>NC_137284.1:144712500-154712500 GCF_054371585.1 Giraffa tippelskirchi
TGATGCTTTCTAAGGCCCACTTGACTTCACATTCCAGGATGTCTGGCTCCAGGTGAGTGATCACACCAGTGTGATTATCTGGGTCATGAAGATCTTTTTTGTAGAGTTCTTCTGTGTATTCTTGCCATCTCTTCTTGATATCTTCTGCTTTTGTTAGGTCCATACCATGTCTGTCCTTTATTGGGCCCATCTTTGCATGAAATGTTCCCTTGGTATCTTTAATTTTCTTGAAGAGATCTATGAGATCTCTAGTCCTTCTCATTCTATTGTTTTTCTCTATTTCTTTGCATCGATCACTGAGGAAAGCTTTCTTATCTATCCTTGTTATTCTTTGGAACTCTGCATTCAAATGGGTATATCTTTCCTTTTCTCCTTTGACTTTCGCTTCTCTTCTTTTCACAGCTATTTGTAAGGCCTCCTCAGACAACCATTTTGCCTTTTTGCATTTCTTTTTCTTGGGGATGGTCTTGATCCCTGCCTCCTGTACAATGTTACAAACTGTCCATAGTTCTTCAGGCACTCTATCAGATCTAATTCCTTGAATCTATTTCTCACTTCCACTGTATAATCTTAAGGGATTTGATTTAGGTCATACCTGAATGGTCAGTGGTTTTCCCTACTTTCTTCAATTTAAGTCTGAATTTGGCAATAAGGAGTTCATGATCTGAGCCACAGTCAGCTCCCAGTCTTGTTTTTGCTGATTGTATACAGCTTCTCCACTTAGAAATAAATACATCTTACAATGTCTGATTATGGTCTAAATGAAATCCAAAAAGGTAATTGGGTTACTGAGCACCCAGTGAAGAGTCATCTTAATTAATAGGAATGCAACTCAACCAGTAAAATGAACTGAATACTTCTGTCTTGAAATGTTCAATTATAAGATAAAGAGTTTAAAAGAAATAATCTTTTCTCCCATTCTAGTAATTCTATTTCAAATCTCTCTTAAAGTATCACTCTTAACATTTTATGTACACAAAATAGATGTATTTTTACCCAAATAACTACACTGTTCTCTTTATATAATCATCTTACACAGATGTGTGTTTTTAATAATCTACCTTCTCAGAAATGTAATCAATATAATAGTTTCAAGGAATGTGAAATTTAAGGACTGAAAATAAAGCACTTCCATTGTTGAGTGAAAAAAATACACAGTGTCTGCCCTATGGATAAGTAAGTGTTAGTCGCTCAGTTGTGTCCAACTCTTTGTGATCCCATGGACTGTAGCCCTCCAGGTCCCTCTGTCCATGAGGCTCTCTGGGCAAGAGCACTGTAGTGAATTGCCAGGCCCTTCCCCAAGGGATCTTCCCAACCCAACCCAGTGATCGAAGCTAGGTCTCCTGCATTGCAGTCAGATTCTTTACCAGCTGAGCCACCAGGGAAGCCCATGTTATATGGATAGTAACAACGACAACACTTTGATACTCATATACGTCAATAGTAAGATGTATATGAGTATTGAGTTGTTGTTTTTGTTGCTCAGTTGCTAAGTTGTATCTGACTCTTTGTGACCCTGTGGACTACTGCACACCAGGCTTCCCTGTCCTTCACCATCTCCTGGAGTTTGCTCAAACTGATGTCTTTGAGTCAGTGATGCCACCTAACCATCTCATCCTCTGCCACCCACTTCTCCTCCTACCCTCAATCTTTCTCAGCATGAGGGTCTTTTCCAATGAGTCGACTTTTCGCATCAGGTGGCCAAAGAATTGGAGCTCAAGTAATGTTATTTAAATTACATGGGATGTTCAAAACTGTGCAGTTTAATCTACATTTAATAATTTTACAATTTCATGTTCTCTACACCAACTCCTATCTTTATTTTTCTCCTTTACCTACTCATGACAGGATGGGAGAGAGAGATAGAAAGATAAATAAAGATAGAGAAAGAATACTAAACACTCTCCCAACCTAGTGAGTTCTGAGTTCCAAGCATACATTTCAAACTGCACATTTGTATATCTTCTTAGATGTGTCACAGGGATTTCAATTTTAATTTACATGAAACAGAGTTCATTTTCAACACTTTTATCCTTCTTTTATATTTTCTCTCTCATATAATATTGTGACCTTTACTCAATGGCCTATGCTGGCCACCCACCTCTTTCTCACCCTCAAGGTAAGTCCCTATCCATTTACCAACCCCTTTTGTCTTTATCATCACTTTCTTTATTCAGGCTTTTGGATCTTCGCATCTCTTCACCTGGACTTTGGTACCAACATCCTGATTTGTCCATCTGTCCCCAGAAGTAAAGATTCTGGTCACTTTCACACTGACATCCAGATAACTTTTCTGAGCAATTAATCCAATCCTGTCTTATGCCATCAGCTGCAAACTCCTCATAACAGTTAAAACAACAAATTAAAAAAAAAAAATCTAGCTCTTTCTGCCCTTCATTCACCATCTACATCACCACTCTGAGCCACCACTGGTCCTTCTCCTGGTTTCCATGTTCTCTTACGCTGATGCCTCTGTGGGAGTGGCCACTTGGCAATCTCACCCATAAGGACTCCAATCTGTAAACATGGTTCTCCTTTCTATCCTCATTCCACAACCCTTTCCCCCAGAATGTATTACCTCAGTCTGTGATTACTAGTTTCCTTGCTCACCTCCCTCCCAACATTGGACTGTAGGCACCCTGAGGACACTGCTTTTCTATTGGTTCATTTTGTACCTGTTTTATCTAGCAAGTGTCACTTATGGATTCAATAAGTATTTGTGCTTTCAACAACAATTCAATAAATATTTATGAGTGACACTAAATGAATGAAAGCAGTGAGATATTTTAAATAAGTATTGTCTTGCATTCACAAAATCCCTATTAATTAGAGACCAATCCATATTGCCCATGTTTCCCAAATGCTGCATGGCCTTTAATGATCCAACCTCAGAAGTTACATAGCATCAATTCCACTGTACTCTATTTGCCAAGAGTTTGTAAGCCCACACAGAGTCAAGGGAATGTTATACAGACTTAAACCCTTAGTGGGAGAAATCCTCCAAATCTGATGCCACTTTAAACCCACAGTCACCAAAGGACAGTGATGAAGTAAATTACTTTGAAAATAGATAAATAAAAGACTCACTTGTCCTGCTTCTCTGAAACAAACTGTGTAACTAGGTAATCAAAGAGTGTGTGCTCAGTCATCTCCAACTCTTGCGACCCCATGAACTGGAGACTGCTAGACTCTTCTGTCTATGGAATTTTTCAGGCAAGAATACTGGAGCAGGTTGCCATTTCCTACTCCAGGGGATCTTCCCAACCCAAGGATCGAAACTCACATTTCTTGTGTCTCCTTTATTAGCAGGAGGATTCTTTACCACTTTGCCACCTGGGAAACCCCAAAAGTTGTGGCACATGGGTTTAGCTGCTCGGAGGCATGTGAGATTTTCCCAGATTAGGGAACAAATCTGTGTCTCCTACATTGACAGGCAGATTCTTAACCACTAAGCCACCAGGGAAGCCCCAACCAAGCAGGTATAGGAAAAACTTCTCCTTATGGAAACACTCCAGTTAACAAATGAACAGAGTCAGAAAATCACTGCTGTGCAATCCCTGATGATTCCTGGATCCTGACACTGATCATCAAAGACTATTATCGAGAGAGAGAGAGAGAAAGAAAAAGAGAACCAGACATTACATACCCTGCTTTGGAAGAATAAACACTACTTACAAAAGAGACTTGGAGAAATATGTGTTTGATGAATCTATATCCAACTATCAACTTAGCGAAAACAGGTAAAAGAGAAGTGCACATGATTGAGACTCTGTGGACATTATCAGCACAGTTCAGACTCAGGGAAACTTCGCAGGACAAACAGCCTGGTCTCTTTAATAGATAAATGAAAAAAAAAAGAAAAGAGATAGATGGGTGCTACAAAGACTTAAGATTCATAACAACTAATCACCACGAATGTATTTTATTTGAATCCTGATGAAAATGAACAGAGCAAGAGAAAACAAATGACATCTTCAAGACAATTAGAATTTGAGCACTGAGTAGATATTTAGTAATATTAAGGTGCTATTGTTTTGAGATGAGATGATTGTATTCATAAAAGGAAATCTTATTTTTTAAAAACATATTCAGAAATATTTACAGGTAAAATTATATAATGTCCTAGATTTACTTCAAAATAATGTAAGAGAGGAGACCACAGTTGGAGACAGAAACAAGATTGCGCATGAATTGATAATAGGTTAAGTGACACCTGCCAATGCAGGAGACATAAGAGACATAGGTTCGATTTCTGGGTCAGGAAGAGCCCCTGGAGAAGGGCATGGCAACCCATTCCAGTATTCATACCTGGAGAATCCCATGGGCAGAGGAGCCTGGAGGGCTACAGACCATGTGGTTGCAAAGTTGGACACAACTGAAGTGACTTTCCACGCACGCATGCATGAGGCTAGGTGATAGTGAATGAGAATTCAATGTGCTGGCAGTTTCTCCAGTGAACTTTCCCCATAATAAATATTTATTTTGAAAACACACTTTACTGATGCCCCAAAGTCAAAACTCCTAGGTAAATTCTCTAATGCACTTTGTGATATCACCCCTGCCTGCCTCTCCAGGACCGTCTGCATCACTTTCGCTTTTCACCTATTTTTAAGCTACATAAAACTGACTGTAGTCTGCACAGAAGACTACACTCTCTCAGACGACCAAGTGTCTGTACATTTCCCTTTCTCAAGAATGCCAAGTCCCATTCTTCTTCACCTGGCAAAATCATTCATCCTGTCACATTTCTTATTGCCAATTACAAGTCTCAGGTTCTCTGCTGTGGGCCGGCGACACACTAGACTGATGGATACCAGCCACCTGCCGTTCCCACCCGATACTCCACCCCTTCCCTGCCCTGTGAAACTGACCCAGTTAGACTGTTCAATGGCTAGAGAGCAAGAACTGTACTGATGTCTCCGGCTCTCTCCCTGACAGGCTGGCACAGTCTGACTGCTTTCACTTAGCAAACACTACTCCTACTAGGTGGTCCTTCCTAAGTCATTCTTTTTATGGTACAGCTGACAGCTTCCTTGCCTTTGCATCTTCATCTCAGGAATACCCCACCATCCATTGTTGCTTCTCATAAACCTAGTGCACTATTTGTAAAGAGTCCATCCATTAAATTCTCCTCTAATTACCCAGTTTCACTCTGCCTTCTTCTTGTTCAGACTTTAATTATATAACTGTAAGCAGAAACAACCCAACCCAAAGAAAGACTTCTAAAAAGAACCTAACACAGATATAGACTGAAAAGTTACATAAAATGAAGAGATAAAGAACATTTGAGATAGGTAGCATATGCAATGGTCCTGTGGTACAAAGAAGCAAAGGACGTCCAGTGCTATAGTTGACTTGAGAGGCAACAAGCTAGAAAGCACAGAGGGCAGTGGTAAAGGATGGAGATTTGGAAAGAAACTCAGTTTTGCAGTAAAGATTTAGTTTGTGATCTTGAGAGTAATGGGAAAGTGTCTCATATTCTCCCTGCCCTTGCAGGCCTAGGTAAGGGATCATCTTCTTTTAGCCATTTCTTGACAGCCTTCTACAGCACAGCCAGGACTAGGAAACTCTCATGGCAAAAATTCAATACATGTTCCCTGGATTAGTGAATAAATGAATGAGCAAAATAACACATGACCAGGTTTGTGACTTTCTCGGGCACCTTCAAACATTCTTCCTTACACATACCCTACCTGGACTCATTCCTATTTGCTCTTAGCTGAGTCCTTATCTATAATTAACATAAAGACTTTTGGAGAGAAAGAGTTATATATGAGCTATGTACGATCTTGAAAATTAGATCATTCCCAGACCAATCTTTTCACTTAATGACCATTTCATTCTAGACACATCAAATGTAATGAGCAACATCACCATCTCAGGAGATAGACATTCTTTTCATAATCACAAGAGTTTATTCTGTTAAATCTCACCAATTCAAGGTGATGGAGGAAAAATCACTTGAAATCCATGAGATGGATGAAAGAGAGAGTTGTTTTAGGTTGTTTAGAATAAGAAATACAACCTTCTAGCCTTGAGATATAATAGCATGAACTAAGTGCTAGCCAAGTGCAAGAAGAAGCTTTATTTTCATTTGCTTTACAAACTGACAGTATGGCTGATCTATATCTGATAAAATAATAAGCAAAATTTTTAATTAGTTTATCATTCAATAATAAGTTAAAACACAAGGCTGAAACCTGCTTGTGATTGACTTTATACGATACACTTACTTGTCTAATGCCAGGAACCAAAATTAAAATGCAAGGTGATCTCAATACTGGCAAGTGAATATTCATTAATGTCATAAGAAGCCTTTCTATATTCAGATATTCTGTGATAATGGAGATGCCCATCTTATGCTTAAGTGGGCAAAATGGAGATGAATGCAAATGACCATGTTCTTTTTTATCTAAACTTGAGTTCTCCATGAACCAACAAAGTATCAAACGGCAAGATTTCTACATCAATGTTGGGATATGTTTGTGGCATAATGCTATGTAATTAACATAAAAACTTTGCATTTCATTCTGATAGAAAATATCAGGAAAAGTAACAAATAATATTCATTTACCTTTGAAGTTCAAACAAATATGCATCAACTTTTTTAGTGACACAAAGAATGACTTTTTGTTTTTGGCTTCCCCTAGCAACTCTACATTGCATACAGTTTATAAGTTGATAAGCCAGGAGACAACATTATACCAAAATCTTGTAAAATGAATAAACTCTCACTGTGACTAAAATGCAATAAAACAGAAGTATTGCTCACCAAAGATGCCATGGTGAATCCAATGACTTCAATATAACCATCATCATGACGCTGAGGTTCAAAGTCATGGTGATCTCCTGGGTTCCCCCAGGGCATTGTGCCAGCACAATATCTGCAAGAAAAGAGTAAAATCAGAATTAGAGTTTGTGTCAGTCCTCTCATGATCATCATCAGGTACTAATTTATAGTTCAATCTGATGTTGATTTCACAAAAGAATGGCTTTCTACTTTTGGTTCATGTCTCCCAATAGAAAAGAAAATGGGTTTATCCCCTTCCCCTCCAAGTATCAATTTATGAAAATGGGTCAAAATTTGACGACAAAAGCATCCCATGGTGTCCAACTTTCTAATAATTTACTATTAATCAATTTTTTATTTTTAAATTTTTATTGGAGTATAGTTGTTTTACAATGTTGTGTTAGTTTCTACTGTACAGCAAAGAGAATCAGCTATAATGTACATCCATGCCCTCTTTTTTTCCCTTGGACTTCAAAGAGATCAAACCAGTCAATCCTAAAGAAAATCAATCCTGAATACTCATTAAAAGGACTGATGCTGAAGCTCCAATACTTTGGCCACCTGATGGGAAGAATAGACTCATTAGAAAAGACCCTGATGCTGGGAAAGATTGAAGGCAGGAGGAGAAGGGGACCACAGAGGGTGAGATGGTTGGATGGCATCACTGACTCAATGGACATGAGTTTGAGCAAGCTCCGGGAGTTGGTGATGGACAGGGAAGCCTGGTGTGCTGCAGTCCATGGGGTCACAAAGAGTCAGACATGACTGAGTGATGAACAACAACAGCAATCCCCTGTTTTTTAGACTTTCTTCCCATTTAGATCACCACAGAGCTTTAAGTAGAGTCCCCTGTGGTATACAGTAGATTCTCATTAGTTATCTATTTTATACATCGTATCAATAGTGTGTGTGTGTGTGTGTGTGTGTGTGTGTGTGTTTCTCACTCTATAATTCACATAGGCCTACTTTCCATGACATTCCATGAGTTATCAATAGGTGGTTTCAGAATTTGGTCTTGGAGGGAGACATATACATTCCAGTAAGAGAGGAAAAAGAGACTCGAGGTGGGTAAGCATCAGTAGTAAATACATAATTAAGACAGTGAGTACCCCAGGATGGAGGAACAGTAACTGAAGACAGAGGAGTGAAAAAGGGATGAGACAAAGATGTGAAATCAGAAAGGGAGGGGGGAATCAGGGAAACTGAAAAGTAGAATAAACAAAGTCCAGAGGAGAGATGGGAAGGAGCAAGAAGAAGAATGAGGAGAAGAAAAGAAAATTAAAGCAAGCTAACGAATAATGTTTCCTGAGAATCTAGGCCCCCTACTTCAACAACTAAGATGCAAATACTTCTGGAATAGGTTGTAAGGGACTAAACTGAGCACGGCCAAAAGTCATCAGGAGACTATACTTTCCCAGACACAGATTTACATACACTTCTCATTTCAACCAAATTCAGTCTAAATAGAACTTACTTGTGGATTTTTGTGTCTGAGTTGTCTGGTTAGCAAATAACAAAGAGTCAGAGAGCCATCCCTTTCAAAATCTTGGCTTGGGAGCCTAGAATCTAAATTTAAGCCCACTGAGAAATGTGCTTATTTTGAGACTAGTTAATCTTAAATACCCCTTTCTCCTGAGGTATATAATAGCACCAAAGAAAGTTGACATTCTGGCTAGAAAATGCTGCTCTAATTGATCCTGTTTTTTCAAAGCAATCATCTGGCAGTGATTTTGAAAGAATTCCATGCTGAAATCAGGCTGGAAATTTTCCTATTTAATAGCTTTTGGGAAACTAAGAACACATATTTATTCAAGTCCATCATTCCTGGGGAGGGTGACAGGGTGGGAGGGGTCAGTAATTGAGAATTACATTAAAATGTCTCAGTCCAGAGGGTGGCCTGGGCTTCTTAAGGATGGGTAAGTACACACCATGCATGCTATACCACATACATGAAAAAATACCACTGAGAACATTAAACAAAGCAAGTAGGAGAAAAAATGATCAGGCCTGGAGACTCTTAAAAAAGTCATTAAAGTAACTATTTTTTCATAGCTTGTACCTGGAAATTTTCCATCATAAAAGCAGAGAATCTTAGGTCAAACAGAGTTCACATAAAACCAAGGAAGACAGTAAGAACAGGGCTTACCTGGGTATATTTAAAAATACTATACACTGGAACTTCAGTTCCTGGATCTTTGGGGTAAGATCAGTCCCATCACACTGCAACAATCAAAGCAGAAAAAGCAAGGGTTTTGAAGCAGGTACAAGTCTACAAGACAACTTAGCTGACAAGGGCAGGTCTAACCCTTGTCCTTGTCTCTGCTGATGTGGATGGCCATTACTACAACTAAAAATTTATTCTAACTTCCCCAGCTCCAGAATTCAGGGCTTGGTTTTGCTTTGACTTCATGTAAAAACAAAGCTGCCATTTGACCAAAATATTTTTCTCTGGTCTCACAATCCAAGGAACTCTCATTCTTCTTAACCTTGGACTGTGATTAGATACTTTGGCTTGTAGTATCAACATTAAAAGATTTAGGTAAGTTGTGTCTGACTCTTGCGACCCCACAGACTGTAGCTCACTAGGCTCCTCTGTCCATGGGATTTCCCAGGCAAGAATACTGAAGTGGGTTGCCATTTTCTTCTCCAGGAGATCTTCCTGACCCAGGGATCGAACCCGGGTCTCTTGCATTGCAGGCAGACTCTTTACCAACTGAGCCACCAGGGACTGCAAGATATTGAATACAGTTCCCTGTGCGATACAGTAAATCCTCGACAGATTTATGAACACTTTAAAGAATAAAAGGACAAAGCCTCAAGATAAGGCAGTAGTAATCTCTACCACCATCATCTGATTCAAAAATAGTCATGCATATGACCATCTATTTTCCTTTCTTTTTGGATAATTTGTTTTTTGAAAATGTTCAATGTAATATTTTGAAAGCAGTTTGAAAGGAATATATCCTGCATGTTTTTGTTTTTTTTTCTAAGTATCTATTATAAATTAGCATTATCTCCATTAGTGATTTGCTCTTATCAATGTAATCTCTTATAGGCTGTGACTGGTCTTCTGAGATGAACCACTTCATTGGTTCTGGATGTGCCTTTGGGCTTCAAGGGCCTCAGGCTGGCTTGGCCTCAGTATCTTTGTGTGTGGTTTCCCTGACCCGCTTGGGGCTTCACTGGTGGCTGATGGTAAAGAATCTGCCTGCAATGCAGGAGACCTGGGCTCAGTCCCTGGATCAGGAATATCCTCTGGAGAAGGGAATGGCTACCCACTCCAGTATTCTGGCCTGGAGAATTCCATGGACAGAGCCACCTGGCGGGCTACAGTCCGTGAGTCGTAGAGTCAGACATGACTGAGCGACTAGCACTTTCACGTTACCTGACTGGCTAGTGCTTTCCTCGAGAGCATCCTCTGACTGATCAAGGAAGAGGCTTCTCATTTTCCTTTCTCATTTCCCACTGGTGACAAACGCCAAAAGGGGAGCACTCTGGTCAGGATTCTAGACCTCTTGATGTCAAAGGTATAAAGCCTGCTTTTATCTGCTCTCCTCACACCCTCATCACAGAATGTACCCCACCCCCAACCCCCGTCTTCTCCTTGGGAGACAGGGTTAAAGCATTCCCCAGATCCTCGCAAATTTCTGAAGTTTTCTTCAGAGGGACTTGCAATCCAGGTTACGATGACTCTGCCAGCCATCAAGGTTGTCTCATTCTCCTCCTTCCAGCTGATCTTAACGCAGCCAAGTTTTCATGAGCATTCTCAAAAACTGTTTCTGGGAAATCTTATAATCCTAAATAAGCAAAGTATTCTCAAATGTTATTTAGATCGGAATGAAGTTCTAGACATTGATCAAAGGTGTTTTCACAACACTTTCAAAATCTTAAACACACATAAGGTCTCCCAGTTTCAGGACTTGAGCTGATAGATGGCTCTACCAGTGAAGAAAAAATGTAGATGTCTTAAATGATCAAAACTGAGTGTTGTAAGCAACTAAAACTTTCAAAACAAACAGCATGTGATACCTTAATAGTATGCAAAGCAGCACTGTTGCATTACAGCAAAAAACCTACACTTATATATTACTTTATTTAGAACAGAATTAATTTTTTTTTAATTTTCTACTTTTTCCTTCTGAAAAAAACATAGTGATTCTGGAAACTCGGCAAACTCTATGAGGATGGGCGCCTTCCAATATTTTACACAATTTGCCTATATATTATTGCATTTAAACTTCACAACTCTTTAGGACCGCAGTTTTCAACTTTCTCCTTACTTCAAACACACAAAGGAAAACATTTCCATACAAAAAAATCTTCCTGTGTACAAGCTCACACATGTGGATGAATCAAAACAAGAAGAACACACGTGAAGTACAACAAAAGAAGGATGTATGTAGGTTTTTGTTACTATCCTCTGGGTATGTATATGTGTGTGTCTGTGTATATAGTATTTGTGCACATATTTTATATTTCTGTGAGATTAGACCATTAACTATTACATCAGAAACACTGACTTCACCCCGTGGCAAAGATAAGATAGTCTGCTATTATGTGTACATCTATTTGCTCTGACTTCCCATCTTTTCGGTCTCACTCTCAGTGACGTAATTGTAGAGACACCCTTGTATATTTCTGTGTCATAGCACAATGGTAATTGTTGCTTCAAATGCATGTGCTTTTAGTCATATAGACAGACCTCATAAAGATAGACCTAGGACTGAATCCCGATTGTTAAGACTTAGTTTCTGGTTTTGTTTTGTTTTTTTCTCTTCATAAATTAAAGATGATTACATAGACCAATCCACCTGGAATATTATACCTACTGGCTGATATCAAACCTTTTCTAAGTTTCCACTTTGGCCTCTCTGCAGGCTTTTTTTAATCCCTGCTCTATGGCCACCCATGCCTGAAACATTTCTCAACAGGAGGACTGCCAGATGGGGGAGAAAAGCTGTCCAGTGGTGTGGAGACACACGGAGTTTAATTTCCACCCAGGTGAGTTAGATAGTGAACACCATTCAGTATAGCCACTGCCCTCCACTCACTGGCTCTCCAGGCAGGCGCTACAATGTTCCCAATAATGCAAAAAATACTGGGAGAAGAAGGAAAGTTTATTTTTGGCTGTTTGCAGGCCGCCACAGAAGAAACAGGATAAGTCTCAGGCAAGGTTCCTGCTACTTAAATAACCACCGTTTTATCAAAATTAAGATCTTCACAGTTTAATGGACTATGTCTCTTTCTCGTATCTAGATTTAAAAAGGCAATATTCCAGTTTTCAAGAGTCGCTACAACTAAAGGATACTAGCTTTTCATTAGTATTTTATGAGAACTGAAACATCTGGAAGTGATGCCAAAGGCTGTTAGTGGTAATGTCTTTGTTTCAAATGATTTAGATTTGTGTCTCCTATTTGTGTCTCAAGAAAATTGAATATTTATCTTACGCTCCTCTGTATTCCTCTAAAAATACATTAGTTTAAGGTCATATATTTTTCTCTATTTGCATGTATACCTTTTATCCTACCCCCTTCTGTCACAAATGCCATTCTTTATCTATTCCACAATAAATCTAAGCATTGCTGTATTCCCATTTCTTTTTCCTCGCCTGTATATTTTTCTCTTTCATGTTTCACTTTACTTATACAGGTATGTGCAACAAAGTCATGTTCATTCCTGCTTTCAACTTGTTTACTTTAAGGAAACACTTTATCTTTCTTAATAATTAATGATATGCTGTTTTTAAATATATCTCTTAGAGAAAAGATGACTTCCCATCTCCTTTGCTTCCAAGATGAGTATCCCCCAAACTTGGGATAGAGACTCAGAAGGAAACAGCAGCCAAAAAAACTCCTAAGTGGTGAGCGGGACCTTGAACAGGCTAGAGAGTAAATGACCACAAAATAATAAAATCGAAGTATTTTTCTAAAATGAAGACTCTTCAGATAGCCTGGGAATAAAACTAGTTGTTTGGTGAACATCTATTTCTACTTCAAGCCCCAGCTCAACATCCTTGCTTTGATGACTTCCCTGACTACACCAGGGCAGTTTGCATTTCTCCTTTTGTGCCACCAGCATATGACACAAACAGTCGAATAGCAACATTTATTCTATTGTTCTGCCATGAGTTAGGTGCCCTTCTGCATGACCAAACTATGAGTTTTTTCAGGAGCAAAATCCATCTATCTTATTTAACTTCATCCTCTGTTCAGTGCCCAACACATAACTGAAGGCTCCTACATGCTGGCTGAACACACCACACTCAATTCAGTTCAAGTTCTATGCAGCCTGCTGATCAAATACATAAACTGGTATTTGGGGTTTATGTTAGGGACATGATATTTGCATTCAAAGGGAAATGAGTTAACACATGCAATACTTACGACAACTTTAACATGCTTGGATAAATCTCTAGAGCTTCTCTGTAGGAAATCAGAAAAAGCTGCCTATACCACAAGGAAAGAAAGAAAGAAATGCTTCATTACCACAGTTATGCCAAAGCCCTGCTTCTATGTGATAGACAGGTCCTAGGAATTCTGAGTTATGCAAAAATACAAAATATAAAACAAATTCTCTAGAGTAAAGTAGTGCAGAGGCTGTCAAGTTAAAATCTTTCTCTTTGTTATCAAAATGTAACTTATAATAAAATTTAAAATCGCAGTAGGAGAGAGAAAATGTAGGTAATTTCAAGGGTCAGTTTGGAGATCTGATGGCCTTTCCTGACCTTCCTGTTTATCCAGTAGATGCTGCTAAAATCTTTAAGCCACTGAGACTGTCTTGTTTCACCTCTTTTTTACTTCAATTCCCTCTATCCAGTGGTATAAACTTAAGCCACACTTTAAAAATCAGTATTTTGGAGGCCCTCTTTTTTTTTTCTCTCTCTCTTTCTTTCTAGCCATTCACATCCAGGGATGTCCCTGAGAAGAAGTAGTAAAAAGAAGAGTACCCCTTTATCTCATACACGCTTCCATGAAAAACTCCCCATGGTCTCTCAATTTTGCACCCAAATGTCAATGCATAGGATACATACCCTTGTGAAAACTACATTCTTACCCAAGACTTGCCATACATCTTTCAGTCTACCTAATTTTCCAGTTCTCTAGCTTGACTTTGATGTTTGTTTTTCACACCACTTCTTGAATATCATTCCCACTCAGCATCAGGGCTTTAAAGTTTAAAAAGATAATGAACTCTCTGCCACCCAACTTAAGAAATACACCCTTACTTTTATTCTTCAACCAACACATTAAGCATTAACCATATATAGACATAGGGCTTCCCGGGTGGTGCAGTGGTAGAAAATCTGCCTGCAATGCAGGAGACCTGGGTTCGATCCCTGGGTTGGGAAGAGCCCCTGGAGAAGGAAATGGCAACCTATTCCAGTATTCTTGCCTGGAGAATCCCATGGACAGAGGAGCCTGGCAGGCTACAGTACGTGGGGTTGCAAAGGGTTGGACATGACTGAGCACACACACACATACATAGACACACATGTAAACATCTGTGATGTGTATGTACTTATTAGCATAGTATATTAGCATCTTTATCACCGTCAGTAAATTAGTATAAATCATATGTAATCATTAAAAAAATGAAATGTATACTTACCCCTGCATAGAACATTTTATTTCGAAAACGACTGTTGAATTTCTCTGGATTTGCTTCTGTGAAAGGGAAAAGGTGGTTTTGTTATACAGACTTCATTAGAGGTAGTGAATTAGATTAGCACCCCTAGATACTCTCCGTCCCTCCCCATCCCAAGAAACCAACAGCTTCATTATCATGTTTCCCTCAGTTATAGGCAGTTGGCACAATAGTCCAGGGCTACAAAATGTAGCTCCAAACCGTCATCAGTGGCAGTATCAACTGAGACATGCAAATTATTAGGCTCCACCCTAATCCTACTGAATTAGAATGTCTGGGGGCTGGGGTCTAGGAATCTGGTTTAACAAGTTCTCCAGGTGGTTCCCATGCACATTAAAGGCTGAGACACTCTGGACTCTATTCAAAATAGAGAGTTGGCTGGGATACAGGGCAGCGGTGACAGAAGAAAGAGGGAAGGGAGGAGGGAGAAGGTTTATTGTCTGCTTTGACCTCAATGGAGCATAGCTTCCATAAACTATGTATGCAGCTCAAATTTAATTAAATATAAGGAATTTGGATAAAAATCAATGAAGAATTTGCTGTCACATTTTGCAAAAACTCCTAACTACCATCTATACTCTTGTTTGTGACAGGCCTCGAAAAAAACTTTTGATTTAGTGAAGATATATAAATATAAAATATTTATCTATGGGGCTTCCAGGTGGCTCAGTGGTAAAGAATCTTCCTGCCAATGCAAGAGACGCAGTTTGATCCCCAGGTCAGGAAGATCCCCTGGAGAAGGAAATGACAACCCACTCCAGTATTCTTGCCTGGGAAATCCCATAGACAGAAGAGCCTGGGAGGCTACAGTCCATTCAATCGCAAAGAGTCAGACATGACTGAGCACGCACATATAGACAGATACAGATCTATACAGATGACCTGCAGAATGGACTCAGGGCAAAAGACAGCAATGGCTCTCACTGAGAATGGTTTAATTTTGTGTTTGTTCCTGGATGTTATATAGGTTGAGGACCATAAAAAGATTAAACAAGAATCTTCATCAGAGAATGTTCACATGAGTTCAAGGGATGATAAAATCCCCAAATGAAATACTATTTCCTTACATTCTTTCTGATAAAATTACAAGACATTCCAAACGAACCCACTGTCAACATTCATCTTCTGCTATTTTGTTCATTCGTTATCCTTTCTTAGGAATAGGTCTTTCTCCAAGTCATTTTTCACCAGACAGCTGGCTGACTGGCTGAAAGTGTCCAAATCCCAACCCTATATTTGAATGGCAAGCATGACACCAAATGGCAAAGGTCATAGAAAACCAAAATTTTACCTACAATAGTCTACCTTCTGGCCCCTATAATTCGCATCCTTCACGTGTGAAAAACACATTCACTTCCTCCCAGGTCCCAAAAGGTCTCATTCCCATTACAGCATCAACTCAAAATCCAAAGACCTCATCTATATCTCATTAGTTCAAACTTGCCAAATCTCATCATCTAAATCATCTAAATGATTTGGCTCTGAATGTAATCCATTTATAATGATGATGAAACCCTGAGTATAATCCATTCCATTATTTAACATATTAATCCCATCTTTGTGTACAACACAATAACATCTGTGCCATTAGAATGGAATCCAAAACTCTACTTTTATCTGTAATTGATCTTGCCTATTAGGGAGATATTAGCAAATATAAGTTTCACACTATGTTTATAAAAGCCAATAAGCAATTTGAACGCCATATAACTCATGTGTGCGTGCTAAATCGCTTTAGTCATGTCCAACTCTTTCTGACCCCACGGACTGTAGCCCACCAGGCTCCTCTGTCCATGGGATTCTCCAGGCAAGAATACTGGAGTGGATTGCCATGCCCTCCTCCAGGGAATCTCCCCAACCCAGGGACTGAACCCATGTCTCTTACCTCTCCCGCATTGCCAGGCAGGTTCTTTACCACTAATGCCACCTAGGAAGCCCATATAACCCATACATCTTCCAAATTATCTGCATTGGATATTAACCCAATCTTAAGACATCAGTTATGCATACATAAATGACTTCAAAATCTATGCCTATAGTGACAGTGTCACCTTCAATTAAAATTGTATGTGTTATAAAAATCTTTTCTTTCAAAGTCACTGCACCTTAAGAACAAATATTTTTACCAGCATTATCTTTATTTTTCTAACACCATGGCAAAAATCTTTCACTCTGTATTAACTAGTTATCTAACCCATCTTTATCACAAGCTCCTTTGTCCCTCTGTACTTTTCTTTCCTGTCTGAAATTCCCTTACCCATTTTACTTCTTGTCTACGTCACATTCCTTCTTTATTTCCCACCGTATTCCCTCCTACCCTTTTTGGAAACTTTCCCCTGACACTTTTCTTCTGTCAACAATCCCCACCAACCTCCCATATTATTCACTGCCTATACATCTTCCTCTCACTATATACTCCCTCTACTTTTATTTATCTTTCATGTATGAGCCTATTCTCCAATTTAACATTCCATTCCTATAGCAGACATTTGAGACAGCCACTGGACTTGGCACAGGAAGATAAAAATAAGAGAGTCTTTTGCCCTTGTGTTGTTTAAAGAGGGGAAGACAGATCTGAAAATGAAAAATGTCATTTTGTATATGCCATAAAAAGATGTCTATATAAGACGACTCCACGGACTGTAGCCCGCCAGGCTCCTCTGTCCATGGAATTTTCCAGGCAAGAATACTGGAGTGGGTTGCCATTTCCTTCTGCATGTAAGACGAAGTGGGGGGGTTGGGGGGGGCAGTCCACACATAGAGCAAACGATTAAAACAGTGTTCCAGAGGCAAGTACACTTGAGTCTAGAATGATGGGTAGATGTCACGCTGAGGTTCAAGATGGAAAAGAAGGTTACAGATAGAACCTTGGACAGGGTTTCTCAAAGGTCAACTGTGCTTGAGTCTTACTACCTGGGCAAGAGCCTGGCAGTGTGTCCTTTGCAGTGATGGTGATGGTGAAATTTAGCAGTCCGCTGAAAATAACACCTTTTCAAAGACATCTGTCAGTTCATCATATGAATCATGAAACATTCATAATCCTTTGAAACATGCTGATCTGCATGCCTCTGTATATTCAGAGAAAATAGCAAATCCTAAATCAAATTTAAATACTGCCTCTTCAGGAGTCATAATTATATTTTCTTGACCTTGTAGTGTCAAGTTCAAATCCTCTGAATAATAAGCAATTTCAATGAGGGTATGACTCGAGTGTCCAATCGCAGACTAAAAGTTTGATGTGTTTAATATCCTTCATGTTCCCAAAGATGACTATCTAATTCACATAGCTGGCAAAGTGAGACCTAGCTTTGCTACCTGATAACCATAATCATTGTTACCATGACTATATAATAGTGGACTAGAGTATTTTCAATGTACTTCCTCAAGTACTGTCATAATGCAATAGTGTAAAGTACTGGGCAATATTCCAACTGATAATTAAATGACCAATCCTATTAAATCTCTGAATTTTGTTCCTAATGATTACGTGTTCTGTTACACAACAGTTCAACCAGACATGGCTTAGCCACTTTGAGAAGAATAAAACAGCATCTATTTTCCTATCAAATAAAGTATACTTTCTTTTTTTAAAAATTACTTTTAAAAATTTATTTTTGGCTGTACCACACAGCATGTTGGATCTGACTTCCTTGACCAGGGATCAAACCCACATCCTCTGCATTGGAAGCATGGAGTCTTAACCACTGGCCCAGCAGGGAAGTCCAACATACTTTCTTTCTGATTGAATTATTCAAATGTTTGCATTATTTACATACAAAGTCAATCAAGATGTTCAGCCTTTCTTTACTCCTTATTTGCTTTTCTACTGGTAATTCTAAAAGCATTTACACAGAAAACGCCAATAATAAACTGTCTCAAAATGAATGTCATTTTAATTGTCCCTTCTAAAAGAAATACAATACAGATAGTAATAAAAGTCTGCAACTGTCCCATGTCAATTTGATGGGCTATTTCATATCTATGCCAAAAACTGTTTCTGCAATTGAATTTTTTAGGATTCTGCTTTAGTGAGATTTGTATTTATTACCCAGTCCATGTAAATGGATTGGCATAATTCCCAATTTATTGTATGTTTTGACTAATATCTAGTAGGTTATTCTATGCAAGGTTATTTTTTTGGAATGGCTCTCATGAGGCTTTGAATCACTCTGCAAGTATTGGATGCAAATGATACAAGCTTTGTCATGAAGTCACAGTCCCTGAGCAGCTGCATTGGAGAACAGTTTGGAGTCTCAACTGTGGTTTCATGGCTTCCAGCCACTATCTATCAACAAAAATAATACATATGACCCTAATGAAAATGCAGCCTCACTTTCTTCCTCCTCTTCCTGCAGTGGAGCTTGAGATTTCTTGACTATCCAGGTGAAAACATGGGGAAACCTCAAATAAACAGAAAACAGCAAAAAAAAAAAAAAAAAAAAATTAGCCTGATGGGCTTCCCTGGTGATTCACTGGTAAAGAATCCACCTGCCAATGCAGGAGACACTGGTTCAATTCCTGATCCGGGAAGATCCCACATGTCACAGAGCAACTAAGCCTGTGCACTGCAACTATTGACCTTGTTCTCTAGAGCCTATGAGCCGTAACTACTGAGCCCAAGTGCCACAGCTATTGAAGTCCACATACCCTAGAGCCCGTGCTAGGCAACAAGAGAAGCCACCGCAATGAGAAACCCCTCACACTGCAACTAGAGAGTAGCCCTGGCTCACCCACAACTAGAGAAAAGCCTGTGGAGCAGTGGAGATCCAGCATAGCCCAAAATAAATTATATTAAAAAAATACCTTGAGTAATTATATCTTTCATCATTAATAATGATTGTTTTAACTTAATGCAAAAAAGATACACTAAAAGATACTAAAAAGTCGACACCTCTGGTATAGGCACAGCAGCCAATCTGTTTCAACATTTCGTGTATATTTATTGTGTACCGTCTCTAGATCCTCTCCATGAATATGGTATGCGTTACTCTCAGTCAACATCAATCCTCCCTTACCAGCTCTTTAGTTGCTGTTTATCCTCTTTTTTTTTTTTAATCACTTCTTGGTAGTTCACTGACTGCAAAGTTTCTAGTCAAACCTAAAGATTAGCAGTCCTGAGTCCTGGAGCACACATCTGGTCCTGATCTTTACTGTCTTTGAGACCCTAAACAACAAGGTCTCAGGGTAACATCTGTAATCAGTTCTTATCTTATTGTGCTCCCAGGGTCACCATGAAAGTTCAAATGGAAAAACAGCAGTAGAGCACACTGTGGACGCTTAAGTTATGTGCAAACAAAAGGGAACATGCAAAACACCTGCTGGAAACTTCCTCCCTGGGAGATGGAATTGGGACGTTGTCCTCACCTCTGGATTCATGGAACTCCAATGTGACGTGCGCATCGAATCCGAGGCTGAAGTAGTTATTGAAAACATTCAGAGGAAGCTGCAATGATGAACAAAGGCAGAGGTAAAGTTGATAGCCAGACACCTGTCTGTGGGGCAAGTTCCTGGGAGAAAGACCAGTCACAACCCAACGTAGGGGTGTCTACATAGAAGGAACAAGGGATTTTTGAATTAATTCTTTAGTGAAAGCTCAACTCATAGGATACTCCCAAGAATTTTAAATAGTTTAGGAAACAAGAGACACAACACAAATTATTAAATGAGAACCATTCTTGTGGATATTATAACACGAGAATCTTAAGGGCTGAGGGATGCACATTGGTAACAGTTACAAGGGATGAGTCACTAAACAAACTCTGCAAATAAATTTAATTGTAAGGATCACATCTAACCTTCTTGATCAGTGGATGCACATTTTTTGAAGGATTTATGTTCAGCAAATTAATATTGCAACTGAAAATAAATACCATTTAATTTCTTTACCCTTATTTTCTAAAAATCTATATATTTTTGACAAAAGTCATGTAAGCAATAAGCCAGTGGGAGCCATTTAACTATTCTCAAGCTAGAGAAAAACTAAAAGTTAATTAAGAGAGTAGCACTAACATACATACACTATCATGTGCAAAACAGATAGCTAGACAGCTAGTGGGAAGCTGCTGTATAGCACAGGGCTCAGCTTGGTGCTCTGTGATGACCTAGAGGGTGGTATGGGATGGGAGGGAGGTTCAAGAGGGAGGGGACATATGTATACTTATGTCTGATTCACTTTGTGGTACAGCAGAAACCAACACAACATTGTAAAGCAATTATCCTCCAATTAGAAATAAAATATATGTGTGTGTGTATTTATCAGTATTCAGATTTTTAATTTACTCTATTAACTCTTATATCTTCAATATGACCATGAAATATGCAAACACAGACTCATAGATATATATACAAGCGTCAGCTTTCCTTGCCAGAGTCCTCTGGGTCCCTGGCTGTTACTGCTGCAAGTTGAGTAAAGGAGAGAACAAACTATGTAGCCTGAAGTCCTGCATTAAAACTACAAAGCTGACATGATCTGAAGGCCTTTGGTTTAATGTGAGAACAATTAGAAAAGCGTGTGGGAAATGCTAGAAGGCATATGGTGGTTCTTCCACTTTTTCTTCTGCAACTCAGATTGGAAGGTAAATGTTAAAGTAAACAGAGGGGAAATATTATCTCAGCCTGGATGATGTTTCCAGATAATGATCAGGTTTATCCTCCAGAGGGAAATGCAGTCCTCTTCTATTAGAAATAAGTGTTTAGCCTCAAGATTTCAAAAATTACTGGGTTTCCTACGCTCCTTGATCAGTAAGATTTTTCTCTTTGACTAGAGCAATAATCTTGTCCCAGTAAGAGAAAAATGAATTGAGAAGAAGAGTCAGAGAGAGAGCAAGAGAGAGATTATTAATAATACAGAAACACAGGAATTGAAATAAAGGATGAACCCATCCACGGAAGGCTGACTCAGAGCATGTACTGATTCAGAGGTCAGCTCAGCCCTTAGAAGTGGTTACAAGTGACTGAAGAACAGGGAGAGAAACTAAACACACAGAACAATGCCAAAACATGCCTCACTCTCCTGGCTTCACATTTGAGAATGTCCAGTTCCTGCATTTAAACAAAAATACAAGTCCTTAGGAATGACAGCAAGGGTTGGCGATCCTGCCAAAAGCACAGATATGTTCATTTCTACCATTTATGTTCTTTTGGCTACGATTCTAACCCATGTCTCAGCATCCGCTGATAACACAGGAGAACATCTGGTCACCATCCTCTAAATTAACATCACAATTTAATCTGTTTTAAGAGTTCTTATTCACATTTTCCAGGAAAAATTGCCCCAATTTCCTACACATCTCCTTACAAATCCACTTTTGAGACCCTTCAATTATCTGGATTAATGTCCCCAGGCTGCATCAAGAAGTCTTTCCATTTCTTAAGCTGTTGGGAAGAGAATTAAATAGAGATTGATATTGAGGGCCTAACCATTCCAAGTTGAGTGGGGATAGGACCTTAACATTTCCATATGGTACATTTCTTTGTACTTTAGCTGTTTTATACCCAGTTTCTATAAGTCAAATACATTACAAAGAAGTATTATATCCCAAGACGATACTTGCTTAAACAACGCTGTGATGTTATGAACTCAAGGTCAACTGAGCAATCATGATAACTACAAAAAACCTTAGTTTCTGGATCATAGTTTAGGCGAAAAAACTATGAAGGTAAGACAAAACATGTTTTAACCAATTTTAGTCAAATAAGTAACTTGAGCTTCTACCACAATTGGTCGGGATCTTGATGCTCATCAATAAAGGTGCCTTTGTTGTTTTTTAGTCACTAAGACTCTTTTGTGACCCCATGGACTGTAGCCCACCATGCTCCTTTGTTCATGGGATTTCCCAGGCAAGAACACTGGAGTGGGTTGCCATTTCCTTCTCCAGGGAAAGGTGCACTGGTTTGGTCTAAAATGATACCGGATTTAAAGGACAAAGCACCGTGAAATCTTGGCTTCAATCAGTGGTGTGATCCAATAGAGCAGGGAAGCTGTACGGGTGGCTGGGCCTTCACCCTACATCTACTTAATCAGAATCTCTGGGAACAGGGCCTTGTAATCTGCATTTCAGAGGCACACTGCCTGGAGAGTCTTACACAACAAAAATGAGAAAACACTATCACAGAAGAAAAAGGCAAAGTAATAGAGAGCAAGTGGCTACTCAGAAACCTATCAAATTTATCTGAAATTGAGGCCAGAACTTAAAACAGAATTTTCCCCTGAAGCTCTACAGTAGCATTTTTATAATTATGTCCCTTGGTTTGTCTTGGGCTGAGATATAAGTTTAATCACTGAAGGAAAAATGCTAAGTCAAACATTTATTTAGGTATCTTCGCATCCCAACCAAGTGATGAAATTGGAATTTTTGCTATCAGACCAGAAATCTCAGATGGTATCTTTCTATTGAAAGACCTTGTGTGTAATGTTTTCAGGCCATATGACTTTTTTTTTTAATCTCCTCATAGGTTTAAGACTTTGCAATGAATCTGAAAGATTAGAAAACTGATATATTTATTTCTGGTGTGGAATTTGAGGACAGAGAATCACTCCCTGTGCTATGGAAGCACTTAGGAAATCTTGATGTTTAGAAGTCTATGGGGCTGAATCACAGGATAGCATTATTCTCACAGCCCTAGTAGCCATAACCTCTAACACTGTCCTGCTATTTCATAGGAGGGAATCAGACACAACCCTCTGGCCAGGATGTATTTCCTGTGGCTCAGGCAGAAAATATTCCAGGGTTCCCTTTCTGCAGAAGGGAAAACTCTCTAACCTTACACACGCCATCTTCCAGTTCTTCAGGAGGCAAGTCTGGGTTTCTTTCCACGTGGAGGTTCCAGCGATCCAGCTGTACAATCGTCCCATCTTCTACTTGGCAAAGGATCTTAGAAACAGGCTCATCAGTGTAGCCCTAAGGAATCAAAGAACACATACACTGCTGTCTGAAACCATGGACAGTATAGCCAAAGGTATTGATAGTTCATGCCAGGCGGAGACATTCTGCTACAGCTCTCTCTTTAGTTTGCAATTAACAAGGCTGAGAAAGCAAACTGTTTTCCTTGAGGTATTTAGAAGTTAAGACAATAGTCACGGGTATCTAGCTGGTTTGAGCGGAAGAATGACTTCTGTCAGCACCAAGAACCAACAGTCAATGGCAGGCATTTGAGAGCCATGCTGGATGGCTGTTTTTATCAGGGTAAAAACAGACTTCCCCACGTCTCCCTCTAGAGAAATTTGGAGGATACACAGAACAAGTGTATGTGGCAAAGCAGGGAAAGAATCAAGCGACATCTGCTAGATGATTTCTAATATTACATTTCACTCACCTCTCCCTGACCTTATCCTAAGACACTATTCCTTTCAGGACCTAAGGCAAGTTTGACTGATGAATAGCCCTGCTAGGGAGCTATCTACGTACTCCTTGAACACACATAACTGATAGCATGATTATTAAGGATGATCAAGTCACTGATTTAGATAAGAGGAACTAATACTGATAAATACATTAGCTGCCTCATGAGAATATATTATTTATACTATGCTTACTTAAAATTAAAAAAAGAAGACCTCTGGGAAGTTAATTCACCCAAGGCCAAATAAATATCTGCTAATATCCTGACATAATTATCACCCAGGGGAAGTGGGTGATATCTGCTAATATTTGAAGATAATTTTCATTGAGCCCAGCCCAGGCAATAATTTCACATGAGCCGTTAAAAAGCCAGTCAGGCAGTATATGTTAGCATATTGTGCTTTCTTACTTTATGTAAAAATATTAATGATGATGATGATGATGATGATAGTTTTTAAATGACTGCTGTTTTTGTTGTTGTTTAGTTGCAAAGTCATGTCTGACCCTTTGCAACCCCATAGACTGTAGCCCACCAGCCTCCTCTGTCCATGGAATTTACCAGGCAAGAACCCTAGAGAGTTGGTTTGCTATTTCCTTCTTCAGGGGATCTTCCTGACCCAGGGATCAAACCCGCATCTCCTGTATTGCAGGGGGATTCTTTACCACTGAGGCACCAAGGAAGCCCCTTTTAAATGGCTAGTTAGTGGCAGATAAACTACTTTCAACAAGCTTGCCTGAAGTTGACTCCATGGTGAAAAGGAAAATTGGTTACCTGTATAGCCAAAAGCCTAATGACACTGACCAGAAAACTAAATGCTCAGACAAAGTCATGACTCTTCCAAAGTAAGAATCAGAAATCTGAACCAGATTCATCAGGGCAGGACTAGAGGTCAGGAGCAATTCGAGTCTCTGTAATTGCTTAATATGAGGACCAACCCACCCCCTCGGTACCTGTGACTACTGTCTTTTAGTGGATACCTCAAAAAGACCCAGACCTGTGTACTAAAAACCATTTTAAAAAATAAAACTTCCTCTTCTCTAGCTGACTATAGATTTAAACTGAAGATAAAACCATGGTTCATGGGGACCTTGATTCTCAACTCTAACTTGTTCCTTGAACAAGAGGAGCACATGTGCCTTCCGCTAGAGCATCTGTGGATTCGGGGACTCCACTGCTTGATGACGTGGGCAGCCCCCGAGGACATACTTACCCCTCCCCAGTTGAGAGTCCGAGCCAGGTCATTCCCAGTCCCCAGAGGAAGGACCCCGACGGGAGGCTGAGGGCTCAGCTGCAGTTCATCCAGAATGGAAAGGATCCAGCCCACCTACAGACATTTGGGGGCCAGAAGAGACAGAAGAAAGATAGATAAGTTACAAAGAAGACAACCTGAGGATAGGAGACTTTAAAAGGAGCAAAACAGAATAGGCAATCCAGCAACCAGGAAACAGAAAGAGCACTTATTGCAAGCAGTTTCAATGCGCCAAGTCTCTTCATAGAGAAAAAGAACCATTTTGTATACACCATTTCATGTAAACAAAACTAGACCCATTCATCTATGTGTTTAACTAGTGTGTGTGTGCGCTCAGTCATATTTGACTCTTTGCAACCCCATGGACTGTAGCCAGGGGATTGCAAAGAGCCAAATGCAGGCTCCTCTGTCCATGACATTTTCCAGGTAAGAATACTGGAGTGGGTTGCCATTTTCTTCTCCAGGGAATCCTCTTGACTCAGGGATTGAACCCACATTTCTTGTGTTTAACTAGAGATCTACTTTAAAATTCAGGAGAGTTTACAATTTAGGGAGGTTGGTTCATCCCTAGGGCATTTCAGGAAATCAGACTAAATCTCAATTCTGGCTCATACTGGCTTTGTCATCTTGATTAAATATTTAACCTCAGTAAGACTCATTTATTTGATTTTCAAAATGAAGATAATAATACCTACCTCACAAGACTGTTTATAGATTAAAACTAAAACATATATAAAAACCTTGATATGGAGCATGGCTTATGGAAGTACTCATTAAATGGTTACTCTGTACGTTATCATCTTAGAAATTAGTAGTGCTTTCCTAAATATCCCTACATTCCTCTTAATGAAACATTAAAAAACATAATTATGGATGAACTTAGTACTTATTATAAGTTTAGGCAGAAAATGGATACTTACATACTGCAATCATATTCCTGTTCAATCTTTTTCTAACATAAATAATACTTGGTGTTTTGTCTTATTACAACTATTTAGAAAAATTACCCCAAACTTGGAAACAGCAAAAAGAAACTTGAATATCCTCCCAGTGTCATTCTAGAGCGGTGTCACAGGCTTATCTAAGAACTTTAAGAGTGTAAGTTACCGGGAGAATTTTTGTCCTGTAGAGATACAAACGTTGAGACGAGAAGATCACTTTGAACGCTCTGGTTCTACTCCCCCATCAGAACATAAACCAATTTTGTCTCAAATTTAGAAAAATTATTCTGGTATAAACTACAGAATTCTTTTCCTCCTCTTCTCCAATAAACTGGCGGTATTATCTTGCTAACTCCTTTATTACAAACCTAAATAAAGTTTTTGACATTTATTGATTCTAAAGTTGTTTGAGAATCATGTTTCAAATTCATTAAAACTGTATTTTAACAGTACATTTATTGAACACTACTATATATGAAGGAAATAAGGAATTGAAATTAAAAGGTGAGTGAGCTACTCTAAGATAAGGCAGAGTACTTGCTCTCCAGGACTTTGCAATTAACAAAAAGAGGGGCATATTGATCTTTTCTGTGTGCTAGTCCCTAAGCAAAGCTCTCTACTGAATTATTAAACTTCAAAACAGCTCTCTACAATAGATATAATTTTCATTCCCAATTCATAGACAAAGAAACCAAGGCTTGAAAGGTTCAGTGACCACCTTAATGTCACATTATTTATACGGTTTAGAGCTGACATTCAAAGCTAGGTTTGCCACACATCCAAGGCCAGCCTCTGAGCCGCTCTGGTGCGAGGAATGATTCAGTAAAGAACTCAACTTGGCTCCCAGGTGGCCTGACCAGCCCAGAGTCAATGGCATGGACCTTCGGGATCTTTGGAGCACTGGTGAGTCCTTGGAAATTGCTTCATCAAATTCAGTTAACTTGCAGATTTATTAACTGAGGTACACAGAGGCTATGTTATTTGCTCAAGACCAAATAATCAGAAGTGAAAGAAACAGAGTCATAACCAGGTCTGGTGACCCCTTATCTAAAACCCTTTCTCCTCCACGGTGACTATTTTTTACGATGTCAAACTTGCCCATCCATCAGGAAGTATAAAAATGTGTTTACCTTTTAGAAAGGGGTAACACAACGCTGGCCCAAAGTGGGAAACTAAAAATTCAGATCTACCTGAGGGTCCACAAGTCCCCTCATTTCCCGAGCAAAGAACCCGCTAGACAAGCCCTCAGGTCCCACCCAGGGCTCCTCTAGCTCTTCTTTACCGCTGGAAACACAAATGAGATCGAGTCAAAGCAGAGGCCTCTAATAAATGATGAGAAGGGGGTTTAGAGGGCATGAAAACTCAGAAATCCCAACAATCTGGGCTCCCTGACTACAGCTGTAAACAGCCCTGAGTAGAACCAGAGACTCTGAGAAAGGAGGTGGAACTTACTGGAAATCTAATTCAATATTCCATATACAGCAGGGAAAAGAAGACAGACTCTTTAACTTCTCTGAGAGATGCTCCTGCAGCTCCCCTATTCTGATTTATACTCACAAGTCAAATCTAAGTTCTTTTAGGTAGATTTAAATTAGAAATATTTCTCTTGTGATCCTTTGAAACAGGTCTGTCTTTTCTGGATAAAGATAATGCTATGAGTTCATACTTTGAACATCCTATTTCCCTCTGGACATAAAAATAGGAGGAAAAAAAGTCTCCGTGGGTCAGAAACAAAGAAAGCACAGAGAGGCAAGCAGAGGAAGCCAGGAGTTTGGCTTCTGTCTGATTACAGGGGATAAAAGTTCACCGCTTGCTGGCAGGAGGGTGTGTATGAACCAGACTCCCTATGTGGTCAGAAGAAAAGAGGCCAAGAAGAGAGGGTGAGGAGCCCCTGCCTGAGGCCATCAGCCATAGAAAGCTGTGATGCCTTAGGGCTGAAGGAACAAAGCTTCTATTATGAGTTGAAATGCCCATGAGCTTGTTGACACACTTGAAACACCCCTGACCCAGGGTCAGGATGGGAGCCCTAACCACTTATAGAAAACCCAACTCTAGTCTCAGGATCCTGGAAACCATTCATACTAGAAAACATTAGTACAAGGGTGCAGAGAAAGAAAAAGGAAAAATCAAACACAGCAAAACATCTTCCTCTGAAGTCAAGCCTGCAGAGAGAAATTCTAAATCCCAGGAAGAACGCTAAGAGGAAGATAGACCAGAAGGTCAGAGAATAATTTACAACCCATGAAACACAAATAATTGTCAAGTAACTTTGGAATAAGTGTCCCATAACTTCCATGAATTGATAAAGTGTCTCCTGACAGATCTTTGATCAACATAATTGTCCTCATTCAAACTTTAAGAATTGTTCCTTTCTTTTTTTTCTTGGAAGGCTGCCAAGAATCCACATGAAACTGTGGTGTGATTCCACAAAATGGCAAGAGCCCTCTGGACCCTCTGACTCCTCACCATCTCCTTTCCCTTTTACACTTGGCCTAAGTATAGGCTTCCCCAGTGGCTCAGATGGTAAAGAATCTGCCTGCAAAACAGGAGACCCAGGTTCAATTCCTGGATGGGGAAGATCCCTTGGAGATGGAAATGACCACCCACTCCAGTATTTTGCCTGGAGAATCCCTTGGACAAAGGAGCTTGGTGGGCTACAGTCCAAGGAGTTGCAAGGAGTTGGACACCGACTGAGCTAGTTTTGCTTCACTTTCAAGCATAAAAGGAAAACATACAGTTGATTTGAATGTAAAGGATCTTCCCCTTTCTTACCAGTTGATTTGGTTTAAAAAAAAAAAAAGACAAAAAATCACAGAAATAGCTTCTCTCTCCTTTTCCCAATAGCCAGTTTGTTGTTGTTCAGGTACTAAGTTGTGTCTGACTCTTTGCGACCCCATGGATTGCAGCACACCAAGCTTCCCTGTCCTTCACTATCTCCTAGAGTTTGCTAAAACTCATGTCCATTGATTTGGTGATACCATCCAATGGCCACTTAATCAACCATTTAATTTTCCCCTGAAAACAGGCAGGCATCATCAATTACATAACCCTCGGAGTCATCAAACGTCTCCTGCCTTTCACAGCACAGATTTTTTTTGTCTTGAATCCATATTAGGCTCATAGTTCTTTGGCTAACGTGGGTCTGGATCTTTCTTTCACACAACTCTTGAATAATTTTTCTCATCCAAGAGCTACATCATCACTACCCAACAACCACCCTCCCCAAAAGGCAACATACCCTAGGGAAGGCGCAGAGATGGGGGGAGACTTGCTGTGTCAGAACCCTGGCTCCATCACATATTGGCCAGGGGAGCTTAGGCAAGTCAGTTAACCTAAGTTCCCTCCTATGTAAAAAGGGGTAACAGTACTTGCTTCATGGGGGCATTTTATCAATTAAATGACATAGAGACATTGATTAGCAGGTGCCTGACAAATAGGAAACCCTAAAATTAACATTAACTGCTCTGAGTTAAGCTACATTTTTCTTCTTTTTTCTTTACTTCATCCATAAAAGCCCGGTTTCCTAGAAGCAAAATGCCTTTTTCCTGTCTCTCCACTTCGAAGTTGAGCCTTGAATTTCACAGATTGATCCCAACACTGACTGCCAACAAGTCACAAAGTCTTTCACAGACTATCAAGAAAAGTAAAAGCCAAGCTGTACTACAGCAGAAAGGTGATAGAGACAGGGCCTGGGGGTAGAGGGGGCAGGGCGGTGGGGGGGAGAGACTCCAGAACAAATACACCTACAAGAGAAGGAGGCATAAAAGATCTTCAGTAATAGTCCGTGTCTCTGCCCCTATGAGAACAAAACTATATAAAAGGTCTTAAAAGTCCAAAGCCATTATTGGCTGTTATCAGAGGCTCTCCCTTCCCAGGATCCAGGACCTTGCTCCTGCTAGAAGTCCGGATGCATATTTGTGGGCAGGACTGTGTTTGCTGGGAATTTTGCATTACCCCAAATCATCTCCACAAGCACCTCTTCAATTAAACTTAATTAATTGCAACACAGGGCACTTAGCATATTTCCCATCACAACTGAAGAATGGGCAGGGTCATTTTCCAGGTAGCAGAGCTCGTTCCTCCCTTCATGCTAGGAAAAGCAGGGCTGATGGGTCTAGCACACCAGGGTCCTGGGCTTCAACCCTGAGCAAAGCAGCCCAGCCCTGAGGCTGCAGTAGTTGCCCGATGCTGCCACCTCCTGGCCACATTCAGCTATAACTATCACCAGATAATTTGCCAAGTACAGGAGGAGCAGTGTTTTCATTCAGCAATACGCTAACTTGAGAACTGGCTGAGGGGCGGGTGAACAGGACCGTGAATTGACATTTTCTTTGAACAGAGTGGGTGCACAATTGCCTTTTCTCATATTATCTGCAGGCCAAAAAGTAAAGGATTCTCATATGAAGAAATCAAAAGAACGAGGGGAACGTTTCTGCACCCTAAAGACCATTCAAAGGCAGCATTTGACAACTAGATTCCCTTTCTAACATGTACACTGCCATTCGTCCTTTTGATATTTTTATATTTGCACTTAATAGTTTACAAAGTCACTCTATGGTAAGATAAATGTTTAAAATCAGCCCTGAAGGAATTGAGAAAAAAGCCAAAGTACAATGTAGACTTTAGGCTGTCCATTCTCTCACTGGCATGAAGACAACTGAGGTTACCCCATGGGCTGCTTCTCAACAGAGTCTGGGATGTGGAGAGGTTGAGAGAGACGACGCATGTGGAACAATTTTTTTGCCCTGTCAATTAGAGGGAAATAGACCTTTCTTCCCTGTTCTGTGGCTGCAGGGAACCAGGGCATGGGCGTGCCTTCTGTTTAGCATGTATCCTCATCTGGGGATGCCAAGTGAACCAGAAACAAGCGTGCTGTAGCTCAAGTCCATTTAACTCCAGCCCTTGGGAAAGACGTCAATAGGGTTAAGGGTGGACCTTTGGGTCCAGCCCAGTTCATCAAGGCCAAGGGCAGGTAAGGACAGGTCACATTTCACCTTAAGGATCTTTAAGGAGGGGAGGGGACCTGTGACTTTAGTGTCTCAGTTTACAGACTCCTTGATATTTAAGCAAGCAGCAGCCATGGGGAGTTAGATGGGTGGAGATGTGATTGAAGAAAGGACAGAATGCAAATCTACCCCATGACCAAAGAGGGAACATGTCCAGTTTAAAACATGAAGATGTGAGATCATTCTGAGTTATTTTCTCTCCGCCTAGAGATCAAAGATGGGACCAGCCACTGGATACCTGCAACTATGTGACCATCTCGGGATTCTGTAAACCAGTTACAAAGAACCTGAAACTGTGGCGCTGTCCCCTGCAGCCATCACTGGCCAGGTGTGGTCAGACTGCTTGAATGTGGCTGATCCAAACTGGAGGCGCTGTAAATTTAAAATACAGGCTGATTCTGGAGACAGTACAAACTGAGCATAAAATATCCCATTAGTAACTTTATACTGATGGCATCTTGGATATACTGGGTTAGAAAAAAAATATTATAAAATCAATTTCACCGCTTCTTAGTTTTTTAAGTGTCTTCTAGAAAACTTAAAGACTGCAGCTTACATAATAGTTCTCCTAAACAGCAATGGTCTATACTAATACAATGCTACAGCTGTGAAGACCCTTAGGAATTCAAATGTGTCTGTTTTCAGACTTAGAACATCTCAGAAGGGGTTAAGGAACTTGCCAAAAGCCACAGCAACGGTGGCACAAGAATCTCTTCCTCTTCCAAGTGCAGTATATGCCTCCTTGTACTTTTTAACAGCATCAAGTTAAAGTAACTCATATTGAAGCCTAAGAACTTTTTTCCAAATTAATGCAAGATGTCTGTATATTAAATAATACTTTGTATATAAACTGATGTGATTAAGGATTAACATATCCTCATCCCAACCAGTCAAAAGTATTCCATTTCTGATTCCTCCTAGAACCCTGTCACTTAGAATTCTGACAGCCTCTACAGTGATAGACATACTCACTAAATGAAGGTTGAGCACCTGATGTCAAACATATACCCGGCACTCAGGAATTATCTTTCATTTGCCAAGAGTTTCTCTTCATGATTCCATCAGCAGGCCTCTCCTTCAAACAAACACTCAAAATTAAAAGTTTCATATTCCAAACTGATAAAATTAAAAATGTTAACCACATACCTTGATAAACACGTCATAAACCCCAGATACCATTTACCTCAGATAAAATAGCACAACATGTTTTAACAAGGCAAAATAAAACATAATCTGGTTTTATGTAAGGTAGAAGATATGCAAAGTTTTGATTCTACATGACTGGACTACAGAGGTTACCACTGACAAAAATAATTAGCTCAAAAGAATGCATCAATTCTAAGGGAAATATACCACTTTTCATAGCTGTTGTACACATAAATGTCTACTGCAGTTGTGAACTATGTAGAAGGATGTAAAAACTGAAGCTAGGATCATAGATAAGGTACCAGGGAGGAAAAAGCACATAAAACATAAATGAGAAGTTACATCCAGGCTTCTGGAAGACCTAGATTATGGTCTAGGTCTTCCAGATACCTAATTATGGTATCTGGAAGATACCAAAAAGATACCTAATTATGGTATATTTAAAGAAGAGATGCTAGAAAAGATAAGAAAAGCAGGAGAACCAGGCAGTCTGCGTGTCAAGAAGGTGACATTAATGACACCAGAAAGTATTTCTAGAAATTCATCACTGGGATTGGATCTGCTTATTAGAACTCATTATGTGTGTTGCTCATTAGTTGCTCAATCATGTCCCGGCTCTTTGCAACCCTATGGACTGTAGCCCACCAGGCTCCTCTGTCCATGGAATTCTCCAGGCAAGAATACTAGAGTGGGTTGCCATTCCCATCTCCAGGGGATCTTCCCAACCCAGGGATCGAACCCGGGTCTCCTTCATTGCAGGTGGACTCTTTACCATCTGAGCCACCAGGGAAGCCCAGAACTGATTAGGGTGGTACCAAATCTCACTCATTCTGGGTTTTGTCCCATTGATGGCATCACTGACTCAATGGACCTGAGCTTGAACAAACTCCAGGAGATAGTGAAGGACAGAGAAGCCTGGCCTGCCTGCTGCAGTCCATGGGGTCGCAAAGAGGCAGACACAACTTAGCGACAACGACAAATCTCTCTCATTCTGGGTTTTGTCCCAGGCACTCTATTAAAACCATTCTCCTGAAAACCACCAGTTACCTCCTAGGCTCCAAATCCATAGTAATCCTTCAGTCTCTTAATAATATAATCACTTCCTGTCTTGAAACTTCTTTGGGGGTTATTTTTCTTGTTAAGACTTCTGGTGATAAGATAAGATAAATAAGACTTCTATCTTTTTCTCTTCTTTTGAAATTCAGCTCTGACTCCATAATTACAAATGTTTCACATGTGTCTGGACTTGGCTCTTCTTTCTCTTTCCTTTATGCTTTGAATTTCCATGCTTCCAAACATTTCTCTAATTGCAGAGAATACTTCAATACCACAAAACCTAGAACAGTGTTTTCTACACATACCTGCTGAATAGAGGAAAAAAAGCCATGAGGGGGGTGGGGGTGGACAGAGAGAGGTGATGGGAGACTCAGGGGATAAGGGGAAGTTTGGAAGGTGGAACAGCCAGTCCATGATGAAGCCCAAATTATGAAGATGGCACAGGTAGCCAACATGGATTTGAGGAAATTGTCATTTAAGAGAGAGAAAGGACCCTGAATTCAGGATACCAGGCATATCCCAACAGTCAAATAATTCTGTAAAGCACCAGGTTAAACAAAGTGAAATAGGTTTGGCTTCTTTAAGACTTCATAATGAATTTTATAAGCTAATAACGTGTATCAGAGTAAACACTATTTTCTCAACTGAAAATTGTTTTCCTCTCCACAGAAAATCTTAAAGGACTAGTGGAATCACTGTTTAATTTATTTCTGGTTGTGCTTATTAGTATATAATGTGTATTCAGTGCGGCATTAAGGGCTCACATGCTGTGAGAGACAAAATTAGAAGATTTTGTTGCTACCTTTGAGAATAAAACATTCTAATTAGGAAAATTAGAGAAAAGCCAAAGATAGTTCATAATAAAATCCTATGAGATCAGACTCCAAATACAGAAGAAAAGATACTGAACAGCAAAATCTAAATGTCACCATTCTCAATTATTTGCCTTTGCTAAATATAGCAATGTAAGTAGAGGGCAAACTGAGAAACAGATGAGACAAACTGGGGGAAATACACCCGTGATATTAAGCGTCAGCCCAATTCCATCTTTTCTCCAAAAATGACTCCAAAGAGGACCAACTGTGATCTTTAAGACCAAACAACATCAGTCAATATTCTAAGTTTTATTTTCACACGTAAAAAAAAAAAAAAGCAATAATTTAATTGTGTATGCATATTTCTCTTCCAGAATTGTGATCAATTATTAAGAATATCTGGAAATAGGTCAGTTTCTGTTTTAAAAATCATTTAGTCATCTACAATCTTTATTCTAGTTATCTGGCTAGAAGATCACTTCTAGTGATCTAGTGATCCTCATTCTAGTGATCACTTCATTCTAGTGATCTAGTGATCCTTACTTTGTGGAATAGGGAAAGACACAGGACAGGAGAGGGGGAAACAGAATTTAGAAAGATCAAGACTGAATCCTTAAGGGCAATAACAAGAGTCCCTCCTAACCCTCAGGGGCTTGGATTCACACAAGAGACAGATGTTTTAGGGCAGTGGTCCGCAACCTTTTGGCACCAGGAACGGGTTGCATGGAAGATAATTTTTCCAAGGACCAGGGTGGGGGGAGGATGGTTCAAGTGCATTACATTTATTGTGCACTTTACTTTTCTGTTCTTGTTATATCAGTTCCACCTCATATCATCGGGCATTAGATCCCAGAGGTCAGGGACCCCTGTTTAGGGGACTGGAAAGACTGTGAGGTGGGAATGAAGAAAGACAACTGTTTTCAGGAGAACAAACGGCAGACAGAAGAAACAAGGAAGAGAACTGGATTCTCTTCCAAGGACCTACCGTTCCATCCCCACCACAGGCCAGAATCCGCAGGTTTGGTACCTTCCTATACAACTCAAGCCTGTGGAGGAAAGAGAGGAAAAAGTTAACAAAAGGCCTATCCCTGGCCGTGGCAGAGAGCATGATTCCAGCACATAGCACAAAAGAGGGGGCGGGGGCAGGTGAAGAAAATGTATCGTCATGAGGATGGTAATACCTTCCAAACTAGCTACAAAGTGACTCGATCTGAGTGATCACAAGAGGACTGACTCCAACAATCAGATTAGAGGTTGGCAGCAAACACCACTTTTAAGTGGCCAGTATTGGAACATCCTAGAGCTTATTCCCATAACTCCTGTTAATGTGTCAACTCACATTATTTTCCTCATTAGTGTCAACTTCCTTCTTTTTCTTTCTAGTCATTCTCCTCCTCCTTTCTCAAAGAAAACCACCATTAATCAATAGTCCTTCTAAGTCTCTTCCTTATATTTGATTAGCTTTCCTCAGATCTATTTATTTTTCAGACTTATATTTCCCACCCTTAACCCTAGAAAACCTTCTTCAGAGAGATGGGACACCCCACTAGCATTATTACAACTGCACCCACAATTCCACTCACTTGCTAATACTAAAACCTCCATTTATACTTCTCAGCCCAGAGAGGGAAGATGTACCGAATTTTCTTTATTTTGATTTTGTCTCCTTGAAATTAGATCTTTCCTGTTGTCTCTGAAGAAAGTGCAGTGATACTTCCCCTACTAAAATGTCTGCTGAAGTCAAGATTCTAATGGCTCTGTTCCAGAAACATCACCTTATTTACATCAAATGACATTTTTTCTGAAAACAGTTCCTGTCTAGCCGTATTCTTCATGGTGATCTATGAAGTTATCTACCTAAAGTCTAACTGAAAATGATAAAATCTTAAGGAAAGTAAACATAAAAGGGCAAAACCCAGGATAGTAGATTTGCTTTAATACATCTGAATGCAGAAAAAAAAAATAGAAGTCTTATAGCAAACTCTAGTGGCAAAGAAGTTCGTAGATTAGAAGAATGACAACCAAAATTAATTTTCATAATTGATGTTCTCCTGCATGTTTAAAATATATAATTTATCCATTCCATAGAGGAATATTATTTTTCTAGAAATTATCTGATAAATTCTCAGAAATTATCTGAGTGCTTCTTTGCCTCTGATATTACTTATTGAAAAGTAATTAGTATCTCTTTAGCTCTAAGGTTTAACGGATGAAATCTGAACTATCTTATTAGATGGGTTTTAAAAAGGGAACCAGACAACAGCAGAAATGTCCCTGGCTCTTTCCTACCATACACCCTTCCACCAAAAGGAAGATATAAGATACATGTCACCTACAACTAGACTTTATTTTTCACCCTTTCAACAAAAAATAGAGAATGAAATTTCTGAGAGGCTCAAATAAGGGATTAAACAGGAACTAGAATGTCTCCGCCACTCTGCTATGGAATCTACAGGTATAATCAATTCATTCATTTCACAAGTGGTCATGGATGTATATACATGCGATCTCTAAATCAAATAAACAAACACATTCATAAACAGATCATGGCCATTCTCCACAAAGATACACTTGTTCCTGTTAAGGTAAATCTCCATAGCCGTACATGCAGAAGTAGAAAAAGGATGGATCCTTTCTCAATTCAGACTTGCTCCTTATCTACAGTTACATGTGTCTAAGAAACAAACACACGAGGAGTTAATAACTCACAGGATATGCGTTGGAAGTTTTAGAGGGAGAGTAGTAGAGGTGAGCAAGTAGATGAAAGACAGAAAATACTTCACGATGTAATCAAATAATAAAGCAGGACCCCAAAAAGAAAGATCTCACTCGCCTAAAACGGTATGAACCACACAGGGTATTTCCAAACTTACGCATCTTTCGGTCCTTCCTGAGAAAGGTCAAAGACTTGCCGTGGATTCAGGTACCACATGAACATCTGCAGGACTTTGGTTCCCTGTTACAAAAAAAAAAAAAAACAAGACAATAATAGGAAGAGGCTTCCAAATATTAGCCCCTCATTTAAAGAATAAAAATAAATCCTGTTCTGAAAAATAATATCAAATAACAAACTGTATAGAGTAGTAGTTAAAAGTCATGGGCTTTGGCTATCTCTATACATAGGTTGAATGCTTACATTACACTCTGTTAACTTGTGTAACTCTCAGCAATTTCTCTAATTTCATAGCTCAGCTCTCAATGCAGAGATAAAAATACCTACTTCACAGTGTACTGTGTGCTAAGTCACTTCAGTCGTGTCCAACTCTTTGTGACCCCATGGACCATAGCCCACCAGGCTCCTCTGTCCATGGGATTCTCCAGGCAAGAATACTGGAGTGGGTTGCCATTTCCTCCTCCAGGAGATCTTTCCAACCCAGGGATCCATCCTGTGTCCCTTACATCTCCTGCACTGGCAGGGGAGTTCTTTACCACTAGCACCACCTGGGGAGCCCTTCACAGACTTGTTGCAAAGATTAAATACAGTGTGGATGGCATGCAGTAAGTGCTTAATGATTGAGCCCTATTAGCTTTTGTCATCATTATTTAATTCATGAAAATCCACATAGGAAAGTTAGTCAACTTATGCAATTTAACATTAATTTTTATTATGTAGATTACTACTGTCTTTGCATAATATGAAATATGGACAGTATAACTAACTATAATTTTCTTGAAATGAATGTTTTTAACTACAGCAAAAGTATCTCAGGCTCCTCATTATTTATAATATATGATTTCTCTAGTTGGTGTTTCCAAATCTTACTTTGACACTTTTCAATTTCCATGTCTATACCTGTGTCTATTTCTCAAAACTATTTCTGGAGTGTCTCGAGTAATCGACATTTATAGAGCTGTCATCATGGCAAATACAAGGCACTTCTAGAGGTCATTTCTTAAAAGTGAATTGAGCAAAACAATAAAAGAATAATTTTTACATTAGGCAGTATCAAAAGAGGTTTAAAATTGAGTAGGGTGCCTCACTTTAGATCATTATCAACCACAGCAAATAATATTTGATTGGTTGGGCAGCATCTGTTGCTTCTAACTATAGTCCCTTAACTAGCTATCATAATTGCTCTTTCTTAAAAATATTCCTGTTTGTAAACCTATATTCTATATTTGAGAGTCATCCTATTGTAGTTGAAATAGCACGATATTTGAGTCAGAGCTAACTTGGATGTTTTAACTGGGTGACTGTGAACATTTATAATCTTGTAGAAATTCAGCATGTAAAATACAGCAATGTCTACTTCCCAGGGTGATTATGAGAATTAAATCAATCAGTAATAGTTACATATCCAGCACAGTACTGGCACAAAATAGGCCTTTGTAAATGTTAGTCCCTTTCTTTTTTGCTCCTTGTTAATCTATTCATTAAATTACACTTGAGGGTGTGAGGGCTAAAGTGTAGTTTATAATTATCACATTGTTAATGCCAGTTGTTGCAGAGGCCAATGTAGGTCTTTTGTTCCACATCTCATCCAAACCTATAATTTAAAAGTTCTGCTTTATCATGTGCTTGCTATAAATTTAGGAATAACACTTTATCCTTAATTATTACAACTAACCCAATCCTTCAGTTTCACCAAATGACATGCTTCCCTTCCTGTAAAATTCAGACATAGGTTTAGATACATAATAGTAACTAAACACTAGGCTGCTCTCTTCTTTCCATACCAGGCCTTGGTATCAAGTCAGTTGGGATTATTTCAGGTAATCTTTTATGTTTCATAGGTAACACCAGAGTCATTTTAATGACCAATTGGCTTATTAAAAACTTCCAACTGACTTGCTAGAAAATTAATTTTTCACTTTTAGATTCCCAGGGCAATGTGTATTGTCAATGTTAATTACTCCCTTCTTGTCACCTTTGGCTCTGGTAGAGTGTGCATTTCAATTTCGGCTTCTCTCACACATAATAATACTAGGTAATTAACACCTTTCAAAAAATAAAAATAAGAAGCATTGAGAAGGTTTTCTTCAATCTTCAAATTTCTCAAAAAGGTTTGGGTGTCCACACTGTTTTGGTTTTTGCTCATTCTGTGTTAGATAGAACACCTAATTGTCCACAGTTATCCTTTTGAAGAAGGATTATTTTTTAAGGCTGGTAAATTTTGCACCCCATGCTTCTAGGAGGCGCCACTTACACTGCAGCCTATTGGAATGAGGCTCTCTGGAACTGAGCAGGGGTGACTTGCATAAACACGCAAGGCTGCCCTTTAAGTGTTTACCTTTAGGCATAATACAATTTCTTATTTTAAAAGTAACCTTTCTAAAATATATTCGTTCGCGAAAATGGTCAGTGTCTGAATAACGCATTGCACTGTATTAAGTCAATCTTGGTGGGTAAAGAAAAGACGCCTAGCACACATTCAAGTCATTTCTATTAATTCTGCTCTTAACTCTAGGATGAGCTACTTTAGGGCTTTAATAGATACAATTTATTCAATATAACTGAATGGGTGGACAAGTACTAACTCACCAGGAAAGGGGTGATTTCTTTCTTTCTCATAGACAAGATTCAAGTCTACTCCATCATTTACACAATTCATTATAAGTTCCACATATTCTCATGGTCATCACATGCTAATGCCTTGCAAGAGCTGAATTTCTGGGCAAGAGGTTTTTGTTTTAGTTTCCTCTAAATTAAAAAAAAAAAGGCTTATACATCAATTCTAATACACTCTGGAGAGAGCTCTCATACATTAGGTTGTAGATGTAATACCTCATTGACCACAGAATTTTTTAAGATATTGTGAGATTGGATATTCCTATGGAAATGTTAAAACATTGTTCTTTCCAGCTCTAGGTGTCAAACAACTTTCAAGAAAATAGATACATTTTTCTAGACAGAAACAAACAGTATTATTCATCCATTCACCTACTAAGGGCCAGGTACAGCTCTAGGTAAGGGAATCAGGAGATGGACACGACAGAGAAGATTCTTGTTCTCAAAAGGGAGTTCTCTGAATTATTCACAGAATATAGTAATTTGGGGGTAAAAAGAATCAACTAAGAATGGCTCAGTTCAAACAGCAGCACATCAAGCACTGAAATTCTCATGTAAGCCTAAATGGTCTATGCTACTAAGCAAGCCTTGGTTTATATCACGGAAATATTTTCTAGATCGTGAAAAGAACTGTCCTTAAGAAACATCTGAGGAAAATCTAACAGCAGGAGGAAGAGGTGAAGAAATCTCTTAACCCAAACAATCCCAAAGGAATACCTGTTTTATGCAATAAATCTGCATTAGGCTCCTAATCTGTACCCATGTGCACACCCAGGAGCTCAACACAAAATAAATTCACTCACTAAAGATGGTCAATGCTATGTTGAAGATGCCAACTGAAATGTATGAGTGGCCAGTGGAGATACTCAAAGCCCAACTGTGGGGACTGGACGAAGGCTTTCAAGGCAAAGTCTTGAAAGATGAGCAGAGTTAACCATTCGTTTTTAGATGAAGTAGACAAAAATGTTTTAGACACAAGCCACGTGAAGCAGCAAGATGTATCATGGAAAAACTGTATCCCTTTCAGTCTTTGGACCATGAGGCCGGGGTGGTGGGAGACGAAACTGCACAGTGAGTTGCAGACTAAGCCATACAGACCAGGGGTCCCCAACTCCCAGGCCACGGACCACCTGTCCACAGCCTGTCAGGAACCAGGCAGCAAAGCAGGAGATGAGTAGCAGGTGAGCGAGGGAGGCTTCATCTGTATTTATAGTTGCTTCCCATCACTCATGTTACCGCCTGAGCTCAACCATCTAGTTGAAGGAAAATAAGCTCAGGGTTCCCACCGATTATGTATTACGGTGAGTTATATAAATATTTCATTATATATCACAGTGTAATAATAATTGAAATAAAGTGCACAATAAATGTAATGCACTTGAATCATCCTGAAACCATCTCCAACCCCACCGCCCCACGGTCCATGGAAAAATTGTCTTCCACAAAACCCGTTCCTGGTGCCATCAAGGTTGGGGACTGCTGATATAGGCTATGGAGCTTGGGCTTTGTTTTGCAGGAAATGAGAGCCCCTGAAGTGCTTGAATCAGGAGAACAGGACTTGCATTTTGATACATCAGTCTAACTACAGACTAAGGAGTTAGACATCCAGGCCCTAGACCTATTAAAGGGGCTAGGTGGCCAGGTTTGTGCTATACACTGATGTCTGTTCTCTAAAATTCACCCTCACCATGAAGGTAGGGCCTTTGGAAATGGCACACAAAAGACACCCAACATCACTAATTATTAGAGGAGTGCAAATCAAAACCACAATGAGGTTATCACCTCAATGGTCAGAAAGGCCATCATCAAAAAGTCTACAAACAATAAATGCTGGAGAGAGTGCAGAGAAAAGGGAACCCTCCTACACTGTTGGTAAGAATGTATATCAGTGCAGCCACTATGAACAGTAGTGTAGAGGTTCCTCAGAAAACTAAAAATAGAGCTACCATATGATATAGCAGTCCTGCTCCTGGGCATATATCCAGAGAAAGGTTTAATTTAAAAATATATATGCACACCAATGTTCATAGCAACACTATTCACAATAGCCAAGACATAGAAGCAACCTAGGTTCCATCACAGATAAATAAGATGTTTTATATATATCTAAATGCATGTGTATATATATATATGTGTGTGTGTGTGTATATATGTATATATATATACACACACATATACACACAACTGAATAGTACTCATACATAAATAATGTCATTTGCAGCAACATGGATGGAACTAAAGATTACCATATTAAGTGAAGTAAGTCAAAGACAAAGATCATGTGATATCACTTAGATGTGGAATCTAAAACTGTAATACAAATGAACTTATTTACAAAACAGAAACTCGCAGGGGACACATTAGGAGTCTGGGATTAGCAGATACAAACTACTATATACAAATCAACTATACCTCAATAAAAAAAACATAAAAATAATGGCTTTTGATTTATGCTTAGGTTGAGCACAGCAGAAAACAACATCTTCATTGAGGTTGTTTGTTCAGTATTTAGAAGTAGTTTGGGGATTTGGATTTGCAGTTACTTCTTGTCTCCTCTTTCCTCCTACCTGGGTTGACTTTCCCTGGCCTGACTCAGGAGGGGTGCCCCTGATGTGGGAAAGCCTGTCTCCGGATAGGGGTGCGAACTTGGTCAGTATGAGCCTGTCCACAGACTGAACATCCTTTCCTCCTAAAACCTGCTGATAAGCTCCCTGGGAACTCCCATCCAGGGGTCCAATTCATGCCACACCTGAACCCTGGGGTTTCACACTGAACAGTGTAAGCACCCAAGGTCTGGACCCTTGACTCTAAGGACTGCCTGGTTAGAATAACTAGCGATCAGATCACTGCTTACAGGAAATAAAGCCTATATTCTAGGAAAACTTGAAATGAAGCCTAACCTACAAGAACATTGAATCACTATGTTGGACACCTGAAACTAATATTATAAATCAGCTACAGCTCAATTAAAAGAAAGACATCTGCCTAACCATGAATGTATAATCTATGTCACTGAAGATGAAATTTGTGATGGAGTGTGAAGGAGACCCAGTGTGAAAGAAGGAAACATTGACAGACATCAGAAAGTTCCATAAGACTCAGGTACAAACATGCTAATGAGTCAAGGGCATCCAAAAATACATTAAGTGTTGAAGTTAAAGCAGAGATATGTATAAGCAGTGGGGGCTCTTTCTCGAGCCCTCAGGTTTCCACACTGAGGAGGGGATCACGCAGGAGTAAAGTTTATCTTTCTTCTTTTCTGCAGGAGGAGACACTGAAGTTGATATCACAGTCCCTAACTCTAGTGAATGTTCCCACACATAGCTCACATCCCACCAATAACAGCCATACCACCGACCTCCAAAGCTTTGCAAAACACCCAGTATGTGTCTACCTGAAGGGTTAGAAAAAGGGAAAATTACTGTGAAGCATCTGTTTAAAGGAGGCTTCTCTGGTGGCTCAGACTGTAGAGGATCTGCCTGCAATACAGGAGACACGGGTTTGATCCCTGGGTCGGGAAGATCCCCTGGAAAAGGGAATGGCAATCAACTCCAGTATTCTTGCCTGGAGAATTCCATGGACAGAGGAGCCTGGTGGGCTGCTGTCATGGAGTTGCAAAGAGTCAGACAAGACCAAGCGAATAACACACAAATACATCTGTTTAAAAGAAGTCATTGTTTAAAAAACAGGATATAAAAACTGCCCCCATGTTCAGCTCAGTATCTTCCTGCCAAGTGTTGGAAATTTTCTGAAAAGATACTGAAGAAAAAGAAAAAAGAGCTATAGGCATTTTACTTGCCAGCAGATGGCGATATAGTCTAGTTATTTAATGATCAGATATCTAAGAAGATTTTGTGTGTGTGTGTCTAAGTCTGAAGACTAACCTTCAAGAACAGCAAGGGGTGGGGGGAGTACTTTATATCTAGACACAGATGAGCAAGACAAATCAATTCTTATAAGGCAAAAGCCCTAATTTAACAATCAAAACACAGAGTCCAGGAGATCTTCCTGACCCAGGGATCAAACTCACGTGTCTTGCATCTCCTGCATTGGCAGGAGGATTCTTTACCACTAGTGTCACCTAGGAAGTCCCATTTCTCTACTAATTGCTGTAAACTCCTGCGAATTAGTGTGGTATCCGAGCTGCAGCAGTGGTGACTGCTTGTTAGAAAAGCAGGATTTCAGAGGCACCCAGACTCACTGAATCAGAATCTGCATTTTAACATGATCCCTAGGTGATTCATGCACACTGAAGCTTAAGAGGAAAAAAGGCCACGGTTCTTAATACTTGCTAGACAAGAAAATCATCTAGGAGCTTAGACCAGTTAAGGCGCCCTGTCCTCACAGGTCTTAGCATGGGGTGGAGCACACATCACCGTCTTTAAAGGCTGCTGGGGTCTTTAAAGGCAGTGGGAGTTGAGAACCACTTCTCTGGGCTAAGAGATGAGCCTCCTTGAAGACAGTAAGGACAAATTGAGATGCTATTTTTCAAACAAAAAAATAAACCTTCATCTACAATAAATTCTCACCCGCTGTGCTCCTCACACAAGGCCCAGGTAACCTCAGAAGCCCTGATATGACTCTAATGACATGTCCCTAAATGAGTTCCACAAAAGACTGATGTCAGAATTATCTGAGATGCTCACCAGTGGCATTCCTGGGCCTCACCCCAGACACGCGGCACCAGATTTTATAAGGTGGAACAAGCCTAACAAGTGTTTCCATGGGTTTGATTTACACAGAAATTTGAAAGCTACTGGACTATAAGAGGGGAGAGTAAGAGGCACATATTCAGATAGAAATTCCCTGGACTGAACCCTAACGTCAGGATGAAATTTCCTAAATTTTCCCAAAACTGAAAATTTCCAGATAAAGATTCTGATGAATGGCATTTCAAAGGCTGCCTGAGGATGTCAAACAAACACAGAGGTCATGTTACTACTCTCAACTGTCTCTGAGGTAAAGAAACGTGAATGGTCTCCTTCTGGAAGGAGAGCACCGCATTATGCGAGGTTTGAGCACAGAATGCCCCCCAAGGAGAAACTCCTTGTTCACACGCACATCCTTCCCCCGTTCTCCTTCCTGGGGATAACCTGCTTTGTCTTCACTGCCACCCTCTGCTCCGCTCTGCCTCTTGGTCTCAACTGTGGCTCATCTGGGTCAGAGAGTCAAGGGAGCTGAGGAATAAGGAACTCCATTCCTCTGATTCCATTTTTCCCAGTGGGGTGGTTTACTTCATTCCCTGACTGCCCCCACCCTACAGCTGACTCATGTGCAGCGTGAAGGGCACGGTATGGCCACAGCTAGACCGAAAAGAGGAGTTAGGTCAACCCTGCCCATGACTGCCCTGCTCACCACAGCTGGGGGTGGGGGGTGGTTAGAGGTGTACCATCCCAACACTGAAGAGGGAACCATAAATATATGAACCGTAAATATATGGAGGTCAGTTTGAAAGATTCTAATTATAGATGGGTGTTTGGATTTCTCTACAGCTTTCTCAACATTTCATGTTGTGCTTAGAAACAAGGTTCTTTGTATTTATTATGCTTAGTAAAGAATTCGAGGGACTTTCCTGGTGGTCCCGTGGCTGGGACTCTGAGCTCCCAGTGCAGGGAGGTGGGGGGAGGGCCTGGGTTGCATCCCTGATCAGGGAACTAGATCCTACATGCTGCTAAAAAAGGATCCTAAAAGAAAGGATCCTGCACGCTCCAACAAAAGATCCCATATGCCGCTGTGAAGAATGAAAACCCCTGTGACACAACTGGGATCCGGCAGAGCCAAATAAATAAATATTTTTTTAAAAAAGAATTCTACTTTACAGAGGAAATACACAGAAGTTTAAAGTTACATATTATTCATTTTGATTTGCTTAGTCACATTTCTGAGAATCCTAGGTACTCTGGAGGTGACATCATTAGGGCAATGCATTCATAAGCCAAAGTGCCTCAAGTGACAGCAAAGTCATGAAGCTTTTTGCTTCTAATAACAGGTCAGTTTTAAAACCTGAATACCTCACTGTGATCTCAAATTCTTCAAACACATTTCAACATCTATCCCAAAATAATTCTTTCCTTTCCTGAAAATCCATTGATAACAAAGCCACTTTCCAGATAATCAGCTGCAAAATCTTGATGCTTTACTTCCCTTTAAGTATCCCTTTCATCCACATCCGCATCTATTCATCCACATGCCCATTCATTCATCCATACATCCATCCTTTAGCCCATAGTTCTACCCATCTATTCATTGGTCCATCCATTGAGCTCTCTATCCAATTTAAAAAAAATTTTATTGAAGCATATTTGATTTACAATGTTGTATTAATTTCTGTTATATAGCACAGTTACTCAGATATACATATATAATATATATATATTATTTTTCATATTATTTTCCATTATGCTTCATCACTGGATGTTGAAATAGTTCCTTGTACTATACAATAGGACCTTGTTGTTGAGGGAAAGATTGGGAGTTTGGGATTAGTAAATGCAAACTCTTTTATATAGAATTGATAAACAACAAGGTCCTCTATCTAATTTATGCTAACGAATAGCCTCCTGACTTATATGTATTCTCAATGTGTCTAATTAATCTGCCATCATATTACTCCTTTATTTAAAAAATATTTTTCAAAACTAAAAAAAAATCTTTAAATAGCAAAAAACAAATTTTTATTATATAAATCCAAAATCCTCAGCCAGGTTTTAAGACACTGCTCCACAAGTTCTTTCTAATCTTTAACTACATTTCTAATAACTTAAAATGCATGCTCTACCCATTATATTGTGCTCAAAATGAATCACTTTCATCACAACATCCCACCTTCTACACATACTGCTGGTTAAACAATTATAGTTCACTCCTATGCACTATGTACTCGAAATCATAGGTTCAGAGGTGCAGCCCCTGGCATTAACGAAGCCTGTATCTCTTCGGTACAGACACAAATAGTATACACAGTACAGGACTTAATGCTGCAATTTACATAGTACACATGTGCGCCATGGACTTCAGGAGCATAGCAGACAAGCCAATTAGTTTTGAGCAATTGTTCAGAAAGGTGCTACTGAGTAGTAAAGGATGAACAGGAATGTGATGCAAGAGAAAGGAAGAAGAGGGCATGACCCTAGTTTCCTCTGCACAACTAAGTGGTGTCCATCTTCTGTTTCAGCCACTTCCCCGACACCATTTCCTGATCACTCCCAAGTGACTGCTTGCCTCTGAAATTTCACAGCGCTTACTCCTTGGAAGGAAGGTTATGGCCAACCTAGACAGCATATTTAAAAGCAGAGACATTACTTTGCCAACAAAGGTCCGTCTGGTCAAGGCTATGGTTTTTCCAGTGGTCATGTATGGATGTGAGAGTTGGACGGTGAAGAAAGCTGAGCGCCGAAGAATTGATGCTTTTGAACTGTGGTGTTGGAGAAGACTCTTGAGAGTCCCTTGGACTGCAAGGAGATCCAATCAATCCATCTTAAAGGAGATCAGTCCTGGGTGTTCATTGGAAGGACTGATGTTGAAGCTGAAGCTCCAATACTTTGGCCACCTCATGCGAAGGGTTGACTCACTGGAAAAGACCCTGATGCTAGGTAGGATTGGGGGCAGGAGGAGAAGGGGATGACAGAGGATGAGATGGCTGGATGGCATCATCGACTCGATGGACATGGGTTTGGGTAGACTCTGGGAGTTGGTGATGGACAGAGAGGCCTGGTGTGCTGCGGTTCATGGAGTCGCAAAGAGTCAGACACAACTGAGTGACTGAACTGAACTGTGGCTTGATCCACTCAATTTAGAATTCACATCTCCTTAATGTTGCTCAGATTCTTTTTCCCATTCGCCCCTTTTGTGTCATTAACAAACACAATATCCTTAGAAAACTCACTTCTGCTTCCTTGAGCTGTTTTCTATAGAAGAAGCAATCATAGATCATCTCTGAAGTCCCTATCTTTAATAATTTATACAGAGATTGAAACAGGAACAGGCTGTGTCTTAACTGGACTGCCCCCTCCTCAAAAGCAGAGATCATCTACAATTTTCTAAATGTCTTAAAGGAAAAGCTTATAAGAATTTAATGAGTGCATTTTACATAGACTCTCATGATAAACTATACCTGACATTAATTAGCATGTGGTGCTCAGGTGGCCAAAATCATGGAGTCATTTACATTAATTAACTGCACTCTGTTCCACGGTCCCCAACCACACCCTCAACCCTAGTTAGGCTATGGAAAGACTAGACCTAGAGAGGGAGTAAGATTCAGAGCAAAGTGAACTTCACTCCCAAGAAATTTCTCAAGAGGTAGTTTTAGTATCACCATCATTGCAACATGAAGATCATCACTTAGTAAACCAAAAGAGCAGGATGTTAAAAATAAATTCTCTACTTGCAACATTTCTTTTCTCTATTCTCTACAATGTTAATACAGACTCTCAACAGAAGAATTATTATTAAGAATATTGGGGAGACTTCCCTGGCAGTCCAGTGGTTAAGACATTGCCTTCCAATGCAGGGGGCATGAGCTGGAGTCCTGGTCAGCGAGCTAAGATACTACATGCCTCATGGCCAAAAGAGCAGAACATAAATAAGAGAGGCGGTATTGCAACAAATTCAGTATGCTCAGTCAGTCAGTCTTGTCCAACTCTTTGCAACCTCATGGACTGCAGCCCACCAGGCTCCTCTGTCCATAGAATTTTCCACTCAAAAATCCTGGAGCAGGTTGCCATTTCCAACTCGAGGGGATCTTTCCAACCCAGGGATCAAACCTGAGTCTCCTGCGTTTCCTGCATTGGCAGGGATTGGGATTCTTTACCACTGCACCACCTGGGAAGCCCCAACGAATTCAATAAAGGCTTTAAAAATGGTCCACATCAGAAAAAAAAAAAACTCTTGAAAAAAGAAAAAGAATTTGGAGATTTCCCTGGTGGTCCAATGTTAAGAATCTGCCTTGCAATGCTGGGGACACCTGTTTGATCCCTGGTCCGGGAAGATCCCACATGCCACGGGGCAACTAACACCTGCCACAACTACTGAGCCTGCACCCTAGAGCCCATGCTCTACAGGAGAAGCCACCGCAGTGAGAAGCTTGTAGCAACTAGAGAGTAGCCCCCACATGCTGCAACTAGGGAAAGCCAGTGTGCAGCAATGAAGCCAAAACTTAAATAAATACATAAACAAAAATTAATAAAAATAATTTTGAAGAAAGGAAAGGGGGGATAATATTTCTTTAAATTAGAAGCTGCCATTAGAGAAGCTTTACTATAATTAATGTGATCTGGAAAATACCCCATTAACTTTACTAATAAGAACAAGCATTATCTTGGGTCAATCTTAATTCTATGATTTACCTACTTATATGAGGTGACTAAAACAGTTTTAAATCTTTAAGTTGCTTAGTGTGACACTTCAGGGAATCTTGTCTCAAAATGTAAAATGTGCACTTAATGGACACAGGAAATATCATTTAAACTTGCATGAAAGACACAGCAAAATCAGAACCCACAGAGGAGTATTGATAAGAATCCTCAGAGAGTGGGATGAGAACTAGATGAGGAGACAAGGACTTGGATTCTAGGACAATTTCTATCCTTTAAAGAGCTGTGTACATTAGATATGTTATTAAAGTTTACTTTTCTAAGGCTATTTGTTATCCTTAAATGAGGTTGATATTAATCATTCTATAGGACTTGGGCAAATGAAACCTATGAAAGGTGAAATATTTTTGGTAGCCTTCGTGGTGTCTGTTGTTCATGATTATCATGGGTAATAAATCATTATTCTCTCTTTCCTCTGAAGACAGGGGGAAAAGTAGTTGAGTCTAAATTACAGTAGAAAGAAACACAGGCGGTGGTTCAGACGGTAAAGATTCTGCCGGCAATGCAGAAGACCTGGGTTTGATTCCTGGGTCGAGAAGATCCCCTGGAGAAGGGAACGGCTACCCAGTTCAGTATTCTTGCCTGGAGAATTCCATGGACAGGGGAGCCTGGTGGGCTACAGTCTGTGGGGTTACAAAGAGTCAGACACAACTGACTGACTAACACACACACACACAAGCTCACGAAGGGCTTCTTAAGTATAGGAGTTGAGAAAGCTGAAACACTGAGAATTTGTAGCATGAACTTTCCTGAAAATCTGTAAGCAAAATGTTAGCAGTTAGGTTTTTGAACACCTCTAGTAAAGCTTGACATGGAAGCAGAGGGATAAATCCTAGAACCTCGAGGTTTCGCCTGGCTCTGTCAAGTGTAAAGCTGTGCCTTACTGGAGAAACTGTCTGTCTTCCAATGCCAGGAGTCCCACAGGGCGCTATTTTACTTGGTGTCAGGAAATGTGTTTTCAAGAAAGTGTTGAAACTCCCAAGTGGAACGCATGAAAACTGACTTACCTGGTTGCCTCCACTCTTGGGGTTCACGAACACAAGCAAGGGTTTCATGAGCGGAGAAGAAATAGGTTTTATCACAAAAGGACGACCTTTGTTTTCCTGCTAAAGAAAGAAAGCAGCACTATTGAGACACACATCCACGACTTGAAAAGCAGCCCCAAAGCAATGAAAGTGAGACATTTCTAGAACCACTGCCGTTCCCCACCCCACCCCCCAAAATACACTGTATCTTGTTTCACAGGGCTTACTCAACGTGAGAAAGTGTCTCAAGCTATAACTTGTCCCCAAGAATTTAGCCATGATTTGTTTTTTGTTCTATAGGCTCGAAGTGTTCTAGATACATTCTAGCTCTCATCTTCATCTTTATCATCTTTGGGATAATACTTCCACAGACAAGAACAAATGCTCTGAATCTCAAGTGGTAAGAGGTTTTATGCATATATTTTAAAGGAACAGGCAGAATCCCAATGTGGTTAGGGTATGGTGAAGGAGAATGGTGGGAGATACATCAGAAAAATGAGCTCGGGCCAGGTCGAGTCAGATGGAGGAGACGGTGGAGAGGAAGGTGGATTTCCCTGGACCATCACGCTCAAGCACTTACTTCGCTTCCTCTTTTACTGGCTTTTCTTTTAAAGCTTGTTCTCTTCTTCTTCCGATTGGACGCCTTCAGGGAATTCTGCAGGGAAAGAAGGGACCCCTGAGCTGGGAGGCCGACAGCCCACGAGCGCGCCCATGCAGGACCATGTAGAAGGTGACGGCGGCACATGCTGTCTGGCAGGGCATGCTTCTCATGCTTTGACACTTCCAAGCCACTGCTCATGGGGAAGCCACACACAGAACCCAGTCGCGTGCTTCAGAGTGAGCGACTGACTCCCCACCCCACGGAGAGGCAGGGAGTTAGAACCCTGGAGGCTCTCATGGACTCACATAACAACACATGTTATACCTGCCAACCCTCCCAGTAAAAATGGAAGAATCCCAAATTCTCTGAGGGGCTCCAGTCTCCCGCCCAACCAGGTCCGTCTCCCGCCCAACCAAGTTCAAGAAGTTCATCTCCTGGTATGGAGATCACCTATGTGGAAATGTAAAAAAGGAGGCCATTTTTCACGTTTTTCTTTTTGCTTTTTTTTTTCCCCCTCTGTTTACTTTTTATAGGAAATGACCTGTTCATATAAAATGACTCAACCCCACTGAAATGTTATGAGCCAAGTCTTCTACCAGCATTCATGGCTTGGTTTTAAAAATGTGAAGAGTCACGTTACTTATCATAGTAGAGAGGCAGTCACTGCTCTTCCTTTTTCTGGCTAAGGACCCACTGGTTTAAAAAAGTCCTCCCTCCCTTGGCAACCTTGATTTTTTTCCTCTCACAGAAGCGCATCCAACTTGAAACACAGGGACCCCAAATTTACTTTCCCTGTCTTTCTCTTTCTAGGGAACGTATGGACCACAACTCTGATTATTTCAGCTATTTACTCTTAATATTTGATACAGATGCTTTGAGAAGAACCTCTCTCTGGGAACAGTCACAGCTCCCTGGCTGAAGGCAAGGCAAAACCAGATTTAATTAGTGTAGAGTCAATAATTAATTAGATGGCCATCTTCATAAAGGCAAGCTATTACTACCATGACATAGATGTTTTACAAAGTGTTGAAAGCCTGAAATACAAAATCTTTAACTTAAAAGTTTACATAAGTATAGACACATGCATTGTTTGAGCAATTAAATGTTTTCAAACAGCTTGAAGAAACTTAGATATCTATTTTTCAACATTGTATTTTTTCTTAGAGCATTCAAAATAAACCTTTTAGTCTAGAGTACATATATTAACACATCCAAGTTAGTAATGAAACTACTTAGCTTTTATTTTACTTGCATTTGGACCAAGAAAAAAAAAGTTGATTTGTGGCCTGTGCTCACCAAGGATGAAGGAAACTTTCTTGAACCACCATTTGTCCCAAGGTTTTCTTCCCCCATCAGATTAAAAGAGTCTTCAGGTTCTCTGAATCTCACCAGAAAAGAAATCCAGAAGTTCATAGGTGTTCGCGATGCCAGGTGATTTCTCATCACTCACTCTAGACTATAATTCTCCTGCAAACAGATCTCCAAGTTTCCAAATTCCTCTTTAAATGGATCTATTATCATGTCCCTCTTTGGGAAACTTCTGCATTCTTTGAGTATTTGCTATGTTTTGACTACTTACAGTTTTATTAAAAGGGAAGAACAATTACTTGGAACTTTTAAATGCTTAATCAGTCGAATATTCCAAGTAGAGTGCTGAAAACTATTAGACTGGCAGAAGCAGTATCTATTACTTATGGCAAATCATGATGCTTTGAGTGTTAGTACCTGGGCCCCAACAAATATTCTTATTTAATTTGTTTAGGGTGAAGCCCAGGCCAAGATACTTTTTAAAAGCTCCCCAGAATAGAATAGATTACGACAGGATGGAATAGAATAAAATAAAATAATAAAAGCTCCTGGGGAATTCTAATGTAGCCAGAATTGAGAACCTCTGTTTGAAGTACAAAAGGTAGAATGAGGAGTCGTATGTACTATGTACAGTAAAGCCAGTCACTGGGGTAAGAAGCATGAGGTGTGGGATTTGACAGACTGAATTCTGAACCTCCCTGTTACTAGCTCCATAACCTTGGCCAAGTCAAACTTTTGAAATAATAGTTTAATTTTCAAATGAAGGTGATAATACCTACCTCACTGGACAGTTATGGAGTTTAAATGAAAAAAAGTGGATGTAAAGTAGTTAACCTGGTATCCATCCCATGAGAAACACTTTGATCAATGTTATCAGTTGCCTGTTGATGGCTATATATCCCCAGCACAAATGCCTAGCGCACAGTATGCACTCACATCATTGTGGAAATAATAAATCAGTATTTTCACAATTCACAACACTGACCGAGTCTTCCCTGATTTCAAAAAGGGTCCTTAGGAAGTGAGTGACTGTTTCCTAATTTCTTTCGTTTTTGTTCATTTCATGCCAAGAGCAATGCAGGACACCAAACACTTAAAGGAACACACTATGGGCCTTGGCTCTTGACAGGACTCAATAATGAAACTCCAAGAGATAGGTCACATGAGTCAAGTTGAGAGACTATTTCCTCAACTTGCTTGATCACAGAAATCACAGTTCTTCAGGTGATACTGCTGATCAAGTATGTTTGAGAAGAGGGTTAAAAAAACACACCAAAATAAGGCTGTATGTCTGAAAAAGGAGCAGGCAGGGGACTCAGCTCTCATAGGGAACAGACAGACAAAATGCCTTTGTTTTAAACATAGAGGCAAATGCTTCCAAATCTCACCAAGCCACAGGCACCTGAGGCCTTCATCTCACAGAACAAGAAGGGGGAAAGATCAACACAGTGGTTGACTTACAGTACCTGGACAATTGTACATGAGCTCTGAGTAAGCTTACCTCCCTACAGATGGTCAAAGAGCAAACGATAAGCATTATGGAACTTCACACCTCCAAATTCCCCAGGCTTCTTTCTGTCCTTGTGTAAACATGTATCTCTGTCTCAGTACATCACTTCTTTTAGAAGGCAGCTTAATTCAGTGAGGAACAGATGGATGCGAAGGCAGATTCAGGCTGTGTTTTGGCCAAGACAAGTCTTCAAGTCTTGCTAATCCACAATATCACTTACACTGCCTGGTCAGTCTTGTGCGAGTTAAATAAACATGGTTCTCAAGAATGAAAAAATTATACCAAGATGTTATTATCTAGAATTGTTGACAAAACAGCCAAGAAACCTTTAATACTTTTCCTGGGTTCTAAAACAAAGCATTGCTCTTATCAAAAGCAGCTAACTCAGTGATGCAAAGGGTTCGCTCTACAAGTTCGACTGTCCAAACATCGAAACGTAGTGCTCTTGTCTGGATTTTTACATTCTTCTGATTCCAATAGCATTCATCCCTGTACATTCTGTGCCCACTCTTTTGTGAAATTCTTAAGAAAAGATAAAATGATTTTTGTTTTCTTGTCCCAGGTATTGTGGCACAGGATTACCTTGCCACAAAAATAATCCTATCAACACAATCTTTATCACAGTTATGACGCCTTCCTGGGCTGTTATGAAATCCTACGGGTGAATCACTCCACTGTGAATGAAACCCAACTTACTACTCTTATTAACTCTTGGGATTTCCTCAGGTGACAGGATCACAAAGGATCAATTATAATAACACGTCTAAAGAAACGATATCTTACTTCATCATCCCAGATGAAGTCTTCCTCCATTCACACACTGGACAAAACTCTGATGGATAACAAGAGGGCGCTCCATGGACTTTGTCTATGAAAGGATATTCTCACTCTGCCCTGCTCCAGGTTTAGCACTGCAGCAATGGTTGTTGTGAGGACAAGCAAGCAGAAGAATCAAGAAAACTTACTCCGAAAATTAAGGACAGGGTCTCAGCAGCTTCTCAGGCATATTTGGCCAAATCACAGCAAGTGTTTCTTGACCTTTAGAACTGAACAAAGGAAGTCTTTGGCATGGGGCATTGAGGGAGATTGTTGGTCATTGCTATTACATACCATGGGGTCCTAGCATTTTAAGATAATCCAATCTTAAGGAATAAGGACTAGCATGGAGAAAGCCCATACAAGGCTAGGCAGGAGTTGATTTTGACATTTTTATAACCAGACCATTAGAAATAATATAAATATCCATTGAGAGGAAATTGGCTTAAATCAACTTTAAAATATCCATAGCAGCTTAAAAGGAACCAAATATATATGTATTAATATAGACTTTTCCCTATGATTTTTCAAATAGAACAGCCAAATTTTAAAGCACTAAGTAGAGAATGATGTTATTTATTAAAAACACACACCTCTAGGGTCCTCCCACAAATCCGACCTCACAAAAAGTTCATGTTGCATGAGTCTTGCTCCATCAGCTCCAAGTGCCTGCACGAGTATTTGAATATCTTTAACTCATTCATCCAAAGCATTATCCTCTAACATTTTCAGGCCAGAGGACAAATACTGACATTTGTGATTTCAAATATAACTTGGACTTTATATTAACTGATTGAGTCTTGGTCACCAAAATTTGTTTTTTTTTTCAGTTTAACTGCTTTCAGTTATCTACCTTTTCAGTTCCAGGTCTCTCCAAGTAATTTGGTGATGAAACCTAGCAAATCATCCAGCACGCTTTCACTCAGCGCCCAACTCCACAGCTGGTCATGGAGTCATTATCCACTCAGGACCCGCCGTCTTTCCACAGAGAACGAAAATATATGGTTTAATTCCACCTCTTTACAACCCACTTTTTCAGACCATAACACACTTCAGTAGATTTCCTTTACTCTTCTTCTTTACAGCCATTTATTTAGACACAAACATCACAAATAAAGCCGACTTTATTTCATGACCCATCTTCACTGCTGTAATCAGTTAGATCCTATTGGCTCACATCAGCCTTCCTCATTCCTCTTGCCAGGGATGCGGCCCACTTCCTTCAAGACCAAGCACACAGGGCAGATTTCCCACTGAGACTAGGCTATTCTCCGACTGAGGGAGCTCAGTTCTGCTTCAAGTCTTCACTGTGTTTCTACATCTTAGGTGGCATTTACCCCTTTGCACCTTAGATGTGTACGTATCTCAATGACCAGGGCTGATGCAACCCAACTCTCTGGGCCCTTCCTTTCACCCCCATATGTGTATCTCTCCCATGAGATGCACACCAGTCAAACAGATATCCCTTCCCAGACATCTGAAAACTACTCTTTCAGTGGGTTAGCCAAAAAGCTCATTTGTGTTTTTCCATAAGATGTTAGCGAAAAAACTTGAACGAATTTTTTGGCCAACCCAATATTAAGGATTTACTTGTGGCTGAATTCCTCTCCAGAATGAAATTCACAAAGACTCCAACCAATGATTTAGACTGTTGTGTCTATTTTCCTCCTTGGGATGTACACTCTTTGTGGACATCAAATGAATAACTGATTCATCTTTGAATGTGGTTAATTAAGCATATATTTAATTCAATTAAGGCTCTTCTCCTTTATCACTGTTAAGCGGAGTCATAGAAAACTGGTGGGTAGGTGCTTGTGCTCAGTTGTGTCTGCCTCTTTGCAACCCTTTGGACTGTAGCCCACCAGGCTCCTCTGTCCATGGGATTTTTCAGGCAAGAATACTAGAGTGGGTTGCCATTTCCTTCTCCAGAGGATCTTCCTGACCCAGAGCTCAAACCTGTGTCTCCTGCAGCTCCTGCATTGCAGGCAGATTCTTTACCTGCTGAGCCATCAGGGAAGCCCCAATGGAAAAACATAGAAATATATGGTACAGGTGGAAAGATACATAAACACTAAATGCTCAAAAAGCATTTTATCTGCTGTTTTCCATCTACTTTTCAAATTTTCCTTTTTTAAAAAAAGGTTTCCCGCCCAATGTCTCCAAACAAATTCTCTAATCTTATTGCTTCCACACCATTTGTAACAGGTTGCCACCCATGCCCCATACTCTACAAACTAAGGCTTTGACTTATCAATGATCTGGTTCCAAACACAAAGACTTCTCTCAACCCTTGCTATATTTTTCATGTCTACAGAATTGAACATTGATGACTGCCCTATTTTTCTTTTCATCTTTTTAATAATGAAATTCATGCTATCATAGTTCTCTGTCTAGCAACATTCTCCTCCTTCCATTTTCTAGGTGTGGATGTTCTCCTGTCTTCTATTCTTTTATTTAGTAAATGAACAGGTCTTGGCTGTCTCCCCTGCGATAGGGATTGGGCTAGTGAATATACAATCCCACTCCGGTGTGAAATACAACAGCTACAGTAATACTTCCAGGTGCGCTTGGAAACGCTGTAGATACCAGGCTATGGCCCCTACTCTTGACTCTTTCTGCCCCCTCCGCTGGGTCTCTCTCTCACCCTCTTTACATCTGCTTTCACTGGAACACAGAAGGTTCGGGGATCAGCAGCTTCTATCCCGACCCAGCTTCATCTGACACCTTGTGCTCCTAAAAGTCAACAAGAAGGAAAACAGCAAGAGCTAAAATCTGAGTGGTTCCAATGAGCTAGGTACTGTTCTGTGTGTTACTTTGTGTGTTTTAGCTCACTAGTCCTCAAAAAAGCTCTATGAAATAGGTACAAGTGTTATTTACTCTTTACAGAGGAGAAACTGAAGTAGAAGAGATTAAGAGATGAAACAAGCTACTAAGTGGCAGAGCAAAGTTATGAGTCCAGGCTGCCTGGTTCGCAAACCAGAGCTCTTCACCACTACCCTATTGCCACGCTGCCCCCTCAGGCTCATTATACACCACCTTTTATACAGAACTTAGTTAATTAGTTAAATTACTTGATGACTTTGGAACCCAGGGGAGGAGGGACCACCAAAATTTTTAAAGTTATCTGATTCATCAAGGCTGGTTTTAGTGACATGGTAAAGTAGCATGATATACCATTAAGAGCTTGGATTTCAGAATCACAATTTGTGGGTTCAAACGCATCTCACACCAATAATTGCATAGCCCCAGCTAATCCGTTTGACTTTTCTATTCCTCACTTTCCTCAGCTGCAAAGTGGGACTAATAAGAGCACTGTGACAATGAGATACTGAATGTATAGTACTTAAAATATCTAACACATGTAAAGCATTCAATAAATGTTAGCTTTCATTCTTATTATTACAATGTCCTGAATCATGATGGGAATAAAAAGGTGGATTATTAAAAAATTTTGGACCTTAGCATCCTGACTCTGAACTACTTTCCAAAAACCATTCCCACCTATCAGCTACCTAATAAAAGTTGCTAAGATACCAACTTATTATTACGAAAATTTAGAAATGAAGCCAAACACAAAAGCATCTGTTATGTATATATTTGCTGGTAATAAGGTCAAAGTCTCTTTATAGAAAAACTGTAGCTAAAAAATGAAGACTAAAAATTGGAAAATCACCCTTTAACAAACCCTAATGAAATAAAAGATTTAGGCAACAATCTGTAATGTATAAAATTACAGATGAAAGACAGAGGGACAAATTTATAATAAATGTATTAGGATAACAGTTTCTGAATCCTAACACCACTAAGAGTGAACAATCTGGTATTGCTGCTGCTGCTGCTGCTGCTGCTAAGTCGCTTCAGTCGTGTCCGACTCTGTGCGACCCCATAGACAGCAGCCCACTAGGCTCCCCCGTCCCTGGGATTCTCCAGGCAAGAGTACTGGAGTGGGGTGCCATTGCCTTCTCCGAATCTGGTATTATGTTTCGTTAAAAGCAACATGACAGAAAAAGACATCATTACCCAGACAGCCCATTTGCCAAGAAATTAAACCTAAATCTGACTCTTTACATCTAAATATTTTTGTAAGAAATATGGGCCATGATTTTAAATGATGATTTAAATGATTTTAAAACACAATAAGGACACAATCAGTCAAAATTAAAATATGAGCTATGTTATAGGTAAAGTGACCCTATTTAAATAAATGGCAGAAAAACTAAGAGAGGAGAGTGCTATAGATTAAAAGAGATTTAAGAGATCAGTCAACAAACAGGAAGTTGCAGACTTTGGATCTTAGTTTGACAAAAATAACTGTAAGAAAGATATATTTGAAAGAATAAGAAAATATTTTAATGATGCCACCTCAAATTAATTAATTTTGATGGGTGAAGTCATGGTATGGAATTATCTTTCTGGGAAACAAAAGGCAGCATCTATAGATTAAATGGTATGCTAAACTTTGCTTTAAAATACCCTAGCAAAAGGGAAAGAGGAAGACTTGTACTTTCAAGAAGACAGAGTAAATGGGGTGGGGCCGGAAGGAACATGGATGTGGCAATGACGAGGTAACACAAGGACACCTATGGTGACGGAATTGTTCTGTGTCTTCACTGATCAGTGTCAATATCCTGGTTATGAGGTTATACTCTGATACTACAAGATGGTACCATGAGGAGAAGGTTTGCAATGGATACAAGGGTTCCTTCTGTGTTGTTTCTTCCATGGGAATCTCAAAACAAATTTAATTATAAAAAGCAAAATATGGCGTGGCAAGGGATAGATGAAACCACAGCAGCAGAAAAGTTCATGGTTATAAAATTCATTATGATCATCTCTTTCTCTCCACTTGTTTGAAAATTTCCACAACCCAAAGATCTTTTAAAGTTTACAAAAGTAAACTTAGAGTTTCTCTGCGGAGTGGTAGTGTCTTCTGGTTTTCCTGTTTTATCTTCAGTCGTCCAAAATCCCACACCACTAGGTCACCCTACATACTCATGCTAGGTGTTCCTAAAAGGAAATTATATTTAAAAATATACATATATATATATATATAATTTTACTCAATCACTCCTTTGTTGAAAGGATAAAGTTTACAAGGAGCAAAAATCTCCTCTGAGTCAGGCCTGAACAATCTTACGCTCATCCCTTTTACTCACCCCCTACAAAAACCTTCCTCTGCAGTCAACCTAATCTCACAGCTCCATGGATATAATTTTGAACAAAGTATACTTGCTCCTGCCATTCTCCTGCATGTTATTTTCTTCTCCACTGATCTAAATCCCATCCATCTTTAAGGAGGCAGAATAAAACCCACTTGCTTCATGAAGCTCTCCCTGATCTTTCCTTAAAGTAATTACATGGTTCTTCAGAGCAAAAATCATATATTACATCACAGTGCTTAGTAGCCTTCTTGATACCATCTAGGTTTTTGATGAAACCGTGTTGATTTAACTGAATGTTTACTATAAAACAATTGGAGAGGGTACTGAATTTTAGGGGGAAACATACGTACAAAAGAGCTTCTTGGTTGCTCAGACCTAAAGAATCAGCCTGCAATGCAGAAAGTACAAGGAGGCTTGAATACAGAATGAGATTAGCTGTTAAGAGGATAAATTCTACTTTGCCTTAAGGAAAGAGTGTTGCTCTCTAAGCAGGCCTCGTGTACTGGGGAAGGTCATGACCCACAGTCTGCGTTGGGGTTGGAAGTGGTGGAAATCGCAACCCAACACTGAAGCCTGCACCACCGTGTGCCCTCACAGCCACTCCCTGGGGTTGCCCAGGCTGCAAGAGAAGAGAGTCGTGTAAGAATCAGCTGCACGCACCACTCACCACGCGGCTTTAAGGAACTCAGCAGAGTGCCCAGGCAGAGAGAATATATATTAGCATCTGAATGGGGAACAAGCACTCCTGCTGTGAATCTCTGATTTCTTTAGGAAGAAGAGGCTGGTTCCATGAGAGAGCCCAACAGCAGTACAGGGATGGGCTAAGGGGATGAACTGGGAAGCTAAGCATGGGCCTGTGGGGAGGAGTTAGCAGAGATCGTAGGAACCTCATCAGGGGGGAGAAAAGCAAGAAGCAGCAGTTCCTTTTTCTCTGAGCTGGCCCAGCAGCATCAGGGTCCCGGCAGTTACCTGAGGTTTCTTCACCTTAATGATCCAGGTAGGCGGAACAATAACAGCAGCGTGAGCCCCCAGGGAGCAGGGTTCCTCAATCTGATGCAGCATGAAGCAGGTCACCTTATTGTGAAACTGAAGGGAAAAACAGGCCAGTAAACAATTCTGCACGGAGGGAAATGCTGCCGCAAGAAGGAAGTACACGTGTGCATACTTATGCACGTGCTTGCGTGCACACACACACACAGAGGTCCCATGCTCCTCATCACTGCCCAACCAGCCCCAGGAACTGAAGAGACCCGATTTCAAATTCATTCTACTTTATAAACTGACAACAACTGATAACAAGAACTCAGCTTATAGGACAGACCAGCTGAAACTTGATAACCTTTTATAGGATATTTACATTAAAAGCATTAGAGACTTGAAGGGTTCTAGAAAGGCTAACTTTGCACATAATTTTGTTTCACTTGGCTTGCGCCCATCACAGACTTGGCTGATCTGGGATAATGCTGAGAAGGCAATGAAGACAAGCAGAGTGGCATTCCTACTATCCGCCTCTCGTTTTTCTATCCACAGACATCAATCCTTCCCAGTAGTCCTTCCAGTGTAAGGGACTCAGGAAAAAAAATTGTCTCTTCTAGAGAGTTGTTAGAGAGGAAACAAAAAGACTGCTTCTGCTGGGTTTGTCTAGGGCTGCTGAAAAAATAATGGTCCTAGCACACTTGGCAAATCTAAAGTGCTTTTGATTTTTGAAAGGAAGGAAGTCAATATAGGCTAATGATAATAACAATACTTAGGTTTCAGGGACTTAACTCTATACCCCAAAGGACTGCGTAACCTTAGGCCAATCACATTTCCAGTAATTTTTTTGTGTGTGTGTGACTGTAAAGTGATAATAACGTGTGGTAGTGTTTGTTTTCTAATAAACATCAAATCCCCATCATACAATTATGGGCTTTAAAATTTTAATCATAGTGATTTAAAAAAAAAATTAACAGTAGCTGCTACTTAGATTCGGAGAAGGCAATGGGACCCCACTCCAGTACTCTTGCCTGGAAAATCCCAAGGAATGGAGGAGCCTGGTAGGCTGGAGCCCATGGGGTCACAAAGAGTCGGACATGACTGAGCGACTTCACTTTCACTTTTCACTTTCATGCATTGGAGAAAGAAATGGCAACCCACTCCAATGTTCTTGCCTGGAGAATCCCAGGGACAGGGGAGCCTGGTGGGCTGCCGTCTATGGGGTCGCACAGAGTCGGACACGACTGAAGCGACTTAGCAGCAGCAGCAGCAGCTACTTAAGATTATACTTAATGTGACCACATAATTTATCATCTTAACGGAAACAATTTTAAGAATGAAAGGGAGCAGAGACAATAATTATGTTGGAATAGCAGACACAAATTAGGACTGTCTCAGGAAAACTGGCAAATATAGCCACCCCAATTATATCACCTCAGGGCAATTTTATCTTTACTGCTGAGTATCTTCAAGATCTGACATGATCCAGTGGCAAATTACTAAATCAATTAAGCATGAAATACTAATTAATAAGATAATAAATAATTCCCCCTAAATTGTTTGTGATTTGCAAACAATTTGATATACCAGAGAAATGTCATTCAAATTCCTTCTTTAAAAAGTAATTTTCTCTCAAATCATCCCATCTTCTCCTTCTCCCACTGAGTCCAAAAGTCTGTTCTTTATGTCTGTGTCTCCTTTGCTGCCCTGTATGTCAGATTGCTGGCAACACAATATTGCAAAGTAATTATCCTCCAATTAAAATAAATTTTTAAAAAATAATTTTATTTTAATAATTCAGATAACCCCCCATATGAATAGCCATTGTATTTCTAACATGGCAGGAATCTCAGAGATTGCCAACTCCAACTCTCACAATTTACACCTGAGTACTCCAGAGAGACTAAGAGGTGTGTCTCAAACTGCATGACTTTTAAGGGGTAGAGTCAGGACCCAAATACATGAAACCTGGCTCCCAAATACAGTTTTATTTTCTACTATAGGAAGTGTCTACAGAAGGCACTTAATTGTTTGACATCAGATATCCTAGAAGGAATTACCTATAGTGTTAAAATACACCACCACCGTAATCTGTCTTAAATGGTTTTGTATTTTCAGTCCTTGAAAAATCAACTTCTACAACGTGGGACCCTAGAAAACTGAACGATACATGTGCTGTGCTTAGTGGCTTAGTTGTGTCTGACCCTGCAACCCTATTGGACTGTAGCCCGCCAGGTTTTTGTCCATGGGGATTTTCCAGCCAAGAATACTGGAGTGGGTTGCCATGCCCTCCTCCAGGGGATCTTTCTGACCAATGCACTCCATGTCTCTTGCGTTGGCAGGTGGATTCTTTACCCCTAAGCCACCTGGACGTCTGAAGTTTATCTGCACAGCCTTAACCCTTAAGCTTAAACAGCACAGCCCTTTATTTCCAGGTTGGCTGTGCAGTGAGGGGACAATATATCCCAATTACACAGTCATTTAAAAGAACCAGTGAATTGAGAGATTAGAGCAGGGGTCCAAATTGTTTCTATAAAAGGACTGGATAGTAAATATTTTAGTCTTATGAGGCCATATTGTTTCTGCTGCATTATTCAACTCTGCTGCTGGAGCAAAAAAGTAGCCAGAGACAACACATAAAGGATGGGCATGGCTGCGTTCCAATAAAACTTCAGTTACAAAAACAGGCAGCAGTCAGATTTGGTTTACAGGCCATAGTTTGCCAACTTGTGAGTCAGAGTCTACATTGTCTAGCTAAAGAAAAAAAAATACGTTCAAAAACCAAAAAAAAATGAACCATCTGGTTGGGACAGAGCTGTTAAAGAATGAAAAAAAGAGAAGAGAGGAAAAGTAAAAAGGGAAATTATCACTGGATCCATATGAGTATCCATGTTCAAATGTAAGAAAGAGTAACATTTCAATGAGCATACAGCCAACTAAAACAACATCCAAACCTACGGAAGAATATAAGCCCACTCTAATCCTAACACAGTCCCATTAAGAAAAAAAATTCACCCACATCAAAAACAGAAGAACCAAGATGTCTGAATTGCTTTGTCAGAGGGATTATCTAAGTTGCAACTTCCTCCTATACAAGTCATCATCAATAACCTAGTGTACTACAGGGCAAGTGGCCTCGGAGTGAAAATCCCTCAATTCTAGACTCAGAGATAGAAGCAGGAGGGGATTTTCCGACCTGTGATTCCAGGCTTCAGTGTACATAAATAAAGGGGTTAATTTCTAGTTTCTCGCAGCTCATTTATCCTATGGTTCTATAGCTCTAATCTGTCTTTCTTCCTCCACAGATCCTATGAGAGAAATAATACATAAATTAGGATAACGTTCCACTTACAGACAGGAACTCCAGCAATGACATAATTCTATTTTGAGAAAACAGGAGCCCACTTTGTTTTATTTTAACCCCAAACTTACCGCCTGCTTGCACCAGGAACAGCTGATAGCCACAATCTCTTTACTGTGGAAGGAGAATTTTTGCTGGAAGCCCTAGAATATTAGAACAAGAGACAGAGAATTAAAACCACTTCCAACTGAGCATCTATCTGCCCTCCTGAAGTCCAATGAAGTCAGTAAGGCCAGGCTTAAGGGAACTGAGACAGCAAATGCCACAGTGGGCACTTATATCTCCACCTTCTACCACCTTTCCTATCATCAAATTCTCTAAAGTGTGAGAGAGGAGGCGCCAGTATTCACTTTACCACTAACACTCAAAGTCAGCCACAAAAATTTCTTTGACCGCACTGTGTGGCATGTGGGATCTTAGTTCCCTAACCATGGATCGAACCTGCACCCCCTGCATTGAAAGGCAGAGTCTTAACCACTGGGCTGCCAGCTGCTGCTGCTGCTGCTAAGTCGCTTCAGTCGTGTCCAACTCTGCGCGACCCCATAGACGGCAGCCCAACAGGCTCCACCATCCCTGGGATTCTCCAGGCAAGAACACTGGAGTGGGTTGCCATTTCCTTCTCCAATGCATGAAAGTGAAAAGTGAAAGTGAAGTCGCTCAGTCATCTCTGACTCCTAGCGACCCTATGGACTGCAGCCTACCAGGCTCCTCCATCCATGTGATTTTCCAGGGAAGTCCCCAAATCATTGCCCCCTCCGCCAACTAAATGAGGTTCTGATGCATTTTTAGTTTAAGTTAAAAAGAGGCCTCTATTGGAAAAGACCCTGACGCTGGGAAAGATTGAGGGCAGGAAGAGAAGGGGACGACAGAGGATGAGATGGTTGGATGGCACCACCGACTCAATGGACATGGGTTTGGGTGGACTCCGGGAGTTGGTGATGGACAGGGAGGCCTGGCGTGCTGCGGTTCATGGGGTCACAGTCGGACACGACTGAGTGACTGAACTGAACTGATTGGTTCATGTGATTTTTTTTTTAACAGTGGTTATCCATCTCAGAGGTCCTATACAACCTTACCATCGAGAAGCCACAAAGAGAGAAATGAAGCAGGAGACAGTCAGGTGACCTAGAAGTGAGAGTCTGGGAGATGTCCAGGGGTGAAGAAGGAAATTCAAACACTCTCATCATCCCCTTGGGATGTCAGGACTCAAAACAAGCAGCTTTCAATTTCCATTTTTTGCCAGCAAATGGCAATGAGATTAATGGAATAGCAAACACAATCCTCTTAATGAACAAACAGAATTACTTTTCCATCAAGGAAAGAAGAGATGCTTTTTGGCTGCTGTTGTCCCTAAATAATTACCAGAGAGAAGTACGCAGTAACTCTCAAGGAAATTTTTTTAAGCTTTCCCAAAGCTCACCCATTTTATCTGCCTGTGAAATCTAAGCCAAACAAACTAATGCAGATTAATGACCAAAAACTCTTAAAGCTTTTTGTTTTAAGTGACCCAAAGCAAACAGCAAGATGTGATGGGCAGGAAAGCTTTAAAGGCACAAGCTGCATGTCTTGCTTAATGTGTACAGATAACTTTGAGTTCAAAGAAAGTCAATTCACACATTATTAAAAGAAGTCCTAGCAGCATTTCTGCAGTCCCCGTAATTCCTACCTGTCTGCATCATTTTATATACTAATGAGCATTTCCTCCTTTGTGGTCCTCTGGCCTCTCCTGATTTCCTAAAACACATCCCAATTCTCCTCCCTCCTCTCCATCTCCTGCACGTGGACAGGAGACTGGGACCAGGGTCAAACCTCAGTGCTCTGCATTTCCACCTTGAATCCTTCTCTTTTTTGTCCAACCTCAAATTTCACTCAAGAAACATGACCTCTTCTTAACATCGGACTTTCCTGGATTTCGAAAAGTTTCTCCATCAATATCCCTTTCTCAACAACTTAAGCAATTATAGAATTGCTCAGTGTGGAGGCATTCACAAAACAAGCATGAGTGTGCTATCCTCACAAAAGCCTGCTTGCAGTGTGGGTCCTTGGCTAGCATTTAGGAACTGGAATTTCAGGAGGGGTCCCCCAGTTTCCAGAACAGTTGAGGGTGGCTCACTGTGCCTGAATTGTTGGTACAAATACCCTGGTGTATGAACACCTGTCTTCCTTCTGGGAGTCTGGAGGCTGGGTCTGTGCTGGGCAGGGGGTGATTATGTCACCAGCCCCCCAAGAAAAATCTGACCCCCAAGTCTCAGATGAGACCCAGTAGACAGTCTTTCATACAAGTTGTCACAATTTGTGTTGGAAAAATTAAGTGCATCCTTCGCAACTGTCAGAAGACTTTTGGCCCTTTACACTTGGTTTCCGCAGGACCTTATCCCATGTTCTTTCCTCTGGTGACTCTACTTTGTAGCTGCTTTAATAAATCACAGCTGTGAGTAATATTTTCCGAATAGCTCAGTTGGTAAAGAATCTGCCTGCAATTCAGGAGACCCCGGTTCGATTCCTGGGTTGGGAAGATCCGCTGGAGAAGGGATAGGCTACCCACTCCAGTATTCTTGGGCTTCCCTTGTGGCTCAGCTGGTGAAGAATCTGCCTGCAATGTGGGAGACCTGGGTTCAATCCCTGGGTTGGGAAGAGTTCCTGGAGAAGCGAATATACTCTGAGCCCAATGAGCCCTCTTAGTGAATAACCGAAACTGGTCACCAAACATACTCATCCCACCCACCCCCACAAACAACGAGTCTTGATATTCTCATTGACAGAGGCGACATAGCATTTCCTCAGGAAAGGATGCACTTCTGTAAAACAAACATGGACAGAATTATTAGGACAGGTTGGCATCCACAGGTTTACTGCTGTACCGGTCAGCCACGACCCGCACAGTCCCTGGCACCTGAGTGTTATTACTGCCTAACAGAAATAGTTTATGAGCATGTGTATACTAAAGTGGAATTATAAGTTCTCTGGGAGAAGTCCTTGTAATATTTCTTAATAAATCTCTACAACTTAGCATAGGCATGGCAGGAATATTTTCTGATTACTTGAACAAGAAAGTCACTGCTACCACACTGTGCTGCTGCTGCTGCTGCTAGGTCGCTTCAGTCGTGTCCGGCTCTGTGCGACCCCATAGACATCAGCCCACTAGGCTCCCCCGTCCCTGGGATTCTCCAGGCAAGAATACTGGAGTGGGTTGCCATTTCCTCCTCCAGTGCATGAAAGTGAAAAGTGAAAGTGAAGTTGCTCAGTCGTGTCTGACTCTTCACGACCCCATGGGCTGCAGCCTACCAGGCTCCTCTGTCCATGGGATTTCCCAGGCAAGAGTACTGGAGTGGGGTGCCATTGCCTTCTCTGACCACACTGTGACCCAACGACAAAGTTCATGCTATCCAGATTTTAAAACCCTAACCCAAAACACCTGAAAATATGCCCCTCCTCACTAAACTCTCCTCCAATGGCTACAGACACGGCAAATCACTTAACCCTTCTGTCTTCTTCCTTCATCCATCTGGAAGTGGTTATAAAAATACAAACCTCTCCAACACCACTGAGTAGTTATAAGCATCCAATAAAGCAATGCATTTGAAAAGTCCTTTATAACACAGTATTTGGAAAAGTCACAGATGCTGGGAAGGATTGGGGGGAGGAGGAGAAGGGGATGACAGAAGATGAGATGGCTGGATGGCATCACCAACTCGATGGACATGAGTTTGGATAAACTCCAGGAGCTGGTGATGGACAGGGAGGCCTGGCGTGCTGCAATTCATGGGGTCGCAAAGAGTCAGACATGACTGAGCGACTGAACTGAACTGAGCTGAACTGCTGGAACCTCTTCTAAATTCTTGCTAACAAAGTCCTCCAGTATCATATGTGTGACTAGCAATGCTCCATTCAATTGTATTAGCCCAGTTCTCTATTTACCATTGGCTTTCTGACTTCGGGGAGAAATGGATCCAGTCCAGTATGGCCCTGACTGCCTGGATGATAGCAGAAACAAACCACCAGGCCAGCCACAACTGGGGCGCTGGGTGCTGCGTTTATGCCGAGTTGTGGTGGGTCCCTTGGAAATGAGCCGAGTGGCAATTTGCTCTCTGTTTCAGACTCACCTCTGGCATAGTCACAGTGGCCATGGCTTCAGGGTTACTATCTAACATAAAGACCTAAGTAGAACACCCTGGCAATGCCAAAGAATGCTCAAACTACCGCACAATTGCACTCATCTCACACGCTAGTAAAGTAAGGCTCAAAATTCTCCAAGCCAGGCTTCAACAGTACGTGAATCAGGAACTTCTTGATGTTCAAGCTGGTTTTAGAAAAGGCAGAGGAACCAGAGATCAAATTGCCAACATCCGTTGGATCATCAAAAAAGCAAGAGAGTTCCAGAAAAACATCTACTTCTGCTTAATTGACATAAAGGCCTTTATGCCAAAGCCTTTGTGTGGATCACAATAAACTGTGGAAAATTCTGAAATAGATGGGAATACCAGACCATCTGACCTGCCTCTTGAGAAATCTGTATGCAGGTCAGGAAGCAACAGCTAGAACTGGACATGGAACAACAGACTGGTTCCAAATAGGGAAAGGAGTACATCAAGGCTATATGTTGTCACCCTGCTTATTTAACTGATACACAGAGTACATCATAAGAAACTCTGGGCTGGATGAAGCACAAGCTGGAATCAAGATTGCTGGGCGAAATATCAATAACCTCAGATATGCAGATGACACCACCCTTATGGCAGAAAGCAAAGAACTAAACAGCCTCTTGATGAAAGTGAAAGAGGAGAGTGAAAAAGTTGGCTTAAAGCTCAACATTCAGAAAACCAAGATCATGGCATCTGGTCCCATCACTTCATGGCAATTAGATGGAGAAACAGTGGAAACAGCAGCAGACTTTATTTTTTTGGGCTCCAAAATCACTGCAGATGGTGACTGCAGCCATGAAATTAAAAGACGCTTACTCCTTGGGAGAAAAGTTATGACCAACCTAGACAGCATATTAAAAAGCAGAGACATTACTTTGCCAACAAAGGTCCGTCTACTCAAAGCTATGGCTTTTCCAGTAGTCATGTATGGATGTGAGAGTTGGACTGTAAAGAAAGCTGAGCGCCAAAGAATTGATGCTTTTGAACTACGGTATTGGAAAAGACTCTCACGAGTCCCTTAGACTGCAAGGAGATCAAACCAGTCAATCCTAAAGGAAATCAGTCTTGAATATTCATTGGAAGGACTGATGTTGAAGCTGAAATTCCAATACTTTGGCCACCTGATGCGAAGAGCTGACTCATTTGTAAAGACCCTGATGCTGGGAAAGATTGAAGGCAGGAGGAGAAGGGGATGACAGAGGATGAGATGGTTGGATGGTGTCACCGACTCAATGGGCATGAGTTTGAGTAAACTCCGGGAGTTGATGATGGACAGGGAGGCCTGGCGTGCTGCAGTCCATGGGGTCGCAAAGAGTCAGACAGGACTGAGCGAATGAACTGACTGAGAACACCCTGGAGCCTCCATGATCCCATGGGCAGGTTTTGGCTGGGATCTCAGCACATCAGGAAGAGTCAGATTCCTAATTACCCATTTATAAATGCTAGCCCAAATCTGATATTGTGATACCGATAGATGCCCTGACTGAATTTCAATTGACTCTGATTTTTAAGGGCTACTTCATTCATCACTATCCACAAAGAAAATAGGGGTGTGAGGTCAGATGAGCTGGAGCTAACTGACTTCAGAATTATAAATACCAAGAACCTTGAGGGAAAACAGTTGAGTTTTTTAGAATAAAGTTTAAACAACATTTATTCTGAGCAGCTAGAGCTTTGTTGCCTTTTTTTCTTGTGCACCCAAGGGCATACACCAAATAGCACTCAGTTTTATAGTCTTGGCCAAATCCAGGAAAGGGAGCTTTACTTGAAACAAACTTTCTTATTGTTTGTATATTTAACTGAGATTTGGGTGAGGGAATTTCCTGACTGCAGTCCCAGTCCCTGTATGATTTGATTCAACCCAAGAGTAGATACTGCTCTAGCCTCCAAAACTTTAACCACTGACAGCAAAATAAACCTCGCCATGTCCACTTGCATATTCAAGACTCATAAAGTATTACAAAAGCAAACCCAAGGGAATTATCTAAGGCTAAATCAATATTCATCTTAACACAGAGTATTTCATTTTTGTTCAAATATTCCCTTTCATTTTTGAAAAATGTATACCTCTTTTACGTATATTATGTTTAATATCTAATAAAATGTTCATCCTAAGTTTAATTAGATGCAAAGTTCATTATTACCAGAAAAACAAAATTGAAATTTTAAATTTACAATGTTTTAATTAAAAATTTAAAATATAACTATTATAGCACTCTTATAAACTTATCCAGTGGGATAGAAGTACTATAGTGATTTGATACTCACAACGTAGAAGGAAACTTTTCCCGTTGGAGCAGATCTCAAACTGGCTGTGCCGTTCCCATGCAACTGCTTTTAACCAGCGGAAGCCGACAACCAGTGATGACGTTTCAGCGTTTCACCAGCTGAAGCTAAGTAACTAAGACCTTTGAGCGACCCAGGTGTAGACCCACACCAACCAACCTAATTGAAAACTTTTTTCTAACGAAGAAAAAATTATGCTTGTTTGACCTTTGACCCACAGGCAAACTCACACCAATCTAACTGAAAACTTCCTTATGACTAATAAAACACGGCACTTGTTTAACTGATGATCCACAGACTTACAAACTGTCCTGTACAGAGCTTAACCTTCAATAGTTAATTAGCAAAGTCTCCATGAACTGATCTCTTTCCTCATAAATGCAAATTGTTAACTTTTTCCCGTCAACAAACTATTCAGCCTAATTTTCCATGAATAGGCATACCCTTGCCTGGCAATGCAAATCACTGGATATTAGACTAGTTTTATAATATGCCTTTTCCTTGGCTTTATCACAGTGTAAAAATGGTACCATTAATGTTGTAGTTTATGCAAGATTAGGATTTATTTAATCATAGAAAATCTAATTTACTTGAGCGTCCTAAAGCTTCCTATGCTGATTTTACTGGTTTTAAACTCACACATTTTATAAACAGTCAAGATTTTCAAAATGTAGACATAAACTGAAGTAAAACTGAGTTAAAATAAATAATAGCTTTATAAACTGAATTACAGTAACCAATTTTTCTAACTTCTGACGGTGCTGTAAATTATATGAATCTACAGTTACTTTATTAGAATTATCTTTGAAAAATTGAAATTTTTGTTCACTGAGTTTAACTATGTGGCATTAAGAGCTCTGAAAATTTATGTCCTTATTGGTCATAATAAACTCTCACTCAAGGGTAATCACTGATTCATGTACAAAGACTGACATTTTATTATTCCTCAATAGAGCATTTATCTCCTTTTTTTTGGTAATTACAATTTATTAATCAGAGCCAGTCTTCCTATTCTCAGATAGTTTCTGCTTTTTCTATTAATTTATCCAAAGGCCCTTGCTATTAATACAAGCTACAGGTCAAAAATTGAGTCTCCGGAGCAGGGGTGGAGGTGGGGTGGGAGGAGCAGAATTTAGAGCACAGGATTCTCAACATAATCCTGTTACCACAAACTTGTAAGAGTGTACGAAGTGCCTAAGGCATGATGTCCAGAATATTTTCATCAGATGCAGATATGTCATGGAAGTAGAAGGCTTAACCTTGTAATTAAAGTACAACTGAAATTAAGACCCAGAGGGATGGGATGGGGAGGGAGGTGGGAGGGGGGTTCAGGATGGGGAACACATAAACCCATGGCTGATTCATATCAACGTACGGCAAAAACCACTACAATAGTGTAAAGTAACTAGCCTCCAACTAAAATAAATAAATTAAAAAATAAATAAAATAAAGTATAACTGAAATTAAGCCTATAACAATGGGCACAAATTTACATTTCAGTTTACACGTTAACTATTTTAACTGTGTGTTCATGTTTTTATGACCATTCTGATTCTAGGATAAAAATGCTTGATACAGATATTTATTCAATACGGCCAAAACTGCATACAAAACATTAACTGCTAGTTTTATGTCTTTGTCCTGGAATACCAGGGAAGTTCCTTATACAAAAATATAAGGAACTATACCATTTGTCTAATGGTACAACTAGCTATAATTATAACAATAATGGCCTTCCATGAAAATTAATGTCCATCTCTGCCCCATAACTGATAACCATCCCAATAAAAATTATAACTTTAATGATGATAATATTCACCAAAGTGAAAGTCACTTAGTCATGTCAGACTCTTTGCGATCCCATGGACTATTACAGTCCATGGAATTCTCCAGGCCAGAATACTGGAGTGGGTAGCCTTTCCCTTCTCCAGGGAATCTTCCCAACCCAGGGATTGAACCCAGGTCTCCCACACTGCAGACGGATTCTTTACCAGCTGAGCTACAAGGGGAAGCTCGATAATATTCACCAAGCAGGCTGTTTTTCGGAAAATTTGTTTTTAACCAAAACTACGTTTTTTAAAAGACAGGATTGATGTTATCACAGTTACCAACTACAAATCATTACATATATTCTGAGAAGTCCTATAGTCTATAATCTTGCTGACAGTATGACATTCCAGGACATAACTGGCTGTAGTCTCCACCCTTAACTAATGGAGAAAAACACTACTGTGCTGGTAAAACTAATTACACTTTCTTCTGGTGCAAAATTAGACTTTTTATGTAACAGCTCCCAGACAACTGAGAAAGATACTGACAAAACTGCCGAAATTATTTAGATTGTGCTCCTTCTGGTTTCATGAATTTATGACAAAGAATACCACCATATAATGGATGCTTTAGAGAAAGAAAAGATTCTGCTACCTAGAAACAGCTTTGACTTCACTTTGGGATTTTAATAGTAAACTGATGGGTTTTCCAGCTGTCTCTGATACAGCAACTCTAGCAGGCCTATTTCTGTGAGATTTTGATTTCTACTTCCTCTATCACAGCAATTCTGGTATCTCTACCTCACTTAACATGGATTTTTTTTTTTTTACTAATAATTATAGTCTTATTATAGCAAAAAAAATACAAATTAGAATCGGTCAAATGAAGATATATATATATATATGTCAGTACTAGAAGGGTTTGAAATACATAGATATCCACTCTCCTCTCTCTACGCAGTCAGGATATGTAACCATCATGTCATTCTTAAATTTTTTTTTTTAATTGGAGGATAGATTTGTTGCTGCTGCTGCTGTTCAAGTTTCGAATGCCATTCTAGTGTGAGATCTACTCAATCGACTCTTCTTGCTAGTATCTAAGATGACCTAATAATCTTCACACCAATATACCCAGTCTGGAATGTGCAGAGGCCTCTCAGAGAGAAAAAGGAATACATCTCGAAAAATCTAGCTGTAGGATCTAACCAATATATACCAACAGGAAGAGGAAAGTGTGCATGGGACTGGGTCCTGGGGGTGCAGGACAAAGCGGGGCAGGACTTAATGTTGAATAAAAGAGAGTTTCTCAATGTGGGAGCATTCTACAACAAAGAATTTAACACATTAACAGGACCCCCAGACTATAGTGCTAACACTAGGATGCTAAAACCAATACTAGAATGGTGTCTGAAAATTTGAATGAAAAATGACTGTTAAATGAAGGAGCAATGCCAGAATTGCTGTGACAGAGGAAGAAGGAATCAAAATCATACAGAAATACGCAAGTTAGAGTTGCCATGGCGTTCCAGGGACAGGTGAATAAAGTTCTACACTCTCCTTGTGGTTTCTCTTCTGCTCATGCATTTTAAAGATTCTCTTTATTAAACACATCAAATTACATAATTTGAGTGTGAGATCTCTTTCCTTCCTGGACCCTAAAAGAAAGTACAAAAGTGTTAATCCCTTAGTCGTGTTCGACTCTTTGTAACCCCTTGGACAGTAGCCCACCAGGCTCCTCTATCCATGGGATTTTCCAGGCAAAAATACTGCAGTGGGTAGCCATTCCCTGTTCCAGGGGATCTTCCCAATCAAGGAAATGAAACCAGGTCTCCTGTATTTCAGGCAGATTCTTTACTGTTTGAGCTACCAGGGAAGCCTGGACCCTAACTCTTACACAATGTAGGATTATGAATGAAAACAATGTAACCCTATGCGGTGATCATAAACATGTAGTCTGGTGGTGAGTGAATGGTAAAGCAACTGAATCACAAGCAGTCTCATTTGCTATTCATTATATGCCACACACACTCAAACACATTCAAGGATTGCAAGAAAATTAGTCCAAATATTTACTGCTAATTTTTAAAAAGCAGAAAGTGAAACTACAAACACTCTTAGCTATAAACACTAATAAGCCCAAATGTTTTTAAACCATCAGTTTAAAAATTTGGTTTTGCTAAGTGAATATATTTGTTACCCCATCCCAACAGATAGACTGTGGAATAATCTGTATAGAAGTGTGTGTGTGTGTGTGTGTGTGTGTGTGTGTGTGTGTGTGTGGAATTGTTTAGAAATCTCTGGATATGTAAAAATGTACAGCCAACCATACTGATGAAAACTATGCATAGCACAAAAAACCTGAAATGAAGCTTTAACCACCTAGTCTGCAAATGGAAAGAGAGTCACTGGGTTTCTTCTAATCCAGGGGATAAACCAGGCTCCAAAGAAGGGTTATTTATTATCCAGCAAGGAGACGGATTTAAGACCACCCCATGCCACAATTGCTTGAGCCTGTGAGAATCCATAAGCAGCTGTATTATAAACACAGGAGATGAATATAACAGTACAGTATTGTAGGAACTTTATGTGAAGAGCTGGGACCACAGCCTTCTCTGCAGACAGCCGTGATGAGAAGCGCCCTGTGAGCACTCCTAGATGGTTGCCTGGGGACACTGGGTGGGAAGGGAGACACGTTCACAGCAACTCCGACTGCAGGGTGTCCAGTTCTTCCTCTGCGGTTGACCACGCCAACAGAAGGCAAGGCCAGGAAGGGGAGTGTAATATGACGCTAGGGAGTATTTGTCACAAGATATACAATGCTTATTGATTTTCTTTTAATAAAATTCCTCCTAATCTATTATGGCTTGAAAACTGCTGAGGGGGTGCCATCTGCTAGGCTCTCCAGTGAAGGAAGTTCTTCCAAATCCTTCCTACTGTTCACATCTCTGACCTTAAAATTGGCTGTGCCTACCTGTTCATTCTCTCTTATGCATACACATGTGCACATTCTTATGGGAAAGTTGTAGACAGTCTACACTAAGTAAGAAAAAATTCGTAAGCCCAAGTGCAACACCAGGGCTTTCCTGGTGGTTCACTCAGTAAAGAATTCACCTGCAACACAAGAGGCAAGGATTCGATCCCTGGGTCAGGGAGATCCCCTGGAATAGGAAATGGCAACCCACTCCAGTATTCTTGCCTGGAAAATCCCATGGACAGAAGAGCCTGGTGGCCTACAGTCTATGAGGTTGCAAAGAGTCGGATATGACTTAGCGACTAATCCACCACCACTAGGGCAACACTAGAAAGGGAAGGAGGAGATGGACCCAATGAAGGAGGGTCATGTGAGGGCAGAGGGCTGACCTCTTTTTGTTTCAAGCTGTGGAAAAAGCCTAGTAAGCATCTTTCAACTCCTCCTCCCTCCTCCTCTTATTTTTACCTCTTCCCCTCCCACCTTTTTTCCTCCTCCCCTTTTTAATCTATTTTGTCGCTTTTAATCTATTTTCTAACCTGGAAAGATTCCAGGCTAGAAGGGAACCAGTTGGAAGTCACTGTGTTGAATTGGAGGAGATATTACCAGTTATAATGGAGAGAGGGCCATACCCTTGAGGCTAAACATTGTAGCCTTCCAAAGAAGAGCTTGGTGACCAATGGCTGCAGTATATTTTCTTTCCAGGCACTGGGCAAACAACAAAATTAATCAAACTTTTTTCCATGTCTCACTCACCCTCCACACAACTTAGGTAGCCAAAACTTCCTTGCCTCCCTCTATTGTCAAAAAGCATACTGGTCAGTTCACCCCAGTGCTTGACCCAAAGGAGTCACATGAATAAATACACATGTTAGAAATGAGTTGATGAGGACTATAATTTCCCAAATTATCTTCCACTCTACCAAATCAAAACTTTCTTTATTGAGACCAGCTTGTTGTTGTTGATCAGTCGCTCAGTCGTGTCCAACTCTTTGAGACCTCATGGACTGCAGCATGCCAGGCCTCCCTGTCCTTCACCATCTTCTGAAGTTTGCCCAAGTTCACATCCATTGCATCAGTGACGCCATCAAACCATCCCATCCACTGACACCCTCTTCTTCTGCTCTCAATCTTTCCCAGCATCAGGGACTTTTCCAAAGAGTTGGCTGTTCACAGAAGATGACCAAAATACTGGAGCTTCAGCTTCAGCATCAGTCCTCCAAACAAGCAGTTAGGATTGGTTTCCCTTAAGATTGACTGGTTTGATCTCCTTGCAACCAAGGGACTCTGAGGAGTCTTCTCCAGCACCACAGTTCAAAGGCATCAATTCTTTGGTGCTCTGCCTTCTTTAAAGTCCAGCTCTCAGAACCATACGTGACTAGTGGCAAGACCACAGTCTTGACTATAGGGACTTTCTCAGCAGAAAAATGTCTCTGCTTTTCAACACACTGTCTAGGTTTGTCATAGCTCTCCTGCCAAGAAGCAATCGTCTTCTGATTTCATGGCTGAAGCCGTTATCCACAATGAGTTTAGAGCCCAAGAGGAGGAAATGTGTCACTACATCACCTTTTCCCCTTCTATTTCCATGAAGTAATGGGGCTGATTGCCATGATCTGAGTTTTGTTTAATATTTAGCTTTAAGTCAGTTCTTTCACACTCCTCCTTCATCCTCATCAAGAGGCTCTTTAGTTCCTCTTTGCTTTCTGCCATTAGGGTGGCATCAACAGCATATCTGAGATTGTTGATATTTCTCCCGCCTACCTTGATTCCAGCTTGTAACACATCCATCTCATGATGTGCTCAGCGTATAGGTTAAACAAACAGGGTGACTGTCATACTTCTTTCTCAATCTTGAAGCAATCTGTTGTTCCATACAGGGTTCTAATTGTTGCTTCTTGACCCACCTACAGGCTTTTCAGGAGACAGGTAAGATGGTCTGGTATTCCCATCTCTCTAAGAGCTTTCCACAGTCTGTCATGATCCATAAAGTCAAAAGCTTTAGCATAGTTGATGAAACAGAGATAGATGTTTTTATGGAATTCCCTTGCTTTCTCTATAATCCAGTAAATGTTGGCAATTTGATCTCTGGTTCCTCTTCCTTTCCTAAACCCAGCTTGGACATCTGGAAGTTCTTGGTTCACATAATGCTGAAGACTAGCATGCAAGATTTTAAGCATGACCTTACTAGCAAAGAAATAGAGAAAAACAATAGAATGGGAAAGACTAGAGATCTCTTCAAGAAAATTAGAGATACCAAGGCAACACTCCAGGCAAATATGGGCACTATAAGGGACAGAAATGGTATGGACATAGTGGAAGCAGAAGATACTAAGAAGAGGTGGCAAGAATACACAGAAGAACTATACAAAAAATATCTTCATGATCCAGATAACCACGATGGTGTGATCACTCACCTAGAGCCAGATATCCTGGAATGCAAAGTCAAGAGGGCCTTAGGAAGCATCACTACAAACAAAGCTAGTGGAGGTGATGGAATTCCAGTTGAGCTATTTCAAATCCTAAAAGATGCTGCTACGAAACTGTTGCACTCAATATGAAAGCAAATTTGGAAAACTTAGCAGTGGCCACAGGACTGGAAAAGGTCAGTTTTCATTCCAATCCCAGAGAAAGGCAATGCCAAAGAATGTTCAAACTACTGCACAATTGCACTCATCTCACATGCTAGCAAAGTAATGCTCAAAATTCTCCAAGCTGGGCTTCAACAGCACATGAACCATGAACTTCCAGATATTCAAGTTGGATTTAGAAAAGGCAGAGGAACCAGAGATCAAATTGCCAACATCCGTTGGATCATCAAAAAAGCAAGAGAGTTCCAGAAAAACATCTACTTTGGCTTTATTGACTATGCCAAAGCCTTCGACTGTGTGGATCACAATAAACTGTGGAAAACTCTTAAAGAGATGGGAATACCAGACCACCTTACCTTCCTCCTGAGAAATCTGTATGCAGGTCAAGAAGCAACAGTTAGAACCAGACATGGAACAACAGACTGATTCCAAAATGGGAAAGGGGTGCATCAAGGCTGTATATTGTCACCCTGCTTATTTTAACTTATATGCAGAGTACATCATGCAAAAAGCCGGGCTGGATGAAGCACAAGCTGGAATCAAGATTGCCAGGAGAAACATCAATAACCTCAGATATGCAGATGACACCACCTGTTATGGCAGAAAGCGAAAACGAACTAAAGAGCCTCTTGATGCAAGTGAAAAAGGAGATTGAAAAAGTTGGCTTAAAGCTCAACATTCAGAAAACTAAGATCATGGCATCTGGTCCCATCACTTCATGGCAATTAGATGGAAAAACAGTGGAAACAGCAGACGACTTTATTTTTTTGGGCTCCAAAATCACTGCAGATGGTGACTGCAGACATGAAATTAAAAGACGCTTGCTCCTTGAAAGAAAAGCTATGACAAACCTAGACAACACATTAAAAAGCAGAGACATTACTTTGCCAACAAAGATCCATCTATTCAAAGCTATGACTTTTCCAGTAGTCATGTATGGATGTGAGAGTTGGACTATAAAGAAAGCTGAGCATTGAAGAATTGATGCTTTTGAACTGTGATGTTGGAGAAGACGTGAGAGTCCCTTGGACTGCAAGGAGATCCAATCCGTCCATCCTAAATGAAATCAGTCCTGAATGTTCACTGGAAGGACTGATGCTGAAGCTGAAACTCCAATACTTTGGCCACCTGATTTGAAGAACTGACTCATTGGAAAAGACCCTGAAGCTGAGAAAGATTGAAGGCAGGAGGAGAAGGGGACGACAGAGGATGAGATGGTTGGATGGCATCACCAACTCAATGGACATGAGTTTGAGCAAGCTCTGGGAGTTGATGATGGACAGGGAGGCCTAGCATACTGCAGTCCATGGGGATGCAAAGAGTCGGACATTGAACTGAACTGGACTATAAGCATGGGAAATGAGTACAGCTGTCCAATGGTTAGCACATTCTTTAGTACTACCCTTCTTGGGAATTGAGATGAGGATTGACCTTTTCTAGTCCTATGGCCACTGCTAGGTCTTCCAGACTTGTTGCCATACTGAATGAAACACCTTGATGGCATCCTCCTTTAGGGTTTTGAACAGTTCTACTGGAATTCCTTCGTATCCACTAACTTTATTAATGACAGTGCTTCCTAAGGCCCACTTGACTTCATACTCCAGAATGTCTTTCTATGGGTGACTGACCACTCAGTTGTAGCAATCCAATTCATTAAGATCTTTTTGTACAATTCTTCAGTGTATTCTCACCATCTCTTCTTGATCCCTTCAGCATCTACTAGGTCTCTACCATTTCTGTCCTTTATTGTGCCCATCTTTGGGTGAAATCTTCAGAACAAAATGAAGCAGGGCAAAGGCTAACTGAAGTCTGTCAAGAGAATGCACTGGTCATAGCTAACAACCTTTTTCAACAACTCAAGAGATAACTTATACTTGGACATCACCAAATGGGTCAATATCGAAATCAAATTTATGACATTCCTTGTAGCTGAAGATGGAGAAGCTGTATACAGTTGGCAAAAACAAGACCTGGAGCTGATGGTGGCTCTGATCATCAGCTTTTCACAGCAAAATTCAGGCTTAAACTAAAGAAAAGGGGGAAAACCACTAGGACAGCCAGGTACAACTTAAATCAAATCCCCTATGAAAATGCAGTAGAGGTAATGAATAGATTCAAGGGATCAAATCTAGTAAACAGTGGGCCTGAAGAACTATGGACAGAGGTCTGCAATATTGTACAGAAGGCAGCAGACAAAACCATCCCCAAAGAAAAAGTAAAGCAAGAGGGAAAAGTGGTCATCTGAGGAGGCTTCACAAATAGCTAAAGAAAGAAGAGAAGCAAAATGCAAGGGAGAAAGGGAAAGGTATATCCAACTAAATGCAGAGTTCCAAAGAATAGCAAGGAGAGACAAAAAGGCCTTCTTCAATGAACAGTGCATAAAACTAGAAGAAAATGACAGAAGGGGAAAGACTAGAGATTGCTTCAGGAAAATTGGAAATATCAAGAGACCAGTTTATATTGATGTAATTTTTAAAAAATCTTTGTAGTAGGATTTACCACTGGATTAACCTTCTCAGAGTATCCTTTCATGCCTAAAGTAGATCTTTGTACATTGAAAAAAGCCATAACCTAAATCTGTTAGGGTCAATATCGTGCAGTCTACAGAGCATGCAGGTTTCAAGAGCCCTGCCTCACTCTTCCACATGGCCCTGCACCCTGAGGGGCTTACAGCCCTTGACACTCAAGGAGTAGACATAAATGACCACATATGGGAAGGGCATCTCTTTCTAGGAAGCGGGTAATATCCCAGGAGAGCAACACACTTCTTGCTTCCATGTTGTCCTTCTACCCAGTTTGGCTCAACCACAACATGTCAACACAAGCAGCGTCACTCATCCATCTGCTGATTTTCTGTTGTTGTTTGAAGTGTGTGATGTACCCGCAGTCCTCAGGAGGGAGTTAAAACAAAAGAGGAAGTCTCCTTTCTTTAATTGTCAACAAGGAAATAAAAATTCCTTCATACCAGGGATTAGCACTCAAACCATACCAATCCCTGCTATGAAGACCACTGCCTCTTGAGGGAGTTCTAGAACAAAAAGAACACCTCTTAAGGGACAAAAAAAAAAATGAATTTGCTCAGTTGTGTCCAACTCTTTGGGACCCCATGGACTGTAGCCTACCAGGCTCCTCTGTCCATGGGATTTTCCAGGCAAGGGTACTGGAGTGGGTTGTCATTTCCTTCTCCAGGGGATCTCCTACCCCAGGGATTGAACCCGGGTCTCCTGCATTGCAGGCAGACACTTTACCATCTGAGCCACCAGGGAAGCCCTTCTTAAGGGAAGGAGGCCAAAAGGAAGGAGGCCTTTGGAAGGGAAGTGAGGTACTGAGCCCTGGATTCAGGTGATGGGACTCATCTACCTCAGGTGCTTGCCGAGGCCCGAACACCCTCCTGCCACAGATGGCTGCGCGGGGCGACGCCTTACCTTACCACACTGCTTACACTTTCCTTCCTGCCGGCGCCTGTGTACCCAGTGGTGACGCACAAAGTTCTGTGGGAAAACAAAAGCAAACGAATACGTTTCAATCCGCAAACTCCAGGACTCCTTTTTTAAGTGTTTTAAGAGTAGAGATTTCCATGAACAACCATTTAAGCCCATCTTAGCACAAAAACAAGTATGTGCCTGTGTGATTTGTTTAACAATACACATGAATCCACTTGGGGAAACGAAGCTAAGTCCCCCTCTTTGGATCTTTCATATTTGCAGAAACCATTAGTCACGCCTTCTCTCTGCAGCTTCCTGGTGACAAATGGCTGTAATGAATTCCTGGTACTCTGCTTTCTTCTTAGTAAAAACATGGTTTAGGTTTGTGACCTTGGGCTGGGAGGTAACTGAGGCCGGTAAGAAATATTCTTAAAGAAAGGAGATGAAGGAGAGAAGGACAAAGACATCCATTTTAGAAAACAAATGTGTATTTAATGCTTTATAAGTGCCAGGCAAGCATCATACTCAACATTTGTGTTAGGATGAATTTTAAAGAAATCAAATTCTCAGAAAGAAATAGATCTCATGATTTGAGAGTTGTTTTTTTTTTTAACTAGCGAAAGTAAAGGAAGAGAAATGCTGAAGAAAACTGATGCCAAAGACAAGAGACGTGGGCATATCGTGAAATTCTATAATGAGGTTGTCCTTAGGTATTCTGAATGAGATCAGTTTCCAAGGTCTATCCTGGGCTTGTTTGTGTGCATGCTTAGTCGCTTAGTTGTGTCCAATTCTTTTGCGACCCCACGGGCTGTAGTCCATCAGGCTCCTGTGTCCACGGGAATTCTCCAGGCAAGAATACTGGAGTGGGTTGCCATTTCCTTCTCCAGGGGAGCTTCTCAACACAGGGATCCAACTCATGTCTCTTGCATCTCCTGCACTGGCAGGTGAATTCTTTACCACTGTACCACCTGGGAAGCCCCCTTTCTTGGCTTGTGCTGTAGGAAACATGGAAGGTCCTTTTCCTCCCAAATAGATAATCACTCAAGAAGCACATGTCACCCAGCTGTTGGGATGCTTTATAAGAGAGACAGTGGTCTTCAGGCCTAAGGCTACAGGTAAACCCTAGTAACCTACATACAATTCATCTCTCTTAGGCCAATCTACCTAAAATATTTGTTAATGTTTTTCTTCTGTCCTTTTCTAAGAACACACACTTTACCTGAAATTAACATTTGTATTGTCAGGTCAGTTTATATTTGCCCTTTAAAATAGGCCCTCTAATATATATTCAGCTTTGCAAACACTTACCAAATGCCTACTATCCAGGCATTGTTCTAAGTAAGGAGGGACACAGAAAACAGATCAGTGTCGAGAAAAAAAATGTTATGTCAAGACATGAAATTCAGAGTGACAAAGATACCTCTAACAAACATTAGCATTATCAATTCCAAAATGTCACCTCTATCTCTCTTCATAATGTCAAACCAATTTAAATTAAAGCTAAACAAAGATCTTGGAGGAACAATGGTCTTAACTATAATAAGATACAAAGAAACATAATGGTCCTACTAATTAGTCTAGTTTTTGTCTTGCTTTTTCTACTGTGGCAGTTTAATAAAATAAGGATACAATTCTTACACTATTCTCAGAAAGAAGCTAATAATAATAGTTAACATTTCTTGAGTACTATCTCTGTGTCAGGCACTTTTTAAAATGCCTTACGTATCTAATACCATACACAAAAATAAGCTCAAAATGGGTTAAAGATCTAAATGTAAGACCAGAAATCTATAAAATTCTTAAAGGAAAACATAGGCAGAGCATTCTCTGACATAAATCACAGCAAGATCCTCCATGACCCACCTCTCAGCGTAATGGAAGCAAAACCAAAATAAACAAATGGGACCTAATTAAACTTAAAAGCTTTTGCACAATGAAGGAAACAATAAACAAGGTGAAAAGGCAGTCTTTAGAATGGGAGAAAATAACAGCAAATGAAACAACTGACCAAGAATTAATCTCCAAAATACATAAGCAGCTCACGCAGCTCAACACCAGAAAAACGAACAACCCAATCAAAAAGTGGGCCAAAGAACTAAACAGACATTTCTCCAAAGAAGACATACTGATGGCTAATAAACACATGAAAAGATGCTCAACATCACTCATTATCAGAGAAATGCAAATCAAAACCACAGTGAGTACCATCTCATGGCGGTCAGAATAGCCACCATCAAAAAGTCTACAAACAATAAATGCTGGAGAGGGTGTAGAGAAAAGGGAACCCTCTTACACGGTCGGTGGAAATGCAAACTGTTGCCAACATGGAGAAGAGTGTGGAGATTCCTTAAAAAACTGGGAACAGAATTGCCATACGACACAGGAGTGCCACTGCTCGGCATACACACCAAGGAAACCAGAATTGAAAGAGGCACACATACCCCAATGTTCATTGCAGCACTGTTTACAATAGCTAGGACATGGAAGCAACCTAGATGTCCACTGGCAGACAAAAGGATAAGGAAGTTGTGGTACATACGCACAATGGAATATTACTCAGCTATAAAAAGGGACACACTTGAGTCAGTTCTTTTGAGATGGATGAAACTGGAGTCTATTACACAGAGTGAAGTAAGCCAGAAAGAGAAACACCAATAGAGTATATTAACACATATGTATGGAATTTAGGAAGACGGCAACAATGATCTTACATGCAAGACAGCCAAAGAGACACAGATGTAAAGAACAGACTTGTGGACTCTTATGGGAGAAGGCGAGGGTGGGATGATTTGAGAGAATAGTATTGAAACATGTATATTACCATATGCAAAATAGATGACCAGTGCAAGTTTGATGCATGAAACAGGGCACTCAAAGCCGGTGCTCTGGGACAACCCAGAGGGATGGGGTGGGGAGGGAAGTGGGAAGGGGATTCAGGATGGGGGGACACATGTGCACCCACGGCTGATTCATGTTGTTCAGTTCAGTTCAGTCGCTCAGTCGTGTCCGACTCTTTGTGATCCCATGAATTGCAGCACGCCAGGCCTCTCTGTCCATCACCAACTCCCGGAGTCTACCCAAACCCATGTCCATCGAGTCAGTGATGCCATCCAACCATCTCATCCTCTGTCGTCCCCTTCTCCTCCTGCCCCCAATCCTACCCAGCATCAGGGTCTTTTCCAATGAGTCAACTCTTCGCATGAGGTGGCCAAAGTATTGGAGTTTCAGCTTCAACATCAGTCCTTCCAATGAACACCCAGGATTGATCTCTTTTAGGATGGATTGATTGGATCTCCTTGTAGCCCAAGGGACTCTCAAGAGTCTTCTCCAATACCACAGTTCAAAAGCATCAATTCTGTGGCGCTCAGCTTTCTTCACCGTCCAACTCTCACATCCATACATGACCACTGGAAACACCATAGCCTTGACTAGACGGACTTTTGTTGGCAAAGTAATGTCTCTGCTTTTAAATATGCTATCTAGGTTGGCCATAATCTTCCTTCGAAGGAGTAAGCGTCTTTTAATTTCATGGCTGCAATCATTATCTGCAGTCATTTCGGAGCCCAAAAAAACAACGTCTGACACTGTTTCCACTGTTTTTCCATCTATTTCCCATGAAGTGATGGGACCAGATGCCATGATCTTAGTTTTCTGAACATTGAGCTTTAAGTCAACTTTTTCACTCTCCTCTTTCACTTTCATCAAGAGCCTCTTTAGTTCTTCTTCACTCTCTGCCATAAGGGTGGTGTCATCTGCACGTCTGAGGTTATTGTTATTTCTCCCAGCAATCTTGATTCCAGCTTGTGTTTCTTCCAGCCGAGCGTTTCTCATGATGTACTCTGCATAGAAGTTAAACAAGCAGGGTGACAATATACAGCCTTGACGTACTCCTTTTCCTATTTGGAACCAGTCTGTTGTTCCATGTCCAGTTCTAACTGTTGCTTCCTCACCTGCATACAGGTTTCTCAAGAGACAGGTCAGATGGTCTGGTATTCCCATCTCTTTCAGAATTTTCCACAGTTTATTGTGATCCACACAGTCAAAGGCTTTGGCATAGTCAATAAAGCAGAAATAGATGTTTTTCTGGAACTCTCTTGCTTTTTTGATGATCCAGCGGATATTGGCGATTTGATCTCTGGTTCCTCTGCCTTTTCTAAAACCAGCTTGAACATCTGGAAGTTCACGGTTCACGTATTGCTGAAGCTTGGCTTGGAGAATTTTGAGCATTAATTTACTAGCATGTGAGATGAGTGCAATTGTGCGGTAGTTTGAGCATTCTTTGGCATTGCCTTTCTTTGGGATTGGAACGAAAACTGACCTTTTCCAGTCCTGTGGCCACTGCTGAGTTTTCCAAATCTGCTGGCATATCGAGTGCAGCACTTTCACAGCATCATCTTTCAGGATTTGAAATAGCTCAGATGGAATTCCATCACCTCCACTAGCTTTGTTTGTAGTGATGCTTTCTAAGGCCCACTTGACTTCACATTCCAGGATTCATGTTGATGTATGGCAAAAACCATCACAATGTTGTAATTATCCTCCAATTAAACTAATTAATTAAAAAATGCCTTATATATAATAATAATTTTAATTTTCATGAGAATTTTCATGAGTAGAGGTGTTATTTAGTTGATGACTACTAGTAAAACCCTGAGTTGGTAAAAACATTGAAATATGTCTCTATTGATTGATAAATTGCGGTTCAGTGCTTCTACCATCCCTCTGGCTCCTCCATAGCTACCATAGCACCCCCCATGCCCTCAACACTGCATACCATTTCTACCTTCTCATTATTAGGAAATTAGAATGTTAATTCTGGGCATAGCAGGTCTCTAAGATTCTGGAGCTCTCTTCTGAAAATAAACCATGTAGCCTGGACAATGCCGTTGGGTTCCCCCACAAAGTCAGAAAACTGGGCTGTGCCCCACTGTTGGCAGCTGTCTGTCCAGGTCTCAATATAAAGAATTCAGGGGCCTAGGGCTGCAAGTCCAGGAACCTGCTCACTGTCCATACCTCCAGGTCAGTGCAGAAACTCTACTGGGATGAAGGTACCAGACCCTTCACCTCACAGATGAGGTAGACTGTTCCAGCTTTTCAGCCCACCCACATGAGAAGCACTTTAGCCCACTGCCTGGGAGGACGGGGGCCAACTGCTAAGTCTACTCTATCCCAATTCACGCCATTGTAGGGCAGCTTATCAAAAGGTTTGACTTGAATTATCATCATCATCCTCATTTCACAGACGATGAAACTAAGGTATAGAGTAGTGACTTCAAATGTCAAGGGCCAAGCAAGGATTCAAACCCAGGCAGGCTGGCAGCAGAGCCTGTATTCTCAACGAGTCTGTGGCAGGGCCTCGTCTCTGCTCTGAAATATCAAGTTCAAGCTCTTTCAATAAATGATTTCAATGACAGTCAGTAGTGGAAATATTGAATACATAAAAATGTCAGGCAGTATTACGAGAGATGGAAAAATTTACTATAATTGCTGTTAGTTTAGCAGAAGCTGGGGGAGAATGAACAATAACACTGATGTTAAGAGAAACTCTGCTTATTGAGATTATAAATCACCTAATGACTCTCCATTTAAGAATTGAAGGAGGAAAACACTGGAAGAATTTGATGCAATTACCTGTGAGAAATCATGGTTGGCTCATGGGATTATTTAGTGAGTGACAACCCTAATCAAAAGATTAAACCAGCAATTTCCACAAATCAACAATTATTGAGAAACTATAAGACTGATGATGAATCATTTGTGCAGTGACATACATTGTTTGGTAAACAGATTTATAATACCATGTAGTTTATTTAGGGAATAAAAGAGAACACTTTTAAATTGCTTATTTAAATACTTATGACTCTGCAAGTTGTTGAATATTTTTAATATCACCCTTCTTAGGAAACAGGTAGGCAATTGAGGCACAGATAGAATAACTCATACAAATCACCACTGTAGAAACTGAGTAATTGTCTCTGTGACTCTGATTTGAGATGTCAAGTGTCCATCTATTTAGAGGTCTTCTTAGATCTGATATAAATTTTTTTCTATTGCTGCTTAAATATAGCTTGAACAAAGTGAAAGCCAATAAATGTGTGTTGAATTGAATGAAATTCTCAACCTAATTTCCTTGACAAATCACATAGCTACCATTCTGGAGGATCATCTATTGTTTTTTATCAGTCAGGGGAAAAAGAACACTTCTAGAGAACCACTGCTGTTTTATCATCCATCTTTCCCAAGCACTTAAATGTTTCATACTATTTCCTTTTGACTATTATTCATTTCTCCTAAATTATTGAACTGAAATTAGACTCAGAAGCCTCACACTGCAAATGTGAGTGTTGATACATGCTGCTAAGATAGCAAAGCAAGGCTTCTAATATTATAACATCTTTTATTGTTCATCAATAATCTGAATTATTCATATACCACCATCAAGTACTGGGTAAGAATAGGGCTATTACTTATGGGTGTTAAAATCTTGGTGATCCATTATTTGAGGAATTATTTTCAGTATGGTTAGCAAAAATGCATAACACAATTGCTCAATTATTGCCCAAAGCAGCCAGTTCAATTCATAATATTTAGTTCAGTTCAGTCCCTCAGTTGTGTCCAGCTCTTTGCAACCCCATAGACTGCAGCATGCCAGGCCTCCCTGTCCATCACCAACTCCCGGAGTTTAAAGCAAACTCATGTCCAATGAGTTGGCAATGCCACACAGCCATCTCATCCTCTGTCGTCCCCTTCTCCTCCTGCCCTCAATCCTTCCCAGCATCAGTGGCTTTTCCAATGAGTCAGTCCCTTTGCATCAGGTGGCGAAAGTATTGGAGTTTCAACTTCAGCATCAATCCTCCCAATGAACATTCAGGACTGATTTCCTTTAGGATGGACTGGTTGGATCTCCTTGCAGTCCAAGAGACTCTCAAGAGTCTTCGCCAACACCACAGTTCAAAAGCATCAATTCTTTGGCACTCAGCTTTCTTTATAGTCCAACTCTCACATCCATACATGACTATGGGAAAAACCATAGCCTTGACTAGACAGACCTTTGTTGGCAAAGCATTACTCACAGAGTTTTTTAAAGTATCTTAGAAATTATAGACCAATCCAAGCAGCTTATGTGTAAGGAAACTGAGTCCATCTAGAATGTTTCAACTTAAAGGAATCAACTCAACATTCATTAAAAACACTTCAGGTATCAAGCACCCCACAAAGCCTTGGAGACAGTGATTAACAACCCCGCTCCAGGTCCCACCCCTAGAGACGCCACTAAGGGAAAAAGAAGCAGAGATGTCCTTTGAACACAAGTCAAACTAATTCTAAAGTGACTGTTTCTTTCATTTACATGAAGTAAACTATCTAAGGTCTCTTAATTAAGAATCCCCATGGGTCATGCATCCCTGGTGGCTCAGTCAGTAAAGATTCTGCCTGCAATGTGAGAGACCTGGGTTCGATCCCTGGGTTGGGAAGATGCCTTGGAGGCAGGCATGGCAACCCACTCAAGTATTCTTGCGTGGAGAATCCCATGGACAGAGGAGCCTGGTGGGCCACAGTCCAGGGGGTTGAAAAGAGTCGGACACGACTAAGTGACTAAGCACGGCACATAGTATGTGTCATAAGAATCATTTCCAAATTGTACTCTTAGAATAAGAGTTCTTAGAGATTTGGGGGAAAATTAACCCCTTCATGGGCTTCCCAGGTGGCTCATTGGTAAAGAATTTGCCTGTGATGCAGGAGACCCAGGTTCAATCCCTAGGTCGGGAAGATCCCCTGAAGAAGAGAATGGCAACCCACTCCAGTGTTCTTTCCTGGAGAATTCCATGGAGAGACCATGGGGTGGCAAAGAGTTAGACACAACTAAGCAACTAACACTTTCACTCCTCTATAAATTCATTTGGTCAAAAGATATTCACTGATCACATCTTCTGCACCCTGCCTGGTACAATGAGTTTAGAACAAATTTCATGAGTGGTCTCCCAAAGCTTACACTCCAGGAGGATGGCAACAAACTAGCAAATGAGTAATACCTGTAAATAATTAGGACACACAAAGTGCTCTGCAGGGCAGAACAAGGTGCTTTGATAAAGAACAATGTGTGACCTATTTAGAGGCGGTCATCAACGAAGACCTCAGAGGGGCTCCAACTGTAAGAAAAAGCTGGTCATGAATAGAGATCTCCAGTACAGTGACAAAACACACAAATATCAGAAGGTGAAGAATATCTTGATGTGTGCCTCAAGAACTGAAATCCACATGGCAAATGGATGGGTTGCAAGAGGGTGTCTGGCCCAGCCTACACAGGGCTTTTGACTTTTCATGCCAAGCCAAGGGGTGCAGTTTTCCTCTAAATGACATGGAAACCACTGCCAAGTTCAAAGCTGGAAAATGATATAATCCAATGTTCACTTTAAAAGGTCACTCTCTTATATCATGGTGGATCGATGGGGGAAATTAAAGAATACTGGAGAAGTCACTTCAGTGGTCAAAAGCGAGGGATCATGGTGTCTCGGTCTAGGGCACTGACAACAGAAATGGAGATAAATGCAAGATTTGAAATATATTTTATAAATAAAATTGATAGGGCTGGCAAATGGATTGTGTGGGGAGTACCCGAGAGAAGCATCATTATGATCCCCTGTTTTCTCTTTTCGGGAACTGGGCCAACAGTCATCTCATTTTCTGAGATACAAAACAATTGAAAAATATAGTTTTTACAGTGATGGCAATCGAGTTTAGTTAGTAATGTATTATATTTGAGATGACTCTGACACATTCAATGGGCATATCAAATGGAACTCCAAGTGTTGCCAACCCAGACATGATTTTGAAAGCCAAAGGATTGGAGGAGTTCTCCCAACGACAGTAGGCAGAGTGTAGCTCAGTACTAATAAGCCCAACAAATATGCAGAAATTAGGGAGTGAACAATGAAAGGACTACCCAGTGAAATATTTAAGAGGAATATTAAGAAAGCTGTCATGACAAGAGAGCATTTCAAGAAGGAGGAAATACTGAGTAGTTTGAAAACATCTGAAAGACTGAATAAGAACAGAAAATATCTAATGAATCTGGCGTCAAGGAGATATTGGCAAGATTTAAAAAAGCAATTTCAGTGAATGGGTAGAGTAAGACCATATCAGAACAGGTTAAAATGCCTAGGAGGTCAACAGGCTAGAAACAATTTCTATGGCTAACACTTTCCGGAACACAACACTGAGAATCAGAGCTGCCATTAAGACACAGTTGGTAGTTAAGGAATATTCTTGTTTGTTTGTTTTTTTAAAGATGGGCGCTCTCAGCGCATGTTTATGGTGATGGAAATAATCTAGAAGGAAGGTGAGGAGTTGAAAATGTACACATGGAAGAAATAGAAAGTCCTGATATGAAGACAAAGGAAGACACTGAAAGCACTTAGGAAGGGTCTGGCTTCATAGAAGAGAAATAATACAGCTACTGAAACACATCCCCCAAAATCTGGTGTTAGAAATTAGAAACAATTACCATTACCTATCCAAATGGAAAAAGAGAAATTAAAGGACAGGGAGCCAAATGTAGACATATGGATACCCTGGTTAGAAATTTATGAAGTCCATCTCAAAAACTCAAAACAATTTCTTCTATTGTCCTAAATAAAATTTCTCCTTCATCTGAGCTATCACTGAGTTATCCTTTGGGCAATGCTATAGTGTATTCCAATGACATCGAGGGTAAACACAACCCTATCATTTTTCTTAAGACTTTCTCACCCTGTGTGTGACCCGTAACCAACCTCTTGCTGACATAATAGACGAGCACAGTGGGAGCGGACAGCTAACGGGGACAGCTATTTTTATCTCTCTCTACAACCTCCACTGCCAGCCTATTCTCTCTCCATGTTTTCTCCCAATCTGCTTGTATTAATCAGTAACAATATTCTTCTTCTTCACTGTGTCTTCATTCATTAACTGTCATTAACACCAATCTATACTCCGACGTCTTCTATTCCTATCTTACCCAGTCATCAATCTCATAGCTTTAATTACTACCTCGAAATGCTGACAATTCACCAGTGTCTAACCTCTAGCCCAATCTTCCTCATAAGCTCATAACTTGTATAACCACTCAGCTTTCTGTTGGGTATCACTAGCTGGGAGCCTCAGGACAACTCAAACTTGAGAGTTCTACAACTGAACTCATTACTTCTCTACCATATCCTCAAGGCAATTCATTTGCCAACATATTTGTCCTTATAGTCAAAGGACGGGGAGCTTGGTATAAAGCTATGGTCTTTCCAGTAGTCATGCAGAGGTGTAAGAGTTGGACCATAAAGAAGGCTAAGTGCTGAAGAACTGATACTTTCAAATTGTGGTGCTGGAAAAAACTCTTCAGAGTCCCCTGGACAGCAAGGAGATCAAACCAGTCCATCCTAAAAATCAATCTTGAATATACACTGCAAGGAGTGGTGCTGAAGCTAAAGCTCCAATACTTTGGCCCCCTGATGCAAGCAGCTGACTCACTGAAAAGACCCTGATGCTGGGAAAGATTGATGGCATGAAGAGAAGGGGGTGACAGAGGATGAGATGGTTGGATGGCATCAGGGACTCAATGGACGTGAGTTTGAGCAAACTCAGGGAGTTGATGAAGAATAGGGGAGCCTGGTGTGCTGCAGTCTATGGGGGTCACAAAGAGTCGGATGCAACTTAGTGACTGAAAACAACAACCCCTGTTCTTGTGTCCAAAATCCAATCAATTAATATATCCTGACCATCTTATTTCCTTCAAATTCACATTTGTCAATTTTCTCCATCTCAGTATCACTGTTAATTCAGATCACCATTATCACTTGCCTAGACTAAGAGAATAGCCAATTTCCTCCATGCCTCTAACATTGCTGCTCTTGAAATACATGGCACCCCCTCCACACTGTAGCCAGATGAATATATTCTGCTTAAAATAGTTCAGTGCCCCCTCTAATTACTATGATGATGAGACATGCAGCTTGCATCCTTGCTAACAAGGGCCTTTGTGGTCTCGCTTCTGCTTATCTCGTGGGTCTCATGCCTTCCTCGTATGTCTCTCACTTTTGAGCCTGTGTGCATGTGTTCTGTCTAGAAGGTGCTCACTCACCCCCGAGCTAACTATCCCCCAAATCTTCACTTAGATCAATCCTTTGGGTCTTCCAGGTGGAATTAAAATGGACCAAAAGCCAATAAAATACTATTTCTTTCTTACCTTTCCAATTCTACCACCATTCCCTCTCCCTACTTTCTGGTTCATTCAGTAAGACCTTAGCTCTCCAGGGCATTGTATGAGAAGAAGAAAGGGTAGCAGACCACACTGAAGAGACTTGGGGGGTTTACTGATTGTATTTGTTGAGATACTGATAAGACACTAATGTGAAATGGAGGGAGACAGATTTTTTTAATCCCTGGTGACTATGAATCCAATGAATCAATGGCAAATAAAAGGTGGTATTTGCACTAGAGCTCTGAAATACTTACTTCTCTTGGTGATCTTGAACCTCCTTCTCGAAACGTTGGTTTACATCTGAAATTAATCTGTCATTTAAAAAGAAAAGTGTATTATATTAGGGAAAGCACCCAACTAGAATGAGTTACCCTAAAAAAACCAACAAATCTCATGGGTGAATAACAACACTTGCTATTATTGTGAAGAAACAGGCCCATACCAGGCTTTTCTCTCTAACCTTTTTATACCTTTACCCAAGAGCCAACATGAAATGATACCAAATTAAAGCTCGGTAAACAATATAGTGAATGTGAACCTTAATCATAGTCCTTCCATTATTAATCTGGTGATAACGTTGGACTTCTAGGTTTCTAAAAGAGCATAGTTGTCAAGAAGTCGAAAATGAAAACAGACGCTTTCTTTGAAGTCCAAACACTTGCAGGGTAGAAAAGATTGCAGCAGGTGGCGCTGTCTCACCTTTTCTAGCTGTTCAATGCAGGCGGTATGGACGACAATCTTACAGACCGCACACTTCCTCCTGAGAGCTGATTTCTACAACAGACAATTCAGAAGACAAGAAGAAATGTTAACAGTCTGTTCTGAAGGGTTCCCTGATAGTAAAGAGAACACATGTAAATGAAGCAAACATAAACCAGTTTAAAACTTCATCATAGACATTCAATAATATGAAACTTCATCAATAGTCCTTTGATCTACTAAGCAGCTCCATAGTCATGACTTAGGGTGGCTGAGATGTTCTTCCTACAATATAATCATACCCTAAATGCTATACATTGAGTATATACTATGACCCAAACTCTTTATTCTGTTTTTTTTTTCCTAAGTTTCATAACTTAACATGGTAGGCATTATTATCTTCTAATTTTTTTTTTTTCATGTTTACTCTAAGGGGTAGGGCCAACATTCCAGGTTCAAAACAAGCATTCTTTCCCTACAGTCAAAGAGTCTACCTTTCAAGGGGCTATCACCTTGGGCTTTTATTCTCAGCACAAACCTAAACAAAGCTACTTGGGTTTCTGCCCAAGTCATCTGAAAAGTAAAAAGACAAGTCTAACGTTTACTAATCATTATCACGATCATAACAGCAGCAACAGTAACAGCAGCTCACATGAATGTAGTACCTGCCATGTGCCAGGCAGTCTCCTAAGCACTTCACAAACAGTAACACTTAATCCTCACCACCCTGAGAAATAGATACTATTCTTACTTCCATTATAGAGATAAGAAAGCTGAGGCACAGGAAGGGATGTACCTGAGGTTATAGACGTGGAGCACAGCAGGACCAGGGAGTCTGAAACCAGACTCGTGCTTAAAAGCATTACACAGTTCGGCCTCTCTGACACTCAGTTCGAGTTAAAAATTCACAATAAAAATACTCTCTGAGGTTGATCTTTTCTCTAACTAAAAAACAAGCAGTAGAAAGAGAGAGGGGAAGGTGTGGAAATCTTGATTCATTGCTCCTGGTGCCATGGAAAGTGTAAGCCACCAATGCTCAAGACTCTCTATGAAGGACAAGTTAAAAGGCAGAACTGCATGAATAATTTCAGGGTTTGAGTACTGAAAGAAATTTACTATAACAAAGCCAATCTGTGAAACAGCCCATCAAAGCATTCGTGTGTGAAAGGCCCCAAGTCCCTGTCCTCAAGAAAGGCACGACCACAGGGTACATTCTAAGGACTGGCTTCTCCTACTGGGATACGACTTTTGAGCTAAAAATTGAGGTGATGCTGTTACAAAAGGAGTCTGGAAGAAACGCAAACCAGCACCTTGGAAGGGGCAGAATCGGCAAAGAAACCATAGCCTCCTGCCTCCTAGACGGCTCTACCCATTCAAACACAGGGTCTCCACAGTGCCGTCAGACAGCAGTCAAGCGCCAAGAACACTGCAGTCAGTACTGCAGCAATGACGCGTGTCACCCTAATGCCCACTGACTAAGGTTTAGGCACTGTGCTTGCAAACGCTTTCATCATTCTTGGTTTTTCTCTGCCTGAGGAAAGAACATGGTCTGGAACTTTAAGAAAGTTTGGTAATCAATTGATTTTGCAAAAAGACAGGATAAAGGGAAACCCAAGCATCTAGCTACACTATTGAAAAGTGTCTCGGCTGTACTACTAAAAAGAAAGAGGGGATGGGTGGGAAGAAAAAGGAAGCGGTGGGAGAAGAGGAGAGAGAACAAGAAGAATGACAAGCAGAAGCGGCAGCACCAGCAGTGGCAACATCACTCAAGGCAACAATAATAAAATTCTAGGTTTGTAGTTTTTCATGAGCTGAGTGCCCATTAGCAAACTCTTGATGCTCTCCTGTTAGCTGGAACTCCTGGTGGGGACAACCGCCTTAGCATATCCCGCAGCAAATGCATGGGGCTCTAGAGTCCTGTTGCTCAAGAGTTATAGTGATGCTTGAGAGTCAATCTCATTCGACTCGTTATCCACCAACCCCCTAGGAGATTTCACAGCAGGCAAGCAAAGTGACACTCTCATGGTAGCAACCACTTACAGGCTGATTCAAGGCCACCTGAAAAGCCTCCCTCCAGTTAAGTCCTGCCCCGGTCGCGCTTTGTGCCTGACCGTGTGCTCTGTGCTGGGGTCTGCATGAGGTTGCATGAAGCCTCCTTGAGACTGCTAAGAAGCCACTGAGCATGGTGGGAAGGGACAAACATGTACTCATTGAAGCCAGAATACCTCTTCCTTGCCTTGTTTTCCATCTGGATTTCAAGTCAGAATCTTTTTTGAATAAGAGATCTTGCCTGGAAAAGCTTGAGAGCCAGTAGGTTAAGACTGTTCTCTCTCAGTTTCCTAGGATAACATGCAGTTACACTGATAAGTCAGGTTCAGTCCCTGGGTCAGGAAGATCTCTTGGAGGAGGGCATGGCAACCCACTCCAGTATTCTTGCCTGGAGAACCCCATGGACAGAGGAACCTGGTGGACTACAGTTCATAGGGTTGCAAAGAGTCGAACATGACTGAAGCGACTTTAGCACATATGCACGCACACTGATATCATTCACGTGTAATAATTCAAGTGCAATGTTCTACAGATGATAATACATGAAGAAAAGTGCCTTACACTATAAAACTGATTTTATTTAGACAATATTGAATTTTTAAAGGCCATCATAAAATATAATATGTGCTTCTATGCCTTCTGAGGCAGAATATATAAACCATAATCTGAATTTGTCTTTATAATCACAACATGATGCATTTTACTACAGACAACAGTCATTTTTCTGCTTCCTGTCTTTCTCTCAGGCTAGAAGTTGTTGTGTCTGACTTTAGTTGCCCTCAGTTTCCTAAATGACAGTTTCTAAACAGCTTATAATCTGATAAATTAGGTAATTAAGATCTATATATAATCATATGCAAAATTAAGTGAATAAATTCTGACTGAAGCCCTCAGGTATTTTTACATAGTAGAAAAATATATCAATTTTTGCTTCTCAACTGATGAAAACTGTTTCAGTGAATCAGAAGTCCGAACTGCTGACTTCTTGGTTTATTACTGTGCTTCAGTTGGTTCAAGTTCCTGGAAGCAGGTGGATAATAAGCTCCTGGGCAAAATGCTCAATTCATGCTTGGTTATGTTTCAATTTTTATTTGCAAGATTCAAACTAAATATAAAGATAAAATTCAGGAATCTAGACATTCTAAATACTGTAAGTGTTCACCTTTTCTTGAAAAACTCTTAATTTAAGTCAATAATTTCTTCAGTATAAAAAATGATAAAGCAAGAAAAGTCACTGAAATTAAGTCAGCAGATTATCTGTCATTCTTCTTAGTGGGACAGTTGTGATAGAACCTAGCACCAAAATGCAAATTCAAAAATAAATATGACCTGGGAAGTAAACGTGCTTAAAAATTATAAAAGTTTAATAATTCACTCTCATGATTTAAAGGCCAATTAGGCTTATTGCTTCAAGTATCAAGTGACCTCAGTACCTTACCAAGGGTTTCCTCATTCGTAAAAGGCAGTTTATGAATTTATAATTGTGTGTGTGTCCATGTGTGCGACAGCTGTAAAAACTAGTGGGCAGGCACATCTGGGAAAACTAAGACAATATAGGCTATATTATAAATTGTATCCCATTATACAATGCTTCCCAGATGGCAACAGTGGTAAAGAATTGGCTTGCCAATGCAGGAGACACAAGAGATTGTGGGTTGGAACCCTGGGTCGGGAAGATTCCCTTGAGAAGGAAACGGCAACCCACTCCAATTATTCTTGCCTGGAAAGTCCCATGGACAGAGGAGCCTGGCAGGCTACAGTCCATGGGGTCGCAAGAGTCAGACACGACTAAGGGACTGAGCTCACATACAGTGACCATAATTTACTTATATAATCATGACACCGTGAATGATACGTGTGCTTTAGGATGGTAGGCACAACCTAACCAGCAGACCCAACAGTGACATAAAAGAACACCTTCCGAGTTCTGACTTGGCCCTACACATTTCCCATGCTGCAGGCACTGCTGGTACTCCAAGCAGTAACAATTCCTTTCCAAACTTCAGCTCATCTCAAGCACAAAAGCAAAACAGCCTTAGACCACTGGCACTGGGGATGGAAGCTAGAGAGGGGCTGAAAGGACCAGAGGCAATAGTTGTAGAAAGTATGTAACTGTCCCTGAGAAAGAGTTTAATATCTCATCCTATCCCACCCACCCGCTCCCTTTGGTCACAAGTCCCTGATTCATCTGTACCACCAAGCAAGCTATGTTTGTTTCCTTTGAATAAGAGATGTGCTTTCTACTAAGTAATAATGAAGATCTGGTGGTTCAGTTCAGTTCAGTCGCTCAGTCGTGTCCGACTCTTTGCGACCCCATGAATTGCAGCACGCCAGGCCTCTCTGTCCATCACCAACTCCCGGAGTTTACCCAAACCCATGTCCATCGAGTTGGTGATGCCATCCCACCATCTCATCCTCTGTCGTCCCCTTCTCCTCCCGCCCCCAATCCTACCCAGCATTAGGGTCTTTTCCAATGAGTCAACCCTTCGCATGAGGTGGCCAAAGTATTGGAGTTTCAGCTTCAACATCAGTCCTTCCAATGAACACCCAGGATTGATCTCTTTTAGTATGGATTGATTGGATCTCCTTGCAGTCCAAGGGACTCTCAAGAGTCTTCTCTGACACCACAGTTCAAAAGCATCAATTTTGCGGCGCTCAGCTTTCTTCACCGTCCAACTCTCACATCCATACATGACCACTGGAAAAACCATAGCCTTGACTAGACGGACTTTTGTTGGCAAAGTAATGCCTCTGCTTTTAAATATGCTATCTAGGTTGGCCATAAGCTTCCTTCCAAGGAGTAAGCGTCTTTTAATTTCATGGCTGCAATCACCATCGGCAGTGATTTTGGAGCCCCCAAAAATAAAGTCTGACACTGTTTCCCCATCTATTTCCCATGAAGTGATGGGACCAGATGCCATGATCTTAGTTTTCTGAATGTTGAGCTTTAAGCCAACTTTTTCACTCTCCTCTTTCACTTTCATCAAGAGCCTCTTTAGTTCTTCTTCACTTTCTGCCATAAGGGTGGTGTCATCCGCATATCTGAGGTTATTGATATTTCTCCCGGCAATCTTGATTCCAGCTTGTGTTTCTTCCAGCCCAGCGTTTCTCATGATGTACTCTGTATATAAGTTAAATAAGCAGGGTGACAATATACAGCCTTGACGTACTCCTTTTCCTATTTGGAACCAGTCTGTTGTTCCATGTCCAGTTCGAACTGTTGCTTCCTGACCTGCATACAAGTTTCTCAGCATTTGATAGAGAGAGAAGTGAGGGAGGGAAGAAAAGAAGAGGAGAAAGAAAAGGAACCTAGCTTCACAGGTTTATGATTTGTGACAGGTCAAGGCCACCATGCTGCAAGGTAACTTAATTCAAATGTCACCCCTAATAATGCCAAATTTGACCCAAGAAGCATGTATGACAAGGCTGACTGAGCCTCTTGCCAATAAATATCCACCAAATCTCATTTTTCCCTGAAGATGAGCAAGTCATCCTGCCTCTGACCACATCTCTCCTGCTGTATTCTTAAAGACACTCTCCCCCAACACACACACACACACACACACACACACACACACACACACACACACGTACACGGAGGTTTAATCACAGAGATCAGAAGCAGAGAAGCAGGAGGAAAAATTTGGTCTCCAGAGCCCACGTGGCCACCCTTTCTCGGCCTCCTGTCTCAAGAGACCTCAGGGGCCAGAGCCTGCTGCTGGCCAAACAGCAGTATGGGCCTGGCAGCATCTCACTGCAGACAGAGTCCCCAGAGCACAGGCTCCCAGATCAAATGCAAGAAACCAATGTTTCCATCAGCCCCACGCCTGTCACAAGGCCATGGGGACAAAAGGACGAATGGCTAGGAAAGGGGCTCTGGGCAGGGATGCAACCACACTGGGAGAGGGGAAGGAGGCAGAGAAAGTCCTGTGGGGAGGACGGGATGAGGAGCTGAGCGGTGAAAAGCTGGGAGAAGAAGGCTGCATGATTGTAAAGTAATGAACCTTCAATTAAAATAAATAAATAAACAAACAAACAAAAAAGAAGGCTGGATGAAGTGGTGGGCTGAGCTTACAAACTCAGGCTGCCCCAGATGTCTTCTCCCCAGTAATTCTCAACCTCCTCACCCTTCCTGCCTCACAAGAATCATGGTGAAAAAGAGAAGCTGAGTGCTGGGAGTCAGGTAAAGAAGAAACAGCAAATGGGGCAAGAAGAATTTTATCCTCACTTCTGGACCCAAAGCTCTGTTTACAGGGGGGCACTCTGATGGAAAAGGGAGACAGGGCGATCGGGCCCAGGCAAGGCCGTCCATTCTTCCTCTCTAAGGGTGGAGGTAAAGGAAACCTCCTAAGCCCTCCGAGGGTCAGGAATCCGGCAAACCTTCAGTGGGGACTGCCTCTACGGGCAAGGCGAACAAGAACACTGCTGCTGTCTAATCCTAGGTAAATGGTAAACAAGAGTTCTTTGATTTATTTAAAAACCTAATTAGAAGAAATGACAAGCATCCTTGGCAAGTGCTACTCCTCTGGGGCGTCTAGGATGCAATCTGCAAATTGATATTAGGGAAAAAAGAAGAATGACATTATCTGGAGGCTCCGTTACTGTGGCTTCGGGGCCAAAGCAAAGGCTTCATGCCCACTTGTGAGGGAGCCTCTCTTTCTCAGATAGAAAGACAGGACATTTTGGACAAATCAAGAGGGTGGGTAGCTGAAGTGCCAGCACACCCCTATTTTGGCTGCTCAATACATAAGTAAGCCTCTCTTACTTGGCAGGATTGCCACTGTGATGGCAGGATTTCACGAGCCTGGAGTAGGGAGCAGAGAGGCCACGTGTCAGGAGGAGTCTGTTCCCAGGGGGAGTCTCCGAGCCCTCCCTCTCTCAAGGGTCTCCTGGAGGGAGACCTCGCTCGGTGTGAACGGGTGCCAGCCCTCGGCCTGGGCACCACTGCCCATGTTGGAGAGTCCAGGCCTTCATGTGTCAGGGCCCCACGTGTTTGCACCACGTGTCCTCTGGAGAGGGCTCAGTGGGGGGCTGGAGCCCTCTGAGACACACCCCATTACCACCGCCCGAGATACTAAAGGTGCCAGAAGTGCCTCAGAATATATGAAAGCAAAAGGAGCAAGACCAACAGGAGGCTGGGTCAGGGATCAGATAAACAAGTAACAAAAGTACTCATGCAATGCTCAACCACACACCAGTACATCTAAATCTGCGGGTCTCTGGAATCAGGGTGGTCTGAGGTGTCCGACGTAGTGAATTCTGCATGTCCCTAAAACACGGAGTGCTAAGCAGGAAGTGAAGTGAAGGAAGCTTCTGTCCTTCCTGGGAGAAGCTGGCGAGCCACTTGAGGAGACAAGGAGGACTCGAGATGAAGGTCATTAACAGGAGAAGGCCCTGCATGGCTAAATGCTAAATGAACAGCTCGGACAATAAAAGCTGTAATTTAGAGCAGAGGCTGCATCAGTAAAAAGCACCTAGTCGGAAAAGAAAAAAAAACGAAAACACAATTCTTTAATTGGGGCTTAAAAGATATATAAATATTTGAAAAATTGAAGACACTCTCTCAGGAAGAAGACCCAGAGGCTCTGATGCCTCCTAAGAGGAACTGAGCTGGCTTCTGCGGGTCCAGTGGGGCCCCAAGCCAGGGGGCTCACAGATGTCTATTTGCATGAGTCACTGGGCATTGCGTTTGGTGGAGAAATGTGGAGGCTTCTCTGTGTGTCGGGGCAGACGATCAGGCAGGGGTCCACAGAGGCGAAGAGTGGGAACGCTGGCTGTGGGTCACGAGGAGTTCAAAGAGAAATGGCGGAGGAAAACCATTCCCCAGAGGCCCGGGGTTAAAAAGGATAGGGTTACAAAGAGATGGGAGAGTCCCCTGTGTTTCCATACTGCTCTAATCCAACACCAGGAAACACTGCCTAATACATAATCGGAGCTCAAGAGATATTCTGGAAGGGAGGGAGAGAGGAAGGGAGGGGAGAAGAATGGGCTTTCTCCTTAGTGTAAGCCCCCAGACTAACCTCCGGCTGGAGAAATGGTGGCTTTGGAATGAGACAAAGCTCCTGCCCCTCCAAGGCACAGGCATTCTCAGGATAGGCAACCCCGAAAGGAGAGAGAAAGTGGCACCTAGAGGTGTTTGAGGGACAGAAGACCTTTATAAATCTTAGAGGGAAAATGGGGTAGAGGCTTTATGGGGAGGACAGCTGAACAAATTCTGTGACCACAGTGGTGTCTTTGGGGGAATTTCAGAGACATCAGACAAGAAGGGTATCTTGTCGAAGGCTGAAAGTGAAAGTATTAGTCACTTAGTCATGTCCGACTCTTTGCAACCCCACAGATTGAACTCGTGACTGCAGCCTGCCAGGCTCCTCTGTCCACGGAATTCTCCAGGCAAGAATACCCAAGTGGGTAGCCTTCTCCAGGGGATTCCCTTCTTCAGGGGATCTGCCAGACCCAGGGATCGAACTCAGGTCTCCATTGCAGGAAAAAGCAACCATACTTTAATTTTAAAAGGTGATTTTTAGGTAATGAGAGTTCATAGTGAAAATTCACATATTAGGCAATGAGGGCCTGAATTGGAATGACAAAGAATGGAGCAGAAGTAAAAGCAGAAAAGCCAGAGTGATGAATCACCAAGAGAGCAGGGCCCTCTTTCCATCCCACACAGGTCTCCCAAAAGGAGGCCCCAACCTGGGCCTCATGTCTTTCAGGAGCAACCAGCCCCAGATGTCTGCACTCCAAGTCCACGGCCAGTTTGCTGCTGTGTGTGCGGCAGCTCACTACATGCCCTTCTCTCTTGGGCCGTGTTATGGTGGGGACTGCCTCTGAAGTACTGCAACAGAACTCACTGAACGCGCTCTCCAAACAGCACAGTTTGTTCTGTACTAAGGCACACATTATCTGAAGCACTTTGCATATGAAAGTGTTTATGTTTCCAGAGACACCTCCCCTGAGGACCCGCAGATGAGCCTGTAAATCTCGGATAGGCAGGATCCACCAGAGCTGACACAGAAGGGCCTGCTCCACAGCGCCCCTAGAGACACAGAGAGGAGGAGAAAAGTGCCATTGTTTGGACATGGATACATTTTTCTATTTCCCCAACAGCCAGTGCATTTTGTATTTTTCATGTGAAGAGAAAGAAAAAACAAACTCTTAGACCAGGAAGCTAAGGGAAGGGAACGGACTCTGGGAGCTGAATATGAAGAACCACATGGAAAAATGAGACCACCACCTGGAAACCTTACCTCATCCAGAAAAGCAGCCAATCAGGGCTCACGGGAAGAACAATTTGGGAAGAACCAAATTACTAGCTAGCGAGTTAATTCAAAGCTAAAGTTGATCGCTGGTTATCAACTGAAACCTCACTGTGTTTTGACCACTGGATTAGGATTGGAACAAGTCGTGGTCAGAATAGCACAGGCTCATTTTGGTTTTGTTTCTTTAAATAGTTATTTGGCTGTGCCAGGTCTTAGCTGCAGCAAGTGGGATCTCCGATCTTAGTTGTGGCAGGCAGGATCTTTAGTTGCAGCAGGCAGGATCTTTAGTTGCGGCATGTAGGATCTAGTTCCCTCTGACCAGGGATCGAACTTGGGTCCCCCACACTGGGAGTGTGGAATCTTAGTCACTGGACCACCAAAGAAGTCCTTAGGCTCATTTTGAGAGGGGAAAACTGGTACATGTCCCTATCTCAATGCTGCTAAGTCGCTTCAGTCGTGTCCGACTCTGTGCGACCCCATAGACGGCAGCCCACCAGGCTCCGCCATCCATGGGATTCTCCAGGCAAGAACACTGGAGTGGGTTGCCGTTTCCTTCTCCAATGCATGAAAGTGAAAAGTGAAAGTGAAGTCACTCAGTCGTGTCTGACTCTTAGTGACCCCATGGACTGCAGCCTACCAGGCTCCTCTGTCCATGGGATTTGCCAGGCAAGAGTATTGGAGTGGGGTGCCAATACCTATCTCAATAGTTCACCCTTAAAATGAAACTCCTGGTGGCTCAGGCAGTAAAGAATCTGCCTGCAATGCAAGAGACACAGGTTGGAACCTTGGTCCAGCAAGATCCTCTGGAGAAGGAAATGGCAACCCACTCCAGTATTCTTACCTGGGTAATTCCATGGACAGAGGAGCCTGGTGGGCCCAGTCCATGTGGTCGCAAAAGAGTTGGGCATGACTGAAGGACTCAACTCAACACTGAAATTTCTACCAAATCAGTCTCTTTAAGAGTGATTTAAAAGTGGCTTATGCTAGAGAATTTAGTTTTTGTTTGTTTGTTTTTTAAATGGGAAGAAAGTGATAGGTACAAGGCTTCTCTAATGGGCTTTAATAAAAAACTGCCACATGACTCTTAGAAGAAGTCTATGTCCTGGAATTTGATTGGGTAACTGGTATACACATCTACTACCTTTTGTACATCTACATAAAATTCAGGTCCAGTTATTGAGACATAAACCAAACATAGATTGCAGCTGTTACTTATGAAAAGGATGATGAATGGCCTGCTAAGTCTGTATTAACTGGTACAAGTTTAATGGAAACATACCAACACACGGTTGACCCCAGAACCAGGCTGATGATGCTCTGGGTGCCCCTCATTGACTGGTCCAAGACTGGTGTTCCTTGTACCAGCTTTGCATAGCCACCATGCATGAAAAAGGGACTTCTGACTAATGAACCCCAAGAAATCATCAAAAACCCATAATTCTATTTCCTATTCCTGATTCTCATTTTACCCAAGGAGACACCATATTTCCATGACTACTATTATTGACCATCTATGGACTCTGCTACTCTCATCTCTTGTTTGGCTGTGTATTTTCTTCTGCCTGCTTGTCTTTGCCTCATGTCTTTTTTACCATTTGTTTCTTCTGTGCCTCTCAGCTTTGATGTTAGCAGGTTCTAACGGTGGCCGGTCAATAGCTGTAAGTGTATCATGTGTTATCTTTCTGCTTTGGTTCTTCTCAGCTGCTTTTATGGCTGTTCCCTGCTCAATATTTGTACTCTCTTCAAAGTTATCTCAGATCAAAGCTGCCATGTAGCTTGCTGTAGACTGAAGTGCTTCTGTATGTACACAAAAATGTATATAAATACAATTACAAGCATACAGGCACTAATAAGTAGATACTCATGCAACCGGAAAACACAAACACGTGTGTACTCACAATTTTCCATCAGTTAGGTATGAGCTGGACATATTACAGTAGTCATAGTAGAGACAACAGGAAATGGTGTTTCAATGTTGTCTTAATTGTCTTGTTCTAAGGTAGTGTATCAAGGGCAAAGCAGAGACCTGAAGCTTAACATAAACTAGGAAACACCAACCACAGTTTGCCTTTTAATATTTGCTAGCCTGATAGCATCATATATGCCATCTTATTTGCAGCATGATTCCTAATACATTCTCGTTATCAGTTTAATCCGTGGAAATAAACGGAATTGTTTTTTTTCCTAAAGTTCACAGAACAAGATCTCTAAACAATAATCTAGAGACATTTACTTTAATCCAGAAGACTGCATCTACTTACAAAGCCATATTAAACTGTGGTAAATTACCTATCCCTTCAATGTCATTTCCAACATCCCAAGCTGCTGAGGACATAATGAAGACAAAGTCTTTCAGTCATGGCCCAGGAGACCACCATTTCAATTTCAGCTCACCCAAAACTGTATCTCCAATTGGCCATGTGGTTTTCCTTCACATACATACAACTACTGATACCATTTTTCAATGAAGATATCGTTATCACAAGAGTATTTACCAGAAGGCTGGCAGTGTGATATACATACCATGTGTCTGAGAGACATAGCTCAGCTCAGCCACCCAATGTGGGTACCATTCACCTACCGTACATATAAGAAGCTGAGACTCAATGAGACTGAGCAACTTGCCCAAGAGACACTTGCCAAGAGTGGAACTTAGGTCTTTCTGACTCAAAACCATATCCTTCTATTACATCTTACTACTTACTTCTCATTTTACTAGTGATGGATTAGGGGAACAAGACTGATGAAGCTAGGAATCCATTATATTTGACATGATTGCCTTAGATGATCTGTTCTCATGAGAATCCCAAGGAGATGATTAGTGGCAACCTGCCATGACCCCCTGTGCCAAGAATGGTCAATAGCAGTCTTTATCTTCCAGGAGAATCAAATAAGAAGGGCACAACACAGGCAAAACTTGACTTAAAATCCTGCAATACCTGTAGTAGTGAGTGTGGCATCTTCTCGTGAAGAGCCTTAAAAATAAGACAGAAATTCAAACATCTCGGATTCTAAGTATAATGATACTTAAATGGCAGGGCTGATCTGGGGATAGATGTCTGTATGTGTCTTCCAACAATCTCATCATTGAACTCATTCATTCATTCCATGAAAAAGGGTAGGATAATCACTCAGTGCTACACTATTCTCAGTGCTGAGGATCCAGGCAGAGTTCCACGCTAAATAAAGCCTATGCTTTAATGGAGGACACAGACATAAGTAAGAAGTGATGTTTTTATAAAGACTAGAAAGTGATGAGCGCTGTGAAAGATCTAGAGACTGGAGAAAGGGCTCAGCTTGGCTGGTTGTTTCACCCTCTTTTATTCAGTGCAAGAGAGGAGAGGATGACAAGGCCCTCTAAAGTTAATACCTGGATACCCAGGGTACCCAATACCCTGGCCCTGCCTGTTGGGTTTCAGTTTCTGACAACCTCCTGAAACCACTTTTACTTGAGGAGTAATAATCAAAGTAACCAATTTTTACTGAGCACTTATAACGGGCCACATCATTCATTGCTGCATACACTTTATCTCACTGACAGTTCATGGCAACCATAAGCAGTAGGTATTATCCACACTTTACAGATATGAAACTGAGGCCTAAAGAGGTTAAAACAATGAAGGACATCACACAACTAGAAAATCCCAAAGACTAGATTTGAAGCCGGGTCATTTGATTCCAAAGCCTGCATAGCTTCTCAGACAAAGACCTCAGAGCAGACTTTGCCAATTCCTTGCATCTTTGAAACATCACCTTCTGCAATCTGTGTCTGTCTGGCCTATGAGGTAGGAAAAACAAAACCAAAAAAATCTTTTAAAATACAGTCAATGTCACCTTGGGGACAGTAGTAGTTCTGGGTAACTGCTAATGTGAATAATGCTTCAGCCAAGACTGGGGCCTCTCAGAAACAAGAGGGTTGGTTAAAGTCCATTGCTCTGGGTCTTCAGCACTGAAGGACACTGGGGGAAGAAAAAGATCTTCTGGACACCTGGGCATTGCCTGGGTGATATGTAAATCCTATGCCAAGTCACATGTAAATTATTTTTATTAAGTAACAGAACCATACCAATGTCAAATAAGAACTGAACTGGGCCACACGAGCTCATAAACCACCCCACACACCCCCCACACACAGAAATACAGCTTCAATCTAAAAGTATCATTGCAAAAAAAAAAAAAGGGGGTCCAGGTAAGACTCTGTGCTTCCATTGCAGGCAGCATGGGTTCGATCCCTGGGCAGGGAACTAAAATACCACATGATGCACAGTGAGTTCAGTCGCTCAGTAGTGTCCGACCCTTTGTGATCCCATGGACTGCAGCATGTCAGGCCTCCCTGTCCATCACCAACTCCTGGAGTTTACTCAAACTCACGTCCATCGAGTTGGTAATAGCATCCAACCATCTCACACTCTGTCGTCCTCTTCTCCTCCCACCTTCAATCTTTCCCAGCATCAGGGGCTTTTCCAATGAGCCAGTTCTTCGCATCAGGTAGCCAAAGTATTGGAGTTTCAGATTCAGTATCAGTCCTTCCAATGAATATTCAGGACTGATTTCCTTTAGGATGGACTGGTTGGATCTCCTTGCAGTCCAAGTGACTCTCACGAGTCTTCTCCAACACCACAGTTCAAAAGCATCAATTCTTTGGCACTCAGCTACCTTTATAGTCCAACTCTCACATCCATACATGACTACTGGAAAAACCATAGCTTTGACTAGACAGCCCTTTGTTGGCAAAGTACTGTCTCTGCTTTTTAATATGCTGTCTAGGTTGGTCATAGCTTTTCTTCCAAGGAGTAAGCGTATTTTAATTTCATGGCTGCAGTCACCATCTGCAGTGACTTTGTGTGTGGCCAAAAAATAAAAATAAAGTATTATTGCAGAACAGATGACTACTATTCTCAGAGACTCAAACTCTAAAAATAAGATGGACACACACACACACACACACACACACACGGCTTAATGAAAGTTTAGAACAAAGGCAAAAGAATTACATAAAGATACATAAAAGTTATGAATGAAGCCCCGGGGTAGTGATTAAATATCTCTGAGTTTTCTTTCCTTTACATGGGAGTAAACTGCCCTGATGACCACCCCAAAAGGTTGCTGTTACTGACCAATACTGACAAGAGGAAAACTACACCGCATGGGTATTTCTCAAATAGTTTTCTACTGAATACTGAGATCCTACAAGATGACGACGGGTGTTCTATGGGGAAAATAATGAGTTTTCAACAATCATCCCATCCCCCGAGCAAACATATAGGAAATTCTCCAAACCAATGCCCTTCTTTGGAGAAGGAAATGGCAACCCACTCTAGTATTCTTGCCTGGAAAATCTCATGGACAGAGAGGCATGTTGAGCTACAGTCCATGGGGTCACAAAAGAGTTGGACATTACTTAGCAACTAAACAAGCGTCCTTCTTTGAGTATCAGAGTAAATATTTGATTGTTAAAGGTGTTCAGTGTTTTATAAGCTTATTTGATTACGACATTCTTGTTTTTTATCACAAGGCTCTTTTAAGGAATGATATCCCATATTGTTTTTATAGGAGTTCAGTGCTCTCCAGAACATTTTAATTTTTTTTTAAGCACACTATACAAATAGGCAACGGTACTGCTGATGCTGGGTCACCTAGGAGAGTGACAGAACCCTGTAGCTTCCTGGGCTCCATATCTTATCACTCTCTCCAGTGCATAACATGGGCGGGGTCCATATTATATGCTCCTCAGGTATACATATAACTCTATGCCAAATAATTACAATGATAACAACAATAGCTGTAATAACAACAATGACTAACTTTTACTAAGGACCTGCTATATGCTGGACTCAATTCTGTGTGTGCACCTGACTGATCTCTTGGAAATTCCCGACCATCTGTCCAGACACATATGGGCAACACCCCTTGCACCTACAGGAACACCCTGCCCTTTTCCTCCACTCACATCCACTGACTCAGGGGTCAAAAGCAGAGAGTCCATCTGAGCAAATGCTTTTTCAGAATTATTCTGGTTGATGGCTCTGTTCTCTCTGAGTCATCTGCATTCATGAGCTCCCCAGCATCCTCGTGGTGGGAGGCGTCTCTGGCAGAAAGCGGCGGCCTCAGAGGCTCCACGGAGATGGCGTCTTCACACCAGCACCCAAACAGCTTGGAAGGCTGGCTTGGGCTCCTGAGCTTCACTGCCACACTCCCAGCTCTCTCTCTTTGTGAGCCCACACCCGCCCAGCCAGGCCACCATCTGGAGGTACAGAGCGTCAGTCTGCTGTGTTGGACGACCAGAGGCGGCAAGCAGGCAGTCCCAGGGCAGTCTGGGGCTCCTATCCAGTGCGGGTGCTCTGGGGTGTCCACCCCCTAGACCCGAATGCACAGACGGTCAGAGGTTGTCAGCCACCTGTGCTGGGGACCAGCTCTCTCTTCTCACTCCCAGCACACAGATGCACACAAACCAGCATCTGCACATACTGCTTTCCGGTACACGCATCTTCCAGAAATGAAACAGACTGGGCTGTCACCAGCTTCACCGTCTTTTTTCCTTTTTAAAACAAAAAGCTGAAAGTTTCCTTCAAATAGGACAGAGAGCTACTGCCATTGTATTCTTGGGGTCTTCCCAACCCAGGGATCAAACCCAGGTCTCCCGCATCGCAGGTGGATTTGGTACTCTCTGAGCCACCAGGGAAGTCCCCATTCTTCTTACAAGTTTCTTTCAAAAACCCAGGGACGTAGCCAGCATCCTCGTGAGCAGATGCCGTGGTGCCCAATGACAAGGATGAGGCTTCTGACCCATCAAGAAGAAGACACGGCCTGTGAGATACAGTCCAGGAGGAGTTACTTTGGCTTGTCGCGGTCAGTTGGTCCCACCCGTGACCTGGGGAGACTATGCGTACTACCCATAGCAGCAAAATGACAGGGAAAGTGTGAGACCCTCACTATTGGGGCTAGGCAGAATCCTCCTGAACAGAAGGCCGTGCTGAAACCAAAGTCCAACCAAATTACTGATTAGCTCATTCGACTAATGATACTGAAGTATAATCAGGGACAGAAGACAAAGAGGGAGGAGGTTAACCTTTATCAACTAATTTAATCCTCCCACCAATTCCGAGAAGCAGATATAACCATCACTGTTTTACAGAGCAACCTGAGACTCAGGGCAGGACAGAGCCAGGATTCCTATCCAGATCTCCTTGTCTCTGCATCTGGGTGGCTCCTCTCTCTCCACTCCCCCTCCTCCCCATCTCACCTGGCCTCCTTAATGCAGTTCATTCATTTCATAAAACTATATTTGTTTAGTGCCAAACACTATTAAGGTCAGGTGTCACAGGTGGGGTTGGCCACTTTTGCCAAATGTGAACCACCAAACACACGAACAAAACAATAACAAAAGCAAAACAGTACCCATTAGCCTACCCACAAAAAGAAGGTGACATAAGCACATTTAAAAATAGAGAAGATATATCTGGTAACAGTACTCTGAAGTCTGTCAGCTCCTTCTCCCTCTTATCCAACCTACGCAGTCTCGCTCACCTTTCTACCTTTTCTTTTCCCATAGTTCTTGGCTTCTGGCACCTACCTGTCTGTCTGCTCATGTTTCCAGAAAGCCACATATCTGTCAACTGAAATCCTCCAGCAAGCCTGATTTAAATGTACTTGTGCGAGGGCATCCGAGAGCCGTGTGCAGGCATCTGTGTGGCCAGGTAAGGTAACTCACCTTAACAGAATGTCTTCTGCCTTCACTTCCTGGGGCTGCCCTAGCCAAGTACCATACCCTGGGGAACCGAAAGCAATAGAAACGTGAATTTCTCGCACAGCCTGGCTCTGAGGTTGAATCTGCCCAGGCCTCTCTCCTAGCTTCCGGTAACAGGTGCAGGCCTTGGCTTGCAGCTCCGTCACTCCAGTCTCTGCCTGCACCAGGATGCGGCTTTCTTCTCTGTCTACCCCTGTGTGTCCTCTCCTCTTTTGTAAGGACACTTGTCAAAATGGATGAGGTCCCACCCTACTGCAGTGTGACCTCATCTTAATTATATCTGCAGCAATCTTATTTCTGAATAAGGTCATATCTGGGGGGTGTGGAGGTGAGGACCTCAGCATATTTGGGGGGTACACAATTGACCCCATAACAGCTACTATATGCCAGACATGGGTTCCAGGCCACTTCATCTGGTTCTGATACTCTGTGAAGCAGATCCGTGGCTCCCTACCCACTGTGTGTGACAGAACACAACGTCAGCTGTAGAGTTTGTTTTTAAAATACTCATGTCTGGCATATAGGGTTATCGTTACCATCTTTCAAATTCCATATATATGCATTAGTATACTGTATTGTTGTTTTTCTTTCTGGCTTAGGAGAAGGTGAGGGTGGGACGTTCTGGGAGAATAGCATTGAAACATGTATATTATCATATGTGAAACAGAACACCATTCCAGGTTCGATGCATGAGACAAGGGCTCAGGGCCGGGGCAATGGGATGACCCAGAGGGATGGGATGGGGAGGGAGGTGGGTGGGGGGTCCAGGAAGGGGAACACATGTAAACCCATGGCTGATTCATGTCAATGTATGGCAAAAACTATTACAATATTGTAAAGTAATTAGCCCCCAACTAAAATAAATAAATTTATAAAAAAAAAAAAGAAAGAAAAAAAAAGAAATAAAATGCACATAAAAAAATAAAATAAAATAAAATAAAATACTCATGTCTGGTCCCACTCTCCAGAGATCCTGATGTGGTAGATCCAGGAAGGGAACCAACCACTTTACAAAGTAAATTTAAGAAGTAAAGTTTCAAAAGGAATGACAATGCTTATCCAGAAATAAGAATCATTGGGGTCCATCTTTTTTTTTTTTTAATTACTTTATTTTCTATTTTTTAACTTTACAATATTGTATTTGTTTTGCCATACATTGACATGAATCCACTATGGGTGTACATGTTTTCCCCTTCCAGAACCCCCCTCCCACCTCCCTCCCCATCCCATCCCTCCAGGTCACCCCAGCGCACCAGCCCCGAGCACTCTGTATCATGCGTTGAACCTGGACTGGCGATTCGTTTCACATATGATAATTTACATGCTTCAATGCCATCCTAACAACAATACAGTAAATCAGGAAATGGGGGCAAAAAGAGGTGAAATGCTATGTTCAAAATTCACTCAGTACCTGAATGAAACAAAAGGTTTTCCAACCCAGGTCAGTTTCACTCAGAACCTCTATCCTTTCCACTACCCAAGTGTAACCATGGTTGTCTGCACCTCTACACAGTGATACAGGCAGTATTTTTAGGTATAAAAATAAGTGTGCACATCTATGTCCTCTGTGGATTCTTAGTGAAGGCATGAGTGTCTTTGGGATCACATATGTATTTGGCTCAACATCTTTGTATATCCTATCAGCCACACACCAGAATGACTTCTACAGAGTGTCCCCACTAAGTCATGACGTCACTTACAATTAACTGTCACCTGTCACTCTCAACTCAGTCTGAAGTTTCTAGTACAGGGTATTCATCCCATAAATATTTGTAGAATAAATGAATAAAGAAACATCCATTTAAGGAAATATCACAAAATAAAAGTGGTCTTTGCTGAAATTTTTTTTTTTTTAGTTTTTCCCCTCATAATCATGATGGGAAACCATGATCCTTCTGCTCCAATTTCATTACTTCTGCATCTTTTTCTTCTCTCCAGAAGAGAAAGAACCTATTACTAACTTGGGGACTGTCATTGATTTGGGAAAAACTTTAATCCCATTAAATATCTACTCACAGACATTCTACAGTATTAAATGTTGTCACTGGAGGAAATAAAAACAGGAAGAAATTTAAAGGTAATTTGGTGCAGCCCTGAGATTCTGGAGCAAATGCTCCGACAACAGTCTTCATGTCCTAGGTCGTCTCTGCCTCGCTTGCGGTGTCCTCCAATATCAGCCCCCCAGGTCCATACATGTATGGCAACAAGAGGTCCAGATTTGCAGGACAGCTTTGGTTTTAAATAAATTATGGCACCGTCCCCATAAGCTGGGGTGACAGTCTCACAGCAGTCACTTTTACTCTCAAGTCCGTCCTGCTTTAGACAATATGGCCAGGCTCCATCAGCACACAGCCATTTTTTACAACATGCACTCTGAGTTTCAGTTGAGAAAACATAGACAGACACCCACACCCATCCTTATTTCCATTCTTACCTAACACGTGCCCTTTGCTCTGTTCGTGGTGTCTCGTGACTGTCTCCTCCCTCATACAAACCATCTTCCTGCCTTTGAGCCTGCCCATGTTCCTCCCCCGGCCTGAAAAGTTCTCCTTCCCCACTCTACTTACATAAGTCTAACCCATCTTTCAATACTGCCTTCAAGCCCCATTTCCATGAAGCCTCCTCTGTCTACTCAACCCACACTGATTCCTCCTTTCTCTTAACTTCCACCCGTGACATTTGCTTTGCTAAATTAGGGTATGGAGTGAAAAGCACCTCTTCAGTGATGGATTCACTCCTCCTCCACGCTCCGCCTGGACTTTGTTCAGAAGCCTGCAGGTAGCACCTGGTTATGGTAATTTGATTCTAAACCCAACAGGTTGGCTTTCTTCAAAGGTGGTTCTTTAAAAGAAAGGAGAATACATACTTTGCTTACACATGCTTTTATTTTTTTTCCTCTCAAAACTGTTGCTCAATTCTAAGAGAGCTGCAAATAGAATATTTAAACTGGAGCCTCTCTTGCAGATCTCCTTGCCTAACCTCTTACCCAAAGCAGAGGTACACTCCCCTGTAGCATCCTTGAAAGATGGCCACTAACTTATTCATAAACACCCTCTTTGAGCCCATCTCTCCAGGCACCTGTGCTCTTGCTGGTTGTCCTAGCTCTGATTGTTAAAGTTCTTCCTTATAATATAGTATTTGTCAAAGTTAAGTTTGTGGCCCATCTGTACCATAATTACTTGAGGTGCTTGTTGAAAATCGCAGGTTCCCAAGTCTAACTCCAGACATACGGAATCAGCATTTGGAGCAAGGATTTAAAAAAGTAATCTACATTGTTAACAGTATTCCCAGGTGTTTATGATACCAAAGTGTAAGATCCACTCTTAGAGTCAGTGGATTCTGTTCTAGAACTTAGTTCTACCTTTCTAACAGTGGAGAGCAAGACAGTTCCCTTTTCTTCTCAATGCTCACTGCAGCACTATTTACAATAGCCAAGACAGGAAATCAATGCAAATGTCCATTGTCAGAGGAATAGATAAAGAAGATGTGGTCCTTATATACAATGGAATATTTGTTGTTGCTGTTTAGTTGCTAAGTTGTGTCTGACTCTTTGCAACCTCATGGACTGTAGCCCGTTAGGCTCCTCTGTCTATGGGATTTCCCAGGCAAGAATACTGGAATAGATTGCCATTTCCTTCTCCAGGGGATCTCCCCAACCCAGGGACTGAACCCACGTCTGCTTAGCAGGTGGATTCTTTACCACTGAACCACCTGGGAAGCCCCTACAATGGAATATTACTTAGCTATAAAAAAAGAATGAAATAATGCCATTTGCAGCAACATGGATGAACCTAGAAATTATCATACTAAGCGAAGGAAGTCAGACAGTGAAAGACAAATATCATACAATATCACTTATATGTGTAATCTAGAAAAAATGATACAAGTGAACTTATTTACAAAACAAAAACAGACTCATAGACTTCAAAAACAAACTCATGGTCACCAAAGGGAAAACAGTCATGGAAATGAAGACCTTAAGCATCAAACCTTGCAACCTAGAGATTTCCTCTGTTGGAAATGACACCTCCAGGAGGGGTCTCTTCAACCTTGCTGGAAAGCCCCCTCTCAGATCCCAACAGAAAGAGACGTACTCTGCATCTCTGGCAGGAAGTGACACTGCTCTACTATCACCGGAAAGAGCAAGAAAGATTTTTTTCTCTTTACCTGGCAACAGCTCAGCCAAGGAAAAACCACTATACTTCAAACTCTCGGTTTCCCTCAACGGACTTTTTGTTTATAATAGCCCCTCCCGACTTCCCCCTCTCTTCCTTTCCTTCCTTCTACTACAAAGTTTCCTGCACTGACCAGCTTAAACACACTCTCCTGGGTCTTCTCTTTGTCAATGTCCTTCCTAAAACGTGATGCCAAAATGAGGTGGAGAGAGCAAGCTAGGTTTTCTAATGCTTTTATTATGAACACATATGGACAATTTTGATAATGAGAAAAGCAGTTTTGGTCCAAACTAGCCAGCGAGGTAGTATCAATCTGTAAATAGCCAGCGAGGCAGTATCATTCTGTAAATCTTTGTTAACAGACACATGATGCTGACTCTTCATAGTTGCTTTAATTTGGGTGCCTTTATGTTTTAGATATATATAAATATAGATATATATAAATATTGTATATATATATATATATATATATATATATATATATATATATGCGCCAGTGGTTGTTCCTTTGTAAACTGTCTGCTCTTCTCCTTTGTAGGTTGTTTTTTTCTCTCTTTTAATTCATTATGTCTGTCTGGCAAGTAAGCCGATTCAATCCATTATCTCACCTAATCCTCCAAACAACATTTCCCTTACTTTACAGGTAAAGAAACTGAGCCTTCAAGCACGTGAAATGAGGAAACACAGTTAGATCTTCAGCTTCCTCACCAACTTATGCCTTCATTTAATTAATGTTTTTGGGAGGAGAGAGCTTTAGATAAAGCTCCAGACACTTTGTAAAGTGAGCTAAGAGAGCCAAATATTTGGGATGCAAGCATAAGGAAGTTTCAAAAGAACATCAGAAATTCTCATAACTCCATTATCTGCTTACATCTCCCTAAAATTTCCTTTTTTATTACTTTCCTGGCCTGGAGGTAATAGTGACCAAGTTATAATCAATTTGTGCTATTTACTGAAACAGAGGTTAAGGAGGATGTAGGTGTTGTCAAAAGAGGTAACATATGGCTGACCCTAAAAGACCATCAGAAAAGGATCAAAGAGTGATCCAGAAATAAGGCAGAACCCGTTAAAATTACAGTCTGTTAGTTGGCAGCAACATCAGTAGATAACAGTTCAAAAGTACACATGCAGGAAGAATTGGCCTTCATTTTTTCCATTTTCCATTATCAAGACCAGTATTTACGCAATTAACTAAGATCCAAATGCTAATTCATCATTTATAGCATTTTAGTCCAAACAGCTGAGCTTCTCTTGGTTTTGGTTAATTTAATCGAATTTCATGCAATTATACTTTAATTGAAAATGCATATGCATAAAGTTGAAATGATATTTAAATCAACTGAATTTACAACTACATTAAAAAAATGCAAACAACAAAGTACAGATTCAAGTTGGAAACAAAATTAATTTAATCCTACTCCATTTTTCTACCTTGAAGGTGGCCAACACCCAAAGGTCAGGCGTTCGCAACGTCACACAGCCAGTGGTAACACTGAGATTCAAATCCAGGTTCCCTGACTTTGAATTGAGAGCCTGTACAGCTGGGTCTTTAACTGATATTTAACTGTTCCACCGTCACTCAAACAAACCTTGGTCCTCCAAACTCTCATAAAATTTTTCAAACAAAACCTATAAACTAGGTTTCAAAACAGCTAATGTAATTTTAAAGATCTTTGTTCCCCAGCTTTGTGATTCCACGCTGCCTAATAAAAGTCCCTGGGGTCTATATTCTTCCAGAAACTTCTGGCAGAAACTCAATTTCTTCCTTCTTTATTATTCACAGAAACATAGTCATTCACAATTTCTAGGTCCTACATTTTGCCCCAAATCTTTCTTTCACATAATAAACAAGCATAATCAAAAAGAGAAAAAAATTATTATTAGGTCAATTATGATGCCAATTTCCCCCAAATAAGAAATAATACATCTTTTCTTTCTCTTTTTTTGACTACTTTAAGCTTCCCATTACTTTATTTTTGGGACCATCATTTGAAACCACACAAAAATTTTAAGTTCACTTTCTCAATACTAAAACTTGAGTTCCTCCCAACTTACTGCCTGGCAACCACGCTCTTTTCACAGAACATAAAGAGGATTTAACATTCAAACACTGTTACAAATAGGGACAAAGCAAATTTTTAAAAGCCAAATATACTCTTAATGTAATTGACTGTCATTCACATATATATTAATAGTTTCTAGAATTTTATCATCTGGAGCCTAGTCTTAATTATCTGTGAGCCTGCATCCACCACCAGACCAGGGTTTGCACTCATCTCCAGCTTTGCCCAACAGTAACGCCCTCCACCACACACGCTCCCCTACGAAGGAGAGCCCCCTCCCACAGGGACCCTTCCTCCACACACAGGCCTCTCCCCACAAGACACCCCACCCCCAGACAGGAACAAATACCCACCCTGGGTATCATCACAAAGTAGCACATTACTCCGGGTTCGACCTGCAGAGTCAAGAAAAACACCTAAAACCATCCAAATGCCCCCTTGAAAGCCATGCTAATTTGATAAACTCTGTCGGCTGTCTCACAGGGACGGGCTTTTTCAAACCTCTCCTTGGAAATTCAGGCGAGGTGACCCCAGCTGCCTTCAGATTCAATTACCCACAAGGCTCCCCCCACAAAGGCCAGACCACAGGGGCCCCAGGAGCACACTCACTGCAAATCTGACTTGGCAGCTCTCCTCTCCCAGGTAGCACAGGTCTCCCGAGACGTTGGTCTCCAGCCACAGGTGCTCTCCGTTCACGGCATTTTCCTGGAAAGAAAAGACACACCTGACTTCAATTTTCTTTTCAGGCATAAGTGGGAGTGGGGGGGGGAGAGAGTGGATCTCAAATTTAGATTTTTGGAAGAAAACTAGTGAATCCCAGCAGTCTAAAGACTTCTCATTTTACTCCTGACAATACTGATGGAGTTGGTCCTACTGACATTCTAGAAATGGAAAAAGGTGTTTGAAAAAATTCTGAGCAATAATGAATGAAGACGTTAGCTCCAAAGATGCTTTAACCATGCCTGTGGTCATCTTTGAAATATATACTAAACAAGGGGAAAAAACCCTCAAGCTACTCAACCTAAGGCCTTATTCATCCAGGCCCACTGCAGAGTCCACGACAATTGAAACCAAAATTGTATTAAAAGTTGATTCTATTTAACAAGTTAGCTAAGGAGGATAGTAGTAGTAAAGTATTTTAAAGACTTCTTGAAAACACACTTATATCATTAATGGGTAAATTATGCTTCTAAACCAGAAGCTTCTTAAAAGTTAGTTTTAAGTCACTGTATAGGCAAAGCGTAACACATTTCTACCAATTTAAACCTATCACCAGTTCAATAGGGCCTTTACCCAATTCTAATTTCTCCAAATTGAATGATTTTCCTGCTTCTAAAAATATTTTCACACTTCCGGTAGCAATCAGAGAATAGCTGTAGGTTTGGAACCCTATGGGCTTCCCTTGTGGCACAGCTGGTAAAGAATCCGCCCACAATGTGGGAGGCCTGGGTTCAATCCCTGGGTTGGGAAGATCCCCTGGAGAAGGGAACGGCTACCCACTCCAGTATTCTGGCCTGGAGAATTCCATGGACTGTATAGCCCATGAGGTTGCAAAGAGTCAGACATGACTGGGTGACTTTCACTTCACTTCACTTGGAACCCTAAAAGTTCTCAGATAGTGATGGATGAAAACAATATAAAAAATTAATTAAAAGGCGATGCTCTGCCAGTTATCCTAAAGAAACCAAGCTCAACAAACTAAAATATTCTACATTTGGGAATTTAGTATCCAGCTTTAACTTATAACCATCTGTAGAATTTCTTTCCATTGTTTTAGTCTTCAATTCATTTAGTAAGCATTTTTCCACACCCCTACTGCCAGGCACTGGGTTGTGTGCTAAGTTGCATCAGTCATATCTGACTCTTTGCAATCCCATGGACTGTAGCCCACCAGGCTCCTCTAGGATTCTCCAGGCAAGAATACTGGAGTGGGTTGCCATTTCCTTCTCCAGGGCATCTTCCCAACCCAAGGACTGAATCCGCATCTCTTACATCTCCTGCATTGACAGGCAGCTTCTTTACCACTCGCACCACCTGGGAAGCCCAGGCATGGGGTTAGTGTGTAGTAAAACCTACCAAAGAGCGTGGAAACTAAACAAATAATTACAGCAGCAAATACTAGGAATACTTACTACAGCAGAAATCCCACCAACTCTTTTAAAAAGTGAAGTATAAAATGTTGCAGTGGGGGAAAGGTCAAAAATCCTTGATAATACCAATCTAGGCAGGCCAGCAATTAAGTCCTGGTAGGTCAAGGAAGCTGGGTAGGAGCAGGCAAGACCTGGGAGTCAGAAACGTGAGAAACATCAGTAACTCACTGGGCTGGTAGGCTTCATTCACGCTAGGCCAGTTGGTATGTCCCTGCACTGAAGATCCCCCGTCTGCAAGCACTCAGGGGTTTGCTGATCACTGTCCAGGCACAGCAAGTACTGCTACTGCTAAGATGAACTAGCTTCACTCCTGAGTGGGGAACCTGATTAGAAAGCCCGACATTTGTAAGAGAAGAAGGGAAGAAAAAGGTGCTGGGTTAAACACGCTGCTTCTCAAATCTGATTGCTCATTAAAATGACCTGGTGAGCTTTGACGAATACCTGACTATCATCCCATCCCCAGAGAGTCTGCTTTCACTAGTCTGAAGTTTTTAACAAATACTTGCAGTTTTAAGAGTGGAAACACTATTTACTGAGCATTAAGGGAGAAGACTAGAGTAAGAGCAGGTTTAGGGAGTAAGTCAAGAGTTCAGGTTCTTCTTTTATTCTATTATCAATTGCTTTATAATTAACATTCAATATATCAGTTTCAGGTGTATAATACAGTGTTCAATATTTTAATGATTATGAAATGATCACTGCAATAAGAGTTCAGTTTTGAGGATGTGAAATTCTGAGATGCTTATTAGACCTTCAAGTGAAGATGTTGAGAAGGCTGTTTTTTTATAAGTCTGAAGTTCAAAGAAGAGGTCTGTACTGTATGAATAATTTGGGAGGCAACCATTAACTGATCTAAAGCCAAGAGAACTGAATGGAAAACCCTAAGAGTTGACTGAATGTGGATGGAAAGCTCTGATTTCTGAACTGTGGAACATTCCAATATTTAAGAGTTTGAGAACATAGGAAAGATCCAGCAAAGGAGACTGAGATGGAGTGGCCATTGAGGTACAAGGAAAACAAAAAAACAGTGTAACGTTTCCAGGAAGAAAGTGCCCCTAGGAGGTCTGCGTCAAAAGCTGGAGACTGAGAACTGGCTGTTGGATTTCTCCACGTGAACATGTTAAGTCACTGATGATCTTGACAAAAGTAGTAACAGTAGAATGAGAAGGAAGAAAGCCTGATGGAATTGGGTTCGAGAAATAATGTTACTGACTAGTTTCAAAATGTATGTGAAACCCAATTAATTCTCACCACCTCTCCTGTTACCACCGGATCCTCCATCCCCTCTGGCTTGGAATAGTCCCGAGAGCCCCCGGGGGTGTCCCTGCTCCATTCGTCTCCTCCTCTCCCTGACCAGTTACCTCCTCTCTCTCCCTCTCGGTCACTGACGTGCAGTCTCACTGGTCTCCTCATATTTCCCAAGAAGACTAAGGAACCTCTCATCCCAGGTCCACTGAATTTGATGCTTTCTTAACTAAAAATTGTTTCGCGGCATATTCTATTTACTAGATCCAAATTATTTATTCCCCTCCATTCTGACTTATGTGGTTAATTTCTATTTACCCTTTGGTCACCGAATCGAGTGTTACTTCCTCAAAGAAGCCAACACTGACCCTCAAATTGAAGTCATTTTGTTAGTTACTCTCATGAAACCGTGTTTACTTCCCATCATTTATCCCAGATGGCGATTATTCATGCATCGGCGTGACTATTTGATTCATGTTTCCTTCTTATGCCGCATTCTAACCTTTATAGGGACATTAAATGTCCAGCACTTAACTTAGCACCTGGCAAACAGTAGATGATAAATAAGTTTAGGTAACTGAAAAGATGAGACTAAGAATCAGTGAATGAATCACATTCTTGTTATATGAGGTTGCAAGGAGTAGAAAGGATAATTACTCTTTTACCTGTCCATTAGCTCAGAGTTGTACACCGTGAGAAGCAAATGTGGAGGCCTGAGAGACTTAACAGTCTTTCAAAATCATGAAAGAAACAGAAGCATGCAAGAAAAAGACAGTTATGCAAGGAATACCTTGCATAAGAAGGAATACCTTCTTAGACTATGTTTTCCCTGTCTCATCCTTTTCTTGTACATCTGTCTTGTCCAATGGATCAGAAAGAAGTTCAGTTCAGTTCAGTTGCTCAGTCGTGTCCAACTATTTGTGACCCCATGTACCGCAGCACGCCAGGCCTCCCTGTCCATCACCAATAACCTTACCCAAAGAGAGGTTTGGCCTTTGCCCTCAACTATAGGATGGTAATTTAAGTGCCTGGGATATCTTGCCTGATAATGGTATCTTTGTTTACCTGGGGACCCTGGGTCATACTAGATATACTAAAATAGCACTGACTTATGGTGGGGCATATATCAACTCAACCTCCAGAGGGTCAAGTAGCTAAGGTCAACCACGCAGGTGGTCAACCATGTCCACATGACTAAGTCCCAATTAAACTCTGGTCACCAAGGTTCAGATGCGCTTCCTTGGTGGCAATACACCATATGTATATTCCCACCATGGCTGCTGGGAGAAGTTAGCTCTGTCACAAATTTACTGGGAGAGAACAGTTGGACGCTCCTTGTATAGGAATCTCCTGGACTCTGCACCATGCATCTCTTCTCTAGGCTGATTTGAACCTGTGTCCTTTCACTGTATTGGGATTCCCTAGTGACTCAGATACTAAAGAATCTGCCTGCAATGTGGGAGATCTGGGTTCAATCCCTGGATTGTGATGATCCCCTGGAGAAGAGAATGGCTACTCACTCCAGCATTCTTGCCTGGAGAATTCCATGGACAGAGGAGCCTGGTGGACTACAGTCCACAGGGTTGCAAAGAGTTGGACACGACTAAGTGACTAACACTTTCACTTTCCTTTCACTGTTAAAGGTCATAAATGTGAGTAAAACGGCCTTCAGTAAATTCTGAGTCCTTCTAATGAATGGCTGAACATAAGTGTGATCTTGTGAATTCCAGAAGCTACAAGTGAGGGTGACCTTGGGAACTCCTGAATTCTGTAAAAAGGTATCCAGCTGGGTGGCATTCACCCATAAATAGAGTAGACAAATAAAATATTGTTTTCTTCTTACATCTCTGGTAAACCTTTTTTTCCCCCTCACCTTTTGCTTTTATTTTTTTTAATTTATTTATTTTAATTGGAGGCTAATTTCTTTACAATATTGGAGTGGTTTTGCCATACATTGACATGAATCAGCCATGGGTGTACATGTGTTCCCCATCCTGAAACCCCCTCCCACATCCCTCCCCATCCCATCCCTCTGGGTCATCCCAGTGCACCAGCCCTGAGCATCCTGTCTCATGCACTGAACCTGGTAAATCTTAATCCACTTCAATATTCGTAAACATAAGCTTTGGAGTCGGAAAGACTGGCTACCGACTAGCTCTATGACCTAGGGGCTCTCTAACTTTGCTAGACCTCAGTTCACTCACCACTGAAGTTGCAATAAAGATTTTACTTCTCTCACAAGATCACAATGATGTTTAAATGTGAAAATGAATAACATTCAATGCCTTGCCCACAATGAGAAGTTAATACAAGTTCAATGTAATTCTTACTATTATCATTGTGGTTGGTCTCCAGGTTTCCTTTCCTGTCCTCCTAATCCACAGATATTGGTATCACCCAAGTTTCTCTCCTGCGCCTTTGTAGTCAAGACTGCTAGCCATTCACCAAATTCATTTTCCTCTTCTTCCTGAACACACAGTTACAGTTTGCTACCCAGTCTCACCTGTAACAAGTCTGGCCACATGACCCAGTTCCAACCATGAACAAGAGTGATGTATACTGTTTTCAGACTTGGTCCATTAAGCCTCTCATGTGCATTCCTCAATACTCTGTTCCCATACTGGGTACCTGGGAAGTTGGTCTTTGGGATGATTTAAAAGTCTTCTGATGAAGTTGTAAGAGTAACTGTCAGTCTGGGTCACTGAATAACTGTGTGGAACAGAGCCCACCCCCAACCCAACCTGGAACAGTCCTGGTTTGCTCTTTGGTGTATTTCCTTCCCACGTAGGTCACCACAGAGCATTAAGTAGAGTTCTCTGCGCTATAGAGTAGGTTCTCATTGTTGTTGTTGTTGTTTAGTTGCTAAGTCATGTCTGACTCTTTTGCAACCCCATGGACTGTAACCCAGCAGGCTCCTCTGTCCACGGGATTTCTCAGGCAATAATACTGGAGTGGGTTGTCATTTCTTTCTCCAGGGAGTCTTCCAACCCAGGGATGGAACCTGTGACTCCTGCATTGGCAGGTGGATTTTTTAGTTATCTATTTTATACACAGTAGTGTGTATATGTCAATTCCAATCTCCCAATTCACCCCACACCCTCCTTCCCCCCACCCTTGGCATTCATACAGTTGTACGTCTGTGTCTCCATTCCTGCCCTGCAAATAGGTTCATCAGTACCATTTTTCTAGATTCCACATATATGCATTAATATACAGTATTTGTTTTTCTCTTTCTGATTTACTTCACTTGTATGACAGTTCCTAGGTCCATTCACATCTCCTCTCTGATATTTTACACTGCTATAAAATTAACTTCCTAAAAACACAGCTGTGATTATGACTCTCTCTTGCTCAGGATGCTAAAAAAAATTCTCTGTTATTTATAAAACAAACTCCAAACTTAATCCCACATACTAGACCTTCCATTAATGGTACCAGTCTGTCTTCCTTATTCACCTTCATATACAGTTTCACAGAATGTATGAGACTATGTATCTCAACATAGCCATATTTTCCTTTTCTGTGTCATGTTTTTTATTTATCCCATTCTCCACACCCAGGTACCTCTTTCTCTTCTCTACACATGCATCTTGAAATTCCATCTCAAACACTATACAACTCAGAGTACCCATCTGTGTCAGACAGAACCAGTAGCTCTATTTCTAAACGAAGTTAGCATTTCTTCTGTAGTAGTGAGTGTTAAGACAATGTATCCATAGATATACAGAGTATCTCTATAGATATACAGAATATCTCTATAGATATACATAGATTTATATAGATCAACCTATCTATGGATAGATTCAGTTACCTAAGAGTAGAGACCCACCCATGTAAATATAGACATGATTCCTTGCCCTCAAGTTCTACCTGAAGTCTTAGTAATAATTAGCTACAGGTAAAAAGATGCAAGTTGTGAATGAATGACACAAACAGGGTACACTGACACCAGAAGCAAACATCCACACAAAATGAAGATATTTACTGGTAAAAAAAAGTTCTAAAACAATAAGAAAATTATAAATATGTATCAAATATAAATATCCTTACAAATTCAGAAATGGAAAAAAATCTGGACTGCCTCCCCCTAAAAATCTCCAAGGTAATAATAGGTAAAATCTGTCTTGGATGGTTTAGATCTGTGCTGTCCAATAAGCAAATGGTGATTCAACACTGGAAATGTAATAAGCACTAACTGAGACGTGCTGTCAGTGTAAAATACAATAAATAGCAGACTTTGAAGACTGACTTTCTGTAAAAAGTGAATTGTCTCATTGATCATCTTTATATCAATTGTGTGTTGAAATAGTAATATTTTTGATGTATTTGGGCAGATAAAACATAATATTAAAATTAATCTTAGGGGCTTCCCTGGTGGCTCAGTTGGTAAAGAATCCATCTGCAATGTAGGAGACTGCCGGAAATACAGGGGACCGAGATTTGATCCCTAGGTCAGGAAGATCCCCTGGAGAAGGAAATCACAACCCATTCCAGTATTTTTTCCTGAAAAATCCCATGGACAAAGGAGCCTGGCAGGCTGCCGTTCTTGGGTCACAAAGAGTCAGCTATGACTGAGCACAACGTTGTCTTTCTGTCTGGTGGTCCAGTGGCTAAGACGCTGCACCCTCAATGCAGGGGGTCCAGGTTTGATCCCTGGTCAAGGAACTAGATCCCACACACCACAACTAAAGTTTGCATGCTGCAACCAAAGACCCTGCATGCCACAATTAAAACCTGGTGCAGCCAAATTTAATTAAATTTTTTTAAAGCTAGCTCTGTCCTTAAAATTTTTTTAAAAAAACAGAATTAATTTTACCTATGTCTTTTTGCTTTTTAATGTGGCCACTATAAAATGAGGCTTACTTTATGGCTCACATTTATTTCTTCTGTTCACCTTTATTAGTTTATAATCACTTACTAAGAGGCAAAAGATTAGACCTAGTTACTTCTCAGTGAGCTGTGAAGCTGTACGATTCTATGATTTCTCCCAGTAGCCAATGTGATATCATTTAAAATTCTCATAATTTTAGAAAATAAAAGACTAGTGAGAGTGCCTGAATCATGCTAGATCTGTCCCACTATTAAGATGACTGGTCACGGCCAGGACCTTCACTAATTCATAGTTGGTTAGCTCCTCCTGCTTGGCTCAGCAATCTGATATCTTGATTAATCTGACAATGTTTTTCAAAAGAGGGATGGAAGTGAAGAAAGATATCAGGCTGTGTCACTATGGGTGATGACACCCAAGCCTGAAGTCAAAGAGCAAAGGCCTGGAGCTTGTAAAGGCGGCACAGGTCTGTGAGGACCTCCCATTGTAAACAAGGCTAAAATGAGAGCATGCGCATGTGCATACGGGTACACACACACACACACACACACACACCTGCCTCCTCCTGTCTTTCCATTCAAGGTTTCCAAAGATAAAACGACCTAGTTTCATAACCCAGTTTAACCAATCCCGCATGAAGACTCCGTTTCCCAATCTTTTCTCTGAACCAAACTGTGAGGTGAGTGTACCCACTGTTCTGTGTTCTACCTGCCTAAAAGAACTCCTTTTCAACCATCATCATCCAGAGGACAGGAAAGGTGGTCAGGATAAAAAGTCTGGGTTTGTTTGCATTGAGGCTCTGTTTTCCACAGCCCTCAGCCTTGGAGGAAATTTTCCAATGAGGAAAGAAAAACTGAATAGAAATCAAGGATGCCAGATTGAAAACCAATATAGTTTTTTTAAAGAAAGATTTTGGTGGATTCTTCACCATTGCTTGGAGAATTGTTTTAGGCAGTGTAATGGGCAAAAGCAAATTACAGAACAGAGGAGACAGAGTGAAGACCCACATCCTATGTTTTTAGCTTTAAGAATAAAAACAAGGAAGAAATCTCCATGTCCAAAATAAGTCTTCATCCCACAAGAGGCATGTGACATTTAAGAGAAGATATGCATTATCTATGCAATAGACTTACTTCAAAGTGGATTAACTCCCCCTAAACTGGAAGCTTGGATTCCAGCCCAGGAGATGGAACTATTTTTCCTTTTTGAGCATTACTCCCTTCCTTTCTAGCAATTTAGCCTGTTTTCCCCAGAAATGGCTTGGCTGATGTTCATGGCATGGTGTCAAAGGGAGCAGCCCTGTAGGTTCTCACCATGAAAGGGGAGAGAGGATACCACTGGGGCAAATGGGAAGATCAAAAACTGTGCATGCTTTAAGTCTTAACACAATGCACTGGATTAAGAAGGAAATTTTAAAAGAGTTACTTGGAACTCAAGAGCACAAACTCATTGATGTTTCAAACAGGCTTTTGACTTGTGTCTTCCAATGCCCTTCTGGAACTGGAGATCATCTGAGTGCCCATCAGCTCCCAGAGATGTGTCCCTTTCTTGCTGATTGAACAGAAAAGTTCTAATCAATTCATCTCTGACATCCACCAGACAGTTACTAGGCCAATGATGCTGTGCAGTCCACTGTGAAGAAGATATGTATTTCTGCTTGTTAGCAGAAAACACTGTTCCTCCCTTCAAAGTGCCTGAAATCGAACTATGACCTAGAATAAGTCAACCCAAAACATGAATTTGGCTCTAAGACAATGTCCTATGGGTAGAGATTTTACGTGGAATCAAAAACAGTAAGTAAATAAAATAAACAGAACTAGTTCAACCAAACAAATGAGCACAGCCTGGCAGAGAGCAGGAGTCAAGTCTTTGTAGCAAAGAGCCACTTTTACCTCAGGTGAAGTCGACTGTCCACATAGTCAGTAGAAGACCCCAGCCCTGAACTGAGGCTGGTTCTGGCTGCTCCCGATCATTAAGGCTTCCATCCCTGACATGAATGGAGAGGAGGGCCTCTGTGCAGGTGGCAGGAGCAATGGTCGGCAAAGAGTCATCAAGGAAATGACGCAGTGTGGGGCAGAGAATCCCATAAGTCAAAATAAAATGTTTGAGTGAATCACAGTAAAAGAGAAGTTTCCAAACTTCGAGGAACAGACTAAAAATAAGAGATAGTATGCATCACTAAGTAGGGAAATGGGAATATGAAAATGGAACACATCATGGAAATTATTAAGTTCATGGACCCAAAGCATAAAAACTGACTCCTGCAACAGGATTTTCCTGGCCAAATGCAGAGGTGCCTATAGTCTAATCTCACCTGGGTCTCAGGTAATCTGCAAGCAGGCCACTCCTCAAAGCTCTTTGCAAGAGGATGTTTAGGAAACACTTGTGCCCCTTCTGAAGTCTTTGGTACATACTAAAGTCAGAACAGGACTTCCCAGGTGCAATGCAGGAATCTCAGGTTCAGTCCCTGGGTCAGGAAGATCCCCTGGAGGAGGGCATGGCAAACCACTCCAGTATTCTTGCCTGGAGAATCCTACGGACAGAGGAGTCTGGCAGGCTACAGTCCACAGGGTCGCAAAGAATCATACATGACTGAAGCAACTGAGCATGCACATACACACAGTACGAACGGGGCCCTCTGAGATTTCTACAATAAGTAGAGACTTGGGACTAAGATAGAAATTCCAGGTTCACCCTGATTTGTCTTCAACTTCGGATGCACCACAAACAACTTTTGCATCTGTTTTCTCACTGGTGAAAGGAGGAGAGGGGAGGTGACATAAGTTAGGGGTCATGGTACTACAGGTTTTTGAGATGATTTTCCACCTCTGACCCTCTGAGGCAAAGAGAGTCTCAATGTATGAATCAAGGGGGTTGAATGCAGAACAAGGTGAATTTCCACAGCCCTGCTCCACCCTTGTTATGCTGGAAGCATCCTCAGCTCTACTGGGGACTCTTATCTCATCCAAGACAAGAAATTGAAGTTCCTCATTTTTTACCTTTATTTTGAGATTTTTGCCACTCTTCTTCTCATTTGGGAGACTCTTATTAATAAGAGGCTCCAACCCAAATCAGCGCTCAACAACCAGTAACAATAAAATGATTGATCATTTTAATGCATTTAGTCCAGAAGAGGGAGCTGACAGAAGGAGAGAGGTGGTCACACTGCTTTTTTGCAGGGAAGCAGACATGGAGGTGGAATACAGGCAACGGTGGTAGGTCAAGACTAGTAGGACTACTTTTATACTTTAAACAGAACAAAGAAAATCCTGGTTTAGCTTTCTGCACAAGCAGGCAAACCAAAGTGACATAAATGAAGTTGGTGTAAAGCAGTTTGGTTAGTAAAAGCCAAAAATTTGGAAGCAAGGGCAAGTCTTAGCAAAAAAAAAAAATCATTTAAATGTTTTTAACAATCTGTTTCTTCCTCTCTTCTGAGAAAAATCTTTTAGATAACTGTAATAAGAATGTGTAGGGCTGGTTGCTGTCTGGCTTCAGCAATATTAGCCCACAATTATGGGGTTTTTCAGAGTCACATCTTATAACTCCTTCCATATAAGACCTCTAAATAAGCCCTGAGATCGAGTGTCTTCAGAGAAGGCTTTCAGTTTTCCCTCCACTGTTAAACATCCCCAGAGTGTTTCCTGTCACCGTGACAATTCATCAGGCCACCAAAATGAAGTGACCACAATCGAAGAGGCTGAAAGATGAAGGATCAGCTACACACAACACAGCCTTACTTCCTACTCACTCTTTCCGAACCGTGTACTGCACCCTCCCACCACCAGCCAAAAATACCATTTTGATGAGATATTAGAACATAGACCTCTTTACAGTAATCAGAAAAATAACAGCTCCTAGTCAAGCTTTGGCTCAGGAAGGAAATTTTTTCTAAAAGAATTTTTCTGGTAACTCTTTCCAACATCAAATAGGGATGGAACATCCTTTCTCACACCCTTATTATACTCTTTGAACCCAACTATGCTTGGTGTCACTGCCCATATTTTAGCGTCAATGACTTTTCTGCATTTTAAGCTTCTTGAAAGCAGAAACCATATTTTCCTCACCCAGAATCCCAAGGAACCAACACAGGTTCTAGAACAAAGCAGTTACTCAACAAATGATGATGGATCAATGAATTCATCAATTACTTAATTTCTGAATAAATAAACTTACCAGCTGCACAGTTTACAAGAACTTTTACTCACAGCCCCATTTGATCTTAACAACAGCCCTGAAGTCCCCCTGAGGGAGAGGTCATCATTGTTCCCATCTATAGATGAGAGCACTGAGGCTGAAAGAAATCAAGCGACTTGACTAATGTCACAGAGAAATGATTTAATGGATGTGTGTGTGTACACTCAGTCGTGTCTGATTCTTTGCAACCCCATGGACTGTAGCCCACCAGGCTCCTGTCCATGGGATTCTCCAGGCAAGAATACTGGAGTGGGGTGTCATTTCCAATTGCCGGGGATCTTCCTGATCTAAGGATCAAACCTGCGTCTCCTGCACTGAAGGCAGATTCTTTACCACTGAGCCTTCTGGGAAGCCTGATTTAATGGATGTTTCTATCTAAATGACGTAAACTCTCTCTCATTAGAATCCTGCATCTCAAATAGAATCCTGTGACTTTGGATCAGAGGATCTGGAACATCGTGGGTAATAAACTAACATTTTGGGGTCCCTGATTCTTAACACACTCTCATCATTGGTCCATGTATATCCCTTTTTAAATTTAACTTATCTGTTTGTTTATGTATTTAATTCTTTTAAATTATGTAAGCACTGGTGTCAATATATTCTACACTCTAACCATTTAAGGGTTTATTAAATAACTGTCCTGGAATAAAGGAAAACTTACAGGAGGGCAAGAGTCTTTCCAAATACCAACTCAACATACACAGGAGTGACCTGAACACTCTAACTGACTTAAATTCAGACTGCAGTCTTAAGTTAACAGCTTTCGTAGGTGTCTTTTAGATAAAACATGAAAATCAGCTAATACATATAGCAGACTTCATCAAGGAAGAAAGTTTCATTTCAATTAGATTCAGTCTTTTGCCAGGTACTTCATGTATTGCATACGTTGGTGAGTGTCCAGAATATAAAATAAGGATGTTAGTAAGCGTGTTCTTGGGAAAGAGGGAGAAATATTACAATATTAAATGATATTAAGTTATGGCATATGTGTTAAAAACAAAACTTAGTTTACAAAGTCCTTTCCTCTCTGGCACCCTGCCATGGTCTTTCTTATGGGAGGAAGAGAACATGGATTATTCCCTCTGTTCAACTCAACCAGAAATGCTAGACAAGATTCATCATCAGGACCAGACTGGACTAATCTCAGAGCAGTCCTCCTCTAGCTTCATATTGTTTCTTACATTCCTTCAGGAAGGGAGAGGCCTTTCAGTCCATAGTTAGAAGTGTCTTTAACCAAGAACTTGACTCACTGAAGACTCTCAACAAATGTATTCTAATTGACTAAAGAAATTCAGACTGCCATCTTCAATTTAACAGTTTTTGTAGATGTCTTTTAGATAAAACACTAAAATCAGTTAATATACAGCAGAAGCAAACTATTATATAAAAGAATAGATAAACAACAAGGCCCTACTGTATAACACAGGGAACTATATTCAATATCCTGTGAAAAACTGTAATGGAAAAGAATATGAAAGAGAATATATACATATGTATAACTGAGTCACTTTGCCATACAGTAGTTACTGGTCTTCCCCAGTGGCTCAGTGGTAAAGAGTCCACCTGCCAATCTACCTGCAGGAGACACAGGTTCAGTTCCTGGGTCAGGAAGATCCCTGGAAAGGGAAATGGCAACCCACTCTAGTATTCTTGCCTGGGGAATCCCATGGACAGAGGAGCCTGGCAGGCTACAGTCCATGGGGTTACAAACAGTCAGACAAGACTTAGTGACTAAACAATAACAACAACAGTAGAAATGAACACAACATTGTACACAAACTAGACTTCAATAAAATAAATTTTCAAAAATCAGCTAATATACCTACCCCACTGATATAAGACCCATTACCTTTGGGTTAGGAGAGGAAACATAGCAAACAGGAGGACATGGGGTGCCTGGAATGTAAAGTGAGATCATCTTCTCTCAGGAAAAGTGAAAAGGAAAGAAAAGCTCCAAAAAAGAAAAAAGGCAGCTTGAGCTAAGGAAATCAAACTTGGACTTTATGATTTAGTCTCTAAACTCTATTCATCGCCAACTTGGCAGGCAGGGGCCAATGAAGCATGTGCACAGAAGTACTTTTTATTTCACAGCTGCAATCCCAGGCAATAGTGCTTCAAAGGAGTCCTGAAGTTTTTAGCCTAGTCTTCAATGTGCCTGACTTCATAAAAGGAGCTATGTTCCTGGAAATCTGAAAATGGAGCCGGGGCTTAGATACTCGAAAATGGGTCAATGAACAATACTGAAAATGATCAAGTCTTGTCAGGAGCTACAGGAATCCTGAGAGTGAGAAAGACACACATGCAGTGGAATGACGTTTACATGAAAACGCCGACACCTACACTCCAGTCCAGAGTCGCTCTGGGCTCCTTCGCTGGACCATTTGCAACAGGAAGGCTGAGGGGATGCGCAGGAGCCAAGTGCTGCAGGCCTGCCCGAGAGATTGCTTTCCTGCAGCAAGAAGAAAAAAAAAAAACAAAACACAAAAACCAACATCAGAAGGTAATACAGAGCTGAAAATTTCCCGTGGGGTAGAAACGATGCCTGAGTTAGTCTTCCACTTGTGAAAACCTTTGCAAATGTACTGGAATCTCTAAAGTGCACGGTGAGAATGGAGGGCGGCGGGTCTCAAAAGACAGAAAGATTGAGGGGGCTGCCTTAGGGACATTCAGGGGAGACAGCAGAATGCAGGTCTCTGTGTTTACAGAAAAAGACCTAAGGCTGAGGTGGTCACAGTCTTTGGACAGTTTTAAAGCTGCCAGAGACTGAAAGCAAGTAAAGCAGGCTCGTGAGGTCTTTGATTAAAATTCCTCCATTTCCCAGCAAAGAGCTCTCCAAGCTGGTTACCACCAGCAACACTGTTACACATCTCAAGAACATCCTCCCTTGCCCTTGCAGAGGATGTCTACAGTTGACTTGAGGTTCTAAGCGGGAAAAGACTGATTCATATCCTGGAAATCACACAATGCAAGACCAATATTTTATCAAAGTCTGGGGTAAGAAAATTGCAAAACACATTGGTTGGATTTTAGATTTGTTGAGTGGAACATCACAGAATTTGGGTCAGAAAGGAGCAACAGAATCAGGAGAGGGTGAGAAAGTCAAGGCTGACCTAGGCAAAGTTAAGACGTAAGAGGAGTTGCTTTAGCAAGCAAATGTGCCTATTGCTGAGCAAAGGGGAGGGAGGAGATAAGGGCAGAGTGGAGAGAATGAGGACAGAAAGATAAAGGAAGAAATCAGGGATCACCCACGGAGAGCTTGTGGTTCCATCATGAATAATAGAAGGCCAATTTCTGAACAGCTCCATCAGAAATGTCAGACAATGGTCTCGAGCTTAAACAGGAGTGCTGATCTGTGGCTTTACTAAGTGGCTCCCTGGAAGAGAGAGGAGCAGTCCTCTCTGGGAGTGTCCATGTGTGCTCTGAGAACAACCTGAACTAGAATAAGGGGTGCCTTGTGATGCTGCAGCTCTGAGTCCTAAGTCTGGGGTGGGCTCAGGGCAGGGGTGGGGAGGGCAGGGATCTGAGCTTCCACATGCTTCCCAGGTGCTTCTTTCTGTCTCTAAAGGCTTCATACTGCTCTACAGGAGTGTGGAAGGATTTTAATCTAAAATGGAACTAGGTACTATGAACTGGAGAATCTCCCACATGTGCCCTCAGGCAAACAAAATGTAAGCGCTAAGAGACTGATTTCCAGTAAATGCCTGATTTCCTGGAGACAGAAGCTTATCCCTCCAACACAGAATATCTGCCAAGAGTCTCTCCCCATCCTCAAGCCAATGAACCTGCTGCTTAGAGTCTGTCTGGACTCTCACCTCTTTACCCTCTTTGACCATAAGGACAGTGCATCCCTTACTATCAGGAGACTTGCCCACAGCTTGCTACAGTCTGCGTGTCCCACACTGCACTTCCTCTGCTGAGTGCCTGTGTGCCCAGTTGCTTCAGTCGTGTCTGACTCTTTGCGACCCTATGGACTGTAGCCCCCCCAGGCTCCTCTGTCCATGGTATTCTCCAGGCAAGAATACTGAAGTGGGTTGCTGTGCCCCCCTTCAGGGGATCTTCCAACCCGAGGATGGAACCCATGCCTCCTGAATCTCCTGTTGTATCGTAGGCAGATTCTTTACTACTGAGCCACCCAGGGACACCCCACTTTCTCTGTTATTCCTATATAAACTCAATATCTGGTCATTCAAGCTTATTTCAGTTCACTTCTTTATTTAGGTGGACAGAACAAGTATCTTTGGGCAGGTGAGGGGCACTAAGTACCCCAGGCCTATCCAGGAGGAGGAAATCAGGAACCACTTCATTGCCCACTTGACCCCCCATAGCTCCCTGCAGCCTGTCTCATGAGACATGAACAAGACAGTAGGAAACTGCCACCTCTGACACTAGACCTGCAGATGCACCAAGTCCCCAGGGAGGCCCAGATCCTCATACAGAGGAGCAAGGCGACACACCGACAGCGAGATGGGATCCCATCACAGCCCAGCAGAATCTTGCTGGACTCTAGATGACAGATGATCTCCCTGTACTGTTCACTGGCCTCTGCAAGCTCCACCCAGTCACATCATTTGTAAAGGTAAGTAAGATGAACGGCAGCCCCCAAACCCAAGGAAAGGCTGAGTAGAATCCAGAGAAGAAGCCAGTCAGTCATCAAGGATCAAGTACGTCTGAGAGTTCAGCCAGTGTCCAGCCTTCTTCACCTGTCCTTCTTCATCTCCTTCTTCCCCTCACTCCATTATATATTCCATTTTGTTGAGCCATACGGAAAGAACACTGGAAGATTCTTCTTCTTCTCCTTCCGTTTCCCCCTCCTTCTTTGCCTTCCTTTTTTCCTCTCTTTCTCTTATATTCCTACACAGGCAGTCCCAGAAACACTGGACATGTCTTCAGTAGTTGAAAGTGATCATATCAAGCTTGTCAGCAGCCTACATTCAGAAGCTCCTACTGGGCAGCAAGGAATGTACTTGCTTTACATAAGCCCCCCAAAACAGTCATCACACATATGCAGGCCTTTAACGAAGACAGCCTGATGACACAATATTTTTTCCCTCACTTTCATCAAGGCAAATAAGGAATAACATCAATGTTGGCCCCTGACTCCATTTTCTTGAGCCAGAAGAAAAGAATACTAGAAGACTCTAAGGTGGTGAGCCTTTACTTCCTCCCCCAGGCATTTTTTCCTCCATCTGAGTTCAAAGAGCTTCTCTAGCATTTTTCATTAGGACTTTTCTCTGATTTACCCTGTATGGTGATTCTGAGTCACAGTTTTTATCACAAGAAAGTCAGATCTCTGTGGAGTCAACATTTACAGGTTCCACTTTTGATTCCCTAACAGTTATCACAATCTAAATTTAAGTGTTCTAGCCCCAACCCCCCCCCAAAATGGTGCCTAAACACAAAGTCTTAGGACAGCTGAAGAATTCCTGAATTTTAGGTGAATGAGAAAAACACAGATCCTTCATTTTTTCATGAATAGCCACAGAGAGTTGTGATCAGAAAATAGAAAGAAGAGAAGAAACAAAGTTCTATTATCACAGAGGAAATCACAGGACAAATGAGTTTAATTCATCAGAAGCTGGAGACTCACCCCAAAAACCTGATTATTCTTGCTAATGAGGACTGCCAGCAAGTTGCTCAGAGAGTGAAATTAGGATGCAAGGAATACATATGTCTCTAGAAGAGAAATGTGGTTATAAGGTAAGAGACATACTAACATTTAACCCTGGACACGTGGATGCATGTCTGCTCACTCATGTAAGATTCTTTGAAATCCCATGGACTGTAGACCACCAGGCTCCTCTATCCATGGAATTTCCCAGGCAAGAATACTGTCATGGGTTGGCATTTCCTTCTCCAGGGGGTTTTCTGGACCCAGGGATCGAACCCATGTCTCCTGTACCAGCAGGCAGATTCTTTACTATTGCGCCACCTGGGAAGCCCTAACCCTGGATAAGCCCAGCAATGAAATTTCAGTCAAGTCACACTCTCACCCAGCCTGCGAATACAAATGATTAAGGCCTTTTGTTGATTATTCCCCATTATGGTTGCAAATTTAAGGTTGGCTTTTTTGTAACATTAATAGAAGAAAATTGTATATCTACCACACATATAAACATTAATTAGGGGGGAAATAAATAAGAAACTTCAAAGTGGCTGCCAGTTTGTAACAGTAAATGGGCCTCACAAAAGGACATTACATAAGAGAGAGAACAGGAAAAATATATAGAGGTAATAAAGGAGGTGGGAGGTAACTTCTGATTATAGCTTCCCATTCTTCCAAATAACCATGGGAGAAAAAGTCTTTTTTTCCAATAGTTCATACATGTATACACACTTTGTTCCAAAATAAGAAAGCAATTTCATTATTTCTCAGACCTCAAATAACATTAGTGTAAGTTATTTTTCTATTTGGATTCATCTTGGTTGCAAAAGATGACATTTAAGAATCTGATAGAATTTGATGTGTGTTCAGGGGGTTTATGCTGCAGTTTACTACAATTAAAAAAAAAACTCGATGGACTTTCAGCTTTCATTCTTTCTTCCTGCTCAGAATCCTCCCAAACTCACAGTAAGTAAAACCATGAAATGCCAATGATTCTTTCTATTAATTTTACAACAATACTTTATCAGGTGATGAGTATAATTGCAAAAGAGTCTTTGAAAAGGAGAAGCGTGATATTAATGGTTAAACAGATACAAAACCAAAATGTTCTAAAATGCAGTCACAGTTGATGTCAATTACCTGCCATGAAAGATCGTGAACGTATTTAAAGTACAAAAACCATCATACATTTTAAATAGCATTCTATTATTTCCTTCACTTCATTCAATAAGACTATAAACTCCTAAAGGACAGGGCTCAATTCATCTACTAATCTTATTATGTTCTAGCCTGGGGTAGACACAGCATATATTCAATAAATGCTTTCTGAGTTAATGAATGAACTTGACCAAGAAGCTAAGCCAAACAGCTTGCTGATTAGATCAAAGGTTGAGAAATCTGATTAGGATGATTTGAATTATATCCCAGGCCTTCCATTTCAGTGATATTCTTTCCTAAGAGAGCCAAAAATCCCTCAAAGAAGCTCTTTAAAGCTAAAGGCAACAAGAGGGAGAATCCAATGTTAAGAACCCTAAGAGACCTCAAAACGGCTTTGTGATCAACATTAAAATGGAATCTTTTGCTACAGCATTTGTAAAGGGCATATGATAGTCAATATTTTCATAATGCAAATTATTGAAATAAACATGCAGCATGTACTGTTCATAAAGAGAAAGGATCTTTTTTTAATTTATGGGAAAAACATGTAAGTGGTTACTGGGCCAGAATCCTTTCTAATTATCCATTCTGCAAATTTCTCTCAGTTCAGGTTGGTTCTCCTGTTCTTCCAGGTTGATGTGGCTCCCAGAATCGATCCATCCCCCTCTTGCAAATTCCCTCTCCGAGTGATGCTACCTGCGGGGACAGAATGAGGAGCCCAAATGCTGGGAGGAGAAGTGCCAAAGAGTTAGGAGGTCTCCTTAGCCAGGAAGTCTCTTAAGACAGGCAACTTTCACACTAGAGATTGGTGAACTCATGTCCTTGTTCTAGAAAAGGAACCAGCTGCCTCAAAAGTTATTCTGTACCTTGGTTTAATTCCCCAAGCACCTCAAGCAAAATCTTAATTATGGTACATGTTGGTGTTTTTCCCTCCATTAACTACGCTAACTTTGCCTGTGTTCACAGCAGCCCACAGTGCTTCTTGGTTGATCCAGACAAACTGCCTGTTACGTTAAGGGGAGTCTACTCAATAAAAAAAAAAATTGTCTCAAACCCACACAAATTCCAAATATCTTACCAGAGATTTATGTAGAGGAAAAAATTGTGTAATTATTTGAGCCTAAACCTTAATTCATTTTAATATGAAAACAGAGTATTTTTTGACCATCTTAACATATATTAACATTTTCAGGAATATAATTATTACTGAAACAAAGGTTGGGTTTAGGTACCTAAGGGTTGAAAGGCATTCAGAAAATCAGCACTGGTGTTGAATCTTCAACATATTATACGTGGATGACTCTACACTGGTATCTGTTACTTTCACAGTGATTCTCAACCTTTGCCTATGGTGGGACTTGGAGAATCAGTCTACTTAAAGGCCTTCCAGGCATTTCTAACATGAATTGTGAGCTGAGAACTACTGTTCTATATAAATGTGCATGCATCTGACCACTTCATTATGTCTGCTAATGTGACTAAGCCCTAGCATTTATATCCTGAAATACATTTATTCATTCACCAATGTATTTACTACTGAATGTCTATTTCATACCAACCACTGTTCTAGATGTTTAAGATACAGGAATGAAATAAGCACACATAAACTGTTGCCTTTGAGAAGCTTCTAGCAGGAAATATATTTTGCCAGGCACTGTTTCATTTTACATTTCTTATATATCCCTCACGAGGCAGGTACTTTTCTTATACCCTAATTTACAATTTAAAAAAATTTTAGCACAGAATGGTTAAGCTACATGTCCAAGATCACACAGATGGGAAGAGGTTCAAGTGAGATTTGAATTCAGGCATCTTACTCAACCATGTACATATTTAACCATTACCCAAACCCACGCTTGTATGAAATGGTGACAGCACACACTTACACAGCAAAAGAGACACATGATACAGTCAGCCTCTTGCCACGCTACTTTTGTGATTATTGCAATTATAGGTGTCTGATCTCCACAACAAGAATGCAAGCTTTCAGAGAGAGGCTGATTAGAGAGGCATTCATCACACGGGTTGAGAACACACCCTACCTCACCTGTCACCAAGTTGCGTGACCTCTCTTAGCCTTTCCTTATATTTCAAATCAGAACAATGTTATCCAACTCAGAGAGTAGCTCTGGTCATTTTCTTAAACATGTGCAGGATGCCTGGCACATGACAAGCACAATAAATAGTCATGGCTATTACTGGTCTCGCATACATATCAGCCGCCCTCACAAGCATCCAGCCAAGATGAGGTATATGGTAAATCTCTGAATAAATATGTGCTTTTAATTCGATTGCTCTCAAATATTCCAAGTTCCCTGGACACTGCTGTTCCTTCGATAAACATTTAACAAGCTTCTATTATGTGTCAGGCAGTTCAAGGGGGTTATTCAAACAGATTCTTCTTCCAGTCATAGTAAATAATTCCACGGTTGCCAAAGGAATGAATCACTTTTCTTCTCTGACTTGCATAACTGCCTGGAGCAAAATTAAGAAGCACCACACACTCCCCTCAGACAAGTTTACCAACATATTAAAAAAAATGCAATCCAAATGACATTGGAAGTATTTAATGATATTCATGTAAATGAATGCAATACCAAAAAGGCAACTGTTTGTTTGTGTAATCTGTAAAGTAGACCAGGCTGCTAAATGCCCCTGGGAACTTGGGAACCCACTGTTAGGATTTATTTCCCCAGCCTAGTTCATCATCAGCACATTTCTAAAGCAGTGTTGGCATGGGGTTGGTGTGCAGTGTGACAATGATGTGGACATGAGGCAACATTTCTTAACTGGGATTCTCTCAGGAGTTAATGACATTCTTCTCCCTAAGATATCAGTTGAGGTAATCCCTGGGGATGGATAAAAAGTAATCATACTATTTGGGGTTGAACTGTGTTCCTGCATCAAATTCATCTGATGAAGGCCTAATCCCCAGGACACACCAGAATGGGACTTTAATTGGAGAGAAGGTCTTTACAGAGATAATAGAGTTAAAATGAGGGAATTAGAGTGGGCCCTAATCCAATACGACTGGGGTCCTTATGGAAGAGACTATTTGGATAGATACACACATAAGGAGAACACCATGTGAAAATAAAGGCAGAGATCCAGGGATGTGTGTATGAGCCAAAGAAGGCCGAGAATTGCCAGGAAACCACAGCACCTAGAGGAGGGAGGCCTGGACCACATTCTCCCTCACAGCCTCAGAAGGAATCACCCAGCTGATCTTAACCTTCCAGCCTCCAGAACTGTGAAACAATAAATTTCTATTGTTTAAAACAGTGTTTGGTATTCTGTTAATGACAACTCTAGCAAATACACACGCTTTAATAGCAAATACACTTCAAAGTTAGATCCACAATCTGGATTTTGTATGACAGGGTTTTTCAGCTCAGTTCAGTTCAGTCGCTCAGTCGTGTCTTGACTCTTTGCGACTCCACGGACTGCAGCACGCCAGGCCTCCCTGTCCATCACCAACTCCTGGAGTTGACTCAAACTCATGTCCATTGAGTCGGTGATGCCATCCAACCATCTCATCCTCTGTCGTCCCCTTCTCCTCCCGCCTTCAACCTTTCCCAGCATCAGGGTCATTTCAAATGAGTCAGCTCTTCACATCAGGTGGCCAAAGTATTGGAGTTTCAGCTTCAACATCAGTCCTTCCAATGAATATTCAGGACTGATCTCCTTTAGGATAGCCTGGTTGGATCTCCTTGCAGTCCAAGAGACTCTCAAGAGTCTTTTCCAACACCACAGTTCAAAAGCATCAATTCTTCGGTGCTCAGCTTTCTTCACCGTCCAACTCTCACATCCATACATGACTACTGGAAAAACCATAGCCTTGACTAGATGGACCTTTGTTGGCAGAGCAATGTCTCTGCTTTTTAATATGCTGTCTAGGTTGGTCATAACTTTCCTTCCAAGGAGCAAGCGTCTTTTAATTTCATGGCTGCAGTCACCATCTGCAGTGATTTTGGAGCCCCCCCCCCCAAAAAAAATAAAGTCAGCCACTGTTTCCACTGTTTCCCCATCTATTTGCCATGAAGTGATGGGACCAGATGCCATGACCTTAGTTTTCTGAATGTTGAGCTTTAAGTCAACTTTTTCACTCTCCTCTTTCACTTTCATCAAGAGGCTCTTTAGTTCTTCTTCACTTTCTGCCATAAGGGTGCTGTCATCTGCATATCTGAGGTTATTGATATTTCTCCCAGGAATCTTGATTCCAGCTTGTGCTTCATCCAGTCCAGCATTTCTCATGATGTACTCTGCATATAAGTTAAATGAGCAGGGTGACAATATACAGCCTTGACATACTCCTTTCTGGATTTGGAACCACCAGTTTGTTGTTCCATATCCAGTTCTAACTGTTGCTTCCTGACTTGCATACAGATTTCTCAGGAGGCAGGTCATGTGGTCTGGTATTCTGGTCTCTTTCAGGATTTTCCAGTTTATCGTGATCCACACAGTCAAAGGCTCTGGAGAAGTCAACTCCAAAATGTTGACTTCTGTCCCCATGAAATGCTGGGTACCTTTCAATCATAATTCTACCCTTCAGAAACTAGTAATACTTCAGAAACACACTCCTTTGAAAAATCAGTGTTAAGAACAACAATCTCACACAGATAGTGAGCATCTGATAAAGTTCTATTTGATTCAATAATGAAGTAATGAACAGAGGAGACAAATAAAAAACCAAAGTCTGTATAAGAAACTGGGTATGACAAACTGATTATTTATAATAATCAAGCAGGAAGTGCCTAAAAAGACTTCTAAATCTGCTATAATAGTAGATAACTTTCTACAGATTAATAAGAACTTAGCCCCTGTGACATTAACCTCTCTTTGGTCTATAAAATCATGACACATCAGTTTTTCACAGGTCAACCTCTAACTTTTTATGAGGATATAAACTGCCAGCACCTCTATCATTTGTGGATAATTAATCAAATACACAGAGACAATAAAAATATAGTATCCAAGAATATCAGGTAAGAGTCAATTACTAAGAAGCAAGGTTCTACTTCTGTTGGAGCAGGCTAATTAGAATATGCTCTAGTAAAATAGCATTTAAAGAAATCAAACAATAATCTTTTTCCATTGTCAGAATTTAGGATAATTTTATTTTCCTTACTCATGGTTCAAACTACAAATTAGAATTTGTTGTATTGTTGTTGTTGGTACTTCCCTGGTGGCTCAGTGGTAAAGAATCTGGCTGCAGTGCAGGAGACGTGGGTTCAATCCCTGGATCAGGAAGATCCCCTGGAGAAGGAAACAGCAGCCGGCTCCAGTATTCTTGCCTAGGAAATCCCATGGAGAGAGGAGCCTGGCAGGCTACTAATGGTTTAAGCTATTAATTAGAATTTGTTGTGTAGCTTTATATATGTCTGGAATAACTTGAAAAATATCATAAAATACATGATCTTACTCTCCAAACAACAGTAATGATAGCAATCTGCTAGATACCCAGTATGCCTTGGACATTATTTTAACCATTTTCTCTGAGGCTAGAAGCAGATGTTTGCAAGTTTACTAGAGAGCTTGTTGGGGAGTGAGAGCAGCAGGACTGGCAAAGTAGGAAGCTGAACTGTGATGCAATTATAACAGAAACTTCAACTGATTCCACATAACGAACTGGAGCTGGAATGCCCTTCAGAGCTGTCCCAATTTCAGGCAGAGACACGATTTTGAACCTCCACATTAGTCAGTCTTTGGATGCAGGCAGCCCCCTGGCCAAACATAACATGGTCAAGAGACTCTCTCATGTTGGGGCAATGCCTGGGGAGGGGCTCAGCTGCAGACTCTCAGCGGCCAGTGCTTCTGGAAGCTGGAAAACTAAGCACCTTGGTCCTGAGAAAGCATGTGGGCAGCAACCCACAACATCCACCACACACCTCTCTAATACTCATGATAAACTAGGAAATGGATCATTTGAGTTTGCCCATTTTACTGATGGAACAACTAACATGAGACAGTTTAAGGAAATTATAAACACCATCCAGCTCAGAAGTAATGAGGCCAAGACTAAAGCCCAGATGTCTGGCTCCAATGGCTCCACCCATCTGCATTCCCTCTGAAAGGGAGGAGGGAAGAGAAGGAAAGGCATAGAAGGGGAGAGAAGGATGGACAAGATGGTACAGGGGCTGGGCAGGCAGTGGCTTGAAGCGACCCATGAGATGCTCTGGTGTGTGCAGGGCAGAAGGGCCTTTTAAGGACACAGTCTAATGTCCAACTGGAAGCTGAGCTGCTGTCATGGAAATGCCCCCTCCTCTGTATTTCCCACCTGCTCTTATATCTTCAGGAAAGTCTACTCCTGGCTTAAAGGCAGTTGGGTTTTATGAATGTGAAAACTGAAGAAGAGGCTGAATTTTACATCTAGGTCAATGAATACAGAAGAGACTGCCTACTGGGATAGAAAGATAATCGGAAATTGAACAAATTTAGAAAAAGCATGAGCCTGGGAACAGAAATAACCTTACGAACGTAAGCCCTTTGGGAAACCACAGAGTTGAGGGGAAAGAATTTAGATCTCCATAGGGTTGTTCCCAGTAAAACTAGCAACAGGAGTTGTTTATCTTTAGAGCCTCCCTCTCCCTGTTTCCAGGCTAGGACACTTTCTGACTGCCTTCAATTTTGTGTCACTCCCGGCACTTTGTTGCTTCCACCACAATCTTGTTCAGCTGGTAATGTCACTGAAGAGATAACCCAACACAACTTGTCAACTGAAAACAGTTTAGGATATGTCCCTAAGAAGGGTGTCGACAAGAGACCCATCTTGTCAAAGCTATGATTTTTCCAGTAGTCATGTATGGATGCACGAGTTGGACCATTAAGAAAGCTGAGCGCCAAAGAATTGATGCTTTTGAACTGTGGTGTTGGAGAAGACCCTTGAGAGTGCCTTGGACTGCAAGGAGATCAAACCAGTCAAACCTAAAGGAAATCAATCCCGAATATTCATTGGAAGGACTGATGCTAAAGCTGAAATTCCAATACTTTGGCCACCTGATGTGAAGAGCCAACTCATTTGAAAAGACCCTGATGCTGGGAAAGATTGAGGGCAGGAGAAGGGGGTGACAGAGGATGAGATGGTTGGATGGCATCATGGACTCAATGGACATGAGTTTGAGCAAACTCTGGGAGATAGTGAAGGACAGGGAAGCCTGGTGTGCTGAAGTCCATGGGGTCGCAAAGAGTTGGACATGACTGAGCAACTGAACTGAAGAGACTCGTGAAAATGCAAAAACCTTCATGATCCAAAGGAATGGAGTCAAATGATATTCAAAGTGGTCGAAATAATTTCCCTAAGCTACAACCCAAAATACTGCAAAATAGATGGGTGGAGGGTGGGGTTAGAGGCAGCAACCTACTGCCTACTTGGAGACCAGTCCTAGGATGATGCTAGGTTTACAGAGAGGCTCAGAAGGCTCCTGGTCATAAAGAAAGCTCATACCAGATAATTCAGATAAAAAGACTTTCATAAAGGAATTATTTTAAAGTAAGATTAAGGGGACTTCTCTGGTGATCCATGGTTAAGAATCTGCCTTCTAATGCAGAGAACTTGGGTTCAATCTTTGGTCAGAGAATTAAGACCCCACACACTGTAAAGCAACTAAGCCCATGTGCCACAACTACTAAAGCCTGTGCACTCTGGAGCCCATGCAACACAACTAGAGAGCTCGTGCGCCACAATGAAAGATCCCAAGTGCTGCAACTATGACCCAACGCAGCCACATAAATACATATTTTAAAAGGAAGGTTAGGGAATAAACCACTCCCTGAACTCAAGACTTACAATAAAGCTCAAGAACCCAAAGCAAGTGGTATTGAAGAAAAGAGATGTCAAGGTATTGAGAGACGAGGCAGCAGGTGAATGTTTGAATGGTGCAGTAGACCACAATTAGTAACAAATCAGTGTACGTCTCAGCCTTCTCTTTAGCAGACAAAGAAAGTCCAGGGTCATCAGTGTCTTCTCACATTTCTTACTTTTAAAATCTTTTAGTCACTTTTCCAACTCTACCAGACTTTGTCTGAAATCAACTTGGCTCTTCACTGCATCTCTGGGTCCAAGGTAGAGAGCAAAGAACCTCATTTGAGGTCAAACAGCTAGTCAGTGGTGGAGCCAGGAACAGAAATCAGGCTTCACCTCAGCCCAGCCAGTCTACATTATCACTGTATGGCTATCGCCCATCCCACCCAGCTTGGCTTGCAGGTATACATGTTCTTTCCTTTTTCCTGCCCGACACCCCCAGCAACTAACTCTTCGCTAGTTGAATTCCCTAGCAGATCTTCATGTTTCATATGTATCCTTCAGGACTACTTACAAAAAAGATAAAAAATGAAAGTGTTAGTTGCTCAGTCTGTTTCCGACTCTTTGCGACCCCATGGACTACAGCCCACTAGGCTCCTCTCTCCACGGGATTCTCCAGTCCAGAATACTGAAGTGGGTAGCCATTTCCTTCTCCAGGGGATCTTCCCAACCTGGGGATCGAACCTGGGTTTTCCAAATTCAGGCAGATTCTTTACCGTCTGAGCCACAGAGGGAAGCCCCAATAACAAGAAAAAAATCATGACTAAAACTTTCAATAAGCTAGAAACAGGAAAAAAAGTCTTCAATCTGATCAAAGATTTGTCTGAAAAGTCTACAAGTAATATTATACATAAGATTTTCTCCCTAATATGGAAACAAAGTATGTCTACTTTCACCACTTCTATTCAACATTGTTTTAGAAGTCCTAGCCAGTGGAGTAAAAGAGAAAAACAAGTAAAGAAAAAAAATATTGGGGAGGATAAAGTAAAATTTTAATTTGCAGATGACTTGATTGTGTAAGATCCCAAGTAATCTATAAAAATCTACCAGAATTAATTGTGAGTTTGCAGTCATAGTGTTCAGAAGCCATATACAAAAGTCTCCTGTATTACTACATATAAGCAACTACAAATTGAAAAATAAAAAATTTAAAATACTGTTAAAAATGACATTAAAAAATGAACTACTTAGGTATATATCTAAGAAAATACGTATATGACCTATACTGAAAACTACACAACTTTACTGAGAGAAATTAAAGAAGTTGTTAATGAATGAAGATATCATATTTGTGTATTGAAAGACTCAATACCATTAATATGTCAAATCTTCCCAACAACATGATACATGGATTCAACACAATGCCTATCGAAAGCCAACTGATATTAAAATGTATAGAGATATATATATAAATAGAAATAATACATAAAATAGTCAAAAACCGTGAAAAACAATAAAAAGTTGAAGGATTTTCACTACTCAGTTTGAGACTTACTATAATGACAAATCAAGAGCATGCAATATCAAAGAAAGAATTGATAATTAGGTCAATGGAAAAGAATAAGAGACTCCAAAAATAGACCTACACATGTATGACTTCAAAAGAGGCACTTAAATCAATGGGGGAAAGAATATCCTTTTAACATATAATCTTGAAAAAAAGAAGTTATTCATACTGTTAAAAAATTTAACCTTGATCCTTATCACACTGTGTACAAACGATGCTTCAAGAGGAATCACAGATACAAACCTAAATGGTAAAATATTAAGTTTCTAGAAGAAAACATGACCTTGGAGTAGACATTGATTTTTTTTTTAGATAGGATGCAAAAAGTTCTAACCACACAAGAAGAAACTGACAAATAGGAAATCATCAAAATTAAAAACTCCTACTTATCCGAAACTGTATCAAAAGATACTTCTTACCCTGCTATTCCCATTCCTGTGCCAACAGTAAAAAAAAAAAAAAAGTTGTATCAAAACCTCTGAAAAACTGCTCCTTCATAAATAGCAATGAGAACACTGGCAAAATTATCAAAATCATTATTTTTCAGAACTCTGGAAATTACCAGTTGATCAGATGAGGCTGGCAGCAGCGCTGCCCTTGGTTAGCTACTAGGGCAGAGCCCCTCGTCTTAGGCCAATGGTAGCTTCAATCCTGCTCCACTGACAAGGGGTGCAGCCCACTCAGGAGTCAAAGCCCACTCTGTCAGCACTGACCACCCCAACCAAGATTTCGTCTTCTCGTCCACCTGAGGGCAGGATGGAAATTGCATCAATCAGCCTGTAGTCTTCTAACGTCCAGGGTTTGCTGTTGGTGTTTGCCTCCAACTCACCCAGGACTGTGATGATACTGGTAAGACTGTGCTTGTCCCTCACCCTCAGCCCCAAATTTCAACCACCTGTTCTTGAGAGCCTGAGTGAGGTCAATTTTCTGAAATTTCAGGGAACCAAGAACTTGAAAGGACCCCAACACTTGCTCCATTTTGCCTGGCCCACCCCCACCAAGTCCTTTCTTCATGATTTTGCTTCTCCTACTGGGATGGCCCAGCAGCCAAGTCCATGGACTAAGCAAATGCCCCATGGGCACTCTCTGTCAGGCCTTTGTGCAGACACCCTTAACCTGCAGGACTATTCTCTCTGAGCCCTCTTCCTCAACCCCTAGTGGCAGCTAGAGAATGAGAGAAATCACGAAACTTTCTTTACTAACACTGTAGTCTGAACAAAGCAACATGGTCTCGCTGATCCTCCGTTTTCACCGATTTACAGGAATGGAAAGAAGGGCTGGGTGGAACAATTTTCTGATCTAGCCCTCTCAGTAGGCAGCTCTGGCAGCATTGCAACCTTAGAATGTGCGCTCCTTAGTGCATTTGTGGTCTTCAGCTATGAAACTTGACCACAAGTCCAAGGTAACAGGAAAAAAACCCCACTAAGGGTTTTTCAGAAAGGAGGAGGCAGTATATTTAGGAAAAATAAAATGAGCTTCAGAATCAGACTTTTAGACACTCAATACTTATATTCATAGTAGTGCATGCCTATAGGTACTACACAGGAGTGCAATGAATTGCTGGCTGTACAGAAGGACAGCACTTATGGTCCCTCCCCTTATTAAGCTTATGACCCTGGGAGAGAAAACAGATAATAGATAATAAATACATGAATTATTGCTGAGAGATGCAACTGTTACAAAGAGAATGATAGGAACAAGTAGTGCAGAATGGGAATGGTGGTGATGAGGGGCCCTACCAGGAGGAGATGACAGAAGCAGGATTTAAAGTAACCTGGAGTGGAAGTCCTGCTCTCCTACTTGCCAAATACATGATCTACCATGACTTAATGTCTCAGACTCAATTTCTTCATCTGTAAAACAGGAAGAATAATTTACACCACGTTGGGGTTGTTGTGAAAATTTAATTAAGAATATTAAACACCTCTTTTTCCTACTACTTTCCTAGAACACAATAAAGGTTTTTTAAAAAGGCATCTAAGGTAAAAAACAGAAAAACAGATTAGATACTTATTAACTTTGTAACTCTGGACAAGCCATGTAAAAGCTCCAAGCCTTCTTTTCCTCAACTATAAAAGAGAGAAGGCAATATCTTACAGACTGTATGAAGCTATAAACTACCTTGAAAAATAAAAATATTTCTTTATAAAGTTCTAATGTCCTTGATATGATAAGGTAATGAATATCTACTCTTTAGCATGGGTTGATTTATCATGAAACTAATGAAGTTTAAATTTTAGGGCCTCTCACTTGTATGGGCCACTGTGAGTACCAGGAGTCACAGAACTTTGCATGTGGGAGTGTGAGACACGATATAGTGAGGAAAGATTTACATGTTAACATTCCTGGTGTGTTGTCTAAAGAGAACTCAGGAAAAACAGGGGCTACATGTCAAAGACTCCATTTATGGGTCTACAGAAAAAATGTCTGTCTTGGATATTGGTACTCGTTGCTAGAAGGAAAAAAACTCTCGCTTGAATATTAGGCTGTAAGCTAGCCCTTACATGGGTTTTCTCCCTGAGTTGTCACAAAGATTCAACCCAAATATTTAGTATAAAGTAGTTATGGGTTAATAAATGTTCCTAAGTATCTAAGAGTAAATACAAGCCCTCCCTAGAAAAACCAATTCTTTAAACCTAGGTCTCAAAGAATTCCAAGAAAGTACCAAAACACATGAAATCTCTTATCAAAAATCACAAACACAGAAGAATCAATGAGTACCAGCTAGCAAAAACAAGAGACTCTAGAGTACTAAAACTGTCATGACAAGAATGTAAAACAGCCATGCTTGGTGTCCTTAAAGAAATAAACAATGGGATTAAAATTAAAGTTGATAAGAGACTATTACAATTAAAATAAAGAACTAATTTTTAAAAAGACTATGGATAACTTTTAATAAGGAAAACTAATTAAAAGCAAATAATAAATGAGCACATAGTATATAGAAGCAACAGAAAAGTTAGCAAACTACAGTGAAGATTTAAAGAAATTATCCAGAATCCATAATAGAGATAGAAAATTGGAAATGAAAGGAAAGTTAGATGCAAAAATCAGTGAGAAAGTAGATCGAACATATGTCTATTAAGAGTTTCAGAAAAGGAAAGAGAGAACTGCCCAGAGGCAAACTTAAAGACATATTAGAAAGTAATCAAAACACCCAAATAAAAGATCTTTGTGCATGTGGTGGAAGACTTTTTAAAGATGTCAGTTCTTCCCTGAATGATCTAAGGATTCATAAAATTCCGATCAAAATTCCCATAGGCTTTTGGATGAACTTGACAGACCCATTCTAAAACTTACACAGGAGACCAAAGAACAAGAGTAGCCAAGATTCCAGAAAAAAACCTGGAAGTAGGGTTAGCATTAACAGATATCAAGACTTGCCATAACATGTTGACAAATAATACAAGTGTGGTTTTGACACAAGAATAGACAAGCTGACCAGCGAAACAAAAAATGTGATTCAGTAACAAAATAAAAATATACGGAAACTTGATTTATGACAGAACTGGCACTGCAGAAAAGTGAGAAAAAGATATTTTTCAATAAATGATCCCACAAAAAATTATTATCCAGACAGAAAAAAAATTAGACCCTACCTCAAAGGATGCATAAAAATTGATCCCAAGTAGATTAAAGATGGAAAAGTAAACCACAAAACTTGGTAACATTCATAAAATAATATAGGAAAGCATCCTTTTATCAAAGTGGAGGGAAGCATTTACTAAAAAAAATACACAAAAATGCAGACGTCCTAAAATGCTTTACAAATTTAATTAAGCTGTTCTGTTTATCAAAAACACTGTGAAGAGAGTGAAATAACAAACCACAAAATAAAAGAGACGTCTTCCACAAATGTAATTGACAAAGCATCAGTAGAAATCCATAACAAAAAGAACCCCTCCCGCCACCGATAAAATAGCAAAAAAGTGGAGAAAGATGGAGGGAAGGGAGGGAAGGAGGGAGGCACAATCACTTTGAGGAACACCCGGCATTACCTAGGACACGGAAGGTGTATGTGCGTGTGTGCGTGCTGCGCTAAGTCGCTTCAGTCATGTCTGACTCTTTGCGACCCCATGGACTGTAGCCCACCAGGTTACTCTATCCATGGGGATTCTCCAGGCAAGAATACTGGAGTGGGTTGCCATGCCCTTCTCCAGGGGATCTTCCTGACCCAGGGGTCAAACCCGTGTCTCTTAAGTAACCTGTATTGGCAAGTGGGTTCTTTACCACTAGTGCCACTTGGGAAGCCCCTGAAGGTAAACACAGCACAATATTTACCAATGACACTCCAAGGTACAGATCCTAGATATCTCTGGCACATACACACAAGATGCTATCAAAAATATTATATCAGCTTTGTTTATTATAAAAAAATAGAAGCAACCCAAATGGCCAATGAATGCAGAGTGGATAAATACACTCATAATGAGAAATAACACTCCATGCCAATGAAAATGAATGAGCTACAGCTCCACAGAATGAAACAGATGCAATTTGGGAAGAGTGGTGATTGAAAAACACCAATCCCAGAAGACGTACAGTTGTGTCTCACTTATATGACACTAAAAAAAACACAAATAGGATTATACTATGTATTCTTGAGAGGTGGTGTGCTGTGGAGGTTAAGAGCACACAGCCTGCAAACAGATCACTGGAGTCGGAATTCAGGTCACCACACTTAATACCAACTGTAGGATTAGGCAGTTATTTAACCTCTATATACTTCATTTTTTCATCTGTACAATGGGTCTACCTATCTCTGAGGATTGTTTTAGGATTAAACGAATACATGGCACCTCAAGTGTTTGGCATATAGAAATCACTATAAAGTTTTATGCTGCCACAATTAAAGATATTAATAGTTGGTTAACAGAATAATGAAACACAGGGGAATGATAAGTAAAAAATTCAGGTCAATTAGAGGAGGTTCAAGGATGGATTAAGGACCTCAGAGGCTATGGTAGTGCTCTTTGTTATTAATATGGGTAGCAAATTCTCAAGTATTTTTTGCGTCATTATTCTTTATAATTTACAAACACTTTATAAATATTTTGTTGCATTCTATTTCCTCCTTCCAGTGAAAAATACTTTTAAATGTTGTAAAATTAGAAATAAAAGGGGTAGGGGAGTTCAAACAGTCAAGTTACTGCTGTCCATTCAAAGCCACCACCCTAGAAAACGCACACAAAAATCTATCAGTAACAGATGGCATGTTCCTGAGATACCAGCACCTTGTTCAAAATATTAGTGATTTTTCTTTTTTGGAAATGCCTCCAGAGCCTGCAGCCCTTCTTTTGAGCATTCTGAATGTTGACAGTTCTCATCTTTTGAGGGGAGATTTAATTTTTCTCCAAATAGCAGCAAGCAATTTGAAACCAACTTTGATAGATGAGATGGGTGATTTTGCTCTCTGACAGATAAGTGAGTATTTTATAAAACAGTTTCTCAAAGTAATTTCAAAAAATAATGGACTTCCAGGCTTAGCAGAGTAATCAAATCCAACCTCCCTCACAACTAAGGAACTAGATCTTCCAGGACCCTGACAAATGGCTAAGCAGCTTTAACTCAGAATTTACAAATAACACAAAGTCAGACAGAACACCCTAGAAGATGGGTGGTGATAAGCACTGATATCTACTCATTAATCTAATTGCCATATTTCCTAAGCATATAGCCTTCTGTTACATTTTACTGGTCAATATTGGACCATTGTTTCCATGGACAGATATCAAAATCCGATATCTTATCATCAGGTGCATCGGCTCTTTTCCAGAGAAGGGTAAGGTGGTAAATATTATTTATGATTCACCTAAGACAATGATGCAAGTAGCAACCAGATTATGATCAAGAGCAGAAATCCTGCTCAGACAGGACCTGGCCTCCAGTTTGGAAGTAACTAGCAATATTTGTGGAAGTGGTTTCCATCTTGACCATAGAGAAATCATGAAAAAGGATCACATGCATTGTTAAAATTTAGACACAAATTATCTATGGAATTTTATAAATCTATTACTGTAATAATCCTACACAATAAATGAAATGAGGCTAATTACATATATTTATTTATACATATGTACATAATATATACTTTATTTATTTATATTTATACATGTAATGTATGTAATATATATTTACATACATTTTATTTCATGCTAGTTCATTGTGACTTCCTTTTTTAAGTCTACATAAAATATCTGTTTAAGAACCGCAGGGAATTTAATAGAGGTTGTCATTAAACTTATTAAGCTACAATTTCACCTGCACAATTTTGACCATGAAATCTTTTCCTATCACCAATCTTCCAGAAACGCTACCATTTGCAATATTTCTCAGACATTATTAGTCCAAGGCTCTATGATCAAATTTGCAAGACCTCTCACTATCTGTGATACAATTTAGTTGAATGTGGAAACCTTTCCTTTTCAAAGAAACTAGGTTGTTTTAAAATCTGTTCTTTTTGACTTTAGATTCTTTTCTATCATCAATATTTATTCATGTCTTCCAATTTGAAGGTAATTCTCCTTCATGGAATTACCTGAAGCAACATTAGGCAAAAATCCAATTTTAAATTTTCACAGATCTAACATTCTAACATCATTTTCTTCGAAGATTCTTTGAAGGATATACAAAAATGTTAAAAACACCCAACACGTACTTGCTTTTAAGTATATATTTTAAACAATGCAGAGTGTTTTAAAGCAATTTTCACCTTTAAGACTGGATGTCCATAATTGTTACTTTTAAATTTTTCTTCTATTTTATTGCACCAACATGTAGACATTTACCCCAGAAAAAGGACAATGAAATATTCAGCACAGAACTGGAGACAGAGACGTGGAAAGGACAAGAGAAGCAGAGGTGGGGGCAGAGGGGAGCAGCATGAGTTGCCCAAATTCCACATGAGACCCTGGTTCATGAAATTGAACCTGTAAAATAAGAGGTAGCCGGTATACCATAACCATCCCACAAACTGGTCCTGAATAAAAGCCTTCCATATTACTATTTATTTCAATCCACCTTGCTATAAACTGAATGTCTGTGTCTCCCCCACCCAAATTCATGTGTTGAGAATCAAACTCCCAATGTGATGGTATTTGGAGGCAGGGCCTCAGGAAGACAATGAGGTTTAAATGAGGTCAAGACAACGGGACTCCCATGGTGAGATCAGTGTCCTTATTTAAGAAGAGGAAGAGATCAGAGTTACACACATACACACACACACACACACACACACACACACAATGTGAGGGCACAGTGACATGATGCAAAGGTTGTCAGCAGAACAGAAAGAGGACCTTTATTATGAACCAAATCAATGAGCACCATGGCCCTGGACTTCCCGGCCTCTAGGACTGTAAGAAATATATTCCTGTTGCTTAAGCCACCCTGTCTGTGTTTGTTTGTTGCCGTTGTTGTCTTTCTGCAGCCCAAGCTAAGACACACCGTAAGCATGGTAAGAAGATATCTTCCTGAAATTAAATGTTAACTATAACATCACGCCCTTGCTGAAGGAATAGAGATGCACAGATAGAGTATGGACATGGACACGTGGGCAAAGGGGTGGGTGGGATGAACTGGGAGAGTAGCATTGACATACATACACTACTGTGTGTAAACACACTACCGTGTGTTATTTTCCTGGGCTCCAAAATTACTGCAGATGGTCACTGCAGTTATGAAACTGAAAGAAACTTGCTCCTTGGAAGAAAAGCTATGACAAACCTAAGCAGTGTACTAAAAAGCAGAGACATTTATTTTGCCAGCGTAAAGGTCCATACAATCAAAGCTATGGTTTTTCCAGTAGTCATGTACAGAAGTGAGAGTTGGACCATAAAGAAGGTTAAGCACCAAAGAATTGATGCTTTCGAACTGTGGTATTGGAGAAGACTCTTGAGAGTCCCTTGGATGGCAAGATCAAACCAGTTAATCCTAAAGAAAATCAATCCTGAATATTCATTGGAAGGACTGATGCTGAAGCTGAAACTCCAATACTTTGGCTACCTGATTTGAAGAACTGACTCATTTGAAAAGACCCTGAAGCGGGGAAAGATTCAGGGCAGGAGGAGAAGGGGATGACAGAGGAGGAGATGGTTGGATGGCATCACCAACTCGATGAACATGAGTTTGGGTAGACTCTGGGAGTTGGTGATGGACAGGGAGGCCTGGTGTGCTGCAGTTCATGGGATCACAAACAGTCGGACACGACTGAGTGACTGAACTGACTGACTGACGGACGGACATTAACAAGCATGTGGTAGTCAGGTGGCCAAAATCATGGAGTTATTTACATTAATTAACTGCGCTCTGTTCCATGGTCCCCAACCACACCCTCAACCCTAGGTAAGCTATGGAAAGACTACACCTAGAGAGGGAGTAAGATTCAGGGCAAACTAAACTTCACTCTCAAGAAATTTCTCGAGAGGTAGTTTTAGGATCACCATCATTACAACATGAAGATCATCACTCAGTAAATCAAAACAGCAGGATGTTACAAATAAATTATTTCTCTACTTACATTTCTTTTCCCTATTCTCTACAATGTTAATGCAGACTTTTAACAGAAGAATTATTATTAAGAATTTTGGGGGGACTTCCCTGGCAGTCCAGTGGTTAAGACATTGCCTTCCAATGCACCCAAAAGAAAATAAACCCTAAATATTCACTGGAAGGACTGATGCTGAAGCTGAAGCTCCAATACTTTGGCCACCTGATGTGAAGAGCTGACTCATTGGAAAAGACCCTGATGCTGGGAAAGATTTAGGGCAGGAGAAGGGGACGACAGAGGATGAGATGGTTGGATGGCATCATGGACTCAATGGACATGAGTTTGAGCAATCTCTGGGAGATAATGAAGGACAGGGAAGCCTGGTGTGCTGCAGTCCATGGAGTTGAAAATAGTTGGACATGACTGAGTAACTGAACAATGTGTAAAACAGATGGCTAGTAGGAAGCTGCTGTGTAACACAACAAGTTCAGCTTGGAGCTCTGTGATGACCTAGAGGGGTGAAATAGGGGGAGGTGGGAGGGAGGCTCAAAAGGGAGGGGAAGGACATATGTATACATAGAGCTGATTGTAGTTGTACAATAGAAACCAACACAACATTGTAAAGCAATTATACTGCAATTAAAAAAAAGGACAAAATAAAATGACTTTCCTATTTAGAAATGAAGCATCTCCTTGCTCTCCTCAACATTAAATCCAGATCCTCACCCTAAACTTGAGATGCCCCACCTGTAGTCATGCAAGTCCACCTTATTAATCCATACAGGCAGTCTTTCCATCAGCTGAAGTAAATTGCTCATTTCCGTGCCTTCACAAATATGAATTCTTCCACCTGAAATGGCCTTGCCCTTCCTTTCTGGCTGTTTATATTGTTCTCCTTCCTTCCTCTCTCCTCATCAGAAAACACAAATAAAAATAACCACTATAAAAACTAATAAATACGAGCCTTCTCTGCAATTTCCCATAGGAGAATCAGCCGATGCTGCCCTGCTCCCTTTTGCATCTTGCTTCTTGGTGAAAGGCAGGGGCACAAGAGCTTAGATCAGTGGTTGGTGTTACAGATTCTGTGTCAAATGGTGTGGGTAGGACCTGGGCCTTGATATTTGGAAAACCTCCCTGGGGGATTGAATGTGCATCCAGGAATGAAAGCCGCCTTTCAGTCTAGCTGTGCACAGAGTCTCAGGCCAAGCTCTGGAAACATTATCTTAATTAGGAGTCAGTGAACAGACCTACTGAATTAGATGCTTGGAGGCTGAGGCATTTGTATTATTAAACAAACCTAGGCTGAGAAACTCAGGCCAAACAGTACATTAGTCTGACGGTGGAGCAGGACAGAACGTGCTCAGGCCCACTGCCCTCTTTCTTCCCATTTTGAAAGTCCCTCAAAGTGTAGCAGCAATGCCCCTTTTAACATCATCTAAAACATCACTTGGGTATTCTATGATGCCCTAGAGGCGGGTCATGATGAAAGCCCCAGCTTCACCTAGGGTGGGTCTATAGTATAATAGGCCCAACAACAAACAAGTATGGACACCTGCAACAGTGCTCTGTTTTTGTGCAGAAAAAAAAAGAGGCATATGCAAAGCAACAAGGAAAAATATGCTACTCAGAAATACTCTGTGCGCCATGAACACCAATCACACAGTGAAGAAACAGCTCACAACTCATTATCACAGTGGTATAGCCAGTCTGCAAGGAGCACAGAAAAGGGAGTGAATTTTTCCTAGAAGAGGGTGCAGGTAAAGCTTCACCAAGGAGGTGGCACTTAAGCTCAGTATGAGAAGAATTTAACCAGATGAAGAATTAGATTCAAAGCGTGCTAGGAAGAGGGTGCTGCATAGCAAAGGCCCAGAGCTGTGACAGTGATGGTGACAGTCTTGTGTTGGCACCAAGAATCACCACTGTGCTCACATGGAAGGAATACAAAGGAAAGAAACAGCACGAAGCTGGATGACTGAGAGCAAGAGCATGAAGCCTTGAATGATCAGCTAAAGAGGTCATATCACCAAAGCTCTTATATCAGAGAGTCCATTACCACCCTGGCCTCTGCCAAATATTCCTTATTTTCAGCTTTAATAGAACCTCAATAGTATGTTCAACATCATAGTTCTCTGGAAACCATGGAACCTTCCTACAACTGTCTCATTATAATTTCGTAACATCTTCAGACAATCTGAACATTCATGAAAAGGTTCACTATCAGAATAAAAACCACAAGAAAGATCTTTAAATGACTGCAAAATTTCCTAAGAAAAGCTTGCAGGCTCTTCAGGCTCATGAGCAATCCCCACAGGTATCCCCAGCTGCTATCGCATTCAGTTGCTATAACAACCTGCCACTCACTTTGACTTTACACCAGTAACCCAAAGACAGCTGGATCCAGAATAGGTTAACTCAAACATAAAGCAAAAGATGCCAGTGGAGGAAAACTCAGCAGGGAGGTAATTAAAAATGAAACCACTATTCTCTTAATGATCTTTAAAAGCAAATGATAATGTAGACCCTTGAACACAAGCAGCGTGTGTTGAAAGACTGAAAGGGACGCCAGAAGTGAACATCTTACCACTGACCAGGAAAGGGCCCCTTTTCCCAACTTCATTTCCATCCCTGCCCTCTCTGGAAAAGACGGTGCAAATTCCCAAAGGTCCAAGTGGGTACTTCCTTAGGCTTTCACTCCTCAACTTTTTTTTATTGGGGTATAGTTGCTTTCTAATGCTGTGTTGCTTTCTGCTGTACAATGAAGTGAATCAGCTATATGTGTGTGTGTGTGTGTATATATATATATATATATAGTTATTTAGTCATGTCCGACTCTTTGTCACCCCATGGACTGTAGCCCACCAGGCTCCTCTGTCTATGGGATTTCCCTGGCAAGAATACTGTAGTCGGATGCCATTTCCTTCTGCAGAGGATCTTCCCAACTTAGGGATTGAAATCTCATCTCCTGCACTGGCAGGTGGATTTTTATCACTGAGCCACCTAGGAAGCCCATAAACACACACACACACACACACACACACACACTTATCGTCCCTCCCTCTTGAACCTCTCTCCCACCCACTCCCATCTTGCCCCTCTAGGTCATCACAGAGCACCGACCTGAGCTTCCTCTGTTATTCAGCAGATTCCCACTAACTATCTGCTTTACACGTTAGTATATATATATGTCAGCCCCAACCTCCCAAGTCATTTCCCTCCTTCTACCTGCCATGTCCATATGTCCATTCTCAGCATCTGCATCTCTATTCTTGCTCTGCAAATAGATTCATCCATACCATTTTTCTAGATTTCACATATATGTGTTAATACACGATATTTGTTTTTCTCTGACTTACTTCACTCTGTATGACATATTCTAGTTTAAACAAGTTCTATTACTGACCTATTCCTTTTCCTCTCCCTCTGAAAAAACTCTCAGCCTAAGCAAATTTTCCCCCCAATGTTGATTTTATTCTGCCTGTTTCTTGCAGAATGCTGTATCAACAACCTTTTGCTCACTGATAACTGCACACTCTCCTTCCAGACCAGCTCTTATCTTTTGAAACTTGTCCTATTCCACTTGCCCCATAAGGTCAGTTCATCTTGCTAACTTTTATTAAATTCTAGAACACTAGGGGACAGGGACTGTGTTTTATTTGGGACCATAACATACCGGCAAATAGTAGGTAGCCAGTATTCTTTAACGTGATTGGAACTGAAGGAAGAAATTTCACCCTATACACAGAAAAACTCGAAAAAGGTTGCTTTCTTCAATCTATTGGTGTAGAACCTGTGGGATATGAAAGATCCTATTATTTAATCCTGGTCAGAAATGCCTTTGATATGCTTTTCTTGGCTTTCAAGAAGGAAACAAATGAAAGACTGTGGTGTTTTTTTTCTCTTTCTGTAACTTAGAAGAAACCAGCATTCTATTTAAAATAAGTAGTTGGCATTTTGGCTGTAGGGAGCATTTTTCAGGAAGATGGTAAACAAAACAAAATCTAAGAGTAGACAAGCACGTTTTAAGTGATATCAGCATTTTCTAAGATGTGGTGGAACCTCTCTAAGGCTTAATGGTGGGTCTTGTTTGCTCATTTACAGGAAATGCAGGCACAGCTCAGTCGGCTACTCTATATGAGCGTGTGTGTGTGGACACAAACTTGCATAGAATTTTTTTTTTTTTTACTTTGATTTTACTCTGAACATTTTGTCAGGATATTTGGAAGTGTTCAGACCAATTTCCATGAAAAGTGGGCTATTACGTGGGTGGGGAGCAGGCATGAAAAAGGAAAACACGAAATTCTAACACGGGAACAAGGGGGTTCACACTTCATCTTCTCCTGAAGATTTCTCATATAAAAGCTGCTGCCCAGAATGGCCACGCTGGGCTGAAAAACATCTCAGCATGTACTTATCAAACCATTTCCACATACACTACCCCTGATGGTAGTAAACCCCCCCTTAGCATCCTTGGTGCAAACTACCACTCCATCTTATGGCTGTTGGGATCCACTAGGGAAGGAGAAATCGTGAGCCCCGTTCTCTTCCACCAGAAGAGCAGTGCTCCTCAAAGACAGCCTCCTCAGAAGTGCTCAGAGTGCAGGCCCACCCAGAATGGGAAGTGATAACTCACCAAGGGGTTCTGCCCGCTCACAGCATCTCAAGTGAATGAAACGAGAACCAACAGGACTGGCCAATGGCTCCGGGCCTTGGGAGGAGAACAGTGACGAGCAAGAGATTTTTCTTGTTTTTTTTTTTTAAAAAAAAGCAAACACGAGGCTGTATGGTTAGTATTATTAGAGCAGCTCTGTGGATGACTATGATGAGGCCCAGAGAGGTTATATAACTTGTGTGGCTCAGATGACAAACAATCTGCCTGCCAATCCAAGAGACCCGGGTTTGATCCCTGGGTCAGGAAGGTCCCCTGGAGAAGGGAATGGCTACCCACTCCAGTATATTTGCCTGGAGAATCCCATGGACAGAGGGATGGCGAGCTACAACCCATGGGTTTACAAAGAGTCGGACACAACTGAGCAGCTAACACTAAAATCACAAGTAAATCAAGGTTAGACTTGGGATTCAAATCCAAAAGGCGGCCCCTTGGAGAAGAGATGCCCACCCTGCCAGGAGATGTGATGTGAGTGTTGACGGGGAAGGCTGAAGAAGGAACCAAAGCCAGCGAGGAAGAGGCTCTGTGACTAAAAATGTAGGCTGAAGACTTCTTTCTGACGCAGGCCCAGAGCTTTCTCTGTAGGACACGCAAGGTTCCAGCCAACACAACTCCAGTCACAGTGTCACTGCCTCAGAAGACTATGAGACTTGGTCAGGGCGTCAATACCCACACATACATGGAGGGGACGCCCTCTGAAAACCGTCGAAGTCCAAGGAGGGCTGCAGAAAGCATGGGAACATCACAGTCATAGGCAGCTTGTAATTCCTACAAGTGAGTACAGGGATCTTTGGGACTCTGCCAGGGGATCTCCCGGCCTTGAGCAGTGACGGGGACAAGAAGCTCCTTTTGGGGGCATAAGTGACTCTGAGAGAGCTGGGAAGTGTACTCTGCCATGTAAGGTGACAGCGGTCTGACATGAATAACAACTGTCCATTTGGGGGACTTTCCCGGGTCCAGTGGTTGAGACTTCACCTTCCAGGGCAGGAGGTACAGGTTTAACTCCTGCTGGGGAAGCTAAGATCCCATAGCCAAAAAACACAAAACATAAAAAAAAAGAGAAACCAGAAGCAATATTGTAACAAATTCTTATTCAAATAAAGGCTTTTAAAATGGTCCACACCAGAAAAAAAAAAAAAAAGAAAGAAAGAAAGAAAGAAAAAAACTGTCCACTTGGAGAGACTTGGAAATGTGATTACAATGAAAGCAGTCCCAAATTTTCAATGAGATGGATTCTGTATAAAATACACAAGAGACACTGTGTCTTTCACTTTGTTGATATATTGGTCAGCAGAAAGTCCTTGGCCTTGGTGCATAGTATTTTAACTTCTTGGACGGTTAGCTTGTCTGCATCCATTTGCTATTCTGTATCCACCTTTAAAAGATGCTGCTGAAACTTAGAGCATAAAACCTGAATCCACTTGAAATGTGTCCTAAAATCACCTAAGTACTGTCTGCAGCCCAACTAGGATTCTGGGCTCAAATACTATGTTGAAAGGTGTGTGCTCTCCGAGCCCTTGATGGACTCAGAGCTGCATGGGGTGAAGTGGGGGCGCCAGGGTCTCACAGCTGTCTCCTCGACCAAGAATTAGTTACAACTCCCTCAAGTATTTTAGGAACATCTCTTAAAGCCAGACGATTTTCTGGGTGAGCCCTGCTGCATTTGATCAATAAATCACAGAGTTTAAGAGCTGTATGCCTCCATTTTCCCCTTGAACATAAGTCTATCATTTTCTAAGCTGCATTCATCAGGGATTCCCATGGAGCCACACTCCTCCACAGGCCCCCAGGCTGAATGGTACTGGAGGAAGAGGGGGCAAACGAGGCACTTAAAGGGTTCGTCGGAGGCTGGCTGGGGTGGCATCACCCCTCAGCACCAAGGTTCCCAAACCACTTCAGTCAGAATGACCTGGGAAGCTTCTTCATCAAAAATTCCCAGCCCCTGGCGGGACTTCTGGTCCAGTGGTTTTGAGGAGGGGGAGGGGGGCCATAAATGTATATTTCCAATAAACTCCCCAGAAAGTTCTGAAGCTAGACATCTATAAACCGCACTGAGCAGCATTCTATTTGGACTGGTCAAGATAAGAGGAAAGACCCTACACTCCATTCCTGCTTTACTCTGCAGTTACAATGGTGTAAATCAACATCCCCTTCAGAGACAATTAAGCTGGGCTTTCCAACAAGGACATCACAATGCTAGGACTCTTGTCTCTGAGACGATGATTAGAGAGGAATGATAATCAGACAATACAATGAAGTATTTTCACTTTATACATATATATAAAGCTGAGCGCTGAAGAATTGATGCTTTTGAGCTGTGGTGTTGGAGAAGACTCTTGAGAATCCCTTAGACTGCAAGGAGATCAAACTAGACAATCCTAAAGGAAATCAGTCCTGAAGATTCATTGGAAGGACTGATGCTGAAGTTGAAGCTCCAATACTTTGGCAACCTGATGCGAAAAACTGATTCAATGGGGAAGACCCTGATGCTAGGAAAAATTGAAAGCAGGAGGAGAAGGGGACTACAGACGGTTGGATGGCATCACTGACTCGATGGACATGAGTGTGAGCAAACCCCAAGAGTTGGTGATGGACAGGGAAGCCTGGCATGCTGCAGTGCATCAGGTCACAAAGAGTTGGACACAACTGAACTGAACTGAAATATACTCTCAATTGTTTGAGTTACTGGTTTCCTACAGATAGAAAATATCTATCTTCTGGCTTCTCTGGTAGCTCAGTTGGTAATAAATCTCCCTGCAATGCAGGAGACCCCGGTTCTATCCCTGGGTTGGGGAGATCCAATGAAGAAGGAATAGGCTACCCATTCTGGCATTCTTTGGCTTCCCTGGTAACTCAGCTGGTAAAGAATGTGCCTGCAATGCAGGAGACCCCAGTTCAATTCCTGAGTTGGGAAGATCCGCTGGAGAAGGGATAGGCTACCCACTCCAGTATTCTGGCCTTGACAATTCCATGGACTGTATAGTCCATGGGGTCACAGAGTCAGACATGACTGAATGACTCACTATCACAGACAGAAAAGGAATGAGGAATAAAAGCATGCTCCACCTGGAATTTGCCTTTAATGTGTCATTCCTTTCCCTCAAGACTTATATTTAAGGTTTTCTGACATCCAAATAATGTCAATAGTGAATTTGGTAACTGCAACCAGAAAATGTTCCAATCCCAAGCGGACCTAAAGCCCTGGCACATTCTAAGAAAAGCCACTATCTGGCCCTGAAGCATTTTAGTGAGATGCATGGATAAGTGAGGGCTGGTGAAGTCTGCCCCATCTCAAATGACCTGGGTGACTTATAGAGTTAGAGTGGAGAGAAATCCAGAAGGACAAACTCCATCTAATATTCCGGTCCTGCCCGTGAATCTTCTCAATCATACCATGTGTTCTTTATGCAGAGCGTTCTCATGTGCCCTGGTGGACGGAGAAAATCCTCAGAGCTACCCCGGTGTTTCTGCACCTGCTATAGGACATGAAGTTCCTCACGCTTTTTAAGGAACTAATATTATCTGAGAACTGAAAGTGTAATCTAAAACTCATCAATCTTACAAATTTTCACATTTACCGTCAAGTCCTTAGAGTCATTTGCAAAGTGAAATTTTTGGTAAAATTATTAGATATTTAAAGTTTATATGATGGTATTTTTAAATCCAGATCTCTGCTTTCAAACCTTAATCCTACATGTGTGCATTAATTTCTAAAGTCAATTAATTACATTCATACACTGTCCCTCCCCCCACATACTATTTCAAATTCCACATTTATTATATTCATATTTAATTTTGCCTCGGAATTTATACTTATGGTCTAAATGTTTATTGTTTCAGAGATTTCTAAATGCTTATAAACCAGTAACATGCTTGCTTTATTCCTATTTGCTAATGAATTTAACTGTCTGCATTATCAAGTCTCCATGAATTATTTTTTTAATTTTATTATCTTAAGAACTAATACATAAAGATTTTAAAAATTAGCTTAAAAAAGATGTTTCCTTACTACTTTTAGCCTCCATTCCTCCAATCCTTTTTCTAATTTTATGTAAAATATCAATACTTAACATTAAAAGATTTTACGTATCTTTCCAGAACTGTGTTATGCCTTTACAAGTATATGTATGTGTGTACAAATAGATTTTTATAACGCAAATCACAGCAGACCATTCACTGTTGTGAACCTTTTCCTCTTCACTTCGTAATATATCTCGGTAATCGTTATGTCTTTATCAGTATTTAAAGGCTTGCATCCTGCTTTCCCACTGCTGCATCACAGTTCATTGTGATTCAGTCATTATTTTACCAGCTGCACAAATTCAAGGAGCTCCTTACATTGTCTTCTCCATGAGCAGCAGCTCCTGGGCTTCTGCAAGGCCCTGCACTATATTGTTTCCTACCCCACTACATACAGCCATACAATGAAGATCTTTGGAAAAACTAGTCGATCTGTAGAATGAAGCCTTAGGAGGGAAGTGACTGATTAATTGACCCCTCTAAATGAAGCTGTCTATACCTCCCCCCATCACTGAGTCCTTTGCACCTCAAATCTATACTACCTTCCCATCACCTCCACCCTGGACCAGGTCACCATCACCCCTTTGTTGGGCTATTGTAAGACCTTCTGAATTGGTCTCCCTCCTATCCGCCTGCCTGCCTTCCAGCCCATTCTCTACAGGGTCAACACTGTGACTGTTTAAAAGTATAAATCTATGCACTTCAAGTTCCTGCTTCAAGTTGTTTCATGTTTCCCTTTGCCTGAGGAAAGTCCGAATTCCTTTCACAGCCTCTCTGGCCCTTGGTAATAATCAGGCTCATCTCTTACCCTCTTACCTGCCCTCTGTGCTTCGGCCATACTGAACCCCTGTCACATCCTCAGAGGAACTGGTCATGATCTGACCCTTGGCAAATTTGACTCCGTTTGCCCCGAATACTCGCTCCTGCCTAATTCAGCCCCTCATCTAGCCAGCCACTCCTCTGTTCTCAGTCCTCAGCCTAAACATACAGCAGAGTGGTTAACAGCACTGGCTCTAAAAGTAGGCTGCCTGGGTCTGCTTCTACCATTTATTAGCTGTATACTCAAGTTAATCTACTTCTCTACGTTTTATTTTCCCTATCTGTAAAATGGGACTAACAACAGTATCAACCTCATGGATTTGTTGTGAGGATTAAATTGGCTCGTGTGCATAAGGCACTAAGCACAATAGATGGCTCATCATAAATACTCTGTAAGTGACAGGTATGATTACTTTTATGTACCCTCCTTTGAGGGGGGCTTCCCAGGTGGCGCTAGTGGTAAAGAACCCGACTGCCAATGCAGGAGATGCAAAAGACATGGGTTTGATCCCTGGATGGGGAGGGATCCTCCTCCTAGAGGAGGGCATGGAAATCCGCTCCAGTATTCTTGCCTGGAAAACCCCATGGGCAGAGGAGCCTGTCGGGCTATAGTCCATAGGATCACAAAGAGTCGAACATGACTGAAGTGACTTAACACGCACACACACACCATCCTTTGAGAGGTCTTCATGGACCCCTTAGACAAAGTTAGATCGCTTTGCCATAGTAACTGCCATATGAGTGGATCTAAAGAGTAGAGGAAGATATACTAGTGATTAACTTACTAATGTGGCTTCATCCATTCACTTAATCATTTATTCACTTACTCAATACATATTTACATGTGAAAATTCTGCTCCAGGCACCATGCTGCATACTTGTGAGCACTAATCAGACTCACAGCCCTTTCCAGGGCTGCCAAAGTAAGGAACTGATTTCCCTGATTAGTGATTTTACTATTCAGTCAGTTAACATTTATGGAGCTAATAGCTATGCCTTGTGGCCAGGCAATCTTCAGGATGAAAGACATAGAACAGGAAAGCCCAACTAAGTCCCTCACTGAGAGAGCTTACTGTGGAATAGAGAGTCAGACAACAAAACAAACACACTTTTAACATAGAGTTAAACTGTGATGGCCTCTTGAGAGTCCCTTGGACTGCAAGGAGATCAAACCAGTCAATCCTAAAGGAGATCAACCCTGAATATTCATTAAAAAGACTGATGCTGAAGTCAAAGCTCCAATACTTTGGCCACCTGATGCAAAGAGCTGACTCACTGGAAAAGACCCTGATGCTGGGAAAGATTGAAGGCAGGAAAAAAAGGGGATGACAGAGAATGAAATGGTTGGATGGCATCACCAACTCAATGGACATGAGTTTAAGCAAATTCTGAGAGATGGTGAAGGACAGGGAAGCCTGGTGTGCTTCAGCCCAAGACATCGCAAGAAATCAGACACAGCTGAGTGACTAAACAATAAAACGGTGATGGCAGAGATGGGGAACAAGCACGAGAGAGAAGTAAGGGATGCTCTTTTAGATAAGGTGTTATAAAGTCCTCGTGGAGGGGCCGACACTTAGGCAGACTCTTAGATGAAGTGAGAGCAAACCAAGGTCTATTTGGTGAAAGAGAATTCCAGACAGTGGTAACTCCAAGTGAAGAGTCCCTCAGAATTTTGTCCTGTTCAGGGACAAGCAAGAATGTCGGTGAGGCTAGACCTCAATAAGCAAGGGCAAGAATGACATGAGAAGAGACCGAAGAGGCCTCTGGGGCCAGAACACCCGATGCTTTCTAGGTCAAGATGAGGACTTTGGATTTTCTAAGTCTGAAGGAAAACCATTAGAGGTTTTTGAGCCAAGAAGTGGTCAGAACACAATTACATCGCAAAAGATCACATTAGCTGGTGTGTGGAGAACAGATCTGAATGTATGTGGAAAGGGACAGGTATAATCAGAGAAACTATTTAGGAGGCTACTGAAGTAGTCCAGAAAATAGTGGCCTGGGTGAGAACAGGAACAGGGCTGGTGGTCAGAAGTGGTAAGGTTGGGACTTCCCTGGTGGTCCAATAGTAAAGAATCTGCTTTCCAATGCAGGTGATGCAGGTTTGATCCCTGGTCAGGTAACTAAGATCTTGCATGCTGTAGGGCACAGCCAGAAACAACAACAAAGAAGAAGAACAAGAAGTGGGAAGATTCGAGACAGGTAACTAAGATCTTGCATGCTGTAGGGCACAGCCAGAAACAACAACAAAGAACAAGAAGTGGGAAGATTCGAGACACAGCTTGAAAGCAGAGCCATCTGCTAGTGGACTGAAGGAGGATTACGAGTTAAAAAGAGAAGCTAAGGATGACTCAAGGTTTTAGAACAAAATGGTGAGATGGGGACACTGGGAGAGGACCAAGTGCTGGAAATGTGGAATCAAGCATCTAAACCAACATGTCAAGCAGGGAGTCTGGAGTTCAGGAGAGACATCAGGACAGAGATGATATTTGAGAGTCCTTAGCATACAAATGGTATTTAAAGTCATTTGTCCAGATGAGGTCCCAATAGGGAGCAGCTGGAAAGAGAGAAGAAAAGAAGAGCTAGTCCTGCACCCTGGGGCTTGCCAACAATGGCAAGTTGCAAAAGCAAGACTGTTCTAGCAAAGGAGGCTAAAAAGCAGCTAGTGATGGAGGTGGGAAAATCAGGTTAGAAAAGAGAATAACTATTACAGTTACTAAGTCATAGAGGGAAAAAGGTACACAAAGGATTCCTGATGAACTCATCACAAGTATTCTGCTGACATCTCCCCCTTTTATTCTTAATACCACCCCCTCCCAGAGCCGGTGGTTTCTCTTCCATGCCTGCTCCCTAGGCTTCCTTCCTGTCTGCATTTCTGCTGAATCAAATGTGTTGTGTATGTGTGTGCGTGTGTGTGTGTGTACATATGCACAACACTTGCATTAGGCAGCCAAGAAAAGAACTGGCTAAAAGATATTCAACCAAGAGGAGAAATACATCAGTGGAATTGTTGGGTCTTCTTGGTTTTGCTGCTTAAGAAGTCTTGGGATTGACATATACATACTACCATATAAAATAGATAACGAATAAGAACCTATGGCATAGCACAGGGAACTACACTCAATACTCTGTAATAACCTATATGGGAACAGAATCTAAAAAAGAGTTATATATGTATGTGTATAACTGATTCGGGCTTCCCAGGTGGGGCTAGTGGTAAAGAACACAACTGTTAATGCAGGAGACATAAAGATGTGGGTTCGATCCCTGAGTTAGGAAGATCCCATGGAAGAGGGCATGGCAACCCACTCTAGTATTCCTGTCTTGAATCCCATGGACAGAATAGCCTGTCGAGCTACAGTCCATAGGGTCGCAAAGAGTAAGACACAACTGAAGTGATTTAGCCTGCATGCATGTAACTGATTCACTTTGCTACACAGCAGAAACTAACACAACACTGTAAATCAACTATACTGCAAAAAAAAATTAATTAAAAAAAAAAGAAGTCTACAGTTCAAGATCCCCAAAATATATTCTTCTTGGCAGAGATACAAATCAAACCATTTTGACAAATGGTCAAAATAGCCAAATTTTCCCTAGTTGAACCAAGCTTCCCTCAATTATTTAAAATTTCAGGCCTATAACATCCTTCTCTTCTTTTTCTTTATTATGTCACTATGCCCCTGAGGTGACCTGGGGACATCAAAGCCACATTAAATCCTTGGACCTTGCTGGAAAGCTTCCCTTCAGCTTGAAAAAATAGACTGTAACCAGAGGGATTTCTATTTAAGATAACTTTTTAAATGTTGTGTAATTTTTGTGAAAAGACTTTTGTGATATTTTTCTCATTATAAAACATAAATAGATTTAATTCGCCCTAGAAAATTAAAATTGGTGGCAAACTAATCTGTTTACTATCTTCCCATACTTTTATTTGCTGACTTCCGATAACAGCCTCTATTTCCCTTTCAAGGATACATTTCCATGTAAATTAAACCGCAAGAGAAAAAAAGGGGAAAGTTTTAAATTTCTCTCTGAGCCTAACTCTCTTATTATACTCTTTAAGTTTATTGATAGATTTTTATTGGCCCCAATCTAATGTCTTTCCTTTGTTTGGGAGGTATTTTCAAGTACATCATCTCTTTTTACATAACTGTAATATAGTACCTAAAATTAGTTATTACGTAAAATACCCAAATCCTCATCAAATGTTAATTGTTGTAACGTGCCATATCTGTAGTCCAACAGACTCTTTTAAGCCTCAACTCATGTTTCCTTGTTGTTCAGTCACTCAGTCACGTCCGACTTTTTTTGACCCCATGGACAGCAGCATGCCAGGCTTCCCTGTTCTTCACCATTCACCATCTTCCAGAGTTTGCTCAAACTCATGTCCATTGAGTTGGTGACACCATCCAGCCATCTCATCCTCTGCCACCCCCTTCTCCTCCCATCTTCAATCTTTCCCAGCGTTGGGGTCTTTTCCAATGAGTTGACGCAGAGTCACACACGACTGAGTGACTGAACTGAACTAAAATGAACTGAACTGACTGAATCAGGTGGCCAAAGTACTGGAGCTTCAGCTTCAGCATCAGTCCTTCCAATGAATAGTCAGGGTTGAATTCCTTTAGGATTGACTGGTTTGATCCCTTTTCAGTCCAAGGGACTCTCAAGGGTCTTCTCTAGCATGACAGGTCAAAGGCACAAATTCTTTAGCACACAGCCTTCTTTACTGTCCAGCTCTCATATCTGTACATGACTACTGGAACAGCCATAGCTTTAACTATATTGATTATATTCTTTGCAGCCAAAGATGGTGAAGCTCTATACAGTCAGCAAAAACAAGACCGGGAGCAGACTGTGGCTCAGATCATGAACTTCTTATTGCCAAATTCAGACTTAAATTGAAGAAAGTAGGGAAGACCACTAGACCATTCAGGTATGACCTAAATCAAATCCCTTATGATTATACAGTGGAAGTGACAAATAGATTTAAGGGACTAGATCTGATAGACAGAGTGCCTGATGAACTATGGACAGAGGTTCCTGACATTGTACAGGAGACAGGGATCAAGACCATCCCCATGGAAAAGAAATGCAAAAAAGCAAAATGGCTGTCTGAGGAGGCCTTACAAACAGCTGGGAAAAGAAGAGAAGTGAAAAGCAAAGGAGAAAAGGAAAGATATTTCCGTCTGAATGCAGAGTTTCAAAGAATAGCAAGGAGAGATAAGAAAGCCTTCCTCAGCGATCAATGCAAAGAAATAGAGGAAAACAACAGAATGGGAAAGACTAGAGATCTCTTCAAGAAGATTAGAGATACCAAGGGAACATTTCATGCAAAGATGGGCTCAATAAAGGACAGAAATGGTATGGACCTAACAGAAGCAGAAGATATTAAGAAGAGGTGGCAAGAATACACAGAAGAACTGTACAAAAAAGATCTTCACGACCCAGATAATCACGATGGTGTGATCACTCACCTGGAGCCAGACATCCTGGAATGTGAAGTCAAGTGGGCCTTAGAAAGCATCACTACGAACAAAGCTAGTGGAGGTGATGGAATTCCAGTTGAGCTATTTCAAATCCTGAAAGATGATGCTGTGAAAGTGCTGCACTCGATATGCCAGCAAATCTGGAAAACTCAGCAGTGGCCACAGGACTGGAAAAGGTCAGTTTTCATTCCAATCTCAAAGAAGGCAATGCCAACGGATGCTCAAACTACCACACAGTTGCACTCATCTCACACGCTAGTAAAGTAATGCTCAAAATTCTCCAAGCCAGGCTTCAGCAATACATGAACCGTGAACTTCCAGATGTTCAAGCTGGTTTTAGAAAAGGCAGAGGAACCAGAGATCAAATTGCCAACATCTTCTGGATCATTAAAAAAGCAAGAGAGTTCCAGAAAAACATCTATGTCTGCTTTATTGACTATGCCAAAGCCTTTGACTGTGTGGATCACAATAAACTGTGGAAAATTCTGAAAGAGATGGGAATACCAGACCATCTGACCTATCTCTTGAGAAACCTGTATGCAGGTGAGGAAGCGACAGTTAGAACTGGACATGGAACAACAGACTGGTTCCAAATAGGAAAACGCGTACGTCAAGGCTGTATATTGTCACCCTGCTTATTGAACTTATATGCAGAGTACATCGTGAGAAACGCTGGGCTGGAAGAAACACAAGCTGGAATCAAGATTACTGGGAGAAATATCAATAACCTCAGATATGCAGATGACACCACCCTTATGGCAGAAAGTGAAGAACTAAAGAGCCTCTTGATGAAAGAGGAGAGTGAAAAAGTTGGCTTAAAGCTCAACGTTCAGAAAACTAAGATCATGGTATCTGGTCCCATCACTTCATGGGAAATCGATGGGGAAACAATGGAAACAGTGTCAGACTTTATATTTTTGGGCTCCAAAATCACTGCAGATGATGATTGCAGCCATGAAATTAAAAGACGCTTACTCCTTGGAAGGAAGGTTATGACCAACCTAGATAGCATATTTAAAAGCAGAGACATTACTTTGCCAACAAAGGTCCGTCTAGTCAAGGCCATGGTTTTTTCAGTGGTCATGTATGGATGTGAGAGTTGGATGGTGAAGAAAGCTGAGCATCGAAGAATTGACGCTTTTGAACTGTGGTGTTGGAGAAGACTCTTGAGAGTCCCTTGGACTGCAAGGAGATCCAACCAGTCCATCCTAAAGGAGATCAGTCCTGGGTGTTCATTGGAAGGACTGATGTTGAAGCTGAAACTCCAATACTTTGGCCACCTCATGCGAAGAGTTGACTCATTGGAAAAGACCCTAATGCTGGGAAGGACTGGGGGCAGGAGGAGAAGGGGATGACAGAAGATGAGATGGCTGGATGGCATCACTGACTCGATGGACATGAGTTTGGGTAAACTCCAGGAGTTGGTGATGGACAGGGAGGCCTGGCGTGCTGTGATTCATGGGGTCACAAAGAGTTGGATACGACTGAGAGACTGAACTGAACTAACTATATGGACATTTGTAGATAAAGTAATATCTCTGATTTTTAATATGCTGTGTAAGTTTGTCATAGCTTTTCTTCCAAGGAGCGTCTTTCAATTTGATGGCTGCAGTTACCATCTGCAATGATTTTGGAGCCCAAGAAAATAATTCTGTCACTGTTTCCATTGTTTCCCCATCTATTTGCCATGAAGCAATGGGATGGAATGCTATGATCTTCATTTTTTGAATGTTGAGTTTTAAGCCGTGTTTCTTACTGCTTGCTTTATATCTCACCTAGAAGATTCCTCATACCTACCACGCTTTAAACTGAAGGTTTGGTTCTTTCTTCATCCCAATCATTCTTATTGCCGTGTGCTCAGTCGCTCAGTCATGTCTGACTCTTTGAGACTCCAAGTACTATAGCCTTCCAGGCTCTGCTGCCCATGGAATTTTCCAGGCTAGAATGGTAGAGTGGGTTGCCATTTCCTACTCCAGGGATCTTCCTGACCCAGGGATCAAACCTTCATCTTTTGATTCTCCTGTATTGGCGGGCGGTGCTTTACAACTCACGCCATCTGGGAAGAACTCAATGGTTGTTTCACCCCCTCAGTTGCTAAGTCTTCCCTGTGGACTCCATCACCCTCAACCTCCACAACCAATTATTGCTAGATTCAGTCAAGTCCACTTCTACAATATGCCTTTTTAAAATTTATTGTTGAAACAAAGTTTAACTTTTCTTAAAAAGCCTTTAATGAATTTGTTACAATATATATTTTTTAATGTTTTGGTTTTGTGGCCACAAGGCATGTGGGATCCTAGCTCCCAGATGAGGCATTGAATCTGTACGCCCTGCATTGGAAGGTGAGGTCTTAACCACTGGACCACCAAAGAAGTCCCTACGACATGTCATAAAGCTCTCCATTCCCTGCATCTCCTCTGCTCCCACACCAACCCAAAGCATCCTCACCTACAATTATAGACTGCAAAAACCTCCTATTTGGTCTCTCCTCTTCTATAATTTCCCTTTCCAATCCAAGCCCAATCTCAAAATATTTTTCACATAGACATCATTCTGAAAAATAAAATCAGGTAAAATAATTCCCTGGTTATCAAAACAACCCTGTTAGACCAAAATTATTCATCAAAACATAATGATACTGAATTATGATGCCAGGTGCAAAAAGATCTGAGAGTTCCAAAAATCTAAGAAAAATGCAGCTCTTAGTTTAATAATCCACACATGATATGCTCATGAACTGTCTGCTTCTAACTCTGTATTCTTCCATGGAGGGATCAAGGATTCACATATGAGGCAAAAGCATAAACAACCTTTTTTTCCTGAAGAAGTCAGCTAAGAATGAGGACAGAGTTTCTAAAGCTCTGTCCCTTTAAAAACTAGTTTTTGGGGTTCAAGAACTCTTGGTATATCACCACTGACCTCATCTATAAACCATAGAGTTTTATGAAAGATGTTGACGGCATCACTGCCTCTGTTTTAATTTCCTCAAAAAAAGTCCTATAGCTTTTATGAATTCTCCTGGGAGTCTATTCCCCACTTCTAAACGATCTCACTCTTGTTATTACAGCTCTGATAAAGACTCTGATGAAACACTTCTTATATATTTCTATTTTATTTATCAAAGCATCTTCTTGTGCATGTTGTTAGTTAAGGGTGCTGTTGTTTTCAAGATGCACAAGAGAAAACAAAATGCTATCTCATGAAGAGTAGATGTTTAGCTCCCAAAGCTACTTCCTAATGCCATTTCCATGGAAACAGGACATTTTCCCTTAACTGCAATGACATTAATAATCAGGTGTCTAAAGTCATACAAAAGGGAGAAAAGAGGACAGAAATTACCAGCCAATCTTTCCTATGTCAACAGGGAACACAACGATCATGACCCTCATCTAAGACAAGAATAGATGTTCAACAAGTTAATCTTTCATCTTATTTCTGTTTATAAATACATCATATGACAACAACAACAAAAAAAGTTGCCATCCAAAGAAAAGATTCTGAGGAAAACCACTCAAGCAACAATCAAAGAGCAGCTTAATCCCACCGTTCCTCTATGAAGCCTCTCCACACCCATCGTGTGCCACCCAGAGCCAAACTCAGAGGGCATCTGATCAAATGCAGAAGAAAAGGATTTGGGAAAAATGTAGTTCTTGTAATTTCTTTGTACAGACCTCTGTAGAGCTCTATTTACATAGTGACAAAGAAGCAGATGAAAGAAGTAAAGGAAAAACTCAAATAACTCAAATCAGAATGTTTATAAATTTATGAACGTCTCCAACTGTACATCCAACAATCAAATAACTGCTTTTTTTTCTTTTAATTTTCCCCTCAGTGCTCACTGTCATGTCAATAGCCTTGAGTCTCAAGAGAAAAATAATTTGCAAACCATGAAAAGAACCACATATAATTTTTCATAGCAAAAGCTTAAAACAGAACATATTGTTTGTGATCAGAATTGGGAAGCTATGAAACTATCCTGCTATGATTAAACCTTTTTCTATCCACTTCTTTCAAGATATGCGAAACAAATAATCCATCAGACCAGAATTAAGGACAAAGAACTAGCTTGGGGTTTGTCTATCATCACAGGATGATTCAAAATCTTGTGAAAACAACTTTGTGAATAAAAAGTTTACAAAAGTTTGGAACTACTTCTTATAAGACACTCACAAAAAAATGTTGAACTGACTAAAAATTGCATGGTAAAAATGGCAAATGTTACTCTTCAACACAGTTTTCTGGAATATCCGGTCAATAAACATGCTATTAATTTGGCGTTCTCTTCAAAATGATAATTTGAGGAAATCTTTAAAGGAAAAATTATGGCATGTCACAACATGGTCCAAAATAGTAGCAACACAACCTTCAGATATACAGCCAGGAGTAAGACTGTTGGATCACATGGTAATTCTATTTTTTTTTAAGAAATACCATATTGTTTTCCATTAGTGGCTGCATAAATTTATATTTGCATCAACAGTTTTGTGTGTTTGTCCAATCAGTATCTTAAAGAGCTATCTGCACTCCTATGTTCACTGCAGCATTATATACAACTGCCAAGATATGGAAACAACCTGTGTCCTTTGATGGATGAATCAAAAAAATAAAATGTGGTATATATACACAGTGGAATATTATTCGGTCATAGAAAGAAGAAATGTGCCATTTTCAGCAACATGAATGAATCTGGAGGGCATTTTGCAAGTGAAATAAGCCGGGAAGAGAAAGACAATTACTGTGTGGCATCAAGTACATGGGGAGTCCTTTTTTAAAAAAATCAATTTCATAGAAACTGAGACTAGAATGGTGGTTGGTTGCCAGGGCCTAAGGGAGGAGAAAATGGTAATTGGGAGAAGTATAGATCAAAGGGTAGGAATTTCGCTTATAAGAAGAATAAATTTTGAGGATCTAATATACAGCATGATCACTCTAGCTAATTACACAGCCCTGTGCACTTTAATGCTATGGAGAATAGATTCTAAGCAAATAGATATTTTAAAAAGAGTTCATTATGTGAGGTGATGAATGTGTTAATTATCTTGATCTTGGTAATCATTCACAATGTGTATCAAATCATCCCATTGTACACTTTAAATATACATAATTATATTTGTCAATTTTTCCTCAATAAAGCTGGAGGGAGAAAATAGGAAAAACAATGGCAACATCAAAGTCTGTTCCCACCTGGGGAAAGTCACAGATCAGTCTTGCTAGCTAATATCATAGGGATGCAATCAACCCTCAACCATGAAGGCTCAGAAATCAGACTTTGTCAGCACAGGTAGTGCTAGTGGTAAAGAACCCACCTGCCAACACAAGAGACATAAGAGACACGAGTTCAATCCCTGGGTTGGGACGATGTCCTGGAGGAGGGCAGGGCAACCCATTTCAATATTCTTGCCTGGAGAATCCCATGGACAGAGGAGCATGGTGGGCTACAGTCCATGGGGTTGCGAAGAGTCAGACACGACTTAAATGACTTAGTATGTACCCAGCACATCAAAGAATCCTTCTCCCATAGCTGAGACTGAAGATGAATCCAGAAGGCTAGTTTAGGAATTTCTACTGAGAAAAGATCCAAATAGTGACTTAAATTTTTGACTTCAATTTTCACTCTGTGTGAAAAACAGCATTTTACCCCCAATACAATGGTGTCTTTGTCTTCCTTGGGAAGGAAAGGAAGGAAGGAAGGAAACAAAAAGAAAGAAGGAAGGAAACTAAGGAATAAAGAAAAAAAGTAGGGTGGATAGAGATGGAGAGTTGGATGCAGTAAATGTTAAGGGTTGACATTCAGCTCACACAGCCTGGCCTCCCTGATCCAACGTACCCATCTGTGCTGTGCTTAGTCACTCCGTCGTGTCTGACTCTTTGCAACCCCATGGACTGTAGTGCAGCAGGCTCCTCTGTCCGTGGGGATTCTCCGGGCAAGAATACTGGAGTGGGTTGCCGTGCCCTCATCCAGGGGATCTTCCCAACCCAGGGATTGAGCCCAGGTCTCCCGCATTGAAAGCAGGTTCTTTACCATCTGAGCCACCAGGGAAGGTCAAGAATACTGGAGTGGGTAGTCTACCCCTTCTCCAGGGAATCTTCCCGAGTCAGGAATTGAACTGGAGTCTCCTGCACTGCAGGCGGATTCTTTATCAGCTGAGCTACCAGGGAAGCCCAATGTACCCATTTGGTCTCTGCCAATGCAACCCAAGTGCCCAAAGGCATCCACTTATCAGGGTTCCCTCTCAGCAAATCAGGATTCAGAGAGGCACTTCTAGCTTTGCCCCAGCGTCTTCTCTTTTTCCCATGGCTAATCAAGCTCAGTGCTCAGCAACACATTCTTCCATTAGATATATTAATACTTTTAATCACATTCAAATTAATGCTGGCAGGGAGGGGAGCCATTCTGTATCTTTCAGTGGTCTATTACAACTGATTTTTAAGTTTAATTTCAGCAGATCATCTCATGTCTTTGATTTTGAAGTGCTCAGGGGTTATACCAATAGGTCTGTAACTACCAAGGACTAAGTAATCTCATGATTCCAGCTAGTTCACATTGTCCAAATTGAGTCTGACCCAGAAAATATAAAGCTTTTTTAAAAAGGTGGCTGTTTATAAGAAATTAAAATCATTCAGGAAAAATGAAATAACTGATAAGAGAGTTGTCAACTTATTTTTCTAAGAGCATTTAAAAGAAAAATATACCATCTACTAAGACTAAGTAAAGATTTGCTGTTATTATTCAGTCACTAAGTCACGTCCAACTCTTTGCAACACCATGGACTGTAGCACACCAGGCTCCTCTGTCCTTTACTATCTCCAGGAGTTTGCTCAAATTCTTGTCCATTTAGTCGGTGATATTATCTAACCATTTCATTCTCTGTTGTCCCCTTCTCTTTTTGCCTCCAATTTTTCCTAGCATCAGGATCTTTCCCAATGAGTCGGACTGTCTTCGTGTCAGATGGTCAAAGTAGTGGAGCCTCAGCATCAGTCCTTCCAATGAATATTCAGGTTTGATTTCCTTTAGGATTGACTAGTTTGGTCTCCTTGAAGTCCAAGGGATTCTCAAGAGTCACCTCCAGCAACACACCCAAATATAGGGGAAAAGACAGCCTCAGCATAAAACAGTGCCTTTAGGATGGTTCCCTTAGTTTCCCCACTTTTCTTCCTACAATGAGCACCTTGTTTTATTCCAGCGTTGTCAGGTGGGCATGGGCTGGCAGAATAGCATTTGGGAAACCATCCTCCACAGCTCCAACACTCAGAGAGTCTCCTCCTAGAGCTCAGGCAGGATGTGACCCAGAAATAAGGGGACCTGCCTTGTGCTCCAAAGTCTCCTAACAAAGAGACTCCAAAGCCCTTTCTATATTTAAGAAACAAAAGTGAAAACCTACAAAAACTAATACAATTCTTCGATTTTTGGAAGAAATTTACAAAGCTATAATAACATAAACTACTTCAATAAAATGCCTACTTCCTTCCTTCAGAGCTGAGCTTCTGGGAAGAACAGTCCTTGTTTGCATGCCTGGATCCACTCTCGTTTGGCCTCTGCCCTCTCGTGCTACTGAAATAGCCCTCAGCAGATCATTATTAACCTTCTAATGGCAAAAGCCAATGAAAGTGTTTCAGTCCTTATAAGATTAAGGTCTGTGCTGACTACTTCCTTTTTCTTAAAATTTTCTTGGCTTCCAAGACACACTCCTTCATCTCCTTAATGGTTTCACATTCACCGCCTTAAATAAGGGATGAACACATGCCACAGGGCAACTAAGCCCACTTGCTGCAATTACTGAGCCCACGATTTGCAACTAGAGAAAGCCCTCACGCTGGAATGAAGAGCCACATAACCAAGAAAATATTTTAAATAAAAAATAAAAATAAGTAAGGGATGGAAAGGCAAATTCGTCTTCCTTGTTGACACTGATCTATTGCAGTGGGTTCTGAGACCACTAGCAGAAATAAACCTTGAATGTTCATTGGAAGGACTGATGTTGAAGCTGAAGCTCCAATACTTTGGCCACCTGAAGCGAAGAGCTGACTCACTGGAAAAGACTCTGATGCTGGGAAAGACTGAAGGCAAAGCAGAAGAGGGTGGCAGAGGATGAGATGGTGGGATGGCATCACCGACTCGATGGACATGAGCTTGAGCAAACTCTGGGAGATGGTGAAGGACAGGGAAGCCTGGCAAGCCGCAGGCAATGGATCATAAAGAGGCAGACACTACTTAATGACTGACAGATGACAGTGACTGAGAACACTGTGCTGAGAGATTCCCAAGAGTGCTGGGCTTGATGAGCAGTGTTTCCCATGAGGTTGAACGGAGGCACAGAACAAAATGTGTGCCAGAGAGTTTTTAATCTCCTGTTAAGTAATGGTATCGCCCAAAGTTTTATCTTTCACTCTCTTCTCATCCCTGTATCATGTCAGCTGTGCCCACGGCTTCAATAACTTCTCACACACTGTCTCCCACATCCCTATTTCTAAACTGGACATCTCCCTGTATTAAACTATGTATTAACCTGAATATCCCACGGGCCCCCCAATATCAACATGTCTGTAACTACATCTTTCCCCAGAACATCCTGCTCCTCCGGAATTTTACACTTTGGTTAATGGCACTTCTCACCAAGCCCTCAAACTGGCAGTCGTCCTAGGCTTCTTTTCTCTGTCACTCCTTATTCTATATGGTTTCCGGGTCTTGTCACCTTTATAGTCACGTTTCTCTCCTCCTTCCTCTCTACATCACCTTAGCTCAGTTCTTTATCAGCTTTTTCCTGCAGTTTCATGATGGTTCTCTAATTTATCTCCAATCCATCCTCACAAAATATGAACATCATTTCTTCACTTAAAAATTCTTTGATTTGAGAGAATAGCATTGAAACATGTATATTATCATATGTGAAACAGATCGCCAGTCCAGGTTCGATGCATGAGACAGGGTGCTCAGGGCTGGTGCACTGGGATGACCCAGAGGGATGGGATGGGGAGAGGGGTGGGAGGGGGATTCAGGATGGGGAACACGTGTACACCCATGGCTGATTCATGACAATATATGGCAAAACCACTACAATATTGTAAAGTAATTAGCCTCTAATTAAAATAAATAAATTTAAAAGATGAAAAAAAATAAAATTCTTCAAGCCCTTTCCTAATATTTTGAAAATATTTTTTCTTCATAACTTTACTGAGGTATGACTGATACACAATAAAATGGCACATATCGAAAGCACACTATTTGATGAGTTCTAAAATACGTATGTGGGGCTTCCCTGGTGGCTCAGGGGTAAAGAATACACCTGACAATGCAGCAGACATGATTTTGATCCCTGGGTCAAGAAGATCCCTTGGAGAAAAAAATGGCAACCCACTCCAATACTCTTGCCTGGGAAATCCCATGGGCAGAGGAGCTTGGGGGGCTGCAGTCTATGGGGTTGCAAAGAGTTGGACATAGCTTATCTCAGTTGGTAAAGAATACACCTGCTTCAATTCCTGGGTTGCAAAGATCCACTGGAGAAGGGATAGGCTGCCCACTCCAGTATTCTTGGGCTTCCCTTGTGGCTCAGCTGGTAAAGAACTCACCTGCAATGCAGGAGACCTGGGTTCGATCCCTGGACTGGGAAGATCCCCTGGAGAAGGAAAAGGCTTCCCACTCCAGTATTCTGACCCTGAGAATTTCAAGGACTATATAGTTCATGGGGTCACAAAGAGTAGGACACGACTGAACGACTTTCACTTTCTTTCTTTTCTTTTACAACTAAACAGCAGCAACAAGACAAAATATTAATACATATGCACATGGGAAACCATCACCACAATCAAGATAATGAACACATCCACTGCCCTCCAAATATTCTTGCATCTCATTGTATTCCCTCCTATGCAGCCGGTATGTGAGCTAAAATCAGGCCACCTGGGTAAAATCCTCATTCCAAAACTTCAAGACTGAGTTTGGGAAAGTCACTTAAGCTCTCTCTGTCTCAACTTCCCAATTAAAGTAAAAAGGGACTAATAATACTGCCAATTTCATATATGTATGGTGAGGAAAATACAGCTAAAACTTCAGAATGCTAAGAGAAACATCCAGTGGCTCCCATTTCACTAGACTAAGAGTCAGATCCTTTAAAATGACCACAAGAGAGACTCTGCATGATGTAGCTCTCAACTCTTACCGCTCTGCTCTGCCACATCACCATCTGTTGTATTAATAATACTCGCTGAGCAATTGCTGACCATAGAGACTTTATGCCCACTCTTCCCTCTGTCCAAAATATTCTCCCCCAAACTTGCCCATTCCAGTAGTCACATACGGACATGAGAGTTGGACCATAAAGAAGGCTGAGAGCCAAAGGATTGATGCTTTCGAATTATAGTGCTGGAGGAGACTCTTGTCCCTTGGACAGCAAGGAGAGCAAACCAGTCCATCCTAAATGAAATCAACCCTGAATATTCATGGGAAGGACTGATGCTGAAGTTGACACTCCAATCCTTTGTGCCCCTGACATGAAGAGCTAACTCACTGGAAAAGACCCTCATGCTGGGAAAGATTGCAGGTAGGAGGAGAAGGGGGTGACAGAGGATGAGATGATTGAACGGTATCACTGACTCAGTGGACATGAGTTTGAGCAAACTCCAGGAGATAGTGAAGGACAGGGAAGCCTGGCACGCTGCAATTCATGGGATGGCAAAGAGTCAGACATGACTAAGCAATTGAACAACAAATTTGCCCAGTTTTTTCCCATACTAATATTATATCTCTCTACAAAATGCCAAGCCTTTCCTATGCAAATTTTTACCCATCCCTTTTCTGTTTACTCCACTTCTTCCACTTTCCAAAGTTCTTTTCACCCTCAAACTTTCTATATATTTGCTTATATATTTATTGTCTCCCTCCACTCTCTCCCTCCAGCTAATGAAAACATTAGCCCCATGAGAACAAAAACTTTGCCTATTTTGTTCATTGTTTCTCTAGCACTAGGTTCACACTGGATGCTAAAAACATTTATTGAATTAACAGGGCCTCTGGCACAAAGTGCAGACTCAACACATGGCAGCTGTTATCAGTAATGTGATTGTCATCACCATCATCATCACATGTGCCCTAGCACCACCACACCTAGTAAACAACCTCCACCTCTAAATGAAACTGTAGGCCAAACCCTTTCCTCCCCAAATCAGGCCCACACCTGCATTCTGAGGACAATGCCACTGTGTCAACTCACATTTCTCCAAAGTCCTTGACCTTGCCTAACCTTGATTTCTGGAACTAGCTGCTTAACGTAATGTTTTCTTTCTCAGCTTCCTAAATCTGGCCTCACACTAAATAAACCACAGACTTTGTGTTCAGAGCATGGCCCATTTGACCCTTAAGAATCTGCTGAAATTAACCACGTACTTTCTGATTTCCAAAAAAATCCAAACCATATGTCACCCTAAGCTTTGCTTGATCAGGCCTTCTCTACAACTAACTGTTCATGCTCTAGTTGGACCAATAACTTTAAGTGAATTATATATTTTTATGAAACAATCTTTAATTCATATAAGTACTTTTCTGTCTCAGTAAAAGCTTCCATCTTCCCACAATACTTCACAGTTCTTGAGAAACACTGCAATTCTGTCATGTGTAATATTGATTTATTTGCCTAGATGACAACTGCTATGCTGATGTGAGCCACACAAATACTAACTAGCAAACGAAATAGTGATCTATCTCACAGTATTATGTGTAATTGCTTTTCAACAGACATTTGTAAATATACATTTGTGGGCCTTTCATACCAGGGGGCTGTATAGGTATTCAATGAAGATATATTAAATTGAGTTTGCAGGTGTTGTAGAATCGGTGTGACAGAGCTCTGATACATAATCCTGGGTCATTTGACACCTTGCCTGATTTGCACTGCCTGAGTACTTTGCGTACAACATATTTGTTATAGTCAAATATTCTGATTCAGAGGCTCTCACAAATATAATACACTGAAAGACTATTCATCAGCTTATTTCCATCAATGCCTTTCACTATGATAACTTCCCTAGAGCCTGCAATCCTAACTACCCTAAATCACTGACCCCTCTCCATAGTTCAGCAGAGTTTGGTCTTAAAAGCAGTTTCTGGGATCGGACAGACACCAGACTGAATGATGCCAAATGCGTGTCATCCAAAGCCACTACAATGTCTGTTCCAAATCTGCCCACGTACCACACCTTTATCTATCTGGAAAGCTTCAGACATTGTTCTTATATATGGATGGACTTGCTTCAGTGTCCTTTCTCACTTCTCTCAACCCACCATTTGTATCATTATTTATTATTTAATAGCTGTATCTCCAGATGACTTCCCACTGCACTGATTCTCTCCGTAACACACACAAACATACACACATATTCACACAACAACCACTACTCCTCCCAGCCTTAAGACATTCTCAGATCTCACTCATCCTTTATGAAGAAGGCTCCTGCAGTTTCATCTCTACAAACTCTGGAAATGTTTTGTGCATGTGGTTAAATATACATAACATAAAATGTACCATCTAAGCCATGTTTAATTGTATCATTCTGTGGCATTAAGTAAACTCACACTGTGTACAACCCTCACCACCATCCACCTCCTTCCTCTTAGCCCCAGGCAACCACCATTCATTCCACTTTCTGTCTCTGTGAATTTGATTACTCTAGGACCCTCATATAAAATCATATAATATCTGTCCTTTTGTGAGTAGCTTATTTTCACTTAGCATTATGTCTTCAAGGGTCATCCACAGTACAGTATGTGTCAGAATCCCCTTGCTATTTAATACTGAATAACATTCCACTGGATATATGTACCACATCCTACTGATCCATCTGTGGACACTTGGGGTGCTCCCACCTTTTGGCCTGGGTATACTGTCTTGAACACTTTTATCCTTTCTCCATAACTACTGAGAGACAAATAAACAATAGGTATTCCAACTAAGCACTAAGGATAAATCAGGTACAAAATCAAGAATTCTGTTTTCATGGAGTTTATGTTTTGATGGGAAGAGACAAACAATAAATAATAATTAGGTAGAGCATTAAAGAATGTGCTAACCATTTGACAATTGCACTCATCTCCCATGCTAGCAAGGCCATGCTTAAAATTTTGCATACTAGGCTTCAGCATTATGTGAACCAAGAACTTCTAAATGTCCAAGCTGGGTTTCGAAAAGGAAGAGGAACAAGAGATCAAATTGACAACATTCACTGGATCATAGAGAAAGCTAGTGAATTCCAGAAAAACATCTACCTCTGTTTCATCAACTATGCTAAAGCCTTTGACTGTATGGATCATAATAAACTGTGGAAAACTTTAGAAGAGATGGGGATACAGACCATCTTACTTGTCTCCTGAGAAGCCTGTATGTGGGTCAAGAAGCAAAAGTGAGAACCCTGTAGGGTTTCTCTGGTGGCTCAGATGGTAAAAATTTGCCTGCAATGTGGGAGACCTGGGTTGAATCCCTGGATTGGGAAGATCCGCTGGAGAAGGGAACTCCAACCCACCCCAGTATTCTTGCCTGGAGAATGCTATGGACAGAAGAGCCTGGCAGACGACAGTCCACGGGGTCACAAAGAGTCAGACATGACTGAGTGACTTTCACTTTCACTTTTCACTTTCATGGACCAACTGACTGGTTCAAGATTGTAAAAGGAGTACAACAGGGCTGTCTGCTGTCACCCTGTTTGTTTAATCTATATGCTGAGCACATCATAAGAAATGCCAGGGTGGATGAGTTATATTACAAGCTGGATTATCAAGATAGGCAGGAAAAACATCAACAACCTCAGATATGCGGACGATACCACTTGAATGGCAGAAAGAAAAGAGGAACTAAAGAGCCTCTTGATGAGGGTGAAGGAGGAAAGTGAAAGAGCCAGCTCAAAACTAAATATTAAAAAGCCAAGATCATGGCATCTGGGCCCATTACTTCATGGCAACTAGAGGGGGAAAAGTTAGAAGTAGTGATAGATTTCCTCTTCTTGGGCTCTAAAATCACTGACTGCAGCCATGAAATCAGAAGACATTTGCTTTTGGCAGGAAACCTATGACAAATCTAGACAGTATGTTGAAAAGCAGAGACATTATTCTGCCAACAAATGTCCATATAGTCACGGCTATGGTCTTCCCAGTGGTCATGTATAGTTGTAAGAGCTGGACCAGAAAGAAGGCAGAATGACAAAGAATTGATGCCTTTGAACTGTGGTGCCGGAGAAGACTCTTGAGAGACCCTTGGACAGCAAGGAGACAAAACCCTTCAATCTTAAGGGAAATCAACCCTGAATAATTGTTCAGAGGACTGATGCTGAAGCTGAAACTCCAGTATTTTGGCCATCTGATGCAAACAGCTGACTCATTGGAAAAGTCCCTGATGCTGGGAAAAATTGAGAACAGAAGGAGAAGAGGGCATCAGAGGATAAGATGGCTGGATGGCATCACTGATGCAATGGACATGAATTGGGGCAAACTTTGGGAGATGGTGAGGGACAGAGAGGCCTGGCATTGTGCAGTCCATGGAGTCGCAAAGGGTCGGACATGACTATGTGACTGAATAACAACAAAGCATTAACACGAAGGCTGCAATTTTAAATAGATTGGTCAAGACAGACCTCACTGAAAGGGTGACCTCTCAGCAATGATTTGAAGGTGGTCATTATTTTGATGGTTTCACATAGCATTTGTGAAATGAGTATTACCTCCCATCTACATCTCCAGTACCAATGCTGCTAGATGTATTTGCTTGAATAGATAAGTTTCTGTCTTCATTAACCCCCTAAAATCTATTCTTTCAACATATTACCGATCTTCATTAATATGTTGCCACTACTCAGTCATGCAGATGTGGTATGTGGTAGGCAGCCTCTCAGATGGTCCCCAAGGATTCCTGTCTTCTGGAATTCTTGCCTTAGTATAATAGCCTTCCCCTAAGTGTAAGCTGGACTCAGGGACCTCCTTCTAACAAGCAGAATATAGCAGAACTGATGTAAGGTCATTTCCAAGGCTGAGTTTTTTAAAGATTGTAGTTTCTGACCTAGGCAGTCTTTCTCACGTCTCTTAGATTGCTTTCAATGTGGGAAATCAGTTGACATGTTATGAAGAAGCCCTATGGAAAGGCCCCTGTGACAAGGGACCATGACCAGTCATCAGCCATGTAAGCACTCTTAGAATCAGATTCCCCAGATAGGGCTAAGTTCTAAGATGACTGTAGCCTCAGCCAACAGAATGACTACAACCTCACGAGGGACCTTGAGACAAAGACCTCCAGCTAAGCCACTCCAAGCTTCCTGACCCACTAATGTGTGAAATAATAAATGTTGATCCCAGTTTTAGTATAATCTCTTAAGCAGCAGTAGATAACTAATTTGTAAGAAGAGACCTTGCAACCATTCTCTAGATTTTTTTTTTTAATTCCAGACTTCCATATCCCAAGATCTTAAAAGTGCCTGGCACAAAGTAGGTGATCAATAAATATCAGTTAATTACTCTCTCTCCTTTACACATCACTATCAATCATCAAGGCCTGTCAATTTGCCCTTCTACAAAAGTTGAGAAACTGTCTGTACTCCTATTACCATTATCCTAGGTGGATTCCTTCTCATCTCACACTTAAACCATGTCAGTATCTCTTAACTAGGTTTCCCTGCCTTCACTCGGGCTGCATCTGTTCACATTCTCTTCAGTGGTGTCCGACTCTTTGCGACCCCTAGGACTGTACCCCACCAGGCTCCTCTGTCCACGGGATTTCCCAGGCAAGAATACTGGAGTGGGTTGCCATTCCCCATTCCAGGGGATCTTCCTGAACCAGGGATTGAATTTGCACATCTCTTGCATCTCCTGCATTGCAGGCTGATTCTTTACTCACTGAGATGCTTGGGAAGCCCTTACTCTAGCTACTGCCCCTAAAATTGATCTTTTATGCTGCAATTAGAGTTGTCTGTGTGAAAAACATCTGTCCCATTTACAACATTTCAAGGGTGCCCTGTTGCCTAAAATAAAATTCAATCTCATTGGCACTGCATTTTAAGGCTCCATATCAGAGCTTCAGACTATGTATTCAAACCTACCTTCTGCCATTCACTACCTTATATATCATGCTTTAGTGATATTAACTAACCTATTTTGATTTTTCTTTACAAACCATCAGGGCTTTTTTTCTTTCTTTGGTTCATATTGTGCTTTTACCTAAAAACCCTTTCCACCTCTATCTGGTTAGATTTTACCCATTCTTTACGACTGACTTCACATCAGGAATCATCCTTCCAGAAAACGTTCTCTGAATGCTCCACACTGGGCCAACTAGCTCTTTCTTGTGCTTTCTGGGGTCCCTGTAATATACCTGTGTTTCAGGGTCTACTGCTGTATCGTTACAGCATCTCTGAGGCAAATGGTAAGGGAGAAAGATTTCCCCTTCAATTTTTTACCTAAAAAAAATTAATTTTCCTTGATGATGTAAAGGTATTAGGTATTTAAATGTCTACTGAGTGGCAAGTCATTTTCTTAAGATTAAGAAGTGCCAGAATGTAAAATTAGATGCTATGAAGAAACTGAACCCAAGGGAATTTGAGGAAGGAAGGAAGTAAAACCCCAACTCTCCACTGTCCAAATTTAAAGTGAAGGACACTGGTTGGGACAGACCAAGTGAGCCCTTTCAAGGCCCTGCCACAGGACGGGGAACGATTCCTGAGGAAGGCAGTGATTAGGAGCAGAAGCCAAGGCTGGGGGTGGGTGCTGAGCCCCTGTACACGTGTCAGTGAGGCAGGATGTTCTTGGACCCTACGCCCCGGCATGGAAATTCCTCACTGGGAACCACAGCTGGAAATGAGCAGACAGCTGCGGCCTGAGCCCTCTTCAGGGGGCTCCACCCACATATCACACGTGTTGTACACGGAGCAGCTCGACACCAAGGAACCCAGTTCAGTTCAGTCGCTCAGTCGTGTCCGACTCTTTGCGATCCCATGGACTGCAGCACGCCAGGCCTCCCTGTCCATCACCAACTCCCAGAGTTTACTCGAACTCATGTCCATTGAGTCAGTGATGCCATCCAACCATCTCATCCCCTGTCGTCCCCTTCTCCTCCCACCTTCAATCTTTCCCAGCATCAGGGGCTTTTCAAATGAGTCAGCTCTTCCCATCAGGTGGCCAAAGTACTGGAGTTTCAGCTTCAACACCAGTCCTTCCAATGAACATTCAGGACTGATTTCCTTTAGGATGGACTGGTTTGATCTCCTTGCAGTCTAAGGGACTCTCAAGAGTCTTCTCCAACACCACAGTTTAAAAGCATCAATTCTTCGGTGCTCAGTTTTCTTTATAGTCCAACTCTCACATCCATACACGACCACTGGAAAAACCAGAGCCTTGACTAGACGGACCTTTGTTGGCAAAGTAACATCTCTGCTTTTTAATATGCTGTCTAGTGAACTGTGGTGTTGGAGAAGACTCTTGAGAGTCCCTTGGGCTGCAAGGAGATCCAATCAATCCATCCTAAAGGAGATCAATCCTGGGTATTCATTGGAAGGACTGATGTTGAAGCTGAAACTCCAATACTTTGGCCACCTCATGCAAAGAGTTGACTCATTGGAAAAGACCCTAATGCTGGGTAGGATTGGGGGCAGGAGGAGAAGGGGACAACAGAGGATGAGATGGTTGGATGGCATCACTGCCTCGATGGACATGAGTTTGGGTAGACTCTGGGAGTTGGTGATGGACAGAGAGGCCTGGCGTGCTGTAATTCATGGGGTTGCAAAGAGTCGGACACGACTGAGCGACTGAACTGAACTGAACTAGATTGGTCATAACTTTTCTTCCAAGGAGGAAGCATCTTTTTATTTCATGGCTGCAGTCACCATCTGCAGTGATTTTGGAGCCCAAGAAAATAAAGGCTGCCACTGTCTCCACTGTTTCTCCATCTATTTGCCATGAAGTGATGAGACCAGATGCCATGATCTTAGTTTTCTGAATGTTGAGCTTTAAGCCAACTTTTTCACTCTCTTCTTTCACTTTCATCAAGAGGCTCTTTAGTTCTTCTTTGCTTTCTGCCATAAGGGTGCTGTCATCTGCATATCTGAGGTTATTGATATTTCTCCCAGGAATCTTGATTCCAGCTTGTGCTTCCTCCAGCCCAGCACTTCTCATGATGTCCTCTGCATATACAGCCTTGACAGACTCCTTTTCCTATTTGGAACCAGTCTGTTGTTCCATGTCCAGTTCTAACTGTTATTCCTAACCTGCATACAGATTTCTCAAGAGGCAGGTCAGGTGGTCCTCACCATGTCCAAGGTCAGGAGCAGCAGCTGTGAGGAGATACCCCACGTCCAAGGTCAGAGAAACCCCAGTAAGTCGGTAGGCACTGGAGTGGCTGTGAGGAGATACCTCAACTCCAAGGGCAAAGGAGAAACACCAGCAAGGTGGTAGCAGGGGCGAATTCACATTTAGAATCAAACCCCATTCCTGCCAGAGACACTCAGAAGGCTCATATAAACCTTGTGCGCACCACGACCCAGGGACCCCACAGAGACTGAGACCAGGGAATCCAGCATCTGTTTAATTTTCTACACAGCTCTTTCCTCTCCACTCCCATCTCAGCTCATCCCAACTTCTGCAAAGTTAAGCAGAAGGAAACGTCGGAGGAGACATCATTAACATGGCCTCACTTTCTTAATAAACGTCCAAATAGATTTTGCAGCCTGAGCAATGCGGATAGTGGGAACATCGATAAACCACTTCCAATATTAAAATAGAATATATGCAGCAGACAATCTCTGTCATGCCACATGTTGACAAAGGGCAGCCTAAGTGAGGGTTAGCCAAAGGTTTTGGAGACAAATCAAGCTGAATTGCAGATGTGCTCCACCTCTTACTAACTGTGTGACAGTGAGAAAGTCATTTAGTTCCTCTGTGGCTTTTATCTGAAAAGGCATAATGGGATGAATTGTAGTTCTTACCTTGTCAGGTTGCTGTGAAGGATAAATGAGAGAATTTATTGAAGGGCTTAGCAATCAATAAATTTAACTTTTAAAGTGGTCAGCTGAAAGGGAAAACACTTAAAGCCTTTCTATAGCATCTCAGGCAAATGGTAAGGGAAGGTCAAACAACAAACCCACAAATAGCATCCTGTTTGTCCTTAGCAAAATAAACATCTAGGGAAAACACTGGGTGCAATGGGAACTTGAGATTGACCATATGGGATCTTCTGCAGGTTATAAAAATAGCTTAATTTAATCAGAAACCCTCAGCTTCCAAGAGGTCTGAATACATATGAGAAGGAAATAGATTTTGTCAATCAAGCCCTTGTGTCAGACTCCACATTCGATACAGAATTGTGGCTAACTTAATCAGAGGTCATATGGACCACAGGAAAAGGCAAGCATTGTAGTCAGTTTTTTTTTTTCTAATATCTGCTTTCAGATCATTAATACTAGTGGCTTTAAATAATGATCTTTGTTTGTTACCTCTTATAAGTCAGGATGAACCATAAGTGAACAATCTGTGGACTAACCCCTAAAAATTAAGGCTAATTAGTTTAAACTGGACTGAATACCATTGACCAGAACACAATTGGATGACAGGTAACAAGACAGTGTTTTTAAAATACAGACCCCAAAATATTTAGTTTCCTACACTGGGCCTGTGGACACTCACCTAAATATGCTAGCTTTAACTCGAAAATATTTCAATGTGCCTTATTTTAAGAAAAAACAAAAAGCATGCAAATTATTTTCCCTGACGCTGGGAAAGAATGAAGGCAAAAGAAGAGGGTGACAGAGGGTGAAATGGTTCGATAGTATCACTGACTCAATGGACATGAGCAAACTCCAGGAGGTGGTGAAGGACAGAGAGGCCTGGAAGACTGCATTCCATGGGTCGCAAAGAGTTGGACACAACTTAGCAACTGAACAACAGCAACAATGCAAATTTTCAAAGCAGAGACATCAGAAGATAATGATTTGCATTAGAAATATTCTTGGAAGAATTCCTTGGAATATAGAAACACTAAGTCCAGAAACTGAATCTGCTTCCACTCTAAAAAGTTGTATCTGTATCAACGCATTTAAGGAATTAGCAAAAATAACCAAAATCTTATTATCATAAAATAGAAAAGCAGGAAAATGTCTTGAAAATCACAAATGCTAATCCTCTCATTTTATTGATCCACATCAGCAGGTGGAGTGATATCCTATCACTGATCATCTGGGGACTGGACGCAGAAGCCATGACTTCATCCCCTAGGTACCTCTCATCACCCCAAACTGCATGCCTTTTTCCTTACACATTATTTGGACACTGTATTTTGAAATGCTTCTAAATATCAACTGTCAATTTTTAATAAGCTAAGAACCAAAGTTCAAGTCCCCTATCAACTACCGTCTTTAGGAAAGGGCAGATCAATCTGGAGGTAAATGAAGTGTGGCAGAAGAGATACGCCAAACTGAAAAGGCCCAGCCACATGGGAGCTCATTTCACATATAACATCCCTGGCCATCTGAGGCTTCACTGCACAGGAGCCATGAAGAAATGGGACCATTAATTTATTCACCCAATATCTGTTGTTTGTCTATGTGCTCCAAGCTCTGAGAGTAACACAAAGAATAAGTCAGAAGCAGTCTTTTACCATCCATCAACAGTGGCAGGCAGAGAAGGCAATGGCACCCCACTCCAGTACTCTTGCCTGGAAAATCCCATGGACGGAGGAGCCTGGTAGGCTGCAGTCCATGGGGTCGCTAAGGGTCGGACATGACTGAGCTACTTCACTTTCACTTTTCACTTTCCTGCATTGGAGAAGGAAATGGCAACCCACTCCAGTGTTCTTGCCTGGAGAATCCCAGGGACGGGGGAGCCTGGTGGGCTGCCGTCTATGGGGTCGCACAGAGTCGGACACGACTGAAGTGACTTAGCAGCAACAGTGGCAGGAAATACTTATCAAGGGCTTCCATGCTAATCAATCACATGGATTATCTCATCTAACACATCCAATATAAGCCTGATGAAATATGTCCTATGGTGGTCAGCATTTTACAGCTCCGGAAGGAAGCACAGAGAGATTGAGTAACTTCACCAATGTCACACAGCTGCTAAGTGACAAAAGAGAAATTAGAAACCAGACTTCAAGGCTTCCACCCTTAGCCAGTATGCTGGACTGACTCCAAGAGAGTGGAGGAGATGCACATTAAACACATATCTGCAAATCATCACTTATGTTACAATTGTAGTTAGTTATACAAAGGGGTACTTTAAGTTACTAGATTCTTTACAAGAAGGATCTAGTCACTGTCATACAGGGCTATGTTCACGGCCAGATTTATTCATTACTTGTCAATGTTACAGTGATATTTTACCTTCCAATACAAAATGCCATATTAGTAAAGTACATTTATAGTAATGGGAGAGGGAAGTTATGTTTATAAGCTTTAAGCATTAACCACTGAAACAAATCTGATTTCATCCACTCAAATCCTGGCTGCCAGAGGAAATGTCTTCTTTTAAGCTTGAAAATGGTTCTTGAAGCCACCCAGCCCTGTCATGCTTGAATACTTTTTTTTTTTAAATCCCAGAGGAGATGGGGTTTTCTCTTTTCTTTTCACATCCAATTCACTAGCTACTCAAGGTGAAGTTTGCCAGACTTTCATTAAGTCTTTTTCCTTTGCTACAACTCTGACAATTCCCATCATTCATCAAGCCAGCCCATGCAGGTCTGGTTTCATCCTAGTTATCCATGCCCATAACTGCAAGAAAAAAGAAAGATTCACCTCTCATCCCCAGGTCTGCTCGATTTCTGCCAAATGAGGGCAATTAGTAGACATATGGGCAACCTCATCAACCTAATGGAAAGTTTACTCCCTCACGCAGTCACATTTTCCATCCAAATCTGTTTTAAATGAATTGGGAAAACCACGCAGAGCCATTTCATGTAGCGCACAATTAGTACATCACAAACAGGGGGTTGGAAGCTGACCTCCAGCCTAGGCTCCACCCTCGGAGCCACATGCTGACCTGACTCTGTGTCCACCTCAGACCCCAGCTCGCCAAGCCAGGTGCCCGAGGGCTGTGTTCTCCTGTTGCATATCTTTATAAATTCACACTCAGTATCCTATAGTCTAGTTGGAGCCATAGAATTACTCAGCCCTGTGAAAGTTGCATCTCATTGGGTCTCATTGTCTTCATCTCTAAAATAAAAAGATGGACAAAATAAATCCTAAGGCTCCTCTCATGTTCAAATCTCTAAATATAAAGGTTGAGGCTTCCCGGGATTATTCAGAGATGCAGTGTGATTTGCCTAAGAGGGAAAAAAAGCAGGACCAAGCAATCCTAGAGGCTTCCTATAGAACCTCAGGCAGGACTTCTCTGTAGACCCCAGCTCTGGCTCTCCTGCTAATTTCCTAAGGGGCTGCCTTAGATATCTCATCTGTCTCTTTAATGGGAAGAACAAAACCATTTGCCCGGCCCCCGGTATATGGGAATGGCCAATGAAAGGGTAGCTGGGAAAGCATTTGGCAAATGTAAAACGTGTTCCATAGACGTATCTGCTGGGTCCTCCCAGAGGTGTTTATCCTCCAGATTGTCCGGAGGAAGTTCTTTTTGGTTATAAGCCTCCCAGCGCCCTTCTCCCTTATTTTTCCTATTTTTCAGTAGAGCCTATGAGAGTGAACATCTGCTTTCCAGTCTGTTTTCGCCATTCCCAGGATTGAGTTGGCCATCCAGAGAAAGTTGACACTGGAGTCTTCATTACTCTTCCTGGTGTTGCCCAGTGATGCTGATCCACCACGACTATCAAGGTTAGAGCAGGAAAGCAGAAGCTGCTTGTTGCAACAGAGAACATCAGCCAATCAGCTAACCTTGGAATAATGTTAAAGAGTAAGCCCACCACCATATTTCACAGCATCTTCTCTACTTAAAGCCCTACAACAGGATTTGGAAATCACAGACTCTAGCAAATTTAAGCACAAATTCTATTCCTGCAGTCTAGGAGACACACTGCAGAAATTCACGTTCTTGGGAAATAAACCCAAAATACCTCAATTTATTAATCCTGGATGAAAGGCCAGCTTCTTCTCTCTCCCTTCTATCCTGATTTTGTTCCCATCCTCTTGGGGAAAAGTGAGCCTGAATCAGTACTGTTTGGCACGAACGCAAGATGGGGGGACTCTCCACAGGAAGGGTGCCTGAGGTCAGGCTGCAGAAGAAATTCCCCCAGGACACCAGCCGTGCTGTCCTGTGTCTCCACTTGAGCCTCCACCAAAGCGTTTCAGCAGCGGCGGGCACACCAGGAACATCCATCTCTCTCCAGGGATTACGGACAGTTGCTCCTACCTGCCTCACAACTGGAGACTCAAGAGACTGTCTCACTGTAAGTAATAGGGAAATTTACCTAGACCAGCCCAACCCTTTCTCTCCCTCCACAACAATCAGCCCCAACCTTGGCAGCTCAGCATGTTCAAAAGTGGTGCAAATATTGAATCACAGAAACATCTCTGGAAAGTTTCTGTGACTTGCTGGTGTTGTAATGCTCCACCTGTGACTATAGTTTTAAATAACCAGGTGGCACTAGGGGTAAAGAATCTGCCTGCTGATGCAAGAGATGCAGGGAGATCCCTGAGTTGGGAAGATTCCCTGGAGAAGGAAATGGCAACTCACTCCAGTATTCTTGCCTGGAAAATTCCATGGGCAGAGGAGCCTGCAGGCTGTCGTCCATGGGGCCGCAGAGAGCTGAACAGGACTGAGCAGCTGAGCACATGGAGCTCATACTAAATCCATACAGGATGAGGATGCTCTCATGCAAAAGCAAGAAAGACTGGACTCTCTGGCCATGCCCTGCTTGTAAGGCAGCCAGGATACTGGGAGGAGAGTGAGCTTGAGAAGTGGCTCTGGGTCCCAATCTTAGTCTGTCATCCTCTGAGTAACTGGACAGGTGAGTTAGCCTCTCTGAGCCTCAGTTTTCTCATCTATAAAAAGGGCCAATAAATCTCGCTGGAAGGATTATTTTGAGAATTTAAAAAATACATTTAAACAGTCAGTGAAGAGTCTGTCGCAGAGTGGTAAGACATCACCACCATCTCTTGCTGAAAGTCTTCAACTCTTCTTTCTTGCCTCCCATCAGATCAAAAATTGCAAAAAGGAGACAATCCATCTAGTAGGAGCGGTGTACATGGAAGGTCATACTTCTTGATTTTATTTCAATTTTTGAAATTAATTATTTATTTGACTGCACCAGATCTTAAGTTGTGGCATGTGGGATCTAGTTCCCTGACCAGTGAGCGAACCCAGAGCCCTGCATTGGGAACATGGAGTCTTACCCCCTGGACCACCAGGGAAGTTCCTTCTTTATTTTAATTAGTGAAAGATAGCACATATGTGAAAGTCAGCCTGCCACAGGCACACTATTCTGTACATAAATATCAGAGGTAGTACTCATTCCAGCTCAGTTTTACAGATGCCTCTTCACACCCACTGGGTATTTGGAATGCTTAAAGAAAATGCAGATGGATAAGTAAAACATGGAGGTTTGAAAAGATGGCATGAAAAAAACCTTAGCCAACCTAAAGAAGAAAGTTAATCCCATGAGGTTCCTTCTGGCTTACCCCAGCTTCTGATTCTTCATGTCATGTCCCTCTGGACTTTGATTCCTTCTTGCAGAGATCATGGAGAGGTCATGGTTTACGCAGAAAGATTTCATCGGAAAGCACTACTTGGGGCTCCCAGAAGCACCTGTATCTGGATGGTAAAACCAAACAAACCACAGGTGCCGAATATGCATGGAGCCTGCGAGCCAAACATGACCACCTGTGCCCGAAGAATTATCTGAATCACTAAGGACAGTCCCTCTTGGGCTCCGGGTTGAACCCAGTTGTGTTAACTATCTCGACAAATCTGGACACTCTCTCCAATGTCATGAATTTGCAGCATTGGAAGATATGGAAAACACAGCCAATAGATAACACGGATAAAAACCTCTTGATTGTAGCAATGCTGAAAACCATAGGAGTCGCTCTCTAATAGCAAGGTTCGATGTTTTGTTAGTGTTTCTACATTTACAAACACAATATACAAGCACCATCTTTATCCTCTTAAAAAGATTCCTGCTGAGAATTTCTATTTGCCTTATGGATAGCTTCCCTCATAGCTTGGTTGGTCAAGAATCCACTTGCAATGCAGGAAACCCTGGTTTGATTCCTGGATCAAAAAGATCCGCTGGAAAAGGGATAGGCTACCCACTGCAGTATTCTTGGGCTTCCATTGTGGCTCAGCTGGTAAAGAATCGACCTGGAATGTGGGAGGCCTGGGTTCAATTCCTGGGTTGAGAAGATCCCCTGGAGAAGGGAAAGGCTACCCTTTCCAATATTTCCAGCATTCCAGAATACCCACTCCAGTATTCTGGCCTAGAGAATTCCATGGACTGTATAGTCCATGGGGTCACAAAGAGTTGGGCATGACTGAGCCACTTTCACTTTATGGATAGCTGGAGAAAAGTTATTTGTGTACAGCAAGATTTTAGTGGCCCAACTCACAAATCTCACCAAGCCTGTGCTAATTGGAAAATCAAATATCTGTTCTTTATAATAATGAGCTCCCATAAATAGTTTCTGCTTGAGTCAGATTTACAGCACACCTCCTTTCAAGGAGGCAAAGAGACAAACTCTCTCACACACTCTCATATGCCAAAGGCAGTTCTTTGGCTCACAGACTGTTCCCAAACTGATGACTGCCATTCCACCTGCCACCCCCACCCCCCTCACCCACCTACTGCCACTTCAATTCTGTCAGCTATAGTCTCCACAAGGAAAAAGAAGAAAGCAAGAAACAGAACTTTAAAATCCTTCCTAGGTAGGGTCTCCTGGCATGCAGAACAGCCACAGAGAATCTCAGCGTTGCTCTGGGTAGAAAATACAGCTTCAGTTTTTAAAGATGCCAACAAAAAATAAGAAATAAAAAAATTGGGGCAAAAAAAGTGCCAGCAAGTGAGCGTGGAAGTCACTGCCATGGCCAGGTGTGCATAAGGAAACCCAAGGATGCTCTGCACACCTCCACTCAGCCCCACAGACTGGTGAAACCTTAACCAGGGCTCTGAGCATGCAAGAACCATTTCTGAGGCAGAGAACAGGCTCAGACTGGCATGAGGAGATTAATATGCAAACCACGAACACATGCTCACGGAATGAAAGCCCAGGTATACAATAAGCCTATATTTCACTCGATAAATAGAACTGCAAGAAACAAAATAAGTTACTGAGAAAAAAAACTTAAGTTGGAAAGAAAGAATTAAATGTGTGAGTGAGTAAAAAGGGCTTGATTCCAGAAGTAACCACGAACAGGACTAAAATGCAATACATAACAGCGCTTACTAAATAAAATAATACATGGAAGATACAGAATAGAAAATGGAAGACTGTTTCCTTATAATCACAATACCTAATGTAAGGGACTGCTAGTGGGAATAGACTTTAAAATTGTTGAAAAATATCCACTTGTGTGAATTTCTGCTTTAGAAAGTGATGAAGGCATGGGGGGAGGGAGTGGGCAGGGTGCCAGCAAAATTAGCCTTTGTTATGGAAAGGATTGCTTTAGCAGGTCTTTTATTCAGGTTGATGGAAGGCAACAAGCACCTTCCCACTCATCTTTGGAAAGACTGAATTCAAAGAAACCCACTGTAAAAGTTCTAGACTAACATATCAAGTGTTAGTTGCTCAATTGTGTCCCACTCTGTGCAACCCCATGGCCTGTACAGCCTGCCAGGCTCCTCTGTCCAAGGAATTCTCCAGGCAAAAATAATGGAGTGGATTGCCATTCCCTTCTGCAGGGGATCTTCCCAACCCAGGGATCGAATTCAGGTCTCCTGCATTGCAGGTAGATTCTTTACCATCTGAGCCACCAGTGACCATAACATACTAAGTATCTAATAATGAAAATTGGCTACTCTAACAGAACTATGTCCGCAGAGGCAGAACTGTATTTTTGTTTTTTTCCCAAAGTTTGATTGAGAATTGATCAATCCTTGAAATTCTGGTTTATTCTTGAGATACTGTGCTTGTATCATCCAGGCTTCTGCTCCCAGAAAGTGGAGCTGGAGTTAGACTATCAGGACTGAGGTAAGGCTTCACTTTCTTTCCCCTGCCCTTGGGAGACAGGCCACAGGAAGGCAGTATGGACTTAGCAAACCACAGTCTGGATAGGCTGCTCGTCCCCACAGGGCAAGATCTGAGCCCTAATAATCCAGACTTAGATTAAAGCACTGTCAATTATATGTCAAGGCTATATATTGTCACACTGCTTATTTAACTTATATGCAGAGTACATCATGTGAAATGCCAGGCTGGATGAACCACAAGCTGGAATCAAGCTTGCTGGGAGAAATATTAACAACCTCAGATATGCAGATGATATCACTCAAAAACCTCAGATATGCAGATGATACCACTCTAATGGCAGAAATCGAAGAGGAACTAAAAAGCCTCTTAATGAGGGTGAAAGAGGAGAGTGAAAAAGCTGGCTAAAAACACAACATTCAAAAATTAAGTCGTGGATGGCATCCCATCCCATCACTTCATGGCATGTAGAAGGGGAAAAAAATGGAAACAGTGACAGATTTTATTTTCCTGGGATCCAGACGGTGACTGCAGCTATGAAATATAAAGATGCTTGCTCCTTGGAAGAAAAGCTATAACAAACCTACACAGCATATTAAAAAGCAGAGACATCACTTTGCTGACAAAGGTCTGTCTGGTTTTTCCAGTAGTCATGTATGGATGTAAGAGCTAGACCATAAAGAAGGCTGAGTGACAAAGAACTGATGCTTTTGAACTGTGGTGCTGGAGAAGACTCTTGTGAGTCCCTTGGACAACAAGGAGATCAAACCAGTCAATCCTAAAGGAAATCAACCCTGAATATTCGTTAGAGGGACTGATGCTGAAGCTGAAGCTCCAATACTTTGGCCACCTGATGCAAAGATCTGACTCACTGGAAAAGACCCTGATGCTAGGAAAGATTGAGGGCAGGAGAAGAAGGGGGTGACAAAAGATGAGACAGCTGGATGGCATCATTGACTCAATGTACATGAGTTTGAGCAAACTCCGGGAGATAGTGAAGGACATGTAAGCCTGGCGTGCTGCAGCCCATGGAGATGCAAAGAGTCAGACACAACTTAGTGACTGAACAACAAATTATATTTTCAGGGACACAGGGCCAAGCCACACTATGACTCTCCCCTGGAAAAAAAATGAGTTTCTCCTTGGCAGTCATCCTGGGGAGGAATACTCCAGAGTTTATAAAAATAAATGTCTTGAAATAGGTCAAGGAAGTCATCCTTGCTGTATCTGCAACCCGCTCAAGTCCAGAGACTCTCAAGTTTGTAGGAGCTTGAACTAGACCCCATCATAGGGGTGAGATGGAGGTGGAGGTGAGCCCAGACCTAACAGAGCAGGAGACCCTAAAGTGAAGTCTAGGTCTGAGGCTCCACGAGTCCAAACACAGCTGGTATCAGCTGTGAGCTGTACTCTGGGTCTTCCTTGTGCTATAGTCAAGTTTTCAAGATGTTCTTATGAACTGAGCCTCATGGCTGTCCTGATGGGAGCCAGGGAGTGTATGAGAAAGGGATGCAGTGGTGGTTACCAGGGGAGGACAGGCAGACACAGCAGCTCCTCTCAACAGCACCAGCATCAGCCAATGGGCAAGATGTGGGGGTCAGAAATATAAGAGACCTGTTAGAGCAGCAATCTCCAACCTTCTTGGCATTAGGGACTGGTTCTGTGGAAGACAGTTCTTCCACAGACCAGGGTCGGGGGCAGGTGGTGGTTTCAGGATGATTCAAGTGCTTCACATTTACTGTGTACTTTCTTTCTATTATTATTATTACATCAGCTCTACCTCAGATTATCAGGCATTAGATCCCAAAGACTAGGGACCCCTGTTTTAAAGAATCCCCAGAAGCCAGGACTCAAGCAAATTCCTCAAAATCACTGAGAGATATTTTGATGGGGAATTTATTTCTAGTAATTTGGCTAGTCAGGTTCCTGTCATAATAATTTAAGATTAAAAACTAAACGTAATCTGTTTGTTTCATCACAGGCTGGTGAAAGTGTGGATTTTCCCAACATTTGTTGGAGTTACTATTATTAGCCTCTGTCTATAAAAACTACAAGTGCTCACCCATTCCTGGGTCTCCTTTTCTTCCTTGGTGTTTAAAACCTTTACTTCCAGTCCCTGCACTTGAGCGCAGCTATATGCCTAGATCTGCACAATGCCTAGCAGAAGTGACATCTAATGTGTAACTTGGATGTCAAGGCAGTTAAGAACTGGATGCCAACACCCAGCTTTCTTCTCCCTTGCTGCACAGACATTAAAGATCACATGCTGAGATGGAGGCTCAGTGGTAAAGAATCTGCCTGTCAATGCAGGAGCCACAGGAGACCAGGGTTCAATTCCTGGGTCAGGAAGATCCCCTGGAGGAGGAAATGGCAACCCACTCCAGTGTTCTTGCCTGGAGAATCCTACAGACAGAGGAGCCTGGTGGGCTACAGTCCATGGGGTTGCAGAGAGAAGGACATGACTGAGCACGCATGCACGCTGAGATAGAATGCAGCATCACTAGAAGAAGGTAACCTGGATCCTGAGTCCTCAGAGAGAAGAGGGCTCTCGCCACCCCTGCCTCCCTCACCCAACAACTGGTCCAGACCTGACTCAGAGTTCCTGTGAGGAAAGAAAACTCTTTTGTTGTGCTAAACCAATTAGATTCCAGGGTTTATCTGTTCCGCAACATACTCTAAGGCGTCTATATTAACAAATGCCACCACATTTGACAGATAGGGAGATAAGGTCTTTAAAAATACTGGGAACACAGACAAAATACACAAAGTAAAAATTCCTCATGGCTTCCTCTCCCAAGAAATCATACTAGAATGTAAGAGGTCATTCTGCTCTGTTTCAGTCCCAAAGAATATTTGGCATAAACGACAGAGGATGAGATGGTTGGATGACATCACTGACTCAATGAGTGTGAGTCTGAGCAAACTCCGGGAGATGGTGAAGGACAGGGAAGCTTGGCATGCTGCAGTTCATGGGACTGCAAAGGATTGGACATGACTTAGCGATTGAACAAGACAGTAAATAGTGCTTCCTTTGCGGAAAGAATAAATGACAATTTTGTGTATTTCCTTTAAGTCTTTTTTCCTATACATATAGGTATGAAGAGTTTATAATAATGATTACATTTACATCTTTAAATCATATTCTGTATTTCAGTTTTGTAACTCCTTTTGTTCATTCCAGCCATTAGATGCATTTATATTTGAAAGTTTTTAGAGGGATCAGAAGAAAATACAATGAAAATAGCATAATATATGGAATGATTTTGGACTGCTTTCTTTCCACAAAGTCTGATAGTATGTATACTCTTTAAATACTATTAGAAATTTATTTTAAACCCACCATTCCTAGTCTAAACCCACCATACAAAGCATGATCCACTTTCTTAAAAACGTTTAGAAAAATCTGTCAAAATTAAGAGAGAGTATCTTAGAGATACCTGATAATAAAAGGAAATTATGACTGGAATTATTAACCTTTTATGATTTACAAGTTACTGCTTTCTTCCAATAAAACTAGCAAAGAGCTAACGATAAAAGCTGAGTTGGATGACAAGATAATTTAGTGTCACGGTTGTAGACAATAACAGCAACCCATAATTATATTGACATGCAGGTTATGACTATGGAATTATTTATGGAGTCAAGAGACTACATTATTTGCAACTGGGATGTATGGTTGCCATATCCACAATGTGATCATCAAATATTTATGAATGCAATCACCTTTTCTGACTCTAGCATTCTATTATCAACAAACTTACAAGATTCCCAACTTCATGTAAGATACATGAAAACAGCTCCTTTGTCTTCTGTCCTTCCCTGTTCAAATCATAAAATACCTATTCTTCGTTCCTCAATTTGAAAAGCACACAAGAGAACACTAAAATAAGGGGCAGGATCCTGCCGCTCTCTGCCCTTCCTCTCCCCTTTCCTCAGCTCTTATGTCTGCTATCATTTCTGTGGACACTGTTAACTTTCTCCAAGCAAGGTCTCCTGTCAAACTGCTGCTGAACTTCAAGCTCACAGGCAGCAAAGACTTCAAAGGACTCACTTGGCCCATCTTATCCAGAGTTTAAAGAATTCTTATTTTCTCTCTCCTTCTCTCTCAACTTCTTTTTGGTTGCTTAAAAAAATCCTGGTTGTTTTTATAACTTCAGCTAAATAATAATAATCATTCATAAATAGGCAAAAGCTGTGAGAGGGAGGGGGGAAAAAAGACTGAAAAAGGAGAAATTTTATAGAATGGATGTTTGAGCTAAAAGAGATGTTAAAGTTCATCAACTTCCAACTCATCATTCTGCATATGAAGAATCAGGGTCTGTGAGGGTGGCCAAAATCCCATCTGATTCCATACCTACAAATCTATGAGCTATGAAAAGAGGGATGTGGTCTTCATCATTTTGTCTCTGCCTAGAACAGTGCCTGTGAAACCCTGTTAAATCATCAAAGAAGTGGAAAGTTCCTGATCCAGACATGGAGGGGGTGGGACTGTTCACAGCAATGAATGGGTCCTCGGGTGGAACTCATGATACGGAGCTGAATCTGGATCAATGGGGCCAGGTAGGAGGTGGGAAGCCATGGAGGAGAGCACAGTGTCACGGGAGAGCAGAGGCCAGCACCAGGACACAGCACTGGCAAAGGGGAGTCCTAGCAAGAAGCAACAGGACAGGAGATCATGATGGCAGAACCTGAGGTCAGCAGAATCAGAAGAGGCAGCAGAGAAGGCAAGCCTCGGTGAGGCTAAAGAAGGGACCCTAGTCCTAGAAGAACTTGGGGGAAGGTATTACAAAGTCAGGGTTTCAGCTACGAGAAAAGGAGTGGCAGCTGGTATGGGAGCTCAGACCCGGGCCTCCCTGCTCCAGGTCCAGGGCCCCCACCTGTCCATGCCCCAAGTTGCTCCCTCAGAAAACAACCTCTCCCCTGGTGAAGCACACACACCTGAGATGTGAGACCCACAAGGGGCAGCCTCTTGCCTGTTTTAAATCTCTGTTGCATCCCGTGTGCAAGGAACCAAGTCTGGAACACTGCAGGTACTTAATAAACATAGAATGAATGAACAAATGATTACTCACTGGCAGTTAAAGGGAAGTTCAACCCCCCCACCCCATTACCTGTGTGTCATTTTCTCATCTATCCAATCCCTCCCCCGCTTCCACAAACCCCCTAACACTGGTGTTCTAGGCTCCACTCAACAACTGTAGAAATACAGAGGGCACTCCAAAAAGAGCAGAGTGCTCCGCCCAGCCCAGCCCTGGAAGGTCTGCCGCCACAGGCAGTCAGGAGAAGGTCAGTCCTCGGGAGCTTGTCAATATTTCACTCCGTCATCTGTGACTCTTGGGGATTTTGGAGGATCAAGGAAACGATGGGCATGTTAATGAAGGTCTTTAAGACAATGAAAGACTTTATGCTGGTATTTCTGAGATTTCTCCACATCCACAGAGAATCTCACTTAAAATTTGAGAAAAAAAATAAGCTAATAAAATTTAATAAAGACCAGGTGGTCAGAAGTCCTAGTTTCCAGAGATAATTTTATACAACTAACTAGATGTCTGGGCCCCGACTTCTTCAGCTGTAAAATGAGTGGGACATCAGTAGGTGATCTCTAAAGGCCACTCCTAGTTCCAGACTCACTTGGGTTTTAATTTACAATTTTGTTCCCATCTAAGGTCCGAAATGGGACATCCCTGAATCTATTATAACTGTGAATCTCACACTAATTAAGGGGTTAAGGTTCCTCCTATGCTTCCTCTGGAGAAAACAAGCCTCCCTCAACAACAGACGCAAATGTCTACTTTGGCGAAGAATTGGAGGCTGCAGATAAAGGTCTCCTTCACTATTACAAGGAGCAGGCCTCACCATCATTTCTTAATTTCCATCCCAAAGTTCCTACCTCCTAGACTGCTCTAGAAAAGTCATTTTGTCTCCTCTGAACACCAAAACAGTATGTATTTTTCTACAGCCACTTATGAGATCCTGTCAGACCTAGTTATTTTATCAGATTTCTCCCACTGACAGTTAACTCTCTGAGAATAGGACCGTATTCCCACCTCCTGAAGGTCTCTCACTACACTCGACAGGCTTCATTTGCACTTAGGGGGATGGCACTGTAAATATTTGCTGGGCATCTTTTACACATTTTTATCACATGTGTTCCATACTTGTTTTAGGTGTCTCTCTCTTCCTTGAATGATTGCTTTAGAATCTCCTTGAGCACTGGTAATGCTCATACTTTCATTAAAGATCCCCTAAATATTTAGTATCACTGCAGACCTTTCGAAAGTAGGTAAAGGAAATAACAACAAAGGAAATGAGGAAATCAAACCAGACCATGACAACCTATGTATGTTGACGGTCAAATTAAACTTTTTAGGCTTTGTGGTCCACGGAGTCTCTGTCACATTTACTTAACTCCGCAGTTGGTCTACAAAAACAACCACAGACAATTCATTTTTGCATACACGAGCATGTCCCTGTTTCAATAAAACTTTATTTACAAACCAGGCCAGAATGACCTGTGGGCTGTAGCTTTGCAACCTCTGAATTAAATTTTGGAACAACAACAACAAAATAAACATAAGAACAATTTATTGTCATCTTGCCAGTCTTGTTGAGAAACATTTGATCCTATATGGACCCTTAAGGAGCAAGTTAAGAAAATGAACAATAATAACATGATGATAACGAAGAGATAAACTAAAGCAACATCTTTCAGTTTATTGACCATGTCTGGGCATTAGTCAATCATTTAACTATATTTAATACTATGTACATATGACATATACCTTTAAATATATAACCACATACAATCTATCCCTGTGTTTCAAAATCGTAAGTCCTACCACAATAACTTGGACTAAAAACCTGGCTACTTCCAAAACGTATCCTCATAAGAAACTTTCCCTAGCCTGTTCCAAAGAGATTACTCCCTGAATAATAGAAGCTGGGGGAAAACAAAGAGGAAGATGTGGCCAAATTATAAAAATGGTGGGTGGCAAACTCCCAACACTCAAGAATAATATAATCCACACAAAGAGAAAAGAAAAACCAGATCTCATGATCCCCAGAAAGGTGTAAACAGGGGTGGCCTCATTCACAACTTCAGTTCGTGAAGAAGAAACAGGAGGGTCTAATATTTATCACTATATTTTTCTGCTACAGAAGGTGGGAAGTTCCTCTTTACTCACCAGCCACCTGAGGACTCTGACCCTGGCCCTGGACACCTGTTTTGGTTCCTGCAGCTTCGATGAAAGAGACCCATCCACGTGGGATGCATCATTCCAAGACAGGCAGGAGCACTGTTGGACTCACACGTGTGTTCTCAGGTGCTCGGACGCGCGCGCGCACACACACACACACACACACAGCACTAGCCTGGAAGCTTGGTGCTCTACTTCAGAGTAATCATCTCCCCCTCCCGCATGAGTCCCTAAATAATAAACCAAGTTAAACTTGAATGGTCTGAGGAGTGAGAAGAGGAGAAAGGAAAAGACAGGCTGGCTGTGCCAAAAGATAACAGAGGCTGCAAACTGATCCCCAGGAGCCTGGAGCCGGTTTAAACGGTACCAGGCCACTCACAGACCCAGACATTCTCAGGCACTAGACACTGGCCCAGAAAGTGGATTAGCTGGGCACATGGTAAAAGCCTTGGAGCCCGGATCCCTGGGACAGCCTGCCAGCGACTGCTGGAGCACCCACCACACACACTCAGGAAGAATTCCAAGGCTTCCCAGGACCCAGCCACCCTGTCCCCAAGCCGTCTGCGCGCACACACACAAACACACATCCACGGGACAGTTTAGTTCCTTGTTGCCGAAAGGAATGCAGGCGAAGCAGGGGGAAGAGACTGAGTGAAGAAAGCTTAAGACAGGACTGGGGGTGAGGTGTGAGCCAGTTCACACCAAAGGCAAAGCCGGGAGAATGTTGAGTGTGTGTGCTTTCGGTTCTCTTTGATTCAAGCTCCGTCTTCCTCTGCCTCACTTCACAGTCTAAGGTGTACAGAGGATGTGGGGCCTGGAAGGTGGTCCCAAGAGGCTACAGAACAGGTAGGAGTCCCTGTCCCACCACCTTCACCAGCAATTCCATTTCTGGGGCTAAGACAACAGTGACATCGGCGTCGTTATGGTACAGCAGCTCTGGTAGCAGGTTCCATCAGCCAAGTGGGTGGCAGATAAAGGAGAAAATGACACCAGGGCAGCCGGTCACACTGAAATGGGATAATGGATGTTTCCGTTACAGTTCTCTTTTTTTTTAAGGAGGAAGAGAAGGGGAAGGGGGAGGGGAGGAGATGAGGGAGGAAAAGGAGGAGAGGATGGGGGTGGAGAAGGAGGAAGAGAAGGGGGAAGAAAGGGCCAGCATCCTGGCAGGTCCAGAGGGAACACCTGCCCCCCCACCCCGGCACACCCCTGTTTCTGCCTCACTCCCACCAGAGATGTTCCCGGTGGAGGGAGGGGGTCCAGCCCACCCCCCGTCCCCCTCCCGCCTCCTCCATTCCCTCTCCCAGGAGCTCCCTAACTGGGCCTCATCTCCACACATCCTGTGGCTTTGAGAGGACAACAAAAATGACCTCTTCGGCCCGGAGATCACCATCTTCACATGCTGCAACTCGCATTTTTCCGAAAGGGCTTCTCCTACGTAAGCAGACACAGGTTAAAAAAAAAAGGGCAAGAGTCTGCCGGCCAACCAGCTCCGGATCCACCCCTCCAGCCATCTGGAATCCTTCTCTGGCCTCCGTGCAGCAAGAAATGTCTATTTCACCCTTTTCATCTGGAGCTGTCCCCGGGTGACCTCCGCCCCCTCTCTCTCACCTCCGGGCACCTGCCTCAAATAACTTCCCCGGTGTTGTCATTCACCTCATGGATAATTGATAGCGTGTCAAGCGGATGCTAAGAAAAGAACAAGGTGGTTAGACGTGTGCCTACTATAAATAGACCCACGACATGACCAGCATTTGCCAACTTTTGAGCAAAGAAGGCAGAAGCAGAAGCAGAAGCAGAAGCAGGAGGCAGCAGCTTCCCCCGGGTCCCCGGGAGAGCTGGCTTCGTTCGCGCCGGCAGCTTCCACTGACAGCGGAGGGCGGGCCGATGACGCCGCTCCGCTTGGGAGCAAAAGTAAAAATATCACACGTGCCGGCAGTTTGAGGCTTGTTTGACAGAGGCAGCAGGAATGCTCAAACGACACATACTTTAAAACATTTGCCTTCTCCTCTCTCATATTATCCCTTTTCTCTTCAGGTTTTAGGCACTTCATTTCTGTATTTTGCTCTTGAGGGCATTTCTTGTTCCAGATTTTTATATACATTCACTCACATGAGTAAACGCATGAGTAATTGGCACCTAGCATGTGTTAGTGGCTCAGTCGTGTCCGACTCTTTGTGACCCCATGGGCTGTAGCCCGCCAGGTTCCTCTGTCCATGGGCTTTTCCAGGCCAGGATACTGGGGTGGGTTTCCATTTCCTTCTCCATGGGATCTGCCTAACCCAGGGATCAAACATGGGTCTCCTGCCTTGCAGGCAGATTCTTTACTCCCTGAGCCACCAGGGAAGCCCAACTGGCACCTAGGTGGATATAAATAAGGGGCAGGTCAGACACGGCAGATACAAAGTGGGAGAATAAACTAAGGTCTCCAGGCTCGTGAGACAATAAGCAAGAATCCTTTTGTCTCAGGCACATGTACCCCAATGTTCACTGCAGCACTATTTATAATAAGCAGGACATGGAAGCAACCTAGATGTCCATCAACAGATGAATGGATAAAGAAGTTATGGTACATATATACAATGGAATATTACTAGCCATAAAAAGGAACAAATTTGGGTCAATTCTAGCAAGGCAGCTGAACCTAGAGCCTGTTATACTGAGTGAAGTAAGTCAGAAGGAGAAGAACAAATATCATACATTAATGCATATACATGGAATCTAGAAAAATGGTACTGATGAACCTATTTGTAGAGCAGCAGTAGAGACACAGCTGTAGAGAAGAGACTTGTGGACCCAGGGATGGAAGGAGAGCGTGGGATGAATTGAGAGAGTGGCGTGGAAGTACATACATTACCTTATGTAAAATAGATAGCCAGCGGGAATTAGCTATATGACGTGGGGAGCTCAACCCAGTGCTCTGTGACAACATAAAGGGGTGGAGAGGGGTGGGGTGGGGTGGGAGGTGGGAGGGAAGTTCAGGAAGGAGGGAGCACGTGTACACTTATGGCTGATTCATACTGATGTATGGCAGAAACCAATACAACACTGTAAAGCAATGATGCTCCAGTTAAACATTCTAAAAGTTTTTTTAAAAAAGCATCCTTTTGTCTCAAGCAGCTAAAACCTATTCAAAGTGGAAATGTAAATGGGAAAATGGTAAGGATGCAAGGCCTTTCCCAACACTTCCTCCTAAGGATTCACCACCAAATGAGGGAGCCAGTCCAAGGCCGGGATCTGATGAAGGGGGCTGCCTTCCCATCCAAGCCTATGTTTTTTTCATTTGGCTTCATGATGGTTGCCCTTGACAGAGAAGGGGAGAGGGAGGGACAGAGAACAAAAGCAAGAGTACGAAGCCTTTCAGGCTTTAGTATTACTTCTATGTCTAGATTGAGATCTTGGTCACTCGCTCATGGAACAAACTGGAAACAAATCAGCCTGAATGCTCTTAATTCTCTGAGGGCATTGAACCGCCAAATAAACAAGTCTAGTCTGAAAAATCCCATAACTGCCCATCCTCCACAGTAACCCCAGCTTCCCCGCTGTGAAAGCTGTCAAGCCCTGGGGAAAGTCACCCTTCTTCTGGCCCCCTTCACAGAGTGTCCTGGAAAATAGCAGGTGAAAAAGAAAGGGGACAGAAACTAGAAAGAGATACAACCAACTGCAATCACTGTAAGAAATCACTATATTTCAGGCTCGCAGAAGCGAACTGAATAAACTCCAAGTGTTGGGGTTAACAAGCAAAGCAGCAAGCTGGAAAACACTGGAAATGGGAAGGAAAAGGCTTGGGTCCATGGTCCAGTTCCTAAATGCATAACCAAGAGAGCCCCTCAACCTTGCAAAGGGCGGTCCATCGGGGAAGGTTCGTAGGAGAGGTGTATTTTGAGCCAGACATTCACCAAGCACTTCAGTCAAACAAAATAAGTTCTTCCTCGACCCAGTCAGTTACCAACAATAAGTGGCAGAGCCGAGGAAGCAAAAGAGTCACCAGCATACATACATCACTAATAAACCTGTTTCCTGCAGAGGCCTTAATAGTCAAGCAGATAGGAGATCTCTCGCCTGTTTCCAAGCAGAGCATCTCATCAGTAACCCAGACAGGAGACAATACGCCAAGACTGGCTGTGCCCTCCCCTCAAGCACGACCTCAGGGCCCCCCGGTTAACATGCCCTGAGTTCACACCTAGGAGACAATGGAAATTCACCCTTGGCTGCACAGCCCTTTTCTGATTCATCTGTAAGCTACACTAATAATCCCATGATGCAAACACAGAGGGGAAGAAAAAAATCATTCGGGAGCCGTCAGAAAGGTTATTTTTGCAAGACATAAGGGAATGATTATAATGATTTATTAAAACCTTACAATGTGAGAAAGTAAGATCGGCAAACAAAATCCAATTAAGGAATTCACCAAATAAAAAGGAATTGAACTCCTCCAGCCTGAGGTTGACAAAGAAGCCATTCAGTCAAGGGCTTTATATGCTAAACTTAGCTGGGTAAACCTAGTCATTTTCCATGCAGTGCTGCTCTTAAAAGAGCTATTTAACTTCATCCATCTCTACGATCTGAAAGATTAGGTATTCAGACTTGCGGGTTTTTTTTTTTTTATTATTATTATTGTTATTTAAATTTCAATTCTAAAATGAACTTCCCTCAGAAACTACATTAGTAGATTTGAGCTGATTGATACAGTGTTCACAAGACTATCTGCTCACCATCTCTCTCCTCCCCTCCCCTCTCTCTTCCCTTTCTCAGGACCCACCCTCCTTCAGTTTTCCCCTCCTCTCAGTCGAATCCATCTACCTAGCTTCTTTCTCTCTCAACCACGTGGGCTCCCTATATTTTGGACGTGTTTCTGTATATATAACCTGTTTGTTTATTTCTTTACTTTATACTAGTTCCCTTTTGTATTTCTTGCTTTTCTGGAGTTCATCAATAAACCTCCTTCCAGGATCTCAGAAACAGGAAGGAGAGCTGTTGTCTGACTCTCCCAGCCTCCCTTTCCTGGGTACCCACACTCTCTTCCACTCCCATTTAACACTTCACCCAGGAGGTCCGCAGGTTCCTCCTCCCCACTCTGGGGAAACCTCCCACCAAAGCCACCCCTTCTGTCCCAAAGGCGAGACCCTATCAACCTCTCAGTACCATCTGCAGTTACCACCTTGGGTAACCACGGCCTTCTCTTGACCACAGTTTCCTCCTTTGACTTTCCTACATGATTCACTACTGATGTTTTGATCCCCTCTCCTTCCCAGGCTTCTCGTCTTCCTTCCTTAACTCTTGGGAAAGTGTGCTCAGCCCTCCTCTCTTCCTTCCATGATTTCCCTAGAAGTCACCCACTGCATGCTGGAGCAACTCCCCTGCAATGAGGAGACCTAACTTTCCATCTCTGTCTGAGACCTCTCTCTGGACAGTTAGAAGGGAACAACTTGAGTTCAACATGTCTAAAACTACCACTATCAGTCCCCCGACCTGGGTTTCCTAGGAGAACAAATCATTCAATCCAAGAACTGGAAATCAGGCCGATACTCTCCTCTTCTTCCTCGTTTACATCCAGTCACTAAATCCAGCCAACTGCCTCTCCCCTTCTGCAGCTGCTAGGCTGGTTTAGGACATGGCCAGACAACCTGCTCTTCCTGCTGAACATGCCACTCCTGCTGTAAGATTAAGCAGTGGCTCCACAACAACTACAAAGTAAACTGAAGCCCTTGGATATGTCCCTTCTCACATTTCCCTCCCACCTGCTAACTTTCCTAAGTTATTTGTGATCTCCCAAAGGCAGAAACTCCAATACTTTGGCCACCTGATGCAAAGAGCTAACTCATTGGAAAAGACCCTGATGCTAGGAAAGATTGAAGGCAGGAGGAGAAGGGGAAGACAGAGGATGAAATGGTTGGATGGCATCCCCGGCTCAATGGACATAAGTTTGAGTAAGCTCTGGGAGTTGGTGATGGACAGGGAGGCCTGGCATGCTGCAGTCCACGGGGTTGCAAAGAGTTAGACATGACTGAGCGACTGGACTGAACTGCACTGAAAGGCAGAAAGCTCCTCCATCCCTTCCTGTCTATTCTTTTTGAGGGAAAGGAATGCATCCATCTCTTCTTTGACTAACTCTTTATGATATATTTCAATTGTCATCTGCTCCATGAAGCCATCCGTTGTGGACCAAATACATATGCGGAAGGCCTGACTCTCAGCATGCATATATTTGGAGATGGGGCCTTTAAGAAAGTAATTAAGGTTGAAGTGAAAGAAAGTGAAGTCACTCAGACATGTCCAACTCTTTGAGACCCCATGGACTGTAGCCCACCAGGCTTCTCTGTCCATGGGGTTTTCCATGCAAGAATACTGGAGTGGGTTGCCATTTCCTTCTCCAGGTGATCTTCCCCACCCAGGGATCGAACCCAGGTTTCCCACATGGCAGGCAGACACATTACCCTCTGAGCCACCAGGGAAGCCCTAATTGAGGTTGGGTGAGGTCATAAAGGGCCTCCTAGGTGGCGCTAGTGGTAAAGAATCCACCAGCCAGTGCAGCAGATGCAAGACACACAGACTCAATTCTGGGTCAGGAAGATCCCCTGGAAGAGAGTAGTGCAACCCACTGTAGTATTCTTGCCTGGAGAATCCCATGGACAGAGGAGCCGGGCTGGCTCAAGTCCATAGGGTCTCAAACAGTCAGACATGACTGAAGCGACTTAGCATGCATGCAGGAGATAGTAAAAGCGGGGCCCAGGATCCTATAAAATTAGAAGAAAGAAGTACAAGGGAACTCTCTCCCTCCTCCCTCCCATCGTGTGCATACACTGAGAAAAGAGCACTGCAAGAAGGTAGCAGTCTTCAAGTCAGGAGGAGAGCTCCTGACCCTACTGGAACTGTCATCTTGGATTTTCCAACCTCCAGAACTGTGACAAAATAAATTTCTGTTGCTGAAGCCACCGAGTCTATGGTATTTTGTGATGGCAGCCCCAGCAGTCTAATCCATCTTCCTCAATCCCCTGTCCTCTCACTCTGGAGACAGCTGGTCATCCTTCCTACCATTTGCACAACTATCAATCTATGACAGCATCCACTATCCGGTAATACAATGTATGTGCACATAGCCCTCTCGCCAGCTAACTATAAACTCTTGGAGGGCAGAAACAATGTCTTACCCACTTCTGTGTTCCTTCTCTTGGTCTAGAACAGGATCCAGCCACAGGAAATGTTCAATAAATGCCTATGAGATGAATTAGTGAACTAGTACATGAAATGAGTAAAGCTGAATTTCCTGTTTGCATCTGAGTTGATAGGTGGGCATTTACAAGTGTGGATGTTGTGTAGGGGTTTGTATGTGCATGTACGCCTACACGATGAGATGGTTTACTTGCAAGAGGTGACCATGTGAGTAAATCAAGCTGTTTCATACTCAACTGTAGAACCATTTCTCCATTTCTCCATTTGGGAATTCCTCCCCAAATCCTCTTGAATTTTCCTAATGTAGTTCCCACTATAAATCGCCTGACCTCATTTTTATATCTGGGTCTTCCTTGTTTTCCCACCATTTCAGGTACAGCTGCACATGGTTTTATCCCCTTTAGCTGGTACTGATGACATGAAGCCAGAATGAAATCACTGGTTCAGAAAATCTCTCTAAACCAACGAAATCTCAATGTAGAGCCTGTTTCCCCGGGGCTCTGGGAACTCTGCATCACTGCTGAACAGATCTACATGTTTACAAGTGATAACGTAGCTGAGAAGAACAAGATATCCTCATCTGGCAGAAGACAGTTAAAAAAAAAAAAAAGAGTTCTAGGTTTATAGCAAAACTGGAGAATTGTGCATATCCTCTCTCCAGCCTGGAGATAGATCTCCTCGCCTCCTGGGGACATCAGTCCTCATTACCTTTTTTCTTTTCCCAGCTGTTTATTACAGCTTGGGACAATGAGCTCAAGTCCCATACCTCTTGTTTTAACTATCCTTTGTGCAAAAGAACCTTCTTTTCCCAATAGCTAGAACTATACCTGGTTGTTTGGAGGTAAAGAGATTTGGAAATATATACAAATCCACTTTACCACCACCTCAGTTCAGTTCACTTCAGTTCAGTCATTCAGTCGTGTCCAACTCTTTGCGACCCCGTGAACTGCAGCACGCCAGGCCTCCCTGTCCATTACCAACTCCCAGAGTCTACCCAAACCCATGTCTATCGAGTCGGTGATGCCATCCAGCCATCTCATCCTCTGTCATCCCCTTCTCCTCCTGCCCTCAATCCTTCCCAGAATCAGGGAAGTCAACTCTTTGCATGAGGTGGCCAAAGTATTGGAGTTTCAGCTTCAACATCAGTCCTTCCAATGAACACCCAGGACTGATCTCCTTTAGGATGGACTGGTTGGATCTCCTTGCAGTCCAAGGGACTCTCAAGAGTCTTCTCCAACACCATAGTTCAAACACATCAATTCTTCAGCACTCAGCTTTCTTCACCATCCAACTCTCACATCCATACATGACCACTGGAAAAACCAGAGCCTTGACTAGACGGACTTTTGTTGGCAAAGTAATGTCTCTGCTTTTAAATATGCTATCTAGGTTGGTCATAACCTTCCTTCCAAGGAGTAAGGGTCTTTTAATTTCATGGCTGCAATCATCATCTGCAGTGATTTTGGAGCCCCCCAAAATAAAATCTGACATTGTTTCCACTGTTTTCCCATCTATTTCCCATGAAGTGATGGGACCAGATGCCATGATCTTAGTTTTCTGAATGTTGAGCTTTAAGCCAATTTTTCACTCTCCTCTTTCACTTTCATCAAGAGCCTCTTTAGTTCTTTTTCACTTTCTGCCATAAGGGTGGTGTCATCTGCATATCTGAGGTTATTGATATTTCTCCCAGCAATCTTGATTCCAGCTTGTGTTTCTTCCAGCCCAGCGTTTCTCATGATGTACTCTGCATATAAGTTAAACAAGCAGGGTGACAACATACAGTCTTGACGTACTCCTTTTCCTATTTGGAACCAGTTTGTTGTTCCATGTCCAGTTCTAACTGTTGCTTTCTCACCTGCATACAGGTTTCTCAAGAGGCAGGTCAGATGGTCTGGTATTCCCATCTCTTTCAGAATTTTCCACAGTTTATTGTGATCCACACAGTCAAAGGCTTTGGCATAGTCAATAAAGCAGAAATAGATGTTTTTCTGGAACTCTCTTGCTTTTTCAATGATCCAAACTGCAAAGTCTGTGAAAGTCAAGACTGTGGCAATAACATGATTCTAAGAGCTCCTGAGTGAGGTTTGGGGCTCTCAGATCTCCCTGAGGTTCACTATGTACTTGGGGCCACCACCTATCCCAGGGATGAGTCCAGCATGAGTTTCCATATGGAAAACTTGAAAGGAAAAGTCTGTAGAAAGGGAGGACTGGAGTGGACTCTCAAAGCCCTATTTGCAATGTGCTTTGCTAGATGGAGAGGAGGTCTGAGAGGTCCCTCCCCAGCAGAGGTGCTGGTACCATGTTTTCTGAGAACACAGTGGGTGTGATGAGGACATAGTTAAGCTATAGGCCTCACTTGTAATCATGACAATTTCTTACCTTTCCTATTTAGGTGTTCTGATCTTATTCAGAAAGGGACAGCTGCATTCACATATTAAAAAAAAATACATTCATGGAATCCAGAAAAATGGTACAGATGAACCAATTTTCAGGGCAGGAATAGAGACACAGACCTGGAGAAGGGACATGTAGACACTGGGGAAAAGGAGAGGGTGGGACAAACCGGGAGATTAGGATTGCCAAGTACACACCATGTCAGTCGCTCAGTCGTGTCTGCCTTGTTGTGACCCCATGGACTGTAGCCCACCAGGCTCCTCTGTCCATGGAATTCTCCTGGCAAGAATACTGGAGGGGGTAGCCATTCCCTACTCCAAGGAATCTTCCCAACCGAAGGATCGAACCTGGGTCTCCTGCAATGCAGGTGGATCTTTACCATCTGAGCCACCAGGAAAGCCCATATACACTACCATGTGTAAAAGAGATAGCTAAGAGGGAAGCCAGGAGGACAGGGAGCTCAGCTCGGTGCTCTGTGATGATCTAGAGGGCTGGGTCAGGGGTGGGTGGGATGGAGGTTCTAGGTGGATGGGATATAAGTATACATATAACTGATTCACTTCACTATACTGTGGAAACTAACACAGCATGTAAAGCAATTATCCTCCAATAAAAGAAATTGTGAACAGTGAAAAAAAAAATCTGCATTCCACTTGACAGAGAGTCTCAAGCAGCTACAAAGTGGCTGGACACAGAAGAAGGGCAAAAGACTTTCAAGGAATCCTTAGGTAATTACAGGCTTGGGCTGGGCAAAAAGGCTGCATTAATGTGAACTCACCAACACACACACACACACACACACACACACACACACACACACACACTCTAAGCTGACCACGCCCAGTCCTCTTCTGTACCCCCAGCCAGATCCTTGCTTGTCCTCAGGGGTGACTCCCTTTCCCTGAATCAGCTGGCCCCACCCCACCTCCTTTCCCTTCCAGGTTCTGTTGGTGACTATGGTGATTTCTGTAACAGTCAAGAAGCCCTGAAGGGAGGCATGGCATTTTCTAAAACTCTGGGCTCATACCCAGCCAACTCCTTCCACCTCCCTGCCTCCTCCCCAAATCCTGAGTGCCTCAGCCGGGAGCCTGTTGTCATGGTTACTCTAATCTTTGTCTGCTTTGCTTGTTAAACAGGCTGACTTCTTCCCTCCAGCCTATCTCCTGGTGGCCCCAGCTCCATGTCCTTCAGGGCTTCCCTCCCTCCCTCCCTCGCCATCCTCAGGTCCTTCTTCTCCTAGGGGATGAAAGGAATGGGCAGTGACCAGTTGCTCCCTTCCCACCCCTCCAGTCCACCAGATCTTACCAGGAGGGTTTTCTTTCATGCTCCTAAGTGGAAAAGTACCACTCATGACAGAAATAACCAGTGACTGAAAATGAAGGTTCTATACAAATTCTAGAAGTAGAGGAGGAAAGGAGGAAAAGGAGCCAGAAGAGGTGAGTTCAGTGGGTTGACAAAAAGAGGCTGGTGTCTAGAAAAGTTGTTTGACAGGCCTGCTGAGATTGGCTGATGCCAGTCTACCCAGCAAGTGATGCCCAGAATAAGACCTTGTGCCCTATTTTAAACAGTCTGTCCCTCACTTCCCTTCCACATCCTCATATCACATCCCTCATCCCTCCAGGTTAGAGGGATGACACTTCTCCGCTGGTCCAGGCCAATGCTGTTCAGGCTGCCCTGGATTCTGTAACCTCCTGCCGCCTTAGGGGTCTCTTTTTTCAACTTCATGGAGTTGCAACTGACAAACAAAAATTGTATATATTTAAAGTGTTCAACTTGATGTTCTGATGTGTATATACACTGAGAAATAATCACCATCATCAAGCCAATCAACACAGCCATCAGCTCACATAGTTGCATTTTTCTTTTTTTTCTTTCTTCTATTCTATTTTTGTGATGAGAACTCTTAATTCAACCAACATTTCCTCAATCTCCTTAATCTTAAACCAATTTCTTTCTACTTACTCTTTCCCCGCAGTCTGTAAACACAATTTCCCATCTTAAGACAAAATCCCCTTTTGACCTCATATTACCCTCTAATTCCTGCCCACTCGTCCTCCTTTCAGAAAGCCATCTCCCCTTCCTTTCTCTATTTCCTTGCTTTGCATTTAACCCATGAACAATGGTTTCCTCCAGGACTGAGGCAGAGTCCAGGTTATGAAGGACTTTTCTATTGTCAAATTCAGTGGAAACTCTTTAGTCTTGCAGCCCTTGCACTTCCTGACAAGGAAGTGATGGCTAACAAAGTGCTTGTGATGGGTAATACACAGGACTCCGGAGTCCTTTTACTTATTTTCAACTTTGGCCCTAGCATTTATCAGCTGTGTGACTTTAACCAAGTTATTTAGCTCTGTTGCCTCAGTTTCTTCCGATTTCACTGAGGTATTAACCATTCCCTGGGGCTTCCCTGGTGGCTCAGTGGTAAAGAAAACCTGCCTGCAATGCAGGATAGGTGAGTGAGGTGGGAGGAGATGTTGATAGGAAAACTTCTGAAATATATGACAGTGATCTTCAGGAGAAGCACCAAAACAACTCCCAACTCCACCTATTTTTTTCTTCCATTTTCTGACGCTGGATTCACAAGTCCTTATTGGATTTCACTAAAATAATTAGCTTGCTCAATCGCCTTGGCCCCACAAGATTGATATTACCTATCCTGAATCCTGTGATATGTGAGATAGTCTTTTGTATAAGTTTCTTATGTTGGTGGGTTTCCCAGGTGGCCCAGTGGGTAAAGAATCCACCTGCAGTGCAGGAGATGCAGGAAATGTGGGTTCGGTCCCTGGGTTGGGAAGATCCCCTGGAGAAGGGCGATGCAACTCACTCCACTATTCTTGCCTGGACAATCTCATAGACAGAGGAACCCAGCTGGATACAGTTCATGGGGTCACAAAGAGTTGGACCCGACTTAGTGACTAAACAACACAGTAACAATACCCACCTCACTGAGTTATGATGATGATTAAATGAGGCAATACATGTAAAACAACCAGGCAGTGTCCATTCATAGAACGCACTTGAATAATCACTGCTGACTATTGCTATTACCTGAAGCCCTCGCAGCATTCAGAGTTGCTGCTCATCCTCTTCTTGAAGCCCACTCCCACTTTTTCCTTCTTCCCCTCCTTCCCCTATTCCTCTGTGAATACCTCACCAGCTTTCTGAATGTCTCAGAGAGTTCTGCTCTGGACCTCTGCTCTTCTGACTTTAGACATGATCCCTATGAAAACTCAGTTATATTCAAGATGTTAACCACCATGGTGGATGGTCAAGCATCAAACCTCTATGTTTAGCCAAACTTCTCTGCTAGATGCCAGACCTATATATCTAACTACTGGGTATCTCCACCTGGATATTTCATAGGCAACTTGAAATCAGTTTAATCAAAGCAGAACTCTCCATCTGTCTACTGTATTCTAGCCCAATGAATGACACCACACAGTAGCCCAAGCCAGAAAAGTGGTTTCCCTCATCCCCTCCATCCAGATAAGAAGCAAATCCAATTACCTTTACTTCAGTCTCTCGCAAGCCCATCTAAACTGTCTACTTTTAATGACCTTTTCTAGGGACTCATCATTTCAGGTCTAGATTATCTGAAGTATTTACCCTCTCAAGTGTGATGCTTTTGAATTATGGTGCTGGCGAAGACTCTTGAGAATCACTTGGACCGCAAGGAGATCAAACAAGTCAATCTTAAAGGAAATCAACCCTAAATAATCATTGGAAGGACTGATGCTGAAGCTGACGCTCCACTACTTTGGCCACCTGATGGGAAGAACTGACTCACTGGAAAGGACGCTGATGCTGGGAAAGATTGAAGGCAGGAGGAGAAGGGGACAACAGAGGATGAGATGGTTGGATGGTATCACTGACTCAATGGACGTGAGTTTGAGTAAACTCTAGGAGATAGTGAAGGACAGGGAAACCTGGCATGCTGCAGTCCATGGGGTCACAAAGAGTTCGACACGACTTAGTGACTGAACAACAACAACAACCCCTCTCAAATCATTCCTTTCACTGTTGCCAGAACAACCCATTTTAATGCCAATAGAATAGTGTTTCTTCCTTGTATTAAATCTTAAATAGCTCATCGTGACCTATAACAGTATTTCCCAAACTTAACTGGATTTAAAAAAAAAAAATACATGTGTCGCACTCTAACAGAAATCACATTCTCCAAGAAAGATAGCATTTTTATCAAGTGTCCAGTGATTGTCATGATCAGTAAATTTGGAAAAGGCTGGCCTCTAAGATCACAGAATGTGCCCTCTGTGTTATAGCTGTCCCTCTTTAGAGAATTCCTAAGGTCTCTCATATTCTATAATCCAGCAACATGGAATAAAAAAGTGAGGCAAGTACATAACACAACTCTCTGTTCCAGTCTCCTGCCATTGATGGCCACTATCAACTGGTTTTCCATGTTGTCTCACACCTAGTCCCACTGCTCCTGGTCACTGCACCATTTTAAATGCTGCTCCCGAAATGTGAAACCCCTCAGCCCAACATTGATCACACAGCCAACTCCTTCTCATTCTTCACAACTGTTCAGAGAGTGCCTTCTCCAAGAGGCTGTGCTTGGTTCAATAGTTCTCCCCACCCCCACCCATCCCAAGCCTTCAGGAAGTTCATCACCTCTGGGCCCCTCCAACATCCTGGCTTACCCTCATCAACCCTCCACTAAAGACACTGTCTGCTTCTTATTCTCCTTCTACAGGCTGTGATTCCAAAACCCAGCAACCAGTCCAACTCCTGGCAACCAGGGAGCTTTATATTGTTGAGGGAGTGGCAAAGAATGATCTCAGTAGGACTTAGCTCCATTCCCTCAATCATTTGGATCTCTCTGAAACCTTATCATTTCAACCAAAGTCCTCATTATCCCTCCTAACTTCAGATCACTTAAAATTTTGCTCTCCGTGTTCTTTTTATCCTCATCTAAGTTATGATCAAAAGTTTCAATGCAGAGCCCATGGGAGAAATCTATCTGCGTGCAGGTCAGGTATTGGCTGTAAGGACCCTGGAGAAGTCATTCAAACAGGGGTGATGCTATCTGATCGTCCTTTTATACAGCTTGCATTTATTGATATTGTCCAGGAAGCTCTGGGTGGAAAGAGAACTGACACAGACACTATCAAACATCTTGCTGAAGCGCAGATATACCATATCCGCTGTATTTATTTTCTTAAGGCTTTGCAACTTTGAACTTTCTTGAAAAGAAATTATGCTACTCAGGCAAGATATGCTCAGTGAGCCGATATTTGCACTTAGGGACCACTCAGTTTTCCTATCCAAGCACTCACAAATTGTCTGTTTCATAACCTGTTCAAGAATGCTTTATGGAAATGATCTCAGGCTCTCTCGTCTATCGTCCTGCCATTTTTCAAAACCTAGAAAATGTTTGCCTATCTCAGCTTTCCAGCTCCTGTCCTATTTGGTATCCATGATTCTCTGAAGATTCTAAATTGTAATTCAATAGCTTCTCTCTGTAGCCTAGAATGTAATTCATCCAGGTCACAGGGCTTGAATCATGTAGCTCAGGCCGGTGTCTGCTTACGCCTTCCTCATCTGGAGAGAATTTGAAAAAGAACTGGGACTAGGTTTTTCCTATGGTTACTGTGGGTATATCTTGCCCTGTCCTTTAAAGACTTGGACAAATAAATCATTTATTGATTTTTTTCAAACAAAGAGGTACACACACACACACACACACACACACACACAGGTTCTGGAGTCAGAAAGACCAAAAGTAAGAATCCAAGCTTTATTATCTAGTAGCTTTGCACCCCTGGGCAAGACTATTACCCTCTATGAGCCTCAATTCAAAACAAGAAGAACAATAATGCCATTTTCAGAAGAGCTTAAAGATACCAGTGGGTTGGGGACTTCCCTGGTGGATCCAATAATTAGGATCTGCCTTCCAATGCAGGAGACATGGGTTCGATCCCTGGTCAGGGAACTAAGGTCCCACATGCTATGGGGCAATTAAGCCTGCACCCAGCATCTACTGAGCCCAAGCACTCAGGAGCCCCTTGCACTGCAATGTGAGAGAGGCCCAGTGCTGCAACAAAGACGCCATGCAGCCCCCAGAAAAGGATATCAATGTGTTAATACAAAGGCACCTGTAAGTAGTACCTGTTACTGAAACTACCATTAGGCTCTTTTTTTTCAACCTATTATGAGTAATTTTTAGCATGGGATCCCGGATGCGAGAGTCCAGAATGATGTCAGGAATCCAGTGGTGGGAAGAATTAAATCAATCAAGCACAGCAATGCAGGACTCCCCTATAAGACCTGTTGAAAACTGCTTATAAATCTTACCCTCCTTATACATTTGATGTGAGCTTCACATTGTCTGACTAAAAGAGTAAAGGAAGCCCCCTTGAATCATGGAAAAGCAAAGATGCTCTGTAGAAAATAAAGCAAAAAAAAAAAAGAAAGCCAGAGACAACCTAGAACAGAGTGAGGCATTGGCAGCAGCAGACCTGTTAGGGTCAGACCTTGCCAAGAGCTCTCAGAAGCCGGGAGTTTAAAGAGCAGGTGAACTGGGTATAGTTTCTAGGTAGCAGGCACATCCTGCTGCACTCAATTCTTATTTCAACTGGAAAATACATAACCCATCTCTCCATTCCCTGCCATTGATGGCCTCTCTCAACTGGTCTTCTATTGTCAACTGGTTTTCCATGTGCATGCCCCCACATACCGGTCCCCCCATATCTGGAGGCATTCTAAGGAACAACTGTGATGGAAACACTCAAATCTTTCTTGGCTTTCGATTCCTGTTATGATTTTTTGCTTCCTGTTTTGGTTTTTAGACATGGAAACAGCTGAAATGTATGTTAGCTCTTACTCAAGGTGTGCAGGCCTTTAACGACCACACTTCTTATTGGGCTCAAATCGGACTTGGGTGGGTTAAATCGTGGAATAGAGGAAGGAACATGAGTCCTCATAGGAGTCAACTGCTTGCTCAGTCATCACCTGGGAGGCACCCTTGATTCTTAAACCTTTCTACATGACTATGGTTGTTGAGGTGGATTCAAGTTTCAAGAAAAAAATCGCACTTATTTTTTAGTCCCCTGAAATAGAAACTATATTATAATTAGCCCAAGAATTTTGATCTGCCTTTCATGGGAATTGTATTTTCTTCCATAAATTTAACCTTTTTCTCTAATCCGCTTTCACACTTCTCTCTTGCCTCCAAGATAAAATCCTTCCATTTGGAAAATTAGAAAGCACAGAACTCTTAGGTCTGGGGTCACCCATTCTCACAGGGCAGACTTCTTCCTTCCTAAGAAGAGTCACTGTCACACAAGAGAGGATCACTTAGCATCTCCCTTTTGGGAGCCCAGGGACTAGGGGACCCTTACGTGTCACGAGGTCCACTGACCGTTTCCTGAGCACAGCGGTGACTCAGTAGTCGGTGGGAGGGAAGTCAGACGGGAGAGAAGGGTTCCCCCTGATCTGCAGGGGTGTCTACTTTCCCCTGCAGGCAAGAATAGAGGTACCTGCCTATCCGAGAGGAGCTACTCTTCTCCATGGGAACCGCTGGCACAGCACGCCGCGCCGTCTGCCCCTGGTCCCCAGTAAGGCCTCCACCCCCCACGAAGCAGTTGTTAGTCTCGTGTAACAATGATAGAACTGTGCTGTAACATGTCTGACCAGAAGGACAGAGCAGTCTGAGGACCAGAGTTCTAAATAAGTGACCGGCTTATCTACCCTCTTCGGCATTTGCTCTGTGTTTGTATTATCATCAAAATGTTGATTTTAAGCCTCTAAAGGTGCCAAGTGAGGGCTCCTGGGTCGACTCTGATGGGGTCCTAGCACAGATCCAGCAGGTATTTAATAAATGTGTTTTGCTGCTCAGCCCTGATGTGGATGGTGTCGCCCTAGCAGAGCTCATGTTTCTTAAGATGCCCCGTCTCTGTCCTGACTACACAAGTTCAGGGTGGCACCCCGGGAATCAGTATTTTTAAGGCGCTCCCTGAAGGACAATAGAATTTTTGTTCCCAGTAAACAGACTTTCACACTTCAGTTTCGTAATTCAGAAGGAACTTTCTCCCCTCTTTTTGCCAAATATGCATATCTAAAAGAATTTGGGGAAAACCAGGATGGTTTCTGTTTAACTTGTTTCAGATACCCGCAACAGAGCATCACTTGCAGCAGTGGTTAATAAGTTCTTAAAAGTGCATTTAGTTCACATCCATCCACAGCAGACATGCTGGTCCATAACAGAAGTACATCCAAGTTTGAAGTGCCTCCAAGGGCAGGTCATTTACTACCCAAAAGGCCATTTTCCTCTCCAATAGCACCCATGACAAGGATGGTCTCTCCTCCAGGTTTGTCTGGGGTACCAGCCACAGCCCCATTTTACATCTATTGTCCTGGTGTATTTAACAAGCACCCCCTTTTGCTAGCAATATCCTGGTTTGGAAGATAGTAAGAGTGACCACACAATCTCCCTACAGCACAGGATAAACTTTAGATTCCTTACCCTGAGACAGTCACAATCTCCCCCAACCCCACATCCTCTCTCTCCCATCTCATCATCCAACACTTCCTGCCACATTCCCCTCCTCGCCTCACACAGAAATGCTCTCCTCTCTCCATTGCACACACACTGCCACTGAGGAACAGGTAGTGACTCACCTAAAGTTTTGCAGCTAACAAGTAGAAGACAGTTTCCCACCTAAATACCAGTTCCATCAATGGTTTCTCCCAAGATGCTGCTTCCAGACCCTCAAGCCCTTTGCTAATTGCCCTTCTCTGGCAAACTCTCATTTTGCTCCATCTAATAAAAGATACACAAACACGAGCCTTCAGGTGAATCTAACCATCAAACAGGGTGTTACCTCCCAGGATCAATACATTACGGTTCCATTAATGCTGCTTTTCAGTTGCCTCCCCAGATTTAGAGGCTTATACTGAGCCTTTAGTCAAATAAAACCTAAATGTCCTTTCTCTACCAGAACTACTGCCAGTAAATTTTTTTTCCCTCCCATTATCACCATTGATTTTTTTAAACTCCCAAATAACACTTTACATTTATCTCTTTGTAACGTCATCTGGTTATTTTTAATCCAGCATTCCAGTGTATTTGGATCATTTTGAGACAGGTTTTTGTCAATGATTACATTGACCATTCTTTCCAGCTTTGCGCCTGTTTAAAGTTTGATATACATATGCCTCCCGCGTCTTCTTCCAACCTGCTGGCAAGGTGACTGCCCAGGGCAAGTCCAGGAACTGCGAATCTCAAAATGATTTTACCGGTGACATTCCTTGTCTTGTCTGTGTGATCACAGTCCTCCACTGGGCATTCCTGCCAAAAGCATGTCCTTGCCAGAGTTTACAACCATCCCACCCCAGCCCTTTGCAGTAAGATGTGAACACAAGAATCTTCCTGGAAATCAGGCCCTAAATCACACCATGACTAAGTGATTCAGCCAAGTACTCCTCAGGACTGGGCTGACTCTAAGGACAGGCAGAGTGTGATATGGAGGTTTCCAGAAAGGCCCTTATGGAGAAGGAAATGGCAACCCACTCCAGTATTCTTGCCTGGAGAATCCCATGGACAGAGGAGCCTTGCAGGCTACAGTCCATGGGGTCCCAAGAGTCAGACACAGCTTAGCAACTAAACAACCACCACTACCAGAAAGGCCCTTAAGCCCCAAAGCAGTTCAGCCTTCCAACTGGCTAAGAAGAAAAAAAGTATTAGAGTTTCATTCCCAAAGCCTTATCCTTGTTCTTAAGAGAAGTTACACTTAGACCTTAAGCTAATATCAGGCATCTTTATTTCACTGTGATATAGAAAGGTTTTCAGAGACAATGCCTGAAAGCAAAAGGCCAAAAGAAGCCTGGCTGAACACAGGTTTCCCTGAATGTCAGATCTAGTTCCTCAATCCTGACAGTCAGTCCTTTTCATTTACAGATAAAGACAGGAATACAGAAGGTTGAGAGAAAAGAAAGAAAGGGCTACCTCAGGGAGGCTCCAGCAGGAAGAACAGGGACCCACCCTGTTGCTCTGCAGGATTTTCTAGCCTAGTAGGAAAATGAAGCAAACTCCAGAAAACAAATGTTTTCAACAGTGATATAATCGGGCTTCCATTAAGCATGCCATGTTAACGTGGTGTTTATCTCTGCTCCCTTCCCAAAATGCACTGTAAGAAGAGTAATTAAATTTAAAAAGTGAAGTTCCATAAGGACAAAGAGAAAGGGAGAAGTGATAACAGTAAGAAAGAAATGTCACCAGTCTTCCAGAAGACAGACATGGCACAAACAGGTCATTGCCAACCTACGAGAACAAAGTTAAAATGCTCAAAGGGCAAAGTCAAGGAAAGATGACAGTCCGTACTGGAACCCTCAGCAAGGCTCAGGGATGAGAAGTGGTACCATGGACGTCCTGCCAGGTGCAGACAGCCCGCCTGACCTGCACTCAACATGAGATCATGCCTTCCCCCGTACGGCAGGAGACGCGAGATTCTCTTTCTAGAGAAATTAAAAGAGGGTCTTCAGGAACAAGGGGTACAAGTGGGGAGGGCTGGTGTGAACGTGAGGACGGTGCAGTGGTACATGTGAGTCTGAAAATGGAGAATTGAAAGTCAGCACCCATCAGGAGATCTCTCTGTCTGTGGCCCCAAGCTTGGCTCCCACAACACTTGCAGCAGGCACAGGTCCCCAGGAACAAGCCTGGAAGATTCTATGTTGGATAATCTGACCAGCCCATGGGAAAAGCTTCCAGGTGATAGTAACTGAGGGTCCTTCAACTGGACAGATCAGCAGATCCCAGATCATGTGACAGTGAGACCTGCTAACTGAAGTCTGGGCCTCCCTCAAAGTGCCTCCCATCAGCTCCTCAGAGCCCCCCATCTATGTGATCTGTGACGTGCCACAGATCTCCTGACAAAGGAGATCACTAATACACAAGATGGGACCACAGCAGATAGTCAGGAAGAAGGAACTGAAAAGAAGAAAAAAAAACAAAAAAACAAAGGGGTGTGTCCCAAATAAACAGTTCTTGGGATTTAAAAACATCACAGAAGAAAAAGTCAACAGAAGAGTTAACAGATAAAATTCAGGCAGTCTCCCAAAACGCAGGCCAAAAGATAATGAAGATCAAGGTGAAAGAGAAGATCAATTCAAGATACCCAACTTCCAGGTATCAGGGGCTCCAAAAAGAAAAAAAAAAAGCAACAGTGAAAAGAAGGAAATGACAGTAATTAAAATGAAAGAAAAAAAAGTGATAGTGCACATATGACTCCTTTATGAACAGTATGTACAAAATCATAGTAACTTAAAGAGTATGTAATTAAAAGCAGACTCTATCACAGATGTAGAAAATAAAACTTATGGTTACCAGGGGATAAGGGAGCAGTGATAAATTGGGAGATTGGGACTGACATATACACACTTTTTGTTGTTTAGTTGCTAAGTTATGTCCAACTCTTTCACAACCCAATGGACTATACCCTACCAGTCTCCTCTGTCCATGGGATTTTCCAGGCAAGAATACTGGAGTGGGTTGCTATTTCCTTCTCCAGGGGATCTTTCTGACACAGGGATGGAAACTAAGTCTCCTGTGTTGGCAGGCAGATTCTTTACCACTGAGCCACCAGGGAAGCCCCCATCTATGTACTACTTTACATAAAATAGAAAACTAATAAGAACCTACTGTATAGCACAGAGAACTCTACTCAATACTCTGTAATGACTTATAAAGGAAAAGAATCTAAAAAAGAAAAACAAGAGTAGATATATGTATATGTATAACTGAATCACTTGACTGCCCCTGAAACTAACACATTATAAACCAACTGTACTCCAATAAAAAAGAATTTTTAAAGCAGATTCTAGAGCCAGATTTCCTTTAACCTGAAATCTACCAACTACAACCTGTATGACTTTGAAAAGTTACTTAACCTGTTTCTCAATGTCCACAACTGCATAATAGAAAAAAATAACAGTACCTACTTGATACTGTTGCTATAAAGGTAAGTTATTATGTGTCTAAAGCTCTTAAAAGGTGTCTTGCATTTAGAAAGTGCCCAGCATGTCAGCGTCAGCTATTATTTACAGTGTTACATAACATCACAGTATAAATAATATGGGCTTTCCTCCTGGCTCATTGGTAAAGAATCCACCTGCTAATGCAGGAGACGTAGGTTCGATCCCTGGAAGATCAGGAAGATCCCCCGAAGGAGGAAACGGCAACCTACTCCAGTATCCTTGCCTGGGAAATCCTATGGACAGAGGAGCCTGGCAGGCTACAATCCATGGGGTCACAAAAGCGTAAGACACGATTTAGCAGTTAAACAACAACAAATAGTATAATCACTAAATTTAACCCAAAACTTTGATGTAAATATATGAGGAAGAGAAAAAGGAAGAGAAAGCATGACAGATGGGACTCAGGGATGTTAGTCTCAAACCTTATCATTCATAGAAAGAAGCCAGTACTATATGTCTAATAGCATCTTCAAAGGGCAAATAAAGTATTAGTAGCACAAACAAGGTGTTTAAAAATGAAGAGGAAAACAAACACCAGAAGGAACAGCTAGAGGAACTGAAAGTTGCTGTTCCCTGCATCCCTTCACAGGGCTCAACAGTGGGGAGGAGGCGAGACACGTGAACATGAGTAGTTTATTTTCATAGCCATTTAAAACACACACATGTTTAAGTGACCTTATCACACTGAGCTGAAACCCAGAAGGGACGACAATAGATGACTCTCCCCAAGCTGCTTCTTCAAAAGCTAAGCACTGACTCAGAACAACAAAAAAAATCCTTCCAGCTGCTTCAAACAAAAAGTAAGCGAAGGCCATGTTCTAGGAGAAAGAGGGGCAACCAGACTTGGTGCACAGCCCACCTCCCCCACATGCCCACCCATGCTGGACTCCAATGCACCCAGGTACCTTGAGTTTTCTCCCCTCCCTCCTAAGACCCAGGCCTTGTCTTCTTGCCTTCCAAATCCCAAGCCAAACCTTCCTCCAGCCCTCCTTTACCCGAAGGGACAAAAGAAATTGCTGTGGCTTGATTGAATGGCTGTAAAATTGTGCTCTCAAATCTTCTGAGTTTTCTATTAAATGATCTATATGATGGTTTCATCAGAGAAACTAACTCTTGCAGAAAAGTACTTGTTTTATAAGATGACATGTGGGCACTCTGTATTCTACCCGAGAGGCACGCTGTAATCGTTAGAGGTGCCAGAAGATGAAAACACCAGTTACTGTAAGAGATTTCTGAAGAAGTCAGGAGGAACAGAAAGACAATTTTGTCTTCTTAAAAAAATGGAAAGTGGGTCAGGAGAAGCTGAGAAAAGAAAGTATTTATATATAGGGATTCATCACGCTGATTATGGAGCCATACTACATGATAATAGTCACGCTTTCTGCTTCTGCCACTTTCAAGGGAGAAATAAGAGCAGATGCAGGAGAAGCCAGAGCATGTTATGATAAATACAGCAGAGCAACTCTGCTTCAGGTAGAATCCAACTATGGCAGTTGAGGATGAAGTGCTGTAAAAAGATATTGACCCCAAATGTTCTTGAAAATTTGAAGCTAAAGTAAAAGCTATCTCAACCAAAGTGAGCTATGAAGAATTACCCTACAGACTTATGGTTGCCAAGGTGGAGGGGACATGGGGGAGAGATGGACTGGGAGTTCTGGATAAGCAGATGCAAACTATTATATATAGAATGGATAAACAACAAGGTCCTACTGTACAGCACAGGGAAACTTATTCAATATCCTACAATAAACCATAATGGAAAACAATATGAAAAAGAATGTGTTATATATACATATATAAAACATGCACATGTATGCATGTGCTTAGTCACTTCAGTCGTGTCCAGCTCTCTGCAACCCTATGGACTGTAGCCCACCAGGCTCCTCTGTCCATGGGATTCTATAGGTAAGAATACTGGAGTGGGTTGCCATGCCCTCCTCCAGGGGATCTTCCCCACCTAGGGATCAAACCTGCATCTCCTTTGTCTCCTGCATTGCAGGCAGATTCTTTACCCACTGAGCCACCTAGGAAGCCTATACACTCACTCACACACACACACACACACACACACATATATATTTGTATATAATAACTGAATCATTTTGCTATACAGTAGAAATTACATGCACAACATTGTAAATCAACTGTATTTCAATGAAAAAAATTTTAAAGAATTAGTTCTAATCAGTCAGTAAAGATGAAAGCAGTACCATTCACTGGTTAATAAAAACTAAACAGTCACTTTAAAAAGTAATTAGTTATACCCGGGTGGATTTTAACAACATATTTTAGGAGTATTTAAGGTTTGTTTATGTATTTAGAATTTAATATCATCTTACAGTCTTGGAGTGAATTAATAAAAACATAGAGTTACATACTCCATTTATTTAAGGCAACTATTGAATGAAATACATAGAAGTTGAATCTATATGATCATCAATTTCTATTTTGGTATAATTCTGATCTATTATTTCTGCATCACACTGCATGTGGGATGTTAGTTCCCTGACCAGAGATCAAACCTGTGCCCTCTGCAGTGGAAGCACAGAATCTTAACCACTGGACCACCAGGGAAGTCCTGTATAATTCTGCTTTTTATTCCCTATCTGAGCTTATATTTTATCTTTGAAATCATGTTCATTCATTTTTATACAAATCATTTTCTTAATCCCTAATAAAGTATTTACCTACTAGTTTGTGGGAAAAAAGATTCATATTGTATGATATGCATCATATCTATTGCATGTATTTTTGGTGCTGTGGACATCACAAACCCACAAAATTAAGCCAAAAAGACTTTCTGTACAAAATTAAGCAAATTTTAGTCTAACAAAGCTATTGTTTTTCCAGTAGTCATGTATGGATGTATGAATTGGACTGCAAAGAAAGCTGAGCACCAAAGAATTGATGCTTTTGAACAGTGGTGTTGAAGAAGACTCTTGAGAGTCCCTTGGACTGCAAGGAGATCAAACCAGTCAAATCTAAAGGAAATCAGTCCTGAATATTCATTGGAAGGATTGATGCTGAAGCTGAAACTCCAATACTTTGGCCACCTGATGCAAAGAACTGACTCAATGGAAAAGACCCTGATGCTGGGAAAGATTGAAAGCGGGAGGAGAAGGCGACGACAAAGGATGAGATGGTTGGATGGCATCAACAACTCGATGGACATCAGTTTAAGCAAGCTCCAGGAGCTGGTGATGGACAGTGAAGCCTGGCGTGCTATAGTACATGGGGTCGCAAAGAGTTGGACATGACTGAGCGACTGAACTAAAGCAAATTTTCTCTTGAACAAGACAGAGAAATAGCTAGATATTACAAAACATGAACCTTTATTTCAATGCTATTTTAATGCTATAGTTCAACAATATTTTAAAAATCAAAATGACTCGGTACACTCTGGTGATATACAGAGTGATGCTGCTTTGCTCTTTGAGGAAAGCGGAACCTCATGAGCTACTGAACAAGCTGAGAGATTTACTCAAATCTATCTACCAGACCCTAGATGAATCTGGAAGCTTTGTGAGTAAAACCAGAAGGACTTAGGGCTTGAGACAGATGCTCGGCTTGCTTCTAACTCAAGCTTGGAAACACCTTCTAATAATAAGATGGCATTGCTCTTGTGGGTACTAGAATCATTGGAAGTCACTAAAAATCCTCTGCATGTGGACACAGAAATTGGCAGCTGTGGGCTTAAGGGAATGAAAAATGTCCTGAGACATGCACAGCCTATTCCTATTTATGATTCTGGTCCAGTGTACACTGTTTGCACTCATGTCCAGAGAGAAAGGAGCAAAACAAAACTCATGACTGGTTTTATGCCTCTCTCTTTTGACTCATTTTGGAGGCTTCCATGTTGAGTAAGATTAGATCCAGTTTCATCTATTCTTTTTCCACTAAAACCAAAACTGTGATCATTAGAATGCTGTTCAGATACACTCATCATAAAGACAAAAATTAAAAATAAATGCATGAATAGAACATCTGGGGAGGGAGACACTTAACTCCACGACTACCTCCCTCTAAGTTGGCATCATATTATTTTAATATGCCTGTGGTCTGTTCTGTCCAGCTAGACTGTAAACTCCCAAGCAAGAGCTGGTCCTTATTCGTCGCTGAGCTGACATGACCAGCACAATGTCTGGCACAAGGCATTCAGCAGATTTTACTTAAATTGAACTAAGCCTACTTAAGGGAGGGATTAAAAAAAAAAATTCAAAGTAATACGTACATCTGATTTTTGAAAAGAAAGCATGTAGAATGGTTTATAATGAACAGCCTAAGTCCCCAGACCAGATCCTGATCCTACTCCCCAGAGGCAACTACTCCTAAAGATGAGAATTTGTTTTTAAGGTTTCATCACATTTGTTGCTAATGCAAAAAAAAAAGAAAGAAAAGGATTCCAGTTTCAAATTATTCATGTCTCTTTACTTAAATAGCCCTCAAATATTTGGAAACACGGCTGGCAGTTATTCCAAGTTGTTGTAGTCATACATTCAACAAATATATATTGTTTGTGTTGAAAGTGGTGACATTTCAGTTTTCACAATTTTATTAGTAGAGACCAGCTTTCTTTCCTCCTAGGATGAAAGAGGCATAAGCCAGTATAGCCCTAGAATTAGTGGGGCCAGAGCACATCAGAACTAGACAATAGGGGTGGAGAGAGGACGGGTGAGTCAGTGTCACAGTGGGGTGAAATGCTCTGAGTTAATGTCGCAGGATGGGGGGAACCACCAGATGCAGAGACCTGCTCCCCTGTTAGCTTTGTCTGAGCAGAAGCCATTCTGTACAAGAACGGCGCCCACAGGGCAATCGCATTATGCCCCATTTTACATCAACAGACTCCATCTATGACAGCAGCTCCATGATCTAGGGAACCATCCTCTTATTTTGAACCAGTGAAATAATCTGCAAAATCCCTTGGAATTATTTATAACGGGATTTCTCTTATATTAGCAAAAATAAGTAGAAGCATAAAATGATGCTACATTTATAGCACATAATGGCTGGAAACACTCTGCAAAGACATGACAATTCGGGAAAATCCCCACTCTGATCAGAGTGAATAAACATGATTAACTTGCAGAGAAGATGCTATTAGGCTCTTTGCCAAAAAAACAGATTACTGCTTCAGAGAGTCCGCCTGCAAAGGTGACCTGACCCCCAGGAGATGCTGGAGCCCTGAAACAATGACCCCGAAGGGTCCCCGTGTGACAGGTCACCTATGTGACAGGGCCTTTGTGCTCCCAGGGGAGCACAGAGGAACTGAGAAACAAGATACTGATCAAGAAGCTAGGCTGAATGGGTGGTTGTTTATCAAGACAAGAGACCAATTCAGAAAAAATCCCATTGGCAGAATCCAGATTCAGATACTCCAAGATCACCTTCTAACTAAACTGAGGAGAAATCGAAGGCTCAGAAAGAAAAAAAAAAAAAAGCACATAAATAATGACAAGCAGAGAACAAGAAAAATGGAGAAACTGATGTTTTCCACATGCTTAATGTGGACTGAGGTTTTATGAAAATAATCTGCATTAATCCTCACTCCAATACTAACCTGCAGCCATTATCTTCAGAGCCTCTGTAACCTGCTGAAGGCCACAGGAGTCATAAAGGAGATTCAAATTCAAGACTGACTAAATCCATGTTCTTTCTGTCATGACAGGGAGAGTGTCCAGAAGGTAAGAAAAATCCTATATCTCAATGCACAGACATTACACATGCTGATACTTCTGAGATTTACAAACGAGTAAGCAAGTCAGGGGATGCAAACCTTACCAAACTTTTTTCAGCCACTTAGACTTTCTTTTTATTCCTGGCAGAGCCACAGGGCACGCAGAACTTCCCCAACCAGGGATCAAACCCACCCACCCCCCCACCCCTGCATTAGAAGCTCAGAGTCTTAGCCACTGGACCACCAGGGAAGTACTAAACTTACTTTCTTAACTGGGTACCTTAAAATACGTCTTGGGTGACTAATTTAGGTCCATGTTTTAAAATACTACTAGGGTCTGGTAAAAAGATCCTTGGCATTCAACTGGAATTTTAGTTCCAGAAAATGAACTTTGCTTTACAGAGCAATACAGTAATAAGAACACATCTGTGAGTGTGCTGCCTGCCTCGTCTGTGCCCCAGACTGGCATCTCCAGCTGCCACTGAATGAGGGTGATTGTAACTGTGCTCACCTATGCCTTAGAGATGCGTTTACTAACATCAGAGGGGAAAGAAGCTACTACTTAAAAAAAAAAAAAAAGACAAGTTCCACTTTTTATGAAAACAAAATATTAAAGTACGCAGAGCATTTGATAGAGGCCTGCATGTGGACTGTATTTAAACTCTCCAACAGATTCAAATTTAATCAAACAGAATTCACAGTCATAGTTTGAACAACATGAAAAGCACATTACAAACAGTTTAAAAAACGCCCATTTTCCAAACTGCTTTTGTAAAATCAAACTTTGAAATGGGTCACTCAGATGGAGATTTTCCTCAGAAAGTCACAAGTTTGTGAAAACGGAGTAAAACTAGAAGCTTCAGTGCAACTCCTACCACATCAAATCTATAACTGTGGAGGGTTCCCCCCCTACTGTAAACAAAACTAAAATGTTCACCCTCATATGCACGAATATCATAAAACTGCACCTGTGCCCACAACACACACATTTATCAACACCTCCCCCAACAATACACACACAATAAAAAATAAAATTGCACTCAACCTTCCCCCCATCCAGGGGTGTTTCGCTTTCCAGCGGTCCCACATTGTCTGAGTTGCCAGTAGTAGCTGACTGCTCACAGGTCACCTTTATCAAATGGCCTCTTCTCCAAAAAGGCCGCCTGACTGGTGGGGTACATGGTTGTCGGGTAGACTAGCACCGCCACCCTCAACCCCCTTAAGCAAAGGTCCTGTATGAAAAGGAGCTGGGATGGGCTTCATAAGAGAATGAGGAGGACAAGCACGCGTCAAGATTTCTGTGATGTCACGGGAGCCTTATTAGTGGCCGCTCACCATTTCCAAAGAGGCACGAAATTTCTTAGTCTGCTGTCAAAGCCTATAAGCCATCCTCAAGTCTTTCCATTCAGCAGTTTTTCCAGGCAGGTCTCCACGCATAGCTTCTTTTTTTTTTCTTAACACACTAAGCTGACTCAGACGCACAGGCAGAAGTCCTCTGACTCACTTCTCTCTTCCTTCTTTCTTTCTCTGCTTTTCTTTGTTTCTTTTTCTTTTTTTAACTCCTTGGCTCTTGGAAATGGGGATTAGCTCTTCTCATCTAAGTTGGGGAGCCAAGTGCAAGATCCAGCAGGGCAGTTTGTGGTCTTCAATGATCAGAAAGATGCAAATGCTAAATATCCTTGGGAAGACTGATGAGGAAACAACACTCAAGGGATTTTCTTCAAGTCTGGCAGAAAGATACTCATTCCAGGAGGGTAAATGTGGACACTTCTTTGGACCTGCGGTCTTTCCTCTTCTCCCTTACTTTCTACCCAGATACCTCTGCCATTCTTATTTCTTGCCTACCTAACTGTGCTTGCGCTTTGGGGTCTGTAGATGCATAAATGCTTGTATATACACATACGCACATATAATGAATTTAATATGTGTGAGATACATACAGGGTTGATACACATATTTTATTCACTGGTACAGCTGTGTGTGTCTTCAGTCGCTTTAGTCGTGTCCAACTCTTTGCGACCCCATGGCCTGTAGCCCACCAGGCTCCTCTGTCCATGGGATTCTCCAGGCAAGAATACTGAAGTGGGTTGCCATTTCCACCTCCAGGGGATCTTCTCGACGCAGGGATCGAACCCGCATCTCCTACGTCTCCTGCACAGCAGGGAGATTCTTCACTGCTGAGCCACCAGGGAAATTCCACAGCCACATCCTTTGTTAAACTATTTAAAGACTTCCGTAGACATGGGGAAAGAGAAATTCTCCACTTAATAAGCCCACAGATCACTCAATGACACTGTCCAGCGGTGGTCACAGAGGTGGGCAACTGGACCAGGAAACAGAGCTAGTGCAGATGCACCTGGAGCCCAGCACGGATAGGAGGTGCAGCAGGTGGCTTCCAGGAGTACTTCCCCGGGGGCTAAAGCACCAGCTCTCCACGTCCATGCATTCAGGTGTGTGTCCAGCTACCTTCTGTCAGTAACAAAACCCTGGGCTCAATGACCTGATACTTATCAATGCCACAGGTGAACTATGGAATAGACTGGTGTGTTTCCTATTTCAACCCACAAATCATACAGGGCTATCACTTAGCTAGAGACAGCTGCACCATAACAACAAGGAATCCATGAATGCTTTGAAAATTATCAGAATGATATGATGTGTAATTTTCCCTCTAACATATCACTTGATAGGCATTTAAATATAGTTTAGTTCACTTAAAGCATAGAATCTCTTTTTAAATGATGAATTCTGGATTTATTTACATTACCATACTAGTGGGCATTTATTTTCATCATCTTGCTACATGTAAGCATGTGTGGGCATTCACAGACCCTTAGAAAAAATGTGGAAGCACATACAACACAGCAAATGGTTAAATGCAGTTACCTCTGTGTTGGGGGAAAGAGGTGTTTTGGGAGCAGGTGTATTTAAAGGAGAAATCTGCAGTTTTTATACTATATTCTATATGAATAATGTATGTGTGCTCAGTTGCTCAGTCATGTCTGATTCTGTGATGACCGCATGGACTGTAGGAGCCCACCAGGCTCCTCCGTCCATGTAACTTTCCATGCAAGAACACTAGAATGGGTTGCCATTTCCTCCTCCAGGGGATCTTCCTGATCCAGGGATAGAACCCGCATCTCTTGAATCTCCCGCACTGGCAGGGAGATTCTTTACCACTGTACTACCTGGGAAGCCCAATATGAATAATACATTTATTATTTTTGCAATTAAAAGTTCAAAAAAAAGAGTATACATGTATATACACACTTGTAAACATGCAAATAACAAGTCTGAGGGAATTTAACAGAGGAAGTGGATTATCAGTGTCTTAAGAAACGATAAGAGGAGATGGCCTTGTGAGAAAAAAGAGGTATCTGCAGGGTCAGGTTTACTGCTGGGAGGCTTGGAGCAAAAGCGCAAGGAAGGCAATGTTTTGCAGGTTAATCCAAGGGGAGAAGGAAAAAACAAAAGAAGAAAGGGGGGATAATGAAATAATCATTAATTGCAGGAAAAATCTTTGAAAATGGAAAAAGAAAGAAACGAAGGAACCAAGAGAGGGGAGGGAAGGAGGAGGGAAGAGAAAGGAAGGAGTAAAGAGCAGAGAAACAGGGAAGGGAAGAAGTGAGGAGGGAGAGAAGAAAGGGAAGAGAGAGAAAGGGAGACAGAGAAGTTGGCTGACGTGTCCAAATAAATATGCAAGGATTTGGCTCCCTGTGTCCAGCAACAGCCACAGCAGTTATGGTCAAGCTTCTGTCAGTGTCCCCTGTGCCATACTGCTGACCATGTAGCTTCAAGAGATGCTCGAGTTTTGAAATCACAACCAGCCCTTTCCCATGTCCACAAAACTTTAAACCACTTCTCAATAAGTGAAACCGTTGCATTATTGGCTCTTTATTTTGTCACTGCTTTCTACTCATAAATGTCCTTTAGTCTCTTTAAAGGATTATATACATGTATCTAAGGAATACACATATTCTAAGGCTCCTGAAAGGCTCTGCTCTGGATGAATGGGGCATTTCTATGGCTCTACTTTGACCTTAATTTCACACTGGCAATAAAATATGATAAAGAATTTATCTGCCAAATGCAGGAGACACAAGTTCAATCCCTGGGTTGGGAAGGTCCCCTGGAGAAGGAAATGGCAACCCACTCCAGTATTCTTGCCTGGGAAATCCCATGGACAGAGGAGCCTGGCAGGCTATAGTCCATAGAACTGCAAAGAGTTGGACACAACTGAGCATGCATGCAAAAAATAAATAAATAAAAATATTCAGGGCCGTGAACAAAAGGACCAAGGGAAAATAATTTAGGATGGTCAGATGCGTGCTAAGTTGCTTCAGTCATGTCCGACTCTTTGTGCCTGCCAGATTCCTCTGTCCATGGGATTTCCCAGGTAAGAATATTGGAATGGGTTGCCATTTCCTCCTCCAGGGGATCTTCCCGACCCAGGGATTAAACCCACATCTCTTATGTTTCCTGCACTGGCAGGCGGGTTCTTTACCACTATTGCCGCCTGGGAAGCCCAGTCAGGTACCTACAATTTACAGTTTGAACTTACAAAGCAACCATAATTTGACTATAAAGCCTATCCATCTTCCTTTATTTCCTTTGACAGGAATACTAGGTGATGGACAATCAAAAGTGACTAAGACATTGACCCTTCTCTAAAGGAGTTCACGGCCTCATACTTGAGGTAACAAATAAGTGACTAAATAATTAAATGCAAGTTGATAAGCTCTGTGATACTAAGATATACCAAGAACAATGGGAAAATAAGAAAGAATGAGTAACACAATTTGAGGAAGTTTCCCACGAGTGTTAATGCTTTGAGCTGATTTTCGAAGTACCTTAAAAGTTAGCTAGGCTATAAAGAAGGGAGAGGCATTTCAGAAAGGAACCATTACATGTGCAGAGAAGGGGAGATTTTTCCAGGGAAGGGCATGTCTAGGGAATGCCAAATGGTCAATAAAACCAAAGAGCACATGAAATAAGGATGGGAAATCTAGGAAAAGAAAATAATGAGGAACAATGAAAGCAATGAAGAGCCACTGATCAAGGAATGGTTTGCTCATGTTCACATTTTTGAAAGATAGCTCTGGGGACCACGGGCAGATGGATTGATGAAGCTGAAATAAGAGGCAAGGAAACCACTACATGGAAGTTGAAGGAGATGTTCAGTCTTTTCCTAACAGCAGAGCACCTAACAGCTCAAAACAACTGTTCCACAAATAACAATGATAAAATCTGCGCAATTTTTTTTAGCTACTAAAAAATACTGAAAAGTGACCAAGGTATGGCAAAAACTGGAGAAGACTGCCATTAAAAGGCAAACTGTAATGGATGAAGTTTGCAAATTTTTACCTGAGAGCACTCTCACTCCACACATAGCTGGGCCTGCAGAAAGCCTCAGTTTTCTTACTGAGCTGGGATGTCAGATAATTTCAGGGAAGGCAGAACTTTCAGAAAGTTACAGTGAAATGTTCAAAGTAAGAAAGTCACAAAGGGAGTGAATACTGAAATCTGCAAATAACCCCCTCAGTCCCTAGCTAACCAAGAAACTATGAATGCAAATTAACCAGATGAGTCAATGCAACCCAGTCATAATCCCAGCAGGGGTTTATAAATAAAAATTGACATAATTCTAAAATCTAACTGACAATGTAAAGGATCTAGAACAGTAAAATAATCACTAGAAAAGAACAAAGATTGGAAAGTTATACTACAGGACTTCAAGATACCTTTAATCTAGAGGGTGAAATTGACATAAAGACAGGCAAACAGACCCAGAGGACAGAACAGAGAGTCCAGAAATGGATACACAATTATATAGGCAATTGGTTTTTGACAAAGTAACCAACACAATTCTATAAAGTAAGAAGAGTGTCTTTTCAACACATTATGCTGGAACAGCTAGACACCCATATGGAAAAAGATATCTTCATCTTATACTATGCACAAAAATTAATTCAAAATTGCTCATAGATATAAACACATGTACACCCATGGCGGATTCATGTCAATGTATGGCAAAAGCAATACAAAATTGTAAAGTAAAAAATTAAATAAATAATAAAAAAAGATATAAATATGAAAGCTAAGATATAAAACTTTTAGAAGAAAACATAGGAGAATATTTTCATAGAGGACAGGGTAAAGATTTCTCTGATGGGAATCAGAAAGAAATACCATAAAAGAAAAATGAAAATTTTTATGCTTAAGAAAAATAACACTAGGAAAATTAATGAGCATGTATCACATTGGGAGAAAATATTCACCAAACATATATCTGATAAGAGACTTATATCTAGAAATTTTAAATCCTATACAGTTCAGTTCAGTTGCTAAGTTGTGTCTGATTCTTTGTGACCCCATTGACTACAGCACGCCAGGCCTCCCTGTTCATCACCAACTCCCGGAGTTTACTCAAAATCATGCCCATTGAGTTGGTGATACCAGCCAACCATCTCATCCTCTGTCGTCCCCTTCTCCTCCTGCCCTCAATCTTTCCCAGCATCAGGGTCTTTTTAAATGAGTCAGCTCTTTGCATCAGGTGGCCAAAGTATTGGAGTTTCAGCTTCAACACCAGTCCTTCCAATGAACACTCTGGACTGATCTCCTTTAGGATGGACTGGTTGAATCTCCTTGCAGTCCAAGGGACTCTCAAGAGTCTTCTCCAACACCGCAGTTCAAAAGCATCAATTCTTTGGCACTCAGCTTTCTTTATAGTCCAACTCTCACATCCATACATGACCACTGGAAAAACCAGAGCCTTGACTAGACGGACGTTTGTTGGCAGAGTAATGTCGCTGCTTTTTAATATGCTGTCTACGTTGGTCATAACTTTCCTTCCAAGGAGTAAATGTCTTTTAATTTCTTGGCTGCAGTGTCCATCTGCAGTGATTTTGGAGTCCAAAAAATGAAGTCTGCCACTGTTTCCACTGTTTCCCTATCTATGTCCCATGAAGTGATGGGCCTGGATGCCATGATCTTAGTTTTCTGAACGTTGAGATTTAAGCCAACTTTTTTTCCTCTCCTCTTTCACTTTCATCAAGAGGCTCTTTAGAGTTCTTCTTCACTTTCTGCCATAAGGGTGGTGTCATCTGCATATTTGAGGTTATTGATATTTCTCCCAGCAATCTTGATTCCAGCTTATGCTTCATCCAGCCCAGCATTTCTCATGATGTACTCTGCATATAAGTTAAAGAAGCAGGGTGACAATATACAGCCTTGACGTATTCCTCTTCCTATTTGGAACCAGTCTGTTGTTCCATGTCCAGTTCTAACTGTTGCTTCCTGACCTACATACAGATTTCTCAAGAGGCAGGTCAGGTGGTCTGGTATTCCCATCTGTTAAAGAATTTTCCACAGTTTGTTGTGATACACACAGTCAAAGGCTTTGGCATAGTCAATAAAGCAGAAATAGATGTTTTTCTGAAACTCTCTTGCTTTTTCGATGATCCAGCAGTGTTGGCAATATGATCCTTGGTTCCTCTGCCTTTTCTAAAACCAGCTTGAACATCTGGAAGCTCACGGTTCACATATTGTTGAAGCCTGGCTTGAAGAATTTTGAGCATTACTTTACTAGTGTGTGAGATTAAAAAAAAAATTAACAAAATAAGCAAAAAAAAAAAAAAAAAAGAGCCCAGACAGACACTTCACCAAGGAAAACATGCAAACGTTGAATGAGAAATAATGCTTTATAGCATCAGGTACCAGAGAAATGCCAAATAAAAGCACACTGATATCATCATGAACCTACCAAAACAGCAGGTTTTAAACACTGACGATAAAAATGTTAGTGAGGATGCAGCACAACTAGAGTGCTCACACTTTGCTAGTGGGAAATAAAATGGTAATTCTGGAAAAGATCTACTAGTTTTGTTTTGTTTTCTTATAAAAGTCAACATAACATACCCTTCAACCCCATTGCCAGCTATTTATCCAAGAGAAATGACAGCATATGTCCACAAAGAGACTTCAAGAATGTTCAAAGCAGCTTTATTCACAATAGTCAAAGATCTAAACAACCGAAATGTCCATCAACAGGAGATTCACAAACACACCATGGTTTATTTATACAATGGACTGACATTCAGCAATAATAATGAATGAACCATTCATAATACAGGCAACTTTATGGATGAATCTCATACACATTACATTGAGTGAAAGTCAAGCACAAAAAGAATATATGCTGTATGATTGCATTTCTATGAAATTCTAGAGCAGGTAAAACTGAACTAAGATTTAAAAAAAAAAAACAGAACACTGCTTGCCTTGACTGGGAACAGAGTAAGAAAGGAAGAGGGAACTTTTGGGAAAATGGAAAAGCTCTTTAACTTCAAAACATGTGAGTTTGACACAAGGAAGGATGGGTTGTGGATTCATGTATCCAAATTTTATATCTAAGATTTATGCATTTCAATGTTTATATATTTTACTCTAAAAAAGAACCTCTAACCTCATCCTCATCATTATCAAGCATGACTGGAAAGTTAGTTGAGCTGTTATGTTGACAACTGTCAAAACTAGGTTCTGAATAGGTGGGGGTTCCATTTTATTTACTTGAGTTTTTGCAGTAATTCAAGTGAGACATGATGAGGGCCTAGATTAAAGAAGTAGCAGTTAAGTTAGATAAGATGAAACTGAATGCTATCCAGAAGGGCTTCCCAGGTGGCTCAGTGGTAAAAAATCCTCCTGCCGATGCTGGAGAGGCAGATTTGATCCCTGGCTGGGGAACATCCCCTGGAAGAAGAAATGGCAACCTACTCCAGTATTCTTGCCTGGGAAATCCCATAGGCAGAGGAACTTGGCAGGCTACAGTTCATGGGGTCAGACATGACTTAGCATGCATGTAGACTATCCAGAAGGTGACTGGTGACTGATACTGAACCACTGTGAGATGTAAGAGAGAGAGGGAAAATTCACAGGTTCCAAATGATCCACATAGAACTGTATTTCCATATCACTGGTTTCCATAATGGCCCCCTGGAGGTAAAAACATGATTTTGAAAGGTGTCACTAGACATCACTAGATTGCAGAAGGGATGCCGGCAGCACATACAAGCTTGAGAACCTAGAGATGCTCAAACTCCCAGGTTTCTGACTTGAGCAATTAGGTAGGTGCCATTTATTAAGTGCCATTTATTAATTTTCTAGGTGCCATTTATTAAGACCAAAGAGAAATGCCATGAAGATGGATGGGTATTTGGCATGGAGGGTGGGGTTCAGATAATGATGTGAGGTAAGTTTGTAATATTTTGACCAGGGAATCCCAGTAAGCTGCCAGATCTAAGGGCCTGTATTTCAGGAAGAGGTCTGGGCTACAAAGAGGCACTGGGGAGTCATCAGCATGGGGGATACCAATGACTGTACATTGGGATCCTGTTGATGCCCAACTTCTCATCTAGGGAGACCGGGGCTTCCCTAATAGCTCAGTTGGTAAAGAATCTGCCTGAAATGCAGGAGACCTCAGTTTGATTCCTGGGTCAGGAAGATCCCCTGGAGAAGGGAAAGGCTGCCCACTCCAGTATTCTGGCCTGGAGAATTCCAGGGACTATATAGTCCAAGGGGTCGCAAAGAGTCAGACACGACTGAGCGACTTTCACTTTCACTTTCTTGTCCACCACAAACACGGCCTGGTTTCACCCTTGTTATCCACTAAACCTACCCCATAGGCTGTAAATCTTGCCTCCGTGTAGCAAAATTCTCTCTGCAACAGGATAGGAAAGTTTGACAAAAATGAGGGGATAAAAATTTTACCTATGTAACAAGATGTTCCAATGAATAGTCTTTCTGAAGTCTCAAAGAACAACCGACAGTAAATTTCAAAAGGGGAGCTAGACCATTTGCAAAATTTACCAAAGAAAGTGGCTATAAACTATTTGTGAAATTCAGAATTCCTTTACCAAAGTAAGGGGACAAAGGGATCAAGAATTGGACATCCTGGGTGGGGGGTACTTTCCAAGACAGCTGCTGATAAGTGGAGAGTATACATCCCTCCAAACAAGGAGGGCAGTGATTAGGCTTGCTTGCCTCTCCATCTCACGTCAAGAAAGAGAAGCCAGAAGAGGCAGACACACATCTGTCCTCAGCAGTTCAAGCAATTTGGGAGACATGCAAACTTGCGTCTGCTTCACAGCTGAAACCTAGAAATAGAGATGGGCTTGCTGGCTGTGTTGATGGTGAATCCAGGAGAGGCGGCTGCACTCCCAGAGTCTGCAGAAACAAAGGATGCCTGAGAGTCCCCCATGGGACACGGTGTGGACCATGTGCTAGAGACAGCCATGTCTGGGCTGCCTTACATATTCCGCCACAGCCCTTGGCTGAGATTACCTGGATGTGTTACCAGGAACCTAGGGGCTGAGAAAACTGTAGCCAGGAGAGCAATGCATTGTCCTCTCTCCAGGAACCGCAAATAGGGATCCTTAGCAATGAGGGAGTGGAGGCTGCAAAGACGCCATAGAAGATTTTCAAAGACAAGAAGTCACCTAAATACCTGCTAGATTCAGAGAGCGCTGACAGGAGAAACACAACTATGAGTCATATAGGTACTTAACCGCTTCCTCCCTCCCCCTCTCTCCCAACCCAATTTCAACTTTAAAGAGGTCTGCAATGGAGCCCACTATGGAAAACAGCATGGAGGTTCCTGAAAAACCTAAAAATAGAGTTGTCATGTGATCCAGCCTGGCGAGCCACAGTCCATGGGGTCGCAGAGTCAGATATGACTGAGCAACTAACACTTGGACTTTCATATGATCCAGCAATCCTACTTCTGGGCATATATCCAGACAAAAGTCTAATTGGAAAAGATACATGGACTCCAGTGTTCATTGGGCTTCCCTGGTGGCTCTGTGCTAAAGAACTCGCCTGCCAATGTAGGAGACATGGGTTCAATCCCTAGGTCAGGAAGATCCCTTGGAGAAGGAAATGGCAAACCACTCCAATATTCTTGCCTGGGAAACCCCATGGACAAGGGAGCCTGGCAGGCTGCAGTCCATGGGGTCGCAAAGAGTTGGACACAACTGAGTGACTACACAACAACAATGTTCACTGCAGCACTGTTTACAATTGCTAAGACGTGAAAGCAACTCATGTATCCATCGACAGAGGAATGGATAAAGGAGACGGAGTACATATTGTGTCCAACTCTTTGTGATCCCACAGATGGCAACCCACCAGGCTCCTCTGTCCATTGAATTCTCCAGGCAAGAATACTGGAGTAGGTAGCTATTCCTTTCTCCAGGGGATCTTTCCGACTCAGAGATGGAATCTGGGTCTCCTGCATTGCAGGTGGATTCTTTACCATCTGAGCCACCAGGGAAGCCTATACCACTTATATATGGAACCCAAAATATGATATAAATGAACTTATTTATGAAACAGACTCACAGACATAGAAAACAGACTTACCAAAGGGGAAAAGGGGTAGGGAAGGGATAAATTAGGAGCTTGGGATTAGCAGATATAAACCACTATACACAAAATAAACAACAAGATCCTACTGTATGCACAGGGAAGTAATTCAACATGCTGTAATAAAGCATGATGGAAAATAATATGACAAAGAGTTATATACATGTTTGTATGTATGTGTGTGTGTATATGTGAATCACTTTTCTGTACACCAAAAACTAACATAACACTATAAATCAACTACACTTCAAGAAAAAGAAAAAAAGACAGAGGGAGAGAGAGGTCTGCAACTAAGGCCAGCAAACAGGAAGAAAGGGCGGAAGAGCAGTGTGGAGTAATGGGCCTGACCACCCATCTTCTCCCTGACCGCAGGAGGCCCATGGCAGGCCAGAGCTGGGGAGGGAGGAAGCCTCCATTCTGATTCAAGTCTAGAGTTTTTATTATTCTCAACCTCCGGAAGCCTTAGTGACTGAGTTAGTGTGGTGTTTTACAACTGAAACCTGTTTTGGGGGTTTTTTATTTTAATTACCTAAGAGGGACCGGCAGCAGCATGGAAGGATACACAGGTTTAAAGAATGAACAGCAGAAAAAAGCACGGCTGTTTCATGATTATCTCCCAGGAGGGGCTGTGCCGCCCCACAAGCCTTCTCAGATGGCACCCGGATTTCTGGCTCCCATCCACATTTCCTTCACTTCTGGGCCCAGATTTCCAGCTGCCTACTAGACAGTCCAATATGGTGGGGCTCATCCTCAACTCACTGCGTCCCAAGATGAACCTTGTCATTTTTTACAGATCTCCATATCCTTCTCAACCCAATCTGCTCCTTCCCCCTCATTATCTGCCCATCCCACACTGCCAATGGAAAGATCTTAAACCAGAATGCTCAAGTTGCTCCCCTGCCTGCATTTTTCAGCGGCTACCAGACATACCTTCTCTTGGTGGATCCTGCCTACGTGTTCAACCACCACGCATCTGCATGTTTTTAGAGATCTCATGCACAAAGCCAAGGGCTCCCTCACCACCACATCTCTATTCTTGCTGGTCCAGAGTTACTTGGAATGCCTTATCAACCACAGCATTTTACCTGGAAAAAGCCTCTTTGTCTTCAAAGCCGCCCAGATGTCACCTCCCTTGAAAAAAATCTTTCCTGTGCTCTCCAGGCTGGAGAGTTAAGTGGGTTACACACCTCTGCAATAGCATTTATCAAATTTTATTTTAAACAGCTCAGTGCTTAATCATTTGCCCGTCCCTGTGCTATTCAACCAAGCAAAACAATGTTCTTTGACAAAAGCCTCCTTTTTGTTTGCCAGCATAATGCCTGGTACAGAGCAAGTGCTCACAAATATTTGTTTAACTGAATTAAAGTCCTTAGTGACTTCAAGGAATTTGTAATTTGAAAGAAAAATGAGAACAGGGATTCTCTAATTCATCTCTAACACAGAGTAGGCCTCTTTGTAAGTTTGTTGAATAAATGAACACAAAAATGAAAAAAAAGATCATATAGAAGGTAGGGTATACCTAAAATGGAGCAGATAAAGATGACAGAAATTTAATGGAGAGAGACAAGAGCCCTTTCTCCTTTTCATTTCTTACTCTGGTATTTTACACTGTGAAGCTTAAAATAAATGAATGCAAAAGGGTTGGAAGTGGAAGAGGTTTTCTTTAAAAAAAAAAATAAAATAGAAATAAAAAGACTGCCACCCACTACCCATGCTGCCTTCCCACCAGAATGACTATAGTTTCTGCATCCCTAATAGGATTGTTGCAGTTTTGAGAATGTTACCATAGTAACCAACCTCAGCCCTTCCCCTAATATAAGATAAAATTTAGCAAAGGAATAAATAACAGACTCCCATAGAAACATTATCAGACCTTTCCATATAAATAACCTGGGTAATTAAATGTTTCAAAACAGAATATTTAGAGAGTTGTGAGGAAAAAAAAAAAGATTCTACAAAGTTTATTTTTAAAGAAAGAAAAAAAAATCACAAAACATCAGCTGGAATACTTGGCTGCCTGAATGGTTTCAAGGAGTCACAATTTCCAGACTCGCCTGGACAAGAACACAGTCAGAACAGGGAAGCACGGGTCTATATTTTGATGCACAAGCAATCTTCCTATCTGGGACTCCCAACTCCTACTCTGAGGAGTCTTTTCAACATACAACTAAGAGACCTGTCCCTTTCAGATCCCCCCAAACACAACTAGGGGCACATGGAAAACATCTGCAGCTGACCCTCATAGTATAACTGCCTAGAGAACACCCTAGCTTTGCTACAGCTAGCTTATCATAGCAAGAATTCTCTCGGTGACTTACCTATAACAGAGGTCACAAATTTGTCCTGTAAAAGGCCAGTAATAAATATTTTGGGCTTTGCAGGTCATGCGGTCTCTGTTGCAACTTCTAAACTTCACCATCGAGGCACAAAAGCAGCCAATGACAACTGTTGTGTTGTTCAGTCAATAAGTTGTGTCTGACTCTGCAACCCCATGGACTGCATGCAGCACACCAGGCTTCTCTGTCCTCCACTATCTCCCGGAGCTGGCTCAAATTCATGGCCATTGAGTTGGTGATACCATCCAACCATCTCATCCTCTGCTGACCCCTTCTCCTCCTGCCTTCAATCTTTCCCAGGATCAGGGTCTTTTCTAAGGAGTCAGTTCTTCGCATCAGGTAGCCAAAATATTGGAGCTTCGGCTTCAGCATCAGTCTTTCCAATGAATATTCAGAGTTGATTTCCTCTAGGACTGACTGGTTTGCAAGTGACAATACATACACAAATAAGCATGGCTGTGTTTCAATAAAACTTTAAGAACAGCCACACAAATCTGGCCCCAGGGCAGAAGCTTGCCAACTCCTTATTCATAGTATTCCTTGTAAATGTAATTTCTATGTATTACAGGAAAAGCTGTAGCACCATCTCTGGCCAGCAGGGAAGCCAGGCCCTAGAGAATACCCTGCACTTAGAGGGAGGGGAAAGGGACCATGATATTGATGATCCTACAACTGACTCCAGAAATAACCATAATAAGTTATCGGGAGAAACTGTGAACTTCCCTCCTGTAGGAATTTCAAAAGCCAAAGAGAAAACCATCTGTCAGGGGAGGGTACATACAATGCTCCCTGCAACCAACTGGATGCTGTTCTACTTTAAATGGATAAGAAGCTTGGCTGACTGGCATGGGGCCCAATGACGCAATGCTATTCAATAAAGCAAATTATTATCAGTCTGAAGCCTGGAGCAATCTCAACCAATTTGGAACCTTGGATGATTTTCCGAAGTTACTTTAAGTTCTAGAAAGAGACGTGGATGCAGCTGGTGAAACAGAAAGAGCAGGATTCAGGAGATGGATGGTGTGTGCTTCTCCACTACCTGGTTATGTCACCCAGCAAACCCCTGAATGACTATATTATTATCTGTAGAATAGGTATAACAGGACCTGTGGCTGGGATTTGTGAAGGATTAAATTAGATAATCTATAAAGAACATGTGCTTCAGAGTAAGGATTCAATTAATGTTAGTTGCATTCCCTTCAAGCGAGCAGGCAAACCTCCAGCCTTTGGCTTAATTGTATCTGTCCTCTCAGAAAGACATCACTTGGGTTAATGTTGCTATAGTCCAAACAAGAATTTGTTTTTCTTCTGGCAAACTGCTATAGGAGGAGTTTTCTCCTGGCAAATGCTTAAACAACTCATTAGCACAGAAACCAGTGCAGGCGAGCAACGGCGTATGACAAGCACCTCAAAACTCACAAACCTCCCCCTTCTCTAGCCTTCTCTTTCTTTTTTGACATGGTAAAAATTTTAAAGACACATTACATTATTTCACATTTGACAAGACAAGACACATACAAGACATAAAAAGGCGTATAAGATAGATTTTCAGATAGATTAAACAATTATTGTAGCCATTAACAAGAAGAGCTCACAAGTGTTTATCAATACAGAATTGCAAGAGGTTCTTGTGAGTGAAGTGTGAAAGTCGCTCAGTCGTGTCTCTTTGTGACCCCATGGACTGTAGCCTACCAGGTTCCTCTGTCCATGGAATTCTCCAGGCCAGAATACTGGAGTGGGTAGCCTTTCCCTTCTCCAGGGGATCTTCCCAACCCAGAAATCAAACCCAGGTCTCCCGCCTTGCAGGAGGATTCCTTACCATCTGAGCACCAGAGAAGCCCAAGAATACTGGGGTGGGTAGTCTATCCTTTCTCTAGCAGATCTTCCCGACCCAGGAATCGAACCAGTGTCTCCTGCATTGCAGGTGGATTCTTTACTAGCTGAGCTACCAGAGAAGCCCAAGAGGTTCTTACCCTTCTCTGTTTCCATGGGCATCTGTCTACCTCTGCATGCATGTTTTTCTCTCCTTCTTTCTTTCTTCTAACCCATCCTATTTCTTCCCCTATGTCCCCTCCCTCATCTTCACCAATGGGCCATGACGTGAGCTAGAAGTACATTTATTTAATGGTTTCACATTCCCTTTCAAATCACCTAAATTAGATTGCTCTTTCTTAAGTGCTCTTTCTTAAGGGGCTTCCTTAGTAGCTCAGTTGGTAGAGAATCCGCCTGCAATTCAGGAGACCCTGGCTTGATTCCTGGGTCGGGAAGATCCCCTGGAGAAGAGATAGGCTACCCACTCCAGTATTCTTGGGCTTCTCTGGTGGCTCAGCTGGTAAAAAATCCGCCTGCAATGTGGGAGACCTGAGCGACTTTCACTTTCAAAGAAAAGGCTTGTTTAATGTCAAAATGCAAGCCAACTCAGAAGGACCCAAAGATGTCAGAAGAACTGGTATTTGCATTTCTACAGACTTTTCCAATTAAACTAAGACCTTTACCAGTTGTAAGCCCCTAAAAAATTCCTTGGGCTTCCCTAGTGGCTTAGTGGTAAAGAACCAGACTGTCAATGCAAGAGAAATAGGTTCAATTCCTGGGTGGGGAATATTTCCTGGAGGAGGAAACGGCAACCCACTCCAGTATTCTTGCCTAGAGAATTCCATGGACAGAGGAGTCTGGCAGGCTACAGTCCATGGGGTTGCAAAGAGTCAGACAGACTTAGCGACTAAACAACAGTAAGATCCCTTAAGTATAAACCTGCCCTGTGGTTCAGTGGTTAAGACTGTGCTTCCACTGGAGGAGAATTGGGTTCAATTTCTGATCAAAGAAGTTCTGCATGCCATGTGATGTGTGGCCAAAAAAAAAAAAGATTCCTTAAAGCTGAAAATGTCACCACCAAATATGGAAACTGAAAAAGTTGGCTTAAAACTCAACACTTAAAAAATGAAGACCATGGTATCCAGTCCCATCACTTCATGGCAAATAGATGGAGAAACAATGGAAACAGTGACAGACTTTCTTTCCCTGGTCTTCAAAATCACTGCAGATGGTGACTGCAGCCATGAAATTAAAAGATGCTTGCTTCTTGGAAAAAAAGCTATGACTAACCTAGACAGCATATTAAAAAGGAGAGACATTACTTTGCTGACAAAGGTCCATATAGTCAAAGCTATGGCTTTTCCAGTAGTCATGTATGAACGTGAGTTGGACTATAAAGAAAGCTGAGTGCCAAAGAATTGATGCTTTTGAACTGTGGTGTTGGAGAAGACTCTTAAGAGTCCCTTGGACTGCAAGGAGATTAAACCAGTCAATCCTAAAGGAAATCAGTCCTAAATATTCACTGGAAGGACTGATGCTGAAACTGAAGCTCCAATACTTTGGCCACCTAATGTGAAGAACTGACTCCTTAGAAAAGACCCTGCTGCTGGGAAAGACTGAAGGCAGGAGGAGAAGGAGACAAGTTGGATGGCATCACTGACTTGATGGGCATGAGTCTGAGCAAGCTCCAGGTGTTGGTGATGGACAGGGAAGCTTGGCGTGCTGCAATCCATAGGGTGGCAAAAAGCTGGGCACAACTGAGCGACTGAACTGATATACGGACACTTCTCTTTTCTATCACATAGCTCTAGTGATAATTGAAAAGAACTTTTGGATTCTTGAAAAGAGATGCTGGATATTTAAATCCCACTCTCCAACTTGCTTCTGTTTTAATTCCACTATGGTTTGCTGTCACATGGTGATGGGGTGGATAAAGTTCCTGACTTTTGCTCTCTGGAGCAAAATGTTCTCCGGACTATTTTATTTGGTGATGGGTGAAGAAATATAAGTGAAATATGAACCACTCAAATCCTTTTCCTCTCACTTCAATTATTCTGTTAAATAATGATGAGACTTCTAGGGATATCGGCTCATGCATAAATGTTCAATGTATTTCAGCATAAAATAAAGTAGTTTAGCCACAATTAACTAGATTGTATCAAACACTGAAGAACTGATGCTTTCAAATTGTGGTGCTGGTGAAGACACTTGGAGAAACTCCAGTGGCTCAGTGGTAAAGAACCTGCCTGCAATGCAGGATGACACAGGAGACGCAGGTTTGAACTCTGGGTAGGGAAGATCCCCTTGAGGAAGGCATGGCAACCCACTCCAGTATTCTGCCTGCAGAATACCATGGTCTGAGGAGCCTGGTGGGCTAGAGTCCGTAGGGTTGCAAAGAGTCAGACGTGACTGGAGGGATTGAGCACACACATGTACAGAAGACTCCTGAGAGTCCTTTGGACTGCAAGGATATCAAACTAGTCAATTCTAAAGGAAATCAACCCTGAATACTCATTGGAAGGACTGATGCTGAGGCTGAAGCTCCAGTACTTGGGCTACCTGATGTGAACAGCCAACTCACTGGAAAAGACCCTGATGCTGGGAAAATTGAAGGCAAAAGGAGAAGAGGGCAGCAGAGGATGAGATGGTCAGATAGCATCACTGATTCAATGGACATGATCTTGGGCAAACTCTGGAAGATAGTGAGGGACAGGGAGGCCTGGCATGCTGCAGTCCATGGGGTCGCGAAGAGTCAGACATGACTTAGCAACTGAACAACCACCACCAAACACCTTAGTTATCACTCAGAGAGGACAAACTATTTTTAAAAGCTGATTTAAATATGGCGAAGAAAAGAGAGTATCTTTCTCACTAACAGCACTGCTCTAAAGTATGAGCCATAGGCCTAGGACACATTGGTTTATCAATTAACACAAATATTTACTGAGCATCTGCTATAAAACACAGACAAGGAGTGCTGGTCTCCAGGAATCATGAATACACAGATAGGTATCCATTAGGGTGGGAGTGGGCAAGGGAAAAAAGAAAGAGAATGAGAGATAAAGCTAATTGGGAGGGTAAAAGACTAGAGATCAATAACCGCTTCCCCCCACTTCTCCGTGGGTCTCCGTGGGGATTATATTTAGAATGGAAATCAACAATAAAATGTGATTTTATTTAGAATCAATATATTTCATTCCTACATTGGGAGAGATTTTATTTCTCATTCATCCATTCATCAAACATTTATTAAGCATCTGTTACAAATAAGCACTGAGTTGGGTGCTGATTCTGAGGAACAGAAGTGCCACTTGACAGCACCAGGAGGTCCTTTCTTCCAGGAAATAACAGCTAATAGCTAACATGTACTGAGTGCTTACCATGTGCCAGGCATTTTCCCAGGCAACTTGTAAGAATTAGCTCATTTAATCCTCAACATGAGGATTATGAGAGTTGTTATTACTACTATGCCTCATGTGGTTTATCTCTTTTATCCTTTCTTCTTTCTCTTCAATATAAGGCCTCAACTGCTTGATGAGATTTCTCTCTTTTATGATAACAGCAACTTCAGTAGCAAACAACCTCTGTCCTGCCATTACCTTGGTCTACATCTACCTGCCTGCATCTCCTAGACTATGAAAACAGACCCCTACCTGGTCTACCTGACTCCCTTCTCTTCCTCTTTCAGTTCACCCAGCACTTCATTGTGCTTTAATAACTTTCAAACACCACTTTTTCACATGGTTCTCCTGCTTAAGAACTTGCAACACATAAAAAATTGAAAGGTGCTACCAATGTCTATGATATCTCTCCAACTTCCTCTCCTCTTCAAGTGAGATCTCTACAGTACATTCTCAAACATCTGCATATCTGGAATCGTCAAGAATATATTGAAGGGCTTTATATTCTGGAGTTTGAAAGTGTTTTTTTAACCTGTTAACCATTTTTCCTAAAAACAACCCCAAATAAGCATCCTCCTACCCCCTCATGCCTTATTGAAAATTGCTCAACAAATTTAAATACAAACCCCTACCAAGCTTTCAAGGTCCCCACAATCTAGTCTTATCCCGAAATGTGTATCAATTCCCATAATTTTTATATAAGCCCTCACCTCCAATTAAGCTAATCCTCCCACTGTTCAGTTCACAGAGAGTTTATAGTGCACCTACTCTGTGCCAGTCACTGAGGATATAGAACAAGACATAATTTAGGCCTTCAAAATTTTACAGTTTGGAGATCTGCATATAATAAATAACTCCCACCTCTGTACGTCGACCCATATTCTTTCATCAACTTGATATGTATGCACCTCCTCCCATTATTTTTCTCAAAGCCTAACTCAAATGATGCCTTTCTCAACTACTCCAGCTCAGATGGACTGTCTCTTTCTCTGATATTCTTCAAATTCAACTCTTTATCTCCACTATAAAGAACTACAGGAAGGACAAGATAGTACAAAGACTAGAGTCCTCCAAAATTTTAGGGAAGCTGATAATATACTTCTGAGATTTGGGTTGAGAAATATCAACATGAATTAGATGAGGCTAGTCAATTGCAGGGATCTTCCCAGGACAACCACATAAAGATGTAAAAATTCTATAGGCATGTACTTCTCAGACTTTAATGTGAACATAAATCACCTTGTTAAAATGCAGATTTTGATTCAGTAAGTCTGGAGAGCAATCTGAGGTTCTACATTTCTAACAAGCTCTCTCTAAAGCAGAGCTGATACTATGGTTCCTGAGATGCACTTCAAGTAGCAAGTCAACAGCAAGCACATCTTAAGGGTCCCCAGCCAACAGCTCACTATCAACCAGTCAATCCCCAAACCCTACTGCCACAATTAGGTTCTTCTGGCTTTGTTAGGGTTCTAAGCTGAGTCATGCACTCCAACTTCATTATCAACAGCAAACAGCCCTCCCTTCTTTCATGAGCTCAACGCTTAAGGGAAAGGTCTTTTTGTGTTGGATCTTGTACACAGAAAGATGAGGTACAACATTCCCCTGGAGACATAAATATCCATCTCTCCAAAGTGGACACAAGCACCAGACTTAATCACCGTGTAGCCTTGGAGCACATCCATTTCCATTTTTCTGATACTGTACTCACTAAACTTTCTGGTCTGAAATCTGTGTCTCAAAAATAGTCCTGACATTAAAACCACCTAGAAAGAAACAGCACTTCTAGAATGGTGCTTCCTGAAAGCAATAAGCGCAGTGGCAAACATGGTCAAAATTAACTTTTTCAAAACACAGAAATTAACCAAAGAAAAACGTTGATATTCTAGAACTAAGCTCTGTGACATTTAAACTTTCCCTGTGCCCTTCTCCCTCTTCCCTTCTCTGCAGCATCTCTGAAAACAAGCAGGTTTAGAGACAGGGTAGCTGTGAAAACTACCAGCTCTTGGAGACAGCAGAATGGTCTGGAGTTCCCAAAATGCCACATTTTCAGAGAGCAACCACTACTGTCTGGCAGCTCCCTGGGAAAAGCTCATTCACAGAACTTATTAATATCTTTATCTGACTTAATGCAGATATCATTAAGTGAGGAAATCCCTATCTCTGGGGTGTTTTTCCAAAGGAATCAGGAACTGTTTAACATCACAGCTACTTGAAGTGGTGACACCAGTTGGGGCAAACAGAAAGCTGACCAAAAACCTAAAATTCTGTGGAATGAGATATCCAGAGAGGGCTTTGGAAAGCTCTGACACATTCCCGGGAATCATAAAAGCCATGTGCATGTGCTAGGCTGTATATGTTCACAGGAAGGGTCTGAGAAGTCCCCCTAATCTCTCATCTATGGGTGACAGAGTAGGTAGTGAAGGCAGGCAGACTTGTAAAGTGCCAGGGCACTGAAGGCACATCCTAACTCACATACATACATACAAAAGGGTGGAAGATCCATTAGTTGAAGAAATTTAAGGAAATAACTGTCCAATCATAGCCGACCACTAAACTAATCAAGCAGAGACTTCAGAATCTGCATACATAAAGAATATAGACCTTAAAAGGTTAATGAAGTCACTAAACATTGATAACTAACCACTACAAGCAGGGACAAAACAAACTAAGGGGAAGGGGCAGCAAATCTGATTTCCAGAGATGCCTCATTATACCATGTTGAAAGTTGTTTTCAGCAATTAAAACAGACAGAAAAGGAGACACATAATGAAACAGGGAAGAGAAATCAATAGATCAGTAGAAACTCTCCCTGAAAAAGCCCAGATGTTGAACTTACTACACAAAGTTATAAATGAGCTGTTATAAGTATATTCAAAGAACTAAAAGAAATCTTGCCTAAAGAATAAAGGAAAAATACAACTATTGATGACTCAACAAATAAGGCAGTATAAATCAAAGAGACAGAGTTATGAAAAAGAGTAAAATAGGAACTTTAGAGTTCATAAACACAATACAATAATAATTATAAATGAAAAATACAATAATTATACATGAAAAATTCACTGGAAGAGATCAACAGCACAACTGAACAGATAGAAAAATAAGTCAACTGTAATTATTCAATTTGAGGAACAGAAAGACGGGGAAAAATGAAGAAAAATAAAGCCTCAGAAACCCATGGGACATGACAGAATCTCAAATATACAAAAAGGGAGTTTCAGAAGAGGAGAAGAGTAGAAAGGATAGCTGAAAAAAAAAAGTAATGGCTGAAAGGTTTTCAAATGATGGAAAATATTAATGACACATTCAAGAAAATCAATGAACTCCAAGTAGGATAAACTCAGAAATCCACATAGAAACTAAACTGTCAAAAGCAAAGAAAACAAAATGAAACAAAGCAAAAATCAGAATTTCAAGAGCAGCAAAAGAAAAATGACTCATCAAATGCAAGCAAGCTTTAATAACATTAACAGCTGACTCCTCATCAGAAAATATGGAAGCCAGAAGCCAATAGGTGACAAATTATTAAAAGAACTGAAAGAAAAAAAATGTCAACAATATCAAATCTAGCAAAACTATCCTTCAAATTGAAGGACAAATTAAGACATTCCCAGATAACTAAATTTTGAGAGAAGCCTTTACAAGCAGACCTGCCCTACAAGAAATACCACAGGGAGTCCTCCTGGCTGAAATGAAAGGATGTTATACAGTAACTTGAATACCCATGAAGAAATAAAGGCCAGTGGTGAAGGTTACCACATAGGTAAATACAAAAGGCAATATTAATGTTTTTTATTAACTCTTTTTTCTATCAGATTTAAATGATAACTGCATCAGCTAATAATGATAAAATGGTCTTGGTGTAGATATAACTTTTGTGATTTTTATGACAATAATAGCACAGAGGAGGAGGGAGGAAACAGAGTTACATGTGAGTAAAGTTTGTTCATACTACTGAAATTTAGTTAATATTAATCAGAGCTAGATTTTTTAAAAGAAAATATGTCAAAGGTAACCCCAAGGCAACCATTAAGAAAATAATCCAAAAATGTGTAATTAAAAGGGGTAGTAATTAAAATGGCGTGCAAAGAAGTGTATATTTAACAAAAAAGAAGGCAGTAATGAAGGACTATAAGAACAACAACAACAAAAATGCAAAGACAAATTTCAACTCAATAACCTCTCCTCCCATCTTAACTAAAAAAGGGAAAGAAAAATAAAATAAACCCAAAGTGAGCAGAAGGAAGGATATAATAAAGTGCAGAGCAGAAATAAATGAAATAGGGAATAGTCAACTATGTATAAGAGAGGAAACATGCAAAATCAAAAGTTGGTTTATTTGTAAAGACTAATAAAATTGAATATCTCTCAGCTAGGCTGACCAAGAAAAAAATAAGGAAATTGCTAAAAGCGAGAATAAAAGAAGTATATCACTACTAATCTTACAGAAGTATAAAGAATACTATAAACAACTCTATGCCAATGAATAGATGACCTAGATGAAATAGGAAAATTCCTAGAAACAAACTAATGAAACTATCTGAAGAAAAAGTAAAAAACCTACATAGACTTATAACAAGTAAAGAGACAGAATTAATAATTTAAAAACTTCTCATATAAGAAACCTTCAGACCCAAATGGCTTTGCTGATGAAATCTACCAGACATTTAAAGGAAGAATTAATACCAATCTTGCAGAAACTCTTCTAAAAACTAGAAGAGTAAGGAACACTTTCCAACATACTCTTTATGTCTAGTATTACCCTGTATATTAGTCAGAGTTCTCCAGAGAAATAGAAACAATAGGAGATAGATAAACAGATAGATAGCTAGACAGACAGACAAACAGATAATTAGATAACAAGTTGCCGAGGATGTGGAAGAACTTGAACCCTCATTCACTGTTAGTGGGATTATAAAATGGTGCAACACTAGGAAATGGCTTGCTAGTTCTCCAAACTGTTAAACATAGACATTCAGCAATTTTACTCTTAGGTTTAAACACAAGAGAAATGAAAGGATAAGTTCAGACAAAAACTTTTACACAGATGTTTGCAACAGCATTATTCTTTATAGCCAAACAAAATGTAGTATATCCATTCAACGGACTATTATCTGACAATTAAAAGGAAAGAAGGTCTGATACATGCTACCACTTGGATGAACCTTGGAACCATTTCGCTAGGTGAAAGAGAAAAAGGAAGAAAGAAAGAAAGTCACAAAACAGACACATATTGTATGATTCCATTTATTCAAAGTGACCAGAACAGGCAAATACATGGAGAGAAAGTAGAGAAGTGATTGCCAAGGGCTGCACAGAACAGGGAAATGGAGAGGGACTGCTAATGGATACAGGATTTCTTTGGGAGATGGTTAAAATGCTCCACAAATAGTGTGGATGATTGCTCAATTCTGTGAGTATTATAAAATCTACTAAAATGTACACTTTAAAAAGGTGAATTTTCTGGTATGTAAATTATATTTCAATAAAGCTGTTATAAAAACAAAAGCAGTCCAACTCCTCTTAAGAACATACCGAGTTCAGCTATCCTGCCTAGAATTTATTCCTTTAAAAGTAATCACTTTGATATTATGGTTCACCAGCTTTTGGCTATACTGTTAAGAAATCAATCACCTACTTTCCTAAGGAAAAATGATAAAAAAACATTTCTGAACCTCCAAGAATTAAAGCCAGAACTTTCAGGAACCCAATCTAAAAGCTTCATCTATCTCAAAGGAACACCTGAATTAAAGAACAACCAAATGAGAGATTAGTTACAATACCTCCCATATAACACTGGCATTGTCTACTGCTGCATCAGACACATCCATTTTGAATCTCTAACTAGCTTTCAAACTCACTATGATTATTTTTTTTATAAAGGGATTTTAAAAAACATTTCCCTCTGTACGGATTAGTTGCAAGTGTTCAATGACATTAGAAAACACCTGGTTCGATTCTTCAACATGTTTGTCGTCAGATGACTGCTGGGAACAGAGCAGAAAGAAAATACCAAAGGCAGCAGGAGTAAAGGACGTGGTTGTCTTAGTCAAATTGTTCCAGAATCTTCATAAGGGTAATGAGAACTCTCAGGTACCCCAAGGTTTCCCCACTGGAAAAGGTGGCAGGCTTGGAAGTGAGCTTATTGCTCAAGAGAGTATGAAGACAGCTACTACATCCTTAAGACAAGCTGGAATCATACACTACCCAGGTGGCTTCCCATCAGTTTCACGAAAGGAGTAAAACAGACTGATGTTCATTTTTAACAGGTAAAAAACTAGACCCAGACAAGACAGGCAGACGAGAGATTCAGCTCATGCTTACTGGTATTTAAGTCTTATTTCTGGACTGTGTACTCATTTCACTTTAATGTTTCTGCCCCCATCCAGGGCCCATGATGCCCAATCTAGTTGATGCCCTTTCTGTAGTACATGTGTCAGTACTCTTTGCAATTTTTCATTTTGCAAAGTGTTTCATTCTACTCTGTGTATCATGTGTGTGACAGTCACTCAATCATATCTGAATCTTTGCAATCCCTGTGGACTGTAGCCTGCCAGGCTCCTCTGTTCTTGGGATTCTTCAGGCAAGAATACTGGAGTGGATTGCCATTTCCTTTACCAGGGGATCTTCCAGATCCAGAGATCAAACTCGGGTCTCCTGCATTGCAAGCAGATTCTTCACCACTAAGCCACCAGGGAAGCCCTCTATTCTAATGAAACCTTGTATTTCTTATTCCATCACTCTTATCCATCTTATCCTGAGAAACTTTTGAAAGGACATGATTCATGGGTCAGAAAGAGAAGAGAAGGCAATATCAGATGGTGCTTAAAAAGCTAGAAGGTCCAATGCTCCCCAACTCTAGAGTCAAATTTTAACTTCTTTATCTACTTGTACATTCATACTCTCCTACAAAAGGAGAAGGGGTGGCAGAGGATAAGATGGTTAGATAGCATCACTAACTCAATGGATATGAATTTGAGTAAACTCCAGGAGATAGTGAAAGACAGGGAAGCCTGGTAAGGTGCAGTCCATGGGATCGCAGAGAGTCGGACAAAACTTGGCAACTGAACAACATTCATACTCTACTGCTACTGCTGCTGCTGTCACTTTAGTCATATCCGAGTCTGTGCGACCCCATAGACAGCAGCGCACCAGGCTCCCCCATCCCTGGGATTCTCCAGGCAAGAACACTGGAGTGGGTTGCCATTTCCTTCCCCAATGCGTGAAAGTGAAGTCGCTCAGTCGTGTCCGACTCCTACTAACCCCATGGACTGCAGCCTACCAGGCTCCTCCATCCATGGGATTTTCCAGGCGAGAGTACTGGAGTGGGTTGCCATCGCCTTTTCCATCATACTCTACTACTCACATGGAATATCTTTTATAATTCTCTTAACCTTCAAAGATATTCTTGATGTTGTTTTAACATATAAGAGAGATGACAAAAATAAATGAAAAAAAAAAAAGGAAAGGAAGGCAAAGAAAAATAAGGATCACAAGATAAAGAGCAATACTACACACAAGATAGTGAAAGACACAGGAGCCTGACGTGCTCTAGTCCACGGGGTTGTAAAAAGTCACAACTTGCAAAAACTATTACAATATTGTAAAGTAATTAGCCCCCAAGTAAAATAAATAAATTTATAAAAAATAAAATAAAATAAAATAAAACTCACCTACAAAAAAAATAAATAAATAAAAAAATAAAAAAAATAAAAAGTCACAACTTAGCGACTGACCAACAACACCACACAAGAAAGTCCAAATGTGGGTCATGTCACTTGCATTAACAAAATTTCAGCCAAGACATTCTGGAGACATAGCGGAGCATTTAAAATACTGCCTCATTTGAAGAGACGGGATGGAGGGATTCTAGCAGAGAATGCCAGTGAGACAAAATGAAATTCAGGTCACAGTGATGACACAGAGTTTTGTAACAGAGAGTTAGATCAAGTTTTCATATAAGGAAATAACAAAAACTGGGGCTCTGTTTTGTGATTCTGATATCAATAAGTATACTAAATCAATCCTCAAAAGAATCCTCAGCACTGATTTCACATTTTTTTTCAAGAGTTAAATATACTATTTATATAACCAAAAGTTTATTTGTACAATATTTTACTTTTTAAAGATTTTTTTAAGGCAGACCATATTTAAAGTCTTTATTTAATCTGTTATAAAACAGCTTCTGGTTTTGGGTTTTTTCTTTTTAATGTTTTCATCTTCTGACTATGAAGTATATGGGATATTAGCTCCCCAATCAGGAATGGAATCCACATCCCCTACATTGAAAAGCGAAGTCTTAACCACTGGACCCACCAGGGAAGTACCAATATTTCATTTTTTATTGACGTTATTTTTCTCTCTGTCGTCTACCTACTAAAGAAATTCACCTCTCCCATTTATAGACAGAGACTTAACACAGAATGACATATTGAAGGCTCTGGAAATTTCACCCTGAGTAAAAGTATACCCCCGTTTGCCAATGAATTTCTTCCGCAAATGCCATTTTACCTGCAGTCTCCTATTAAAATACAAACATTTCTGCCGATGTAACATGCTAAGTCCACATCAAATATTCTGGAGAACTTAGTGAGCATTAAATGTACACTGGAAGAAAAACACAACGGCTTAAGAGCTAGACATACCTGGGTCCAGACTCCAGTTTGAACACTCACTGACTGATGTTAGCTGAGTAAGGGAAACGGTCAGAAAACCACAGTCTGTGCTTTTCATTATCTGAAAACTAAACTAAAGAGCAAGTCCACTTTGCAGTATTATCTATGCTGAGACCTGACTGCCATACCTCCTTTATAAAATACCTGACAGTGAACACTCAGCAAATGCTTTGTGAAGCACTCAACAAGAAGTACTTGGTTCATTTTCTCTCACATCTGCAGCGCCTAGCAAAATGCCTGACATACACTGGGCACTTAATGTCTGATTTTGATATTGTTGTACAAAAAGGAAGCAACGGGGCATGGACTTTGGACTTCTCTCTCCCCCTGGATGTGTAAGCTTGAGCAATTTGTCCCTCTGAGCATCAATCTCCTTCTCAAAAAAGAAGAAAATCACCACTTTATAGTTATTGTAAAGAGATTCTATTTTTTAATAAAAGTATCTAAGAGGGGTCCTGGAAGGGGAAAACATGTACACCCATGGTGGATTCATGTCAATGTATGGCAAAACAAATACAATATTGTAAAGTTAAAAAATGGAAAACAAACTAATTAAAAAAAAAAAGTATCTAGAATGTTCTAGGCATACACATAAAGGAAAGTTTTTTGTGCTTTAATAGGATTTAATTATCGGCTCTTGCCCTGTTTCCTTTCTAAAAATGCTCATTCTCCTTTTAAGGAGTCTCATAGGCCCCCTGCTCATTCATTGAACATAAATAAAACTATATCTGCTATTATAAGTTATCTACAAGAACAAAGGCAGGGTACTAGGAGATTCAAATTGAGATATATACACTACTATGAATAAAACAGATAACTAGTGAGAATCTATGGCACAGCACAGAAAGCTTTACTCAATGGTGACCTAAATGGAAAAGAAATCCAAAACACGGGGGCGAGATGTATACGTATAGCTGATTCACTTGGCTGTACAGCAGAAACACAACATTGTAAAGCAAATATACTCCAACAAAAATTTTAAAAGAAATAAGAACAGAGGCAGGGAAATTTTGGATTCTTCAAGAAAAAACTAAAAATTTTAACTTTCTGGTGTTTGTGTGCTGCATGTTTAACATCAATACCAGCTGGGAGAGTATATGAAATAAAAGCAGAGACATCACTTTGCCGACAAAGATCCATACAGTCAAAGCTATGGTTTTTCCAGTAGTCATGTACAGATGCGAAAATTCGACCACGAAGAAGGTTGAAGGCTGAAGAATTGATTCTTTCGAATTGTGGTGCTGGAGAAGATTCTTAAGAGTCCCTTGGACTGCAAGGACATCAGTTCAGTTCAGTTCAGTCGCTCAGTCGTGTCTGACTCTTTGTGACCCCACGGACTGCAGCACGCCAGGCCTCTCTGTCCATCACCAACTCCCAGAGTTTACTCGAACACATGTCCATTAAGTCGGCGATACCATCCAACCATCTCATCTTGTCGTCCCCTTCTCCTCCTGCCTTCAATCTTTCCAAGCATCAGGGTCTTTTAAATGAGTCAGTTCTACACATCAAGTGGCCAAAGTATTTGAGTTTCAGCTTCAGCATCAATCCTTCCAAAGAACATTCAGGGCTGATTTCCTTAAGGATGGACTGGCTGGATCTCCTTGCAGTCCTAGGGACTCTCAAGAGTCTTTTCCAACATCACAGTTCAAAAGCATCAATTCTTCGGCGCTCAGCTTTCTTTATAGTCCAACTCTCATAGCCATACACAACCACTGGAAAAACCATAGCTTTGACTAGATGGACCTTTGTTGGCAAAGTAATGTCTCTCCTTTTTAATATGCTGTCTAGGTTGGTCATAACTTTTCTTTCAAGGAGGAAGCGTCTTTTAATTTCATGGCTGCAATCGCCATCTGCAGTGATTTTGGAGCCCAAGAAAATAAAGTCTCTCACTGTTTCCATTGCTTCTCCATCTATTTGCCATGAAGTGATGGGACCAGATGCCATGATCTTAGTTCTCTGAATGTTAAGGTTTAAGCCAACTTTTTCACTCTCCTCTTTCACTTTCATCAAGAGGCTCTTTAGTTCTTCTTCATTTTCTGCCATAAAGGTGGTGTCATCTGCATATCTGAGGTTATTGATATTTCTCCCAGTAATCTAGATTCCAGTTGTGCTTCATCCAGCCCGGCATTTCCTATGATGTACTCTGCATATAAGTTAAATAAGCAGGGTGACAATATACAGCCTTGACGTACTCCTTTCCTGATCTGGAACCAGTCTGTTGTTCCATGTCCAGTTCTAGCTGTTGCTTGCTGACCTGCATACAGATTTCTCAAGAGGCAGGTCAGCTGTTCTGGTATGCCCATCTCTTTCAGAATCTCCCACAGTTTGTTGTGATCCACACAGTCAAAGGCTTTGGCATAGTCAATAAAGCAGAAGTAGATGTTTTTCTGGAACTCTCTTGCTTTTTCAATGATCCAATGGATGTTGGCAATTTGATCTCTGGTTCCTCTGCCTTTTCTAAAACCAGCTTGAACATCTGGAAGTTCACGGTACATGTACTGTTGAAGCCTGGCTTGGAGAATTTTGAGCATTACTTTGCCAGTGTGTGAGATGAGTGAAACTGTGCAATAGTTTGAGCATTCTTAGGCATTGCCTTTCTTTGAGATTGGAATGAAAACTGACCTTTTCCAGTCCTTTGGCCACTGCTGAGTTTTCCAAATTTGCTGGCATGTTGAGTGCAGCACTTTCACAGCATCATCTTTTAGGATTTGAAAGTGCAAGGACATCAAACCAGTCAATCCTAAAGGAAATTATACCCTGAATATTCATTGGAAGGACTGATGCTGAAGCTGAAGCTCCAATACTTTGGTCACCTGATATGAAGAGCTGATTCATTGGAAAAGAACCTGATGCTGAGAAAGACTGAGAGCAGGAGGAGAAGGGAGTGATAGAGGATGAGATGATTGGATGGCATCACTGACTCAATGGACATGAGTTTGTGCAAACTCTGGGAGATATTGAAGCCCGGTGTGCTGCAGTCCATGGGGCTGCAGAGTGTCGGACACAACTTAGCAACCGAGCAACAATAACAACAAAATCTCCTGGATTAAGGGCTTGGGTAGATATAAGGAAGAAGAGGAAATGAGGTGTATTTTTCTTTTAGTAAAGAATCATGCATTAAAAAAATTATTCACAGCAAGGCTTTGCCTATCCACCAAAAGAAATGGAAAATGATGTTTATCCCTTGAGGGCAGAGCAAAATGCCTGTCTGTTTAGTCTAATCCTACTTTGTAGGCTTGTGGAGTTGAATGACTATTCAAACCCTCATCCATGTCTCCTTTTCTGTATTCAACTTACATAACTTGTTCTCTAAATCTCCGCTGTGTTTCCACCAACTCATTCTCGAACAGAGTAAGTTAAGAAAAACCCCAGAAGCACCTGGGCTGTATATTACCTACTTGTTTACACATCCCTGTCATTAAAAACTACAGGTTGACACACACGGATGACTCCACTATTGTACTAATGTGTATTGAGCGCTATTTTGCCAAGATGCTTTACAAAGATAATTTCACTCTGTATGCCTTCTCTCTTGTTTTATTTATGTCTTTTAACATAATAGGTGCCAGCTTGTGTACATCTCTAGTAAATCTGCTTCTTTGTCTTTCAGCTGTGCTTGGGGGAAGCGAACGCTGACTCACATCGGGTTCTGACATCCCTATTGAGTGTGACAGCATTCTCTCTTACCTGTCTTGACAATCTCCAGTGCCACTCCTGGAGAGGGTTTGAATGGAGAGAAAGTGTCTATCATCCCTGTGGTGTCCAGGGGGGGTGGGCAAAACAGGTCCCTGGCCAAAAGGAAGCCACCCAGAGTCATCATGAATTTTTGTTGAGGCAACCTGCTGCCTTGAGAGCTTCCTGGCTAAGGTTCCAAAGAAAAGCAGCTGTGGTTGGTTCCTCGGCAGACGTGAGACAATGATTTGTGGCCATACAATATTGTCCCTACTAGAAACAATGGAAAAAACCACGTTCTTCAAGGTTAAACAAGGGGAATGCATAAGCAGGCAACCAGGCAGACAGATACAAACACCTGCTATAAGCTCTTCTGAGCTCAAAAACTGAAATGATTTACATCTATTCTTCCTCCTTTCTTCAGTGTTTCTCCTCTGAGCCCTCCCCCTTTCCGCCCTTCATAATTCATTCCACTTGCTTTCAGATGGGCCGAATCTCTTAGAATTTTATAATTGGAAATGCCTCCCAGATCACAAAGGTTGATGCTCTCATTTTAAAGATAAGAAAACTTAGGCTAAGAAAGGTTGGAGGGACTTATTGGCGTTCCCACAGGTCAGCCAAGGCTGGGTCAACATCAGAACTGTGGCCCTGAGTTGGAGGGAGCTAAACAGAGCATAAGCTAATTTCTGTGATGCTAAGTGATAAACAGGCAGCATTTGAACTGAGTGAGAGCAAGAAGACAGGGGATTTCCCCTCCTCAACCTCATCTGTGATGAGCCACATGTGAGCAAGAACAAAGGTGCTGCCTTCCTTTACCACCCACCTTGAACACCCCTTCTTCAGCATTTTGATTTACCAGATGAAGCTCCTCACCTGAAAGACAGGTGATGGACAATGGTGACACTGGGGACAGCAGCCAAGGGGGCTCTCACTGATGGGGAGTGTATGCCCAGTGACTTGCAACTTGCGTTTTATTTTCAGCATTGCAATAGTCAGGGGTTACTGTCCCCCCACTTGCAAATGAAGAAACCAAGCCCTCGAGAGGTTAGGTAACCAGCCCAAAGTGATGGAGACAGGATTAGAATCCAGACCTAGCTGATTCCAAAGTCAATGCTACACTAGACCATGAAGAACCAGGCACTGGACCTTTGCTTCTGAGCACAAGACTGGGATGAGTAACAGAGCCAGGCTTCTCATCTGCCTTCCTCCCCACCAGGCATGACTTCATCCAATTCAGGAACCCAGCAGGGGCCAAGCATTGAAATAAAAACTGTATAAAATTGCTACAGGGCTCAATTTCCACCCCACACATCAATCATCACCAGCAGCCTATTTGCCAGAGGGATGTGGGAAAAGGGAACGAATAGGACTAGAGGTACTCTCTTCCCCTAATCTACAAGTCCTAGGGAAGACGATGCTCATACAGTACAAGGCACAATGTAAGAACTACATCAAACCTCTAAAGCCTGGGTCCCTGGAATAGCTTGTTGTGTGCCAGGTGATTTGCTCGGTTTAAAAGAGGTGCGTTTCACTTTTCGGTCCTATCTGTGAAGACCCAAAATATTATGCATCATGCAATACTAAAAGTATATTATTGCCAAATGCTGGTTTGCAAATACTAGGACTTCTTTTTAATATAAAATGTTCCAAACCTTCACTGAAGAGCTCTTTGCTTTCAGGTTTAGATGCCTGAAGAAATACATAATGATGAAAAAAGCTACTAGGAATCAGTAACCCTTCCAAATGAATGCTGTATTTTGTCATAATAGCATCTAGGTACATTTGGAACAAAGAAATACTACATTTATGCATGAGCTACACTGTTTATGCAGTTTTCAGATTCTACTGGAAATGTATATGGATTGATGGACCCCCTGGAATGATCCAGCAGCTCACAGGAGAGGCCTAAGTGAGTCATCGTGAATGTGAAGTCCCCGAGCATGCCCTAGGCCACTGCCTCTCAAACTTTCCCTCACCCGTGACTCTGAAGACCCTTTTAAAGCACAGATTCTAACTCAGCAGGCCAGGGACCTGGCCTGAGACTCTGCACTTCTAGCAGATGATGCTGTTGCTGCTGCATGTGGACACACTTTGAGTAGAACAACCCTGCCACTCACACCGACACCGACTCTCACCCACCTACCTGTCCACTCGACCACGTTTCCTCTACTTATCAAGTCATACACCCTCTTGCCACCATTTTTCCTAAATGGTCACTATGAGTATGTGGATGTGGCTCCACAAAAAGTTAATCTCATCTCCTGGACCTTGCTAAATCCCATTCACTCACATTTCGCTTACAGACCAGACTTCTATTACACAGCCGATTAAGCTTTCTGCTTAGGACTGTCTCACTGCTGTTTTACATGCATGTGTGCGGATGTTGGAGGTATACAGTTGCAATCTCCTTGAGAGCAAGGATGGCATAGTAGTATATATGTCCACAGTCACTAACATTTGCTCAGTAAATGCTGGCTGGTTAATAGAGTCTCTGGATGAGAAATCGATGCATCCTGGTATGGACATGAATATGAAACAATCCAGCATGTGGGTGAAAGAAACATACACCCAAATTAATCACTAATATTTATTTCAAAAAATAATAGGCACCATTTATTGAGCACTTAGAGTCAGGCCACTGAGCAAAGTGCCCTTTACATGATCTCATTTAATGTCACAAGGACCCTAAGAGGACCCAAAGCCCATAGGTCAACAGAGTGCTGCCTCTCATTCAGTGTCTCCTTAGTACCAAAACACAGTTAAAACCTGGTAGAAGATCAGAGAACAAAACACTCTCCTGTTCTCCAGGCAGTTGCAGGCACACATAATGAGGCTCCAATATGGCAAGTACAATAATACAGGTCAAAAGGCGATAGAAATAAGAGCAAAAATAAATAAATGGGACCTAATCAAACTTTGAAACTTTTGTACAGCAAAGGAAACTGTAAGCAAAATGAAGAGAACCTACAGACTAGAAGAAAATATTCACAAATGATAAGACTGACAAGGGCTTAATTTCCAAAATACAAAATAGCTCATACAGCTCAATAACAAAAAAACCACAAACAACCCAATCAAAAAGTGGGCAGAAAACCTAACAGACATTTCTCCAGAGAAGACATGCAGTTGGCCAGGAGGCACACAAAAAGATTTTCAACATTGCTAATTATTAGAGAAATGCAAATCAAAACTACAACGAGGTATCACCTCACCCCTCTGACTGATGTTGTTCAGAATGACCAACATCAAAAAGTCTATACACAATAAATGCTGGAGAGGGTGTGGAGAAAAGGGAACTCTCCCACACTGTTGATAGAAATGTAAATTGGTGCAACCACTAGAGAAAACAGTATGAAAGTTCCTTTAAAAACTAAGAGTTACCATATGACCTAATAATCCCATTCTCGGGCATATATCTGGAGAAAACTTTAATTCAAAAAGATACATGTACCCCTAAATTCATAGCAGCACTATTCATGATAGCCAAGACATGGAAGCAACCGAAATGTCCACTGACAGATGAATGCTTAAAGCAGACATGGTATAGATGTACAATGGAATACTGCTGCTGTTGCTGCTAAGTTGCTTCAGTCGTGTCCGACTCTGTGAGACCCCATAGACGGCAGCCCACCAGCCTCCCCCGTCCCTGGGAGCCTCCAGGCAAGAACATTGGAGTGAGTTGCCATAACCTTCGCCAATGCATGAAAGTGAAAAGCAAAAGTGAAGTCGCTCAGTCGTGTCCGACTCCTAGCGACCCCATGGACTGTAACCTACCAGGCTCCTCTGTCCATGGGATTTTTCAGGCAAGAGTACTGGAGTGGGGTGCCATCGCCTTCTCCCACAATGGAATACTACTGGGCCATATAAAAGAATGAAATAATGCCATTTGTAGCAATGTGGATAAACCTAGAGATTATCAAACTAAGTGAAGTAAGTCAGACAGAGAAAAACAAATATCATATGACAACACTTACATGTGAAATTTTAAAAATGATACAAATGAATATTGTTACAAAACAGAAACAGACTCACAGACATAGAAAACAAACCTATAGTTACCAAATGGGAAAGGGGTTGGTAGGGATACATTAGGAGTTTGCGATTAGTAGATACACACTTCAGTTCAGTTCAGTTCAGTCGCTCAGTCATGTCTGACTCTTTGCAACCCCATGGACTGCAGCATGCTAGGCCTCCCTGTCCATCACCAACCCCCGGAGTTTACTCAAACTCATGTCCATTGAGTCACACTACTACAAATAAAACAGATAAATAACAAGGTCATCTGTTAAGCACAGGGAACTATATTCAATATCTTGTGATAACCTGTAATGGAAAAGAATATATACAACTGAATCACTTTGCTGTACACCAGAAACTAACACAACATTGTAAATCAACTATACTTCAATAGATAATAACAACAGTAATAATACAGATCAATGCAAAGTGCCACAGGAAGAGAGAGAGCCATCTGGGAATGTTGGAAAAGGCCTAAGAACTGACTTTTAAACTAAGTCTTAAAAAACACAGACTCAAGCAGAGGAAGAAAGAAGGGTGGAAAAAGGGATGAGAATGCATGTACAAAAAGCAAGGGGATATAACAGAGCGTGAGGAAGGGTTGAGGAAGCCCGGGAAGTTTGGGGTGTCTGGAACCCACATTGCACATGGTGGCATGGCGGGAGAGAGGAACTGACGGTGGTGAATCTCGCTGGGGAGAAGGGGATGACTCGGTGGAGAAGAAGTAATCTCTCATCACCGGGGGACCTTTCTTAAACTGCACATCCCCAGCCCAGGAGTGTGTTGTCTCCCTTCCCCATCATTTATCAGCTTATCAGAATCTTCCAGGGAAGAGAGTTTGGGAATGGGAGTTTGGCAAGCTCCATGAGCGGTTCAGACACTGCTAACGTGAGGGGGAACCACGGCAGAGGAGGGGCTGTGGGCTCAGGATGGAGGGCTTTATCCCCTGGGCTATGGAGGAAGAAGGCTTTGGAAACGGGGAGATGACAGGATTGAATCTCTTTTTAAAAGATGCAGAGTATGGATCAGACTGGAGAAAATGTAGAGGCAGGGAGAACACGGAACTGCCAAAATAGCGATAATAAAGATAATAATAGCAGATTCTTATCGATGTCCCAGGCACTGTTCTAATTTAATGGTGTAATCACAGATTTAAGAGCCTGATCGGAAGCAATGTCTGGAGGAATGAAGAGAAGAAATTGTTTCAAAAGAGATGTCTAGTTGGGTAGGATATGGGCTCAGAGTTACAAAGATGGCTATTTTGTCACCAGGTATCAAATTGAAGTCTGAGGCTGTCCTAAGCCCTGCCCCTTTCCCTTTCAGCACTTAATAATGATGAGAAATATCTTAGGCATGTCCTGAAGGGTTGAAGTTTAGAAATGGGGAGAGTCTCCAGGGTCAGAGAAATTATAATTTACTTGAAACCACCTAAGTTTGAAGAAAAAAAAGAAAATGAAAAAATTTTTCAGAGCCAGCAGCAGTTCAGATGCTATGGCCCTGGCCAAAAAACGATGCAGGGATAAGAAGATCTCCTGCTTTGACCAGCAAGAGTCCCAGGCATTTCCTGGGTTTGCTAGGGGCCCTGTGGTGCTCTCCCAGCGACCACACTGCAGCCACTGATAAGGGGGCCAGGGACTCTCTCTCATCGGGGAGCCCTGATGATGATGGAAAATAGTAGGACTTAGAGTTGAAATAAAAGAATAATCGGCAACAGTGAGTTCAGAGAGAGTCAAAATATTTCAATAAAGCTAATGGCAAGTTCCCTTCAAATTATTGGATTTATATAAAATTCACTCATCAGTCATTTTCTGTGTGGACACAATGCACCAAGGAAAACATTAACGGCTTCAGCAAGAAGAAAATAGAGGGGAAAAAAAATTAAGGAAAAAAAAAATTAAACTTTGAAGCTACTAAACAAGTTTTATTGCCCCCTCTAAAACATTTATTATTAAAGCCTTACATTTTCTCAGACTGTTAGACAGACTTTATAATAAAGTTAAAACAGAGAAAACAAGTGCCCTCAAGGTTACATCTTGACTGGTCACCCAAAGCGCAAGTCCTGGACCTGGATCATTGCATTAGCTGGGAGGGAGGAGGATACACTGCAGACACATAAGCAGTGTCTCATTTGTTAAAATAACAACAGTTTATCTCTAGCCCACACTGTCTGTCTATACAGGGTTGGCTGGGAGTCTCTGGGACCCAAGCTGATGATGGGGAATGTTGCCAGTAACTGTGGCAGAAGAAAAAGACATCCTTGAAAGATGATAAACATTCCAGCCAGAAAGTGGCATGCGTCACTTTGAACAGCAACATATGTCCAGAACTAGTCACCCAAATATAAGGAATCCAGGAAGTACAACCAACCATACTCCCTGAGTGGGAAGAGCAGGAATATTTGGTGATCAGCACCAGTGACCACCACAGACACACGACAGAGGGGGCCCTGTTTAACTCACCATGAGCCCAGTGATTGAGCTCATGCATCAGCCTTGATCAGCCCGTCTAACATGATTGTTTTCAGTAGATAAACTAAAATTGTTCCTGAATTCTGCTCCTGAAGCAATGGTGTGCTACCCAAAGATGAAGTGATAAAGAAGGGGGATCTAATAACACATGCAATTGAGCTTAAAGTGATTAAACAGTAACACCCCTGAGCTACTCCTTACCTACTGCTGTCAGGAGGCTCCTTAATGGCATTACACTGGAAGAGTTATGGGGTTTCTCAAATGACAAGATCCATTCTAAGCACCATTCTGACCAAGAACTGACAAAAAGGATTTTATACACCTCCTCCCATCATTCCCACCCATAATCACAGCCTGCATAAGCCAATTTCCCCCCAAAATAATCTCTTGACCAAACTCAGAAGAAAATAAGCACAAAATACTGTGTTAGAAAGACCACAAAGTGCCAGTATTTTGCAAAGCTTATTGGGAAGAACTGAAATCTGCCATGTAAATCCCTTTGACATTGGGATAAACTGAGACTCAGTAAAAAGGCTGTGATGCAATCTTTTAGATCAATCAGACTGTGCAGGACAAGAATGACATATACACCAGTTTGGACCAAGTCACACTGGTGAAAAGTGATTAAGCTCTGGTTGCATAGTGAAGAGAAAATCAGCCTAATCTCAGAATGAATGGTCCCGCCTTTTAAACACATATGAAAAAAATGGAATCTACATCATTTCTGATTGCCCTGGCCAAGCCAGGAAGGGAGCAACTCTCGAAATATCTCTCTGGGCTTGCCTTGTTACGGCTTTTACTTCGTTCTGAATCTCTCACAACATCCTGTGCAGCCGATGACATGGTTTAGTTTACAGATGAAAACTCTGAACTGCAAGCTGAGTGGCTTGCTCAAGGTCCAACATCTCATAAGTGGCGGATCCCAGGAAAATCCTCTTTACTTCCCACTCCCCAAGGCTTCTACTTGGCAAGAGAATCAGTCAGTTGCTATAAAAGAGACAGCTTATAATAATGATAAATAGTCCAGGCTCTGGGCACATAGGTCTGGAAACCAACCCAGCTCCAAGTGTGTGAGTTGCCATTTATGTCACAGTTTCAGCCTAACTGTAAAATGGAGATAAGCCTGACATCATATAGTTTTTATGAAGAATAAGTAAAATTATACTGCTTTGGATAGGTCTGCCACCTCATAGGCACTCAATAAATGCTGGCTATCATCATCTTCACCTAGGTTCTATATCTTACAAAGCCAAGAGGCATTTAACTGTAGCAAAGGTTATTCCCAACCTCTCAAGCAATTTCACATATATTTCCCTGGAGTCTTAAAGACAGTAAAGTGCCAAAGGAAAATGACTACTGAAGAAACCCTGCTCTTTCAATTTCAAGGTCATGATACTGAGCCCCTAGCATGATCATCATAACTAAAATTTGATGTCGTAATGTGTAAAAGACACCATTTCAAAATCAACACAACATTGTAAAGCAACTATTATCCGACTAAAAATAAAAATTAAAATGAATAAATAAATAATAAAAGACACCATTCCAAGCCCTTTGTGTTTATTAGTTCATTTAATCCTCATTCACAATAACCCTATGTGGCAGATTCTACTAACATATCCATTTTACAGATAAGGAGACTGAGGTCAAGAGAGCTTAACTAACTGGCCTAACTCTACAGAGCTAGGAAGGGTTAGAGTCAACACTTAAACCCAAGAAGACTCATCTTAAAGCCTGTATGCCACCCACTAAGTCACACTGCCCCTGTGTAATACTAATTAAGTGCAGTCATATTTGAGGCATTAACAATACAGGATGCATTATGTGTGTAATAAGAAAGGCTGCAGCCTCCCAAGTCATTGCTGCATGATGAATTGAAGCAGGCAAGCATACATTGTGAGATCAGTCAACAAAGTGAGTTGTGAGAAAGGTAAAGAATTGAAGATAGCAAGGCCTCAAACAATGACTCTGGGGAGGTATGCAAGAGACACAACTCAACAAGCAATCAGGAGGAAGGGAGCCCCTCTTTTTAAGCAAACTATATAGGCCAAGGATGGTGCTGATAGGCACCATCCACATTAGAACAGAGACTTGGGCAGACCATCTATAGAGCTCATGAGTGACTATGCTAGTTCACGGATCTCATCAGCAACGCCAAAACAGACAGAAGAGAGTTCTCTCAGGAGCACCCAGATAATACAGAGCAACTACACAGAGGCCCAAATCAGAGAGAAAAAACTGAAAACCAATTCCTAGCTTGGTCTTTGATTTCTTATTTGGCTTTGGAAAACTTAAAGTCTTCTTTGTATGTATTAGAGTGAGTGAGTAAGGATGAATCCAATGCTCATATTTCAAGGGCAGATTCAGGACAGGGGGAGGGACAGAAAGGGTCCATGATCATCACTTTGTGTCATGTCATATTGGGGCTTGAAGGGCTGTGGATGTCAACATTTTGGGAACCACAGCCTCAGGTGTTGAGTGTGCTGGTGCTGACTTTATGAGACACCAAGGACGTCTACCGTTCAAGGCACTGAAGCAGAAAGAAACGAACCTCCACTCAACTTCACCTTCCACCTGAAGGACTGCTCCCAAGGACTCACCCTGTTTATTGCACTCCCCAGTTCCAGATCACTTTGTAAAGATGGTGGAAAGTTCTTAGCTATAAATTTCAAATCGTACGATAGCTCTTACCATGAGACAGACGGAAAAAATGCATTTTTGGCAAGATTCTAACCCACCCGAGTGTAGTCATTTTTCTCCAAACTGAATCTTAGTGTTTCAAGCTGTGCATTTAATGCTGGCAAAATGCAACTTCTTGGTTCAAGATAGTTAATAACTCTAATCGTCACTGAGTGCAATATGGGCAAATGAGGCTAATACCTGGATATAATTTTTTTTGAAATAATATCCGAAGTGAAAGCCCAAGGGAAAAATATGTCCATAATGAGGCAAAATGGATTTCTGCTAAACACAAAAATAGTGCAAAGCACATTATTAACCACCAAAGGGCAGCTCTGGCTACCTGTATTGATCAATGGTTTGTCCTTTCAATTCTCCGTCTTTGTCTGACTTAGTATGGTAATCTCTAGGTCCATCCATGTTGCTGCAAATGGCATTATTTCATTCTTTTTATGGCTGAGTAATTTTCCACTGTATATATGGATCACATCTTCTTTATCATTCTCTGTTAACAGACGTTTAGGTTGTTTCCATGTCTTGGCTGTTGTGAATAGTGCTGCTACGGACACAGGAGTATATGTATCTTTTTGAATTATGCTTTTTTCTCTGAGTATATGCCCAGGCCACTTCATGGCAAATAGATGGGGAAACAGTGGAAACAGTGGCTGACTTTATTTTTCTGGGTTCCAAAATCACCGCAGATGGTGACTGCAGCCATGAAATTAAAAGACGCTTCCTCCTTGGAAGAAAAGTTATGACCAACCTAGACAACATATTAAAAAGCAGAGACATTACTTTGCCAACAAAGGTCCATCTAGTCAAGGCTATGGTTTTTCCAGTAGTCATGTATGGGTGTGAGAGTTGGACTATAAAGAAAGCAGAGTGCAGAAGAATTGATGCTTTTGAACTGTGGTGTTGGAGAAGACTTTGAGAGTCCCTTGGACTGCAAGGAGTTCCAGCCAGTCCATCCTAAAGGAGATCAGTCCTGGGTGTTCACTGAAAGGACTGATGGTGAAGCTGAAACTCCAATATTTTGGCCACCTCATGAGAAGAGCTGACTCATTTGAAAAGACCCTGATGCTGGGAAAGATTGAGGGCAGGAGGAGAAGGGGCGACAGAGGATGAGATGGTTGGATGACATCACCAACTCAATGGACATGGGTTTGGGTGGACTCCAGGAGTTGGTGATGCACAGGGAGGCCTGGCGTGCTGTGGTTCATGGGGTCGCAAAGAGTCGGACACGACTAAGCGACTGAACTGATTGCTCTGGCCAAGCCAGGAAGGGAGCAACTCTCATCCTACAGATTATCTGTCGATTATCATGTTCACTCTCATGATTTCTGTTCCCATTGTACAATCTACACATCCAGCCTGGACCACTCCCTTGAGTATCAGAGTCCCTTTCACATTGGCTTTTGGTGTCCCGATTGCTCACATTATCTCGTATGCAATAAGACTGAAAAGTCATCATTTCCCCATCCACTGTAGCTCATCATCTTCTATTCTCTATCTGACATGCTAGTTCCACTAACCAACCGAATGTGAAACACAGAAGTCATCCTTGATTTGTTATTCATTCCCAAAAAATCACACTCAATCATTAAGTCCTCTTAATTTTAAATCCTAAAGATTTCCATCTCCTAGCTCTGCCTTGCCCATTTTCTTGCACCTTGGCTAGCATAAGAGTCTCTACTGACCCATCTTCTGTGCAGTCATTTGAATAGTCTAATTAAAAGACAAGCCTGAAAAATTCACTCCCTTATCTAAAACCTGTCAGTATCAATCCATTTGTTGTTCAGTCGCTCAGTCATGTCTGACTCTTTGCGATCTCATGGACTGCAGAACGCCAGGCTTCCCTGTTCTTCATCATAAAATGGCAACAAGTCCTCCACTTTCAGCACTGGCTCTTGCTCTAAGCATCAGCCTCCAGGGTCCATGGCCTCCCCATGAAGGTCGTCTCTCTCAGCATAATTTTCTCATGAGGCCTATCCAGTCTTTCCTTCCCAACTCCACTCTTCAAACCTGTTTCACAAACTCAATTGGACTCATGTCGTTACATCCAGACACAGCTTCACCTGCAACTCAGACTAGAAACCTCTCCTGCATTAGCATCCTCTTCTGCTAGACATCAGTTCCAGCCAATCCCATGCCAGCTCCAGCTTCTGGAAACTCAACATGGACAAGAGTGCCAAGTCCCTGCTATGGAAGAAATAAATCAAGACCATTTCTTTCTGGGTTCCAGCCTAATATGGTAGCCCTAGCACTCTGCTATTACCTGCATCTACATACTGCCCCAGCTGGAACCATCCTGTGCTGGATGTTGAGGAAACCAAAGCCTTCAACAACAGGTCCCCAAACTCTTTCTGAACTGTGGTGTTGGAGAAGACTCTTGAGAGCCCTTTGGACTGCAAGGAGATCCAACCAGTCAATCATAAAGGAAATCAGTCCTGAATATTCATTGAAAGGACTTATACTAAAGCTGAAGCGCCAATACTCTGGCCACCTGATGTGAAGAACTGACTCATTGAAAAAGACCCTGATGCTGGGAAAGATAGAAGACAGGAGGAGAAGGGGATGACAGAGGATGAGATGGTCAGATGGCATCACTGACTCAACAGACGTTAAGTTTGAGCAAGCTCCAGGAGTTGGTGATGGACAGGGAAGCCTGGTGTGGTCCAGTCCATGGGGTCGCAAAGAGTCGGACACAACTGAGTGACTGAACTGAACTGAAGCTCTTTCTATTCCAAACTCACCACCCCCCACTGACACAAGTACAGCAACCCCAGCCCCACCCCACTCCTCATAACCAAAAAGTGCTCTCCAGTGTCAGGAAATCCAACTGCATGTGAAGAAGCCATAAGCTCAGAACCCAACATGCTCTGCCCCCATTAATGCCAATGGCCCTTCCCACCAGTGGTGAGATATATCCAAAACCTAGAGATCCTCCCCCATTCTGTCCATAACGTGTGTGCACATCAAGACTCCTTGAGCTCCAGTGTAGAGTTACACCACTGGGAAAGAAAGAAGAGAGAGAAGGAAACAGGGTAGTCATCTCCCTCCCTCGTACCCAGGTTGACAGTGAGAACCACTTGGCATCCCATCCTGGCTATGCAAGGCCAGACATGGTATCTGTGGGGGGTAGGTCAGGGCCCCCACAAAGCATAGGTTGGATTGTTTGGACAGAAACTAGAAAAAGACCCTGTGGTGTGGTCTTCCAGTTTCTGGAAACTCAAGTTAGACAAGAGTTGAGAGCGCCAGAGCCACCAGGACAGAAGGTGTGAGGGTGAGCAGTCTTACAATAATGAAGAAGTACTGCCACCACCGGCCACACGGGACACCACCCAAAGGACGCCTTGGAGGCCAGGGCCGCTTGTGTCTCCCTCCAAACCAAAGTGCTCCCTTAAGTGAGAGCATCCTGGTCCTCGGCTTTGATCTCTCTGGGTCATTAGACACCCTCACTAGGACAGCACACTCCATCCCTGGTAAGACTCCAATTTTTTCACTATTAAATCTTTTATGTCCACCAACTACCCCACTCTCTGATTTCTATCTAACCTGGCATCTCTGATTTGGGGCACATTGTCCAAAACTCCTTAAATCCAATCACAAGTCCCCTATCTACTCCCCACAGCAAAACCTCGGACTAATAGCCATAATGCACATACATGTGCAAATAAACAAGAGGTACTATACCTCCTTAGTACTGCCACTGGCTAGATGCACAATCTCAGGAAAACAGTTAACCTCTCTCAGTTTCTTTACGTGTAGAATGGAAATAATCATGATGCCTACCTCCTGAGGTTGTTAGGGGATAAATGAGCTAATGTGTGTAAAATACTTAGGACAGTGCCTGGTAGACACAGTAAAAATAAATGTTCCCTAGTCTTATTATTACAGCACCACAGAATCTGTATCCAACATGCGGCACTCCTCCACCCAGAACTTCCAGATAGCAAATTTTTCCAAGCATTTGCCTATGTGCCCTGCACTATGTTAGGCTTTAGGGATATAGCAACCAACAAATCAAAGAGCTCATGGTGCTCATATTTTAGGGGGGAGAGACAAATAGTGAAAAAAATACATAATGTGATATCAGATGGCATCAAAAGGCACAAAAGAATTAAAATAGGGTTATGTAACAGGGAGCGACAGAGAAGAAGAGGCAAACATTTCTGTGACAGATGGGGTGGGTAGCACAGCCACTGAAGAAGGAACTTTTGAGCTAACACTTGAATGATTCAACCCAGATGTGGTGGAAAGATCAGGAGCGTGGTTTCTCAACTTTGACACCCCTGACATTCTAGACCAGGGAATTATTTGCTGTGAGGGGCTGTCCTGTGCACCACAGGACATTTCTCAGCATCCCTGACCTCAAACCATTTGATGCCAGCAGCATCTCCAAAGCTAAGACATGACGACCCTTGCTGAAAAACACTGAAATACAATGACAACATGGTTACCATTCATTTCTTGACCCAATCTATTATTTTATAGTCCAAGATTCTCAATTTACTTTTAATTTTCTATACAATCATTTCCCACAGCTCCATCTTTGCTTGTACTGACCTCTTGACCTTTGTGGAAGACCCTTCCCACCCCTCTTTAACTGAATAATTTCCTCCTCATCTTTTAATAACCAACACATATATTGCAATTGTCTGTCTGCTTATCAGTCTCTTTGTGAGATTCTCATGGTAAGGGTATGGACCTTATTCATCTGTGTTTGGTGCCTAGAACACACACTGGTTGCTTGACACACCCCAGGTGCTTAAGAAACATCTGTTGAATGAATTCATTGCTGTGCCCTCAAGAATATGACAATCATTTTGAAGCCAACAAGATACTTACAGACAAATCTCTCCAGGAATATCAAAAATGATATGTGACATAAAGAGAAATATCTGTTGTTAGAGTTCACAGTCAAGAAAACTGACTTTTCACTAGGTAGTTTACTCATTTGCATAGAACAAAATAAATACTATATGTTGTTAAATTGTGACTCCCCCCTCCCCCCGCCCTCAACACGGTCCTATAGTCACAGACTATGATCATAATTTTATGAGTGACCAATAAAGGCCTCACAGACCAGGCGTGAGGATGTCTGTGCTTCATACTGACCTTCACTCCTACTGGAAAGCCTATCTGCAGGTACCAGCCGATTGTTTCAATGCTAAGAGGTTGAAGAATGTAGGCATCTGAGTTCCATGGCTGAGTGAGGCCAGTACTCAAAGGTACCTTCTGATCTCTTTCTCGCCCAGTCTCTTTAAGATGTCATATCTACCAAGTTTCTTCCCTGTATGTGTGCATGTCCAAGCCTCTCTAACATCAGATGTGTGCACACGTATGAAAGCAAGAGTAGTGACAATGAGTGGCCACAACATTTACCAGTGGTTCTATATCTCCAATAACCTTGGCTTCATCTGTCTTAAGCAATCACACAATCAGTGACATTGTCTCAGAGCATGAGAACTGAATCAGAAACTGAGCCATGAACTGAACCACCTAGGAATCCTTTGCCCCTTCCATTGCAAAAATGAGCTAACTGGAAAGTATTTTGAGAGGATCGCTTGGCTAGTGAGCTAAAAACTCAACACAAAAGTTAAAAAAAAAACAATCCATCTCAAATGCAAAATAGGCAACTCAGAGATTAGAAACCGCTGTAGAGTCTGGTCAAAGTGCCATGTGGTCCCAGAAAACAATAATCCCCTGGGGTTTCAAAGTTCACCAGGCATAAGCTAACACTTGGAAGTCCGAGGATGTGTCTGTCATCAACACAAGTGCCGTCCTAAGATGGCCCGGCTGGAACATTTGGCTAAGGCTTTGCTGTCCAAGTGCCTTCCTAAGATAGATCCTGCAATGTTGTTGTTCGCATACATTTTCAAGTCATCCCCAGCTCTCATCCGATTCCTCCTCCAAAACTCAGGGAAAACTCAACACAAGTGCATCACACAAAATTCATGTACAGGTTACTTTTTCTACACTTGTTATCAGCTAATAACTCAATTAGAAAAAAAGCTAAGTTTTAAAATAAAAAATTTCCCCTCCAACGTCCTAACCCACAGCCAAGTCATTATCATATAAAACTATTTCAAAAAACAAAACCGTCCCAGCTGCACGGAAGTGAAAATTTCCCTTTTACATGTGGCAATTCTGAGGCACAGACAGGTCAAGTGCTTGAGCTGCGTTCAAAAATTCTGATCAAAAGCTGAAATTAGATTTGGAAATTTCAACTCCAGCTTCACTCAGGACCTGGTGCTCCAAGCCCCGTCTGACATTACCTCTTAATATAGCTACTGAGTCCAGCCCACATTTAAACACCTACTCACAGACGCTACACCAGATAACACTCCTCAACAGAGCTGTGTTCCCAGACCCACACCTTCATGCCCACACAGAGAATCCGAGAATTTCAGACGACAAGGGATCCTAAAACCAACTAGGCCAGCCTCCTCATCTAGCAGAGAATCAGCACAGTTCTCCAAGCCCACCTCTACCGCCACCACCACTAAGGAGAAGTCCAAGCTCACCTTATGGTGGACAGCACCCTCCACCCTCTGACCCCATTTATTTCCAGATGCCCAGTTTGCCATCCCGCTTTGCACCTGTACCCAAGGACCAACAAACAAACAATCTTTTCTAGAACATACCATACTTTTTCAAACCTCCATCAATCAAGCTTTGGCAACTGGCTCAAATGGCACCATCACTATAAAGCATTCTTTGACCATTTCAGAAGCCCTTCTTCCATCCACCCATGACACTTTTTACATGCCTCTGACCTAGTTCATTTCTCATCATGGAACTCTATGCTGTTTTAGTTCAGTTCAGTCGCTCAGTCGTGTTCGATTCTTTGTGACCCCATCGACTGCAGCACACCAGGCTTCCCTGTCCACCACCAACTCCCAGAGTCTACTCAAAGTCATGTCCATTGTGTCGGTGATGTCATCCAACCATCTCATCCTCTGTCGTCCCCTTCTCCTCCTGCCCTCAATCTTTCCCAGCATCAGGGTCTTTTCAAATGAGTCAGTTCTTCACATCAGGTGGCCAAAGGATTGGAGTTTCAGCTTTACCATCAGTCCTTCCAATGAATATTCAGGACCGATTTCCTTTAGGATGGACTGGTTTGACCTCCCTGCAGTCCAAGGGACTCTCAAGAGTCTTCTCCGACACCACAGTTCAAAAGCATCAATTCTTCAGCGCTCAGCTTTCTTTATGATCCAACTATGCTGTTTGCAGTCTGTCTTCTGTCATCGAAGGATGAATTCCTTGAAGATAGCAACTCTATTTTATTCATTTTTGTCATCTCTGTGTCTAGGCTGGCACTCAGTGACCTCTTTAAAAAATCAGACAAATGAGATAAAGAGAAATAGGAAAAATAAAAAAAAAAAGAAAGGCAGGGGATGGAAAGTTGGAGAATTATTTAAGAAATCTGCTCAAGATCACCCAAATGGACACTTGGATTCCACACCAGGGGCCCTGTCACATGTGGTCACACAGACCAGGGGATGCAAGGTCAGTTTGGCATCTAGGCAATATCCCGCATCCACCACCTTCCCTGTGTCCTCTCCACTAGGACACAGTTTCTGGTTCTGAGCATAGTTTTCCACCCACTATTGTCCCACATTCAGGTGGGGACACTTGCAAATGACAACAGCAAAAAGAAGCCTGAACCTTCTGGAAGCAGAGAAGAAGAGCTGCTGACGAGGGCTCTAGGGTGAACGGGAGTCTTCAAGTAAGGCTGCCGGGCAGATACTCGGGAGGAACAGACACTCACCCTTCTCCCAGTAGTTGCTACCAGAACCAGGACTCCACCACCAAACCCTGAACATCTTAACCTTCCAGCATACCAACCCCAAGGACAGCATCTCTGGGGACCATGGGTCTTCTTGGCTCCCTCTCCAATGTCTGGGAAAGCCCCAAGAATGAGCGCGGCCTCTCCTACTTGCAAGGAAAGCCAGCCAGGAAACCAAGCCAAGAGATTAGCCAGCTGGCAGGAGCTCCAGGGCTGGGCCTGTGTGAGCTCAGAGCAGCCTCCAGGCACTGTGCGAGGGCCTCCCTGGCCGGGAATCAGGCTTCACAGCCCACAGCCAGCCTCTCCAGCAAGTGTCAGAGACATCCACCCTCCCCTGGGGCCTGCCCCAGAGAGAGCAGCCCCTTCCCAGTCGCTGCCAATTTGCACCTCATTAGCAACAGTCTCTCCCCAGTGATGGGTCTTCAGAAATCCCAGACTGAGCACTTCATTGGTGCTAAATGAACTCTGGGTGTTTGGGGAGAATGGCATTTGAGCTGCTAGGAGAATGACAAGTCTGAGAGCTTCCCAGAAAGCCAGTGGAGCACAGGCTGCAGAAGGAGGAAAGACAGGAACATCGTATCTGGTGGAAACCAGCTGTTCAAGTTGGGTTATTGTTGTTTAGTCGCTAAGTCACGTCCAACTCTTTAAAACCCCATGGACTGTAGCCCTCCAGGCTCCTCTGTCCATGGGATTTACCAGTCAAGAATACTGGAGTGGGTTGCCATTTCCTTCTCTAGGGGATCTTCCCAACCCAGGGATCAAAATGGAGTCTCCTGCATCCACAGGCGGGTTCTTCCTTTCAAGGCTTCCTTTCAAGGTTGGGAGGGCCCAGCAATCAAAGGGCTAGACTGAAACTTTAGTTGACGGCTGCAAGGCAAATGGAGAGCTGATGAATGCAGCAGTATTGTGCAGAATGCCAGACAGAGATCACACGAGTACCTCTTCCTCTTGGAGGCTTGAAAAATGATGTAAAATTACCCATTCCTCCTCCAGCACAGAGAAAGTTAAGAGAGATGAAACACCTGTGAAACTTTTGAAAGTCTTTTAGAAGCAAGAGGCACTAAGGACATTACGGTCTGTTCAAAAATTCTAAAGGAATACACTGATTTCCTCAGTCAGAACAATTTTATGTTGTTCTTACCAAAGGAAAACAGTGAGAATTTTTAGGTCTCCATGATAAGATGGACACACAGCTTTACCCCAACTCTGTCTAAAACCTCCCACTGAAATGAAAGTAAAAGAAATAAAAGACACAATGTCAACAAGAAGAAAGAAAAAGGCACAATGATAGCAAAAGGGATGACAAGATTTGAGGGGCTAGGGAGTGAACTGGTAAAGGTAACACTGAGTAGGCAGGGCAGAGAAGGCTGGGAAATAAGTGCATGAAGGAGGAAGGAGCAATCAAGAGGTGGACTCACCCCGCAGAGCTCCAGAAAAGGGCAGGAATTGGAGGCACCAGGTGGCCCTGAAGAGGAGGCTTCAAGAAGAGGTTAAAAGTCTTTTCAGAGACGAGAGTACCATCTCAAGCAGCCTGCTGGCTCCTCTTGCCACCCACAGCCCGGAGTCTGGAGATGAAGTTTCTAAAGAAGCTAAGCCAGAGATGAACTAGAAACACCAACCACAACTGGGTTTGCGGAGGAGACTCTCCCCCGCAAGCAAAGAGATCAACTGGAAATCTGTACATTGAATAAGAAAAATTCCAGCCCCAGAGAAATAACAGTTGGACATCAACCTCTGAAGAGGAAAGGGGAGCATTCTTCTCTGAGGTTTGAACAGAAAATATTAATGTTTAGTGTTTCCCCAGCAAAACAAACCAGATCCCCAACCAGTCACTCCACAGTGGGGTTGAATGAGCTAATGAGTTACAAATATAAGCAAATGGTGTTTCCTTTTAGCCTTCGGGGTTGCTCTTTTCAATATGACTGGATAATCAGACATTTGAATAGTCTCCAACAAGAAGAGAAGATACTACATAGAAAAAAAAATCTGAAGAATTGTTTTAGGGTTAATAAAATGTCCACAAATGTCATTAAGGACTTCCCTGGTGGCTCAGTCTGGTAAAGAATCCACCTGCAATGCAGGAGACCTTCTGAAATGCAGGAGATATGGGTTCATTCCCTGGGTAAGGAAGATCCCCTGTCAACAGAGATATAAGTACATATTAAAGCCACAAAACAAGAATGGAACGCCATAAAAACAAGCACTAGGAAAAAAAAGCTTTTAGAAATTAAAATGCGGTCACAAAACAGTGAAAATCCAATTAAAAAATGGAAAATAAATAAGGAAAATCCCCAGAAAGGAGATAAAAAGAAGCAATTTCAATAGAAAAGAAAACAAGAACAATAGTTCAGTAGATACAATAGCTTTATGATATCAATTCCAGAAAAAAAGCAATCAGTGAAATGGAGGGGAAGAAGATATTCTTTTCTACTCTCAAAACTAATACCAGGAAATTTCTTAGAACTCAAAATTTTCAGATTGAAGAGATCTAAAAAGTCCCCAGTACCATAAATAAATGTGCCATGCTACACTACTGCAGTTCTGATATTTCTAAACAGTAGATGATGGTGGTGGTTTAGTCACTAAGTCATGTCTGACTCTTGTGACCCCCACAGACTGTTGTCCACCAGGATCCAAAGAGAAAAAAAAGTGTTTAACACAGAGAGAAATAAAAACACAAAGTTGTTGAGAATCAGAATGGAACCGGCCTTCTCCACTGCAATTTTGGAAGCAGAGCAGTAAAAAGGAAGTGTCTATACCATTCTGGGATAATATTCTTTCCAGTCCAGAGCTCCATATCATGAAAAACTCTCAATCGTGTGTGAAGGTAGAAAAAAGATATTCCCAGACATGAAGGGACTCAAAATACCTCCCTCCTATGTTCCCTTTCCCAGGATGTATTCTACTTCCTGGGAAACTTTTTAACTCAGTCATCTAAAAATATGACGAAAGTTCCTGGAAAAAAACCCACCCAGGAATATGGTGTTATTGTTCTTGAAATTGCTGTGTTCCACCAAACGAGGTAGAAAACAAAGATGTGAAATTCAGGAAATCTAGACAATAGGGGATGCAACTATGAGAAATAGCAATGAGAACTCAAGAAAATGATTTTAAAAAGAGAAAGAGAGAGATGGGGACTGTGCTCTCAAACAGTCCAGGAGGACTGCTGACAAGAAAAAATAATGAAATGGATATATTACTTTACACATTTAAATGTAATAGAAAACTTATGGTTCTGTTAAGTGTGTGAAAGATTGAGAAATAAGCCCATGTGAAAATAATTTTTTAAAAGACACCAATAATGCAAGAAAGAAAATGCTTTCACTAGCACACTGGGTGGCTCAGCTGTGCATGAGATTTACAATGCCAATAATACAAGCATTTATGAATGCTTTAAATAAGACTGTGATGTGAAGATATCAGAAGGATTAAAGAAGGTATATGTGTAGACGGGATAAAAGAGAACTAAATCCCCACCTTCTCATAGGAAAACAGTTGAGAAAAATTATAAAACAGCACTCAGTGGCATATTATTAAAAACATAAATGTAGACTACAGGTGAAACAGCTAATGTATCATAGCAGCTCTGGGGAAATAAGAGTGCAGGAGAAAGAGGGAGAAGGGAACTGCTGGGCTGGGTTATAACCTGCAGTTTTAGTTAACTATGAGCCACGTATTAATCCATGCTATGGATTCAGTTCAGTTCAGTTCAGTCACTCAGTTATGTCCGACTCTTTGTGACTCCATGGACTGCAGCACGCCAGGCTTCCCTGTCTATCACCAACTCGTGGAGTTTACTCAAACTCATGTCCATTGAGCTGGTAATGGCATCCAACCATCTTATTCTCTGTCATCCCCTTCTCCTCCTGCCCTCAATCTTTCCCAACATCAGGGTCTCTTCAAATGAGTCAGCTCTTAGCATCAGGTGGCCAAAGTATTGGTATCTCACCTTCAGCATCAGTCCTTCCAATGAATATTCAGGACTTATTTTCTTTAGGATGGACTGGTTGTATCTCCTTGCAGTCCAAGGGACTCTCAAGAGTCTTCTCCAACACCACAGTTCAAAAACATCAATTCTTCGGCACTCAGCTTTCTTTACAGTCCAACTCTCACATCCATACATGACTACTGGAAAAAACAAGGCTTTGACTAGACAGAACTTTATTGGCAAAGTAATGTCTCTGCTTTTTAATATGCTGTCTAGGTTGGTCATAACTTTTCTTCCAAGGAGCAAGCATCTTTTACTTTCATGGCTGCAGGATTACTTTGATTAAATATGTCGTATATTTGGTGGTGATTTAGTTGCTAAATCATATCCGACTCTTTGTGACCCCATGGACTGTAGCCCATCAGGCTCCTCTGTCCATGGGATTTCCCAGAAAAGAACATCAGAGTGGGTTGCCATTTCCTTCTCCAAGGGATCTTTCCCACCTAGGGATCAAACCCACATCTCCCGCATTGCAGGTGGATTCTTTACAGACTGAGTCACCAAGGAAGCCCTGTGTTTTATTTTAAAACTAAACAAAATTCCGGCTGACCCTCACAAACCCACATCTGCCCATCTCCACAATGACATGCACCCTTAGCAGACAAAAGCTCCAGAGCCGTCATGAAGAAACTGAATAGGCCTGAGACGTTCACAAGGTCTTCACATCACCCCATGGCAGATGCACAGGCACAGTTCAGCACCGTGGCAGAGTAGCAATTTCCGGCACTTATATAGGACTTTATAGGGTTTCCCTTATAGCTCAGTTGGTAAAGTATCCGCCTGCAATTCAGGATACCCCGGTTTGATTCCTGGGTCGGGAAGATCCCATAGAGAAGGAATAGGCTACCCACTCCAGTATTCTTGGGCTTCCCTTGTGGCTCAGCTGGGAAACAATCTGCCTGCAATGTGGGAGATCTGGGTTCAATCCCTGGGTTGAGAAGATCCCCTGGAGAAGGAAAAGGCTACCCAGTCCAGTATTCTGGCCTGGAGAATTCCATGGACTCTGTAGTCCATGGAGTCTCAAAGAGTCAGACACAACTGAGCGACTTTCACTTCACCTCACTTCATTCCATTCAGGAATAGAATGAATATATTCAACAATTATACTGTGTATGAGGCATCACCAGCCTCACTGTTCAGATGACAACCCTGGGGATTGCAGAGAATGAGGCCTATATGAGGGTTAGTAAGTGGCAAGTAAACAAGCAAATCCCATTTAACACACACACACACACACACACACACACACATTCTGAAGCAGGTAGTACTACTTTCTAACATCAATGGACAGGGACACATTAACCTATTTGGTTTTTAATTTTGTTTATGCCTTATTTAATCTACAGCATGATGGTAAATATTTTTGAATGAACCCTATTGGGGGGGGGGGGAACTGTGAGTAGTATATTTCATGTCAAACAAAACTGACTTTGGGATTTATTTCTTTCCTCATGTTGATGGACATTGGGTTGCTTCCAGTTTACAGTGGTTACAAATAAAGCTGTGATGAACATTTGTGTACTACAAAAATGGCTTCACTGAGCAACACAGAACAGAGAAGCAAGTTCTGCATCTTAGAGTTTAGTAAATCGAACAGAATGATGACACTGCATGGTAGTCGCCACATTAAGAATAACTTGATTTGGTTGGAAAGTAAAGAGAGGGTCCTAATCTTAATCCTGAAATTAGTCTGCAGGCTGCATTCTCCCCACCAGACAGCTCACGTGGGTCTGTGAGCCCAAGAGTGCTCATCACTCTGGGTGGCCTGGAGCCAAGATCCTATTCTTTCCTTGCATGTTAATATTACTTTGATCTTCAAGTGGCTCCCTCTTCTACTCTATTTCCTCTATTTTCCATTTATATGAGAAAAACGATGATTTTCCAAAACGCAGGGCACAAGCTAGCTCTCGGGTGTTGCAATGCAATGTACATAATGCAGAGTATAAGCTGGACATCATCCTAATTCTCCAGGAACAGGCGTGAGAGCCAGGGGACTGAATTGGTCACACTGACTTTCAACCACAATGCTGCACTCCATTTACTGAAGATTAGGTCTGAAAGGAGTGTGCAGTTTGCAGCGGAAGTCAATCTTTCCTAGCTGCAAAATTATCTGTGTTTCTATTAACTTGTCCGACCAATCACCATTCATGTAATAGTGTTAGGCAGGAACACAGCCCTCTGACAGGGAACAACATTTAAGCTGCTTGACAACTATTTTCTAATATATTCAGAACACATATTTCTCCACTAATTTGTTCAGTGATTTCCAGGTCTTGGAATCTGGGGGATAAAACATACCACTTCATTAAAAAAAAAAATTGATGACATAAATGTGGGGAGTTATTCCAAACAGATTAGAGAGGAAGTCCCCAGCTTAGAGGCAAGCCCAATTCTCAAGTTTTCTGTGTAGTCACTGCTTTGAATTTAATGCAAGGTTGTTTAGCTGAAGTATTAATGAATGACATCAAATCTAACCATGTATTACACTACTTTATGTAAAAATGAGTTTGCATTCAGACTCTGAGGACATCCCACATTCTCCTTTTTCCATCTTTCTCAAACTCTCATGAATTTGAGAGTCACTCTCCTTCCTTCTTCCAACTGTCCCAGAGGATTCCAAGACACCACGGCCACTGGGTCTCCCTTCACTCTTCATGCCCTGGGGAGGGAGGGAAGCTCCCGTCCACTCTGGATGCTGAGGGGCACGGCAGCATTGACAGTGGCTCCACAAGGGTCCCTGGCAATGAATCCAGGGAGGACTTCCTCACCTTTGAGTATGGAATCGACTCTCTGCCCCAAAACTTCCAACAGGTTTCTATTATTTAATAACTACAAAATCTGAATTCTTCTGAAGGCCTTCCTGGTCTTCTGTAATGAGCATGCAATTTATCTTCTTGGTCTAAACTTCTACTACATACCTCCACACATAAAGCAAAACTGCTTCCCAAATACTCATGCATTTCTACCCACTGAGTCCTTTCTCACTCAATTCCTGTGGCCTGATTGTCTTCCAGACCTGCCCTCCTGTATCCCATCTCTTCCTTCAAACTCCAAGAAAACATCTTCCAATCAAGACTAACCACTCTCCCCTCTTTTGTGTTCCTACCACCCAGACATGATCATGTCCATCACTGTATGCCTGCTGTTTACCTTTGCCCAAGAAGCTGATGTCTAACAAGGATGGAGTAGACAGAACTCTTAGTAAAGATCCTTTATGTGTGGATTTAAAACAGGTAGCAGAACCTGTTAAAGCTTCCCTCATTCAAAAAATTCAAATGATCAATGTGGGGGTACTGCTTTTAAGAGATTAAAAGTAAATGGGTTGTGTTTTGAGACTGTTTCTAGTTTGCCATTTAGAACTTGGGATATGTGCATGAACCCCTGTGTTCATAGCAGCACTATTCACAACAGCCAAGACATGGAAACAACATAAATGTCCATCGATAGATGAATGACTACAGATGTGGTACATTTATATAACGGAGTACTACCCAGCCATAAAAAAAAGTAATAACATCCTTTGCAACAACATAGATGGACCTAGAGATAATCCTAGTAAATGAAGTAAGTAGAAAGATAAAGACAAATACCATATGACACCACTTACATGTGGAATCTAAAATAGGACACAAACGAACCTATCTACAAAAAGAAATACACACAGATAGAGAAAACAGACTTGTGGTTGCCATGGGGGAGGGAATGGAGGAGGAATACATTGGGAGTTTGGGATTTGCAGATGCAAACTATTACATATAGAATGGCTAAACAAGCCCAACTGCACAGTACAGGTAACTATATTCAATATCCTGTGATAAACCATAATGGAAAAGAATATGAAAATGAATATGTATATACATATATGTATGTATTTGAATCACTTTACAGTACAACAGAAATTGACACAATACTGTAAATCAACTATGCGGTGGTTTAGTTGCTAAGTAAGTCATGTCAGACTCTTGTGATCCCATGGACTGCAGCCTGCCAGGCTCCTCTGTCCATGGGATTCTCCAGGCAAAAATACTGCAGTGGGTTGTCATTTCCTCCTCCGGGGGATTTTCCTGACCCAGGGATCAAACCTGGGTCTCCGGCATTGCAAACAGATTCCTTACCAGCTATACTTCAAAAAACTTAATTTTTTCAAAAAGAACTTAAGGCATGTTTTCTGCATTGAATTGGTGAACAAAGCTACTTAGCTATCTCTACCCAGCTATCTCCTCTTCCTTCTTCAGGGCACATTTAACCATCATCTGGTCTAAAAGATCTCTGTCAAACCCTTCCTCTGGCCTCCCTCGCCTTGCCCCAAACATCCTTCTAAATCTGCGTTTATCGATCTGTATTGTTTCAGATCAACTCATTTCCTCTCTCTCCCTAGACCATAAATTCTTGATAGCAAAGGTTCTTATTTCTCTTTTATTTCTAGCATTTAGCATAGTATTTAGCATACAGTAGGCACTCAAAGCAGTTTTTGTTTCCCCAATAAGTTATAAGCAACTTGAACCAATTTTAAGGGAGAAATGATATATTATTTAACTTTGGATTCCTGGTGGAGGGCTTGAAATTGTGCTTCACACCTGTGACAAGTGAGTACCCCACTGTTGCTGTTCAGTCGTTAAATGCATCTGACTCTTTGTGACCCCGTGGTCTGCAGCACGCCAGGCTTCCCTGTCTTCCCACTATCTCAGGAAGCTTGCTTAAATTCATGTTCATTGAGTCGGTGATGCCATCCAGCCATCTCAGTCTCTGTCACCCCCTCCTCCTCGTGCCCTCAATCTTTCCCAACATCAGCATCTTTTCCAGTGAGTCGGCTCCTCACATCAGGTGTCCAAAGTATTGGAGTTTCAGCTTCAGCATCAGTCCTTCCAATTGAGAATTCAAGGGTGATTGCTTCAGGACTGACTGGTTTGATCTCCTTGCTGTCCAAGGGAATGTCAAGAGTCTTCCCCAGCACTATAATTCAAAAGCATCAACTCTTCAACACTCAGTCCTCTTTATAGTCCAACTCTCATATCTGTACATAACTACTGGAAAAACGATAGCTTTGACTACATGGACCTTTGTTGGCAAAGTGATGGCTCTGCTTTTTTAATTCACTGTCTAGGTTTGTCATAGCTTTTCTTTCAAAGAGCAAGTGTCTTTTAATTTTGTGGCTGTAGTCACCATCCGCAGTGAGTTTGGAGCCCAAAAAATAAAATCTGTCACTGTTTCCACTTTTTCCCCATCTGTTTGCCATAAACAGTATGAGCATCCCATAACTATTCTTATCAAACAGGTACATTTTTTATCCAGGGAACTGCTTGGATTACAAAACATAGGTGAGAAAAACCCAATGTTTTTCCCAGTGACACTTTTTTTTGTACTTTTTCTTGATTTTCAATATCAAGACTTCAAAGAAAGCACTCAGTGCGTGGGAGAGCCTCAGAGACCATTGAGATTCATGTATTTCATTTCTCATCTTCTAAAGCTTCTCTCCTTTTCCATTCCTCATCATCCTCACAAATTATCTCACTCCCTTTGGCAGAAGATGCACATTACCTGGGTTATTTTTAGAACATCCTTGTGTGCAGTATTGGCAGTTCAACACACCAGAGAGAATCCACACAAACACATAAGGATTCTCCTGGGGCTTTTGCTTTGTCCTTGAAGCTCTTTTCATAGCTTTCTAAGGTCTTTCCTGTAGGAACCAGGTGAGCCACATTAAAGGTTTAAATCCAGGCTTTTACTTCCATGTCTCCCTGCTGAATGTACAATAAACATTTATTGAACATAATGGGAACTAATGTTAAGACTAAAACAGGGCATACCGAGCACTTTCTGTGACACAGACAGAACCTGAAGCTACATGTCCATACTCCAAGTTTACACCTTGTATCTCGGGCCATGTCCTTGCCCGAATTTCAGGAATCTACTTGTAGAGAAGCAGTACTGCTCTCTCCATACCCTTCACTCTACCCCCAGATGCAAGTAGTACTGAGCTAAGTACTGATACTTTCAATGACAAAACAGCCAATGTACCCTAAAGTCACAGAACATGTTCACTTCTGCACAGAGCCATGTATGTTTGGCAAGGCAGAGGAAGATGCAGTTTGCAAAGGAAAGAGAAGACAAACTTCCCATCTCTACTGTTATAGAAATCAGTCACCACTGTAGTGAGGAGGGGAGGAACACATGACAAGCAGGCTGATGGGGGACAAGCAGGCCGATGGGGAACAGCCAGAATACCTTTCTCTTTTACCCTGTCTACAGTGCTCTCTCCTACCTAGCTATACCTCTAAGTATAACTTTTTTTTCTAAAGTGAAAGTGTTACTCATTCTGCCATGAGTGAGTCTTTGTGACCCCATGGACTGCAGCCCTCCAGGCTCCTCTGTCCATGGATTTTCCCAGGCAAGAATATTGGAGTGAGTTGCCATTCCCTTCTCCAGGGGAGCTTCCCAACTCAGAGATTGAACCTGGGTCTCCTGCATCGCATACAGATTCTTTACCATCTGAGACACTAGGGAAGCCCTAACACACACACACACACACACACACACACACACACACACACACACATATACTTTTATTTATTTTTGGCTGTGTTGGGTCTTTGTGGCTGTGTGGGCTCTTCTCTAGTTGCAGCGAGCAGGGGCTACTCTCTAGTAGTGCATAGGCTTCTCATTGTAGTGGCTTCTCTTGTCACAGAGCAGGGGCTCAGGGAGGCACAGACTTGAGTAGTTATGGCCCATGGGCTCAGTGGTTGCAGCTCCCGGGCTTTAGAGCACAGGCTCATTAGTTGTGGTGCATGGGCTTAGTTGCTCCGAGGCATGTGGGATCCTCCCAGATCAGGGATAGAACCAGAGTCTCCTGCATTGGTAGGCGGATTCTTCATCACCGAGCCACCAGGAAAGCCCCTAAGATGTAACTTCTTAATTACAGAATTAGACATCCTAATTCAAGAACTGTGCCATTCAAGGTTGTTGTTTAAGGATAATTAGCTAGAGGTTTTTCTGTAGTTTTGATAAATTAGTGCCTTGACACTAATCCCTCAAAGCAGCGCCATTCAATAAAACCTTCTGCAGTGATGAAAATGGTCTGCATTGGTACTGTCCAATAGCGTGGGTCCTAGCACCTATGGCAATTAAGTACTTAATGTGCAGGGAGTGTGACCAAGGAACTGGATTTCAAATTTAATTTATTTTCTCTTGATAGACACACATGGCTCATATCCACCATATTGAACAACCCTACCTAAAACAGCAAAAGGTTCTCTTCTGGATAAAATAAGCAATCTCCTTGACCACCAAATATAGGTTTAGCCAAAGTGCAGACAGATTTCTTTACCAGCTCTGTGTCAACTCACTAAAACAAAGCTCACCCAAACCTCTCAGACAAATAGCATAAGCCAGTTTTAGAAGAGTTGGACACAGGCATTTGTCCATCAGCAGTAGGGCCCAGAGAATGGCAGTACAGGCATAAAGCATGAAAAATGGAGATAACAGTAAATAGTAGTTAAGAGAGAGCTTCCCCTTTCTTATTGAGGAAAGAAGAAAGAAATAAAGGGCGGGCAGGAGGAGGAATCAGGAATGTTCTAGAAGTGTCTGGTGTCTGAAGTAAATATAAAACGTGCCAAATGAACATTCAGCCAAACTGAAAGGATGAATCTTAAGTGAAATGTCTGCAACCTAAGCAAAACTATGGAAATGTCATCAGTAATTTGTTGAATTGGCAGTCTGGAAATTTGGCTTTTGAAATGAGTTTTACAGCAACTGGCCTGCACCCAGGCTAATCCATACACTCGTGGCAAACAATGGCCACAACAAGGGCCCCCAAAGCCATACCTACACTTGTGCAGATGGTGTACTGCATGAAGGGTCACGCGGAGACTGAAATCCAGCCTAAGTACCACCCGCCACACGCTAAGTCCTAGTTCACGGGCTGACAGAGCTCGGGAGTAAAAGAGGTTCACTTGCTCATTTGTTCACTCAGACTTGGACCTGTTTCTAATTCTAACAAAGACATCCTATTCGCTAGTGATGGCCCTGGTTAGACCACATTTTCAGTTTACTGCTCAATTCTTTTCTCTTTTTTTGGCCACACCAGGTGGCAGGCAGGATCTTAGTTCTCCTGCATTGGGAGCACACAGTCTTAACCACTGGACCGCCATGGGAGTCCCAACTGCTCAACTCTTATGGAGAAGGCCATGGATAAACCAGGATGCTATCAAATTAGGAATATCCAGAAACATGAAGGTGACTGGAAATCACCTTTGATATAAGATAAGGGAAGAATAAAAGTGGAGATGGTTTAGTCTGAAGGAAAGAAAGTTAAAGAAAAATTTAATACTCGACCTCAAATATTTGAAGACCTATTATACAGAAAAAGAGAGAGAATTATCCTGACTATTCCCCAGAAGTGAAACTGTCATACCAGTAAGTAAGAAATAAAGGAGTCCATTTTGGACTTGATACAAAAGCAGTATGGTATAACAGGAAAAAATGTGAGCTTTGGGTGACCTCGAACTGAGTCTGAATCCTGATTCCGTCAGTTAACACCTCTCTCTAACTTGAAGCAAATTGGTTCTTCTCTGTAAGATTCAGTGTCCTCATCTGTATAATAGAAATAACTAACTCAGAGAGTTTGGATATTTAAGAGAACAATCAAAACAGAGGCACAAAGTATCTAATTCATGCTAAACATAAATGAAATAATACTTTAGTTTTTTCTATAACAAAACTTTCTAACAATTAGATATAACCCTTTGTTGTTGTTTAATTGCTAAGTTGTGTCCAACTCTTTTGTGACCCCCCCCTGGACTGTAGCCCACCAGGCTCCTCTGTCCATGGGAGTTCCCAGGCAAGAATACTGGAGTGGGGATCTTCCCAATCCGGGGATCAAATCCATGTCTCCTGCATCGGCTGCAGATTCTTTACCGCTGAGCCACCAGGGAAACCATTAATCTGACCAGTGGGAGAGCCCTAATGTAGCCAAGAACTTCTGACATAGAAGATACTTGCCAATAGAGGCTGGTAGACCATTTGCAAAGATATTTTGTCAGTTAGTTTTTTTTTCTTTAGCTGTAAACAATAAAAACCAACCCTGGTTAACATAAACAAAAAGGAGCCTCATGGGGAAGATGTTGGATAGATCACAGTTCAGTAGAAAAGCTGGTGATTCCTGCTTGAAAAGGACAGGAACCAGGGCAGGAGGAACCGCCCTACGGGGCCACTGATGGAAATGAACAAACTGGCACTTCCTTTGACAGCCCTTTAAGAGGTGAGGTGGAAGAGTCTGGTGTCCAAGCTCATGCTCCATGTCCCAAGGAGGAACCAGGGTGATGAGAGGAATCAGCTACAACAGCTCCCAAAGACCTCACTGGTTTCCATGGCACAGAGCCAGGCACTGCAATGTACAATCCCACCACCCTGCACATTACAGGGCAGAGATAACTCCCAAGGCAAACAGGGTACAGTCATACACTTACACGGGGATGTAGCCCAGAGTAATCTCCTTTTTTCTGGCTGCACTGGGTCTTCAGTGCATCTCGGGGGTTCCTCTATTTGCTGCACAGGGGTTTCTCTAGTTGCAGAGCACAGGCTTAGGTGACCTGAGGCGTGTGGATCTTAGCCACCCCCACCTCCACGAGGGATCAAACTCATGTCACCTGCCCTGAAAGGTGGATTCTCAACCACTGGACCACGAGGGAAGTCCCTGGCCCAGAGTAGTTCTTAAGTGCACTAGCCAGGGAGTTCTTTTGGCATTTATATTCTGGCTCCAGTGTTCATCAGCTGTGAGGCTGAGCTGTTCCTCTGTGCCTGAGTTTCTGCTTCTGTAAAACTTAATAGTAATCACACCTACCTCATAAGACTGCTGTAAGAATTACCTGAAATAAATAGATAAAGTACTCAGCACAGTTCCTGGCACACACAGTAAAGCCTCAGTAAATGTTGTTATTATTATTGATACACTATTAACAATGCTGAGAGCACACCACTGAGCATCTCCCAGATACGCTTTATCTGAGAGACACTTCGCATCTGGCTTCTCTATAGTTACAGGCCAGGAAGCCAACAATTTTAGTCCTCTCCTCCCCAGTCCTGCTTGACTTGACTCTCCCAAGTGGATAAGGAATTCCTATAATACCAGAGATGCTTCACCAAAGCCATTTTGAGTAATCATCAAAAGCCCACAATGAAATATATGAGAAGCACTAATTGTTAGAGAGATGCTGAAAACAACCACGCTACAGAATCCAGCACCTCAGTGGAAATAACTGTTCACCATTTGTGGATTCACCCATGTGTTATTTCTTCCGAACGTGACTTTCAGTTCCTGGAAGAGGTACTTTGCCATAAATGGGAGGACACTTTACTGGAAGTTAAAGGTCGGCTTCCAGGCATTTCATCTCCTCCCGGAAAAAGGGACTTTCTCCTAAATGGCCTGGGGAGAGGGACTGAGGGGTGGTGGTGTGCAGTGCACTCTTAGAAAACAGAAAAATTCGCTCCCTTAATAATTCCCAGGAAGCAGTGTTCAGGAGACAAAATCCTTGTCTAGAGATATACAAGTTTCTCCACCGTCTGAGCTACAACAGAGATGGCAGAAGTGCCTGAAAAGGCAGGACCATGATCTCCCACGTGTGCACCATGCAGCCTTCCAAATTCAAGCCAGTACAACCAGAAGAAACAGACCACCTGCCAACTTTGTACTCAGAATCTCCCCTTTCATACACACATTTATCAGGTCATTCAATATCTTCCTCTACCCGCCACCCTTCTTCCTGATACTCTCCACGACATGTGTTAGTTTTGTAAAATACTTACTTTTGCCTTCATTTTTTTATGTTTTCAGTTAAAAACTTTTATGCTGATTTCAAATAGAGTATGTGGCAGTTGCGGAAAATTTAGAAAATATTGCACAAAGTTTAAAGCAATGAAAACCTATCCATCACTTGTCTTTTGTCTTCATTTTAAGGGTCTTGGGTTGCCAACAAAAATCTCAATACAATGAAATCTTGGCCTAGATCCAACCCCTTGGCTGCAATCACATTTTGCTCTCTGCCATATTACTTCAAATAACAGAACTGCCAACTCTCCAGAGCGTTCCATCAAGATGTTATCGGTTCATGTCAGATACGGCCTCAAAAAACATACCTGTTCAGTGGTCGAGCTTCCTCATCCTTAAAATCGCTGCTCACTCTTAATCACAGGATGTAAGAGTGTGGCTATTAGGTGATCAACTCTACTGAGTTTTCTCTATATATTCAACAAATGTGTTGAGGCGCCTATTTCTCCTCCGAAAATCACTGAGCATATGCTATATGGAGACGTGAAATGCAGTTGCTGTAAAAATCAAATGCTATTCTGGGAATACCTATGTTATTACTTGAGCCGAATCTCCTTTACAATGAAATGGCTGCTGCTTAGCAACTAATGCAAAGGAAGAGCCTACAGAGTTCTCTATCTCCCCCCCCCCAACCGCCCCAGTAGGAAGAGTATGAAACATCTACCATCACAATGGTGGTGTCACTATATGGTTTTCACTTAAAACAGGGTGAGTCATGAGAATGACGATGAGGTCATTGTCCTCGTCAATGAGACACGGATTTGGGATGCTAGCCAGTGGTGGAGTCCAACTTTGTTCATCACAATGAACAACTGAGATCAAGTCAGTAAAATTAACAAGGGGGAAATATTGAGAACCATCTTTCCAAAGAGCAGTGGGAGAAGGCAGGGTGCTGAAGTGAAGGGAACATGGGACTTCAGATCCAAAAACTAGACTGAGCCTGGCAGTGCCCGTCACTGGCATGCAGCTTTAGGGCAGGTACTTAGCAGCCATGCCTGCTTTCTGAACTGTACAAGGGTTCTGAAAACAATACCTGCTCTATCTGTTTGGAAGATAAAATTAGATCAATTATGTGAAAGCAGTGTTTAAATGGTAAAGCTATAAAAAAGCATTACACACATCTTTATTGTATGTACCTAAATTTAGTCACTATTAACAATTTAAGAAATCTCCAGAAATTTGTCTTTTGTAGAAAAAAAAAATCTCTTAGATCTTGTTATAATTCTGTACCGGCTCATAGAAAGCTTCTGTTTTAATCTTTAAATAGCTTGGACGTTTATTTTTGAACTCGAGATTTATTTTGCTAAGAAATTCTGAAGGTTTTCTTCAAATGTGAAAGAATGACTCAGGTTTTTTAACTGATCCTTTGTAACTTTCTAGGGGTCTGTAACTACGCACACAGATACACTTATGAGTTCTAAAATATGCTGCTATGGAAAACCTTGTATTGCAAGAACTTGAAGCCTGAATATGCCCTTTAGTTAAAGCCAAAAGACTCTTCTTAGGATATTTTTTTAAAAAATCAAATGGTACCTAGTATGCCATTTTGGCCACACAAAGTACACATGAATTGTTCCTAAGTTCTTCACCCCAAGTATTACATTACCCACCTCCCTTAAAGTTCTACTCTGATTACAACTCATAAGATCTTATACTGGAGGTGGAATTGGAATCAGGGAGTTCCAGGCTATAACCCTTACAAATCATTTCCTGGCCCCAGGAAACTGGATTTGTGTCTCAGTTCATGCAATGGAAAATTCATATAGTTTGAAAAAGAACCACCAAGGAAAGCTCAACCTTGGCTTTCTTAAAATTGCCAGTAGCACAGAGCTATTCACAGACCTGAGTCCATGCTTGAACAGGAAAGGAATTCTTGTTTTCTTAGCCCATCAACCTCTGTTAAGACCTTATTCTATGTCAAGACTGGCTGTGCACACTAAGATGAAACACACAGTTCTCTCCTCTCAGGGGATTTTGGTCTAACAAGCTACGAGATGGTGGAAATATGGCTATTTGTACACAGGAAATGGAAACAGGTGGAAAAGAACCATGCTGAAAAATTGTATTAGAGAAGCAATAAGCAAATACAGGCATAGATCTAAACTCTGCCATTTAAGTGGCTTTGTGACCTCAGGCAAGCAGCTTACACTCTAAGTCCCCATGTCTTCATCTGTAAAATGGAATAAATAATAGGCCCTACTTAAGTGTGTTAGTGTTACTCGCTCAGTCGTATCTGACTCTTTGCCACCCCATGTACTGTAGCCCACCAGGGTCCTCTGTCCATGGAATTCCCCAGGCAAGAACACTGGAGTGGATTGCCATTCCCTTCTCCAGGGCTACTTAACTGAAGGTTAAATGAAATACTATTATAAAATGTTTAGCAGCTCTTTGCACAGATTAAGCATTTCATAAAATCAGTAACTTGGACTGATTAATAGTCACACAAGTAGGTATGTGAATAAACTAATACTTGCAGTCCAAATTTGAGGGCTTCCCAAAGGGCTCAGTGGTAAAACCTGCCAATGCAGGAGACCCAGGTTCAATCCCTGGGTAGAGAAGATCTCCTGGAGGAGGAAATGGCAGCTCACTCCAGGATTCTTGCCTGGAGAATACCATGGACAGAGAAGCCTGGCGGGCTGGGGTCACAAAGAGTTGGACATGACTGAACAACTGAGCATGTACACATGTCCAAATCTGAATGAATAAAAGCTTTTTCCTTCTCTTAGTTGCACTTCACCAGACCTTTGGAAGTATAAAGGCTGCCTCTGCAGACTTGGGGAACAGTCTATCAGAGGTTGCTGGGAAGGACAAGAACAGTGATGGGTTGCTTTTTGGTCACTGGGAGGAAAGGCAGGGTGCACTGGGAAAGCAGGTGGCTCTCTGGGTGTTCATTCTGCCAGGGAAGACTACTCTCTACAGCTTCTGGGGTTCAAGGTTCCTCTGCTTCCTTTCTAACTTCAGAAGATGAAGATAGTGTTTCCCCACTGGAGAAAAACAAAAATACACTACAGCCTATTGACTGAGAGGGGGCCAATTTAAAAGGAAGACACTGTTTTAAATCAGGCTCTCTTCTCAAAAACCTCTACAGAAGTGCTCTGTCTGAGAGAGAACCGCCTGAAACCCTGTCATGTACAGAACGACAATGATGAGAACACAGTCCTTTCAGTTTGCAGACTGTTCCAGTTTATCTCAAAGTGATACATGGAACCCTTTCCAAAACTTTCCAGTTAAGTTTACATGAAGCTCTTTAAAAACATCTTTAAAGAAGATGTGGTACATGTATACAATGGAATACTACTCAGCCATTAAAAAGAATGAAATAATGCCATTTGCAGCAACATGGATGGACCTAGAAAGTGTCATACTGAGTGAAGTAAGTCAGACACAGAAGGAGAAATATCATATGACATCCCTCATATATGGAATCTAAAAAGAAATGATATAAATGAGCTCACAAAATAGAGACTCACAGACTTAGAAAACGAACTTACGTTGCTGGGAGGAAGGAATAGTTAAGGACTTTGGGAAGGTCATGTGCACACTGCTATATTTAAAATGGATAATCAGCAAGGACTTATTGTAAAGCACATGGAACTCTGCTCAATGTTATGTGCCAGCCTGGATGGGAGAGGAGTTTGGGGGAAGAGTGGATACATATATATGTTTAGCTGAGTCCCTTTGCTGTTCACCTGAAACCACCACAACACTGTTAACCAGCTATATCCCAATATGAAATGTTTTTGGTGTTAAAAGTAAATAATTTTTTAAAAATCTTTAAACAAATTGCTTTCAAGTGTTTTTGAAACAAAAATTAATATTTCCACAGAATTTTGACATCTTATATACAAAAGAAGGACACATTTTAAAATGTTCTTTCGACCATGCAAGAAGTCTATCTTCTGGCTATTTCCTGAAGATCTTCAAGATACACAAAAGAAGTTAAACTGCCTTTCAAAGAAAAAAGTGGATTTACTTCTTCAATACCCACCTCAACATCCTGAGCCAGTTTTATTTGCTCAACAAATATTTAATAATCTTCTAAAATTAAAAAAATAAATAAAATCTTCTACTTGGTCTGGCTGAGATAACTGACAGCATGTCCCAGAAGGCTGAGCTTTCCATTTCTGAAATAATCTGGGACAGGTTGCCTCTAGGAAGCTTTTTTCTCTCACTGCCAGGACATGGCGGCCAGCCATTGTCTGCACATACAAAGAAGACATAATCCAGTCAGGCCAGAAGAGGGATAACCTCTGTCCTGGGGTCCCTGGCGACAACTCTGTTTCTAGCACCTCTGCCTTTATCTGCGTATCTATTCCTGACACTACAAAGCTCCAAGACCCCCATTCCCGCCACGACTGGCTTCCTGCTCCCAGATGGCAGCTGGGCTGTGGGCTACTGACCTCTGCCCACTCTGCTCACTGTGCCTGTCTTCTCCAACCTTGGCCTTCTGCCTGCTCCGATTTCCAGAGCACTCGGAAGCAGCCTTCACATCATCCAGGAAGAGTGAACTAGTTTTTTAATAAGTTGTGAAAGGAAAAGGACATATTCTCTACCCCCACTGAATGTCAAAACCTGTAAATTAAAGTGTATAATCGATCTCATTTTCATATTATCTGAATAATCTTATCACTTGCTATCAACATTCGATGAATGTTCACTATTTTGAAGAATAAAAAACAAAATCTGGTCTTTAGTTGGACATAAGTACGGCTGATACCACCCTAATAAACATACTCATGCTGTTTCCTTTGTTACAGAGACGGTTATCAGTTAGCCTTCAAATAATCACACAAAGTAGGGACTATCATCATTACCATTAGACAGGGAAACTAAAGCACAGAGAGGTTAAGTAACTTGTCCATGGCCCCACAGTAGGCAGAGGTAGAGATCTGAACCAAAGAGGTAGGGCTCCAGGGCCGGGGCTCTCAGCCACTACTTTACTGTGACTCTCAAGGAACTGAAGAATAAGAATAATCAGAGCGGACTGCAGTTTAATTATTACTGTTTTAAGCTTTGAATGTCTCTCCCTCCATCTAACAAAAGCCAGACCGTTAATATTATAGCTTAACTCAGAATTTGTTCCATATCAGAGCATTATTTATGAGTCTGAAAAACCTAGAAGAGCAAAGCTCATGGAAGTCAGGCACCAGAACTCCAGAAGTCCCCATCTAAGAGCTGTTGTCTTTAAAAAAAAAAAAAACAGTATTCACTCCACTTCAACAACTCACAAAGGGCTGGAAGGAAAGAACTAAAATCAATCTGCAAAGATCCTTCTTCTCACCTCTACCCAACTATAGCCCCCTCCCCCAGCCAATACACACACCTCTGATGGGTTAATTTTTTTTTTCTCTAAAATTAGCCAAACAGCGCTCATGCCACCTCTCTGAACACTATGGATGTCAGAAAACTCACCAGCCATTCTTCAGGTGCTTTATATGTTATGTGAATAAAAAGTAGCTGGTACTGTCTCAGAGACTTTGGGATTAAATGCGTTAACAACAAAACAGAGGTTTAGTTTAGAGTCACAAAGCTGATTGAGGACTTCTTCCTAAAATAACTTTTCCATCTGAAGTCAGTCCAGGGAGCTGGGAGGAGAGAGCGAGTAAGGTAAGACAGAAGAGAGGCCATGGGGATAACCTCGGGCTGGCTGGGCCACGATCGGTGCAGATCCCGCAAACGTGGGGCAACCATCTTTCTAAGTTCCACTCAGAGAAGGAAAAGTCAACAGAAAATTCCCTAAAGAGAAAATCAATGATGCCCCTGGAAAAGGATGAGACAGACAGAGAGCCGGGGAGCTAATTAGTGCTACTCAGAAGGCAAATTAAGGCCTTTTCTGCGACAAGCTGCAAATAGCTGGTTAAGCAAGAGATTCTGCCACCCTCTCCAGCCTCCAACAGCTGGCTAAATGGCTGGCACAGGTACTCGCACAGGAAGCTGTGAACAGAAACAGTCCTGGGCAGCTGGACAAAGTGTAAATGAGAAAAAGGCAGACGCTTCTCTGAGTAGAAAGGAAAAAAACCACAGTTGAGATGGACAGGGAGCACATTACATAGTAGCTTATTTAAAGAAGGCAATTAAATTCATTCATTCGATAAATATTTATCCAACACCTACTGAGCAATAAGAACAGGGTTCATAGATTCCAATGATAAGGTGCAATTTCTGTCCTCAAAGGAGCTCACAACCTAGCGGGGAGGAGTAAGACTTTTTTTTTCAATATTTCTTTCATTTTTAATTACAAAAGAAATATATGAAAAATTCTAATGACACAGAATTGTATTATCCCCTTGGCTCTCCAACCAAGATCCTACTCTCCAAAAGTAACTGGTGATGACGGTTTGATATACATGTTTCCAGGATATTTTCTATACATAAATAAACAAATTATAAACCAAAATGAGGGCCTAGATAGACATTTAAAGTTAACTCTGTGCCAAGCACTGTGCTGAGTTCTCACCATAAAATAACTCATTTAATTCTCCTAACAAACTTCTAAGAGAAGTATTACTATTACCACGTGAGCCTCAAAGGGGTGACATGACATTCCCAAGGTCAGCTAGAACATGCCAGCTTCAAATTCTAGTCTAATTCCCAGGACAGAAAATTACAACTCAGACCTAACACAGATGTTTGAATGCATCATGTGAGGACAGGGGAGAATCACAGAAAGCAGACCCTTTTGAACTCAAGCCTAACAAGAAGTGTGTCTGAGGAACAAGCAAGAGATGAGTTTGGGGAGCATTATGTGCAAACACACCTAACTTGGGAGTTTTTCTTTTGTTAATCCCCTTCTGTATTGTGCCGGTCTGTTATGTCTTGCAATAGGCATAACATTCCAACCAGTTCAAACAATACCAAAAGTTCAAACAGTTACAACCAGTTCAAACACTTCGAAATTAGTCCATCTTTATAGTGATTTTGAGCAAATTCAACTTCAAAGAAACACAAAAAACCTAACAGCTTAGATTTTTACCCTGCTCCTTCCCTGAGCTACCCATTCACATTCCACATTAATTTAGTAAATACTGTACTGAAACTACCGTCATAGGGTCTCAGAAAAAAATAATTAGGATCCACGTTATCCAATGCAAACCTTTGTAAGAAAGCAAATGTCACATAGCCCAACATGTAGGGAACGGTTCGGATACCTCTTATCTCAGGGTGAGTGCTTCTGAACCCACTTCAAGGACACCTCAAGGTTGCTTAAGGAATGTGTATTCCAGATTCCAGCCCAGAAGAGTCTGGAAGATGCAGCTAGCCTGGGCCCTCACGAGGAGTCCTTATTTTTTCAGATTAGAAAGTAAAGTGTTCCCTGTTCAATGTTATGTGGCAGCCTGGATAGCAGGGGAGTTGGGGGAGAATGGATATATGCATATGTAAGGCTGACTCCTTTTGTTGTCCACCTGAAATTATCACAACATTGTTAATTGGCTATACTCCAATATAAAATAAAAAGTTTAAAAAAAAGTAATGAGTTCCACAGTATTAGCTCTAGTCTAACTAAATCTGACCCTACAAGGCAACACTGCTGTTGCCAGAGCAGAAGTAAACACCAGCAAAGCTCCCATCCACTTCTTCACCCCCTGATGCCACAGGACCCAGTGCTGTCCCTCTGCCATGTGAAAACCAAGCCTTGAAAAGGTCAGCTAGAGCAGATTAAGTATTCTGGACAGTGATCCAAGTGCAAGCTTGCCTAGTGTATGTCCTGATGGAGAAAGTCTACACTTAGCCAAGTCCTAAGTAATTATTGAGGAAGGAAACAGTAACTTAGAACCAAGGTTTTACCTCATCCAGAAGCCTCTAAATATCAAACAAGTATGTGAAGCACAGACAAAAATAAATAATATAAATAAAAGTGGTTTACAAAGGAGGATGCTGTGTTATTCAGCAAAACAAAACTTTCCCCCATACCCTATACATTCCCACAGAAGAAAAAACAAGTTCCATGCTTTCCACATGCCAACAGTCTTTCCGAACATCACAGTGTTGTGTTGCAGGACATTACTCAAAATGGAAATACTGTCTTCTTATCAACGTGTAAAGAATAACAGAATCATTTTTACCATGCAGCATAATATAAGAAGCTAACTGCTTCTTGTGACTTTTATCTCATACCCAAAATTCCCTTTCAGGAGGGTCTGATATTACTATCCAGGTTTACAAATAGAGAAACTGAAGCACAGGTATTAATATCTCATAAGTAACAGTAACTGCCCAGTCCTCCTGAGAAACAAAATCACATTTGATCATTTATTCTGTGCTGCTCAAAGAGGTACAGACAGGCCACCTCTTCCCTGGATCAAGGTTCACCTACACAATACCTGTGTAGTTTTTATTAAAAGTCATATAAAACTCTTAACATGGAGATCTTCAGACAGAGCAGGTGTCATGTAGGTGGTTTTGTTCTCAGAAGCAAAACCAATGTATTTTCTGGTGACTGTGAATTTAGATTCATTTCTATTTCTGAAAGAGTAGAGGAGTTCCTTAAAATTATACGGCCAAAGGGACACAGTCCAAAGAATAAATTATACAAGAGATAATAAATAATGACCTGTGGTATACTATGGAAGAGGTAAAAGAACAGCTTACATTCATATGAACACAGACATCCAAGGGACACATTCAAAACAGAAGTGAATGTTTAGAGGAGAAGGATGGGATCTAAAGAGAATGTCATTTAGAGTCAGATCTGGGTTTAAATTCTGTCTCCTACCCAAGTTCTAATCCTATCAACAACAGACTGGCTCCAAATAGGAAAATGAGAACATCAAGGCTGTATATTGTCACCCTGATTATTTAACTTATATGCAAAGTATGTCACATGAAATGCCAGGCTGGATAAAGCACAAGCTGGAATCAAGATTGTCGGAAGAAATATCAATAACCTCAGATACGCAGATGACACCACCCTCATGGCAGAAAGCGAAGAGGAACTAAAAAGCCTCTTGATGAAAGGGAAAGAGGAGAGTGAAAAAGTTGGCTTAAAACTCAACATTCAGAAAACTTAGATCATGGCATCCAGTCCCATCACTTCATGGCAAATAGATGGGGAAACAATGGAAATAGTGAAAGACTTTATTTTGGGGGGCTCCAAAATCACCACAGATGTTGACTGCAGCCATGAAATTAAAAGATGCTTGCTCCTTGGAAGAAAAGCTATGACCAACCTAGGCAGCATACTAAAAAGCAGAGACATTACTTGGTCAAAAAGGTCCATCTAGTCAAAGTTATGGTTTTTCCAGTGGTCATGTATGGATGTGAGAGTTGGACTATAAAGAGAGCTGAGCACCGAAGAATTGATGCTTTTGAACTGTGGTGTTGGAGAAGACTCTTGAGAGTCCCTTGGACTGCAAGGAGATCCAACCAATCCATCCTAAAGGAAATCAGTCCTGAATATTCATTGGAAGGACTGATGCTGAAGCTGAAACTCCAATCCTTTGGCCACCTGATGTGAAGAACTGACTCATTTGAAAAGACCCTGATTCTGGGAAAGATTGAAGGCAGGAGGAGAAGGGGATGACAGAGGATGAGATGGTTGGCTGGCATCACTGACTCAACGGACATGAATTTGAGCAGGCTCCAGGAGTTTGTGATAGACAGGGAAGCCTGGTGTGCTGCAGTCCTTGGCGTTGCAAAGAGTTGGACATGACTGAGCAACTGAACTGAACTGAATAATCACATCATGACTGTCATGAAGAGTAAATAAGACAGAACATGAGATGGTTGGATGGCATCATTGACTCAGTGGACAAGAGTTTGAGTAAACTCCGGGAGATAGTGAAAGACAGGGAAGCCTGGCATGCTGCCGTCCATGGGGTCGCAAAGAGTTGGACACAACTGAGTGACTGAACAACAGGACAAATTTAGTGCCGTCCCTGGTACACAGGAGACAATGAACATCAGCTACGTTCTCCTTCCCTTCCCCTGTGTGTTTCTGAAAGATTTTTTTGTTGTTATTTTACTGACTTAAATGGGAACTCTTACAGTGGTTAAAAAAATGGTTCCTACACATTATATAGTCATTGGCACATATGTATCTGTTGCAGCACCATAATTTGCAAAGAAAAAGGAAGTAGTAATTTTAACAGAAAAGTACCAGCTCACTTGCACTGCCTTCTAAAGCCTTCAGCTTTATGGTCTACAGAGACTATTTGCTCTAGGGGAGCAGAATGTGAAATAAAGGAAAAATTCTTGTGGGAAAAAAGGTTCCCAAAAAAAGAAAGAGAAGATAATGAGGGGAAATCGAGGGGTATAGAAAGGAGTTTATTTTACTTAACAAAGTAAAAGTCAAGCAAAATGAATAATCTGCCTCCAGAAATGGTTATTTAAAGGTTTTTTGCAAAGGGCTCTGGTTCCTAAAAAGACAGGAGTCATTGCATATGCCCACCCACTCCTCATTTATTTTTAAACCCTAGCTTATATGTTCCTTAGCAACAGAAGGAGCAGATGAGACCCCCTACACACACGCACACACACACACCCTCTCCCCTAGCCCCCTTCTTCTCTCCTGTCATGTCACTCTGTAAACATCCATGTTCTTCAAAAGATATTTATTTTTGACCACCTGCAAATCTCTTCCTCCCCACCTCAACTGATCCCCCTGACACCGTGGCCATATTCCACACCCTAACTCAACCCTTTCACTTAGATTCCATTCTGTGAGGTGTTCTTGACCCCCAGCCATTATCTTTCTCCAGTCACTGTCCTTGGGTGCCACCCCCAGAAGTGAGGTGATGCTGTTGGTCCTCACTGAAGAGCCAATACTCGACTTCAAAGTCTCTTTTTTTACAGACCATTCATCAACCCACCAGTGAAATGGCCAGGCCTAGCTACATCTGAGTCCAACATAAATGGCTTCCATGACGAATGGGTATGCCATTCACCACCCATTCACCATGTCTCTAAAAAAAAAAATCCTCCTCATCATCAAAATAGAGACACTCTCCAGTTTACCAGCACAAACACATGCTGATGAAATACCTACCTTTCTCTGTCTTTCCTCTGACTTTGGGACTGCAAGCCATGTTTGGCTGAGCATGGATTATGAGTTTAAAAATCAACTGCTTGCTTCTGGGGGCGGGGGGTGGGGGGACACAGAGCAGTAGTCTTCAGGTATCAGTGTGCTTATGCATCACCTGAGGAGCCTGTTAAAAATGCCCACCTACAGAGAGTTTGATTTTGAAAGTGTAGGGTGGTAGGCATCTTTAACCAGCCTCCTGAGGCGATGCTGATACAGGAGGCTTCCTGAATTGGAGACTGTAAAGCTTTATTTAAAAGGAAATGATGTTCACAAGGCAGAAGCCACTTCTGTGGACTGTAAGGCAGATGCAGTCTTATTCTTTCTCTATAGAAAAAAAAACACTGTCTGGGTCTACATCTGTGTTTGCCTGTGAACACCCATACACATGTATGTGTGAGCATGCAACCCAGAAAGCCACAGTCCCACATAGTATGCTTTCCCAAGAGAGAGAGGCTCAGGGAATGACTCCTGCTAAGAGGCGAGCTGAAATGATTTCCCTTGCAAACTCTGGCTTTGCAACCCTGGAGAAGTCTGCTGATGAATACCAATGACACAGGAACGATTCTGGGCCCAGGAGCCCAGACACACAATATGTTTCATGTAATCAACCGCCCCACTGCCTCCAACTCGCAATTCCTAAATTAGGCTGAATGTAGTCCCTGATCCCCTCAGGGCCAGACAAGCCATCGTAGCTAGGAAGTAGAACTGCCTGTGTCCTAGCCTAACTCCTCAGAGCTGCCTCACTCTCCATCACTTGTCTATTTTTAGAAACCAAAAATATCAAGAGAAAGATCCATTTTGTCCTGATCTACATGAGTAACTAAAAGAGCAAGTCAGGTGGGAAACTCCCTCAATGCACAGCGAACAAAATGCCCTTGAGGGACGAAGGAGCAACACTTTCCCCAGGAAGATGGTTTTGGAGTCGCAAGGACCAAATACTTAAACACAGAGTACATGCCCTAGTGACCGGGTCCTCCAGTCCAGGCGATGCCTGTGGGGATCCCGGTGATTCACACACATGCCCCCAGAAATACAATACACATCCTCACAAACCCACACACCTCTGTCATCTGCTTTTGCTTACATAACAGCACATGGTGTAATAGCCTTAGTACTTTATATGGGTTTCTGGAGAGGACTGCTAACTCAAAATGAGGAGGGTCCCTGCTTTCTTTTCAAGAAATACTCTGAGCCCAAGCAAGTGAACAGCTTTGCAATTCTATGCTTGTTTATCACCTCAACTTTTAAGATTAACAAGTAGTAAGGGTAGTCTCCCAAACTCTCCAAACCTATCAATATCTTTATTCTTGCCTGGGGTGGGGGTGGGGGTGGGGTAGTGGGCAGGGCAGAGAAGAGAACTTACTGAATCCTCCTTTCTTATCTGGGACTCCTGACACAATGTGGGGTAGTCTTTTAAAGCGTCATTTGGGGGGCATTTATCCCACACTGTTCCTGTCTTGCAAATACACCGATGCTGGGCACAAGCATGGCCCCATTCTGCCCTCAACCTTTGCGTGCCCATAGGGTCCCAGGTCGTCCTTCTGGGCACACCCAAGAGAGAAGGAGAGAGTACCTGTACATGTGACCCACCCCCCACCCCCACCCCCATCCCCGGGAACCAGTTGCATAGGTACAGAGATTCACAACGCAGCAGGACCAACTTCCACAAGGACTTCTCTCCAGTGTAGAGCGCTGTTCTTTTCTGCCCGTCTGTGATCTCAAGTATCAACTTAGTGCCAAAGGTTCACTCAGTGAAATCAGGAAGGAATGGGGAGTGGGTGAAGATGATCCGGGCTTAGGGACAACTTCGAGGACTTCTCTCCAGAAAGCCGGCACCTGTGTGTGCACCCCCCCTCACACACACACACACACACACACACACACACACACACACACACGCATTTTTATTGTTGTTCTGACCTCAGGGAACCAGTCTTCTCTCCAGTTCCGGAGGGAAACCTTGCACACGTAGCTTCCCTCCACCCAGAAAGATGGGATGGGAAGTGAACACACAGCCCAAAAGGGGGAGGAAGAAGCAGAGAGACAGACAGAAACAGCGAGATCCCCAGTCCGAAGAAGCGCCTCTCTGAGGGCGCAGAGCTGGTCTCGCTCCCCGCAGCGGCACCTGCCTCCTGGTTGCCCAGGCTCGCGCGCCTACCTGTAAGAGACCTGCTTCCGGAAAGTTAAGTTCCGCAGCTTCTCCTCCAGTGCCTCGTCTTTCTCTTTCGGGCCGGCGGCCCCGGGCTCTTCCAAGGCAGCGGCCGCCGCTGCCCCCGCGCCCCTCGGGTCCGCGCCGCCCTCGGCGCCCAGGCAGCAGCTCCCGGCGCCGCTTCCGCTGCTGCTGCTGCCGCCCGTCGCCCCCTTCTCCTCTCCCGCCGAGGAGCTGGGGTTCATGGCGACCGCTCCGGCGGCCGCGGAGGGAACCGAGGCGCCGCTGCTGCAGAGGCCGGGCCGGTGGACGGCGCTGAAGGCTGCTGCCACCGCAGGAGAGCGAGCAGGTCCGCGCGCCGCTGGCAGGGGCGGCAAATGGCAGCCCCTTCCCGCAGCATCCATCCGCGGCGGCCCCGCACCGGGGCATTGTGGGAAACTCCGTGCCTCCACTCCCCCTCCCCGACCAATCAGAGGCCACCTCCCTCCACCTCCCCTCACCCTCCGCGCTGCACACCCGCGCCCTCCCGCCCCTCTGGCCTTTTCCGAAATTGCGAGCACCTGCGAGGGCCACACCTGAACTCCGCCCTGAGGCGTCGGGTGGCCGGAGAGGTGCACAGAGGGCGGGGGGGGGGGGGGTGTGTGTGTGAGGAGCTGCCCGGCTGGGCGCGCAGACAGGGGCGGCAGGAGAGAAGAGCTCCAAAGGGAAACTCGGAGGACGGCTTGCCGCGCCCTGGTTGTTACACGAGGAAACGGAGACCAGGAAGGGAGAGGTGCCCTGCTCCGGCTGCCGGCCCGGGAGTGCTAGCGCTCGCCTTGGTCCCCGTCCCTATGCCTGATGTCCGATGTCCGGGACGGCATTCTCCCCACCGCCGCTGCCCGACCCTGAACGGCGGAGCCCGACAGAAGCCGTCCTACGTGAGAAACCTTGTGGGGAATGCAACGCGCGCGTGGTCTGTGCGAACCTGGTAGAGAATTCGTGCGCAGGGTAAATTAGGGATGAGGAGGAGGTAAGTTTAACATGCAGGCGAAAATCCTGCCTCCTCTCTCAGAACAAGAGCTGGTTTCCCGTCATCCCTAAATCCTCTAGCCTAGAGCCTTCCTTACACATAGAAAGATCTTCCTAAAGAGCTGTTGATGGACTGAATCGGATCACAGGCCACTCAGCGAAGTAGAAACACCGAGAGAACCAGGAGGCAGAGTGAGGATCGAGCCCTGGGTGCTGCTGGGGGCGGCAGAGCGGGGAGGAGAGGATCGTCCGCCCGAAGGGGGGCTTCCAACCTCTCCGGACCCCACTGCCGAACAAAGCCAAGCTTGCAAGCTCTGCAGATTTAGTTGCCCAACGGTCTCTTGTTTTTGTTTCTAAAAATTATCAGAAACTCTATGAGGTTTGAATGATGTGCTACGAAGTGTGTGAGACAGTTTTCCAAATTAGGGATTTCCACACAAGAATCACTGCTGTCAATAAACACGGGGAAGATGCATACCTAAGGCTAAGGGGAGTAACCAAAATACAGACGGGCAATGAGAGAACCAGACCAGGGAAGAATTTCAGGTCAGTGTTGCACGACCCCAGGCAAGTTGCTTGATTCTTTTTTTCCTTTATTTCTCATGACTAGAATTAGGAGAGCGAATAAGATATCTCAAATCTCCCTCAAGTGCCACATTCTGTATCTCTTCATATGTACATTATAATAAGTCAAGGGTCAGGGCTTTTCCATATTGGCATAAGGAAAGGTAATAATAATAAAAAATAATTTAAAAAAACAGCTAGTGTTTATTAAGCCCTCATTTTCATGACAAATATTATGCCAAGCACTTCACTTGCCTATCTCTGTACTTTTCACAGTAACCCTCAAATGTACCTACCCCATTTCTCACTCAGGCTTACTCAACTAGACATTGGCAGAACCAGGAATTATGACACCCAGGGTGCCTGGTTGTAGGTCTCTGCTCCCCCCCCCACCCCCGCCTCACCCCATGCAGCATGCCCCATCTTTAGAGGAGACTGAGTCACGGTAGGTGCTTCAGCAGACATGTTAAATAAGATCCGTGAATATCTAGTGTATGGCTAACACTGAGAAAACATCATCTTATCTGAATTACTAGGCAGCTTCCTAACTGCTCTCCATACTTCCTCCAAACAATTCTCTAGCTCAACCCCCCCAGATACTTCTGATATGTTATCCTCTACCTAAAAGCCTTCCAATTACATCATATTATCATTAGGACCAAGTTCAAACAACCCCTTCACTGATTTTCAAGGCCACCTTAGTGGGTGGCATGCCAGCCCTGCCCACTTCCCATCCACTGTGTCCTGATAGTGCCAATCTGAACTCCGCTATGTAGCCATCCCTGATGCTCTCCCTGCTCCCATCTTTGCATGCGCGGGTCCACCGCCTCCTTTTCCAAACTCCTCCCATCCCTAATATTAGCCTAGTTAACTACATGTAAATAACCCAAGTGTCCATTGACAGATAAATGGATCAAGAAGATAAGGTACATACACACAATAAAAAAGAACAAAATAATTCCATTTACAGCAACATGGATGCAACTGGTGATCATCATACTAAGTGAAGTAAGTCAGAAAAAAAATAAATACTATATGATATCACTTACATGTGGAATCTAAAAGAGGGCACAAATGAACATATCTACAAAACAGAAACAAATTCACAGACAGAGAGAACAGACTTGTGGTTGCCAAAGGGAAGGAGGTGATGAAGGGAAGGACTGGGAGTGTGGGATTAGCAGATGTAAACTGTTATATATAAGATAGATAAACACAAGTTACTGCTGTGTAGCCCAGAGAACTAATTCAATATCCAGTGATAAATCATAATGGAAAGAAAAAAGAAACTGTCTATATGTGTATAGCTGAATAACTTTTCTTCATGGCAAAGAGGTTGATGCAACATTGTAAATCAGCTATGCTTTAATTTTAAAACTTTTAAATTAAAAGTAAAAATAAACTCAATTTTAACTATAATAAGATGACATTTTTAGAATAAACAATTTGAAAACAGATGATATATTGCTTGAGGGGGTAGGAAAATCAACACTTTCTCAAATTGTTGGTACAGTCTTTCTGAGGGGAATTGGAAATACCCATCAATATTTGAAACACCAGCCTAATTAACCTAGCAATTATGCTTCTAGGAATTTGCTCTCTGATATCCTTGAAAGTATACACTAAAAATTTAGGACTAAAAATAACTGAAATGTTTGCTGGTATAGGACTAATTACCTAAATTATCATTCATCCAAATAATAGCATTCTCTGCGGCCATTAAGAGGAATAAGGCAAACTGATGAAGAATTGATATAAAACAATCTCAAAAATATAACTAAAAAGAATAACCAGGGTTCAGAGTGCTTAGGATTCTACCATTTACAGAAAAAGAGAAAATAGCTACAGATATAAGATTTAAGGAAAGATACATAAAAAAAAACAGTGATAATCTCTCAGAGTTGAGTGACCTTAGCTAGAATTTTGAGTTTTGCCTAATTAAATAAATACATACCAGCAGGAGGCTGACTGTCTCCCAGGCTAACAGGAAAGCCACCTGTACCAATCAGGTGTGTATTTGCATGTTTAAAGAGTCTATCAACAAAGATGGGCTACTATATAAAGGAAAACAGGGTAAATAAAAAAGATCATTGAACATTCACTCGATTTCAGACTGAGAGAGATAAACCTACACCTGAGAAGCATAATTCCAAATAAGGAATTATTCCAGCATAAGGCAAATGAATTCTTGTTGCAGGGTGGCCTTCTGAGAAATTACTTAAAATAGCAGTTATCTTTTTAAATAATTTATTTTCCTTTTTGTTTTTCAATGGTCACTAAGCAACTTTGTAATTATTCATTCAACTTCACAGTTACCTTGACTCTAAAAAGTGGAATCTATGGGCATAGGTCAAAAGCACTCCAATCACAAGAATGGAAATTGATGTTGGTGTTCCAAAATGTATGGGGAAAAAAAGTGTATGATTTTGACCAAGGTTGAGTACGTAAACAAGATAATGAGCTTCTCTGGATATATTGAAATATGCTGCTTCTCATCTCAGACCTCCCCTAGAATATGTTTCTATCACTGGACCCAAAGCCATGCCCCTTCTAGGTGGGCTCTTTACCTCATCTTTCTGTTATTAATTCAGTTCATTCTAAAACAGGGATCATCACAGTCTTAGACACCAAACTTAAGTCTCCCCAATACTAGGTCTGATCAAAAAATCTTCAAGCATGAAATTTTAAAGAAAGAAAAAAATTTTTAGAGTTTAGACTGCAAGGCCAGTAATAAAGAGAACATTATATCTAAAACTTTTTTTAATGTAGGTAGTGATTAAGAATTTTCAGGAAATAACACAGAATCTTTTTTTTTCTTTTTTTTTAGAAAGCAAGTAATACACATAAACCAAGCACATACACAAGTAAACCACACACATCATTTAGGGTCTAGGTTATTTAAACACCGATCTAATTGGAAAACACTGTCACTAAAGGGAAAAAGAAATGGAAGTTTACAGGGGCGAGCTGATATGCTAAGCCTATTCCTGCCTCCCACCTTTACACCTGTTACTTTTGCTGCCTGGAGTGCACCAGAGAGTCCCAGACTTACTCAGTTCACAGAACCCTTTAGCATCTCAGATATTATTTTTCCTGGCACCTCTAGACCAAAAGAAGAACCTAACATTAAGGTTTATTAGGTAGTTAAGTGCTAACAATTTAATAAGTATTTATGTCTTAACAACTCCAGTTACTGTTTTTAAAAAGGGATACATAAAAATTGAAAGAAAAAAAGGTTTATATTTCATTCTTAAATAGCCCCAATGACTTACTAATGAGACAGTAATGGGCACAGCACAACTTTGCAAACTTTGGAATCATATTAGACACTACTTATCAGAGCAACCACTGAAAAACCAGCTCTGCCACAATAATGTCATTGAAAAAATGTAGCATGATATACTGTTGAATCCATCAACTACCTGGAGCTGGTAGTTTGCATGGTATCTAACAGAGATTGAATATCACTGTTTGCCCTGAAATTTTCAAATATCCTGCAGTGTCCCTATGAATTCATGGCAGAGACCTGAGCACCTCTACGGAGTTGAGAAACCATGTCTCCACCTTAATATTTTTATATGATGTTTGTTTTTGCATGGATTCCCTAGAAAACATATTCTTAGGCAAAGCTTACAAACCAAGGTTTGATGGAGAATTGTAGTTCCAGGAGTTTAGGAAGAGAAAAGAGAAGTAAGGCAGAAAAAGAGGGGAAAATAAATTCAAGGTGGTGAGTATGAGATGGCTACAGCCTCACAAATAAACATACCTGATTGCTTGGTCACCAGAACTTCATCCAGACAGAACTTACATCATCACTGGTTTGGGAACATTCTGTCTGCAGGAAGAAGGGGAATTTCTCTGCTGGTTCTTCCTGTCTCCTGACTTCTGTCTCTCACTGGTTGAAGTCTGTCCCTTAGGGAATTGACTCACCCTCACTTCCAGCTTATGTCACTGGGGAACCCAGCCGCCTGCTGCACAGCCTGACTCCTCAACCCTTTCTCAAAGCAATGGGAGGAAACTCTATTTAGAGATTGGTTGAGCCTGAGCATCAAGTTATTGAGCTTCCTGCCAATCCCAGAGTCCAGCCCTCCTTGGGGAGGCGGAGAGAGCTGGCAGAGGAGGATATGAGGCAACGTCAATGTCAATGGCGAGGGTTCTCCATTAAGCAATAAAGAAACAAGGGGGTGAGGAGACAGCAGGGGCCAAGCCAGTCTGGGTTCTACACTCTGCTTCTTCTCATCATTCAGGTCTTACTTCTCATGTCACCATTTCAGAGAAGCCTCCCTGACATTTCCTAAAATGTCCTTCTCAGACAAAGCTGACACAAAGCTGTGTGTGTGTTTTTCCATAGAACTTGCCACTGTCTAAACTGTATTGTCTATTTACTTCTTTGTCTTTCTCCTCTTATTAGAATATGAGTGCTATCGTAGCTAAGGTCTTCAACAAAACTATACTAGGCACACAGTAGATACATTATACTCATTGGATGATTGAATAAATGTTATCTAATGTTCATTTGCCTAGCAAGAAAATCAGAGGGCCAGTCAGGAGGGTGCTAGGATTGTAAATTTACTAGCCAATAAGGAAAGGAGAGATCTGTATGAGGACTGTGTGTTAAGCCCAAGATTCTCACACTTACACCATTGTTGTACAAAATATGAGGCTGAAGTGGGAGCCTGTTGAGTCAGAATGGAGAACAATCTCTTCTTGGCCTTTTGGCTGAGATCAAGTTCAGAATGGAGAACAATATTTTAGGTTCTAGTGATAGAAATTAGAGGAATTTATTAGCTCAGGCAGTCTCTAACTAGATTTAAAATAAAATTGAGCTATTCTTTCTCCAGGATGAAAGGGATCTTAAAATCACCCACCCAGCCTTCTATCTGCTCCAGCTTCCATCCATGTGTGGTACTCCCACAGCACCCCTTGACATGATCCTTTTCAGCCTTGAAAAACTGAAGTTATAAGGAGTCATTACTTCTTAATACAACTGAATCATTTTCAACAGGCTATTTCATTAAATTTCTGCTCATTTTTCATTGTAATTCCTTACTCTAATTGTTGCTGTCATTCATTGTTGTTCAGTCCATAAATTGTGTCCAACTCTTAGCTACCCCATGGACTGTAGCACACCAGGCTTTCCTGTTCTTCACTATCTCCTGGAGCTTGCTCAAAGTTTGCCAATGGTTGGTGCACCTCAAAGAAATAATATAATTTACAATATTTCTGTACTTGAGCAGCTGGTTTGGGGCCAAACGGAAGGAATTCACATTTATTTTCATTAAATTTCCTCTTACTGTGCTCTGACAATCATTCACCCATCCAGGAATCTTGGGTATCTGAAGGATGTCATTCATTGTATTCACAATCTCTCTTGATTATCAAGAGCAGATCCAATCTGCAAAATACTGTGAAGTTGTCAATAAACTTCCTAAAAAGGATATGGTCACAATGCATGGTGTACCTCTAGAAACTTCAATTCAGGCTGGCAGTCTGTTTTATAGGCAGCTCCTAAAAGTCTACATGTGATAGTAGACTACTACCTGGAGTCTACTGGATAGTAGACTAGTGCTATAGGCACTACCAATACATCAGGGAAAAACTAAAGACCTTTCTATCTCTCTGCTGTCTTGGTGCTAAACATTCTGGTGGTCTATTCATCAACAACTTTTATGAATAGTTATTAAAATCCAAATTAAAACACTGAGCTGAACTTTTACTGAATCTACATTTCTCTATTTGTGGACAAATTTCAGTTGCAGGACTATGTCCAATACTCTATTTATATCACATTCCCCCAAAGTATCAGATAAGAAAATCTATCCAAGAAAATGAGGCTAGTTTCATGTGACTTTTTAATTAACCCATCTTAATTTTCAGAGATCGTATCTTTGCTTTTTCAACATGTTGCCAACATTTCTTGAGCCTTTCCTATATAAACAGTAAGCTAATGGTGAGGATTCAAAGATGGATACAATTCAGTAAATTCCCTGAAAGAGGTTGGTATTTAATTGTAATAAATGAAAACTATTTCCTTTCATTTTTACTGACAGTGATGAAAGTCATGTGGCAACTCCAAAGTCTTTTTACTCAAAAGTCATTCATATCCCCTTTCTCCCTCATCTTTCTAGACTACAAAGATATAAAAGATAAAATACTCTTTCCCAAACTGCCCTGCAGTGAATTGTGACTATGTGACCTGGTTCTAAACAATGAGATTGAAGCCAAAATAACCAGATGAGACTTCTGGGAGAGTGTCTTATTAACTATAGAAAGACTCTATGCCTCTTCAGTCTTTGCCTACCTTTCTTTTTCAGTTCAGTGCCTAGACATGTAATAGCCATTTTGTAACCATGAAGACAAAAATCATTTACTAAGAATGAAAAACTCAGCTGTAATGACCTTGGTCTGTGATGACTTCCTTGAATAGTTGCTAGCTCAGGACAGCTCATCACCACTAGACTTTTTATTACAAGAGAAAATTAAACTCCAATCTGTTAAGCCACTGTTGATTGGTTTTGGTTTTTTGTTTTTTGCTTGCAGCTAAATGCATCCCTAACTTTTAACTGGAACCAATGAATTCAGAAAAAAAATAATACACTGGTTAAAATGTTCATAGCCTAAATCAAATGGGGTAGTCTGGTTACAGACTCCCCCCAATTGTATTTTGTGAATAATCTGCAAAGTTAACTGTAAAGTTAACAATATTACTCTTTAATCAAATCATTCCACATCTAAAATGCATCTTAAGTAAAAACCCCAAGTAAGAAGAAGTAAAGAAAGGAAAATACTTGTTGTGGAGTGATTTATAATGTTGAGGAAGTGACCTAACAGATAAACAACAGGAAAATAAGTAAGTAAAATTTTCAGTGCCCATTGAAGGAATGTTTATGCAGACCACCAAAACAATATTTAAGGAACCATGCAAATTTGTTATACAAATTGCTGATGATGCGCTAAATGAAAAACATTGAGATATAAAGTTGGATAACATCATTATTGAAACTACATAAAATATGGATCTGTAAGACAGAAAAGGAATGCCACAAATAAAAAAATAATTTGTTTTGAGATGACTCAATTTTTTCAAAATAATTTATACTCATGATTTTATACTTATAATTGTAAGACATTTTAGATGACAACTATTATTTTATTAAATACCATATTCTTTCAAAAATATCTTTTTGTACTCCTACCAGGGACAGAGGTATCATAAACTTTTGGCTTAAGACTCACTGGAAATATAAACAGATATTTAACTTAAATGAATGGCATAAAACATTTTAGCTCAGAAAAGAAGTGAAGTTTTATAACATTGGGAAATTTCATTAAGATTAGAATGGTTGCTCTCAAGAAGAAACAAGAAGTATGATGTCAAATGACTTAAAGAAATTCAGTTTTGTTTTCATTTCCCTTGCAAGTCATGGAGAACAAAATTATCTTAATGATTAAAATCGTCTTTTGCACAAATAAAAATGGCAGCAATATAATGTCAGAGTTTGGAGGAATTTAGGAGATTATCTGCCCCCACCTTTTATTTCACAAACAAAGAAACTGACACCTAGAAAAGTTAGTGTCTCACTGAAGGTCACATAGGCAGTCAGTTGGGAACAAGGATAGTGTGCAGGGCTTCTTTGCTGTTATTCATTCCCAAGAATAAACACTTATTCATTAAATAAGAATTTATTAAGTAGTTACTCTGTACTGCTACCCTGTGCACTGTGCTAGGCACTGTATTCAAAGATAACTTGAGGGTGATACACTACTCTGCAAGGATCAGAGTCTTGTGGGGTGAACAACAGGATAATAATTATAAGCTATATTGACATAAGTGCTTTATGTTCTACTACATTCCAAACTTTGCTGACAAAGGTCCATATAATCAAAGCTAGGGTTTTTCCAGTAGCCATTTACAGATGTGAGAGTTGGACCATAAAGAAGGCTGAGTGCCAAAAAATTGATACTTTTGCGGTGCTGGAAGACTCTTGAGAGTCCCTTGGACTGCAGGGAGATCACACCAGTCCATACTAAATGAAATCAACACTAAATATTCATTGGAAGGACTGATGCTGAAGCTGAAGCTCCAATACTTTGGCCACCTGATGCCAAGAGCCAACTCATTGGGAAAGACCCTGATGCTGTGAAAACACAGGAGAAAAGCTTTATACCATTGGATTTGGCAAATATTCTCTAGATAGAACACCAAAAGTTGAGGCAAAAAGTAAAAATAGATAAATTGGACTAGGTCAAAATTTAAAACTTTGTATCAAAGGACATAATCAGCAAAGTGAAAATGCCACCTACAGAATGCTTGAAACCATAATGAGATATTGTCTCGTACTCATTAGAATGGCTACTATAAAAAAATTTTTATACCCATCAAATAACAAGTTGTTGGTGAGAATATGAAAAACTGGAACCCTTGTCCACTGTTGGTGGGAAAGTAAAATGGTATAAGCACTATGGAAAACACTGTAGCAGTTCCTCAAAAAATTAAAAATAAAATTATCATGTTGTTCAGTCACCTAGCCTCTTTGAGACCCCATGAACTGCAGCACGTCAGGCCTCCCTATCCTTCACCATCTCCCAGAGTTTGCCCAAGTTCATGCTCATTGCATCAGCGATGCTGCCCAGCCATCTCATCCTCTGACGCCCTCTTCTCCTTCTGTCCTCTATCTTTCCCAGCATCGGGGACTTTTCCAATGAGTTGTCTGTTCACATCAGATGACCAAAATGCTAGAGCTTCAGCTTCAACATCAGTCCTTCCAGTGAATATTCATGGTTGATCTCCCTTAAGCTTAACTGGTTTGATTTCTTTGCTGTCCAAGGGACTTTCAGGAGTCTTCTCCAGCACCAGAGTTCAAAGGTATCAATTCTTTGGTGTTCTGCCTTCTTTACAGTCCAGCTCTCACAACCATACATGACCACTGGGAAAACCATAGCCTTGACCATATGGACCTTTGTCATCAGAGTAATGTCTCTGCTTTTCAACATACTGCCTAGGTTTTGTTTTTGCTTTCCTGCCAAGAAACAATCGTCTTCTGATTTCATGGCCACAGTCACCGTCTGCAGTGATTTTGGAGCCCAAGGAGAGGAAATCTGTCACTACTTCCACCTTTTCACCTTCTTTTTGCCATGCAGTAATGGGGCCAGATACCATAATCTTAAAGGTTTTTTTTTAATATTTAGTCTTAAGCAGGCTCTTTCCCTTTCCTCCTTCACCCTCATCAAGAGTTTCTTCAGTTCCTCTTTACTTTCTGCCATTAAAGTGGTATCATCCACTTATCTGAGATTATTGATGTTTTTCCCGCCTATCTTGATTCCAGCTTGTAACTCATCCAGCCTGGCATTTCTCATGATGTGCTCAGCATATCTGTTAAACAAACAGGGTAACAGCAGACAGCCCTGTCGTACTGCTTTCTTAATCTTGAACAAATTTGTTTTCCATATTGGGTTCTAACTCTTGCTTCTTGATCCACATAGAAGTTTCTCAGGAGACAGGTAAGGTGGCCTTGTATTCCCATCTAAGAGCTTTCCACAGTTTGTCATGATCCACACAGTCAAAAGCTTTAGCATAGTTGATGAAACAGAGATAGGTGTTTTTCTGAAATTCCCTTGCTTTCTTTATAATCCAGCGAATGTTGGCAATTTGATCTCTAGTTCCTCTTTCTTTTCTAAACCCAGCTCAGACATCTGGAAGTTCTTGGTTCACATAATGCTAAAGCATAGAATGCAAGATTTTAAGCATGACCTTACGAGCATGGGAGATGAGTGCAACTGTCCAATGGTTAGCACATTCTTTGGGATTACCCTTCTTGGGGATTGGGATGAGGATTGACCTTTTCTAGTCCCGTGGCCACTGCTGGGTCTTCCAGGTTTGCTGGCATAATGAATGCAACACCTTGATGGCATCCTCCTTTAGGATATGAATAATTCTTCTGGAATTTCATTGCACCTATTAGCATTATTAATAGCAGTGCTTCTTAAGGTCCACTTGACTTTGCATTCCAGAATGTCTGGTTCTGGGTACCTAACCGCAACATCATGGTAATCCAGTTCATTAAGATCTTTTTTATACAGTTCTTCCATGTATTCTTTCCATCACTTCTTGATCTCCTCAGCGTCTACGAGGTCTCTACCATTTTTATCTTTTATTGTGCCCATCTTTGGGTGAAATGCTCCCTTGATCTTTTCAATTTTCCTGAAGAGATCTCTAGTCTTTCCCCTTTTGTTGTTTTCTTCTATTATTAAGCATTGTTCGTTGAAGAAGGCCTTCTTGTCTCTTCAAGCTCTTTTTTGGAACTCTGAGTTTAGTATATATCCAAAAGAATTGAAAGTAGACTCTCAAAGAGATATTTACACATACTTCTTCATAGCAGAACTATCCACAACAGGCAAATGGTGAAAGCAACCCAAGTATCTATCAGTGGATAAATGGAAAAACAAAATATGATCTACACATACAGTGGAATATTATTCACTCTTTAAAAGGAAGGAAATTCTGGTGCATGCTACAACATGGGTGAACCTTAAGGCCATTATGCTAAGCAAAATATGCCAGTCACAAAAAAACAAATTCTGTATGATTGCACTTATACGAGGAAACTGGAATGGTCAAATTCACAGAAACAGAAAGTAGAATCATGGTTGCCAGGGTCTAGAGGGATGAGGGAATGAGGAGTTATTGCCTAATGAATGCAGAGTTTGTTTTGCACGATGAGAAAGTTCTGAAGGTGGATTGCCCAACATGTGAATATACTAACACTACTGAACCATATATTTATAAATGATTAAGGTGATACATTTTATGTTATCATTTTTTTACCATAATAAAATTAAAAAAAAACTACTTGTAGAAATTCTTTGAAACAAGTGGTTTAAAAAACTATGTTGGGGAGAATTTTTAAATAAATTTATGCTGAGATCACAAATTATTAAATATGTTTTTGACTTTATGCCTCAGACCATGAGCAAGGAAAATAAAATTCTGCTATGAAGATCAGTATAAATGCATAGAAGTCAGGTAGGGGCAATTGTGAGGCAAGGGAAGAGATAATTTCTTGATGGAGCATCTGTGCTAAGATGCCAATCCTTGTACCAGATTTCGGGATGTTGGAGCTTGCCCTTTCCTCTTCATTAATCAAAGATAATGCAGAATTACAGGATGGAATTACTTGCCAAAGAGTTTTCCATTTTCTGCCTCCCTCAGATGATGATGATTGGAATGAGAAAAGTTCCCTAAGGACAAATGTTTCTGCTCTTAGGACCAGAATTTGCTTGCAGCAAAAACAGAGTGCTCAGACGTCTAGTTTTGTTCTTACTCAGAGTACCTCTGGTCAACTGAAACAGTCAGCAATACTCCCCCAGGCCCATCCACCACTATGGACCTGCACATGAGAACATGGGCATTTCCCCTTTGGTTTCTAGCCAGTCAGGTGGTGCTAGTGGTCAAGAATCCGCTTGCCAACGCAGGGGACGCCAAAGATGCAGGTTCGATCCCTGGGTCAGGAAGATCCCCTGGAGTAGGAAATGGCAATGCCCTCCAGTATTCTTTCCTGGGAAATTCCATGGACAGAGAAGCCTGGCGGGCTACAGTCCATAGGGTCTCAAACAATCAGACACCACTCAGCAGGTAACACACATACACACATACACAGACACTCAATGTAACCTTCCTCGTCCAACATTGCTATCCAAGCAGTGAGAAAGCAGCTCCTGTTACATTTCTCTGAGCTCTTATTCGACTCATAGTTTACACTACTGTTTCTCAATCTTCACTCATATACTGAACTATCTTAAAGGAAAAAAACATAGACTCCCACAGATTCATTTGGATTCTTTTGATTATCATTTTAATTATGTTTTTGCAAAATAAGCCAAAAGTCAGTCCTTATATTAGTTGTAAAGACCCAAAATACCCCAAATAATTTTGAAATACAATTCAAAAGGACACAATATCAATATTCAAAATCACAGTCTTTATTTGTATGATGGACATGTTGTCCTCAAAATGAATCACTACCTTCAACAGGAAGATGGTCTTGTTTACTTTAGAGCAGGCTCTTGAGATGGGTGTTTTGTGAATACTCAGCTCTCTGGTCATATTTCTAGACTCCAATTATGATGAAGCCTTTGCTCACACAGCCTGTTCTGTTGCCACTTGGCCTTACTTAGCACAAAGGCATCATATATGTGATAATCCCATCCTTATTCTTTACTCATTAGCCCATAGTTACAAAATAGTGCTACTTAGTGATCATTGTGAATAGGGGCTCCTGAAATTAGGTCATTTAGTAATGAGAGGTAATCCAGGTCGTGCAGAATTGATATACACTGATTTTTAGACAACCATCTGAATAAAGATGAAAAAATTAACTTTGAAGATAAATGACAGAAGATTTAGGTTCTTAGAATCTGTTGAGGAACATTACTCTACAGCACACTTCCCTTAGCATCTACTTAATTTGTAAATAAAGTGTTTCATTGTTTCCTATGTATCACCACCAAGTTAAAGTGATAGCAACTTGAAGGCAGTAAGTCCTATGGTTCTATGGCTTCTCCTATAGAAGCCAATAAAGCTGTGCCCATTGCTGCAAATTACAACCAATCAGCTTCAGAGGTTGCTGAACTGATTGATTAAGATTTCCTGAATGTTTACTCCTTTGGAGTCTATATCACCCAATTTATTTTTTCCCAGCTTATTGAGATAAAAGTGACATACAACACAGTCCACGTTTAAGGTTTAAAATAGGTACCAATCTATTGAATTAAAGGATATACTATTATTGGGAACAGGAAATACATTCAGTCCATGTGTGGGCCATTTTGAGACATGAAGTTCTGTCGGCTCACCACGAATAGTGTCCCTTGACCACCTGCATTCAGACCATGCCACCTGATCACTCAAACTTCTTGACTTCTTTCACTTAGAAAATGGGAACTGGACAAGAATGACAAGTATGGGAAAACCTACACCAAATATTCCATTGTCAAAGCCCTTTGCAGAAGGCCTTTGTAGTGGAAATCAGGATGCTGGGTGAGAAAGCCAGAGCCCTTCTCGCCCTGTCTTTATCTCAAGAAGTCACGTGACCTTAGACAAATTACCTAACTCTTCTAATATTTGGTTATCTTATTTGCAAAATGAAAGAGTTGAAATAGAAATTCCATAAGGTTCTTTCTCATTCCAAGAATCTCATAAATATGAGGTGGAAATGTAAGAGTTGAGGTAGGCTGCCACCTCATCACATATTTTCCTGTCTGTGTCGTGTCTGATTCTTTGAGACCCCATGGACTGTAGCCCACCAGGCTCCTCTGTCCATGGAATTCTCCAGACAAGAATACTGGAGTGAGTTGCTATTTCCTACACCAGGGGATCTTCCCAACCCAAGGATCAAACCCAGGTCTCTTGTGTTTCCTGTATTACCACTGAGCCACCCGGGAAGCCCATTTTGCTGCCTAGAGCAACCTGAAGGACACTTTCACTGCTCCGTTGTTTCATTTTTCTTTCCAGTCTCTCTCTTTCTCTCTCTCTCCCCCTTCCTTCTCCTCTTCCTCCCTTCCCCTCCAGATGGTGATCAACCTCAGGGAAGAATGAGGAATGGCATCAAGAATGCACTCAGAGGGTATAACCACAGGCCTTCTTAAACATACCCACGGGTTCCCCTTCTCTCAGCAGTAGATATGGATTCTTTTGATGTTTTTCTGTCTCCAAAAGTAATTTCATGAGTATGTTTGCCAATCTGAATGTTGAACGATTTCCAAAAGATCACTTCATCGAAGCTAATGGGTAACTGTGTCTGGTAGTCACGAGTCCACTGATGTGTTTCCTGCTCCATTACTCAATAAGCATTAAATAACAATAACAGAAACTCTACTATTAAGACCACTCTGGAAGAATTCTTTGAGATGGAAGGAAGGGAGGGGAGAGAACACATCACACGGAAAGCTGTAACTCATACGAAAGGAGAGGTGTTTGTTCCCCATAGCCCAAAAGGGACTTGGTGATTTGCTTTGAGCGTTACTCTTACAGGTGATGAGGTGGAAGCTTCTGCCCTTCTGTAGGGATATGTAATAACACTGAACACACTAGTTCCACTGTGTGTAACCTATGAGATAAGATATGGAGAGATATAAGAGAGTTCAGAGGCATGTAATGAAGACTACTTAAAAATGGAGAAAATGAAATGAATTGGACATGTTTGGTGAGTTTGAAAAGGATAAAGCTAATGGCTAACTCAATTACTGTCCTATGGGAATGTCAATAGAGTCATCAGGGGACAGAGCAAGAGAAAGCAAACTTTCTGTATTCCTCTAATAAATTATTAAATTCAGAATTTCTTTTGGTTCCACAAACTCTAAGTTGTTCTTTACTCAAACAACCTTAATAGCTCTCATTATATCTTCATTAACATTGTCTTCAGTTCTTCCACAGAAGGAACCTAATCTGATTATTCAGCCTGAAGTCCCTTTTTCAAACATCTCTATCTCCTTCAGTGGCTAGTGATAAACATCTGATGATGTTTCTTCTTCACCTACTTGCGCCAGCCAGTCTGTGGTGTCTTAACACCAGTGTGGTCAGGCTGTCTGGCCACTTTGGTATAAGCAGTCAAGAAGTGAAAGGTAAGGAGTGTATCATTTCTTCCTCCAGGAGGCCTGCAGCAAAAAGGCTGGTCAAGAAGGGAGTAGTGCTGAGAGATCCTGCCAGAGTAAAGAAGATCAGACAGCCTCTCTCCCAGCCAGCAAACTTCTGCTCCAAAAAGGTCCATTGGCTGAGCCAGTTGGTTGCCCAAGGCAGCTAAGCAGATAGCAGGCAAGCAGATGGCAGGCCTCCCCTGCAGATTCCTGCTTTAGGGGCCATCCTATCTGGGATAGCTACCTGAGCTGTCCACCAGCTCCCTAACTTAGGGGATGGTTCTACAGGACTGTCCACCAAGTTCCAATGTTTGGCCACAGTTACTTTAGCCACTGAGCTGCCCATGCAAAAGCTAGAAAGATCAGGCAGTCTGAACTCTGCACTCAAGTCATCATTTCCCTAAACCCCTCAGGGCATTCACCTAACCCAGAGCTTGAGAAAATGATGTGGAAATTTTGCATAGGTTTTGAGGAATTCTTTGCAACCCTAAGTAATTCACTGGTTTCTTTCATTTTCTGTTCCACCTACAGTTTCACGTACCTATTTTCATTTTCTCACGCTTGTCCTGTGCCACCTACCTATCCATTCAACTAATCATTTTTCCAAGCCAAAAAAAAAAAAAAAAAAATAGAGAAAGAAAATCCCACAAATTCTTTCCTCCTTCCTACCTGCTTATGTTTTTGCACATAGATCACCATTATGCTGGATAGGAATGTTGATAATTTTCAAAATGTGAGTGAGTATCTCAGTGGAGCATGTGAAAAATACAAATGGTTGAACTTCATCCCAGACCAAATTACTCAGACTCTCTTGGAATGAAGTCCAGGCATCAATATTTTGAGAAAAACTTCCTTGGCAGTTCTAACATATAGTCAGATATGAGAACCATGGATCTGGAAGCTTGTTGGTTTCTCCCGGGCACAACAATCTTGGCAGTTGCCATGAAGCGACTGTTGGTACCTGATAAAGTAGCATGATTCTCCCAGGCTCTTGCAGCATAAACGAAGGGTGTTGTAGTCATTTCCAGGGGGGCAGCCCCTGCTGTGTGCTGTGTAGGGTCATTAAGGAAAGTTTTGTTGCAGCGGTGGCACTCACAGAAAGCTTAAAACTATAGTTCTACTTTTATTCTATGAGGAATTTCTGTCTAGAAACCTTGCATGCACAATAACAATAATTACAACTAACATATGGGATACTATGTAACAATTATTAACATATTCTGTTAACTCACTCTATACTCACAATAACCTGTAAGGTGGGTAGTATTTTTATCCCCATTTTGCACATGAAGGAACTGAAGCAGAGAGGCTAAGAGACTTGCCTGGGACAATAAAGGTCGTGCATGGCAGAGTCAGGATTTTGAACCCTGATTGTCTGTCTCCAGGATCTCTGCCCTTAATAACTCTAAGATAGGAGACCAGATCTGGGGCCAAATTCCATTATAGAACCATTTGATTATCTGTGATTCTTTAAGCTGAGCTAAACATTTTCTGTTTTCCAACTCTACTAATGGGTTCTAATATTGCCTTTTGAAGACAAATCTGTCTTACATACGAACATACTTCATTTTATTGTGCTTCACAGATACATTTTTCACAAATGGAAGGCTTGTGCCCACCCCGTGTGGAGCAAGTTTCTCAGTGCTATTCTTCCCACAGCATTTGCTTACTTAGTGTCTCTGTGTCTCATTTTGGAAATTTTCATATTATTGAGAGAGTCATTTCCTAGGCAGGTTGATAAGCAGTCCAGGGGTCCCCAAGGAGAGAGGGGTCTGGAATTCTCAAGGAGGAAGAAAGGACAAACTTTTTTTCCCCCTCTACATTCCTTAGGATTGTATAACAATAATGCATCCTTCTTGAGGGCAGTCTCTGGAAAAAACTTTCTGGCTAATCCTGTTATCTTAAAATGTAAATTATGAGAGTAGGTCTAGTGAGGTCTTTACAACCTCCAGACATTCTTTTGATTCATTGTAATAACTAATTGGAGAGTATATAACTCCATTGCTAACACTAGCAAGGGGGCGCTCTTTCTGCCCCCTTCTGATGTCTATGTCAGAAGCTTTCTCTATCTCTTTTATACTTTAATAAAACTCTATTGCACAAAAGCTCTGAGCGATCAAGCCTCGTCTCTGACTCCGGATTGAATTCTTCTCCTTCAGAGGCCAAGAATCCCAGCTTCTTTTTGTGGTTTAGCAACAACCTTTCAGTATTTCAAACTTTTTCAGTATTATTGTATTTGTTACGGTGATCTGTCGTCAACAATCTTTGATGTTATATTACTACTATGACTCACCAAAGGCTCAGATGACGGTTAGCAATTTCTAGCAACAAAGTATTTTTTTAATTAAGGTAAGGACTTTCTTAAAGACCTAATGTTATTGTACTCTTAATAGGCTATAGAACAGTGCAAACATAACTTTTATATCTACTGGTCACACCAAAAAATTTGTGTAACTTGCTTTATTGCTGTGGTCTGGAACTGAAGCTGCAATATCTCTGAGGTATGCCTGTAATAAAGGATTTATATATCTAGGATTATAGGATTACATATAATCTAGGATTAGAGCTGGAAAGGCCTCGTAAATCAACACAATCAGTGTTGCCTCTGCATTTTATAGATGTCAAAGCTGAGGGCTAGAACATTTGAGATATATTCAAGACTACACAGCTAATCAACTTAACTCCTGGCAATATGGTGGACTAACTCTCCAAAGACATTCCCTTGGTACAGATAGCCTATATTTCTGGATAAAATACAGATAACATTTTTTTATTAAATGTTTGATTTATTCATTAAAATCCTTCATTAAACTCATCCTTGTTAACTAGAATGGATGTTTAATGGTTTGTGCAGTTGGTGAACAGAAAACTAAGCTCTAACAGGTTGATAAGTCGGATTAAATACCCACACACAGCCAAAATCCCTGAAACATTGTATCTACAGTGAGAGATCTAGAAAGAAATCCACACCACAGAGGAATTGGTAGGGTTGACTGCAGTGTAAAGATGCTTGGTGAGGAGCTAAATGCAATAAAGAAGGAGGAGGAGAAATAGAAAAAGGAAGAGAAAGATGGCAGAGGAGGAAGAAGAAGAAGAAAGTCTCCTCGGAAAATGTCTCATCACATTGATGTAGACTGGGGGTCAGAATTCATACTAATTAAATGAGCACAGCTATTAATAATTATCTGAACACAAACTGGAGATTTAGTTTCATCTAGTTGCAGGTAGGTAGCTTCTTGGTACCTGGTGAAATAAAAGCAGATTTTCTTTGGAGGAATACAGTTTAAATCTAGATCTCACTGAATTTCCACAGATAGTTTCCAAAAAAAGATGAGTTCACAATCAAATATCACAAAACCCATAAAGAGGAAAGACACCATAAGCCAGAGTCCACAGAAGAGCAAACTGCCGAATCATCTAGCCAAAAATTCAGATCTGGAAACTTTAATGCAGAATATAAAATAATTATGTTTAATATGTTTAAAAATAAAAGAAGATACTGAAATTGTGATGTAAGAACAAATGACAAAACAATTAGACATTTTCGAAAAAACACTAAACAGCACTTCAGGAAAAAACAATAATTGAAATTAGAAACATCGTAAACAGATTAAGCAACATGTGGTAGATTCAAAGACGAGCCATCAAGATTCCCCTTTAAGGAAGGACTTGACTCAGCTGCAAGGGGTGTGGTCATCAGACAGCCTCCAGCTGTCATCTCCTTCAGAGTTTGCCTCACGTGCCAAAAGCTGCCTTTGCCAATGTCATCGGAGCGGCCTGTATCCAGCAACTGATGAAGGATACAAAGACCCTGATGGTTCCATCCCAATGCAAGACAGCTCTGGTGGGCAATATTCACTCCCTAATGGGTTGTTTGGTTTTGCTGAGTCATTTGGTCATGACTGACTCTTTGTGACCCCATGAACTGCAGTGTCATGCTTCCCTGTCCTTCACTGTCTCCTGGAGTTTGCTCAAACTCATGTCCATTGAGTCGGTGATGCCACCCAGCCGTCTCATCCTCTGTCGTCCCCTTCTCTTCCTGCTCTCAGTCTTTCCCAACATCAAGGTCTTTTCCAAAGAGTGGACTCTTTGCATCAGGTGGCCAAAGTATTGGAACTTCAGCATTAGTCCTTCTGATAAATATTCAGGTTGTATGACCCTTAGCAGGTATTTTAAAAATTCTTTCATAGCTGCTTCATCTCCAGTACCTGCTTCTCCTGCAACTTAAACATTTTTCTACACCTTATAGCTTTTTGAAATGTGTGAGCCAGCCTGTATCACCTGAGAGGATAACCCTGGGTAAGGCGACCATAAATTTCTTTGGCTTCCAGCTTCAGAACAACGATGTCCACTTTTATTATTATTATTATTATTCAATCCTCATCTCATGAATCCAGAAACTTAGCTGCTCTTCCACCTATTCCATAGCTTCATCACTCATTATAGATGTTGCTGCTGCTGCTAAGTCACTTCAGTCGTGTCCAACTCTGGGCGATCCCACAGACGACAGCCCACCAGGCTCCACCGTCCCTGGGATTCTCCAGGCAAGAACAATGGAGTGGGTTGCCGTTTCCTTCTCCAATGTATGAAAGTGAAAAGTGAAAGTGAAGTCACTTCAGTCATGTTCGACTCTTCGCGACCCCATGGACTGCAGTCAACCAGGCTCCTCCATCATTATAGATGTTACATTAGCACTTTTCAGAATAGACTCATGTCCAGATCAGGATTTCCTCTTCCTTTTTCTGAATGTACAGTGTTGTTGATTTATTAGCACTGACCTCACAACCAATAGCACTATAACTCATGCCTGAATGAAGCTTCTCTAACACATACTTTCTCCATAAGACACATCACAGCTTTTTTTTTTTGCACTTAGGAACACAGAACTTCAGCCCTATGCCTGGGGGCCATTTTAAACAGCAAAATCACCCCAAAAAGAACAAAAATGTGGAAAACATGACACTAAATAGATAGCAAAAAAGGACAAGTTTACAGCAGAGAGCTGAGGTAAGAAGGCAGAGGGTCACCTTGTTCACATGCATCAGGCAACTCCCATTTTTACACTGTCCTGCACAAGTTCACAAATTATCATCAAAGCGCTGTGAAGATTGATTTCAGGGATACAAGTAAATTCTAATGAGTAGACAAATTCATAAATAAACTCTGTAAAACACAAGGACCGACTGTACAACTGAATTATTGCACAGAAATTTCATGAAAATTGGAGAGCTGCTCAGAATTAAGGCACGCTGAAGTCCTTAGATTGCTCAGGAGAGTTAACCATACTGATAGATTTTAAATGTTTAAGTTAAATGTTCATGAAAAGAATAAAAGCAGTATGTGAAGAATAAAAAGTGTGTTTTACTTCAAACAGTCACAACCACAAGATGTCATTTTATACCCATCAGAGTAGCAAAAATTAACATCAGTTCACATTAAGCATTTGGTGAGAATATTCGCAAACAGAAACACATATATTGCAAGTGGAAGTGTAAATTGACAGAACCATTTTGACAAAGTTTGTCAATAACCTGAGAAGACTTGTGATATGTATTTTAAAATGTGGTACCAGAACAGAATGGTACCCCAGAATGTACTATTCCACACAGAAATCCATTATGTCAGGGCAGAGTAGACTCTTGCTTCCTACGACTTGAGGCAGGTTCTGACTTTGCACTCACTTCACAACAGCCACATTCTAAAGCATCAACAGAAACTCTAAGAAATAAGGCTAAGCCAGAGCTTCCTCAGTCTATTATTGGAATGGCAAGGTTTTAGACCTAAAAATAGACATTCCATTATACCAAGTGTTCTGCCTCTATCTGCTACCACCTACTTTATCCTTTTTTCTTTTTTAATTGGAATATAATTGCTTTACAATGTTGTGTTGGTTTCTGCCATACAACAATGTGAATCAGTCATAATTTTATATATATATATACATATATATATTCCCTCCCTCTTGAGCCTCCCTCTAAATTCTGCCTCCACCGCTGCTGCGATCAGGTACCCAGGAAAGGCAAAGGGAGCAAACCTTACACATGCGAAAAACCACGCAGTCCTGATGGAAGGGCTCCTCTCTGCCATAGCATCCTCTCCCACCTTTCACCCAGGACATGTTCAGCTTCTAAATATATGTTTAATCCCAGCTTGGAAACTGTTTGAAAATTTGGGTTCCAAGTTCTGGCTCTTGTTAACAACATCTACCCTTTCAGACATGCAGTGCTACTTGACCTTGGTTTGTGCAAAAACTCAGGTACTTCTAGAGCAATGAAAACAGCATCAGAGACCACTGCAGGCTTGGCGATGTCAGAGGGAGGTGGAATTTGAGCAGGAAAAAGAAAGACTCACTCCTGGTCAGTCCTTGGTGCCAGCCTTTCATAAAATCAGTTAGGCAATGGTGGGTTAGAGCAAGTGCTGAGTCATCGAGAAGGTTCTTGGAGGTTCTTTAATGGAGATAATCCAAATAGAACATAGCTTAAGTCACCAGAGACAGAGGAAAGCAGAGGGAAGGCATAGGGTGAAAACATGATGAAGTAAACCCCATAATGAATGATCAGATTTCTAGGTCCCATTTCCCACCATGAGCCCAGAATACCTGCACAGTCAGGACACATAAACACTCTCCTCTTAAGAAGCTTGAATGGTCCCAGATATCCATATGCTACCCTTTGAGAACCCTAACAAGAAACACTAATTTATCATCCTTTCTCATTATATAGAGAGAATTCCATCAGTTTTTTAAACTGAAGCATAGTTGTCTTACTATTTATGTATATATATATATATATATATATATATATATTTAAATAGTTATTTGTTTGGCTAGTTGATGTGTGCAGGCCTACTTGCCACACAGCATGTGGGATCTTAATTCCCTGACCAGGGATCAAACTGATATCCCCTGCAATGGAAGGCAGATTCTTAACCACTGGACCACCAGGGAAGTCCCAGACTTACAATATTATATTTCAGGTTTAAAACATAGTGATTCAGTATTTTTATAAATTATACTCCATATAAAGTTAACTATATTTGTTATACTCCATGTGCTATACATGAATGATCTTTTTTGAGAATTTAAAACATTTTTATGGTGACCCTCATAAAGACATAACTTTTAAATTGTGACCCAGAACTGCACTTTTATACACACAAATAGAGCTGAAATTAAAGTCATATGTGTTAAATGCTGTTATACAGTGTTAAACAGCATTAAACTCTACTAAATGCAGTCTGCTATTTTCTATTTTATTCTATGAAATTCCATTCCATCCCAACCCCATGCTACTCCATTCCATTGGTTCTCTTTTGTAAGTTGGTGATTAAAAATACACAAAATTGATTTCTCAGCCCCATGGCCCCTAGTTTAAAGAACACTAGGCTAAAAGAAAAGAAACATTTGCTTGCCCTAACTTTCAAACTTAGAACTAATCACTGTACATCATCAGTGTTCTTTTATGTATGAGAATGGGCAACAAAAGCCATTCAGGTCTTTGAGAAAGGTTGGTAATACGAAAGAGAGATCAAATGAGGAGAGAAATGTGTGTGTGTATGTGGTGGTGGTGATGGTGGAAAACTTCTTATATACACGAAAGAACCTGAGAGTCAAAAATTGATATATAAAGTATTAAAGCATAAATCAATGGACATGGGTTTGGGTGGACTTCGGGAGTTGGCAATGGACAGGGAGGCCTGGCATGCTTCGGTTCATGGGGTCACAAAGAGTCGGACACGACTGTGCGACTGAACTGAACTGAAAGCGTAAATGCATTATATATATAGAAATAGATGCAAGAAGAAATTTAATTTGGTTACTTCCAAGAAGTAGGACTGGTGGATGGAAAAGATACAGAAAAAATGAACTGCCATTTTTCAATAAAAGCTTTTTAGTACCTTAATTTTTTTAGCTATGGACAATATCACTGCAACAGTATTTCAAAATTTAATTATATTGCAGGAAAATTTTGTCATGGGTTTCAACAGCACTCTTTCCACCACTCTTTTTCCCTGTTATGTCACACATGCAGACTCTTACTCTAACTGGCTTTTTCCGAAGCATCTTTCCTGGTTCAACCTATAACCTCTGTCAGATACCGCCCCTGAGGTAGGACTGCATGGAATTATGTATGCGATACTGCACATACTATTCCAACTGTATTTTATTTCCTGCATTCATTTACAATTTAAACAATCTCAAACCAGGATTTCAAAAGCTGTATTAACCACTGAAAGCATTTAAATGATGGTTAAGACAAGAAAGGAATTATTAGGGGGATCAGAGGCACCTTTTCTGTCCTGGTGGTCTCTTAACATGTAGGTGGTTGTATATTTACATTTCTTCTTCGGGTGGGAGGTTTTTTCTTTGAACCAGCCTCAGCACATGGCATCTCTCATATACCCATCAACGTGCCATCTGTTTTTTTTTTTTTCCAGAAATATCGGGGAGGACATTAGTTATGAACATGCTGGCAGCTCCGATTCCCAAATACTTTTCTCTTAAGAAACATTAAACATTTTGAAACAGATTTCTTGGAAAACAGCACAACAGCCTCTCTGGCAGCCTTCATGGTATCCCTCAGGGGTTATTTTTGTTCCTCCATCTAAAAACAACAGCATAGAAGGAGGAGGAGAACACATGGGCTCCTCCTGGGGCCAGAACTCTTCTTTAAAATTGCCAAAAGAAAAAAAAATCTAGCAACAGCTGTGCCCAGTGGAAGACAACATCAACTTGTGCGACCTGCCCAGACTCATCAGAAAATGAGGGATCAAGTTGTAACCAGCCTCCTCGCAAATGGTGGCTTGGATTATTTTGCAGGAAAGGACTAAGATGAGTCATCATCCTTCCTTTCCCTTCCCTGTAGAGACAGGAGCCTTTGGGAGTGTCCCAAACCCTGGATTCAAACTCAGTGCTGAGAATCCTAGGCGAAAGAGTATGCCAGTGCCATCTTGCAAAGTTCCATCAGAGGGGTCATGGATGACAGCTATTGTCACCTGCCCCAGATCAGGGACAGCTCATGGAACTAGGACTAGGCTGGAAATTAGGACAGCTGGTTTGTGATTCTGCTGTGCACATACTCATTGTGTAACCTAATGTGGAGCCATTCGCGTCTCTACAGCCCCCACTTCCTCAGCCGAGCAACAGAAACAATAACAATTGCTCCACCTTCCCCACAGACAATCAGCAAGTCACATTAGATGGCATATGGAAGCACTTAATGGGAAGCACAGGGTCTTATATAAGAAGGATCATTAAAAAGATTTTTCATATAAATTTTGAGATAATGAAGATTTTTCTCTAGGATTAAGAACAGAGCCCAGATTGCATATAGTGTGCGAATAAAGGCAATTGCTGTGTATGTGTCTCCTTTGCTCATAGTCCATGTGCCTCCCTACTCAGCCCTCTCCCTGTCCCTCAGGGTGAAACTAACCACACTCCTCACTGCCATCAACACAGTATTTTTTCCTTTATGCCCTCTCTCATGACTCCCAGAAAGTCAGCCACCATCTAGTCCAGAGGCTGTCAATTCAGATGACAGAAGGACCAGGTAAGTGATATAAATGCATGAACTAGCCTGAGTGTGGGAAATGTGGTCACACAGAGATGGCCTACACCATCTAAGGGGCCACTGTTACTCAGCTCCTAAAATTGCCTGGTCTTCAAGTCTTTCAAGAAAATATGGAGACCTGGAGTTGTATGAGAAATCTTTGAGTGTTGAAATGTTAACCAACAATTTTTAAATGTCAGAATCATCCTAGGGCCAAACCAGCAGCATTTGTGCATGAGCTGAAGGCTTGCAGCCTTTGATGTAGGCTAACTCCTGTATTTTTACAAGTACAAATCCTCAAGCCCTAAAAAACAGCATAGTATAGTTCACAGACTATGTACTTGGAACCAATGAACACCAGGGCTCAAATCTCTCATTAGCAGCGAATTTACCACATGATCATTTGAGTAGGAGTCTTAATTTTGGAACCCCAGTTTCCTCAACTGTGAGAGGGGGTGATTATGCATCCTCCATAACCATTCTAGAAAAAATGAACAAGATCACAGATAATGCATGAAAATCACCTGGTACATAATAGGCACTCAGCGTGTGCATGCTCGTGTGTTGAACTCTTTGCAAACCTATGGACTGTCGCCCCCCCACCCCACCCAAGGCTCTTCTGTCCGCGGGGATTCTCCAGGCAAGAATACCAAAGTTGGTTGCCATGCCCTCCTCCAGGGGATCTTCCCGACCCGGGGATGGAACCCGTGTTTCCTGCATTGCAAGTGGATTCTTCAGCCACGGAGCCACCAGGGAAGCCCAGGTGCTCAGTGTCTCCTTTTCCCTCAAGGTCAACAAGTTAATGGTTACGAAGCAAGAGCCCATAACCTTTATCTCCTGAATCCACTGGTTCTTTTCCCCACTGAATCCCAGCATTCCTTCACCTGGATAGCTCTCGTTTTCAGAGATGTGAGGTACGATTTGCCCTAGAAACGGAGCACGGCAGCAGCACTTTATAGACACCTGCTTTCTGTTTCTTTCTGTTCCCAAGAACAAGCCCCACCAATCTGTGTAGGTCTCATTGACTCTTTCTGGAACAAAAGTGACATCCAGTGTAAAATGAGACAATAAATCTGTGTTACATTGCTCTAAATCAGAGTAGGCCCATCCGTGAAACCTGTCTGTGAAAAGGCCTGTGAGCCTGAGATCAGCCTCTGATTTGACATCCTGATGCCTAAGGAATATGTTTTGAAATATAGATTTTATTATTATTCAAATACAGTGAGGCCAACAGATAAAGAGACAATCACTATTGAAAAGATAGTTTGTAAAGAAATAAAATAAAAAAACAGAAGCTTAAAAAATGTTCATCTTTATCAAAAAAATAATCTACAAGAAGATTCAGATTACATATTAATTAGCAGGGAGGTGAATCAAGTTGAAAGACTATGGAACATTATCAACATATTCACTAACAAATAGTGAGTATTTTCTAATGTTTCTATGTCTTATAGTTTCCTAGCTTCTCCAAGTTTTATGCTATTATTATAGTTTGTTTTATGCTATTATTATAATTTTTCTATATCATTTAACAGATTTCAACAGACTGAGTACTTAATAAATATGCAATAATGATTATTAACATTAATTAAAGCTGTTGAAAATTTTTAGAAAAGAAAAGGTAGTTTGTTACTCTCAGTTCCCAAGAAGCACCAGGGTTGGTTGAGAAGCAGAGGGAGGAAAATTAGGCCAGAAGCTTTACTGTCGTTTCTGCGGGAAGGAACAAGCAAGCCAAGGAAAGTAGGTTTAGGAGTGGCTAGTTTGAAGAATTTCAGTGGGCTCTGAGGTGTAGAGATTGTTTCTAGTGGTCTGGTACCTGGTCGTGGTGATTAGGGCAGGGGGATAGTGAGGTCCTGAGAGCTCATAAAGGAGGTGCTTGAGGAACCAGTTCTGGTTTGCATATGAAAGTTGTGCTTACAGGCAAGTCCTTTACTATATCTAGTGCTTGGCTACCCCTGTGAGGAGCAGTCCCTTTCTGGGTCACCAAGGTCCCAGTTGTCAAAGTGTCAGGAATACAGAACATACAAAGGCATGATTAATACAGCGCATCTTCAAACCAGTGAGTATTGCCCCCTCCACACATCCCTGGAAAGATATCAGAATGCCACAGAGGAAGTTTCCATAATAGGCTCGCAGAATAAGAAAGAGGGAGGGTGACTAAAATCCTCCACTGGGAAAGGACCCTTGTGTAGGAATAGAAGCAGAGACAGTCCAGGTGCCCAGAGAAGAGAGGCAGCAAGAGAGTAACACACCCAGGAGCTCAAAGAAAGTTTCCGCGCGCTGCTAAGGAAAAGGTCTTGGGGGTGGGTGGAGCTCCAGATAAGCGTGCTCCGTGGCCTTAGTCTGTTAACATCTTGGCTACTTTTTCTAAGGTTAAATGAAGCCCCACTCTCTCTGAGTGGAGAAAATTAAATTTGAATACAGAGACTGCAATGGAATGAAGGTAATTCTGCTTGAGCGCATTGACCTTTATCAACCATTTCACCATAATTTCTGGAGCATGAATCCAATGTTAGGCATCCTCTGCAACTGTTCCTATAAAGAAGGATCCTTCTCTTCTGGCTCAGGTCCAAGCCATCATTCTCAAGCATCCCGAGACGGGGAAAGAAAAATCAAATCCATGGAGTTCTAAAATCTAGTTAAAGAATAGTTGTAGGAGACAACGAAAATAGCAGTCAGGCAGCATAAATCTCCAGAGAATATGGGTTTTCTTCCTGTGACTGACTGAAAAAACAATTATATTTTTCAATATTCCTCCAACTGAGACTTGGATTCAGCACTTGATAACATACAAATTGCTGGTTTGAGGCTCTTTTTTCAATTGCACTAGATAGGAAAGAATGGCTAGGCACACATAGGCAGATCCAAGCTTATACAAAAAAACTTTTAAAAGCAGAATATCAAGGATTTTCAAGACTGGACAACTTTTTACTATTTAAGAAAAAATATTTTTATTTGCAAGAAATGGAAATACAAAAGCATAACAATTTAAATTCATTTTCTTCCAAACTAAATACAAGTATCCTACAAAGCATTTGCTTTTTTTTTTTTTTTTTGGTATTTACTTAGCTATGATAAAGAATAAAAAGCCATTAAAAAAAACCCAGCATGATATGACAGATAACAGACTCACAATGTATTTAGACTTAAACATTACTGGTCTATATAACCTGTTACCAAAGAGAGAAAAGCCCAGCCTGTCAGCGCAAACATTAAAGCTCATGGTTGATTATAGTCCAGAGTCTGCTCAGCATTGTTTAAAAACGGTCGCCCACAATTTGTCAGAGTGCTGGTTGTTTTTCATAGACTCAGAAAATATTCCGTCTGAAAGGGAGATTTGCTGAACAGTGTAGGCCACGGGTCCATGGTGCAAAAAAGTTCATGTTCTCAGCCAGCTGGTTAGCAAGCGAGAGGAGCAGAGAAACAGCTAAAATTGCTGGTGTTGCTTTCCCAGGATGCAGAGGCTGCTAGCCGGAACTCACAGAGGATGGGATGAACCGAACAAGAGATGAACATCTCCAGTATGAGGCAAAAAACTCTCAACTTTGCACAGCGGGGCCAGCCCAGGGAGTAGGAGGCACTGCATTCTCCACCCAGAGGAACTTCAAAGCTTACAGTGTGCTGACGCAGAAAGAGACCTGCTCAACCTAGTCCACAAATTGCTGCACCTCCTATAATTAGTTGCCCTTGTTTTCTCTCTCTATAACATTAAAAGACTTATTTAGCATGTGTTTGCGTGCTAAGTCACTATAGTCACGTCTGACTCTGTGCTCCTATGGACTGTAGCCCATAGGTGGACTTCTGCCCACCAGATTCTCCAGGCAAGAATACTAGAGTGGATTGCCATGCCCCCCCTCCAGGGGATCTTCCTGACCCAGGAATCGAATCTATGTCTCTGGCAGCTCCTGCATTGATGGTGGATTTTTTTACTGCTGAGCCACCAGGGAATCCCTTACTTAGGACCCAGCATTTAGTAAGTGTTCAAGAACTATCATTTTTCTTCCTTCTAGAAACCCAGACATAGCATTCCTGAATTTTCTGTTGCCCAAAATGACAACATGAAACATGTCCTGTGGTAGGTGGTACTGACCCTTTGGCCATGGCAACATGGAGCCTGAATCCTCAAAGGCACTGGATTCTTCTGTGCCAAGAAAATGTTCTGCTCTGAGGATTTATAATACCTTTAATCCCGGCTGGCCATTTTTTGATGTGACTGCACCTTGGCAAAACAGGATTTTCCTAATGGACATCACTCTGTTTCTTTTCTCCTGATGTATAGATGTGATCAAGGCTCACTTTTAGGAAACCATTTTTGAGCCTTTGGAAGTTTCATCACCCAAACCCACTTCAATTTAGTACTACAAGGGTGTTTACAAAATCTCCCAATGACAACATGGCCCTCAGTCACCCTGGATTCAAATATAAGGCACATGTAATGCACAAATGAGTGTCCAAGACAAGGGAGGAATGTATTCTTGTGTGTGTCTATGTGCATCTATGTGTGCGCCCATGCAAGGCGGCGGGGGGCGGGGGTGGTGAAGGGAGGGAAAGAGAGAGCTGGCACTTGGGCCTTTTGAATAGTTATTGATTAATGAAGCTTCCTCAGTCCCCTTATTCCCCAATATTCACTAGGGTCTCTTGCAACACTCTTGGGAACGAATGACAACTCAATGAATGAATGGATGAGTGAATGAAAGAAGAATCTGAACTCCGTCTCTGGCTGCTTCACAGGCCTCTACTCTCTCCTAGAGCTGCCCTCCCAGAGGGTCTGATCTGATCACATGTCTCCTAACTGTCTCAGCTAAAAAGGAATTCAAAGAAAATGACCTTGATCAGAGCACTACCTGCTAATGGTCTGTTTGCACTGCAAGCAGGAGAGCTAGTGTCTGTAATAAAGACCAGAGTCCACAGAACTGAATTACTGACAAGAGCACTTGGCAGAGAAGGGGGAGGCTACAGACTTCTCCTCCATCTGCCATTTCCCCACGGTAGCAAGGCTGGCGTGGATGCTCCTTCTCCCTGATGGGAAGTGAGAGGTCTCTGAGCATGCACCCTGTGTACAAACAGCATGTGTGCAGAGGAGCTGGCCCTGAGGGTTCTCTCATCCTTGTCTTTCGGTCAGTGTGACAACACAGAAGAAAGAGACACAAAGCGCAAAAAAATTTTTTTAATAAAACACTTGTGTCAAAAATTCTGGACACTGACTCACTGCCAGAACAAAGGTGAACCAGTTCAACACTCTTGCTCCAAGGACACATGAGAATCACAGCCCTCTCTTGGCATTCAGGCATGAGGAAGGAAAAAAAACCCATGGTATTTATAGTTGGTTTGTAAATAAGTTGCACTAAAAGTTGATTTCACAGTCTACAAATTAGGTCTCTAAATCAAAATCATTTATACTAATAAAAAGGTTATCTAATTTTGCCTGTACTGGTGTCAAAACTCATCCCCACCTCCTGCCAAAAGGAGCAACCTAGTTCAGCTGTCAGATTTTTATATAACACTCTCTTTATGTGAGCTAGGCTCCAGAGTCCTAACACTTCACAGAAATCCTTTCTTAAACCTGGCACTGAGGCTTTTCATTTACAGTAGCCATTTCTAAGTGCAAAGTCCAGAGCTGTGAATAGAACCACGCTGGGGAGTCTGGGTTACTCAGATCTCATCCAGTAAAAAAGTATGTGTTCTCTTAACTTTTTACAAGACATCTCCTCCACTAGGCTAATCAAAGAAAGGAAAGAGGAAAATCTGCTGACATGATGGAAAATATATTAATATATTTATCATTAACATTGATTCTTTACGATTGACGATTGTGCTAACAGTCTCAAATTTTCCAAAACTGAGGTTTCGAAGCTGAAAGCCTGCCACTATTTAACATCTTCAGGGCACCGGGTATTACTGACTCATCTATGGTATGGGATGGTTCTGGGGGGAAAACAAATTCACTGACATTGTGAGCTTAACCCTGGAAGAGAAAATGTGCATATTAACTATTTGGAACCAATCTGGTGTTATCCAACTCTTCTGCATCCTCTGGACTCCATTACATTCTCCTAAAGGAGTAACTGTTTAGTTCCTCTTCTTTGCCTGAGCAACGAGTGGGGAGCAGAGGTCTTTCTCAAAAGAGCAGCAACTGGTCCTTGGATCCCCTTTACAATGGCCATTTGAGCCCTCAGGCTGATATCCTCGGTCTCTAGACATAGATTCAGTTCTGGAAGAATGGCTGCCCAGAGATCAAGCCCTGTTGTTTGGAGGGCTGGAGAGAGTGAGGTCAAGCAAGGAAATAAAATCCTCAAGGCACAAAGGATGGGCCCTAGGAGTCGGTTGTCCTTTTCTCCTCTTTTCTCAGACGAAGAGGTTTTCCACTCAGGCTAATCCAGGAGCCTTAAAAACCCGATCTGGTTCCAGTGTGTCAGGTGGGTAAGCTGACCCATTCTCACCAACACAGGAAAAGCTTCACTTTCTAATCGTCCAAATACTAGAGTTAATACTACTTTCTCACCTTCTTAGCCACCTTTGACCCCACCCCATGGGCTGCCAGTGCCTGATAATTACATGATGTATTAAAGAGAGGGATGGGTCAGTAGCGGCCCTTGGTTGGCAGACACCAGCCAGACCCAGGAAGGTCTAGAGCAGAAGAGAAGGAGAGAGAAACAGAAGGGAACAGGGCATGTACTAGCAACCCTCCTCCCACACAGCCCAGCCGGTCTGGTCTCAGCCTTTGCTGGCCAATGGATGGGACAGTGAGAGGTGACCACTGTGATCCTGATCCAGCTTCACACAGGGCCAAGAAAAGGAACTTGGCCATCTCCCTGTCGGAACTTTCTCCATCACAGTAGGGAGAGAGAGGAATCACTGACGGTGAGCCCTGAAGGTACCAGACAGATCTGCTTATGAGCTTGTTGTTGCTCAGTCTCTAAGTCGTATATCTGATGCTTTGCAATTCCATGGGACTGCAGCACGCCAGGCTTCCCTGTCCTTCACTATCTCCCGGAGTTTGCTCAGACTCGTGTCCAATGAGTCCACTGCTTATGAGGTCTCACGGCAAATGCTAATGACGCCAAATTCTGTGCCTGATATAGAACAGAGGGCCCAGGAGTGGCTTAATCTCTCCTAAGTACAGGTTCCAATGACAACAGAGATGAGAGAGAAAACCAGAGACAAGAGAGTTCAAACTAAAAGTGCTTCAGCTACTTCTAAAAATAAAAAACAAAATGTGAGCAAATTTCTTACACAAATCTTTTACAAGCTACAGAAAAACATTTAAGGGGAGCCTTCTACATTATACAATAAAAAGTCTATTTCTATTTCTTATTTGTATGAAGGAGGAAAGTTTTTTTTTTTTAAACTACAAAAGTTACTCTTAATCATTTAAAACAAAAAGAAGTAGGTTGGGGGATTAGGTCGTGTCTCTTTGGGTGAGCTGCAAAGTGGCCAAACCTGACTAGAAAAGGTAAGACACAGATACACAAATGTCACCTGCTCTGACCCCAGGAGCAGGCCTCAGGCCCAGCCTCTGTACGGAGGCAGAAGAGGAAGGGAAAGCAGACTTGTCGGGGGAGGTGGGGAAGGCTAGGCTAGCATGGCTGTCTGAGACGCCCGGGGTCAGGGCTGCCCTGGCATGGGCACAGGGCAGAAAAAGCACCTGTCCACAGAGCCTCAGATCTGAGCCCTGCTCCGTCTTCCCCTCTGAGTTCATGCTACAGGAGGACACATGCTTAGGGAGGTTTCCCAACTATAATTAGAAGCCTCCAGGAAATTATAAAAAAAGAAGAAAACACAAAACAAAACGCGGCCTGGAAGAATGGGGAATCCCAGAGTCCAGGCTGCCCTCCGCGCTCCACAGGCCAACAGAGGACCTTGTGAGCCTGGAGGGAGGCGTCCGGATGTCTTCAGTGGTCGCCCGGGGAAGCCTCTGCAAGCTAATAAATACTATTTACAAATGGGGAGGAGAAGCCAGGGAGGCAGAACTAGGGGCGTGTGGGGACACAGACTGTGGAGAAATCCTACAAGCAACACGGTGGGGCAGGTTTGCCTGGAGTAGAGAAGCCTGATTCCTTCAGGCATTGCACTTGCGGCCTGAGAGTAGGAAGGGGGCGCCTTGCTCCAGCGAAGGGGCCCAGGGCCGGGGCCCAGGGCAGAGCGGCAGGGGGCGCCCGCGGGGCACCGCAGAGCCAGGCTGAGGAAGGCAGGGCGTCAGTCAGTGCTTCGCCAGATTCCAACAAGCATCCTGGGCAATTTTTGTGGGGTCTGGAGTGAACAACAGTCAGCTCTTCTTCAAGGAGTAGGTCACACCCACCCCGGTGAGAATCGGGCAGTATCTTTTTGGCACTGTCGGTAGAAACAAGCCTGCTTGTCCCACCCCGACCGAAGATAATTGCCTATGGCAGTAAGCGAGGGACGGGCGCGGGCTCCCCTCTGCAGGGAGGGACATGGACCGGGGGAGGCGCTCTCTCACCGCAGGCGGAAATCCCAGGCCGTCCTCCCATCCAGAGCCAGGACTGCTGGTCCAGGTCTTCGTCCGGATTCGGTGGGCAAAAAGGAAAAGCTTATGACAAAAGGTGGTTTGGAGACGTAAAGGCAAAGTGAAGAGACAGAGGGAGGTGGCGACAGCCGCTTTAAAAGGTGGCGTTCACTCTTCTGTCGAGTTCTACAACTTTTAGTGTCTCATTCCCCTCCAGGTTGGTGCTGACCCTGTGAAGGCATCGGAAGGAGAAAGAAGTCTCACCATCATGCTTGGCGGGATAACGCAATCACCCCACGACTGGACTCAGCGGGCTGGCCCACACATGCCTCTTTTCTCCCCTCCCAGCAGCACTTCTCTGTTCCCGAAGGCTCCTGCTACCCGCCTGTCCACCGTCCACATTCCTGCCTTTATCCTCATGCCAAAGGAGACATCCCAACCCAGAGGATAAACATGGTGGTTTGATACTGATTCTTTGCACGCTGCTTAAAATTACTGTATTTATTGAGGATAAATACCCTATGCTAAACCCTGGGAAGGAGAAAATAAAAGGATAAGAGGCTGATCCTTAGTCTAGAATAAAGATTTAAAAAAAAAAAATTTAGATAAAGATGAAACCTGTATAAAGATTAAATGATTCTAGATGAAGGTTAAAAAGACAAACCCCAAACTATCATGAAATAACAATAAATATATCACAGAAAATAAATACATTATTATATTGTGTAACAACCTAGAACATCTCCTAGGCGTTCAGAGGAAGCTGATGAGGGCTCTGGTATCAGGGAGACATTCCAGAACAAGAGGGATTTCAATGGGGCCTTGAAAAGCTGAGACAAGGGGAGAGAAGACTTTTGTCATGAGCCAAGTTATTTAATGGCTAAGTCTTCTCTGGCTCCCAAGGGTAGTCTTCTCTGGCTTCTACAATTCTCTCTAGGGAATAATAGTAATATCTAACCTTGTAAAGTATTTCAAAGGATTTCTATGTCACACTTACATAGTTCTTAAAATAATAAGTGCTATAAATGTTAAATATACATGTAGAATATAAACATATAAAAGTATATATAATTACAAACTTTCCCCTGCAGCATTATGGGAAGAAAGCTCAAAAATTTGAAACAAAAACTTTCCTACTTGTATTGGAATAGCATTATCTCTAGGAGGCACAAGTTCAGCTAGACCACCAACCACACCATGTATAACCAGGATTGTATGCAGACACTCCTTCCCGTGTCATTTAGTGTATCCAGGTACATCTCCTGCAGGGTAACAATCCCCAGCAGTTATACAAGTCTTTATGTTTATACAAGGACACTTCCTCATAACTATCTAAAGGAAACAACTCATGGAGAACTGGAGACAAATATATGTTATTTTCAATAATGGAAACACAAGCACAGTGCCTCTCAAAGGGTCCTTCAGTATTAATATATAACTATCTAAGTATGATTAACACATGTTTGCATGTGTGCTAAGTCACGTCAGTCATGTCCAACTCTGTGACTCCATGGACTGTAGCCCGCTAGGCTCCTCTATCCACTGGATTCTCCAGCCAAGAATACTGGAGTGGGTTGCCATGCCCTCCTCCAGGGGACCTTCCTGACGGGTCTCTTATGTCTCCTGCCCTGCCAGGCGAGTTCTTTACCACTAGCGCCACCTGGGAAGCCCTAATGCATGTTTATTTACATGTAAATCATAAATCTACATATTGACATATAACATGACATATATGTATCTCTAGTTGGAAGGAAGCTTGGAAACGTGAATTGAGGCAGCATTTGCATAGCAAGAACACTGCTGTTACTGGACCGTATGTTTACTTGTGAGACTCTGAGGAGAGGAAGAAGACAGGGAGGAAAGGAGTCAAGCCCTTTCCCCAGTTCTTGGAGCCGCCACTGCCAGCTCCCTGTGGCATAGCAGACACGGGGCCAGCTCTCACTATGTCTCTTCCCCAGTCTCTGTGAGGGCCAGCTGTTGGCAAACAATGGACTCTCCAGAGCCCAGGTGCTGGAAACAGGTCCCAAAAAAGCCGAGGGTTGGACCAGACCAATGGGAAAGTCTACTCTGCACACTGCAGGTTGCTAACTCGTAACCCATCATTGGTGCCTTAGAGGTGAACCCGTGTCTGTTTGACTCACATGTGCTGCTGCAGCTCCAACAGCACTGATTTCTCCAGGCTGGTCTCATTTGAGATAATGAAATGGGGAAGATCCACGTCTGGCCTGGACTCCAGCCCTTTTGCCCTGAGCAGAGCGGAGCCTCGGTCCCAGCGCCCCAGCTCCCCAGCTGAGGCGGAACTGGGCGGCTCCTCCAGGGGAGAATGTTCCTCATAGATCAGCAGGTTCCTGGATCTCACTGAGAACAAAGCAAAGTAACAGGTCTTACAAGAGACCACAAGGATACATCACACCTCCCCCTAGATGCTCAGGGTGGGGAGATGACAATTCATTAGTTCTTGTTGCCTAGGACTGAGGGTGCCAACTGGAGTTGGCTTTCTATAAAGGCTTCAGGATTTCAGAGTTTGGTGTGTTGAAAAATGATACCAATTATAAAGTGCTGGAAGAACAATAGAAGAACAAATACACAGGAAGCAAACTGCCACCCCCACTGCTTTGAAAATAAAACTCCCCTCCAGGCCACTCACCCACCCCGCAACCATCTGGAGGAAACAATTCATGGAGAATAGGAGTCAAATATTTGGAGGTGTCCAGACTCAGCTAAAGTAAGCATCCTCCATGAGTAGGTCTTGCATAGGGGGAAGGTACAAGTGCAGAAAACTGTGTTTTCATTTACAAACTAGAGAGGAGACACAAGGCCAAAGCCATAAATCAAACAACGGAGACACACTATTTTGTTTTATAGAATAGTTGCATAGCTAGATGGCTCAGGAGCAATTTTCTACAACATAGAAACTTTGCTCTCATCAACTTCCATTTAAATTTAGAGATACATTCCCTTGGAGAAAAAAAAGAATTCCCCAGGAGACCACTGAAATTTTTTGTTGAAATGCTGGACCTTCTGTCATATACCTGGCAGAGACATACCTACCTCAGATGTTTCAGAACCACAAAACTATGCCTACCCTCAAAATCCAGTACCCCTAATTCCACACTTGTTCTTACTTGTGTATGTATCTATTTCATGATCCCTACATACCATCCCCTTATTTACCATGTACTTAAAAGAGATCATTGATCTACATGAGACTATCACATCTAACACCTGTGTCTCCAAATTCTCTAAATCTTGGGCATTATATTTTGTAACACAGGCTGATTATCTCATGTCACTTTACAGATGCTTACTGTGGTAACATACATTTCCACATTTCCTTTAAAATGTGATGGAAAACTTACGGCTCCCCAACCCCTTCTCTGCAAATGCACATCCCTCCCCGTGTCAGAACTCCAAAAGAAGATGTCAGGATTTGCCAGAGAACACAGTCTAGAGCAGAAATCTGAAAGCCATGCTCTGTGGAGCTCTAGAGAATTCCCAGTGGTGTCTCAGCCCAGTGCGTGAGGACCCCAAGGGGAGACTCAACAAGTGGCCTGGGCACCAGACTTCCCAAGGCCCTCTTCCTCCCTTCAGTGGAGAAGTTACACTTTTACTACTTTTTAAACATTAGGCTTTCATATGTAAGCAGAAGCCGAGAACACTTCCTGCAAAGTCCTGGAGGTCAGAGTGATGACAGCTAACTACACACTCACTAATTTGGGGGCAGACGCTTGTGTTGATGCTATTCAATCAGTGTTTTTTATGGGAAAGAGGGAACAGTGACATTGAATTGTCTCCTCCCAAGGAATGGATATATAAATATATATGCATTTTTAATAGAGAAATGATTTTGAGACCACTGCTCTGTACCCAAGGAGGCTTATCATAGAGCTATTTCAAACCAAGTGATTTAATACAGTCCTCCCATCAAAAAAAAAAAATTTAGACTGTCACATAAGACTTCTTTCAGAAAGTTAAGTTTTGGGAAATGAAAGAGAAAAGAAACAAGACGCCTCCCCAGCTGCTAAATGCTGTCTTACCCACAGAGGATGTGTAGGGTTCCTGCAGGGAATGCTGGCTGGGCAGGGCCATCTTGGTGGCAGAAGGATAGGGCCCATAGCCCTGAAAGAAGCTGCCAAATGCTACAGCAAAGCATAGCACCACGACCTGCAGGGTGAGAAGAGAACGTGGGAGCCATCAATTCCAAGATGCACAGAGCAAACCTGCAGACCTGCAACTCCTGGGAGGTCTAGAAGGATGACTCTCCTCTGTCAAGCCAGCAGACTGCACCCAGGTCAATTGCTGTCACATCATAGGAGAGAAACAGCCTCCGAGCAAGCTGTGGTTCCTCCAACCCCCAGCACTTGGATGTGGCAAGCTGGGGAGAGGCTGGAGTCTGGGGAGTGGGCCGGGGTGGCAACGGTGCTGCTCATTCGGGAAACTCACCATGAGGCATGTGCCAGTCTGTGTGCCAGCCAGTTTGCAGGTGCGAGAAACCTTGCCCATCACCAGAGTCTGAAGCTTCTGCAGCTGCTGCAGGAGAGTTCTGCAAACACAACAAATCAAAACCATGAAGGGCTTCTCAGAAACGAGAGAGAATTCTTGTGAGTGATCTCCGCCCCGGGCTCCAGGGAGCCTGCTGTGGCTTTGTGTCTGAATCGGAACACAGTACCAAGAAAAAGCTTCCTCTGATGAAGACAGAGACACCACTGTTTTCCAGCATCAGACTTGCAGAGCTTATGGGGCTCAGAATCTGCCCCCGTGAGCAGCTTGTCCATTCTGTGCTGTTCTAAGAGTCACCTCAATGCTCCCAAATCACCCCTGATCATCCTGGGATCTGTTTGTCAGCCACTGAGAAAAAAAGAAGCAACAACTGGTTGGGGATGGTGACACAGAAGAACTCATTTACCCAAGAGAAGAGAAATACCGAAGAAGATGCTAGAAAGGAGAAAAGCGTGGAGAAGGAGATGCCCAGCAGAGAACAAGTGAAGAGGTGGCCAGCAGCATCACTGAGCAGCAGGTGCTCAGATGGCAGATCTACAGAGAAGGGGAGAGACAGAGAGGAAATCAGGAAGGGCAGGGAGGCCAACAGCCATGGGCACCTCAAGACTGTGGTCCTTGAAGGCTCCCAGCACCTCCACAGGCAGAAATGAAGCTCGAATATGAAGGAGCAAAGAAGCCAGCTCAGCTGGACACAGGTTCAGAGCCAGGACCCCAGAAGCCATGCTCTGATGCAGGTTCTGATGCTTCTCCAGGGAAAGACAGAGAGCAGGAGCCAAAAAAAAAAAAGAGTTGTTCTGCCCCAAATGGGACAACTGCGCACAGCCTTAAAAGGGGAAGGGTTGGGAATGAGAATAGTATGTTCTGTTCTGTGTGACATGGGGTCACAAAAGGAGCAGATGGTGACGTTCTTTGCAAATTCTGAACAGTGCAGCCACAGAAAAGGACCTCCCAGCCCAGGCTCCCAAATTAGAGCCTTGGGGATGAATTCTGTGTGAGCAGCGTAAAGAGCTGAGGCTGCTCCCCGCCCCCATCCCTCTTCTCCAAGCCCAGGGCACTCAGCAAAGTGGAGAGATTTTTCAAGCAGATGATTTGTTGAGTCTCAAAGAGTTTCAGAAAATTCATGCTGTGAGGGGGACATGAGAAAGCCAGTTTGTTCACTGGAAAACATCAGCAAATCACTCATTGGCAGAATTCTGGGCATTTGCAGATAACCTGCTGCCCACTGCAGCCCAGCTCCCTGAATAGCTTTCAAGGGCTGGCAGGACAAGCAAAATATTCCCAAGTCTACAGCTTCCCTCAACCTCCCCACTCGTGACCAATACCAATGAAGTGAATTCTCCCAGGTTTAAGCCAGGTAGGGACAGGTTGGCTGTAAGAATAATATTGCTCTAGCAGTTAAATGGATAAGAATAGGGCCAGAACTGGAGCCCACAGCACAGGCCGCAAAGGCCTTCTGAACTTAACAACCCCTGTGTGGTTCCATCTACACCCTGTTTTTACCTTGTACAGTGGTCTTGTGTGTGTGTGTGTTTAGTTGCCCAGTAGTGTCCAACTCTTTGTGACCTCATGGACTATAGGTCACCAGGCTCCTCTGTCTATGGGATTCTCCAGGCAAGAATACTGGAGTGGGCTGCCACTCCCTTCTCCAGGGGATCTTCCTCTCTCAGGGATTGAACCCGGGTCTCCTATGTTGCAGGCAGATTTTTTACTGTGTGAGCCACCAGGGAAGCCCCAAAGGTGGTCTTAATGTAAGCAAAACAAAATCATTCATCCCTTTATTTAATATCATTAAATTCTATTAATATGGAGGTCTCTTTAGTACTTAGGTGTATGTTTTCTTGCTTTATAGTAATCTAGAAGTATAATCAAAAGTAGTATAGACTGGTTTACATTTATATATATTCAAGCAATATGTTCTTTAAAAGAATTCTGTGTGTTACTCAAGGCTGAGTAATACTAATGGTGTGATGACTTTAAATTCTACTTTAGGGAATTGTGTCATTTGTGACAACATGGGTGAACCTGGAAGTCATTATGCTAAGTGAAATAAGCCAGATAAAGAAAGATAAATACCATATGGAATCAGTTACACATGGAATCGTTAAAAAAAAAAAAAAAAGTTGAACTCATAGAAATAGTAGAAAGTGGTTGTCAGGAGCCGGGGGAATGGGAGACAGGAAGTTTGGTAAAAGGGTACAAACTTTCAGCTCTAAAATAAATAAGGTCTGAGGATCTAGTGCAAAATATGGTGACTACAGGTGATAATCCCTGGAGGAGTGTTAGAGAGCATTTAACAGGAGGCTTCCTGTGTGCCGTTTTCGGTCTTGCATAAACCCTTTGTTCCTTATTAGCTCCTGAATGCAGGAGCAAGAGGAGCCACAAGCGGTTCCCGGGAATAATAAGAATCTCCTTTCCTTCGTTAGCTTTCCCATAGGTGAAAAGTAACCATTTACAACTCTCCTCCATTCTCATATGGAAAGTAACTATTTACAACCCCCTCTCTTTGAGATTGACTCTAGCCTCATGTTTCCTGGATGACTAGCAAGATTTTTGATCCTTATCTCTACTGAGAAAAGCTATCTTGTAAGACAGTATATATATGCCCACAATATGTTGAATAAACACCTTTGTTCCGTCAGAACATTGGTCCTCGTGTCTTTCTTCATTTCTCTTTCTCTCTCCCTCTCTCTCTCTCCTTCAGGCTGCTTCCACAGAGCACGGGGTCCGCTGTGTCTACTTACTTGCCCAGGCTTTCAAGACCTCTTCAAGAAGGCGCCCTGAGCCTACGTAGACAGTGCTAACTCTTTGTCTTAGAGTTGTATTGACACCCTGTGTAAACCAGAGACTATCAGCCTCTTTTCTTCCTTCTTTCTTTTACTTTTTTATCGTTGACTCCATACCACCAGGTTCTGGTCCATTAAAGGACCCCAACAGAGGAGTACATAGCAACACATGCCAATATTCTTGGCAAGATAATCCCATGGACAGAGAAGCCTGGCAGGCTACAGTCTATGGGGTCACAAAGACAGACATGACTGACTGTGTGCTCGCACGCACGTGCGCACACACACACACACACAGAGGATAACACTGTATCATATAACTGAAAATTGCTAAGAGAGTAGAACTTAAATGCACTCACAAAAAAATAAAAATAAAACAAATTAAGTAGCTGAGGTGATAGACGTGGTCATTAACTCAATGTGAGGAATCCTTTCACAATGTATACGAATATCAAATCATTATGCTGTACACTTTAAATATCTTACAAATTTACTTGTCAATTATATGTCAATAAGATAGAAAAAAAAATCAGAACTTTGCAGCTAAAGGATCTTATGATGCAGCAAGTTCTTTTCCTCACGGTTTTTCTCTTCTCCCAAGAACTCCCAAGAGCACTGCCTTCTTGCATGGCTGCCTTTTCAAAGCTGAGAGCTGAGTGACCTCTGACACACGCTCCTTCTGGATGAACGTTCCTTCCAGCAGAGCCGACATCTGGCAGGCGATGGCACGCATTTTATTGACAATCGTCTGTCATGTCAGCCCCAAAGCCCTCTCTGGGTTCTCCCTACTGTATTTCTGGAAAACCTGGGGGCAGAGGCAAAGGCGAGCCCGCTAACAGGCCGATGCACCTAAGCCCCGATGGTATTGTGCCTGAGGCTCAAGTTGGGCCCCCAGCCACAGGTGTAAAGTGCTGCCAGTTTGGAAGAAAGACCATCTAGGACTGGCTAGGTGAGCAGGGAGGCCTGTATCTTTAGAGGTGTACGATGCTTTACTTGGCATTCATCAGCACATCCTTTCCAAACTCAAAGATAATTATGTGCTGAATCTACTGTAAATGAAAATTGTTGTTTAATGGCCCCTGATTTCTAACAGTTTATAATGCAACTCTTTAAGATGAGCAAACATGTAGTTTAAAATAGATTTTTCAGTTTGAAATTTCTGTGGAAAGCAACAGTAATTTACAATGTGCTGTTTGCTGCTGCTTCTCCTGCTCAGATTAGTGAAGGTAAACTGGTGGGAAGCCCGACGCTCTGAAGGCCCCATCCATCAGCAACAGAGGGAGTCCACCCAAGGAGAGCAGGTTAGCTCATCCAGCCCCAAAATTGACACAGATTTCCATGATGCGATAGAGTTTGGGAAATTCATAGACATTCACACAATAGAAACACTCATTTTTTGTCATAACCAAAGAAAATTATCAGTGATTGAGTGTCCACCAACTGAGTTCTAGAACTTCATACGAGGTACTACGTAAATGTCTCAAAGACATATAACCAGTAACTAGAAGACAAAAGATGTAAACCCAAACCTATCTGACTCCATAGTTCACGTACTTTCCAATTCAATACAGCATGGTACCCCAACCTATAACCTAATAAAATTAATGATCAAAAGACTTCTTAGTTAAGTAGATTTTTCTTAAATCCAGTGACATTAATATCATATTGAGGAAAGTCTCTAGTGGTCACGTGATTAGGACCCAATGCTTTCACTGTTGAGGCCTGAGTTTGATCCCTGGTCAAAGAACTAAGATCCTGCAAGCTGCATGGCATGGCCCCCTGAAAAAATATCATATTGACAACAGCACAGTCAAGAGATATGTCCACCATTAAACAAGAAAAGATTACTTTCAGCAGTGACCAAGCTACAGACAGAAGGGCCACAGTGACTCTGATGGCAATGAGATACATACTAACAAAGTTTCAGTGATGTTGATACAAATAAAAGCAATAAGGTGAAATATACATTTCTTGGCAGATCTCTGGAAATGACAAGATAACATGCAAGAGATGGATAAAAGAATAATGGGTGTTCCTTAGCCTAAGTCAAGTGTCAGGAAGTCAAACCTGAGCTTTGTTTAGGGAAAATGGAAATTATAAGCCCTGCCCCTCCACTGGACACCAAGAGAGCTGATGAGATGGCTTCAGAATTCCTGCTGTTGCTGCTGCTAAGTCGCTTCAGTCGTGTCCGACTCTGTGCAACCCCATAGACGGCAGCCCACCAGGCTCCGCCGTCCCTGGGATTCTCCAGGCAAGAATACTGGAGTGGATTGCCATTTCCTTCTCCGGTGCATGAAAGGGAAAAGTGAAAGTGAAGTCGCTCAGTCGTGTCCGACTCTTAGCGACCCCATGGACTGTAGCCTACCAGGCTCCTCCGTCCATGGGATTTTCCAGGCAAGAGTACTGGAGTGGGGTGCCATTGCCTTCTCCGTCAGAATTACTAAGTCAGTAATATTCACCAGAATAGGTAGATGAGTTCCCAGGACAAGAAACCTGAATTTAGATCTCAGTACCACAGCTGTGGGCTTTTAATCATATTAAGCCCTGAGTTTAGGCATCAGTTCAATGTTCAGCAATGCTCACTGCACTGCTGCCTAAACTCAGGACTTGAATAATATGGTCAAAGTTAATTCCCTTGACCAGCTAACAGAATAGTGAGAGAATCCCTGTCTGGGGTACTCTGGCTTTGCTGGAACAAATACACCTTTGCAGAGTGCTTGCTGTTTCTTTCCACTGATGACAGATGAGTCTCTGTATGGGAAAGCCTGGGACCTCAGGGCTGATATGCTGTTCTGAGATGACGTGGTACTTTCTCTGGTGGCACTGGGACAGATGCCATGCCCTGCAGCACTGGGAGCTTGGATGACAGCTGTTATTCTACTTGCATAAAGGACTGGCTGGAGAAAAGGCAGGCACTAGATGAAATGGAAGAATTATTTTAACACTAAAGCTATATAAAGTCAATCATAGGACAGACTCTCCAACAGTGCATTCAGAGCTCGGTATAAACTTCTCCTTTATTATTGTACTTTAAATCATCAGTGATCATGGCTAAATATGGCTTAATGAATTCTTGGGCTTCCGGGAGCAAGGTCTTAATTTAGAGAGACGTTTATCTGGGCCAAGAAATTTTTCACAATTTGTTAAATCAGAGTGTCCAAAGCTCAGTCGAGAATGTGGATTCTTGTCCTGTGGTGAGATGTAAAAATAAACTTTACGGCTGTGCTTGCACAGCTCCAAGGAAAAGAGCAGTGAAAAGCAGCTGCCAGCCTCACCCAAAATAAAGCATCACCCTGTATCTTGGGAGACGGATCAAAGGAAATTGGGCAAAACATTCGAAAGTAGCCGACAGTGTGAGACACAGTCTCATAAAAACTGGGAAATGCATCAACAGCCTCGTGTGTTTTCTTGCAGTTGGTTTCATTTTGTTTTCTTCCGTTTCCGTTATTTAAGAGAAACAGTGGGGGTGAGGAGAGGAGGGAGCAAGAGAGAACAAGAGGGATACAGCGACTGCATCTTCTGCTTCGAACGTTCTAGTATCTAATTTCCCACTGGAGTCAGAATCTAGGACCCAGGAAAAAGGATAAATTGGTGGTTCCCAATTACTTGCTGCGCTAGGAGCTGCAAACCAGGTCCTCTCTATAAACACACTTTCCATCAAATCCTGTGACACGCCTTTCTCAGAAGTGAAACCAGCTGTGCGTGCACATCTGTGTGTGTCAGTGAACCACTCCGGGCGCATCAGCCTCCCACGGGGATGAAGAGACTTTTTTTTACACCCTTATGGAACGACTTAGAGCAGTAAGTTCTAAATTCCAAATCATGAACCATTCGTGGGCTGTGGAAACAACTGGGGTGTGACTGGTGTATTTTCTAATGAAACAGAATCAAATAAAACACATACTATCTGACGGCATCACACATAGTAAATAAGTAATTATCCGTGAAACATTCGTATTAGTTATGTATGTGATGTATGTGTGGTGTATCTGGGTCATTATACAACATGTAAAATATGATCAAAAAGTCTAAGTGTTATTTAACTACAGTGCTTATGCAAAAAAAAAAAAATTATTATGAGTGACTATTATGTGGCTTCATGATGGAAGAGGTAGGCATCCATGTTCTTCTGAAGCAAAATCCCACCTAAAGCCCTCCCCACCCACCCCAGTCTTCCAGAATTAGTGTCAAAGATCTGAGGATTAGGAGGGAGGTGTTACAAAGCTGAAACATGTACCACAAAGTCCTTCTGTGGAGAGAGAGGAGCTGGTAGGATATATTGTTAATAATAACGCAAAATACTGCATAAGAATATTTAGGAGACTCGTGTGTGTGTTAGTTGCTCAGTCGTGTCCAACTCTTTGCAACCCCATGGACTGTAGCTCTCCAGGCTTCTCTGTCCATGGGATTCTCCAGGCAAGAATACTGGAGTGGGTGGCTATTTCCTTCTCCAAGGAGGCTCGTGAACTACCATAAAGACTTTTAAATACTCAAGTGCAAACTCTTACACAAAAGATAATCACATTCTGCTAAAATCCTAAACTTTGAATAAATATTCATTTATTTATGACCTTTTACTTAAGTTTTGAAGGCAGTTTATGGCGTTCTGGTCTAAATTCTTAAAAATACAAATTGCCTCCTTTTTCTCACTGTGCAATTGCCACATTACAAGGAGCTTTATTTTTCAGGGACCAGGGGGCACTTCTGAAATATTCTATCACCTACTCGCCCAAGAACACAAAAAAGAGAGTTCCAGAATGTTTTCTGGGGCTGAGGAATGTCTAACTTCACCATGAAATCATACTAAAATGCCTTTCTAAACTCTCTGGGATACTCAGCCTTGTATCAACAATCCTTTGAAGATTGTAATATTTTCACCTGAAAAAAAAAAAGTTTATACTCTTCACACAGCCAGAAGTTAGAGATAACGGAGAAATGAAAAGTGATTTAAACCAAGATATAGGTCTACAGAGGGTCATTCCTGGCCTCGGGTCATTCGTCAGCACTCTAACAGCCTCTCTGTGCACAGTGGGAGAGGGGGACCAGCTGGTTACGGTCAGTGGAAGAGAAGAGAAGACATCACACATGGAAAACCATAATAGCACAGAGGGAGCCAGCAGACAAAACTGGTGCAAAGGGACATGGCTGTGCGGCTAAACAAACAAATTAGGAGAGGCAGAACACGATCAAAGCCCAGCGGGCTTGGCTGGAAAGACCTCTCTCGGGAATCGCATGCAGATTGTAAAGAACAAGAAAAGCAGAGACAGAGAGGAGGACTCGAGTTAAGAGGAAGGTCAAAGAGGAAAACTAAGGAATCCTTGTTTCTGATAACAACACAAATATAGGTCAGGAGAAGCACATCCTTTACTTCTGTGAGGGCCAGGGAAAGGGAACCAATGCGGCCCACACCCCATGTCATATGTCCTAAGGCCTCTCCTCACCCCACCTAGCCCCAGCCGGCACTGTCCATGAGTACCCCCAAGGCCTGCTCCCTCGAGCTCCCTCTGGGTCAGGTTAAGAGCTCCAGACAGACGTATCACCTAGGTCCTGCTGACTCCTCATCCCACTGGGACGGGCGTACTAGGGGAAACTGGAGCAGGCCCCCTTAAAACGTGGGTCCCGAGCAGGGCCCTTTCGTTCGGATCCAAGGTTGGCCCTGTGATGGGGAAGGCATTGGTCCTTGGAGAGAGCGCACAACGGGGGTAGGAGTGATTGCGGTAGGGACCAGTGGAAAAACGAACTGCCTGAGTCCCAGTCCCCGTCTTACCTCTGAATGTCTAGATGACCTTAACCTCACCAGCCCTCAGTTTCCCGCTCTGTGAAATGAAGTGATTAGCAGTTAAATGAGATGATCTCTAAAGTATATTTCAAGTCTGAGCTCCTGATATGAGGGCTCTCATATCCAGAGCTGGTTGCGACACCTGTCTCTCCACTGATTGTCAGGGTTGATTCAGCCGATCTGGCTGGCTACGCAGGTGTTCCCTTCCTCCCTCATCGCTCCACGTGCAACCTCTCAAAGATGTGTGCTCAGTCGAAGAGGACGACATCTCCGATGAAGGAGGATCAGTCTTTGATCAAAAATATATGAGTGGCTGCACTCCCCGGCTAGAACCTCTAAACCTCCCCTCTAAACAAGCTCTCACGTCTAAGCTCCTGTGAGTCTACAGATCAGCCCTATATATGTTCAAGGGCAAAATTAGACATGAACAGAGGAAACTGAGCCACAGACGCCTACAACGAATGGGCTGGCCGGATCACTTGTGCGGAAGAAAAGGCTATAAAGTTGGGGAAAGACAGGGTCTTTCCAGAATGAGACATGCAGCTTGGAGACGAATGAGAAGCAAGGAAGGCCAGGAGACGTCACATGCAGTCTCGCCTGGACTTTGTAAAAGCTAAAGTATTTCCTGACTGAGCGCAGGAAGGAGGGCCCCCTGGGAAACCATCTCTCTCTGGCTCACACATTTCCTGGTAGCAGGTGATTAGCAGATCGCCTTACAGACAAGTGTGAAGGCGTCTTCCCACTGCTCCAGCTGCCCAAGGTTCCAGTGGTAAAGGCTGCGGAAGTCTCCTCTCCCGTCCCCACCCCCTTCCAGCTTCCTGAGCTCAGGCAAAAGGGCCTTTTCACCTTGAAGCCGGTAACACGCTACCTGGCTGCTGTTGGGGCCAGTACTACCCTAAGATTCAGGACTGACTCGGGCTTCGAGGGCTCGTTCTCATCGGGAAAGATGCAAGTCCTTGTGGGGTGGAGCATGGAAGTGGTAAAATGTAAAGAGGTGCAGTTTTTCTTTAGTTTGGCCAACAGTGAAGCACCCGCTTGCCTTTCCTGCCAGGTCATGCCAAATGAAACAGCGGCACCCCAGGCTCCCACCCACTTCTGGGTAGCCAGGATCCTGTCCACGTCTGGTAACCCCTTCTGCCTCCGCCCGCCTACCTCCGAGGGATGGTAATATAAGAAGCACGAACAGGACACAAACACAGGTGTGTGTTCACTGGGCCCCGCCCTGTACTTAGTTCAAACACTGGGTCACTCATTCGGCGCCGTGAATAAAGGGCCCGAACATCTCCCCCTACCACAGGCCCACACCACCACCTCCTCCTGACCAGTTTAGGGCAGAGACGGCCAAGGTTCACGCTGGCCACTCCGGCTACGGTGTCCTCTGGGCAAGGAGAGGCCCTTGGCAGGAACAGAAGGAGAAGGGAGAGGAAGTCGGGGGGAGGGCAGACCCTTCCCTGTTTGCACAAGAGCAGCTTTGCTTTATTCCCTGGCTTCTCAAGCCGAAACATACGAAAAGCTGCTGGACTGAGAGTCTATGACCTAGGAGGCCCCTCATCAGATTACTTGTGGGAAGATGGCAGGTTAATCAAGTATTAACCACTTTCACCATAAAGGGTTGGTTATCTACCAGGAGTCTGGAAAAGGGAGGAGATTGAACACAGGGCCTGCGGGGGAACCACAGTGGAAGCTCCTGCCAGTCAAGAGGCAAGCAGAGCACCATAAGCACAAAGTAGATTATTTTTCAGTGGAATTTCCTGCAGGCTGAACTGCTGGCAAAAGCTCCCACAGCGAAGAAGATAGAAGGAAAACGACCACTGGCTCTCAGGGCAGAACTCAGGATATGCTGACCCCAAGCTCAAATATACAGGGGCTCTCTAACTCATATTGACATCCTATTAATATAGCCATGGCCATTATTTTAAATGGCTTCCTGATGGCTCAAGACGGTAAAGAATTCACCTGCAATGCTGGAGACCTGGTTTCGATCCCTGGGTCGGGAAGATCCCCTGGAGAAGGAAATGGCAACCCACTCCAGTACTCTTGCCTGGAGAATCCCACGGACAGAGGAGCCTAGCGGGCTACAGTCCACGAGGTCACAAAGAGTCGTGCACGACTAAGCAATTAACACTCTATTATTTTAAAAGATAAAAACAATTGGCGAAGCACGGATTGTTCTTGATACACACATAATCAGATGTGCTTTATGTCCATGCTCTGCAGATAACAGCTCTTTATCAAAATCTGACAGAAATAAAATTATGTAGAAATACATTTACTGATATGAAAATATATGGCCAGTGATTTCTGTTAAATGGGAAAGGTTCTTAACAGAAGAGGATGTACAACATAAGTACATACATATAAAATATTCCATTTCAAAATGTAAACAGTTCTTTGGGTGAAAAGATTTGGGCGGATTTTCTTTTCTTTTTTAACTGTATTTTCTAAAAAATTTTTTTACAGTGGGCATATATTACATGTGTGTGGGTTTTCTTTTTTAGGTTTAAAGTATATGATATAGCAGGGTCAGCTTGGAGAGGGGAGGAGAGATCCTTTCCCAGCAAAGGGGTCAGGCGGCGAGCTCTTCTCATCACAAGCACCCAATGCTCTTTGCGCCTCTGCTGCCCCCGTGTGGCTGCAGGAAGACCTGACACCTGGAACCTCTGGACAAGACCCAACCTGAACCAAACTCCATTCTCTTGGATGGATTCCTCTTTCCCTTTTCACCATTTCATGGCCTGGATTTGTCCCATTCATGAGGGGTTTTTGCAATAGCGATGGCTAAGACAGGAGGTGGGATGGACTAGAATCTGCTCAGGATGCTAACAAAATGGATACCGACTCTGGTGGGGGTTTAGGACCCAGAGAAACCACTCTGGCAAGAATAAAGGTGTAGGTAAGAAGGGATGAAGCCTCAGGAGACTAATGGCCAAAGACAACAGCAAAACCGGAACCCTGAAGTGCCACTGGAAACCAGTTCCTCTGCATGGGGGATCAAGGTGATATCACATGGAGCTGATGACATTTACTTACTTCTGTTGTTTGCCTACAGAGTGCTGGAGATGACTGCCCTTGACCTGCCACATGAGCACGCGTTCCCAGAAATGCAGAGAGAAACCCACTGGGGTCACAATGTCCACTTTTCCTACTGATGGTATTTTTAACTGAGGACTCAATTAGCCTGCTGTTTGAGCAACAGACCATGAAGATTTAGGAAATGGGAGCCAAATTTTACACTATTATCAGATGACATGCAAACAGATTTACCCTGATCCCTTAACATTTGCAAAATTGTTATTAGGCATTAATGCTAAGCCTTAAAATGATGAATTAATATTTTGCTTACGTAAAAGCCAATTTTTCTCTGCTGGGATTGTTGGATCTATAACAGCTAACGGCAACAGGATCCCTTGACTAATGAATACTTTAATTTTCACAGCATAAGCAGACTCTGAACACACACACACACGATGAAACTCCTCAACCACCGTTTCTCAGCCCTATACTTCAACATGACCCAGGATAAAGCTCATCAAGGCTCTAGGGCCAGACTGCCTGCCTTCAGATGCAGCTCTGGCATTTACTGTGTGACTTTGGGCAAGTCACCTAACCTTTCTGAGTCTCCATTGAGTTCAGTTCAGTTGCTCAGTTGTGTCCGACTCTTTGCGACCCCGTGGACTGCAGCATGCCGGGCCTCCCTGTTGAGTCTCCATTACCTCCTCTATACATAGGGATAGTAATAGGACTAGGTCATAGGGTCATCAGAAGGTTAAATGAATTAATATCTATAAAGTCCTGAAAACAGCACCTGACACAGGAGGTGCTAGATGAACTCATTAATCCATCTGTCCTACAGTGATTTTTCAAAATGGACTTAAAATGTAATCAATTAATTAACTTTTAAACACAGTAATTAAAAACTTTTTTAAAAACAAATTTGGCTTTCTCTCTTTTTTCACTAGTAAGTACTAATTTATTTTACTCAAACTGGGGGACAACAAAGTGGCCACTCCCTCCTTAGCCACCTCTATAAAGTCTGATGTAATTTTCAGGAGAATCAGACTCATTGACCATATTCTCTCCCAAGTCTCTTCCTTAACTCCCTCTTCATGGAAGTCCTTGTCAGAGTCAGCCTCTTCATCAATCTCATGTATTTTAGGAAAAGTAAAGGACATGCACATGCAGGTGTGTGTGTATGTGTGTGCACGTGTGCACAGGCGGCAGGAACAGGTGCACGGAGCGTGGTCGTCCTGAGCATCCCGGCACAACTACTGTTTCAACGGCATCTCCCCCCCTTTCTTCCCAGCTCCCTTTCTGATCTGCCCCTCTCCCCCACCTTCCATCAGGCATCCTCACTCCAGGAACCCTCACCTGTTGGTGTTCTCCAGAACTTCCACCTTCTTTCGAAGCTCCAAGTTCTCCGTTGAACAAGACTCTACCCTACAGAGGAGAGAGAAAAAGAAAAACCTGAGTTTTATCAAGGGAATAAGCACTAAGCCGGGAGCTAGGATGGAGGCAGGTGGGGTTCAGAGAAAAAATAAACAGAGAAGCAGCTACTCTAGGGAGATCAGGAAGGAAGCCAGGCCAACCTGAGTTGGGGGAAAGGGTGAGGGCACAAAAGAAAAAAAAAAAAGAGAAAGAGATTAGTAACAAATGGCTCAATGATGGGAAAGAATAGGGATGGTACACAATGTAAACTTCTTATGTGCTGTGCTTAAGCACGTCAGTCGTGTCTGACTCTTTGCGACCCTATGGACTGTCGCCCACCAGGCTCCTCTGTCCATGGGGATTCTCCAGGCCAGAACACTGGAGTGGGTTGCCATGCTCTCCTCCAGCGGATCGTCCCAACCCAGGGATCGAACCCAGGTCTCTCACACTGCAGGCAGATTCTTTACCATCTGAGCCACCAAGGAAGCCCAAACCTCTTATAGGGTTTTTCAAACTTGATTTCTCTTGACTCTTCCCTATGGCTCACAGTGCTCATCACACTTCTTCCTCGATATTACGGGGTCGGAACGCTGCTAGCTGTGCTCTCGGCCAGAAAGACTGCCAGGGCTTGGGGCAGGGGGAGAGGGAAGGACAAGACCCTAGGACCACAGGAGAAGGAACCCAGGTGCTGGAGGAGGCATGCCCCAAGAGGCCTGAAAGAGATTTTCATCAAAACATCTTGACCCTGGATACCTCAACAATGATTGGTAATAATTCTTATTACCAAAACCTAAATCAGAAGGAAGAAACACTGACTCTCAGTAGGAACTTCAAAAACCAGCCAGGATCCACCAACCGCTCCCCTCACCACATATACATAAAGATTCATTTCTAGGTCCAGGGACTCATTCCCATTTTACAATGATATTAGTTTGTCAGATGGGAACTATTTTCCAGGGTAATACAAAATTGTATTTTAATTTATGTTTTTCTAACAGCCCTCCTGATATTCCAGGCTATTCAGAATAACACAAGGTATCTTCAAGCGTTTTTGCGCAGTCACTCACCTATAACACCAATCATAGCAGACAGAAAATAAAGAACGCCAACTTGTCTTATATCCCCTGCTGCTTTCTCTAGGGTGCAAGGGAGTGTGGCCAAGGGTAATTGATTAATTAGCCCTGGGCTCTTTTCTGCCAAAACAGGACCTCTCCTCTGAGGAATCCAGGAATGTGCATGAAGGTTTGTATTTGTGCTTATTTGAAAGGGAAGCCTTCAAGGTCTTATAGACCTTTGGTTGGAAACAGTGCTGTACAAACGCCTACTAAGATCGAAAGCGGAAATGTGTTAGTCACTCAGTCAAGTCCAGCTCTTTGTGACTGCGTGGACTACAGCCCGTCAGGCTTCTCTGTCCATGAGATTCTCTAGGCAAGAATACTGGAATGAGTAGCCTTTCCCTTCTCCAGGGGATCTTCCTGACCAAGGGATCGAACCCAGGTCTCCTGCCCTGCAGGCAGATTCTTTACCACCTGAGCCACCAAGGAAGTTGTACTTTTTATTTCTTGCTAGATATATAAGCTTCTCCTCTAAAAACCTGGAGAAGGTAATGGCATCCCACTCCAGTACTCTTGCCTGGAGAATCCCAGGGATGGTGGAGCCTGATGGGCTGCTGGACCCCCGTCTATGGGGTCGCACAGAGTTGGACATGACTGCAGTGACTTAGCAGCAGCAGCCTCTAAAACCCACTAGGTGGCAGGCAAAACACAGCTGATAAACCAAGGGCCTTTGCTGGGAGCCAGGTGAGAAACTGAACCCCCTTGTCATGGAAATCAGGGGCCCCTGCACTCACATTTCTCTATGTGAATTGCTCAATACACACAACCAGTTTCACAGGAGGCTTACTTTTTCTCCAAGCTGTCCATGTATTCTTTCTTCTTCCTCCTGCTTTCCTGGGCTGAAATCTGCAATGGAAGGGGAGAAGAGAGGATTACGCTATAGCTGTATCAGTAAGGGACAACAGAGGATGAGATGGTGGGATGGCATCACCGACTCAATAGACATGAGTTTGAGCAAACTCCAGAGACAGTGAAAGACAGGGAAGCCTGGCATGCTGTAGTCCGTGGGGTTGCAAAAAGTTGGACACGACTCAGCGACTGAACAGCAACATAGCAGTAAACCCATATGACAGGAGGCCATGAGCATGGAAATCACAGAAGCCCTGCTCACTTCTGTGGCCACTTCCCATTTCTTTAACCTGCTGGTTCATCTACTAATCACCTCTTCTGTCCCCCTGGTTTCAATCGGTCTATGTTCTCATCTACTTTCCAACAAACTAGGCCCCCAGTGAGGACAGTAGTCCAGGAATCAGACCGAACATGGACATCACGAACCATCTCTATGGTCTCAGAAAAATGATTTCAATTCTGTGGACCTAGCTGGGTCACTGTAATACATAATATAAGCCAGTTGGGGTTAGTTACACAAAAATTCCCTGGTGGTTCTGCACATGGGTGAAGAATTATGACTCTAAGCCCTTTCCTTCTTCCTCTCTTAGTCTCCTCCCTCCTGCTCTATCCACACCCTAGCCATGCCCCAGGGCCTCTGTATCCCTTATTCCCACTATAGGGGCCCAGGACTAGGAAACTGCTAGACCCAGGCATAGAAGAGCCTGCAGAATTTCTTAACAAAAACATCTATCAGGAAAAAAAATTAAGCAAGCACTCATAATATATTGATATTTATGTATTTATAATATTATAATTTATAAATATTTATAAATTGCATAGATGCCTACTGGGGGGAATATTGTATATATCATAAAATGGACATTTTAAAGGCTGAGATGTTTTTAAATGTAAATGGGAGTTCTAATATTTTCCTCCGATGCCTGAATAGGTCATCTTGAGCATCATGGAGTGTGTACACCTGATTTGGGGCCCACTGATCACAAGATGGGTGGCATGGCTGGAGGAAGACAGGGCCAAGCCTTGGTCCCGACACCAAGGGCCAGGCCAGCGTTGGCCACCGGGCAGGGAGGACAGGCACATGGCTCGGTTCTGCTCACAGAAGTGCCTGCATCTGACGGACTCACCTTATTCTTGATTTTCCTCCGGATTTTCTTCAGGGCCTTCTCCTCTGATTTCGTCAGGGGCAACTTGGTGGGGATGGGATAGCCCTCGGCGATCAGGGTCCTCTTCTCCTCCTCCGTCAGGACCAGGGGGCCTGATCCCTGCAGCTTCTGTGCAGACCAAGGAGCAGAAAAGGGTCAAAGAGGAGCAGCCGGGCCCACCAGAGGGAAGCCTCCTGAGGGGCAAGGAGGGTCTGTTATGATGTCTTGCAAACAACTAAGGAAAAAGGATGCCCATCTGTTTGGGTGAGAAATGGGCACTCTGAAGTGGAAGCAAAAAAATGGAGAAGATGCCCGTGTGAGTGTTACAACCCAAGGATTATAATTTAAGGGAACAGGTAAAGAAACCTCCACCCATTATCTCCCACAAAGTATCCCACTGGCTAAAACATGGAAATTAAAGGATAGAATTAATTTCCAACATCCCTGGAGGTTTCCTGTCCTCGGAGTGATGAGGAATTCACTTGGAGCTCTGTGGAAAGTTTTGTTGTTCTCCTGAAAAGGCCATTTTGCAAGATGCTCTCTATACACTAGGAGCCGCTTCTCAACCTCCACTTCCAGCTAAAGGGCTAGGACTCCCAGGGACACACCGGCAGGCTTGCTCCACGACAGTCTCTAGTCAGCACTGTCCTAGACTGTCCATCGTCAGTGGAGATGACAACCATAGCTCATCCCATGTCATCCACACTAGGACAATGTGTTTATAATTAGTCAATAAACGGAGTACCTATGGCATATTAGCTCTGTGTTAAATGCATGGAGGAATCAAAACGAACTCTGTCTCTTAAGTAGCTAATGAGATCAAGACTGAATTGAAACACGTGACAGAACAAGACCAATTAAATGCTAGACTGTGATAGTCACTCCAGGTGCATTAATAATATGAAGAAAGGGAACACTTGTGAGAGTCTATGCAATACGGGAAGGCTTAGGGTAGTAGATAAGACTTGAACTGGGCCTCCTGATAGAAAGAAGGTGATTTACACAGGGAAGGACTTTCCAATGAAAGGCAGCCTTGTAAAGAGTAACAGAAGAAGCCGCTCTGCCTGGAGGGGTTGAGTTCTTAAAGCTGCTGCAGGCTAGACACATACAGAGGGTGTCAGTACCCAGCAGAGGTATGAGGACTTGATGCCAACAGATAGTAGGGAAACACAGCACAGATGCTGAGCCAAGGTCTGACATGGGGAGGATTTCATCCATGGCCACATGGAACGAACTGATTGTGGCAGGACCCACAGACCCATAGGATGAACACTATTTCAGTAATCAAAAGAGTGAAGGGTTAATGGTGAGGAGGTAAAGATGGAGTGCAAAGAGTTAACCCACTGGCCCTCAGTAATAGTGATAAATAAGAACACGGCCACAGATCTAAGAACTTGCTGAGCTTCTGAGACAGACTGCATTCAACTTTTCAAAATTATGTTAATTGATAGACGGCTCTTCTAGAATTTTTAAATATTTCACTTCATTCAAGTTTGTTCCATGTGATATTATAAATTCAGTAAGGTTGACTATGATATTTAAATCCTCAGAAAAATCAATTGACTATTCAGAAAAATACAAAATTAATTATCTATCACTATTTTTTATTTGGAGAAATTATACATGTGAGGGATGAATAATGACTCGTGAGTTCCATCCTGAGTCACTGGGTTAAGAGCTGAACCACATATGATAATATACATGTTTCAATGCTATTCTCCCAGAACGTCCTACCCTCACCTTCTCCCTCAGGGTCCATAAGACTGTTCTATGCATCTGTGTCTCTTATTCTGTCTCACATATAGGGTTTTCGTTACCGTTTTTCAAATTCCATATATATGCATTAGTATACTGTATTGGTGTTTTTCTTTCTGGCTTACTTAGCATGGGACAAATGCTCAGGGCTGGGGCAATGGTATGACCCAGAGGGATGGGGTGGGAAGGGAGGTGGGAGGGGGGTCCAGGAAGGGGAACACATGTAAACCCATGGCTGATTCATGTCAACGTATGGCAAAAACTACTACAATATTGTAAAGTAATTAGCCCCCAACTAAAATAGATAAATTTATTTAAAAAAAAAAAAAAAGCAGGTCTTCCATGATTGGCTGCAAAAAGTAAAGCACTAAAATTGCTAAGTAATACTATAGATTTCAAAATTTATATGTATCTTTAGAGCTAGTCTCATAAAAGGAATGATTATTTAACAGTCTAAATTCCTGAAAATGATTTTCATAGTGGGAAAAAAATGTAACACATACTGCTATACTTCATCTATGAACATTAAAATGTAAATTTCAAAAAAAAAAAAGAGCTGAACCACAGACAAAAAGGGTTAAATTATATGCTTGTGCTTTAGACATCAAAACGTTTAATCTCAGAGAAATTTTTCAGTTCATCGAAGATTGTTTATTTAAAAAATAAGTTATTTCCTATCCTAGGTCACAAAGACCGCGTAAGTTGATGATAAATATTTGTGATATAATTTTGAGAAGAATGACAACATTTTTATTCCTTGTGGTTGTAGCTATGTAAAAAAAAAAAGGACATGAGTAAAAACCAGAAGCGTGCACAGAAAAGAAAGAGAATGTGTTAGCACGATGAGATCACAGGCAGTTTTTAGAAAATGTTCTCTAAGTCTGTCATCCCCCAGCTTTAGCAATCAGACTGAAAACTTCCCACAGGAAGAAAAGCCAAGTGGCTCGGAATGGCACCCGTGCTGGGTGAAGCTCCAAATGACAGGATGGGGGGATCGAGTTGCAGGGATTCGGGGACACTCACATGCGGAGCAGTGAGGAGCGGGGAGCTGGCCAGCGCCGAGGGGGCCCGCGCCGGGGCCCTGGCGGGGCTGTGGGTCTGCGGGAGGCCAAAGGGGTGCAGGCGCGGGCTGGGGCTCAGGCTGCCCTCGGAGTCGCTGCTGTGGCTGCTGGGAGGAGTGGGCGGTAAGTGCAGGTGGTCCACGGAGGCTGAGGGGAAAAGAACGGATTGCATCCATCAGGGAGCAAGGAAGCAGGAAGTGGGGCACTTAAACATCCAACATCCAACCCAGGACAGTCGAACAAATGGATGAGGAATCTCTCCGAGTGGACATGGAACGGCCTCCAAGATGTACTGTGAAGGCGAAATTTAAGAGTGTTTCTTTTGAAAAACAGTAGGTTGAATGTTCCAACTCTGCAGTTCTTGATACAGCCTCAGGCAGGCGCTTTCTTGGCTTGATTTTCTGGTTTATTGTGGATAATGGGCTTCTCTGGTGGCTCAGCTGGTAAAGAATCCACCTGCAATGCGGAAGACCTGGGTTTGATCCCTGGGTTGGGAAGATCCCCTGGAGGAGGACCTGGCAACCCACTCCAGTGTTCTGGCCTGGAGAAATTCCATGGACAGAGGAGCCTGGCGGGCTACAGTCCATGGGTTCGCAAAGAGTCAGATGTGACTGAGCAACTTAGCACAGCACATTGTAGATAAATTTTTGGACTGGATTTTTGAGTTTTACTTTGGTCAGTAGGGGTTTCAGTAGATGTGACATAACTGTGTGCTGGTCTCAAACTATAGACGAGAAAATAAATCAGGGTGCAAGACAGTGTATAAAATAGCCTTCCTTTTGTATGAAAAAGGAGAGAAAGAGAATACAGACCCTATTTGCTTGTAACTACATAAAGAAACTTGGGAAAATATGTAAGAAAGTAATAAAATTATGACAAAACGGGGACATGGGAAATTACAGTAGGCAGGGATGGTGCTGGCATAATGTTCCTTCTCTTCATTTCATATAGTTTCCACAGTTTGATTGTAAATCACCACATTAACGTATCAGGATCTTAAAAAAAAAAAAAACAAAATAGCAGAGGCAGGGAGCTCATGAGGGTTTGAGAAAAGCTCATTTGTTTCTGTAAGTATGTGCATGGCAGGGCCCACAGGCCAGATGCCAGGCATTCTTGATTCAGATAACACCCAATCCATCTGTGGACAGAAAAGTAGACACTGGAAGATAAATGAGGGGAGGGAGGTGTCCCTCGCAACGCTCCCCAGCATCAAGCATCCTTCCCCTCTACCCAGGGAAACACCCATACTCTGCCAGGCCTTAGAGCCTTGGTCAGTTCTGCTCACGCACCTTCAGGGCAGCGGAGATGGGTTCCAAAGGAAGAATCCTCTCTGAGTTCAACCTGACAAATGAGCTTTGGGGGGTCTCACTCTTTTTCTGACCTGTGAATCTTCACATTGTGCTGGAATACCTTGATTGCCATTACTGAGCCAAGGGACGTGACCTTGGGTAAGCCTTTCACTCCACAACAGAGCCCTGAGTGCAGCGGCTCTGAACTGGGCGAGGAGCCCAGCAGTCACATACACACCTGGACTTGCTTGACCAGAGAACAGCCCGGGGCCATGGAAAGGCCTCCTGCCTGAGATACTGTAGATGGAACGAGCCTTTCTGAGACACAGCTACTCACCTCAGAAAAAGCACCTCCAGAGCTGCCTTTGGAGGTGAGAAGCTGGAAGCATGGGGCTCTTCTGCTCACTGAAATACCGACTGTCCCAGGGAACCACAGGTGATGCACCCCTCTCAGCCACCTCCCCCCCTTGCCCCACTCCCACTCACAGCACATACTTTTTCCTCTTTCTTTCTTATGCTAACCTCTCTCTTTTCTCTTTCTAACCTACCCTGCCATAGAGCTCCCTGGTTTTTTAGAGTCCAGGGCACTCCTAAAGCTAAAGACTATTCTAAAACAATCCCATACATCTCTATTGTCAACTCTTTGGCCACTGCTTCCAGGCAGCTAAGGAGGGTAGGTAGGTGTCTTAAATAAGTGTTCACCTAGAAAGGAGTCCTAAGAGTGTTAAGTAAGGTTTTCCCAACACCATGATGACCTACGGGACTCTGTAGTGTTAGGTCAATTAATAAGCAAGGAAGCTGTTACCCTGGGGTGTCTCCAGTGCTCTGGCCACTTACACAGGCAAACCAAAATCCAAACCTGTAAATGCTTCAAGGGTACCAGGCTGGAATCTAAGGACAACCAGTCACAAACAGCCAACTAAGTTTTAAGTTATAGCCAATCAATAATCTCCTTACTTTGCTTCCACCTTCTCTTTATAAAAGTCTCCCCCCGGCTCTTGTCAGTGGAAACTTCTAGCCAGTTTGGTGCTGCAGAGTCTAATTAATTTTTGCTCAAATAAGCGCTTGAAATTTTTAATTTTTTAGAGTGTATCTTTTAACAATGTTTCCCTTGGACTTCAAGGAGATCAAACCAGTCAATCCTAAAGGAATTCAGTCCGAATATTCATTGGAAAGACTGATGCTGAAGCTGAAGCTCCAATACTTTGGCCACCTGATTCGAAGAACTGACTCATTGGAAAAGACCCTGAGGCTGGGAAAAGATTGAAGGCAGGAGGAGAAGGGGACAACAGAGGATAAGATGGTTGGATGGAATCAGCGACTCAATGGGCATGAGTTTGAGCAAGCTCCGGGAGTTGGTGATAAACAGGGAAGCCTGGCATGCTGCAGTCCACAGGGTCGCAAAGAGTCAGACATGACTGAGTAAGTGAACTGAATTTTAACAATGTTTATCTTTTAGCCATGGTAAACAAACAAGCAAATAAAAACAAAAGCAAAACAAAACCCAGGAGCAGACAAACCTCACAGGGGCTCCTGGTGTCTGCCATGAAGAGCTATTAGTCTGGAGAATTCGTCAACAGTACTAGAGCTTACTTTTCCCTTTGGCTGGGCACAGTCCAAATTATTCTAATACTTTTCTCCTTTACAAGAAGAAGGTGCTCCACCAAAAAAAACATGGAAATGGCACGGCAGGAAAAGTGAAGCAAACTCGAATCTCCTCTTACCCACTTATTGAGAGCTACTGCCCTGGTCACAAGTGCTTCAGTATCAGATTTCTAAATTCACTTGAAATGTGGCTCTTGGGTTACTTCCTGACAGGGCTGGGGACAACAAGCCACTCTGCCTAGAAGCCCCGATGCATTCAAGGGTATTGAATTTCCTCTGCCTGTTTATCTAGGATAATGAGGAAGGATGACCATTTCAAGGAAGGACCCTGAAACTTTCTCCTCTAGAGATCCCAGATTCTGAAGCCACTACAGGGTTCACTAGTACAGTGATGACATTTTCAGAAGCATATGGCAACACAGATTGAAAGAGCAAAATGTATTTGACAGTTGTAACCAGTGTCACAAAAATGAAAGGAATTACTTTCTTTAAAGCTGAAAGGCACTAAAATGTGTATCACTCAGTTAAAATAAATATTGTCTCAATATGGATTTTAGTCAGTATTACTAATTATAAAAACTGAATCCTGGGACTTCCCTGGCAGTCCAGTGGTTAAGGCTCCATACTTCCAAAGGGACGTGGATTCAAAAGGAACTAAGATCCCATATGCTGTGTTGTGTGGCCAGAAAAGTATAAAAAGTAATTGAATCCTTTCTTTACTGATGACAAAGGTAAATGTCAACCTTGATTAAAGTGTCATGGACAGATCTTGAGTATGTATCTGGTGGGATGAAGCAGACTTTGTTTCTGGGTGCACTGCTCCTACGTATGGTAACATCTGCACATTATGTCCACGCCACAGCATGGATACCTTTCCCTCTTATTTGTTGACCACATCGATAAGCTGTCCTTCTAACTTTGTGCTGAAAGTGTAAATAAAAAGAGAGAAGAGGGTGTGTTTAAAGGCACTGAATTAAGGAGCTGGGCAAAGTATCTTCATTAAAAAGGCTGAGAGAGCTTCCTAGACTCTATGAGACCAAGGGGTCTGCATTCAGAATTCCTAACCATGGGCTTTACAAGGGACAAGGGAAAAACTGACCCAGGGAAAGAAAAAAGTGAGATTGTGACCATTTCAAGTATTGACACCACTTATTTCTAAATAGACGCAAGATGCCTGAAGGGACGCAGGAACAGAGGAGTGGTGGTGGTTGGTGGTGGTTTAGTCACTAAGTCATGTCCAACTCTCGCAACTCCATGGACTGTAGCCCACCAGGCTCCCCTGTTCATGGGATTTCCCAGGCAAGAATACTGGAGTGGGCTGTCATTCCCTTTTCCAGAGGATCTTCCTGACTCAGAGATTGAACCTCCATCCCCTATATTGCAGGCAGATTCTCCGCCAGCTGAGCCACCTGAAAATCAACATTTAAAAATACTGAATTGCTAGATAGATAAACTGTGAATCCACTTGCCAAAGGGTTTAAAATTACACTTTGTTTTAAGCCGGCAAGGTGGCTTTGTAAATGCCCATTAAGTCTGTACTGATCATCACACCAGGGCAGGGAGCTGGCTTTTATTCATAGGATGGCTTGAGGGCAGGGGTTCCCGTGTTCCCTTGTCAGCACCCAAGTCACAAGGGTCTATAAACATGTTGAAAAGTCACCCTGGCTTGGAGTAAAAGTTGAAGATTTACTTGAAAATTAAACATACACATATATGGGAATATACAATTTAGCTTTCAAAGTTTGCATTTAGAGTCAAGAACAGCTATTTCATAAAACAAGCTCTGCCTTCAGTACAATCAACAGTCCCCACCTTCCCTGGGTGGCTCACCCACACCTGTTAACCCAAAGGGGAGAAGAGACAGACCTTCCTTGGGAGAGAAGTTTAGGAACTGATCCACTTCATGAGGCTCCAGCTTAATCTTAGGAATAATGGTCTGGCATGAGGAATCAACCTAAAGAAAGAAATTCAAACACAGCTTTTAAAAGCCAATAACAAACCCGAAGCAACACCCAGGGGAGCTATTTGTCATCCTGTCTCCCTCCCAGGGCTATGCTAGGGCTGGTGAGGCCCAGCTGAGCACAGGCTGCTTCTTGGACCAGGAGGTATTTTAGTCCTTAACCCTTTCCCATTGTCAGACCTGGCAGTACAGGTGATGGAGCCCTCAGAATTCTCAAATGAAGAACCCAGGGCTCACTTGTCAGCGCTTCATTCTATTGCGTCCATGGTACTGTAAAGGGCTCACTTGTCAGTGCTACATTCTATTGTGTTTATGGTACTGTAAAGGCACTTTACCACGAAACTAGTCTGGCACATTCCTAAAGGGTCATGGGCCTCCAGCAGGAGGAACTGCGTGAACCCAGCTGCATGCATTCTCTCCAGGTTCCTGACAACCGACAACACGTAACCATGAAACACTGGGTACGGAAAGGAGGAAAGGTATCTGGCCCACGCATGGGAGCCAGGCCACGACTCTGACCTTTCTTAGTGACTTGCATAAAATCCGAACTAAAATCTCATAGAGCAAGGAGACGAATACAGACTCCAGAAGCCTCATCCTATAAACAGACGCAGGTAGCTATTGAGAAAGGAATTATAGAGGGCAGCATAGAGGTGCTCTGTCCACCTCACCTTCATCCGCCCTCATCTTCCCCCTGGATGGAAGGCAAACAGCGCAAGGAGTGAGGATGCAGCCAAGCCTTGGTGACGCCACCACTGCTGGGTTACATTTTCCTGGACTCTTCTACCTCGCTCAGAGGAGAAATGACTTAGAGAATGTCAGTGGAGTCATTGTAATATAACCTGTGGCTTTGAGCATAAGGAAAGTTAGGACTGGATTCCAAATATCCAGAAGAAGACGTACAAGTATCACCCTGGTCTATCACCAGACACTGAAATACCTAAAGAGAAGGTGGAGTAAAACTAAATCCTACTTGCTATAGGCATGGAACTGAGCAACTCTCAATTTCTTACAGTTTCCACGGGTGATACAATAAGAACTGGTATCTGGGAAACCCCTGAATTAAGTCAGGGCAACTCACACAGCACTAGGAAAACAAAGCATGACACAGGAACAAGCATTCCTTGTTGCCACAGCCCAGAAAGCTATGAATAGCACCATCGCTGTAACCACTCCCTTTCCACTGGCTTAAAAATCAATTCCAGGGAGAATTTTTTTCCAACATGGATATCCCTGAACTTTTTCAATTTTGTAACAGCATTCACAGAAAAACCGAAATGAGACTTGCTACCAGTTTTTTCGGACAATGCCTTTAAAGGAAGTGATATAACCAATGTTGACACCAAATCAACATGCTCTCTCTCTCTCTCTCTCTCTCTCTCTCTCTCTCTCTCTCTCTAGTTACATATCCTTAAACATATACAACCACTGACTCAAAAAAGATTAAATGTCTTTTTGGAGAATGAGGATCTGTTATCTCTCGATCCGACCTGTTTTTATGGAAGAAAAGTGACTTTACCCCAGCATTCATTTCCAGAGGGGTTTCCTCCTTTTCAAATGGGGTGGAGATGGCGGTGATGGTCAGTGTGACAGAGGGGACGAGTCCTGAGGGTGGCTCGTCCGTGATGGGCTCTGTCTTGATGGTTGTTGGTGGGAAGTCTGGAGACAGGTACCATTTCTCACTCTCCACTTCATCTATGGGAAAAAGACAAGCGTACTGTGTGAGATCTACTCAGGGCATCAGGTAGAAGTAAAACAAATGACCACTGACCTTTCTCCTCAAAAAAACCTCCAACAAAGAATTATTGAGGGACTTCTCTGGTGCTACAGTGGATAAGAATCCACCTGCCGATGCAGGGGACATGGGTTTGATCCCTGGTCTGGGAAGATCCCACGTGCCTTGGGGCATCTAGGCCCCTGAGCCACAACTACTGAGCCTGTGCTCTAGAGCCCGAGAAAACCTCTACTGCTGAGCCCGCGTGCTGTAACCACTGAAGCCTGTGTGCCTAGAGCCTGTGCTCCACAAGAGAAGACCCCACAATGAGAAGCCCTCACACCGCAACTAGAGGATAGCCTCTGTGCGCCCCAACTAGAGAAAGCCCACGTGCAGCGGCAAAGACCCAGCACAAGCAAAACTACGATAAATTAATAATTAATAAAAAATAATTACTGAGAGTAGGATTAAAAGAAATAAAATGAGAACCTGAGAGAGGAGATCAATGGATGAACAAACGAATGGCAGAGTAAGAATCCATGCTTCCATTCACTTGAGTGTAAGGATGCCTAAGGCAGCTCTGGAAGCATGCATATGAAAGAAAGAAACCAAGCTCCCTGGGCACAGCGGGAAGGGGACTGGGTGGGTGGGGAATAGGGTAAGACGGACAGTTTCAGTGTGTAGTGTTTTATAGTTTTTGGTTTTCAAACCAAATGGAGGTATTATCTATTCATAAATAAATAAATACATCTAAAAATAAGAAGGAAGAGGGGGGATGGATCAGCAGATTGAGATTGGCATGTATACACTACTATGTATAAAACAGATAACTAATGAGAATCTACTGTGTAGTGCAGGGAACTCTACTCAATGCTCTGTGCTGACCTAAATGGAAAGGAAATCCGAGGAAGAGGAGGTACACGTATACATGTGACTGATTCACTTTGCTGTACAGCAGACACTAACACAACATTGTAAAGCAACTATACTCTCCCCCCCCAAAAAAAAAAAAATATATATATATATATAGGGTTGGCCAAAATGTTTGTTTGGGATTTTCCATGACACCTCGCAGAAAAGCCCCAACAAACTTTTTGGCCAATTCCACAGTTAAAAAATAAAAATAAGAAGGAAAGAGCGAATGACTGCAACCAGGGTCTCAGGAGACAGGGCCAGAGACAACGGTTACAAGGTCTCGGCCCTTCTCCCCAGGGGATGCTTATGTTTCTTTTTTTCTTCTCACTCCCCATTGCTGGTCCCAGTCTGCTTCCCTACAACCACACTTAAGCCTTACACCTGACCTAGACTTCCAGAATTTTACTTAACCCTCTCAGAAACTTCAGAGTTTGTAAAACATGTTGCTGAAGTGCATAAAATCCAGAGGGAAGGGTGGCCTCTTGCCGAGTCTGGTCTCGGCCTCTGGCTTTTGTGATGATCACAGGCCTGGGGATTGCAACAAAGCAACAGCAATGATCGGACAGAAGCACCTCCATCACTCAGCAACACTCTCCCAGGAGCCACACGGTACCCTGCACTTCTCACCAAGTTACTTGAGAGCAGGTACCTCAGTGCAGCCCTGGAAAAGAACAGGGAAGGGCAGGGCAGGGGATAGCAAGGAGGCTGCAAGCAGGTGCAGAACAAGAGAAAACAAGTCAGAGATTCCTAGAGTCAGCATTCCTCACCCGATGCCAGTTTTACTAAATGTATGCATGCGTGCTAAGTCGCTTCAGTCGTGTCCGACTCTGTGTGACCTCATGGACAGCAGCCCACCAGGCTCCTCCGTCCAAGGGAATCTCCAGGCAAGAATACTGGAGTGGGCTGCCATTTACTAAAACGAGACTGAAATAAAGCAAAGATATGCTCCCTTGCTTTATTAAAATATACAAACATACACATTCACACCTTCGTAAACTGTTACTGTAGAGGGCAGCAGCAAAGTCATTCACATGATGAATTATTTCACACTCAAGAATCGGGTTCAGATGTTCTTATGAAAAGGTACACGAGCATCACATCACTCAACCATCAAGGGGCAGTGGAAGAGTGGGCACGGAAGCCAAAAGCTACAGCTTGCAGCGATTAAGGTTGTATTTCATAAGCAACTTCCTTCAGGGGAAGGTTAGATTCACCTGCATCGAGGAAAATGATTTTTCCCCAAATCCAATTTTTAACTGACTCAATTAATTATTCCAGCCTCAACGTATTAATATTTCCTGGGGTAAAATAAAGACGGGCAAGATTTCAGTCGGTTGAAGATGTTTTGCTTTTACAGCTGGTTCTCCGGAGCTGCTGAGCGCTCTAGGGTGATGGAAGAGTCCCATCATTCCCAGGGGACTGGGGACCACATCCTGGCCAAGCGGGAGGGGCAGGAAACAAAAGGCCTCTTGAAGGCGGTCAGAGGATGGAGACCACACTGTACTGCATGCAGAGTCCTGCTGGCCAGATGGGCGCCCCAGCTCAGCTTGGGGGCAGCAGGGGCAACTGGATGAGAAGCCAAACCAAGTATCTTTTTTTAAAATTTATTTTTATTTTTGGCCGCACTGGGTCTTCATCGCTGCGTGTGGGCTTTCTCAAGTTTCAGTGTGCAGGAGCTATGCTCTAGTCACGGTGCAAAGGCTTCTCATTGCGGTGGCTTCTCTTGTTGAGGAGCACGGGCTCTAGGGCTCGCAGGCTCAGTAGCTGTGGCACGTGGGCTTAGTTGCTCCACAGCGTACAGAATCTTCCCAGGCCAGGGATTGAACCTGTGTCCCCTGCATTGGCAGGCTGATTCCTATCCACTCTACCACCAAGGAAGTCCCAAATAAAGTGTCTAACACCGCTCCCAGGAGGAGTTTAGGAATGGGGAGTCTCCGTCAGCTGCAAGGAGGACACGCTCAGGACCGATGTGGGGAGCGGCTAGAGAGACAGGGAGAGCGTAGATCACACTTTCTCCACTCAGCAGTAATGTGTTCATACTTCCATCTGTCAGCACTTACAGCCTGTCCACATTGAGCAATATTTATCCCCAGCAGAGGCTGGAAGAGAGACAGCAAGATGAAATACAGTCTCAGTACATATGAAAATGAACAGTAAAGAGGCATCACTGAGAAAAAGGTCACATGCAATTACCAGGAAATGGTGAGATAAGGCCAGACCCCATGGTTGTGCAGTTATGATCACTGTGATGACAGGTAAGTCACAAGGCACAAAAGAAAAGGCAAACATAAATACAAAAAGCAAATACAAAATTACAAGCGCACCTTCCCTGGTAGCTCAGTGGTAAAGGATCGGTCTGCCAGTGCAGCAAACATGGGTTCGATCCCTGATCAGTGACGATCGCACATGCCGCAGAGCAACTAAGCCCGTGTGCCACAACCATTGAGCCTGTGTTCCAGAGCCGGGGAGCCACAATTACCAAGCCCACATGCCACAACTACTTAAGCCCATGTGCCACAGAGCTCATGCTCCACAACAAGAGAAGCCCGCACACCTCAACTAGAGCTGGAGTTACCCCAGCTAGTTACCCGGAACTAGAGAAAAGCCTGTGTAGAAATGAAGACCCAGTACAGCCAAATATAAATAAATAAATAAAATTATTTTAAAATAAACAAAACTACAAGCAAAATGAAGGCAGGAAATGCAATCAGTTCTTCCAGTAAGCTAAGCCATTCTCAAAGCACACATCCATTAAGTAGGTCAAGATAGTTTATATTCTCAATGCTCAGTGCTCTACACTCCTATTTAAAAAAAAAAATTTATGGAAATATAATCTTTGTTGTATCAGAGATGGAGACTGAAGGACAAACGATGATATGTGAACTATGAAACAAAACTTCCCTTGAACTCTTCCAAGAGAGAAGCCCAAAGAAGCTTCCATTCCTCTCCTGAGCTTTTGGTGACAAACAACTGGAGTTACCTGCCTGCTTCCAGTTCAAACCAGCAATTTATTACTCTCCCTTGAAAGATATTTTCTTAATTAGAAAGAAGTTTAAGCCCATCAAGCTCAATATGTGATCTTATGATGAGGAAACTAACATGCAGGTCTAGACCACACAGCAAATGAGTGGCAAAACTCAGGTCTCTCGATTCATGAAAGAAACAAGTCAACACATAGATAACATTTTTGCACAACTATGCTCATTGCAGCATTATTTATAATCACAAGACACTGAAAGTAACCAAAACAGTAAAAAGGAAGGGCAAGGTTAATGAATTAGGGTGTAGTCATACAATGGAAACATTATACAGCCAGTGTTGTTACATGTTAAAGCCTTTTTAATAACAAGGCAAAGATTTATGATAGAGTATTAAGAAAAAAGATGTAAATTTGTGCACTATTAATGAGGAAAGTGATAGAATGATCTCTGGAGAATAACTCAGAACATGAGTAATTTTTTCCCCCAATTTCATACTATTTCTAAATTTCCTATACAGGCAATATTATCATCCCTGGATGACCGCAAATGGACATGGCCTGCTTCTGCCTGCTCTACTTTATACCTCAAAACACTAATTCCTGGAAGCCTTAGTGGGTCAAGGGGCCCATTCAGAGTTCCTCGACTTAGAGTCAATGAGCACCTTAACATATGTTATAAATCACATAATTGGCTCCACAGTTCTTCATTTGTCCCTTTATCCATGTCCTCTGCCATGTAATCTGGTAGGGCCCTCCCACTGGGGACTAATTCCCATCCTGGGATTGACCACCTGACTTGCTCTGGCTAAAAGGATATGAGCTTCCTAATGCAAGTAGAGTCTTGAAATGCACAACTGAACCCACATACTTGTGCCTTTGCCATCACAGTGAGAAGGATGTGTGAGGACAATCTACCGATCCCAGGAGGACAGACACATAAAACAAATTGTCCCCAGATAAGCCTGGCCAAGATCAGCAAACTTTCAGCCTTAGACATGTGAGTGAATCTAGCTGAAACCAGTAAAACCAGTCACTGCCCCTAACCCCACCTAAATGAGCCAACTTCCAGTCAAGGCACAGATGCGTGAACTATAATAATAAATGACTGTTGTCAAAGCTAATGATTTAGATAGAGATATAGATGGAGAGAACAAACGTGTGGATACCAAGGGGAAAGAGGAGTGCCATGAGTTAGGAGATTGACATACATACACTATTGATGTGTGTGCTGTGTACTTGGTCACTCAGTCCTGTCCGACCCTTTGTGACCCCATGGACTGCAGCCCGCCAGTCTCCTCTGTCCATGGGAATTCTCCAAGCAAGAATACTGGAGGGGGTTGCCATGCCCTCCTCCAGGGACTCTTCCCGACCCAGGGATCAAACCCAGGTCTCCTGCATTGCAGGTGGATTCTTTACCATCTGAGTCACCAATATATAAAATAAATCACTAATGAGAACCAACTGTATAGCACAGGGGGTTGCATAGAGTGCTCTGTGGTGACCTAAATGGGAAGGAAATCCAAAACAAGAGGAGATATATGTATACCTATAGCTGATTCACTTGTTGTACAGTAGAAACTAACATAACATTGTAAAACAACCATACCCCAATAAAGTTTTTTTTTTTAAAAAAGCTAATGAGTTCAGGAGTGATTTGTTTTTCAGGAATATAGCTGGCTGATATAACACAACTGAAAGTATCAATATATACAAGAAATTAAATCCATCACATCAGTGCCTATGGCAACACAATAGCTGAACCACATTCCCATAATAATTCCTCTAAACCACCAACTGTAAATTATATCAATAAATATTTGTAGATTGATTCAATCTACCAGTTAAATCATAAAATAAATGACTTCAGGTGAAGAAGGTCAGCCAGTAAGAAGTTTGCTGAGAACAACATTCCAGCAGCAGTTGAAATTAGAAAAAGGAGCTTTCATTCTGAACTACTAAGTGTTAGCTTGTACTCTGTCAATGGAAATAAATATCAAATCTGAGAAAACAAAATGACAAATATAACCTCTGAGGTATGACAGAAGATAAACTGAAAGGGAATCAGTAGAATATGTATTACACTTTTTCCATATGACCTTACTTTCAGTCTTATTTCACTGGCGAAAGATCAGCAGAGCACCATAGCTTAGAACTTAGATGACTGAGCTATTGATAGAACTTAGATGGCTGAGTTATTGATAAAACTACAAAAATAAGAGTCAGTACACACTCTATACACGCTCCAATTTGTCAAACTTCTGAAGCTCAGATATTGATTAAAAGTTTTTTTTCCTAAACGATATCTATATGCCTTTCAAGTTTCATTTCAGGAGGAAAACATCGCCCGGGTCTTTCATGGCCATCCAATGGCTAAGACCCTGAGCTTCCACTGCAGGGGGCGTTGGTTCGATCCCTGGTTAGGGAACTAAGATCCCACATGCCATGTAGCACAGCCAGAAAAAAAAGAAAAAAGAAGGAGAACATGACCCAATAAGGCCAGTAGTGCACTGCGGAAAGTAAGAAGCACAACCAACATATTTTCTGATTTTATTTAAACAGCTTGCTACCAAAGGTCAAACTCGACTGGCAGATTTCCTGGGCATCACCACTTAGCTGTCAGCAAGAAAACAAAAACAAGCTGCTCTCTTGTGATGACCAGTCCTTCACATCCAAGGACAAAATGGAGCAGCTGTGAGCATGGGGGAATAGATGCTGAGATTACCAAGACAGCAGCTAAAAAGCCCACAAACTAAAGCTAACGTTAAGAGGCAACACCAAAATGCAGGTCCTCAATCATTTCCAGAAATAATTGCACTGAATAGAAACTGATTCCTGGGAGGGGGAAAGAAGAGATTAAACTCTAAATTGGGAGTAGAAAGTATCTTTATGTGTTATATATATGAGTTATATATATGTGTGTCATTTTATATATATATAAAAATAATACATATATATCTGTATACACACATACACGATATACATTTATCTATATGGTATGTCAGTGTACTCTTAAAAAGAGAAATTACATAGGGCAAATACCACTTATATGATATACACACATATGCACCCATTAGCTATTTATGTGTCTAAAGTAAAAAGGAAATTTTTGTGAATTAAATAAGTATGCCTCGTCTAAATCCTTCAGTATTTCACACTTCACCATTTGTCCTGTGAATTTTTTCAACAGAATTGGCAAACCTTGACCGATTTTTGGCGTAAACATCTCTTAAAGGAAAACGCCAAGGCTGGGTTCTGGAGGCCAGGAGAGGAGAGGAAAGCAGGTGAACGTATCCGAGTCATACTAAGCTGTAGTGCACGGTTCAGACAGAAGGTAGGCGCCTGCCTGCCCAAAGTCCCTCCCTGAGTGCCTGGACAATGAAATCACCTCCAGTGTGAGTTGTATGGGGAAGTGTTGAAAACAGTGAAAACAGCGAACACTTAACTATGAGTGTTTACTACGTGCTAAACATTGTTCTAAGTGCTTTAGATATATAATAATTAATTTAACCCTGAGAGTGACCCTGGAAGGCAAGCACTATGATCATTCTCATTTTATACACAAGGACACTAAGAGATTAAACCCCTCAACCTAGGTTACCCAGCTGATATACAGCCCCCAGCTGGTATATGGCCAACCAGGGTGGCACACCCAGGCCACCCAGTCCCACAGCCCGTGCTCTGTGCCCCTCTAGCATACTGCTTTGCAGAGATCAATGATGGAACATCTCTGCCAAAAGTGAGTATTCTTCAATTAACGTTATTTTGAGCCCGTAATTAGCCACTAAAAAAAGTGCAATACTGGTTCTTCCCATACTTCTCACCTTCATTTATATGGACTCTTAATCCACTGTTGCTAAGGTGAAGTATTCTACTTTAAGACCAGCCAGTAATAGCTCAAATGTTTTGAGAGATGTGTGCCAGGCCCCGTTCTTCATGTTTACCTTCCTGATTTCGTGTTCTTTCTGTGCCTGTGTTTACAACCTCTTCCACTTATTCTGGTTGTTAATATTGTGGTCAGTTGGTAAACTATGTACTGAATTATGTGGCAATTTGCATAAAGTAATAATAACAAGTGCAAAGCAATAATGACAGAGCTAATATTTATTTAGTGCTTACTAACTTCCAGGCACTGTTATAAATGTATAATATATATTAACTTAATCCCTATAACAATAGCACAAGGTTGAGTATTATGAATATTATTTCCATTTTAAAGATCACGAAAGAAACACAAGAGTTGAGCCACTTGCTCAAAATCACACCATTAGTAAGTGGCAGAACCCAGATTCCAATTCAAGCAAATGGATCCCAGAGATGAACTGCTAAGTGCTATCTGTGGTCTGCATTTGGTATCTCAGGTCCTCCCATAGGAATCTGTGTTTAGAGTATGCATTAAACAAATATCTGTGGAGCAAACGACTGATTTCAAAAGATTTACTTAGTGTACACACGCAAAAAAAACCCTCCTGTGTACACTTTTCTTCACCAAAATTATGACTCTCACTTGTGAACAGAGTAAGTTTAATGCTTTGTTGTTGTTGTTCAGTTGCTCAGTCACGTCCGACTCTTTGCGACCCCATGGACTACAGCACACCAGCCTTTCCTATCCTTCACCACCTCCTGGATTTTGCTCAAACTCATGTCCATTGAGTCAGTGATGCCATCCAACCATCTCATGGTTTGTCTATCCCTTCTCCTCTTGCCCTCAATTTTTCGCAGCATCAGAGTCTTTCCCAAGTTTAATGTTAGATAGCAAAGTAAGGCCAAAGAATGTTCAAACTACCACATAATTGCACTCATTTCACACACTAGCAAAGTAATGCTCAAAATTCTCCAAGCGAGGCTTCAATAGTATGTGAACCGAGAACTTCCAGATGTTCAAGCTGGATTTAGAAAAGGCAGAGGACCCAGAGATCAAATTGCCAACATCCGCTGGACCATAGAAAAAGCAAGAGTTCCAGAAAAACATCTATTTCTGCTTTATTGACTACGCCAAAGCCTTTGACTGTGTGGATCACAATAAACTAGAAAATTCTTAAAGAGATAGAAATAGCAGACCACCTTACCTGTCTCCTGAGAAATCTGTATGCAGGTCAAGAAGCAACAGTTAGAACTGGACATGGAACAATGACTGGTTCCAAACTGGGAAAGGAGTATGTCCAGGCTATATATTGTCACCTTGCTTATTTAACTTATATGCAGAGTACATTGTGAGAAATGCCAGGTCAGATGAAGCACAAGCTGGAATCAAGATTGTTGGGAGAAGAATCAATAACCTCAGATATGCAGATGACACCACCCTAATGGCAGAAAGCAAAGAGGAACTAAAGAAACTCTTAATAAAGTGAAAGAGGAGAGTGAAAACGCTGGCTTAAAGCTCAACATTCAAAAAACTAAGGTCATGGCATCTGGTCCCATCACTTCATGGCAAAAAGATGGGGAAACAGTGGAAACAGTGACAGATTTTATCTTCTTGGGCTCCAAAATCACTGCAGATGGTGACTCCGGCCATGAAATTAAGACGCTTGGTGCTTGGGAAAAAAGCTATGACCAACCTAGACAGCATATTAAAAAGCAGAGACATTACTTTGCTGACAAAGGTCTGTCTAGTCAAGGCTATTGTTTTTCCAGTAGTCATGCATGGATGTGAAAGTTGGACCATAAAGAAGGCTGGGTGCTGAAGAACGGATACTTTTGAATTGTGGTGTTAGAGAAGACTCTTGAGAGTCCCTTGGACTACAAGGAGATCCAACCAGTCCATCTTAAAGGAAATCAGTCCTGAATATTCATTGGAAGGACTGATGCTGAAGCTGAAGCTCCAATACTTTGGCCACTTGATGGGAAGAACTGACTCATTGGAAAAGACCCTGATGCTGGTAAAAACTGAGGGCAGGAGCAGAAGGGGATGACAGAGGATGAGGTGGTTGGATGGCATTGCCAACTCAATGGACATGAGTCTAAACAAGCTCCTGGAGTTAGTGATAGACAGGGAAGCCTGGCATGCTGCCATCCATGAGGTTGCAAAGAGTCGGACACAACTGACTTATTGAACTGAGCTATAAATATTGCTTTCTTATACTATTCTAACATTTTGACCAAGCAAACAAAGAAGTCATTATTTCACTTTTAGAAAATTGAGGAGGTATTTTCCACACTAGTTAGAAAAAGAAAATAAAAGGTAATCTCAAATGGATGATGAACAGCAAAAGAACGTACACCACTAGTCCAGGTTTCAGACTCTGAAAAGAAGACTGTTCCTCTACTTGTCCACCCTAAACGCATCAGGTTCTTTCTGTAGCTCATTCTTGCCAGGGGACCCAGATACTTCCTGTAGGTAAATGACAGATAAGTCTGCATTTTTTTAACCCTAGAATCTACGCCCTCTAAGATGGCTTAGATCCATGCTCTTGTCAGCAGCTCTAATCAAATGTGATGAAGATACAGCTCTTTGTCATCTCTCTGGGACTTTCTTTCCCAGGTCCCACGGCCTTGGAACATTTCAACATCAAGATATCTTCACCACTGCAAACAGAAAACTTAAGTCACCCATGACTCACCTCTACCCTTCACTCAGCACACCCGATGTTGTGCTAGTCCTGCTCTGGGTTTTATTGAATCCTTTCAAAATCCTTTTTTTCTTTGCCACGCATGGCATACACCTTTCCATTTCTCCCCAGACTGCTGTGTCAAGCATACCTTCCCTGCTCTGGGATCATCAGCCTTCATTTTTCTTCTTCAAGTCTCTGAAAAAACACCACTCCACTTTACTAAGGCCCTGCTTCTCATCAACTGCTGAGTCTCCGCCTTCCATCAGGCATCTGTTCATCTTTAGCTCACAGACTATTGTTCTCATAGACACCTGTGAAACAACACCATAAATTTAGGATATCCATACTAAGCTGGTGCACCTGGTCACTCCTTGCCCTGCTGACTCGAGAAGCCTAACCTGGCCAGCCAGAAGGAAAATGATTATTTCTCATGTTCTGGTCCCACTGTCTGTAGAACTGGAAGATTCACAGTTACAGTTCTTTATTCCAACCAAAATAAAGTTACTTCGACTTGTGCATGGTGCCAATAGATCACTTCTGAATTAGTATATTCTACTGAGTCTGTTGACATTTTGTATATTTTCTAATTTGCTTCTTATACCATCTTGGAAGACAGGGGCCATATCTAGTTCTCTCTGAACAGCCTTCATCCAGCACTAGAAGAGTGAAGACTGAAATTAATGAACAAAAGTAAATAAATACCTAGCACCCCAATTACAAAGGAATGTGAACAAAATAGAGTAGCTCATGAAGATACCCTCCAGCTGGTAAGGAGCAAGACTTGGTCATTTAAATATAAGCTTTTCATTCCTCAATCTACTTGGGTACTTCTGCTTATCTCTTTATAAAGTCTTCACTTTTTAAAAGAAAACCCTGCTTAGCAGCCTTAATCATGGGCAGAAATGAACAAGCTGAAAGCAGGATGTCTCTCTGGAGGTTTAAAAGGCCAAGCCCACATTCCTAGGACTGGCTCCTGTGGTTGCCGAACCATGTGAAGTTCTTTAGTTCAAGGGTTTCAGAAAAGTCTACAGTCAAATTCAGCCCCGAAGACAGATGACTCCTATGTAATCTTAGACTAGTGTTTCTCAACCTTTTTTTGGTCACAGGCTCTGTTGAGGATCTAAAAAAAAAAAGTTATAAATGTCCCCAGTAGAAAAACTGACAAATATTGTCAGCCCCAAATTTTGCATACAATTTTAGGGGTGGGTCTCAAACTGCCCATCTGAAGAACGTGATAGACAAACAGGATAAGAGCACCTACATTTGCCCAATATAGTTGCTCAGGGTTCAAGGAGGGAGGAAGAGGGAAAAGAAAGAGTTAGTAGGGAGAAAAGAAAGAAGGGAGAAAGAAAGAAGGATGATGGTAGGAGAGAGAAAGAGAGATGGGAAAAGGGAGGAAGAAGGAGAAAGAAAGAAAAATCCTAATAAACTGAGAGTCTCATTTGAACTGTTTAGCTTATCACTTTGTTTCAGGCTCAGAAGCAATTACAGAAGAATTCCCTTTAATCTTTAAAACTGGACAAGAAGATTGGAATCATTGACTTTGCAAGGTACAATGAAATACTAACCATCACTAGAAACAAGGATTCCTAGTTCTGGGCTTTAGGTTGTTTAGACAGTGCAAACAATGAAGAATATTAAATTTAACGCAAACAGTAATGTTTAAATCGCTGCCTATTTATGCATCTCCTAAAGAAATATCATCCTCCTGGATCAGGAAAGCAATCTGCTTAACAGAACACAGACTCCAGAGGGATCTTTGTGAATTAATCCTCCCTAAGGCAGATGCCAACTGGGATTCAAATGAATCAAATCATTCTGTTCCCAAACATTTGCCTATCCATACAAAACTCAGAAAAACAATTGAAGCCAAGACCTGCACAATGCTTTCCTCAGCAAGTTCCCCAGCTCCTTCATGCACACTGCCTACCTCCGATTTCACATACTCCAAACGGTTACTATTCATGCTCATTATTCCCTGAATACAAAAGGGGTTTTGCTAGCATAGGAAGCCTTTACTCAGAGAAAAACTGATACTTAAGATGAACTATGGATCAGAAACGCTTTGCAAAATATATCTGACCCACTGTACCTATTCTCAGCAAATTACCAGCACAGCCTATTGCAGTGTGGTCCAAAAGAAAAAGCACAGCCTAAAAGTTGAGAAATCTGTTTTATTCGGCAGATTTCTGAGGACTTAGGTCCAGAAGAGAGCCTCTCAGACAGCTCTGAGGGACTGCTCCAAAGAGGTGAGGGATGAATCAGGATGTACAGGAATTTTTGCAACAAAAACCATAGTCTGAACATCAAAAGATTACTGTGAATTAAAGAAACCCAGACACCTGAAGTAAATAAATTCAACACTTTTCTTTATAGGGGAAGATGCAAGAGTTTGTGGAGAAGGCATTGGCAACCCACTCCAGTACTCTTGCCTGGAAAATCCCATGGAGAGAGGAGCCTGGTAGGCTGCAGTCCATGGGGTCGCTAGGAACTGGACACGACTGAGCAACTTCACTTTCACTTTTCACTTTCATGCACTGGAGAAGGAAATGGCAACCCACTCCAGTGTTCTTGCCTGGAGAATCCCAGGGATGGGGGAGCCTGGTGGGCTGCCGTCTATGGGGTCGCACAGAGTCAGACACGACTGAAGCGACTTAGCAGCAGCAGCAGCAAGAGTTTGGGCTCATTGAAATCATTCCTCTGATATGCACCTTAACTATCTACAGCCAGTATCCTACTTTTTTCCATCCTGAACCTCCTTAGGGGGCATAGTCTGGCTGACAACCACAACACCTTTTGTTGACTGATATGGCAGGGAACATTCCTTGTGTATGGCACTATAGCACCTCTAAATAGGAGGGGCCAGATGGGGGACTGAATGTTGTGTGCTTTGGTCTAATAAGAAAGCTTCCTGGAAAAGATTGATCATCTCTCCCCACACTAAACTATAAGTATAGGTGGTTCCTTTATGCTACATATATACTGATTAGCGTTAAAAAGCAAAAAAAAAAAAAAAAGTGTTATCAGGAAGAGGAAAGGATCCTGAACTTTTGGAAACCTGCTTATTTGCAATCATTTCACTTGGGGTCTTGTTTTAGAAGAATCAGTGTCCTAGTCCTGTGTCCACTAATTGCTTCCCTCCAACCATCACCACCATTTCAACCCTACTCAACACTTAAGGGCTCAAATGAAATTCTGCCTCATTCCTGCAACTTTTGCTGCGATCATCACTGGGCATGCTCTCTCTCCTCTGAGCTACTATAGTTTCCTCTCAGGACACTGCTCATATTCAGTCTGATCAAGTATTGGGGTACATGGTATCTTCCCTAGACTCTGAGCTACTTTGATGTAAGAATCTAAGTTTTACTGGGCTTCCCAGGTGGTGCTAGTGGTAAAGAATTCACCTGCCAATGCAGGAGAAATAAAGAGATGTGAGTTCGATCCATGGGTTGGGACGATCCCCTGGAGTAGGAAATGGCAACCCACTACAGTATTCTTGACTGCAGAATCCCAGGGACAGAGGAGCCTGGCGGGCTCCATAGGGTTGCAAAGAGATGGACATGACTGAAGTGACTTAGTACACACAAAGTTTTACTATCATTGTCTCACAAGTATCTAGAACACATGGTAAGTGCTCAGCAAACATGGATTTGAAGGGGAAAGTTGCCCAGATTGTTTGGGCCAGCTCTAATCTGCATATTCTAGAACCAAGGCTGCTGCATGGCTGACTAGCTCCACAGATGATAACTGAATACAACAGAGATATTGCTATGTTGTTATCACACCCCTGACACAGGGCCATTCCCTCTGCCTAGAAGTCTCTTACACATACACCTAGTTCTTTTCCTCATCTGCTGATCTTTGCTCAAATGCTACCTTCAAAGAAAGGCCTTCCCTGTCTATCCTAGTTAAAATGTTAACTCTCCTTCTGCTACGGTTTGAATGTTTGTGTCCTCCCAGAATTCACGTGCTGAAATTCTAATGCCCAAAGTAATGGTCATAGGTGGTGGGACCTTGGGGAGATAATTAGATCATGAGGGTGAACCCCTCTGTAATGAAATTAATGCCCTTGTAAAAGAGTCCCCACAGGCCTCCAGCACTTTCTACCATCTGAGGACCCAGTGAGCCATGAAGGAACTCAGGATGGGAAAGAACATGTTACTGGCCCTAGATAGTTAAAGTGCATATCAGAGGAATGATTTCAGTGAGCTCAGACTCTTGCATCTTCCCGAAACAGAGAAAAATGCTAAATTCACTAACTTGAGATGTCTGGTTTTTCTTTAATTAACAGTAATCTTTGGATGTTCTGACTACCTGGTTTTTGTTGCAAAAACTCCTATATAACCTGGCTCCTCCCTTACCTCTTTGGAACAGAACGTCAGAGCTATCTGAGAAGCTGCATCCCAGGCTTCAGTCCTCAGAACGTCCACCAAATAAAACATAATTCTCCACTTTTAAGTTGTGCGTTTTTTTCAGTCAACAGCCAGAATCACCCATCTGCGCAAGTTCTGAATTCTTGATCCACAGAAATCATGAGAGGTAATAAATGATTATTACTAGTTTAAGCCACGAATTTTGGGAGATCTGTTACACAGCAGTAGATAACTATACAAGAGGTATTAGAAACGACTTCCACAAAGGGAAGTAGGGCTTGAAATAGAAGCATCAAAGGAACTGTAGGAATAACAGAGGCAAACCAGTAAAGAGAATATGGGTAGTGTCTTCCCTGGGAGTCCAGTGTTTAAGACTTCACTTTCCAATGTAAGGAATGTGGGTTCGATCCCTCATTACAGAGCTAGGATCCCACATGCCTCACAGCCAAAAACACCAAAACATAAAACAGAAACAATATTGTAACAATTTCAATAAAGACTTTTAAAATAGTCCATATCAAAAAAAATATTAAAAAGAGAGAGAGAGTACAGGAAAACCATAGGCAAAGGCAGTTACAAATGTTAAACAGAAACCACACCCACACAGAACCTCAGCATTGGAAAAAAATCTTAAAGGTCATTTAGTCCAATCTCCTATCTAGTGCTAGAGTCCACTTAACAAAAAACAAAGCAACTAAGGCAGGGACGGCATGAGTTTATCTAAGCTAAAATGCAGAAAAAGGCTGACTCCCTATAGTTGTCCTCCACATTATAATAAAATGAAGGGTATACAGTCATAACAGAGACCACATCCCTGAATTTGAACAGAGGTCATTCCTGGAAATGATGTAATAACAAACTGAGAGGGGAAAAAAGATGAAGAGCAGAGGAGGGGAGAAGAAAGACTGAAAGGAGGAGAAGTAGAAGCAGAAGAAGGATAAGAAGGGGATCAGGAAAATGAACAATAACAACTCTGCAACAACAGAGGAAGAAAGAGGAGGTGAGGAGAGAAGGAAGAAACACTGATTCATTGAAATGCAATGTGGTGGGCACTATCCCAGGTTCTTTAAACACATCATCTCATGTTACTCTCAGAACAACTCCACATCCTCAAATTATTTCAGCTGTATTTCCTCCCTTCCCTCCCAGGAGACTTCCCCTCACCCTGTTCCCTTGTCGAGGCAGGGAAAGTAGACAAACCACAGAGAAGAAGGATTAGATCATCATGCATCTAACCTCTTGTCAGGAGAAATCTGAGAATAAAGTTAGGACTCCAAAGGGTCCAGTCAGGAAAGAACTCACCCACAGATTTGGGACCTTCCCTTCACTGAGGACAGAAGGCCAAAGTTTGTGGGTAGACCTCTAATCAAAAGAAGAATGAGCCTGAGAAAGAAAAAACCTGCAGCATTCTCTGTCCCAAGATACGATGTTTTACTGATCCCAGAAGTGGTTCTTTTAGAGGTCAGTAGTAGATCTAAGGAGCTTCCCTGGCAGCTGAACTGGTAAAGAATCCGGCTGCAATGCAGGAGACCCTGGTTTGATTCCTGGGTTGGGAAGATCCTCTGGAGAAGGGATAAGCTACCCACTCCAGTATTCTTGGGCTACCCTGATGGCTCAGTTGGTAAAAGAATCCATCTGCAATATGGGAAACCTGGGTTTCCCACACACAGCACAGTAGATCTAAGAGGGATTCCCAGGTGGATCAATGGTAAAGAATCCGCCTGCTAATGCAGTAGACACAGTAGTCGTGGGTTCAGTTCCTGGCTCGGGAAGATTCCCTGGAGAAGGAAATGGCGACCTAGTCCAGTAGTTTTGCCAGGAAATTTTCATGGACAGAGAAGGCTGTCAGGCTACAGCCTGGGGGTCGAAAGAGTCAGACACAACTGAGCATGCATGTGATAGACCTAAGAACCCCAACTGGAGAAGGGATTCCCCCACACAGCTAATGGCCTATTTTTGAACTGGACACAGGCATGTGCCTTTAACCCAAGGAAGCAGGAGGCATCCTGTCCTGTAGGTAGTCACTTCACAAGATGCTGTCATGTGTACAGTTGTATAGGAGGAGAGGGGACATCTAGGTCAAGCCAGAGGCCATCAAGTTAAGGACTATCCTCCTGGGAGAAGACAGCATGTGCCAAACTAGCATTAGAGGACACAGTTTTCAAAACTTACTCAAGATACTAAAATAGGTGGTTATATTTCTAGGAAAACAAACATAGAAAATTCTGTTTTAAAAGTTTCATAGAGCCTATGCCAGTTCAAGTCCTATGGAGTGATGGCCAAAACATGTGAACATCTCTAAGACCAGGAAAACTAAACTCTCAACACATACCAAGCTAATGGCCTTGATAATGGGCATGAAAGGCTAATCAACAAGAAAGTACAGGAATGCTTGCCAAGATCTCCTATACATGGGGTCAAGGAAACATGTCGGAAGTGGGTCAAGAGGATACCCAAGAAGTGTTTATGGAGAAGAGTGGTCATAAAAATTCTTTCTCAGAAAAAAAGAAAAAGAAAACATGGCATGACCTCTTGAAATGGTGGATGTACTGGAATCATCAACCAGAGAGGCCAGTCTGATGTGCAAAAGGATGCTTTGCTGCCCAGTCCACAGGGTCAAAGAAAGCAATTAGTATTCAGTTCTAGCAAATTCCCAGAGCACACAGTCTCAGGTAGAGCTACATTCTGTGCCTCTTTGCATTTCCCCAGGGCCCAAGCACAGGCCACATGCAGCAGGTATGTGGCTGGAGGGGGTGCTGATGATACTTTAACACATGCTCCGCACCCTTAAGGAGGTCATGGTCAAAGGTGCCAAGGTCCCAGCTGCTTCCCCCACTCTGGGTTTTACCGTCATTGAAGCTGTCGCTGGCGGTGATGTGGGTGAATGGCGACTGGGCCCGAGGCTCCTCACATAGGGAGTAGCTGTGCTCGGCCTGGATGAGGGGCGCCGGGGATGTTGGGGACGGCTCCACCTCCATCGACACGCTCTTCTCTGAGAGGAAAGGGTCGTTCAGGAGCTGGCCCAAGACGTTCTGGGAAAACTCATCCAGAAGCTCCGAGAAGTGCTGCAAGAGCAAAGGAGGAAGAACTCAGTGGCTTTTAACCATGATCTGATATTTACACACATATTCTAACGCAAGGGCTTCCCAGGTGGTGCCAATGGTAAAGAGTCTGCCTTGCCAGTGCAGGAGACAAGAGAGGCGCAGTTCAGTCCCTGGGTCAGGAAGATCCCCTGGAGGAGGGCATGGCAACCCACTCCAGTATCCTTGCCGGGAGAATCCCATGGACAGAGGAGCCTAGCAGGCCACAGTCCATAGGGTTGCACAGAGTTGGACACAACTGAAGCAGCTTGGCACATTCGCACGTGTTCTAACACCAAAATATCATCCACAACTTCTAACGTCCAAACGAAGTCACTCATACACAATGTCCAATTATCTATTGCTATGTAGCTGCTGCTGCTGTTGCTGCTAAGTCGCTTCAGTTGTGTCCGACTGTGCGACCCCATAGACGGCAGCCCACCAGGCTCCGCCATCCCTGGGATTCTCCAGGCAAGAATACTGGAGCGGGTTGCCATTTCCTTCTCCAGTGCATGAAAGGGAAAAGTGAAAGTGAAGTCGCTCAGTCGTGTCCGACTCTCAGCGACCCCATGGACTGTAGCCTACCAGGCTCCTCCGTCCATGGGATTTTCCAGGCAAGAGTACTGGAGTGGGGTGCCATTGCCTTCTCCCACCCCAAAGAGAAGTGGCTTAAAATAGCCATGATTTATTGTTTCTCACTATGCTATGAGTTGGCTGGGTGGATACACTGATTCATCTGCGTTCACTGACAGAGATGTAATGAGCTGGAATTTTGGTGGGGGCTGGGCAGGGCTGGGACACTGGGTGCCTAGGCCTTATCCTCAAAGAGGCTTTATCAGGCAGGGAGTTCTCGCATCATGGTAGAAATGTTCCTGGAGGGAGAAAGCCAAAGCTGAGTGGCCCCGGAGGTCACACAACATCACTCCCTCCAAATTCTTCAGGTCAAGGCAAGCGACAAGGCCAGCCCAGATTCATGGGGTGAAAAGAGACACCACCTCTTGAACAGAGGAATGGCAAAAATCACACTGCAGGCAGGTGTAAACAGGATGGCATGACTCACTTGGGGCCACGACTGCAACTACCTACCACCTTTTACGTTGGGAATATTTGAAAATAAGCAAGCTATCCTGCATTTCTGTAGCATGAAAGTGTTATTCATAGCCAAGTGCCAAGTTCAAAGGCATCCGAATAAGCTTTCCTCTATTCTCCCAAGTACTTGGACTTTGTTCCTCTCTGCTGCTGCTGCTGCTGCTGCTAAGTCGCTTCAGTCGTGCCCGACTCTGTGCGACCCCATAGACGGCAGCCCTCCAGGCTCCCCTGTCCCTGGGATTCTCCAGGCAAGAACACTGGAGTGGGTTGCCATTTCCTCCTCCAATGCATGAAAGGGAAAAGTGAAAGTTAAGTAGCTCAGTCGTGTCCTACTCTCAGCGACCCCATGGACTGCAGCCTACCAGGCTCCTCCGTCCATGGGATTTTCCAGGCAAGAGTACTGGAGTGGGGTGCCATTGCCTTCTCCGTGTTCCTCTCTAGTTTTTCCTTAATCTACTTCATCTCTTCCCATCTTCCACCTCCAACAGCATCACCTCCCTGGCCACCCCACCCTGCCAGGATGATGATACAGGAATGGTCTATGCATAGCCCCAACAGGGGGTCCTGCACTCCCTGTTCCACAGCCCCACACTGAAGGACTGCAGCCCCATCCAGTTTGCCTCACTGATAGAGGGATACTCATGACATGAGGGTCTATAGAGCCGGGTTTCTCAACCTCAGCACTACTGCCATTTTAGATGGCAGATTCCTTGTTACGGGGGGTGGAGTTGTTCTGTGCACTGGGGCATTTAGCAGCATCCCGGGCCTCTACCCTCACCAGGCCAGTAGCACTCCCCTAGTTGTGAAAACCAAAAATGTCTCTAGAAGCTGTCAAATGGCCCTGGGGGGAGTAAGGGGAAGATCACCTTTGGTTTATTTTTATTTTTTTTTATTTTTTTATGTGGACCATTTTTTTAGCCTTTACTGAATTTACAATATTCTCTCTGTCCTATATTTTGGTTTCTTGACCACGAGACATGTGGGGTCTTAGCTCCCCAAGCAGGCACTGAACCCTCGCCCCCTGTATTGGAAGGCAAAGTCTCAACCACTGGACCACCAGGGAAGCTCCTCACCCTTGGTTTATTATATTTTTAAAAAAAATATTTTGGCCGCAGGTTATGTGGGATGTTCGCTTCACACCAGGAACTGAAACCGAGCCCCTCATGGAAGCGCAGAGTCTTAACCACGGGAGCACCAGGGAGGTCCCTACCCTTGGTTCAGAACTCATGCTGTAGAGTATATTAAAAATAATTATAAAATAATTTAATTTAAAAGTTCGGTTGACACCAGCTCTTAGAGCCACTTCTGCCTTCTTAACGTTCCCTGAGTCACAGACCAACAAGAGTCATCGTTACTGATTAAACTTCAGGGACACTTAAGGAAGTTCGGAAAGCAGGTACAATAACAAGAGAACTGATTGCAAATGGTGATGCATGCGGGGAGGTGACGAAAATTTCTAGGATTCACAGGGCAACTAAGTCCTAACATGGAACTGAAGGGTCAGTGAAGGTATTATGAAAATGAATGCAGCTTAGGGAAGGTGGGGGCAGGAAGTGACCCTAAGGTTAGAGCTCTAAGATTAGGATAGTTGTAGGTCAGAACCTCCCCCTTCCAGAAAGGACAGAAGTAGACAACAGAGAAGAGGCCTTGTAGGCTAGGTCCTTAAAGCAGCGTTAGATGAGTGGGTTTTACCAATAGCACAAACACGAGAAAAGCTGCATCTCATCAGGACAGAATGCAGAGAAGCCACAGACCTTGGGTACATTGAATAGGCATGTGTCATGTAAGAGAACAAGAGAGGGTGGTTGGGTAAGAGTTCTCTGTGTACAAACATATTTAAAACTGAAAGCTCCTTAGACATATCTAAGGCAAGAATTCCCTGAGAGGGACTTTGCTGGTGGTCCAGTGGATAAGACTCTGGCCTCCCAATGCAGAAGGCCCGGGTTCAATCCCTGGCCAGGGAACTAGATCCCACCAGCTACAATTAAGAGCAAGCAGGAGGGCTTCCCTGCCATGCTGCAGTCCATGGGGTCGCAGAGAGTAAGACACAATTGCACGACTGAACAAGATGGGGGCTTCCCAGGTGGCTCAGTGGTAAAGAATCCTTCTGCCAATGCAGGAGATGCAGGTTAGATCCCTGGGTCAGGAAGATCCCCTGGAGAAGGAAATGGCAACCCACTCCAGTATTCCTGCCTGGGAAATCCCATGGACAAGAGGAGCCTGGTGGGCTACAGTCCATGAGGTTGCAAAAGAGGCAGATACGACTAAGCGACTAAACAACAACAACAATACAGCAACTAAGAGTTCACAGGCTGCAACTAAAAAGATTCTGATGCTGAAACGAAGATCCCACACTCAGCAGCGAAGATCCTGTGTGCAACAACCAAGACCTGATGCAGCCAAGGGAAAAATATATATATATTTAAAATTCCCTTAGAAAGAATGCCAAGTGTCTGCATCACAATTTTCAGGAGGATTTTGTTTTAGTTGTTTTATAATGAAATATTTAAAGCATTCAGAAAAATTATAGAGAATAGTAACATGAATAATGATGATAATGAATAATGATGATGATAATACCTTTCCAAAAAAATCTTTTATTCCATGTTTGCTACTGCAACCTTTTTTTCTTTACTCTTTATTTTTAAAAAAATAAAACATGAAGCTCCCATTTAATCCCCTTCTTCCCTAGTTAACATTAGCAAAGTTAACTAATGCCCTGAACTTGGTGTTTATTTTTCCCATCTAGAACTTGACACTTTTACTACATAAGTATGTTTCCATTACACACACACGAGGTTTTTTTAACTTTAAATAGTACCATACTTCATACCTCCTCTGCAACTTTCTTTTCTTAAAAAAATTCTTAGACTTATTAATGTTTACATGTGTAGCTCTATTTCATTCATTTAGATTTTTGAATTGTATTACATTGTATTTATTCATTTCTTCTTGAGGTACATTTAAAGATTGTTTTTATGTATGATACTGTAATAAACATTACTGAACACAACAGGAAATTTTATTTATTTATTTATTTTTTCTTATAAATTTATTTATTTTAGTTGGGGGCTAATTACTTTACAATATTGTAGGAAATTTTAAAACATAGAAATCCTATAAAACATCTTCAGAGTTTTTCACTTAGGTCAAAGTTAACCATATTAAAACCATTTCATTTTGATGTATGGCAGAAACCATCACAATATTGTAAAGTAATTATCCTCTAATTAATTAAAATAAAAAAATAAAACCACCACTGCCATCATCTGTCATTCAAATGTTCATGTCTGTTTTTCAAACACTGAAGGTTGACACCATCTCCATTCACCACCCCTCTCTTTACACCACTTTACAATTAAGCCCCTGGAAGTTTACAAAGTCTCTAGCAGTTTGGACACGATCAAAGTCAGAGAAAGACTCATGGATTTTGCAGCCACTGTGTGCTAAACTTTAGATAGGTCCTATGGATACAAGTGGGGAAGGAAATGGCAACCCACTCCAGTATTCTTGCCTGGAGACCCCCAGGGACAGAGGTGCCTGGTGGGCTGTTGTCTATGGGGTCGTACAGGGTCAGACATGACTGAAGCGACTAAGCAGCAGCAGCAGTAGCAGCATGGATACAAAATAATAAATAAGAAGATAGAGGAACTTCCCTGGTAGCTCAGGGGTTAAGAATCTGCCTTCCAATGCAGGGAATGAGGGTTCAATCCCTGGTCAGTTCAGTTCAGTCACTCAGTTATGTCCACCTCTTTGCGACACCGTGGACTGCAGCACCACAGGCTTGCTTCCCTGTCCACTAACTCCTGGAACTTGCTCAAACTCATGTCCATTAAGTCGGTGATACCATCCAACCATCTCGTCCTCTGTCATCCCCTTCTCCTCCTGCCTTCAATCTTTCCCAGCATCAGGGTCTTTTCCAATGAGTCAGTTCTTCACATCAGGTGGCCAAAGTGTTGGACCTTCAGCTTCAGCATCAGTCCTTCCAATGAATATTGAGGACTGATTTCCTTTAGGATTGACTGGTTGGATCTCCTTGCAGTCCAAGGGACTGTCAAGAGTCTTTTCAAACACCACAGTTCAAAAGCATTAGTTCTTCAGCACTCAGTTTTCTTTATAGTCCAACGCTCACATCCACACATGACTCCTGGGAAAACCACAGCTTTGACTAGACAGACCTTTGTTGGCAAAGTAATGTTTCTGTTTTTTTAATATGCTGTCTAGGTTGGTCATAGCTTTACTTCCAAGCAGCAAGCATCTTTTAATTTCATGGCTGCAGCCACCATCTGCAGTGATTTTGAAGACCAAGAAAATAAAGTCTGTCACTGTTTCCCCATCGATTTGTCATGAAGTAATGGGACCAGATGCCATGATCTTAGTCTTCTGAATATTGAGTTTTAAGCCAGCCTTTTCACTCTCCACTTTCACTTTCATCAAGAGGCTCTTCAGTTCCTCTTTCTGCCATAAGGGTGTTGTCATCTACATATCTGAGGTTATTGATATTTCTCCCGGCAAGCTTGATTCCAGCTTGTGCTTCCTCCAGCCCAGCATTTTGCATGATGTACTCTGCACATAAGTTAAATAAGCAGGATGACAATATTCAGCCTTGACAAACTCCTTTTCCAATTTGGAACCAGTCCATTGTTCCACATCTGGCTCTAACCATTGCTTCTTGACCTGAATACAGATTTCTCAGGAGGCAGGTCAGGTGGTCTGGTATTCTCATCTCTTTTAAGAATTTTCCAGTTTGTTGTGATCCACACAGTCAAAGGCTTTGGTATAGTCGATGAAGCAGAAGTAGATGTTTTTCTGGAATTCTCTTGCTTTTTCTACGATCCAGTGGATGCTGGCAATTTGATCTGTGGTTCCTCTTCCTTTTCTAAATCCAGCTTGAACATCTGGAAGTTCTTGGTTCCCTGGTCAGGGAACTATTAACCCGCATGCCTCAGGGCTACTAAGCCCATACACACCTGCGCACCACAATGCAATATCCCAAGGGCCGTAACTACGACCTGAGGTTAAATATTAAAGAAGAAGAAGACAGAAAAAGCCCTGCCTTCTCTAGCCATATCACTTCGACCAAACATTTATGTGCAGATGAATCAGCTGGGGATGTTAAGACATAGAAGATGATTCGCAAATGCAGATGGGCCCAAGATTCTGTGCTACTAATCAGCTCCCAGGTAATGCTCCTGGCCCATGGACCAGACCTTGCATGGCAAGGAGTGGAACAGCTTTAAGGTTAAGACTAGAACCCAGAGTCTTCCTTGACGGTCCAGCGGTTAAGAATATGCCTCCAATGCGGGGGACATGGGTTTGCACACCCCAACTACTGAAGCCCTCCTACTCTAGAGCCCATGTCCCGCAGCAAGAGAAGCTACCGCACAGCCATAAAAAAAAGGAGCAAAGACTAGAATCCAGGTTCCCCGATTCCCTGATGACCTGAAGCCAGGGTCTGATTCCATAAGCAGCTCCCCAAAGACAAACTTACTTGTTACCTGATGGCAAATACTCTGCAAGCATCTGACAGAATTCAAGACAGAAATTAAGGAAACTAAAAGAGAAATAAATGACACAATGCAGAATGCAAAAGCAAGCCCTGAACTCACAACCCCTGCATTCTCAAGCCACGATTCCATCCTTGTGCTGCAGTGCCAGCCCTGGCCGGCTGCGCGAGCCCAGCTAAGCCTCTGGAATCCCACTTTATCCTGAGGCAGGGCTCTCTTTGGTTGTCCATGCTTTCCCATGGAAGTTGCCAGGTTGGACTACTCTGCTGACACTATTTTCTTTCTCCTGAGCAGCACTAATGAATGTTTTCATGAACATCCCCTGGGTAACCAGTAATAAACCTTCTTTCACTCAGCTAACCATCCCTGACCTCCCCTCACGTTGGATTCTGTAGCAATTATCATGTCACCAAACAATTTAGCCCTAAATGATGGGGAGTCCTGAAGAACTCATGGCTGTTACCAAGCACATTATGACAACCTCCACTCTGGAAAAAGAAGCTCCTCAAAAGAAGGGAGCAACCGTGCTTAACCACCACCTACGCTGAGGCACTCAGCAAAGTGGTAAGCAGGAAAAGGTCCCAGAGAGACACTTGAGGTTCAAAAAATACGCCCAACTTGTCCCAACCAGACGCAGTGACTCAGCCCAGCAAATTAGCTCCAGCTGGGTCTCCTTGGCATCAGTGGGCCCTAGGACTCCGTAAACAGGTCAAGACACCATAGTCCATGCAGGGATCAGGCCAGAATCACACCACCTTTAATGCCAGTGAGAGAGGGGCATACATTCCTGGAGGCCAAACACCAGAGAAAGGAGCAAAGTGAGCCTCAAACATGGAGGCTTTCTGCTGACAAACACTTGAGCAACGGACTACTCGTGTTGTAGATCAAGGGTTATGAAATGTCAGTTGAATTCTTTCAAAGCTATGGCATAATGGAATTTCACCATTCTGTCTAAGAGGTTATGGGTTTACAATACTTTCATAGCTTTTCCCTCAACCAGCATTTACAACAATCCTGGGAAGTTGGTTTTAAACCTATTGTCCAGGGTCCTAGTCATTTACTATTTGAGCTTGGACTTGACATAGATCTTCTTACTGCAAATTGACCAAACTTCCCCCACATTGCTTCTCCTAGGAAAGAGGTATCTAAGCTTCACAACCTAACCCTATGGAGAAGTTCTAACCAGGGTGAAAACATGATGCTGATGCTGATCATTAATGAAGATGCTGACAGGATCAGGTGGTGGGCTAATCCGACAGACTAAGTTTTTGACTTTTGGAACATAAGGTAGGTGCTTTCTGATAATATAGGCATGTCCCCATTTATAGATGAGAAAACCTGGGCTCAGTGTGGTTAGGTATGTTCCCCAAGGTTGGAGCTTCATAGTTGAATTACTATTCCATCCCTAGCCTAGCCAGTACCAAAGTCTATGCCCTTTCTACCACGGAATGCCGCATCGTTTAGGGCAGCCTCTAAAGCTGACACATAGCAGAGACTGAAGTTTAAAAAAAAGAAAGACAGACTCATTGACAGCCCATTCCCTCACCCATTATGAACATACAGTCTTCAACATTCAAAGTCTAGGACTGTGTCAGGGGATTGTTAGATTGAGAATCTCCTGGTATCTCTTCCATGGGATGTCAGCAATAAAGATGAACGTATTCACTTGCATCAGAGCATGGTTCTGCCAAAGGGTTCAAAGTCACAGACTCTCCAAGTTGGAAGAAACTTCCTGCTGGGGTTAAACATCTGTCTCATGACATGAGTGTTCCTCATCTCCTCAGTGAAGATGCGTGCAATTTCTTTTATGAATTCATTTCAAAGTCCGTCTCCCCATTACTGAAGACTTGGCATTTAATGCTCCAACCTGGCCCCAATCATCCTGTGAAGTCTTGTTTCCCTTTATTCTAATACCTGAAACTTTTATTCCAGCCCTAACAGTATCCATCTGATACTGGAGCAATACAGCTTTGAAGCCAGACAACTGAATTTGAATCCTGGCTCCTAGCTGTGCAAACCTGAGGAAGATCCTTCAGTTCTCTAAACTTCAGTTTGCTCCTTAGTGAGGATAACAATAGTGCCAGCTTCCTGTTATGATGATTTAATTAAATAATGCATGTAAAGCACCTAATGCTTCACTGGCATAGCAATCAATATTTGGAAAAGCCTTTTTAAAAAAACCATCAAAATTGAAGATGGTTTAATGTCTACACATGGACATCACCAGATGGTCAATATTGAAATCAAATTGATTATATTCTTTGCAGCTGAAGATAGGTAAGCTCTATACAGTCAGCAAAAACAAGACTGGGGGCTGACTGTGGCTCAGAACTTGAACTCCTTACTGCAAAATTCAGACTTAAATTGAAAGAAGTAGGGAAAACCACGAGGCCATTCAGGTATGACCTAAATCAAATCCCTTACGATTCTACAGTGGAAGTGACAAATAGATTCATTGGATTAGATCTGACAGAGTGCCTGAAGAACTACGGACAGTTTGTAACATTGTACAGGAGGTGGTGATCAAAACCATCCCCAAGAAAAAGAAATGCAAAAAGGGAAAATGGTTGTCTGAGGAGGCCTTACAAAGAGCTGAGAAAAGAAGAGAAGCTAAAGGCAAAGGAGAAAAATAAAGCTATACCCATCTGAATGCAGAGTTCCAAGGAATAGCAAGGAGAGGTAAGAAAGCCTTCCTAAATGAACAAAGCAAAGAAATAGAGGAGACCAATAGAATGGGAAAGACTAGAGATCTCTTCAAGAAAATTAGAGACACCAAGATAACATTTCATGCAAAGATGGGCACAATGAAGGAGAGAAATGGTATGGACCTAACAGAAGCAGAAGATATTAAGAAGAGGTGGCAAGAATACACAGAAGAACTATGCAAAAGAGTTCTTAATGACCCGGATAACCACGATGGTGTGATCACTCATCTAGAGCCAGACATCCTATAGTACGAAGTCAAGTGGGCCTTAGGAAGCATCACTACAAACAAAGCTAATGGAGGTGATGGAATCCCAGCTGAGCTATTTCAAACCCTAGAAGATGATGCTGTTAAAGTGTTGCACTTTGGAAGCAACAAATTTGGAGAGCAAATGGCAGCAAATTTGGCAGCAAATTTGCAAAACTCAGCAGTGGCCACAGGACTGGAAAAGGTCAGTTTTCATTCCAATCCCAAAGAAGGGTAATGCCAAAGACCATTCAAACTACTGCACAATTGCACTCATTTCACATGCTAGCAAGGTAATGTTCAAAATCCTACAAGCTAGGCTTCAACAGTATGTGAACCAAGAACTTCCATATTTTCAAGCTGGATTTGGAAAAGGCAGAGGAACCAGGGGTCAAATTGCCAACATCTGCTGCTGCTGCTGCTAAGTTGCTTCAGTCGCGGCCGACTCTGCGACCCCATAGACGGCAGCCCACCAGGCTCTGCCGTCCCTGGGATTCCCCAGGCAAGAACACTGGAGTGGGTTGCCATTTCCTTCTCCAGCCAACATCTGCTAGATCATAGAAAAAGCAAAGAAATTCCAGAAAAACATCTACTTCTGCTTCAAAGACCCATCACAGCCAATAAATAAGTAAATAATAAATAAAATGTTTTAAAGATGTTAATCTTACATAAATTACTAACTTTATGCAAAGTTACCCTTAGCTCTAGTCATTGACACTTGTGTTTGCAGGTCAGTAGTTGTCAGAAGGCGCTTACAAGGTAAGAGTGAGTGGTTTAATGTCTGGGCTGCATCCTGATGAAAACTGCCCCAGGAACCAGGATCATGGAGTGAGGAAGGCAAGTAAAGTAGGAGGAAGATGAAGGATTCATATTTCTTGAGCTCAAAGAACTGGCTGTATAAAACTAAGAATCTATCTCCCTTATGCTGCCCACCACAGAGGTTCACTCAGTCAACAGAGTGAGCAGCTACTGTGAGTAAAGTAGGAGGAAGATGAAGGATTCATATTTCTTGAGCTCAAAGAACTGGCTGTATAAAACTAAGAATCTATCTTCCTTATGCTGCCCACCACAGAGGTTCACTCAGTCAACAGAGTGAGCAGCTACTGTGAGTGAGACCCAGGCTGGGTAAGGGATGAACAGAAGATGCTTAAAGGGCATTTATACAGAGAGGACTGTCCTGAAGTGCGACTTGAGAACCCCATGAACAGTATGAAAAGGCAAAAAGGTATGACACTGAAAGATGAACTCTCCAGGTTGGTAGGTGCCCAATATACTACTGGAGAAGAGCAGAGAAATAGCTCCAGAAGGAATGAAGATATTGAGATAAAGCAGATGTTATACATACAATGAAATGTTCATGTATATGATTTACATACAATTAAATGTAAGGTTCTGTCCTTTATTGTGCCATTGTTGCATGAAATGTTCCCTTGGTATCTCTAATTTACTTGAAGAAAACTCTAGCTATATCCTGTGACTGCTGTGCTCATAGAACAGGTTCTAAAGCAATTCTGTCCCCTCAAGGTGGGTTCATTTTTTGTGCCAGCTCAGAGTAGGGACAGGAGATCTGGTCCCAGCCTACACCTGACTGGTTACCACCCCCATCTCTTCTGGATTCTGTTTCCTCGTCTGTAAAACTGTGTGTGTGTGTGTGTGTGTGTGTGTGTGTGTGTGTGTGTGTGTGTGTGTGTGTGTGTGTGTGTGTGTGTGTGTGTGTGTGTGTGTGTGTGTGTGTGTGTGTGTGTGTGTGTGTGTGTGTGTGTGTGCGCGCGCGCGCGCGTATATTGGAAAGCGAGGGGAAGTAATGGAGTAGACTTTGGACTTGGTCAGTAGTTTCTCACCTTTTTTGATGTGTGGACCCTTTTGAGAATCTAATGAAAGTTTCCTGGTGGAAAAATGTCCACGGGCTCTACATGCCAAGTGCAGGGGGGGAAACACTCACCCCCTGAGCCTGTCCCTGGAGAGGAGGGTTCCATGGATTCCGGGCAGACACTCCCAGCAGAGGGAATGTAATAACACAAGGAGCGTTATCGGTTGTCGCTAACAATCTATTCGGCTCTGCTACACTAATTTTCTAAAATGTGGCAGGCGATATTAAAATGGAAAAGCTCTGCAACTTAGGAAAAGGACAGATGAGGGGAAACGCCCCATTGCTGCTCCCTGCGTTTGTTCAGCTTTGCCCGTTCCCCTGCCGCGGGCAGTGAATAGGGCGGGGTTCAGGTTCCGCAAGCAGAAGTTGACCGCTCCTTGCAAGGGGCCCTGGTCCAAGGCTTGGGCTTCACCGCCCGCGCTCCACAAAGATGCTATTCTCCAGGCCCGCATGGAAACCGGCTGCCTCCACTGCCGGCCTCTGGCTGGAGGCTCCGTCTCAGGCAGGGGAAGAGGGTTTTTACTGAAAAAGCGTAGCTAGAAGCCTTGCCCAGAGCACATCAAGCTACAAAAACATCAGTCACAGATATAGTGAGCATGGTGGGGGCAAGCTGACAACCCTTAAAGCCTCAAAGAAATGCAGGGAAGTAATTTTGAGGGCACACCTCAAATTCACTTTAGAAAGGAAGGTTTCTCTCCAGCAGAACACTGTTCACCTGTATTGTGCAGGAGGGAAAAGGGAAGGGAGAAGGAGGGAGTGGAAGGGGAGAGGGAGAAGAAGTGGGGAGGAGAGAGGAGAAAGGAGGGGAGAGGAGAGAGGAGTGACTACCGGCCAAGTCCAAAGTCTACTCCTCTCCCAGGGGTCCACCTTCAAGGAAAGCCACCTTAGACATGCCCTGCACACATACACAGGAAAGGGCCAGATGACCACCTGAGGAAGAAAAGGCCATTTGGTCAAAGTCACAAGGGGAAAAAAAAAAAAAAAGGCTCACAAGTCAAACCTTATTACAGTAAAATTTCAAGGGGACTCAATTTTTTTCTGATACCAACATTTAAGTACATTACATATTTCTCTAAATGTTAAAAAAAAAAAAGGAGCTGAGCCTTGGAACTCTATTACACAAGAGGTTTGGGAGTTTGGGAGGTTTTTGTTTCTTTGATGAAGTGATGTTGCCTTACTGAAATATTACAAGCAATAGAAAAAATTGATTTTTAAGGAGCCCAAATCCATAACATGCTTATTTTGGTTTGTCATATCCAGATGTGGCTTTCTTTGTAAAAGAAGTATATGGAAAAGGTCAATCAAATTATAAAGGCACTGAGGAGGCTTACTAAAAGGAAACCTGCTATAAATCCATTGGTAGAATATATTCTATTTTTTTTTTTTTTTGCAAAAACAGTTACCCCTAATTTACTAATTATAGAAGTATGAAGTTTTACATACACTGTGTGTGTCAAGGGAGATGCACCAATACTACTAAATAATTCCTCTTGAACTATTCTTCATCATTGCAAAGGTAATGATGCCCTTTCTCCAAATGCAATCAATCCTGAATGGTCTACAGCAGCTCTTAGCTTAACACTTAATGTGAAAAAAAAATCATAGTTTCATTTTATACAAACAAATCAGTTAATGAGATTAAGAGAAAACACCAATGGGTGGCTCCTGCTGGCAAAGGAAAACTAGGAGATTCAGAGTTAGCTGGCACAAAGAAACTCAATCTACCTATTTCCTGGCTTGCTTATATATACTGCTGCAAATGCCCCCAAATGGAATTCTTTGTTCTTTCTGAACCCAAACTAGCCTTAGCCTGGTAAAGGTCTCTCCTTCTGTGGCTTAACAGTATCTAAACAGTCCTCATAGGAACAAAAACATCAAGAAAATATAATAATAATATCATCTCCCACATTCAACACATAATAGTTTACATATGACAAAACACTTCCACATCATTGTTGTATCTGATCTTGGCAAGATGAAGGATGTGGAGTGGACAGCTGGAGACTGGAGCAGAGTACAACAGGGCAAGATTCCTGCTTTCTGGCTCCCATGCCCATATACTTTCAGCATAGCCTGCTGCCTCCCCCATCACTAACACAGAGAACTCAGGGACCAGATTCCTGATGGTCAAAATGCTTCTTGAATGGCAATGTGGGGCTGAGATCAACGCAATCCCCTCCTTATATTAAGGGAGGAAATCCTTAGGGTCCTTTCAGAGCAGACAGAACCATTCTAGAAATAAATCATGGTCCATATCAGATGGAGTAGTCATCTTGGATTTGTTTTGAGAAACTCAAACTGTTCTCCCAAGTCCTTCTATTGCCTCTTCCTTATGCTAAACAGCTGAATTCCCCTGACAAACACAAGCCCTTCAAAACCATGATAAGGTGAACTGTTCAAGGCTGAGGCAGTACAGAGCCTGCCCTTCTGTCCTCTCCAGCTGCAGTGGAGGGCACAGAGACCTGGGATGTTGAGGCAGCCATCTTGACTAATGAGTCTCCCCTTCTGCCTTCTCCACTTTGACCCCTAATCCACAGTCTACCTGTACACTCTCAGTGAGAGTGCTGGTGACCCAGCAGGGCTTTCTGCCTGATCTATCCTACGTGCCAAAGCTAACAAAACGTTTGATTTTAACTTCCCACACTTAAAACTCTCCAACGTAACTCAAAAGTCCAAACTCTCCACAGTCAAAATAGATTTTAAAAAAAGTTTAAATTTCTTACTCACTCTCTCCCGAAGTCCCTGAAGAGTTTCCTCCTAATTGACGTCTTACCCTTCATTTGATGCTCCTCCTGTCCTTTACCTTCAATGTGCAGGGTTCAACCCTTTTATGTTCTCATTATATGAGCAAATTCAGAGGCTGCTTTTAGTCAGGCTCTTCTAATTGGGTCTCCTGCCCCCGCTACAAACATAACTTTCTCCTCCCAGGTTCCCTCCACTCTCCTAGCAGAAAACAACTCCATTTTCCCTCCTTCATCACATACCTTCCATAATCAACACTTCACTTACTCCATCAGGAAACACCCAGGGCACTCCCTCATATTCCTCAGTGAAGGCTAAGATATTCATTGTTTGTACCCTCTTAGGTCCTACCCTAGAGATGGAAATACCAGGCCACCTGACCTGCCTCCTGAGAAATCTATATGCAGGCCAAGAAGCAACAGTTAGAACTGGACATGGAACAACAGACTTGTTCCAAATCAGGAAAGGAATACGTCAAGTCTATATATTGTCACCCTGCTTATTTAACTTATATGCAGAGTACATCATGAGAAACGCTGGGCTGGATGAAGCACAAGTTGGAATCAAGATTGCCGGGAGAAATATCAATAACCTCAGATATGCAGATGACACCACCCTTATGGCAGAAAGCAAAGAACTAAGAGCCTCTTGATGAAAGTGAAAAAGGAGAGTGAAAAAGTTGGCTTAAAACTCGACATTCAGAAAACTAAGATCATGGCATCTGGTCCCATCACTTCATGGCAAACAGATGGGAAACAATGGAAACAGTGACAGACTTTATTTTCTGGGGCTCCAAAATCACTGCAGATGGTGACTGCAGGCATGAAATTAAAAGACACTTGTTCCTTGGAAGAAAAGTTATGACCAACATAGATAGCATATTAAAAAGCAGAGACATTACTTTGCCAACAAAGGTCTGTCTAGTCAAAGCTATGGTTTTTCCAGTAGTCATACATGGATGTATGAGTTGGACTATAAAGAAAGCTGAACATCGAAGAACTGATGCTTTTGAACTGTGGTGTTGGAGAAGACTCTTGAGAGTCCCTTGGACAGCAAGGAGACCCAACCTGTCCATCCTAAAGGAAATTAGTCCTGAATATTCACTGGAAGGACTGATGCTGAAGCTGAAACTCTAGTACTTTGGCCACCTGATACGAAGAACTAACTCGTTGGAAAAGACCCTGATGCTTGGAAAGATTGAAGGCAGGAGGAGAAGGGGACGATAGAGGATGAGATGGTTGGATAACATCACCAATTCAATGGACATGAGTTTGAGTAAGCCCTGGGAGTTGCTGAAGGAGAGGGAGGCCTGGCATGCTGCAGTCCATGGGGTCAGAAAGAGTCAGACACGACTGAGCAACTGAACTGAACTGAGGTCCTACCCTAAAATAACTAAAACTTGGGATTTTGCTATTCCACAAACAATTCCTATTATTATAACAGGCTCCATATATTGGACTGATGAAGCAGGAAGAAACACTAAGTCATCTGAGCCTTCTTGGTCATCCTAATTTGAGAAATGACCTTGAGGTGCAGGGTGGCACATGAAATCAAAGAATGGAAGGCTGAACTCTTAATACTGTGTGTGTGTGTGTGTATGTGTTTTGTGTGTGTGTGTGTGTGTGTGTGTGTGTGTGTGTGTGTGTGTGTGTGTGTGTGACGTGCACTCAGTTGCTCAGTCATGTCTGACTCTGCGATCCCATGGACTGTAGCCCACCAGGCTCCCCTGTCCATGGAATTTTCCAGGCATGAATACTGAAGTGAGTTGCCATTTCCTGCTCCAAGGTATCTTCCTGACCCAGGGATTGGCAGGTAGATTCTTTACCACTGTGCCACCTGGGAAGCCCCTGGATACTATAGATTCTGTAATAAGAAAGATGGTGCCTAATCATTAAGAATTACCAAATAGATAACTGAAGAGGGTCCCATAAATGTCTTCCATAGAATTCTCTGAATAGGACGTATGTTTTGCAATTAGAGAATTCTGTCTCCAAATCAAGATCCAGTGCCGAAGATATCAGATATGAAAAATTAGAAGAGCCCATAAAGTTTTTATGAAAAGAAATGGCATACTCCCTCGAAAGCTATTGTTTATTTGTGAGCCAGATATGTCGTAAGAATTACTGAGGTAATCTCATCCTTAGAATGCATGAAGGAGAAAAGAGAAAGCACTTGAGATTTAGGAGGAATTGTCTGCCTTGTTTCATAAATGCACAGGGATGATTCACTCCCAGAAAGTACTCCTTCCCCCTGAGATAAGAGCAAGGAAAAAATCCAAACTGGGAGACCCAGGCAGGTTCTGGCTTAAAGCCACTTAAATTCTCGCTCTGTCAGATCTCACACTCATGTTCCTGCTGGCCTGCTGAAACACACCAGAGATTCTTAACCATCTGAAGGAGTATTTTATCCACTGGAGTCATGAGTCAGAAGATACATATGCTGATTGGCTCTGTAGTTATCAGCAATAACTTTGGGCACATCACCCATGCTTCCTGCCCCACCCGAAATTAGGGAGAATACATTCTGCCTTTCAAAATTGTTGTGAAGATAAAATGGAGATGTAGTCTGATCCAGACACAACATGGTACCATAGTAAGTGAAAACCAGCAGAGAACCAGTAGCGGGCTGTGAACAGGAAAGTTACTTCACGGTCACCCACAGAGTTACGTCCATCTAGTCAGTTAGCAACGGCCACTAGTGGAAGCATGGTGCCCACTGGCCACCTGCTCCTGTATGTTCCTTCCTCTTATAAAACTCAACCAACTGAGGTGAACAACTCTTTTTTCTCTCCAAATGCTGCTAGAATATAGGAACTCAATAGCCTGGTCAGGACAGGACATCTGGGGACAGTAAGGAATGAAAAATCACTGGATAGCTCTCTGTTACCCACACCATTTGCTTCAAGCTGGGCCATTAACTCCAGTCCCATCACTAGAAACCAGAGCATTTAGAAAGGCAAGCTCCATTATTTTTTAAAAAGAAGATATAGTTAAGAGGTTCTAAATCACCCACTCCTCTTCTAAATAAGAAGCAAAATTTGACATTTCTCGCTTAGAAAAGTTCCCTTCACTAATAAGAGTTCAGTAAATGATAGCTGTTTTATTGTGATTGTTAACACATGCCCTGCTAACGTTGGGACAAATTATTGCGCATGTCTCTGATCAGCCTATTAACACTATAAAAGATTATGAGGCTCATTAAATACCATTTATTCTTAGTGATCTCATACTAGCTTTTACTTTTTTAGATTTTTACTAGATTTTAGTTTTCCCATTTGCTTACCAAGAGGTTTAAAGTTCAGTTCATCATTCATAATCTAATGGGTTTTTTTAATATTTACTTTTTGAAAAATGTATTTCTTTGGCTGCACTAGGTCTTAGTTGTGGCATACGGATTCTTTTAGTTGGGGTACGTGGGATCTGGTTCCCTGACCAGGGATCAAAACTGGGCCCCCTCCACTGGGAGTGCAGAGTCTTAGCCACTGGACCACTAGGAAAGTCCCCATCATTCATAATTGATATTTCTTCCTTTTCCCCTTTTTGAAGACCAGGCCCATATCTCCAGTCTCAAACACCTCTCACATTCCTTGTAATTCCACTGTAGACCATCATCAACATTTTGATCACATTCATATATTTCTTCAGTGCCTTTCCTTCCTTTTTAACCAGCAATTACAATTTTTTTTTAAACCTTCACTCAAATGTTTATAAGAAAACTGGTCACAGTCAAAATAAATTATCAAGTTCCCTCTTTGGTAGTACTGTTGACAAAGAAAAAAATAAAAGGCCCAGAAAAATCCCAAGTAGGCCGGTAAGAAGAATGAGGTCATCACCTCATGGCAGCTGAGAGTCCATGATGATGAAGCATCAACAGAGAGGGAGAAAAATAGAGCATCTTGGTTGTGAGAAAACATCCTGGACATGCTCAAAGACTCCTGACCCTGGACTAAGCAGCAGCCGGCCAAATACTTTTCAACAGATGGCTAGGTTCAGGTTCTCATCTTGCTCTGGAATTGGAGTCCAGGTGCTCCAAAAGGAATCCCTCTAAGTACCTTTGCCACCAAGATAGTCCCTGTCACCCAGCTAGAGCCCTGCTTCTCCTCTTCAACTGACCTTGTAAGAGTAGAAGATCATCGACAGGTGAAAAAAAATGGGTGGAAGAGCCTGGTAGGCTGCAGACCCATGGGGTCGCTAGGAGTCAGACATGACTGAGCGACTTCACTTTCACTTTTCCCTTTCATGCACTGGAGAAGGAAATGGCATCCCACTCCAATATTCTTGCCTGGAGAATCCCAGGGACGGGGGAGCCTGGCGGGCTGCCGTCTATGGGGTCGCACAGAGTCGGACACGACTGAAGCGACTTAGCAGCAGCAGTAGCAGCATATTCTCTTTCTAAGAAAGACCATAAATGGAATCAGGTGATCTCAGAGATGTGTGAACCAGAACATCGCCTGCCCTATCAGTAAAGTAAGGAAGCTGCAGCCATCAAGACATCATGTTACAGCTGCCCGGACACTGAGCCCCAAGGGAACGCAAAAAAAAAAGTGCAAGTGACAGCATTAGTCGCTGAGTTGTGTCCGACTCTTTGCAACCCTATGAACTGTGGCCCTCCAGGCTTCTCTGTCCATAGGATTCTCCATGGAGAGGGTAGCCATTCCCTTCTCCAGGGGATCTTCCCAACCCAGGGATCGAACCTGAATGGAAACAAATGGGCTGCTCACAGCCAAGCCCATCTAGCAGCCAGCTGCTGCAGCCATCCCCAACAGAACAACAGAGGAAACCCAGGAGGAGAAAATGCAGGATACCGGCCCCAGGCAGTTGAGGTGCATATCAAAGGAGTGACTTCAGTAGGCCCAGACTCTTGCATCTTCCCACACAAAGAAAAGTGCTGAATTCCTTAACTTGAGATTTCTGGTTTTCCTTAATTAACAGTAATCTTTTGATGTTCGACTACCTGGTCTTGCTGCAAAAAATTCCTGAATACCCTGACTCCCCTTCTTGCCTCTTCTTGCTGTGTCCTGGGCTTAAGTCCTCACTTTTGTCCACCGAAGAAAACATAACTCAACTTTTGGGTTGTGCTTTTTTTTTTTCCCCAGTCGACAGTTGTTATGAGAATAAGCAAAGTGAAGATTTTCTGCAGTCCCTTTGGGAAACTGTGCAAACACCACATATTAAAACAAATAGCTTAACTGAATCCTTTTCTCCCACAGAGAATACAGAACAATGCTTCTACATTGTTTTTTTTCATGATTGAGCAGTGGTGGATAACTGCTTACTGCATGGTGAACAGGGAGCCTTTGCCTTTTGGTCTTAAAAGATTCTTTTCTGTTGCCCATGAACCCAATGGTCTCAGAAATGACATAAGTTTTGAATGAAACAATGATGCAATGCCTTGGTGGGGGTGGAGGAATATTTTAGAAAGGAAGTCAGCAAAGCTTCATGAATAAACAATATAAGAAGTCAAAAGTGTAGCTGCTGGTGTAGTAGAAAGAACACTCTATTTGGAATCAAAAAGCCTGGGTTTAGATCCAGCTCTGTAACATTACATGGCTCTGTGACCTCAGGCAAGTTAATTAACCTCTCTTGGTCTCTTGGAATATAAAACAAAAGAGGAGGGCCAGCTAGTATCCCAAGCCCCCGTAGCTCTGACAGAAATTCTGAGACCAGTTATGATGTAGGTGGCCTCTGCTTTCACATACCGAAGGGAATAAAATAGCCTGAAAACAAAATTTGAGCCTGAGTCAGTGTTCCCTGCAACTCCCCGCTCTCTGGCCTTTTCCGAGACGCTTTTGGCAAAGAATGAGTTCCCCTGAGGATGGCTGAATTAACAGCTGGGCAGTATTGGCTGATTTCTGCCTTTGAACAGCTGGTCTATGAGACAAACAACCAGACAGACTTTTGTCAGAAAATATGACTCAACTATTACAGGCCAAGTACAGATGGAGAAAAATAGACTTAAAAAGCTCTGTGCTGCTTCCTCCTGACCCACATCCCCTTACATGGACCGATATCCTTCTAACCTCAGCTCTGCAGGCCCTCTATGAGAAATGGGGGAGAGAGAGAGAGGACCAGACAATTTCTAGGAAGCTCCAGGAAAAAAAAAAAAGTATGGCCATAAATTCTTGTTTTCTTTTGCATTCCTTTCAAGAAATCCAAGTTCCAAAGGGCTAGAGGCTTTCAACCAGACCATGCTGGAATTTTAGGTAAAAAGATTCTTCCCTGATTGGCCTTCTCCTGAACATCGCAGGTCCCCCGGGCACTAAATGCTAGTGGTTTCTTTCCCCATCGTGATGCCAACCAAAAATGCTGCCATGTGTTTCTAAAAGCAAAACAAGCTGACTTTCAATAGATAGCAGCTGGATTATGAGGAATCTCTATGTTGATTCAACAGCTTTCCACGGCTCTGTTTACATTACTATAAAAAATTCTCTTGATAACCATCTGGGTCCTTGAATTGTCTTCCCTCCCCTGCCTCAGGCCCCACCAAGATCTGAGTGCCCTTTCCCTATTCATCCTAATACTCTCAACATTTGCAAAGCTCGAGTTTCTAATAGGTTAAACCTGTAACTAACTTTTAAAGTCTGGGTTTGTAATAAACTGATCCTTTCCTCACCTTTGTTTAAACAGATTTTTGCCACCAGCACCCCATTTGGAAGGGAAGGGGAAAGAAAAACAGCAACTCACAAAGCTGCACACAGCCTGTGCGGAGGACGAAGGTGCAGGACCACTTCACTGACTCGTGATGTCTGCAACGTGCAGTAAAATTAATAAACTGTGCCAGTGCTAATGCTCCAGTCTCAACAAAGCGGTTTGTTTATTAGGGCTTCTAGCTCACAAAAGAGGTATTTAAAAACTCTACACATAGCCTTGGGAACAGACCTGGGGAAAAGTAAACATAAAGCACAAGTTTTGCCTTTATAAGTGGCAAGCACGGCATCAATGACATTAGAGTACCTAACGAATGAAGGTAAATGAAATAAGCGCTGGATGAAGACAACAGCATTACAACCTCTAAGAAACATCTACTGATCAAAGGTGGATAACCCTGACTTAAGAGCTCTCATCTATCTACCTAAAGCTTTAAATAGCCCATGGAAGATTGTTTCAACAAATTACAGTATTCCTAGTTAGTTGCAGTTGTTAAAGTAGTAGTTAAAAACATTACTGTGGAAGGCTGTTAATAAATGTTCATAATATATATCAAAGTGAAAATATATTACAAAAACTGAATTTCCCATTTTTTATTATATAGTAGAATTGTCTGTAAATGCTAGAATGCAGAAATGTATGGATGGGTATCTGGCAAAATGTTGACAGTACTTCTTCAGAGTGTAACGTGGTTTTTTGTTCTTACATATATTTTGTATAATAAAAATCTATGAGTTTCTAATGAGGGGCAAGCATTTGTTTTTTTTTAAAAAAAAAAAACAGACTCTATTTAATCAAATTAAGTGAGAACTGGTTTAAATAGTTGTCAGGGAACTAAGAATAGTAAGGACAGCTGACTAGAGACAACATTTTCTGCACAGAAGATAGTCTATATTTTGTTCCTGATTTAAAAAAAAAATAACCCACTGGAAGACATAGGCTTAAAAGACAAACCCGTATGCAGGACAGTCATACCCCATTTTTCTTGACACTTTACATGTTAAATGGAAAGAAACCACCTCTCTAATTTTATCCTCCTTGTTGAGAATAACTAGGACCCACAACAGCTGGGCCTTTGTCCAACGAGTATGGTTACCCACAAGTCATGTGTAGGGTTTGTCTTTAAAAACAGCTCTCATCAGGAACTCTGTATGCAATAAAACCTCCTCACACTTGCAAAGAGCTCCTCTCATCATCAGGCTGGGCCCTGAAACAGCTCCTAACAATCTGCCCAATCAATAACACTTTTTCTTTTACAAATCAAAATTTTCACTGTGAGCTACCACAATTAAGTTTTTATCCTTAGATTGTACTTAGCGGTAGTTTCTATTCTCTCATGACTTGGGGCCACAAACCCCTAAAATAATATCTTTGATTCTGCTCCTCAACCCCTTTCCAAATTATAGTTACTAAATGGAGAGAACAGACAAGCACTGGTCACTTTCTCTCTTGCCCTCTGTAGGAGGCTGAATTCTAAGATGACTCCCAAGATTCCTGCTCCCTGCTGGACACATCTCATAAGGTCCTCTTGATGTGGCCCAGGGATATAATGGATGGGCTTCTGTGAGTGCCAGGTTACACTGTGGGGAAGGCAATTTTGCAGATGTAATTAAGGTCCCAAATCAGTTGACTCTAAGTTACTCAAAAGGGAGATTATTCTGGGTGGGTCTGCCCTAATCAGGCAAGCCTTTTCAAAGGTCTAGAAGTCAGAGACTCTCCGGCAGACCTGGAAGAAACAGGCCACCGAGAGGTCTACAGATCCAAGAAACTGAATTCTACCAACAACCACAAGCTCAGAGAGACTGTAGCCCAGCTCCCAGCTGACACCTGACTGCAGTGTGGCAAGCGAGTCTCAGAGTCAGGAACCAGCTAAGTGGTACCCAGATTCCTGACCCAAGGAGAGTATGAGATAATACATGTTGCTGTTAACGCACTAAATTTGTGATAGTTTGTTACATGGCAATAGAAAACGAATACCCCTGCCGATTGGCCATGCTCACGTGGCTGCCCATGCTTTCACGCATGCTCTTTCTTCTTCCTGTCCACCCCCTGTGAGGCTATTTATGTGGAGGAAAAAAGAATCCTCTGTGATCCTTGGAGGCGGCCTCAAACCAGGCCACCCGGTGATGACTTGTTGGAAACACTCCACCCTTGTTTCTTGAACCCAGTGCTCTGCTCCCCCGCCCTCTGTTCACTCCTTTTGGGAAGTCAGGCTTCGATTTCAGTGGCTGTGAATTCATACCTGACCTCCCAGATCACGGATCTAGGTCTGGATAAATCTCTTTTTCCTGATAGATGGGCCAAGATCAAATTGATTTTTTTTTTTTTTAGAAGTATTTTTTTTTAAGAAACTTCTAGAAGAAATCAAAGGGAAGGAAGAAGAAGGAATTTTTGCAATGAAAGTAGACAAATATAGGGCACATTTCTTGCTCTAACTTAACTAAAGGCTGGGCACAGCCTGGCTTGGCTGGTGTTACTCCTGGAACGTTCATGTCCACATCCGCTTCCCTCCCCAGCCTGGTCTTTGCAGGAGGTTTGCAACTGTGCCAGGTTCCCTCTGGCCTGAACTACATTTGAGTTGGCACCTTACTAGCCCTGGAGCCTCCCTCCCAGGTCCTCCCTCTCTGGTTTCTGGCTCCAGGGATGAACAAGGAACTTCCCCATCTGACCTCAATGATTCCTCCCCGAGGACTCATGCTGGGGACCTTACAAGACATTTGTGCTTCACTCACCATCTTCCAGACCTCTGTGCTCCTGTGTCTTACTCTTACTTTCTGTCCCCCTGGCTTCAATTCACCTCAGATAGGTTAAGAATTCACTGTGTGTCAAGCAGCTGTGCTGAATTTCAGAGCTCTGCATAACAGAAATGCTATCATGCAGCCCAAAGCCTATGAAAACTGCCTAAAACACGTTCATTAGTCCATTAAGGTTCTATATGATTTCTATAACTGGTACTAATAGATTCATGCCCAACCTATTTTTCTTGGCTACTGCCTAAGTGGCATCTAGCTAGTAGCCAAAGGAGCACCATGGTAGGGACCAAAACTTACCTGCATCTCCTCTGTCTCCTATATAATTATACCCTATAAAGTTGTAAGAAAATAAATGTAATAGAACTTCAGTGTCTAAGTTCCATCCCCCTACTAGACTTCTCACTATTACTGTTTATTTGCAGAATCCCATTGCACATAACAGGAGAAAACAGGATACTGATTTGCTTTGGCCAACGTCAATCTGTAGAGGCAAATATTAACCTCTAAGAGGGTCTTCTCAGTTATTCAAATGTGTGCTAGCCTCAATACGAGAATTCCCTAGGAACTTACCTGGTGGTCCATTGGTTAAGAATCCACCTGCCAAAGATCGCACATGCCATGCAAAAATGGGAAAAATCTCAAACAAGTTATACGTGAAGGCATTCCTCTATCTAATCTTGAGCTTACATCAGGGTCCAGAGATCACTGGTCCCAGAGGAATCTCAAAGGCCAAACTAGCAAAAGTAGACGTCATTTTCTCTCAGGCAGATACCAGCTATCAAAGTTCAGAAAGAAACAGCCACTTGGACGTGGAGTTTAGCATTCAGACTGCTGACCCCATCACCCCTGCCATAGTGGGGTTAACAGGGACCTTAGAAGAGCACTCTAACAGATGGTTTCATTTTCTGTTGATGCCGCACAGATGTTTAAAAAAGAATGTGCCGGAAACTGTACTGCAAGTGTAAAATGGACCTCAAAACGTTTTACAAAGGACCCACATATTCATTTCATTGCAAAGCTATCAGGAAAAGAATCTTTTCCTATTCCCCCACCCCCCAATTCTAATACTCCAAAGACTGGCAGTTTGGGAAAGCTTAATCTATTTGGGGGGTCTTGCTGTACAAGTCACTTCCCTATATGTCACTTTCCCACCAATAGAACAGCTACCAGTGCTGCACAAACCTCTTCCCATATCATGTATTTGACCTTAGTCTGCTATAAGCAGCAAGCCTCTTCCATCACTTTGTTCAACATGTGCATAAATGTACATAAATGTACATGTACATAAATCTTATCAACATCCCAATCAAGATTAGAAAAAAATCTAAGGGAGACTTCATTAATGTTTATTTTGAAACATTTATATTTCTTCCACAACAGGAAAATGTTGTGTTATGGAAATGACATTAGTTTAGACATTCATTGATGCAGAAGTCAATGCACACTGTTTATTCGCTAATGGTTCTATTAGTGGTTGGGTAATCTCCAGGCAGACTTGTTAGGAAACAGAGGTTACTGTCAAGATACTTATTGATATTATCTAAAAATCTATCAATAAACGTCTCGTCAACACAGTTTTTACCATCAGAGGTATAATGAGGAAAGTGGCTAAATATATTATTTCATTAAATCTTCACAACAAATGTGTGAGTTAGGTAACAGTAATGTTATTACCTCCATTTTACCAATGCAAAAATGTAAGCTCAGAGAGGTTTGACAACTTAGCTGACGTTGCACAGGTAAAGAAGGAGCAGAATCAGGGAATCAAACCACTTCCTCTGACTATGAAAGCTACACTCTTTCCACTACACTATCCACCTTTCAACCCTCCATGGTGAAAATGTAGGTGGATGTTGTCAAGCACTTGTAGGCCACAGAAGAGAGACTGTTTTCCAATGAGATATCTGTTGTCAGGGCATCTGATGAGGGCAAAATGCCTGAGTCATTTCAGAAAGCCAGGTAAGGCCAAGTATGTGTACCATCAATTCACGTTTGTGTCTTTTTCTGGGAAAATGAAGATAACAGTTCCATTTCCCTTTCTGGGTCCTTGTAAAGATCCAATTACACAGACCACATCAAAGAACTTCACAAACTGTAAAGCCCTTGTAACTGTAAGGTGATATGATTACCATTATCCCCTCTCAGACAGGGGGCTGTTTCTCACCTATCCTGGGCTTCTGGGCTATTCTTTAACAGGACTTTTCCAGGATTTGGCTTCTTTGGGGTGGAGAGTAAGGAGAAATTAGGGAGGCTCCATAAATGCCAGAGCAGAAGCACATCTGTATACATGTCCACGGTGAGTCATTTATGGTCCAGTTAATCATGGCATGGTCAGTCAACAGAAAGCATACAGCTGACCTTCATTACTCACAAACTCCATGCTTGCAAATTTGCCTACCTGCTAACATCACTGCTGATGGTGACTGCAGCCATGAAATTAAAAGACGCTTACTCCTTGGAAGGAAGGTTATGGCCAACCTAGATAGCATGTTTAAAAGCAGAGACATTACTTTGCCAACAAAAGTCCATCTAGTCAAGGCTATGGTTTTTCCAGTGGTCATGTATGGATGTGAGAGTTGGACGGTGAAGAAAGCTGAGCGCCACAGAATTGATGCTTTTGAACTGTGGTGTTGGAGAAGACTCTTGAGAGTCCCTTGGACTGCAAGGAGATCCAATCAATCCATCCTAAAAGAGATCAATCCTGGGTGTTCATTGGAAGGTCTGATGTTGAAGCTGAAGCTCCAATACTTTGGCCACCTCATGCGAAGGGTTAACTCATTGGAAAAGACCCTAATGCTGGGTAGGATTGGGGGCGGGAGGAGAAGAGGACAACAGAGGATGAGATGGTTGGATGGCATCACCGACTCGATGAACATGGGTTTGGGTAGACTCCGGGAGTTGGTGATGGACAGAGAGGCCTGGCGTGCTGCAATTCATGGGGTCGCAGAGAGTCGGACACGACTGAGCGACTGAACTGAACTGAACTGAACATTTATTTGTAACCCCCGAATCAATACTTGTGGTGCTTTCATGGTCATTCATTCACTAATATGCACAGAGAAACAGAAATCTAAGTTTCTTAAAGTGCACATTCTCAGCTGAGGTTGAACAAGGCCACACTGCCTTCTTTCGGCTCATACTATAAACAAGTATCCTTTTCAAGGTCTATTCAGTGCCACATTTTCACACTTTTATTCTTTTTGTGGGTGATGTAGCTGTTTAAAACGGCCCCCATGTAGAGTGCTGAAGTGCTGGCTAGAGTTTCTAAACTGAAGAAAGCTGTGATGTTCCCTATGGAAAAACTGCCTGTGTTAGATAAGCTTTGATCAGGTATGAGTTATAGTTCTCTTGGCATGACTTCAATGTTAATGAATCGAAAATATATGTATTTGGGGGCTTCCCTTGTAGTCCAGTGGCTAAGGCTCTGCACTCCCAATGCAAGGGGCATGGGTTTGATCCCTGGTCAGAGAACTAGATCCCACATGCCACAACTAAAACCCAGCACAGCCAAATAAATGATCTGAAAAAAAAAGTTTAAAAATATATATGTATGTATTTTGAGTAAGGTGGTTTTTTTAAACAGACACAGGAAAAAAGGCAATGTATTGATCAGTTCATGAAAATGTGAGACCAGAGGCTCACAGGAATCTAACCTAGTATTTCCCCCAGGAGCAGTGCTTCAGTATTCACTAATTCACTATTCACAGGGACTTTATAGAACATAACTGCCTCCCAAACAAGAATGGATTATATTTAGTCACTAAAATCTGTAAATACGGAATATTAACATAAATTTGAGGAAGAGTGGTAAAATGTCTGCTATATATTTATAGGACTATGTATTTTTTATTTCAGTTTCATTGAGGTATAATTGACATAGGTATAAGATATACAGCATAATGATTTGATTTACATACATCACAAAGTGATTGTTACATGTGTTTAGTGAATATCCATCATCTCATACAGATACAAAATTAAAGGAATAGAAAAAATTTTTTTCTTGTGATGAGAACTCAGGATTTACTCTCTTAACAAGTTTCATATATAACATACCTCATTGTTACTTATATTTATCATGTCATACATTACAAGTAAATAGCTACCTGTTAACTATCTAAAACCAGATACATGAAAAAAAGACTGGGAGGGAATACACAAAACATAAAAGTACTTCTCGGTTTGCATAATTATAAAAGAGCTTTCTTATTCCTCCAACTTTGGTAATATGTTATTTTCATGGTTTAACAATAAAATTTTAAATACAAAAAGCTCCCACCATTAATACCTATGAGAAAAACACAGAAGTCCGCATTGTCAATTCTAAGACTAATCTGTGTTAGGCAAGCCCCCAGAGGTAATTAAAACCATCTGGAGGACTGGTGAGGTTTGATTCACTTTTCTGAGAAGCTGGAAAAAGATGTTCCTAGTATGGACCTGATTTATCATCCAACAACGCTGAAGGTTCTTTCGGGGTTTTGATTTCTACAAACTATTCGCTACTATATACTCAACCTCCTTCTCTGCTTCCCCACTGCCAATACAGCATCGCTCCAAGATCTTCATATTCTCAGCCCCTCAACTCAAATATCACCCTGGAAAGGCAGGGCTCATAATCTCCAACTGTAGTCACGGACCATGTTTTATCTTCTTCATGGCATTTACCATTATCTGAAATTATTGCACTTATTTATCTGTTGCAGCTTTTATTGCCTGACCCCTGCCCCCTCACTGGAACATACAGGACTGTCCATCTTACTCATTGTTGACAGTCACTTCACCCACCCCCCTCCACCACACCTAGAAGGGCCTACAGGTAGATAGGAGGAGCTCAATAAATATTTGCTGATTATTGACTCAGGCTTTCCTGATTCCTTTTTCTCCTTTAACCCCAAGCCAGCCATCATCATTTGCTTGTCTATCTTAACCCAAAGGGAGTTTAGGAATACCTCAATCCTGTAACAAGTCCTTTCAATTCATACTTCTCCATGTTGCTTGATTTCATCCCAGTTTGTTTCCTGGGAGACAACAGGGTCCAGAGTTAGAGATTTAGTTCTAATTCACTGCAGTTGATTTAAAGTAGGATTAGCTCCTGGCGATGTTTTGCTGAAAACCTGCTTATCACTGAGTTGCTTCACAGAACACATTCCTTCCTCATGACCAAATTCCTGCAACAGGCTTTTGAAAACTCCTCTACACACACTCCAGTCTGGCTGAGGTCCAAGGGACCGACGGGCCAGTAAGAGTCTGAGCTTTGTGTAGGTTTATGCTCATGTTCTTTAAAAAGGGCCCACAATCTCCAATACGTGACCCTCCAGAAAGGGAGGTCTGTGCAGGGAGGGGGAGGGAGGTGGAGGAGCTGAGATTAGGGTTGGTGATGACCATCTCAAGATGTTAGTATGGAGCAATCATTTTACCGCTGTTGAAAAAGTTTTTTTTCACTCATCTGTGTTTTAAGACCATGAAGAGGTGTACACTGAGCTATTTCTGACATCATGTCTTAATCAGAAAGCAGCTGTAATATAGAAAAAATGCTTCATTTAATCCTGTTTGCATGATGGTTTCTAGGCAACTGCTTAATGCTTGATAAGATCATGGGTTTTCACATGGCCCAGTAAGATCACACAGCCATGTCACTTGCCAGGAGGAAAAAAGAAGCAGGGGTTTGTGAGCAGCAAACATGGAAGAACAAACAGAACTTTCTTGATGAATCATACAGAGAAAAAGAAAAAATCCAGTCCCTCTCAAAAGAGAGAAGATCAAACCCTTGAGAGGCCCCTTGTGGACTGGGATTTTAAAGTTCCACAAGCATAACTAGATTCTGCCCTTTGATCTCAAGATGCAGGTTGTATTTGTTCTACTTAAGTTTGAAGGATAACGAAAATGGCAACTGAAATTGTGAAATGACCGGTAGCATTTAACATTCACCGGGGACAGAATTATAGGACTTTGAGGTTTACAACTGCATATTACTTTTCCTGAGAGGAAAAGACAAGTCATAAATCCTAGGGACAGAATTCACAGTTTACAAGTCCACCTGTACCTGCAGGTGGGACAGTAGATAGTTCTCCAGGAGAAAAAGGAGGGGAACGGGGACCTGTTTACTCCCTGCTCTAACTGCAATTTTCTATTTTCACAAATGCCCAGCAGTAGGAAAAGCACTGCAAAGAAGTAACTAGAGCATCACAGGGCGGTGCCACCCCCTACAAAGACAGTCAGACTTCAGCCTGAACTATTAAGGAGCACCCCATCTTTAAAAACTGGTTGTTTGTTTTATCAAGCTCCCCAGGCCTGGGAAAGATTGAAGGCAGGAGGAGAAGGTGACAACAGAGGACAAAATGACTGGATGGCATCACCGACTCAACGGACATGAGTTTGGGCAAACTCTGGGAGATGGTAAAGGGCAGGGAAGCCTGGTGTGCTGCAGTCCATGGGGTCCCGAAGAGTCGGACCACCAGGCCCCCGTGTGCAAAGCCCCTGGAACCGTGAACAGAGCTGTTGGGAGGCTCATTGCATGCTGTGCCAGTGACAGGGGGCCAGAGAGAGGGAGCTGGCAGTGGGGCTGGGAGGGAGAGAAGCCAACTGCCCAAACTTGCCTGGGGCTTCCCTGGTTTTAGTGCTAAAAATCCTGCCTCTTAGAAGATTCCTCAATCCCAGGCAGACTGGGACAATGGCTCAACCTACAAACAAGCAGACATTGCCTAAGTGCAGACGTACTTAGTCATTCCACACTAAGTCACAGAGAACCCAGACTCAGGAAAGCCTGCGCCTCGGTGTCCCTGCTCTAATACTACAGGGAGCTGGCATCTGCAACGATGTAGCCGCCCCACCGTGCTCCCCACACTTGGCATCTGGGTTCTTTCTGGATGTCAAATAAAGCAGAGTTTTCCTCTGACCGAGCCACTGGTAAAGACACCATTCTTTCACCATTTTACCCTATTGTTCTTTAGTCGCTAAGTCGTGTCTGACTCCGTTAGACTATAGTCCACCATCGACTATGGCCCACCAGGCTTCTCTGTCCATGGGATTTCCCTGGCAAGAATACTGGAGTGGTTTACCATTCCTTCTCCAGGGGATCTTCCCGACCCAGGGATGGAAGCTGCGTTTCCTGCAATGGCAGGCAGATTCTTTTCTACTGAGCCACCAGGGAAGCCCATTATACTCTATACTTGGAGGTAAACAATCAACGGCCATGAGAAACCAATTACCTTCCTGACCCCTAATTCACACTGGGCAAGTCTCTTGTAAATGGTTAAGCATATACACTACCAAGCCATCATTAGAAATTCTCTTAGAAATCTTTGTCCATTTTCCATCTTTGTAGAGTAAGAAGCCATCAAACAGGCACAGAAAAAGCACACATTCACAGACATTTCCTTTAAGAAGCAAGCAGCAAAGGCCTGATGGATAGAAGCAAAGCCTCACAGTAGTTTCTTAAGAGCTACAGGATAAGTGTGCCAATGACAATTACGGGATTGATTCTTCAGCATTGCCACCTGTCTCATCTCCTAAAGGCCCATAAGCTCAACATAAACATTGGATCCAAAAATCCTTACTGAGTCTAGAAACATGAATGAAGGCATCTGGCACTTTCACTTATAATTTCTGATGAAAGTTTATTTTAATTAGGAAATAATTTGAAAAAGAATAATTCAGAAAATAATGTCACGGACACCCCTGAAACCCACCACCAGATTTTTCTTTTCTTTTTTTTTTTTGTAACACCAAAACCATTTTGTACTGGGGTATAGCTGATGAACAATGTTGTACCACCAGATTTTCCAATCTGCTGTGTTGGCTTCAGATTTCCAAAAAAGCACAGAAATGTGGCAGGTAACACCAGATCCCCATTCAAAGAGGCAGAGGCCATAGGAAGTGGAAACAGGAGCTCAGAAAGGTTAAACAACTCCCTGAATCTAGAGGAAGGGTGTCTGGGAACACTCACATCCAGCTGCAAGTATGATTTCTCTTCTCTCAGTGTACCTTGCAATTCACTTGGAGTGTGCATGTCAGTCATGTCCGACTCTTTGCAATCCAGACTATAGCCCACTAGGCTTCTCTGTCCATGGGATTCTCCAAGCAAGAATACTGGAGTGATCTTCCTGACCCAGGGATTGAACCCATTCTCCTGCATTGGCAGGCGGATTCCTTACCTGAAAGCATTCCTAATTGGATGCTTCCAACACAAACCAAAGCATGTGATTCCAGGACTCAGACTCTGCTGCCACGGAATACCAAGAGATGCCAGGTATTTGGTGGCGAGACGGAACAGTCAACTCACCTCAGGAATGTAAAATTTTGAGTCAGAAAAACCCCCAAAGGCCTTAAGATTACTTACACATAGTTGTTTCCTGCTTATAAGTGGAAACTGAGAAAGCAGTCATTGTGTAAAGAGAATAAAATGTCGCTAGGTGTGGACAATTTCAATATAATGAAACGTTTTGGTTCAATTATATATCATTTTTCAAATGGTTTAACTATAAAACTATTTTTCAAATTACTTCTCGATAAAACTGAGCATTCTCTTATTCACCAAAGCTCTCAGGCCCACCCAGTCCCCTGCATGCTGCCATGTCACTCCACATTTTTCATTTGGGGGCCCTGACAAGCCATCAAACAGAGTGTCATTGAATATTTTCCAAGAAGCCCCAAACCCAGAAATGCCACATCGAAACAGCAAAAACTAACAACGACAGGTATTCCATTTTAATTTATATTTCACGATATCCAGGTTGTGAATGTTACAATCAGTATGTAGAGTACAATGCTTCGCCTGAAACGTCAGGCCATCTAACGGATGAAATAACATTCCCCAGGGCTAGAATAATCTGTTCCTCTTTTTCTAGGAAAAGGAATTCTCTGCTTACAGGGAAGCAGTCAAATTCAATTAGCCTAGTTGTTGAAGAGCTGCTTTTAAATGTGAGCAGCATTTCAATTTGTAAAATAGAGACCTTTCTATAAACTGTGTATGTGAATTTAATCCAATTCCCCCTGGCTCCCCCACCCCTTCACACATTAAAATTCTCAGAATGTTTTGTCTTTCTTTCTTCCTGCGCCTCCACTGGCATAGGCCCTGCTCTCATCTAGCTGGCCATAGTGATGTGGATTTTCCCAAGCACAGTGCTCATCAAATCTGTCTGACTTTATTATTATGTTTTAAATTTATTTGTTTAGCTGCACTGGGTCTTACCTATGGTACATAGGATCTTTGATCTTCATTGCAGCATGTGAGATCTAGTTCCCTGACCAGGGATTGAACCTGGGCCCTCTGCATTGGAGACAGCCACTGGACTAAGACAAGGAAGTTCCTCATCTGTCTGACTTTAGACATAAGATTTCTGTAGCCCAGAACTCCCTCCTCTCCTGGGAAACTCCGACTTCATAACCCAGTCTTTTCACACTCACCCCTGTCACCATCCACACTCAAAGTGCTGACAGAGCCCCTCATATACTTCTCTTACTACCTTTACCATTTATGCATTTTTACTGTTCCCCCCGCCACCGACCCACCTTAAGAATGTGACCACAGGATCTAACACACTGCCTAGACATGGGCAGAATCAATGCTTGATAAACCTGATAAAAGTCATGCCCTATTGTCTTCCCTACCTTTCTGTACCGCCTCCTGACCATTCACGAACTGCCTAGTTCTACAAATGGGTGTTACCCTTCACCGTGAATCTCGACTTAGCCCTGACTACCCCCCACCAGAAAAGAGTACAGCAATTGCGACCTAAACAACCAGGCCATTCCTTCAACTAATGAAGAACCCTTAAATTCAAGTGATGGCAGATAGTTTTTCTTCATTTTTGGAAAGTGAAGAATACTTTGCTAATTCAAATAATTCTTAATCCATTCAATTTACCTGCCTCATAAGTTTTCTTCAAAGAACACACCCGTAAAAGGACAATTAGGTGTAAAGGAAGAGTGCTAAATACAATGACCTGTATCTCTTTTCTCTGCAAAGGAATTAATGATCAATAAGCAAAAACACCTCCGATGAGTGCTTACTAACTTTTGCTGTCATATGAGGAGGAATAAAGATCACAATATAGCATCTCCTCCCAGAATGTTCAAAGCACAATGTTTGGCATGTTCTATATTTGGCCTGACCCTCTTGACGAGCTGTTAAACTGAATCAATCACTTCCCAGTTTTCTCCTGAATCCAGGTCATCACTGTATCTGACCCACACACATGGTCACTGAGAGAATCAAGCAACTCTTTGATCCTTTCTCTTCCTTCCTTGCTCATGAATTTCCCTGGGGTTGGTAGGAATACCATGGAGTTTAGAGTTTATAGGTCAGTAGACAATCAGGGAGTTTGAGTTACCCAAGACATACAAGGCCAAGGCCACAGCTAATATACTTGATGGTCTAACACAAAGTAGAAAAGTGCATTCCTGCTTCAAAAAAAAAAGAGAACTCCATTAAGTTTGGGACTTAGAGACAAACCACTGAGATCTCAAGAGTGGTGATGATGTTCAGTTATTAAGTCGCGTTCAACTCTTTGCGATCCCATGGACTGAGTGCAGCGTACCAGGCTTCCCTGTCCTTCCATATCTCCTGGAGTTTGCTCAAACTCCATTGAATCAGTGGTGCCATCCAACCGTCTCATCCTCTGCCATCCTCTCCTCCTTTTGCTTTAATCCTTCCCAGCCTCAGGGTCTTTTCCAAGAAGTCAGCTCTTCACATCAGGTTGGCTCTTGCTTGGTGCTGCACTCAAATGTAGTATTTGGGGAAAATGAATGGAGTTTCTACTCCCTCAAAATGATCAGAAAGTTACTCTTTAGCTACTCAAAACACACCCAGCAGCTTGAGATCATCTGATGGATTTAAAAGAACTCAAAATAACTTTATTTAAGGAACTAACTTATCTGCTTAGTATTTGCTGCAAAGCAACGTCTAGACGTTCCAAGAATGCCAGTAAAGTATGCAGGGAGGCTCTTTTGCCCATACACCTTCTGCATCAGAGGACAATGAAACAGCTGCTCTTGAACCTGGGCCACCTGAGCGGCCTCCAGGAAGGCCATCCAGCTGACTCTGCCCTCCTCTGCCCTGCCTCTGCTTAGACACTGGTGAGTGGATCTGCTCAGGGATGAAATCCAAGCAGTGTCAGGGTCAAAATCTCCTGGTACCAGAATTTTACAAACTCGAACTCTGGCTGCAATCAGAGGGAAGTAATCACTTCAGCATCTTTTTTCAGTCTTCAGAATACCAATTCATGCAGAAACCAAAATGAACAAAAAGTGGGCATCCCTGGTGTCTCAGTGGTAAAGAATCTGCCTGCCCATGCAGGAGACATCGACCAGGGTTTGATCCCTGATCCGGGAAGATCCCACAGGCTGCAGAGCCACTAAGCCAATGCACCACAACTATTGAGCCTGTGCTCTAGAGCCCAGAAACTGCAACTACTCAGCCCATGTGTCCTAGAGACTGCGCTCTGCAACAAGAGAAACAACAAATGACCACAATGAGTAGTGCTTGCAACACAACTAGAGAGCAGCCCCCGCTCTCCGAAACTAGAGAAAAGCTCCAGCAACGAAGACCCAGCACAGCCAAAAATAAAGAAATAAACAAATAATTTAAAAAAAAAAAAAAAAAAAGGACAAAAAGTAAAGCATAAGATAGTGTGGTAGACTTGAGAAAACCTACTGACTCCAAGGAATTTAATTGAGTTACTAATGAGGACAGCAGCGTCCTCATCTGGGGAGGGGTGCAAAAATGTCAATACTGGGCAGATCCTCCCATGAAGAAATGGCCTCTGTGTCTCCATTTCTTGGAGAAGGAAATGGCAACCCACTCCAGTATTCTTGCCTGGGAAATCCCATGGACAGAGCAGCCTGGCAGGCTACAGTCCACGTCGTCGCAGAGTCGGACACAACTGAAGCGACTAAGCAAGCACTCTCTGTTCATTGGTTCTGGAATGGTCTCTTAGGTTGTTCTGGCCAAGAGCATGTGACAGAAGTGATACTGTCCAACTTCTGAAACTGGGCAGAACTGGACTCAAGAATCTCTGGAACCACCAATCTCCTTCTTGGAAACTCAATCTACTGTATGAACAAGCCAGGGCCAATCTGTTGGATGATGGGAGACCCACGGTCCAGTGTCCCCACCACTGCCTTCCTCTTTCCTCCAGCTCATCATCAGCCATGTTCCAAAGGACAGCTTCCCAGCCGACCAGCAGCTGGCCATGGGCTCACTGGCGAGCTCCACCGAGATCAGCAGAACTATCCATCTGAGCTGGTCCACAGAAATGTGGACTAAATAAAATGGCTATATGTTATTAAATCATTTAATTTATTGATCAGTTATTAGCAGCAAAAACTCATACATCAGTCTCAAAAACTTTTTGGAAGAGTTGCACATATGTCTGAATGGCATTCAACTCCTTGAACACAGGGAACCAGACCACTGATTTCTCAGTCTACAAACTTGGGTGAATGAAATCATGATGAAAATCAAAGTCACAAAGACCAAATTAAATTATCCTAGGGAAAGTGCTTCCTTCACTATCCAGTGAGGGAAGAAGGTACAATATTTTAAAATTTTAAGTAATTTTACTACTAATTTACCAGTGCAGCAGAAAATCAAACAGTAAACCACTCACTTCAATAACGTTTCACTTTCACTCCATTCTCTTTATTTCTCAGAAGTGTGCTCTTCTGTGTGCCCTCTCCCTAGTTTTTCTAATTCCTATTACTTCGTATTCCCCATTGTAGTTTTCTAACGAGAACAAAAGGAACAGCAGTAAAACTTCCACTTATGGAGGCACTTCAATAGATGTTTTAAAAACATGATATTGTGCATTCACACAACCGCTCCTTTTGGTGAGTATAATTGGACCCATTTTATAGAGCTGTAAACCAGGGCTCAAAGAAGTTAATTACCTTGCCAAGGTCATTTGGTTTGAAGGTGCTAGAGCCAGAATTTAAACCACTAACTGCATGATTACATAGCTCATGAATTTTCCATTATGTAACACTGCCTCCATGGGACAATGAGACCTGTTATAGGCTTCTCACGAGAAAGGAAGCTTGAAATCCAGGGACTATAGTGGTGGTCCAGTGATTAAGACTCCGCACATACAATGCAGGGAAGGTGGGTTCAATCCTTGGTTGGGGAACTAAGATCCCACATGACCTATGGTGTGGCCAAAAGTAAATAAATAAATAAAATTCAGTGACTATAAATCAATTAAAAAATAAGTATTTAGATATACACATATATGTAGGGGGAGAGGGTGTGTGTGAAAAAGAAAAAAAGAGAACGAAGTGGCTGTGCAAACTGCAATTCTACCAAAAGAACTGGAATTGTACTGATTTTGGCCAAAACCTTTTTATGACTTAGAAAGAAAGAAGCAGGAATATCCGATGGTTAGGATTCATGGTGTGTTTGTCTGAAAATATCAATAAAAGACATCACTGACCCAATCATCTCTGAATGTGAAGTATACTTGTGTGAAGACATAAGGAGGGAAACCATCTAAAATTCACAGAAATGCAACCTGCTGACTGTGCATATTTACAAAAGGTTTTGCATAATACACCAACTACTAAAGTCAAACACACATCTTGTTTAAAATAACAAATAACCTTCTTTATCAACTATTTTAAACTTACAAGTAAATTATCTCTTTTACTTCAAAAGAAGGGCAGCTTTAAAAAAGTAAATCTACTACTAAACAATAACATAATTGAATCTTATGTTCTGTATTAAATTCATTTCCTTCTTCCAAACTATTTATAAACCGGAGGGGAAAGAGGAAAACATTTTAAATGTTTGATTGTCCCCAATTTTCCCAATTTTAACTGATTAGTCCAGTCTTCTGGGGATCAAGCCAGCATATGTGGGGGAAAGTGTACAAATACTCTGAATTAAAACCAGGAAGAGAACACCACCCCGGTGGGAGGTGGTGTCCCCCTCTATGGACAAAGCAAAGATGAGTCAACTGTGTCTGCCCACACCAAGGGCCCAAAACCTCGGGGAATCTCATCCTTTGCTGAAAGACCCCCACCCCCACGCCCCTCCCACGCAGCACACTCTCCAGGCCTCTCTCACCTGATCTTATGATGACAGTGATGCCCTCCTCATGCCCGGATTGCTCAGCTCACTCCGCCCCTCTGTGCCCGATGCTCTGATTTATCTGACCCACAGAGCCCCTTTCTCAGAAACTCAATCTGCTCCACAAACCTGTCTCCAGCTCTTCATTTCTCCTTCCCATCACCCCCACTCACTTCCAGGCCCCTGGTCCACTTTCCCATCTGCCACCACATCAAAAGTCAACGCCAAAGTCAAGGAACTCTTGTCCTCCAAGTGAGAAAGAACCAGAGGGTCCTCAGGTCAAAGGGCATCTTGCAGTTTTCCAGTGTGAACCCAGGCTCAATGCCCAGCCTGAAGATGAAGCCCTGATGGAACTGAGTAGACTACAGCTGAGCAGAGCAGCATGAATTATTTCACTGTAACATGATAAACTAAAAGCCTTCTCTCTCTAATTCTGGCTGTGGTTCTGACTTGAGAACATCTTTGAAGACTGCCCTACAGAAGGATTCAGTATTTATTCTCTGATCTGGTGGTTCCTCTGGGGAAACAGACATCAGGCTGAATGTTCCTTCATCCTCACGGCTTTGAACTCAGAGGTCACATTATCAGAGAGGCCTTCCCAGACCAACCTAGGGCGATGAGCCACCCCCCACCCTGCTGTTACTGTTCTCCATAACACTCGCATCTCCTGAGAAATGAGGTGCATGCATGAATGCTAAGTTGCTTCACGTCCACGGGATTCTCCAGGCAAGAATACTGGAGTGAGTTGCCATGCCCTCCTCCAGGGGATCTTCCCGACCCGGGAACTGAACTCGTGTCTGCCTGGGTCTCCTGCATTGCGGGCAGATTCTTTACCCACTGAGCCACTTGGAAAGCCCAAGAAATTAAGTACTTATCTAATTCTCTTCTTTGCTCTCTCCCTCACTGGCATGTCAGCTCCAGGAGGGCTGGACCTCTGGTCGGCTGCACCTCCAGCATCCACAATGCAGCACCCGGCACAAAGTGAGTACTCCATAAATATTTACCCAATAGGTGAATTCCCACCCCTCCCCTGCTCACCATTCCCTGTCACTCACATACACATCTGCTTTCTCTCCCACGGACCTGTGTATCCCACCTGCCAAGCCAGCAAGAGGACTGTGAACACTGATTCTGGCACATGAGCAGCCCCTTTCAGCTGTGAGTCCCTGGGGTCTTCTGTCCTCTATTCTCCTTCCTTTTTTCCCTCCCTCACACAGGCCCCCTCTTTTATGCCTCTTCCTGACCCAGAACCTTCTACCCCAGAGAAAGTCATAAAAAGCATTTGGTCTATGTCATCTTTTGATTTACTGATACGAAAGATGCATAAACATAGCCCTCCTAAAGGACCTCCTCGTCTTTAGTTTTAAGCCAGAATCTACATTCTCTTTTTCTTCTACTTTAAAAAAAATTGTATTAGATGTAAATTTTTATTTTATTTTTTATTGGAGTATAGTTACATTACAATATGCTACTTTCTGATATATTGCAAAGTGAATCAGCCATATGTTATACATATATCCCCTCTTTTCTGGATTTCCTTCCCATTTAGGTCATCACAGAGCATTGAGTGGAGCTCTCTGTGCTACATAATAAGTTCTCATTAGTTATATGTTTTATACATAGTATCAATAATGTATATACGTCCATCCCAATCTCCCCAATCATCCCATCCCCCCTCGCCCCCCTCGTTGCTTATACATTTGTTCTCTATATCTATGTCTCTATTTCTGCTTTGAGAATAGGTTCATTTGTACCATTTTTCTAGATTCCACCCTTTTACACTGTTGGTGGCAATGTGGATTGGTGCAGCTACTACGGAGAACAGTGTGAAAGTTCCTTGAGAAACTAAAAGTAGAGCTTCTGTATGACCCAGCAATCCCACTCCTGGGCATATACTCATAATCCCAAAACATACATGCACCCCAATGTTCATAGCAGCACTGTTTACAATAGCCAGGACATGGAAGCAACCTATGTCCATTAACAGAGGAATAGATAAAGGAGATGTGGCACATATACATTCTCTTGACTATCTCTTAGCAATTCCATGCAATTACTCAGCCAGCACTGCTTTCTTTCATTCCTCAAGAACCTGCTTAATCATAAGCTCTGGATGTTTCCCAGCGATGAATGCTAAGCTTTTCACTTTTCAAACATCTATACTGGACTTACCTCTCTCTAGCTCTCTAGAAACTCATACTTCACTCTGGTATTCCTCATTACAATTTAACGGTCCTCCCTATATTTGTCCTAAGATAAACGGCAATCCTTCTGTCTTTTGGATACATCTCTGAAATTCTCTAACTACTCTCTGGTGTCATATGACTCCCTATCTGTGTTTTACTGTTCATGTTTTTTATAGATTAAATTTAAATTGTTTTCAGAGTGAAAAAGTTGGCTTAAAGCTCAACTAAAATCATGGCATCCGGTCCCATCACTTCATGGCAGATTGATGGGGAAACAGTGGAAACAGTGTCAGACTTTATTTTGGGGGGCTCCAAAATCACTGCAGATAGTGACTGTAGCCATGAAATTAAAAGACGCTTACTCCTTGGAAGGAAAGTTATGACCAACCTAGATAGCATATTAAAAAGCAGAGACATTACTTTGCCAACAAAGGTCCATCTAGTCAAGGCTATGGTTTTTCCAGTGGTCATGTATGGATGTGAGAGTTGGACTATAAAGAAAGCTGAGCACCGAAGAATTGATGCTTTTGAACTGTGGTGTTGGAGAAGACTCCTGAGAGTCCCTTGGACTGCAAGGAGATACAACCAGTCCATCCTAAAGGAGATCAGTCCTGAATATTCATTGGAAGAACTGATGTTGAAGCTGAAACTCTAATACTTTGGCCACCTGATGTGAAGAGCTGACTCATTTGAAAAGACCCTGATGCTGGGAAAGATTGAGGGCAGGAGGAGAAGGGGACGACAGAGGATGTGATCGCTGGATGGCATCACTGACTCGATGGACATGGGTTTGGGTGGACTCAGGGAGTTGGTGAGGGACAGGAAGGCCTGGCATGGTGCGGTTCATGGGATTGCAGAGTTGGACACGACTGAGCAACTGAACTGAACTGAACTGAATCTCATTATTCACAAATTTTATTTATATTAGAGTCTTTGGCCATGGAGCTTACCTAATTTTTTCCCCTGGATCATTAGAAATGCTCCTCCCTAAATTTCTGATACAGGTAAAATTATGTTCAAGTATTACTTGATGTGTTTTTATAGTCTTAAAATAGAAATGATCATTCCCCTCTTATTTTTGGTGGGGTGTTTGTTTTAGACTATTTGCTCAGTGTTTGGCATATTTGTTGAAGAAAGAAATAAAAAATAAAAGTGAGCAAATGATGACAATATCAAAATAAAAATTTATCACAATTTCCAGCAGAAACAGATCCTATAAAGTGTAAATACTCCTCTTATCTTCTTTAAAATTACCATAAACAAACTTGTACTTAATGGACCAGCAAGTATATATCCTGGCTCCCAAAACACTTGTCAATGGAACAATGGAGACACAGACATTGAGAACAGACTTGTGGACATAGTAGGGGAAGGAAAGGATAGGAGGAATTGAGAGTAGCATTGAAACATATACATTACCACATGCAAAATTAGCCAGAGCAAATTTGCTATATAATGCAGGGAGCTTAAATCAGGTGCTCTGTGACATCCTTGAGGGGTAGGACGTGGGAGGGAGATTCAAGAGAGAAGGGACATATGTATGAACCATGACTCATTCATGTTGATATATGGCAGGAACCAACACAGTATTGTAAAGCAATTCAATTATCCTCCAATTAAAAATAAATAAATTTAAATTAAAAACATAAGTGCTTGTTGACTCTTGCCAGCCTCAAACAGAAGAGGGAAAGCTTGGAATAAGCTAATCTTTTGGAGAGAAGTGGCACAATGCCTCACTTTGGGCCATAGAAAGTTTAATCTGGAGATTTTACAAAGAACAAGCAATAACATGTTTTGCCACAATTTCATGACTCTGGAATGAATACTAATAAAAATAAGGAAAGTAGAAGAAGAAAGATCAGAGGAAAGAACCGATACCAGAGTTAACTGGAGCTTCCTTCTAAAGGCTCTTTACTGACAAGCTGCAAGAACTGTGGTTCTGAATAATTTTTCTGCTTCCATGTAATACTATGAGTAGCACTCTTCACAAGGTAACATCTCTCATTATATATAGACTCTCAAGTGTCTGGGAAAGGGAGCGTGGAAGACAGGGGCTATAGTCTCAATATCTGCATCCCCCTAAAATTCATATGTTGAAGCCCTAACACTCAACGTGATGTTTTTTGGACATGGGGCCTTTGGGAGGCAATTAGGTTAAGATGAGGTCATGAGGGTGGGGTCCTCATGATGGGATTAGTGCCCTTATAAGAAGAGACCAGACAGCCTGTTTGCTTGTTCTCTTTCTCCTCCTCCCTGTCTCTCTCTCTTAACCAGGAAAAACTATGTTAAACTATGTTGTTTAACCAACCCAGACTATGGTATTTCGTTATGGCAACTCTCACTAAGATGGAAGGGGAATAAACCTAGATCAACCCAACAATTTGGGCTCTGGACTCATTATCAAGGTATCATCATCGACCTAGTGACAATTTGGGCCAAGTAGCCAGGAAAAAGAGGCTCTTTAATGTAATAGTGTCATCCCATCAACAGCAGTTCTAAAAGAGAAGACATCTCAGGCTTAGTGTGGCTCTACCCAAACCCCCAGTTCCTCCCTAATGCTAACCCCAAGCAAAAGATGCTCCAGATGGCTCAACAACAAATCACCCTCACCCTTCATTTGAACCTAATGGGACAGTTTGGTTCTGGCAACTGGATTCTCTTCTGGATCCCAGGCCCCAAAGAATCGTGCTTCTGATCATTGGAACCTGCCTTATATCACAGGCAGCCTGCCATGAACTTCATTCCAAAGGACCTTCTTCTACCCACTGACAGGTCAGCCTCGAATTGGTCATCTGCATGAAACTGTCACCCAGTGGGGATTCCCTTCATTGCAGCACTCCATTTACAGGACCACCTTGTAAATACCTGTGCTGTGTGCTGAGCTGCTTCAGTTGTGTCCAACTCTTCGTGATCCTAAGGACTGTAGCCCACCAGGCTCCTCTGTCCCTGGGATTCTCCAGGCAAGAATACTGGAGTGGGTTGCCATTTCCTCTTCTAGGGCACCTTCCCAACCCAGGGATCAAACCCACATCTCTTACGTCTCCTGCATTGCCAGGTGGGTTTTTTTAACGCAGTTTATTGAGTAAAACTCTATGCTAGATCTTGGCTTTAACATGCATTATCTCTAACCTTCAAGATAGAGCTGTAAGACAGATATTACTCTTCCCATTTGTAAGTAAAGAACATGAGACTTAGAAAGTTAAATAATTGTTCCTACGATCTCACAGCTCATTGCTAAAGTCTTGCTATCTTAAGCTATCTGTCTGACTTTAAAGTCTACAGTCTTCCCAATACACCACCATGCTATTTCTTCCCATTTTGGTGCACCCCATCCTCTTCCTATCTCCCACTGCTGACACTTCCCTGGACTGGAGTTGACCCTTCTCACCTCCTCTTAGCCTCATGTAGTGCCAAGAGGCTGTCTGAGCTTCTGCAACAGGGTCTATCCAAGGTCAGTCCCCCAGCACACCCTCCTCGATCCCATCATCTGGTCTCTATCCCAACCCCTATATAAGATCAGTCTGGCAGCTCCCACCTGCAACACGATCAGCTTCTAGATTGAGGCATGAAATAATTACAGTGAAAAACACCAAGTCTTGTGTACATTATGGTGGGGGAAGCGTCAGGGAAAAGGAGAAGAAGGGAGAAACGAAAATGAGGAAGGAAAAAAGAGAAGGAGAAGAAATAAGACAAAAGCAGAGCTGAGGAGAGAGAAGGAAGAAGGAGACAGGGTACCCAGTAAAACAACATGTGTCAAATAAGGTCATTTGTGAGACTGCTTAGTCAGGACAGGCAGGAAAATCTGGAAGTGTTGCAGAGTCCCTGGTCTTTTAGTTAAGCCAAAGCAAACTGTTCCTAGTCTGAGAAGAGAATGTGCCTGATATCAAGATTACAAACCATAAAAGCAAAGTCTGATTTTTCACTGGATACTGGATTAAAAAAAAAAAAACAACAAACAGCTATAAAGGTCATTTGGGGGACAACTGGGGCAATTTAAACATGGTCACATTAGAAAACAGCAGTGAATCAATGCTAAATGTTTTGGAGTGATAGGATTTTCATTGAGGTTGTTTAGAAGCATGTCTTTGTTCTTCAAAGATAGCTGCTAATGTATTTAGAGAGACAATGTCAATGTCTTGGTGAAATTTTAAAGGTCAGCATAAACAAAACAAAACATACACACACATACACACGCAGAAAGACAAATAAGCTAAAAGGGTAAAATATTAATGCTTGGTAACTTCATTATACTACTTTTACAACTTTTCTCAGGTCTGAAATTTTTCAAAACGGAAAGTGTAGGGGAAAAAATTTTGCCCCTACCTAAGGGGCAAAACTTCCATAAGCCTCACCTACTGGCCTCGAAGGCAATATTTTGTGGGGATTAAAGGCTCATCCAACCCTGGATTCATGCTGCCTGAGCTAGGACACCATCTATCACTAATGAGCAGAACAAGTTACCTAACCCCCCCCAAGCCTCCATTTCCTCACCTGAAAAATGGAGCCAAAATTAGGACCTAACCCCAGGGGTTGATTGTGAGAGCTAAATGAAATTTAGCTATTCACAAAAGTATTACTATTATTTGGAGAAAGGAATGGCAACCCACTCCAGTATTCTTGCCTGGAGAATTCCATCAACAGAGGAGCCTGGTGGGCTACATAGTCCACGGAGTCACAAAGAGTCAGACACGACTGAGCAACTAACGCTACCACTATTATTAATTTTATTATTACTGCATGTTGCTGTGTGCTAAGTCACTTCAGTTGTGTCTGACTGTGTAACCCCATGGACGGTAGCCTGCCAGGCTCCTCTATCCCTGACATTCTCCAGGCAAGAATACTGGAGTGGGTGGCCATGCCCTCCTCCAGGGGATCTTCCTCACCCAGGGATCAAACCCATGTCTCTTACGTCTCCTGCATTGGCAGGTGGGTTCTTTACCACTGGCCACCTGAGAAGACCATTATTACTATTACTATCCCTACTCAAATTGCCCAAATAGAATTCTAAAGAATAAACTATTTTGTTTTAAAATTTTCTCTCTCTCTTCCTCTTAAGTAAAACACAGAGAAGCAAGCCCAGAAAGATAGCACATGCCAGATACTGGAATTGACGACTTGTCACAGCTCTTAACAAGGGGGTAGGGTGATGCCCCTCTACCAAACTGTGCTTCTTCTAAATTCTGTATTTTAACATTATATTCAGGTGAAGCCCTTGCAGTGAAGAAAGAGCAACTGTACGAAAGAAAACTGAAGCTTCCCGTGCAAGCAGGACACTTCATGGAACGAGAAAAAGGGCGGAGTGGGAAGTCCGAAGTCAAAACACATTCCTTCTTTTGCAGGAGGAGCTCAGGCCGAGGACCTGGAGGGCTGGCTTCTCCCTCCCCACAATAACTGCCTTGATGACTGGAGTGCGGCCCAGACAGAGCACATTCCTTCGGGCCGGAGTGTGGGCGTGTGGCCAGTGGCCGTTAAACACCACGTTTGTGTCCTCCAGGAAGAAAGAATGTCTGGAAGCAACAGCCCATGCCTTGTTCTCAGAACAGACTTCTCCTCCAGCCATCTCTGCAGCAGACAGAGGAGCTGTTAGGCAGCGCACATCCACCTATACTGCACTTACTTGAACACTGAGGGCCGCAGTGTGAGACTCTTCCGAATACCTGAATCTTTTTAAAAGCCTCCAGAGTGGAATGTTTACAACACCAGAACCAACCGAGTCCCTGAATTCAGTCGGCAGAAACACCGAGACACGCAAATTTAAAAGAAAATAATCAAGTCTACACAGAGTCTAAAGGTGACCACTTATTCCCAGAATTTGAGTAATGTATATATTTTTAAAGTTTTGGATGGCATACAGGTTATCATACAGGACATGAAGGAAAGTGGCAATCATGGCAGAATTCACTCTCTCCGAGGCAAGGCTCTGAGGTCTGGGTATGTGCAGGACTCCAGCTCCGTACTTCCTATAACCAGAACACCCTGGGTCTCCTTTCTGGCTGCAAACCACCTCATCATATGTCCTTCTGAGCCTAATAATGGACTTCTCTGGACAGTCACAAAAAGCCATAGGATGTTTATAATGCATATTCTGTCTCTTTTAACCTTTCTAAAATTATTTAAAAAATTAATCCAACATATATATATATATGTATATATATATATATATATACGGAGAATTCCATCAACAGAGGAGCCTGGTGGGCTACCGTGGTCCACAGGTCCCTTTTCTCTGAACACAATGGAGATCGCCATGGCCTTTGGGAGCTAGAAGAAAGCACAGCCAGAGTAAATTATTCTCCATGGGCTCCAGAGGGACCTAGCAGCAAAAGATAACAGCAGACGTCCCAAAGTCAAAAAAAGCAGGAGCTGAGGGCCCGACTGGTAGCAGATGCGCTGCTGTGCTCAGAGAGCTAATAGGAAGGATCTGAGACCCTGGATGCAGGCAAAACGTGAGAATATCAAGAGAGGTCTCAGTCAGCCAGAGCTTCACAATTCAGTCTCAAAACTCTCCTTTTAAGGGACATCCCTGGTAGTCCAGCAGCTAAGACTTCACGTTCTCAGTGCAAGGGATCCAAAGTCCACGCCTGGTCAGGGAACTAGACCCCACATGGTACAACTAAGACCTAGAACAGCCAAATAAACAAATATTTGAAAAGAAAGAAAGAGAGAGATGAAGGAAGGAAGGAAATGAAAGAAATGTATGAATAAAAAACAGCTCTCCTCTTAAAAGCCCACTTTTCATAACTTAAACAATTATCCATACTGAGCTTCTAATTAATGACACTCCCATCCATATTCACAGATAAATTCTCCAACAGTGAATGAAGCAAGTTTTCACAAGATTTCCAGCAACATAAAAACATGTTATGAGTTGGCATTGATGTTCTGGGGAGCATTTTCAAACCAATGATTGCTCATCACTGATAACTGGGATGAAGCTGGTATCAGCTGGGAAAAAGAAATGATGGTAGAAGGAACTGATTAGAAAAGAAATAAAGCCAAGTGTCTGCCTTAAAAAAAAAAATCTCCTTGTGTTAAAAAAATATGAATGAATAGGCTTGTCCTACCTACCCTATTGGGATCATTCACTGAACAAATATTTCTGTGTGACAGAGACTGGGGTAAAATGGTGGTGAAAAGCAAACAGATTCATACTCAACTGGAACTTACACTACTCAGAGATAAGATGTCAATCAATCAAAATAATGGATATGAAAGATAGAGTGTTATAACTTCTCTGAAAGAAAGGAACCAGATCTCTAATTGCAAGGAGAGTTTGTTTAAGGCTTGAGCTCAACTGAACGAGTCGGATATGACTTAAGAGACTAAACAATGACAAAGGCTAAGTAGCAGTTAATTGGGCAGAGTGGGGAGGGGAGGAAGAGTGTTTCAAACAGAGGAAATAGCAAGCGCAAAGCCCCTGTGGCAGGAAGGAATATATTTAAAGAACTTAAAAAGGGGAGCGCAAATGGCCAGGGCAGAGCTCCTCAGGAGTCAAACCACAGAAGGAGTTGTAGGCCTTTTTAGAGATTGTGTTTATATCACAACAGCAATATAAAGCCATTGAGGGATTTAAGGAGTGACAGTGACCTATTTGGATTTGCAATTTGTAAAGATTTCTTCCAAATTTGGGGATGATGGGAAGGCAAGAGAGCAAAAGAGATGTGAGGAGAGTTGTAAATAGGTTGCTGCAGTAGTCCTGGTAAAAGACGGGGGCTGCATTGTCTTAAAAGGCAGCGGAGGAGATGGAAAGAAGTCGATGGAGTTGAGACGTTTAGGAGGAAAGTCCATAGGACTGAGTGACAGATTGGATCTGAGGGTTTAGGGGGAGGATGACATCAAGGATAGCTCCTGGGTTCCTGGCCCGTCCCAGTGGATGGATGGCTGTACCACGTGCTGTGACAGGGAACAGGTTTGGGGTGGAGCCTGGGAGACAGAAGTATCAGTTCAGTCTTTGATGCATTTCATGGAGGAAATTGTGATAGCTCAGTGGAGAGACAAGCTGGCAGTTGGATAATCAGGTCTCAGAGAGAGATCCAAGCTAAAGGTATAAATGATAGACCTATCATAATATAGACGGTAACTGACAAGGCAGAAGTTGCCCAAGGAACGGTTACAGAGTGAGAAGAGATGATGTTTCAGCATTGAGCCCTGAGGTACTCAAACCCTTATATTTATTTATTTTTTAATTATTTATTTAGTTGGCTGCACCGGGTCTTAGTTGCAGGATGAGGAATCTTTGATCTTTGTTGCAGCAAGTGGGATTTTTAGTTGAGGCATCTTGAGTTGTGTAATTTGAACTCTTAGTGGCAGCCTGTGGGATCTAGTTCCCTGACCAGGGATGGAACCCAGGCCCTCTGTACTGGGATCGTGGATTCTTTGCTACTGGACCACCAGGGAAGTCCTCAAACCCTTTGAGAAGGTTGGGTGACTAAAAGGCGAGAACATCTATGAATGGATTTTAAAACGTAAAACACTATAAAAATTAGTTACTGTAAACTCTGTAAGTTTCCAGTAGTCATGTACGGATATGAGAGCCGGACCATCAAGAAGGCAGAGAGCAGAAGAATTGATGCTTTTGAACTGTGGTGCTGGAGAAGACTCTTGACAGTCCCCTGGACAGCAAGGAGATCAAACCAGTCAATCTTAAAGGAAATCTGAATACTCATTGGAAGGACTGATGCTGAAGCTGAAGTTCCAATACTCTGGCCACATGATGCAAAGAGCCAACTCATTGGAAAAAACCCTGATGCTGGGAAAGATTGAGGGTAGGAGGAGAAGAGGGTGACAGAGGATGAGATGGTTGAATAGCATCATCGATGAGTTTGAGTAAACTCTGGGAGATAGTGAAGGACAGGGAAGCCTGGCGTGCTGCAGTCCATGGGGTCTCAAAGAGTCAGACATGACTTGTTGACTGAACAATAATAACAAAAACTCTGGAAGAGGTTGGAGACTCTTCCAGGATAACATTTCTCCACCTAAATTTCTCTGCATTTTATAGGTGTAGAAACTAAAAGAAAGGTTACAGATCAAGCTCAGTGAGGCCAGGAGTTGTACAGACAGGACCAGACTGGAGTAAAATCCATAACAAAGCTTCAAAAAGTCCAGGAGAACAGACTGTCTGAGTTGTCTGTGAGCCCAAGAGGCTGGGGAAGGCAGCTCAGCACTACCCATAATCAGCAGGGTATTTCATTTCCAGAACCCACAAATGAGCCCCGTACTCAGGCCTCTGCACTAAGCTGGCTGCGGCTCCCAGGGGCCTGGCTGACACACTGTAACCTCACATCTGCAGGGCTCTCGCTCTCGCTCTCTCTCTCTCTCTCTTAAAGGGCCTTTGTCGCTTATTCCCCAGCCCCACAGGCAGAACAGAAGGACCTTTGCTTCTGTAGCCCTTAGAAGAGGAATGAAGTTTGGGAAGCAGGGAAGTTAGAGAGAGACTTCATTCTGCCCATTTCAGGGAGGACCGGGACCCATGACTCAGTGAGTAGTAAAACACAAGCATCACACAACACACTTTTCCTTAAGGCACTCTTCATTTTTTGTTGCCTTGACGCCCAATTTTAAAATAGCAGGAGAGAAAGAGGCAAGCAAGCTTTGCACAAGACAGCTTTTATTTTTCTCCTAGGAAAGCTGTTTTAAACTATACTCATTTGCTGGAATTAAAAGTGATTTCATCCTCAAAATAGTGACCTTAGACTCATTCTATCCAGCTGCATAAATCAAATGCAATTCAGGGCAGGGCCACTGGGAAAGACATTGAGTGGGAGGCTGACCAGATGACCCTCAATGGTTTCTCCAGCTCCAAGACTCTGCTCCTGAACGTAAGAACCAGATGTTCTTATAAAAGAGTCAGCATCTTTCAAAAATGTCTATTTCCTCTGTGCTCATATGTGAATCAAGGCCACTCAGAATTCCAATTAACCAAGTGTGGGGTTCAGATGGGTATTTTTTCAGACAGGAGTCTGCTCTCACTTACTGTCTCTCTGGGGCCTTGCTGGGGTCACTTATCTAAATATACGGTGGCCACCCAGCCACCAGGCATGGGCTAAGACCTGCTGACCCTACATTTTTTTTCCCATCGTACAGACATGATTTCTTTCTACTCCTCTTCACAATCAAGCCTTGGCGGGTATCAGCCCCAAATTCATCATCTGGCGAAGCAGGGAACTTTTCCCCCAATATTCTAATTTGAAAAATGTAAATCTGAGTTAAGTTGAAAGAATTTTGTAATGAATACTGTATGCTTACCACTTTGATTCTATCATTAACATTTCATCATTCCTGCTTGACCACAAACCTACCCACCAATGTATTCATCGATCACTCTAATCTATTTTTTTTTTATGTGTTACATAGTAAATTACAGATCTCCAGGATAAATACAGACCAGATCTGGGAACTATTTTAAAAGAGCCTTATGCCCCTAACCTCAAACTAATCCTAAAAAAAATCAGACAAGCCCAAATTGAAGAATGTGCTACAAAATAATTATCAGTTATCTACAAAAGTGTCAGTAAATGTATCATGAAAGAATGTAACATGGTCACATATCAGAGGAAACTAAAAAGACATCACTACTAAATGCAATGTGGAATTTTAAATCAGATCTTAGACCAGAAAAAAAATACATCAGTAGAAACACTGGTGAAATCTGAATAAGTATCTGCACATGAGTTAACAATATTTTATCAATATTAATTTCCTAGTTCCCATAATTATACTATGGCCATATGAGTTGTTGACATTAACTTCTGCACTATTTTTCCTACTTCTCTACAAGTCGAAATTCATTTAAAAAAAAAATGAAAAGTTTTTGCTTTCAAAAAAATTAATATGCCCCATGTCCAGAAATTTTGATTTAGTTAATCTTGGATGGGGATCAGATGCCAGGATTTTTTTTCCCAGTCTCCCCAGGTAATTCAAACACGTAGGAAAAGGATTGGTGAGAGCATATATCTGCTTCCTATGAGCCCTGACAGGTGGGAGAGGCCAGGGGGTGGGGGCAAAAGAATGCAACAAGCTTTGCTACCCTCAGCACTGCCTACGGGAGGGTGCACACCACACACACAACCAACCATAGTCAAACACAAAGGGCAAAGGATGTGGGGGTGGGTTGGAATGATTTGCTGTAATTTCTTTAGAACCGAGGCTACAGTAGGGGAAATTCAGGTCTAAAGACGCTCCCTGAGCTGACACACTGGTCCGTGGGCCCTGCCTCCCTTCATCCTTGATAGCATCCTTCTCCCCCTCACTCTGCCTCCAATGTACAGTAGAAGTCTGCTTGGAGATGGAGTTGCAGCTATTCTCAAAATCTAGCAAGAGGGGAGAATGGAGGATTAGCAAAAAACTCTGTCTAGGTTTTTCAGTCCGGATGATCCAGGAGCAGAAGGCTCCAGCGGCAGCAGCCCTTGAAGCAGCAGCATCTCCAGTTTTGTTCTCACAGAGACCCAGAGCATACATAGGAAATGGTTTTGCACTATGACTGTTTCAAAGTAAAACAGTGGGGGCAGATCATGCCTATAGGAATTCAGGAAAAGGAATGACAGACAGTGACTATGGCAAGAATCTTGGTATAACCCACTGGACATCTAATCATATAATCAGTAGCAGTTATCAGAAAAGCCTGGCTATTACTTTTATGATATAGAATAGATAATAGACAGATGGATGCATAGATAGATAAGTTGATTATATGTATTAATAGCAACACCAATAAACATTGTTTTGTTTAAGAAATGCAGAAACCATGTTCAGCAGTGCCTTTTAATTAGAATTTGGTACTTTACAATCAGGGAGGACTCAACCTTTTCTCAAATGATCCCACATAAAAATCTCATTTAATCCTCAAGCCAACTCTGTGAAATCAGTGGGTATTATCATTCCACTTTTTAAATGGAACAAATGAGGCCAAGATAAATTAGAGACTATTGAACTTAATGAATCCAAAATATAAATGACCTGGTTTCTGGCCACATTTTGTAATCTGAAAGCACTTTAAAGAAAAATCAAAAGCAAGGTCAGATAAATAATCTCTCTTAAAACAGACTTAATAATGGAAAAGACGAGCGTGAAAGGCAGGCAGGAGAAAGCAAATAAAATGTCCTGATGTCATTTCTGGTTCTGATTTCAGAAGCATCTCCCATGGGTGCAGAAACAGTACTTTTCAAATGCAACACAGATAAACTACAACCTGGAGAGTCGTGCCTCAGTCAGTCTCGACCAAGGCAGCTCAGTTTACACAGGTTAGAGCCTTTGCTCAATTTCTGTGAATTTGAGGAGAGTCCAAGATTTATCTCTGAATGGCCCATAAGGATTTACCTCCACTTTGTGTTTTTTGTTTGTTGCTTGGTTTAATTTGGTGGTGGGGTGTAGCAGGGCAACTTCTAAAAAGCAAGAGATTTACAGAAAAATCTGTATTTCTGGCTTCTTTAAAAACTAGATCATCTGTCAATACTGGGTCCACATTCCCGTCTGGTACTATCTATTGGAGCTGAGAGGCTGCCGATTCCGCCAAACAGGTCCCGAACCCACCCGCCACTCCACCTCCCAGTCTCTCCAGTCCCGCTAGCCCCTACAATCTCCCTGATCAGCTTCAGTCTTTTATCTGCTAGATTCCTGAGCTCAAATCAACATAAAAGCAGGTGGTCAAGAAAGGTGGTAATAGACAGCTCTGATGCTACATGAAGGTTAGTGAGTCAAATCACACTGTGTTCAAACAATGAAGACCCTGGTGGTCTAATGACTAAGTCTCTGAGCTCCCAACGCAGGGGGATCAGGTTCGATCCCTGGTCAGAGAACTAGATCCCTCAGGCTTCAACTAAGAGTTCACATGCAGCAACGAAGATCAAAGATCCTGAGTGCCACAACTAAGACCCGGCACAGTCAAATAAAAATAAGCATTAAAAAAACCACAAATAATGAGGACCCTGGTCAGGCAGTGATGCTGGGGGTCAGGAAGCAGAATGACCCAACCCACTGCTATTCCCACTGAGTGATAAGGAAAGAAAGGAACCGGGCAGGGGTGAGGCAATGAGGCAGGAAGCTGGGACCCCATTATCTGTGTACCTCCTTAAGTCCCAGCCCATTGCAGCCCTGCGCCAAGGGCTGCTTCAGAAAGATCATGGGATAGAGATAAGAACAACCATCTCAGAGATGCAGACATTCATTCTACCAATTGCCTGTGAGGGCTGAGAGATAACAAGAGCAGCAAATTGAAGCAAAAGATGTGGATAGCATCTCGGATGATATGTGAGAACTCGAAAGTTGTGCTCAGAAACCCAAGAATCACCTTCAGAGTAGTAAATGCTGCTGCTTCAGGAAAAAGAAAATTCACAGTAGTTGTATCTTAAGTGTAAAACCTAAGGAATTGGCACTGCCTGACTGGAGTACCCTATAGGCAGGGAAATTAGGGTTGGTCCCACGTGAGCTCAGAAGTTAAAAGAGCTGGCGATGTCTAATGCAGGCAGGGGGGTGGAGAGGAAGAGTCACATCTCCGCTGTGCACCTGTCATTTCTGTTCTAACCATTCCAGCCCTAGCATGTTTTTTTTTTTTCATTGTCTTTCATGAGCCTTCAGTTTTTAGTCTGATTTCCCTACTTCCATCCCCCAGGGTCAGGACAGGGTAAACTGCCGGGCTGACCAAGCAAAGCACCACAAGGTTCATGCCATCAGGACAAGGCTTCCCAAAGCACAGACTGCAACAAATTCCACTGGCCTCCAACTTCAGACCAGACCCTTGCATCTCTGTTGTTGAAATATGCTGGGACTTCCAAGGGAACAGGTAGAAAAGGGATTGGTCAGGAATGGGAGGGAGCCTAACCCAGATATAGAACCGACCCCCAAGAAAGGTTCATGGAGGGAAAGCCAGTGTCTTTGGGTCCTTCTAACCAGATCTGGCATCAGTACTTGCTGTGGTGTTCTGGGTGGGGAACCTACCCCTCCAAGGTGGGGCAGGAGGACGTTCTAGCCCGTAGTTCTTACACTCGAACATGCACAGGAATCAGCCGGGAACTGTGGATCTTCAAATTATTACTTGGAAAGTCTGGAGTAGATTCTGCATCAGGGACAATCTCCTAAGAGATGCTGATACTGGCAGTCCACGGACCAAGTTTCAAGTAGCAAGGCCCCCAGCCAACAGTTCCCGACCTTGGTTTCATTTTGGAATCACCAGAGAAGCTGTTAAAAAAATCTTGCTGCCCAGGCCTCATCCCAAAACCAAGGAGATCAGAATCACGTAGGCTGGGACCCAGGGGTTGATATTTTCTAAGCTCCCAGGTAATCATCATGTGTAGCGAAGACCAAGAACCATTGCTACAGGCAATGGAGGTGGTCACAGCAGGAACCTCGTGATTCCAAGGGGTTCATCAGGTCTAAAATACCTTGGGGAGTGAGGCCAACCAAGGAGGCGGCCAGAGGCCCTATAAGAAGAACCTAGACTGGTGAGCCATACCTCTAGGTCTGGAGGAACACATCTGGAGAAAAGAGTGGGAAGGGTTGCTGATGCCCAGGGCCAAGCATTACGGACACCAGTAACTAGCAAACCTAGATTCAGATTTCCAAAACCAGGGGACCAGGGTTGCTCAATGTAGGTGACAGAACTGTTAGACCTAGAGGTCCCCAGTGTCCCAACTGAAGGGGGGAAAATAACAAGAAAGGCAAACTAGGAAAGAAGTTTTCCACTGTCGACCAGTAAAACTCCTCAGTGACCTCTAAGAGCAACTAGCTCCCCTCTTGGCTACTTCTGCTTTTTATTTATATGTTGGTCCAGTTATTCCACAATGCTCCTTCTGGGTCTTCAGCTCCTGAATATTTTGGAAAGTCAATACTGCAATTTCTAGTCCGCCTTTAGCAATGCACACCATTAATGTGACAACCTCCTGAATGCTACCGTCAGCTGGGACCACAGGTTCTGGCAATGAAGCAGGAGAATCAAATAACAGATTCCAAACCCTGAGTTGGGGCTCCTCATACCATCAGGGCTAAACAAAGCTCTGGAAACAGTGGCAGAGTTAGGGCATAATCAGAGAAGAAAGGAAAGACCCAGGAGAGCAAAGGACACAGAAGGAGAAAAAGAAGGACAAGAAGGAGATGAGAAGAAGGAAGCTGGGATGGGGAATAGGATCCAGGCCGATGCCACCAGCATCCTTCAAGGACTGTGCCCAGGTCAGGAGTGAGCCAGTCAGATTCTAGGCAGGTCTGTGCTTTTAAAACGTATTTATACTCACCATGTTTCCAAAATGATTCAAATGGCTTGAAAGAAATATATAATATGAAGTCAAATAAAACTCAAAATGGATGTAGAGAAGAATTCCCACACGTAGAGAAGAAATCCTTCCTGGGAGGATCAGGAAGTAGAGAAGGAAAAAAAATTAAGAGCAATGTAGGGTTTAGCACTGGCTATGACGAATGAATATGTGGGCTTTCACTTATGATCAGAAAAGACTGGTTCAACTTTTGTCTACTTTGAGTCAGAATGTTGAGAATACTATGAAATATCTTTATAATAAGCAAGATTTTTTTTTTTTTTTGGCTTATGATGCAAGCCACTCATTTTTTACACATGCTCTAAAAAAAAAACCAGGCAAAGGGTTTAGGGTACAAACAATGCAGCTTCTGGGAGAAGAGCTCCCCTGTCAGCAGTCAGTGTCCAATTAGTGCACAGCAGCAGGAGCAGGCAGGGCTCCTCTGGAATGCTGGGGGAGGAGGGGGCAGCATGGGGCAGGGGTGCGGTGCGGGGGTCGGGGGGGTCCTCATCCGTGCACACGGGATGCTGACGGTGGGCACCGGCTGTGCACAGACCTGACTCCTCCTCAGCCTTCACTTTAGAAATACAATCTCCAGGATGGTAGGTCTTAACATTTTGGGGTCGTGAATTTCTTTTACAAATGTGATGAAAAATGTACATCATGTACTACACCTACACTACCCTGGAAAGCATTCCAGGAGGTTCTCAGACCCACTTGAGTCCATGATCTCAGCTGTAAAGAACCGCCACGCTACAGGTTGTCAACTCTTACAGGTTTCTTCCAGCAGGAAACACACTGCCCTGGTCCCCCCTACTTGTCAGTTAGGAGCCTTGTGAAACTCCAGTGGACCCCCAGTGCTGTGGACTGAACTGTGCCATCCCAAAACTCATACGGTGATGCCCCAAGCCCCAGTGTGATGGTTTTTGGAAACAGGGCCTTTGAGAGGTAATTAGGGTGAGATGAAGTGATGAGGCTGAGACTCCAATTGGGATGCCCTCCAGGGCACTATTGGGCCCACAGATACACCACCATGGAGACTGGCTGCACCCCCGAAAGAAGGAATAATCAAACAACGAGAAGCAAGGACAGAAATGAAATGTCAGGGCTGCCAGGCAGTCCTTAGGAAATGGGAGGACTGAAATTGAAAATTCACAGAGAAAGTCAGTACAGAGCTAGTGATCTTTCTGACATGTTCTAGTAAATCTGCCTAACATAACACCCCCTCTGCACACACCATAAACTCTGTTGACTCAAGGCTGCTCTTCTAAAGGAAACACACCAGGCTACACAGGCCAGTGTTATTAAATGGTTCCAACCTGGCAAAGCTGTTTACCCTCAAATCAGTGTTTTTACACACCATCACTCTCCACCAAATAACAGACCTTTACAAAGCCCTGCTCAAAGCCAGCTCCTCCAGGCTGTCTTCCTGGCCTGGCTCCTTGGTCTGCCAAGGCCATTCCCCACCATCAGCACTCATCACACAAGGGCCGTTGAACTGGGAGCTCTGCTAGGCTTTGCTCCCCTAGGGCAGAACTGAGTCTTCCGTGGTTTTAGCAAGCGTTCCAGGAGGCTGGATCCCAGGTTCCGTGCTCAAAGGCGGCCCAGTAATTATTGTTGGCTGGCTGCTTTTCCTGAGAAGGTATAATCAGAATTTTGGATTCCCATACACACACTACCCTGTCCCTGCCCCTCTCCTCTCCCGTGAAAGGGACTTCACAGACACTCACATTCTGGACACAGTTTACACATCCGGGGATGAGAAGCTCAGCCCGGGAGTGCCCAAAATCCAACTGAGGGATTGGCGCACGTGGAGCCAAACTATTACAGAAGAAAATGGAGCAGCTCCCTTATCTTGGCAAGAAGGATTGTCCTCGGCCATCTCAAAGGCCCACCAGACCTAGGATCCTATAAGGCTGGGAAAATGTTCTTTTGTGGCACAGCAGACACTGCTGCTTAACCACTCAGTATCCATCCTGCCCTCCCTTCTCACAGTCAGACATGCTAATCTTGTTCAGGGTAACAAGGTGTCCAGCTAAAGCACTTTCCTGGCTTCTCTTCAACGAGGGGTGGCCGGTGAAACCTAACAGGAATTCTGCTGGGGACCTCAGAGCAAGCCTTGGCTTTTCTTATCTCATTTTCATCTTTTGGTGGAGCCACTCGGCATGTGTGGTCATAGTTTCCTGACCAGGTGGGATCGAACCTTCACCCACTGCACTGGCAGCTCAAAGCCTTAACCACTAGACCACCAGGGAGGTCCAGCCAGCCGTGGCTTTTCTAATACAAGTATTACCCTCTTCTGCTTTGCCCTCTCACTTTCTCCCTGCCAGGGAGGCTGATGTTATGCCGGAGATGAAGTAATCATTTTGCAGTCACAAGGCAATGTAGAATGAAAAGATGGCAGAATGAAAAGATGGGACAATCCTAGGCCCCACGGACACTGTTCAACCACTACACCAATCCTAAAAGGCCTCGATCAAGACTTCTTGGGGACCTCCCTGGTGGTCCAGTGCTTAACATCCCCAGTGCAGGATTCCATCCCTGGTCTGGGAAGATTCCACATGCCTCAGAGCAACTAAGCCCGTGCATCACAACTACTGAAGCCTGAAAGCTCTAGAGCCCACACTCTGCAACAAGAGAAGTCATTGCAGTGAGCAGCTTGCACATCACAACAGAGAAAGCCCACACGCATCACCAAACACCCAGTACAGCCACAAATCAACAAATAATAAAAGACTTTTGGGTTCATAAAGATAAGTAGGTCCCCCTGACACATTTTCAACGACTATATTTTGAAGCCAAGTGACATATATTCTTGCAATCTTGAAACCTTTGTTCCTGGTTTTGTTTGATTTTTTTCTAAATTTGGCTTAGGCAATAGTTTCTCAAAAGGGCAACAGGAAAAAAAATCTACCTACCAGGATATTTTTCTTTTGGTTGGCAAATACCAAAGAACAAACTTCTCCATGAAAATCATCTGCATTTCACGAAAAATCAATGAAGGGCTAACCAGTCTCCCAAACTGCCAGCTGTTTTGCAATAAAGCAGTTCTATAGAGAAGAACCGTCAGGTAACTCATTCACACTTGCTAGCCTCTACAGCTAAGGGTTTTGCTCTCTGCAGCATTCATTCCATTATCAGCCATGGGTTTTGTGAGTGTTTGTTAAATAAAAATTATACCTTCCAGAGGGGATGAAGATTTGGACACAGGTTTTCTAACAGCTCCCTCTAAAGTTCTACTGAAACTGCCCCCCCCCCAAAATAACAAGGCATTATGGATGCAAGTCCACTCACATGCTAGAATCCCTATGGACCTTCTGATAGACAGAATGCTAGTTGGTCCACATAAAAGGCAGTCAGATAACTAATAAGGACCTGTGTAGCCTAGGGAACTCTTTACAATACTCTGTAATGACCTATATGGGAGAAAAATCTAAAAAGGAATGAATTCATGTATATGTATAACTGATTCTCTTTACTGTATGCCTGAAACTAACACAACATTGTAAATCAACTATATTCCAATAAAAACTTTTTAAAAAGAGGCAGTCAGAGAAAACCAACTTTGAATTCTGCTTCCCAAAAAAGCAGAGTCAGAGGAAGTTTCCTTGCTAAACTACTTACATTAAATCCTCTGGAAGGTCAATTCAGGTCGTGGATCGGAAGGAGAGCCCGTGGCTTAAACACCTTTTGCTGCAGCTTACCAACAGAACTCACAGTGGCTCTGCTGGGAGGCCCAGAGGCCAGGCAGTGCCGCAGTGGACAGCCTTACTGCTATCCCACACCATACTTACTGTTATTTCTCTCTCTCTTCCTATTAAATGAATTCCCAACTTTATCACAATCAGCCTCAGAAATGCTGTTTATATTTTTTATAAAAAGCAGTGTAAGTAATCTCAGTCACAGATGGCTGTTTCAGGCGAAGGCAGGAATAGCAAATGGACCAGCCCCTGCATGCCCTTCCTCTGGTGACTTGAAGAATGTTAACACCTGCCGCCAACCCACCTTCTCAAAACCTACACAGAATTTCAGTTCTGCAGAAGCAGGTGCCTGAAAAATCAAAGTGTGAACCCAGTCATGCAAATCAAAACCAGGCTTTGAGCCTAAAAAGATTCATATAGGAACTGAAAAAAACTTTTAGGGTTTTTTCCTCTAAACTTTTAGGGTTCTCCCCCGCCCCCCACACCTAAAAGCCATCACAATTAGGCCACATTATGGTGAAGGTGGTTAAAAGGTACCAACTTCTAGTTAAAAGATAAATAAGTCCTAGGGATATAATTTACAGTGTGGTAACTCTATTTAATGATACTGTCTTGGGTATTTGAAAGTTTCTAAGAGAGTAGATCATACAAGTTCTCATCACAAGGAAAAAAGAATTGTAACTTTGTGAGATGATTTAACCAAATTTATTTTGGTAATCATTTTGCAATATATATATGTTTGTATGTATGTATGTATATTATGTTGTATATCTTAAATTCCTAAGTTACATGTCAATTATATCCCAATATAACTAGAGAAAATAAACAAAATAACTAGGCCACATTAGAGAGGCTTTATTCTATTTACTAATTTTGTTCCTTTTGATTAGAATTTAGCAAGTGTTTCCTTCCTATGCCTCCCTGAAATTATCAGAGGAGAAAAATGGGACTTCCCTGGTGGCCCAGCAGTGAAGACTCCATGCTTCCAGTTCATGGGGCACAGGTCCAAACCCTGATCAGGGAACTAAGATCCCACATACTGCATGATGAGGCCAAAGAAAATCTTTTAATAATTCTTTTTAATTTAAAAAAGAAAAACGGAGGACAGGAACCTATTACCTCCTAAGCAGAGGCCATGTACCAGGCTTGGAGACAGACACTTTATTTACATCATATCACTCATCCTCTATCATGGCCTTGTGAAACAGCCTCAGAAAGATACCCAGGGTAGGCAGTGCCAGATCGTAAGCCCAGAATCATTCATTCATCCACTCAGCAAATAATTCACTGGATCCTTATGATATGTTTGCCAATGTTCTGGTAGCTTCTCAAGAGTGTGTCTACGGGATGCCGTGAATGCAGGCTGGGGCCCACAGAGCCCCCAGGCTGTGATCGGCCTCATCCATTACTTCAGGCACCCGGGTGGATAACATCATTTTCTCTTGGTGCCAAGTTGACAGCACTGGGAAGCAGTGAATAAATAATTTGGTCGGTGGTGATGAGGAGCATGAAGTCAGTGCTGACTACAAAATCCCTGTTTTTTCTACCAACCCTCTGCCCCAGTGGTTGAGCAATCAGCAGACAACAGGACATTCAGAATCCACAACAGAAACAGGAAGAGCAGGAATAAGAAAGCTGAAAATTCATCATATTCAATCTGTTCAACCATCCACCTCTCAGCTGGGCCAAGCTTAATTTCAGTTTCCTCCTATAAAGTCGAAAGGAAACACTGGGTTCCTTTTGATTTAAAACCCACCTCATGTTCCTAAGGTGTAAACACAGCTGAAACACCAAATGTTTTTTTGTGTTTTTTTACTTCTCCTTCTCTGCCTTTCCTTCTCATCAAACACGAAAATGTGCACAAATGTATGTGTATGTTAAGACTGCCAGGGTCACTGGCTCCTTCAGTTAGAACATGATGCCCTGGAACCCCAGGGGGTCAAGCTGGTCTCCATCTGGGTTTGGGCTTGACCTCGTCTGTCTCCTCAGTCCACAGTCTTAGGCCTTCCAGCTGCTCCAAATGTAGGTCATGGGTTGCAGGGGAGCCCTGGAAGAAAACTCGAAAATCCAGAGCAGAACCAGAAAAACAACTCCTGGTACTGCCTGAGAAATGAATACCACCTCATGGTGGTAGAAAGTTAAAAGTCATAGCTACAAAGATTGCCTTCGGGTTCTATGGTTACAAAAAATTCTAGTATTTCCCCCACTCAATCCCACCCTCCTTTCCAATGTCCAGCTCCTAAGCCACCTGTAAATGGAAGGGGGCAGAGGTTGGGGAGGGAGACACACCATATTTTAAGTTTTTAATTGCAGCCTCACTGACTCAACGGACATGAGTTTGAGAAAACTCCGGGAGATAGTGAAGGACAGGGAAGCCTGGCGTGCTGCAGTTCATGGGGTCACAAAGAGTCAGACATGACCGAGTGAGTGAACAACAGCAACTGAAATCTTTGCGTCCACTCCTAAATTGTCTAAAATAAATTTTTATTCAAAGGAAACAAAAAACAGCCTACACACACTCTCACAAACATAGGTTTGAGGTTCTTTGGACCAACCTGGCTTCTTGTTGGATTACAAAAGGAAGCCTGTCTGTGACTAATTTTAAAAAACAAAGTTAAAATCAAAAGCTGTCACAGGTGACCCTGGCTTACGAATCCACATTGCAAAAGTGTGTAACAGCGGGATGTTGATGCTGGGGTAGGTTGTGCGTGGTGTGCGGAGGTCAGGGAGTATATGCAAACAGTACTTTCTGCTGAATTTTGCTGTGAACCTAAAGTGTGTTAGTCACTCAGTCGTGTCCGACTCTTTGCGACCCCATGGACTGTAGCCCACCAGGCTCCTCTGTCCATGGGATTCTCCAGGGAAGAATACTGGATTGGGTTGCCATGCCCTCTTCCAGGGGATCTTCCCAGCCCAGGGGTTGAACCTGGTCTCCCGAATTGCAGGCAGACTCTTTACCATCTGAGCCACTGGGGAAACCCGTAAAACTATTTTTATGATTTACTTATCTATTTATCTGGCTGCAGGGGGTCTTAGTTGCAGCACCCAGGCTCTCTAATTGCGGTACATAGGCTTAGTGGCCCCATAGCATGTAGGATCTTAGTTCCTCAACCAGGGACCGAACCTGTGTCCCCTGCACTGCAAGGCAGATTCTCAACCACTGGACCACCAGGGAAGTCTGTGAACCTAAAGCTGTTCTAAAAAATTTGTCTATTTTTTTTTTTTTTTAACTTTAACCACACTGCTTCCTCCCTGTGCAGTCAGGATGCAGAATTCTCCTCTTTTTTTCTCTACCTGCTTCTTTCTTGGGCCAACTTCAGTCCTGGAGGCAGAGTCCTCTTCCCATTCCTGTTCTACACCTCCCGTGGAGGGCTGAGGGCCTTAAAAATGACATCCTGGACATACGGCAGCAGAGAGTAAAGATAGCATTGAGCCCCAGCATGCAGGGCACATAGAGAGGACTGGAGGATGTCCCCCACCCAGAGCTCCCCTTGTAGGTCCTGAAACAACAGGCACTGCTTGGAGCTGCACGTTTCCTTTGAAGCGGCATCGTTTATTTTAATGTCCCTTTCACTGGAAAGCCCTTGCGTTCATAGACTTATTATAAAAACCGCTTGTCCTCACCTTGCTCCTGTTACTACGTCATTAAAAATGGGGCAAATTTGGTTTTTTTCTGTTTTTCTACCATTTGAATACTGTTGCTGTCTCTGATCAAACTCGTCTTTGGCAACTACTGGGTCCATGTGATACTTTCTCATTAGGAAGAGGCAGCAGAAATATAGAAAGGAAAATGCTCAAGCTTTACAAGCATTTGATAAATTTCAACTCTCTGAGTCCCCGGTGGCTCAGATGGTAAAGAATCAGCCTACAATGCAGGAGGCCTGGGTTTGATGCCTGGGTAGGGAAGATACCCTGGAGAAGGGAAATGGCAACACACTCCAGCATTCTTGCCTGGGAAATTCCATGGACCGAGGAGCCTGGTGGGCTACGGTCCACGGGATTGCAAAGAGCTGGATGAAGTGGAGTGAAAGTCACTCAGTCGTGTCCCACTCTTTGTGATCTCATGGACTACACAGCCCACGGAATTCTCTAGGCCAGAATACTGGAGTGGGTAGCCTTTCCAGTCTCCAGGGGATCTTCCCACCCCATGGATCGAACCCAGGTCTCCTGCATTGCAGGCAGATTCTTTACCAGCTGAGCCACCAAGGAAGCCCAAGAGTTGGATATGACTGATGCAGTTATTAACCCTTTTATACAGATAACAGATATCGGGAGAGTCCAGAGACCCTCCTTCTACATGCCCCAAAGCCTGAGACCCATAAGTGACACACACACAAAGGGACCCCAGCATGAACTCCTCCTCGAGGATGAGAAAGATGTTAGGAATAGACAGATTCAGTCAGAAGAGAAGAATGAAGAAAGGACCTTCATAATACTGCACAGGCACTGGGACGGTCTCCAAGGTTAATTTTGAGGATGAAATTTACAAAATCAAAAGGAAAGAAAGAGGTACTGTTGTATAGATTATCCACCACTCATATTTACTCCCAGCGCCCGCCCTTCTGCAGTTTCTGCTCTCGGCTGGCAGCAAGGCCACCACTCCATTGGCACAAAGCCACAGAGCCGCCCACAGGTATAGACGCCTGGGGCCTCAGTAACTCCGGACACAGTCCCGCCCTGAGCTGACACCACACAGTGGTCCAGGGCTTGGTGGGCAGTTGAAGAGCACACAGTCCTTCTTTATCTTGACCACTCTGTAGCCACCCTCCCCTCTTTTAGATCCTGCGATGGGATTTTCCTGGATATTCTCTACTTTTTCTGCTGATTCCTTCTGAGTTCCATCTGTAGAGTTCTCTTCTGCTAACCCTCCCCAGGTCCCCAGGGCTGCATTCTCAGCCCTGCTCTCCTACTCCTCACTCTCTCCCTGACTTCTCTGGACCACTGGCTTCACTTCTCCTCCATGAGACTCATAACACCCAAACCTCCATCACCAGACCTTTCTCCGGAACTCCAGATCCCTGTTTCCAAACGCCGTTTAGATATCTCTCCTGAATGTTCCATGAACACATCAGATCGCCATCTCCAAAACTCAACTCATTATCTTCCCCACCAAACTCATCCTTCCTCCACCAAGAGCAGCACCATCAACTCTGTCTGCTACATCAGAAAACAGGACGTTGGGACTTCCCTGGCAGTTCAGTGGTTGAGACTCTGAGCTTCCACTGCTGGGGACATGAGTTCAATCCCTGGTAGGGGAACTAAGATCCTGAACGCTGTGCAGCACAACAAACAAAAAGCTAACAGGATGTCTCCCATATCCCTTCATGGCCCACTGCCACCAAGTCTCTACATCCAACTCCTAACCTTCTCTTGCATCCGTATGCTCCTCCCTATGGACAGGTTCAAGGCCCTCTCGTGCCTTGTCCTACTTTCATGGATGACATAACTAGCCAACAGATCATTTTGCTGCCACAAATTCTCCCCTCCAATCCATCCTTTGTAACCACCAGGGTTTCCTTGAGAAAACACATTTCTTCCCCTCTTTTTTTGTTAAAAGTGTTAAGTGCTTCCTACCCTTCAGCTCACAAAAAAATATCCAAATGGGTTATCAAAGCAGGCAAACTTTGTACGATCTTATCGTTATCTCCCAACACTCCCCACAGAACACCCTACCTGAAATGACAAAAAACTACTTGGAATTTACAGAATCAACTATGACATTTTATAGAGTCCTACTCTATACCTACTGTTCCTATGGCCCAGAGAACTCCTATTTATACTTCAGGACCCAATGCAAATACCATCTTTTTCATGAGAGGCTCTCCAACTCTTCATCTCCTTCAGATCTGTTACTCTAACCTGTGTGCTCCAGAAAGACTCTGAATATGGCTTTAAAGCATACACCAGATATTTAATGACTTGTGATTTAATTACAAGTTCCAAATAGGAAAAGGAGTATGTCAAGGCTGTATATTGTCACCCTGCTTATTTAACTTATATGCAGAGTACATCATGAGAAACGCTGGGCTGGAAGAAGCACAAGCTGGAATCAAGATTGCCGGGAGAAATATCAATAACCTCAGATATGCAGATGACACCACACTTATGGCAGAAAGTGAAGAGGAACTAAAAAGCCTCTTGATGAAGTGAGAGAGGAAAGTGAAAAAGTTGGCTTAAAGCTCAACATTCAGAAAACTAAGATCATGGGATCTGGTCCCATCACTTCATGGCTAATAGATGGGGAAACAGTGGAAACAGTGTCAGACTTTATTTTTGGGGCTCCAAAATCACTGCAGATGGTGACTGCAGCCATGAAATTGAAAGACGCTTACTCCTTGGAAGGAAAGTTATGACCAACCTAGATAGCATATTTAAAAGCAGAGACATTACTTTGCCAACAAAGGTGCATCTAGTCAAGGCTATGGTTTTTCCAGTGGTCACGTATGGATGTGAGAGTTGGACTATAAAGAAAGCAGAGTGCAGAAGAATTGATGCTTTTGAACTGTGGTGTTGGAAAAGACTTTTGAGAGTCCCTTGGACTGCAAGGAGATCCAACCAGTCCGTCCTAAAGGAGACCAGTCCTGGGTGTTCATTGGAAGGACTGATGTTGAAGCTGAAACTCCAATACCTTGGCCACCTCATGCAAAGAGTTGACTCATTGGAAAAGATCCTGATGCTGGGAAGGACTGGGGGCAGGAGGAGAAGGGGACGACAGAGGATGAGATGGCTGGATGGCATCACTGACTCGATGGACATGAGTTTGGGTAAACTCCAGGAGTTGGTGATGGACAGGGAGGCCTGGCGTGCTGCGATTCATGAGGTCGCAGAGAGTTGGACACGACTGAGCGCCTGAACTGAACTGAACTGAACTGATTTAATTACTTATTCACATATCTTCCTTTCCACTTGGCTGGGAGAACAATGAGGCCAAGAATGCATACCCTCCTGCCTAGAACACACAAGTTTAGAAAAGCAGTTCACTAAGTTCCTTTAGGAAGGACCAGCAATGAGAGATGTTTCCCCAGGATGTACAGACAGGAAGCAAGGGGAAGGAAGGAGTTAATGGCTGAACGTTTCAAATGCTATGACTAGTAACCTTGGATTTAAATTTCTGTTTATCACAATTGGCCAGTAGAAAGCATTTTCATCACGAATTCTTGTTTCCTCCAAGTTTTCTAAAAACATAGCCCTATCAGTTTGAATCCTGCAGCCTCTTTCTCAGCCAAAAGGAATTTCCCTTTAAACAAAAACTATTCAGACATTTCCAAGATATGAAATGTTATTTAAAAAAAAAAAAACAAAACAAGATTTTCCACTCAGACGACTAGAAAACTGTTTGTAGGTTTTTTTTCCCCAGACTCCTCTTACTTGCCAAGAAGTCTGAAGAGGGTTCTGTGTGTGTGTGTGTTTCTGATGTTAAAAAAAAAATGTTCCTACCTCTGTGCCTCTCTGTTTTTCCATTCTTTATTTTGTCTGGATTTTACTGAGGCAAGATTTTTAAGTCAGAAGACAGAAGCTATGAAATGCAAAACTATATCCACTGAGTTACCCAAATGAAAAAAGCAATCAACTGAACTTTGTTGTTGTTGTTTTAAATGACCCACTTTTTTAAAGATCAAGAGTGGGAGCATGATACTCAGCACAGAACAGTGGAGTTAAAAGGAACCTCTGGGACCATAATACAAACGCTGCATTTTAGAGCAGCATAAACCAAGGAGGAGGATGTGAAGTAACTTGTACTATAGTGAGTTTTACCAAAGAAAAACTCTTCCAAGATACTTCTAAGAAGAAGCAGGCATAGATGTTTGAGTAGCTCAGAGTAACCCATCTCAACTCTTTAAAAGCTCTTCAATAATGTCAATAAAGTTTAGATAAATAAATGACACAAGAACAGAGCAACTCAAAGGCAGGCAATTCAACACGGGGCAACTGTACCTGGGCTCGACAGCAGCTACACACACCCAGGGGATCAATGGCGCATGATCTAAGAGGTGATATCTGACTTTCACGTGGACCTTCCACTTAGCCCCAGAAAAAAATTAGACATACCACTGTGGAACACCACAAAGGGCTTCCCAAGCCAAAGAATAAGCACAAGCCCACCCCAGCCTGCATCTGATGGGTGGCACTGACTTGAGAAACAGCTGGATCCCAGCAGTGACTTGTGAACCTCTCATGGGTTTACTCTGCAGTAGAGCTGGGTCACTAAACATCCCCTAAGATCACAGGGGTGCGGTGATCAGGGGGATCAAAGTGTTCCCAGCTCTTCTCAAAGTATCACATCAGGAAGATTCAAAAGTCATCCAGCCAGAGCTGCTCGACAGCTCATGATGGCCCGAAGAATCTTGGGTCATATTCCGAAGATCTCCCACTTTCCATCCACTGACAACTAACAGATGTAAAAATCTGAGAACCAGCTGTACTGAAGCTGATAGAGGAGCCCAAGAGAGCACAAAAGATCAGGTACCACATGCTCACATTTAATTGATGGTTAGGCAGCCGGCAAAGGAGGAAACACGCAGCGTCCCAGGTGTCACCAAAGCCAAAGCACAAGTGAGTTACAAGATGACCGTGTGGTCAGCCGATACTGCCAAACGTTTCCATGAGGCCTTGCAGGTAGGGACGGAGAGAAGATGAGGGGATCGAGCGGTCAGAGAGAAGTTGGAGACCCCTGAGGCAAGAGTAGGAACCAGAACATACAGAAGGCCGAAGTAACAAGTGGGGAAGTGGAGGCTGCAGCTATTGACCACTTGTCCGAGAAAACCTGGCAGTAAACAAGAAAGCAGCGCAAGGAGGGACAATAGCATCTGGCAAACATGTGCTCAAGGCAGAGACCTGTGTTTACAGCAGAAGGCAGCAACCAGGGAGGAGAGGAAATGAAGATGCGTGAGAGGGAATAATTATAGGTCCCTGAGCCTCCTGAACGATGTCAGACTCCTGAGAACACCTCCTCCCCAGAAAGAATACATTTGACTCTGGGGAGAGGGTGAAAGCGTGTGCCCACTATGGGCCTTTCAGATACGTGGGAAGAAACTGAGACCCAAAGAGGAGAGGGAACTTGCCCAAGGTCACCAGACACAGTGGCCCTGGATTCCAAGTCGGCCTGGCTCAAAGGCCCACCTTTTCCACAATGCTGCCTTCAACTCTAGTGGAAACTGGGGCTGTTACACAATCACCCTCTCTCCCATCTTGTTCTCAAAACTAAACAAGAAAAGTTATTGACATCAAACTACCCAACTCACTTTCATATTAAATTTTCAGACTTTCAGAGGCTTCCACAAGCATCCAGAGTTTTTAAAAAAATACATCAACAGAAGAGACCAAGGCCACTGAGCTTCTCCGAGACTGCCACCCTCTTTGTAAACAGTGCATCAAACAAGCGTTACCAATCTCTGAGCACGCGAGCTCGGTTGCTGTTGTTGTTGTTCAGTCACTAAGTCATGTCCAAATCTTTGTGACCCTATGGACTGTAGAATGCCAGGCTTCCCTGTCCTTCACTCCTCCCTACTGAGGAGTTTGCTCAGACTCATGTCCATTGTGTTGATGATGCCATCCAACCATCTCATCCTCTGTCGTCCCCTTCTCCTCCTGCCCTCAATCTTTCCCAGCATCAAGGTCTTTTCCAATGGGCCGGCTCTTCACATCAGGTGGCCAAAGTACTAGAGCTTCAATTTCAGCATCAGTTTGGGAGCAGAGAAAAAACAGTCATGTCCCCTGCCTTCAAGGAACTTGTGTTACAGCTAAGCATCTCTCATTTTGGTTCAAGGCCTCAGATTCTCCCCAGATAAATGGGCCATCGCCTCCTAAGTGCCTCCACGGGTAACCCAGACACTCCCATTCAGGGAAAAAATGAGGTCATATGGTACTTCACTCGGAAGAGCCGTGAAGGGCATGTGGTGAGCCACGTGGGGGGAATACACTCAAGGCTGACACCAATGATAGATTTCACCATTTCCTTTCAGTCTTGCCTCTACTGAGGTAGGGAATGTAAACACTACTCCTTCATTCATAAAATCACTCACTTGGGCAATTCAGACACCCTGCAGCCATAGGTGCTCAATCCTATCAAATGCCCATCCAAGGCCTTAGGCCATTTGCCCCAAGACAGTCCACAGAGAGCTCAGAGCCATGCCAGGCTGAGGCAGGCAGTTTAAGCTGCAAACAAGCATACTCTGACTTTATCCCTGTTTGAACAGCCATATGCAACTGGAAAAACAACTTCTTTGGAAAAACACATCCAGCTTTCTGTCTGCAGAGATGAGGTTATGTGGACCTCAAACAGAACAAGTCATTCTTGTCCTGCACGGTGATCATGAATAAGGCTCAGCTAGTTACCTCCAGCCCTAATATTTGACCACGATGCAGAGAGTTCAGATAATATAGGTAATTCTACATTTCCTCATTTGTGAGCTGGAACACAGCAGTACCCTCTCCATGACAGCCTTTGCATGCATTGCAGTTGTTTAGTTGCTAAGTTGTATCTGACTCTTTCACAATTCCATGGACAATAGCCTACCAGGTTCCTCTGTCCATGAGATTTCCCAGGCAAGCATACAGGAATGGGTTGTCACTTCCTTCTCGAAGGTATCTTCCTGATCCAGGGATCAAACGTGAGTCTCCTGCATTGGCAGGCACATTCTTTACCACTGAGCCACCTGGAAAGCCCATACATGCAGAGCTATTTCATATCTAAATATCTCAAAACTTCTTACATATGCTAGCCTATCTTTATAAGAAAAACAACCATTGGCTAAAGGAACACACCTTTCCATAAAGGAAAAGTCTAGCAACTCAGACTATTTTAGCAATGATTGTTACACATGGTCATGCTGGTTGCGTCTAAACCAATCCCTTTCTAGCCATTGGGATTTAGAAAATGATGATGTCATCCAATCCTTGATAATAAAGCTTAAAGAGAAATCAGCTGGTGGGCTTCTGAAAAGTTTCTTCCATCCTAAAAATGGACACAGGCAAGGTGGAAGACCTCTCTTCTTCCTCTAGATATTGTCATCTTGAATACTTGAGACCCATATGGGTATGAGTTGCTTTCTGGTCACCAACAACTTGAAGTTGAAACCTGGAGATGGAATCTTAAGTCCACAATGACGCTGAGGAGCTCACGAATCAGCCAAACATGTAGCTATACTTTTAGGCATCTTGCAACAGAACATAATAATTCACTTATTATGTAGGAAATGGTGGCTCAGCTGGTAAAGAATCCTCCTGCAATACAGGAGACCTGGGTTTGACCCCTGGGTTGGGAAGATTCCCTGGAGAAGGGAAAGCCTACCCACTCCAGTATTCTGGCCTGGAGAATTCCATGGACTGTATAGTCCATGGGGTCGCAAAAAGTCGGATTTCACTTTCACTTTCACTTTGATTATGTAAGCAATCTGAATCAGTTTTCAGTTGCTCACAGCTGCAAGCATTGTCCTTTAATTCGATTATTAATCTAGATGCAAGGCCTGATTTCTCCTGCCAGAGCAACTTCAAATCAGAGTTCAAGAGAAGATTATCACTCAGGGATCTCTCAAGAAAGAGAATAAGTACAAAACTCAGCATTGCCCTCTCATCTTCCAGAACCGTGTCCAAACCCACCTTCCCCCAACCCATGCCAATCCCATGAGAACAACTTTGTAGGAAATAATATAATTGAGTCAAAGACTTTTCACCACATCAATGAAAATTCTTTCAATCATCACTAAATCAATAACACAATGCAAGGCTGCCTTGGGGAGGGAGTTCCCCAAATACTTCTCCCCCACTACCTGGCTATTGCCTTGGGTTCTGCATTTAGAGATTCACCCTTTTAATCTGAAGTAATTATTGTTAAATATAAATGCCCACTTAGAGGGTCATATGTTAAGTGTTATGAATATTAATATTTTTAGTGTTAAGCTTATCAAATCTTTCCTGAGAGCAAAATTAAAGAGAAGGAGTTGGAAAGGGAACACCATTACAGCAAGCACTTGGGGTCCGAGAAGTAGGGAAACACAAAAGGAGTGAAGGTGAAGAAAGGTGACATAGGGCCTCCAAGACATAATCTACTGACTTCACAATTCTGTCTCCTACTAGAATTCATTACCTTTATTCAGTTGGTGGAGGTCAGATGACCTGAAGTAATGACTTCTCACTCATGAGGACCCAGAGTCTCGCACAGAATCTGGCCAGGGGCCAACAGTTGGAGATGAACAACACAGCAAAAGCTCCCATATCCCACTGGAGCCCTATCAAGTCTCTGGGCCACCAAGAGGAAGGGCAAAACACCAGCCTCTGAGATCAGCATCTGCCTTCCTGGCAGTCACTATGGCTGTGGAAGCCAGAAGGCCTCGAATTCTCACCTGAGGCAGGAGGACCCTCCTCTTAACTCACTCCCCACCTACCACCCTCTGGGCTCAATCTTTCTTTTATTGGATTATAATTGTTTACAGTGTTGACTTAGTTTCTGTTGTACAACAAAGTGAATTAGCTGTATCACAATAGCCAGGTCATAGGAGCATAGACGGCCATCAACAGATGAATAAATAAAGATGTGGTACAGATATCTGATGGGCTCAGTCATCTAACTTCAAGAACCAACTGGATATAAAATTTAAGCAGCATAACCACTAAATAATTCTACAAAGAACTGGATTTACACAAATTTAGCATTTAAAACAAACAGAACTAAAGTAGGAGGTTGGAATTAACAGATACACACTACTATAAATAAAACAGTAGTGTGTATCTACTTATAGCACCGGAAATTATACTCAGTATTTTGTAATAACCTATAAGAAAAAAGAATCTGAAAAAATAAAAAAAATTATATATATATATATATATAAATAAATCTCTGTGCTGTATACCTGAAACTAACACGACACTGTAAATCGACTATTTTGTTGCTGTTTAGGCACTAAGCCCTGTCTGACTCTGCAACCCAATGGACCCTAGCCTTCCAGGCTGCTATGTCCATGGAATTCTCCAGGCAAGAATACTAGAGTGGGTTGTCATTTCCTTCTCTGGGGGATCATCTCGATCCAGGGATCGAACCCGCAAGTCTTGCATTGGCAAGCAGATTCTTTACCACTGAGCCACCAGGGAAGCTCAGAAATATCTCAATAAGATAAAGTAAAATACCAAGCAGAACCTCTGTCATCATCTTTGCAAACACTTGGTAGTTCCACCTGTATACCTTTAAAAAAAAATCATTGTAAACATTGATAAAATCCTTGTTTTTCAGATTGCTAAACTGAGCCATAAGAAAGTTACCAGGAGCATGAAGTATCGTACACAAATCCACTGCTAATCTTCCAGCCTCAAAGCCCTTCTCCCCCCAAGCACTCCTGCTTCCTGTATTCATTACCCAAGGCCTCCTCCAACTCTGGTGGTGTTAAGCAAGCATCAGATCCCCATCCCTACAAGGAAATGGAGGCTAAAATCACCTCTAGTCCAGTTTTATGTGATGCCTTTAAGTTGTCGTTATTCAATCCCTAAATACTTTCAGGAGGTAAAACTTTGAACAGTACAAAAAGAAGAGTGTGAAAACAACTCCCTCTCTCTCCCTCCCTCTCTTGACCTCTAGTCCCTCAAGTTACCTTACTAGAAAATCATTAATTATGTTTCTTGAGCATCCTCCCAGATATTGTTGCTGTTCAGTTGCTAAGTCATGTCCAACTCTTTGCGAACCCATGAACTGCAGCACACCAGGCTTCCCTGCCCTTCACTATCTGCCGGAGTTTGCTCAGACTCATGTCTATTGAGTCGGTGATGCCATCCAACCATCTCATCCTCTGTCACCCGCTTCTCCTCCTGCCCTCAATCTTCCCAACATCAGCATCTTTTCCAATGAGTCAGCTCTGCATCAGGTGGCCAAAATATTGGAGCTTCAGCATCAGTTCTTCCAATGAATAGTAAGGTCTGATCTCCTTTAGGACTGACTGGTTTGATCTCTGTGCTGTCCAAGGGACTATATCCTAGATATAGTCGGTGTATATAATAATATATAGAGATAAGATTTATAGACTGTTTTGCTCTTTAAATTGCAAAATCCCACAGTAAATTCCCAGAAGTGTAATCTGCACAGAATCTTAGCAGAAACACAACATCAACGTTAGAAATGTCAAATACTCCGGCAGGCTGAGGGGAATTTGACAAGGTGTCTTACAATGATTTGAAACCATAAAATACATACTCCTCCTTTTCATATCTGCCATCTTTTATGAAATCACTTTTAGTCTGTATCCAAAAGAAATACTCACTGATTTAAAATTATATCTCATCATCTGTATGGGAACTAATTTTTAAGCTTCGAGAGGAACTGCAAGACTCTAATAATTCAGGATCTAATGAGCAAGTCCAAATTCAATCTATCTATGCACTCCTTTCATTGAGCCTGATGGCTCACAGAAGGCGCCTGGGAGATGTGACAATCCCAGCCTCAGGCAACTTCTATGTTTTTAAAATCAGGTAGGTGACAGTTTTGCCAAACAGACATTAGCAATCATGCATGTAGTAGCTAAATTCCTATTTAGAGCAAAAGAGTGATCACACTAGGAAGGGCTGGTGGCTGCACCTTGGTTAAATATTAGCTGCCTTCAGACTCAGCAATTTCTGACTCCCCAAATATCCTTTGCCATCCCCAGACTCGGTTCCTTTTAAATCTAGATCCTTCATTCATATAGCAGAGTGGGCAAGAACTTGGGTGCTGGAGGCAGGCGGACTTGAGTTTAAATGACCTTTACCAATTCGATTAAACTCATTAAGCCGAAGCTTTTTTATCTGTAAAACAATTCCTTCATTAGCACATTGAGGGGTTTTTTTTCCCCGCCACAACGCAGGGCGTGCAGGATCTGAGTTCCCAGTCCAGGGATCAAACCCATGGCCCTGCAGTGGAAGTAGGAATTCTTAACTACTGAACTGACAGGGAAGTTCCATTGAGATATCATTTTTGTAAAGCACTAAGTACAATGCCTTTCATCACAACTAGCTACACAATCTATGGGACCTGATACAAAATCCAAATGTGGAGCCCCTTGTTCAAAGATTATTAAGGATTTCAAGATGGTGACAGGATAGCATCAGATTGCAGGGCCCTGTGGGATTGCACAGGTGGCAGGCCTATGAAGCTAGCCCTCCCTTTCAGATAATAAATGTTCAATAGATGGTAACTATATTACCTTACCAATTTCCCTCCCTGCAGGCTCTCCACTCCCTACGTGATGCCTAATCTGCTCAACTTGGAAAGTTTCAGTGGGCCATTCCAAAAACAGGCACTTTGCCTGAGGAGTAACCTGCATTTACAAGGAAAAAACTGATCCAAATAGGGGGATCTAAAACAGAAGGTGATGATACCATAAGCTCATGCTAGATGCACTCCCACCTGAGGGCCTTTGATCTGGTTTTTCAACCTGCTGAGATCCTTCTCCCTTCCTTCAAGCCTCTGTTCAGATCCACTTTGTATGGGAGGCTTATTCTGATCACTCAATTCACTCTATCCCCCTTACCTTACTCTCTATTCCCCTTACACTCTATCCCCCTTACCTCACTCTCATTTTACTTTTTCCATAGTACTTTATTGTCAGGCATACTACATCTCTTACTTATTATGCTTATTGTTTCATTGTTTATCTTTCCTTGAACACACACACACGCATAGAGTGTAAGCTTCTCAAGTGCAAGCATTTTGAGGTTTTTTTGTTCACTGATATACCCCAGCTGCTTGAGGGCAAGAGGAGAAGGGGGTGACAGAGGATGAGATGGTCGGATGGCATCACTGATTCAATGGACATGAGTTTGAGCAAACTCCGGGAGATAGTGAAGGATAGGGAAGCCAGGTGTGCTGCAGTCCATGGGGTCACAAAGACTCAGAGACAACTATTCAACTGAACAAGAACAACTGCTTAGAGCAGTGTTGTGCACATAGAAGCTACTCAACAACCATTCACTGAAAGAACAAATAAATCTTTGAGTGAATGCATAATCAGGCCACCCTTTTTCCACTTGGAGGTCAGGCCATTTCACATTATGGACAAATGGCAATAATAACCAGCTCTGCAACTGGATACTCAACAGAGCTCAAGAAACAGATGGGAAAGTTATCTATTTTCAAATCTCTGCCAAACTCCCCTTAGCTTAGAAGGAATATAATCCAGTCGTCTGTGCTACTAAATCTCATCTTTCAACACTAATTCATATACTCAGTTTGTGGGCCATGGCTTGCAACAGTGACAAGTGGTATTTTATATGAGAGCTGCCCAGAAGAGAGACAAGTCCCTAAGTGGCAGACATAAAAAATAATTGAAAAAAAAAATCAAATTAGAAGAAAAATAATCACCCGTCACTGCTCCATCACAATAACAGAGAAAAACTAAGCCCTTACTACCAAGAGGAAGATAAGGTCTTTACTCCTGAAACTGTGCATAAAGATGTGAGAGCCAGTTCGAGCAGTTCTGCCTGGAGTTAACGCCACAGTCACAAGTAGCATCTCAAACCCTGAGATCTCACAAATGCAGGTCCTGAGGGCCAAGGAAGGGAATGTGGACACTGCACATAATTTATCCCACCAGCTGAAAGACAACCCAAAGCATTACAGCTGTTGGATGAGACATTTTCACAGTATTCGTGAGGACAAAAGAGAAGAGCTGCCCCTCGCACAGCTCTTGAAGTGTGGCCCATGTCAGGAGAAACATCTGGAGATATTATCAGAAGATATTTGAGGGCCAATGCGCTCTCAGTTCTATCTTGGCAACAGGAAGCACATCTGGGCCCCCAGTCCAAACGCAGCCCACATGGTCTCCTCGGGACAGGCTAGTCAAGCACAGCCCAGAAGATCATACCACACATCTGGCTTTTGACCCAGCATGGGCTTCCACTCCCTCTCAGCCCGCCCTCAGCCTGTTTTCAACAAGCCATTCTCAGCCACCACAAATGCCTTGGTGGGAATTACAGGGAGGCCCTCCTCCCCTTTCCCAAAATAACGTCAGCCAGAGGCCAAGGCCAGAGAGGTGGGGCCTGCAGTCCATTTTGCAAAAGTTTCAAATATCCTGGCACTGACCGCACTAAAAGAATCATAAAGGGGAAACAGCCAAGCTTCTCATTTTCTTATTAGTGTTTCTCCCCTTCTCTCTCTCAATACAAACTCTGCATTTGTAAAAAGAAAAAAAGAAACAAAGAGAACTCACAATAAAGTCATAGACTCAGTGCTGGCTGTTGTAAACAGAATTTCACGTTGCAAATTTAATACTAAACACTTGAAATTGAAAACTTTTAAAGAAATGTGTGTGCTCTATAAGAGTTTAATGCCCAAAGGGATTGGCTGGGGCATAAGGCTGAGCAAGGAACTGGTGAGCTGTCCCACCTTCCCCAAGCCCTTTTCGAAATGTGCACTGCCTCAGATTTTCCATACCCTTTCGCTGATCTTTCCTCTGAAGAAGGAGGAAGCATATTTCTTGGCTGTATGGTTAAAGGAGTCAAATAAAGCAGTCTTTCTCCTAAAAGGAAGGGGCCTTTTTTCAAAACACACACACATACACAGAGGTATATTTCTTAAAATACAAATTAAAAAGTAAAGAAGAGAGGGAGAGAATATGACAGCGAAGGAAAGAAACTGCTACTTTGTTTTGTCCAGTTTTTGTAAAGCTTCCCACAAAAATCAGTAGCAAACGAAACAGATTATCAAACCATCTACCTCTTCTCCAGCTTTGTGGAGCAATAGGAAATGAAATAGCAGATGTGAAAAGCCGTCGGGGAAGAGTATAAGTTGCTAAAGGAATACAAAGGGTCGTTACTGTTATCAAAAATTTTAAAGGGCCAGCGGCCCACCTTCACCTTTCAGCTAGAAAAACCACATCTCTCCCAGATTGCTCCATTCGGGGCAGGCTCTTCCCCCAAAACTCCTTTCCCAGTTCCCGGTCCCGAGCTGTTCCTTTGATGACAATTCCCCCTCTCCAGCCGCCCCTTCCCCGGCCCGCCGAGTCCTCACCGTGTGGTACATGAGAGCCTCGGTCTCCCCGGGCTCTGACAGCTCGCTCAGCTTGCGGTCCCACTGCAGGACGCTCGGCTCCCCGCTCTCCAGCACCTCCATGGTGGTCCGAGGCGCGCTGGGCCGAGGATGCTGAGCGCAGGAGGGGAGCGGACTGGGCGGCCTCGGAGGGCGAGATCCGCCTCCGAGCGAGGGTGTGTGCCTGTGTGTGTGCCCGTGTGTGCGTGCGTATGCGTGTAGCTTATGCACTTAGGAAGCAAAACGTTCGCTCCTCTGCCTCAGAGAGAATCGCCAAGGGCTCCGGGTCCAGTATCCTCGGAGATCTGAGAATCTCCTGAGGAGACAGATTGTCCAGAGATCAGATCGTAGGCTGAGGAGAATAAACCAGGGTGTGCATCCAAAATAAAGGCAGGAGATCAGTTCTCATCCCAAGAAAAGCCCCTCTCAATAAGCCCCCTCTCCGCTACTGCTCCAGACTCTAAACTTTGAGACTCCCCAGGGCTCCTCAGCTCTGTTCCAGGACGCAGCTAAGATCCCGCCTCCCTCCAGGGCGAGGACCAATCGGATGCTCATCTCGCCGCCCTATCCAATCAAAAGTCTTTCTCTCCGCCCAAAGGCAGGGACTGCGGGAAGTCCCCGCCCATGCCTTGGAATGTGGGCAGGCAGCGCCTTTGACGTCACCGGGGAACTACTCTGGCTGAAGTGCCGCCTGCAGCCACGGTCTGCGGCAGCAGACAAATGGAGAGCTTGGATCCAGGAGTGAAGGACTGGGGGAACAACCAATGAGAAAGGAGAGCCTGAGAGGGACAGCCAATCAGATAGCGACAAGAATACATTTTATAAGAGGGAGGGTGCGCTCAGTCTCCTGAGAAAGCCAGAGAAATTAGCGCGCGCGTCTGGAAGACCGCGGTGCTATGAGCGAGGATATAAATTGTCTTAAGTACTTTAGCTTTAGCTTATTTGACTCTTGCAGAACATTTAAAAAATAAGTCACACGTTGCACACAAATACAAATATTATCTCGTGCATGAATTTATGTTAGCATATATCTGGCAAATTGTAATCGCTCGTGCTTCCTCACATTTTTCTCCCACGTTCTGTTAGACTCTTTTCCTGTCGTATTTTTTATGGGCTCTTTTATTTTTTTTCTTTTATTTACCCAACATGCATTATTGAGGAGAGCCAACGGCTTTCTTTTCCAGGTGATAGAAGTCTTAACTCAGTGGAAGTGACAGGCAGTAAACAAGTAAAGAAAGAAACACATGTCAGAAAGTTGTAACTGCTGTCAAGAAAAACAAAAGCAAAGTAAGCGAATGATACTTTAGACAGTAGTCGGGGAAGTTCTTTCTATGTAGGTGAGGTTTGAGAACAGACCTGAATGAAGTGAGGTTAGGGGAGAAGTTACTGTTTTACTGACAGGCAAGGAAACACATGTGGCTGCAGTTTGAGGTGCCCAGCAATGAGTGAGGGGAGAGGGGGCCTCAGAGATGGGGGGGCCCGGACTAACAGGCCTAGATTGGGAAAGAAAAAGCCTCTTCTGAAATATTTCCCCCCAACATTGTGATTTTTCTTCCTCCTTTCAGACTCCTCCTTTTGAAGAAACAAAGTGCTTGCATATGTAGTTTGCTCATTTTAAATATAAGGGAAAAACATAAATAAATATAAGGGAGTCTTTGCAAATTGTCCCTAAACAATGACACATTCCAGTGTGGAGGTTTGTCACCTTCATAAGTATTTTTTGGGTCATTCTAATTTTGTCTTAGGACTCTAGGGTGTCCTTAAGAGGCAGTTTATCATGGGTACTATTCCATTTGTCTGGACCTATCTCTTGGGTCGCTTGAGAATATTTTAATGCTTAAAATATTAATTAATTAATATGACAATGCTTAAGTAGAAATTCTACTTTATTGGCCCGCATTTCCTTTGTATATAAGTTTTCTTTTTCTTTCTCTGAGTTCTTGGTTTTTATTTTACAATCTGCTACCTCCTTCACCACATCCTTTTCATAGATCGCCTATTCAATTTTTAAGGACTTTTTCAATTTTTCTTAGCATAACATTCGACATGAGCAAGCAAGGTAAGAAACATGTACACCCTCCTTAATGCTGGAGTACAAACACTTATCTGTCAAACATTTCTGTTCTAGGCAGAGTCAGTCCCTGGTTCTGCCCATGTGGTTGGCAGCATCTAAGATGGCTCCAATGATCCAGCCTGTCTATGTTCACACCCTTTTATAACTGCCTCCCCTTGAGTGTGGGTCGGACCTGGGGACTTCCTTCCAACAAAGAGAATATGGCAAAAGTGATGAGATGTCAAAAAACATTCTGGCTCCTGGCTTCCTCATTCTCTCTTTCTCTTTTGTTTGCTTGCTCCGAGCTGCCCTGTGGAGAAGCCTACATAGCAAGGAACTGAGGAAGATGTCCATCTAGTAGCCAGCAAGGAACTGAGTCCCTCAATCCAATAACCACAAGTAACTGGATCCTGCTAATATAACCACTTGAGTGAATATGCAAGCAAATCCTCCCCAAGTTGAGCCATCAGATGACTACAGCTTTGTGAGAGACCCAGATCTAGAGGACTCAGCTATCCCATGCCCAGATTTCTGACCCACACAAACTAAGGGCAGTAAGTTTATATTGTTTTAGCCGCTGAGTTTTTCCTTCATAAATCAGTAATATAATGATTGGTGTCCTAATGCTTGATTAAATTTATCTCTATTGCCATAGTAGTATCACAGTCCCCAGTGGTGAGTTTTTTCAGCCTCCTTTATTTCATGTACCCTTCTGTTCACTGTATAGAAGACTTCTTCCCAGCACATTTTTTCTTCTACACCTTGAGTCTAGAGTTTGTCCCTTTCCCTCTCCTTCTTAGGACTTAAAAAATTTAGTTGACTCTTTTTCAGCTTCTCTGGTATCCCTTAAAAAGTAGCAGCCCTTGCTCCCCTGTCTGTTGTTGCTGGGTTTTGTTATTGGTTTTTGTTTTTTTGAATTAATATTGACATATCACACTATATTAAATTCAGGAGCACAGCAATATTTCTATCTATTGTGAAAGTATCACCGCAATGTTTAATTACAGTCACCATGCTGTATATTACATCCCCAGGACTTACTTATTTTATAACCTGAAGTTTGTGCCTTTTGCCCCTTTCACCCATTTCACTACCCACCCCCACTCAAAAGCCCTGCCTCTGGCAATTGCCAATCTATTCTCTGTCTCCATGAATTTGCTTGTTTCTTTAGATTCTACATAAGTGAGGTCATACAATATTTGTCTTTCTCTATTTGGTTTTCTATAATGGCATGTTTAGATGGGGCTTTCCTGGTGGCTCAGTGGTAAAGAATCCACCTGCAATGTAGGAGAAAGAGGTTCATCACTGGTTTGGGAAGATCTCCTGGAGAAGGAAATGGCAACCCACTCCAGTATACTTGCCTGGGAAATCCCATAGACAGAGGAGCCTGGCAGGCTACAGTCCATGGGATCACAAAAGATTTGGACATGACTTATCAACTAAACAACAGCAATGCTTAGATTCCTTTATCTTTTGTGTTTTTGCTGTGTGATTGCCATCAGGCTTAGGGAAAACAACTCAAAGTAGATAACAATTCAAGTTTGAATTCTTCCTAAATCTCTACATTTTACCCTCCCCCTCATTTTGTTTTTGGTCACAGTTTACATCTTTTGTGTCCATTAAAAATTATTGTAGTTACAGTTATTTACTATTTTTGTCTTTTAACCTTTATACTAGCTTTGTAAATGATTAACCACTGTGCTTTTACTGTCATATGTTTTCCTGTTAGTACCCTTTTGTTTTAGCTTAGAGAAGTTTCTTTCATAATTCTTGTAAGGCCAGTCTAATGTCAATGAACCCCTTTTGCTTCTCTAGAAATCTCTTTATCTTTCCTTCAGTTCTGAAGGACAGTCTTGCCAAGAAGAGTATTTTTGATTGGAAGTTTTTTCTTGCAACATTTTGAATATTGTACCACTTCCTTCTGGCCTGCAAAGTTTCTGTTGAAAAATCTACTAATACTTTAATGGGGGTTACCTTGTACATAACAAATTGATTTTCTCTTGCTGCTTTTAAGATTCTTTCCTTGTCTTTAAATTGTGACACTTTGATTTTAATGTTTCTTCATGTGGGTCTCTTGGCGTTCATATTATTTGGAACTTTCTGGGCTTCTGGATCTGGATGTCTGTTACTTTTCCAGTTTAGGGAATTTTTCAGCAATTATTTCTTCACATATGCTTCTGCTCCTTTCCCTCTCTCTCTTTTCCTTCTGGGTCCCCATAATGCAAATGTTGGTCCACTTGCTGTTGTTCCATAAGTTCCTTAGACTCTCTTCACTCTTTTTTTTTTTCCTTTTCTTTTTGCTTCTCTGATTGGATGAGTTCCATTGACCTGTCTTGAGTTCAGTGATCCTTTCTTTCACTTCTTCTAGTCTGCTGTTGAAGCCCTTTCTTGTATTTTTTCAGTTCAGGTATTTAGTTCTGTGATTTCAATATGGTGCTTTCTTATATTTTATTTTTGTTGAAATTCTTACTTTAGTTTATCCATTCTTAAGCTCAGTGAGATGCTTAATGACCATAATTTGGAACTCTATCAGATAAGTCACTTATCTTTGTTTCATTAAGGTCTTGTCTTATTCTTTTGTTTGGAACATACTCTTCTTTCTTTCTTTGAGTCTGTACTAGTTTCTATACATTCGCTAGAGCAGCCATCTCTCCCAGTCTTGAAGGAGTGGCCTCCTGTAGGAAGGTTATTGTCCAACTCTGCCTTAACTCTTGGATGCCTCTCAAACCATTGTGACTGTCTAAGCGGCATACTTTATTCTTAGTAGTTCACAGTGGTTGAAGCTGTGCCAAGCCCTGTCAATATCCCAAAGGGAAGGATCTCAGTCAGCACCTAGATTCAGGCTGATTGGAAGTCAGACTCTCAGGCAGCACTTGTAAAGTATGCAAATTTCACAGAAAGATGGGAGATGGGCATTTCTGTCTGCTCTCTGTACACTGATCCTTGGGGAATAGTCAGTTAAGAACTGTTTCTTTGTTTGGTACCATTTCATCGAACCCAAGAACACAAGCCCCACTTTCCACTAGGGCTGGCTATCAAGGGATGTGTCTTCTGGGTAACAACCACAGAAAATCAGTGAGACAGACATGTACACAGCTCTTTGCTTAGAGACTTGACAGCTTGGGGTGGAGCAGAGGATGAGTGTGAAGGGTGCACTTGCTGGCCTCCCTAGTCTCTGTAATCAGTCCCTAGAGGTGTTTAATTAGAAACCTACTCCTCGGGCCATAGCTATCAAGGTAAACTAATAGGCAAACTCCTAGAAAGACTGGAGATACATTCCAGTCTGCTGTCTCCTCACTGGGTCCTAGTCAGGGAGAGGTATAACTGATTATGAACTTGCTCTCTACTTGACACAGTTCTGTGGGACTCAAGAGTGGAAGACTCACTAGCAACCAGAGCCTGGTGATCAAGAGGTCTCTCCTCAGTGCAACCACAAAATTTGGGGCACCCATCAGACAGGTTCACAAACTCCTTTCCAGGAGATACTGGCAACTGGAGTGAGGCACAGGAAAAACTCAAATATGGTGCCTGCTGACCAGTGTCCTTGGAAAGTATTTCATAGACCCCTAGATGAGTGTTAGATTAGATGCCTGCCCCTCACTCCAAAGCTTTAAGATAAGCAAATAGGACTGCTTCATGAGCTGCTTGATTGTTTTCAGGAGCTGCTGTAACATTAGGTCCTGGAGGGGAGCCAGGGGAGTTCATGTGAGCTCTTTAATGACTGTTTCTCAGTTCACTATAATTTTGGGGGGCTTGTGGATACAAACCCCACTGGCTTTCAAAGCCAAGATGTTTTGAGGGCTCATCTCTCAGATGCTGGTCTTAAAGTTGGGATGCAAGATGTGGGGTTCAAATCCTTTACTCCTCAAGGGGAAGCTCAGGTTGTGAGGCTCCCCCTTTGATTGTGGGTCACTGCATTGGGTATGAGTTTATGACAAGATTGTGTCTCAGCCTCTCCTACCCATTTTGATGTGGGTTTTTTCTTGTTTGCTCAATATGCAGGAGTCACTCAGCTCCTTTGGGGGTTTCTTTCAGAGGAAATTGTTCCATGGGTAGCTGTAGATTTGGTGCATACATAAGAGGAGGTGAGTTCGGGATCCTCCTATGTCGTTATTGTCGACTGAAAAAAAATGCTTGTCACCCTGCTTATTTAACTTCTATGCAGAATACATCATGCAAAATGCCAGGCTGGGTGAAGCACAAGCTAGAATCAAGATTGCCAGGAGAAATATCAACAACCTCAGATATGCAGATGATACCACTCTCATGGCAGAAAGCAAGGAGGAACTAAAGAGCTTCTTGATGAGGGTGAAAGAGGAGACTGAACAAGTTGCCTTAAAACTCAACATTCAAAAAACGAAGATCATGGCTTCTAGTCCCATCACTTCATTGCAAATAGAAAAAGTGGAAGCAGTGACAGATTTTATTTTCTTGGGCTCCAAAATCACTATGGACAGTGACTGCAGCCATGAAGTTAAAAGACACTTGCTCCTTAGAGGGAAAGCTATGACAAACTTAGGCAGCATATTAAAAAGCAGAGGGATCATTTTGCTAACAAAGGTCCATATAGTCAAAGCTAGGTTTTTCCAGTAGTCATGTATGGATGTGAGAGTTGGACAACAAAGAAAACTAGGTGCCAAAGAATTGATTCTTTTGAACTGTGGTGTTGGAAAAGACTCTTGAGAGTCCTTTGGATAGCAAGGAGATCAAACCATCAATCCTAAAGGAAATCAGTCCCGAGTATACATTGTAAGGACTGATGCTGAAGCTGAAGCTCCAAAACTTTGACCACCTGATGTGAAGAGCCGTCTCACTGGAAAAGACCCTGATGCTGGGAAAGATTGAAGGCAAAAGGAGCAGGGGTCAACAGATAATGAGATGGTTAGATAACATCACTGACTCAATGGACATGAATTTGAGCAAATTCCAGGAGATTGTGAAGGACAGGGAAGCCTCACGTCCTGCAGTCCATAGGGTCACAAAGAGTTGGACATGACTTAGTGACTGAACAAAACAACAAAAATGCACAACCTAAAAGGTGATAACCCTGTTTTATCTGGCAAACTTTGAGGACTCACACCAGAGAGGCGACTGCTCAAAAAGCTCTGTGGGACTGCTCTGAAGAGGCCAAGGAGGAGCTAGAATACATAGGTGTTTTACAACAAAAACCAGGTTGTCAGAACACCAAAAAATTACTATTAAAGAAAACCAGATATCTCAAATTAATGACTTTAGCATGTTTTTGTGTATGGGAAGATGCCACAGAGTCTGCATTCATTGAAATCCTTCCTTTGGTATGTACCTTATCTAAGTTCAGTAACTTGTTTTTTTCCTATCCTGGATTCCCTCAGTGTTCACCATTAAGGGCTGTACTGGCTGATGGCTTGATGGCCACAATATCCTCTGTTTGCTCTTAAAGGCAGGGGTATCCTTAGTCCATGGAGCTTCCCGGGTGGTGCTAGTGGTAAAGAACCCACCTGCCAATGCAGGAGACGTAAGAGACACAGGTTTAATCCCTGGGTGGGGAAGATCCCTTGGAGGAAGGCATGGCAACCCACTCCAGTATTCTTGCCTGGAGAACCCCATGGACAGGGGGGCCTGGTGGGCTACAGTCCCTAGCGTCACAAAGAGTAGGACACAACTGAAGCAACTTAGCATGCACGCATTCTTAGTCCATATTATCTTGTCCCCATCTATTCTTGATGGATAAATGGTCTCTGAATAGGCCATTTTAATGTTTCTGAAGAAACAAGTATCTATTTTGTTCTCTAACGCTCTTGACTTTCTACCATCCTTTGAGAGTTTTAATCCTATTTTAATTTGTTCTATCCCTTAACTCTGGTTTGGAATGGGAAGAAACTTTTCCTGCTGCTTGATGTTCCTTCTTTTACTTCTCCCTATTCTAATCATATTCAGTTTAACAAAGACAGTGTCCAGCTTTGAGGATTTCTTTCAGTTGTCATTTCTTAACTAGAAATGATGTCTTTCCATTTCACAGTCATTATTATTTCCTGCACATGGCACCCAGGAGAGAGATGATGTTTGGGAGAATCTCTCCATAGAAAACCAGGGATTACAGGATTGGCTGTAGAGTCCTTTAGCCCTGAGGGATTCTGAAAAAAAATGGTATGAGAACCCTGAGCATGGAGATAAAGAATCACACAAGAGGAGGAGATGAAGGGAGATGTTGTAAACCTCACAGGAGTCAGCCCTGAGGAGACAGTGAGCTAGAAAGGGCTGGAGGGTACAAGACCCTTGGCATTAGAAACAATTGCTTGTTGACCGAGAATGGTCCCTGAGGGGGTCCTGGGTGCTGCCATTCTGCCTGAAGCCTAGGAAACAGTGTCTCTTTCCCTCCCCTCCGCAGTCCTTTCCTCTCTCTCCCTCCCCCTCCCCTCTTCCTCTGTCTCTGTCTCAACTCTGAGAGAGAGGACTAGGAAAGCCTAGAGAGCAGGCTACCCTTGGAAAATCTAATAAATCTGTAGACCTCTTCCCATCCTGGAAAGATCAGAGATGGCAGAGCCACTGTGAAGAAGAGGACTTGCTAGAGATGCGGGCAGCTGCAGCCATGTGTCACTGGCCCTGCTATACCTTTGCTCCCCTCAGAGCTTAGCTACACCCTCCCTCTCAATCACTGCCCGAATTCATGCTTGTGGTAATTTGCCACTGAGACTGTGCTGGCTAATAAACTACAGCTTCTTTTAAAACGTGAGAGAACATTTTCTCAGCCAACTGGATAACTATGTGAAAATAAAATTTTATAAGCCCTGCCTTATAACTTATGTGGAAATAAACTTCAGATGGACTAAGGACATGAGTGTAAAAGGAAACAGAGCTGTTCCGAGATAAAATACTTTTATAATTTCAGTGTGAGAGCTAGACACAATATAAAAGGTAGAAAACATATAGGAAAAGCTAGATGTGTGTATACCTAGATATAGGTGTGTATGTTTGAATATATGTGTGCTTCCCAGGTGGCTGGCTCAGTGGTAAAGAATCCATCTGCCAATACAGGAGACATGGGTTCCATCCCCTGTTAGGATGATCCCCTGGGGAAGGAAATGGCAACCCACTCCAGTAGTCTTTCAAGGATAATCCCATGGACAGAGGAGCCTGGTGGCCTACAGTCTGTGGGTGTGCAAAGTTGGATTGACTGAGCCTCACCCACAAGCACTCATGAATATATGCATGAATAGTGAAAGTGTTAGTCACTAAGTCATGTCTGACTCCATTGACTGTAGCCCTCCAGAACTCTCTATCCATGGAATTCTCCATGCAAGAATACTGGAGTGGGTTGCTATTCCCTTCTCCAGGGCATCTTCCTGACCTAAGAATCGAACCAGGGTCTCCTGCATTGCAGGCAGACTCTTTACCATCTGAGCCACCCGGGAAGCTCAAAAATATGTGTGTGTATATATATAGATACATATATATATATACACACACACATACATATATATATTTGTTAATATATACATACACACACACACACACACACACATATATATATCCACAGAGAATATGTAACTTAAGTAAATGTCATTAAGATGTTATACATGCTGTTGTTAACCTGAATCTTTTCTAGTGAAGGTCTTTTAAAATTGTTTCTCCCTGTACTCCCATCCCATCACATGTAAACAGTGTTAACAGTCCTGTATGTACCTTTCCACACTTTACATTATGCTCATATAGTTCTGTACAAATACACACACGTATGGAGGAACTTGGTCATTGTTGCATTACGCACACTTCCCTGCATTTTGCTTTTCTTACTTAACAAGAGATCTTGAAAATCCTCCTACTCTTCCAGTACAGATCTAATATATTTTTGTTAATGACTGACAAAAACAGGACTATTAAAAGATAACTGAAATATATTTAAAATTTTTAAGAGTTTGCTTGAGCAAAAAGCGATTTGAACCTGGCATTATTGAAGCTGGGAGATAAGTAGGAGTTCCGGGGAGCTGTACAGAACAAAAGACTTTTATAGACAAAACGGAGCAGGAACAAGGAAGTTATACTTGGTCAAAAAACAGGCTGGTTATGGTGAGGTTACTTTCCTTTAGGGGATGGCAGGGATCTATAAGGCAGTTTACCTAACAAACGCTAATCAGGAGATTCCATTTCTGGGTGAGCAGAAATTCTATTTATGTTGTCTCAGTTTGGTGGGGCTTAGCATAAGTGACTTCATTTGGGGCCTGTTGTCTTATTTTAACAGGATAAAGCACATTTTATTCCCCATTGATGAGCATTTATTCCATTTCCAGATATTAAATGGGTTAACATGCCTTTCTCTTTTGAATTTCCCGATAAGTGACCTTCTCCTAGTAATGGAAGATTAGGCTCTGATTATTGCATTTGACAGCCTACAGAACGCCCAGTTCCCAGAGAGACGGAGTAGGGTGCCAGGTGTGGAGGACAGAAAGGAGCAGGGAAATGCAAGGGCTTGAAGGGGTAGGGAAGAGACAGAGGCCTAAAAGATAAGACTTTGCTGTGCTATATTATTGCCTCATGAGTTGAGCAAGCTCCAGGAGTTGGTGATGGACCGGGAAGCCTGGCGTGCTGCAGTCCATGGGGTGGCAAAGAGTCAGACACGACTGAGAGACTGAACGGAACTGATTATTGCCTCAAACCAATGTAGGGGCTTTTACCTTGGGATATTCTTTCTGATATGTCACCAGAGAAGATGGTGGAGGCCAGAGATTGACAGAAGGAAGATGGAAGACACAATCAACCTGAAACTAAACATCTGAACTACAGTTCAACTCAGTTTAGTCATGTCCGACTCTTTGCGACCCCACGGACTGCAGCACACCAGGCTTCCCTGTCCATCACCAACTCCTAGAGCTTGCCCAAACTCATGTCCATCAAGTCAGTGATGCCATCCAACCATCTCATCCTCTGTTGTCCCCTTCTCCTCCTGCCCTCAATCTTTCCAAAAGACAAGAATTGAAGTTTCAGTCAGAATTTTGTTCACTTCTACAACACTGCCACCATGTGGCTATAGAAGAACATTGCAGCTAACAAACTGATGGGTTGGGAGAGTTGTTCAGTTCCTAACTCTGGTCTGACTCTTTGAGATCCCGTCGACTGCGGCATGCCAGGCTTCCCTGTCCCTCACTGTCTCCTGGAGTTTACTCAAACTCATGTCCATTGAGCCATCCCACCATCTAATTCTCTGTCGTTCCCTTCCCCTCCTGCCCTCAATCTTTCTCAGTAACAGGGTCTTTTCCAGGGAGTTGGCTCTTTGAATCAGGTGGCCAAAGTATTGCAGCTTCAGCTTCAGCATCAGTCCTTCCAACGAATATTCAGGGTTGATTTCCTTTTGGACTGACTGGTTTGATCTCTTTGAAGTTCAAGGGACTCTCAAGAGTCTTCTCCAACAGTTCAGTTTAGTTCAGTTGCTCAGTTGTGTCCGACTCTTTGCAACCCCATGGACTGCAGCATGCCAGGCCTCCCTGTCCATCACCAACTCCCAGAGTTTACTCAAACTCACGTCCATTGAGTCAGTGATGCCATCCAACCATCTCATCCTCTGTCGTCCCCTTCTCCTCCTGCTTTCAATCTTTCCCAGCATCAGGGAAATCAGGAAATCAAATCCCAGCATATGAATCTAAAAAGAAATGATTCAAATGAACTTACATATAAAACAGAGACTCACAGACTTAGAAAATGACTTATGGTTGCCGGGAGGAAGACTTTGGGAAGGTCATGTACATACTGCTCTGTTTAAAATGGATAACCAACAAAGACCTACTGTATAGCACATGGATCTCTGCTTGATATGATGTACCATCCTGTATGGGAGGAGGGGTTGAGGGAGAATGTATACATGTATATGTATGGCTGAGTCCCTTAGCCGTTCACCTGAAACTACCACAATATTGTTAACTGGCTATACATCAATGTAAAGTAAAAAGTTTAAAGTTTTGGGAAAAATAAATACATAAATAAGCAAAATAATTTTTTAATAAAGACTAATTTTTTAATATAGTTGTCCAATTGCCCTAGTGCCACGAGAGCCTCTTTCTTATGCAGAAGCTTATATTGTGGAAAAAAATACATATATATTCACAGGACATTTGCTTTTATTCCAAGCCTTTCACCATGACACCAAACTATCACTGTCTCCACTAGAGGGAACTATTTTTTTTTGTTTCTAGTTTGTTGTTCCAGTGCTTCTCTTTCAAAAATTTTCTCTCAATTTGCATGTTACAATCAATGAAATACAGGTAATCTGCCTCAAGTAATATACATTTTAGTACTGCTGGCTTTTCAACTTCAGAAAAAGGATATCTTTACTATTTGTTCTTTTCTGAGGCTCTTTCCTCCCCATTCTGTTAAACTGCTGAGACTTGTGCACCCAGCTCTGTGTAGCTGCTGTTCACTCAGTTTTACTGAGGCGTGCTATTCCATCGTGTGAATATACCGACAAGACATTTATCCTTCTGTCACTAGCATCTGATTGTTTCCAGTATTTTTCCTATTATACTCTCTTTTAAGAAAAAAAAAAGACTTATTTATTTATTTAGCTGCGCTGGGTCTTAATTGCCGCGCTTGGGATCTTCAATCTTCGCTGAGACATGTGAGATCTTTAGGTGAGACATGTGAGATGTAGTCCCTTGATCAAGGATCGAACCCGAGCCCCCAGCATTGGGAGAGTGGGATCTGAGCCACTGGACCACAAGGGAAGTCCCCTATTTTGTATACTCTTGTGAATATTCTTATTCATGTTCCCTAGTACATGTGTGAGACTGCCACCTATTTAAGCAACATGGAATTGCTAAAGAGAACAGTATGTAATATCTCACTGTAGTAAAAATTGTAGAGACTTCTGGTTTCCAGTCCAGCACGTAAGGAGCTTAGAAATCATCATTCCTAGCCACACAAGAAGAAGTTTAACCCACAGCGTAGGGAACTATATTGAACATATTCAGTGTCTTGTAATAACCTATAATGGAAAAGAATCTGAAGTATATATATACATATATATATATTCATATATGTCTGAATCACTTTGCTGTTCACCTGACTCTAACACAACATTGAGATTTTTAAAAGCACAACCTTTCTGAAAAAGGATTTTAAAAAAAGAAAAGCTTAACAAACTGAAATTCAACAACTCTTCCTGGATCTGTCAAAGAACTCAGGTAGCAGGGCAAACTGCTGTCCTCCAAATTGGAAAGAGAGGCAAATACAAACAACCACAAATTATTAAAGTAAAATCTTTTACAGGAAACAGTCCTGGGGTAAGAAACCCTACACTGTAACTGTGAATTTCTGGAGGCTCAATGTGGACAAGTTTAAGAATTAAAAACTCAGAGCAGGAGAGGAATCTTTGGGGAATCCCCACATTTTTATGAGTTTTACTTCCAGAGGCTCAACCAAATTCTTACAGTGAAGACAAGAGAAAAATTCTCTCATGCTCCTGGCAAGGCGAGGGAGAAAGCAGTCTGTTTTTCTTAACAAGGCCTGACCTCAAAAAAAAAAAATACTGTTTTATCAGAGCCTAACTGACCTGAGGAAAGAGACTCCAGCCCCCTCTAGCTTTCCTGTCTTACCTAAGGAGGAAGGGAGACTGAGATGTACTTGTGAAGGTCACATGCCAAGGGCACAGGCTCTCTAAAACATGGAGACCTAGTCACAGCACTATAGAGAGCTTCTCTTGGGCTTCCCTGGTGGCTCAGTGGCTTAAAAAACAAAACAAAAAAAACACCTGCCAGTGTAGGGCACACAAATTCGATCCCCGGTCTGGGAAGATCCCACCTGCCGTGGGACAACTAAGCTCGTGCATCACAACTTCTGAGCCAGCACTCTAGAGCCAGTAAGCAGCGATTACTGAGCCCACACTCTGCAGCTACTGAATCCCACGTGCCTAGAGCCTGTGCTCCGCAACAAGAGAGCAGCCAGAGCTCACTGCAACTATGAAAGCCTGCACGCAGCAGTGAAGACCCAGCACAGCCAAAAATAAAGAAATTAATAAATAAATCTTTGGGAAAAAAAGGAAACTTTCTCCCCCAGTACCTTACCCCCACATCAGTAAGGCTCTTGTGTAATAACAAATTACAGTTTCAAGCCTCAGGCCTTATTTAAGAAGACATATCTAGGGAACCCAAAAGACAGTAGATGAAGCAAAAACAAGGAAACTGAGGAAATTTTAGCTTCTGACAACTACAGGGACAATGAATAGCACGTACAGCCTAACCCCTAGCCAGGTAAACCTAAAACCTCACATTAAAGGCCTGCTTACTCCCGTACCTTTAGTCCAGCAACTGTGTCTAGTTTTCAACAGATCATTCCAAAGCATGCTAAAGACAAAACAACGCATTTTGAAGAGACAGAGCAAGCATCAGAACCAGGCTCCGACTTGGCAGAGATGTTGTAATGATCAAACCAGGAGTTTAAAACACCTGTATTAACATGCTAAGGCTTTAAAGGGAAAAGTGAGAAGGATGGAAATCAGATGGGTAATGAAAGCAGAGAGAAGGTATTGAGTCTAAAGGAGTCCGTGATGTTGATGCATCCATTATGTGTGGTCGAGCTGCTGCACAGGCTTTGAACTGGCACCAGCCCTTCCTGTGAGTGCATGCCTTAGATAACAGCCCGCAAAATCACAAGCAAATTAAATTCTTGATATGACTTCCCCAACTACCCTGTGCTAAGCACTTTTCCCTGCCTCCCAGCACCTTCCCATTGGGTGCCCATTACATAAGAGCCTTATGAAGCTTACCAAAACCTTACTCATCTGTGTTTGAATTGACCAATCTGGCCTCAGCCTGGAAACGCCAAAGCTTTCCACCCATAGACCCTAGTGAGAACATGTGCCCCAGGTCCTGCCCTGCCCTCTTGGCCTGCATCCTGCCTTGACCTCCCTATGGAGCCCTTTGAGGTGTGTCCTTTTCAAAAAAAAAAATTATTTATACAGTCAGCAAAAACAAGACCAGTAGCTGACTGTGGCCCAGATCATGAACTCCTTATTGCCAACTTTAGACCTAAATTGAAGAAAGTAGGGAAAACCACTAGACCATTCAGGTGTGACCAAAATCAAACCCCTTACGATTATACAGTGGAAGTGACAAATAGATGCAAGGGGTTAGATCTGATAGACAGAGTTACTGAAGAACTATGGACAGAAGTTCGTAACATTGTACAGGAGGTGCTGATCAAAACCATCCCTAAGAAAAAGAAATGCAAAAAGGCAAAATATTTACCTGAGGAGGCCTTACAAATAGCTGAGAAAAGAAAGTGAAAGGCAAAGTAGAACAGGAAAGATATATCGATCTGAATGCAGAGTTCCAAAGAATATCAAAGAGAGATAAGAAAGCTTTCTTAAGTGATTAATGCAAAGAAATAGAGGAAAACAATAGAATGGGAAAGGCTAGAGATCTCTTCAAGAAAATTAGAGATACCAAGGGAACATTTCATGCAAAGATGGGCTCGATAAAGGACAGAAATGGTATGGACCTAACAGAAGCAGAAGATGTTAAGAAGAGGTGGCAAGAATACACAGAAGAACTATACCAAAAAGGTCTTAATGACCCAGATAACCACAATGGTGTGATCATTCACCTGAAGCCAGGAATCCTGGAGTGGGAGGTCAGGTGAGCCTTGAGAATCATCACTATGAATAAAGCTAGTGGAGGTGATGGAATTCCAGTTGAGCTATTTCATCCTAAAAGATGATGTTGTGAAAGTGCTACATTCAGTATGCCAGCAAATTTGGAAAACTCAGCAGTGGCCACAGGGCTGGAAAATGTCAGTTTTCATTCCAATCCCAAAGGAAGGCAATGCCACAGAATGTTTAAACTACCACACAATTGCACTTATCACACACACGAGCAAAGTAATGCTCAAAATTCTCTAAGCCAGGCTTCAACAGTACATGAACTGAGAACTTCCAGATGTTCAAGCTGGATTTAGAAAAGGCAGAGGAACCAGAGATTGAATTGCCAACATCCACAGGATCATAGAAAAAACAAGAGAATTTTGAAAAAAAAAAAGATCCAATTCTGCTTAATGAACTATGCTAAAGCTTTTGACTATGTGGATCACAATAAACTGTGGAAAATTCTTCAAGAGATGGGAATAGCAGAGGCACCTTAACTGCCTCCTGAGAAATCTGTATGCGGGTCAAGAAGCAACAGCTAGAACCAGACGTGGAAGAACGGACTGGTTCCAAATTGGGAGAGGAGTATGTCAAGGCTGTATATTGTCACCCTGCTTATTTAACTTATATGCAGAGTACGTCATGCAAAATGCTGGGCTGGATGAAGCACAAGCTGGAATCAAGATTGCCAGGAGAAATATCAATAACCTCAGATATGCAGATGACACCACCCTTATGGCAGAAAGGGAAGAGGAACTAAAGAGCCTCTTCATGAAAGTGAAAGAGGAGAGTGGAAAAATTGGCTTAAAACTCAACATTCAAAAAAACTAAGATCATGGCATCTGGTCCCATCACCTCATGGCAAATAGATGGGGAAAGAATGGAAACAGTGACAGACTTCATTTTCTTGGATTCCAAAATCAATGCAGATGGTGACTGCAGCCATGAAATTAAAAGATTCTTGCTCTCAGAAGAAAATCTATGACAAATTTAGACAACATATTAAAAAGCAGAGACACTACTTTGCCGACAAAGGTCCATCTAGTCAAAGCTATGTTTTTTTCCAGTAGTCATGTATGGATGTGAGTGTTGGACTATAAAGAAAGCTGAGTGCTGAAGAATTGATGCTTTTGAACTGTGGTGTTGGAGAAGACTCTTGAGAGTCCCTTGGACTGCAAGGAGACCCAACCAGTCCATCCTAAAGGAAATCAGTCCTGAATATTCATTGGAAGGACTGATGCTGAAGCTGCAACTCCAATACTTTGGCCAACTGATGTGAAGAACTGACTCATTTGGAAAAACCCTGACGCTGGGAAAGATTGAAGGTGGGAGGAGAAGGGAATGACAGAGGATGAGATGGTTGGATGGCATCACAGACTCAGTGGACTCGAATTTGAGCAAACTCCTGGAGATGGTTAAGGACAGGGGAGCCTGGTGTGCTGCAGTTCATGGTGTTGCAAAGAGCTGGACAGGACTGAACAACAACTCTTTCAAAATCGAAAGGCGCTGACTGTGTATAGGCAACCAATTGTAACCATTCAGGAGGCCAAAAATTTTAAGAATAACAATTAGGACATTAATATTGTGTTATTCTGTTAATATTGCACCATATTTTCAAAGTTTATTCCAACTCTGAAGTTCTAGGCTTCATTATTCAAAGGCTAGACCATCTATGTAAACTGAATTCAAATAAATCTTTTTTTCAGCCTCTTTTATATAGTAGAAACTATGCCACTCAATGAGGATACAAAACTTTCCAGACTGTGTACCTCACCCCTAAGAATTTGTTTCTAAGAAAGACATAGACATAAGAGAATTATTACAGGTCATGTTCAACAATATATTTCCTTCTTATACAACATTGCATTATTCAGCAGAGTTTATAAAAAAAAAAAAAAGTGTTCACAATTATATTTATTCAGCTACCTGACCCTTGGCCCCAAAATCCTGGAATAGGTTCACATTTACTTAGATCAATGTCACATTTACTTAATAAACATCATATAAAGCCAAGTGAAAGTCACTCAGTAGTGTCCGACTCTTTGCGACCCCACAGACTCTACAGTCCATGGAATTCTCCAGGCCAGAATACTGGAGTGGGTAGCCTTCCTGTTCTCCAGGGGATCTTCCCAACCCAGGGATTGAACCCAGGTCTCCCTCATTGCAGGCAAATTGTTTACCAGCTGAGGCACAAGGGAAGCCCCATATAAAGCCAAAGCAAAGGTAAATGCCATCTTTTCAAGAGGCAGGCTCTTCACATCAGGTGGCTCAAGTATTAGAGCTTCAGCTTCAGCAATGGTCCTTCCAATGAATATTTAGAGTTGATTTCCTTTAGGATTGACTAGTTTGATCTCCTTGCAGTTCAAGGGCCTCTCAAGAGTCTTCTGAATACAAGATAACAATGATATAAAAATCACAAGAGTGGTAAATGGAGTTAAAATCAAACCTCTTACAAGAGGTTACAACTGATATATTTTAATCAATTTTATTGAAGCGTAATTTAAATACAGTAAAATGCACCCTTGTTAAGATGCCTGCTTACAGGATGACTGCTACACTACGGTCTTACTCCAGAGTAGCCCTGAAGATAAAGGGGAAAGAAAATCCTCCCAGTGGGTGGAATGTTGCAAATATATCTAGTCGCCCACTTTGTGTGAAAGGAGAAATAGTCTCATGAGGGATGTCTAGGAAGTTGTATCGATGCCTAGAGAATGAGCTGTTATTTCTCAGTACCCAACAGGACAAAGGCAGAAATTGCTCTCTTCTCTGGAGGACCGTGTTGGTTTTATCGGTAATGGATTGACTACACCAGACCCCTTCTACCAAAGAGGGGACAGTGTCCTCATTGAAATTTGACACTTTGGCTGAGACATGCGTTCCTTGCTCACAGCACTTCTTCCAGAATAGAAATATTTACAGAATCTTCATGTATTGTAATTATTTACCAAACAGCAGTGCCTCTGACCAAAGATCATATTTATTTGGAAAGAAAGTATGTCAATAGATTTATGTTCATACAAGTCATGGTCTTCTGGTTGATGTCTAATCATCAACCAGAAGCATCTAGCTAAATAAAGTTGGAATAGACAACTGAAGACTCAGCCACGGAGCCAGCAAAATAGTCCTTGTCACATAGGTCTTTTGATTTTTTCTAGTGTTTTGTGAATATGAATAATTTATGCAGTGAATACTTATACACACATATTTTGTGTCTTTGCCATTGTATCTGTGGCTATATTCCCAGGACAGTAATTGCTAGATTGATGAGTACATGTGTATGTGATTTTTCTGGACATCGCCAAATTTCCCTCCCTAGAGGTACATAGGGGTGTACCTCTTGTATACCCTTCATCAAAGTGTGACAGTGCCTGCTTCTACACAGCCTCTCAATGGGGCAGATATTTTCCAGTCTGACATGTGAAAAATAATATCTATTTAGTTTTAATTTGCATTGCTATTATTGTGAGAGAAGTTGAACTACTTTTAACATGCTTAGGGGCCATTTTAATTTCTTTTAATCTGAATAATCAATATTTTTAAAACTTTATTTTATAATATATTGGAATATAGTTGATTAACAATGCTGTGCTAGCTTCAGATGTAGAACAAAGTGATTCAGTTATACACATATTATTATCTGTTCTTTTTCAAATTCTTTTCCAGTTTAGGTTGTTACACAATATTGAGCAGAGTTCCCTGTGCCATACAGTAGGTCCTTGTTGGTTATCTCTTTTACATATCACAGTGTGTACATGTCCATCCCAAACTCCCTAACTATGCCTCTTCCCCACCTCCCCGCAAACCCTGTAAGCATAAGTTCATTCTCTAAGTCTGTGAGTCTGTTTCTGTTTTGTAAATAAGTTCATCTGTATCATTTTCTAAAAAGAATATTCATTGTTTCAAGTCATTTACTATGTCCTTCATTTTTTTGAGAAACTGTTCCTTAGTTAGGAACATCAGTCCTAATTAAAGTCCTAAATAGATGACACAGACACAGAGTTTTATTATTATTGTCTCTAGATTTTGAACACGGGGAATTTTTCTTCTATATTTGGAGAGACTCAAACGCTACACTACCATCATAGTCTTGCCCTTTCTAGAAGTCTCCCATAAAATCTTGAGTAAAGTGGGTGAAAAAGCCCTTCGAATTTTCAGAGCCCTGTGTTACATAATGAGTGACCACTTGTTGAGCATATCACTTTAAACAAATTTACCTTTACCCCTAAATTTGAGCACCAAATTTAAGGACAGGGCTATTCTCCACAAATATCCTGTCAAACTGTAATTTTCAAAATATTGAAAATCTGACTCATACAAGTATAATATGAACTATAATAATATATATATTATACATTGTATAATATGTATTATATGTATAATATATAAGTATAATATGAAAGATTTCTTTCACCTATTAAGAAGAGAACAAATAAAATGGTACAGCTGGTTCCACAAAGATTTTAAAAACAAAGGTTTCAGTAATCCATCAGGAGAGACATTTTAATGATAACCCTATATGCGAGACAGAATAAGAGACACAGATGCATAGAACAGTCTTATGGACTCTGAGGGAGAAGGTGAGGGTGGGACGTTCTGGGAGAATAGCATTGAAACATGTATATTATCATATGTGAAACAGAACACCATTCCATGTTCGATGCATGAGACAAATGCTTAGGGCCGGGGCAATGGGATGGCCCAGAGGGATGGGATGGGGAGGGAGGTGGGTGGGGGGTCCAGGAAGGGGAACACATGTAAACCCATGGCTGATTCGTGTCAATGTATGGCAAAAACTACTACAATATTGTAAAGTAATTGGCCCCCAACAAAAATTAAAAAAAAAAAAATTAAGGAAAAAATTGCTGGTTTAGATACAAAACTGGTTAATGTCCCACAGAGCAATACAACTATAATTTGGGGAGTTCTTTTTTCTAACAGACATCTACAAGTTAACATATAAATTCAATCCTTAGATTTTTTTATCAAGTAGTAAAGAGTCCTAGAGAATTAAATAACCCTTGGAGGAAATTTTTAAACAATGCACGCATGCTAAGTTGCTTCAGTCGTGCCTGACTGTGTGACCCTACGGACTGTAGCCCATCAGGCTCCTCTGTCCATGGGATTCTCCAGGCAAGAATACTGGGGTGGGTTTCCATGCCCTCCTCCATGGGATCTTCCTGACTCAGGGATCGAACCCATGTCTCTTGCATCTCCTGCATTGGCAGGCGGGTTCTTTGCCACTAGCACCACCTAGGAAGCCCCTTTTAAACAATATTCCCATATGATTTCAAAGTTTTATGTAACTTTTCTTAACAATGCCCAAGGAAATTGTCACACTGCTTTATCAGAAGGCAGCTGCATAAACATTATTGTTATAATCATGTAGAATTACTTTTTGCCCTTGCTGTAAATACCTGGGAATAAACCAGGAAGAAAATTTTTCATAGGGGTAACATTGTACATGGACCTCCCTGGTGACTCAGTGGTAAAGAATCCCCCTGCCACCGCAGGAGATGCTGGTTTGATCCCTGGGTTGTGAAGATCCCCTAGAGAAGGAAATGGCAACCCACTCCAGTATTCTTGCCTGGGAAATCCATGGACAAAGGAGCCTGGAGGGCTGTACTCCATGGAGTTGCAAAGAGTTGGATGATTGAACAACTAAACAATAACAACAAACATCATATGTAATGGGTTATATCCTACATATATAGTGCAAAAATAGTTTCTGAATCTTTCAAACCTTGTTTATGTTTATATGGTCTACTAAAAAATAAAAAACACCCTGATATATTTTTTTGCTAAGTACATTTCCTTTATTTCACAGCTCTCTCCCTGTAAGTCCTCTTACATACTTCCTTCTAGTTCAAGTAGCAGCAAGAAGGGCTGGATGGACCTGGGGAATGCCTGAATCATGGAGTACAAACACAAACAGGACATTCTCCATTACTTGTCACTGCTTTTCTTTGCTTGTCAGTTTCATTCTCTCAGATCATCTTCCTCTTTGTGGCACTGATTCTGATTGCAGCTACTTTTATGTGCCTACACTCTGGACCAACTGACACTGGCCAGGAAAATGGGAAAAATACTGTGATTAGCAGCCTCTGTAATAACCACATGATTAATTAAAGCAGCAAACTTCAAAAAGATGGAGGGAAGATTGCCTCCCAAAGATGGTACGTGCCCTAGGCAAATAATAGATGCCCACCAAAACCGATCAGTCACATAACATTGACAAGTTTTAATTCTGGTTTCCTAGGCTTTGATGTGTGCTATGGCTTCCCATGGGGCTCAGTAGTAAAGAACCCGCCTGCCAATGCAGACGACGCAGGAGACGTGGGTTCGATCCCTGGGTTGGGAAGATCCCCTGGAATAGGAAACGGCAACCCTCTTCAGTATTGTTGCCTGGATTATCCCATGGACAGAGGAGCCTAGTAGGCTACAGTCCCTGGGGTTGCAAAGAGTCAGACACGACTGAGCATGCACACACGCACAGCCTTTTATGTAGAGGTAATCTTTACAGGTTTAGCAGTAAATATAGAAAAATACAAATGGTAAGACAGGATAATAAATATAATTTGTCTATTCATCAAAGAAATTGTTGCACAAGGTTAAGGTTATAAACTCAATATAATAAACATAATTTTATTTAATATGCTTATAAATTATTTATATATTAAGACTAAAATTAAAACCTTTATGTTTATCATCTATTGGTATATTTATATATCTTTATGTGTCTTAATACTTACATATAAATACTTACATGTTAATAAATCTGTTATTTTATTACAAATTATTACATGAATATTGATCCAAAGAAGAAAATTACAACGTGGGTTGTCTTTCTGTAAAATGACTCGTTATTTTGTGCCATGGTAAAAAGGAACTTTTTTTTCTATTAAAAATGTCTTTTATTGTCATAGTATTCTGTTAGCCTTCATTAATTCTGGCATATTCTTAAACCATCTTTAAAAATGTTATTTACTTCCTTATTTTTGGCTGTGTTGGGTCTTCGTTCCCGTGTAGGCTTTTTCTCCATTTGTGGCGAGGAGAGGCTTCTCATTACAATGCCAACTCTTGTTGCAGAGCACAGGCTCAATAGCTGTGGTGTTTGGGCTTTGTTGCTCACCGGTATGTGGGATCTTCCAGGACCAGAGAATGAACCCGTGTCTCCTGCATTGGCAGGCAGATTCTTTACCACTGAACTACCAGGAAAACCCTGAAACCATTGCTTTAAAAAGTTTCTTATTGCTTAAAAGAGGTTACAGTTTCTACTAATGGTTGCTTCTGGTTGTGATTTGCTTTAAAAATAATGCCTGGACAATATAAAACATTCCCTATAACTTGTGCTTGCTTCTAGAAACTCATGCCTTCTGCTTAGAACTTTTATACTCTACACATTCTTTGCTGGAGTCTTGCTCCAGCTGGTCCAGGGGTTCCCTCAGGATGGACAGCATCGGCGATGTGAATGAGAAGACACAGCAAGTCTCGGTGTTTCCAAGTGTCTCCCGCCTTTACTGTTTTTTAAGACAGCTTTTATATTTTTAGTGGTACATAGAAACAAATGTATAGAGTCATATCAAATCAGCTTAATGGGTCAACAGTGTTGACCTTTACCGACATCGTTTGCATATCTTAGTTCATTTTGTTTACATCATCTTCTGGCCTGGGGGCCTGCTAACATCTTGTGACTCTTCTATTGATAAGGGTTGATCAGTCAGAACACTTTTGTATCAGGCACAGCAGGAAAGAATTCGTCAATAGAAAGTTTCAAGGTAAAACCTGTTTTCGGTAATTTACTCTACGCCTTGAGCTTAACAGAAAGGAATGTGGTCCCATAAAGTCATAGAAGAGCAAGCTGAAGGTCAGCTCTAAGTAAGAATCATCAGTTAAATCTACAAGTGTCTTATTATTTGTATTAAAGCTAAACTTTTATTTATATAAATTTTTAACTATTATGTTTTCATTATATAGGCTAAATACGTTAAGAGTAAAAACATAGTGAGTAAATATAGACTAAGTAACAGTTTCATAAAGCAATATTTCTTATATTTCCTAACAAGCCTTTTTTTCTGTGAAGGGTTTTGTGCCCATAAGGGCTTTCTGTGTGGAGGCTCTCAATGTTATTTTATTATTAAGGAACAGTTATGCACATTGGCTCCAAAGGCACAGGTACACTTATTAAACAAACCAATATGTTAGCAAAAGGAATTTAGATCAGCATATTCTATATCCCAGATAATTTTATTTAGGGTGCTACCGTTCAGGGGCCTTGTTGATTTGAGGTTTCAGAATGATCTATTTTAGAAGGAAATCGGGAAAGGCCTTTTGCTTAAGTCATAGAAAACAAGAAGAGGTTTTTTATAGTAAACATCAGAAAGACAGATATCTTCAAGGTGAGCGCTGAGGCAGCCTTCCGAGAATCCCTGAGGCCTGAGAAGCCGTGCTCAATCATTCGTCTTTCCCATGACTCTGTCATGGGTGGGATCTCGTGGGCTGGCTCCCGGCAATTCTTGATTTGCCTTTCTCAAATGTGGGTCCCAAATTCAGAAAAATAAAACTATATGGACAATACAATCGATTTACAGATGGAATGGAAAAACTATTTTTATCTCGATCTCCTGGATGACATCTTTTGTTTTTTGGGCTGTGCTGGGTCTTCCTGGCTGCGTGCAGGCTTTTCTCTGTCGCAGAGAGCGGGGGATACTCTCTAGTTGCAGCGTGCAGGCTTCTCCTTGCCTTGAATTCTCTTGTTGCAGAGCAGAGGCTCCAGGGCTCACAGGCTTCAGTAGTTATGGCACATAGATTTAGTTGCCCCGCCCGACCCGGGGATGGAACCCATGTCCCCTGCATTGCATGGAGGATTCTTTACCACTGGACCACCCAGGGAAGTCCTGGATGACATTTTTGACTCTTGGCCAAAAAAAAGGGGTCAATTTTATGGTCTGTGAGTTAAAGAAAGAAACTCCCTTAGAAATCAGCTCTATCCGCAAGATCAGTCTCTTTACTGATGATGTGCAACTAGCCCAATCAGCTAAGTCAGCTGGCCAGAGTCATAAACATCCATTCCGGAACTTCGGTCTTGAGCTCCAGCTGAGGCTAAGATAGCCCTCAGATGCTGGTGGTTCTGCCAGGACACCAGGCATTCTATGTGTGTGAATGTGTACCCTGGGGAGCTTGAGTCCGGGAGGCCGCTTCTCCGACCTGTCATTCTTGCCTGCATGGCTTGCTGTGCTCTGTCCTTCACCCCTAAATCAAAGCATTACTTGACTTGACTCTGGGGGGTCTCATTAGTCCTTTCAGATGTACCAGTTTGGGACATTTTTTTCAATTAAAATGTCTTTTGATGACTAACCCGTCACTGAGTTTCCTGAAAAGATCACTGAGTACCAAAAAATTTAATTTAAAAAATAGGTAAAAATAATAAGTTTGCTGGGGCATTCTCCAAATTTTCATTAAGTTACAACAATGGTACAAACTCTTTTGTTTACAAAACTTAAAATAAAAAGTGGGGGGTGGGAGGGAACCTAATAAATCAAAATGAAAATTTGCATTCCCAGGTTAATTATGTGTAAATAAAATGTATTAATATAAGTACATATCAATAATTGTATAATTTTCAGGTTAAAAGAAACATACATATTATTAAATAGGGGGCTGGTAAAGTTGTTGTTGAGTCTCTAAGTCATGTCCAACTCCTTGCGACCCCATGAACTACAACACGTCAGGCTTCCTTGTCCTTCATTGTCTCTCGGAGTTTGCTCCGATTCATGTCCATTGAGTTGGTGATGGTATCTAATGCTATCTCCTCTGCTGCCCCCTTCTCCTTTTGCCTTCCATCTTTCCCAGCATCAGGGTCTTTTCCAGTGAGACAGATCTTCACATCAGGTGGCCAAAGTATTGGAGCTTCAGCATCAGTCGTTCCAATGAATATTCAGGGTAGATTTCCTTCAGGATTGACTGGTTTGATCTCCTTGCTGTCCAAGGAACTCTCAAGAGTCTTCTCCAGCACCACAGTTCAAAAGCATTAATTCTTCAGCTCTCAGCCTCCTTTATGGTCCAACTCTCACATCCATACATGGCTACTAGAAAAACCATAGCTTTCACTATATGGAGCTTAGTTGGCAAAGTGGTATCTTTGCTTTTTAATAATTCTGTATTAAAAGACTGATTTCCTGGATTTTAGACTTCACTGACTTGTCAATTGGAAGTAATTATAATATGTTTATGGGATAAATTAAAGGCCCAGAGACAAGTTATTGTCATCATTGATTCTTCTTCACATATCAAACTATCCATAGCTGTAGCATCTGGAACCCAACAATCCTCTTCCACACTTGAGCAAGAAAAATCCCTTGATTGTTATTTTTTGTTTTGTTTTGTTTTTTGGCCATGCACCACAGCTTGTGGGATCTTAATTCCCGGACCAAGGATTGAACCTGGGCTCTCAGCAGTAAAATGGCAGAGTCCTACTCTGGATCACCAGGGAATTCCCAAGAAAAATCCCTTGATTGTTTAACCTGTGTAAGGAAATTACCTGTGCCTTATCTGGACCTTTGAATAGTCCCTTTGGACTAATTCCAGCTGATCTGAATTAGCCAAATGCTTATTTCCAGAACTGCTTGGAGTGTGATGGTGACTCTTGGCAACACTAAGAGATGTATGACGTATTAGATTGGTGAAAAAGTAATTGTGGTTTTGCAACTTTGCCATTTGGTATTGGAATACATTCTTAAATAAATATGGCTGTTTTATACATCATTTTAATGCGGATTTCTCACTTTTTGTTTTTTTAATGACTTATTACTTGCTATTTATTTTATATTTTTTTTACACTAGGGAAATGATGTTAGACAAAAAGCTGCTGCTGCTGCTGCTAAGTCGCTTCAGTCGTGTCCGACTCTGTGCGACCCCATAGACGGCAGCCCACCAGGCTCCGCCGTCCCTGGGATTCTCCAGGCAAGAATACTGGAGTGGGTTGCCATTTCCTTCTCCAGTGCATGAAACGGTAAAGTGAAAGTGAAGTCGTTCAGTCGTGTCCGACTCTTAGCGACCCCATGGACTGTAGCCTACTAGGCTCCTCCGTCCATGGGATTTTCCAGGCAAGAGTACTGGAGTGGGGTGCCATTGCCTTCTCCAGACAAAAAGCAGATTCAAGCAATTTTCTTATTTGAGTTCAAAACAGGTCATAAAGCAGCAGAGCAGAGACAACTGGCAACACCAATGATGCATTTGGCCCAGGAACTGATAATGAGTGTACAGTGCAGTGTTGTTGCAAGAAATTTTGCAAAGGAGACGAGAGCCTTAAATATGAGAAGCACACGGGTGGGCCATCAGAAGTTCACAAGGACCAAGTGAGAGCAATTGCTGAAGCTTGTCCTCTTAGAACCACACAAGAGGCTGCTAAAGAACTCATCATTGACCATTCTATGATCATTCAGCATTTGAAGCAAACTGGAAAGATGAGAGAGCTCGATAAGTGGCTGCCTCATGAACTGACCAAAAATCAAAAAAATCATCATTTTGAAGTGTTATCATCTCTTATTCTATGCAACAACTATGAGCCATTTATTGATCAGACTGTGATGTGTGATGAAAAGTGGATTTTATACAACAATCAGCTATGACCAGCTCAGTGGCTGGACTGAGAAGAAGCTCCAAACCATTTCCCAAAGCCAAACTTGCACCCAAAAAAGGTCATGGCCACTGTTTGGTGGTCTGCTGCCCGTGTGATCCACTACAGCTTTCTGAATCCTCACGAAACCATTATATCTGAGAAGTATGCTCAGCAAATTGATAAGCTGCACCGAAAACTACAATACCTGCAGCCAGCATTAGTCAACAGAAAAGGGCCCAGTTCTTCACAACGCCTGATGACTGCATGTTGCACAACCAATGCTTCAAAGGTTGAACAAATTGGGCTATAAAGTTTTGCCTCATTTGCCATATTCACCTGACCTCTTGCCAACTGACAACCACTTCTTCAAGCATCTTGACAAGTTTTTGAAGGGAAAATACTTCCACAACCAACAGGAGGCAAAAAACGCTTCCCAAGAGTTCATCAAATTCCAAAGCATCGATTTTTTTATGCTATATGAATAACAAGATTATTTCTCATTGGCAAAAATGTGTTGATTGTAATGGCTCCCATTTTGATTAATAAAGATGTGTTTGAGCCTAGTTATAATGATTTAAAATTCATGGCCCCAAACCACAATTACCTTTGCACCAACCTAGTAAAGTTTCTGTAACCATGGATTTGAGTAATTTGGGGACAGAGATACCAGCCTATCAGCAGGGTTCAGCAATAATAATTGGATTTATAACTTGTGCCTGATTTGGGTGTTGCCAATTCAGAGTGATCATGCTGCTTGAATATGCCTGGGCCACCAAAGAGCTTAGCTGGAACAGGCTTTGGCACCGAGGTGGCACCAAGGTGCTTCACACACATGGCAGTGAAGGTTCAAAACCTAAAGACAAAGTATATCCTGGGCAACTCAGTGGTGGAAGAGGTAAGGAAGCCTGAAACCAAGATCCCAAGCCTACCCAACCCCCAGTGCATATACTTCTCCTGCTGTTATTGCTATAATATATAATACATATAGCTCTTATTTTGTTATATTTGTTGCCTGTGAGTATAAATTGAGCCCTGTGAATCCTTTCAGTACTCAAACAAACATAATAATGAACCTTTTGGTAACCCTAATTTAATTTTTGTCTATTACTAGCTCATACTTAAACACAAAAATATGCAGTTGTAGAGCAAGTTATGCACCCAGATTCAATAAGAAAATTCACTTCAGATAACAGTTACCTGGGCCATTTGCCAGTTGGCATGCAATAAAAGAGCAAATATTGATCTGATCACTATGCTTTAATCATTATTTGCTTATTTTTAAGATAGACTAAACTTTTCTTCTCAGACGATTAAAGAACTTTGAAGAATTTTGCATTTTACTCATTATCTTTATCCTTCATCTTTACAAAAATGTGGAGAAAGCAAAGAAATTCTAAAACCGAAAATTGTCAGAATTCTCAGAGACTGGAATTTCACTCCAATCCTTGTCTTTGCCTTACGGCAAGCTGATATTACTAATCTTATCATTAAACAGAAACAAGTGGCCTTCCCAAATTAACCACAGAAGGAATCTCTGAACGACCTGAAATCTGAAGATTGAGTCTTCTGGAAAAGATAACAAAGGGAGATTTGCCTTAGCTCCAACAAATAGGTCCTTATCAGTTCAGTTCAGTTCAGTTCAGTCGCTCAGTCATGTCTGACTCTTTGCGACCCCATGAATTGCAGCACGCCAGACCTCTCTGTCCATCACCAACTCCCCGAGTCTACCCAAACCCATGTCCATTGAGTTGGTGATGCCACCCAACCATCTCATCCTCTGTCGTCCCCTTCTCCTCCCGCCCCCAATCTTACCCAGCATTAGGGTCTTTTCCAATGAGTCAACCCTTCGCATGAGGTGCCCAAAGAATTGGAGTTTCAACTTCAACATCAGACCTTCCAATGAACACCCAGGATTGATCTCTTTTAGGATGGATTGATTGGATCTCCTTGCAGTCCAAGGAACTCTCAAGAGTCTTCTCCAACACCACAGTTCAAAAGCATCAATTCTTCGGCGCTCAGCTTTCTTCACCGTCCAACTCTCACATCCATACATGACCACTGGAAAAACCATAGCCTTGACTAGACGGACTATTGTTGGCAAAGGAATGTCTCTGCTTTTAAATATACTATCTAGGTTGGCCATAACCTTCCTTCCAAGGAGTAAGCTTCTTTTAATTTCATGGCTGCAATCACCATCAGCAGTGATTCTGGAGCCCAAAAAAATAAAGCCTGACACTGTTTCCACTGTTTCCCCATCTATTTCCCATGAAGTGATGGGACCAGATGCCATGATCTTAGTTTTCTGAATGTTGAGCTTTAAGCCAACTTTTTCACTCTCCTCTTTCACCTTCATCAAGAGGCTCTTTAGTTCTTCTTCACTTTCTGCCATAAGGGTGGTGTCATCCGCATATCTGAGGTTATTGATATTTCTCCCAGAAATCTTGATTCCAGCTTGTGTTTCTCCCAGCCCAGCGTTTCTCATGATGTACTCTGCATATAAGTTAAATAAGCAGGGTGACAATATACAGCCTTGACATACTCCTTTTCCTATTTGGAACCAGTCTGTTGTTCCATGTCCAGTTCTAACTGTTGCTTCCTGACCTGCATACAGGTTTCTCAAGAGACAGGTCAGATGGTCTGGTATTCCCATCTCTTTCAGAATTTTCCACAGTTTATTGTGATCCACACAGTCAAAGGCTTTGGCATAGTCAATAAAGCAGAAATAGATGTTTTTCTGGAACTCTCTTGCTTTTTCGATGATCCAGCAGATATTGGCAATTTGATCTCTGGTTCCTCTGCCTTTTCTAAAACCAGCTTGAACATCTGGAAGTTCACAGTTCACGTATTTCTGAAGCCTGGCTTGGAGAATTTTGAGCATTACTTTACTAGTGTGTGAGATGAGTGCAATTGTGCAGTAGTTTGAGCATTCTTTGGCATTGCCTTTCTTTGGGATTGGAACGAAGACTGACCTCTTCCAGTCCTGTGGCCACTGCTGAGTTTTCCAAATTGGCTGATATATTGAGTGCAGCACTTTCACAGCATCACCTTTGAGGATTTGAAATAGCTCAACTGGAATTCCATCACCTCCACTAGCTTTGTTCGTAGTGATGCTTTCTAAGGCCCACTTGACTTCACATTCCAGGATGTCTGGCTCTAGGTGAGTGATCACACCATCGTGATTATCTGGCTCGTGAAGATCTTTTTTGTACAGTTCTTCTGTGTATTCTTGCCACCTCTTCTTAATATCTTCTGCTTCGGTTAGGTCCATACCATTTCTGTCCTTAATCGAGCCTATCTTTGCATGAAATGTTCCTTTGGTATCTCTAATTTTCTTGAAGAGATCTCTAGTCTTTCCCAATCTGTTGTTTTCCTCTATTTCTTTGCACTGATCGCTGAGGAAGGCTTTCTTATCTCTCCTTGCTATTCTTTGGAACTCTGCATTCAGATGGGCATATCTTTCCTTTTCTCTTTTGCTTTTCGCTTCTCTTCTCTTCCAAGCTATCTCTAAGGCCTCCGCAGACAGCCGTTTTGCTTTTTTGCATTTCTTTTCCATGGGGATTGTCTTGATCCCTGTCTCCTGTACAATGTCACGAACCTCTGTCCATAGTTCATCAGGCACTCTGTCTATCAGGTCTAGTCCCTTAAATCTATTTGTCACTTCCACTGTATACTCACAAGGGATTTGATCTAGGTCATGTCTGAATGGTCTAGTGGTTTTCCCTACTTTCTTCAATTTAAGTCTGAATTTGGCAATAAGCAGTTCATGATCTGAGCCATAGTCTGCTCCCGGTCTTGTTTTTGCTAACTGTATAGAGCTTCTCCATCTTTGGCTGCAAAGAATATAATCAATCTGATTTCGGTGTTGACCACCTGGTGATGTCCACGTGTAGAGTCTTCTCTTGTGTTGTTGAAATAGGGTGTTTGCTATTACCAGTGCGTTCTCGTGGCAAAACTCCATTAGCCTTTGCCCTGCTTCATTCTGTACCCCAAGGCCAAACTTTCCTCTTTTGCCAGGTGTTTCTTGACTACTTTTGCATTCCAGTCCCCTATAATGAAAAGGACATCTTTTTTGGGTGTTAGTTCTAAAAGGTCTTGTAGGTCTTCATAGAATTGTTCAACTTCAGCTTCTTCGGCATTACTGGTTGGGGCATAGACTTGGATTACCGTGATATTGAATGGTTTGCCTTGAAAACGAACAGAGATCATTCTATCGTTTTTGAGATTGCATCCAAGTACTGCATTTCGGACTCTTTTGTTACTGTTAATAATTAACAAGGTAATAAAACTCTAAGGAAGTGATCCTTGGATTCATTGGTAGACCTCAAGCTGAGAGTTCTTTGAAATCTCCCAGAAGTAGACAATCCCCCCAAATAACAGTTGACTCAAAACTCTCAGCTGAAACTAATGATTACACACAGTAGACAGTTTCTGCTCAAATCTTTGAAACAAGATTCAATTTCAGAGAACTCATGCCCTTTTTCTTTGAGTCTGGTTTTTTTTTTTACTAATCTTGCATCATAGCATACATTGTAGCTCCCTGGAAAATGACAAAAGCATCCTACAGTTTCATTTTCTTCCTTCTAAACCCCTGTGATCTTTTGGTGCCATTTAAGGAGAGACAAAACATTCTCATGCATTTTTCCCAGACTGTAGCCACTGCTGTAAATCTAATTGGTAGATCAATAGCTGTTTGAAAAAAATTAATCAGGATAGACTTCCTTATGCAGACTTCATCTAAAATTTCTCTCATACTAGAGAAATTATGAGAATCCATGTTCATAACATGAATCTCGTATTATGAATCCATGTTCATAATATGAATCTCATACTATGAATCTCATATTATGAATCCAACCAACAACCTTGTAAAAACTGGACTTCATATCCACATAAACAAATGCTTCTTGTGAGATCATTAAACCCTGCCCACCAAACCTAGTTTACTGAGAAACAGGAACCACCCTCACTGCAATGGTCAGTTTGCTCTCTTCAGAGTTGCTGTATCCTGCTTGGTAGGAATTGGTTAAGGTCACTCAAAATATGTCTGCCCTTAGGGCCCAGTTAAGATAAGCACTCTTGTTGAGATAAGCAAAATTTTACTGTCCATAGAATCTGTGCCCTGCTCCCCCCCCCCCCCCGCCAAAGTATAATTCCTTAGTGGATACTACCACTAGTACCACTAGAGGCCCATTGTTGTTGTCCAATCTCTAAGTCTTGTCTGACTCTTTGTGACCCCAAGGATTGTAGCATGCCCCAATCCTCTGTCCTGGAATCTACTATCTCCTGGAATTTGCTCAAATTCATGTCCCTTAATTTAAATGGTTTAAATTCAGAGACAGTCACGTATCCCTTGATTTCTTCTTGACTAACCAAGAGAGGGTTTATGTCAGAACAAATATACCATGATGCAAATACATAAACGCTACAATAGACCCAACTAGATTTTTAAGCACATTTTTGAGACTTGGGTTTAGTCATCTAGACCCCTTGATGAATACTCTATAACAAACTGATAAAAATTTTTCTGATAATTGCCTGAATCGCAGTTGGTCAATGCATCCTGTCTAGAGTCTTCAATGAAACTATATGGCACTTTAATATTGGATGATTCAAAAATTCATTCTACAACAGAAGATCAGGAGGGACCAATCCTTGTCCAACTTAGAGGTAACATTCCGCAAACAATCTAACCAGAAGAATTCTGACAGTGGGAAAGTTCTGAATGTCAAAGATTAATATTCCATGGAAGCCTGGTGTGCTGCAGGGGTCACAAAGACTCAGACACGACTGAGCAACTGAACAACAACAACAACAGCCTGACTTTGTTGGTCCTTGTCCAAAAGTAGGGAATGAAAAAAGAAAAAAATAAAAACCAGCCCTATACCTATCAGTTGTGAGCTGGACTTATTTCTACCACTAGGCAATACTGCTCTCCTACTAAATCTAAGTAATTTTAGATTATCAAAATCAAATGACAACTCTTCATGGAATAAGAAGAAACTAAGTTCATCACATAATTATGCCTGAGAAGAGACGCTAGAGCTGAGTGCTGAAGAATTGATGCTTTCGAATTGTGGTGCTAGAGAAGACTCTTGAGTCCTTTGGACTGCAAGGAGATCAAACCAGTCAATCCTAAAGGGAATCAACCCTGAATATTCGTTGGAAGAACTGATACTGAAGCTGAAGTTCCAATCCTTTGGCCACCTGATGCGAAGAACTGACTCATGTGAAAAGACCCTGATGCTGGGAAAGATTGGAGAAGGGGGCAAAAGAGGATGAGATGGTTGGATGGCATCACCAACTCAATGGACATGACTTTGAGCAAACTCCTGGAGATAATGAAGGAAGGGAAGCCTGTCATGCTGTAGTCCATGGAGTCACGAAGAGTCAGACATGACTTAGCAACTGAACAATAACAACAGAGGCACTGCTGCTGCTGCTAAGTCGCTTCCGTCGTGTCCGACTCTGTGCGACCCCATAGACGGCAGCCCACCAGGCTCCGCCATCCCTGTGATTCTCCAGGCAAGAATACTGGAGTGGGTTGCCATTTCCTTCTCCAATGCATGAAAGTGAAAAGTGAAAGTGAAGTCGCTCAGTCGTGTCCGACTCTTAGCGACCCCATGGACTGCAGCCTACCAGGCTCCTCCGTCCATGGGATTTTCCAGGCAAGAGTACTGGAGTGGGGTGCCATTGCCTTCTCCAACAGAGTCACTAGGCAATCACAAAAATTACCAATTATCCCGTCTTCGGCTAATGAGCAATTCCTCCTTTTTTCCCAATGGCAGCTCTAGCCACATTCTGTTCCTTCTGCTTCCTAGATAAAAATTGTTAAAGTACCCAGTCATTATACTGCCTTTATGAAGGTGCACACACACACACACCTGCATCCTCAAGCCTGCCCCCCAAATTACCTAGCAGATGCCCAGTTCCTACAACGAGCCCTTTCTAATATATCCTGTGCTTCCCCGCAGATTGCAAGTCTTGCCACAGGAAGCTTATGATACTGACTTTGTCTACAGATATTTTTCTAGTGGTCCTTGACCAATAGCACCACTAAATAATTACTAAATGGGACCATGTAAAGCACTGAGCAACTTTCACTGGGCTTCCCTGGTGGCTCAGCAGGTAAAGAATCCACCTGCAATGCAGGAAACCTGGGTTCAATCCCTGGGTTGGGAAGATACCTCAGAGAAGGGAACGGCTAGCCACTAGAGAATTCTGGCCTGGAGAATTCCATGGATGGTATAGTCTACGGGGCCTCAAAGAGTCAGACCCACCTGAGCAACTTTCAAAGCACCTGATATACGATATACACAAGATATTTTTATTACCATTTTTGTTGTTACAATGATTATTGATATTAGCTATCCAAGAAACAGATAAACTTTTATCTTTGATCAAATGCAAGGATTTTTCTATCAACAGACTACAATGATAATAGTTTCTAGTTCACATTATAAGCATTATATATATATATATATGAAGGTCTGAACTTATTTTCATTTAATTAGGACTTGTTTCAGATAGTCATTTGCCAGGTATACTTAAAATACTTCTTTGTGGCTGATTGATTTTAACTGATGAATTTGATTGAATTAGTCATTCAGTTCAGTTTAGTCCCTCAGTCGTGTCTGACTCTCTGCGACCCAATGGACTGCAGCACACCAGGCTTCCCTGTCCATCACCAACTCCCAAAGATTGTTCAAACTCATGTCCATCAAGTCGGTGATGCCATCCAACCATCTCATCCTCTGTCGTCCCCTTCTTCTGCATTCAATCTTTCCCAGCATCAGGGTCTTTTCCAAACGAGTCAGTTCTTTGCATCAGTTGGCCAAAGGATTGGAGGTTCAGCTTCAGCATCAGTCCTTCCAATGAATATTCAGGACTGATTTCCTTTAGATGGACTGGTTGGATCTTCTTGCAGTCCAAGGGACTCTCAAGAGTCCTTTCCAACACCACAGTTCAAAAGCATCAATTCTTCAGCACTCAGCTTTCTTTATAGTCCAGCTCTCACATCCATACATGACTACCGGAAAAAACCAAAGCTTTGACTAGATGGACCTTTGTCGGCAAAGTAATATCTCTGCTGTTTAATATGTTGTCTAAATTTGTCATAGATTTTCTTCTGAGGAGCAAGAATCTTTTAATTTCATGGCTGCAGTCACCATCTGCATTGATTTTGGAATCTAAGAAAATGAAGTCTGTCACTGTTTCCATTCTTTCCCCATCTATTTGCCATGAAGTGATGGGACCACATGCTATGATCTTAGTTTTTTTGAATGTTGAGTTTTAAGCCAACTTTTTCACTCTCCTCTTTCACTTTCATGAAGAGGCTCTTTAGTTCCTCTTCCCTTTCTGCCATAAGGGTGGTGTTATCTGCATATCTGAGGTTATTGATATTTCTCCTGGCAATCTTGATTCCAGCTTGTGCTTCATCCAGCCCAGCATTTTGCATGATGTACTCTGCATATAAGTTAAATAAGCAGGGTGACAATATACAGCCTTGACATACTCCTCTCCCAATTTGGAACCAGTCCGTTGTTCCATGTCTGGTTCTAACTGTTGCTTCTTGACCCGCATACAGATTTCTCAGGAGGCAGTTAAGGTGCCTCTGCTATTCCCATCTCTTGAAGAATTTTCCACAGTTTATTGTGATCCACATAGTCAAAAGCTTTAGCATAGTTCATTAAGCCGAAGTGGATTTTTTTTTTAATTCTCTTGTTTTTTCTATGATCCTGTGGATGTTGGCAGTTCGATCTCTGGTTCCTTTGCCTTTTCTAAATCCAGCTTGAGCATCTGGAAGTTCTCAGTTCACGTACTATTGAAGCCTGGCTTAGAGAATTTTGAGCATTACTTTGCTCGTGTGTGTGATGAGTGCAATTGTGTGGTAGTTTAAACATTCTGTGGCATTGCCTTTCCTTGGGATTGGAATGAAAACTGACATTTTCCAGTTCTGTAACCATTGCTGAGTTTTCCAAATTTGCTGGCATACTGAATGTAGCACTTTCACAACATCCTCTTTTTGGATGAAATAGCTCAACTGGAATTCCATCACCTCCACTAGCTTTATTCATAGTGATGTTTCCCAAGGTTCACCTGACCTCCCACTCCAGGATTCCTGGCTTCAGGTGAATGATCACACCATTGTGGTTATCTGGGTCATTAAGATCTTTTTGGTATAGTTCTTCTGTATATTCCTGCTACCTCTTCTTAATATCTTCTGCTTCTGTTAGCTCCATACCATTTCTGTCCTTTACTGTGCCCATCTTTGCATGAAATGTTCCCTGGGTTTCTCTAATTTTCTTGAGGAGATCTCTAGCCTTTCCCATTCTATTGTTTTCCTCTATTTCTTTGCATTGATCACTTATGAAGGCTTTCTTCTCTCCTTGCTATTCTTTGGAACTCTGCATGTAGGAGGTATATCTTTCCTTTTCTTCTTTGCCTTTCACTTCTCTTCTTTTCTCAGCTATTTTTAAGGCCTCCTCAGACAATCATTTTGCCTTTTTGCATTTCTTTTTCTTGGGAATGATCTTGATCACTCCCTCCTCTACAATGTTACGAACCTCTGTCCATAGTTCTTCAGGCACTCTTTCTGTCAGATAAGTTAGTCATTAGCACACTGTCTTTAAAAGACCTTCCGTGGCTGATTGATTCGTCAATAGTACAGATCCGTTAGTGTTACTAGAGGGCATCAGATAAAAGCGTGAGCTCTGGAGTCAGACAGATTGACAATTCTTCCTCTTATTCAGCGGTTTTTGACAAGTAAATTGTGTTTACCTCAAGACCCTTCCTATAATAATATCACCAACTGCATTAGTTTCTGTAGGTGGCCATTATAGATTAGCACAAACTGGGCGGCTTAAAACAAAAGAAAATTTTTTTTTGACAATTCTGGAGTCTAAAAGTCCAAAACTAAGATATCAGCAGGCCTGTACTCCCTCTGAAGGCTCTAGATAGAAACCCTTTTCTTCTTCTTAATGAAAGCCACTTAGTTGTGTCCGACTCTTGCGACCCCATAGACTGCAGCCCACCAGGCTCCTCTGTCCATGGGATTCTCCAGGCAAGAATACTGGAGTAGGTTGTCATTTCCTTCTCCAGGGGATCTTCCCCACCCAGGAATCAAACCTGAGTCTCCTGCATTGCTGGCAGATTTTTTACCGACTGAGCTATGAGGGAGGCTTGCCAACAATCTGTGGTATTCTTTGACTTGTAGATCCACACTCCAATCTCTGCCTCTATCAATACCTGACATTCTTTCTCAAGTGTCTGTATCTGTTTTCTTATAACATCAGTTATTGGATTATAGTTCAATCTAATCCATTATGACTTTATCTCTCTCTCTTTTTTTTTTGTTTTGTTTTACTATTTTAAAAATTATAGTTAACTTACAATGTTGTGTTAGCTTCAGGTATACAGCAAAGTGTGTTTCATATATATACATGTACATATATATTCCATCATAGAATATTATAAGAATTGAATATAGTCCCCTGTGCTATACAGCAAGTACTTATTTTATCTCTTTTTACATAGAGTAGTGTTGAGTACATTAATCCCCAACTCCTAATTTGTCTCCCCCTGTCCCACTATCCCCTCTGGTAACCAGAAATTTGTTTTCTATATCTGTGAGTCTATTTCTATTTTGTAAATAAGCTATTTTATATCATTATGACTAAACTAATTATATCTGCAAAAGTTCTATTTCCAAATAAGGTCACACACTGAAGGCTTGGGTGAGCATGAGCTTTTGGGGGATTCTGTACAACTCAGGACACACATCACATAAAACTGTGAAAATTAAATAATGAGAAAACCCATGTAAAGGGCATAGTAAATACTCAAAAATAATCCATTATTGTAATCAGTAAAAGTATTCATGAATTTATATCAGCGAAGTAATAATTCACAAGCAGTTCTTTTACTGAATGAAAATGAGTTATTTTAAATTAGGTCAATTTATTTTGAAAGTGTCAATATATAAAGAGTAACTTCAGCCATTTCTCACAAGAAAAGCAATCCAATATGTAAATTCACATCAATTTAGTCAACATGTGTAATAAATTAAAAATTAATTTTAGGAATAGGTGAGCATTCTAGCTCTAGGTAAGATGAAGTAAGCACATTCTATCTGACTCTCCCACTGAATACAGCTTTCATGTGAGGAAGTTATTTCAGGACTCTGAAGAGTAAATAGTAGCAGGTATAGCAGGTATAGGGCACGACTGAGCGACTGAACTGAACTGACTAAAAAAGAAATGAGTTATCAAGCCGTGAAAAGACACGGGTTGGTAGGGGGGGAGACGTAGAACACTCTTATATGTGTATTACTAAATAAAAGAAGCCAAATCTGAAAATCTGTATGATTCCAACTGTATGACATTTTGGAAAGGCAAAAACTTCTGAAATAGTAAAAAGATCAGAGGTGGCCAGGGACTAGGAAGGAGGTCGGGATGAGTAAGCAAACCACAGAGGATTTCTAGGGCAGTGAAAATTCTGTATGATACTGTAATGATGAGCACATAATATTATACATTTTTCAAAACCCATAGAATGTACAACACCAAGAGTCAACCCTGATGTAAACCATGGACTTTAGTGGGTAATGATGTGTCAAAACAGATTCATCGATTATAACAAATGCACCACTCTGGGGTGGGGGAGGGGTGTTGATAGTAGGAGAAGCATAAAACTCTTGTACTTTCTGCTCGATTCTGCTGTGAACTTACAACTTCTCTAAAAGAGAAAGTCTACTTAAGAAAAAAAGAACTCAGTGGATGAGTTCAGTAGCAGAATGGAGTAGATGACAGAGGAAAGATAAAGTGAACTTGAAAAACAGAAGTAATACAATCTCAAAAAGATAAATAAAAAAGATTTTAAAAAAATGAATAGATGAAAATACCACAGTAACGCTGTCCCTTTACCAAAGGAAAAAAAAAACAAAACTGATGAGCTGGTAAAAGCTGTCAGAATCATTTTTTTTTTGCCTAACTCTGGTGTCTAGTCAAAATTTACAACCAGGGGGAAACTTGATAAGGAAAGAAGCTGTTGCTTTGCAGTAAGATACAGCTATGGTGACTCAAATTGCTACCTACCATGCCCTGTACCCCATGTGTGGTGCCAGTTGTGAGGACTGCACCCACATTCCTGGTACAGGATACTAGTGGCCAGAGGGAGCAATGCAGAATTTCTCAAAGAATTTTCTAGGAATTTTGCCTGCTGAGTTCCAGCCCATCTAGTGGCTCCCTGAAGGGCTTGCCTTTATTTTGTCTGATTCAAAGCATTTCTAGCGATAAGGTGGCTAATCAGGAGGCTTTTGCTATGTGCATTTCAAGGCAGAAATATTAGCTGTCACAGCCATGGGCTAGGGATAATAGTAACAAACAACAATTAACAATTAATATCTCATCCACAAGGGAAAATAAAGAAACTAAAAGACCCTGTCCATGAGGACACCTGGGCATTTAGACTTACTACTCTCTTCAATGGGCTCAAAGAGCTAAAGGGACAAGCAACAAACAAACTGAAAAGCCTAGGAAACAACAGGTTGGAAAAAGAGGTATTTAGGGGTAAGGGAATTTTTAAAGGCTCCTGTGCATACCAGGGAATCAGATATACATAGTGCCAGTACTGGGTACATGCTAAATATAAAAAAGGCCTGAAAAGACTCCAAGCTTTCATCTCTGACTGGTCTTTAGGCTCTGAGCAAGCTTTGAGTGAAGGTTGAGGCAAAATTGTAAGCAACCTGGCTAAGCACTGAAGGAGTGCTGCAACACAGAACCAATCTGCAAAGACTAAGAGAGTAGGTTTTTTTCTTTTCTTTTTCCTCCAAACATTGAAAGAAACACTGTCAAAACAACAGGTGACCCCAAAGTTAATGGAATACAGGTTTCTTCACATAACAAATAATACAGACTTCACCAAAATTGTCTGGGAAGTCACAAAACAAGCAAACAGCAACAGCCAACAAGAAGCAGCAAAAACAAACCCTGGGGAGGATGAAAATCTCATTTCCAGAGTTGCCACATGTTAATATTAAAAGTCTCCAGGTCTAAACCAACCAAAAGAATTCAAAGCATGTGACTAAACAGGGAAGCATGGCTCATCTACAGGTGAGAAAAAAGAAATGAATTAGACTGTCCATGAGGACACACAGGCATTTAGACTTACTAGACATAGACATTAAATCAACTCTCTTAAATATGCTCAAAGAACCAAAGGAAATCATGGAGAAAGAACTAGAGGAACCAGGAGAATGTGTCTCACCAAATACAGAATATTACTAGAAATTATAGCAATGAAAAAAAACAGAAATTTTGGAGATTAAAAGTACAGGTAGATCAACTGACATCCAGTTTAAGAAGTCAAAGTGTTAGTCACCCAGTCGTGTTCAACTCTTTGTGACCCCATGGACTGTAGCCCGCCAGGCCCCTCTGTCCATGGGATTCTCCAGGCAATAATACTGGAGTGGGTTGCCATTCTGTTCTCGAGTGGATCTTCCCAACTGAGGGATCAAATCCAGGTCTCCTGCACTGCAGGCAGATTCTTTACCATCTGAGCCACCAGGGATAGTCAAATTGTCAAATCCCCAAGACAAAGAGAGAATCTAGAAAGCAGCAAGAGAAAGTGACTCATCACATACAGGAAACACTGTGTGCAATTAATGGTCCATTTTTCTGTGGAAACTGGAAGCCAGAAGGAAGTGGGGTGACATATTTACCTTTCTATTTTTTTGCCATACCAGGTGGCGTGTGGGATCTGAATTCCCAGACCAGGAATTGAACCTGCAACCGCTGCAGTGTCCTAACCCCTGGACGGCCAGGGAAGTCCCAGGGTGAAATATTTAATGGGCTGAAAGAAAAGAATTTCACCAATAATTCTGTATTTAGCAAAACCATCCTTTAAAAAGAAACATTAGCACATTGCCAGATAAAGACAGAGGAAGCTTAATATTACTAGTAGACCTGCACTATAAGAAATGCTGAAGGGAGTCCTCCAGGCTACAAGATAAAGGGATACTTGAAGCCATATGAAGAAATAAACAACACAACAGTAAATGTATCTACATTTTAAACAGATAAATACAAAAACCAGTAGAACTGCATGTTTTGTTTATAACTTCTCTTTTTTTCTACATGACTGTAAGATAAATAAAATAGTAATTATATATGCATGTTAATTGATCCATGATGTATAAAGATGTAATTTGTAAACATAACAGCATAAAGGGAGGAGATGGAGTTTTAACGGATGGGAGTTCTTATATACTATTGAGAGCAGCTTGGTACTAATTCAAACTTGATTCTTACAAGTTTTTTTTTAACTTAATTCTTACAAGTTAAGACACTAACTGTAAACCCAGGGTAACTATTATTATGGACTGAACTGTGTCTCCCCAAAATTCATATGTTGAAGCCTTAACTCCCAATGTGTCTGGCATTTGGAGATGGGATCTTTGGAAGGTAATTAGATTAGGTCATGAGGGTGAGGTCTTCTTGATGAGGTTTATATCCTTATAAGAAGAGACCAGAGTATGCTCCTTCTCCCCTTCTCTCTCTCTGTCTCTCTTTTTCCCATCATGCGAAGAAATAACTAGAAGCAGGCCATCTGCAAGCCAGGAAGAGAACTCTCATCAGGAGCTCATTGCCAGTATCTTCACCTTGACATTGTACTTTTCAGTCTCTGTAACTGTGAAAAATAAATGGCTGTTGTTTAAGCCACATAGTCTATGAGATTTTGTTACAGCAGCTCAAGCAGACTAAAGGGTATCAAAAATAAATAAATAAAAACAAACACCTTTTAAAGTATACAGAAAAAGAAACAAGATGGGAATCAGAACAGTAAACTAGAAAAAAAATCACTCACAGAACAAGGCAGTAGTGGAGTAACTGAAGAATAAAAAGACAGTAAGACAGAGAGAAAACAAGCAGCAAAATTGCAGAAGTAAATATTTTCTTCTCAATAATCACTTGAGCTGTAAATGGATTGAATCCTCCAGTGAAAAAGAAGAGATTAGTGGACTTCCCTGGAGGTCTAGTAGTTAAGAATCCACCTGCCAATGCAGGGGATATGGCTTCTATCCCTGATCCATGAAGATTCCACACGCCTCCAGGCAACTAAACCTGAGAGCCACAACTACTGAAGCGTCTGCATCCAGAGCCTGTGCTCAACAAGAGAAACCACTGCGTTGCAACTAAATAGCTGGAGTAGCTGGAGTAGCTTCAGCTTGCAACAACTGGAGAAAGCCCCAGTGCAGCAACAAAGACATAGCACAGCCAAAATTAAAAATAAATAAATCAATACATTTAAAAAAAGAGAGAGAGATTGGAAGAATAGATTTTTTAAAATGATCTAAACATACGTTGCTAAAAAGAAGCTCACTTTAAATCCAAGGACACAAGTAGACTGAAATTATAAGAAATAAATTCCATGCAATGCAAAAAATGCCAAAAGAAAACTGGGGTGGCTATACTAATATCAGACAACATAGACTTGAAGACAATAATTGTTACAGGACAAAGAAAGGCATTATCATTACATGTCGACAAAAAGATCAACATGTCAAGATGTACTAATTATAAACATATATGCCTCTAACGAAAGAACCACAAAATATATGAAGCAAAAATTGATGTAATTGAAAGAAGAAATGATTTTACAGTAACAGTTGGAAACTTCAATACCCCATTCCAAAGAATAGATAAAACAACTAGACAGAAGATCAGTTTAAAAACAGAAGATTTGAATGATGCTATGAACCAACTACGTCTAAAAGACATCTACAGAAGACCAAAACAGCAGATTACATATTTTTCTCAAGTGCATATGGAATATTCTTCATGATAGTATGTCAGGCAACAAAAACAAATTCAAGTCTCAATAAACTCAAAATGATTGAAGTCATAAAAATTAATCCTATTTCTATGTATTAGCAATGTACAGCTGGAAATAGGATTTTAAAACGCCAAGTACAATAGCTCTAAAAAATAAGTATTTATATCTATAGTTAAATATAAATCTAACTAACAAATATAGGATGTGTATGCTGAAGTTCAAAATGGTGACGACCTAAATAAATAGAAAGAAATACTGTCTTCATGGATTCAAAGACTCAGTATAGTAAAGAATAAGAAATTGATCTACAGATTTAACTCAATTAAAAAAAAAAACTCTAGCAGGACATTTGAAGACAAAGAAAAGCTGATTCTAACATTTATGTAGGAATTAAATAAATAAGAATAGCTAAGGTACTTTTGGAAAAGAATAAGGTTGGAGAAATTACACCATATGATTTTTTTTTTTAATAAATTTATTTATTTTAGTTGGGGGCTAATTACTTTACAATATTGTAATAGTTTTTGCCATACATTGACATGAATCAGCCATGGGTTTACATGTGTTCCCCTTCCTGGACCTCCCACCCACCTCCCTCCCCATCCCATCCCTGTGGGTCAACCCATTGCCCCGGCCCTGAGCCCTTGTCTCATGCATCGAACCTGGAATGGTGTTCTGTTTCACATATGATAATATACATGCTTCAATGCTATTCTCCCAGAACATCCCACCCTCACCTTCTCCCTCAGAGTCCATAAAATTGTTCCATGCATCTGTGTCTCTTATTCTGTCTCGCATATAGGGTTATCGTTACCATCTTTCAAATTCCATATATATGCATTAGTATACTGTATTGTTGTTTTTCTTTCTGGCTTACTTCACTCTGTATAATGGGCTCCAGTTTCATCCATCTCAGTAGAACCGATTCAAATGTATTTTTTAATGGCTGAGTAATATTCCATTGTGTATATGTACCACAGCTTCCTTATCCATTCGTCTGCTGATGGACATCTAGGTTGCTTCCATGTCCTGGCTATTGTAAACAGTGCTGCGATGAACATTGGGGTACATGCGTCTCTTTCAATTCTGGTTTCCTCAGTGTATATGCCCAGCAGTGGGATTGCTGGGTCATATGGCAGTTCTATTCCCAGTTTTTTAAGGAATCTCCACACTGTTCTCCATAGTGGCCGTACTAGTTTGCATTCCCACCAACAGTGTAAGAGGGTTCCCTTTTCTCCACACCCTCTCCAGCATTTATTGCTTGTAGACTTTTACACCATATGATTTTAAGGCCTTTTATAAAGTTAAAAGTGTCTAGACAATGTGGTGTCAGTGAAGGAAAAGATACATAAATCAATGAAACAAAGTAGAAAGTCCAAAAGTAGATTTACCCAAATATGACCCATGATTTTTAACAGTAGTGCAAAAGAAATTCACTGAAGACAGCTTACTATTTTCAACTAATGGAACTGGGACAATCGGATTCCCTTATGTAAAACAAAATACTTCTACTTAAATACTCTAAATTATACAAAAATTTACTCAAAATGGATTATTGGTCTAAATGGAGAAGATGAAACTATCTAAAACTTTTCGGGATAAAATAGAATAAAATTTTGTGACCTAGAGTTCAAAGAGTTCTTTTATGTGAAATTCAAAATACAATGTAAGAAGACTGAACATTCTCAAATTAAAATCTTTTGCTGTATGAAAGGCACAGTCAAGAGAATGAAAAGACAAGCTACATACTAAGAAAAAAATATTTTTAAACCATGTATTCAGTAAAGAACATGTTCCAAGACTACCAAGAAATCTTAAAACTCAAGACTACAAGGACAAACAACTCCATTAAAAAATGGGCACTGAACCCATGTTTGAACAGGCACTTCACTACGAGGATATGTAGATGGAAAATAAGTATATGAAAAAGTGTTCAACATCATTAACAATGAGATACCGTGACAAAGCTATCAGAATGGTTAAAATTTAAAAACACTGATGATCTTAAATGCTATCAAAGATATGGAAAAATAGCAATTCTTCTGCATTGCTAATGGAGATGCAAGATGATATAGTTGTTCTGAAAAGCAGTCTGGCAGCTTCCTACATAGTTAAACATCCCACATGACCCAGCAATCCCACTCCTGGGTATTTAGCCAAGAGAAATGAAAACTAGTGTTCATACAAAAGTCTGTACACAAATATTTACTGCAGCACTATCCACAATCATCAAAAACTGGCAACAAACCAATGTATTTCAAATAGAGAAACAAACTGTCACACATATAGGTATTGTATATATAAATTACTACTCAGCAATAAAAACAAATAAACTATTGATACCAGCAACAACCTGGATGAATCTCAAAGGTACTATGCTAAGCGAAAGAAGCCAATCTCAACAGATCACATACTGGAACTTCCCTGACTAAGATCCCATATGCCACATGTGGGATGACCCAAAAGTTAAAAAAAAAAAAAATCATACACTATTTATATATGATCAATTCACATGATATTCTCAAAAGATGCTGCTGCTGCTGCTAGTAAGTCGCTTCAGTTGTGTCCAACTCTGTGCGACCCCATAGACGGCAGCCCACCAGGCTCCCCCGTCCCTGGGATTCTCCAGGCAAGAACACTGGAGTGGGTTGCCGTTTCCCCCTCCAATGCATGAAAGTGAAAAGTGAAAGTGAAGTCGCTCAGTCGTGTCCGACTCTGTGCAACCCGATGGACTGCAGCCTACCAGGCTCCTCCGTCCATGGGATTTTCCAGGCAAGAGGACTGGAGTGGGTTGCCATTGCCTTCTCTGCAAAAGATGAAACTATAGTAATGGAAGACAGTGATTTTTAGGGATTGGGGGTAGGGGAGAGAATGATTACAAATAAATAACATGAAGAGTTCTTTGAGTTATAGAATTTTTTCAGTATCCCAGTTGTGATGGTGGTTACAAAAGTTGGTATATGTGCTAAAATTCATGGAGCTAAACACCAAAAAAGTCAAAAATTAGAAAAATAAGTAAAGATATATATAGGGGACTTCCGTAGTGGTACAGTGGATAAGAATCACCTGCCAATGCAGGGAACACTGGTTCGATCCCTGGTCCAGGAAGACTCCACATGCTTCAAAGCAATTAAGCCCATGTGCCACCACTACTGAGCCCTGGTACCTAGAGCCTGTGCTCCACAACAAGAGAAGCCACCACAATGAGAAGTCCTTGCACTGCAACAAAAAGAGGCCCCTATTCACTGCAACTAGAGAAACGCTGCACGCAGCAACAAAGACCCAGCACAACCAAAAATAAAATAAACTATTTTTACAAAAGAAACATATATATAGCCAACATCTCAGCACACAAAGGTGCACCACAAATGTTTGTTGGATTGAATTACAAACAATTATTGAAGACCACTACTCCCCATATTCCACCCTGTCCCAACCTAGCTGAAATTACTGTGTCTGCTGGCTGATCATGTGTATGTAAGCAAGAATTAGGTTGTCCTAGAGAGAAGACAATAAAGTTAGAGACAAACTTCAAGCTACTTAACCAACATGGACCACAATTATCTTTAAGATCACCAGGTCCAAACTCTCATACATAGCACAATCCTTTGGAGGAAGACTATAATAAACTTGTGTTAATTGTTTTGCTAACTGCTACTTCTTTCCATTTTTAACAGTCTTCAGAATCTCCCTAAGTGGGAGTAAGCCCAACTCCAACTTTAGAAATGACTTCTATTTATTTAAAGCAATCAGTATTTTATTTTCTCTGACCCCTATGACTGACTTAGTGGTTGGTTCCGTGAACTAAAAGAAGCAACTGAGGCCAACTGGACCCTATTTGTGGATTACCACATGAGCTATGATGTAAAGTCCCTTTTTTGGTTAGGTTTGAACTTGGAATCACATCACTCTAAGGACTGGCTACCATCTTTCAGTGATGAGGGAAAAGTCTGCTGAGAGAGTAAGGAGACAGAGAAATGAATTGGAGAATGAGAATTGGGTTCCTGGTCAAATCATTTTTCCTTCCAGCCCAGTTTCCCACTTAACTTCCTTCCTTGTGTATATGCTCAGTCATGGCCAACTCTTTGCAACACTCTGTCCATGGAATTTCCCAGGCAAGAGTACTGGAGTGGGTTGCCACGTCCAGCTCCAGGGGATCTTCCTGACCCAGAGACTGAACTCACATCTCTTGTGTCTCCCGCATTGGCAGACGGATTCCTTACCACTGAGTCACCTGGGAAGCCCTCCTACTTAACTAGGTAATAAAATTTCCAAACACCTTCCCAGTCCTGCTAGCCTGAATCTATAGGGAAGTCCTGGAAAACCTACTCTAGTCTCACCTGGTGGAGAAGGCAATGGCACCCCACTCCAGTGTTCTTGCCTGGAGAATCCCAGGGACGGGGGAGCCTGGTGGGCTGCAGTCCATGGGGTCGCACAGAGTTGGGCACGACTGAAGAGACTTAGCAGCAGCAGCAGCAGCAGCAGCAGTCTCACTTGGAGCTAGCCTTAAGGCCCATAAATTTTTTAAAAAGATTTGTGATAGGTCTGTTAATTGCCAACAAAAGTATCCTGTCAGAAGCATCCTGTCAGAAGTCAGATTGCTTCCTTTCATCTTTAAAATCAATTTTTTGTAGAGACATAAGCATAAGATCTCAATGGGTTATTATTTACATGCCTTTCATAAGTTCAAAGGACAACCTCAGTTGGGATTTCCAGCCCAACCTGGAAAAAAAAAAAAAAACTAAACAGGTTGAGAAATCTCTTCCCTCCCACTGCTCCTCCCTCCAGCTCTCCTCTCTTTGATTAAATAGGCATTAGTACACCTTTTCAAGAAGACTGTTCTGTGGTGTTCACTATCATCTCTGCAAATTTGAAACCTCAGACTCTCCCAGATGCACCTCAGCGCTGTGTATCACCGCATACCTCTAAGTGATGGGAACAGCATTCCTATCATTGGACTTGGTACCTACTCGGAACCTGTATCGGTAAGCTCGTCTCTCCCTCTTTTCTTAAATGAACGCTTTCCTAAAGGATAATCTGTCATTCATTTTGAATGGATTTCACTGATTTAATTTTTGTAGTAATGAATGAAACCATGAAGGATAGCTATTTGGCTGAATGAGTACTGAGCCAGAGGTTAAACTGGTTTACGATTTAAAAGTATGTTGACTTAACGAATGGGACCTTTCTGCTTCTTTTACTAAAATTCAGCCTGAATACTGATTATTAGATTGAACTGAAGCACATAAAATTTCTGAGTTTCTGGTTTATGATTTTCTTTAAGTTCATGTTTGAGAATTTTTAGTTCAGTCTAACAAAACTTTTAGTGAAAACCTACCATGTATGAAGCACTAGGGGCTTCTCAGGTGGTGCAGTGATAAAGAACCCGCCTGCCAATACAGGAGACATAAGAGGAGCAGGTTTGATCCCTGGGTTGGGAAGATCCCCTGGAGAAGGAAATAGCTACCTATTTCAGTATTCTTGCCTGGAAAATCCCATGGACAGAGGAGCCTGGCAGGCTACAGTCCATGAGGTCACAAAGAGTTGGTCATGACTGAGCAACTGAACTGAACCAGAATAAAGAGCAGTATGTCTAGAAATGCTACTGAAATTTGAACCATCCTGAGTGAATGAACTCTGTTAAGCTAAGTATAAGTTAAGCAGAGTTGAGGCAGGACATTGTAGACAGAGAGGGAAGCATAGAAGCACAAGGTTATCAATCTAATTATGTCATGCTTCTGCTTAATTTTTCAATGTGTGTGTGTGTGCATCAGAGGCCATAGAGATGTAAAGGCTTACAATAATAATAGCTTAAATTTTCTTAATACCTAACCATGTGCCAGGAACTAGTACTTTATAGTACATGCATTTTCTGATTTAATCCTCACAACGTTATGAAATACTATTTTATCCCATTTTACAGATGAGAAAACAGAGGCATTGAGATATAAAATAAAATCCCCTAAACCTAAAGAAGAGAGCTGGAATGTGAATCTATGTAGTTTGGTCCCAGATTGTACCTTCTGAATCCCTATACTATATTGCCTGTTATAACTATGTGTTATGTCCATGAGGCTGCATATTTTTATGACTTTCTATGTGTATTTCTATATATCAAAGTATGTAGGTCTATATATCCAGAATGTACTTAGGATGAATACATGGATAGATAGATAGTTAGGTAGATGGGTAGAATGTTAGATCTAGGATATCAATCTGATTATTTCATTCCTCTGCTTAATTATTTCAATGACTCCCTATCAATTATATGACTTCTTACTTGATGCACAAGTATCATTCTATCTTTCTACGCATCTCCTGAAACTCAGTGGGGCTCCAAGTGTTGCATTTACCAATAAAAATTATTAAGTGCCTACTATGTGTCTAGTAATATTAAATGCTACAGGTTAGAGACATTCAAAAGCAGCCGTGTGTCATCCCCCAAAGGGTTGTAATCACTTCAGAAGATAAGACATACTGCAATTAGAGAATACGGCATTAGTGGCATACTATACTGTGATGCACCAGCCACATTTGTGATCAGAAATACAGAGCTAATCCTATGTCTCACAAAATTCATAGGTGAAGAACACAACCCACTGTGGAAGATTTGGGGGAGGAGGAGACAGGGAGCAGGGTATCTCTTAGCCAGAGCACTCCTTACATTCTGTTCAAAGCCACACAACTGACAATTCCCTCACCACCGACCCAGGACTGATGAGGCAGACACTAGGGGTACCTGTGCCCAAGTCAGTCACTGGGAAATCAAAGTATTAGATTTAATGTCAGACTCTTAGTCTGAGGGCTGCAATCTGAGGCCCAGATTCAGTCTTCTCCCCTTAGTGGGCCTGAGGTTCTTTACAAAACCTTTCATCCCTCAAGAGATGGAAGGAGAATGACAGGCTGAAGTAAACTGTTAACTGAAATCTTTTACAATTTGTGTATATATAATCAAGTCAGCCAATATTTGTCCTGGGATCCTGTTCCATTTTGATACGGAAGCTAGAGAGCAGCAGGCCCCAGGGAAAGATCTAGGCTTATCTTGAGGGAAGGCTGGGTGGGCGCAGAGGTGAAAGGCAGAGATAAAGAAGATTTAACAGCAAGCTCTCCTCTGGCGTCTGCCCAGCTGGGACTGCACTGTTGCACAGGAAGTAGGAACTGTAGTGCAGCAGTCCAGAGGAACATTACTGTGCAGTTGTGTGAGGCCAACCAGCCCAGCTTCTCCTGATTTACAAAGACTTTTTTTCTCTCTCTTAATATGCTCAACTTTCTTATAAAGATTGTTCATACCTGTAGAGTCAGGGGATTTGACACAAAACGAACATTCAGTAGCACCAAGTTCTCTGTGCACTTCCTCACTGGATGATCACTAATGAAAACTGAAATGTACACATCAATCATCTCTGTACTGTTTCTCTAAGACAGCCTCCCAGAATGTTTTCATACAGGGATGAGATCATCTATAATAGCCTCCCAATAGATCACTCTTCTTTCTCTCTATCTCCGTTGGAGAAAGTCTGATAGGCGAGGGTTTTGAATCCTGTTCTTTTTTCTGCTTTGATAGAAATTAATTTGATCTTTTAATGCATTTCGGCCTATGAGTTAATAACCAATATTTTTCAAAAACTTCAAATAAAACTCAAGAATGTTACCAAGTGTGTAAATGACACAAATATAGGACCAACTGCAAGTATTTTGGAAAATGGGCAATAATTCAATAAATATTTTTGTGTGCCTAACCATGTATGAGTGGCTTCCCAGGTGGCTCAGTGGTAAAGAATCCTCCTGCCAAACAGGAGACACAGGTTTGATCCCTGTGTTGGGAAGATCCCATGGAGAATGAAATGGCATCCCACTCCAGTATTCTTGCCTGAGGAATCCCATGGACAGAGAAGCCTGGTGGCCTACAGTCCATAGGATCACAAAGAGTTGGACACAACTTAGTGAAAGTCCCTCAGTCATGTCTGACTCTTTGCGACCACATGGACTATACAGCCCATGGAATTCTCCAGGCCAGAATACTGGAGTGGGTAGCCTTTCCCTTCTCCATGGGATCTGCCCAACCCAGGAATCGAACTGGGGTCTCCTGCATTGCAGGTGGATTCTTTACCAACTGACCTAGTGACTAAGCAACAAATGTATGAGGCATTTTTCTAAGTAACACAGGAATCAAAAAAAAAAAAAAACAAAAAACAAAACACAGGGATCAAAACAATGGGTTAGAAACAGGGATTTAAAATCTGTGGGTGACTTAAAGCAGAAGAAGTAAATACATATAAAAATAAAACATAAGGAAAAGCTGAAGTGCTTTAAGAGAGACAGCACTTGTTTGAAGATGAAAGTAGTTACAAGGTTGTAACTGGGGCAGTACCTCTTCCTGGGGGGCCCTGGTTAGGATTTCTGTCACTATAAATAATTGTCACACTCTGAAGAGTGAGTCAAAGGCTTTGCACATGGGGCAGAGGAGATGGAAGTTCAAGTCCTTAAGTACCAACCAAGGAGGAACCTAAAACATCAAGGGGACGCTGTGATGGAATTCTGCAGTGACGAAGAGAGATTGGCGTCAACCTTGTATACATGGGCAAATGAGAATTTATAACCAAGGAGTAGGGTCTGGATCCATGAGTACGAAATTACTAAAAGGAAACTTTGGGAATAAGGGACAGTTCTTGCTAAACCAACCTAACAGGATTCTTGCTGAAAACAGGGAGTGACTAGACACCTCCCGGGGCACAGTTGAGTTCAGTTCAGTTCAGTCGCTCAGTCGTGTCCGACTCTTTGCGACCCCATGAACCGCAGCACGCCAGGCCTCCCTGTCCATCACCAACTGCCAGAGTCCACCCAAACCCACGTCCATTGAGTCGGTGATGCCATCCAACCATCTCATGCTCTGTCGTCCCCTTCTCCTGCCCTCAATCTTTCCCAGCATCAGGGTCTTTTCAAATGAGTCAGCTCTTCCCATGAGGTGGCCAAAGTATTGGAGTTTCAGCTTCAACATCAGTCCTTCCAATGAACACCCACGATGGATCTCCTTTCGGATGGACTGGTTGGATCTCCTTGCAGTCCAAGGGACTCTCAAGAGTCTTCTCCAACACCACAATTCAAAGCATCAATTCTTCGGTGCTCAGCTTTCTTCACAGTCCAACTCTCACATCCATACATGACCACTGGAAAAAACAGCCTTCACTAGACGGACCTTGGTTGACAAAGTGATGTCTTTGCTTTTTAATATGCTGTCTAGGTTGGTCACAACCTTCCTTCCAAGGAGTAAGCATCTTTTTATTTCATGGCTGCAGTCACCATCTGCAGTGATTTTGGAGCCCAGAAAAATAAAGTCTGTCACTGTTTCCACTGTTTCCCCATCTATTTGCCGTGAAGTGATGGGATCAGATGCCATGATCTTAGTTTTCTGAATGTTGAGTTTTAAGCTAACTTTTTCACTCTCCTCTTTCACCTTCATCAAGAGGCTCTTTCGTTCTTCTTCACTTTCTGCCATAAGGGTGGTGTCATCTGCATATCTGAGGTTACTGATATTTCTCCCAGAAATCTTGATTCCAGCTTGTGCTTCCTCCAGCCCAGCATTTCTCATGATGTACTCTGCATATAAGTTAAATAAGCAATGGTGACAATATACAGCCTTGACGGACTCCTTTTCCTATTTGGAACCAGTCTGTTGTTCCATGTCCAGTTCTAACTGTTGCTTCCTGACCTGCATACAGGTTTCTCAAGAGGCAGATCAGATGGTCCAGTATTCTCATCTCTTTCAGAATTTTCCACAGTTTATTGTGATCCACACAGTCAAAGGCTTTGGCATAGTCAATAAAGCAGAAATAGATGTTTTTCTGGAACTCTCTTGCTTTTTCGATGATCCAGCGGATGTTGGCAATTTGATCTCTGGTTCCTCTGCCTTTTCTAAAATCAGCTTGAACATCTGGAAGTTCATGGTTCACGTATTGCTGAAGCCTGGCTTGGAGAATTTTGAGCATTACTTTACTAGCGTGTGAGATGAGTGCAATTGTGCGGTAGTTTGAGCATTCTTTGGCATTGCCTTTCCTTGGGATTAGAATGAAAACTGACGTTTTCCAGTCCTGTGGCCACTGCTGAGTTTTCCAAACTTGTTGACATATTGAGTGCAGCACTTTCACAGCATCATCTTTCAGGATTTGAAATAGCTCAACTGGAATTCCATCACCTCCACTAGCTTTGTTCATAGTGATTCTTCCTAAGGCCCACTTGACTTCACATTCCAGGATGTCTGGCTCTAGGTGAGTGATCACACCATCGTGATTATCTGGGTCATGAAGATCTTTTTTGTACAGTTCTTCTGTGTATTCTTGCCACCTCTTCTTAATATCTTCTGCTTCTGTTAGGTCCATACCATTTCTGTCCTTTATCGAGCCCATCTTTGCATGAAATGTTCCCTTGGTATCTCTAATTTTCTTGAAGAGATCTCTAGTCTTTCCCATTCTGTTGTTTTCCTCTATTTCTTTGCATTGATCACTGAGGAAGGCTTTTTTATCTCTCCTTGCTATTCTTAGGGACTCTGCATTCAAATGGGTATGTCTTTCCTTTTCTCCTTTGTTTTTAGCTTCTCTCTTTTTCACAGCTATTTTTAAGGCCTCCTCAGACAGCCATTTTGCTTTTTTGCATTTCTTTTTCTTGGAGATGGTCTTGATCCCTGCCTCCTGTACAATGTCATGAACCTCTGTCCATAGTTCATCAGGCACTCTGTCTATCAGATCTAGTCCCTTAAATCTATTTCTCACTTCCACTGTATAGTCATAAGGGATTTGATTTAGGTCATACCTGAATTGCCTAGTGGTTTTCTCCACTTTCTTCAATTTCAGTCTGAATTTGGCAATAAGGAGTTCATGATCTGAGCCACAGTCAGCTCCCAGTCTTGTTTTTGCTGACTGTATAGAGCTTCTCCATCTTTGGCTGCAAAGAATATAATCAATCTCATTTCGGCGCCGACCATCTGGTGATGTCCATGTGTAGAGTCTTCTCTTGTGTTGTTGGAAGAGGGTGTTTGCTATGACCAGTGCATTCTCTTGGCAGAACTCTATTAGCCTTTGCCCTGCTTCATTCTGTACTCCAAGGCCAAATTTTGCCTGTTATGCCAGGTGTTTCTTGGGGCACAGTGGAAGATGATAAACATGATTTCATAACAAGGGTGAACAGATATGGAAGGTGAGAGGTTGTGGTTAAACTGATGTATCAGAATTCTTGCTATACTTGGACAGAGCAGAAATAAGTATGAAAGTCCATGTTGGAAAAGAGTTCAAAGGAACCTTGATTAGAGGTTGGTCCATGAAAGAATCCTTGTCAGGGTTGAGGCTGTTTTCACAGTCTCTGCCTAATGGGACCAGGAACGAGGCAGGAACCATAAGTAAATGGTCCTGGAGAGCCAAGTCTGTTTCTCAGCTTTGTTCTGCTTTCCCGTTTTGATAATAGATATGAGTGCAAGCAGTGGTAAAGAATCTGTTTGCCAATGCAGGAGATGCAGGAGGCTCGAGTTCAGTCCTGGGGTCAAGAAGCTCCCCTGGAGAAGGGCATGGCAACCCACTTCCGTATTCTTGCCTGGAGAATCCCACAGAGAAGCCTGGTGGGCTACAGTCCAGGGGGTTGCAAAGATTCTGACACGATTGCGCATGCACACGTGTATGTATGAGTGCAAGAAATGCTTTCTTCTTCGCTACAAAAGAAAACCAAAACACACAAAAAACAAACAGAAACACATTCACGTAACACTCAGGAGACGACTGCTGGTACAAGACACAATAAAGTCCCAGGGATTTCATGCACTGTTTTAAACAAACATGGCAACTTCTCCACTACAGCCAGATGTCATTCATAAACACAAGTTCAATGTGGCCTGATCTCACTTTTTTCAGAGAATTTTGTAAAGTAATTAACATTTTTAAAGTAATGGCAACTCATTTATATTATTGTAAAAGATTATGTGGGCTAGTATTTTAAGGATCAAAGAAAGTAATTCAGCTGGGGTTTGTTTTTACTTTTGTAGAGTGTGTATCTGAGTTTCATGCAGCACTTGTGACCCCTTCACACTCACTCCCGCCACAGAAGCCCTGGCTCTTAGAAATCAAATACCAAGAACTGACTTCTGCATTTTATATCATTCCTCTCCAGAGGCAATGAATACTGTGCATCAAACGGCAAAAAAAAAAAAAAAGGCTTGGTGGTTGAGGTAGATGGTAATAAAAAAATACCAGGGAGAAAAACGTAGATTCATATTTCAAAGCCATTAACCTGCCAAAGTTAAAATGGATTAAAATGAGCAGAGATGAAATATACAGGGATCAAGTGAGATGGCTTCCATAATAAATCAGGCAAAAAGTAATAAGGACTTGAACTTGGTTGGTGGCTATGAGGAAAATAATTTGGCTGGAGCCTAGAAAAGAAATAACTTGGCTGAAGGATACAAATCATGGAGTAGATTCTACAAAGCTCCAGCTACCAATTGGGTCCAAACAAAGGAGAATGAATTGTAGATCCAAGGACAAAAATGGATGTTCCATGCCCAGGTTACTACATTCTTTGGATCTAAGGTTTTGAGTGTATCTGAGTTACTTACCTTTTATTTTTGACTTACTTCCTTATTTTTTTTAACATTTAAAAATCTGAAATATACAGAGGGGTGAGTACTTCTGTCTTATTTATTTTTATTGAAGGATAGTTGTTTCACAGTGTTGTCAATTTCTGTTGTACAGCAAAGTGATTTGGTTATACATGTATATACATTCTTTTAAATATTTTTTCCCATTATGGTTTATCATAGGATATTTTTTAAATAGGGGAATACTTTTAAGGCCAACATCTGAGTAACCACCACACAGACCCAAAATTAGATATACCCACCCACAGAAACCCTCCGTGTGCCCTTTCCAGTCCAGAGCCCTCCTTTCCTCCAGAGGTAATTGGTCTTCTAACTCTAATGGCAACTATTTTCTTGCTTTTTTCTAAAGGTCATTCAACTTTTTTTCAGGTGGATTGCCTGGTTCCTCTTCATTTAGTTGTTCTTGTGGGTTGTCATCTGTTCCAGGCTGCAGGATCTTAGTTTCTCTTGCTTCTGTCTCACTGCCCACTGATGCAGCAGGTTGGTCCAGGGGCTTGTGCAGGCTTCCTGGTGGTAGAGCTGGGTCTTGTCCTTCTGATGGGCAGGGCCATGTCAATGGGTGTGTTTTGAGGTGGTTCTGAGCTCAGTACTCAAAAGACAGTACAGCCTGTCTTCTAATGGGTGGAGCTGTGTCCCTACCTTGTTGGTTGTTTGGCTTGAGGCTTTCCAGCACTGGAGCATGCAGGTTGTTGGATGGGGCTGTGTCTTGGTGCTGAAATGTAGACATTTCAGGAGCGCTCACTCCAATCAGAATTCCCTGGGGCTTCTGTTACCAGTGTCCTTGCCCCAACAGTGAGTTATAGTCTACCTTCATCTCCCCAAAAAACCCTCCAAGACCCCTGTGTAGGTCTAGCCCAGGTTCTCATGGGGGTGCTCCTTTGTACTGGGTCCCAGTGCACATGAGACCTTGTATGTGCCCTCCAAGAGTTGTTGTTGTTCAGTTACCAAATCTTTGTGACCCCATGGACTGCAGCATGCCAGGCTTCCCTGTCCTTCACCACACCCTAGAGCTTGCTCAAACTCATGTCTATCAGTCAGTGATGCCATCCAACCATCTTGCTCTCTGTTGTCCTCTTCTCCTCCTGCCTTCAATCTTTCCCAGCATCAGGGTCTTTTCAAATGAGTCGGACCTTTGCATCAGGTGGCCAAGGTATTGGAGTTTCAGCCTCAGCATCAGACCTTCCAATGAATTTTCAGGATTGATTTCCTTTAGGACTGACTGGTTTGATCTCCTTGCTGTCCAAGGGACTCAAGAGTCTTCTCCAACACCACAGCTCAAAAGCATCAGTTCTTGACTCTTAACAGTCTTCTCCAACACCACAGTTCAAAAGCATCAATTCTTTGGCACTCAGCCTTCCTTATGGGCCAACTTTCACATCCAGACATGACTACTGGAAAAACCATAGCTTTTACTATTTGGACTTTAGTCAACAAAGTAATGTCTCTGCTCTTTGATATACTGTCTAGGTTGGTCATAACTTTTCTTCCAAGGAGCAAGCATCTTTTAATTTCATGGCTGCAGTCACCATCTGCAGTGATTTTGGAGCCCAAGAAAATAAAGTCTGTCACTGTTTCTTGCCCTCCAAGAGTGGAGTTTCTGTTTCCCTAGCCCTGTAGAGCTCTTGCACTCAAGTCTCACTGGCCTTCACAGCTAAACGCTCTTGGGGTTCTTCCTCCTAATACTAAACTCTCTGACTGTCATGGAGGGCTATTTTTATGTGGCAGCATCCCTATGCAGCCTGCGTGGGTTTCATATTTTTTGGTACGAGGGTTGTTTTTAGTATAGATATCTGCGTGTGGCTGATGTTGTGGTGACCAGAGCTATACTGGATATTGATCAGGGCCTCCCCTTTGCTCTGTGGTTGTTCCTGCTCTGTCAAGGTGGAGTCTGCTCCCTAGTTGTTGTAGTAGAGGCGCCCCCCCAGATCTGCTTCTTGGTTGTATTTCTGATCTGTGGTGTAAGGGAGGCAGAAGTGGAGCACTCCCACTGGGAGAGAAGTCACTGAGTATTCCTCCTCTGGAGCTGGTCACCTGTGGGTGTGCTCTGTTGTGTCACCTTTCACCTGTTGTGCAAGCTCTCAGATTACACACTTAGTACTGCATTCAGCCCCACAGTGGGCCTTGTGTCTCTCAGATGTTGTTTTCACCAGGCCATTAGCACAGACCCACTGAAGTCAGCTCCCAGGTTGCAGTAATCATGGATTTGGCCCTCTGTGGGCACTATGGAGGCAGCTCAAACTCTGGCCTGGCCCAAGCCCCCTGTTTAAGTGCCCACAAAGTCTACAGCTACTAAAGCTAGGCCCTTCTTGGACGTAGGAGCCCTCATTGTCTGTTTAGAAGTTCTGCAGGCACTGAACTTACAAAGCTGATCTCAGGGGTGTCAATTTGCAGTTTTTGCAGTTGTGAGAAGAGATTTCAGCTTTTATTCCTTAGTTGCATGGTCCCTGGGGCTCAGCTATAGTTTGAGCACCATTCCCATGTGTGGACCACCCAAGGGGTCTGCTCCCAAGGCTGTCCTGATGCAGATAAGTCAGCCTTAGTGAGGAGGGGAGTGCGGATGCAGTGGTGGCCAGGGTCACAAGAAAGAAGCCCTTCCTAGTGCCCAGGGAGGCAAGGGCCACGCGTGGGGAGAGAGAGGCTGCAGTGGCGGTCCCAGCTCTTGCGTGTCAGTGAACAAAGGTGCTTCACTTCTACAGTGGTCTGCGTTTCCTCCACAAGCATTCTCAGCTGCATTTTTCCCTAATCCCATCCCCTTAGGCTGCCTCCTCATAGCCAAGAGCAGTGCTCTCCCCAGGTCTGCTCACCAAACCTCCCATTTAGCACCAGCCCTCGTGTGCACTGGTAACACATCTCTCAGGCTGGGGCACAGGGCGGTGGCACAGACCATCTGCAGGTCTCAGTCTTCCTGCCTCAGTCAGTGCAGTCGCTCAGTCGTGTCCTACTCTTTGCGAACCCACAGACTGCAGCACGCCAGGCTTCTCTGTCCATCACCAACTCCTGGAGCTTACTCAAACTCATGTCCATCGCGTTGGTGATGCCATCTAACCATCCCATCCTCTGTCGGCCCCTTCTCCTCCCGCCTTCAATCTTTCTCAGCATCAGGGTCTTTTCCAACGAGTCAGTTCTTCACATCAGGTGGCCAAAGTATTGGAGCTCCAGCTTCAGCATCAGTCCTTCCAATGAATATTCAGGACTGATTTCCTTTAGGATGGACTGCTTGGATCTCTTTGCTGTCCAAGGGACTCTCAAGAGTCTTCTTCAACACCACAGTTCAAAAGCATCAATTCTTCGGTGCTCAGCTTTCTTTCTAGTCCAACTCTCACATCCATACATGACTACTGGAAAAACCATAGCCTTGACTAGATGGACCTTTGTTGGTAAAGTAATGTCTGCCACAGATCATTTGCTGTGCTCTCCTCTGATAGCCCTCGAAGCTCCCCTTCCATCCCAACTGATCTCCCCACCAGTGAGGGGGCTTCTCTAGGTGTGGGAACTTCTCCTCTCCCTCAGCTCCTCCCAGGGGTGCAGCTTCCCATCCCGTCTCCTCTCCTTTTCCTTTTCCCTTTTTCTTTCATCCTACCTGGTTATGCAGGGATCTTTCTTGTCCCTTTAGGTGTCTGAGGTCCTCTGCTAGTGTTCAGCAGGTGCTCTGTGAGGACTGTTCAATTTGTAGACGTATTCTTGATGCACTTGTAGGGAGAGATGAACTCTAGGTCCTCCTACTCCTCTGCCATCTTGACTCTCTCTAAAGGTCATACAACAGAAAAAAATATTTTTTTAATTGAAGTATAGTTGATTTGCAATGCTGCATTAGTTTCAAGTGTACAGTAAAGTTTACATACAGATATACATTCTTTTTCCCATTCTTTTCTCATATAGATTATATACAAGATATTGAGTATGGTTTCCAGTGCTATACAGTAGGTCCTTTTTGGTTATCTCTTTTATACTACTACTACTATATGTTAATCTCAATCTCCTAGTTTATTCCACCTCCCCTTTCCCCTTTGGTAACCGTAATTTTGTTTTCTATGTATGTGACTCTATTTCTGTTTTGTAAATAAGTTCATTTGTGTCATTTTTTTAGATTCTACATATACATGATATTATACGATATTTGTCTTTGTCTGACTCACTTCACTTAGTATGTAATCTCTGGGTCCACCCATGTTGCTGCAAATGGCATTATTTCGTTCCTTGTTTATGACTGAGTAATAGTCCATTGTACATATATATTTCCACATCTTTATTCATTCATTTGTTGATGGGCACTTAAGTTGTTTCCATATCTTGGCTATTGTAACAAATGCTGTGATGAACATAGGGGTGCATATATCTTTTCAAATTCTGACAGTTTTTGGATTTCTTATAAATGGAAACATACTGAATGCACTATTTTTTGATTTGCCTCTTTTTCCTAATATTATGTTGTAAGATTCACCATGTTATTGCTTCGTCAACCATTTTTATTGCTGTATAATATTTAATTAAAAGAATATATCAGTATCTACATTCTATTGGTGGGCATTTGTATTGCTCCCAGTTTGGGCTTTCACAGACAATATTTCTACAAAGAGTCTTACACACATCTTATTGTACAAGTACATGAGTTTCTCTAAGATATGCACTGTATGAGTATCAGTATCTTCAGTTTTAGTAGATGATATCAATATAGACAATTTCCAAAGTAATTATGTAATTCACATTCCCTCTAAGAATCCATGGGTGAATTTCTTGCTCCACACTGTCACCAATATTTGGTGTCTTTTTAATTTATGCAACTTTAGTAAGAGTAAAATCATCTTTCATTGTGGTTTTAATTTGCATCTTCTTTACCCTACATAAAAATGGTCAATTTTTCATATTTTTTCATATTTTTATTAGGCATTTGTACGTTTTTTGCAAAGTGGCTATGACTTCTATGCATTATTCTTTATTGGATTTTTCTCTTTTTATTTATATGGTGAATTTTTAAAATACCTGGATATGAGTTCTTTATCAATTATGTCATGTAAAACCATCTCTTTTGAATTGCCTTTTTAATACTGTCTTTTGATGATCAGACGTTGATGAAATGTGGGAGACTGGGGTTTGATCACTGGGTCAGGAAGGTCCCCTGGAGAAGGAAATGACAACCCACTACAGTACTCTTGCCTGGAAAATTCCATGGACAGAGGATCCATAGGATTGCAAAGAGTCGCACATGACTGAGCAACTTCACTTCTGACTTTGATGATCAGAGTTTCTCAATTTTAATATGGTCACATTTATCACCCTTCTAATTTATTATTAGCACTTTCTTTAACTTGTTTAAGAAATCCTCCTTTACCCGAGTGTCTTAGTTTGGGTACTCTGGGAAACAGCCTCTGGGAGAAGGAAATTTGCATGCAGGAGGCTTACTGGGGCTTAGTTTGGGTACTCTGGGAAACAGCCTCTGGGAGAAGGAAATTTGCATGCAGGAGGCTTACTGGGGTGTAGTCTCAGGAACCAGACCTGCAAGGGGGTGAGAAAAGCAGGTCTGTGAAGAAGGGAGGGTTGAACTCTGATACAGTGGCTCATCAACCCCACAGAGAGCTCTGGAATAGGAATGGTGCCAGAGAGTTGTACTAAGTCAAGGGGACAAGGCTTTTACACACTTGCACCATCCATAGAGGGAATCAGTATGTATGATTAGCAGCCAGCACTCCAGACAGCTGAGGAAATGAGTGCCTCTGTTCTGGGGGCTACCCCATGCCAACCACTAGTCTACCCCTGGTGCCAACTAGACCTATTGGCTTTGGGTGCTAAGTTCATCCCTGGGAAAAAACCCTTCCAGAATTGTTTGGTTTCTTTCCTGGAAAAAATTTTAAAGAGGTAGGTTATCAGCTGAATACAACTCCTGCCACTAAGACTGTCTTCAGAATTTCCCTGGTGGTCTGGTGGTTAAGAATCCACCTGCCAATGCAGGGGACACGGGTTCAATCCCTGGGTCGGGAAGATCCCACATGCCATGGGGCATCTAAGCCCGTGCACCACAAAAGACTCTGCAGCTAAAAAATAAATAAATATTAAAGCATTAAAGCTGTCTTCAAGCTGCAATTGATACTTATTGTCTCCCTCTGAGACTCCTAATTCTAGATTTCTGCACTCTTAGCCTACATCTCTGCTGGTCTAGGTGGCTTATGTGGTATTATGACCCAGATTCTCATCTCTGAATTGTGTGAGTCTCTTGTCAACTTATCCTTCTTAGATCATTTACTCAGGTCATTGCGCATTAACTATCAAAATTAGGAAAGGGTATATCATTGACCTGGGTGGTAAACACTTTCTTCCCTGCCCCACTGGGTAAATATGGAGGAGGCCTACTGCCTTTGATTTTAAAATTCACTCATCCCTGCCAGAATGGCAGCTTTTCACCTTGAATGCTAAACTCTAGAAATAAGGAGCCTGGTTTGCCCCTGGAAACTAGGATCCACGGAGCTTAAAACTCAGGGATGGGAATCAGACATTTTCTAAATGGCGTCAAAGGGAGTGATGCTAAGCCTGCTGGGTTTTCAGACTCCTGAATTCTACTTGTGGGTCACACAGCACCGGATGATGGATGTTGACCTAGGGTAAGTCACACCTCATCCTTACTGGACTCCCGGCTTTCTTAAGTCGATAAAAGGTGCTGCTGTCCATTTCAGAAAACAGATTTCTTATTTTACTAAGAGTGTTCTTATGCATGGAGTCAATTTTTTTGTATTTTAGATTCTCTGATCTTATCACTTATTTGAGTTTACAAACATGGTATTCTATTTGAGCTTTCTTATATTTCCCTAAAATGAATTTTCCCCAGAGAATCTGTCTTAATTTACATAGAATTCTCTTATGCTACATTTAAGACTTACAGAGAAGTATTAATACTTTTCTCACATCCACATTTCCAAACAGTTCCTCCATGTTGATTAGAATTAAGTCCAAAATAGTAATTCACCTCACTGCTGCTTCTGCCATCTCACATAATATTTTTAGCAACTAAAGATCTTTTAGAAAAGGCTCTTTAATGATACCTGAATAATCAAACTTTTCACTACTATAACCTGCTGCTGTGCCATAAACTTTATTAAAAAAAGCACCAGCCATATCTTCAGTTCAGTTCAGTCGCTCAGCCGTGTCCGACTCTTTGCAACCCCATGAATCGCAGCACTCCAGGCCTCCCTGTGCATCACCAACTCCCGGAGTTTACCCAAACCCATGTCCATCGAGTTGGTGATGCCATTCAACCATCTCATCCTCTGTCATCCCCTTCTCCTCCTGCCCCCAATCCTACCCAGCATTAGGGTCTTTTCCAATGAGTCAACTCTTCGCATGAGGTGGCCAAAGTATTGGAGTTTCAGCTTCAACATCAGTCCTTCCAATGAACACCCAGGACTGATCTCCTTTAGGATGGACTGGTTGGATCTCTTTGCAGTCCAAGGGACCCTGAAGAGTCTTCTCCAACACCACAGTTCAAAAGCATCAATTCTTCGGTGCTCAGCTTTCTTCACCGTCCAACTCTCACATCCATACATGACTACTGGAAAAACCATAGCCTTGACTAGACGGACCTTTGTTGGCAAAGTAATGTCTCTGCTTTTAAATATGCTATCTAGGTTGGTCATAACTTTCCTTCCAAGGGGTAAGGTCTTTTAATTTCATGGCTGCAATCACCATCTGCAGTGATTTTGGAGCCCCCCCAAAAATAAAGTCAGCCACTGTTTCCACTGTTTCCCCATCTATTTCCCATGAAGTGATGGGACCAGATGCCATGATCTTAGTTTTCTGAATGTTGAGCTTTAAGCTAACTTTTTCACTCTCCTCTTTTACTTTCATCAAGAGGCTCTTTAGTTCTTCTTCGCTTTCTGCCATAAGGATGGTGTCATCTGCATATCTGAGGTTGTTGATATTTCTCCCGGCAATCTTGATTCCAGCTTGTGCTTCCTCCAGCCCAGCATTTCTCATGATGTACTCTGCATATAAGTTAAATAAGCAATGGTGACAATATACAGCCTTGACGGACTCCTTTTCCTATTTGGAACCAGTCTGTTGTTCCATGTCCAGTTCTAACTGTTGCTTCCTGACCTGCATACAGGTTTCTCAAGAGGCAGGTCAGGTGGTCTGGTATTCCCATCTCTTTCTGAATTTTCCACAGTTTATTGTGATCCACACAGTCAAAGGCCTTGCCATAATCAATAAAGCAGAAATAGATGTTTTTCTGGAACTCTCTTGCTTTTTCGAAGATCCAGCGGATGTTGGCAATTTGATCTCTGGTTCCTCTGCCTTTTCTAAAACCAGCTTGAACATCTGGAAGTTCATGGTTCACGTATTGCTGAAGCCTGGCTTGGAGAATTTTAAGCATTATTTTACTAGCGTGTGAGATGAGTGCAATTGTGCGGTAGTTTGAGCATTCTTTGGCATTGCCTTTCTTTGGGATTGGAATGAAAATTGACCTTTTCCAGCCATATATTACTCAGGCCAAATCAGTACCACACTCCTACCTTAGCCCTTGTCATTTACCCTTTCTTTGTACTAAACGTTTCTTTTCTTGTGTTAACCTTTGAAAATACAATCATATACTGACTTCCCTAGTGGTTCAGTGGCTGAGATTCTGTGCTGCCAATGCAGGGGGCCCGGGTCAGGGAACTAGGTCCCACATGCTTCAACTAAGGGTTTGCATGCCGCAACCAAGCATCCCGCATGCCACAATGAAGATCTAAGATCACACATGTTGTGACTAAGACCTAGCACAACCAAATAAATAAAAGAAATTTTTTAAAGAAAATACAATCATATATTTCAATATGCATTTTTGTTGGGCTTTTCCCCTTGTATTAAAGTTACTTTAGCTGTATACTTGGTGGCTCAGTTCAGTTCGGTCACTCAGTCGTGTCTGACTCTTTGCGACCCCATGAACCGCAGCACGCCAGGCCTCCCTGTCCACCACCAACTCCCTGAGTCTACCCAAGCCCATGTCCATTGAGTCGGTGATGCCATCCAGCCATCTCATCCTCTGTCATCCCCTTCTTCTACTGCCCTCAATTTTTCCAAGCATCAGGGTCTTTTCCAATGAGTCAGCTCTTCACATCAGGTGGCCAAAGTATTGGAGTTTCAGCTTCAATATCAGTCCTTCCAATGAACACCCAGGATTGATCTCCTTTAGGATGGACTGGTTGGATCTCATTGCAGTCCAAGAGACTCTCAAGAGTCTTCTCCAATACCACAGTTCAAAAGCATCAATTCCTTGGCGCTCAGCTTTCTTTATAGTCCAACTCTGACATTCATACATGACTACTGGTGGCTCAGTGGTAAAGAATCTGCCTGCCAATGCAGGAAACTTGGGTTCAATCCCTAGGTCAGGAAGATGCCCTGGAGAAGGGAATGGAAACTCACTCCAGTATTCTTGCCTGGAGAATTCCATGGACAGAGAAGCTTGGTGGGCTACAGTCCATGGGGTCACACACAATCAGCCACAACTGAGCAACTAACACTTTTCACTTTCACTTTTCATACTTAAACTATCAGTTCCAATCCACAGAATCTCAATGATATGTCTGATATATTTACTATCTCATATTGAACTTTATTCTTTTTTGTTAGTACTATGTATACACCCAAGAAAGAAAGCAGTATTTTTACTTTTTCCTCAGTAAAGTTCTGATTCTACCCGAACCCTCCTCTTCCCACTGAGCTTTTGTTGTCACAGTTGTCATCCATAACACCTCATTTTACAGCTTGGGGGGTTTGGGCTTAATTTCTGTTCCAGCTTTATTGATCATGTTGTTAAGACACCCAAGATGTGTTTCTAACATTCCTGAAAAGTGTGTCTCCCTTTCCTAACTATTTTACATTTGTGACTATGAATCCTTTTTTTCTAATACCATCTGTGTAGCCAACTGGTTCATTCTTCATATCCTCTTACATTAGTAGCAATGACTTTTAACTGAAATAGGGGAAGAAAATAGTTTATGCTCCCAACGCTTTCTGTTTCCAGCCCAGAACTATAAGGTCATTGTATATACAAGAGATTCCTGGTCTCTTTCATTCTACAGCAAACCAACAGTTGTCTGATATGACATTATCAAGCATTTGGCTAGAACACTGAAAATACAGACACAAGCACAAGTAGTTTTCAACATTTGTGAATGAGATGGGAATGATCATTATCTGAATATGAGGTCAATAAAAATCGACAAATAGCATTAAGCCTCTCCCCTATACAAAACCTAAAATAAGACTTGTAATTTTAATTTGATGAGATTAGTTGTTTGTCTTCAGGAAAGTCTCCATCAAGTCCTTCACTTCTCATTAAGAAAAAATGTAAATGAAGCACACTCTTGTATATTTAAATGTCTTCGTAACTAAAGAACAGTAATTTATATGCAATTTGAAAAATGAATAACTTACACCTCAAGTGCAAAGAACATGTCAGGTTTTGGGGTCCTGAATATCCTCAGTCTTATGCTTCATGCAGTTGTATGAAATGAACAAAGCTTTGGCTGCCAAATTTGATAAAAATGTATCTTGAAAAATATAACACACCCCTGACAATCTTTTTATCCCAGTTCTACTGAGGTATAATTGACATATAATAAACCACACGTATTTAAAGTGTGCAGTTTGATGAGTTTGACACATGTATATATTTGTGAAGCCATCACCATAATCAAGACAGTAAACATATCATTGCTGAAAGCTTGTTTGGACTCCCTTGTTTTCCCTCCCTATGATTCATGCCCATAGTCCCTACCCACTACCGCAGGCAATTGCTGATCTGTGACTGTTACTATAAGTTAGTTTTCATTTTCTAGTATTTTATGTAAATAGAATCAGAAAGTATTTATTCTTTTTTGTCTGACTTCTGGTATAATTATTTTGATATTCATCCATGTTGTTTTGTGTAACAATAGTTCATTCCTTCTTATTACTGAGTGGTATTCCAGTCTGTGGATGTTATCTCAGTATTTTTTACCCATGCCTTTAACTTATAATTGAGCCTTCTTCAATGAAATTGTGCCCTCCTATAACAGGACTGGGCTTCCCTGGTGGCTCAAACGGTTAATGCGGGAGACCCAGGTTTGATCCCTGGGTTAGGAAGATCTCCTGGAGAAGGAAATGGCAACCTACTCCAGTATTCTTGCCTGGAGAATCCCACGGACAAGAGGAGCCTGGTGGGCTACAGTCCATGGGTTGCAAAGAATCAGACAGAACTTAGCAACTAATATACACACATTCACAACAGGGCTACCGTGAAATCTCTTATCTTTGGGAACAATTGGTCAAGTTACATTCTGAAGCTGCAAAGCTAAGGGCGGCCCTGGGATGGATGAATCTTCCATTAAGGGTTGGAAGCAACCTGCTAGGTCAATTTCTCCAGTTTTCAGACTCCATCTTCCAGTCACAACAGCATAGAACTGGCAATTTGTCATGTTTGCTATGAAACAATGTATGTGCCAAGTGTCCTGATTCAGTTCAGTTCAGTTCAGTTGCTCAGTCATGTCCGACTCTTTGCGACCCCATGAACTGCAGCACGCCAGGCCTCCCTGGTATGCTGCATCACCAACTCCCAGAGCTTACTCAAATTCAAGTCCTTTGAGTCAATGATGCCATCCAACCATCTCATCCTCTGTCGGCCCCTTCTCCTCCTACCTTCAACCTTTCCCAGCATCAGAGTCTTTTCCAATGAGTCAGTCCTCTGCATCAGGTGGCCAAAGTTTTGGAGTTTCAGCTTCACCATCAGTCCTTCCAATGAATATTCAGGACTGATTTCCTTTAGGATTGACTGGTTGGATCTCCTTGCAGTCCAAGGGACTCTCAAAGAGTTTTCTCCAACACCACAGTTCAAAAGCATCAATTCTTCAGCGCTCAGCTTTCTTTATAGTCCAACTCTCACATCCATACATGACTATTGGAAAAACCATAGCTTTGACTAGACAGACCTTTGTTGGCAAAATAATGTCTCTGCTTTTTAATATGCTGTCTAGGTTGGTCATAACTTTTCTTCCAAGGAGCAAGATTAAGAATGATTAAACTAAATGAAAGACGTATTTCTCTTCTCCCCCATCCCAATTCCCTATCATTGTAGACTCCTAAGGGGACCTGTGCAACATCAGTGAAGATTGCCATCGACACGGGGTACCGGCACATTGATGGGGCCTACCTCTACCAGAACGAGCATGAAGTGGGGGAGGCCATCAGGGAGAAGATAGCAGAAGGAAAGGTGCGGAGGGAGGATATCTTCTACTGTGGAAAGGTGAGACTTTCCTTCACCTACATGGTGAGCCTGAAGTCACTTTTCCCTGCTGAAGAAACTCACCAAGCTACCAGCTTGTGAGATCTTAGTTTCCCACACCCCCTGCAATGGAAGTACAGAGTCCTAACTACTGGACCATCAGGGGTGTCCCAAAGAGTGAGTTCTGAACTGGCAAATTCCTCAATCTTGCCAAGAATTTAGGGACTAAATAGCCCCTTGAAGTTAGGGCAAAGTTCTTTCTTCACACTTCGGCATTGATTTAAGACAATATGGAAGAGCCACACCTACAATGAAAGTAGATTTGAGGAGTAAAGGGACATGAGGAAGTGGTTCATATTACAATAAGCATTTATCACAACTTTTTTCTTTAAAATAGGTAGTCTTTTTCTTCTGTATATGCCTGTTTGTCCATACATCACTAATTTTTTGAGATATAATTCATGTACCATAAAGCTCACCATGTAAAATCAGTGCTTTTTAGTATATTCACAGAGTTGTACAACCACGACCAACACCTTTTCCAGAATATTTTTATCACTCCAAAAAGAAACCCCTCACCTACTAGTAATCACTTCCCATTTATCCCTCTCCCCTAGTCACTGGTAAACACTGATCTACTTTATTTCTCTCTAGATTTCCTATTCTGGACATTTCATACAAAAGGATTCATGTAATATGTATTCTTCTCTGAGTAGCTTCTTTCTCTTACTATGTTTTCTACTTTCATCTATGTTGTAACATTTATCAGAATTTCATTTCTTTTTATAGCCAAATAATATTCCATTGAACGGATATACCACATTTTGTGTACATCTTTTGAGAAATTGAAATCTCCAACTGATGATAGTTAGAAATCACTATCCATTGAAATGCAATCAGAAATATAAAGTATCATGATAAGATGAGAGCCAGTGGAAATACTGAATACATATTTACAGGCAGCCGTGAAGGAATGAAACTTAATAACTTTAGAGAACTTATAATACAATTCTCCTAAGCTTTCTAAAGAGAACAAAATGGTGCTTCAGATTTCACTCCCTGCCCAGAAGCCCTTCTCCCAACCCCTTTTCGAGCTCTCTCTGAGAGCCTGCAGTTCCCCAAGTCACCAGCCACTTACGGGCTATGATTTCAAGGGGCCATGTAGAACCACTGTCCCAAAATGCCAGCCTGAAGCTTGTCACTTTATTACAGCTTTACAATCTGATTCTTAAAGATTTTGTTATTACAGAGTCTCTCACAAGAACTCACCAAGAGTTTCTGGGGAAGAATAAACTTGAACTCATATCCTGAGGCCGTGAGCCAAAGATGGAAATATTTTTGAAGTTACAAATGAAAAACAAAAAAAAACTCTCCTTTTTGTCTCCCTGGTAAACAGTTAAAGTTGTTGCAATACCTATCACACTGAAAAAGAACTGAATTCAATTGCCCATTTCATAAGGTTGCTATGAGTTAACATTTACAAAGCACTTAAAGAGTACCTCAAACTGTTGAATAAAGGTAGATTAAAATATATAAAACACAGAATTTTCAATTAGATGGGATGTCAATAATACACAAAAAAGACCCACATTAAAAACAAAAACACATTTTTCACTACTCTTGCATTGTTTTCTCTTTTCTGTGCTTTGAAGGCAAGAAAAAAAATTATTGTTCAACATAGGAAAAAATTTAAAAAATTAAAAAAAATTAAATTTTACCAATTTTGCTTGCCCTTACTTGTGGCAAAAAGTGTACGGAAAGTTTTTTTTTTTTCAAAAAAAAATATGTGAGCAAATTTCATGCTCCAAGAAAATATACTCATTTACCCTGAGGCTCTGAGTACCCCTCAGTACCCTAAGTTTCACAGACCTCAAGGGTACACATGCTCCACTCTGATAACCCAAGGCCTAATTTTTCATTACTTAGCACTTTAGAGACTGAGTAATTTCTTTTTCTTATATATGTTAAACTGTCTACTTGCCTTTTATTTACCTTTTCAGCTTTATTAAAATATAACTGATATATGACACTACATAAGTGTAAGTGTACAACACACTGATTTGATACAATTATATACTGCAAAATGGTTACCACCATTGTGTTAGCTAACACCTCCATCACATTACATAATTATCATTATTTTTTGTGATGAAAACATTGAAGATTTATTCTCTTAGCAACAGTATTACTACCTAAAATCACCATGCTATTCATTAGATCCCCAGAACTCACTCATAACAGGGAGTTGGCATCCTTTGACCAACATTTTTATTGGTTTTTAATTCATGAATAGCTGTTTAACTGATGATCATTTTGGAGGACAAAGATTTCCAACAAAGGAGTCTCCCATGACACCATTTTGGTGACATCACCAGTTCAGATTGAGTAATTTCTTGGTAGGGATTGGCAGAATTTTCCTGGGGAAATGAGGAAGTGGACCAAATGGGAACAAAGGAGCTATCAAAAGGGATCTAAACCTTTCCAATAATTTAAAATTTCACCAGCATCTGCACCACCCATCACAGTGTGAAGCACTGGTAAAGTCACATACACAACCATATTTCTTACTCAGATGAGTCATACCTTCTATCAGTGAAATGAAAATAAAGCACCAGGCCAGGTCAGCACCACTAGATGGATACATGTTCCCTAATTACACAATGAGGAAAAATGAAAGTGCTAAGGGTGGATTTGGCAATTAGCACAGGGCAGAGGAAGACTTTATTGCTGAATTAGGTTCTCTGTGGTTCAGGTGGATCTTTAAATCTCTGGTACTATATTTAGATCAAGTTATACTCTGGGTATCAAGAGTTTTATCAGTTCAACCTATACCCAGATGACACTGCAGTTTAAACATATTTCTGTGAAATGGAATGAGTGAATACAGTGTATATGAGTGTAAAGACTACTGGGGTGGGGAATTCCCTGGCCATCTTATAGTTAGAACTCCATGCTTCGACTGCAGGGAGCATGGATTCCATTCCTGGTCAGGGAACTGAGATCCTGCGTGCTGTGCAATGCAGTTAAAAAAAAAAAAAGTTAAAAATATTTTAAAAGGGGTGCATTATTATTTTAAAAAATACCATGGATATTAACTATCCCCCTTTTTTTCTTTCAGCTGTGGGCTACAAATCATGACCCAGAGATGGTCCGCCCAACTCTGGAGAGGACGCTCAAGGTCCTCCAGCTAGATTATGTGGATCTTTACATCATTGAAATACCCATGGCTTTTAAGGTAAGTTCAGATGCCTAAAGGTTATGCTTCACTCTTTGGCAACCATGAGCAAAAAGCTCTGTGCAGGAAGCTCATTCATTACTTAGCACCATAAAATATAATGATGTTTTGTTACCATAAATGAGATAGTACTGACCTAGCCCAACAAATGACAAGAACGATTCTGTGTATCCACCTAAGGCCTGGATCCCAAGTTTCTTGATTCATAATCCAATGCATGTTCTGTTATATAACGTCTTTACAGTTATACTTTGTTCTTTGTTAAACCAACATGTAATCTACTAACTGTAGTCCATACTGTAGTTGCCTAGCCTCCAGCACACCCTTCTGCCCATTCACACAGTCACGAAAACATCTCTGCAGAACATAATGTAAAGTAATAGGTACAACTGAAAACTTACACTCCACCCTTTGGGTTTTCTTCCTTTGGAGAGAATAGTCAGGTTTTTGAAACCAGCTCCAAGATCAGGACTTTTGTGTGATATATATTCCTTTAGTTCAAATCACTCCTTCCTTGAACTTTCTCAATCTATGGGCTCACTGTTAATTTAACTACCACCAACACACCCACTATACACTGCTGAAGATCAGCAACAGCTTTAAAATTTCATTGAGGGAAGGAAAGACTGAAAAACAAAGTTGACCACTTATCCATGAGGTATACGAAGTCCTGCTGGACAGGAAAAACAAGGGCTCTCTGCCATTGCAGTGACCAGAATTTCTTTACACAGCCAACCTGGCTGCCCCTGCTCTGTTCTCTAGAAGCACCTTCCTTATTGACTTTCCTCTGTGGTCACATCCAAGATGTGACCTGGTGGTGGTGGTTTAGTCGCTAGGTTGTGTTCAGCTCTTGTGACCTCATGGACTATAGCCGGCCAGGCGCCTCTGTCTATGGGATTCTCCAGGCAAAACTACTGGAGTGGGTTGCCGTTTCCTTCTCCAGAGGATCTTCCCAACCCAGGGATCAAACCTGGGTCTCCTGCATTGCAGGCGGATTCTTTAGTGACTGAGCCACCTTAGCAATTATATATCCCAATAACCTCATTTCACCAAAGAGAAAACTTAGACCACAAGCAATGAACTACTTGGTCAGGCTTAAAGTCCATCAGAACTGGGACCAGATCCTGGTCTCCTAATGCCAATCCTAGTCTTGTTCCCTTATGTTACACTACCCTCTCTCTTATCATCATGAGCTTAATAATCCCAATGTCCTGTGCACTACAGTGATATTTTGATTTCGGGCTCTTTGAATTTTGACCTCAACCCTTCTCTTTACTCAGCTAACTTTGATTTTTTTTCAAATGGCAGAGTTCTAAACTGAATCTTACAGATTTAGAAACAAGCTATATTTAAAAGTGAGAAAATGAAATTTACTTCTCTGTAGCTGACTAATGACTTGTAAAATCTTTTGGAGAAGGTAAATAGAGAAATTCTATTTCTATTTTTAAATAGGATCAGGGCTCAAGGACACAGAGAAGGTAAAACTTTTAACAGTGACAAATTTTACACTACAGTGACATTACCTCCCAACTGAACCTGTACTTCCTGTAACTGAAAAATCAAGCTTTGAAGTCAAAATATCACATGCTTTTTGAATCTCATGATTTTTAAAAAACAAATACCTTTCTTGCTAAAATGTTTTAGCACTTTGTTATTTTGTAATGTCAAGTTAACAAGCAGACACAAGTTCAGAACAAAATACAAAGTACAAAAAAGCGTAAAACATTTTACAAGGACAAAGTTATTGCTAAACAGGAATGAGAGTGAACAGGGTGGATTTTTAGAAGGTTGAATTATTCTTCTAATAATGCTTTATAGTCAGGAGCAGGAAAGGAGGAAAAAGACAATGGGCTTGTCCAGATGAAGGGATTAGTAAAGTTAGTACAGTGGATGCTTAAGGAGACATCATAGAAATATCTAACATGGGTTCAGACATGATAAAGAATTAAAATTTGGGAGAGTAAAAACTACTAATATTAACAGAGTTCATGATGGAGGCATAAAGCCATTTCAGATCAGAAGTAAAATTAGGAAATGCTAAAGATAAGAAATATGGAGGGAGAATAGAGTAGAAATAAGCATCATAAGTGTTAAGAAGGTCAAAGGGCTTAGAAATCATAGAAATACAGGGTAGTTAATATGAATGATTACATGGCTTTGAGGAGAAAGGAGTCCTTTTCCCACTTTCAGTGTAACAGAAGAAAATTTAGGTGAACTTTATATGCCCCCTTTGTTAAAGAGGGCATGGAGGAAGTGTGATCATCAGGTAAAAGTTTCATTCAGGTAAGATGGCAGAGGGAAAAATTCAGGAAAAATTTTAAAAATATAATGGATTTTATCCAATTCCTTGCTCCTTTTTAATAACAAAAATTTCCTATTATCAAGATCTACAAAGACTTCTATGCCACCAACCAAATCCAATAGACAGTTTGTCCTCATATTTTATTTGACCTCTTTCAATGCAATTGATCACTGCATCTTTCTTTGTACATTTTTACCTTGTGGCTTTGATGATATCATCCTCTGATGATTCTTTGGCAGCTCCTTCCCCACTAAACTCCAAATGCTTTGCCCAGTGCTCTTCCCTCAATATTTTTGCCTGACTGAGCCACACTCTTTCTGTAGATGATTTCACCCAATTGCATGGATTGAATACCATTTAATATGCTGAGGAACTCCCACATTTTACCTGTGCCCACAATCTCTTTCTGAGCCACCCTCTGAGACCTCTCTGTTCTCTTCAAATATCCACTTGAGTGTCTAACAGTCATTTCAAACTCAAAATATCCAAAACAAAACTCTCAATTCATTGTCCAGCCTCAGGAAATGGTTACCACCATCCACTCAAGGAACCTAGAAATCATCTTTTATTTCTCTCTATCCCATTTCCAAACCCATATGAGATGGATCCCATTTTTACATATAGGAAAAAAACGAGAAATATGAAAGACAATTTCCACACCAGAGTCAATAGATAAACCTACACAGTGTATTAAAAAGCAGAGATATCACTTTGCCAACAAAGGTCCATATAGTCAAAGCTATGGTTTTTCCTGTAGTCATGTATGGATGCGAGAGTTGGACTATGAAGAAGGCTGAGTGCTGAACAACGGATGCTTTTGAACTGTGGTGTTAGAGAACACTCCTGAGGTTCCCTTGGACAGAAAAGAGACCAAACCAGTCAATCCTAAAGAAAATCAACCCTGAATATTCATTGGAAGGACTGATGCTGAAGCTCCCATACTTTGGCCAACTGATGCGAAGAGCCGACTCATTGGAAAAGACCCTGATGCTGGGAAGGATTGAGGGCAGGAGGAGAAGGGAACGACAGAGGATGAGATGGTTGGATGGCATCACCAACTCAATGGACATGAGTTTGATCACACTCTGGGAGATGGTGAAAGGACAGGGAAGCTCGGCATGCTGCAGTATGGGGTTGCAAAGAGTTGGACACAACTTAGCGACTGAACAACAACAGTCAATCTTCTTTGAAAAAGTGTCACCAAAAGCTAGAAAAGGAGGTTCAACAGTTAGTGTGTGAAGTAGAAAAAAAGATGCTGAACTCCTAGAGGCCGCTAAAAAGGGAAAGAAAAGAACCACAGGGTGATTAGCCAGACCTTAGAAGTAATGAGCTGTCCATTTCCCTTATACTTAAGGACCATTCCATTCATCAACTATGCTTTTCTTAGCTGAAGAATTCCTTCTCAGCCTTAGTGATGACATTTGGTTTCTCATAAGAGTAAGAAATTTGTTGCCCTCAACTTTGGCAAGGATATACTACCCAAACACTGAGTCTAAACATCCTAATTCTCAACTTTTACTTTTTTCTAATGAGAAATGTTATCATTAAGAGAGAACTTCATGACTTAGCAACAATAATCTGTCAATAAATAAAGGAACAATAAATGACAAGGTGAGAGAATAAGACTAACGTGTCATATATGTTGGACAAGTGAATTTCTGGATAGCTCCACAAAGGGGAGAAAACAAATTTATATGTATATCTTAAGTTGGTTTCCCAGGGTCAGGGTATATTGAAATATTGACAACTCAAATTCCATCATTTTAGTCCTCAGATATACTTGCTCTTTTTTTTTTTTTTTTTTAACAGCCTGGAGATGAGTTATATCCTAAAGATGAAAATGGCAAATGGTTATATCACAAGTCAAATCTATGTGCCACTTGGGAGGTAAGTTAAAATAGGCTTCTTAACCTTGAAAGAACACATTTTTAAATTGTAATCTGGTTATTCCTGTTAGCTTTATGGAGAGTTGCAACCTTTACTCCCAATGAAAAGTAATAGTCAGGTATTTCTAACCATGAGCAAAGATGCATAAAATCTCCATTTCTGGGCACTGAAAAGTGTTTGATTTTGCTTTGATGGAAGAGAAGAATGCCAAAGATAAGAAGGAGAGACAAGTGGGAGGCAAAAGAAAGTAAAGGAGATAAGCTTTACTATAACAGTAAATAAAAATATATAAATGAGATAACTCAAGTTTTTTGTTTCTCAAACTGAATTTTTAAAAATCAGTAATATGATGTCTAAAACAAACAAATGTAAAATAATAAATGAAAAACTGAAAAATAATTCTGGTTCCATTTCTGAGCAATCTGCTGGTTCCTTCCCCAAGATTATAAGAGTGAGAAAGTAGGGAGAAATAATGAGAAAACCCTTATGGATTTATGTGTTGGGGGGAGGCAGGTATAGACATTATGAACTGGTTTGTTATGTGGTAACATGGCAGCTTCTACCCAGAGTAAGAGGCAGTGCAGCAACCAGTAAGATAATTTAGGAGAGGAACTTTTGAGTTATGTTTGCTCTTATTTCTCTCTTGCTATAGCCTTGGGAGAAATAAAAGCAAAAATAATCCCAATAGTTCCTCTCTTATATTATCTTACTGGTTGCTGGGCTGCATTTTACCCTGGGTAAAAGGGGCCATGTTAGCCTCGGGAGGGGCTTACCTGGTGGCTCAGTAGTAAAGAATCCACCTGCAATGCAGGAGACCCAAGTTCGATCCCTGGGTTGGGAAGATCCCCTGGAGAAGGGCATGGCAACCCACTCCAGTGTTCTTGCCTGGAAAATCCCATGGACAGAGAAGCCTGGAGGGCTGTAGTCCATGGGGTCGCAAAAGAGTCAGACATGACTTAGCAGCTGTAAAACAACAACATAGCCTTGGGACAGGTACTGTTCACTCCATACATGTAGACACTTAGGACTCATGTTCAGACATCTTTGGAATCAAGTCAGAGCAGAACTGAAATCTTTCACTTGTGGGAAGCTAGGGAAAACCTAAGTCTCTGCCTGACCTCTGGCAGTTGTTTGCCTGCCTCTCCCAATTCAAGCTCCAAAGGCTGGAAATTATAATCTAACAATTATCTCATTCAAAGAGTTGAACATGACTGAGCACGCATGCATGCAATAGACTTCCCCCTCATGTATAATTTTGTCCAAAGGCTGGAAATTATAATCGAATGCTTATCTCTTTCTAATAGACTTCACCCCATGTCGGTAACAGCTTAAAGCTCTGAACTGTGGATTGTTTTGAGGGTTGAGGAGGCACTGAGTATGTTTTCTGCGTCTGGGCCTCTCCACCTGAAAAACCATTTACTCAATCCATATGCTACCAATGCACGATTGAAAGCAGATTTTTTTTCCTTTTTAAAAAAATTTATTTATTTTTAATTGAAGGATAATTGCTTTACAGTATTACACTGTTTTCTACCAAACATCAACATGAATCAGCCATAGGTTTACCCATGTCCCTTTCCACTTGAACATGACTCCCACCTCCCTCCCCATCCCACCCCTCTAGGTTGTTACCAAGTCCTGGTTTGAGTTCCCTGAGTCATACAGCAAATTCCCATTGGCTGTTTATTTTACATATGGTAATGTATTTTCCATGTTACTCTGTCCATACCTCCTACCGTCTCCTTCTTCCTTCCACCCAAGCCATGTCCATAAGTCTGTTCTCAATGTCTGTGTCTCCATTGCTGCTCTGCAAATAGGTTCATCAGTATCATCTTTCTAGATTCCATAAATGCGTTAGTATATGATAATTATTTTCTCTTCCTGATTTATTTCACTCTATATAATAGGCTCTAGGTTCATCCGCCTCATTAGCACTGACTCAAATGTGTTCCTTTTTATGTCTGAGTAATATTCCATTGTATATATGTACCACAGGGAAGTGGAATTTGTAAAAATATATATATATTAAATATTTAGAGATAAATTTAACACAATCTGTGCAAGACTTATACAGTTAAAATTACAGTATTTTACCGAGAAGATTTTTTAAATCTAAATAAAAGGAGAGCTATATCATGTTCTTTGATGGAAAGACTGAATACAGATAAGTTGTTAATTCTCTCCAAATTCATGGATAGATTCAATGCGATCCCAATCAAAATCCCAAAAGAAATGGAAAAGCTGACGCTAAAATGTATGTGGCGGGGGGCGGGGGGTACTTCCCTGGTGGTCCAGTGACTAAGACCCAGCACTCCCTGGATTTGATCCCGGATCTGGGAACAAGATCCCACATGCAGCAACCGAAGAATTTACGTGCCACAGCTGAAAAAAACCCCACATGCTACAGGGAAGACCAAGGAGGCTATGTGCCACAATTAAGACCTGGTGCAGCCACATTAAAAAACAAAAAAAATGTATAGGGAAGTGCAAAACCATAATGATGAAGATTTAATTTACTAAGAAGATATACAATTTTAAACACGTACGTATCAAATAAATTATATTCAAAATATAAACAGCAAAAACTGATTGAATACAGAAAGACATTGGTAAATTCACTGTTACGACGGGAGATTTCTGATATAGTCCTTTAAATTATTGAAAAGACAGGAAAAGCTTGATTTTTAATCTTCTAAATAATGTATGTATGTGAGAGAGACAAGCAAGACCTGTATCCAAAAACAGGAGAAAATACATTTTCCACACACATCAGACACATAAAATTTTCAGGTACTATACCAAAAAGAAAACCTCAACAGATTTTAAGAAATAAGATCATCATTATTGTGCTGGTGTACGTTATGAAGGGCTTCCCTGGTGGCTCAGATGGTAAAGAATCTGCCTGCAATGCAGGAGACCTGGGTTTGATCCCTGGGTTGGGAAGATCCCCTGGAGAAGGAATGGCAACCCACTCTAGTATTCTTGCCTAGAGAATTCCAGGAACAGAGGAGCCTGGTGAGCTACAGTCCATGGAGTCGCAAAGAGTCAGATACTGAGAAACTATCACTTTCACTTTCATACATTATGAAAATACAAGGGGAAGATATGATAAACAATTCCCCCAAATCATTTATTTACAGAATTCCTATTTCCTCCACTTTTCTTTAGTTCATATAATGCTTATTAACATATCCAGGGACTTTCCTTTTTAAAGAATACACAGTCACTCTTATAAATGTTTATTCTTGCTTGTGTTCAGGCTTTTTTCTTGACCCACTGGCTTTTATCCTACAGGCTTTGGAAGCTTGCAAAGATGCTGGCTTGGTGAAATCCCTTGGAGTATCCAATTTTAACCGTAGACAGCTGGAGCTCATTCTGAACAAACCAGGACTTAAGTATAAACCAGTCAGCAACCAGGTATGGCACTGGCAAGGGAAGGGAGGTAAGGGGGGTGTGGGGATTGGGAATGTGAGAGAATCCATTAGAGAAATCCTGGATTAGGAGTCAGAAAGCCTTATGGTCACTTTACATACATATTTCATCATTAGGTTCCGGGCAAGTCAATTTATGTCTCTTAAGAAGCAAGATTAGAAACTTCAAGTCCAAGGAAAAGTAACCCAAAATTTTCTGAAGAAAACTATTTAGGGGGAACAAAACCTACCAGATACTGGCATCCACAGCATTTAAAATAATGTAAGATTAGCACAAATGGCACAGTGGTGAAGAATCCACCTGCCAATGCAAGAGATTTGGGTTTGATCCCTGGGTGGGGAAGATCCCTGGGAGAGGTAAATGGCAACCCACTCCAGTGTTCTTACCTGGAAAGTTTTCATGGACAGAGGAGCTGGTGGACTACAGTCCATTGGGTTGCAAAGACATGACTTTGCAACTGAGACATGACTGAGCAACTGAGTATGCACACATGCAAGATTAACCCAAGGAAAACCTACAAATAAATAGAAAATGAAACACAAGCTGGAATCAAGATTGCCGGGAGAAATATTAATAACCTCAGATATGCCGATGACACCACTCTTATGGCAGAAAGCGAAGAAGAACTAAAGAGCCTTTTGATGAAAGTGAAAGAGGAGAGTGAAACAGTTGGCTTAAAGCTCAACGTTCAGAAAACTTAAGATCATGGCATCTGGTCCCATCACTTCATGGGAAATAGATGGGGAAACAGTGGAAACAGTGTCAGACTTATTTTTGGGGGGGCTCCAAAATCACTGCTGATGGTGATTGCAGCCATGAAATTAAAAGACGCTTACTTCTTGGAAGGAAGGTTATGACCAACCTAGATAGCATATTTAAAAGCAGAGACATTACTTTGCCAACAAAAGTCCGTCTAGTCAAGGCTATGGTTTTTCCAGTGGTCATGTATGGATGTGAGAGTTAGATGGTGAAGAAAGCTGAGCACCAAAGAATTGATGCTTTTGAACTGTGGTGTTGGAGAAGACTCTTGAGAGTCCCTTGGACTGCAAGAAGACCCAACCAGTCCATCCTAAAGGAGATCAATCCTGGGTGTTCATTGGAAGGTCTGATGTTGAAGCTGAAACTCCAATACTTTGGCCACCTCATGCAAAGAGTTGACTTATTGGAAAAGACCCTAATGCTGGGAAGGATTGGGGGCAGGAGGAGAAGGGGACGACAGAGGATGAGATGGTTGAATGGCATCACCAACTCGATGGACATGGGTTTGGGTGGACTCCAGGAGTTGGTGATGGTCAGGGAGGCCTGGCGTGCTGCGATTCATGGGGTCACAAAGAGTCAGACACGACTGAGCGACTGAACTGAACTGACTGAAGAGATACTGGGCTTCCCTGGTTGTTCAGTGGTTAACAATCCACCTGCCAATGCAGGGTTCATGGGTTTAATCCCTGGTCTGGGAAGATTCCACATGCCTTGGAACAATTAAGCCTATGCCCCCCAACTACTGAATCCCTCACACCTAGAGCCCCTGCTCTGCAACAAGAGAAGCCACTGCAATGAGAAGCCTGTGCACTGCAACAAAGAGTAGCTCCCATTCACCCCAAATAGGGAAAGCCTGTGCAGCAATGGAGACCTAGAACAGTTAAAAATAAAATAAATAAGAAATATCTTAGAAACAATCTCAAATAAAATAAAAGCCTGATGTGAACTAATGATAAAGGAATTTATTTTTCAGTAAATAGTGTGGGGAAAATTGATAGTCATATAATAACAAATATAGAACTTTGCCTCATGTTATTCTTCAAAGTGTCTCTTTGAGCAGGAGCTAGAGACAAAGCAAGAAATTATTTGTGAATACTACAAAAGAATTTTAGTTATCTGGAGCTATGGATAGAAAGGGAAGTCATGGGAAAATTATAAAGAATACCAATACATGTAATAGTATAAAAGTGTTAAATCTTAAAAATATTAAAAGCAAAGAGCAAAGAAAATTAGATGATTATATTTTAAAAATATAATAAGGATTCTTCAATATATGCAAATCAATCAATGTGATACACTATATTAACAAACTAAAAGATAAAAACTATATGATAATCTCAATAGATGCAGAAAAAGCCTTTGACAAAATTCAGTACTCATTTATGATTAAAACTCTTCAAAAAATGGGCACAGAGGAACCTACCTGAAAATAGTAAAGGCCATATATGATAAGCCCACAGCAAACATTATTTTCAATGGTGGAAAACTAAGATCAGGAACAAGACAAGGGTGTTCACTCTCACCACTATTATTCAACATAGTTTTGGAAGTCCTAGTTACAGCAATCAGAGAAGAAAAAGAAATAAAAATACAGATCAGAAAAGAACTAAAGCTGTCACTGTTTGCAGATGACATGATACTATACATAGAAAACCCTAAAGATACTATCAGAAAATTACTAAAGCTAATCAATGAATTTAGCAAACACGCAGGATACAAAATCAATACACTGAAATCACTTGCATTCCCCATATACTAACAATGAAAAATCAGAAAGAGAAATTAAGGAAACAATCTCATTCACCATTGCAACAAAAAGAATAAAATCTAGGAATAAACCTAAGGAGACAAAAGAACTGTATACAGAAAACTATAAGACACTGATGAAATAAATCAAAGATGACATAAACGGGTGGAGAGATAGTCCATGTTTCTGGGTAGGAAGAATCAATATTGTGAAAATGAGTATACTACCAAATGCAATCTACAGATTCAATGTGATCCCTATCAAATTGCCAATGGCATTTTTCAGAGAACTAGAACAAAAAATTTCACAATCCATATGGAAACACAAAAGACCCTGAATATCCAAAGCAGTCTTGAGAAAGAATAATGGAGCTGGAGGAATCAACCTTCCTGATTTCAGATTATACTACAAAGCTACAGTCATCAAGACAGTAGGTACTGACACAAAAACAGAAATACAGACCAATGGAACAAGACAGAAAGCCCAGAAATAAACACATGCACCTATGGGTACCTTATTTTTTACAAAGGAGGCAAGAATATACAATGGGGAAACAATATACAAAAACAGCCTCTTCAATAAGTGGTGCTGGGAAAACTGGACAGCTACATGTAAAAGAATGAAATTAGGAACACTTCCCAACACCATACACAAAGAGAAACTCAAAATGGATTAAAGACCTAAATGTAAGACCAGAAACTATAAAACTCTTAGAGGAAAACATAGGCAGAACATTGGATGACATAAATCAAAGCAAGATCCTCTATGACCCATCTCCTAGAGTAATGGAAATAAAAACAAAAGTAAACAAGTATAATCTGATTAAACTTAAAAGCTTTTGCACAGCAAATGAAACTATAAGCAAGGTGAAAAGACAACGCACAGAATGGAAGAAAATAATAGCAAATGAAACAACTGACAAAGGATTAATTTTCAAAATATACAAGCAGCTCATACACAACTCAATACCATAAAAACAAACAATCCAATCAAAAAGTGGGAAAATGACCTAAACATACATTTCTTCAAAGAAGACATACAGATGGCTAACAAACACATGAAAAGATGTTCAACATTGATCATTATTAGAGAAATGCAAGTCAAAACTACAATGAGCTATCAACTGCCACCAGTCAGAATGGCCATCATCAAAAAGTCTACAAACAATAAATGGTGGAGAGGATATGGAGAAAATGAATGCTCTTTCACTGTTGGTAGGAATGTAAATTTATATAGCCTCTATGGAAGATGGTATGGATAATCCTTTAAAAATCAGGAATAAAACCACCATATGACCCAACAATCCCACTCCCAGGCATATATCCTGAGGAAACCAAAATTGAAAAAGATACATGTACCCAATGTTCACTGCAGCACTATTTACAATAGCTGGAATATGGAAGCAACCTAGATGTCCATCGACAGAAGAATGGATAAGGAAGTTGTGGTACATATACACAATGGAACATTACTTAGCCATAAAAATGAATGCATTTGAGTCTGTTCTAATGAGGTGGATGAACATAGAGCCTATTATACAGAGTGAAGTAAGTCAATAAGAGAAAGATAAATATCGTATACTAACACATATATACAGAAACTAGAAAGATGGTACCAAAGAATTTATTTGCAGGGCAGCAATAGAGAAACATACATAGAGAACAGACTTACAGACATGGGAAGAGGGGAGGAGAGGGTGAGATGTATGGAGAGAGTAACATGGAAACTTACATTACCGTATGTAAAATTGATAAAATGGGAATTTTCTGTATGATTCAGGAAACTCAAACAGGGGCTCTATATCAATCTGGAGGGGTGAGATGGGGAGGGAGATGGGAGACAGTTTCAAGAGGGAGGGGATATATGTATACCTATGCCTGATTCATGTTGAAGTTTGACAGAAAACAACAAAATTCTGTAAAGCAATTATCCTTCAATTAAAAAAAAATAAATTTTTAAAAGTATTCTTGCTGAAAATTAATTGTTTGAGAACTGAAAAAAATATATAGTAGTAAGAGGAGGTCATATCCATATGAGTTAAAAACCTAAAAAATATCAATGAAAAAAAATCAATGAGAAAAAATATTATGGTTCAAAAGAAATGAACAGAAATACACAGATAACAAATTGCAAGATTGGTAGACATACGAAAAATGTTTAGCTGCACTAGTAATTACAGAAATTTAAATTTAAGTGAAATTTTGTATTATGCATCAAATTAACAAACTTTTTGCTTTATTTTTTAGTATTGTGTTCCATGTAAGAAAGTCATGGAATACTGGTAAACTGATTCAACTTTACTGAAAAGCAATTTTGCAATAAGTAGCAGGAGCCTTAAAAAATGTTCAGTTTTCAATTTCTAGGAATCTATCCCTGTGGGAAGAAAAAAAATCAGAACACCCATATGTCTGTTTATCACAGCACTGTTTATCATGGCAAAAAAAAAAAAAAGGAAACAACATAAATATGAAAAATTCAAGGAATGTTTAAATAAATTTTAAAGCATTCATAATATGTAAACTCTCAACAAAAGATGTTGTTGAATCACTTTTGAGGAAAAGAGACATGGCCATGATACTAAGTGGAAAGACCAGGATACCAAATATATTGCAATATGAAGGTGATTATATTATTTAAAAAGTGCAAATATTGGAAAGAAATATATTCAAATGCTATATATATATGAAATACATTCAAAATTCTAGCTGTGAATTTTACAAGTAAATTCTGTTTTCCTCCTTATGCTTTTCTGTATTTTTCAAGTCTTCTGCAGTGAGCGTATATTACTCTTATAATCAAAACAAAATACTATAATCCACCTTATTAAATGGGGAAATGATATCCTCTTCCCTCTACTTCATGAAACCTTAAGAAGCTGCACTGAAAAATGTTCTTGAATATGGTAAATATTCACATATTTGGATGATGGTGGACCTGTTGGTTGAATTCATTGTTTTTAAAAACTCAAAATAGTTCATAACAGAAAAATGAATTATCACCTACATCATGACAGTAACCCACAGCTAAATAGAAGTGTGGCCATATTTAGAAGTGCCACTTCCAAACTGACACTTCAGCTAGTGCTGTATCAGAAGCTGTCAGGAACAGAGAGCAACAAACCTTGCCTCCCTCACTGATCTCAATCCAATCCTGTATTTCTAACCAATCCCCTCTGCAGCATATCCTTCCTGCACCCCTAAGAACAATATTTTGTTATAAACATGTTGAAATGACAAGCAGCTTTCTTCTTACAAATGCATGGAGACAGGTTGTGACTTTTGACCTGAGAATGGAAAAGAATGAAAATTTGACAGTGTGTTTCCTCATGCCAAGCAGGAAATACGTTGATCTGTCAGCATGAGACTGTTCATTAACTTCACAAATGTTTGCTGAACGAGAAGCAAGGGGTGTAGGAAGATCATAGCCTGAACCTATTCATGTGTTCTGTGCTGTCTGAATATGTCAAATATTGACACAGAACATATGAATAGAGCTGGCACAAATCAGAGTGCAGGTCCCCTGGCCACCAGCCATCATCCTATCCCCTGGTAGGACCGTCTCTTCTCCAGAGATACAAAATGAGCAGCTTTCAACCCAGGAATACAATGTGCATAATGCAGGCCTTGGGCTTCCCAGCTGGCTCAGTGGTAAAGAATCTTCCTGCCAGTGCAGAGCTGTAGGAGACACAAGTTTGATCCCTGGGTTGGGAAGATCCCTTGGAGAAAGAAATAGCAATGCACTCCAATATTCTTGCCTGGAATATCCCATAGACAGAGGAGCCTGATGGGCTATAGTCCATGGGGACAGAGTGGACACATTTCATATACAAGGGATATATATCCAAAGGTCTTGCATAATTCAAAATTAACATACTTCAAAACTAACTTTCCTGATATTGTTATTGTTGAGTCGTTGAGTTGCCTCCAACTCTTTTGAGACCCCACGGACTGTAGCCTGCCAGGCTCCTCTATCCATGGGATTATCCCAGCAAGAATACTGGAATCTGTTGCTATTTCCTGCTCCAGAGAATTTTCCCACCAGTCCAAATCTAACATAAAGTTTGCAAATGTTTGTACTTTTCATTGACTTCATGAACAAACTGACACAGAATGTAAGCTCACTGTGTACTCATTCTCAGAGCCTGAGCAATCCGTTTCCTTAGTACTCCTTGTGGCATTCATCTGGAGTAACATCCCTCTGGGCTCCGCCCCTGGCTTAGACAGTCTGAAAGTCTTCCTAGTGTCAAGCGGTGCTCTCCCAGCCCAGTTCAAGGGGAACTGTGGCTCTCTCTCAAGCGGTTTCATTTCATACACAGTTCCAACACATAACTCTAGGAACAAAGGAAAGAAGGGAGGTAAGGAGGGATGGAGGGAGGGAAAGGAGAAAGGAAGCAGTAAGGAAAATTTCCAAATTCTTCCGTTTTTCCTGATCTTATTCACTGTACCTAAGTCACAGATGTCCTGACACAGAAATTAACGAATATTTGTTGAGTGTCTTCCACAATGAAGAGAAAATTCAATGCAGTGTTTCATGGAAAGACAGAAGAGGTTCGGGTTAATTAATGAAAGGACTTTTGCTATTTTTCTTCATGGATTCTGTCCGGCTTCTTATCTTTACTTTGTGAGATTCTGATATCTATCTAAAACTACAGCATTACCAAAGACTGTTGTAAATACATATGCTAAATACACATGTGAATATACATATTTAGGCCAAAGACAGGTAACAGTACTCCAATCTGATTAGAAAGGAGTCTCTGTGGGAAAACTAAATGTGTTTGGAACAAGCAGGCAGGCATGAAATTAAGGAATTCATACTTTGTCTTTGAGCAATGGAGTGACATGATTTAAAATGTGTTTGGAAACATTAGTGTACCAATAAGATGAAAAATGGGAAAGATATTAAAGGGGGAGAGTGATGCTGGGAGTGGAAGAGGATAAGGGAAAGAAACAGTCCACCCTTCATATCCCTGGATGCAAATATGGAGGACCTACTGTAGTACACCATTTCATAGAATGGACTTGAGCATCTGAGGATTTTGGTGTTTGCTGGGGGGTGTTCTGGAACCAATTCTACATAGACACCTAGTGTATACTGTACTATGGACACTATGTGTCACTTTTTAGAATGAAGAAATGTTCCCGAGTGGGAGGGGAAAGTGTCTTAGGGAAAAGGAGAGATCAAGATAATGAAGGGGCAAACTCAACATTAGTAAAACCAAGGTCATGCCATCCAATCCCATCACTTTCTGACAAATAGAAGGGGAAAAAGTTGAAGCAATTTTCTTGGGCTCAAAAATCACTGTGGACAGTGACTCAGTTCAGTTCAGTTCAGTCGCTCAGTCGTGTCCGACTCTTTGCGACCCCATGAATCACAGCATGCCAGGCCTCCCTGTCCATCGCCAACTCCCGGAGTTTACCCAAACTCATGTCCATCGAGTCAGTGATGCCATCCAACCATCTCATCCTCTGTCGTCCCCTTCTCCTCCTGCCCCCAATCCTTCCCAGCATTAGGGTCTTTTCCAATGAGTCAACTCTTCGCATGAAGTGGCCAAAGTATTGGAGTTTCAGCTTCAACATCAGTCCTTCCAATGAACACCCAGCACTGACTACAGCCATGAAATTAAAAGAAGCTTGCTCCTTGGAGAGAAAGTTATGACAAACTTAGATAGCATATATAAAAGCAGAGACATCACTGCTGATAAAGATCTGTCTAGTCAAAGCTATGGTTTTTCCAGTAGTCATGTATGGATGTGGGAGTTGGACCATAAAGATGGCGAGTGCCAAAGAATTGATGTTTCTGAATTGTGGTGCTGGAGAAGACTCTTGAGAGATCAACAGCAAAGAGATCAAACCAGCCAATCCTAAAAGAAATCAACCCTGAATATTCATTGGAAGGACTGATGCTGAAGATGAAGCTCCAATACTTTGGGAACCCAATGGGAAGAGCCGACACATTGGAAAAGACCCTGATTCTGGGAAAGATTAAGGGCAGGAGGAGAAGGGCACAATAGGGGATGAGATGGTTCGACAGCATCACCGATTCAATGAACATGAATTTGAGCAAACTCTGGGAGATAGTGAAGGACAGGGAAGCTTGGCATGCTGCAGTCCATGGGGTCTACACAGAGTCAGACACAACTTAGCGACTGAACAACAACAAAGGGGAAAGAGAAGAAATAGGAGAAACTGATAGGGGGTAGAAAAAAAAAGGTTGTCAAATTAGATAAAGGAAAGAAGACTCATCTCTAAGACCTTTGGTTTACCTTTCTCCTTTATCAACAGCAGTTTCTTGTGTCTTTTAGAAATGTAACTTGTCAAGTATTTAATATTCCAGGTAGTGAAAATCATAATTATATACTTACAATATTTTAATTAAGCCTTGGTTGATTTTAATTAAAAAGAAAAGAAACACATAGGTCAAACACTACCATAGTGTTTAAGAAGAAACTTGAAGAAGAACTTTTGTTGACACAAGTGTTTTTAGTGCAGGAATATTGTCAATAAGATACAGAAAATGAAAGGAGGCCTAAATTTAGTTCTGTAAAGAACTCTCCACCAAGAAGACAAAATGCATCTCTAAATTTACTTTTATACACAGTCTATCTCTTGTGAAAATATTCTTAAATGTTTGATAGTGAGGGATAGAGGGCTTTTTCAACATGTTGCTTCCATATACCAAGACTGTAATGTGAACCTTGAGACTATGTGTCTGTTATGGAAAATTGTATTTGCTAGAATATTTACTATAAATAACCAAGTCTGTTCACTTAATAGCTTTAAAGTATGATAGCTGTAAAAATTGAATTTGTTTCTCAGTTATTTTAGGATTAATCCATAGATAGTGACCTCACTAACCTTGTTTTACTTCACCTCACTCATATATAAACAATGTAAACTTCTTTTTTGGGAAAAATATTTAAGATTTGCCTCACTATCCATACTACTTTGCATCAATTTTGTTTAATTATTAAAATCTATATACAATTACATTCATCCACAAGTCCTTAACTTTGTGCCCTGCTCTCCAACCACATAGGTTGAGTGCCATCCATATTTCACCCAGCCAAAACTCTTGAAATTTTGCCAACAACACGACATTGTCATTATTGCATATAGCCCTTTGGGAACCAGTAGAAATCCATCCTGGTAAGTAATGCAGTCTGTCTCCTCAGTAAGTATATTTCTTTTGGAGTATTAGGCTAATGTAAATAGCTTGACTGAAATGACTATTCATCTGTGTGATCTTAAGGGAGTAACAATCTCTTCAAGTTATTCTTCACATATGCAAATTACAGCTAACAAAACCTTCCTCACTGAGGTGTTGTAATAATCACTTAGACTCTACCTATGAAATTGCCTACCAGTACTTTGATTATTACCTGCCAAAGTAATATTCAGCCATATTCTGAAATTTTTGAATTTTTTAATCTCTGTATTCAGTGGCAATACTTCTACTATAATCTCTTCCACAGACTTAAGGAGGAAATTTTCCACTCTGATTTCAAGAGTTGTGCCTCTGCTTCTCCTTCAGTCTTCTTGCCTTTCCCTGTGTGCCTACTTCCAACCCCATTCTCTCTATTAGATCCACCAAAGAAATATTAGTATTATTTACCCTCTGGAAGAGTGGGCTTCCCAGGTGGTGCTAGTAGTAAAGAACAGCCTGCCAATGCAGAAGATGCATGAGATGCAGATTCAATCCTTGGGTCAGGAAGATCCCCTGGAGGAGGAAATGGCAACCTACTCCAGTATTCTTGCTTGAGAAATTCCATGGACAGAGGAGCTTCGCAGGCTACAGTCTAAGGGGCCTCAAAAAGTCAGACATGAATGAGCACTCTGGAAGAGGCAGGTCTATGAATCTGCCTGTCTTGATCTTCCCATACTAAGCACTAGTCTCCTGAATATTCAGCATTCAGAGAAATTGGTTACAGGTGACCTGAAGTATTTTGGATAGGTTACCAGGTGAAGGCGGGGCGGATGTCAGAGGAGGAGGGTGATTGGTTAACCACTGGTTCTAATTCAATTCAGTTCAGTTCAGTCGCTCAGTTGTGTTCGACTCTTTGTGACCCCATGAACCACAGCACTCCAGGCCTCCCTGTCCATCACCAACTCCTGGAGCTTACCCAAACCCATGTCCATTAAGTCAGTGATGCCATCCAACTGTCTCATCCTCTGTTGTCCCCTTCTCCTCCTGCCTTCAATCTTTCCCAACATCAGGGTCTTTTCTAATGAGTCATCTCTCGCATCAGGTGGCCAAAATATTGGAGCTTCAGCTTCAATATCAGTCCTTCCAATGAACACTCAGGACTGATCTCCTTTAGGATGGACTGGTTGGATCTCCTTGCAGTCCAAGGGACTCTCAAGAGTCTTCTCCAACACCACAGTTCAAAAGCATCAGTTCTTCTGCACTCAACTTTCTTTATAGTCCAACTCTCACATCCATACATGACTTACTGGAAAAACCATAGCCTTGACTAGATGGACCTTTGTTGACAAAGTAATGTCTCTGCTTTTTAATATGCTATCTAGGTTGATCATAACTTTCCTTCCAAGGAGTAAGCATCTTTTAATTTCATTACTCGGCCTAAATATGATAAGCGTCTTGATTTCTTTTTTTATTTTTTTTAAGGGTGAATGTCTCTTCCCCACCTTTGCTAGATGATCCATTTCTAAACTCACTGGGGAAAAAGTACAATAAAACAGCAGCTCAAGTTGTTCTGCGTTTCAACATCCAGCGAGGAGTTGTTGTCATTCCTAAAAGCTTTAACCCTGAAAGGATCAAAGAAAACTTTCAGGTAAGTGAACTGCTTCTGGAAATGTAAAAAGCAGTGTTTTGTTTTGTTTTTTTAAAGAGAATTTTCTGTTCAGATCAATAAGAAAGCTGCAATGACTTCATATGTTATTTTATACTAACTCCTCAACCCATTCCACCCATGTCTGGATTTAATTTAAGCTAAATTTGTGATAGTTCCTAGTAACTCAGGGATTGCTTTGCTGATTCGATGCCATCTAGCTCCTTTATTTCTTCTGTTTCCTGACCTATAGACTCTGGACACAACCTTCTCCCTTCGCTGTCAGCACAGCAGGAACAGAAGGTATAAAATTTGAAATTCATAGTAGTCAGCTTTCCACCTTCTTAATGGCTCTAGAAAAAGTTGGGGACAAATTTGGAAATTATTGAAGAGGATCATTTAGACTTCATGAATGCCAGTTCAGTTCAGTCTCTCAGTCGTGTCCAACTCTTTGCGACCCCATGAACCACAGCATGCGAGGCCTCCCTGTCCATCACAAACTCCCAGAGTCCACCCAAACCCATGTCCATTGAGTCGGTGATGCCATCCAACCATCTCATGCTCTGTCGTCCCCTTCTTCTCCTTCCCTCAGTCTTTCCCGGCATCAGGGTCTTTTCCAATGAGTCAGCTCTTTGTATCAGGTGGCCAAAGTATTGGAGTTTCAGCTTCAACATCAGTTCTTCCAATGAACACCCAGGATGGATCTCCTTTAGGATGGAGTGGTTGGATCTCCTTGCAGTCCAAGGGACTCTCAAGAGACTTCTCCAACACCACAGTTCAAAAGTATCAATTCTTCTGCACTCAGCTTTCTTTATACTCCAGCTTTCACATCCATACATGACTACTGAAAAAACCATAGCCTTGACTAGACGGACCTTGGTTGACAAAGTGATGTCTCTGCTTTTTAAAATGCTGTCTAGGTTGGTCATAACTTTCCTTCCAAGGAGTAAGCGTCTTTTAATTTCATGGCTGCAATCACCATCTGCAGTGATTTTGGAGCACAGTAAAATAAAGTCAGTTACTGTTTCCACTGTTTCCCCATCTATTTGCCATGAAGTGATGGGACCAGATGCCATGATCTTAGTTTTCTGAACGCTGAGCTTTAAAAAGCCAACTTTTTCACTCTCCACTTTCACTTTCATCAAGAGGCCCTTTAGCTCTTCTTCACTTTCTGCCATAAGGGTGGTGTCATCTGCATATCTGAAGTTATTGATATTTCTCCCTGCAATTTTAATTCCAGCTTGTGCTTCCTCCAGCCCCGTGTTTCTCATGATGTACTCTGCATATAAGTTAAATAAGCAGGGTGACAATATACAGCCTTGACGGACTCCTTTTCCTATTTGGAACCAGTCTGTTGTTCCATGTCCAGTTCTAACTGTTGCTTCCTGAACTGCATACAGGTTTCTCAAGAGGCAGGTCAGGTGGCCTGGTATGCCCATCTCTTTCAGAATTTTCCACAGTTTATTGTGATCCACACAGTCAAAGGCTTTGGCATAGTCAATAAAGCAGAAATAGATGTTTTTCTGGAACTCTCTTGCTTTTTCAAAGATCCAGCGGATATTGGAAATTTGATCTCTGGTTCCTCTGCATTTTCTAAAACCAGCTTGAACATCTGGAAGTTCACGGTTCACGTATTGCTGAAGCCTGGCATGGAGAATTTTAAGCATTACTTTACTAGAGTGTGAGATGAGTGCAATTGTGCAGTAGCTTGAGCATTCTCTGGCATTGCCTTTCTTTGGGATTGGAATGAAAACTGACCTTCTCCAGTCCTGTGGCCACTGCTGAGTTTTCCAAATTGGCTGATATATTGAGTGCAGCACTTTCACAGCATCATCTTTCAGGATTCGAAATAGCTCAACTGGAATTCCATCACCTCCACTAGCTTTGTTCGTAGTGATGCTTCCTAAGGCCCACTTGATTTCACATTCCAGGATGTCTGGCTCTAGGTGAGTGATCACACCATCGTGATTATCTGGGTCATGAAGATCTTTTTTGTACAGTTCTTCTGTGTATTCTTGCCACCTCTTTTTAATATCTTCTGCTTCTGTTAGGTCCCTACCATTTCTGTCCTTTATTGAGCCCATCTTTGCATGAAATGTTCCCTTGGTATCTCTAATTTTCTTGAAGAGATCTCTAGTCTTTCCCACTCTATTGTTTTCCTCTATTTCTTTGCATTGATTGCTGAGGAAGGCTTTCTTATCTCTCCTTGCTATTCTTTGGAACTCTGCATTCAAATGGGTATATCTTTCCTTTTCTCCTTTGCTTTTCACTTCTTTCCTTTTCACAGCTATTTGTAAGGCCTCCTCATACAGCTATTTTGCTTTTTTACATTTCTTTTTCTTGGGGATGATCTTGATTTCTGTCTACTGTACATCACGAGCCTCCATCCATAGTTCATCAGGCACTCTGTCTATCAGATCTAGTCCCTTAAATCTATTTCTCACTTCCACTGTATAGTCATAAGGGATTTGATTCAGGCCATACCTGAATGGTCTAGTGGTTTTCCCCACTTTTCAATTTCAGTCTGAATTTGGCAATAAGGAGTTCATGATCTGAGCCACAGTCAGCTCCCAGTCTTGTTTTTGCTGACTGTATAGAGCTTCTCCATCTTTGGCTGCAAAGAATATAATCAATCTGATTTCGGTGTTGACCATCTGGTGATGTCTATGTGTAGAGTCTTCTCTTGTGTTGTTGGAAGAGGGTGTTTGCTATGACCAGTGCGTTCTTGTGGCAAAACTCTATTAGCCTGTTCCCTGCTTCATTCTGTACTCCGAGGCCAAATACACCTGTTACTCCAGGTGTTTCTTGACTTCCTACTTTTGCATTCCAGTCCCCTATAATGAAAAGGACATCTTTTTTGGGTGTTAGATCTAGAAGGTCTTGTACGTCTTCATAGAACCGTTCAACTTCAGCTTCTTCAGCGTCACTGGCCAGGGCATAGACTTGGATTACCGTGATATTGAATGGTTTGCCTTGGAAATGAACAGAGATCATTCTGCCATTTTTGAGACTGCATCCAAGTACTGCATTTCGGACTCTTTTGTTGACTATGATGGTTACTCCATTTCTTCTAAGGGATTCCGACCCACAGTAGTAGATATAATGATCATCTGAGTTAAATTCACGCATTCCAGCTCATCTTAGTTCACTGATTCCTAGAATGTCGATGTTCGCTCTTGCCATGCATACCAACCTCCTTTATTTATTCTATAAGTAATCTGTAACCATCATTATAAATTATAGATGAGAAAACAGGTCACTAAACAATGGAGTAATTAGTTTACCGTGCTACTTCCAAAGAACAACTGCTAGGTATTAATAAATGCAGATATAGAAATATACCACGTAAAGTTAACCATTACCCATCAGTTGATAATTAAAATCTCAAAAGTAAGTTGTTTTTTGTCTCACTTATAAAGATAAAAATGGGACAGTGTTTACCCCCTCGGATAGGGAAATAATCAGAATGCTGACAGTATGTGGGAAAACAGGCACTTTCATATAATGCTGTTAGAAACACTAATTGATGTAAAATTTGGAAAAAGATCTTTTTCCAGCTCCATCAAAATTCAAATATATATATATATATATCCACTGACCCAACAATCTTTTCCTATAGATGCATTTGCATGGTTATGTGCATGGATACAGATGTTTATTACAGCATACTTTATCAGCTAAAAAGAACCTGGAAACAATTTTCAGTAGGATCTTAGAAAACAAATAATGATTTATTTGTGCAGTGAAAGATTATATAGCCATTTTTATCTATTTTTCTTTTTTGAAGAACTCTATTGAGGTGAAATTGAAATGCAATGAGCTGAACATAAAGTGTAAAATTGGAAAAGTTTTGACATATGTACACACCCATGAAACCACCACAATCAGGGGAATAAACATCTCTAGTATCTCCAACAGTCTCTTTAGGCCCCTTTAGAATCTATCCCTCCTGGTCTCCAAGCCCAAGCCAAGCAATGATTTGCTTTCTATCCCTAAAGACTAGTTTGCATTTCCTAGAATGTCATATAAATGAATTTACGTCGTATGTGTACCTTTATATCCATTTTTAAATAGTAAAGTGAAAATATAAATACCGATGTGGGAAGACATCCATATCAGATAATTATCTTCAGGGCTTTTTTGCTACCACATGAAGGTATGCAATTCAAACTTACCAAAGCAAAAAAGATACAGTTTACTGACTCTCATAACTGGAAAATTCATGGATAGATCAGACATGACTGGACACAGCTATTCAAATGATTTATAAAAGGACTGAGTTCTCCCCACCCCCTTTCTCCATATGGTGGCACACACAGTCCAAGTTAATCTATTACTCATGTTTAGTAAGGACAATCACAGAGAAAGGCTTCTATCTCTACCAATCCCTGCTTGTCCCTTTATGGGTCATTGCTACCCTCATAATAATCAGTGTCCAATGAACAAGATACCTTGATTGGTCCCCTGAGTGCCATTCCTTTTCCTGTGCTGAAGGAGGTAATGTCATGTGACAGACAGCCACTGTTGGTGGGGGAAGGTGTTAAGGAAAAAGGAAGCTTGTAAGGATTTATTTTTTAAGTGATTTCTTCATGACTGCTTTATGTTATAATAAAATTCCTTATACAATCTCATAAACTCTAATACTTGGATAATAAATAATCAAAGGAAAGAATGCTCTGAAAAGACCACTTGGAAATGATCCTTGGGGAAGTGACAAAGTAAATCATATACATCTATATGATGGATGCAGTGGCTAAATAGTCAGTCTCTATATTTTGACAAAAGAGATCACCAAGACATATTATGTGAATGAGATAAAGCTGCAGAATGATAAAAATATGATACAATTATTGCATTTTGCTCTTGGTGTGCTGAATGTTTGGAAGGAATCTGTAGGAAGGAGACTTGGACTGATGTGGTGGATATCAAGAGGCACTTTTGGTTTTTTTACTCCATAAATGTTGACGTACTTCTATAGTCTTTCATTTACAAAGAAGTCTTTCATTTCTTTACATATAATTATGTATTATATAATTAAAATTTATTAATGTAAATTACTAAAATAAAAACTTTTTAGAAAGATACAAGAGTAATAGAAGATAGATTGTAAACAGATAAACCAAGTGTTAAAAATAAAATAAGCTAAAACAAACTATTAAAATGTTCATAAAGGACTGTCATAAAACCAAGGTATAAAGTATATAAGCTAAAAAGAAAATAAAACAATGAAACTGTAATTAGAATTAAAAGGTAGATGAAGAGACATTAAAAGTGATGAAAGGATTAACAGGATGAAATAAAGCAAATTAAAAGTTAAAAAAATACATAAGCAAATTTAGAGACCAGGGAATATTTTTGTAAAAAAAAAAAAAAATGTATGAAGATCACTGTCCAGAATCAAAAGCTCAGCATCTTATACCAAAGTAGTAAGAATTCCTTACTGCTAGAATTTCAGGAAATGTTCTGAATGGATATTGTTTCAGAACACTTGAAATTTATTGCAAGATGTCCCCAGCAGGATTGTCTTAAAGACCAAGGGCAGAAAGAATTCCAGCTCCCCATAGTTGGGTGGCCTCCCAGCACCTGCCTAGCTCCTCTAGGACATTTGCAAAGATGTCCATAAATCTTGGAAGGGCTCCCACTGCTGGCCGCTCTCCCCGATCCCATGCCCTACTCATCTTCTACTATTCCAAATGTCTGTTTTTTTGTTTTTGTTATTTCAGATCTTTGACTTTTCTTTCACTGAAGAAGAAATGAAGGACATTGAAGCCTTAAATAAAAACATCCGCTTTGTGGAAATGCTCATGTGAGTTCTGGGGGATCATGAATTAGTTTCTGCCCAGTGGTGCTGGGTTGTCAAGAGTCAACCAACAGGCTCTTAGAAATCAGGACGATGTCCACAGAAGAAACAAGGGTAAAAGGCCAGTGGGCAGCATGTACTGAATTAGGAACTTCGTACAAACCTACATTTTTATTTAAAAGAAGACTTCTGGCATTTAGGACATTTCCATTGGTTAGGTTAACACATAACAAGCTAAAGACAGTGAGGAGAAATGAGTCACTGTGTTCATATGTTAATACAACGGTGGCATATTCAAACAACATATTTATTTCTTCCTTAAAAATCAAAGTGGGCACAAATTAGAGCAAAGCTGTCAACAAGAACAATTCTTGGGAAAGAGGCATGAGAGTGTAGCAGAAAGAGCACCAAATTGGGAGACAAGAAACTTGAGTTTTAGACAAATGTTTGCGTGTAAGAGTTAGAGTATCTGGTTTACCTATTTACTGACTTCCCACAGAAAAATTCCTTCAAAATGTTGCCAAGTTCACCTATCAACAGAAATAACCCTTTAACCTCTGAATATTACAGAGCCTTAAAAATTAAAAAAGAATATAGTTCATGCATATATACATGTATATATTTGTATACACACATACTTTTTTTCTTAATCATTATTCATTAATATTTCCAGTTCTTGAAATCATATGGATACTAATCTTTTTACAATCTTCTCTTTAAGTGAGCATTTTTTAAATGCTCATTAAGATGGTTAATATAGTTTGGGCACTTATCTTATTGGTCTCACTATTTTTCATGAGTCAGAAACTGCTGACTATGCTAATACTGAATTTCTAAATCAATTTCTGAATTAATAAAACAGCTTTCTAATGTGAATTTTCCAGGGGAAGAAATTAATTGACATCAAAAAGCACCTCCTAGCCTCAAGAACAAAAAAGTAAACACAAACATGTAACTAACAAACATTTACAGGTTAATTAACAGTTCTCGAAGATAAACTATTTCTATTGAATAAATGTCTAAATTAAAAAGAGATAGTAAGAGACAGAGAATTCCCCAATGTGCTGCTATATTTACAGTTGGTTGGTGACATTAATTGGTTTGACATTTGACATTTTTAATACCTAGTTCTAGCAACATTGAGAAAATAACTCATTGCACCAGGAAATAACTAGAAAAATCAGCAAGGAGAAACAAAGATTGATTAAAAAAATATATCATTTAGAAATGCTAGGTCACGGTTCTTCTATTTTTCCTATGGGTGAACTTTGAGAGCCTTTTTGGTTCTGTTTAATATTTTATTGACAATTTAAAGCACATAGTACTTACAGAGAACTAATTCTTAGGTGTGTTTCAGGACAGGCACACACACTCCAGTCCTTTTATAGACTGTTTCACCATTATTCTTGCCTGAAGAATCCCATGGACAGAGGAGCCTGGCAAGCTACAGTCCAAAGAGATGCAAAGAGCTGGACATGACTGAGCACACATACACACACAGCCTTCTTCTACCCACCCCCTACTCCACACACACACCTACACCAGAGTGCTATCTGGGGCTTCAGTAAAAGGCGCTGGCTTGAGAGGAACCATGGGAGGAAGCTGGGTACAAAATAGAAATGGAATGAGTAAGAAAAAAGAGGGAATGGTTGGTGAAATTATCAAAAGATGCTAGTAATACACACAGATGTGCAACATTAGAAGTGAACTTTTTCCCTTTGGGGGAATTGTTTTGGCAGGTGGTGTGACCATCCTGAATACCCATTCCACGATGAATACTGACTCGAGAGAACTCCGCAGCAGATATTTTCCCTTCTACATGTGCTAGGACTTTGGGTTGGTGGTTGCTTCAGCCATGGAAATGGCTTACTATCCTCAGATGAAGTGGTGATCGAGATATTTAACTTGTGTGTAGTGTTACGACTTTGATTTAACTATGTGGGGTTGGGGGGGGGTTAAATCTATTGAAATAACTGTTGGAAATTATCAGCTAATGTTTTATTAAATCAGTGTCTTCTGGGTTTCAGACAGAAAAATATTAGGCTTTAGAAAAGACTTCAGAAGTAACATATGAGGATAATAACTCATGAATTTGGATACTGCTGCCGTGGATAGTCTGAGTTCTTCAGCTGTTAACAGGGCAAACAGAGGATAGAGAGCTAGACCATGCCAGTGTGTTGGCAGTGAGCTTGATGATTTGAACCACTGACTGTAATATAGACACAGTCAAGTTAAGATCCACACATGCACTATTAACAAGGAAGTGATTCACCTCATCTTGAGTAGAGAGAGAGGGCTAAGTATAGTAAAATCTTAAAAGAGCTAATTTAACACCAGAGCAGTTAACAAAGCCATACTGATTTGGTTGTTGTCTGTTTCCATCCAGTGTGTTTGTGTAGCTTTTATTCAGCTTGAGAGATGGATAATTGGTGGTTCTTTCTTGCATGCTTTAAAGGACCTTAGATTCAACAAGCTAGTGATCCATGATACCACTGCCTATCACTCTTGCCCCCATTCATTATACAACAGCCATTGTGCAAACTGACTTGAGACAACCAATAGAAATAAAACTCTGTTTTATAAAGTAGTCCACAGACTATTATTTCAAAATAATACATATAAAAAGAAAGTGTTAGGAAACATATTGAAAGAAGAGGCTTTGTAAATTCATTAGACTTAAGACTTTGAAAGTTATTGGGATAACTGAATTTTGAGAAAGTAGCAAGTTCAAAAGAATACTGATAATTTTATTGTATGTAAATTTTAAGTGAATAAAAAGATTATTAGAATTCCATAGTAGAGATGTACCTAGTTTCAATCCACCCAGAGCTATATATTTTATTCATATTAAGTCATTCTCACAGGGCAAAAGAGCTCTTTAAGACTTCAAGACAAACTTATGTTTATCCAAGACCAATTACTTATAGGTAATCTTCTATGACCTGAAGGCATACATTTCTGAGGAATTATCACTTAAAAAATTAATCTTTACTTATTGTTTCTACTAATTCTAAAATTAATACTTACAATGCTCTTCTATGGGAAATAGCTTGTTCATAAGAAATAATAAAAATGATGATTTATTCTAGCACACGAATGTCTGTTTTGTTGCTTGAGGTGTGTAGGGGGGGAATCATCTGAATTTATTTAAATTAAAGGCCTTTGATTGAATTCCTACTGTACATTTAGCACTGGGAAGATAGGGAAGAAAAGGGAATACTATAAGGAAAGAACAGAAACTCAATTCCTGATCCCTATTGTCAAAATTCTTCAAAATACTTTAGGGAACTGGTGTGGAAGAAGAACCACACCTAGCACACGAATTTTTAAAGGTAGGCATTGGAAAAGAGCCCCACTATTTGTCTGGGAAAATGTATTGGGTTGTCCAAAAATTTCGTTAATATTTTTCCATAACATCTAACGGAAAAATCCAAACGAACTTTTTGGACAACCCAATGTTTCTAGATTGAAAGAGAGAATTCCCTCTCAGTCTAAATAGAAATAGAGAAAAAAAGAGTTGGATACAGAAAACAGATCAGGAAAGAGTGATGGTCTACATGAGTTTCTGCATGTCACTTCTCCATTCACTTGACTCCTTCCCATCTGTTTTCGAATAAATTGCATCCCCCCAGAATTTATATGAGGTCCTAGCCCTCAGTACCTCAGAATGTGACCTTATTTGGAAATAGGATCATTACATATGTGATTATGTAAGAAGAGGTCATACTGGAGTAGGGAAGTCCCTAATCCAATATGACTGGTGTCCTTTAAAAAAGGGAAATTTGGAAACAGATAACACACAGGGAGAGCACCATCTACAGATACAGGCAGGGATCAGGGTGATGTTTTTACAAAGATGTCCAGCAAACCACCAGAAGCTAGGTGAGAGGCTTGGGCCAGATTCTCCCTCCGAGCCCTCAGAAGGAACCAGCACTGCCAACACCTTAATCTTGAAGGTGAAGTTCTGGCCTCTAGAACCGTGAGACAATAAATTTCTATTAAATGTCTCTGGTTTGTGGCACTTTGATCAAGCAGCCATAGCAAACAAATACACCATCTCTCTATCAAGTTTTCCAACCTCTCAAGCTGACAGCAGCAATAAAAATGGCCTTAGTCAATGCTTAACTGAGCTCAAATATTGATGATCAATGTTTTTTACCTTCTGGGGGACGTTTGCAACCCCAGAGATGTTTGTTAATCGAAATCAATCTCTATGCTAATCAGAGGTTTCTAATGGAGTATGGAGTAAGGTAAATCAATAGTTATATAACCTGACTGGAAAAGGAGAGGAGGCCAATTCCATGTCTACTGATCCATAAAAACACATGGACTGGAACAGCAAGGACACTCTGTCCCAGCCTGCTGAAAGTTTTTTGTTTGCCCATGACTAACTGTTCTCCCTGGAGGACCTCCCCCAGCCACTATCTTCCATAGACAATGATACAGAGGTTAGTGAAAGAACACACGAGAGGCACATATGCACCAACCCCAAGTCTGCAGGCTTCAGCACTGTGACACATTGCACAATTCATGACCACAGTTACGGGAATTCAAAGATTGAGCTACATTATATTTCCCAGATTCCAAATTTCCCTGAAACTCCCTTAAAATTTTCAGCTCTCACTGGGTACTTCAATTTCTGACCATTGCAGACTAGTAACTAAATCACGGTACCTTGTAGACCTCTGGTCTTGAATGTGAACCCTTCCTGAGTCTGAACTGTACCCATCATGTCTCTACTTCCAGATACCAAATCCCCAAGTTTGCACTTCTCTTGAAGGGGTAAGGGGGGCGGGGGAGTCATTGATAATCACAATCTCTTCTGGACACAGGCATTTTAGCTGGTCTGAGAGCTGAGATGCAGAACATGGTAGAAGGGAGTAGACATGGTCTTGCCAAAAGTACATGAACTTTGTTGGGCCCCCATTAAATCTGGCTATTGATAAATTTTTCTACAAATACTATGTGGCATCCTTAGGAGCATGAGGGCCCCTTTAATCCTGTCTTGGGGGTTGTCAGGAAGAGACAAAATTGCCAAAGGAATCGGAGCTGGGTAATCCTCACTTTAAGTCCTGCTGAGGTTGGTCACATGTTGGTCAGAGAGGAGCAACTAGTGGAAATGACTGAACATATGTTTTTAAACGGTGTTGCTATTTGATATGTACTATTGAGCATTTTTGTATTGACATTCATATGTAAGACTATTCCATAGTTTTCTTTGTGTAAAATTAGTTTCTTTTTAATTGGCACAATTATCAAATTGTGCTCCTTTCATTGTCAAAAAGAGAGCAAGAGTTTCTTTCATGCACTCCACTCTAGAGCAAATTAAATTTAAATTATTTGTTTCTTAAAGTATAGGTAGAATTCACTTGAGAATTGCATCTCTGTCAATAAGGAACCTGTACATTTTCTGTATCATCTCAAATCAATTTTGCAAATTTATCTTCTTCTAAAATTTATCAATGCCATACATTTAGCAAATGGAGATATATTTGTTCATTTAGTCAACAAGTTATTTTGTGTGCCACTCTGGTAGGCTCTGTCCTAGGCAGTTGGGATATTTCAGTAAACAAAATCCCTAAGAGATCTGCATAGCAAGATGGCAGAGTAGAAGGATGTGTGCTCACCTGTTCTTATGACAACCCTGGAATCATGATTAACTGCTGACCAACCATTGACAAAGAAACACTGGAACCTACCAAAAAAGATACTCTACATCCAAGAACAAAGGGGAAGCCATGACCAGATGGTAGGAGGGGCACAACTGTGATAATATCAGCAGCAGAATACACTTTCTTCCCAAGTGCACACAGAACATTCTCCAGGCCAGATCACATCTTGGGTTGTAAATTAAGCCTTGGTAAATTTAAGAAAACTGAAACCATATCAAGCGTCTTTTCTAACCACAACACTACGAGATTAGAAATAAACTATAAGAAACTATAAAAAACACAAACACATGGAGGGTAAACAATACGCTACTAAACAACCAATGGATCACTGAAGAAATCAAAGAGGAAATTAAAAAAACACCTAGAGACAAATGAAAATGAAACCACAATGTTCCAAAACCTACAGGATGCAGCAAAAGGTCCTAAGAGGGAAGTTTATAGCAATACAGTCTTACCTCAGGAAACGAGAAAAGTCTCAAATAAATAACCTAACCTCACATCTAAAACAACTAGAGGAAGAAAAACAAACAAAACCTAAAATTAGCAAAAGGAAAGAAATCATAAAGATCAGAGCAGAAATAAATGAAATAGAGACAAAGAAAACAATAGCAAAGATCAATGAAACTAAAACCCGGTTCTTTGAAAAGATAAACAAAATTGATAAACCTTTAGCCAGGCTCATCAAGAAAAAAAGGAGAGGACTCAAATCAATAAAATTAGAAATGGAAAAGCTATAACTGACACCACAGAAATACAAAGGATCGTATGAGACCACTGTATGTCAATATAAACCACTGAATGTCAATAAAATGGACAACCTGGAAGAAATGGTCAAACTCTTGGAAAGTTACAATCTCCCAAGACTAAACCAGGAATATGAAATATGAACAGACCAATTGCAAGCACTGAAATTGAAACTGATTTAAAAACTCCAAACAAACAGATGCCCAGGATCTGATAGCTTCACAGGTAAATTCAATCAAACATTTAGAGAAGAGCTAACATCTACTCTTCCAAAACTGCTCCAAAACATTTCAGAGGAAGAAAAACTCCCAAACTCATTCTATGAGGCCACCATCACCCTGATACCAAAACGAGACCACAAAAAAAGATACCACACACACACACACAAACAATAATCCAATATCACGATGACATAGATGCAAAAATCCTCAACAAAATACTAGCAATCTGAATCCAACAATACATTAAAAAGATCAAACACCATGATCAAGTGGGATTTATCCAGGGGATGTAAGGATTTTTCAATAGCCACAAACCAATCAGTGTGATACATCATATCAACAAACAACAACTGAAGAATAAAAACCATATGATTATCACAATAGATGCAGAAGAAGCTTTTGAAAAAGTCAACACCCATTTATGATTAAAAAAAAAAACTCTCCAGAAAGTGGGGATAGAGGAGTTTATCTCAACATAATAAAGACCATATACAACAAACCTACAGCTAACATCATACTCAATGGTGAAAAGCTAAAAGCATTTCTGCTAATATTAGGAACAAGACAAGGATATCCACTCTTGCCACTTTTATTCAATATAGTTTTGGAATTCTTAGCAATGACAATTAGAGAAGAGAAAGAAATAAAAGGAATCCAAATCAGAAAAGAAGTTAAGCTGTCATTGTTTGCAGATGACATGATACTATACAAAAAAATCCTAAAGATACTTCAAGAAAACTACTAGAGCTCATCAATGAATTTGGTAAAGTTGCAGGTTACGAAATTAATACACAGAAATCTGCTGCATTTCTATACACCAACAATGAAAGATCAGAAAGAGAAATTCAAAAAGCAATTACATTTACCATTCCATCAAAAAGAATAAAATGCCTAGGAATAAACCTACCTAAGGACACAAAAGATCTGTACTCCAAAAACTGTAAGATGCTGATGAAAGAAATTGAAGATGACACAAACAGATAAAGAGATATACCATGTTTGTGGGTTGAAAGAACAATGTTGTCAAAATGACTGTATTTCCCAAGGCCATCTACAGATTCAGTGCAATCCCTATCAAATTACCAACAGCATTTTTCTCAGAACTAGAAAAAAAAAATCTTTAACTCTGTATGGAGACACAAGAGACCCAAAATGGCCAAAACAATCTTGAGAAAGAAAAACAGAGCTGGAGGAGTCAGGCTCCCTGACTTCAGATTATACTACAAAGCTATAGTCATCAAAATAGTATGGTACCAGCACAAAAATAGAAATATAGATCACTGGGGCAAGACAGAAAGTCCAGAAATAAACCCACACACTTATGGTCAATTAATCTATGATAAAGCAGGCAAAACTATACAAAGGAGGAAAGACAGTCTCTTTAAAAAATGGTACTGGGAATACTGGACAGCTACATGCAAAAAAAAAAAAAAAAAAAGAAGATTCTTTAATACCATACACAAAAATAAACTCAAAATGGACTAAAGACCTAAATATGAGACTGAACACTACAAAATCATAGAGGAGAATATAGGTAGAATATTCTGATATAAATCCCAACAAGGTCTCAAAGTAATGGACATAAAAACAAAAATAAACAAATGGGACCTAATTAAACTCAAAAGTTCTTGAACAGCAAAGGAAACTATTAAAAAAATGAAAAGACAATCCACAGAATGGGAGAAAATATTTGCAAATGATATGACCAACAAATGATTTGTCTCCAAGATTTATAAACTGCTCATGCATATTATTATCATCAAAACAAATCAACCTAATCAAAAAATGAGTGGAAGACCTAAATTGATATTTCTCCAAAGAAGATACACAGAAGGCCAACAAGCACATGAAAAGATGTTCAACATCACTAATTATTAGAGAAATGCAAATCAAAACTACAATGAGATATCACCTCATACCAGTCAAAATGATCATCAAAAAATCCACAAAGAACAAATTCTGGAGAGGGTGTGGAGAAAAGGGAACCCTCCTACATTGTTGGTGAGAATGTAAATTGGTACAGCCATAATTGGGAACAGTATAGAGCCTCTAATGAAAATGAGTTAATGCAGAAAACAGAAGTTATAAATTATTTCTTCAGTATGAATCAAGAGAAAATTTCTCTGATAAATAACAGACCACCACTGAAAGACAGAAGTAATCCAAAAGATTAAATTAAGCTGGTAATCTACTCTCCTTCTTGTCCCAAGTTTCTTGAAATAGCTAGGCAGAGAACCAATTAAATAGAGCACATCTATAGCACCTCTAAAATAAAGAAAGGGTGCCATCACTGAACCTCAAATCCTTAAGATTAGAACGTTGAGGTTATTGGACTGACAAAGAAGTAAGAGTAGATAACTGTAGCTGGATGTACTTGCAGGAAACAAGTGCTTCAAAGATAATAGCAATTTTAGACAGGCTTCAAATTTATAGTAAAACAAATAATAGAAGTTCCCATGACTTCACACCGGACAGGGCTCTCCCATCCATATAAACAGTGCTGAGAGACTCCCAATAGCCTTATTTGCTCCCCAGGCAGAAACCTACTTCTTTTTATCAAAGTGAATACTATTCCAGTAGAGAGCAGCTATCACAACATGGAGACTGAAGAAACAGAAAAATCACACAAAAGGTAAGATCAAAAAAAGAAAAGAGCAAAGCTGATCTTGGCATTTACTTTCAGGATAAAGCTATGGAATGGGGGATGGGGAGAAGAAGTGATAATAGAGGGAGGATTAAAGGCTACCCTAGGCTACATGAGAACAAGTATATTATAACTGAAGCAGAATAGATCTTGGACCTCAAAAGTATTCCACTCTGGCGTAAGAATTATTTTGTGCTGAAAGCAACTGAGAAGCAATAGACTTAAGAAAAACTTTCTGTCCTCCTCCTATTTGTCTAAAAGGAGGATATAAACTTACAAAGGTGTCCCTCCACCCCCTCTACCAGGAAGAATGAAAGTTAAACGCTAGGGAAAACTTTAGATCTTTATCAATCCGAATATGGCACCAGAGGGCTTCCTTGGTGGCTCAGATGGTAAAGAATTTACCTGCAATGCAGGAGACCTGGGTTCAATCTCTGGGTCTAGAAGATCTCCTGGGATAGGAAATGGCAACCGACTCTAGTACTCTTGCCTGGAAAATCCCATGGACAAGGAGCCTGGAGGGCTACAGACACAAAGAGTTGGACATGATTGAGTGACTAACACATGGCACCAGAGGAATTTACACGACAAACTTTGCTAACTAGACTTTATCTTCTGTTAGTCTCCCATATATTTATCTTCCCACAATTTGCTGTCCCTAGAGACTCAAAATCCTTTTGTCGTGACAGTTCCCTAATAATGTATTATTTCTTGGTTAAGAAACTATGTGAGGGGACTTCTCTGGTAGTCCACTGGTTAAGGACACCTTGCAAAGCAGGAGACATGGATTCGATCCCTGGCCAGGCAATTAAGCCCACTTGCCACAACTATTGAGCCCATGGACGCTGCAACTAGAATCCATGTGCTGCAATGAAGATATCTCCTGCCACAATAAGACCTAATACAGCCAAATTAATTGATTAATTTATTAAAATGAACAGGAAAAAAAAATCAAACTCTGAGAGATAGTGAAGGGCAGAGAGGCCTGGTGTGCTGAAGTCCATGGGGTTGCAAAGAGTTGGATACAATTGAGCAATTGAACAAGGGGGAAAAAAAGAGGTTATGTAAGACCAAACTCTAACTAAGCCTTTGAGTTACTCATCTCCCTTGTGTAACATGCATAAATACACATGTTTGTAAACTTGTTTGTTTTTCTCTTGTTAATCTGTCTTCTGTCAGTCCAAACTACAGGACTCCAGCTGGAGAACCTAAGATGGGTTCAGTTCAGTTCAGTTGCTCAGTCGTGTCCGACTCTTTGCGACCCCATGAATTGCAGCACGCCAGGCCTCCCAGTCCATCACCAACTCCCAGAGTCTACCCAAACCCATGTCTATCGAGTTGGTGATGCCATCCAACCATCTCATCCTCCGTCGGCCCCTTCTCCTCCCACCCCCAATCCTACCCAGCATTAGGGTCTTTTCCAATGAGTCAACTCTTCGCATGAGGTGGCCAAAGTATTGGAGTTTCAGCTTCAACATCAGACCTTCCAATAAACACCCAGGATTGATCTCTTTTAGGATAGATTGATTAGATCTCCTTGCAGTCCAAGGGACTCTCAAGAGTCTTCTCCAACACCACAGTTCAAAAGCATCCATTCTGCGGCACTCAGCTTTCTTCACTGTCCAACTCTCACATCCATACATGACCACTGGAAAAACCATAGCCTTGACTAGATGGACTTTTGTTGGCAAAGTAATGTCTCTGCTTTTAAATATGTTATCTAGGTTGGCCATAACCTTCCTTCCAAGGAGTAAGCGTCTTTTAATTTCATGGCTGCAGTCACCATCAGCAGTGATTCTGAAGCCCAAAAAAATAAAGTCTGACACTGTTTCCACTGTTTCCTCATCTATTTCCCATGAAGTGATGGGACCAGATGCCATGATCTTAGTTTTCTGAACGTTGAGCTTTAAGCCAACTTTTTCACTCTCCTCTTTCACCTTCATCAAGAGTCTCTTTAGTTCTTCTTCACTTTCTGCCATAAGGGTGGTGTCATCTGCATATGTGAGGTTATTGATATTTCTCCCGGAAATCTTGATTCCAGCTTGTGTTTCTTCCAGCCCAGCGTTTCTCATGATGTACTCTGCATAGAAGTTAAATAAGCAGGGTGACAATATACAGCCTTGACGGACTCCTTTTCCTAGTTGGAACCAGTCTGTTGTTCCATGTCCAGTTCTAACCGTTGCTTCCTGACCTGCATACAGGTTTCTCAAGAGACAGGTCAGATGGTCTGATATTCCCATCTCTTTCAGAATTTTCCACAGTTTATTGTGATCCACACAGTCAAAGGCTTTGGCATAGTCAATAAAGCAGAAATAGATGTTTTTCTGGAACTCTCTTGCTTTTTCAATGATCCAGTGGATATTGGCAATTTGATCTCTGGTTCCTCTGCCTTTTCTAAAACCAGCTTGAACATCTGGAAGTTCACAGTTCACGTATTGCTGAAGCCTGGCTTGGAGAATTTTGAGCATTACTTTACTAGCATGTGAGATGAGTGCAATTGTGCGGTAGTTTGAGCATTCTTTGGCATTGCCTTTCTTTGGGATTGGAACGAAAACTGATCTTTTCCAGTCCTGTGGCTAAGATGGGTAGAGGAAGAAATTTGTCCTTGCCTATAAGACTATTGAACTGTGGTGCTGGAGAATACTCTTGAAAGTCCCATGGACTGTGAGGAGATCAAACCAGTCTGTCCTAAAGGAAATCAACCCTGAATATTCATTGGAAGGACTGATACTGAAGCTGAAGCTGCAATCCTTTGGTCCCCTGATGCCAAGATCCAACTCATTGGAAAAGACACTGATGCTCGGAAAGATTGAAGACAGGGGGAAAGGGGGATGACAGAGAACGAGATGGTTGGATGGCATCATCAACTCAATGAACATGAGTTTGAGTAAACTTCAGGAGATGGTCAAGGACAGGGAAGCCTGGCGTGCTGCAGTCAATGCAGTCACAAAGAGTCGGACACAACCGAGCAGCAACTGAACAACAACAATAAGACTATGTCAGGTAGTAGTTGGTAGTATCCTTTTAATAAGGGAGGCAAAGAAGCCAAAGGCAAGAACAGACCAGTTGTCTCCTCTTGCCAACTCCACCTGCCTTCTAGGCAAGAAGCCTCTGACAGAGAAGTTAAACACCAAGGTGAACTATGAAAAGCTGAAAGATAAGAGCAGAACATAGTTTACATCAGCAAAGAAGACAGCCACAGGGCTTTGCCTAAAATGACCTTGAGCAATCAGTAGCTCAATTCCAGAAAAATAAACAAGCCAATCAAAAAATGGGCCAAAGAATTAAACAGACATTTCTCCAAAGAAGACATTTAGATGGCTAACAAACACATGAAAAGATGCTCAACATCACTCATTATCAGAGAAATGCAAATCAAAACCACAATAAGGTACCATCTCACGCCCGTCAGAATGGCTGCTATCCAAAAGTCTACAAGCAATAAATGCTGGAGAGGGTGTGGAGAAAAGGGAACCCTCTTACACTGTTGGTGGGAATGCAAACTAGTACAGCCACTACGGAGAACAGTGTGGAGACTCCTTTAAAAACTGGAAATAGAACTGCTATATGACCCAGCAATCCCACTGCTGGGCATACACACCAAGGAAATCAGAATTGAAAGACACACGTGTACCACAACGTTCATTGCAGCACTGTTTGCAATAGGTAGGAGATGGAAGCAACCTAGATGTCCATTGGCAGATGAATGGATAAGAAAGCTGTGGTACATATACACAATGGAATATTACTCAGCTATTAAAAAGAATGCCTTTGAATCAGTTCTAATGAGGCGGATGAAACTGGAGCCTATTATACAGAGCAAAGTAAGTCAGAAAGAAAAACACCAATACAGTATATTAACTCATATATATCGAATTTAGAAAGATGATAACGATGACCCTATATATGAGACAGCAAAAGAGACACAGATGTAAAGAACAGACTTTTGGACTCTGCAGTAGAAGGTGAGGGTGGGATGAGTTGACACAATCATTGAAACATGTATATTATCATATGTGAAATAGATCACCAGTCCAGGGTCGATGCATGAGGCAGGGTGCTCAGGGCTGGTGCACAGGGATGACCCTGAGGGATGGGATGGGGAGGGAGGTGGGAGGGGGGTTGAGGATGGGGAACACATGTACACCCATGGCTGATTCATGTCAGTGTATGGCAAAAACCACTACAAAATTGTAAAGTAATTAGCCTCCAATTAAAATAAATTAATTAATTTTTTAAAAGTTTCCTATATTATAAATATAATTTTTGAGGATATATATATATCTTATCTACCTCTAGAAAGAATTAATAAGCCAGATTATTAGACTTATTAAAATTTAATGGAGAAAGTTTTTATTCCATTTACCCAATAAAACATTAATATATCAAATATTAATATAAACCTGAGAAGAAGGTAAAGATTTCTAGGGATTTTATTTTATTTTATTTTTTTGCTTTTTTATGCTTTATATGCACTGTCTCTAAGGGGAAAATGTCTTGCTAAAGTAGAAAAAGAAAAAAATGTTTTAAAGAAGCTAATGATCATTGGTTACTTGGTTACTTGGAAATATGTCAAGAGCAAAAACTGTTTTTAAAGAACTTAAAAATTTTAATATCTGACACACAGTTACACATAGGGAAAAGTTTTATGTGTATTTTTATAAAGTTTTTTATTCAAGATGACACCTTGGATAAATTAGATTGGTTTAACCTTTTGGTTTAGAAATAACTATCTTGGGACTTCCCTGGTGGTCCACTGGCTGTGCTCCCAATGCAGGGGTCCTGAGTTTGATCCCTGGACAGGGAACTAGATCCCACATGCCACAACTAAGACCTGGTGCAGCCAAATAAATAAATATTAAAAAAAAGAAAGAAAGAATTATCTTTTCTCTGATTTTATCAGTATAATACTATTTAGCATATTTTCTTGGGTTTATTTTCTAATAAAAAGAGCTAGTTAACTTGAATTTTCTAGATTTACTCTACTGATTTGAATGGACAATAAGCCAATCCATATAAGATTATAAAATATTGAAACTGTGTCAAAATAAGTTGAATTATAATAGATAATTCTTTATAAGAGGAATTCTTGCAGTGCTATAAATCTTACAGGCTTAATGTGTCAGCATAAATTATAATATCCAAATCCTTAGTTGTAAGTAGTTAAACTAATATTAAATTATATTAATTATGGAGTCATCTTTGGATACCTGAAAAATTACTAAGTAAGATAAAGACGTGAAGCATTGGTCACTAAACAGATTAATTTACCCTCTCTAATTTTTATAAAAATTACAGAATGGCAATCAGCAAATTCAAGGACGAAGATGCCTTTAAATGAAAATATACAGGACTATTTTTGCCAACTTAAAATTTGATAAGATGATAGTGTAGATAAAAAATTGTTTCTCACCATCCTCCTCTACAGGGACTAGGTCACTAGCCACTGCAGTCATTGACCTTCAACACACCCTGAATGGAGTTCAGGGAGGAGATCAGCAATGAGGCACTCTGTGCTCTGGGAAAACTGGCTGACTAGGCCTTCAGATATGTTTTCAAGAAAAGATTTTATGAGCCCAATTTCATACATCTTTGAATATCTAGAAAAGCACTAACATCATTAACAGAGACATCTGCTCCTGGTAACTAGCAGCAACCTTCTGCCAAAATGTGTGCTTGATTGCCATACCTACCCCCTTTCACTAAAATCACATATTTCCTAATGAAAATGCCAATTAATCTGAGTTTTCTAGATTTCCTCTACTGCCTAGATTCTCTCCCCACCCACCCGTTACCTCCAGAAAAGTTCCTTAGAGCTATCGGAGAGGCTGTCTCCCGGGCTGTAGTCTTCATCTTACCCCAAGTAAAACTTAACTCATAACTCTCACACTGTGCTTTTTTTTTTTTTTCTGTTGACAACAGATAATTAGGAGTCATGGACAAACATAGCTACTTAGTTCTTGCTTTTTCTCATTTTAAATTTCCCTGTCAATTGGATACAAAACTTGGTTGCTATAGCTGAAAATCTCAAAAGTCACCTCTTAAAAGCCAGATCCTAAACAGACCTTCCTTTCTTAACAGGTATTATAGCAACCCCCAAACTCTGGACATTTCAAACTGTGATAAGCCTCTTTCACTATTAATTTATGAAAGTCAAGTTTATGGTTTAGAGTAGTAACTTAAATTTAAACTCTAAATTTGGGAATTCCCTGGCAGTCCAGTGAGGACCAGGTTCAATCCCTTGTCTAGAAAATAAGATCCCATAAGCCACACGGTGTGGCAAAAAAACCTAAACTTTTCTCATTCTAATTTGTCTGATACTAAACTCTGAAGGACTGATGCTGAAGCTGAAGCTCCAAACTTTGGCCAACCTGATGCGAAGAGCTGACTTATTGGAAAAGACCATGATGCTCGGAAAGACTGAGGGCAGGAGGAGAAGGGGATGACAGAGGATGAGATGGTTGGATGGCATCACTGACTCGATGAACATGAGTTTGGCAAACCCTGGGATATAGTGAAGGACAGGAAAGCCTGGCATCCTGTAGTACATGGGGTCGCAGAGTTGGATATGACTTAGGACCAAACAACAGCTAAATACTAACAAATCATTCCATTCAGATAACTGACCCAAGCATGCCACATTATCAGAGGTTAAAGAATTAATATCTATGCTTAATAGTAGATATTATGCTTTTAAAGTTGCTTAAGAATTTGCCATGCTACAAAAATAAAGGCATTTTCTATGTCTTTGTGAAGCCCAATAAAGTTATTGGAGATAGTCCAACATCCAAAAAAACACATTATTAAGCTTAAAACCATTGAAGAAAATGCATTATGTGTTACTATGCAAACAAGTAACTCTTACTAGTTTGAATCCAAAAGAAACTAAACGTTTATAGTCAATACAAAGAAAGTTATGTAATCTAGTTTTTGGAAGAAAAAAATTACTGATAAAATCTTGCATTATTTGTAATTTTCATAAACCCCTAAAAAGCTAAAACTGTAGAGTGAGACCCAAAGCCCCTACCTAATGAACCATTTGAACATTTAAAATGAACTTCACTTTATTGTTTCAAGTTTTGATATACATTTTAATAATTACTTATAAATAAATATTCTGGCTGGAGTTAAGTCAAATAAAGAGTCTCTTGATGAAAGTGAAAGAGGAGAGTGAAAAAGTTGGCTTAAAACTCAACATTCAGAAAACTAAGATCATGGCATCTGGTCCCATCACTTCATGGCAAACAGATACAGAAACAGTGGAAACGGTGACAGACTTTCTTTTGCTGGGCTCCAAAATCACTGCTGATGGTGACTGCAGCCATGAAATTAAAAGACACTTGCTCCTTGGAGAAAAGTTATGACCAACCTAGACAGCATATTAAAAAGCAGAGACATTACTTTGCCAACAAAGGTCCATCTAGTCAAAGTTATGATTTTTCCAGCAATCATGTATGGATGTGAGAGTTGGACGGTGAAGAAAGCTGAGCACCGAAGAATTGATGCTTCTGAACTGTGGTGTTGGAGAAGACTCTTGAGAGTCCCTTGGACTGCAAGGAGATCCAACCAGTCAATCCTAAAGAAGAACAGTCCTGAATATTCATTGGAAGGACTTATGCTGAAGCTGAAGTTTCAATACTTTGGCCACCTGACATGAAGAACTGACTCATTGGAAAAGACTCTGATGCTGGGAAAGATTGAAGGCAGGAGGAGAAGGGGATGACAGAGGGTGAGATGGTTGGATGGCATCACCAACTCAATGGATATGAGTTTGAGTAAACTCTGGGAGTTGGTGATGGACAGGGAGGCCTGGCGTGCTGCAGTCCATGGGGTCGCAAAGAGTCAGACATGACTGAACGACTGAACTGAACTGAATTGAACTTCCCAAAAGGCCAACATGCTGATACAAAAGCTTATAGATTTTATTTTCCTGTCTGGAAATATCTTCAATAATCAAAAATAGTGAAAGTTCATTTTACAGGTAAATTATTTTTTAAATGTATGCAAAGCTGGAATCAAGATTGCCGGGAGAAATATCAATAACCTCAGATATGCGGATGACACCACCCTTATGGCAGAAAGTGAAGAAGAACTAAAGAGCCTCTTGATGAAGGTGAAAGAGGAGAGTGAAAAAGTTGGCTTAAAGCTCAACGTTCAGAAAACTAAGATCATGGCATCTGGTCCCATCACTTAATGGGAAATAGATGCGGAAACAGTGGAAACAGTGTCAGACTTTATTTTTTTGGGCTCCAGAATCACTGCTGATGGTGACTGCAGCCATGAAATTAAAAGACGCTTACTCCTTGGAAGGAAGGTTATGGCCAACCTAGATAGCATATTTAAAAGCAGAGACATTACTTTGCCAACAAAAGTCCGTCTAGTCAAGGGTATGGTTTTTCCAGTGGTCATGTATGGATGTGAGAGTTGGACGGTGAAGAAAGCTGAGCGCCGAAGAATTGATGCTTTTGAACTGTGGTGTTGGAGAAGGCTCTTGAGAGTCCCTTGGACTGCAAGGAGATCCAATCAATCCATCCTAAAAGAGATCAATCCTGGGTGTTCATTGGAAGGTCTGACGTTGAAGCTGAAACTCCAATACTTTGGCCACCTCATGCGAAGGGTTGACTCATTGGAAAAGACCCTGATGCAGGGAAGGATTGGGGGCAAGAGGAGAAGGGGACGACAGGATGAGATGGTTGGATGGCATCACTGACTCGATGGACATGGGTTTGGGTGGACTCCGGGAGTTGGTGATGGACGGGGAGGCCTGGCGTGCTGCAATTCATGGGGCCGCAAAGAGTCGGACACAACTGAGTGACTGAACTGAACTGAACTGAAAGTACTCATACTTAACTGAAAAGTTCACATCATTTTCAAAGCTATCAGAAGAAAAAGACCAACTAATGAAACCTCAAAGTCAATACTACCCAGCTTCTAAAGAAGCTTACTCTAGCCCCAATGATAATGACATCATATTTCAAAATCTCCATAAACTCTCACTACATTAGATTGTTATTAAAATTCCCTTGAGACTTGGCTTGCACTCTCTGCTGACAGATTCCACATTGATGCATTCTGATCTCATTGAGTATTATTATTTTATTAAGCTAATTTATGTGCTCGGTTATATACCCAAGAGCTGCCAATCACATATCCAAAAGGGAAACCAATAATACACCTGTACAGACTAGAAGTTCTACCACGTGGATAAACTGTGAGGACATCATGCTAAGTGAAATAGTCACAAAAGACAAATATTGAATTATTCCACTTAGAGGAGGTACCTAGAATAGTTAACGCACAGAAATAGAAAGTAGATGCATGGTTGCCACAGGACTGGGGAGATGGACATGGCAAAATGCAGAGTTAGTGTTTAATGGATATGGAATTTCAGTTTGGGAAGATGAAAGCTCTGGAGATGGATAGCGGTGATGGTTGCACAACAATGTGGGTGATACCCCTGAACTGTACATTTAAAAGTGGCTAAAGTGATAAAGTTCATTTTGCATTTATTATACCACAAGAAGGAAACAGAGATGGAGAGAGAATTTAAGATTCTACAAACTGGTGACACAAACGGGCTAAGGACCTGACCTTGAGACCCACTAAAAAGGCTTCAGAAACAGATCACGACCAAAGCACAGTTTCCCATGAATTCTGTAATTTGAGATTCTCTGATTCAAGATGACATTGGGTGGGACTTCCCTGATTGTCCAGTGGTTAAGACTCCAAGAGGTGTGGGTTCAATCTCTGGTTGGAGAACCAAGATCCCACATGCCATGCAGTCCAAAAAAAAAAAAAGATTCCACTAGGTATAGACAGTGTTCTGCCAAAGCCTTCAAATCAAGACTCACAACCAGTATATAGGATTCACATTCAAGCTTAAGTTTAATAATCATCTCACCTCCATTTCCTTTCAGGTTAACCCTTTCTATGAGCAACACTACCACTTTTCAACTATTAAATTTGCTCTTCAACCTTCCAAAGTTTCAGAAGCAAAGCCTGATATCAAAACTCATCAAAGAGGATCTAGGACACTGGATTTCACTGATTTCTGCAAGGATTCTACTCTGGTGAGAAGTTTCAAAAACTGCAATGTGTGATCCATAATTTATTTCTGATGATGAATCAAACAACAGTTAAAATACTCCATTAAGACAGTCACATCAAAAAGAGCTTATTTAAACTTAGTGAAGCTACTTTTCTCGCTAGGCTCTATGTTCTTGATTTTAATATCTGTGGCTGTCCTTGTCCCTTTGTGCCCTCCTCCACTACCTGATAGCTGGATGTGAAAATGTTGCTATACAGTCATTCCATTATCCCAAACTGACACTCAACTGATAAGATCGGAAGAGACTGGAAGAGACTAACCCCTTATGGACAAACCTGCTTCACTTGGAGTTCATTTTACCAAAAGGGGGAAGCTGAGAAATTTCTGTGAAGGAAGTGACAGCCAAAAGGCGGTGGCTAACCGGAGAACCTAGGCAGAGGGTACACAGAGACAGCTACTGTGTATACCCCATGACTAATCTCCCAAATTCTTCTGGAGAATCCACAAGCCAATGAAGTTCTTAGGTATCAATAGTCAGCCTTGTCAAGGACAGAATATGCAGACCAAACCCCTATACTAGCTGCCAACTAGCTATCCAAAGGGGAAATCAAAGTATATTGTAATAAGGCTTTTATATGAAAATGAAGTCATTTCACAATAGCCTGTTTCAAGTTAAACTTGCAAGCGTGTTTTAAACTCTAAAACAACCATTAAAAAAAAATGCAGAGCTAATAAGTCAATAGTTGAGATAAATGTAATAAAAAATATCCAGTAAATTCAAAAGGCAGAAAAAGGAATCAAAAAATAATTAAGAATAGTTAGAAGCTAAAGGTTTAAGGTATGTTGTAGGGTTGGCATATTTTACTATAACTTATGGAAACTAGGTATTTTAGAGATACTAATAGCCAAAAGCCTTTTTAGGAGATAATGAGCTTAAGTTACTAGGGGATAGCAGGATTTAAAGAGATAAGAAATAAACTGAGGAATGTAATATACAGACCAGAGACAAACTTGAGTTACAATGTTATCACAAGGACACTTAAGAAGAAACTGAAGGACAACAATGATTTATGGAGACAGTAAATCTGAGTGAGGGGAAACTGAAGATGTCATACCTCTGACCTAATGTTTTTGTAAAAGTATAAAAGAAAACCTGATGCTTAAAATAAACATGCAGCCCAGTGCAAAAAAAAAAAAAAAAAAACACAGATGAAGCAAATAGAAAGTGTATAGCAAGATGGTAGATGCAAACCCAGTCAAATTCATAATTATAGTTAATGTAATTTTTTGAGAATTCAAAATAAAAAGCAGAGATTGTCATACTAGGTAAAAATGTAAGACCCAACTATATGCTGTCTATAGGATATTCATTTTAAATATATATTTGTAAAAGTAATGAGATCATTTTATACTTAGCAAATTAAAAAAATTGGAGGATGGTGGCCTTAATGAACTGTTGATGGAAGTGAAAAAGTTGGCTTAAAACTCAACATTCAGAAAACTAAGATCATGGCATCTGGTCCCATCACTTCATGGCAAATAGACAGGGAAACAGTGACAGACTTTATTTTGGGGGCTCCAAAATCACTGCAGATGGTGACTGCAGCCATGAAATTAAAAGACGCTTGCTCCTTGGAAGAAAAGTTATGACCAACCTAGACAGCTTATTAAAAACCAGAGACATTACTTTGCCAACAAAGGACCATCTAGTCAAAGCTATGGTTTTTCCAGTACTGGATGTGAGAGTTGGACTATAAAGAAAGCTGAGTGCCAAAAAATTGGTGCTTTTGAACTGTGGTGTTGGAGAAGACTCTTGAGAATCCCTTGGACTGCAAGGAGAGCCAACCAGTCCGTCCTAAAGGAAGTCAGTCCTGAATATTCATTGGAGGGACTGATGCTGAAGCTGAAACTCCAACACTTTGGCCACCTGATTCGAAGAACTGACTCATTTGAAAAGCCCCTGATGCTGGGAAAGATTGAAGGCGGGAGGAGAAGGGGACAACAAAGGATGAGATGGTTGGATGTCATCACCGACTCAATGGACATGAGTTTGAGTAAACTCTGGGAGTTGGCGATGAACAGGGAGGTCTGGTGTGATGCAGTCCATGGGGTTGCAAAGAGTCGGACATGACTGAGCGACTGAACTGAACTGAACTGATGGAAGTGTATTCTACCAATATAGTCATATTGGCACTTCCTCAAGTCTGCAGTATCTTGTGTTCAGCTATTCCACATCTGAGTATTTATCCCAAATAAATCCCCATCCGTGTCCATAAGGTTTTATGCACAAGGATATGCATGGAAGCATTGTTTGTTTTAGTTGGGTGTCAAAAGCAATCTGGATGTCCATGGCAGAGGAGAGAATGAGTAAAATACAGTTAAATACATGGAGTACTAATGCAGCCAGAAGACGCAACAGGTTAAGTTTAACAGCCTAATATAAACATAGCAATATGGACCTTTAAAACACAGTACTGAGAAAGAAAAATAAATAAATTAAAAAATAAGAAACAAGATGAGATCTGTAATGATTCAATTTACATAATTAGAGACATGGATTCTAAACAGTGTTACCCACGTTAGAGCAATACAAAGAATATGCATTTTAAATATTAGAATGGTTACTTATATAGAGGAGTAAGAAAATGAAAAGGGATAAATAACAATTCACACATATATATGTACATATAAAAAAACAAAAGAGGTGCCTCACACACCCTAACAATGTGCCATAAAACTAGGCTTGTGATTAACTCAACCCCTGTACATAAAGTCCAACTAAGAAGAACATATATGAAATAAAATGTCATATAGTTGAACCTGTCAGTATTTTCCTTTAGACATTCTGACTTTTTAACCCTCTCCTAAAATTATATAAATCACCTCTATCTTTCTAATTATTTCTAGTTGCTCTGTGTGCTTACATTTAGATCTTTAATTCATCTGAAAATACTTTTGCATTTGCTATGCAGAATAGTCATAACCATATTTTTAATGTAAATACGACTGTCCCAATGCGTCATATTCAAAGAGCCATCCTTTCCCAATTTTAAATGCTCCATTTATTATACACTTAATTCCCACATGTACGCGAGTCTATTTCTGGGTCTTTTTAATCCTCTGATCTATTTGTTTATTCTTCTACTCAAACTACTAACGAGTGTCGCTTTATATTTTAGTATACTTAGTATGAGTTAGGGGTTCCTGATTATTCTTTTTCAACAATTTCTTGGTAAATATCACATTTTTCCCTTAAGATCAAAAACAGACCCCCCTAAATGCTCTACTGTGATTCTGTCTGGAATTGCACACAATTTACATACTTTTCTGAGAAATATTGACAGCTTTATATCATATCTTCCTACCCAGGAACAAGATATGCCTTTGTATTCCAGCCTTTTTTTTTAAGTCCTGCAGTAAAATAGTTTCCTCAGATATATGTTCCATCTTTCTTGTTTAATTTATACTTGGTAATTTATAATTTGTTGCAACTATAAATTTTTTTAAATGTCCATTCTTAACTGAAATGCTATTATAAAGAAAAGCTGTTGATTTTTGACTATTTACTTTGTATCTAGAGATCATTTCAATTTTATCTTTTTATATGTAACAATATTTTTTAATATCTTGAATTTTCAATTTTTAGAAAGGGAGAGATGATTGCTTTCCTTTCAGAGTGATCAGGAGAAAAAAAAGAAATTTAGATTCAAACTATTTCTATTTTACACACACATACACACACACAGTGAGCAGAATGCTTACAATACCTTTTAAAAATTAGAAATTTTTAAAGCATCTAGTTTATCAATATATAAGGTAAAGGTTGTATCCAAAAGTAAATACAAACAAACACATACAATGAAATGAGGTAATCAGGAAAAAGAAAATATTTACATATAAAATTAAGCAAATTCTGTGGGCCAGGCATAACACAGAAGCTTGAAGTTTAATGTAGAAAAACATTAATAATACTACATTTTTAAAAAATAATCTGGAGGAGGACATGGCAACCCATTTCAGTATTTTTGCCTGAAGAATCCCATGGACAGAGGAGCTTAGTAGCCTACAGTCCATAGATTTGCAAAGAGTTGGACATGACTGAAGTGACTTCGCACAGCACAGCATTTTAAATAATAAACGTACATAAATTTATACCAGTAAACAACAGTGTATCAACTACAGGTAATCTTCCCTTTGCATGCGATAGTGCTCAGTCATGTCCAACTCTTTGGGACCCCATGGACTGTAGCCTGCCAGGCTCCACTGTCCAGGAATTTTCCAGGCAAGAATAATGAAGTGGGCTGCCACTCCCTTCTCCAGGGGATCTTCCTGACCCAGGGATTGAACCTGGGTCTTCTGCACTGTGGTAGATTCTTTACCATTTGAGCCACCAGGGAAGTCTCTTTGCATGTGGGGTTATAAAAAAAAAAAAGTCCATGCAACGTAAAACTGTGCAAAAAAAATCTATTAATCAATGGAATAAAATTATAATTGTCTGTGATGTCTAAAATTTTTGTCAAAATATTGAAAATTCTCTTATTCTTAATTATAAATATAGTAAAATTTAAAAAAGAACTAATACTTAGTCACTGTGCCATAATTTAAAATTTTAAAAACACTGAGAATTCAAGTGTTTTATTTCTTCATAAAAAACTCAATCCAAGGTAGTTTGAACAGTTTTTGCCTATTTCTCACCTAACTTATGATACACTGCAAGTATCTTTTATGTATTTTGGAGAATTATAATATTTCTCTTCTAACTTTGGAGCAGATACCAACATTTTATTCTTTCTGTTTTCAATGTGTTAATCATAAATATAATTCCATTTATATGCAATGTCCAGAACAGGTAATTCCATAAAGACAGAAAACAGATTAGTGGTTGACTAGCTTTGGGAGATTTGGGGAAATGTGGAGTGGCTGTTAATGGAGTTTTGGGGGGAAGATAATTACAACTACTGGCACTTCTACTTGGACCAGAAGGGAGGTCAAATTCCATGAAATTCCCTCAACCAAGTTGTCTACTGAGATTGGGTCAATTCTCTCCAAAAGGGTTTTTCATATTTAACTAGGGCCCTGACATTATCAAGTCTTTGTGATTTTCAGGCTTTTTTTTTTTAGCAGTAGGACCCATTTTGGGGGGGGGGAATTGAGTTTGAGAGCCCAATGTATAAGAAAAACAAAGCTATTTTTAATTGACACATTGCAGTTTATAAATTCAAATTTGTAACATTTACTCTCATATATGTGTGTGTGCTTAGTCACTCAGTTGTGTGCGACTCTTTGCGATCCCATGACTGTATCCTGCCAGGCTCCTCTGTCCATAAGGATTCTCCAGGCAAGAAGGCTAGGGTGGGTTGCCATGCTCTCCTCCAGGGGATCTTCCCAACCCAGGGATCAAACCCAGGTCTCCTGCACTGCAGGCAGATTCTTTATCATCTGAGCCACCAGGGAAGCCCATTTACTATCACAAAGTCAATTAATTAGAATAATGAGGATGTTTTGATGAACCCCCAAATTTTAAAAGTTATCAAATGTTATAGCAATCTCTATGTCAAACTTCTTTTAATTGCACAATATTAAAAACCCTGACACAATATAGTAATAGTTGTAAAGAGTAACAATTGATATTTTCACCTCACTATATTTATTATATTGATAATCATTTCCTCAGCTCTGGCAAAAATGATAGCAAAATAACATATACAATTTTGAATGCTCAGATCATTGATATAAAATCAATAATCATTTTTTTAATAGCTCTTGAAACATGCAAGTAGTACAACATGAAATGTTGATTTCAAAGTCAAATCACTGGCAATTGCTAAACTCAGTTGGTGTCTTTATCAACAATATACAAAATCAAACATGAAGTCTTCAAAACTTATGGTAAGGACTGAAAATTTTATATGACATTATTATTAGACAGTATGTTATATATTTATTTACTACTGCATAAGGACAACTACCCAGTGACTATGAACATTCTCAATAAAGCCCAAGACAGATACTAAGAATCTCTATCTTATATTGTAGAACAGGATAAAAATTATTATAAATTTGTAATATATTAATCTTCTATTTATATAAATAAAATTTGGACACAACTTGACATTAAAATGAAGTCATAGAGCTATTATTTGTCATTAGCACTTTTAGAAGGAAATAAGGTACTGAAGATTCTGGATTCCTAAGAATTAGTATCATCTAGTGTTCTGCAATAATTATTTGAGTTTGTTGCTATTGCAATATTATATGACCTAGCATATTGGGGAGCAAATTTTCCCTGAAGAGAGAACAAAGATCTTTGAGAATGAATATCCATATAGTAGTGTTTCCATGAGAGAAAATGGATTATTTACAAAGGAGGAGAGAGTGTATGTATTTCCTCTCCCCAGTTGAAACCACGCCTTAAGTGATAAGGCTTTAGACCCCAAATCTAACAATAGATAAAACAGTGCTTCACATCCAAAGCTAGTACTATTTCTCTGAGAACTGTGGCTCCATCTCCAATCTAGGACACCACAGACCTGCTTTTTCAGACTGAGAACACCAGATGGCATATGGTGGCTGAATCAGAGCCTTGGTAACCATGGCAACCAGCTACCATTCCAGCTCCTGCAGCTGCCATTTTTTATCCAAAGCAGTGTTTTGTGCACACTGGGGGTTTTGCTTTGAAATGGTTGTACTATGTGCTTTTCATTCTTCACAGAGTTAGGGTTTCTACTTCTGGGAAGGGAATCCCAACACCAGAAGTATATACCTTGGGTCAGTTGCATTAATTATATCTTATGTGCATTATTCATTGCATCTGCAAAAAGAAGACTGTGCAGTGATATTTGAGAAGGCCACGCCTTCCATAACAGGCTTTCTCTAGGGAGGCTAGACTTCATTGAAGGGAAATGCATGATGAGTGAGTGACTCCTTTCTGGATTGAGGTTAAAACAAAATAAAAATGCCCAGTTCAGTGCTTGAGGCCAGTTGTAGGTACAATGACCCTGCGAGCTGCTTGCACAAAAGGGATGTACATAAGTGTCACTGATCTGTAGACAGAAGATGTCTGTTTGCCAACCTACTGGAAGGATGTATTTTACATAAATAGTATCGTTCCATAAAATATGTTTTGGATGTGTTTTATGTCATGTAATAGTAAACCAAATATTTATAAAATGGAGACTATCCTTTTCCTTTTCTATCAGTCAAAAGTAATGAGATTTTCTAAATTAATCACCAGGCGTTGCCTCTAGTGATTGGCAGTATATTACAAGCCAGGCTGCCAAAAGCCATTCTCTTTGCCATTGGGAACAGAGATGAAAGGAGTTATGTTATCCAAATGTCTTCTCTAAATTTCTAAAAGGTTCTATTCTGAACGGAGACTCATTTATAAACACATCTATTGCAGCCTGGTGTTGTTTCTGGCTGTTAGATAGAGCAGCCATATCTTAAATGTGCATTCTTCAGATGAAAGATCCTTCTTAGAAAATTTAAATTCTGTTAAAAACACATTATTTTATGACATGAAAAATGAAGAATTTACACTGTATTAGTAATGTAATAATAATCATCAAGGATGGAAGAAAGGAACCTCAGCTAAGAAAATGACTGAAAAGAAATACAATAAATATTAACAGCTGTGAGACTTTGGAATTTTTTTCTCTTCCACACTTATGTATTTTCTAGTTTTTAATCAAGAGAATTTACTACTATGTCATAAACATAAAAACAATAAAATGTATTTTAGAATGTATTTTATTTTATTTATTTTTTTATCTGTTTTTTTTTTTACTAGAATGTATTTTAATTTCATTAAAACAGTCTCATTTTTCACTGACAAATGTAAAAACTGTTAACGTCTTATTTGCAAAAATTATTTGAAATCATGAACTTTCCAAAGAAAATAATTTTAACTCATTTTAATGTTAAATAAATTTTAATTATCTTTGTGATAACAGACAATAAACTCTCAAAACTTATAAATTAAAAAATACTCAAAACAATTTTTACCTAGTACTCTCTATGAATTGAAGTATTAATTAAGGGTATCAGAAGAGGAGAGTTAATATGATTATATGTCAAATTCAGTTTCCTGTTATTTTATGAAATTATTGACAAGAAAGATGATTTGACAAAATAGGTAATTTGAGAAAATTAGTCATGGGATTTTCATGCATTTGCTGGTTTTATACTATTGCACTTTTTCTATCTTTTTTTCTAAGATTTTGATGAAACTGAACCAAGAGCAGTACTGGGTCGAGAGACAATAATACGCCATCCATGAAAGCCAATTATTTGGCACCACTTCATAAATATTTCTCCAGTGTTTACTTACAGGAGCCTGTGTCACTAACTGGGGGAAGGATGGAGGAAGGTCCCTGAGCAAAGTGACCAGGTCACTTTCCTCCCTAGCAGAGCCACAGCAGTAAATGCAATTTGTACTTTGCACTCAGCACAATGGAATTCTGTGGGGCTTTTAACAATTACGTCTAGAAGTGTACTTAATAACATGGAAATATATTCAAATTATGTCATTAAGTGAGAAAAAATTATGATATTGAGATTGATGACAGATAGACACCCCCTCCAAGTGGTTAAGAACCATCATCTCTGTCATCATTTAATTAGAGCAGTTGCAAGTCATTATTTTCTGATTTTATTTTTACACATTACAAACATTTTCTGCCAGATTGCTGCTTTTTAACATTTTTTCTGATATCTTTTGTCTTGCCTCCGTGTTTTGCTTTTACCTGATGAAGTCTCTCAATCGTATCTTTTTTGTGATTCTCGATAGGCATTCCAGAATTAAATATTATCTTTTTGTGATTCTCGATAGGCATTCCAGAGTTAAATATTATCTGTTTCTTCTATAACTTTTTTAAAGTGTTTATGTCTATTTCTTTAATGTACATGGAATGTATTTTTACGTACTGAGAGGAAGAGTTAACTTTGCAATAAGGAACAAGTTATCACTATTGAAGAGGTTCAGAATATTCCACCCCAAGTTATGCCGCTTTGGCATGTAGATTGGTTTGAGCTGGGCGATCAAGAGCCAACAGACTCAGTAAAAACTCTTCACTGTCTAAAAGAAAGTATAAATCTCCCCACTTGCCAGAAAAAAATCTACATTAATAAGGGAAACTTCCATTAGAAAGAATGTCTATACCAGGAAGAGAGATACAATCAGAGATAACATTTTTCAAAAAGGGCGAACTTCATTCACCACACATTTCCTCCTGTCACTATCCTGGGAATTGCCTCCTCCCCCACTTAGATACCCCAAACGCCAGTCCCTTTCCTTATCTCAAAATGCTATATAAATATCAATCCTCTGGCCACATTTGAAATCTCCTATTTTTATGGGGCTTCTGTGTGTATATATGCGGTTAAGTATTTTCCTTTTTTTAATCCTCTTAACGCTGTTTTAGGTCAATTTAATTTTTATACCAGTCACAGAAGTTAGAAGGGTAAAAGGGAAGCTTTTTTTCCTCTTCAGTGCTATTATTATAATTATTTTATTAGATCTTTTCTAGATTTTTGTTCTTTCTCTTGTAGTTCTGCCAAATTCCCTGAATCAAATACATATATTTAGGTTCTATTTGGTACCTTGAAGGAGTAATCTTACAAAGAAGAAATGACTTTCAAAAGAAATACAAATATTAAGATACTCATCCAATCACTTGCATGAATTTGTGACTGAAGACCATGAAGGATACTAGGAAGGGGCTACAGTGCTGTTTCACGTGCATCTCGGTCAATTTGGTCATGCCCAGTTATTACTGGCCTTATGATAGATCTCCATCCTTTTCAATAATTAGAGGCAGGTGACATCTACAGGGACCTCACTTCCAGATGGTATGTGATAATGAAAATAAGTCTCAGACCACATTCTGCCACATGTATAAATATTTAGCAACCAGGTCCCAGACTATCACATGAGCAGCTTAGTAAGTTGATGAAGCCTCAGTAATCCAGCCTGTTAAGTGTCCAACAGCACTCCACAGTCACGAGAGGCCGGGAGAACAAGGTTTCAGCTTTGGGGCAGGACTGAGCTCACAAATCAAAACCAGGTGCAAGAATCCTTCCATTACAGTCCATGACACAGTTTAGCATCCCAAACGTGGAGCGATAATCCAAGGTGTGTAAACTGTTAGGCTGGCTAGATTTCTTTCATGCTGTTTATGCAAGGGCAGGAATACATCTAAACATGTTTAGTCAGTCCACATAATTGAAACTTGTCTGAAACTCATTTCACCAATGAGAAAAAATTATCTCACCAGTGAGAAATTATTTCTAACTCATTATGCTAATTAACAAAACCCCCAGAACAGATATAAGATAAAGATGGCTGGAACCTGTAAGCAAACTCCTCTGCAATATGGCTTCTGAACTGAGAAATTCAAACACTAACTTACCACGCCCAGAGTGTGTTTTCACAATTAGGGTTCTTCAAATATCAAGTAACCATTCCTACGAAGAGAAGAAAATTTAACATACTGTACCACATTTTGTATGCCGAAACATTTTTAATTTCAACCTTAAGATCATCTGATCACGTACACGTATTTCTCATCATTTCTCAGTGATACTCATATCTCCTATTCTGACAAGGAAAACTTACCTATGCTCCCCAGTCGCTTTCCAAAAATGATCCTCCTGCTTCCTGTTCAAGCCAACAGAACAAGGCCTCGTTCTGTTCAGAAGCAAAGCTTTCTTGTTTCGTTTTTTAGCCACACCCTGCAGGATCTTAATTCCCCAACCAGGGATGGAACTCACAAACGCTGCAGTGAAAGTGCCGAGTCTTAGCCACAGGAGGCCAGGAGAGTCTTAAGTTTTATTCTTGGATAAAAGAATTGGGAGGCGAAAGCTCAGGCTCTAGAACACACTCTCCGGACAGGCTCCGGGTGGGGCTGCTTTATAGGAAGGGGTCTCGTCAGCGGAGAAGGGATGAAGCTCTCCTGAGGCCGCTGCATTGAGACTGCGCACAGCCTGCTGTTGCTGCCGCCGCCATCTTGAATGGAGTACCGTGCTCACAGCGTCTCTCCAGGGTCTGTGAGCTGAGGTACCCGCCCCGCTATTTCACACAAGGAGCTCTCAAGTACCGCGTGCCAGGCCTTTGACCCCGGCACCCTAGGAGCAAGTGAAAACAGAGGAAGCGCAAGGGGAAAAAAAAAGGTTAGACTCATTACCCAGATTCTATTTTTATTCTCCAGGAATTGTCACTGGGTTTTGCTGGTGACAAATCCCTCTTTAACTGTCCTGCTCCTCATTCTGAGGGGCGATGAGTCGTCTTCTGCAGCCGCTTTCTGCTGTGTTTGGGCTTCGCTTGTCATAACCGTGGTTAGGGGAGCACAAGTTGTGTGGTCGTCACCAGGCCTCAGGCCTAATTCTCTGTAACCCCCGCATCCACCATTTAGAGTTTTATAGATTCTGACCTTTTAGAGACAGGACACCAGACAGCTTAGAATGCAGGCCCAAATATTAGCAAGAGAATAACGGTCATGGGGGCGGGGTGGGGTGGAGTGGGAGCACTGGTGGTGCGGGTAAAGTACAAACCAAGTGAGGCTCCGGAGTCCTGTTATCCCCACAGGCGTGTTTGTTTGTTCAGCCGGAGTTGGCAACCAGGTTTCTGCTAGCCAAGTGGTTTCTCCCAGCAGTCTGCTCTTTCTTCATTCAGGCCACATCGATGCAAAAACAGCCCAGCATACTGGCTGATGGACAGACTCCTCTCTTGTCAGCAGCTAACAGTTAATCTAGGGCAATCTGATTACCCAGGACTATACCAATCAGGAGTAAACTGACTTAACCTGAAGTCGAGGCAGGTCTCATCAACCACCAACACCATGTTGGCTATTATCTTTTTATGGTGACAGAGTTTTATAAGATTCCCTGGCCAAGGTCACTAGAACCCTCAAGAGAGCAATGATTCCTGCAATTAGTAGTCTGCTTTAGGAGGCACACTTTTGTTGTTTTTCAGAAAAGAAGCTTCATATCTGAGAGAGGTTCAAGGAGTAGTCAAGGGTATCCATGGCCCCAGGTTCTCTCTCTGAGGTCCAGCCTTGGGGGCCCCTCTTCACTCAAGTGTGAAGTGCCCATAGCATGATCCCTGCAACTTCAGGGCAGAATGGGTAGGTTAGGATTACCAAGTAGGGTGCATTCCACTCAAGAGTGAGTCAGTCTTGGAGAAGGAAATGGCAACCCACTCCAGGATTCTTGCCTGAGAAATCCCGTGGAGAGGAGCCTGGCAGGCTATAGTCCATGGCGGTCACACAGGGTCAGACAGGACTTAGCCACTGAACAACAATTGGTTTATTACTTGTATCAAATGTGTCACATTAATCCACCAGGGAAAACTGGGTGTGGGATATGTGGGAATTCTCTGCATTATTTTTCTGTAAATCTACACTATTCTAAAACTAAAAGCTTATTTTTAAAAACACAAGAAAATATTTATAAAGTATATATCTCAGAAAGGACTTGTATTTAGAAATATATAAAGAACTCTTAAAACAAAAACAGCCTAATAAAAAGTGGGCAAAAGATTTGAAGAGATGTTTTCTAGGGAAGATATATGGATGGCAAATAAGCCATGAAAAGATGCTCAACAATATTAGTCATTAAGGAAATGCAAATTAAAGCTGCAGTGAGATACCACAACATACATAGGTTAATTAAGGGCTAAAATTTTAAAAAAAGAAACTCAATATTGTAAAGTAATCCTTCTCCAATTAAAATAAATTAATTAAAAAAAGAAACATCATACTAAGTCTTGGCATGGATATGGAAGAACTGGGACTCTCATATACTGTTGAGGGAGTGTAAAATGGTACAACCACTTTGGAAAACAGTTTGACAGTTTCTTAAAAGTTAGATAAGGGCTTCCCAGATGATGCCAATGGTGAAAGTTATATATATATGTATATATACCTACCATATGATCCAGTCATTCCACTCTTAAGTGTCGATCTAAGAGAAAAGCAAATGTAAAAAGATACACACACTTGAAAGTTCATAGCAGCTTTACTTGTAGCAGTCAAAATCTGGAGACAACACAAATGTTTCATTCATCAACAATTGAGTGTACAACGTTCTGTAATGACCTGTATGGGTATAGAATCTAAAAAAGAGTGGATATGTGTGTATGTATGCTGTACAGCAGAAACTAACACAATGTTGTAAATCAACTACACTCCAATAAAAATTAATTTTAAAAACCAATTGAATGGTTGAACAGATAAACTGTAGTACAATGAAATATGATTCAGCAATAAAAAAGAATAAGCAATGAATACTGGCAACAACATGGATGAACCTCAAAATAATTATTCTTAGTGAAAGAAGCCAGACCAAAACACAAACAAACAAAAAACATAGTACAGCCTAGATGATTCCTAGAAAACAGGATGATTTCTAGAAAATAGAAATTAATCTGTGGTAACAGAAAGCAGATCAGTAACTACATTGGGAGTAAGGGGAAAGAGGGATTAAAAAGAGCATGAGGAAAATTTTAGGAAATTTTTTGGGTGTTCTCTATCCTGACTATGGTGAGAGCTTCACAGTTGTATACATATGTTAAAACTATCAAGTGGCACCCTTTAAAATATGTGCAGTTTATTATATGCCAACTATACCTCAATAAAGAAAACATGTACAGAAAAGAAAAATAAAGTGAGGCGGTCTTGTGGCTGCTTGTTTTCCAGGTTTTTAGATACACTCAGTCTCCTCCCCTTTAGTAGTTGAGGGCTAAGTTAGTGAGTGCAGACACACCTGATTACCATATTTTGTGAGGGCTTTCATGGATTCTTTTACCTAGAAGACATACTGAAGTGGTTCCATCTCAAGGGAGCTAAGGGGTCCCTTCTCTCAGGCTTTGGGAATGGGCCTACCATATGCAAGTTCAAACACACTTAAATTTAACTTATATCTGGGCACTAATGGCATGCATATCAGGGCGGTTGGGAATAATTTAATCCAATTTTCTCGAGTCTTTTGGCATAGCTTGACTAAGGTTCATTTTAAGGTTTGATTAGATCTCTCTACTTTCCTCAATGATTGGAGTCTCCAGGCTGAGTGTAGGGTCCATTTTATACCCAGGGCACTTGCCCTTTTGCCACAAATGCTGGACCATTATCACTTAGTTGGGATCTTGGCTTTTTTCTCTTTTAGTAATGCATTAGCCAGTACTGCTGCCATTCCAGTTCTAGTGGGGAACTCCTCTACTTACCTTGGAAATACATCCACTAGCACCAAGAGATATCTGAAATTGCCTGGTACTATCAGAAGGACAGTGAAAACAATCTGACTATCTTCCCCAGGATATGTCCTTATGATCTAAATGAACCTTATCTTGGGGGCCTTATCTGGGGATCCAGTGTTGGGGTTATTCCTTGAGCAGATGGGACATGTCTCAGCTATCCAACTGATCATACTTTTCATGCCAAGAGTTTCCATGACTTCAGCTAACCAATTATATAAGGCTTCCCTCCTATAGTAAGTTCCTTGATGAGCCTCTCCAATGGCTTGATAAGCTTCAGTTTGGGAAAGGAAGTATTGTTTATGCCCATTAACGAGCCACCTATGGCCTCCTAGGTCTCTGCTGAAGCCCCATTTCTGGGCTTTGTCTAATTCTTCATTTGTATAGACTGGGGAATAATTGGATAGATCTGTCCTCTTAGGTATGAGGGGTAGTTGCCAGGTTACTGGTTCTAAGACTGCCCTTTTGGCAGCTCCATCTGCTTCATTGTTTCCCTTTATTACCTCTGTTTGCCCTTTTTGATGACCCCTACAGTGAATCACTGTCACTTGTTTCAGAAATTGCACTGCTTCTAGGAGTCTCAATATGTTTAAGCCATGTTTCCCTTGCTCCTTCTCTACATTAAGCACAACTCTTTACTTTCAAATAGCCCTGTGTGCATGTAGGATGGCATATGCACACTAGTAGTCCATGTAAATATCTAGGATTTTTCCCTGTTCTGAGCTCTAAGGCTCAGGTGAGGGCCATCAGCTTGGCCTTTTGGGCTAAAGTCCCTGGAGGTAGGCTTTGTGCCTCAATGACTTTGTCTAAGATGTCACTGCTTATTCCACTATCCTTTTCTTCTTCTCTCATAAAATTGTTCCCAACTGTGAACCAGATACCTCGGTGGTGTCTGAGAGAAACTCACTTTCTAAGTCAGAGCAACTTGAATAGATGGTGCTTTGTATAATCATGCTCAGGAGGCCCTGCTCCTGTTGGTAGTGGGGTGGCATGATTTTGAGTGACAGGTTTTTATGGTAATGACTGTGTCCCGCTTCAAGGACACTGAGGACATTATCTCTTCCAGTGTCCCTCTTGTTTATGGTACACAGACTGGGACCCAGTTTCTTTGGCTTGCTATCCCTCGATAGAGGCAAGTAGTCACTCACCAGAGTCAGAGGTCTCTATGGGCAGTTAGTTCAGATTCCCATGCTGACTAATTCACGTTGGAGGGCAACAGCCAGTATGTGGGCTTTCCTCCAACTGTTTTTATCCTCTGACTTTTCCTCCTCTATAGCTTTGTTTTTAAACACCCAGTCAGCAGTCTTCTACTTTTGTCTTATTTTTGTGGCTCAGATAGTAAAGAATCCGCCTGCAATTCAGGAGACCTGGGTTCGATCCCTAGGTTGGAAAGATCCCCTGGAGAAGGGAATGGCTGCTCACTCCAGTATTTTTTTCCTGGAGAATTCCATGGACAGAGCAACCTGGTGGGCTACAATCCATGGGACTGCAAAGAGTCAGACGTGACTGAGTGACTAATACTTGTACTTTTCAGGCAACCTGCATCAGACAGGAGATAGGGCTAACTGGTTCTATTTCCAGATTCTGAATTTTATACCTAATATCAGCAGCACTTTGGGAAATGAAATACAACATCAGGATTGCATTCCCTTCCAATGACTCAGCGTCAATGGTAGTATAAATTCGGAGACAGTCCTTGAGACACTCCAGGAATGCCAAAGTGTTTTCCGTTGGCTCCTGTTTTATTTCCTTTATTTTTTTCCAATTGACCGGTTCCTTTCCTGCTGCCTGGATTCCCTTTAAGTTATATTTTTACATTGACGGGACTGCCTCAGGGATATGATAGTTATCCTCTCTAGTTCCTACAGTGTCTAGTGAGTTCAGAGCCTGGCGGGTGGGTCCAGGTAGAACGGCTACAATCAGTCCCGTCTGAGTCACCAAAAATTTGTTATCAACCCTCCCTGGCTCTTCCAAAAGGGTTCTCCTGCCTAATGTCACTCACACCAATACAGTGAGGCTGAGTTTAGTTAAGAAGCAAAGGAAAGCTATATTCTTTGATCAAAGAATGGAGAGGTGTGAGCTTGCACTCTATAGAGTCCATGCTCTCCCTCAAAGAACATTGGTAGAGCTGCCTTATAGGGTTCTTGTCAGCAGGGAGGGGATTGGAGCTCTTGAGGGTCAGCACAGCTGTGCTGCTCACAGCATTCCAGATCAAAGTGCTGGGTGCAGCATTTCTGCACACAGCCTGCTAAGCTGAGATGTCAGGCAAAGCCATTTCACATAGGAACTCTGGTCTGAAGTGCCAGATGTAAAGCCTCTGCATGTGGTACCCTATGAACAAATGAAACTATGCTAAGCACAAAGGGGAAAAGGTTAAGCTTTTTATTTTATTACCCAAATTCTATTTTTATTAACATTCCTGGGAATTGTCAATAGGCTTTACTGGTGACAGCAACACCATTATTTGTGATTACGAAAGTAAGACTCATCACCTGCCTTTAAGAATGACATTTGGTTTAGGCTTGGAAGTCTCCACAGAAGCCCAAGTCCTCTTTTGTCTTAACCTTAGCTGTTATGAATAATACTCTCCTCTCAATGTAGCCCATGATTCTCAAGAGGAGATGGGATATTGGGGAAGGATCCCATTCCAAGTCTGGCTTATCAGAATCTCCTAAGGGTAAGACCTCTACATTCTGTTAATCTCCCCAGGAGGGAAAGTTACTATTCATCTTCCCAAGCTCAGCTCTCTTAGATTGCATTCCCATAGGACTCCTCTCTGGAGTCTGTGTTTCACCATTCCCTTGACCTTAATCAGTAACAAAGGCCTTTATAATATTGCCATGGCATTGCTCCCTCCCCACCCCTCCCCCATCCCAAGTTTATAAACTCCTTAGCTCCCTTGCCTCTGGGCATGTCTGTTTATTGCATCTCACAAAAGAAGAAGAAAGAAAGAACAGAAAAAAAGAATGTCTAGTCCTAAGCTTTCTTTTGCATCTGCCTGCTTGCTGGCCTCTGAATCCCTGAAGCAGTGAAAGGTAAATAAACCTCTGGTCTATTCTTTCTTTGTTCTCTGAACTGGGACTTCACACCCAAGGAGATTTTCTACTCAGATGAGATTTGGAGAGGTCTTTTTTCTTTGCTTAGATGATTTGAACTGATAATTTGCATCTACAAAGGGAACTAAAAAATGCTGAATGGCTCTTAGAAAACACTGTGGAGGCACTCGTTAGGATAATCTTGCCTATACTCTGAAAGAGATGAGACCTCCAAGTGAATGGAAACCCAAAAACAAAATTTTCAATTGTCCCTGGATAATTCTTTCTATGGTCAAACAGGTTTGAATTCACTAGTCTTAAAACCAGTACCCACTCTCCCCACCAAGGAAAACACTTAGATAATTTCAACAAAGATAAACAAATAAAAACATAGGACAAAAAAACAAACTAACCTAGTATTGCAAACAAAAACAACCCAATATTACAAACAATAGAAGATTAAGACAGGAAAGACTCATGTGAAAATCTCACACAACCCCATCTCCAGTTGAGTTATTCCATAAAGCACAAGATTTTTAAATAAAATATACCCAGCTTATTCTCAAAGAGACAAAAGAAAGCATTGCTTTCCTTTATTACACCAGAATGGACTTTGATAAGAAAGACAACAAAAGGTAGTAGCTGAACTAAAATAGATGAAATAAAGGGATGATAAATATGAAAGAAAAGCAGCCACTACTGAAAAGAAAAAAAAATCAGAACAAATAGAACAGAAGCAAAATGCACCTGATAATGCATTGTGAGAAATCACCATGTTATAGAGGAGGGAGGCTGTGAACAGAGAGCAATGCTTCTACATACCTTGGGAATAGTTTTAAATTCCAAACACAAAGGCAGCAGGGACTCAGCCTGCAGCTTTCTGCTGAAGAATTTATGAGGTTCCTTGGCCCCTTCATCTAGCACCTAATCACAGAGCCATTTTTACCTGAAAATTCTCCTTTTTCTCTTATACAAAACCATCAAACACATTATAAAAGCAGAGCTTTGGGCTCTAGGAAACACTAGACAATGAATGACAGAATTCTGTGGAAATCAGAAAATATCAACTTTGATTTCATCAGACTGACAATAATGACAGAAATGTAAGTTACAGTTATATCTAAAAAAAAGCTTGATGAAGTCAAAAATGCTGGACTGACCATTATCTTTCTCCAGTGCAAATGATAAAGAGTTGTCTAAAGAAGATTTACATTATGGTGATAACCATTTAAAAAAGAAAAAAAAAAAAGAACTCGTGACAAGGATTCTCTCCTTGACTAAACATCCGTGAGGTTTCTCTGAGTCTTCATCTCAAGTACACGTGCTGACCTTGGCCTTCTGTGTCCATCTTTAAATTGTCCAATTTTAGCAAGAACCCTGTGAAGTCAGTTTAGCCAGAATCCCTACCCTTAATATCTGATCTGATCAGATTCCTCATCCCCCACCATCTCCCAGGTAACATTGCCCTAGCCTGTCTTCATCAAGAATGCTGTTAGGTCAGTTTAGTGAAAAAAATATTTCCAATTAAATATGTGAATTGAATATATATTTGCCTCTGCTCATCCAGAAACTTCACTGAATAATAGTAAAGCCCTATGAGTCATAAACCTGAAAGGGCAAGAAGAATAGGAGAGTGGGGGTGGGGGGGGAAGGATGTCAACCAAAATTTGGGAGCTGGAATGAAAATGAAAGTTGAGTAACTGGTTTACCAAGCCAGAGAGGACCTGAAGAGTGAGGGAGGGCACAAGGGTATGTGGAGGCTGAATTTAAGCAAACTGATTCACAATGGTTTTCTGTTTTATTTGCTTTTTAAATTTAAGAGTTTATTTAAGCAAAAATTGATTCATATCAGGCAGTGCCAAACCGGAAGTGGTTAAGAGTGCTCCTTATTAATAAGGTTGAAACCCAGATAATCTAAGGGATTTGAGGCACCAGGACCCCCCCATATGTGGATAGTCTAAAAATAGATGAAAAATCAGATAAAAGTAGGAATGAATGAGTAAAGTGGCAGTGATCCTATGTGTGGCGTTTGCCTCGGATGTAAGCTGCAACACAGCCATGGCTCAGAGATATCTGGCAGAGCCACTTGCTTGAAAGTGAAAAACCCCAAACTCCTACTTGTAGATGACAGCACCTTGGAAAGCTACCCTTAGATGTTGTCTGAGCCCAAGCCCTGCCAATGGTGACCTCGAAAAGAAATTGATAGAAAGACTTTATGCAGAAAAATGCAAGCCTGTTTTGCTTCCATTCCAATGTGTCAAAGAGCTTGGAAGTCATCACCCCCATCCTCAAAACAAGGAAAAAAGCTGTACAAACTGAAAATCAATCTTTCTTCTTAAAACCATCAGAAAGTTGAGGTTGCAGGACAAATTCACACTCCAGAACCTGGAAAGACAAGTGGGTCACCGCTTACATGGAGCAAAAGCCACTAGAGATGGTGGCCTGTAGGAATACTTCAGATGTTATTGACTAATTACTGGAGATTGAACAAGGACTGGCTTGAGAGTTAAAAACTTTCAGGGGCCCAGTCTCAGGGTGCCCCCTGATACTTTCATGAGTTTATCTTTAAGAACCCCACCAGATCCTCACAATGAAAATCACAGAAAAATCTCCTCATGCTTAGGGTAGGGGGAGGAGAAAACTAACCACCATAAATAAATCCAGAGAAAAAGTTTTATTCTCCATAAAAAAAAAAAAAAAGTTCACTCTCAGAGAAACCAGTGCTTTATCAGAGCCTAATGTGTCCTAGACAAAAGGCAATTAGACAGCCTTCCTGTCCTTCTCCAGCTTTCCTGTCTCACATAAAAAGAGAGGGGGAAAGCTATAAAAATTCTTCTGAAGGTTGCAATGCAGGGACACAGGCACACTAAGAAAATAAAAACAAGATTCAATCATAAAATTTTAGGATACTTCCTTTATGCAACACCTTATCACCATATAAATAGGATTCTGGTATAAAAGTAGGGATTACAATTGACAACAGAACTGTGAGAAACAGACTCTTACTAAGAAGGAGTTGCTAGGGAAGCCCAAAGGAACAGGAAAGACAAAAATACTAGAGGAAATTGAATTCTCTGACACCTACAGTTATAGCAAACATTAAACACAACCTGACATCTACTCAGATAAACATAAAACCTCACACTACAGACCAGTTCTCTCAGTTCCTATTACCCAATACATTGGGTAATTTGTTCAACTTGCAACAAAAAATTCGAAGGCATCCTATAAAGCAAGAAAATATGCAGTCTGAAGAGACAAAGCAAGCATCAAAACCAGTCTCATATAGAGCAGAAATATTGGAATTACCAGGCAGAAATAATAATTAGGATTGTTATCCTAAGAGCTATAATGGAAAAGGTGGACAGCATGCAAGAACAGATGGATAATGTCAGAAGAAAAATGGGAGCTCGGAGAAGGAAATGGCAACCCACTCCAGTATTCTTGCCATGGACAGAGGAGCCTAGTGGGCTACAGTCCTTGGGGTTGCAAACAGTCAGACATGACTTGCGACTAAACAACAACAAAGATATGTATTTGTCCATTTATACTTATATAAGTTTCTAAAGCCTGTGTATATTTATGTTCACAATCTTTTTTTTTTTAATTTTACAATTTAAAAATTGTAATCTGTTCAGCTACTAAACCTGAGATGACCTGAATTCATCTGCTGGTGAAATAAAGACTGTTTATCCCTGCCCCCAAAAAAGAAAAATGGAAACTCTAAGGAAGAATCATGTTTAAAATTAAAAATGAAAACATTGTAACAGAAATGAAGAAATGAAGATTTTCTTTGATGGGCTTATTGGTCAATTGGATACAGACAAGGAAAGAATTGATGAGTTTGAAGATATTAAGAGAAATTTCCAAAATTGAAATGCAAAGAGAAAAAAAAAACGGAAAATTCAGGAAATGGGGAACAATTGCAAAAGGTGTAGAATACACAAAATGGAATCACCAGAGGAAGGAAAGAAAGGATAAGAAGAAATATTTGAAGTAATAATGGCTGAGAATTTTTCAAAATTAATGACAGGCACCAAGTCACAAATCCAGAAAGCTCAAAGAATACCAAATATGATAAATAGCAAAAATCTACACTGAGGGACAACATTCAAACTGCAGAAAGCAAAACAAATTCTTGAAAGAAACCAGAGGAATAAAAATCCTTGCCTGTACAAGAATGGGGGCTTCCCAGGTGGCATTAATGGTAAAGAATCCGCCTGCCAATGTAGGAGGAGATTCCCTGGTGGCTCAGAGGGCTTCACTGGCGACTCAGATGATAAAGAATCCACTGCAAAGCGGGAGAGGGAGGTTCAGTCCCTAGGTTGAGAAGATCTCCTGGAGAAGGAAATGGCAACCCACTCCAGTTCAGTTGGAGACTTAAGAGACATGGGTTAGATCTCTGGGTTGGGAAGATCCCCTGGAGGAGGGCATGGCAACCCACTCCAGTATTCTTGCATGAAAAATCCCATGGACAGAGGATCCTGGCAGGCTACACCATCCATAGGGTTGCAAAGAGTCGGACTCAACTGAAGCAACTCAGCACACATACAAAAATGAGGATAAGAATTACATCAACTTCTTTTATAAACCATGCGAACAAGAAGAGAGTCAATGAAATACTTAAAGTATTGAAAAAAAAAAAAAAACAAGACCCTACAATTCTGTATCCAACAAAAATTTCCTTCAAAAGTAGAGAGAGACTTTCTCAGAAAAACGAAAACAAGAATTTCTTGCCTATACACCTACCTTTTAAGAAATGTTAAAAGAAGTTCTGTAGCAAAAAGGATTACTTAAGTCAAGAACTCAGATATATATAAAGAAAGGAATAGAAGTTAAAAAGGGGAAAAAAAAAGGGAAAATAATTTTAAATTTTTTTCTTATTCCTATTGATCTAATAGATTAATGTTCATTCAAAATAATAATAGCTACAATGTATTAGGTGATTATAGTGTATGGATAAGTGTAATGAATGACAACACTATTAAAAGGGATGGGAGGGAGAAATTGAATACTCTCTTATAATGTATCTTCACTAGATGTGAAGTGGCATGTATATTATTTTGAAAGTGAACTTAAATTAGTTATAAATGCATAGTTTAAACTCTAGGGCAAACACTGAAAATTGATACGTCAAGAGGAGGGAAAATGGAATCATATAAAATACTCAAAACCAGAGGGAACAGAAAAGAGGGAAAGATTAAAAACAGAAAGTACATAAATAGAAAACAGTTTTAAATATGCCACATATTAATCTATATCAATAATCACTTTAAATATGAATGGTCTAAATATACCAATTAAAAAATACAGAATGACAGAATAGATAAAAAAAATAAGACCCAACCATGTTATGTACAAGAAATCTACTTTAACTATACAGATAAAAATAGATGAAAAGTAATATTCCATTGTGTATATGTACCACAGCTTCCTTATCCATTCATCTGCTGATGGACATCTAGGTTGCTTCCATGTCCTGGCTATTATAAACAGTGCTGCGATGAACATTGGAGTACACGTGTCTCTTTCAATTCTGGTTTCCTCAGTGTATGCCCAGCAGTGGGATTGCCGGGTCATATGGCAGTTCTATTTCCAGTTTTTTGAGGAATCTCCACACTGTTCTCCATAGTGGCTGTACTAGTTTGCATTCCCACCAACAGTGTAAGAGGGTTCCTTTTTCTCCACACCCTCTCCAGCATTTATTGCTTGTAGACTTTTGGATAGCAGCCATTCTGACGGGCGTGAGATGGTACCTTATTGTGGTTTTGATTTGCATTTCTCTGATAATGAGTGATGTTAAACATCTTTTCATGTGTTTGTTAGCCATCTGAATGTCTTCTTTGGAGAAGTGTCTGTTTAGTTCTTTGGCCCGCTTTTTGATTGGCTTGTTTATTTTTCTGGAATTGAGCTGCAGGAGTTGCTTGTATATTTTTGAGATTAATTGTTTGTCCCTTGCTTTGTTTGCTATTATTTTCTCCCATTCTGAAGGCTGTCTTTTCACCTTGCTTATAGTTTCCTTTGTTGTGCAAAAGCTTTTAATTTTAATTATGTCCCATTTGTTTATTTTTGCTTTTATTTCCAGTATTCTGGGAGGATTCATAGAGGATCCTGCTATGGTTTATGTTGGAGAGTGTTTTGCCTATGTTCACATATACACAATGTAATATTTCTCAGCCATTAAAAGGAATACATTCGAATCAGTTCTAATGAGGTGGATGTAACTGGAGCCTATTATACAGAGTGAAGTAAGCCAGAAAGAAAAACACCAATACAGTATACTAACACATACGTATGGTATTTAGTTAATTGGTAAAGATAACCCTGTATGCGAGACATCAAAAGAGACACAGATAAATAGAACAGTATTATGGACTCTATGGGAGAAGGCAAGGGCGGGATGATATGGGAGAATGGCTTTGAAGCATGTAAATTATCATATGTGAAATGAATCGCCAGTCCAGGTTCGATGCATGATACAGGGTGCTCGGGGCTGGTGCACCGGGATGACCCGGAGGGATGGCATGGGGAGGGAGGTGGGAGGGGGTTCTGGAAGGGGAACACATGTACACCCATGGTAGATTCATGTCAATGTATGGCAAAACAAATAAAAAATAGATAAATAAAAATAAAGAAAATAAAAGTTTACTACATACTGAAAAAAAAATAGATGAAAAGTAAAGGAAGGAAAAGATACACCATGTTAACACTAATCAAAATAAAGCTGCAGTAGCCGTCTCAATTTTAGAGAAAGCAGATTTCAGAATAACAAAATTTATCAGGGACAAAGAGAGGCATAACCTTATGACAAAGGGGTCAGTTCTCCAAGAAGGCATAACAATTCTTTATGTGTATGCATCTAATATCAGAGCATTAAAATACGTAAGACAGAGCCTGATAGAGCTATAAGGAGAAATAGACAAATCCACTATTATAGTTGTAGACTGCAACTCTCCTTTACCAGTAATTGACAGAAAATCAGTCAGGACATAGTTGAAGTGAATAGCATCATCAATAAACTGGTTCTAATTGACATTTATAGACTACTTCATCCACAGCAACAGAATAAACATTTTTGTTAAGCTCATAAGGGGCATTCACCAGTGATTAGTATATTCTATGCCGCCAATCACACCTCAACCAACTTAAAAGAATAGAAATCATATGAAGTGTGCTCTCAGACCACAGTGAAATTAAACTAGAAATTAGCTGGAAATCCAAAATATTTGGATACTAAACAACATGCTTCTAAAAAACAAATGAATCAAAGAAGTCTTAGAGAAATTAAAATATTGTGAAATAAATGAAAAAAGTATTTAGGTCTCTATATGCCCTCCTTCCAAATTCCAAAGAAAGGCAATGCCAAAGAACATTCAAACTACTACACAATTGCACTCACCTCACATGATAGCAAAGTAATGCTCAAAATTATCCAAGCCAGGCTTCAACAGTACGTGAACCATGAACTTCTGGATATTCAAGCTCGATTGAGAAAAGGCAGAGGAGCCAGAGATCAAATTGCCAACATCCACTGGATCATCAAAAAAACAAGAGAATTCCAGAAAAACATCTGCTTTATTGACTTCTCCAAAGCCTTTGACTGTGACTTTCCACAACAAACTGTGGAAAATTATTTAAGAGATGGGAATACCAGACTGCCTTACCTGCCTCCTGAGAAATCTGATGCAGGTCAAGAAGCAACAGTTAGAACTGGACATAGAATAACAGACTGGTTCCAAATTGGGAAAGGAGCATATCAAGGCTGTATATTGTCACCCTGCTTATTTAACTTATATGCAGAGTACATCACGGGAAATGCCAGGCTGAATGAACACAAGCTGGGATCAAGATTGCTGGGAGAAATATCAATAACCTGAGATATGCAGGTGACACCACCTTTATGGCAGAAAGTGAAAAAGAACTAAAGAGCCTGTTGATGAAAGTGAAAGAGGAGAGTGAAAAAGTTGGCTTAAAACTCAACATTCGAAAAATTAAGATCATGGATCCAGTCCCATCACTTCATGGCAAATAGATGGGGAAACAGTGAAAACAGTGAGAGATATTTTTTTGGGCTCCAAAATCACTCCAGATGGTGACTGCAGCCTTGAAGTTAAAAAATGCTTGCTGCTTGGAAAAAAAGCTATGACCAACATAGACAGCCTATTAAAAAGCAGAGACATTACTTTGCCAACAAAGGTCCATCTAGTCAAAGCAATGGTTTTTCCTCTAGTCATTAATGGATGTGAGAGCTGGACTATGAAGAAAGCTGAGCACAGAAAAATTGATGCTTTTGAACTGTGGTGTTGGAGAAGACTCTTGAGAGTCCCTTGGACTGCAAGGAGATCCAACCAGTCCATCCTAAAGGAAATCAGTCCTGAATATTCATTGGAAGGACTGATGCTGAAGCTGAAACTCCAATACTTTGGCTACCTGATGTGAAGAACTGACTCACTGGAAAAGACCCTGATGCTGGGAAAAATTGAAGGCGGGAGGAGAAGGGGATAACACAGGATGAGATAGTTGCATGTCATCACTGACTGATGGACATGAGTTTGAGCAAGCTCTGGGAGTTGGTGATGGACAGGGAAGCCTGGCGTGCTACAGTCCATGTGGTTGCAAAGAGTCAGACATGACTGAGCAACTGAATTGAACTGAACTGAACTGATGCCCTCTTTATCCCTACAAAGCTAGGACTCTACCCTTCCCCTACCCTGGCAGAAGACTTGAATTTACTCTCTGGAGATCTTGCTTTGAACTCTGGACTCAGGACAACAGGCATAGATGAGGATGCTATCTGAATAAGGGAAACTAAGTACTAGTCTATATACCAGGTACAACTCTACTTCCCAAGCCCCTTCTCCTATCTGTCTTACAGAATAATCGTAACCAAGAATATGCCCCTGTGGTAGGCAGAATTATGGTCCCCCAAAGATGTCCACATTCTAATCTATGGACCTGTGAATACGGTATGTTACATGATAAAGGGAAATTAAAGTTTCTTATACACCTGGGTTAAATGGAATAATAATATTAGGGATAGAGAAAGAAGACATTGGGGTACAAAAGTGGAAGGATCCTAAGGGCTAATGTCTCTTTCCATACTAGGATGTTTATAAATAATACCTAAAATTCCTAAGTCAAGAAATAGTATTTTAATAATTTAACAGTTATATTAAAATGTGGGAAAAACATTAAACAATTGAATGAATTAAAATTACTTCCTCTGAAGAGTGGAAATTAAAGATAAAGCAGAAATAAGGCAGGGGATGATCATTTATCACAAAAAGATTTAAAAATCATTTGATAAAAAATATTTTTTAAAGATTAATGTTTGCATATTCTGCTTTTTTATATGCAAAATCCTCTTATGTCTACTGATAATGATTAATAAAGAATTTTTTTCTTGCTATTAGACAATCTCAGGTCCCTGATACAAATTCCCAAGTGTGCAAAATGCAAGCTAATAAAGAAATGCATTGGTGGAATGAGGGTGGGGGGAAAGGGTGAAGGTGATCAAAGGATACAAACATCCAGTGATAACATGGATAAGTTCTAAACATCTAACGTACATAGTGACTATAGTTAACAATACTATATTGTATACCTGGAAGTTTGCTTAGAGAGTAAATCTTGCAAGTTCTCATCACAAAAAAATAAATAGATGGTAAATATGTGAGGTTGTAGATGTGTTAGCTAATCTTATTGTGGCAGTCATTTTGCAACATATGTATAATAAATCATCATTGTACACTTTATACTTACACAATGTCTTGTGTCAATTATATCTCAATAAAACTGTCAAAAGAAAGAAATGTATCTAACAGATCCAAATATAAACACAGCATTCTTCCATACAGCATTCTTCCATAGTTCTGAAGCACTTCATTCAACCCTTTCCATGTATTTTTTTTTTCATCCTACTTCTAACCCTCTGTATTAGTATCCTAGACCAGCTTTAACTAAGAACTATAAACAGTCATTGGAAAAGACCATCATTCTGGGAAAGATTGAAGGCAGGAGGAGAAGGGGATGACAGAGGATGAGATGGTTGGATGGCATCACCGACTCTATGGACATGAGTTTGAGCAAACTCTAGGATATGGTGATGGACAGGGAGGCCTGGCATGCTGCAGTCCATGGGGTCACAAAAAGTAGGGCACAACTGAGCAACTGAACTGAACTGATAAACAGAGTAGCTTAAAACCATAAAAATGTATTGTCTCGCAGAAAACAAGGAATCTAGAAGGCTCTTCATATGAGGTGGCCAAAGAATTGCAGTTTCAACTTCAATTGGTAAGTAGAAATGCATATATGTACATGTTTTCATCCACCCAGCCAGTCTGTGTCTTATGGTTGGTGTATTTAATCCATTTGCATTTAAGGTAATTATCGATATGTATGATCCTATTACCGTTCTCTTAATTGTTTGGGGTTTATTTTCTGTAGGTCTTTTCCTTCTCTTGAGTTTCCTGCCTAGTGAAGTTCCTTTAGAATTTGTTGTAAAGCTGGTTTGGTGGTGATGAATTCTCTTAACTTTTGCTTGTCTGGGAAGCTTTTGATTTCTCCATCATATGTGAAAGAGAGTCTTGCTGGGTAGAGTATTCTTGGTTTTAGTTTTTTCCCTTTCATCACTTTTAATATATTGTGCCGTTCCCTTCTGGCTTGTAGAGTTTCTGTTGAGAAATCAGCTGATAGTCTGATGGGAGTTCCCTTGTATGTTATTTGTTGTTTTACCCTTGTTGCTTTTAATATTTTATCTCTGTCTTTAATTTTTGTCAGCTTGATCACTATGTGTCTCAGTATGTTCCTCCTTGGGTTTATCCTTCCTGGGACTCTGTGCTTCCTGGACTTGGTTGACTATTTCCTTTCCCACTTTAGGGAAGTTTTCAGCTATTATCTCTTCAAACATTTTCTCAAGTCCTTTCTCTCTGTCTTCTAGGTTCCCTATAATGCTAATGTTCATGTCTTTAATGTTGTCCCAGGGGCCTCTTAGACTGTCTTCATTTCTTCTCATTCTTTTTTCCTGTATTCTGTTCTGCAGCAGTGATTTCTACAATTCTGTCCTCTAGATCATTTATCTCTCCTTCTGCCTCAGTTATTCTGCTATTGATTCCTTTTAGTGTATTATTCATCTCTGTTTGTTTGTTCTTTAGTTCTTGTAGGTCTTTGGTAAACATTTCTTGCATCTTCTCAGTCTTTGCCTCCATTCTTTGCCCAAAATCCTGGATCATCTTTACTATCATTATTCTGAATTCTTTTTCTGGAAGATTGCCTATCTCTACTTCATTTAGTTGTTTTTCTGGGATTTTTATCCTGTCCCTTCATCTGGGACATAACTTTCTGCTTTTTCTTCATGATTAACTTTCTGTAACATGGTTTTTGTTTTGGCTACTATGAGACTGTACTTCCTCTTGCTTCTTCTGTCTGCCCTCTGATGGATGAGGCTAAGAGCTTATATAAGCTTCTTGATGGAAGAACTGGGGATGGGAAAAACTTGGGTCTTGCTCTGGTGGGCAGGGCCTTGCTCAGTAAAGCTTTAATCCAATTATCTAGTGATGGGTGGGCTTGTACTCCCTCCTTGGTAGTTGTTTGGCCTGAGGCAACCCAGCCCTATGGTCTGTGGTAGGGTTAATGGCAAACTCCAAGAGGGTTTATGCCACGAGGGAGCTTCCAGTGCCCACATCCCCGTGGTGAGCCCCCACTGACCCACATCTCCACATGAGGCCCTCCAACACTAGCAGGTAGTTTTGGTTCTGTCTCCTGGGGGAGTCACTGCTCCTCTCCTCTGGGTCTTGGTGTTTGCAAAATTTTGTTTCTGCCTCTGGAATGCCTGTAATCAAATCCCACTGGCCCTCAAGGCCAGATTCCCTGGAGATTCCCAGTCCCTTTGTTGGATCCCCAGGCTGGGAAGCCTAACCTGGGGTTCAGAACCTTTACAATGCTGCAAGAACTTCTTTGGTATTATTGTTCTCCATTCTGTGTGTAACCTACCTGGCGGGTATGGGATTTGATTTTATCATGATTGCGCCCCTCCTACTGTCTCACTGTGGCTTCTTTGTCTTTGGACGCAGGACATCTTTTTTTGGTGGGTTCCAGCATTCTTCTGTCAATGGTTGCTCAACAGTTAGTTGCAATTTTGATCCTCTCGCAGGATGAGATGAGCTCACATCCTTCTACTCTGCCATCTTGAATCGGAAGCCCATTTTATCTTGAGTTCCAAATTAGATCACATTCATAGGTACAGGGATGAGGACCTGAACATATCTTTTGGGAGAATGGAATTCAACCCACAACACCTTCCCAGGTAATTTTGCTGTTTATTGTAGCACTGTTTTTCTTCCATTTCCCTCCAGACTGTACCTTAGCCCTGCTTCTGTAAGGCCAAACTAGGCTTCTCTCACTAATGTAACTGCTTAAGGAAAATGGCTCCTCTAAATGAGTCCCAACCCAAACCCACTTGGCCCAGAAAATTTGTACATTCCATTGGGTTAACCTTGTCCCTCCAAATGGAGAACCCCACAATACTTAGTAGTTCCCAATTGAAGGTGATATATAAATAACACAAAGATCCTATCATAAAAATAGAATAATGGTGTGATTGAAAGAGTACAGGTTGTAAAATCAGAAAACCAGAGTTACAATTTTGATCCAGACAGGTACCTAAAAAATCAGGACAAACCCAGGTCTAAATTTCCATGATTGCAAGGCTAGAAAGCTCTATCTGTGACCCAAATTCAATTACCAAGCCAAGGACAACCATAGATGGCACTGAAAGTATTCAGTTCAGTAGCTCAGTCATGTCCGACTCTTTGCGACCCCGTGAATCGCAGCACGCCAGGCCTCCCTGTCCATCACCAACTCCCGGAGTTTACCAAAACCCATGTCCATTGAGTCGGTGATGCCATCCAGCCATCTCACCCTCTGTCGTCCCCTTCTCCTCCTGCCCCCAATCCTTCCCAGCATTAGGGTCTTTTCAAATGAATCAGCTCTTCATATGAGGTGGCCAAAGAATTGCAGTTTCAACTTCAACATCAGTCCTTCCAATGAACACCCAGGACTGATCTCCTTTAGGATGGGCATCATTTAAATGGAAACTCCTGAGGGGAAAGAAAAGGAGAAGAGAAAGAAAGAGGAACAGAAGAAAGAGGAGGAAATAGCAAAATACTGTCTCCACAAAATCTCTTTTCAGTTCAGTTCAGTTCAGTCGCTCAGTCGTGTCCAACTCTTTGTGACCCCATGAATTGCAGCACACCAGGCCTCCCCGTTCATCACCAACTCCCGGAGTCCACCCAAACCCATGTCCATCGAGTTGGTGATGCCATCCAACCATCTCATCCTCTGTCGTCCACTTCTCCTCCCGCCCCCAATCTTACCCAGCATTAGGGTCTTTTTCAATGAGTCAACTCTTCGCATGAGGTGGCCAAAGTATTGGAGTTTCAGCTTCAACATCAGTCCTTCCAATGAACACCCAGGATTGATCTCTTTTAGGATGGATTGATTGGATCTCCTTGCAGTCCAAGGGACTCTCAAGAGTCTTCTCCAACACCACAGTTCAAAAGCATCAATTCTTCAGCGCTCAGCTTTCTTCACCGTCCAACTCTCATATCCATACATGACCACTGGAAAAACCATACCCTTGACTAGATGGACTTTTGTTGGCAAAGTAATGTCTCTGCTTTTAAATATGCTATCTAGGTTGGCCATAACCTTCCTTCCAAGGAGTAAGCGTCTTTTAATTTCATGGCTGCAATCACCATCAGCAGTCATTTTGGAGCCCCCAAAAATAAAGTCGGACACTGTTTCCACTGTTTCCCCATCTATTTGCCATGAAGTGATGGGACCAGATGCCATGATCTTAGTTTTCTGAACAATGAGCTTTACGCCAACTTTTTCACTCTCCTCTTTCACTTTCATCAAGAGGCCCTTTAGTTCTTCTTCACTTTCTGCCATAAGGGTGGTGTCATCCGCATATCTGAGGTTATTGACATTTCTCCTGGCAATCTTGATTCCAGCTTGTGTTTCTTCCAGCCCAGCGTTTCTCATGATGTACTCTGCATAGAAGTTAAATAAGCAGGGTGACAATATACAGCCTTGACGTACTCGTTTTCCTATTTGGAACCAGTCTGTTGTTCCATGTCCAGTTCTAACTGTTGCTTCCTGACCTGCATACAGGTTTCTCAAGAGACAGGTCAGATGGTCTGGTATGCCCATCTCTTTCAGAATTTTCCACAGTTTATTGTGATCCACACAGTCAAAGGCTTTGGCATAGTCAATAAAGCAGAAATAGATGTTTTTCTGGAACTTCTTGCTTTTTCGATGATCCAGAGGATGTTGGCAATTTGATCTCTGGTTCCTCTGCCTTTTCTAAAACCAGCTTGAACATCTGGAAGTTCACGGTTCACATATTGCTGAAGCCTGGCTTGAAGAATTTTGAGCATTACTTTACTAGCATGTGAGATGAGTGCAATTGTGCAGTAGTTTGAACATTCTTTAGCATTGCCTTTATTTGGGATTGGAATGAAAACTGACCTTTTCCAGTCCTGTGGCCACTGCTGAGTTTTCCAAATTTGCTGGCGTATCGAGTGCAGCACTTTCACAGCATCACCTTTGAGGATTTGAAATAGCTCAACTGGAATTCCATCACCTCCACTAGCTTTGTTCGTAGTGATGCTTTCTAAGGCCCACTTGACTTCACATTCCAGGATGTCTGGCTCTAGGTGAGTGATCACAACATCGTGATTATCTGGGTCATGAAGATCTTTTTTGTATAGTTCTTCTGTGTATTCTTGCCACCTCTTCTTAATATCTTCTGCTTTTGTTAGGTCTATACCATTTCTGTCCTTTATCGAGCCTATCTTTGCATGAAATGTTCCTTTGGTATCTCTAATTTTCTTGAAGAGATCTCTAGTCTTTCCCAATCTGTTGTTTTCCTCTATTTCTTTGCACTGATCGCTGAGGAAGGCTTTCTTATCTCTCCTTGCTATTCTTTGGAACTCTGCATTCAGATGGGAATATCTTTCATGTTCTCCTTTGCTTTTCGTTTCTCTTCTCTTCCCAGCTATCTGTAAGCCCTCCTCAGACAACCATTTTGCTTTTTTGCATTTCTTTTCCATGGGGATTGTCTTGATCCCTGTCTGCTGTACAATGTCATGAACCTCTGTCCATAGTTCATCAGGCACTCTTCCTAGAGATCTAGTCCCTTAAATCTATTTGTCACTTCTACTGTATACTCATAAGTGATTTGATCTAGGTCATACCTAAATGGGCTAGTGGTTTTCCCTACTCTCTTCAATTTAAGTCTGAATTTGGCAATAAGCAGTTCATGATCTGAGCCACAGTCTGCTCCCGTTCTTGTTTTTGCTGACTCTATAGAGCTTCTCCATCTTTGGCTGCAAAGAATATAATCAATCTGATTTCGGTGTTGACCATCTGGTGATGTCCACGTGTAGAGTCTTCTCTTGTGTTGTTGGAATAGGGTGTTTGCTATTACCAGTGCGTTCTCTTGGCAAAACTCTATTAGCCTTTGCCCTGCTTCATTCTGTACTCCAAGGCCAAATTTCCTGTTACGCCAGATGTTTCTTGACTTCCTACTTTTGCATTCCAGTCCCCTGTAATGAAAAGGACATCTTTTTTGGGTGTTAGTTCTGGAAGGTCTTGTAGATCTTCACAGAACCGTTCAACTTCAGCTTCTTCGGCATTACTGGTCGCGGCATAGACTTGGATTACTGTGATATTGAATGGTTTACCTTGGAAACGAACAGAGATCATTCTGTCGTTTTTGAGATTGCATCCAAGTACTGCATTTCGGACTCTTTTGTTGACCATGATGGCTACTCCATTTCTTCTAAGGGATTCTTGCCCACAGTAGTAGATATAATGGTCATCTGAATTAAATTCACCCATTCCAGTCCATCTTAGTTCGCTGATTCCTAGAATGTCGACATTCACTCTTGCCATCTCCTATTTGACCACTTCCAATTTGCCTTGATTCATGGACCTAACATTCCAGGTTCCTATGCAATATTGCTCTTTACAGCATCAGACTTTGTGTCTATCACCAGTCACCTCCACAGCTGGGTATCGTTTTTGCTTTGGCTCCATCCCATCATTCTTTCTGGAGTTATTTCTCCACTGATCTCCAGTAGCATATTGGGCACGTACTGACCTGGGGAGTTCATCTTTCAGTGTCCTATCTTTTTGCCTTTTCATACTGTTCATGGGGTTCTCAAGGCAAGAATACTGAAGTGGTTTGCCATGCCCTTCTCCAGTGGACCACATTCTGTCAGACCTCTCCACCATGACCCATCCATCTTGGGTAGCCCCACACGGCATGGCTTAGTTTCATTGAGATAGACAAGGCTGTGGTCCCGTGTGATCAGATTAGCTAGTTTTCTGTAATTTTAGTTTCAGTGTTTCTGCCCTCTGATGCCCTCTCGCAACACTTACCATCTTACTTGAGTTTCTCTTACCTTGGATGTGGGGTATTTCTTCACGGCTGCTCCAGCAAAGTGCAGCCGTTGCTCCTTACCTTGAACAAGGGGTATCTACTCACGACGGCCCTTCCTGACCTTGAATGTGGAGTAACTCCTCTCGGCCCTCCTGTGCCCACGCAGCCCTTGCTCCTTGGGCCTTGGGTAACTCCTTTCGCCGCCGCCCCCGGCCCCGGCCCCGCCTAGCCCCTCTCGGCCGCCGCCCCGCCCCCGGCCTAGCCTAGGCCCTGTGTTAAATAAATATACAGATAAACATTTCAAAGCAGACTCTCCCTTAGAGTTTTCCTAAAGATGAATGGAAAGAAGACTTTGGCTGTCACCAGCATCAACTTCATGCTATTTTGGTTAGTGGGTGAGTCATACATACTGGTAGTGAATTTCCCAGGCTTTCCATTTTAAATGGGAGTAGATAGTGGAAGGCATTCATTTTAGCATGGAGTGTTTTCTCCTGATGTTCATAAAAAGAATCCATTGTGTTATGATTAGATCATGCTTGACCCACCTCAAGAATGTTTTCAAGGTGACAGAATATTTATTTCTCAGTGACATCACCGAGGTTCAAGAAGGTCTGATGAGTATCCTTACAAAGCCCTATGATCCTGAAAGGGCTAAGACAAATCCTCCCTCTCCTTGGCAGGTCGACTGTTAATTGTTCCTCCATCTGCACTTGGATAATAATGACATCTTTCCATTCTAAACATAGAATAAGAGAGTAATTAATAGAAAGAAAGAAATCCTGCTTTTAAAAAAAATCTTTCTTCAGAATAATTTAATTGTGCTTCACATGTGTTTTGAGCAAAAATTTTAGACTAGAATTTAAACTTAATACTAGTAAGTACTTATTACTAGTAATACTAGTAAGTATTTTTTTCTCAGCCTATCATAATTACTCAATAAGCACATAAATTTTAACTTAAAAATTTAAATCTAAAATATTCATGCAAATTGATTGTACTTATGGATAAAAGCACTGCAAGTGGTGATTCCAAAAATCCCTGATGCCCCCAAATATGCAAAACAAACAAACAGAAAACAAAACCCCAAAATGTTTGATGCCAAAACTTTCAAGGATTTGGCTTCTGTAAGTTAGCAGATCCAGGCCAAAATCAGCAAACTGGATGCACTGAACTTGACCCAGTGCCCATGCAGTCACAGTTTTAGATTTGTGACTAATACAAAGATTGATTACTTCTCCTTATATTTGTTGTTTTGAAGGGATATCAGGTGAAAGATTTTGGCTGTGACAGAGAAGCAGTCATGTATCCCTTAGAGATTGTTAACTGAAAATAGTTAACTGGGCATTCTTCCCATTCAAATATCAAATTACAACAATGTTATAAATCAACTATACTCCAATAATAATTTTTTAAAATATCAAATTACAAAAATAGAGATCTTTTTTGAAACAGCTAACAATAGCTAATCTTAAGGAAAACTTAGGTTTAGCATGATCAATTCACATTTTAATCATTCCTTTGCAATATAAGCAATTGTGAAGTTTTTTTAAGACAAGAAATGTACTTAGTAATAAGACAATTGACCTAAAGAGAAACCTATGTAGGGTTCCTTTCTTTTAAAGTAATGTCTTCTCTAAAGGCAGATTGCTCTACAGATAGGTGCTACATACCAAGAGAAGTAATAACTTTGTCTTTGGTTTTATAATAAATCAATAAAAATATTTAAATTCTCCAATCAAACAAGATTCCCTAGGATTGTTGTTGGAATTGTTTATATTACTGCCATTACAAAATAGTTCTTTGGAATATAAAGTAAAAATTAACTGAGACATACCACTAATGGAAAAAACAAGGCATTGAGGGTATTTTTTTTTTCATTGTCAGGGTTTTTTTCTCAACACACCTCCATTTGATTAAAGCACAACATTGGGCATTTAGTTAAAAAGAAAAGCACAATGGGGGAAAAGGCACTACGTATGTTTACATATACCAGTTTCTCTATGTACATTAAGGAATGGAGTATGGGACAATGAAAGACTTAACAAAATTAGTCTGGAGTAGACAGGGAATAGGAAGGCCGGGGTGTGGAGGGAGGGGGTCAAGTTTGTTACCTGAACATGTGCCATTGAGGGAGCACAGTTCAGAAGTCGAGTAAGTCTCCCTTTGTAGTAGACACCACCTGCCGCAGGGACACAGCTTCTCCTATCCAGCGTTCCCAACTAGATATGTGTGTTCCTTACATTGATTGCTCCCATCAATCTGCCTCATTGACAACCTATGTTATTCTGAGTACCTGTTAACTAGTTAATGATTCTGCACCCAGTTCCTGTGTGTGTGTGTGTGTGTGCATGTGTGTGTGTGTATGAGGGAAGGGAGTTCTTATACCACCAAGCAATTCTGACCCCAACTGGATGTCCTACAATTCAACTCAGTTCTGCTGCTATCTACCTGGAGTTGGCATTAGATCCCCCAGGTTAAGAGCTTAGCCCTCAGCCACCTTTGGACAGCAAGTTCAAGTCCAGGTTTGTCAGCTGTGCATCTAACTGGATACTGATTGGAGGTTCCAGCCACTCCTTCCCTGTATTCAATTAATTTGCTACAAAGGCTCTCAGAACTCAGGAAAACAATTTGCTTACTAGATTGTCAACTTATTATAGGACATGACTCATGAACAGCCAGATGGAAGAGGTGCCTAGGGGAAGGTATGTGGGAAGGGGCTCAGAGCTCCATGCTCTCTCTGACTGTTCCACTTGCCGCCCAGTCCCTCCATGTGTTCACCAACTGGAAGGTCTCCAAACCCTGTCCTTGTGAGGTTTTGTGGAGACTTTATTACACAGGCATGATTGATTGAATCATTGGCTATTGGTGTCTAAACTCAAGCTCCAGCTCTTCTGCCCTCCCCAGAGGTCAGGTACCCAGCCCTCTGAGCATTTAGTTGATTCTTCTGGCGACAAGCCCCCATCCTTAGGTGACCCAGGGCTTTCTAAAAGTCACTTCATTAGTATAACAAAACTTATGGAGAGTTATCACCGAGGAAATGTAAGAGTTTTAAGCCCTTTGTGACAGAAACAGGGACAAAAATCAAATATATATTTCTTACTATGAATCATCACACTGGTTTACTTCATGGTATATGTGTCTTAATTTTTGATGGTGCCACAGAACTGCCTTGTCCCATCCCATGTTGGTTCTCACACTGGCCCCTGTGCATGGAGGGCAAGAAGTGACTGAAGAGGTAGAGCAATCCATACTGGTGGATAGTGGGTTGAATAAGGAAGGAAACTTACTTGTGAGGCTTGTCTTGGGCACTGAGAGACAATACATCTTTGCACCCACTGCCAGAATCTCATAACTTTGTGTAGAGACCTTAACAGTTTCAGTCACATGTTCAGTCCAGTTGTTCTCAGCACCACATTGCTCTATCCAGGATGCATCCTTGAAAATAGTTCCAGTTGTAAGACTAGTAGACAGAGCATACATTCCAAGAACAGGGGAGAGAGGGAGAAACCTCCCACTTCCCTGGTCCAGCTCAAAGGTCACTTGGTGGTCACATCTTCTCCAAGGTCTCAGGACCTTGGAGGTGAGGAAACTGAGGTTCAAGATTAAACCAGTCAATCCTAAAGGAAATTAGTCCTGAATATTCATTGGAAGGACTAATGCTGAAGGCTGAAACTCCAATACTTTGGCCACCTGATGCAAAGAACTGACTCACTGGAAAAGACCCTGATGCTGGGAAAGATTGAAGGCAGGAGGAAAAGGGGACGACAGAGGAAGAGATGGTTGGATGGCATCACCGACTCGATGGACATGTTTGAGCAAGCTCCAGGAGTTGGTGATGGACAGGGAAGCCTGGGGTGCTGCAGTCAATGGAGTTGCAAAGAGTCGAACACGACCGAGTGACTGAACTGAACTGAACTCTTCTCCATGACTTCCTCTAACATCCACCACCTTCAAATCAACATGATCCCTGCTCTCCTCCTGCCTCAGGCTCTTCTTGAGTAGTGGTGACCAGTCTCCTCCACTGGGCTGCTGCTTCACAAATGAGGAACCAGGCCACACCCCAGGAACACACCAGTTGCACTTATGCGTGAAAAACATCTTAAAATTCTAATCAGAAAAACATCATAAAATACGTTTCGAGTAAGATTTAAGATGATAAAAATTGCTATTAGTTACTTTAGTCTCAACTGTAGGATGTTTATGCTGGGAGGGACCTTGGAGATGAGGAAACTGAGGTTCAGGGAAATAAAGTGACAAGTACAAGGTCACCCTGAGTGAGGAGCAGCATCAGGATGAGCACCCAGGTACCTGACCTACTTGTCCACTGCTCTCCATCACTCCTTTCTCTCCCATCAACTGCCCTGAACCTTAATTTTTATCTCTTCATGGCTTTAAAGGAAGAAAATTTAAAGTTTCTTTTGTTTCATTCAGTGCTAAAAGCCCACCAAAATCGTGCCCAGCTCTGTACATTTAAATATTAGAGGAAAAAAAAATAGTGGAAACCATGCAGTGACCCAGGAGTCCATGAAGGTGTATCAGGGAGGGGATTTGAAAATAGCCTGCATAGCTAGCCACACAGCTGCCTGCTGTGCTCGTTGGGTCTATCTCTGATCCTTGGTTCCCGATGTTGTGTGCATCAACACAGCTGCTAATGGACTCCAGCAAACTTTCATCTTCCGCCTATGAACCAGGCCACACCTTCTGTGCCAACCTCTTCAAAATGTTGTCCCCAACAGACTGTTGGGGTAAGCAGAGGCTTCATTACGTCCAGAAGTTGTCCTTTCAAGGTGTGGGTCACATGTTTATGCCAGCATGTGACCCCTGGGGGTCCCAGGTCATTTTTGCCTTGTATATATTTTTTCCATTTGAGATAGAACATTGTTGTACCTGCCTCATTTTGTTGGTTGAGTTAATGTTAATCCAGTTGAGGATGGGCTGGTCAGGCCTTGGCAACACCACAGACCCATGGTCATGTATTGTCTGTACTAGCACCTAGTAATAGCCTAGGAGTCATCACTCATCTATGTTGGTCTGGGACAACACAGTCCAGGCAATGACCTCAGTTGGTTGGGTCATTAACCTCAAAGGGTTTGTAGGACCAGCTCAACATGTCGTCTTTTTAGGTGCAATTTTGGATGGAGTCCAATGAGACATTCCAACTGACTTTAAGGAGAAGCTTCTAACTATACTTATGTCGATGGAAAATTAATCAGTTGATCTAACAAAGAAAGAGAAATTTTATTTGAGCCAAATTGAGGATTGTAAGCTAGGAACAGCACCTCAGAAAACTCTGAGAGCTGTTTCACCCATTGGAAGTCAAAGCAGAGTCATATACTTTTTTTTTTTAAATGGAGGGCTGTATATTAAATGATGTATTATTGACAGTTTACACAATCCAAATCTGCAGATACAGACTGGTGGGTCATGTGACCCCCTACAAGATCAAGAAGGAATGTTACCTTCAAAGAGTCATCTTGGTGCTAGAAGAATGTGGCTCTATATGGGTGAGCAGGTATTTCTCCCCTTGGGGAGGTTTGGTCGATGTGTGATGCAGATACACAATGCACAGTAGAGCAGAGTGAAGTGAAAGTTGCTCAGTTGTGTCCAACTCTTTGCCAACCTATGGACTAATCCATGGAATTCTCCAGGCCAGAATACTGGAGCGGGTAGCCTTTCCCTTCTCCATGGGATCTTTCCAACCTAGGGATCGAACCCAGGTCTCCCACATTTCAAGCAGATTCTTTACCAGCTGAGCTATGTGGGGGCCAAAGGACAGAGAAAACTTTTCATGTTTAAATGTGTTGTGTCTTGCCATAAAATATTTGTTTTGTTTCACACCTAGTACTCCTGACCTCAGTCAAAAGCACAGCACCTGATGGAGTTGTTTAGACACTGAAGACAACACATTCCACACCTCTGCATTCTGCTTGTCCCACTGGTGCAAGCCAAAAACCCCTTCTTAGAACTGGAAAAGAGGCTTATTGGAGGAAATACATTGTGAAGTACATGCAGCCCTGCCCAGGAGCCCCACTGCCCCTCAATCCTGAACTGTAGGTCTCAGCAATATTACTGAACAGAACTTGTGTCCAATTGCCTTCCATGCAGCAAAGCCAATCTACTGACACCAGGTTGTGGTAAAGGAAATTACAGTGTTAATTTCAGGTTGCCAAGCAAGGAGAATGGACAGCTCATGCTGAAAATACCCAAATGCCCTGATGGCTTTCAGGGAAGGATTTTTAAAGGCAACATTTATGGTGCGGGTTGCAGCTGAGGACCTTTCTTATGATTAATTGGTGATGAGGTAACAGGCTGATGTTTTGAGAATCTTAAGCATCAACTTTCTGGTTCCAACTAGTCTGAAGTCTGCATGCTTATGGTCATCATGTAATCACTTTCTACACTTGGGTAGGGGTCTTGTTTTCTGCAGAACAACTCAAATAAGTGCATCAGATTGTATGAATATCCCTCAGGGAGGAACTAGGATTCTTTTACCATTGACCTATTCTTAAAACTATCCTTGCTCTTCCTTTTTTTTTTTTTTTCTCCTTGTATTTGCTCACTTTCCTAATTAGTAATTGCTTGAGTCTGCTCTTTGGAACTCAGGAAAGTCCTAGGAAACTAAAGTCCTTTTCTACAAACAAAAAACTAAGCACATAGAGGGGCTTTTGTACCCAGGAGGGCCCCACAGGGTCCTGCTCAGTTTTGGCACCACTCACCCCAGTGGACTGGAGCCTATCCCAGAAAAAAACCTGCGACTGGCAATGGGTGAGCTGTTAGGTCTGGACCAGGAAATTTCGACAACAACCAGGTACTCTGAGCAACAGCTTCTTTAAGAACTCCAAGTTAGCATAATTACATTTTATATCCTTCTCTATTTATGTATTCCATCCATCAGGTTTTTTTGTTTTTTTGACATTTAAAGCAATGATGGGAATCTATAGAGTAAATGAGTGAGAAGGAGACACAAAATCTGATATCTGTGGGGGCTGCTAGTGTTGCTGAAATGTCCAGAAACCATTTCTGACCTCTCAGTTTAGAATTTGGAAAATGTAAATCATGCTCTACTGCCAAGCAATCATAAATGGTTTCTTTGTATTAACTTTTTGTGAAGAACTCCTTTGTTTTCCAATCTTTAAAGTTACCCTGAAACAAAAAAAAAAAAAAGGAATACAAGTGAAATTCTTTGCAAGCACAGGGGAGTAGAATTTGCCACTGAGAAATATATCTCTTTGGCATATCAATTATTTTAAGCTAGCTTTTTTCTAAGAAACAACAGACATTAGAAAAACCCTGAAAACCGAGTAGTGTGTACTTAGTCGCTCAATCATGTCCAACTCTTTGCAACCTCATGGACTGTAGCCTACCAGGCTCCTCTGTCCATGGGGAATCTCTAGGCAAGAATACTGGAGTGGGTTGCCATGACCTCCTCCAGGGGATCTTCCCAACCCAGGTATCGAACCCAGGTCTCCTGCATTGCAGGTGGATTCTTTACCATCTGGTCCAGGGAAGCCTGAAAATCCAGTAGGAGTTGCCGTTTTGTAAGACATACTTATATTTGTGAAGGGAATATTTTTTTGTAAGGGTGTCTCCATCACTGTACCTGGAAGAGGAGAATGACCAAATCTCTGGAAAATATATCAATAGAGAAGCCACTGATTCAAATATGTATATAACAACCTTATCCTCGTTTACTGTACTTTTCCTGGTCACCTTCTGTAACTGACTTTCCCACCCTCAAAATCCTCTTTTGTCTTTAGCTGAAGGTGGTGTTTAAGGGGAGGGCTTTGACCATTTTGGTGAGTTTCCCTGGATCTTTCCCATGTATACATACATGTTTCATTTTCTCCTATTACTCCGTGTCATGTTGGTTTAATTCTTACACCAGTCAGAGAAACCTAGAAGATTCAGTTCAGTTTAGTCACTCAGTCATGTCCGACTCTTTGTGACCCCATGAACCGCAGCACACCAGGCCTCCCTCTCCATCACCAACTCCCCGAGTTTACCCAAACTCTTGTCCATTGAGTTGGTGATGCCATCTAACCATCTCATCCTCTATCGTCCCCTTCTTCTCCTGCCTTCAATTTTTCCCAACGTCAGGGCCTTTTCAAATGAGTCAGCTCTTCACATCAGGTGGCCAAAGTATTGGAGTTTCATCTTCAACATCAGTCCTTCCAATGAACACCCAGGACTGATTTCCTTTAGGATGGACTGGTTGGATCTCCTTGCAGTCCAAGGGACTCTCAAGAGTCTTCTCCAACACCACAGTTCAAAAGCATCAATTCTTCTGCACTCAGCTTTCTTTATAGTCCAACTCTAACATGCATACATGACCACTGGAAAAACCATAGCCTTGACTAGATGGACCTTTGTTGCCTAGGTTGGTCATAACTTTCCTTCCAAGGAGTTAGTGTCTTTTAATTTCATGGCTGCAATCACCATCTGCAGTGATTTTGGAGCCCAAAAAAATAAAGTCATCCTAGAAGGTTAGAGGGAAATTTCTTCCTCCCCAACATGCTGCTGCTTGCTGCTAAGTCACCTCAGTCGTGTCCGACCCTGTGCAACCCCATAGATGGCAGCCCACCAGGCTCTGACGTCCCTGGGATTCTCCAGGCAAGAACACTGGAGTGGGTTGCCATTTCCTTCTCCAATGCATGAAAGTGAAAAGTCAAAGTGAAGTCGCTCGGTCATGTCTGACTCTTGGCCACACCATGGACTGCAGCCTACCAGGCTCCTCCTCCCCAACATAAAGAAGAAGAAATGTCTAACCACTGTCTAACTAAGAAATGTCTAACCATTTTTTAACCATTCATTTCTGCATGGATAGTCTTGGTGATCCTCATGAGAATTATTGTATTATTGACCCCATTTGAGGAATGGGCTTCCCAGGTGGTGCTAATGGTAAAAAATCTGCCTGCCAGTACAGGAGACACAAGAGACACAGGTTTGATCCCTGGGTCAGGAAGATTCCCTTGAGTAGGAAATGGCAACCCACTCCAGTATTCTTGCCTGGAAAATCCCATGGACAGAGGAGTCTGGCAGGCTATAATCCATGGGGCTGCAAAAGAGTCAGACAGGACTGAGCACAAGGGAGACTGAGTGTTGCCACTTGCCATTTGTCCCCTAAGTGGGATACCAGAAAGAGAACCAGTGTCTTTGGCTTATGGTCCTCAGTGTCTTTGCTTTCTCCCTTCACTCAACACTTAATCTTTGTTTTGATATCATTATATTTTAAAACTAAAGAGGGCTTTCGATGTAACAGAACTTCCCAGGAGCCCTAACCCCCTTTCTAGACTTCAGCCAACAGCTCAGCTCAAGACAGTAGAGTTCACCTCACTCTGGCTTTTGGTATGCATACCAGACATTATCCAGACAAACTAAAAAGACCCTACTAGACCAGGACAATTGCAAATGACAGTGACCAGGAGAAAATGGAGCATTTCTACCACTTTTACATTTATTTATTTGTTCATCCATTACTTGATTCCTATTCCTTTATCCACATGCTTTGCATTGAAGAGGGAAATTAAATAAGTATAATATTCCCTGTCTATCCTCAGGAAGTTTGCAATCTACTTAGGGAGCTTATGTATATACAAAAATTATTAGGAGTCTCAAACTTTTATAGAGTATGTAAACATGGAACTTGGGGGGTGGTGGGAGGGAGGCTCAAGAAGGAGGGTATATATATATACATATATATATATATATAGTTATAGCTGATTCACATTGTTGTATGGCAGAAACCAATACAGCATTGTAAAGCAATTCTCCAATTAAAATTTTTAAAAATTTTGGAATTTTATAATTTTTTAAAATCAATTTTCTCAATGCTGTTTCTCAATGAATAGTTTTTATGATTCTGCCTTAGTCTTAAACTTGCCTATATCTGAAGTTCATTTTCATTACTATATAGTGTTCCATTGTATGTAAATACAGAGCTTTCCTGGTGGCTCAGATGGTAAAGAATCTGCGTGCAATGCAGGAAACCTGGGTTCAGTTCCTGGGTCAGGAAGATCCCCTGGAGAAGGGAATGGCAACCCACTCCAGTATTCTTGCCTGGAGAATTCCATGGACAGAGGAGCCTGGAAGGTTATAGTCAATGGGGTCACAAAGAGTCGGACATAACTGAGTGACTAACACTTTCACTTTCTATTCAGGATGGATATTTGCCCTGTTTCAGTTTGGTGCTATTAGACTATAATCCAGCCCTTCCCCTTCTATTGCAGCTGTGATGTTAGGTTATTCTCACCTCATAGTTCCCTCGTGGCCTTTATTAAATGTCTGAATGTAGATATCTCACGTTATTTTTGCCAGTAGTAGTGTAACCCCATACAAACAGAGTCCCTTGAATCATCTGACTCCCCAGCCCAGGCTCTGCCGTGGACCTGGCTTCCCAAGGACACTGGCCACACTGGAAGGAAGCCTGTTACCCATGAAAAACTGTAGTCTCAGAGGACTCCTATTCCAGAGCATGGCCTGTGAGTGTGAGAAAAAGCAAACCCATTTGAGCTGTTTTTGCACAAAGAGATAGAAGACTTCTGGCAGTTGTCAGGGAAATCCCTGCCATAAACCTCTCCTGGCTGCTCTGTAGACAAACTCCAGGCTTCCCAGTTACATTAACCCTTATATTAACCCTCTCCAGCACTTTCTAGCCAACTTTCATCCTCAGAGACCACACCATCCTCAGTTTCCCAGTCTAGTTTGTCACCTCACCCAATCTGACTCACACAAATGCTGTCCTCTGCAAAATCCAGTGTCCAATGGCTTCCCAGGTGGCGCTGGTGGTAAAGAACCCACCTGCCACTGCAGGTTAGAGGTAAGAGACACGGATTCGATCCCTGGGTCGGGAAGATCCCCTGGAGAAGGGAATGGCAATCCACTCCAGTATTTTGCCTGGAGGATCCCATGGACAGAGGAGCCTGGCAAGCTACAGTCCATAGCATTGCACAGAGTCAGACACGACTGAAGCGACTTAGCAGGGACCACTGGAAAACTCATTTAAAAGACCAGCTTACCCTTGTAGGAAGCTACATATACTTGATGATTGGAAAATGGCATCAGAACAAATAATTATAAAGTAGATAGCTTGAAAGTGATGATTTACATTTGCCATGGCAGAAATATAACATTTAGGTATAATGAATATAATTGATTATAAAAGAATATTTCTTTGATCTTTGAGAAATTGCTATTCATAATGCAAAGAAAGTGAAAGTTGCTCAGTCATGTCCAACTCTTTGCAACCCCATGGACTATGCAGTCCTTGGAATTCTCCAGGCCAGAAGACTGGAGTGAGTAGCCATTCCCTTCTCCAGGGGATCCTTCCAACCCAGGGGTTGAGCCCAGGTCTCCCGCCTTGCAGGCGGATTCTTTACCAGCTGAGCTGCAAGGGAAGCCCAAGAATACTGGAGTGGGTAGCCTATCCCTTCTCCAGTGGATCTTCCTGACCTAGGAATCGAACCAGGGTTTCCTGCATTGCAGACAGATTCTTTACCAACTGAGCTATGAGGGAAGTCCCCTGAAGAAAAAAGTAAGGCTAAAATTGTTAGAATTGTTTTACAGAATCCATTTTAAATATACTTCACCAAATAATATATTGACTGGGAGCATAATAAAATTAAAAACAAAATTCACTATTGTTATCAGAGTGGTGGCTCTAATTTCATATTGTAATTGATATCATCAGCTATGTGTTTGTTGTACTAGAAAGGTATTATTGAGCTTCTAATTTAAATCTCAAGTTCTTTCATTATGAAGTGAATCATTATGTAATAATAACTAATATTCATTTAACGCTAAAACTTCACAAAGCAGCATTTCATAGACATAAATTAGAAATCACTAAATGATTACCCACTATATATTTTATGGGAAGAATTTCCTTAATATTATGGAAATTTCATCAGTATAAAAATAACTGCTATTAACATTTAGAGTGTATAGCATGCATACTATTTTATATTTGTTTTTATTTTTAAATAATATCAGACTTACAAAGAAGTGGCAAAAATGGTATAAGACATTCTCTGTATATACTTCACTCACTATTCCCTAATGTGAACCATGTAAGCATCATACAATGATCAAAACCAGGAAACTAACTTTGAAAACAATACCTAAAGATCTTATTCAAATATTACCAATTGTCCGGTTAATGTCTTTTTCTGATTCAAAACCCAGTGTGAGGACCCACATTGCATTTAGCTGCCATGCCTTCTTGGTCTTTTCTAATCGAGGGCAGTTTGGTTTTGTTTTGTTTGTTTTGCTCTATTTTGTTTTATCGTTGTTGCTTTCATGGCTTTGACAGTTTTGAAGAGTGCTGGCAAGTTATTTTGTGAAACATCCCACAATTTGGGGTTATGGTATGATAAAACATTATGTTTGGTCTTAGAAATAAACCCATGTACTAATGATTAATTAACCGATGATAAAGGAAACAATATATAATGGAGAAAAGACAGTCTCTTCAATAAGTGGTGCTGAGAAAAATGTACAACTACATGTAAAAGAATGAAATTAGGATATCCTCTAATATCATAAACAACAATAAACTCATAATGGATTAAAGGCCTAACTATAATCCCAGATACTATAAAACTTCTGGAGGAAAACTTAGGCAGAAGACTTTTTGACATCAATCACAGCAATGTTTTTTTTTTGGCTCCGTCTCCTACAGTAATGGGACTAAAAGAGAAAATAAACAAATGGGATCTAATTAAACTTAAAAGCTTTTGCGCAGCAAAGACAAAATGAAAAGACATAAACATAATGAGAAGACAATCTACAGAAGAGGAGAAAATATTCGCAAATGATGTTACAGGCAAGGGATTAATTTCTTTCATATACACACACACATATATATATGTGAATCATTTTGCTGTATACCAAAAACTAACACAACACTGTCAATCATCTATATTGTGATCAGAAAAAATATTCAGTCTTTGTCCCTTTTTCCTGACATTGAGCTCCTAAAACCCTTGAGATTTCCTGAGTGATAGAAGTGTCTGTTATGCTAATAAGGTTACTCCTGACCCTAGCTAGCATCTGGATAGACACTTATTGCCAAAAAACCCAACCATCTGATTAGAAGTAGAGAACATTCAGCCTCTGTAAAGAGGCATTTGAGATTGAGTTTAATCACCAAAAACCAATGTTTTGTTAACTGAAAAAAATGCACGTTGTGAGAGCTGCGATTTAAGTTTTCTTTGGGAACTAATAAGGGCTATAGCCTGGGAGACAGCCTCTCAGATAGCTCTGGGGAACTGCTCCAGAGAGGTAGTGGGGAGGTCAGTCTATATGTGATTTTAATGAAGGGAAGATGTACACAATCAAGCACACATTTTGGCAGAAGGTGGCTTCTAGTCACAAGAAGGTTGCTGCTAATCACCAGGAGATTTCTCCATTAATGATTTTAGTGCTTTTCCAGATATGAAAAGATGCAAGAAAATGGGCTCATAAAATCTTCTAAAAATGTCCAAATATCTGAAAGTCTGTTCTGCCAGTTTTCCCCAGAACACAGAGTGCCTCATTTCTGATCTCTGCCCTGAACTCCTTTCAGGGTGTGTTGGAGATCAGTGGCTGCAGTAGCTAGTGACTTCATTCTTGTGGAAGCAGATGGTGAGTGACAACTTCAACTTTTAGTTGGCATAATTAACCATGTCTAGGTAATGAAGGCTTGATAGAAGCTCTTGAACAACAAGGTTCTGCAAGCTTCTGGGTTGATGAACACTTCAGTGTGCTGGGAGGATAGTCACCTGGAGAAAGTGTGAAAGCTCTGCGGTCCCCAGTCCCTTCTCAACACTAGTCCTATACACCTCTTCCATTTGGCTGTTTCTGAGTTGTATCTTTTATAATAAAACTGTAGCTGTAAGTATAGCAGTTTTCTGAGGTCTGTGAGCTATTTTAGAGAACCTTCAAAACTGAGCAGAGGAGCATGGTTGTGGGAACCCCCAAATCTGTTATTGGATGGGGAGAAATTTGGTGCTTTGAGGACACCCAAGAATTGCAGCTGGTATCTGAAGTGGGGACAGTCTTGTGGGGCTGTGTCCCATAACCTCCAGTGAGGTAGAAATTGCTAGACAGTCAGTGTAGAACTCTGAGACTGCAGTCTTATTTTCAATAAACATCTCGCTCCATTAACCTTGAACTATACCCTTTGTCCTGAATTCCTAGAATGTGTCCTTAATCTGATAAATTATCAGTACTCAGATCCTGGAAAGGGCAGTAATTAACTTCTGTTCCATATGCTGGAGGGAAAAACAACTAGTAATCATTAATCTTTATTTCATACATCTGGTACATTGTAAAATGGCCAAGGGGCATGAAAAAGGGTGGTGACTTAATCTGAGGATCAAGAGGAGCCATAAAGATGTTAAATTGAACATTATGACCTTTAAACTGATGGGTTAGAAATGACATATTTTAAGGACAGGAGCCAACCAAAAATGTACAGATCAATACTAGTAAGGATATAAACTGCTATAAGTCCTGCCTTTTGGGGGACACTTTACACCCTTTCAGTGTCTATGCTAAGAGCCTTTGTACTTTTCTTTTCTCTAAAATCCTATTCACTTCTACTGTGATGATTTGTGTATTCATGAAGTTCATTCTTTGGCTCCAAGAATAAGAACTTGGATTCCCATTTCACCAAATCTGTACTACTTCCAGGTTATTAGTATCTGGACTGAAATGAATTGTAGAACACCCATCTGGTATCACAAAATTCATCTTGGAAAATGACACACAGTGCTATCTGATCTGTCCTCATGATAAACTCAGGTTAAGATTTTTATTAAGAAAACCACAGAAGTTGATCTCAGGAGGCCTACAGAGTGCAACAACTTGAAAAGGATCTTAGTTCCCTGACCTGGAATTGAACCCGGCTGCAGTGATAACAGCACCAAAATCCAGCCACTAGAACATGAGGCCCAGAAGACTTGAATCAGGATCTCAATCCTTGTCTTCTTTAAAGAAAGAATTCAGCAAAGAGATGGAGATAGTGAAGTGGGTAAAGCACTTATCAGAAGCAGAGTACCCATAGAAGAAGACATGAGCAGGCTTGGAGTGAGCCATATGCTTTTGGATTGACTTAAATTGTTTATATGAAGGGAGTGTTTTGGGTTCTTATTCATCTTGCTGGTTGCCCACATTTGGCCCACATTGACTCAAGATCCTTCCTGATGAGCACACACATCTTTTGGCCAAGATGGATTTCAGCATAAGGTTTTCTGGGAGGCTGGCAGGACCTATTATAAGCTGGTTCCCCCTCCCTTCCCTGACCCCTGAGGACTATTTCTTTGCATGTGTGGTCTGGGAGGCCTCCTTGATCCCCACAAAAAATGTGTTGTGTCCTTCTTATCTTTTACTCAAGCAGAGTTCTGCTCCTGCCATTATCTTTATCTCAAGAGAAAACAGGAGACAAGTTCTAGCTGCTCAGCCTGGGGCCAAGATATCTCCTGTCTCCAAGTGATACTGACTTCTTCTCAGTTCATGATGTCAGCAGGCACATGATGATGTCATGTCTCATATTGGGGAGGAAGAAATTTTTCTCTACTATTCTAGGCTCTTCTGGCTGATCTAAGAATTAAATTGACAGGAGGCAGACTAACAGGAGAAAATCAAACAAAAGTTTAACATGTATACATGGGAGAGGAACCAGAGATGAAATTGCCAACATCTGTTCGATCATCCAAAAAGCAAGAGAGATCCAGAAAAATATCTACTTCTGCTTTATTGACTGTGCCAAAGCCTTTAACTGTGTGGATCACAACAAACTGTAGAAAGTTCTTCAAGAGATGGGAATACCAGACCACATGACCTGCCTCCTGAGAAATCTGTATGCAGGTCAAGAAGCAACAGTTAGAACTGGACATGGAACAACAGACTGGTTCCAAATTGGGAAAGGAGTATGTCAAGGCTGTATATTGTCACCCTGCTTATTTAACGTATAAGCAGAGTACGTCATAAGAAATGCTGGACTGGATAAAGCATAAGCTGGAATCAAGATTGTCGGGAGAAATATCAATAACCTCAGATATACAGATGACACCACCCTTAATGGCAGAAAGTGAAGAAGAACTAAAGAGCCTCTTGATGAAAGTGAAAGGGGTGAGTGAAAAAGCTGGCTTAACACTCAACATTCAGAAAACTAAGATCGTGGCATCTGGCCCCATCACTTCATGGCAAATGGATGAGGAAACAATGGAAACAGTGACAGACTTTATTTTGGGGGGCTCCAAAATCACTGCAGATGGTGACTGCAGCCATGAAATTAAAAGACACTTGCTCCTTGGAAGAAAAGTTCTGACCAACCTAGACAGCATATTGAAAAGCAGAGACATTACTTTGCCAACCAACATCCATCTAGTCAAAGCTATGGTTTTTCCAGTAGTCATGTAGGGATGTGAGAGTTGGACTATAAAGAAAGTTGAGTGCTGAAGAATTGATGCTTTTGAACTGTGGTGTTGGAGAAGACTCTTGAGAGTCCCTTGGATTGCAAGGAGATCCAACCAGTCCATCCTAAAGGAATCAGTCCTGAATATTCATTGGAAGGACTGATGCTGAAGGTGGCCAGTACTTTGGCCACCTGATGTGAAGAACTGACTCATTTGAAAAGACCCTGATGCTGGGAAAGATTGAAGGCGGGAGGAGAAGGGGATGACAGAGGATGAGATAGTTGGATGGCATCACTGTCTCAATGGACATGAGTTTGAGTAAACTCTGGGAGTTGGTGATGGACAGGGAGGCCTTGTGTGCTACAGTCCTTGGGGTCGCAAAGAGTCGGACATGACTGAGCAACTGAAATGAACTGGACTGAACTGATACCTGGGAGAGACCCAGGAGAACTGAATAATTTACCAATACGGCAGAAGCCCTCACCTTAAATACCACCTTCAGCTAAAGACAAAAAAGGATGTTGTGGGTAGAGGTTTGGGGCTTCAAATAGGAGGAAGGCAACTCACAGGGAGACAGTAAAGCAAATATTTGATCAACAGAGACAATGAAACATGGAGGGAATTTTGATAGACTTTGCAAGTTTCCTCCCTGTCTACCATACTTAGTTTGTACTGTTGTTATCTATGGTGATAGTTCCTTTCATAGAATAAGTTCTCTATCTACATTCATTTAGGCAGTTAGGGAGAAGGTCAGAGTTTCTTCTTGAGTCTTTTGGTTTTTGATCACTTATATCTCTAAATAATCCAAATGCCAAAGAGACAATTTTGGATAGGTAAATTTTGTTCCTTTACACTCATTGCTGGAATGTTAACTTTGATCACTTATTTAAGGTATTATCTGCCCGATTTCTACACTATATAGCTATATTTTTCCCAAATCTATTATTTTTAAATGTTTCAAATTATAAGATATTAAGTTATTCATAACTTCTTCCCAGATGTCAGAAGAGAATTTTTAAAAAGTTATCAGTATAAGAAAATAGAGCTCTATTAGAGAAAATGAAAGAAATATTTTTTTTATAATTGCACAAATTTTTGGAAAAAGTAAGTGAAATACAGGAGGAAAAAGGAGAAGAACTTAAAGTTGCTGCTGCTGCTAAGTCACTTCAGTCATGTCCGACTCTGTGCAACCCCATAGATGGCAGCCCACCAGGCTCCCCCGTCCCTGGGATTCTCCAGGCAAGAATACTGGAGTGGGTTGCCATTTCCTTCTCCAATGCATGAAAGGGAAAAGTGAAAGTGAGAGTGAAGTCGTGTCCGACTCTTCACGACCCCATGGGCTGCAGCCTACCAGGCTCCTCCATCCATGGGATTTTCCAGGCAAGAGTACTGGAGTGGGGTGCCATTGCCTTCTCCGAACTTAAAGTTACCAGTTTCAAAAGAAGGTATTTCTGAGATGTCACTGATTAGACACAGTATGCATTTGCTGTCTTTCTCCATGTCAATCACAACTGATAAATTTTCATTTAAATTGGAAGAGAAAAAACCCAAAGACTCTATTAAACCCAATGTGAATGCATGTACAAATCTGTATAACTTGAATATCCAAAGGAAGCTCTGGTTGATAATTATCCACCTCAAGTTACAAATAATAAATTTTAGGGACCATTACACATATATTCTTCCAAATAGCACACACACACAAAGATTACTAGAACTTTCAGCTTCCAAGATGTCTATATTTTATCTCTATATCAAAGTCACTGAGAATGGGGAAAAACTGACAAGATTGATAACAGTACAAAGTTTGTGTGCTTAGTCATTCAGTCATGTCCGACTCTTTGTGATCCCACCAGGCTCCTCTGTCCATGGGACTTTCCAGGCAAGAATACCGGAGTGGGTTGACATTTCCTTCTCCAGGGATCTTCCTGATCCAGGGATGGAACCCACATTTTCTGCATTGGTAGATGAATTCTTCACCACTGCGTCACATCAGAAGCCCTAACACAATTGCATTTTTGCATATTGATCTTGTATCCTGCAACCCTGCTGTGTTTGTTTCTTAAACAGTTTCTGTGTGCATGGGTATATATGGATTCCTTGTGTGCATGCTAAGTTGCTTCAGTTGTGTCCAACTCTTTGTGACCCTATGAACTGTAGCCCACCAGACTCCTCTGTCCACGTGATTCTCTGGGTAAGGATACTGGAATGGGTTGCTATTCCCTTCTCCAGAGGATCTTCCCAACCCAGGGATCAAACCCATGTCTCTTACATCTCCTGCATTGGCAGATAAGTCCTTTATCGCTAGGGCCACCTGGAAAGTTTGGCAGCATTTATTACATGCTCTAAATAAACATGAAGAAAATTAAATGCATATCAACAACAGGGTTATACCTTTGAAACTGAACTGTGATTTTAAAATATAGCTATAATTATTAATGCTATAAAATAGAAACTATGGAAATAAAATACCTCACAAAATTGTTAAAAACAAATAGATGAAACAGTTTTGGTGTGACAGTACTAATATTCAGGTTATCCAAGAACTTAATAAGCATAATAAATGAGAATTTTCTTCATCTGTCAGAAACCACAAGAAGTGATCACATTAAATGTAGAACATTTTCTTAGAATACAAACGTCACAGCAAATCAAACATTATTTGAGTAAAGTAAAAGTAATGCTGTTGGTAAAATGAAAGTCACTCAGTCATGTCCAACTCTTTATGACCCCGTGGACTATACAGTCCATGGAATTCTCCAGGCCAGAATACTGGAGTGCGTAGTCTCCCTTCTCCACAGGATCTTCCCAATCCAGGGATCAAACCCAAGTCTCCCACATTGCAGGTGGATTCTTTACCAGCTGAATCACAAGGGAAGCCCTTGAGCAAAGTAATTAAAGTGAGAAGTGCTAAATATCACTTACTTATTTTATTTATTTATTTGGCTGTATCGGGTCTTAGTTGTGACACTCAAGATCTTCATTGGTTCATGTGGATCCTTTGTTGTGGCACACAGACTCTCTAGTTGTGGCGCATGGGCTCAGTAGTTGTGGTACACAGGCTTGCTCCATGTCATGTAGGATCTTAGCTCCCCAACCAGGGATCAAACTCACATCCCCTGCAATACAAGGCAGATTCTTAACCACTAAACCACCAGGGAAGTCCCTCACCTATTTTAGATACAACCCCTGATACACGCTATGTAGAACAGATTATATAAATTTTTTATATTTCAAAAAGGCACACACGTATGTAAAATTTTATAGGAATGTGTTCAGCACATTATGTGACTAGAAAAAGAGTGTATATATTTTTAATAATGTTGACTGTTTGTCGGGACCAGTCCAACAATGAACTGACCTGAGGGAGCGGTGAGGGAGCGGTGCCGCAGAAGAATAAGGAAAAATAAGACTCAGAAATAAAGTGGGGATCAGGGGGCTGATGCCATTCGCAGGCAAAAGCCCAGATCCTAGTCCCTGCATGCCTTTTATTAACTTCTACTTCCTTATTCGTGCTCTAGAGATACCTGTTCTTTACCATCTCAGATCGGGGATAAAGATATACAATGCACAGTCCTCAATGTCAAACCTTCAGGCCTTTCATGACTTTGTTTAGCCCTTTGGCTAGTGATGCCCTTTCTCAGCAACTCCCTCAAGGTTCTGGTTACAGGAACAGTCACTAATGGTTTTCCATCAGTCACATCAGTACTTCAACATCTTGTTTTCAAGATGTCTTTCCACCATGTACTTTTTACTGCTCCCAGCCCTTCGCCTGGGGGTGATGAGAAAGTCATTCTTATTTTTCAAAGAAGCCCCGTTAATTACAGTACAGGCCTGTGCATAGGCATAGTCCCTACACTGTTGACTCCCTCCGCAAGAACTATTAGAAAAACTTGTTGGTCAGGGGAAACCAAGTGTATTGGACTTACAGCATCAAGTGAGAGCACCATCTTGACAGAATGTTAGTGTCTCAGCAGTCTGTGTTCAGGTAACTTAAGGCAAGCTCTCCCAAATAGGGAACTGGTAAGGATTAGACAAAGTTTGTAACCTCATAGTTTAGGATTAGTGGGCAAATTAAGTCTTGAATCAAATCTGTAAACACAAACTCTTGTTCTGATAAGCAAGCTGTTTGCCCAGGTGAGCACACAGTTCTTTTCACTATGACTTGCTGTTTTCCACTATGAGGTAACTGTTTGCCTTGATAAACTGGTGTGCAGAAATTTCCTGAAGCAAATGATGAAGTTAGTTATTTACTGTTTAGCAATTTTATCTTCTTGGGCTAGAATTTCCTGGGGAAAAACAGTTAAGTTCTATTGACACAGATACTATCAATTCTCAGTAGAATGCCTACAAAAATAATCTAGACAAATCTACAAGTAATAAAATAATCTAGGCAAAATAATTTGAATGACTAGAAGTATGACAGTGTCATAACTACACATGGAAAACATAAGGGATCATAGCAACAAATCCCTGAAAAAAAAGAGAAAACATCTCGTATTGTTTGTTTTGTTTAAAATTGATAGAAAACATCCAACTTTTTTGACATCAATATTGGAGTTTATTGAAAACAATTTTAGGAATGAAATTTGAAGCCATTTTGGGGGGAAAAAAACACACACACGAAATAGTGAAGTTGTCATGACACTAAAAACTTATTTAAAGGAAGAATGCAATGTTCTGTTAAAAACTACTGTGGTGGTGCATTTTCTGCAACACAAGTCAAAGGTATGATTTTGAAAATAATCATTTTAACATTTATCTGGTTACTACTAACATGTAATAGCTTTGGTAAAGTGGACATTGAATTAAAAATGATGCAGGAACAAAAATTCGAAGTACACAACACACTTAGAAGCATCAAGGGAATTAATACTTTTCTGAAAGACAAAGCAATAATGTTTATGAAAAATATGTTGATACTAAACAAATTGACATTGATAACTTTCCCAATATCAGCAATAAAGAAGTGTTGTGCTTAATTGCTCAGTTGTGCCTGACTCTTTGCAACACATGGACTGAAGTCCACCAAGCTCCTCTGTCCTTGGGGATTCTCCAGGCAAGAATACTGGAGTGGGTAGCCTTTCACTTCTCCAGGACCAAAAAGAGTAAGAAGTTTCAGTTCAACTGAGAATCCCATTTATGATTCAAAACTAAAATTCAAATTCAATCTTCTTTTCTCTATATTACATACAACATCATTTTTCAAGAAGAGTTTTAAATTACTGAAAGAATATACATTTCAGTGTCATAGATGGCAAGCAGAACTTAAAGAGTAAACTGCTGCAACTATGTAAATTCTAATAGTTGAAATTGGTGAACAAAGTAAGGAAAATGATACTGATGGAAATTCAATGTATAAGGAGTAAAATCCTACCTAAACTGATTTCTGAAATCTATACTTATAATACTCCAGTTTAAGAATTGCAGTATATTTGCAGTAATAATTTGCAGGACATATTTCCAGTAACTTTTTGTAGCTCTTGGGATAAATGTTACCTTACAGTTACAATTGCCAATGAAGTTTTATAGCTTCACAAAAATAAAACTTATTAAAGTATACAAAGTCACCAAAAAAAAAAAACAACTGCATTTCTATAGAATATAAGACAAAAGGAAGTATGCATTGAAATTGCTATAATACAAATTTTGTCTCTGTGAAAGCAAAATATATAATTATTTTGTAGCAAGTTATTCAGTCATAATACCTTGAGTATGCTAGAAATAATTATGATTAAAAATTGTACTTTATTGTGTGTTCAGGGATTTAATTTGTAGATTTTCAAAATTGTTATGTAAGTTTCAGATGTAGTGTTAAATTCAACAACTGTATACACTGCAGAGTGATTACCGCAAGTCTAGTTATCATCCATCACCATACAGTTGACCCCCTTCACCCATTTCACCTGCCCCCAAACCCCCTTCCACTCTGTTAACATCTGATCTGTTCTCCATATCTATAAGTTTGCTTTTATTTTGTTTGGTTTGTTTTACATATTCCACATATGAGTGAAATCAAACAGTATTTGTCTTTCTCTGTCTGACTTATGTTACTTGGCATGACATGTTCAAGGTCTACCTACCCATGTTGTCACAAGTGGCAGAATTTCACTCATTTTTATGACTTAGTGGTATCAAATATATATGATATATATATGTTTAAATCTATATATATCTATATCTATCTCACATCTTCTTTATCCATTCATTCATCAATGGACATTTGGAATGTTCCATATCTTGGCTATTGTAAATGATGCCACAATGAATATGAGGGTGTTAATTTGTAGAATTTATATAGGATGACCTCAGGCTTACTGTAATTTTGTTATAAAAAATAAATAATATACTACCTTCTAGAAATTGTACTTGAGGAAAATAGGTTTTTCCATTAGCCACGTAGGGATGTGAGAATTGGACCATAAAGAAAGCTGAGTGCAGAAGAATTGATGCTTTTGAACTGTGGTGTTGGCGAAGACTCTTGAGAGACCCTTGGACTGCAAGGAGATCCAACCAGTCAATCCTAAAGGAAATCAGTCCTGAATATCCATTGCAAGGACTGATGCTGAAGCTGAAATCCCAATGTTTTGGCCATCTGATGTGAAGAACTGACTTATTGGAAAAGACCCTGATGCTGGGAAAGATTGAAGGCAGGAGGAGAAGGGGATGACAGAGGATGAGATAGTTGGATGGCATCACCGACTCAATGGACAAAAGTTTGAGCAAGCTCAGGGAGTTGGTGATGGACAGGGAGGCCTGGCATGCTGCAGTCCATGGAGTCACAAAGAGTTGGACATGACTGAGTGAACTGAACTGAAGGAAGGGACAAATTTCCTAACACACAAAGTCAGTATGAGGGTGCCAAAGTATAGTCTCAAAATGTTAAAAAGAATAACTCCTAAACAGCACATGTCAGAGACTTATCAGACTTATAAAGGAACTAGCAGAATAAAACCAAAGGAGAATTTAAGAAACTGAGAATTTTACAATAAATGAGAAGTTAATGCTGAAATAAAATTGCTAAGTTAGATAAAGCCTTTGACTGTGTGGATCACAACAAACTGTGGAAATTTCTTAAAGAGATGGGAATACCAGACCACCTTACCTGCCTCCTGAGAAACCTGCATGCAGGTCAAGAAGCAACAGTTAGAACCAGACATAGAATAACAGACTGGTTCCAAGTTGGGAAAGGATTACATCAAGGCTGTATATTGTCACCTTGCTTATTTAACTTATATGCAGAGTACATCATGCAAAATGCCAGGCTGGATGAAGCCCAAGCTGGAATCAAGATTGCAGGGAGAAATATCAATAACCTCAGATATGCAGATGACACCACCCTAATGACAGAAAGCGAAGAGAAACTAAAGAGCCTCTTGATGAAGGTTAAAGAGGAGAGTGAAAAAACTGGCTTAAAACTCAATGTTCAAAAAAGTAAGATCATGGCATCCAGTCCCATCATTTGATGGCAAATAGTTGGGAAAAAATGGAAATAGTGACAAGCTTTATTTTTCTGGGCTCCAAAATCACTGTGGATGGTGACTGCAGCCATGAAATTACAAGACGCTTGCTCCTTGGAAGGAAAGCTATGACAAACCTAGACAGAGTATTAAGAAGCAAAGACATCACTTTGCTGACAAAGATTTGTACAGTCAAAGCTATGGGTTTTCCAGTAGTCATGCATGGATGTGAGAGTTGGACCCTAGGGAAGGCTGAGCACTAAAGAATTGATGCTTTCAAACTGTGGAGCTGGAGAAGACTCTTGAGAGTCCGTTGGACTGCAAGGAGATCAAAGCAGTCAATCCTAAAGGAACTCAATCCTGAATATTCATTTGAAGGAGTGATGCTGAAGTGGAAGCTCTAATCATTTGGCCACCTGATGCGAAGAGCAGACTCACTGGAAAGGACATTGATGCTGGGAAAGATTAAGGGCAGGAGAAGGGGGCGACAGAGGATGAGATGGTTGGATGACATCATCGACTCAATGGACATGAGTTTGAACAAACTCCAGGAGATAGTGAAGGACAGGGAAGCCTGGCACGCTTCAGTCCATGGGGTCGTAAATAGTCAGACACCACTGAGGGACTGAACAAGAACAACAACAAAGTTAGATAAAGGTATACAGTGATTAAAATCCTATAGAGTAATAAAGCTATCACCTTCAGGTTTGTCTTTCCTACCAAGCAAAAATAAAATAATTGCCAGAGATTAGCTTTAAGAATTATAAATTATTAAATCTCTGGGCTCTAATTAATTGTGCCAACAAGCTTAAGTTCTCAGTGTAAGATTCTTTACCACTGAGCCACCAGGGTAGCCCATGACATTAATTACCTTTTGCCTTATTTCCAAGTTTGGGATAATTTTTTTTTTTTTTTTAACGTGGACTAGGGTCAGCCCTTTGTATTCACTCTCGAGCAGGATGCTGCACTTTGTTGTATCAAAAACAAAACAAAAAGAATTCAAGCCCACAATTCACAGAGGAGTGAGTAACACTTTACTAAAGGTTGGTCAGTGATATAAAAGAGAGGGTTACATTGCCTGCATGGGTGCTTGCGTGCTAAGTCGCTTCAGTTGTGTCTGACTCTTGCGACCCAATGGACTGTAGCCGTCCAGGCTCCTCTGTACATTGCCAGTCTCACAGCAAAACCTCATTTTTGAAATTCCATCAGATAGCTGCGTGCCATGCTTCCTATCCATCTTTCCTAAGGTACACTCCTCCACATTGCCTCTCCCCTAACACCTTTCCTAGCTCTTCTTTTTTCTAATGCAAAGTGTTACATGGGGGGAATATTGAGTAACATCCTCCGAACTGAGGACGAACTCTGAGGCAGAAAAACAAAGCAGGCAACTCCATGAACTGCAGTTATGAAATTTATTGTGGGTAACTCATATACAGGCAGAATTAGGCTGAAGAAGATCCAGAGGCATTTGAAGCTGCACTCTGTGCTGCTGAAAGAGGTATGGGGGATTTAAGGGGCCTAACCTAAAAACTTAATCTGACTACTAAGGGAGGAACACGTCCATAGGACCTGGGGTGTTTTTCTTCCCTTCCCCCTAGGGAGGGTCTCATGACCATCATGCCCTGCAGGGCATTAACTGGTCTACATCAACAGAAGCCATGCCTGCAGTTTTCATATCAGATGAAGGCAAAGCTAAATGTTGATAGAGAACTTATCTGGCTCCTTATCGCATTCCTAGTGAGTAGACTAGAGCTCAGTCATGCAGAAAGGGGAGGGGCTGGACTGTGGGCCTGAGATTGAGCTGACAAAATGGAGTCAGTGTGGTTCAGCCATACACAAGACTTCTGCTGTGTTGTAGCCTCACATCCAGCAGGCTTTAAGAAAAAAAAACATTTCTTACTAATGTTCAGTCACTTGTGTCTGACGCTTCACAACCCCACGGACTGCAGCACACCAGGCTTCCCTGTCCTTGACTATCTCCCTGAGATGGCTCAAACTCATGTCCATTGAGTCAGTGATGCCATCCAACCTTCTCATTCTCTGTCATACTAATGGGATTCAAGATATGGGACCCCATGGGACTTCCCTGGTGGTCCAGTGGGTAAGACTCCATGCTCCCACTGCAGTGAGAGCAGCTTTGATCCCTAGTGGGGGAATTAAGATCCCACATATCACCTGCATGGCCAGAAAATAAGAAAAAGAAAAGACATGTGACCCCCAAAATATGGCACTTTGGTGTATTGAATATCTTAAACAGAAGGAGTATGAGAAAAAAAACAGCAGAAAGAGGAAGGTCATTCTGACTTCCCCTGCCTTACTCTTCTCTGAAACAGGTCAGCAATCCCCCATGTGAATGTTCCCTCCCTGTACCAGGAGGAAGAAAGGCACCCTTATTACCATAGATAGGGAAATGGAGGCTGAGAAATATGTATAAATAAGCCTTGTAAAATAACTCTTATCTTGCTAATTTCTCCTTTATCATTGACTACTCATAGTCCAAACATCTCTGTCTTCTCAATTCATCACCAATTTACTGTTTCTTTGTCTACAAAGTATCCTATAGATACTCCTACTCTGGTCCTTTTCTTTGGGCCTTCATTCTCTAGGGGAGGAGCCCATGTATTTATAACAATTCAGTAAAATGTGTATGTGTTTCTCCTGTTAATCTGTCTTAGATGAGTTTAATTTTCAGACCTAGCCAGGGACCCTAAGAGGGTTGAAGAAAACTTTCCTCCCCTGTAGTACATCAAGATCCAAAATGAATAATAAATTTCAAACATTTTTTTTCTCTTTATTGTCACTGTTGGCCAAAACTGACCAGCCTTGCCTCAAAAAAAAAAAAAAAAAAAAAAAATAACATAAAAGATAAGCTGTCTGGTCTGTTTCCAATCATTATTCCTGAGTACTAACCCTGTGTTCCATGTTTTTGGATCTGTTATCTCACTCAATCCTTGCTGTAATGTAAGCTGATATTACTATGAACATTTAACAAATTGAACAACTGGGTTCAAAGAGGCTGACAAGTCATAGGTAAAAATAAATAGCAAGGCTCCAATTGAGATTCAGGTCTTCAGATTCAAGCTCAGAGCTGATTCCTATTGCTTGGCTCAGAATTTATGTACATCCATGATTTTGTGCTCACTCTAAGGTGCTGCTTAGAATCTATTAACTATTTCTTCTTCTGCAGGATTTCTCAACCTCAGCACTGTCAACATTTTTCTTTTTCTCAAGAGGCTGTCCTGTGCACTATAGGATGTTTAGCAGTGTCCCTGGCTTCTATCTACCAGAATTCAGTAGCAGCCTTCCCTACTCCTAATCATGCAAAATCAACCTGAATGGAGAATCACTTTTTCACTTTGTGCTGAGTTCCTTTGGAATTTGCATCTTCTGTTCCTTTCAGTCTGTGAAAACACTTGGAGTCTCAAATATGGTATGCTGATGTGGAAAACCTCTCTGCCTGTACCCTGTGCTGGTACAGAGGTACAGGGTACCTCACCTACAGTAACTGACATCCTCGCTGTGAACTTCTATCTGTTCTTGGAGAGCATCCAAAACCTACTTACATTGTCTTGATTCTGTGCAAGCTTATCCAATCTACTTGATGCAATGTCTATTCAAGACCAGGCTTAAAATTGAATTGGCTGCCCCAAAATGATTTACTGGAGGCTTCTGGAAATGTCCCCCACAACTGGATTAACTATTTTGATTAATTTGGCCTGTCAGTTTGTTGGGAAGGAAGGGGAATAGCCATTTAATTTATTTATTCACTTAATTTATTCAACTTAATAATTTATTTAGATTCATTGCTTTATTTAACTGATACTGGGACTGAGAAGCCTTTTTAAAGTTTTTTTTACTGAACTGAAAAGCTAAATTTATCAGATCAGTTGTACATTTAGACTCAATCTGGATGTAGCGTCTATCTCAGCACAAATTATTTCATATCTTTTATTTCCCAGAGAATGTAGTTTAGTTAATAAATAATCAATTTTCAGAGGCTACTTCTAACCACTCTTTTCTTTTTACAGCAGAGAGGATAGGATGATTTTTTCCTTAAATTTCAGAAACTATTTTAAAAAATAAATGTTTGAAGAGCACTTGTGCTTGTTTGATCATGCCTTTCAGGCAAGAGAGAGTATTGTTAGTGTGTACATAGAACTCAGAACAATCAATGTGTGTCATTGTAGTCCATGGTGGATTTCCTGTGCGATGGAGGGAAGAATAAGAGGAGACAGACCAGAGGGTGCACGTCACACTAGATTTCTTAGGAAGCTCGTAAAAAGGATTTACTGTATTTTGATTAATCCATCCTTCATCCACCTTGAGTGTCTCCATGGCAACCAGATATTTGTTTCCCAAAGATGGTCTTTCAGACTGTGGAAGGTTCATTCAGCTCCATACAAAACCCCCTGTATTCCTGAGGCCCACATCTTTGAAATTCTGCGTGCATAGACAACCACTCCCAAGCCCTTGTCTGTGTTACTGATCCCAGTGCTAGTATCATTTTATCAATGACAAGGCATGATCAATTGTTTAAAGCATTTTCTCAGAGCTAACAGAAACATCTGTTTCATCTCTGTTCCTCAAAAGCAAAATTTAAGTGTTTTAAACTCAGCCTAAAGGAAGCTAGCTAAATGGTCATTACGGGACTTGAAAACGTATATACAGCGTCACGTATTGGCTAGAGTATTTCAGAGCATCCACCAATTAAATGGTCCCATAAATTTAGAAATTACCTTTAATCAAAAGTTAATGATCCCTTTTTCAAAACAAAGTTATAAAGCAGAAACTAACTCAAGGTATACTAACATGCAAAGAACATATATTTTATAAATGAGAATGAGATGATTTGCCCATAGTCTCACATTAGTCAGAAACGGACCTGAAATGAGGTCATGGAGACCCAAACTCCCAGCACTGAGCTCTCCCTAGCCTGCACAGGTCTGCCTGCCTTTGTCCTCAGGGGAGCCTGAACAGTGCCCTGGTGATATGTTTTGTGAGTCTTCTACTTCCTGGGAACAGGAAACTCCTCTGTCCTGCCTCAACTCCACCTCTCTACTCTCAATATGGGAAAATGGCATGGATGGATGGATGGACGGATGGAAGGAAGGAAAGAAAGCTCTGTATTAAAAGTCTGGAAAATATATAACTTTTTTTTTTACACATATCCCCAAAAGGTGTTATATGAGGGAAATTGTTTTTAAATGTCTTGTATTCTTTTTCATGACCATGAATGACTTAAAATCAACAAAAACAAAAGAAAAGCATTTCCATTTTGGAAAAAAAAAGTTATTTTTCAGGTTTCAAATCATACTCCAAAATAAATTTATCTCTAATGTAAAAACAAACCAAAACACTGACCATTTATGAAACTGTAATGCAGTAATTTGGATTTGCACAGTTTCTCTCATAATTTGATTTAAAAAAAAAAATCATCACTTGGTTTGTAATGCTGTTATTAATGATTAGGGTAATAAAATCATGTTCTTTTACCCACATTATGGGGCTAATAATTTCAACCTTTATTTATTTATTTAGCCTAAAAGTAATATTTAATTAGTCTGACACACAGTTTAGGAATCATAACTTGAATTATTGGAATTCATTCAGGAAGCCCAGCCTCACTCAAAATTGCTGCTGTCTGCAGTATAATAAATGTGATCAATGGCCTTCTGCAGCAACGTAGCTCAGCTGCTCCTCCATTGCTAAGAGAGGTCTCTTTATGTGTGTGCCTGTACAGATTTCTTCAACATTCTGCAACTGCTTCCAACAGGAGCTAGTTTTGAACCTCCTGTTCACAGTTAATTAAGAATAGACTATTATTTTCCATTTACCATGGATCAATTTAGATTGCCTATAACAAAAAGAAGCTTACTGAAGATCAATGACTTGTAAAAAAGTAAAAATATACTCAGAGAGAGCCTTTATCAGTTCTGCTTTCCTTGGTTCTTTGTCATTTTGAGCTAGAGGAATAAAACTGGTTTCTACTAGTAACTAGAAATTTCCCATGATCATCATATTAGGCAGATTAACAAAAGAAGACTTAAGTTAGTCTACTGTTGCTTTTTAAGAAATAAATGTATAAATAAACTTCCAAAGTAAAAGCAGATTGTTTCAATGCACCCCCAACATTTTTCCAACAATTCTGATCCCCCTCTTCTGGATTTCCCCCTTCCTTCCATTGTATTTACCACTCAAATTAGTCATTTTAGAACTAAATTATTTGATACACCTCTTGTAATAGGTTATGACATAACTGTGTATGAGGATATGGCAGATAATTTAAGAAACTTACCCTATACTAACTTGTGAAATATTTAACTCATAAATCAGTTTTTTCTTTTTGTAAATTTATAAATCTAATTAAATATTTGCAAAGAAAAACAACTGCCCAGAAACCTTATCAGACTTTTATCCTAAATACAGTTGCAGAATCTTAAATCATAAACTTTTTTATTTGAAAGAAATCTTTAAGACTATTTCATACATAGTGAGACTAAGGTACATTGAGGCTGAGTTATTTACCCAGTTTTGGAGCAGGAGTTATTTAAGGAATCCAAATGCTCCCTGAAAACTCTCCATCCAACTATTCTTTTCCACGGGAGGAGAGGAAAGAAAGTCACATACATAACCTTCCTCATTCAACACAACAGTCTCGTGAGACACATATTATTGTGATGGAAAATAGAAAGAAGAGTCTTCTGAGACTCTGAGAAGTTACATAATTTGTCCAAGGTCACACAGATACTACGAGAAGTGGAATTTGAATCTCAAATTGTAACTTAAGTGGATTCTATGAGCAGCCTCAATCTTTAGCCATATTCAAGTTCAGACTACTGATGAAAGGCATTGATAAGAAGAGAATGTTTTGGACCTTCTCTGGCAGTCCAACAGTTAGGAGTTCTTGCTTCTAATGCAGAGGATGCAGGTTCAATCCCTGGTCAGGTACTAAGATCCCACATGCCAGGCAACCAAAAAGAGAGCAAAACAAAACATAATATTTTACTAATGATTGAAAGTATACATCGAAGAAAATTCATATCACATATAACATTAGGCAAAACCATAGTAAAATTCCTCTTTAGGTATTTTTTATCTCCCTGCAAAAGTTTCCTATCCTCAGAGATTTCTGTTCTATGATGTTACAAGTAGCAATGCAGATAATCAATGTGCACTCCATAATACAGGAGAGAAGAGAATTTTATCCAAGCTGAGGGCTATAGCCTGGGAGAGACAGATTCATGAAACACTTGAATTGTGTTCTGATGGTTTACAAAATGAAGGAGGCTTAATAGGCAAAAACCGCAAAGTTATGTATGTTGTTCATCAAAAATTAGGATTGGAAGGAATCCCCTCGAGGGCCAGTGGTTAGGACTCCAAGCTCCCACAACAAGAGGCACAGGTTCAATCCCTGGTTGGGGAATTAAAACCCTGTTTGCCTTGCAGTGCAGGGGGAAGAAAATTGGTAGTATAGCTGATAAGAAGTAAGAGTGCTTGTTTAGCAAGGATTCCTTGGGGTCTGAAATTGTTGCATAGTTACAAGGGGAGAACTTGAATCCATAAGACTGTAATTAGCTAGCAGATATTGTTTTGAAAAATGGCTTGTGGTATCCTTGAGTTTGAAATTGTTCAGAAAATTCAGGAATTGATGCAGGAAAGTGTCGGAAACCACACCCACAATGGCCCCTCAGCTGCATTTTGGATGCCTGAACCATAGTTCTTCCATTGTTATTATTAAATGATCTTAAACATGTCACCACAAGGGAAAGGAATCATAACTGCTTGGTTAACACAGAAGACAAGATTAGTAAAAAGATGGCCTATTGCCAAGGCTGCATACTAGAAATGCTGCAAACATTTTACTTTAAAAATGAGGGGTGGGGGTAGGGTATATAGTCAAGCTATAAACAAAACTCAAGATGCCAAAAAGAGAGTGAAGTGAAAGTCTAAGTAGCATGAGGAAGCTGAGGCCAAAATGGCTCAGAGAGTTCTTGGAGTTGGATGGTCCCTAAACGCTCTGGGCTAGTACAGTTCAGTTCAGTCACTCAATCTTGTCTGACTCTTTGTGACCCCAAAGAGGTCTACAGCACGCCAGGCTTCCCCATCCATCACCAACTCCCGGAGCTTGCTCAAACTCATGTCCATTGAGTCAGTGATGCCATCCAACCATCTCATCCTCTGTCGTCCTCTTCTCCTCCCACCTTCAATCTTTCCCAGCATCAAGGTCTTTTCAAATGAGTCAGTTCTTCACATCAGGTAGCCAAAGTATTGGAGTTTCAGCTTCAACATCAGTCCTTCCAATGAATATTCAGGACTGATTTCCTTTAGGATGGACTGGTTGGAACTCTTTGCTGTCCGAGGGACTCTCAAGAGTCTTCTCCAACACCACAGTTCAAAAGCATCAATTCTTTAGCGCTCAGTTTTCTTTATAGTCCAACTCTCACATCCATACATGACTACTGGAAAAACCATAAGACGGTCATTTGTTGCCAAAGTAATGTCTCTACTTTTTAGTATGCTGTCTAGGTTGGTCATAACTTTTCTTCCAAAGAGCAAGAATCTTTTAATTTCATGGCTACAGTCACCATATGTAGTGATTTTGCAGCCCCCAAAAATAGTCTGTCATTGCTTCCATTGTTTCCCCATCTATTTGCCATAAACTGATGGGACCAGATGCCATGATCTTTGTTTTCTTGAGTTTTAAGTAGGACAAATTCTCAGGAAGGATCCTTCAGCCCATGCCCTATGTGCAGAGAGTTGGACCAGGGATGTGTGCATGAAGCTAAGAGTTTTGGAGGGTTGTTCCAGCTCTGAGATGATTTAGAAAACATTACCCAACAAACAAAGCTAGTGGAGATGATGGAATTCCAGTTGAGCTATTTCAAATCCTAAAAGATGATGCTATGAAAGTGCTGCACTCAATATGTCAGCAAATTTGGAAAACTCAGCAGTGGCCACAGGACTGGAAAAGGTCAGTTTTCATTCCAATCCCAAATAAAGGCAATGCCAAAGAATGCTCAAACTACTGCACAGTTGCACTCATCTCACACGCTAGTAAAGTAATGTACAAAATTCTCCAATCAAGGCTTCAACAGTACGTGAACCATGAACTTCCAGATGTTCAAGCTGTTTTTAGAAAAGGCAGAGGAACCAGTGATCAAATTGCCAACATCTGCTGGATCATTGAAAAAGCAAGGGAGTTCCAGAAAAACATCTATTTCTGCTTTATTGACTATGCCAAAGCCTTTGACTGTGTGGATCACAATAAATTGTGGAGAATTCTGAAAGAGATGGGCATACCAGACCACCTGACCTGCGTCTTGAGAAACCTGTATGCAGGTCAGGAAGCAACAGTTAGAACTGGACATGGAACAACAGACTGGTTCCAAATAGGAAAAGGAGTCTGTCAAGGCTGTATATTGTCACCCTGCTTATTTAACTTATATGCAGAGTACATCATGCAAAATGCCAGGCTGGATGCAGCTCAAGCTGGAATCAAGATTGCTGGGAGAAATATCAATAACCTCAGATATGCAGATAACACCACCCTTATGACAGAAGGTGAAAAAGAACTAAAGAGCCTCTTGATGAAAGTGAAAGAGGGAGTGAAAATGTTGGCTTAAAGCTCAACATTCAGAAAACTAAGATCATCACTTCTTGGCAAGTAGATGGGGAAACAGTGGAAACAGTGGCTGACTTTATTTTGGGGGGCTCCAAAATCACTGCAGATGGTGATTGTAGCCTTGAAATTAAAAGACTCTTACTTCTTGAAAGGAAAGTTATGACCAACCTAGACAGCTTATTAAAAAGCAGAGACATTACTTTGTCAACAAATGTCCATCTAGTCAAGGCTATAGTTGTTCCAGTAGTCATGTATGGATGTGAGAGTTGGACTATAAAGAAAGCTTAGCGCTGAAGAATTGATGCTTTTGAACTGTGGCGTTGGAGAAGACTCTTCAGGGTCCCTTGGACTGCAAAGAGATCCAACCAGTCCATCCTAAAGGAGATCAGTCCTGGGTGTTCATTGGGAACTCTGATGTTGAAGGTGAAACTCCAATACTTTGGCCACTTGATGTGAAGAGCTGACTCATTTGAAAAGACCCTGATGCTGGGAAAAATTGAGGGCAGGAAGAGAAGGGGATGACAGAGGATGAGATGGTTGGATGGCATCACCGACTCAATGGACATGAGTTTGAGCAAACTCCGGGAGCTGGTGATGGACGGGGAAGCCTGGCGTGCTGCAGTTCATGGGGTCGCAGAGTTGGACACAACTGAGTAACTGAACTGAACTGAACCCCATATAGTTCCTAGAAGGATATAAAGCAGAATATCTTTGTGACCTGAGGTTGGGAGCGATTTCATAAACATAATTTTCAAAAGTAGAAACTTTAAGGCAAACTATTAATAAAAACTGTTATATCTAGACCAAGAATTCCTATTTAATGAAGCATGCCAGGGTGAAAAATGAATAGAGGAGAATACATGAATATATTTGTGATGTCTGTGAAGGAAGGGCTTCCCAGGTGGCACTAGTGGTAAAGAACCTGCCTGCCATTGCAGGAGATGTAAGAGATGTGGGTTCGATCCCAGGGTTGGAAATATCCCCTGGAGAAGGGAATGGCAGCCCACTCCAGTATTCTTGACTAGAGAATCCCATGGACAGAGGAGCCTAGCAGGCTACGGTCCATGGGGTTGCAAAGAGTCAGACACGACTGAATCTACTTAGCACAAATGGGAAAGAAATGGTTAAGTGATAAACCTACAGTCTCTCCTTTTCTCTTATTGGGGGGAGAGAGGGTCAGGGTAGAAATAAGGCAGGGGACTAGACCATATCTCCTTGTAAACATGCTAATGATTACCTCCTAACAAAAGAGCTAAAGGGGTTTGCTAGCAAGAGAGTCCTTATCTATGGAATGCTTCTAACAGGAAGAAGCTGGCTGGTTCGTATTGCTTCTGATAAACAAGCCAAGAATCCATGGCTCAAGGGAAAATGTTATGTAATGGAGAAAAACATCTGAGTATAAATTGGAGATGTTCATGACCTAGTTGTCAAAATATTGATTTATCCCATTTTTCTTTCTTTTCTTTCTTTTTTTTTTTTGGTCTCACTCTGCCACACGTGGAACCTTAGTTCCCCGACTAGGGACTGAACCCATGCCCCTGCACTGAAAGGATGGAATCTTAACCACTAAACCACCAGGGAAGTTCCTCCCTCCCCACCCCCCACCTGCCCCCCACCATTTCTAATGAACTCAACTTGATCACATGGTTAAGATAGTTCATGTATGTGCTCAGTCGTGTCTGACTCTGCAACCTCATGGACTGTAGCCCACCAGGCTCCCCTGTCCATGGGATTTCCCAGGCAAGAATATTGGAGTGGGTTGCCATTGCTTCCTGCAGGGAATCTTCCATGGCTAAGATGATATCTGCCAAATTTCTCCACTTGTTATTATTTTCCCTTTTTTAACTATAAGGAAAGAATGAAAGAGCATTTTTGCTCACTACCTAATTCTACACAGATTCACCCACTGCAGTCTCTAACAAACAGTGTACATTTGGCTTCTTACAGAGAATTAAGATGAAACAAGATGAAGATTCTGGTTCCAGAAGATGATAAGTACAGGATGCTATGTGCTTTGGACAAGCAGTTCCCCTAGATAGTTAGATATATAATCTCAGAAGGAATTTTATTGAACCTAGATTCTTGCATATTTTCATTCATAGAAAAGCACTGAAATCATTGAGATATTTGTTGTTTGTGACTAGTAGAAATCTTTTACCAAAATGTATCCTTGACTGCTGGAGAAGGAAATGACAACCGTCTCCAGTACTCTTGCCTGGAAAATTACATGGACGGAGGAACCTGGTAGGCTACAGTCCATGGGGTCACAAAGAGTCGGACAAGACAGAGCGACTTCACTATGTATATCCTTGACTGCTTGTATTCCCCAGCCAAAAATCACAGATAAATTGGCTTCTTTCTCTACCTCTTCAGAGCAGCTTCCCCAGAGGTACTGAACAGCTGTCTCCCAGGCTATATTCCTCAGTAAAACCCTGAAAAAACTTAAACTTACAGCTTTCATGTTGTGTGTTTTTCTTTCAGTTGACATAATGTATACCTTTTAGAGAGATATTTTGGACTTCCCTGGTGGCGCTAGTGGTAAAGAACCTGCCTGCCAACGCAGGAGATATAAGGGATGTGGGTTTGATCCCTGGGTCAGGAAGATCCCCTGGAGGAGGACATGGCAACCCACTCCAGTACCCTTGACTGAGAAATCCCATGGACAGAGGAGCCTGGTGGACTAGGACTACAGTTCATGGGGTCGCAAAGAGTCAGACACGACTGAAGTGATTTAGCACTCCCAGAGAGATATTTTGACACTATGTGAGAATCCTGTCTGTCATCACATTTCACCCATTCATTTTAGGCTCCCTTGATGACTCTCCTCTAAGGTAATTATTCTATGTTCATTGTCAAGTGGCAATTTTCCAATTGAATCAATTGTTCTGCATTTATTAGCTGGCATTCTGGTGTAAAGAAGACCTTTCCCTCTCCTGCCCACCCCCCACCCATTTCTATTTAAATTTTTATTGAAGTATAGTTGATTTACAATGTTGTGTTAACTTCTCTTGTACATGAAAGTGAATCAGTAATACATATACATATGTATATACTTTTTTAGATTCTTTTTTGGATTATTTTCCCATATAGAACATTACAGAGCATTGAGAAGAGTTCCCTGTGCTATCCATTAGATCCTTATTAGTTATCCATTTTATATATAGTAGTACGTATATGTCAATCCCTATCTCCCAATTTACAACCTGCCATCTTTCCCTCCTGGTAACCATAAGTTTGATTTTTATATCATGTGTCTATTTCTATTTTGTAAATAAGTTCACTTTTATCATTTTTTTAGATTTCACATGTAAGGGATATCATATATTTTTCTCTAACTTACTTCACTCAGTATGACAATCTCCAGGTCCATCCATGTCATTGCAAATGGCGTTATTTCTTTTTTCATGGATAAATAATTTTCCATTGTATATATGTACCACGTCTTCTTTCCACATTCCTCCATCTATGGACATTTAGTTTGCTTCCATGTCCTGGCTATGGTAAATAGTGCTACAGTGAACACTGGGGTGCATGCATCTTTTTGAATTATGGTTTTCTCCAAGTATATACCAAGTATATATTGTAGTATATACTGGGAGTAGGAGTAGGATCACTGGATCATATGGTAGTTCTAGGTTTAGTTTTTCAAGGCACCTCTATACTGTTCTCCATAGTAGCTGCACCAATTTACATTCCTACCAATCATGTAAGACGGTTCCCTTTTCTCCACACTCTCTCCATCATTTATTGTTTGTAGACTTTATGATAATGACCATTCTGACTGGTACGGGGCAATACCTCATGGTAGTTTTGATTTGCATCTCTCTAGTAATTAGTGGTGTGGAGCATCTTGTTTCATATGTTTGTTGACCATCTATATGTCTTCTTTTGGAGAAATGCCTATTTAGATCTTCAGCCCATTTTTTGATTTGGTTCTTTGTGGTTTTCTTTTTTTAAAAATATTGAGCTGCATGAGCTGTTTGTATATTTTAGAGATTAATCCCTTGTCAGTTGCTTCATTTGCAAATATTTTCTCCCATTCTGACAGTTGTCTTTTCATCTTGTTTGTGGTTTCCTTTGCTGTGCCAAAGCTTTCAAGTTTAATTAGATCCCATTTGTTTATTTTTGTTTTTATTTTCATTACTCTAGGGAGTGGGTCAAACAAGATATTGCTGTGATTTATGTCAAAGAGTGTTCTGCCTATGTTTTTTTCTAAAAATTTTATAGTGTCTGGTTTCACATTTAGGTTTTAATCTATTTTGAGTTTATTTTTGTGTATGTGTTAGGGAGAGTTCCAGTTAAAAAAGAGATAATTGCATATATTTTTTTGGAAAAAAAATCATGATATGAAAATAAAATCAAAGTGACAGTTAGCAGTATTTAATACTGAAATTCCAAAAACAAACTGAAAAACCTACATTTCAAATTTGTGAAATATGCCATGATTAATGCTCTGAGGAATATCTGTAGCTTGAATGCTCTAATTTGAAGATATAAATTAAGATTTCCACTCAAGATAGTAAGAATAAAAATAAGCAAGCAAACTAAAATAAAATGTGGAAAATGACAGAATAAAAACAAGTGAGGAAACTAATGAAATAGATAACAACAAAGGAGAGCTAGTCAATATAACCCAAAAGGATGTGTAGTGTAAATGTGGTGTGTGTGGCCACAAAACAATGTATCATGATCAAGCAAACTTTCTCTTGTCAGTTCAAGCATGGTTAACACAAAACTATCAATATATATATTTTAAAAAACTATCAATATAATTTACCATGTTAGATTTAACAAAGAGAAAGCCTTTGTTAAATCTTTTCAATAGATTTAGATGAAAACACATCATAAAATTCAATATTCATTTATGATAAAAGCTCTTAGCAAAGTAGGAATAGAAGACAACATCTTTAAGCTCCTCAGTGGTTTTGTAAAACATTAATCAATAGAAACCTGAATTAAATAGAATTCGAAGACCAGAAGGGGGAGCTCTCATGCACTATGATGGTAACAGAGGCCAATGGGAAAAAGAAAAACTCCTTTCCTGGCAGGGACCCAGCCAATCAAAAGCCATGGGTTCTTTGGTCAGTATAGCCCTCCCATCTTCCTTTTCCTCCTTATAAAAAGCATGCTCCTTTTTTTCTTCAGGAACTTGCATGTAACTCACCATAATTACAGACCCTGAATTGCAATTCTCTGCTATCCAGGATAAACAAATATTTACTGGAGAAATATCTGGTTGTCTATTTGTTTCATGTCAACAGTTAGGTAAACTCTTGTAAAAGAATAAAAGTCTAAAATAATACTGAAAAGTAAAAGAGGGGATACTTAAATTTACTATAAAGCCATACAAATGAAGACAGTATTATGTAGGGACTAATTCGCTCAGTCATGTCCAGCTCTTTGTAATCCCATGGACTGTAGCCCACCAAGCTCCTCTGTCCACAGATTTCTCCAGGCAAGAATACTGGAGTGGGTTGCCATTTCCTTCTCCAGGGGATCTTCCCAACTTAGGGATCAAACCCAGGTTTCCTACATTGTAGGCAGATTCTTTACCACTGAGCCACCAGGGAAGCCCAACAAATATATAAAAGGCTGCAGAAACAGAATCAATCATATGAGACTCTAATATGTTAGATGTTAAAGCAAACTGCTAGGAAAATAATGGATAACTCAGTAAATGACCCTGCATTAACTGGATTACCATATGGGAAAAGTAAAGTTAGATTTCATTTCATGAGAAAACTCCAAAAGAATATCAAACTTAATTTTAAAACTAATTATTTAAAAATTTTAGGAAGGGATAAATTATAAGTTTGAGATTAATGTATGCATATACATTACTATATATAAAATAGATAACCAATAGGACCTACTATGTAACACAGGGAACTCTAGTCAATATTTTATAATAACTTGTAAGGGAAAATAATCTGAAAATATATATGTATGTATGTGTGTATGTATATATACATACATATATATATATATGTATGTATATATATATCTGAATCAGTTCTCTGTACACCTAAAACCAACACAACACTATAAATCAAATACACTTTCATAAAAAATAATAGAAATTAAAATTCAGCAGAAAATGTTGAATATTTTTATAACTTTGGAGCAATGATGGATTTCTTAACAACAAAATAAAAAAAATTTTAAACAGAAATCATAAAGAAAAAAATGTAAATTTTGGTACTTCAATATTAAAACTTTCAAACAAAATCGTTGTAAGCTTTTATTCAAGACAAATCACAAAAGATTATGTCAACAAAGAAATTAGTTGATCTGAAAATATGGAAAATTTTATTCGAGCCAAATTGAGAATTATAATCTCAGAAAGTTCTGAGAACTGTTCTGCCCATTAGAAATCAAGGGACTTGACTTTTGAGACAAGGGGCTATATAATAAATGACAATTTATGCAATCGAGATCTGGCCCTTTACAAGATTAAGGAGGAATGTTATCTTTTAAGGAGTTGTCTTGTTAATACCAGAAGAATGTTGCTGTTTATGTTTGAGCAGGTATTTCTGCTGATGGCGGAGGTCTGGTCAATGCATAATGCAGATACACAATGCACAGACTAGGGGAAAGAGAAAGCAAAAGGGCAGAGAAAATTTTTTACGTTTAAATCTCTGTCTTGCCATAAAATATGAATTTTCTTTCACAGTTAGTATTCAGAATATAAAGAGAACAAATCAATGAAAAGAGGCAAAGAGAACATCGAAATTACATTTTTTTAATAACATTTGTTTTATTTTTGCTTATTTATTTGGCTGTGCTGGGTCTTAGCTGTGGCCTGCAGGATCTTTGATCTTCATTGTGTCATGTAGAATTTTTAGTTGTGACATGTGGAATCTATTTCCCTGACCAGGGATGGAACCTGGGCCCTCTCTATTGGGAGTGCAGAGTCTAAGCCACTGGACCACCAGGCAAGTCCTGGTTTGTGTTTCTTTTTAAGATAAAGAATTGAGCTTGCAATTCACAAATGAAGAATAACCAATGAACATGTAGAAAAGTTTTCAATCTTGTCAGTATTCAGGAAAGTACACAATAAAATGTAATTAGATATTATAAAATTATCAGACTGACAAAAATTTTAAAGTCATATAATGTCAAGTATTCACAAGGATGTGAGGAAACAGGAATATATAAGTTGCTAGAACTTGTTTGAAAAATTATTGGAGTAATAGCTATTAAGTTGAAATTAGCATACCCTGCAACACAGAAATTTTTTCACTCTTTATTATCTCTAACATATGTATACAAAGAGACTTAAACAAATATGCTACATTGCAACAAGAAAATTTCTTTTTAAAACAGCTCATCAGTCAGTTGGAAGATGGATAAACAAATGTTGGCATGTTCACAGGGTAGAATGAGCTTCCCTGGTGGCTCAGTGGTAAAGAATTCACCTGCGAAGCAGGAGACTTGGATTTCGATTCCTGGGTTGGGAAGATCCCCTGGAGAAGGAAACAGCAACCCACTCCAGTATTCTTGCCTGGGAAATCCCACGGACAGAGGAGCCTGGCCGGGCTACAGCCTATGGGGTCGCAAAAGAGTCCAACATGACTTAGCATCTAAACAACAGAGTAGAATATGGATTACCATTTCTGTGGAAAGAATCAATCTGGTTGGATCAACAGATCTCAAAAGACAATGCTGTATACCAGTTGCAGAATCATATGCGTTGATTCCATTACGTAGTTTTTAAAATACATAAAATATAATCTCTGTCTACAGAAAGTAAAAAAAAATAAAATTGACTCCACTCGTGAGGTTTGTAATGCGGAAATGCAGGGAGATGTAAAGCAGAATTCAGCTACATCAGTAATGTCCCAATTATTTATTAACATTTTCAGAGAAAAATGATGAAACATTAGAATTAGTTAATTCTGAGTTATGAATACAAAGATATTGGTTATGTTATTCTCTATACTATACTATTTTTAAAAAATTAATAAAAGGGTGAAAATTAAAGTCATAAATGTTTAACTGAAGTTAGATGTAATAAATGTGTACCATCATCAAACTCTAAAGCCGTTAACAGTTGCACAGAAATTCCCGTTATAAATACCTAAAGTAGGCCCAGGATGGAGTCACTCACGATAAACTAAAATTTAACTTTCTATGCTCTGCTCCCAGAGAAGGAAGGTCCAGACTGACCAATCAGTGCTTGCCTCCTCAGCACAGTTTATCCAACCTGCTCTGAACCTTACCTTGGCTACAAATAAGGAAGTAACCCTGCTCCAACCAATCAGCACATGCCCAGGATACAGTGCTTGTTCCTGCTCACATTAGGCTATTAAAATCTCTTGTGTTGTACAGCTCTTTGGAGCCCCTTCCTATTTGCCGGAATAGATGCTGCCCGAGTATGAATAACTGAGTAAAAGCTAGCAGATCAGTAAATTGTCTATAGAAATTTTTCTTTTCACACTTTATAACTTGATTTTTTAAAAATGAGACGTCTATATGATAGATTATGTCAGTACTCAAAAACACTTTGATGGAATTATTAGTAATGAAATTTGCCAATGATTTGTGAAACATTATTCAGTGAAATAACACAAAAATTAAAAATGTATAGTTAGCAAGTTCTAATTTAGTGAAAATGCAAGTGTACAGACAAGAGATTGGAAGTACGTACAGTTCAGCCAAGAGTTATTTGTCTCATTTCTGGGAGATGTGATTCTTAAACAGATTTTTTCCATTGTAATTTGTTTTCCAGTTTTTCTAAAGGGAAGATATTTTAGAATCAGAAAATATTATCTTTACATAAAAAATGGCTTTTCATAAAAACAAAAAAACTTTCAAGATATTTTTATTAACAAGTTTTTTTTTTTCTATTTCTCTCATGACTAGCACTGAAATAGCGTTTTTCCTATTACATGTAAGTGATTAAAGAATTTAAACCAACTGCTACATAATGCATAATATTTTGGATCAGCCCTCACTTGTGATGTGGAAACATTTAAAGTTTTCAAAATAAGAATTCATTCCAGAGGCAATGACAGAACATCAGCCATGGCAAATATCTGTCTAATCTTGGGACCTTGAACCTGTGTACTGGTTTATAGAGTGGTCGGCAGAACCAGAGCCCAGCAATAACCCTACCATTCACTTGCTATGAGTAATGACCATCTGCTGGGGACTGGGAAGGACCCAGCTCAGCCAGTTTGACTGCCTTGGTTTGCATGATAAAAGAAGGTCACAGAAAGTCAATACAATTGAGAGCAACTGCCCAGGTGGCAGAAAAGATCTGCAAGCAACTGGCAGAAATGGCTTGCCTTTGAGGACTGCAACTCTGCAAAGAATTTTCTTTCTTTGGAGATTGCACTTCTCCAAAAGAATGTGACTTACAAAATAAAAGTGAAATTCAAAAGCTACATTTCTTTAGAAGGGCTTAGATCTTTTGTTTGTCTCCTCTATTACTGCATGGAAAGAAATATATACTGTAGAATATTTTTTTCTTTTTGGATCTCGGGTGCAAAGGAATATATCATATTCTTCAATTCATGGTTCACTATCACCATAAACCCATGAGTGGCTTTCTTCTATTTAATTATAAAAATATTTCGTCCTTTAGGCCCAAACTCAATTTCCATTATCCCTCTTCCTTCCTGTTTTAATGTGCTAGACAAATGTTACTAAAATGCGTTTTGTGAATGAACAGTGAACTAAGTCCTCCACTTTCTCATGTGTTATTTTCCTCTAACATTATTTTGAGAATGTTTATAAATTAAAGATCTCCTGCACTTGGATAAAGTAAATTATCCATTGAAAATTTGTCCAAATAACAATAGCATTACTGAGACACCTAGAAGTAAGTAGGTGTGGGAAAACTCTGCTTACTCTAAGAAATAGCTGGCTTTCTGTCAAGCCTGTCAACAGAATGGCCAATCAGACAAGAACAAACACAAGAACATCATTCATTCTTTTAACAAATATTTATTGAGTGCTTTGTTTGTCAGGCTGAGATGGGGCCTAGCAACCAATCACTAATCATGGTTGCAGTGCCTGCTCTGCCACTTATTAGCACCATGAATTTGTGCAGTCATCTAAATTCTCTATACCTTAAGTTTCTTCATTTGTAAAGTGAGAAAAATAAACCCCACCCCTATCTCTTTTGCAAGGTTGTCTTGAGGATAAAATGAATGGGTATTGAAGGGTAACAGTATGCAATCCCAAAATATGCCTTTGGGCATATGGATTATTTTCAGCTGATTATTTTTGAGGGAAAGCAGACACAGGAGAACCTATAAAAACTTTTTTTTTTTTAATTTTGGCCATGCCATGTGGCTTGCAGGATCTAAGTTCTCCCCTAGTGTCACAGTCTTCGTAGACCGGGACCTGGGGACTGGAGTCGACGAGAAGAAGGGCACAGGGGACCCAAGTCTCGAGTGAAACAAGGGCACTTTATTTGCAGAAACGCATGCTTATATATCTTCAATAAAATGATTACTCAGCCATTAAAAAGAATGAAATTCCACCAGTTGCGACAAAATGGCTAGTCCTTTAAGTAAAAGGTCACTGAAGGGAGTCGCTGAAGGGAATCCAAGCAGGCGCCCTTTCCCGTGATCTCAGTCCTGAGAACCGCGTGCAGCTCTGCTCCTTCCTGTTTTCCAGGAACTGATAAGGAACAGAGAGTCCTTGAGAAATGGACACAAAGGAAGACCACAGCATATTGGATCCCTTCAAGCTGAACGTCCCCTGACACCCCATCAGGGACTGAATCCAGGCCACAGCAGAGAATGCGCTAAATCCCAAACACTAGACCACCAGGAAACTTCCTAAAAGCATTTTCTTTATATGGAAATTTATATTTATAAAGGAAGTCTCTATTTGCGCCTCCTTCTCTGTACCAGAGAAGGAAATGGCAACCCATTCCAGTACTCTTGCCTGGAAAATCCCATGGACAGAGGAGCCTGGTAGGCTATAGTCCATGAGGTCCATGAGGTCGCAAAGATTCGGACATGACTGAGCGACTTCACTTTCTTTCTTTCTTTACTTTCTCTGTACCAGGGGGAAAAGGTTGGCTCTATATAGCAGGAGAACCTTGTCGATGGAGAAGGCACCCAGTTAAATCTGCATAACAAATCTTACCTTTCTTTCCTGCTAACCTCCCACATCTAGACTGCCACACTCCTCTACATCTTTCTTTTGTCTTTAGCTGAAAATGTTGTTCAAGTTTGTGTCTTGGACCATTTTAGGGAGTCTTACTCGGTTTTCCTAGATATCTCCCATGTATACATGAAGTGTACATGTTTGTTAAACTTTTGTTTTTCTCTCGTTAAATTGTCTTTTATAATCTGGGGTGGTGTTTGAGCCAAGAGTTTGTGTAGCTTCCACTACACAACTATCACAACTGTTAGGGTTCAGAACCAGTCTCCACCAAATGTGCCACTTTTGTATGAGGATTATTTTTTAGCTAAAGGTAATTAAGACCCTGAGGAATCAAAAGAAACAGCTACCCCTCCCTTAACTGCCCAAAAGAATTTATACTGGGGATTTTTTTTTTCCAGGGAAGAATTATTACCAGAGATAAATGTTACCTAAGTGGCCCCATCAGTATGGCAGGGCACATAGCTAATCTCCAAATATCTGGTGTTATTCTTTATCATCCTGTGAGTGATCTTGGAATGTCCTTGGAAGCCTCAGGCTCCTGTTCCATTGCTTAGTTTTCAGAATGACATATATGCCTCATTTTCTCCTTCTGCCTTTAAACCTCTCAAGTATATGGTTCTCTGACCCTCTCATGTATGTTGGAACTCTTTCTTTAACTTGCTTTTTGTTGCTATTGTTACTGTAATCATACATACTGGCCTGCCTCAAAGGACTCTGCCCCTCTGCCTGACTGTTAAACTAAAATGCCTCTGCTTAGCTCATAGAGAGATAATCTGACCCTGCCTACTTGTTGTTCTTGTTCAGACACAGTTGTGTCTGACTCTTTGCAACCCCATGGACTGCAGCATTCCAGGCTTTCCTGCCCTTCACTATCTCTTGATTCCAGCTTATGCTTCATCCACATGATGTACTCTGCATATAAGTTAAATAAGCAGGATGACAATATACAGCCTTGAAGGACTCCTTTCCCAATTTTGAACCAGCCCACAGTTCCATGTCCAGTTGTAACTGTTGCTTCTTGACTTGCATACAGGTTTCTCAGGAGGCAGGTAAAGTGGGCTGATATTACCATCTCTTGAAGAATTTTCCACAGTTTGTTGTGATCCACAAAGTCAAAGGCTTTAGCATAATCAATGAAACAGAAGTAGATGCTTTTCTGGAATTCCCTTGATTTTCTATGCTCCAACAGATGTTGGCAATTTGATCTCTGGTTCCTCTGCCTTTTCTAAATCCAGCTTGTACATCTGGAAGTTCTTGGTTTATGTTCTGTTGAAGCCTAGCTTGAAAAGGATTTTGAGCATTACGTTGCTACCATGTGAAAGGAGTGGATTTGTGTGGTAGTTTGAACATTCTTTGGCAATGCCCTTCTTTGGCATTGGAATGAAAACTGACCTTTTCCAGTACTGTGGCCACTGCTGAAAAGAGATCTCTAGGCTTTATTATTCTATTGTTTTCCTCTGTTTCTTTGCATTGTTCACTTGAAAAGGCTTTCTTATTTCTCCTTACTATTCTTTGGAACTCTGCGTTCAGATGGGTATATCTTTCCCTTCTCCTTTGCCCTTTGCTTCTCTTCTTTTCTCAGCCCATCTGTGAATGGCTACAAAAATAAAAAATTAAAAAAAAGAGTGAGAGAGAGATCAACACACCCTTCTAAAGGCTTGGCCCTTCCCAGAGATGTTTTGCAAGACTGCTGGCCCTTTACTTCCTCACAGCCTCTCCCTCTCTTTTCTGCCTTTTGACTTTACTACTTAGTTGCTTCTCGCTTTCTGACTCTGTAAAAGAATCTGGCATCCATACACCAACAAAATGGTTACTTTGAGACATTACTCTGCTATCTTCTTGGTCAGCCAGTTTTATGAATAAGTTGTTTGCCTTGCTCAACACCTCGTCTCCTGGATTCATTGGCCTGTTTTGTGCTGAGGAGAGCAACCTGTGTCAGCAAAGTGCTTTTTAATATGTTGTCTAGGTTTGTCATATCTTTCTTTCAAGGAGCAAGCATCTTTTAATTTCATGGCTAAGTCACCATCCACAGTGATTCTGGATCCCAAGAAAATAAAGTCTGTCACTGTTTCCATCCCCCACCCCGCCCCGCACCCCATTACACAGTGGAAGTGAGAAATAGATTTAAGGGACTAGATATGATAGACAGAGTGCCTGATGAACTATGGATGGAGGTTTGTGACATTGTACAAGAGGCAGTGATCAAGACCATCCCCAAGAAAAAGAAATGCAAGAAAGCAAAATGGCTGTCTGAGGAGGCCTTAAAAATAGCTGTGAAAAGAAGAGAAGTGAAAAGCAAAGGAGAAAAGGAAAGATATACCCATTTGAATACAGAGTTCCAAAGAATAGCAAGGAGAGATAAGAAAGCCTTTCTCAGTGACCATTGCAAAGAAATAGAGGAAAACAACAGGATAGGAAAGACTAGAGATCTCTTCAAGAGAATTAGAGATACCAAGGGAACTTTTTATGCAAAAATGGGTACAATAAAGGACAGAAATGGTATGAAACTAACCGAAGCAGAAAATGTTAAGAAGAGGTGGCAAGAATACACAGAAGAACTATATAAAAAAGATCTTCATGACTCAGATAATCATGACGGTATGATCACTCACCTAGAGCCAGACATCCTGCAATGTGAAGTGGGCCTTAGGAAGCATCACTATGAACAAAGCTAGTGGAGGTGATGAAATTCCAGTTGAGCTATTTCGAATAAAAGATGATGCTGTGAAAGTGCTGCATTCACTCTGCCAGCAAATTTGGAAGACTCAGCAGTGACCACAGGACTGGGAAAGGTCCGTTTTCATTCCAATCTCAAAGAAAGACAATGCCAAAGAATGCTCAAACTACTGCAAAATTGCACTCATCTCACATGCTGGTAAAGTAATGCTCAAAATTCTCCAAGCCAGACTTCAACAATACAGGAACAGTGAACTTCCAGATGTTCAAGCTGGATTTAGAAAAGGCAGAGGAACCAGAGATCAAATTGCCAACATCCACTGGATCATCAAAAAAGCAAGGGAGTTCCAGAAAAACATCTATTTCTGCTTTATTGACTATGCCAAAGCTGTTGACTGTGTGGATCACAATGAATTGTGGAAAATTCTGAAAGAGATGTGAATACCAGACCACCTGACCTGCCTCTTGAGAAGCCTGTATGCAGGTCAGTTAGAACTGGACATGGAACAGACTGGTTCCAAATAGGAAAAGGAGTATGTCAAGGCTGTATATTGTCACCCTGCTAATTTAGCTTATATGCAGAGTACATCATGAGAAACACTGGGCTGGATGAAGCACAAGCTGGAATCAAGATTGCCGGGAGAAATATCAGTAACATCAAATATGCAGATGACACCACCCTTATGGCAGAAAGTGAAGAGGAACTAAAGAGCCTCTTGGTGAAAGAGGAGAGTGAAAAAGTTGGCTTAAAACTCAACATTCAGAAAACTAAGATCATGGTATCCAGTCCCATCACTTCATGGGAAATAGATGGGGAAACAGTGGAAACAGTGGCTAACTTTATTTTGGGGGGCTCCAAAACCACTGCAGATGGTGATTGCAGCCATGAAATTAAAAGACGCTTACTCCTTGGAAGGAAAGTTATGACCAACCTAGACAGCATATTAAAAAGCAGAGACATTACTTTGCCAACAAAGGTCCATCTAGTAAAGGCTATGATTTTTCCAGTAATCATGTATGGATGTGAGTGTTGGACTATAAAGAAAGCTGAGCACTCAAGAACTGATGCTTTTGAACTGTGGTGTTGTAGAAGACTCTTGAGAGTCCATTGGACAGCAAGGAGATCCAACCAGCCTATCCTAAAGGAAATCAATCCTGAATATTCATTGGAAGGAGTAATGTTGATGCTGAAACTCCAATACTTTGGCCACCTGATGTGAAGAGCTGACTCATTTGAAAAGCCTCTGATGGTGGGATAGATTGAAGGCGGGAGGAGAAAGGGATGAAAGAGGATGAGATGGTTGGATGGCATCATCTACTCGATGGACATGAGTTTGCATAAACTCTGGGAATTGGTGATAGACCGGGAGGCCTGGCGTGCTGCAGTCCATGGGGTCTCAAAGAGTCAAACACGACTGAGCAACTGAACTGAAACTGATTTACCGTGAAGTGATTGGACCAGATGCTATGATCTTAGTTTTTTGAATGTTGAGCTTTAACCCAGCTTTTTAGTTCTCCTTTCCCATTCATCAAGAAGCTCTTTAGCTCCTCTTCACTTAGGGTTAGACTGGTTGTAAATATATAACCTGGAGCCCACCTAACTCCTGTCTCAGGAAATGTAAACAGGAGGTTAGTTTTAAGTGTCCAGCCTGGAGCCATCTATCTCCTGCCTCACATCCAAGGCTAGAATGGAGTCTTCCTTGGGGAAGAAATATCTTACCCTCAATGTCTATACCTGAGAATTAGTCACCAAAAGAAGCCACTCCACCTAGACACAGAGGCTTTGCCCAACTTCCCTCTACACCCTTGGTGACCCTATGGTTCCCATAAGCCCAAGGGATTCCTGGCCTGTGCCAACTAAAAATTGTCACTCTCCATCTGTTTCTATAAGAATGTAGTCACTAGCCACTGCAGTGGCTGATCTCCAACACACCTTGAAAGGAGTTCAGGGCAGAAACCAGATGTGAGTCACTCTGTGCTCCAGGAAGAACTGGCAGAACAGGCCTTCAGACACAGTAGTTAGTTATTTTCAGGAGAAGGTTTTATAAGCCCAATTTCTTGCATCTTCTCCTATCTAGAAAAACACAAAAATAATTAATGAAAACATCTGCTCCATGTGACTAGCAGCAACCTTCTTATGACTAGTGGCAACTTTCTGCCAAAACATGTGTTTAATTACACGTATCCCCTCCTTCACTAAAATCGTGCATATACTGACCCCACTGCCTCTTTTGTGCACTCTCTCAGAACTATCTGAGAGGATGTTTCCTGGGCTATAGTCCTCATTTGGCTTCAAATTAAACTTAAATCACAAATCTCACATTGTGAATTTTGTTTTCAGTTAACAATGATAATGAAGCAAAAAAATTTTTTGAGAAACAACAAAAGAAGACAATTTCATATTTTTCTGCAAAGCAACAATAAAATCCTTTATAGAACCTAAGAAAATATTTTATAGCAGAAGCTGTGTTCACATCTTAGTTGCCCAGTCTTGTCTGACTCATTGTGACCCCATGGACTATAGCTCACCAGGCTCCTCTGTCCATGGGATTTTCCAGGCAAGAGTATTGGAGTGGGTTGCCTTTCCCTTCTCCAGAGGATCATCACAAACTAGGGATCAAACCTGGGTCTCCTGCATTGCAGGCAGATTCTTTACCATCTAAGCCACCAGATGAAACTGTATTATACCTCATTACTGATAAATTTGAATAAGAATTAAACCTTTCATGCAAAGCAAGAAAATGCAAGCATCCAAACTTGCTGAATTGGAATATTCAGGAGACAACTGAATTCGGGAGCACAGTTCTAATGAATGCTACATCACCACTGCCTGTGGAAAAACACAGACATTGATGCTGCATTGGAAAGTTTAGTAGAAGATCTAGCGTTTAACTGTAAAGAGGATTCAGAAATTCCTTAACCAATTGCTTTCACTTATATTTCCCTTTTGTGTCTGATCCAGAGGGATATAAAATAAAAACTATGCCTAAATAAATCTAAGAGAAGTCTTTGACTTCTAACAGAAATCTAACAGAAAATAAAAATTATGTGGTTAGAAAAAATGTTATAAACACACTTCTCATACAAATAGCCCACATAAAACTTTTAATCAATTCATTAATGACAGAACCAGCTGGGTGACAATACCAGTTCTCAGGGAACAGGAGAAAATGGATTAAGTGAAAGAAGGAATGCTAAAAATAATATTGTTATATAAGATACAAAACTAATTAATAAGCTACAAAGCAATTAACCCAAACCTTTCAAGAACCTCACCTTATCTGATGTTTTCTATAAATTAATCTGCAACTTGACAGAATTGTAAAAAGACTGGTTCTAAATCAACATGCATTGTAATCCCAGAGCCAAAGAATCCTTCAGTGGGCTTGTTGGACATTAAAAAAATCATGCAAGTAGCTTTCTGCCTGATTTCTAAGTTTTGAAGTTTTTCTGATCATTGATGAGGCATTGCAACCGAAATATTTTGTCCAGTTTTCTTCTTGAAAGATTTTGACAGAGGGTTGTGTAATAGGGTACTTGATAAGAAATTTTTTTCCTCTGGCTAGAGAATAACATTTTATTTTATTTTTCCTTTTTTGACTAGCTTATTTCCCTTAACATAATGTCTTCAGAGTTCATTCATGATGCAGCACACGTTAGAATTTCCTTCCTTTTTAAGGCTGAATACTGTTCTATTACATGTGTATCACATATTTTATTTATCCATACATCTGTTGATGAATACTTTGTTACTTCTATCTCTTGACTTTTGTGAATAATCCTACTATGACCATGGGTGTACAGATATTTGTTTGGATCTCTGCTTTCAATTCTTTAGTATATATACCCAAAAGTGGAATTTCTGAGTCAGTGAGTGCTTAGTCATGTCCAGTTCTTTGCGACACTGTGGACTGCAGCCTGCCAGGTTCCTCTGTCCCTGGGACTTTCCAGGCAAGAATACTGGAGCAGGATGCAGTTTCCTTTTCCAAAGGATCTTCCTGATTCAGGAATCAATTGAACCCATATCTTTGGTGTCTCCTGCATTTGCAGGTAGATTCTTTACCACTGAGCAACCTGGCCAGCCCTTTCTGAATCAGAGGAATGGTACATTTTAAGTATTTATTTTAATTAATTAATTTATTTGGCTGTATGGGTTCTTGTTTCCAGCAGTGGGATCTTTCAGTTATGGCATATGAACACCTAGTTGTGAGATCTAGTTCCCTGACTATGGATTGAACCCAGGCCCTCTGCATTGGGAGCACGGAGTCTTAGTCACTGGATCACCAGGGATATCCCCTGAGGAATGGTATTTTAAAAATTAGATTTATGGCGAATTCCCTGGTGGTCCAGTGGTTAGGACGTCACACTTTAACAGTGAAGGCTCCAGGTTTGATCCTTGGTCAGGGAATTAAGATCCTACAGGATGCACACAGCCAAAAAATTTTTTTAAAAATTAGATCTTATTAAGTGTGAAGGAATGCCATGAAAGAGTTTTTAGCAGGGCAGTGACAGTATCTGGACGTGTTTTCAAAGAGCCACTCTGACTTTTGGGGGCTTGATTTACTTCTGAGGTGGAAACAAATAGATTTTGCTGATGTACTTTCTGTAGTTACACAAGTATTATGCAAATATCCCTCCTTTGTTCTTTGGTTGGAAATATTAAATGCTGTTTCCTTGGAGTATTTATGTCCCTGAAGCTTGGAGACAAGAGGGTCAAGATTCCAGTAAAGGAAGGTCCAGCACAATTTGCAGTCTAAGGGATCATCCAGCCTATGGGTGACAACCTCCAATAGACCTGACCAACCGAATCTTAACTTCCTACTTTGCTGCTAATTCTTAGCTTCTGGATGGTCCTTCCTTTTATTGACTGGTTCTCAGTTGTCGTAGGCCCTACTTTCCTGACCAGCTTCCCATCCAGGCAGTAATCATACAACAATTGTGTCTCCATAAGCTCCCGATCCAGACACCAGGAGTCCATATCTCTTTCTATTTATTGGTGCTGGGCATTGGAAGGCAGTAACCATATTACATTGCCAGGAGCCTAAATCATCTAAAATGTTACATACAAGCAACTTAAACTGTGTGACTTGGTAGCAAATATTATACAACATTACTATGTCACTCAAATGTTAGATTATGTTCCTGTAATAGCTGGAGGAGATTCTATACATGTTCAGGAGCGAATGTCAGTCAAAGTGCCAGGACTTCTATTCCTACAGATTGACCTCAATACTAGCTGCCATTCCAGCCATGTTTTTTCAGTTACTTCCAGCTATAAGCCCATTTCAATAATTATATTCACTTTCAGGTCTTAAAAAATCCAGTGCAGTCTAAAGTACATATTTAGGGATGTCCCTGGTTGTCCAGTGGCTAAGACTCAGAGCTCCCAATGCAGGGGGCCTGGGTTCAATCCCTGGTTTGGGAACTAAGATTCCCACATGCCGATACTAAGACCCAGCACAGAATAAATGAATATTAAAAAAATAAATTACACATTTAGTCACATGTCCTGTTCAAAGCCTTTCTTCTCTTCCACGTTTAGCTTTGTCATAACTATACCTCCCTTCGGTGATTCTCACCTCCTGGTGTTCATAAACTTGTGCAACCCCCTCCCACATGAATTTCAAGGATATTTTGGCTTCTGACTGGTCCTTTTTTGAAATGGCAGCCCACTCCAGTATTCTTGCCTGGAGAATCCCATAGACAGAGAAGCCTGGCAGGCTACAGTCCACGGGGTCACAAGAGTTGGACATGACTTAGCAACTAAACTACTACTGCTACTAGCTCTGGGAATACCAGCAACCCTGTCTTGAATACATGCAAGCAACCTTATGAAGAGTTCCATGTGGCAAAGAACCGAGGCCTCCTGCTATCAACCAGCCTCTGCTCACCAGACACATGAGTGAGACACCTTGGAAGTAGATTCTCCAGACCCATTTAAGCCTTCAGATAACTGCAGCCCCTGCCAACATCTAGACTATAATATCTTGAGAGACCCTGAGCCAGTAACACACAAATAAGCCACTCCCTGAGAACTGGACCATAAAGAATGTTGAGCACTGAAACACTGATGCTTTCAAACTATGGTGCTAGAGAAGACTCTTGAGAGTCCTTTAGACAGCAAGGCGATCAAACCAGTCAATCCTAAGGGAAATCAACCCTGAATATTCATTGGAAAGACATGCTGAAGCTAAAGCTCCAGTACTTTGGCCATCTGATACAAAGAGCCGACTCATTAGGAAAGACCCTGATGCTGGGAAAGATTGAGGGCAAGAGGGAAGGGGATGACAGACGATGAGATTGTGGAATGGTATCACTGACTCAATAGACATGAGTTTGAGCAAGGGAAGCCTGGTGTGCTGCAATACATGGGGTTGCAAAGAGTCAGCTTAGCAACTGAGCAACAACAACAAAGCCACTCTCAGATTCCTGATCTACAGAAACTTGTGAGATAAGACATATTTATTTTTTGTTTGGGCTTCCCTGGTGGCTCATTTGTTAAAGAATCTGCCTATAATACAGGAGGCCCAGGTTTGATCCCTGGGTTAGGTAGATTCCCCTGAGGAAGAGAATGGCAACCCAATCCAGTATTCTTGCCTGGAGAATTCCATGGCCAGATGAGCCTGGTGAGCGACAGTCCACAGGATCGCAAAGAGTCGGACACGACTGAGTGAATAACACACACACACACACACACACACACACACACACACACACACACACACATTTTTGGTTTAGGCTGCAAGTTTTAAAATAATTTGTTAGGAAGTGATAGATAACTAATACATCTATTTATTCCCTTTGAGGCCTCTGGCTTCTTCTTCCTTCTCCAAGGAGGGGGAATTAGAAAATAGGAGACTAATAACTTACCTAATTGGTGCTGTGTAATCTGGTGCAGCCCAAACACTGGCTTTCTTGCTAGGATGCAGGCTATGAGCTCTTTAAAAGACTCTGCTTGAAGCCTAACACCAGCCACCTACTGTCTATCTGTGGTCTTGTAAAGCCCCTCCCCCTCAGCAAGTGCCCGTGGTGGTGGAAATCAGTCTCCTATTGCTATGGTCCCTTCACTCTGGCAGGCTTCCCGCTGGGACAGAATAATTAGATGGCCACCCAGAATTCTGTCACCATTCTTTGAGGTCAATTTAACCTAAGGGAAACACAGGCAAACTTGCAGTGCAAGATGGTGGATATGTAGCTCACCACCCTGTTACCTTCTGTCTGTTCTCCAGTGGAGGGAGCACAAGTTTCTAGGCTCATGGGTGCTCCCAGATTTCAGGGCACACATATCAAGCTCTCCAAGGAAACTTCTCACCATTCTTACACCAATGACTTCACCAGGATGAGTCCATGAACTTTAGCAGTTATTTAAGCTCTGAGCAGAAGAAGGAAATATCCTTTTCCCCTTCTTGTAGGTATCTCTAATCTTTCCCAATAATCTTGTTGAAGTCTTCCTCTGTTGGCCTGATGTGGGGTAAGTAATCCTCCCCTCTTCTGGCTTGATGTAAAGAAAAAATTCTCAAAGGCTGTCTGTGTTGGAAGTTCGCATGGCAGAACTTAGAACTATAGTCTGCTTTGTCTTCAGAAGAGGTTTTGTACTTCTACAATAATACTCTTAGTTGTTGCTCTTGGTCACTGGTTGGTACGTAAATTCAAATATAAATGGAGTGGAGGAAAGTATACACTGAACTTGGCATTTTTCAGGTAATGCACGGATATCACTCAGCGTTTTGTGTAAGGATCCAGAGTGCCTATTGGGTACATTTTAGAGAAATTATTAAATCAGTTTCAAAATATATTAAAAGGTAAATTTCTCTTACAGTCATGCTACTTTTATGCGACAACTAGATTCTTTGTGTTTGTGTTTTATTTTGTTTGTTTGTTTGCTTTCCTTTCCAAGGTTGGAATGGTAGCTTTGGAGAGAGGAAAATGCATAAGATTTGCAGTCAGATAAGTCTAGATTAAACAATCTCTTCTACTTGTTTATTAAATTAACCTCAGCTCTCTGAGCCTCTCACTTGTTATTTGGAGACAATCATGTTTATTTTGAAAGATTTTTATGAGGATAGAAGGTTAGATGAGGTTCTTAGCATAAGAACCTCAGGGAGGTTCAGGGAGACACTCAACAAAGTGCAGCTAGTACCAGTTATCACTATGAAAGCATATAGAGTTTTTACTTAATTGAAATATAATGTAGGCTATGCTTTGAGTTCTAATTTTCTTATTTATCTAAATTTGTTTCAAAACTGTTTTTCATGTATTGCACAATAATCATACTTTTTATTTCAGTAACAGTAAAATATCTCAACATATTGATACTTTATAATGTATAAGCATTCTCTTTACTCTTCAAACAGTAAAGAATCTGCCTACAATTCAGGAGACCCAGGTTCAATTCCTGAGTCGGGAAGGTCCCCTAGAGAAAGGAGTGGCTACCCACTCCAGTATTCTTGCCTGGAGAATTCCAGGGACAGAGGAGCCTGGCAGGCTACGTGCAGTTCATGGGATCACAGAGTCAGACACAACTGAGCAACTAACACTTGAAGGGAATATGCTATGCACAGGCCTGTACTGTAATTCACGGGGCTTCTTTGAAAAATAAGAATGACTTTCTCATCACCCCCAGGCGAAGGGCTGGGAGCAATAAAAGTGCATCGTGGAAAGACATCTTGAAAACAGAATGTTGACATACTGATGTGACTGATGGAAAACCATTAGTGACTGTTCCTTAACCAGAGCCTTGAGGGAGTTGCTGAGAAAGGGCATCACTAGCCAAAGGGCTAAACAAAGTCATGAAAGGCCTGAAGGTTTGACATTGAAGACTGTGCATTGTATATCTTTATCCCCGATCTGAGATGGTAAAGAACAGATATCTCTAGAGCACGAATAAGGAAGTAGAAGTTAACAATAAAAGGCATGCAAGGATTAGGATCTGGGCTTTTGCCTGTGAATGGCATCAGCCCCCTGATCCCCACTTTATTTCTGAGTCTTATTTTTCCTTATTCTTCTACGGCACTGCTCCCTCAGGTCGGTTCGTTGTTGGGCTGGTCCTAACAAGTCTAAGCCAAGCATTCTCTATTCCCTAAAATTTAGGATATTTGTGGTTTAAAACTTCTTCATTTTCCCTTCAAGTTTCAAATTATGTGCAATGAACAGCTTCATACATATAGATCTTTTTTTTCTTATTTTAAATTATTTCTCTGAGATAAAACTCCAGCTATGGAATTACCAAAGTGGGTCAGAGTGCATGAATATTTTTATGACTCTTGATATGTAATCTCCCCTGCAATATAGGGCACTGTCAAAATTATTTGTTAGTCTCAGGAGACATCTCTGTTGGCCAGACATTCTCTGGCTCAGCTGTACATTTAGTAGGAATAGCTGCCAAGAACAGAAACCACCGCCATATTACACTGGGTTCAGTCTCTGTTTGAAGACAAGTAGGCCTTCAAGTGTGATTAGAAGCATCAGATGCTACTACTGGGGATGGAGTTCCTTCAGGGGAGGACATGAATAGAAAAGATGTAAACATATCATCTTCTTGGTGAGGACTCTAGAGAGTACCATAAATTGTCCCTGTGTAGCCTGTGTGAAAGCGAAAGGCAAAGGAGAAAAGGAAGGATACATACTTCTGAATGCAGAGTTCCAAAGAATAACAAGGAGAGATAAGAAAGCCTTCCTAAGTGAACAATGCAAAGTAATAGAGGACAACAACAGAATGGAAAGACGAGAGACCTCTTCAAGAAAATTAAAGATACCAAGGGAACATTTCATGCTAAGATGGGCACAATAAAGGACAGAAATGGTATGGACCTAACAGAAGCAGAAGATATTAAGAAGAGGTGGCAAGAATACACAGAGGAACTCTACAAAAAAGAGACCCAGATAACCATGATGGTCTGATCACTCACCTAGAGCCAGACATCCTGGAATGGGAAGTCAAGAGGGCCTTAGGAAGCATCACTATGAAGAAAGCTAGTGGAGGTGATGAAATTCCAATTGAGCTATTCCAAAACCTAAAAGATGATACTGTTAAAGTGCTGCCCATAATAAGCCAGCAAATTTGGAAAACTCAGCAGTGGCCACAGGACTGGAAAAGGTCAGTTTTCATTCCAATCCCAAAGAAAGGCAATGCCAAAGAATGTTCAAACTACTGCACAATTGCACTCATTTCACAAGCTAGCAAAGTAATTCTCAAAATTCTCCAAGCTAGGCTTCAACAGTATGTGAACCGTGAACTTCCAGATGTTCAAGCTGGATTTAGAAAAGGCAGAGGAACCAGAAATCAAATTGCCAACATCTGTTGGATCATAGAAAAGCAAGAGAGTTCCAGAAAAACATCTGCTTCTGCTTCATTGGCTACCCTAAAGCCTTTGACTGTGTGGGTCACAACAAACTGAAAAATTCTTCAAGAAATGGGAACACCAGCCCACCTGACCTGCCTCCTTAGACACCTGTATGCAGGTCAAGAAGCAACAGTTAGAACTGGACATGGAACAACGGACTGGTTCAAGATTGGGAAAGGAGTACATCAAGGCTATATATTGTTACCCTGCATATTTAACTTATATGCAGAGTACATCATGTGAAATGTCGGACTGGATGAAGCACAAGCTGGAATCAAGATTTCAGGGAGAAATATCAATAGCCTCAGATATGCAGATGACACACCATTATGGCAGATAGCGAAGAGGAACTTAAGAGCCTCTTGATGAAAATGAAAGAGGAGAGTGAAAAAGTTGGTTTAAAACTCAACATTCAAAAAATGAAGATCATAGCATCCAGTCCCATCACTTCATGACAAGTAGATGGGGAAACAATGGAAACAGTGAAAGACTTTATTTTCTTGGGCTCCAAAATCACTGCAGGTAGTGAATGCAGCCATGAAAATAAAAGATGCTTGCCCCTTGGAAGAAAAGCTACCAAAGAAAAGCTCCTTGGAAAAAAAGAAAACCTAGACAGCAAAGGAGAAAAGAAAAGATATACCCATTTGAATGCAGAGTTCCAAAGAATAGTAAGGAGAGATAAGAAAGCCTTCCTCAGTGATCAGTGCAAAGAAATAGAAGAAAACAGTAGAATGGGAAAGACTAGAGATCTCTTTAAGAAAATTAGAGATACCAAGGGAACATTTCATGCAAAGATGGGCTCAATAAAGGACAGAAATGGTATGGACCTAACAGAAGCAGAAGATATTAAGAAGAGGTAGCAAGAATACAGGAGAAGGCAATGGCACCCCACTCCAGTACTCTTGCCTGGAAAATCCCATGGATGGAGGAGCCTGGTAGGCTGCAGTCCATGGGGTCGCTAAGAGTCGGACACGACTGAGCCACTTCACTTTCATTTTCATGCATTGGAGAAGGAAATGGCAACCCACTCCAGTATTCTTGCCTGGAGAATCCCAGGGACGGGGGAGCCTGGTGGGCTGCCGTCTATGGGGTGGCACAGAGTCGGACACGACTGAAGCAACTTAGCAGCAGCAGCAGCAGCAGCAGCAAGAATACACAGAAGAACTCTACAAAAAGATCTTCATGACCCAGATAATCACGATGCTGTGATCACTGACACTCAGCTAGAGCCAGACATCCTGGAATGTGAAGTCAAGTGGGCCTTAGGAAGCATCACTACGAACAAAGCTAGTGGAGGTGATGGAATTCCAGTTGAGCTATTTCAAATCCTAAAAGATGATGCTGTGAAAGTACTGCACTCAATCTGCCAACAAATTTGGAAGACTCAGCAGTGGCCACAGGACTGGAAAAGGTCAGTTTTCATTCCAATCCCTAAGAAAAGCAGAAGCGAAAGCAAAATTGCTCAGTTGTGTCCAACTCTTTGCCACCCCATGGACTGTAGCCTACCAGCCTCCTCTGTCCTTGAGATTTTCCAAGCAAGATTACTGAAGTGGGTTGCCATGAGAAAGGCAAAGCCAAAGAATGTTCAAACTACCGCACAATCACACTCATCTCACACGTTAGTAAAGTAATGCTCAAAATTCTCCAAACCAGGCTTCAACAATATGTGAACTGTGAACTTGCAGATGCTCAAACTGGTTTTAGAAAAGGCAGAGGAACCAGAGATTAAATTGCCAACATCCTCTGGATCATCGAAAAGGCAAGAGAGTTCCAGAAAAACATCTATTTCTGCTTTATTGACTATGCCAAAGCCTTTGACTGTGTGGATCACAATATACTGTGGAAAATTCTGAAAGAGATGGGAATACCAGACCACCTGACTTGCCTCTTGAGAAATCTGTGTGCAGGTTAGTTAGAACTGGACATGGAACAACAGACTGTTTCCGAATAGGAAAAGGAGTATGTCAAGGCTGTATATTGTCACCATGCTTATTTAACTTACATGCAGAGTACTTCATGAGAATTGCTGGGCTGGAGGAAGCACAAGCTGGAATCAAGATTGCTGGGAGAAATATCAATAACCTCAGATATGCAGATGACACCACCCTATGGCAGAAAATGAAAACTAAAGAGCCTGTTGATGAAAGTGAAAGTGAAGAGTGAAAAAGTTGGCTTAAAGCTCAACATTCAAAAACAAATATCATGGCATCCAGTCCCATCACTTCATGGCAAATAGATGGGGAAACAGTGGAAACAGTGGCAGACTTCATTTTTTGGGCTCCAAAATCACTGCAGATGGTAACTGCAGCCATGAAATTAAAAGACTCTTGCTCCTTGGAAGAAAAGTTATGACCAACCTAGACAGTATATTAAAAAGCAGAGACATTACTTTGCCAACAAAGTTCCATCTAGTCAAGGCTATGGTTTTACCAGTAGTCATATATGAATGTGAGAATTGGACTATAAAGAAAGCTGAGCACTGAAGAATTGATACTTTTGAACTGTGGTGTTGGAGAAGACTCTTGAGAATCCCTTGGATTGCAAGGAGATCCAAACAGTCCTTCCTAAAGGAAATCAGTCCTGAATATTCATTGGAAGGACTGATGTTGAGGCTGAAACTCAATACTTTGGCCACCTGATGCAAAGAGCTGACTCACTTGAAAACATCCTGATGCTGGGAAAGATTGAAGGCAAGAGGAAAAGGGGCTGGCAGAGGATGAGATGGTTGTATGGCATCACGGACTCAATGGACTTGAGTTTGAGTAAACTCCGGGAGTTGATGATGGACAGGGAGGCGTGGCATGCTGCAGTCCATGAGGTCACAAAAAGTCAGACACGACTGAATGACTGAACTGAACTGAGACAGCATATTAAAAATAAGAGACATTACTTTGCCAACAAAGATCCGTCTAGTCAAAGCTATGATTTTTCCAGTAGTCGTGTATGGATGTCAGATTTGGACTATAAAGAAAGCTGAGTGCCGAAGAATTGATGCTTTTGAGCTGTGGTATTGAAGAAGACTCTTGAGAGTCCCTTGGACAGCAAGGAGATCCAACCAGTCCATCCTAAAGGAAATCAGTCTAGAATATTCATTAGAAGGACTGATTCTGAAGCTGAAGCTCCAGTACTTTGGCCACCTGATGTGAAGAGCTGACTCACTTGGAAATACCCTGATGATGGGAAAGATTGCAGGCAGGAGGAGAAGGGGATGACAGAGGATGAGATGGTTAGATAGCATCAGTGACTCAATGGACATGAGTTTGAGCAAGCTCTGAGAGATGGCAAAGGACAGGGAAGCCTCGATGTTACAGTCCACAGGATCACAAAGAGTTGGACATGACTGAGAGATTGAACAACAGCAAGCCTGTGTGAAGTAACTGTGGGGGAGGGTTAAGAGTGAGACCTGGAGATGCAGGCAAGAACTCGATCATACAAGGCTTCCCGGTTTCTGGACTTGGTTTTTTTTTTCTGCTAGTGCTGTGGACTGGTTTCTGCCCACCAACCTCTCCCTACCCACCACCACTCATGTGTTAAAACCCTCTGATGTGACTGTATTTGGAAACTGGGTCATTAGGAGGTAATAAAAGCTAAATTTCGTCATAAGGCATGTGTGCTATGTCATTTTTCATTCATGTCCAACTCTTTAGCCACCCTATGGGCTGTAGCCCCCAGTCTCCTCTGTCCTTGGGATTCTCCAGGCAGGAATAATGGAGTGGATTGTCATTTTCTCCTCCAGGTGATCTTCTTGACCTGGGAATCAAACCCAAGTCTCCAGCATCTACTGCACGGGCAAGTGGATTCTTTACCACTAGCGCCATCCTAATCTTCTAGGACTGGTCTTATAAGAAGAAGAGACCTCACTGTGTATGTGTGCATGTGTGTGTGTGTGTGCACTACACAGGAAAACCCATGTGATGATTCACTTGGCAAAAAGGCAGATAGCTGCAAGCCAGGAAGAGAGCTCTCATCAGGAATCAGGTTAGTCAGCACTTTGATTTGGGACTTCGAACCTCCAGAACTGTGAAAAAATAAATTCTTATTGTGCATACTAGCCAGTCTAAGGTATATTGTTATGACAGCCCAAGCTGACTAATAGAGCATGTCATACAAGTCACCACTGAAAGCTGCATGTGAGGAAATGATGGGATCTGAGATCAGCCAGGAAGTTGCTATGATGGAAGCAAAGGAGTCAAAAGGGAGAGTCCAGAAGATAAAACAGAAAGGTAAGGGAGTTGCAAATTTATCCAAGACCAGGGGGACCATTATAAGGAGGGTTTTGGGCCAAGAAATAACGAGGCTTAATTCAGTGGTTCAAAAAAATTACTCTAGCTGAGCTGAGAGTGGGGGATGGAGGGAGGAGTGGGTGGAGTGGCAAGAGGAGAAGGAGAGGAAATAGTGATAAAGCAAGAAATGATAGGATTTGGACCAGAGTAGTGGCAGTGGGTCATGAAAAGTAATCAGACTGTAGATACACTATAAAGAAAAAATAAGCAGAATTTGTGAATGAGTTATATGTGAAGTCTGATAGAAAGTAAGAACAGGAGAATAACTCCAAGTGTTTGGTTTGAGCAACTGGAACAATGACGTAGGAAATGGAGAATATGAAAAAGGCTAAAGCGGAGTGGGGGACTTTTTGCAGGGAGGTGGGAGAGAGCAGTAGTTGAGTTTTGGACATGTTGGGTTAGGATGTCTATTACATCCACGTGAGATGTTGAAGTTGAATATGAGTCTGGAGTTTGAAAGAGAGATCAGAACTTTAGTTATAAACATTGAAATTGTCAGTCCATCGATGACATTTAATGCCATTTAGAGGCATGAGCATCACCAAGAGAGTTACTATAAAAGAGATCCATGGACTGAGATTGAGATACTATTATCCTCTTTTCCTGTTTTCCTCCCCGCCCCGGCCCTCTCCAAGCTCCACTGAGAGCAGTGGATTCCTGGCAGTCATTTGGTTCAATATAAATTACCCTAGTCCTGCCCACTCCACGGTCTACTCTGCCTGCCAGGTGAGCCAATGGTAAGCATCTTACCTAAAATGGATAGATTCCCTATGACAGGACATTTAAAATGGTACTGAAAAAAAAAATCTTTCCTATTGCTTAACCTACAACACTTAAGTTTGAAGTTTAGTCAACAGTTTATACTCTCCTTATGCACTGGAGGAGAAAAAGAAAAAAAGGAGATATGTATAAAGTACCAAAACTGGACTTCTCCGGTGGTCCAGTGGTTAAGATTCTGCGTTTCCAATGCAGGGGGCATAGATTCAATCCTTGTTTGGGGAACTAAGATCTCATACGGTGCGTGGTGTGGGAATAAAAAGTACCCAAACCTTTTCCTCTGTATCCTTGTATCCCCTTTCTATAGCTAGCTTAACTAAATTGCATTCAGAGTGAAAACAACTTCCTTAATTCTCAAGCGGAGAAGGCAATGGCACCCCACTCCAGTACTCTTGCCTGGGAAACCCCATGGATTATCTTCAGTATTCCCTGAGGTGCCAAGATCCCCTCTGCTAGCCCTACTAAACAAGATCCTATCTTATAGGATCTCCCAATTAAGCTGACACTTCTGAAGAAGAAAGGCACTTCCAGAGTTCTTAGGTATTAGAATCATAGGTACTATGGTTAGGTACTGCTGCTACTGCTAAGTCACTTCAGTTGTGTCCGACTCTGTGTGACCCCTTGGACGGCAGCCCACCAGGCTCCTCCTTCCACAGGATTCTCTGGGCAAGAATACTGGAGTGGGTTGCCATTTCCTTCTCCAATGGTTAGGTACTACCGACTGTTAAATTATTGACCAAATGCATAAACAACAGGTTTGGGGTTTTTTTAGTGCTATCGTCACTGTTTTAAAAATAACCACACTCACTGGTGGAAGCTGATTCATCAACATTTTTAGATTTGGCACACCTATTCCATCCTGTGTGTGTGTTAGTTGCTCAATCATGTTCGACTCTATGTGACCCCATGGACTGTATCCCACCAGTCTTCTCTGTCTTTCCCAGGCTTCTCTGTCCCTGGGTTCTCCAGGCAAGAATACTGGAGCGGATTTCCATACTCTCCTCCAGGGTATCTTCCCAACCCAGGGATTGAATCCAGGTCTCCTGCATTGCAGGCGGACTCTTTACCATCTGAGCCACAAGGGAAGCCTCGATTCCATCCTCAAAGGGTTCAAATCCATCATGGCCCTTTTTGCTGAGTGGTAACTCCCACAGTTGCACAAAATGAAAAGCAAGGCCCAAGAATAGATGCTCGATGCTTCAGTAACTGCAGTATATCCAGTTGTTCTTTAGTCCCTAAGTCATGTCCAGCTCTTTGTGACCCCATGGACTGTATATCCAGTGCCTAGTGCCTAACACGGGCTTCCCTTATAGCTCAGTTGGTAAAAAATCCGCCTGCAATGCAGGACAACCCGGTTCAATTCCTGGGTCGGAAAGATCCGCTGGAGAAGGAATAGGCTACCCATCCCAGTATTCTTGGGCTTCCCTTGTGGCTCAGCTAGTAAAGAATCCACCTGCAATGCAGGAGATCTAGGTTCAATCCCTGGGTTGGGGAGATCCCCTGGTCTCATCGATCCAATCTACAGGCTGGAAAGAAGGTGGATTAGGCAAATAGGTCCAATGAACTTTTTCTGCGCTGGAGGGCCTCGGCTGACAAGCCAACACAACAAGCATAGCCGCAAACATTACCATAGGAGTGGCCTCATATCTCCCCCTTTCTATTAATTCTTCAGCCTGCTGAGCGAGGTGTTTCAGCTGGCCCCATGTTGGCACCGTGCTGGAGGTAGTTGCTTGAGTACGATGACAGCGACGAGGTGGAGCAGAGTACGGTTGGACTCCATCAGCATGTCTCTTTTGAAGTGCCAGGTGCCTGAAGCGATGTACTAGCAGTGAAGCCTCAGGTGAAGGGTCACCCGCCCTTCGGCTTTTTTTGGTTCCCTCAGGTCCGGACTCGACAAGCTTCTGATCTCGCCAATATCCTTCAGTCCCAGACTCTAGGACTCCAGGGATCTCAGCGACCTCAGCGGTCTCTGTGGTCTTGGTGATCTCATGGGGCTGGACATGTCGAATCAGTCTGTCAGGAATTTAAACAGGAAACACACAAGCATACCCTCTCCCACAAGTTAACAGCACATCTGGCCCTTTCCACTCTCCGGTAAGGAGGTCTTTTTACTTGACCAGAGGCTGAGTCGCAGCCCCCTCAGGAATCCAGTGTCTCATCCTTGCAGTTTGACCTTGTGTGTCTAAGTTTAAATGATTAATTACAAACAAAGCATGGTGTAGAACATGATGTGGAGAGGAATATTTAAATTTTACCTGTCTTAATTTAGCTATCTGATTTTTTAAAGTCTGGTGAGCCCTTTCCACTATGGCTTGGCCTTGGGGATTATAAGGTATTCCTGTTGAATGCACTATAGAAAATTGTTGACAAAATTTTTTAAAGGCAGCAGAAGTATAAGCTGGGGCATTATCTGTTTTTATCTGTTCAGGGAGTCCTATTTGGGCAAAGCATTGAAATAAGTGCTGAATTACATCTTTTGCTGCTTCACCTGATCTGGCAGAGGCTATAATAACATGAGGAAAGGTATCCATGGTCACATGCACAAAGGACAGTTTCCCAAAGACCAGGGTGTGAGTTGCGTGCATTTGCCAGAGAGCATTAGGCCTAAGACCTCGGGGATTTACTCCTAATGGTAGAGATGGGTTAGATGTAGGGCAGTTTGGACATAACTTGACTATTTGTCTAGCTGCCTCCCTAAGGATATGAAACTCATACCTTAAACCAGCTGCATTTTGATGGTGAATTTTGTGAGAATTTTCAGCCTTGTCAATCTTTTCATGTAAGTTTAAAGCAATTACTTTAGTTAATGCATCTGCCAAAGCATTTTCCTCATGTAAAGGGCCGGGCAAGCCAGAATGGGCTCTAATATGTCCCACAAAATATTTTTTATCTCTATGCTTAATCTCTTTCTGTAAATCGAATAACAAGGAGAAGATAGTAGTCTTATTTTCCGGAATATTAGCAGTCTCAATATGAGGAAACAACCCTACAATATATCGGGAGTCAGTTAAAAGATTGAAGGCATGTTCTCGCAAATGTTGAAAAGCCCAAATAACTGCTCTTAACTCAGCTCTTTGGTCAGATGTCTCTACTGTTACCTGAACATGGGATTTTCCATTAATAATTGTAACTGCTTTACCATTAGAGGAACCATCTGTGAAAACTAAAATTTCCCCCTTTAAAGGTTGAATAGAAAATATCTTTGGAAAAATCACGGTATGTGTTTTTCAAAAAATGTAAAAGGGGGCTTGAGGGTAAATGAAACAAAATTTGTCCCCTGAAATCTATCAGGGCAACTTGCCAATCATCATTATTTTGTAAAAGAAATCGCAGTTGATCATTATTGAATGGAATCACTCTATTTGCTACTTCCTTTCCAAAAAATTCCACACTTGTTTTTCTACCTTTTATAATTAATTGTGCCACCAAGCTGGGATAAGATAAAACTATTTTTCTTGGGGTCACTGGTAGATGGAGCCATTCTTGGGCCTTCTTGCCACAAGCATCCTGTAGGTGTATGTTCTGTGGCGACAATAATTAAATCCCATCCTCTGGTAATATGAATTTTAATTAACTGATCATTCAAAGCCTCATCCACTTTAACAAGAGCTGACTCTGCCTCACTAGTCAATTCTATCTTAGAACTGGGACTAGGATCGCCCCTTAAGCAATAAATAAAGGCTTTAAATCTGAAGTAGTCAGTCTTAAATGTGGGTGTATCCAATTAATATCCCCTAATAATTTTTGGAAATCATTTAAAGTTAGTAAATGATCTCTTTGCAGCTGCAAAGGAGCATGACTCACAGTATGGGGTATTTAACACCCTTCCTAAATAAGAAACAATCTTGTAGATCTATGACTATCACATTATATTGAAAGGGCACAGCTACTGGGGAAGGGAGACCAGGCTGAAGGCCCCCCATGCCTTCCATAGTTGCATTTATAGCTCTCAAATCTTGTAACAATCTCCATTTTCTTGAATTTTTTTTTTTTTAAACTAAACCTTCAGCTGCCTGCAGCTTTTTAGCTGTTAAGGGGCATTGATCCACCCATACCAGTTTATCAGATTTCCAGGTAATAGGGTCAGCAGCAAGAGCAACGCCTCTAGGATAAATTTGAATATCTTAAACCTTTTTTATTTTTGTTAGGAACCATTTCCAGTGGAGAAACAATTCCCTGCTGATCTTTACCAAGCCCCTTGTCAGAATTACACCTCATTTGCAGCATTTGGTTAGTAACTTTTTCATCTGGGCTATATAAAAGCATTCCCATCTGAGATAATATATCTCTCCCCCATAAAGAAAAAGGCAGTAAAGGAATCACATATGGGCAAAAGGTGCCTTGTGCCCCCTTTTCATCTGACCATGTCAAAATTTGTGAGCTCTTAACAACCAAGGGCATTGACCCTATTCCTACCAAGCCGGCATTGGTCAGACGTGTTGGCCAGGACGAGGACCAGTCTTTTCCAGCAATGCAAGAGACATCTGCTCCAGTGTCTAACAGCCCTGACATTTTATTTCTTTGAATTAAAAGATCTTTCAAAGGCCTTGAAGCTATAATTTCTTGCACCCAAAAAGCTAGATCACTAGATCCAAATCCTCTGGGGACCCTAGCTTGAGAAGTCAAGGTTTTTTTAATCTGATAATGAGGTAAAAGCAGAAGCTGTGCTATTCTTTGACCTTTATTAACTTGCACAGTTTTGATAGGCGGTGAGATCAAAACTTTAATTTCCTCAGTATAATCAGAATCTATTACATTGGGCACCACCGAAATTCCTTGAAGGGAAAGTGAGCCACGCCCGAGCACAAGTCTTAAAATGACCTCAGGCAGGGGACCAGCCACTCCCGTTAAAATTGGAGCTTCCTCGACTTCCCTTTTTGTTTTGGTAAAAACTACTGGAAAGGCCACAGAGAATTCTAAGTCTCCCTGTTGTTTTATTCTTTTTTTTTTTTTTTAGCCTGGGTGAGGGCCCCCTGAAGGGGCTTTTTCCAAAGAGCATGCTCTGTATTTTGTGCATGCGTCTGCTTTAAAAGCTTTTTTGTTTTAGAAAACTCCTTATCTTTCTCTGCCTCAGGCAATGCTCTGGGAGGCTTTGGGGGCAAAGTGGGGAACTCCTGGGCCCTGGGAGGCGCAAAAGGGAGGCAGCGGCGATCGCCTTAAATCAGAAAGTGATGGATAAATTTTTAAAGGTTTGCGTAGAGGAGGAGGGGCCTTGCTAGGGTGCTTGGCCGCAGCGTCCTGCAAGTCCTCTCCTTCATCGGGAGGTTAAGTACAGTCTCCCTCCTTTTCTTCGCCAATGGCAGAAAACATACTCTGCGTGGAAGGCGGAAGCCAACCATCCACCGTTGCAGCCTCTCCCATAGGCTGTCTAACAGCCTCATGCCGAGGGTCCAGTACATCCCTAGTCATATTCCACTGAGCAAAAGCATCTAACGGAACCTTTTCTGGCCCATGCAAAGTAAAAAACAAATGCAACTGATCTCCAACCTTAGCCCAGGTTTTCAGATTCCCTCAGGAAACCATGGGCATTGCTCTTGGACAGAAATTAGAAGTTTAATGCCTCTATGGGCTAACATGTGAAGTAATATTTCAATAAACATTTAGAAAATACAAAAACTAGAAGTTTAACGTTTCTATGGGCTAACATGTGAGTAACGTTTCAATAAACATTTGTCTATTCTTGGATGCAGAGAGTCCTATTTTCCTAGAGAATATTCTTACTGATTCTGTGTTCTCCTCACCCTGCCTAAACTGCAGAGGGGTCCCGGTCACCCACGAACACAATCCTACCCGTCTCGCTTTGCATTTATGAAATTGCTTAATTAATTACTTACCTACTTGATTAATTACTTACCCTTCAGGTGTCCCCATTTGGGCGCCACTTGCTGGAGTCCAGCTCCGGCAGCCAGGGAATCGCCCTGAAGGGATGAACGGGGTTGGCGATGATGCAGCCTCTCACTCATTTGGACTGCATCTCGGCGGAGAAAATAATGCAGTCTCTCGCTCAAAGCACTGGGCTGCATGTATATTTTAAGCATCAGATTTTCTTTTATACTTTTACAAAAGCATTAGGTCAGAGGTATGGCATCTTTAGTTTCCCCTCACCCATATTTACTGTCACCATAAATCATTGTTGTCCTTCAGAGTTTCTTCTTAAGTGTCCTTGTGATAACATTGTAACTCAAGTTTGTCTCTGGGCTGTATATTACATTCCTCAGTTTATTTCTTATCTCTTTAAATCCTGCTATCCCCTAGTAACTTAAGCTCATCATCTCCTAAAAAGGCTTTTAGCTATTAGTATCTCTAAAATACCTAGTTTCCATAAGCTATAGTAAAATATGCCAACACTACAACATACCTTAAACCTTTAGCTTCTAACTATTCTTAATTATTCCTAACCCCTAAACTCAGCAAACTTCTTTTGCCATAAACATTCCCCTTACAGGCAGGTTTCAGATAACAGTGTTTCCCATGATCTCAGGCTGCAGCCTATGTGCTCATCCTGGAGCATTCTTTGTAAAGATCCTTGAACAAATGTCAATAGTTAACGTTATGGATTATAACATTCTTTCCAGCCAACTCAACCGGAGGAAGGAAAGGACAAGTCAGAATCACAAGACCTAACTCCTTCATCCCGGGACCGTGCCTGTGGGATGAGGAGAAGGGACTGGGGCCGTGCCTCCATTTTGTCAGTAATGCCTATCGCGGCTCCCAACACAACTGTTTGTCCTTTTTAAGTCTTTAAATATCTTATCAAATTTTCTGTCTTTTTAAATCAAATTTAACATTTATGGTGAGTGTTTCCTGTTGCTTTTCTTTTTTTAAGAAAACTTTCCCAATGCTGAGGTCATGAAGATTTACTTTTATATTACCTTCTAAAAGCTTTCCAGTTTTGCTCATCATGGTTGGGTCAATAATCCATCTAGAATTGAATTTTGGTATGATGCCATGTAGGGCTTGAATTTTATTTCATTTTTTATGGCTATGCAATTGACCCAGTACTATTTATTAAATGGACCAATTCTGCAGTGCCAACTGTCTCACAAATCAAGTGCCCATATATATAGGAGTCTATGCCTAAACTCCCCACTCCAGTACTCTTGCCTGGAAAATCCCATGGACGGAGGAGCCTGGTAGGCTGCAGTCCATGGGGTTGCTACGAGTCGGACACGACTAAGCAACTTCACTTTCACTTTTCCCTTTCATGCATTGGAGAAGGAAATGGCAACCCACTCCAGTGTTCTTGCCTGGAGAATCCCAGGGACGGTGGAGCCTGGTGGGCTGCCATCTATGGGGTTGCACAGAGTCGGACACGACTGACGTGACTTAGCAGCAGCATGCCTAAACTTTCTATTCTATATCATTGTTCCCATTCTCTACGTTGCAGTAACACCATGCTGTTATAATAACCATAGTTTTATAATAAATAATGATAACTAATGACAGAAGAAAAAGTAATGCAAAAAGGCAAAATAGTTGTCTGATGAGGCCTTACAAACAGCTGAGAAAAGAAGAGAAGCTAAAGGCAAGGGAGAAAAGGAGAGATATACCCATTTGAATGCAGAGTTCCAAAGAATAGCAAGGAGAGATAAGAAAGCCTTCCTCAGCGGTCAATGAAAAGAAATAGAAGAAAATAATAGAATGGGAAAGACTAGAGATTTCTTCAGGAAAGTTAGAGATGCCAAGGGAATATTTCCTGCAAAGATGGGCACAATAAAGGACAGAAGTATTATGGACCTAACAGAAGCAGAAGATATTAAGAAGAGGCAGAAACAATGCACAGAAGAACTATACAAAAAAGATCTTCATGACCCAGATAACTGTGATCATGTGATCACTCACCTAGAAGTCAAACATCCTGGAATGTGAAGTCAAGTGGGCCTTAGGAAGCATCACTACGAACAAAGCTAGTGGAGGTGATGGAATTCCAGTTGAGCTATTTCAAATCCTAAAAGATGATGCTGTGAAAGTGCTGCACTCAATATGCCAGCAAATCTGGAAAACTCAGCAGTAGCCACAGGACTGGAAAAGGTCAGTTTTCATTCCAATCCCAAAGAAAGGCAATGCCAAATAATGCTCAAACTACCGCACAATTGCACTTATCTCACACGCTAGCAAAGTAATGCTCAAAATTCTCCAAGTCAAACTTCAACAGTATGTGAACCGTGAAATTCCAGATGTTCAAACTGGTTTTAGAAAAGGCAGAGGAACCGGAGATCAAATTGCCAACATCTGCTGGATCATCAAAAAAATTCCAGAAAAATATCTACTTTTCCTTTATTGACTACGACAAAGCCTGTGTGTGGATCACAACAAACTGTGGAAAATTCTTCAAGAGATGGGAATACCAGACCACTTGACCTGCCTCTTGAGAAATCTGTATGCAGGTCAAGAAACAACAGTTAAAACTGGACATGGAACAACAGACAGCTCCGAAATTGAGAAAGGAGTACGTCAAGGCTGTATTTTGTCACCCTGCTTATTTAACTCACATGCAGAGTACATCATGAGAAATGCTGAGCTGGATGATGCACAAGCTGGAATCAAGATTGCAGGGAGAAATATCAATAACCTCAGATACGCAGTCAATAACCTCAGATACGCAGATGACACCACCCTTATGACAGAATGCAAAGAACTGAAAAGCCTGTTGATGAAAGTGAAAGAGGAGAGTGAAAAGGTTGGCTTAAAGCTCAACATTCAGAAAACTAAGATCATGGCATCCGGTCCCATCACTTCATGGCAAATAGATGGGGAAACAGTGACAGACTTTATTTTTGGGGGCTCCAAAATCACTGCAGAATGTGACTGCCGCCATGAAATTAAAAGACACTTACTCCTTGGAAGGAAAGTTATGACCAATCTAGACAGTATATTAAAAAGAGACATTGTTTTGCCAACAAAGGTCCGTCTAGTTAAAGCTATGGCTTTTCCAGTAGTCATGAATGGATGTAAGAGTTGGACTATAAACAAAGCTGAGTGCCAAAGAATTGATGCTTTTTAACTGTGGTGTTGGAAAAGACTCCTGAGAGTCTCTTGGACTGCAAGGAGATCCAACCAGTCCATCCTAAAGGAAATCAGTCCCGAATATTCTTTGGAAGGACTGATGCTGAAGCTGAAACTCCAATACTTTGGCCACCGTATGTGAAGAACTGACTCATTTGAAAAGACCCTGATGCTGGGAAAGATTGAAGGCAGGAGGAGAAGGGAACAAAAAGGATGAGATGGTTGGGTGGCATCACCAGCTCAATGGATATGTGTTTGGGTAAACTCTGGGAGCTGGTGATGGACAGGGAGGCCTGGTGTGCTGCGGTTCATGGGATCACAAAGAATCGGACATGACTGAGGGACTGAACTGAACTGAAGTAGGTTGGTCATAGCTTTTCTTCCAAGGAGCACACGTCTTTTAATTTCATGGCTGCAGTCACCATCTGCAGTGACTTTGGAGCCCAAGAAAATAAAGTCTGTCACTTTTTCCATTGTTTCCCCATCCATTTGCCATGAAGTGATGGGACCGGATACCATGATCTTAGTTTTTTGAATATTGAGTTTTAAGCCAGCTTTTTCACTCTCCTCTTTCACCTTCATCAAGAGACTCTTTAATTCCTCTTTGCTTTCTTCCATAAGGATAGTGTCATCTACATGTCTGAGGTTATTGATATTTCCTCCCACAACCTTGATTCATGTCACACATGTGACATGTGATACATTTCATATGATGTACTCTGCATGTATGGAGAAGGCAATGGCAACCCACTCCAGTACTCTTGCCTGGAAAATCCCATGGACGGAGGAGCCTGGTAGGATTCAGTCCGTGGGGTCGCTAAGAGTTGGACACGACTGAGCAACTTCACTTTCACTTTTCACTTTCATGCATTGGAGAAGGCAGTGGCAACCCACTCCAGTGTTCTTGCCTGGAGAATCCCAGGGACGGGGGAGCCTGGTGGGCTGCCATCTATGGGGTCGCACAGAGTCGGACACGACTGAAGCGACTTAGCAGCAGCAGCAGCAGCACTCTGCATATAAATTAAATAAGCAGGGTGACAACATCAAGGGTGACTGACTTAATGCATTCCTTCACAATTTGGAACCAGTCCATTGTTCCATGTCCAGTTCTAACTGTTGCTTCTTAACCTGCTTACAGATTTCTCAGGAGGCAGGTCAGGTGGTCTGGTATTCCCATCTCTTGAAGAATTTTCCACAGTTTGTTGTGATCCACACAGTCCAAGGTTTTAGTGTAGTCCATGAAGCAGAAGTAGATGTTCTTCTGGAATTTTCTTGCTTTTTCTATGATCAAACGGACGTTGGCAATTTGATCTCTGGTTCCTCTGCCTTTTCTAAACCCAGCTTGTACATCTGGTAATTCTCGATTCATGTACTGCAAACAAGAAATGGTGACTAGGAAAAGGTTTGTACCTGGGAGGGCCCCACAATAACCTGCTCTGTTTCACTATGTCAGCTAGTTTCCTTCTGTGTGTTAGTCACTCAATCCAGTCTGATTCTTTGAGACTCCATGGTCTGTAGCCCTCCAGGCTCCTCTGTCCATGGGATTCTCCAGGAAAGAATAATGGAGTGGGTTGCCATTTCCTTCTCCAGGAGATTTTCCTGACCCAGGGTTTGTACCCGGGTTTCCCGCATTGCAGGCAGACTCTTTACAGGCTGAGTCACCAGGGAAGCCTACTTTCCTTCTGGATTCAGCCAATGGGAGATACTGGCAGGCGATGGGAGGTCAGGAAACAGAGGAGAAAAGGAGAAGTCTGAGTATTTCTTCTGCCCTCTGTGACATACCAGGATGTGCTGCTGCAAAATATGCCTCTTTAGCATGTGGATTATGTTGTGCTAAAGGCCATTGAAAACCAGCAGGCACAAGGAAATCTCTAAAAACAAGGCACAGATTTTTCTTTTGTAAAGGAAATTTACATTTATAGAGTAAATTTCCATTTGTAAGGAAATCTTCGTCTCCTTTAGCAGGAAGAGGACTCATAACAAGCTTTATCAATGGAGAAGGCACTGACTTAAATCTGCATAACAAATCTTACTAAACATTTCTTGCTTACCATATTTTCCTTGGTCACCTTCCTATAACTTGCTTCCCCTGCCCAGAAACCCAAATCTCTCCCACTTTTTGTTAGTATTTATATCCAAGTTCTAAAGTAATTCTTTGAATTACTCATCTCTGGGCACTTCCCTATGTAAGGGAACCCTTTCCAGGGTGTTATCCAACATTCTCACATTCAGAAATGAATTGTCCAAGGAGAGACATGTACTGACAAAGCAAGAGACTTTATTGGAAAGAGGAGCCCAGACAGAGAGCAGCAGTATAAGGGAACCCAGAAGAGCTACTCTGCCATGTGGTTGTGGTCTCAGGTTTTGTGATAATGGGGTTAGTTTCCAGGCTGTGTCTGGCTAATTGTTCTGACTCAGGGTCCTTCCTGGTAGCACGCACATGGCTCAGCCAGGATACAGTCCAGTGAGAAGGATTCTGGGGGCATTGGTAGTGAAACTGTGCAACTCAGAATGGGACTTGAACCATGTGCCAAGCCTCAAATCTAACCAAAACCCAGACTGGGACTTGAACCCATGACCTTTAAATTGAGATCACACACCTGGTCTCAAGACTTAATGAAATTCAGTTTTTTGATCTCTCATTGCAGAATGAATTCAGTGAGAAACAGTGATATGTGAGAAGTGGATTTATTTAGAAAGACATACACTCCACAGAGTGGGGGCCATGTCAGAGGCCAGAGGCCCTGGAATATGGGGTGGTTACCTTTTATGCGGTGAGTAATTTCATAGGCTAATTCGTGGGAGTATTTTGGGAAGGGGGTGGGGATTTCCAGAAATTGAGCCACTGCTCACTTCTTGATCTTTGATGGTCAATCTCTGAACTGTCTGGGCACTGATGGGTATGTCGCTTAGCTTATGCTAATATATTACAATGAGCGTATAGTTAGGCTCAAAGTCCACTGAAAAGTCAAATCTTCCACCATCTTGGAGCTAGTTGGTTCTAACCAATTTTTGTCATGTCCTGTGGCTATGTCTTTTAAAGGTTGTGCCATGCCCCCTTCCCTCCCATTTCAGGAGGACATATGGAGTGGCATCTCTTCTCTCCTTTTGACCTTCCCCGAATTCTTCCAGTTGGTGGTAGCTTGTTAGTTCCCTGTTTCTTACCAAGACCTCCTGTTGTAAGATAACTCATGCAAGTGGTTACTATCTTGTCTGCCCAGGGTGGGCAGTTTCGGTCAGTGGTTCTCCTAAGGTAAAGAACCACGCACAGTCTCATAAACTTATGTTTGTTTTTCTTTATTGATCCATTTTTGGCCAGTCTAATTTATAGGGCCACAGCTAGAGAATCTAAGATGGTTGGAAGAAAAATACTTTTTTTCTCTCTCCCACCTGCAGCAGCTCTGGCTTTGGCTTCATTTCCTCTGGGTCTCCAAACCTGGCTCCTATAGTTTCAGCTTCTGCAGCCTGATCCTAGTATATAGGAAAATTAGAAAAGGTGTTCACCAGATGCTTGTTAAAAATGGTAAGGCGGATTTTATTCAAACTACTGCAGTAGGAATAGAGAGACCTTGATAAAGAACTGAGTTCAACTCTAGATACAGCAAAGACAACTGAGGATTTATAACCAAAAAGCAGAATGAAAGAATAAAGAATGGAAAAGTACTAAAAACATAAGGATAGGGGGAAATCCTTGCTCAACTGGTAGGGGGAATTCTTGTTCAACGGGCCTAATAGAATTTTTGTTAAAGGCAGACCAAGGACTTAGCTATCAAGATGAGGAATGGGGAATTTGATCAGCTGTGAAGGATTATCACTAGACTTACTTAACAGGGTTCTTGCTAAAACTGGGCTTAGCACACCAAAGACTTAGAAGACCAAGTAGAGAACTAGTCAAAAAGAAGTTCAAAGGAAATCATAACTAGACTCTAATGATACTGCCTTTGTTCCTCCAGCTGTGGCGGCATTGTTGCTTCATGCTACTGCTAGTCTCTGAGTTACCTCACCACCCTTTGGTTTCTCAACTCTTCCATCACATGTGTAATCAATTTCCTGCATTACATTCCTTTTATTTTGTTGTTATACTTGTTTATAAATTTTGACATACCTACAGAAAAGTACAAAATCCTAAGCTTGATGAATTTTCACAAAGTGAAAACACCTCCATGTAATCATCATCCAGATCAAGAATCACAAACATGATCAACATCACAGAAAACTCTCACTGGTCCTTTTGCAGTCACAGTTCTGCTAAGGTTATCCTTCTAAGGCCATAAATTAATTTCACCTATCTTTTTATTTCATATAAATTGAAGACTACATTATGTACTTTCCTTGTGTCTGACTTCCTGGCCCAAAAATATACCTGTAAGATTTATCACTGTGTCTATTTGTAGTTTGTTCAGTCTGGTTGCTATATAGAATAGAATTGTGTGAATACATCAATTATCCATCCTCTGGGTCATGAATATTTGAGTAGTTTCCAGATTTGGGCTTGAATAGTGCTGCTATAAACATTCTTGTACATTTATTTTGGTGACCATACTATGCATTTCTCTTGAGAATGTATATCTAGGGGTGCAGCTGCTGAAATCACAGATATGCTTATGTGCAATTTAGTGTATTCTGCTGGTTTACCAAAGTGGCTATACCAATTTACATTTCCATCAGCAGTGATGAAAGTTCCAATTGCTCCACATCCTCACCAATACTTGGTATTGCCTCCCTTTTTCATTTTAACCATTTTTATGTGTATGTAGTAGCATTGCATGATGATTTAAATTTGCATTTGTCTCATAACTAGTGAAATTGACCACCTACTTAAATGATCTCATTTCAAATTCTTATCTCATTTTTTCAGTTTTAAATATACATTAAAAAATACATAGAAAAAGTTCCTTTTTCTTACTTGATTCATACACCTAAAATGTGGGATAATAAATGTGTTGTTGTGTTTTCCTTCTTTTCTCCCATTCCATTTCTACTGCTGATATTAGTCACTTTTATCTTTCCTAGCATATTTGCTATTTTAATGCTTATCATTTTCTTATTTGATTTGTCATCTTTAAATTGTGTGCATGATTCCTAGTGAACATGGATAAGGTGGTCACTAAGCTTACACTACCTCAGAATTTCTATCCTCTCTTCCCCTCCAGTATCTTGGGGTTCCCTTGTGGCTCAGCTGGTAAAGAATCCGCCTGCAATGGAGGAGACCTGAGTTCGATCCCTGGGTTGGGAAGATCCCTTGGAGAAGGGAAAGGCTACCCACTCCAGTATTCTGGCCTGGAAAATTCTGTGCACGATCCATGGGGTCGCAAAGAGTCAGACACAACTGAGTGATTTTCACTTTCATTTTTCACTTCCCCTCCTAATTTTTGGCAGTTATATTATTTTTAGAATTTTAGAGTATTTTAGGATATGCCAATTATATATGTCTCCTAAAGTGAAAGTGAGAGTGTTAGTACTTCAGTTGTATCTGACTCTTTGCAACCCCATGGACTGTAGCCCTCCAGGCTCTTCTGTCCATGGGATTCTCCAGGCAAGAATACTAGAGTGGGTTGCCATTCCCTCCTCCAGGGGATCTTCCCCACCCAGGGATAGAACCCACATCTCTTAAGTCTCCTGCATTGGCAGGCGGGTTGTTTACTGTCTGAGCCATAGTTTCACTGAAAATGTAATTTATAGGGTTTGTTTTATTCTCCTCTTGTATTTCTTATTATTCTCAAAAATAGAAGGGCAAGTATGTGACTTACATAGCCATGTTTATATTGAAAGTCCAGAAACAGAGATTTTTGAAGGAAACTGAAGGTCAAGTTTCAAAATAAAGGAGTGAGGAAAAAGGAAATTTTTATCTTTCTGACAATATGTTAGGCAGCCTGACAATGTGTTCTATGAAAAAATGAGATTAATATCTCCAGTAAAGTCATTGTGAGTTTTTTGGTGCCCTTGAGGGTAGCTTTTGTGAAAAGATTACTTTAGAGATCACTTCTGTTTTCAAATTCAGTATTTATTTTTTAAAGCTACAAATTCAAAAAGTGAGTTGTTTCTTAGACCTAAATTTGTAAAGCTTATCATGCTATTTATAAATCCACAAATTTAAGCAATTATGTAAGGGTTTTTTTTAAAGCACTTAATATTGTAATCATTTGAACTGCCCTTTTACAATCAGTATATTTCATTTTTTAAAAAAGGATTTCAACTGTCTGATAAAAACAAACTTTCTAAGAACCCCTATAATTTATAAATCTAATATTGTAAATTTTTACATATTTGGAATGTACTCTTAAATCCTATCAAACATACTAAGAAAGTACTCAATCACACATTTTAAATTGTAATCCCAAAGCTGATATGCCAAATTACTCTCTAAAATGCCAAATAAGTTATTAAAACACTGCATATGCATATATGATTTCCAAACTTATGACAAAAATATTCACTGTATTGGATTTGGTCTACTTCATCCTCTCTATATTTAATTCTGTGTCTTCATAGGGTAAGTTAGTACACACCAAGGAGATACATTTGGTGTTATCTTTAAGGCTGGCTGACATTTTATATCAACAAGATGTTTAACTGGAACATGAGATCAGTTCAGTTGCTCAGTCGTGTCTGACTCTTTGCAACCCCATGGACTGCAGCACTCCAGGCCTCCCTGTCCATCACCAGCTCCCAGAGCTTACTTAAACTCACATCCACTAAGTTGGTGATGCCATCCAACCATCTCATCCTCTGTTGTCCCCTTCTCCTTCTGCCTTCAATCTTTCCCAGAATCAGGGTCTTTCAAATGAGTCAGTTCTTCGCATCAGGTGGCCAAAGGATTGGGTTTCAGTTTCAGCATCAGTCCTTCCAGTGAATGTTCAGGACTGATTTCCTTTAGGATGGGATGGTTGGATCTCCTTGCTGCCCAAGGGACTCTCGAGAGTCTTCTCCAACACTACTGTTCAAAAGCATCAATTCCTTGGTGCTCAGCTTTCTTTATAGTCCAACTCTCACATCCACACATGACTACTGGAAAAACCATAGCTTTGACTAGACGGACGTTTGTTGGCAAAGTAATGTCTCTGCTTTTTAATAAGCTGTCTAGGTTGGTCATAACTTTTCTCCCAAGGAGCAGGTATTATTTAATTTCATGGCTGCAGTCACCATGTGCAGTGATTTTGGAGCCCCCCAAAATAAAGTCTGTCACTGTTTCCCCATTTATTTGCCATGAAGTGATGGGACCAGATGCCATGATCTTAGTTTTCTGAATGTTGAGTTTTAAGCCAACTTTTTCACTCTCCTCTTTCACTTTCATCAAGAGGCTCTTTAGTTCTACTTTTCTTTCTACCATAAGATGCATGAGATGCAGAGCTTCAAATACCTGGGAGCAAGTTTTCCCACTTTTTGCACTGCCATTTTGAGTCTTTCTCTGTTGTCTCTAAGTCGATAGGGACACTTAAAAGTGTGCCATTTGGATGGATAAACTTACAGCCCTGGCTCCCAGTCTCACTTACTTACATTACCTAATTACCAGGTCAGATATGTCTACAGTTTCCACCAAAATTGATAATTTAAGCTTGTTTGGATTCAGCTAACCTAGTTTACTGTTTTATTCTACTCTGAATGATTTCCATGTCCTTTCCATCTGGTAAGACAACATTTTTAGATTCATAATACATTGAAATGAATGATGTGAATTTCTTATGTCTGTGCCTGACTTTGTTTTCACAAACCTAATGATTTCACAAATTCTAATGACATGAATTAAAAGTAACGATAAGACTGTTCTTGGGGGCTTCCCTGGTGGCTCAGTGATAAAGAATCTGCCTGCCAATGCAGGAGATACAGGTTCAATCCCTGGTCCCAGAAGGTCCCACATGCCATGGAGCAACTGAGACTGTGTGTCACAACTATTGAGCCAGTGCTTTAGAGCCCAGGAGCCACAGATACTGAGCCCATGTGCTGAAACTGCTGAAGCCTGTGTGCCCTAGAGCCTGTCCTCTGCAACAAGAGAAGCCACTGCAATGAGAAGCCCATGGACTGCAACTAGAGAGTAGCTCCCTTTTGCCACAACTAGAGAAAAACCCACACAGCAATGAAGACCCAGGACAGCCAAAAATAAATAAAGAAAATTGCCTTAAAAAAAAAAAACAAACTGTGCTTGGTCATCGATTATAATTGTATGAGGGAAGTTAAAGGGCAAATTTTGTTTTTCTTTATTTTTGTTAACTTGAAAATACTCCAGTTAAAGAACAAACCTGTAGCATAAGCTCTTGCTGTCCGTGCTATGATTCCTAAGAGGTCCTTCTGGGAAATTTCAAGAGAGGACACAAGTTATCATTGGCCATTTCAGAGACCAATATTATGATATGAGAACAGAAAGTTGGGAGTTTTATTTCCCAGGATATGATGACCTATGTACCTAATAATAGAAGAAATATAAGAAAGCTGTCGTCTTACTGACAGAAAATGAGGATCTTCCAAATAAGGCAGTGAAAGTGGATCCTCAATGCGGTTTGCTGCAATTAGGACCTGAACTTCTACTCTGTCTCCAAGATTAGCCCTCTCCCTGGCAATCTCTCATTACTTAGAGCTGCCAACCTCACGCAGCTGCAGCTCTAACACTCTGATCCATTTGGAACTGCTCTTAATAGCCCATGACACTATTAAAAGGAGATGGAAGATTTTATGCAACACTAAAGGCTAAGGTATAACCAAATGAAATTTCAGATGGAGTCACATATACCTGATTATACTTAGTTGCTGGGAGTTGCAGGACCCTGCCTCACCTCCACTCCATGGGCCTGACTTCCTTGGATAATTGCAGAGAAATTCTACCCAGGCAGGGGAGGAAAATGTTGCCCACAGTACAGTCTATCTTATAAGCTGTTTCAGGATATCAGCTGTATAATACAATAACACTGATATTTAATCTAGAAATACATATCTATAGTACATGATGAAGAGGGTGGAGATTTGAAAATTTCCTAAAGAAAATCAGTCCTGAATATTCATTGGAAGGACTGATGCTGAAGCTGAAGCTCCAATACTTTGGCCACCTGATGTGAAGAACTGACTCCTTGGAAAAGACCCTGATGCTGGGAAAGATTAAAGGTGGAGGAGAAGGGGATGACAAAGGATGAGATGGTTGGATGGCATCACCGACTCAACGGACATGAGTTTGAGTAAGCTCCGGGAATTGGTGAGGACAAGGAAGCCTGGAGTGCTGCAGTCCATGGGGTCGCAAAGAGTCGGACACGAATGAGTGACTGAATCGAATTGAACTGACTGCCTCCAAAAACCTGCTATATAGGTGGGGTGGGGTTGGGCGGAGAAATAAGGAGGTGGGGGGACTTCCCTGGTTGTCCAGTGGCTAAGACTTTGCACTCCCAATGCAGGGACTTGGATCCCTAGTCAGGGACTTAGATCCCACATGCCACAACTAAGACTGGGTGCAGCCAAATAAATGATAAATGAATAAAAGATTTTTTAAAGGAGGGGGAAAGTGAAAGTGTTAGTTGCTCAGTCTTGTCTGATTCTTTGCAACTCCATGGATTATAGCCCGCCAGGCTTCTGTGTCCATGGAATTCTCCAGGCAAGAATACTGGAGTGGGTAGCCATTTCCTTCTCCAGGGAATCTTCCTGACCCAGGGATTGAACCCAGGTCTCTTGCATTGCAGGCAGTTTCTTTACCACCTGAACTACCAATGAAGCCCAAGTAGGGGGAAGTCCTCTGAAAAAGTAGTTGAAACTGGGGTATTTTTCCTGAAGAAAAAAGTGTCAGAACAGACAAGACCTCTCTCAACATATTGTATTTATTTTTTTTAGTGGAAGGAATACAGGCTTTTAAGCAGATAAATGAAGCCTAGAATACTCTTCAAATTCCTACCCATTATATCCTTAAATAAGGGAATTAAGCTGTGTAAGCCTCAGTTTTCTCACAGATGAAACAAGAAACACATTTCATAGGGTTCCTGTGAAAATCCAACAAGATGACAAAGCATCTAGAAGAGTCTGACACAGAAAAGATATTCAACGTGTGTTGGTCAATTTTATGTGTCAACTTGAAGAGTGCTTGGGATGAGGTTAAATCAGTGAATTTTGAGTAAGCAGCTTGTCTTCCATAATATAAATGGACCTCATCCAATCGGATGAAGGCCTAAATAGAATAAAAAGACCAGCCTCCCCAAGGAACAGGAAATTCTTCGGTAGACTGCCTTCAGACTGGAACAGCTACATCAGCTTTCCCGGGCAATCAGACTGCAGGCCCGCACTGCATACTTGGACGTGTCAGCCTCTGTAATCACATGAGCAATTCCTTCTTTCTCTCTATTGATTCTGTTTCTCTGGAAAACGCTGACTAACATACAACAGTTACTAGTTTCCTCTTTGTCTTCAAATTTCAAAAGAATTATTTTGTGATGCCGACTGCATAGGAAGACTTGAAAAGATCGAGTAATGTGGTAGCAACAGACTTATAAACAGGTGTGTCCAATGGTAGCCAATGACTGAGAATTAACCACAGTTACTCTGCCAAGCACAGCAAACTATTCCAGCTCCCCGAGCAAGAGTTTGACCACACACACAATCTCCAGATGCACAGATTGGCAAGGGGCAGGGGAAACGGGCCACCACCTCTGCAAACTCTTCACTGCCTCTTTCCACCTCACAGAGTCATCTGCCTGGACCCTGAGCTTCACTCTGGGGATTGGTCAGCTCTTAGATGTGTCTGTAGGCCAGGCTGCCCCAGCTGCTGCAGACAACCTGAAGACTGTTCTATGGCTGATTTTGTAGCATAGAGTATAGCTCATGTCTGGATAAACCTGGCTTTCATGCTTCAGCAGTTCAGCTAATGAACAGCCTTGGCACATGTACAATGCAGCTTTGTGCAAATGCTTTCCTGATAGATCCTTGCTAAGTAATAGGCAGTGTAACATGAGCTACATGTGCTCAGACTCCATAAATAACCTCCGCCTAACCTCCATTGTCACCTCCTGGGCTGCACTGCAAAGCACCTCTCAGAAACATAGAGATAAAAAAAGACATCATCCTTGCCCTCAAGAAGCTCCTACTAAGTCACTGGTTGAGAACAGAACTGAGCAGCTAAAACCAGTATGTGGTATAATATAAACCGGTATGTGGTTTAATGTGGTATGTGCTATAATAGTGTTACCAAACTGAACTTGGTTCTGATCGCCAGCACACAATAAAGCCTGTCTGCTGCTGACACCGGGTGTGGCCAAGGAAAGTAGAATGTTTATTTAAGGTACCACACAAGCAGTCCAGGTCAGCTCATGCTCAAAAAGCCCAAACTCCTCAATGGGTTTCAGGGAGGCAGGCTCCAAGGCAGAAGACTGTGTGAGGTGGAAAGAGGCGGTAAAGAGTTTGCGGAGGTGGTGACCCGTTCCCCCTGCCCCTTGCCAACCTATGCATCTGGGAGATTGTGAGTGTGGTCACTCGCTTGCTGGTAATCTTTAGTTGTGGCATGTGGCATTAGTTCTCTGACTAGGGATTGAACCTGGGCCCCCTGCTTTGGGATCCCAAAGTCTTAACCACTGGGCCACCAGGGAAGTCCCCACTACACTTTTATTTTGGCAAAAGTATTCAGGTAGTAACAGATTCAATTTCACTTATGCTGTACAACTTCATTCAACAGAAAGTTCCTGTTACTAAAATGAAAGAGTATAAAGAGATCTAAGAAGAAAAAAAAAAAAAGAAAGATATCTAAGAATGTTATGAGACAAACTTGTTAATCATTTTTTCAGTGAGATAGAGTGTAGCAAGAATTTGCACTGATACATTCCTATCGTCTACCGGATAGCTAATAAATGCTTCCAATATATCAGGTACTTTGTATGTTAAATATTCATTTAACCCTCAAAACTAACTCATGATATATGTATGATTAGCTACATATTTATGACTGATGAAACCGAGATTCAGGGAGCTGACATCACTTGCCCACATTCACATAACTATAATAGTGGTGGCAGTGGTATTTGAATGACATATATCAGTCTCTCAGAGCACTTGCTCTTACCCACTATTACAGACTGCTTTCTTGGTTTCATCCTAACTGTATAATTCAGAAGCCAAATTTCATAATTTCTTGGCAGGATTAACACGCTATTTGAAGATATTTTAACAGTTTAATGAGGCCAGTAATTTGGAGGCAAATGAATAATTTCTCATCTTAAAAATGACATAAGCAATTAGAGTATAAGGTATAATATTAATCAAGTATATTTTAAGTGGAAAGAGTTTAGCTTCTCTGAAATGTTGGTATAATTAATTTTATTATGAAAAATGTATGTGTGTTAAAGTGAATGAAACAACTGGATTTTAGGAAAGAAACACTATTAACAGGAAACACATCCAGCAAATTGATGGGTTATTGGTCCATGTGGAAACTACCTAGGTGAAGCTGTGGATATTTTTTTTTAATCAGTGAATGTTGTACAAAAATACACAATGAAAGGAGGTGATAGCTCATAGAACAACTTCATATGAGGCTATCTGTCTTAAGAATGGTGACTCATATGCCTCCCTTGCAGAAGAAACATCAACCGAATAACATAGGCAGACCTGTTGTAGTCCCACTAAACACCTGAAGCTGCCTCATTCCAGAGCAAGTCTTTCGAGGAGGATATATGCTGCTGAGGCTACAATAAGCTTCTCCGAAGCACTTCTGAATTTTCTGTTTCCATAGGTGCTACTTCCTAAACTGATATATGCTGGGAAAGCACCCACAGACAAGGTGATTCTGCTTTCCTTTTCACCATCTTCCTTCTCAAGCTTTAGAAAGGAAAGGCATTCCTGAATCTTACCCTGCAGTGTGAAAACCTATGGGACATCTAAGAAAGGCACAAGTTATGATATCAGTCTTGGTGATCCTCCTTAAACAAAAGTATGAGGAACCCAAAGTAGGGCATCATGTCTTTTCTTGACTTATATTAGGAAAGGAAGGAAAATGGTGTGAGAAATGGGGATGCTGGACAGCACGGGTATTGAATTATATCCTCGGCACTGAGAAGGAACTTTGAGACTGAAAAACAAAACAACTCCAGGAAGTGCACTTTATTTGGGATAATTTACATACAGACGGGATCAGGAGAAGGATAATCCAGAGGCATTCACAGCTGCATGCTGCACCACTGAAAGCCACACAAAGGGTGTACAGGGGAATTTAAAGGGGCCAAAGCTAAAGATAGAATCTGACTACTAGGGAAAAACACGTTTACACCCTTGGGAACTAAGCTTTCTTCTTCCCCCTCAGGGATCTCATGACCATTATGCCTCCATTAGACATCAGCATCAGCAGAGGGCATTCTCCTAGTTTTCACATCAGGCTAAGGCAAGAGTAGAGGTTGATAAGGGGCTTATCAGGCTTGGGTGCATTTCTTGTGAGTAGGCTAAAGCTCAGTCATGCAGAAAGAGGAGAGGGTAGGACTATGGGCCTGAGATGGAGCTGACAAAATGATCCCAGAGTGGTTCAGCCACACAGGGTATTTTGGCCCACTCTGGGATGCTCTTGAAGGAAACCAGAATGTCACCTGTCAACTGAAAGAAGAATGCACAATGTAAGAATAGTGAGTTTAAGTTTTTCCTAGGGTCTCACTGAGAACTATAGCCTGGGGGATGGCTTGTTTAGGAGCTCTGAGGAAGCTGTTCCGAAGAGGTAGGAGAGAGGCCAGTTTATACGTGATTTCTGGCTAGGGAATCATGTAGTCAAGCATGCATCTTTGTATGGGACTTCCCTGGCAGTCCAGTGATTAAGACTTTGCACTTCCACTGTAGGGGTTTGATGTTTGATCCCTAATCAGGAAATCAAGATCCTGCATGCCAGGCAGCATGACTCAAAGGGAAAAAAAAAAGTATATATCTTGGTAAAGATTACTGCTAGTTACAAAGCACAGAGATCTCTAGTTGATGATTTCAGTGTTTTTCTATGCATGGGATGAAGCAGGTATCTGGGTTCATTAAAAATTCTTCCTGAGGAACTTCCCTAGTGGCCCAGTGGTTAAGAGTCTGCCTTACAATGCAGGGGACAAGGGTTCGATCCCTGGTTGGGAACTAAGATTCACACATGCCACAGAGCAACTAGGCCCGCACACCACAACTACTGAGCCTGCATGCTCTGAAACCCATGTGCTGCAACTAGAGAGTCCATGTGCCGTGATGAAGGATCCCAATGACAACCAAGACCCAATGCAGCCAAATATATAAATCAATATTTAAAAAAAATAAACAAACCTTTTCCTGAAATACACATCTAACTATCTAGGGGGCCTGTTTGTCCAAAGCACAAAGCACCCTGTTCTCACAATTTCCTCTGTCTGTTGGTCAGAGACTGTAACAGGTTAATCCTGGTAGAATTGGGTGAAGAGCAAAAACGTTCTTTTTTTATCTTGCTTTACGCACCCTGAAATAGTCCTCTTTTTTAAAAAATTTATTTGTGGCTGTGCTGGGTCCTCATTGCTTCCAGCAGTCTTCCTCTAGTTGTGGTGCGCAGGCTTCTCATTGGGGTGGCTTTTCTTGCTGCGGAGTACAGGCTCTAGGGGCACAGACTCAGTAGTTGTGGCACATTGGCTTTCTTGCTCTGCAGCACATGGAGTCTTCCTAGACCAGGAATTGAACCCACGTCCCCTGCATTGAAAGGTGGATTCTTAACCACTGGACCACCAAGGAAGTCTAATATTCCTCTTTGATGTAAGAATTATTTTAGCTAAAGTCATTTAATAAGCAGCAAATACAGGAAAAATTCTCCACCTTCCTCTATTTGTGTTAGAGGAAACATAAATTCATAAAGGTGTCCCTCCTCCATCTCTACCAGGAAGGACAAAAGTTGTCACTGGAGACAACTTAGACCCTCGTCAACTGGAGATGGCACCAGAAGAGTGTACTTAACAAACTACTAACTAGCCTTGCTCTACCTTAAAGTGAAAAAAAAGGAAATCACTCAGTTGTGTCTAACTCTTTGCGACCCCATGGACACCAGGCTCCTCCATCCATGGGATTTTCTAGGCAAGTATACTGGAGTGGGTTGCCATTTCCTTCTCCAGGAAGGATCTGCCTTAGTCTCCCACATATTTGTCTTCATAATCTTCCCTTAGACACTTAAGGTCCTTTTCCTTTGAGTATCTTGTCACCTCTCTAAGAATTTATTGTCCCTTTGCTAAGAAGCTGTATAAGTTCAACTTCAAATCTTTTGAGTTACTGATCTCTGAAAACTCCCACGTGTTATAAACTTGTTTGTTTTTCTCTCGTTCATCTATCATGTGTCAGTTCAATGTATAGGGCCCTAGCACTGGATGGAGATAGGAAGAGATTTTTTTCTCATCTATGTTCTGAAACCAGGTATATTTTATTATTTGTTTATTTATTTTTGGCTGTGCTGGGTCTTCGTTGCTCTGCGGGCTTTTCTCTATTACAGCAATTGAGGGCTATTCTTGTTGCAGGGCACAGGCTCTAGGGCATACAGGCTTCAGTAGCTGTGGCACATAGGCTCAGTCATGGCTCCCAGGTTCTAGAGCACAGTCTCAATAGTTGTGGCATAGTTGCTGTGCAGCATATAGGATCTTCCTGGATCAGGGATCAAGTCCTGCATTGGCAGGTGGTCTCTTCACCACTGAGTGACCATAGAAGCCCTGAAATTAAGTATATTTTAAAAGAAGATGCTAGGAATAGCTCTGATATTTGTATAGTGACCACGCCTTTTCCTTTTATCCAAGAATGTGTCACTTCCCAGGGAGAAAACTTCTGCGAACAAAGACAATGCAGTAAGAGGTAGTGAAGGCAGTAGTGCATTATTTAGGCATCAAAGGTTGGCCTGACTCCATAAACTATCTGTCCATCTATCTTTTTATCTTAGAATTACAATAGTTCACATTTATGAATTTTAAAATATAAAGGGAAATAATAATATGTTACAAGGTACATCTTTATATTTTCAGTGACAAGAAAGAGCTTAGTGAATATCCTCATACATGTTTCTGCTATCTGTTTTGCATGATATAGACAGCTTCTTTAATAAGTGGTGCTGGGAAAGCTGGAAACCTACATATAAAAGAACATCCTCAAAATGGATTAAAGACCTAATGTAAGACCAGAAACTATGAAACTCTTACAGGAAAACATAGGCAGAACACTCAATGACATGAATCAAAACAAGATCCTCTAGACCCACCACCTAGAGTAATGGAAATAAAAACAAAAGGAAGCAAATGGGACCTGAGTAAACTTAAAAAACTTTTGCACAGCAAAGGGAACTATAAGCAAGGTGAAAAGACAATCGTCAGAATGAGAGAAAATAATAACAAATGAAACAACTGACAAAGGATTAATTTCCAAAATATACAAGCAGCTCATACAACTCAATACCAGAAAAACAAACAACTCAATCAAAAAGTGGGAAAAAGACTTAAAAGTGGGAAAAAGACTTAAACAGATGTATCTCCAAAGAAGACATACAGATGGCTAACAAATACATGAAAAGATGCTTAACATCCCTCATTGTTAGAGAAATGCAAATCAAAACTACAATGAGATCACCTCACAGTAGTCAGAATGGCTGGTCAAAAAGTCAAAAAGTCTACAAACAATAAATGCTGGAGAGGGTGTGGAGAAAAGGGAAGGCTCTTGCACTGTTGGTAGGAATGTAAATTGATACAGCCACTATGGAAGACGGTATGGCCATTCCTTAAAAAACTAAGAATAAAACCACCATATGACCCAGCAATCCCACTCCTAGGCATATACTCTGAGGAAACCAAAATTGAAAAAGACACATGTACCCCATTTTTCATTGCAACACTATTTACAATAGCTAGAACACGGAAGCAGCCTAGATGTCCATCGACAGATGAATGGATGAAGAAGTTGTGGTACATATACACAATGGAATATCACTCAGCCATAGAAAGGAATGCATTTGAGTCAGTTCTAATGAGGTGGAAGAACCTAGAACCTATTATACAGAGTGAAGTAAGTCAGAAAGAGAAAGACAAATATCGTATTCTAATGCACCTCTATGGAATCTAGAAAAATAGTACTGAAGAATTTGTTTACAGGGCAGCAACAAAGAAACAGACATAAAGAATATACTTATGGACATGGGGAGAGGGGAGGAGAGGGTGAGATGTATGGAAAGAGTAAGATGGAAACTTACATTACCATATGTAAAATAGATAGCCAATAGGAATTTGCTGTATGGCTTAGGAAACTCAAACAGGGGCTCTGTATCAACCTAGAGGGGTGGGACAGGGAGGAAGATGGGCAGGAGTTTCAAAAGGGAGGGGATATATGTGTACCTATGGCTGATTCATGTTGAGGTTTGACAGAAAACAACAAAATTCTGTAAAGCAATTATCCTTCAATTAAAAAATAAATACATTTTTTTAAAAGAGCATGAATCAGAATATTCTCTAACGCCATACAGAAAAATAAACTCAAAATAAATTAGAGACCCAAATGCAAGTCCAGAATCCATAAAACTCCTAGAGGAAAACATAGGCGGAACACTCTTTGACATAAATCGCAGCAAGATCCTCTTTTACCCACCTCCAAGAGTCATAGAAATAAAAGCAAAATAAACAAATGGGACCTAATTAAACTTAAAAGCTTTTGCAAGGCAAGGAAGCTATAAATAAAATGAAAAGACAACCCTCAGAATGAAAGAAAATAATTACAAATGAAGCAACTGACAAAGGATTAAGCTCCAAAATATACAAGCAGTTCATGCAGCTCAATATCAGAAAAACAAACACCCAATCAAAAAAATTGGTGTAAGACCTAAATAAACATTTCTACAAAGAAGACTTACAGATGACCAACAAACACATGAAAAGATGCTCAACATCCCTCATTGTTAGAGAAACACAAATTAAAACTACCATGAGGTATCACTGCACTCTAGTCAGAATGGCCATCATCAAAAAATCTACAGATAAAAAATCCTAGCGAGGATATGGAGAAAAAGGAACTCTCTTGAACTGCTGGTGAGAATATAAATTGATATAGCCACTAGGAGAACAGTATGCGATTCCTTAAAAACTAGGACTAAAACTACCATAAGATCCAGCAGTCCCACTACTGTGCTTGTTGTTGTTCAGTAGGTAAGACTGACTCTTTGCAACCCCATGGACTGCAGTATGCCAGGCTCCTCTGTCCTTCCCTATCTCCCAGAGTTTGCTCAAATTCACGTCCATTGAGTCGGTGATGCCATCTAACCATCTCATCCTCTTCCACCCCCTTCTCCTTTTGCCATCAATCTTTCCCAGCATCAGGGTCTTTTCCAGGGAGTCAGTTCTTCATGTCAGGTGGCCAAAGTATTGCAGTCTCAGCTTCAGCATCAGTCCTTCCAATAAATCTTCAGGGCTGATTTCCTTTAGGATTGACTGGTTTCATATGCTTGCTGTCCAAGGGATTCTTCTGAGTCCTTTCTAGCACCACAGTTCAAAAGCATCAATTTTTCAGTGCTCAGCCGTCTTTATGGTCTGACTCTTACATCTGTACATGCCTACTGGAAAAAGCTTAGCTTTGACTATGTGCCTTTGTTGGAAAAGTGATGTCTCTGCTTTTTAATATGCTGTCTACGTTTGTCATAGCTTTTCTTCCAGGGAACAAATGGCTTTTAATTTCATGACTAAAGTCACTGTCCACAGCGAATTTGGAGCCCTAGAAAATAAAATCTGTCACTGTTTCCATTTTTTCCCCTTCTATTTGCCATGAAGTGATAGAAAAATCGAGAGAATTCCAAAAAAAAAATCTACTTCTGCTTCATTGACTATGCCAAAGCCTTTGACTGTGTGGATCACAATCAACTGTGGAAAATTCTGAAAGAGATGGGAATACCAGACCACCTTACCTGCCTCCTGAGAAATCTATAGGCAGGTCAAGAAGCAGCACTTAGAACCAGATATGGAACAACAGACTGGTTCCAAATTGGGAAAGGAGTACCTCAAGGTTATATATTGTTACCCTGATTATTTAACTTATACGCAGAGTACATCATGTGAAATGCCAGACCGGATGAAGCACAAGCTGGAATCAGATTGCCAGGAGAAATATCTATAACCTCAGATATGCAGATAACACCACCCTTATGGCAGAAAGCAAAGAGGAACTAAAGAGCCTCTTGATGAAATTGAAAGAGGGGAGTGAAAAAGCTGGCTTAAAACTCAACATTCAAAAAACGAAAATCATGGCATCTGGTCCCATCACTTCATGGCAAATAGATGGGGAAAAAATGGAAACAGTGCAGATTTTATTTTCTTGGGCTCCAAAATCACTGCAGATGGTGACTGCCGCCATGAAATTAAAAGGCACTTGCTCCTTGGAAGAAAAGCTATGACAAATCTAGACAGTGTATTAAAATGCAGAGATATTACTTTGCCGACAAAGGTCGGTCTAGTCAAAGCTATGGTTTTTCCAGTAGTCATGTATGGATGTGAGAGTTGGACCATAAAGAAATATGAGCGCCGAAGAATTGCTGCTTTTAAACTGTGATGTTGGAGAAGGCTCTTGAAAGTCCCTTGGGCAGCAAGGAGATCAAGCCAGTCGAACCTGAAGGAAATCAGTCCTGAATACTCATTGAAAGGACTGATGCTGAAGCTGAAGCTCCAACACTTTGGCCACCTGACATGAAGAGCTGACTCATTGGAAAAGACTCTGATGCTGAGAAAGACTGAAGGCAGGAGGAGAAGGGGATGACAGGATGAGATGGTTGGACGCCATCACGGACTCAATGGACATGAACTGGAGCAAGCTCTGGGAGTTGTTGATGGACAGGGAAGCTGGTGTGCTGCAGTCCATGGGGTCGCAAAGAGTTGGACATGACTGAGCGACTGAACTGAACTGATCGAATTGGATGCCGTGATCTTGGTTTTTTAAATGTTGAGTTTCAAGCCAGATTTTTCACTCTCCTCTTTCAACTTCATCAAGAGGCTCTTTAGTTCCTTTTCACTTTCTTCCATTAGAATGGATGTTGTTGTAAAGTTGCTCAGTCATGTCCGACTCTTTCATGGCCCCATGGACTGTAACCCACCAGGCTCCTTTGTCCATGGGATTTTCCAGGCAAGAATACTGGAGTGGGTCGCCATTTCCTTCTCCAGGATATCCTCCTGACCCAGAGATCAAACTCGAGTCTTCTGCTTGACAAGTAGATTCTTTACCACTGAACCAGCTGGGAAGCCCCATTAGAGTGATATAATCAGCGTATCTGAGGTTGTTGATGTGTCTTCTGACAATCTCAATTCCAGCTGTGATTCATCCAACCTCAGCATTTCTCATAATGTATTCTGCATAGAACTTAAATAAGCAGAGTGACACTATACAGCCTTGTATCCTTTTCCCAATTTTGAACCAGTCAGTTGTTCCATGGCTGATTCTAACTGTTGCTTCTTGACTCAAATACACATTTCTCAGGATACAGGTAGGGTGGTTGGGAATTCCCATTTCTTGAAGAATTTTCCACAGTTTGTTATGATCCACACAGTGAAAGGCTTTAGCATAGTCAGTGAAGCAGAAATGGATGCATATCTGGAATTCCCTTGCTTTCTCTATGTTCCAATGGATATTGCCAATTTGATCTCGTGATTTCTCTTTCTTTGAAATCCAGCTTGTACATCTGGAATTTTTTGGTTCACATACTGCTAAAGCCTAGCTTGAGGGATTTTGAGCATTACTTTGCTAACATGAGAAATGAGTGCAACTGTATGGTAGTTTGAACATTCTTTGGCATTGTTCTTCTTTAGGATTGAAATAAAAACTGATCATTTCTAGTCCTGTGGCCACTGGTGAGTTTTCCAAATTTGTTAACATATTGAGTGTAGCACTTGAACAGCATTATCTTTTAGGATTTGAAATAGCTCAGCTGGAATTCCATCATTTCCACTAGCTTTGTTTGTAGTGTTTGTGTTAGTCACTCAGTCATGTCTGACTCTTTGTGACTCCATGGACTGTAGCCTGCCAGGATCCTCCATGAAATTCTCCAGGCAAGAATACTGCAGTGGGTTGCCGTTTCCTTCTCCAGGAAATCTTCCTGACCCAGGGATGAAAACCAAGTCTCCTGCATTACAGACAGATTCTTTACTTTCTGAACCACCAGGAAAGCTTCCTAATGCCCACGTGACTTCACACTCCAGGATGTCTGGCTCTATGTGAGTGACCACACCACCATTGTTATCCAGGTCATTAAGACCTTTCTTGTACAGTTCTTCTGTGCATTCTTGCCACTTCTTAATCTCTTCTGCTTCTGTTAGGTCCTTACCATTTCTGTCCTTTATCATGCCCATCCTTGCATGAAATGTTCCCTTGATATCTCCAATTTTCTTGAAGAGATATCCTGACATGTTCTTATTGGATTTAAGGGATCTTAGGGGAATAGGTTGGCTATTTTGTGGTAAATAATGCACTTTACAGTGATGGTGTTCAAAACACACTACCCCCAAATATGGCACCCTGGCATATTGAATATAAATAGCTGAGGAATTTTGAGAAAATAGCAGAAGCAGGAAGGTCAGACTGACCTCCACCACCTAGCTAGCCCTTCTTTCCTAAAACAAGTCATAAATCTCCCATGTGAGAGGCACCTTCCCTCTGCCAGGAGGCAGAAAGACATTCTTATCATAAGAGACAGGGAATTTGAGGCCAAGGAACAAATTGTGTTAAACTATTATCTTCCTATTATCTTCCTAGTTACTTCTTCACCATTGACTGCCTCTAGCCTAAACCTTTTTTTCTTGTCACATCATCACAAATGAGTTGCTTCTTTGTCTAGAACATATAAAAGCTCATACTCTGGTCATTCCTTTGGGTCATCATTCTCTTGGGAAGACTCCCATGTACGTGTAAAAATTTCATAGAATTTTTATGCTATTCTCTGTTAATTTATTTTGTCAGTTTAATTTTTAGACCCAGCCAGGGTATCTAAGAGGGTCAAGGAAAAAACTTTTTCTTCCCCTCTGTCAGCAGTAATTAACACACTTTTCCACTACTTACACTTTTCCACCACTTACTAATGGTCCAATAATTTTCTTTTTGCTGTTAAGTGCCATGAAGTAATTTAAAGTTTTCTCTTAAAAACATACTTAAGTATGGGGATAGGCTGTAATGTTCCCCAAGTACAATCTAGGAGGCTCTGTTCTGACTTTCTGTAAACTATTTTTATGAAGAGGATCACTATGTACAATGGAGAATAAAAAGCCCTAGGATATAGTGAATGAAAAAAGCAAGGGCTTCAAACCTGCTGTATCATTTGACTTTATTTTAAAAGGAGAGGAAGTCAAGATATGCAAATACATTTGCTAGTATTTGTGAAAAGAATCATAATGAGGATAAATCAGAAACTGATCTTAAAAATGTTTGTGGTGGAGGGATAGGGTGAAGAAGATAGAAATGATGCGGTCAGTGGTCCCCAAACATGGTCACCTACAATTCCTCTTTTCTCTGTACATTGAGGTTGTTACTCCAAGCAAGAGGTGGGCTGGCCTTTGACCTACTTTGACAAGTGGAATGTGACAGAAGTGACACTGTGTCAGTTCCAGGTCCAGAACTTAAGAGACTTGACAAGATTCTGCTTTCCTGGAATTCTTTTGCCATGTTATAAAGAAGTCCAGACTATACTGAAGAGAGCCACATGGGAAAACTTGTGAGATGTGACATCATCTTAGGGAGAAAGTGGCTACTTGGAGAAAAATTTGAAGTACTTAAGCCTCCATTTATTTCCAAGGCCCCAGACTGTGGAAAATTCTTAAACTGATGGGAATACCAGACCACCTTACCTGCCTCCTGAGAAATCTGTATGCACGTCAAGAAGCAACAGTTAGAACTGGACATGGAACAATGGACTGGGTCCAAATTGGGAAACGAGTACCTCAAGGTTGTATATTGTCACCCTGCTAATTTAACTTATATGCAGAGTACATCATGCAAAATGCCTGGCTGGATGAAGCATAAGCTGGAATCAAGATTGCCGGGAGAAATATCAATAACCTCAGATATGCAGATGACACCACCCTTATGGCAGAAAGTGAAGAGGAACTAAAGAGTCTCTTGATGAAAGTGAAAAAGAAGAGTGAAAAAGCTGGCTAAAAACTTAACATTCAAAAAACAAAGATCATGGCATCCGGTACCATCACTTTATGACAAACAGATGGGGAAACAGTGTCAGACTTTATTTTTTTGGGCTCCAAAATCACTGCAAATGGTGACTGCACCCATGAAATTAAAAGATGCTTGCTCCCTGGAAGAAAAGCTATGACCAACCTAGACAGCATATTAAAAAGCAGAGACATTCCTTTGCCAACAAAGGTCTGACTAGTCAAAGCTATAGTTTTTCCTGTAGTCGTGTATGGATGTGAGAGTTGGACCATAAAGAAAGCTGAGTGTGAAGAATTGATGCTTTTGAACTGTGGTGTTGGAGAAGACTCTTGAGAGTCCTTTGGTCTGCAAGGAGATCCAACCTGTCCATCTTAAAGGAAATCAGTCCTGAATATTCATAGGAAGGACTGATGCTGAAGCTGAAACTCCAGTACTTTGGCCACCTGATGTGAAGAGCTGACTCATTGGAAAAGACTCTGATGCTGGGAAAGATTAAAGGCAGAAGGAGAAGAGAACAACAGAGGATGAGATGGTTGGATGACATCACTGACTCGATGGACATGAATTTAAGCAAGCTCTGGGAGTTGATGATGGACAGGGAAGCCTGGCATGCTGCAGTCCATAGAGTCACAAAGAGTCAGACACGACTGAGCGACTGACCTGAGACATGTAAGAGAGAACTTCTTATGGATTCCAGCTCAGCCCAGTGCTAGCTTAGTGCTATCATATGAGTGACCCAAACCCAAACCAAGTACGATAGAACTGTCAGAGAAACTCACAAAATGGCAAGAAGCAATATAATTGCTGTTTAAACCTCAGGTACTTAATTATGCAGCAAAAGATAGCTAATACATGAAAATAAGACTTCTTTTTTTTTTTTTTTTTTTAGAAAATAAGACTTCTTTGACTAAATCTTTTTTGTATTATAGAAACCTTTGAAATGCTTAAATGCTTTAAAAATCCAAAAACATGGAATTCCCTGGTGTTCCAGTGGTTAGGGCTCTGGGCTCTCACTGCCAAGGGTTCAATCCCTGGTTGAGGAACTAAAATCCCACAAGCCACAAAGTGTGGCAAAAAAAAAAATACAAAACCAAATTAAACCAGGAAGACAAAAGGCAATTCTTAAAGCTGAAAACAAATTGAAATAAATTGTCCTAACTCCCAATCAAATTGCTAATATAACTCTGATGAGAAAATGATTATTTTAAAATATCTCAACACTCAGTGCTTTGAATGTATATTCAGAGTAGGAAGATAAAAAGGATTGCAAAGAAATTTTAAATTTTACTTGGCAGTTTAATTTCCAGTGGTTGTACTACTACTACTATTACTATTATTCATATTATTATCATGTATAATAATATAAATATGCATAAAAACAGTCTTATGCATATTATAAGAAAAAGCAAATGTTAATTTTATTTGGAAGCAAGTAAAATAAAACCAAATTTTATTTTCAGTGTAAGAGGTAAAAGATATATTCATTTGTTCATTTTCATTGCACTACTATACATTTATGATTTTTATATATATTTTTCCTGACTTGGTCCAATTAAAAGTCCAAGAAGCAATAGTACTCTCCTAGCACTGGGCATTTCGAGGATCCAGAGTTTGTTGTCTAAATATAGGTTTACATTAAAGGGAACCAGTATTCCTTAGGAAAATGACTGATTCTAGGGAATATTACTAATTGATGCCTAAGACATTTTGTTGACATAAAAAACAAAGAAGAGTTCAAGGGCCAGGCTTTCCTGGTGGCTCCGAGGGTAAAGAATCTGCTTACAATGTGGAAGACCCAGGTTCTATCCCTGGGTCGGAAAGATCCCCCGGAGAAGGGAACTACCCACTCCAGTACCCTTGTATGAAGAATTCCAAGGATAGAGGAGCCTGGCAAGCTACCGTCCATGGGGTCATAAAAAGTCAGGCATGATTGAGAGACTAACACTTTCACTTAAAAACCTGATTAGTAGAGCTACCTCTGGTTAAGATTGGGACAATTTTTCCGATTCTTTTAAGGGCTTTCCAGGTGGCGCTCATTGTAAACACCTGTGTGCCAGTGCAGAAGACATAAGACAAGCAGGTTTCATCTCTGGGTCAGGAATGTCCCCTGGAGGAGGGCATGGCAACCCACTCTAGTATTCTTGCCTGCAGAATCCTATGGACAGAGGCGCCTGGTGGACTATAGTCCATAGGGTCACACAGCGTCAGACACAGCGGAAGCCATTTAGGACGCATGCGTACTTGATTTAAATGTTTTTGAATATGTGAAAATCTACTGAATTGATCAAAATACTCAAAAGGAAGAAAACCAAAATGCAAATTTAAAAACAAAACAAAGCTAGAGGCACATTAAAGCCTTGTCACCATTGGAGAGAGCTATTGTATCATCTCCTTATCCTAATGAAAGGAAACATGGCAAGCATTTTTCTTCTGTTTTTATTAGGATTTTATTTTTTCAGAATAAGCAAAGAGGCCCAGAAAAGGAAGCAATTGACTCAAGAAGGAATCATCAATGATATTCAATAGAATTAAAGGATAATTCCATAATTCCAAAGCATCATTCCACCATTTACTAGCTGGTTTCAAGGAAAAGACAGCTGGCAATGAAGGACTGAGAAGTCATCACCTTAATCTATGATTAACATTGGCATATTAGAGTGTGACCACCTAACATTATGGGCCTCTTGATGTGATGCAATGTGAAAGGCATGGCATCTCTCATGAACTATTCTCACCAACTATATTTCACCTAAAAACAGTCAAGTCTTCACAACTTTCAGATCTAAATGGAGGTCAGGGTAACAACAGTTTAAATGACATGAGGAAGCAGTCAGATAAATCAAGTAGATAGAATAGTCTACAGGACAGTAGTTTAGATGCACTCAACAAATACAAATAGATACATCTTTTAGCAAGTCAGATGATTTCCAATTATTTGCCTAACAAAATTAGAACGCTTAATTGAGTTGCCAACTGGTAACTCATCAAAAACAATTTTGAACAAAGAGACCTGTATGACTTTTTCAAAAATAACTCAGAAAGCATCCAAAGAATTGATTGGCATCTCTGTAAAAAAAACCCTTCCATTTTCATCTACATATTCATGTAATCACATTTTCTCAATGCTTATTTCTATAAAGATGAAAAATAGACATAGGATAATGCTGAGCCCTCAGTCATTTTAGCAATAAGTAGCAATTTAGACACAGATAAATGAAATAATTGGGGAAGGAGCACCATCCATCTTATTAAGAGATTCCTTCCCATTAATTTTTTACTTTTTATATTTTATAATTATTCATCAAAATGTAAAATATTTATGTTGCTCTGATTGTGAATTTATAGATGTTGTAATGATAACCCAATCAAGAAGAGTTTTTTCACATTAAGAGCTAAATCATCAGAATCTTTAAAAATTATTTATATATATGCATATACAGTCAATCCTTTGTTCCTACAGGTTCTGCATCCATGGATTCAGCCAACCACAAATTAAAAACATTGAAAAAAAAATTCCAGAAAGTTTCCAAAAGCAAAACTTGAATTTATCACTCCAAAACTATTTACATAGCATTTACATTGTATTTACAACTATTTACATAGATTTACATTGTATTATGTATTATAAGTAATCTAGAAATGAGTTAAAGTGTATGGAAAGATGTGTGTAGGTTATATGCAAATACTATACCATTTTATATAAGCGACTTAAGCATCCTCAGATTTTGATAGCTATGGAGGTGTTGGGGGGGTGGTCCTGGTACCAATCCCCTTCCAACACCAAGGGATGGCTGTGCATACACATACAGATATACATATGTATTATAATCAATAAAAGGCCTTTAAACATAAAATATATTACAATAGTATATATTCTGTGTATATGCTTTCTATTCTGACATAGAATGACAATGAGTCAATGGAGAAAAAAGGAATGGTTTAAAAGATCTGCTAAAGAATTGTTTGGTCCTATATTTCAAAAGTGATTGATATTGTGCATCAATTGTAGATACCATTGGATATGCAATTTTTTAAGGTAATATAAGTGTTTCCTCTCAAAATACCAACATATACAACATGTTGGAATTGTATCTTTGTCACAGGAGAGCCAGCAGAGGAGAGCTCTGGTTTCTGCCATGAGTCAACTGCTGACCACAACACAAAGAAATCAAGGGAGAAGAGAGAGCATCATACACCCAGGTAGATACACTGCCCTTCCTCTTTTTCTCTAAGTCTTTTTCCTGGGCCCAGTAATGGAGAAGAAAGAACTGAAACAGGAGAGGAGAAGGAGTGAAAGAGAGGACCCCTCTTCCTGTACTCTACAAATTCTCAAGTCAAAGCTGGACAGAAAAAGATATTGCCTTAGAAGAAAAATGAAATGGAAGTTGATGTAGTAACTGAAGTTGAAAAGAAAATTACAGCGTCTTTCAAGGTCTTATTAAGTCAGGGATGGGAAAAATAACTCAACATAGCATGGGCAGGATTTGACTCCCCCAGATTCACACTGTTCAATAAATAGGTAATAAGATAAGAAATATTTATGTATACAATAAAAATAAAAGAAGACAGAACTTCCCTGGTGGTCCAGACATTCCCTGCCTGCCAGTGCAGAGGGACACAGTTCACTCCTGGTCCAGGAGGATTCCATGTGCCACGGGGCAACTAAACCAGTGTGCCACAACTACGGAAGCCTGAGCTCTAGAGACCTCCAGCCGCAACAAAAGAAAGGGCCACAGTGAGAAACGAGCACCACAGAGTAGCTCCCACTCATCACAACTAGCGAAAGCCTGAGCCTAGTGACGAAGATCCAGCACAGCCAAATAATTTTTAAAAAATTAAAGAAAACTAGGAAATATTCTGTAAAAATACTCTGTATGGTGATGATTATTTTCTTCAGTGGGTAGTTTTGTAGTTTTCATTTTGATAAGCAACAAACATACTACTTTTATCTATTTATTTACTTATTTATGTTATTATTCACTTATTTAACTGGTCTCAGTTGTGGCACCTGGGATCTTCATCTTTGTTGCAATGTGTGGGATCTTTTTTTAGTTACAGTGATCTCGGGTGTCCTCAGCCTCCAGTGACTTGAAGTGGGGCTTCGGTTCCCCAGCCAGTGATTAAGGCCAGGTCACAATGATGAGAGCACCAAATTCTAACCACTAGACCAGTGATGGGTGACACGGGCCCAGGCCCTTCAGCTTTGCAGGAAAGGATTCCCATGAAGATGGAGAGTAGTGAAACAAGTAAAGTGTTTACTAGGAGGAAAAATGATACAGTACGTGTGGATAGACACACAGGCAGCCTCAGAGAGAGTGTCCCTGAGTCAAGCCTCCGTGACAGTTTGAAAAGTGCAAGTTGCTCAGTCGTATCCAACTGTTTGCGACCCCATGGACTATAGCCCACCAGGCTCTTCTGTCCATGGAATTCTCCAGGCCAGAATACTGGAGTGGATAGACGATCCCTTCTCCAGGGGATCTTCCCAACCCAGGGATTGAACCCAGGACTCTGACACTGCAAGTGGATTCTTTACCATCTGAGCCACCAGGGAAGCCCATGACAGTTTAAATCACTTACATGGGACATTTCTTCTGGGTTTCCTTTAGCCAATCATTTTGATTTGCCAGGTTCACAGTCCATATCTCAGGATACTTCCATGTGTGTGCACACATCTCTTAGCCAAGATGGATTCTACCGCAAAGACCTATGGGTAATGAGCATATCTTGGCATCACTCCCCTTTGACCTCCATGGAGCCTTTCTACACAAATGTAGTTCGGGAGGTCTCCTGACTTCAAGAATGACATACATGTGGTCTGGGCAGACCCCAGCCACCTCTCTCTCTCTTTTTGTTTTTAACACCAAAAACATTTTGTATTGGGGTGTAGCTGATTAACAATGTTGTGATAGTTTCAGGTGAACAGTGAAGGGAATCAGCCATCCACATACATGATTCCATTCTCCGCGCCCCCACCCCCCACCCCCAGTCTCCTCTCTTAATTGTCCTGCTGTTCTCCTCTTGGAATTTTGGTCCACAGGGAATGAATCTCCTATCACTTTACCCTGGGAGGGGCGGGGGGCAACATGTGGGACTTTATTTTTTTTCACTTGTGACCTGCATGATCTTTTAGCTGTGGCCTGTGAACTCTTAGTTGCAGTGTGCAAAATCTAGTTCCCTGACCAGAGATTGAACCTGGGCCCGCCGTATTGGGAGCTTAGAGTCTTGGACACTGGACCACCATGGAAGTCCCCCTACTACTTTTAGAAAGAGAAAAGAAATAAGTATTTATATATTTCATTCCTAAGAAACTCCAGTTTTGTTTTTAATATCTATATACAAGGACCCAGGCTAAAGACTTTTTACATTTATAGAAGTATCACATGAGTGATTTTAAAAGTCATATAGTACTAAAAAGGTCACAGGACTCAGCATTTCTTTTTTCTCCTCTGCCTTTCTCCCCTCATTCCCCTCTATAGAGCAAACTACTTTCAACTTAACCGTTTCTTCTGGTATTTATGTCCCCATTTCTAAATAAAATACATATAGCCTCTTGAGTCATGTATTGTTTTTCTAAATGTTATTTAGTTATTTTTATTTTTTTGGCTCTACTGGGTCTTCATTGCTGTGAGGGCTTTTCTCTAGTTGCAGTGAGGCGGGGGGCTGATCTTTAGTTTCAGTACATGGCTTCTCATTGTCATGGCGTCTCTTGCTGTGGAGCACCGGCTCTAGAGTGCGAAGGCTCAGTAGTTGCGGCTCCAGAAACTAGAGCTCAGGCTTGATAGTTGTGCACAGGCTTAGTTGCTCCAAGGCATGTGGCTTCTTCCTGGATCAGGGATCAAGTCTGTGTCTCCTGCATTGGCAAGTGGATTCTCTAACACTGAGCCACCAGGGAAATCCCAGGTCATCTATTTTAAACAATATCCACAACTCTGTATATTATAATAGACAAAGATTTAACTGATTTCCAATTTTTGCTTTCTTTCCCCACCTCCACTCTTTATGATTTTGGTCCCCATTTTTACTTTTTTTCCTCTTATGACTGGAACAATGTAAATATTGTTCCCTGGTGAGTCAGAGGGTATATTAAGACTACGCTTTTTTCTTATATAATTTTTTTCTTTTACCTGGAGTGAATTTGCTAATTTTCTTTGAGTGACTGACTAATTCTTCCTACAGTTTCCAATAGTTCTGTAAAATACCTTCAATACATTTTTTAATGTGGTTAAACCACCTCCCTCCCCAACACAGACATGGTTTTTTTTTAACCTGAACTGGAGGAGGAGAAGGGGACGGCAGAGGATGAGATGGTTGGATGGCGTCACCAACTCAATGGACATGAGTTTGAGTAAACTCCATGAGTTGGCGATGGACAGAGAGGCCTGGCATGTTGCAGTCGATGGGGTTGCAAAGAGTCGGATATGATTGAGTGACTGAACTGAACTGAACTGAACTGTAACTTAGATCTAGACTGGTTCTCTTAGAAGCTGCACAGCTAACAAAGACTTTCCTTTCCTCTTCTCCTTTGAATCTCTTTATTTCTTGCACCCTATCTTTTTCTTTGTTTTTATAGAGTATCTTTCAGTACTTTCTTGAAAAAATTTGCATCACAATTTTTTTCTGATTTTTCTATTTTGACACTTTCTATTCTGCTTTTGTACTTGACTGATAGTGAAACTGAGCAGGACCCTCCAGGGCCCTTCAAGGTCCAAAAGCCTTTCCCTGTCCCTGTCTCTTATTTTCAGGATAAAGACTTGAGCCTCTTCAGTTCAGTTTGGTTCCGTCACTCAGTAGTGTTCGACTCTGCAACTCCATGGACTGCAACATGCCGGATTTCCCTGTATATCACCAACTCTTGGAGCTTGCTCAAGCTCATGTCTACCGAGTCGGTGATGCCATCCAACCATCTCATCCTCTGTCATCCCCTTCTCTTCCTGCCTTCAGTCTTTCCCAGCATCAGAGTCTTTTCCAATGAGTCAGTTCTTCTCATCAGGTGGCCAAAATATTGAAGCTTCAGCTTCAGCATCAGTCCTTCAAATGAATGTTCAGGATTGACTTCCTTTAGGATTGACTGGTTGGATTTCCTTGCAGTCCAAGAGAGTCTCAAGAGTCTTCTCCAACATCACAGTTCTAAAGCATCCATTCTTTGGCGCTTGGCTTTCTTTATAGTCCAACTCTCACATCCATACATGACTACTAGAAAAACCATAGCATTGACTAGACAGACCTTTGTTGGCAAAGTAATGCGTCTGCTTTTTAATATGCTGTCTAGGTTTGTCAGAGCTTTTCTTCCAAGGAGGAAGCGTCTTTTAATTTCATGACTGCAATCACCATCTGCAGTGATTTTGGAGCCCAAGAAAAAAAATCTGTCACTGTTTCCGTTTTTTCCCCCATCTATTTGCCATGAAGTGATGGGACAGGATGCCATGATCTTTGTTTTTTGAATGTTGAGTTTTAAGCCAGCTTTCTCACTCTCCTCTTTCACTTTCATCAAGAGGCTCTTTAGTTCTTCTTCACTTTCTGCCATAAGGGTGGTGTCATCTGCCTATCTGAGGTTATTGATATTTCTGCCAGCAATCTTGGTTCCAGATTGTGCTTCATCCAGCCCAGCATTTCACATGATGTACTCTGCATATATAAATAAGCAGGGTGACAATGTACAGCCTTGATGTACTCCTTTTCCTATTTGGAACCAGTCCGTTGTTCCAAGTCCAGTTCTAACTGTTGTTTCTTGACATGCATACAGATTTCTCAGGAGGCAGGTAAGGTGGTCTGGTATTTCCATCTCTTGAAGTATTTTCCACAGTTTGTTGTGATCCACACAGTCAAAAGCTTTACGTAGTCAATGAAGCAGAAGTAGATGTCCTTCTGGAATTCTCTTGCTTTTTTCTATGATCTAATGGATATTGGCAATTTGATCTCTGGTTCCTCTGACTTTTCTAAATCCAGCTTGTACTTCTGTACATTCTCATTTCATGTACTGTTGAAGCCTCGCTTGGAGAATTTTGAGCATTACTTTGCTAGCTTGTGAGATGAGTGCAATTGTGCTTTACTTTAAACATTCATTGGTATTGCCTTTCTTTGGGATTGGAATGAAAACTGACCTTTTCCAGTCCTGTGGCCACTGCTGAGTTTTCCAACTGTGCTGGCATATTGAGTGCAGCACTTTCACAGAAATAGCTCAGCTGGAATGCCTTCACCCCCACTAGCTTTATTCATCGTGGTGCTTCCTAAGACCCACTTGAGTCCTAAGTCTCTTAGATCTCCCTTAGTTGCAAGGAACAGATTCAAACAGTTGCTAACTGGGGAAGTGAGGGAATGCATAAACAAAGGAGGAACAATCAGGAAACTATAGTGCAGGGATTAAAGCAGGATCCTGGTTCCTCCTCAAGGGATATACAGAACAATATCTTTGAGTTCTGCAGGAACTAAGGCCCCCACCAAAGTGAAGGAAATTCTAAGTTGAGAACTATTTTCACTCAGAATTTTATGGGCATTCTTCTATTACCTTCAAGCTTACTCCAATGTTGTTGAAAAGTCTGGTGACATTCTAAGTCCCATTTCTTTGTGACTTGTTTTTTACTCTCTAGAATTTGTGTTTCTGGTTCTCCTTGTTTTGGGGGGTAATTTTCCAGTTGAACAATTTTGAATACAAAACCAGATGTGTGCCGCTCATATCTTCTGTAGCCAATTTCTCTCGGCCCCCAGCTCAGGGACTCATGCCAGAGGTCAGAGGACAGCTGTTTCCCTTAAAACCTCTGAAGAGCAATGAGAGCGCAGGGAACCAGCTCTTGGCCTGGTTAACATCAGAGAGCATGAGTGGAGGTAAGAGAACCTTCTCCCTGATCCAGTCATCTTTTGCTATGTAGCTGCTGTGCAGTGAAGGTTTGTGTCCCCCTAAAATTCACATGTTGAAGTCCTACCCCCCAGGTGATGGCATTAGGTAGTGGGAGCTCTGGGGGGATGCTTAAATCATGAGCACTTAGTGCCCTTATGAGTGGGCTTGATCTCGGGTGGCCTAGGCCTGCAGAGGCTTTAAGCAGGCTTTTGGTTCCCAGCCAGAGATTGAGGTCGGGTCGTGTCAGTGAGAGAGTTGAACCCTAGCCACTAGATCAGTGGTCAGTGACAAGTCCCTGGTGCTCAGTTTTGCAGAAAAGAATTCCACCAAAGACAGAAAAGAATTAAACAAGGGTTTATTAGGAGGAAAAAGAGTACAGTATTTGTGGATAGACACACAAGTGGACTCAGAGAGAGAAATTCGCACCCTCGTGGTAGTTTAAATCCCTTATCTTGGGGCATTTCCTTTGAGTTTCCTTTAGCCAATTATTTTGATTGGCCTGATTCTGAGTCTGTATATGGTATATCACAGGATCCCCCCATGTACGTGCGCATCTCTCAGCTAACATGAACTCCAGCAAAGAGTTTTGACATCACTCCTCTTTTGACCTCCAATGAGCTTTCTAGTCAAGAAGGAGTTTTCTTGTCATCCTTAACTACAAGAATGAGGAATATGTGGTCTTCTCTTTCATCTGGGCAGGGCCCAGCTTCCTCCCTCGATTGTCCTGCTGTCCATATTTTGGAGTTTCTGTCCACAGGGAATAGCTCCAACTGCTTACCCTTGGCTGGCTTATCTGTCTCCTGCCTCAAGATTAGTTCCTTTGTAAAAGAGGCCTAATAAAGGTCTCTTGCCCCTTTCTACTATGTAAGGTTTCAGGGGAAAATGCCAGGCACCTGGCTCTTACCAGACACCAAAGGTGTTAGTGCCGTGATCTTGGACTTCTAAGCTTTCAAAACTGTGAGAAAGAAACTTCTAATTTTCATAATCCACCAATCCACCCATCCTTTGGCATTTTGTGAGAACAGTCTGAATAGACTAAGACAGAAGTAAACCACTCCAAAATTTAGTGGTGTAAATTAACAATCTTTTCTTTTTTTCTTTTTTAATCTTTATGCTCATGATTTTTTAGATCAGGAATTTGACCAGATCTAGTGGGAATATCTCACTTCTGCTGCATAATGACTGGGACTTTAGGTGGCTAAAATGCCCAGGGAGAATTGGGGTGGAGTCATATTTCTGGGCCTCCAGTTTTGACTGTCAGGTAGTTCCTCAGTTTTTCTCCATGTTGAGCCTGATAGAGTTGAATGGCCAGGATGGCTTCTTCATGCCTGTCTGGTGACTGGGCTGGGTTGGAAACAGTAGAGGTATGGAAATACCTGTCTTCACACAGCATCGCCCCAAGACTGGCTTGGGTGATCACGCAGCGCAGTGTATGTGCTGCTGCTACTGCTAAGTCGCTTCAGTCGTGTCCGACTCTGTGCGACCCCATAGACGGCAGCCCTCCAGGTTCCCCCGTCCCTGGGATTCTCCAGGCAAGAACACTGGAGTGGACTGCCATTTCCTTCTCCAATGCATGAAAGGGAAAAGTAAAAGTGAAGTTGCTCAGTCGTGTCCGGCTCTTAGCGACCCCATGGACTGCAGCCTATCAGGCTCCTCCATCCATGGGATTTTCCAGCCAAGACTACTGGAGTGGGATGCCATTGCCTTCTCCGTGGTTATATGTAGGATAGACTTTTGTGGTAGCTGGCTTACCTCAGAGCAATCATTCCAAGATGTCCACTTGGAAGATGCAAGGTTTCTTATGATCTAGTCTCAGAAATCCTGTTGCTGAGTCCAAGCACATTCTGCTGCCCCCATGACAGGCCAATTAACTGAGAGATGAGCTGCTGAGGCAAGGAATACAACTTTATTCAGAAAGCCAGCTCACTGAGTAGATGACAGGCTAATGTCTCAAAATAATCATCTCCCTCTAGGTCTGGATGCCAGGTTCTTTTATAGAACAGAGAGGGACAGAAGTTGAGGAAGTAAAGTAAAAAGGCCATTATCATGCAGATATATCCTGGAATGGCCAGCTGTTGCAGAGAAGAAGCCAATTTTGACTCTACTGCAGAAAAGAAGCCAATTCTGACTCCATGCTGGAAATTTTCTTTGACTTGTTTTTGCGGCTTTTGTTATTATAATCACACATAATAGCCTGCCTCAGAGGATCCTGCCCCTCTGCCTGACTGTAAACTGAAGGAAGTACTTTTGTTCAGCTCATAGAGAGAAAATCTGACCATGCCCATGTCTGAATAGAAGAGATTCACACCCCCCTTCCAAATGCTGACCCTTCCCAAAGATGGTTTGCAAGACTTAAGACCCTTTTTACTTTACTTCCTCACTGCCTCTTCCTCTCTGTTGTTGTTTGGTTGCTCATGCTCTTTGTGACCCCATGGACCACAGCATGCCAGGATTCCCTGTCCTTCACTATCTCCCAGAGTTCACTCAAACTCACGTCCTCTTAAGTTGATGATGCCATCCTAACATCTCATCCTCTGTCACTCCCTTCTCCTCCTGCCCTCAATCTTTCCCAGCATCAGGTTCTTTTCCAATGAGTTAACTAGATACCATCCATCTTTGCTTCAGTATACCTCAATGAAGAGGCTGGGTGGGTGGCTTTTCTGACTAAAAAAGACGCACAAGTTGAGGGTTGCAAGTTAAGTTTTATTTGGAGCAAAGCGAGGACTGTATCCCAGGAGGCAATACCTCAGATAGCTCTGAGAGACTGTTCCAAAGAGGCAGTGGGGGAAGGTCAGTATATAAGGTTTTGGTGAAGAGGGAGTTCAATACAATTAAGCACCCATTTTTACAAGTTTTCTGCTAGTCAGGAGGATCTGATATCATCATGAAGGAATTTGTTGTTGTTCAGTCACTCAGTCATATCTGACTCTGCAAACCCATGGACTGAAGCACACTAGGCCTCCCTATCCTTCACCATCCCCCAGAGTTTGCTCAAATTCATGTCCATTGAGTCAGTGATGCCATCCAACTATCTCGTCCTCTGTTGTCCCCTTCTTTCCCTGCCTTCTATCTTTCCCAGCATCAGGGTCTTCTCCAATGAGTCAGCTCTTTGCATCAGGTGGCCAAAGTATTGGAGCTTCAGCTTCAACATCAGTCCTTCCAATGAATACTCAGGGTTGATTTCCATTAGGATTGATTGGTTTGATCTCGTAGTCCAAGGGACTCTCAAGATTCTTCACCAACACCACAGTTAGAAAGCATCAATTCTTCAGTGTTCAGCCTTCCTTATGGTCCAACTCTCACATCCACACATGACTACTGGAAAAACAATAGCTTTGACTATGTGGACCTTTGTCAGCAAAGTAATGTCTTTGCTGTTTAATACTCTAAGTTTGTCACAGGTTTCCTTCCAAGGAGCAAATGTCTTTTAATTTCATGGCTGCAGTCACCACCTGCAGTGATTTTGGAGCCCAAGAAAATAAAGCCTATCACTGTTTCCATTTTCCCCCATCTATTTGCCATGAAGTAATGGGACCGGATGCCATGATCTTAGTTTTCTGAATGTTGAGTTTTAAGCCAGCTTTTTCACTCTCCTCTTTCACTTTCATCAAGAGGCTCTTTAGCTCCTCTTCACTTTCTGCCATAAGGGTGGTGTCATCTGCATATCTGAGGTTATTGATATTTCTCCCGGCAATCTTGATTCCAGCTTGTCCTTCATCCAGCCCAGCATTTCACATGATGTACTCTGCATGTAAGTTAAATAAGCAGAGTGACAATATACAACCTAACATACTCCTTTCTCAATTTGGAACCAGTCCGTTGTTCCAAGTCCGGTTCTAACTGTTGCTCCTTGATCTTCATGCAGATTTCTCAGGAGGTAGGTCAGGTGGTCTGGTATTCCCATCTCTTGAAGAATTTTCCACAGTTTGCTGTGATCCACACAAAGTCTTTAGCATAGTTAATGAAGCAGAAGTAGATGTTTTCTGGAACTCTCTTGCTTTTTCTATGATCCAGCAGATGTTGGCAACTCGATCTCCGGTTCCTCTACCTTTTCTAAATCCAGCTTGTACATCTGAAAGTTCTCTGTTCACACACTGTTGAAGCCTAGCTTTAAGGATTTTGACCATTACCTTGATAGCGTATGAAATGAGTGCAGTTTTGGGGTAGTGAGTTAGAAATTGTTAGGCAGTTAGTGTAGGAACTCTGACACTTCGTCCTGTTTCAGTAAACATCCCACTCCATTAACCCAAAATTATACCCTTTGTCCTGAATTCCTGGCTCTCAGAGGAATGTGTCCTTGGTCTGATAAATTTATCAGCACTCAGAGCCAGGAAAGGGTGGTAATTAACTTCTGTTCCATATGCCTGAGGGAAACACAACTGGTGATCATTAATTTTTAGCCTGTATATCTGGTCCATTGTAAAATGGTCTGGGGTCATGAGAAATGGTTACGGATGGTGACTTAATGCCTAAGAAAACTGAGAATACAAGGATCAAAAGAAAACATAAAGATGTCAAGTTAAACATTGTGTTTGCACTTGCTCCTTGGAAGAAAAGCTAGGACAAACCTAAACAGCATGTTCAAAAGTAGAGACATTACTTTGCCGACAATGGTCTGTACAGTCAAAACTACGGTTTTTTCAGTAGTCATGTATGGATGTGAGAGTTGGACCATAAAGAAGGCTGAGTGCCAAATAATTGATGGTTTTAAACTGTGATGTTGGAGAAGACTCTTGAGAGTCTCTTGGACTTCAAGGAGATCAAACAAGTCCATTCTAAAGGAAATCAGTCCTGAATATTCATTGGAAGGACTGATGCTGAAACTGAAACTGCAATACTTTGGCCACCTGATGGGAAGAACTGATTCACTGGAAAAGGCCCTGATGCTGGGAAAGATGGAAGGCAGGAGAAGAAGGGGACGACAGAGGATGTGATGGTTGGATGGAATCACCGACTTGGTGGACAAGAGTTTGAGCAAATTCCAGGAGACAGTGAAGGACAAGGAGGCCTGGTGTGCCGCAGTCCATGGGTTCACAAAGAGTCAGACACAACTGAGCAACTGAACAACAACAATGGAAATTTTGAAGAAGGCACAAACTAAGCCTTGAAACTGCTCAGTTTCCCAATATAAATCAGGAAGAAAAGGAAAGTCCTTCAACTTTTCTGGAAAAGGCTCAGGGAGACATTGAAGCAACATACTCCAATGCACCTGAAATCTATGTAGGGCCAAATTATTCTTAAGGATAAATTTATTACTCAATCAGCCCTGTTCATTAGGATGAAGTTCCAAAAAATTCCAAACAAGATCTAGAGAGCCTGCTAAAGACTGCCACATCTGTACTCTATAATAGAGATCAGGAGGAATGTAAGGAGAAAGAGAGGAGAGATAAGAAAATGGCTGAAACTCTCGTGGCTCTACAGGGAGTTAACTTTAGAGCTCCAAAAACAGGTGGACAAAAGCTAAAGCCTGGAGTCTGTTTCCTCTGGGGCAAGGAGGGACACTTCAAGGGAAAATGCCTCCAGGCTAAGATACTGCCACCTAAGCCATGCCCCCTTTGTTAAGGTGATCATTGAAAGAGGAATTGCCCTCAGAGACACAGGTCTCTGAAATCAGTTCCTCAGACCCAAGATCAAGACTGATGGGGACCAGGGCTTCCCACTTTGGCTCCCATCCTCATCACAGCACAAGAGCTTCAGATAATTCTGACCGTAGGAGACTGCCCTGTTAACTTTCCTTGTGATATAAGAGCCACTTTTTCAGCCCCCCTTTCTAATCCAGGACCTCCCTCAACTAAATCACCCACTATATGTGGCATTTCTGGGAAGTAGATTACAAAATTCTTCATACAACCATTGAGTTGTGACTGAGAGTCCATTCTCTTTTCCCATGCCTCCCTGATAACACCAGAAAGCCCAACTCCCAACCTGGGAAGAGATATACTATCTAATATGCAAGCTTCAATCCATATGAAATGGAACCCACAGAAAATTTATGTCTACCCCTAACAGAAATAGATATTAACCCTGAGCTTTGGGCAGTTAGAGGAAAGATAGGAAGAGCAGTCTCTGCTCAGCCAACACAGATAACTCTTAAAGATCCTAATAAATTTCAGCATCAAAAACAATATCCCCTAAAAACCGGAGGCATGACAGGGATTCATTCCCCTAATTAAAAATCTCAAAGAACAAGGCTTTTTCTTAATTGAATGCAATAGCCCTTGTAACACATCTGTTCTAGGAGTACAAAAACAAAATGGAGACTGGAGCCAGTACAAGACCTTTGTCTCATTAATGAAGCTGTAATTCCATTACATCCTGTGGTGCCTAACCCCTATCCTTTACTTTCCCAGATCCCAGAAATGGCAACCTGGTTTACTGTACTAGATTTAAAGGATGCCTTCTTTTGTATTCCTCTAGCCCAAAGTTCACAATTTTTGTTTGCTTTTGAGGATCCGTCTGATTCCTCTACCCAATTAACTTGGACAGTGTTCCCTCAAGGATTTAGAGATACTCCCCACTTGACTGGGCAGGCTTTGGCTAAAGACCTAGCTGCCTTTTAGGCACCAGAGCTTATATCCAAAATGTAGATGACATTTTCCTTTGCAGTGACTCAAAGGAACAATGTGACCAAGCTACCTGTGATTTTCTTATTATGCAGCCCAGTGTGGTTACAAAGTATCAAAATCTAAAGCTTAGATATGTCAGCATGAAGTTAAATATTTAGGACTCAAACTTTCACATGGAACTCAAGCCTTAGGGAAGGAAAGAATAAAGCCCATTTTACAACATCCTCTCCCTTGTACTATTAGACAACTCCATGGTTTCCTTGGTATAACTGACTACTGCTGAATGTGCATTCCTGGATATGGAGAGCTAGCTCAACCTCTACATAAGTTACTAAAAGAGACTAAACAATTAGGACAAAAGGTATTACAATGGGAAGCTGAAGAAATACATGCATTTAAGCCTTTACAACAGGCTCTTTTCAGGCCTACTCTCAACCTGCCTGCAGGAAACCAATTTAATATTTTTATAACAGATCAGGAATAGCACTGGGAGTCCTAACACAACCCAAAGGAAACTCACAACAACCTATTGCTTATTTGAAGAAAGAACTCAATTCTGTAGCTCAAGGATGGCCTCATTGTCTGCAAATAGTGTCCTTAGTAGCTCTATTCATTCCTGAAACTACTAAATTAATTATAGACTGAAATCTGGTGGTCCCTACTTCACATGATATCTCTGGAATTTTAAACTCTAAGGGAGGATTGTGGTTATCAGACCATCAGCTTCTCAGATACCAATCACTGCTCTTAGAAGGACCCATAACTCAGCTAAAAACTTGCTCAACTTTAAACCCAGCTACATTCCTTCCTGAGTCATTTAATAAAAAATCAGAGCATGACTGTCATCAAGTCCTATCTTTAAGTTACTCAGCAAGAGAGGACTTCAGAGACACGCCATTAGAAAATCCAGATGTAACTATGTTTACCGATGGCAGTTCCTTTATAGAGAAAGGAGAACATAAAGTAGGCTATGAAGTGGTAACTTTATTTGAAACCTTAGAAAGTTGCTCCCTACCTCCTGGGACTAGTGCTCAATTGGCTGAATTAATTGCTTTAACCACAGCTTTAGAACTGGGGACTAATAGAAGAGTAAACGTATATACTGACTCCAAATATGCTTACCTATTTCTTCATGCTCATGCTGCCATTTGGAAAGAGAGGAACTTTAAAACTATAGACGGCAGTCCCATCAAATACTATCAAGAAATTATGTGCCTCCTAGACACAAGGTTACCCAAGGAGGTGGCAGTAATACATTGTCGTGGTCATCAGAAGGATGATTCTGGAAAACAGCAGAGGGAAATAGGACTACAGATCAACAAGCACAAACAGAAACATAGACTTTTAATACTCAGGCTCCCCACCTCTGGGACAGAATTCCCGCTGACATAAAACCCCACTAATCTCCTGAGGAACTTCAACATTCCCTTTCTCAAAGGGATATTTTGCTCTCATCAGGTTGGCTTCAAACAGAAGATCAAAAGCTTATATTACTATCCAATGGCCAATGGAAGGTTCTTAAAACATTACATCAAACATTCTGTCTGGGAATTGAAAATACTTACCAACTTGCTAAAAGTCTCTTTAAAGGAAAGGGATAAAAAAAACTGTAGTTCAAATTGTTAAGGGATGTGAGATATGTCAAGAAAATAATCCCCATAACAGCTAATCAGTTCCTCCAGGTTTACAATGTACAGGAAAATATGCTGGAGAAGACTGGCAGATAGATTTGACCCATATGTCTAAACCAAAGGAACATTAACACAGCATTGTATCAATTGTATCAATTGATACAGCATTGTATCAATTGTATCAATTGATACAGCATTAAAAAATAAATATTTAAATTTCTCCTAATTGTATATAAATGATTCCTTTTTTCTTTTTTTTTAATCAACATCCTATCTACTATCCACTATCCAGACCTGTCCTCACCTTCTCTTTCAGACAAAACCACTTTGGAGGAATTAAGTTGTTCCATAGCTGTCACGGTCTTCGTAGACCGGGACCTGGGGACTGGAGTCGACGAGAAGAAGGGCACAGGGGACCCACGTCTCTAGTGAAACAAGGGCACTTTATTTGCAGAAACGCATTCTTATATATCTTCAATGAAGTGATTACTCAGCCATTAAAAAGAATGAAATTCCACCAGTTGCGAAAAAAAATGGCTAGTCCTTTAAGTAAAAGGTCACTGAAGGGAGTCGCTGAAGGGAATCCAAGCAGGCGCCCTTTCCCGTGATCTCAGTCCTGAGAACCGCGTGCAGCTCTGCTCCTTCCTGTTTTCCAGGAACTGATAAGGAACAGAGAGTCCTTGAGAAATGGACACAAAGGAAGACCACAGCATATTGGATCCCTTAAAGCTGAACGTCCCCTAACACATAGCCATCCCATCTTCCTCTCACAATATCATTCCCAAAGAAGATTGTAGAAACTGCTGATATCCTGCAGACTGTTTAACTCTGATGAACCGGAACCATTTAATGATGTCGATATTCCCCAAGTAGCAAATGACAATGAACTACTTGATCAGTAGAGTAACATTTTTCCAGTTTGAAATTCCCCTTCTGGAAACATGACAGGACGGGTTTCTAAACAAAAAGGTCTCACCCTCATGAGCCATAAGAATATCTGCCTTTATGCCTTTATGGATCTATATTTTTAGAATATCAATTCACTCACTCTAAATCTCTCATCCTTTTATTTTCCAACAGCATGGAGAAAAACTATTGTTTGAAGAAAGCAAGAATCAGACATGTTTATCTTTCTTAATTCAGGGGACTCTTAAAAATTTTCCATGATTCATCAGTAAGACCTGGTTTCTTTTCATCCTTATTTGGTTCCTTGGGAAAGAATTTGGCATATCTTATTGAATAAACACTTCCTGCCAAGCAGTGCACTATTTATTATGATCTTTTTCTTTATTTATAGGTGTTCTAAACTCTGATGACTAATATTTCTGGAGATCTCAACCCTTAGATAAGTAATGACATTACTTAGTCTCTATTCTTAATAATTTTAGAAGGTGTACTGCTTGTCCAAGGGCCATTCTTCTACAGAATTAATTCCTAAATTGTATTCAGAAGAATATTGTTGAGTGTGACTTGAAAAATAAAGATTTCCATGATCAAATAAGTTTAGGAAACACGAAGTGAAGCAATTAAAAGGTACATCAGGACTTCTTAAAACTTTAATACAGGAGATTAGAGAAGATTTGTGAATCTTAAAATGAAGAGTGTCCTATATAGCCTTTCCATAATTTACTGACTTTTATTGCAAGCAGCATAAATGTTTTATACTTAGCATTATTCTGAATACATTTTGAGAAATGCTACTTTAGAAATAGCTAGGACTTCTCTGAAGTTCCAGGGGTTAGGATGCCAAGCTTCCAATGCAGGGGACGAGGTTTGACCCTGGTCAAGAAACTGGGACCCCATGTGCCAAAAGAACAAAAAAAAGAAAGGAAAAAAAGAAATAGCTAAATAAGTCAAAATGGAAACTTTTTAAAAATCTACTTATCCAAAAACATAACCTACTGGAAATTAATAATGTTGTTGAACAATAACTTCAGAACAAATTTACTGAAAGCCTTATATTTTCTAGCTAAAGATCAGCATTGCTTAATGGCTATTCTTTTCTCACTCTCATAATTTAAGTGAGTATCTGAGATCTTCACAGAGAATGACCACTTAAAACTTCATTCTTACTCTAAGTTTAATTTAAGCCACTAAACAGACTGAGTTGACAGAAGGGACTCTAAATTTATAAATAACCTTTTCAATCTCCTAAAGAACTTCTGATGCTTTGTTTTAAGGAACTTAGAAGAAACTTTCCCCATGACTTGCCAGCAGAGTATTGACAGACCATTTCTGACTATTTCATGCTACAGCAAAGAAGATAACCTTCTAGCTCTTAATTTTAAAAACAAATACCCAGAAGCAAAAGAAAGAAGGAGGGTAAGGGAGATGAGAAAAGAAGGAAAAGTAGAAGGAGGAAAATAGCTAGGCAGATTGTTTACAAAATGGCAGTATTTGCACAATGCTTTACAAAATAGCCACAAGTTCTCAGATCCCTGTTTTCACTCTCTTTGCAATGACTTTGAGCTTCCTCCCATCAAGAAGTAGAGTCCATTTCTCCATCCTTTGAACCTAGGCTTGACCTTGCCATTTGTTTTGGTCAATAGGCCATTGTGAATATGATGCAAACAAAGACTGCATTGGGGCTTGCCCCTTCCTGCAACTCTTTGGAATCCCAGGTACATCATGTGAAGAAGCCCATGTAGACTAGATTTTGGGAAGATGAAGCCCAAGATGGAGCAGAGAAGAGCCAAATTTCTAACTTTACTTTTAATTGTAACATTTATTTCCTGTAATAATAGATGATTAGCTTAGTCATACCACCCTCGTGCTAGTCATCTTCCTCATCAAACTTGAAAAGACCAGAGGATTGTGAAACTGAGATTTCAAAGAAGGGATGTGAGTATTCAACATAGAGGGAGCAGAGATGTAGGAGTGCCCTGATGCAGGAAAAGAGGGGGTCCTTTGAAAAATTAAAAGATGTCGGTGGAGGAACTTCCCTGGTGGTCCAAACGTTTAGACTTCAAGCTTCCATTGCAAGGGTGCAGGTTTGATACTTGGTGGGGGAATTCCAATCCTACGTGCCTCGTGGTGCAGCCAAAATCCAAATAAACTAAAAAGCAGAAACAAAAATATAAAAGAAGTCAGTGAGCAGGGTAGTGAAGAGTATAAGATGAAATAGAAGGGATAAACAGAGACAGGCAGAACTTGGAACATGCATGATACAGAACGTGCAAGACTATCTAAATTTACAAGAACTGGATTTTATTTTCAGTGATTATCTTTTTTGCATCAAACTAAAAAAAAGGTTTTTTTTTCACTGTAGTGTGTGGCACCATTGACACGTGGAGGTATCAGTGGGGGAGGGCAAGTGATGAAACCAAGTTGGAGGGCTATTTAGCTATACAAATTCAAGGCCTTAAATATTTCTCTTTGATCCCAAAATTCAACATTATTCTAAGAAATTATCATGACTGTGCAAAAATGTGCCTTTTCAAATAAGTTCATCTCATTATTTTAGATAATGGTGAAAACTGGAGGTAATCAAAAATGTCTGATAATAGTTTATTAGTGAAATAAATTGCAATATATCATAACATATTATTATTAAGCCATTGAAATTATTGTTAAAGTGTATATGTATATATAAAACATAGAAAAGGGCAGGCTACAAAATAATATACTCAATATAATCTCCATTATGTTAAAAAGAAAATTGCAGAGAAATAAGTAAGTGGAAAAATATAGAACCAAATGTTAACAATGTTTCTATTTGTAGCTGGAGTTAGGAGTATTGTAGTAGAAAAATATTTAGGGAAAATCCTGAAGCCACCAAATTTCCTACTCCCAATATTCTTCAATGACTGCATCTCTGGGTCAGAAATACCACTGTACAAAGACTGTTTATATACGTTGTTATATGTAAAAATGTTAGTGATATATTGTGACAGTCAAAATATAGAGATTGTATGCAATACAAATTTAGCTCTGTAACAGACTATACTAAAATAATTAGAGAAAAATATGCTTGCCAAATAATTTAAGTCTGAGTTTACAATCCTAACGGAAATCAGTCCTGAATATTCATTGGAAGGACTAATGCTGAAGCTGAAACTCCAGTACTTTGGCCACCTGATGCAAAAAACTGACTCCTTGGAAAAGACCCTGATGCTGGGAAAGATTGAAAGCAGGAAGAGAAGGGGGCGACAGAGGATGAGATGGTTGGATGGTATCACCGACTCAATGGACAAGATTTTGAGTAAGCTCTAGGAGACAGTGATAAACAGGGAAGCTTGGCATGCTGCAGTCCATGGGTTACAAAGAGTTGGACATGACTGAGTGACTGAACTGAGCTGACTCTAGAATGAAGAAAGTCCAGAAGGAGAAAACTAACTGTAGTGTCAAGCTAACACTCTGATACAGGGAGCACAGAATATGACACAGACAGATGGAGATGGGGAAGGCTCAGACCTCCATCCCACGTGAGGATCCAACAGCTACATCTGAGAGTCTAGGCTTCTGTCCATCATATCATATGTAGTGTGCTCAGTCATGTCCAAGTCTTTGTGGTCCTATGGACTGTAGCCTGCCGGGCTCCTCTGTCCATGGAATTTTCCAGGCAAGCATATTGGAGTGGGGTGTCGTCTCCTACTACAGGGAATCTTCCCAACTCTGGGATCCAATCCATGTCTCTTGTGTCCTCCTACATTGGCAGGCAGATGCTTTATCACTAGTGCCACCTGGGAAGCCCCATCATATGTAGATCACATCCAACTAAGTAGGAAGATGTTTAATCATCTCAACATCCTGATCCCTGTAAAGTGAGCTGGCTTCACAGCTACTTTTCCCTCAAGATCCCTGAGGACACCCTTCCAGGCATGCTTATCTGCTTAGGAGTCCCCCAAAGTTGCTCAGACTTAGACTTGGGGTTTTATCTGTGTGGAGGTGACTATCTTTATCTTCTTTTGTTGACACTTTCTGAATAATTAAAGATAGGAGTGAGTATGAATTTTGAAAATCTTTGGGGGACTTCCCTGGTGGTCCAGGGGTCAAGAATCCATGCCTCTACTACAGGGTACATGGGATAGATCCCTGATCAGGGAACTCCCACATGCAGCAGTGTGGCCAAAAATAGTAATAATAAATAAAAATCATCGGGGGGGGAAGCAATTTTTGCTTATTATTGTATTTCCCTAGATAGCTTAACAGGAGAAGATGAAACAAAACCCCAAAACCCTGCCTCTTATCAGCAATTGTTGAGATTAGAGTTTTTTTTGAAGTTCAAACTCCACATAGCTGATTTTATTTTCTTCATTTTTACTTATCTTTATTCTTTCAACTTTTTCCAGTGAGCATGTAATTACTTTCAAGGATAGAAAGATCAGTGTTATTAATTTTTATATCTCACTACCAATTTTTATTGCTTTGTTTTTAAATGACAACCAAAAAAAAAAAAAGAGAGATTGAAGTCCCTGGGTGTGAATGCCAGAACTAATAATGAAAGTGGTTTGGCATGAACTAATAATGAAAGTGGTCTGGCACAGTTGCCCAGAGCATGAATTGGGTAAGAAAAGTATCGAAAGCACAGATTTCTAACAGTGTTTATAAGGCCTATTTCTCCCAGCCTGAGAGGCCTTGTGCGAATGTCTGCAATTTTGCAAACTCTCATAAATCAGAAAGAAAATCTAAAGTTCCAATAGAAAATAAAGGGGCAAAATTGTTTTTCTATTTATGGATGTAGAAGACTATAGCATATTCAGTCTGAATGCTTTAAATGTAGATAATTGTGGCAAACTGTGTTTCCCCAAAATGGCCCCATTCCTTGGGTTTATCTGCAATGTGACTTTGACCCTCTTATCATGAAATGGGGTCTGCTTTTTGACTTTTCCTCCCCCTTACTCCAGGCGATTTGACTCACGTAGAACATTTGTAACATTCTATTAACATTTAGAATGCCTGGAATAGATGCTGAATTTCAAGACTAGATCAGAAAAAGCATGGTAGCTTCTGCCTCCGCTCACTGGAATACTAGCCCTTGAAAGTCTGCAGCTGGCGTGTAAGTCAACCAGCTGTCCCGAGGCCCAGATCAGTCCATGCAGAGAGATCATTCAGCCAGACCCAGAGACCACAGAAAGTAAGTGAGTTGCCTAGCTAGCCCCAGCCCCCAGCTGCTGTTTGTTGTTCAGTCGCTCATTTGTGTCTGCTTCTTTGCGACCCCATGGACTACAGCACGTCAGGCTTCCCTGTCCTTCACTATCTCCTGGAATTTGCTCAAACTCATGTCCATTGAGTTGATGATGCCATCCAACCATCTCATCCAGCTGCTCTAGCCCCCAGCTGTTCCAGTTTTAGCCACTCTCTGCCAGCATTTCATGAGAGCCTCCAAGCCAGACCCAACCAGCAAGCCCTCCAGGATTCTTCAGCCCCATGCCCCAGCCCCCAAAACATGTGGTGTGCTAAAGGAGGCATGCTAAAGATATTAAGGAATGTGATTAGACCATCCCTGTCTGCTAAGACCCTAACCTTCTGGATTATTACACTGCAAAGGGAGTCCTCCAGAAAGACAGTCCTGGATTGTAGAAGAGATATATACATCTGAAAGGAACAGAGAAAGGACTAAAAATTGCAAATTGCAAGTTTTCTAAAACAAATGATTTAAGAAAAATGAGGAAGGTTTTGACTGGAAGAAACAACCTATTCTTCTGGTAGCCTTGTGCTTTTCCAGGCTGGAAATTAAGGCGTGTAGGGTTGTCCCAAAGACATGGCTTTAGGCTGCTGGAAGCCAGGTAGAGCTTGGTCAGATCTCTGAGTCTGGAGGTGGGAGTGGAGTGGGGAGGGAGTAGGCATGGAGTTGCTTTCGCAGTTTGCAGTTCTGTTGTTACACAGCAATGGATAAACAGAGCAAACTTTTTACCTAAAAGTGAAGTGCTCCTGTAACAAAAACCAAAAACACACCACATTGACTTAGAGACTGGGCAGCAGGAGGAAGGTAGAAGGACCTTGCTGTTGTTGTTGTTGTTGTTCAGTTGCTAAGTCATGTCCAACTCTTTGTGACCCCATGGACTGCAGCATGCTAGGCTTCCTTGTCCTTCACCGTTTCCCTGAGTTTGCCCAAACTCATGTCCATTGAGCCACTGATGCCATCCAACCATCGAACTAGCATCAGGGTCTTTTCCAATGAGTTGGCTCTTCGCATCAGGTGGCCGAAGTATTGGAACTTCAGTTTCAGCATCAGTCCTTCCAATGAATATTCAGGGTTGATTACCTTTAGGATTGACTGGTTTGATCTCCTTGAAGGACCTTGAGGAGACTATTATGTGAGAGCTGAGAGCCTGGAGGAAGTTGTCAGTGCCTGCCTATAACAGGTAGAAAGAGTGCAGCTTAAAAGGGAAGTCTCTGTTTTTAAGAAAACTGAGAGGAAATATAAAAAATTCGGGACTTGGTAGATTCAAAAATAAAATGATTTCTCATTCCCAGATTTTCCAGACAGCAGCATATCTTCAAAATACATGGCTATATACGTATCGATTGCCTCTTCATATTTTATATTTTTATAAAGAGAAGAGGAAAACAATTTGATCTTTTCTGCATAATTGATCAAAAATTGGTTTTTTAATTATTCATAGCTTTGGCTAGGTATTAATGAGAATTATCTCAGTCCAGTTCAGTCACTCAGTCATGTCCGACTCTTTGCAAACCCATGGACTGCAGCACACCAGGCCTCCCTGTCCATCACCAATTCCCAGAGTTTACTCAAATTCATGCCCATTGAGTCAGTAATGCCATTCAACCATCTCATCCTCTGTCATCCCCTTCTCCTCCTGCCTTCAATCTTTCCCGGCATCAGGGTCTTTTCAAATGAGTCAGTTCTTCACATCAAGTGGCCAAAGGATTGGAGTTTCAGCTTCAACATCAGTCCTTCCAATGAATATTCAGGATTGATTTCCTTTAGGATTGACTAGTTGGATATCCTTGCAGTCCAAGGGACTCTCAACAGTCTTCTCCAACACCCCATTTCAAAAGCATCAATTCTTCAGCACTATGCTTTCTTTACATCCATACATGACTACTAGAAAAACCATGGTTTTGACTAGATGGACCTTTGTTGGCAAAGTACTGTCTCTACTTTTTAATATGCTGTCTAGGTTTGGTCATAACTTTCTTTCCAAGGAGTAAGCGTCTTTTAGTTTCATGGCTGCAGACACCATCTGCAGTAATTTTGGAGCCCCCAAAAATAAAGTCTGTCACAGTTTCCACTGTTTCAGTATTTATTTGCCATGAAGTGATGGGACCAGAGGCCATGATCTTAGTTTCCTGAATGTTGAGCTTTAAGCCAACTTTTTCACTCTCCTCTTTCACTTGCATCAAGAGGCTCTTTAGTTCCTCTTCACTTTCTGCCATAAGGGTGATGTCATCTGCATATCTGAGGTTATTGATATTTCTCCCGGCAATCTTAACTCCAGCTTGTGCTTCCTCTAGCCCAGCGTTTCTCATGATGTACTCTGCATAGAAGTTAAATAAGCAGGGTGACAGTATACAGCCTTGACGGACTCCTTTTCCTATTCGGAACCAGTCTGTTGTTCCATGTCCAGTTCTAACTGTTGCTTCCTGACCTGCATACAGATTTCTCAAGAGGCAGGTCAGGTGGTCTGATATTCCCATCTCTTTAAGAATTTTCCATAGCTTGTTGTGGTCCACACAGTCAAAGGCTTTGGCATAGTCAATAAAGCAAAAGTAGATATTTTTCTGGAACTCTCTTGCTTTTTCAGTGATCCAACGGATGTTGGCAATTTGATCTCTGGTTCCTCTCCCTTTTCCATATCCAGCTTGAACATCTGAAAGTTCATGATTCACATACTGTTGAAGCCTGGCTTGGAGAATTTTGAGCATTACTTTGCTATTGTGTGAGATGAGTGCAATTGTGTGGTAGTTTGAGAAATCTTTGACATTGCTTTTCTTTGGGATTGGAATGAAAACTGACCTTTTCCGGTCCTGTGGCCACTGCTGAGTTTTCCAAATTTGCTGGCATATTGAGTGCAGCACTTTCACAGCATCATCTTTTAGGATTAGAAATAGCTCAGCTGGAATTCCATCACCTCCACTAGCTTTGTCATGCACCTAATTTTATATGTTGACTATTTGGAGTAATTCCCAGAGACTCGTTTCTGCCTCCATTTGTCAGAAAGGAAAATTTTCTCTTTACCCTTCTAGGGTCTCTGGGCTGGTCTAAAAGTTAAATTGCTGTGAGACAGATTAACAGGAGAAAAACAAAACAACATATGTACATGGGAGAGACCCAGGAAAACTGGGTACCTTACCAAAATTGTTGAAGCCCTCACATAAATACCAGCTTTAGCTGAAGACAAGAGGATTATAGAGGTAGTGGTTTGGGACTTCCCAAGGGGAGGAAGGCACTTCATAGGGAGATGGAAGAACAAAGATTGGATCAACAAATGTTTCCTGGGCCTTGAAGAGACAGAGGGACTTTGCTAGGCTCCTTCCTGTCTCCACACTTAGTTCATGCTGTTTGAGTATGGTGATGCTCCCTTCCTGCAACACGTCCTGTCTACATTCTGTTAGGCAGTTAAGGGGAAGTTCAGAGGTTCTTCCCAAGTCCCTGGGACCTTAAAAATAACCAGTCTAAATTAACCTGGATGGCAGATTTTTTCCTCTACACACATTTCTCTGCTCCTCTCCTCTATGTGTGCGTGTGTTCTCAGTCACTTCGGTTGTTTCTGCCTCTTCTTGACCCCATGAATCCTAGTCCACCAGGCTCCTCTGTCCAAGATTTTTCAGGCAAGAATAGTGGGATGAGTTGCCATGCCCTCCTCCAGGGGACCTGCCCAGCCTAGGGATCAAACCCGAGTCTCCCACGCCTCCTGCTTTGCCGGTGGGTTCTTGACTACTGAGCTACCAGGGAAGCTCTTCTTGTCTCTTCTAACTACAACCATAAAAATAAACAACCATAATAGGACTCTGAAAAATAGAAAAGAGAAGGCAAACTGGCTAAGGACTTCGGGAATTGAGGAACAACAAGCCGTGAGTTCCCTGGGTTCAACTTTTTTCCTCCCAAGTATCTTGAACTGGATGTGGGAAAGCAGGACAGACCAAAATGAAATCCTGAGAAAAGCTGCCTCTGGCCCAAGGACCAGGAAAGGGAAGCCCAGCAAACACCTAACAGAGAGCCCCACCCATGACTCCAAACTCACTGGCAGCAGATGGGCTGTCAGGGGAGACAGGACAGAGGAGGCCTGGCATTTCCCAGCCCCCACTTCCTGCATAAGGCAATCCAGTCCTGGTGTTTCCCAACTTTTTCCACCTGAAGGAAACCAGAATGTTACCCCAAAATATGCCTCAATGACATAAATATTGTTTTGAATTTGTGAAAGAAAAACCACAGGTCCAAAATGGCGTCACTTGTGCTAAAGCCCATGATACCAAATCTACATTTAGGACCTGACCTAATTGCAGTTTCTACCTTCATTAGAAATGGCGTCTTAATCAACTAGTATGAAATTTTCTTGTCAGCCCCAGCAAGGGCAACTGTCACATGGCCCTCTCCATCTTAGAGGTAGAAGAAGAGGCAGTCTGCATCCCACCAAAAGAAGACATCCCGGCCAAAAATAATCTTCTCTTCCTTGCTAATAGCTCCCCCACCCCACCCTTCTGCCTATCAAAGCCTTCAATTTTGTACCTTTCTAGTTGCTACATGGCATGCTGCCCAGTTCATGAACTGCATAATACAACCAACTGGAACTTCAAATTTACTCAGCTGAATTTTGTTTTTTAAGATGAAGGCAACTAAGAATCAAGAAAGGCAGAAAACGTTTCCCCTTGTCTGCCTAAACGCAAAATTTAAATTTTCCTCTTCTTAAAGACAGACTCAAATCAGCCCAGAGATGGCAACAGAAAAATCCCCAAACAACCTTTCCGCCATTAGTTCCCTCCCATATATTTACCTTCCCAGTCTGTGGCCTTTGGAAGCCTGAACTGCTTTCCTTTGTCCTTGTTATTATTTAAGTTTGTTATTCTTTAATTAAAACTGGTTATTCCTTGTAATTATTTAATTAAAACTGGTTATTATTTAAGTACTATTTATTTATTTATTTTTGGCAGGACTGGGTCTTTGTTGCTGTGAGCCGGCTTTCTCTATCTAGTTGCTGTGAGCGGAGGTTACTCTCTATTTGTGGTGCAAGGGCTTCTCATTGTGGTGGCTTCTCTTGTTGCAGATCACAGCCTCTAGGCACTCGGGCTCCAGTAATTGTGGCTCGCAGGCTCCGGAACGTGGGCTCATTAGTTGTGGGCACGTGGGCTCAGTTGCCCCATGGCATGTGGTATCTTCCCGGACCAGGGATCTAACCGGTGTCCTTTGCATTGAAAGCTGAATTTTTACCCACTGGACCACCAGGGAAGGCCTGTTATTATTTTTTATTGTTGTTGTTCTTTGTTGAAGATACTGTATAAACTGAAATTCTAAACTGCCACTTCCAGTTACTTTTTTTTCTTAATGTATATATTTTATTGAAGTATAGTCAATTTACAGTGTTTCAGGTGCATAGGAAGGTGATTCAGTTATACATATACACATATATTATTTCTCAGATTATTTTTCATTATGGGTTATTATAAGATGTTGACTGCAGTTCCCTGTGCTATACAGTAAGCCTTTGTTGCTTGTTGCATGTCTATTTTTTTTTTTTTAACTAGAAATCTAGCATTCTATTCATACTAAGTCAAACAAATGGAATCAAAGATCCTGCCAGCATTGGGCAGCCCAGGGACTGCTCTCCTTCCTGGGGTTCTGCTTATGCCTCCCCCACCCACCTGGTAATACCAGGACCAGAGAAGGGTTAAGGCAGCCCCAAGTGAACTTAGGAGAACATAGCAGCACTTCAAGAGCTAGAAAAATTAAATTGTCCTTGGAACCCCAGCCCATGAAAGTAAGCTAAGAGCTACATCTTAATTGCCTACTAAAATATGATTAAATAGGGTTCAGATTCTCCTAACAATATCCAAAATGCTTAGGATACAATAGAAAATCACCCATCATACCAAGAATCAGGAAAATCACAAATTGGATGAGAAAAGACATTCAACGGCCAATTCTGAGATGAAACAGATACTGGAATTATCTGACAAAGATTTTAAAGCAGCTATCACCAAAAAATGCTCTTATGTGCAATTACAAAGTTTCCTGGGACAAATAAAAATTAGAGCCTTGTGGACTTGTGGGACAGTAACAAAAGATCTAATCATTGGATTCTCAAAGGAAGTGAAAGAATAGGGGTGGGGAGGTGAGGAGAATGGCTGAAAAATTCAAAGAAATAATAGTGGCTGAAAACATCACAGATTGAGAAAAGACATACAACTACAGATGAAAGAAACTGAGCAAATTCTCAAAAAAGGAAATCCACACCAAGATACATGTTAACTTCTGAAAGCTAAAGACAAAGGTACAGTGGCTAAGATGGTTTTATTGTTGTTTAGTCACTAAATCATGTCCCACTCTTTTGCAAACCCATGGACTGAAGCTTGCCAGGCTCTTCTGTCCCTGGGATTTCCCAGGCAAGAATACTGGAGTAATGCAGGGGACATGGGTTCAAGCTCTGGTCTGGGAAGATTCCACATGCTGTGGAGCAACAAAACCCATGTGCCACAACTACTGAGCCTGAGTGCCCAGAGCCAGTGCTCCACAAGAGAAACAACCACAATGAAAAGCCCATGCACCACAATGAAGAGAAAGCTCTCACAAAGCAGCAAAGACCCAGCACAGCCAAACAATAAATAAATTAGTAATAATAATAAATAATAAAACAGACAAATGTCTGTTACAATTTGGGGATGAAGAACTTTGTAAGCTTTAGTTTTAAAAAAAGAAAGAAATTTTATTTCATTCTCCATCAGACAGAAAATGAGTGTCAAGAACAGAGTGTTTCTTGAAATGTTTTCTAGCTCTGATGCTGAATGCTCAGCTTCTCTGTACACCAGTACTGAATCAAGTCTCAGAGACAGAGTTATAGGTGAAGTAAAAAAGGATAGCTTTATTACTTTGCCAGGCAATGGGGGCCACAGCGGGCTAATGCCCTCAAAACCAGGTGTGCCAACTTGGAGAAGGTAGTGGGAAGTTTTAAAGAAATTGTTCAAAGAGGGCATAATCAGCTTGTGGACATTCTTCTGATGGGTTGGTGGTGACGTAAGTAGGAGTCAGCATCATCAGCCCTCTGGTCCAACTGGTCTGGGGTCTACATGCTTGTGGGCAGAATACCCTCATTAACTTCTCCCACCTGGAAGGAGTTTCAGTATCTGCAAAATAGCCCAAAGATATTGCTGTGTGTATCCTTTGATGGGGAAATAGGACCATGCCCCAAGGCTGCTCTTGACTGTTTGTTTCTCCTTGGTCTTGCATCCTCTCTCATCCCAAATTAACAACTGCTTGAATCTGCCCACTGCAACTCAGGGAAGGTCATGGAGGCTGAGTGAAGGCTGTTTACTATAATCAAAGAAAGGAGGCGCACAGAAAGGCTTTGTGCCCAGGAGCCCCATGGCATCCTGCTCAGCATCAGCTCTGTGAATTCTCTTAATGTTTACCTTCAATAATTCAAAGAGAATATTATCACCTACAGCCTGTGAGTAGGATTTTCATATTTAAATCTTCAAATAAAATCTAGTGACACTTTGTTTTTATTCTCATAGAACCTCAACTCCTGTGAATATCGGTTGAAAAAAAAAATCTTTATTGAAAAAAGTCATTGATTTATGTAGGCAAGAAGTCGGTTTGTTACCAAGTCCAAGCTTGCTCTGCTTGCTGCATGACAAGCCAATGAACCTGAGAGATGAAGTGGTGAGGCAAGGAATACAACTTTATTTGGAAAGCTGGCTGATCGAGAAGATGACAGACTAATGTCTCAAAATAACCATCTTGTCAGGGTCTGGATGCCAGGTTCTTTTATAGAGTCAGAGAAAGAGAAGCAATGAGGAACTAAAGTCAAAAGGGAGAATAGAAAGGGAGAGGCAGTGAGGAAGTAAAAGGGTCTTCAGTCTTGCAAAACAGCTCTAGGAATGGCCAGCCTTTGGAAAGGTTATACTAATCTCCTTTTTTTTTTTTAAAGCCATTCATCTGTGGGCTGTAAGCTTCCTAGGTGGTGTGAGTGGTAAAGAACCAATGCAAGGGACGTAGAGACATGGGTTTGATCCTTAGGTCAGGAAGATCCCATTGAGAAGGAAATGAGAACTCACTCCAGTATTCTTAGTATTCTTGCCTGGAGAATCCAATGGACAGAAGAGCCTGTCTGGCTACAGTTCATAGGGTTGCACAGTCAGACATGACTGAAGTAACTTAGCACGAAGGCAGGGTCAGATTATCTCTTCATGAGCTGAACAAAGGCTCTTTAGTTTAACAGGCAGGCAGAGGGGCAGGGTCCTCTGAGGCAGGCCATTATGTATGACTGTAATAAAAAAAAAAGCCATGAAAAGCAACTCAAAGCAATAGTTTCCAACATGGAGTCAGAATTGGCTTCTCCCTACAGCAAGTTTATTACTTGACTGTAGTCTTTAAATTCTTGCTTCATTTGATATGTTATTAGACTTTTTCGTCTACCGTTCTTGGCTGCACATTTGTTGTTCTCATTGTTATTGTTCAGTGGCTAAGTTGTGTCAGACTCTTTGCAATGATGTGCCCTAAAGTCCATTAGGCTCCTCTATCCTCCACTATCTCCCGGAATTTACTCAAATTCATGTCCTTGAATCAGTGATGCTATCTAACCATCTCATCCTCTGCTGCCCCCTTCTATTTTTGCCTTCAGTCTTTCCAAGCATCAGGGTCTTTTCCAATGAGCTGGCTCTTTGCAACAGGTGGCCAAAGTATTGGAGCTTCAGCTTCAGCATCCGTCCTTCCAACGAATATTCAGGATTGATTTCCTTTAGGATTGACTGATTACATCTCCTTGCAGTCCATTGGCAGCACATTACAGAACAGTTAACTGGGCTTCCCAAATGGCTCAGCGGTAAGGAATCCAGCTGCCAATGCAGGAGACAGAGATTCAATCCCTGGGTTGGAAAGAACACCTGGAGATGGAAATGACAACCCATTTCAGTATTCTTGCCTGGGAAATCCCATGGACAGAGGATCCTGGCGGGCTACAGTCCATGCAGTTGCAAAAGAGTCAGGCATGAGTTAGTCCATGCAGTTGCAAAAGAGTCAGGCATGAGTTATCGACTTAACAACAGCACTGACTCACAAAAGGGTTTTTGTTTCATCACAGCAAGAAATTTGGAGATATGGAGTACTGGCATCAAAGTTCAGGGTAAGGCTCTGAGACTTTCTTGTAATATAACTCATGGTTAAATAATAGTTTTCAGAACTCTGGACATCAAGTCTGCTTTCAAGAGAAAAAGAGGGTAGAAAAGATGGTGTCAACCACATGTGTTCTCTCTTAGTTTGCTCAGCCTGATGTAACAAAAATACCATGCACTGATTGAGTGACTTTAACCACAGATATTTATTTCTCACTGTTCTAGAGACTGGGAAGTCCAAGGTTATGGCATTGGCAGATTCAGTGTCTGAGTACCCACTTCCTGGTTCATATATGACTGTCTGTTCACTGTATCCTCACAAGACAGAAGGGACAAGGGTGCTCTCTGGGCCCTCTTTTATAGGGGCAGTAATGCCATTCATGAGGCCTCCATCCTCATGACCTAATCACCTCACAAAAGCCCCATCTTCTCATATCATCACATTGGGGATTAGGTTTAAGCATATGAATGCTGGGAAAGGTTGCTCCTTGGAAGAAAAGCTATGACAAACTTAGACAGTGTATTAAAAAGCAGAGATATTACTTTGCCAACAAACATTCATCTAGTCAAAGTGATGGCTTTTCCAGTAGTCATGCATTGATGTGAGAGTTGGACCATAAAGAAGTCTGAGTGCAAAAGAACTGATGCTTTTGAACTGTGGTGTTGGAGAAGACTCTTGAGAGTCCCTTGGACAGCAAGGAGATCCAACCAGTGAATCCTAAAGGAAATTAGTTCTGAATATTCACTAGAAGGACTGATGCTGAAGCTGAAGCTCCAATACTTTGGCACCTGATGTGAAGAGATGACTTATTGGAAAAGACCCTGATGTTGGGGAAGATTAAAGACAGGAGGAGAAGGGGATGACAGAGGATGAGAGGATTAGATGGCGTCACCAACTCAATGGACATGAGTTTGAGCAAGCTCCGGGAGATAACGAAGGTCAGGAAAGCCTGGTGTGCTGCAGTCCATGGGGTTGCAAAGAGTCGGACATGACAGAGCAACTGAACAGCAACAATATGAAAGTTGGTAGGCACAAACTTTGGATCTGTAGCTGTCTCTTTCATAGAAAAGAAAAAAATTTCCCAGTATTCACCAACAGTCAATGTGTCACATCAACCACAGCTGGCTACAAGTAAGATTAAGGAAGGCAGTATTTGGGTTTTCAAGTCTCTGTGGTAGAAGCTGTCATGAACTGTGTCTGCCACAAAATTGTAGCTGAAATCCACCCAAAATTGTTGTGTTCCTTGTGAAATTAAGCTCTATTTCTGGGAGAAACATACAGGAGGAGGTGACCTAAATGTCATTTTCTTTTGTAGTTTTACTTTTAAACTCTACCAGTGTTTAAAACTTCTGTCTTATTCAGAGATGTGGTTCACTTTGTAATTCACCAAAAGGAAGCTAATGCTTATAATTATAGGCAAGTCTAATCTGTTGCAGGAAAATGCTGGGCTCTGCTCCAGATATTTGTCACATCATGGTACTGCTCCTCTCTGGAGTCCTGTGGCAAAATTCAAACATATTATTTTGTATTTAAATCTTTAAAAAAGAATTGTAAAAACAGGAAAGAAAAAAAGTATAAAGGGAGAAGGGTAGGGAAGTGTAATAACAGAATAGGGCCTTCAACAATTTATTCAGATAGCAAAATTTAACAATTTCAAAGAACTATAGGGACAGAAAATAATGATCAAAAGGGTCATATACTAACAACAACATTTATCTATTATACTGTTAATAATATTAAATATCATAGCATATTTTTAGTAATAAAATGACAAAAGTACCATAGTTGTAAACTATCCTTTCTCTTTTTCCACCTTTCATGAAATAATTATCCATAAAGCCATGAGAGATCTTATACCTACCATCTCCATTTTCTTCAACTTCTGTTTTCTTTCTGTCTATAGAGCAACTTTATTTGACATTTACATTCTCATATAACATCATATACCAAAATCAATTTCAGATGGAATAAAAATAAATGTATAGAATGTCATATAAAGTATAGTAATTTAAGAGATTTGGTCCTGATGCATGAATAAACAAACAGATCACTAGAACAAAGTATAAACTATAGAACTAAATTTAAAGGTAAATGGGAATTTAATATAAGATAAAGACAGCATACCAAAATAGTAAAGAAAAAAATTGATTTGTAATGGATGGTGTTGGGCCACTGAGAAGCCATCTGGAAAAAAATTAACTTGGCTCCCTAGCTCATTCTTTTTGCCAAATTAAACTTCACATAAATCAAAAATTTTAATGTAAAGATTAAATCTTAAAAGTAGTAGGAAAAAAACATAATTAATCTTGGTATATGTCTGAACAAAATACAGAAACCATAAAGGGAAAGATTGACAAATTGGGCTACATAAACATTTAAATTTTCTGTATGGTCTAAACAAAAACTTAAATCACAAACTGAGAAAAAATAGTTATAAAATATTTGACAAAATACTAATTTTCTTAATATATAGAAAGTTCCTAATAAACAATTACCTTGACCCAAGAATTCAAATTCTGAAAACTTAACCATTGAAACTTTTGCATATGTACACAGAAACATATTGTTCATTGCAACATTATATGTAACACAGTAAACAAGAGGTGGAGTTTGTTATCCTAAGATGCTCAGTGGAAAATTCTGCAGCTATTTTTTAAAAATGGGCTACAAATACACACACTAATCTAAAAAGTTCTGATAAATATCTTTAAGTAAGAGAAACAAGGGACAGAAGACTGTAAAGGCTATATGTGGGTATGTGCATAAAACATTTTAAAAGAACATAGACCTATGGATCGTGGAGGTTTGTTTTGGAGAGGAGATCTACTTTTCATTCTATATTCTCTTGCACTGTTGACATTTTTTGCATGGGCATGTAACATATGTGCATGTATTTCTTTAAAAAAAATTATGTGCAAACATGAATAGCCTCCAAATTTCTGACAGGGAAGAACTCTAAAAGTAAAACTAACAACAAAAAAATCAGAATGAAAAAGAGTGATGAGATGAGATGGTTGTATGGCATCACCGACTCAATGGACATGAGTTTGAACAAACTCCAAGAGATAGTGAAGAACAGAGAGGGCTGGCATGCTGCAGTCCATGGGGTCAAAAAGAGTCAGACACGACTGAGTGACTGAACAACAACAATTATAATATTATCATGTGGCTATTTGTGTAATGTCTGTCTCCCTCACAAAACTGTAAGCTTGGTGAGGGCAGAGTAAATCTGTTTTGTTCACTCTGGTGGCCTCACCAACTGACATACTGCTTCACACTTTGCAGGCACATATTTGTCTAATTTCTTTAGTCATCCACCTCCTCTTCTGGTTGGTGAAGAAGGGATTCCTGCCTTAGGATTAACAGGCTGGCTGAAGATACAACACTTGACACCAGACAGGTGAGATCAATAGCAGTTTACTAGTGTGTATAATAGCCTGGAAAGGAGGACATATCAGGCAAGGCCACACAAGGCCGGTACTTGGGAACAGGGTGAACAACCAATGCTGTAGTAAGCAGGCTTGTAGGATCATGAGGGTGTAGTGCCCACAATTCCTGTGGAAGGATGCAACTGGTTTGTTTGAATAATTCCAATTATATGCTGGGAACTGAAGCCCACTGCTCAGGGATAAGCAGCGACTGTCCCCAGTCCTTTTGAAAAGGAAGGTTGTTTGGCAAAGACAACTAGTTCTAAGAACAGAGCCAGGTAGGGAACTTGCAGATAGGCCATTGAAAGCCCTCTCAATTTCACTAGATTTCAAAGCAGTACATTATACTGCACCTTAATTTTAGGGCTTACGCGACATGTGTTGGGCTTCCCTGGTGGCTCAGTGGTAAAGAATCTGCCTGCCAATGCAAGAGACAGGGGTTCAGTACCTGGGTAGGAAATATCTCCTAGAGAAGGAGATGGCAGTCCACTCCAGTATACTTGCTTGGGAAATCCCATGGATGAAGGAGACTGGTGGGATACAGTTTGTGGGGTCTCAAAGAGTTGGACACAACTCAGTGGCTAAAACAACAAGTATAACCACATGCATTACTTAATAGAAGGAATACTTAAAACCTGAAATATGGTCAAACTTATGAGTAATCTAAGTTCAAAATTAACTTAACACCCCACCTCAAATAAGCAAAGATTTCCTACCTCGATAATAATTAGTGCTAGCAATGATAAAGGGCTACTATCACCTTTGTGAAGCTTCACATTTAAGAAAGCAATATTCAGAGTTGACTCCTTTAAAAAAAACCTCCTGACAAAATGTGGCCACTGGAGAAGGGAATGGCAAACCACTTCAATATTCTAGCCTTGAGAACCCCATGAACAGTAGGAAAAGGCAGAAAGATAAGACACTGAAAGATGAACTCCCCGGGTCAGTAGGTGCCCAATATTGTACTGGAGAACAGCAGAGAAATAGCTCAGGAAAGAATGAAGAGGCTGAGCCAAAGCAAAAACAGCACCCAGCTGCAGATGTGACTGGTGATGGAAGCAAAGTCCGATGCTGTAAAGAACACTATTGCATAGGAATCTGGAATGTTAGGTCCATGAGTCAAGGTAAATTCAGTAGTTCAGTTGCTCAGTTGTGTCTGACTCTTTGTGACCCCATGGACTGCAGCATGCCAGGCTTCCCTGTCCATCACTATCTCCAGGAGCATGTTCAAACTCATGTTTATAGAGGTGGTTATGCCATCCAACCATCTCATCCTCTGTCATCCCCTTCTCCTCCTGCCTTCAATCTTCCCTGGCATTAGGGTCTTTTCCAGTGAGTCAGTTCTTTGCATCAGGTGGCCAAAGTATTGGAGCTTCAGCTTCAACATCAGTCCTTCCAATGAATATTTAGGACTGATTTCCTTTAGGATTGACTAGTTGGATCTCCTTGCAGTCCAAGGGACTCTCAACAGTCTTCTCCAACACCACAGTTCAAAAGCATCAGTTCTTCAGTGCTCAGCTTTCTTTATGGTCCAACTCTCATATCCATACATGACTACTGGAAAAACCACAGCTTTGGCTAGATGGACCTTTGTCAGCAAAGTACTGTCTCTGCTTTTTAATATGCTGTCTAGGTTGGTCATAACTTTTCTTCCAAGGAGCAAGCGTCTTTTAATTTCATGGCTGCAGTCACCATCTGCAGTGATTTTGGAGCCCAAGAAAACAAAGTCTGCAACTGTGTCCATTGTTTCCCCATCTATTTGGCAAACTGGTGAATTGGAAGTGGTCAAACAGGATATCACAAGAGTGAACATCGACATTTTAGGAATCAGTGAACTAAAATGGACTGAAAGGGCAAATTTAATGCAGATGACCATTATATCTACTACTGAGGGCAAGAATCCCCTAGAAGAAATGGAGTAGCCATCATAGTCAACAAAAGAGTCCAAAATTCAATACTTGTGTGCAATCTCAAAAATGACAGAATGATCTCTGTTCATTTCCAAGGCAAACCATTCAATATCACAGTAATCCAAATCTATGCCGTAACCACTAATGCCAAAAAAGCTGAAGTTAAAAGATTCTCTGATGACCTACAAGACCTTCTAGAACTAACACCCAAAAAAGATATTCTTTTCATCATAGGGGACTGGAATGCAAAAGTAGGTAGTCAAGAGATACCAGGAGTAACTGGCAAGTTTGACCTTGGAGTACAAAATGAAGCAGGGCAAAGGTTAACAGGTTAACAAGAGAACATACTGGTCACAGCAAACACCCTCTTCCAACAACACAAGAGACGACTTTCCACATGGACATCACCAGATGGTCAACACCGATTTCAGATTAATTATATTCTTTGCAGATGAAGATTGAGAAGCTCTATACAGTCAGCAAAATCAAGACTAGGAACTGACCGTGGCTCAGATCATGAAATTCAGATATAAATTAAAGTGAGTAGGGGAAATCTCTAGACCATTCAGATATAACCTAAATCAAATCCCTTGCGATTATACAGTGGAAGTGACAAATAGATTCAAGGGATTAGATCTGATAGACAGAGTGCCTGAAGAACTATGGACAGAGGTTTGTAACATTGTACAGGAGGCAGTGATCAAAACCATCTCCAAGAAAAAGAAATGCAAAAAGGCAAAAACGGTTGTCTGAGGAGACCTTACAAATATCTGAGAAAAGAAGAGACGTGAAAGGCAAAGGAGAAAAGGAAAGATACACCCATCTGAATGCAGAGTTCCCAAGAATAGCAAGGAGAGATAAGACAGCCTTCCTCAGTGACCAATGCAAAGAAATAGAGGAAAACAATAGAATGGGAAATACTAGAGATCTCTTCAAGAGAATTAGAGATACCAAGGGAACATTTCATGCAAAAAATGGGCACAATAAATGACAGAAATGATATGGACCTAACATAAGCAGACAATATTACAAAGAGGTGGCAAGAATACACAGAGGAACTAAAGAAAAAAAATTTAATAACGCAGATAACCAGGTTGGTGTGATCACTCGCCTAGAGCCAGACATCCTGCAATGCGAAGTCAAGTGGGCCTTAGGAAGCATCACTACAAACAAAGCTAGTGGAGGTGATGGAATTCCAGTTGAGCTATTTCAAATCCTAAAAGATGATGCTGTGAAAATGCTGCACTCAATATGCCAGCAAATTTGGAAAACTCAGCAGTGGCCAAAGGGCTGGAAAAGGTCAGTTTTCATTCCAATCTCAAAGAAAGGCAATGCCAAAGAAAGTTTGGGTTACCACACAATAGCACTCATTTCACATGCTGGCAAAGTAATGCTCAAAATTCTCCAAGCTAGGTTTCAACAGTACGTGAACCAAGAACTTCCAGATGTTCAAAGTGTATTTAGAAAAGGCAGAGGAACCAGAGATCAAATTGCCAACATGCGTTGGATCATCAAAAAAGCAAGAGGGTTCCAGAAAAACATCCATTTCCACTTTACTGACTACATCAAAGCCTTTGACAGTGTGGATCACAATACACTCTGGAAAATTCTGTAAGAAATGGGAATACCAAACCACCTTACTTGCCTTTTGAGAAATCTGTATGCAGGTCAGGAAGCAACAGTTAGAACTGGACATGGAACAACAGACTGGTTCCAAATAGGGAAAGGAGGATGTCAAGGCTGTATATTTTCACATTATTTATTTAACTTACATGCAGAGGACATTATGCAAAATGCCACTGTGGGTGAAGCACAAGCTGGAATCAAGATTGCTTGGAGAAATATCAATAGTCTCAGATATGAAGATGACACCATCCTTATGGCAGAAAGCAAAGAGAAACTAAAGAGCCACTTGATGAAAATGAGAGAGGAGAGTGAAAAAGTTGGCTTAAAACTCAGCATTCAAAAAACCAAGATCATGGCATCCAGTCCCATCGCTTCATGGCAAATAGATGGGAAAACAATGGAAACAGTGATTGACTCTATTTTGGGGGGCTCCAAAATCACTGCAGATGGTGACTGCAGCCATGAAATTTAAAGATGCTTACTCCTTGGAAGGAAAGTTACAACCAACCTAGACAGCATATTTAAAAGCAGAGACATTCCTTTGCCAACAAAGTTCTGTCTAGTCAAAGCTATGGTTTTTTCCAATAGTCATGTATGGATGTGAGAGTTGGACCATAAAGAAAGCCTAGCACCAAAGAACTGATGCTTTTGTACTGTGGTGTTGGTGAAGACACTTGAGAGTCCCTTGGACTGCAGGGAGATCAAACCAGTCAATCCTAAAGGAAATCAACCCTGAATATTCATTGGAAGGACTGATGCTGAAGTTGAAACTCCAATATTTTGGCCACCTGAAGTGAAGAACTGACTCATTTCCCAGCACTGATGCTGGAAAAGATTGAAGGCAGGTGGAGAAGGGACTGACACAGGATGAGATGGTTGGATGGCATCACCGGCTGGATGGACATGAGTTTGAGCAGCTCAGGGGCTGGTGATGGACACTGACACCTAGGGTGCTGCAGTCCGTGGGGTGGCAAAGGGTCGGACGTGACTGATTGACTGAACGGAACTGGTTTTAGAGCTTTACTGCCTAGTCTGGGAGACTTTCAAAGCAGATCTTACAAGGTGGGGAATTGTTGAGGACTGGGCATCGTTTATCACAGAGTAACTGTGGATTGGTGGGCACAGTGAGGCAAGTGAGTCTTGGCGGGTATATTTTAGTCTTAATAAATAAGCATGAGTTGACTCATAAGGTATTTCCTGGTTCAAGCAAATATTTACCTTACTTAGTACAATGACAGGAGCTTCCCCGGTGGCTCAGCGGTAAAGAATCTGCCTGCAATGCAGGAGTTGCAGGAGGTGCTGGTATGATCCTGGGTTGGGATGATCCCCTGCAGAAGGAAATGACAACCCATTCTAGTATTCTTGCCTGGGAAATCCCATGGACAGAGGAGCCTGGTGGGCTACAGTCCATAGTGTCGCAAAGAGTAAGACACAACTGAAGCAACTTGGCATGCACACACAGTACAATGATAATGTAAGATAATGTACTTTCTTTGGGGAGTCCATACCAGTGATGTAATCTAAGAATTAAAATTTTTATGAATAAACAAATATTCTCCATAATCAAAATGTTTATTGCAACATTATACTGGGCATCTTCCATTATTTTTGGCCAGCCAAGGGGATGATATTCAATTTTTATTTTTTGGCCACGCAGTGCAGCTTACAGGATCTTAATTCCCCAAGCAGGGATTGAACCCCAGGCTACTTCAGTGAAAGCACTGAGTTTTAAGCTCTGAACCATTAGGGAATTCTCTCAAATTATTTAATAACTAGCAGAACAAGGGCATTGAACAAGTAGAATGTGAATGGGCAGTAAAAAAATTCAGTATGAATGCTAGGAAAATATCAGTCCAGCTATTCCACATCCAGACAGCAAATCCAAATCCAAAATAGATGGAAAAGATTTTACCTCCCACTACAGCACCCTTGTGAGCTTAACAGCAAAGACTAGTATTTCTCACTAACGCTACACTTCTGTTGAGTGTTTGTGGGGCTCTGGTCTACATCATCTATGTTCTTAGTCAGGCCCCTCGCTGACAGAGCATCCATAATCTAGAATACCAATTGCTGTGCAAAAATGAAAAGAAAGCCTGAAAGCCCTGGAGGTTTTCATATTAGCAATGCATGTCACTCTGCTCACAACTCATTTATCAGAACTAGTTATTTGACTCTTCAAAATCACAAGGGGTCAGGAAATACAATTCTACTATGTGCCTGCAAGTTGGGGGAGGGGGTACAGACAACCGCTGTATACCTTATGGTCATTAACTATTTAATTCACTCTTCTTCCTGAACCCCAAGTGCATTCACAACCTCCCCAAGTTAACGGTCTGAAAGTCTCCACTAGTTAGAGTAGCAAGCTCAAGTCAGGATAGACTCTACATATGGCATGATATGTGGTCTCTCAACATCATTTTTGTTGTTCAGTCACTAAGTTGTGTCTGACTTTTTGCAATCCCATGTACTGCATCACATCAGGCCTTCTTGTCCTTCACCATCTCCCAGAATTCCCCCAAGATCATGTTCATTGAATCAGTGATGCCTCCAACCATCTCATCCCCTGCCACCTCCTTCTCCTGTCCTCAGTCTTTCCCAGAATCAAGGTCTTTTCGAATGAGTCAGCTCTTCACAACAGGTGCCAAAGTATTGGCGCTTCAACTTCAACATCAGTTTTTCCAATGAATATTCAGGGTTGATTTCCTTTAGGATTGACTGGTTTGATCTCCTTGAAGTCCAAGGGACTCTCAAGAGTCTTCTCCAACACCACAGTTCAAAAGCGTCAGTTCTTCGGTGCTCAGCTTTCTTTATGTCCAACTCTCACATCCATACATGACTACTGGAAAAACCATAGCTTTGACTAGACAGACCTTTGTTTTGTAAGTAATGTCTCTGCTTTTTAATACACTGTCTAGATTTGTCATAGCTTTTCTTCCAAGGAACAAGCATCTTTTAATTTCATGGCTGCAGTCACCATCCGCAGTGATTTTGGAGCCCAAGAAAAGAAAATCTGTCACTGCTTCCACTTTTTCCCCATTTATTTGTCAAGAAGTGATGAGACTGGATGCCATGATCTTAGTTTTTTTAATGTTGAGTTTTAAGTGACCTTTTTCACTGTCCTCTTTCACCCTTATGAAGAGGCTCTTTAGTTCCTCTTTGCTTTCTGCCATTAGAGTGGTATCATCTGCATATCTGAGATTGTCGCTATTTCTTTACTTCATATCCAGATATAGCTTCTCTTCATTCAAAGAATGAATGTATTAGTCAGCTCTTAATACAATAGTGATGTGTAATATACCACTCCTAAATTCAATAGTTTAGAACAAACATTTCTGGTTTTGCTTGGATTTGGTTCAGTTCTTCTCCAGGTGTCTTCACGTATTCTTGGTCGAAGGAATATGCTCATTCAGTGGCAGTTTATAAGCACAGGAGAGCACAAACCAAATAAATGCTCAATATTTGAAGCTTTTACATACATTTGCATTCTGTTAGCCAAAGCAAGTTAGAGGTTTACAAGTCACAAAGTAAGGTCATGTTTAAAGTGTTAAGAATGGAAATACACTACCACACAAAGAAGAGTGGAGAGGAGTGAATATTTGATGAACAAAAATCTGAGCATCATGCCTATAAATTAAAAATACAAAATATTTATCCCTTATACAACCAAGGGACCATGGGGGAACAGATGCAGTATACAACACAAAATACTCTCATTTGAAAAGGGAATGAATAGGAGATACACTGCAGAGACGGGTCCATATTAGCTCCTGTTTACTCCTTGGTAAGGTTCCACCGTCCATGACTTTCTGCAGTTCCACCCACTGGAATTTCCTTCCTTTTCTATTTTGCTCCTCAGCTATATTTGAAAAGAGAGTTGGAGAATATGTCCTCCTTGGGGACTGAGTAACTTTTTTAACCTGTTTCCTGCTGATAGAAGGTTGGGGGCTAAGTATGATTTTATATCTTCAACAATTATAATATCTTTTTTTGTCCATGATGGCAGTTCTTCTGGCACCTACTCCAGTCAGCTTCTTTTCTGATTACAGTTAACTGAAAGCACCAATAATGCCAAACACAGTTTAGTTCTAGCTATATTTTTTTGGTGGGGGGGATTCTATATTTTTTGGCTTTCTCACCATATATTTCTGTCTGGCTTAACTATCAGATAGCTCCAGTGAGAGAACCATATCCTTAATATTCCTACTCCACCCACTACCATCCCCAGGCCATTTGGTCTAACTAAAAAGATTTGCTTGACTTCACCTTAATATGGTAAAGAGTTTTGTTAATGTTGTGATGGCCACATCTCTGATTTAATCCTTGCAAAGAGGATTGTTATCAGCCTTTGTATCTAAATTTTATGTCATCAGGCTGAAAAGCAATCTGTTTTCCAAGCCTACAAATTCCCAAATTTCTAGATTTTCTATTCCCTTTCATTTTGGCAGGAACATTTGACTACCACAAATGGGTATCACTGTCAAAAATTTAGGCCTGGGAATTCCCTGGTGGTCCAATGGTTAAAACTCCGTGGCTGCTCTGTAGGGCGCATGGGTTTGATCCCTGGTTGAGGAACTAAGATCCCTGCATGCTGTGTGGCACAGTAAAAACAAAATAAAACAAAATTTTGAATATGAGAAAAAAAATTTAGATCAGAAAAGAAAGAGTATTCAATTCCTTGGTTGTATAATTTGACCATGGAGGACTCTCTATCTCCCTCTCCTTAGATGGGAGAAGGAGAACTTTGGGTGGAGGAGAGGTGAAGAGGGTTCTCCTCACTATTAGAACTTTCAGATTAAAAAAGCCACCTTCACCACGAAGGATGGAGGAAAAGTACAGACAACTTCTGTTGATGGCTTACTATTAGGTTAGAAAATATTCTTTGAAAAATCCTTGTGACTCATGTCTACCTCCTTGATTTTTGAATCTTTTCTTTATTATCTTACAAAATGGGCAAATTAATTTCACATTTGACAAAGGGAGTGGAATTAACCTATTGTTCACCCAATTATTCCTCTACAGAAAACATAAGGAAGGTACATGAGGCTGGAGAAATCAGTATTCAATACCAAAGTGGCAATAAATGGAATAGAAGTAATAATCACACTGATCTGATTAGAGAACCCGATAGGAAATAAAAGAGAGAAGAGTAGTTGAGACCAGTCACTAAAGATCATCACCAGCACCTTCCTTTCTCTGTGTACAAATGCCTTTTTAAATTACCAGCTAATACCTTTATAAATATTTCAATGGTAAATTGAGAATAAGACTTAAGAAAATAAAATCGCGTTAGTTCCCAATAATTACTTTCTTAACAATTTTAAGGTGCTTGATCTAATGATATTCTAAAGTGAAAATGCTAGTCGTTCCGTTGGTGGGACTCTTTGAGACCCCATGGATGGTAGCCCACCAGGGTCCTCTGTCAATGGGATTCTCCAGGCAAGAATACTGGACTGGGTAGCCATTCACTTCTCCAGGGCATCCCTAAACAGGGATCAAACCCAGATCTCTTGCATTGCAGGCAGATTGGTTACCTTCTGTGCCACCAGAGAAGCCCCAGGAAAAACTTACTTTGTTCCCTATCTTGATTCCCATAAATGGAATCTACCAGCAACTGGGAGATAAAAGTTCTTCTTGAACTGCATATTCCAGTAGTTTAATAGGAATCCTTGTGATTGTGCTTCACTTCAGGTGGCCCTTTTCCAATCAACTTGCGGTCCTTTTTCCTTCTCTTTGCACTTAAACCCTTTTAGTGCCACACAGCCCTGTGGCTCCAAATTGCACTTTTAAATAGCCATTTTAAAACTGTTCTCCCTTAGAGCCAGGCAAAAGGAGAGTATGTTACAAAAGGAGAGATCACAGCCATACCAACCTCAGTCTACAATGTTTGAGTCTCCTCTTTCAATCCTAAGAAGGTTGTCCTAGCAACAGTCTTTGCTAACTTGCTCTATTTCTCGTCTTAAAGCCTTTGAAGTAAGTTCCTCCTCCCTCATGTCTTTAAAGTTATTCTTAATAGAATTCTAAATACCACCTATTAACTGTCCTAGCAGATTTCTGAACACCCCAGAAATTTCTGCACCCCCCACAAAAAAAACCCTGGGGCTCTTTCCCTGACACAGTAACAGCCACAGGCACATAGCTTCATGTGACTATAGCTCAGACTGTTATGTTAGTTACTGTGACTAACCAACCAACCGACCAACATTTTTTGAACATTTCTTATATTCTAGGCACTTTGCTAGGCTCTACAAATATAAGAATGAAATGCAGTTTCTGACCTCCATAGTTTCAATCTAGTGCTGTCTAATCCTCGAAAACTGCCCTGTCCAGTGTAAAAGCCATTGCCTTGCATGGTGGTGGAGCATTTGAAAAGTGGCAAGTCCCAATGAGGTATACCCTAAGTAAAAAATACACAGGCCAGGTATTGAGGACTTAGTAGAAAAAAATGTAAAATATTTCATTAATAATTTTTTAGGTGTATTACATGTCTACATGATAATGTTTTAGGTGTATTGTGTTACATAAGATATTGGAGAAGGAAATGGCAACCCACTTCAGTATTCTTGCCTGGAGAAACCCCATGGACAGAAGAGCCTGGCAGTCCATGGGGGGTCGCAAGCGTCGGACACGACTTAGCGACTAAGCCACCACATAAGATACATTATTCAAATTAATTTTACCAATTTCTTTTTGCTTTTTTAAAAGTGATTACTAGGAAATTTATAATGATGTGTGGCTCACAATATATTTCTGATAGTGCTACTCTAAGTATATATGTTGAAATTATCTGAAAAACTTGTTTAAATGTAGACTGCAAGTCCTACCCCATATCTGACATTGCATAAAATATCTGGGTAATGGGGTCCATTACTAAGAATTTTCACCAAATGTACTGGGTAATTCTTATATACCTGCAAATATAAGACTCATTGGTCTCTTGACTACTAAACGAGGAGCCAAGAGTTATTCCTAGTCCAAGAAAATTATTTACATTTTTTAAGACAGATGATGAGAAGGGTGACTGAACCATTAAGAAAGGTTCCATCAATGAGTCCAGAGTCATTTCTGGCACCATCCCAATAATGAAGAGTAAACAAGCAACACACTTGATCTTTAACTGGGCGATTAACTACCGCACAATTGCACTCATCTCACATGCTAGTAAAGTAATGCTCAAAATTCTCCAAGACAGGTTTCAGCAATACATGAACCGTGAACTTCCAGATGTTCAAGCTGGTTTTAGAAAAGGAAGAGGAACCAGAGATCAAATTGCCAATATCCGCTGGATCATCGAAAAAGCAAGAGTTCCAGAAAAACATCTATTTCTGCTTTATTGACTATGCCAAAGCCTTTGACTGTATGGATCACAATAAACTGTGGAAAATTCTGAAAGAGATGGGAATACCAGACCATCTGACCTGTCTCTTGAGAAATCTGTATGCAGGTCAGGAAGCAACAGTTAGAACTGGACATGGAACAACAGACTGGTTCCAAATAGGAAAAGGAGTCCATCAAGGCTGTATATTGTCTTATACAGTATTATATTGTATTATACAATATTATATTGTCTTATACAAATATTGCTGCTTATTTAACTTATATGCAGAGTACATCATGAGAAACGCTGGGCTGGAAGAAACACAAGCTGGAATCAAGATTGCCAGGAGAAATATCAATAACCTCAGATATGCAGATGACACCATGCTTATGGCAGAAAGTGAAGAAGAACTAAAGAGCCTCTTGATGAAAGTGAAAGAGGAAAGTGAAAAAGTTGTCTTAAAACTCAACGTTCAGAAAACTAAGATCATGGCATCTGGTCCCATCACTTCATGGGAAATAGATGGGGCTCCAAAATCACTGCTGATGGTGATTGCAGCCATGAAATTAAAAGACACTTACTCCTTGGAAGGCAGGTTATGGCCAACCTAGATAGCATATTTAAAAGCAGAGACAGTACTTTGCCAACAAAAGTCCGTCTAGTCAAGGCTATGGTTTTTCCAGTGGTCATGTATGGATGTGAGAGTTGGACGGTGAAGAAAGCTGAGCACCACAGAATTGATGCTTTTGAACTGTGGTGTTGGAGAAGACTCTTGAGAGTCCCTTGGACTGCAAGGAGATCCAACCAGTCCATCTTAAAGGAGATCAGTCCTGGGTGTTCATTGGAAGGACTAATGTTGAAGCTATAACTCCAATACTTTGGCCACCTGATGCGAAGAGCTACTCATTTGAAAAGACCCTGATGCTGGGTAGGATTGGGGGCAGGAGGAGAAGGGGACGACAGAGGATGAGATGGTTGGATGGCATCACCGACTCGATGGACATGGGTTTGGGTAGACTCCGGGAGTTGGTGATGGACAGAGAGGCCTGGTGTGCTGCAATGCATGGGGTCGCAAAGAGTCGGACACGACTGAGCGACTGACTGAACTGAACTGAACTGCACAATCACTCTCATGTCCATTATCTGGTGTTCCTACACCAGAGACAGGTACTTTAACAAGAGAAGAAAATTCAGGCTTGGTCTTGCACTATCTTGCCACCTGGTTTTCCAACTTTATGGATCAAACTGAAGATAGAACTTGAGGATATAACTCCAACCTAACTCCAACCTTCTCATTTTTTTTTCTCATTTATTCACCTAATAAAAACCATTGATATTTCTTCCACAAAGAAGAAATGTTGACTGTGTTTCAGGAAGTGTGCGAAGGGCTGACTGTGGCTGAGACTAACTGCTGGTTGCTTCTCAGTATCTTCTCTCACCATTTTTCTTAGTCATAGATTTTCAGCCAGCCAGAACGTGAAAAAGAATTCTGTATTTTCTGTGATGTAGACATGGAAGTATGACTAAGTTCTAGCCCCAGGAATATAAGCAAAAGTATTATAGGGCAACTCCCAAGAGCTTCCCTTCCCTCCTGCTTTACCCGTTCTTTCCCTCTTCCTCCTCCTTGCTGCCCACAATATGAACAAGTCCATGGCTCCATCTTTAACCATGAGCTAAAAGCCACCTTTTATACACAGTAAGGCAGAAATGTGAAAGTAGCTTGGGTTCCTGAGGATTTTGTATAGAGCCACCATACCAACCATAGACTGCCTTCCTCTGATCATTGAACTACATCCTGTTTAAGTCTATGTGATTTGGGGACTTTCTGCTAATTGCAGCTGAATTGAATCCTAATTGATAAACATCTCTTTTTAAAGCTGCAATGCTACAAATTCTCTAGACCAGTGCTTGGATCGTAGCTTATAACTCTGGCCATGTCTTTGTTGCGTCTTTTCTATGGAGATCTCCAGCTCCTGTTCTATGGTATGTTTTCCAGTTTTGCAGCCTAATCATAGCTAGAAAAATTTCTCAGGTTTTCCTATTGATATTGTATAATGCTTCTTACTGTTGACAAAAAAAAAAACATTAGCCACTGGTCAATCTGGGAAAGAAATAGAAAATTTTATTCAAGCTAACATTAGGATTGTAACCCAAGAGATAGTCTTCCAAAAAGCTGTGAGGACTGTTCCACCCATCAGAGGTTAAAGCACAGTTAAACAGCTTTTTGAAACAAACGATTATATGCCAAAGGACATGTTGACAGCTTATACACACACAAAAATGTTATAGGAGGTTACCAGGAAAAGCACAGTTGTAAAGTGAGTAGTGGGTCATCGTGACCCCACACAAGCTTGAGAAAGAAGTTATCTTCTAAGGAAGTCTGATTAATGCAGATGCACAATACACTAGAGGCGAGGAAAAGGCCCAATGGGCAGAGAAAAAATTTTGTTTAAAGTTTCCTTGTCTTGCCAAAAATGTGTCTGAACATCACTATATTCCATCTGTTGATTTCTCCTTAGATTTCTTGCAGCTAAGTTTTTTCATATTTTTGTAGCTATGCTATTAGATGCAAAAAAAAAAAAGTGTCCATGAAGGTGGTGTGGGGCTTTTTGTTGAGTTACCTTATTTTATTTGTCACTTGTTTTCTTGTATTCAACTTTGGTATGAATATAATGACCCCTCTCTTCCTTGTGTTATTTTGATACTCTTTTGCTTGGCATATAGTTAGCCACTTGTGATGGAGATACTTTGCTCACTCCTCTCATTTTACTCTCCCCATTTCTATACCCACTCCAGGAAGCTGATCAATATTTGCTGGCCAATGGGGAAAACCAATAATACATCAGTACATAGAGGGATTCCCTGATGGCTCAGACGGTAAAAGAGTCTGCCTGCAATGCGGGAGACCTGGGTTCAATCCCTGGGTCAGGAAGATCCCCTGGAGAAGCAAATGGCAACCCACTCCGGTATTCTTGCCTGGGAAATCCCATGGACAGAGAAGCCTGGCCGGCTACAGTCCATGGGGTCACAAAGAGCCGGACACAACTGAGTGACTTTACTTTCACTTTCACATAGAGGGCGAGGTCTGGGCATTCACTCCCTTGGCTCCCTCCCTGCAAAGTCACTGAGAAGTTGATTAGAGCTTAAGAACTTGTCAGGTACCCTCTCAGCTCTTGCTCTCTGTCTTCGTTAACCTCTCTGTCCCTCCCTTTGCCCATTTAGATCTCCATGCTAATAGGTCCCTGCAGTCATCATTCTGAAGGTGTTGAGGTTTGTCTAAACTTTGTCCTCACATTTGCAAATAGACCATTTATAAATCCTTCTCAAGTCATTCTAATTTTAGTTTAACATCTGTTCCCTCCTGGGACTCTGACTGACAGTGAAATCATGCAACCCAGATTGAGACTTGAGCCCATGTTCCTTTGAGATCATACACCTGGTCTCAGGACTTATTGAAGTTCAGGTTTTGATGTCTCGTCACAGAAAGAATTCAGTGAGAGACAAAGTGATAGATTAGAAGTGAATTTATTTAAAGAGTGGGTCATTTCATAGGCTTATGAGTGGGAAGAATATTCCAACTATTTTGGGCAAGGGGTGGGAATTTCCAGAAAATGGGCTGCCATCCAGTTTTTGACCTTTATGGTCAGTCTTACAACTATCATAGTGCCTGTGGGTGTGTCATTTAACTTGATGATATGTTACAATGTATGTATTCTGAGGCTCAAATTCTAGTAGAAGCCAACTCATGCACCATCTTGGACCTGTTTTTTTCTAAGCAGTTTATATCATGTCCTTGGACTATGTCATTCTTTGAAAGGTTGCGCCTTGCCCACTTCCTCCTGTTTCAGTAGAACTAATTGGTGCCAGGAGTGACCCCAGAAAATATACTCTCAAAATAGACATCTAGATTAGGTTGCTCATATATTTGAGGAATGTCAGAATAACTTTCTTCACTCTCAGGGTCAGGCCAACAGTAAATGTACCCAGTCTCATCCCTGATGTGGAGAAGAGTGGCGGATGACAGGCATGGAACCTTAGTAATTTGTTGCATGATACCATATCAAAGTGACTCAAGTTATCATGAGCATTAGCTTAGGGTTGTGAAATTAACTAAACAAGGAAGCAATTAGATTGAAGTGGTTTTAATACTGCGATAGCTATTGGAAAAATTTGTTCCTTTGTTCATGAAAAATTAATCGGTCAATCTAAGAAAGAAATGGAAAATTTTATTCAAGCCAAATTGAGTATTATAATTTGGAAAGAGCATCTCAGAAAGCTCTAAGAATTGCCTGTTAGAAGTCAAGGCACAGTTACATAAATTTTTTGAGACAAAGGGCTCTATATTAAATAACATATTATTGAAACTAGTGGACTGAGATTTCCTGGGGACAGAAGCCTTTTTTGACACCCTGTTCCTTGTAGGCAAGACTTCAACCTCCATGACAATCCCTGAGTCCCAAAGGGCAGATTCCAAAGGTTGACTTATCAAGGGAGGAGCAACCAAGAAACCATCTGAGGCAAGATTAAAGGAACTAGGGAAACTCATCAAAATTTGGAAACTAACCATCCCCAAGAAAAAGAAACGCAAGAAGGCAAAATGTTTGTCTGAGGAGGCCCTACAAATAGCTGAGAAAAGAAGACAAGCAAAAGGCAAAGGAGAAAAGGAAAAATATATCCATCTGGATGCGGAGTTCCAAAGAACAGCAAGGACAGATAAGAAAGCCTTCCTAAGTGATCAATGCAAAGAAATAGAGGAAAACAATAGAATAGAAAAGACTAGAGATCTCTTCAAGAAAATTAGAGATACCAAGGGAACATTTCATGCAAAGATGGGCACAATAAAAGATAGAAACAGTATGGACCTAACAGAAGCAGAAGATATTAAGAAAAGATGGCAAGAATACACAGAGGAACTGTACAAAAAATATCTTAATGACCCAGATAACCATGATGGTGTGATCACTCACCTAGAGCCAGACATCCTGGAATGCAATGTCAAGTGAGCCTTAGGAATTAGAAAGCATCACAATGAACAAAGCTGGTGGAGATGATGGAATTCCAGCTGAGCTATTTCAAATCCTAAAAGATGATGCTGTGAAAGTGCTACACTCAATATGCTCAACAAATTTGGAAGGCTCAGCAGTGGTCACAGGACTGGAAAAGGTCAGTTTTCATTCCAATCCCAAGGAAAGACAATACCAAAGAATGTTCAAACTACTGCACAGTTGCACTCATTTCACATGGTAGCAAAGTAATGCTCAAAATTCTGCAAGCTAGGCTTCAATAACACATGAACCGAGAATGTCCAAATGTTCAAGATGGATTTAGAAAAGGCAGAAGAACCAGAGATCAAATTGCCAACATCCATTGGATCATAGAAAAAGCAAGAGAACTCCAAAAAAAACATCTTCTTCTGCTTCATTGACTAGGCTAAGGCCTTTGACTGTGTAGATCACAATAAACTGTGGAAAATTCTTCAAGAGATGGGAGTACCAAACCACCTTACCTGACTCCTGAGAAATCTATATGCAGGTCAAGAAGAAAAAGTTAGAATCAGACATGGAACAATGGACTGGTTCCAAATTCAGAAAGGAGTACATCAAGGCTGCATATTGTCACCTTGCTTATCTAACTTATAAGCAGATTGCATCATGCAAAATGCTGGGCTGGTTGAAGCACAAGCTGGAATCAAGATTGCTGGGAGAAATATCAATTACCTCAGATCTGCAGGTGACACCACCCTTATGGCAGAAAGAAAAGAGGAACTAAAGAGCCTCTTCATGAAAGTGAGAGAGGAGAGTGAAAAAGCTGACTTAAAACTCAACATTCAAAAAGCAAAGATCTTGGTATTCTGTCCCATCACTTCATGGCAAATAGATGGGAAACAATGGAAACAGTGAGAGACTATTTTCTTGGGCTTAAAAATCATGCAGATGGTAGCTGTAGCCATGAAATTAAAAAATGCTTGCTCCTTGGAAGAAAAGCTATTGACAAACCTAGACAGCATATGAGAAAGCAGAGACATTACTTTGCCAACAAAGGCCCATATAGTCCAAGCTATGGTTTTTCCAGTAGTCATGTATGGATGTGAGAGTTGGACCATAAAGAAAGCTGAGTGCCAAAGAACTGATGCTTTTGAACTGTGGTGTTGGAGAAAACTCTTGAGAGTCCATTTGACTGAAAGGAGATCAAACCTAAAGGAAATCAATCCTGAATATTCTTTGGAAGGACTGATGCTACAGCTGAAGCTCCAATACTTTGGCCACCTGATGTGAAGAGCTGGCTCATTAGAGAAGACCCTGACTGGGAAAGATTGAAGACAGGTGGAGAAGGGGACGACAGAGGATGAGACGGTTGGATGGCATCACTGACTCAATGGGCATGATTTTAAGTAAGCTCCAGGAGATAGTGCTGGACAGGGAGGCCTAGCATGCTGCAATCCAGGGATTCTCAAAGAGTCAGACAGGACTGCGCAACTGATCTCAGCTGAAACCACCTGAGACACTGCACACACCCTAATCTTGTCAGCAAACTCACCCTTAAAGTATTGCTATGAAACTTCTCATCAAATCCTTCTGAGTTGAGATATATAGTTTTTCTGAGGCAAGAAAACTGGCAAACAATAAAGCTATCCTTTTCTACTTCACCCAAGTTCTGTCTCAAAGATTGAATTCAGCACCAGTGCAGAGAAGCCAAGCTTTCAACGTTATTATTGACACCTTGTACAATCCAGATCTGCAAGTACAGAGTGGTGCGTCATCCTTAGAAGATGAAAAAGAAATGTTATCTTTTAAGGCGTTGTCTTGGTGATGCTAAAAGAATGTTTCTCTATATGGTTGAGCAGGTATTTCTGCCCATGGGGAGGTTTGATCAACGTGTGATACAGATACACATCGCACAGTAGAAGAGAAAAAAGGGGCCAAAGGGCAGAGAAAATTTTAATGTTTAAGTGTGTCTCATCTTGCCATGAAATCTGAATTTTATTTCACACCTACTACTCTTCTAGGTTCTGGGTTAGCCTAATAAAAAAATCAAATTTCTACAAGACAGATTAACAGGAGAAAAACAACTAAGTTTAATAACATATATACCTCCTATGTACATGGGAAAGGTTCAGGAAAACTAACTCCCCCAAATGGGAAAAACCACTGAAACCATTCACCTCAGATTGGGACTCCAACCCAGACAAAACCCAGTGTGGGACTCTAACCCATGTGATTAAGACTCAAACTCTGCCAACACCCATGCTCTTCCAACTAAGATCACACATTTGGTTTCAGGATCTAATGAAGCTCAGATTCTTAATGTCTCATCACTGAAAGAATTCAGTGAAAGACAAAATGATAGGTAAGAATTGGATTTATTTAGAGAGAAACACTCCATAGACAGGGTGTGGGCCATCACAGAGGGCTGAGTGTGGCCTTGAAAAGTGGTATGGTTAGCTTCTATGGACTGGATAATTTCATAGGCTAATAAGTGATAGGATTATTCCAACTATTTTGGGAAAAGAGCAGAGATTTCCAGGAATTGGCCACCACCCACTTTTTGGTCTTTGATGTTTGGCCTTGGAACTTGTCTGCAATTCGAGAGAACTGGGTTTGATTCCTCGGTTGGAAAGATCCACTGGAGAAGGAAATGGCAACTCACTCCAGTATTCTTGCCTGGAGAATCCCATGGAGAGAGGAGCCTGACAGGCTACAATCCATGGGATCACAAAAGTCAGACACAATTTAACGACTAAACCACTTAGGAATTGTCTTGGTGCTGATATGTTCCTATGAGTGTTACTGATTATTAAGGTCTAGTCAAGTAGATTTGGCTGCCATCTTGGATCCATTTGATTCTACTCAGTATATTTTGTGTCCTCAGGCTGTGTCAGTCTTTCAAAGGTTGTGCCCAGCTCCCTTCCCTCCTGTTCCACAATCACTTTAAAAACACTTTTTTCCTAAAAATAAGAAAGGGTGTTAGGGGTGGATGGAGTCAGTTATGGGAGGCTACAAGGAAAAGTGCAGTAAAGATTGTTATGTAAACTTAATTCTTTGTCTTCTGCATTGATAAGAGGTTCTAGAAACAATGTTGTCTTCTTTCTCTTAAGGCAAGAGACACACTCTTAGGAATGGAGATTGCCCTTACAGGTGTAAATGTATCTAACAAAAGAGAAACTTCTACTACTCAAGCTTTCAGTTTTTCCTGTATCTGTAGTTTCTTAAAAATAACCAGCTTTACAATAATCCTCATGCCAGAGACATATTTTGGAGTGGCAAATTCTACTCATCTATATAGCCTAGAGATCTCTTCAAGAAAATTAGAGATACCAAAGGAACATTTCACGCAAAAATAGGCACAATAAAGGACAGAAATGGTATGGACCTAACAGAAACAGAAGATATTAAGAAGAAGTGGCAAGAATACACAGAAGAACTATACAAAAAGCTCTTCATGACCCAGATAATCACGATGGTGTGGTCACTCACCTAGAGCCAAGCATCCTGGAGTGTGAAGTCAAGTGGGCCTTAGGAAGCATCACTATGAACAAAGCTGGTGGAGGTGATGGAAATCCAACTGAGCTATTTCAAACCCTGAAAGATGATGCTGTGAAAGGGCTGCACTCAATGTGCTCAAAAAATTTGGAAAACTCAGCAGTGGCCACAGAACTGGAAAAAGTCAGGTTTCATTCCAATCACAAAGAAAGGCAATATCAAAGAATGTTCAACCTACTGCACAGCTGCACCCATCTCACACGCTAGCAAAGTAATGCTCAAAATTCTGCAAGCTAGACTTCAGTAGTATGTGAACTGAGAATGTCCAGATGTTAAAGCTAGATTTAGAAGAGGCAGAGGAACCAGAGATCAAATTGCCAATATCCATTGGATCATTGAAAAAGCAAGAGAGTTCCAGAAAAATATCTACTCCTGCTTTATTGACTACACCAAAGCCTTGGACTATGTGGATCACAACAAACTGTGAAAAATTCTTCAAGATACAGGAATACCAGAACACTTTCCTCCTGAGAAATCTGTATGCAGGTCAAGAAGAAACAGTTAGAACCAGACATGGAACAACAGGGTGGTTCCAAGTTGGGAAAGGAGTACATCAAGGCTGCATATTGTCACCCTGCTTATTTAACTTATATGAGAGTGCATCATGTGAAATGTCAGGCTGGATGAAGCACAGCTGGACTCAACAGTGCCAGGAGAAATACCAATAACCTCAGATATGCTGATGACACCACCCTTATGGCAGAAAGCAAAGAGGAACTAAAGAGCCTCTTGATGAAAGTGAAAGAGGAGAGTGAAAAGCTGAGTTAAAACTCAACATTCAAAAAACAGAGATCATGGCATGCAGTCCCATCACTTCATGGAAAATAGATGGGGAAACAATGGAAACAGTGAGAGATTTTATTTTCTTGAGCTCCAAAATCACTGAAGATGGTGGCTGTAGCCATGAAATTAAAAGACGCTTGCTCCTTGGAAGAAAAGCTATGGCAATCCTAGGTATCATATGAAAAAGCAGAGACATTACTTTACCAAAAAGTCCATATAGTCCAAGCTATGGTTTTTCCAGTAGTCATGTATGGATGTGAGATATGGACCATAAAGAAAGCTGAGTGCCAAAGAATTGATGCTTTAGAACTATGGTGTTGGAGAAGACTGTTGAGAGTCCCTTGGACTGCAAGAAGTTCAAGCCAGTCAATCCTAAATGAAATCAACCCTGAATATTCAATGGAAAAACTGATGCTGAAGCTGAAGCTCCAATATTTTGGCCACCTGATGCAAAGAACTGACTCATTGGAAAAGACCTTGATGCTGAGGAAGATTGAAGCCGGGAGGAGAAGGGGACGACAGAGGATGAGATGGTTGGATGGCATCACTGACTCGATGGACGTGAGTTTGAGCAAGCTCCGGGAGATGGTGATGGACAGGGAAGCCTGGCATGCTGCAGTCCATGGGGTTGCAGAGAGTCAGACAGGACTGAGTGACTGAACACAGCCTACATAACCAAACCTAAATCTAGGCCTGAAAATGCCTCAAGTTTTCTCAATCGAAGCACTAAGTTCAACCAGTCACCAACAGCCAACTGTACAGTTAATTGCCCCATTTCCTTCTTCTTGTTGTTGTTCAATTGCTAAGTCATGTCCCACTCTTTGCAACCTCATGGACTGCAACACGGCAGGCCTCCTGGTCCCTCACCATCTCCTGGAGTTTTCCCAAGTTCATGTCAATTGAGTCGATGATGCCATCCAACCATCTCGTCCTCTGTCACCTCCTTTTCCTCCTGCCCTCAATCTTTCCCAAAATCAGTCTTTTCTTAATGAGTCAATTCTTCGAATCAGGTGCCCAAAGTACTGGAGCTTCAGCTTCAGCATCAGTCCTTCCATTGAATAATCAGGATTGATTTCCCTTAGGATTGACTGATTTGATCTCCTTGCTGTCCAAGGAAATCTCAACAGTCTTCTCCAGCACCACAATTCAAAAGCATCAATTCTTCAGCAATCAGTCTTCTTTATGGTCCAGTTCTTACATCCTTACATGACTACTGGAAAAACCATAGCTTTGACTGTACAGATCTTTGCTGGCAAAGTGATGTCTCTGCTTTTTAATATGCTGCCTAGGTCTGTCATAGCCTTCTTTTCAAGAAGCAAGTATCTTCTAATTTCGTGGCTGCAGTCACCATCTGCAGAGATTTTGGAGCCCAAGAAAATCAAGTCTGTCACTGCTTCCACTTTTTCCCCTTCTATTTGCCATGAAGTGATGGGACTGGATGCCATGATCTTAGTTTTTTGAGTGCTGATTTTTAAGTCAGCTTTTTCACTCTCCTCCTTCACCCTCATCAAGAGGCTCTTTGCTTTCTGCCATTGGAGTGGTATCGTCTGCATATCTGAGGTTGTTGATATTTCTCCCAGAAACCGTAATTCCAGTTTATAACTCATCCAGCCTGGTATGTTGCATGATGTACTCTTCCTGTAAGTTAAATAAGCAGGGTAACAATATACAGCCTTGATGTACTCCTTTCCCAATTTTGAACAATCCATTGTTCCATGTCTTACTATGTTCCCAACTTTGAACCAGCTAGTTGTTCCATGTAACGTTCTAACCATTGCTTCTTGACAACAAACAGGTATCTCAAGAAAGAGGTGAGATGGTCTGGTATTCCCATCTCTTTAAGAATTTTCCAGTTTGTTGTGATCCACAGAGTCAAAGGCTTTCGCTTAGTCAGTGAATCAGAGGCAGATATTTTTTCTGGAATTCCCTTGCTTTCTCCATGATCCAAAGAATGTTGGCAATTTGATGTCTGGTTCCTCTGCCTTTTCTAAACCCATCTTATACATCTGGCAGTTCTCAATTCAAATACTGCTGAAGCCTAGCTTGAAAGATTTTGAGCATAACCTTAGAATTTCACCGACAGGAGAGCCTGGCCAACTACAGGCCATGGGGTCGCAAAGAGTCAGACAGGACTGAGTGACTTTCACTTTCACTTTACTAGCATGGGAAGTGAGCACAATTGTCTGGTAGTCTGAATATTCTTTATCAGTGCCCTTCTTTGGAATTGGGAAGAAAACTAATCTTTTCCAGTCCTATGGCCACTGGATTTTCCAAATATGCTGACATATGGAGTGCAGCACTTTAACACCATCATCTTTTAGTATTTTAAATAGCTCAGCTGGAATTTAAATCATTACCTACACTAGCTTTACTGGTGGTAATGCTTTCCAAGACCCGCTTGACTTCACGCTCCAGGATGTCCGGCTCTAGGTGAGTGACCACACCACGGTGGTTATCCGGGTCATTAAGACCTTTTTTGTATAGTTCTTCTGTGTGTTCTTGCCACCTCTTCTTAATATCTTTTGCCTCTCATAAGTCTTTACTATTTCTGTCCTTTAACATGCCCATCCTTGCATGAAATGTTCCCTGATGTCTTCAATTTTCTTGAAGAGATCTCTAGTCTTTCCCATTCTATTTTTTTCCTCTATTTCTTTGCATTTTTCATTGAAGAAGCCCTTCTTATCTTTCCTTGCTATTCTCTGGGGCTCTGCATTCAGTTGGATATATTTTTCCCTTGCTCCCTTGCTTTTTGCTTTTCTTCTTTCCTCAGCTATTTGCAATGCCTCCTCAGACAGCCATTTTGTTTTCTTGCCTTTCTTTTTCTTTGGGATTATTTTGGTCACTGCCTCTCCATTCATAGTTCTTCAGGCACTATGTCTACCAGATCTAATCCCCTGAATCTATTCATCACGTCCACTGTATAATCATAAGGAGTTTGGTTTAGGATACATCCAAATGGCCTAGTGGTTTCCCCCACTTACTTTAGTTTAAGCCTGAATTTTGCTATAAGCAGCTGATGATCTGAGCCATGGTCAGCTCCAGGTCTTGTTTTGCTGACTGTATAGAGCTTCTCCATCTTCGGCTGCAAAGAACGTAATCAATCTGATTTCTGTATTGACCATCTGGTGATGTCCATGTCATCACAATAGTCATTTCTTGTGTTGTTGGAAAAGAGTGTTTGTTATGACCAGTGCATTCTCTTGGCAAAACTCTGTTAGCTTTTTCCCTGCTTCATTTTGTACTCCAAAGCCAAATTTTTCTGTTACTCCAGGTATCTATTGATACCCTACTTTTGCATTCCAATCCCCTATGATGAAAAAAGGACTTTTTTTTTTTTTGGTGTTATTTCTAAAAGGTCTTGTAAGTCTTTGTGGTGGTGGTGGTTTAGTTGCTAAGTCGTGTCCGACTCTTGCAACCTCATGGACTGTATCCTGCCAGGCTCCTCTATCCATGGGATTCTCCAGGCAAGTATACTGGAGTGGGTTGCCATTTCCTTCTCCAGGGGATCTTCCCAATCCAGGAATCGAACCTGGGTCTCCTGCGCTGCAGGCAGATTCTTTACCGACTGAGCTAGGAGGTAAGTCTTCATAGAACTAGTCAAATTCAGCTTCTTTGGCACCAGTGGTCAGGGCATAGACTTGGATTACTGTGATGTTGAATGGTTTGCCTTGGAAGCAAACTGAGATCATTCTGTCATTTTTAAGATTGTACCCACATACTGCATTTTGGACTCTTTTGTTGATGCTAAGGGCTACTCCATTTCTCCTGTGGGATTCTTGCCCACATAGTAGACACAATGGTCATCTGAATTAAATTTTCCTATTCCTGTTCATTTTAGGTCATGATTCCTAAGATGTCATTGTTCATTCTTGCCATTTCCTGCTTGACCACAACCAGCTTAGCTTGATTCATGGACCTAACATTCCAGGTTCCTACTTGGTATTGTTCTTTACAGCATCGGATTTTTCTTTCACCACCAGACACATCCACAGCTGAGTGTTGTTTCTGTTTTGGCCCAGCAGATTCTTTCTTTCTGGGGCTATTAGTAATTGCCCTCTGCTCTTTCCTAGTATCATATTGGACACCTTCCACCCCGGGGAGCTCATCTTCTGGTGTCATATCTTTTTGCCTTTTTATACTGTTCCTGAGGTTCTTGAGGTAAGAATACTGAGTGGTTTGTCATTTCCTCTTCCAGTGAACTTCCTTTCTTTGCTTCCCCATTTTCTCTATATAAGTCTCTTTTCCTGGTTCCTGTGGGCAGAGCACTTGTAACCCCTCTCTGGTTTGGTGCTGCCTGATTTCAACTGATTTTAAACTCTTAAGAACTTAGTGTATCTTAGTTTATCTTTTAGATGTTTGCATTCAAGTGAAAGGGAAGTCAGTCATTATGACAATAATAATGATGTTAAAGAGGGAAGTCACTTGGTATCTTTTGATGCCAGAGGATAAAGATGTATTGAAAGCCATGCATATGCCAAGAGAACTAGAAAGCTTCCAAGACTGCTGTGAGGAGTCCCTCACATCCTTCACTAGTCACTGTCAAGGACTAATGCCATGACCAGACTGTAAGGGTTGCAGAGTTGCAGTGCTGGACATTTCCATTAAAGCAAGGACATTGATGGGGAAGGGAAAGTATCCTGAGATATTGAAATAGAGAAAGACCCTATGGTCCTTCCTTCTCATGTCTTCCACCTGCTTTTTGTCTATAGAAAAATTTAAGCCAAAGAATAAGCTTAATCAGAGAAGTGAGAAAATGTTGAAGCAAAAGAAAGCAGTCAAACAAGATAAAATAGTAATAGTTTATTCATTAAACAAAGTCAAGGATCTTTAGTTCCTCCACAAGCACTATACTATTTTGAGCCATGTCCCTTGAGCTGTCTTAAAGATACTTAAACCCCTACCAAGTGGAAGAAGTTAACTGCATAATAATCAGACTGTAGCTATGGCATAAGCTGCCACAATTCTGAGAGCTAGCCTCAAAGAAATGGGAACAAACCAACTTTGGAACTGAAGACCAACTGTACTCAAAACAATCAAGATGACTCTGATCAGTGCACCATCAATTCAAGATGAATGTCAGAGCTGACTATGCTGTTTCTGCATGTAGCCCCTCCCCCTGCCTAGACACCCCTGAAACTCCCTTTTAAAGGCATTTGCCCACTGATTGTTGGGAGGGAGGGAATTTACCGTGTTTTTAGGACACAGCAGTAAACAAAATCTACAATATCCCCTGCTCTCATTCATCGTTCCTTTCTTTCAAAAATCATAACATATACACTTACTGTTTTATAATTATTTAGACTAAGTTCAATGGATAAGTACATCAATTACACAGAGCCCCTTCTTTCTCATAATTTTCTCCCATTCTTGTCTTTTCTATGTTCACATCTTCTCCTTGTTGGCTTATGTCATTTAGTTGGTTGTGCTGAAGAGGGAAGAATGTGCTACCTCCAAAATGTACCTCTTTGGCATAAGGATTATTTTGAGAAACTGCAGACACAGGACAAGCTCTGAAAAAAAGAGCTGAAGTTACTCTTTAGTGAGGGAAATGTGCATTTGTAAAGGAAATCTCCATTTCTAAGTGTCTCCCTCTCTCCCAGTGAGGTAGAAATTACTAGACAGTCAGTGTAGAGCTCCCACCTCTCAGTCTTATTTTCAGTAAACATCCTACTCCTTTGTCCTGAATTCGTGGAATGTTCCTTCTGTTCAGTTCAGTTCAGTCACTCAGTCGTGTCCAACTCTTTGTGACTGGCAGCACGCCAGTCCTCCCTCTCCATCACCAACTCCCGGAGTCCACCCAAACCTATGTCCATTGACTCGGTGATGCCATCCAACCATCTCACCCTCTCCTCATCTCATCCTGTTCTCCTCCTGCCCTCAATCTTTCCCAGCATCAGGGTCTTTTCAAATGAGTCAGCCCTTCACATCAGGTGGCCAAAGTATTGGAGTTTCAGCTTCAACATCAGTCCTTCCAATGAACACCCAGGACTGATCTCCTTTAGGATGGACTGGTTGGATCTCCTTGCTGTCCAAGGGACTCTCAAGAATCTTCTCCAACACCACAGTTCAAAAGCATCAATTCTTCACTGCTCAGCTTTCTTTATAGTCCAGCTCTCACATCCATCCATGACCACTGGGAAAACCATAGCCTTGACTAGACAGACCTTTGTTGGCAAAGGAATGTCTCTGCTTTTTAATATGCTGTCTAGGTTGGTCATAACTTTCCTTCCAAGGAGTAAGTGTCTTTTAATTTCATGGCTGCAATCACCATCTGCAGTGATTTTGGAGCACAGAAAAATAAAGTCAGCCACATTTACATTGTTTCCCCACCTATTTGCCATTAAGTGATGGGACCGGATGCCATGATCTAAGTTTTCTGAATACTGAGATTTAAGCCAAATTTTTCACTCTCCTCTATCACTTTCATCAAGAGGCTCTTTAGTTCTTCACTTTCTGCCATAAGGATGGTGTCATCTGCATATCTGAGGTTATTGATATTTCTGCCGGCAATCTTGATTCCAGCTTGTGCTTCCTCCAGCCCAGCATTTCTCATGATGTACTCTGCATATAAGTTAAATTAGCAGGGTGACAATATACAGCCTTGACATACTCCTTTTCCTATTTGGAACCAGTCTGTTGTTCCATGTCCAGTTCTAACTGTTGTTTCCTGACCTGCATACAGGTTTCTCAAGAGGCAGGTCAGGCGGTCTGGTATTCCCATCTCTTTCAGAATTTTCCACAGTTTACTGTGATCCACACAGTCAAAGGCTTTGGCATAGTCAATAAAGCAGAAATAGATGTTTTTCTGGAATTCTCTTGCTTTTTCGATGATCCGGCGGATGTTGGCAATTTGATCTCTTGTTCCTCTGCCTTTTCTAAAGCCAGCTTGAACATCTGGAAGTTCACAGTTCACATGTTGCTAAAGCCTGGCTTGGAGAATTTTGAGCATTACTTTACTAGCGTGTGAGATGAGTGCAACTGTGTGGTAGTTTGGTCATTCTTTGGCATTGCTTTTCTTAGGGATTGGAATGAAAACTGACCTTTTTCAGTCCTGTGGCCACTGCTGAGTTTTCCAAATTTGCTGGCGTATTGAGTGCAGCACATTCACAGCATCATCCTTCAGGATTTGAAATAGACAGGACACCTACTTAAATCTGCAGAACAAACCTTACCCTTCTTTATAGAACTTTTCCTCATAACTTCCCAAAACTATTTCCCTACACACACCCTACCCTCACCAATATTTTCTTTTGTCTTTTGCTGAAGGTGGTATTTAAGGTGGTGACTTAGGCTATCTCAAGGAGTTATTCAGTTTTCCTGGCTATGAACTATGTGTACAGTAGGTGTACATGTTAATAAACTTGTAGTTCTTTTTCATTTGTTAATGTCTTTTATTACAGAGATTCTAGCCAAGAACTCAGAATAGCAGAGGGAAAATTATTTTAAATAGTTTATCATGTAAGTTATTTAAATGTATTTCCCTACAGTGTGGTTGGGTTTTTGTTGTTTGTTTCCTTAGGAAAGGTCCTGAGGGCATTTCTAGAGGATTTGCCCATAAAAGAACATCCTTCTCTTGCTTTTAACTACCGAGAAGGAGAACCCCTTTTTGGAATTTGTTATGTGATCAAATATTATTTGAGAAACCTAGTCCAGTCTGATGGATTTCCCTAACAGATGACTTCTTCTTTCTGGCTGTATGTAGAATTGTTTGTTTGTTTTGAATAAGTCTGAGGAGATAGGAATAACAATAGATTAAAAAAAAAAAAATCCCAAATCAAGTCTAGGCCAAAATTTCTACTCCTTCATCATCTTCTCCTAGGAAGAAATTAGCAGTCCTGATAAAAGCTTTGGGTAATTCTAATAAACTTAATGGAATTAAAGACCTCTGAGAAAGTATGTATTCATCCAATCAATGAATATTCTAAAGATCTTTATCTAGGCATTCTTTTTTCTCTTTTCTAAAGATGATTCAGAAAACTAGGATCATGGCATCTGGTCCCATTACTTCATGGCAAATAGTTGGGGCAACAATGGAAACAGTGACAGACTTTATTTTGGGGGGCTCCAAAATCACTGCAGATGATGACTGCACCCCTGAAATTGAAAAATGCTGACTCCTTGGAAGAAAATTTATGACCAACCGAGACAGCATATTAAAAAGCAGAGACATTACTTTGCCAACAAAGGTCCATCTAGTCAAGGCTATGGTTTTTCCAGTAGTCATGTATGGATGTGAGAGTTGGACTATAAAGAAAGCTGAGCACTGAAGTATTGATGCTTTTGAACTGTGCTGTTGGAGAAGACTCTTGAGAGTCCCTTGGACTTCAAGGAGATCCAACCAGTCAATCCTAAAGGAGATCAGTCCTGATTATTCATTGGAAGGACTGATGCTGAAGATGAAACTCCAATTACTTTGGCCACCTGATGCAAAGAACTGACTCATTAGAAAAGATCCTGATGCTGGAAAAATTGACAGTGGGAGGAGAAGGGGATGACAGAGGATGAGATGGTTGGATGGTATCACCGACTTGAAGGACATGAGTTTGACTAAGCTCCGGGAGTTGGTGATGGACAGCAAAATCTGGCTTTCTGCAGTCCGTGGGGTCGCAAAGAGCTGAATACAACTGAGTGACTGAACTGAACTGAATACTTTTACTTATATTTGTCACAAAGAAAGTGAGCTAAATACATGGTGGGTTAACTGTGGTAATGAGATTCTAGAAGAAAAGAGAAAGATTAAACAATTACCTAATCACCTTTCAGTTCAGTTCAGTCACTCAGTAGCATCCAACTCTTTGCAACCCCATGGACTGCAGCATGCCAGGCCTCCCTGTCCATCACCAACTCCCGGAGTTTACTAAAACTCATGTCCATTGAGTCAGTGATGCCATCCAACCATCTCATCCTCTGTCGTCCCCTTCTCCCACCTTCAATCTTTCCCAGCATCAGGGTCTTTTCCAGTGAGGTAGTTCTTTGCATCAGGTGGCCAAAGTATTGGAGTTTCAGCTTCAACATCAGTCCTTCCAATGAATATTCAGGACTGATTTCCTTTAGGATTGACTGGTTGGATCTCCTTGCTGTCCAAGGGACTCTCAAGAGTCTTCTCCAGCACCATAGTTCAGACACATCAATTCTTCAGTGCTCAGCTTTCTTTATAGTCCAATTCTCACATCCATACATGACTACTGGAAAAACCATAGCTTTGACTAGATGGACCTTTGTTGGCAAAGTAATGTCTCTGCTTTTTAATATGCTGTCTAGGTTGGTCATAACTTTTCTTCCAAGGAGCAAGCTTCTTTTAATTTCATAGGTGCAGTCACCATATGCAGTGATTTTGGAGCCCCAAAAAGTAAAGTCTCACTGTTCCCATTGTTTCCCCATCTATTTGCATGAAGTGATGGGACTGGATGCCATGATCTTGATTTTCTGAATTATGAGTTTTAAGCCAATTTTTTCACTCTCCTCTTTCAGTTTCATCATGAGGCTCTTTAGTTCTTCATAAGTACTCATAAAAAAATCTGAAAAAATTAACAAAACCAACCTAGAAAAGATCAAAAGTAAGGAGCAGAGATAAAACAAATTTTCATTTGTTGAAAATAAAAAAATTTTAAGTTATTATAAAATATTGGCTATATTCCCTGTGTTTTACAGTATACCCTTGTAGCTTATTTATTTCATACACAGCAGTTTGAACCTCTTAGTCCCCTACCTCTATCTTTCCCCTCCCTATTTCTCTCCCCACTGGTAATGACAACATCTATGTGTCTGCTTCTGTTTTCTTATATTTGTTCATTTCTTTTATTTTTTAGAATCTACATATAAGTAATAACATGCAGTTTTTGTCTTTCTCTGTCTGACATATTTCACTTAGCATAATACCCTCTAGGGTCTTCCCAGATGGCACTAGTGGTTAAGAACCCACCTGCCAATGCAGGAGAACTTCCATCACTGGGTAGGCAAGATCCCCTGGAGGTGGGCATGGCAACCCACTCCAGTATACTTGCCTGGAGAATCCCACGGACAGAGGAGCCTGGCAGGCTACAATCCATAGGGTCACAAAGAGTCAGCCACAACTGAAACAACAGCATGCACATGTGCAAATTCCATGCAGGTCCAACCATGTTGCTGCAAATGGCAACATTCATTTTTATGACTAATATTCCATTGGGTATATATACCACATCTTCTTTATCCATTCATCTGTTGACAGACACTTAGGTTGCTTCCGTATCTTAACTGTCATAAATAATGCTGCTCTGAACATTGGGATTCAGGTGTCTTTTTGAATTAGTGTTTTTGTATCTTTTGGGTATATACCCAGGAGTAGAATTGCTGGATCTTATGGTAGTTCTATTTTTTGTTTTTTGTGGAGTCTCCATACTGTTTTCCATAATGGCTGCACCAATTTACATTCCAACCAGCAAATAATGTGCGAGGGTTCTGTTTTCTCCATATACTACTGACATTTGTTATTTGTGGTCCTTTTGATAATACTGTTTGACAGGTGTGATCTAAAAGACATTTTTTAAGAGGACATGTGCAAATGGCCAAAAAGTGCATGAAAAGATGCACAACATCATTGTCTATCTGGGAAGTGCAGAATCAAAACCACACCCCCACTAGGATGGCTATAATCAAACAGATAATAAAAATTTTGGCAAAGTTGTGAAGAAATTGGATCCCTTACACATTGTGTGGGAATGTAAAATGGCCCAATTCCCTCAGAAAATAGTCTGGCAGTCCCTCAAAATGTTAAATATTGAGTTACCACATGACCTAGTAATTTCACTCTTAGGTATCTATCAAGATAAATGAAAACATATGTCTATATAAAAACATATGCACAAATATTGATGGCAGGATTACTCTTTTTTAAAAATATTTATTTGGCTGTGTCAGGTCTTAGTTGCAGCACTCAAGCTCTTCAATCTTCATTGCAATGTGCAAGATCCTTAAGTTGCAGCATGCTAACTCTTAATTAAGACATGTGAGATAGAGTTCCCTGACTAGAGATGGAACCTGGGGCCCCTGCTTTGGAAGTTTGGAGTCTTAGAACTGGACCACCAGGGAAGTCCCGGCAGCATTACTCCTACTGGCAAAAAAGTGGAAACCAGCCAAATGTGTATCAATTGATTAATGGATAAATAAAATGTGGTATATCCATACAATGGAAAATTATTTGTCAATGAGAAGAAATGAAGTACAGATATATGCTACAATGTGAGTGAATCTTACACATCATGCCAAGTATAAGAAGCTTGTCAAAAAAAACTATGTAAGGCACAATACCATTCCTGTGAAATGTACAGAATAGGCTGGTAGGATTGGGGCAAATAGAGAGAATGACTCTTACTCAGGTACTGGGTTGCTTTTGGGGCTGAAGTAAAACGTTCTATGTTTAGTTGTGGTGATGGTGGCACAGCTCAAATACACTAAAAACCATTGAACTGTGTATTTTTAGAGGGTCAGTTGTATAGTATGTGAATTAGATTTGAATAAAGCTGTTTAAAATATAATCAAGAAGTTTCTAACACGGAATGAGAATCAGTTGACTTCTCCCCTTGGCAAGCATTTAAAACAAGGATTTGATAAGCAGTTCATGGGGTCACAAAAAGTCAGACACAACTTAGTGACTGAACAACAACAACAACAAGATGCATTTTTCGACATGAAAAAGCATAGACTGGGCTGACCTTTAGTTGCTTTCTCCATTCCATACTTCAGTACATACTAATTAGACTTGGCATTCAAGAGGGATTTTTCTGCCATCCCAGCTACATGTTCTCACATATATAAAATATAACAATTAAAATTGGTTAAAAATTAATGTGGAAAAAAATGTCACAATGATGGTATCTCCGGATGACAGAGTTATTTTTTTCTGAACTTTCTTAATTTTCCATTTTGAGCAACATGTAATACTTTATAAGTAAAACTGTTATAAAGTTGTTTCAAAATTTCATAATAGGAAATAGTAAATTTGTCATCACTTCCTGAGGAAAAGTTTCCTGTGTCTGTGAAGCCCAAAGAGTAATCTTTCTTCTCAATATTCCTATCACAAATATTTAACCTGGCTATCTGGGTGAACTGCCTTAATCTGCAGGAGTAACCTCACAATAAACCACTTTAGCATGAGGATTAATTTGAGCTGAAGGCAATTAAGAATTAACAGATTTAGGGGAATTCCCTGGCAGTCCAGTAGCTAGAACTTGGTGCTTTCACTGCTGGGGCCCAGGTTCAATCCCTGGTCAAAGTACTAAGATCCCACAAGCCATTCAGTGTGGCCAAAATAACAACAATAATAATAGTAATAATAAAGAATAAACAGATTAGGGAAGAGTTTTCTGCCTTCTCTTTATTTGCCTAAAAGCAAGGCATAAAATTTCCTTTAAGGAAGGTAGCCCCCCAGCATCATCAGAGAGAGAAATACAATTCTTATCACTGAAGAAGACAAGGAGTCAACACCAAGATGAGTTTGCATAAATAGACCTCACTAAAGCAGCCCTTATCTTCTGTCGGTTCCCTCATATATTGCGTAGTCATTTTCTCACAATTTATCATCCCTTGAAGCCCAAATCCTCCCTGCCTTTTTATTGTGAACTTGGCTTACAAGCCCTGAGTCTAACTCCTTGTTTTACTTCTTTCCTGTAACTCCCATGCATGTAAATATAAATAAAAATTGTGTGTCTCTTCTCCTGTTATTCTTTTTGTTATTTTAACTTGTATGATCCCAAAGGTGAAAAGTCAAACAAGAGTTTTTCCTGTCATAGTCTCGTGTGATTTTTTCAATTAAAAAAGAAAAAATTGTTCTATTTACATAAAAATGCTTAAAGGGCTAAATTTTTATCAGTATTGCTCTTTATGATTTTACTTGTCCAGTATTGCATAAAATTCATTTGTTTTTTATGAGTGCCCTTTCTCCCTCAACTAGATTCCAAGGTTGAGGGAAAGACTCCATCATAATATAATATGGGTAGTCTAATTTCCCTACAATAGTTCCTTTACATAATGTAGGTAATCAATTAGCAGTTTTTGAACCTTTCTAAAGCTTCTTTTTAGTAACAAAAAAGCATGCTTTGTAGGTAGCTTTATATAAAGTTTTCAACAACAATTTGGTTCTTAGATACTGATCCAGATATTTATAGCTCATTTTATTCTATGCCATGTCACCAATGTTTATAAATTACCCTTTGGTTTTTGTAACTTACTTTTAAATAACCTTTTAATTTTTTATTTTTATGAAAGTCGTCCTATGTTTTTTTAAAAAATGACATACTTAAGTTGAAAATGTGTTTTCATTTACGATGTCTTTCTTGTATCTTACTTTTCCATATCCCATTTATGCAAGCTTGGATTTGAGTAAATTCTTCTGATTTCTTTCTTTAGCAGAATTTTACAGCTATTAGAATCAAAAGCAAACTTCCTTTTTTAAGTTAAACATTGATCTTATGGAATGTATTTAATAGTAATCAAATATCTTTAAGCAAACATTCCTCATAATTAAAGTATGCTGTTCTAAATCTTAGCTGTTCTAAATCTTAGGTGTCCTTGGGCAAACCCACCGCATATGAAAAAGATTACCTTTCATCCTGTCTTCACACTGATCATTTGGTGAGATGAAGGGTACATGTGAGGTAATTCTACATTCTATATTACGAGGCTGAGTAGAAAGGCTAACTCTTAGAGATTTCATGTAAACTATCAGACCCAAACATGATGGAATGTTTTCGATCCCCACCCCCTTCTCACTTCCCTCCTTACTTTCCTTTCTCACTCTACCCCACCAATCTATCTCTATCCATTCCTTCTTTCAAACTATCACCAGATTTGGAGTCAACCCTATAACTTCCCTGCGTAAAGGTTTCTAATGGATTAGCATTGCCTGGATAAAGCCTACTGTGAAAACTAAAAGAAGGCATATGGTGAAGAAGATGGCTTCTCAAGATGGCATCTGCCTTGCTGAAGTCATCACTTCTGTGTAGGGTCTTCGTTTCAATTAATTTTGTCAATTTGCCAAGAGCCCAGGCTAGATGAAGTATCAGATTGATATGTAAATGGCAGTACCAATGTATTTAACTACAATGAGAAATTTAATTGGCAAGAGGATTGGCTACTCTGACCAACTCAATATTAAATTCTTGGAGAGACATATATGAGAAACCATATTATAATTGAAATTATAGTACTTGGACACAAGGCAAGAAGTGGTCTGTTTTAGGAACCTATTGACTTTAGCCTTGACATTTCATCAACAGATTCCTACTGTACATTGAATCCTTTTTTCTTCAGTTTCTTTCCTTTTTATTTTTTTATTGAAGTATAGTTGACATTCAATGTTATTTTAGTTTCAGGTATATAACATAGTGATTTGACTTTTAGATACATTATGGATTGATCACCATAATAAGTCTAGTAACCATCTGTCTCCATACAAAGTTATTGCAATATCATTGAGTATATTCATATGCAGTACATTATATCCCCTCTAGAGTACTAGAGCACTTTTCATTTTTTAAATATAATTTTTAAAATTTCTTTTTAATTGGAGGATAATTGCTTTACAATGTTGTGTTGGTTTCTGCTGTACAACAATGTGAATCAGCTATATATATACATACACATATATCCTCTCTCTGTTAAGCCTCCCTCTCACCCAGCCCTCTAGGTTATCACAGAGCACCAAACTGAGCTCCCCGTGTTATACAGCAGCTTCCCGATAGCTATCTATTTTACACATAGCAGTGTATATATACATAATTGCTACTATCTCACTTTGTCCCACCGTCTCTTCCCTCTCTGTGTCCAAAAGTCCATTCTTTATATCTGTGCCTTTATTCCTGCCCTACAAATGGGTTCATCAGTACCATTTCTCTAGATTCCATATATATGTTAATATACTATATTTGTTTTTCTCTTTCTAACTTACTTCACTCTGTATAACAGGCTCTAGGTTCATCCACCTCACTACAAGTGACTCCAATTCATTCCTTTTTATTGCTGAGTAATATTCCATTGTATGTATGTACCACATCTTCTTTATTCATTCATTCATTTATAGATATCCATGTCCTGGCTATTGTAAATAGCTGCAATGAATATTGGGGTATGTGTGTCTTCTTGGATTTTTATTTTCTCAGGGTATATGCCCAGTAGTGGGATCACTGGGTCATATGGTAGTTTTATTCTGTTTTTTAAAGGAATCTCTACACTGTTCTCCATAGTGGCTCTATCAATTTACACTCCCACCAACACTGCAAAATGATTCTCTTTTCTCCACATCCTCACCAAAATTTATTGTTTATAGATTTTTTTGATGATGGCCATTCTGACAGGTGTGAGGTCATATTTCATTGTAGTTTTGATTTGCATTTCTCTAGTAATGAGCAATGTTGAACATCATTTCGTGTGTTTATTGGCCATCTGTATGTCTTCTTTGGAGAAATGTCTGTTTCGGTCTTCCATCCACTTTTTGATTGGGTTGTTTGTTTTTCTGATATTGAGCTGCATGAGCTGCTTGTATATTTTGGAGCTTAATCCTTTCTCGGTTGCTTCATTTGCAATTATTTTCTCTCATTCTCAGGGTTGTCTTTTCATCTTGTTTATAGTTTCCTTGGCTGTGCAAAAGCTTTTAAGTTTAATTAGGTCCCGTTTGTTTATTTTTGTTTTTATTTCCATGACTCTAGGAGGTGGGCCAAAGAGAATCCTGCTGTGATTTATGTCAAAGAGTGTTCTGCATATGTTTTCCTCTTAGAGTTTTATAGTATCTAGCCTTACATTTAAGTCTTTAATCCATTTTGAGTTTATTTCTGTGTATGGTGTTAGGAAGTGTTCTGATTCCATGCACATAGAATCCTTCACCACAGCAGTATGGAATATTGCCTACTGGACCACTAGATAGCCATTCTTCAGACAGACACATCTCTTCTCTATATATGCCAGTATTATTATGATAAAAGGCAGGTTCTTAATTTTCTTGCTGCTAGACCAGGAAATATTTTCTCTCTAAGGTTCCTCTGGCACATAACTAATATACATCTGACCTTATCTCATGATTCTACTCTCTGTATCTCAGATCGATTTGGTTTTCTTCAGGCCTACAGAGATACGATAGCAAAAAGATTGTATATAACCAGCGACCAGCTACATACGATATAGGCAAATATAGAGATCCTCATTTGAAAAGTACTGGGAATTTTAAGACAGTGAAAGCAGAGCATCAAACCGGAGGGATTACTGAGGTCATACACCGTGGAAGTCAGCCTATAGAGAGCAATCCTCTAGTGCAATAGTCAGCAAACTACCACCACAGTCCAAATTCAGCTGCTTCCTATTTCTGTAAGTAAAGTTATATTGGAATGTAGCTTATGGCCGCTTTTGCCCTATAATAGCAGAGCTGTATACGTGCTACGAGATGGAATGGCCCACACAGACTAAACTGTTTCCTATCTGGCCCTTAAGAAAATGTTTGCCGACTCCTGCTCCAGTGTCTGATGTCAGTCTTTGTCCCACAAAATGGGCACTCAGCAGGCTCATCTGATCCTCTCTTCCCTTAAGAAATCTTGTGGGGCACATGTAGAGCCTACAGCTATAGATGAGAAGAACTTGGAGATTATCGACCCACTAACGTCCACAGACTGAAGTGTCAAGAATTTCTATGGCACTATAGGACAGCAACACCCATGAATTCTCCATGGGGAAGCCTGCAGAGCTATCTGAACTCTTCTACCTGGACTTCTTGGATACCTGGGGTTTCTAACCATGGCTACCACCAAACACTGCCAACTCCAAGTCAGAGAACTGGCACTTGTCTGGAGTCTTGCGTGTCCATTTCATGAGGAAATAGGGCTCAAGAACTGTTCCTCTTTGACTGACTTGGAAGCTGAATCCTCTGGCTCCATGTCTCATCTCCTACTTTGATTCCCCTGGATTAGGTGCTCATATAATCCTAAAATCTGGGCTTGGGCCCCTATCAAGAACTTGAGGGGATCTGAGATTTTACTGTATGTGCTAGTTATCTAATTAGGCTTTTGCAATTTCATGGATGCTTATAGAAGACAGGAGACTCCTGTGTAGGGAATGCAGGTAGTTTATTACTCACAGCAAAAGCAGTAGCCAGAGTAAGGGATTTTTGCACCATTTGCCCAACCCCCAGTGTTCACAGGGTGACATGAGGGCCAGTTTATACCCGTGCATACAATGGGTTCCTTTGTAGGAAAGGCACGTTGGGCTTAGGGAACAGGAATTTCTTATATAATGTACTATAAAACTAGAAGCACACATGGCCTTCTAGAAGAAAACATTATTTTTACTACACAGGAAAGTAAGCCAAATTATCCTTTGCTCTGAAGGGAAACACTATCTCTATCTTCCAAGGCAGTTTGTTAAACAAATATCTTTGGAAACATAGTTTAGAACAAAGCGCAATCCATGCCCTGTTTGCAAGTTGTACAGAAATGCAAGAAACCCTTGGAGAATAGCCTGTCTCAACAGTCCCTCAGTCTTTTACAGCGACTCCTTCCTCCCATCTCCACAGCTATAACTGAGTTCCCCTTTTCCTAGCAGCAAGTTGGACTTTTTTGCTAGTGACTTCTTTCAACTTTTGATACCTTCTCTTTTAGTTCACAGCTTATTAGCAGGACTTCAAAGTGATATATATCCTTTCCACCCTATTGTCCCAACACTAAAACAGAGTTAAATGCTCTCTCTTTTTTTGTGACTTTTCAAGTAGAATTTTATCGACTATTGTTGTCTATATATAGCTATACAACTTAGATACGACAATACTTTTAAAGCGTTTAGCCACTTCCCCATCTACCCTGTTCTCAATTTTCCAAGATTGTGTGTATGAATGTAACGATGCAAAAGATTATGATATTAAAGTCAAATACCAGAATATTCCAGCCATCTTGCCTAAAGTTGGATGGTTGTTGGAATCATGCTTAGAATGTTCTGTGTAAGGAGCCTACAGTGCAAATGAGAGGTCAAACAAAAGTGGATAAAAGGGAACAGGAAGAACAATCAGGAACTGACTACAAACAAAAACACCATTCGGAGGAAACAGGATAAGCCTGTCCAGACACTGGAAACTATAATGAGGAAGGAAAAGCAATTACCAAAACAGATGGACGGAAATGGAGCAACTAACAGAGGTGGAACCATGTTTATTTGAGAAAGTGTGTTTGGAGATTTGGGGGGCTGAGTAGAATTAGAGCCTGTTCCCCTTAGCTATATGTAAATACTTAAAAGGCAGGCATGTACTCCTGTAAACAATCAAGATGTTTCCTAAACTTGTTATTCCATGTCCCTTGTGACTTCCTGTGGGTTTTCTTTTTTGATAGATGTATGTTTTCATTTTAATGGATACTAACTTGATTTATTCATTTCCCACTTGCCAAAATATTTAAAATATTTGCATTCCTAGAGAATTGTACAAGTTTATGGAGATGATCAGAAAGGATATTACAATAGATCTGTCCTAGAAAATATGTGACAGATGGTTGCGGAGCATTAAAAAAGAGAACTGTTAAGCCTACAATGCAGTATCTCATTGTCTGCTGTATTTTTGTAAAAGCGTGCAGAGTGACACATATGTTATTGTTTCATCTCTTTTGATATAACTAAATTCCTTCAAACACATACAATTAAAAAATAATCTACTCTAGAGTAAATTGCACGTACATGAATAAAAATGCAATCTCTTAGATGAGTTTTGTGTTTCCCAGCTGTCCATGATATTATTATGTATATTAAATTATATACTCTAGTCTGCATTCCATGAGAGCTACAAATGAAAAGATTTAGCCATTTTTAAATTTCTTATTAAAGTAAAACACTCACTAATTATTCATCAACTATAAAAACTTTATAACTGTTCAATATTTTGACACATTTGTGTGCATAAACTAAGTCTAATTTTAGTAGTTTATTCATCTAGTTGCTTTAACAAAAATAGAGCACCTCTTATTTTATAACTAAGTTAAACATCAAATACATTATTTTTTTTTTTATAAATTTATTTATTTTAGTTGGGGGCTAATTACTTTACAATATTGTAATAGTTTTTGCCATACATTGACATGAATCAGCCATGGGTTTACATGTGTTCCCCTTCCTGGACCCCCCTCCCACCTCCCTCCCCATCCCATCCTTCTGGATCATCCCATTGCCCCGGCCCTGAGCCCTTGTCACATGCATCGAACATGGAATGGTGTTCTGTTTCACATATGATAATATACATGTTTCAATGCTATTCTCCCAGAACGTCCCACCCTCACCTTCTCCCTCAGAGTCCATAAAATTGTTCCATGCATCTGTGTCTCTTATTCTGTCTCGCATATAGGGTTATCGTTACCATCTTTCAAATTCCATATATATGCATTAGTATACTGTATTGTTGTTTTTCTTTCTGGCTTACTTCACTCTGCATAATGGGCACCAGTTTCATCCATCTCAGTAGAACCGATTCAAATGTATTTTTTTAATGGCTGAGTAATATTCCATTGTGTATATGTACCACAGCTTCCTTATCCATTCGTCTGCTGATGGACATCTAGGTTGCTTCCATGTCCTGGCTATTGTAAACAGTGCTGCGATGAACATTGGGGTACACGCGTCTCTTTCAATTCTGGTTTCCTCGGTGTATATGCCCAGCAGTGGGATTGCTGGGTCATATGGCAGTTCTATTCCCAGTTTTTTAAGGAATCTCCACACTGTTCTCCATAGTGGCTGTACTAGTTTGCATTCCCACCAACAGTGTAAGAGGGTTCCCTTTTCTCCACACCCTCTCCAGCATTTATTGCTTGTAGACTTTTGGATAGCAGCCATTCTGACTGGTGTGAAATGATACCTCATTGTGGTTTTGATTTGCATTTCTCTAATAATGAGTGATGTTGAGCATCTTTTCATGTGTTTGTTAGCCATCTGTATGTCTTCTTTGGAGAAATGTCTGTTTAGTTCTTTGGCCCATTTTTTGATTGGGTCGTTTATTTTTCTGGAATTCAGCTGCAGAAGTTGCTTGTATATTTTTGAGATTAATTGTTTGTCTGTTGCTTCATTTGCTATTATTTTCTCCCATTCTGAAGGCTGTCTTTTCACCTTGTTTATAGTTTCCTTTGTTGTGCAAAAGCTTTTAATTTTAATTAGGTCCCATTTGTTTATTTTTGCTTTTATTTCCAATATTCTGGGAGGTGGGTCATGGAGGATCCTGCTGTGATTTATGTCGGAGAGTGTTTTGCCTATGTTTTCCTCTAGGAGTTTTATTGTTTCTGGTCTTACGTTTAGATCTTTAATCCATTTTGAGTTTATTTTTGTGTACGGTGTTAGGAAGTGTTCTAGTTTCATTCTTTTACAAGTGGTTGACCAGTTTTCCCAGCACCACTTGTTAAAGAGATTGTCTTTTCTCCATTGTATATTCTTGCCTCCTTTGTCGAAGATAAGGTGTCCATATGTGCGTGGGTTTATCTCTGGGCTTTCTATTTTGTTCCATTGATCTATATTTCTATCTTTGTGCCAGTACCATACTGTCTTGATGACTGTGGCTTTGTAGTAGAGCCTGAAGTCAGGCAGGTTGATTCCTCCAGTTCCATTCTTCTTCCTCAAGATTGCTTTGGCTATTCGAGGTTTCTTATATTTCCATGCAAATTGTGAGATGATTTGTTCTAATTCTGTGAAAAATACCATTGGTAGCTTGATAGGGATTGCATTGAATCTATAGATTGCTTTGGGTAGTATACTCATTTTCACTATATTAATTCTTCCAATCCATGAACACGGTATATTTCTCCATCTGTTTGTGTCCTCTTTGATTTCTTTCATCAGTGTTTTATAGTTTTCTATATATAAGTCTTTTGTTTCTTTAGGTAGATATATTCCCAAATACATTATTTTTTAAATGACTAGAATTATTGAAATTTAGAGTGGGAAGCTATTTAATTTTCTAAAGATAAAGAAAATTGCAACTCAGTGATTGCCCACAAATTATATTCCCAAAAGATCTACCCAGCTAAAAGTGCATTAAAACCACTGTTTCAGATATATAAGGGCCCATGTTCTTTCTATAACATGTAGACTTTTCTGTTTGCCATTCCTATAGGGAATTGAATCTAAATTTATTCAGTTAAGAAGTGCCTGGACAGATTTTTGTATATCACTTGTTATCTGACCAGTGGGCATTGCTTTTCTTTAATTCTTTTTTATCCTTCAATAAAAAATAAGTTAATTTTTAAAAAAAGAAAAAAAATTTTAAAAATTCAACATTTGTATATATTACCAAATGATCACCACAAGTCTAGTTAACATCTGTCACCATAGATAGTTACAATTTTTTTCTTGTAATGAGAACTTTTAAGATCTGTCATAGCATCTTTCAGATATACAATACAGTATTATTAACTATGGCCAGCATGTGGTATATTATATCCCCATGACTTAGTTATTTTTTAACTGGAAGTTTCTACCTGTTGATCCCCTTCACCCATTTTGCCAACCCTTCACCCCCTACCTCTGGCAATAACCAATCTGTTCTCTGTATCTATGACCTTTGTTTTTTTTGTTTGTTTTGTCTTTGTTTGTTTGTTTGCCTGTTCTCTGATATTCCACATATAGGTGATATCATACGATGTTTGTCTTTCTCTGCCTGACTGATTTCACTTATGACAATGCCCACAGTTTCCATCCATGTAGTCACAAATAGCAAGATTTCCTCCTTTTTTCATGTCTGAATAATATCTACTATATATATATATATATATATATACACAATTAGTTACTATATGCTCTTACTCTATATTACTTTCCAGATGAATAGTTTAAATCCTTCAATCATTCTTGTAATAAAAGGTAGACTTTTCTTTGGGGTCAAGTCTATTTTTCAAGTCAAATTACAGAAAACTGAAGCTCTAAACTGAATAAAACTTAAATTTTATCATATTAGGAGGCCAATAAACCTGAAGGTTTTTCAAAGTCTTTATAGAGGTTGGTGAAAAAGACCCATGGTGAATCAGTTTTATTACTTAACGGTGATAGTGTCTCTACTTAGGGTATTTGTGGAATGGTTATGATCCTGAAATACTTAGAAATGTCTATCTGCCTACATATTATTATATTTTTCTCTTTTCATTCTTTTTTTTTTTTTGGTTTGGCTTATGGGATCTCAGTTCCCTAATCAGGGACTGAACCCAGGCCACAGCAGTGAAAGCCCTGAATCGGAACCACCAGGCCGCCAGGGAGCTCCCTGTTTCCATTATTCTTGTTAAATTAAGTGCCCTAGATACTTTAATCCTTTTTAGAACCACAAATCCTTCTTTGGAATCTTTCACAAATGAAACTTGTCCTTTATGTAGAAGGAATTCATGGTGGAAAGTCTTTGCTCATTAGTGTGGGCAGCTACCAGGCTTTTTGCCACCTTCCATATGTAGACTTTTCCCTAAAAATTCTGCTATATGTGCCAGGTGCTCACATTACCATTATAAGGTTCAAATGTGTCTGTCTTCTATCAGCATTTTTTTTTTTTTTTGAGGAAGCTTCATTCTGATTTCCATAGTGACTACTTAAGGGTAGTCATCAGTAGTTGGAACCGTTAAACTATAACTTGCAGAAGAAAAAATGAACTATAATCTGCCTTTGCTGATCAAGCTCTCTTTAATTATTTTAACAAAAACTTGCATGTTCCCCAAGCCTAAACAATAAGGTATTTGCCCAAGTTGTATTTTAGGAACTTGGAGTCAGCTGTGTCTAGTTTGGGCTTGGGCTAGTTAAGACTTGTTGAGACCATCAATATTCCAACTGGGCATGCATGAGTGTCTGACTGGTGACCTTCTGATGTCAAAGAGCCAAAAAATCCACCCTCAGAACATGCTAACATCACATTTTCATCCTATGAAGAAGCTTGTAGCTTAGGTGCACCTGTTGCCCTGTGAGGACTGCTGATTATCTCACCTTTTTCTTATCTTCAATCACCTTTCCCCATAACCTCCACACCTTAGCTTTCTCTCATACATACCCTGAGCCCCCAGCCTTGAGGGAGGTGGGTTTGAGATTTGTTCTTTTGTCTTCTGGCTCAATTGCTTTGTGGATAAAACTTTCCTCTGCTGCAAATCTTGGAAGATTCTGCATTTAGCTTGCTGCACATCCAACAGATGAATCTGGTTTGGTAAGAGCTATATAAATTTATATTCCTACCAACAGTATATAAGGATTCCTTTTTATTTACAACCTCCACAGCACTTGTTATTTTTTGTCTTTTATGATAATAGCTATCCCAACAGGTGTGAGGTGATATCTCACTGCAGTTTTGATTTGCATTTCTCTGATGATTAGTGATGTTGGGTACCTTTCATAAATCTGTTGGCCATTTGTATGTCTTCTTTTTGGAAAAACATCTGTTCAGTTCCTTTGTCCATTTTAAAATCAGATTATTTGACTTTTTGTGTTTTTGTTGTTGTTGTTTTTGGTTTTCTGTGGGGTTTTTTTTTCTTTGTTTCTTTGTTTTGCTATTGAATTATAAGAGTTCCTTACATATTTTGCACATTAATTTTTATCAGATATATGATATGCAGATATTTTTGCCCTTTATATAGGTTGCTTTTTCATTTGGTTGATTGTTTCCCTTGCTGTGCAGAATCTTTTTGATTTAATATAGTCTCACTTACCTAATGTTGCCTGTGTTTTTGGTGTTATATCAAGAAATCACTACAAAAGCCAGTATCAAGAAGTGTTTTGCTTATGTTTTCTTCTATGAGCTCTATAATTTCAGGTCTTATGTTTAAGTCTTTGATCCATTTTGAGTCAATTTTTGTGTATGATGTAAGGATTCAATTATCTTCTGTTAGCATTTTGTTTGTCGTCCACAGACCAAATACTCCTGTTATAATAGCCCTGAAGCTATGGTATTTTATAATTATATTTTATATTATTTGTAAGCTATCTTTTCCTCCAAATCCATTTACTACCTATAAGACTTTTTATACTAGTTAACAGTTTGTGTCAATCAGATTATATTAAATGTTTATACAACTTTCCTCCTTTTATCTTCCAAATATTTCTTATCATAGTCTTCCAAACTCTGTTAGATTTTTTCTTCTTAAATCACGGTTTACTTATTTATTTATTTGCCACATCATATGGCATATGGGGTCTACCAGGGATTGCACCTGTGCCCCCTATATTGAAACTGTGGAGTCTTAACGACTGGATCACCAGGCAAGTCCATGGCTTTCTTTTTTAAAGTCCAATCTAAATTCATAAAGTCTTTAATAAAATTTTGAAATAATCTTGATCAATTGCCTGGAAAATTATAATAAAATATATGTAAGAATAATCATTTTATTCATTTTTAAGTATGCAATTCAGTGACAATAAACATATTTACATGTTGTGCAATCATCATTGATTAACTTAAAAATAACAGTAGCAATAGTAATACCATTCCACTTTTAAGACCTACTCTCTAAACAACATTTGAATATGCCATGCAGTATTAACTACAATAGCCATGCTGTACATTACACTCCCAGGACTTATTAATTTTATAAGTAAAGTTTATACTTTTTGACTCCTTTCACTCATTTTGCCACCCCTACCCCATTAATACTTAAATAGGTTGGCTGCTAGTATTTTCATTATACTATTATTTTTATCATTAATTAGTTTTAGATATACTGACTTCAGCAGTGTTAAATGAGGGTTTAAAGCATTTATATTACCTCTCCCCTCTCTTATCCTCTCAATTGCTTAATCTTTTTAAGTACTGATTAACTCAGTTTAGAGTTCCAAGTTGTTCTAATTCTTCCATTGCTTCTACTTCAAACTTACCAGTATCTAATAGATTACTATCAGAATCATTGCAGGAGGGAATTCCTGGTGGTACAGTGATTATTACTCCACACTCTCACTGCTGAGGACCTGGGAACTAAGATTCCACAAGCCATATGGCCAAAAAAAAAAAGAATTATTATAGTGAAATTTGGAAGAAAATCTGGTTGCCTTGATTGTGGAGAAGTGGTTTTTCATTTCTTGCTGAAGTCCACCCTTTCTTGGCCTTTTCTTTTGTAAATTGAGGTAAGTTATCACTGCTCTTCTATTCTGTCTCCCCGCAGCTTGTAGAGATCTAGTGTCAGAGTGCTGACCTAAGTGGTACTGTCAACAATCAACATTTGTTAATAGACTGAAAGCTCTGTCATTATCTTTATACTTAGGGCATGTTTTAGTCTTCCCACATTAAAGAGTTCCCTGAGAAAGCCTACTCACAGCCCATACATGTCATTTTGTAACCGAAAGTGGGATCTGGCTGTGTGCTTCTCAAAAGCCAATAAATAGGCAAGGTTAGGAGAAGGAAATGGCAACCCACTCCAGTATTCTTGCCTGGAGAATCCCATGGACAGAGGAGCCTGGCAGGCTGCAGTCCATAGGGTCACAGAGTCGGCCACGACTGAGTGACTAACATACACACACACACGCAAGGTTGATGAAAAGGAAAGTTTGCTTTATTTTGGATGTTGTAAACTGGCAGGGGGAAGGATGGACTTCTGTCCAAAGGCCAACTCCCTCTGACTGACAGTCAGTGGGCCAGAGCTTTCATAGGCTGAGGGAGGGAGCTACATGCAGAAACAGCACAGTCAGCTCTGAAACTGGTCATTGGTGGTCTAACCAGCATCATCTTGATTGGTCTGAGTGAAGTCACTCAGTCGTGTCCGACTCTTTGCAAGCCCATGGACTGGAGCCTACCAGGCTCCTCCGTCCATGGGATTTTACAGGCAAGAATACTGGAGTAGGTTGCCATTTCCTTCTCCAGGAGATCTTCCCGACCTAGGGATCGAACCCAGGCCTCCCGCATTGTAGGCAGACGCTTTACCGTCTGAGCCACCAGGGAAGTACCAAGTACTGTTAATCTTCAGTTCCAAGGTGAGTTTATTTCCATTTCTGAGGTCAGTTCTTGGGAACTGTGGCAGCTTGTGTCATGACTACAGTCTGGTCATCATGTAGTTAACTTCCCCACCTGGTGGAGGTTTCAGTATCTATGACAGGGCATAGGATATGGCTCAGAATATCATCTATAGCCCTTGAGAAGGAACTAAAGGTCCTTGATTATGCTTAATAACTAAACTATTATTATTTGGGCTTCCCTGGGGGCTCAGTGGCAAAGAATGCACCTACCAATGCAGGAGACATAGGTTCGATCCCTGGGTCGGGAAGTTCTCACAGAGAGGACAATGGCAACCCACTCCAGTATTCTTCCCTGGGAAATCCCATGGACAGAGGAGCCTGGTGGGCTACAGTCCATGGGGTCACAAAAGAGTCAGACAAGACTAAACAGTGAAACAACAACATTATTATTTGGTCATCTTTGACTGTTTTCCTTTGTTTCTGCATGTTCTCACTTCTCTGATTAAACTTATTCTTTGGCTAAAGCTTTCCCACAGAGAAAAGGCAGGCAGAGGACACGGCGGACAAGGACCATAGAGTTCTGCTCCGTTTCAATTTCATTCTCCTATGTGCTACTTAATGAATTTGGTGTCGCCATATTAAATGGTGTGCTAGCTTCCTTTTGGGTTATACTTTTATTTATGTCTAAAAAACTGTAAACAAAGAACAAAAGGTGTTGTTTACCACCCAGTTACACAAAGATTAACCCCTTCAGTCTCTGACCAACAGTACACTCTATGCTCTAGACAGAGAAAATGAAGATGAGAATAGCATTCTCTGTGCTTGGGACAGGCAGGCCCCTTAGAGAGTTAGATGTTTATCTCGAGAAGAATTTTAATGAATCCAGTTGCTTGCATCTTTCCATACATAGAAAAGCACTAAAATCATTAACTTAAGATATTTGTTCTTTGTGACTAGCAACATCTTTTGCCAAGAGGTATCCCTGACTGCACATATTCCCCAGCCAAAGCTCACATACAAACTGGCTGCTCTGCCCACCTCTTTGGAACAGCTTCCTCAGCGCTACTGAGTGGCTGTCTCCTGGGTTATAGCCCTTAGTTAGGTCCCTGAATAAAACTGAAACTCACAACCTTTGTGTTGTGCAGTGTTTTGGGTTTTTTTAAGTTGATAAGACTTTAGTTACAACTACCATCATCCTCATCCAGAAGGCTACTCTGCTTTCACGTTAATTTTCTGAAACAAGAATGGAAAAAACCCTCTTTTGATTTCTTTCAGATAGAGTTGAAACAGACTGAAATATTTTAGATGACTTACAAAACAAAAATGAGCATAGAATACAAGGAATATCAGTGGTCTGACTGACAAAGAAGAGACATCATGTTTTGTGAGCCAGTGTTTATATTCCTTTCACATCCAGTCTGAGAGACGTACTGTATTTTCCCCTAAATGAATAGCATTGAGTGGCCTTAAAATAACCTCTCATGCATGAAGTGATCTTCTTACAGTAAGGCTCTAGTTGTGCTTAGTCGCTCAGTTGTGTCTGACTCTGCAACCCCAAGGATTGTAGCCTGCCAGGCTCCTCTGTCCAAGGGAATTCTCCAGGCAAGAATACTGGAGTGGGTAGCCATGCCCTCTTCCAGGGAATCTTCCCAACCCAGGGGCTGAATCGAGGTCTCCCACATTGCAGGTGGATTCTTTACTACCTGAACCACTAGGGAAGCCCAAGAATGCTGGAGTGGGTAGTGTATCCCTTCTCCAGGGGAACTTCCTGACCCAGGAATTGAACCAGGGTCTCCTGCATTGCAGGTAGACTCTTTACCAGCTGAGCTACCAAGGAAGCCCCTAGTAAAGCTCTAGTAGTATGTTATTATAATGATCATATATCAGAATGATCCACAAAGAAAGGAGGATGGTTCTTTCATTGTGCACATCTAAACTCAAATGAATAGTGTCAAGATAAAAAAGAGGATGCCTAATACTCAGTAGCACAGAGAGCTTGGTTTCTGTGGGGTTAAAATAATTGACATCTCCCTCCATTTCTCAAGGAAGTGGAGGGCAGTGGAGAAGCAGTTGGAGCAGAAGATATACCACCCAACTTAGTATCACATGACTAATCATTCTTCCAATTATTCAGGCAGAACTCTCTGACCTTGGGAAAGTCCACTTTTCTGAATCTCAGAATTCCTTATCTAAAGAATGGGCATGCTAATATTTACACTACCTATCTCTCAGGGTTGTTCAAATAATTGTCAAGGCAACAATTTACTGCGAGCATAGTCAAAGTTTCTTTAAATCTTACTCAAGGGAACTTGAAGAAAGTCAGTTCATAGATAGCTTTCATAGATATTTTTTCTAATGAGAATACATAGCTAGACATTTTTAGACTAAGTACAAGGGAAAATGTCTGGGTACAGCTGTTCAGGCTCCTTGTGTACAAGTTACTTCTCACAATACTGGGTGGGGAAACCTAATATTACCTAGATTTTTTGTTTTAAAATACCTTATTGTGGTCCAAATATACAGTTGATTCTTGAACAGCACAGGGTTAAGGGCACTGACCCTCCCTATTTGCAATTCTACATCTTCAGATTTAACCAACTGCCAATCTCACAGTGCTCATTTGCTAAGTCGCTTCAGTCGTGTCCTACTCTGTGCGACCCTATGGACTCTAGCTCCCCAGGCTTCTTTGTCCATGGGGATTCTCCAGGCAAGAATACTGGAGTGGGTTGCCATGCCCTCTTCCAGGGGTTCTTCCCAACCCAGGGATTGAATCCACCTCTCTTGTATCTCCTGCATTGGCAAGCAGGTTCTTTACCACTGGCACCACCTGGGAAGCCCAAATTTCACAGTACAAAACATATTTATTGAAAAAAAAATCATATATAAGTGGACCCATGCAGTTCAAGCTTGTGTTGTTCAAGTCAACAATATACAAAATTGAAGCTAATAGCACAAATCATCTTACTTTAGTGGGTATCAATACACAATCTTATTCACCTATGTTCCTATCTACCCCTTCCCAAACTGGATAATTTTCATGTGAATTCCAGATTTCATCTATAGCTGTATAGGAAATCAGAATATATCACCCCATAATATGTCCCTCTGGCATAAGATTATTTTGAGATGAAGGCAAACACAGGATGAGCTCTCAAGCATCCTCCTCTCTTCCTGAAAAATCAGAAGTTCCCCCTTTTGATGTCTTTTGATGTAATGCAATAGAAAATGTATAGTACCACCAATAAACTATTTGGGAGAGGAAAATAGTTTGATGAAGCTTGAGTCTGATCAAGCCCCTGGATCTAACTACCAATCTACAGGAAATTCAGAGAATTGAAGAACAGGTTAGGGAAAAAACACAGAGATTCTGTTGGCCAAATCCAGAGTATGGGAAATTCTATACAAATACAAACAACCTGGTTCTTCAACATTAACAAGAAATGAAGAGACAGAGACAAAGAAAGATTTCCCATACAAGGAAGAACATAACAACCTTATCACCCAAGATGAGATGGAACTGAAAAAAACTGTTTGCAGTAAACAAATCTCACTAACGAGCCTTTACCCACCACTAGTGTCCTCGTATATTTGCCTACCTACAACTTGCCACCTCTTGAAGCTCAAAGTCCCTTTCCCTTGTCTTGTCATTTCTCTTTTAATGTAATCCCTTTTGGAGAATTGTATAAATGTGTACAAGCCTAGCTGCTTCTTGTAGGGGTTTTCTCTTCTCTTTATGAAGTCTCTTCAAGCCACATAAAACTTCTAACATCAAATAAATGTGTATGCCCTTTCTCCTGTTAGTCTGTTGTTAGATTAACAGGAAAATTTTGTAAAGCATGCTAGAGAAGTTGTGAGGATAAAGGAAAAGTTTCCTCCCCAAGAGAAATGTGTTTGATGTCCTAAGATAGTCTCTCTCTTTCTCTTTCTCATTCTTTTTCTCTTTCTCTGTCTCTGTCTCTCTCTTCTCTTCTCTCCCTCTTTCTGTCTCTTCATTTTTTGTTAATGTTGAAGAACCCAGGTTGTTTATATTGGTATAGAATTTCCCATACTCTGGATTTGGCCAACAGAATCTCCATATTTTCCCCCTAACATGTTCTTCAATTCTCTGAATTTCCTGTAGACTGGTAGTTACATTCAGGGGCTTGATAAGAGTCAAGTCTGACTTTTTCTCCCCCAAATAGTTTATTGGTGGGACTACACATTCTCTATTCAGTTCAGTTCAGTTCAGTAGCTCAGTCGTGTCTGACTCTTTGCAACCCCATGAACCGCAGCACACCAGGCCTCCCTGTCCATCACCAACTCCCAGAGTCCACCCAAAACCATGTCCATCGAGTTGATGATGCCATGCAGCTATCTCATCCTCTGTCCTCCCCTTCTCCTCCTGCCCTCAATCTTTCCCAGAATTGGGGTCTTTTCAAATGAGTCAGTGCTTCGCATGAGGTGGCCAAAGTATTGGAGTTTCAGCTTCAACATCAGTCCTTCCAATAAACACCCAGGACTGATCTCATTTAGGATGGACTGGTTGGATCTCCTTGAAGTCCAAAGGACTCTCAAGAGTCTTCTCCAACACCACAGTTCAAAAGCATCAATTCTTCTGCACTCAGCTTTATTTACATGACCACTGGAAAAACTATAGCCTTGACTAGACGGACCTTTTTTGGCAAAGTAATGTCTCTGCTTTTTAATATGCTGTCTAGGTTGGTCATAACTTTCCTTCCAAGGAGTAAGCGTCTTTAAATTTCATGGCTGCAATCACCATCTGCAGTGATTTTGGAGCCCAGAAAAATAAAGTCAGCCACTGTTTCCCCACCTATTTGCCATGAAGTGATGGGACCAGATGCCATCTTAGTTTTCTGAATGTTGAGCTTTAAGCCAAATTTTTCACTCTCCTCTTTCACTTTCATCAAGAGCTCTTTAGTTCTTCTTCACTTTCTGCCATAAGGGTGGTGTCATCTGCATATCTGCGGTTATTGATATTTTTCCCGCCAATCTTGATTCCAGCTTGTGCATCATCCAACTCAGCATTTCTCATGATGTACTCTGCATGTAAGTTAAATAAGCAGGGTGACAATATACAGCCTTGACGTACTCCTTTTCCTATTTGGAACCAGTCTGTTTTTCCGTGTCCAGTTCTAACTATTGCTTCCTGACCTGCATACAGGTCTCTCAAGAAGCAGGTCAGGTGGTCTGGTATGCCCATCTCTTTCAGAATTTTCCACAGATTATTGTGATCCACACAGTCAAAGGCTTTGGCATAGTCAATAAAGCAGAAATAGATGTTTTTCTGGAACTCGCTTGCTTTTTCGATGATCCAGCAGATGTTGGCAATTTGATCTCTGGTTCCTCTGCCTTTTCCAAAACCAACTTGAACATCGGGAAGTTCACGGTTCACATATTGCTGAAGCCTAGCTTGGAGAATTTTGAGCATTACTTTACTAGTGTGTGAGATGAGTGCAATTGTGTGGTAGTTTGAGCATTCTTTGGCATTGCCTTTCTTAGCGATTGGAATGAAAACTGACCTTTTCCAGTCCTGTGGCCGCTGCTGAGTTTTCCAAACTTGCTGACATATTGAGTGCAGCACTTTCACAGTGTCATCTTTCAGGATTTGAAATAGCTCAACTGGAATTCCATCACCTCTACTAGCTTTGTTCGTAGTGATGCTTCCTAAGGCCCACTTGACTTCACATTCCAGGATGTCTGACTCTAGGTGAGTGATCACACCATTGTGATTATCTGGGTCGTGAAGATCTTTTTTGTACAATTCTTCTGTGTATTCTTGCCACCTCTTCCTAATATCTTCTGCTTCTGTTAGTAATATCTTCTGTTTCTGCTTCTGTTGCACCTGGAGTAACAGGCAAATTTGGCCTTGGAATACAGAATGAAGCAGGGAAAGGCTAATAGAGTTCTGCCAAGAGAATGCACTGATCATAGCAAACACCCTCTTCCAACAACACAAGAGAAGACTCTACACATGGACATCACCAGATGGCCAACTCCAAAATCAGATTGATTATATTCTTTGCAGCCAAAGATGGAGAAGCTCTATACAGTCAGCAAAAACAAGACCGGGAGCTGACTGTGGCTCAGATCATGAACTCCTTATTGCTAAATTCAGACTTAAATTGAAGAAAGTGAGGAAAACCACTAGACCATTCAGGTATGACCTAAATCAAATCCCTTATGGCTACACAGTGGAAGTGAGAAATAGATTTAAGGGACTAGACCTGATAGACAGAGTGCCTGATGAACTATAGATGGAGGTTCATGACATTGTACAGGAGACAGGAATCAAGACCATCTCCAAGAAAGAGAAATGCAAAAAAGCACAATGGCTGTCTGAGGAGAACTTTAAAAAAGCTGTGAAAAGAAGAGAAGCGAAAAGCAAAGGAGAAAAGGAAAGATATACCCATTTGAATGCAGAGTTCCAAAGAATAGCAAGGAGAGATAAGAACGCCTTCCTTAGTGATCAATGCAAAGAAATAGAGGAAAACAATAGATTGGGAAAGACTAGAGACCTCTTCAAGAAAATTAAGAGATACCAAGGGAACATTTCATACAATCTCTATTTCATTACATCAAAAGGCATGTAATAATGTTCTCTCTTTTTGTGATGTTAAGATTGATTTTGGTTTATGGTGCTACTGACCTAATCCATTCATTATAGTTTCCCATCAACTTTCCACCTAATGGCTTTAGCAGCTATTGACAATCATTTCCTAGATTCATTCATTAAGGAATGTGTGGTAATACCATAAATTTATCAATTCTTCTGTATTATAATCTAGAATTCTTCTATAAAGAAGATGTTTCCCACATAAATTTCCTGAGAGGCAGGATAGCCTTATATTAGTTTTATAAAATATAACTATATTATAGTTATGCCTATTTCCAATATTTTAAAGAAGATGTAATTTAGAAGAAGGAAGAAGAAGGATAGAGGTGATTCACAAAATCTGGAGATGAGTTGCTAAATCTATTACCTTGCCATCTATTACTAACGCTTTGACTTCCCCTTGTAGTCTTTCCTATTCATTCATTTCTATTTATTTTAACAGACTGTCATTTTTAGAGCCATTTTACTTTCACAGCAAAATTGAGCAGAAGGTACGGAGAGCTTCCATATGTACCCAACTCCTTACAGATGCGTATTAATAACCCCCGTTACTAACATCTCCCAATGAACCTACATAGACACATCATTAAGATGTAGCATAAAGTCCTAACAGTAGAATTTTTAGATCAAATGTATAAATGTACGTACTTCAAATAGAACTGATTTATACTTCCACCAGTAAATTAATACTTTTAAAAATAATATCCAGGTTCGATGCATGATACAGGGTGCTTGCGGCTGGTCCACTGATATGATCTGGAGGGATGAGATGGGGAGGGAGGTGAGAGGGGGGTTCTGGAAGGGGAACACATGTACACCCATGGTGGATTCATGTCAATGTATGGCAAAACAAATACAATATTGTAAAGTTAAAAAATTGATAAATAAAAAAATACAAAATGTTAAAAATATATATATATAATATTATGCTTTTATAAAAAGAAATAGGAAATAGCCACTACCAATCATGCAGCTGATGGCTTCTAGAGGAGCTAAATAGATACTGTTTTCCATTTCCAGGGAATGGATGGTCACCAGTATAAGGGACAAACTGGATTCATTCATTGTACAATTTAGAAAAAAAGTATACTTGAAGCTCTAAGAAGTTCTGAAATCAAGTAGTCCAACAGAAAGTAAGACTTCAAATTGTATTTTTTATTACCAAATTTCATCTGGAGTGATTCAACTCAAATATTTATGAGTAATGAATAATGAATTGAGTGTAATAAATAGTTATTTCTCTTGATAATGATTGATACTTATGTGAAAGAAGGAAAATATTCTCAGGGGATGATGTATGATTTGACCTCATAATTTCAACATGAATTTTTTTTTTCCTATGCAACTAATTATAGGAAATTGTGGTTTTGCAAGAACTTTTTCTCTTTTTACTTTGAGGTAAGAATGGTGTTGGAAAGGGAGTCTGAAATAATGGAAAAGTTTTTAGAAAGATTTCCAAAAATATAAGGTTATTCAAGGTGCAGAAACATTTAACACAAAGCTATTCAACACCTACCAGGTTCAAGTGGATGTAGCAAGGCAATTAAGCTGAGCTTCTGACCCTCATAATCCAATGAGGAGACATGCTACAAAATAAGTAACATTGGAGTTCTGGAAAGGAGAATAAACTCTTCTGGGAGACAGGTATGAGAGGGGGTGGGGCTGCTCAAGAAAAACCTCACAAATTGCTAGAGCATCCAGTCATTCAAGCCCTAACAGGCAACACTATGATTATTATGTTAGAAACAGGATAGAGACCTTGTTCCCATGAGAATACTTTTCAGCGTGGAAAGTGATTAGGAATACACATAATCATAAAACTATGAACCGACGTTATCTTTTTAAAAATCAAGTAAATAATATAAAAAATGTTTAAGGATTGGTAATAATTTTTCATCATAGTTCTAAAGGCTGTCCCCCATTGCCTTAGAACTTCTCATGCAGCTATTGAAAAGTGTGATTTTTTTTCTCTTTTGAAGTTTAAAGGATGTCTCATCACCCTCATGTTCTATAGAGTCCTCACCCCCACCTTGATCCCATGAATAGGCATGCATCCCTTCCTTCTGTTTCCAGTGGTGAAAGCTAAGACATGGCTGGCACATTTAACAAGTCTTTACTAAATACTGAAAGATTTCAAAATGGAATGGCAACATATCAGTGCTATTGTTGTATACAGGCTAAATTTTTTGTATTTATCATTCCTAACCTGTAGAGGCTATTCAGTTTATAACATTTCATCACAGTAACCATCATGCCACTTTTATGACAACTTATTCTTCAGTATAATGTTTTTTCACTCAAAAACATCCTAAAAAGTTGCTTCCCTGGTGGTGCAATGGATAAGATAAGAATTGGCCTGCCACTGCAGGGATACGGGCTCAATCTCTGGTCAGAAAGATTCCTCATGTCCCAGGGCAACTAAGCCCATGAGCCACAACTATGGCAGCCTGCACCCTCTAGGGCCATCAAGTCATAACTACCAAGCCCCCATGCTGCAACTACTGGAGCCCATGTGCCTAGATACCCTGCTCTGCAAGAAGAGAAGCCGCTGCCATGAGAAGCCTGTGCACTGCAGCTGTAGAGTAGCCGCCATTCTCTGCAGGAAGAGAAGGCCCACACGCAGCAACAAAGACCCACTGAAGCCGGAAATAAATAAATATGAAACAAATACAGCAGTGTGCAGCTGTGAAAAAGAATCTGAAAGAAATATTCTATAAGCAGCAATATTTTGACATTATGGTTTCAGAAAAAGACCCACTCACTATACACACGACACAACAGTTTCTAGTTAAAGAATATCATATGGAACAAATCTGAATTGTGTGCTATGTTTGACTTTTGTATTGCATATGATTTCCTGTGCATTCAGGGAGAGGGATTCTTCGGTCTGTTTTGAAGGGCATTTCTATTTAGCTTTTATTTTGTCCTAAGGGTGTTTTGTGTCATAACTTTATTTTTAAGAGCATCTCGAGTGCCAAGTAGTATGAACCTCCAAATGGTTCAAATACTGGTGGGGGAAAAATGATGCAAAAAGAAGGGGAAAAGAACACTAGCCATTGAACCAAGAGCTGTGCAGTAAGCAGAATGAAAAAGTAAAAAAACAATAAAGTGCTAATAATGTTTTTAGGGAGAGCTAGATGGGCTTCCCAGGTGGTGCTACTAGTGGTAAAGAACCTGCCTGTTAATGCAGGAGAAGTAAGAGACGAAGGTTTGGTACCTGGCTTAGGAAGATCCCCTGGAGAAGTGCATGGCAACCCATTCCAGTATTCTTGCCTGGAGAATCCCATGAACAGAGGAGCCTGGTGGGTTACAGTCCATAGGGTCGCAAAGAGTCAGACAGTAATAGCCAGCCTTTGGAAAGGGTGTGTAAATCTCTTCTACTCACAGTTAAGTAGAGACAAATTATCTCTGTATGAGCTGAACAAAGGCATTTTAGTTTACACTGAAACAAGGGGCAGTTTCCTCTGAGGCAAGCTATTAAGTATGATTATAATAACAAAAGCAATGAAAAGAAAGTCAAAGCATCAGTTCCAAGGTGGAGCCAGAAGTGGCTTCCTTCCTGCAACACGATCTTGAATATCTTCATGTCCATTAGCCCCTCTTCACTCTCTTCCCAGAAATGCTCCCCAGCTTTCTCCTCCACCATCCACCACCAGATCCTTAATTCATCTTTGGGCAAGTACAATAACCTTTCATTACATTTCACTTTATATACAACTCATGTGTCTATATCTTCAAATTGTTGTTTATGGCTTATTTACATTTATTTGTATTACTTAGTTATTATAGTTAGTGTTAGTCGTTCAGTCATGTCTAATTCTTTGTGACCCCATGGACTGTAGCCCACTAGGCTCCTCTGTCCATGGGATTTCCCAGGCAAGAATACTGGAGTGGGCTGCCATTTCCTTCTCCAGGGAGTCTTCCTGACCCAGGGATGGAATCTTGGTTAGTTTTCTGCAAAAATTATATGGGATCTTGGGTTGAAATTTCAGGCATTGCAATTTTTCCCATTAAAATGAATGAAACAAGGTTTTTTGAAAATGCATTTTTGATTAGCACCAATGTTTGGAGGAATGAGTTAAAGATGTTAAACAAAAGGATAGTGGTAGATAGTGTTTCTCAAACTCTGCCGTTCCAAGTCCCAATTCGGGACTTGAACTAGGAGTCCCTGAACCTGGCCATCTGCCAGACTGCAGGGCCATCCTACTGCTCCTTAAGGGACAGCCCTTGAGCTAGAATAAACAAATATTTACTGTCCAAACTAGATACTTTCAACAGTGGAAAGTGAAGTGAAGTCACTCAGTCGTGCCCGACTCTTTGCAACCCCATGGACTGTAGCCTACCAGGCTCCTCAGTCCATGGGATTTTCCAGGCAAGAATACTGGAGTGGGTTACCATTTCCTTCTCCAGGGGATCTTCCCGACCCAGGGATCGAACCCAGGTCTCCACATTGTAGACAGACGCTTTACCATCTGAGCTACCAGGGAAGGGGAGCTGTTAATAATGAAGGGGAGCTATTAATAATGACACCAGGGAAATTGGTATCCACTGAGACTGCCCCAAGCAGATGAGGAATGTCTAGAATGTCACCATACTGGGAGTCTCTCTCCTTTACCTGGAGTAAGAGATGTGCTAGTACAGGTCTAACTGGCTTGGGGGTTGGGGGGATCAGAAGTGTTTCCATTTATGTGTCTGCTGATTTCCATGATGTAAACACTCTGACCATGGCCAGTTTTAAGCTACTGACAATTTAACAATCAACTCACAAGATTTCTGAAAATTTAGCATTTGGTAGCTTTAAAAAAATGGTTTTTGATGTATGTTTATTTATTTGGCTGTGCTGAGTCTTTAGTTGTGGCACGAGGGATCTTTAATGGCCACTGTGAACTCTTGGTTGTGACATGTGGGGTCTAGTTCCCTGACTAGACTGCAGGCATGTTCCCTGACTAGACTAGTTCCCTGACTAGACTGCGACATGTGGGGTCTAGTTCCCTGACTAGACTGCAGGCATTAGTGTGTTAGAGCTTTCTGGCGAGCAAGAACCAATTGCTAGGGGACTTAACCTGGTGGTCCAGTGGCTAAGACTCTGCATTTCCACTGCAGGGGGACTGGATCTAATCCACACTAATGCCTGCCGTCCAGACATCAAATTCTTTGAAGCTCGGAGTAGAATTCAATCTTTTTTTTTCCCTTTAGCCACATTGTGTGTCATGTGGGATCTTAGATCCCCAGCCAGGGATGGAACCCACATCCCCTGTGTTGGAAGAATGAAGTCTTAACCATTGGGCCTCCAAGAAAGTCCCCTCAGAGTAAAATTCAGTTTCCCTTCACCCGTATCCTATATTCTTGTTTTCTTTCCCAGGATAGATGTCATTCCAAGAGACTACAGATTCTGTGACCACCAGAATCTGTGACCACCATCCCTATTCTCAGATATAGATGTGGTCTTGCTTCTTCATTTCTCTAAACATAGTTTATTTATTTAATCTAATTGAGAAATATTTAACATGTTTTCTGAGTGTTAGATATTGTAGTACATAAGAACACAATAATTCAATATTAACAAAGTTATCAAAGTCCAGAATATTTAGTCTTGAATAAAACCATGTGCTATCAACTGTCTATCTTATGTCAAATAGCATCAAAATCAGAGCAGTTCCTTGGACAGTTTCTCCTTTAGCATGAAAGGATGACCAAGCCTGAATATTGTTTCAACAGTCTTCAGGGTCTCTGTGATTTCCTGTGAGCAAATAAGAGCATAAATGGTAAAACTACAGGCATGGCCCAAGAATACACAGAATTACATGGAACAATTGGAATCTAGGAAACAAACATTTCTCTAAATAAGAGTCTAAAGGAAACATAATACCAATTTTGCCTGGCATTAAGACAAGTGTTATAAAATTACAAGGAGCGTTTTAGCTCCTAGACCACAGCTCCATTCCAAACACTTTGCATTTGCACAAGTAAAGCAACATTAGAAAGGTTTTCCTGGAACTCAGGGATGACTGACCTTGATGTAAATCAAGTCTCTCCCTCTAGGAGGCAGATGATTGTTTATGTATTTCAAATGACAATAGTTTTCAGTTTTCAATGTCTACTCCTGCTGTGCCCAGTCTTAATATAGTTTACCTTCCTACACATGAAAGCCAATCTTTGTTCTCTCTCTTTAATGCCATCACAAGGGTCTGGGCTATATACTTGGCACTAGACTACAAAGAGAAGTTAACACAAATGCTGCCCATGGGAAGCCCATACTTCTTTTGGGGAGAGATACAATTATATATACATTTAACTGGAATACAAATAAGACTGAGAAAAATACAGGTGCAAACCAAAGCCAGAATAATGGTCATGTCACAGACTAAGGATATGACAGTCGTAAATTAATTTTCTACTAGCCATTAGCATCCACATACTATCTGCTATGACTGCTTTCCAATATGCACAAATACGCTTTGAATCAAGCCCATGCATTTCCTGTTCAAAAACAGGTAATTTTTTTAAAGTCTCAATTAGATTTTTCATACAACTTGATAAGCCATGTATAAAATGTATATGGATAGTGATATGATACCCTTTTTTCTTTTTTTATATGATTGTTGCTCCTGTTGTTCAGTCTCTCACCCATGTCCATCTCTTTGTGACCCCACGGACTGCAGCATGCCAGGCTTCCCTGTCCTTCACCGTCTCCTGGAGCTTGCTCAAACTCATGTCCAATTGAGTTGGTGATGCCATCCAACCATCTCATCCTCTGGCATTCCCTTCTCTTCCTGCCTTCAATATTTCCCAGCATCAGGGCCTTTTCTTTCTTTTTTTTTTTTAGGGGCCTTTTCTAATGAGTCAGCTCTTGGCATCAGGTGGCCAAAGTATTGGAACTTCAACTTCAGCATCAGTCCTTTCAATGAATAATCAGAATTGATATCCTTCAAAACTGCTTCCTGATTGCTTAAAGTTTACACGATAGGTTGTGAAAAGTGAAAGTCAGTTGTGTCTGACTCTTTGTGACCCCATATTAAAAAGCAGAGACATTACTTTGCCGACAAAGGTCCATCTAGTCAAGGCTATGGTTTTTCCAGTAGTCATGTATGAATGTGAGAGTTGGACTATAAAGAAAGCTGAGTGCCGAAGAATTGATGCTTTTGAACTGTGGTGCTGGAGAAGACTCTTGAGAGTCCCTTGGACTTCAAGGAGATCCAACCAGTCCATCCTAAAGGAAATCAGTCCAGAATATTCATTGGAAGGACTGATGCTGAAGCTGAAACTCCAGTACTTTGGCCACCTGAGGCAAAGAGCTGACTCATTAGAAAATGCCCTTAAAAAAAAAAGAAAGAAAAGGCCCTGATGCTGGGAAAGATTGAAGGCAGGAGGAGAAGGAGATGACAGAGGATGAGATGCTTGGATGGCATCACCAACTCAATGGACATGAGTTTGGGTGGACTCTGGGAGTTGGTGAAGGACAGGGAGGCCGTGCTGCAGTCCATCGGTTGCAAAGAGTCAGACATGACTGAGTGACTGAACTGAACTGAACTATACAGTCCATGGAATTCTCCAGACCAGAATACTGGAATGGGTAGTATTCTACCCACAGGAGTGGGTTCCCTTCTCCAGGGGATCTTCCCAATCCAGGGATCGAACCCAGGTCTCCTGCATGGCAGGTGGATTCTTTACCAATTGAGCCACCAGGGAAGCCCAAGAATACTGGAGTGGATAGCTTATCCCTTCTCCAGTGGGTCTTCCCAACCCAGAAATCAAACTGGGGTCTCCTACATTGCAGGCAGATTCTTTACCAACTAAGCTACTAGGGAAGCCCAATGGGTCTTGAGTAGAATATATATGACTGTGAAAAAAAAAATGTATTTGTATTCTTACTCAAATTGCTTCTGAGAGCAAAACTCCTTAAATACATTATTTTGGAAGATAATAAAAGTACTTCATTTCCTTGTGAAAAAAATGTATATGGGATAGTAAATGTAGAATAGTCTAAACAAGGTAGGTGGGAGTGGGGACAAAAAAGCTGAAGGGAATTAAGAGATATAACCTTCCAGTTGTAAAATAAATAGGTCCCAGCCATATAATATATAGCATAAGGAATATGATCAATAACATTACAATAACTTCATATAGGGACAGATGGTTGCTAGACTTACTGAAGTGATCATTTCTTAATATATACAAATATCAAATCACTATGTAATACCCCTGAAGCTACCATAATATTGTACACTAGCTATATTTCAAATTTAAAAAATTTTTAAATTAAAAGAAACTATGACTATATGAATCTGCCTGCAATGCAGAAGACCCCAGGTCAATTCCTTGGTCAAGAAGATCCACTGAAGAAGGGATAGGCTACCCACTCCAGTATTCTTGGGCTTCCCTGGTGGCTCAGCTGGTAAAGAATCCACCTGCAATGCGGGAGACCTGGGTTCAATCCCTGGGTTGGGAAGATCCCTTAGAGAAGGGAAAGGCTACCCATTCCAGTATTCTGGCCTGGAGAATTCCATGGACTGTATAGGCCATGGGGTCGCAAAGAGTCAGACACAACTCAGTGACTTTCACTTTCATGACTATATCTGCTCAATAAATTATAGTCATATAAAAGAAAAAAGAATAAACAAGTTGAAAAGAGACTAAAAGGGAAAGTGGACTTACTCTCTTAGATAGCAATGTATATTATAAAGATATAGAAACTAAATTAGTATTCAGAAACAGACAATAAAATGGTATCTGAAGCAGATCCATGCATATGTGGAAATCTGATATAAGCTACAGGTAGCATTTCAAATGAGGAGGAAATGGACAAATCATTTAATGATTGTGGTTGGTAACATTGGTCATCCATATGGGAACAAGAATGAATTTGATTTTCCCTCCTCTCCTCCCCACAACTAATAAAATGTCCTTGTCACGGAGTTGTTACTATATTGTGTTTATTTTTTAAAAATGAAGAACATTAATATGTAACAATATGAAAACATCTCCAGACTGTAAAGTAAAAAGAACAAGTTACAGAAAAAAAAATCTGTGCAACACGATCCTATTTATGTGTGTTTGGGAAGGGGCCTCCCCACCTGAAGCCCCAATACACACATATATATGAATACTCATTTATAGAAAAAGGATCTAGAAGTATATACAACAAATTGCTACCACTGTTACCATGAGGAGTGGGAGCCATTACTCTTTATTCCAAATGTCCATAATTGCTTAAGTTAAAAATAAATAATACTACAAAACAGTTATTAGAAAAGTTGTAAAAATTATAAATCATTAAAAAAGTGCGTAATTATTTAGTGAATTAATCTGTTCAGCTAGCTTTTATGAAAAGTCTTTTATCTGCTAGTATCAGGCTAGCATGGGGCTTCCCAGGTGTCTCAGTGGTAAAGAACCTGCCTGCAATGCAGGAGACAGGGGTTTGATCCCTGGGTCAGGAAGATCCCCTGGAGAAGGGGGTGGCCACCCACTCCAGTATTCTTGCCTGGAGAATACCATGGACAGAGTAGCCTGGTGGGCTACAGTCCATGGAGTTGCAAAGAGTCAGACACAACTGAAGCAACTTAGCATACACACACATCAGGCTGGCACAGTGGTTCTGAAAACGTAGTCTGACTTTGAAAGGTCTCTGATGCCCTTTCAATGGAGCCATGAGGTCAAAACAATTTTAAAAATACACTAATATGTTGGGGCTCCCTCGGTGGCTCAGTGATAAAGAATCTGCCTGCCAATGCAGGAGGCACAGTTTCGATCCCTGGTCCAGGAAGATCCTACTTGCTTCGGAGCAACTAAGCCTGTGCACAACTATTGAGCCTGTGCTCCAGAGCCTGGGAGCCACACCTTCTGAGCTCACAGTGGCAACTACTGAAGCCCACATGCCCTAGAGCCTGTGCTCTGAAACACTGTAAGAGAAGCCACCGCAATGAGAAGTCCACTCACGCTAGAGAGTAGCCCCTGCTTGCAACTAGAGAAAAGCCTGAGCAACAGTGAAGACCCAGCACAGCCAAAAACAAAAAAAAAAAAAAAAAAAAAGCTAATATGTTACTTGCCCTTTTTGTCCTCATTCTATCATAAGTTTACAGTGAATTTTCCAGAAGAGGAGGAGGGTCATAAAGTTGATGAGACAGAAGAGATTAGGAGTAATTTTTGTACTATAAGGATTTATTTTATTTTTTTAGCCGTGTGCCTATGTACCTATTAAAATTATACCTTAGAAGGTAATACAGATGAATACTTGTATAATCTTGAGATGGAAGGCATTTCTGAAAATGACAAAATCAAATCATAAAAAAAAAAATGATAAAGTTGACCATAAAAAGTTTACAATTTTGTCTAGAAGGAAAAAAATCCACAAGATGAAAACACAAACGGCACTTTGGAAAAAAAATGTGCAACATATGGTGTGTGACAAACAATGGTTCTTTTCAAAACAATAGGAAAAAAGATGAGCATGCCATAGGGAAAAAAAGGCCAAGACCATGATCAGGCAATCTGAAATGAAAAAGATGCAAATGACCCCTAAATATATGAAGATAAGTTCTGTCTCAGCACTAATAAAAGAAACGAAGATAAAATTAATAATGACTTACCTTTTTTAGACATTCAGACAGGAAAGATTAACTCGAAAAATGGCAAAGATGTCAGAAATTCAGTATTCACATAATGTCAGTGGGAATGTAATATAAATTATTTCTGAAGGTCAGTGTGATAGTACATATAAAGAAACTAATTGTGCAACCCTTGATCTGAGAATTTCACTTCTAGAAATTTAACCTAAGGTCACAGAGATAAATGAAATGCAACAAACAGCTGTTATGTCAGATTACTAATTTCTGCCCCACCCAACCTTCCTTTATCCTTTTACCAATAGGATCTCCACTCCCCTGAGGGGATACATGACTGCTCCACTGCAGAAGACATTTCCCAGCTGACCCTGAAGCTTCATGTGGTCCTGTAACATAATATCAGTGGAAGTAAGTGCTTAACTTCTGTATCACCTGATGGCAATCGCCAGTTCCTCTCTTCTCCCATGGAGAAGGAAATGGCAACCCACTCCAGTATTTCTTGCCTGAAAAATCCCATGGACAGAGGAGCCTGGTGGGCTACAAGCCATGGGGTTTCAAAGAGTTGGACACAACTGAGTGACCAAGTGCGCGCTTCTCTCAAGTGAAAACATGATGCTTGGGTCAGCTCTAGCCATGTAGACAAGAACAACATTTTGAGAGAGGGCAGAATAACAAGCTAGGAAGCATCTGTTGTCTTGTATGACTGAGCTGCAGAGTTGTGGAATTTGTTACATGAAAGAAAAATAACTTGCTATTGTTTGAACCATAAAACTTTTAATACAACTTAACCCATAACTTAACTAATACAAGTTTAAATGTCTGTCAATATAGTTCTTTTCCCATAATTTTTTTATAATTGAATCATGGGCAATCCTTAAATGTAGCTTTATACATCTGTAGATGTCTACATGTAATTGTTGAGTTTCTTAGTCTGCTTGAGTTGCTATAACAAAATACTCTAGACTGCGTGGTTTATACAACAAAAATTTGTTTCTCACAGTTCAAGAGACTAAAATGTCCAAGATCAAATGTGTGCGTTAGTCACTCAGCTCTGTCCAACTCTTTGCAACCCTGTGGATTGTAGCCCGCCAGACTCCTCTGTCCATAGAAGTCTCAAGGCAAAATTATACTGGAGTGGGTAGCCATTCCCTTCTCCAGGGATCTCCCTGCATTGAAGGAATTGAGGGATTGAGCCAAACCCAGGGATTGAGCCCTTTTTTCTGTTTGTCCTCCTTTATGTGTTCCCTTATTGTCTTCTTTATTCTCACTGTCTTTTCTTTTTCTTGGTCCTCTTATTGACTTACTCCTGATCTATGAAATTGTTAATTGCTTTTTTCTTTTTTTTCCCCTTTGCAATCCCTAACCTAATAATGAAACTCAGTACAGAAAAATAGACACAAAGATCAGTAGGATAGAAATAAACCTATGCACTTACAGTCAATTAATTGCAATGAGGCAATAATATACAATGGAGAAAAGAAAGTGTCCTCAATAAGTGGTGCTGGAAAAACTGGACAGTTACATGTAAAAGAATGAAATTATAACATTCTCTAACTTCATATACAAAAATAAACGCAAAAGGGATTAAACACTTAAATGTAAGACCAGATACTATAAAACTCCTAAAGGAAAACAAAGGCAGAACAGCCTTGACATACATTGCAGCAATATTTTTTTGGCTCCATCTCCTAGAGAAACGGATATAAAAGCAAAAATAAACAAATGGGACCTAATTAAACTTAAAAGCTTTTGCACAGCAAAGGAAGCCATAAACAAAATGAAGAGACAACCTACATAGTGAGAGAAAATATTTGCAAATGGTGCAACTGACAAGGGATTAATTTCCAAAATACACAAACAGCTCATACAGTTCAATATCAGAAAACAACAAACAACCCAATCAAAAAATGGGCAGAAGACCTAAATAGACATTTCTTCAGAGATGATATCCAGATGGCCAACAGGCACATGAAAAGATACTCAACATTGCTAATTATTAGAGAAGTGCAAATCAAAACCACAATGAGGTATCACCTCACACTGGTCAGAATGACCATCATAAAAGAGTCTAGAAATAATAAATGCTGGAGAGAATGTGGTAAAAAGAGAATGTTCTTGCACTGCTGGTGGGAATGTTAATTGCAAACAGTGGGGAGTTTTCTTATGAAAACTAAAAACAGAGTTATCATATGATCCAGCAGTCCCACTCCTGGGCATATATTCTGAAAAGACACAAACTCTAATTTGAAAAAAAATCACATACACCCTAGTGTTCATAGCAGCATTATTTACGATAGCCAAGACTTAGAAGCAACCTAAGTGTCCATTGACAGATGACTGGATAAAGATGATTTGGATGTATATACATTACTCAAGTATCAGAAAGAATGAATAATCCCATTTGCAGCACGTGGATGGACCAAGAGATTATCGTACTAAGTGAAGTAAGTCAAAGACAAATATCATGTGGTATCATTTACATGTGGAATCTAAAAAAATGATATAGATGAACTTATTTACAAAACATAAATAGATTCACAGACAGAAAACAAACTTATGGTTACCAATGGGGGAAGTGGTAGGGGAGGGATGCATTAGGATTTAGGGATTAGCAGATACATAGTACTACATATAAAATAGGTAAACAGCAAGGTCTAGATTTTTGGCCTCCATGAAATATATGAGATATTAAAGGAATACAGAAGAGAAGAAGTGGTTCTTAGCCTCAAGGAATTGTAATCTAGTAGGAGAAATAGCATGCCTTTTGCATTGGGTATCTCCAGATCACCTAGTTTCAGTGATTTTTCTGGAAACACTCCTAAGATTCAGAAAGTTTCTGTACTCCCAGTTATAGTTGATTATGCAAAAAGATACAGCATAGAATCAGCAAAAGGGAAAGGTGCAAATCCAGGAGGAACCAGCCTCAAGATTCCAGCTGTCCTCTCACACTGGCATCCCACAAACAGCCTTAATTTTCCTAGCCAACTATGAAATAACACCTGCAAAATGTTGCCAGTAGTAATAGTAATAGTCGCTCAGTCATGTCCTACTCTTTGCGACCCCATGGACGATAGCCTGCCAGGCTCCTCTGTCCATGGGATTCTCCAAGCAAAAATACTGGAGTGGATTGCCGTTCACTTCTCCAGAGGATCTTCCCGACCCAGAAATCGAACCCAGGTCTCCTGCATTGCAGGAAGATTCTTTACCATCTGAGCTACAGGGAAGATAATAAGGCAAAATTCACTCAAGCCCTGATAGCCAAGATTTTAATTAGGGGTTAGTTGTGAAGACATGCAGCCCCTATGTGACTAACTTTAGCTACTTAGTCTCTAGCCCTTTAGAGGTCAAACTGACACAGCATGGCCCAAGGCCTCAGGTATGCAAAAACTGGTGCTCACCTTGTTAGCCATTGGGTCCTGGGCTTTTGTTTTTTGGGAAATTTTTTATCACAGCTTCAATTACAGTTCTTGTAATTATGTTGTTCATAGTTTCTATTTCTTCCTGGTTCAGTCTTGGAAGATTGAAATTTTCTGAGAATCTGTCCATTTCTTCCAGGTTAACCATTTTATTGCCATATAGTTGTTCATAATAGTCTCTTATAATCCTTTGTATTTCTGCATTGTCTGTTGTAACCTCTGCTTTTTCATTTCTAATTTTGTTGATTTGATTCTTCTCTCTTTTTTTCTTGATGAGTCTGGCTAAGGGTTTGTCAATTTTGTTTATCTTCTCAAAGAACCAGCTGTTAGTTTTATTAATCTTTACTATTGTTTCTTTCATTTCTTTTTCATTTATTTCTGCTCAGATCTTTATGATTGCTTTCCTTCTGCTTATTTGGCGGGATGGGGTTTTTCTTCTTTTTCCAGTTGTTTTAGGTGTAAAGGTTGTCTATTCGATGTTTTTCTTGCTTCTTGGGGTAGGATTGTATTGCTATAAACTTCCCTCTTAGAACTGCTTTTGCTGCATCCCATAGGTTTTGAGTTGCCATGTTTTCATTGTCATTTGTTTCTAGAAATTTTTTGATTTCCCTTTTGATTTCTTCAGTAACCTGTTGGTTATTTAGAAACATAGTTTAATCTCCATGTTTTTGTGTTTTTCACAGTTTTTTCTTGTAATTGATATCTAGTCTCATAGAGTTGTGGTCAGAAGAGATGCTTGATATGATTTCATTTTCTTAAATTTACTGAAGTTTGATTTGTGACCCAAGATGTGGTCTATCCTGGAGAATGTTCCATGTGCACTTGAGAAGAAGGTATATTCTTCTGCATTTGGATGGAATGTCCTGAAGATTGAGATCTATCTCATCTAATGTATCATTTAAGACTTGTGTTTCCTTGTTAATTTTCTGTTGATGATCTGTCCATTGGTGTGAGTGGGGTGTTAAAGTCTTCTACTATTATTGTGTTACTGTCAATTTCTCCTTTTATGTCTGTTAGTGTTTGTCTTATGTGTTGAGGTATTCCTATGTTGGGTTCATAGATATTTACAATTGTTATATCTTCCCTTTGGATTGATCCCTTGATCATAATATAGTGTCCTTCCTTATCTCTTATAATATTTTTTTATTTTAAGGTCTATTTTGTCTGATATGAGGATTGCTACTCCAGCTTTCTTTTGCTTTCGATTTGCATGGAATATATTTTTCCATCCTCTCACTTTCAATCTATATGTATCTTTAGGTTGGAAGTGGGTTTCTTGTAGACAGCATATATATGGGTCTTGTTTTTGTATCCATTCAGCCAGTCTGTGTCTTTCATTGGAGCATTTAATTTGTTTACATTTAAAGTAATTATGAATATATATGTTCCTATTTCCAACCACCCAGTCCATCCTAAAGGAAATCAGTCCTGAATATTCATTAGAAGGACTGATGCTGAAGCTGAAAGTCCAATACTTTGGCCACCTGATGCAAAGAACTGACTCATTGGAAAAGACCCTGATGCTGGGAAAGATTGAAGATGGGAGGAGAAGGGGATGACAGAGGATCAGATGGTTGGATGGCATCACTGACTTGATGAACATGAATTTGAGTAAGCTTCGGGAGTTGATGATGGACAGGGAAGCCTGGTGTGCTGCAGTCCATGGGGTTGCAAAGAGTCAAACACGACTGAGTGACTGAACTGACATTCCTATTGCCTTTTTCTTAACTGTTTGGGGTTTGATTTTGTAGATCTTTTTCTTCTTGTATTTCTCAACTATATAAGTCCTGTTAACATTTGTTGTAAAGCTAGTTTGGTGGTACTGAATTCTCTTAACTTTTGCTTGTCTGCAAAGCTTTTGATTTCTCCATCAATTTTAAATGAGATCCTTGCTGGGTAGAATAATCTTGGTTGTAGATTTTTCCCTTTCAGTACTTTAAATATATCCTGCCATTCCCTTCTGGCCTGCAGAGTTTCTGCTGAAAGATCAGCTGTTAAATGTATGGGGATTCCCTTATGTGTTACTTGTTACTTTTCCCTTGCTGTCTTTAATATTCTTTCTTTGTGTTTAATCTTTGTTAGTTTGATTAGTATGTGTCTTGGTGTGTTTCTCCTTGAGTTTATCCTGTATGGGACTCTTTGCACCTCTTGGGCTTGATTGACTATTTCCTTTTCCTTTGGGGAAATTTTTCAACTATAATCTCTTAAAAAATTTCCTCATACCCTTTCTTTTCCTCTTCTTCTTCTGGGACCCCTATAATTTGAATGTCGATGCATTTGATATTGTCCCAGAGGTCTCTGAGACTATCCTGAGTTCTTTTCATTCTTTTTACTTCTGCTCTTCAGAAGTTATTTCCACTATTTTATCTGCCGGTTCACTGATTCGTTCTTCTGCTTCAGATATTCTGCTATTGATTACTTCTAGAGTATTTTTAATTTGAGTAATTGTGTTGTTTGTCTCTGTGTGTATATGTTTTAATTCTTCTAGGTCTTTGCTAATTGATTCTTGCATTTTCTCCATTCTGTTTTCAAGGTTTTTGATAATCTTTACTATCATTATTCTGAATTCTTTTTCAGGTAGTTTGCCTATTTCCTCTTCATTTATTTGGACTTCTGTGTTTCTAGTTTGCTCCTTCATTTGTGCAGTATTTCTCTGCCTGTTCATTATTATTTTTTTTTAACTTATTGTGTTTGAGTTTTCCTTTTCCAGGCTTCAAGGTGGAATTCTTTCTTCCTTTTGGTTTCTGCCGCCTTAAGGTTGATCCAGTGTTTTGTGTAAGCTTCTTATAGAGTGAGATTTGTGCTGAGTTTTTTGTTTGTTTGTTTGTTTTTTCCTTTGATGGGCAAGGTTGAGTGAGGTGGTAATCCTGTCTACTAATGACTGGGTTTGTATTTTTGTTTTGTTTGTTGTTTGGTTGAGGTGTCCTGCACAGGGTGCTACTGGTGGTTGGACAATGCTGGGTCTTGTATTCAAGTGGTTTCCTTTGTGGGAGTTCTCACTGTTTGATGCTCCCTAGGGTTAGTTCTCTAGTCTAGGGCCTTGGAGTCAGTGATCCAAGGCTCAGGGCTTGATCTCTTCTCAGAAGTTTATTATGTTACTTGACTCATCCCCTCTTTCAGCTTCCTTCCATGGACAGAAAGGCATATCAAGGTGGAGATTATGCCAATAATGCTAAGGTTCTTAGGTAAGTAGTTTCAGGATATATGAAGAGACTGGAGGCTGTTACTGTTTCATGGATGCCAGCAGAAAACAGAATATGCCAAGTTTCTGTCCATGGCACATCAGGCCTGGAACTTCAAGGCCAGGAAACCTAGGCAATGAAAAGGAAGTGGGGAGAAAGTCCAGCAGACCTTGGGCTCCTGGCGCCCCAGGACCTCTCAGGGCCTCAACTTCGGTAATACAAAAGTTGAATTTTAAACCAGTTTTTTTCACTCTCCTCTTTCACCTTCATCAAGAGGCTCTTTAGTTCCTCTTCCCTTTCTGTCATTAGAGTGGTGTCATCTGCATGTCTGATGTTGTTGATATTTCTACTGGCAATCTTTATTCTAGCTTATGATTCATTCATTTCACATAATGTACTCTGCATATAAGTTAAATAATCAGGGTGACAATATGCAGCCTTGATGTACTCCTTTCCCAATTTTGAACCAGTCAGTTGTTCCATGTATCATTCTAACTGTTGCTTCTTGACCTGCATACAGGTTTCTCAAGAGACAGGTAAGGTGATCGGTATTCCCATCTCTTTAAGAATTTTCTGTAGTTTGTTGTGATCCACACAATCAAAGGCTTCAGTGTAGTCAATGAAGCCGAAGTAGATGTGTTTCTGGAATGAAGTTGGTCATTCCAGGAGATATTTGCGAGATAATGCTCTTTATTTTCTCAACTCCTCAGCCTCTGTGTTCTCTAAAAGAACCTGGCATCCAGACCCCAACAAGATGGTTATTTTGAGACATTAGTCAACCATCTCCTCAGTCAACCAGCTTTTCCAAATCAAGTTGTATTCTTTGACTCAACACTTCATCTCTTGGTTAAGTGGACTGTTGCATGGTGAGCAGAGTGAGCTTAAACTCAGTAACAAGGATCAAACAGAGTCCTTTGGCAGTGAGAGCAAGGAGTCCTAAGCACTGAACTGCACTGAATTTAAAGTTTTTCTGGGATGTGGTCCCAAGATGGCAGAGGAATAGGACAGGGAGACCACATTCTCCCCCACAAATTCATCAGAAGATGATTTGAATGTTGAGCAACTTCCACAAAACAACTTCTGAATGCTGGCAGAGGACACCAGGCACCCAGAAAGGCAGCCCAATCTCTTCAAAAGGAGGTAGGACAAAATATAAAGGACAAATATAGAGACAAAGGATTTAGGGACAGAGACCTGTCCTGGGGAGGGAGTCAGGAAGCAGGAGAATTTTCGACACAATAGGAAACCCTCTCACAGGCATATCAGTGGGGAGCTTTTGAATCTCAGAGGGCAACCTAACCAGAAAAACACACACACAGAATATGTGCCTAACCCCAACTACCAGTGGAGAAGCAGCTCAGACAATTGTGTCTGCCAGCAGCAAGTGAGGGGCTGGGCAGGGAGGCACAGGTTGCATCATAGGTCCTTAGGGTAAGGACTGGGCTTGAATGCCCTGAAGACAATCTGAGGAAACTAATATGTGATAGCAACCCAAACCCTGGAATCGCCAGAGAGATTAAAAAAAAAAAGACCTTTCTCACAAAAGGCTCTAACACCACGTGGTGACCCCTGGTTCACTCACAGAACTAAGGATCGTGCCCTAGCAAGTAGCAAAGGAGAGCAAGCTGGCTGCCATTTAGGGCCCTCCCTCCCCAGCAGCAGAGAGGCAGGTGTGCGACAGCCAGAGCCAGAAGGCAAGGGGCCACTGCAATTAGACCCAGAGACCACATCTTCCACCAAACTGTGAGCAGGCTGCCTGGGATCCTAGATGGTTCACAGCCACCAGGAGAGTCACAGCCTGAGATTACTCCCCAGAGGAGACACATGGTACAGCTGGGACTGTGCCCTCATGGTGCACTCAGGAAACTGAACAGCTGGAACCAGGGAGGTGCATAAAACACACAGGCCACCTAGGACAGTGCATTCACCAAGCACCTGGTTGCCTGAGTGGCTTGGACCTGGGAATGGCACAAAACACCCAGCCCATCAGAGTCTGTGCTCTTGCAGAGCACCTGAGAACCTGAATGGCTTAGCCCTGGGAAGTGCATGATACGCAGGGCCCACTTGGGACAGTGCCTTTGGGGATGACCCTGGACCCTGAGCAATGTGGAGCCAGGAAATACACGCTTCCTTGGGATGTTGCAAACAGTGTGGTCCATCCACTGCAAGCACTCCCCACACATGCCAGTGGTATTTTCAGTGTCACTCCCTCTCCACAGCACAACTGAACAAGTGAGCCTACATAAGTGGCCACCTTCACCCCCTCGTCTCAGTGGAAATTAGACACTGAAGAGACTTGCAAAGAGAGAAAGCCAAAATAAACAAAGAAGGGGGAACCACCCCATACGTGACAGGTGCAACAGATTAAAACCCTGCAGTTAATGCTGAGACTGTGCATTTGAGGGGCAACTATAGACCTTGAGAACAAGTACAAGCCAGAACAAGGGACTAGCTGACACTGAACTGACCCCACACTGCCCACAACAGCTCCAGAGAAATTCCTAGATATATTTTTACTATTATCACTTTTTAATTTTTAAAAAAATTTAGTTCTTTACTACTCCTCTAACTTTCATTTTTATAGCCTACTATTTTATTACCTTTCTAAAAAACCCTATTAAAAAAAAACAAATTCCATATATATTTTAAAATTTTTGTGATTGATTTTGTTTTGCATTTTTTATATTGTATTTTTTACTGTTTTTTTTTTTTATATTGTATCTTTGAGAATCTAACCTCAATTCTAGGTTTTTAATCTTTGCTTTTTAATATTTGTTATCAATTTTGTACCTTGAAGAATCTAATCTTCAGTATCCATTTTCACTTAGGGATTTGATTAATGTCTCGATTGCTATCTCCCCTTTTGACTCTACCTTTTCTCTTCCTGGTCACCTCTATCTCCCTCTTCCCTCCTCTCTTCTCTATATAACTCTGTGACTCTCTCTGGGTGTTCCTGGCTGTGGAGAATTGTTTCACCATTAACCTAGGGGTTTTATCTTCTGTGCTGTATGGATGGAGAAGTCTTGAGGCTACTGTAAGAGGACTGAAACCCAGAGGCAGGAGGCTCAACTCCAGAAATTTAGAAAATCAGAGTACTCCTGACTGCAGGGAAGATTAATAGGCAAGAGTGCACCCAAAATTCTCCATACCTACACTGAACTAAGCTCCACCCAAAAGCCAACAAGTTCCAATGTGAGACACACCATGCTAATTCTCCAGCAAAACAGGAACACAACCTAAATATTAAAAAACAGGCTACCCAAAGCCATACCAAATTCATGTGCTGTGTGCTCAGCTGTGTCCAACTCTGCAATCCCATGGACCGTGGCCCACCAGGCTTCCCTATCCTTGGAATTCTCCAGGCAAGAATACTGGAGTGGGTTGCCATTTCCTTCTCCTATGAAACCCATAGACACCCCTAAAATCACTACTGGACACTTCATTCCACTCCAGAGAGAATAGATCCAGCTATACCTACCAGAACACAGACAAAAGATCTCCCAACCAGGAAACCTTGACAAGCCACTGGTCCAACCTCACCACAGGGATCAGACTTCACAATTAAAAGGAACCACAACCTTCCAGCCTGCTGAAAGGGCACCCCAAACATAGAAATCTAAACAAAATGAAAAGGCAGAGAAATACTCAGCAGATAAAGGAACACGATAAAAACACACCAAATCAAACAAAAGAAAAGGAGATAGGGAGTCTACCTGAAAAAGAATTCAGAATAATGATAGTAAAGATGATCCAAAATCTTGAAAACAAAGTGGAGTTGCAGATAAATAGACTAGAGATAAGGATTGAGAAGAAGCAAGAAATGTTTAACAAGGACCTAGAAGAAATAAAGAATAGTCAATCAATAATGAACAATGCAATAACTGAGATTTAAAACACTCTGGAGGGAACCAATAGTAGAATAACTGAGGCAGAAGGGAGGATTAGTGAGATGGAAGATAGAATGGTGGAAATAAATGATGCAGAGAGGAAAAAAGAGAAGAGAATGAAAAGAAGTGAGGACAACCTCAGAGACCTCTGGGACAATGTTAAGTGCCCCAACATTCAAATCATAGGTGTCCCAGGAAAGAAGACAAAAAGAAAAGTCATGAGAAAATGCTTGAGGTAATAGTTGAAAACTTCCCTAAAATAGGGAAGGAAGTAGCACCCAAGTCCAAGAAATGCAGAGTCCCAAACAGGATAATCCCAAGGAGAAACGCTCCAAGACACATATCAATCAAACTAACAAAAATTAAGCACAAAAAGCAAATATTAAAAGCAGCAAGGGAAAAGCAACAAATAACACACAAGGGGATCCCCATAAGGATAACAGTTGGTCTTTCAATAGAAACTCTTCAGTCCAGAAGGGAATGGCAGGACATACCACAGTAATGAAAGAGAAAAACCTACAACCAAGATTACTCTACCCAGCAAGTATCTCATTCAGATATGAGGGAGAAATAAAAAGCTTTACAGACAAGCTAAGCTGAGAAAATTCAGTACCACCAAACCAGCTCTTCAACAAATGCTAAAGGATCATCTCCAGACAGGAAACACAGAAAAGGTTTATAAAAATGAACCCAAAACAACAAAGTAAATGGTAATGGGATCATACTTATCAATAACTACCTTAAATTTAAATGGGTTAAATGCTCCAACCAAAAGACAAAAGACTGACTGAATGGATACAAAAACAAAACCCCTGTATATGCTGTCTACAAGAGACCCACCTCAAACCTAGGGACACATACAGACTGAAAGTGAGAGGCTGGAAAAAGATATTTCGTGCAAATGGAGACCAAAAGAAAACAGGAGTAGCAATACTCATATCAGATAAAATAGACTTTGAAATATAGACCATGATAAGAGGCAAAGAAGGACAGACACTACACAATGATCAAGGGATCAATCCAAGAAGAAGATACAACAATTATATATGCGCCCAACATAGAAACACCTCAATATGTAAGACAAATGCTAACAAGTATGAAAGGGGAAATTAACAGTAACACAATAATAGTGGGGGACTTTAATACCCCACTCATACCTATGGAGAGATCAACCAAACAGAAAATTAGCAAGGAAACACAAGCTTTAAATAATTCAATGGACCAGTTAGACCTAGTTGATATCTACAGGGCATTTCAGCCAAAAACAATGGATTTAAACATTTCTTCAAGTGCACAAGGAACGTTCTCCAGGATAGAGCACATCCTGGCCACAAATGTAGCTTTGGTCAATTAAAAAAAAAAATTGAAATCATTCAAGCATCTTTTCTGATCACAATGCAGGTAAGATTAGATATTAACTACAGAAAAAAAAACCTATAAAAAATACAAACATATGCAGGCTAAAAACACACTTTTGAATAACCAACAGATCATGGAAGAAATAAAAAGGAAATTAAAATATGCATAGAAACAAATGAAAATGAAAACATGACAACCCAAAACCTATGTGATTCAGTAAAAGCAGTGTTAAGAGGGAGGTTCATAGCAATACAAGCCTACCTCAAGAAGCAAGAGAAATATCAAATAAACAACCTAACTTTACACTTAAAGCAACTAGAAAAAGAAGAACAGAAAAAACTCAAATTTAGTAAAAGGAAAGAAATCAAGAAAATCAGAGCAGAAATAAAAGAAATGGAAACAAAGGAGCCTATGGCAAAGATCAACGAAACTAAAAGCTGGTTCTTTGAGAAGATGAATAAAATAGGCAAACCATTAGCCAGACTCATCAAGAAAAAAAGGGAGAAGAATAAAATCAATAAAATTAGAAATGAAAATGGAGAAATCACAACAGACAACACAGAAATACAAAAGATCATAAGAGACTACTATGAGCAACTATATGCCAATAAAACTGACAACTTGGAAAAAATGGACAAATTCTTAGAAAAGTATAGCCTTCCAAAACTGAACCAGGAAGAAATAGAAAATCTGAACAGACCCATCACAAGCATGGAAATCAAAATTGTAATCAAAAATCTTCCAACAAACAAAAGCCCAGGACCAGATGGCTTCACAGTTGAGCCTACCAAAAATTTGGAGAAGAGATAACACCTATCCTACTCAAACTCTTCCAGAATTGCAGAGGAAGGCAAACTCCCAAACTCATTCTATGTGATATCAAAACCAAAGATGCCACAGAAAAAGAAAACTATAGCCCAATATCACTGATGAACATAGATGCAAAAATCCTCAACAAAATTCTAGCAACAGAATTCAACAACATATTAAAAAGATTATACATCATGATCAAGTAGGCTTTATTCCAGGGATACAAGGATTCTTCTATATTCACAAATCAATCAATGTGATACACCATATTAATAAACTGAAAAATAAAAGCTATATGATGCCAGAGTCCAGCTCCAGCAGCCAGGGAATCGGCCTGAAGGGATTAGCGGTGTTGGTGGAGAATGATACAGCCTCTGACTCAAAGTGCAGAACTGCATGTTTATTTTAAGCATCAGGTTTTCTTTTATACTTTTACAAAAGCATTAGGTCAGAGGCTTGACATCTTCAGTTTCCCCTCACCCAGATTTACTGTCTCCATAAATCATTGTTGTCCTTCAGAGTTACCTCTTAAGTGTCCTTGTGATTACATTGTAACTCATGTTTGTCTCTGGGCTGCATACAACATCCCCTAGTTTATTTCTTATCTTTCTAAATCCTGCTATCCCCTAGTAACTTAAGCTCGTTATCTCCTAAAAAGGCTTCTAGCTATTAGTATCTCTAAAATTCCTAGTCTCTATAAGCTATAGTAAAATATGCCAACACTACAACATGCCTTAAACTTTTAGCTTCTAACTATTCTTAATTATTCCTAAACCCTAAATTCAGCAAACTTCTTTTGCCATAAACATTTCCCTCACAAGCAGGTCTCAATAACAATCTTTCCCATGGCCTCAAGCTGCAGCCTATATACTCATCCTGGAACATTCTTTGTAAAGGTCCTTGAACAAATGTAACTTTATGGATTATTTCCTGGGCAACTGCAGAAGGCTTTGTGCTTTCTCATGCAAGAACAATAAGCACCTTAACATTGTTTCCAGCCAACTGAACCGAAGGAAGGAAAGGACAAGTCAGAATCACAAGACCTAACTCCTTCATCCCGGGACTGTGCCTGCGGGATGAGGAGAGGGTTGGGGCCGTGCCTCCATTTTGTCAGTAATGCCTAACACAGCTTCCAACAATATGATTATCTCAACAGATGCAGAGAAAGCTTTTGACAAAATTTAACACTCACTTATGATCAAAACTCTCCAGAAAGCAGGCACAGAAGGAACATACCTCAACGTAATAAAATCCATATATGATAAACCCACAGCAAACATTATCCTCAATGGTGAAAAATTTTAAGCATTTCCTCTAAAATCAGGAACAAGACAAGTGTGCCCACTCTCACCACTAGTATTCAACATAGTTTTGGAAGTCCTAGCCACAGCAATCAGAGAAGAAAAAGAAATAAAAGGAATCCATATTGGAAAAGAAGAAGTAAAACTCTCACAGTTTGCAGATGACATCATCCTGTAAATAGAAAACCCTAAAGATACCACCAGAAAATTACTAGAGCTAATCAATTAATATAGTAAGGTTGCAGGATATAAAATTAACACACAGAAATCCCTTGCATTCCTATACACTAACGATGAAAAAGCAGAAAGAGAAATTAAGGAAACAATCCCATTCGCCATTGCAATGGGAAGAATAAAATACTTAGGAATAAAATTTACCTAAAGTAACAAAAGACCTATATATAGAAAACTATAAAACACTGATGAAAGAAATCAAAGATGACACAAATAGATGGAGAAATATACCATGTTCGTGGATTGGAAGAATCAATATAGTGAAAATGAGTATACTATCCAGAGGAATCTATAGATTCAATGCAATCCCTATCAAGCTACCAACAATATTTTTCACAGAACTAGAAGAAATATTTCACAATTTGTATGGAAACACAAAAAACCTCGAATAGCTAAAACAATCTTGAGAAAGAAGAGTGGAACTGGAGGAATCAATCTTCCTGACTTCAGACTATACTACAAAGCTACAGTCATCAAGACAGTATGTACTGGCACAAAGACAGAAATATAGGTCAATGAAACAAATAGCCCAGAGATAAATCCACAAACCTATGGATACCTTATCCTAGACAATGGAGACAAAAATTTACAATGGAGAAAAGATAATCTCTTTAACAAGTGGTGCTTGGAAAACTGGTCAACCATGTGTAAAAGAATGAAATTAGAACACTTCCTAACACTGTACACAAAAATAAACTCAAAATGGATTAAAGATCTAAATTTAAGACCAGAAACTATAAAACTCTTAGAGGAAAACATAGGCAGAACACTCTCTGATATAAATCACAGCAATATCCTCTACAACCAACCTCCCAGAGTAATGGAAATCGAAAATAAACAAATGGGATCTAATTAACCTTGAAACTGTTGCACAGCAAAGGAAACTATAAGCAAGGTGAAAAGGCAGCCTTCAGAATGTGAGAAAATAATATCAAATGAAAAACTGACAAAGAATTAATCTCCAAAATATACATGCAACCCATGCAGCTCAATACCAGAAAAAGGAACAGCCCAATCAAAAAGTGGGACAAAGAACTAAACAGACATTTCTCCAAAGAAGACATACATATGGCTAATAAACACATGAAAAGATGCTCAACATCACTCATTATTAGAGAAATGCAAACCAGTATGAGGTATCATCTCATGTTGGTCACAATGGCTGCCATCAAAAAGTCTACAAACAATAAATCCTGGAAAGGGTGTGGAGAAAAAGGAACCCTCTTACACAGCTGGTGGGAATGCAAACTGGTACAGCCACTATGGAGAACAGTGTGAACATTGCTTTAAAACCTGAAAATAGAACTGCCATATGACCCAGCAACCCCACTGCTGGGCATACACACTGAGGAAACCAGAATTGAAAGAGATGCATATACCCCAGTGTTCACTGTAGCACTGTTTACAATAGCTACTAGGACATGGAAGCAACCTAGATGTCCATCAGGAGAATCGATAAGGAAGTTGTGGTACATATACACAATGGAATATTACTTAGCTATAAAAAATAAACACATTTGAGTCAGTTCTAATGAGGTGGATGAAACTGCAGCCTATTATACGGAGTGAAGTAAGTCAGAAAGAGAAACACCAATACAGTATATTAATGTATATATATATAGAATCTAGAAACATGGTAACGATGATCCTATATGTGAGGCAGCAAGAGGCACAGATGTAAAGAACAGACTTTTGGAGTCTGTGGGAGAGTGAAGGTGGGATGATTTGAGAGAATAGCATTGAAACATGTATATTACCGTATGTAAAATAGATGACCAGTGCAAGCTTGAAACATGAAGCAGGGCACTCAAAGCCAGTGCTCTGGGCCAACCCAGAGGGATGAGGTGGGGAGGAAGTTGGGAGTGGGATTCAGGATTGGGGCATACATGTGCACCCATGACTGACTCATGTCAGTATATGGCAAAAACCACCACAATATTGTAAAGTAATTATCCTCCAATTTAAATTAATTAATTAATTAAAACCTAAAATCTTTCTGAGAACAGAAAACTTAATCTAGTCAAATTCTCAGTTACTTTAGGTTTTGTTTCTATTTTTGTTTTGGTCATCATTTCAGATTTAAGTTGGTCAATACAATATTCATTCCTCCTTCTATTCAGGGCCAGTTGGAAGAGCCAGAGGTATAATAGGATCATGGTATAAGTGAGAGAGACACTGGTCCTTGGGCATCCTTGGTTTATGTTGGTATACATAGAATGTGCCTTGCCTCCTTTAGCTCTCGGCTGCTGGCCTCTCTCTGGAAGCCACTGAAATAATCCCACTACTGCATCCTGCTTGTCCTAACAATGAAGGCTCAACTTATCCAAGCCTTTGGGCTATTAATGAAGGTACAGTAATCTTTTCTTTATCCCTTTAAAGCTATAGAGGATTGAGTGAAGGGGTTATCTCAACCTCTCCTTGTCCAAATTTGTGTCACAAACTCTGAGAGTTCTATTTAAAGTAATTTTGTTAAACTTCCTTGTAAGTTCAAGTGTGGTCTTCTTATCAGACCGGGACCAGGTGGACCGGAGTCAACGAAAAGAAAGAGAGAAAGGACACAGGGGACCCAGGTCTCCAGTGGAGCAAGGGTGTTTTATTAGCAGAAATGCAGGCTTATATATCTTTGGTGATATGATTACACAGGATGAAGTGCCATTAATTGCAACAAAAATGGGTGGTCTAATACATACAAGGTCGCTGATGCTGAAAGAAATCACGGAAGGGGGTAACTGAAAGGGATCCAAGCAGGTACCCTTTCCCATGATCTCAGTCCTGAGAACTGCGTGCAGTTCTACTCCTTCAGGAATAGGAACTGATAAGGAACAGAGAATCCTTGAGAAATAGCACACAAAGGAAGAAAAGTGCAACATATTGGATTCTTTCAAGTTAAACGTCCCCTGACATTCAAGAATTTCTGTCCATTGCTACATTTTAAGATGTGGTCATGAGAAATCCTCACCAGCATCTAATGCTCTTGCTCTCCTTGCAGATTCCCTTTTCTTCCAGCACAGGCAACCTATATCTCCTTTCAGAGGTGGTGGTAGAGGTGGTGCTGGTGCTGTGCAGAAAATGACAAGCCATCCAGTTAGGCTGAAGCTTAGAATGGGTATGGGAAAGCAGTGAGGATCAAGCAGGAATATCAGATAAGGATATCAGACAGGGATGAAGTTGTGGAGAGCCTTGGACGCAGCGGTGAGCCACAGAAATTATAGAAAAACAGAGGGAAATAGAGATACCTGTAATTAATGAAGAATAGGAGTGTGAATTACTGTAAAAAAACCATATATATATATTTTAATACCCACATTATTTTTTTATATTTGTTGTTTGGGATCGATATGTAAATACTATTTATTTTTGGCATGATGTACATATTGGGATCAATATGTACACTCTACTTTTATTATTTATTATTCTCTCCAAACAAGGTTGCTCAGTGGTAAAGAATCCACCTGCCAATGCAGGAGACTCAGGAGACGTGGGTTTGATCCCTGGGTCGAGAAGATCCCCTGGAGTATGAAATGGCAACCCACTCCAATATTCTTGCTGGGAAAATCTCATGGACTGAGGAGCCTGGTGGGTTACAATCCATGAAGTCACAATAAGTTAGACATGACTGAGCAATTGAGCACACACACATACTCTATAAACAAGACTTCCCTATTTACCTCTTTTTTCTTCTGAACTACCATCATCTGAGGGAATAAAAGGCACCTGTCTTTCAGAGTGCTTGAATCTTGTATGTGTGTGTGCCAGGCACTCAGGTGTATCTGACTCTGCGACCCTATTGACTGTAGACCCCCCAGGCACCTCTGTCCATGGGATTCTCCAGGCAAGGATACTGGAGTGGGTTGCCATGCCTGCCTCCAGTGAATCTTCTATACCACCTCTATAATGAATTATTAGCATATTAAAAGCATTAGTTTATAATACAGACTTTGCTTTCCTACTATATGAATATTTTCAAGGTACAGTTTCAAAAACATAGTGTACAGAGGGAAGGGTGTCTCGAAACAAAGGAAAAAGCACGTGCAAAGCAGGGAAGAGTTAAAATTGCTGAGCATAAAGTAGTAGGAGCTTCAGTCTGAGAAGTGAATGGGGATGAAACTATGGAGGGGTGACAGATGGGTTAAAAAATTTGTTTCTCTAAAGGTGAAAGTGAAAGTCGCTCAGTCGTGTTCAATTCTTTGTGACCCCATGGACTGTAGCCTGCCAGGCTCCTCTTTCCATGGAACTCTCCAGGCAAGAATACTGGAGTAGGTAGCCATTCCCTTCTCCAGGGGATCTTCCCAACCCAAGGATCGAACCCAGGTCTCCCACATTGCAGACAGATTCTTTACTGTCTGAGACACCGAGAAAGTCCAAATATAAGGGTGATTCAGTCCATTTTTCTATCCTATGTCAATAAAGATCTAATATTTTTAGGCCATTTTTCTTGCCATTGGATCATAGCTATAGATTGACCAGTCATTTAAAAAAATTTTTCCAAGGGGTTCCCAGGTGGGGTGTGGAACCTTTGAGGGAGCAATTTTTGTATTAACTCAAGCAGTTTGTACTAGATGTCTGCACACTCAAACCAAACCAACAAAACCAAACAAAACCAGGAGGTAAAGGTAGTCCTAGGCCATCCACATGACAATCAGGAGATGCTACTAAAGTTGAATTTGTGAAGGGGGTCTAAGGACCAGCTTCTAAGTAAATTTGCCAGGTGATTCTTACGCAAATTAAGGTCTAAGAAACTACTACTATACAAAAGAAATAGCCCTTGAGAGTCATTATGAAGAAAACTTCACTCTGGAGGCCTATTGGTGTTATTTCGTCCCCAAGTCATGTCCAATTCTTTTGGACCCCATGGACTGTAGCCTGCCAGGCTCCTCTGTCCATGGAATTTCCCAGACAAGAATACCGGAATGGGTTGCCATTCCTTCCCCAGGGTATCATTCTGACCCAGGGATTGAACCCATGTCTCCTGCACTGCAGGTGTATTCTTTATCTCTGAACCACCAGGGAGGCCTATGGAGACTGGATTTAAGGATCTGTTTGAAAAAGAGGCTGCTCAGAGAGGAATAATTTGGGAAAGGAAAGATCTTGGGGGACAGCTCGGATACCTCTCCAAGATTAGTTTGCCCTCCCTGAATGTCATCTCTTCTTCCAGAATTATTTCTATTTTAAAAAGGCTTTTCTGATCCCACCCCTGTCTCTTCAAAGGTCCAGCATCCCCTCAGTTCAGTTCCATTCAGTTGCTCAGAAGTGTCTGGCTCTTTGTGACCCCATGGACGCAGCACGCTGGGCCTCTCAGTCCATCACCAGCTCCGGGAGTTTACTCAAACTCATGTCCATTGAGTCAGTATGCCATCCAACCATCTCATCCTCTGTTGTCCCCTTCTCCTTCCACATTCAATCTTTCCGAGCATCAGGGTCCTCTCAGATGAGTCAGTTCTTTGCATCAGGTGCCCAAAGTATCGGAGTTTCAGCTTCAGTGTCACTATTTCGATGAATATTCAGGACTGATCTCCTTGAGGATGGACTGGTTGGCTCTCCTTGCAGTCCAAGGGACTCTCAAGAGTCTTCTCCAACACCACAGTTCAAAAGCATCAATTCTTCGGCTCTCAGATTTCCTTATAGCCCAGCTCTCACATCCATACATGACTACTGGAAAAATCATAGCTTTGACAAGACTGACCTTTGTTGGCAAAGTAATGTCTCTAATTTTTAATAAGCTGTCTAGGTTGGTCATAACTTTTCTTCCAAGGAGTAAGCATCTTTTAATTTCATGACTGCAGTCACCATCTGTAGTGATTTTGGAGCCCAAAAAATTAAGTCTCTCATTGTTTCCACTATTTCCCCATCTATTTGCCATGAAGTGATGGGACCGGATGCCATGATCTTAGTTTTCTGAATGTTGAGTTTTAAGCCAACTTTTTCACTCTCCTCTTTTACTTGTACCAAGAGGTTCTTTAGTTCTTCTTCACTTTCTGCCATAAAGGTGGTGTCATCTGCATATCTGAGGTTATTGATATTTCTCCTGGCAACCTTGATTCCAGCTTGTGCTTCATCTTTCCCAGCGTTTCTCATGATGTACTCTGCATATAAGTTAAATAAGAAGGGAGATAATATACAGCCTTGATGTACTCCTTTCCCAATTTGGAATCAGTCTGTTATTCCAAGTCCAGCTCTGTTGCTTCTTGACTTGTATACAGATTTCTCAAGAGGCAGGTCAGGTGGTCTGGTATTCCCATGTCTTTAAGAATTTTCCACAGTTTTTTATGATCCACACAGTCAAAGGCTTTGGCATAGTCAATAAAGCAGAAGTAGATGTTTTTCTGGAACTCTCTTGCTTTTTCAATGATCCAACAGATGTTGGCAATTTGATTTCTGGTTCCTCTGCCTTTTCTATATCCAGCTTGAACATCTGGAAGTTCATGGTTCACGTACTGTTGAAACCTGGCTTGGAGAATTTTGAGCATCACTTTTCTGATGTGTGAGATGAGTGCAATTGTGTGATAGTTTGAGCATTCTTTGGCATTGCCTTTCTTTAGAATTGGAATGAAAATAGAACTTTTCCAGTCCTGTGGCCACTGCTGAGTTTTCCAAATTTGCTGGCATATTGAGTGTGGCACTCTCACAGCATCATCTTTTAGGATTTGAAATAGCTCAGCTGGAATTCCATCACCTTCACTAGCTTTGTTCGTAGTGAACATTCCTAAGGCCCACTTGACTTCACATTCCAGAATGTCTGGCTCTAGATGAGTGATCACACCATCATGATTACGTGGGTCATGAAAATCTTTTTTGTATAGTTCCTCTGTGTATTCTTGCCACCTCTTCTTACTATCTTCTGCTTCTGTTAGGTCCATACCATTTCTGTCCTTTATTGAGCCCAACTTTGCATAAAATCTTCCTTTGGTATCTCTAATTTTCTTGAAGAGATCTCTAGTCTTTCCCATTCTGTTGTTTTCCTCTATTTCTTTGTAATGATCACTGAGGAAGGCTTTCTTATCTCTCCTTGCTGTTCTTTGGAACACTGCATTCAAATGGGTATATCTTTCCTTTTCTCCTTTGCCTTTTATTTGTAAGGCCTCGTCAGACAACCATTTTGCCTTTTTGCGTTTCTTTTTCTTGGGAATGGTCTTGATTCCTGTCTCCTGTACAATGTCATGAACCTCTGTCCATAGTTCTTCAGGCACTCTGTCTATCAGATCTAATGCCTTCAATCTGTTTGTCACTTCCAGTGTATAGTCGTAAGGGATTTGATTTAGGTCATACCTGAGTGGTCTAATGGTTTTCCGTACTTTCTTCAATTTAAGTCTGAATTTGGCAATAAGGAGCTCATGATCTGAGCCACAGTCAGCTCCCGGTCTTCCAACAACACAGAAGACTCTACATGTGGACATAACCAGCATCACTTCATGTATTTGTAAAAATGGCACTTCCATACAATTCTTTTTTCACAGTTGTCTTGTTGATCACTGAACTCAGGGTAGGCAAGGCATGAGTGAGGAAGCAGGAAGAAAATGCAAGGAGCTGCAGGAACTGCAATATGCTTTATTCGCAGTGGCTGATGCAGTAAAAAGGGATATTTCAGGTTGGGTTAACATAGGTATACATGAACAAAGGTGGCACTTTGCCAAGTTATTACCTCATGATGCAAGTGCACATTTACTATGAATGATTTAAGCCCTTAGTTACATAGCCGTGCAAAGTCATTGTTTACAAGAAGTGGAGAGAGAGAGCCTGACTATCACCATCTTGGCTAACTGCTATTTCTCTGCATTCCAGTCCTTCAGGGTTTCTTGCTGCACTGACTATACAATTTCCATCTTTTGCAGCATCCTCTTAGCACATAATGCCGCCACAGGGACCCACATCCCACAACAGCAATAGAGGCTACAACAACAACCTACCAGGCCTCAAGCTACACCCCCATTATGTAGCAAAACCGAATGCCAGGTACTGGACAGGTTGGCCCACCATTTCTGCAGTGGGTCTACAGTAAGGTGTTGTACCTCATGAATTTCCTGTGTCAGGTGGTATAATGCTGTTGTAACATTTTTATGACTATCTGGAATATACACACAACATCCTGTACATAGTAATGCACACACTCTGCCCTGTGTAGCAGTTAATAAGTCTAGTGCCATTCTGTTCAGTCAGACTGTTTTCCTCATGTGGTATACTTATTCATCTAATAGAGTTAAGGCCCGGTGCGTGTAATTCAGAGCATGAGTAGTATGCAAGGCAAGGGCAGTCATTTGTGCTTCAGTAACTATAGCTGCCCCTTGGGGCAGAAACAGGGCCTGCAGGTAATACCACCATGCCATCCATTTCACACAGTACGATGCACGGCCCTATTAGCAGGTCGGTATGGGAGGGTTACATACACTGAGGCGAGCAGGAACAGTCAGCCCCAAGAATACATTCGGTCCAATACCCGGGCAAGTATGCCACCCATATGACCCACATACCCAAGGTTCCATGAGGGACAGGAATTACACTATAGGCCTCTAGATAATTCTGATCAAGGTTAACATTAGCACAGAGGGATGCCGGGGCGGGGGGGGGGGGCAGCCCATCCTGCCAGCTCAGTACCATCCCACTTCTCTATACAAAAGGGTGCAATTTCCCATAATTTAATACTCAGGAAAATCTGTCCCACAGTACATTTTTTTCCCCAGGTGCGAGGCATACTCCGCCATTTCTTCACATCTTATACAATCAGGTGCTTTGTCTTATTCAGTGGTTTTCTTCTCTGACCAGAAGGTGCTGTGTTTTCCGGTCCAGTCAGTCAAATTCATAGGCTGAATGCACCGGGGAAGCCCCATGACAGCCCCAACAGAGAGCTCGGTGCAGACTCGACCTGCACACCCGATATTTTGTACCATTGAGTGGTGTGTGCCCAATCTACAATCATATTGATCATGACACACCGATGGGCTGAAAGACAAAGAGGTCAAAGTTACCAGCATAGGCAATTCCTTTAATAAATCTGAGAGATGCGTGATTAAGACAAGGAAGAGACTTTATTCAGTGAGTCGGATGACCGAGAAGATGGCAGGATAGTACCTCAAAATGACCATCTTGTCAGGGTCTGGATGCCAGTTTCTTTTGTAGAGTCAGAGAGAAAGAAACAAGGAGGAACTAAAGTCAAAAGGCAAAATGGAGAGGGAGAGGCAGTGGGGAAGTAAAATGAAAGGGTCTTCAGTCAGTCAGTCAGTCAGTCAGTCAGTTCAGTCGCTCAGTCGTGTCAAACTCTTTGCGACCCCATGAACCGCAGCGTGCCAGGCCTCCGTGTCCATCACCAACTCCCGGAGTTTACTCAGTCATGTCCGTTGAGTCAGTGATGCCATCCAACCATCTCATCATCTGTCGTCCCCTTCTCCTCCTGCCTTCAACCTTTCCCGGCATCAGGGTCTTTTCAAATGAGACAGTTCTTTGCATCAGGTGCCCAAACTGTTGGAGTTTCAGCTTCAGCATCAGTCGTTCCAATGAATATTCAGGACTGATTTCCTTTAGAATGGACTGGTTGGATCTCCTTGCAGTCCAAGGGACTCTCAAGAGTCTTCTCCAACACCACAGTTCAAAAGCATCAATTCTTCAGTGCTCAGCTTGCTTTATAGTCCAACTCCCACATCTATAAATGACTACTAGAAAAACCATAGCTTTGACCAGATGGACCTTTGTCAGAAAAGTGATATCTCTGCTTTTTAATATGCTGTCTAGGTTGGTCATAGCTTTTCTTCCAAGGAGTAAGTGTCTTTTAATTTCATGGCTGCAGTCACCATCTGCAGTGATTTTGGAACCCAAAAAAATAAAGTCTCTCACTGTTTCCACTGTTTCCCCATCTATTTGCCATGAAGTGATGAGACCAGATGTCATGATCTTAGTTTTCTGAATGTTGAATTTTAAGACAACTTTTTCACTCTCCTCTTTTACTTTCATCAAGAGGCTCTTTAGTTCTTCACTTTCTGCCATAAGGGTGGTGTCATCTGCATATCTGAGGTTATTGATATTTCTCCCGGCAATCTTCATTCCAGCTTGTGCTTCATCCAGCCCAGCGTTTCTCATGATGTACTCTGCATATAAGTTAAATAAGCAGGGTGACAATATACAGCCGTGACGTGCTCCTTTCCAAATTTGGAACCAGTCTGTTTTTCCATGTCCAGTTTTAACTGTTGCTTCCTGACCTGCATACAGATTTCTCAAGAGGCAGGTCAGGTGGTCTGGTACTCCCATCTCTTTCAGAATTTTTCACAGTTTGTTGACAAACTGACAAAACATGGTGCACTGGAGAAGGGAATGGCAACCCACTTCAGTATTCTTGCCTTGAGAACCCCATGAACAGTATGAAAAGGCAAAAAGATAGGACATTGAATGATGAAAGGGTCTGCAGTCTTGCAAAACATCTCCAAGGGGATGGCCAGCCTTTGGAAAGGACACATCTTTTTGTTGTAGCTATTCACAGGTACTGGGAAAGTTTGAAGGCAGGAGGAGAAGGGAACGATAGAGAATGAGATGGTTGGATGGCGTCACTGACTCAATGGACATGCGTTTTAACAAGCTCCAGGAGATGGTGAAGGACTGGGAAGCCTGCCATGCTACAGTCCATGGGGTTGCAGAGTCAGATACGACTGAGTAACTGAAGAACAACATTCACAGATGGGCAGAGTCAGATTACCTATGTGCTGAACAAAGGCACTTCAGTTTACAATCAGGCAGAGGGGCAGAGTCCTCTGAGGCAGATCATTATGTCTGATTGTGAAAACAAAAGCAACAAAAAGCAGGTCAATGAAACAGTTCCAACATGGAGTCAGAACTGGCTTCTCCTTTGCAACGGTATGGGACTTGAAATTGCCATTGTATTCCCAGTCTATGTGCCCATTCCCGAACCTTCTTTCCGGTGAAATGGGTACCTTGATCACTCTCTATGATTAAAGGATGGCTTTAAGCTCTTTGAATCTACAGAGTTGATCTGTGGCCTTATACATTTAGGCAAAAAGCAAACTTGTGGCTGGGTCTATAGCTGTTAGTGCAAAGCTGGCATCGTCTGATGCTGGCAGAGGCCCTATCAAGTCCCCTTACCACTTGTCCATTGGTGGCTGCCAGTCTATGGGGATAGAGGTCTCCTCCTGGCCACATGTGGGGCAATGATGGCAGGCATCTGCTATCTCTTTCCATGAAATGAGAAAACCCCATCTTTTAGGGACTGCCCACATGGTTTTCATCCCTGCATGGTGCAGGCACTGGTGTACCCAAGGTGCTACCTCATTGGACAGAGCCTGTTCCACCCACCAGACACACACAAACGTGTCTGCTTCATCATTCCTCTGGCTCGCCATAGGCAAATGCCCAGTCACATGTATTATTGTTATGTCCTTCTCATGCCCTAAGTCCCTCTGATCTTGTCACATGGCTTGCTCCCACAGGGGTCTATGGCCTACCAGCCAGTGCTGTGCCTTCCATGTGGTGATCCATAACATTAGACCTTTATAAGCCACCCAACTATCTGTACAGATAGCAAGGAGGCACTGCTTCACTCTTGGCCACTATCCAGACAGCATGTAATTCAGCCCACTGCCTACTTTGACTAACTCTGGAATCAAACCATATGGTATCCCTGGCCAGCTGGATATCAGTGGCAGCCCAGGAGGAGGCCTGGCCTCTACTGAGCCCATCAGTGTACCCGGCTTGAACATCTATCGGTGGTTTACCTTCTTTAAATGGTCCTGGTTCCATCATTGTTGGGGTGTCTCCCAACATTTCTGCTGTAAATGTAATAGGCTCTAGAATATGCTGCAGCTTCTGTGACAAAGGACTGGCAGACAAGGAGCTCCTTTGTTCCAGATATGCTCCCTATTTAGCCAAGGTTGGGGCCTTGCCACTCTCTGGTCTTGGGAGATGATACCCAAGATCATAGCCAGCCCTCTATAGGGTACATTGTTTTAATATGTACCAGAGCCTTCCCTGTGATCACTTCTGTGGATAATAAAGTGGCATACACAGCTGCTAGCTGCTTCTCCATCAAGGAGTACCTCATTTCCGCCCCTTTCCCTAATTGAGACCAAAACCCCATAGGGACACATAGCTACTCTTGCTGTTCCCACAGACCCATCCAAACCCTTCAAGGGTGATGTGTATATCTAACTCAGAGGGCTTAATGGGATCTATAACCTGAAATGCCTCGGCCTGCTGCAATGTCCACTTAGTAGCTCAGAATGCTTGTTTTATGGTATCCGACAATTCCAGGCCACCCACTTCCTTGTAAGTGAGTATAAGGGGCGTGCCAGTGGGCAAGATGAGGTATAATGCCCTCCAGTATCCTAAAGTCCCTCATAGGTCTGCAATTGAGCCACAGTAGTAAGTTGCAGGAACATTTGTATTTTATCAATTACCACTTCCAGTATCACTTTTGTCTTCCCAAGAACTTGAAAGACAGTCCAGGCCCTTGGATTTTCGTGGCATTCTCAGCCAACGCACATGATTCCAAATGCGCTCTGGTGCACACTGTTCTATATCTTCAAGAGAATCAGAGGTTAGTAACATATTATCAATATAATGGAACAGGTTCACTGATGCTGGGTGCTTCCATTTTACTAAGTCTTCCACGACCAGCCAGTGACATACAGTTAGGCTATGCAGGTACCCTTAGGGAAGGACCTGGAATATCCACTGTCTTCCCTCCCAAGTAAATGCAAGTTGACCTTGACTCTCATCAGCTATAGCTATGGAGAAAAAAGCATTATCTAAGTCCACCACATAGTGATAAGTGCCCAACACTGTGGTCAATTGGTCCATCAAGTCACAGATCAGTGGTATGGAGGCATGCAAGGGCGGCATGATTTTATTGAGTTCTCTGTAGTCCACCATCATCCGCCATGAGCCATCAGGCTTCTGAAAAGACCACAGTGGGGAGTTAAAGGGACTATGAGTGGGCTGTACAACGCCCACTTTCGCCAGCTCAGTAATGGTAATGCCTATTTCTTCAGGCTACCTGGTAGACAATACTGTCTCACAGCTGTTCCCCTCCAAGGTGCTGGCAATAACTATAAAGAATGCTTCACATATCCCCTCACAATGGTCTTCACTATACACATACAGGGACAAAATTCCCACACAGAGGTTTGCAACATTGTATCCCCAAAATATATTCCGTGATCGGGGATACACACAGTATACATCCACACAAGGAGCCGTCCAATTTCCAAAGGTAAGGACACAGCCTTTACCTTAACTGTTTGGCCGCCATAGCCATCAGTTTGTGCATTGGACCGGGGAACTGCTCCAGCTTGCCATAAAGAAGGCTGCCTTCGGCACTGTTGTCAACCAGAGCCATTACTCTCTGCACTAATGAATTGACCAGTGAATTGCAAGTTCTTCATGGGGCCTCTGGTCTCCACTTGGGCTCTTCAAGAGGGCACCTTGGCCTGAGCCCTATTCAAAGTGGAAAAGGGCATCTGAAGGAACATCCTTGGGCACCATGTAATCTTTCACTGAACTGTATCTCTTGCTGCGGGTGCTTCCCACACTTGGTAAACTGCTGCTCCAATCTCAGTTGCCTCCGTAACTCAAGGAGTGTAGCACTGGGCTGTTTACCAATTTTATTTCTGTCAATTTCCACTGCCAGAAGATTGGCTCACATTTGTAACCGTGTGGCCTGGATGGGGACTTTACCAGCTTGGCCCTCCTTCAGGGTCTTCACATTCCTGATGCCTTTTGCCTGGCGTTGCCCCTCCACTTCTCAGGTCCTCCCTCACAGATGGAATGTCCCACATAGGGCTCAAGAGTAGCAGTCAGGGATTCAAAAGAGGTATATGGGGCATTGTTCACTATGTCCCCATTGGGGCACATTTTTCAAAATGCCATCATGCATGCCGCCTGTAAAATGTTCATCATCTAGACTTCGAGTATTTAGGTTAAACCTAGACTGTTTCATGCCTAGCTGTCTCACAACTTGGGTTAACTTGGCAAAAGTATGCCACTTACAGGGTCTAGGAGTTCTCCCGCATTCGTCTACATGGTGCAGATGGCAGCCTTAATCCATTCCATCAGGGTGTTTGGCTAGGTGTCCCCTGCATTTGTCGCCTAGCATTTTATAATCTTTGTTTTAACTAGAGGTGAGTGGTTATAGATGCCAACTGTTCTATGTCATCCCCGGAACAAATAATACCATCCACCTGTGTCCCAGAGTCACAAAAGCCATGTTGCCAAGGGTTTCCCTTGCTTCTGCTAAAATTGCTTATGCAAGTTAACCAACTCCACCTGGGTATATGTTGGACAAGTCGTGAATTCAGTCACATTGGGGGCCCCTTGAGGATGTTCTCCAGCACCCCCCTGCCCCGAGCCATAGGCTGTTCATGTTTCACCTTCTGCTGTACAATGGGCCTAGCTAACAAGCAGGGACCCAAGGTCTCATAACTTTCATCATCACTGTCCCTTAACTCTTCATTGTCCGAGGCAGTGGGTCATTCAAGGCCACGCATCTCTTGCTTCAGTGTACATATACTCTGCTCTAGTTCTTTCTCCTGTCTCATCTCTGTAATTTGCACACTTGGACAGCTTGCCTACGGGCACTATCCATATTAGCATTCAGAGCAGTCAGGAAAATCCACCCCACAGTGCTAGCAGCAGTACATTCTACTTTGTCCTGCAAATGGCAACTCACCGTCTGTAACACCTTTTCAACAGTGACCTGTCTGTCGCCTCCCAGTCTTCCACCAGGGCCCACACTGAGAGGACCGCGGCCACCAAGTACCACATGTTATGTCGTGGCCACTGGCTTCCTCCATCCATTGGAGCCTCAGTCTCCCCTACCTGCTAGGTATCCTGCCCACTATGCCAATTATCTCGCTGATCACTGAATCCAGGGTAGGCAAGGCCCAAGCAACAAAGCTGGAAGAAAATGCGAGGAGCCATAGGAACTGCAGACATGCTTTATTCGCAGTGGCTGACGCAGCAGCAAGGGATGTTTCAGGTGGGCTTAATATTGGTATACAGAAACAAAGGTGGCAATTTGACAAGCTATTGCAAGACAATGCACGTGTGCATTGTTATAGATGATCTCAGCTGTTACATAACCATGCAAAGTTGTTTACAGGAAGCAGGGCAAGAGAGCCTGACCATCGCTATCTTGGCTACTTACTATTTCTCTATACAGGATCATTTCCATTTTAACAAAGCCTATTCTGACCCCATCCTACTCTCTGCAAAGGTCCAGCATCATTTTATGTATTCTTTAAAATGGCACTTCCATAGTTTTTTTTCTCACAGTCAAGTGTGTACAGAGGCTTGTTTCCCCTACCCTATTTCTATACTTTTGTAAAGCTTGGCCATTTTTAAAGTGAAAAGATTGTAACTTCTGATCTAAGTTTGGCGGGGGGGGGGGGGGGGGGGGCAGTGAGAGTATGGGGAAATGAAAAAGATATTTTAGAATTATTTGGATATCAGTATTGACATTTCCATTTCTTGTAACGATGCCATATTTATTAAACAGTCTTCGTTAATCCCTTGAAGAATAAATCAGTTTTATTCACCTAAAAAGCCAATCACTGACTTTATTTAAAAATTAATTTCACCTTTTTCATGGGGAAAACCTTTAAACTTTTCGGACTTTCTAAAGAACCTCCCCTCTTATCACAGAGATTAGTAAATCCGGGTGGCAAAATCCATGCTACTTCCACAATATCTTTTCTATATATTTTCCCTTTTTGAAAAATTCTTCCCTTTGCTCTTCAGTCGACTTCGTTATCCTTCGACCCTCCCACCATATTTACTCTTCCTACAGGACCTCTGTCCGCAGTAGTAAACAGTTTTTCGAAGCAGTTAATTAACAGCTTTGGGTACACACAGTGAAGCCCCGCCCCATAGGAGGAGCTAACACAGTCGGACCGAATTATGTGGTCGATCGTTAACAAATAAACGCTTAATCTTTTTAGGGGAGCCAAACACACACAAAAGACCAATCAGAGGCCGCGGTTATCGGAGCTTGGGGGGCGGGGCTGGGCAAGCGCCCTCCCACCTCCCCAGCCTCCCGCCGCGGCGGTCTGAGCCTCGCGGGCTTCGGCAGGCCCCGCCCACCGATCAGACGCGGCTGGATAGGACGGCTCTCGCCCTGCCTCCGCTTCGGTTGCTGGGAGAGGGAGGGCGGGGGCGTGGCCTGAGGTGGGGCTCGCGGGCCCCAGAGAAAGGCGGCGAGGCGAGGGCGGGCTGGGCGGATTCGACGAGCGCCGCGGCGGTTGGCGAAGCGAGCCGGGCTCAGCCTTCCCGATGCGAAGAGCAGTCCCCGCTGACAGATCCTCTTCTTCCGGCCGCGCCACCCGGGAGGCGGGTCCCCGGGGCCTGAGGAGGCTTCCTCGGCCCGGGCCTCCGTCCCTCCCTCTCCTGCGGGTCACCGGAGCGGCCTAGGAGGATCGCGGGCGGCGGCGGGCAGAGAACGCGCTCCCCCTTTCCCGGCGGTGGCGGCGGGGGCAGGACAATGGAGGTAGCTATGGAGAAGGCGGCGGCGGCGGCCGCGGCCGCTTCGGCGGCGGCCGCCGGGGGGCCCTCGGCGGCGCCGAGCGGGGAGAACGAGGCCGAGAGTCGCCAGTGCCCTGACTCGGAGCGCGGAGGCGAGGCGGCCCGGCTCAACCTGTTGGACACTTGCGCCGTGTGCCACCAGAACATCCAGAGCCGGGCTCCCAAGCTGCTGCCCTGCCTGCACTCCTTCTGCCAGCGCTGCCTGCCCGCGCCCCAGCGCTACCTCATGCTGCCCGCGCCCATGCTGGGCTCCGCGGAAACCCCGCCGCCCGTCCCCGCCCCCGGCTCGCCGGTCAGCGGCTCCTCGCCGTTCGCTACCCAAGGTGAGAGGCGAGACGGTCGGGTGGGGTGGGGAGGCCGGCGCCCCGGGGCGGCGCGGCGACCCGCCCGGGGTGCTCGGCGGGGGAGGGGCGAGGAGGGTCTGTGCTGGCGGCGGTGACATGGAGGGCCCGCGCGCTCTGCGGCGTCCGCGCGCCCCGCGAGCAACTTCCCCCGGCGCTGTGGACTTGGCCGAGCTGCTGCTCCCCTCCCCCCCACGCCCCCCAGCCTTCTCCTCCCGGCTGCGTGGCCCGTGCAACCCGTACTTTTGAAAACCTCTGTCGGAGTGCGCTGTTGTCTATCTCCGGCCCTTTGGCGGCTGCATCTAGTTAACCGCTACCCTCTTCCTCCCCGCAGCTTTGTCCAGGTGATCCTAATCATCTCATCTGTACCCACGCTATCTGAGCTGGTGAGGGGAAGGGAGGGATGAAGAAGAGGTGGTGGGGACTTTTCTTTGGTTACATATCGGATTCTGTTTTTTTTTTTTTTTGTCTTGCATGTTTTGGGTTATTTACCTTAATGAGCCCTCGTTCTCTCCGATGGGGACAAAGGAACTAAGAGACGGTGTTTTGCGTTGCTTCTCTTTCGGAGATTCTGTTTTGAGACGGTAAATGGTAAAAACAAATAGAAAAAAGTGATTTGGAGTGCAGCATTTTCTTGGATTTCGTGGACAGCAGCTGGAAATGTTTAAGTTACTGTTCTCTTTGTGGTGTTTGTTACCGTATAATGAGACTTTTGACAGGTAGGTCCCATTGCTAACGTTAACAGGTTTTGAAACACAAAGTTGAAGCAAGCACAGTAAATTGTTTGTGGTAGAATAATTGAGGTTTTAAACGTTTACATGGCGAATATTTGAGCACCTCCCTTTAAAAAAGACAAAGTAACCGGAAATAATTCGGTTTTACATATACTGCCTTTTTAAAAGGGACTGGTTCATGTAGTTAGAGAAAAGTTGCTCATTAAATAATTGAGCTAGGTCAAAGAATACATGAACTTGATGCTTTTAAATAGGTTGCAGTGTTAGACTCTTGATTTATTAATATGTTAGGAACAGTGTCTAGTTGCGAGACAGTTTTCCCTGGGTCCGGCTGTTTCTGCAGAGCTTGCCAGGGGAGGTACTGACTGACTGCCCTTTGTTTCTGTTTTTAAAGGATGTTTGTATAAGGAAAAGCCTTGGATGGTAGAGACAGTGTCTACCATCAGAGCAAAGAGGAACCGTGCATATGGTGCAATAGTAACAGATCAGTGTCTCCCGGAGTAGAAGGCAGGCATGCTTATTGCCCATCATAAAAGATTAGGGTTCCCTAAACTTGGGCTTCCTCTCCTGCAACACAGTCCATTGCTGGTGTTGCTTAAGCAAGTGTCAACTGACCCGCTTCACCTTGCCAGGTGAGAACTGGGGCTCTGGGAACCAGTGCTCAAGTGTTGATGCTGTGGCTTATGTTATTACTGGAAGTAATAAACTGCGCTTTGTCTCCGATTCACCAGTCTCATGCCTTCTCCCGGCTTCCATGGTAAGCTAATACTTTGTTAGTTTGCAAGTAGGGTAAAAAATCTCAGACCCTTCACGCTAATTTGCTCTTGACATGGCCCACCTGTTGGAAAGTTAGTACAGGTGAAACTTAAATTTTAGTTCTTAATTTTTAGACACATTTAAGGGTTTCTCTTATTTATATTTTAAATGTTTAAAACGGCCAGTAGCCAATTAGGATCTGAATTTTACATAATTCTAGAATTAAGATGTATTGTGTTCCAGGGCATGACATTTAGATCTGAATGAATGAGAACACTAGTAATGGAAGCTCTGATCCTCAATTCTGAGGCAAGTTTGCCACTAAAGTTCTCAAAATGTTGCAGTCTCCAAATATTTTTTTATCTTTGTGTTTGTATTGTAAGCCAGAGTTCAGGAACGCTTTTAAATCAGAAAGTAATATTTTTGTTTTTTTTATACTGAGGAAGATTTCTTTTACAAACAATACTTCCGCATATATCTCTAAAGAAAAAAAGTTAGGATTATCTTCAATAAATTAAAAATACTATGTTGAGTCTTAATTACTTGAATATTTTCTCCCTTACTCTCTCCTTGCAGATTTATTTTAATAACCAGCTGTAGCAAAAGTTAATAGTTTATTTCAGAACCACAGTTAACCCTTAGGCAGCACAGTTTGAACTGCAAGGGTGCACTAATACACAGATTTTTTTCAATAGTAAATACTAGAGTAGTACGTGATTTGTCATGGGTTGAATCCAAGGATGCAGAACTGGGATGGGGAAGGTCAACGGTAAGTTATATTCAAATTTTCAACTGCACAAGTGTCAGCACCCTTAACCCCCAGCTTGTTCAAGGATCAACTGTAAATAAGGTTCATTATCTCTGTTCCTCTCCTAATGAACTTATGGGGACAGACATCAAAGGTCAAACTACAATCCTGTCAGGAGCTAAGCGAGTAACTGAGATGGGGAACTAGAAGGCTTGGGTAAAATAATAGGGAATGGTGGGAGAGAAAGGAAGGGAGCAAACTCTACTTAGCTCCAGCAGGTTGTCCTGTGATAGAGCAGGGCCAGGGTTGGAGGATCTTTAATTTTTAATGTGAAGTCTGAGCTCTGGAGAAATGTAACGTTTCTTTAGTATTCAGTTCAGTCGCTCAGTCGTGTTCGACTCTTTGCGACCCCATGAATCTCAGCACGCCAGGCCTCCCTGTCCATCACCAACTCCCGAAGTTCACCCAAACCCATGTCCATGGAGTCAGTGATGCCATCCAGCCATCTCATACTCTGTCATCCCTTTCTTCTGCCCCCAATCCTTCCCAGCATCATGATCTTTTCCAATGAGTCAATAGATAATGGCAAGTAATTAACACATACTCAGTCTGGACCCATTCTGAAGGCCAAACAAAACTAGTTTTGTTGAGGCCACATGTGTTGCAGTTATACTCAGATTTAGATCTAGTCAAAGCTATGGTTTTTCCAGTAGTCATGTATGGATGTGAGAGTTGGACTATAAAGAAAGCATAAAGATTCAGATAGGGGTTTTCAAATTTTCACTTTACTAGAATTACCTGGTATGCTTGTTGCAAATAGTTTTTTAGACCTCTCACCCCAGAGAGCTCAGTATGTCATAGCTTTACTTAAGAATTCTGGATAATCATAAACCCTAATGGTTGGGTTTTGTTTTGTTTTGTTTTTTTCAGTTCAAGCTGTATTATTCCAAAGTACAGTTGCTCAAAGAGGATTCTTTAGAAAATGAAGACCAAATTCAAAGTGTAGTGTTCTCAACACATCAAACCTAGTTTCCCTTTCGTTAAGTGCTTTTTGGTGCTCCCTTTGTTATCTTAAATAAACTTTATAGAAAGTGTTTTCTGACGACAATTTTTTTTTTTTTTACAAAAATCAACAAAATGGTTTGATTGTTGTAAAGAAGAAACAAAGCTAATTTGTAACAGCAAAGATACAGTTTTTGTAAATGCTTAGACACAATTCATGGTAGCCACCAAGCCCATATTGAGAACATTGTTTAAATTTTATATTGCTACCAGTTGGAAAATGAGTGACCACAAGACTTTTATTTTCTTAATATGCAGTAATGTCCAGGAAAGGGGGAAGAGCTTGGAAAATATTTTCTTTAGATACATTATGGTACATGAAGTCAGGAGACAAACTGATCTTAAATGTTACAATGTTGTGAAATGTTACAATGTTATACAATATTTTATAGTGTGGATGTACTGTTCAGCCAAAGAGTAGCAAGCTCTAAGAGCTATTTTTAAAGACCACTGAGCACACTTTTGAAAGGGGTCACTTTAGCTGTCAAAGGGAGAGTAAAATATGAGTCCATCAGTTCTCCTTATTAACTGGCAGTCTGTAACATGTAACCATCAATTCTGGGAGCTGATTTCTTTTGTGAAGTTTGTTCTGAAATGTTCTATGATAATGTCCTTTAACAATATTGAAAGTGATATTTAAAATTTTTTGTTTCCAATTATTGCTTATACACTGAAATACAATTGACTTTTGTATGTTGATTGTATCCCACTCTCTTGCTAAATTCAATTAAATCTAGTAGCTTTTTGTAGATTCCTTAGGAATTTCAACATAGACTGTCATGTTGGTTGCAGGTAGTTTTAGTTATTTCTTTTCATTTTTATATAATTCATGACTTTTTCTTCTCTTACACTAGCTAGGACTTCCAGTACCATATTGAAGAGAAGTTTAGTTAATTTCAGTATTAAATGAGAAATGACATTCTTTTCTTATTTCTGATCTTAGGGATAAAACATTAAATTGGGCACTGTCACAGCAGGGGATGGAGAGGGTGGGATGAATTGAAACATCCACAGTAGCATTGAAACATACACACTACCATGCATGAAACAGCTAGTGGGAAGTTGCTGTATAACACAGGGAGCTCAACCCCATACTCTTTGACAATCTAGAGAAGTGGGATGGAGGTTCAAGAGGGAGTGGTCATATATATATACTTATGGCTGATTCACATTATTGTATGGCAGAAACTAACAACATTGTAAAGCAATTATCCTCCAATTAAAAAAAAAAAACATTAAGTTGCTCACCAGTAATATGTTAGCTTCTTTGTTTTTTATAATTGCCCATTATCATAATATTAAGAGATTCCCTTCTATTTCAAATGTCTTGAGGGTTTTTACCATGAATGAATGATGAATTTGGTCAAATGCATTTTCTATATTTATTAAAATGATTATGTGGTAGATTTTTTTTTTTTTTTTCCTGTTACTGTGGTGACTTCCATTGATTTTCATATGTTAAACCAGTCTTGAATTCTTGGTCACAGTGTATTGTCCTTTCTGTGCATTTCTGGATTTGACTTGCTAATATTTGAAGGATTTTTTTTTCTTATATTCATGAGGAACATTGGTGATATGGTTATCTTCTGTTCTTACCTGATTTTGGCATCAAGGTAATACCTCAAAATATGGTATAAGGTGTTCCCCCTATCTCTGTTTTCTGAAAGAGTTTTTATATTACTGCTAATGCCTCCTTAAGTATTTGACAGAATTCACTAGTAAATCCACATGGACTTGGAGTTTTCTTTATGGGGAGGATTTTGGTTAGGAATTCAGTGTCTTTAATAGAAATAGGGCTATCAGATTTTTTCTATTTCTTCTTGAATCCATTTCAGTAAATTGTGTGAATAAAAGTATATGATTCAGCTTATTGGTACATTTATTGGCATGAGTTTGTTCATAACATTCTTTTATCCTTTTAGTGTATTCAGGAGCTGAATGATGTTTCATCTTTTGACCAATGGGTTGCCTAGAAGTGTGTTAAATTTATAGATGTATGGGGGACTTTCTAGATAGCTTATTTCATTCGAGTAAAAAAAATGCTCTGTAGGATTTAAATCTTTTGAAGTTTAGTGAGACATTTTACATCCTAGTGTATAATCTGTTTTGATGAATGTGCACTTAAAGAACTTAAATTCTCCGTTTGCTGGGAGTAGTGTTCTGTAATTTAATTAGGTCAAGTTGGTTGATAGTGTTGTAAAAATATGTTATATTTCTATTGTTCTTTGTCAGGTTTGTTTTTTGTTTGCTTGTTCTGTCAGTTATGGGAAAAAGAATGTTAAAATCTTCAATCATGATGGCTGATTTGTCACTTAATTCCTTTTTTCCAGTCAGTTTCTGTTACAGGTATTTTGAAGCTTTGTCTTATTGATGGATTGCCTGCCCTAACACTATGAAATGTTGTTCTTTCATACTGTTTCATGATGCCTGTTGTTCAGTCGCTCAGTCATGTCTGATTCTTTGCGACTGCATGGACTGCACACACCAGGCTTCCTTGTCCTTCACCATCTCCCAGAGCTTGCTCAAAATCGTGTCCATCGAGTTGGTGATGTCATCCAACCATCTTATCCTCTGTCGTCCCCTTCTCCTCCTCCCCTCAATCTTTCCCAGCATCAGCATCTTTTCTAATGAGTCAGCTCTTCACATCAGGTGGCCAAAGTACTGGAGCTTCAGCTTCAGCATCAGTCGTCCTTCCAATGAATGTTCAGGGTTGATTTCCCTTAGGATTGACTAGTTTGACCTCTTTGCAGTCCACAGGACTCGGAAGAGTCTTCTCCAACACTACAATTCAAAAGCATCAGTTCTTCGGTGCTCAGCTATCTTTACTGTCCAACTCTCACATCTGTACATGACTACTGGAAAAACCATAGTTTTGACTAAACGGACCTTTGTCAGCAAAGTGATGTCTCTGCTTTTTAATATGCTGTCTAGGTTTGTCATAGCTTTTCTTCCAAGGAGCAAGCATTCTTTTAATTTCATGACTGCAGTCACCATCTGCAGAGATTTTGGATTCCAAGAAAATAAAGTCTGTCACTGTTTCCACTGTTTCCTGGTCTGTTTGCCATGAAGTGATGGGACCGGATGCCATGATTTTGTTTTCTGAATGTTGAGCTTTAAGCCAACTTTTTCACTCTCCTCTTTCACTTGCATCAAGAGGCTCTTTAGTTCTTCTTCACTTTCTGCCATAAGGGTGGTGTCATCTGCATATCTGAGGTTATTGATATTTCTCCCAGCGGTCTTGATTCCAGCTTGTGCTTCATCCATTCCAGCATTTCACATGATGTACTCTGCATATAAGTTAAATAAGCAAGGTGACAATATACAGCCTTGATGTACTCCTGTTATCTTATTATAGCTATCAGTTTTCTTATCTTTGTGTGTAAATTGTATATTTTTTCCATCCTTTTACTTTTAACCTTTATATTGTATCTCTTATAGGTAGTGTATGATTGTGTCTTGCTTTTTATCCAAGTTGTAAAATTTTACTTTTAATTGTTTAATGTATTTACATTTTAAGTTATTATTGGTATGATCCAGTTTAAGATTGCCATCTTTTTATTTATTTTCTCTTTCTTCCCTGTGGGCCTCTAGCATCTTTTCTCCTCTCTCAATCCCTTAGCAGCTGCTCTCTGGTAAACTTCTGTAAGTCTCACCCTGCACATGCATGGTAGCCTTCAGCCAAGGATTCAGAGAAACCCTTCATAGACTGCTGGTACCGTTCCTCTGTGCAGTTCCCTTCTCTTGAGTACTTACCTATTTCACCACTCAAATTTTCCTCTGGCTTCTAATCTGTGTCCTGCTTAGGCTCTAGTTCCCTATACCACAGCCAGAATATAGTTCCCAGGTAGAGAATCAAGGTATTATAGGGGCTCACTTCCTGAGTTTTCCCTTTTTCAGGGATCACTGGCATCGATTTCTATTGTTCAGTGCCTGAAAACAGTTAACTTCATACATATTCTTCCCGGTTACACATATTGTTCATGTCAGATAGGCTTGTCCTGCTATTAGTTACTCTGTCCTGTTGGAAAGTGGTTGTCAGAAGACCATTTTTTAATCACATTGCTTTTTTTCCCCTATACTCAAATGTGGTAATCAGCAAACTTTGGTCCTTAGATCTCTAGACTTTTCCCTTTAAATTCTTCTTAGAGACTGTACCAGTTTAAACTGTCACATAGATGCACATGTCTCTTGTATCTTCCTTGATCCCTTTATCAAATTTTACTTGTATCTTTTTAAGTATATACTAGACCAGTAGTCTCTAAAATGGAATGTATACCATATTATGAAATGAGCCTAGTGAGGTGAAGGAGAACATTAGAACTTATTTGCATAAATTAAATTTGAAAGTACTTGGTTGTATAGATTGTTGTGGTCTCATGAATAAGCATGCCACTTGGCTGCGTTGCACACATCGTATCCTGAAGAGAAGTCAGGGTTGCTGCAAGCCCAAAATGTACCTTTGTGTGAGTTAGCAATAAGGCTTTTCTTGGCATATGTAGCACCCGGGGGATACATGACTTAGCAAGTGGTATGTCTATAATCGTCATTTGCCCTTTTAAATTAGGCAGTCCCTGGTGCTGTATCTGAATCTGGATCTGAATCTCCCCTTGCCTACCCACCAAATTTAGTTGTGCTTAGAGCCCTGGAAGATTGAGACCTAGATTGAGACCTGGGAATCTTCCATAAAAGCAAAAGACAAAAACAAAACTATACACAGCTGCCTTGGAGGTGATGAGATTTCTCTACTGCAGACCCTATTGTGTTTTTTTTCTCCTGCAAATTGTAACACAATTTACATGTGCTTGGATAAGTTTATGGACTTCAGCTGTCAAAGATTGAAGATCATGGTAGGCCATTACCAGGATCCTGGCATAAAACCCTTTAATCTCCATTCCTAGGGAAGTTCCATATGGATGCCACTCAAAGTCCTGTGGTCTCGAGAGTCTGAAAAGTCCCTAAATTTTAAGATGTAGGGCACATGTGCCATAGCCATAAAAAGTGATTCCCCCCTCCCCCAACATCTTTGGTCAATTCATCTTTAACAAAAGAGGCAAGAATATACATTATCTCAGTAGGTAATGCTGGAAAAACTGGACAGCTACATGTAAATGAATCAAATTAAAACATTCTCTAACTCCATATACAAAAATAAACAAAATGGATTGAAGACCTACATATAAGGCTGGATACTATAAAACTCCTAGAGGAAAACATTAGGAAGAACACTTTGACATAAGTCATAGCAGTATTTTTTGAATCTGTCTACTAGAGTAATGGGAATAAAACAAAAATAAGCAAATGGGACCTAATTAAACTTAAAATATTTTGCACAGTTAAGGAAACCATAAACAAACTTAGTAAGCTAAGGAATGGGGTAAAATATTTGCAAACAATGTGACTGACAAGGGATTAATTTCCAGAATACATAAGCAGCTCATATAGCTCAATAAAAAAAAAATAAACTCATCAAAAATGGGCAGAAGACCTAAAGACATTTCTCCAGAGAAGACATCCAGATGGCTAACAGGTACGTGGAAAGATGCCCAACATGGCTAAATATCAGAGAAATGCAAATCACAATCACAATGAGGTATCACTTCATGCTGAATGGCCATCATCAAAGTGTCTACAAATAATAAATGCTGGAGAGGATATAGTGAAAAGGGAACCCTCTTACTCTGGTGGGGAGAATGTAAATTGGTGTAGTCACTGTGGAGAAGAGTATGGAGGTTCCTTAAACTAAAAATAGTAATACCATATAATCCTGCAGTTCCACTCCTGGGCCTATAATTGGAAAAGGTGAAAACTCTGTAATTTGAAAAGATACATGCACTCCAGTGTTCATAGCAGCACTGTTTACAACAGTGAAGACATGGAAGCAACCTAAGCGTCCACTGACAGATGACTGGATAAAGAAGATGTGAATGGAATATTACTCAGTTCATTCACTCAGTCATATCCGACTCTTTGCAACCCCATGGACTGCAGCACGCCAGACTTCCCTGTCCATCACCAACTCCCGGAGCTTACTCAAAGTCATGTCCATCAAGTCGGTGATGCCATCAAACCATCTCATCCTCTGTCGTCCCCTTCTCCTACCTTCAATCTTTCCCAGCATATTACTCAGCCACAAAAAAAGAATGAAATAATGTCATTTGTAGCAACATGGATGGACCTCGAGGTTATCATACAAAGTCAGTCAGTCGGAGAAAGACAAATGCCATATATGATTTTTATGTGTAATCTTAAAAAAATGATGAACTTATTTATAAAACAGAAATAGACTCGCAGATATAGAACAAACTTACCATTACCAAACAGGAAGAAGGTGGGGGGATAAATTAGGAGTTTGGGATTTAACAGATACACACTACTATTTCTAAAATAGATAAACAACAAGGTTTTACGGTATAGAACAAGGAACTATTCTTAATTTCCTATAATGATGATAATGGAAAGGAATCTGAAAAAGAGTATATTTTATATATACACTCCAGTATTCTTGTCTGGGAAATCCCATGGACAGAGGAGTCTAGTAGGCTTCAGTCTGTGGGGTCACAAAGAGTCGGACATGACTGAAAACCTAACACTTTCACTTCTATATATATAAAACACTGAATCACTTTGGTATATTCCTGAAACTAACACAACGTTGTAAATCAACTATACTTCATTCAATTAAAAAATGATAAATTCTTTAAAAAAAGTGATCCCCAATTCCAATTAAAAGTGTAGAGATAGTTCCAGTTAAATCTATAATCAAGATTGGATTCTGTTGACTTGCTTCTTCCCCAGTGACAGAAAGCTGAGCTCTGAGAAATCAGGACTGCTCATTTTTGATGATGTCTTCAATGTTTTGTAGAGGGATAGATACTTGTCGTTCTTGACACCTGAATGTGCAATCAGTGGTGGGTTAGCTGGCGAAGAGATCCACTTTGTGTAGAAAGCTATAACCATTGCTGCCTGGCTGCTGCCTTATTTTGTGTTTAATTTTATCAGGTGTATGGAGTTGATGGCATTGTGATTTTTCCCACCATGCTTAAATTGTTTGAAATCTCCTTTTTAGCTATCTTAAAGATAATACTAATTTTGCAAATATAACAACATTAGAATAGCCGAACTGACATATTATAGGTTCTTCATCAGTCTTATTAGGAAGTTAACAGCAGTGACTATCTAGGTCTAACAAGGAGTGGACCTGAAAGTTTGAAAATTAATAAGATTCTTTGAAATTGACACTTACTATTTTAATGGTGAACTATGCCTCAAGTGTGTATTACATCTTGGACCATTAGTCCGTAACGGTATGAAGCTTTCATGATTAGCAATACATTTAAGAGTATTTCATTCTTTAAAAATATCTTACATTTTTGTGATTTATTATGTACAAGGTACAGTAGTTTTTACTATATATAAATAATATATATGTAGGGTGCTTATTCAAATATTTGTGTTTAAAACAATGCATGAACATGACTATCAGCTGAATTATCTCAATGTTTTTCCGTGTTTATCTGTCTTTAAAAACATTTTTCACATTCTCTTTAAAGTTGCAAAACAATCCTATTCCTCAAAGAACTTTGATTTCTTTTAATAAAAATAGTTCATAGGTATTCATATTATGGTACAACAAAATTTAAAAGAAATTCTTAAATAGTATTATTTAATACTTAATTCTTAATAAAAGTTCTTAATAGAAATTCTTAAATAGGAGTCATAATTACCAGAATATCTTTATTTTGATTATGGATGGATAGGCTCCTTGGTATCTCTTAACTATATATCTTCAGCACTCAGCTTAGCCAGGAAGAGAGCCTAAAACACTTGATATTTTTAGTGTCTGTCTGTCTCTATACTGATGTATGTTGATTTATAGTCCTTCCTCTCCTCATCATCTTCTAGACTTGTCCTGTTGTTCAAGTTCTCTCTCTTCCCTGACCCTTCCTTTTTGATCTTCTTGCTGTCTTCGGTTTCCTCTTCTGCTCTTAGAAACTAGAGTGTGGAGATCATCACGTAAGACAAGCCTTTAGGAATTCTTATGTGTAACAACTACTGGGCTTCCCTTGTGCCTCAGCTGGTAAAGAATCTGCCTGCAATGTGGGAGACCTGGGTTCGATCTCTGGGTTGGGAAGATCCCCTGGAGAAGGGAAAGGCACCAGTATCTGGCTCAGATCATGAACTCCTTATTGCCAAATTCAGACTTAAATTGAAGAAAGTAGGGACAACCACTAGACCATTCAGGTATGACCTAAATCAAATCCCTTATGATTATACAGTTGAAGTGAGAAATAGATTTAAGGGACTAGATATGATAGACAAGTGCCTGAAGAACTATGGATGGAGGTTCGTGACATTGTACAGGAGACAGGGATCAAGACCATCCCCAAGAAAAAGAAAGGCAAAAAAGCAAAATGGCTGTCTGAGGAGGGCTTACAAATAGCTGTGAAAAGAAGAGAAGGGAAAAGCAAAGGAGAAAAGGAAAGATATAACTATTTGAATGCAGAGTTGCAAAGAATAGCAAGGAGAGATAAGAAAGCCTTCCTCAGTAATCAGTGCAAAGAAATAGAGGAAAACAATAGAATGAGAAAGACTAGAGATCGCTTCAACAAAATTAGAGGTACCAAGGGAACATTTCATGCAAAGATGGGCCCAATAAAGGACAAAAATGGTATGGACCTAACAGAAGCAGAAGATACAAAGAAGAGGTGGCAAGAATACATAGAAGAACTCTACAAAAATCTTCATGACCCAGATAATCACGATGGTGTGATCACTCACCATCAGACATCCTGGAATGTGAAGTCAAGTGGACCTTAGGAAGCATCACTACGAACAAAGCTAGTGGAGGTGATGGAATTCCAGCTGAGCTATTTCAAATCCTGAAAGATGATGCTGTGAAAGTGCTGCACTCAGTATGCCAGCATATTTGGAAAACTCAGCAGTGGCCACAGGACTGGAAAAGGTCAGTTTTCATTCCAATCCCAAAGAAAAAAAGCAGTGCCAAAGAATGTTCAAACTACTGCACAATTGCACTCATTTCACACGCTAGTAAAACAATGCTCAAAATTCTCCAAGCCAAGCTTCAAGCAATACGTGAACTGTGAACTTCCAGATGTTCAAGCTGGATTTAGAAAAGGCAGAGGAACCAGAGGTCAAATTGCCAACATCCTTTGGATCATAGAAAAAGCAAGAGAGTTCCAGAAAAACATCTACTTCTGCTTTATTGACTATGCCAAAGCCTTTGACTGTGTGGATCACAGTAAACTGTGGAAAATCCTGAAAGAAATGGGAATACCAGACCACCTGACCTGCCTGTTGAGAAATCTATATGTAGGTCAGGAAGCAACAGTAAGAACTGGGCATGGAACAACAGACTGGTTCCAAATAGGAAAAGGAGTCCGTCAAGGCTGTATATTGTCACCCTGCTTATTTAACTTACATGCAGAGTACATCATGAGAAACGCTGGGCTGGATGAAGCACAGCTGGAATCAAGATTGCCAGGAGAAATATCAATAACCTCAGATATACAGATGATACCACCCTTATAGCAGAAAGTGAAGAAGAACTAAAAAGCCTCTGATGAAAGTGAAAGAGGAGAGGGAAAAAATTGGCTTAAAGCTCAACATTCAGAAAACTAAAATCATGGCATCTGGTCCCGTCACTTCATGGCAAATAGATGGGGAAACAGTGTAAACAGTGGCTGACTTTATTTTTCTGGGCTCCAAAATCACTGCAGATGATGATTGCAGCCATTAAATTAAAAGACCCTTACTCCTTGGAAGGAAAGTTATGACCAACCTTGATAGCATATTAAAAAGCAGAGACATTACTTTGCCAACAAAGGTCTATCTAGTCAAGGCTATGGTTTTTCCAGTGGTCATGTATGGATGTGAGAGTTAGACTGTAAAGAAAGCTGAGCACTGAAGAATTGATGCTTTTGAACTGTGGTGTTGGAGAAGACTCTTGAGAGTCCCTTGGACTGCAAGGAGATCCAACCAGTCCATCCTAAGGAGATCAATCCTGGGTGTTCATTGGAAGGACTGATGTTGAAGCTGAAACTCCAATACTTTGGCCACCTCATGCGAAGAGTTGACTCATTTGAAAAGACCCTGATGCTGGGAAAGATTGAGGGCAGGAGAAGAAGAGTACAACAGATGATGAGATGGTTGGATGGCATCACCAACTCAACGGACATGAGTTTGAGTAAACTCCGGAGTTGGTGATAGACAGGGAGGCCTGGCGTGCTGCGGTCCATGGGGTTGCAAAGAGTTGGACATGACTGAGCGACTGAATTGAACTGAATGACTACTAGATAATGAACCTGCAAAGGAGACAGACAAGATGTAGAAGAAAACCAGAAAAATGTAGTATCATGGAAGTGAAGGAAATAAAGCATTAAGAAAGGCAGCAGTGGTTCATTGGCAAGCTCCTGCAAGGGCTAGTAAGAGAGGTCAAGAGGATCTTAGGGTTAGAAACGTGGAGGTCTTGCAAAAGTATGTTTGGTAGAGAGGTAAAAGGGAAAACCATGTTAGGGTGAGTAGGAGGTAAAGAGACGTAGGTGGAAAATTTACCAACTTTGTAAAAAGAAAAAAGTTTACTTTTGAGGTGAGGGAGGAAAGGGATAAGGCAATACCCGGGAAGAAAAAGGAATTGAGGAATATTTGTTCTTTTTGTAACTCGGAAAGACTTAAGCATGTTTGTTTATTGTTTACACAATATTTAAAGGTTACTCTCCATTTACAGTTATTACAAAATACTGGCTATAGTTCCTGTGTTGTGCAATACTATCTTATACCCAGTAGTTTGTACATCCTCCCTCTTGTCCTTATATTGACCCCACACACACACACACACACACACACTGGTAACCGTAGTTTGTTCTTTGTATCTGTGAACCTGCTTCTTTTTTGTTTTCTGTACTAGTTTGTTGTATTTTTTTTAGATTCCATGTATGTAAGTGATATGCAGTATTTGTCTTTCTCTGACTTACTTCACTTAGCCTAACGCCTTCCAAGTCCATCCACGGTGGTGCAAATGACAAAATTTTGTTTTTTATGGGTGAGTTGTTTTCCTGTGTGTGTAAATGTATATATACATACCACATCGTCTTTATCCAGTTATCTGTTGATGGACACTTAGGTTGCTTCTGTATCTTGGCAATTATAAATAATGCTGCTGTGTACATTGGAGTGCATATATCTTTTTTGAATTAGCATTTTTGCTCTTCAGATACATACCAGGAGTGGAATTGCTGGGTCATATTGTAGATCTATTTTGGGATCCACTCAAGTGAGCTACTGAACATACAAAAGAAGAGATGTGTGACTGTGTGAGGCCTCTGAGAAGGCAGAGTAGGATTGATCCAAGGCATAGTGGAGACATTGGTGACTGGATAGGAGAAGAAATGTTTTCTTTATTGTGAACAGGAGAGAAGGCAAGAAAAGGCATAAATATAGAAGGTTTCTCTAGGTGTCCTCAAAGTGGATGGTTTTCCCTGTAAAATGTATTATGATTACAGATCATGTTTGCTGCTAAAGATCAAGATTATAGTGATACTGAAACCAGTTCTGATGTGATGTAGCCACGGAGTGTAGTCAGTACCTAAGCTCACGGCTCTTGTGAGGAAAACAAATTCCTTCACTGAACTGAGCAGGTAATAGAGACCACTTGAGGCTTGCAGCAAGGAAATAGAGTTTTTTGAAAATGAGCATAGACATCAGAAGGGGGTAGAGAGAGTACCCTCTTGGTTAATTTGAGCAGAGCATTGTATACTTTTCAGTTAGCTGCTAAGAATAGATAAAAAGAATACCTCGAGGTTGTAAAAGTTCCACCAGACCCTTTCCCAAGGCATACATCTTGAGATAACTTCAGTACAAAAGATTAGCCCGTTTACAACTCATACATAGGAAACTTCTCTTATAAATATAGGAAAACAACATAATATGAATTATGGAATCTACTATGGTTTTACACCTTTCAAAGATATTATATAAGGAAAAAAAGACAACATCTCTCTGAATAACAGATCTGAAGAAATGGAGATAGCACTGTAGCTTAGTCTTAAAGTAAAGATATAATGAAACCTATTTCTACAAATAAAACAGAATGTTATGTAAAAATAACATAAACCAGAATTACAAAATTCAGAAATGAGATAACTATGCTACAGAAGTCATGAAAAGAAAAACTGAGAGTTAAGGAATAAAATTAGAAGTATTTCAGAAATTAGAAAGTTCTTGAATAGACAGTCTTGTGCTCGTGTCAGTCCCACAGTTGAGTCTGACTCTTTGTGAACACATGGACTATAGCGCACCAAGCTCCTTTGTCCAGGCAAGAATACTAGAGTGGGTGCCATTTCCTCCCCAGGGGATCTTCCCAACCCAGGGATCAAACCCACGTCTCCTGCATCTCCTGCATGCGCAGGTGAATTCTTTACCACTGAGCCACCTGGGAAGCCAAGGCACTCTAGAAACTACTATAAAAGAAGTAAAGGGTAGAAAAAGATGAAAGCTAATCAACAAGTAGAAAAAGAGCTCAAAGAAATTCATAGAGAAAAAGGTAAGACCTTCTATTCTCATACCCATAAAAAAATGGACATTTATAATAGTTGTTGTTGTTCAGTTGCTGAGTCATGCCCAGCTCTTTGCAACCCCATGGACCGCAGCACACCAGGCTTCCCGGTACCTGAAGAGTACTGAAATAAAGGAACAGGAAAAAATTCCAAGAAAATGTCTTTTAAAGTATGATAAACATCTACATTGAAAGAGCTTACCATGTACCTACAGCCACCACTGAAACATGTTCCAGGGTTTTAAAGAAAACATTTTGGACATCTATACAAAAAGACTGCATCACTTAACAATGCAAAGAATGTCAGATTATCATTGGACTCCAACATCAACATTAGAGTCCAAAAGACTGTAAAGATTTTGAAATTTTCACAGGAAGAAAACGTAAGAAAGACGATATCCAAGGTGACTCAGCATTAAAGAAGTCTGCCTGCCAATGTAGAGACTATATCCAACCAACTGATTTTCAAGCATAAAGGCTACGTGTAAGAACTTAGCGAGTATTGTCCTTACATCCTCTTACTAAGGATACCAGATTTTGCTGTATTTTCTTTATTTCTCACATTAGTATCAGTTCAGTCCAGTTGGTCAGTTGTGTCCGACTCTCTGCAACCCCATGGACTGCAGCACGCCAGGCTTCCCTGTCCATTACCAACTCCTGGAGCTTGCTCAAACTCATACCCATTGAGTTGGTGATGCCATCCAACCCTCTCATCCTCTGTCATCCCCTTCTCCTCCTGCCTTCAATCTTTCCCAGCATCAAGGTCTTTTCCAAAGAGTCAGTTCTTACGACTGCAAAGTATTGGAGTTTCAACTTCCGCATCAGTCCTTCCAGTGAACAACCAGGACTGATCTGCTTTAGGATGGACTGGTTGGATCTCCTTGAAGTCCAAGGGACTCTCAAGAGTCTTCTCCAACACCACAGTTGAAAAGCATCAATTCTTTGGCGCTCAACTTTCTTTATAGTCCAACTCTCTCATCCATACATGACTACTGGAAAAACCATAGCTTTGACTAGACAGACCTTTGTCAGCAAAGTAATGTCTCTGCTTTTAAATATGCTATCTAGGTTGGTCATAGCTTTTCTTCCAAGGAGCAAGTGTCTTAATTTCATGGCTGCAATCACCATCTGCAGTAATTTTGGAGCCCCCAAAAATAAAGTCTCTCACCATGTCCGGTTCTAACTATTGCTTCTTGACCTGCATACAGATTTCTCAGGAGGCAGGTAAGCTGGTCTGGTATTCCCATCTCTTTAAGAACTTTCAACAGTTTGTTGTGATCCACACAGTCTAAGGCTTTGGTGTAGTCAATAAAGCTGATGTTTTTTTGGAACTCTCTTGCTTTTTCTATGACCCAACAGATGTTGGCAATTTGATCTGTGGTTCCTCTGCCTTTTCTAATCCAGCTTGAACATCTGGAAGTTCACGGTTCCCTGTTGAAGCCTGGCTTGGAGAATTTTGAGCATTACTTTGCTAGCGTGTGAGATGAGTGCTGCCCACTCCAGTGTTCTTGCCTGGAGAATCCCAGGGATGGCAGAGCCTGGTGGGCTGCCGTCTATGGGGTTGCACAGAGTCGGATACAACTGAAGCGACTTAGCAGCAGCAGCAGCAGAGATGAGTGCAATGGTGCGGTAGTTTGAACATTCTTTGGCATTGCCTTCTTTGGGATTGGAATGAAAACTGACCTTTTCCAGTCCTGTGGCCACTGCTGAGTTTTCCAAATTTGCTGGCATATTGAGTGCAGCACTCTCACAGCATCATCTTTTAGGATTTGAAATAGCTCAGCTGGAATTCCATCACCTCCGCTAGCTTTGTTCACAGTGATGCTTCCTAAGGCCCATTTGACTTCACATTCCAGGATGTCTGGCTCTAGGTGAGTGATCAAATCATGGTTATCTGGGTCATGACGATCTTTTTTGTGTATTCTTCTGTGTATTCTTGCCATCTCTTCTTTATATCTTCTGCTTCTGTTAGGTCCATACCATTTCTGTCCTTTATTGAGCCCATCTTGCATGAAATGTTCCCTTGGTACCTCTAATTTTCTTGAAGAAATCTCTAGTCTTTCCCATTCTTTTGTTTTCCTCTATTTCTTTGCACTGATCACTGTGGAAGGCTTTCTTATCTCTCCTTGCTATTCTTTGGAACTCTGCATTCAAATGGGTATATCTTTCCTTTTCTCTTTTGTCTTTAGCTTCTCATCTTTTCTGATTATTACCAGTTTTGGTCAAACAAGTTTAATCACTTGTTTAAGGTGATGATGCGAAGAGCTGACCCATTTGAAAAGACCCTGATGCTGGGAAAGATTGAGGGCAGGAGGAGAAGGGGACAACAGAGGATCAGATGGTTGGATGGCATCATCTAAACGATGTACATGGCTTTGGGTGGACTCCAGGAGTTGGTGATGGACAGGGAGGCCTGGCGTGCTGCGGTTCATGGGGTCACAAAGTGTCGGATACGACTGAGTGACTGAACTGTACTGAAGGTGGTGAATGCTTTTCTTCACCCAAAAGATTGTGCTTTTTTCTCCCTTTTGTAATTAATACTTGCTATGAGTTTGGGGATCTGTGAATATTCAGTTCCCCAAATCCTTAGATGGACATGCACTGCTAACTCATGCTTTTATCAGTTGTTACTGTGATGTTGCAATATGGTGATTTTTTATATCATTCCATGCTTATTGGTTGATAATTTACTGCTTCAGTGACATTTTCCTTTTTCATTTATTTATCATTATTAGGGGCTTCTCTAATTTTTTATTTAATATGTTATAATCAATTTCTTTTTTTTTAATTTTGATGATCAAATTGTTCCCATTTGGGTAGTACAGACCCCTTCAAATTCGACTTGTTGTTTGACACAGCCTTGCTGACTTTTGAGCTATAGTTCCTGACAAAACAAAGAGTTTCTAGGTTTATCTCGTACTTTTTCTGTATCAGCCTTAGTTATTTCTCCAAGGATCCTTGATTCCTTATTTTGATGAAGTCCAATTTATCTTATTTTCTTTTGTGCTGTATCAAAGAAATCTTTGCTTAACACCAACGTTTTCTCCTTGAAGTTTCTTAATTTTATGTTTTACATTCAGGTCAATGATCTATTTTCAGTTAATGTTGATATGTGATATAAAGCATAAATCCAAGTTAATTTTACATATGGATATTTTAATTTTTCCACTACTGCTGTTGAAAAGGCTGTTCTTTTGTACTGCACTGCCTTTGTTAAGTGTCAGTAGTCCGTGTATGTCTGGGTTTATTTCTGGCCTCTCTGTTCTATTCCATTGATCTATTTGTCTGTTTTTATACCCGTACTATGCTGTTGAGTCTGTACATTACTGTCAAAAGATCTTATGCCAAAAAACAACAGGGAAGATGTTCCGCAGGAAATTCTTATGTCTAACTGTAGAACTGAATTTAATATTAATAACAGGGAGAAGGGGTGACAAAGTAGTATGTACTTGTTTGTTACATGCCCTAACAAGGTAGACATAATACAATTATTCAAGAACTTAAAAAATATAGTTCATGTAAATCTTTCCTGAGGAAGCTATTAGAGAATAGCAACCAAGAAATGATTTTATAGGCTCATTGATTGCCTTATAGAAATTCACCAGGGCATCAAAGAATATTACTTTAAATAGATACTGGGGGATTCAGTACAGAGATGATATGAGAGGGAAAAAGAGCTAATTTCAATATTACTTATACTAGGGAATCAATAGACAGTATTTATGAAAGGACTAAGGTTATATAAAGGTATTTATATAAAAAGGACCATTAGGACAAAAACCCAAACTGTTCCTTAGATACCAAAAGAAATATGCTAAGTCACTTCAGTCATGTCCTAATCTGTGCGACCCCATGGGCTATAGTCTGCTAGGCTCCTCTGTCCATGGGATTCTCCAGGCAAGAATACTGGAGTGGGATGCCATTTTCCTTCTCCATGGTATCTTCCCAACCCAGGGATCGAACCCGTGTCTCTTATGTCTTCTGCATTGGCAGCCAGGTTTTTTTTTTTTTTTTTTTTTTTTTACCACTAGCGTCACCTGAGAAGCCTCAAAAGAGATACGGAAGGGGAAAAAAAGAACAAAGGAAATAAACACAGTGGAATAATTTATTCTGTCTCTCTATGACAGAATTGAGACCATATCAGGCATGTTATTAAATGAGCTTAACTGACTTCTTAAGAGAAACATATTTTGAAGTTAATTAACATAAAATCTACCCCTGTGCTGTATGCAAAAGATATAACCACAAAACTGAAAGATTCAGACAAGAAAAGTTAAGAATAAGAGGTTAGACAAAGATATGCCAGACAAATCAAAGAAAACAGAGGTCACTATTTTAATGTTGCACAAAGGTAGAACTCAGGCTAGAAATTCATTGAAGAGGTAACATAAGGTTACATGCTGCAAGTCTTACTGAAAATGTATTATTGGACAGATTGATATTAATGAGAATTTTGATGATTTTTTAAAAATGTTTCAGGAGAGTCAGTAAGAATTAGAGCATATTAATAAAAGAAGACTTAAAAATCTCAGTTGAAAATGAGTGAAGTGACCAGAAATGTTACTAGGTTGTTTAAGACCTAAATAACACAACCAAAAAAGGTGGATCTCATGTTTGTATATTACATATGGGAGAATGCATCATCTTGAAAATGCATGTGGAGCATTGATGAAAAAATGATTTTTCGTTGATGTATAAACAAAACAATCCAAAAACGTCCCCAAAATAGATACCACGTTTTTGGACTAAATATCAGTACAGAAAATTGGAAAAGACCCTTCTATCTGGAAACTCACAAACATACTGCCAAACAACTCTTGGCTTAAAGTGAAAATTCAAATAAAATTGTTGAGTTTCCTGACATAACACATCAGAATCAAGGCATTATAGTGAGGGTTGGTAAACTTTTTTTTTTTTTTAAACAGAAGGATAGTAAATATTTTAAAGTTTGTGGTTCATATGATGTCTTTTGCAACTTTCAGACTCTTCCATTGTAGTGTGAAAGCAGTCATAAGATGATATATACATAAGTTAATCTGGCTGTTCCAACAAAACTTTAAAAACAGGTGACACACTGGATATGGCTCATAGCCATATCTGGGTTATAGCCAAAGCTATTATCAGTAGAAAATTCTTAGCGTAAAATGTTTACATAAGTGAAAATGACAAACGGTGAATATTCAAAAGGTAGAAAAACAGCAGAAGAAAATAATGCAGAAGGAAAGATTTAATAGAGAGTGTGTTTTAGGTAACAGCAAAGCAGAAGTAATACATGTAAGCATGACAATATGCTCATAATAGTAGAAATACAAATTAAAACTATAGTGAAACACCATGTTTTCACTGAATAAAATGGCAAAAAAAAAACAAAAAAAAAACCACGTTATACTTTTTGGATGAAACTGGAGAAAGGAAGACACTCAGCAGTATTGCTGATGGGAATGTGAAAATGGTAGAATTCCTGTGGTGTGGAATTTGACAACATCTAGCAAAATGGGAGGAGAAGGCAATGGCACCCCACTCCAGTACTCTTGCCTGGGAAATCCCATGGATGGAGGAGCCTGGTAGGCTGCAGTCCATGGGGTCGCTAAGAGTCGGACACGACTGAGCGACTTCACTTTCACTTTTCCCTTTCATGCACTGGAGAAGGAAACGGCAACCTACTCCAGTATTCTTGCTTGGAGAATCCCAGGGACGGCGGAGCCTGGTGGGCTGCCGTCTATGGGGTCGCACAGAGTCGGACACGACTGAAGCGACTTAGCAGCAGCAGCAGCAGCAGCAGCAAAATGGGAAATGCATTTCCTCATTGACCCAGCAATATTCACTTTTAGAAATCTATCCCAAAGGTAGAACTGCAAAATCATGTATGAAATTAGGTATGTGCAGCGTTGTTGCAGTAGTGCTTGCAATAGTGAAAAATTGGAGTGACTAGCAGTAGATAACTGGTGGGATACCCTATCATTGTGCAGATGTAGAAAAGGAGTGAGGAAGAGCCCCATAGTTTGCTGTGGAGTGAATTCCAGGGTGTGTTGTTGAGTGGAAAGTGGCAAGATGCTAAGGAATGTGTCATGCTGACATCCGAGAAGTAGAGTGAGATGTATTAGTGTGTGTTTCTTAACCTCTGTCCACTGAGGTATCCCTAAAAGCAGTATCTCAGTAACAATAAGAAATAAGCAAGAGAGGGACTTCTCTGGTGGTACAGTGGCTAAGATTCCACACTCCTAGTGCAGGGGCCCAGGTTCTATCCCTGGTCAGGGAATTAGATCCCACATGCTGCAAGTTGTGTGCTGTAACTAAGGCACACATATTTTTTTTTAATTTTAAAATAAATATATAATGTTTTTTAAAAGAAATAAGTGGGGGGGGAGAAATAAGTGTGAAAGAGAAAATATATGCTTATATTTTTAAAAGACAAAAAACTAAAAATGGCTACTGATGGAGGCAAGAGGAAATAGGGAAGGGATAGGGATAAAACCAGACCCGTGTCAATGTAACTTATATTGCAGTATTGATTTTTGAAACGATATGAATGTGTTATATAATAAAAGCTAAAGTATTAGCTACCTCCCCAAAGAAAAAAAAATCCCACCCCTGAACAAATAAATATAATCAACCAGGTGTCTTAATATGGTTGATAATAGTAAAGGATTTTTTCAACTGATTCTAAATCACAACATTAACTGTGTTGTTATATCCTAAACAGAAAAGTTAATTTTATATTTCATTCTGTGGCTTATTTTTAGTTAGTATTCTGGCATAGATACTTTGAAACTTCCTGTTTCATTGGCATAAAGCAAATAGATAATTATGTTAATGGAATCAGGCCAAGGAATTTCCAGGGTGATAGTGAAGGAAAGTCCAGGATGGTAGCTTGCAGCAGACTCGAGGGAAGATTGTGTATGTTTATGTATGTATGTGTGTTCAGTAGCTCAGTCGTGTCCAACTCTTTGTAACCCTATGGACCGTAGCTGGCCAGGGTCCTCTGTCCATGGGATTCTCCAGGCAAGAATACTGAAGTGGGTTGCCATTTCCTCCTCCGGGGGATCTTCCCAACCCAGGGATTGAGTTCCCTGCATTACAGGTGAATTCTTTTCCACTGAGCCACTGGAGAGCAGCTGGAGAAAGACTTCAGAGAAGGATACATCTGAGTAAAAAAAAAGTGAAATTCATAGACTACTTGATATACTTGAACCTATTGAAAGGGATTTGTTGGAAAGTTTGGGGCTGATTTAGTGATGAATACCTAAAAACTAAGCAAATTATAAAACGTAGAAACTGTTCATTACATCCAGCAAAACTGAGAAATAGAAATGTAATATGTTCTGTGACTCAGTTGTGAATATTAATAAATGCTCATATTTTGATTTAATGGAAAACTAATAGAAAAATGTTAGAGTGATAAAGAGGGAAAAAGTTTTGGGAGTTTATCCATCATCTTCCATTGTGCAGTTGGGCAGGGGCCTCCTGTTTTTTTATAATAACCCTATACAACTTAAAAATACTTGGTGTCATGTATTAGCAGAATTAAAGAAAAAACTGGAAAACATGATGATTAATAATTAATAGGTCATGGCAAATTAAATTGTTTTAAAAGTAGAAAAAGTCTCTTAAAAATCATACCTGTGACACTAGTTAGTTAGTAAAAGTCAACTTGTTTAAATATTTAACTTGATTGTGAAACAATCCATTATTTTTCTGTTCTCTTTTCCTATATATTCAGCATGCATTTAAAAAGTGCTAAGGTAAAAAGTTAAAGCTTCTTCCTTGACTTGATATGTCAACTTTCTTATCTATCAGAAATCTGTTTCCCTTTTTTAAAATCCTCTTAGGCATTCTCTATTTCTTAGGATTATTTCAGCTACTTCTTAACTGTTCTTTTTCAGTTTTGTTGAATAGGTTCCCCCTTTCCCCCAAAATTAGGACATTTAAACTTTTTAAAACTGTGAAGAAAATACACATGCAATTAACAGTTTACGTGAACACTCATTTAACTTCCACCCAGATCAAGAAATGAACATTTCCAGTACCCAAGAGGTTGCCTGTGTCTCCCTTTCCCATTATCCCTTCCCATCCTGTAGATAGTCACTTTCCTCATTTACTTTATGGTAAATATAGTTTGGTCTGTTTGGGGACTTTGTGTAAAAGGAACAGCATTGGTATATTTCATTTCTTGCTGTCTTCATTGAAGGGGTCATACATGTTACTGCATGTAAGCTATAGTTCATTCTTTTTTGATACTGTTTAATAACATACTGTACAAATATACCACAATTTTTCTGTTGTTACTGGGCATTTGAAATGTTGCTTATTTTGGACAGCTATTATTTGTTGCAACTATTAACATTCTTGTTAATGTGTCTTGCTGTTCATGTACAAGAGTCTCAAGTTTTGTGTGTGTGTGTGCGTGTGTGTGTGTGTGTTTTACTGAAAAGTAGAATTCTGGGTCATGGGGTATGCAAAGATTAGATTTAACTTTTACCAGCTCTCATACACCCACCAGCAACTAGCCTGTGTTCCTGTTGGCTAAGATGTGGTTGCTCAGCAACATTTGATGTTATCCTTCCTTTTATTTTTCTGGCAATCTTATGGGTGTTTCTTGTTAACTTTTTTCATCTGATACACATATTGACCATTTGAATTTCCATTATTGTGAAGTGCTTATTCAAGTCTCTTTCCTATCTTTATATTGATTTGTTTGTTTTAGTAGGAGTTCTTTAACATTCTAGATACCTTCTGCCATTGTTTCTTTTTTATAGGGTCTTTTAACCAAGACCTTTATTTATTTTTTTGCTTATTGACTGATTGATGTATGCCGTGCCACATGACTTGCGGGATCTTAGTTCTCTGCCTAGGGACTGAACCTGGGCCCTTGGCAGTGAAAGCATGGAGTCCTAACCTCTGGACCACCAGGGAATTCCCAGCCAAACTTAATTTAATGAATCTTCCTTTGTGATTGTTTGTTGGGGTCCTTTAACGGACCAGAACTTGGGGGTACAGAGTCGACCGATAAGAAAGTGAAAGAAGGAAGAAAACAGGCTGAGCAGCCTGAAGGGGACAGAGAGAGAGAGAGAAATGAAGAAAGACAGGGGGACCAGTGCTCTGATGGAACAAAGGCATTTATTCAACATATTGTGGGCATATATATACTCTCTTACAAGATAGCCCTTTTTAGCAGAGACAGGGATAAAAAAAATCTTACAAGTTATTCAGGAAGCTGGAGGCTAGAATCATTTTCAGGGGAGGGGATTGTAAAAGTTACTTTCCATATCAGAAGGGAAAAGAGTAGTAAATGGCTGCTATTCACCCTATGGAGAGGTTACTTTCCATATGAACGAGATGCATAAATTCCTATTATTCCGGGAACTGCTTGCAGTTCCTCCAGTACCTGCGTTCAGGTGCTAATGAGGAACAAAGGATTTATGCAAGACCGAAAGCAGCATACGCAAAGCCTTCTGTTAAATGCTACCTTACAATTGCTTTGCTTTAGTTTTAAGATCTTTGCATACCCCAACGTGATGAAATTATTTTCTTCCGTTTTCTTTTTAAAAGTTCTGTAGTTTTGCCCTTCACATTTATGTTTCCGGTCCAGTTGATTTGTATATATGGCAAAAGGTTAGGGTCTAGTTTAATTTTTTCTTAACTTTGCAGCACCATTGTTGAAAATACCATTCTTTTCCCAGTGCACTGCCATCCTTATCAGTTATTAGGTATCTATATACGCATGAGTCTGTTTCTCGGTACTTGATCTCTGTTTTTCAGCCAGTTCTGATCTTTCTGTCTACTTGTCACTCCCCCAACCAATGCCATACTTTCTGAAACACTATGTCTTTACAATAGGTTTTAATAGCAGGTAAAGAGATCCTTGTGTAAACCTCCCCTCCCACTATTTATTGTTATTCTTCAGAAACATCCTTTGACTATTTTTAGCTCTGTGAATTAGCATATGAATTTTAGAATCCAGTTTCAAGTTCCACAAAAAGCCTGATAGGATATTGATTATGGAAAATTGTTTCAATTTGGGGAGAATTTATATGTTGGTGTTGTTTTCTAATCCATAACTCTTATTACGTTTTTCTTAAGCGACTCATTAAACATTTTTAATTGTTCCTGTAGGGATTTTGCACACATTCTCTTAAGATTTTCTTAAGATTTAGGTATTTGATAGTTTTTAATGCTGTTGTAAATGGTGTCCTATTTTAACTTCATTTTTACCTTTTTTTCCTGGTAAATAGAAATACAAATGTATTTTAAATATATATGTATATTTCTTTTTGGTAACTTTTGAATCTTACTAAATCTAGTAATTTCTCTATAACTTTGGCTTTTCTACATATACAGTCATATCATCTGTAAATAATCATATACTCTGTGAATAACAACACTTTTTATTTCATCATTTCCAATCCTTAAACCTTTTCTTTTTCTTGCTTTACGGTGCTGCCTAAAATCTCCAGTACACTGTTGAATTAAAGTGGTGCCAGTGGTACTTTTGTCTTGTTCCTGATCTCACAGAGAACATTTTTACATTTAAGGTTTGCTATACAGATTTCATACATCTCTTTTATAAGATTATAGGTATTAGTTTAACTTACTAAACATCTAACATGTATTGTTTAATAGATAACTCCTATCCTATTGGTGAGGGAGAGACTCCCATCATAAGAATGGCCCAACACACCACACCTAACACTAGACAAATGAGATGTCCAGTGGTGTATTAGTCACATATGCTCACAGCCTGTGGTGGAGGAGGACACCACATGCCTTGCAAGGCCACATAGGGACAGAGGAGCCGCCAGGTGCTGTAGGAGGCAGGCTTTATATGGACTGTTTTGAAAGTAGGATGTCCCCTGGTTCCCACAGGAGGATGTGATTAACGTGTTTGAATAATTCTCTAAGCTGGCAAGGAGCTGAAACCCACTGTTCAAGGATAAGCAGAAACTGTCTGGTCCCTTTGATTAAGAAGGAATGGTTTGTTAGGGGATCTTATCGGTGGGAGTAGAATGCGGAGGGAAACTTGCAGTTAAGCTGTCTGTGAAGTGGCTCAGTTGTGTCCGACTCTTTGCAACCCCATGGACTGTAGCCTGCTAGGCTCCTCCATCCATGGGATTTTCCAGGCAAGAATAATGGAGTGGGTTGCCGTTTTCTTCTCCATGGTATCTTCCCGACCCAGGGATTGAACTCACATTTCCTGCATTGCATGCAGGCTCTTTACTGTCTGAGCCATTCCTGAGGAAGTTAAGCTGAGACACTTCCAATTTTACCAGAATTGAGGCAGCACAATATATCAAGCCTTTCGTTTAGGCCTTAAAACACCTCACTACTATTATGTACAAAAGGTTTTGGGTTTTGTTTTTTTCTTTAATTGTGAGTAGATTTTTTAAATCAAACACTTTTTTGCATCTAGTGAGAATAATTTTTTCTTTAATCTGTTATGTGATGAATTCAAAGATTTAATTTTCTAATAGTAGAATAGCTTGCATTCCCAGGCCAAAGTCTACTTGATGATGTTAAATTATCCTCCTGACACATTGCAGAATTTGGTTTGCCACTGTTACGATTTTGGCTTCTATGTTTAGGAGCTAGGTGGCCTGTGATTTTTCTTTTTTATATTACTTGTATGAAATTTCCTTTAGAGTTATGCACACTTAAGGATTCTCTAGGGGTCAGTCCCTCCACTGAAACAATTTAAAAAAAAAAGCTAAAAATAAAGTTATTAGTTAGAATCAGCAATTTCAGACTCTGGACTTGATCACTCAAAAGAACCAGGGGAGTGCTTGATAAAGGGAGAGGCTGCTGCAGAATGGTAAGAGGGCTCCAAAACTTGGAGGTTATGTGTCTTGATCAGTCTCATGGATCTTTTAGGACTAGAAGGCTGGACTCTGGCATTGCTGAGATGTAGAGGTGGTACCTCTCTCCTTTTGGATTCATGCACTTAAGGAAATTTTTGTCAGTTTAGTGACTAGCCACTATATAGTATGGAACAGACCACACTTCATAAGGAATTCATACATACTTTGCAAAATGGTTTGGAAAAGTCACAAATGGACTGCTCCAGCATTCAGTGAGTAAAACTTAGTAATCCCTGAGGAGTAGAAAAATTAGAGAGTTCTAGAGTTACAATTATTATGTTTATTAACAACATCTTTTTAAGTTTATCTTGCTTGGAGTTTGTTGAGGTTCTTAGACATATAGATTCATGTCTTTCATCAAATTTAGGAAGTTTTCTGTCATTATTTCTGCACATTTTTTTTCCTGTCCTTTTCTCTCTCTCTTCTCCTCTGGGACTGCCATGATGTTTACATTGGTATGTTTGATGGTATCTAACGGGTCCCTCAAATTTTGTTCACTTTATTCTTTTTTTCCTTTCTTTTTTTTTTTAATTGAAGTATAGTAGATTTACATTGTTGTATTAGTTGCTGCTGTACAGAGAAGTGAATCAGTTGTACATATATCCACTCTTTTTTAGACTGTTTTTCCATATGGATCATTAGAGTATTGAGTAGAGTTTCCTGTGCTCTAAATAGGTTCTTATAAAATATCTATTTTATATATAGTACTGTATATTTGTCAAAACCAATCTCCCAATTTATCCCTCCTTCCCTTTCCCCCCTTGATAACCATGAGTTGGTTTTCTATATCCATGACTCTATTTCTGTTTTGTAAATAAGTTAATTTGTACCATATTTTTTAGATTCCACATATAAGCAACATCATATGATATGTCTTTCTACATCTGACTTAACTTCACTCAATATGACAGTCTCTAGGTCCATCCATGTGACTGCAGATGTTATTAGTTCATTCTTATAGCTGAGTAATATTCCATTGTATATATGTACCACATCTTTATCCATCCTTCCATCTGTTGATGGACATGTAGGTTGCTTCCACATCTTGGCTGTTGTAAATGGTGTTGCAATGAGCATTTCTTCATTCTTTTTCCATTGTTACTCCTCAGCCTGGAAGATAATAGCCATATCTTCAGCTTTGCTGATGTTTGTTTCTTCTGCTATTCAACTCTACCATTTCTGTCAAATTATTTTTTCCTATGAATGAACCATATTTCCTGATTTCTTTGTAATATTTTGTTGAGACCTGGACATTTTGAGTATTGTGGTAACTATGGAAATCAGGTTCTCCTCCTCAGAGATTGATTTTGTTGCTTGTTGAGATCTTCAGGTATCTATCTGTATAGCAACTTTTCCAAACTATTTATGCAAAGCCTTCCTTGTGTGTGTGTTATTGACCTGTTATCTTAGCCTGTGACCTCTCAGGTTTCTTAAATGTGTATTCCTTTTTAAATGTTCTGATGTCTGCTGCCAGAGAAGCTGCTGCAGGGAAGCTGAATAAAGTCAAGCGTCTCAGCTGACCATCAGGGAACCCCCATGTTAACTAAATCACATAACCCCCAAATCTTAGAGTACAAGATCCTTACTGTCCACCCACACCAGCCAGCCACCCCAGGGATGTGGGCTGCTGTCCCTACTTTGCTGCAGAATTTAAGATATTTGGGCATGGTAGCTGGTTCATGCAAGCAGCTCTCCTACCTAAGCAGCCCCTTCCTTCATTAAGCTCTTCCTTGATTGCTGTAAATGTCTGAACCAGTTTCATAGTTCTGGGATAGTTGATTTTGATCTTTTTTTCCAGCTTAATGCTTATTTTGGTAGAGAAACCAATCCCTGATGGCTGCCTTTTTTTTTTTTTTTTTTAATGACATTTTTTGCTACTTTATTTTTTTCCTTTTGTAAATTTTTACTGTATTGAGAAAAACGGGGTTTATATATGTGACAGTATCTGTTGCGGTTGTTGCTCTGAGTGCTTTATTGTGCTGGACTTTATAATGGGTTTAGTATTATAAAATCCAAAGGGCAGGAGAGAGGAATTTTACAATATAGATAAAGTAGGTCCTTTCAAGATACAGACCAAAACTGATGGTGTGTTTATTTCATCTCTTAGGACTTTCCTGAGGGAGTTCAGTTTTTATCATGTTCTATGTTGTATGCCTTTTTATGTTGTGTGTGCATGCTCAGTTGTGTCCGACTCTTGTGACCCCATGAACTACAGCCCACCAGGCTCCTCTGTCCCTGAGATTTTGCCAGCAAGAATACTGGAATGGGTTGCCAGTTCCTCCTCCAGGGGATCTTCCGGACCCAGGGATTGAACCCATGTCTCCTGCAGCTCCTGCATTGACGGGTAGATTCTTTACCACCTGGTAGTGACCTGAGTCGCTCTGTTTCTGTTGTAACCAGATCCAGTTTTGTTTTGTTTTGTTTTTAATTAAAAAAAAAGCATGCATAAAGCCTTAAAAATTGGCAACGTATTTTTCCTGCTTTTAATACTAATTTTTTTAAACTTATTTTTGCTACTTTGAAGTAAATCACAGATTTGGCATTTCATCCTTAAAATAGTTTAACTTGCATCTCCAAAAAAATAAGTAACCTTGATAATCCCAATATAATTTCCATGGACAACTAAAATAGCTATTATTCCCTTGTGTTCTTTCTAGTACAAGTCCGTCTTCACATTTACCCCCCAGAAATGTGCTTTAAGCCGTTTGTGCTTTTATTTTTTTTAATTAGTTAATTAATTGAGTTTTTGGCTGTGCTGAGTCTTTGTTGCTGTGTGGACTTTCCTCTAGTTGTGACAAGTGGGGGCTACTCTGTGGTGCATGGGCTTCTCACTGTGGTGGCTTCTCTTGTTGTTGACCACAGGCTCAATAGTTCTGGCACATGGGCTTAGTTGTTCCACAGCCTGTGGGATCTTCCTGGATCAGGGATCAAACCCGTGTGTCCTGCATTGGCAGATGGATTCTTTACCACTGAACTAACCAGGAAGCCCTGCTGTAAGCTGTTTTTAAACCAGAAAGCAGTCAAGGATTAGCCATCATGTTTGAATGTCATACTTCTTAAGTCTTTCTTAATCTAGAATAGTTCCCTCTCCTGTCTTTTATTTTCTCCTGTCTTTATTTTGTACACATTGGAGAGAAGCAGTCAGCTGGATTATAAAATACTTTGCATTCTGGATTTGTGTGGTGTTCCCTCATAGGCTCTTCAGGTCATTCCCCTCAACTAGAAGTTTAACTGATTAAAGTCAGGTTAAACTTTGTTAGGCAACAATACTCCATAGAAGATGCTATACACTATGTATATAGTAGTTTGCTAGTTTTTTTTTTTTTTTTCAAAAAGAATTTTTGCAAAAAGAACTTTTATGGAGTGAAAAAGTTACTTAAAAGGATAAACCACAAACATGGTTTAATAAAAATGGTGACCTATAGGGAAGTGGAGCAGAGGGAATGCAATGGATAGAGGGATCGGGGGGAAAGTGAAACTTGGTATACTTTCTAATATATTTTTTTATTTTTGATGAGTAAATGTTTTACATATTCAAAAATAATTTTATACTAAAAGTAAACTTTTAAAACAGATTGTCTTTATCTAAAGAAACTAAAACACCAGAAAACAGTATTTCAGTATTTCATCATTAAATATGCTAGGTGCAGAATTTTAATGCATGGTCATTATCAGATTGAGGAAGTTTCATTCTGTTTCTGGGTTGCTGAGAGATTTTGTTTTTTCTCTTGGGTGGGTATTGAATTTTTCATAGATACGGTTTTTCTCTTTTATTCTGTTAATATAGTGAATTGCTTTAATTGATTTGAATGCTTAACCAACTCTTCATTTCTGTAATAAACCCTACTTAAATGATATATTATTATTTTCATGTATTTCTGCATTTGATTTTCTGATATTTCGTTAATGAGATTTTGGTCTGTACTTTTCTTTCCTTGATTTTAGTACCAAGGTAATATTGGACTTATGAGATGGGCAGTGCCCCTCCTCTATTTTTTAAAAGAATTGTTTAGAGTTAGAATTATCTTTAAATCCAGTGGTCTCTTCTAGGTCTAAACTTTCTTTATGGGAAAAATTTAAATTATGAATTCAATTTTTTTAATTTATATATAGCTATTCAGGTTTTCTGATTCTTCTTGAGAAGATTCTGATAATTTTGTTTTTTAAAGAATCAACCTATTTAATCGGGTTGATAATGTCATGGTCCGGGTGTGGGTTGGAAAAGAACTTCCAGACATGAGACAGAATGAGAGGGAAGTAAAGTTTATTAGAGTGCGAGACACTGTTAGAACAGCGGGCCAGCTCAAGAGAGAACTGACATTGTACAGAGCTTCTTAGTCCATTTTTATACCCAGCGTACAAGGAGTGGGATAGGGGTCTTGTAAGTCATTTGCTGATTGGATGCCAGACGTATACTGGGTGGGGGGAAGAGTAGGGCAATTACCTTCTCCCTATGGGGTAGGAGGGGAGACAGGTTATACTGCCTAGGAGGACCTGAAATCCATTAATAGTTACAACATAGAGGGAGGACAATAAGGATCTGGCTTTTCCTTCCTGCATTCCAAGACCCTCCTTCGTTTTATCTGCTCTTTCATCCTTGGGTCACCACAGATAATATTCCCATATTTTTTAAAGCTCCTTGGGCTCTGTAGAAATGGCCTGTTTTACTTTTCATTTTGGTCATTTTTCTTACTTGATTAGTTATTAATTTTATCTCACCCCAAAATCTGTCTTTGGTTTCATTTTTTTTTTTTTTGCTCTTTATTCCCATTTTCCTGTTCATTGTATTCTGCTCCTTATTTCCTTCCTTCTAGTTTTTTTTGGGGGGGGGGATTAATTTGCTCTTCTTTTTCTAGCTTCTGGAAGAGAATTCTTAGATCATTGGTTTTTAGACCTTTTTTCTTTAACACATGTGTTGGTAGGAAGTAAGTTGTTCAGTTTACAAATATTTGGGAGTTTTCCAGTTTTCTGTTAGTGATTTCTAAGTTTATTTCATTGTATTCATGTGATAGCTTGCAGTGAATGATATTGGATTCGTGATCTCTGAAGAAGATTTAGCTTCAGGACCAGGGACCAAGCTTGATCACTCAGAGCTTTTATGTGGCAGAAGTTATATATATATTTTTTTTCTTTTTTTTAAGATGACAGAATTAGTCAAGGTTCTTAAGAGGGAGAAACATGTCCTCAAGCAGGATTCATTGTTGTCATATAATCATTGGTACAGAGTTTAAGGAAAAACATACCCTTAAGCATAATGAGTTGTTTTGTTGTGTAATCAATAGCTCTGGGCTTAAACAAAAAAAGTCTTCTGTGACTAAAATGCAGGAATGTAGAAAAAAAATGTTTGTCCTTTTCTCCTCCTTGAGAGTCCCAGACACCTTTCTGCTCCTTGGGGCCTCCAGACTTCTTAACAACCTACCTATGAATTAACTCTCACATGGAGCATTTTTTGTGTGTGTTTATTTTTTATGCTTGTTTTATTGTCCAGCATATATTATATCTTGGTGAATATTCCATTCACACTTTAAGAATATGTATTCTACTAACATTTGGTATTCTTTAAACATAATTAGGTCAAGTTTTTTGATTCTTTGGTTCAAATCTGTCTTTACTGATTTTCTGTCTACCGCTCTATTGATTACTGAGAGGAGAGTTGAAATCTCCAACCATCGTGTGGACTTGTTTTCTTTCACTTTACAGCATCAGTTTTTACATTACGTATTCTGACACTGTTAATTAGGTACTTGAGCATTCAGGATTATGTGTCTTCATGAGGAATCAAGCTCTTTATCATTATACACTGTCCTAACTTTATATCTGATAATAGTTCTAGTTCTGTAGTCTACTCTGTCTTATGAAATTATACAGTCCTCCAGATTTCATGTGCTTTTTTTATTTAATATGTTTCTATTTCCATACTTTGATATTTTTTAAACCTGTATGTATATTTAGATTGGGTTTGGTTGTAGGTAGCATTTTAATTGGGTCTTTTGTTATATATACATTCATATGCTTAAGTAGCCAAGCCATCAATAGTATTGACAGGACCATGGACAGAGCACCATTTTCCATTACATAGATCTCTCCTTTTCTCCAATGCTTGCCTGACTGGTGTGATCCATCTCATGGTCCTACAGCTTACTTATATCTGTGATCCAGTGTGCAGTAAGAGGCTTAGAATCCACATTCCTCTCTTTTATGGAGTTTATGTCTTCAAACTGTAAACATTTATTCTGTAGAAAAGAATAAAACCAGATACTAAAGTTTAAATCCAGCTGCTTTTATAAATGTGTTCTTCATGATCTGTCATTAATCTCTGATATCAGCCATGTCCTTTTATGACCTTTGTTGTTGTTGTTTGATACCTCAGTCATGTCTGACTCTTTGTGACCCCATGGACTGCAGCACACCAGGCTTTCCTGTCCTTCACCATCTCCCGGAGCTTGCTGAAACTCATGTCCATTGAGTTGGTGATTCCATCCGACCATCTCATCCTCTCTTGTCCCCTTTTCTCCTCCTGCCTTCAATCTTTCCCAGCATCAGGGTCTTTTCTAATGAGTCGACTCTTCACATCAGGCAGCCATCAAGCTTCAGCATCAGTCCTTCCAATGAATATTTAGGGTTGATTTCCTTTAGGATTGACTGGTTTGATCTCCTTGCAGTCTAAACATCTTGCATGATTTTTTTTTTAGCAAACACAAAAATTTACATAATAACTTCAACAGTCCTTTTCCTTTAAAACACAGATAAACACAGAAGTGTTAGTTGTTTCAACTTGACTAATAAATAGGTGATTTTCTTGTTTAGCTTGTACCTAGCACATATTCTGGTATCAGCATAGAGAAGCAATTTGTACTGATCTGTTTGCTTTCTATTTCTCTTGAATTAAAGTTGGCTCCCTGCTTGCCTTTCAGATTTCAAATTTTCCCTTTTCAAAAATGGAAGTTGTGTTATGTTTCTGCAGTATTCCCACCCTTTCCGGGATAGTGTGTCAGAAGAATCAGTTTCTTCATATAGGTGTTCACGTATTAACTGTATAATAGACAATGCCTGTTTTGTTTTGTTTTTCTTCTTATACTGACAATGTACATCTTGAGCTTGGGAATGAAGTATGGGTAAAGATGCAAATTTGAGATTCACCAGCATTTGGCCTCATTGTTTCTCGTTAGGTTGAGGTACTTCTGTGACTGAGAGAATGAGGTAGGTGAGGTTGTGCTGGGCCTTTCAGAAGGACTCGACTATTAATCTGATTTTAATTGGGAGCACAGAGTGTGATGCACAGGTTTACCAGGTACCAGCCCAACATCATTAGGCCCTTTTTATAGATTTATTAGTATAATGTTCATAACAGTTCTGCCTCAGATTTGTTCTATTGAGTGTGGAATATTTAGCACAATAACGAGCACAAATTGTCAATATGGTAACCATTGTCATGATTATTATGCTACTGTTACTTCACAGAAGAGGAAATAGAGGCTCATAAAGATTGCTTCAGGGATATAAAGCAGTCAATAAAGAGTAATAATACATAGGGCATATAGCTTTAAAGTCTGTGCTATATCCCATTGGCTTCCCTGGTGGTGCTACTGGTAAAGAACCTGCCTGCCAGTGCAGGAGACATAAGAGACACGGGTTCGATCCTTGGATTGGGAAGATCCCCTGGAGGAGGACATGGCAACCCACTCCAGTATTCTTGTCTGGAGCCTGGAAAATCCCATGGACAAAGGAGCCTGGTAGGCTGCAGTCCAGTGAGTGACAAAGAGTCATACATGACTGAAGTGACTTTAGCATGCACGCATATCCTTTTCATTTAAATATTTGTCATGCAGAATGTATGCAAGATGTATCCTTAGGCAGATTTCAAATTCCACAGTTGGCACTTAGTAGTCAAATGACCACAGACAAGTCATGGTGCTCCGTTTCCTGATCTGTACAGTGGGGATGATACTTAATACACTAGAGCTGGGGAGCTGTGAGGGTTACTAGTCCTCAGGCTCTCTTATCCCTAGACTGGGCATGAAGTTTCACTGGCTTGCACTCATTTATTTCCATGTGCTCTTAGGCCTTCAAAGTGGTTTGGTTCATGAAAGATAGATGGGATAAAATTAGTATTGCAGGGGAGCTGCTTATTCTTTCCTCTTTCCTTAGCATAGCCATTATCCAGAATTTTTTGTGTTAATCATTCTCTTATTTTTCTTTATAGTTTATCAGCTATACGTGCTTTCCTAAATAGTATTTTTGAACTTTGATAGAGTATAATATATATTCTTCTGGGACTTTCTTCACTCAACATACTTTTGGGAATTCAGCCGTCTGTAGCTTATATACATTGACTTCATTGTTGTATCAGTTCAGTTTAGCCACTCAGTCATGTCCGACTCTTTGTGACCCCATGGACTGCAGCATGCTAGGCTTCCCTGTCCATCACCAACTACAGAGATTACTCAAATTCATGTCCGTCGAGTCGGTGATGCCATCCAACCATTTCATCCTCTGTCGTCCCCTTCTCCTCCCACCTTCAATCTTTCCCAGCATCAGAGTCTTTTCCAATGAGTCAGTTCTTCACATCAGTCCTTCCAATGAATATTCAGGACTAATTTCCTTTAAGATGGACTGGTTGAATCTTCTTGCAGTCCAAGGGACTCTCAAGAGTCTTCTCTAACACCACAGTTCAAAAGCATTAATTCTTCAGCACTCAGCTTTCTTTATAGTCCAACTCTCACACCTTTATAAGAGTATTGGAAAAACCATAGCTTTGACCAGATGGACCTTTGTTGGTAAAGTAATGTTTCTGCTTTTTAATATGCTGGCTAGGTTTGTCATAGCTTTTCTTCCAAGGAGCAAGCGTCTTTTAACTTCATGGCCGCAGTCACCATCTGCAGTGATTTTGGAGTCCAAGAAAATAGTCTGTCACTGTTTCCATCGTTTCGCCATCTATTTGCCATGAAGTGATGGGACCGGATGCCATGATCTTTGTTTCTGGATTTTGAGTTTTAAGCCAACTTTTTCACTCTCCTCTTTCCCTTTCATCAAGAGGCTCTTTAGTTCTTTGCTTTCTGCCATAAGGGTGGTGTCATCTGCCTATCTGAGGTTATTGATATTTCTCCCAGCAATCTTGATTCCAGCTTGTATAGTGTTCTATTATTTGAATATAGTACAGTGTTTTTGTTCTACTGTTGATGGACATTTAGATTGTTTCTCTTTGTGTACTTTCATGAAAAATAGTTCTATGAGTGTTGTTGAGCACGTTTCCCAGTGCTGAAGAATTTCTCCATGGTGAAATTCAAGGTGTGTGCATCACTAGGGGAGTTCATTCACTCATCCACCAAATATTATCGAGTACTGCTATGTGTCAGGTACATGTCTAGGTGCTTGGAATATCAGTGAATGAAGGAGATGATTTACATTTTAGTTGGGATAGCCAGACGATAAATAATAAATATAAATGAAACAGAAGGATAACTACCAGAGAGCAAAGAATCAGAGCAAGATTAGGGAACCTCTTATGCAGGAAGGTACAGGGAGTGGGGAGCTGCAGGCATCATCAAAGGTAATATTTGAAAACAGACTTACAGGAAGCTATGCCCCAATTACAATTTTTTCAACCTTATAAATACCAGAAAGTAACAACTATGGCCATTAAGCACACGGTGATGAATGATTAAAGAAAATATCTCCACACTTCTCACAGAATTATTTTTCTTTAGTTAATCAGAATTTAATCACTAATTTCTGGAAGGATATATTCCAGATCCTGGTCTGTATAGAGGAATTTATTTTATTTTTAATTGGAGGATAATTGCTTTATCCTCCTAGTGTTGTTAGTTTCTGGTGTACAACCACTTGAATCAGCTGTAAGTATACATATATCCCCTCCTTCTTGAGCCTCTCTCTCAAATACCCCTCTAGGTCAAAGCACCAAGCTGAGCTCCCTGTGTTATACAGCAGCTTCCCATTGGCTATATGTTTTACACGTTAGTGTATATATGTTAGTGCTACTCTCGCAATTTGTCCCACCCTCTCCTACCTCCACTGTGTCCACAAGTCCGTTCTCTACATCTGTGTCTGTATAGAGGAACTTTAAAAGTGCTCAGACTTGAATAGAAATTACACTTACCCGCTAACTTTTTATGGGTAACAAAGTATTGAGGTAGCATTTACTTGGGTTTAAATTCATTTAGGTTAAATTCACCACCATACACAAATGGGGTTCTTAATTCATGGACTAATATCCTATCTGTCACAGTGATGCAATCTGTGACCCCACAACTTTCTGTGACATTTTTGTAAAGTGTGGCGGTACAGAGCCTGCGTTCTGGGGTCACTTGGCCATGGGTTCAGATCACAACCCCACTGCTGTGTGACCTAGGTCAACTTTGATTTCCATTCCTCCTCTGTATGAGGATAAAGCACTACATACAAGAAGAGCACTAAATAAAGGTTAGTTATTTTGTTTTGCCTTTTTTTTTTTAACTTTTTATTTTGAAATAATAATATATTGATGGGAAGTTAGAGGTTCTTTGCACCCAGTTTTTTCCCCAATGATTACTTCTTATATAACTACAGTGCAATATCAAATCCAGGAAATGAACATTGTTACAATAGTGAGTATAGTTCTAATGCAACTTTATCACATGTATTCAATTCAGTTCAGTCGCTCAGTCGTGTTCGACTCTTTGCGATCCTGTGGACTGCAGCACGCCAGACCTCCCTGTCCATCACCAACTCCTGGAGTTTGCTCAGACTCATGTCCATCGAGTCAGTGATGCCATCCAACCATCTCATCCTCTGTCGTCCCCTTCTCCTCCTGCCCTCAATCTTTCCTGATATCAGGGTCTCTCCAAATGAGTCAGCTCTTCTCATCAGGTGGCCAAAGTATTGGAGTTTCAGCTTCAGCATCAGTCCTTCCAGTGAGTATTCAGGACTGATTTCCTTTAGGATGGACTGGTTGGATCTCCTTGCAGTCCAAGGGACTCTCAAGAGTCTTCTCCAACACCACAGTTCAAAAGCATCAATTCTTTGGCACTCAGCTTTCTTTACAGTCCAACTCTCACATCCATACATGACTACTGGAAAAACCAAGCCTTGACTAGACAGACCTTTGTTGGCAAAGTAATGATTACAAGGAATCACATGTGTAGATTCATATAACCTCACAGTCAAGATGCAGAACAGTTCCAAAAAATCCCATCACCAAAGCTGTCCCTCTTGTTACCTCTTTATAGTCAAACATACCCTCTTTCCCCAGGCCAAATTGTCCCTAATTTCAGGCAAAGCACTAATCTGTTTCGCATCTGTATATTCTTGTCATTTTGGGAGTGTTATGTAAGATCATTCATAAGACCTTTCAAAACTGACTTTTTAAAAAACTCACACTAATGCCTTTAGGATTCATCCAGTTTGCTGTATCAATAATTAGTTCCCTTTGATTTCGACTGTTATCCCATGGTATGGATGTACCACAGTTTATTTAACCATGAGCTTGGTAAAGGAGATTTGGGTCCTTTCAAGTTTTGGGCTCGTATGAATAACACTTAATTAAGATTTGTGAAGTCCATGGGGTCGAAAAAGAGTCGGACACAACTTAATGACTAAGTAGCAGCAGTAGCAGTTCAGATTTTTGTGTGAACCTAAATTTATCTCTGCTCAGGAGTGAGAGTGCTGATTCATATGATAAATGTTATGTTTAGTTATTTTTTAAGACACTGCCAGACTGTTTTCCAGAATGGCTCTGTTATTTCACACTCTCAGTGGGAATGTATAAGAGATCTAATATCTCCACACTTTTTTATAGCTCTGTGCTGATATCCCATTATGGTCTTAATTTGTATTTATTACCTGATGGCTAGTGATATGGAACATTTTATCATGTGCCTATTTGCCATGTGCATATCCTTATTGGTATTGCATGTCCACTCTTTATGCATTTTGTCCATTTTCTAATTGGGTTATTTGTTTTTGTTTTGAGAGTTTTTTTATACAATTGTAGATGTGAATCCTTTATCAGATCGGTGGTTTGCAGATATTTTCTCCCAGTGTGTAGCTTGTTTTTTTCATATTCTTTATAGGTCTTTTGCAGAACAAAAGTCTTAAAATTTTGATGAAATCAAATTCATCCATATTTTTCTTTTATGGATTGGGTTTTTGATATATCTAAGACCTTCAACAAGTCCTGTGTTCTTAAGATTTCTCCTGTTTTCTTCCAAAGATTTTAGCTTTATGTTTTGTGTTTAAAACTGATCCACTTTGAGTTAATTTTTATATAAAATGTAAAGGTTAAGTTGAAGTCCAGTTTTTCCTATGAGTACCCGGTTGTTTTGACCATTTGTTGAAAAGTTTTTCCTTTTTCCACTGAATTGTTCTCACGCTTTTGTCACAATGAGTTGCACTTACTTGTGTGAGTGTGTTTCTTGTTGCTGTATGCTATTCCATTCATCTATGCATGTGTCCTGCCAATACCTTCCTCTCTAAGTTACTACATGTAAATCTTAAAATTGGATAATGATTCTTTTCACTAGATTTTTCTTGTTCCAGAATTGTCGTAGCTATTCTAGTTCCTTTCCTTTTCCACATAAATCTTGGAATAATCTTGTCTACATTAACAAAAAGATCTTGCTATGATTTTGATAGGAATACACCTACCCCAACAGACCAGTGTGGGAATTGACATCTTTACTGTGATGCATCTTTCAATCCAAGAAAATAAAGTCTGACAGACTTTATTCTTTTGGGCTCCCAAATCACTGCAGATGGTGACTGTAGCCATGAAATCAAAAGATGCTTGCTCCTTGGAAGAAGCTTTATGACACACCTAGACAGCATATTAAAAAGCAGAGACATTACTTTGCCAACAAAGGTCCGTCTAGTCAAAGCTGTGGTTTTTCCAGTAGTCATGAATAGATGTGAGAGTTGGACTATAAAGAAAGCTGAGCACCGAAGGATTGATGCTTCTGAACTGTGGTGTTGGAGAAGACTCTGAGAGTCCTTTGGACTGCAAGGAGATCCAACCAGTCCATCCTAAAGGAAATTTGTCCTGAATATTCATTGGAAGGACTGATGCTGAAGCTCCAATACTTTGGCCACCTGATGTGAAGAGCTGACTCCTTAGAAAAGACCCTGATGCCGGAAAAGATTGAAGGCAGGAAGAGAAGGGGACGAGCGGATGAGATGGTTGGATGGCATCACCAACTCAATGGACATGAGTTTGAGTAAGCTCCAGGAGATGGTGAAGGACAGGGAAGCCTGGGGTCCATGGGATCACAAAGAGTCAGACATGACTGAGCAACTGAACAACAACAACAATCTTTCAATCCATGAACAGTATCTCTTATCAACGTTTTGTAGTTAATCAGCATAAAGATGCTTTTACACCTCTGTCAAAAATCAGTTGGCCCTACTTGTGTAAGTCTGTTTCAAGTCTCTATGCTTTTTCGTTTATCTGTGTGTCTATCCTATGGTCAATAACGGACATTCCTGATTACTCTTGCTACGTAAGTCTTGAAATTGGATAGTGATTCTTTATTATTCTTCTTTCCATTATCCTTTCAGCTATTATAGCACATTTGCCTTTTAATATAAATATTAAAACCATCTTGTCTATATCTGCAAAAAGAAATGTTGTTAGGATTGTATTAGGAATTCTGTTAAACTGGTTGATCACATTACTTTTTACGACATTGATTATCTGTATCCATGATCATTGTCTCTCCATATATTTAGATCTTTTTTGATTTCTAAAATTTTGTAGTTTTCAGCATTCTAGTACTATATGTGTTTGTTAGTATTTAATTTTGTTTAGAGCTGATTTCCATATAATTAAATGGCTGTTCAGATTATTTCATAGTGGTTTGTGCCTTTTGAGAAATTGGTCCATTTCACTTATATTGTCATTTTGTGTGAGTAGAGTTCTTAGTATTTCCCTGTCATCCTTTTGCTGTATGTATGGTCTGTAGTGATATCCCCATTTTTATTCCTTATATTTGGTAAGTTGTGTCTTCTCCTTTGTCTTTATCAGTCTTGCTGGAGGTTTGTTAATTTTATTGACCTTTTCAAATAACAAACTTTTTGTTGAATTGACTTTCAGTTTTTCAATTTCATTGATTTCTTCTCTTACATTTATTATTTCTTCCCTCCTGTGAGGTGGAGGTTGAAGTCTAAGTTTCTTGCACTGCATCCCTTGCTGTCCTGGTGAGAGATCTTCCTCCTCACTGGTCAGTGGTGTGGAAGTTGATGCTCCCACTGGGCACTGCTAATACCTCCCTGGATGGTAGGGGTATGGGTGCCTATTTAGTGTTTCTCATGTGTTCTTCATTGACACATCAAAGGAGAAGGGATATAGGGGTGAGGGAGGTTACTGATAAATAGCAATAGAAGTCTGGACTTGACACCAGGCCTTCAGCCTGGAGTCAGGGGATTACCTGATTACTGTTCTGGACATTAAAAGCTCAGGCTCCTCAAATCATCACCATGGACACTGCGGGGGGCCTCATCACCACCCAGTGAAGACCAAAGCCCTAGCTCCCCACCAGACTTCTCTGACAGCAGGGAATGGTTGGGGCAGCTGGTTTCTGCTTGGCCAGGGTAGAAGCTGAAGCTTACCGCTGGACCTTTGCTGGTGGGAGAGGAAACACTTTTTTTTCCTGTGGTGTTTAGCTGCAGTTTTCTATCTTGCCAGACTGCTCTGTTCCTGGTCCTTTGAATAGAGGGAGCAGCCTTTTGTGGATTTTTTTTTTAATACCTTTTGGTGTTTCTGAGATGACAGCTTCACGGGCTTCCACTTTAGCATATATGAGGCTAAAAGAAAACCCAGCGAACTCACCATTGTCATTCCTCCGTCCTGAGGTCTCTAGACAGCCTGCCTCCTCTCTGCCTTTCTCAGTTTTATATAGAATATGTAGAGTCTTTAGCTGTGCTTATCTGGAATGAGGAAAAGCATATTTATTCAATCTTTCTATTCTGTGAAGTGCATTGCCACATTTTTACAGATTTGAATTACTGATTGCTTGTCAGTTCTATGTTCTATCTATATGTTCTCTCAATTGAGGACTTATTTTCTCATTTTCATTGTGCTAATCTTTTGCCTAACTGTAGTTCTTAACTTGACTGAAGTTGAATTCATTCATTTCTCCCTTGTGCTCTTGCTTTTTGTCTTCTTGATTAAGAAACTTATTCCAGCTCTAAGGTTACACAGATACTTTCCTATATTTCCTCATGAAAGTTTTAGATTTTTTCATCTGTCCTATCCAGACTTTTGAATTAAGTGAAGTAGGGATCCGATTTCATCCTTCTTCCACTGTAGAGAGCTGTAGCACCATGAAAAGTTCTCCTCCCCTTTCCCAGCAGTTGCTAGTGCCACATCTGTCATGTGTATAACTGCATTGAATCTATAGATACATTTGGAGAGACTTGGCATCTTTACCATCAAGAACATGGTGTTTTCATTACTTAGGTATTTTTTGTTAATGATTCTAAATATAGCTTAACATTTTTCTACACAGTGGCCTTACAAATTTTCAAAACTTCACTCCTAAGTACTTAATATATTTTTGTTATTATTGTGAAATAGTTTTAGTTTTTTTAATTGAGATTTTAAAAATTTAGATTTTAATTCATTCATTTATTTTTTCACAACTCCCACAAAGGGGGAGGAGGCACAGGGACAAACACTGTGAAAGATCTTCCCTCCCCCAAAGGAACACTATTTGCACTTAAAGGAAGCAAATTTGGTGTTTTCTGAATTCCCATGGATATTTTAAACAAAATAAGTATGTCTGTGTTCCACTTTTAGCAATCCCGATCTTGTAGGTCCAGAGAGAACCAGAACTCTAATTCCTTCAGGAGGGTCCATATGATTCTGCACATCTCTGAGAGAAGTTGCTAACAATAAAAAAAATAGCCCGAGGGGATATTTATTTGGAAGAGCATCTCATTTAAAGTTACGAGCATTTTTTCATCATTTAATATACTAGTGTGGGACATACACATAAACACACACACTATATGTATACACACACAGTGCACACACATATAAAATTCATATATGTACATAAAAGTGAATTGCTTTATGTTAAGTAACAACAGGTATGAATTTGAAGAGAGTGGACCTGTAAAAGAACCCATTCACAGTTTGGATGAGATGTGTTGGGTTAGGACTCGGTTTGTTTTAAAACTTAGAATGTGAGCTTATGGACATAAACAGGATTGGTGGTTGCATGAGGTGGGGGTCAAGGGTGGGCAAAATGGGTGAAAAGGGTCAAAAGTTACAAATTTCCAGTTATAAAATGAGTAAGTCATAGGGATGTAATGTCCAGCATGGGGGCTATAGTTAATAAAACTGTATTACATATTTGAAAGGAGCTGGGGAGTGGATCTTAAGTTCTCACCACCAAAAAAAACACACACCAAACTTGCAATTGTGTACAATGACAGATTTCAACTGAATTTTTTGTAATGATCCTTTTGCAATATATACAGACATCAAGTCCTTTCGTTGTGCAGCCTAAACTTACTGTGTTATGTCAATTATGTGTCAATGAAAAAAAAAGTTAAAAATACAATTTTGTCTTTCCCAGTTGGAGTCATTCGATGTCCCGTTTGCAGCCAAGAGTGTGCAGAGAGACACATCATAGATAACTTTTTTGTGAAGGACACTACTGAGGTTCCCAGCAGTACAGTAGAAAAGTCTAATCAGGTAAGTGTATTAAGTCTTGAGTCTCTTGCTTCCTCTTAATGTGGCAGCCTAGAATACTGGAGAACTTATCATGCATTTGGTTGGTTTGTCTCAAGCATATCTTTAATTTATTTCAAATTATCCCTTCTCCCTGCTTGGCTTTCTTTCTCCTCCCTTTTAATATATTTGCTGGGTAAACTGGGTTGTTAATCCAGTAAAATTAGCCTTATTCTGAATTTTGTGCACCTCTTAAGTCATTTGACATGCTTCCCTCTCTACTGTATTTTGTGTAAACTGGTGATAAAAATGTAGAGGCTGGTGTTTATATTTGAGTCCCACTGGGTGAGAGGACGTAAGAATACTTCCATCTGTATGTCGGTGTGTCTTTCAAGCAGAAAGCTTGTGATGCTTGGTTGTCTTTTTTCTGATGTTAACGGCCATCAATGATCACTGCCAGGATTCCATATTTCACTCGGACTTTGAAAAAGGAAGACATTTTCATTCTATCATTCTCCTTTATTTCTCAACTGGAATGGGAAGAGAAAAGCATCCTTCATTTATTCTTAGATTTACAGGAAAGATAGATAAATGCTCTATTCTCTCCCTTGAGTTGCTAATTTTTTGAGTAGTGATTGATTTTCTTAGCATTCTTCAGAGGTGACTAATGAGTGGTATGTGTGCTTATTGTTATGAACTAACTCATGGAGTTTTAACATGAAATGTGTTGTAGTTGTTATTCTTATTGGTGCTCAATTTGTGCCATATTGTCAATGAGGATTCCTGAGTCCTTCTGACACAATCCCAGTAGTCATTGCTATCTCCCTTGCTTTCTGTTTCGACAAGATCTTGTTCATTTTCTATTCTATACCTGCAACCAGCAGGAGTTGGTTCTTCTGAGAGCTTTGGTTCCTTTTAGTCTGAGATGGTATTTAGAGAACACAATATGGATGCTCCTGAGCACTTTGTTGGCCATTTTTCTAGGATTTTCAGGAGAATGATTCAGCAAATGCTTTTTATTTTTAAAAGAGGAAAGAAAAAGGAAAAATATACCAAGGATATATTGACATTTTTAAGTGAAACCTAGAATTGTAGATGAAAAGTTGAGCAAATAGGAAGCCAACTAAGATGATCTTTTCCTCTGACATTGCAGTCTTCCTCCAGTACCACCTATTGCTAGATTCTAATGTGGAACCAGCTCGTTGAGTATAAATGAGGCTGCAGAGTAAGAGTGAAGACAAATAGAGTTAGTACTGAAAGTAGAAATAATAGAGTTGTCTCTGTCAAAACAGAAAACAAGGTAACAATTACTTAAACGTATGTATTGGAGATATTCAACCAAATTATCATGTTTTAAGGTTACTTAAAATAAGTCACCCACTTGATAGGCAGGTTCATTTGTTTCATTTTGCTTTTGTTTACAGTTTTGTTTAGGGCTTTAGTTTTTTTTTCTTTTTTTTAGGGCCATGAGCCATGCCATGTAGGGCCACCCAAGATGGACAGGTCATGGTGGAGAGTTCTGACAAAACGTGGTCCACTAGAGAAGGGAATGGCAAACCACTTCAGTATTCTTGCCTTGAGAACCCCATGAACAGGATGAAAAGGCAAAAAGATAGGACAGTGAAAGATGAACTCCCCAGGTTGGTAGGTGCCCAATATGCTACTAGACAACAGTGGAGAAATAACTCCAGGAAGAATGAAGAGACAGAGCCAAAGCAAAAACAGCACCCAGTTGTGGATGTGACTGGTGATGGAAGTAAAGTCCAATGCTGTATAGAGCAGTATTGTGTAGGAACCTGGAATGTTAGGTCGATGAATCAAGGTAAATTGGAAGTGGTCAAACAGGAGATGGCAAGAGTGAACATTGACATTTTAGGAATCAGTGAACTAAAATGGACTGGAATGGGTGAATTTAACCCAGATGACCATTGTATCTACTTCTGTGGGCAAGAATCCCTTATAAGAAATGGAGTAGCCCTCATAGTCAACAAAAAAGTCTGAAATGCAGTACTTGGATGCAGTCTCAAAACAACAGAATGATCTCTGTTCGTTTCCATTCAATATCACAGTAATCCAAGTCTATGCCCCAACCACTAATGCTGAAGCAGCTGAAGATCAACAGTTCTATGAAAACCTATAAGACCTTCTAGAACTAACACCCAAAAAAGATGTCCTTTTTATTATACGGGAGTGGAATGCAAAAGTAGGAAATCAAGACATACCTGGAGTAAGAGGCAAATTTGGCCTTGGAGTACAGAATGAAGCAGGGCAAAGGCTAACAGAATTTTGCCAAGAGAACGCACTGGTCATAGCAAACACCCTCCTCTGACAACACAAGAGACGACTCTACACATGGACATCACCAGATGGTCAATACTGAAATCAGATTGATTATATTCCTTGCGGTCAAAGACAAAGAAGCTCTATACAGTCAGGAAAATGAGACCAGGGGCAGACTGTGGCTGAGATGGTTGGATGGCATCACCAACTCGATGGACATGAGTTTGAATAAGCTCCAGGAGTTGGTGATGGACAGGGAAGCCTGGCATGATGCAGTCCATGGGGTCACAAAAAGTCAGACATGACTAAGCGTTTGAACTGAACTGAACTTAGGTTTTTTTTATTTGAAATTTGTGAAACTACATATAAAATATTCATATACTGGTTCCAAAGAAAAACCTATGAAACAGAATGTTTTCAGGGAACTCAAACTTCTATCTCCATCTTCACCTACCCTATTTTTTCTCTTATCTTACAGCTAACCGTTTGATTTCTTTTATGGTTTATCCTTGCACTTTTAATATTGTTTTATAATCTAAGTAGTTTTATGTTATTTTAAAGATTTAAGCAAATAAGTCATTCCAGCTCATCTGTGTCTTTCTTAGATAAGCAGTAGTATGGTATGCTTTAACACTTTGCTTTTTTAGTTTTACTTTTTATGTGGACATCCTTCCCTAAAAGTATGTATAGAAATCCCTTACTTCTTTTTGCTGCAGAATGTAGAGATTAAGTTTTGGGTGACATCCTTATTGAGGTGATAGTTGAAGCTGAGGGAATGGATGAGACTAGTCCTTAAACCTAACAAAAATTTACAGAATCCAGAGGAGAAAGAGTAGTGGTGGGATCCAGAGAGGCAATCCGGGAGATAAGAGGATCTGGAAGTGTCAAGGAATCAAAATGATATCTAGGACGTAAGCGTGGCATCAAATGATGTTAGAAAGGTGGAAGGCAAGAACTGAGAAAGAGCAAGTTTGGGTTTATGGAAGTATTATCCAGGTATTTGGAATTTGACTAACGTAAACCACTGACTGAGGGGAAAACATTTTTTCCCAATCATAAATGGTGTCATGAGGACTGTTTATGTGTTGTGTAACTTTAATATCTGTTCTTAGAAAATAGGGCCAACATCTACACAGTTATAGATGCTGGGGGAAAAGTTACTATCTCTTGCAGTCTCTTCTTCTCGCATATCCAGTGCATCCTCCAAATCAGTCAGTTTTACTTCCCAAATCGCCTTCGTTCATCTCCACTTCTAGCACTGCAAAGGGCTCCCACTTCCCTCTGTGTAGAGACACTTAGCCTTTTTCTGATCTGGTCTCTACATTGCAGGGACAGTCATGCACTTTCTGTGATTTTAAAAATACACTTCTGGCCACATCACTTACTTACTTAAAAGCTTTTAGGAGACTTCTTCAGACAAAGACCAAAAGTGTCATGTGATCATCTGGCCTCTGCCTGCCTTGCCATCAGCTCCTTCTCTTGCCAGTCTTCCTCTTGATCTCTCCACTTCAGTGTACTGGCTTTCTGTCAGTTCTTTGAACCTGCCATGTTCTTGCTGGAGGCTTTGGTACATGCTGTTCTCTCCGTAGAAGACTCACCAGTAATTGATGACTCAGCTTTCTTATCTTGGTGCAAATATGATCTCTTTAAAGAAAGCCTTGCCTGGGTGATCTCTCCTCACTTTTCCCAACACTTCAACCCTACTCAAAGATGACTTTCCCCCATCATTTGTTTTTATAGCTTCTCATACCTTTCCTTTATGGCACTTTTCAATTTGTAGTTTCATATTAGTTTGATTATTCCAATAACGTTTGGCTTCCCCCATGTTATTCTTCATAACCACTTAATAAAATTCATGTTATTGCCATTATTTTAAGATGAGCATTCTAAGTAACCTGCCTAAGACGACGCAACTAGTAAGTATGGGTTCATTTATGGGTGGTTAGTTGTGTGACCACCTTTTCTTTATTCTCAGAAATTGATGGGACATGTTTCTTTGATTAGGTATGTACAAGCTGTGAGGACAATGCAGAAGCTAATGGGTTTTGTGTAGAGTGTGTTGAATGGCTCTGCAAGACATGCATCAGAGCTCATCAAAGGGTGAAATTCACAAAAGACCACACTGTGAGACAGAAAGAGGAAGTATCTCCAGGTAATAAATTAGTTTTTAAATCTCATTTTTTCTCTGTCCTTCTCAGGTCATTCTTTCCTTCCCATACTAACCTGTTTTGTAAACAAGTTTAATGTTGTAAACATTAAATATGCTCTTGTCTTTTAATACGAGAAAGTCTATTGCAGTTGAATTTGAATACTTGTAAATGTTGAGTAGATTTAGAATTCTTCTGCATTATTTATACTCACAACCCACCTCCTATAAATGCCTTGATTTGGTATGAATGTACAACTAAAAAAACGTTGCTTTTAAAATTTCTCTCTTTCTTTTTAAGATGATAAGGGGTGAGTTAAAAGAAGTTTTACAACCCTTTTTCTCACTGATATTCTTGTAATAAACCTATTTCATGATATTTATTATGTAGGTAACTGAAGAAGCTTTGTTGTTTATGTAATAATGGTTTCTGCATTTTTGTTGTTTTGCTTATAATGTAAACTTGACTAATACATTTTTATTATAGTAAAATATGTATGTAACTTAAAAATTGACATTCTAACCATTTTTAAGTGTACAAATTGGTGGCATTAATTATATCCAAAGTGTTATGCAACCATCACTATTTCCAAAACTTTCCTAGCACCCTCAAAATAAATTGTACCCAATAAATAATAATTGCCCATTTCCCTCTCCTCTCCAGCCTCTTTTAACCTCTAATCTATGATTTATCTCTGAATTTGCTTACTCTAGGTATCTCATACAAGTGAAATCATATGGTGTTTGTCCTTCAACGTCTGGCTTATTTCACTTACCTCGGTGTTTTCAGGTTTTATCCGTGTTGTAATATTTATCAGCTCTTCATTCATCTTTATGACTCATTAATCTATTTTTGTTTAAAAATTAATTCACTGCTTTTTATTCGCTGAGTCAACAAGGGTTTGAATGTCTATTCTACATTCCAGGAACTTTGCTAGATTAAAGAGATGAACGAGTAAGACAGGTACTTCCCACCCTCCAGGAGGTATCAGTATGATGAAGACTATGAACAGATTAGTAGTCATAGTTTAGCCTCATAGGTTCTGTAGGAGCACATGAAAGGGGTGCCAAATGCAGACTTGGGGATTTACATTGAAAGCCACATCTGGGACTTCAAGGGTGAATAGAAGTTCATCACATAAATGAGAAGGGTGGAGAAAACCAGAGCACATGCACAGATTTCCAGAGGGAGAACGTTGATTGTACCTGAGAGTAAGATGCAAGAAGAGTAGTAAGAGATGGGGCTCGGAGTTCTGAAACAAAGGAAAAGGGATATAATTTCCAAGAACACCAATGAAGAAAAAAGAGAAAAGGCCAGGTATAGTCTCAGGTAAATTTAATACATTAGTACTAGAAAGACTTGTTTTTCTGTGAAGTCCAATGTCTATTGAAAAAGAGATTAGAAGAATTAAGGACTTAAAAGGTAAGGGACATGGAAGATACTTGACATAACTGCAGTTGAAAGAGAGCTCTAGCTTTGGAAATAAGATTACTTGGTAGCATCAAGGTTGCATTTAGTATATAGCACTTAAAACTTCATCTGTCAGTCCTCCGGAGTCTGATGTTTATAGAGAAGAATTGAACTGAACTATTTATGGTTGGATTTCCACGGGGTAAATGATGCAGATAATGGCATGTGTTGATATGAAGAATTTGTGGTTTTAACTGTAGAAAAACAGTGAAGTTGTTGGGATAGAAGTGGTTAGGGACTGGAGATATCAGTGAGGTATAATGAGAGTAGTTGAAGAATTGGAAAGTTAGAAAGTAGAAGTTATTAGAGTGGGATATTTGAATTTATTATTACAGAAATGGAATAGTAACAGACAATAGAAAATCTAGGGTGAGACCATGATGTATATGAAATGGAATAAGTAGCTAAAATGAAGTGTAGGTCTCTAGAGATGAAAAAGTCTGAGAGGCTTGTCTTTATGTGGTGCTCTCTGCAGACTTCTTAATCATCCAGGCTGATTATGATGAGACTTAGGGCTAGGAGGATGACTGTGGGCCAGGATCAAAATTCCGCATAAATAAAAGAAGTCTATAAATGGGTGACATGTTAATTATGTAAATCAGGTGCTATAATAATTATAATAGTATAATTATTGCTGAAGAGCAGGCACAAACCAGGGTGTCCCAAGCCAAGCAAGGATGTCTGACTACCCATCATGTACTGTGATGCCCAGATGACATGAACCTCAAGGAGACGGGGGTGGGGAAGCTATGACAATATTGAGCCATCTTTGCTTTGCTGGGATTGATTCCATTTGGTCTTGTTGTGTTGTGCTTTTAAAATTCTTTTAGTGCATTGCTAAATTTCTCTGTCTGGTTATTTATTTTCCTTTCCCCCGCCCCCCCAGAGTTTTATGTTTTCCCTTCTTTTTGATAAGGGAAAAGAAAGTAGTTTACCTTTTTGTGTTTATCCCTAAATTTATCTAATTGCCCTCCACATATTTTTAGTTCATTAATTGTAGTTTTAATTCCTCTCAACTTACCTTAGTAAATCAGTCGTTCTGTTTATTTGTGTTCTGCGTTTCCATTTAATGTTGTAACATAAGCATTACCTGGTCTTATCTCCACCCTAGATAACTAATTAAGAAGTTATGTGGATGACTACAATGTAATAATGTGCATTTTATGATTATCTCTGTGTCAGTGGGTATCCTCTGTTAGGAGTTTTGCAAAAGTGGGGAAATAATTTTTCCATCACCTCTTTTATACATTTTTATCAGATTTTTCTGCATCACACATAAAAAAAAAAAACTACATTTGGAATAAGAATTCTGGTTGGTTTCACTCACTTATCTGGGCTATTTTCTTAAGATTTTTTTCTTTTATTTTATCAGTTCAGTTCAGTCGTTCAGTCATGTCCGACTCTTTGCGACCCCGTGGACTGCAGCATGCCAGGCCTCCCTGTCCATCACCAACTCCTGGAGTTTACTCAAACTCATGTCCATTGAGTCTGTGATGCCATCCATCCATCTCATCCTCTGTCGTCCCCTTCTGCTCCTGCCTTCAGTCTTTCCCAGCATCAGGGTCTTTTCAAATGAGTCAGTTCTTCACATCAGATGGCCAAAATATTGGAGTTTCAGCTTCAGCATCAGTCCTTCCAATGAATACTCAGGACCAATTTCCTTTAGAATGGTCTGGTTGGATCTCCGTGCAGTCCAAGGGACTCTCAAGAGTCTTCTCCAACACCACAGTTCAAAAGCATCAATTCTTCGGTGCTCAGCTTTCTTTATAGTCCAACTCTCACATCCGTACATGACTACTGGAAAAACCATAGCTTTGACTAGACAGACCTTTGTTGGCGAAGTAACGTCTGTGCTTTTTAATATACTGTCTAGGTTGGTCATAACTTTTCATAAAGCATCTTTTAAGCTACACACTTTTTTTTTCTCATGAATTAATTTTAATGTTAACATTCTAAAGTGAAAAGTTCATTTATCTTTTCCTCCAGAAATGAAAAAGGTACTTGATATTTTACTATCTGTAAAACGTAGTGGTAATGGTGATGTGGATGAAGCTGTACCTCCTTTACATCTCAGTGGATTTGAATTTAAGTGAATACTCTAATAATTATTTACTGTTTAATTATGTTAATTTTCTTCTTTTTGCTCCCTCCCCCATGTCTCTACAGAGGCAGTTGGTGTGACCAGTCAACGACCAGTATTTTGTCCTTTTCATAAGAAGGAGCAGCTGAAGCTTTACTGTGAAACATGTGACAAACTGACGTGTCGGGATTGCCAGTTACTAGAACATAAAGAACATAGGTACCTGCATCTTTGGTTTGTATACATGGATTTATAATATAGCTTTAGGAGGACTAGACGACTGCTGGCATCACAGCAAATGGCGGTCTGTAAGTGTTTCGTTCAGCTAGCAGTGTGTTGACCTATTAAAGGATTTTTCAACTTTGATGTTATTGACTTTGGAGCCAAGTGATTCTTTGTTGTAGGGCCTATCTGGTGCATTGTATGGTGTTTAATTGTACGGTGTTTTACCTCTATTTACTAGATTCCAGTAGCATTCTCCCAGTTGTGACAATTAAAAATGTCTCCAGACATTGCCAAATGCCCTGGGGAGGAAAATCACCCCAGTTGAAAACCACTGGCCTGCACACTTTAAAAATATATAGAATTGGTTGCCAGTGTTGTAGATGAGATTTTACATTTAAAAATGTGTAGTTCTTCGGTTTTGGTTTTTTGTTTTGTTTTTAAAGAAAATTGAATCTGTTGCAGCCCTAGGCGCCATATATTTTCATGTCAGCATTTGACTGGAATTGACTTTAGTCCTCTTTAAAATGGTCATACTTCTCTAATTCATCATAGTTCCTACTACAGCTAACTTTTACATCTGTCCTCCATTGGCATTTGAGTTAGCAACAACTGAATTAAATAGTAAGATTATGATATACTGATACAATTACAATTGGTTTAAAAAAGTCTAGGCTTCCAGTAGTGGCAGACTAGGTAATTTGGACCAACCATACCAGTGAGCTCATACCAGTGTAGCTCAGGGGCTTCCCTGGTGGTTCAGCAGGTAAAGAATCTGCTGGCAATGCATGAGACCTGGGTTGGGAAGATCCCCTGGAGAAGGGAAAGGCTACTCACTGCAGTATCTGACCTGGAGAATTCCATGGACTGTATCGTCCGTGGGGTCGTAAAGAGTCAGACATGATGAAATGGCTTTCACTTTCACTATACCAGTGAGGGTAACTAGAAAACATGGACAAAATACAGAAACCATGGATATTTTAGAGTTGGTAATAAAGAGTTATTAACACACTCCAGTACTCTTGCCTAGAAGTCCCATGGACAGGAGAAGCCTGGCAGGCTATTGTCCATGGGGTCACAAAGAGTCAGTCCCAACTTAGTGACTAAACAACAATAATTACTAGACCAGGATTGGGTTGCAGTGGGGACAGAAAATGGTACAGGCTTTTTTTCCCTTTGCAGCATTTGCCTAGAGGTTGAAGGGTGCTTTTAACAAGTTCTCAGAGCTAAAAGACAGGGATTGTAGTTCCAGGGTCACAAGGGTTAAAGGCATCTCCTTGCCTTGCGTTGGGATCCTGAAAGTCAACACTATTATGATAAAGATCAATTAATTAGTAAATAGTTCCTCATCAGAACTAAAACACAGAGTCAAATCTTCCCAGTACCTAAAGTTGGATTAAATTTAAATCATACTGCTTGTGCCTCAAGATACCTGGTTGAATAAAATGTGAATCCTCCCTGGAAGAAGACATCACTCTATTCCTCAAATCTATTTAATAATGAGTTTTGCAAAATGGGTTCAGCACACAATTCAGTTCAGTTCAGTCGCTCAGTCGTGTCCGACTCTTTGCGACCCCATGCATTGCAGCACGCCATGCCTCCCTGTCCATCACCAACTCCCGGAGTCTACCCAAACCCATGGCCATCGAGTCAGTGATGCCATCCAACCATCTCATCTTCCGTCGTCCCCTTCTCCTCCTGCCCCCAAGCCTCCCCAGCATTAGGGTCTTTTCCAATGAGTCAACCCTTTGCATGAGGTGGCCAAAGTATTGGAGTTTCAGGTTCAACATCAGTCCTTCCAGTGAACACCCAGGATTGATCTCCTTTAGGATGGATTGATTGGATCTCCTTGCAGTCCAAGGGACTCTCGAGTCTTCTCCAACACCACAGTTCAAAAGCATCAATTCTGTGGTGCTCAGCTTTCTTCACCATCCAACTCTCACATCCATACATGACCACTGGAAAAACCATAGCCTTGACTAGACGGACTTTTGTTGGCAAAGTAATGTCTCTGCTTTTAAATATGCTATCTAGTTTGGCCATAACCTTTCTTCCAAGGAGTAAGCATCTTTTAATTTCAGGGCTGCAATCACCATCAGCAGTGATTTTGGAGCCCAAAAAAATAAAGTCTGACACTGTTTCCACTGTTTCCCCATCTATTTCCCATGAAGTGATGGGACCGGATGCCATGATCTTAGTTTTCTGAACTTTGAGCTTTAAGCCAACTTTTTCACTCTCCTCTTTCACTTTCATCAAGAGGCTCTTTAGTTCTTCTTCACTTTCTGCCATAAGGGTGGTGTCATCTGCATATCTGAAGTTATTGATATTTCTCCCGGCAATCTTGATTCCAGCTTGTGTTTCTTCCAGCCCAGCGTTTCTCATGATGTACTCGGCATAGAAGTTAAATAAGCAGGGTGACAATATACAGCCTTGACAGACTCCTTTTCCTATTTGGAACCAGTCTGTTGTTCCATGTCCGGTTCTAACTGTTGCTTCCTGACCTGCATACAGGTTTCTCATGAGACAGGTCAGATGGTCTGGTATTCCCATCTCTTTCAGAATTTTCCACAGTTCATTGTGATCCACACAGTCAAAGGCTTTGGCATAGTCAATAAAGCAGAAATAGATGTTTTTCTGGAACTCTCTTGCTTTTTCAATGATCCAGCGGATATTGGCAATTTGATCTCTGGTTCCTCTGCCTTTTCTAAAACCAGCTTGAACATCTGGAATTTCACGGTTCACGTATTGCTGAAGCCTGTCTTGGAGAATTTTGAGCATTACTTTACTAGCATGTGAGATGAGTGCAGTTGTGCAGTAGTTTGAGCACACAATTAGAAATAACCAAATATGTTAGGCAATGTGATACAAGGCAATGTGAACAATGTCTAGAACTTAACATTACAATAACTGATTAACTCAGTAAAGGGTTTAAGAGCCGATTTGACATGCCAGTAAGTGAGAATTCATGAACTGGAAGAAAATTAAGAAAACATCAAAATTAACACGATAAACAGAAAGACGTAAAATGGACCAAAATGATGTAACACAGTGTGTAATTAGGCTCCAAGAAGGAAAGAGAGAATGGGAAGGAAGCAACATTTGAGGGCAGAGTATAATGGCTTAGCACTTTGTAATGCGAAGATATCTAGCTCATATTCAAGGAGCCTCATAACTCCTCAGCAGGATAATTAAAAAATAAAGTAACATTTTTGAAGTGTAAAAAGAAAATAACTATAAAACTGAAATTCTATACCCAGTGAACATATTCTTCAGAAATGAGAGTTAATGAGAAAGACATATTCAGACAAAATAAACTGAGAGAATATATCCCGGGTAAACACTCACAAAAGCACTTTAGGCAGAAGAAAAACAGTATGTGATGAGTGATGGAAAGAGTAGTAGTTAAAATAAGTATGAGTAAATCAGAATAAGTGTTGACTTAACAATGTCTTAGTGTGTGTCGGGTGTGTGTTAGTGTTACATGTCACACAGCAGACGTGTTAGGAGGATATGGAGTTCATGTCCTTAGAATTGTAAGGATGACAGTAGTAAATATAAATTAATCTTAGATGATAAGTCAAAATATGCATTTTCTAATGCAGAAAGTAGTCACTAAAAGAATAGTAAAAATCAATATTATCAGTATAACAGAGGAAGTGGAAAAATTAATAATTAGTCTAAACTCAGACGAAAGAAGACAAAAGGAACAAAGAACAAGTGGGATGTAGTAGTGCTTTGATGGGCTGGTAGGTCTCTAAATCTATTTGTAGTTGTAATAAACATGAACGGATAAAATGTTCCAAATTAAAACATTCCAGGCTGAATAAGGAAGCAGAGAATCTGGAATTCTCCAGGCGGGAATACTGGAGTGGGTAGCCTTTCCCTTCTCCAGGGGATCTTCCTGACCCAGGAATCGAACCGGGGATTCTTTACCAGCTGAATTCCAGGGAAGCCCAAGCAGTTAGAAATAAATTTAAATAAAGCATCAAGGAAGTTCCAATAGATATTAGAAAATGTTTTTGTCTGAATAATAATGAAAATGTTATCCTTGAAGTATACGGCTAAAGCCATGATTAGAGGAAATTATCATTAAATGCGTATATTCGATGTTAGGGATAAAAATAAATGTATTAAACATTTATCTCAAGTTAGAAAAAAACAGTAAATTAAACCCAAAGTAAGTAGCAAAAAGGATATGATAGATACAATGCAGAAACTAATGAAATAGTCATAGTGAAAAGTTGGATCAGAATAGTCCTTTAATTTAGTAATATCTGTAAAGACTCCCTCCTTCTTAAGGGATAATGAATGGAAAAGCTGCCTTCTATGGATATATTTGGTGTTTTTTTTTAAGTTATTGTTTACATCCTTTATATCCATTATCATCCAAGTGGGCTTCCCTGGTGGCTCAGATGGCAAAGAATCTGCCTGCAATGTGGGAGACCCAGGTTCGATCCCTGGGTCAGGAAGGTCCTCTGGAGAAGGAAATGGAAACCCACTCCATTATTCTTATCTGGAGAATCCCATGGACAGAGGAGCCTGTCAGGCTGCAGTCCATGGGGTCGAAAAGAGTCAGACACAACTGAGCAACTAAGCATACCCATTATCTTAGGCTTCTGTTATTTGTTTGCTTTGGGGCTTTTCCTCATTTGAGACAGACATATTTGTGTGAAATTATTTGCTAATTATTTTTTCAGGTACCAATTTATAGAAGAAGCTTTTCAGAATCAGAAAGTGATCATAGATACACTAATCACCAAACTGATGGAAAAAACAAAATATATAAAATTCACAGGAAATCAGATCCAAAACAGGTAAATTTATATTTGTGGTATTATTTAAATCATCTTTATATACAATGTATTAAGTTTATTAATTTTAAGAACAGACAATTTGCTCAACTCATTGAGAAGTACATCCAAGTGAGTTGTCAGAGGGGTCTAATAACACTGAGTTGATAATACTTGTCCAGAAACTGAATTTCTGCAAAGTTTGAGAGTATTCTTCTCAGCCATGAAATTTCAAAACTGTTGTTAACAGCTCATTTATCAGGTAAGTATTCATAAAATTTTAAATTATTTGCTGTTTTCCAATTTTCCAAGAAATGCTAGGATATAAAAACTGTAAAATATTTTAACAATTAGATAAATAATTGCTATTTTAAGGAAGAAGAACATATCATAGAACATCAGGAGACGGGGCTTGTTGAACTGTTTCACATATCTTTTACTCTTTAACGGGTACAATATTTAAAACAGTTTCTACATATTGCCTGTTATACTTTTGTCCTCCAAGGGATCAAATCATCAGCTGTCGTCTTACAGTTCAGTGATTGGGGGAGCAAACCACTGACCTCTGTGGGGAAGAGGAATTTGTCTGGTACCCCTTTTTATCCCATTTGGGACCCACACTGACATTTTACAACACCTGTGAAACTCCATGTCTCCTTTCCTTTGTTGTTGTGCACACAGAAATAACATGTCACTGCTTAAATCGATCAAGAAAGAGAGAGCCTGAATAAGAGGAGTTTTCAGTGCTGTTCACAGGGAAAAAATATATCAGCCTCTTATAGTTCATCTTCCTTAAGATCAGTTGTCATAATCTGTTACTCTGATCATTTTGCAACATGGCTAGGATGGGGCATTTGGTACTTTTTTCCAAGGAGTTCTTTGGTTTACCTGGTTTTCTTAAAGGAGATTTTAAGTATAATTTAACCTTTTCTTGATAACCTGGTGGTGTTATTATTATATCTACTTATTATTATACATTGTGGTAATAAAAGTTCTGTGGTGTGTCTTTTAGTTTTTATTATTCTTTTGTTATTGGCTCTCATTTCATTTTACCTTTCTCTTTCATATAAAAACTGTAATTGACCAAATACTATTTTCTTTGCCATATTCCAATCAAGTACTGTATTTGGCAAAATTGACATAACTGGTGGATTTAAAATTTTTGTATTTGAATAATGGAAAATATATAATGAATATTTATGGAATGATAAGGATAGATAGTTTTTCCCATCTGATGGCAAAGAGCAGCAATTGTAAAATAACTAATTTTGTGTAAACTATCCACCCTTGATGAACTTCACCCATTTGACTTTTTTCTTTTACTGTGTATATGGTATGAGTTCTGAGCCAAAGTTTACTTTAAAAAAAAAGAAAGATATCCATTTATCCCAACATTTGTTCCAGTTGTTGAAAAGGCTATCCTGTTGCTGTTAAACTGCGTTGGCACCTTTGTAGAAAATCATTTGACCATGTGTATGAGATTATTTTGGACTCTCCATTTCGTTCCATTTTCTTTCTTGCTAATACCACACTTGCTTCATGACTAGAGCTTTTTATAGTAAATCTTAAAATCAGACAGTGTGAATTTTCCAAATTTGTTTTACTTTTTTTAAAAGTTGTTTACACTATTTTTTAAAAAATAATACATTATGGTATTGAAGGATTTTCTTTTTTGAATGGTAAGAATTTAAAATCTTTGAATTAGTTGCTAATTGTTAATATCTTTATAGCCTACCTGATTATAAAAAGGTTAAATTTACTGGACTGACTTCACTATGAATTCATTTTTATTCATATGCAAACATGGCATTACTTGTGCCTTTTTTCATTCTGTTCTACTGTCATGAGATTTTTGTTTTTTGAGGTTGTTTACTTCCTTGATCAGATAGATAGTTTCTCTTGATCCTATAGCCAATGTTGATGTTCAGTAATTATCGTGAAGAATTTCCAACATGGCAGGGAATAAATAGCCCAGGGAACTTATACTCAATATTTTGTAATAATGTATAAGGGAAAATAATCTGAATAATAATAATATATATATATATGTATGTGTAACTGAATCCCTTTACCATACACCTGAAACTGATACAACGTTGTAAATCAACTACAATTTAAAAAAAAAAAAAAGAATTTCCAACAGAGAATAAAATCCCTGCCCCATTGATCTTAAGTTTTGGAAGATAACTATGGGGAAAGCAGACAGAAGAAGTGAAGCCTTTTATTTACCTCATAATGTTTGATGGTGGATGCCTCATTTTTATCTGCTTCTATAAGGTATTCCGGTTTGATGCTGTGTTATTTTTTTTCTCATCCATCTTGATCTCCATGAAAACATTTTCTCTGATCAAAGGAAAAAATATATATGGTGGTTTGTAAAAACATAAAGTAGTTATTTGGCTGCTTATTTCAAGACAAATGTTATTAAAAGTAGCTAACTATTATTATGGTCTTTTGGTTTTTATTCAGATATAATGAATGGGCAGCAGTTCAGATGACTAAGATAATTGTGACACATTTAAGCTTTTCTACTTCTTAGTTGCAGTGAATACAGTAGAACTCAGAGTCATGGTTTTCCTTATCTTGTTTATAAATCTTTTTTTTTTTTTCTGTCCTTATAGGCTGAGAATTTTTCTAGGTGTCATCATAATTTTTCTGAATATTATTTCCTTAAAATGTGTTCATTCTTTTACAGTTTTATACATTTTTATTTTAAGATTGAACCGAAGTGACTGTCTTTTGGAAGAATTATATTATTGCTCTCTCATCTTTAAGAAAGTCAATTTAAACTGAAGGACCCTGAGGAATAGCCAAGCTTTTAAGAGCTGAAAACTTTCTGGTCTAATTTAGACATTGAAAAATCATTATTGCGTGTTGTAAAACAAATCTGCCTTAGATTTTAGATTTTCCCCTTTTGTTTAATTTTCAGGATAATTGAAGTAAATCAAAATCAGAAGCAGGTGGAACAGGATATTAAAGTTGCCATATTTACATTGATGGTAGAAATAAATAAAAAAGGTAAAGCTTTACTGCATCAGCTTGAGGTAAGTTACTGTTAATGGGACAAAATGTAGTGATTATGTTAAGTGTTTTCTTATCATTTATGATTCAGTAATATTTTAGGCCCTACCTTGTAGCTGACAATTTATGACTTTAAAATACACTAGGAGTGTCTTAATCCTTATTGTTTACTTCTTTGCACAAAGCATAATGCCTTGCTTGAAGGAGGAGCTTAGTAAATGTTAACAAGATGAACTGTTTTAGAGATTCATTGAACTGACAGCTTTGGGTCCCCAAAGCAGTGCGGCAAAGTTTTTCAGGAAGTTACCCTAAGTTATATTTAAATCTCAAATATATACATTTAACCTTAGGAGAAATTAGATAAAAGGATGTGTCTCCTCCCCTCAACAGTCTTAATTGTGAAAGCAATACTCAGGGAGTGATGCTCAAGGCACTTAGGATAGTTTTTTCTCACTGCAGGTAAGAAAAATGTTACTGTCTTAATCAGCTTTTTTACACACATAAAAGGTCAAAATCCAGAGTTAATGTTTGGCTCAAATAATATGAAGCTACAACTTCTACATGGTATCTTAATGCAATACTAATTGCATGATATTTAGGTATTCTTGTAATATATTGGTACAAAAGGAATTTAAGAGTAGAGAAGCAAATTAAGAGAATAAAAGAATCCTAATGTTTGAAGATTTAAGGGGAAGAAAGCTCATAGAAATAAGTTAGTTCAACCTCTTTATCTATAGTTAACAAAATTATAAGGTCTTTGTCAGCAAGATCTCTTCCTCTTGGAAGAGCATGATCATTCCCGTGGTTTATCAAACATACAGGAAGCAGAGATCAAAATGATTCTCTCTCCTTTTGGAAACAAATACGTAGTGAAAAAGTTTTCTGGCTAGGAGGAATCAGACCCCATTTATAGTAACTATCTTTTCAAGGTTCTAGGGTGCATTGGGGGGTTGTTGCTTTGTTTAGCTAGAAGCATTTAAACTATTTTAAAAGATGTCAGAGCTCTACTTAAAGTCAGATGTCACATCAGTTTGCTTTCTCAGAGTGAATAGTGCACACATTGCCGTAGCTGTTTACAAATTTCACTGTAAATCAGGGTCGCTTGTTTTTTAAAAATCCAGGAAAGAACACAAGATGACCACATCTTCAAATCTCTAAAAGTGAACCTGGTCATCAGCATTATTTTGAATCAACTTTATATATTGACTTACAATTTTTATAGGGACTTTTAAGTATTCTTGTCAGTCTTCATACCTTTTCTCCTGGTTCATAGGATCATCCTTTAAGGCAAATAAATGTAATCAGTGTTTTCTAATAATTTGAAGGAAGTCAGCCAAGTAGTTATTAACCATAGAAGACCAAGAAATTTGGGCTTCTGATTCTCAATTTGCAACATCTCTAAAAGTCAACAGAATTTTATTCTTTCTAGAATGTCTCCAAAGAAACACTTAGGTTTTTCATGGTCAGAAAGAGCCTAGCAGATCATCTCTGAACTTAAGATTAGACACAACAAAGCCATCAGTAATCACTGCAGTGACTTAATTCAGTTTGAAGTCACTCAGTCATGTCCAACTCTTTGCAACCCCATGGATTGTGTAGCCCACCAGGCTCCTCCGTCCATGGAATTTTCCAGGCAAGAATACTGGAGTTGGTTGCCATTTCCTTCTCCAGGGGATCTTCCCGACCCAGGGATCGAACCTGGGTCCTCCACATTCCAGCCAAATGCTTTACCATCTGAGCCACCGGGGAAGCCTCTAATTCACTGTAGCATGTATGTATTTTCCAAATTTGAAACCAACTAGGGCCAGGATGTAGGTTCACTTTTTCTATTGAGATTATAATTGCATATTGGAGTATAGCAATTTTACTTAACATTTCTTTGAGCCAGTGGAAGGTCCTGTTTTCTCCTCCTTTCCTTGCCAGGTAAAGGAGACCTTCGGGGTAGAGACCTTTAAAATAGCCCACATTTAGTGGGGTTTTCTTCTACTCTGGACTGACCTGTGTTCTTGCTTGGGTACTTCCCTTGGAGAAATTCTGTAGTCTGCTCTTCTGTGGCTTTTCTGAGAGTGCATTCATTCCATTAGTCACTGTATCAGTTGGTTCAGGGCAGTTTTCAATAGACAATAATTATATGCTTCCCCTTTTTATTTCTTACTACATACAAAGCATAAATGTTGTCTACCATGTGGCATGACTTGGCACAAAGTAGCTGCAATCAGGATAAGAGTGCCTGAAAGGAGAAATCATGTGTTTGAGTAAATCATGTGATCTGGTAGCTTTACTCGATTGCTGGGTAGTACACCTATTTTATTTGTTAGTATTGAATTTAATGGGCACTTGCTTTATTAAAGAGCTTCCCAGGTGGCGCTAGTGGTAAAGAACCTGCCTGCCAATGCAGGAGACATAAGAGACGTGGGTTTGATCCCTGAGTCAAGACCGTCCCCTGCAGGAGGGCATGGTAGCCCACTCCAGTATTCCTACCTGGAGAATACCATGGCAAAGGAGCCTGGTGGGCTGTAGTCCATAGGGTCACAAAGATAGCTAATCCATGGTTTTGTGGCTTTTTGGATACTGGAAGATGGATGAACAGAAACCTAAATCCCAGAATATGTAAAAACCCAACCCAAGGCCTTGGGCAGCAGAGATGAGGTGGCATCGGGGGTGACTGTGACACTGGAGACATGATTTTTACTTCAGTGAGAGTGATCTTTTGTACCTAGGGATAAGTTACTGTCACTTGGTTCTTAGAGGTGGTGGTTATTTTAATTTGGTAATCTGAAAATGACCATAAAAATGCATTACATGCAGAACTAATTTTGAAGCTTTTTTTCAGAGTCTTGCAAAAGATCATCGAATGAAACTTATGCAACAGCAGCAGGAAGTGGCTGGACTTTCTAAACAGTTGGAACATGTCATGCATTTTTCTAAATGGGCAGTTTCCAGTGGCAGCAGCACAGCATTACTTTATAGCAAGCGACTGGTGAGATCAACTGTGTGGTTTAGTACAGAGAGATACAGTGATGTTACTAGAATGCTCAAAATTTAGAAATGTTCATTAATCTATACTTAAGTGCTTTTTACCTTTTTCTAATTTTCATCAATCACAATATTTTGGTTTAAAAAAATTTTTAAACTCCCATGATTTAGGTGTTTCTTCAATTTATTCTGCCACTGTCACTTCTATTTTGTTCTTTTCCATATTTTCCCTTAGTGACAACTGAACTTAATACTAACAATAATGATAATGGTAAACATTTCCTGATTACCTACAGTGTGCCAGGCACTTAATTCTAAGCATTTCATGTAATATTTTATGTAAACATTTACATCATTTTTATGAGATGGGTGTACCTATCCATTGTATGAATGATGAAACCAAAGCATGAATTAACACACATAAGGCCACTCAGAATTCCAACTTGGACACCCAAACCCAGAGGCTTTGTTCCTCTTGTCAACACTGCATTGTTTACCCTGTCAGTGATGTGTGGTGCTGGATATTTCAACCCCATTGCTACAGAAAAGTGGCTGTCATTTGTCCAACTATTTGCAGAATAGTCTAGAACCTTGCTACTGAAAATGTGTTTACTGCATACTAATCACCTGAGGATTCTGGTTCAGTAGATGTGATTCTTTAGTTCTAACAAGCTCCCAGGTGATGCTATGCTAATACTGCTGGTCTGTAGACCACATCTTTAGTAGCAAGGATGTAGAAGAGATTTAGCCGTGGGAGTCACACCATATAAGCATTCTTAAAAACTCCTGCTCTACTCATATTAAAGATTCCACAGAGATTTATATTTGGAAATCAAATTATGACATCCAAATCTGTTTTCTGTTCACCTACTCTGTTTTGTGGAAGAAATTTTCTATGACTATATTGAAATAAGGAAATGCATTTCAGGATAAACTTGTGTAAACTAGGTTCAAATATTGAGTGACTTACTAGAAAACTGATTTGTAACTGTTTCTAAAACTGTTCTTAATCATGAATTATATTCAACTCTTAAGATTTTTTTTCTTTTATAATCATCAATGATATGTTCTCTCAATCTTGAGCTGTTTTTTCTTTTTCTTTTTTTACTGCTTCATTAGTCTAATGAAAAAGAGCTTCTATGCAGTACATACTTTTTCTGTTACTTATATTTTCCTATAAGTCAAACAAAACACAGATAAAAGGGGAAAGTGAGAGAATTGTCTTTTTCTCTACTAGACCCATAATGAATATTTTTATTTGTACGTAAGAAAACATATTTGCACAGATACTCAGTCTCCTTATCAGTTTAATAATCTGTTTCTCTAATTTTATTCTACGATTTTGTTTGTGATTATAATAAGAAAACAGTAAAGTTAGAGGATAGGATTACTTAATCTGCACAATGAGCTCTTAAAATAGAGAGGGAGACTGTTCTCTGTATTATACACAGGAGAAAATAGACACAAGGAAGCGCAAGGAACCAGTATTACCAGCTTCCTGACTCACTGAATTGTGGTGGGCCTTGCTGCATCACTGGCAGCAGATATAGCTGGTAAAATAATTTACCTGTGATGAATGCAGAGCTAAAGCTTGTGATTACTTGTAAACATTTAGAAGGATTTTTATCCTAAGAAAATTTGAAAGTCACTATATTATGCAACTCTGTCCTTTAGAGCTTCCATGCTTCATAAATATAGATGTGTTTTCTCAGGTTATTTTTTAAATAATGGCTTTTATATGCTTAAAAATTAAAAAGAAATCTCTTACTGGCCTGAAATTTCAAGCTTAGCTTGAGATTCTTAGTTCATTTTTTTTTGCAATAGGAGTTATACTCAGTAAAAGACCAAACCCGTTGGAATAGGAGAATCCTTTCAGAAGTCCAGTTTTAAATATATTTGAAAACATTTTCACAGTATTTCCTTAGGGTTCTTCTCTCATCTGTTAAACATTCAGTTTATCCTTAACATTATTCAGAAGAAAGATAAGAAATACTGACAGAAGAGACCAAGAGAATGTACTAGCAATAGGTATCTCTGTAATACTAGTGACTAAGAAACTGTTGGAGTATATAAGTAGTAAAAGGGAATTCCACAATCTTTTTTACTCCCTTTCCCTTGTCCTCCTATATAATTAACCTTCAAAGACTTTCTTTATGTTTCTTGAATATCTCATTGCAGTGCCTTACTTTTAGTCCTCAGTGCTCAGAATATATCATGTTCTTTTGCCTGGATTACTGTTACCCTTTCTTAGGATGCTGTTTCCTTTTAGAGACTACTGGGTTTAGTTTAAGTTTGTCTTCCATTCCTTTTGGCAGCCTTCCCTGATCGACACTGGGTTGGATTAACCTTCTCTGTGTTTACAAAGCCCTTATGTGTATATCCATCTTACTGTTACTTATTTTTATCTACTGTTACTACATTTGCATATCTTTCTTTGAATTTCATTAGATTTTTTTTCCCTTTTTTTTTTTTTTTTTTTTTTTAGATTGCACTGGGTTTCCATTGCTGTGGGCTTTCTTTAGTTGCAGTGAGTAGGGGCTATTCTTTGTTGCAGTGTGTGGGCTTCTCGTTGCTGTGGCTTCTCTTGTGGAGCACAGGCTCCAAGCATGCGGGCTTCAGTAGTTGTGGCACACAGGCTTAGTTACTCCATGGCATCTGGGATCTTCCTGGACCAGGGATCAAACCCATGTCTGCTGCATTGGCAGGCAGATTTTTATTCACTGGACCTCAAGAGAAGTCTTTTTACTTCTCTAAGGGTAGAAATTTTATGTTATCCAGTGCTTGATATATAGGAATTCAGTGAAAGATTGATAGTAAATAAATAAGGTATTAGATAATATCAACTGTCAGAAGCTATAAATAAATATAGGTAAAACTTTCTGTTATGTTTTACAGGATTGGAAACTCAAATACTAAATTTCTTTGTTTAACTTGAGTAGAAAGGAGGCAGTATACAGTACTGCCATCTCAAAAGCTATTTTGACATCTTTCGTATTTTTTTAAAATTTTGTCTATTGCTTTTTGAACAGTAGCTAAGTTTTCAGTGTGAAACCTGAGTTTACTTAAGTTCAGATACATCTGAAGACATCAACAAATACATTTAATGACCCGTTATTTATCTTTTACACTAGTCAAGGTTTATGACTCCTCAGAATTATCTCAGACTTGCATCAAGGGTTTCAATAAGTATAATGGTCTGTATTCGAGATGGGTAATATAATTTAACAAGAGGTTTTATATATTTACATTGAATGTCAGTAAAATACAGCAGAAATTGTTATTTAAGATAAAGAGCAGAGTTTGGCCAAATTTAGTATTACTTTTAGACCATTCCACAACTTAATTAGCAAATAGGTACTAGTTATCTGAGTTAAAAATAAATTCCATGTCTTCTAGTTTCTCATCAGCAAAAGAAGGAATTTACAGCATGATACCTCAAAGGAAAAATAAACTGTTTCCAAGTGATTTACCCCATAGTTCCTTTAATTAAAGCTGATTACCATCTAAGGAAGTGCTTATGTTTCTGACTTAATAATTTTGGGGGGCAAGAAAGCTTTATTTTTCAAGTTCCACACTAAAACTCATCTATCTGAAGTGCTAAGTTACTATAGTGTGCCAAAAAGGATTGCTAAAATAAGAATAATCCACTCTACTTGCTGGCAGGGAGCCTTTAGCATGGTGACTGTGAGGACACCGGGTAGTGAAGAGGCTTGGGGACCACAGAGAGGCAGCCCCAGCCAAAGGCACAGAGTGGGGAGTGGGGAGCACAGAGGTATAAGCAAAGTGTCATCTGGATTTTGGTTACGTTAAGCAACAGAGTATCAGTAAATGGACTGAGCAAGTAAGTAAATATATTGAGGACAATGGCAGCCAAGTTTTGGTTTGTTTGTTTGTTTTCCTACTAGAGAAGATATTTAGAAACATAGAAAAAAGAATAAAGCTATAAAGATCCCTAAGATAGAGGTATAATTATGAACTCAGAGTTTAATAAAGGTCCGTATAGTCAGAGCTATGGTTTATCCGGTAGTCATGTAAGGATGTGTGAGTTGCACCGTAAAGAAGACTGAGTGCTGAAGGATTGAAGCTTTTGAACTGTGGTGTTGGAGAAGACTCTTCAGAGTTCCTTGGACTGCAAGGAGATGAAACCAGTCAGTTCTAAAGGAAATCAGCCTTGAATATTCATTGGAAAGACTGATGCTGAAGCTGAAACTCCAATACTTTGACCACCTGATGTGAAGAGCTGACTCGTTAGAAAAGACTCATGCTAGGAGACTGAAGGCAGGAGAAGAAGGGGACAACAGAGGATGAGATGGTTGGATGGCATCACTGACTGAATGGCTGTGAGTTTGAACAAGCTCTGGCAGATGGTGAAGGACAGGGAAGCCCAGCGTGCTGCAGTCAATGGGGTCACAAAGAGTCGGACACGACTGAGTGGCTGGACAATAACAGAGTTTTATGCGTATACACAGATCTGGAAGTAATTATAGATGTATAAGTGTATGTTTGCTATACTCAGCAGCAGTGAACCCAGTGTCCTTCCACATATGGGTTTCTAAATATCAAACAAAGTGAGAGAAAGTGCAAGTTGTACCCAGAATATCTTGCACTGATGAAATGATGAAGACTTGTTTACAAGACCAGGATCCAGCCTAAGTGGGTCACCCTGGGCACACCCACAAATTTGAGGCTCAAACTAAAAAAACAATGGATTACAACACATTGGATTAAGTAGGAATAAATGAGCCCATGATGAGAAAAATAGGTAAATGACAAAAAAGGGAAGAGTTTATGGTGAGAATATAAATAAGTAGAGAAAGAATAGTGAAAATAAAGAAGCACATTTGGTCACTGTCTTAGTGAAACTGTTGGCCACTCAGTCGTGTCCAGTTCTTTGACCCCATAGACTGTAGCCCGCCAGGCTCCTCTGTCTATCCTTGGGATTTCCCAGGCAAGAATATTGGAGTGGGTTACCATTCCCTTCTCCAGGCTATCTTCCCAACTTAAGGATTGAACCTTGGTCTCCCTCATGGCAGGCAGATTCTTTACCAGCTGAGCCACCCACTGTCTTAGAGGAAATTCAAAAGGAGTTATCACTGGGTACTAACATAGTGAATAGAGCATTGGTGAGGAATAGGGTTTTCGTATAACCCTAAAATACCTCTCTGCAAAATACTGGTGAGTTATAAACAGGGAGAGGTGGATTTACAGCAGAGAAACTGGGCAGCAGAATAACTAGAAGATGAAGATTAGTATCAGCAATGGTTGGGCAGTTTATATCCTGAGCTTCTCAATATGATGCACTGAGAAGTGCACATGATCACTTGTGTGGTTTTCCTGACAAGGATACTTTACCTGTACTGGAGGAAATACACTCGAACCCAGGTTGAAAGTCATCCTACTGAATGTAAAGCATGAAATCATCAAAGACATACATGTCAGGGAAAGACCGAAGAGACATGGCAATTGAATGCCACTTATATTCCTAGTGAGCATCCTGGAAAGAGTCACTGTGAAAACAGTTGACATTAGAATGAGATCTCTGGGTTGAGTGGTGGTGTTGCAACAGAGTTGCTTTCTGAATTTGTACTTTGTTGCTTATATGAGAGGATCTTTGATTTAGAATATAGTCACTGGAGTGTTTAGAGGAGACAGAATCTAATGTCTTCAGCTTGTTCTCAGAAGGTTTGTAAAAAGACTGGTAATAGTAGTGTGTGTGCACAGGAATCCCCGAGTGGGCCCTGAAATAAATGTGCTTAATATATTAACTGTCGGGAAATCTGAGTGAAGGGTTATTTTTACTTTTCTCCAATTTTAAAATGACTTCAAAATAAATTCAATTTTAGAAAATGATAAAGCATATTATAAAGGAAAAATTGGGGGCATCTTTCTTTTGATTAGCATCTTATTGAGAATGTTTTATAGTGAGAATTACTAAGATGCAAAGAATTAAGGAAACGAGAAAAACTTAGGGAAAAGAGCGCTGTGTTGAGTGCTGTTTGTCAAACACTGTGCCATGTACTCTACATTGTCCCAGAATAAACATGTTTTACTCAGAATTTAGTATAGCTGTTTGAGATAATTTAGCAATTAAAGGAAGCAAACTTATTTATTCAACATTTATTGAATGCCTGCTTTATATTTAAAGCAGCATTGTAAATACTAAGGGAACAGAAAACAAAGCAAAATATCTGTCCTTAAAAAGCTGCATTTTAGTAAAGAGAGATAGACAATACCAGAACAAGTAAAACATATAGACCATTGCATGGTGTTGAGTGCTATAGAGAAAACAGTAAATTAAGGGAAGAATCTGGGAACATTGGGGTAGGATTGTGGTTTCAGATAGGGAATTCTACCTAAAGAGGGTGGTATTTGAGCAAACACCTGAAGAAGGTGACAAAGCAAGCCAGGCAGATGCTCGCAGGGAGTATTCAGGTGGAGCGCAAGCACGGACAGCAGGCGAGACTGAGGGGGGAGTTACTTGTGACGTGGACAACAAGGAGGCCTAAGAGGAGCACAGTGAATGAACACGCGGTAGGATGAGTAAGTACTGAGATGTAAATTTGAGTTGTATAAATGATGAGACTGGATGAGATCTCTAAAAAGTATGTGGGTGTAGGAGAGAGAGCAGTTGCAAGACACCCTGGTGTGGGAGAGGAGGAAGAACCAACACTGGAGACTGAGATGTGACACTGGAACTCAACCTATACTCGGTGACCTTAAAAAGTAGCAGCTGGTGAAATAAGGGGAAAACCATGAGACTGTAGTTTGCTAGAAGCCAAATGAAGAAAATGCTTTGCTTCCATGAGGGCCAAATGATCACCTGTGTGAAAAGCTACTGAAAGCCTGAGGGGAGGAATTGCTGAGTAGTGTCTTTGAATCGGCAAGGGTGTTGGGTCCTGTTGCAAAGTGTAATGGCTTCCCTGGGGCTCAGATGGTAATGAATCTGCCTGCGATGTAGGAAACCCCGGTTCTGTCCCTGGGCTGGAAATCCCCTGGAGAAGGAAATGGCGACCTACTCCAGTTTTGGGTTTGGTAAGAGATAGTCATTCGGAGAAGGCAATGGCACCCCACTCCAGTACTCTTGCCTGGAAAATCCCATGGATGGAGGAGCCTGGTAGGCTACTGTCCATGGGGTCGCTGAGAGTCGGACACGACTGAGCAACTTCACTTTCACTTTTCCCTTTCATGCACTGGAGAAGGAAATGGCAACCCACTCCAGTATCCTTGCCTGGGGAATCCCAGGGACGGCGGAGCCTGGTGGGCTGCCGTCTGTGGGGTCACACAGAGTCGGACACGACTGAAGCGACTTAGCAGCAGCAGCAGCAGCAGTCATTTGAAATAGTCATTTAGGAGAGTATGGACATGAAGGACCAGAGGAATGTCATATGATAGCCTGTCAACCTTAGTAAATAGGCTGTGTTTTTGAAGTCGGATCAGTCCCTTTACCAGTCCAATTACAGTCATTAGAAAGTTAGATTTAACCAGTGTTGTTTGTTGGTGGTTGTTTCAGAGAAAGGTTGAGGAGAAGGGAGTGTGTGTAATTTGACATGTGAGAGAAAGGTGTTGAGGATATATGCAAGGAAATGATTATGAGGATTACTCCTGGGATTTAAGCTGGATAAGGAGAAATTGACCTATAGTGTTTGACGTGAAACCGAGCAACTAACACTTCACTTCAGAGGGATATTGTAAGATTGGGAGGTAAGATAAAGTCAAAGGACAGGGAAAATTTTAGGAGCAAAGGTTTATAGGACCTTTAGGGTTTGTAGGATTATTGGGATCTGGGCACTAGAGGGAATAATCTGGAAAGAAAGGTCATCTAATTGTATATTAAAATCATCCGGAATTTGTTGTTCAGCTGCTAGGTCACGTCTGACTATTTGTGACCCCATGGACTGTGGCACACCAGGTTTCTGTGACCTTCACTATCTCTCACAGTTTGCTCTAACTCATGTCCATTGATCGTGATACCATGCAAGCATCTCATCCTCTGTCGTCCCCTTCTCTTCTTGCCCTCAGTCTTTCCCAGCATCAGGGTCTTTTCCAATGAGTCAGTTCTTCGCTTCAGGTGGCCAAACTATTGGAGCTTCAGCATCAGTCCTTCCAATGAATATTCAGGGTTGATTTCATTTAATCTTCTTGCAGTCTTAAGGGACTCTCAAGAGTCTTCTCCAGCACCTTTGTTCAAAAATATCAGTTCTTTGGTGCTCAGCCTTCTTTATGCTCCAATTCTCACATCCATACTTGACTGCTGGAAAAAACCATAACTTTTGACTATATGGACCTTTGTCGGCAAAGTTACGTCTCTGTTTTTTAATATGTGACAAGGTTTGTCATAGCTTTTCCTCCAAGGAGCAAGCGTCTTTTAATTTCGTGGCTGCAGTTACTGTCCACAGTGATTTTGGAGACAAGAAAATAAAATCTGCCACTGTTTCCACTTTTTCCTCTTCTATTTGCCATGAAGTCCTATTAAACTTGTATTAAAGTGAAGTCCTGAAAGTGAAGTCACTCAGTCATGTCCGACTCTTTGCGACCCTGTGGATTGTAGCCTACCAGGCTCCTCCCTCCATAGGATTCTCTGGACAAGAATACTGGAGTGGGTTGCCATTTCCTTTTCCAGGCGATCTTCCCGTCCCAGGGATCGAACCCAGGTCTCCCGCATTGCAGGCAGACGCTTTAACCTTTGAGCCACCAGGGAATGGGACCAAATGCTATGATCGTAGTTTTTGAATATTGAGTTTTAAGCCAGCTTTTTCACTCTTTCACCTTCATCAAGAGGCTCTTTAGTTCCTCTTTACTTTCTGCCATTAGAGTGGTATTATCTGCATATCTGAGGTTGTTGGTATTTTTCCTAGCAGTCTTGATTCAAACTTATGATTCCTCCAGTCCGGCATTTCACATGATGTCCTCTGCATAGAAGTTAAATAAGCAGGGTGACAATATACAGCTTTGATGTACTCCTTTCCCAATTTTGAACCAGTCAGTTGTTCCATGACTGGTTGTAACTATTGTTTCTTATCCTGCATACAGGTTTCTCAGGAGAAACGTAAGGTGGTCTGGTATTCCCATCTCCTTAAGAATTTTCCACAGTTCAAAGACTCTAGCAGAATCAGTGAAGCAGCAGTAGATATTATTTTTGGAATTCCCTTGCTTTTTTTATGATCCAACAGATGTTGGCAATTTGACCTCTGTTTCCTCTGCCTTTTCTAAATCCAGCTTGTACATCTGGAAGTTCTCGGTTCATGTACTGTTGAAGTCTAGCTTGAAGGATTTTGAACATCACCTTGCTAGCATGTGAAATGAGTGCAGTTGTCTGGTAGTTTGAACATTCTTTGGCATTGCCTTTCTTTGCGATTGGAACGAAACTGACCTTTTCCAGTCCTGTGGCCCATCTAGGATTATGACAGGAATAATATTGGAGATGGTGATCGTGAGCCAAGAGCTAAACTCTTCAAAGACTGAGAGAGAATGACTGAGCATTCACTGAGGACCGCACTGTGGAGGAGGGTGGGGGTGTGTGTGTGATGACTGAGATTCACAGCACAGGAGTGAGAAGAGCCATCCTACTGGCAGGCCTGGTTAGGGCCGTGCTTAATGTCCTGAGCAGAGATTCATTTGTATTTTCTGTAATCCATTAGCCCCCTAATCTCCACTCTGAATCCTTCTTTGAAAGAGTAAGTAAAATAAAAGCAGAATGTGATTTTACTTTACAAATATATGGTTGGTGCATCTGTGAAACTTCTGTAATTCAGTGAACTAACTTTAAACCTATCACTTTAGGACAGGTTTGTATTGTGTTCAACAGTAAAACTGAATTGTACTCAAACTTCTAACGCATTTTTGAAGGAAAACTGTGTTGTTTGTCCACTTTTTATAACTTCCATATGAACACTTGTTTTGTGTTGGCATATATGTGATACAGAGAGCATTTTTTATGTATTTGTTGAGAACTTGATAAATTATTTGCCTAATAAAGCCTTGGATGCTTAGTTGTCTCTCTGCTTTCTTCTAGATTACGTACCGGTTGCGGCACCTCCTTCGAGCAAGGTGTGATGCTTCCCCAGTGACCAACAATACCATCCAGTTTCACTGTGATCCTAGTTTCTGGGCTCAAAATATCATCAATTTAGGTAGGCTGTTATGTAGGTTTTCTCAAAGTGTGATTTGTTTCTGGAACTCGTAGTGATTATGAGATTATTGAAAATGTATTCCCTTCCACCCCCTAAATATTTTAATTATCTTGTTTTAAAGACATGAATTTTTCCTGGTATTTCATTAGTGTGTGTATATGTGTGACACATGCATGAATATAAACACACATATAAATATGTGGGTGATATGAAACATCCTTTTATTGACTCACTGAGTGTCTAGACTTCTGGATTTAGGAGTTGTTTTACTTCCTCAAGCAAGTAGAATCTTGCTCGTACTATTAGTGACATATTTATCAGAATAGTTGTTAAAACTCGTAACATGTGTCTGCCATTAATACAGTACTTTTTAGAATGTTTTCTGTTAAAACAGTATTTCTCATGCAATTATTGGCTTACTTACTCTTGAGACCCAGTTGTCAGGTACTAATGGTTCATTTATTTGCTTTTTCTTTCTAGGGAGGAATTCTCTCTCTCTTTTTTTTTTTGGCCTTTTATGTAATAATTAAATAATTTTTAACCTCCTAATTGAAGTGTATCATGCATACAGATAACTGCCCAAATTTGAAGTACTAGAGCCTACTGAGTTATGAAAAAGGGAGACTTTTGGTATCATTTGGTAACGTCACATATCCTTGCAGGCAGTCCTTGTTACATTAAGTGCTAGTAAAAAAAATCTTTAATTTTTGCCTCCTTTCTTAATTTCTCACAGGGAAATTATAGAAACAGAAATAAGAATTTCATATACATTTTGGCAGTTTTTGGGCTCATTAACTTTGTTTCAAAATCATCAAATAGGGTTGCTCTCTCATTCCCTAAGCTAGATTCTGGGTAAGAAAGAACTGGCTGGAAAGAGAGCCATTGCTCTCAGAACACTCCAAGAAAGGAAGAAGTAGGCTTACATAAATCTCATCCATACATGAGAACAGAAAGAATGGTAATAAGGTGACCCTTTGAAGAAATGATAAGGTGACTCCTCAGCACAGTTTAGAAGTACATATTTATTGATTGATAACATAGCCAGCAGCTGGAATCATACATATTTCTCACCTATATAACTAAAAAGAAGCATCTTGATACAAAGCATGTATATAACTATCTCTTACCCTACTCTACCCTCCACCACATATGTAGCTATACAGAGAATCTATCACAGTTTTAGATCCACAGAAACGGTCATGTCGACTTATATGTACTTAAAGGATATCACTTAAAATACAGTCCACATGATGTAGACATAGGTAAAATTAAGAAAATATGTAACTGTACATACATAAGTAAATATAGTTTAGGTACATCTGAATCAGCAAAAACAAAAATACCTCTTATTTGTGAGGAATTTGTAAGACAGTGAACTGATCCTTTACTGTAGGACTTTTCAGAGTTGTCGTATATAGCTCTATAAATTGTCATTTAAAGTGAGATTAACATTTTAAATCTTCTAAGAAGGATACAACTTTCCCAAACTTGTTTATTTATGCCTTCCGAGAAACATGTTATAGAAGAGTACAAGGGAAAAATAATGACTTGGACAAATTGAATTTAGTGTCTTTGTGACTTTGGATAAGTTGTTTGATCTCTCTGAACCTTAGATCTCTTATCTGTACAAAGGATTTTAACAATATACATAGATCTCCTGTCATGGTATCTAATACAGAGTAAGTATTTAATGAATGATAACCATATTTTTAAGGATGCATATGCTTAGTAAATCAGGAACTTTTAACTGAGTCTCTGCTATTGAAGAAATCAAGCTTTGTCTTACACTTGGACCAGACCTGTGAGAGGTACCTTTAATCTCTTTTAACAGTGTAGTTATAAAGCACAGTGTTCGCCATCAGAGAACTAACATAGTTTGCACCTTGAAGGTGTAAAGAACTAGCTGTTGTTGTCATTCAATTGCTAAGTCGTAGAGAGATAACTGAATCAGAAATACTCTGTGGTATTGTTTTTACATCCAGTGACAGGTTTGCGTGTTTTGTTTTGATTATACAACAACAGTTCTCACAGTGTGGTCTGAAGCTCCTTCAGGTGATAATAGGTCTCCCTTTTCCAAGTACATACCCATATGTGGCTGGGTTTTCTGCATATATTTCAATTTAAACAATATATTAGATAATGCAGAAACAGTTATGAGAGTTCAGCTATTAAGCCAGACATTTAAAGAGATGTTTGAAAATGTAAACTAGTGCCATTCTCCACTAAATTTTTTTGAAAATAAAAGTAAGGTTTGTTTTGTTTTATTTATTTATTTTTTCATAAAAATATGTTACTCTGGGTTGTCACTTTTAAATGAATTAGTATGGAAAAATGTTTTTTAATTCTCATTTCTAGTTTTGAATATGGTAGATTTTGTTTGATAGACCCTACATAAACAGAAACTCTTTGGAATTTCTATCTTTAAGCGTGTAAAGGTTTCCTAAGACAAAAAGAAGTTCCTTGGAAATCCTGAAAATGAGCAAGATAGCCTCTTACAAAATATGGTATGTCACTATCAGAAAATCTTTAGAACTTAACCTTTTCTCTTTGATTAGGTTCTTTAGTAATTGAAGATAAAGAGAGTCAACCACAAATGCCTAAGCAGAATCCTGTCGTGGAACAGAATTCACAGCCACCAGGTGGTTTATCTTCAAACCAGTTATCCAAGTTTCCAACCCAGATCAGCCTAGCTCAGTTACGACTCCAGCATATGCAGCAACAGGTAATGGCTCAGAGGCAACAGGTGCAACGGAGGCCAGCACCTGTGGGTTTACCAAACCCTAGAATGCAGGGGCCCATCCAGCAACCTTCCATCTCTCACCAGGTAAATTCGGAAGCAGGCCTGTCCTAACTTAGATAATTATAGTACAGTTGTATTCAGCAGCTCCTGAAATAATCAAGGTGTCCTTCCTCCATGATTTAAATATATGAATTTATAAAACTTTGTTGCATCAGTTCAGTTCAGTTCAGTCGCTCAGTTGTGTCCGACTCTTTGCGACCCCATGAACTGCAGCATGTCAGGCCTCTCTGTCCATCACCAACTCCCGGAGTCTACCCAAACCCATGTCTGTCGAGTCGGTGATGCCATCCAACCATCTCATCCTCTGTCGTCCCCTTCTCCTCCCGCCCCCAATCCTACCCAGCATTAGGGTCTTTTCCAATGAGTCAACCCTTCGCATGAGGTGGCCAAAGTATTGGAGTTTCAGCTTCAACATCAGACCTTCCAATGAACACCCAGGATTGATCTCTTTTAGGATGGATTGATTGGATCTCCTTGCAGTCCAAGGGACTCTCAAGAGTCTTCTCCAACACCACAGTTCAAAAGCATCAGTTCTTCGGTGCTCAGCTTTCTTCACCGTCCAACTCTCACATCCATACATGACCACTGGAAAAACCATAGCCTTGACTAGACGGACTTTTGTTGGCAAAGTAATGTCTCTGCTTTTAAATATGCTATCTAGGTTGGCCATAACCTTCCTTCCAAGGAGTAAGCGTCTTTTAATTTCAGGGCTGCAATCACCATCAGCAGTGATTCTGGAGCCCGAAAAAATAAAGTCTGACACTGTTTCCACTGTTTCCCCATCTATTTCCCATGAAGTGATGGGACCAGATGCCATGATCTTAGTTTTCTGAACGTTGAGCTTTAAGCCAACTTTTTCACTCTCCTCTTTCACTTTCATCAAAAGGCTCTTTAGTTCTTCTTTGCTTTCTGCCATAAGGGTGGTGTCATCTGCATATCTGAGGTTATTGATATTTCTCCCGGCAATCTTGATTCCAGCTTGTGTTTCTTCCAGCCCAGAGTTTCTCATGATGTACTCGGCATATATGTTAAATAAGCAGGGTGACAATATACAGCCTTGACGTACTCCTTTTCCTATTTGGAACCAGTCTGTTGTTCCATGTCCGGTTCTAACTGTTGCTTCCTGACCTGCATACAGGTTTCTCAAGAGACAGGTCAGATGGTCTAGTATTCCCATCTCTTTCAGAATTTTCCACAGTTTATTGTGATCCACACAGTCAAAGGCTTTGGCATAGTCAATAAAGCAGAAATAGATGTTTTTCTGGAACTCGCTTGCTTTTTCGATGATCCAGCGGATATTGGCAATTTGATCTCTGGTTCCTCTGCCTTCTCTAAAACCAGCTTGAACATCTGGAAGTTCATGGTTCATGTATTGCTGAAGCCTGGCTTGGAGAATTTTGAGCATTACTTTACTAGCATGTGAGATGAGTGCAATTGTGCGGTAGTTTGAGCATTCTTTGGCATTGCCTTTCTTTGGGATTGGAACGAAGACTGACCTTTTCCAGTCCTGTGGCCACTGCTGAGTTTTCCAAATTTGCTGGCATATCGAGTGCAGCACTTTCACAGCATCACCTTTGAGGATTTGAAATAGCTCAGCTGGAATTCCATCACCTCCACTAGCTTTGTTCGTAGTGATGCTTTCTAAGGCCCACTTGACTTCACATTCCAGGATGTCTGGCTCTAGGTGAGTGATCACACCATTGTGATAATCTGGGTTGTGAAGATCATTTTTGTACAGTTCTTCTGTGTATTCTTGCCACCTCTTCTTAATATCTTCTGCTTCTGTTAGGTCCATACCATTTCTGTCCTTTATTGAGCCTATCTTTGCATGAAATGTTCCTTTGGTATCTCTAATTTTCTTGAGGAGATCTCTAGTCTTTCCCAATCTGTTGTTTTCCTCTATTTGTTTGCACTGATCGCTGAGGAAGGCTTTCTTATCTCTCCTTGCTATTCTTTGGAACTCTGCATTCAGATTGGGAATATCTTTCCTTTTCTCCTTTGCTTTTCACTTCTCTTCTCTTCCCAGCTATCTGTAAGGCCTCCTCAGACAGCCATTTTGCTTTTTTGCATTTCTTTTCCATGGGGATTGTCTTGATCCCTGTCTCCTGTACAATGTCACAAACCTCTGTCCATAGTTCATCAAGCATTCTGTCTATCAGGCCTAGTCTCTTAAATCTATTTGTCACTTCCACTGTATACTCATAAGGGATTTGATCTAGGTCATACCTGAATGGACTAGTGGTTTTTCCCTACTTTCTTCAATTTAAGTCTGAATTTGGCAATAAGCAGTTCATGATCTGAGCCACAGTCTGCTCCTGGTCTTGTTTTTGCTGACTCTATAGAGCTTCTCCATCTTTGGCTTCAAAGAATATAATCAATCTGATTTCGGTGTTGACTATCTGGTGATATCCACGTGTAGAGTGTTCTCTTGTGTTGTTGGAATAGGGTGTTTGCTGTTACCAGTGCGTTCTCGTGGCAAAACTCTATTAGCCTTTGCCCTGCTTCATTCTGTACTCCAAGGCCAAACTTGCCTGTTACGCCAGGTGTTTCTTGACTTCCTACTTTTGCATTCCAGTCCCCTATAATGAAAAGGACATCTTTTTTGGGTGTTAGTTCTAGAAGGTCTTGTAGGTCTTCATAGAACCGTTCAACTTCAGCTTCTTCAGCATTACTGGTCGGGGCATAGACTTGGGTGTTAGTTCTAGAAGCTCTTGTAGGTCTTCATAGAACCGTTCAACTTCAGCTTCTTTGGCGTTACTTGGTCAGGGCATAGATTTGTTGCATCAAGGGTCCCTAATTTAACTCTAGTTCTTAGCCCTTCTGAAAAAGAAATTAATGGTTTATTCAACTGGGACATCTATTCTCATCTGCTCTTTGTCATTTTTATAACAGAGGATAAATTATTGCATTCCTGAATAACCCATGTATATGATTGATGGGAAAGTTGTGTACCTGTAGCTCATAATTGTTACATTAGTGCTTCAGGATGACTAATGCTTCACGTATCTGTCCTCTGTGAAGATGCAGCATTTAGAAAACCCACTGCATCTGGAAACTAGGACAGAATGAAATAGAAAAGGGCCAGGGTGTGGTTTGTTAGGAGTCTGCCTTTTTCAAACTTTATTTCTGAGCAGATGTTCCATGCACCATTCTTTTTCTTTTCTTTTTTTTTTTTTTTCGGTTTTGTCATCTTTTTGTTTGTATTGTTTCTTAATTCACAACAAAAAGATTTCAGTCACTGGTGGAGAAACGGGAAAAGCATGTGTTTATTTTCTATTTATCCCTCTAAAGTCTTTGAAGAACATATGCATGTAAATTCTACTTGTGATGTAGAGTGGGTAGAAGAATCTACACGTTTTCATATATGTCATAAACTCAACAGTACTAACAATACAGTAACAAATTCAGAGCATGTATCAAAATCATGATCCTGTGGATTAATTACTGTACATTAGTTGGAACAGTTGTACAGTATACATATTGGACAGTATACATTTCTGCTGTTGTTATAGATGAAGCTTCTATCCGCTCCATTTAGAGCAAGTCTTTTTTTTTTCCCCCATGCATGATTCTTCTTTTAATTCACAAAACCTGTCTCATTATTTTCAGTTCCTTTTATTTATTAATTTATACTCCCTGTTTCTCAGAATTTGAGCTGATTTACAGTAAATGACTCAAATGAAATGGCACAGGGATTAATAAGTATTAATAATGTTCAAAGCATGCAGAACTAGACTAAGAATTCTCATTATGCTTGAGAACAGGACTTAGCTCAGTCAACCAAACAAAAAAAGAATCAGGAATAATATCTATTACTTGATTAAAAGGAAATATGTGATTAGAGGAGAAATTTTTTACTAGTGTTTCTCTAGCACTAAGAGGAATGCATACATAAGGCAGTTCTTTCATGAAAAAACAATTAAATGGCATAATAGCCTGTTTTGGTAGCAGTTATACAAGACAGATGATCTTCGTAGGAGACTTGCTTCAACCCTGAATAAAACTTGTGGGCATGTGTGAACCCTGATTTTGCTTCTGTGTAGGCCTGAGGTGATTTTATTTGTGATTTATGGTTGTCTGGTAATTTGATTAAGAAGATATGTCAAATCCAAGAGAATATTAATTAGTATGACCAGTTGATTATTGCTTTCGAATTTTGTTTTAACCCAGGTTTTTAAAGGAAGTAACTAGCAAGCAATTTAAGAGGTCTTTGTTTGGTGAGTGTTCTGTGGGAAAAGATGTGTATGCTTTAGATCCCAGGAGTGCCACTGGCAGAGTTGAGATTTTGTTAAGAAATGGAGGAATTCTTTTGTCACTCCCTCCCAGACTGCAGAGTAACATATTGCAGATAGACTGCAGAGCACCCAAATTGTTTTGGACATATATTTGATGAGGAAAAGAGAGAAAATACTTACTTACTGAGTGAGTAGTGCTAAGCATTTGCATGATTAATATTTATCTGAAAGATGGTAAAGTGATTTTTATTACCTTATTAACCTGAAACAGGATAAGTCCATCATCTGCATTAATTCCCTTTTCATTAAAAAGTGAGGAACTGAGGCAGTTACTAGATTCTGTGTGACTCAGTCACATTCTCAGAAACAGCTATTTATAGAAGCAGTACCCAAACAGAAGTGACCTCGATCGAGCCTTTAGCCTGCTTATCTCAGAAATTTATGTTTGATATTATTTCTCTCTGTGGTGTACTGCTGTATGATATATATAATGTACAATCTTTATTATACAGCCTAATTTTCCCACTTATCAACACATTTGACCCTTGAACAATTAATTCAGGGGTTAGAAGCACTGACCCTCCATACAGTTGAAAATCCACATGTGACTTACAGTCAGCCACCCCCCGCCACCCGCTATGGTTCCTCCACATCCACCGCTCTGCATCTGAGGATTCAATTAAGCACAGATTGTGCACTACTGAAGTATTCACTATTGAAAAAAATCCTTGTCTAAGTGGACCTGCACAGTCCAAACCCGTGTTGTTAGAATATCAGCTCTAATTTTCTCATCTTTATGTCACTACTTTGCACACTGCTCTTTTTCTGTCTCAGTGACCCCTGAACCCTCTTCTAGTACTCTCATCTCTCATTTTTGTCTTCTCTCTACCAAATATCCGCTCCTACATTTTTCACTCATCAGTTTTTTCCCTCTGCTTTAAACTTTTACACTGCCCTGCTTATCTGCTTTCTTAGTTTTCTAGCAGTTTATTTGCATGTACATCTGGTAAAATATCTGTCTCTAGGCAGGTGTAGACACAGATCAGTTTTAAGGCCTGCTCTAAAAATCGCTTACACAGGAGTACCCTGTTTCTTCTTTCTCTGAAAGTAGCCGTGTAATCTGAATGATTAAAGAGCTGGTGATACAGAGCTAGACTACATGGCTATGTGACTGTGTGGTACAAACTAATGAACACTCTGCATCTCTCTATTGAATGGTGTCCAGTATACTCTGTCGTACTGCTGTGGACAGCTTGAAGTTTGTTAAATCTGAGTCTGTTATTGTGTACATAATGATTCTCATTCCTGGGCCAGATTTACTGTTCTGCAGAGATACTCTCATTTGTATGTATATATTAATTTTCCTAAACAGTGAGTGGATGTTAGAGGGACATCTGCTATCCTTCATGGTTATACTGACCTAGAATAAAATTACAACTTGTAATAATAAAATATTTACAGTGAGGGTGAGGATAATGATGAATATATGTCACTTTACTTAAGCTCTCAATGATTTCTCTATTCTCTCCCTTTTTTCCTTCTTGCAAGTTAATTCCATTTAATTAGAATAGCACTGGTTTTGCTATTTATTTTATGTTCATAACTAGTTTCTAGTCCTGTTCTTTCAAGTTGCTTTTCCTGTCATGGGATTCTTAGAAATTAACTCAGTCAACAATAACAGTTTAGGAGAGGAGATAAAAATCAATCACCTTAGATCTTTCTACACTGGGATTCTTTGACGGGAGAGTGGACATCCAGTTCCACACTGATTTCTCACAAGAGTATGATACTCTGGCATCAAATGTCACTTCTTTTTTTTTTTTCCTCCCCTAAGTGTCATTTCTTGACTGAATCAATATATAAATCCCAGTCAGGGCAGGAGTATACAAAACTTTTAACTGCTTTTGTTCTCCCTTAAGGATCACTTTGGGTGCTTTTCCACTTTTTAAAAAATAGTCTTTTGGATGAATTTAAAAGTTTTCCACTATACTTCCCCAATTATTTTTTGTTTGTGTTTCTGTGATATAAAACCCATCAAGTGAAAAAGTTTAATAGAAGAATCAAAAAGAATTGCTATGGCTTCAAGCTTCTGTAAAATTTTGGGATTTTCTCTCTTTTTTTCATATTTTTCTATTCTTCATCCACAGAATTTCCTTTGATCTTGAAATAGTGTCTAAGTCTACTTTTCATTAGTTCTGTAATTGCTGGTCACTCTTATAAGTTACTAAGTGTGAACTCAGTGCTGGCTAATTTGCAGGAGAGGAGAAAGAGAAGACATTTACCCAGGAAAGGAGATAAATTCCAAAAATGAGAGAAGGAAAAGAACAAAAAGAGGGCAGAGCTACACTTCATAGCTGTCCGCCTTAAGATGTTGCTACTTCAGCTTTATAAATTCGTTTGTCCCCGCTTTGAATATAGGGGTTAATAGTTCCCTTTCTGAGAAGTTCTGGTTATATACAGTTAAGATAGCCTGAAAATAAGTATTTACTTTGCAATAATTTGCCAACCTTAGAATTGGATAGTCAAGATGAGACTGCAATGTTCAGGTTGCCTCTTTTGTGGAACACTGGTGTTGGTTTCTAAGGGTAGCATTTGTGAGCAAACTAAGCTTGTCCTTACCCTGTCCTGTAGTCAACCAATGCTGTCCTTGAAGGGTTTCCTTTCAAAATCTGTTTTCTTTTAGAGAAACTCATCCTCTAAACTGTAATTAGTACCTCACCCCCAGTTAAAAACCAGAACATGTTTGACTAATGAAATGGCAGACTAGTTTTGGATTAAAATCATAGTGCTGCCTTTAATGAGTTGTGTGTCTTTTTCTGGTTATCCCAGCTTTTTAATGTTTAGTGTCCTGATTTGTAAAATGGTGGGGGTAGGGGAGTAATAAAGAGCCTCTTGATGAAAGTGAAAGAGGAAAGTGAAAAAGTTGGCTTAAAGCTCAACATTCAGAAAACTGAGATCATGGCATCTGGTCCCATCACTTCATGGCAAATAGATGGGGAAACAGTGGAAACAGTGACAGACTTTATTTTTTTGGGCCCCAAAATCACTGCAGATGGTGACTGCAGCCATGAAATTAAAAGACTCTTGCTCCTTGGAAGAAAAATTATGACCAACCTAGACAACATATTAAAAAGTAGAGACATTACTTTCCCAGCAAAGGTCCGTCTAGTCAAAGCTATGGTTTTTCCCATAGTCATGTATGGATGTGAGAGTTGGACTATAAAGAAAGCTGAGCACTGAAGAATTGATGTTTTTGAACTGTGGTGTTGGAGAAGACTCGTGAGAGTTCCTTGGACAGCAAGGACATCCAACCAGGCCATCCTAAAGGAGATCAGTCCTGGATGTTCATTGGAAGGACTGGTGTTGAAGCTGAAACTCCAAGACTTCAGCCACCTGATGCGAAGAGTTGACTCGTTGGAAAAGCCCCTGATGCTGGGAAAGATTGAAGGCAGGAGGAGAAGGGGACAACAGAGGTTGAGATGGCTGGATGGCATCACTGACTCAATGGACATGAATCTGAGTAAACTCCGGGAGTTGGTGATGGACAGGGTAGCCTGGCGTGCTGCAGTCTATGGGGTCACAAAGACTCAGACGCGACTGAACTGACTGAGGGGAGTAATAATGAGATAACGTGCAAAACGCCAATCGCAATGCCTTGCATGTAGTTTGATCTCAATAAGATCTAAAATTCACTCATTTTTAAATGTTGTTAATATCATGTGTTTTCATTATTATTATCTACATAGAGTACAGACCTTAGAGGTCTGCACAGACCTTAGAGCCAGAGAACTTGAGTTCAAATCTTAGCTTCTTTCCTTCCTATCTTTGCTAATCTTGGACAAGTTTCCTTTTCTGTAAAACAGAGATAATCCCTGCCTTAGAGGAGGATCTTTGTGAAGATTAAATGAGTTAAGACGTGTAAAGCATTTTAACTAGCACTGGACATGTGATAACTACTCTAACTATCAGTAATTATTATTCTACTATCATATTATTTTAGATTTGAAGAGGGCAGTTCTTTGCAGAAGATAGTCATCAGGGACTTTAGAAAGATCCCAAAGACAAGTTTTCCCTATTTCCCAATGTGGTCTAGATCTAACTCTGATTGGAAAATCCTCTCCCAAGGGTCTTTTCCTATGAAAAGTTCTTTACTTTAAATGCTTATTCACACTCTGGGGGGCTGTCCCCTCCCCCCATACCCTTATTGTAATATTGATAAATGATTCATCTGTGGCAGAATTGCTTTCTTTCTATAGAAGCTATAAAATAGAGTTCTCTGTAATTCGTCTTTCAGGAACTGATTGTCGCTGAATTGATGTAATGTCTTTTTTCCAGCAACCTCCTCCACGTTTGATAAATTTTCAGAATCATAGCCCCAAGCCCAATGGACCAGTTCTCCCTCCTCATCATCAACAATTAAGATACCCATCAAACCAGAATACACCACGACAAGCAATGAAGCCCAACCCCTTGCAGATGGCTTTCTTGGCTCAACAAGCCATAAAACAGGTATGTGTATTTACTTCTCCACAGGTGCTTGCTGTGCTTCTCTCTGCTTCCAGATCATATTGAATTTATGGATAGAGCAATGGTGATGAAGAGCAATCAGTGACTCTTCAGAGTGTTGCAAGGAGACTTCTTGGAAACAAACTTAGAATCACACAGTTTTAATATGAAGTATTAAACAGTGTGTGTGTGTATGTATGTATATATATATATATACACACACCTGAATATAAGACTATACTGTATTCAGTATTAAACAGTATACAGTACATATACACCTGATAAAGTTTAAGGTTATGCATTAAATTTTAGAAGGTTTAACATTTATATTCTTAATGTTTTAAGGTAAAATATTGCTTAGGTATTACTGTTTTAAAAAGCTAAAGTTCTCCCAGCACTTTGTCTTCCCCAAGTACTTGTGTCGGGTCTTTCCAGCTTACAACTAGCGGATTGATTTCAGTTTAATTTTTTTGCCAAGACCAAAATAAAGAATATGATGTTATTCCCCATAATTCTGTAACATTCATTTTAATCAAATGATTTTAAAGTAATATTCTAAAAGTACACATGCTGTGTCAGTGTGTTTTTGTAATTACTTTGATATAAATTTTCTAAAATGACATTTTAATTATTTTCAATAAAATATATACCTATCTCTGTTTCATCATTAGAGATGAGGTGAATAGAGACCAAGCTACAGTTAGATCTTACATTCTGATTATTTTCATAATACTTTCGTGGCCTTGTACAAGTTTACTCTCTTAAATCTCATTTGTCCCTACTATAAAATGAGTGCATATCTTGCAGAGTTGTGCTGCAACTTAGATGGTAGTGTGTATAAAAGCACCTAGCACATTCTGGGTACTCATGTTTATCTACCTCATAGCTATGTAACACGGGTTTGATCCCTGATTTGGACAATCTCACATGGGCTGGAGCAACTAAGCCTTCACACTACAACTGTTAAGCCTGTGCTCTAGAGCCCAGGAGCCACAACTACTGAGCTTTTGTATATATAGAATTTTACTTGTTTATTTCTGGCTGTGCTGAGTCTTCATTGCTGCTCAGGCTTTTCTCTGGTTGTGGAGAGGGGGCTACTATCTAACTGCAGGGTATAGGCTTCTCATTTCAGTGGCTTCTCTTGTTGTGGAGCATAGGCTCTAGGGCATGTGGGCTTCAGTAGTTGCAGCACATAGGCTCAGTTGTTGTGGCTCCTGGGCTCTAGAGCACAGGCTTAATAGTTGTGGTGTGCAGGCTTAGTTGCTTCACGGCGTGTGAGATCTTCCCAAATCAGGGATCAAACCTGTGTCTCCTGCATTGGCAGGCAGGTTCTTTACCACTGAGCCACCAGAGAAGCCCTCTGTGTATTATTTTTAATGGGTAGACACACACTCTAAGAATGTTTTTAAAAATGTTTTCTGGTCAAAAGTCTAAAAATGAATGAATAAACGAACAAACTAGGAGGAAAATATAGTGGAGAGTTTGTTTCAATAGAATTGCTTAAATTATAATATACTGGTACAATGGAAATGCTTTCTAGCTATTAAGAAAAGGCAGTAATCTATATATGATCTTCAAAGTATATATGGGAAGAAACATCGAATTTTTGTGAGTTTTTTTTTTTTTTTTAATTTCATATACATAGAATAAACCTGGAAAGATACACATGAACTGTAACTATGCTTGTTCTGGGGTGGGAAGGAAGAGAGAGACGGATGGATAGGTGTGAGGGCTGGGTTGGTGGTTAAGTTGGCACTCATATTCATGGTTTTTTACTTATTTTTTCAGTGGAGAATATAAATTAGGTTTTTCAAAGTTAGAATATTTCTGTCACTGTCACTCTATTGTGTCATCCCTACATAAATGATACTGTGTTTGGGAGTTTTTTCCTCTGCATAGTCTTAAAATACCTCTTAGTTGCTTTTTTTCTCCCCAAGTATTTTATCATAAAATTTTCAAACTCGGTTGAGAGCATTGTATAGGGGACAGATTGCTCTATTTGCTGTCTCACTTGTTATCTGTATATCCATTTATCCATTCATCCATCAGTCAAACTTTCTTCCTTTTGATAGGTTTCAAAGTAAATTTTAGACAGCAGGATGGTTCATCTCTGTACACTTTAGCATTCTTAGTATTAATGGGTTTATCTCAGCCTGTAACATGACAATTTTCTCAGATGTTTCTTGATGCTTAGTTGCCTGTTTGTATATAAGGAATGGGTGTTTTTAAAAAAACTGAAAGCCGGGATGTGGGGCTAATGTTTGATGCTGAATTTTGCTCTTGTGTGAGGGCTGCTTGGTATGTTTATTAGGAGAGTTACTGATGTCACCGTCTTGAGGTAGTGGTTTAGTTCCCAAAAGATCTCTTTGTTTCATGCCTGAAATGCAGGGCCTGATGCTCATTGAAGCTCAGCATTCAGTGTGTATATGGCTTCTTAATTTTCATTTTCAGTGTAATACTTCTGCCTTCAACTGAGCCTGGTGCCCATGAGTCCAAAGACACTGTTTTACCTATTCTGGAAACTTAATTTCCAGTCTTCTTCTGTGGAGGTGAAGGAAGTCCTTATTATTTTAGGGTAGCTACAGTAGGAAAGAAACATAAGATTTAATCCTTAACAGACTCTCAACGATCATCCTGTTTTTAGTTCTTTGTCATTAGGGTCAATGTGTTGCTTTAAAAAAAAACAAATTCCCTTAACTGTCATTTTAGTTTCCGGTATATCAGGTAGGGACGGAAGAAAGTGTGTGTTTTCAGTCCTTCATCTTTACTTTGTAGTTGCTATGTACATGTTTATATTTCTTCTCCAATATGTATAAGCTTTCCAACATTGGGTGCTGTGGTTTTTGGTGTATACTGTTGTCTTCTGGGAGAAATCAGTGCTTTTTATTATTTACGTTTGGAAAGAATTACTGAAAATTATATATACCTGTGTCCTTTCCCCATTCCATGAAAATTACAGTTGAATTCAAATAGTAGAAAGTGTCTTTTACTTTGTCTTGTGTCTGGAACAGGGATTAGATGGACATTTTATGTAACAGGCTTGCTGATAGGCAACCTTTCTTCTTCCTTCTTGCTGCCACAGTGGCAGATCAGCAGTGGGCACGCGGCCCCCTCGACTGCCAACAGCACATCCTCTACTCCCTCCAGCCCCACCATTACTAGTGCAGCAGGGTATGATGCGAAGGCTTTCGGCTCACCCGTGATTGATTTGAGCTCACCGGTGGGAGGTCCCTACAATCTTCCTTCTCTTCCAGATGTAAGTATACACAAAATTTCTACCAAAGAATCTGTTTCACATTTTAAGTGAACTTGAATCTGGTGAAAGGCCATTATAGGCTGTGTGTTTGTGTTTGGAAGTTGTTTTTACCCTTCAGAAATATTGTAACATCAGGAATCATGAAAAGATTCGTATTAACACTTAAACATGCTACAGAATGTCTTTCAGGGCACTGGAGTTAATGTGTTAGTAAATGAATGATGATGGTGATTAATTATGGAATCTAAGCAAGGGAAGGAAGGAAGTGAAAACATGGGAGGAGAATTGCTGGAATGTGATTTATTAGAATAGGGTTAGCGAGTAAGGCTAACGTTTCAGACATTCACTCATCAGAAGAGCTGGAGACAGGTTTAATAAAAGAAATGATAACATTTTACTGACAAGTGCAGTATTACCTCTGATTTCATTTTTATTTAAATACATTTACCTCTAAACTGGTTGTCAGTGTGACTTTTTAAACAGTCTGTTTTGGGACTTCCCTGCCAGTCCAGTGGCAATTCCAATGCAGGGGGTGTAGGTTTGATCCATGGTCAGGGAACTGTACCACATGCCCTGTGGGATGGCTCAAAAAAAAATTTTTTTTCAAGACAGAAAATATAACATTGAAGAAACAAATCAATTACACATGAGTTGATATATGTTTTACCTTTTTTCATCCTACAAGCTTAGGTAATCACTCATGCAAACATTAAGAACTTTTAAGAAATCTTGTAGGATTGTGAAGGAAATCTAAAATGTTATATTATTTACTTTTTCAAATTACTGAGATCAATTCATATTTCCTAAAAGTTGAATAATTAACCTTACTGCAGTTACTTCATTTTTTAAATAATTGTCTATAATTTAGACAGGTAGAGTATATGTATTTTATTTTCATGCATAGACGATAGGAAAACTTCTGTTCATTCCTATAATTTTATTTTAGCTTTTAGGATTCCTCCACAGTGTAAATAACTTTTATTACATTACGATCTAACAAATCTAGTCAATCCAGTATGACTGCCCTCTGGCCATAAGTATTGTATTGGCCAAGGTAGTGCCCAAAGAATATTCAAGGAAAATAACCCCTTACTTCACTCCTCCCCCAGCTGAAAGAGGACCCACAGAAAGTAAAATTTCCTCTACAGCCCTCAAATACAGATGACCCTTTATGTACCAGCCTTTCACAACTGAGATTCCTCATCTGAACCACGGAAGAAAGAAACTTCTTTGAGGGACTATTTCCTCAGTCCTTCCAAGGTTTGTTCATAACTAGTACCATTCTAGATGCAGAGGCAAGAAGTAAATTCATTATATACAGTCTATGCCCTTGGAATGTAGGACTTAATTTTCTTGAAGAATCTTGATTGAGAAAGGCTGGAACTATTAAGCTGTATTTAAATCACAAAGACATTCTTAGGAAACAAATGGTATATTTAAGCATTAAAAATAGTTGCATCCAAAGGGGGAGGTAGGAGAGGGTTGGATTGGGAGTTTGAGATTAGCACATGCAAACTGGTGTGTATAGAATACACAAGCAGCAAGGATGAGCAACAGAGAACTGTAGCACAGGGAACTATATTCAGTATCCTGTGATAAACCATAATGGAGAAGAATATGAATAATAATGTATATATGAATAACTGAATCACTTTTTTGTACAGCAGAAATTAGCAAAACGTTGTAATTCATTTATACTTCCATAAAAGATAAAATTAAAAAAATTTGAATCTAAAGTATTTTGAAGTCTTAGTAGAAATTTATCAGTAGTTTGGCTTAGCAGTCAATTACTTATAAACGTGTTAAAGCAAGAATCTACAGGGGATCAGATTTTTCCTACCAAACATTAATAATGTATTTAAGTGAAGTTAGTGTTCTCGAAATGTGTGATGTGTGGACTTGTTTCCTCTATCTAATAATGCATACCAGAGCATGAGTTCTCAAAGTGTGGGCCAGGAGCATGAGGGTCTGTACAACCTTTTCAGAGGCTTGACAAGATCCTCCCTGTGTAAGACCAGGTTTTCTTCATATTTAGCCACAGTCACACATCTGAGCAGATCAAGAAAATATGTAAGATTCCAGTTGGCTGTTATTAAGCCTGCTGCTGCTAAGTCGCTTCAGTCGTGTCCGACTCTATGCGACCCCGTAGATGGCAGCCCACCAGGCTCCCCTGTCCCTGGGATTCTCCAGGCAAGAACACTGGAGTGGGTTGCCATGTAAAATGTGAAATTGTGCTACTTATCTCACCAATTTTTTTTTAATTGGTACTTTTATTATCTTCAAATAAAATTTTAAAAATAATTTTGTTTTCACTTTTAAGGAGGTAGCACACGGTATTCCTTTCTCCTGGCTCATGAGTTGTGAAATAGTGTGACCTCGGTATATTTACTATGATGAAATATTAAGAAGTATGAGAGCTTTTTTCCAAGATTGTTTATGGGGAAAATGCACATCAGAACTTCTCAAAAGGATATTTGCATCTACTAAAGTTTTCTTATAAATTTAAAGTAGCTTTTACCTTGCCGAGTCAGAATGCCATGAAATAATTTCTTTTCTTACCAGATTGACTGTTCAAGTACTATTATGCTGGACAACATTGTGAGGAAAGATACTACTACCGATCATGGCCAGCCACGACCACCCTCAAACAGAACTGTCCAGTCACCGAATTCATCAGTGCCATCTCCAGGCCTTGCAGGTAAAGTGGACTTGTAGAAATTTTACTAGTTTTTTTCAGTTTTTACTTATAATAATAATAATAAAAAAAAGGATTGCCCTTCACCTCCCGTTTTTCTCTTGGATGATTAAAATGGATCTGTGTTTTAGGTAATCTTTGAAATTAGTGTACTTTCAAAGTGGGAAGCAAAGGTTAAGCCTGTCTACATTTTCAGTTTCAACAGAACTTAGAGGCACCATAGCACACACTCCTAGGAGGAAATTGCTATTTTACTTTCTCTTTTACATAAGTTGCCTATAGTATTGTCTCTTTTTGTATAGAACTTGCCTAGAGTTAAAATGTCTCAGTAACAATCACTCTTTTTGTTGATTGCTCCTACCCTGATTTGTTGTTTTGTGTTTTAAGAATTTTGAACAGAACTACTTATTTCCTCCAAGAGAGAAGCCCTCTGACTAATGTGCTACTCCCAGAGACTTCAGCAAATTAGATGCCTTAGACCAAATAAGGAAAGAGGAGAATCTCTTAGGCCATTCACTAGTCCCACATAATAAAGCAGTTTTAGAATTTTAAAAGAGGTACTTATTTAAAACATAAACAAACTGAAAGGAAATTGTTGACAAAAGATGGCAGAGAAACTGTTTAATTATGTAGCAAGTTCATACAAATGAATAAGGAAAGCACACAGTATTACCAAAGGACCCTGCGGCGTGCGTGCTCAGTCGTGTCTGACTCTCTGTGACCCCAGGGACTATAGCCCACCAGGTTCCTCTGTCCATGGGATTTTCCCGGCAAGAATACTGAAGTGGATTGCCATGTCCTTCTCCAGGAGTAGATACCTCCCTAAAGAGGAAGTAACTCCCTAAAGTGAGGGGGCGGGAGGGAGAAAGATACCTGGTTCCATCTCACCAGTAGTCATTATAAAATCAAAAGACATGATTTCTAACTATCGAATAAGCAAGATTTCAACAGTGAAAATACTCATTGATAAGGATGTAATGGGAGAAATACTCTGGTACATTGCTGGTGGGAGTATAACTTGACATGTTTCTGGAAACCATTTTAGCACCATTATTAAAGCTAACTTTATTCAGTACTGACTCTGTCCAGCACAGCACAGAGTACCTTCTACACATTGCTCCAGTGCCTTCCATTAATCAGTCTCTGTGTGGATTTCTTTCTTGGACTGCTTTTATATCAGCCCTGCCAACCTTTTATTGTCCTCTGCAGCTTTTGCTGACATTAGTATCCTCACTAAGCTCCTGCCCTGGTTACTCTCATGTGGAACATTCAACAGGGTTTGGAGACATTTCTGATTCTTACACCCCTAGATGCCGTGTATGTAGAGATGCTACTGGCATCTAATAACTGGTAGAGCCAAGGGGGCTGCTTGGCATCCTTACAATGCACATACAGCCCCCACATCAAAGAATTATCTGGCCCTAAATGTCAGTAGTGCTGAGGTTGAACAGCCCTGCTACTTCAAGGCACTCCAGCTCTGTGGGGAGTTCAGCAACTACATTTTGTTTTATATAATTTCATTATGTGTTTCCAGTTTCAGTGTAGTACTAAGTGAGAACATTCAATAGGAATTAATTACATATATTCATTTTATGAATGTGTATGATTTCTTCCTCCTCAGGACCTGTTACTATGACGAGTGTACACCCGCCAATACGTTCACCTAGTGCCTCCAGTGTTGGGAGCCGAGGAAGGTAAACTGACTCAACTTACTGTCCAGTGTATAATAATTATATATTACATGTTCAGGAAATCAATTAATGGGTTAATCAATTTTGTATCTTTATCTTTAAAGATACAAAAACATGTGTGCATGTGTTGAAAATTAGAAAATACATTTGAGTTTAGCATAATAGCAAGGAAAAAGCAGAAATGATGTATGTAAAACACACTGCACTGTACAGGGACATGCACAAATAAAAACTTAGGGAAAACAAATAATAATTTTATACTAAAATTGGCGTTCTGACTTTTCTAAATACGATGCATTGAATTTGCTTTAAAATAAATTAATTTACAGTTGTTGAAACTGTATTTTAACTTCTGTTACACACCACTCATACTGCTTGCAAATTTCTCATCAATAGTGAGCCCAATTCTTACTTTCCCAATCTTGTGGAGGAAACATACTCTGAAGGGAAGACATTTGCATTTAACAGAACATAGTACCTATCTGTACCATAGTACCTTGTCCCACTACATTTTTTAAAATAGCAGTTCTGATAGCTTACAGTCAGATTCCTTATCTCCAAAGAAGATGTAGCTTCCGGATCAGGGACCAGGCTTGATCACTCAGAGTGTTTCTGTGACAGAAGTTTTATTACAGTGAAAAAGGCCAGAGAAAGCTTCTGACATAGACATCAGAAGGGGAATGGAGAATGTCCCAGTCACTAGTCTTAGCAAGGAAGCTATATACTTTTTCAGTTGGTTATTAACAATAAATCAAAAGACTGACTCAAGGTTGTAAAGGTCTTACCAGACCCACTCCCACAATTTACATTTTAAGATAATGGGATTAGAACTAACAATAGAAAGATCTTACCAGACCCACTCCCACTACCTACACTTTCAGATGACAGGATTAGTCAGAAGGTTCTTAAGGAGAAACATGTCCGGAGTAGGATACACTGTTGTTATATAATTATTGGTACAGAATTTAAAGAAAAACATACCCTTGAGTTGTTTTGTTGTGTAATCATTAGCTCTGGGCTTAAAGAAAAAAAAAGTTCTAGGTGAGTGATCACACCATCTTGGTTATCTGGGTTATTAAGATCTTTTTTGTATAATACTCTGTTAGTTCTAATCCTGTCATGTAAATTGTGGGAGCGGGTCTGGTAAGACCTTTACAACCTTGACTGTAATAACCAATTGAAAATGTGCACAGCTCCCTTGCTAAGACTAGCGAGGAGGCACTGTCCTTCACCCTTCTGATGTCTGTATCAGAAGCTTTCTCTGTCCCTTTTTATACTTTAATAAAACTCTACCCCCCCAACACACACACACAAGTTTTCTGTGACTAAGATGCAGGAATGTAGGAAAAAAAATGTCTTTTTCTTTTCCTCAAGAGCCGCAGACCCCTTTCTCCTCCTCAGGACCCCAGACTTCTTATCAAACCTACCTAAGAATTAACTCTCTCATACAAATGAATTATGTCCCTAGTTAATTCTCTTCACTCTTTGTGACAGTAAATCATTAATATGAGCCTAGAGTTCTCTTTGTCACTGGCTAGAGAAGGAAACGGGAAAGACTGAAAAAAAATGCTAATTCTAAGATAGTTTTAAGATCTGGCTGCCTAATTTTAGAACCCTAGAATATTGAAGTCAGTTTTAATTCAGGATTTATTTAAATGTATTTAAGTATCTTTCCAGGTATATAATGTAACTATTTAGGTAGATTAACACGTGGAACATTTTTTATACATAAATGAAACTATTTTGCATACAACAGATGCATTTCAGTTATGTATCATTTTTGCTGATGTAACATAGCTATCACTGCCATGAAGATACAACATTATTCCCATAAAACTATTGTTATACCTCTTTTTAAGATACTTAAGGTAGCTTTCTTAGATTTTGTTTTCTTTCCTTTTTTCTTATATTTCTAGCTCTGGCTCTTCCAGCAAACCAACAGGAGCTGATTCTACACACAAAGTCCCAGTGGTCATGTTGGAGCCAATTCGAATAAAACAAGAAAACAGTGGACCACCTGAAAATTACGATTTTCCTGTTGTAATAGTGAAACAAGAATCAGATGAAGAATCCAGGGCTCAAAATGTAATTATGATTGCAGTACTACTCCTACTTGAGGGATAAGATGAAAGGAACTTTTAAATAGATTGTAGGAAATAAAAGCTATTGTATTTAAAGGCAGGAAAATAGTCAGCTTAAGGGTTGAAAACTTTGAGGAAATCTCTCAGTACATCAGAACAAGAGGCTTTTTAAATGAGGAGGTTGGGTATTTGAAAGAATAGAGTAAACTACATGGAAGGTGATTGTCAAAGCAATACTACATGGACACTTCCTATAACTGAAGGGCAGTACTAGTGAGCAGTGAAAGCTGCTCAGTCATGTCCGACTCTTTGCTACCTGAAATTCTGCAGGCCAGAATACTGGAGTGGGTAGCCGTTCCCTTCTCCAGGGGATCTTCCCAACCCAGGGATTGAACCAGGGTCTCCTACCTTGCAGGCGGATTCTTTACCAGCTGAGCTACCAGGGAAGCCCAACTGAAGGGCATGAGCATCTGAGTTGTAAGGGCCTACCAAGTACCAGAACAAGTAAATGAAACAAAATGCAAGTCATATATACCATCATCAATTTTAGAATGCCAGTATTCTAAACAGATTCTAAAAGCCTCCAGAGGAGAAAAACACCTTACATAATGGATCAGACATTTTAATGTCGCCAAGTCCTCCACACACAGACTCTCAAAGCTGGAAACCAATAGAGAAATACCAAAATTGTGGAGAAAGATATTTTGTAGAGAGGATTCTGTATCCATTCAAATGATTATGTATAAAGATGAAATAAACATTTTTAGACATGCATGCAGATTCTCAAAAATTTAATTCCATATACTCATTCTGAGGAAGATATTTAAAAATATGCTTCATCGAAAATGAAGTAAACCCAGAAAGAGGAAGACAGAGAATTCCAGAAATAGGATCTAACACAGAAGAGAGGCAAAGAAAAGGGTAGTTAGTCCCCAGTTCAACAGCTCCTCTTGTATACCCTGTAGGGGGACAGAAAACTCCATTAGGGGTGTGTGAAGGGGGAGAAAAAAACTTTGACAGTATCAAGAATCATTTTCTAACTGTTGGAGATTGTGAGAATAACTTAGAGATAGATATCTAGAAAAAGAAGCAAATGGATTAAATTTTAGAGTAAGGTAACTGACAGTGACAGATTTTATTTTCTTGGGCTCCAAAATGACTGTAGACGGTGACTGCAACCACAAAATTAAAAGACAGTTGCTCCTTGGAACTAAAGCTATGACAAACCTAGACAGTGTATTAAAAAGCAGAGACACCATTTTGCTGACAAAGGTCTGTGTGGTCAAAGCTATGGTTTTTCCAGTAGTCATGTATGGATGTGAGAGTTGGACCACAAAGAAGGCTGAGTGCCAAAGAATTGATGCTTTTGAACTGTGGTGTTGGAGAAGACTTGGAGAGTGCCTTGGACTGCAAGGAGATCCAACCAGTCCATCCTAAAGGAGATCAGTCCTGGGTGTTCATTGGAAGGATTGATGCTGAAGCTGAAACTCCAATACTTTGGCCACCTGATGTGAAGAGCTGACTCATTGGAAAAGACCCTGATGCTGGGAAAGATTGAGGGCAGGAGGAGAAGGGGACGACAGAGGATGAGATGGCTGGATGGCATCACCGACTCGATGGACATGGGTTTGGGTGGACTTAGGGAGTTCGTGATGGACAAGGAGGCCTGACGTGCTGCGGTTCATGGGGTCGCAAAGAGTCGGACACGACTGAGTGACTGAACTGAACTGAACCTTTCTATGAATGATAAAAAAAATCTACAGTAGGAATGTTTTGTGTTTGGATATAATTTGAATTAATATCTCCAGTAAAATGTATTTACAGTTCACATGGTTGACTTCTACACTAACCACCTATTCCCCCACTTCTGAAGCCATCGAAAAGATTTTTCCTGTATTATCCACACCCCCTTACTGCTGCTGATCTTCCGTTTGGAAGGTGTTTCTCAGTAGAGGTCCATGTCTTCTTTACCATTAGGGACAGTTAGCAGTAAACACAGGCTGCTCTCCTGCAGATTCATGGACTCCTTTGAAATAACCAGGTGCTCGTGAGTAAGCAAATTACAATCCAGAATTGCAGTAGTTCTGATAAAGAATGGCAGTTTAAGAAATCCATATACATAGTTAACTCTTTCCATTGCAGACCAACTATCCAAGAAGCATACTCACCTCCCTGCTCCTAAATAGCAGTCAGAGCTCTGCGTCTGAGGAGTCTGTGTTGAGATCAGATGCCCCTGACAGCACAGGAGATCAACCTGGACTTCACCAGGAAAACTCCTCAAATGGAAAGTCTGAGTGGCTAGATGCCTCCCAGAAGTCACCCCTTCATGTTGGGGAGACGAGGAAAGAGGATGACCCCAATGAGGACTGGTGTGCAGTTTGTCAGAACGGAGGGGAACTCCTGTGCTGTGAGAAGTGTCCCAAAGTATTCCATCTCTCTTGTCACGTGCCCACACTGGCAAATTTTCCAAGGTAAGATGGCAGTTGCTTCCCTTGCTTAGTCTTTCACTATAAATAATAACAGCAATGACATTTGATGATCCTGTAACACAAAACCTTTGTAAAAATTTAAATAGAAATCCACTTGGCATAAATGTGTATGCCAAAATGTTCAGCATAGGGTTTTCCATACCCTTTCTCCCATTTCCTTTGCTTCTCTCCTCTCTCAAAAACCTAGTCTGTTATGTCAAGGAAAACAACATAGCTGGCCCTTTAAATTATTACAAGGGAATTACCATGAAGAACAATGGACAACTGTCATAATTTAGTGCATCTTATTTGCCGAGCATTTGAGTTTTATTTATAAATATCTTCAGTAAATTCTTAGACCTTATGAGATGAAATAATAGAGAACAACCGTTGTATAATTTCAAACTTAAAGTTACAAGAATAGTACCAAGAGTGTTTCTTTTTCTTGAATCATTTGGGGGAAAATGCCATTTGTGCCTCACATCAGCCATAGATTAATGTGTGTGTTTTATTTGTTTCCTTTTGTGTGTATATTTCATGCCCCCTTCACTGGACTAACACCCCTTAGGCCCATGAACTGTATTTCTGTTGGTAAGCTCTCAGCATGGTGCCATGTACATAGGAGATAGGTGGTAAATCCTCAGTGATTAACAGTTACGCCAAATAAATAATTCTGCATTACAGATGGCACGGAGCAGGGTGGGAAAGGGAGGTGGTGAGGAGAGGAGTGATGCAGCAGGAACTCAGTCAGATACTTCCTCCCCCAACAGTGGAGAGTGGATCTGCACTTTCTGCCGAGACTTATCTAAACCCGAAGTTGAATATGATTGTGATGCTCCCATTCACAACTCAGAAAAAAGGAAAACTGAAGGCCTTGTCAAACTAACACCAATAGATAAAAGGGTAAGTTTCCAGCCTAGACTGTTAAACTTAGTTGTTTTGGTTAGACACATTATAATGCAGCTGTGCCATCATCAAAGAAGTGTATCGTCAACTTAGTACTTTTCTTCCACAGAATACAAGAACCTTAAATAATGGCAGATTATAACTTTTTTAATGAAATAAAATAGCAATGCTATATATACATTTCCTAGAAGCTTAAAATACAGTAATTGAACACGGTAGACTGTATATCCTTTATGTGGTCTGGACTTTTAAATTTCGTCTACCTTTAATAAATTTCAGTTTTATTTTCTACTACAGATATGTTTTCTTCCTTGGAATATGTTCAGAGTTGGCAGCAAAGAGATGGGTTTTTCTATTTACTCTTCCTGGAAATAACTCATTCTTTCACCCAGTGGTACTGGATTTATACCTTAAAGCCAGCTAATATATTTAACCTTATTTATTACTAAAGAAGCTCCTTTGCTAAATTATTAAGTAGAACAATCAGTATGAAAGTTGTCGTGCAAGAGAGGGCTGACACGCACTGCCACTGAGACATGGTGGTTACTGGGCTAGACTTGTGAGCAGAGTGCATGACGGAAACATCTGCATTCAGAGAGGGACCTTGGGACCCAACACCCCATGGATAGAGATCCACCTCTGGATCACTGGACACCTGGGTGTTCTTCTTTTATTGACTGAGTCATTTTATTGACTATGAGTAACTCAGTATAAAAATTGCAGAGATAAGTGGAAATTTGATTTTTAAAAACTTAAGATAGGTTTCTAGTGATACTGTTTTTATTTCTATAAAGACTGCTCTATGTTACATGCATCCCAAAATGTCAAACAGTCCACTGTAGCAAATGATTGGGAAGGACAGCAAAGCTCTAAATATCACTGTGTTTTTTGTATTCATCTGGTTTTAATTTTCATTCTGGTACTTTTAGACCTATTAATATTGCCACTAAAAATTAGTTGCGACTTCATCATTTCTTATTTATTTATGCTTAGAAGTGTGAACGGCTACTTTTATTTCTTTACTGCCATGAAATGAGCCTGGCTTTTCAAGACCCAGTTCCTCTGACCGTAAGTATTAATGGTGCATTAAAGTTTTAAAATGCATTTTTGTATAGTGGGATGATTTTTCTGAAACTTGATTTATGAGAATCTAGTTTCTGTACCATTTTTCAACAGTAAATTTCTTAACCAAAATCTTAAAGCTTCCTGCATTGTTGTTGTTTAGTCACTCCTCTCGCTCTTCTGCCCATGGGATTCCTCCAACAAGAAGACTGGAGTGGGTTACCGTTTCCTTCTCCAGGGAATCGACCCGACCAAGGGATCAAGCGTGCATCTTCAGTATTGACAGGCAGATTCTTTACCACTGAGCTACCTTGGAAGCCCTATTAATACATAGTGAATGCTTTAATCTTGACTACATTTTAATGTTAACTAACTGCCCCAAAACTTCCGTTCTTTTTTCATGTTTTCTTTCTTCTCATGTATTTTACTTACTATTCTCTGGGATGATTTATATCAATTATTTCTCTCAGGAGTTTTAGGTATATATCCTAAAGCTGTTGGGAAAAAAACTTTCCATTTCAGGTAAAGACTCCCCGATCCCACCCCCACCCCCCAATCTCTGTACACGTTTTGATGTATAGGTGCAGACTTTAATAAGTAATAAGTAGACTTTAACAATAGAGGAAGAGGTGTGTGTGTGTGCTTACTATTGTCTTCAAAAGCTTCATATTTCAAGTTTGATGTGACTTTAGTGCATTATGGGCTTCCCTGGTGGTCAGCTGGTAAAGAATCCATCTGCAATGTGGGAGACCTGGGTTTGATCCCTGGGTTGGGAAAATCCCCTGGAGAAGAGAAAAGCTACCCACCCCAATATTCTGGATGGAGAATTCCATGGACTGTATAGTCCAGGGGGTTGCAACCTTCACTTTCGCTTAGTGCATTATTGTAGAGTGCTAGAAAGAACCTGCTACTCAAAATGTGTTCTATTCTCTGACATCTGAATTTTCTTCAAAAAGCTAATAGATTTGTTAAAAATTTTTTAAACTAAATGCAACATTAGAAAAGAAAACTAGCCAGGTAACTACACTGAGCTGAGAAGCAGTGAACTTCTTTTCTTGTAAACAAGTTTTGAGAAGTTGAGATCGGAAAAAGAAATACAGCTGGCTCTTAGAACAACACAGAGGTTGAGGGCACCAACTTTTTGCACAGTGGAGTCTTCATGTGACTTTACAGTCAGCCTTCTGTATCTGCAGCATCAATCAATCACAGATTTTGTAGTACTGCTGAATGAATTTCGTAGAAAAAAATCTGTGTATAAGTGTACCTGCACAGTTCAAGGGAACTTCCGCCCCACCCCCCACCCCCGTTAGGAGGGAAGGCGCTTTGTGCCCAAAAGAGGCAGGGCAAAAATATGCCAATAAAGAGTTAATTCACTTAAAAATGTGACCTAGAATTTGGCGCTTTTTCTAATGTTGGCTTACTGTTACATTTGGCATGAATAACAGCAGCAGCAAAATAGGCCCCCTTAATATATATCATCTCATTTCGTCTTTACAAAATCCTATGAGAATGGTAGAATTATTTCTGTTTGAAACTTGAAGAAACGGTTTCGGTGACATGACTGAACCCAGTGGCTTACCCAGGAGAGTGCTGTTGAGCAGCAGGGCTGCGGTTCAAACCCAGATTCAGAGCCCACTCGCTATACACATGCAGAAAACCATGTCAGACCTTACCAGAAGTCAGACTGTTTCTAATGGTTGCTTTTTTGTTTAATAGTGAAAAAGGAGAAGAGTAAGAGGGAAAATGTAGTAAGCTTTTTTCATTAAAAATAACTGGTGAAATTTTTTGATAAAAGTGACACAAAACATTTACCGACGTGTGGAAGCATGTACGTGCTTGCAAATTTTGCTGAATATATTTCCTTATCAGTGACAAAATAGAACTGAGAAAAGCAGTAAGAACAATCTGAATTATATACTACTTATAGAATTTATATGGGACGAGGTAGAATTTATTTATTATAGCATCACATTTCTTTTGAAAGGTGCCTGATTATTACAAAATAATTAAAAATCCAATGGACTTGTCAACCATCAAGAAAAGACTACAAGAAGATTATTGCATGTATACAAAGCCTGAAGATTTTGTAGCTGATTTTAGATTGATCTTTCAAAACTGTGCTGAATTCAATGAGGTGAGAAGAGGGGGAAAAGAACAAAGTGAAAGTAATGTTAAGCCAAACACCTTACCAACAAATGAGGAGATGAAGATATCTATCTGTGGTAGCATAAATTTTCAAAAGTTCAAGTGTGTGTCAGGGAATGAAAGAAGTCATTAGGAAAACGTTATCCACATGTATATAGTCAAAGGTTTATTATATGGTGAGTGGAAATGCAAATTCCAGTTGACAAAAAGTTTAGAAAATATTTTTATCTAACCCAGAAGCATTCTTTGTCATTCTCACCTTTATTTATTGAAATATGGCATTTCCAGACTTTAGTCTTTGTGATATTGAAATATTAAGAATGTGGTTTAAATAATTCTTAATTAAGAATTTTCTCAAAAACTTTATCATCTGTCAGTTTATCTAAACATCTATCAGACTTAAAGCTTTTTGATAATAGTTTGTCCTTTGTATCAGTTACTCATTCCAGAGGTAGATATTTTATTTGTTCTAAAAAATACCTGTTATTGGATTCTGATTACAGCATCTTTCTGATATCTTTTTGGTAATCTAGATGAGTCAACGCCTTTATTTACTTCTTATCTGCTCTTCTCTAGACTTTGTCTTGCCCCAGACTATTATTTACTTTACATCAAAGCTATAGGTAAACATTTCTTTTAAAACAATCCACTAATATTCATAATCTTGAGGTAAAAGGGAGCAAAATGTAAGAAATCTACTACTTTTATTGACTAAACATTTTTTTAATTCATATTTTTATTTTTATTCAACAGCCTGATTCAGAAGTAGCCAATGCTGGTATAAAACTTGAAAGCTATTTTGAAGAACTTCTGAAGAATCTTTATCCAGAAAAAAGGTTTCCTAAACTAGAATTCAGGAATGACTCAGAAGATAATAAATTTAGTGATGACTCAGATGATGACTTTGTACAGCCCCGGAAGAAACGCCTCAAGAGCATAGAGGAACGCCAGTTGCTTAAATAAGCACATTGGCCTGTGCTGGTTTTTAGATTTTTGTTTGTTTTCAGAAAACATTTTGCCACTAATTTAACATCATTACCAAGAAGGGTTTGTGACCATCTTAAGTTTTCAATGTTTACTAGACTCTGATTTCCTTAATAACCCATTTCTTTTAACCTTCTTATTAAGAAAGGAAAAGAAGGAAGGAGAAAGGAAAAAAGCATCAACAACAAAAAGACATTCTTTCCACTTCCTGGATTTCAAACTGCAGTCCTGAGTGACAGCTACTATAGAAAGGACTTTGTATGAACTCTAAGTTGAAAATTTAATGTGGTCTGGATGTGTGCATTAATCCATTTTTAGAAAATACCACTACTCAGTCATGGACCAACATGAGTTAGGTGTACTGCACTAAGTACAGTACTCCATGAATGTCAGTGGTAATAAGAGTTCTATCCTTGAATGCCCACTGGTGCACCGAGAAAGTAGACTAGATGCTGTTTAAGAAGGTGCCTAATAGTATATCATGTAAGATGGCAACTGTATTAAAGAAAAAGGAAATCAAATTTTTTTTTTTTTTTTTGGATTTTTTTCTTGTCTCTAGAGGTGTTTGATATAGCAGGTTTTCAAGGCCATTTTTCATAGGTTTCTAAAACCTCCCTTCTTCCACCAGGGAAGGAGTAAGTGTACTTGTTTGGTTTTGCTGTGTGTCTGTGTGTGGATTGGTGTTTGCATTTTAACTGTGCAGATGATCCTTTTATAACAAGACTCATTGTCTGCAGTATGGCTTTTAGTGGAGCCATCCAGAATATGAAATACAGCAGTGTATGTACCATATTTGATGTAAGGTTCTCCAACTTTTACCCTGTGGGGCATTAAATACAGATTCCCCTGAAAGGGACCAGTTTTTGTGGTTTTCATCTGTCTTTATAGATTGGAATGGAAGTCTTTTGTGGAATTTAGAAGCAGGCAGTTAGAGGGAATTATAGTGAAATTTAAATTTTTTCTAAAGCATCTATTTTTCAGAATCAGAATCTCAAATTGATTCTTTTTGACTTAATCTGGGCTTCATTTTCATTCTCTTGATGGAGAGAAATAGAAGACCTACCTTCTGAGGGCAAGCATATTCTTAATGGTCAGCCTTGGCTAGTTTAATTGACTTTCATGTATTCCTTTTACTTGTTGTTCAGTAACAAGGAAGGTAACTAGATTAAGATAGAAGAAAATTGTTGTGCCATTTCCTAATCTAATGTTTGACAGAATACATGAAATTTTTTAGTTTGCTGAAGTAAACCTTTATTTATAAAACATCAATTGGCTGAGGAAATTTTCCTCTTAGGCCAGTAGAATAAAAACATAGCTGACTTGACAGAATTTTATCCTTTGGATGGTGTCAGGTCCCATGAATTAAACCTAGAGGACTTACTTTTATCCATATGGTATTATTTCTTCAAATGGGTAATTTGAAAATGCCCTGTGGCTAAGCCATTGGGTTTTCAGGTACTGCTGAAGATAAAATGAGAAAATGCTGATAATTTATTGGCAAGAGCATCTCACTTTGTGTAGACTTCAGTTTAGTCCATATGTCAATTATGTATTAAAGGTTAAGAAACCGTAATTCACTTTTCCAAATACGTGTTTCAGGGAAGTAGTTGTTGTTGTTGTAGTATGTATTTGGCATTTATTCTCCAAAGACAAACAGATTTTGGTAATAGTGCATTTACCACTTGATTGTCTTCTTTTGCTCCAGCGTCTTTAGCACAGCAGCCATGGAGCTTCTGCTAATCAGTTTATTGTTTTTTGTTAGAATACTTCCTTAGGACATTTTCTTCTTCCACATTTGTCTCCTTAGTTAAAGGGGGGGCACTGCAGATAAATTTTGAGGATGATCACAAAGGGAAGTAGCACTTAAGAGTGAAAAATTATAATTTCCTAAATGCATCTGAGCCAGAATGTCTACTAAAGTACCCAGAACTTTCACTGTTATATTCAGTGCCATATGAATCTTTTAAAGTAATATTTTTCTTTCACCTTTATATATATATACATATATATATACACACACATACATATATATATATTGCTGAATGAAAGGCACTTGACAACCATATATATTAAAAGAGTTTCTCTCTCCAAATAGCATTTTCTTAATAGTCTTTAAAGTCCTGTGACCTTATTAACAGGTGCCTGTGTGTCCAGGTGGATCCCAGCAGATCCCAGCAAAGTAGTCCTTAAATTATAATAGAAATAAGCTATCAGAAGAGCCTGACTATACCTCATGCCCATTTGGAGAGCATTCCTTTCAAAAGGTCAGTGTGACTCAAGCAACCTTGACCTAAACTTTCAAAACTCCAGTTTTTACCTCTGATCAAAAACTCCTGGAGATCGCCCTCTAGATTTAGAACCAGGAGCCTCATGTCATATCTGCAGGACTCCCAATGTTGAAGGGGGGGGATACATGATGAGCAGGCCATGTGGCAGCTAAAACTGACTCAGTCCAGCTCATCAAAAGTTTTCCCAGGGGCCAAGCATCTGATCTTTCCCATCAATAAGAAAACCCAATATACAGTCAGTGACTTACAAGGATAATGTATACCATATTAAATTCCAAATACTATCTGGCAATACAGTCATCTTGTCCTTTGAATTAACAGGCCCTGCTTTTCTTTTCTGAATTGAAGGGTAGGAAGTTGGAAGGTCCTAAAAGGAAAATGTCCTCTTTTGGTAGCTTTACTTTCTTTTCCAAGCTAAAGAATTGGCTCCACATTTTAGTACTACACAGTAGTGTAGACATAACACAATTTAGGACTGCTTTCAAAAAGATTCATTCCACAGTCAAAAGGGTGAGTATATGAATTTGCATTTCAATTTTCTCTTGCTGTTAACACTGCTTAAACTTTTAAATTTAGGTTCCATGGAGAGACTAGTTAGACAATGAGAGGAGGAACTAACTCCTTTTGATTTACAGATGAATGTGAATCCCAGCAGTAGGTTGCTTCACGGGAGCAAAAGGTTTTTAAATTTAAATAGAAGATGTACTTATTTTCATCTGTATCTGTTATGAATGAGAGAAACTGAGTGATCTGATTGGCCATTAAAATTATGGACATAACCATGGGTTCAACCATCTAATTGCTTGTTGAAATAGAAAGTGAAAGTCACTCAATCGTGTCTGACTCTTTGCGACCCATGGATTATACAGTCCACGGAACTCTCCAGGCGAGAATATTGGAGTGGGTAGCCTTTCCCTTCTCCAGGGGATCTTTAGAAGCCCTCCTTTAAAATAACCATGCACATACATATTTTTAAAAATTTTTTATAATATCATGTAAGTTAAGAATTCATGTCTCTTTATGTATATTATCCCTTCATCTTGGATGTGAATTAACTAAAATTCACATATTGGTGGCTCATGTTCTTGAAAGAGAATAATGCTAGCCAATCAGATCACAGTTTCTCTCCCCATGAAGGTTTTGCTTATTGTGAAGGATATCTGAGGCAGTAGTCTTTGTTGTTGTTTTTAATTTGGGAGAGTCAACTGGTGCTTTGATTTTAATAAAAATCAGCTTTGATGAATTTTTACTGTGAATATTTTACCACAACAAGGAATTTTTAATGGAAAAATTAACTATTTGTCATTCAGTAGAACGTTAACTAGTATGGGTCTCCTTTGTGTCCTTTGTATATTCCTCTATAAAATTGGTCCATTTAGGAATGAGCTGTGCATGCTAAGTCACTTTAGTCATATCCAACTCTTTGTAACCCTATGGACCGTAGCTACTAATCCATAAATAATAGGAAGACTTTTAAACAAACAAAAACAAAACTCTAACACAGGGAGTTCACCAACTTCAAAAGATAAGCAAAAAATTAATTGTTACTGTTGTTAATACCTCAACTAGTATTGTCTTTTAGTGGACTGTGAAACCAACCCAAAAAAGTTTTTACAAGTAAATGACTTGACGTTTGTTGACTTCCAGTTCTACTAGTGCCTGAAACGATTAAGGTAAGCAATATTTATGAGTTTATAAAAGATTTCTGAAATTCAGTATTTGAATTAAAATTATGTTGATAAGGTTTGGTGTAGACTAATTTAGTGTCTTCTAGGAAGCTTGAGTACTAGACAATTCTAGACAACATTGTATAGTATCTTAAGCTTGGATACCACCACATTGAAAGTTCCTGAAATCCTTGGGAAGGTGCTTAAGCATCAGTTTAGTCAGTGGTTTTCAATCACTGCTATTCTTTGGTTTTAAGTATTATTTACTGCTAAGGTCAGCTTTAGGGTTTTGAGTTACGGTTTGTCACGGGTTGTTCCCCCCCCCCCCCCCCGGCTGCCTCAGGTCTTAGTCATGATGAACAGGCTCTCAAATTGTGGCATGCGGGCTTAATTGCCCTGGTTGTGGAATCTTCCCCAACCAGGGATCAAACCCACGTCCCCTGCATTGGCGGGTGGAGTCTTAACCACTGAACCACTAAGGGTTATTTGGCTAACCCTACATGTATAGCTAAGACATCTTTGCATCAAAAATATTTTGGCCTAAAATTTTCTAATAACTAAAGTCTACAATTTAAAAGTATTAAAAGAGGACAGTTTAGGTAATCCAAACAAACTTTTATTCAACACTTCATGAAGAAGGCAATCTCCATTTGCAAGGGTTCAGAGAACAACAAAATGGGATGGAAGGCAGGAAGTTTTATGGGATCAAGAATAAAGAATCAGAAAGTTAGTATAGAGACCAGAAATTGCTTGGCATTTGGTGATTGGCTGACTGGATGTATGGCATGTCTGGTCAAGTAGAGCATTTATTAGGAAATGAAAGTTAGTAAGTTTTGGTTTGTGTACAGAGCACCCCCACCAGAAGTGGCTTCATGTTGGGCCTCGAATAGGCCTGGTACCACTTTTGGATCGTCCTCTTGACAAGTTGAGAGTTTCAGTTAAAAATATCAGTCCTAGTATGACTTTCAGTTACTATTTCCACTTTGGGTGTTAGTGTAATGTTCAGAAGAGATGTCAGGCTTGTATTCTTGGAACTGGTTATGCTCTGTTCTCTTTGGTCGTTTTGGTCAGTCATTAGCTGGTCAGTGGCTACCCCACATGCATTTAAAACTTTCATGAGAACATAGCCTAGTAGGGAGGCAAAAATTATTAGCATCAAAATAATACCAATGGTTTGGAAAGTATTCCTGAACCAGAGCTTCCATGTCCAAAACTAACTAGAATCAAATAAGTCAAGAAATATGGATGAAGGGGATACTTCTTAAAGCCAGTTGGCCTATTTATGTGTTTCATATAATTGGTCTATACTTCTCCAGAAGTGTTTATCAAGTGAGCTTGTTTCAAAGACACTGAGGCATTGGAAGACAGGAAGTTTATGATGGGCAAAAATAACTAACTACAGGATCACCAGCATCACTGCAAATCTAACGGTTGGAAGTTGGATTACATTCAATTTGAAATGGCCTGAGGTATATGAGTAATAGAATTCTTGGGAGAAAGCAGTCTGCCTTGACGTGAGCTACTTCTCCTCCTCCTCAGTTTTTGAGGTCTTCCATGTTTACACAGTTGTGAAATAAGGACAAAAGGTTTGACACTTTTAACAGCAGTGTCAGTGGTCAAGAGTACTTGATAGGGTACTTTGCATGAATCTCATTTTTGTAAAAGGATCAGAGCAAAATAATAATAACTGTCTATAAATGACAAGACTTTAAAATACTACTAGTTAGAGAGCTGACAAGAGTTCAGTTATGGAATTGACAAGAAAATGTGGTTATTTCTATAAGCTACAAATAGATATCTAACATTTTAAGATAATAACTGGAATTATGACTGATACCATTGTACGAGAATGTCAGATTATCTGGAATTTAATATAATTTCTTGATAACTTATATTAATAATATATGCCTGCACAAATAACCTAACAGAATTAAATATCACTTCTTATCTGATAATGCTTTTGCAATAATTTCTGGAAGTATATTCTTCCTCACAGGAAATTTTTCAGTGTGACACAAAACATGTTCCAAATATCTTTTGGTTTTTCTGTAAAAGTAAGTCTATGCTCAGTAATTAATATTTCAGAATTTTCTCTTACTTGGAAATGATTCAATAAATATCCATCATTTAATCTCAGTATGACTTGAAGGTTTCAAGTACCAAAAAGATTTTGGAAACAATTTTTAAGTAGATATACCATAAAGCATGATTATTGTTGAAAAGCTCCTTTATAAACTTATTTATGTTTATTTACTTGTTAACAATTATGTTTGGATTACTCATGAAAATTTCATGAGACTTTAAATTGCTACTATCTTCATCTAATTTCTTGCTGACAAATTCTGTAAAAGAAATAACATGAACTTATTTGACTTTTAGTAAGCCTGGTAGTTTAGTCACTAAGTCATGTCTGACTCTTGCATGCCCACAAACTGTAGCCTGCCAGGCTCCTCTGTCCATGGGAATCTCCAGGCAAGAATACTGGAGTGGGTTGCCATTTCTTTCTCCAGGGAATCTTCCCAACCCAGGAAATCGAACCCAGGTCTTCTGCATTGCAGGCAGATTCTTTACCGACTGAGCTACGAGGGAAGCCTAGATAGAATAAAAGTTGTATGTCCACATTATGTTAATTATGTTGATAACTTTAAAGACCTGTCTATTTTAATTAAACCGGCAAAACTTAAACTACTTTTTTTTAACCAAAGATTATCCTAGGTCACATGAACTTGAAAAATATTTGGCTTAGTTTCTATATTTCTGAGAGTTTACTTGATTTATATAAACTTCTATTTGTCTTTAAGTCAGTTTAATGGAGGAGCTCTTCACAAATTTTGGCAACACCATCCAGAAGAACAAAAGCACACATCTGTGACATACACGTAGACATAAGATCTGTATACTGATCTTACAGCTTGTTTTACAATTTTAGCCACGAGATGGGTATGATAATTCAAAACTCACTAGTTTATAAAAACAGTTGGATCCAAATTGTGTTTCTGGCAGATGAAATGAATTAAAGTTACTTGCTCAGATAGTTGAAACTGAAGAGTTAAGTTTTTTTTCATTTGCCTAGTTTCCAAATACTGTCCATCCTCTTTTCTTTGTAAAAAATTTCCTCCCTGAAGTTTGCATTCCAAAGAGATGAACCTCAGTTCCTAGCAAAGACACTCCAACATCTCACAGGCATCAACAAAGAATGCAACTTCCTCCAAGAAAGATGTTACCTACAGCCAGCATTTTTACAATACCTACAAGCCTTGGGGCTTCCCTAGAGGCTCAGCTGGTAAAGAATCCATCTGCAATGCGGGAGACCTGGGTTCAGTCCTGGGTTGGAAAGATCCCCTGGAGAAAGGAAAGGCTACCCAGTCCAGTATTCTGGCCTGGAGAATTCCATGGACTAAGGATCAGACATGACTAAGCGACTTTCACTTTCACTTTTACAAGCCTTGTGAGACAGGAGAGAGGTTCTGATTAGTTAAAAAGATAGGTGAACTTTTTCTGGTGTTGCTGCTGCTGCTAAGTCGCTTCAGTCGTGTCCGACTCTGTGTGACCCCATAGATGGCAGCCCACCAGGCTCCGCTGTCCCTGGGATTCTCCAGGCAAGAATACTGGAGTGGGTTGCCATTTCCTTCTCCAGTGCATGAAAGGGAAAAGTGAAAGTGAAGTCGCTCAGTCGTGTCCGACTCTTAGCGACCCCATGGACTGTAGCCTACCAGGCTCCTCCTCCGTGGGATTTTCCAAAGACTCAATTTGTGAAACAGGAAATAGGATTGGATTACAGGATTACAACCTGAAAGATACCAAGGGGACCACCCACCCATCCACCCAACACCAAATTTCAGACTGGACAGTGACTGTTCCTGGCTGTACTGAACAAACACCAAGAGCTACTACCCTCCCTAGATCCAGAGTCACTCCCGAAGATAGCCAAAAGAAAGAAGTACTTGGATAGTTTCCAGAGAAGCTGGCAACAGTTGGTAAGCTGCAAATGGGATGCAACACACATTTCTGTCCAGCCATACTTTGTGGCCTGATAGTTGAGCTGCCTCCATACACAAGAACAAACAACCCCCATGTGTCAGCAGGCAGAAAGGCCAGCCAATTCTCAGGCCACAAGAAGGCAATAGCTATTCCTGAGAGAGAAAGGATCAATAACCAATGAGTTCCCCAAACCAGATTCCCAAGAGTCTTCATTTGGAAAGGGAAGGACGTGAAATTTCTCTCTGGACCAGAAACTCCAGGGACCAGCAACAGCTGACTTTCGGTAAGAATTCTCACTTTTGGCTAGTTTCTGTGGGTTTTCCCAGGATCCCGATCTACAGACTCCAGTGAGCAGAATTTACAGTAAAGAGTGTAAGTTCTGGCCTACTAGGATTTTACAAGGTTTTCCATTTGTTTTAGTTTCCCCTTGGCTGTTTAAGGGAATAACTTAAGAGTTTCTCAGAAAATCCCTCAGAGTCCCATTCACCCTGGAAGGGCCTGCCTTTGAGAGTAGATAAGGGGGGTATTCAAGTTCAGGAGGAGGGGGTTTTTATTACCTTAGTTATCTGGCCTTGGAGCTGTTGCAGTTTTAAAACCAACTTGATGAATGTTTTTGGTCTTGTCTCTTCAAAGTGGAAAGGCAGTTCGGTTGAGAGGATTAGGAGACAGTATTCAGGTAAAGAAAAATAGTTGTTGGAGCCACATCTGTCTTGTTTTCTCTGATTTTTCAATAGCCTTTAGCATTGAATCTTTCAATGAAGCTATTTTGGAACTTTGCAGTGTTTTGGAGTCTTCTGCATAGCAATTAAAATAGATATCCCATTCTGGTTGATTTGGGAACACTTTCACAGGTGGTTCTTAAATAAACAATGTGTCTGACTGGAATGTCCCTGATGATGGCCATTGCAATGCTAGGTTGTCTTAGATTTTGCCATTTCTGTAGATGTCTGCAGTTTCCAGGACCACAATTACTATGACAGAATAAGCAGGTGTGCTGAAAGGGGGACTGCTCAATTTTTTGAAACTCAAGGATCTCGATTCTTAGGTAAGCCTTGGGTCTTTGGGAACCAAATGACTACTTGAGAGGGATGTACTCTGCTAGGTTGGGGATCTGGTGGTATTTTACAGTGTACTTTGTTGCACAGAATTTTTCTTGAGGTTGTCAGGTGGCCCAGTGTCAATCTAACCCATTCCATGATCATCTTAGCACATGAGTCTTAGATTTAGGGGGGAAAGCACTTTAAAATCTTTCAAGTGTTTGATCCATGCTCACCAGTTTTACATCTTTGGATTCAAGATTCCCCTTAGCAATTGATCTATTTAATCTAATGAGATGATTTCTTTATAAAAGCAGCAATCACCCTAATGATTTTTAATAGTATGACTCGTGCTACTTAGATGATGATGTGCCATTAGTTCAAACAGTTGTAATTTCTTATTTTCCAAGTCTCCCCACACTTTTTGCTGTGGACTTCTCTTTATGCATCCCCTAACTGCTGCCACTCATTGTGGGTTCCCAATGTAGCTGTCTTGGAACTTTTCTGGGAAATAAGTATGCACACACAGACTTCTTTTTCCCCTTACATAAAGTTTGTTTGGATCAGAACTGTGTACAAGGGGTCGGAGCTCAAATCCCTAAGTGACTTGCCCTTGGTTATGATGAGAAAAACAACACAAAGGGTTCAGTGGTCTCTTTGCCTATGCATCTTGTCCCACAGTCCACTGGAAGTCAGCTTGGGATTCCATCCTCCCCCCCCAAAGACTGTTACAGATGATCAAAGAAGAGGATTTAGGCAATCCAAACAAACTTTGACCCTGGAAGCAGGCACTCTCCACTTGCAGGGGCCCAAAGAACTGCAAAGGGGAGCTCAAGGCAGGAGGATAAAAAATAAGGAATAAGGTGAGTAGAGAGCCACACTTGGCTTGGTGTCTGGCCAGCTGGATGTACCATGTTTGTTGTCAAGCAGACCATTTACAGGGACATGAAGGTTATTTAAGTTTTGGTTTGCTGACATGGCATCTGGGCAGGAGTGGCTCCATCTTGAGCCTTCACACTTACTTCAAAAAAGTAAGAATTTGGCCTGTTAGCCAAATTCAGCGTATGGCCCCCTTTTATACAGCCTGAGAGCTAATAATGTTGTTAACATTTTTAAAGGCTGGCGAGGGCTGTTGACAGAGACCATATGTAGCTCAAAGTCTGAAATGTTTACTCTCTGGCCCTTTATAGTCAGTTTCCTGATTTCAAGCCATTTGTGCCTGTAGTTCAAGTAGGAATGATTTGCATACACGTAGTTCACTAGTCCGGGGACACTTCATCATTGTAGCAACAATGTCTTTTTTTTTTTTCCCATTGCAAAATGGGGGTGGAAGGAGTAGGGGAGTCAAGTCATTGGGTATGGATTGCACTTTTAAGAACTCTGCCATAAACCCAAAGAGCAACAAAAGACTACATGTAAAAACGTGGGTGTTTTTCTTCCACAGCATACCTGTGTGCACAGGTATGATATGCATGCAAGTGGTTGTTCTCCAAAGGGTATATAATTACATCATGTAGAAAAGCTTACTGTACTCTAATGAAATTAGAGTAAAAATAGAATGTCTGGGAAAAAGTTTATTCCCAGCTACTCTGATTATTATATACACAAGACTGCAATGAATTTAAGCATATTCTTTTATGAATAAGTAATTTTCATTGTAAGCATATTCTTTTATGAATAAGTAATTTTCATTGTAAAGTATGGAGGTCACAATTTAAGTACGCTAATTTTAATTGTGAATTTGATGACTCCTATTTGTTTTGAAAGGCTTAATGATACCACCTCAAACCCATGTCTTAGCTACAAAATTTCAATACAGCTTTTGTTGTATACCTCATGGGAGAATATCAGATTCTGTCTGATATTTATTACTTATTCATATAAACATGAACAGACTTGATGCCATGCAATGAAAGCCAGCTTCTCCCTCCCCATCTCTCCTAGATATCCCTCACCAACCTTAATGTATCTTTTATGAAACTTCTCTATTGATCTCTTCCCTAAGAGACTATATATACAGCTAACCTATTTCATCCTATTTCATCCTCATGTTTGTTGTTTTTCAAAAATACATGATCAATTTCTTAACTACCCAGTAGTATACCAGAATTAAACCAGGTGTTTTTAAATGTGCCACAGCTCTTTGTGAAGATAAAAATACATTTTTCTTCTTTGGTAGACATAGATTTGCAGATCTTCATTTAATTTGCTAGAGAAAGAAGTAATAGATAATACATTTAATTTTCTTTAAAGTCTTCACATTCAGCCATCTGGCACTAAAAACTAGTAACAGGAGGTTCTTTAATAAGGAATTAAGGGTCTAACATTTTTACCTGTGTACCTACCAACGCAATAGTAGTTTTATAATCAATTACAGATATCATTTAGGGAAAAAGTCACATTATACTTACCTTTGTTTTTTTTTAATCGTTTACCAGGTTCAAGTTTTTAAAGTAATTCTAAAGTGGAATACCAGGTTCAAGTTTTTAAAGTAATTCTAAAGTGGAAATTACTACTATTAACTAGTGGCCAGGTTGGTTCTTTCGAATTATTTGGGATGCTCTCTGTGCTGTTGAAAGGTAAAATTTGGGGCATGTTTTAAACATTTCTAGAAGTTTTACTGTATCGGTCACTAGGTAGTTTCATATGTTAGATGCTCACAACACTGAGATACAGACATCTTTTGAGATTTGCCCGAAGACATACAGCCATTGAAAGGCAGAGCCATTCCCACACAAATGTATTTATCGGATCTGCATATGAACGTTGTAGGAACTGATATTATTAAGTCTTATAAACAGACATGTAAGATAATTTCATCTCGATCAACAGAAAAGGGAATGGTTTTTGTCAGTGGCTCATATGACTTGAATTGGAAATCCATAAAGCACGTGAGATGATGAGCCAGATTTCATTTTATATGTATTATTACTACTTTACAAAACCACAACCATAGAAAATTAGCATAAGATTTAGCATCACTTAATTTTGCAATCTAGTTTAAATTCCAGTCCCTCTGTATTTAGCATGTTCCTTTATACAAGTTACTCAGCTTTCCCTTGCTTTACTTTCCTCAACTGTGTGAAGAGTGTGATAATCCTATTATTTAAGATTAAAAGAAATCATCTGAATCACCAAATACAATCCCCGGCTTTAAGGATTCAATGATTAGGTCACCTTTCCAAGTAAGGAACCTAAACAGACCCCTAAATGTATAATTACTTAGCAAGTTATCTAATCTGTGATTAAAATGCATATTACCTTAAAGATGAAAAGCTAAAGGGAAAATAGAAGAACACATCTTGGCTCTGGGACAAGAAAAAATGGACACTAGCGTGTTGTGCTCTCCCCCTCTTTACTCAGTAGTGTTTTCCAACTACTCAGATAACAAAACCCATTTGTACCAGGACAAATAATTAACATGTGCCCATGATTCACTATAAATAGGATATGGGAGAGAGAGCAGGCTGCATTCAGCCAAACAAGCACGATGATTTCACAGTCCCATTGGACTGTGTTCAGATTGGCCAAACTACAGTTAACTCTCAAACAGCACGGGGTTGAATTGTGCAGGGCCACTTTTACCTGGATATTTTTCCAACTGTAAATATTCTAGTACAACTGTAAATATTCTAGTACTGTATGATCTGCAGTTCATGGTTGGTTGAATCTGCAGATGTGAGGAACTGTGGACACTGAAGACTAAGTTTTTAATACTGCGGGTTTTGACAGCCTGGAAGGTTGGTGTCCTAACACCCTGTTCAGTGGTCAACTGTTCTCCCCCTTTCCCATGTGTGTGTGTACACACGTGCCCTTGCATACCAGCAATAGCTTTGTGTCTAAGGCAGGGAAACAGAGCCAACTGTAAGGGCAGAGGGCTAGGAGAAGCTGTCTCTGATACAACCTTGCCCCCAGGAGCACACCTTATATTTCTGGGATGTCTTTTTATGTACTTTATGTCTGTCAGTATTGGATGGCAGCTGGTGCAGTGTGGAAGTTTTTGCCTCCACTCTTACCACAGGCAGCTGATAAAACTTGGGGGGAAGATAGCGGGACCAACAGTAAAGACTCTTTGATCCTGTGGGCAATGCAAACAGCTGTTTCTGCTCCTATAGCCACGTTTAACTCTGCAATAGTGCTTATATACAGAGAGAAAAGTGGAAAGGGTAGAATGCTGAGGTATCAGTAATACTTGTTTTAGTCCCAGTTCAAACTTTACAGGAAGCAAAGGTTTGAAGTGAATAATCAGTGTGCTGCCCAAAGTTACATGGAAGAACACTGGATACCCAGTTTTTCTACTGGAACCTGCTAAACAAATGTACCATTGCGTGAGCACAGGCTTGGGCCTCATCACCTCTGCTTAAAAGAATTTTCATACTCCAAGCTCATTTCCCTTGGTCAAAAGGTATTCATTGAGAATACTTAGATTCGCACATCACTTACCTGTAGGGCCCGTCCTTTGGTCTCAATGGGGAGAGTAAATGCAGAAATGGCACACACCACACAGACAGACGAGAAGAGACACAGGGCCCCCAGGAATGACGCGCTCATAAGAACCTGCAAAGCACAAGAAATGACTCAATATACTGCACCCCAGTCACTTTTCAACTGATCTTCATGCCAAAGGGAAAATAAGGATTCATCCCACCAAATACATAAATGAAAGGCTTTGCAGCCATTCTGTAAATTGTGCGATTCTGACATCCTAAATCTAGTATTTATTTGGGCCAAGCTTTCGTAGGCATTTTGTGTGACTCTTCCAGAAGCTGGGAGCAACGTTAACATGCACCGGCCAGGTCAGACTTCTCCCTGCACCCACAACGCTGGGTATCACCAGAGCAAACCAATACCTGGGGAAGATGAGAGCGCCACCTGTTTTCCTGCCCCTTCTCATACCAATTCAGCTCCCTTAACCAGTAACCCTCTCCTTTCCTGCAATACCCCCTCTGCTAAAAGTCAACTTGTCCTCTTCAGTTCTGACAGGATGAACCAGGAGGAAGTCTTTTGGGAATAGATGTAGTGTCTAGGTCCTGCCTTTACTGCCACTTCTATTTTGACACCAAAATTCTTACCACCCCCTGAATAATTCTAAACTAGCTTCACTTCATATCCTTTGCACCAGATTCAAAGTCCAAGATGGTGTGAGACCCTCCTGGGTTCAGTTGAGGTCACAGAACTGTGCTCCACAGCTAGGATCAGGAAGAACAATTCCCTAGAGGGTTTTGAGCTCTGCTTACTAGTGGGACTCCAGCAATCCAGCCAGTGTTACTGGATATTCTTTCAGTAAAGTCCTCTATGCCTAAGTTAACCCAAGTCAATTTTTATTGTTAGCAAGCAAGAACTCTGATACCTAATTATAAAAAATGGCCAAAGAGGAAATGCTGATGCCTAACAGTATCTCCTCACATCTGTCAGAATGGCTAGCCTCAAAAAGCACACAAATAACAGATATTGGCAAGGATGTGGAGAAAGGGGAAGTCTCGTACACTGTTGGTGAGAATATAAGTCGGTGCCACCACTGTGGAAAACAGTATCTAGATTTTTCAGATAACTAAAAATAGGACTACCACATGACGCAGCAACATATTTTTGATATATATCCAAAACAAAAAACACCAAACAAGTGAAAAATACTAAAAATCATCTGGGAACTTTGTTAAAATGAGTCTTTTCAGGCCCCACTCCAGATTCACTGTATTAAAAACAAAGATCTGTAAATCTCTACTTCTAATAATCAGCACACACCAGGTACAAATAGGGATATTACACAATGATAAAAGATTCAGTCCAACAAGACAGCACTCCTAAAGGCTTGTACACCGAAGAGCTTCAGATTACATCCTTTCAGTAAAAACCACTCCACAGTTGACAACTGCTAGACAGATCAGCAAGGATAAAAAACTTTATAACACCATCAGCCAACAGGAGTTCATTGACACTTATAGAACACCCCACCTAACAGCAGAATACATATTCTTTTCTAACCATGGAACATTCACCAAGAAAGACCTCATTCTGGGCGATAAAATTAACCTCATGGGACTTAGAAGAACTGAAACCGCAGAATGTGTTCTCTGACTAAAATGCTATCAAAGCTAGAAATAATAAAGATAACAGCAAAATTTCCAAACTCCTAAACAATCCATGAGTCAAAACATCAAGAAAAAAAGTAACATTGAGTGGAATGAAAATACAGCATATTAAGTTTGTTGGACACAGCTAATAGGAATAAAAATTAAGTATTTAGGAATAAACTTAAACGTGTAAGACATAAAGAAGACTAAAACTCTACTAAGGGACATGAAAACTAAATTTGTTCTTAGATAGAAAAATAGTATTGTTTTAAAAAATAGTTCTCAAGGTAATCTGTAGTAACTCTAACGGATCTCAAGTAAAATCCCAGTAGGATTTTTGAGTCAATTTGGAGGAAAAAAAATTGATTCTAATCATTAACATGTTTAAAAAGCTCAAGAAACTTCTGAAAACATGTGTGCATAAGGGAATCTTAAGGAGGTGATGAACCCAAGAGCCACTAAACAAAGTTCCAATCATTAGCAATATGATATTGATGCCAAAATAGATCAGTAAAACAGTGAGTCACAAAATAGATCCAAGAATCTATGGAAATTGAATTGCTACAGTAGGAGCACGTGTATCAATTGAACCAGACAAATGGTTAAGGGCCGGGAAAGACAGCTAAGCACTGTTGTGTTGCTTTTTAAAGCCGGATCTTTACCTCAGGGCTTAAGCATTAGTAAATTAAAAGACGCTTGTTCCTTGGAAGAAAAGCTATGACCAACCAAGACAGCTTTTTAAAAAGCAGAGACATTACTTTGCCAACAAAGGTCCGTCTAGTCAAAGCTATCATTTATCCAGTAGTCATGTATGGATGTGAGAGCTGGACCATAAAGAAAGCTGAGCACTGAAGAATTGATGCTTTTGAACTGTGGTGTTGGAGAAGACTCTTGAGAGTCCCTTGGACAGCAGAGAGATCCAACCAGTCCATCCTAGGGGAGATCAGTCCTGAATATTCATTGAAAGGACTGACTGATGCTGAAGCTGAAACTCCAATACTTTGGCCACCTGATATGAAGAACTAACTCATTTGAAAAGACCCTGATGCTGGCAAAGATTGAAGGCAGGAGGAGAAGGGGACAACAGAGGATGAGATCATTGCATAGCATCACTGACTCAATGGACATGAGGTTGAGTAAACTCCAGGAGTTCATGATGGACAGGGAGGCCTGGTATGCTGCAGTCCATGGGGTCAAAAAGAGACACGACTGAGTGACTGAACTGAACCACTCGACACACCAGACCACCCCCACCACCATCTCCTTCCTCTGTTTTGTATGTGTTTATATATCACATTGAATATATTAGCAAACTCTCTTGCCTAGTCGCCTCTAGAATATCACTTCAAAGAATCTGAGGCACAGATATTTGGAACATAAAAGACCTCAATGACTAACATGGTTGCACAGGAACAAAGGTTTGCGTGATGTTGAGGGGTCCCATTGTTTGTAAAAGCAGAAAGAAATAACATTAGAGACAACTTCTTCATCACCAAGGTAATGGCCATCTAATTTATGCACATCTCTGCAATGGAAGTCTACACATCTACATAAAAGAATGAAGTTGATCTACACATACTAACATAAAACAATTATTAATGCTGAAAGAGTTGCAATATGTAGATGTGTGTATAGATGTGTGTGGATGGACAGATGGAAGGGCAGCTAGCTGTGTATACGTTTGAACATGAACCTGTCTACACGTGTACTCACAGATGAGGATAAATAGTGTAAAGAGTCTGACTCTACTTCATGACAGCTGACAACCATTAAGCCTCACCCTTCCCTCTTCCCTTGTACTCTAGCTTCTGAACAAACTGAAAAGAAATACTGGGTACTTCATCTTTGGTGCTGACAGGAGATTCAAGCCACACAAGCCCCTGACCTCACACGGAGAACTCTCAAATCTGGCTGCAAGAAAAACTCTAACCAATCTCCTTGCCTGCTCTCCCAGAGACTTCAACTATGTAATCAATAAACCTTTCATACCCTCTTGGTATATGTACGTGTCATCAATCTTGACATCCAACCCCAAATATTTATTTGGGGGGCAGAGTGGGGGTAGGGAGTTCCATCTGTCTCTGCAGGTGACCATAACATAGATATGTAGAAAGATGTAGATATTTATGACACTTCCATCTACATATATACAAGTATCTATGTATAATACATATGTAATAAGTTTATAAATACACACAAAACTGGTATAACAACAGATAAGAGAGATGATAAAGCCATTAAAAAGGCATCTGAAAGAATACACCCCAAACTGTTAAGAGATAACAGCAGTTATCTCTAGTGATAGGATTATAGAGAATTTTTCTTTTCTCAGTTACACATTTCTGTATGTGAAATTTTACAAGCAGCAAAGAGTACAGATGGGGGTCTCACTGCTAGAGTCCTGTAGTCTGTGGTTGAGGATTTTGGTCTTTATCACTGAGGAATGGCAAGGGCAAAATGATAAAGCGCTTAAAGCATAAGAACAACATAAGATCTGCACAGGTGTAGGGAGGAAAATGAATGGAGAGGAGACCAGGCAGGCTGCTATGTTAGCCATCCAGTGAAAGGTGATTGTGGTCCAAACCAGAGTAGTACTGGTGGAAAAGGAAAAGATCAAGAATTTCACATCTGTTAGGATGTAGAATCCAGTGGTTTGGGGACTGGCTAGGACAATGAAATAGAATGGAACAGAGGACAGTTTTCATGTTGGATACAGATGCCATGCCACGCGCGGATGGAAACTGTGAAGAGTAGTATATCTGGGAGAAATGTTATGATTTTAATATTGGCCGTGGCGAATTTAAGATGAGCTTGAGACATTCAAGCAGAAATGTTGAGGGGGCAAATGGAAGTGTGAGTGTGTAGCTCAGAAGAAAGGCTTGATCTGGAGATATAAAGTTGGGAGTCATGAGCATATAGTTGGTAATTAAAATCACAAAAATGGGTGAAATCACCTAAGTAGAGAGTAAAAATATGAAAAGATGAGGGTCTAATGTTCAGCAATAAGAATTCTCAATAATAAACTGCAGAGGAGGGGGTACCATGGATTCAGAAAGAACAGCAAAGATGCAGGAAAAAGCAAGGTGATGGGTGCCACGGGAAGCGGAGAGCACAAGGGCGTGGCCATCAGAATCTAATGAGGGAGCGTCGGGCCAGATGGAGGGCTAAAATGACAATTGTATTTAGAGATGTGGAACCAGAGAGACCATAGCCAAAAGCATTTTGGTGGATCAGGATGGTTGCAGCCAGGTTGGGACAGGAAGAGTGAGTAGGGGGAAAGAAATGAATACAGTGAGGAGAAAGAACTCCTTTAAGTAGTGTGGCTGGAGAGAACAGGAAATGGGAGTTTTACAGTCTGCAAGCTATGGAATCTTAACATTAACATGCTGACCAAAAGATTCAATATGGAGGGATAGATTGGAATCACATGACACATATAATGATAAACCTGAAAAACTCATGAGAATCAAATGAAAACCCACTGGAATGAGTTCAGTAAGCTGCCTGTTTGAAAATCCATAGACAAAACACTTAATTGCCTCTCTAACTGCAAATAATTAATTAGAATGTTAGATTAGAAGTTATAATGAAAAAAATCATCTATTTGCAATAATAATGAAAAGCCTTAAAATGCCTAAGAATAAACATAAGAAGATGTACAGACAGGATCTATTTGAAGAAAACAATAAAATCCCAGCAAGGAACATGGAATAAATGGAGAGAAAAATGTTGTTTTTACATGGGAAGACCACATTAAGAGAAAAAAGTCAAATTTTCCTCAGTTAACTGATACATTTAATGAATTAACAATTAGAATCTTAATAGGATTTGGGCAGACAAGGGAGGCACATTGCAAATAAATGATTCTAAAGCTTATCTGAGAAAGAATAGCAGTGAGGTGGGGCTTACACAGCTCGATTTTCATTTGACTAATGAATATGACAATGATGAAACCAGACAGATCAATGGACTAAAATAGCAAAGCTAGAAATAGACCAAGTAACCGTGGGAATATAAGCAGACAGTTCTAATCCATGAGTAAAAAATAGGGTGTTCAATAAATAGTGTAGGGACAACTGGGCTGCCATTCAGGAAATCATAAAGTTGTTTCCTGCATTTGACCTCACACTTTGATACTATGATGGCCTGAAAGAGGGCACATCAGATCAGGGATTTCTGGGTTAGAATCTGGGATGCATATCACTCTGTGAAAATGAAATTATAGACTTAATGATTTGAACACTTTTACACATATGTTATCAGGGCTTCAAGGTGGCTCAGTGGTAAAGAATCTGCCAATGCAGGAAACACGGGTTCGATCCCTGGGTCAGGAAGATCCCCTGGAGGAGGGCATGGCAACCCACTGCAGTATTCTTGCCTGGAGAATCTCATGGACTGCAGCACGCCAGGCCTCCCCGTCCATCACCAACTCCCAGAGTACTCAAACTCATGTCCATTGAATTGGTGATGCCATCCAAGCATCTTATCCTCTGTCATCCCCTTCTCCTCCTGCCTTCAATCTTTCCTAGCATCAGGGTCTTTTCAAATGAGTCAGTTCTTCAAATCAGGTAGCCAAAGTATTGGAGTTTCAGCTTCAACGTCAGTCCTTCCAATGAACACCCAGGATTGATCTCCTTTAGGATGGATTGATTGGATCTCCTTGCAGTCCAAGGGACTCTCAAGAGTCTTCTCCAACACCACACTTCAAAAGCATCAATTCTTCGGCGCTCAGCTTTCTTTATAGTCCAACTCTCACATCCATACATGACTTCTGGATAAACCATAGCCTTGACTAGACTGACCTTTGTTGGCAAAGTAATGTCTCTGCTTTTTAATATGCTGTCTAGTTTGGTCATAACTTTCCTTCCAAGGAGTAAGCGTCTTTTAATTTCATGGCTGCAATCACCATCAGCAGTGATTTTGGAGCCCAAAAAAATAAAGTCTGCCACTGTTTCCACTGTCTCCCCATCTATTTGCCATGAAGTGATGGGACCAGATGCCATGATCTCAGTTTTCTGAATGTTGAGCTTTAAGCCAAATTTTTCACTCTCCTCTTTCACTTGCATCAAGAGGCTCTTTAGTTCTTCACTTTCTGCCATCAGGGTGGTGTCATCTGAGGTTATTGACATTTCTCCCGGCAATCTTGATTCCAGCTTGTGCTTCATCCAGCCCAGCGTTTCTCATGATGTACTCTGCATAGAAGTTAAGTAAGCAAGGTGAAAATATACAGCCTTGACGTATTCCTTTTCCTATTTGGAACCAGTCTGTTGTTCATGTCCAGTTCTAACTGTTGCTTCCTGACCTGCATACACATTTCTCAAGAGGCAGGTCAGGTGGTCTGGTATTCCCATCTCTTTCAGAATTTTCCACAGTTTGTTGTGATCCACACAGTCAAAGGCTTTGGCATAGTCAATAAAGCAGAAATAGATGTTTTTCTGGAACTCTCTTGCTTTTTCAATAATCCAACTGATGTTGGCAACTTGATCTCTTTCCTCTGCCTTTTCTAAAACCAGCTTGAACTTCTGGAAGTTCACGCTTCACGCATTGTTATACTTCAATAAAAAGTTTAGAGACTTCCCTGGCAGTACAGAAGTTAAGACTCATGCTTTGACTACAGAGGGCACAGGTTTGATCCCTGGTAGGGGAACTAAGATCCCACATGCCATGCAATGCAGCAAAAAAAATTTTTTTAAAGCTTACACAGCCTTTCTCCCAAAAAACACAAGGCCAGAGAAAGACTGGAAGAAGAGAGATGTGTATCCTTATCATTCTAATCACAGAACCCAGACACTGTAAATAAAAATATTGATATATTTGAGTGCCTATGAACTTTAAGTTCCTGTACAAAGAAAGGGGAGCATAAATAGGAGTGAAAGATAAATGAAAAATTGGAGGGAATATCTGCAGTATATCAGAAAAGTAATTAAAATAAAGGTATGAAGGACTGTCACAAATCAATGTTTTAAAACTGAATTTAAGATAGACAAAGAGTGGGCAATCTAAAGTTGACACCCAATTAAAATATGAAAGGAACATTCAGTTTCAGTCCTAATTGAAGAAATATGAATTATAATAACAAAGGGATATCATTTATTGTTGGTAAGGTTGGCAAAGATGAAAAAGATGAACAAAACCAGTTGGCAAGTATGTGAAACAGTGGGGCCTACCACTTTGGCACAATCTTCCTAAAGAGAATTTTAGCACCGTGTATCAGAATGGAAAATGAGCAGACCCCCTGACCTACCAATCCAATTTCTAAGATTTATCCTAAAGAGATAATTGCATACTTGGATAAAAATGTAAGCACAAGGGTGCTTATAACTGTTGTTTATAATAGATATCAAATAGTCTAGACATTTATACAAAACTGATAAAGTGATTTAAAGTAACATTTGGAGTACACATATAATGACGTTTTTTCAGCATGAAAAAGGGCTTGACTTTTATTTTCACTAGCATGAGAAATGACTGTAACATATTGTTGCATGCCAAAAGCAGGCTATAAAAAGTTCATGAAGGTTTCGGTTCAAGAACTCACCTCCTCTCATGGACACACTGAATCTACAACTACATACAAAACAAAATCCTCTGAAAGAAACCCCAAAACTAGCTTAATGACTCCTACACATCAAGCAAAGAAAAAAACCCACATCAAAATGGGTAGGACACGCTGAGACACAATCTTACCATGAACCCTCCCCCAGTTCACGAAGCTTAGTTGCTCAGTCGTGTCTGACTCTTTGCAGCCCTTTGAACTGTAGCCTACCAGACTCCTCCGTCCATAGGATTTCCCAGGCAAGATAAGAGGAGAACTCACAAGTTTGAGCTTCTTCGTGAGGAATGATGGTTTTGAACCCCACATCTGGCACCACAGCTTTTAAGACCAGCACCTGAGAGATGAGCCCCCAAAACATCTAGTTTTGAAAGCCAACAGGGCTTGCATCCATGAGGCACACGAGACCAGGCTATCATAAACCGAGCATTGTTCTTAGAGTGCTCCCAAGCACTACCGAGCTATCCACCTGAAGCTCACACAGAGGTAATTTAACAACATCCATCTAGGAGCCTACTCTGCAAAGATGCTCTGTAAACATGGAGGCTGGCAGGTGCCATCTCTGTGCTTTCTGTCTTGCTCCAGGTTGCTGTTATCTCCCAGAAAGGAGCTTGTATACATGTACCATTTCCCAATTTTGTGGCTACTGCCCAGGGGACACCCCTTGATTGCCTGGCTCTGGTGCCCAGCAGAGTTTGTTTCTATGTCCCACAAGATTCTAACAAGCAGAGAAAGCATTCTTAACTACCTACACCCCAGGGCACAGCAGCAGAGACTCAGCAGACTGAAACATCTTTCTGGAAAGAGGCCTGTTAGCTTATCTTCATAGATGCAACCTGAGCGGCAGGCTTCCAATTAAACACACATCCAGGGACCAACTATAATCCTCTCCAGAGACCCAGAGGCTGACTGGCACATCTTCCTGCCCTCCCTCTGCCCAGTCTAAAAGTAATAAAAAATAACTACAATAATGTGTTAATGGATACACAAGATAGAAATACACATACTGTCATATCAAAAACAAAGTGTGGGTGGGAGTAAAAATGTAGTGCTTGGAAAGCATTTGAACTTAAATCACTATCAAAGATAGATTGTTGTATTCTCAGATGTATTATGTAAGCCTCATGGTAGCACAAAGCAAAAAAGTTATTCCATGCTAATGGAAAAACCAAAGCTAGGATAGCTATACTCTTATCAGACAAAAAAGAAGTCATGAAGAAGGTCATTACATAATAAAGGTGTCAGTCCTATGAGAGGATATAACATCTTACATACTTATGCACCTGATACAGGAATACCTAAATATACAAAGCAAATGCTAACAGATCTAAAGGGAGAAATAGATGGCAATACAGAAATAATAGGGGACTTGAATACCCCATATCCAATGAATGAATAATAATATCCAAAATATAAAAAGAACTCATACAATTCAATAACAAGAAAACAATTTAAAAATGGGCAGAGGATCTGACAGACATTTTTCCAAAGATGACATACAGATGGCCAACAAGTATATGAAAATATACCCAACATTACTAATCACCAAAGAAATGCAAATTAAAACCACAGTGAGATATCACCCCATACATGTTAGAATGGCTAGTATCAAAAAGGCAAGAGATCACAGAGTTGGTAAGGATGTGGAGAAAAGGGAATACTTTTGAACTTTTAACACCCTACACTCACCAATGGTGGGGCTACAAACTGATGCAGCCACTATGGAAAACAGTATAGTAATTCCTCAAAAAAATTAACAATAGAACTACCATATGATCCAGCAATTCCAGTTCTGGGTATTTATCCAAAAGAAGCAAAAACACTAACTCAAAGAAATAGCTACACGCCAATGTTCATTGCAGCGTTATTTACAACAGCCAAAATATGGAAACAACCTAAGTATGCACAAGTGGATGAGTCTATAAAGTAAATGTAGTATGCATATATACAGTGGAATATTATTGAGCCATATAAAACAAGGAACCTGGGCCTTCCCTGGTGACTCAGTGGTTAAGAATCCACCTGAAGATGTAGGGGACACAAGTTCAGTCCCCGGTGCAGGAAGATCCCATATGTTTCAGGGCAACTAAGCCCATGCATCACAACTACTGAGGCCACATGCTCCATCTACCAATGCCCACGCACCTAGAGCCACTGCTCTGCAGCAAGAGAAGCCACAGCGATGAGAAGCCTCCCCAACACAATGAAGAGTAGCCCCCCACTTGCTGCAACTAGAGAAAGCTTGTGTGCAGCAACAAAGACCCAGCATGGCCAAATAAATAAAGGATGGAAGGAAGGAACTCCTGGGACTTGGGACAGCATGTATGGACTTGAAGGGCACAATGCTCGGTGAAATAAGCCAAATAAAGACAAACACTGTATGATCTCCCTTATGTGAAATCAAAAACAAACACTCTCTCAGATACTGAGAACACACTGGTAGTTGCCAGTGGCAGGAGATAAAAGTGAAATGGGTTGTTGTTGTTCAGTTGCTCAGTCATGACTCTTTGTGACCCCATAGACTGCAGCACACCAGGCTTCCCTGTCCTTCACTATCCCCTGGAGTTTGTTCAAACTCATGCTCACTGAGTTGGTGATGCCTCCAACCATCTCATCCTCTGCCGTCCCCTTCTCCTCCTGCCTTCAATCTTTCCCAGCGTCAGGGTCTTTTCCAATGAGTCGGCTCTTCACATCAGTTAGCCAAAACATGGGAGCTTCAGCATCAGTCCTTCCAAGAATATTCAGGGTTGATTTCCTATAGGATGGACTGGTTTGATATCCTTGCCATCTAAGGGACTCTCAAGAGACTTCTCCAGCACCACAGTTCGAAAGCATCAATTTTTTGGTGCTCAGCCTTCTTTATGGTCCAAATCGCACATCTGTACATGACTACTGAAAAAATGATAGCTTTGACCATATGGAACTTCGTCGTCAAAGTGATATCTCTGCTTTTAATGTGTAGGTTTGTCATAGCTTTTCTTCTAGGGAGCAAGTGTCTTTTAATTCCATGGCTGCAGTCACCATCCACAGTGATTTTGGAGCCCAAGAAAATAAAGTCTCTCACTGTTTCCATTTTTTCCCCATCTATTTGCCATGAAGTGATGGGGCTGGATGCCATGATCTTTGTTTTCTGAATGTTGAGCTTTAAGCCAACTTTTTCACTCTCCTCTTTCACTTGCATCAAGAGGCTCTTTAGTTCCTCTTCACTTTCTGCCATAAGGCTGGTGTCATCTGCATATCTGAGATTATTGATAATTCTCCCAGAAATCTTGATTCCAGCTTGTGCTTCATCCAGCCCAGCATTTCTCATGATGTACTCTGCATATATGTTAAATAAGCAGGGTAACAATATACAGCCTTGACGTACTCCTTTTCCTATCTGGAACCAGTCTGTTGTTCCATGTCCAGTTCTAACTGTTGCTTCCTAACCTGCATACACAGATTTATCAAGAGGCAGGTCAGGTGGTCTGGTATTCCCATCTCTTGAAAAATTTTCCACAGTTTATTGTGATCCACACAGTCTAAGGCTTTGGCATAGTCAATAAAGCAGAAATAAATGTTTTTCTGGAACTCTCTCACTTTTTCAATGATCCAGTGGATGTTGGCAATTTGATCTCTGGTTCCTCTACCTTCTCTAAAACCAGCTTGAACATCTGGAAGTTCATGGTTCACGTATTACTGAACCCTGGTTTGGAGAATTTTGAGCATTGCTTTACTAGAGTGGGAGATGAGTGCAATTGTGCAGTAGTTTGTGTTCTTTGGCATTGCCTTTCTTAGGAATTGGAATGAAAACTGACCTTTTCCAGTCCTGTGGCCACTGCTGAGTTTTCCAAATTTGCTGGCATATTGAATGCAGCACTTTCACAGCATCATCTTTTAGGATTTGAAGTAGCTCAACTGGAATTCCATCACCTCCACTAGCTTTGTTCATAGTGATGCTTCCTAAGGCCCACTTGACTTCACATTCCAGGATGTCTGGCTCTAGGTGAGTGATCACATCATCGTGATTATCTGGGTCGTGAAGATCCCTTTTGTATAGTTCCTCTGTGTATTGTTGCCACTTCTTCTTAATATCTTCTGCTTCTGTTAGGTCCATACCATTTCTGTCCCTTACTGAGCCCAACTTTGCATGAAATGTTCTTTTGGTATCTCTAATTTTCTTGAAGAGGTCTCTAGTCTTTCCCATTCTATTGTTTTCCTCTATTTCTTGGCATTGATCACTGAGGATGGCTTTCTTATCTCTCCTTGCTATTCTTTGGAACTCTTTAAGTCAAAGGCTTTAGAATAGCCAATGAAGCAGAAGTTGTTTTGCTGGAATTCCCTTGCTTTCTCTATGATCAAAGAGATGTTGGCAATCTGATCTCTGGTTCCTCTGCATTTTCTAAATCCAGCTTGTACATCTGGAAGTTCTCAGTTCACAGACTGTTGAAGCCTAGCTTGAAGTATTTTGAGCATTACCTTGCTTGCATGTGAGATGGGCACAATTATACAGTAGTTTGAACATTCTTTGGCACTTCCCTTCTTTGGGATTGGAATGGGTGAAGAGGATCAAAAGGTACAAACCTCCAGTTGTGAAATAAATAAGTATAGTTCAGCATGGTGACTATAGTTAATACTGTATTACATACCTGAAAGTTACTAAGAGAATAAATCTTAACAGTTCTCATTATAAGAAAAGAAAAATGTATATGTATGGTGATGGTGATGGGTTTTAAACTGATTGGGATCATTCTGTAATACATACATATATGGAATCACCATGTTTGTACACCTTAAATTAATAGAACATTATATGTCAATTATACCTCAATTAAAAAGTACGTGAGGATGGGATCAAGATGGTGGAGGAGTAAGATGTGGAGTTCACCTTATCCCACCAAAACATTAAAAATACATCTACAAGTGAAAGGATTCACCCAGAACATCTGCTGAATTCCAGCAGAAAACCTCAGATTTCCAAAAGGGCAAGAAAACCTCCATTAACCAGGTAGGACAAAAGGAAAAAGTTAAAGAAAGGAATTGGGATGGGGCTTGCACCTTATGGAAGGAGCTGTGAAGGAGAAAAGGTTCCTACTCCCTGGGAAGCCCCCTCCATGGTGCGGGAGATCAGCTTGGACTGAAGGGGAGCTTCAGAGCCTTAGAGGAGAGCTCAGAAACTGGTTTATGGAAGGCAAAACTGAGAGCAACCTGCAGAGAAGGTCAGTATTGCTGTCCTATGCTTCCCAGGCTGAGATGCTCATCTGTCAGTGAAAGTGAGAGCTGGATGATGAAGCTCAGGCTTCAGGGAGAGGACTGGGGATGGATGAGCAGAGACAGCCTGAAGAGGCTGGACTGTGGCAACTGAGGGTGTACTGTAAAGAAGACTGGGCCTGCCATAGAGGCAAAGTGCCATTATTGGGGGATACAAGAGGTGAAGGGCAGGACCACCATAAGAGCTTCTTTCCCTGTGAGCATTCTCAGGCAATAGGCTACTACCTACAGGAGCTCCAGGTCTGGGCATGAATCATCGCTACCATCATGGGCTCCAGAGGTGGGCATGGAAACTCTACAACTGGATTTCCACTACGAAACCCATGAGCAGGCACCAGGCACTGCCCCCACTAATCCAGGAGTGTGTGAACCACAGCCACCCTTAGGAGATCGATGAGCAGAGGAACTGCCAGGGAAGTTGGTTTTGAAGGTCAGTGGGGCTTGAGTGCAGGAGCTCCACAGGACTGGGGAAAACAGAGACTCTACCCTTGGAGGGCACACACAAGGTTTCACATACACTGGGACCCAGCACAAAGCAGTAATTCCGTAAGAGCCAGGGCTGGACCCACCAGTCTTGGAGGGTCTCCTGGGGAGGTGGGAGTGGGCTAGGACAGTTGTGGCAGAGGCCCCAGAGAATAGTAATTGGTGGGAGCTCTCCTGGAGGTCACCGTTTTGGCATCAAGACCTGGCCCTATCCAACAGCCTACAGATTCCAGTGCTGGAACACCTCAGGCCAAACAAGCAGCAGGTTAGGAACACACCCGTCAGCAGACAGATGGCCTACAGCCATACTGAACACACAGCCCCCTCTAAACACACTCCTTGACATGACCCTGCCCAACAGAAGGACAAGATCCAGCTCCACACATCAGTGGGAAGGCACCAGTCCGTCCCACCAGGGAAGCCTGTACAAACCCCAGGACCAACCTCCCCAACCAGAGGGCGGACACCAGAAGCAAGCAGAGCTCCAGTCCTGCAGTCTGGGGAAAGGAGACCACAAACACAGCAAGTTAAACGAAATGACAGGGCAGAGAAATAGGTTTCAGGTGAAGGAACAGGACAAAAAACTCACAAAAAAAAAAAAAAACTAAAAAGTGTAGATATAGGCAATTTATCTGAAAAAGAATTCAGAATAATAACAGTAAAGATAATCAAAGATCTCGGAAAGGGAATGGAGGCACAGACTAAGCAGATACAAGAAGTGATTAACAAAGGGTTAGAAGATTTAAAAAAGAAACAAAAAGAAAGCAATAACTGCAATGAAAAATACCCTGAAAAGTGGAAGGAATACAATGAAAAGTAGAAGGAATCAACAGCACCATAAATGAGGGAGAAGAACAAATAAGTGAGCTGGAAGACACAGTGGTGGAAATCACTTCCAAGGAATAAAGAAAAAAACAATCAAAAGAAATGAGGATACTCTCAGAGACCTCTGGGACAATATTAAATGCACCAACATTCACATCCTTCACCCTATTATGTGAAGGAAAGAAAGAAAGAGCTTGAGACAATATTGAGATTTGAAGAGATTATAGCTGAAAACTTCCCTAACATGAAAAAGGAACATGCAAGTCTGGGAAGAACAGAGAGTCTCATACAAGATAAACCCAAGGAGGAACATGCTGAGACACATATTAATCAAACTAACAAAAATTAAAGACAAAGAAAAAATATTAACAGCAACAAGGAAAAAGCAACAAATAAGATAGAAGGGAATCTCCATAAGGTTATCAGCTAATCTTTCAAAAGAAACTCTGCAGGCCAGAAGAGCATGATATATTTACAGTGATGAAAGGGAAAAACCCACAAGCAAGACTACCCAGCAAGGCTGTCATTCAGATTTGACAAAGAAATCAAAAGCTGAACAAACAAGCAAAACTTAAAAGAATTCAACACCACCAAACCAGCTTTACAACAAACCCTGAAGGAACTTCTCTGGGTGCAAAAGGAAAGGCCACAACTAGAAATAAGAAAATTACAAACAGGAAAGCTCACCAGTAAAGTCAAACCTAAAGTAAAGGTAGGAAATCATCCACACACAAATATGATATCAAAACCAACAATTATGAGAAGAGGAGAATGCAAATGCAGAATATTGCAAATGGATGGAATTAAGAGACCAGCAACTTAATCTTGTGTATTATATATATAGACTGCTATATCAAAAACCTGAGAGCCATAAAACAAAAATGTACAATAGATACACATACACAAAAGAGCAATCCAAACACAACATTAAAGATGGATATCAAATCACAAGAGAAGAAAACAAAAGAGGAAGGGAAGAAAAAAGACCTAAAAAAAACAGATTCAAAACAATCAACAAAATGGCACTAAGAACATACATAATTACCTTAAATGTAAGTGGATTACATGCTTCAACCAAAAGATACAGACTGGTTAAATGGATACAAAAACAAGATCTGTATATACGCTGCCTAGAAGAGACCCACTTCAGATCTAGAGACACATATAGACTGAAAGTGAGGGGATAGAAAAAGGTTTTCCATGCAAAGGAATATCAAAAGAAAGCTGGAGTAGCAATTCTCATATAAGACAAAATAGACTTTAAAATAAAGACTTATAAGAGACTAAGAATGATACTACATAATGATCAAGTGATCAAGAAGTTATTACAATTCTAAATATATATGCGCCCAGCAAAGAAGCACCTCAATATATGAGACAAATGCTAAGATCCATAAAAGGGGAAATTGACAGTAACACAAAAATAGTGGGAGACTTTAATACCCCACTTACACCAATGGACAGATCATCCAGACAAAAAAACCTATATGGAAACACAGGCTTTAAATGACACATTAGACCAGACAGACTTAATATTTATAGAACATTCCATCTGAAAACAGCAGAAAACACTTTCTTCTCAAGTGCACATGGAACATTCTTCAGAATAGATTACATGTTGAGCCACAAATCAAGCCTCAGTAAATTTAATAAAATTGAAAATCATAGAAGCATCTTTTCTAACCAAAATATATGAGATTAGCAATCAATTATGGGGGCAGAAAACTGTAAAAAATCAAAAACGTATGGAGGCTAAACTATATGTTACTAAACAACTAGTGAATCACTGAAGAAATCAAAGAGGAAAAATAAAAAGTACCTAGAGACAAATGACAATGAAAATTAAATGATCCAAAACCTATAGAATGCAGAAAAAGCAGTTCTAAGGGAGGAGTTTATAGCAATACAATCTTACCTCAAGAAACAAGAAAAATCCCAAATAAACACCCTAATGTTACATCTAAAACAACTAGAGAAAGAAAAAAAAAAAAAAATCTAAAAGTTTTTGAGGAATGGCAAGAAATCATATCAGAGCAGAAATAAATGAAATAGCAATGAAGAAAACAACAGAAAAGATCAAAGAAGCTAAAATCTGGTTCTTTGAAAAGATAAGCAAAATTGACAAATCTTTAGCCAGATTCACCCGAAAAAGAGAGGACTCAAATCAATAAAATAAAAAATGGACACAAAAGAGTTACAATGGACACCACAGAAACACAAAGGATAATAAGAAACTACTACAAATAACTATATGCCAATAAAATGAACAACCTAGAAAAAATGGATAAATTCTTTGAAAAGTACAACCTTCCAGGACTGAACCAGAAAGAAATAGAAAATATGAACAGACCAATCATAAATATTGAAATTAAAACTGATTTTACAACTTCCAACAAAAGTCCAGGATCGGATGGCTTCACAGGAGATTTCTATGCAATATTTACAGATGAATTAATATCTATCCTTCTGAAACTCTTCCCAAAAAATTCCAGAGAAAAAAGGAACACTCCCAAGCACATTCTATGACACCACCATCATCTCAATACCAAAACCAGACAAAGATACAAAATATATATATATATATTATGTATCAATATCACTGATGAACACAGACACAAAAATACCCAACAAAATACCAGCAAACTGAATCTGACAATACATTAAAAGGATCACACACCATGATCAAGTGGGATTTATTCTAAGGATTCTTCAATATCCACAAATTAGTGTGACACACCATATTAACAAACTGAAGAATAAAACCATATGGTCATCTCAATAGATGCAGAAAAAGCTTTTGACAAAATTCAACACCTGTTTAGGATGAAAACTCTCCAGAAAGTGGGCGTAGAGGGAACTTACTTTAACTTAAAGAAGGCCATATATGACAAACCCACAACTAACATCATTCCCAACAGTGAAAAGCTGGAAGCATTCTAAGATCAGGAACAGGGCAATGATGTCCACTTTCATGACTTTGATTCAACATAGTTTTTGGAGTCCTGGCCACAGCAATCAGAAGAAAAAGAAATGAAAGGAATCCAAATTAGGAAAGAAGAAGTAAAACTATCATTGTTCAGAGAAGACACAATACTATATATTAAAAAAAAAAAAAAAAAAATACTATATATAGAAAAGATACTACCAGAAAACTACTAGAACTCAGTTAATTCAGTAAACTTGCAGAATACAAAATTAAAACCTCCCAAAATCTCTTGCATTCCTATACATTAACAAAAAAAGAGTAGAATGAGAAATTAAGGAAGCAATCCCATTTAACATCGCACCAAAAAGAAAAAAATATCTAACAATAAACCTACCTCAGGAGGCAAAAAAAACTGAAAACTATTAATATAAGACACTGATGAAAGAAATTGAAGATGACACAAATAGATGGAAAGATATGTTCTTGGATTGGAACAATCAATAGTCAAAATGATTATACTACCTCAGGCAACCTACAGATTCAATCAAATTGAATTCAATCAAATCTACAGATTCTATCAAATTACCAATAGCATTTTTCACAGACAAGAACAAGAAAATTTTAAATTTGTATGGAAACACAGAAGGCCCTGAATAGCCAAAGCAATCTTGAGAAAGAAAAACACAGCTGGAGGAATCAGGCTTTCTGATTCAGACTATACTACAAAGCCACAATGATCACAACAGATGGTAGTGGTGCAAAAACAGAAATGTAGATCAGTGGGGCAGGATAGAAAGCCTAGAAATAAACCCACACACCTATGGTCAACTAATCTATGAAGAAGGAGGAAAGATTATACAATAGGTGGGGCTTCCCTGGTGGTTCAATGGCTAAAACTCCACGCTCCCAATACAGGAGACCAGGTTTGATCCCTGGCCAGGGAACCAGATCCCACATGCCCCAAGTAAAAGTTCACACACTACAACTAAAGATTACCCATGCCTCAACTAAAAATTCCACATGCCTCAACAAAGACCAAAGATCCTGCATGCCACTACTAAGACTTGGCACAGCCAAATAAAGAAATAAACAAATAAAAGAATATGCAATAGAGAAAGGACAGTTTCTTCAGTAAGTGGTGTTAGGAAAACTGGACAGCTACATGTAAAACAATGAAATTAGAACATTTTCTAACATCATACACAAAAATAAACTCAAATGGATCAAAGACCTACATATAAGACTGGATACTATAAAAACTCCTAGAGGAAAACATAGGCAGAACACTCTTAGGCATAAATGACAGCAATAACTTTTTGATCCACCTCCAAGAGTAACGAAAATAAAAACAAAAAATAAACAAATGGGACCTAATTAAACTTAAAAGCGTTTTCATGGCAAAGGAAACCATAAACAAAATGAAAAGACAACCCGCAGAGTGGGAGAAAATATTTGCAAGTGAAGTGACAGACAGGGGATTAATCTGCAAAATATACAAACAGCTCACACAGCTCTATGTCAAAAAACAAACAACCCAATCAAAAAAAAAAAAGGGGGGGGGGCAGAATATCTAAGTAGACTTTTCTCCAAAGAAAATATACAGATAGCCAAAACCACATGAAAAGATGCTCAACATCACTAATTATTAGAGAAAAGCAAATCAAAACTACAATGAGGTACCACCCCATACAAGTCAGAATGGTCATCATCAGAAAGTCTACAAGAATAAACGCTGGAGAGAGTGTGGAGAAAAGGAAACCATTTTACACTGTTTGTGATAAGTCACTTGAGTCATGTCCAGCTCTTTGTGACCCTATGGACTAGCCCAACAGGCTTCTCTGTCCGTGGGATTCTCCAGGCAAGAATACTGGAGTGGGTTGCCACGCCCTTCTCCAGGGAATCTTCCTGACCCAGGGTGAAAACTGGTGCAGCCACCAAGGAAAACAGTACAGAGATTCCTCAGAAAACTAAAAATATAGTTACCATATGATCCACCAATCCCAGTCTTAGTGTACAGACTTAGCCTTATATACAGACAAAACTATAATTCAAAAAGATACAGGTACCTCTATGTTCATAGCAGCACTAGTCACAATAAACAAGACATGGAAACAACCTAAATGCCTGTCTACAGATGATTGGACAAAGAAGATGTGGTACATATAGACAATGGAATACTACTCAGCCATAAAAAGAACAAAATGCCATTTGAAGCAATAGGGATGAAACTAGAGATTATCATACTAGTGAAATCAGAGAATGATAAATATCAGTTCAGTCGCTCAGTTCAGTCGCTCAGTCATGTCCAACTCTTTGCGACCCCATAAATCGCAGCATGCCAGGCCTCCCTGTCCATCACCAGCTCCCGGGGTTTACCCAAAGCCATGTCCATCAAGTCGGTGATGCCATATCATATATGGAACCTAATTTTTAAAAATGATATAAATGAAGTTATTTACAAAACAGAAACAGACTCACAGATCTTGAAAACAACCTTTTGCTTACCAAAGAAGAAATATGGAGGGGAGAGATAAATTAAGAGCTTGGGATTAACATAGACACACTACTATATATGAGATAGATAATCAGTAAAGACCTACTGCGTAGCACAGGGAGGGCTACTCAATAATCTGTAATAAACTATACAGATTAAGTTATTATGAAAAGAATCTGCAAAAGAATGAATATATGTGTATATATAACCAAATCACTTTGCTGTATACCTGAAACTAGGAATAGTGTAATTCAACTACACTTCAATAAAATTAAAAAATAAATATAAATTTCACAATGTAGAATCATCCTATGAATAATGCCATCATAAATATCATCTAACAACTGAAGAATTATTCCAATAAAGAATTTTAAATCCACTAAGAAGATATAAAAAGTATACCAACTATGATCATATTTAAGTAAACTGTATATGCATATTTATATATAAGCTTATACATATAGCAAGAGCTTCATTAACATATTTATATTTGTTGTTATCTCTAGTAAAATATTAGGTAGTGATATTTTACTTCTTATTTGTAGTTTTTGTGTTTTCAAAGCAGAAGGAAAAAAATCACATATGGTCAAAACTGCCTTTGGAAATCTCTTAAATCGCTGAAAATACAGTAAGTTCAGTGCAGTCGCTCAGTCATGTCTGACTCTTTGCAACCCCATGGACTGCAGCAGTCCAGGCTTCCCTGTTCAACATCAACTCCCAGAGACTACTCAAACTCATGTCCATTGAGTCAGTGATGCCATCCAACCATCTCATCCTCTGTTGTCTCCTTCTCCTCCCACCTTCAATCTTCCCCAGCATCAGGGGCTTTTCCAATGAGTCAGTTCTTCACATCAGGTGGCCAAAGTATTTGAGTTTCAGCTTCAGCATCAGTCCTTCCAATGAATATTTAGGACTGATTTCCCCTAGGATAGACTGGTTGGATCTCCTTGCAGTCCAAGGGACTCTCAAGAGTCTTCTCCAACACCACACTTCAAAAGCATCAATTCTTCAGTGCTCAGCTTTCTTTACAGTCCAGCTCTCACATCCATACATGATTACTGGAAAAACCATAGGTTTGACTAGACGGACCTTTGTTGGCAAAGTAATGTCTCTGCTTTTTAATATGCTGTCTAGGTTGGTCATAACTTTTCTTCCAAGGAGCAAGCATCTCTTAATTTCATGACTGCAGTCACCATCTGCAGTGATTTTGGAGACCCAAAAAGTAAAGTCTGTCACTGTTTCCCCATCTATTTGCCATGAAGGGATGGGACCAAATACAATAAACACAAACATATCTATGAACCAGGCTTCCCTGGATGCTCAGTGGTAAAGAAACTGCCTTCAATGCAGGAGTCTGCCTGCAATGTAACAGACCCAGGTTCAATCCCTGAGTTGGGAAGATCCTCTGAAGTAGGAAATGGCAACCCACTCCAGTATTTTTGCCTGGAGAATCCCATGCACAGAGGAGTCTGCCAGGCTACAGTCCATGGGGTCACTAAGAGTCGGACACAATTGAGCGACTAACACTTGCGTTTGCATGAGTGCATGATTTGCTTTTGTATCTTTGACAACATAGTTTCTCAGTAAGTTTATTGCTTACTAGGAATCACTAAAAGATTTGATTAAATTGTATTCCCTCCCTGTTATTTGACCTAAGGCCAAACTATGGTGGAGGTAATGAAGATAATGGCAACCTCCTTCAAAAGATCCCATGCACGCACTGCTACACTCAGTGCCCCCAACCCTGCAGCAGGCCGCCACGATCCATGCCTCCGCCAGAGACTCCTGGACACTCATGGGCAAGTCTGGGTCAGTCTCTTGTGCGGTCATTTCTCCTTTCTCCTGGGTCCTGGTGCACAAGGTTCTGTTTGTGCCCTCCAAGAGTCTGTTTCCCCCAGTCCTATGTAAGCTCTGGCGGTTCTATGGTGGGGTTAATGGGGACCTCCTCCAAGAGGGCTTATGCCATACCCCGGTCTACTGCACCCAGAGCCCCTGCCGCTGCAGCAGTCCACCGCTGACCCGTACCTCCTCAGGAGACACCCAAACACAGTTCTGTCTCAGTCTCTCTAGGGTCCCTGGGTCCTGGTGCACACAAGGTATGTTTGAGCCCTCTGAGTGTCTCTGGCAGGTATGGGATTTGATTCTAAATCTAATTTAATCAAATCTTTGAATTGGATTGAAGATTTACTGAGCATGGCCCCACCCATCAGAACAAGACTCAGCTTCCCCCTCAGGCAGTCTCTCCTGTCAGGAAACTTCCATAAGCCTCTTCTCCCTCTCCATCAGACAGACTGAAAACTACAGTCACAGAAAACTGACCAATCTGATCACATGGACCACAGCCTTGTCTAACTCAATGAAACTATGACCCATGCCAAGTAGGGCCACCCAAGATGGACAGGTCATGGTGAAGAGTTCTGACAAAACGTGGTCTGCTGGAGAAGGGCATGGCAAACCACTTCAGTATTCTTGTCTTGAGAACCCCATGAACAATATGAAAAGGCAAAAAGATAGGACAATGAAAGATGAACTCCCCAGGTCGGTAGATGCCCAATATGCTACTAGAGATCAGCAGAAAAATAACTCCAGAAAGAATGAAGAGACAGAGCCAAAGCAAAAACAATGCCCAGTTGTGGATGTGACTGGTTATGGAAGTAAAGTCCAATGCTGTAAAGAGCAATATTGCATAGGAACCTGGAATGTTAGGTCGATGAATCAAGGTAAATTAGAAGTGGTCAAACAGGAGATGGCAAGAGTGAACATCGACATTTTAGCAATCAGCGAACTAAAATGTACTGGAATGGGTGAATTTAACTCAGATGACCATTATATCTACTACTGTGGCCAAGAATTCCTTAGAAGAAATGGAGTAGCCATCATAGTCAACAAAAGAGTCTGAAATGCAGTACTTGGATGCAATCTCAAAAACAACAGAATGATCTCTGTTTGTTTCCAAGGCAAACCATTCAATATCATAGTAATCCAAGTCTATGCCCCAATTAATGCTGAAGAAGCTGAAGTTGAATGGTTCTATGAAGACCTACAAGACCTTCTAGAACTAACCAAAAAAGATGCCCTTTTCATTACAGGGGACTGGAATGCAAAAATAGGAAGTCAAGAAAAACCTGGAGTAACAGGCAAATTTGGCTTGGAGTATAGAATGAAGCAGGGAAAAGGCTAATAGAATTTTTCCAAGAGAATCCACTGGTCATAGCAAACACCCTCTTCCAACAACACAAGAGAAAACTACACGTGGACGTCACCAGATGGTCAATACCAAAATCAGATTGATTATATTCTTTGTAATCAAAGATGGAGAAGCACCATAAAGTCAGCAAAAACAAGACCGGGAGCTGACTGTGGCTCAGATCATGAACTCCTCATTGCCAAATTCAGACTTAAATTGAAGAAAGTAGGGAAACACTAGACCATTCAGGTATGACCTAAATCAAATCTCTTACAATTATACAGTGGAAGTGACAAATAGATTCAAGGGATTAGGTCTGATAGAAAGAGTGCCTGAAGAACTATGGACAGAGGTTTGTGACATTGTACAAGAGGCATGATCAAGACCATCCCCAAGAAAAAGAAATGCAAAAAGGCAAAATGGTTGTCTAAGGAGGCCTTACAAATAACTGTGAAAAGAAGAGAAGCAAAAGGCAAAGGAGAAAAGGAAAAGGAAAGATAAACCCATTTGAATGCAGAGTTCCAAAGACTAGCAAGGAGAGATAAGAAAGCCTTCCTCAGTGATCAATGCAAAGAAATAGAGGAAAACAATAGAATAGGAAAGACTAGAGATCTCTTCAAGAAAATTAGAGATACCAAAGGAACATTTCATGCAATGATGGGCTCAATAAAGGACAGAAATGGTATAGACCTAACAAAGCAGAAGATGTTAAGAAGAGGTGGCAAGAATACACAGAAGAACTATATAAAAAAGATCTTCATGACCCAGATAATCACGGTGGTGTGATCACTCACACTCAGCTAGAGCCAGACATCCTGGAATGTGAAGTGAAGTGGGCCTTAGGAAGCATCACTACGAACAAAGCTAGTGGAGGTGATGGAATTCCAGTTGAGCTATTTCAAATCCTCAAAGATGATGCTGTGAAAGTGCTGCACTCAATATGTCAGCAAATTTGGAAAACTCAGCAGTGGCCACAGGACTGGAAGAGATCAGTTTTCATTTCAATCCCTAAGAAAGGCAATACCAAAGAATGCTCAAACTACCACACAATTGCACTCATCTCATACGCTAGTATAGTAATGCTCAAAATTCTCCAAGCCAGGCTTCAGCAATACGTGAACCGTGAACATCCAGATGTTCCAGAAAAGGCAGAGGAACCAGGGATAAAATTGCCAACACTTGCTAGATCATCGAAAAAGCAAGAGAGTTCCAGAAAATCATCTATTTCTGCTTTATTGACTATGCCAAAGCCTTTGTGTGGATCACAACAAACTGTGCAAAATTATTCAAGAGATGGGGATACCGGACCACCTTACCTTCCTTCTGAGAAATCTGTATGCAGGTCAAGAAGCCACAGTTAGAAGTGGACATGGAAGAACAGTTCACTTCAGTTCAGTTCAGTCGCTCAGTCGTGTCCGACTCTTTGCGACCCCATGAATTGCAGTACGCTAGGCCTCTCTGTCCATCACCAACTCCCGGAGTCTACCCAAACCCATGTCCATCAAGTCAGTGATGCCATCCAACCATCTCATCCTCTGTCGTCACCTTCTCCTCCTGCCCCCAATCCTACCCAGCATTAGGGTCTTTTCCAATGAGTAAACTCTTCGCATGAGTTAGCCAAAGTATTGGAGTTTCAGCTTCAACATCAGTCCTTCCAATGAACACCCAGGATTGATCTCCTTTAGGATGGATTGATTGGATCTCCTTGCAGTCCAAGGGACTCTCAAGAGTCTTCTCCAACACCACAGTTCAAAAGCATCAATTCTGCGGCACTCACCTTTCTTCACCGTCCAACTCTCACATGGAACAACAGACTGGTTCCAAATCGGGAAAGGAGTATGTCAAGGCTGTATATTGTCACCCTGCTTATTTAACATACATGCAGAGTACATCATGAGAAACGCTGGGCTGGAGGAAGCACAAGCTGGAATCAAGATTGCTGGGAGAAATATCATTAACCTCAGATATGCAGATGACACCACCCTTATGGCAGAAAGCGAAGATGAAATAAAGAGCCTCTTGATGCAAGTGAAAGAGGAGAGTGAAAAAGTTGGCTTAAAACTCAACATTCAGAAAATGAAGATCATGGCATCTGGTTCCATCACTTCATGGCAAATAGATGGGGAAACAGTGGAAACAGTGGCAGACATTATTTTTGGGGGGGCTCCAAAATCACTGCAGATGGTGACTGCAGCCATGAAATTAAAAGACACTTGCTCCTTGGAAGAACAGTTATGACCAACCTAGACAGCATATTAGAAAGCAGAGACATTACTTTGCCAACAAAGGTCCATCTAGTCAAAGCTATGGTTTTTCCAGTAGTCATGTATGGATGTGAGAGGTGGACTATAAAAAAAGCTAAGCACCAAAGAATTGATGCTTTTGAACTGTGGTGTTGGAGAAGACTCTTGAGAGTCCCTTGGACTGCAAGGAACCCAACCAGCTCATCCTAAAGGAAATCAGTCCTGAATATTCATTGGAAGGACTGATGCTGAAAATGAAATTCCAATACTTTGGCCACCTGATGTGAAAACTGATTCATTGGGAAAGCCCCTGATGCTGGGAAAAATTGAAGGTGGGAGGAGAAGGGGACAACAGAGGATGAGATAGTTGGACGGTATCACCGACTTAATGGACATGAGTTTGAGTAAACTCTGGGAGCTGGTGATGGACAGGAAGGCCTGGCATGCTGTAGTCCATGGAGTCACAAAGAGTTGGACATGATTGAGCCACTGAACTGAACTGAGGAATCACTTGTGAAACTAGAAAAATCGATAGATTTTTCATTCCCATTAACTGGCAAAGTTACGTGTATCATCTGATGTTTTGATTCAATGTGTTTTCATGCCTCTGGAGGGTCAGGAATTCAACAGGCCAACAAAAATCATTGCTCAGCTGTGACGATTCAATTAGGGTTTTTCTGAAACCCTTAAAAAGTAAAGGTTTGTTTTTCATCCTTATCTTGGTGTTTTTGTCTGTTTTTTCTTGGGCAGAACTTGTAAATTTTTATGTAGTCTTTCCACACTATCAGAAAAAGGGTTTTCGAGAATTCTGTAATCTCCCATTTCAGATAAATACCTTATGATAAGCCTGCTCCCCTCTTGCCCTCTCCCAATCCCCTGTCAATTAACTCTTTAGCAACCAGAGTGCTCTTTTTAAAATACAAACGCTGGCCATGTTGCTGCTTAAAACCCTTCAATTACTTCCCACGAAAAAAATCCAAAGTCTTTAGTAGACCTGAGAGAAAGGTGCTAAGTCTCTTCAGTCACACCTGACTCTTTGCGATTCTATGGACTGTAGCCTGCCTGCTCCTCTGTCCATGAATTCTCCAGGCAAGAATCCTGGAGTGGGTTGCCATTTCCTCCTCCAGGGGATCTTCCTGATCCAGAAATCGAGCCTGCGTCTCTTGCATCTCCTGCATTGGCAGGCGGGTTCTTTACCACTCGCTCCAACAGGGAAGCCCTGACTCTCCCGTATCTCAGCATTTTGTTCACCATAGCTATCTTCTGTTCCAAGAACACACTGAGCCCTTCCTGTTCCAGGACCTTGGACCAGCTTTTGTCTCACTTGACTGCTGTCACCCTTTACAAGTTGTTAGCTTCTCACACGTCAGGTCTCAACTCCCATGTCATCTCCCCCAAGAGGCCTGATCTCTTCCTGTAATTTTGTCTTATTGAAGTATAGTTGATGTACAACACTATTTAAGTTACAGGTGCACAATACAGTGATTCACAATTTTTAAAGGCTACACGGCGTTTATACATACTATATAATATTGGCTATATGAAGCCTTGACTTTTATAAAGGACTGTCCCTAATGGAATGTATGGATTTTAATTCAATTTATCTTTCAGGAAAGTAATTTTGAGCCAAAGGACAGGGTGTGTGTAGGGGGGGAAAGCCTGTCATTCTTTATCATTGCCTCCAACTTACTTTCCAGCTGAGTGCTTTACAGATATGCAAATAATTAAGATATACCAATAATTTATTTGACTCATTTTGATTTTTTGCATATTTGTAAAGTGTGTGCACATTAGTTACTCTGTCGTGTCCAACACTTTTCACCTCTATGGACCATAGCCTGCCAGGCTCCTTTATCCATGGAATTCTCAAGCAAGAATACTGGAGTAGGTAGCCATTCCCTTCTCCAGGGGATTTTCCCGACCCAGGGATCGAACCCAGGTCTCCTGCATTACAGGCAGATCCTTTACCATCTGAGCTACCTGGGAAGCCCAGTTATAAAGATTCTCTTGAAATTATGCCTCTTGAGATCAAGATTCTTGTGGTGGCGTGCTGCCAAATGTTTAACAGGCTTTCCAAAAACAGTCCTAATATAGTATTTACCTGTGGCCATGGGATAAATACCACCACCATGCTAATTTCAGGCTGCAATGTGACATCAACTAGCTTGCAAAATTACTTCCTAAAAATTTAACAATCGGTTTTCACAAGCCAGGGCAGGCCAGTTCTGGCACACCACTGGAACCTGTTCTGGCTTATTTACTGCTGTAAATAAAGAGAACAATGCCAGGCATAGAGTAAGCATGCAACAAATGTTGGTTGAATATTAAACTGGAATAAATTCTTTTTTTTTTTTTTTTTTGGCTGAGCCTCGTGGCATACAGGATCTTAGTTCCCAGATTAGGGATCAAACCTATGCTCCCTGCAGAAGTACAGAAGTCCCTTATAAATCCTTGCTTCTATTCTATCAATTATAGATTGTAGCTTATAGAGTCCTTTTTGGCATTCTAACTGCCAAACTGTGACGTGAGTACGTGAAGTTTGTAGAGAATTACTCTGAAAATAACTTGTCAAATGAGTCACCCAAGTAAATGAAAGACACAAGAAAGAGGAGGAGAGAGGGAAGGGGAGTTGAAAGGGAAGGAAGAGGAAGGAGTAGAAAGAAAAGTGAAAGTAAAGCCAGACTCCTCGCTGACTGCCACACCCCTCACCGGTCCACAGACCAATGACACGGGATTCCCTCTGTTAAAACTATAGGTGATGAATCTCACATTAAGAATCAGAATCTCTGGGTGAAGTCCAGGAGTCTTCATGTTATCAAGTTACCCTAGCAATTCTGATATGCACTGAAGTCTGACAATCATGTCCAAGGGTACACTGACTGATGAACTTATGAGAGTGACACCAAGCTCTACTGTCTGCTCGGAACAGTCCACCCCACCCCAAGCCCCAGGCAAATGTTCTACAAGCAATCAAATCTTCCTAGATTCTAACTTCCCATTCTAAACTTGGTAAGGAAAGCAAAACAGTCCAATTTCATTGTGATCAAAATAATTCAACTAGACCTAAAAAGTATTTCTGTTGTTGAGAAATACTTGTTTGAATATTTAGTATCTTGCATTGATTGTTATTGATAATTGTTACTGATATTAGCTAACACTTACTGGGGGCTTAAGTAAGTGTTAGTCACTCAGCTGTGTCCGACTGTTTGTGACCCCATGAACTGTAGCCCGCCAGACTATTCTGTCCACGGAATTCTCCAGGCAAGAAGACTGGAGTAGGTAGCCATTCCTTTCTCCAGGAGCTCTTCCCAACCCGGGGATCAAACCCAGGTCTCCCTCATTGCAGGTGGATTCTTTACCCTCTGAGCCACCAAGGAAGCTCAAGAGACTATTTCTAAAGTCTGGAAAATGAACTATACCTCAGTCTGATCAATAGGATCAATATTTCACTGCTGCCATTCACCATTTTGTTCTTTTCTGAAATGGTAAAATAATAAGTATAAAAGAACTCTGAAAAGCAAAATTGCAAGACCAAAACTGCCCCCATTTTAAATTAAGACAAGAGCAGGGTAGACTTCCCTGAGGGTCCAGCAATTAAAACTCCACCTTCCAAAGCAGAGGACTTGAGCTCAACTCCTGGTCGGGGAACTAAGATCCCACATGCTGAGGGGCTAGTGAGCCTGTGCTCTAAAGCTAGAAAGAAGCCCTCACGCCACGATGAAAGATCCCAAGTGCTGCAACTAAGACCCGATGCAGCTAAAAATAATAACACTTTTAAATAAATAAAGATGAGCAGGCAAAACATGCCCAAGATAGTCTTAAGAAAAGTGGTGGCAAAATCCTCTGTTAAATTGTAGGAAATACACATTACAGTCTGCTCAGCCCACATCAACCCAAAACTTTCTCCGAAAACTGCCCCTCCCTGGCTGCTTCTGTGCATAAGCCTGACTCTTGGCTGCAACTGATGTAGCTCAAGTATAAACAGCTGACCAGGCCTGGCCAGTGGGATGCAAGGAGAGCATGTTTCTGGGATGTAGAGAGCACATCGGTATCTTCTGGTAGCTGGATCTAAGGAGAGATGTTTGGGATTTGTAAGGTGGCAAGGTCCATGGGCAAGCACAGCACACTGGTCTTGAGGGCGCAGTCTGAATGCTCAGTGACCACAGACCCTAGACAAATGTGAGGAGGCAGAGCCTGGGTTCCCAACAATGCTCACGGCCTGGATCAGGCCCACCCAGGGCCCAGCCTCACTCTTGTTTTTGGCTGCAGCCAGCGCAGGCGGATTTTCATTTCTTGTGGCCAAAACAGAATGACCAGTGCAGAGGGGCAAGCCATTTGGTCCCTCTGAGGAACCATGACCATGTGGGTTACCATATCCGCCTCTGATTCCCTCCTGAAACAAGGGCCCCCCATCATGGTCCCGAACATCTCTGGAGTTTTTCCCAGCCTGCAACTGGTTTGCCTGAGTGCTGGACTTGCACTTCCCAGGGCCACCTCCCTGCACCCTGGTTCAAGCCTCCCTGCATGTTTGTGTTCTGTTTTTCAGTTGCACCCTAGACAGCAGACTTGGAGCCCACTGTCACTCAATGGCTCCAGCTCCCTGTGTCATCCGTGTCTTTGGCATCTTCTGCTAACAATGTCCAGCAAAATCCAAACCCTTCATATGATGCAATACATGCTATTGACTGGAAGCATTGATGTAGCCTCTTTTCCCACCAAATTCAACAATGAGAAAACAGCACCTCAAGAAAACTCAAATAGACAAATCTTTGGTTAAACCCTTAACCTGAAGGGACCCAGGCCGCTCTTTCCCCACCTCCCTTAGACATATCCTCCCTACAGAGACCGCTGGGCTGTACCTGGGATATAAATGGTGCCACCATTGCTCCAATTCGACACAGGGAGCCGCTGATCCCCATCCCCAAAGCACGCATCGTCGTGGGGTAGACCTGGATGGGGGCAGTGTAGAAAGAATCAGTTAAGACTCCTTTTCCAAGTTCTCTGTTCTTCCCTCCCCAGGTCAGGCTTTGATAATATATAGAAGGCCAAATAGTCTATATAGATAGGATAAGAATAGAAGATGTTCATTTTCTCAGGTACACAACTTTGAATTTTAACAGTATCAGATAATAAACATTTAGAAATTATCCTTTCAGTGAACAAATTCCAAAATATATGTTTAATATTCCAAATGTGATTTTAGAAAGCTAAACTGTGGAATCAGAGTTTCACCTTAGAGCTATAAACATATAAAGGTGGTTCTACTGAATGGAAAGAAAATACACCCAAATAATAACAATCCAAGCAAATCTTTAATATAGATACAGTGAATTGACTGAAGTGTCAGATACATACTCCACTATCCACCATGTTTGCATTGCAAAACCATATAGTACAGTCTGCTTTCTTTCATTTATAGCAAGACCTCATTAATCTGCAATGCAGGAGACCCAAGTTCAATCCCTGGGTAAGAAAGATCCCCTGGAGAAGGAAATGGCAACCCACTCCAGTATTTGTGCCTGTAAAATCCCATTGACAGAGAAGCCTGGCAGGCTACAGTCCATGGGGTCGCAACCCTCAGACATGACTTATTGACTAAACCACCACCAAAAACCTGTACTTCATTGATTCAGAATTCTTGATAGGCAAATATTTAATAAAGAAGATTATAGGAAGAATATATAGGAAGACGATATGAAAGAATGCTTAATTTTAGAAAATTTTCTCTGAATGCTGTGTGATACTGATCAGTTTTTATCAATTCACCAAAGTAAAGCATGTGACCTCTCTACACACCATCTGTCAGATGCAACAAGATGCTATCCTGCCCCAGGGGAAACCGCTGTATTTACCAAAGATGACCTGGGGGGTGAGTGCCTTTTCCTGGAGTTCTTTTTGTGGAAAATGAGGTTACTAGCTATTGAAAACAATGGATTCAGATACATAGAGATGATCTTTGCCCTAATATCAACATTTTTGCATTTTGACAATTCTAGGAGATGAAATAATTCAAGACAATCATTTTCTGGTACACGTCTTTGACTTTTTTTTTTTTTAAGCCCTAAGTATCAAGGGAAAAATACTTAGAAACCAACCCTTTAGATGAACACATTCCAAAATATGTTAAATTGAATATTCCAAATATAACTTTAGAGGTACACCACAATACATATAGATCTTTAAGTTCACAAATTCACAATAATTTTAGCAGATTTTGTCAGTGGAACTAAATGAAGCATTATGTATTGATGTACGTCAAATATGTTATAATTTCCTATTTTTAATCTGCGTGAGAGGAAAAGAATATTTTTCTCCTGTGGCTTTAATGATTTTGATATGTAATGTCTGTATTCTGAACAGACTTTTCCCTTTCCTGATATGAAAATGAATGTAGCCTTAGCAGTCCCTACAGCACAACTTTCTTTAGCTCAATGAAAGACAAAGCCAGTTAAAATACTGTTTCCTATTCAGACGTTGCTTATTTCTAGGAATATTCACTCTTTAAACTGGGGCTTTCTGAGGAGGCCCCTCAGAAGTAGATGTATTAAGTATGTGGAATAATTCAATAAATTAAAGATAAATTACTCTTATATTTGAATTTAAGCCACACACAACAAACAACAGAGTGGGATGTGATCTTTCAAAAGAAAAAAGTTGAAAAATACATTCTAATTTCAAAAAGAGAGAGAAATAGGATGCTTTACATTTTATCAGCAACATGCAGGTATGGGCCCTATTTCTTCAAAAAGCAAGGTAAGCGGGCAATGAGTTTGTTTTTTTTTTTTTTGGTTAACGTGAATGTGATTTAGTGAGAAAGGGAGAAGGTCCTATCTTTCTTCTTTCACTAGACTTCATGGGGCAGGAGAAAGACCACATCAAACACACCTTCTGGGCTCATTTTAACAGGATGTTTTCAGAAATCCATCACAAGTCAGCAGAAGTCAGGGATGCGTTATCTATAGATGAACCCCTTCCCCAAAACTGACCTCAGCGGTGTAAATGTAGATGGTGTTGAAGTTGGCTGCCACCAGAGCCCTCAGCATGAAGAGGAAGCCAATGAGGCCAGCGCTAGGGAACCAGAAGGGAGACATTACAAAGGCAGCATGGGAGGACCTTCCGGGGCCCCCATCCCGGTGCATGATAGCGGCCAACACACACACCCATGGAGACCAGGACCCCAGAGTGCTGCTCATCAGCTGGCCTGACCGGGGGTCCTAAAGCAAAAGCCTGACTCAGACCTTCAATCCTGTCCCCCCATAGTGTGCCATTCCAGCCCGCCCCCCCCCAAATGAGCACACCTCTGTGACCACTCCTGGAAAATGGTACAGTGTGCAGAATAAGTCATCCATATTATGAATGAGGCCACCCTAGAATCACAAATTCAGAGTGCAGTGAATTTTCCCACCACAGGTACACTGTCTATATCACTGTCTTGACAATGGTGCAGCTCATTTGGTCAGCAGCTAGAGTCCCCATTCTCCAGGAAGCTTCATATAAAGATCCTAAATATCTTGGTGAGCAAACTGAATACCCCCAGGCTAATGCTGTTCAGGGGTAAAAAGGGAGTAGGAGGGGTAGAGGCAGCTTGTACTCTACTCTCCTAGGGAAAGGGACTTGTTCCTGACCTGCACTGAAGACCATGGGTCAGGAGACCTCATTTTATTTATTTTACACTTTTTTTTTCTGGCTATGGGGCATGTGGGATCTTAGTTCCCCAACCAGGGATCGAACCTGCACCCTCTGCAGTGGAAGCCTGGAGTCTTAACCACTGGACCACCAGAGAAGTCCCCAGGAGACCTCATTTTAAAACCACCACTCAAAACTAGATTGTTCCAAAGCAATCAGAGAGCAAATACCTTGAGGTGCAAATATTGAGGAGCAGGAAGAATAAAGCCGTACATCCCATGGTAATAGAAAGGCTCAGCCGTCTCCCCAGGAAATTAATGCCCAGGATGTTTAAAGGATTCACTGGAAAAAAAGACAATTTTCAGAACTTTGACAGCAAAGGGCATTTATCAACAGTGGCATGGTTTCCTCATTTCATAAAGAAACAACTTAATCCGAACCTCACGGGTATTGCAGCCAAGACACAGTCACACTGTCGTCAACATCATGCTGCTTCCACATCCTTTTCCCATGTGGGTCTGAGAAAAACAAGTATTGGTGTATGTGAAGTAATATTTTATGCCCAGGATGTGTATTATTGCATATAGGTCTATTGTAAACTGCCCACTTGTTCGATCTCTATTTTAAATATTTTATGCTGTTTTTCAAATTCAAGATGCCATGAATTTTTTTTGGAGGGGGGAGGGGTACATAATGCAGCATGTGGAACTTCCTCAGTTCAGTCGCTCAGTCGTGTCCGACTCTTTGCGACCCCATGAACTGCAGCACACCAGGCCTCTCTGTCCATCACCAACTCCCGGAGTCTACCCAAACCCATGTCCATCGAGTCGGTGATGCCATCCAACCATCTCATCCTCTGTCGTCCCCTTCTCCTCCCGCCTCCAATCCTACCCAGCATTAGGGTCTTTTCCAATGAGTCAACCCTTCGCATGAGGTGGCCAAAGTATTGGAGTTTCAGCTTCAACATCAGACCTTCCAATGAACACCCAGGATTGATCTCTTTTAGGATGGATTGATTGGATCTCCTTGCAGTCCAAGGGACTCTCAAGAGTCTTCTCCAACACCACAGCTCAAAAGCATCAATTCTTTGGCGCTCAGCTTTCTTCACCGTCCAACTCTCACATCCATACATGACCACTGGAAAAACCATAGCCTTGACTAGACGGACCTTTGTTGGCAAAGTAATGTCTCTGCTTTTAAATATGCTATCTACGTAGGCCATAACCTTCCTTCCAAGGAGTAAGCGTCTTTTAATTTCATGGCTGCAGTCACCATCAGCAGTGATTCTGGAGCCCCAAAAAATAAAGTCTGACACTGTTTCCACTGTTTCCCCATCTATTTCCCATGAAGTGATGGGACCAGATGCCATGATCTTAGTTTTCTGAACGTTGAGCTTTAAGCTTTAAGCTTTAAGCTTTAAGCCGGGCCGGGGCCGGGAGCCAGGGGCGGCGGCCGAGAGGGGCTAGGCCGGGTCGGGGGCCGGGGGCGGCAGCCGAGAGGGCTAGGACGGGCCGGGGTCTGGGGGCGGCGGCCGACAGGGGCTAGGACGGGCCGGGGGTGGCAGCCGACAGGGGCTAGGACGGGCCGGGGGCCGGGGGCGGCGGCCGACAGGGGCTAGGACGGGCCAGGGGCCGGGGGTGGCTGCCGACAGGGACTAGGACGGGCCAGGGGCCGGGGGCGGCGGCTGACAGGGGATAGGCAGGGCCGGGGGCCGGGGGCAGCGGCAGCGGCGACGGTGAGAGGAATTACCCAAGACCCAAGGTAAGAGAAACCCAAGTAAGACGGTAAGTGTTGGGAGAGGGCATCAGAGGGCAGACACACTGAAACTAAAACTACAGAAAACTAGCTAATCTGATCACACGAACCACAGCCTTGTCTATCTCAATGAAACTAAGCCATGCCGTGTGGGGCCACCCAAGACGGATGGGTCATGGTGGAGAGGTCTGACAGATTGTGGTCCACTGGAGAAGGGCATGGCAAACCACTTCAGTATTCTTGCCTTGAGAACCCCATGAACAGTATGAAAAGGAACTTCCTCAACCAGGAATCAAACCCACAGCCCCTGTGGTGGAAGTGGAAGCCGTGGACCACCAGGGAAGTCCAAGGTACCAATGATTAAGTATCATTATTTTATGCCTATTAAAGCAGAAACAGTGCTTCCAAAGAGAAACCTAACAAGTCATCGTAAGACACATCCCAGTTGCAGAGACATTACAATGGGGGGAAATGCGTCTTAGAATTGATTCGATAAAGTAATTTAAAGCTCTACGTCTCCAGACTTGTCCTCCCTCTCCACGTACATCCACACTGGAGACACGTCAGCATGATTTGGGGACTCGTCTAATCCTACCAGGCAGGAGCCAAGTGTATGACAGGCCACTCCTCTCTGTGAGGCTCTGAGTTGCCTGTCCCCCACCCAAAACACAGAACCACCCAACACAGAGAGACACTTACGAGCAATTTCACCAATGGTGCTGATAATCATGGTCCTGTAGTCAGAGGGGGCGAACATGTGGCAGTAACAGGGGCTCTGGCTCTCCTCCAAGACCCCCACGGTCACAGCCACCTCGGACTTGGACCGCGAGCCACAGACTAGGTCCCGTTCCAGCAGCTCAGCGCTGGCCAGGATGACCCCGTAGTAGGCGAAAGAGATGCCTAGCCTGGAAGCAAGAAAAGATGGACATCAGGAAAGGCTGTCTCCAGGCCTGAAGAAGGGGTAGCCCCATGAGAGGTGGGGAGAGGCGGGGAGAGCTTTTCAGGTGGAAGGCACAGTGTGTGGAAGGGGAAAGGAGGGGAGGGGAAAGTGGGGTCACATTTCCGGGGGAGACTGGAGGGTGGCCTTCACCAGAGACTGCACGGTGAGAAATGGATTTGCAAGAAAAAGCAGAAAGGGCCCAGAGGACCCCTCAGGCCAGGAGTCACGAGTCAGAACAGAACTAAGACCAGGTCGAAACTGCCCCCCTCATTCCTCAGCTCCTGTATACTCTGTTACTTAAGCCCTGAAAACACAGCGTTAACCATCAGAACACTGCTGCTTGTGCCCTAACAGCTTATTAAGTTCCCATCCCAGGTGGTCCCGGGTTAGTTATGGCTACTACTTGTAGGTAAGTTTGTTTTCAGGCTAGAAACCTTGCAAATAAGCAGAGATAAGGGTGGTAGAGTAAAAATAACTGCTATCAACTTGGAGTTTTGCAGAAGTCTCCTGAGCAAACAGAAGAACAAAGAAATGTTAAGCTTCCCTTGAAGGCCAGTGGCTCCAAAAAGTCTGCAACCCGTCATGACCCTTTCATCTCGAACCCTCCCACCTTCACCTTTCCCTCAGCTCAAGAGCAGCCTGAACCGCTACTCTAGGTTAAGATGGTTCCGTAAAACTTTGGTCCACCATCTTCTCAGTCTGCTGGCATTCTGGATAAAGTTGCTATAATTTGCCTCAACACCTTGTCTTCTACTTGCCTGTCATGTGGCAAGCAGCACAAGCTTAGACTGGGTAACAGTTTCCTTTTCTGCAGCTGCTCCAACATGTGAGCACAAACTTAGTGCTTTAAACAGTTCAGTTATTATCTCACAGTCCTGGAGGTCAGCACTTCAGTGGGTCTGGCTAACTTCTCTGCTTGGTGTCTCTGGAGGCAGAAACGCCACGGTAGGCAGGGCTGCTCCACTTTTTATGGGAGAATCCATCTTCACGCTCATCCAGACGGTTGGCAGAACTCAGCCGCACAGGCTGAAGGACACATGTCCACGTCCTTGCCGGCTGCCGACCCGTGGTTTTCAGCTTCTGCAGGCTCCCCTTGTTCCTTGTCTGCGGAGCCAGCAACAGCGTTGTGTCCTCGTGTTCCTGCCTCACCTCACACTTCTCTTCTGCTGCAGCTCTGATTCCAGCTGGAGAGACTTCTCTACTTTTAAAGACTCGGTTGATTAGATTGAGTCCACCTGCCTAATCCAGGCTACGCTCCCTGGTCTGATAACCATACTTATTACATCTACGCGCTGCCTTCACAGCCACAGTCAAGTGAGTGTTTGATTGAATCACCAGGTGTTGGAAATCTCGGGAGTCATCTTTAGAATTCTGCCTTTCGGAGGTCAGGAAGCCACGCAAGGGTTTTTGCTTTTGCTTCATATTTCCTTCGTCTCTCTCTCTCTTTTTTTTTTTGGTCTAGTCTTAAATATTTTTATATATTTAAAATAAATATAAATTTTTATATATTTAAATAAAATTTATTTTATTTAAATATAAACATAACGTACAGAAAAGTTCATATATCAAACTGTAGAAAAAGAATAAAGTCAGGCTCCTAGAAGCCCCCCTCATGTCTGTTTTATGGAAATGGTTATTAAAGCCACATGTAAAAGACAAATGGGGACAATCAGGGGAAATTACATATATTCTGCACACTGTATGATACTAGTGATGATTGTTAATATTTTTTCATATTTAATTTTATTTATTTGGCTGCACCGGATCTTAGTTGTGACAAATGATATCTTTAGTTGCCGCTCTTTAATTGCAACACGTGGGATCTAGTTCCCTGACCAGGGATCAAACCCAGGCCTCCTGCATTAGGAGTGCAGAGTCTTAACCAATGAACCACCAGGTGAGTCCCACAAATGTTAACCCTGTTGGTGTGATTAGGGTTGATCATCTAAGAAAATGTCCTCAAGTAGTTGAGACTCTTAATGAAGTACCTGGGGATGAAATGGCATGAAGTGTTGGGCCTACTTGGAAATACTTCAGAACAGGAAAAACAGCCAAAGCAAATATGGGTGAATATCTGTGATTGTCAGATCTGAGTGGCAAGTAAATCAGACTTCATCATGGTATCCTCTCTGCTTTCATGTGAGCTTGGAAACTCTCATCATGAAATATTGAAATATTTAAAAAGAATACAATAATCACCTTGTTATTAAGGTGGCTTTAAATTTTGCTTAATTTCCAAATACTGAGAGTATTTTAAAAATTAAAAAGTCTCAAAAGGAGACACATCAGTGTACTTTTAGTGATTATATCTGGGAAAGGCAGACAACCAATTTCCTGAATTCAAACACTATCGTTAAGTTTCTACTGTTCTGAATCTTTCTGTAAGTGGAAGCATTATTATGCATTCTGTGTCTGACTTGCTTTGCTCATTATTACATTTGTAAGATTCAGCCATGTTGAGGGCAAAGCACGAGTTTTCTCATTTTTATTATTGTATAGTATTCTGTTTTATGAATACAACACAATTTATCCATTATAGTGTTGATGGGCATGTGGGTTGTTTTTAGTTTGGGTCTGTTACAAATAAAATAATGCTATTTTATTTTACTTGGCATTTCTGTTGAATATAAATCTAGGAGTGAAACTGCTGAGCCATAGGTTGTGCATACTTTCAACTGCAGTAGAAATCGTTGAACAGTTTTTCAAAGCAGTCGTGCTAACTTGAAATCCAATCATCAGTGTATAAAAATTCTAGTTACTTTACATCCTTCCCAACGCTTGATACAGTCAGTCTTTTTAACTTAGCCATTCAGGTGGATTTGTAATGGTGTCTCATTTGGTTTTAATTTGTATTTCCCTGGAGACTTTAAGGTTGAATATGCTTTCATGTACTTATTTGATACACATTTTTGGTCAAGTGGCTGTTCAAGTCTCTGGACTATTTCTCTACCAGGTCGGGTATGCTTTTCTTGTTGAAATAAGTTATATAATAGTAACATATATTAATAATATATGTAATGTGTGTATATAACTTGTTGGACATAATATACTATAAATTTCTTTTCTCAGTTGGTGGCATACTTTTCAGGCTATTAATTTAATGTAGACAAACTCATCAATCTTTTCTTTTAGAGTTAGTACTTTTTGTATCCTGTTTAGAAAATCTTTGCACAGAGAGAACCACTGAATCTATTCCTTTGAATTTGACTCTCAGTGACCTCAGAGGATAAGTTCCTGGAAAGTGATAAGGGAAGAGACCAGGCTGCTTAAAAGGTTAGTACAGAACTCAAATGAAAAATTTTTTAAAAACTGGTTATAGATGATTAGGATTTTTTTCTCTCTTTTTATATTATTTTATATCTATTTTTTGGTCTGTGGTATTAAGCAAAAAGATAAGGCATTACTGGTGTCTGCCTTGTGCTTTCTCCCTAGAGCACTCAGGAAGAATTTACTTCAGTGGACTTTCTCCCACTGAAAATGTTTGTTTATTTGAACCTAGGGTTTTTTTTTTTTTTAATTAGAGTATAATTGCTTTACAATGTTGTATTGGTTCCTGCTGTACAACAATGTAAATCAGCTATAAGTATACATATATCCCCTCCCTCTTGAACCTCCCTAAACCTAATTTTGAAATAATACCATTCTTACCATATGACCCAGATCTGTAACGTGGTCCGTAAATATTTAGCATCCAATAGGTCTGCAAATCTTCCTCTCTTTTCCTGGGGTAGTGAAAGGGGGAGACAGGACAGATTAAGTGGGTTAAGTATGGGCAAAGGTGACTCTAATATTTTAGATCAGAGAAAGCAAGAACAATGTGGGAATGAAGTGCAGAGAGACGGCCACTCTGCTCCCTGAATATCCTTCGCCCAAACCCATAAATACTGTCTTTAACACATTTGTCTCAATCAGTCTTTGCATACTTTTCATGATCACTGGCAAGTACCAAGACCCATTGAATTTAAGATTCTTACCCTTTCACTCTTCTCCTTCTCACCAGTATTGGTAAGAGGTAGACTAGAGTACAGAAAATAGGAGGATACAAAAACAACTATGAAACTGATCAAGATTCTTTTAACATTAAGACGAAAAAACCCTAATATTAAAAAAGTGTGAGACTCGTGTAAAAAACAAGTGGCCTAAATTTGAAAAGAGGATACAGTGTCCAATTTCTTTGTGTGTCTTTCGTACAAGTTCTTGTGCCTATTAAGTATGTTTGGATCAAAATAAGGCTGAGTTACACAGGATTAGGCAGTAATGGATTTTTATGTAAAGCTAGGAATATTTCAGGTGGAGGGTGCTCAGCTGAAAACCAACTACTCTTTTTTCACAAATCCACCTGGGATTACAGCATCCCACCCCTGGCCCCCTGAACAGGGAGACCAGAAGTGTGGTCTGGGAGTCCTGGATTTTGTTGTCACAGGAAGAGCTTCCAGAGAACTCAGAGGTCCTTTGCCTCAGGCTCAGCTCCTAGATTTCACTGGGGGTGGACTCGAGCAACTGACACTCCACTTGCATCTGCTTTATATCTCGGGACTCTGGTCACTCATCTTTGGAAAATCTCTGATCCAGCCCTATCCTCATATCTTCCAACACATAATATATGGCCCTGAGAGGGTAAGTGACTTGCCCAAGATCACACAGCTGTTTGGAGACAGAGCCAGTCTGGGTCTTTCCCACCCGTGTCTCTGCCATGTCCCCTGGGTTTAGACATGACTATGGTCCCCTCACCTCCCCAAGTGTCACTGGAGATTCAGAAAGCTGAGTTATATATAAACATACAAATTTTATCCTAATAAGTCATTTGGTTCTGAACCTTTGGTTATACAACCCAAATGAATGGACTTATTCAGCTTCTTCACAGCATGACCCCTCCTCAGACAGCCCCCAAAGCATCTCAGCAGTGAAGCTGCAGAGGCTCCACCACCCACAGCATCTTGCCCGGCCTCCTCCACACAGCATCCTAATAACCACCTATGTGACTGAATTCACTGCTCATCCCCACCTTTGGTCTCAGCTCACGCCATCCCTCCTGCCTGGCCTTTTTCCTCCCCAAGGCTGCCTCTCCTCTCACTGTGCAATGTCTGCCCCATTTCTCCCTGCAGGTGGCTCTGCCAACCTGGCTCACGGTCACCACTCTGCTCTGATCCTCCATATCCTGCTGCCTGGGCCACTCACCTGGTTCTAGGCATCTGGGTCCTGTTATGTTATTGACACTTTCCTGTGTGAGTCTCACCTCTCTAACCAGATTTAGGAGACTTAAGGCAGGATCTGGGAGGCCTGGTGTGCTGCGGTTCATGGGGTCACAAAGAGTTGGACACGACTGAGCGACTGAACTGAACTGAAGGCAGGGTCCATCGCTTACAGCTCTGTATTCACAAGGCCTTGCTCAATAGACCACCGTGGAGAAGAACAAGATCATTTAATGGGCATGAGGGATGGAGGCAGCAAGCTGAAGTCAAGAGAAACGAAGGGGGAGAAAGAAGGAAGGGGGAGAAAAGAGAAGGATGTAAGAGGGAAGAGGGAAGGGGGCGGTTATTGAGATGACTGAGAATGGAGATGGGGTCTTTAAAGAGTTAAATGAGCTAAAATGAGGTCATTAGGGTAGATTGTAATCCAATATGACCGATGTCCTTATAAAAAGAGATCAGAATACACACACACACAGGGAGGATGACGTGAAGACACAGGGAGAAGGCGGACATCTAAAAGCCAGGGAAAGGAGCCTCAGAAGAAACCAGCTCTGTAACACCTTGACGTTGGACATCTAGCCTCCAGAATTGTGAGAAAATAATATTTGTTGTTTAAGACACCCCGTCTATGCTGTTTTATTATGGCAGCCCAAGTGAACTAATACCCAGTGGGATAGGAGATGGAGGAGGAGGGATGGAAGAGGGAGGAGGAAACAAGGAAAGAGGAAAGAAGTGGACCTCAGTGCTCCGCAGTCCTGGAACAACTACTAGGTTAAAAAAAAAAAAAAAATACACATCAGAGACTTCCCTGATGGTCCCATGATTAAGAGTTCACCTTTCAATGCAGAAGGTGCAGGTCTGATCCCTGGTCGGGGAGCTAAGATCCCACATGGCCTCTTGGCCAAAAAAGCCAAAACACAAAACAAAAGCAGTACTGTAACAAATTCAACAAAGACTTTAAAAAAATGGTCCACATCAAAAAACTCTACAATCAGACCCTCATGATCATTCAGGTGTCCATGGTTTTGTCTCTAAATTTTTTTGTCTCTCTGAACCCAATTTTATTTTTTATGCTATTGACAATCAAAATTTCACAGCCAGTTAGAGATTACGTGCCAGTTTCTACAAAGCATAATAGCTTCTTTCATTTAATCCTTGTTGCCTAGCAACTAGTCTTCCCACCATGCTTTGCATGATAAGATGTAATTGTCAATATCTTAGTAGAAAGGTAGGAGAGAGCTGATACTGCCTAATAGTAGGGTCCTGACCTCTGAACCACAAAATTTTATTTCCAAAATCCAGAAAATAAATTAGAATAACAGAAGCGTCCTTAATTCTTTGAAAGAAAGTTCAAGGTTCCTGTTTCACAAGTGGGTTTTGAGACATGTGGAATAATTAGGGGAAACACTCCACAAAGCCAAGTGAGAACACTTTACCAAAAGAAAACGGAATATGAGGAAGTTTGGGGCATTTAATTCTCATTTTTGCATTATTATCAAGCACATTCTATCTCACAATACATCCAGCACCAGGTCAGGTGGCAGTGGGATTACAATGCTTTTGTCATCAGTGATGCCCTGGGAAAGTCAGGAACACCCAGAAAAGCCCACCTCTGACTTGTGTGCAGGACACCGAAGACCTGTACCCTTGACATCACCTTCCTGTTGTGGTCATACAATCCCTGAGGGAGTAAGATGTGGGGAAGTGAGCAGGGAGAGCTGTTGCTGCCCTGGACCCGTCTGAGGCATGGAGGAAGAGCTGGGTCAAGATCAGGCTCTGCCATAGATTGGTGCAGCCACTGTGGAAAGCGGTATGGACAATCCTCAGAAGAGTAAAAACAGAACGGCCATATGATCCAGCAACCCCACCTCTGGGTATATATCCAAAGGAAATGAAAATAGGGGCTTAAAGAGATCTTCACTCCCACTTCACTTTAAAGTTCTTCTAAAAAAAAAAAAAAATCATTCAGTTTTGGTTGGTTCACTTGGTTCATTTCCAAGGCAAACCATTCAACATCACAGCAATCCAAGTCTATGCCCCAACCACTAATACAAAAGAAGCCAAAGCTGAATGGTCCTATGAAGACCTACAAGACCTTCCAGAACTAACACTCAAAAAACAAATTAACAGCATAGGGGATTGGAATGCAAAAGTAGGAAGTCAAGAGATACCTGGAGTAACAGGCAAGTTTGGCCTTGGTGTACAAAATGAAGCAAGGCAAAGGCTAACAGAGTTTTGTCAAGAAAACACACGTCACAGCAAATATCCTTTTCCAACAGCACAAGGGACGACTATACACATGGACATCATCATATAGCCAATACTGAAATCATATTGATGATATTCTTTGCAGCTGAAGATGGAAAAGCTTTATACAGTCAGCAAAGACAAGACCAGGAGCTGACTGTGGCTCAGACCATGAACTCCTTATTGCAAAATTCAGGCTTAAATTAAAGAAAGTAGGGGAAACTGCTAGGCCTTTCAGATATGACCTAAAGCAAATCCCTTATGATTATACTGTGGAGGAGATGAATAGATTCAAGGGATTAGATCTGGTAGACAGTGCCTGAAGAACTATGGATGGAGGTTTGTAGCATTGTACAGGAGGCAGTGACCAAAACCATCCCAAAGAAAAAGAAATGCAAGAAGGCAAAGTGGTTGTCTGAGGTGGCTTTACAAATATCTGAGAAAAGAAGAGAAGTGAAAGGCAAGGGAGAAAGGGAACAATATGCCCAAATGAATGCAGAGTTCCAGAAAATACTAAGGAGAGATAAGAAAGCCTTCTTCAATGAACAATGCAAAGAAATAGAGGGAAACAACAGAATGGGAAAGACAAGACATCTCTTCAAGAAAATTGGAAATATCAAGGGAGTATTTCATGCAAGGATGGGCACGATGAAGGACAGAAATGGTAAGGACCTAACAGAAGCAGAAGAGATTAAGAAAAGGTGGCAAGAATACAAAGAACTATACAAAAAAGATCTTAATGACTCAGATAACCATGATGATGTGGCCACTCACCTAGAATCAGACATCCTGGAGTGTGCAGTCAAGTGGGCCTTAGGAAGCATCACTATCAACAAAGCTAGTGGAGGTGATGGAATACCAGCTGAGCTATTTAAAACCCTAAAAGATGATGCTGTGAAAGTGCTGCACTCAATATGTCAGCAAATTTTGAAAACGCAGCAGTGGCCACAGAACTGAAAAAGTCAGTTTTCATTCCAATTCCAAAAACAGGCAATGCCAAAGAATGTTCAAACTACTGTACAGCTGTGCTCACTTCACATGCTAGCAAAGTTATGTTCAAAATCCTTCAAGCGAGGCTTCTGCAGTATATGAACTGAGAAATTCCAGATGTACAAGCTGGGTTTAGAAAGGCAGAGTTCAAATTGCCAACATTTTTTGGATCATACAGAAAGCAGGGAATTCCAGAAAAAACATCTACTTCTGCTTCATTAAAGCAGACTACATTACTTACTAATTACTTACTACAGACCACATTACATTACTAATTACAGCATACTTCATTGACTACATTAAAGCCTTTTACTGTGTGGGTCACAAAAAACTGTAGAAAATTCTTCAAAAGATGGGAATACCAGACAAGCTTACCTGTCTCCTGAGAAACCTGTATGCAAGTCAAGAAGCAACAGTTAAGAACCAGACGTGGAACAACTGACTGGTTCAGCATTGGGGAAGGAGTACATTGAGGCAGTATATTGTTACCCAGCTTATTTAATTTATATACACAGAACATTACGTGAAATATTGAGCTGGTTAAATCACAAGCTGGAATCAAGACTGCCAGGAGATATATCAACAACCTCAGATATGCAGATGATACCACTCTAATGGAAGAAAGTGAAGAGGAACTAAAGACCCTCTTGATGAAGGTGAAAGAGGAAATTGAAAAAGCTGACTTAAAACTCAATATTCAAAAAAATAAGATCATGGCATCTGGTCCTATCACTTCACAGCAAACAGAACAGGAAAAAGTGGAAGCAGTGACAGGTTTTATTTTCTCGGGCTCCCAAATCACTGCAGACGATGTTTGCAGCCATGAAATTAAAAGACGCTTGCTCCTTGGAAGGAAAGCTCTGACCAACCTAGACAGCATATCAAAAAGCAGAGATATCACTTTGCCAACAAAGGTCTGTATTGTCAAAGCTGTGGTTTTCCAGTAGTCAAATATGGTAGAGAATTGGACCATAAAGAAGCCTGAATGCCAAATAATTGATGTTCTCAAAATGTGGTGCTGGAGAAGACTCTTGAGAGTCTCTTGGACTGCAAGATCAAACCAGTCAATTGTAAAGGTAATCAACCCTGAATATTCATTGGAAGGACTGATGCTGAAACTGAAGCTCCAATACTTTGGCCACCTGATGTGAAGAACTGACTCATTGGAAAAGACCCTAATGCTGGGAAAGATTGAAGACAAAAGGAGAAGGGGGCTGCAGAGGATGAGATAGTTAGATAGCATCCCTGACTCAATGGACATGAATTTGAGCAAACTCCAGGAGACAGTGAAGGACAGGGGAGCCTGGTGTGCAGCAATCCATAGAGTCACAAAGAGTCGGACACAACTTAGTGACTGAACAACAATAGCAACAACAACAAAAAATAGGCCTGAGAAAATAGCTTGGAAAATTCTGAAAAAGAACTTTGATAATGAGGACATACTTTATAAGTATGAAAACTTATTATAAAATACTATAATTGTTATATTAGACCAACAATTAATGTTCTAGTATATAATAAATCCCATATATATTTGAACAAACCCAATATTTAGAACATGCCTGCTAAGTTGCTTCAGTCGTGTCCAACTCTGTGACCCTATGGACCACAGCCCACTAGGCTCTTCTGTTCATGGGATTCTTGAGGCAAGAATACTGGAGCGGGTTGCCATTTCCTTCTCCAGGTGCTCTTCCTGACCCGGGGATCAAACCCACATCTCTTGAGTCCCCTGCATTGGCAGTTGGGTTCTTTTCCACTAGCACCACATGGGAAGCTCATTTAGAACATAATATTCAGCAATAAATTCAAATACATAGGGGATGGATTATTCAATAAAAATACATCAGTGCCACTGGTTAGTTATCTGGATATGGCAAAGCTAGATCTGTTCCATGCTTCTTATATCCAATTAAACATACATAGATCCAGCATTTATATATTAAATAAGAAACCGAATTAACCCAACACAAAAGAGAGGGAGACAAAAAAGGAACTGTAAAAATTGAGTTTGACAACAATAAAAAAGTAAAAAACATCGATAACTCTCAATAGATAATGACCCTAAAAACAGACTTAAATGCCAAATTTTGCTCTTAAAAATTCATTTAATGAGGTTTATACATTTTATATCAGTAAGACAAGGCCAATACAAGGAAAATAAAATTATAGAACAATCTCTGAGCTATAAACAGTGTGGCAATATGATGTGACTAGCTCTGTAAGACAGGTGTTATTATTTCCATTTTGTTGATGAGGAAAGTGATGGCAGGCAGGCAGAATAGCCATCGATAAAAAGTCTACAAGTAATAAATGCCAGAAAGGATGTGAAGAGAAGAGAACCCTCTTACACTGTTTGTGGGGATGTAAATTGGTGTGGCCACTAAGGAAATTAGTATGGAAGTTCCTTACAGTACTTTAAAAATAGAATTGCCATATGATCCAGCAATCCATTCCTGGGCGTAAATCCAGACAAAACTATAAATTGAAAAGATACATGCATCTATTTCAACACTGTTTACAATTGCCAAGACATGGAAAGAACCTAAATGTCCACTGATAGACGAATGGATAAAGAGGACATGGTGTATGTATATGTGTGTGTGTGTGTATACAGTGGATCCACACACAGTGGATTACTACTCAGCCACTAAAAAGAATGAAATAACATCATTTGCAGCAGCATGGATGGACCTAGAGATTATCATGCTAAGTGAAGTAAGTCAAAGACAAATATCATATATCACTTACATGTGGAATCTAAAATATAACATAAGTGAACTTATCTATGAAACAAAAACAGACTCACAAATATAAAGAACAGACTTGTGGTTGTTGAGGGGTTGGGGGGGGGCAAGGAGGATTGGGAATCTGGGATTAGCAGATGTGGACTATTTTATCTGTATAGCACATGGAATTATATACAATATCCTATGATAAACCATAATGGAAAGGAATTATGAAGAAAATATATACATATAACTGAGTCACTTTGCTATACAGCAGAAATTAAACACAACATTGTAAATCAACTATACTTCAATAAAATTTGGAAAGAGAAAGTGATGGTGCATAACTTGGCTCCACCAAGCTTAAGGTAGAGCTGGATTTAGTCTCAATTTCTTCCGTTCTTTTCCTAATCCTGTCCCTGGAGGGCTCAGGTCCCCTTCTCTCTTACCTTCCACCACTAAGGGGATTTCTGGTGACCCCTGGTTGGAGAAGGACTCACCAGGATGGGCTCCACCAGCTTCCCTTCCGGCATGACTGCACGGTTCATCTTGGCGATGCGTTCCAGTGTAGCCAGGGCAGCCTGAGTGTTCCCGGTGGAGACGTTGAACCGAGCAGATTCAGGAATAAACTGGGCATAGGTGACAAAGAACATCAGAGTTGCAACTGCTGTGGACCCCAGAGATACAGCTATCACAGTTCAATATACTACACTGTCCCAGTTTCCAGAGATGGGAAAGGATGTAGCAAGCTCTGCAGCAACAATATAGCAGGTATACCAGCGCAGTCCTGGTAGAACAAAAAGTTGCCTTCTCCTTCTCATAGTCCCATCTAGGATGACAGTGGATCGATACTGAGCTTCACACCACTTTGGCCCAACCTACTTAATACAATGAAATTCTTACACCCAATCTGTAAAAAGCTGCCGCCCAGGGTTCCCTGGTGCCTTTCTACTGCTCCATCACCCAGGCCCTCCCCAGGAACCCCAGAACTCTCCACAGTGCAGGAACCACGAGTGGAGGAACCATCCTGATTGTAGAGGCCTTCAACCCACTGATGGTGGCATATTTTGAACACCACACTCAGAAAACAGCTCAGCCTTCCACTGACACAAGGACCTTGAGAATCAACTTAGAGGGCCCCCTGCCCTTGGTGCCTCCCCCAATGAAGACCAGTGGGTCGTTCCTCAGCAAAGCATCTCCCCCAGCAGTATCTTGTCCCCATTCCCCGGCCAGAGGGCAGTTCAGGTCGTCCTCATCACCCATCAGGATTAATCTGATCATTTCTAACTGCTTTTCTGATCTTTTCCATCTTCCCTCCCACCCAGCCTCCACATAACCATGTACCTGTTCCCCAGCACGCAACCCCTTCCACACCGCCAGGGCCCCTGGTCCTCCAAGCTCTTTGTAACCTGGACACAGGCCTGTCTTTCCAGCCAGCACCCCCCCAGCACCCCTCACTCTACAATTCACTGCCTGCCTACTCCCCCCAGGTACATCCTGCATCCACAGCTTCATGACTGGGCTTGTGCATTTAATCTGCCAAAACGCCCTTCTCACGTAAACTGACAGAGACAGATACTTAAATAAAGCAGAAAGGTCCTGGACGTGGGGAACATATCTGCAGGCTGAGAAGGCCGCTGGGCCAACCGGAGGGGAGGTCAAGAGGGAGCCCACGAGCTTGGTCACCTTGAAGGCCATGATGAGGATGATGCCAGGGATGGAGGCGATGCGGATAAGCCAGCGCCACCTGATGGTGGGGACAACCACGGAGGCCAAGCCAATGACGAGCAGGGAACCGGCCAGCCAAAAAACCTGGGGGAGAGAAGGGAGGTTAAAGCCCTCCTGTTTTCCAATAGTCATGTGTGGATGTGAGAGTTGGACTATAAAGAAACCTGAGCGCCAAAGTATATATGCTTTTGAACTATGGTGTTGGAGAAGACTCTTGAGAGTCCCTTGGACAGCAAGGAGAGCCAACCAGTCTATCCTAAAGGAAATCAGTCCCGAATATTCATTGGAAGAACTGATGCTGAAGCTGAAACTCCAATACTTTGGCCATCTGATGCGAAGAACTGACTAATTGGAAAAGACCCTGATGCTGGGAAAGATTGAAGGCAGGAGAAGGGGATGACAGAGGATGAGATGGCTGAATGGCATCACCAACTTGATGGACGTGAGTTTGAGTAAACTCCAGGAGTTGGTGATGGACAGGGAAGCCTGGCATGCTGCAGTCCATGGGGTCACAAAGAGTTGGACACGACTGAGTGACTGAAATGAACTAAACTGAACTGATCGGATGCACCCCATACCCCCCACTCCAGGAATGCCCCGTCCTGCATTGTAAGAGGATGAGATGGGACAGAGGCTTTGATTGAAGAGCGGCGCCACCTCCAGGACTGGATGAATTGGCGAAGTTACTTCACTTCTCCATGACTCCATTTGCTTGTCTACAGGTGGGAGGCTCAGCAAGACAGGGAGACAGCAATGCCATCAAAGTTCAAAAACACCTCGGGCCCAAGACATAGATTTTCTTTTCTTGAATAAACAATACAGCCACTGGTTCACAACTCAAGGTACAAAGGAGAGCCCTGTGAATGGATTCCTCTTTTCTCCCAGTTCTCTTCCATCCAGTTCCTCTTCTCAGAAGAAACCTGTATCATCAGTTTCTTCCATCCTTCCGAAGCTGTTCTAAACATATACAAGCTAATGAGGATATATTTTGTTCTTTGCTTAAAATGGTAACATAGTATAAATATTTCTCAGTACTGCTTTCTGTCCTGAAAATTTTATCTTGAGATTATTTTATATCAACAAAGAATACAGCAGCCACCCTCATGAGTTGGGAATTAAAACAATCCCGAGTGTTATCGTGAGCATTATTTTCCCATTGGAGGATGAAGAATAGATGGTAATTCCGTTCCACCTCACAGAGATGGAGAGAAGATAACATTTTAAAAGACCCTTTGGGGGGCTACTTACAGGGTAACAATTTCATCACCAAGGAAGTCTATTTTTAAAACAACAAGAATATTTCAGAAAGTGGTAAGAGCTATGAAAAAAAGAAGTAATGTGAGAATGACTTGTGTGATCAGGGATGATCTTTCTGAAGAAGTGATGTGTAAGAAGGCCAGTAAGAAGCCACTGTAGCAGACTGGGTAACAGGATATGTGGCACTGAAAAGGATTTTAGTAGTGAAATGATAAGAAAAAAATTTTTTTTCCTGTTTGATGGATTTGGCACATATTTTGGAGGTAAAGGCAACAGGATTTGCTGTTAGACACTGCACCAGGGCTTCCGTGGTGGCTCAGTGGTAAAGAATCTGCCTGCCGGTGCAGGAGACGCAAGAGACGCAGCTTCAATCCCTGGGTCAGGAAGATCCCCCCCCTGGAGTAGGAAATGGCAACCCACTCCAGTATTCTTGCCTCTGGAAAATTCCATGGACAGAGGAGCCTAGTGGGCCACAGTCCATGGGGTTGCAAAGAGTCGGACACGACTGAGTGCCTAAGCTCACACACACTACAGTTGAAGGTCCCCTAACAGGAGATGGATCAGCGGGGCTTTGTGATTGACTGAATGGAGGTGAGGGGAAGGGAGGGGTTCAGGTCAGCTCTCGCGTGTGTGGCTCAGACAACTGAGAGGACAGTGTTTGCTGGGAGTGGAAATACAGACATAAAAGACTCCAGAGGAAGATGCAGAGATTAGGTCTATGAATGTTGTTCGTATATGAGGAGCCTGAAGGATATTCAAGGGACTATCAGGTAACTGACTACCTGGGTCTGAAGTTCAAGAAGATGCTCTTGGTTGTAGATAAATAGTTTTTGGGGGGTGGTGGAAAGAAACATATTGGGTTGCCCAAAAAGTTTGTTTGGTTTTTCCCTTGAGATGTTATGGGAAACCCAAAAGAACTTTTTTTTTTTTTTTTTTGCAAAAGAACTTTTTGGCCAACCCATTAGCCACCTAAAACCATTAGATTCATCAATTAGATGACCCCAGAAGACCTGGAAAATAAAAGCAGCAATGAGAAGATAAAACCATGTCATGCCGTGGGATCGTGACAAAAGCAAATAGTAGATGGAAGAGAAAATGTTCACAGATGAGCCTGAACTGGATCATGTCTATTAAATAACATTCAGTGTAAAACCCAACCCCTAACTATTGAAAGTGTAGGCATTTATCTTGACAAATATAAGAAGAAAGCTGGGAGGGATATAAAGAGTTAGCATTTGGTTGCCTACATTTTTTGTTGTTGTTGTCTAAATTTAGTGTCAGAAAAATTAAAAATAAAATTTTAAATATTCTCCTACTGCTTTATTCATTGCCAAATATATTAATATACTCTTCAGTGGGAAGGGTCATCACCTTCCTGGGTCCTCTGAAAGCCAGGGCTTTAGGATAACGATGACATCAAAGATGGTACAAGGGCACCCAGACTGCTGGAGCTTCTGGACATAAAACCTCTAGTCAGTAGCCAGCAGGGGTCTGAGGAGGGGTGGGAAGCATCCTCATCTTCTCACCTGGAGAAACGGCTGAGCTGGGAGGAGGCTATTACAAAAGTGCTCACAGGCACGGGCCAGTTAAGGACACTATTGTCCACAGGGGACACTCCAGAAGGGGTGCTGAGAGTGTGCCTCCACTGAAGGCTCAATGGGGAGAGAATGTTCACCCCAGATGCATTCCTGAGTGACTGTCATTCTAGTGAAACCAGCCAGTGGACTGTTTCCTGAGGAAGTGCTCTAAATGCTGCTGCTGGATGATAGAAGTCCTAGCTCAGTACGCCTTGGAATTGACCTCTGTGGTCAAGCATCCCTAATGCTCTTTGGCTGGTACCAAGTACCAGGAGTATGCTGATCAAACAACCATCAACCAAACAGGAGAAAAACCATCTATACCATACCCTATGGGATTTGAAGACTGGGAGGAATTTGGCTTAACTCACCTGAGACAAGGGGAGCATGTAGCCTCGATATTTTGTAGGCAAGAATTCAGTCTTTATGATTAGCCTAAACAGGAAGGGGGAAAACACAATTATGCTTTTATAAAACCAAAAAACTCTTCTTATAAAACAGTCATTGGACTTCCCTGGTGGCAGAGTAGATAAGAAACTGCCTACCAATGCAGGGGACACAGGTTCGATCCCTGGTCCAGGAAGATTCCACATGCCACGGGCAACTATGCCTGCGTGCCACAATTACTGCATGCCTAGAGCCCATGCTCCACAACTCAAGAAGCCACCACAGTGAGAAGCCCAAGCACCGCAACAAACAGTGGTCCCTGCTCACAACTAGAGAAAGCCTGCACAAAGCAATGAAGACCCAGCACTGCCAAAAATAAATAAATGAACATTTCTAAAAAAAAAAAATCATATTTTTTCTTGTTTCTTTGATAAAGAAACAGAATCTTTGATAAAGAATCAGAAAAAAACATTCATCACTGTAAAATGATAAGAAATACATATGTTGGTCTCTGTCCCTGAAAGTGAAAGATGGTCAGTCACGTCCAACTCTTTGCAACCCCACAGACGGTAGCCCGCCAGGCTCCTCTGTCCAGGGGATTCTCCAGGCAAGAATACTGGAGTGCGTTGCCATTCCCTTCTCAAGGAGATCTTCCTGACCCAGGGATCGAACCCAGGCCTCCCGAGATGCAGGCAAATTCTTTACAGTCTGAGCCACCAGGGAAGCCCTGGTGGCGGTTTAGTCGCTAAGTTGTGTCCAACTCTTGCAACCACATGAACTGTAGCCCACCAGACTCCTCTGTCCATGGGATTCTACAGGCAAGAATACTGGAGTGGGTCATCATTCCTCCTCCAGGGGCTCTTCCAGACTCTCCCAGGTCTCTTGCAATGCAGGCAGATCCTTTAGCAACTGAGCTACAAGGGAAGCCCCCCGGAAGCCCTGGTTCCTGCTAATATTTGGTCTTTGACACCAGTCCCCAACACAGAGTTCCTGAAAACCTTGGGATTTCCTGGATGATAGGAGCATCATTTATTCTAAGGAGGTGATGCTTGATGCATCCTGGATGGTGGCTGGTCTTCAAACACTAAGCCATGATTAGAATCTTGGAAATTTCAGCCCTATCCCCCTCTCCTCTGAAGAGAAGAGAAGGGCTAGAAAAGGAATTAATAATCAGTCATGCCTACATGAGGAAGCCTCCATAAAAATCCCTAACAAATAAGCTTCAGAGAGCTTCCAGGCTGGTGAACACAGCTATGTCCTAGGAGCGTTGTTCAGTTTCTAAGTCGTATTCGACTCTTTGCGACCCCACAAAATCTAGCATGCCAGACTCCCTTTTCCTTCACTGTGTCATGGAATTCTCGCAGATTCATGTCCATTGATCTGATGATGTTATCTAACCATCACAAGAGAAGACTCTACACATGGACATCATCAGATGGTCAACACCGAAATCAGAATGATTATATTCTTTGCTGCCAAAGATGGAGAAGCTCTATACAGTCAGCAAAAACAAGACCGGGAGCTGACTGTGGCTCAGATCATGAACTGATTATTGCCAAATTCAGACTTAAATTGAAGAAAGTAGGGAAAACCACTAGACTATCCAGGTATGACCTAAATCAAATCCCTTATGAGTATACAGTGGAAGTGAGAAATAGATTTAAGGGACTAGACCTGATAGACAGAGTGCCTGATGAACTATGGACGGAGGTTTGTGACATTGTACAGGACACCGGGATCAAGATCATCCCCAAGAAAAAGAAATGCAAAAAAGCAAAACGACTGTCTGAGGAGGCCTTACAAATATCTGTGAAAAGAAGAGAAGTGAAAAACAAAGGAGAAAAGGAAAAGATATATCATGTGAATGCAGAGTTCCAAAAAATATCAAGGAGAGATAAGAAAGCCTTCCTCAGTGATCAATGCAAAGAAATAGAGGAAAACAATAGAATGGGAAAGACTAGCAATCTCTTCAAGAAAATTAGAGCTACTAAGGGAATATTTCATGCAAAGATGGGCACAATAAAGGACGGAAATGGCATTGACCTAACAGAAGCAGAAGATAGTAAGAAGAGGTGGCAAGAATACACAGAAGAACTATACAAAAAAGATCTTTATGACCCAGATAATCACAATGGTGTGATCACTCACCTAGAGCCAGACATCCTAGAATGTGAAGTCAAGTGGGCCTTAGGAAGCATCCCTATGAACAAAGCTAGTGGAGGTGATGGAATTCCAGTTGAGCTATTTCAAATCCTAAAAGATGATGCTGTTAATGTGCTGCACTCAATATGCCAGCAAATTTGGAAAACTCAGCAGTGGCCACAGGACTGGAAAAGGTCAGTTTTCATTCCAATCCCAAAGAGAGGCAATGCCAAAGAATGCCCAAACTACTGCACAACTGCACTCATCTCACACACCAGCAAAGTAATGCTCAAAATTCTCCAAGCCAGGCTTCAACAATATGTGAACTGTGAACTCCCAGATGTTCAAGCTGGATTTAGACAAGGTAGAGGAACCAGAGATCAAATTGCCAACATCCATTGGATCATCAAAAAAGCAAGAGAGTTCCAGAAAAACATCTACTTCTGTTTTATTGACAATGCCAAAGCCTTAGACTGTGTGGATCACAATAAACTGTGGAAAATTCTGAAAGAGATGGGAATACCAGACCACCTGACCTGCCTCTTGAGAAACCTGTATGTGGGTCAGGAAACAACAGTTAGAACTGGACATGGAACAACAGACTGGTTCCAAATAGGAGAAGGAGTCCGTCAAGGCTGTATACTGTCACCCTGCTTATTTAACTTATATGCAGAGTACATCATGAGAAACGCTGGGCTGGAGGAAGCACAAGTGGAATCAAGATTGCCAGGAGAAATATCAATAACCTCAGATATGCAGATGATACACCACCCTTATGGCAGAAAGTGAAGAAGAACTAAAGAGCCTCTTGATGCAAGTGAAAGAGGAGAGTGAAAAAGTTGGCTTAAAGCTCAACATTCAGAAAACAAAGATCATGGCATCCGGCCCCATCACTTCATGGCAAATAGATGGGGAAACAGTGGCAACAGTGGCTGACTTTATTTTTCTAGGCTCCAAAATCACTGCAGATGGTGATTGTAGCCCTGAAATTAAAAGACGCTTACTCCCTGGAAGGAAAGTTATGACCAACCTAGACAGCATATTAAAAAGCAGAGACATTACTTTGCCAACAAAAGCCTGTCTAGTCAAAGCTATGGTTTTTCCAGTAGTCATGTATGGATGTGAGAGTTGGACTATATAGAAAGCTAAGAAAATAAAGTCTGTCACTGTTTCCATTGTTTCCCATCCATTTGCCATGAAGTAATGAGACCAGATACCATGATCTTCATTTCTTGAATACTGAGTTTTAAGCCAGCTTTTTCACTCTCCTCTTCCACCTTCATCAAGTAGCTCTTTGTTCTTCTTCACTTTCTGCCATTAGGGTGGTGTCATCTCCCTATCTGAGGCTATCACTATTTCTCCTGGCAATCTTGATTCCAGCTTGAGCTTCATCCAGCCCAGCATTTCGCATGATGTACTCTGCATATAAGTCAAATAAGGAGTGTTTTTGGACTGAGCCCTAAACCTGTCAGGTCCACACTAACCCTAGTGAGGGTCAGAACCGAATGTTGATGTTCTGATGTTAGAGAACACCCAGCTGATATAGCAGGATTTGTTGTTGTGTAAAAAAAAATCCACACATTTGGCGTCAGCAGTATCGTATTTAAGTATTGAGTATGTAAAGAGAAACAGAAGCTTTCCCTATGCAATCATACACCAAAATATAATCATTAACCCATAAAAGAAAACAATCAAAAATAAACTTCTAAGTGCTCTTCTGTTTACATTTTTTAGTTATCTGAAGCCTTCTACCATTTAAGAGATATTAGCCCTATTTCTTTCACCAAGAGAAAAAAACACTGGCTGGCAACCCACTCCAGTATTCTTGCCTGGAAAATTCCACGGACAGAGGAGCCTGGCAGTCTACAGGCCATAGGGTCGCAAAGAGTCAGACACGACTGAGCAATTAACACACACACATACATATAGCTGTTTCACTTTGCTGTACGGTAGAAACTAACACAACACTGTAAAGCAACTATACTCCAATAAAAATTAATTTAAAAAATTAAAAAAAAAAAAAAAACACTGGCAAAATGTTTTGTCAAGCCCGATTCCCTTTTCTAAAACATATGTGGGAAATTAAAATACACCCAAGAGAAGGTGAATAGTTTTTCCAACTAATGATGACAGTCAAAGTACAGGTTTCTAATTAAGTCCATATTAATTTTTTGAACAGCAGAATAAATGGACTTCCAACCCATCCATTTTATAATTGTTCTTCTCTGTTGCCGTTATTAACCAGGGTTTGGAGTTTCAACATATTTATTTAGCTGCTTCCTAAGGGATGTTTTCAAATTCTACTTCTACTCCATTAGGGTGCCAGAGCTCAGAGTGATGTTTAACTTATGCTCTAGGGAAGAACAATTCTTTCTCTAAACCATTAGGGTAATAATTAGGTGCTTTGACTTCTCCTAATATATTCGAAGGGCAACTTGCTGCAAGGCACCCAGGAGAGAATAGCTGGAGGAGCCTTGTTAATTGAAGGGAGGCTTCCAAGTTGTTGGACATTTTATATAACAACTTTCACCCCCTGTATGATGAGACATTATACAACTAACTGAGGGCAGAGAAAAAGCCAGCTGCAGCCCAGCTGTTTCAATATGTCTCACCTGCTTTGCAAATTCACTTTGCAATGGTCTTCAGTTACAGGGCCATGGCACTTTAAAATGGTTATTCCTGAATGTTACAGTGGCTTATGGTCAAACTAAAGTCTTCCAGAAATTCTCAAGAAATTGTGTTTGGGTTGAAAGGAAGTGAAACTGTGTTTGGGTTGACATTTTTGTTACCTACTTTGTATGGCACTTTTTGTTAGCAGTTAGTCTCACAAAATATTATTTATCTAAAAAAAAAAAAATGCTTATCAGCCTTAGGAACAAGGAAATTAACACATCCTCAATCTAATACCCTGCTAGCCTCACCATCAAACATCATTTTCATGGGCAAAGAACTTCCAGTGGGATAAGCAGCTATCACCAGAGGGGGGAAAAAAGCTCAAAAAAGACTAGTACAAGTGAAGTCTATACATTTGCAACTTACTGATGCTCTTAATCTCTTAACCACAGTGAATGTGACTATGGGTGTTCATAATGCCTCCCTTGGGGGGCCTCTAGGTAAAATCTTTACCCTTGTGAATGGCCAGACACGCCACAGCCCACCATGGTCCGCAGGAAGACAAACCAGATGTACGATGGAGAGAATGAAGTCAGCAAGGAGAAGTAAGCTCCCCACAGGAACGAGATGAACAAAATCTGAAGCAACAAAAGGAGATGTTAATGGGATCTGCCCCCATGGAAGGGCAGGAAGAAACTTAACTTCTGAAGGTGATGTTTAATTTCATCCATATGTTTGCTTCTCTGTGGAGCTAATCTTTAGGGAACTCACTAATCTCTCATAATCATCAGAAAATATAATCCATATCATTTTATTGTCTGAAAGCCCCAATGTTCTAAGTTTAGACCATTCGTCAAAACTTGTTCAAGGTGTCCACCCTCATAGATGGCAGGAAACTGAACATGTAAATCAGGATGCAAAACTCACCCTCCCAGGAAACAGGGATGGCAGGACCACAACAAAAGATGAGTATGAGAATATAAGGAGGATGAGTGTAAGGAGGAATTTTAAGGGATTTGTTCTTTTTGTAATTATAAGAATAATACAAGTTTATAGCAGAAGATATGGAAAAAAGAAAAGATATAAAAATACTTAAATCACTTTTGCTTCTCCAGCCCAGAGAAAATACTATTAACACAGTTTTACCCTATTTTCACTGATTCTAAGGGAAAATATATCCTTAATAGTTGCAAAATATTCCAGTGAAAAGACATACCATAACACACGTAATATAGTGAAATGCATAAACCTTTCCCCTATATTCACTGTTGCGATGGTTTTATATTTTCTATTAAAATCAGCTGAGACACTGTGCATAAATCTTAGGGGTTCTCTGATGATCTAAATAGAATAGATTTCTGGAAGGCAAACTGTCAGATAGGGAGAATGGGTATTCTCAAGGTTCTTGGTTTATGCTGCCAAACTGATGGTCAGAAAAATTATATCAATTGTACGTGAGGGTGTCTGGACACTTGCAGTGTTCTTCAAGAAAAAGAAAAATTCCTTATGGATCTGACATTTGATAAGGCTTTGACAATGAAAAGAATTATTTCGCTATGTAATTTTGCTTCTGATAACTCCTGTGATTGAACGCTTTTCAAGGTTTCTTGACAATTTGTATGTCTCCTTTTGTAAAATGCCTTTTTGTGCTCTCTACATTTTTTTTTCACCAAACTTGTGTTTTCATATTCACTTGTCAAAGTCTATGATATTTTGTGCACTTTGAAACACACATGCCAGCCTATGACTGTCTTCCTTTGTATTCACATCGAGAGAGGTCTTCCCCACCAAAAGTCAGGCAAGACAGATAGATCTGGGTTTATCATCACAAAACATAGTTCTGTGTCTCAATGTTGAATCTCAATATGTGTGACATCAAGCAAGTGGGTTAGTTTCAAAGCTATACCCAAGTTAACTAATGTGAAACTGCTTATGTTTATACATGCAGTCCCCACATTCTATCTGCTTGCTGTGTTCTAACTATGCACAACCATCAGCTGCACACCTGGACGACAAGGATCAGCTATGGGGACAAGAATCTCAGGGAAAGCTGACAAAGCAAAAAGACAAGGTGTCAGAGAAGGACATTTCCATACTCTCTCACTTGGGTATCGACAGAAAAACGTCCATGAAAGAAAAGCAGTGGTAGGACTTCCCTGGAGGTCCAGTGGCTGAGACTTCAAGCTCCCAATGCAGGGGACCCTGGTTTCATCCTGGGTCGGGGAACTAGATCCCATACACTGCAACTAAGAGTTCACACACTGCAACTAAAGATCCTACACACCACAACAAAGATCAAAGATCCTATGTGCCCCAACTAAGACCCTCTGCAGCCAAATAAATAAATACCCCCCAAAAAACCCACAAGAAAAACAGTGGTCACATCACCACAAAAGAACACACGAAAGAAAATTCCAGATCACCCTTAAAGCCAGCCTACCTTCCAGCGGCCGTATCTGTCAGCCAAGAGGCCAAAGAGGATGCTGAATACCATGTAGCCGAAAAACACCATCTGGAGGTGGAGTGAGAAGAAGTTATCCTCTAAGCAGCATTTTTATAATATGCTAATTTACTGCATTAAGCATTCATCCATCTCAACAAAGAAGACTGGAAATGTGGGTGGGGTTGGAAGTTACAGATAGGCTTTCACAAAACTCTCCTCTGACTCCTTTTTAAGATGTCAGAGGTTGATGATTCCCACACCTGAAATCGTTGACACCAGGTAGAAGCAAGGGTTGTAGAAAAAAAAAGCATTTCTTCCACAAGGAACTAATAAAAAAAAAAAATCATATTTATACTTGAAAAATATGCGCCGTTCTCTCTAGGACATGACTGAAGGAGGGAAAAACCAATGTTTTCAATGCCAAGCCTGGGACGTATGCCATACCATAACGAAATCTAATCCTCAGCAAAATGGTAGAAGTGAAAACAGTGTGACACATTTTGCATAAATCCAAATTTATTAACTATGAAGGGCTCTTGTTCGGGAGTAATTTTCTTTCTGATAATTGGTATTCACATGGCCTTTTTTTTTTATTTGAAAGATGATGATCGTTGATGGCAAGATTTTCTGCCTCTTGTTGGGGGGTTAAAATTTTCCCTCTACCCTTCTATACTCTTAGGCTGGTCTAATAATTAAATTGATTTAAGATAAATTGACACAATGAGGGGCTTCCCAGGTGGCGCTAGTGGTAAAGAACCCACTTGCCAATGCAGGAGATGTAAGAGACACAGGTTCGATCCCTGAGTCGGAAAGATCCCCTGGAGGAGGGCATGGCAACCCATTCCAGGATTCTTTTTTTTTTTCCCACTCCAGTATTCTTGTCTGGAGAATCCCATGGACAGAGGAGCCTGGTGGGCTACAGTTCATATGGTGGCAAAGAGTCGGACACAACTGAAGCAACTTAGCATGCAAGACAGATTGAGAGGAGAAAAGCAAGTTTAATTTTGTGCATACAAGAATCCCATAAAAATATAAGACCCAAGGGCACATTGGACAGTTGAGGCTTATATGCCACTCTGATCTGAGGAACAGGAGGGTGCCTGGGACTTCAAAGGGGAGGAGGGTCATTCACAGGACAATGAGAAGAACAGATGTCTGGTAATTAGATATCTGCGCTGCCACATGGATAGGTCATTCAGATGCAAGTTATCTCTGGCAATCACTCTCTCTCTCTCTCTGAGCCAGGCCCCCTATCTAAATTCTTTTATGTAGTTAAGGGAAATGTAAAAGTTTCTCTTGAGTTTGCTCAGTCTCAAGTGCCTTCAGCTCAAAATAATCCACATGCCAAAGCAGTATACTTTGGGGTCACATATTGTGCTCCCTTTTGGTTCTTGTTATTCAGTTGTGATGTGGTGTCCACTCTTTTGCAACCTTATGGGCTGTAGCCTGCCAGGCTCCTCTGTCCAACGGTTTTCCCAGACAAAAATACTTGAGTAGGTAGACATTCCCTTCTCCAGGGAATCTTCCCAACCCAGGGATCAAACCCATGTCTCCTTCATGGGCAGGCAGATTCTATACTATCTGGGCCACCAGAGAAGCCCCCTGCTCCCTTTTACTCTTCTTCTAATGGCCTTCCTTGTCAAATATATATCTCTTTTAATGTCAACTCTAGGTCAGCCACTTGATTTTTTTTTTTTTAACTCGTATCAGTTTGTGACTCCCCAAATTTGGCTAAGGCTCACTTTCTCTGATTTGTGTCTCTTCTGAGCTCCTGCTAGGGTCTGGAAAATGAGCAGCTCTCCCTAGAGGAAAAGAGAAAGGGGAGAAAGGCCTCAAATGCTAGCTTGGGAACCAAAACAGCAGGTGGAGAGGGATTCCGTGGCCCTCCGCCAGTGGGATGAGGGAGGGGAGCGGAAACCCTGGGTCCTCAGTTGCTTCATTCTCAGCACAGGAAGCGGGCACTCACCGTGGTCACTAGTGCCACCTGCCAGTTCTCCAGCTGCCATTCACAGCGGATGACAGGAGACACAACCGCTATTAACATGATCTCCATGGCCTCGGCAACCTCAAAAAGAAGGAAGGAAAACACTGTGTCAAAGTGCTAGCCTGTTGTCACTTCTTCCCATGTCTGCCTGTCATCCTTCTAGTCCTAACCTCCTCCTTCCTGTCCCCCACTTAGTGAGGATCTACCTATTATATACCCACTCAGACCTGCTAGTTGGATAAAGAAGTACAGAACAACTTTGGCTTTCATGGAGGTAACATTTACGGTTTGAACAATTTTGAGAGGGTCCCTCAAGATTTATGACATGTATTCCCTTGTGATGTTTCATGTTTTTGCATTGAACACTATGAGGGTGTTGTGTGGGGGTCATTTAGTTGGCAGATGACCCAAGTTATTCAGCAGCCTCCACGTCAACCCAACACTGCTGTCCTATACTTGTCATCCTCAAGATCTCAGGGCATATCCTTTGCAAATGGATTGTTGAAATAGTCCCTGATTTCAAGAGGCTGTAATGGGCAGGCAAGATTCATGAAAGTTAGAAAATAAGCAATGAATACAAAACAATAAGAGCTCATCAGGAAAGAATGACTGTTTAGTAAAATTAGTGTAAGATGTGTTACTAAATATTTATATTTTCTATTGAAAGAAATATCTTCCTCTGTCCATATCTTGTAATTCATTCCAGGATGAGTTTATCTCCCAGGGAAAGGAAGAAGTAGATGCTAGATGATAGAAATTCAATGCAATAATGAACAAGGAAGATTCCAAGATCATTCTGAGGTTTTCTGCCTAGAGGAAGAGATGAATAATGACATGATTGACAGGGACTAAAGGACATTAAGAGAAAAAAGGAAAATTATAGGGAGGGAAAGGTGCATTTGTTTGAAACACATCCTATGAATAATAACAGGATATTTGTATGGGGTGTTTATTATGGTACTTCTTGTATTTGTGTAACTTGAAGGTCTGGGATGAAACAGGCATGGCTAATGTTAGCTAATATGTTGGAATTTGAAATATATCATAATGGCTCATCTTTCCTTGGAGAGTATTATAGTCATGTTTAGAATTCAAACAGTTGGTACTTTTTAGTCCAAAAAGTATCATGTGTAAGAAGTGGCCTGATGATCTCAGAAGAATACTTATATATTAAACTCCCCTAGAGCAGTTAGGTCAGTATTAATCTGGACTCCACTCCTCTCAAGAGTCTTAGAAGGAAATAAGTCAATAAGGGATAAGGCTCTGTCCCATTCTGATTTAATAGCCTTATGGGAGAAGGACCAGCCAGAAGCTAGGGGCAGTCATGAAGGAGCAGCACTGCAGAAGAAGATCTCCGAAGACCTGAGAGACGTCTGAGACCTAGGAGTCCTTGTCATGGACTGAGACAGTCGTGATGCTGTTACACACACATCCCAGACACCTGGGGCCCTGACCTCCAACTACCTTCAGTGGCACCAACAAACCTTCAGGGGTGCCAGTTACAGGGTCGGTGAATCTGTAATTACAACAGGTATCCAGGTGATAGTTACGCATAAAATGTTGAGAACCATGTGTCTAATCTGACTTAGAATGATACCATAGCTTTCTCCTCTCTTTCCAGTGTTTCAATTTAAACCTTTTTTTTAAAAATGAGTATTGACAAATGAACTTATTTACAAAACAGAAATAGACTCATGACATAGAAAATAAACGTATGGTTACCAAAAGGGAAAGGGCAGGGGAGGGATAAATTAGAAGTCTGGGATAAACAGATACATACTCCTATATCCAACTATAAATCATCTCTAAGCACTCACCCCCGTGCTGCCCATGATCAGAAACAGGGCAATGTGGAAACGTCCAAATCCAATGGTCTCCACAGCTTCTTCCACGGTGAACGTCTTTGACTCTAACAAGGAAAAACAGAGTGAAAGGAACAGCCTTTGTAGGGAGGCAATGTGTATGGATTATCACTCACTCTGGAGGATGCTGGAAAACCAATTTGTTGCTATAAAAATAGTAAATACAGAGAAGCAGAGGAATTCAACAGTAACTGGAGGACTGGAGACTTCCATGGTCCCCTTACCTCTTGGCTGTGGCTCTGGGGTCCCTAGGTTCAGTTCCTGAAGGCTAATGACAGTGACTGGCTCTGTCTGCTTGGCTGTCATCTTTCAAATGGTCTGGATTCCCCACACAGCTTTCCTACAGGAGACAGGAGAGGGAAGATGTGCATATTCTCCTTTAATCTTCATCGAAAATCAGTGCAGTAGGTATTGTCATTCATCACCATTTTACAAGTGAAAAACCTGCAACATGGAGAAGTTAAATCATGGAGAGGTTGAATGGCCAAATGAAAGAATTGAGTCCTAGTGGCTAGTAATCAACCCCAAGTCGGGGGCCAGGTGAGCTCTTGACAGTTTAACCAATAGTGTTCTCTGACTGGGAATCAGGGTGGGCTTTGCTACAGAGAAATAATCACAATAGCCAATGCTTTACTGCTCCATAAATGCTATGGTTTCCAGTATAATCAGATATTATAGCGTTCTTTCTCACCTTATTTTCATTTAATTCTGACAGAAACCCATAGATTTTCTTTTTACCCCTTCCACCTTGGGTATTTAATCCTTTAAAAAAAAAAATTAACCCTAAACATCAAAACAAGAATAAAACAGGAAAGCTGAAATTAGTGGGAAAAATTTTTAAATAGATTTATAATGGTAATTTCATTCTACAGCCCTGGTAGGATAAACAGATACCCTAATCTAGTCTCACTAATTATACTGTTAGCAATAATGTTGGTATCATTATTTTGACACAAGTACCTATTGTAGGATAAAGCAATTATGTTACTATTATTAGGAACCAAGATTTCAGTGTAAGAGAAAGAATATACAAAAATCAAAAGTTATGTGAACACTTTACATTCTAATTTTGAATTGGAAATATCCATGAATTCATTATGTATTATAGACCCATATATATATATACACATACACACACACATATATATACATATATATATATAAAGAAGAAAAATTGCTGCAAAGAATTAAAGCCCAAAGATATCAAAATCCATTGTTCATAGGATTACTAAAATGGTAATCTCACTGACCATCTTTGGAGAATACTAAGAAAACAACTCATTCTGAAAACTAGTAAGTATCTTGCCTTTCTTGTACAGATTGTCTGTACTTTAGAGTAACCAAACAGTCTGTGAAAGAAAAGTATTCTTTCATTTCAGCTAAAACATACAGAAAGAAGGATGGAATTAAAGTTCATGATTTTGCAACTCCTAACAAAATAAAGGATCCAGGTAATGATCAACGGCTGACAAACTAGGTAAAAAGCTGATAGAGAACTTTATTCAAATAGATGAGACTGATAACACCCCTGACCCCATTGATGCTGGCCCCTCATGCCACTGAAGATGATCAGAGGCAACATGGCTCCTGATGAGATGCACAAGGAAGGATATACAACATCACCTGTGATGTAGTCTCATAAAAAGAAACTGAACATGAGTCAGATTGAGCCTCTAGCTCTACCTACCATTTTATACTTCCTGTAGCTCAGAAGTACAGGACTTCCCTGTAGCTCAAATGGTAAAGAATCTGCCTGCAATACAGGAGAGCAGAGTTTGATCCCTGGGTCGGGAAGATCCCCTGGAGAAGGGAATGGCAATCCACTCCAGTATTCTTGCCTGGAGAAGTCCATGGACAGAGGAGCCTGGCGGGCTACAGTCAATGGGGTCGCAAGGAGTCAGACACGGCTGAGCAACTAACACACACACAGCATTCTATACAGAGAATGAAGCAACAGTGCTAAAGTACACAACGTGGATGCAAAAAGAAAAATCCAAAATGCCAGAAGTTCTACAGGTTAATGACCCAGCTACTTCAATTAATAAATGGAAAGAAAAAAAGAGGAGAGGAGAACCTATAGACTAACAGAAAAGAGACAAACCAACCAAATAAATGAGTTAATTTGCCTGGATCTTCAGTCAAACAAATCAATTATAAAACAACAACAAGAGAATGAGATGACAAAGATGACAGAAAATCAGGGAAATTTAATAAAGTTTGGAAGTTTAATGATGTTAAAGAATTACTGATGACATCATTAGGTGGGACAATGACATTATGGTTATGGTAGAAAAAATCCTTATATTTTAGAGATATATGCCGAAATATTTACAGATACAATAATGTTTGGGATTTGTTTTAAAATAATTCAATGGTGGGTTAGGAATAGAGTGCAGAAGGGATGGGTGTGTAGATGAAAAAAGAAGGGCCTTATAGTAAAAATTATTTAAGGAGGGTAGTGGGTACATTGGGGTTTGACTGTCCTCTGCTTTTGCAGATGTGTAACATTTTTCAAAATAAATAGTTCCAAAAAGGAGGTTCTGAGATTTGTATGTAACTTTTCCAATATCAGACCACTAGTAAGTAGCAGAAGCAGAACTCAAAGATCCCCTTTTCCCAGAACATAAATAGCTGCAGAGCAGTTGCAGAGAAGCAAGTCAAGGTCATCAATGTTTGCCAAGTGCCACCTCTGTATCTTTGCATGGGCTCCTGTGGAGGGTTTGTAGGAGCATCTGACACATTCCCTGCCCTAGGAGCTTTTAATCTAGCTGGGGACACCAAAGATACACATAAAACAACCATACTGTAAAGCAGATATTGTTTGTTTCCTTAAAACTCTGTCACAGACACACAAATATTCCAGATGGAAGAGAAATCAATAATGCTCAGAAATGAGTTCACGAAATCCTCTCTCCCAACGGAGATCATGAAAAGCACAAAAGGCTGTTATTTTCACAGAGTGGAAAAAGTACAAATAATTGGTCTCTTGGACCATCTGAGAGGCTGAAATTCACAAAGATGGAATGTTCCAGAAATTCCTAATGCTCTCTTTCCAAATGTTGTCCAAATACCTTTTGGAGGCGTGTTCTTTACCTGGTAACTTTTAAAATACTTATGAGAAAAATCACCTTTGGTTAATTATCAAAAGGACTTCAGTACACATTAAAAATTAACTATGACTGAATATCATGTTTCCAGATGAAATGAAGTACTAACTTAACCAAAATATGACAATGAGATTACTCAGTGAGAATTAGATGGTGGTGATGGCTGTACAAACTTGTGACTATACTAAAAATCACTGAATTATATATACTCTAAAATGGTGAATTTTATTATATGTCATTTATATTCCTTTTTTCCCCCCTAAAGAACAGCCATGCATATCATGACAGCGGACTTAAAAACCAAAAGTGAGTATGGTCATTTACAGTGTTAGAGTGGAACCGACAGTAAAAAATCTACCTGCAACGTGGGAGACCTGGGTTCAATCCCTGGGTTGGGATGATCCCCTGGAGGAAGGCATGGCAACCCGCTCTAGCATTCTTGCCTGGAGAACCCCCATGAACAGAGGAGTCTGGCAGGCTCAACACACAGGGTTGCAAAGAGTCGGACATGACTGAGAAACTAAGCACAGCACAGTGTTAGAGAATAAAACAACTTAGTCTGGTGGGAAAATAATTCTTTAAAATCCCAGTAAGTTCATCTTAAGTTCAGTTATAACTAAAATGCTTAACAGTAAATTCAATCTTCAATCAACATTTAATCTCTGCCAGTCAAGTTTTATGACTTCTCATAACAATCTAAACATGTTTCACAATTTTAACAATCATAAAGGCTTACATTTTAGAAGAGTAATAAAGCATTCTTCCACTCAGTGGCAGGAGGAGAAACCCAGGAAATCTGCCACTTACTACCAAGTAGATGAGTTTTAATTTAACATGTTTGTTTTAACCGATTAGGTAGCTCCGTGGGTCATAAACATCCTACAAACTTCCCTTCTCTTATCAGCAAAGTGATTCATCACAGAGGGCCTGGCAAAAGCTGTCAGGTCCATGATAATTGCTTCACAGTATCTCTTGAATTTAAAGCTGATCACAGGAAAGGAGATTCACATTTGTGATTTCATGTTTCTTTTTTTTAATATTTTTTTAAATGTATTTGGCTGCACCAGGTCTTAGTTGCAGCACACTGGATCTTCAACCTTCATTGCGGCATGCGGGATCTTTAGTTGTGGCGTGTAGGATCTAGTTCCCTGACCAGGGATCAAACCCGAACCCCCTGCATTGGGAGCACAGAGTCTTGGCCACCAGAAAACCAGGAAAGTCTTCATCTATTTCTTGACTGAAGAAGAGAATCATACTATGCTTTTCATGATATGACAAGAACTATGCCCTCAAATTAAAACAAGTTACCGTTTTCCTCTATCGAATTTGAAAAAATATAGATCAATTATATCCAGTGTAGGAACTCGCCTGGTGGTCCACTGGTTACAACTCTGTGCTTCCAATGCAGGGTGCGCAGGTTCCAAATCTGGTTGGGAACTAAGATGCCACATGCTGCGCAGGGCAACCAGAATAAACAAAAAACAACACTAACCAGTGTAAGCGAAACAGGCACTGATATTGATAGGAGAGTACACGGCTGCAACCTTTCCAGAAGGCAGTTGGGCAAAGATGAAAAAATGTTGACTAAGCAGTTTCACTTCTCGGATGCATCCTAATGAGATAATCAAAAAGGTAGATGAAGATAAAGCTGTATGTGTATGAAAGCTCAACACACTGTTATTTTAACAACGATGGTTGTCGAGGAGTGACCAAACAAATTATAACACAATACACTCCTATAATATAATGCCATTTAAAAGCTCTTAGGTGAAAGGCTATTTGGTGCTAAAAAGCATTTCCCAAAATGCATGTACCTAAAGCATACATACAATGATCCCGGTTCATAAAATTTCATTTAAATATATACTTATGTAGAAATTTCAGGAGATATGTCTGAAACTGTGTTTCATCTATCAACAAATATTTATGGAATACCACCACGTATCAGACAATAAAATAGAGTGAAAAGGGTTCCTGTTCCAAAAGCACTTACAATCTAATGGGGGATAAAGTCAAGTATTCAGGTGGGAGTCACGTGGTCCAGGGGTAGTAGGCAGAGGTTTCTCTGGCAACGTAAGGAAGGTCCTGCTTTGCCCAGTCCTGGGACCTGAGGCAGCCAGTCCTGAAGGACTAAGATCTGAAGGACGGGGACTTGGCCAAGAGAAAAATATGAGGAAAGAATTACCTGGCTGGTAGAATTTAAGGTGGCTTTTTCTTTCTTCCTTTATGCTTTGCTGCATTATTTAATTTTTAGAAAGGCTATGTCTGTTACCATGAAAATTCTGGAAGAAATGAACCAATGAAGACGCACAGTTGATGTGTCATAGGGCTCCCTGAGTCACTGACTCCTGTGCCATGAGCCCCACCTGCCCTCCATCACTGGCCTTAACCTCCTGGATCACGATAGGCACTCGACCTGGAAACAATCAAGTCACTGACTGGCCACAAGTCTACAAGGTGGCCTGGCACAGAAAGCCCCCATTGCTAGTGCTGGTGCACAATATTGTGTAATTAAATTATAAAACTAAATGACACTGAACTGTTCGCTTTATAATTGCTGCAAAGGTAAATTTTATGTGTATTTTTAGCACAATTTCAAAAATTAAAAGAACAAGAAAAGCCATTATATAGGTAGTAGATGTCTGTAGTTGATATAAACCATAAATTCAAGAAAAAAATGTTAAGATCCTAGTGGAATAACAAGCACATTATATAACCAGGCAATTCCCAAGAGGATATAGAAATTGCAAATAAAACAGGAAAACTGTTCTTTCCTGTAATAACTGACCAAGTTATAGAAATTAAAATCTTTAGGTATCCTCTGTGTGTGTGTGTGTGTGTGTGTCTGTGTGTATGTGTCTGTGTGCGTGCTCAGTCACTCAATCAGGTCTGACTCTTTGCGACTCCATGGACTGCAGCCCACCAGGCTCCTCTGTCCATGGGGATTCTCCAGGCAAGAATATTGGAGTATGTTGCCATGCCCTCTTCCAGGGATCTTCCAAACCCAGGGATCGAACCCATGTCTCCCACATTACAGGTGGATTCTTTACCGTCTGAGCCACAAATTAAACATAGGAAGGAAAGAAGGAAGAAAGGAAGAAGAGAAGAGGGAGAGGGGGAAAGAAAAGGCAGGAAAAAGGAGGGAAGGAAAGGGAAGCGGAAAGGGATGGTGAGAAGGAGGAAAAGGAGAGAAGAGGAATTAGAGGTGACAAGGAGGTAAGAAGGAAGAAGGAAGGGAGAGAGGAAGCAGGGAGGGAGAAACGGAAGTCAGTAGCCATGGTGAGATAGCGACTGAAACTCTTCTGTTCCCTTATCTGAAAATAGAAATAACACCCTCTTCCTTCAGGAGAAGCAGCTTGCTGCCCTCCCAGTAACAAGTCTTCCCTTGAACCTTGCTGATGGGGTGGCCACTGAGATACAGGTTGAGGTTGCTGGGGAAGGCTTCTGAGAAAGTCCTCTTTTGCCCCTCTGACTCCTCCCTGGATCATGGAGACATGATGGCTGGTGCTTCAGCAGCCATTTTGGGTGGTGATACAAATATGAAGTTGGAAAGATGGAAACTCTCAGCTAAGTCTGAGCATAAGCTAGAAAAGAGCCTGGGACCTGACGACCATGATGTAGAGCTCTTCTACAGCTTTGACCTGTTCACCTCCAGACGTGTTTTCCATGGGGATAAAAGAAAGCTCTCTCGTTTGTCTGTGTGTTTTCTTTAGGCTAGTCAAGTGAAGCAGTGGGAGTAGAGAAGGAATAAAGAAATCTATAACTAGCTATGATTAATTATAAACACCACTATACTCAGACTAGCCAGGTATGTGTGATTTTTAGCTGATAAACTTAAGTGCATTATGAGCATTAAATGAAATGAGGCTTGTGTAATATGGCACAGTGCCCACTGTAATAACACAAGCACTCATGATAGTACTGTTTCTCATCCAAGTACTAACAAAATTTCTAAAATTTCACCACAATCACAAGTTAAATACACTCAGGGTAAGTTAAGCATCTACAGAGTTATCAAATATGTATTTCTCCAAAGGCAATTATTACTAACATTCAGCCAACATGAGAACACCTAGGACTCAAATGAAAAACTATCCAAATTGCGGGGGGGGGTTCGGGAAGGGGGGAAGGTAGCTTTCTTCCTAAAATAGATTGATTACACTTCAAGAGACAACTTAAGTGGTGTCAGGAAGGCCTCACATGTGCCGTATGCCTATTGGAAAATAAGACCAAAAAAACTCCAATCAGATATTTAACACTAACATCCATCCCATTCAACCACCTTACACTTACAAAGGGCAAAACAAAATGCATTAATTTTCACTAAAAATGCTCTTGCTGTACGTTGCTTTCAGTTGTAAAATCAGTATATTTTACAGAAAGAAAGACCTTTTGAATGTGGAAGAGCCTAGTTGGTGCAGGGGTGAGATGCTGGACAAAAAAGCGGCATCCTTGTAACTCACTCAAAGGAGTGAACCTGTTCAGTTTCACCCACTGTAATATCAGTCTGTCTTGAAGACGTCTTGGCTCAAATGCAAGACCAGCCCTTGAAGATGGTCAAGGCTCAGATGCATTCTCTATGGCACTGGAGGTTGCTAAAGGCGGGGGGGGGGCAAATATTCCAACTACAGGGCCTTCAACAGCAAGATTCCTTTGGTGGGGGCATGCTGGGGGCGGCGCAAGGGCATTGATAGGATATTTTTAGGATTTTGGTATTCACATTTGTGAATTATAAAGGGGCTTACATTCCAAGTCATTAAGAGGACACTCAAATACTAACTTGAAGTTAACAGATAAGGAAAGTATCCTCTGTTTTCTTGAGTTTCCACCAAAGTTTCATAAAAAGTTTTCATAAACAGGACAAAAGGTTTCAGAGATGGAGAGGAGTGAGGAATGTTACTGAGAGATAAGAGCTTGTAATCTTAATGCTGAAATGGAACTTTGGAAGAGCTGAATTGGTATTTTCTGTTTTTCAGCTCCCCAAGTCATTCTAAATCCCTTCTAGTCTAGGAGGAGGATGGACAGATGGATGGATAGAGGGAGAGATGGAGTGATGGATGGAGGCACTGGTCGATGCATGGTGGATGGACAACCTATCAGACCAATTCAAAAGAATATGGATTAATGTGGGGAAGAACGCTCCACATTCTTCACTATCACTCCTGAAAAATTTCAGTGGAAAGTAACCATTGCCCGCCTTCAAAGAACTGACACATTGGGGATTCCCTGTGAAACTCCAGGACTCAGATGGAGTTCAGGTTTCATTGAAACAATTTCAAAGACACTGATGGACATTTTATTCTATTGCATTTCGCTGTGCTTAATTTTTTAGCCAGAGATGATTGGGCCATGTAGAGCTTTTAAAAACTGAACTTGTGTGTGTATGATGTAATTTGTTTTGCAATATCATCAGTAAGAAGAGCAAAATTTTTATACTTCATCTGTATTCAGCCAAGCATTAATGGTCAAATTCCCTAAGCCCCCCAGAGCAGAAAAAACGCAGAACTATGTTGCCAGTCAGAGTTTCTTACCTCTGTATACTTCCTGGAAAACTTTCCTGTTTCGAGCTCTTTCTCTCTACCTTACTGCAGCCAAGCCTTACACAAAAGCTGGACCATGCAGGGCCTCTTGTGGGCTTCTGGACTTCCCTTTCCAAGAAGCCTGGCTCTCAGATCTTCTCTCCTCCTTTCGGCTCAGTTCTGTGAACAGATTCTTTGAAGAACAGCCCTGCGTCCTGGGCTAATGAGTGACATTCAGGTCACACCCTCTTCTCAGCAGCCCTTCACCCAATCCCTTTTTAAAGGGGAAATTACATCTCTCACTGAGAAAGAAAGAGACTACCAATCCTTGGAGAAAACTACTATGTCAATCGCAAGGAGACTGGGAATTTCTGAAAGAGCAGGGGTCCAGGCAAGGGGTAGAAGGGACAGCTTTGTTCCTTCACACCTCTTCTCACGGTCATCACTGTTTAGAATTACAGGGCAAAAAGACTGTGATTCACCTAAGCATCACATATTTTTAGATAGCCATTGAGAAGGGCAGTGATGAACTGAGAACCTTGAAACCATCTGGCGACCTTGGCAGCATGGGGATTTATGTACTTAAAATAGCCACTTACCCACAGCTTCAGTCTGTCCTTTCCTTCCACCAGTGCCATTGGCCGAACACCTCGTCCATACCTGGTGCTCTATGACCACACCCTCCTCCCCAACCCACAGGGGTGGAGAGTGCTATTCACAGTTTGGCAATGAGAGGAACAACTCCATTTCCTGCCTAAGCACACACCTGATGAAGTACCAGAGTGGGAACTCAGATATACATCTTCTGACTTCCTGGGCTCAGCCTGTTTTAATCACTAAAGTAATACTTGTAGAGCCCCTAACTGTGCCTTAAATTGTGCTGGACAAGTCATGACACTTGATGTGGAAGGTGACATGGACACTTCCATGAGCACCAGTCAACCCCACAGTGCAGAGAGGCTGATGGGAGCTTAAAAAAAAAAAAGATCTGTCCAAAAGATGATTTTGCATTTGGTCAGATCCTCTGAAATCTGATTATGAGTTAGATACTATGTAAAAGTGCTCTGTAAACTATAAAGCATGACACCAATGTTGCTGCTGCTGCTGCTGCTGCTGCAAAGTCGCTTTAGTCGTGTCCGACTCTGTGCGACCCCATAGACGGCAGCCCACCAGGCTCCTTCGTCCCTGGGATTCTCCAGGCAAGAATATTGGAGTGGGTTGCCATTTCCTTCTCCAGTGCATGAAAGTGAAAAGTGAAAGTGAAGTCACTCAGTTGTGTCTGACTCTTCGCGACCCCATGGGCTGTAGCCTACCAGGCTCCTCCATCCATGGGGTTTCCCAGGCAAGAGTACTGGAGTTGGGTGCCATTGACACCAATGTTAATGACACTTAATTCTACCCATAGAGTTACCAAGTGCTCGGTCATGTCTGACTCTTTGTGACCCCATGGACTGTAGCCCTCAAGGCTCCTCTGTCTATGGGACTCTCTAAGCAAGAACACTGGGGTGGGTTGGCATTTTCTCCAGTAGATCTTCCCAGCCCAGGGATCAACCCCACATCTCTTGCATCTGCAGCATTTGCAGGTGGATTCTTTCCCATTGAGATACCTGAGAACCCCATAGTTACCATAAAGATGGTGAAGAACCTGGATAAAGGCCCTTCAGACTAGTTGACAGAACACACATTATTCTACACCTGGGTCTTGGAAGTTTGCCAATGAAGGTGCCTAAGAAATTACTCTGGGGCCGACTGACCCAGAAAGCATCAGGATAGGATGTCCGGCCATCTCCTTCCCTGCAAGCCATTTTCCAGAACCTGCTGAAGCCTATGGATCCCTTTCCCCGTTACCCAAGCATAATGTGCATTGAGAATAAACAAAATCACTGTTGAAGGTTATCATACTTCATTCCACAGGATTTAACGATTCAGAGAGCCACACTGGGGCCAGCCCTCCCTCTCAGCAAAGAATATTATCTGTTCTTCCTCACCTGGAGTGAAAATTCATGAGAAAGTTCCTAATCCTGTAAAGCTTAGCCCCAGACAAGGAAAAGAAGGTGTTTGAGGAAGGAGGAAATGAGGAATAAAACAACATAATCCTTCCCTAGGATTTGTTTGTATAACTCTATTGTTTAGCTTTGGCCTATCATTATCAGTACTAAATTTTACAGAATAGTTTTCTTTAAAAAAAAATCTTAAAGAAAGAGTGAATGGCCCAAAAGTTTAATTACATGAAAACATGAGTTTGGCACTCCCACTCCCCTCATTGCAATCATTTTAGTATTTGACAATAAGGCGCCAGGTTGAAATGACTTGTCCGTGTAGTTCCTTTATGACACGGTGAAGTCGTATCAAATCCCAGGGCTTACAGATAAATAATACAGGGCTTCCTGCCTCTAGTTAGTGAGAACAATAATTCCATTGATGGCCTTGCACAGGCTGACTTGAAAGACAAGACGAAACTTCTTTCATTGGCACAGAGGCTGAAACAGGAGGTGGCCACAGCCTCCAGACGCGCAGCTACTCCTCAGCTGTCCCATCCAGGATTTGTTTGAAGGAGAATGGAGAGAACTTGTAACCAGCCCCGGTGTAGAACTTGTTTTGGAACTCCACCCTGTTGTTGGGGGTAAGGAGAAGGGGAATTGAACACAGAAATGAGAGGCTGGCAGCTGGAAGGGAGATGCGGAGAGAGTGTAAAATCAAGCACCAGGTGAGGAAGGCACCCATGGCGGCCACCATAGGAATCCTGAGGTTTGGAGGGTTTATTTTCAAATCCTTCTCTTGCCTCCCCCTGACACCTTCTTCTCCACCCCCATTCTCTCCAGGCCTTTACTAGTGACTTCAGGGACCACAGCATAACCTCCCCCAGATCCCCAACCACTAGGGAAGTCCTTTCTGGGCAGCAGTGTCTGAAGAGACGGTCATGGGACAACGTATCACCACGTTGTACAAGGTGGTCTGTTTCCATCCTGATCATAAACTGTGGTGCTTACATAACTGCAGAACCACCAGAGCCTTGACTTACACTTTTATAACTTACAAAAACAGATACATAAACGGTCATTTCTGTGTTACTATGTTGCAGAGTTCATTTCTGTAATGACATGGGTAGATACAATGTTATAGCCACAGGCAGGGTAGGCTATGATTCTCTCAAATCAACAGGTGAGATGGAAAACCTTTTCTTTATGAACAGTGGCCACAGACGGAGGGAGAAAGCCCCAGTGAAGCTAAGAGTCTGGTCAGGACGTATGGGAAACCTGATGCTTCAGTAGAGACAACACACCCAAAATTCTTGGCTGAAAAGTGACCCGGGAGAGAAACAGAAGCCTAAGCAAATGTTTGCATAACTGTCAGTCCAGTGATGGCCAATCGTCTCTGGACCCATCTATGAGTGTCAAGGGCCTCCAGTGAGAGCCTTCCTCCTGGGGGTACCCTCCTTGAGTTTCCCTTTTCCGAGAACTATTTGCGTGTTCTGTTGGTGTAATTCCCACACTCAGCAACAAGGGCCAGAGAGCACAGATTCGCTCAGCATCTCCCTCTGTGAGCCTTTCCAATCCGTCATCTTACCAATAGTTGGGGTGTCCCTTATTTTGAAGCCAATTATAATAACAAATGAACATTTAAAAGGAGTGAATGAAAACTAACATGTCTTCTAGAGCAGTCACTGTGTGTGTGTGTATATATATATGCTCACAGATAAGACATCATTTAATATTACACCAATAAGGGACTAAATTAAGGTTCCAAAAAGGCACGGGAGTTACTAACGTCACACAACAGTCTAGGATTTGAACCCAGTTGACTAGCCCTCCCTCCCATCCACCCTCTTTCCCGAGAGTGTGTCTATGCTACAAGCAGTTCGTACCAGTGCAGCCGCAGGGCATGCAGGAAAGCGGAGAGGCCCTCCATGATCAGAAGGATGGCTACCGTCAGAACAGCAAACACGGCAAAAATGATGAAGACCCCAATAAGTCCTCCCCAGCCTTGCACGCGAAGGCCAATGTTCATCACCATTGTCCAGAGCACTTCAGACAGTTCTGCCAGACACAAGAGAAACCCTCTCAACCATGTGGTTTACTGGGCAAACGCAGATTACTCTCACACAGTAATCCTGGATCTGCACACCCTACAATTCAGCAACTCCACTCCCGGGTGGAGAACGTGGGCATCTGCGCCCCAGGTTACCTGCCTACGGTTGTCTACGGCAGTTTTGGAGGAGTTTCCATCAAGAGGACAAGGATACGATGGCACATTATTCACCAGTGAAGGTGAGCAAACCATAGCTACTGGCAGCAACATGAAGGAACATCTTATGCCAAAGAAGCAAAACACAAAAGAACACATGTAATATGATTTAATATGTACTGAATTCTAACTCATATATTAAAGCCCTAACCCCCAAGTGATGGTATTTGGGAGATGGGGCCTTTAAGAACGGAATAGGGGGACTTCTCTGGTTATCCGGTGGTTAAGAGTTTGCCTCCCAAAGCAGGGGCCGAAGGTTCGATCCCTGGTTGAGGAACTAAGATCCCACATGCCTTGCTGCCAAAATACCAAAACATAAAACAAGCAATATTGTAACAAATTCAATAAAGACTTAAAAATGGTCAACATCAAAAAAACCTTTAAAAAAAAAAAAAGAAATTATTAGGGTTAGATGGGGTTACAAAGGCAGGGTCCTCATGATGGTATCAGTGCCCCTTATAAGAAGAGACACCAAAGAGTCCTCTCACTCCTCCTTCCAGGGAGAAACTATAATTACAGGAGTTTGTACAAGAAAACAAGCAGCCAAAGCGGTCAAGACCATACTAACTCTGAGCACCTGCTTTTCTGCTGTAAATCAACACCCAGGCTCATTTTCACTGCTTTGGTTTCTATTTCTTTAGCAGCCCACATTTTGGCCTGGCTTCTCTGTTCTTGGCATGATGCCCAGGGCTGGGAAGGCAGAGTGAAAAGCCAGGGTCCTTACCTTTCAGGAGCTCACAATCTAGTAGGGGGACAGGCTAACAAGACAGGATTACAATCTGCACTAGGTCGGAGCACCTCCAGAACCTAGGGAAGGGCACCTTCCAGACCGGGAACCAGGGAGGAAGACCACCAGGAAAGGCGCCAACCACGCTGAGCTCGGAAGGAAGAATGACACATCAGGCTGGAGAGAGGGTTAAAGAAGGGAAGAACATTACAGGTGGGGGAGCTGCAGGGCAATCACACAGGGGGACCAGATAGCGCAGGCATCTTCAGGAGCCTCAGGGCAGTTCCTCGTGGCCACTGCACAGGAAATGGGGAGGGGCTGGGGGTAACAGAGACCCAGTGGGGGCACGGAGGGAAACACCAAGAGTCAAGGCTGGAGAAGCAGGCAGAGATCAAGAGTCCGTGAGTCAAGATTCCAGATTTAAGTCATTCTTGGGGCTTAAATCTTTACCAATAAATACAAGCGGCCTGCAGAAACTAGGAAAGGCAAGGAAATAGATTCTCCCCAAGAGCTTCCAGAAAAAAACAGAGTTGCCAACACCTTGTTTTTAAGCCTTCTACCCTCCAGAGCTGTAAGACAGCCAATTTCACAGTGTTCTAAGCTGCTGTGTGCCGTGCTTAGTCGCTCAGGCATGTCCGCTCTATTTGTGATGATTTGTTACAGCAGCAACAGGAAGCTCATGCAGAAGGTAACCATTTCACCAACACAAAGCCAGACCTACTGAAAAAAAGTCACTTCTATCAACACCTTGAAAGAAGAGCCACTCTCCTGGCAAGCACCCCAGAAACAACCCAGAAGGCACTTTCGCCTCCAAGTACATTGCATCTGTTTCCGAAGGGACATGTGATGGTCACCCTGCCGGGCGGCCCACTCACTCACGTGCGTGTGCCAGACTGAGGGCCCAAAGCCGGAGGTAGGAGGCTGTGTTGGAAATGCAGCCCAGGCAATACTCGATCGTGTGGATGGCCTGATGCACAAAGATGTCTCCAAAGTTGAACTGAAAGAGAGAATTTCTGATGTTACTCCATCAAGCACTTTCTCCGCGAACATGTTACAAATGATACATGGACAGAGAAGGCCTGGGCTCTTCTGTGAAGACATTTCTAGTTGAATGAGTGGGAAATAGGTGGAGAGAGTCACAGTAACATAGGAATGTCTGGTGAAGAATGAACCTTAGCCAAAGGGAGGTCTGGCTTAGTCCTGGATCCTGGGAGGCAGTCTCGAAACCCTTGAGATTTCCCAAGTGAAAGAAAAGTCTCTATTCAAGCTCCATTGGTCCCTGGGAACTCATTTCATCATCTTTGCTAATGAGGTATCTATACAGAGGCACTTGGTAGTTTAAGTGGGAGCTGGCCTCACCTGAAAGACCAACCATGTGGTTAGAGACTTTAGACTTTGAGCCACATGTTATCAACCTAAACCCAACTCCAGGGAGGGAGCTGGAGATTGAGTGCAACCACCCGGACTGCACTTGGGTCAGTCACGCCTACATAATGACACCCCAATAAAACATGAAACACAGAAGCTCTGTGAGCTTCCTGATTAAGCAACACGATAACCCCGCCACATGTCCATGTCAATGCCAGGAGAGCCGTGCATCCCTAAGGACAAGGGAGCTCTGCATTCGGAACCTTCCAGTGTCAGGTTCCACTGACATGCCTCTTCGGAGGATTACTAATGTGCAGACTTTGGCTGTAAATAATACTGCAATTGAAAGTATACGGTTCTCCTGAGTCCTGTGAACTATCTATAAATGAGTCAACCCGAGGGAATCTGAGGGCTCCCCACTCCCAGACTTGTGGCTGGTGTCAGAAGTGTTGGGTAGATTTGAAAGTCTGGAGGTGTGTGCTCTTAACCTGGAGCTGGGCTAAACATGGGTGAGGACAGAAGTGGGAGGAGACCTGGAGAGGGGTCACAGTAACATAGGAATGCTGCTGAAGAATGAACCTTAGTCAAAGAGAGGCCTGGCTGAGTCGAGTCGAGCCTGCATGTGCTTTGTCCTGGGAGACCCAGGCCTGACTGTACTGGGGGAAAGAGCCGTCCAGCAGAGTCTGGAGTTGCCCCCACAAGGGCAGCCGGTTCATGGAGGAGTTGGCAGGGGCACACTGACTGGATATATCCTGAGGTGAACGAGGAAGATGGATGAGGGAGGTTGTACAAGACAGGTTGGGGCTTGATGAGTCAGAAGATGTGTGGGCTGGATTCTAAAACATTCCAGCAGGTCTCGAAGACCTACTAATATCAATCACCACTAACAAGGGTTACTCTCTATATCTGGAATCTTGTTGGGAAAACTTTCCATGATCCAATTTTTCAGTAATTCTGACTATCCATTGGTACAAATGAATACTTTTTTAAACAGTAATTAATACCACAAATGGAGCTACTTATAGCTTCTCTCAGGCCTCACAGGAACCCTCTTTCCACTCCAGAATTAGAAGACAGCTCCAGTTAAAATCCCCAACCCGAGGTTCAGGACTCTTGGTGACTTCAGTCATGGGATAAAAACAGTCAGCTGCCTTGTCTGGGTAAACATGGCACATTCCCAAGGAGGGGAGTGGCTTCCCTTGGACAGAAAGGGACAGGGAGGGAAGAGAGAAGAACACAATTTGGGAATTCGTGTGTGAGGCAATGTCACAAAGATGAGTGAACAAAGTCAAGAAAGAGCCAGGGTTGAGACAGGAGCAGGCAATGGCAACTGCTCATGCTTACGTTGGGGCGGAGGACTGGCAATTAATAACTCACCTCCTGCTTCAAGATAAGGGACCAGATTCGGGCTCTGTGGTTGTAAGTCAGGGCACTGATAGGGAAAATAAACCAGCAGACTCCCAGGGGCACGGTTCTGAGCCAAGGGGTCCTCAGTAACATTTAGGAGCTTCTATGTAACCCACTCCAGTATTCTTGCCTAGAGAATCCCTTGGACGGAGGAGCCTGGTGGGCTGCTGTCCATGGGGTCGCACAGAGTTGGACATGACTGCAGCAACTTAGCATGCATGCATGCATGTTACTAAACTTGAAATTGATATGCACCTCATACTCAGAGCAGTATCTGGGCAAAATTAAAAAACGCCCCCTGATTGGTTGGTAAGTAGCTGTAAACTCAAGTGCTCCCCCTTCCCTGGGACCTCCCCAACTTGCCATGACTTAGGGATGACAAGGCTGCCACCAGCAGGGTCCTCCCGACCCTCCCAGCTCTCCTGCTTAAGTCCAATCTGATGGGCTGGTGTCCACACACTACTGGCTATTAAACACATGAGCATCCTCCCTGGCTAGAACTGACCTCTAGAATCTGTACAAACTGCAAGCCTTCATAGGGTGTCAAGTCCCAAATACCTCCTCTTTAAATAAGCCATTTTTTCCCTAATATTTTGACTGTGCAGCTTGTGGGCTCTCAGTTCCCCGACAAGGGATAGAACCCAGGTCATGGCAGAGACAGCGCCAAACCTTAACCACTAGGCCACCAGGGAACTTCCTTAAATACCTCTTGATCATGGTCATCCTGTGCCCCGTGGGCACCTGCAGAAGCACTGTGACCAGAACTGTCACCTTCAGTGTCCTCGGTGGTGTCTTCTGGGAGTCTGGAGGCCTGCAGCTGTCAGCAAACAAGGACATGAAATGTCAGATTCACTTTTAGGAATACGAAAATTCTCTATAAAATAAAGGCTCTCATTAACTATTAGCTATGTTCCAGATACTGTTCTAAACTCTCGATTATCTCATTTAGCCTTTGTAACAATGTTTTTATGTAAACACAATTATCCCCCCATTGTACAGAAAAGTAAACTAAGGTACAGAAAGGTTAAGAAATGAACCCACAGGATTTGCACAGCTGGTTAAGGCTAGTTAGTGCCAGAGTAGAATCAGTAGGCAGTCTGATCCTGGGCATGTACTTTTCTCCATGGTGTTCCAGAAGGTGCCAGATTAATCATGCTCTTTACAATAAACCAACAGTCTTGTGACCCAAACAGCCAGATTTCTACAAGCAAATCTAACCAGGAGGGATTAATGAGTGCTACTGTCTGAATGCTTGTGATCCCCACAAAATTCATGTTAAAAACCTAACCCCCAAAGATGAAAGTATTAGAAAGTGGAACCTTTGGAAGGCACTTAGGTCGTGAGGGTGGAACCCCTGTGAATGGAATTAGTGCCCTTAAAAAAGAGGCTTCAGAGAGCCCCCTAGCTCCCTCCATCTGGTAAGGACACACAGAGATGATGCCAACAGTGAACCAGGAAAGTGGTCTCATAAGAAGGTGATGATACTGACACCCTGGTCATGGACATACAGCCTTCAGAACTGTTAGCAATAGGTATCTATTGTTTTAGCCATCTGGGATGTGGTATTTCATTACATAGCCCAAGTGGACTAGACAATGACTTTTCCAGCACAAACACACTTTTTGAAATAAAAGCATTACTTTATAAAAATAGCTAAGAGGGCTTCCCTGGTGACTCAGTGGTAAAGAATCCATCTGCCAATGCAGGAAATATGGGTTCGATCCCTGATCCCGGAAGATCCTGTGGGGAACAGCTAAGCCCATGTGCCACAACTACTAAGCCTGTGCTCTAGAGCCCAGGAGCTACAACTGAGACCATGAGTTGCAACTCCTGAAGCCCGTGTGCCTAGAGCCTGGGCTCCACAAGAGAAGCCACCATAATGAGAAGACTGAGCACTGCAACTAGAGAGTAGCCCCTGCTCTCCACAACTAGAGTAAAGCCCATGCAGCAATGAAGACCCGGTATAGCCCAAAATAAATAAAAATAAAAACTTATAACAATTTTTTTTTTAAATAGCTAAGAAAAGAATTCAAGAGGCAAAAAATCTAGGTGTTGTTGCATTCAATTTGGCCTGATTTTTATCCTTGAGTCTGAAAAGAATATTTAACTCAAGTCACCCTGAAACTTAATGTCCCACAGCCAAAGTTGTTCCCAGAATGATTTCACAGGTAAGGTATTGCAAATTAGGCATGAAAGTATCTTTAGCTTTCTTTCTTCAGCACATCTGCACCTAGTATTTGCAGACCTTTGGGCAAAGGTACAAATGAAAGTCCACATGCCACATGTTTAAATATTTTAAAGGTATAAATCAAGACAACAAAGTCCCAAACAAAGTATATTCTGGCCTCTGTCTTGGCAAATAAATTCTCATGAGAACTTGGAAAGCCAGGTGCAAATTCAGCATCCCACACCAGGACAGGGGCACACAAGAGAGTTGGCCGCGCACCTGGCATGCCACCCTTCCCATCTCACCTCTGATTTCATCTCATGGCACAGGGACCATGGCCGTGTGGGCACACATGTGGACACTCCCACCCAAGATGTCTAAGTCCCACCCACACTCCCCACAAACTGCTGCCCCTTGACCACACCATGGTCAGTGGTATCCAGTGGTGTGGCTGGCCCTTTGCATGACCCAGAAGTGGGCTTGAGTCCCTCTGGACAGGAATTCCAGGGTGCTGGGTATCAAGAGGGGGCTCTGGGTCAGCCTTTCCCCTTGGCCTGTGGTTCCTTGCCCCATGGTGATGAAAGGGACTCAAGTTAACATTACTGTGTCTTCTTGAAATCCTATTTTCTCTCCCTGTCAACTTAAAGAAGAAAATATCAGAGAAGAAATGGAAGACAGTTTTTCCATTTCCATCCCCTAAATGCTAGCCTTCTCTGGACATATCCTGAAATTGGTTCAAGTAAGCATAAACAGTTGTGTAGAAGAGTGATCCAGGGGACTTGGAAAATCTCACTGACTCTTTTTCCCATTCAAAATATACTTTTCTACCCCCCTAATAAATATCTCATAGTGTCTGAGATGGATGCTGTCTGAAATAAAATAGTAACCAATTTTAAAATGGCTACTTGCAACTTTCTAAAAACACATAAAACACATGCAAAAAGACACAGGTTGTATACAGCAGCACTATCTATAATTACTAACACTGGAAAAAAGCCAAATAATTATCAATACTTTGATGCTTTCGAATAGTGGTGCTGGAGAAGACTCTTGAGAGTCCCTTGAACAGCAAGGAGATCAAAACAGTCAATCCTTAAGGAAATCAACCCTGAATATTCATTGGAAGGACTGATGTTGAAGCTGAAGCTCCAATACTTTGGCCACCTGCTGTGAAGAGCCGACTCATTGGAAAAGACCCTGATGCTGGGAAAGATTGAAGGCAGGAGAAGAGGGTGACAGAGGATGAGATGGTTGGATGGCATCACTGACTCAATGGACATAAGTTTGAGCAAGCTCTGGGAGACAGTGAAGGACAAGGAAGCCTGGCGGGCTTCAGCCCATAGGGTGGCAAAGAGTCAGACATGACTGAGCAACTGAAAAACAACTATCAATACATGAATAGATAACTAAATTGTGGTACATCCATGCAAGGGAATACTATATGCCAATGATATACATGCTACTACTACTACTACTAAGTTGCTTCAGTCGTGTCCGACTCTGTGCGGCCCCATAGACAGCAGCCCACTAGGCTTCGCCGTCCCTGGGATTCTCCAGGCAAAAACACTGGAGTGGGTTGCCATTTCCTTCTCCGATGCATGAAAGGGAAAAGTGAAAGTGAAAAGTGAAAGTGAAGTTACTCAGTCGTGTCCGACTCTTAGCAACCCCATGGACTGTAGCCTACTAGGCTCCTCTGTCCATGGGATTTTCCAGGCAAGAGTACTGGAGTGGGGTGCCATTGCCTTATCCGATCATATACATACAATCTCTCAAATATAATATCGAATGAAGGAAGCCAGATCCAAAAGAAGGCAGAGTGCATGATTCCATTTACATAAAGTTCAAGAACGGGGAAAACTAACCTACAGTGTTAGAAATCAGGATAATGATCCACCTTGGGACAAGAGTGAAAGGAAGCAGGCACAAAGGGACTTTCGGGCAAAAGTCCAAATGATGTTCTGAGTCTCCACCTGAGTGCTGGTCACACAAGTGTGTTCATGTTGTGATATGTCACTAATCTGTGCCCTTATCAATTATGTACTTGTATGTATGTAGTCAGTCAGTTCAGTCACTCAGTCCTGTCTGACTGTTTGCAACCCCATGAACTGTAACAAGTCAGGCCTCTCTGTCCATCACCAACTCCCAGAGTTTATTCAAACTCATGTCCATTGAGTCGGTGATGCCATCCAGCCATCTCATCCTCTGTTCACCCTCTTCTCCTCCTGCCTTCAATCTTTCCCAGCATCAGGGTCTTTTCAAATGAGTCAGTTCTTCACATCAGGTGGCCAAAGTATTGGAGTTTCAGCTTCAGCATCAGTCCTTCCAATGAATATTCAGAACTGACTTCCCTTAGGACGGACTGGTTGGATCTGCTTGCAGTCCAAGGGACTCTCAAGAGTCTTCTCCAACACCACAGTTCAAAAGCATCAATTCTTTGGTGCTCAATTTTCTTTATAGCCCAACTCTCACATTCATACATGACTACTGGAAAAACCATAGCTTTGACTAGATGGACGTTTGTTGGCAAAGTAATGTCTCTGCTTTTTAATATGCTGTCTAGGTTGGTCGTAACTTTTCTTCCAAGGAACAAACATCTTTTAATTTCATGGCTTCAGTCACCATCTGCAGTGACTCTGGAGCCCAAAAAAATAAAATCTGTCACTGTTTCTACTGTTTCCCCATCTATTTGCCATGAAGTGATGGGACCAGATGCCATGATCTTAGTTTTCTGAATGTTGAGTTTTAAGCCAACTTTTCACTCTCCTCTTTCACTTTCAAGAGGCTCTTTAGTTCTTCTTCGCTTTCTGCCATAGTTTCTTCTTCGCTTTCTGCAGGGACCCAGTGTTATAGTATCACAGAGGAGCCTGAGGAAATGGGACCTCTGCTCACATCCCCTGAGGCCCATCAGGACAAACTTGTTTACAATCTCTATGTATTGGGCCTCCTTAAGGTTTCATAGAGGGAACTGGGAAGAGGCCAAATAATTCCATTATGGAATCATCTCGTGAATGGAGGTGGGAGGAAATGTTCCTAACATGAGAAAGGACCATCTAATTAGCCTAACGAATCAACCAACAGCCCTACACTCCAAAGACCAAGGAGACAGACCTCCAAGCAGTCCTTGGGAGCTCCTGTTTCCCCGAGCCAGTCTAGGAAGTACCATCCAAGATGGCAGCCCACAGAAACACCTCCACTTCCTTCCCCGTTGTACAAGTCATCCGTGGGGAGAAGGGAGAAATCCATCTCTTTGAGTTCCACCACTATTTAAATAGTTTTGCTGAGCAAAGAATAAGACAAGCTATGGTTTGAGAGTCGTGGGACTCCAGACAGCCAGCAGGAACCCAGCCCTCGGATTACGGGCAGGCGGAGCTTCTAGGAAAAACAGCTGTATCTATGTCTGCAGAAAAGATATTTGCCACTTTCCTTTCAAACACCCATCACCTATTTGGACAATGGTCCACCTCAGCTGTCCTTCACCATCTTGGTCTCTCACCAATTAACCAAACAATAAACAAGTATTCTTTGCTTTGTCTTCCTATGTGTTTATATCCTATATGAATTATATTTCAGACAGGCTTTAGATCCAGGCAGGAAAGGCTGGCAGGAAAGAGTTGAGGGGCAGGTGATTTAGAAAGAGGGCGCCACCTAGGGACGAACCTCCTTAACTCCAGCCTCATCCGATCTAGACCCCTGACTCAAACGTCAGTCAGGTCAGAGTTTAGAAAAAAAGGTTTATCTAAAAATATCCACAACCACTTAAAATACACGTGATCTCAGAACAGCCCACTTAATCTTTTGCACTAACAGAGGGAAGCAGAGACTGATCATTTCAAACAGCACCTGTGTGTCATTTCTAGACTCGAAAGCTTCCTGGACAGTTGACCTTCCTTATTCCTATTTGATTTAGGCGGACAGTAAATTCTTTATCAACCCCTGAGTAAACCCGAGGCTCGGGAGAAATTTAGACAAAAGGAGGAAGTGGGCTGAAACTGGTGTTTGAAAATAGAGTGAAAATCACAAATAAACAAGAATGGACTTATTTGAATTTGTTTACTCTTCTAGTTTCCTCACACGATCTGTAACACGATAGAGGGTGTGCCTGCTAAGTCGATTCAGTCGTGTCTGACTTTTGCGACACTATGAACTGCAGCCCCCCAGGCTCCTCTGTCCATGGGATTCTCCAGGCAAAAATACTGGAGTAAGTTGCCATGCCCTCCTTCACGGGATCTTCCTGACCCAGAGATCAAACCCCTGTCACATTACGTTTCCTGCATTGACAGGCAGATTCTTTACCACTAGCACCACCTGGGAAGCCCAACATAACATAGTAAAAGACCACAGCTTTAGAATTCCGATGAAAAACAATGTTCAGTACACTCTAAACCTGTGGTTTATTGACTATGCCAAAGCCTTTGACTGTGTGGATCACAATAAACTGTGGAAAATTCTGAAAGAGATGGGAATACCAGACCATCTGACCTGTCTCTTGAGAAACCTGTATGCAGGTCAGGAAGCAACAGTTAGAACTGGACATGGAACAACAGACTGGTTCCAAATAGGAAAAGGAGTACGTCAAGGCTGTATATTGTCACCCTGCTTATTTAACTTATATGCAGAGTACATCATGAGAAACGCTGGGCTGGAAGAAACACAAGTTGGAATCAAGATTGCCGGGAGAAATATCAATAACCTCAGATATGCAGATGACACCACCCTTATGGCAGAAAGTGAAGAAGAACTAAAGAGCCTCTTGATGAAAGTGAAAGAAGAGAGTGAAAAAGTTGGCTTAAAGCTCAACGTTCAGAAAACTAAGATCATGGCATCTGGTCCCATCACTTCATGGGAAATAGATGGGAAAACAGTGGAAACAGTGTCAGACTTTATTTTTGGGGGCTCCAAAATCACTGCTGATGGTGATTACAGCAATGAAATTAAAAGACGCTTACTCCTTGGAAGGAAGGTTATGACCAACCTAGATAGCATATTTAAAAGCAGAGACATTACTTTGTCAACAAAGGTCCGTCTAGTCAAGGCTATGGTTTTTCCAGTGGTCATGTATGGATGTGAGAGTTGAACGGTGAAGAAAGCTGAGCGCTGAAAAATTGATGCTTTTGAACTGTGGTGTTGGAGAAGACTCTTGAGAGTCCCTTGGACTGCAAGAAGATCCAACCAGTCCATCCTAAAGGAGATCAGTCCTGGGTGTTCATTGGAAGGACTGATGTTGAAGCTGAAACTCCAATACTTTGGCCATCTCACGTGAAGAGTTGACTCATTGGAAAAGACCCTAATGCTGGGAAGGATTGAGGGCAGGAGGAGAAGGGAACGACAGAGGATGAGATGGCTGGATGGCATCACTGACTTGATGGACATAGGTTTGGGTAAACTCCGGGAGTTGGTGATGGACAGGGAGGCCTGGCGTGCTGCGATTCATGGGGTTGCAAAGAGTCAGACACGACTGAGTGACTGAACTGAACTGAACTGAACTGAAACCTGTAGTATAAGACGTATTTTTAACTAAAAAGAAAACCATGTTCAGACACCTAGAGATCATTAACCAACCCTAGACTCAGCACACACACCCCAAGCACTGTTCACAACACATAAGACTTAAACATGACCATTAGGCTGGACCATAAGGAAGGCAGAGTGCCAAAGAATTGATGCTTTCGAACTATGGTGCTGGAGAAGACCCTTGAGAGTTCCAGGGACAGCAAGGAGATCAAACCAGACAATCCTAAAGGAAATCAACCATGAATATTCATTATAAGGACTGATGCTGAAACTTTCAATACTTTGGCCATGTGATGTAAAGAGCCGACTCATTAGAAAAGACCCTGATGCTGGGACTGAAGGCAGAAGGAGAAGAGACTGGCAGAGGATGAGATGGTCGGATGGCATCACCGACTCAATGGACATAAGTGTGAGCAAACTCTGGGAGACAGTGAGGGACAGGGAGGCCTGGCATGCTGCAGTCCATGGGATCGCAAAGAGTCGGACAGTACTTAGCAACTGAGCAACAATTATGCGGGAAATGAGATGACCCCAAAGAAATGCTGAGCTCTACAGAAGGAAGTATACCTGGGGTAGGCCAGTTCCTCACCTCACCACCCTCACCTCAGCAGGCCCTTCAAGTCCTGGTAAACCCAGCATTCTCTCTAAACCCCTGACTTATATTTCCAGGGAACCCACAATCCTACCTACAGGGAGGGAACTGAAGTGGATGGTGCTTACCTGGGATTTCCGATGGTTGGCTCTAAGGATAAACGGCTTAATCAGAAGCATCCACGGGACAGAGATCAAAGCCATGATAACAAAGAAACTCTGGACTTCCTGCTGTAAGACCGAAATGGGAAGGTCTTAGCGTTTCAAGGTGACTGCACAGCATAATTTATGATACAAATGATCAATATGGATCAGCTACACATGATCAATACACACAAGCAACCGCACTTCATTTGGAGAGATCAGAAGCATTTCAGTAGACCCATTCGCCTTCCCATCATGGGCTGTTCCCACTGCAGAGAGAGACCTGTCAGTCCAGTGGTGTGGGGTGTCCACTCGTGGCAGGCACAGGGGACTTCCTCTCTTTATTCCTTACTTTCCATGAGGCCCCTGATCTTATACCCACACCATATGGAGCCAGTCATCGGACAGAAGTGTTCACAAGCCACATCATAAGGGCACTTTATTTGTCTCATGTCTCCTCAACTCTGTTCTGTGGGGACAGTTACCACTGGTCCTGGAAAAAAGAGCAGGCCTGGCACTTCATCAGCCACTCTGGAGTGACCAAAAGTCCTTGCGTCACTTTAAGTCACAGACATTATCTCCATCAGTAATCCTGTTTTTTTTTTTTTTAAATATGTATTTATTTACTTGATTGAATATTACTTTATTTAATTGTGGTATGTGGGATCTAGTTCCCTCACCAGCGATCAAACCCAGGCCCCTGCATTAGGAGCATGGCATCTTAGCCACTAGGCCACCAGCAAAGTCCCTCCATCAGTAATCTTATATTTCTAGTATTACTGAGCCCTGCTGCTCTCACATCCAAAAAAAAAAAAAAAAAAACTCAACGATGGCCACCTGATTGCACAGTCTTATTGTAGGTGACTTATTTAATGGGTTCAGGGACACTGGGCTGAACTCACACATACACACGTGTGTGTGGGTGTGTGTGTCACAATTCACATTTTGAAATGAGGCGTCTATGTCTTTGTGCCTCGTTGAAACCCAGGAGTCATCCCAGTTTATCACCCTGTTAGGTATTTCCTTTCACATCCTCGCCCCCACCTCTTCTTCCTACCCTCCTGAGTCACCAGGTTTGAGGAGCGACTCAGAGCTCCTATGGTCTAAAGGACCAGGATGCTGGGGAAGGCTTCTTCAGAGCCACTGAAAAGGCATAGAAACCAGGTATTCAGAGTAAAAGGGAAAATGTTTCTTGAGCCCTCACATTTCTCTAACTCTCTGGCCATGCTCCCAGTGAGACGATTTATCATCATCCCAACTGTAGTAAGATTTACCCCAATAACAGTGATTTACCCCCAATAACAGTGCTGACATCTTACTTGCTCCATCTCCTACCCTCCTCCTCTCTTAATTACTCACAAGGAGAATAGAAGTGGGGGTGGGAACCACATGCATGGCACTCTCCAGTCCCAGGCCCCTGCCCTCGAAGCTACCTCATTGCCTTTTGCCTGTTTTTATATCAGGCTTTTCCCCTTCACAATATATAAAGCAACCAGACGTGTCTCCTGAGCTGTTGCTCTTCTCTTTGACACTGAAACACAGCACAAAGCATCCAGGGCAGTGCCGGGAGCATGTGTGCTCAGCCACTCAGTCACATCCAACTCTTTGCAACCCCATGGACTATAATTCACCAGGTCCCTCTGTCCATGGGATTCTCCAGGCAAGAATACTAGAGTGGGTTGCCATTTCCTCCTCCAGGGGATCTTCCCAACCCAGGGATCAAACACATGTCTCCTGCATTGGCAGGAGGATTTTGTATCACTGATCTACCTGGGAAACCCACCAAATATTTATTTGACTGTGGAATGTAGGATCCAGCTCCCTGACCAGGGATCGAACCTGGGCCCTCCTGCACCAGGAGTGCAAAGACCCAGCCTTTGGACCACCAGGGAAATCCCATAGACAGAGGAGGTTGGTGTGCTATGGTCCATGGGGTCTCAAAGAATTGAACATGACTTAGCAACTAAAGAACAACTAGAGTTTCCTGTTATAATAAAAGGTTATTCCATTTTAGGGTATTATTTAGAGCACTTACAGTTTCAAGCTAATCAATTTGAAGGATTATTTTTCTCTTTCTTCGCAGAGAATGTACAAGCCAATTTTCAACCCCACGGCTATAACCCCTCAGGTGCATTACCCAAACAGAAACCACTGGAGCTGCATCAAAGCCCTGCCCTCTGCATGTGGACAAATCATCCAATCAGGGCCTTCTGAAATCTGAAGAACCGAACACGTTGGGTGCTGAGATGGCTCAGTCTTACAAATAATTACTCTCTGCAAAACCCAACAGCAGGAGAGATTTGACATAATTGAAATGCATAAAAGAAAAAGAAAGCCCAGAAGTACCTGATGTTGGTACAGAGGTACATTTGAAGAGTCCTTGTAGTTAAATAGGAACATGTTGATGAAGTGGATAAGGATGCTCGGGGCTCGCCGGGACACGGAGACATTGAAGGAGCACCATTTGAAGATGATCATAAAGACCAGGTATCCAAAAAGACTCAGGATAAAAATCATCTCAGGGATGAACTGCAGAATGATGTTCAGAGTGTTTCTGAAGAACCTGGGGGTGGAAAACACACATACAAGACAGAACACTGAAGGAATGCCAGTCACTCACCATTCTCTCCAAAGAGCCAAGTGGTCTTTTTTTTTTTTTTTGAATCCTGCATCCTCTCTCCAGGCAAGTAGTAATAATGCATGGATGGAAAAATGAGAAAGAAAGGTGCTTTTGCACAATAGGTTCAGAGAGAACCAGGGTCTAGAAGGTAAAGTCATGAAGCAAAGGACAGGCTCACACAGACAGCTGGTGACCCGGCCACAGCTTCCTGTGCAGACCCAATTCATATCTACACAGTCAAGGGCATAAGGATACAGACGCAAGGCTTGACAGCTATTCTCAAAAGGATGCTCTAAGACAGGTAGCTGCCACAACAGCCCATGAGCCAAACTGAGCCCATTATCTAGTTTTGTATGGCCTGGTTTTTACATTTTTTAATGGTTTGGGGAAAATCAAAAGACTAATATTTCATGACTCATGAAAGCTATAGGAAATCCAAATTTCAGTTTTAATTAAGTTTGACTGGAGCACAGTCACATAGCTTTGTTTACGCATTGTCTGTGGCAGTGTTCCTTCACACTACAACACCGGAATTGAGTAGCAGCGACAGAGACCACCTGCCCTGCAAAGCCTAGAATAGTTACTACCTGGCCCTTTACACAGAAAGTTTATCAACTCCTGCTCTAAGACACAGACAGAGTCCCACAAGACTAAGTTGGGAGACCCACAGGTAACACGTCAGAAAGAGCCTGTTAATTTTAAGAGTTATTGCAGGGAAAATGGAGATCCCATGATAAAGCAGGATTGAGAGAGATAGTTGAGACTGGCCTGATACATGATGCTAATCACAGTTCACCCAGAAAGTCCTTCCTGGTTTTATCCTGGTTTTACCTCTTGTGTAACTCTCACAGCACTTTCAGGCAGGCAGTAGTACCAAGGCATTGTCATTCACTTACTCACTAAATAGTTCTTATTTTTCAAGTAGAATCATACGTCTATTGGTTTTCCAATAGACATGGGGCACCACATGACTGGTTCTGGTCAATGAAATGGGAACGGAGGTGGCGTGTGTCACTCTGGGTGGAAGCTTAAGAGTCAGTGTGTAACTGACCACTCTCTCCTGCCACGGCAACTGGCAACTTCTAGGTGGTGGCTGCCCATCAGCCCTGGCCCCAGTGTGAGGATAGGATGATCAGTAGCCCCAGTGACCCACCATGACATGTATCATGGTCTTAAGGCACTGAGATTTGGGAGTTGTTTGGGACTACACAATAACTGACCCATTCTGACTCCTCTGTTCCCACTCTGCAGAAGAAAACAATCACAGACACATTCAGCAACACATCTATGATCACACAGCTACAAGTGTGTCAAATCTGATTCTAAACCCTGCATCATTTCTGCAGTACGGTACTGACTTCCTGGCAGGTGGGTTTTGGTGGATCACAGACACGTTCGGCAACACATCTATGATCACACAGCTATGTGTGCTGTGTGTATGCTGTGCTCAGTCGCTTCAGTCGTGTCCGGCTCTTTGTGACCTAAGGACTGTAGTCCATCAGGCTCCTCTGTCCACGGGATTCTCCAGGCAAGAATACTGGATTGGGTTGCCGTGCCGGGTGTCAAATCTCTGATTATAAACCCTGCATCATTTCTGCAGTACGGTACTGACCTTCTGGCAGGTGGGTTTTGGGGATACCGACAAGCTGCCATGTCCACAAAGGGTCTCTAAATAGGCTGTTTTCAAGGATTTACCAGAGAAGGCAATGGCACCCCACTCCAGTACTCTTGCCTGGAAACTCTCCATGGACAGCGGAGCCTGGTAGGCTGCAGTCCATGGGGTTGCGAAGAGTTGGACATGACTGAGCAACTTCACTCTCACTTTTCACCCTCATGCATTGAAGAAGGAAATGGCAACCCACTCCAGTGTTCTTGCCTGGAGAATCCCAGGGACGGGGGAGCCTGGTGGGCTGCCGTCTATGGGGTCGCAGAGTTGGACACGACTGAAGCGACTTAGCAGCAGCAGCAGCAGCAAGCATTTACAACTTTAGCACAAATACATAAGTTTGAGAAGCTTTGGTAGAGATAGAGCATAACAGAAAGGATAGATGGAGAAATTAACCACCAAAGAAGTGAAAGAGAGGCTGCTGCCAGTATGAAGAAATGATGCCAAGTGGAATTCAGAATCTGAGGGCACTCTGGCCCAAATGCAGGGGGGCTAAGCCCAGACACAGCACCAACTGAGGCCTGGTGGGTTGGGAGGACACACAGCACTCTGGCTGCAGCCCATGGGGTTGTGAAGAGTCGGATACAACTACGCAGCTAAACAGCAACAACAGTAGCACTGTGGGCTTGCAGTCTCCTTCTGAACTCTCAAATATTTCTGAGGTGAAAGACACACTCAGCTCAGGAGAAACAGAGGTGTCATTTCTGGCAAATCAGCTTGTCCAAGCTCAAGCCAAGAGACCCAGGATGGTAAAGAATCTGCCTGCAATGCAGGAGACCCAGGTTCGATCCCTGGGTCAGGAAGATCCCCTGGAAAAGGAAATGGCTTCCCCACTCCAGTACTCTTGTCTGGGAAATGCCATGGACAGAGGAGCCTAGTGGGCTACAGGCCATAAGGTTGCAAAGAGCTTGAGCAACTAACACTTTCACACACTTTAGGAAGGAAACTTACAGATGGACACAGGACCGAACTGGTGGCTCCATCACCACTCATCACCGACGTAGTCAGACCAACAGGCAGAAAGTTCATCACAAAACCTACCTGTAATTGAAAAGGCTGAGAATAACACCAAAAACCATCTGGACAATTCCCAGGATAACTGACATCTTCATCTTATAGGAGTTCAAAAACGTTAGCTTGTTTGAAGCCAAGTTCCAAATCTGGAAGGGAAACAAGACAAGAAACACATGAGACCAAATGGAGAAAGCAGCACGGACATGCATACACTACCATGTGCAAAACAGATGGCTGCTGAGAAGTTGCTATGTAACACAGGAAGCCCAGCCTGGTGCTCTGTGATGACCTAGAAGGGTGGGATGAGGAAAGGGAGGGAGGCAGTATATGTATGATTATGGCTGATGCGCCTTGTTATATGGCAGAAACCAACACGAGATTGTCAAGTAATTTTCCCCGAAATTAAAGAAAGAAATACATGAAACCAGAGTCTAGAAGTTCTATCAGAGTCAGGCGCTAGAGCTATGTTTGCTCTGAGAAAGTCACTTGGGAAAGCACCTCCACTGCCCTGATCAACCGCTTTGGCATCGAAGCTGCACCAGGCTTGTCCTGTACCCTCTGCTTATCCCTTTGCCTGCCTGGTTGGCCAATACCCACAGGATCACTCAACACGGTGAGGGCAGGGTTACCTGTACATTTTAGACCCAGCCTGAAAAAGCTAAAAATGTTCATGGGTAAGTACCAGGCATATACTAAGCAGTTTAAGTGTATTTATCTCATTTAATTCTCATAAAAACTCTATGAGATAGTTATAAGTATTTCCATTTTACAGATAAGCATATTTACAAAATATCAGGGAGACTAAGTTATTTACACACTCAGGGAGAAATGATATAATAGCAAATGGGGTGTTTATTCTGTATGCACCAGACTCTTCTGGGTGTTTTACCTATAAAATCCATTTACTCATCTGAGCAACTCTATGAGGACTATTATTATACCCATTTTACAGACGAGGAAACAGAGACACAGAGATGATAATTTGCTCAAAATCACATAGCAAGTAAACAGAAAAGCCATGATTTAAACACAGGCTTTCTAATCCTAAATCAAAGGCTTTAACCACTGTGTAATGTTCATTTATTGTAAAATATTTACAAACACTTTTAGAAAGTCCCCTCAGCTCTGATGCTCAAATATTTTGCGATTTGATTCACAAATAGATGCTCAATAGTTAATAAATGCAGCTGTAGAAATTTACATTATGTAAAAATCAAACTCTTCATTAATATATATAAGTGCTATTAATAATATAAGCACAGAAATATTCTATTAAAGAGATTATCTCTGGGGAATCAGATTGTAGGAACAGGAAAGGCAAGAAAGCCAACTCATTTTTTAAATAATTTTTGCATTATATGGAGTTTTAACCATATGTATCGTTGTTGTTTTTCAGTCATGTTCTACTCTTTGTGACCCAATGGACTGGAGCATACCAGGCTTCCCTGTCCTTTACTATCTCCTGGAGTTTGCTCAAACTCATGTTCATTATGTTGATGATGTATTATTTTTTTTATAATAAAAAGACTAAAACATTTAAAAAATCTAAACGTTACTAGGAAAAAATTTATTATTTTCAACACCCCACCTTGCCTTTCACCCTCACATTTTTCTTTCTAACTAGTAGGAAGATGACAAAATTGAATGCAGAGTAGAGACTAGACCATTTCCCAGGTAGCTTAGTGGTAAAGAATCCACCTGCCAATGCAGGAGACACAAGAGATGCGGGTTCAATCCCTGGATTGGAAAGATCCCCAGGAGGAAGAAATGGCAACCTACTCCAGTATTCCTGCCTGGAAAAGCCCATGGACAGAGGAGCCTGGCAGGCTAGAGGCCATAGTGTCGCAAAAGAGCTGGACACGACCGAGCATGCACGCAGAGACTGGATTACTCAGTTTTGAAAAGTTAAATACGCTATTCTCTCTTTGTCTGTGAGGAGCAAAATTGGGCAGATAGGATTTGCTGATGCATCAGATGGGGGCTGTGAAGGGAACAGACAGGATGGTAGAAGCAATGATATTCAAAGGAAAGGAAGGTCAACCAGACCTTAAAAATCACACCCATCTATACTCCTCCTCTGCCCGCCCACTACTCATGAAACTCCTAGGACCAAAGATAAAGCCTTCCAGTCTACAAAAATAACAACTTGCGTTTATTTTTAGCACCTTGCAGCTTACAAACCACCCTTCAAGGACTTAACCTCTTTTGATAAAACTTAAAATGCAAGTGTCAAGTAAAAACCAATCCTGGGTGATGCTTACTGTTTTTATGAGAGGGGAGGCAGGCAGAAAGTGGGAGGACTCAAAACTGAAGAGAGGGTGAACCCCAAGAGAGGTTCACCAGAGAACCAATTTTAGGGCCAGTATGATCCCTCAATTAAAAGACACTTGTTCTTGGAAGGAAAGCTGTGACAAACTTAGCATGTTAAAAAGCAGACATCACTTTGCTGGCGAAAGTCTGTAGAAGTCAAAGCTATGGTTTTTCCAGTAGTCATGTATGGATGTGAAAATTGGACCATAAAGAAGGATGAACGTCGAAGAATTGATGCTTTCGAACTATGGTGTTGGAGAAGACTCTTGCGAGTCTCTTGGACTTCAAGGAGATCAAACCAGTCAATCCTAAAGGAAATCAACCCTGAATATTCACTGAAAGGACTGATGCTAAAGCTGAAGCTTCAATCCTTTGGCCACCTGATGCAAAGAGCAGACTCACTGGAAAAATCCTGATGCTGGGAAAGATTGAAAACAGAAGGAGAAGGGGGTGGCAGAGGATGAGGTGGTTGGATGGCATCACCAACTCAATGGACAGGAGTTTGAGCAAACTCCAGGAGACAGTGAAGGACAGGGAAGCCTGGCATGCTGCAGTGCATGAGGTTGCAAAGAGACATGACTTAGCGACTGAACAACAGCAACATTATTCCTCTCAACTGTCAGCAAGTAAAACTGTGGTCTCAGGTTCTCTTCCAACAAAAAGAGCACAGAGAAACGTTTATGAACCATATCTGCCAAGTTCAGGTCCAGATGCTTGTGCTCATTTGGAGCACAAGCCTGCCATCTGGTGGTGATGTATGCTAAGGCCATGGTACCAATGGCTTTGCACTAACAGGCGCGCGTGACTTCTCGAAATTGCTTTGCACCTGAAGTTTGGGCAAAGGAACACCTTTGTTTGGCTCAAATCCAACTGAGGTAGATATAACAAACCAATTAGAGTTAACACATTTTTTTAAACTCTAATTCTATGCAGTAAATTAAAGCAAATATAAACGCAAATCCATACTTCACCAGGAAAAAGTTAAGATGTTAACCACTGGAAGAAAATCTCAAAGTTGGGAACCTGGCTAGGACGCTAAATTGCTTATCTAATAAGCATATTTTCCAGGCAACCAAGGGCCTTTCAAAGAAGCAACTGTTAACCACCAAGGGTATGATTGAGAAGAAAGAGGCTGATGTTTGGGAAACTGCAGGGAAAATGACCCAGTGGCTGGATATACGGTATACAGGTAGGACGTGTACTCAAGTCTGGGGCAGAATGTCACAAATACCTTCAAGACCTGCTCTTCTATCTCAATGCATGTTTGTGGATTTCATAGGTTCTAGCACTTTCTTCCCCTCCACACAGAGAAGGGGAAGAAATCTCCTCAGTAAGACATTTTACATAATAAATATTTAACCTCAGAAGACATTATTACCGGATCAATTCCAAATGGGTATGGATTTCCAGAATACACTCCCGGAACGGCTGGGTCCAGCTGCAACAGTGGATTCATTTTCAATACCTGCATACTGTTGAGAGCAAAAGGAAAAACAAAAACAAAACCAATGATCAACGGGAGGTAGGAAAAATACTACAGGAACATCAGCCATCCACTTGCAAGCAGCCAATCAAAGCCTAACTGTTGGTGTGACTCACCAACTGGCTCATTCGATTAACAAATAACCACGTTTCCCTGGTGACTCAGGGAGTAAAGGCTCTGCCTGCAACGCTAGGAGACCAGGGTTTGATCCTTGGGTTGAGAAGATTCCCTGAAGGAGGAAATGGCAACCCACTCCAGTATTCTTGCCTAGAAAATCCCATGAACAGAGAAGCCTGGCGGCTCTAAGCCATGAGATCGCAAAGAGACTGAGCGATGTTTATTCACTGAATAACCACTATGTGCTAAGCTACAGAAATTACCCTCTGGCTCCCAAGGAGAACACAGTCTGAGTTTCCCAAGGGCTCTCAGCCTGATGAGGTAAATAAAAAACTATCCTACATCAAAAAAGACACAGGGGGAAGGGGTGACAGGGCATATGTACATGCACACTCAGTCGTGTCTGACTCTTTGCGACCCTACGAAGTGTAGCCCACCAGGCTCCTCTGTTCACAGGATTTCCCAGGCAAGAATGCTAGAGTGGGTTGCCATTTCCTTCTCCAGGGGATCTTCCTGACCCAGGGATTGAACCCACGTTTCCAGTGTCTCCTGCGTTGGCCGGCAGGTTCTTCCAGCTGAGCAACCGGGGAAGCATAGAAAAAATAAAATCCAGCCTTGGGACCAGCCTGGGAAATCTCCCCTGGGGGTACAAGAGCTGATTCTGGAGAAGTGAACTGGCTTCCACACATGGCCCCTGATCTCTGGGAACCTCAGCCCCTGAAAGTTATGGTCCCTCAACTGCCTTTAAACCTGTGTCCCTTTCTCACTCAGAAGTGCAAATGTCAATGAGCAGGAACTTCTTACTGTCTGTGCAAACCTGACGGGGTTAAGAACATTAGGGTTTAATTTAATTTTTTTTTTTTTAAGAGCACATGCCTATGGAGGGACCCAAGATTTAGTACTTGAAAGGATGAAGAACAGAATGTTGGTAACTTAGGCTGCCTAGAAATACATTCCCTCCCTCCTGCAGCTAGTGTGGTGGTGGTATTTGTAGCCCAGTGCGGGGAGTTTAGGAAGCCTGATTACGCTGACCAGGCCCTCAGTGACAGTGGAAGCAGCTGGGCCTGACTGGCCATCTCAGGCCCAGACCCCTGTCCAAAAGGCATGCCTCAGTGCAAATGCTTGGATTTCACTATCAGAGATGTGTTTGTGTGACAAAATAAAAAGAGGAAACTGGCCTGGTGCCCACAGCCAAGCCGTTGTATCTGCTGTTGAACATAAGCAATTTCACAGAACATCAGATAAGGCCACAGGGTGACCATGGTGGATCAAGACAAAAACAAGACCATTCCACAACCATATCTAATGTCAAAACATGGACATTTCAAGATAAGGACGCTGTCCAAACCACAAAAATGACCTAACCTTCCCCTTATCCTCCCTGAGGTCAAATCCTTGAAGCCCTCTAATAGCCTCCTACTGAGAGCGGTGCACGGTCCCCAGGGAAGGAGGCTGTGACACGGTCTCTAGCCCCTCGTCAGGGTGAGCAGGCCCAAGACTTAGCTTGCAGGCGGTGACAAAACCCCCCCGCTGTGTCCTCTGCCACTCTGATGGATGCCTGTGGCTTCCCTTCGCCTCCCTGCTGAAGCAAGTCTGCTTCATGCCATCCATGTGTGGGCGTGGGACCCAGCCTGGGGCCTCAGTCCGGGCATGGCCTCAAAAGCCTGGAATTGGGGGCGGAGGTCATTTGCCTGCACACAAAAGAACAATATTCTGACCCATGTTTGCAGAGTGACAGCCAGCCAGCGGACTTGGACCTTTCCCAGGCACACTGCAGGGCAAATGAAAATTTGTGTGCATGGTTTGATGAAGTTTTGCCAATTTAACACATTTCCGAGTCCATCACTACATTTCTGGGTGCAAATCTGAAGAGCAGCACTAAGCAAGCTGTCTTCAAATGGATGAAAGTTTTGTTCTTCCAGGCATCCCTTCAGGATACTAATTGCAAAGAAAAAAAAACCCATAGATATGGCCATCTGTAATTGGAATCCTACAAAATGTTTTCTTCCTCATTTTTATTTATTTATTAATATTCCTGTCCTCTACTACAGGGCACTTGGACCCAGTAGAGGGACTAAAAGGAGATTCACAGATCCTCGGTACACACCCCCCCTGCACTACTGTAGACCCTCTGAGCCCCCCTTCAGTCAGCACCAAGCCCTCACATGCACTTGGGATGCTCCACGTCAAAAGGAACCCTGGATTGAATCTTTCCTAAGAAATCCTGGGATGAGATGGATGGTGTTTTCTCTCTCCCCACTTACAATGTGCAGTGCAGATTTGGCAAGCAGGTAAGACCCTTGACGTGCCTTCAATAGAAAGTCCTACTGTGCTTGAGAGAGAAAACATGGAGAATGGACTGTGCATCCGGTTGGGCATCTGTCTCTCCTTTCTTGCAGCGGTCTCCTGTCACTTCCCCTGGACGCGCCAGGGCAAGACAGAGAAACCTGAAACTGACCTGAAGCATCTGTGGGGCAGACGTGAGGAACATCACCTGAGGCTTTTCAGCCTCGGTATGTAGCCCCTATTCCCTGGTGGCTCAGTAGTAAAGACCTGCCTGACAATGCAGGAGATGCAGGTTCGATCCCTGGGTTGGGAAGATCCCCTGGAGAAGGAAATGGCAACCCACTCCAGTATTCTTGCCTGGAGAATCCCATGGACAGAGGAACCTGGCGGGCTACAGTCCACATGGTTGCAAGAGCCGGACATGACTGAGCTACTAAAACAACAACAATAAAGTAACCTGGAAGCTCCCTGGTTATCTCATGTGATGCCAGCAACCCAAGGTCCCCCAAAGATTACAAAGTAGTCAACATTCCCATGGGTTTCCCTCGAAGCTCCCTCTCCTCCACTGTCCTCCTCCCTCAATTCATCACACTGACCCACTCCTCAAATTTGAAAATCTTCCCCCCTTTCCTCAAATCTCCATTCCTGAAGTGCTGTTTCCATTCTGATGACTGTGTGTCTGATTGCACAAAAACCAGGGATGCCTGCAAGAAGTGTGCTTCGGGCGAGGGGATGCGGAGAGTTTCCAGGTCTCTCTTTCCTAAGGACAAGACTTCTCCCCACCAGCCAGCCCACAATATCCCCTGCCTTCCTCACCCTGTCACCCACAAGGCAAATACAGGGAACTGGCAGTGCAAAACCTCTTCCTTTGCTCTTAACCAATCAAGCTGCTCTGAGCAGTCAAAGATAATGCCCTTCTGCTAAGCCTGGGGCTTTGAACACTGGAAACCAATCATTTATACAGCTCAACACCTGCATCAGCCTCTCTTCAAGCAAAGCCTCCTAAGTGTGTGGATGCATAATTTCACTTTCTTCCCGATTCCAGGCCAAGCAAGAAACTTTCAATGCCACTTTCTTCTCCCAAAGTCTTCTTGCTTCCATGTCTGCTACTCTGATGTCCAGTTTATACCTGATCCACCCTTGTTTTCACAACAGTGCCTGGGAGTGGGATGCACTCCAGGATACCTACTTAATTCGGCTGAAGTTTTGAAAAAACTTTCCATGCATTACAGTGACCAGCACAGTTAACTGAGGAAGTGATACAGGGTCTCACACTCAATAGATAACACTGAATTATTTGTTCACTTGGCGGTCACAACTCTGAGCATAACCAGGCACAGAAGCCCCCAGCATGAGGACTATCACTGAGTCGACCTGGATGACCAGTGAGTGACCCACTTCTGTCCCAACTTACCTCCATGTGCCATTTCTGAACATGGGTTGGACACTCCAGGAAGAGCCGAAGATGTTCAGAGACTTGGAGAAGCAGTCGTTGTAGATCAAGCCCGTGTAGATGGAGAAGATGCCCATGAGGAGGATGAGGTAGCGCCCGTGGAAGAAGGTGTTCCAAATCTGGCCCCAGGAAGACAGAGGACAACCGTCAGTGGGCTCTGAACCAGACCCCAGGGATGTGTTTTACAGGAGGCCCCCAGCACCACTGGACAGCTGCAGGCAAGACACAGGCATCCTACACAGAGGGGCCGTGTCGGCCACCAGGCAGGCATCAAAGTGATCCAAACAGAAAGGGCACACCCACCCTGATCTTTCTGAGCTTCTAGAGCTGATCCAGAAAAGTCCTGAAATGGCAGTTATTGCAGAAACAAACCACATAGGCTCACAGCCTTTAATTCAGCCTTGGTTAGAAAATGTAACTGAAGAAAAGTCTCAGCTGTAAAGGACGTGCTTGAAAGTGAGCAACTGCTGCCTTACTCCTTCCAGGAGATGAGAACAGAGCTTCCACTTACGCTGCTAAATTGTATGGAAGTCAAATCTACACTTGTAACGTTGAGGGGGCTTCTCTGGTGGCTAAGACGGTAAAGAATCTGCTTGCAATACAGGAGACCTCGCTTCGATCCCTGAGTCAGGAAGATCCCCTGGAAGAGGGAATGGCAACCCATTCCAGTATTCTTGCCTAGAGAATCCCATGGACAGAGGAGCCTGGTGAGCTATAGTCCATGGGGTCGCAAAGAGTTAGACACGACTAAGGACTAACACTTCATTTTGACTGATAACATTGAGTCTCTAAACACATCCACCAAGAAAAGGAAAGCGCTTTCTGTAAGACTGGTTGATGTATATCAGTCATTCTCAAAACTGCTTAAGTATGAGACTTTAAGTATTAATTATAGGAAAGCATATCTGTTAAGATGCTTGTCATGGAAAACACTATTGGACATAGGTTGATTCTCCCACTAAACCTGTTTATGATTGATTAGCTATGACATCATTGAACTAGCTTGACTTAAGTCAGCTTGTATTAAAGATGGCAGGTATTCTTAAAAATCAGGATGGAGTTAAAAGGTATGCATCCGGTTTATAAGATGTACTAAAATGGACACAAAGTGACACTAACTGATTAACCATAAAGAAAGTTGAGCACCAAAGAATTGATGCTTTTGAACTGTGGTGTTGGAGAAGACTTTTGAGAGTCCCTTGGACTGCAAGGAGATCCAACCAGTCCATCCTAAAGGAAATTAGTCCTGAATATTCACTGGAAGGACTGATGCTAAAGCTGAAGCTCCAATACTTTGGCCACCTGATGTGAAGAACTGACTCATTGGAAAAGATCCTGATGCTGAGAAAGACTGAAGGCAGGAGGAGAAGGGGACGACAGAGGATGAGATGGTTGGATGGCATCACCGACTTGATGGACATGAGGTGAGCAAGCTCTGGGAGTTGGTGAAGGACAAGGAAGCCTGGTGTGCTGCAGCCCATGGGGTCACAAAGAGTCAGACATGACTGAACTGAACTGATTAAGTTGACACAATGCAGACTTCAGTTGTCTCAATCTTCACAATTCTGTGAAGGGACTTCATGGAAAATATGGAAATTTCATGTGTGAACTGATGTGAAGACATGATATTCAGGATTTCTCAGTGTTACATCAGGACACGGAGAATGGGCTGATTGTAGAAGGGCTCTGCCGTGAAAAAATAGTTGTGACATTTTGAGTGAAAAAAAAGGAAGCTACAAATTAACATGGACTATTTCATCTCAATTTTAGAAAATGATATACTTGTGTATCAGCACAGAAAAAAAGCATTAATTGTAATTTTCTCTAGGTAGTTAGATTATTGTATTTTCCCAATTTTTACAAGAAACATACATTGCTTTTCTAATCAAAGGGGGGAAAAAATCAATGTTGGAAAGAAAAGTAAAGGAAAAGATCAATACTTCATTGAAAAATATACAATAAACAAAGATGGTACTGTACCAAACCATCCAAAGGATTTACCTTTGGCTGGGAATTTTTATGCTGAATTCTGATCCCTTTTTTAACTTTCCATCTTTCCTTTACTTTTCAAAACAACATGTTATTTCCACGGTGAAAACAACAGACACATTTTTCATATTCTACTTATAACCTCCAAGAAAAGAGGTGAGACAGTTGATGGGCACCCACCTCATTGGTCGACTTTTGAGCGAGCAAGCATTTCTCATTAAGGACCATCCAAAGGGCTGCCAGGAACATCACAGTTCCATGACCACAGTCTCCAAACATCACGGCGAACAGGAAGGGGAAAGTGATGATGGTGTAGGGAGCTGTAGAGATGAGACCACAATGGCCTGAGTCCTCCCAATATTCTTTTGGCCCCACATCAAAGATTTCCCTACCAGGCTCCATGACCTACAAGCTGGTCCCTTGCATCTTTCTGACTCTGTCTTCCCTCACCATCCCCACCCCTGACACTCACCCACGTACATTAACTCCTCAGTGGGTAAGTATTATTACTCCCCACTTTATAGATGAGCTGAGTTTTGGAGCAGCTAAGTGACCTACTGAAGCTCCAATACTTTGGCCACCTGATGTGAAGAGTCGACTTATTAGAAAAGACTCTGACACTGGAAAATATTGAGGGCAGGAGGAGAAGGGGGCGACAGAGGATGAGATGGTTGGATGGCATCACCAACTCAATGGATAGGAGTTTGAGCAAACTCCAGGAAATAGTGGAGGACAGGGAAGTCTGGCATGCTGCAGTCCACGGGGTCGCAAAGAGTCAGACGTGATTTAGTAACTGAACAACACCAACAAAAGTGACTTTCCCCAAGATCACAAAGTTTAATGGGATTTAAAACCAGTTTCCTCTTCTCTAAGTGCTTTCTATACCCTGTCCACTACCACCTTTTGTTTGTTTCTCAACCACTCACATGTACCACACACCTCCAGTAGTTACTCACAGGACCCTGCAATACAGGTCACAAATTAGATTCAAACACAGGCTGGAGAACAGCAACATCATGAACTGCTTGGCTAAAGGACATCTGGTCTACCCTCTTACTTTACAAATCAGACTTGGTGTTACAGTATCACTGAGAATCCAGTCTTCTGACTAAAAGTCCTATCTATGCCCATCACCATCTCTCCCACACAACACAATGTGACTGTGAAGATGCCTAAGATGACCCTCATTGGATCAGTAAGAAAATGAAAACTGAATTTGTCTGCCTGAGAACAGGTGAAATCCTGTCAAGGAATAAATCTCGCTAATCACCATTTCAAAAGACAATTAGGGGAATTAGAAAACCAAGTAAGATTTTAGAAATGTCACAGTTCAAAGCAATGAATTGCCAAGGCCACCACTGGGATAAATCTTATTCAATTTTCATTTTCAAGCTGCCTGGTTGAGAAACACATCAGATTTCTTTACCTGGGTTCATCTCCCGGTAACTGCCTATGCCATATGCATCTACAATATTCTGGAAGCCAGCTGTGAATTTATTTGTCCTGTTAAAGGTGGGAGGAGCTGTTTTAGACTGCACTGCTGTCAAGATGGGGACCATGGAGGAGCCACTTAGTTCCTGCAAAAAGAACATATGAGAAGATGTTGGAAGAAAGCCATCGGCTGGGCGTAAGCAGTCCAACTCCTGTCACTTACTCGGTGAACTTGGGACAATTTCTTGACCTGAGACTCATGATTTCATCTGAAGTTACTACTTATGTAATTTATCTTAAAGGAGAGTTGTCAAAGAGAGTAGAGTTCCTCCTGATTCTCTGGCAATCTCCATCCTCAAGCTCCTGCAAATCTTATGCACAGCTCTGAGCCCTTTCCTCTTCCTTCCTTCCTTCCTACTTACTCTCTCAAGAGTTTATTCACTTTCCAAATTTTGTTCCTATATTCCTAATGGCCTTTGACCCTCTCCCCAGATTTCAATGGGGTGAATAGGTGATAAGACAGGCCCCCCACTGGGCAGAGAGAGGACTCAAGAGCACGGAGAGAGTTACACAAGGTGTGTGAGTGCTCAGCACAGCGGCAGGCACGGGGAGCCACCCACTCCTGTGTTCCGGCTCTTCCTGCAGGTGTCTGGTTATCTGTCCTTCCAGCCCGACAAAGCTAGCGGAGTGACAGCACATCAGTGCCCACACTCTTGCTAAGATCAAAGAAATGCTGCCTGTGGGTCAAGCACTGAGAAGAATAGGCAATTCTGACATGTGCCCACACACTGGGTAAGGACCGAAGGCGTAAAGATAGAGACAATCCTACCAGGTAAGGGTCACGTGACTTAGGAGGCTAGCAATCTGAACACCTGGCAGAGGGCCCACTCAGCTGGACAGGACCCTCCCTGCCCCTTGCCCCCACCCCCCCCACGCACCACGCCTTGCTCCAGCGCCCTCCTGATGCGCACGGTGTCTGCCACCGGGAACCAGATCTCAGCGATGACGCACTGCTGGGTGACGTCGATGTTGCACATGTTCAGGATGTGGTAAATGGCCTTCATCTTCTGCACTTTGATGACCCAGGAGTGCCAGTTGGCAGCTGCTTCTTGCAGGAGGCTCTGACGGTGAGACTCTGTCTGTGTTAACACCTGGCCAAAAAAACAACACCCAGCAAAACAAAGGGCACTCAGGGAGATGCCAGATAACATGGCAAAAACGCAGGATAGCCAGACCTGGAGGCGTCCTTGGCTCCTGGCCGCTCCTCTGCCTCGCAGTTCTCACCTGGCCTTGAACTCCCACACTAGCGGTTAAAGCCCTGAGGCCAGGACTGTATCTTCCTGAAGCCCTAGGACTGGTAGCTGGGAACATGATCTCACTTGGAAATATGGTCTTTGCAGATGTGATCAAGTTAAAATGAGGTCATGCTGGAGTAGGGTGGGCACTATTCCGGTATGACCAGTGTTTTTATAAGAAATTTGGACTCTGAGGCCCCCAGGGAAGATATGTGTGATGGAGGCAGAGACTGGAGTGATGCATCAACAAAGCAAGGACCAGCAAGGATGGCTGACAGCCACCAGCAGCTGGGAAGATGCTTTAGTCCACGTGAGCGGCTACGATAAAATATCACAGACTAGTGCTTTGTAACACAAAGTTTTCCCAGTTCTGGAAGGTGGAAGCCTGAGATTAGCATGGTTGAAGGCCCTTGTCTCGGCTGCAGACTTCAAATTCTAACCCAACATGGCAGAAGGGGCAAGCCAACTCTCTAGGGTCTTTTTTAAAGGGCATTAATCCCATGCAGGAGAACCCCAATCTCATGAACTAATCCCCTCCCAAAGGTCTCATCTCCCAATACCATCATCCAGGGCATTAGGTTTTTGTGGGGGTTTGTTGCCTTTTTTTTTTTTTTTGCTGCACTGGGCCTTTGTTGTAGCACACAGGCTTTTTATTGCTGCACTCGGGCTTTCTCTAGTTGTGGCAAGCAGGGTCTACTCTCTCGTTAGGGAGCACGGGCTGTAGGGTGCACGGGCTCAGTAGTTGTGGTACATGGGCTTGGCTGCCCCCAGCATGTGGTATCTCAGTTCCTGGACCAGGGATTCAACCCATGTCCCGAGCATTGGCAGGCAAATTCTTAACCACTGGACCACCAGGGAAGTCCCAGGCATTAGGTTTTTAACATTCAAATTTTGGGGTGATACAAATATGCAAACTATAGCAGAACAGGCAAGCAAGGATCCTTTCCTAGTGCCTTCAAAGGAAGCCTGGCTCTGCTGACACCTTGATTTCAGACTTCTCACCACAGAACTGTGAGAGAATAAATTTCGTTATTTTAAGCCACCCAGTGTGCAGTAATTTGTTACATTGGCCAAAGGAAACTAATACATCTAGCGAAATGCCTTACATACCAAACCTCTCCAATAAATGACAAGCGAATTAATGAATGAAGGAATGATAGGTGATCTGGCCCACAGAGGATGTGTTTAAATGGAACCAGTTTTTGTTCTGATGATATAACCCAGTAACCCTTTCAGTAACCATTACACAGGGCTACCCAAGACATCTGAAACCTAAGTGTAAGTCTAGCCTAACTTTCATCCTCTTCATGAGGTTTTTGTTTTGTTTTGGCCCTGCCACCTGGCATGCAGGATCTCGTTCCCTAACCAGGGATCGAGCCTGAGTTCCCTGCAGAGGAAGCACAGAGTCCCAACCCCTCAACCACCAGGGATGTCCCTCCTCATGCAGTTTTCTTAAAACCCAGCAAAGTATTTGGGTGAAAGGACTTCAAGGGTAATTGCTTCAGGGAAAGAATCTCCCTGACAAGTGACAAAGAGGGAAGAGAGAGGATTAGAGAATCTAACACTGCTTTTTCAGGGAAGATGAACACACACACATCTAATTTCTAAAGATACTCATCGAGGACCTAGAACTGTGCTGATAAATACAGCAGCCACATTAAATACAAATAAAAATCCACTCCCCTAGGTGCACCAGCCACGTTCCAAATGCTCAGGGGTGACATGTGGCCCACGGCTTGACACTGGACTCGCATGTTATATAACATCTCCACCACCACCTACTGGACAGGGCTGATAGGGAACACACCATTTGATATAGGCCAGCAGCTTTCAGGGATTACTCACAAAGCTTATTACTATTATTGAAGAAAAGTCCTATGTTTTGAGAGCCATCCTAGGTGACAACAGATTCAGTAAGAGGATATGAATTGGGGGCGTGTTCATATGTGAAACTTGACTCACTGCCTTGACAGAATTAATTGCTTGGCTCACACAACCGGGCAATTCTGTGGAGAAAAATACCAGCAAGACTGGCTGTTTGCCTTCACTGGCTAGTGAGTTATATCATAGAGGCGGCCTCAGCCAGTCTGGCAATAAAAGGTTCCTTTATCAGCCTGGGGTGGGGAACTGAAGGCTGACCAGGGCCATGGTTAACTCTAAGCCCAGGCAAAGCATCCCTGACAAGCAGAATCATCACGAGCTTAGTGAATGCCGTCCGTCTCCTAATTATGAAGGCTTCTGCAGCAACAGCGAGACGAGCATAGCAGACATTCCAGCCAACCTTGGAGCAAGTGCCCTGGGAGACAGGACTCATAGGAAATGGCAGGTGTTTATGTCACACGCCTGGACGTCTCACTCACGGTGACTAAGTCTTCCAGCCTCATGTTGACACCCTGCAGCATCTCTTTGCGCTCCGACGCCAGCTCTGAGCAGGGGTATACGGTGGCTCGAAATCTGTGTTTCAAACATTCCACAGGACATATGTGGGTAACTGCCAAGAAGCATAAGCACATGCTTTTCTACTAACCCATCCCTTGTCCACTTTGGTTAGAGGACCATCTTTCCCCACAGTAACCAACCAGTGAGCAACCAGACAATGGGTCTTGGCCTAAGGTTCCCAACACATTGCTCACACCATCTGAATTAAACCTGTGGTTCTATTATATGAATGGGCTCCACTCAAACCACAAAACCCACCAGCTGTTATATAAAAATGACTGCAAGCTTGACTAGTCTCTTCTCCCCAGAACTTCCTGTGTTGGTGTCTTTTCTCTACTGAATTTCTGCTTCTAAGGGGCTGCATATAAACTGATTCAATAACCTCAGTAACAACCAAGCACGCAGTGTGCTTGTTCGTTAGCAGCTGATAAAGGAGGTGAGAAGGAATCAACTGAAGCGTCTTTTTCGACCTTTTAAATTTTACTCATCAAGATCTCTCTGTTCCTATTCCCACAGTTACTAAAAAGCAGCTGCCTTTTTAGCACTATTATCAAACATGGGAAAGTTATTCTAAAACCTTAAACAACCTCAAAGAAGCCCCACTCGAGCCTTGTTGTTGTTCACTTGCTAAGTTGTGTCCAACTCTTTGCAACCCCATGGACTATAGCCTCCCAGGCTTCTCTGTCCATGAATACCAGAGAGGGTTGCCATTCCCTTCTCCAGAGGATCGTCCCCATCCAGGAATTGAACCTGTGTCTCCTGCATTGGCAGGAAAATTCATTACCACTGACCCACCAGGAAAGTATATTTTGGATTTATTGCACAGACCCTGAACTAATCCTGACCCAAATAGCTGATGAAAAGAATCCTTACTAGTCACTTACCCAGCACAGACCTTCTTGATTTTCTCCCTGAGTTGTTCTCCTTGATAAAATATGATGAATATATTCTTTTTAATTTCTTCTCTCTGGAAAATCAGAACAGTAAAATGTATGTGTTTAGAATTTATTTTTTCTAAATTTAAAATTGGAAAACTGCAACTTCTCCCAGTTGATTCAAGTTTGTAATATTATGATTGAGGGCAAGGCCATGGAGGCAGGCTGGGTGGGGCCCTCAGGCAGGCTGATACAGCCTCAGAGGAACAACATCACTGTCTGCTACACCAGAGGGATCACAGATAAACCTTGTATTCAGCTCTGAGCCCTGTGCTTAAGAGATGTGTTAATAAACAAGAAAACATGCAGAAGAGAGGGAACCAGGATATGCGAGGCTTAAAGTAAAAGTAGCTGACCTAGCTCACCAGAGTTAACTCACAAACAACATCTATACTTCAGGGATGAGTGGTATTTGACAGTAAACAAAGACAGAGCCAGCAGTCATGTAGGGATGTGAGAGTTGGACCAGAAAGAAGGCTGAGCACTGAAGAATTGATGCTTTTGAACTGTGGTGTTGGAGAAGACTCTTAAGGGTCCCTTGAACAAGACCAAATCAGTCATTCCTAAAGGAAATCAACCCTGAATATTCATTGGAAGGACTGATGCTGAAGCTCTAATACTTTGGCCACCTGATGTGAAGAGCTGACTCATTAGAAAAGACCCTGATGCTGGGAAAGATTGAAAGCAAAAGGAGAAGGAGGCAGCAGAGGATGATGGTTAGATGGCATCACTGACTCAATAGACCTGAGTCTGAGCAAACTCTGGGAGATAGTGAAGGACAGGGAGGCCTGGTGTGTGGCATCTCATGGGGTCACAAAGAGTTGGAGATGACTGAGCAACTGAACAATAACGATGAAGAGCCAGGTCTAATGTTTGACTCACATACTCACTGTATGCCCAAAGGAATACTGATTAAATGCATTTTTAAAGTCCAAATCTGACATTTCATAAGAAAAGGAAAATGGGTATTTCACAAGCATATATGGAAATGTTCAACCTTAACTGTAAGCAAAGAAATGCACTTTTTTACTCTTATTTAGTTTGGGGTGGGGAGTGAAGGTAAAATGATGAATCCCATTGTTGGAAAAGTGATAATAAATCCAACACACTCATCACACATGACTTACGTCTCAGGTATCTTTGGAATCAGGTATGTCCCCCACTGAAAAGCCATTTGTCAGGACCCATCAAGTGTCATGAAAATGCCCACACCCTTTAAGCCAGCAATCCTATTTCCTTGAATTCATACCATGGAACTAGTTCAGAAGTAAACAAAGATTCACATGCATGAAGATGCTTATCATAGTGTCTATATTCTGGAGAAAAATTGGAAATGAAGTGTCTAAAAACAGATAGTGAATGTCACGTCAACTCAGTGGAAACATTAGGCACCAACTGAAAATAATATCAAAATGAATTGTCTCTTTGGTAGCTGCTCATGGGAGCAGGAAAGGGGTATTTTAGAATTCGGGGAGCCGCCTGCTTTACATTATTTCCAAAGGTTCCCTCAGTCATGGAGCACCACTCCCACCCATGGTCATTTGCTGAATCTCTTAGATCTTCTTGTCTCTGGATTCACCAGACCCAGGAATCCATTCTGACCACACATCATCTGCTCAGTGACCTTCAAAGTCATCAGGCTAAAGTCATCTTGCTGCTACTGCAGCTAAGTCGCTTCAGTCGTGTCCAACTCTGTACAACCCCATAGACGGCAGCCCACCAGGCTCCCCCGTCCCTGGGAGTCTCCAGGCAAGATCACTGGAGTGGGTTGCCATTTCCTTATCCAATGCATGAAAGTGAAAAGTGAAAGGGAAGTCGCTCAGTCGTGTCCAACCCCTAGTGACCCCATGGACTGCAGCCTACCAGGCTCCTCCATCCATGGGATTTTCCAGGCAAGAGTACTGGAGTGGGTTGCCATTGCCTTCTCCGAAAGTCATCTTACTATATAAATATTCTCTTTACCACCAGGACTATAGAATGTCAAAACATGATTATGAAAAGTAATGATTCAATGTCACATTTTAAAATATTAATATTTATAGGACACACTGTAATACAGGAGGGCATTTATATTATCTAAAACCAACAGAAGGCAAAAAAAAAGATTTCCATGTTTTAACAACCATATTAAATCATACCTGCCTACAGCTATGGACTACAGAAAAAGAGCACAAGAAAAAAATAAAAATAAAGACCTGAGAATGATGAAGTTTCATGTTTTTTAAAAACAAACTTTTTTCTTATTTTAAATCGTATTTAACTATGAAGTTGTTTTCCATGAAATAAAGCTTAAAATTGCATTTTTTAGCCTTTATTTTTCAGACTAGATTATGATTTTTTTTTAGAGATAAACCAAGCTTCTTGGAATTAAAAAGTGGATTTAAATACTAACCAGAAGGGTGGAAGAAGCAAATCCTACAAAATTAGTGGAAGTAACGTGTGGCACTCAGTGAAGGAGACCCTCAAAATATTCATTCCAAACGTATGGTCTGTTGACTACCAGGAACTAACAGCAAGCTGGTTAACAATGCGGGCTCCTGGACACCACCATAGACCCACTGAATCAGAATCCACATCGAACAACATCTTCTGCTCGAGTGCATCCTGGAGCTTGGAGCACACTGACCTACATCAGTTATCAGTGCTTTGTGATGAAGACACAGCTGCCGACCTGTGCGGCACCAGTATACCCAAGTGTCCAGGAACTGGTCCAGTTAAGTCATTTAGAGGAATGACCACTTATGAGGTGCTAACAAGACTCAGTCCTGGAACTGACCTTTCATAGGTATTTTTGAAAAAGAAGGGATAGGGAAGAAAAAAGAAAAGAAAGGAGGAAAAAAGGAAATAGACATTAACTTCATAGAGCTAAAGACTCAGGATTTGAGAGAACAAAACCCCCCCTGGCAGAGCAAACCCCTCTGGTGGGGCTACAGGAAACTTAAGAGAATGTTTTCTGCAGCCTGAGATACCCACTGTAACAGGATCTTCCAGAACTGTGTCCATCTCACTGAACTTTACGTAGATGTTTCCTCGGCAAATTCGCCACAGCAGCCTCTCAAAGGAAGCCATCCTCTCCCGGTTGATCACACCGGCTGTGAACCTGGGCAGTCAGAAGAGAAGATGTTACTGAGGCACAGGGAGTGGGTACAGGCAGAAGACCCCATGGGATGTGAAGATATGCAGCCAGAAGGTAGAAGCCCACTGCCCTCTGAGCAGGAAGGAAGGACATGGCCCTGCTTAGCACTCTGGATCCCAGTCCCAGTGTACCTCAACTCCCCTCTGACCTCCTGTTTCCTTTGACATGTCCACATATCCTTAATCATCCCAATACTATATGTTCACTTATTTGCAATTAACAATATGACAGACCATTCATTATATCATTGTAGCTAAAAGAAGCAAGTGTCCAATCTGCTCAACAACGGTCTCTATGCATTTATACAAATAATGTACTAAGAGTGAAATGTATGTATTGATTTCTATACATCTCTACTTACACAATCATCTAGGTATCTAGATAAGTTTCTAACTCAAACTTTTCACATTAACTTTAAAATGGTTACTTTCATTGGCCCATTATTATAAGTGTATGTTATCCAGTATTACCTTCTGATCAATATTTTCAATACATAGTTTCCTTTCCATTCCAAATTCAATGTCTAGTGCCTCAAATAGCAGGCCCCTAAGTATCTGCTGAATAAAGAACTAGAATTCCAAAACTCACTTTCAATTTTACTTCAACAGTAAATGAAATCCCACCATTTTGAATCATCACACATTTTGGTGGGTATTATCGTACTCTATTACTTCTACTTGTGGGAGACATGACTGCCCAGCTACCTCATTGCTAATTACACTTCAAACTTCACACTCCAAACCTATTATCAAAACAGTATTTTAGAGACAAGACAAAAAAAAACCAAAAACACGTATTCCATAGCCCTGTTCCAAAGGCAGGGACAGTCAAGAAACTCCACCTAAACAATCATCACTACATCCTTCCCACGTGGAGACAATTCAAACATCACACTCTTCAGACTCAAGAATGTCAGTCTCACCATTAAAAAGGTAACACTACCTACAACTCCACCAACCAGGTCAGATTAGACTTAGGTGTTTTACTGGATGGAGGCCTATAATCATGTGAAATAGTCCTCTTGTCAGTCATTATTTGTCCATTCATTCATTCACTCAAACAGTCAGGGAAATCTACCACACGCCAGGCACTGAGCATACAGACCAGGGACTCATCTACACATAACGTTCAGAGCAGGAGTTTCACTAACCCCAGCTTTCCACTAATGTACGCAGGCGTAGGTCTTAACTCCAGGAGACCGGAAGTGTCTTCTACAAAGAAATCATCTGCTAAGTTGGCTTCTGTCTGAAAGTCAAAGAATCACTATTTTCATTTAAAGGTACTTAGACTATCTTAAAAGCACCCACATTGCATGGCTTTGTCTGCTTTTATATAATTACTCAATTTTCTACAAATAGAATTCAGAAGACATGATGCTTAGACCTAATCTAGTTTTCTGTTTCAAATAAAGATTTAACTGTGTATTTAAAACAAGGTCTCTTCCTACCAAAATCCCAAATCTGCTCAAACTAATTGTTGTGCTTTTTTCTGACTTCCATTTCTCTCTGGGCCATTTGGGCCACGTACTTTACTAGTGAGCTCCTTAATATTTTTGCATTCATTTCAACCAATGCCACATGCCATCCTAACCCTCGTCACCCACAGCCCAGCCAGATGACAGAAATATCACAATCTACTCATATTTCAAACCAACCGGTTGTCAAAATAGAAATTTGAGGTTCTAGAGAAAAGGGCCCTTGAATACACAGTCCCCAAATCACAACCTCAAAGAAGTCCTGGGTTTTCTTCAGAAGGTGTTTGAATTCCATCAGTTCTAGGAAGTTTTTCTTCAAAGCCTGATAGTTCTGATTGGCTTCCTGAAGCTCTCCTTCCAGTTTTTCTAGAGCAGTCTTTGCAGGAGGGAAAAAGAAAATAAGCCAGGCAGAAAGCACTATGACATTTACTGTACATTAACCACAACAAATAATATCAAATCTGCAGAGCATCACTAGGTAGCTTGAAGTTGAGAGGCCTGTTCAGTCAAACTCAACAAGACTGCAGAGCGGAAAGTATAGACATCACTTTGCTAACAAAGATCTGTATAGTCAAAGCTATGGCTTTTTCAATAGTTAAGTACAGATGTGAGAGATGGACCATAAAGAAGGCTGAGCGCCGAAGAATTGACGCTCTCAAATTGCGGTGCTGGTGAAGGCTCTTGAGAGTCCCTTGGACTGCAAGGAGATCAAACCAGTCAATCCTAAAGAAAATCAACCCTGAATATTCACTGGAAAGACTGAGGGTGAAGCTGAAGCTCCAATACTTCAGCCACCTGCTGCAAACAGCCAACTCATTGGAAAAGACTTTGATACTGGGAAAGATAGAAGGCAGGAGGAGAAGGCGATGACAGAGGATTAAATGGTTGGATAGCATCACCAATTCAATGGACGTGAGTCTGAGCAAACTCTGGGAAACGGTGAAGGACAGGAAAGCCTTGTGTGCTGCAGTGCATGGGGTTGCAAAGAGTCAGACATAACTTAGCAACTGCACAACAAGTATAGCTGTGGTCATACACTCTCAGGAGTTCCCTTATCAAATGCGGAGGACCAGAAAACACTCTGGGGAAGGAAAATGAGCTACATGAGAAATCAAAGCATTCCGGCCAGTCACATATCAGCATGGGGAATTTTGCTTTCATTAAACAGGTAACAAGTATATTTGTTTCCAAATTGACACTGGTTATTTATTTTAGTGCTCAGACATTCAGTCACATCCAACTCTTTGTGACCCCATGGACTGTAGCCCGCTAGGCTCCTCTGTCCATGGGATTCTCCAAGCAAGAACACTGGAATGGGTTGCCATTTCCTCTTCCAGGGGATCTTCCCAACCCAGGGATTGAACCCGCATCTCTTATGTCAATTTGGAAACAAAAATACTTGTTACCTGTTTAACAAAAGCAACACTCCCCATGCTTGTCAAATTTTAATGTAATATCAAAGAATATCCACAATTATTATTTGAAAAGACTATTAAAACACTCCTCCCTTTTCCAACAACCTATTTTTCAAGACTAAATTCTCTTTATATACTTCAATGAGAACATATCACAACAGATTCAAAGCACACGAAGTCAGTCTTCTATTAAGCCAAATATATAATAAATTTGCTAACAACAGCACTCTTCACTAAAGTTTTTTCTTTGAAAATACAATTATCTTTCATTAAAAATTTTAACATGTAATGAGATATTATTTTTAATGAATTAATAAATATTTTACTTTTTTCAGTTTTAGTTCCTAACACAGTTGTTGTTGTTCAGTTGCTCAGTTGTGTCTGACTCTTTGAAACCCCGTGGACTGCAGCACACCAGGCTTCCCTATCCTTCACTATTTCCCAGAGTTCACTCAAATTCATGTCCATTGAGTCATCCCCTTCTCCTGCCTTCAATCTTTCCTAGCTTTAGGGTCTTTTCCAGTGAGTCAGGTTTTCACATCAGGTGGCCAAAGTATTGGAGCTTCAGCACCAGTCCTTCCAGTGAATATTCAGGGTGGATTTCCCTTAGGATTGACTAGTTTGATCTCCTTGCAGTCCAAGGGACTCTCAAGAGTCTTCTCCAGCAGTAAATATCAATAAATATAACCCTCATAAATAAAGCTCTTTGGGATCCTCAACAATGTGTAAGAGTAGTATACAATCAAGGAACCAGCCCGAGGAGCCTGTAGGACTTGAGAGGTAGGACAGGGCCAAGGAGAGCAGATTTTGCTGGCCAGGATGGACCTGACTCAGGCAAGAAGGAAACCATCAACATTCTGAAGCAGGGAAGTGACAAGGTAGAGTGATACAGTCCAGGGAGTCACAGAGTCAGACACAACTGAGTGGCTGGGCCTGCACACAATAACCTAAAAGGGAAAAGAATCTGAAAAAGAACATATAAAAAGATTATGGTGGAAACATGAGCCATTAAGCTAGCTCACAGTTCACAAGAACAGCTATAGGTGTTTAGGAAGGTAAGGGGAATGGCAACAGGAGTGGGAGCTGCAAGGCTGGTATGAGAAAACTAGTGGTGAAGCTGAAACTGGAGATAATTTTATGGAAATCCTATGTGTATGCATTAAAACTTTCTCCCCAATTATCCAGATTTTAATATGATAAGATCCAAAATATATTCAAGCGGAGTTGTCAGTCTTGCCAGTCTCATGTTTCCGTTAGAGAATCTAGATTTATACTACTGGTGGCTTCAACAATTTCAAGAATTTTAAATTATCTTAAAAGAAAACAAAAAAAGACAGGAGAAAACCCAGCCAGAGATAAGGCTCAATCAACGAAGCTCTTCCATATCTGCTCACCTCTCTTAGCGAGCCCTTTCTCTTTTGAGGATAAAAAGTCCTTTTTTTTGTTTTTTTAAACCAAGATCAACAGGGCCTTCCAGGATTTAGATCTGCCCACCTTTTGACAACATGTGAAATGCCAGGCTGGATGAATCACAGGCTGAAATCAAGATTGCCCACAGAAATATCAATAACCTCAGATATGCAGATAATACCACTCTAATGGCAGAACATGAAGAGAAACTAAGGAGCCTCTTGATAAAGGTGAAGAGGGAGAGAGTGAAACACCTGCTGTAAAATTCAACATTCAAAAAATTAAGATCATGGCATCTGGTCCCATCAGGCAAGGTCCCTTCAAGGCAAACAGAGGGGGAACAAGAGGAAGCAGTAAATGATTTTCTTTTCTTGGGCTCCAAAATCAGTGTGGATGGTAACTGCAGCCAAGAAATTAAAAGATGCCACTCCTTGGAAGAAAAGCTGTGACCAACCTAGACAGCATATTAAAAAGCAGAGACATCACTTTGCCGACAAAGGTCCATACAGTCAAAAGCTATGGTTTTTCCATTAGTCATGTACAGATATGAGAGCTGGACCATAAAGAAGGCTGAGCACCAAAGAATTGATGCTTTTGAACTGTGGTGCTGGAGAAGACTTTTGAGAGTCCCTTGGACTGCAAGGAGATCAAACCAGTCAATCCTAAAGGACTGAAGAACCCTAAAGAATACTCATTGGAAGGACTGATGTTGAAGCTAAAGCCTCAATACTTTGACTACCTGAAGCCAAGAGCCAATGCATTGGAAAAGACCCTGGATGCCAGGAAAGACTGAAGGCAAAAGAGGAGGGTGGAAGAGGATGAGATAATTGGATTGGCATCGCCAACTCAATGGACATGAGTCTGAGCAAATTCTGGGAGACAGTAAAGGACAGGGAAGTCTGGCATGCTGCAGTCCATGGGGTCGCAAAGAGTCAGACACAACTTAGCAACTGAACAACAGTAACCTTTTGACATCCTCTCCCCCTGGCTCACCCTCTCTCCTCTCCCCACAGCCTGCTCTAGAAGCTCCTAGAGGCAAGGCCATGTTTCACCAAGGCGCCTTGTGCACAGCAGATACTCAGTCTTTTACAAAAGCAAATTGACACAGAAGGGAAAGAAAGAGGAAGGGGTCCTCCAGCCATAAAGGCCTTAGCTAAAGAAAACTGCTGCCTTCTCCCACTTGACCTCAGAAGCCAAGCTGAAGAGAGGCCTCAATCCAGAGTAGACCCAATGCATCAGACAGATAATTAAGAAGCAAACCACTGGATCTCACAACTCTACTTCTGGGTATTTATCCAAAGGAAAGGAAATCATATCTGGAAAAGAAATGGGCATCCCCCTGTTCATTGCAGAATTGTTTACAATAGCCAAGACATGGAAACAACACACATGGCCACCAACAGATGCAAGAGTGACTTTCAAAATTGCACGGGGGGCTTTTCCTGGGCGAGTAACACTGAAAAGTGGACCAACACATAAACCTACCTCCGCGCCTTCAGCAATGGGGTAGAGGACCATGAGAGGCTTGCAGGGCTTGCAGGAGACAGGCTTCGATACCGTCCTCTGTAAAGTCGGAAAGAACCTACCTCCAAGATGATCATTTCCCGTGGAAGAGGGGTCAGTGGGGACTTCTCAGGCATCTGAATCTCAATCTCATCTTGCATCTGATCTTCCAGAAAACCTGAAGGATGAAAAACCCCACCAGAGAGCCCAAGGTGAGTGTGTTTTCTCCTACCTAAAAAATGGGGTCAAGTAGGACAGATGCATTTCCCAGCTCAGCTGCCTGAATTGCCCTGGGACCTGCCACAGAACCTGGCCCCCATCTCTAGCCCCCTCTGCCCATAACCAGGATCTGCCTCCACCTAGAGTAGCAGTATCACACATAGAGGCAGACTGCAGGACATCACCCCTGCAAACCATCTCCCTCCCTGCCAGTGCACATTCAGACTGCAAGCAGAAAACTGGCTTACGCAGGATTCTCTCCAATGATTCACACCTTCTGACTTCATTCACAAATTTCCTCTGGAAGCGGCTCTCCTTCACATTTAACTAGAAGGAGGGGAAAGCCACAGGCACACATTAGTAGCAACTGCTGCCAACACATTCTCTTTGGCTATTATTATTATTAATTATTAATGCTGCAGAATGTTGCTGGAATCATGTTAGGACTAGATACTCCCATGCACAAGACAAGAGAGTTCCAGTCAAACCCACCTTGATATTCTTACCCTCAGTTCCCCAAATGCCACAAGCCCTGGCCTCTGTAAACTTTTCTTAAGTTTTAGCTGCACTTACTGTCCAAATTGCTTTGAATTCCTCAATAGAGTCATGAATACAATAGGACCTTGAAAATAGCACAGCTCCATGCAATGGATCCTGGTCTTCAAGAAAAAGTCAGGATCCTTTTGTGCTGGTGACCCCTCAGCTCAGCCCAATAAATGTTATTAAGGAACTACCCCATGTCAGGTCCTGAGTTGGAACTAGGGCTGCAAAGACATGATCCTTCTCTGAAGGGCTTCGTTTTGACCAGATCTTAGTGAGAAAATGAGTGGACTTAGTGAGTCCCATTTTCTAAACTGAATTCAAAAGCTTTTGGCAAGGATCTCAACTCCCTTTGGGAAATGGTACCCTGACTTACTTAAGACAGTCCCATGGTGACAGACGGTAAAAAGACTTATTATGGTGATCATTTGAAATGTATAGAAATACTGATATCCTGGTATTGTGGTGTACCAGGAACTAACAGTGTTGTAGGTCAATCATACTTCAAAATCAAACAAACTCATAGAAAAAGAGATCAGATTTTTGGTTACCAGAGGTGGGGGGTGAGGTAACAGAGAAACTGGATGAAGACAGTCAAAAGGTACAAACTTCCTTTTATTAGATAAACAAGTTATTATTAGATAATTAGAGAAATAATTTTATCTAATTATGAAATAAATTATTAGATAATTAGAGAAATTATTAGACAAATAAGTACTAGGGATATAATGTACATGAAAAATATGATGAACACTGCTGTACATTATATACAAAAGTTGTTAAGAGAGTAAATTGTAAGAGTCTTATGATGTAAGTCAAGTCGTTATGCCATACACCTTAAACTTATACAGTGTTATAGGTCAATTATATCTCAATAAAACTGGGGGGGTGGGGAATACAGTCTAGCTGGAGAATATCACCCTCAAGAGACTGTGGACTCCCAAGATACTTTTTCCTCAAACTAACTGGTCAGGAAGCACTGCTTTTTGCCCTCATAATAAGGTTGGCAATGCATGTGCCCACTGGATATATCAAATGTCTTGAAGAGGTACATAGGAAATAAAATACAATGTCACCTTTTTTATTATATTAGAGTTTCAAAACATTCCTATAGAGGTGACACATGTTTGCAAGTCAGTTGCCCAATGTTATCACAAATTCTAGCCAGAAGAACAAGAACCACTGAATTCCACTACTCCAGCCCAGGGCGCTTCTCCCTGACCTTTATTCACCACCAAGAAGTGGAAACTCCACCTTCTTTTGGTCTCCTATGAATGCAGTACTTACATCTTTGAACTGAACCAATCCAAGCTCTCCAAGCTCAGCGACACAGCAGTATGCAGCCTCCACCTGGAGGAAGAGCTGTGACAAACACATCTCCTCACTTCGGAATATGGATGCCATGTTGGCCCAACCTTGGTCTGCGGGACACAAAGATATTTGAGGTAACAAATGTGCCGCTGAGTTATATTAAAATCCAACAGAAGAAAAAAAATGCAACAGGACTCTCTCCTAAATTTAAAAACATAAACAACAAGGTACTACTTTTCACCACCCATCAGATTGGCAAAAGATTTAAAAATATGATTAATAAACTCACATTTGGAGAAGGTGTGAGGAAGCAGGCATTTTCAGACACTTGATACTTGAAGTGTACGTTTGTAGAGCATTTTTTTGGTATAGTTTTTTTTAGAGAGCAATTTGTCAGTATCCACCAAACTTTATGTTATTCATATCCATGACACAAGATTTCCACTGCTCTTCACCCAGATAAACTCGGAGATGTAAGGGAAAATAGACTCACAAGGATGTTTCTGACAACACTGTATTTACTAATTATAATAAATGGACCTAACCTAGATATCCATCAATGGGGGAAAGATTAAACTGACACAACAGAACTCTGTGCAGTCAGCAGGAATGAAATAAATCTGTATGTCCTCTATAAGGAAAAAGGATATTCACCTAGAACCCACTCTCACCCAAGACCCTCCAGATTGCCCTACTGCTGCCAAACCAAACTGTCTTCCTCAGATCCCAACCTTTTGGAAGAACCATCACACATCCCAGAAGGAGGGGTCCCTTTTCCTTATAATTTTATAATGTATAATCTACTACTTGCCAAACACTGGGTTTATCACCCCTGTTTTAATCCTTCCATTGTCCCATTTTCCCACAGGTTAAAGTCTAAAACCCTTGACGTAGCCAAGGAAGGGCTGTGTGCATCATCTGGCCTCAGCCCTCCCTTCTTGTTTCCCCAAATTTCTCTGAGAACCCCCTCAGGACCTTTGTCCAGGCTTTCCCAAGATTTAGAACCTCAACTCCTTCCTCCCCACCCTGCATCCCCCATACCCCACATACTCCTGTCATTCCTCCCTCCCAGGATAAGAATCTTCTTCATCCATACGCCCAATCCCCAACACTCAGAGCAAACTAAGCCCCCTTCTTTATGCTCCCAGAATATGTTGTTTAGTGGCTAAGTCAGGTCCGACTCTTTGCCAACCCACAGACTGTAGCCCATTAGGCTCCTCTGTCCATGGGGTTTCCCAGACAATATTGGAGTGGGTTGCCATTTCCTTTTCCAGGGGAATCTTCCCAACCTAGGGATCAAACCTGTGTCTCCCGCACAGGCAGGTGGATTCTTTACCACTGAGCCACCTGGGAAGCCCTCCCAGAATATAATGGAATACAATCATCTGCAATTACTTGCTTCCTGTCTGTTCTACCCACTAGCCAGAAAAGCCCGGAGATCAGAACTCGTTTTCACTCCATCACCCGTCTAGCTCAATCCCAAAGAAGAGGCTCAAAAAACATTTCCAGATTTACTGACTAGAGGCAAAAATCTCCTCCGACCCTCCCAAGTGGAGAATCTGGTATTCCATTTTTGCCTGCTGACACCCAGATGAATGAATTTTTCACACGGCCGGTTCTAGTAAGCAAGGCAAAGTTTTCATAGGAAAGACACAGAAGACATGAGCTTCCTGCAGACCCAAGAGCACAAGACAGAGACCCTCCCTTCCTACCCCAGCCTTGTCCGAGCGGGTCCTGGGCGCGGGACTCCCGCGGCTTCCTTGGCCGGGCGGGGAAGGTAGGGCTCTCGAGCGAGCGGCGGGCGGATGGGACCAGCCCGGCTGCGGACTCCGCAGGCGACTCCCCACAGCGACCGCAGAGCCCCTCCCGCGGCTTCTCCTCCCCCGGCGCCCGCAGAGCCCGAGGCGGGCTGTGTTGTATCAACACCGGCCTGTCTGAGGCGAGGACAAACCTGCCCCGCCGGCCGTCCCTGCTCACACACCCCCTCCCTCCATCGCCCCACCTGTGCCCTCGGCCACGACCTTGGGGCCCCACCGGGGTCAGAGACTTCCTTCCCTAAGGAAGACACTTACCTCCCAGTGAGGGGAGGGTTTGGGAAGAGCCGACTTGGGGCCCCCAAAGAGCCCTAGAGATAACCTTCCTGTGTTTTAGTATCTATTGAAGTGAGGTGCAAGTCGCTCAGTCGTATCCGACTCTTTGCGACCCCATGGACTATATACAGTCCATGGAATTCTCCAGGCCAGACTACTGGAGTGGGTAGCCTTTCCCTTCTCCAGGGCATCTTCCCAGCCCAGGTCTCCCGCATTGCAGGCAGATTCTTTACCAGCTGAGCCAAATATCTATTACACCGCATTAAAACACTTCTTTTCGCTGGAGAAATTAGATAACATTGAAAAATAGTTTTGGAAACTGGTCAACCACTTGTAAAAGAATGAAACTAGAACACTTTCTAACACCACACACAAAAATAAACTCAAAGTGGATTAAAGATCTAAACATAAGACCAGAAACTATAAAACTCCTAGAGGAAAACATAGGCAAAACACTCTCCGACATAAATCACAGCAGGATCCTCTATGACCCACCTCCCAGAATATTGGAAATAAAAGCAAAAATAAACAAATGGACCTAATTAAACTTACAAGCTTTTGCACAACAAAGGAAACTATAAACAAGGTGAAATGACAGCCTTTAGAATGGGAGAAAATAATAGCAAACGAAGCAACGGACAAACAATTAATCTCAAAAATATACAAGCAACTCCCGCAGCTCAATTCCAGAAAAATAAATGACCCAATCAAAAAGTGGGCCAAAGAACTAAACAGACATTTCTAAATATATACACTACAGCTAAAATTCAACTTTTAAATATATACACTACAGCTAAAATTCAACTTTCCTGCGGCCCAGGTGAGTTGACACAGGCCAGCTGAGCGATGTACCCTTTCCTTACTGAGGACTGCTCTTTCCCATTTATCTGGCAGAGGCGTGAGGGGTGAGTCAATGAGGTTGTGTTTCTCTGCAGGGGCCACCTGAGTTCCCTTTGTAGAGTCTTTTCTCCAGGTGAGGTGAGTAGATCCCCCCACAGCCACGCTGGGTGCCTGTAAAATGTACCCTGGAATAAGGAGGGTACTTTTTGGTTTTTTTTACACTTTATTATGGAAAAATTAAAGCATCTTCACAAATACAGAGAATAGTATAAAGAACCACCCCCCCCATGTACACACCACTCAGCAGCAACAGTTGTTGACTTTTGTATCCTCTAACCCCCACCCATTTCTCCTACCCACTCTGGGCTATTTTGAAGCTAGTCGTATACATCATATTTTTCTTTCAAAATATGTGAATATCAAAATACTCAAAAGATAAAGATTCTTCTCTGTATATGTTATATATACACACACACACAATACTATGGTCACAGGAAAATTCAGTAATAATTTCTTAATATCAAATATCCAATCAGTGTTCAATTTCCCAGATTGTCCGAAATTTGCCTTTTTAGTAAGCCCCTCAGATGATTTTTGTGTATGATCAAATAAGAACTATAGCCTTTGAGAACACAGGGTGAAAATCGAGCTTCAGCTGGGAGGAAACAGAGAAGAAGGGTGAAGGCAATTTGCAAACAAACAGCTAAGAAGCAGCTGTTTTGCACCTAGGGCAGTGGAGGTGGGGCCTCTGCGAGCCCTGGAGGAAAAGTACCACTTGGGCTTCTTAAGAAGCAGAGCTTTGCCACACCCACCCATCTCAACCCGGCAGACCCATTCAAGAATCCAGACTCACCTGGGCAAAGCTAGCTTCCAAGGCTGAATTCAGGATTGGCAAACCAAAGCAGGAAGCTCAGAACTGAAAACTACCAAAGGAATCACCAGTGTTGACTCTGCCGCTCCCATCAGATAAGCTCCAGACCAAGGCGAGAGAAGCCCCTGCCCCTATGGTACCTCCCTCTTCTTGCTCTCTCCTTCCCCCCACTTCCATTCTGCTCTTCACCCCAACTCAGAGTGCTGTGTCTTCTGGTCAGTGGGTGGAACCGTAGCTATCAAAGGTCCCGGTGCTCAGGAATCGCGGAGAAGCATATACAGAAAAAAGTACATCTTGATGGTTAAGAGCAGAGTTGAGATCCAAAGTGCCTGGGTCAGGTCCCCATCTTTCCCTTTGACCACGTGTGACCTTGGGGAAGCTATTTAATCCCAGGGTCTCAGTGTCCTAGGTGGCGCTGGTGGTAAAGAACCCACCTGCCTACGCAGGAGACGTAAGAAACATGAGTTCCGATCCCTGGGTAGGGAAAATCCCCTGGAGGAGGGCATGGCAACCCACTCCAGTATTCTTGTCCGGAGAAGCCCTTGGACAGAGGAGCCTGGCGAGTTACAGCCCATCGGGTCACAAAGAGTCAGACGTGACTGAGTGACTATCACTTTCACTTCTCTCTCAGTGTGCTAATCTATAAAATAAAATAGGATCTTAGATATTTATTTAGTGTGTGGAAGTATAGGAAGGAGAGGTTATTTTCAGGTTTGCAATTTTTTTCTCCTAGAGCCCCAAATTAAAGGTGCAGAAGGCCAGCATGCCTGTATGACACTGGCAGGACTCTAAATTGGCGCAATTTGTCTGAATGGGAGTATGCTTGTCCTTTGACCCAATAATCTCAGAACTCTCAGAAGTTCATACTAAAAAAATAATTTAAGGATACAAATCAAAATTTAATTACAATCAAGTGTATTATAGCATTGTTTGTAGTAAGTACGTACTTGTAAAAGACCCGAATTCTTTCATCCATTCAGTAAGTATTTTCTGAGGGTCTATTATGTGCTGACAAAGGTCCGTATAGTCAAAGCTATGGATTTTCCAGTAGTCATGTATGGATGTGAGAGTTGGACCATAAAGAAAGCTGAGTGCAGAAGAATTGATGCTTTTGAACTGTGGGGTTGAAGAAGACTCTTAAGAGTCCCTTGGACTGCAAGGAGATCCAACCAGTCCATCCTAAAGAATATCAGTCCTGAATCTTCACTGGAAAGACTGATGCTGAAGCTGAAACTCCAATACTTTGGCCACCTGATGTGAAGAACTGACTCACTGGAAGAGACTCTGATGCTGGGAAAGATTGAAGGCAGGAGAAGGGGACAATAGAGGATAAGATGGTTAGGTGGCATCATGAACTCGATGGACATGAGTTTGAGCAGGCTCCAGAAGTTAGTGTTGGACAGGGAAGCCTGGCATGCTGCAGTCCATGGGGTAGCAAAGAGTCAGACCCAACTGAGCAATGGAACAGAATGGATTATGTGTCATCCTGTTCTGGGCTCAAGGATAGGGCAGTAGGTGAAAGACAAGGGCCTGCCCTCATGAAGCTTATGTCCAGATGTAAGGAGACAAACAGTAAACAAGTAATAAGTTAGCAAGATATTGCAGATTACAAAGAGTGCAATTATAGAAAGCTAGGCTTTAGAGAAATGAAGAGAGATTATTTTAGATAGATGGTCAGGGAAGACCGCTCTCATTTGAGAGGAGATAGCATTTGAGCTGAGATGTGAAAGATTTTTTAATGGGCTGGTTTTGCAAAAAGAAGCTGCTGGAAGGGTATTCTAGGCAGCAGGAACCTGGATGTGAGAGCAGGGGTGTGACATTGGGGATGAGATCATCACAATAGCTAGTATATCTATTGAGTTCTTGCCATTGTTTTCATGACTGTAGAACACAATTAGATACTTTACATGCCCATTTAGTTTTCTTAGTAACCCTACAGCAGTGTTCTTATTCTCATGTTACGCTTGAGGAAATAGAGGCACAAAGAAGCTAAGTCATTTGCCCAAGGTCACACAGTCACTCATGACAGGTCATTTGACACAGTGCTTGTGTTTACAACCTCTGCATGATATTGTCTTATGGTCTGAAAAGGCTCAACACATTCAAGAAACAGAAAGGAGGCCAGTGTGGCTGGAACACAGGAGGGGTGGGGAGAGGTCATATGAGGTGTGTCAGGTGGAGGCAAGGGCCAAGCCATGTGAGAGCTGATGGGCCAATAAGAAAGTTGGATTTTATTCTAAACACACTGGAAAGCCCTTTGGGAAATTTGAAGCAGGGGAGTGACATTATTTGATTCACTTTTTTTCCTTTTTTTTTTTTTGGCCTTGCCGTGTGGCATGCGGCAACTTAGCTACCCAACCAGGGATGGAACCCGTATCCTCTGCATTAGGAGTGAGGACTCTTAACCACTGGACATCCAGGGAAATTCCTAGATTAACAGTTTTAAAATATTACTTTGACTTCTGCTTCTGGAAGGATAGAGTAGAAGTAGTTTTACTTCTCAAGAAGAAAAAGTAAAAACCCTCAACATTATATATACAATAAATATTAGAAGGCTCCAAAAGGTACAGAGAAGATAGACTGTCTAAGGACCTCCAGCTCTGAGGAACAAGGCAGGGGTGTGTCCTCTGGTTTTCTTCTGCCTCATATATTCTAGATACAGTGCTGCAGAATCCAGCAAGATATGCAGACAAAAAAAGAAAAAATTTCCAAAGCCTGCTCTCTCTAGCCAAAGGAAAGACTTTCAGATAGGATCACACTAACCCAGCCAAACATTCCCAGAATAAAAATGTGGCCGCAGGCCACCATGCCTAGACTTCTTCCCTCACGCAGTTACACCAAAGCAACACCCCCAGGGTAGTGTCAGAGAAGGCCAAGTGGGGTGCCTGGACTCCCCGCCCACCTGTGGTAACAAGGCATTCCTCGTTAACCTGTTGGGGTACTGTCAGATGAGACAATCAGATTGCTCACCTCTGCCAATTGGGAATGAAGCCACCCCTCCACTGGGACATGGAGGTCACCTGATTAGCCAAGCACTTCTGCTCCTCCCAGCCAGGGTGCAGCTGGGGCCCAGGGTAGGTCACCCCAAGTTGTGCCTCAATAGCATGTTGGTGGTTCAAACAGTAAAGAACCTGCCTGCAATGCAGGAGACCTGGGTTCAACCCCTGGGTCAGAAAGATCCCCTGGAGAAGGGAATGGCAAGCCACTCCAGTATGCTTGCCTGGAGAATCCCATGGACAGAGGAGCCTGGCAGACTGCAGTCCTCAGGGTCGAAAAGAGTTGAACATGACTGAGCAACTAGCACTCTGTTAAATTAAAGTTACTTAAGAAAGTCAACTCAAGTGGGACACTTCGACACACACCCCCACCCAGTCTCCCTGCAAGCAGGAAATAAATCTCTTACGTGAAAGATACTCTCTCTCCCTGCCTCTGGAGAAGGACACCCTTATCACTAAAGACAGGGAACGCAGGAAGCCCATGTGAACAAAGCTTGTGACTTCTTTAATTTACTGCCCCGAGCCCAAATGCTGTTTAGAGTCTTCACTAGTTGGACACCCCAAATCTAAGTTTCTTCGTCCTGTCAATTCCTCACAAATACTGTTTCCTCGTCTATAACCACCCACTAAGGAGGAACTTGCCAGTATCACTACTCGTGCTTGGAGGCCACGACTCGGTAAAATAAGGGTTTCAAGAACATAAGCACTCTGATACCCTGACAGTCAATCTGATAACCAACCAAGTGGGCTACTAAGTGACAGGCTGGGCAAAGGAAAGATTCATATTCTAGAAGGATGAAGGCAGCATGGCACAAGATTTTATCACACGACTCAGAACAGTGCACAACTGAAAACCTAGGGACTATTTATTTTTTCAAACCACAGTTGACTGAGGGCAACTGAAACCATGGAAAGCGAAACCTGGGATTAAGAGGGACGACTGTATACAAGTCAATAGATGGTGTCTAACACAGATAATCAAGAACAGCAATGTGAGCATATTATTTGAGCATTTTAAAGGTAAGTACAAGAAGAAAAAAGTCAAAAGTAGCTCTTAGGACGACTTCCCAGGTGGTCCAGTGGTTAAGATTCCACCTTCCAGTGTAGGAGGTGTGGGTTTGATCCCTGGTCAAGGAGTTAAGATCCCACATGCCTCTCGGTCAAAAAACCAAAACATAAAGCAGAAGCAATAGCGTTACAAATTTGATAAAGACTTTAAAAATGGTCCACATCAAAAAAAAAAATCTTTAAAAAAGAAGTCATTCTTATAGAACAAACTGTAGATGGAGTAGCAGGAGACTTTAGCATTTTTTTAAAATAAATCCTTCCTATTACTTGATTTTTAAAATTCGCATCCATTTATTAATTTGAAGACAGTCAAACAATTAAAATCAAAATTTTAATGACAATAAAAGAAAATGTGCCAGGGAAGGTACTAGGTGCTTAGACTAAAGCAGGCAAAACAGTTCTTGCTTCTGTGCAGCCCGGCAGAGTCAGACACAACAATCCTAACTAATGTCAATGGCTAACACACAAATGCTGCTTCCCATGGGCTAATTTAAGACAGAACCCTAAGAAATAGGTAAGATTAGGATCCCTGTTTCTTGATTGTTTGTTCTACAGATTCAGAAACTGAGGCAGAGAGAGGGGACCTATTCAAGGTCACTCAGCTAGTAAGTGGTAAAGAAAGGACGTGAACCAGACGATGGCTCCAGAGCTGAGACACTCTTACCTTAGTCATCAAATCATCGAATAACTACAGGGACCAACGTGTCATATACTGAGATGAACGCCCTGAAGGAGGGTACATGCTGTCTGAGCTCCATAACCAGACCCAGCCTCGGCTCAGGGAAGGTGTTCTTGGGGAGAGAAGGCAGAATAAACAGTGTAGAGAGAAGAAAGGAGGCCTGTGAGATGAGGCTGGGGAAGTGGGAAGGACAAGGAAATTCAGGACCCGTGTTAAAAGATGGTGTCTTTAGGACTTCCCTGGTAGTCCAGGGGCTAAGACTCCCAGTGCAGGGGCCCCGGATTGATCCCTGGTCAGGGAACTAGATCCCACATGCTGCAACGAAGAACAAAGATCCTGCATACCTGGTGCAGCCAAATAAATAAATAATAATTTAAAAACAGATGGTGTATTTGTCCCAAGAGCAACAAGAAGGCCTAGATAGGTGTGAAGCTTTGAAAATACATTTCTAATGACAGGGTGGATTGAAGAGGAGGTAAAAATAGCATTAGGCGGACTGGTTATGAGACTGGAGCAGTGGTCCAGGCCAAAGAGGAAATGTTTTTTATTTTTAATATCCTGTGTGTGACAGAATGGAAAGTAGACATAAAACACTTCTACAGCATAAAGAAGAAAAGCAGTTATTTGACTTGCAGGCTGAATTAGCTGCTATTTTCACCGAACAGCATTTTTTACTTGAAAGAGCAGCTGACAGATTTTGGCATTCGGCAGGCATTTTCTCAAAAAAGGATCCAAATGATTCTGTCACTTCAAAGGAAAACAACTGACAGCGTTTGTTGCCAATGATAAAGATACAATTTTAGGAAACTTTTAGCTGCCACCAAGACTTGACAGCTTCCTAAGACTAAAAACTTTTCTGATGGGGCTATTTCTGTGAGGATATTAATAAACATGATCTTCTCTTAGTGTATCATATCATGAAATGTGACAACATTGGAAGATCTGCATAACTGAATGTACCAATATTTTCCAAATGACTAAAAGATGATGTTATAAAATCATGTACAGGCAAATGATTCATCAAAAGTGAACAATTAGCCAGTAGGTTTTAATGAAAAAGTCACTGATTTGGTTTCAGATCCCACACTGCAACTAAGCTTTTAAAAATTACTATTTGTTAAGTTTTGGTGTAGTATCAAAGAAAAATATCCACAGCTCTCTGACAAAGCTGGTAAAACATTTCCCCCCTTTTTAAGACTACAAAATCTAAGTGAGGCCAGACTTTCTTAATATACTCAAAAATAACAAATAGCAACAGATTGAATGAAAAAACAGATGCAAAAGACGAAAACTGTCTTCTATCATCAGGCCTTAAAGAGATTTGCAAAAATAAAACAATGCCTCTCTTCTCCATAAATTGTTTGCTTTGGAAAATATAGTTATTTTCCCTAAAATATATATTTATATCAACATATAACAGGTTAATATTATTTCAGATGACTTAATATACTTTTAAAGTATATTAAATTAATACACTTAAATTTAATATACTTAATTTCTCAGTTTTAATTTCTAGTGTGATAAGTATCAAGTGGGTAGAATCCACATAAGTCAGATCTCCTTGGGGTTCTTGGTAATTTTTAAGAGTATAAAGGGCTGGGAGTTGGCATGGGACTGGAGGTTCAAGAGGGAGGAAATATATGTACATATGCTGATAGCTGATTCATGTTTTTGTACAGCAGAAACCAAAACAACATTGTAAAGCACTCATCCTCCAATTTAAAAAAATCCTATGATAAGCTATTAGGGAAAAGAACATAACTGAATCATTTTGCCATACAACAGGAATTAACAATATTGTAAATCAACTATACTACAATAAAAATAAATAAGAAAGAAAGAAACAAACAAAAAAAGTTTAATATTTTAAATATATATATATTTTAAATCCCGAATAACAGTTAAATTTGGCATTAGGTCTTGAGAGAAACTACCTTATTAAGTAGTTACTTACTGATGCTGAAGCTGAAACTCCAATACTTTGGCCACCTGATGTGAAGAACTGACTCATTGGAAAATATCCTGATGCTGGGAAAGATTGAAGGTGGTAGGAGAAGGGGATGACAGAGGAGGAGATGGTTGGATGGCATCACTGACTCAATGGACATAAGTTTGAGTAAACTCCAGGAGTTGGTGATGGACAGGAAGGCCTGGCATGCTGCAGTCCATTGGGCGGCAAAGAGTCGGACACGACTGAATGACTGAACTGAACTGAACTGAACCATATTAAGGGCAAAGGCATGAGTGCTCAGTCGTGTCCAACTCTTTGTGACCGCATGGACTCTTGCCCACCACGCTCTTCTGTCCATGGGATTTACCAGACAAGAATACTGGATTGTGTTGCCATTTCCTACAAGGGGATCTTCCTGACCTAGGAGTCAAACCCGCATCTCTTGTGTTTCTTGCATTGGCAGGTAGATCTTTTACCACTTAGAGCAAATAATCCCCTATATTATCCAAATGAACATTGTTTCTGACATTAAGTGTTTAATACCACTGTCCTCTCTAGAAAGTCTGGGGCACAATGCCAGCTGCGGCCACTACATACTTGTCCATGCAGGTTTCTAGTAAAACACTTTTATGCCCTACAGCCTGTCTATAAAATGGCTGCTGAGAACCTGAAGGGGAAAGCATTCACCTTATACACCTTCAAGACAGACCTTAAACAAAGGGCCTCCTTTGTTCTCATAACCCTGCACCTGGGATTAGGATGACACTGGGCACAACCACATGTTCAGCTCTACCAGATCAATTTACAGGATATCATAATTTAAAAAATGAAAAGGGTGTTGATGTATGGCAGAAACCAAAGCAATTATCCCTTAATTAAAAATAAATAATTTTTTTTAAATGTTACTCACATCTTAAAAAAAAATGAAAAGGGGTTAAGTAGAGAAAAGCCAAAATGCTTGCACGAAATTTATGCCAGAAATTCCAAAAATGGGTAAGCTGCAACCGTAGCAGCTGATTTTTCTAAAATATCGGATCTCTCTGAACTGAAACCTGGCCTCATCACCTTCATTCAAAGAACTGATTTTACCATCTACTTACCTCACACTTGTCCCACCTCAGGCCAGGCACTGAGCCCACCATCCAGGAACCTGCGCAACAGGCTCTAACAGAGAAAGCGCTGGAAATGGAAAGAGAATGATTTGAAGTTGTTCAGAAGAGAGGAAATGACATTCAGCTTCACACACATAACAACATGTACAGTCTGTTGACAGCAACATTCATGCGTCTATGTTATCAGCACATCAATAACCATATTACGTATGCTGGCTGGAGGCAGGACCGTCCCCTGCCGTGAGCATTCCTGCTCCTGTTGGGCCTTGGACCTGCTACAGTGATGGGTCCCAGGATGAACTGGTGCCATCCAGTGTCCGCTGGGCCCTCACTGTTGTTCTATCACTTTCCATCCTCTAGATCATGCCCTGAGTAAGAGCCTTCCCAGTTCTCTCAAGGACAGCAGTGTTTTTCTTTCCCCTCCATCCCATCCTACTGCCTCTCCCACCCTCAGCCCATGACCACCTTGTTCCCGGGAAGACCCTCCAACATGGCACCCTCTGGTTCCCCTTTTCTCCACCTCAGCATGCCTCGGTCTTGACTCTGCTTCCCTTCTCTCCAGAGCAGAACTACTTTACAGCCCTTTCATTCTTCACTTCAAGTCATAGTCTGACTGGGAGTGAGATTTAGGAAAATAAAATTTTATCACAAAGAGAACATACTACCTCTAGGTTTGTCATGGACAGACTTTACCTGTTGCATCTCTAGATTTTTCACTGGGGAGCATTTCCCCAGTGACTCACCTTTTCTGTAATAACATTTACTCTAAATTCTAGTAGGGGGTTTCCCTGGTGGTCTAGTGGTTAAGAATCCATCTGCCAGGGCAGGGGGCATGGGTTCAATCCCTGGTCTGAGAAGATCCCACATGCCTCGGAGCAGCTAAATCCATGCACCACAACTACTGAGCCTGCGCTCCAGAGCCCGAGAACTGCAACAAGAGAAGCCACCACAGTGAGAATCCCTTGACACAGGATGAAGAGTAGCCTCTGCTCACTGCAACTGAAGAAAGCCTGCGTGCAGCAAGGAAGACCCAGTGCAGCCAAAAATAAATAAATAAATATCAAGAGGGAGATGACATACATATTAGCTATGGCTGACTCATGTTGATATACGGCGGAAACTGACACCATATTGTAAAGCAAGGATCCTCCAATTAAAACTAAACGGAAGTTTTTTAAAAAGAAAAATTTTTTTTTTTACAAATAAATTCTCTGAGGGAGCTTCTTCCCAGCATAATTTCTACCTTTACTTTCTTTTTTTTTTTTTTTAAAAAAAAGATCTTACTAGCTCATTTCTCTTTCTCTATTTAATAGGAGAGGGAGCCTGAGAAATGGCTACCACATCCAAGGAAGGCAGCAGGCGCGCAAATTACCCACTCCCGACCTGGGGAGGTAGTGACGAAAAATAACAATACAGGACTCTTTCGAGGCCCTGTAATTGGAATGAGTCCACTTTAAATCCTTCCGCGAGGATCCATTGGAGGGCAAGTCTGGTGCTAGCAGCCGCTGTAATTCCAGCTCCAATAGCGTATATTAAAGTTGCTGCAGTTAAAAAGCTCGTAGTTGGATCTTGCGGAGAAGGCCATCGCACCCCACTCCAGTACTCTTGCCTGGAAAATCCCATGGATGGAGGAGCCTGGTGGGCTGCAGTCCATAGGGTTGCTGAGAGTCGGACACGACTGAGCGACTTCACTTTCACTTTTCCCTTTCATGCACTGGAGAAGGAAATGGCAACCCACTCCAGTATTCTTGCCTGGAGAATCCCAGGGACGGCGGAGCCTGGTGGGCTGCCGGCTATGGGGTCGCACAGAGTCGGACACGACTGAAGCGACTTAGCAGCAGTAGCATCATTTAATATACAATATTGAGCACAGAGTCATAGAATCATGCTGCTGGAAGAAAAAATTAGAGATCTAATCCAATCCCTTTACTTCAAAGGTAAGCAAACAAGCCCAGGGAGGTGAGGGATTTGCTTAAGGTCACAGAGCTCCTGAGGGACACAATTGGGTGCAGAAGCCAGGGCTCCTGACACACGGTTTTTGCTTCAGCCCCACAACTTCCCAGTTTGTTTCTCACAGGACTTACCATCCCTTTGTGTAGGCACCATATGGAGCAAAATACCTCTATCCCCTCTGGGGAGTCCTGAGGACCCCAGACAAAGGTCTTCCCACATTGGATTGAAGGCAGCATTTCCTTGGATTTTCCCCCATGCTTGAATTTTCCATTTCCATAGATTTGCCTCCCAGAGGGACACCCACACCCATCTCTCTCGGGTAACATCATCAGCAAGGTGATGTGACTTCCCTAAGGTCCCACAGGAAGTGACAACACGAAAACTGGAATCCAGGACTCCTGACTCAGGGTTGGTTTTGCTGACCCTAAGAGGTCCTGGGCAGCCTGGGCAGGAGAGATGAGAAAATGAGAGAGAAAGAGAGCAATTGAACATCACAGAAGAGGCTGCAAGGCCATGGAAGAGAGAAGTCAGATGTTGGAACGAGAGGGCCAACAACCTCTCACTCAGCTGAATACTACCTGGTCCTCTTTAGTTTCATGTAGACAAAACTGGAAAAGAAAAATTGGCTGTTTATTACAAACACGCAGCTTATTTCCCAAAAACCTTAGCTTAAAATTACTTTTTGGGAACACACATCTCTGTTTATTAAACAAAGGATGAAGCCGACCACAAGCTCTGTTTTGCCAACAGAAGCATTTTGCACAAATGGTCAGACTGGAAACTGAAGGGGGCCAGAGACTGCCAATCAGAGAGGCTGGGAGTCCAACAGGCTCTCCCTCCATTGCTGATTAACCTCACCTTAGGACGTCCTTCTCGGCTTCAGGCTAGTAACTCACTAACTTTCTTCCAGCTGGAGCTACCCCACCTTGGAAATGGCTGCCTTCAAAGTTAGTAATAAACCTGTCACTTGACACATTTTAGCGAAGTCCAAGTAATAACCTTGAGAGGTCAAACACTGCAATACCAAACTATAACCTACTACTGTTTTGTAGGAGAGAATTCTTATGGGTGAAGGATTGGGCCAGGCGGCCTGTAGGTGCCTTTCCAACACTGAGATTCTATGTTGTTGCCGGCATCCTTTTCTGAGTCTTATTTCCAGTCTTCTTGGGTGTGTCTGCACTTCTTGTTATATACCTTGGGCACCTCAAGCGCAGAGACTGTCAATAAGCAGTTCTCCATAACATATGCAACTTGAAACTTCAGTAAGATTATTTTTCAAATGGGAAAGATTTCCTGACATTGAAATTTTCCCCAGGCACTCAGACAGATGTTGCAAACTACGGTCTGTCTACACCATTGTGACTGCATTGCTTTCTTGCGAACTACTATTTTTAAAAATGTAATAACTTGATTTTATTTCCTGATTTAAGAGTAATACACATTCCTTATAGAGGATTTGAAAGACATTAAAAAAATGTGAATAAGAAAATAAAAATCATCACAGTGTAATTTTAGATATGACTGCTGCTAACATCTTGGGCTTCCCTGGTGGCTCAGCTGGTAAAGAATCCACCTGCAAACCAGGAGACCTGGGTTCAATCCCTGGGTTGGGAAGATCCCCTGGACAAGGGAAAGGCTACCCATTCCTGTATTCTGGCCTGGAGAATTTCATGGACTGTATAGTCCATGGGGTCACAAAGAGTCAGACATGACTGAGCGACTTTCACTTCACTGCTAACATCTTGGTAGGGTGCTTTTCAAACTTTTTTCTTTGTATATGTATGTCTTACAAAACTGGAGTGATACTGGAATATACAGTTTTATATCCTGCTTCTTCTGCTTTGTATTATATAGCAAGTGTTCTCCCAAATAATAAATGCTATTCTAAGATATCATTTTAATTTAAAAATTGTTTAACATTTTATTCCACTATAAGCCACTTCTAAGCTTTTATCTTCGTAAATATTGTAATGTTGAGATGGAGAATCTTGGACATACATTTTGTGCACATGTGTGTATGCTCACCTCTGACTATTTCCTTTAGGAAAAAAATTTCTAAAGACCTGCCTCATTGAAGGAAAGGTGACCAAAATAAGCTGACCTGAACAAAGTCTACAAGTCAGCTATAAATCATCTCAATTACTAAGCATGGACTGACGTAAGGGCATATTGTTGTAACCACAAGCACCTGATTAAAGCAACCAAAAAAATAAAAAAATCATGTGTCATCCTAGGTCATCCCAGGACTCAAGTTATTTCTACAAACAATCGTATGCAATTATAACTTTTCACACAATAAAAAATACACAAGGAAACACAACAACACAAATGAAAACCAGCAGAAATAATAGACAGTAGAAACAGACCAATGAGAGTGGGCAGATACTGAAGTTGTCTGACACAGATTTTTTTTAAATTATGTTCACACCCAGACAAGTATCATATGATATGGCTTATATGTGGAATCTAAAAAAAAGTGACACAAATGAACTTATTTACAAATTTACAAAACAGAAACAGACTCACCGACATAGAGAAAGAACGTACCATTACAGAGTAGGGGAGGGATAGATTGGCAGTTTGGGACTGACATGGACACACTGCTATATTTAAAATAGAAGATGTGAGCTATTCACAATTAGCACTCTTTTTTTTTTTTCTATTAGCATTCTTAATCTAACCAACTTAAGGCAGAATCCTGAAACCCCCACAACTACGCAAAACAGACTTTTCAAGTAGCGTCAAACATTCATAAAAGTTGGCCATATGATGGTGGTTGGTTTAGTCGCCAAGTCGTGTCGGACTCTTGCGACCCAATGGACTGTAGCCCGCCCGGCTCCTCTGTCCATGGGATTCTCCAGGCCAAGAACACTGGAGTGGGTTGTCATTTCCTTCTCCATGGTCATATGAAGGTTCTTAACAAATAAAAAAATTAAAGTCATCCAAGTATGTTCACAGATTACAATTCAATTAAGCTAGAAATAAAAAACAAAATGATAACTGGAAAACTTCCAAATGGTTGAAAATTCAGAAATATACTCTGAGAAGATGGGAAATAATGAAATCCAGGGCCGAGGAGGAAAATGGCCTTAGCCAAGTGGAAGTCACATTCTTTTTTGTTAAACCCACCTCTCTCCTGGCCAAGGTACAACCAACCTCTAGTGCAACTGTGGATTAAGAGCAAGCTGAATGGGTCACCCCAGGAACTGCTTGGAAATGTTCCAAATAGTGGACTCCAGGCCTTGGTAACTTTGTTCCTTTTATCAACTCTATGGTATGATCTCAAATTGGACTCTATGTAGTTCTCCATTTTTCTTACTAGGGTACTCCTCATTCTCTCCAAACCTTACACCCATAACTGAATGACATTGAGTGGAGTTAAGCTCCTCCACCTAGACAGCATATTAAAAAGCAGACATTACTTTGCCAACAAAGGTCCATCTAGTCAAGGCTATGGTTTTTCCAGTAGTCATGTATGGATGTGAGAGTTGGACTATAAAGAAAGCTGAGAGCTGAAGAACTGATGCTTTTGAACTGTGGTGTTGGAGAAGACTCTTGAGAGTCCCTTGGACTGCAAGGAAATCCAACCAGTCCATCCTAAAGGAAATCAGTTCTGAATATTCATTGGAAGAACTGATGCTGAAGCTGAAGTTCCAGTACTGTGGTCACCTGATGCGAAGAACTGACTCACTGGAAAAGACCATGAAGGTGAGAAAGACTGAAGGCAGGAGAAGGGGACGACAGAGGATGAGATGGCCAGATGGCATCACTGACTCGATGGACATGAGTTTGAACAAGCTCCAGGAGTTGGTGATGGACAGGGAAGCCTGGCGTGCTGCAGTCCCTGGGGTCACAGAGTCAGACACGACTGAGCAACTGAACTGAACTGAACTGAAGCTCCTCCACAAACCAAGTGTTGCTCAGGGGAAGGTCTAGGTGTTCTAGTCCCATAAGCAACTAGCAACTGACATTGTTTTGTGAAAAGGGATACTGACAAAGCCACACATAGGAAGAGCCAAAGACCTCATCTCTGCTGGGAAGTTAGGAGACAGCAGACATAAGTGTTGTTAGGACCATGATTCTCAGAGTGGATGAAGCAGAAATGAAAGCCCCAAGTTCAAAGCCAGTGGACTCTTCCCAGAGATGTAGGGGCATTTAGAGGGGCCAATCAGAATCACAAGGGGGACTGCAGAGGGATGGGTTGGGAGTTTGGGATTAGCAGATGCAAACTGTTATATACAGAATATATAAACAAGGTCCTACCATATAGCACAGGGAACTATATTCAATATCCTGTGATAAACCATAGTAAAAAAGAATACAAAAAAGAATGTATATATGTACAACTGAATCACTTTGCTGTACAGCAGAAACTATACTTCAATAAAATAAATTATTTATATATATATATATATATATATATATAAATAATCACAAAGGAAGTTCTCTCAACATAAAATATCCTTCCCAAACACAGAGACTATTCCAGGCCACAGAATCCTGGTTTTCAATGATTTAGTACAGGAAACACTTTGTCCCCCTTCTTCTCTTTTTCAAATGAAATTTGTATCAAGGAAAACAGATAAAATTGCAGGCAGCGAGGGCCCTGGAACCCAATCCTCTAGGCCACCCCAACCCCAACATGGAGCTTGGTCACAAGTACCTTAGCCTGGACTTTAAAGTGTGTGTAACCAAACACCCATCTCAACCATGGGAGAAAAAAAAAAAAATCTTAAGGAAGTTCCTGCAGAATGTCTAGCTTTGAGCAATGCAATTTCCTGGTGTAGTTTCCAAAGCAAACCTGCTGTAAAATGAAAGACAAGGCAAGGTAACCAACTGCATGGATTTACTATTTATAGACCTGTTAAAATGAAAGCTAATAATGGTGACCCTTATAAAACAGTGACCACACAGCCCTTCTTTGGGGAATTAATGAGCTATCAGAGACTAGTCAAGTCCATCCTATTTAAGGATAATAAAATCCTTTCATCTATTGATAAGAGAATGTTTGGTTTTAAAATTGACTTGCAAACACCTATTCCAAGGCCCAAATGAACTAAAAACGTGTTAAAAAAAAAAGGGGGCGGGGGTCATTACCATCCCCTTTACATCCACTGCTGCCCAGAATTACTTTCTGTTGTATGACTTGATATGATGCTGTCTAAGTTGATGCATCTAATATGATACATCTAAGTTGATGGGTGTGTGCTTTTCAAACCCTCATCACAACAGTCCCATCCAGGGCTGATTCAAATCTATGTCCCAGGCTCTGACCATTTTGGATGGATATGTTCTGCTCACATCAAACATATTAGAATGCACACAACATTCTACATTAAACTATTTCCATTTAAATGTTTGAAATGAACTATATAACTTTGCTTTTGAAATATTTTTTTTTTTCTTTTTTTCGGACTTGCCACAGCACTCAGGATCTTAGCTGCCCCCTGCAGTGGAAACACCGAGTCCTAAACACTGGATCACCAGGAATTCCTGAAATAAATGTTTTTGCTGGAAAAGATTTGGTTGTTGCTGCTGTTGTTCATATTTTGGATTAGAGAGCATGTTTCAGGTCTCAAACATCTTCGGGACCCTTGAGAATCCCGTGGACCCCACATACTGCTGTCGTCTTCAGGGCCTGTTGGATAAACCAGCCCTAGTCTGTGAAGCTCACTGCAGGGTGTACTGTGCGGGAAGTGTCGAGAACAGAGATCAAAAGATGGGAGAAAAAAATCTAAGAAAGTGTTCAATCTATTAAGTAATGCCATCTCTGTGGGGACCCAAGGGGAAAATGGTATCAAGAGAGTCTCTCCGGTTCCTTTGGCTTTTCTAAACCCAGTTTGTACATCTGGAAGTTCTCGGTTCACATACTGCTATGTGAAGCCTAACTTGAAGGATTTGGAGCATAACCTTGCTAGCATGTGAAATGAGTGCAATAGTGCGGTAGTTTGAACTTTCTTTGGCATTGCCCTTCCTTGGGACTGGAAATGAAAACTGACCTTTTCCAGTTCTGAAGCCACTGCTGAGTTTTCCAAATTTGCTGGCATATTGAGTGCAGCACTTTCACAGCATTATCTTTTAGGATTTGAAATAGCTCAGCTGGAATTCCATCACCTCCAGTAACTTTGTTGGTAGTAATGCTTCCTAAGGCCCACTTGACTTCACACTCCAGGATGTCTGGCTCTAGGTGAGTGACCACACCATCGTGGTTATCTGTGTCTTTAAGACATTTTTTGTACAGTTCTGTGTGTTCTTGCCACCTCTTCATAATCTCTTCTGCCTCTGTTAGGTCCTTGCTGTTTCTGTCCTTTATCGTGCCCATCCTTGCATGAAATGTTCCCTTGATATCTCCAATTTTCTTGAAGAGATCTCTAGTCTTTCCCATCCAATTGTTTTCCTCTAATTCATTGCACTGTTCACTTAAGAAGGCTTTCTTATCTCTCCTTGCTATTCTCTGGAACTCTGCATTCAGTTGGATATATCTTTCCCTTTTTCTTTTGCCTTTACCTTCTCTTCTTTTCTCAGCTATTTGTGAGGCCTCCTCAGACAACCATTTTGCCTTTTTGCATTTCTTTTTCTTGGGGATGGTCTTGATCTGTGCCTCCTGTACAGTGTCACGAACCTCCGCCCATAGTTCTTCAGGTACTCTATCAGATCTAATCCCTTGAATCTGTTTCTCATTTACACTGTATAATCATAAGGGATTTGATTTAGGTCATACCTGAATGGTCTAGTGGTTTTCCCTACTTTCTTCAATTTAAGTCTGAATTTTGCAATGAAGAGTTCATGATCTGAGCCACAGTTGGCTCCAGGTCTTGTTTTTGCTGACTGTATAGAGCTTTTTCAACTTTGGCTGCAAAGAATATAATCAATCTGATTTTGGTACTGACCATTTGGTGACGTCCATGTGTAGAGACGTCTCTTGTGTTGTTGGAAGGGGGAATTTGCTATGACCAGTATGTTCTCTTGAAAAAACTCTGTTAGCCTTTGTTCTGTTTCATTTTGTACTTCTAGGCCAAACTTACCTGTTACTCCAGGTATCTCTTGAGTACTGTACTTTGCATTCCAGTCCCCTATGATGAAAAGGACGCTTTTTTCTGGTGTTGGTTCTAGAAGGTCTTGTAGGTCTTCATAGAACTGATCAACCTCAGCTGCTTCAGCATTAGTGGTTGGGGCATAGACTTGGATTACTGTGATATTGAATGGTTTGCCCTGGAAATGAACTGAGATCATTCTGTTGGTTTGAGACTGCACCCAAGTACTACATTTCAGACTCTTTTGTTAACTATGAGGGCTACTCCATTTCTTCTAAGGGATTCTGCCCACAGTAGTAGATATAATGGTCATCTGAATTAAATTTACCCATTCCTGTCCATTTTACTTCACTGATCCCTAAAATGTTGATGTTCACTCTTGCCATCTCCTGCTTGACCATATCCTGCTTGATTCATGGACCTACCATTGCAGGTTCCTGTACAATATCGTTCTTTACAGCATCAGACTTTACTTTCACCACTAGACACATCCACAACTGAGCATCGTTTAGCTTTGGCCCAGCCACTTCATTCTTTTTGGAACTATTTGTAATTGCCCTCTGCTCTTCCCTAACAAGCATACTGGACAACTTCCAATCTGGGGGGCTTATCTTCCAGTGCCATCTTTTTGCCATTTCATACTGTTCATGGGGTTCTCGTGGCAAGAATACTGGAGTGGCTTGCCATTCCCTCCTCCAGTTAACCACGTTTTGTCAGAACTCTGCACTGTGGCTGGTCTCTCTTGGGTGGCCCTGCAGGGCATGGCTCATAGCTTCATTGAGTTATACAAGTCCCTTCGCCACGACAAGCTTGTTATTTTTAAAGGGAATACACACACACACACACACATATATGTGTATGTGTGTGTCTTTTGATGTCTGTCTGGAATTTCTGCAACAGCTTCTTGGATAATCTCTCTGAACCCAGATCTGCCCTTTATCCTGTATTTTTCTGAAATACAAAGGTGACCACGTCTACAAGTTCCTTATAGGTGCCCCAAATATATGATAGACAATTTCCTCAGTCTGGCATGTGGGCCCACTTACAATCTGTTCTCAGTCTAACCAGACACACAGTGACCCAGCCCATACCCCGAGGACAGTAATTACTCCCCAAACAAGAGGCACACAGTCATGCCTCAGAGGCCAAGCACACACTGGCCCCTTCTCCTGTGCCTGGCAAACTACACATCTCTCAAGTTTCAGGTCAAAGTGCCACTTCCATTGGGAAATGTTTTCTGAATCCTCGAGGCCCCAGCCCTCCTCACCACACTTATTTCATTGTGTCGTCACTATTCATCCATCTTCCCCATTGGACCCTGAGCTTCTTGAGGACAGGGACTGTGTGGCCTTACCCACATCAGACCCTCACCCTCTAACCCTCACAGGCCTGGATACAGCAGCTGCTTGGTAATTGCTGAATAGTCAAACAAGTGGTAGGTCTAAACTGGACTTTGGTACACTGCCTGAATATAAGCCTTCCTAAAGCACTTCTGATCCCAGCTCCCAAACCCCAGAGTAGAGGGCCACCATTAATTTGTAACTTTGGGTAGATTAGAAAAAAGTGTCTCCTCCAGGCTGATGGATAACAATGTGCTGTGCTTAGTTGCTCAGTTGTGTCCAACTCTTTGGGACACCATGGAACCCACCAAGCTCCTCTGTCCATGGGGATTCCTCCAGGCAAGAATACTGGAGTGAGTTGCCATGCCCTCCTCCAGGGGATCTTCTCAACCCAGAAATCGAATTCAGGCCTCTGCACTGCAGGCAGATTCTTTACCATCTGAGCCACCAGGGAAGCCCAAGAATACTGGATAGGGTAGTCTATCCCTTCTCCAGGGGATTTTCCTGACCCAGGAATCGAACCAGGGTCTCCTGCATTGCAGATTTTTTACCAGCTGAGCTACCAGGGAAGCCCAAGAATACTGGATAGGGTAGTCTATCCCTTCTCCAGGGGATTTTCCTGACCCAGGGATCGAACCAGGGTCTCCTGCATTGCAGATTCTTTACCAGCTGAGCTACCAGGGAAGCCCAGTATATAACAATAAGACATCCTTATTCCGGGCTTACCCATGGCTTACAAGTCCTCCTGGTAGGGAGCCATTGATTGAAACCAGCCACCCTGGACAGGAACAATGATAACCACTTGCATGAGTTATCTCACAACAGGAGGTCTCATAAGGAACATGATGCAGGTGCTGAAACTAACTGGGAGAATTCGAGGGCCAGGGGAGGCAAAAGGAGGAGGGAGGAGAGGATGTGCCCTGCCAACCTCCCAGAAGCCCTTGCACTGGAATCCATCTTGGATGAGAGTTGCTTGAGCCCCCAGGAAGGACCCAGAGTCAACTACAGGCCAAGCACAATGATTGGCCAGAGACAACCCAGAAACTAACCCCGTCACCATAAAACCCGAGACTGTGAACCACGTGGCAGAACCATTCTCCTGGGTTTACCTTACCTTGCTGCTCTCTGCCTGGGCACCCCTCTCCAATAAAGTCTCTTGCTTTGTCAGGACTGGTGTCTCCTCACACAATTCATTTCTGTTAGACAAGAGCCCGCTCTAGAGCCCTGGGAGGGGTCCCCTTTACTGTAACGCTGCCACAGAGCTGTGAATGAGCTATACTTCATCCCTCACTCTCTCAACCAGACCCAAGCTTGCATAGAAACATAATGCCCATATCAAAACCACGGCAGCCAGCCAGCACACACAGACAGTTCTCCCACCTTTGTAGGTGTCATTCCTTCTACTCAAGAGTCCATCTACTTTCACCTGCACATGCGAACTTCAATACCCAGCCCAAAGGTCAGTTCCTCTGTGAATCTCTCCCTGCTCCTCTCAGGCAGACTTCCTGCTCCCTCTTATATCCCCATCACCCAGGAAGATACCCACACTGAGTCCTGCCATATTGCCTCCCAGTTCTTTCCTCCCTGCCTGGCCTCACGGCTGCACTGTGAGTAGGCATCAAGAGGAGGGATTGAATCTTAATCATCTTTGGGTCTCGAATGCCTTGAACTGTGCCTTTCAAATACATGGTGGGCCTTCAATGAATGCCTTGAACTGAAGGTGGTGCTTCAATCAAGTAACTGTGTGTGTGTGCCTTCTAAGTCGCTTCAGTCATGTCCAACTCTTTGCGACCCTATGGACCATAGCCGATCAGGCTCCTCTAACCCGCCAGGCTTCTCTGTCCATGGGATTTTCCAGGCAAGAATACTGGAGTGGGTTGCCATGCCCTCCTCCAGGGGATCTTTCCGACCCAGGGACAGAAGCCAGATAGCATTTGTTTTTTTTTTTTTTTTAATTGGAGGCTAACTACTTTACAATATTGTGTGGGTTTTGCCATATATTGATATGAATCAGTCATGAGTATACATGTGATCCCCATCCTGAACCCCCCTCTTACCTCCCTCCCCATCTCATCCCTCAGGGTCATCCCAGTGCACCAGCCCTGGGCACCCTGTCTCATGCATCGAACCTGGACTGGCAATCTATTTCACATATGGTTGGCAATCTATTTCACATATGGTAATATACATGTTTCAATGTTATTCTCACAAATCATCCCACCCTTGCCTTCTCCCACAGAGTCTGAAAGTCTGTTCTTTACATCTGTGTCTCTTTTGCTGTCTCTCATATAGGGTCATCATTACCATCTTTCTAAATTCCATATATATGCATTAATATACTGTATTGGTGTTTTTCTTTCTGACTTACTTCACTCTGTATAGTAGGTTCCAGTTTCATTCACCTTATTAGAACTGATTCAAATGCATTCTTTTTAATAGCTGAGTAATATTCCATTGTGTACATGTACCACAGCTTTCTTATCCATTCATTAGCCGATGGATATCTAGGTTGCTTCCGTGTCGTAGCTATTGTAAACAGTGCTGCGATGAACATTAGGTTACACATGTCTCTTTCAATTCTGAGAACCCAGATCTCCTATGTTTCTCCTGCATTGGCAGATAGGTTCTTTACCTATCTGGGAAGCACTACCTGGGAAGCCCCCTCAATCAAATGACTACTCAGTTCAAAATCTTCACAAAACTTCCCTTTGGTCTCTTGACAATTCAGCCCCCAAGCCTGACACATGCGACACTCAGCCTCTTGGCCACAGTGGACTTCTGAGCATCTCTTACCTCTGGGCCTTTGCTCACCCATCCCTTCTGCCTATGATGCCCCTTCTCCTCTTTGCCTGTCAAAACCCTACCCATCCGTCAAGACCCAACCCAAATGCTCAGTGATGCCCACTGCTGCTGAGAAGCAAAGTGCTTTGTTCTTCTCAAGTCCTTTCTAAAATACTGCTCTGTGCTTTAATGATGCATATTTGTAATAAAGCACTTTGAGGACACATATTTCTAGACTTAAGCAAGAGTGTGTGTGTGTGTGTGTGTGTGTGTTATAGTTGCTCAGTCGTGTCTGACCCTTTGTGACCCCATGGACTGTAGCCCACTCGGCTCCTCTGTCCATGGAATTCTCCAGGCAAGAATACTGGAGTGGGTTGCCATTCCCTTCTCCAAGGAATCTTCCCAACCCAGGGACCAAATCTGGGTCTCCCACTTTGCAGGCAGATTTTTTACCGTCTGAGCCACCAGGGAAGCCCCTAGCAAGAGAGTAGGTGCTCAGAATATATTGGACAGGATGGACTAGGGAATTTAGCACTTAAGCCTGCAAGTGGAAGAGACAGCAAACTCTTCTTCAAGGGACCAGCAGGGCCCAGATCACCTCCCCTGTCCTCTTTTTTCTCAGCAGGGACAAAATGGGAGGTAAGTAAGAACCACGAAAGTCACCGTCTCTTCCTCCTCCAGGCAACACAGCTCAGCTTCCCTCCTGGAGAGGTGAAAGCCAGGTGTGACAGCCCAAGCTCCCTTTGCTCCACCCCTTCCCTCACCCCCAAACACAGAGCAGAAATTCACCTCTGCCAGCGTTGTTTTCAAGCTCCCGCCGGAGGAGACACACACAGGGCTCATGGCAGGTGGCCCTCAGCTCTCCTCTGCAGGGATGGAGCACGCAGAAGCCTCTCTCCTCAGCATGAAGCGCCTCCACCTGGCACCCTGGGCCTCCCTGGTCCTCAGCCTGGCCTTCGCCTCCTTCCACCCGGCTTACTTGGCAGGTAGAACCCTGAGCTTTATTCTCGCCACGCTGGGAAGAGGGAGGGAGGGTGGGGGAGAGAAGGAGGCAGGAGGAGGATTCCTTGGCTCCGGTTGGTCCTGCTCAAAGGAAAGAGGAAACAGGGCTTTCTCATCTGAAGGATCAGGATGGAGAGGGTAGGGTGGGATGGAGGTTTACCTAAGACCAGAGTTAGCCAAGATGGGAGCCACCACGAGTCTCTCCCATCAGAGACAGGAGATGTACCTAAAACAGAATCTTTGGGCTGCAGTTTCTCAGCGGCGCCTGCTCAGGGTAATTGTGTTGCAATTCTGTATTTTGTGGCTGTCATCCTCCCTTTGCATACCCTCCTCTCACCTAAGGACATCTGTCCATCCCTTGACCCTGGACATCCTTTGCAACCTTCACTAAACCTCAACACACGAGGCTGCGGTCTGCTGTTCAACCTTCCCCCATCTCACCCGGCTCAGGAGATGTTGGATTAACAACCCAGTTCCTCAGGGAGGCCGAGGGGGGTGTTAGGAAGCGCCCCCTGCGTGGCTCTCCCAGACTGGGCTCTGCACATCAGGGACCTCACTCCCATTCTCATGCTTCTGGCTTTTGCCTTTGGCTTTGACCTGGCTCCTCAGAACAGCCTGCCCTGCTCCCTGACAGATTCTCCCTCTCTCAAAGCCAACCCTCACTGTCCCCCACGCCAGGCAGTATCCATCTCTCTCCTCACAGTCTCTCCTTGTGAGGTTCAGAGGGTGGGCTCTCAAGCCTCTGAGCCTCAACTCAACTTCGGCTTCCACAACTGACTAGCTGTGTGATCTCAAGCAAATTCTTTACCCTCCCTGTGCTTCAGTTTCTTCATATCTAATGTGGAGATAATCATAGTGCTTATATATAGGGTTGCTGTAAAGATGAAAAAGGGTAACTGCACATAAAGAACTTTGAATGAAATAGCACGTGGTAAACACTCCAATGGGGCTTCCCTGGTGGCTCAGACAGTAAAGAATCTGCCTGCAATGCAGGAGACCCAGGTTCGATCCCTGGTTTGGGAAGATCTCCTGGAGGAGGGAATGGCAGCCTACTCCAGTATTCTTGCCTGAAGAATTCCACAGACAGAGGAGCCGGGTGGGCTACAGTCCATGGGGTCAAAAAGAGTCAGACACGACTGAATGACTAACACTTTCACTTCATTTCAAACACTCAACAAAGGTTAGCATGTTCCTTTTACTTTTCCAATACCACCCCTCTCCAAATAAGAGTGTTTTCTGTTTACCCTGGAGGTGCCTTGCTTATGAGAAGGCCTCCAACACTTGACCAGTTTCACTGCACTGAACGGTTGGATCCTTCCAGTAGCCTTTACTTTGGAAGTGACTCCAAATGGGACCAGTCCCTGTCTGGCTTTGCTTATGAGGGAGGTGGGTGATGTTTCAATTCTTCAGAGTTTATACTAGGTTACTCAATTTGAACCATATAGAATGCCTGATATTGAATAATTCTGGACCTATAGAAATGGAGAGTTCATATAGGTTAACCTACTACTAGTGTTTCATCAACTTGATTTTTTTCCACACACCAGTTCTAGACCAGGACCACTTCCCTACTAAGGTAGAGGGGAGATGAAAGTCAGGGTCAAGGAAGTTATTCGGGCAACAAGGGAAATTAAAACATGGAGGAATCAATTTTTCCAAAGCAAATAAAAATCAAGCTCTGAGGCATTTAGCTGTAAATAATTTACAGTAGCAATCAGATTGCATCAAGGTAGTTACTATACTTTAGCAGGACATTGGAGTAGCTGGGGAGAGGGTGGTGTAAAATTAGTCTGAGCAGAAATTTCATGGCTTTGGCTAAGCAAGACGTTTCCTCCTAAGTTATTCTGCTATGTGACAGCAAGCACCTTTGAAGGACATGTTAACCTAGAATCAGTGGGGCCTGGAGAGTTTCCAAACTTGTTTTCCATCATTGCCAAAGAAGCAGATTGAGCAGCCATACAATTTCCAGAAAGATTCTTTCAAACGCTCTCTTGGTCTTGCCCTACCTAGATCAGCATTGTCTAACAGAATTTTTTAAGACTTTTTATTTTATATTGGAGTATAGCTGATTAATAATGTTGTAATAGTTTCAGGGGGACAGCAAAGGAACTAGGCCGTATGTATACATGTATCCATTCTCCTCCAAACTCCCCTCTCAGGCTGCCACAGGACATTGAACAGAGTTCTCTGTGCTACACAGTAGGTCCTTGTTGGTTATCCAATTTAAATATAGCAGTGTGTACATGTTGATCCCAAACTCCCTAACTATCCCTTCTCCCGCATCCTTGCCCCCTAGTAACCATGAGTTTGTTCTCTAAGTCTGTGACGTGGAAAGTTTCCACATCTGTGCTGTCTTTCTAACACCGTAGCCACTAGCCACATGACTGAGCACTTGGCAAGTGGCTAGTATGACCACGTAGCTGAAGTTTTCATTTAATTTCATTTTAATAAACTTAAACAGCCACTCTGGTTTGTGGCCACCATATTGGACAGAGTGGACCCAGAGTGCCTTCCTTCTTATTCTCAGTGATGGGAGGGAACACGGCCCATGGTTTCGCTCCCTTGGGGATCCTTATGTTCATCTCTGTAATCCCTCCCCATTCCCCAAACTCCGATATTTTCTGCTAAAGTGCTTTTTTATCATTGTGTGCCTTGTTTATTAATCAAGGGCTGTAAAATTGTAAGTGCTGTATATGCTAGAAACCTCTCAACTTGCTTGTAGGGTGTTTATATTTTTCACACCCTTTTTCTGAGTACTAACATCATAATCATCAGAAATAAAGAATCAAGGTCAGACTTCGATGTTTTTTAGTTCAAGTTTTTGAAAGAAATTGAAGCTAGTTATGAAAAGACATGGCAGATTTTTAAGTGACTGTGTTAATATATGCTAGAAAACCAAACAAAATACTTCTTAGATGTACATAGAAAGCAGCTAAAACAGAGGCCCTTGGTGACAGAAGGGTGATGAGATATAAAGCATCTCAATGGGAGTAGGAAGTGGTTGGAAAAGGGGAGTGTGTGAGTTTGCTGCCCAACAAAATACCACAGCCTGGGTGGCTGAAACCACAGAAGCCTCTTTTCTCACAGATCTGGAGGCTCCAGGTGTCGCCAGGTGTGCTCACTCCTGAGGCCTCTCTCCGCAGCTTGCAGATCGCCCCACTCTGCGCTGGGTCCTCACATCATTTCTCTATGAGTTCCCAGCCCCAGTGTCTCCTCCTCTTCTTACAAGGACACCAGTCATACCGGACTAGTTTAACCATTTAACCTTAATTGCCTCTTTAAAGCCCTATTTCCATAACAAAGCACTACCAGTTTGGGGGGACATAGTTCAGGCTATAACAGAACTTTGCTGCATGAAATCTCAACGTACCTTTATTGGAACTTCTATAATACTGTCATAATACTCACTACTGATTCACAATGAAAACTGCCAACTCCATGCCTGAGAATGGCTCTTCCTACTGCCTGAGACTATCATTTGTCTTTTCTTCCAGAAACAAGCAGCGGCGGCAACTCAACCTTGACCATCCACCATCCAGAGAATCTTGAGACCCTGGAGCAGTGCCCCAGTAAGCTTCTCCTGGCAACTGCCCTAGCCCAGGGCTCATCTCGGAACAGGGAGGGACACTTAAGCCTCCTCGCTTTCTGTTCATTGGCAGTGGGTGGCTGAGCGCCTGCCCAGTGTGGTTTGTTCACAGCCCCAGAACCGTCTGCAGGGCACGTCTACAAAGCTCTCTTGGCCATGGTCCCCATGTAACCTCACACTCTTTGGTGCAGATGGCTTTAATGGCCCATCCTCAGGACAGCAGTCAAAGTCCCCCTGACTTCAAATGCTGATAGAAGTTTGGGAGTGGAAACATCCTAAACATCAGCCAGTCCAATTCCTGCCCTATGCAGGAGCTTCATTCTGGTACCTGTTGCATATTTCTGTTCATCTTCCACTTGAAGACTTGCAGTGGTAAGGAGCCTAGTATTTCATAAAACAACCACTGTGGTGCGTGTCTAATTAATAGGAAGTTTGCTTTATTCTAAGTTTGGCTCCTTGATTATGCCCCCATCGAATGACCACTGGTGTTTACTTCTGGGCACTTACAAAGGAGAGTAACAGGCAGCAATATGTAGAGGCTACAAACGTGGCTTTGGACTCCTACAAACATGGGTTTACATTCTAGTTCTGCCATCTCGTGACCCTGGGCAGGTGACAGCTTCAGTTTCTACACGTCAAACAGGAGGAATAACTGTGCCTACCCACTTCGTGAGAAATAAATAAGGGAACATGTGTAGAGCTCTTAGCACAGTGCAGGGCGTGCCTTAGTAACTGGAGCTATCCTGTTATTACTGGTCTTGATGTTATGAATATCAGAGAATAGTCTACGGGGAAGGGAGGCTCGGGTGACACTGTCCTTCTTGCCCTCTCTTCCCCACCAGACGTTGACTTCTGCCCACAAGCAGCCCGGTGCTGCCACACGGGAGTAGATGAATACGGCTGGATCGCGGCGGCTGTTGGTTGGAGTCTCTTGTTTCTCACCCTCATCCTGCTCTGTGTGGACAAACTGATGAAGCTCACTCCAGATGAGCCCAAGGACTTGCTAGCCTGAGATTTAGAATCCTAGTCCCAAGAATGTCAATCACCAAGTTGTGGGTAATAGCAGGAGGGGACAGCGCTGATGTGGTTTCCAATATTTCAAAGTCCTTCCACCCCTTTTTGTTTGTTTGGAGTCTTTTGGTTTTGTTTTGTTTTTTGGCCATACTGGGTGGCTGGTGGAATCTTAGTTCCCTGACCAGGGATCAAACCCGGGCCTTGGCAGTGAAAGCTCGGCATCCTAACCGCTGATGACCATGGAAGTCCCAAAGTCTTGTTACACTTATAACCTTCAGTTACTTTTAAAAAGGAAAGGGGACAGGGATCCAAGGAAGACAAGACCAGTGCTGCCAACGCACCTAATTTATAATCTGACATCTCCCTAATTGACTCCTTTACTTGTATTTTTGTGTGGGGAAGTGGGAATTGCTTGTATTTTGACCATCGCTTTCTTCTGTGTTCCAAGAGTGTGGTACACAAGACATAAACTTCAGTCTTATAGTCAGCATATTCAAAACAAAACTCAGAACCTTCTCACCAAAAACAAGTGGTTGTGTTTTGTCCCTTATTTCAGTCAAGGGCGTCACTGTCATTTCAAAATGTGAGAGCCACCTTGGCAGTCTCCTCAGTCCCATGTCTGATGCTTCCTGGGCTCTTGTTCTTCCTTTGACGCCTCCTCATGTCGAGCCTGCCCATTCTCCCTGCCGGCACCCTAGGTCTGGCCCTCATTACCCCGTCCCACCACCATGTCAGGAACACTTCACTTGGTTCTCACTGCCTTCAGGATCTGCCCCTCCTCCCCTAGCTTGTCCCTCCCCTCATCCTGACGTCTTCCACTTCTTTGCTGCCATTCCCTCTGCAAGGGCGGCTGCCTTCCACCTCCACCTCCAGAACGAAGGCCATTTCTCAAAGTCCAGCTCTAATGCTTGCTCTGTCTGTGAGCTTCTCGGCTTGTCTTCTGGGGACCAGGAGCTGGTGGTCTTCGGGCACTTTCGTGGTGCCCCGAGCACAGTTACTGTGAACAACAGGCCTCTTCACAATCAGCTTGTACTTCCTCCTGCTCCGGGGATATAAAAAGCTCTTCTTAATGTTTATCCAATGAATGAATGAATGAACAAACAAATGAATGAGTTCCTGGCCTAGACAAATTTTCATCGTCACTCTGCATCCAGAACCTCCATTTTTCTGGAGCTGGTTGACAAAACTGACCTCTGGAGGAGCCACCTGGCTCTGGCCAACTTAGGGACAATCACTTTGGGCCCAGATGTCAGCATCACTGTGAACTCTTCCAGCAGGAGTTAGGAGGAGAGATGGGTGGGGTCATCAGAAGAAAGAAAGTGCCTCTTTAAGAAAATATGTTTGCTCTTTGACAGCAAACAGTGTTTAGATTAGATAAACTCTAAATAATCATAATACAAAAAGGAAAAGTGAGAGGCCTCCGAAATGGGAAGAAATATTTTCTAGAGGTGGCAAATGATTCAAAGTCATCCTACCGCTCTTTCAGAAAGTCTGAATAAATTTCCCTGAACTGAAGGGATTGCCCAGCACAGTTTGCTCTCTTCTGAAGAGCCAGATCATTTCAGAATCTTAGTTGTTTAATCAGTGAAACAGGATGGACTTATTATTCCAGAGTGTTGATCATATGGACACAAGTATCTCTAAAAGCCTGAGCTATGTGATGGACGTATACATGGGTGGTGCTTCACTTTTTTAGAAATTCAAGGAGTTTCCACCATACATACATGGTTTAATTCCTTCAAGATGAAAAGATTCAGTGTGAAACCGACTTCACTTTATTATCCACAAATTTTTTTAAATAAATCAGTGTGCAATAGTGAAAGAGCACTGTCTCAAAAAGAAAAAAGAAAGAAGGGAGATTAAGATTTATTTCTGGCAAACGTGAACAGAATTGACTCACGCCGCCTTGCTGAGCATCAACCTTCTAATTGGAAAATGTAAGAACTGGACCAAACACGTGTACGCAAACCAGGTTACAAAAGCTCAGTAAGCTATTTGAAGTTCTGCATGTAAGTGGGTGGGTGTGAGGCTCTTCCTTGCAACCAGAGCAGCGAGGCTCTCATCTCTTTTATGCATGTGTGGACCTCGGTGGCCAGATCACATTTGCTGCTTTAAAGAGGGGAGAGTCAGAGCACCAGTTGGCATCTGAGACAATGAGTAGACTCTTAGACTACACTGGAAAGAATTACATGTAGTCGCTGCCACTGTCACAGTGAAATGCAGGCGTTCTGTGACTTTTCTTTCACAAAAGGAAAGCTAGATCAGATCCAAACAATCACTTTTTTCTTTGAGACTGGAAAGAAAGATGGTTGTATCATCTGATGGTTATGTGACCCAGATGCTAACTCTCAGATCTACTCTCAACATGGAATGTCTTTATTCTAGCAAAGCAAAGACTTGTCAGGAAATTTAAAAGGAACACCTGAGAGGGAAAACCAAGGATTGAAGTCCACCTAACAGTTTCCTGTGATAAGGCAGGACCTGCCTCATGGTAGATGCACTTTTCATTTAAAAAACTTTGCCCTCAGGGATCATTGTGGTCCTCAGCACCGCTACAGACTGTGTAACACAGGGCATATCCAGTTTGGGGCATTTCTATGTCAATGTCCTATGCAAAAATAGAATCTTTAAACATTAAGGTGTGGCACAATTACCTGACTTTTTAAATCTATTTCTTTTTAGATGCATGATACCCAAGGACAAACAAACCAAATATATGATTTTTCTATTTAAAATGAAACATTATGCCATGCAAGATTAATAAAAAACAAGTCTTAGGGTAACTTGGGCCTCTTTTCCACAAAAATATATGAAGGCATATTTTTAAACTTAAAGAACAGTCTAAAAATGTTTTTGATGAAGAATATTTCTGTCAGAGTCCTGACATCTGTGTTGAAGTCACATATGGACATACAGTGACATTCATGGGTCTTCGTCAGTGTACGGCAGGAGGGCCGGGCAGACAACCTCAACCTCTCCCTGGGTCTACAACCAGCCTTACCTGACTCAGTCCATCCTCTGTACTTCTGTCCAGAATGATCTGTCTAATCCATGAATAAGGAATTGAGCCACTCTTACCTGCCTAAAATCCTCCAGTGACCACCCACATCTGACAGACTAAACACCATATTTCTACCTGACCCATAGATTTTTCTAGTTTTTTCTTCTCTAGCTTTTTCTCTTCTGTATCCTTCACACACACCCAGTTATGAATTATTTCAGCTCTCTCTCTATCCTCCAAGCCTTCACTCTTGTTCACACAGTCTGAAACATACCCTTCCCAAGAGGCAGATTTGCCATGAACCAAGAGAAGCTTTGTCATCCTGTGAATTTAACTCATATGTAGAGTGCATCATGTGAAATGCCAGGCTGTAATCAAGATTTCCAGGAGAAATATCAACAACCTCAGATATGCAGATGATACCACTTTAATGGCAGAAACAGGAACTAAAGAGCCTCTTGATGAGAGTGAAAGAGAACGGTGAAAAAGCTGGCTTAAAACTCAACATTCAAAAAATTAAGATCATGGCATCTGTTCCCATCACTTCATGGCAAATAGATGGGGAAAAAGTGGAAACGGTGACAGATTTTCTTTTCTTGGGCTCCAAAATCACTGTGGACAGTGACTACAGCCACAAAATTAAAAGATGCTTGCTCCTTGGAAGAAAAGCTATGACAAACCTAGACAGCCTATTAAAAAGCAGAGACATCATTTTGCTGACAAAGGTCCATCTAGTTAAAGCTATGATTTTTCCAGTAGTCATGGGCAGATGTGAGAGTTGGACCATAATGAAGGCTGAGCACCAAAGAACTGATGCTTTTGAACTGTGGTGTTGGAGAAGACTTTTGAGAGTCCCTCAGACAGCAAGGAGATCAAACTAGCCAATCCTAAAGGAAATCAAACTTGATGCTGAAGCTGAAGCTCCAATACTTTGGCCACCTGATGTGAAGAACTGACTCATTGGAAAAGACCCTGATGCTGGGAAAGATGGAGGGTAAGAGGAGAAGGGGGTGACAGAGGAGGAGATGGTTGGATGGCATCACCGACTCAATGAACATGAGTTTGAGCAAACTGCAGGAGATAGTGAAGGACAGGAAAGCCTGGTGTGCTGCAGTTCATGGGGTCACAAAGAGTTGGACACAACTTAGCAACTGAACAAGAGAAGCTTTCATTTCTGGTCCTCTTTCTTGTTTGCCCCTCTCCAAGACCTTCTATCTAGTTTTGTATTTCTTATTTGGTATCTTTTTTTAGAAGAGGACACTCTAATTATGTACATTTTAGGTCCCATAAACCTGGACCTGCCCGTGCTCTTCCCTCCCTTCTCCCTCTCCTGATTGGATTCATTTGGTTTATTCAGACTGGTCTTCCAAGTCAAGTTATCCTCTCCTCTCTGGACATACACACATATACACACACATATACATGCACGCATGTACACCCTACCTCAGTGGCCTGTGCTCACCTCCAGGGCAGCACTGTGACAAAGACTTTCTCTCCCCTTAAGGGAGAAAAGGGAACCTTCCCACACTGTTGATGGGAATGTAAATTGGTACAGCCACTATGAAGAACAGTACGGAGATTTCTTTAAAACCTAGGAACAAAACTGCCATATGACACAGCAATCCCACTACTGGGCACATACCCTGAGAAAACCACAATTTTAAAAGACACATATAACCCAATGTTCACTGCAGCACTATTTACAATAGCCAGGACATGGAAGCAACCTAGATGTCCAGCAACAGAAAGAAGTTGTGGTACACATATACAATGGAATATTACTCCATAAAAAAGAACAAATTTGAGTTAACTCTAATGAGGTGAATGAACCCAGAGCTCATTATACAGAAAGTTGAGTCACAAAGAGAAAAACAAATATCATCAGTTCAGTTCAGTCGCTCAGTCGTGCCCGACTCTTTGCGACCCCATGAACCGCAGCACGCCAGGCCTCCCTGTCCATCACGAGCTCCCTAAGTCCACCCAAACCCATGTCCATCAAGTCGGTGATGCCATCAAGCCATCTCATCCTCTGTCGTCCCCTTCTTCTCCTGCCCTCAATCTTTCCCGTATCAAGGTCTTTTCCAATGAGTCAGCTCTTCACATCAGGTGGCCAAAGTATTTAATGCATATATATGGAATCTAGAAAAATAGTACTGATTAATCTATTTGTAGGGCAGCAATAGAGAGACAAAAAGACATAGGGTACAGACTTGTGGACACACTGGGGGTGTCAGACAAATTGAGAGAATAGCATTGAAACATATACACTACAATATGTAAAATAGATAGCCAGTGGGAATTTGCTGTATGATGCAGGGAGCTCAACCCAGTGCTCTGTGACAACCTAGAGGGGTGGGATGGAGGTTCAAGAGGGAGGGGACATATGTATACCTATGGCTGATTTATGTTGATATATAGTAGAAACCAACACAACAATGTAAAGGAAATATCCTCCAATCAAAAATAAATAAATTATACATATATAAAAAGAATCCACCTGCCAGTGCAGGGGACATAGTTTCAATGCCTGCTCCAGTAAGATTCCACAGAACTCGGGGCAACTAAGCCCTCGAACTGCAACTACTGAGCTCACGTGCACTCCAAAGCCCGTGCTGTGCAACAAGAGAAACCACTGCAATGAAGACTAGCTCTCCGCAATTAGAGAAAACCTGCATGCAGCAACGAAGACCCAGCACAGTCAAAAATAAAGTAAACACACACACACACACACTCTCCCCTTGACCAAACTCCTTTGAGACTCCTTCTCAACTAGCCCTCAACTTGGTCTACACAAACTACAGACTCTCAACATAAATAATTTCATCCGACCCATCCCCCCATATTAAAGACTCGAACAAACACTAACCCAGTTTCTAATAGCTGAAGACTGCATCCCTAGGATGGCCCTGCTGCTGCTGCTGCTGCTGCTAAGTCGCTTCAGTCGTGTCCGACTCTGTGCGACCCCACAGATGGCAGCCCACCAGGCTCCGCCACCCCTGGGATTCTCCAGGCAAGAATACTGGAGTGGGTTGCCATTTCCTTCTCCAGTGCATGAAAGGGAAAAATGAAAGTGAAGTCGCTCAGTCGCTAGCCCCCTTTAAAGTGCCTGTCTGAGAAAGCTCAAGGCTGCCAGAAGAACTTGCTGTTTCTTCCAGCCAGTGCCTGACAAGAGGCCCTGACCATACTTAGAGCATTTATTAAAAAGGGCTTAGCTGTGAATTCTTCCTCTGTCCCTTCAAGATGTCTCTATCGAGATCAATGTCTCTATCGAGATGTCTCTATATTGATGCTGTCTATCCATCCATCCATTCATCCATCTGTATCTCCTACAGCTCAAGACCTGAAAGCCATTCCTTTAAAATTTAATCATCAGGAAGGATAGGGTCTCTGTCCCCGTCCTCCCTGGCCTCTGTGGAGGGAAAGAATCCTGGCTTCGATGACTGCCAGAGAGCAAGCAGAGCTGACCTGATCAGAATTCACACTCACCAACTCTATAATTTCTCAATTCCCTGACTCTGCTGAGCCCCCCTCACCCACCCCTGCTCCCTCATTTCCCTATAAAACACCCAGTCACTTCTGTAGTTTTATCCTAGACTCTCTTCTCTGTTGCAGTAGTTCTTGTTAACATCTGTCCTCACCACCTTAGTGTCCGGCTCTGTTTATCTTGGACAACTGAGCACTGTGGACGACAGTATCTACCTGCCTGCCTCTCTCACTGGTCTCTCTGAAGGCAGAAACTATGTCTTTCACCTCTGATTCCTTCCACTGACCCAGAGCCAGGTGCATAGCAAAAACTCAACAAACATCTGATGAGTTAATGCATCAGAGGAGACCCAGGAGCGTGGCCTGTGCAAACCACCACAGTGAAGTGAGAGACCTATGAAGACAAAGAAAGAGGCTCTTGGGGAAATTTGAGGTTTCAAGGTTGGGAAAATTTTAAATTATTGTTTTCATAAGTTTATGACTACACATAATTAAGTCAATTGTGGAAACAAGTATCTGGCAGACCTACCCAAAAAGTTGATTCTGTGATGAGAGATTCTACATACAAATGGACAAGGGCTAGATCTTATATAAAAACAGAACTTTAACCCACAATCTGCAGCAACCAGTCCAGGAAGCCAACCCACCAGCCTCAGCAACTAATCCAGGAAATCAAACCACCTCCACAGCAACTGGCTCAGACAGCCAGGGTTTGGTTAATAATGGACAGCTTCAGATAGTTTAGGATCAAGCACAGGAAGCCAAATATTTGCCCCCCTGACCAGTCATACAGAATGCCCCACTCATCCTCAGTCCATCGACAGTCATCCCAGGCCTACAGCCTCTGATGGAGCACATCTGAATATCTGAAGTCTTCCTCCTTTCACCATCAAGCCTTCCCATGCCCCTGCCCACATCTGAGTCTCTGCCAAACATAAATGATGGTGGCCAACTCCCAGAATAAATAGTATTTTCTTGTTCTTAGCTGGGTGGTCTTTGCTTATTTCCACAGTGATGATTTGCTGAACTCTTTGTTGAAATATTTGTCTTGTTCTTTGCATCTTGAAGGAGATCTTTTTATCTGGGAGATTCCTATTACCAGGTCAAAATGAAGCAAGTTATTGAGAGAGAGTATTATGAGCTGAACTCTGTCTCCCCCAAAACTCATGCTGGTATTGTAACCCCCAGGACTTTGTAATGTGAACTTATTCGGAAATGGGGTCATTGCAATTGCAATGAATTAAGATGAGGTTACCCTGGAACAGACTTCAATTGGGTCTCTAATCCGACATGTCCTTATATAAAAAGGAGACTTTCAATACAGATACACACACACCACACACAGGGAGGACGCACGTGATGAAGGCAGAGGTCAGGGTGATGTATTCACAAGCCAAGGATATCTAAAGGTCATCAGCAACTGCCAGAGGCAGGGTGAGGGGTGGGGAGAGGCCCGGAACAGATTCCCTCCATGCCCCTCAGAGGGAACCACCACCTCGCTCTCAGGTGTTCAGCCTCCAGAACAGTGATGCAGTACATCCCTATTGGTCTCAGCCACCCAGTTTGCAGTACTTTGTTAGAGCAACCACAGCAAACTAATATAAAGAGTACGGTTTTTTGAAAAATTAGCAGCTTCAACTTGAAATCAAGGGGAGTCTGGTGCCCAGGGTTTGCAATGAAGCATTGAATGTGAACAGATAGGCAGGATGCTTTCCTATGGAGCTTCAAGCTGTGGGCACGTGGAGTGAGTCACCCTTGGGGACAATTTTGCAGTGAACCTAAAGAAGGAATAAGGAAGGCTCAGGCTGCCTTCTGCACCTCTTCATGGCCCAAGATGGCTCTCCTCTCCACACCACACACTACCTGTCCAAGAACAGGTCAAGAGGGTGGAGATGCTGCCTTGGAAGATGCGACACCTGGAGGTGAGAGATGCCAGCCCAAGGGTCACATACAAACTGTGCACAGCATGAAAGCACCATTGCAGCCAGACTTACTGTGTGAGAGCTGGGGGAAGGCAGGAGGGGAATGCAGGACTTGTGGGCTCTCATGTCAGTCCTGGGGTGGCAGGAGGCCTCCTTCTAGAAAACCCCTCTAATAAACCCACACTGCACACAAGGCTGTGCACACACTCAGGAGAGCACACACACAGTGTCGCCTTGTTCTGGCCACAACTAAGGTCCTTGAGCCCACTTCCCTCACCGGTCCACTCCCTACCTATTGCCTGACCCTGCCACACGAGGTCCTCCCCGCTCCCCACCTGACTCTGAATGGTCCTGGGGAGAGGAACCCAAGGCAGGGTGCCTGGGGCCTGGAGTGCGCTTGAGCACGACAGCGAGTGTGGGGCGGAGGCTGCTGCCCACTGGGATCTAGAAAGCTCTTTGAGCATAGCTCAGGTTATTCGCATCCACTTACCCAGGTTTCCTTGAGGGATGGGCACCTTTTAAAATATGCATAGAGGTGTCCTAAACCTCTATGCTGAAACCTGAGGAAAAAGAAATGACACTTAAGATGTAATACTTGGCTTCAATTACATGCTTGTCTGGCTACAAAACACGCTTGCTTTATAGCATATTTGGAAATGCATTGTTTGAACTGTACTGAAATGGGAATTCCCTGGCAGTCTAATGGTTAGGACTTTGAGCTTCCACTGCAGGGGCCATGGGTTCAATTCCTGGTTGGAGAACTAAGATTCTGCATGCCACCCAGCATGGACAAAGAAACAAAACAAACTGTACTGAAAAGGCTGAAGTTTAAAAAAAAAAACTTGATTTTTTTTTTTTGGCCAGATTGATAAAGTGCCAGCGATGAAAAAAGCCACAGCACAGATGGCAACACTGTCTGGTGGACTATAAACATGCAGTTATGCAGTTTCCACCATCAAAGAAGCCATTCTTCCTTCCCGCTAAAGCAGACGGGCCCACAAATGCATTCATCAAGGAATAAGAGCTAAACTGATTCTGGAAGAGTAGGCAAATATTTCTGTTTTCACTGGTTGAGCAAGTAGCTTCTTTCTCAAATTTTGTATTGTTATAAGCAATATATGCAATATAGGGAACAATTATACTTTGGAGGTGATGAGATCAAATATTCTTTTAAAAACTGACAAGTTATCAAGTCATGCAAAGACACAGAGGAAGCTTAAATGCACATTACCAAGTGAAGGAATTCAATCTGAAAAGGCTACGTACTAAATAATGACAATTATGTGACATTCTGGAAAAGGCAAAACTATAGAGACAGTAAAATAAAAAAGACCAGTGGTTGGAGATGGGAAGGGATGAAGGGGCTGGTCACGGAAGATTTTTAGGGCAGTAAAACTATTCTGTATGAGGCAATAATGGAGGATGCATGTCATTATACATTTGTCCAAAACCATAGAATGTACACCAGGAGTGAACGCTAATATAAACCATGGACTTCAGGTGATAATGATGTGTCAATGTCGGCTCTGTCACAAAGGTATCACTCTGGTGGGAGATGCTGAGAGCCGGGGAGGCTCTGCATTGTGGAGGCAGGGATCTATGGGAAATCTCTGTACCCTCTGCTCAGTTTTGCTCCAAACCTAAAGACCCAAAAAGCAAAAGTCTATTTTTAAAAGCAGATTTACAGGTATCTCAGAGAATCTTAGTACTCATGAACAGAAAACTACTTAGAGGAAGGTAACTTCTGTATCTTATGCACTAGCACCAAATTTTAATGCCTAAATTAGTTTATCAAGTCCATTCTTAGGATCACTGAATAAATCAAAATTGTAAGTACTTGTTTTCTTTTAAGAGAACTGTACTCACTTATTTATTTGGGGGGAAATGTATGATACACAGTCAATGGTTAGTCCAGCCTGTCTTCATTTTACTCTGTATTCACTTTTACCCCCATCTCTCTCATATTTTCCTGTTTCAATCCCCTAAGGCAACCCTATAGCCCCTATACAGGCTCCTGTAAAATATAAAGTACTACTGTAAGTGTAGGTACTTTGAATTCACATAAGCTAGATCTCATCCTGCCTCTTACTTTGTTCACACATTGCTGATGTTTTTAAGACCTATTTGCTCTTCTACGTCCATAAAACCAGAGCGTCTTGCTGCTACACAGGGTTCTACCAATGAGCAATCACAGCTCACTTCCCCATTGCCAGGAATGTACCCCTAGACTGGCTCCAAGTCCCACCTCCACACCACACTGTCACCAAAATCCTCAGAAGTTTCCTTTATGGGTTTGTGAATGTATTTCCCTGGGCAAACACTGCGAGCTACAGTAACACTGTGTCACAGGAGAAACACATTTTTAATTAAAGTATTACAGGATAACTTGCTTTTTAAATCAGCATACAGTTATTTCATTCAGTTGTCCCAGAAACTGAAATTGATTTTTCATTGTTTCTATCCATCTCCCTATTCCAGGATAGACATCCATCATTTCTACTCCTCACTCAAGAATAATACACATAACATTCCCATTGTTAAATGCTGAATTCAATTTATTCAATTCAATTTTATCTTGAATCTGAAGATAGCATTGCTATTGATTTCCATCAGCATTTTTCTTTTCAATGTGATTTTTTTTAAGGTTATCTATAAGTGAAATCCTGGCTTCCCAGATGGCTCAGGGGTGAAGTATCTGCCTGCTAATGCAGGGGACCCGGGTTTGATCCCTGGGTTGTGAAGATCCCCTGGAGCAGGCATGGCAACCCACTCCAGTATTCACGTCTGGAGAATTCCATGGACAGAGGAGCCTGGCAGGCTACAGTCCATGGGGTCACAAAAGAATCAGACACGATTGAGCACACAGGCTATAAATGAAATTCTGGGCAAGTGTGCCTTTTAGCTGAATTGAAAAATAAAAATTTCTGCCCGATTACTTTATTCCTGGCTCCAGGGCAGATTTCTCAGCTTCAGATATGCCAGGGTTGTGCCAGGTTTGAGGAAATGCAGAAAAACTGTCTTGTTAAGAGAGCAACTCTGATGGATCTTTTTGGAACCATGATGATATCTCAGTGTGTTTTTCCCAGAAAGGAACCAAAATGTAGCTTCTACTGGTCAGTTCTGAAAGTCCATCCCAGAAGTGAAAACAAACAACAGAGTGGGCCACGAGGCTGGATGACAGCTGTGTTCCAGGCTAAGATAATGAGAAAATCTCAGACATAGTAACCTACAAGGCTTATACTGAGGCTATTTCAGATTCCATAGAACACTTAAATGTAAATGTCAGGGAGGCAGGGGGTTTTCATAATTTTTAGAATTATTTTTAATATTTTAAAATAATTCCACAGATGATACACCTCTGCAAGAGTTAAATGTTCCAGGGGGTAAAGGGAACCTTCCAGAGTACCATAACATCTCCAGTTTGCATTCAGAGACGTCAGCCTTCCAGCCCATCTCTGGATGAAGTCACGCAGAAAGCTGCCAACTCAATAGGATCAAACTTCTTACCTCCAGCTTTCCAAGGGCAATCCCCTTGAAGAACCCCAGGAGTGGGGCTGCAAGTAGCGGGGGTGGCAGGGAGTCTGATGGATAAGACCTGTGTGATGGGAGCAATTTGCATGTAAAGCAAATCAGACTTCCACGACAGTCTGAGGATGAGAACATTTTTTGCTTTTTTCAGCTTTGTGAGTGAAAGTGTTAGTCACTCAGTCATGTCCAACTCTTTGTGACCCCATGGACTATAGCCCACTAGGCTTCTCCACTAAAATTGACAAAAATTTTATATATTTAAGGTATACAACATGGTAACATTTAAAATTTTTTTTGCCCAGAAACGTTTACCTTAACATTCAATGTTATCTACATAAATTACTTTTACAGGCATCTGAGGGGTTTCAGTGAAATCCAGGGAGATAATGTAAGTTGGCCAAAGTCATATCAGTCTAAGCAGCTCAGCTTGGATTAAAAATATGCATAAATCTAGGGACCATGGTTAAGACTCTGCACTTAACCATGGTTAAGAGGTCCATGGTTAAGACTCTGCACTTCCAATGCAGGGGGTGTGAGTTCAATCTTTAGTCAGAAAACTAAGATCCCACATGCTGTGTGGTGTGGGCAAAAAATAATAATAATAATAAATCTGATTCCCTCTAGGCTTGGAATTCTTTGCTTTAAATCTTCATCAGCAAGACTGCCTGGAATGCGGGGACAATGTAGTGAGTCAGAACTGGAAGGGACCTTAGAGGCCAAGAGATTCCATCTCCTTCTCTGCCTGCCCCTCCCTCTCCCTCACCCCCTACACATTTAATTACACCTTGATGACTTCCAGAAAATTATGTTCATCACACTATGAAAGAGTCCCTTAAATTCCATGTATATTGAAAGCAAATTAATTCAAAGGGAAAACCCCTTAGGAAATGATCTGGAAAAGTAATAGTTGTTTCCAGTATTCACTATTGAAGATAATGTAACCTATTGAGAAAAGAACACTAAATAGCAAAGAACAAGGTCAAGGAAAGGTAATACAACTATGGGATATTATACAGATATAAAATGATAACTATGAAAAGTATGTGGAAACTCTTTTATTGGTCAAATTATAAAATATTAAGTATACAAAAAATTATTTTATTACTCAATGCTGGTGAGGATACAATGAGATGTATTCTCAAGGTGGACCTGGAAGATATAAATTGGCCCAGGAATCCTAAAAAATAATTGATGATATGGAATATGACCCTTTAAATCTATTCAGATTATTCACCTCAGTAATTTCACCTCTAGGAATTTATTCTAAGGAAAGAATCTGAAAATTAGACAACTTATACACAAAGATATTTATCACAGCATTATTTACAAGAGCAAAACATTAGAAACAACCAAATGTTAAACACCAAGAACATGGTTAAAATTATGGTAGATCCACAGACAGGAATATCATGCAGAAAAACATATGGCCCCTTTCACCACGTGAGGATACAATGAGAGGTCAGCAACCCAGAAGGGGTGCCTCACCCTACTATGCTGATACCCTGATCTCCAAGTTCCACCTCCAGAACTAACCACACTTTTCATACTTCAGCAAGAATGGTGAAGGAGCCAGGAATTCCTTCCTTGAAGTGTTAAAGGAAACAGGAGTGCCAACCACAAAAGTTTACAAAGAAAAAAATGTACTCAAGTTACTGAAGGAAAAATGTTTTTAGTGAAGAAGTTAACTCAGATATATGCAAGCTATAAGATAATGAATTACAAAGAATTTGGAAAAAATACATCTATTTAGACATAAAACAGGTCTAAACACAGGTCTTTAGTGACATGAGATACTGTTTATGACAATGCTAAAAAAGAAAACAGGATAGAAAATTATATATACGCTATGTCCCTCAGCTATGTAAAGTAAGAAGCATAGGGAAAAGCCTAGAAGGAATTTCATCCAAATTTCAGAGCCATTTGAATAAGCTGCAGGCAAGCATGTGTGTGTGTGTGTGTGCACGCACGCACATGGGCTCTGTCATATCTGACTCTGAGTCATATCTGACTCCGTGCACTGTAGCTGACCAGGCTCCTCTGTCAGTGGAATTTTCCAGGCAAGAATACTGCAGTGGGTTGTCATTTCCTTCTCTAGAGGATCTTAATCCAGAGATCAAACCCGCATCTCTTGTGTCTCCTGCACTGGCAGACAGATTCTTTACCACTGTGCCACCTGGGAAGCCCCCATAGTAACCTTGGGCAACACTATATAGGAGAACACGTATGTATGGGTAGCACATGTGCATGTATTTAATTGACCATCAAGTCTTCCTGTTTCAATGCAACATGTAAAGAGCTTGAAACTCTGTTATAAGGTATTTGTATCACCTGTGAAGCAGTATAGTATTTGCAAATGGACTTGGGCTAGTCATAAATGTGTATCACAAACTCTAGGGCAATTGCTTAAGAAAGTAAAAATAGAAGTAAAACTGAAATGTTAAAAGAGGAGAGAAATGGAATGATATAGTGAGTGAGTGAGTGAGCAAAAGTTGCTCAGTTGTGTCCGACTCTTTGCAATCCCATAGACTATACAGTCCATGGAATTCTCCAGGCCAGAATACTGGAGTGGGTGGCCTTTTCCTTCTCCAGGGGATCTTCCCAACCCAGGAATCGAACCCAGGTCTCCTGCATTGCGGGCGGATTCTTTACCAGCTGAGCCACAAGGGAAGCCCTAAATGCTCAGAAAAGCAAAGAAGGTATTAAAAGAATGGAAGACAAAAAAAAACAGAAATGAACAAATCAATGAATGAAAATAGTAGCAAATATGGCAAACATGTCATAGTCACTATAAATGTGAGTGGTCTAAATAAACCAATTAAAAGAATATCAGAATGAATAGAAAAAAAAGACAACTACATGTTGTCTACAAGAAACCCACTTTAAATATAAACACATAGATTAAATATAAAGGGATGGAGAAAAATATACCATGCTAACACTAATAAAAAGAAAGTTGGTATAGTTATGTTAATTTCAGAGCAGAATTCAGAGAAAGAAATTTATCAGGGGTAAAGAGAAGTATTATAAAAAGAGAAAGAGGCCAATTTTCCAAGAAGATATAACAATTCCTAATGTGTATATTCCTAACAACAAAGCAGCAAAATACATGAGGCAAAAACTGATAGAACTGCAGAGAGAAACAGATGAATCCACTATTATAGCTAGAGACTTTGATACCCCTCTATCAGCAACTGACAAACCCAGCAGGCAGAAAATATCAGTAAGGACATAGTTGAACAGAACAGCCACATCAATCAACTGAATTTAATTGACATTCATAGACTACTTCATCCAACCACAACAGATTACACATTCTTCTCCAACTCACAGAATATTCACCAAGATGGACTATATTCTGGGCCATAAAAAATTAAAAAGAAATAGCTCCCTGCCACTCAGTCATTGTATGTGTGCTTAGTTGTGTCTGACTCTTTGCAAACCCCTGGGCTGTAGCCCTCCAGGCTTCTCTGTCCAAGGGATTTCCCAGGCAAGAGTACTGGAGTGGGCTGCCATTTCCTACTCCAGGGGATCTTCCCAACCCAGAGATTGAACCCGTTTCTCTTGCGTGTCCACATTGGCAGTTGGAATCTTTACCACTGGACCACCTGGGAAGCCCATGATACCCCAAATAACAAACATTATTAAGTTGAATGTATCTTTCTAGCCATGGAAAATGAAGCAGAGCTCATATTATAAAAAGCACAAAATTAGACAATCTTTGGGCTTCCCTGGTGGCACAGAGGGTAAAACGTCTGCCTTCCATGTGGGAAACATGGGTTCAACCCCCGGGTCGGGGAGATCCTCTGGAGAAGGAAATGGCAACCCACTCCAGTCCTCTTGCCTGGAAAATTTGCAAAGAGTTGCAAACGACTGAGCAACTTGACTTCTCTGACTGTGAAATAATATTTTTGCTGCCTATCAATTTTTTCTCAGAAGCAGAAAGATTGTCAGTTTTTGCATCTCTTCAGACTGACCTGAATCTGGGCTGTGTTCTGTTTCCCCTCCTTGCACGATGGGATAATATTCCTACTCCTCCAAACGCCAATTCCCCCATTATCCACTGAATCCCAGCCTTCTCACTTTCTTCTCTTGTCTTCACTCCATGGGTCACCCCCATCAGCTCACAACATGTCTGGTATCCATTAATTTTAAGGTTGCCACGTTCAGCAAGTAACAACACAGACACCTAGGAAAATTTCAGTGTCAGGTAAACAAGTAACATATTAGTGTGCGCGTCTCATGGAATATTTCAGTTCAGTTCAGTCACTCAGTTGTGTCCGACTCTTTGCGACCCCATGGACTGCAGCATCATGCAATATGTAAGACATACTAAAAACTGAAAACAAAGCCTTCCTATTTGTCTGAAATTTAACTTAATTGGGTTCCCTGTATTTTATTTGGCAACCTTACATCGTTCACCCTACAGCCCTTGTCTTCCAGTTATCGTCCCTTTCCTTTTCTTTCCTTCTCAGCAAAGTGCCTGAAAAGAGTTGTCTGAATTCTCCTTTCTCTCCATTCCCCCTCCTAATCCTCTTTCACTCTGTGTCCAAGCTAACTTCTTTTGCCAGCACTCCACAGAGACTGACGGCCTCCATGCTGTTTTTTGGAGGATGAGATTGGTCTTATTCCCCAGTGTATTCCAAGTTCCTGGTGCTTATAACAGTACCTATCACAGAGCTGGTACTCAATCAATGTTTATTTAATGAATGCACTCATGTATCTGCAGTATCATCAGACGGGTCAGTTTTCAGCAAATTTATTTGCCATTCCATGAGATTCTCAATGCTGGAATTGAAATTGTTCACTTTCATATATACATAACACACCATGTTCTAACTATAGAAGCGAATCTTTAAGTCATTCAATTTTATTCACAGCTACTTTTTCAAGACATACTGAACAACATCTTGCCCTTCCTTCATTTTATGGCATAACTAAGCACAATGAAGCAGGGAGATGGACGTCCCCTCACCCTACTGACTCTGGGGAGAGCCTGAGCTGCTTTTGTTCAGTCCTATCCATAGCATCATCTCCGTTCCAAGTGTCTAGAGCCTCACCTTCTTCCTCACTGTCCCATGAGCATCTCGGAAAAGAACTGAGTGGGAAGGGAGGACTCAATGCCCAGAGATACAGTCCTTCTGCTGGAGGCCATGGGGGCAGGGCAGGGGGGGGACAGGCTTAGTGCCATGAAGAAGGTCCTCACGAGAGGCCAATGCGAAGATATTCTAGAGATGACTGAAATCATTGCTAAGTTCTTTCTTTTAACTGGGCCAAGACCGACTTTCTTGGATTGTTAGTTTTGTCTTTCAGAACACAATCAAATATGTAAAGCAAGTCAATTCTCTTTCTCATGATGACACTTTGAACATCTGAAGATAGCTTTGTCTCTTACAAGCCTTCACTCCTCAGGGCAAACACCTAGCTTCTTGATTTCTTTCTCAAAGGAGGTGGTTTCCAGTCCTTACATTCTGGCTCCCTTTCTCCCAGTCTTTCCATCCAATTCATGAGCATTTCTTTCAAAATAGAGTGCCTGAATTCTTCATGTAACCAACCTGGGAGATAGAAATTCTTACAGGGCAACATGTTACTATTTATAATGTCTAAGTCAGGGTTGCTCCCCAAACATCTCCAGTGCTCCTAATGGTCCCTAGAATGTCAGTTAACACCCCCAAATCTTTTCCCATAAAATCTGTTAGACCATATTCCCTTTATCATATATGCATATCATAGATTTTTTAAACCTAGGAGTAGAACTTTAAATTTTATAGGAATAAATGAAATTCTGTTAACATTCTTTTCCTATGTTTTAGCCTGTCAACTTCATTCGTAATTCTGCTTGTCATTTGTCACAATACCATCCTTCTACATGTTGAGGCGTCTCAAATTCAGTAAGTCACTCTGAACCCATTGATGGAAAGAGCATACAAACTCTTTAACTTCTGAGGTCCAGGGGCCAGTAACCTCAGAAGACAGAAACCTTAATTATCCAGAAAGGGGTTGAGACACGGAGGACTCTGTCATAGGCTAAAGTAACTTTTGATCCTACAGAAATACTTGAGATGTTACTTTTGGTTCATCCATCAGTGGGTTAGGGAGAGAAAGGTAGGCAGTCTGGGAGGAAATATGTTATGGAAAGTTGATGTCTATGCCCAGTTAGCCAGTGAAGAGAAAGTCACTGAGGCAGACACTTTTCACCAGAGTCCCCCCAAAGCAGTTTATGTACAAAAGGCAGAGCTTGAGTTACCTTAAAGCCGAGGCTAGAAATGGGATATCGCTTTCTGAACAGGCCTCCCTGTCCATGAAGTCCTCTATCTCAGCTACAAGCACCATCAAGTTCCTGCAAAATTCCATGAAATCTGTCAGGAGGTCAATCAGGCAGTGCTCCCTAGAGGCAGCCGCAGAATTAGCCACAAAGGGATGGGGTTCTCAAGGTGATGGTGCCATTTTCCTCCAGCAGTGGAAGGTCCCCAGGCACATACCCCACCCCTCTTTCCAGATTATACCCCGGCGCCAATTCTAATGCTTATGCCCCTTCCTGACCCTCCCCTAGCCCTCGTATACTTTGGAAACCAAATCAATAGCTTATTAGAAGATCAAAGTGGGTTCAGAGTGGCTTACTGAATTTGAGATGCCTCACCCGGATCAGTCCCAATCACCAAACAAGATTAAATTGACTGAGATTTATTAAAATTTAAAAAAAAATTTTTTTTGACTGCATTATCTCTAATGGTGAAGTTATACTGGTTTTTATTTTCTTTTTTGCTAATCTGCATTTTGTCCAGAAAAGATAAAATGAAAAAAGATTGGGGTTAATGGGCTACCTGCAGTAATATGATGTTCTGATTTAAATTTGATTACATCTTTTTTTTTTTTTCAAGAACTTTACTCGTAACTTGTGTATCATATTTGTCTTGCAAAGAATCCAGAAAAGAACAGTATCAGGGAAATATAAAAGTAAAACAACATTCAAAACACCTGCTGGTTCTTGACTTCAAATCCAGGCCATGATTTCTTTCTTTCCCTGCCTCCCCTGCCACAGCCCACCCCCACCCCCAACCCAGATCCCCCCCCACCAACACACAGCTTTAGGAATTTCTAAAGGGAATAGCTACTTCTCACTTCTTCTAAAAGCAGAACATCTCTACTGTTCTTCAAAAACAGGCACAATGCAGAACTACTTTGAGGGAAAAAGACCAACATTTGTACTAAAATACAGCAACTCCATTTTAGTTTTTAAGTCATTCTTAAACAAAACAAACAAAAAAACTCTTTGTACTGATGTTTTCTTTAGAAAAATCTCAGAATTGTAAAATGCTAAATGAAAGAAACATCAGGAGAAACGCTGGGCTGGAAGAAGCACAAGCTGGAATTAAGATTGCCAGGAGAAATATCAATAACCTCAGATATGCAGATGACACCACCCTTATGGCAGAAAGTGAAGAACTAAAGAGCCTCTTGATGAAAGTGAAAGAGGAGAGTGAAAAAGTTGGCTTAAAGCTCAACATTCAGAAAACAAAGATCATGTCATCTGGTTCCATCACTTCATGGCAAACAGATGGGGAAACAATGGAAACAGTGGCTGACTTTATTTTTTTGGGCTCCAAAATCACTGCAGATGGTGACTGCAACCATGAAATTAAAAGATGCTTGCTCCTTGGAAGAAAAGTTATGACCAACCTAGACAGTATATTAAAAAGCAGAGACATTACTTTGCCAACAAAGGTCCATCTAGTCAAAGCTATGGTTTTTCCAGTAGTCACATATAGATGTGAGAGTTGGACTATAAAGAAAGCTGAGCACCGAAGAACTGATGCTTTTGAACTGTGGTGTTGGAGAAGACTCTTAAGAGTCCCTTGGATTGCAAGGAGATCCAACCAGTCCATCCTAAAGGAAATCAGTCCTGAATATTCATTGGAAGGACTGCTGCTGAAGTTGAAACTCCAATACTTACCTGATGCAAAGAACTGACTCATTGGAAAAGCCCCTGATGCTGGGAAAGATTGAAGGTGGGAGGAGAAGGGGACGACAGAGGATGAGATGGTTGGATGGCATCACCGACTGAATGGACATGAGTTTGAGTAAACTCCAGGAGTTGGCGATGGACAGGGAGGCCTGGTGTGCTGCAGTCCATGGGGTCGTAAAGAGTCAGACATGACTGAGCGACTGAACTGAACTGAAATGAAAGAAACCACTGATTTCAGGAATATCATCACACCACAAAATCAAAATCTAAATACTTACACTAATGAGTATTTTCAGGGTACTGATGTAACCATCTATGAGCCAGTTACTCTAAAACAACTTTACAATAGGAGTTGTCCAGATTTGTTCTGTGTTCCACACTTCTGTAATTCTATCCTTTGGCACAAGTATGACAAATAGTAGTTTAACTACATGAATGTGGACTACCTAGATTTGTGACTATAATTGTTTCAGTCTCCCAACACCAGAGAGATCAAACACGTACCACCTCCAATTACTCCCCCAGGAAGGTCCAGCAAGGAAGGTGAGGGAGATCTTTAGAGGAAGAAAGTTACTAGGTAAATAGTGTCCAACTCAACAAAAATAAAAACATTTCATTAATCACCTAACCCAGGCACTGGACCAAGGATCTCTTATTTGTTTTTGCTTCTTGTTTTCTTCTTACCTGAAGCTGTGCTTGGCAGGCACAACATGGAAGAGGAGAAAGAGGGAGAAAAAAATGCCAATTTGGTTTAAATCCACATTTATGTCAACCTAGTGGTCAAGGTCTGGGCATGGGACCAGCCTGACCTTTCTCCTAAGCCTTAGCTGCTTCTCCTAATTCCCTGTTCTACTATTTTGAACCTTTTTACAATCAGAGCATGTGAAATTTCTTAGGGGAACAGGGTGTGCCAGGTAGTCCTCTGGTTTTAATATGAAGTATATCAGGGCTTTCCTGATAGCTCAGTTGGTAAAGAATCCGCCTGCATAGCAGGAGACCCCGATTCGATTCCTGGGTCAGGAAGATCCGCTGGCGAAGGGATAGGCTACCCACTCCAGTACTCTGGCCTGGAGAATTCCATTGACTGCATATAGTCCATGGGCTTGCAAAGAGTCGGACATGACTGAGCGACTTTCAATTCAATTCAATATTGATTAAAAGAGAACATAAAAGTATCTTAAAACTATCACACTTATTTCTTCGGGTATGTCTAAAATATTGGCATATCTGGCCAGAGTGTATATATTTTTTAAAATCCCTTTTTCTTTCATGGATTTTCAGTTTTGTCAGTGTGCTTAAACTTTCCTGATATCCTGTATTTCTGTTGTTTACTAGTTTTTTTTTAAGCTCTGTAAACAGTGGAAACATACTTTAAAGTAGACCACATAGTGGTCCACTCCCTTCAATTTTTAGCTCAAACTCTCCTTTTGGTTGATTCTGTGAACTCTCCGTCATGAAGCCTTATTTTCTGCCAAGACTTGCAATCATTAACTGTGGTTTCCACTTCACCAGGAGCTGACTACCTTGAGAAGCGAGGCAAGTTCTGGGTCATGGAGGCCCGGGGCAGGCTCTTAATAGTCTCTGCGAGGACCTTTGGGCTTTATCTGTACCCGACTAGTTTTTTAAATTTCAACTAACTTTAGAGAAAAACTGCAAAAATTGTGTTTCTGTATTCCTTTTCCATAGCTTCCTCTAATACTAAAGTTAGCAAAATCAACAAACGAACCTCTGTACAATACTGCTGACTACACTGTAGGCTGTATTTAGATTTCACCTTTTCCCACTGATAACCTTTTTTGTTGTCCAGAATCCTATCCAGGTTTCCACATTTCATTCCTTTATTGTGTTCCTCTGTGTTTTGCAGTTCCTCTTGCTTTTCTCAGTTTCAAGGGGTTTTTATGTTCTTGAGTTTCGTAAACAACTCCAGGTTTATCCTATTACCCTTCAAGTTAGCATAGAGGAGGATCTTCTCAGTTATCTTTCTAGATTATAGTCCTAATCTTTTAATTCCAAAATGAATCTGCTCTTAGTAGAAGCATCAATTTGATTAGTGGAGAGCCTGTAAAGCAAAACAGTGAGTTGAAAGGAGTGGCGCCAACCACCTTGAGTAACAACAATTCTGTAAATTCCATGCACTGAATAGACTACTTTCAACTTAATTCCTTGGAAAATGAAAGCATCAGGTGTTCTCACAAGGGACACAAAAATCAGAGAACAAAAAACATTGCATTCAACTTTTACATTTTGCACATCAGAGAACTATCATGTTGCTAAGGGAACAAACAGAAAATATCACTTGACACCAATTCAGAGCATTTATTGACATTTCCATTTAAAATGCTAGGAAAGCTGTATAAATTGTAAACATGGAAACCAAACACTTGCATAAATTATTTCAAAAACTCTACAGGACATTAGAAAACAGTGCAGCTAATTGAAGGGAAGAAACATAACCAGCAAAGAGAAGAGAGGGTTTGATTACTAAATAATTTATCCATACTGAAATTTAAGGGCCCGTTTGAGACCAGCAAACCATGATTGTCAAGTTCAAAGTTGCAAGATTGATGCCACAAGTGGCCTCAATTTACTCTGCATATTTTCGTACATTAACACTCATAATCTAGGAATGAGAGTGCACGAACTCAGAAGAACATGGACCTTGACAAAGTCGGAGGTGGCAGAGCGCTCGGCTTGGCAGCCTTTCCTGGAAGGGTGCGATGCACCCCACCCCCACGCTCCCTAGACCATGCCCTGGAGGAGGGCAAAGTGGAGAGTTTCTACTCCCCTTTTCTGAAATTAACCCTCTGCTGCTTAGAGCAACTGAGCCCACTGGTGGAGCCTCTGTTCCCCTAGGGCCCCCTCCTCCTTCCCCACATTTGCAGGAGGAATAGTACGGGGAGCCTGGCTAGGAGCTGCCCCGGCACTATTCTGACCTTGCACACTCAAGGAGTCAAGTGATGAATGCTGGAAATCTGGTGGACATGAGAAGGGCCATTCATGACGTTCCAAGTTGTCCAAAAAGATTCTGTGGAATCAGGGACCGTGAGACCCAAATCACTTCAATTTTTCTCTTTGTCCCTTCTACTTATCCACTCTTTCTTTAAATGTGAAGCGGCCCCAGAGCAGAAAAACCCAGAGAAAGAAGGAAAAGCAAAGAGTCTGCATGATGATCTACCCTGTGGGAAAGTAATTTCGAGAAGGGTGTCTCAGAGGGTGACATTCCTTCCTTCTTTCACTTGCTCGCTGGTTCCCAACTTTGTTTCATGTTTCCAAGGCATTTGATACTCGTTTGCTAAATGTCAACGCTGCCGGCGTGTTAAGATAAATTGTCAAGTGTACTGTTACACGCACAGCATGGAATTAGGATCGTACCGTGAGGCTTCGGTTTTCAAGTCTTTTTCACAAAATTAGAGAAAGGAGTCTTAAACACCACAAATCGCCTCCAAGGGTATCAAAAGAAACCTGAAATGCACACACTCCCTGTTCACTAGGTAACAAGTGTAAGCCTAATGCAGTATATGAGTGTGTTACAGCAGCTGTTGATGGAAACCCCTCTCACCTGTTGTAAGAATATCCATGACGGTGTTGGATTAAATGCAAAAATGAAGTTCAGGTTACCACCCCAAAAAAACGTGCTTTGTGTTCAAATGGTCTACGTGCAGGTGCAGAAGTGGACTTCCTCATGCTCCTGCCTGGAACAAAGGTGGGTTAGGTGGGCTCTGGAGTCTGGCTTTGGGGACCTGCTCTGGAGGTAGAAATGAAATGGCTAAAACATCTACTGCTAAAGCGTGTGTGGTACTTAAGACTGGAACCCCCTCCCCACCCACCCAGAACCTTTCACCAGCTCTCCTTCCAATCAGCAAATTCATTCATATCTAGGAATCTCATATGAAAGGGAGAGAGAGATGTATTTAATGATTAACTCCTGAAATAACTACAAATGCCAATCTGTGTCCAAGTGATTGGTTTGGTCACTGGAGCACTAAGTTGTGCAAACGCAGTGAACACTGACCCTGTACGCAGTTCAATGGGAGGCTCGTAAAGCACAGAAGTACCTGTTTCAGCCCGCAGCCTCCAGGCGTCCCTTCACCTGTGCCCTGCATCACAGGCCTCATGCCCTGAAAAATTGTGGTTGGCAAAAAGTGGCTTAGTCTGCAGCTCAAAAGCCACATATGACCAAAATGAAAAGACGCTTTGAAATTAAATACAATTTGGAGGAAAAGGTGTAGGTAGCTGTAAAGTCAAATATATTTACTTATAACCCACTACGCTCCACAAAGGATTAAATGTGGCTGAATGATGGACCCTTGAGATCTGCTCTTAGCAGGAGACCGCGGTGGACGTCTTTCACACTTGACACTGGCCATCTGGCAGTTCCTGGGACGCTCCAGTCCCCTCCAGAACAGACGTCTTCCTCCGCAGACCTTCCTCCCACGCCTGGTCATTTTCATGTTGGGTTCCTGCAAACGTTTCCTCATAGCATCACTTCTTCCTCTTTACAAAACTCCTTCAACCGTGCAGTTAGGGATTTGGTCTCCATATTGGAGCAAACCAGGTTCAAGGTTATTTTCAATGGCAGCTTCGCCACTTTCTCCATACTTCCCCAGGCCCACTCGCAGCTCTTCCCACACCATCTCACCATGTGCCTGGGAAACTCTTGTCTTCCGTGGCTTCTGATGTTGAGTTCTCCCCAAGATCCCACTGTTTCCAAACGTGTAAGTTCCATTCCTCCTTCTAATGTACTTGTGTACTTTCGGTGCATTTTACTGATGTTTAAACCATGCTATTTTTCCATCTCTTCCATCTTTCACGCCCGAGGGTGTTGTCTGATTTAGATCCTAAGATCTCAGAAGGCAGGGCTCGTGTTTGGGGCCAGAAACAGCAGAAAATCCGAACAATGCATGAGAACTGAAAGCTAATGGTGAAGGAAGTGAATTGAAAGCAAATCGGGAGAGAGGAAGTAGAGTCCCATGGGGCCTCTGGTGTTTCTCTGGCTTCCTCCACGTGAACTCACTCACTGGGAGTTCACAGCAGATCAGACGGTCCATCCCAGCACCATCACACAGACAGCCCACGTTCTCACGGTGCTTTGCACTCCCTCCTCAAGGGATGTCTGCCCACATGACCACACCTGATCCTTGCAATGAGAAATCCGGGGCGGGGGGGGGGGGGGAGGCCCGTTCTCATGTGGCTGATGGGGAGAATGAGGCTCAGACAAGGGGCCTGACACAGCCAGGCAGTGACTGTGCAGAATCTGAAAATGATCATTTCTCCAAACAGTCTCCTCTAAAACTCTGACTCAAATGTATAGCTCTTGCCTGTTACCATGAGAACTTTTAAAATCAGAAAAAAAGAACAGACATAAAATTTCAGTTTTCATTTTGCAGCGTTTCAATAAATGGAACTCCAAAGCCACACAAATGCCATGAGGACCTCTCGTTTAAGTAGATTCCATTCACTGAGGGTCTGGAGCCCCACTCACGGTGGTGTTCCCACAACAGCTGGTGTGTTCTGGGTCAGTTGACGGTAAAACTGAGTGCAAACTGAGTGTGCTTTACAACCAACGCAAGAGTGCTGGGGATCTCACCGGCCTGCTCACACCCACCACATACCACCAGTTGTCTATTACATGTCATCTTTGGTCTTGACGTTGGTTTAAAAGCGTATCCCTTCTAAGAAGAAAAATATAGACAGAATCCCCTGATGCTAGTTTGAAAGGCATCAAAACTGCTACTGCAGGCCCATTTAAAACAGAGGCCCATTTCTGCCACATGCTAAGGAGGTAACCACATTTGTACACTCCAAGTGCGAACGCTTAGGACACTGAGCAGGATGGGAGGGGAGGGGCTATCAGCTGGCACTCAATCTGAATTCACCAAAAGATGTCCAAAATAAAAATTTGGATGAATCTCTGAAATTCTTCCTTACACATTCAGGATCCTGGTATTTCTGAGTGACAGGCAAAGAGACCCCTCCACTCTGGGCAAGTCTGGTATTAAATCAAGACTGAGAGGTAAGAGGGTCCTCTCTCCCCGGCTCTTTGGAGCCCGGGAAAGGTACCTGAAAAGGAGCTCCCATTACTTTATTTCACATTCTCAACAGACATCCTTCTGCACCTCTCCTGTTTCAGAGGTGTAAAGACAAAAAATGCCTACATTTTAATTTCCCAGAACTGACTCTCCCTGGATTGTGAGACTCTGAGTCTACATAACAGGCTTAATTCAGGAAGGGCAGAAACATAACACTGGAACCCAATGGTTACACTTTGGGGGGCTATTTTAGCTGCTTCAGGGTTTTTAAAATTTGACACAGATACAGAGATTTTGATTAGTCAGAGCCCCAGATTCTTCCTGTGTATCTGTTGTTTAATTAAAGATATTAATTGAGCTAATAAAAAAGGATTCATGGCAAAGTGTTATCTGCATCTGTTCTTCTTCATTTCACTCAGGTTCCAGGAAACAGAACAGCCCCTGTTACTCTGTTCCTCACTCCACTTTGGGAAGTGGAAAGCTATTCCCTTCAGGAGGCAATCTCAAGTGAGAGGACCCCTCCATCAGGCCCAAAGGTGGTTTTAACAGTCACTCAGCACAGTTATACACAATAATATCAGAAATTAGGAGCAACTCTTTATCCCTCGTGGTCTCAAAGCTCCTCTTTCCTTTCTTGGCTCATTACAAAGAGGCTCAACAGAACTCGTTTCCAGGTCTCTAACACAGGGAATGCGATTACCACAGATGCATTCATGAATAACTAACCATTCGGTGGTCCTAGGTACTGTGACAAAGCATTTTTGCTTATGTAAGATTCCTCATTCAAAGTTGGGAGCAACTTATCAGCCAAGTGCCAGGATTCATCAGGACCTCCTCAAAGCCTCATTCTATAGGACTGGCCTTGATGAAGATATGTACTCAAATGAAATGCAATAGGCAGTTGCCTCTGCCGATCAACAAATTGCAAATACAATTAAGAGTGTAAATCTAAACTTTGATATGTATTTTGAATAACCAAATAAATATTAAGCTTTTCCTATGTGGAGAGGCTTTCCCCCAACTCTTTCTAGAACAAAATGAAACCTTCCATATGTTCTTCCATTGAGAAAGCCAAAGTTGCATTTCACAGACAAGGTGAAGGGGCTCTTGGAGCTGTAGCACCAGAAGAAGGAAAATGCAGTTGATGGCTTTGTTTTGAATCATCAGGCTCTACAATCTATCATTTGGTTTCTCACTAGTAGCTTTTTAAATTCCCAAACAGTCTTAGTCTTCATGTTGTTAACATTACTATTAAAAGAAGTCCCTATGGAGGAAAAAGAGGGTGAAAATCAAGCAGTTAATAAAATGTCTTCAAAACTCTTTTCTCAGAAAACAAAGCAGCAGGTTCATCGTACAAACCAGTCTGAGTCACATCTTCTCACGGAAATACTAATCACCTCTAATCTCTACACCATCTACACATTTTCATCTTCCACCTTAAAAAAAAAAAAGACTAACTTACGAATTTCATTAGCTTAGAATTGTGGTTGGTCTTTTGTGAAGTGCTGCTGCCTTTTGGCCAAAAGTACATAAATTTCAACTGAACCCAGGTGGTCACAAAACTGCCAATGTATGAAAAGCATCATGGGCTGTCACGTGACTTGGGGCATCTTCTAAAATTGTGACCTGTTCCCATAGTTGGGCCCCTCGCCCTGGAGATGCTCCTCCTCTTAAAAACACCTGCTCAGTTGACTTCCTTTTAGTCTTGCTTCCACAGGAAGCAGATACTTGGCAAATGTGCAAGGCGAGCCTGATCAGCTGTGGAAGTTCTGCACGGCGGTCTGCTTCTGTGAGAGCCGGAGGAGCTCCTCACGGATCGCTTTGATGAGAGAGGCTGAGGAGTGGCCGGGCTGGAGGTCTTCCGTGGAGCTGGTGGGGTAGGCCAATCCGGCACTAGGCAGCCCTCTGTGAGGGAGATTCCCGGGAGGAGCTGAGGGCTCCCGGCCTGAAGTCCTTGGCACCTGGAACAGCGGTGATGCATACTCCTGATGTCCGAGCACATGTGTCTAAAAAACCACAGCAAACACAGGAGAACAGGAGGGAAGATCAGAGGCAAACTGGCATCCGATGCTCTCCACCCACCTCCCAACCAACAACTCAGCCTCCCACCACCAGAATGGAAAGATGTAACTGCGGAGAAATTGTTCAAGGGAAAGTATCCAATAAAGAAGCCCCTGAACTTAATTTAACAAGGGCCTATATACACTTGCTTAAAGACAGAAAGAATGAATGCGCAGTTGGCCCCACTGGCTAATCCCTATGTTGCCATGTGTGGAAGGAGAGTAGGCTACTGTGGAACCAGGAAGGGCCCTGCAGAGCTGGACAGGGAGGGAGGCTGGAGCATCCCACAAGAGCAAGGTCTGATGAGGATGACTGCTCAGAGGGATAAGCAGAAACTGGCAGACGGACCAACAGGAAGAGCAACTGCCTTTGCTCTGAGTCCGGAACCCAGGGAAGGGGTGACAAGAACACATATTGGGCCCATGGAACGGCAACAAGATCACAAAGTCATCTTCCATCCTATCTGCCGGTCTGTGTGTCTGTGTGTCAGTGCCCTGTACAGCTTTTTTTTTAACACTGTCTGCACAAAAGCATACACTAGCTTTGCTGACACTGGCAAAATACGGATTAACTGGGCATTCCTTTAATACGAATTATACTTTTCAGTGACTTTTTTCGTATTTTTTCAGTGAAAAAAATCTCTTTATACACACATGCACACACTACATCTGTGATTTCACTTGTGGTAAGAGCAACTTGATAGCCTGGTAAACAGGACATTTTTTTTTGGAAGAAAATTAAGTCTTATTTATTTTGAAAACCAAACCACTAGGAAAATACATCACAGTCTTGAAACAGCAAACAGACAATATTATCATTTCAAGTAGTAAGTTGGTAAAAAGACAAGATCTTTATCAAAATGATAAGGGGCCAGAACTGGGGCAAGAACAATGCATGTAGCAAAGGCCCTGGCAAAAGTGGTATTTGGTAATGGAGGGCAGTCCCCTTATTGCTATAAAGGAGCCACAGTTCATCCCTGAGTTGCTTACTTTTCCTCCCTTGACTTTTTTTGTTGCCAAGGGATTGTCTCAACAAAGCTCTGTTATTTCAGGGGGCAAAGTAAGCAACACTGGGTTTAGGCTTTCATTCTGTTTCATGAAAAACAGATTTTTCCAAAGCCCATACTTCACAACCCTCTTATTTAAGTAGCTAACAGTTCCTCTTTCACTGTTTATTCCTGAATATGGGCACATAGTACTGTCAAAATTCTGTTTCCCTTCAAGGCTGAGTGTCACTGTTAAGATTGTCTTGTCGCTTGGCTGACTGCTGCTGCAGGCGGCCTCACGGCCCATTATTGCTGCCAGTGAGAGGGACACTTGCTTCCCTTACCAGTGTGATAGCACTTCTTACATTTTTGCAGGGTCTCCAGGCTGAATGATGTAAGGTGTGAGAATTTTAAGAAACACACATGGTTTCTTAACCATGGTCAGAAATGAGTACCTGCAGGGACCTTTTCAAAGTTTTTATCCAAACTGTCTCTCCCAACTTTACATCTTAACGTCATGCCCTTGTCTATAAAAGAAAAACAAGCAAAACAAACCCCCTAGAAGCCCCCTGCCCCTTTCTACATTAGTGACTGCATGGATTTCATTAGTTTGTGGAAAATGTTGTAGTGATCCTTCTGGTAAACAGCAGGTGGGCAACAAATAGAAACACCTCTTTTCATACTCCACTAGACCACAAGCAGGATACATGAACCTGCCAGCCTCTTGGTATCTGTGCAGTAAGAAAATCTGGTACCTCGGAGGGCCCTGGTTTGGTACAAGGGAGACTCCCTGTTGGCAGGAGAAGTACTTGCCACATGAAATTCAGGCTCACAACAAACCTCCTGTGCTATCTGTGACCCAAATTTTAGCACCATTTTTTTTTCCATTTTACTTTCTAGGATTGAAACACAAAGGAACCAACATCCAGAGGAAAGAAACACAGGCCTTACACTTGCTGCCATCCTTCCTCATTCATCAACTTTCCTTAGAAGACCCAAATCCCTATTCCTCTTTTTAAATCGATTCCTGTTCTCAGCCCTAATGGTCACGAGCAGACCGCTATTTCCCAATGGAAGAGAGAGACTCCATCTTCCTGGCCATGGTCTGGATGAGGTTCATGTGGTCATCCACACACTTGGTCATGCAGGTCTCCAGCTGCCACTTCACGTGAAGCTCCTTGCTCCCTGCATCTATTGAATCTTTGGCCTTGTCACTGCAATACATAGTGCACCGGGCCAGGCGGTCCTGGAACTTCTCCAACTCGCTGGTCACCAGGGCCTGGGCTTGAGCCAGAGGTGCATGGCAGCACTCAATGCACTGGTGCACTTGCTGCATGGACGCCTGGCTGTCCTCACAACAGCCGGCACTGCACCGGAACATAAGGCCCTGCATCTTCCGGATATTCTCCCTCTCCAGACTCTTCACCATGGAGTCCACCGCCTCCAGCACCTGGAGCTGCTGCGGCTCTGCCAAGGCGACCCGCATGGTTCCCGGCTGCACCGGCGCCCACATCTAAACAGGACATTTGAGCCCTGGAATAACTTCCACATTTCACTTCTCCAAATTGTGACCAAGAGGCCCTCAAAAAGTGCACACTGGATCTGATGGGAAAACCCAAAACAACTCAGGAAACTAAGCCAGGTACAGAAAAAGCAAAATGTCAGCAAAGGTAAAGCGCAGACCTGAGACTATAACGCATGCATGCTAAGTCTCTTCAGTCATGTCCAATTCTTTGCGACCCCATGAACTGTAGCTCACCAGGCTCCTCTGTCCATGGGATTCTCCGGGCAAGAATACTGGAGTGGGTTGCCATTTCCTACTTCAGGGGATCTTCCTGACCCATGGATCGAACTCACGTCGATCCAAGTCTAACCAAGTTGAACCAAGTTCAACCTGAGTCGAGAAGATCCCCTGGAGGAGGAAATGGCAACCCACTCCAGTATTCTTGCCTAGAGAATCCCATAGACAGAGAAGCCTGGTGGGCTACGGTTCACAGGGTCGCAAAAGAGTCAGACACGGACTAAAGACATGGACTAAGGCGACTCAGCACGTACACACGGTGGTCATAATGGAAATGACATTAACAAACCCACAATAAAATTCAAATGCTGAGCAAGGAGGTACATAAGATCGGGAATATTTATATAGTGATTACACCAAAGATCAAGTCCAGCTTTTATAGTTTCAAACTCACGACTTAAAAGTCAAAATTACAGAGACAAAATTTACAGGTAGTGCCTGGAGCTGGGGGGAGGGAGAATGGGGAATTCATGTTTAATGGGTATGGATTTCAGTTTTATAAGATGAAAAGAGCTATGGGGATGAATGATGTGAAAGCTGCATAATAGTATGAATGTATGTAAAACCACTTAAGCATAGCTCAAATGGTAAATTTTACATTCTATGTATTTTACCATAATTGAAAAAAATGGGGGGGGAGTAACTGTTACTTAGGTCTCTATGCAGATTTTCCATAATGAATATTGCTTTTGCTAAGTTATTTTAAAAACCTCATTACTTCAAGCCTGAAATCTACCTCGAGAAAAACTGTATATGTTTCCAGATTTCAACGCCAATAGTCTCCCAGTCTGGTCAGAGGGAATTTACCATCTACAGGCTGTAAGAAGGACTTCCCAGGTGGCGCTTCTGGTAAAGAACCTGCCTGCCAATGCAGGAGACAAAAGAGACAAGGGTTCGACCCCTGGGTTGGGAAGATCCCCTAGAGGAGGGCGGGGCAACCCACTCCAGTATTCTTGCCTGGAGAATCCCATGGACAGTGGAGCCTGGCGTACTACAGTCCATAGGGTCACAAAAAGTCGGACACAACTGAGGCAACTTAGCATACACGCACGACTGTATGAAAAGAAAACTACACTCAAGGAGAAAAAAAGTGACGGAGGTTAAAACTTTATGCAGGTTTTAAAGAGAGATGTCCCATGCAGAAGCAACAGCAGCAGCTACCCTAAGCCATCGTGTCTGAATTCTCAACAATGATCCCAACACGAGATACTCACAGCCTCTCTCCGGCCGGCTTCGTCCTCCCCATAGGCAGGCCAGCCTGGCCCTCCATACTGGCCGCCTCTGCCCGGTGGGATTTCCACTGGCTGAGCTCCAATTCTGCTGGCGATTCCCACCTGTGTCAGGTGCTGGATCTGAGAGCCTGGAGGAACACAGGGAGGGGCCCGGTGAACACCAGCAGGGGAGTGGAAGGCTGCTCTAGTGAGACACTCTGGTTCTGACCTCGGCACACCCCTGGGGATACGAGCATTGTTCAAATGTGGCACCAATTCTACCCCCAGAAAAGACACTTCCTAAGAAAACCAGACCTGAGCTTCTGGGCTTGTGGGCTTTTACTTCCTTTCAATACAGTGGCTAATAGTGATCTTCTTATTTTCCTGGCCAGACATCAAAGGACGGGGAATAAAGGGGATAATGGAGGACTCTTCCATTCATTTCTGTAGAGGCTACAGATAATGGGGACCTTATTCATTCAGAAAAAAAGGAGTGAAAGGTTTGGGAGCCATAAAGAAGCTGAAACCTGGTTCCTTCTTGCTTATGACTTTCAGATTCACAAGGAAATGAAAATGCAATATGCCTTTTTTTAAAAAAAACAAAACAGGCAGAGTGTGTATTTGAGTTCAAAATGTTAAAGTACATTTTTGTTATACTCACATTGTTTTCATAATTTAGTCATATCATAATTAAAAATTCAAAACTATCCACGACAAATGGGCGCTTGCCAAGAGCATTTGCCAGCAACTGAACAACAAGGGCATTTGTCAGGTGACAATGCCTCTGCGGAGACTGAACTCTGTGCAGCTGTTGACCTTCAACACCCCGAGGGAATTCAGGGTGGAGTGAGACACTGTGCTCCAGGGAATCTGGTGGAACAGGTCTTTAGGTAGTTAGGTATTTTAAGGAACTGATTTCATGATCCCAATCTTTGCATCTCCTCATATCTAGAAAAGCACTAAATCCCTTCATGATGACATCAGCTCCTGGTGACTAGCAGAAAACCTCTTGTAAAGTAAGTGCCTGATTGCAATGAACTCCCCTTTCACCAAAATCATATATTGACCTTCCTCCACTGCCTCTTTGGAGCAGTCTCTCAGAGCTATCTGAGGTGCTGTCTCCCAGGCTGCAGTCCTCATTTTGCCCCAAATAAAACTCACCTCTCAAGTTGTGCCTCTTTTTCAGTCAACAAAGCCACCCACCCAGCCTCTTCATCGAGGTATACTGAAGCAAAGACAGATGATCTCTAGTGCTCATTCTACACTTAGGCACGCCATAGCCTTGTTTGGCTGTGAAAGCTAGCCTTTAAATCACATGTTTTTCTCCCCCATCGACTTCGGCATATGGAAATAACTTTGTTCAACAGATCGAGGGAGTAAAAACGGATCTTTAAATGCTGTGAAACAAAACATCAATTGCCAAATGCACCTAGGATTGTCTCGTTCATCTGGGATGCTCAGGCTGGTCCCACAAAGGTTCAGGGTTTTCCAGAGGTAAGACCGCTCCATCTTCAATGCTGCTCCTCTACTTACCTAATTAACAGCCTCTGTTAATCAAATACTTTTTTTTTAATGTATTCTACAGGAGCACTTGTCCTGAAGCGTTTGTTACTGAAGATTCCTAACATTATTAAAATTATTAGAACTATCAGACAATGGACACTGCCCAACAGACATTGTTTGAGCAAATCCTGCAAAGGACGGAAATGCAGCACAGTGTTCGTCATCACTTGTGACGGTTCAGACAACCGCACAGGGAGAAAAGCATACCTTTGAGTTAGACTTGTAACAGCAGTTGAAATCATAGTTGAGACACAATTCTGTATTTTGCTTTCTTCACTTAATGAGACAGCACAGCCTCCCTCAGGATTCAAGTGGCCCATCACCCCCCAGCAGGCAGGGGTTTGCATTCCAGCTCAACCACTGACAAGCCTGTGACCTTGGACACCCAGTAATCACTCCAGCTGAGACTCAATGCCTCACTTTTCAAATGGAGATTTAAAAAAAAAAATCTACCTCACAGTGCTATTTCAAGGATTAAAAGAGAGAAAATAGGTCAAGTACCAAATGCATAGGAGGCAATCAGGAAGTCTTAAATTCCCTTTTTCTGGCTCTGAGCTCTTCATTTTAAATGGCTATACAAGTTTACTCACTGATGCCCTTATAACTGGATATTGAGGGAGCTCAGTTGTTTGCTATTCCGAATAATGCTTCAATAAACATCCTTGCACATGTAGTTTTTCTCCAATATTTTGGATCTCTTCGGGGGACAGGGAGGAGCCCATACTCTCAAATTACCAAATCAAAGGCTCATGAAGTTGTATTGCCAAGCTGCTTTCCAAAAATTTAATGATTTACAGCATCACCAGAAATAATATGAGTAGTAATAATAATAATGGCAGCTAATATGTATTACATTTATGATATGCCAGGCACTATTTTAAGCACTTTATATCTGTTATCTTCTAAGACTGTTCTTTTAATGATGATTTGAAAGAGCAGGTAGATAAAACCTACAGCAGTTTCATGGTGTCACCAGCTTCCCCTGACCTTCCACTGCTGACTCTGCCCATGAGTGACTGCAGAGAAGGGACAGGCATAGAGGCATGGGGAAATAACAACGACATTTTAGAAAAGAGAAGAAGATAAAGGTAGAAGGGGAAAAATGAGGGAGGTAAGGCTCGAGGAGAAAATCGTGGTTGTACCCTCCCAGAAGTGACCAAATAAAACACAAATCTCCCTGTAGTCACTGTGGATCAACTTTAGAAACTGCTTTTTTAAAAATAAACGCTTGTTTTCATGCCATCGTAAGCACTCAGAAATAGGTGTTTCTGTTCACTGTAAGTTTTCAGAAACGTTTTCCCTGGATGACATGTGCTGGGAATTTCACATAAAGGGACTGTTTTCAAGACTCTGACTTAGGAACAAATCGGAGGCCCCGAGTCTTGGGATCTCAGCCACTCTGTCCTTTCCCACCTCCCAGCCATGCATCTCCAACAGGATCCAAGGGTACACAGCTCTTACCACCAGAGGAGGCCAGAGCTGGGATGCTGACACCCTGAAGTCTAAAATGTTCTCTGCAGAATTTAGCCAGAAAGAAATGCCCACGTGTACCTGTGGTGCCCCCAACAGGCCGAGGCCGGGCCACTGACGGCCCCTCCTCAGAGTAGATCCCTCGGGCAGCAAATGAGGTGGCTTCCGACGATCCTTGGGGCTGCGGGGGCTCGGGAGGCACCAGCTCCGAAGACTGCAGCAAACCAGGTCCGAAACCAGGTCTGAAGGCGAAGTACACCCAAACATTAGGACCATACTTGCCTGGTTCTGGTATTTTATTAGGTCCACCCTCAGCCCTGAAGCAATATAAGACCTATGTGTCTGCTGGCTTATTAGCCATCTCCTCTCCCAGAACATGGGCTCCCTGAGGACAGGGACTCTATTTGCTCCCTGACAAATCTCCCGTGCTACGAACTGTAATATATACCATCCAGTACACATGCTGGAACACAGTTGATGCTTGACCAATCTGCCGGATGATTGAAGAAGAAATGCCCTAGTTTACAGTCCCAAAGAGGGTGCATCTCAAGCTCCAGGGCCCGTTCATCTCCAGCAGTCGACTAAAGGGGTGGATCTCAACCCTGGCTTTATATTAGGGTTACCTGGGAAACCTACATTACCTAGAGCCCCCAGAAACAGAATTTTTAGACATGGGACCTACACCATGGTAGTTTTTAAAGCTCCACTGATGATCCTGAGTTTCATCAAGGCTGAAAACTAGTGCTCTAAAGCAGTGGTTCTCAAAACTATTTAGTCTCAGGATACATTTGCATTCGTGAAAATAAGGACTCACAAGTGAAAGTGAAAGTCGCTCAGTAGTGTCCAACTCTTTGCGACCCCATGGACTATTCCATGGAATTCTCCAGGCCAGAATACTGGCGTGGGTAGCCTTTCCCTTCTCCAGGGGATCTTCCCAACCCAGGGATTGAACCCAGGTCTCCCGCATTGAGGGTGGATTCTTTACCAGCTGAGCCACAAGGGAAGCCCAAGAATACTGGAGTGGGTAGCCTATCCCTTCTCCAGCAGATCTTCCTGACCCAGGAATTGAACCGGGGTCTCCAGAATTGTAGGCAGATTCTTTACCAACTGAGTTATGAGGGAAGGACTCACAAGAGCTTTTGTTTATTTGGCTTCCCTGGTGGTTCAGATGGTAAAGAATCCGCCTGCAATGCAGGAGACGGGTTTAGTCCCTGGGTCCAGAAGATCCCCTGGAGGAGGGCATGGCAACCCACTCCAGTTTTCTTGTCTGGAGAATTCCATGGACAGAGGAGCTTGGCAGGCTGCAGTCCATGGGGTCACAAAGAGTCAGACACAACTGAGTAACTAACACTTTCAAGAGCTCTTATTTATGTGGAGCATATCTATAGACAAGTATCATATTCAAAATTAGAACACAGCAAATGAAAAATTCATTTAAAAATAACAATATTAAACCTATTACATGTCAACATTTTTCACAGAATTAACTAATACTGGAGTGGGTAGCCATTCCCTTCTCCATGGAATCTTCCTGACACACGGAACAAACCTGGGTCTCTTGCCTTGCAGGCGGATTCTTTACCATCTGAGCCACCAGAGAAGCCCATATTTTCCTACATGCCCCCCCCTCAATTTAATGAGATATGTTCTACATTTTTTAAAATTTTTCCTTAATAAAAGACATCTGGATTCTCATACACTTTGTATTCCATCAGTTTCCATCAGCTATTTTATGAAGAAAAGCATAAATATGTAGTTAGAAAAAGGAGGAAGATTTTAATAGTCTTTCCAAATAATATTCAAATAGCATTTCCATTAAATATTCTTCTCTGAAACCACACCAAAACTCAACAATATTTCCTATGAAGGTTAGTGGCTATATAGATTCTGAAACTATCAATAAGCGTTTCATCTTCTGTTACATTAAAACTACTGGTCTTCCTTGAACTTTGAACAGACTCATGCATGGCTGTATGACATTGCTCATTTGGAAAATTCTGGTTCACTGAATTATGCAGACTTTCTTGATATTGACACATTTTATTTTACAGTAACGCAAAATCACATTCATTAATATCACCATCAAGCTCACCAGAAAAGGCTTTAAGTACTAGGAAACTGTCAATTGCACCGTGGCAGACGAGTTTGTAAAATTTTAATTTCCAATTGAAAGCTCAATTTGATCACTGGCAATAATGGCTGTCAGTTGTTTTCCCGCCCACCGTTCATTTTCAAGGCCAAACACTCAAGTCCACCGGCTGTTTCTTCAAGCGAAAACACAGCAACAGTTAGATCAGTTCTCAACTCCAACAACTGAACAAATACCCTCCTTCAAAAGGCCATCATCAGCAGAAGTGCTTGATATGTGTCTCCTTTCCTGTCATCCAGACTGTTAAGAGACTCTAGGGTCTAGGTTTAATAAAATTAATTTTGGGGCTTCCCCAGTGGGCCAGTGGTTAAGAATCTGCCTGCCCATGCAGGGGGCACAGGTTTGATCCCTGGTCTGGGAAGATCCCATATGCCACGGAGCAACTTAGCCCATGCACCACAATTACTGAGCCTTTGCCTCTAGAGCCCACGCCTCTAGAGCCCACAAGCCACAGCTACTGAAGCTCGCATACTCTAGAGCCCGTGCTGCAACAAGAGAAGCTATTGTCATGAGAAGGCTCCACATCACAACGAAGAGCAGCCCCTGCTCTCCACAGCTAGAGAAAGCCTGCACAGCAGTTAAGACTCACCACAGCCAAAAATAAATACATCTTTAAAATTTATTTTTACCACTTCAATGATATACTAACATAAAATTGGCATTTTAAAAAATGCTGCAAAAAATAAAAATAAAAAATCTGTGATTGCCCAGCAGTGAAGAAGACTGGAATGAGTCCTTGAACAGCTAGGTGTCATTGTCTGGATTCAAGCCAAGGCACCACAGCTTCACCCACCACTGCTTTCACACCTCAGTGCAAAGGAAAGGGAAAGGGAAGTCGCTCAGTCATGTCCGACTCTTTGCGACCCCGTGGACTGTAGCCTACCAGGCTCCTCCGTCCATGGGATTCTCCAGGCAAGAATACTGGAATGGTTTGCCATTTCCTTCTCCAGGGGATCTTCCCGACCCAGGGATCGAACCCAGGTCTCCCGCATTGGAGGCAGACGCTTTAACCTCTGAGCCACCAGGGAAGTCCCCTCAGTGCAAAGGTCAACGCAATAAGAAAAGTCAGATGACAACTTTTAACCAGTAATTAATAGATTAAAATTTGGACTGCACAGAGATCCAACCAGTCACTCCTAAAGGAAATCAGTCCTGAACACTCCTTGGAAGGACTGATGTTGAAGCTAAAGGTCCAATACTTTGGCCACCTGATATGAAGAACTGACTCATTGGAAAAGACCCTGATGCTGAGAAAGACTGAAGGCAGGAGGAGAAGGGGACAACAGAGGATGAGACGGTTGGATGGCATCACTGACTTGATGCACATGAGTTTGAGCAAGCTCCAGGAGTTGGTGACAGACAGGGAAGTCTGGCGTGCTGCAGTCCATGGGGTCACAGAGTCGGACATGACTGAGCAACTGAACTGACTAATAGATTAAACCAGTTTGATGAGAAAGTACACCAACTTGCTCTGATTCTACGCTGTCATTTCTGGAGTACAGTCCATAAACTGAAACCCAGGCAACCTGTATTACTCTCCTTAAATAACTGCTGCTGTTTCCGACTGACCTCAGAAAGAGGTGTCTGACATCTCTGATCTTACAGATCTAAGAGCTTAACCAATGCACACTCCTCCTTTCAGCCCTGTAAACTAGAGCTCACCTAAGTTAATTATAATCTCTGGACCATTCACCCAGGAACAAGCTTTTTATTAATGATTTCTGCTTAATCCAGTCAATTAGCACCCTCCTGCCTATATCTACAGCCCTTTCATCCTAAACTGTATCCTCAAGAGAGTTCAGTGTGATCCAAATACTCTAATTTACCTTGGGTGACCGTAAAATTTAGCATCCAAACCAGAACACTTTTGAGAGTGGAATTTACAATTATGCTGAACAACAGGTGTAAATTAGGATTGAACCAGGCAAAACCAGATCATGTGGTCCCCCTATCATTAGCTTTTGCCCTGGTTCATCTAATCTCTGCCTGTTCCCTTTACTTTGTTGCTTTTGGACCACAGAGCAGTGTCTGGAGAGGGGGAGGAGGGCTGGGAAAAAATAAAACAAAATCTTCTGAAAATGAGGGTAAATAAAGAGAAAGTAAGGAGAAAACAGATAACATTCCTACTTCTGTGTGACTAAAGGGATAGCTGAATCATTCAAGGGATAGTTGAATGTGATTTCTGAGACTAATTCTTTATTACAATTCCTTCATTGTAATAAATCAATTGTCTATTCACATGTGGGTCTGATTATGAATGCTCTTTTCTGTTCTATTGGTCTACTTGTCTTGCTTTACAGCAACACCACACTCTTCATTCCTTAACAGTAATTTGCAACATTTAGAATACAGTCCTAACATCTTATTCTTCTTTCTCAAAGTGTCTTGGCTACTCTTGGCCCCTTGCATATCCACATATATTTTAGAGTGAGGTTGTCAATTTCCACATATTAAAAAATGCAACAGAGACAGCAAAAGAGACACAGATATAAAGAACAGACTTTTGGACTCTGTGGGGGAAGGCGAGGGTGGGATGATTTGAGAGAACAGCATTGAAAACATGTATATTACCATAAGTGAAACAGATGACCAGTCCAAATCTGTTGAATCAAACAGGGCACTCAAAGCTGGTGCACTGGGACAACCCAGAGGGATGGGATGGGGGTTTGGGACAGGGGGATACGTGTACACCTGTGGCTGATTCATGTCAGTGTATGGCCAAAACCACAATACTGTAAAGGAATTAGCCTCCAATTATAATAAATGAATTAATTTTTAAAAATAAATAAAAAACACAACAAACTATTGGGATTTTGAATGGGACTGAAATAAATCTGTAGACCCTTTGGGGAGATTTGACATTTTAAAAATATTGAGTTGCACAATCCATGAATATCTTTCTTTAGAAGGCTTGAATATCTTCAGTTAGATTTACCCTGAGGTATCTCGTATTTTTCAATGCTATTTTACATAATACCTTTAAAATTTTTTTATTTTCTGTCATTGCTCATGAACAGAACAGATTTTTGTATACTGGTCTTATAATGTTGTATACTGATCTTGTTCATCTTGGTATCCAGCTACTTTGTAATTATTAATATCTTGCTATTTAGCCATTTTGCTAAAGTTCCTTAATTCTAACAATTCATGTGTTGACATTTTAGGATTTTTCTACTAGGAAAGTATATCATCTGTGAATAATAACAGTATTATTTCTCTATTTGAATTCCTTAATCTTTCTGTTACTTTTTCTTGCGTTATTATACTGGCTAGGATGGCCAGGGCAATGCTGAATAGAAGCAATGCAAGCAGGCAACTTTGTCTTGCTTTTGCTCTCAAAGGGAAAGTTTTTAACATTTCACCATTAACCAGTATTTGCCAAGATACTTTTTTATCAGATTCCTATCTGTCTGCTTCTATCTTGTGTTTACAAAGATTTTTACCATGGACGGATGTTGAACTTTATCAAATGTTCTATCTATTGAAATGAGAAGATTTTCCTCCTTTATTCACTTCAAAGCAGTGAACTACAATGATTTTTTAAAATATTACATTACTCTTGTACTGCTGGAAAAAAATCAAATTTGATTATGATGTGACAGTCTATTGTATTATATTGCTGGATATACTTGCTAATATACAGTTTCAAATTTTTGGCATCCATGTTCACGAATGAAACTGTCCCTTAATGTTTCCTGTCTTGCAATGTCCTTGTCCTTTCTGTTTTTGGTTATCAAGGTTATGCTGGTCTCATAAAATGAGTTAGGGAGTGTTTTCTTTTTTTCTGTTCTTTAGAAGAGTTTGTATGATACTGGTATCTTTTCTTCCTTCAGTGTTTGGTAGAATTTACTGTTGAAGCCATTGGGCCCTGAAGTTTTCTTTGTGGAAAGAATTTTAATAATGATTTTAATCTCTTTAATAGTTATAGGACTATTCAGGTTTTCTCTTTCTAGGAGTTTTACAAAGAACTAACTTTCAGCTTTGCTGATCTTCTCTAGCATGGCATTTGTTTTCTACTTCATTAATTTCTATTCTTATTTTTATTATTTCCTTCCTTCTACTTCCCTAGGTTTTAAGACTTTTTTTCATGTGGACCATTTAAAAAGTCTTTATTGCGCTTGCTACACTAAAGCTTCTGTTGCTTATGACCTGGTTTTTTGGCCATGAGGCACAGGAGATCTTTGCTCTCTTACCAGGGAACGAATCTGTACCCCCTTCATTGGAAGGCGAAGTCTTAACCACTGGACCACCAGGGAAGTTCCCCCAAAACTTCTGATACAGTGCATTTTCAAGACTTCAAATCACATGAGTCTTGTCAAAAGTTTTGCTCAGCTTCTCAGCCGCCTTGTCTGGAATCAGCAGTATCTGTGGGAGAAAGTGGACCCAAAAGCAGGGCTCACTTCTCTGGATTTGCTGGATCTTGGCTCCATTCTGTTTCACTGCCCTGTTGGCTACCTGGTGTTTTGTTTTTGTTTTTAAATCTTGTCCAGCTTTTCCAGTTATCATGAGCAAATTATCTAGTCTGTCATTACTGGAAGCAGGACTTAAATTCTGACTTTCTTCCTCCTCTTCTGGTTACATCAAGATAACACACAACTCAGAGTTTCGTACCTCTTCATATTAGCTAAAAGAAACAAAGCTGCAAAATTTAAGAAAGAGCCTATGTGAAAAAGTCCTGATACATTTTCTCCTAAAAACCTTACCTTGGTAATGGGCCTGATGGGGGAGTCATTCCATAGTCTTCATATCTCTGGAAGAAATTCAAAAGAAGATGAAGATTAACATTCAATCCTTATTATGAAGTGACAACAGCAAACTTACAAATTTAGATTTGCAGGATCAACTTCCAAGAGATTTATTTTCTCATAAAAAGTTAGCATGCTTTCACGGCATTCCACCACCATGTAATGCTAGAAGCTTCAGTTTGGGGAACTGGGCTAATACACAACTAGCTTCCAGACGTTTCTTTCTTTTGTAAAAATATTAACAAGAGACAGGGTTCCTGCACCTGCCCTTCCCTGCAGGCTTATCCTCCACAAACCTGTATCTTCTGCTAATAAGATGGGCCTTTGTGGCCATATTTAGTGTAAATGACTCCATCAACATGGACCACAATGGTCACCAGAACTAGTGGGTGCCTATTGGTAATTCAAATACACTCAAGAAACTAAACAACGCAAATGTTGTTCCATGTTGTACAATGCTATAAAAAGAGAAAGACTAATAAGAAGAACCGTAATTTGAGAGAGACCCTAAAAGATGAAGTAAACACATTCCGTTCTGACTAATACCAAGGAGGTCCAGCCATACTCCCTGCCCTTAAATTCCATAAGATGTCCATGTATCCTTCAATCCACTCTTCTTATTTGAACTAATCTGCACTAACCAAGTGCTCTTTGACTAAAGCAAGATGGCACCAGATTTAAAGAAATCTAGACCCATGTTGCATTTCTCATGAAATCAATATATCCTAACCCTAGCATAGTTGGGACTCGGGCTTTTAACACTTCTTTTCGACAACTATGAATCATGATTTTGGAGTCAGATGTTTTAGTAGGATAGTAACTCTGGACAGCATCCACCCAACTCCACTCAGTTTAAATTAACTGGCTCCAGGGTAGGAGTTCCATATTAAGTTACTAAATCAGCCTTGCTTCTGGACTTGCTCTCATACGAGATTTTTTTTTTTAAGCTGCCATTTACTGAATTATTATTTTGCTATGCACTGTATGAACATTGATTCAGGTCCACAGCAATGCTAAAAAGTGTTTACTACCTCTGTTTACAGATGAAACCAAAACACAAAGAAATTAAACAATGTCCTCCTAATCTATCTTTCTGACTCCAAAGACTGTGCTTTTAATCACTGGGCTGCACCACCCATGATTTCTAAAACCAGGCTTTCCCTCTTAAGTAAATCTCTACTGGTGGGAGGTGGGGGCAGATAGGGAGTAGCAGCTTTGGCGTCAGACACCCTGAACAAATCACTGTATTTCCCTTGGTCTATTTCCTTAGGCCAAGAAGGACAAAACAATCTCTGCACCTCATAGAGTCCCAAAGGGATTATTAGACTTGAAACTGTACTCAAATTACTTCACCTCTGACCCTCACTGCTTCCCTTCCCTTGGCAAAGGGAGAGAGATTTAGAACCCCTCAGAGTTCCACAACTGAGGTAAAATAAGCCAAAGGGGATTATGGAAGAAGAGAGGAACAGGATGAAAAGGAGAGTCAATTTATTTTCCAAATAATTAAACAGAAATCTGAGACTGGATCAAGATTATTCTTTACAGAATAAAATGGCCCCTGTGCTTTCAGCACAATTTGGCTTTTTTAAAAAACATATTCATATGCAAAATAATATTTTTAAGAAAGGTCAAGACTTTACAGTTTATCTGTCGGGACTTCACAAGGTCTAATAAGTGAAAAACTAAAAAGAAAAACAATGCAAAGTAGCTGACCACTCCTTATCTGATCTATTACTGTAGTGCTAGGCATTTCTACTCTACTGTAGTCAGAAAAAGGGTATTATTTTTCTAGAGACTTCATGCCCCCAATGATGGCAGGCATTTCCTTTACGTGGGTCACACTTGTAAAAAAAAAAAAAAAAAGTCTGGAGGACAAAGAGAATTCTAAGGTTGCAATCATCTAGGTGAATAAAAATCCCATTTTAATGCATTCTTTCTTTCTGTTCAGTAGAAAACAAGCCAACAAAGCAAGAAAGACAAGTGATGGGTGGAGCCTGGGAGAGGCCTGAGGTAAAGCAACCACACAAAGTGCCCCAGTAAAATCTCAGGTATTCACACCTGCCACTTGGGAGGACAAATCCAAGGAGGTTAACTTTACTTAGGAAAGCAGAAATACCACCTCTCAAGTGGCCTGACTCACCAATGCATAACTAACACTTTTACACTGGCAAGAAAGGGATAAAAGTGTCATCAGATGGTCTATAAAGATTCATGGGGTAACTGAAGGCATCCTGAAATCCACATTTCAGTGGTTTTTACTATAGTCAGAAGGAGCAAATAAAAGGTGATCAAGTTCCTCCTGGCAACAAACAGTAACTTTACAACCAATTTATAAGCATGTTTAAGTTGTATTAGATACGCCCAAATACAACTAATGATCTGGTTTTCCACTAGATTAAATTGCTATCACTCCCATCAAAACACTAAGGATAATCAACTAGTAGGGAAAACAATAGATATGACTTACAATCAAATCAATGCTTTCAATCATAATTGAAGGCAAAGAAAAAAAGAACAAAGTAGCTAAAGCTGCAGATAAACTGATAGATACAGAAAAGGGACAAAGATAAGCCAGCACAAAAATAATTGGTATCTTCAATCCAACAAAGAAAACTGCTTCAGAGATGAAAGGAAGTTTCCATGACATGAATGAAAGAATTGAATATGAAGATTAAATGGACACTGGTTATTCAGGGGGGAAAATGATTTGGAAAAATTGGTTGAATGCCAAGAACTATTTATGCTTCCCAGAGGACAGGACACATACATCTTCTATCAGGTAGGGAGCAATTAAGAAGGCCACAGATTTCTGCACCGAACAACTCAAGGAGCAGAAAGAAGCAACGTGTAGATGCCAGCAGCCAAAAGTATAGGTTGGGAAGTGAGATGAGAATCCTCCTTTTGGAAAATATGAGACTAACCCAAGAGGCTCCTGGAAGGTCTCCCTCTTTACTCAAGTCCTCCTGTCCCTCATAGATGCAGCTACTGTGTTAGCCTCTCAGCTCCTCAACACCAATAAATAGCACTTTACTTGTCAGCCACCACCCTGACATCCTACTTTCAAAACCAGAGGCAGGGAGATGAACAGGAAATCTTTCAATAATCTTGGTGAGAGATGATGATGACTCTACCAGTGTAATACAGTGGATAGATTTGAGAGGAAGAGTCTCCAAAGCTCTAGCACATTTAACCAACCTCAGCTTCCTCTACTTCCCCTTCCAGTGCTGATCTACCATCACTTCAACTGTACCCTCTGACCTGCACATCTCTTCCCAGCTGTCTTATAATCACACATGCCTGTTAAAGCCCCAGTCCTGGATCAATCCAATTGCCTATTCTCTCCTTGTCTACACCTGGGTATCTGAATGCTGTAAAACTACAAAACTTTCACTTGTGCCACTATAATTTCACGATCGTCAGTCTCAACAGTGGCCTCAAGGCTAAGGGATTACTTCCATGCCCCAGTCTGTTTTCTCTTTCTCCGTAAGTATTTCATGTCTCTACTCTCCCTCAACCCTCTTGCCTTGCTACACTTCTCTCATTCTCAAAAGATGACTCTGCTTTCTCTACTGTGAGAACAGAAACCAATGTAGAGAGTCTGGGTTCAATCCTTGGTCAGGGAACAGGATCCCACAAGCTGCAATTCAGAGTCTTGCCACAACTAAAGATCCCACATGTCGCAACAAACATCGAAGATCCCAGATCCTGCACGCCACAGCTGTTTAATAAGACACAAAGCACCAAATAAATATCAATAAACAAATATTTTTAAAAGGTTGAATTTGATCTGTATCCTTTAAAATTTTCAATGCTTCTAATTAACGTGTTCAGTCTTTCCTCTAGGTTCCTAAACATACAAAACTCCATTATAATAATTCTTTTAATATCTTCGTCTACTAATACTATAATCTGTACCATTATCTTGCTTCTCTGCTTGTCTGGTTAGTTTTGATTGGATGCCAGACATTATTCAGTTTACCTTGTTGGATGCTGTCTACTTCTGGTTTTCTACATAAATATTCCTGAGCTTTGTTCAGTTTCAGGTCTTACTTTTTTCTGTGTTAGATAGAATGACAGCAGCTTTAACCTGGGGTTATTTGCCCCACTACTGAGACAAAACTCTTCTGAGTACTCTAACTGATGCTCTGTGAATTATGAGGGCTTCTACACTGTACAAAAAAAAAAAACTACTAGTCATCTCAGGCTGCCATCACAAAATACCAACGATTGGGTGGCTTAAAAAACAGAAATTTATTTTTTCACAGTTCTGGAGGTGGAAAATCCACAGTCAAGTTTCCAGCAGGGTTCAGTTGTTGCTAGGAGTTTTCCTCCTGGCTTGTGGACAGTTGCCTACTTGCTGTGTCCTCACATGGTGGAGCGTGAGCCCCAGTGTCTCTTCCTCCTCTTATAAGGGTACCAGTCCTATCAGATCAGGGATGCAACCATACGACCTCATTTAACCTTTACTTCCTCCAAGACTCAGTCTCCAATACATGTGCATGGGGGCTTACGCTTCAACATACATATTTTGGGAGAATACAATTCAATCCACAGCAGGAATATTTTCACATGCTTATGTGAGCTCTGAGGATTGTTCCCTTTAATCTCTTGGGGCAATTCTTTCCCTTGTCTGGGGGAGTTTCCTCACACCTTAAACCTGATCAAAACTCAAATGAAGATTCTCTGCAATCTCTGCAAGCATCTCTCTGTGCATCTCCCTGCTTTCCTGCACTACTGTGAACTCTAGCTCTCTTCTCCTCCCCACACTCTCCACTCTGTTCTCAACTCAGGCAGACCATGGAGCTCTCCCTGGAGTCTTCCTCCCTGCACCATAGCTAGAACTCTCTCATGATGGGAGCTGGGGTGATGTAGGGTTGTACTCATCTCTCAATGGTCCCTCTTCTTTGCTGCCTCAAGTCCAATGTGGTGAAAACCCATACATTTTGTTCAGTTATTTTACTTGTTTCTGGAGGGAAGATAAACCCTGAGCCTTTCCTCCATTTTGTCCAGAAGAGGGAGTTTGTACCAGAAACTTTTGTTTCTGTGTCTCTGCTAGCTTCAGCACTACCTGGAATATTCTTTAACTGAAACCACTAATTACCCTCAGACTTCCACTTAGATGTCATTCTGTCTAGAAAATCCTTTCCAAACACTTTCAATCAAGGGCTCCTCCCACATACTCTCCTCCTGCCTGACACCTACCCTATGCTGTACTGAGTTACTGTTTCAATTGTCCACATATCCCCACGGGGATGTAGGAGCTGGAGTTGTACCTTGTGCACTTCTGTAGCCCCAACACCTCGCAGAGCACTCAGAACAAAGCAGCTGCTCCAGAAATATATTTGCATGAATAAACAAGTGAGACAAGCTTAAAGTAAACAGACAGCAGATATGGTCAAACTCATTTTCATTGCTTGAGTTTTGTTCTGTATCATCCATTTCCTTAAAGATTATAAACTACTAGTTTCTAATTACATATCACTTATAATTATGAAATGGTTTAACCTTTATTGCGGAAACAATCTATATTTTAATCCGTAAACCAACAATGACTAGGTTGGATAGTATTTTTCTCCTGCATGATAGATGTGATCCATACCTCAGGCATTTGCTCACTATGCCTTGAAAGAAACTATCTAAGAGCCTATTTTGAAAATTTCAGAGATGAAAATTCTTCTTTAAAAATTTTTTTAGCACTGTTTACAATAGCCAGGACATAGAAGTAACCTAGATGTCCATCAGCAGACAAATGGATAAGGAAGCTGTGGTACATATACACAATGGAATATTACTCAGCCATTAAAAAAATACATTTGGATCAGTTCTATTGAGATGGATGAAACTGGAGCCCATTATACAGAGTGAAGTAAGCCAGAAAGAAAAACACCAATACAGTATACTAATGCATATATACGGAATTTGAAAGATGGTAACGATAACCCTATATGCGAGACAGAATAAGAGACACAGATGCATAGAACAGTCTTACGGACTCTGAGGGAGAAGGTGAGGGTGGGACGTTCTGGGAGAATAGCACTGAAACATGTATATTATTATATGTGAAATAGAACACCATTCCAGGTTCAATGCATGAGACAAATGCTCAGGGCTGGGGCAATGGGATGACCCAGAGGGATGGGATGGGGAGGGAGGTGGGAGGGGGGTTCAGGATGGGGAACACATGTAAACCCATGGCTGATTCATGTCAATGTATCGCAAAAACCACTACAATATTGTAAAGTAATTAGCTCCCAACTAAAATAAATAAATTTATTAAAAAAAAAATTTTTTTTTTAATGTATTTGTCTGTGCCAGGTCTTAGTTGCAGCATGTGGGATCTAGTTCCCTGTTCAGTTCAGTTCAGTCGCATCCGACTCTTTGTGACCCCATGGACTGCAGCACGCCAGGCCTCCCTGTCTATCACCAACTCCCGGAGTTTACCCAAACTCATGTCCATCGAGTCGGTGATGCCATCCAGCCATCTCAATCTCTGTTGTCCCCTTCTCCTCCTGCCCCCAGTCCTTCCCAGCATCAGGATAGTTCCCTGACTGAGGATCAAATCTGGGTCCCCTGAATTGAGAGGATGGAGTCTAACCGCTGGACCACCAGGGAAGTCCCCAGAGCTGAAAATTCTTTTAACGTATGCTTATTACCACTCAATTTAACCTTAATATGGTTAACAAAACTAGAAGAACCCTGTATAAACACTCCTTGAAGAACAAATTTAAACTGTAACCTATTAATATCTTTCCAGAATCAAATGTTTCATCATCTGAAATTAGCAAAAGATAATATTTAATATTACATCTTTGAGTTTTACTTCTTGTCCGTGACTTGAGAATGCACCTTTGAAAGCACTGATTGAATATGAAAAAATAAAAAAATAAAGGATAACAAAACAGATGAAGCACTGAAATGTCAGCTCCCAAGATGGAAACCTAGTATCTGAAAACAACTGTGTTCCATTACTCATGGACCAGCGGCCTCCACTCCCAGAGCTTCACCTCACCTCTCTGGTCCGAGGGGCCTACAAAAAGAAGCTTAATGACTCTAGGACATTCTTGACTGTATCTTTTATGGAGACATCAATGAGAATTTTCTAGTTGTTGTTTTCAGTCTCTAAGTCCTGTCTGATTCTTCCTTGACCCCACGGACTGTAGCCCACTAGGGTCCTCTGTCCATGGGATTTCCAAGGCAAGGATACTAGAGTGGGTTGCCATTTCCTGCTCCAACAGATGTTCCCGAACCAGGGATCGAACCCATGTCTCCTGCACTGGCAGGTGGATTCTTTACCACTGAGCCACGTCTTCCCTGTGGTAAAGAATCCGCCTGCCAATGCAGGATCCCCAGGAGATGTGAGTTTGATCCCTGGGTTGGGAAGATCCTCTGGAGTAGGAAATGGCAACCCATTCCAGTATTCTTGCCTAGAAAATCCAAGGGACAGAGGAGCCTGGTGGGCTACAGTCCATGGGGTCACAAATGAGTCAGACAGGACTGAACAACTAAACAACAAACAAAAAAACAACAAGAATATATTTTGTCGGTTACTCCACATATATTTTACAACAATGAATTTTATGCCTTTCACGAAGGCAAATTCAGGAAGGTACCTCCATGAAATGTCCAAGTCGCACACAACAATGTTTTCAACATTGAGAATTAACTTAGAAGATAATAAAAATTAAGACTCATCATCCAAGCTTTAATTCCAGTCGCATCCAATCAGGGTATTGCAGGGATCCTGAAAATGAGGCAGTCAGGCAACAAAGCTCCAACATCTTGCCCATGAGAGAATTCCAGAAGGTCTACACTTACACTGCATGGGTTGTTGGCCGTCTGAGCCGGGCTGTAGAAGGACCCCCACTGGGTGGCTCGTCTCTCTTCCCGGGAAGGGGTACTGTTCACGGGCAGGCCGGCTGGGACCCCGGGACCTGCAGCCGCAGCGTTGGGGGGCTGGCTGCTGGGGGCCACCAGGGCAAAAGCATCGTCCAGGAGGGAGTGCATGGTCTGGCGCGCCTCCTCGATGGACGGCTGGGGTGGGATGTACTGGGAGGCCGGGAAGGGCAGGCCTGGATACCTCCCCAGCTCAGCCGACGACGGTGTGGGCACGTCAGCCGGGAGGTCGGGATCAGACTACAGCGGGGGAAACAGCAAAGTGGAGAATCACATCACTCAGCCATAAAACGGAACGCAACTGGGTCATCTGTAGAGACATGGGTGGGCCTAGAGTCTGTCATACAGAGGGAAGTAAGTCAGAAAGAGAAAAACAAATATTGCGTACTAATGCATATAAATGGAATCCAGAAAATGGTACAGATGAACCCATTTGCAGGGCAGGGATAGAGAAGAACAGACATGTGGACGCGTAGGGAAGGGGAAGGTGGGATGAACTGAGAGCACCACTGACACACACTATCGCGTGTCATACAGACAGCCAGTGGGAAGCTGCTACAGAGCACAGGGAGCTCAGCTTGGTGCTCTGTGCCGACCAAGAGGGTTGGGGTGGGTGGGAGCAAGATCCAAGAGGGACGGGACGTATGCATACACATCGCTGATTCACTTCACTGAACGGCGGAGACAAACCCAACATTGTAAAGCAATTATATCAAAAAAAAAAAAAGAATCAGACACCGGCTTCTGTGGAGAACAAAATTCTAGGACCAAGACAGCATTTTTAACCATTTTCACTGCCACTGAGGAATGGGTTTACCATAAAAATTTTTCAAATCACAGCCGAGGACTGTGTGTTACCTTTCATCAGGCAAAAAGTTTGCAATCAGAAAAAAAGTAAAAATATTCAACAACCATTTGTTAGGCAAAACTCAATCAACTCCCTGAAAGGTATCTCAGTACCTGGAAGTTCATATTTTTCCTGAAAGCCCCTAACAACCAAAAATGATGTGTCAGAGTTTACATACTAAAATACCTAGTTGACGTTCCATAGATACAGAAACCCCCTAGCAGTCTATTGACTATTAATAATAGAACAGCCCTATACAACCCAAAAGAATTCAAAGTCAACACCATATTACAACTATGTATGTATAAACCATTTTAATACTTATTGCAACAACTCTTTATAAACAGTAAATAGTGTCAATTATTTGTTCAGAAACTACTTTCTTAAAATGGAGGTGTCCCTGGATAACATAAGCCAACAAGAAAAGTTTAACTTCTATACCCACTGTCCAAGAGGCAGGGATATAAGTAACAATTAAAAAATTTTAATTACAATTACTTTAACTAACACACTGAAAAGAGAAGAGATTCTACTCAGTGGGCTGGTGACCCCATGTCCTCAAAGAAAAAGTTGTTGTTCAATCGCTCAGTCACGTCCAACTCTTTGCAGCCCCATGGACTGCAGCATGCTGGGCTTTCTTGTCCTTCACTATCTCATGGAGCTTGCTCAAAATCATGTCCACTGAGTCAGTGATGCCATACAACCAATCTCATCCTCTGTCAGCCCCTTCTCCTCTTGCCTTCAATCTTTGCCAGCATCAGGGTCTTTTCCAGTGAGTCGGCTCTTCACATCAGGTGGCCAAATTATTGGAGCTTCAGCTTCAGCATCCGTCCTTCCAATTAATATTCCTTAGGAGTCTTCAGTCCTTTAGGATTGACTGGTTGGATCTCCTTGCAGTTCAAGGGACTCTCAAGAGTCTTCTCCACCACCACAACTCGAAAGCATCAATTCTGCAGTACTCAGCCTTCTTTATGGTCCAATTCTCACGTCCATACATGACTACTGGAAAAACCATAGCTTTGATTATATGCACCTTTGTTAGCAAAGCGATGTCTCTGCTTTTTAATACAATATCTATGTTTGTCAAAGCTTTTCTTCCAAGGAGCAAGTGTCTTTTAACTTCATGGCTGTACTCACAGTCCACAGTAATTTTGGAGACCAAGAAAATAAATTCTGCCACTGTTACCACTGTTTGGGTGGGTACCTTTTCCTGGAATGCTCTGCTTACCCTACAGGTCCACAGTTTTAGCTTCGCTGGTTGGATCATCCCACAGAAGGGCCACAGGAAGGCATTCCCATATTTGTTTGGATCAGTGAATCTCTTACAAAGAAAATCTCTATTCCAGAGCCACATCCTTACTTTCAGTCAACTGTCTGAAACACTTCCTAATGACTACGGTCTGTCCACCGAGGATCAGTTATTATTCACACCACCATCAAACACTTAAGAGTAGCAGCTGTGTAATTTCAAACAGACAGAAAAACAGACTACGAACTGGCAAACCCACCAATAGCTCACAAACCTATTCTTCTTGGCCCACGCAGTATTTAAGAAATAGTCAATATTTTTAAAATCTGAAAATTTCCTGCGAAAACTCAGATTTCTGGATTCGCTTGGCAGACTCGGAAGCTGTGGCACCACTGGGCCCTTGTCCTCCACAGAAACAAGTGCTGTTGGGCAGAGACTGCTCCTGAGATGGGCCGGTGCTCTGTCCTCCACAACAGCGAGTGGGTGGTCTCACTCCCAGGTACATACACACTGGGTCCTGAAAGACTGCTTCTCCAAAATTACAATATCCTAGTAAAGTTCCACTAAGTGACTTCGTCGTCGAGGAAGGATTTGGGGCTCCAAAGGTCTCCGGCTTACGACATGACAAGACATTGGAAAGACTCTGGGTTCCTCTCCTTACAACGTACAAAAATGGCCCACACTCATGCCTTCTCCTGCTTTTGGTTTTCTTGAGGAGAAGATCAGGAAGAATGTGGTGAGTAGAGGGCCACCAACCTAACACCGCATGGCGAAAAAGAAAAGTGTATCTGTAGAAATGTCCTACTGGTAATTAAGAGGGTCTAAGACCAGAAGCGATGTTCCTCGTGGTGGTTTTCAATAACTGCACCGCAAGGAAGCGAGCACTGTGGCTACAGTGCAAACTGAGATTCAAATGGGAGACAAACCCTATATACATTTCAGGAGAGTCCCCAAAAGCTACAGCCACTGCCAATCTCAGCATCAGTTCAGTTCAGTTCAGTTCAGTCTCTCAGTCGTGTCCGACTCTTTGCAACCCCATGAACCGCAGCACGCCAGGCCTCCGTGCCCATCACCAACTCCCGGAGTTTACCCAAACTCATGTCCATTGAGTTGGTGATGTCATCCAACCATCTCATCCTCTGTCATCCCCTTCTCCTCCCGCCTTCAATCTTTCCCAGCATCAGGGGCTTTTCACATGAGTCAGCTCTTCACATCAGGTGGCCAAAGTATTGGAGTTTCAGCTTCAACATCAGTCCTTCCAATGAACACCCAGGACTGATCTCCTTTAGGATGGACTGGTTGGATCGCCTTGCAGTCCAAGGGACTCTCAAAGAGTCTTCTCCAACACCACAGTTCAAAAGCATCAATTCTTCAGTGTTCAGCTTTCTTTATAGTCCAACTCTCACATCTATACATGATCACTGGAAAAACCATAGCCTTGACTAGATGGACCTTTGTTAACAAAGTAATGTCTCTGCTTTTTAATATGCTGTCTAGGTTGGTCATAACCTTCCTTCCAAGGAGTAAGTGTCTTTTAATTTCATGGCTGCAGTCACCATCTGCAGTGATTTTGGACCCAGAAAAATAAAGTCAGCCACTGTTTCCACTGTTTCCCCATCTATTTGCCATGAAGTGATGGGACCAGATGCCATGATCGTGAGCTTTAAGCCAGCTCTTTCATTCTCCTCTTTCACTTTCATCAAGAGGCTCTTTAGTTCTTCTTCACTTTCTGCCATAAGGGTGGTGTCATCTGCATATCTGAGGTTATTGATATTTCTCCCAGCAATCTTGATTTCAGCTTGTGCTTCCTCCAGCCCAGTGTTTCTCATGATGTACTCTGCATATAAGTTAAATAATCAGTGGGTGTAATTTTAAAGAAGGTTTAACTTCTATAGCAAGAAAGACCTGTTGCAAAGGTGTGCAGTTAGGTTCCCTTGGAGTCTCATTGGTCCCGTGAATCCTTCCATGAAGGCAAAGAGCCACAGAGCTATGATGTGAGAGCTTCCTGCTCTCTTGTCTTCCCGCTGCCCCCACCCCCCAAATTCACAGACTAGACTCTCAGCAACCTGCAGGCCAAGAGGAGGGTTTACTCATTTTCCTGTGTCCCAACATTCAGCACAGTGTTTCACATGTAGATGGAACTTAACAGATGGTACTATGATCAACAGAAGTTGAGATCTACCTAGGATACCCAGGAGTTGGAATTTGAATTCCATTCTCTTGAATCCAAGTTTGATGACTTTGACGTTCAGTTTGTTTCCTTGGCACAAAGACATGTTCACCTATCACTCCCCAGCGCGATCATGTACTATGGTTGGTCCAGGACAATCTTGGTTCATGCTTGTTATCCTAGGATAATTAATACCATCTACTGTAACCCTCACAAGGGTGTGGCTTGGAAAATAAATTATAATGGGGTTGACAAACTTCCATAAAGGGCCAGAGAGTAAATATTCTAGGCTTTGTGAGCCATACAACTACTCAACTCTGCCACCTTAACAAAAGCAGTCACAGATAACACAAAAATGATGGCTGTGGCTGTGTTTCAATAAAACTTCTTTACAAAAGCCAGCAGTAGGCTGGATTTGACCTGAGGGTCATGGTTTGCTGAATCCTGATTTATAATGGTAACCCTAGTTACGAGAAATCCAGGAATATTTCTTTTACTTCAGGAGAAGAAAGCTCTCAAGAAGATATTTTAAGGGGAAAGCACAAAATTCAAGACAATTCAAATGACTTTATGCGTAGTATAACCTTCAAGATGAAATACTACCTATAAAAAGGTGAGTGCTCAAAAAGGCATTATCTTTGAAAGTATACATTTCATCAGACTCACAGACTTAGAAAACAAATTTATGATTTTATCAAAGGAGAAAGGTAGGCTGGGGGAGGGATAAATTAGAAAGAAGGTTGGGATTAACATATACACACTACCATATATAAAATGAGCTTCCCAGGTGACTCAGTGGTAAAGAATCTGCCTGCCCATGCAGGAGACACAAGAGATAGGGTTTGAACCCTCAGTACGGAAAATTCCGTAGAGTAGGAAATGGCAACTCACTCCAGTACTCTTGCCTGGGAAATTCCGTGGTCAGAGGAGCCTGGTGGGCTATATAGTACATGGGGTCTCAAAGAGTCAGATGCAACTGAGCACACACACATATAAATTACATAATCAACAAGTACAGGGAACTCTACTCGATATTGTGTAATAACCTATATGGGAAAAGAATCTGAAAAAGAAAAGATATATGTATATGTATAACTGAATCACTTTACTATACACCTGAAACACAACATTGTAAATCAACTACATGTGTGTGCTCAGCTTTGTCCCACTCTTTTATGACCCCATGGTCCGTAGCCCTCCAAGCTCCTCTGTCCATGGGATTCTCCAGGCAGGAATACTGCAGTGGGTAACCACTTCCTTCTACAGGGAATCTTCCTGACCCAGGGATTGAATCTGCATTTGCTACACTGGCAGGCAAATTCTTTACCACTGTGCCACCTGGGAGGCCCAAAATCAACTACACTCCAATATAAAATAAAAATTAAAACAAAATCATACAATATAAGTATTAAAATAAAAAAGAAAGTATATATTTTAGAACTTTTAAGGAGAGAAAGTAAAAGTCCATCTAAGGAAGAATGTCTTCTTAAGGTACCTCTGCAAGTCAGAGCCACTTGGGACGAAGCAGCTGCTTGAGGTGGTACTCACCAGGGAAGAGCTTCTTCCCTCCAGCTGAGGGAGGAAACTCTGCACTTTCTGCTAAGAAAAAAAGCAAAGAGAAGGATGGTCTGGGCCACCATGAAAGAAGCCTGATTTAGGATCACTAAGAGAGGGAGGGGAGGACAGGTTCAGTTCAGTTCATTTCAGTCGCTCAGTCACGTCCAACTCTTTGTGACCCCATGGACTGCAGCACGCCAGGCCTCCCTGTCCATCACCAACTCCCGGAGTTTATTCAAACTCATGTCCATTGAGTCGGTGATTCCATCCAACCATCTCATCCTCTGTCATCCCCTTCTTCTCCCGCCTTCAATCTTTCCCAGCATCAGGGTCTTTTCCAATGAGTCAGCTCTTCGAATCAGGTGGCCAAAGTATTGGAGTTTCAGCTTCAGCATCAGTCCTTCCAATGAATATTCAGGACTGATTTACTTTAGGATGGACTGGTTGGATCTCCTTGCAGTCCAAGGGACTCTCAAGAGTCTTCTCCAACACCACAGTTCAAAAGCATCAATTCTTCGGCGCTCAGCTTTTTTATAGTCCAACTCTCACATCCATACGTGACCACTGGAAAAACCATAGCATTCACTAGACGGACTTTTGTTGGCAAAGTAATGTCTCTGCTTTCTAATAAGCTGTCTAGGTTGGTCATAACTTTTCTTCCAAGGAGCAAGAGTCTTTTAATTTCATGGCTGAAATCACCATCTGCAGTGATCTTGGAGCCCCCCAAAATAAAGTCTGTCACTGTTTCCCCATCTATTTGCCATGAAGTGATGGGACCTGATGCTATGATCTTAGTTTTCTGAATGTTGAGCTTTAAACCAACTTTTCCACTCTCCTCTTTCACTTTCATCAAGAGGCTCTTTAGTTCTTTGCTTTCTGCCATAAGGGTGGTGTCATCTGCATATCTGAGGTTATTGATATTTCTCCTGGAAAACTAACCTATTCTTTAGTCTCACACAACACAGTCTCAAGCCAGACACCACAGACCCCCAGACACCTGTCCAAAAACACAGCGGCAGCTCAAGAGCGCCATCTACTGTGAGAACTGCCAATGCTGGTTCCCCCACTAGAGGAATTCATGCAAAGCCTTCAGAAAGGACTCATTCATTCATTCTGCTGAGGAGCAAAGGAGCCGAATTTGTAGACCTTCCAGCCCTTGGGAATCTCATCAACCCTCACAAGCCAGTTAGGAAGGGACAGTCAGACTTAGGACACCAGAATCACAATAAGCTTCCAAGGAAAAGCCTGGGGAAAGAAGCCTGGGATCATCTCTCATACGATCATGATGCAATTATATTTAGTCCCAATGTCAGTGTGGCATTTGGCACGTATGTGTAATTATGCTTAGTGTCTTTCAGTGTTAGATATTTGTGTAATTTGAGGGATAAAATATAAAACTCAAATAAATCACTGGTTACACATAAGCTCTATCTGAAGTGATCACGTACATCACAAACTCTTTCTCCAAGGGTGTGTTTTTCGCTCATTTCTTTAACAAAGATAGCTCTGTCAGGGCTGCACCCTGGCACAGGGTCACAGACATCCACTGTGTGTCCCAGTGCTGCCGGACACAGTGGATAAAAACGGATTAACAAGAAGATACCTGGGTATCTGGGGCTCCTCTCCGTCTTGGGGTGTTTTTATATCTGTATTTCTCACGGTCCCTTGGGGAGGCTAGCCCTTTCCTCCCTACTTAGTGGGGTCTGTATGTGTCTTAATTTGTCAACATCTACTTTAACACTTCAAGCAACTCTGTGTCCTCTTCCTTCCAAAAAAATAAGTCCCTATTTCTTAATTTCCATTAAGCTCTTTCTTCCATTAAAACTATAAATATATATATATATGCATTGTTGTTTAGTCACTCAGTTGTGTCTGACTCGTTTGTGACCCCATGGATTGCGATTTTCCAGCAGGAATACTGGAGTGGGTTGGAGTGGGTTGCCACTTCCTTTCTCCAGGGTATTTTCCCAGTCCAGGGATTGAACCTGCATCTCCTGCACTGCAGGTGGATTCTTTACAGGTGAGCCACTGGGGAAGCCATACACACACACACACACAGGGGAAGGAAAAAAAAAAACTTTCTGGACATTTCTGTTTTCCAGTGAACCCCCATAAGTGCCCGTTCTGAAGCCCAAGAGGACAGGGCTTGCACACAGGAAAGAAAAACACTGAGTATGTTTCCAGAGGGCACCCCCAGCAGCCCTCTGGTCTCCAGCACTCAAGTTTCTCCACAAATGAGTGGCCCATCCCCACCCTCACCCACATGCATCCCACAACCCACACGTGGCCGCAGCTGGCACTGCTCACTCATCTCCTGATGGCCACCAGACGCAAGAGTCAGCATTACGCACCGGGCAACCAATATAGGCAGAGTTATGGACACCAGGTGGCCTCTTATAAGTGCCGTCGCTGTCTGTGGTGATAAGTCTGTCCTTCTCAGCATCTCCAGGGCAGCCGTTGACCTGGTGTTTCCGGCGTGGCTTAGGGGAACGTTTTATCCTGGAGCTGCCAAGAGAAAAAGACATTATCTTCATAGGAAATAACTTTCCTGCCCTGGCTCATGAACTAAAGGCTAAGGATTTTCTGAGTACCTAGGACCTGCTGGCCACTGTATGAAACACCCCACTGGATATAAACAACGTGTAAGACACAGTCTCTGCTCTAAGAAAGGCACAGTCTACCTGAGCAGACAATACTAAACACACAGAAGAACATCATCACTGGCTACTGGGACCTGACCTAGGTCTTGAAGAGGGAGGAGGAGCTTTGGATATGTCCAATTTATCCAACAAAAATAATAAATAAGGAGGGAGGTGGGGAGAGTGTGAGGTAAAGCTGGGATCTTGCCCAGGGCCAGAAACGGGAATGTAGATGAATGTCTGGGGGGCAATGAGGCTGACGCCCTAAGCGGCAGGCCCCTCTGTGCGGAGCAGCTGGGCAGAAACTCGGGGCCCCACCAGGTACAGGAGCACGGGATCCACCCACAGGCAGCCCGAGCCAGTACAGGGGTGAGCAGAGCAAGACATAAATGAGAGCTGACCTTACAGAAAACGCCTCTCCCTTAAGGGGCAGGGGTCTGGGAGACCAAGAGGACAAGAGGTTGAGGGCAGCAGTGGGAAAAGAAATGAGCATCCACCAAGCACAGAAGGTGGTGATGACATTGGCGGCGAGGGCAGGACGAGGCCAGAGGGGAGGGGGAGCCAGGGCTCAGCGTCTGAGAAGGAAGGGGCCCCCATTCAGAAAGTTGAATTCTAGAAGACAAGAAACCCGGGAATGGCGACTCCCGGGGTAACTGGGTGGAAGAGGCCTTCCCCACAGGTGACCGCCAGGCGGGGTCACTCCCTCCCGACAGCCCAGAGTCCCCACAGGTGACCGCCAGGCGGGGTCACCCCCTCCCGACAGCCCAGAGTCCCCACAGGTGACCGCCAGGCGGGGTCACCCCCTCCCGACAGCCCAGTCCCCACAGGTGACCGCCAGGCGGGGTCACCCCCTCCCGGCAGCCCCGAGTCCCCACAGGTGACCGCCAGGCGGGGTCATCCCCTCCCGGCAGCCCAGAGTCCCCACAGGTGACCGCCAGGCGGGGTCACCCCCTCCCGGCAGCCCAGAGTCCCCACCGGTGACCGCCAGGCGGGGTCACCCCCTCCCGGCAGCCCAGAGTCCCCACCGGTGACCGCCAGGCGGGGTCACCCCCTCCCGGCAGCCCAGAGTCCCCACCGGTGACCGCCAGGCGGGGTCACCCCCTCCTGGCAGCCCGGAGTCTTCCAAAGGCTTCCCCCCGGCAGCAGGCCCACCTCTTCCTGGGCTCGATGAACACGGAGGGCACGCTGGCCGTGGGGTCCAGGATCTTGTCGATCTGCATCTGCGCCCTGCGGTACACGCGGTGCCGCTCCCGCGTGTCGCCCGACGACAGCTCGTCCAGCACCGGGAACTCGTAGTGCCCGCGGCGCTTGGCGCGCAGCCGGATCTTGTTGCGATGGTGCTCGATCTCAGACTTGTGCCGCAGCGCCGTCTGGATCTGGGGAGCGAGACAGACCGACCATTTCCTCGGTTCCAGGGACCCGTGCACAAAATAGTCCAGAGGCGTCCTGTGTCTCTCCCCCCCCACCCCCCCACAGCTGTCCTAGGCTCCCAAGAGGCCCCAAAGGGGTACAGACACACCCACACCGGCCGGGAGAGCCTGCCACTGCCCCCGAGATGCGTCCCCAGCCTCCTCGTGGTGCGCGTGAGGGGAGAAGCCTCGGTACCGGCCCCCAAACAGGACATGCATGGCTGTGCGCTCAGTCGTATTTGACTCTCGGGGACCCCATGGACTGCAGCTCGCCAGGCTCCTCTGTCCATGGGATTTTTTTCAGGCAAGAAGACCGGAGTGGGTTGCTATTTCCTCCTCCAGGGGATTTTCCCGACCTAGGGATGGAACCCACGTCTCTAGCATCTCCTGCATTGACAGGCGGATTCTGTACCACTGCGGGACCTGGGAAGGGCAAAAGTACTCAAACCCAGGAAATTGTCCAGTGGCAACTTTGAAGATGCTGAGGGGTGGTGATTCCTAGATGTAATTCTCCCTGAGAAAAGAGTAAATATTTTCCATACCCAATAGTATCATTACTTAATACGTTTTTAAATTAAGACAGTTCAAAAAAGATATTTGTACTATACAATAAAATAGCCATTTACTAATGATGTTTCAGTATTACTGAAACAAGTCCCCTGACAGGAGACCCCTCTCCTCAGAGAAGAAAATTGACAGGTATGGAAACACGTCCTCCTGGCTCCATGGGGCGGGAACTAGGTCTAGAAGAGCCAGTAGGTTCTGAAGTCGGGGAGGGAGGGAAGTGGGCAGAGGGCGAGGGCCAGAAGCAGGAATGCAGATGCAGGTCTAGGGGAAGGAGGCCTCGACTTCGGGAGCGGCAGGTCTGTTGAGCTGTGGTGGAGAGCAGATGGAGAATGCTTGCCTTCAACAATGTACATTTTCTAAGCCCTTAGCCCTGCTTCAGAGAACTTAACAGCAAGTGAGATGGAGGGAGACAGAGGGGAAAAAAGGGAAACCAAGATGGGACTCCAACTGGGAAGAGACAGCAGGACGCTGTCCAAGACAGGACATGGTCCGCCACACCACAGCAGACCAGAAGCCATGTCCTCCTTGAGACTGTTTGAGAAGGAGGGTCAGCTAGATGAGAGTCTCGACAAACTTCCCAGCAGGAGAATTCAGGAGCCCCTCTAACTCTTTCAGGATCTAACTGTTCTTTAAAATACATGAGGTCTCACAGGAGGACCAAGATATGCTAGGAATCTGCGCCAGAACCTCCTATGAAGAAAACATTTCCATTGAGATGTCTGTACCTACCACACAGGTAGGTCCACCAGAACTCATATTGCTCTTGTTCTTAAGTTGGTTTTTCACTTTATGCTTCATCATCAGTATATATGTTTCCTATACCATATGTATCCATCAAATACATTTTAAAAAGATAGTAAAAGAACAAAGTAGAGATGAACGCTTTCCAGTTGTGAGGCCACGGGTCTGGTGAGCTCATTCTCTTCTTTCTTTCGGTCACACAGAACTGACTCGAGAGTGCTTACTCATGGCTGGTGTGAGACCCTGGCAACACAGGACTGATGGAGACAGGTCTAGGCTAGGATAGGGGGCATGTGAGCAGTCCAGGGCTCCCAAGCATTGGTGAGAAGGGACAGCACATGCCACCTTGAACCCATGACGCACGTTCTTGTGGTCACGTCCTTGACAAGGAGCCAATGGAAAGGAGAAAGTGTAAGAACTCTTGACAAGACTTCTATAAGATAATCCACTTTAAGGATTCAGTTGTACCAATTATTAGTTCAGCTGGCAGAACTCCCAAGAGCAGCAGGTATTTCCTAGAGGCAGGAAACTGACAGCCATGATGCTATCATGTGTGCAGCCCTAAATACTATTCACTGCACTCATGGTCCAGCCCAGGTCAAACTTCTCAAGTTCAGCTTAACAGTGACTTGAGCTGGCCTTCTGATTCCAGAATCTTAGGAGGAAAGCAGATCTCACTCACTCTTCCAGGAGTCACTAGAATAGGGTATTTTACCAATCATGATCTAGATCTTGGGGCCAGAGCAGCTCTATCAGAGTTCACAGAATCTACCGTGGTCCCAAGATTACTCAGCGTTCAGTGATTCACTGGAAGAACCCTCAGGACTCAGCATTCAGTCCAATTTATTACAGCAAAAGGCTACAAAGCAAAACCAGCATAGGGGAATGGCATATAGGGTGAGGTCTGGAGGACCCAGGGACAAGCTTCCAGGAGTCCTTTCCTGGTAAAGTCACGTGGGGTGTGCTGAATTCCTCCAGCAATGACCTGTGACAACACATGTGAAACATCTACGAGGGAAGTTTATTCGATACTCAATGCTCACAGGGTCTTTACTAGAGACTGCTCACATAGGCACCCTCTGCCTAGCATGTACCAAAATTCCAGACTCCAGGAAGAGCTGTTCAGCATAAATTATGTTGTTTGTACAAAAATAGTTTAGGTACAGCAAGCCATTCCATTCTGAGAATGGTGGGGATCTTTCCAAAATCTTATTCCCAAACCCCAGCCATGGGCTAAGGTGGACTTTCTAAGGATAGCTGGCCCTAGTCTTTAATCTGCACATCTCCCAATGTGCCCACTAGTGTCCATGATCAGTATCTGATCTAAAAATACTGAGTAGCAGATTTAAAATTAAGAATAGTTGTGAGTAGCTCATGGGACTTCCCAGATGGCGCTAGTGGTAAAGAATTCACTTGCCAATGCAGGAGACATAAGAGACACGATCCTGGGTCAGGTAGATAGATCCCCTGGAGGAGGGCTCGGCAGTCCACTGCATTATTCTTGCTTGGAGAATCCCATGGACAGAGGAGCCTGGTGGGCTACAGTCCATAGGGTCCCAAAGAGCTGGACACGACTGAAGCAACTTGGCAAGCACGCATGTGAGCAGCTCATATCGTTAGCAACCTTTTGACACTAACTTTCACTTACTTTTAAGCACTGACCAAATCAGAATCTAAGGATTTTGTTTTGTTTTTTTTTTAATTACTATACTTTTTCATAAAACCAAATACCTCTTTGTTAATTTTGTTGGTTTCTGCCACACGGTCAGCCAGGATGGGGTGCGGAGCCGGAGGAGCTGGGATGGGCTGCATGGCAATCAGCTGGATCTTACTGGGGACCCGCCGACTGGCCTCAGAGGAGCGGGAAATCCTGTCCACATGCTCAAAAATGGAGGCTGACGAGTGCTGCTCATTCCCGGAGCTGGGTGCTGCCCCTGGAACAGAGGGAAGAGCAGAATTAATAAACACCATCACCCTAAGAAAAGAGCAAACCGTCACAACTATGGATTATTTCCTAAAGGACCCTTAGATGGGTCCCAGACCAAAAACACATCCACAACTCCATGGCAGAATATTTGAAATGTCACTCTTTGAGCCTAAACTGTCTGGGTGAAATAGTGTCTCCTTCAACCTAAGTAATAATTACAGATATCTGTAGGGAAGATAAGAAAATCATTATGACACTTTGTGCCCCAGATGGCCCTGTTTTGTCTAAAGGTGTTTCAAAGTCTTCAGTAAGACAGGGTAAAGGGTAAGAAGAGCCTGAGGTTGGCTGGCCAGGAGCGATTTACAGAACGTGGAGGACAACATTTATAACAGCTCTGAATGTCCATGATCATCTGGAGTGAGAGTGATATAAATTTAGTTGCCAAGGCAACTTACCGTCAAAAAAACAAAAGACCAGGGGGACTGTGGACCTGCTAGCAAGTACTGGTTAATGGTGAATGCTGCTAGCTTTCCAGTTTTAATGCAGCAAAAAATTAAGTTGAAGAGTCAGGAGAAGAAAAGCTGGTGCTGCAAGGAATTAGTTCCTTCTTTACAAAGAGATGCAGATAACACTCGAAAAATGGTTAAAAGGGCAAACTGTATGGCTATGTATATTTTACCACAATGAATTTTTTTTTAAGTACTCAGAACTGCAAAGAAGAAAGACATTTAAATGTATAGAGAAAAGAAAAACATGTTACAATGTTAATAGAGACAGGATCATGGTGTAATGGGTCATTTTCTCCACTTCTTTGTATTTTCTATAATGACGATTTTCTCTAGTCAGTATTACTTTTATAATAGAAATAATCTCAATAAACTTTTATTTTTAAAAGGCAAAGAGAGAGGTTAAGAAGGGCCAAATGGATGAAAAGAACTCTCCAGTTACACACACTAAGATCCCTGATGCCCTTCCTCTAAGCCACAGTCACCTCTGGGCTACTCTAACACTGCTCAAAAATAAATGGCCAAACACCAAGAGAGGGGCTTCCCGGGTGGTGCTACTGGTAAAGAATCCATGTGCCAAGGCAGGAGATGCAAGAGACATGGATTCCATCCCTCGGTCTGGAAGATCCCCTGGAGAAGGAAATGGCTACCCACTCCAGTATTCTTCCCTGGAAAATTCCATGGGCAGAGAAGCCTGGCGGGCTACAGTCCAAAGGGTTGCAAAAGATTCGGACATGACTGAGCACACACACACACACAGGCCAAGAGAAGGAGTGAGGGCATGTAGAAACTGTTTCTAAACAAAAGCCTGAGTTTTGCAACCTCAGTCATAAGTGAAAAATATAGAGGTTTCCCCTCAGTGTAAAAAAGTGTTGAGCAAAGCAGTAAGGAGTAGTAGTTGATATTTTATATAAGGAATGCACAGCAGTGGGACACAAATCTTTGTATTTCCTCTCAATTTGAATTATATTCATTTATGTTCAGTAATACTCATCCCAAGTAATTAGAAATTACATACTTAACTCTGTGAATGAAGATGTCTCTTAGCGAGGAGGCACACTTGTCTGCCTTCAAGCTGTTCCTGGGCTTTCTTTCCCTGCCTGGAGGGAGCCTGACCCTTTGTATAATGCAAACACAGCCAGACAGCACCATTCACGCGGGAGCTACTCAAATTACAGGCATGAAGCCTAGTAGGAGATAATTAGCTCTACCAGATAAGGCCAGTCTCGCTAACCCAAACTTTTAAACCAACGGCAAATGTCACAAAGGGTGTCCCATTAAGTCACTGATACTGAAGGCAGAGGGGGCCTCCTCCAGGATGGTAAAAAAAAACCAGGGTGCAAAGGTGACAGGAAGAAAGGCCCTTCCGCCTGCCTGGGTCCCCAGGGCTACAGGCCTGGGACTGACTCCTGCCCTGCCCCTTCCCACCCCTCAATTGGATCCTTGCTCTATAATTCACCAGCTGCAATAGGAGAAGCAGGAGATGCACAGAAAACCCTCAACTTCTAGACTGCCTGGAACTCAGCCATTCCAAAAGGCTGAAAAGTGCGATATGTTGTCATATTCGTACATTAAACAGATACATATGTATCTCCATACATATATATATATATAAACAAAGTGGATTAGTATACATATATAACACATATATTATTTTACATATAATAATACATATTTTTATTGTTTGCTATCCACTGCACAATTTTTTAAAAAACTGCCTGGATAATAACGACAATGGAAAGTACAAGGGCTACATAGACCAATGCTGTGCGAATACTGCCTTAAGGCAAGTAGGTGTTAAAATCTTTTAAAAAATTATAAAACAACAAAAAAAATAAGTAAAGATAGAAATTATAGTGTAAGATGATGTCCACAGAACAGAATGACACAAGAAAGGGCGATCTGAATTACCAAAGCAACAGAACATTTATAAAGCAATATTTATTCCATTGTCAATAAGTAAGTAGATCTTTAAATCAAAATAGCGGCATGTGAGCCTTCTAAGGCCCACAAGAACGTCTAGGCCGCTTGTCTCCTTCCATAGTCAACTCTGAGCGCCAACGCTGACATGCTTACTACCTGGATTTTGAATATATGTTGAGAGTGATATTTGATTTTTGTTAGCCATGTATAACTAATACTATTAGCAAGGATTGTTAAAGGGCTTTTCTGATGGCTCAGTGGGTAAAGAAACCGCCCGCGTTGCAGGAGACACAGAAGATGATGGTTTGATCCCTGGGTTGGGAAGACCCCCCGGAGGAGGAAATCACAACCCACTCCAGTGTTCTTGCCTAGAAAATCTCATGGACAGAGAAGCCTGGTGGGCTGCAGTCCAAAGGGTCACAAAGAGTCGGACACGACCGAGCGACTAAGCACAGAAGGAGTTAAAAGCAGGAACTAAAGAGGAAGATTTTTTCAGACATACAATTAACAGAAATTAAGAAGCTCCAGAGCTGATTTTTTCCCCCCAAATATTTCTTTCCCAGGATCAAAATTAGATTTTAATCCTGTCTATGTGAAACAGTACACCTGTTACCATGGTGCTAACTAATTTTTAAGATTCTATGAAATTAGATCATTAGATCTAAAGAAAAAAATTCTTCTCTTATTCTAAGGTTTTTGTTTTGTTTTTAACACCAAAAAAAGAAACAACTGAGAAACAACTGGAAAGCATCTCAAAAATCAGCTAGTTTAGTCCCAGAGGAGCCCCCACAACTAAGGGACATACAGGGTCACAAAGATGACAGTGGATAAAATAAGCCCTCCAGCTTCTGTCCATAATCTAGTCATTTATAGAATATGGTTCAGTCTGTACTGCAATTTTATACAGAGATATTTGTAATGGAAAATGCAAGTATAAAAATTACTATTAAAAATTATATCCTGGGAATTCCCTGGTAGTCCAGTGGTTAGGACTCTGCAATGTCACTACTAAGGGCTTGGGTTCAATCCCTAGTTGGGAGCTAAAATCCCAAAAGAGGTGTGACACAGCCAAATAAAAAAATAATAAAATGATATCTGGAGACACTTCAGTTTTCTTTGCACTACTAAAACACAATCCTGAAATATAAATAAAGCTTCAGCAAGTACAAGAGCATTTATTTAACAGAATCTATTAAACTAACACCAAAGCTACCCTGTCATCAGGCCAAAAAAGGCTCCAAGTCTAGTAAGACCAATGAGCTAAGTTCTACTGCAAGACATACGAGTTTTATGACAATACTCTTTAGAAGGGGAGTGAAGTACATTTCAAACCTGGCCTAAGAAGTGACAGCATCTGACAACACACACAACCATCTGATCACACTCAACTATCTGCTGGAAGATAGACCTAGGACCAGGACCAAATATAATGCCCTTGGACCTAGAATAAATAATCAGCCTTCTGACAGTGACAACTGTGAAATACTTAAATGGCCTCCTAAGAAGGTCACGAATCCTGGATGCAGTTTTAGTTGGATTCCTCCTTGTCCTTTGAAGAGGAAAATTGTCAGGACCCCAAACTAGATTCAAACATGACCAGTAACCTCAAAACACACATCAGTGAATCTCTTAACTTCTAGCCTGGCCCCCCAGCTCAATGCAGACACCTATACAGTGTTAGATGGTGACAATTAATCTGAGAAATCCACTGTATGAATGATGAATAGTCTAATGCACAGCGTTTTTTTATGTTCTGCATTTGAAGTAGTATAAGCGCCTAGCCTACTGGAATCTCATAATGACTTTTCTTTTTTTTTTTTTTTTACCACACTGCAGGGCTTGTGGGATCTTAGTTCCCTGACCAGGGATTGAACCCACGCCCTCTGCAATGAAAGGGCAGAGTCCAAACCACTGGACTGCCAGGGAAGTCCCTCATAATTACTACTTTTAAAGTAGAGAACAAGAAGGGTCACAGACCACTCTGTGGGGCTCTGTGGGACTTGCCATCGGTCACGGCTCCCGGAGTCTTGTCCCCCGCTTCCCTCTCACTGGACTCTTCACTTACTGTGGAGTCGGCATCTGAGGGAGAAACTCTGCAGACACAAAACAAATGCAGACGTTAAGAAAAAGAAAGAAAGCGGAGAGAAAGGTCACATTCATCTGGATGTGGAAGTCGGGCTTCTGGGCAAAATGGGAGAAGTCAAAGAGTCCAAAACCCTGTTTTGAGGTGCAGCATCTTCAAGGACCACATTGTTAGTATGGTCACCTCGTGAGGACAGCATGACATGCCTTACTGAATGGCTCAGCAGACTCATTTCAACAAATGCCAGGAAACCAAGTACTCGCTGGAGGACAGTTACCCCCGCCCCCACCCCAGCTCCCAGGGGAAACCTGGCAATCTGGGACTGGTGTTGGTTGGATCAGAGGATCTGGGAGTCAAGTTTGGTTATGGGCTAGCTGGGCCTGCAGAATTTCTAGGAAGCCAGGGTCATTCTGCAGTCACCCCCATATAATTCCAAATCTTTGGAGGAAGCCTACACTTCTAACACAAAGGCAATGATTATCACTGTTAATTGATTCTATATATAAAAAGCAAGTGTGTCACAAAACCCAAGTTGCTCCAGGATTCACTGGAAAGCCTTAATCAGTTAACACACTTTCTCTTTGAACTTTCTGAAATGCCCAGACATTCTAGTGCCCCTGAGGGATGCTAAACTATGATATTAACCATGCAGACCGTTGAGATGTTGTGACTAAGTGTCTAGGCTGAGGCTTCCAGAGGAGAAAAGAAGACTTTGTTAAATTGTACTAGCATATTCAATAATCTTTAATGATTTGATTTATTCTCACTCTGCAAAATAATTAAGCAAATGATCTCTCTCTACATTATTCATCTTCTTTTGTAAAGATCATGTTCTAACATTCATTAAATTCTTAAAACTAGGCCAGAACCCCTGGGGTATGTTTTCTGATAAATCAGAAATTACAATGTCATTTTGAATGTTGGTATGATCACACACTTTCCCCCTCTCAACAGAAAACCAGAATTTGGCATCCCAAAGCTCAAAAGAAGACTGATAATTTGAGGCTTCAATACCAAAGCCTGATCACACTTTGACCTAAAGCCAAGTTAATAAAACCTGACCCTGAATGTTGTCTTCTTTAGAGAAGGGCAGCCTGTCTCACAGGTTCTTAGGGTCACAGTAGGTAGTCTGTTAGCAGCAGTGCCCTGTGTGCTTAATGTTGGTAAGAGGAATGGGAATTAACTGGGGAAGGGGAGCTGGGTGGGGGAGTGGGGAGCACAGCGATGAAGAATCCATGCACACATGCTAAGGAGGGTGACAACAGGGGCAGATGGAGAAAAGCCAAGTCAGGAAAGTAGGGTATGATGAAGGTCACACAGCCTGAGCAAGGAAGCCACAGCTCCAGCCGTTGGCATAACAGTCAAGGGCAGAGCTGATGCTGGCCAAGTGTGTATCATAAGCCATGCACTTTTTGTACATTTTTGTACATTATTCCTAACATCACCTCCAGAGGGCCTAGCGGGTCACCCCAGAATATATACCCTCGAGCTGGTCAATCCCTAATGAAGTTCCAGGGGGACCACCAAACCATACGGGTCGGTGATTCATAACCTTACTCACTTTGGGGAAAGAAAGCACACGGGCTTCCTCTGGAAGTGGAGTGGATCAAGGGCCCTTGGGTGTGCTGATTTTGGGGGCCAATCTCATCAGTCTTCCAGGCTGCAGACTTGGGCAACACTCACCATCAGCCCTTCTGCTACTGGAAACTGACAAACGGAAAAAAGCACCGCGGGTCGCGATAGAGAACAATACAGAAAGCCCAGTAAGAACCTTCCTCTGTGACGGATGTTCTTGGAAGGGATCTTTGCCTTGGGGCTTGGCACATCTCCGTTCTCAGAGGGCGTGGTGTGGTCCTTCACGGGTCCCGGCAGTGGTGCTGGTTCGTGAATGATCAGTATGTCGTCCTTATTGTGCTGACCCAGGTGCTGCTTAGCGAAGTCGAAGCCCTTCACACTAGGGATCTGCAACTGAAACACACACACAGACACACACACGCACAAGTGAGACAGTCAAGCTGATGGTAAGTGCCAGCAGGATGGTGAGTGCCAGCTTCTGACCCAAGAGTATGCTTGCAATCTTACCCATCAAATTCAACATGCATCTCTAGAACACTGACCCAAGCAAGAATTCCACCTTGAGTTTGCAGAAAAGACAGATACTTGCTACAGATTAAAATACAAAGATTAAAAAGTTAGACCACGATACAAGACATCACAAGACAATGCCTGACCACTGTCACAGCAGTGACCCAAGCCCGGAGAGTGGCATGGGGTGAGACTCTTCTCAGAGAACGGGGACTTGTGCCAGGACTCGGAGGACAGACCAAACATAGAAATAAAAAGAGGTGGCTACTCAGAGAATGTCCTCAATTGCGTCAGGGACCAGAGAAGACTTGAGATCTGGTAAAAGATCACATTAACTGCACTAGAAGGGTCAGGATGGAGGTGAATGAGAGAAGGCCAGACTGTAATACCCAGGGGTGGGTATTAACTGTTTCCTTTACTCAGCTTGCAAAGTAGAGGAAAATAAGCCACATATTAGTAGTGGTCCCAAGGGTCTCTTTGCCAGGAATCCCCCATGCAATTCCATCAGGCTGAATTCTACACCCACAGAGAGTGCTATCAGTCAGAAGACAAAGTCCAACCCATCTGAGGAGCTGTTCTAGACAATATACTGCATGTGGAAGTGAAAGGTTTTGCGGTACTTGCGCTAACTTTACGTACAGGTGAGTGACAACTTCAGTGGCTTCTATTTGTGATCTCCAAGGTCTTTCTTTCAGCACTAAAAAGCTTGGCTGGATGGGTAGAAGCAAAGCAGTCTGCAATAACGACTTACGCCAGCAGAGGGGGACAGAACTTGCTATAAATCATGCTTACAAAGACGCTGCTTGGAAACAAAAGGCAAAGACTGGCATGCCTATATTTTCTAAATTAATAACATCTTGTTACCAGCAGTCAGCTTCACCACACACACTGTGCATGGTGCACATTTCTTGGCTCAAAAATGTTTCCCAAACAATGAGCCCAAACCTTCATCTCCATGACTCCCCCTACCTCCCAGCCATCTTCACAGGGGATCCGTAAATCTCTGGGACTGTAGGGTTCCCAGCAGGAGCGAGTGGTAAAGAATCCGCCTGCCAATGCAGGAGACGCAGGAGACAGGTTCACTCCCTGGGTCAGGAAGATCCCCTGGAGGAGGAAATGGCAACCCACTCCAATATTCTTGCCTGGAAAATTCAGTGGACAGAGGAGCCTGGCGGGCTACAGTCCATGGGGTCACAAAGAGTCAGACACAACTGAACATGCATACACACACACACCTTCCTGGGGGCATGTGCTCCTTTTAAAGGAATCAAACTCCAAACAGACAACCTCTGTAGGTAAACTTCTGGTTCCTCCTTTCTCGAGAATCCTTTTCCTAGTTTACAGGAGAGGCACATCTCTCATCCATGGGGCTGCCTTTACCCTAGCTACACCTCATTTTAGCTCCTTAAGTTTCCTCTAAATGAGAGAGTAACAGATATCATCAATAGTCATCTAATCATAACCATCAAAATCTCCTCTTTTAAAAGTTAGATGATTTGCTTTTATCAAAATTGAAGGATGAGCCACAGATCGCCTCCTCTAAGCAAAGGTCTCTAAAGTGAATAAGGGGAAAATATAGACAGCATCGCCTCCTTGGTACAGTCTGTGTGGCCAGGTCTAGGAAGTAAATGCCTGCCCTGATATACTCTTAGGTTTATATAAGAAACGTGCATAAGTGGGAAGCAGCTATATAGTACAGGGAGCTCAGCTCAGTGCTGTGTGATGACCTAGAGAGGTGCGCGGGAGGCTCAAGAGGGAGGAGCTATAGTTATACTTACAGCTGATTCACAGTGTTGTAAAGCAACACAACACTGTAAAGCAATTATCCTTTAATTAAAAATAAGTTTTTTAAAACGATGAAAAGTGTTGGCAAGAAAAAAAAGAAACATATATATATATATCGTAGGGGAACAAAATTTGCTACCCCCAAATGTCTCTTGAGAGTCCTTTGGACAGCAAGGAGAGCCAACCAGTCAATCCTGAATATTCATTGGAAGGACTGATGCTGAAGCTCCAATACTTTCGCCACCTGATGCAAAGAGCAGACTTATTTATTGGAAAAGACCTTGATGCTGGGAAAGAATGAGGGCAGGAGGAGAGGGGGGTAATAGAGGACAAGATGGATGGCATCATCGACTCAATGGACATGAGTCTGAGCAAGCTCCAGGAGATAGTGAAGGACAGGGAAGCCTGGCGTGCTACAGTCCATGGGGGTGGGGCGGTGTGGGTCACAAAGAGTCGGACACGACTGAGCGACTGAACAACAATGTCTGTTTGGCAGGTGCATTATTTCAAGATGAAAACAAGCGAGGCCCAAAAGACTCAGGAAAAACTCTGATATTCCCCCATCTAACTGCCTAAAAAACACAGACAGAGGACCTATTCCAGAAAGAGAGCTACCACCATTTCTCTCTGGTCCCCTGTCTCTGCCAGACTCAACAAGCATATATTTACCAAACCTTTGCTTTTCCATCTCCCTGTGAACTGCCTTCCTCCCCTCTAAAGTCCCAAACCACTGCCTCGGACATCCTCTTTTGTCTTTAGCTGCTGGTGGTATATAAGGCGAGCACTTTGGCCATTGTGGTGAGTTACTCAGTTCCATACGTGGGTCTCTCCTTTGAACCCATGTTATTAAACCTTTCTGTGATTTCCTCTTGTCAATCTGTCTCAGGTCAATTTAATTTGTAGACCAGTGAGGAGAACCTAGAAAATTCCTTCGTCCCCGACAGTGTCAAAATGCTTCATAAATGCCAAGGCACCATACAAATGAGACTGACAGCAATATTATTGCTGTTGGTCGATGAAAGATCAAGCAGTTGATATAAATAGTCAATTGAGAGTTCTCAGAGACCAGATAAAGCTATAGATATAAATTTAGATACAAAATGTTTTAATTCAGCAACATGACCCATAGCAGACTCCCAATAAATATCTGATGACTGAACAAATTTAAAAAAGGTCACCAAACTTACTGGACTTTTTGAGGAACCAAGAAAAGGGTATACATCATAAATGAAATATACATCTGTTATAGCCTTGAAGTCCTGTTGGCTTTGGTTCATTCCAACTAGCATCTTTAAATAAGTTCCTTAGATCCCTGACTTCTCTCAGGCTGGGTGAGTTGCCTCCTCCTATGACAATAGAAATTTGGCAACCAGTCTGTGCTTATACACAAAACAAAGGCCATCTCCACACAGAAGGAAAAAATTAGAGAAAACACTGTTCCCCTCACTTATGGAACTATTAGCTCCCTTTGTTTCATCCCTGTTTCCTGGAACACTTTTTCTAGTTTTTCCATGTCTTAGAAAAATCTATAGAGTGAAGTCTGGCGTATTGTGCTTCCAACCTTCACATGCAGAAATAAGCGTCAATCAGCATTTTATAAAAGAGTCAGATTCATGAGTGCTTTCAATATTCCCATTAGGACCCAGTTTTTCTAAGGAAAGACAGCTCTTTTGTTCCTTCTTTAATGTATCACAGAGGGGACAACTCCACTGTCTGTGTCTCACTGGAATATGTCGCTGACAAGTTGGGGTGGGCTGGTATGGCAGGTCAGCCAAGTAACAGGAGAGACGCTGGATGAATTTTAAAATGTGTGAGCCATAAATATAATGTGACCCAGATGGAACAATGCAGAGTGAAGTCCCCAGGACTCGGGTTAGCATGAGCCCCCTTAGGAAGGAGCAGTTGAGATGACAAGGGAAACCGCAGCACAGCCGATCCCCAAAGTGGCTGAATAAAAATATACAAATAAAGTATAATGGGATTAAAAAAAAAAACAACGCACTACCTCCAAGAGAGCGCCATTGTTTAAGTGCTTGCTATTTGATAGATGTGGCCGGTGAAGTCACCAGGGCCACCATGCTGTTTCCATTGAAGAGGTGAAGACAAGGCGAGCCTACTGCCACCCCAGGTCTCCACTGAAGCCCAGTGTGGGGCCATGGCTCACCCTGAGGTCTAGGAGGTGGGCAAGCAGTTCTCCAAGATCCTCCCACCCCCAGGCCCTGGCAAGTCCTGGTCAGCTGACCAAGGGCATCCTGGAACCACCAACACTTTATATGTTAGCACGATCCTTGCAGAGAAGGGATGAGATAAACCCTGCTCAGATTGAAGAAACTTCCAGCTTCACGTCAACCCGCTGATCACACTTTAGGGACTGTTTCAAACATCAGTGTGTCCAGGGGATTCCTTGGTGGCCCCGTGGTTAAGAATCTGCCTCCCAATGCAGGGGACGTGGGTTTGATCCCTGGTCGAGGAACTAAGATCCCCTATGCTCAGGGTGACTAAGCCCATGCAGCACTGTAACTACTGAGCCCATGAGCTCTAGAGCCTGGGCACCACCACAAGAGAAGCTCCCGCTGGAACTAGAGAAAGCCTGGGAGCCACAACAAAGAGCCCGTGCACACACCAAAAGGCCCAATGCAACTAAATTTGAAAACAAAACCAAATCAATGTGTTCAAGCTACTCTCCCCGCTGAGAACCCCTCTGTGCTCCCCCAAGCCGACAGCATCACCTCCACCCCCTGACACGTCCCATAAACCCCTCTGAGCCTGGCTCCTGCCTACATCTGCCACCTCGGTGTTGGCTGTGCCCTTCGTTCCCTGCACCTTCGCCCCATCCTTCCTGCCGTCCACACCTGCCCTCCCCCACCGCCTGGGCCCACTTCCTCTGGCTTCACCTCCTCAGGCTCCGAGCTTCGGCCCCTTATCTGAGCTGCCACAGAGCCCTGGACAGACATGCTGCCCTGTGCCAGCTTTGAGCCGCTTCCTCCCTCACGAAAGCCCTCGAACGCAGGGACCACATGTTATCTGTGCTTGTCACCCAGCCCGACCCTGCTTGGCTGAGAGCAAAGGCTCAGCAGTTGGTGAATGAACACGCGGCGTCTGAGGCAGCCCCATCTGGCCGCCCATGGTGCCCACGAGCCAGGAACCAGGTCCCAGGCCAAACACAGGGTGTGGACTGTCCCCATCAGAAGGAACTAGTTTTCACCGAGCAGGCAACATCTAAGCCAATGCCATTCATGTCTTTAAATAGAACCTCAACAGGGCGAGGCGGGTCCAAGCTGTAATTTTACTGGTAGCAGTTAAAAGTGATGCCTTTGGGCTACAGATTAAAGGAATACAGATAAAAAGACAGACAAGCGTTAGGGTTTTTGTTTTTTTTTTTAATCATTCAAAATTTTAAAAGACTCTGCCTCAAAATAGGACGGAATGGCCTCTCTCTCTTATCATATTTCAAAACTAATCTACTCCCAGACAATAGGAAGAGGTTTCCTTCTGGTTACAAGAAGAAAGGGGTGTGGATTTGGGGTCAGCAGATTTATTGTTTCCAGATGTTTGCAGCTCTGGGATTTGCTAAAAGATTTCAGAGAATAGCAGTGAAGCAGCATCAGGGGGTGGGGTGAGCAGAGCAGAGAGAGAAAACAGAGCCACACAAGAAGGAAAAAGAGCCTCTGCTCTTTTGAGTCACAGGGAAGACAGCATCTTTGCAAAGTGCCCTGAAGAATAGGCTAGAGGCCCTTTACTGTTGTCAGATAATCTAAGAAGAAACACTTATGAAGCAGAGATGCTTGTTTTTGAACTAAATGGATATCATCATTTTCTTATTAAAAAAACATGACAAGATCCAAACGATGGGCTCTTATGCCAGCAAAACAAAGACCCTGCTATGCTCCTAACCAAGTCAAGGACACCTGCTCTCTTGGGGAATCCTTGGTACAAAAAACCCTTCCTGAAAAGATGCTGTAAAAGTGAATACGCCAATCCAGGCAGCACTTGCAGAAGAACATGACTCCAAAGGCAGAAAGTTCTACTGGAAACTGTCCATTTGAGGTATAGCAGCATCAGGGGTTAGAATATTTCGGAACAGTCCGTTGTGAACTTCAGGGATGCGGTTCTCTTGACAGTTTACTGAGTGAGAGACAACGGACAGGTTTCCACAGGAGTGTTTCTGTGAGGAAGCGCAGCACCCTACAGACCCAAACCCAGAACCGTCTACACTGGCCAAGTCTCTGTAACAGTGCTCTTTCACCAGAACCCAAAACATGTCCAAACCGACTGCTGATGTCATCACAGTGAAAGACACAAGATGAATCACTTAGTACAGCAAGGACTTTACCCCCCAGGTTTTTTCCATGCTATTCACCAGTCTGACAACAAAACAATCTTAGCAGACTATGTCAATAATAAATGAAGATGGGTAATAAATATAACCTTAATGTATAAACGGCTTCCAAAATGCTGCATAACCATAAGCTTGCAATTTAATCAAAAGTTTGCATTTCTTAGTTAAATCATAAGAAGAAGAATGCTCTTCATTTACTTTTACAAGCAAAATAAATTTTAAATCCTTTTTTTCATCCATCGGAACTTCCCTGGTGGTTTAGTGATTAAGACTCCACACTTTCGATGCAGGGAACATGAGTTCCATCCCTGGTCTGGGAATTAAGATCCCATATGCTGCACAGTGTGGCCAAAGAAACAACCCCAAAAATGGCTTTAAATAGTGCTGAGTTAATTTGGGCTTCCCTGGTGGCTCAGCTGGTAAGGAATCCACCTGCAATGCAGGAGACCTGGGTTCAATCCCTGCATTGGGAAGATCCCCTGGAAAAGGGAAAGACTACCCACTCCAGTATTCTGGCCTAGACTGTATAGTCCATGGGGTTGCAAAGAGTTGGACATGACTTTCACTTTTTTCATCCATCAGGTCTAGGTTTATTATGTACAGGATTTTTTTATACCCAGAAAATCAGAGTAAAATTAGAAGGTTAATGCTGCTGCTGCTAAGTCGCTTCAGTCGTGTCCGACTCTGCGACCCCACAGATGGCGGGGTGATCCTTTATTTATTCTTCTTCTGCCTTTTGCTTGCTTTTTCTCACTGAACTCTTAGAGTCCATTGAGTCCTCTAAATGTGTGACCCATAATGGATACAATGTTATCAGAGTCGGCAACCACCACTTCTCATGCCCTGGGTGAGGCTGACAGGTGTGCTGAGCTCAAGGTTTGCACCTAACCAGCTCTTCTCTTACTTGGCATGTTCATGCTTCACCAGAGGAGCCAGATACTGACCAAGATGCTGTGTCTTTGCTCTGAAACTTATATGTGACAAATATTGCAGACACTGTTGAAACGTATGCATCAGAAAGGAACTGCTATTATAAAAACTAAAAACTGCTATTGTAAATTTCCAAGGAATGCCTTGAAAAGACATGGAAAAGGAGCTGCTAATAAAGAAAGAAACTGCTGTCAAATTAGGTGTAAGTTAATTAACTCTAAAAGATTGCAGAGAAGGGTTGGGTAGGGGGGAATATGGAAAAAAAAAGAAAATTTTGTACTCAGGTTGTTTTGTTCTTCCCTAAAGTATCCCAATCTGGAAACTGCAGCTGATGCATTTTGTGTGCTGTTAACAAGAAAGACCACACAGAAGTCCTTTTGGTTGACTAGTACTCCAAAGTTTTTTTTGAAGATTGTCAAATACTCATTATGTACATATATACATACACACACACACACACAGATATATATATATAAAGTCAAAATGAAAAAGGCACATATTACCACTTTTTAATGGTTAAGTGTTCTTGATCAAGGTGGATAAGTAGGCTTGCAATAAGGTAGGCAGAAAATAAAGGAGCCGCCCAGCGGGCTTGTAGATCAAAGAAAACCTTCCTTGGTTCTTGCTCTCTGAATGCATCCAGAGTTAAAATAGATCAGAATTCATGCACAAAATGGATATGATTTTGTAACTGAATATCTCAAAAATAAAATCACAGTGGAACTCAGAGCCCGCAGCATTGCTGAGCCTTTACATGGCTTATTTTTCTGGGCAGGTATTGAACACTACAGAAGACCTGGCTTTCAGCAAACAAACATGGAAGTAAAGGGACAGTGGGCCGGAAGATTTCCTGACCAGCTCCTCTCCCCGTCCTTCAGTACCAGGAGCCTGAACTCGCCCCATCTCAGCCCACAAGACGCTCATGTGAACGTAGGGGTGGAGGGGCCACCCCTTACCTTCTGACGCTGCTGAACGTTGGCCACGGTGTCAGGCTGAAAGTCCAGCTTGTCCGTGCGGCAGAGCTTCCAGTAGAGGATGATGACAATCACCAGCACCACCAGCGCCGGCACGACCACGCCCACGATGACCCAGAGGTTGCTGCTCTGGGACTCGGGGGACGGCCTCTTCACCCTGTCCACAGCTGCACACGAGAAAGCAAGATCTCCCAGTGAGTCCTCTGCACTCCTTTACTGGGCAGTGAACGCCCCCTCTACTAGCAGAAACCCTCCCACGTCATTTCAGCTCAAGACAACTGGGGAGAGATGATGATCCCCTGAAGACAGGAAATGGGACGCAGTACACACAACCCAGGATATTCCATCTACAACACAGCAGGGATCACAGTGACATACGTGACACGTCTAAAGGAACATCGCTAATTCAACAGCCAAGTGAGGTTGATTCCGGGTCTCCTGATGTCCAGTTTATTCTACCAGGTCCCTCCCTAAATTCTCACTGCAGGAAGATTTCTAATCCTCACCAAAAATCAGAAATCCCAGTAAGGGGTCTGTGAGCACTGTCTTCATTCCTCATCTGGGTCTCTCTCTAAGCCCTTGAAATAGGACTTTGCATGGAAACTGCTTTACTTAAGGTACAGTTGCCAATTTTACAATTATATTAAAATATTTTTATAAGATTTTTTTTTTTTGGATGTGGATCATCTTTAAAGTCTTTATTGAACTTAATACAATATTGCTTCTGTTTTATGTTTTGGCTTGTTGGCCGTGAGGCATGTGGGATCTTAGGTCCCAAACCAGGGATAAAACTCACACTCCTTGCACTGGAAAGTAAAGTCTTAACCATTGGGCTGTCAAGGAAGTTCCTTCAGCTAACATTCTGAATCCTCCACCCTCCGCCCTCTGCCCCCCTACCTCCCACCTCAGCCCCCCCATCTTCCACGGCCTTGGACGATCATGCTGCCCTTACTCGGTCCTCCTCAATTTCCTTCACGGGCTCCTCTCCCTAACCCAGCCTCCCAGTATTGGGCCCTCATGCTCTTCACTTTGCATTCCTCCTCTTGCAAGATTCAGCTATTCTTAAAAGCTCAAGTCTTTCCGGTCCTTTTAAAGCTCAGGTTCCAATTACCAGGCTCTGGAAACCAAAACGCCCCCTCCCCTGTGCCCAGCTCCCTCATCCATTATGGTCACTTCATAACAACCTCTCCATGACAACGCTGGATTCCCCTTGTCAAAGTTCTTTTGTCCTTGGATGTCTTTGTCTTATAAACAGTACTGTGTTATTCTTTCATGATGCATGTTATTACATAAATGTATCATCTTGATATACAATACTATTTTGCTCATTAATACAGTCATGACTCTATGCCTTGTCTGTTCAAACACATCTCAGTCTTCCTGGGCAGGGACTAGGTTTTAAACTTTTTTCATATCCTATAATGGCTAACACATGCTACGGGATCAGAATGTTTTCACTCAAAGATGTAACAATAAAAAAAGATGCTTAGCGCTGGTTTAAGTTTGGGTTTAGGCCTCTGAGAGAGTGACCAGGGAGGGGAGCAAGCCCTCTAAAGCACGTGCACTCTGAAAGAAGCACAAATTACAAAGCAAAGACTCTGCAGGAAATGGGGAAAGTGACAGGGTGTTAACATTTTGCATTTTTTAGTTTGCCATGAATATAGTTTGTACATGTAGTTTATTTTGCATGAAAACAATTGACAATACTGGAGTTACACAACCAACTGGGACAACTGGAGACTCTTCTTAGTTCTAACCTAGTAAAACTCTGTGACTCATCAAAATGAGGGCCTGACATGGGGTCCACAGCTGTTTTGGGGGCTGGCTCTGGTCTTGGCTGAGGCTTCCAATCCCAGGACTGCTACCCTTGTGGTCTTCAGCACAAAAATGCAGCAAGAGAGGTGCAAGAGCAGATGGAAGTAGCCTTGAAAAGTGCCCAGAGCCTACTGCAATGCATCTTTTCTAAAAAAGTGAGTGCTCAGCTGGAGTGGGGCACCCATCCAACAGTTAGAAATACCATCTATGAAGAAATACAAGTAAGTGCTTCATTATTTTTTCTGACTACTTTGAAACAAAACACACTAACATACAATCTTCTCTCAAATACACAAACACAAACCACCAGTGGTTAATTGCTTCAACCCTCCCATGATCACATACAAAATGGAGCAAGTGTGCCCACTGGCCCTCATCCTCATTAGTTTCCAAGGACAGCTCTTACAAAGAACATTCCATTATTGAGGATGATTTCAAAGCTGTCGTTTTTTAAGAACTGCCTTCATCGCTGAAATTTGGGGGGAGATTTTCAACACTCTCTGATGCTAAATTCCTTCTAAACATTTAGCTATCCCTTTACTGTTGGGAGAAAATATCTCTGGGCTCTTATGAAGATTGCTCCCAGAACATAAAGGAAAAACACCCACATTAAAATAGTCTGATTCAGGAAGGCATATTTAGAAAAATATACTCTTTCATGTCTCTCCTTTTCTTACTTTTAAATAACCAAAATCTGTGAGCTGGGGGGAAAAAGGGCATCGAGAATAGCCATCGCAAGAGGGGGCAGGAGCCTAGACTCTTCCAGCAATAATAAAGAGATATCAAAACACCCCTAAATTATGAGCGGTGTAAGGACAGGGTGGGAGAGAAACAGGATTGAAAAGGGTAAGGATCAAGGACTTCTTTGTGTTATAAGACCCAGGAGGAAGCCAATAAATTCAGAAGGTACCTCCCAGCTTCCTGTTTGACTCACTGTCCCCACCCCAACATTCAAAATGTGACACATAAGATTTTGGAATAAATACAGAGAAAACACATTATTTTACCTAGGATAAATTTTTTTTTTCTTTTAGTACAGAAAGAAGGGAAAAATATTAAAGTTAACTTAAGCTACTAAAACTCACCATAACACTATGAATATAAAATGCTGGGTAAGAAAAAGAACAGTGAATGCTACAACTACATGCAACTGAAATAAAGAAGGTCCTGGCAAATTAATTTTAATGACAGACCTCTTATATAAGTGACACCTAATAATAAAGATATAAGACACACATCTACTATGCACACATAAGAACGCTTTAAATTCAGAGATTATCATCAGAAAAAGACTGGCGTTTGACCCCAGCTCAGCACAGATGACTATGAGGGGCCAAGCCTCACACACTCACGTTGGGCAACGGCGCCTTGAATTCGGTAACCCAAGATGATGGCTGCTCTCTGGATGTCTATCTTGTTAATCAGATCTGAAGACTTGACTGCACTGAGTCTCTCTCCATCTTGATCCTCCACAAAGTAGATGAGCTGCACAGGATTGTCATCTCCCTCGAGCCTTGACACATTTACCACCTGAAAGATAACAGAAACCATTAGCATTTTAGAAGCTCACGTTTCCAGATGCCCTTTCTTGGGAGCACTCAACCTTGACTGTGTTACCCAGGATTTATTCCTATCCTCCTAATAAGGTCATTACACCATTCCAGATCCCAGAATCCCCAAGATGCTCTCTTGATGAGAAGAAAAATAGTTAAAATGAAAGTTCCTCTCTGCAGAATAACAAGTGTCCTTTGTTTTGCTCAAAGTCTTCTTTGAGACAAAGGAGCAAGGAGGGTACATAGAATATACCAAGTCCAGTCTAGAGCTGCTATTAACCAGCTCCTACAGGTCACAGGAGAGTCCTGTTGTCCTCCCAACACCGCTGGTTCTCTGAAACTATTAGTGGTTCTAGCCAGTCTTTTCTCAAATCTATTAGCATTTTCTCCCTGTTCTTCTAGGGCAGAGTTTCTCAACCTTGGCACTACTGCCATTTTTGATCCAGATAATTCTTTGATGTGGGACTACCCCAAGTATCATAGGATGTTTAGCAGCATCTCTGCCCTCAGCTAACTAAAGGCCAGTAGCAACAGCCATGTCCTTCAGCACCAGCTGTGAAAATGAAAAATGTTTCCAAACATTGCCAAATATACCCTGGGGGGCAAAATCATCCCCTGTTGAGAACCACTACTCTTGAGTTAATAAGTCTCATTAATTTTTTAATATCCCACTCTCAACAAGAGATATATCGTCCAGACAGCAATCAATAAATAGCAGATTTGAACACTGCTGCAGACCAAATGAACCTAACAAACATACATTTAACATTCTATCCAATGGCAACACAATATACATTCTTCTCAAGTACACATGGAACATTTTCTAGGGCAGATCATATGTTAGGCCATAAAACAAGTCTCAAGGTGGACGTGAGTTTAAGCAAGCTCTGGGAGTTGGTGATGGACAGGGAAGCCTGGCATGCTGCAGTCCATGGGGTCACAAAGAGTTGGACATGACTGGGTGACTGAATTGAACTGAGCTGAACCAATAAAAAGAGACAGGATTCAAAAACTATAAATGAAAGAGAAGACATTAATTAGATACCACAGAAATATAAAGGATTGAAACAGACTACTGTGAACAACTATATGCCTACAGATTTGACAACCAAGAAGAAATGGATAAATTCCCAGAAACATACAACCTACCAAGACAGGATCACGATGAAACAGAAAATATATTCAGACCAATAATGAGTAAGGAAATTAAATCAGTAATCATAAACTTCCCAGCCAAAAAGAACCCCAGAACCAGATGGTTTCACTGATGAATTCTATCAAATATTTAAAGAAAAATTAATGCCAAACCTCAAAATTTTTCAAAAAATTGAAGAGGAGGAAGCATTCTCAAATTGATTGTATAAGACTGCTGCTGCTGCTAAGTCACTTCAGTTGTGTCCGACTCTGTGCGACCCCATAGACGGCAGCCCACCAGGCTCTGCCATCCCTGGGATTCTCCAGGCAAGAATACTGGAGTGGGTTGCCATTTCCTTCTCCAGTGCATGAAAGGGAAAAGTGAAAGTGAAGTCACTCAGTTGTGTCTGACTCTTAGCGAACCCATGGACTGTAGCCTACCAGGCTCCTCCGTCCATGGGATTTTCCAGGCAAGAGTACTGGAGTGGGGTGCCATTAACATTACCTTAATACCAAAGCCAGGTATAGACACTACAAGAAAAGAAAACTACAGACCAATATCTCTAAGAAACACAAATGCAAAAATTTTCAACAGTCTTAGCAAACCAAATCCAACAATATATCATACAATCATATCAACAGATGCAAAAAAAAGTATTTGACAAAACTCAACATTCATTTATGATAAAAACTCTCAACAAATTGAGTACAGAAGAAACATATCTCTATATAGAAAAAAATCATATATGACAAATCCACAGCTAACACTGTACTCAATGGTGAAAGGTTGAAAGCTTTTCCTTTATGATCAGGAAAAAGATGAGATTCTCTGTTCTCACTACCCCTATTCAACACAATACTAGAAATCCTAGCTGGAACAATCATGCAAGAAAAACAAATAAAAGGCACCCAAATTGAAAAGGAAGAAGTAAAACTGTCTTTGTAGATGACATGATAGTATATATAGAAAACCCTAAAGACTCTACAAAAAAAAAAAAAGTGGAATGAATAAGTAAATTCAGTAAAGTTGCAGGATATAAAATAAACATACAGAAATCAGTTCTATTTCTATATACTAATAACAAAGTATCTGAAAAAGAAACAAATAGTACCATTCAAAATAGCATCAGAAATAATGAAGTATTTGGCAATAAATTTAACCAAGGAGGTAAAGATCTGTATACTGAAATCTATAAGACACTGATGAAAGAAACTGAAGAATACACAAATAAATGAAAATATACCCCATATTCATGGATCAAAAGAATATTGTTAAAATGTCCATACTATCCAAAGCTATCTATAGATTCAATGCAGTCCCTACCAAAATTCCAATGGCATATTTACAGAAATAAAACAACAATCCTAATATTCATGTGGAACCACAAAAGACCCTGGTGACAAAAAAGCCAACAATACTCAGTGGGGAAAAGAAAGCCTTTTCAATAAATGTTGTTGAGAAAACTGGATATTCACATCCAAAAGGATGAAACTGGACACCATCTTACACACAAAAATTAACTCTCAAAGGAAATGCCTGAAACCATAAAACTCCTACAAGAAAACATATGACAAAATCTCTATCATTGGTCTTGGCAATGGTTTTTAGATAAGACATTCAAAGCACAAGCAACAAAGCAAAAATAAACAAATGGGACTACAAAAAGTGAAGAAGACCTAAAGAGCCTCTTGATGAAAGTGAAAGAGGAGAGTGAAAAAGTTGGCTTAAAGCTCAACATTCAGAAAACTAAGATCATGGCATCCAGTCCCATCACTTCATGGCAGATAGATGGGGGAACAGTGAAAACAGTGGCTGACTTTATTTTTCTGGGTCCAGAATCACTGCAGATGGTGACTGCAGCCATGAAATTACAAGACGCTTACTCTTTGGAAGGAAAGTTATGACCAACCTAGACAGCATATTAAAAAGCAGACACATTACTTTGTCAGCAAAGGTCCATCTAGTCAAGGCTATGGTTTTTCCAGTGGTCATGTATGGATGTGAGAGTTGGACTATAAAGAAAGCTGAGCGCCGAAGAATTGATGCTTTTGAACTGTGGTGTTGAAGAAGCCTCTTCAGAGCCTCTTGGACTGCAAGGAGATCCAACCAGTCCATTCTAAAGGAGATCAGTCCTGGGTGTTCATTGGAAGGACTGATGTTGAAGCTGAAACTCCAATACTTTGGCCACCTGATGCGAAGAGCTGACTCATTGGAAAAGACCCTGATGCTGGGAAAGATTGAAGGCAGGAGGAGAAGGGGACGACAGAGGATGAGATGGCTGGATGGCATCATCGACTCGATGGACGTGGGTTTGGGTGGACTCTGGACCTGGTGATGGACAGGGAGGCCTGGTGTGCTGCGGTTCATGGGGTCACAAAGAGTCGGACACGACTGAGCAACTGAACTGAACTGAACATGTTAACAAAAATGGCCTCTAAACAGCAAAAGAAACAATCAACAAAATGAAGAGCCAAACTATGAAATAGGAGAAATATTTGCAAATCATGTATTTGATAAGGGGTTAATATTCAAAATATATTAAGGAACTCATAAAACTCAATAGCAAAAAAAAAAAAAAATCTGATTAACAAACAAGCATCAGTTCAGTTTAGTTCAGTCACTCAGTTGTGTCTGACTCTTTTCAACCCCATGGACTGCACCATGCCAGGCTTCCCTGTCCATCACCAACTCCTGGAGCTTGCTCAAACTCATGTCCATCGAGTCAGAGATGCCATCCAACCATCTCATCCTCCGTCATCCCCTTCTCCTCCTGCCTTCAATCTTTCCTAGCATCAGGGTCTTTTCCAACGAGTCAGTTCTTCACATCAGGTGGACAAAGTATTAGAGCTTCAGCTTCAGCATCAGTCCTTCTGATGAATATTCAGGACTGATTTCCCTTAGGATTGAATGGTTTGATCTTCTTGCAGTTCAAGGGACTCAAGAGTCTTTTCCAACAACACAGTTCAAAAGCATCAATTCTTCGGCGCTCAGCTTTCTTTCTTTCTTTTTTTAATCATAGCTTTGACTACATAGACCTTTGTCAGCAAAGTGATATCTCTGCTTTTTAATACACTGTCTAGGTTGGTCATAACTTTTCTTCCAAGGAGCAAGTGTCTTTTAATTTCATGGCTGCAATCACCATCTGTAGTGATTTTGGAGCCCAAGAAAATAAAGTCTGTCACTGTTTCCATTGTTTCCCAATCTATTTGCCATGAAGTGATGGGACCAGATGCCATGATCTTAATTTTTTGAGTGTTGAGTTTTACGCCAGTTTTTTGACTCTCCTCTTTCACTTTCATCATGAGGCTCTTTAGTTCCTCTTCGCTTTCTGCCATAAGGGTGGTGTCATCTGCATATCTGAGGTTATTGATATTTCTTCCAGCAATTTTGATTCCAGCTTGTGCTTCATCCAGTCTGGCATTTTGCATAATGTACTTCGCATATAAGTTAAATAAGCAAGGTGACAATATACAGCCTTGACAATTCCTTTCCCAATTTGGAACCAGTCTGTTGTTCCATGTCCGGTTCTAACTGTTGCTTCTTGACCTGCATACAGATTTCTCAGGAGGCAGATAAGGTAGTCTGGTATTCCCATCTCTTGGAGAATTTGCCACAACTTGTTGTGATCCACACAAAGAGTTTAGCATAATCAATGAAGCAGAAGTAGATACTTTTCTGGGATTCTCTTGCTTTTTCGATGATCCAACGGATGTTGGCAGTTTGATCTCTTGTTCCTCTGCCTTTTCTAAATCTAGTTTGAACATCTGGAAGTTCATGGTTCATGTACTGTTGAAGCCTGGCTTGGAAAATTTTGAGCATTACTTTGCTAGCATATGAGATGAGTGCAATTGTGTTTGAGCATTCTTTGGCATTGCCTTCTTTGGGATTGGAATGAAAACTGACCTTTTCCAGTCCCGTGGCCACTGTTGAGTCTTCCAAATTTGCTGGCATATTGAGTGCAGCGCTTTCACAGCATCATCTATTAGGATTTGAAATAGCTCAACTGGAATTTCATCACCTCCACTAGCTTTGTTCGTGGTGATTTGTGCCCATCATTGCATGAAATGTACACTTGGTATCTCCCTTGGAAACAAATGGGCATAGGATCTGAACAGACATTTTTCTGAAGATACACAAATGGTCAATGGGTACATGAAAAGGAACTCAGTATCACTAATTATCATGGAAATGCAAATCAAAACCACAGTGAGATATCACCTCACATCTACTAGAACGACTATTATCAAAAACATAGGAGATAAGTGCTAGAGAGGATGTAGAGAAAGGGAACCTTTGTGCACAGCTGGTGGGAATGCAAGTTGGTACAGCCACTATGGAAAATAGTGTGGAGGTTCCTCAAAAATTTAAAACTAGAACTAGTATATGGTCCAGGAGCTCCACTTTGGGGTACATATCCAAAGTAAATGAAATCACTGTCTTTGAAAAGATATCTGCACCCCAAGTTCACTATATTCAACAGGCAGGACATGGAAGTAACCTAAGTGTCCATCTATGGACAAATGGACAAGGAAAATGTGACATGATACATACACGTGTGTGTACACACACAATGGAGTATTTATTATTCATCCAACAAAGGAAGAAAATCCCATCATTTGCAACTATGTGGGATGAACCTTGAATGTATTACGCTAAGTGAAGTAGGTCCAACAAAGACAAGTACTGTATGATCTCACGCATGTGTGGAATCTAAAAAAGCCAGACTCATGGAAAGAGTAGATTGGTGGTTACAAGGATGGAGGGGAAGAGAAATGGGGTGATGGTGGTCAAAGGGGGCACACTTCTAGTCATCAGGTTCTGGGGATCTAATACACAGCATGGTGACTACAGTTAATGATATTATACTGCATACTTGTTGCTAAGAGAATAGACCTAAAAGTTCTCACCACACACACAAAAAAAGTAAGTATGTGAGCGATGGATGTGCTAACTACTCTTATACTAGTAATTGTTTCACAATGAATATATAAATCAATGGAGAGGGAGAAGGCAACCCACTCCAGTATTCTTGCCTGAGAAATCCAATGGATAAAGGAGCCCCCTACAGTCCATGGGGTCACAAAAGAGTTGGACATGACTTAGCAATTAAACAACATACATAAATCATACCATCACACTGTACACTTTAAATTTACATAATGTTATATGTCAATTACTTCACAATCAAGTTGGAAAAAATCCATAAACTCATTATCTGCTGGGTCAAACAATACTTTGATTTGTCCCAAAATTTGTATCTCTCTGGTGTTAACACGAAGTTCTCTTACATTAGTACTTCAGAATCTAGGACACTTGATACATCACAGTTTTGCATAAATATAGCTTTCTATCTTGTTGCTATTTCTCTTAGTAATATGCAACAACTTTATGGCCCCTTTAGACTCCAGCAAAATAGTGGACTGACATCCTGAGAGAATGATCAACGATAAGCCCAAGCCCTCTATTTTAGACACGTAATTTGAATGTTTGGCCTCTACATTTGCCATTGGCAAAATGTAGCTGCTACTTTTCTAGCCACAATACAGAATTGTAATAGTGCCCTGTGCTCTGGACATGGCTGTTGGCCTCATTCGTCGCCACTGGAAACTTTTGGCAAAACTTTGGCCACTATTTCATGATTTCATCGTGAACGCCTACTTCCAGAGCCTGTATAAAGATCTGTAACATAGGTCCAAACTCTCATCCCTGGAGAATCTGTTCTTTATACCTCTACATCTTAAGAACAGCTCACCTGTTCAGCCCTTCATTTGCTGTTTCTAGGCTAGTTCCTTGACCACTTCTGCTCCCTAACCACCTACTTCCTTCCCCAAAACTGTGCTGCAGTAGTTGATTTTCATTAGCCTTTAGGATGGAAGGGCTACTGAAACACAAGAGATTATATCCACCTGCCTGTCTACCTATGTGCCTACTTATTCCATTTTAAAGTTCTGATAAGTTTTAGAAATGCTTCTTCTTGCAGAAACCATACACCTAAATATCCAATGACATCTACCTTGATTAAAAATTCTACATGCTTCTCCAATCTGAAAGTAACAGTCTGTAAAATCTAATCCCAACATCCTTTCTAGATGACTTCTTTTCAGATTCGTATCTGAAATCCATAAACCCAGGCTGTGACAGTCATCATTTGGGGCAACATTTTCTATTTTATTTTTTTAAAATATTTTCTGATTAAAATCACATATTCAACTATACAAATTATATGCTTATTGGAGAAATTTTGAAGAACAAGAAAAATAAGGATAAAAGATAAAACAAAAATCACCTGAAACTCAAACAACCAAAGAAAATCATTGCAAATATTTTGGCATATTCCCTCCTGTCATTTTTTTCATGATATGTATATTAATATTTGGATTATATTGCATATATTCATTTGTAGCCTCTCTTCACTTGAGCTTTTTTCTATATTCCCTCACTAATTAAAAAAAATGATAATGGGACATTCTAACATAAAGATTTCACTACAGTTTATTTGCCCATTCTCTAACTGCTGAACATTGAGCTTGTTTAATACTTTCACTTTTACACATTATGGGTTTTTTTTTTTTTTATTTTAACACCAAAAATACTTTGTATTGAGGTATAGCAGATTAACACCGTTGTGGCAGTTTCAGGTGAACAGCAAAGGCACTAAACCATATATATAAAACATGTATCCATTCTCTCCCATACTCCCCTGCCATCTGGGCTGGCACATAACATTGAGCAGAGTTCCATGTGCTGTACAATAGGTCTTTACACATTATGTTCTTTTTCTTTTTTAAAAAATTAATTTATTTTTAATTGAAGGATAATTGCTTTACAATATTGCATTGGTTTCTGCCAAACATCAACATCAATCAGCCATAGCATTATGTTCTGATGAAGAGTCCTGGTTGTACATAAATCCTTGCCTATGTCTCCATGTTTGGGCACTCTAGAGCAAAAGACATGTAGGCCATGTATTCTAAGCAATTCATTAGATGGCACCATTAGCCTAGGATGGCTTGGTTAACTTTCACAGATTCCATATTTCTATCTTAGGGAACTTGCACAACTAATTAAGCATATCATTATGGAATTTTATGGTCCTCTACAGCTATTTTATGCGCATAAATTAACCTCCACCCAGACCTTGAGCTCTATGAAGCCAAGGCTGCTAAATAAGGCAAGGCTTTTTATGTTCATTTTTATTCTTAGTATTATAGTTATTTGTTTAATATTGCTCTCTTTTTTTTTTTTTTTAGTTTTTCAATTTCTCTATATTCTATAGCACCTAGCAAAGTAACTCGTTTAGAAACCTAACAACCACCTTTCTTGGAGGGAAAATAAAGAGCAACATTTACAGGGGAAAACTTGGTAAAACAGCTGAGGGATGATGGTGATGCCAGTTCTCGGCAAACTGCCCAGCTCCCCAACCAAGTGTCAGCTTCACATCTTTCTCTCTAAAGCCTCTAAACCACCAACCTCCATGTCTCTGCACGCTGGGGTTTCACCCTGGCTTCTTGTCTCTGAAATGACATAGTTCTAAATATCCCATTTCCCTAGCTTTACAAGTCAGCATTTAGTAAAGACAAAAATCCAAAATAACGTAATTCATATTGAGATGGGAATTAATTACAGCCCCAACCCCCAACTCTGAGTATGTGCATTTTTAAATGGGTCACTTTTCGATTCAAATGAATCTGTCATTGCAACCTTTTTGCCAGTTATGTAGTGAAGACAATTTGGATAACAAGAGACAATCAGGGCTGGCGGGAGGCAGGGAAGACAGAGTGCTGGAATAGAGGACAGTACATTTTCCTCTTTCCCATCTCTCAATGTCTCTCCCAGCTGAGTGATTTATCTCTATGATGCTATCAATAATGCATACCATTCCATAAAATTGACTATATTTTTGGTAACTAAAAAACTACTCTTTGAAAAATCAGGTCTTTCAGTGGCAATCCACTTATACACTCTTTGGCTATGGTCCCCACAAGGCCATTTGCTGCACTGACCAGTTATTAAGGACTCAGGAAGTATCTGTCCAGACTCTAGTGGAACTGAAATGCTGACACATTCACTGCTGCTTAAGAGAGCAATCAGTCTATTTATCAAGATTTTTCTCCCAGCATTTTCCATTTGCGTGAAAACATGGCCCATTTTTAGACGGCTCCTCTCTCCTTCCCCTTCCTCCTCCTCTGGCCTTCTGCTTACCTGCACCATGCTGTTACCAGCAGCGATGGTAGCCCTTCTCCACATCCGCCTTCTGGTAGAAACTTCGCTGAGCAGCTGGGCCAGCTTGCGCTCCATCTCAGCTTGAAACACTTCATTCTGGAGTTGCTTCTCAACAACACCCAGGAGGACTACATTTAAGGTGAAACACAAACAGGCCCCCAAACAAGTTAACAGTGGAGAGGAAAGAGTGTGTGTAAAGGAAATTAACACAGGCTTACTATAAAATGCCAATCCCTAGGAAGGAGACATTAAAAGGGGAAAGAGTAAAGATGAATGGGGTGCGGGAGAGTCCCAGGGAGGGTAGGTCATGGGTCTTATCTCTAAAGTTCACAAAGACTGGTGGCCAGAAGTCCCAAGAGTTCAGCAATGCAGGAGCTTTGGAGCTAAGAGCTCTTACACAAGATCAAATGTTTTGTCTGCACTGATTTCAAAATTTCTGTAAATTGTCTGAGCTAATATTCTGTCTTGACTCAAGATTCAGACTCATTAACTGACTTGAGATAAGGAGGTCTGTCTTCAGACATCTGGATTATCTAAAGAGACAAAGGCTTCTCAGCATGGTATAGAAGAAAAAAAGTCTTGAGTTTTTCAGCCAAACCTGGCTCAAATCCCCTTTGAGATAGGACCACATGCAAGTCACTTAATCACTAGGAAAATTATTTTGAAAATAAGGCCACTGTACTATGCAAAGAGGTGGGGCCTTTATCAGGCATCATGTTGTATGTGAGCAATGAGAACTTACAGGGCCCAGGAACCTGTCCATAGTGATGATCCCCACTTTGCAAGCTTCCTCCCATGACCAGTGAGGTACCAGGCTGCTCCCACACTGTCGTAGGCTGGGCATCTTTTACTCTTTTGTGTCCCAAGTTAGAAAATCTTTATCTGCAATTCCACGGCTATGAATATCTGACCCAGGCCCACAAGACTTGAAAACATGCTTCTTAACTGCTCACCAAGTTACCTTATTTGTCCTTATCAAACCAGACATATGAGGCTTTTAGGGGAAAAGAAGAGATCCTTGCTTTGGAACTTTGTCCTGTTCTGGTCAGATTGTCAATTCCTGTTAGACTTTGCTCTGGGCTTGACGTATGAATTTTAAAGAAAGCCAATCCTTTCTGTGCCATAACTCAGTGGGACATATTCTCGTGGTCGAATCTGAATCCCTTTTCTCATTCATTCTTTGCCAAGAATCTAAGGTACATGTTGCCCTGAATTTAGGACTCAGAAACAGGAAAGGCGGTGTCCCTCTCAATACCCCAGCACAGACTTCTTCCTCTTAAACTTTCCCAAAACATTATGTAAGTTAAACATACCTGTTCTTACCCAGGAGGACTTCAACAGCTGAGATAAGTTGAGCTGTGGGTACTGGAAGGCTGTAAGAAGGAAAGGGTTAGAAAAGGAGAAAGATCTGTTAAAAAAACAAAACAAAACATGTTTGCAATAGTCAGAAAGGTGAGTGTTCTAGGGAGTGAGGGATAAAGTCACAATATGCCATCTCTCCTTCACTAATCAGCTCTCTGCCTGTGGGCACAAGGCTAGGGTGCCAGGCTGGGGTGAAGGCAGAGACAGTGACAGGGTCCTGAGCACGTCAGCCTCCAGGAGAAAGAGGGAGAAAAGGAAAGAAAGGGTGACATCATGGGACACTGTTCCACAGAGCTCACCCATAAGTTCCCCTTGAAATGTCACAGTTCCAGAGCAACCAGCTTTCACTCCATGTTCCTCAGAGCCCTGGAAATTCCCAGCAATGACTCAGGCAGGGTAAAGTGACCCAATGTCTGACATACTTATTATTTCATCCATACCTGCACAATGTATCACTGAAAGTTGCTATTCGAGATAACAATTTCGTCCCTACTTCTGCATTTTACAAGTCATTCTTTTTCATTTAATAACACTCCACTGAAATACAATAAGGGCTTCCCAGGTGATTCCCAGGTAGCTCAAATGGTAAGGAATCTGCCTGCAATGTGGGAGACCTGGGTTTGATCCCTGGATTGGGAAATCTCCTGGAGGAGGGAATGGCAACCCACTCCAGTATTCTGGCCTGGAGAATCCCATGAACAGAGGAGCCTTGCAGACTACAGTCCATGGGGTCACAAAGAGTCAGACATGACTAAGCAACTAACACACAAAACATGGTAAGAATCATTAAGCCATTTGGCTGTTCCATTCTGAAAAATAATTTGATATCTTTTTTTCCCTTGACTTCAACTCTGGAATCTACTGTTTTTGAAGTAAATATTTCCCCTATCCCGACTCCACTCCCTTTGTGCTGTGAATTGAACTGTTTCCACCAGGAAGGAAGGTTTTATTGGTTTTCATTTCTGTTTCTTTTTTCTTCTTAAACGTACACACAGTAAACCTTGGTCTTTTTGCTGTATATTTAGGTTAGTGCAAGCGTAATTGCGGTTTTGGACCATGATTTTTTAATTTGTTATAACTAGGCTCAAACACATCTTTATTAATCAAAGTAGGAACTATTACAATCAACACATCTTTGCCAATGAGAAAAAAGTTTGTTTATTCCTGTAGTGTGAAAATCCATGCTGCAGGATCTGATGAACTCTTGGAAAGCATTTTCTGCATCCTGCTGGTTGTGGAAGCATTTTCTCTGCCAAAAGTTGTCAAGATGCTTGAAGAAGTGGTAGTCGGTTGGCGAGAGGTCAGGTGAATATGGCAAAACTTCATAGCCCAAATCGTTCAACTTTTGAAGCATTGGTTGTGTGACATGCAGTCAGGTGTTGTTGTGGAAATGAGTTGGGCCCTTTCTGTTGACCATTGCTGGTCGCAGGTGTTGCAGTTTTCAGGGTATCTCATCAATTTGCTGAGCATACTTCTCAGATGGAACGGTTTTGCCTGGATTCAGAAAGCTGTAGTGGCTCAGACCAGCAGCAGACCACCAAACAGTGACAATGACCTTTTTTGGTGCAAGTCTGGCTTTGGGAAGTACTTTTGAGCTTCTTCTTGGTCCAATCACTGAGCTGGTCATTGCTGGTTGTCGTATAAATTCCACTTTTCATCCCGCATCACAGTCTGATCGAGAAATGGTTCACTGTTGTTGGCTAGAATAAGAGGACACTTCAAAATGACAATTTTTTTTTATTTTCAGTCAGCTCACAGGGAACCCACTTATTGAGCTTTTCCACCTTTCCAATTTGCTTCAAATACTGAATGACTGTAAAATCATCAATGTTGAGTTCTTCAGTAACTTCTTGCGTAGTTGGAAAACGATCAGATTTGTTGATGGCTCTCAATTAGCCGTTGTCAACTTCCTAACTACGCCCCTCATCTTCAAGGCTTTCCTCTCCTTTGCAAAACTTCTTGATCCACCACTGCACTGTACATTCATTAGCAGTTTTTGGGCCAAATGCTGTGTTGATGTTGTGAGTTGTCTCGGCTGCTTTATGACCCATTTTGAACTCAAATAAGGAATCACTCGAATTTGCTTTTTAACATCATTTCCATAGTCTAAAATAAATATAAAATACACAGCCAGTACCAAGTCACTAGCAAAAAAACATAGAGCGAGAGATGGGCATTAAAATGATGTATAACATAACCAAATTTATTTAAGAAAGTATTCCGATATCAAACGGCAAAGTTCAACAATGCAAAACCGCAATTACTTTTGCACCAATCTAATAGTTTGATGGGTTTTGACACGTGCATAGAGGTGTGTAACCACCACCATAATATACAAGACACTCTCATCACTACCCCCTCCCCCTACTCCAGGCTGCTTTCCTCACATCCTTCACCTCTGGTAACCACAGATCTGTTACTCAGTCCCTCTGGTTTCACCTTTTCCAGGACTGGTATAATCTTGGATAGCACCCTTGGCTCTCTAAAGAGAATAACAAAGCAAGCCTGGGGGAGAGGAGGGCTCTGGAGGCCCACCCCTGCGTGATCTGAGAAGCTCTAGTTTTATCTGATTTATATTCTGGATTTCTGCTAGCTATTATGTTTGAAGAGGTCCACCAACACGAGCACCTGCAGCCATGTTCCCTGGGAGAGCACCACTCACGTTCGGCAATCTGCAGCACCGGGTACCCCAGGTAGAAACTGAACTCCACCACGCTCAGGTTTCTGAGCAGCTCGCTCACTTCAGATCCGTTCAGAAACCCCTGCGAGCCTCTGACAGCAAAGACGATGTGCACTGGGCCCCGGCGAGGAGCCAGCCTCGAAGATCCCACAGTGATATTCAAGATCTGAAAGAAAGAAATCGGAATAAGTTTCTAAGATAAACTAAAACGTCTAGCTGAAAGCTTGACTATGATTTCTCTCTCACACTTTTCCTCACCAAATTTTTTTTTTTTTAAGAATATTTTTAAAGGAAGAGTAATTGGCTTCACAACCAGGTTCCCTTTTGCAACAATTTTAAACCCTCAGTTTATTGAAAACGTTTTTTACATTAAGTAGAGAACTGAGCACATGTATTTATAGTTCCTCCCCTTTTCGTTCCCACCCCAAATCCCACTGAAATAACAATAAGATGAACAAAGGGGAATAAATCCACAAAGACACTGAGAAAAGAAGAAAACCAGAGATTCTGTCAAATTACTTGAAGCTGGAGACAGGGTGGGAATCATGTTGATACAAACCAGAACAGAGGGAACCAAAACCCCAAAACACACACATGCACAGACCACAGTGGACTGAGAAGGGTCTCCTCCAGGGGCCCCAGGAGGCCTCCTCCCAGAGATCTGCAGAAACTGAGACCAGAGTGGGCTGCAGGACAGCCACCAGGGTCACTAGGTAAAGACTGGGTGCCAACAACTGATTTGGGTATCTCTCACCCCTCTTCCTTCCCACGTCACACCCAGGCCAACTCAGGAGGGCTAGCAGCCCCAGCTTCACCCCAGGAAGCTGAAGAACTGCTCCCTGAGGAAGATGAGCTCCTGGTCTGAGAGGGCCCAAGACCCGTTGTGGGGCAGCCTCTAAGCAGGAAGGTGGGTGAAAATAACCACAGTGCACACAAGAGACAAAGAAGGAAAAAGAGTGAAAGAAGGAGCAGTTCTGCCATGAAAAATACATCAACACACCCCATCCCCAGGATACAACCTCCTCATCTCATACGACGGTTGCCTGCCCCTGACCACATACTGCCTGGTACCCAGGGCTCCAATGAACTCTCCCATCAGGAAAGAGGGCTGACGTAGACACAGACTCGACAGCTGAAGGCGAAAGATGAACAAGGTGCCAAAACTAACCACCTTCTTCCTCATTCCTAAAGACAATCACTAACGGTCAGCAGATGTTTATAGAAAACTAATAGCATGAAAGTGAAGACCCAAGATAAACACAGAACAACGGCAAAGAATGCAGAGAAAACTTAGGACACAGAAGACAACTTACTAAAAATTCTAATTAACATCCTCAGAAACTTTCAAGGCAATACTGTAACATCATTCAAGACAAGCCTGCATCATTATAGGAAAGCCTGCAATGAAACAAAGAGCAAATAACGATAAAAAAAAATGATAGCTAAAAGAAAATTGAATAGAGGAAATGAATAACGTAATGAACACAGCTAAAGACTACATCAATAACTTGAAGGACAAGATTTAGAAATCTTCAAAAATAGGGAATTTCAAAGAGATAGAGGGACTTCCCTGGTGGTCCAGTGGTTAAGAATCCACGTTCCAATGCAGAGGACTTGGGTTTGATTCCTGGTAGGGAAACTAAGATCCCACATGTTGCAAGACAATGAAGCCCGTGTGCCTCAACTACTGAGCCTGCCTGTGCCACAACTAGAGAGAAGCCCTCACACTGCAGTGAAGAGCCTGCACACCACAACAAAAGATCCCGCATGCTGCAACTAAGACCTGACACAGCCATAAATACATAAATAAATATTAAAAAGAGAGAGAGAGATGGAAAAAGTAAGAAATATCCATGGGGAATCCAGGATCACCAAGATCTTTTTAACATGAATTCAAAAGGAGAGAACAAAGACTATGGAGGAATAAATATCAAAGAAATGTAAAAACATCAGTTTCCATGTAGTACAAAGCCTGTTCTTTGATAGTACTATAGTCTGTTCATACAGTGAAGCACTGCATTTCATGGTATTCCATGAAATGAAATTCCATACTATGAAACTCCAGTGTATTCAGGCATTCCCCTCATTGGATATTTAAGTTGATACTGTTCTTTTCTAGAACATTCTTACATTTCCCACGTAGGCTCATCTCTCTTCAGCTCACCGTATCTGAGCTCCCTGGTTACTGGGCCACTCTGCAATCTTTCAGATATACTTAGCCTATTCATGCTCTGTGGGCTCAGTGCCACGGAAAGAGATGCTCTCTAATCCATGAGAACCGAACCTCCTCTGCCGGAGGGAATTAGTAAGAGTTAAGTGTGTCTGAAACAAAACATTAAGAAATGGGTTCCTCTTTAAAGGATAAAGCATCTTGTTCTGCACTCAAGGCTATTCTCACCTGCACCGTAAGGTTATACCTCCCCTGGTGGTGTTTTCTCACTTCTGAGAGAGCTATCATCAGGCCTTTCTCGATGCGCTGGGTGAAGTTGCAGAAGCCGGTGTCCACACTCTGAGGCACAAACTGGAGTACTGAAAAGAAGGACAGCAACACAGTCCCCTGAACCAGGCGTTTCTTGAGTATTTAAAATGAGGAGAGGGACAAAACAGTGTCTAAATCAGTGAACTCTGTCCCATAGTACACAGTTAAGTTCTATAAAATTATTATCTTACTGAGGGATAGTTGATGTACTTGATTATGTAAGTTTCAAGTGTACAACACACTGATTCACAGTTTTTAAAGGTTATATTTCATTTATAGTTTATAAAATACTAGCTATATTCCCTGTGTTACACAATATATCCTTGTAGCTTATTTATTTTATACATAGTAGTTTGCACCTCTTAATCTCTTACATCTATATTGTCCACATCCTTGGTTCTCTCCACTAGTAAATACTAGTTTGTTCTCTATGAGTCTATTTCTTTTCTGTTTTATTCACAAAGACACAGTATTTGTCTTTCTCTATCTGACTTAATTTCACTTAGCATAATATCCTCTAAGTCCATCCACGTTCTTGCAAATGGCAAAATTTTCATTCCTTTTTTATGGCTGAATAGTATATAAATATATAGGGATTCCCAGGTGGCTCAGCAGTAAAGAATCTACCTGCCAATGCAGGAGACACAGGTTCGAACCCTCGGTCAGGAAGACTCCCTGGAGGAATAAATGGCAACCCACGCCAATATTCTTGCCGGGAAATTCACATGGACAGAGGAGCCTGGCGGGTTACAGTCCATGGGGTCGCAAAGAGTCTGACATGACTGAGCATCACCACTATATATACCTACACACACACACATACAAATCACATCTTCTTCATCCATCATCTGTTGATAGGCACGTGGGTGCTTCCACGTCTTGGGTTATTGAAAACAATGCTGCTGTGAACACTGAGGTCCATGTATCTTTTTGAATTAGTGTTTTCATTTTTTTGGATACACATCCAAGAGTGGAACCACTGGGTCATATGATAGTTCTGTTTTCAGTTTTTTGAGAAACCTCCATACTGTTTTCTGTAGTGGCTGCACCAATTTACATTCCCACCAACAGTGGACAAGGGTCCATGATGTATTATTTACATGTATCATATCATGGAAATATGGAAAGCCAACTGTACCAAAGGACTACATGCAATGTGAAGGTGACTCATACCATTTTAAAATAGAAAAATATCCAAGATAATAACTGGGGCATCAAAAGATACAACACTGAAACATTCGAAATATAAATAAATTCACTAATGATGAATTCTTAAGTATGTAAGGGTGAAATGACATGGTATCTGATATTGTTTTAAAACACTCTAGCTTCCTCAAAAAAGTCTGTGTGAGATAAATGAAACAAAATTGGGAAAATGTTGATAATTTTTTAAGTTTATATGCACACATGTGGGCTAACTACAGTATTCTTTCTACTTCTGTTATGTTTTTAAAAGTCCATAATAAAAAGTTAAATGACATTAAGGAATTACTGTTAATTTCAGGGGGTGTGACAATGCTATTATGAATAGATGTGTATATGTATGCATGTGTATGTTTCATGTGTGTGTATATGTGTTTAATAGTCTTATCTTTTAGAGGTACAGGCTGAAATATTTATGAATGAGATGACACGAGGCCATATCAAAATAATGTGAGAGGAGGGGGTTTATCTGGGGACAAAGATGTAACAAAACTGGCTAGGAGCTGAAAATTGTTGTGAGTTAGTCGCTCAGTTGCGTCCGACTCTTTGCAACCCCATGGACTGTAGCCCTCGAGGTTCCTTTGTCCCTGGGGATTCTCCAGGCAAGAATACTAGAGTGGGTTGTCATGCCCTCCTCCAAGGGATCTTCACAACCCAGGGATCTTCCCAACCCAGGGATTGAACCCAGGTCTCCTGCATTGCAGGAGGATTCTTTACTGTCTCAGTTACCAATTGTTGAAGCCGTACAATGAGTACCTAGGGGTTCATTATACTATTCTGTGCACTTTAATATAAGCTGGAAATTCTTCATCATTATAAAGTTTTTTGAAATTTTGAATAACAAATTTTGACACAATCCTCCCCAAACTATTTTCAAACATAAAAAATAAAATGAAATTCTATTTACAAATCAGAACAACTATACTTAAGTCTTCTTACCTGTTTGAACTTGGAACCTGGACTCTGGCACAAGGAAGGAGGGTTTCACAGCCAAGATTAAAGGAGTTTGGTCTCGTACAAGTTTACTATTTATAAGTACATTGATGACGGATATTGCCGTGTAAACGAAGGGACCAGATGTTACCAGAAAAGTGAAGTCAGCAAATAGTTCATAAACCTATAAAAATAAAGACAAAAGACATTAATTAGAAAATTTGAGGGTAACATAATTCAAACTAAAGGAAGCTGTATTGAGTAGAAAAATAATAAAGTTAAAAAAATAATTTTAAAAGAAGGGGTATGGCTTCAGAGATAATTAAAATTTTATTTTAGTTATTCCTCTCACATATCTGTCAACTTTCTCAACAAAAGCACAAAATTACAAGAGCAAGGACTGTGAAAAAGAAGAATAGTCAATAATAGGAACCAAATAAGGAATTCAGAAAAATTCAAGGTGTTTTATTGTATTTAATCCACATAAAAAGGACCACTTGCTCTATTAAGCAGAACTATCCACAAGAAATATGTGAGCCACATATGTAATTTTTATTTTTTATTTTTTTAATTTTCTATATCTAATTCTATTTTTTATTTTTTTAATTAGTTTATTTATCTATTTTTTAACTTTACAATATTGTATTTGTTTTGCCATACATTGACATGAACCTACCATAGGTGTACATGTGTTCCCCTTCCAGAACCCCCCTCCCACTTCCCTTCCCATCCCATCCCTCTGGGTCATCCTGGTGCACCAGCCCCGAGCGCCCTGTATCATGCACCGAACCTGGACTGGCGATTCGTTTCACATATGATAATTTATATGCTTCAGTGCCATTCTCCCATATCATCCTGCCCTTGCCCTCTCCCATAGAGTCCATAACACTGTTCTATTTATCTGTGTCTCTTTTGATGTAGCGCATACAGGGTTATCTTTACTGATTAACTAAATACCATATATATGTGTTAGTATACTGTATTGGTGTTTTTCTTTCTGGCTTACTTCACTCTGTATAATAGGCTTCAGTTTCATCCACCTCATTAGAACTGATTCGAATGAATTGTAATTTTTAAATTTCTAGTAGCCACATTAAAAAATATAAAAATAAACAAGTGAAATTAATTTTTAAAACGTTTTACTTAAACCATATATGAAATATCATCCCAATTGTAGGCAATGCAAAAACATGATTAATGAGATATTCTGCATTCCCTTTTGCATTGAGTCTTTGAAATGTGGTGTATATTTTGCAATGATAGCACATCTCACTCGGGACAAGCCCCATTCCACGTGCTCAACAGCCACACATGGCTCATGGCTCTGTTCAGGATGGCGCCAGCCTAGAACGTGGCTTTGTGAGCTCAGCAGGGGACAGGCACTAGCAGGTGTCCAGCATAAACCCATCTCACTCGCTGCACAGAAACATACACACACATTCACTCTAAACTCTCATCCAAGCCCTTTCATGTAAATCAAGGGAAGCGAGATCCTTAGGTCATCACCCCATGCTCGAGTCTTAGAGCCCTTTGTTCCCACTCTGCCAACACGTCCCCTGATGGACTAAACGAGGTCTCCTCTGGGGTCAGAAAGGCTTCCTTGGAGAACTGGATGTTTGAGGGGTGATCCAAAGGAAGAGAAGGTGGAGGGGGGGGAAGAGGAAAGTAAATGTCCTGTTCCCACTACGACGTGCAATCCACTCAAGCTCCCCCTCCAGATTTCCACACCATGCAGACCCACCTTGAGCTCCACCACGCGGTTGAAGTGGCTCCTCAACACCTCTTTGATGGATGTGATGATATACTCCTGCACGGCTCTGCGGGCCAGCACTGCAAGGCAGGTTAGTGTCATTATGAATGTGCAGAGGACCCACAGGCTCCCTTGGTCTCAGTGTGGAGAAAAAAGACCCAGTGCATTCTCCTCCCTCCTCCCAGTTCCACCTTCCCTGACCACTCGGCTCCCTGCCTGCTCCTCCTCTCCTGCCATCTTCTTCCTTTCTAACCCTCATCCCCATCTCAACCAACACGCAGAACCAGGCTGCTGATCAACCTCACGCTGTACTTCAGTGTATATGAACAGGACACTGGCTTCGTGCACAACCTGCCACTTTTCAGGAGGAACAAGTGGGAAAGTCTGATGGGAGGCCACAGTCACCAGACTTGTTCAGACATGACATCCGGGGTACTCTGGGTTCCTGCGACTAAAACAGCCAAGCAGCTGCAAGAGAAGCTGCTGCCTGTCGGCCGGTAACTCAGACGGCAGGCTGGGGAGACGGTCAAGGTGTGTGACCCAGTTCAGCGGATCCTAAGTCACCCCATGTTGCTCTCCTTGGCTTCTCTGATGGCTCAGATGGTAAAGAATCTGACTGCAATGCAGGAGACCCAGATTTGATCCCTAGCTCGGGAAGATCCCCTGGAGAAGGGAATGGCTACCCACTCCAGTATTCTTGCCTAGAGAATTCTATGGGCAGAGGAGCCTGGAGGGCTAGTCTGTGGGGATGCAAAGAATCAGACACCACTGAGTGACTAACACTTTCATATAAGAACAAAGTGCCCCCTATTTTCCAGGAAAAGTGAGAATGGTAAATGAGTAAGAAATTGCAGTGGTGGCCCTTACACATTTGTCCAATTAACTTCTTGAACTAAATATAAAGGTGTTTTACTTTAACTGTGTCATCTATGCATCCGATGGGTTATGAGCTCCAAGGACAAAGATCCTAGCAAACACTTCTAAGGCTCATTTAAATCTGTTTTCATTGCTGCTAATCTGTAAAATTTTGCGGGCACTTACTATATAGGCCAGGCACTGGGTTAAGTATGTTATATGCATTAACTCATTGAAATCGCTATAACAACCCAAAGAAGAAAGTGTCACCATCCTCCCTGTTTAACAGTTGAGGAAACTGAGGCTTAGAGAAGCTAACTGTCCAGAGAACTCATGGGAGCTGGTACAGCAGTGAGGAGTTGTCTGGATCCAGAGCTTATACCTTGCCCCAAAGCTGCACATCATATACGTGTTTCGTTTTAGCACCTTTGGAAGATCACCCCAACTGAGAGAAGGGACGTGAAGCATGGGCTTACCAGTTGTGATCAAATAGGCGTCAGGAACTGTAATATCACACACGTACGGAGACTTGGTGGTGACCAGCGCTGGAGTATGAACTGACGCTTCGGGAGTGGGGGTGGTCACGGGATGAAGGGACAGTGCGGGGAGAAGCGTGCTGCGCTCGTGGGGATCCTGACTGGCAGTTCTGCTGTTCAGGGTGGTGTGACCAGAATTCTCAGGGGCACCACTGGTATCAGATGTGCTTGGTTCAGTGGAGGTGTTCCTTGGTAAATTCGCGGGTGTGAAGGACGGCCCACGCGAACCACCTGTAGGCTCTGTAGGGAGAGGCGAGGGGGTCACATCAGGAACAGACGGGGATGCTGACGGCAGGTACCCAGCAGTGACCAGCACTGTGCTGGTCGGGGTGACTTCCGAGAAAGAGGGTAAGACAGACGTGTGATCATGTATAGCACTGATATCACCAGAAGGTGTTGGGGTTGAAAAGAGAGAAGGTTCAGTTAAAACAGGTGAAGTAGGAGCAGTAGTCCAAAGTGACGTGAAGTGAGAGTCAGCAGTCAAAACGGGCTCGGAGCTGGAGGGCACCAGTGTGGTGACTGCAGGTTCATGGGACATGAGTGAAAACTCAACAGAGGAGGTAGTTTCAGTGAAAGCTGAGGTAAAATGAGCTTCAGCATCTGTCAGTGACACTGTGGGCGCTTCGGAAAACTTCAGAGAATCAGAGGGGAAGCTGGAGCATTGTGACATTTCAGAGTAACTAGGGAGAAGAGTGAACGTGCTTAAAAGAAAGTCTGAGCTTGGCCAGGGCTGAGAAAACTCCAGGTTTGTGGAACCGGGAACAGAGGGCTGCAGTGACTGAGAATTGATCATGTCAGTCAACGTAGGTGTCTCAACCAAGCTGGAAAACGCCTGAGAAACAAAGGTAGACAGATCCCTTGACCTCAGAGATGGAGAAGCAAATACTTCTGAAGATGGAGGGACACCGCTGCTGTAGTCCAGTGGTGGAGTAGAGAAAAAGCTGGACGCAGAACCCCAAATACTTGCAGTTTCATGCTGGGAAAAACTGACAGGTTCTCGGTCTGGGAAAAGTGAAGACTCTGCCGGTGGCTCCGAACTGTAAGACGTAAAAAGACCTGGACTGCTGACGGCAAGCGACGGTGTGTTTCTGTTTGCTGTGATGGGGAAAGAAGAGTCGAGAAGGACGCCGGGGGTGACCGAGGACGGCACGGCTGTCACACTGGACAGCGTCACACTGGACAGCGTCGCTTGAGCGACAGAGGAGGAGCCCAGAGCAGCATCAGGTGACACAGGCACCGAGAGGTGGCCGTGGGGAGGGTACACCTGCCTGGTCACAACACCGCTCATCTCCCCCTCGGCTGAAATACCGACGCTGGCGGCTGAGATTTCCCCGGATGGAGAAGAGAGAGGAACCGTCGGCCTGGAGGGGAAAAGTGTATTAAACTCTGGAGAATCTTCCTCAAATTCAGAGAAGTCCGCGACGACGCTGCTCAGCGGAGAGATGCTGCTGGCTTCCAAGGGGGTCGGGGACAGGGTCTCAGCACCATATCCCGATCCCGCGTCCTTCTCCGTGAGGCTCGTTAGCAGCACGGGCCGGGACGACACTGCAGCGCAGGACACACACCACGTGTATGGTCTGAACGAAGACACCGGGCTCCGGACATGGGAGTTACCCACACCACTTGGGACCACTGAGTGGCCAGGCAATTCTGATGCCTCACTGGAGTCGCCGGGAAGAAAAGGGTTATGGGACATGCCGGCTGATTGAGCAGAAAAGGATCCAGACGCCAGGGGAGTTGGGAACAAAGCCCAGTGTGCACTGCTGCTGCTGAAAGCAAGGACCATCTGCGACAGAGCTGCAGGACGGTGTGTGCCTGGGGAGATGGTTTTGTCTAGACTCTGACCCAAAGCAGTGGTGACGTCAGGATATCTGTCTGTATCTGTGGCCAGAGCATCCTCTAGAGGCGGTGAGACCTGCCCTGGCAGGGGAGATGGCTGCTGAGTAACATCATCGCCTGGTGGCCAGGACTCGGAAGACTGCGAGCTCAGAAGGAAGGTTCCTGAGCCCTCTGCTCCTGGAGCCATGATCTCTGGCAAAGTCCTGCTTGACACGTGCCCACAAGCATCAGAAGGATAAAATGCCAAATTCCTACTAGGCATTGGAATTATGCCCTCGGAAGTGGGAAAAGCATTGAAATGACCGGGGAGTTCAGCATACGTGGTTGGTTGTTGCACTGTGTTTAGCCAGGCTGATGTCACTTCTTCATCTTGTAAAGGTATGACGGGTAACGACGGAGTCAGCACGGAGCCTAAGGTTTCTTTGGGCAGTTCTGGCGGACTGACTGTGACGTATCGTACCGGAGAAACCACGCGGGAGGTGGTCCAATAAGTCTCTGGCAAGAAGTTGTCCATTTCATCGTCATCTAGGACCTCGTTGCTCGTCACTGCCACATAATTTGCCGCAAAGATGCTGGGATCTGCTGTACTTTGGGTCCATTTTCCTTGGTTAAAAAAGGCTGTATCAAAAGTCGTGGCGGATGGAGATGATGTGACGTGGAGAGAACTGCTTTGCGGGGACCCTGGAGCGGTTTCTGTTAAGGCCACGTGTGCAGTGCTGGGCACAGCGCTTTCCCTTGGCATGAGCTCCACGGAGGAGAAAGAAAGATTGTGCTGTTCCAGAGGGAGCTCATCTACAAAGAAAATAACAGCTGAGTTCAGTTGAAAGGCAATGAAAGTCACACTGCTAACATTTTGTTTTAGATACGAAAATATTCTCCATCAACAGATACCCACTCACTGAATATCCACGGTTCACAGAAGTTAAACAACCAATTGAAAGCCAGAAACTGTCAGTTAACTGTCACCATATACCTGCAAATATCCATAAATTTGAGCACCACTTTTACTTAAGTGTGTTGTGTCTGTCTGTATCCACACACTGACATGTTCCGCTTGCCTTCTCACACACCTCAGAATACTATAAACAGAGGAGGACATATGGAGCTGTCTTGTCTCTGCTCTCTCATTTATCACTGAGAAAGAGAGGTTCGGAGAAGGTAACTAAATCAGTTATGTGACCACCCAGACGCAGGTGAAGCTGGAATCTTAGTAGAAGCCTGCCTTGATGCCCAAGCCCGTTTTCCTATTCTTTCAGAAGAGTTGGCTCTTATGAGAAATGAACATGACTACTCTGACAGCACCACGCACTACGCAGGAAAGAGAGTTCAGCAGTTTCCTAGTTATAGGACCTTCCACATCCAGGCTGCAGACTACCTCCAGGCTCACCTCTCATCCTTCCCTGCTCCACTCTCACACCTTCCCAACTATGCTCTGGCCCAGTGAGCTACCTGCAGTTCCCCAAGCCCAGATCCTCTGTGGCTCAGTGATCTACACATTCCTTTCTCTCTCTCTCTGCCTGGAATGCCCTTCCCCTGCTCTCCACCTGGATTATTTCTACTGGCCCCGCAGATACAGCCCAGGTACCACCTCCGTCCTCAATGCTCCAAAGGTGGGTGAGTGTCTCTCCCTAGTTTTCTACCTGTCACATCCCTGATCGTGTCCCACTGAACTGAACTGTCTGGTCATCACACTCTGAGCATCTTGAGGACAGAAACTATTGATCTATCTCCCTAGTGCCTAGCACAGTGAGTGACTTATACTAACAGCTCAATAAGTGAAAAGTGAAAGTCGCTCAGTCGTGTCTGACTCTTTGTGACCCCATGGACTATACCCTCCACGGAATTCTCTAGGCCAGAATACTAGAGTAGGTAGCCATTGCCTTCTCCGGGGGATCTTCCCAACCCAGGGATCAAACCCAGGTCTCCTGCATTGCAGGTGGATTCTTGACCAGCTGAGCCACAAGGGAAGCCCAAGAATACTGGAATGGGTAGACTATCTCCTCTCAGTGGATCTTCCCGACCCAGGAATCGAACCAGGGTCTTTTGCATTGCAGGCGGAATCTTAAGCAACTGAGCTATCAGTAAATTTCAATAAACAGCTGTTAAATGAATGAATGAACGAATGAACGTGTCTGAGGACCAAGTTCTGATAATGCCAAAAGCAATCTGTCATCCTCTCAAACTTTCATATTATTCATCCTTGGGATGGCTGTCATGATCATTGAAGTGATTTAGGTATTTCCACCTATAATTCAGATACACTGTACAGAGAGGCAGGAAATACAATGCCCCAGACCCCTGATGAAGGCCCAGGGCACAGGTCTTAGAGGAATATTGAAACAGAAAGCCTAGAGGGACATTGCACCAGTCAGCTTAATGCTCAGTCATGAGTGCAAAGCTAAAAATCACAAAATACATAAGAAATCAGGTACTATGAAAAGGAGTCAAGAGAAACCTCCCCCAAAAGTGAAAAGAGAAATCCACACAAACAGTATCAGAACTGTAAAGACTTCAAATACTGGAATTATGGTGTACATTTTTTACGGTATGTCTAATTCATTTAAATAATAAAGAAAGAACTGAAAACATGAATAAGGAGCAAGAGTCTATGAAAAAAAAAGACCAGAAAGATTTGAAAAACAACCAAAAGAACTTTTGGAAATGAAAAAATATAATAATTAAACATTGTAAACGCAGTAGTGAATAGTGAAAGTTGCTCAGTCATGTCTGACTCTTTGCAACCCCATGGACTATACAGTCCATGGAATTCTCTAGGCCAGAATACTGGAGTGGGTAGCCATTCCCTTCTCCAGAGGATCTTCCCAACCCCAGGATCGAACCCAGGTCTCCTGCATCACAGGTGGATTCTTTACCAGCTGAGCCAGAAGGGAAGCCCAAGAACACTGGAGTGCGGAGCCTATCTCCTCTCAGTGGATCTTTCCGACCCAGGAATCAAACCAGGATCTCCTGCATTGCAGGTGGATTCCTTACCAACTGAGCTATCAGGGAAGCCCTTTAAACTCAATATACAATATAAAATACACAATAAACAGCAACTTAGACATAGCTGAAGGGAGATTTAGTGAACTGGGGAACAGACCTGGAAATTATTCAGAATGGAGCACAGAGAAACAAAAGGAGGAGACATATAAAAGAAAGCAGTGAAGAACATATAGAAGGCAGAATGAGATAGTACAACACACACTGGATCAAAGTTTTAAAGGATGTAATGGAGGGAATTGGGTGGAGGCAATGTTAAAAGAGATAGTGCTAGGAACTCTTCAACAAGAGACACGAATCCTTCAATTCAGGAAGACAAAGAATCACAAATCAGGTGAATTTTTTTAAAAAACCCATACCGACACACATGATGATCCCATAGGACACCAAAGACCAAAAAATAAATAAATAGTTGTGCAGGTAGAGAAAAGGAATGGCAATTAGCCATCAGGTAACTACTTCACAGAACTAGGAGCCAACTAACAGTGAAACAACATCTTCAACATGCTGAGAGAAAAATATCTGACATCTAGACTTGAATAACCAGCAATCCTCTCTATTCTTAACAATAAGGACAGTTTCAGATTTTTTTAAAAAGTGGTTATACTAACAGAAGGCCAATAGAAGAGTCTCTCTAAGCAAGGATATACGTCAAAAGAAAAGGTGATTATCCCGGAGGGAAGATCTGAGAAGAAACAGAGAATAAAGGAATGATAAAATGTGGTTAAATCTAAACAAGCATTGATGTTATAAATGAACAATAAAAATACTACTTAATGTGTAAGGTTACAAGAGACCTAATACAGAATTAAAATAGCTTGTTACATGGCATAGAAGTTGAAAGAGCGGCATTTAGACAAAACTGAATAGATCCTGTGTGTACACACTAAAATTTGTAAATTATATTCAGTCATATATTTATATAGATGAACTATTTCTAGCTGGTTCCGTTAGCATCTGAAAGTTACAAATTTACACCAGACAGAAGCTGCTTACTTTAAAGCTGCTCACTTTCTGTGGAATACGACTTTTAAAAATGAATAGATAATTAAGGAAGAAAACTGTTTCTCAGAGATTTTCGGTTGTTTCACAGCAATATTTATTAGGCATCTGTTGTCTTCCATACAACTAGGCTCTAGCATTTCTGATCTATATGCTTTTACTATTTACCTGCCACATTCCAAGCATGAGTAAAAATAAAGATGACACTTACTACAAATACAGTAAAGTAGCAGCTGCTCTCCTCCATAGTAAAGGTTAAGAAGTGATAAATTTGAGAAGTAATAAAATAAAAATATGTGCAACTATGCAGCATATAGATTTAAAAGTTTTCCTAAGAATAAATTATTTTATGTATTTGAAAACTCTGCTATGATTTATTTTGAAACAGAAGACCTGAAGAAAGAGCAAGATCCCTTTTTAATCGAATCAGAAACATAGTGCACTGGAAAACTGCAAGAGATAAAACAGCAAACAGAGAAGCATTTAGTGGCTAATTTATGAGCCCAAGTATCTGATGCAACTTAGAATTCAATCAATTCTGCCTACAAAGGACAGGGAACAGGGAAGGCAGCATGATCAAAAGAATGAAAAATTCTCCTGGCTAGTAAAAGAGAGGAACAAAAACTTCCTATTAAGAACTGCGAGGTGAGCCAAGCCGTGGTGCTTTCTCCCCACTTCTTTTGGCCAAGTTGCAGGAGAAAGAAATCAACTCTAAAGAGACAGCCGCTGAAATGCCATGGGAATCACTTCTGTAGTTAATTCAGGAAGAGGTTAGAAAACCCAGGTGAGCCTCTCCCAGCAGAAAAGGCTTCAGAGATTCTAATTTCAAGCCCTGGAGATCAATTTTCAAGCACTCTAGTTCACACAAGAGTGCAAGGTTCTCTCTTTGACAACATGCAGAAAGGAATGGGAGGATACACGAGTGATGGGGCATCTTGGTAAGATACAGGCACTGTCAGGCAGGGCCGCGGCAGGAGAGGGCCCACTGAGCTTCTGCATGACGCCCAGGTGGGGCCAGACCCAGCCACACTCTGAGTAACAAGTACTGAGCCACTTTCTCCTGTGTGGACGGTACAACATACCTTGCACCCCCTTCTCCTTTGTAGGTCCCTGCCAAGCTGCATGGAACAGAGCAGAAACTGCCCAAGTGCCATGCAGATTCGCAGTGATGAAAAATCCACAATGCAAAGCACATCAAAGGTGAACGTAGAAAGCACGTCAAAGGTGAACTCCAAAGTGAACTAGACTTTGGGTGACAATGCTGTGTCAGTGTAGGTTCATTTATTGTAACAAATGTACCATCTGGTGGGGGATGTTAACAATGGGGGAGGCTATGCGTGGGTGGGCAGGGAGTATATGGGAAATCTCTCTACATTCCTCTCAATTTTGCTAACTGAATGAACCTAAAACTGTTCTTTAAAAAAAATAAAATAAAATCTTGGGAATTCCCTGGTGATCCAATAGTTAGTTAGGACTTCATGCTTTCACTGCTGAGGGCCTGGGTTTAATCCCTGGTCGAGCAACTAAGATACCACAAGCTGCACAGTATGGCCAAAAATACAAAACAAATAACAAATAAATAAATAACATTTTAAAAAATAAAACATTTTTAAAACTCATGAGTGAGCTGCCTGTCTCTAGGAAGTTGCTGGTCTCATTCACACATGCATAATTTGGTGTTTTATTTTGAAAGTCGTATTTTTCCATCTGGAAATCTTCCCTAAATACAGTAGTCAAACATGGCATCGTGGACGTCTCAAGCTGAATGGATCCTTTAAGACCTTGGCAACCCCCTCGCATGGCAAATGAGGCTCAGGGTTTAAGCTGACTTGCTCAAAATAGCATCAGGGCAGAGCCAGCCTAGAAAGGCAGGTTCCTAAACCCTTACTGGTTGAATGCTCTTCACACCACACCAGGCTGAGGCAAATCAGCCTATTTCAATAAGACTGCTAGTGAAGAAATTACATTGAAAAACATGCTAAGTTGTGTTATAAATGCATTGAAAGCACATGCTAAATTCTGTGCCCCTGAAACCTATGCCAAGGCATGCTGTTTCAGCTGTGAGGTCCCACCGTCCACACGGGGCAGCTCACAGCTGCAGGCACGGGCGCGCAGAAAACAAAACATCCTCTGAGGACTGGCCTGGAAAACCCAAGGGACGGCAACATCAAAAATCTCTAAAGAGCTTTCATCCAAATAGAACCATTACTTTTGCTTCTCTGCTGAACTGTGGAGTTTGCAAAGCAGGGTGAGTCATTTCCACTCCATGGTTATTAAGTCCGCCACAAAACAAGAGCCCGCTAGAATCTCTAGGTGCTTGAAAACAAAAGCAGTCAGATAATTAAACCAATAGCCAATGTGGCAAATCTTCAGCACCTTTTATCCTACTTCTGAGGCTGTCCTGGGAAGGATTTTAGCGCCGTTCTTAAAACCATCCTCCTCCTTTTCCTACCTTTCATTTTTCTCTCCCTGGTTTAGAAAAGAGTATGTATCTTCTCTTTCTTTCTCCAACACCAAATGGCTATTAATACCTTCTACCAGCTACCTCCTACCTTCTGCTCTCTCCTCCAAGTGGTACTGTTTTTATTACCAAATATCAAGTAGATAAGAAATACTACTTATAAAGACATATTTATCAGGTCATATATATAGTAACATAAAAAACATCTGAGTTTTATGTGGTCTTTTGATGAACAGAAATTATCAGTTTTAATGTGGTTAAATTTATCAATCTTTTCTGTAATTGTATGAGATTTGTGTGTCTGTGTCTTAAGATGGAAAGCTTAAATTCTTCCCTAGAGTAAAAGCCATCATGATATCCTTTAAAAGCATAAGGCAAGAATGACACGATCAGAATAATGATCTAAAAGTCCCTCCTACTATAGCGTGAAGAACAGGTTAACCAGGGCCAAGAGGAGATGCTGAGTAAATGGGCTTATGAGAACTCTGTTAATTTTGCAACTTTGCTTGATGTCTAAGATGCTTTCCAAATAAAAACTAAAATAAGTTGGGTTCTCACTCAGCAGGTTGGGCCTGGGGCTCAGGACTCAGTGTGGGTCTGTGTTTGCTGCTGTTCCTATTGTGGTGGAACCTCTGTTTTGAAAACCACGCCGCGGGTAATACTAACACCAAGCACAAGCATCCTCATTTGTGGGGACCAGACTAGGAACAATGCTGATGGAACAACCCACGAGAGAGGAAGAAGTAGAAGATGCAAAGGATGAGGGAAGAGCCCAGGGGGCTGGGAAGGAAGGAGGAAATGGGGTCCAGGGGGGAAGCAGCCTTTGACCCTCACCTGGAAGAGAGGGTGAGTGCAGACAGGGCACGACGCACGGACTTGCTGGGGAGTACTGAAGGGGATTCTGGCTGGTGGGGGGGGGGGACAGCAGCCACCAGGTCAGTGGAATGCTGAAACAGACATGAAAGGAGATGGCCAGGCTCTGCTGGGGGAGTTACAGTCTGAAACCAGAGGGCAGGCTTCATAGGTCCCATGTGGTTTGGGAAACTGTGGTTCCCGATTCAGCGTTTCAGGTTGGATCTGGGGGCTCAGCCAAAGAACAATCACCGAGGAGTTCTCTGCACAGAAAAGACTCAACCTCGAGGCGAATAAATAGTAACTGCTGGCCAGTCCTCCGTATTTTAAAGACCTCAGGTGGCACAAGTGGTAAAGAATCCAACTACCAATGCAGGAGATAGAAGAGATGCAGGTTCAATCCCTGGGTCAGGAAGATCCCCCGGAGGAGGAAATGGCAACCCACTCCAGTATTCTTACTTGGAGAATCCCATGGACAGAGAGCCTGGTGGGCTACAGTCCATGGGGTCGCAAAGAGTCAGACACGACCCAACCAACTGAGCATGCTGGACAATCTCAGGTATTTTAAGACCTCAGCACTACATAAAAACTTTTCGAAATCTTCCTTTGATATCCTTTGTTTCTCAACTTTTATTAACTCACAAACACCAGTAAACTTCCTGAATCGCCATAGTTCCCATCTGTCATGAACTGAACTGTGTTGCCCAGGTCTCTGTGTTGAAGCTCTAACCCTCACTGTGACGGTGTTTGGAGATGGGGGCCTTTATGGAGGTGATGAAGGTTAAAGGTGGTCATGAGCGTGGGGTCCTTCCTGATCCGACAGAACCGGCCTCTTTATAAGAAGAGGGAAACCAGAGCTTGCCAGCCCCAGGTGCCTGGGCACAGAGGAAAGGCCACGCAAGAACACAGCGAGAAGGCAGCATCCATAAGCACAGGAGTGGAGCCTCGAGAGATACCAACCTTGCTGGCACCCTGATCCTGGACTCCAGCCTCAGAACTAGAACAAAGCTAATTCCTGTTTTCGTCACACAGTCTGGCATTTTGTTAGGGCAGCTCGAGTGACCAAGACAGCACCATTCATTCCTGGCTCAAGCAAAAGGCTCTGATGGAGTAGGGATGACAGAAAAACTTGTGGGCCTGGGGTTCGGCCCTGGTCTACCACAAGCTCAGGAGCTGCCGACCCTGAGTAACTCACCTCACATCCCTGGGTCTCAGCTCCCTCTTCTCATGAGATACAAAGTTCCCGAAAACGGATGTAAAAGTGTGGACTTCCCATGTCCAGGCCTGACATGCAGCCCTATGCTTGCTTGCCTCCTCATGCTGTGAGGGCTTCTCAGTCAGGGTTCTCTGTTGTTCGCAGTGGAAACAGCTCTGGCCACATAAGCAGAAGGGGATTCAGCGGAAAGACACCAGAGGGTCCACGGAACGAACAAGGTGGCTCAGGCTCAGAACACAGTCAAGAGACAAGTGAGGCTGGGCAGTGAGGGAGCCGGCTGGGGTCTCTGCAAGGAGTGTCAGCCGACACTGCCCGGCCGGGACCACCGCTAGCACAGCTGTCTGTAGACCCTCTGGGCCTCTGCTTCATGACCTCACTCCCGCAAAGTTCAAAGTCCAGCCAGGAGCTTCCCACCAGCCACGCCCAGGTCACATGCCACACTGCCGGTCAACCCTGCAGCCCTTGGACCTTGACATGATATGGATTCCCCAGAAAGAGAAAGGGTGGTCCCCAAACTGGCAAATGGCTACTATATCAGCAGTGGGGGCTTCGGTTTTAACTGGAAAAATTAAAGCTAATAAAAAGCACAGCACTGGCATAATACAATCCTAGTCAGAGAGGGAGATGACTGCTCCAGAACCTTCCACAGATAACAGAACTGGATTCCGTTCTGTATCAAACTTGCTCAGCTCCCCGGAAGAAGTCTGCTGTAATTAGTCACACCTTCCACTTCCTCCGCGAGAGATGGAGATACAGATAACAATTAGTGACATCACTGAAACAAGAAGAGAACTAACGAGCAACTTCAGAAAATAACAACAGCAACCATACAATCCTGAAATAATGGTACCATGAAGATTTTCCACAACACATCCTGTTACAGTTAAAACACCAGGATAGCTTCCCACTGGGATCTGGGCCCCTCTCTCTCTGTCCGATTTTCTCATTTGAGGAGGTAAGGATATTAAAATGTTCGTTTAATTCAAAGCATGTTCCAGAGTATTTGTTGGGAGATGTTCTGTCGCACTTTTTTCCCTAAATAAAATGCAATCCTCTTTTACCAACCTGGAAAGCAAGGCTGTCAGCACTTTAAGGAACCAAAACAAACTCAACTAAATACTCAATTCACTAAGAACAAAGGCGAAAAAACTCTCAGTCGGCCATCTGTTTCTAAAATAATTTAATTCAAAACACAGTCCCAGAACAACAGGGAAAAGGACACCATCAGTGTCAAGATAATCTCCCATCTCCAATTACGCTCGGGGCTGGAATGGCACATGACGTCCTGTGACTAAGCATGAGAAGGCACTTTACCCCCAACCATGGGGCCCGAGGCCATCAGCCTCCGCACAAACACACGTGCCTGAAACCAAGTGACCAGGAGACACATCTGCCTCCTGGGTGGCTCTCCTCCCAACAGTCAAGAGCTTATGCCGCAGGCTCAATGCCTTAAATCACCTCTAAATTGAGTTTTGACTTTATATCAAGGGAGCCAGAGGCTTCAGAGAGAGTAGGGGGCCATGCCTGACTGGAAGTAGCACCGTGGACAAAGGCTCCACGTCTGGACAATGTGGGGTGTGTTTGCGTAACAAACAGTAGTGGCTCCACTTGGTGGGAGAGAATACTAGGAAAGTTGGCTGAGGAGCGTGAGAATGTCAGTGAACAATGGGGGAGCCACTGGATATTTGCGGCAAAGTGGGCTTCTTATCAAAGTTACGCTGCAGAAGGAAAAAAAAACCAACAGCCTGGCAGAGCAGAGAGAAGCACAAAACATCAGTCACACCCGCAGGTACACAGCCGACGGGGCAAGGAGAGAGGACTGTGTGACAGATGAGAATGCACGAGAAGTTACAAGACAGATTGCACAGAAGGCCAGTAATAAAGCTAGTTACTGATGACATGGATGGGGCAGGAAAGAAGAGTCCAAAGCAGTTCTGAGTCACAGATTCAACTGCCCACCACAGACGATTCCACCTGGTTATCTAATGCACGTGTGTTCAGTCGTGTCTGACTCTTTGCGACCCTACAGACTGCAGACCACCAGGCTCCTCTGTCCATGGGATTTCGCAGGCAAGAATACTGGAGAGGGTTGCCATTTCCTTCTCCAGGGGATCTTTCTGACCCAGGGATCGAACCCATGTCTCCTGCATTGGCAGACGGTTTCTTTACCACTGAGCCACCTGGGAAGCCCTGAGTATCTAACAGGTATCTAACAGGCCCCTAAGAAAACCTGATCCTCCCTCTTTGGATATTACTAAGTCCTTCTCACAGTCAGGATCTTGTAATTCACTCTCAAATCCTTTGATCGTTGCCACTACTGAAGTCTGGGCTCTTAACCACTGCTTGATCATCATCAGCCTATGTGAGGAGACGGGCTTTCCAAGGGCCTGGAGAGCAAAGGAGGCAGGGATGTACTGATACCCTGGACACAAAACCTGCTTCCTTGCTCACCCTGAGTTTGGTTCAAGAACCAGGAGAATCCAGAGGATCCTTTAACATTCCTCTGATGACAAAGAAGAGGCTGTGGTAACAAGTGCTTCCTGATGGTGTCACACACCACCAGTACAAAGGGTGGTGGCCCCGTAAGGGTGAACACCCCTGATGTGACAATTTCCTGTTCATCACAGCCCCCTGAGAGCTGTGTGACTACCTACTTCCCATGTGCCCCAGCCCCTAGGGCTCTAGGTCCAAGGGGAGTCATGCTAAGAAATGCTGTAATCGTCAGGAAATTCAGCCTGATCAGAAATGTGCTCCTGCCCACGGAAATCCATTAGGGCTGTGGTCTCTCCCTACCAGCCACAACCCACCCTAAATTTCTGAAGCCTCTCCTAGCACCTTCAACCCATCTGGAAGGTGTTCTAACACACAGATCCGATCCATCCATTTCTGTGCACCTGAGGTTTCTCTAAAGCAAGAAGAGAAATAATTCTTCCACGGCATTCCAGTCTTAATATCCTCCAAGGGTTCCTTAACAGCCTTTGGAAATCCAAAGTCCTCAGCTGCGACACAAGAGCCCTCACCTTCCGGTCACATCCTGTCCTGCTGGTGTCACTTCCCTGACAACCAGCCCACACACTCCCACCATGCAATGTTTTCTCTGACTGCCCTGCTTTTGGAAAGGCTGATTCCTCTCCTACAAATACCCACCCCTCCTCCTTTCCCTAACTCCAATCATGCTCCCAGACTTCTCGTTCCCATCACTTCCAGAACGTGTGTGTGCTTCTCTCATAAAACTTAGAACTGTAACGTTTGGCTTACTCATCTCCCTCCCCAAGCCAACGACCAAGATGCTTGGAGGAAAAAAACTGTGTTGCTCACCAGTCTGTCTCCCAGGTTTAGCCCAGAGCCAGACGTGTCCATTCACTCATCAATCATTCACTCGTACATCCAACAAATGTCTACTGATGATTGGAAACAAAGTGCAGGGCATGAAGGGTCAACCGAGACAGAAAGGTGTCCTGCTTGGGGACCTCACAGTGGAGAAGAGGAGACAATCATTATAAACTGAGAAGACGGCTAAGGAAACAAGGCAGGGCTGGTGAGGATGGTGCCCAAGGCAGAGCACCAAGAGCTGGTGTGAATGGTGCTCAGCCAGCATAGGGAGCCTGGCTCGGGCGAGGCTGGCGTGGAAGGCAGGGAACCAAGTCCAGGTGGATGGAAACGTGATTCTAGCGCCCAACAGAGTCATTTGGGCCAACGATACTGATTTGACAATTGTCTACAGAGAAATGGTAACAAACTGAAGTCAAATGACTCCATCAGGCAGAGAGAGAGAGAGAAACAAGTTTGACCCCACAGTCTACAGTGCTATGCTCATTCAAGGCGTGGTGGGAGAGCCCCAGATTCTAGAGCAGTCAGAAGAGACCAACTTTAGCAATCATTACCGAACAGAGTGCTACTTACATACACTTCTACAAGCCAACTCAGTCAAGCACACCAATTATTCTCCTCCTGACTTAATTTATTTCCATTCACTGACAATCTCCCCCAAACCCCCTCTTCTGCCTGTTTATTGGTATGAACAGCCTACTGATTAGCAATTATCCATAGCGTTAACTCTCTAAGTATCTGTAATTATGACTTCTCTTGGTTTATTTGAGGGCTCCTAGGGACTTCAGGATGAAGAATAACATGAAGTTAATGTAAATACTAATTTGCCAAGAAACTAACTAGACCAAATATGCAGATAAGCCAAAAGGCAGTTTTCCAAAACCTGAGGTTCTACCTCAGCCTGGAGAGTTCTGTATTTGTTTTCACTATTTAAAGGGAAGTGTTTAAATGCCACCGATAAACCAATTTCGGCATTTTTAATTTTTTCTTATGAAATTTTCAGACATACAGAAGCTAAAAGACTGGAACATATTACCCAGTGTGAACACCAGTTTTTCTGCCATACTCACTTCATCTACCCTTCCTTGCAGCTTTTTTGTAAATGAGAGTAAAGCAAATCCCAGACACCATTTATGTCACTAGTATCTACTTAAGTGTCTCTGATAAGGACTCTTAAAAATCATAACCACAACCATTATTGCAGCCAACAAAAAAGTGATTCCTAATATCATCTAATTATCCATCCCACACTTAGCTTTCCTTGATGGCCTCAAAATATTTTTGCATAATTGCTTTTTGCAAATCAGGATTGAAAACAGGTGCACAACTGCTTAGGGTGATGTGTCTCCCAAGTCTCTTTTACTTGGTTAACAGGTCTCCCCTATCTTTTTTCTTTTTTAAATCTCTCATTATTCACTTGCTAGAGAAAAAGGTCGTTTGTCCCTGTAGACAGCCTATGTTCTATATGTAGTTGACTACATTCTCATGGTGTCATTTAACATGTTCTTCCAACCCTCGAATTTTCTATAAACTGGGTGTTACATCAAGAGGGTTTATTACATTCGGGACCAATGTTTCTGGCAAGAATACTTTCCAGGTGTTCCACTGCATCACATCAGGAGGTACCTGATCCCTGGCTGTCCCACCGGGAGTGATACCAACATTCTTCCGGGGCTTTAGGTGGTGACAGCCTGCTCTATCCATCATAAAGCTCTCCATCAACATCTCACCAAACAATGAAGCAGTCAAGAAGATCACTGCTTACATCTGCTATTTCATTAAGAAGGTTCAGTTTCTTAACCCTACCTTAATTAAAGATATTCCTAACGCTCACAGATACAATTACAGAAAGAATAATTATTATTTGGTATCTGAAACAATAACCTATTTGTGTGTGCTTGAAAACATTTCTTAAGTCACCTAATTGGGAATTCAATACAAAGATGCTGACTCCTAGACTTTTCTTTAGAAAGATTACTTATAAATGACTGACTGCATGTAATACAGTAAAACTGTCTGTCTGTCTCTCTCTCTCTGGAGTTCAAAGTTCCAAAAAGACAGTGAATAAAGAATCAAGGAAATCTCAGAAATTATGCCAATTATGAAGGAGCAAGGGAGGAGGAAATAGAAATGGCAGAATATTTCCCAAAGCAGTACATTTATTTTAGTCCCGTTCCAAAGAAGAGATTAATGAAGTACCAAAATAACCTTAAGACATGACGGTTAAACAGTTTCAATTTCTACTTCTTCCCAAAGCTCTTAATTAGAGTTTCTAGAAAACAGCCCAAAAGAACCTGAATCTTTTTCTTCCCTATCCCATAGTCAGATGTTAATAAACAGTATAATACCTGTGTGGACAGAAGCAGGAGATCTTGCCTCCAAAACTGGCAATGAGAGTTAATACCACCTGAAGAACCACTTAATGACCCTGAGAAAGGCTCCATCAATAGCCAAGCCTGCCGGGACGCCTGCATTTCCCTCATGCACTAGAGAACTTGTAGCTCACTGAACTTCACCAGCCTGGGGCAAGCAGGAGGGGAGGGGACAGGGCACCCAGTCGCCAGGTGTGACCTCCAGATATGATGAGGATATGATGAGAGAGGCTAAACGCCGCAAGAGAAGAAACAATGCAACAATAAAAATGTTGCAATGACTGCCACTGAGCTGTATACTTAATATCAGTGAAATGGAAACTTTTATATTATGTATATTTTACCATAGTTTTAAAAAAAAAATGTTGCAATGGTCAACTGAGAGGTTTACAGGCTCTTGTCAGCAGTAACCACCACTCTGTGCCAGCCGCTAGGATCCATTAGCCTTCTCACTTTACTGGTGAAGGAACTGAGGATCCAAAAGATGAAGGACCTTGTTCAAGGCCCACGGTCAGTAAGTGGTTCAGGTTTGAACACGCATCCATCAGCCCCCAAAGCCCCTTGCTCTCTCACAACACCACACAGTCTCTCTGAGGAGGGTGTGTTGAGCTGCACTCAGAAGTTTTCAAGGGACATTTCTAGATTATCATTCTTGCATAGCTACACGCAAAAATCTTCATAATTACACAGCAAACAAGAATTATATATATATATTTTTTTTTTTTTTTTTAAGATTTTTAAAATTTTATTTATTTTTGACTGCACTGGGTCTCAGTTGCTGCACGGGCTTTTCTCTAGTTGTGGCAAATGGGGGCTACTCTCCAGCTGCGGCTTCTCATTGCAGTGGCTTCTCTTAGTTGTGAAGCATGGGCTCTAGGGCTCGCAGGCTTCAGGGGCTGCAGCAGTAGTTGGGCTCCAAGGCTCTAGAGCACAGGCTCAACAGTTGTGGTATACGGGCTTGGCTGCTCCGCGCACATGGCACCTTCCCAGATCGGGACCAAACACATGAATTGGCAGGTGGGTTCTTTACCACTGAGCCACCAGGGAAGCCCCAAGAATTCTATATAATAAAAATGGCTTCCCAATATGTTCCTTACATGCCAATACAGCCCTATCAACTTGAAAGGCATTAAACAATAGTTAAAATAACCATGCAGTAAAAATAACATCTCAACACTAAAGCCAAAGAGGCACGAAGCTGGCTCCTGGCTCAGCTCTGCATCAGGGCCACACAGGGTGCTGCCACAGGAGGACTCTGTAACTGGTAAAAAGTTGCCTAGGTCCATGGGAACCTTCCAGGAAATGGGCTTTCCTGGGCTTTGGGCTGGTAACACATTTACTCCCCTGACAACCCAGATAAACTGAAGTTTGGGCCAGAAGCAGGAAAACTCAAGCAATGAATATAGAGGATCACTATCCCTGGCAACCTAGACACGGTTCCCCAGGGCCTCACACAGTAGACAGACAACCACAGTGTGTCCCTCCAGGTTGCCACCCTCAACACTGAGGAAGCTAAGGCAGCTCACCAGACCCACAGGAAAGAAGCACGGATACAATGACAGAGCTCCTCGTTTGTGACAAAAATGAGGACAATGGCTCCAGAGTGCTCACTCTGTGCCCAGTTGCTTTAACAAGTCCTTCCTGATGTTCACAAAGCCCTCCAAGGAAGCTACTGTTAGCACCGCTGTTATACCAACAAGGCAGACAGGCTCAGAGAGTTCTAGCATGCCCAAAGCCTGGCAAGAGTCAGGACTAGGATTCTGGGCTGTCTGCCTCCAGCACCAACAACATTCAAAACTGTTACCCTGCATTAAGAAGACAACACCCACCTCAATACATGGTGACTATTTAAAAGCAACACCAGTGCCAAAAAGCACAAGAAAAGATGCTCTATGTCATTAGTCACTAGGAAAACGCAAGTCAAAACCACAATGAGACACCAATTCGCACCCACTAAGATGGCCAGACTTTTTTTTAAAAAAAATAAAAAGAAAAAAAAAAAAGTTCTGGAAGATGTAGAGTGATTGTTATGCTCATATACTGCTGGTACATCCACTATGGTAAAGAGTTTGCTGTTATGCAAAGAATCACCATATGACCCAGTAATACCATTCCTAGGTGTATACTTAAAAACATTGGAAACAGGTGCTCAAAACCTTGTACACGAATGTTCCCAGCAGTACTATTGACAATAGCCAAGCCCTGGAAACAACTCAAACACTCATCAACAGATGACTGGATAAACAAAGTGTAGGATATCCATACAATGCAATTTTATCTGACCATAAAAAAGAACGAGGTACTCAAACACGCTTCAACGCGGATGAATCTTGAAAAGGTTATGCTAAGTGAAAGCAGCCGGACACACCCACAATGACACGTACTGTACAATTCCATTTACATGAAATATCCGGAATCAACAAACCCAGTGAAGGAGAAAACAGATTAGTGGTTGCCAGAGGTTGGGGGCGGGAGCAACAGAACCAGACAGTGAATGGTGGTTACACACAACACTGCAAATGTACTTAATGTCACAGAACTGCACACTTTCAAAGGGTTTTTCAATGGTAATTTCAGGTTATGTGTGTTTTCCTACAGTTTATTTATTGTTGCGTTGGGTCTTCATTGCTGCTTGTGGGTTTTCTCTAGTTGCAGTGAATGGGGGCTACTCCTTGTTGCAGAGGACAGCCTTCTCATTTTGGTGGCTTCCCTGTTTCAAAGCACAGGCTCCAGGTGTACAGGCTTTAGTAGCTGCAGCGCATGGACTCAGTAGTTGTGGCTCCAAGGCTCTAGAGCTCAGGCTCAGTAGTTGTGGGTCACAGGTTTTAGTGGCTCTGCAGCATGTGGAAACTTCCCAGATTAGGGATTGAAATCGTGTCCTCTGCATTGGCAGGCAGATTCCTATCCACTGTACCACCAAGGAAGTCTTACAATTTTTTTTTTAAGCAAGCAGTCCCAGGACTCGAATACGAAACTCCTAGGTGCAAAGTAAACCTTATCCCAACTTACTTTTGGTAAGCTCTCATTATTCTCAAGCTGTCTTTCCTTTCTACCAGTGCAGTGCTTCTCAGAGTGGTCCTGCTCTCAGAATCCCCTGAAGACCTTTTAGGAATATGGATTTCCAGGCCTCTCTCCAGACTCTCCAAGGGGGCAGGAATGCACAGTTTAACACCTGCCCCAGTGCCTCAGCATCACCTCTGAGACTCCCAACCCTGTCCTTCTAGCCAGCAGGCCGGTTACTAAAGCTTCTCAAAAGAAAAGTGTTAATCAACTTCTTTCCACCTGCTGGCCGTGGATACCTGGGTACCACCTCTGAGCTGTTGGCATCTGCTGCGTTTAGCTCTCAGCTGCACTTTCCAAGTCAAGCCCCCCCACCTGACAGAAGCTGACCTTGGCCCTACTTATTCGAAGTTTTGTTCCACTTCTGATCCACAGAGGTGGTTATCCTGTTTTTGAGACTGATGAAGTGAAGTAAAGTGAAAGTCGCTCAGTCCTGTCCAACTCTTTGCCACCCCATGGACTGTACAGTCCATGGAATTCTCCAGGCTAGAATACTGGAGTGGGTAGCCTTTCCCTTCTCCAGGGGACCTTCCCAACCCGGGGATCGAACCCAGGTGACCCGCATTGCAGGCAGATTCTTTACGTACTGAGCCACAAGGGATGGCATTTCATCTACTAATGTTTAAAGCATGAACTCACATGTGCCATCTTACCCAAAGACTGATTTCTGACTATCCCCACTTCAAAACCAGACTGCTAACATGTTTTCTTCTAGGCATATTATTAATAAAATTCCTTCAAAACACAACAGTTTTAATCTAAGTAGCAGTTTTAAAATATATCCACAAGTCTAGGTCAATAGCAAGCTTGGCAAAGAACATGTTTAAGCTGGTTCCCCCTCTCTGAGCTCACTAACCTCCCCACCCCTCCCCCAGTCTCTCTCCATCCTTTCCCAGCCTCTCCCCAGTCCTGCCTTTCTTATCTGCCTCCCATCTTCTCCCTTTCCTCAACTGGAATAACATAAGATTATGAAATCAAATAATTAAGTATATACATTTTTACATTTACTGAGGGAGGTTTCTATTCTCTGCTTTTAAACACTGGTTACAATTTGTTCTTTTAAATAAACTTTTTTTTCCTCCTGCTTGTATGTAAGCCTTGGTTGATTTCTCTAGAGGCATCAGTGGCCTCTAAGAGAAAAAGGCTCTTGATTGCTAATGCTATTTAAATAAGGAACACAGGGCATCCTCAGTGAGAATTTTAAACCACCCCAATGTCATGATACAATTCCTCCTTCTTCTGCTTGGCTACAGAGACAAAAAGAAAAGGCCCTCATTGACCAAAGACACCCTGTGCGTGCTCAGACAGTCAGTCATGTCTGACTCTCTGCAGCCCCACAGACTGCGGCCTGCCAGGCTCCTCTATCCATGAGGATCCTCCAGGCAAGAATACTGGAGTGGGCTGCCATGCCCTCTTAGGGGATCTTCCTGACCCAGGAATCAAACCCGCGTTTCCTGCTTCTCCTACATTGCAAGTGGATTCTTTACCAGTGAGTCACCAGGGAATTCCCAAAATACCTTAAGACAGAAGTTTTAAAAAATGAAAATGCAGGCCTTAAGGCAGTCCTATTAGAGGCACCTGGAGGTCCCCAGTTCTTTGGGCTCCCAATCCACTGTCTGTAGTCTTCATCCCCACCCTGACAATGACAACAAAAGCCCCTGCAACAATACTGGCCCAGCGAAGAATCCCTGCCACGTGCTGCATCTTCACTGGGGAGGCCTAGGGAGGGCAGAAAATAACCCCCAAGTCACCCTGGTGCCCCCACTGCCATCCGGTGTAGGAAAACCCACAGCAGAATCAGGAAAGCCACAGCAGTGCATTCACTTGGAGAATCCAATGCTAATATTTATTGACTGCCTGCTATGTGTCAAGCACCCTGCAGGTATTATATCATTTAATTTCCCCAACACGGTGTTTTACAAAGGAGGAAACTGAAGCTAGAGAGGTCAGGGAACCTGCAAAGGCTGGCTGCTAGGAAGTCGTGGAATTAGGGTTTCCATGCAAGCCTCCAGCCCTGAGCACCTGAGCCTCTGGTCAGACAGCCCAGGTGGTGGTTTCCAAACTGACGGGGTGACACACTCCGTTAGTAAGTGCTGAACCATGTGAAAGTATGACCTGCTCAATAAAAGGTTAATTTTAAAAATGTTTAAACAAAGTATAATACCATGCCTGCTGATTCTGGCTAGAAGCTTGTGATCCAGGGTTTAGATAATACACATGCTAGAAAATAGTTAAGTTACTGGAACTAAGAAAACCCTCAATGATACAAAAAGTTTCAGAGAGTCTGAGGGTTCTCCATCTGCGATCTCAGGAGACTCTTTAGACACAAACGCCTAGAGAAGCAAGGTGGACAAGAGGTTCAGGAGTGAACCTCACAAAATAAAGGAGACAGGGTGGAGGAAAGGGAGTCAGAGATTCAGTCCCGGCACAGTGCCCCAAATGAGGAAAGCAGGCTTGGTGAGGCCAAGTATTAGTTCATTTCAAGAGAAGACACACATCTACATTTTGATGCGAAATCTCTCGATTTTTAAATCCTGGCAATTCTTCTGACATTTACAAATAATCTTCAAGTCAGTGAAACTAGTTCATCAGGGTTGAGCTCGAAATCAGAGTAGAGGAGACGTTTGTGCCAGGATGAAGAGGCCCTAAAGCTACCTAGGAGTCGCCGGCATTCCCTGCAATGAATGCAGAGGCCCAGGGACACCTAAGACCTGTGAGAGATCCAGAACCACCTGCAACAGCCCAGGATCCCAGAGACCCACAGGTGTGTCGCACACACCAAGCAAACACATCTGAGCCAGTCCCCGGAAGGGCACGGGGCAGCCTGTGCAAGTCCATGAGTGCAACGAACAGATCTGAAGTCAGCAGCCCATGCCAAGCCATAAGCCTCCTAACTGACACTACATTTTCAGGAAGATGGCTGAGGCCACCTTACTTCAAGATCTGCACAAAACTAAACCCAACCCTGGCAACAAGCTGTGGACAAGTTTGTGTATGGCATGACTGCACGTGCTGATTTACAGTTTCAGCTCTTACACCAGGACAGGGATTCACCTGGGAGAAGAGGACACACAGCGGAGCTTTGGAAGGGCAAGTGACTATTTCTTGATTTCAGTGTTATACCCCTGTACTGTTTGTGCAGGGCTTCCCTGGTGGCTCAGTGGTAAAGAATCTGCCTGCCAATGCAGCAGACAAGGGTTCAATTCCTAGAAGATCCTCTGGAGAAGGGGATGGCAACCCACTCCGGTATTCTTGCCTGGAGAATCCCACGAAGAGGAGCCTGGCGGGCTACAGTCCGTGGGGTTGCAAAGAATTGGACAAGACTGAGAGACTAAACAACAACACTGTGCAAATTCATTGAGTTAAACACTTATGAGCACTTTTCTATGTATACATGCAAAGGTATAGACAGATAAGTAGAGAGAAATACATAAAATTTCAAAAGCTCAATTTCTATGAAACTTGAAAAATCCTTAAGACACTTCTAACGGATCCAAACACCCACACTAAGCTGCTCACTTAGTTAAAGCCACTCAACTACTGTTTGGAAAAGGAAAGGTCGCCTACAAGTCTTCCCTCCTCCTAGCTTTACTAGGCTTCAAGAAAAGAGAATACACTGTGTGAGCTTAAATTTGGGCTCTGAGATGAATTCTTGAAAAGCTGTATGAAAACTGCCTCTGGAATCTCTAAATTCTTTACGAATGCCTTAGGGGACTTGTCATTTAAAAACTATTCAGCATGAGAAGAATCTCTTCGAGGGACTTCCCTGGTGGTCCAGTGGCTAGGGCTCCACATTGCCAATGCAGGGGACCCAGGTTTGATCCCTGGCCAGGCAACTAGATTCCACATGCCAGAACTAAGAGTTCACATGCTGCAACTAAGACCAGGCACAGTCAACTAAAAAATATATACATATACATATATAAAGAGTGTGCGTGCTAAGTCGCTTCAGTTGTGTCCAACTCTTTACGACCCTATGGACTGTAGCCCGCTGGGCTCCTCTGTCCATGGGATTCTCCAGGCAAGAGAATTCTCCATCGCCACAGCAGCTGCCATGCTCCTGCTCTCTCCTGGGGCTGAAACCTCACACTCCCATCAGATCATCTCTCCTACTTTGCTGAAACTATCGGCACCATCTCACACGAGGTCCCTGCCACCTTCACCCTCACCTCCGCCTGCTCCGTCACCAGTTACCTCCCTATCGTTCCCTCATCCCCAAGGTCAGCTGCAGCTCTCCCTTCCCCCACCCACACATCTTCTCCTCTGAATAACCTGAATCCCAGACACGGCATCGCAGAAGGCAGGCTCCACAGGACCCTCCACCAACTGACTTCTTCATCTCTCCCTTTTCCTCAGGGTCTTCTCTCTCTCCTGCAAACATCACAGGTTTCCTCTCCCTGGAGCCCTCTCCTTAACCCTGTTGCTGCCGCCACCACTCCGCACTCTTTCGCTTTTTCTTTCCCTTCCCTGGGCATTTCCTTGACCTCCTCCCCGTGCATGTCCTCTTCGCTCGCTCTGCACCCACGGGGCTGGCCCAGGGGACCGTTTATGTCTGTCTCCGCAGTTCTGCGAGAGCCACTTCCCAGGTGAACAACTGCTCAGGCTTAAGCTATAAAACCACTCATTAGATGCTACCACCTGCTCTCCCCACAGAACAACTGACTCCAGAGAAGCACACCTTTAATAAAGTACCCAAAACTTAACAACTCACCCCCCTGGGATGGTGCACAAACTATCTGAGTGATCACTAATAAAATGTTAATCAGCAAACACCCCTGATCCTACAGAAATTCTGTACGTCCTGATGTGCAGACTATAGGAGAAAAGAACACAATATAGATGCCTCTACACTAACCAGGAATTTAAAAGTACTTCCTGAACTGATGTTACAGAGTGATCTCTGTAAATACCGTAGGATGCCACTGCTCTGTTTTAATCAAACAACCTGGCTCCAAAACATAACTGATAAGTACTGAAAGAACAGTCTCTGGAATCAGACAAACTGGGTTTGAATCTCCAGTGATGTTGGGTTGATCAATCCTGTCCTCGGTGTTTCCAAACATAAAATGTGGAAAATACATGCTCGAGAGGGTCATTAGATAGATTAAAATAGCACAAAGGACCTTTGGCTGCCAATCAGAATCGTCTGCAGCATTGAACAGAATACTGGTGCCTTGGTCCCTCTCCCAGAGGTTCTTACTCAGTCTGTCTGGGTATACGCTGGAATTCTCAAACTCTGCAGATGATTCTAATGTGCATAAGGTCCAGAAAAGCTGAACAAACATATGGAAAGCTATCCTTCCAAAATGCCAGCTTTTAGTACAATCATTCATAATATGGCCTGGGAAGAGAAGAATTCGGGGTTCCAGGTCTAAACAAGATGAGGCACTTAAAAGAACCAGGCTAAGGCAAGTAAGAATTTTAATAAGCAAGAACCTTCAGGGGAAATAAGTTTGTTCCACTCTTCTTGGTTAGTAAAATCAGAAAGACGTCATTCCCAGGAACAAGTTAAGGACTCTACACATCAAGTGATGTTCATGAAGATCACTCAGGATGAATGAGAAGGAACCTAAGTTGTTGGTGTGAATCCTCAGGGCCTGAAACTCTACCCAGCCACTAGTACTATAATCACCTAATGGGCCACTTTAGCAAAGTAGTTATACTCTAGTCCAAAAATGCATTTTTCACCCACTGAAATTTGCATTTGGCATCACAGACACTAACTCTGATCGTTTCTGTCACTTTGTGATAATCTTGAAAAGATTCTTGGTTCCTTGATGAAGTGTTCTAGAAGGTCCTATAGGCTTTTTTTTAAAAAGGGGTTACCTTCCTCCATGAAGCATTGCTCCCACCCAAAAAAAAAAAAAAAACTCAATCTGGAAAAAAAAAATCTATAGGGAAAAACAAAAAAACATGAAAGAAAACACGAGTGAGACAAAATGAGGAAAGCTGCATTAGGAAAGGAAGTAGTAGTGCTCCATTCAAAAGAGGAGGTCATGCGATTCCCATTCCTAAAAAGAGAAAGAATGGCAGTTTAAAATTTTCAAGAAATAAAAATTTTAAGACCTTATCCTGTAATTTCATAAACTTTCCCATCTATCTTCCACACAACACAAACAGAAAACAGACACACATGAAACAAAATAAATACTTATTTCATATCTATTATGATTCACTCATTCAAAGACACATCTTTTTTTCACAGTCTATAAGAAATTAGGATGCATTTGCAACCAAGGGTGTTCTGTCATTTAAGTGGCAATTTTTTTTTTCATGATTTTTCTTCCTCAGAGTACAGAAAATATCTAGTCCACCTCACTCTTGATGGCATCCCAGTTCCAATGAAATGTTATATTAGTAATCGACAATAATATTACTACACGCAAGGCTTTAAACTAGCAAGGGGCCAACAATATAGTCACGGAAATAGGATGAATGCAGAGAAACTTAGATGAATTTTAATTCAAATTAGTTCCAAACAAGGGGCTGTATGTAGTATGGGTGTTAACAGAGAAACTGCTAAAAGAATATGAAGCAGAGGGCATTCAAGCAATTGAACTCTGTCAGTAAAAATAAGTACTGAACTTTGCTCCGAAGATGGTGAGAATTTAGCAAACTGGCAAAGCCTGGGCAGGTGCTGCCTTTTGGGAAAACAGCATGAGGAAGATGTTAAAAACAGAACACAGAGGGGCCATCTGGGGCATAATTAACCTGGGTCAGGTGGGCAGTTCAGACGTGTAATGGGAGATGGGCTGGATAACGGGATGAGACTCCTGAGGACCGGAACTGCCAGACTAAGCAGTTAAAAATTGATCAAACAAGCTGGCCTGGCATCCTGAACATCCACCCCCTGCCAAGGCGCAGGCTCTCTGCAACAGCCAAAAGAAATTCCCCAGGGTGCCTGCCCACTAGCCAAAAATGGTCTGCTTCCTCCCCTACATCTTTCAGGGTATTTCTCTGCCTCTGGGCCCCTCTACTCCCAAAGGATGCCAGAGTCAGTTTTCCACCTCAGCTTCCCCTCCAGAAGTTGTCTTCAGCCATCCTTGCTGGCTCACTAAAGCTTCTGCCTCTCCAGGAAGGGAATGAATCATACAGAGCTACTCGAGTTTCAGGGAAAGGTGGCCTTAAGCAAGAACCATAAGAAAGAGTCGTGTAGTGCAGGAGAACTTGAGCAGTGTCAGGACCAGGTGATGGGAACTAAGGTGGGGAAGAGAAGCCGCAGATGTGAGGGGGCATCTGGAAGGCAGATCCAGTGACCCAGGGCAAGAAGAAGAAGACAGCAAAGCCATGGAGCATTCGAGCCACGATGCCCCAGCGGCTGAGTACAGGAAAGACCCTCCCACCCCATCAGATTGCCCAGGACTCATCAAGGCACCACCCCCACTATGTGCCAGAGACAGCACCAGGCTTCTGGGGTCTGCAGGCACTGTCCATGTTCCTGAGTTTGTGCTAGTCTGAGAGTAAAAACAGAACTAAAACTAAGTCACTGTAAGGGTTTCGCTGTGAGAGGATGAGCGATGGCTGCACGACAATGGGAATGCACTAATACCCTGCAAACCCATGGACTTAATCATGGTGAAAAAGGAAATCTTAGGTATTTTTACCATGATAACCAACCAGTGGAGCACTGTAACACACACAGTAGGAACAGTCAAATAGAGGCAATGAACACAGTTGTGGAACAAAGGAGGATCAGGAAAGAGGTGCTCAACAAAGGAAAGACAGCTGAGGCTGACCCCTGAAGGGGCACGATCCCAGGGATATGAGTTGTTAAGTTTTGGGTACTTGATTAAAAGATGTGCTTCTCTGGAGTCATGCTCCCAAAAAAACACGTGCTCCTCCAGCTCCCATCCGTTCACCACGAGATCATGCCCCCTACATCCATCCCCCAGGAAGTAACAGCAATGGCTGTTCACATCCCTGGTGTGGCCAAGATTCCCAACACCAAATACCCTCTGACTCTTGGGCTCTGGATCTTGAGAGGTGTGCACAGGGTAGTGACTGCTTTATGGGTAAACTCCTGTTCACAATGAGAGCAGTAGAAGACAATCAGACAACACGGCTGGGAAGACATATTAGTCCCGGCCAGGGAGTCTCTTTCTGGAAAATTGCTGAACTACACAAACTGTGGGCTTCCCTGGTAGCTCAGTTGGTAAAGAATCCACCTGCAATGCAGGAGACCCTGGTTCAATTCCTGGGTCGGGAAGATCCCCTGGAGAAGGGATAGGCTACCCACTCCAGTATTCTTGGGCTTCCCTTGTGGCTCAGCTGGTAAGCAATCCGCCTGCAATGCGGGAGACCTGGGTTTGATTCCTGGGTCAGGAAGATCCCCTGGAGAAGGGAAAGACTATCCACCCCAGTATTCTGGCCTGGAGAATTTCATGGACTGTATAGTCCACGGGGTCGCAAAGAGTTGGACACAGTTAAGCGACTTTCACTTTCTTCACTTTCATACAAACTATAAACCTGCTTCTAAAATTCCCAAACAGACGGCATATTTTGGGATAGTTATTCTGGAAATCATTCTGGTTTATACATACACACACACAGAGGGGTTTTTCCTTTTTGACCCAGTAATTCTCCTATAATCTCATCCTAAAGGAAATAACCAGAAGGCCAAAGATCTATGTATGAAGAGGTTCATCAGAGCATAAATGTATAAAATGGTAAGGATGAGGATCAATGCAGATACCAAACTAAGAATGGCTTGAAAAATTCTGACCTATAAAGGGATACTATGCAACTATCAAAAATATTTTAAAGGATATGTAATAGCCTGGAAAATATTTTGCATTTCATTGCAAATGAAAATTTGCAATAAGGAAAATTATACAGATAGTATGACCCCATTTTACAAAACAGTCTATTATATATACCTGTATACATGTTATTTAAAAGATAAGAAAGACACATATCAAACTGTATATGAAATACTGTAGTTACTGTTAGATGGTAAAAGTAAAGGTGCTTATTTTCATCTAAATATATTTCCATATTTCCAAAGAATATATAAATAAGTATTATTTATGTGTGCTAAGTTGCTTCAGTCATGTCTGACTCTTCGTGACCCTATAGACTGTAGCCTGCCAAGCTCCTCTATCCTTGGGGATTCTCCAGGCAAGAATACTAGAGTGGGTTGCCATGCCCTCCTCCAGGGGATCTTACTGACCCAGGGATGGAACCTGCATCTCCTGTGACTAAGTATTATTTATAATCAGAAATATAAACTTGTCTTACCCCATGAAAGAAAGAATCAATGACATGCAGGAAACTCAGACATTGACAGGATTAAATTTAAAATGACATCTAACATCCACATGGGTTTAAGTTCAAGGACAAGGTCTGGGACAAAGATGTAGTTTTGAGGCTCAAAAGTATAGAGGTGACTCCTGGGGCCAAGAGACTGAGTAAAATCTTCAAGAAAGAAAAGAGGGTGTGAAAGAGAGTCCTGAGCTAGGATTCAGGAGGAGGAAGCTGGTAAGTGGCAGTGAAAGATAAAAGGAAATCTGGCTTTAAGAAGCACCTGATACATTCACTGAGTCATTATTCTGGTTCAATCAACTGTTAATATAATCACATATGGGGCTTTCCAGGTGGCATTAGTGGTTAAGAACCTACCTGCCACTGCAGGAGATGTAAGAGACATGGGTTCGATCCCTGGGTAGGGAAGATCCCCTGGAGGAGGCCCCCTCCAGTATTCTTGCCTAGAGAATCCCATAAACAGAGAAGCCTGACAGGCTATAGTCCATGGGGTTGCAAAGAGTCAGACATGACCGAAGCGACTTAGCACACAGCACAATCACATATCCGTTCAATCTTTCACTCACAGCATCACTCCTCTCTTCAATCATCCATTTAATTAGTCAACAAACATTCACTGAGGGCCAGCCACACTGCTAGGTGATGAGGACATGAATTGGAAAAGGAACCATTTTTCTACCCCCAAGAAGCTTCCAACCTAATTAAAAACAAATACTGCACAGAGTGGTCAGTGCTATCATGGGGTGTACGTAGACCATCTAAACCTTTCCGGGATTTCTGGAAGGCTTCCTGCAGGAGGTGATATCTAGGCTGAGATTTCGAGGATGGAGGAAAATCAAGGAAATGAGGAAGACAAAGAGCATTCCAGGAGAAGGAACAGCATAGAGACAGCATGTGCAAAGGCGCTGAGACATAAAGAACTCAACACAGGTCCCCTTATGGGGAAGGAACATGCGGCCTGAAGGGTGTCATGGAGGACAGGAGATGAAACAGGAAAAGCGAAGGAAGGCTGTTCCACTGGTAAAGGCAGACCGAGAAAAATGAAGACTGAACAAAGCAGGAACGCTGCCACGTGCGGCATCACACTGCCCTTCTGATCCAATGAACTCAGTGAACATGCTGACTAGGAACAGAGCCAAGAGGCCCAAGAACGAAAAGAAAAGCAGAAACCCAAAGTCAACTAACGAATCACAGCCAACTACGTTGTTAACGCATGTAACTGTGGACCCTTTTCACACTCCATGTCACTTGCTGTCCCCTCCTTATCTCTGCTGTCCTCTCTACTCTCCTCCTCATCCACCCTCTACTATTCAGCCTTCCTGCCCCACGCATTTTCTCTCCAAGCACCCAGGCACTGTGCCAAGGGCATGTACTCCCCAGTCTGTCTAACTAATCATGTATGTTCATGTATCTATATATGTGTATTTCTGTATGTGCTACTATTAACCTATGTACCTGTACACAGGATGCTTTTTTATGTACTCACGTGTCTGTGTACGTAGTATCTGTGAAGATGTCTGTTAATACATATTTCTGTCTTCCCTCACCTTTTGAGTGTCTTCCTCTGGATGTACATACATGCATATTTATCTGTGAGTACATGTATGTATGTAAACAGGTGAAAAGATGTGCTGAGCATGAGTGGGGATGTGATGCACACACAGGCCACAGGAGTGGAAACTGCCACTGCAGTTTCAGCCCACCTGGCACCCACTCCTTCCACCATGATCAAGGTGCCTCTGTCACTAAAGATGCCCATTTCCTCAGGGCCAAGGGATGGGCACCTAACTAACCCAAGCCCCAGGCTCTCCCCTCAGAACTGGAATCCTGAACAGAAAAATAATAAAGGCTGAAATTCACCCAATTGGCTGTGCCCTAAAGAGCAGTCTCCGTCTCCTACAGCCTGAATCCCCAAGGTACAGGCCCCGGGGCATCTTGTCAGGGCCACAGAAGTAGAAATTGACACACAGAAGAATATTTACACACCTTCCCAGCTGCAAAGTTCTATGATTCAGGAACTATTTAACACCCTGTCATATAATACCCATGACAACAGTTTTGTCTGGGATTACTTTTAAAACCTGTATTTCTCCCTCCCAGGTTCAGTTTCTTGCTGCCTCACTGTCCCACCAGCTACGCTTCCTCTCCCAGGTCCGGAGACGCCCCGCTTCTGCCTAGTCACCCCTAACTAACGTGGACGGCAGACACTCTGCCTCACTCAGCAATAATTCGATATGACCCAAACAACGTGGCAGAGCTCAGAAACTGTTCCTGTTCAGGCAGACACACAAGTTACACTATTTAAAGAAATACAGACTTGTTTTTTCACTGTGGCCAAAAGTTCTAATTCATATTTCTTCTTCCTTTTGGCTGCACTGCAGGACATGTAGGACCTTAGTTTCCCAATCAGGGATCAAACCTGCAACCCCCTGCATTGGAAATACAGAGTCTCAACCACTGGACCACCAGGGAAGTCCCTCTAATCCATTATTTTTTAACCAAACAACCTTAAGTAGTATTATAAAAACCTGGTGTAGATTCATTTATTCCCTCTTGGCAATGAGCCAGCTATCAAAACTAAGACTACCAGAAATCATGACCATAAACAACTACAAAAAGTACCAATGATAAAAAAAAAATTTAATAAAAAATTAATAAATAAATAAGCACTATTGATGGTAAGTCCTCATTCATTTACTAGTGCTGGGCCCTGTGGAATATAGATGACTAACTCTAACAGGGATCCCACCGTGGGAAACAGGGAGTGAGGGTGTGTGGCCCAGAGGCCCAAACTGCACAGGGCAAAGGGTCTTTGTATTCATTTCCCATAAAAAGCCTGCAGTTAGAACCCAGATTTTATAAATGAGAAATCATTGTAATCATTGTTATGACCATTTTTAACCCTGACGTTGGTTATCAATTATTTCAGCATGAAATGTGTCTTGAATGCTTGCTTACAAAATAAGACTTAAACTTATGTTAAATTAGAAACTTTTTCTTGATCAGAGGATCCATTAACAAATCTCTGTATAAAATTATGTAAGTGTTATTGTCAAAGAATTATAACTTTGTAAATTCCAAAGAGCTAAACTGCAGGGTCAAAGGGTATGTGATGATCACCGGGCACCTAGGTGGGAACTGTGTTTCTGAGCTTGACGTGACCCGTCTTTAAACACTCCAGGACTAACAATTTTCAAAAAACATCATGGCTGTGTTGTACTGGGTCAGTGCTCAGGACTAGAGGGCGAAGACGGAAAAGACTGCCAGTTCTCTGACATGGATAAGATCTGATCTGGTCAGAAGCTCCAAAAGTTAATCCAGGATACAGTGAATCAAAGCAGGAATTAGAGTGATGTCCCAACCTCAATTGTCAAAGGCTGATGGGACTACCAGGTCCAGGAGAAGCAGAGTTGACCCCTGGAACTCCGTGGCATGGGAAAGAGTACAGACGATGTGCCTTACAGCTTCCTGCTCTGCTGTGATCCACAGACACTACACTTAAAAACCACTTTTTGCACAAAGTTCAACCTGCCCCTGCCCCATCACACTGAAGTGATAACCATCCTACCATCAAAAAGAAAAAAAGAGGCAATCCCACAATAAGTTTCTCCACAGCATCATCTCCACACCCCTCACCTGCACCCACCCACACCTGTACCCATCACTCCCTCCAGTCCATCTGTCTCAGTGGAAGCAGCACCATTCTTCCTGTCCAAGAGTGCCCCAGAGTTCAAATCCCTCCTCTCCCAGTTATTAGATGCATGACCTAAGGTGAGGTACTTCATCTTCTTGTGTATCAGTTTCCTCATCTGTAAAATGGAGTTAATATTTGTAGCTGATAGAGTTGTTGCCAGGACAAAATAATACTATTAATCCATGTCAAGTGGCTAGAAGAATGGCTGGCACATGGTAAGTGCACATTAAATGTGAGTTAGCTATTATAATAGGGCGGCCCAGGATAAGATGGTTGAATAGCATCACTGATGCAATGGACATGAACTTGGGCAAACTCCAGGAGATAGTGAGGGACAGGGAGGCCTGGCGTGCTGCATGGGGGTCACAAAGAGTCAGATACAACTTAGCAACTGAATGACGAACAAGTTATTATAACTGCTATTGCTTTTATAATTTACTTATTTGTCTTCTGAGAACTTGCCCTGGTGATTTTACCTTTTCCTCCTTTATCCTCAAACAATTTGTGCTTGTGGTAGATCATCTTGATGATCACCATCAATTCATAAGCATATGCTATTCCATCCACCAATGGTTAGCACCTATTCCCTCCTGCCTCTTGAATCTGGGCTGGCCTTGTGACTTGCTCTGACCAAGAGAATGCAGCAGGGGAACTTTCAAGCCCCAGATCTTAAGTGAACTGGCAGCTTCTGCTTTATCCCTATTGAAAGCCAAATATGATGTTCTACCATCCTGAGACCACTACATTTTGAGGAAGCCCGCGACAGCCACATGGGAAGAGAGTAGGAGGGTATGTGGAGAGCATGAAGATACTAGACAGGTAAGGGAAAGCCTCTCAGACTTTCCAGCCAAGTTCCAGTACCAACCACAAGCCAAGTCACGGACCACAGTCCAGGCTGCATGTAGCAGAACAATCGCCCATCTGAGCCCTGTCCAAATTCCTGACCCACAGAATCACTAGAAATAAAATACCATTATTGTCTTAAACCACTCAATGTTGGGGTGATCTGTTATGCAACAAGAGATAACTGAAACAATGCTCCCCTTCAGCACTAAAAGAATATTCCATCATCCATCCCATCTTAAAACAAAATATCCCACAGTTCTTCAACCCTACATTTACCACCAGTTACTGACTTCTTTGTATTACCACTGCAGTCTTCTATTATAGCGCTTAGCACACTGCTGGATAGTTATTTATGTATAGGACTCTCTCTCCTACTGGATGGAGTTCCTTTGGGCCATGACTGACTGTCATGTTTATCTTACTATCCTCACGTCTAGCACATTCAGCAAGTGGTAGTGAATGCTCCAAAAAAATGTTAGCTGAGGGAATTCCCCTGGCAGTCCAATGGTTAGGACTCCACCCTCTCACTTAGGAGTGTCTGGGTTCATTCCCTGGTTGAGGAACTAAAATTCCATCAGCTGTGTGGCATGGCAAAAAAAAAAAAAAAAAAAAGTTAGCTGAATAATGTATGCATGTATAAATAAAGGGAACCTCCATACATGTGGTTTACTCCAGACATGCACTGGAAAACCCAAGATGAAGATGGAAACAAACATAGGAACCAAGAAAGCAAAATTTCTAGAACCAGACAAAAGAGAAAAAAAACCAAAAAGAAAAACCAAAAACCAAACAGAAAAAGGTGCAGGAAATAGGTAAAGGGTAAAATCAGCATGGTGGAGTCAAAAGCACAGAATGAAAGCCACTGAAGTTTGAGGGTTGTTTCTGCAGCACAACTAGTTTGTCCTGACTGACGGAATACATTTTCTACAAGTATATGTTGTTTTGTTCTCATGGGGAGCTGAACCCTAAATTGGAAGAAGGAGAAGAGGAACTTGAAAGATGTCAATGGTCAAAGTCAATATAAACTGATTAAAAAATAGGTAAAACAGTTTCAAGCCTAAGATTTCTGGAAATTATTTAGAAGGTTAAACTTTAAAGCCAGATCCAGTTCTTTAAAGAACTCAAGGTATGAATACACTGTGTTTTATTAAGAACTAAAAAGGCTCAAGGGGCATATAAAACAATGAAAGTAGGACAGCTTGATGCATAGGTTGGGTTTCAAACAATGTATTAATTTTAAGGCATCGACTTCCTCCCACCAAAATTTCAAAGTTAATGAGAAATTGATTTTAAACCAGTGGCATACACCAATTTATTAACAAAGAGGATGTATAACAACCCACACACTCTGCTGTGAGAAACAAGCCACAGAAAAATAGTATAGTCAAAAACAAAGTAGAAATATTATCAAAACCACAAGGATATGATCCAGGACACAATACGAAAGGAAATGCAGTAAAATAATGTCACTTGGTATTAAGAAAACAATTATTCTCTGTGTTGGAGGATATGGAATATGGGTTCATAATATGAACTTTAACTTTCTGAAACTTTTTAAAATTTTTAATATGCTAAAGTAAAAAAAAAAAAATGGCACCTTCACATAATATCCTAACTTTCAAAAGCCTGCCTCCTTCATTTCTCTTAACCACTATCTGGTGAGCACCTTCCCGTATGTGCTGAGCCCTGGGCTGGCCTTCAGAGCCAGGACATCTGACACAGGCAGGGGGCTGGTGAGGGGCCACAGCTGGCTGTGACCAAAGCTCTGGGTCCATAGAGCTCACTCGATCAAGCAAGCAAAGCCTGTGAACGGGTATTTCAATGGCAGAGATCATGGAGTCATTTTCTAACCAGACCCAGAGCAAAAGAAACCCCCAGGGTGAGGAGGACTGCTACTAGTTGTATGAACTTGAGCAAGTTTGTGAACATCTCTATCCTTTATTTCCCTTATCTGTAAAATGGGGATAATAACAGTGCCTACCTCGTAGAGTTCTGATATACATTAAACAAGATACACTGTGCCTAACACAGTGCTTGGCACACAGCTAGTGCTCTATAATTGTTGGGTATTACTCCCAGGTTAGCCTTGAGCTTTCTACAAGGGAAACCTGAGAAAGGAACACAAAGGGGGCCTGAGGGGACTTTCCTGGTGGTCCAGTGGTTAAGACTTCCCCTTCCAATGCAGAGGGTGAGGGTTCGATCCCTGGTCAGGAAGCTAAGATCCCACATGCCTCGTGGCCAAAAGACCAAAACAAAATAAAAGCAATATTATAACAGATCCAATAAAGACTTTAAAAATGGTTCATACCAAAAAAAAAAAAAGTCTTTAAGAAACAAAAGAAAAAAACCAAAGGCCTGAGTGCCTACTAACAAACAAGGAAGTACAACTTTAATGGAGATGTTTCTTTACCTACAATTTTGGCAAAGATAATAAAGATTGGGAATAGCCTGTATTATAGAAAGGTGGAGTAAAACTGGCACTCAATTCACTGCTAGGGAGAATGCTGATTGCTTCAACCTTTTGAGAGACGAATTTGGTAATATATATTAAAATTTAATACATGAATACTGTCTAGTCCAGCAGTTCTATTTCTGGGAATTTATCCTAAGGAAATAATTAGAAAAGTGTATAAAGATAGACGTACAAAGATGCTCATAGCAGTGTTTTTTAATCACACCAAAGCTGAAAGCGATGTAATTATCCATCAACAGAGAACCGATTAAATAAAGTATAGAACATCCACAGCATCAGGTAAAATCATGATGTGGACCTGTGTATTTCCTGACAAGAAGGTTCTATGAGCAAGTGTGAAGTGATAAGAAGCAAGTCAGCAAACAACACGTAGAAGACAGTACCATTCCTTCATGTGTATGTGCTTAACACATGCTAAAAAAACAAACTCTGAAAGGAGAGACACCAGAGTGGCATAGTGGTTACCTCTGAGTGGAGGGATCCGGGATGGTTTTCACTTTCTTTCATCTTTTTGTACCATCAGAATGCATTTAATGTGCCATAAATCTGACGTGTTAAGCCTCATCACATCACTCCTCTAATTCTCACCTTACCTGGGGGTGATGACGAGTCCTGTGACACCTACGATGCTCCGCCCAACACTCACTTTCTCCCACACCTGAACCCCTGCCCCCCACTCCCTACCTCCACCCTCTCTGTTTTGAGAACATTAACTTTCCTCCCATCCCTCCCCGAACACTGGCACACTCCTATCTTTACACTGATTGCTTCATCCACAGGAAACACTGTCCCCCAAAGACCTAGTTGGCTGGCCCCTGCTGTTGCTGCTGCTGCTAAGTCGCTTCAGTCGTGTCCGACTCTGTGCGACCCCATAGACGGCAGCCCACCAGGCTCCGCCATCCCTGGGATTCTCCAGGCAAGAATACTGGAGTGGGTTGCCATTTCCTTCTCCAGTGCATGAAAGGGAAAAGTGAAAGTGAAGTCACTCAGTCGTGTCCGACTCTTAGCGACCCCATGGACTGCGGCCTACCAGGCTCCTCCGTCCATGGGATTTTCCAGCCAAGAGTACTGGAGTGGGGTGCCATTGCCTTCTCCGGGCTGGGCCCCTGGTCTCCTTCAAATCTTAAGAGTAAATGCAACTGGCACAGGTTGAACCATGTCCCCCGTCCCCAGGTTGGAGCCCTAACACCGAGTACCTCAAGATGTGACCTTATTTGGAAACAGGGTCACTGAAGATGTAAGAAGCTAAGATGAAGTCATACTGGAATAGGGTGGGCCCTCGATCCAATGGCTATCCTTACAAAATGGGGAAATTTGAACACAGATACACACACAGGGAGAGCCCCACATGAAGACTCGATGTGGCCACAAGCCAAGCCCCGCCACAATCCAGGAGAGAGGACAGGACAGATCCTCCCCACCCCGTGCCTTCAGAGGAGCGTGGCCCTGCAGACAGGGGACTTCTAGGGTCCAGCATGGGGCTGCAATCAATTTCTGCTGTTTAAGCTGCCATTTTTGCAGCCCTTCATTATGGCGGCCCCAGCAATGAACACTCTCACAGGCTCAATGAGACCTCCCTCGCCACTGGACTCCCACTTCTTCCATCCCTCGCTCCCAAGCCCTCTACCTGCTCCCTTTCTTCATGGCATTTACCAACAGGTAACACGCCATGAAATCACCTTTGTTCATGGAGGCATCCCCAGGGCCCAGTACAGGGTCTGCACAGAGTAGGCACTCAAGAAGGATCTGCTACACAGAGAAACAACACAGGACAAAACAGATCAAGGCTGGCCTGGCCGAGCTTACTCTCCAGCGGAGGGAGACAGAAGAAGCACACACGTAGAAGGTGGTGACAAGCGCCGTGGAGACCACCAAGGCAGGAAGAGGCGCAAGGAATTCAGGAAGGGCTGCTGTTTCTTTAAAACAGAGTCAGGGAAAGAGTCTCTGATGACGTGAGACCTGAGCAGAGACCTGAAGGAAGGGGCGCCGTAAACCATGGAGATCACAGCTGAGATAAGAATGTTCCAGGCACAGAGAACAGTAAGTACAGATTAGTTCAATAAACACATACCATTTGTATAATCAGAATAGAAAAAAAAAAAAATAAGGCTATTGTAAGTCTGAAAATGCATCCAAATATTTAAAAGCCCAATGCCAAGGGCAAGGAAGAAGAATCTGCTTTTATAAATTCTTAAGACTCTATTCTGGCCCAGGCTGAAAATTTCAACCCCTTCCCAGCCCTGTCCCCAGCCTATCCTCCAACAAAACGGGGGTAGTGAGATGAGTTGAGAGGTGAAAAGTGAGGTGAAAGTGGAAGGTGACAGGTGAGGTGAGGTGAAATGAGGTGAGAGGTGAAAGGTGAAGTGAGAGATAAAGTATAAGGTGAAGGTGCGTGCTTAGTCACTTCATTCGTGTCCGACTCTTTGCGACCCTATGTACCGTAGCCCACACGGTTCCTCTGTCCATGGGATTCTCCAAGCAAGAATACTGGAGTGGGTTGCCATGCCCTCCTCCAGGGGATCTTCCCAACCCAGGGATGGAACCCGTGACTCCTACATCTCCTGCATTGGCAGGCAGGTTCTTTACCACTAGCGCCACGTAGGAATGTGAGGTAAGGTGAATCAATCCTGAGGTTGAGAGGCCTGGAGATCCCTGATGGTGTCTTAGGGCCAACAGCAGGGAATGTGACTGCTCTCCTAGCCACCAGCCACCGACCTGTCCCCATCAGGTCTGGCCTCTGCTGGTCACCTGTGTCAGCCAGCACGTTCCCACAACCAGCACCTGTCCTGTGCTCCGGCCCTGCCCTCAGGCCACCGTGGATCCCAGCTCTGACGTATGTTCACTCCTGCTACCCGACCAGCTAGTTCCCATTCAGCCTCACTTCGGGTTTTTTTTTGAATTGCAATTTAAAAAAAACTCCACATATCATACAATTTACCATAGCGTTTGGTACATTCACATGGTTGTACAACCCATCTCCAGAATGCTTTTCATCCTGCAAAAGTGAAACTCTGCACCCACTGAACACAACTCCCCCTGCCCTCCTTCCCTCCACCACTGGCCAGCTCCACTCTACTTTCTGTCTCCGTGATTCTGGCAACTCTAGATACAAGTGGAATCGCACAGTATTTTGTCCTTTTTGTGACTGTCTTATTTCACGTAGCATTAATGTCAAGGTCCATCCATGTTGCAACCTGAGTCAGAACTTCCCTTTTTTTGTAAGAAGGAATACTAAGTCCCTTGTATGGACAGACAGCATTTTGTTTATGTCTATTGATGGACATCTGAGTTGCTTCCACCTTCGCCTCGTTTTTGACACTTGCTGGCTTCAGCTACCTCCAGGAGCTCCTGTAATCCTTGGGGTTCGAGATCAGTGCAGGGCAACCTAGGATGGAGCGAAAGTTCCCCAAACACGCCTAGGCTGAGGGGAAACATGGAGCAGGGGTGGTTCTGAGCTACACAACCTGACAGACACCAGCCCAGTTCTGAACCTGCTGCTGCTCCTTCCCTGCTTCCCAACCAACTTAAAACCTGAATTTTTACCAGTTAAAGACTCCCTACTGAGAGGTGAAACCAAGTCTGGGAAATGTACCCATCCTCAAGGACACACTGCTGAGGCCAGAGCTTCTCAAACCTGCGTGTGCTAAGTCCCTCTCGTGTCCAACTCTCTGCAACCCCTATGGACCACAGCCCACCAGGCTCCTCTGTCCATGGGATTCTCCAGGCAAGAATACTGGAGTGGGTTGCAGTGCCCTCCTCCAGGGGATCTTCCCAACCCAGGGATCGAACCTGAGACTCTTATGTCTCCTGCACTGGCAGGCGGGTTCTTTACCACTAGCACCACTTGGACTTAATCGGTATACTCCGTAGATCCAAGCAGACCTGGGCAAGGGCCTTCCTCACACACTCCCAGGGAGCTTTGGGGGCCGCTCCATGCCCGGTAACCTGCAGGAGCGAAGCCCTAGCAACCCCCCCACCATTCACTCCTGTCTCCTGGGCTCCCCGTTTGCTGTATGTGTGTGACGCATCCCCCTTCGGAGGCTCTCCGGCCGTGTTCACACGGCCCTTCAGGCTGTGTGGCTCCAAAGTGAATCCCGACACCACGGTGAGGAAGGGCTTCCTCCGCAGGCCTCGATGCAAGAGCAAAGAAAGGAGCTGGAGGGCTTCCCCAGGGCTCCACAGGGCCGCCAACACCTGCTCGGCACCAAGAGCGGGAGCCCCCGGCCGGCCCCGACCCCCTGGCAGGACGGGCCACCCACCGCCCAGGGGAGCTGACACCGTGCATGTCCGGCCTCCGGGCCACCAGGAAAGGCAAGCGGACGGTGCCCGCCTCGCCCACGGCCGAGACGGCCTCCCAACTGCAGCCCACACCATCTGAGGCCTGACAATTCGTCCACCCATCTCCTCTCGGCTCCCTCCACCAACCAGCGTTATTTCCTCACACTCGCCCTCCCCCTCACACCCGCCTTCTTCTCAGCAGAGGGCCTCGGCCACCATCTCCAGGAACGGTCACCGGCTCCTCAGCCCACCCGCTCCCCCACCACCTAGCTCCAGCTCTCCTCCGCTCTCCCCTGCGTTCTCTCCCCCACAAAGCCCTGGAGCCTTCGCTCCCACCCTCATCGCCCCTTCCAGCACCATCCATCTCCTCTTCCAGCCCACCCCCTCCTCACTGGCACTCGAGGGCCCCTAACTGCCCCCTCTTCGCCTTCCAAGAACTTGCTGCCCACTTCACGCCCGGAAGAGACACAGGACCCCCCAAAGCAGGACTCGGCCTGCCGCCACCCCCTCGGCCCCCGTCACCCCCCCACCTCCTCCCGCTGCCCTCCCCCCACACCCCACCACCCCCACCCCCCAGCCAGGCAGTCACCGTCAAGCACATCCTGAGGTTGAAACCATGGAGGAGCTGAGGAGGGCGACCCTCAGGCGTCAGAGCCTGTCACTTTCCCTCTCTCCTTGGCCCTTTCCAGCACAAGCGTTCTGGAGACCCTGCACCCACCGTGTCCACGTTCTAGTGAGCGCCCACCTCCTACACCCCTGCTCCCACCCCTGTCACAAGCCTCGTCCTGAGCGCCCAGGCTGTGGACTTGGACTTGAAGGAGCATGAAACCATGGGAGTCCCCCCAGGTGTTTCAGCGAGAAAGTGATGATGTGACGTGAGCAGACTGGTTTCCACAAGGACCTCCAGCTGAAGCGGGGAGATGAACTGGCTGGAGCCAGAGCAGTAACGGGGGAAAAGAGGACAGGAGCATGGACAGGGGCAGTGGTGATGGAGAGAGGGGTGGACAGAATAAAGGGCCGCTTCCTCCCCCACCACGGCGGTCGCGGCCCTTCATTCACTGAGGATTCAGTGCCCAGCTCCCGGTCCTCTCACCTCACTCCTGGAGAATCTGGCACCCACAGAGGATTCACCCAGAGCCTGCATTCATGGTCCACTCCAACAACCGATTCCTGCAGCCACATCCCACACCCTTAACCGAGACCAACACCAGCGCCAATTCACTTCTGAAACCGCCATCCCTCCAGCCCATCTCCCACCTTGCTGCTATCTGGGATCTCCCCAGACCCCCTTTCTCAGCCCTTCTCCCCTCCTCCTCCCCTTCCTTCCTCATCCAGCCCAGACTCTGCACCGCACCACCCGACCATGTCTTCACAAATGCCCCCACTACCCTTGGCTCTTGACCACGTCTGCCCAAGATTCCCAACCCTGGCTCAAGCCAACCGCCCACCTCCCCTGGCCCCACACAGCCTGTCAGATGCTACAGGACAAACGCCTTCACATGTGCCCTGGCAACACCACAGCTATCTCTCGTCTCCTCAGGCTTCACTCCCAACCTCCCACCAGTCCCCTCTCCCATTATTATTTCTCTCCTATGCCAGCTATGTTAAACCTGCCTGCCCAAAGGAACTTCTTCACTTTGGAGAATTATCCTTCAGTTACTTCTATGTGCTCAGTCGTGTCCGACTCTTTGCGAGCCTGTGGACTGTAGCCTACCAGCTCCTCCATCCATGTAATTTTCCAGGCAAGAGTACTGGAGTGGGTTGACATTTCCTTCTCCAGGGATCTTCCTGACCCAGGGATTGAACCCAGGTCTCCCGCATTGCAGGCAGATGCTTTACCGTCTGAGCCACTGGGGATTCTATGTGCTTCTACTCGTTCTTAAATTTTCAACCACTGCTTTACTGATTCTTCCATGATGCCTATGAACATAACCAAGTCTATATACGTCTTCAAAATCTCCATCAACCCCATGAAGTCAATAAGTGGCAAATATGGTCACCTCCCGCCCTCCTTGCATCTGTAAGGGCTCCCGTTTTTCTCAAGATCCTCTGAGTCCACAGCCTGTGCTCTCAGTAGGAGGTTTATGAGGTGGGGTGGGAGTAGGACCTAGGATGCAGGGGCTCATGAGAAAATGAACACGGTGAGTGTCCTGGGGGTAGGGATGCAGGAGGAAAGAGCTTTCTTTTTTTTAAGAAGAATTGAATGCAATGGCCTTCGGTAGGTCACTGGGCTAGAACATCTACAGGACACTGAGACGGTGACACTCACAGACGTTTGGTAGAAGCAGGACAGTTGCTATAACACATGCATCCCAAGGCATCCAACCTGTGGACCTGAAACATAAGAGCTAAAGGGTACTCAGAGATCATCTCAGTGACCCCTTCTTACACTGATGAGATAACCCAGCACAGGGAACCTGTCCACAGTCACACAGCAAGCCATCGGCCGAGAAGAGCACACTCAGGTTTGCGAACTCACAGTTCAGTGTGCTTTTCAACAAATCAGGCTGCCTAAGCACATGAAAGAGAAACCATGTCACTGCAAGCCCGCAGATGAAAGGTGGGTGGTCACAACTTGGAAACAAATTAGATCAGTGAGAACAGCATCTTTCTAGCTGGGAAAATCAACCTAGTGTAATTATAATTACAGTAATTAGCTGCCTCTAGCACCCAGGGCACTGAGAGAAAAACCTGTGGCTCCCAGGTCCCCCGTGACTTTTCACAACCCCTGGCTAGGTTCTGTTTTCAGGATTAAATGAGGCATTTCCTGACAAAGACTGCAGCAGCTGTTCCCAAGGGGTTGGGGAGGTGAGGATTTAAAATGACATCCTCCATGCCCTTTGATTCTCAACCCAGAGACAACCAAGCAAACAAGATAGAATCCCAAACAGTTTCAACGTCATGGTTTTAAATCAATTGTTCTAACAGTGAAAAGACAATTGCAAGATATTAAGTGGAATATCCCCCAAATGCCATCAACTTTCAACTTGGAGTTTATGGCATCTGGATCAGCAGTTCCAAAGGTCAAAGTGCCTAAAAATAAGCTGTGAACTTGGTAAAAAGGAAGATTCCCAGTTACTAACACCAAAGATTCTAATGTAGGTGAAGGGAGAGCCGCAGAAATCTAAGTTCTTAAAAAGCACCCCCAAGTGCCCAAGGGATGGTGATGATGCAGGGTGTCTAGGGATCACACCTTTGGAACATTTATCTAAGTCTTCGTTTATAGGCTACTACACCACTGAAGAAGTATAGCAAATATTCAACTGAAAACGCTCACAATAAAACAGTGCATTAAGATAAAAAGTTAACATGCCATTAAGCGTACATGCAATGAAAAAACAAAACGGCAAATTTTGCTAATCAAAATAATCAAATTTCAAGACTACATATAAAATTTAAAGGAAAATCCATTAGGAGGGGGAGAATACAAAAAAAAGGAGGGAAAAAAATAGTTGCTATCTTTAAAAAAAAAAATCTACATATATGTGTGTATACATATATCTTGGGCTTCCCAAGTGGCTTAGTGATAAAGAACCAGCCTGCCGATATCAGAGATGAGGGTTGGATTCCTGGGTCAGGAAGATCGCCTAGAAATGGCAATCCACTCCAGTATTCTTGCCTGGGAAATTCCAAGGACAGAGGAGCCTGGCGGGCTAGAGTCCACAGGGTCACAAAAGAGTCAGACACGACTTAGTGACTAAACTATAAGTATATATCACGGATAAATAAGCAAAAACAGAAAACCCACAGACTACAAATACAAAATGAGCAAAAAATATTCAACTCAAACGTAATAAAAAATTAAAGCAATGTGTTACAAATTTAACAAGAGTTTTGAAAGTAATACTCAATGCTGGCGGTGATGAAGTGAAACGGTAAACTGCATAGACCGCTTGGGGAAATTTCAGCGTTACAGTTTTAAGTAAGAAGCTGATTCCTTTAACAACCACCTACTGAGACACGTATTAGGCACCCAGCACACCAGACAAAATAGGCAAAGATCCAGACTGGTGGATTTAGATCTAAATTACAGTCTAACTTCTCTTCTGGAAATGTATTCTAAGGGGGGAAAAGAGCTCACACACAAAGAAATATAGACAAAGCCTTACCTACATACCTATTCATCATAGCATTATTTATAACAGGGGGAAAAAAAAGCTGGAAATAATAAAAGGATAATTGAGTAAATTATTAGGATGGAAATTGTGTTTTCAAACAATAACAATATTTCATGAATAGGGAAATGTTTCAGTTAAATGGTGAGTGAAAAAAGTAAATACATAAATTCAATTTATTTTTAACATTAACAAAGGAAAGACAAAATTATTTACAGAGTTAGCCATAGATGTGGGATTACGGATACCTGTTATCTGTACTTTCCAATAATTTCCAAAGTTTCAAATTCATAACAACTATTATCTTTAGAAAGACTTACCCCTGGATAAAATGAAGAACTGGGGTACAATCTTATCTTTTTACATCGTGGATGTAGGATTCCTAAAGCACTCCATTCAAAAACAAGTCCAAAGCATTACAACTTGTTTCCACAACAGCGAACCGTCAAGACCAAACTTATAAATGTTTAAACAAACAAACAGACAAAAAATAAAGGCACATTCAAAATGCTGAATGAAACAGAAATAGACAAGAAATCAATAAGACACAGAAATTTACATAAAGACTGAAATATGGGGATAACTGGAGGGCGGACTCCATTTAACAAAGTTACCAAGGAAAGACAAACCTGTGGAAGGAGGAGAGGGTCTATAGGCAGCCACAGAAGGAACAAGTGCCTAACCTAGGAGACCCAAGCCAGGAGAAAGACACCACACTTTCTAATGCCACTCACGCTTCAGAAAGAGAGCCAGTACAGCAGGGTTTGGCATAGCCTCCTCCAGCCCCACTCCAATGGGGAAAATACAACACTCAGGACAAGGAGCCCTAGGGTCCTAGCGGCACAGAGACAAGACGTGGGCCAAACAACTAAAACACAGCATCTCCTCGGGGTCACATGCCACTCACCATGCCCAGGTGCCCCACATTAGGAAGCCACCCTCGGCCACTCTCACTCTCTCAGCCTTCCAGAGGACCAGTGCCACCTTTTCAGAGATCTTCCCTGGGAAGCTGTTTCCCTCGCTGCCTTTCCTGCCCAGGGAGAGCCCACGCTGGGGTCTGCTCTTGCTTGTGCGCTGCTTTGGGTCCCAGCTGGGTCCCTGAGGACAAGCACCATGTCCTCCCCTTCTTCAGTTCCCTCCTATGATGCAGCCTAGAAGCAGCTGTGCAAACCAGAGGGGCCCAGCGAAAGGATGAAGTCTCTGCTTCCGTGATGTCGGCTCTAGAGCGGAAATAAAACGACTTTCAAGTCTCCACGTTCAATGTTTGCATTGGAGGTTATGGGGGACAGAAAAAGACTAGAGAAGAGAAAATTATGGAAGGACAGTACAAACAGCTCCATTAACTTTAAATTTATCAAGAGAATTACCTGTATCACCCACAACATCTACAGCACATCCAGATGGCCATATTCACATGAGGAAGCTGTACAGAGGTTACTGTACATGGAGTCTAGAGTCAAACTAACCCAAACTCCTGCAGCTTTAGTGTTCTCATCTGTAAAATGGGGATAACAATGCCTAACTCACAGCATATCAGATCATGGATGTAAAATGTAGCGCCTGGCACACAGGACGCACTCAGTAAATGGAAACAATCAGTTTGCCATGTCCCATAGCAGATGAATCCATTAGTATCAGATGGACTTTACTGCTTGACTAAAGCCAAGAGCCCGCTTCATGATTACCTCTTCTCACGAAAAGCCCAGGGTCTCCATTTCTTTGGACACACAGGAGCAAGACTGAGAGCTGAGGCACTGGGTCAGGCAAAGCTGTCTCTTTCAAATGCCCAAAAGAGACCCATTTTGTCCCCCTGGTTCTGCTGTGGCTCCCTGAGTAGGGTTCCACCCAGCTATGGGAAAGCTATGAGGTGGTCTCAGGTGTGCCTAAATTCACAGGTTAAGCATCATAAGGCAAATGGAAAACAGAGGACTCTGCACCAACCAGCCTGTGACCTTGAGCAAGTCAGTTATGTGTCAATTTCCTCTTCAGTAAAAGGAGCAGTTCCAGTCTGTGATCCCTCAAGTCCCTTCCTGTGCTTTTGTGTCCCATCCTCTATGTGGCACTGGTTATAATTCCGACAGTGAGGTCCAGGGACACCTTCAAACGTGTTCCATTTCCTTCCAGAGCCACTTGGCGGTCCTCTGGCACTGCTCCCACCAGAAGGGAGGGTTTGGAGTTGTTTCCACAGCTTTCTGGTTTTGTTCAGTGTGCAGCCCGCTCTGCACATTGCTCACTCCACCTTTCCTGCCCCCAAAGTGATCGTGTGTGTCTGTGTGTGCACGCGCACGAGCGCGCGCTGGGGCAATCACCAGCTTGCATCATGTCAGCTCAGAGATGGTTTGCAGACCATCCTGCGTGTATGCTCAGGGTGGACAAATAAACATTTCAGAGGAGCAATATGAATTAAATCATTTCCTCAACAACAAAACCTGCCCACATGCTTCTTCATAAATCATGCCTCTTAATTCCACGCTAACAGTCAGTAAACTGCTTCTATTAAAAAAAAAACCCTTACCTCTTTCATGCCCTGACACTTAAGAATCACAATATTTTCACACTCTATTGTACTAATGCCTTTGCAGAAGTAACAGCAATAGCTATTTCCCTGGAAAGATCCATGGCCAGGGCGCTTTCCAAGAGATATTCTTTGAATGTTCTTTGTGTCCTGGTGCACTGGGGGACACGGCCAGCTGCCTGCATCTGGGGGACGCAGGGCCACCCAGAGTAATGCAACACTGTTTTAAAGCACACACACCGAATGTACCCTTTCGCCCCAACCATCGAGTATTTCCCCAAATTTGCTGTAACCACATTCATACAGTCATGCTCAAATACAATTCCAGTGCCTGCGTTTTGCAGGGAAAAATAAAGACACATTCTGAGATGAAGCCGCCAGACCCGCCTCGGGCTCTGTGGGTAGCAGAAGCTTTGCAGACCTTTGGCAAAATTGGCCAGAATCTGCTTGCTTTTTCGTATTATTTTTTCCGTGCCTTTATCTGCTGGGCCCAACGAGAAGGGAAAAGCATCTCCAGAAAGGAGGGCGAGCGAGCGGTGGAGAATAAAAGAGGGTGGGCGGGGAACGCCGGATTTTGAAAAGAGCAGCGATAAAGGAAAGGCAGGGTCGCGCCGGAGGGTCTCAGCGGTGCTTACCTGGGGCGCACAAGGTCGGCCGGGCCAGCAGCAGCAGCCAGAGGCCGGGGAGCAGCAGCCCCGAGCGGCGGCGGCGGCGGCGGCGGCGGGCGCGGCGGGCGGAAGGCCCGCGGCCGCTCGGCCCCGGGACCAGCGCGACCCCGGCGCGGGTCTTCCCCTCCATGGCCGCGCCTCGGCGTCGGCGCCGCGCCCCCGGCAGTCCCGGCCGGCGCCCCGGCCCGGCCTCGCGGCTCTCCGCTCTCAGGCCCGGGAGGGGCGACCGCTGCGGCGGCGGCGGCTGGGACGGGGCGCCGCGCACCGGCGCGGAGAGAGGCCGGCGAGGCGGGGGCGGGCCGGGGGCCGGAACCGCGGACGGACGGGGGCTGCCAGCCGCACGCCGGCCTCGCCGCTCCGCCCCCTTCGGAGCCTCCGAGGCGCTGCCCGGCAACGCGCGGGCCCGGGCGCGGGGAGGCGAGCACCACCTCCCGGCCGGCCGGGAACCTGCCTGAGGGGCGGCCAAGCGGCGGGCGTGGGCGCGCGGGGGCTGCGCGGCGCAAGGCCCGGGCCCGGCCCGCCCCCGGGATCCGCCTCCCGGGAGGGGGCGCGCGGGACGCGGGAGGCCTGGGACCAGCCGGCGGCCAGCGCCGCCGCGACCCGCACCGAACGCCGGGTTCCGCCGCCCTGGTGGCCCGGCGTCCAGCCCCCCGGGGGCGCCCGGAGGGAGGGGGGCCGGCGAGGAGGGGTCAGAGCCGGAAAACCTGGCCCGCGCGAGCGCGGCGGGCCTCTGGCTCCTCCTCTGGCTCGAGTCGGTGCCGGGCAGCAGGTGTGAGTGGGGCTCCTGCGTTGGCAGGACAGCCTTCGTGGCTGCAACGAGGACAAAGCGAAGGAGAAATCGGCGGCCCCTTTCCACGAGTCCGACGTGCAGCAGAGGAAAGCGCGCGCCCAGCCCTACCCATCCTGTCTCCCGCCTGCAGATCTTGCCTCCCCACCAGAGCACTGGGAAACGAACAGACAGGATGCTCTCGTCCCGGGAAACCCGCAACTCGCGCACGTAGTAGGCCTACAGGAGGCGCCTACAGAGTCGAACTGAAACAGAACCCCGAAAAATTGATGCTTTTGAACTGTGGTGTTGGAGAAGACTCTTGAGTCCCTTGAACTGCAAGGAGATCCAACCAATCCAACCTAAAGGAGATCAGTCCTGGGTGTTCATTGGAAGGACTGATGTTGAAGCTGCAACTCAAATACTTTGGCCATCTGATGCGAAGAGCTGACTCATTTGAAAAGCCCCTGATGCTGGGAAAGATTGAAGGCCGGAGGAGAAGGGGACGACAGAGGATGAGATGGTTGGTGGCATCACCGACTCAATGGACATAAGTTAGGGTAAACTCCGGGAGCTGGTGATGGACAGGGAGGCCTGACGTGCTACAGTCGATGGGGTCGCAAAGAGTCGGACATGACTGAGCGACTGAACTGAACTGACTGGGGAGAGAAGCACGCACACCCAGGCCGTCTTAGGGAAAGCCGTGGTCTTGGGAGGGGAAGGGAATGTCAGAGGATTGCTTGGACTGGGTGCAAGGATCAGGAAAGCGAGGATATGAGTTAACATTTGTCTGGTGCCTGCTGTGTTCAGAGTGTCTAACTCCGAGGACGCCCTGCAGACTAAAGGTCTTAGAACGCGGAATTGACAGTTTCAGATCTTGGCGTCCTACTGGAATGCTTGCACCAGTCACATTATGAAAGGTGTGAGTTGGGGACACTGTCATATTACCCCGGGAAACTCCAGTGGACTGTGGAGAATGTGAATCCCCCGTCAAGAATGCAAGTTGCTCTCCAGTCCGCTTTCCCCGCTAGGCCCAGCCTTGCAGCTCTAGCCCAACTAGGCCTCCTGTCTGGTGGTGAGAGTATTGGAGAATCAGTAATAGCCCTTGCTCAGAATAAGGCTGAGGCACCTACCTGTATGTACCTACCTGCTAGTTTCAAGGAAGATATTTGAGTGCTTCGGCAGCACATATACTAAAAATTGGGAGGAAGATAATTGAGAGTAAAGGTTAAAGATAACTTTTGTTGATATTCCTGTTTGGTTTTGTACTTTTTAATCCCTCCTGATCATAAACAGTCCTTGTTCTTAGCACTTGATCACCTCCCTTCATAGATAAGGAGCTTTGCATACCTTGCTTCCAGCTCATAATCTTCAGGTTAGTACCCAGGTGGACACACTGCCTGTCATTGCACGTCTGGTCCTTGGATACCAGCCCTAGATCTTCATTTTCTGATTTCACCTCATTTGACCACAGACCCCTGCCTTGGGTGATTCTTAAATTGTCTTGTCCTGTTAATGTTATCTTTTATGAATTTATGCTTTGTGTCTCCAGCCATATTAATAGGAAGTTCAAAGAGGATGTCATCCTGCTTAGCACTGCCCATAGCACCGATCAACCCTTGTTATCCATTTGTTGATTTGAATCAGAAAATCCACCTGCCCAGTGAAGAAGTTCAACCTTTCAGATCTGGCCCTAGCCTCCAGGAGGCTTCCACCTACCCTAGAAGCCAGGATGTGAGAGAAAGGAGATGCCCTCACAAATTGCAAGTCAATTCGAGAAAAATGAAATATTTGCCCAGCCATTAAGAAGAGATCAACATCAATTGGAAGTAGAAATTGGAGCTTCAATAGGAATTAGACAAGGTCACCAACTCTCTAAGGAAAATGAGATTCCTAGTGTCCCATAGTTTCCCAGCTCTAGAGGCATAAAACTCAATGTTCGGGGACTTCCCTGATGATTCAGGGGTTAAAAATCCACCTTCCAGAACTTCCCTGGTGGTCCAGTGGTTGAGAATCCGCCTGCCAATGCTGAGGACACGGGTTCGATCCCTGGTCAGGGAAGATCCCACATGCCAAGGAGCAACTAAGCCCATTTGCCACGACTACCAAACCCGAGCTCTAGAGCTTGTGAGCTGCAACTACTGAAGCCCTCAAGCCCTAGAGCCCATGCTATGCAACAAGAGAAGCCACGGCCCTGAGAAGCCCTTGCACCACAAGTAGAGAAAACCGGAGCAGCAAGGAAGACTCAGTGCAGCCAAAAATTTTAAAAATTAAAAAAAAAGAGCCCACCTTCAGTGCAGGGGATATGGGTTCAATCCCTGGTTGGAGAATAAGACATCAAGTGTAATGGCTCAGCTAATCCTGCAAGACACAACTAGAGAGCCCGCGTGTCAAAACTAAGACCCAACATGGAAACTACCTAAGCACTCATCAACAGGTGAATGGTAAAGTATCACACACACACACACACACACACACACACAGAGGACTATTATTTAGCCATGAAAAAGAGGGAAATCCTGTTATTTGCAACAACATGGGTAGATCTTACAGGCATTATGCTAAGTGAAAAAGAGAAAGACAATTACTGTATGATCTCCTTTATTTGTGGAATCTAAAAACATGGAGCTCATAGAAACAGAGAAGAGTGGTGGTTACCAAGGACTGAGGGAAATGGGGAGATGTTGGTCAGAGAGTACAGACTTCCAGTTAAAAGATGAGTGGTTCCAGGGATCTAATGTTCGGCAAAGTGATTGTAATCAATAATAGTTAAAGTTGTGAGCACAGAGCTTTAATAGTCTTAACATAACAATAAAATAGTAATTATGTGAGGTGAAAGTTGTTTTAACCTTATTGTAGTAAACATTTCACTATATATCCGAGTATCAAATTATCACTTTGTGCACCTTCAACTTACACCTTGTCATATGTCAATTACACCTCAATAAAGCTGGAGGGGGTAAGAACCATTGAGCTAGAAGTTTGAGGCCAACTTTCTACTAAAAGTGATAAGACAGAAACTCAGTAGAGAAGCTGGGATAGACTAAGGACTCAAACATCTGGCTAAAAGGTCTAGACTTAACTTTGTAAGCAACCGGGGTATCATTAATGATTTTTTTGAGACAGTATTACAACTAAACACAAGAAGGATTACTCAATTAACAATATATAAGATGATCTGGAGAGAGAAAAGACTGCAAGTGAAGAGACTGATGAGGACAAGATCTTAACAGTGCGTGACTGGAGTATAAAGGATCATAGGTTTTTCACCATCAAATAGACCTTTTAAAAAAATTAATTAGATCCATTTGTGCCAGAGTGTGGGGAAACAGGCACTCTCAGATTCTCGTGGTGGAGGTGTAAATTGGTATATCCATTTTGGAGGATGATTTAGCCTTATCTATCAAAATTTAAAATCAGTTCACCATCTGGTACAGAAAATTCCGTATATATATATACATATATGAAGTGAAGTGAAGTCGCTCAGTCGTGTCTGACTCTTTGCAACCCCATGGACTATAGACTACTAGGCTCCTCTGTCCATGAAATTTTCCAGGCAAGAGTATTAGAGTGGGCTGCCATTTCCTTCTCCGGGGGATCTTCCTGACTCAGGGATAGAACCCGGGTCTGCCGCATTGCAGGCAGACAATTTACCATCTGAACCACCTGGGAATATATATGCTTTTGTTTCTGCTTCTTTTTCTTCCTTTCTTTTTCTTCATTGCTTTTCCTTTTTTTAATCAAGCTTAATTCAGACAGGTAAATTCAGTCAAATAATTCAATCAGATAAAATTCACTTCCTTAAAGTATACCTACAGCTCAATGAATTTTGACAAGCAAGTAACTGCCACCACATTTAAGACACAGAGCATTTCTACTGCCCTACAAAGTTCCCTTGTGCCAGCCCACAGTCTATCCCCTGCCCCATCCCAATCCCTAACAACCACCAATCTGATTTCTATTTCTATAGCTTTGCCTCTCCCAGAATTTCATATATAAATGGAATAATACAATATGTAGCCTTTTGTGACTGGTTTCTTTTGCTTACTTTGAGATTCATTCAAGTTGTTGCATATATCAGCAATTTGTCCCTTTCTGTTGCTAACTGGTATTCCGTTGAATGGCTATACCACAATTTGTTAATCCACTCACCAATTGATGGACATTTGGCTTGTTTTCAATTTTGTTTTGTTTTGGCTGTTATGAATACAGCTGCTATAAACATTTGCTTCCAAGTTTTTGTGTGACAATGTTTTCATTTCTCTTGAGTAAAAACCTTGGATTTGAGTTGTTAGGTCATGTGGCTAGTATATATTTAACTTTACACGAAACTGCAAACTGTCTTCCAAAGTGGATATAATATTTTACATTCTCACCAGCTATGTATGATAGTTTCAATTGTTCCGTGTCCATGTCAGCACTTGCTTTTATCAGTCATTTTAATTTGTACCGTTCTAGTAGGCATGTGGGGCTTCCCAGGTGGCTCAGTGGTAAAGAATCCACCTGCCAATGCAGGAGATGTGGGATCGATCCCTGAGTCAGGAAAATCCCTGGAGTAGGAAATGGCAACCCACTCCAGTATTCTTGCTTGGAAAATTCCATGGATAGAAGAGCCTGGTGGGCTATGGTCTACGGGGTCGCAAAGAGTCAGGCACAGCTGATCGACTGAGTACACACACACACACAGTAGGCATGTAGCGATATTTTGTTATGGTCTTTAATTTGCATTTTCCTAATGACTGCAGCCATGAAATTAAAAGACGCTTACTCCTTGGAAGGAAGGTTATGGCCAACCTAGATAGCATATTTAAAAGCAGAGACATTACTTTGCCAACAAAAGTCCGTCTAGTCAAGGCTATGGTTTTTCCAGTGGTCATGTATGGATGTGAGAGTTGGACGGTGAAGAAAGCTGAGCGCCACAGAATTGATGCTTTTGAACTGTGGTGTTGGAGAAGACTCTTGAGAGTCCCTTGGACTGCAAGGAGATCCAATCAATCCATCCTAAAAGAGATCAATCCTGGGTGTTCATTGGAAGGTCTGATGTTGAAGCTGAAACTCCAATACTTTGGCCACCTCATGCGAAGGGTTGACTCATTGGAAAAGACCCTGATACTGGATAGGATTGGGGGCGGGAGGAGAAGGGGACGACAGAGGATGAGATGGTTGGATGGCATCACCGACTCAATGGACATGGGTTTGGGTAGACTCTGGGAGTTGGTGATGGACAGAGAGGCCTGGCGTGCTGCAATTCATGGGGTCGCAAAGAGTCAGACACGACTGAGCGACTGAACTGAACTGAACTGATGACTGATGTTATTGATCACCTTTCGTGTGTTCATTTTCCATTAATATTTCTTTTTTGATGAAGTGTCTGTGTGAATCTTTTACTCATTTTATAATTGTACTGTTTTCTTACTATCAAGTTGTAAGTATCTTTATTTATCCTGGATACAAGTTCTTTTTCAGACAACTATTTTTGCAAATATTTTATCTGAGTCCATAACTTGTCTTTCTATTCTCTTAACAATATCTTTTGAAAAGCAGACATTTTTAACTTTGATGAAGTCCAATTTGTAAATATTCTTGCTTTCTGTGTCCTAAGAAAATTTTTGTCTAACCCGAGGTCATAAATATTTTCTCCTATGTTTCCTTTTAGAAATATAATGTTTAGCTTTTATGTTTAGCTCCTCAATTCATCTGAGTCAGCTTCTATATATTTTGCTAGATAGAAGTTGCAGCTAACCTTTTGCATACAATGTCCAGTTATTATAGCACCATTTGTTAAAAGACTATCCTTTCTCAGTAAGAATCAATTTTATACTTATTTTTTATTTTATTAATATAATAATATTAGTTATCATGTTAATTAATATTTATTTTTACTGCACTGAGTCTTCACTGCTCCATGCTGGTTCTCTAGTTGCGGTGATCGGGGCCTACTCTAGTTGTGATGTATGGGCATCTCATTGCAGTTGGGTTTTCTGTTGCAGAGCACAGGCTCGAGAGCACGTGGGTTTCAGTCGTTGTGGTGCCCGTTGTTAGCTGCCCTGCGGCGTGTGGAATTGTCCCAGAGCAGGGATGGAACCCACGTCCCCTGCATTGGCAGGTAGATTCTTAACCACTAGACCACAAGGGAAGTCCAATTTTACACCTTTTCAAAATTTATTACAACGTATATGTGGGTCTTTCCTTGGAGCTTCTATTCTGTTCCATGTAAGATCTATATACCTCATAATGGAGGAGAGAAAGCAAGACACAGTATAGTGTAATCCCATTAATGGAAAAAAGTGTGTTGATTGGAAATCCACTTTCCCACTGGGAAAAGAAATAATATTTGGAAAGGGATTGAGGAGTAAACACTTGAAGAGGAATGTTCACTTTTACAGAGAGGAGCATTTATTTGTTACTCTATATGTTAATACATCTGATTATAGTATAATAATATTATATCATTTGCATTTTTAACACAAGCATAATGCTTTTGTATTTTAACTAAAATCTCTGTGTGTTTGAGTGGAAACTAGAAACCAAATGAGACACACTCATCTCTGAGAGATAGTGAAGGATAGGGAAGCCTGGCTGCAGTTCATGGGGTCGCAAAGAGTTGGACACGACTTAGCGACTAAACACCACCACCACCACTCTGGATGTTAAATCAGCTGATGAAATATGAGGAAAGAAAAGAATAAAAGATGATTCAGAGGTTTTGAGGTCATATGTGCAAGAGAAAGTCAAAGGAAGCCAGTGAAAAGACTGGGGTGGGGGAAGAAGAAGGTTGGGAGCTAAATTCAAGGAGCTGGGTTAGCACCCAGTGCTAACAGGGAATGATGTTAGTACAAGCAGTGGGTGGTGAAGGTGAGCCTCAGGCTTAGGGGATTAGGCCAGTAGGGTTAAAAGTACACATATGGAAATCATTTACACAGAAGTATTAGCTAAAGATGTGAAAGTAAATGACTATGCCTGGGAAGAGGGGAAAGCAGAGAAGAGGGCTGAATTGCTTCAGAAAGACCTTCATTTTGGAAAAACTAAAAAGGAGGTTACAATAAAAGCAGAGAAAGACTCTGAGCGAAAGCTGAGGAGAACGACGGAAATGTGACATCACCAAGGGCCTGGAGGACTGTTTCAGAAGGGCATGGTCAATGCCAGGGATGATAAGGTCTGAGATCTTTTTGGACTTGATGATGTGGTCATTAAAAGGAGACTGCTGAAATGGGGATGGAGAAGGGTAATAACAAGGGTAACTAGAAGAATGAGCTGATTGGAAAACACTGGAGGCTACAAAGAATGGTATCAGCCGAGTTGAAATATGTTTTAGGTTAGATAAGCCTGAACATCTCTGTAGATAGAAGAGAAGGTATCGAAAACACCGAGAGAATAAAATGCAAGGGAAAATACTTTGAATGACATTATGATTATGGATATATGTTTTTATGGTGCTGTGTTGTGCTTAGTCGCTCAGTCGTGTCCGACTCTTTACGACCTCATGGACTGTAGCCTGGCAGGCTTCTTGGTCAATGGAATTCTGCAGGCAAGAATACTGGAGTGGGTAGCCATGCCCTCCTTCAGGGGATCTTCCCAACCCAGGGATCAAACCCAGGTCTCCTGCAATGCAGGTGGATTCTTTACCAGCTGAGCTACCAGGGAAGCTCAAATGTTTTTATACTTTTGTCCAAATCCATAGAATGTATAACACTACTCATTTCATTAAAGTGAACCCTAAGATGAACTGGGGGCCTTGGTTGATTATGATGTCTCAAAACAGTTCATTCTTGATTTAAAAAAAAATGTACCATGATAATGATATGGTTGATAATAGCTATGTATTCCAGGGGAGGGAGTATATGAGGAATTTCTGTACCTTCTTGTCATTTTTGTTGTGAACGTAAAACTGCTTTTTAAAAAAGTCTCAAAAAAAAAAAAACATTCAGGGTAGACATTTTTGGCAAAACTTTTGTTTCACTTTTACTTATGTATACACATTATATATGTATGTGTGTTTGTTGGATTATGATGTAAAATTGATCTCTTAGGTCAAAAACTTTGCAGGCCACTGTAGTTAAATTATACTGGCAAATAAAAGCACAAATTAACCTCAAAAAATACAAGGGAAGGATAATTGATATAAATTCTCAGAATTCAGAGGAGATGGAATTAAGAGCAGCAGGTAATTCTTTTGAAAAATAGAGCCAATGGCACCCACTCCAGTATTCTGGCCTGGGAAAGTCCATGGACAGAGGAGCCTGGCGGGCTATAGCCCATGGGGTCGCAAAAAAGTCAGACGTGGCTTAGTGACTAAACAACAACAACACAGATTTTTCAGCTTCTGTTATGTGAATACTGTAAGAAGCTAAATAATTAAAAGCTTTATTTCTGATTAAAAAAAAAAATGAAAGGAAGAGCCAGCAGCTCCTGTCCATTATCAGGAGAGTGGCTTGATATAATTACATTACAGTAACAAGAGGCAATGTTATGCTTCTTTTACAATAACTGTGAGGAAACTAAAGATGTGTTTGGGTTATGATGTTAAATGGAGAAAAACTAAATATAAAGTGGTTTATGAGATGATGTAAAACAATGAGTATGACTGGAAAGGAATGGTGTAATACTTAAAATTGTTGTATTAAGATGATGAGATTAAGAGTATTCTCTCTTTAGATGTTGTCATATTTGTGTTTTCAATAAAAAGTGTTTAGAAGTGTCTTCCTCCAAGAGAGGGGAGGAAAGGACAGATAAAGATGAGTTCAGATGAAGGGTTTGGTGATTTTAACGTGATTTCTCCCTTTCCAACACCCTAAGTCTCAGTGTTACATGGCAGGTTTGGGACTATAAATTTGGGTTTGTTTTTTTTTTTTGGAAAACCCAAATAACAGTTATGACTCCATGCTTGCACTGCAAGAGGATGCAAGTTCCATCCCTAGTGGGGGTGGGGGTGGGGATGGGGGCACTAACATCCCACATGCCTGAGCAGTGTGGCCAAAAAGTTTTTTTTTTTTAAAAAGGAGAGAGGATATTGCCGAGAAAGCAAGGGTAGGAAGACAAGGCAAAGAAAGGTTAAGATAGAAATTCCAAAGACAAGAAGGTAGAAATGAATGGAATGTGGGCACAGTATGGGCCACTTGCTAACTGGAGGAAGAGCTATTTAAAGGAATTTGGGGAAAAGAACAAATAGGTATGGTCAGATTGTAGCAAGCAGGGTTTAGACCTGCCATGGTCTAAACCAAACTACCTAAATTGACCTCAGTCTCTAGGAAACACCTCCTGCCCATCCAAAGGGAAGCCAGTGGAGAAAGAGACCCTCCAAGTGCTGGTAACCAAGGGTACACGGTTTAAAACCAGGATCCTGGTCTCAGATGGATTGAGCCAGAGACTTCTGTCTCTCTCGCACGGTTTGTTGGCCATAATGACAATAAGAATGTTCCTGAATCAGGCTTCCTGGCCTCGCCTCCCTGTCTGTTGCAGTTTCCCTTACCTCCTTCCCCTCCCCACAGCACACAAACGGCCACAGATCAACCAGCTCAGTCCTCTGCCCACACCCTCCTCGGCCGTTTCCCACTATAGCCCCAAACCCACGGGCAGCTCCCTTAATACGTGCCAAAAACCCGTAGGAGAACCGTGGCAGCAGTTGGTGAAAGCTGTTTTTAGAATCACCCTCTTTCTCTGGCATTCTACTAACTCCAACTCACATATGACTGGGTCCTAGAACTCATCAAATCCAGCTCCACTTCAGAGAAGGAGAATAACGATCACCTAGTTCCCTTCCTTGTTCTTCCATCTGGGCCTGAGTGAGAATCGATGACCTGAGTAAGAAAAGCCAAACCCACTCTGTGGATCTGTCCTAATATCCCTGCTTTTCTCAAACTCTTTGCCCACTCACATCCCTAGATGGATACCCTTCCTAGGAGAGATCTCTGCTCTTGAGCTGTATCTTTTATTTCTCCACTCATTTGTCCTTAATCTCCCCAACCCAGATCTGTTGACCTCCCTCTGTGTTCGCACAGCCCCTGGGATACCTTGGTCAGTGCACTGGCCACATGGAGTAAATCTACATGTGTCTGTTAGTTCTTCAAGGGCAGAGACCAGCTCGTTTCCACCTCTTTCATTCCTGGATGCCTAGCATAGTGCTTGGTAGGTTGTAGGGCTCAGTTAATACTTGGATGTACAAGAACTAAGCTCCAAGCTCACCCTTCCCTGCCCCCCCCATGAACAATTAACCTAATAAATTAATTAGGGGAGCATGAGTTTGTCCATGGTCCTTGGGTACCAGAGCCAGAAAAATGTATCAGGGCATCTTCTTATCCAACTTTACACAGACAGAGTAACTTCTCAGACTTCAAAGTGTATCAAGAAGTGCTGGGGACTTCCCTGGTGGTACAGTGGATGGAAACCCACCTGCCAATGAGGGGACACAGGTTTGATCCCTGGTCAGGGAAGATTCCACATGTCTCAGAGCAACTAAGCCTATGCACCACAACAATTGAGCCCAAACTCTAGAGCAGACGAGCCACAACTATGGAGTCTGCGTGCTGCAACTACTGAAGCCCGTGGGCCTAGATCCGCAACAAGGGAAGCCATTGCAATGAGAAGCCCATGCATTGCAACAAAGGGTAGTCCCCGCCCGCCAAAACTAGAGAAAGCCATGCGCAGCAATGAAGACCCAGCACAACCAAAAATAAATTTTTAGAAAGGAAAGAATGCTGGATTCCTCTGCTCTACACTATGAACTATCAACCAGTGATTGCTTAAAAAACATAAAACGTCACTTCAGACATGACATTAGCTCGGCCCTGTGTAGAGTTTGGTAAGCTACAGTCATCGGCATCAGCAAAAGCTTATTAAATTTAGTGAATGACTTTAAAAGCTCTTCACAGAAAAAGAGAAAGAACACAATCTCTGCCCTAAAGGCCTAAAGGCGATGACAATCTCCAAACAATAAAATATGCTTACAAAATTTGAACTTCATAGGCTCTGGTGAAAATTGTAAGAAGCTGGATGATGAAATTATCCACCCACAAACAGCTGTGTGTGAAACTCCTCCACAATTTAAAACAGCAAATTAAGAAATTCCTAGGCCAGTGCTGTCAAGGAGAACTTTATGTGATGATGGAACTGTTCTATGAATTTGTGCTGTCCAATGAAGTAGCTGCTATGAGCATCCAAAGTGTGACTGAGGAGCTGAATTTTTAACGTTATTTCAGTTTAATGAATTTAAAGTTGAATATCTATGTGGCCACCATATTGGATAGAACAGCTCGATCATGAAAACGAAGTACAATGACTGCTTTGTGATAAGTTGAGTATAGAAACTGCCAACTTATAACTCACTATTCAGATTCGCTAATAAATCCTGGACTTGGTCCATGATGGGCTTTCCTGGTGACTCAGATGGTAGAGAATCTGCCTGCAATGCCAGAGACCTGGGTTTGATCCCTGAGTTGGGAAGACCCCCTGGAGGAGGGCATGGCAACCCACTCCAGTATTCTTGCCTGGAGAATCCCTATGGATAGAGGAGCCTTACTGGCCACAGTCCATGGGATCACAAAGAGTTGGACATGACTAAGCACAGCACAGCGCATGATATACACTATTTTTTGTCTTCCCTGGTATCTCAGTTGGTAAAGAATCTGTCTGTACTGCAGAAGACCCTGGTTCGATTCCTGGGTTGGGAAGATCTCCTGGAGAAGGGATAGGCCACCTACTCCAGTATTCTTGGGCTTCCCTGGTGGCTCAGCTGGTAAAGAATCCACCTGCAATGCGGGAGACCTGGGTTCGATCCCTGGGTTGGGAAGATTCCCTGGAGAAGGGAAAGGCTACCCACTCCAGTATTCTGGCCTGGAGAATTCATCCATGGGTTCACAAAGAGTCAAACACGACTGAGCGACTTTCACTTTCACTGGTCCATGATGGGTATTTGACATCTGTGGCAAACACCACTTTTTGTACATTAGTTTCCTCATCTGAAAAATAGAAATAATCATAAAAATAACTATACCTCATACCACCCTCAGCACTATGCCTCTCTAATCTTCTAAGAATCAATTTGAAATTCCACGTTTGGGTGTGAGGGGCTGTCTGCCTGAGGCTCAGGCCAGAAAGGAACTCAGCCGCCGTCACCTGTGACCACAGAAGATGCTGGCGTGAGTCCCATGGATAGAATGGCTTAGCCATCAGATGAATAAAATATAAAAGACATCTGCAGATGAAGCATCTGTAGTGAACAAAACACTCCATAAATAAAAAACTGAAACTTCAAAATGTCCCCATCACTCTTCAAATAAAACCAGTTGCTTGGCCTGACCAGCCAATGTTCACAGACTCCTTCAGGGATGTGCAGCATCTGGGACTATCCTTCCAGGCTCCGCCCCAGGGCCCCTTCACAGGCTCTCTCACTGGCCCTGGCCCTTCAACCACCCTTCCTCTGATGGGCTTCTCCTCACTCCAGCCTTTCCTGACTGCCCTGTCCCCATTTAAGTAAGTCATTCCTGTAAGTCTCTTCTACCGTTTTTAGCGTTTACTATTTGAAACCATGTATTTAATTTTGTGTTTGGTTTTATGTCTGTGTTTGCCATGAAATCATAATCTTCCTGAGGACAGAGAGCGTCACTCCTTGTCTAGAGAGGGGCGTTTTACACAATGGTTATTTGCTCAGACTCTTAGGCCAGGGTTGCCTATATTTGTGTCATAGCCCCACCACTCATTAGCTATATGATGCATTAACCCCTGTGTGCCTCAGTGTTCTCATCCATAAAATGGAAGAATAGTAACAGTCATTATCTCGTGGGGTTGTATAAGAACTGAGTTAGTATATCTAAAGCGCTTAGAAAAGAGTCTAGCCTAGCACATAGCAAGCTCTACATTAACGTCAGCTGTTATTATCCTTTGACACTGTTTGGGCAATGCCTGATACATAGTATGTTCCCAGTAAGTATTTACTGATTGAATTTCCATACTATATGAATGTTCTGTTTTTTTCCCTAACCACTCTTGCCATCTCAAAAGCAATGACAATAATCCCTAAAGATATTTTAAATAATTATGACAGTGACCAGTTAATTTGTGGTTAATCTGATGTTCACCTTTTTTTAAATTGAAGCATAGTTGATGCATACATCTTAACTTGTGTTTATTTTTACTTTTTTAAACTTTAAACTCTTTATTTTGTATTAGGGTATAGCCGATTTGCAATTCATGGGGTCGCAAAGAGTCGGACATGACTGAGCGACTGAACTGAACTGATAGCCGATTAACAATGATGTGGTAGTTTCAGGTGAACAGAGAAGAGACTCATGTATATGTATGAGACTCAGCCATACATATACATGTAGCCTTTCTTTCCCAAACCCCCCTGCCATTCAGGCTGGCACATAACATTGAGTAGAGCTCCATGTGCTATACAGTAGGTCTTTGTTGGTTATCTATTTTGAATATAACAGTATGTACATGACCTTCCCAATGGTCATGACCTTCCCAAACTCCCTAAGTATCCCTTCTCCCTCAGCCACCATAAGTTTGTTTTCTAAGTCTGTGAGTCTCTTTAACTTGTTTTAAAGATATAGATGCCAAGTTAATGAAGTATCTCCCTGGTTTTAGCTTTGGAGAGTCTTTTAAATATTATACAATGCCTGTGCAGTGTTTCTAATCTTCTGATGTTCACTAATCATTCTGTTGTTGACATGAAGTAATGTATTCAGAGTTTTCTTTGCAATCTGCTCATCTTGTACTCGGAGAAGGCAATGGCACCCCACTGCAGTATTCTTGCCTGGAAAATCCCATGGATGGAGGAGCCAGGTAGGCTACAGTCCATGGGGTCGCTAAGAGTCGGACACGACTGAGCGACTTCACTTTCACTTTTCCCTTTCATGTACTGGAGAAGGAAATGGAAACCCATTCCAGTATTCTTGCCTGGAGAATCCCAGGGACAGCGGAGCCTGATGGGCTGCCGTCTATGGGGTCGCACAGAGTCGGACACGACTGAAGCGACTTAGCAGCAGCAGTAGCAGCATCTTGTACTTGGAGATACGTTCTATTTAGTCATAGTGTGGTTGACAACACAGATTTTATTTATTTTTTCATTTATTTTTTAATTGGTGGGAAATTGCTTTATGATTTTGTGTTGGTTTCTGCTATACAACAATACAAATGAGTCATAATTATATATATATATCCCTTTCCTCCTGAACCTCTGTCTCTAGGTCATCACAGAGTGCAGGCTGGGCTCCCTGCAACACAGATGTTAGATGAAGACAGATCTGACTTTGAATATAGTTTTGTCATTTAATAACCACATAACTTTGAGCATGACTTTTCTGAGCCTTGGTTTCTCTGCCTAAAAATGAAAATGTTAATACTTACTTCGTAGTGTTGGATGAAAAAGATAGAGAGTCAGGTAAGTCACTCAGTATTGTAACCAGCATCTAATTATATAGAGTAATTATTATTGCTCAATTCTTTGCTAGAATTTCATTGGAGAAGTTTGTAACTGTGTTCAAAAGTGAAATTGGCTTCTAATAGAATTTTTAATGAATTTTCCTTATCAGTTTTAAGAATAGCACCTATTTAACTCACAGAATTAATTTGGGGTTATGCCATATTTCTCACTTTTCAAAAAAGAACTTTAATTTTTTATTACACATTGCAGAAAAGGCAGAATATACCAAAAAGCAAAGTTATGCCCTGTAATCTCACCACTCCAAAAGAAGCACTGTTAACATTAGACTGAATAGTCTTCCAGACACTACAAATGCATATGTTCACGCATGCATACGTGCACACACACACACACACACACAATACTAATATAAAATTGGGATCACGCTGTAGATAAAATTTTGTTTCATTCAACACTATATTATGAATATCTTCCCATCTTAGTAAATACTTCTGGACATCATTTTTAATGGTGGCATTGTATTCCCAGATATGAACCTAAGTTGTTCAGGAGTACCGTAATGTTGGACACATAGGTGGTTTCTAATATTTTACCATTATAGGCAATGCTGCATCAGACATCATGCTCGGTATTTTATTAGCTGGTGTCCATCCTTCCCTCTCCACCATGTTATTTGCTTCAGGAAGCTGACCTTTGCCAGACTTCATAGTTGACCTTCCTTCCTCTCTGGCCTCCTGTGGGTTCAATCAATGGGAGAAAGAAATTAGACAACAGAGAAAAGGGAGACAAGGGTATTTATATCCCCAGGTCCTCCCTAAAGGGCTACTAGTTGTTGGTGTCCATGAGCAAAAGAACTTGAATGTACCTGGTGGGAGGTTCTCTCCTATGGCTACTCTCCCTTCAGTTCAGTTCAGTTCAGTCGCTCAGTCGTGTCCGACTCTTTGCGACCCCATGAATTGCAGCACGCCAGGCCTCTCTGTCCATCACCAACTCCCGGAGTCTACCCAAACCCATGTCCATCGAGTCGGTGATGCCATCCAACCATCTCATCCTCTGTCGTCCCCTTCTCCTTCAGCCCCCAATCCTACCCAGCATTAGGGTCTTTTCCAATGAGTCAACCCTTCGCATGAGGTGGCCAAAGTATTGGAGTTTCAGCTTCAACATCAGACCTTCCAATGAACACCCAGGATTGATCTCCTTTAGGATGGATTGATTGGATCTCCTTGCAGTCCAAGGGACTCTCAAGAGTCTTCTCCAACACCACAGTTCAAAAGCATCAATTCTGTGGCGCTCAGCTTTCTTCACCGTCCAACTCTCACATCCATACATGACCACTGAAAAAACCATAGCCTTGACTAGACGGACTTTTGTTGGCAAAGTAATGTCTCTGCTTTTAAATATGCTATCTAGGTTGGCCATAACCTTCCTTCCAAGGAGTAAGTGTCTTTTAATTTCATGGCTGCAGTCACCATCAGCAGTGATTCTGCAGCCCAAAAAAATAAAGTCTGACACTGTTTCCACTGTTTCCCCATCTATTTCCCATGAAGTGATGAGACCAGATGCCATGATCTTAGTTTTCTGAACGTTGAGCTTTAAGCCAACTTTTTCACTCTCCTCTTTCAATTTCATCAAGAGGCTCTTTAGTTCTTCTTCACTTTCTGCCATAAGGGTGGTGTCATCCGCATATCTGAGGTTATTGATATTTCTCCCGGCAATCTTGATTCCAGCTTGTGTTTCTTCCAGCCCAGCGTTTCTCATGATGTACTCTGCATATAAGTTAAATAAGCAGGGTGACAATATACAGCCTTGACGTACTCCTTTTCCTATTTGGAACCAGTCTGTTGTTCCATGTCCAGTTCTAACTGTTGCTTCCTGACCTGCATACAGGTTTCTCAAGAGACAGGTCAGATGGTCTGGTATTCCCATCTCTTTCAGAATTTTCCACAGTTTATTGTGATCCCCACAGTCAAAGGCTTTGGCATAGTCACTCTCCCTCGGGCTCCTATAACAGGCCCTCGCTTTGCACCTTCATGCTCAGGTTGGTACCCACTGCTAGCCCATGTACTTCACCAACCCTGGTAGGTTTCCCTTCACCCGACCTATGTCTTTGTAAATAGTCCTTCATTAAACTCTCCCCACTTATCCACTTTAAGTGTGCCATGTCTTTCTCACCATGACCCTAACAAACATAAACAACTTTGTAACTAAATCCCTCTACATATTTTTTATTATTATCACATGATAAATTTCTGACACTGAAATTATTTGATCAATGACGTGTATTTTTAAGACCTTTTATGAGTTTGCCAACTTGTCCTCCAGTGGACCCTTTCCCCACAGTGCCTGAGAGTGACAGCCCCTTGTCCAACTGGGTATTATAATTTCTTTATCTTTTGCTGCATTCATAAACGTTTCTATAATATGGAGGTCATCTTATCTTTGAAAATTGATGTTGGGGTTTGAGATTACCTATTAATCATCACAGTTTATTTGTTTTGGCTGTTCCTACATAACTTTCTGTGTTTTCCTCTGCTACACCTATTATCAATTGACATGCTATCCTACAATCGGCCTTTAAGAATTTGTTAAAATTTATGTGATTTCATCTTACCCATTTGTATGGGGGCCATTTCTTCCCTCATGCTCTTTCAAAGGTGAATTCGTTTTTGTGTCACGTCTCTCTTTGAGAATCTTGTCACTCTTTGGATTTCAGTGAAGTTGATTGACTTGTGACCACAGCTCTCTTATGGACTCAAGAAAGGTTATAGTGATTCTGTGGTGGTCCAGTGGTTAAGACTCAGCACTTTCACTGCCAGGGGCCCAGGTTCGATCCCTGGTTGAGGAAACAAGATCCTGAAAGCTGCGTGGCACAGTCAAAAAAGAAATGAAAACTTAAAAAAAAGAGAAAAGTTATGATTTTGTAGGTGATCTGGCTTTTTCTTGAGACTTTCTGCATCATGAGGTGAAGTGCAACTCCCCATTTAATTTTTAGTTAAATTTAGTTAAATCTTAAGGATCTTTTAACAAAAACAAAACATCAAACTATTCAGTACCCAATTCAGTGTGCGTGTAATGTCCAAGGACTCAATATCTTGTCTCATATATTACATGGAAAACTACTTTATAAATGTTGAAGAGTAGTATGGATTGTTTAATAATGCAAAATGTTCCCCAGCCTCTGTGTGAACTAGCAGCAAATACTATACTATTTAATTTGTGTCTGCAGAACTGCTGATTGGAACACAAAGAGGAAGGGAAATGGACACTGGAAACCACTGGGAAGTGTTATTTTATTTTGAAAGATTCTATTGCATCCACTCTGACAAGCAGGACTTGACAAGTTTGTTTGTTTTTGCTTACCTGCATGTTTGCACCAGTGAAATCCTTTGCAAAGCCTAAAATCATCCCTGTCTCTGCTGTTGGCAGAGGTACAACCCACAGACCTGCACAGTGTTCAGAAGCAATCACTTTGTTTTGGCTGCGACAAGTTAGTTGCTACATCCAGGATCTTTGTTGCGTCATGAGGGATCTTTCGTTGCAGCGCGAGGACTCTAGTTGTGGCGTGTGGGCTCAGTTGCTCCACTGCATGTGGGATCTTAGTTCCCCAGGCAGGAATCAGACCCAAGCACCCTGCTTTACAAGGTGGATTCTCAACCACTGGACCACCAGGGAAGTCCTGCGATCACCTGTTGTGTTGAGGACGTAGTGTAAGAGATGTGGAGAAACATTTTCCTAGGACCTAAAAAGATGTAAATCATCAGCAGAGAGGAGCTTCTAAAGCAGAGGCCCAGTGCAGAGACCCCTTTGCCCAGGTCTAAGGGCAGTACTGATCTAACTCATCTCTGTTTGGATAATTAAATAAGGTAGCATATCCAAAGGACTTAGGGAACTTCCCAGGCAGTCCAGTGGTTAAGACTCTGCACTTAAGGACGTGTGAGCATACTAAGTTGCTTCAGTCGTGTCTGACTCTCTGTGACCCCATGGACTGCAGCCTACCAGACTCCTCTGTCCAGGCAAGAATACTGGAGTGAGTTGCCATGCCTTCCTCCAGAGGATCTTGGTCAAGGGTTCAATCCCTGGTCAGGGAACTAAGATCCCACATGCTGCACGGCCAAAAAATAAATCAATTAAATATGTTTCAAAAAGGACTTAGGACTTCCCCGTCACACAGGAAAGGTACAGTGAAGGGAAGCTCTTATAATTATCACTATTTCTCATCACAGATGAGACCCATTAGCTCAAAGCATCTTAAAGATCCTGATTTCAGTCCCTGTGGCCTTTTATTTGGATTTCAAGTCCCAAAATAATTCTATTTGATATTTCTTTCAATGTTATCTATTCCTTCTTGGTTGCTTAAAGCATTCTTTATAAGTTCAGCAAGTTAAAATATTTATTCAGGTTTCTTATTTTAAATGATAGTACTTGACAGGACCCCAGGTGTACTTTTGAACTTCAAGCACAACTTATTTCTGTTTCCAGTCCTGGGAAATGCTCTTCTATTACAATGCTGTTTATGCAGCTAGACTAGCACTTTCTCAGAAATGCTTTTTAACCTTCAATTGCATTTCTGTGTTCTGTTGCCTAATTTTGCTAGTCATATTATAACTCTTCTTATTCAATCCCTCTGTGTCTTGAATTTGATTTTTAATTAATCTTTAGCATTGCTGATTGGAGAAGGCAATGGCACCCCACTCTAGTACTCTTGCCTGGAAAATCCCATGGATGGAGGAGCCTGGTGGGCTGCAGTCCATGGGGTCGCTTAGAGTCAGACACGACTGAGCGACTTCACTTTCACTTTTCACTTTCATGCATTGGAGAAGGAAATGGCAACCCACTCCAGTGTTCTTGCCTGGAGAATCCCAGGGACAGGGGTGCCTGGTGGGCAGCCGTCTATGGGGTTGCACAGAGTCAGACACGACTGGAGCGACTTAGCAGCAGCAGCATTGCTGATTAGATATAGTATAGGTTTAATTATGTAGTTATATACTTCTACTAAGCACAAAACAATTCAGTAGTATCTTAATTTTTATAGCACTTACAAATAACATTAAAATATTTTTCATCCTAATCTTTCTTCTAGCATTTTCATGAGATCCCAAGTAGATCTAACATTCTGCTTAAAATTTAATACTTCTACAATTAGTTTGGATATTGTTCTTTTTATAAGATAACTTTTTTCCCCTCGGGCTATTTTCTCCCTTCCCTTATTCTTTGAGTGTTTTTCTACTGCTTTTTGATGTTGAGGTTTTTGTTTCAAATGCTTTCACTGGTGTTTTAGGAGATCTTGTCAGTTTCAGCATACACTACAAAAAAAACTGTGCTTGCATTTTATCTGTGGGGCATCCATTAAATCTCAGAAACAAGCTAAAAAAATGTAAATTCACATTTAGGGCATCAACCATGTTAGAAACCTTCAGTTCACGTGTCAAACTTTGAGATTAAAAAAAATAGTAACAAATGTAGAATCATTACTGTATTGTTCTTCTTAATATTGACATAATTAATTCTATCAATATCTTTATAAAATATTTTAACTAAATGAATATGAACCAAGAAGCACAGTTTATCAGTCAGCGTCATTTTAATGAGGCAAGTATTAAGGAAAATGTTTTCAGCTCTTTTCCTTTTAAGAATAGACTTAGTTCCAGAGAACTGGCTCTTTGTGCCACCTTCTTGCACAAGAGCCTTTCCTTACTGAGAAGTTTCATCAGTAATTGGTCAAATATCTTATTGATCGTATTGAACTATGGAAGGGTAATCACTGGGATAAATCTCTGTGTCCTGTTTGTGAACATCCTAGTTCATTATGCTCAGTAGACTGTGACCGCCGGCATTGTTCTGGGTTTGGTTTCTTTTATTCCAATTTCATGTCACTAAAAAAATAACACAACTTTTATTGTGTTTATCAAAGTAATCGTTGTAATTATTTTTAAAAAATCATATAGATAATAAAGTAATTGAATCAATAATTAATAGTCCTCCAAAACAGAAAGCAAGAGACTCAGAAGGGTTCATCAGTGAATTATACCAAACATTTAAGAAAAAAATTACGCCAATTCTCTACAGTCTCTTTCAGAGAATAGAAGCAGAGGAAATAATTAGTAACTTATTCTATGAAGCCAACATTAACCTAATACCAAAACTAGATAAAGATATTATAAGAAAACTTCCCGGATGGCTCATTAGGTAAAGAATCTGCCTGCAATGCAAGAGACACAGGAGACTCAGTTTTGATCCCTGGGTCGGGAAGATCCCCTGGAGAAGGAAATGGCACCCATTCCAGTATTCTTGCCTGGAGAATCCCATGGACAGAGGAGGCTGGCGGGCTACAGTCCAGTGGGTCGCAGAGTTGAACATGACTGAGCAACTAAGCACACACAAACCAATATCGCCTGTGAACGCAGATGCAAAAGTCCTCAACAAAATATTAACAAGGTGAATCCAAAAACGTCCAAAAAGAATTACACACCATGACCAAGTGGGGTTTATCACAGATATACAAGACGACTGGGTCAACACTTGAAAATCAATTACTATAATCTATCACATTGACAGACTAAAAGAGAAAAATCACATGATTATATCGATAGATGCAAAAGAAACATTTGACAAAATCCAACTCTCAGTGATAAAAACTCTCAGTAAACTGGAGTAGAAGGGAACTTTCTCAAGTTGATAAAGACAGTCTACAAAAAACCTACAGCTAACATCATACTAAATGGTGAGAAATTCAAAGCTTTAAGACAAGAATGTCCCTTCTCAGCACTTCTTTTCAACATGGAACTGAAGTCCTTGCTAATGTGGTAAGGCAAGAAAAGGGTGGTAGAGCCATTTTGGAAGACAGCTTGGTGGTTTCTCATAAAACTAAATATTCTTTTACCATATGATTTAGCAATTATACTTCTTGGTATTTACCCAATGATGTTGAAAAAGTATGTCCACACAAAAACCTCAGTATGGACATATTTAGCAGTTTTAGTCATAATTACAAAATTGGAAGCAACCAAGATGTCCTTCAGTAGGTGGATGGATAAACTGTGGTACACTCAGAAAATAGAATATTATACAGCACTATAAAGAAATGAGCCCCCAGAGCCAGGGAGGAACCTAAATGCATATTACTAAGTGAAAGAAACCAATCTAAAAAAACTATGTACTGTACAATTCCAACTATATAAAATCCTGGGAAAAGCAGAACCATGGAAGCAATCAAAAGATCAGTGTTTGCCAAGTTGGTGAAGGGATATGATAGGCAAAGCGCAGAGACTTTTTAAGGCAGTAAACATATTCTGTATGGCCCCTGGTGGCTCAGATGGTAAAGAACTCGCCTACAATGCAGGGGCCGCAGGAGAGGCAGGTTCAATCCCTGGGTCAGGATGATCCCCTGGAGAAGAAAATGGCAACCCACTCCAGTATTCTTGCCTGGGAAATCCCACAGATGGAGGAGCCTGGCAGGCTACAGTCCATGTATGCAGAGTCATACACAACTGGAGACTGAACACACACACATTATTAATATAATGATGGATATATGTTATTATACTTTTATCTAAACCTATAGAATATACAACACTAAGAGTGAACCCTAAGGTAAACTATGGACCTTAGATGATGATGATGTGTAAAAGTAAATTTTGTTGTTGTTCAGTCTCTAAGTTGTGTTCAACGCTTTGCGACCCCAAGGACTGTAGACTAACAGGCTCCTCTGTCCACGGGGTTTTCCAGGCAAGAATACGGGAATGGGTAGCCACTTCCTTCTCCAGTAAGTAGGTACATTCTTGCTAAAAAGTATACTATTCTGGTAAGTGATGTTCATAATAGGAGAGGCTATGCATGTATGGGAGCAGAGGGTATATGAGAAATCTCTACCTTCCTCTCATAAACCTAAAACTACTCTAAAAAAAAAATCGTGTGCTAAAGTGTAACAAATAATAAATGCCCAACCATAGTACTACGATTAAATAAATGATACATTAAAAATACAATGCAGCTATCAAATATGAGTGCTTTCAATTGTGTGGGGGAATGCTGACAAAATAATATCAATCCAGAAGTGCATAATACGAAGTTGCACTTATGGTATACTCTCAATATTTAAGAATATGTGCATAAGGGGCTTCCCTGGTAGTCCAGTGGTTAAGAATCCACCTTCCAAAGCAGGGGATGCAGGTTCAATCCCTGGTCAAGGAACTAAGATCCCACATGCTGCAGGGCAACTAAGGCTGCAAGCCACAACTACGGAGCCCATGTGCCACAACTAGAGAGACGCCCCTGCTACCAACAAAGAGCCCATGCCCCACAACTAAGACCTGAGGCAGTCAAATAAACAAATACTTTAAAAAATGTTCATGAAAAAAGATTGAAAAAATATCCTAAATTATTAACAGTGATTGTCTCTACACAGTTGTATTATGGGTGCTTATGACTTCTCTCTTACTACTTAATTCCTGTACTCTCCAAAACTTCTACAATGATATATTTTCTCCCCAAAAGATCTTTTGGAAAAATATTCCTAAATAATAATACAGTAATGCAACGATACAGCAATACATTATTTTAAAGTTAATAATGAATGTGAGGGGATGCATGTGCTAACTAGCTTTATCGTGGTGAACAGTTTGAAATCTATACATGTATACAGATGGGTCAGATCATCTTGTACATCTTAAACTGACATGATGTTATATGTCAGTTACAGCTCAATAAAGTGGGACAAAAATTTTAATAAAAATTATAATAATGTTATACACCAATTTACAAAAAGTCAAAACAGTACCTAGAATATTGTTTTCAGAATATAGCAATAAAAGGAACTTACTACACACACATAATATGTAAATGAACTTTATTTATGAATGTTAAGATGTGTATACTTGAAATTACCAAATAAGATAAAAAATACATTAAAAGAATATATACCATTATCAAGTGGAGCTTACTCAAGAATTTAAAGATGTTTTAATATCATGAAAACCATTAATGTATCATATTAGGTGATTTAAATGATTAAAATTATAATTATATCAAAGGATACCAATTCCTACCAAAAGCTTCCAATAAACAAGAATAAAAGATGCTATTTCCCTTATCATAATAGAGAATATTTATTTAAAGCCAACAATTAACTTCATATTTAATGAAGAAATACCCAAAATATTTTATTACAATTTTATTTTACCAAAGATATAACAGAAATACGTAAGAAAAGATAAATACAAACCATCTAATACTGTTAGGATGAAGACAATTCATCTAAAGACAAATATTTTGAAAATCAATAGCATTCTAATGATAGAGAGTCCCATACTGAGTAGCAATACTGATACATTTAGCCAGGACAGAATTCATGCAATAAGGGATATTTAAGATGTAGACAAAAACATGAACAAATTATAAAGAAAGAAATCAAGAAATATGTCAATAATGTAGACTTTAGTCCTTGATGGAAGGAATTAGCATCATAAGCATAAGTCATAAAGAGTTAATTTTAGACCTAGACAATTCAAATTGAAGTATCAAAAGATGTTTACTTTATATAAGACATTCCTTATGGGAAAAATATTTTTTTAATATTAAAAATACGTGAGGACTGAGAGAATCAATAAAGAGCCATATGATACTAATTCAACAGATTAAAATGCAGAGTTTAATTCATTATATAGCAAAAAATATTTAACCACCAAGTGTATAATTTGCAAGAAGAATAAATAATGTCTTTGCTCAAAGCCTGGGAATCAAACACAAAGCACTGCAATGTAACGTAGTAAGCACTAGAGCTTTGAGAACACGAGGAGAACTGCCTGTCTTGGGGTCAGGAAAGGCTAACCTGGAATCTTAAAGAACCTAATTTTGCCAGGTTTTGAGGCAGGAGGAAGGAAAGAGCGTTACTTAGAAGGAGCATCACTTACAAACAGAATCACAAGATAAAATGGCCCATTCCAAAAACTGCAAGTAGGTCAACTCACACAATATTGACCTGCATTTTAAAAACTCAACTGAAAGTCAATATTTAAAAATCAGCAAACTGCTCATAAAAACTTCTGGATTTGGGGCTTCTTTTAATAAACTGGACGATATGTCAAAAATCTTCCAATTTTGGGTCCCACATTCCCATGTGGAAACAGGTGGCAGGTGCCCCTTTCAGATGGGACAATATGCCACAGCATTTCCTTTCTCCTCCCATTCCTCTCACATCCATCTCACTTTGTTCATTTACCTTAACTTTCTATTCCCTGTAGGGATTTGAGTTTTATGACTTCTACCCTCCATGATGGGGACCAATGAAGGTAGGGCAGAAAAAAGTGATGCCATTAGGTCTGCATTTCAAAAGCTTTACCAGGCAGCAAAGGGAGAGAAGGGTGTTGAGGAGATCAATGACGTCGGCAAAGCCTACTATATGAAAAATTACAATGGTGCTACCATCCTTGAAGTGCACGTTACAACGGGGCTACCAACTCCTACCACAAAATTCTAACAAGACACGACTTGAAAACCACCGAGTTATCCATCTATAAAATAAATACATGAAGTGATGAGGGCTTAGAAAAAGGCAGTGGGTTGGAGATGCAGAGAAAGGGGTAGAGAAGGGCAAAAATTTGAGAGATTTTTAAGGTTGAAAATTCTCCAACATGGGGTAACAAATCTGACACGGAATAAGGAGAAAGGAAAAGTACAGGACACTTTGCAGGGATTTCACTTAAGTCATTTGGTGGGGACCCTTCAAAATTAAGAACAAAAGGAGGAACAAGTCTGAAGGAAAGTCAGTCATTCAATTTAGGGTGTTTGGAGTTTAGAAAGCCTATAGATGTGCAGCTTCATCTAATAAGCCCTGATGGATTGCCAAAGAAAACTCTAACCTGATAACTCTCCAACAGCTGAATCATCAAGTTAAAATAAGACAGACAGGTACAAGTACATAAAATGTTTATACCGAATGACTACTAATGGAACAAAGATTAAAATGGAATATTATAGAACTGAATAAAATATTGCAACAAAGATTAGAGTCAATAACCTCATATATAAAGGCATAGTTATAAGATATACAAAAATAAAATTTAAAAAAGATATACAAAAAGAACACAATAATGTAAAAATCTACCAAAGATGTAAAGAATATGCTTTTATATGCTACACTGTTTCCATTGAGGATTTAACATGGCTTACAAAAGAAATATAATGGTAAAATAATAAAATGTAAGTGATAATAAAATGTGAAGATTTTTCTTAAAAAGTTACCACCAGGAGAAATCATAACAAAGAAAAAAGAAACAAGATATGCAAAACCTTAGAGTTTTCAGAAATACTGTTGCTGGCAATCAAAGAGAAGGGATTAGCATAAGTTGCATGGCTCTTATTGTCCATCAGAAGAAAACAGCACTGTCTCACTTTAAAAAGGACATATTTACTCATTTCCCTCAATGGAAAGGAAAAATTTTCATGATTAAAAATTTTCTAAATTAAATAAATGTAGCTGGATGAAAAGCTCACCACTTTGGCCTATTTCTCAAATGTTATGTTATTGCCAGACAGTTAAATTTAAAAAAAGAAAGAAGACAACTTTACACACCAATATTTGGGCTATTACTACAACAAACACAGGAAAGAAATTCACAAAGCTGATCTCTGTGTGTGGTACCCCTTGATGAAAACAAAGAACTAAACATGGGGTATAACTCGATAGAGCTGGGTAGGCAGGGGCAGAGAGAAAGGAAGAAGCAGGAAGTCAGTACAGAATGGGCGAGGTATGTAGATTTCTGATGGTTCATCTTAATCACAGAAAGAATGGACACAACTTAGAGAAATGTATGAGCTACACTTCCTTCACACTATAGGAATCTGAGCTTTGGTAAAAGTTTAATAAGAAATGGAGAGTAGACAGAGTGAGGTAGAAATCTCTGATGAGCACCCAAAAGTTAAATTCTCTGTGGAGTTGGCTGAGGGTGGATCCACAGGGGCTGGATATCATATCATATGCAGTCGTCATCCTTCTACAAAAACTTTAAGGAGCCTAATTAAAGGCCAACTCACATCAGCACAGAGGATGGCTCCAGCAATTCAAGGGCACGTACAAACTGTACAAAATAAAGACAAATAGAAAGAAGACACACAGAAAAGCATTTACTGGCATACAGATATAGATAATATATTTTTTACTCATGCCCTCTGCAGTGGAAACAGAGTCCTAACCACTGGACGGCCAGGGAATTTCAGCATATATTTTTAAAGAAATGAAAATCAAGAGTATCGTTCAGCAACTATAGGTGAAGCAAAAGCAAAGAAAAACTTAAAAATTAATATTATGGGGACTTTAAGAAGAGCTGTATTCAAAATTTGTTGGGAAGAATCAAAATATCCCAGAATAATGGAACTAGTGAAGCAAAGGATATATATGAGTGTATCTGTGCATAAAAATGATGATGCTTGATAAATGTGAACACATATAGAGAAATGCTTATGGACTATTAAAAATAAGAAGCAGCATAAAGTATGTGTACTCTCTGAACACCACAATGTGAATTCTGGATACAAACGTATAGATAGGCACTTTGTTGGGTTCCAGAACAGCTCAGCAGGAGTCTGTCTCTTTAAGAGCTCTGGCCAGCCAGCCTGGGAAAGCTCTCCAGAACTGCAGGATTTGCCCAGGACTGACCTCATCTCCCTCCAGGTTTTACCCTCTCTTAGCCTGTTTAATGTCCAACCCCACCCCCAACCACTCAGCCCCAATTTCATCCTCCCAATCTGACATTTTCTCCTTTTCCATCTTCTTTAATTCTCACCACAACCTGTGAGGTAGGTATTATTATGGCTATTATTAATAAACAATTAAGTGAATGAACAGTTACAAACCGAATCTTAACAGAAGCTTTGTTTTTAGACCTTTCGATTGGACAATCTTCTTATCTTGCTGACGTCCTTTAAGGTTTGCCTGCACATGGCTTCTTGGCAGACGCAGCAGGGCCAGAGGCCAGAGGACGGGCCTCTGCAGCCCCAGCTACGTGTCCTCCTCGTTTCTCAAGGCCCTGGGAATGCTCAGCAGGAGAAGCTGAATTATCTAACAAGAAGAAAGAGACAAGGTTTTCTAAGATACTCCTTTATCACTCAAAATTTCATTTTATGTTGGGAGCATCAGCCCAAGCTAGTCAGATCTCTGATAAAACTCCCAACGCTCTGGATTTAGAGAGTTCCTGTCTTCTGGATTAAAAAAATTACGTATGTACTTATATATCTCGACAGGAAACAGAAAGTCACAATTCATAGTTAGGAGAGACCCATTAAACAAGACCAGATGAAGACAGGGACAGGCCCTACTCATCAAATAGGTTGGGAGGTCCCTGCCACCATTTAGGGACCCACCGACACAGCCTCTGACACTGATACATACAGAGTCCTCCCTCCCTTCAAGCCACCACTCATCAGGTCAGTCTCTACCATCCCAACACAAGGAACCTCCATGTTAAAGCTTAGAGACTCTGATTTTAGGTATCTGGTTTTTCCATCGGCAATTCTTCTATGCCTACTACCCTCTGATTTTCAGCTATAAGAAAATCTCATGGAATAAATACTCCCACACTATAATTAAAAGAAGACCAAACCACACTTCATTGCTGTTTAGTCGCTAAGTTGTGTCCGACTCTTTTTCGACCTCATGAACTGCAGCCCACCAGGCTCCTCTGTCCATGGGATTTTCCAGGCAAGAAAGTGCCATTTCCTTCTCCAGGGGATCTTCCCAACCCCGGGATTGAACCCAAATCTCCTACATTGGTAGGTGGATTCTTTACCACTGAGCCAGGGAAGCTCATGCTTTATAAACCTTAAAAAAGGATAGACTATGCAGCAATATGGGATGATATTTATGATGCTGTATAACATGAGAACGAAAGGTACTAAACTGCTGCAGACTCTGACCACCACTGGACTGGTATTTTCTAGTAATAGGACTGAAGGGCCTGTAATTAAATGGTACCAATTATTGTGGATTAAGGTGAGTCATATGTGCGTTTTATTTCTACTCTCTATTTTCCAAATTCTTCTGTAGTGAGCTTAAAATTTCCTAAAAATTTAAGAAAAAAACCTTCTATTTAATAAAAGAAAGCCGTCTCTACATTATCCTTATGCTTCCAATATGGATAAGTGTATATGTTTCTAGCCCACCTTCCTCCTCTTTTTTCCTGGTGGTTTAGTTGCTAAGTCATGTCCGACTCTTGCGACCCCATGGACTGTAGCCTGCTAGGTTCCGCTGTCCATGGGATTCTCTGGGCAAGAATACTGGAGTGAGTTGCCATTTCCTTCTCCAGGGGATCTTCCCAACCCAGGAATCAAACCCAGGTATCCTGCATTGCAGGTAGATTCTTTACTGACTGAGCTACAAGGGAAGCCTTCTTTTTTCCTAACAAAGAGGTTAAGGCTGTTCTTCCTACTTCCTGATCCCCAACTTACCAAGAAGCTACACTGTCCAAACAGTTGCAGGCAGTGCTGAAAATAAACCCGACCCACACTCCTTTGGTTAGAAGCACAGTTTGATATCATAGAACACTGATGAAGCCTCCCAAGGACCCAGTAGCCATCAGCCTACGAAATGCTTCTTCCCCAGACTCACTCCCAGCTCAGCACTACACTGTGGATAGTGTTTTGTTCATCTCTGACAGTCTCACCTTTATTTTCTAGCATCTTGTGCAGCTTCATGTGCTTGTAAGTGGAAATGATCTGAAAATTAACGACACTTGAGATCTCCAGTTCTTGATCCTGCAGCAGCTCCAAGGATGAGGCATGAATGAGTTGATGGGACCGCTTGCATTTCTGCAGCCTGCACTCTCCCCTGACGAAGGACTTGCACACATGCAACTTGGTGCATTTATCCTTGAGGTTGCAGTAGCCATAGAGCGCTTCACCTTTGTTGTAGAGCAAACAGACCTGGTACAGAAATGAAGCAACACTTAGGATGTTTGTTTTCACTGTATCTCAAGCTAGTATAGGACAGTATCTCTAAATGGCACCCTCTGATCATCGATGGCTGTTAAAGTCCCCATGGGTGAAAGGTAGATGGGTATATAATAGTTTCTCCACTCACATCTCTCCTGTGTGTACTCAATGGCTCAGTCGTGTCTGACTCTTTGCCACTCCATGGACTGTAGTTCCGTCCAAGGAGTTTTTCAGGCTGAAGCAGGTTGCCATTTCCTACTCCAAGGGATCTTTCCAACCCAGGGATTGAACCCACGTCTCTTGCACTGGCAGGCAGATTCTTTACCACTGAGCCACCTGGGAAGGCCCACATCTCTCCTAGCTGCAACTAACATTCAGCTGCCCCTCTCTGACCTTGACTCCCAGTTGGCCTGCCCTCCTCTCCCAAACTCTGTAGCCAATGAGTGACTTCTATGCAGGTACAAAAGGCTGGCCCCCTGCCTTAGAGCTAGAACCATTCTTCAAAGTAATATTTGCTCCCAAGCCTCTGTGTGAATCAAGTCAAGGCCATTCCATCTTGCTTGTAGCTCTCCTCTCCCGCTGTTTTACCTTCCAGATTTTTCCCAAGGATCCCTCCTTCAATATATCACACGCATCTCAATCCCTATGTCAGCCTCTGCCTCCGGTGAAACCAATCTGGACAGGCAGCGTGATCAGATAATTTATTATCCAGACAAGGGCATTTTTAAAGGAGCACTATTAATATTTGCATTGGGACCAGACATTGTGTACCTCCTGACAAGATGCAATAGGAAATATGACTTTTTAGTAGGAAAGTCTGACAAGACTGGAAATCCTCAGTCCCAGGCAAATGGGGACCATTAGTCACCCTAACAATATACTACATGTACAAAAAATTCTTGCTACATAACTCAAACCTAAAACCAATCAAAGCTCCAGATCAATTTACAGTAAATTCAGGGGATAGAGGAACATGTTAAATGATACTAGAGGAACACATTAGTCAAACCTAAAATGTGGGCAATTCTACCAGACACAAATGACCAGATGACCAGAGACTGATACCACAAATGGTATCAAAGAACAAGTGGATGGTTGCTCAAGGACAGAGAGGTTGAGGATGGGTGAAAAAGCTGAAGGGAATTAAGAGGTGCAAGCTTTCCGTCATAAAGTAAGTCACACAAATATAATATACAGCATAAAAATATGGTCAATATTGTATGGACTGATGCCATCCAACACATCATTGATTCACTGGACATGAACTTGGGCAAACTTGGGCTCGCCAAGAGTCAAACACAACTTGGCGACTGAACAACAGTAACAAAAATTGTATCAAGACAGATGGTTATTAGACTTACCATGGTGATCATTTCATAATGTATTTAAACATTATATATGTGAAACTAACATACTACTTACTGTACATCAATTATGTCTCAATCAATAAAATTTTTAAATGGCTTCCTACCTATAATTGTGATGCCAATTTTCTGAAATGAACACACAATTTTAGTGCAATTCTTACTTCCCCCAAAGAATTCCTATAAAACGGTTTTAGGAATTTAAATGATTGTAAAAGCTTATCTGAAAAAGGAAACAAGTGAGAAGTCCCACAGCCCTAGGACTTCCCTGGTAGCTCAGTCAGTTAAAAAAATCTGCCTGCAGTGCAGGAGACCGGGGTTCAATGCCTGGATCAGGAAGATCCTCTGGAGAAGGGAATGGCAAGCCACTCCAGTATTGTTGCCTGGAAAATCCCGTGGACAGAGGAGCCTAGCAGGCTACAGCCCATTGGATGGCAAGAGTCAGACACGACTTAGCGACTAAACCACCACCCATAAGCCTGCCCTCACTTAGATACAAATCATAAGTCCAGGTTAACACCTGTGCTTCTGATCTTCCAGCTATATATTAGAAGTTCCCCAAACCCCTTCTCTGTGTTCAATTAATTTGCTAGAAAGGCTCACACAACTCAAAGACACATTTTACTTGCTAAATTTCCAGTTTATTACCCCTGCGGACTACAGCCTGCCAGGCTCCTCTGTCCATGGGATTTCCCAGGCAAAAATACTGGAGTAAATTGCCATTCCCTTCTCCAAGGGGATCTTCCTGACCCAAGGATCAAACTGGCACCTCCTAGACCTCACGCACTGGCAGGCCAGTTCTTTACCACTAGCACCACCTGAGAATCATAAAAGGATATAACTCAGGAACAGCTGGTTGGAAGAGACACAAAGGGCATGGGGGAAGGGTACAGTTTCCAGACTCTATGGCCACCACTCTCCCAGGACTTCCATGTGTTCACCAGCCTGGAAGCTCTCTAAAGCCCATCCTTTTGGGGTTTTATGGAGGCTTCCTTGATTAAATCACTGGCCACTGGTAACTGAACTCAACCTCGAGGCCCGCTACCCTCCCAGGACTGGGGGTGGAACTGAAAGTTCCAACCTTCTAATTATGTAATTGGTTCTTGGGGAAACCAGTCCCCATGTCACCTAGGAACTTTTCAAAAGTCATCACATAAACATAACAAAAGTAATGTTTTATTGCCGTCAACATACACGAAATTTCAAGAGTTTTAGGAACTCTGTGCCAGAGGCAGAGATGAAGAGCAAATATATATTTCTTATTATAAGTCATAATATCACAATATTTGGGCTTTCCAGGTGGCACTAGTGGTAAGGAACCTGCCTGCCAATGCAGGAGAAGTAAGAGATGCAGGCTCCATCCCTGGCTGGGGAAGATCCCCTGGAAGAGGGCATGGCAACACACTCCAGTACTCTTGCCTGGAGAATCCCATGGACAGAGGAGCCTAGTGGTCCACAGTCCATGGGGTCGTACAGAGTCAGACATGACTGAAGCAACTTAGCATGTCCGTACACACTGCGATATGTGCCCCCCTGTTTTTTTAGAGGGGGGCCACATGGCATGCAGGATCTTAGTTCCCCAGTCAGGGATGGAACTTGCACCCCCATGACACACACCACCAGCTTCAGATGATCAACCTGAAGGCAGGCTCCTGTTATAAATGCAGCCAACCCATCAGCTGCTCACAGAACACTGACATAGACTAACACAAAATGAGGCTGGACCCAGGACACTCAGGGAGAAGCCATAAAGAAAGTTTAACAATATAAAATGTAACAATATAAAATATAAAAATGTTAAGTTTCTATTAGTCAAAAAAAAAACAAACGCATAAACACTAAAGGTAAATAGAAGCGGCACTGTGCCTTCTGTTGGAGACAGGACAGACTGGACGCTGTCCCGTAGATGCCGCATCCTCCTCTCCCTTCCTGCCAAGAACCTGTTTCAGCTGCTGCCGGGACTGCGTAGGCAACATGGTTGGAATGAATCTGGCTCATGACATACCAAACCTGGCTTCAGAACCTGAAATCAGAAAGCACATGGACGCCAAGTAGAAGCCTATTGGCTTCTAAGGCTGACTCCAGACTTCTGAGTATAGACTCTGCTGCCTGGAGGGCATGCATGTATGCATGCATGCTAAGTCGCTTCAGTCATGTCCGACTCTGTGCGACCCTATGGACAGCAGCCCACCAGGCTCCTCCATCCACAGGATTCTCCAGGCAAGAATACTGGAGTGGGTTGCCATTTCCTTCTTCAAGTCCCAGGGCAGCCTCTACTAACTGACCCAAAGATTCTAGCTCAAACCCCCCACCTTCTGAATTTCTTCCCTGTAGACCCTTAAATTCCTGTGAGTTAAAGTAGGACCACAATCATGAGCTACTGTTTTCCTAACATCCTCCCTTCTTCCCATCCCCTTTCTGGCAAGGTGTGTGCGTGATAAGTCGTTTCAGTCATGTCTGATTCTTTGCAACCCTATGTACTATAGCCCATCAGGCTCCTCTGCCCATGGGATTCTCCAGGCAAGGGTACTGGAGTGGGTTGCCATACCCTCCTCCAGGGGATCTTCCTGACCCAGGGATGGACCCTGTGTCTCATTATGTCTCCTGAAGTGGCAAGCAGGTTCTTTACCACTAACGCCACCAGCATAGAAAGTGTCTATGAGGAATCATTGTGCTAGATTAGAAAATTCTACTTTTAATTGGAGACTTTTTGTAATATCTTCTTTGGTGATTCCAACCCTTTTGTTTGAAAAATTCTTTGTGTATAGCTAAACAGATACAAGTGTGCTAATTCTGCCATTATAGCAGTTATAATGAGTACTTTTTAAGCATTTGAAACTACATTATGGAGTTGCGAAGCAATTAAAATTAATATCTAAAGCCCCCCAAAATAAATGGGGGCAAATACTTGTAACAAATGTGATCCAGAAAGGGATTTGTCATTAAAGATATCTTATGAATTAACAGAAAAAGACAAACGGCAGGATAGAAAAATGAGCAAAAGTATAAACAGGTAATTTACAAAACCAAGGCTTCATAATCAGAGAAAACTAAACTCAAATCTGCCATTTACTATGTGACTTTGGGCAAGTTATTTAATCAAACCTCAGTTGCCTCACCTGTAAAATGGGGACAGGCATATTTCACTCATGGTTACTAATAGCTTAAGATAATTGAACTATCAATACTTCGCATTCAGTAAGGAATCAAAAAAAAAAATCCATAAACCATTATTATTATTATTTCTATCCCACCCAGGTCCATCACTCCTTGTATGTCAAAGTGTATCAAAGCCCAATAAAATCAGAGAGTCCAGGAAGGTCACCAGTGTACCATACCTGCCCCCCTCCCCTCAGACTGTCCTGGGCAAGCAAACATTTGATGTTCTTCCCCGACTTTTTTCACGGATTCAGGCAATATGAGGGCGACTGCTTGGTGACTTACCTCTGGTAGAAGGCAGGGGTCATTCTGTAAAAGCAGGACCCGAAGCTGGGCCTCGTTGAGACCAAACAGTCCCTGTTTTTTCAGAACCTGGATGTTGACAGGCGTGTGGATATCATGAGAAAGGGTGCAGGTAGACCTAGAACCACAAAGGTCTGGATCAGAGGCTCAGATGAAGATGGAGCAAGACTGTCAAATCCCTAACCCAGGGTGGCTTTCAACTACAGTCTAGTGTGTGTATCCTGTGTGTTAGTAGCTCAGTCACGTCCGACTCTTTGCGACCCTATGGACTGTAGCCCGTTGCCATTGCCTTCTCCAGGGGATCTTCCTGACCCAGGGATCGAATCCCCGTCTCCTGCATTGCAGGCAGATTCTGCATTGCAGGCAGATTCTTTACAGTCTGAGCCACCAGGGAAGCCCTGGACCTCCTTACAGTCTAGTAACCTCTGATAATAAGAAAGCTGAGATAAACCAGAATTGAAAGAGACGCGTGTACCCCAATGTTCATCGCAGCACTGTTTACAATAGCCAGGACATGGAAGCAACCTAGATGTCCATCAGCAGACGAATGGATAAGGAAGCTGTGGTACATATACACAATGGAATATTACTCAGCCATTAAAAAAAATACATTTGAATCGGTTCTATTGAGATGGATGAAACTGGAGCCCATTATACAGAGTGAAGTAAGCCAGAAAGAAAAACACCAATACAGTATACTAATGCATATATATGGAATTTGAAAGATGGTAACTATAACCCCATATGCGAGACAGAATAAGAGACACAGATGCATAGAACAGTCTTATGGACTCTGAGGGAGAAGGTGAGGGTGGGACGTTCTGGGAGAATAGCACTGAAACATGTTATATTATCATATGTGAAACAGAACACCATTCCAGGTTCGATGCATGAGACAAATGCTCAGGACTGGGGCAATGGAATGACCCAGAGGGATGGGATGGGGAGGGGTGGGGGGTTCAGGAAGGGGAACACATGTAAACCCATGGCTGATTCATGTCAATGTATGGCAAAAACTACTACAATATTGTGAAGTAATTAGCCCCCAACTAAAATAAATAAATTTATTAAAAAAAAAAAAAAAAAGAAAGCTGAGATAAAGTAACTCCCCTCCCAAAGCCATTCCACGCTGAACAAAGGCACTTTACGGCCAAGGGGACCCTCTCCCCCAGTCACCTGCTTTGACCGAGGGTCCCAGCCGGTGGGGCCTGCAGACGTCTGCACTGGCCTTCTCCACCCCAAACGGCTGCCCAGCCCACCATCCCCCAACCTTAAACAGAATGCATGCCTCCTCCCCCACCCACTTTGGGGCGCTCGAGTCGACCAAGGAAGGCTGGAGTCAGGAGGCAAACTCAAACGACCTCGCACAAATCACCCCACCCTCCGTTTCCTGGCGGGGGTCGACCTAGATCGCGCGTTCTAAACCCACAGAGCACAGACTCTCTTCCGCTAAAACTGTGTTTAAGTGGGAAGAGGCGAGCTCTTCAACAAAGGATCCGTGAATTCCACGGGGTCCGCAAAAGGGCCCCTAGAGGAAATGAACTCAAAAGTCTTGATTTATGCCGGCCCCGTTGTGGAGGATGGGGGACGGGGAGGGAGAAAAAGCTGCAAATTTGGGGCGGGGGGAGGCGGAGAGAGGTGGTTGAGAAACCCAGATTGAGACGATCTTCAGTCCGGTTCCGCAGCTGGGAGCGCGGGCGGGGCCTCCACCCGAAGGACTTGGAGGGGCGCCTTCCCGGGGCTTCCCCTCTGCCCTTCCAGAGGGGGTCGTCCGGCCCGGACCGACGACCCCCGTTCTCCTTTCCTTCTGGGCCCCGCACCGGGCTGGACGGGTCAGGCCCGCGGCCCCCGCGCCGAGACCGTCGCGTCCCGCCCGCCGCCCCGCCCCGCCCCGCCAGGCCCGGCCCGGCCCGCAGCCTCACCAGCAGTCGCGGTTCGGGCACTTGCCCTGCATGTGGCGGCGGCAGAGGTGCAGCTGGTCGCAGGCCTGGCACTCGCCGCGCTGGTAGCGGGCGCAGAGGCGCGCGGAGGACACGGCCACCACCCGCCAGGCCGCCGGGCCGCCGCCGCCGCCGCCGCCGCTCGCGCCGGCCGCCACCTCGGCCTCGGCGTCCCACGGGCCCTCCCGCACCTCTACCTCCTGCAGCAGGAAGCGGTCGGGCCCGGCCTGGCGCAGCACGTCCCGCAGCCGGGCCTCGGAGAGCTCCACGTGGCCGCGCAGGTCCTGCAGGAACATGCGGCCTCCGTGGGCGCACAGCACTTTGGTGAGGAAGGAGCAGACGGTGGGCTCCGCCATGGTCGCGGCCTGGCTCCCTGTGCGGAAATCCGAGGCGGGCAGACTCCTCCCAGTCACGTCCACGACTTCAAACCCGGTTCCCGGGAAGGGCCTGGGAAAGAGCGGGCGAGGGGCGGCCGTGCGAGAGGACAGCCCCGGGGCCCGGGTCCATCAGGGGCGCAGATCGGGCGAGGACAGTCCTGATCCGGCGTCTGCTGTGCGTCAGGCACCCTTCAAGGTTAAGTCCTCACCTCGAGGGACTTGTATCTTCGGAGGGAACTGAGAGATACTAGTAAGTGCTGCAAAGAAGATGGAACAGGTAATGTGGTAGAAGGTGAATAGCTGGGCGGCCTTAGGGAGGCGATCTCAGGACGTAGCCACTACCCATAGGTGGCTTTTGGGTGCTTGAAATGTGACCAGTTTGAAGTGGGATGTGTGAAATATACACACACTGGATTTGGAAGCTTTAGTATGCAGAAACTGTAAAATTTTATAGTAACGATGTTAAATTGATAATATTTAAATAAAATGTTATAATTTCATCTGTTTCTTTCACTTCTAAGGCAGCTATGAGAAAATGTAAAAGTACACACGAGGCTCACTTTGTTTCTGTTAGACAGCACTGGTTTAGACCTGTAGGTTTATTAAGTGTTGGTGGCTTGGTCCTGTCTGTCTCTTTGTAACCCCATGGGCTGTAGCCTGCCAGGAATACAGTCTGTTCATGGAATTCTCCAGGCAAGAATGCTGGAGTGGGTTGCCATTCCCTTCTCCAGGGGATCTTCCCCACCCAGGGATTGAATTCAGGTCTCCTGCATTACAAGCAGATTCTGTACTGTCTGAGCCACCAGGGAAGGTTTGTTAAAGAGCTTTTTGCCCAAGGCCATGCTGATTTAATGAGCATTTTTTAAGCCAACTCTTAATGCAGCCATGGAGTACTGAGAGGGGTAAAACATGATTCAGGAACTCACCTGATCGAGTTGCTGTCTTGCAAGGTGGTTGTGAAGATTAAATAAGTTAATGGCATGTGAAGAAGCTAAAGAGAAAGTCCACTGGCCAGATGCTCAAAGATCTTTTCTGCCATGTTAAGAAAGCTGGACTTCCAGAAGACTTTGGGAAGCAACTGAAGAAATCGCAGCTGGGGAGTGATCCCTCTGGCTAGAATGCTCCCCAGCATCCCCGTCTAGAAGTCTTCTTTTTGTCATTCAACACTGAGCTTAAATGTCTTCTCTTCAGTAAGGCCTTTCCTAACCTCCCACTCTAAAGTAGCACTCTGGTTTCTGGATGGAACTTATCGCTCATGTTTTTCTTCTTATTTATTTATATATTTGTAGAATTCAAGCTTGTGAAAGTAGGAATTTTGTGTGTCTTGTTCCTTGCTGTATCCGCAGCACTTAAAAACAGTGCCTGGCTAGGGGCTTCCCTGGTGGCTCAGTGGTAAAGAATCCACCTGCCAATGCTGGGGACACCGGTTCTCTCCCTGGTCCAGGAAGATCCCTTGTGCCAAGGACCAACTAAGCCATGTGCCACAACTACTGAGCCCACGTGTGGCAACTACTGAAGCCCATGCACCTAGAGCTTGTGCTCTGAAACGAGAAACCACTGCAATGAGAAGCCTGCGCACTGCAACTGAAGAAAGCCTTCACACAGCAATGAAGACCCAGCACAGCCAAAAATAAGTAAATGAATAAATCTTAAAAAAAAAAAAAACAATGCTTGGCTATATTGTAGGATAAGTGTTTTTTATGATTATTTAATATTATATTGTAAAATTATTATATATAATATTACATGTAAATGTTATTTGATTTAATACTTATTTGGCTGTGCTGGGTCTTCATTGCCACTCGAGGGCTTTTTCTAGTTGTAGCTAGCAGGGGCTCCTCTTCGTTGCAGTGCACAAACTTCTCACTGCAGTGGCGTCTCTTGTTGCGGAGCACAGGCTTCAATCATTGCAGCACACAGGCTCAGGAGTTGTGGCATACGGGCTTAGTTGCTTCTTGGCATGTGGAATCTTCCTGGATCAGGGATCCAACCATTGTCCCCTCCACTGGCAGGCAGATTCTTAACCTCTATACCACCAGGGAAGTCCCAGGATAGGTGTTTTTTATTATTATTTTTTAATTAGTAGTAGACAATTTTTCAAGCAGGAAATTAGAAGATAGTGAAATAAGCACCCATATATATCAATTTCCTTGAGTTACAAAATCTTAACACTTTGTCCTATTTTATGTGCCTGATTGTATTGGCTGAGAATTTGTAAGTTTCAATTTGTAGATATTTCTAGATACTTCAATCCTAAATACTTCATTAGGCATGACTTTTAAAAATGGTAGATTTCCATACATAATCCTAACATTATTTTCATAATTAACAAAAGTATCTGTCATTTTCCTGAACACTTCTAATGTGGGATAGATGTTTTGGAAAGATCTCTGGCCGTAACAAAGAATGGATTTCTAGAAAACCAAGACAGAAATAAGAAAAAAACAGAAGAGAAACAGCTGAGGGATTATTATCTCAATATTTACTGTGTTGAGTTTGCAGTGGATGGTCCATGGGAAGATGCTCAGTGGGCAGTTGAATTTACAGGTCAAGAGCTTAAGAAGGATTGAAGAGAATATTGATTTGAGTGTCATCAGAGTATAAGGAAATTGGAGCTTTGACAGTTGATAAGCTCACTCAGCACAAATAAAGAAAAGCAGAGGTGGGAGGATCGAACTTTGGGGAGTAGCAACATCAAACATTTCTGAAAAACTGAGAGCCTGCTATGACAAATAAACAAATAGAACATATGACTAAATGGAAAAACTCAAAACATTTGCTTGGTCTGCTGTCACTTCTATATATTTGAGTGTGGGCACTTTGACAGCGATGGGTTGGCTATATATTATTTTATTTCCATTGAGGTCCAAATCAAATGGCAGCTTTACCTTCACTTTAATCATATCTATGCTACCATATTTCCCAGGTGGCTCAGTGGTAAAGAATCAGCCTGCCAGTGTAGAAGACACGAGTTCAATCCCTGAGTTGGGAAGATCCCCTGGAGGAGGAAGTTGCAACCCACTCCAGTATTCTAGGCTGGAGAAATCCCTTGGATAGAGAAGCCTGGCAGGCTCCAGTCCATGGGGTCACAAAGAGTCATACACAACTGAGCAGCACATGCTGCCATATAGATGTTTTCTGTCTCCATCCAAAGCTTTGTGATTAAAAACAAATGGGTGGGACTTTCTGGCAGTTAAGAAGTGCTAGTGCTAAGTCACTTCAGTCGTGCCTGACTCTTTGTGACCCCTCAGACTGCAGCCCGCCAGGCTCCTCTGTCCATGGGATTCTCCAGGCAAGACTACTGGAGTGGGTTGCCATTTCCTTCTCCAGGGGGTCTTCCCAAATCAGGGATCGAACCATGTCTCTTTTGTCTCCTGCATTGGCAGGCAGGTTCTTTACCACTAGCGCCACCTGGGAAGCCCTAGAAACTGCCTGCCAATGCAGGGCACATGGGTTCGATCCCTGGTCCAGGAAGATTACACATGCCCTGGAGCAACCAAGCCTATGAGCCTAGAGCCCGTGCTCCGAAACAAGCCAGCATGATGAGACACCCACGCTTTCTGCAACTAGAGAAGGCACACATGCAGTAACAAAGACCCAGTGCCACCAAAAAGAAATAAAAATACTCCTTCCTAAAAAAAAAAAAAAGAATGGAGACGGACTTTTGAAGGCATTACTAATTGGACAACTCTGCTGATCATTTACATTTTTAGCTGCCTCCCACTGGCCCTATTCCCACTCCTAAGGGGTGTCAGCAGTTTCCACTGTCTCCCTCTCCCCTCAACAGAAGATGTACCAACCCACGGCGGGCTTCTCCATCACCGCCATGCAGTCTTCCCCTGGCAGTGTGCTAAAAGCTCCTTGGTCACTGAGTCCAGGAATGATAAAGCTGGAAGGGGCAACTCACATCCTTTACCTCCTCCCATTGAAAAAACAGGTGTCCGCAGGTGATTATCTTTTAGGAGATACCTGGAAATAGAGCAAATACAAGCAGTGGAGCCAAAATTAATATTTATTTCCTCGTATTAGAATTTCAAATGGAGCGCGGAGGAGAACAAGAAGAAATACAACTCAGATACTGAATTATAAGAAGTTGAACTTTATTCAACAAAATTTATCCAGTGTATCAAGCACTCAGCTGGGTATGCAGTGTGGCACAGTGAACAGGATAGGTTGACTCGGCTCTCATGGAGCTTACACTCTAATGCGAAAAGCGGACAACTTTAAGTCAGACAGGTGCTAAAAATGATCAAAGCAAGATGCAAAGTGTTTTAAAAACCAGGGATTTGAGAGGCAAGCATCCAATTTAATCTATAGGAGGACTCCTTATGGAGGCTAGTAAGCTAATCTAAAGATGCTAGATATTAACTGAGTGAGTCTCACTGTGGTCTTTTGGAAATTGACGGGTTGTTGGTTTTGTTATAATTGCGGACTTTTACTGGCATTGAGTGCATGCGGCTAGGGATAAGAGATGCCCCTATGGTGTATGGGTTAGTCCCATACAAAGAAGACTTATTCGGTACTCTATACGACTTTCTAAGGTCCTACTAGACACTTATGTAGGACCTACAGCTCGCCTGAGAGGATATAATTCTTTTTTTCCTCTTAGACAACCTGTCATTTGTCTTGTCCTGCTAAACTTATTACAATTAAGATAATTTCGTTCTTCCCCTAACTACATACAGAAAAGGTATATGGTCTGTTATGACTTACCCTAATACTGGTTTTCATTCTGATGTCACCTATACTTCTAGTCTTTCCAGTACTTCTTTATAGGAAGTAGCCTCCGATCGACTCTTAAATCCAAACCTATTCATTATCAGCGAAGTAAATACCTATTTCATGATGTCGTATAGCGTGGTCATATTGGAGCATTTACATATTGATATTCATTTCATCATTATTACAAACTTCTTGCCTTCTGTTTCTCCATTATAGTAGTTAGGGGAATAAATTGATTTCTTAAGAAAAAAAATCATGTAGGTTGTAGTATTTGAATCATCTCAGGACAGCAAAGGGGATGTTATCATACAAATTATTTGCTCTGAAAATGGTGAATAGATCTGATAAGGTTTGTGGTTGCCATCATAATGGGGGTGGGGGGGATGGCGCTACTGGCATTTAGTATGTGAGAGCCAAGTATGCTGACTATATTGCAGTACACTGGACAACTGCTCACCATAAGGAATTACTCTGTACCCTATACGAATGTAGAATGTCTCACTAGACATTCTTGTATGACCTACAGCTCGCCTGCAAGAATATAGTACTTCCTAATTTTCTCCATTTCGACAATCTGTAGATTTCCTTTTTTTTAGGTTTTTAAACTCCTTTTGGCCAGGCCACGTGGCATATGGGATCTTGGTTCCCTGACCAGGGTTTGAACCCGTGCCCCCTGCAGTGGAAGCTTGAAGCATAAACCTTTGGACTGCCAGGGAAGTAAGTCCCTGTTGGAGCCCTTTTAAGTCAGAGTTGTAGAGATCTTTGCACCGATCTAAAACCTAATAGAAAATCAACTCTAATGCTAATTAATTTTTATAACATATCTGCTGGAAGTAATTATAACATGAAATGTTGGCGACTGGTATGGAATGTTGAAAATTGGAAGGAAAACCCTCATTCATAATAAGAAAGGAACTCTTGGTCCAGGCACCTCAGCTGCTCTAAAAATTGATTGTGCTACAATTCCACACAATCTGTTATATTTAGAAAAAGAAGCCCCTCACAGGCACGAGGCTTGTTTGCGGCTCTGTTCCCTTCATTCTGATTCTGTCTCCCTAGGAAACTAACCTCACCTTCTTAGGGGGCCTATCCTTCAGTAGAATGGCCCCAATTGCTTGGTGAGCCTCAACTAACACAGCGAACGACTACAACAGCGCTCGGATTTATCAGTCGTGATTGTGTGAATCTGGTTACTGCAACTCGGTCCACCCAAATATCAGCACTTCATGTATGTCTGACCTGAAAAAAAAGCCTTCTCTGTAATCATATTATTTAGAATATACTTGTCTACTTTGCCCAAATGAGCAGTTAATTCCAGTTGGTTGCTGCACTCTGAGCCATACTTAGCAGCTGTTTTTACTGCATTTCAGAAACCGTCAACTTGGATGGAGTACCCTAAATAAACGTAGAGATAAAGAAATGCATGCCCTCAAATCAGTTTCACCACAGAGATAAGGTACAGTACTGCAGTTATGTCTTGCTAGCATTTAACTTGCCCTTACATTTCTACCCCCCACAACTATATTCCTATGTATTTTCCCCCAGCTTTCCACAACTTTCCAAGGCTGCACGGTCTTATGTCCTTATTTCAATAGGAATTTTTAGATTTCACTTAAATATCCCAAATAAATTTTCTTTCAGTTTAATCAAAACAAAACCAAATCATGCAATCAACTAAGAGTAGTTGGGGGAGAAAGTTTGCTGCAATTAACAGAAGTTTTAGAACTGAGGCTTTACCAGTTACATCTAAGGTAATGAGTGATTCCCAAACTTATGACACATTTCAATCCTCTTCTTGGCTGTCAACCCCCAAAAAGTGATTTAGTTGGAGTGGTGTATGATCTGGACAGCGGAATATTTTTTTAAGGCTGCATGCACTGTGCAGCATGCCAGATCTTAGTTCAGGGATTGAACCCGTGCCCCCTACATGGGGAGTGTGGAGTCTTAACCACTGGATCACCAGGGAAGTCCCCTGGACAGTGGAGTTTTTTAGCGCTTCCCAGATGATTCAAATGTGCAGCAAAGTTTGGGAACCACTAATCCAGGGCATTTATAGGAGAGAAAACGTAAGTTTAACTATTATCTTTCTGGGAGATCGGGTTCTGTAAGTGAACAGAATGGTTATGGCATCCTTTATGACGCTGTAGCCATGATTTCTAACTAATCACGCAGGGTTTGTCTGGTTCGGTATATTCAATCACATATTCTGGGTAAATCTGATCTTTCTGAAAGATGACAAAAACAGAGGGATTCAATCTTGTATCCACACAGCTGTCATACTGCGGAGGGGGACTCTGGTAACTCATATGGCCTTCGATGAAATTTCCAACCAGGACTCGGGCTACAAACATAGCGATGTTTTTGGAATCAAACGGGCAATATTTATGGGAACCAATGGCATCTTTTGTGAAGTAGTTTCCTAGAAATAATCAGAAGAAAAAGGTTAAGAATTATTATAAAAGAAGGTATGTCATTTATAAGATTATTTACACATAATCAGATGACAGGCATTGACCAAGTATATGTCAGCAATACCTTACTGATACTAATAACTTTCCTTTGTACTTAGAACATTGTTTATTATGCAAGTACACTTGAATACAGTGTATAACCTGACTGAATTAACAGAAACATTTGCAACTCTGCGGAATTCACAGGTACAGTGTTGAGCCACTGGATAGAATGACCGACTGTTGATATCACAGTGGTCCAGTTCGTGCAAGCAAGTTGAGTTGTAACTAATAAACCAAAGATACTCCAACAGAGGCCATTTTATATTGTGTACATTTTAAGGAAGAAACATCATTTACTACTGTGAGAAGGCCCTGGGGAAAGGAAAAGGGAGAGATGAGAGATGTGATGTGAGCCAACAGTTGACCCTGGCAGAGCTGGTCAGACAATCTATGGTCCTCAACTACAAGACAACCTCTGATAATCACTGATATCTCCACACTCACCGGAGCAACAACCATTTCCTGACAAATTAAAATTTGCTATTTTTATTTTTATTATTGCCAAGGGAACAAAATGGCCTCTTGACAAGGGTGAAAGAGGAGAGTGGAAAAACTGGCTTAAAACTCAACATTCAAAAAACTAAAATCATGGCATCTGGTCCCATCACTTCATGGCAAATAGATGGGGAAAAAGAAACAGTGACAGATTTTATTTTCTTGGGCTCCAAAATCACTGTGGATGGTGACTGCAGCCATTAAATTAAAAGACGCTTGCTCCTTGGAAGAAAAGCTATAACAAACCTAGAAAGCACACTAAAAAGCACAGATAGCACTTTGCTGACAAAGGTCCATATAATCAAAACTATGGTTTTTCCAGTAGTCATGTATAGATGTGAGAGTTGGACCACAAAAAAGACTGAGCATTGAAGAATTGATGCTTTCCAATTGTGGTGCTGTAGAAAACTCTTGAGAGTCCTTTGGACTGCAAGGAGATCAAACCAATCAATTCTAAAGGAAACTAACCCTGAATATTCGTTGAAAGGACTGATGCTGAAGCTGAAGCTCTAATACTTTGGCCACCTGATGCGAAGATCCGACTCATTGGAAAAGGCCCTGATGCTGAGAAATACTGAGGGTGGAAGAAGGGGGCAACAGAGGATGAGATGGTTAGATGACATCACCGACTCAATAGACATGAGTGTGAGCAGATTTCAGAAGATAGTGGAGGACAGAGGAGCCAGACGTGCTTCGGTCCATGGGGTTGCGAAGAATCGGACATGACTTAGCAACTGAACAACAGCAAATGTTTTTCTGCCCTTTGAAAGAAAGGAGTCTATATTGCAAAATCTGATATTGTGCAAAAGTTAATTGATATTGATAAACTATTACTTGTTGCCTTAAGGTGAGTGATTCTTTGGTTTTTGTTTGGTTGGGTTTCTGGATTTTGAGTTGCATGAAGGAATTTAGGAACAAAAAGAAAGAGCTGCAAAGATTTGGTGTGACCAGCATGGCCTGTGATGGGAAAAGACCTCATCTCCATCTTTGATTAGAATCCATCAGTCACAAGAGAAGGGATGGACATAGGTCAGGAAGAGCCATGGCCAGAACTGAGTATCGATGGTAGACAAAGTCATCAACAAAAGGGAAGACTCTGCAAGATATATGAGATGCTCTGGTCTCCACACCCCACCCTTCCCATAAAACACAGAAGACAGGAAGGAAGCAGGGCTAAAGTGCAGGAATCAAGTCCCACAGTGATTTCCCACACTAATTTGGAAATTTCAGATTAACATGAGCTTATTTTTTCTCCAGGAATGCAAAAGCCTGGAGGTGCTGATTAATACAAAATAACTACATGTACCTCATAATAGGAGCGTGTATAGTAGAGCCGAATGTTAGCTCTATTTGTTCAGCTTCTCTATTCCATACAAACCTTTTCCATATTTGATGTCATGACTTCCATGTAAGAGCCGGTCAAAATTATTCTTACAGATAGATGCCACGTTGCTGCGTCTTGTTGCACAAAATAGGATTTGTTCATCTATCTTCATCTCCTTTTTCTTGCTAATATGGAAAACGTGAGACTTAACACAGAGAATATTCCTCACCCACTCCAATTAATAACATAAATCCCAACTAAAGTCTAATTATCTTAAAATTGTATTCCACCAGCTTTCAGAATGGAGCTACTAACATTAAGGCAACAGCTATAAAAAAATAAATATATCGAAACTTTTAAATGATAGACACATGAAAGGCATTTAATTGTAAAGCTAAAACTGAAAGAGAGAAGTTTGAGCTTACACTACAAAAACACAACTAGAGATTGAAGAAACTGTTGACCACTAAAATAAAAAAGTGAATATAAATCTTCAAAGATAGGTCTTCACTAATCCTTTCAAACTTTATGTCAAGGAAAGCCCGATAAGGTGGCCACCCACCTTTCAAAAGCCTTCAAGAGCTGTGGGTTCTGGACCTTCTTTATCTTTTCAATCTTGAAATTTTTCATGGAAGCTTTAAAACGATCACTTACTTCAGCATATTCTGGAGAATTGTTAGGAATTTCAAGCAACTGAAAGAAATTAAAAAATATGTAAATGTGAAGCAGGAAACATTTAAGGCATGATGGGGCTTCCCTTGTGGCTCAACTGGTGAAGAATTCGCCTGCAATGCGGGAGATCTGGGTTCGATCCCTGGGTTGGGAAGATCCCCTGGGGAAGGGAGCAGCTCCCCACTCCAGTATTCTGGCCTGGAGAATTCCATGGACTGTATAGTCCATGGGGTCGAAAAAGTCGGACGCGACTGAGCAACTTTCACTTTCCCTTCATGTCCCTATGTGGGCTTCCCAGGTGGCGCTAGTGGTAAAGAACCTGCCTGCCAAGGCAGGAGATCCAAGAGACTGGGAGTTCGATCCCTGGGTCAGAAAGATCCCCTGGAGGAAGGCATGGCAACCCACTCTAGTATTCTTGCCCAAAGAATCCCATGGACAGAGGAGACTGGAGGGCTATAGTCCATAGGGTCGCAAAGAGTCAGACCCGACTGAAGCGACTTAGCACAGCGCATGTCCATATGTGTGGCCATCTATGCCATGGAGTATCCTTGCCAGGCCTCTGACAGCAGGTAGGATAAGCTGGCTTAGGGTTTCCACATCTGATAGTTCATTCCAGTGATGAACTAGATGGCCCGGAGCCCATCTGTTCAAGGCTAACAGAGCATTATTAGCCTGAAGGCAAACGGAGCACACACACCTCCCCGCCCCACCCCCCAAGGTGTGTGATTCAGTCCAGTGACCTGGTGAGTTCTTTGCTTAAAGCCAGTGCAGGGGCAGAGGCAATGGAGGCACCCAAGGAGCCCAAGCAGAGTTGCCTGCACCCAAAGCTAGCCTCTAATGTGGCTAAATGATCCAGGAAAAATCTTGCCCCGGGGCTTCCCTGGTGATCCTGTGGTTAACAATCCGCCTGCCAGTGCAGGGGACATGGGTTCAATCCCTGGTCCAGGAAGATTCCACATGCTGCAGGGCAACTAAGGCCAGGCACCACAAGCACTGAACTCGTGTGCTGCAGCTACTGAAGCCTGCATGCCCTAGAGCCCATGTTCTGCAACAAGAGAAGGCCACTGCAATGAGAAGCTTGTGTACCACAACTAGAGATTAGCCCCTGCTTGCCACAACTAGAGAAAACTAACAACAAAGACCCAGTACAGCCAAAAATAAATAACTAAATAAAATTTTTAAAAAAGAGAGTCACCCCAACCAGATAAGGTGATGAGCTGAGGCCCACTGTGAGTCCCATAGAAACCTGCTTTTTAACTCCGATTAATGGACAAGTTGCTCTTACTGTGAGTTCCAGTTTGCTCATCTGTAAGGTAGAGAAGCAAATATCTATTTTACAAGTTTGTCATGAGCAGCTGTCCCCAGGAGATCGTGTGTGCCAGAACTCTGGAAACAATGAGGTGCCCTTCTCCTTTGGGAAAGTGGCACATGACACAGTCACCATTTGGATATTAGCCTTTGAATCTTGTTTCAAGAGTTTTGCAGAAGTGATTCATTCACTCCTTCACTCATTCATTCATTCAACTACACACATTTGTAGCAAAGTACTTTGTTCCATCTTTAAACAATTCACCCACTACAAAGTAAAAAGCAAGTACCTCAAAGCCATTCGAGGATGAGACGCTCGTGTCCGGTTTGGGAAGATATATCTTGATGAAAGGTTCTAACGAGGTCTGCCCCTGCTGCTGGCTAAAAACAAGAGAGAGAAAGAAATTCATCTGGCTCCCTGTTTGATACACCCAAGTGATTTTCTGTGCTTAACTTCAACTAAGCTGAGGTTCCTCTGGAAATTTTCTAAGTCCTAATGTGTTAGCATTAAGTAAGGCTAGGGGACTTCCCTGGTGGTCCAATGGTTAGGAATCCATGCTTCCAATACAAGCGGGACATGGGTTTGATCCCTGGTGGGAGAACTAAGATCCCATATTCCTTGAGGCATAGCCAAAAAATAATATTTAAAAAAAGTAAGTTTGTCTTACAGCTTCTTTGTCAAATGATAAATATTTGATAATATTTAAATACTTTGGTGGTATAGGGAAAAGAATCCTGCCTTTCCTGTATGAACTGTATTTCAGAGTAACCATACATTTGAGGGTTCTCCACCCTCAAATAGAGAACCCCTAACATGTACATAGGGGTTTATCACATAATTTTCTTTAAGTTTGATATTTTCCATTATGAGAAAATTACATTTTTTAAAATGCTTTAAGGAAAAAAACTCTTTAAAAATCTCCTTTCATAAAATGAAAATTCTTTTGGAATGAAAGAAGCTGGCTCCAGTTTAAATGTTAAGCTCTGATTTTCATACTATACTAGTATAGTGCAAAACAGATTCAAGTAATATGTTGTAAGGTGCTCACCAAAAATGCTATCGTTCACTTCTCTTCAGATTGTTCAGAGTAGCACTCACAGCCTTTATTCTATCCTAAAGCTGTGTGTCTCCTCTGAGTTTGTGATAGCAGGATTTAAGCTCAGTTCAGTTCAATCAGTCGTGTCTGACTCTTTGTGACCCCACGGACTGCAGCACGCCAGGCTGCCCTGTCCATCACCAACTCCCGAAGTTTGCTCAAACTCACATCCATGGAGTCGGTGATGCCATCAACCTTCTCATCCTCTGTCATACCCTTCTCTTGCCTCCAATCTTTCCCAGCATCTTGGTCTTTTCCAATGAGTCAGTTCTTCACATCAGGTGGCCAAAGTATTGGATTCAAGCTACTTCTTTCCACAACCACCCACAAACAGTTTTCTCAGTTCATTTTATTTTACATTTATTTATTTGGCTGCACCAAATAGTCGCGGCATGCAGGATCTTTAGCTGTGGCATGTGGGATCTAGTCCCCGGACCAGGGATCAAACCGAGGTCCCTGCGGTGGGAGCATGAAGTCTTAGCCACTGGACCACCAGAGAAGTCCCAGCAATGTAGTTTTGACTGGATTTCATGAGCAGACAGAGCTGTCACACTGAATCCCTTACAAAAAAATTTCCTTTAAAAAATCCATTTTCATCAACTTTATCTTTCCTCAAAGGTTTTACCAGGCAGCTGCTACAATCCCTTTTTTCTCTCCATTTCTCCCTCAACCTCCCACCCCCTGTAAATCCATTCCACAAAACTAGAGATACTCAGAAGAACCCAGAACAGAACAAAAACCCAGTAACTGTGCATTTGATTCTTTCCTAGGCACAGCCAGCCATTCTCAGCTGAAGAAACTGAGCCCAGAGTAAGAGGTCTGCTCAAAGTCCCCCGTGAATCTGAGGAAAAGACAAACTTCCTACTCTAGAATGCTTTTAGTCATACTGTACTACTTAGTCAGTACCTTACTCATGGCTAAAGCAAAAGGAAATTGCAGTGTTATGTGAGCATGAACATTTCAGAAAACAGGGTCCAGATTCATGAATGACTCGAGCATCGAAATGTGTGCCAGCAACTCACTCTTGTCTGCGTTTCGCCTGCTCCACATCCGAGTAAGACACAAACACCGGCCTTCTAATGACACTCTTTTGGGTCTTGGAAGCTATGTTTGTCTGAATCATCCCTTTAGACAGAAAAACAAGAGAAAACACAAATCATGAATTGGTCCTAAGAAATGATTTATCTTTATTTTTCAGAAACTACTAACATAGCTAATATTCATGACTCAACTATATATGCATGAATCGAGAAAATCCTTTTAGATGGAAACTGTTCATGATAAAAATGAATATCATTCACTGGCCTTAGTATAAGATCCAGAAAACAAAGAGGTAAATGAGCAAATTGCAATGAATCAAATCTTTCAATCAAAGTCAGGTGGGAAAGAGAACTAGGGCAGCCAGATTACATCACCCATGACCACTGTCCTCAACCAAGCATCAGTGATTATGGGTTGGAACATGGTAGCTATATTTTGAAAGTATTTTCCTACCTCAAATGTGAAATGTTGTTTTTAATTCACGCATGTTATACACCTGGGTCTACGCTGCAGCATGAGTTCTTTAAAAAGTAAATCATCATACATTGCTAGTAAAAGTATAAAATGGCACAACCACTTTGGAAAAGAATTTGGAAGCTTCTTACCAAGCTAAACATACACTACCTCTACAATCCAACAAATCCATTCCTTAGTATTTATCCAAGAGAAATCTACATCCACACAAAAATTTGCATTTCAATGTGCCTAGTAGCATTATTATAATAAACAAAATGTGAAAACAATCCAAATATCCATCAACAGGTGAATGGTTAAACAAACCATGGTATATCCATGTGATAGAATATTACTCAACAATGAAAAACGACCACATTACATGCAATAATACAGATGAGTGAAAAACAGTATTCAGAGAGGAGTCAACCATATGAAGAGTACACACCACAAAGTTCTGTAATATGAAGTTCTAGAATAGATTAAACTAAATTATAGCGACAGAAAGGAAACTGGCTGCAGCGGGGAGAGTGACTACAAAAGAGCATGAGAAAACTTTCTGGATTGATGGGAACGTTCTAGATCTTGATTAGGATAGCAGCTGCAGGCATTTGTCAGCACTCATCCAACTAGACACTTAAAAGGGATCTATCTGATTGTAGCAATTATGCCTCACCATAGGTTTACATCCCCATCAACAAAACAAACAACAAGGAAAAGGGCAATCAGATCCTGCCGCAACTCTGCTCAAAACCTTCTGGACCTTTCCAGCGCATAAAATATTTTAAGTTTCAGTGTCTACTCTCAGCTCTTACACACCTCCTTCCCACATGCCTGGGCTGCCCACTCCCTTCCAGAGTGTCCTCCTCAGATAAAAGCAGGCACCCTCCCATGAGCCCTCCATTCTCTTGCAGATTCATCACATTGCTTCATCTTGCCTGAAGCTGTTATTACTTTCTGAACGTGCCTGGTTTGCCAGCATTCAGATTAGTGCCTGGCAACACAGTTCAAATACTAGTTTAATGAACAAGAGCGTATTAGAAATAGAAAGGAAATAGTCTGGAACACTGAAAACTTCTCTGGACTGGCTTCTATGAACCAAGGGAACAAATATATGGGATTAAAATTTCTCCAGATTCCGGAACAAGATGTATTGGTTTTCATCTCTCCATCACCTTTGTAAACAGTCAGAACAATAGAATACCACCGCAAAAAAATTTTTTTAAGTCCATTTTTAATTTGACCACCCAACAGAAGAAATTTTTATTTTCATCTATTGCTTTCTAGTCTTGGTCCATATGCACACATTGTTGCACTTACCATGCACATTAAATTTTTAAAAAATTCATTCCTGAAAAAAATATTCATTTCTGTTTTAATTACAGAAACATAAACTTGGGGTTTGGCCTTCTTCATTTAACAATATCAAATTTTGCTTTTACTGCACAGTTTTTGCAATCATAATTTTTAACAACTACCCAATACTCCACTGAAATTTCATACTTTAATGTGTTCAGTCACAATCCTACTGGTACACAGGCTATTCCTATTCTTGAGTACTATGAGAAGGCTTTAATAAAGACCTTTATGTCTATAGCTTATTTTTTTTCTTGTTGTGAATTATTTCCTTAGAAAGATTCCTGAGATAATCAAAAAGTAAGCATATTTTAATATCTCTTGATATGTACTGCCAGGATGCTTTCCACAGTAGTTAGTATAATGCTCCCTCAAAGCTATATGACTTGGGGTCTTCCCTGATGGTCCAGTGGTTAAGACTCTGCACTTCCAATGTGTGGGGCACAAGTTCAGTCCTTAACTGGAGAGCTAAGATCCCACATCCCACATGGTGCAGCCAAAAAAAAAGGAATGAAAAGCTATGTGACTTAACACACTAATTGGTACAGGGCCCAAATCTCAGGTACCACCTGGGAATGTCAAGGAGCTGAAAGAGTCTTCTTCACCTCTTTCAAAGCATCTATAAGGATAGTTCTGAAAGGGCATGTATCTGACCATACACGGGGGTGGTAAGCATTGGGGGGGGGCGGGATTTGGGGGCAGGGGGACACAGAGGCAGCTGATGGGACAGTACATTCAAAGGGAGAACAGTTTCTGCCCTGGTTTCTTACTAAACACAACAGGCAGATGGGCAGAAGGTAACCAAATATTTCTATGGGGGCTCCAATAAACATGGCAGAACGCCAAGTCTTTAGAAAAGGCAACAGATAAAAGCATTGACCTAGATGACGAAGCCTAAAAGGAACAACATGGCTCTAAAATTTTGAAGGACCCACAGTCCCAAGATCTCTCCTGGAGTCATTAACACCTGAAATCTGTCTCAGGGAAGCAGCCCACCTAGAATCAGGAATTCAGAATGGTAGAACAGGAAGTGCCCACAGAGACCATGTAATCCAATCCCCCCCATTTTACAGGGTGCCAGGTGCTGTTCCCAGCTACTGCGTGTCACAGTCAAGGCTTAGAGCACAGGCCTTTTGACTGCCATCGGCTCCCACCCACTGGTCTTGCCGTGCTAGAAAGAACCCGGTCCTGAGTGCAGCATGCCCTCGGCTCTATTCCCACTCCTGCATGGATGCCACAGGCCAGACTGAAAGGACGGGCACCGCTGCCAAATGCAGACACTTACCTTGGAAACTCAGCTCGTAGTTTTGTGAACCCGCCTGAAACGGCACAATTCCCCTCTGACAGGACAGAAAAAGAGACTCCAGGTATGAAGAGTCAATGTTCGAAACTTCCTCATAGTCTTTCTATTTAAAAAAAATAAAAAGGTAAAGACTTCAGAGTAGGGTTTTAAGAAATTCCTATCATGATATCTTACTTTATTTCAGCCATGGGATTTGAACAGGAATGCATCCTGCCACCCAAACCAGATTGTAAAGGCTTCCTGGGTGGGGTCAAGTCAACACCCTTCTTTAGTCTCCACTGTACGGAGTCTGTGCTACTGAAACCAATGATACCATAGGTGGAGGCCTGACAAATAGAACTGTTTTGCAACAGTCCTTTTACATATTCCATAAAATATGACCCAAGTGTTCAGAGCAACTTGTACCTGATACAAGATGTCTAACCACATCCAAAACGTTGTCATGAAGTAGACCATCACAGCTACCGTCTCATCACACAATGAGAAAGAACAGCTTAAAGCTGGAATGAAGGCATGTAAAACTCCAACAGGTGCATTGTTATTTAGTTGCTAAGTCATGACTGTTTGCCATCCCATGGACTGTAGCCCACCACTCTCCTCTGTCCATGGATTTCCCAGGCAAGAATACTGGAGTGGGTTGCTATTTCCTTCTCCATCCAATAGGTGTATTGCTGTCCAAATGAGAGTGACAGGGCAAGGAACACCCCAAAAAGGTAAAGATATAATCACCAGCCATCTCCAGGACCTTCCTCTAGCCCATTCATAACTCCAGTTCTGAATGAGTGAGTGAGCGAATGAATGAACACTAGAGCCTTCAATTACATATTCTCCAAGACTTGAATTTATACCTCAGTTTCAGTAACCAGGTCTTGTTACTTTTGCCTTGTGCCTACATTACAGCCTTGATTTTGGCTGAGTGGTTTTGGTGAGCTATGGCTCACCCTCACCTTGGGCAATTCCTTCAGGTCATGCATTCCTGCCCCTCAAGGCGCACTACTAAGCTGGACTGTGTGCTGCATGCTAAGTCGCTTCAGTTGTGTCTGACTCTCTGTGACCCTATGGACTGTAGCCCACCAGGCTCCTACTGCAGCAGGTTGCCATTTCCTTCTCCAGGGTATCTTCCCAATCCCGGGATTGAACCCACATCTCTGGCATCTCCTGCACTGGCAGACAGGTTCTCTACCACTGAACTACCTGGGAAGCCCCAGGGATCTTATAATAGACTGTGCTTCTTTGATTGCTTTGGCAGCTTGGAAGCTCAGAACCAAATGTATGGCCCAGCAACTTAACTATATAGAATCTTATGCTGGCATCTCCTCATCCCTTTTTTGTTTTTGGCTTCATTTCCATCTCTTGCTTTTCTTTTCTTTTCCCTTTCTCATCACTCTAATTTCATTGCCTACTTTAGCTACCTCCCTCTCTGTTTAATCATCTGAATCAAAAGGAAGAAGGGACAGTAGACAGAACCTCTGCTTGTCTAAATTTCTCTCCCCTATTACTATGTCCCTGTGGGGGTAAGTCTAAACCTTCTAGTTCATCTGAATCCAGACTCTGACTAAATTCTAGCAACCATATGTATCAGTCTTCTGATTTCTCACTCTTGCCAACTTTTCTGGTTGCAAGGGGTAGTCTCTGCCCATTTATGTACTAGTACATAGAAAGCTATCTCAATGTTCTGCCACAGTCCCTGATAATGAGGAAAGAGGGATATTTGGCTGGCTCATATATCAAGGAGTTTCTTAAAAATATTTATAACTTTTTATAAGACAATCAGAGTATGTGCTTGCTGGGTATAATATAAAAAAACACCACTTCCTCTACCACATCCATGTTCCACGGGTAACCACGTAGGTGTCAGACACTGTGCTACTAGATTCTTCTGAAGTTGTCAAGTTTATACAAGAGTATCCACAAGAAAGAATAGTACTCACCTTCTCCCCATATGGAACCCATTTGTCAGATCCTTTCCTCCAGTACCAAATCCATTTTGTGGTAAAGAGAGAATTGGCCGGCTTTGTGACGGATGAAGGTGTGGAGATACGTCGGACGGGATTAAAATCACAAATCATCTTCTGGAAACTGATGTTATAATTGCCAACAGAAACGCTGAGAGGGAAAAGTTTAGCATTAATAAAATGCTTCGCTGAAACAAAATGCTTCCGTTTTCTCTACTTTGATCTTCTTAATAAGAGGGCAGAATTAAAAAATGAGAGTTGAAAGGGGTCTCTGAATTCCCTTTATATAGCTTACGGTCTTAAAAAACTGAAATACAGAGAGATAATTTAACCTGCCTACCCCACGTATTTAACGGTGTCACAAAATGTGTTCTTCCCTCAAAAAGATATCCCCAAAAGAATACAATTGATTGGCTCAATGTCAGCAACTCTGAAACTCACAGTAGGTCAGTTTTTTTCAATTATTATGCATTATTTAAATAGTTGGGCTTCCCTGGTGGCAAAGACAGTAAAGAATTGCTTGCAATGCAGGAGACTGCGATTCAGTCCCTGGGTCAGGAAGATTCCCTGGCAAAGGGAATGGCTACCCCATCCAGTATTCTTGCCCAGAGAATTCCATTATCAAAGCGTAGTCCGAGACCTTTTCAGGGAGTCAGCAAGGTCAAAGTTACTTTCACAATAATATTAGGACATTACCCACCTTTTTCACTTTCATACCCTCACAGGTACACAGTGGAGTTTTTCAAGGCTACACAATGTTTGATTTTACAATAAAGAGATTTGCAAAAATATAAAACAATATCATTCTTCTCAGTGAGTTTGATTTGGTTTGGTTTTGGAAAAGTTATTTTTATAGTTATACTTACATACAGTTATGTATGTATGTAATGATATATAATTAAACATGTTATGTTAACATGAATGAATTTATTATTGTTATTTTTTAATGAATCAATAAACAATTTTTCTCAATTGTGACTTTTAACATGGTAAATATCAATAGCTATAAATCCACATAAAATCCATATAAACTGAAATCTCTGGGATCCTCAGTACATTTTAAGAGTATCGAGGGCTCCAGAAACCAAAAAAGTTTGAGAGTTACTGCTCTACAAAATACCTCCTAGATCAGCGATGTTCAACCAGGAGTGATACTGCGACCCAGGAAACATTTGACAATGTCAAAAGACATTTTTGTTTCTCACAACTGGCATGTAGTGGGTAGACACCAGGGATGATGCTAAAATGCTTCAGCAAAACAAATAATTATTTGGGCCCCAAAGTCAACAGCGCTAAGGTTGAAAAACCCTGCTTCAGATTTACCTGGTCGGAGGAACACACCTAGAAACAAAACGGCTGACACCACCCTCTAGTGGCAAAATGCAGCAACACACTCTCCACCAGAAATTGACTAAAGTCAAAGACGGTTGACAAGTCTGTATTTTCCCTCCCAAAGTACTTCCTTATAAAGTAGGATGCAGCTTATAAATATGGTCATGGGTAGTATCACCCATTTCAGCCCTAACAGAAACAGAAATATAAAGCAGCCTTTTAGAAACCTCCATGATAGAGAAAATAGCAAATATAGAGGCAGGTATAAAATACTAAAGTATGTAACAAAATTCTGCCTTAGAACTATATGAAATGACTCAAATCATTTTCTCAAACAATGAGATTAAGCCAAAGGCTCTTCTGAGCTCATAGGTTTGCAAACCAACCTATGCATTTTGTTGTTCAGACAAATATTAACTGAACAAATATTTGTGTCCCTGTTTATTTCACCTGAGTTAGCAAATATTCCCAGAGTCACTCGTATTAGCCAGGCTCTGGGTGACTTCAAACCTGCCCCACTTATTCCTTTATCTTTATTAACTCAGCAGTCATTTGCCATTTTAATCTTAAGAGTTAACCTAAATGGGATTCTGAAGGAAAACTGCTTTTTCTTCTTCCCATAAGCACAGCACTAGGCTCTCCTTTGATGATGCTGTAGACTTCACAAGCCAGACCCGCCACCAACTTACCTGCAGTTTTTGGGGTCACAAAAGGCCTTCTCAATATCCTCCATGAACGGAAGGTCCACCCAGCTATTTGCAAGTAACATCTGCCACCGGTAGGGCAGGTGGAAATGAACTTTGTTGCAGCTCTCTACAAAAATAGAAGACAGGTCTGAGCAACTTGGCCAAGTGCACGGCTGACTCTCCCCATCAAGGCCTGCCTTTCCCACCCTGCCAGCCCTGTAGGCACATTTTCCAGCTACACCTGTGCTCATGCCAGTCCCTACCTGCATTGTCTCAAGCCCCTATCTCCAGATTCATTTACTACCCACAGAGACTCATCAGAAAACAAAATTCTCCACTCCCCCAAAAGCCATGTTCAGTTCAGTTCAGTTGCTCAGTTGTGTCCGACTCTTTGCGACCCCATGGACAGCAGCACGCCAGGCTTCCCTGTCCATCACCAACTCCCAGAGCTTGCTCAAACTCAAGTCCATCGAGTTGGTGATGCCATCCAACCATCTCATCCTCTGTCGTCCCCTTCTCCTCTCACCTTCAAAAAAAACAGCCATATTGCCCACACGGAAATCTGAGGTCATTAGAAATTTAAATTATCCTTTCTGCGCCTCCCTCTATATGCATTTACTGAGACAAATTGCTCTCTATTGGAGGCAACTGCCTGTGTGTTTGGCACCCCGCTCCAGTACTCTTGCCTGGAAAATCCCGTGGACAGAGGAGCTTGGTGGGCTGCAGTCCATGGGGTCGTGAAGAGTCGGACACGACTGAGCGACTTCACTTTCAATTTTCACTTGCATGCATTGGAGAAGGCAATGGCAACCCACTCCAGCGTTCTTGCCTCGAGAATCCCAGGGACAGCGGAGCCTGGTGGGCTGCCGTCTATGGGGTCGCACAGAGTCGGACACGACTGAAGCGACTTAGCAGCAGCAGCAGCAGCAGCCTGTGTGTTTCCTAGGAAGCCCTGGTCTAGAATTCATCTCTTCCAGAATTCCCTCACTGATCTCGTGCTCTTCTGACCTCACTTGTGTCTTATGTTCCCTCAACCAGCGCTCAAGACGCAGTTTGTGCTTTATTAGTTATGTTTTTACTCATTTTATGCAGTTCTCTAATTTGTGGATGTTCTGTTTGTTTGGGGCCACGTTGCACAGCTTGTGGGGTCTTAGTTCTTTGACCAGGGATTGAACCCGGGCCCCTGGCAGTGAGAGAGCACAGGCTGGACTAACCACTGGACTGCCAGGGAATTCACAGATTTGTGGATGTTTTGATGCCCCGCTTTAATGACAAACTCGGGCTTCCCTTGTGGCTCAGCTGGGAAAGGATCCACCCGCAACATGGGAGACCTGGATTCGATCCCTGGGTTGGGAATATCCCCTGGAGAAAGGAAAGGTTACCCATTCCAGTATTGTGGCCTGGAGAATTCCATGGACTATACAGTCCATGGTTGCAAAGAGTCAGACACGACTGAGCGACTTTCACTTAATAACAAACTCACTGAAGAAAGGCCTGCATCATTGTTTAGCTTTTGTCTCCTTGCTTCACTGGCAGAGGAGTAAGCATGCAAAAGATGCCCTTTCAGTGAATGCTTGCTGAAGAATGAATTAATGTTAGAAGCTCATAATACAGGAGGACAGAAAACAGTTTTATTTTTCAAAATTGGCATTATTTAAATCATTTTGAAATGTCACTGCCTGGAATTTAACTGATTCAAAAGTATAACCTTCCTCACACTCATTGGAATGGCTGCTATAAATAAAACAAACAAAAACAAATTTACAAGTGTTGGCAAGGATGTGGAGAAATTGGAACCCTTGTGCATTGCTGATAAAAATGTAAATTGATACAGCTGCTATAGAAAATTGTGTGGCAGTTTCTTAAAAACTTAAACACAGATTTACCACATAATCCAGCAATTCCACTCCTGGGTATATACCCAAAAGAACTGAAAGCAAGAACTGATATTTGTACACCTGTGTTCCTAGCAGCATTATACATAATAGCTAAAAGGTAGAAGCAACTCAACTGCCCATCAGTGGATGAATGGATAAACAAAATGAGATAGAATACAATCGAATAGTGTTCAACCTTCATAAAGGAGGAAATTCTCACAAAGGCTATAATATGGGTGAACCTTGAGGACATTGTACTAAGTGAAATAAGCCAGTGTCAGAAAAAGACAAATATTGTGTGAGATCACTCATATGGACATAGAAGAGTCATATTTGTAGACAGAAAGCAAAATGGCAGCTGTCAGGGGCTTCCCTGCCAGAAGGGGGAAATGAGGAGTCGTTGTTTAATAGGTACAGAGTTGTTGTTTTAAAGGAAATCAGTCCTGAATATCCACTGGAAGGACTAATGTTGAAGCTGAAACTGCAATACTTTGGCCACTTCATGAGAAGTGACTCACTTGAAAAGACCCTGATGCTGGGAAAGATTGAGGGCGGGAGGAGTAGGGGATGACTGAGGATGAGATGATTGGATGGCATCACCAACACAATGGACATGAGTCTGAGTAAGCTCTGGGAGTTGGTGATGGACGGGGAGGCCTGGCGTGCTGCAGTCCACAGGGTCGCAGAGTGTTGGACACGACTGAGCAACTGAACTGAGGTACAGAGTTTCAGTTTCAAAAGATGAAAAGAGTTCTGGAGATTGGTTGCACAACAGTATGAATGATGTAATGAACAGTACTAAGCAGTACACTTAAAATGGTAAAATCTATGTTATGTGTTTTACCTTAGTTAAAAAATAAACTTTGTTGAAGTTGCAGGTTTTTGATTTAGAGAACACAGGGCAGAATCTCCTCCTCAGACACAAAGGGAATGACTCTAAGACCACTAAGTGATCAAACAAGTGAATCAGACATGATGCGTAGGCCTGGGGCAGAGACATGAAAGGGACAGGGTGGTGCAAGAGGGACAGGGAAGCTCTGGGTCCCAAGCAGTCCCGTGGGAAACAGTTCTACAGGAGGCTTGGTGAGAGGGAACGGTAAACAGTCCCTGGGGTAGAAAAGAGTTGGGCACATCTTAGTGACTAAACAACAACTGCTACTTCTGTTTGGTTTTAGTATGTAAAAAGAGGGGTCCCTGATGAAGTGTAAGAGTTCACCTAAAACTGAATTGTAAAAGTAAAAAACTGAATTGTAAATTGTAAAAGGAGAAAGTATAATATCACGCAGTGGTCAAGTGGTTTGTGGTGAAAACCCAAGTTCTATTTGTGCATCTGTAAAATGAATTAACCAAAGAACCTAAAGCTGAGTTGAAGTTTAAAGAAGATGCATGTGAGATCCTCAGCACTGCACTCAACACATAGTAAACACTCAATAAATGCTAGCCATACTACTATTAATAATGTTTCTGCTTCTAGAAAGTCATTAAGGTAGTTACTCACTAAGTTGACAACTCTTATACAGATGGTCAAGACAAATCTCGTTTGAGCTGAGTTCATTCATCATGGAAGATGTGGTACTCTCAACGTCACGTACAGAATCTACAAAACAGAAGAGGACGCATGTAAGCGAAATGTAACATTTAAACCAAAAAAACAACAAGATACCTGGTCTAACAGCGGGAAAGAGTATCTGAAATGGGGACCAGGTTCAAGAAAACTCTTATGATTCATGTATTGCTCATGAGAGCCCAGACGTGAAAACAAACATGAAAGTCAGGGTTACTTAGTGTCATGCTGCTTTCTTGAACCATGGCTAAACTATTCCTGTTCTCGATAAATGGAGCAACTTACTCTATACAGTTCTAGGGTTGGTCCTTCTGTCTTCCTATGTCCTCATCAGTACCACTCCTCATCCAAAACCCTTTGCCCTTTAGTACTGCTAAGGAACATCCAAAGAGAAACCACCAGCCGTGGCCACTCTACCCAAACACGAGACATGGGGCCCCTCTTTGTCCCTCAGTGACCACACAGAACCCAGCCTGGAGCCTGCCTTGTCATCTCACTGGCGGCGGTGACAGGGATTTGAGCTGAGTTCTGACAATGGGTCCCCTAGGCTGCAGCTCTGTTGCTTAAGGAAGGTGTAAAAGAAGGGACCTGGGTAAAAATGATGTTTATGAATCCTTGTACCAAGTGAGACATGCTAAATTGTAAATCAGTAAAACAATGTATGTAACATAAAAAATTGCTTATGCAGTATCGTCTTAGCTGTAAACAAACTAGGTAGAGAAAACCGTTAAAGAATAGAAATGAAAAGTTCATTGTACATTTCTTTGTGTAACTGCAGTGTCTTTACTTATGTTAATATCAATTAATAATAATATTCTAACATCCTTGTATAAAATACTATGTTTCTAGAAAAGAAAAGGAAGGGACCTTGGGGAGAGCAAGCGCTGCCTTGTGCGGGGGCAGAGGGCTCCCCACGTGTGGCCAGGACCTGCTTGTTAACCCCCGAATTCCACAGCATAACACATCTTTCTTCCCTCTGACTGCCGCCATGAAGCCAAACCCAGTGGCACCAGTTTTACCTACATCGGTAGTTTTACCCATCACTTTATCCATCCATCTAGCGGCACTGTGGACAGACTGACTAGCCCAGAAGGTCTCTTCTGTGTGTTTACCATTAACAAGGGCGGCGGCTCCATCCCCAGTCATCTTGCCAGCGGTGGGCAGATGACTCCGAGGTGTTCCAGCGTCTGGGTTCCTAGGTAACGATTTTTCTCTCTGTCTACTGCCTGGGGTTTGGTAATTCGCCAGTCTCGTGGAAGTGGTATCTACGGCTGTGCCGTCAGCGTTATTATCAAAAAGCAGGAAGTGCTGGCCGTCTTGATGCCCACTCCTGCGCTCCGCATTCACATGGTCTGAGGAAAGGACAGCGGTGCTCTTTCTGGTGGTGATGGTTTCAGGCGTTTGCGGAGAGCCAGGAGGAGTGAAGGATAAGGCTGGACTGGAGGAAATCCAACTCTTTTTATCGGTGTCCTGGTCATTCTGCCAGGATGCAGGGCCCTTCCAGTTGAAGGCTGTTGTCAAACCAAAATGGAAGGGAGCATGGCTATGACTCCCATAGCAAAGATCCTTTGCACTGCCATTCTCTGCAAGCCTTTGGCTTCCTCCCCCTTGACCAGTTCCTCCAAGACTGGCAGCCGCAGACGGGACGGAGGCAGGCAGGGGGCACTCCTGACTTCCCAGATGCGAGAACTTGTGGGCAAGATCCTCGACAGGCCCATCACTTGAGACAGAGCCGCGGTGGCCGGCAGGCTTTGGGCTGGGTGGGCAGGACCTCTGGGCAGGAGCCGAAGCTGCTGGAAGAAATTCCTTGCTGCCCCGGTCTCTGCTCCTACTCCTCCCTCTGTAGGCTGGGTCTCTACGATGGGGAGGAGGAGCTGGGAAAGAAAAACCAAACAACAAAAGTTAGCCTTAATGTCCTTAACTCTGTACCCACCTCCCGTTCGGCCTCAGAGAGGCCAGGTGAAGTGAGAGTGGGGTAAAGCAGAAACAGTATCAGCAGGAGAGAAGAAAAGGAGGGACTTCATCATCGGGCAAGAGAGGTTCAGACGTTTTCGTGGGTAAGTATATTTGGAGGTCTAAAAATCTTTTCAGGAATTCCCCATGACCACTCTTAGGGATCTTGCTCTTTCCACCTCAGAGCCCTAAATTTTCACACTGGAGAAGCAGTGAATTAACCTGGTACTGTCATTCGGCAATCCTGCAGAGTCAAAACGCTGCCACTGCTTGTAACAGCCAAGGTACGTGCTGTGCCGTGCTTAGTCGCTCAGTCGTGTCCAACTCTTTGCAACCCCATGGACTATAGCCCACCAGGCTGCTCTCCATGGGGATTCTCCAGGCAAGAATACTGGAGTGGGTTGCCATTTCCTCCTCCAGGGGATCTTCCCAACCCAGAAATCGGACCAGTGTCTCCTGCATTGCAGGCTGATTCTTTACCTGCTGAGCTACCAGGGAAGCCCAGCCAAGACATGGAGGCAACCTAAATATCCATTGACAGAGAAATGGGTAAAGAAGATGTGGTACATATATACAATGGAATACTACTCAGCCATTAAAAAAGAATGAAATAATCCCATTTGCAGCAACAGATGGACCTAGAGTGTCATACTACTTCACACTAGAGTGAAGTAAGCCAAATAGATGAGAAATATCCTATGACGTGCCTTATATGGGTAATCTTAAAAGAAATGATACAAATGATCTTATTCACAAAACAGAAAAAGACTCATAGACTTAGAGAAGGAACTTATGATTACCAGCAGGGGAAGGATGGAGGGAAGGGATGGTTAGGGAGTTTGGGATCAACATATACACATTGCTATATTTAAAGTGGATAACCAACAAGGACCTACTGTATAGCACAGGGAACTGTGCTCAGTGTTACATGGCAGCCTGGATGGGAGGGGAGTTTGGGGGAGAATGGATACATGTATATATAAGGCTGAGTCCCTCTGCTGTGCACCTGAAACTATTACAACATTGTTAATTAACTGTTCTCCAAAATCAAATAAAAAGTTTTAAAAAATTAATTTGTGTGAAAATCTTGACAAGGTGGTTATGACAATAGAAGAATCCCGCCTTCCTGCCAGCCCTGCAGAAAACACCACCTTTGGCCTAGGATAAAGGTTGAGCCAACCCTGGCTCTTCTCGGATTCTCTCGTGGGACTTAGATGCAGCTCCTAAATGCCCACTGTCTTAGGTGGGGCTGTCCACAGTCCTCAAGTTCAAGTCCACATTTACCGCAAGGGTGAATGGAGAGACAGACTAGTGCCCATCAGAGACGAGTGCCCCCAAATCACTTAGAGTTCACCCATATTGTGACACAGGTGTACCTAAGCTAAGAAGTCACAATACTTAAAACAACAACAAAAAAGGAAATAAGGAAAGGTCTGATTTCACTGAAGCTTGGAATTATCCAGAGTTGTTCATCTGGCCCCCAAATGCCCAAGCTTAAGTCAGCAATATCCAAAATTAAAACAAGAAAATTGACCTCTTTCTAGAAACATGTTAAGTCACAGCCTCAGGAAGCAGAGAGAAGGGAGGGAGTGAGCATGTGTATTCATGTGTGCAAAGTGTGGTGTGCTTGTATGTTTATATGTGGGGTTCATATATGTTTATATGAAGTGCGTGCGTGTATGTGTGATATGCATACATGGTGGACATGTGTGTGTGTGATATGCATACATGGTGGACATGTGAGGGGTGTATGCGTGTGTACGTGAGGTTTGCACATATGGTGTGTGACACGTCCCTAGTGAGAGGTGCATATATGTTGGCAACGTGCCCGAGTGTGAAGTGTGTCTGTGTGGTTTGGATGCATGGAATAGCATGAAATCAAATTGCAAAATCACACATATACTATGATCATAATTATGTAAAAATTGTGTATGCGTACCGACAAGGTCTGAAAGGGAAAATAGTTTTACATGATGAGGCAGGGTGAGCATCAGTAGAGATTCCCTCTCTTTGTGATTTCTGTTTATTTCCGTTTGCCCTGTTAAGAAGGCCACACTTACCCTTCCACGCTGAGGGCTTCTTTCGGCGGTGCCTGCTATCGCAGATGTCCTGGATGTTCTGTACCACGCTTGAGCTCAGCCCGTGCTCCCTCATGACAGCCAGCACCTTTCTGTCCATCAGGTTATGGGACCGGAAGCAGTTGGCATAACCACAGTTCCCTCGGGTAAAGTGTTCACAGACATGGAGTCTTTCACACGGGGGCTGTTGGTTACAAATCTGTCTTCCACCCTCACCCTTATAATTCTTGCATATCTACAGAAGGAAGAAACAAGAGCCAGAGAGAAAACATGTTTCTCTATATGCCACACATTAAGGAAAGTTCATGTAAATATAATGATCTATATGGGAATAGAATCTAAAAAAGAGTGGATCTATGTATCAGTTCAGTTCAGTTCAGTCGCTCAGTCGTGTCCGACTCTTTGTGATCCCATCGACTGTAGCACGCCAGGCCTCTCTGTCCATCACCAACTCCCAGAGTTTACTCAAACTCATGTCCATTGAGTCGGTGATGCCATCCAACCATCTCCTCCTCTGTTGTCCCCTTCCCCTCCTGCCCTCAATCTTTCCCAGCATCAGGGTCTTTTCAAATGAGTCACTTTTTCGCATCAGGTGGCCAAAATATTGGAGTTTCAGCTTCAACATCAGTCCTTCCAATGAATATTCAGGACTGATTTCCTTTAGGATGGACAGGTTGGATCTGTGTATAGGTATAACTGATTCACTCTCCTGGACACCTGAACTAACACAACATTGTAAATCAACTATACTCCAATAAATATTGATTAAATAAATAAAAAATAAAAATGCATTTTTTTTTACTTCCTGGTAAGAAAAAAATGCATATTTTCTTATCTCCTGAAAGAAAAAGAAAAAAAAAAAACAGAAGCAGAGATATAAACTTCCCTGATGACTCAGCAGGTAAAGAATCTGCCTGCAATGCAGGAGCTGCAGGAGACGCAGGTTCAATCCCTGGGTCAGGAAGATCCCTTGGAGAAGGCAATGGCAACCCTCTCTAGTATTCTTGCCTGAGAAATCCCATGGACAGTGGAGCCTAGTGCTACAGTCCATGGGGTGGCCAAGAGTCAGACAGGACTGAGCACATGAGCACAAGCAGAGATATATCTAAGGAAAAAAATGTATGTGTATAACTCTGTAATCTTTGTTGAGTTATATTCAATCAGTGACTTATTTGGGGTAGAAGAGGCCTACAAACTAAATAAAAGAAACTTGACTTTTATTAACCTCTTTTGGAAGAATCAATATAAGATGGCCGGCTATAGATAGAACAAAACAGGACCCAAAGGGAGCCCTACATATAAAGTAATCCCAAAGAGGAAGGCCCACCTTTGGATATCAACACATCTTCAATTAATCAGAAGAACTCTGCAGGGGGCACGGGTTATCCTGCATGCCACGTGGTGCAGTCAAAAAGAAAAACAAAGGATGTGAGGTCTTAGCTTCAGCTGCTGGGAGCTAGGCAGAATGTGGCAGTTTCTCAAAAGACCAACTGATAGTTGATCATTTTTATATGTAAATAGGTATATCTACATATCTAGCTCTACGGAAATGTAATTCTTACTGAAATGAGAGCAGGAGAAGTATCGCCAGTGAGGCCAGACCCTGTGATACAGGACTAGAGGATGTGGGTTGAAGTCTGCAGCTAGAAGCAGCTATACGTGACTTCACATCTGAATTACTTACTTACTCCCAGACTCTTGGCCTTGCTGTAAAAGACAAAAATATTTGCTCCCCTCACCTAACCACGTTGTGCAGCAGGTTAAATAATAAAATACGTAAATGTCTTGTACACAATACAAAATGTGATGCAAATGTTTGAATCATTACACGAAGAGGCTTAAACACGAAAGCATTTGTAAGTTGTTTCAACAGACTGAGCAAACCAGATCAACATGGGTCACTGTGATGTATCCAGGTGGGAAAGACATGGATTCAACCATGATTGAGCCATATAAACAACTTCTAAACCTGATGGAAATACATATCATTATGATAGAGTCTATGAGCCAGGATTAAGACTCTTGGCTGACAGTTCTCAAAGTGTGGTCCCGGGACCAACAGCATCAGCTCCAACCAAAAACTACTAGAAATACAAATCCTTGGGCCCTTCCCCATATCTACAGTCAGAACGGCCAGAGGAGGAGGCCAGCAATCTGGGTTCTGGAGCCCAGCAATCACTCCTGGTGATTCTGACCCACACTAAAGCTTGAGACCCAGAATTCTCGAGGCTCAAGTGAAACGAGATTATTAGCAACTTCGCAGATGATACTTTGGTTAACATTCCTAGTATTGTTCTGATGTTTAAGAAAGACTGCTCCTGCCAGAACAAATGAGACCCTTTTTAATAAATGCACTTCAATTATCCATGTTTATATACCAGGAAGTCAGGTTTATGCTTTTATGTTCTCACAGATTAAGGCAAAGTGGAAAAGTGTGAACGTGTTCGGTATTTGAGGGCAGGCGTGTGCTTTGTCCACCGTTGACTTCAAGATTTAACTCAGTGCTACCCTTGCAGGCACTCCTGAGTGTTAGCTGAATGACCGCAAAGCAAACATTAGTCTCATAAGTAAAGTGAGACCCTGAAGGATGAAATGCCTTGTCCAAGATCACATAGGTAGTTGGAGGCAAAGACAGAACTTAGAGACGTGGAGCAACCATCCTTGATCAACTATCCTTGGAACTAGCTGAACTCTAGCTGACCACTCCCCTCCCCTGCTAAAACCTTGAAAATACTCCGCCCTATTCCCCCAAGTTAAAATACTCCTTTAGGGACAACTCTTGCCCAGAATGGTCAAATAGAGACTTATGTCATTGATGCTCTAGTTGATTTCCCATCACAGGAACCAGCTTCTCAGACCTCTGGTCCCAGGACGTTTCCAACCTTGCAAGTTTGACACTAGGTTAGACCCCGGGCAACACTGTCTCAAGAGTCATGACAAGCGTTCAGCTGTCGTCATTCTTTCACAAGAAAGGGAAAGGAGAAGGTGCCTCTGTTAGTCAATGGGACATTTAGCGAGTTAGAGTGTAAGACATTTTCCCCATACTGATAGCTAGGAGGGACTGGGCTGGCTGGCACATAGGCCAAGGGCCATAGAGATCCCAAGATAAGACCTCTGAACCTTGGGTTCCTGGAAACAGAGAGAGAAACTCAAGTACATAAATGAAAGAATGCCTGGGGAAGTGAGTTATAGTTAAACATTCCTCCCCTACCCTTCCTCTCTGAAGACATTTTTATAGAGTGTCTTGCATTCCTATCTCGCCTGAGCTCAGTAATCAACCCAGAATCACCCCACATGTCCTAAGTTTTCCTAAGTCCTCAGGGAAACACACTGAGCTTAGAGTCAAAAGATGCTTAACCCTCCAGATGTCCCTAACAGCTATCTTGTCATACATAAAAGCATGACCGGATTTCAACCTTGTTATCTTATCTCAGTCACTTCCACCCACTCAACTTGAGGCTTCTATTATGTTTCTGGGCCTCTCTTCCAGAATGAGGCTAACTTCTTTACACAAGGATTTTTCTCAGGTCAGATACCATTCTTTAAGCAGCATCCTCTGATTTTCAAGTCAATATTCCTATGTGGATGAGACTGTTAATTATCTGAAATTGTTCTTATCCTTCTTCTAATAATAGAAGCTTCCAAGTTTTAGCTGGACATGTAGTTACCCAGCCAGAAAACTACATTTTCCAGCCTGCCTTCTCCCTAAGTGCAGTCATGTGGTAAGTTCTGGCGAATGAGATGGAGCATACAATGAATGAGATACAATATCCAGGACACATCTTTTTAAAAAGGAGGCAGCTTGTCTTTTACTTACTCCTTCTCTACGTTCCTGATGATGCTGAGAAGAGCCTCCTTGTACCGTGAGGAGGAAGCCATATGTTAAAAGAGAGCAGAGATTATCTACCGGTCCAGTAATAAAACAAATCTATTATATATAAGATAACAAGGCTGACCTACTGGCCTGAGTCCCTACACTACATCATGGAATTCAGCTGCCTGACCATCAGACTACCTGCTTCCCTACCTCTAGGCAAGACCAAAAGTCAGCAAACTATTTGCGTAAATGATCCAATAGTAAATATTTTAGGCTTGGCAGGCCATCCGATCTCTGTTGCAAATACTCAACTCACTCTTGTATGAGAAAGTGGCCATAGACAATACATAAATGAGCGAGTGTGGCTGTGTTCCAATTAAACTACAAAAATGGGCGGCAGGTGGGATGTGGTCCATAGACTATAGTTTAGTGACCTCAGATCTAGACTACCAAGAGATGGAGAAACAAAGTAATATTTTATTTGAATCACTGCATTTTGAGATCTCTTTGCTACAACTTAGTCTCAAGCAATGTACCCTGTCATCTTCCAAAACCTTGCTTCAAAGCCCACCTATTCCAGGAAGTCACTCGGATGTAAGGCACCAATTAGTCTTATTGCTCCTTCTTCAGATCACACTTGCTCACACAGGGTTCCCTAGCAGCCCAGGGGAGGAGGCATTCCAGACTCAAATACTCGTAAAACTTCAAATAAGAAGGAAACTGTTGGAATCTCCAGCTCACTTAGCAACAGCCACCTGCTGACTGCCACCTGCAGAGCCCTGGTGTCTGGGTTTCTCTGCTCCCATTCCAACACACACATGACACCACACTGCCAAAGGCATTCTCCTTGCTTTTCAAACTGAGGAATCAGAACTTACCTCGGGCATAAAAAAAGGGTCACTTTGGAGAAGGAGCACAGCTAATTCCTCTTGGTTCAGTCCAGAGAGCCCATGGTTTGTCAGGACCCTGAAGTTATCTTCTGAGAGAACCTCATGAGAATATTTGCATAAATTCCTGAAAGAAAATAACAATGGTCAGAGCTTCCACTTCACAGAAAATAAAGAAAAAGCAATCATCCAGGAAACCTTTCAAAAGAAAATCAATGCCCACATCTTTGGGTAACTAACACAAGGTTGGTCCAGCTTCAAGAATACACTTTAAAAATATAAATTGATGAAACACTTAGATAGGAAAAGAGAATGTGAGGATCTCTTTGTAAATTATACATATGTATTCTTTTTTTTTTAACTTTTTATTTTGTATTGGGGTACAGCTGATTGACAGCATACACGTTATACTTTAATTTATTGCAAGCCTTCTTTAAAAGTCTCCTCTAGTATATGTTAATTATGTAAGATGAGGAAAAAATAGCAAAGAAACTGAAACCAATTTAGTGGAAATGATTGCCCTTTGAGAGGCCAATAATAATTAGGATAACACATCTATGGAATGACAATAAAATCAATGGGATAAAAGAATTTCATTGATCAAACTAAACTAGATGAAATTGTCCCTTGCTTTATCACTTCTATGACTGTATACCTATGTGATTTGTGACTACAAAGGAATGGAAGAAGCTTGTAATCGCATATTTCAAACAACTCTACCAAGAAAGTGATAAAAATCCTCTTCACTTTAAGACTGATGATTTAGGTCTGACAGAACTTTCTGTGATGATGGACTTGTTCTATAATTTGAGCTTTCTGAGATGTAAGCCATACATGACTAATGCACACTTGAAATATAGGTAATAAGACTTAGGAAACTAAATTTTCCATTTTATTTCAATTAATCTAAATTTGAACAGCCTCATATGACTAATGGCCACGAGACTGCATGGCAGAGATCTAAACATTTGCTCTTAAAAATGTAGTGGGAGGAGTAGCTTTACCATTATCACAAATTTAGAATATCCCAGGCTCCACCCCAGTTCGAGTGAATCAAAATCTGCCTTTCAACAAGACCCCCAAATTATAATCACACTGATGTCCCACAAGCACTGACTTATTAGACCAAGCGTTGAGACGCTGACAGCACTGATGTTTTCATTAGACAAACATAATTTGACAATTACCAGTGTTCACCTAACAAATATCTTCTACTTCTTAACTTGTATACGTACATTCCCTATTATATCACCAACATCCTCAGATTTACGGTTTTAACAGTTGCTAATGTGGTGGGATCTTAATATTTTCCAGTTGGTACAACCATTATCAAATTGTCAGGTGGTTAGGTAATGGACAGATTTTCACTATACCACCTTTATAAACCTTTCCTCTTTCACATTATTTTCTCGAGATTTATTTGAGAGTATTGCCTAAGTGGTTTGTGTTTTGATCTCCTGCTCTGCAGAAAACATACTAGTAAATATAGAGAGTGTGTCTATTTCCCTCCAAGCTGTGGGGGGCAGCCTGAGAACAAACGGGATCTGCTTTGGGAGCTGCCTTGTTGGCTCAGGGGTCTAATTCCAGACATAGCTCTCTGTCCCACCACCCCTTATTAATCACTAACCTTAAAGAAACATCTTGCAGCCCCTGGAGCGCATCTGACGCAGGACAAATGGCTTTTATGACCTGAGTCCTGAGATACGACCTGAGTCTTGAGAAACAAAGTCTTAAGATCTTGATTGATTGCTTTATGTTCCTTATGTGATCTTTGGTGCAAAGAATGTGTTGTATAAGAATTTCCTGGTATAAGGGTATAAAAATCTGTGTGTAAAATAAACAATCATCACTGACTGCAGTGATCCTCTCAACCCCGCTGTGTCTGTATCTACTTATTTCTCAGCCGAGGAATCCCGCGTTTGTGCCTGCGTTGACTCGTCGGCCGGTCCCGACACAAGCACATTAACATCGAGTTTTATCACTTTTGCTACTTAACTAAGAAATAGATTCATGCTTTTAGTTTGCACTTTAATCATTAGCAAGACTGAAATACTCCAAATGGAGGTTTGATGTTTGTATTTCCTCTTATACTATTTGTTCATATCTTTTAACTGTTTATCTATAGATTTACAATTGTTCTTTATATTTTTTAATACTAATCTTTACCAGCCTTGTATATTTCAAATAGTTTTGCATTTTTCTCTTTTTATCAAGAACTTATTAAGCTTGCTGTTGCTCAATTTTTATACAATCAGATCCTTCCAATTCACCACTTGTAATTTAGCCCAGTTTTAATACTCGAGAAATTAATTCCTCCGCTACAGCTGGATAACTATAATATGTCATTTTGTTTCACTTTTAGAAGAGATATTTTCAACTTTAAAATATCTGGAGCTTATTTTTGACAACTAGCATCAGAGGAGGACAGAAGTGCTTTATATCTTTTCTCAGTAACGTCTATTAAATAGGATTCCTGTCTTACTATTTTGTTGTCCAGAACTATCATTTGTTAACTTTTTAGCAAATTTAGAATGCAGGGAATCCTTATTATGTTTTTGTCAATCTACTATTCTGCTTTGCATCTGATACCATACAATATAAATGTCCTTTGTACCACATTTTAAATATTAACAAAATAATTTATTCTATTATTGGTTCATTTCTTTTCAAAAATTTCCGTAATGTGCTTAACTATTATTTTCACTATAGAAATTGTATTGTTGTTTTGTCAATTTCCACAAAATATCATATGGAATCTAATTTGTGTTAACTCCATACATTAGATATTATGTCATGTTACTATTTTAAATCTTCTGATTCTAGAACAGAAAATATCTCTTCATTTATTCAAGTCTTATTCTATTTTTCTTACTGAGAATTAAAATCTTTCTTTTCATAGTTCTCTTTCATTTCCCAAATATTAAACATAAATCAGTTGTCACTATTGTTTTTCATTGTCACTGTAAACGGAAATGCAACTGACTGCAACATTATTTTATTGAAACTGAGAGTGATTTTTGTAACGTAAACACCTACATAAAAGTTATTCTCTAAGAAGTGGTCTTAGAAAGTCACTATTCAAATGCCACTGTCTGTGTGTAAGGCATTTCTGAAACATTCTGGCATTGCCTTTGGATCTAGCTGTGGAACCCCAAAAGAAAAGTCAGAATCAACAACCATGGCAGCCACAGCCTAAGCTCTTAAAACCCAGCCAGCCCTCCCACACTCCCTGTTTCATGCAAAAGTCAAGGGCAGGTGGTCAGGCTCTGTTGACAGCCTGTATCCCAGCCATTTTCTAGGGCGTGCACTCTCCTGGTTTTCTTCACCGGGAGTCCTGGCTTTTAGTGTGTTTCTGGCACTCCCTGATAAAGCTGACATCAGCTCTCTGCTTGCTCTTGGGGTTTGCGGTTTCAGATAACTGCTCCCCCACAGCCCCCACTCCACAGAGCCCTCAGCGGCTAGACAAAACTACACCTTATCTCTTTCCCAACCATCATGGGAGGGGGGCATCTATGAAGAGATTCTACGGCAGGAAGGGGCCCAGCCTCCACCCCAAAGCAGGAAACCCCTCCAGACATGTGTGAGCCTCCCTACCTCACTAGACCTCTCACTCCCCTGGGCAGAAAATGAGCTCACTGAAACACTCCACCGCTAGGCAGCTTCTGCCCTCGGAGATATTGGACAGCGGGGAGATGGGAGGCATTAAGAACCTTTCTTTTCCTTTGAGCTTCAGTCCAGACGTTGTGGTCACAGTGCCAAGACTATCGTACCTCACCTACGGCCGGATTACGGTCATATGTGAAGACCTAGCCCCTCTCCAGATTCCAGCAAGATACAACCTCGATCTTACCTGTCTTGCACCTGCTCTGCCCTTGCCAAGGGGCAGTGGGGCACGTCCAAGGTCCTGGAAGTCAGCATTTCCTCTAAATAACTAAAGGCAGCCAGGCAAGCCTATGGAGAAGCCCTCTGCCTGGAGCCCCAAGAGTCTGGGCTTTCCCAGCCCACCTAAGACACTCATGTCCACAGGAAGAGCCCGTCCAGCACACGTGGTGCTGGCTGGGTCCTTGATGCTGCCCGTCTGAGGGCCCAAATCACTCTTCATTTCTCATCTCCATCCTCAGGCAAACTACTCGTTCCTCTAGATTCTATAATCCTCACCCTGAACCCAGCCTCAGTCAGCAACATGTCATATCTAGCCTTGGGTTCTGACCTGTAGCTCCATCCCTGGGAGGCCCTGCTCTGTTTTCCCACATTTCCTAGACTTTTCCAAACTTCTTAGAGGATTTATCTCCACCCCAATTTCAAAAAAGTGGGGTAGTTCTCGCTCACTTATCTGGGGAGTAACTAAGACCAAGGCCTTCCCAGGTGGCGCTAGTGGTAAAGAACCTGCTTGCCAATGCCAGAGACATACGAGATTCATGTTTGATTGCTGGGTTGGGAAAATCCCTTGCAGGAGGAAATGGCAACTCACTTCAGCATTCTTGCCTGGAGAATCCCATGGACAGAGGAATCTGTGGGCTACAGTCCACAGAGTCAAACACAAATGAAGTGACGCATGCAAGTAAGACCAGAAGTACGGACACTAACACTTGTCCCATATTTTCTAGGTGACAGGAACTGGATCTGCTATTTATAACCTATGAGGAAATATTTAACTTTTTATTTTGGGAAACTGAGGCTAGGTAAAGTGAGAAATAAAAGATGACTCAAGTAAGAGGAAGAGCTCATCATTGAACCCAGAACTCAAAATAAGAAAATTAAAAACATAATCTGGAAAAATGAAAACAGACTGGACTGAAAATTTTCCAAACCAAAAAGAAAAAAAAGAAAGCCATGCTAGATTATCCCAGTTACTGTTCCCTTGTTGCTGTTATTGTTTAGTAGCTAAGTCGTGTCCAGTTCTTTGCAACCCCATGGACTGTATCGTACCAAGTGCCTCTGTCCACAGGAGGCAAGAATACTGGAGTAGATTGCCATTTCTTTCTCCAGGAGATCTTCTCCAGGGATAGAACCCAGGTCTCTTGCATTGCAAGCAGATTCTTTACCATCTGAGCTACCAGGGAAGAATATGGTGTAGGAGGGACACAATAAATGATAGAAACTGTTTCTTGGGACTTCCCTGGCAGTGCAGTGGTTAAGACTCCATGCTTCCACTGCAGGGGGTGCAGGTTCAACTGCTGCTGCTGCTAAGTCGCTTCAGTCGCGTCCGACTCTGTGCGACCCCATAGACGGCAGCCCACCAGGCTCCGCCGTCCCTGGGATTCTACTACTGCTCGGTAAACTAAGATCCTGCATGCATCGCAGTGAGGCCAAAAGAAAAAATGAAACTATTTCGGGCTTCCCAGGTGGTGCCATTTGGTGAAGAATCTTCCTGCCAACGCAGGAGACTCAACAGGCGAGGGTTCACTCCCTGGGTTAGGAATATCCCCTGGAATAGGAAATGGCAACGCACTCCAGTATTCTTGCCTGGGAAATCCCATGGACAGAGGAGCCTGCTGGGCTACAGTCCATGGGGTCACAAAGAGTCAGACACAACTGAGCATGCTCACCTATGCTAGTCTATTTTCTATGGCAATTCCCAGATCCATAAAGGCTATGTCTAGTACTTCATCAAGCAAACATGAACATTTAATAAATTATTTTTAAAAAAAAGGAAAGAAACTGTTTCTGATGATTAGCATCAAGGAGACAAGTTCAGCAGCTGATTGAGTCAACCTTCAGCCAAACCTGTCATGGTCAGGGCTTGATGGAGGTCATGTTTAGGTTTAAGATGCAGAATCTTCCTTCTCACTTTCTTCTGATCACTCTGTCTCAGTTCCAGGTCCCTAATACTGGCTTTAGCCAGGAAACAGTGTGAAAATCTCCCAAGGCCTCTTGGGTTTCTCAAAACCAGAGGTTCTCAAAGTGAAGTCTTCCAACCAGCATCACCTAGGAGGTTGTCAGAAATGCAAATTCTCAGGCCCCGTCCCAGACCTACGGGGTGAGTCTCAACTTTCTAGCTCACATCAGAATCATTGAGAAGGTTTGTTAGAACACAGATTGCTAGACACCACCCCCAGAGTTCCTGATCAGGAGGTCTGGGATGTGGGCTGAGTGTACATTTCTCACAAGCTCCTAGGTGATGCTAACGCTGCTGGACCAAAGAGCACACCTGGATAAGCATGTGCAAGATGACCTTCTCCAACAAAGGGTTGACTCACAGTCATGGGACTCCCCACCTCCCAGCACAGAAACGAGCTCACCCACAAGCCCTTATGAACTGCCCAGGGGGAAACAAGCATTTGCAGAAGGCTGCCTGCCCTTGGAGCAGATAAACTTCAAACAGCATGAGTTGGGATAGGAAATGATAACTCTTCTAAAAAGAGCGAAGATGGCCTTGGGAGAGGCAAGAAGTTCTCTCAGGAATCTCAAGCCAAAAGCCTAAAAACAAATGATCTTTTCATTCTTTTCTTCCAGCCATGGAATGAAAGGTTATTTTAACCCTGGAAGTAAGTGCTCCCCCAACCACAGATGAGGTCTAGCCTGCAGAGAAGTTCTCATCCCTAGCTACACATAATAACCAGCTGGGCAGTGCTGAGAAATACCTAAGCCTGGCCACACCCTCAGAGACAGTTATTTAATTTGACAGGAGGTGGGATCCCAGATAATTTCAGTGTGCAGTCAGGGCTGGGAGTTGCTGGTTGGGCCTGTTGGATGAAATTCTAAGCTAGGTTCCTGAACTAGATATTCACACGTGTGAGCTCTGGCACTTCACAAGTCAGTAAACATAGGGTCAACCCTAGGCTCCACAACCAGATCAATAAGAAAGAGATAACCTTAGGGAGAGTCTTGGTTTTAGTTTATTTTTATTTTTTCAAGTAATTTTATTTCTCTCTCTCTTTATTTTATTTTTTTGGCTGTGCTAGGTCTTCATTACTGCGAGCGCTTTTCTCTAGTTGTGGTGAACAGAAGCCACTCTATAGTTGTGGGGGCGAAGGCGTCTTAAGGTGGTGGCTTCTCTTGCTGTGGAGCACAGACAGACTCTAGAGAGTCCAGGCTTCAGTAGTTGCAGCTCATGGGCTCTAGAGCACAGGCTCAATAGCTGAGGCACACGGACTTAGCTGCTCCGAGGCATGTGGGATCTTCCCAGACCAGGGATCAAACCCTTATCGCCTGCTCTTTACTACTGAGCCACCAGGGGAGCCCCAGTTTGTTTTTTTATTTTTAATTGGAATACAATTGCTTTACAATGTTGTGTTAGTTTCTGCTGTACAACAGCGTGAATCAGCCACATGCATACATATACCCCCTCCTTCTTGAGCCTCCCTCCCATCCCACTCCTGTAAGCCATCAGAGAGCCCTGAGCTGAGCTCCCTGTGTTATACAGCAGCTTCCCACTAGCTATCGAATTTACACGTGGTCGTGTATATAAGTCAGTGCTTCTCTCAATCCATCCCAATCTCTCCTTCCTCCACTGTGTCCACATGTCCTTCTCTAGAGAGTCTTGTCTTTCAACAATTGTTTGTATCAAAATACCTCTTCCTTTCACTTGCTCCGCTCCCCAACACCTCATGGGGGGAGGATGGACAGAATCAAAGAGCTAGTCAGTTTGTATAGAACACAGGAAATAGCTCGCCACAATGCCAGCCAAGCAAGAAAGAAGCCAAGACCTGTGAAAAATAAAAATCTAGGGAACATTAGTCTACAGAATAAAATGGCATCAATCAAACCAACCCTGAAAAGTATCCAAGTCATGAGACTCCTATTCTCTATATGACTGTACCTCTGACGTTTGAGATTCGATTGCCGGTTACTAGAGGCAGGAATGATTTACCAAATCTGGAACCCCTAGTCAGATGGGGGAAAACCAGAATGGACCAGCGGAGAACACAGGAGCAGTCTAAGGAACAGTGTGCGGGAAGGGAAAGGGTGGAGCCGAAGAAACTGGTCTGCTTTAACCACAACTGTTACCCAGAGTATACTGCGTGCAAAGAAGAGGCACCCCCCGACTGCTGACTGTGGTGAGCCCCAGGTGCAGATGTCCAAGGTTCCCAGAGAGGTGCTGGGTGGAGGAACTGATTGTAATCTATAATTGTACCAAAAGTAAGGCAAACAGTACAGGTGCCACAACACTGTAGACAGGCTCCCTAGGTTGACCTATTTCTCTGGTCCTTTTAATTAGCGGGGTTCTCAAACTCTGCCACCCACTAGAACCACCCGTGGCCTTTTAAAAAACCTCGATGCCCAAGTCATACCCTACACCAATTAAATCAGAATGTCCAGGGGTAGGATCTGGGCACCAGGATCTTTAAATGATTCCTCAAGTGATTCCAATGTACAGCGCAAGTTTGGCATCATTGCCCTAAGTCCACATCAGGACCGAGAAAAAGCATAGCAAGTGAAGACAGTAAAGAGCAGGAGGTACTGTGTGGCATGTGGGATCTTAGTTCCCTGATCGGGGATCAAACCGGCCCCCCTTGCAGAGGAAGCCTGGAGTCCTAAACATTGGACCGCCAGGTAAGTCCTAGGTCTGAAACGTATTAAAAATTTCTTCTCAGTGAGGAAGCATTCAAAGATCATGAATGAGGTCTCCACTTTCTTCTCCCAAACTGAGTCCAACTTTTGTGCCCCAATTTGGTTAAATTGATTTCTCACTGGACTTGAGATCTGAAGTTCTTCTTTTATTCCTTTTCTAAAACCCTCTTGGGACCTTGCCAATTCTAAAGTAGTCTGTAGGTAAAGATCGCTGATTCTTTGTCACCCCAAGGACTGTAAGCTAGCCAGGCTCTTCTGTCCATGGGATTCCCCAGGCAAAAATGCTGGAGTGGATAGCCATTCCCTTCCCCAGGAGATCTTCCCAACCCAGGGATTGAACCCAGGACTCCTGCATTGCAGGTGGATTCTTTACCGTCTGAGCTACCAGAGAAGCCCAAAGGTCACAGATACCAGTTTGGAAATAAATGTGGTCAGGAGCAGTAATCAAATTAGAATCTTTTTGTGTAAACAAATCTATACTTACCTTAAATGTTTAATTCTGTCACCTCTACATTAAGTAAAAAGCAGAAAATATTTTGTTATCAACTACTTTTTTTTGTCACTTATTTAAAATTTCAGGAAGACTCCATGGACAGAGCACAGTTAGTAACAAAGGGAACTTCCAGGGAGATTCCTCCTGAGTATATAGCCCCACAAAAGACATGCAACATGCAGAAGTAAATGGCAAACTTTGAAGACATTATGCTAAGTGAAAGAAGCCAGATACAATAGGAAAAATATTGTATGATTCCATTTACAGGAAACTTCCAAAACAGTCAAATCCATGCAAACAGAAAGTGGATTAGAGGTTACCAGAGGCTGTGAAGAGGAAAGAATGAGGTGTGCCCATGGATGGGTGTGGGGTTTCTTTTTGGGATAATGAAAATGTTCTGGAACCAGAAAGTGGAGATGGTTGCACAACATCATGAATGTACTTACATTGAACTGTACAGTTTACAATAAAAAATAAAATACAATAAAAGCAATTACAGGCAAAAATAGATGGCTAAGAAGACAGAAAAAAAGCAATGCAAATAAGAAACAACTGCCAAGAATCAGACATCACATAAGATAAACTTAAACAACAAGCATTAGGCCATAGCAATATTTTTCTTGGATCTGTCTCTTGAAGCAAAGGGAATAAATGCAAAAAGAAACAAATGGGACCTAATTAAACTGAAAAGATTTTGCACAGCAAAGGAAACCATCGACAAAATGAAAAGAGAACCTACAGAATAGGAGAGAATATTTGCAAACGCTATGACCAATAAGGGATTAATAGCCAAAGTACATAATATCCAACATATATAAACAGCTCAAACAACTCAACATCAAAACAAAATCAAACAATTTAAAAATGGACAGAACTGAATAGACATTTTTCCAAAAAGGAAATACAGATAGCCAACAAACACATGAAAAAATCCTCAGCATCACTAATTATCAGGGAAATGCAGATCAAAATCACAATGAAATAGCACTTCACACCTGTCAGAATGGTTATCATCAAAAAGAACACAAATAACAAATGTTGGCAAGGATGTGGAGAAAATGGAACCCTCATACACTGTTGGTGGGAATGTACATTGGTGCAACCATTGTGGAGAAGAGTATGGAGGTCTATCAGAAAACTAAAAATAAAACTACCACATAATCCATTAATTCCACTACTGGGTATATATCTGAAAAAAGCAAAAACACTAATTTAAAAGGATACATACCCTGGTATTCATAGAAGCACTATTTACAATTGCCAAGTTATGGAAGCAACCAAAGAGTCCATCAACAGATAGACAGATAAAGAAGATGTAGTATACTTTAGAATACCACAGTGGAATACTACTCAGCCATAAAAAAGAACAAAATTATGCCATTTGCAGAAACACAGAAGGACTTGGAGGACTTTACACTAAGTGAAATAAGTCAGACAGAGAAAGAAAAGTACTGTACGATATCGCATATATAAAATCCAAAAAAATACAACAAACAGTGAATATAACAAAAAGAAGCAGACTTACAGATATAGAGAGAACAAACTAGTGGTTTCCAGTAGGGGTAAGGGGAGGAGAAATGTAGCAGTGGGAGATACAAACTATTAGGTGTAAGATAGGCTCAAGGATATATTGTACAAAATGGGGAACAGGGCCAATATTTTGTAACAACTATAAATGGAAAGAAATTTTTAAAAATTGTATAAAAATTTTTAAAAATAAATTTTAAAACAAGCAGTATGACTTAAAAGTGCTAGAGACTAACAATATATAAACAGTTGAAACCATAATGAGGAACAACTTCACATTCCTTGTATTGGCACAATTTGTAAAAGGTTGATGACATCAACTGGCAAGGATATGAAACAAAGGAACGTTCATATTTTTCTGGTAGGACTAAAACTTGGTATGCACACCTGGAGATTTGGTATTGGCCCTTAAAACTTAAGCAGGGGAATTCCACTACTAGATACTTAGGTAACTCTTCCATGTGTACACAAAGAAAGATATTCCAAATTATTAGTTTATAACAACAAAAAACTGAAAACAACCTATATTTTAATAACAAGAAAATTGATACATAAATCGTGTACGTTTGTACAAAAGAAAGCAATTGTTTATAAAAGAAAGAACTAGAGCAGTCCCTCTCTTAAAATGATGGGGTTTGGAGGCCCGTGTTGTTGTCGCTGTTTAGTTGCTAAGTCATGTCTGACTCTTTTGTGACCCCACAGACTCTAGCCTGCCAGGTTCCTCAGTCCACAGGATTTCCCAGGCAACAATACTGGGGTGGGTTGCCATTTCCTTCTCCAGGGACTCTTTCCAATCCAGGACTCAAGTACCTAAACACTTAGACGTAATTAATCAAGCTAAGAAATGGTTTAATAAAATATGTTCTCTCTTCCTATCCTGACAAACGCACTTTCATAATGACCTGGAAGGCCAAGTTCAAATTTAGAACACTCAGACTCCTTTGAGTTCTGTGATAGAATATAGTAACAGTAGAATGAAGAAAGTCAGCCCTGGCTCCCACCTCCAGCCCATCACTTCTCTTCTCCCCATCAGGCTCTATTCCACATTGCTAGTGCCATCAGACAGAGGCAATGAACATGCCAGCCTGTACATCCAGATTCCTTCCACATGTCAGAAGACCGAGGGCAGAGGCCCACTTAGGGCCTGGAAATGGGCTTGAGAATTCTAGGGTTCTGGGAACCCACAGCATAGTCTAGAACGATGAGGGGGAGGAGGAGGGCCCTGGAGGGAGGCCACAGGGTCTAGATGAGCACGATTCCTTAACTGCACAGACTCCTCAAAAGGTGAGTATGTATACACCTGGGCTAGAACTAGGACCCTACAGCAGAGGGCACAGGGCAGAAATTTGTCTTGCCCAGGTCGCAAGGTGGTATAGAAACAGGGCTTTGTTAGCAGGAGTGAGTCTCAAACATTAAGCTGTGCAAACAAGACGAAATAAGGCAAATATTTGCATACCTGATCACTGATGTAATCTACAGCCTTGAAAACAGGCAAAACAATCCTACATATTGCTTAGAAATAAATACATGTGTAGAAAGATAATAAACATGTGGGGAAAAATAAATATCAAACGCAGAACCGTGTTGTGGGATTGTAAACTGGTATGGCCATTATGGAAAACAGAATAGAGTTCCTCAAAAAATTAAAAATAGAACAACATATGATCCAGCAATCTCACTGCTGGGTGTATATCCAAAGGAAATGAAATCAGTATCTCGAAGAAATATCTGCACTCCCAAGCTGATCGCTGCATTATTCACAACAGCCAAGACATGGAAACAACCTGAGCGTGCATCCCCAGATGCATGGATAAAGAAAATGTGGTTTAGATGTGTAAAATGAAACGTCATTCAGTCATAAAAACAAGGAAACTGCCATTTGTGACATGTATAAACCTAAAAGACCTTACGCTAGATGAAATAAGCCAGGCACAGAAAGACAAAAACTACACGATCTCACTTATACACGGAATCTAAGTCACACACATCAAATATGAGAGTAGAATGGTAGCTGTCAGGGATTTGAGTGGAGGAGGAGGGACGTCGGTCAAAGGGTACAAACTTTCACCTATAAGATGAAGAAGTTCTGGATCTCTAAGGTACAACATGGTGACCACAGTTGATAATAAATATCGCTTACTTGATTCTTGCTAAGAGAGTTGTTATTAAATGCTCTCATCATTTAAAAAAAATGGGGGTAAATAGGACTTCCCTATTGAGAAGTGGCCTCAGTGGCTAAGACTTCCCACTCTCAACTTACGGGGCCCTGGTTAAGAAACTAGATCCCTCATGCCACAACTAAGAGTCCGAACGTCACAATGAAGATCTAAGACCCACGTGCTGCAACTAAGACCCCAGCGCAGCCAAATAAATAAATAAACAAACTTTTTTAAAATGGGGGTAAATAGATGAGGTGATAAATAGGTTAATCAGCTTGACTGAGGGAATCACTACACAATGTATACATATATCAAAATACTACATTGTACACCCTAAATATGCACAATGTTTATTAGTCAATCATACTTAAAGCTGTTATGTTTATCACTAGTTATCACCTCTAAACTGGGGGAGATAATCAAAGATGATGCCATCCAACCATCTCATGGCATCACCGACTCAACGGACATGAGTTTGAGCAAGCTCCGGAAGTTGGTGATGGACAGAGAAGCCTGGCGTGCTGCAGTCCATGGGGTCACCAAGAGTCGGACACGACTGAGCGATTGGACTGAACTGATCAAAAGTGAGAATTCTGGGGCTTTTAACTGTGTAATATTTTATTTCTGAACCAGATTTGTGGGTACACAGATTTTCATTGTATGTATATAGTGTCATAAACAAATAGATAACACATGTTAAAAACTTTCATAAGAAAATATTTTTAAAATTAAAATAATGATACGATTGTATACCCTTCAGATTAGCACAAATGCAAAGTCTGGGCAGCGGTTCAGTCCCTGGTCAGGGAACTAAGATCTCACATGCTTTGAGGTACAGTCAAAAGTTAAAAAGAAAAGAAATAAAGAGAGACTTCTCTGGCAGTCCAGCAGTTAAGACTCTGTGCTTCCACTGCAGGGGTCGCACATTCAACGCCTGGTCAGGGAACTAAGATCTCACATGCTGCAGTCAAAAAGTTAAAAGGAAAAGAAAAGAAAAAGTCTGATAATACCAAGTGCTAATTGTCTATAAAATCAGGAAAGTGAGACTACCAAATATGAAGATGTAAACTAGCCCCATGGTTCAGATGGTAAAGAATCTACCTGCAATGCAGGAGACCCAGGTTCGATCCCTGAGTCAGAAAGATTCCCCTGAAGATGGGAATGGCAACCCACTCCAGTATTCTTGCCTGGAAAATTTCATGGACTGTGGAGCCTGGTAGGCTACAGTCCATGGGGTCACAAAGAGTTGGACACAACTGAAGGGCTAACACTTTCAAGGTAAAAATACTTTTATTACATTGATTTGTCAGAATCTGCAAAAGGTGAAGCAAACACTGAACCCAGAAATTCCATTTCCTAATGGGCTTCTGTGGTGACTCAGACAGTAAAGAATACACCAGACATGCAGGAGACCTGGGTTCAATCCCTGCGTTGGGAAGATCCCCTGGAGGAGGGCATGGCTACCCTCTCCAGTATCCTTGCCTGGAGAGTCCCATGGACAGAGGAGCCTGGTGGGCTACAGTCCATGGGGTAACAGAGTCTGGCACGACTGAGCAACTAAGTACAGCATAGCACAGTGATATACTTTGGAGAAGCTTTTGCCATGAGCACCAAGAGACAAGTATCCTCTTGGCAGCACGCTTCTTTGTAGCAAAAAATTAGAAATATTCTAAATGTCCATTATTGTGGGAATAGGTACAAATCATATGATGAAATGCTATACAGCTGTTAAGATGAATAAACTAGATCCTTATAACAGCATGAATTGATCTTCAAAACATAACACTGCGTAAAAATTCTAAAACACATAAAGCAACACTACATGTTGTATATGAATAAAAACATAGAGGAGAGGAAATTTTAAAATCATGGACACACACCAAAATCACGACTGAGGTGGTTTCTGGGGAAAGAGGTAAATGAGACAAAGGAAGAGAAAAAAACAATAACTTTAGGCACGTTATGGTTTTTATTTTATTATAAAATAAAAGAAGCAAAAATGAAAAATGTAAATATTTATTCTGAGAGGTGAATTATAAGCTTATTATACTATATATTGTTTTATATAGTGTAGCTTTTGTGATATACTCATAATATATAGACTCTGATGCTTGTTATACTATTGTTTGCTTTTTTTTTTAATTTATGAGATAATCGATTCATTCTCTTCCTATCTACCCACCCCCACCCAAAGTTTCAATTACGCAAACAGGAAAGTCATACAAACAGGAAGAGCCCAGAGGATACACCCACAGCAGCAGAAACCGCGAAGCTGGTTGAAGGCACTCAGAGAGCCTGCTTTAAACAGTTAAACAGAAACCATGCTTACAAAAAAATATCTTGAACCTGAATTAATGAAAGATCACACTTCCTACAGCTGCTTGACAATGCCCGTAGCTAAGTCCTACAGGGGACTGCCCTGGTGGTCAAATGGCTAAGACTCTGTGCTCCCAATACAGGGGGCCTGGGTTTGATCCTTGGTCAGGCAACTAAGATCCTGAAAGCCGCAACTAAGACCCACTGCAGTCAAGTAAATAAATAAATATTTTTTTTAAAAAAAAGAAGTTATGTAGATCTGAGTTCAACACTAACTTTGTCAGCTATCTGCTATGTGACCTTTGGTAAAATTCTAAACAGCTCTAGGCCTGAATTTCCTTACATTAAACTGAAACTGAAGCTGTTAGTCACTCAGTCGTGTCTGACTCTGCGACCCCACGGACTGTAGCCCTGCAGGCTCCTCTGCCATGTGATTCTCCAGGCAAGAACACTGGGGTGGGTTGACATTTTCTTCTCCAGGGGATCTTCCAGGGACCAGGGATCGAATCCGGGTCTCCTGCATTTCAGGCAGATTTTTTACCATTTGAGCCACCAGGGAAGTTCCTAACATTTAGATGGGGTTTATAACGTCTACCTCAAGAATCAAGACAGAGACTAACTTGGATACCATCTCCGAAGTACTTATCATAGTGCTTGGTACACAGTTATTTGTTCAATAAATGGTAGCTATTATTTGTGTCAGAACTGAGATTAGAACTCCATGTGTGGGTGTATGTTTCAGCAAAGCAAAAAGAAATATCCACAACAAAGGACCAAAACTATTTTCCAACGATGAAGCAAGCCCTATCATCAACTAAAATGTCTAGCTAAAAGCAACTTAAAAGAAAAGATCAGAACTGCAGAATTTATAGGAGAAATCCAATCTATAAATAATAGTAATACAGAGGAAAATTTATAAGTCCAGCAAAAGGCAAACAGTCCTCATGCAAACAGGGAACAGTTACTGAACTGAATGTTAATCCCAACATGGGCATCAATTGGTCAATAGAGCCCATCACCCTGTAATCCAGAAAGAAAGCCCATATGAGTTTGATGTGTCAAACTCATCTTTTAGAAGATGAGGTTTTATAAGTTGCTAAGAAAGGGAGAATATTTTAAAACATACTTGGGGAAAAAATATATTTTTTAGGCTTTGAGGCAAAAGAAAAAGAATTCTCCCAATGGTCCTTATTATGAGGACATGATTTACATTAATGGAATAAAATTTTTTAATCCTCAAACTCAAAAGTGATATAAAAATAATTTTAAAATATGACTAGACCAATACATTTAAGAAATAAGACTTTATCACTCAACTAAAAAAAAGAAAAAAGACTTTCATGAATTCTCCAGAAAATCCACCCAAACTTGCATAAACTAAATTATTCCTCCAGACCATATTATTCATATAGAACATATTATTCCCCTTTTAAAATATAGAAAAGTGCAGCTCAACTACCCAACTCATGAACTTAAAACAGTTTTGATGTTTCAAACAACAAAGAATAATAATTATAAAGCAACAAACTAAAATTTCTAAACGTACTATGTGTAATAAAACTAAGTTTCTAAATATATTAGATATATTGCAACATATTAAAACAATTATGGATTATGTCTGACCGGGTTTTATTCCCTGTAAATGCAAGTCCAAATATATGGCAGTCAGAGAAATTTGAAAACCATCTGGATATTATATGATATTAAAATTATAATTGTTAAAAAAAAGTGAACATTGCACTGCAGTTATATTAATAGAGTCCTTCATCTTTGGAGATACTAGAGTATTTACAAAGCAACTAATCTCAGGCATTTGGCTTAAAATAACACATTGGTGTTGGGGATGGGGATGGGAAGGGGAGAATAAATGAGCCAAGACTGGCCTTACTTTGAAAACTGTTGAAACTATGGGTACATAGGGGTTCATCATTCTCTCTTCTCTACTTTAGTGTATGTTGAAAATACTCATAGTAAAAAAAAATGTAAAGACAAGAAGTCTATGTATTTAAAACTAAAAGCCGGCACTAACTGGTGAAGAATTTTTCACAACAAAACAGAAAAGACCACAAAGCCTTTCATCCCCGTTGTTATTTGGTAGAGCATTAGAATGTTCCTTCCTTTTTTTTTTTTTTTTGTCTTAATCTCTACCCTCTTTTCCTCCTTCCTGGTTTCATACGTTGCTGACTTAGATGACTTCTTCCAAACTCATACCTTCCTAAAACTCAGAAACAGACTTTCAAATTGTTGCCCCACAACATAATAAATATTTCTTTTTAATAACAACGGAGCATATTTTGAAAATTTTGCTCTAAACGAATTAAAAAAAAAATCATCTCATCTAATCTCATCCATTTACAACCTCTGTCTTGTATGTTTTATCACACAAATATTGGGAGTGAGAAATCTAAAGTTCTTAGTGAATACTTACCTGCTGAAGAGTTTGAAGACCACCATTTTGGACACTAAGGCACCACTAGAAGTTTGTAAGGAGGGAGGAAGTGTGACAAGTGCTACATCAAGAAAAACAATTTAGCAGAAGTACGCACAGATAGGAAAGATAGGGAGAAAGACTGTGGTCAGAGAAAATCACTCACTAATACAACAAGACATTCATTTAGAAGTGAGATTGAAAAGTAGGAAATAGATAAGGAAGGCTCAGGAGTGATCAGTGAAAGGACTTATTGATTAATGGTTAAGGTGATGTGAAGGAGGAAGAAGAGGTTGAGGGGAGTGTCAGAAACCCCGCCCTGGGGGAAAGAAAATGGTTTTGACTCAGATTGACAGGATATTTAGAGGCAGATACTTCTCAGACACCTGGAGATGAAGAACCTAGAGTCTACTGAAGGCCTACGGGGGTACACAAGGGAGCCATCTTTGTAGATGTGACAACTGAACCCACTGGAGTCAGGGCTTTGGGGAGAGAAGTGGAAGAAGGTCCATCAAAAGGATTAACCCAAACGTTGGGGCACACCTATATCCAGGAGACAAAACAAGTGGAAACACAGAAGCGGCTGCCAGGGAGATACTGCATCACTGTCTCAAAGTGGTCCCAAGAGTGGTTTGGTCAAAAGGTAGGTTGGCCAAAGGTGCAGGCCACCGTGGCGACCACGAGGAAGGACCTCTGAGCGGACCCATCGTTGGTAACCTTGAATAGGACCATTCTGGTCCGATGGAGCGGTCTAGAGTCAGATATTAGAAAAGGGATAATGAGAAGGGGGAGACAGGCGCTAGGAATGGAGGGCCAAGCAGAGCCCCGCAGGCGCTGCGATGGAGACAGATCCCGGGGGCCAGGCGCGCCCGGGGGTCTGGGAAGACCACACAAAAACCCCTAGCGGGTAAGGTAGCCGAGAGGGAGAGACTTAAGTTTCCAGAGAGTGGAGGCATTTTCGATCGTTCCCAAACCTGCCTCCAAACCCTCTAGAACCTGGCATGCCCAAAAGAACTTTATTCTTACGAGAAAAGCGAAAGTGTTAGTTGCTCAGTCGTGTCCGACTCTTTGCGACTCCATGGACTGTAGCCCCCCAGGCTCCCCTGGCAAGAATACTGGAGTGGGTTGCCATGCCCTCCTCCAGGGGATCTTCCCGACCCAGGGATCGAACCCGGGTTTTCCGCATTGCAGACAGACCCTTACGGAAGTGGGGAGTTCATCCTAGTCTTCACCGGGGCAATAGTGCCCTAGCCATATTGGAGGAAAGGCCCGACGGCTCTGGAGGGGAGGAAATTTCCAAGAGAAGAAGCGCGGGCCCCGTGAGAAGCGAGGCAGAGGCATCGGGCGCGCGGTCCCAGCGAGGGCGCGCCCCTCCCAGAGCAGCAGCCGCCGTCCTCCCAAAGCCAGGACCCGGGGGAGCCGCCCCTCCCGCTCAGGGCACTCACCGCTCCGACTGAGAATAGTGGCACCGGCCCAGCAGGTTGAGCTTGCAGAGGTGCAGGTTCCCGCAGGGTTTGTTGCAGTACTTGCGACGGCAGACCCGGGCTCGAGTGGTGGCCACCACGGACCGGGTGACTCCTTCCTTGCCGCCCGTCTCCAACACCACGAAGCGGTCGGGCCCGGCCTCCTCCAGCACCTCGCAGAGCTGCGCCTCGGACAGCTGCATCTCGCGGAGCAGTGCTTCCAGGGCCATGCGCCCCCCGTGGGCGCACAGGATCTTGGTGATGAAACTGCACACCCCGGGGTCCGCCATGGCGCGCTGCACCGGCCTGACCTCCGCGCGGAACTCGGCTGCTGAGAGAATCGAAACTTACTAGAGTCCCTGGGGCAGGAGGCGGGCGCCGCGCGGGCTGGGCGCGCCCGGGGCCAGCGAGCGAGCGTGCGCTATCCGCCGCCCGTTAGCCTAGCCCGGTGGTTTCGGTTTCCGAAAAGCTCGGATGAGAGGCCAGATCTCACCGACCCCGGTCCCTGCGTCAGATCCAAAGCCGATCGCGACGGCCACTTCGTGCAAAGAGAGCCAACAAGTGCGGGCTTGGCTGCCGGCGACCGTGGAGACCACTGGACGGCTGCCCCCTCGTCTCCAGTCTCCTGGAGGGTCGGGTTCTCCAGCTGGGCGCCGAGAGGCTTCTTCGGAAAGAAGAGAAACTAAAAGGAAAAAAAAAAAAAAGACCTCTGGGCTCTGGCAGAGCTTTTATAAGCCAGACGAAGCGGCGAATGACGCGAGTCTTGGGAGCCCTCTTGAGGAGCCCTCTGTTCTCTACCCCACCCATCCCCGGAAAGAACGGACCCAAGAGACCGCCTGCTCTGAGCCCCGCACCCTGCCTCCGGTATTAGTTGTTGTTTGTCGTTTAGTCGCTCAGTCCGACTCTTTGTGACCGCCTGGACTGCAGCCCGCCAGGCTTCCCTGTCCTTCACCATCTCCTGGAGTTTGCCCAAACCCATGTCCATCGAGTCGGTGAAGCCATCCAACCATCTCGTCCTCTGTCGCCCCTTTCTCCTCCTGCCCTCGGTCTTTCCCAGCATCAGGGTCTTTTCCAGTGAGTCAGCTCTTAGCATCAGGTGGCCAGAGTATTGGAGCTTCAACTTCAGCATCAGTGAATCTTTACAGCTCCACGAGTTAGATATTATTATCCTCACTCTCCTCCAGGAAGTAATCTGAGCAAACAGCCGACAAGCTGGAGCCGGAATACTACCCAAGGTTTCCCAAATCTGGCCCCCAGACTCCAGATCGAGGTCCGTCTGGCCAGGACCGCTGGGTAGTGTCTCTCTCAGCACCCGACCTTCTCCAAAAACAATCATTGTTGCTCTCCTGCTTTTTCGCCTTCTTTTGAGCTCTTTGAAGAACCACTTCTTGACACATTCTTGCCTGTCTATAACTGTTAACAGAGGTGCCCCAGACACAGCTTAATCTCCGATAGCAATTAGTCACAGTCGGGCATGCTTAGACAGATCCCAGGACTTCAGCTAGATTTCCCCTCTCTGAATATTTGGACATGATCTTTTCCCCTTCACTGGGGACTCCCTAAGACCCCAGAGTTGGTATAAAAGAAAAAAGTGAAAGTGAAAGTTGCTCAGTCTGTCCGACTCTTGGGGTCCCCATGGACTGTAGCCCACCAGGCTCTTCTGTCCATGGAATTCTCCAGGCCAGAATACTGGAGTGGGTAGCCGTTCCTTTCGCCAGGAGATCTTCCCAACCCAGGGATCGAAACCAGGTCTCCCACATTTGCAGGCAGAGTCTTTACCATCTGAGCCATCGTATAAAGATTAAAGTGAAAACATTTGAACTACAGAGGATGCAGAAAGAAATTTATCTGAATTTCTCTTAATCTGAGTAAAGCAAAGGCCTCCAGAAAATGCATCTATCTTTCAACCCCTTCCAAGGGAGTTTCCTGCTAACTCAATTGCCCTGGAGACAGAATATCCGTTGCAGTTAGCATCAAAAAGCCAGATAGAACCTTCCGTACCCCTCTGCTGCTGCTGCTAAGTCGCGTCAGTTGTGTCCAACTCTGTGCGACCCCATAGACAGCAGCCCTCCTCCGTCCCTGGGATTCTCCAGGCAAGAATACTGGAGTGTGTTGCCATTTCCTTCTCCACCATACCCCTCTACTGAAGTCCTAAAAAAGAAACCCTTCTGTTAATTGAGGTATATAAAGTGATTTCAGGCAATTCCAGGAGGTTTCCATTATTGGAAGCTTCCCCCTACCCATGCTAAATAAATCTCTTTTCTCTTTTCATTTTTTTTTCCTTTCTCTTTTTAATCTGTCTACTGCCAGTTAATGTGCAAGACCCAATGACTGGATTCAAATTGGAATAGGAAAAAGTTTTCCTCCCAACACTCCTGAGTGGAATGTCATTGATCAGACAAGTCATAACGCTTTTTTTTAAATGACAGAATTCAGTAGTCAAACTAAAAATTCTTCAAAATGATGAATGGGCATTCTCAGGTTAGTAATTCATGACTGATGAACAGTGTCTTAGAAATACAGTACTTTGGTACGAAAACCAGCAAAATCTGGGTTCCTTCTAGCTGTTACTATATAGTTGTCTTTGATTCACTTGGCCTGATTTGTGGTCTGACAGGTTCCCACAGACTGGGTTTTCTTTTTTTTTTAAAGTTTGTATTGGTGTATAGTTGGTTTGCAATGTTATACGAGTTTCAGGTGTACACCGAAGTGAATCAGTTATATATATATCCACTCTTTTTTAGATTCTTTTCCATATAGGCCATTACAGAGTATTAAGTAGAGTTACCTATGCTATACTGTAGGTCTTTATTAGTTATCTGTGTTATATACAATAGTGTATATATGTCAATCCCAATCTTCCAATTTATCCCTCCCCCCTTTACCCCCTGGTAACTATAAGTTTGTTTTCTAGATCAGTAACTCTATCTCTGTTTTGTAGATAAGTTCATTTGTACCTTTTTTTTTTTTTTTTAGATTCCACATATACTCATATGGGCTGGGCTTTCGATATGAAATTAAATTCACCACAGTATCTTCCCTGTGGCTCTTACTTTACTTAGTTACTCTGAATGTTTCAGAGAAGAATCAATTCTGACTCCATGTTGAAACTGATTCTTTGACTTGCTTTTCATTGCTGTTGTTATTATAATCATACATAATGGACTGCCTCAGTGGACCCTGCCGCTCTGCCTGACTGTTAAACTAAAGTGTCTTTGTTCAGGTGATAGAAAGATAACCTGAACCTGCCCACCTGTAACTCTGGTACTCTTGTCTGGAAAATCCCATGGACGGAGGAGCCTGGTAGGCTACAGTCTATGGGGTCGCTAGGAGTCGGACACGACTGAGCGACTTCACTTTCACTTTTCACTTTCGTGCATTGGAGAAGGAAATGGCAACCCACTCCAGTATTCTTGCCTGGAGAATCCCAGGGACAGTGGAGCCTGGTGGGCTGCCATCTATGGGGTCGCACAGAGTCAGACACGACTTAAGTGACTTAGCAGCAGTAGCAGCCCACCTATAAAAAGGATATTAACACATCCCTTTCAAAGGCTGCCCAGTCCCATTCCCAGAGATGTTTTTCAAGACTGATGGTCTTTTTTACTTTACTTTCTCACCACCTCTCCTCCTCTGTTCTGCCTCTTGACTTCAGTTCCTCAATGCTTCTCTCTCTAGTTCTATAAAAGAACTTAGCATCAAGACCCCAAGAAGAAGGTTATTTTGAGACATTAGTCTGCCATCTTCTCAGTCAGTTGGCTTTCAGAATACAGTCATATTCCTTGCCTCAACACCTGTCTCTTAGATTCATTGACCTGTCATGCGAGGAGCAGAGCGAGCTTGGACTCAGTAACATGAACATATAGAAGTTTAAGAAATCATCCCTGTAGTCAAGGACCTTATGTTTGGGAAGAGATGCACAAACATTAAAACAAAAGGGAATCCGTGGTTAAATGCTGGGACAGGTATATAGGAGACTGGAGAAGAATAGAGTTTGGTGAGAGTGGTTGGGAATAGAGATATAAAATTCCCCTCAGTTTGAGGATCTGAGAGACAAATGTAAGGGGCTGTGGAGAGGAAAAAAAGCAGAGATTTAGGAAATTTGTGTTGTCACAGGTTGGGTTCTCCAGGAAGCAGACACTGTTGCGGAGTTAAGAATACAGAAGATTGCTGGGAGGGTAACACCAAAGAAAGTCAAGGGAAGAAGCCAAGATTGGTCTGTGGGAGCCACCAGCCTTCGTTGTAGGAGTCACTACATCTCTGCCAGTCCAACTTGGGCAGGAGACTAGGCTCAGGCAGATAGCCTAGGCCCTCATACCACTGTCCCAGATGGCCATTGGCAGGGGCCACTGGAGAAGTGCGTGACTTCAGCTCAGTCACTGAGGTGAAGCCTGAAAGAGTGGGAGCTGGGTGCTCTCAGCTAAACACACTCCTTGCAGCTAGGGAGCAAGTCCTGGCTTGAAGGGAAATCTTAGTGATGCCATGTCCACACTCTGCACCACGTGGATCTTGTTTCTCCACCTGTACTCAAGGAACAGCTTCTTCAGGGATCACTGGGCCACTCTTCCTGAAAAGAAACTTAGAAGAGGGAAGTTAATGAAGTGAAGGGCTTCCCTGGTGGCTCAGATGGTAAAGAATCTTCCTGCAGTGCAGGAGACCTGGGTTTGATCCCTGAGTTGGGAAGATCCCCTGGAAAAGGGCTTGAGCCCATTCCAGTGTTCTTGCCCGGAGAAATCAATGGACAGAGGAGCCTGGCGGGCTACAGTCCATAGAGATGCAAAGAGTCAGACAGGACTGAAGTGACTGGGCACACACAATAGCTTCTGCCACTGCAGTTGGTTGTAGAAACCACAACTGGTCCTCATCGTTTCCCTCCACCACTATCCATTTCATTTTAATTATTTTATTGAATATAGTTGATTTATAATATTGTGTTAGTTTTAGGTGTACAGCAAAGTGATTTGGTTATATAAATGTATATATATTCTTTTTTGGTTCTGTTATTATTTATTCAGTTCAGTTCAGTTTCTCAGTCATGTCCGACTCTTTGAGACCCCATGAATCGCAGCACGCCAGGCCTCCCTGTCCATCACCAACTCCCGGAGTTTACCTAAACTCATGTCCATCGAGTTGGTGATGCCATCCAGCCATCTCATCCTCTGTCGTCCCCTTCCCCTCCTGCCCCCAATCCTTCCCAGCATCAGGGTCTTTTCCAATGAATCACCTCTTCGCATGAGGTGGCCAAAGAATTGGAGTTTCAGCTTCAACATCAGTCCTTCCAATGAACACCCAGGACTGATCTCCTTTAGGATGGACTGGTTGGATCAATTCTTCAGCGCTCAGCTTTCTTCACAGTCCAACTCTCAGATCCATACATGATGACTGGAAAAACCATAGCCTTGACTAGACGGACCTTTGTTGACAAAGTAATGTCTCTGCTTTTAAATATGCTATCTAGGTTGGCCATAACCTTCCTTCCAAGGAGTAAGCGTCTTTTAATTTCATGGCTGCAATCACCATCTGCAGTGATTTTGGAGCTGAAAAAAATAAAGTCTGACACTGTTTCCACTGTTTCCCCATCTATTTCCCAAGAAGTGATGGCACCAAGGTATTAAATATAGTTTTCTGTGCTGTGCAGCAAATCCTTGTTGTTTATTTTATATATAGTAGTATATATCTGTTAATATCATACTCTCCATTTATCCCTCCCTCCCTTCCCCATGGGTAACCGTAAGTTTATTTTCTATGTCTGTGAGTCTGTTTCTGTTTTGTAAGATCATTTGTACTCTTTTTTAGATTCCACATGTAAGTGATATTATATAATATTTGTCTTTCTTAGTATGATAATGTCTAGGTCCATTTGTGTTGCTGCAAATGGATTTATTTCATTTTTTTTATGGTTAATATTCTATTGTATGTACAACATCTACTTTATCCATTCATTTGTTGATGGATACTAGGTCACTTCCATGTCTTAGCTATTGTAAATAGTGCTGCTAAGAACATTGGGGTACATGTATCTTTTCAAATTAGAACTTTCATCTTTTCCAGATATATGCCAAGGAGTGGAATAGTTTGACCAGATGGTGGTTCTATTTTTAGTTTTCTAAGAAACCTCCATTACTGTTTTCCATGGTAGCTGCAACCAATTTATTCACTACATTCCCACCAACAGTGTAGGAGGGTTCCCTTTTCTCCACACCCTGCCCAGCATTTGTAGACTTTTTGATGACTATCCATTTCCAATTCCTCTCACCCTAGGTGAGGTGAGTCTCAGTAGTCCACCAGGGTGGGTACCCCAAACCCTCATTCCTAAGAGGTCCGAACACCTTCACAGACCACTGTTGTTGCTCTTTTCTTGTCCATTCTCAGTCACAGTTGGACAAAAGGTACCAGCTGACACCCAAATAGGTCACTGGAGTGCACACATGTTCCTCCCTCCCCCTTCTAACAGCATCCCTGCTTCCTCCTGCTGACCACATCAAGGTATCTCTGATAAGACAGTCGTTTCTTATCTTACTTCTGGTCTCTCACCATCAGGAGGTCAAAGTGTCTGGTGGCAGCCACAACGTGCAATCCAGTGGGACATTTGCTATATCCTCAGGCAATAATGTGCCCTTTTTTGGGACCAAGACCTCTAATTTTGCAGAGCCTGGATATGTGAGGAATAGTGGAAGACCAGTGGGTTTGTAGGAGACCTAAACTTGACATCCCCAAAATATCTCCTTAGTATGAGGATCATTTACAGCTGAATATAATTAAGATCCAAAAGACTCAGGAAGAAACTCTGACCTTCCCACAACTGCCTAAAAAAATTTCAGTTGAGGATATGTTCTGGAATAGAGCTATCACCAGAGGTACCTGTAAAGAATACAGGCTGTGGGTGGTGGGGGAACTCTACACAGGGCCTAGAGATCAGAGTCCATTCTGTGACCCCTTGTTTCTGTGTGACTCAGCAAACATTTATTTACCAAATATTTGTTTTTCCATCTCCATGTGAATTGCCTTCCTCCTCTTTGAAGTTCCAAACCACCACCCTCAACATCCTCTTTTATCTTAAGCTAAAGATGGTATTTGAGGTGAGGAATTCAGCTATTTGGAGGAGTTGCTTAATTTTCCCAAATCTCTTTCAAGGGGTCTTCCACATATGCATGCATGCTATCTCAATCAGTCGTGTCCTGCTCTGTGTGACACCATGGACTGCAGGCTCCCAGCAGGCTCCTCTGTCCATTGGATTCTCCAGGCAAGAATACTGGATGTGGGTTGCTATAACCTCCTCCAAGGGATCTTCCCAACCCAGGGATCGAACCTGAGTCTCCTGTGTCTCCTGCATTGTCAGGCATGTCCTTTACCAGTAGCACCACCTGGGAAGCCTGAATCCAGCATATCCATGTTATTAAACTTTGCTTAATTTTCTTGGGGGCTTCCATGATGGTCCAGTGGTTAAGACTTTGCCTTCCAATGCAGGGGATGTGGGTTCAATCCCTGGTCCAGAAGCTAAGATCCCACATGCCTTGTAGCCAACAAATGAAAATGTAAAAAGAGAAGCTACATTGTAACAAATTCAACAAAGACTTAAAACAAGCAAAAGTTCAGTCAGTTCATTCAGTTCAGCCCCTCAGTCACGTCCCACTCTTTACAGCCCTATGGACTGCAGCACTCCAGGCCTCCTTGTGCATCACCAACTCCCAGAGTCCACCCAAAACCATGTCCATTGAGTCGGTGATGCCATCCAGACATCTCATCCTTTATCGTCCCCTTCTCCTCCTGCCCTCAATCTTTCCCAGCATCAGGGTCTTTTCCAATGAGTCAGCTCTTCACATCAGGTGGCCAAAGTATTGGAGTTTCAGCTTCAACATCAGTCCTTCCAATGAACACCCAGGACTGATCTCCTTTAGGATGGACTGGCTGGATCTCCTTGCAGTCCAAGGGACTCTCAAGAACCTTCTCCAACAGTGGTGTTGAAAAGCATCAATTCTTCGGCACTCAGCTTTCTTTATAGTCCAACTCTCACATCCATACATGACCACTGGAAAAACCATAGCCTTGACTAGACGGACCTTTGTTGGCAAAGTAATGTCTCTGCTTTTTAATATGCTATCTAGGTTGGTCATAACTTTCCTTCCAAGGAGTAAGCGTCTTTTAATTTCATGGCTGCAATCACCATCTGCAGTGATTTTGGGGCCCAGAAAAATAAAGTCAGCCACTGTTTCCACTGTTTGCCCATCCATCTGCCATGAAGTGATGGGACTGGATGCCATGATCTTAGTTTTCTGAATGTTGAGCTTTAAGCCAACTTTTTCACTCTCCACTTTCACTTTCATCAAGAGGCTCTTTAGTTCTTCTTCACTTTCTGCCATAAGGGTGGTGTCGTCTGCATATCTGAGGTTATTGATATTTCTCCCAGCAATCTTGATTCCAGCTTGTGCTTCCTCCAGCCCAGCATTCCTCATGATGTACTCTGCATATAAGTTAAATAAGCAGGGTGACAATATACACCCTTGACGTACTCCTTTTCCTATTTGGAACCTATTTGGAGTCTGTTGTTCCATGTCCAGTTCCAACTGTTTCATCCTGACCTGCATACAGGTTTCTCAAGAGGCAGGTCAGGTGGTCTGGTATGCCCATCTCTTTCAGAATTTTCCAGTTTTTTTGTGATCCACACAGTCAAAGGCTTTGGCATAGTCAATAAAGCAGAAATAGATGTTTTTCTGGAACTCTCTTGCTTTTTCGATGATCCAGCAGATGTTGGCAATTTGATCTCTGGTTCCTCTGCCTTTTCTAAAACCAGCTTGAACTTCTGGAAGTTCACGGTTCACATATTGCTGAAGCTTGGCTTGGAGAATTTTAAGCATTACTTTACTAGTGTGTGAGATGAGTGCAATTGTGCGATAGTTTGAGCATTCTTTGGCATTGCCTTTCTTAGGGATTGGAATGAAAACTGACCTTTTCCAGTCCTGTGGCCACTACTGAGTTTTCCAAATTTGCTGGCATATTATTGAGTGCAGCACTTTCACAGCATCATCTTTTAGGATTTGAAATAGCTCAACTGGAATTCCATCACCTCCACTAGCTTTGTTCATAGTGATACTTCCTAAGGCCCACTTGACTTTGCATTCCAGGATGTCTGGCTCTACATGAGTGATCACACCATCATGATCATCTGGGTGGTGAAGATCCCTTTTGTACAGTTCCTCTGTATATTCTTGCCACCTCTTCTTAATATATTCTGCTTCTGTTAGTTCCGTACCATTTCTGTCCTTTATTGTGCTCATCTTTGCATGAAATGTTCCCTGCTATCTCTAATTTTCTTGAAGAGGTCTCTAGTCTTTCCCCTTCTATTGTTTTCCTCTATTTATTTGCACTGATCACCGAGGAAGACTTTCTTATCTCTCCTTGCTATTCTTTGGAACTCTGCATTCAAATAGGTAAATATTTCTTTTTCTCCTTTGCTTTTCCCTTCTCTTCTTTTCTCAGCTGTTTGTAAGTCCTCCTCAGACAGCCATTTTGTTTTTTTGCATTTCTTTTTCTTGAGGATGGTTTGATCCCTGTCTCCTGTACAATGTCACGAACCTCCGTCCATAGCTCTTCAGGCACTCTATCAGATCTAGTCCCTTAAATCTGTTTCTCACTTCCAGTGTATAATCGTAAGGGATTTGATTTAGGTCATACCTGAATGGTCTAGTGGTTTTCCCTACTTTCTTCAATTTCAGTCTGAATTTGGCAATAAGGAGTTCAAGGCAATGGCAACCCACTCCAGTACTCTTGTCTGGAAAATCCCACGGGTGGCGGAGCCTGGTAGGCTGCAGTCCATGGGGTCGCTAAGAGTCGGACACGACTGAGCATCCTTGCTTTCGCTTTTCACTTTCATGCATTGGAGAAGGAAGTGGCAACTCACTCCAGTGTTCTTGCCTGGAGAATCCCAGGGACGGGGGAGCCTGGAAGGCTGCCGTCTATGGGGTCACACAGAGTTGGACACGGCTGAAGCGACTTAGCAGCAGCAGCAGCAGTTCATGATCTGAGCCATGGTCAGCTTCCGGTCTTGTTTTTGCTGACTGCATAGACCTTCTCCATCTTTGACTGCAAAGAATATAATCAATCTGATTTTGGTGTTGACCATCAGGTGATGTTCATGTGTAGTCTTTCTTGTGTTGTTGGAAGAGGGTGTTTGCTATGACCAGTGCATTGTCTTGGCAAAACTCTATTAGCCTTTGCCCTGCTTCATTCTCTACTCCAAGGCCAAATTTGCCTGTTACTCCAAGTTATATATATATGTATACATATATATATATACATATATACATATATATATAAATCTTTGCTTAATTTTCTCATGTCAGTTTAATTATTAGACCAACCAGAAGAACCTAGAATGGGAGAGGAAAGTTTCTTCCTCCCCAGTGGGTCACTGGGATGATACTAACTGGGGTCACTCACACTTCCACCTATTGTGAAAGATACAAGTATTCTTTCTACGGTGCTATGTTATCTGATCGAAGGCGTATGCTCTGATGTCCTGGAGGAAATATCATGATATGGTGCAGAGCTCTGTCGGGCTCCTGTGCACAAGGCCTTTAAGCTCCCATGTCTTTGATTATAGGAAACAGCCTTCAGTCAGCCTCCATGACCTTCCCTGAGCTTCAATGGGCAGATTCAAACCATTGTTAATTAGGGAAGGCAGGGAATGGGAGATCAAGGAGAAGCAAACAGTCAAGAGCAGCCTTGGAACAAAGTCCTATTTCCCCATCAAAGGATACACACAACAATATCTTTGAGCTATTTTGCAAATACTGAAACCCCCTCCAGGTGGGAGAAGTTAATGATTCATGGTGGTATGCTGCCCACAAGCATATAGACCCAGACTAGTCGGACCTGAAGGTTGACAGTGTGGACTCACTCCTACTTACCTCACCACCAACTCATCAGAAGAAAGTCCACCAGCTGATCACACCCTCTGTGAACAATTGCTAGAAAACTTGTCACTATCTTCCCCAAGTTGGGACACTTGTTCTTGACGGCATTAATTCCTCTTTGCCTGGCAAAGCAATAAAGCTATCCTTTTCTGCATCACCCAAAACTCTGTCTCCGAGATTTGATTCAGCACCAACGTGCCAAGCACCTGAGCTTTTGGCATCAATCACTGCAGTGTATCACCTCCATCATGGAGCTCCACTGTGTCTCTAACTTGCTATTCCAATATTTCATGTATATCCAGCTGCTTTGAGGTTGGTTACACAGTGATGTGACCCGCAGATCCCATGTTCATGGGCCCCTCCTTCTACTTCCTGTGATGGAAAGAGTTTTCTGGTCAGATACTGTGTTATGTGGGATTCCATGTTTGTGAATTAAGCACCCAGAGAGTGGTGCTACTGAGGTCCTGCAGGCAGGAAAGGCAACCCCCATACCTGGAATCAGTGTCTGTTCCTGAAAAAGCAAACCTCTGGCCCTTCCAGGAAAAAGGAGGTCACAGTGCAGTCAACTGGTCACCAAGTATCCTGTTGGTTTCCTTAAGGAGTAGAATTTAGCCTCAGTCTTGATGGCCAACATCAAGACTAGAGTGGATGTCTAGAAGTGGCAGTAGCTATATTCGGGACCCATCATTCAGCAGTGGTGGGAGAGTGACTCTGACAAAGCTGGCCAAGTCATTTTGTCTACTTGGCACATCTTTTGGAATAGATATTTACAAATGGGCTCAACATGGGATACGAACAACTTCTCATGTTGCATCCACTCCTTTACGTCCATCCACAAGCCTCTATACCAGCTCTTCTTATATCTCAACTTTACAATCTTTTTCTCTCACGTCCTCCACCCACCAGCCAGGGCCACACATCACTGTCCATGAGTCCACATTTGTTCAAACTTTGGGCCATTGTCTTTACACACAACTCAGATGACCAGATGCACATCTCAGGGTTCCTCCTATTGGAGAGATTTTCTGTCACCACCATCTTTCAAGGGCCCCCCTGAGTGTGTAGCAGCCTTCCATGTTCAGCTTATACCCACATGCTGAAGTGACTCATGCACACTCCCAGCTTGGAATTTTTCTTCTTTCTTCATTGGTTATATGGGAGCCCCCTCATATGGCCATAGGTAAAAGCTGGTGTATCTGGTGGGGGGTGGGAGTGGGGGGGTGCTGGTGCAAGTGTAATGAGTGATATAGAGGTCTGGGCTACTTGTTCATACAGCTTCCTTGGAGGTGGAAGTGTTAGTCATTCAGTCGTGTCTGATTCTTCATGACCCCTTGGACTGTCACCTGACAGGCTCCTCTGGCCATAGAGTTTCCCAGTCAAGAATACTGGAGTGGGCTGCCATTCCCCTCGTGCAGGGGATCTTCCTGACCCAGGGATCGAACCCGGGGACTCCTGAATTGTGGGCAGATTCTTTGCTATCTGAGCCACCTGGGACATCTTCCTTGTACCTCCTTAAATCCTATATCCTGAGAGAGTGCTCCTTTGTCAATAAAGTCTGTATGCTGCTGCTGCTGCTGCTAAGTCACTTCAGTGGTGTCCGACTCTGTGCGACCCCATAGACGGCAGCCCATCAGGCTCTGCCGTCCCTGGGATTCTCCAGGCAAGAACACTGGAGTGGGTTGCCATTTCCCTCTCCAGTGCATGAAAGTGAAAAGTGAAAGTGAAGTTGCTCAGTTGTGTCTGACTCTTAGCGACCCCATGGACTGTAGCCTACCAGGCTCCTCCGTCCATGAGATTTTCCAGACAAGAGTACTGGAGTGGGGTGCCATTGCCACAGTTTTATATTCCAGCTTACTTGATGGAGGCGATTTCTCAGATTGGTCAGGTCAGAAATCAAAATACATCACTCATTTTAGAGGATTGATAAGGAGAGAAGACGGGATGAGAGGAATTATTTGGGTAGCCAGGGAGATTTTTTTTTTTTGGACTGAACTCAGTCTTCATTGCTTCTCACAGGCTTTCTCTAGTTGCGGTGAGTTGGGGATACTCTCTAGTTGTGGTGTGTGGGCTCCTTATTGCAGCGGCTTCTCTCATTGCAGAGCACAGGCTCTAGGTGCGCAGACTCACAAGCTGTAGTTGCCCCAAGGCACCTGAAATCTTCCTGGACCAGGGATCAAACCTGTGTCCCCAGCATTGGCAGGCAGATTCCTAACCACTGGACCACCAGGGAAATCCCTACAGAGACTTTTTGTTTGCTTGCTTACTTATTGCTGTTATTTTACTGGCAGATCTGGGGCGAGTGTGAAAATTTCAAAGAAATACATCTGGGGAGGGAGCAAAGCCACAGTTGCTCTGACACATTGGCAAGAAATTAGGGTACGTGAGTCAGTTGAACCACCAATCGGGTACAGAAGCAAAACATACACAAGGAAGTGATGAGTCAGCTATGCCAAGTCATAGAAATGTAAAGTACATAAACCTTGGAGGGTTGAGTCACATGCCGTGTTCAAAGTCCACGGCAAACAGGTGTTCTCCAGGAGATGAGGTAGTCAGAGGAGGCATTAGTCGGCCAGACAGGGGAGGGCAGAGGCGGGGAGCAGGCAGAGGGGATTTCCCTAGGTTGAACCTGCAGCAGCAAGGCTCGCTCCCAGGAAGAGAACTGGGGAGGGATGGAGCTGGCATAAATAAGTGGAGGGCTGACTTCAGAGTAAGAAGGCTGATTTCTCTCTCTGAGAATGAATTTCTAGGCTTTGCTTTGGTGGTGTTAAAATGAGGAACTTCAGGCTGCAAATCTTGCTGTTAACTCTGGTTTGAAAACACAGGCAACAGGCATTTAGACAAGGGCCTGATGTGACAGCCAGCTAGTCCCCAGGGAGTCTCACTTCCTGATATTTACACCCTCCCACACTGTATAGGACTGATCTGCATAATTCATCAGTGGGCTAGGACAGTAATGGCAGTGTGAGTTTCAAAGCTAGCTCGTAAAAAACATTGTGACTTCCTGATTCACTCTTATCACTCGCTATAGGGAAGCCAGTTGATATGTCATGAGGACCCTCAAGCAGCCCTGTGGAGAGGTCCATACTACAGGGAACAAAGGCCTACTGTCCGCAGCTAAGCAGCCCTATGGAAAGGTCCACACGACAGGGAACAAAGGCCGCCTGTCCACAGCCAGCACTAACTTGCCAGGCATGTGGATGAGCCCCATAGAATGGGACCCTTCAGCTCCAGCCAAGCAGTCCAATGACTAGAGCCCCCAACTAACAGCTTGGCTTGAACCTGAGGAGACGCTGAGCCAGAACCACCCAGCTAAGTTACTCAGCAGTACGGGAGCTACTCAGTAACTACAGGAGATAAGAATATTGATTGCTTTAAGCTATTAAGTTTTGGGGAAAATTGTTATGCAGCCATGGATAATTAATATAATATACCCAAACACACAAAGTAACAAAGGTCCAAAACAAAAAGCAATGTGGACTGTGGAAGGCATCTGGGGCGATCATCAGGTCCAGAGGAGGAATGAAAGAACAGATTAGTGAAGAGCAGATGACAGGGAGTGGGAATAACAACAGGTTATCAGGTTGTATGTGGTGGGAAGAGATAACTGGGAACTCGTGGCTTCTGAGAACACTCTATAGAAGGTCAAGGCTGGACTTGGCAAGGCAGGGTCAACAGGCTGTGTGTGGATGACCTTTCACAGCTTGGACATCTTCCTTGAGTACTAATCTACTTGGGATAAAATAGGACTGGAGTGGTACCCTGAACCCTATGGTATTGGGTGGGATGCTGATAAGACCACCAGGCCCTAAGCATTTGCTGTGTTAAGTGCTTTAACAAATATGACATAGTCGTACTGTGGAATATTATTCAGCCATCAAAAGGAATGGACTATAATATGCCCTGTAACATGATTGAGACTGGAAAACATTACTCCAAGCGAAAGAAGCCAAAGATAAAGGGTCACACACTGTATGATTCCATTTATATGAAATGTCCACAGAGTCAGAAAATAGATTAATGGTTGCCAGGGGCATAGGATAAGAGTGAATGTGGAGTGACCACTGATGGGTACAGGGGCATTTCTCTCAGAGGTAATGAAAATGTTTTAAATTAAATAATAGTGACGTACATTTTTGCAAACATACCAAAACCCCATTAAATTGTACACTTAAAAATAGTGAATGAAAATTATATTCCAATAAGAAAATAATATGAAGATGGAGGCACATATAATAGCACTAACCAAGAACTGGACATGGAACAAAAGACTGGTTCCAAATTGGGAAAGAAGTACGTCAAGGCTGTATATTGTCACCCTGCTTATTTAACTTATATGCAGAGTACATCATGAGAAATGCTGGGCTGGAGGAAGCACAAGTGAAATCAAGATTGCTGGGAGAAATATCAATAACCTCAGATATGCAGATGACACTACCCTTATGGCAGAAAGAGAAGAAGAACTAAAGAATCTCTTGATGAAAGTGAAAGAGGAGAGTGAAAAAGTTGGCTTAAAGCTCAACATTCAGAAAACTAAGATCATGGCATCCAGTCCCATCACTTCATGGCAGATAGATGGGAAACAATGGAAACAGTGGCAGACTTTATTTTTTTTTGGCTCCAAAATCACTGCACATGGTGACTGCAGCCATGAAATTAAAAGATGCTTGCTCCTTGTAAGAAAAGTTACGACCAACCTAGACAGCTTATTAAAAAGCAGAGACATTACTTTGCCAACAAAGGTCCATCTAGTCAAAGCTATGGTTTTTCCGGTAGTCATATATGGATGTAAGTGTTGGACTATAAAAGAAAGCTGAACGCCAAAGAATGCTTTTGAACTGTGGTGTTGGAGAAAAACTCTTGAGAGTCCCTTGGACTGCAAGGAGATCCAACCAGTCCATCCTAAAGGAAATCAGTCCTGAATATTCATTGGAAGGACTCATGTTGAAGCTGTAACTCCAATTCTTTGGCCACCTGATGTGAAGAGCTGACTCATTTGAAAAGACTCTGATGCTGGGAAAGATTGAAGGCAGGAGAAGGGGACGACAGAGGGTGAGATAGTTGGATGGCATCACTGGCTCGATGGACATGAGTTTGAACAAGCTCCAGGAGTTGGTGATGGACAGGGAAGCCTGGCGTGCCGCAGTCCATGGGGTCGCAAAGAGTCAGACATGACTGAGCGACTGAACTGAACTGAACTGTGTGCCCAGCACTATTCTAAATGCTTTCTGTATGTAATTTAACTTTCACAATCGATGGACCTAGGAGGTAAAAACTATTAATATTATTATAACTTTCTATTTACGAGTGAGAAAACTGAAGCCCAGAGAGGTTAAGTGATTTGCCCAGGTCACACAGCTAAAGTAAGCACTGAAGCCAAGAACTGAATGCAAGCAGTCTACCTCCTGACAGACTTAACCATTACATATCCTTTCTCAGGTGACTTTTAAGCAAATCAGCAAGGCGGGTTTTAGTGTAGTGTCTCTATTTACAGAGGATAAAATTCAGAGAGGTTAAGTAAACTGCTCAAGGTCCCACAGGTAGGAAGCAGGGAAGGCAATATTCAAATCCAAGTCTTGCTGACTTCAGAGCACAAGAGTCTATGTCACCTTCACTTCTTGCTAGGAGCTGCCTTCAGCACTATATGCTAAGTTGCTTCAGTCATGTCTGACTCTTTGTGACCCCCTGGACTGTGGCCGGCCCCCCTCCTCTGTCCATGGGATTCTCCAGGCAAGAATACTGGAGTGGGTTGCCATTTCCTTCTCCAGAGGATCTTCCTGACCCAGGGATCGAACCCACGTCTCCTGCGTCTCCTGCATTGGTAGGTGGATTCTTTTCCACTAGCGCCACCTGGGAAGGCCAGCTCTCAGCACTAGGGAATGAACTGAAATGGACGATCCGAGGAGGATCCCACACCTCAGCAGCTGGCTGACACAAGAAGTACCTTCTCTAAGGATCATGGAACTGCAATACCTGGTATTTTTCCTTTGTACATGTGATGATGTCTATATTGCTTTCTAATTTTCCAATTATCTCTTCACCAAATAACAATTACATTAGCAATCAGAAACTGAAAATCAGCTTGCTCAGTATCCTCACATAGACTTAGTTTTAACTAGTATAAATGCAAGTTACTTTTTATATTGAAATAAATATCGATTGCTATGTCTTTAATTCATTTCACTTAAAAATTTTGGGAGTTTTCAAATGTCTTTTTTATTTTTGGATTATGGAAAATTTCTATATAAAAATAGAATAGTATAATAAACACTCATTATTCATCACCCAGCTTCAACAATCATCACCTATAGATTTAAAAAAATATTTATTTATTTGTTTGGCTATGCTGGGTCTTAGTTGCGCCATATTGGATCTAGTTCCCTGACCAGGGATCGAATCTGGGTCCCCTGCATTAGGAGTGGGGAGTCTTAGCTACCGGACCACCAGGGAAGTCCCACCTATAGATTTCTTATAACTAGTTCTCCAGTTTATTAGTAGATCAGCCATGATCACATTATCCTTTAGTACTAGTTAAATAAATCACTTTTTAAAAGGCAAAATGTTAGAAAGTGTTAATAGGTGGTTATACATTTATAGATAACTTATACTTTCTTCATTTTAATTCTTAGCATCTTCCAAAGTTTCCATGGTGACTATGTAGTACTTTTGTGGTAAGGAAAAGTGTAACTTTTTACAAGTCCTCAGAAATTGCTGCTCTATTGCAACTGCAGTAAAGTTGCAAATTCCAACTTTGCCTCTTACCCATGCAACTAGTTCTCGTGTGTCTATGTTATTAAGTGTTTCACAACACCCTAGATTCTTAGAGATATATCTGGGAATAACAGATTCTTCTCAACTGCCATATTCTGACCTTCACAATTACAGGCAGAAGAAAGACAGAACGCTGTCCTCAGTTATGTCCAACCCTTTGCGACCCCATGCAGCCCGCAGAAGATGGGCCCCATGTAGCCCACTAGCTCCTCCATCCACGGGATTTTTCAGGCCAGAATACTGGAGCGGGTAGCCATGTCCTTCTCCAGGGGATCTTCCCAACCCAGGGATCAAACCCAGGTCTCCTGCATTACAGGCAGTTTCTTTCCCAACTGAGCCACCAGGGAAGCCCTCATAATTACAGCTACAGTTCAAACAGCCCCTAAAGGAACTTACAGGTTGAAAGCAGTATCACAAACTGCTGGAGATCGTTTCAATGGATTTAGCAAAATCAACAGGGTTGTTTACAATGTAATCAGCAACACTGCCCTTAGACCTTGGTGAGCAGAGCCCCTGCCCTGGGCTCCGTGCCCTGACCGCACCCTACCCCAGGTGTGAAAAGGCCATTCTTGTGGCTGAGGGTTTCCTGCAGTCCTCTCACCATGCTATGATGCCCAATCCTCTGCCCATAACACCCCAAGCCTGTTTCCATACCTGAGCAAGTCTCCTCCCTTTAGATCTGTCAGGATGATTCCTCATAAGAGAGTGTGTGATTATGCTTGCACTGCAGGGCAGGGTGTCCACGCACGTGCACAGAGCCCCTTGTGGTACAGGGTGGAGCCTGGGCTGAGAAGGGAAGGACTGAGTGACGGCTGGGCCTAGCTCTGTCCACACTGCCACCTCCCCCTACAGGATTCCAGGAAGTCTGAGAATTCTACATTGGAACGTGACCCTATTCATCACGGTGTATCTGTCAAGGTAGGAGGATGAAACATTTTAACAGTTTGCTAGGGTGATTTTAAATTTTTCAGTATTTAGACATATGGTATGTGGACCTCTGTATGGCTTCATTTTTATGAAATGTCCAGGATAGGCAAATCCATGGAGAGAGATGGGTTAGTGGTTGCCAAAGGCTGGGGGAAGGAGGGGAAACTATGCGTATGCCTGTTGTATGTGTCTTTATCCATGTTTGTGTGTATGTGCTTAGTCACTCAGCCGTTTCTGATTGTTTGCGACATCATGGACTGTAGCCAGCCAGGCTCCTCTGTCCATGAGGATTCTCCAGTCAAGACTACTGGAGTGGGTTGCCAAGCCCTCCTCCAGGGGATCTTCCCAAACCAGGAATCGAATCCAGGTCTCCCGCCTTGCAGGCGGATTCTTTACCATCTGAGCCACCAGGGAAGCCCATGAATACTGGAATGAGTAGCCTATCCCTTCTCCAGGGGAATCTTCCTGACCAAGGAGCCGAACTGGGGTCTCCTGCATTGCAGGCGGATTCTTTACCAGCTGAGCTACCAGGGAAGCCCCGTTTGTGTGTATTCAAAGCTGTATATATCAAGGAATGAAGACAAGTGGACACTCATTTACTCTCCAAGTGTTTGGGGATGGGGTGGGGGGCAAGAACTGGAGCACAAGGAGGATGAAGAATCTAGGAAATCATACCTTCTTTCTGTGAGCTTATGGTACACCCGAGTCTCTATATAGGCTAGTTATTCAGGGGGGTATGTAATGTAATTCAACTATAACACAACAGTCTATACACTTGCGAGAATTACTTCTTCACTTCTCTAGATGTTAGTTCCTTAGTCTGTTAACTCTGAGGGTTGGACTAGATGTCCTTTAAAGGTCCCTTCCAGCTCTAATATTCCGTGATTCGGTGATTTTAGATTACCCTTGCAGCTGTGTTTACTGGATTTGTTCCTGGTGAATTTGAGGTTCTTGCTTCATCATCAAAGAATCTGGAGACGAAGTGATAGGTAAGAAGTGGATTTATTTAGAGAGAAACACGCTCCACAGAGTATGGGCCACCTCAGAAGGTGCGACAGAGCTTCGATATATGGCATGGTTAGTTTTTATGAGTTGGGTAATTTCATAGGTTAATGAGTGGGAGGTTTATTCCAATTATTTGGGGGGAGGGACACAGACTTCCTGGAATTGGGTACCACCCACTTTTTAGCCTTTTATGATCACCCTCAGAACTGTCATGGCACTAGTGGGTGTGTCATTTAGCTTATGTTAATATTAGAGTAGGATACAACTTGGCGACTAAACAACAACAACAGCGTATTACAAGGAGCAAATGATGAGGCTCAAAGGTCTACTGGAAGTTGACTGTTCCATCATCTTGGATCCAGTTGGTTCTAACCAGACTTTGTCATGTCCTATGGCTATATCATTGTTTTAAAGGTTGTGCCCTGCCCCCTTCCCTCCTGTTTCAGGTTCAGGAATAAGATAAATTAAGTCATCCAACCAACACATATTATAGTTTCTTACTGTGTATGGGTGTTGTAAGACAAAGCAACAAGGCCAGGTAAGAATCATGGGATTGAGAAGTCATAAAACATGTCATGAGCCAATTGTGTAAGAAGCTCAAATCACTCGGCTTATTGCATTCAATATACTCAAATTAGTCACACCCAGCAGTAAAGAAAATACAGGGTTTAAGGAACCACTCTGAAGAGGGATCAGGGACAGGAGGCATTCTCAATGCAGATGGCAGGTACAGGTTCTGCATGTAGGCATGGCAACCAGTGTGGTGCTGGCTTTTCTCAGCAGTTAACTTCTACTCCGGCAGCTTCTGACATGGGCAGTCTTCACCTTAGTGTGTGTGCCCCCCTGAGACCCTTCTCCAGCAAATGTGTTCAGTCAGTTCAGTCGCTCAATTGTGCCTGACTCTTTGTGGCCCCATGGACTATAGCACACCAGGCTTCCCTGTCTGTGACCAACTCCCAGAGCCTTCTCAAACTCATGTCCATCGAGTCAGTGATGTCATCCAACCATCTCATCCTCTGTTGCTCCCTTCTCCTCCTGCCTTCAATCTTTCCCAGCATCAGGGTCTTTTCCAATGAGTCAGTTCTTCACATCAAGTGGCCAAAGTATTGGAGCTTCAGCTTCAGCATCAGTGCTTCCAATGAATATTCAGGGTTGGATTTCCTTTACGAAGGACTGGTTGGATCTCCTTGCAGTCCAAGGGACTCTTGAGAGTCTTCTTCAACACCACAGTTCAAAAGCATCAATTCTTTGGTGCTCAGCTTTCTTTATGTGTTCAGATCCTATCTTTTATAAGGTACAGCCCCTAAGGTGCAACAGTTACAACCCTGGCTACAAGGAGCCTTACCTGTAGACAAAAAAATGTTGTCTTCTATTTCAGTAAACAGAGTGCTGTCTGCCATCAAACCAACAGTCACTGCAGCTGTCCTGACAGTGCCTCCTAAGTGGAATTCAGGATGGAGAAAAAGAGGACACTGGCCCTAGATAGTTAAGATGTATATCAAAGGAATAACTTCAATGAGCCCAGTCACTTCGATTTTCCCGTACATAAAAAAGCACTGAAGTCTTTGAGATGTTGGGTTTTGGGTTTTGTTTTTTTTTTTTTTTTTTTTTGTAATTAACAGTAATCTTTTGAAGTTTGACTACATTTTGTTCTCCAAGAAAAACCCCTATATACCCTGGCTCCTTGCTTATCTCTTTGGAACAGTTCCTCAGAGCCATCTGAGAGGCTAATTCCCAGGCTATTGTCCTTAGTAAGGTTCCCTGAATAAACGCTAACTCTCAACTTTTAGGTTGTGCATTTTTTTAAAGTCAACACACAAGCATGTGTGTGTGCATGTGTGTGTATGTGTGTGTTTTAGTTGCTCAGTCATGTCCGACTCTTTACAACCTCAGGGACTATAGCCTGCCAGGCTCCTCTGTCCATGGGATTTCCCAGGCAAGAATACAGGACTGGGTTGCCATTTTCTTCTCCAACATACAAGCATAGATCTCCCCAAAATTAGGATTGCTAAGACAAAGAGCATTGCTTTTTTCACATTTCCACAAGGGTTCATTTGTAAACTCACCACATTTGCTGACTGACAGTAGGACTCTTGGAGGAATTTAAGGTAAAAACAGGATGAGGCATCTGTGCTTTGGATGCACATGAATACAGACAGGTCCCAGGCTTTGGGTAGCTCAAACGGTAAAAAACCTGCCTGCAGTGTGGGAGACCTGGGTTCCATCCCTGGATCAGGAAGATCCCTGGAGATAGGCATGGCAACCCACTCCACTATTCTTGCCTGGAGAATCCCATGGACAGAGGAGCCTGTTGGGCTACAGACCATAGGGTTGCAAAGAGTCAGACAGGACTGAGTGACTAACACTTTCACTTTCATAGGTAGTCAAAAGTATATCTCAGGAAGAATTTTAATGACTCTAGATTCTTCCATCCTCCATACATTGAAAAGCTAAAAAGACTAACTGGAGACATCTGTTCTTTATGATTAGCAGTAATCTTACATGCTTGACTGCAGGTATCCCCCAGCCAAAAGTCATATATGAACTGACTTTTCCCTTACGTCTACTGAGTGGTTGCTTCAGAGTGCACTAAGTCACTGTCTCTTGGGCTTTAGTCCTCAGAAAGATCTTGACTAAAACTTAAAACTCACAGCTCTTACGTTACACATCTTTAAACCCTTTCTCCACACCTTTAAAAACAATTTCCTGGAACTCCCTGGTGGACCAGTGATTAGAATTCCCAGCTTCAGGAGGTCCCGGCTCCATCCCTGGGTGGGTAACTAAGATCCCACAAGCTCTGTGACACAGCCAAACAATAACAACAAAACTTACACACACACACACAGCCAAAACAAATTTAATTATTTCACTCCAGTTATTTTAATTTACATATCCAAAATATTACATCAGACCTTTAGAAACAATCAAGATGGGTGCCGCATTGGCCACTGTGACTTTACCTTGTTTCCCTATTTCTAACGAACGAGAGGTTCTATTCTAAATTCTAAGTAGGAATTATAATGTCACATCACAATGGAGATTTATCTATGGAAATAAGAAACCGTATTCAGGGGAACTCCCGCCTCCAAACAACAGCATCCTCGCTCGGCAGAAATTTGATTCTAAGCCGCACAGCACAGGAGACCCGCGATCACATGCCAGTCAGCGCTCAAGGCTGCTCTGAGCCCAGCGCGGTCCAAATCGGAAGTGGTCCTTGAAAATTACTTTCCCGAGAAACCTGTTTTTGAAAAACTTTGTCATTTTAATTCGCTTTTTCCTAATGTAAACTCACAGAAATACAGACAAACTCTCGCTCGCAGTACAGAGAAAGACACTTTCATGCGGAGAGAAAATCTTTCACGCCCGGCAGCAGCGATAAGCCTATGGGAACCAAGATGCGCAGGGCGCCAGTTCTCCGGCGAGCGCTACTCCGGGAAGGACCAGTCCCCTGGCGGGGTTGCCGTGGAGACCAAGCGAGCTTTGTGGATGCTGAGGCGCGCTGAAGCCAGGCCTTCTGCTGTCTGTCTGCAGAGGGGGTTCACAGGACCGGCGCCAAGATGGTTAGTGGCGTTGAATAGTGAGGAATAAGTTTGAGTAGGTCCTGGGACTGGAGATTAGAGATTCGTAGCACACTTCTGGTTTAAGTCTGGGAGTGTTAGCAGAGGCAGATGTCTGTGCCTTCCTCGTGTTCCCACCGGGGACAGGAATGCAACTGTACATACATCGTTGCTTTCTCCCCTCCTGCTTCTCCGTTTCCGCACTCCTGAGCTGCGCGTGGGATGGAAAGCGGACCAAGGGAAGGCTGAGATGACAACAGCTACGTGAAAGCATCTCTTACCTCATTCTCGTTGGAGGAGATGAAGACGTAGGGGAGAGCGGTTTCGTTCTGCTCAAGCACCGGGTTGTGGACCTTTTAGTAAAATACGTGTTACGGAGAGAGTTTAAATAGGCTTACAGGGGGTTCATTGTTCAGGACTTGACTTATGAATCCGGAGCGCTCACTCTCAGTTTAAAATTGACCATGGGAATGGGATCATACAGCTGTCTTTGTTGTTTCTTTCACAGATGCTTTCAAGGGCCAAACCTGCTGTAGGCGGGGACCCACCGCACACTGACAAAAGAAAGAAGAAAGGTAGGAAGATTCCAAAGCTAGAGGAGCTACTTTCACAAAGAGATTTCACTGGAGCTATTACCCTGTTGGAGGTAATGTCCGAAGAAAGTTGCTTCTTAGGACGTAAATAACCAGAATATAGAGGAATGCATGAGTGAATGCTGGTTGCTATGCATGGAACAGGTGGGTGCATTCTGGGACTTCGTAAATCTAGTCAGGCACAGATTCCAGGTTAACTATAAACCTGACTAAAGATGAACTAAAAAGATAGACTTCTTTCTCTCTATTTCTCTTTTTTTTTACATGATAGACTTATTTCTTGAGGGACACTTTTAATTATGTTTAGTTTCACTGATGGCAAATCCAGCCTAAAAATGTAGAGGGACATTTAATACAGTGTCAGTTCACATATTGCCTATTCCACCCCCTGACAAGTTTATGATTTAACATTCCTATTAATATGTTATAACATTTTGATCAAATTTAAATAATTCTACCATGTTTCATGCTTATTGTCTGAAATACTGTATCTTCAGAAGATATTTCAAATCTCTATGGCAATAGTTCTCAACTTTTAATACTCATCAGAGTGACTTGTGGTAAATGTACTTGTTTAAATGTACATTTCTGGACTCCTACCCTGTATGTGTGTGTTAGTCGCTCAGTCATGCCCAACTCTTTTCGACCCCATGAACTATAGCCCCCCAGGCTCCTCTGTCCATGGGATTTCCCAGGCAAGAATTCTGGAGTGGGATGCCGTTCCCTTCTCCACAGGATCCTCCTGACTCAGGGATTGAACCCAGGTCTCCTGAGTTCAGGCAGTTTCTTTACCATCTAAGCCACCAGGGAAACTCAAGAACCCAATATTTTGGGCAAATAGCCTAAGCGCTGATGTAGATGGTCCACGGATACTGCACTTTGGGAAACGGTTCTGTGGGAAGCACGTTATAGGAGAATGAAGGGGCGCACCAAAGAATGAAGCGGGGAGGAGTTTTGACAGCACAGCCTGGTTGTGTTGTGCCATAATCATTCCTCTAAAGCGCTACAACAGCCATATTACTCTATCAACAATAAGTGTTTTAATCAGCTTTATATATCTTTCTCAGTCTTGCATGTAAAGTCCTGTGTTTCTTGCTAGTGCACTGGTGTTGAGCACGTTGCTTAAACTTTTATGGTGTCAGATTTCTTATCTTTAAATCGAGGGAGCTGCTTTGGAAGGACCCTCTAGATCTGTAAATCAGTGGACTGAGTGGTAGATACATGTGTGATTTTTGTTGTCTCTTTTTCTCTTCTCTCTTTTCTTTAAGGAAGTGACCACGCTCTCCTTATTGTGTGATCCTATGCTGCCTTTAAGTTGTCCAGGGAGGCTCAGCTCTGTGCTTTCATTCTTAGGTAGCCAAAGTGCCATGATGGATGGGAATGGGGACTGCCCTGGTCTGGGACGAGGAAGGGCCTGTGAGCTCTGCTGTGGCTCCAAGGAATTCCAGGGGCAAATTCAGGGAGACCTCAAATAAGAGTTTCTTCAGACTTAAGGCACTGCACTCAAATGCACAGTATTTGGTGAGAGGTTGTTGTTTAGTTGCTTCAGTCGTGTCCGACTCTTTGTGACGCCATAAACTGTAGCCCACCAGGCTTCTCTGTCCATTGGGTTTTCCAGGCGAGTATACTGGAGTGGGTTGCCATTTCCTTCTCCAGGTGAGAGGAGAATTTCTAACGTTATAGAGTTAGCTACAAGAGCAAGTTTTTATTTAGACAAAGTATCAACAGATACCTTCATCTTGTACTGGTCAAGGCACCTGAATTTTTGTAACAATGATTGGTTTTTTAAAATTTTATCTTATTTGTATTAGAGTATAGTTGCTTTACAATGTTGTGTTAGCTTCTACTGTACAGTAAAGTGAATCAGTTATATGCATACATATTTCCACTGTTTTTTAGATTTCCTTCCTATTTAGGTCACTACAAATCAACAATGATCTGCTTAATTTTTACTTTTTCACCCATGTTTTTGACTTATCACCACATAGAGTGGAAAAAAAAAATCTCCTTTTGCCAAAAAAAAAAAAAAGCTCCTGGTAATTCAGACTTGTCCTTCAGGATCTCACACCTTTCCTCCAAAACAGGACTTTTCTTTCATTGGATGATGAATTCATGAATATTTTTTCACAATGGACATAAATGATTAGGTGGTCTTCTAAAATCTTTAATTCTTATAGGCCCTGGCAAACCTGTTCAAGGGTAACAGAATGATTTAATGCCTTGTCTTCAGTGAAAAGTTATAACCTATGAAGAAATACATGTGTGTGCTCATGGGGCAGGTTTGAAGTGTGAAGTTAAATGCAATAGAACCTGGGATAGGGGGTGAAAACACGGGCTTTGGAGTCAGTTGGCTACATGGTCGCTTCTACCACCCTTACTGGCTGTGTGTGGCCTTGAGGTCATTGCTTAATTTCTCTAACCTTCAGTTATTTGGCATTAAATATTTCACAGAGTTCTTATGATCCTTATATATCACCCAGAATTTTTATGAGGATAACTCTTAGATACTTCCTGGAGTAAGGCGTCAGTAAACACAGAAAAACAATTGTGAAATATTTGAGGAAAAGGTAGTTAATTGTGCTGAGTTCTGTAGGTATCAGTTTGATTAAACTGAGATTATCTTGCTTCTATAACTTGCAATTTCCTATTGTTCATTAATAACATAGCATAGCAGTTTGTTAAACAAGGGCTTACCATTCAAAGTATTCATGGTTTTTTTTTTCATGAAATTTTAACATGAAGTTCAAACGTCACGTTGGGGAACAAGAAGAAGACACTAATTTGTGGATCGGATACTGTGCTTTTCACCTGGGTGACTACAAGAGAGCTTTGGAGGTTAGTTTAAAAGTTTTTTTTTTTAAGTAACTGTAGGGTTTTAAAATGTTACTAAGTTTTGTATTATAATAACACATGCTCATGGTAAAATTCAAACAATATAGAAGGGAACACAGGAAAAAGGAAAAAAGTCACCCTGTCTGCCTTCCTCCGTCCTATTTCTTTGTTAACAGGAGTAAACATTGGATCTTTTTTGATGTATTGCTTCAGAAATCTTCTATATATATTCAAGTATATGTAGCAATGTTGGTTTACTTTTTCATTTTAGATATATACTAATGAGATTGTTCAATATATTAATATTAGTCTTTCCTAAGGATATCTTCAGGAGAAGAAAAATAAGCCCTTTTGATTAGAAATTGTGTGATTCTTTTCTCAAAAAAATTTCACGGTTATTTTGTAAGGTTGATTTTAGACATAGGAAAAATTATTTTATCTTTATATTTTTAATATTTTGATGTATTATTTATTTTTTATATTTTAAAAGTATAGTTTTGGAAGTTGTTTCTCTTGGTCATTGTAAACCCTACAGTGTAATTAACAATCTATGGAATTATGGCTGTACATAAAATTGTAGATGCCTTATGTCAGTAATTTTTAACTCATAAATGAAATTGTTTTGACCTTTCTTACATATTCTCACTCTCAAAATGCAATTTAAGGATATTAAAAACCTGCACTACTTAAATGAAAAATATCCAAGATCAGGTAATGAGAAACTGATATGAACAAAAGCAACAAAATCAGTGAAGGAAAAGTGAAGATGTGAAGAGGGCAGAATAGAAGCTGGTAGTATTTGTGAAAGATTTAGGAGAAGACAGAGTAGTTCAAATGGAGTAAGGAAGAAAATAGGCATGTGGTGAAGACTGATAGTAAAAGAGTATATGGAAAATGTAGTTGACAAAGTGAATTTCAGAAACTGTCATTAACAGGGAAGAAAAAAACCCTCAAAGACCAAATTTTTAAAATGTAAAGCCAAGTAAACAAAGCCAGAAAAAATTAGAATGAAATCAAACTTGTAGCATATTAAGGTTATCAGATTTTAAGTTAGCTGAAACTATGCATTTTTAATATCTTTTTTTATGTCTTTTTAAGTTAGCAAAAAGCAAATATTTTAGTTGTTTTTCATCCCTGCAGTTTGTTAGCAATATTAAAAGGGGGGGAGAAAAAAAAACAAGTATAGGATTCTATGGGCAACAGTCCCACATGGGTAGGCTTGAGCCCTAACTTCAGTATTTAATATTACAGGTATAGAATATAAGGAGCACATGTGTGTACGTGGTAAGTCGCTTCAGTCATGTCCGACTCTTTGTGACTCTGTGGACTGTAGCCCTCCAGGTAGCTCCTACTGGAGTGGGTTGCCATGCCTTCCTCCAGGGGATCTTCCTGACCCAGGGACTGAAATTACATCTGCATCCGCAGGTGGGTCCTTTACCACTAGCGCCACCTGGGAAGCCCTAAGGAGCATATAGAATTCTCCTAAATGTGAAGTTGCCCAATCAAGAACTTCTATTCCATTATACATAAAAGAATGGCCCATTGATTGCTTTACTGCTATAAGGGATCACTGCTTATTGTATATTTCAGGAATATGAAAATGCAACAAAAGAAGAAAATTGCAATCCTGAAGTCTGGGTGAACCTAGCCTGTACCTACTTTTTTCTTGGAATGTATAAACAAGCTGAAGCAGCTGGGTTTAAAGGTAAGTGAGCCCCTTTAATATCTGATATTCATCACTAATATTAAGAGTCATTTTGGAGATTTTTAAACTTAATACCTTTCTCGAGGAAAAATCAAGTGACATTAGAAAGCTAAAAAAAAAAAAGAAAGAAAAACTCTGCTCTTCAAAGAATATTGGATCTTAGCAACTTTATGTTTAAAGACAGAGTTAATCTCTGTGTGCCTTACCCTTACCCTCACCACTTCACCTCCCCAGAAGCTGCAGCCAAAAATCAGAAGGATGAGAAAAGAAAAAGATAAGGTGCCTTTCTTAGGCCCTCCTGTGGTGGGACATTCATGCTGTTGGTAGGAGTTGGGTATAGTTATTCAAGCTCCCGTGAATGTGGATTTTATAGCTTCTTGCCCTACTTCTAAATGAGAAGCCTAGTAATTTCGGTTTGAAGAATCCAAATTTCCTCCGTTTTGTTTGACTTATGAGGTCAGTCATCTTCAGTTCAGTTCAGTTCAGTCGCTCAGTCATGTCCGACTCTTTGCGACCCCATAAATCGCAGCACGCCAGGCCTCCCTGTCCATCACCAACTCCCGGAGTCTACCCAAACCCATGTCCATCGAGTCGGTGATGCCATCCAACCATCTCATCCTCTGTCGTCCCCTTCTCCTCCTGCCCTCAATCCTTCCCAGCATTAGGGTCTTTTCCAATGAGTCAACTCTTCGCATGAGATGGCCAAAGTATTGGCGTTTCAGCTTCAACATCAGTCCTTCCAGTGAACACCCAGGACTGATCTCCCCTAGGATGGACTGGTTGGATCTTCTTGCAGTCCAAGGGACTCTGAAGAGTCTTCTCCAACACCACAGTTCAAAAGCATCAATTCTGTGGCGCTCAGCTTTCTTCACCGTCCAACTCTCACATCCATACATGACTACTGGAAAAACCATAGCCTTGACTAGACGGACCTTTGTTGGCAGAGTAGTGTCTCTGCTTTTTAATATCCTATCTAGGTTGGTCATAACCTTCCTTCCAAGGAGTAAGCATCTTTTAATTTCATGGCTGCAATCACCATCAGCAGTGATTCTGGAGCCCAAAAAAATAAAGTCTGACACTGTTTCCACTGTTTCCCCATCTATTTCCCATGAAGTGATGGGACCAGATGCCATGATCTTAGTTTTCTGAACGTTGAGCTTTAAGCCAACTTTTTCACTCTCCTCTTTCACTTTCATCAAGAGACTCTTTAGTTCTTCTTCACTTTCTGCCATAAGGGTGGTGTCATCTGCATATCTGAGGTTATTGATATTTCTCCCAGCAATCTTGATTCCAGCTTGTGCTTCTTCCAGCCCAACGTTTCTCATGATGTACTCTGCATACAAGTTAAATAAGCAGGGTGACAATATACAGCCTTGACGTACTCCTTTTCCTATTTGGAACCAATCTGTTGTTCCATGTCCAGTTCTAATTGTTGCTTCCTGACCTGCATACAGGTTTCTCAAGAGACAGGTCAGATGGTCTGGTATTCCCATCTCTTTCAGAATTTTCCAGTTTATTGTGATCCACACAGTCAAAGGCCTTGGCATAATCAATAAAGCAGAAGTAGATGTTTTTCTGGAACTCTCTTGCTTTTTCAATGATCTTAGGAGAAGTGAATTCAAATTTGCAAATACGTGTAGGGCAAAATAGAAGTATGGGAGGACAGATTAAGAATAATTAGAGTATGAATCAAATTAAAATCAAAGAAAAATAGAGAAAGTGGGCAAAAGAAGGTTTGTTAGGAAATATGTTAGGAAAGAATGTATTCCAGGGTAGAATTCTTAGAGAATTAACTGGTACATACATATTTAGATCAAATTCCAGTTCAAGGTCATGGAAAATCTCTTGATTTGTACCCAAGTTGTTTCAACTTACTGATGTAGTTTTTCCCAAATCAGTTATAACGGTCTTTGAGTTATTTATCTTATGTTTCTGGACTTTTTCTGTGCATAGAACTGTTAGATGCGTGTAAGGTGATCAAGGTACCTATCTCTCTTTCCATATATATTTTTTCTTTTTTGACTTTTTACTGTAAAGAGATATATTAACAATACTGAGTGCCCAGAATTAGGAAAATTCTCCAAGAGCACAAAGGGGATCTGGAATTTAAAAGATGTTAACCTTTTTGCTTGCTACCTCTTTTAGATGGCCCATTATCATGCCAGAAGATCTGTGGAGGATGGGCTAGTATTTAGGAAAAAGCGTGCGAGTGTTCTCAGTTGTATCTGACTTTTTGTGACCCCGTGGACTGTAGCCCGCTGGGCTCCTCTGTCTATGGGATTTTCTGGGCAAGGATATTGGAGTGGGTTGCCATTCCCTTCTCCAGGGGATCTTCGTGACCCAGGGATCAAACCTGCGTCTCCTGCAATGACAGGCAGATTCTTTACCACTGAGGCACCTGGGAAGCCCCGTTTAGGAAAACATGGCAGTATAACTATGAAAAGAAGGAACTGACAACGCTGGATTCCTATATGTACTGATATGACCACCACCCTTTGCTTCCCGTGCTTGGTTCCCCGTGTGAACTACACAGGATGGGCTGCTACTGGCACTGTGAAGAGTGCAGGCCGTGCTTCACCACGACAGAGTCAGGGAGAGCCAGTGTGAGCAGGAGCAGAGCCCTCGAGTGTTGTCCTTCTGGTTCTTGATGACGTTCCTTCTCCTGCAGTGGGACTAGACTAAAATATGTTATAGCAGAGACATAGCAGGATCCCATGGGTAAGGATTTGGGAATATCCTTGTCCGAGTCTTATGTCACTCCTACAAGGGACTAAGTGCCATAGACAATTGAGATCTTTAATAAGCACCTTGGATTTTTTTTCTCAGCTCCAAAAAGCCGACTTCAAAACCGCCTCCTCTTCCACTTGGCTCACAAGGTATTTCTGTGCTTATTTTTTTAATGTAAAATTTTGTTTTTCTTTTTTAATTGACATAAATTAAAACTTGTTTTTAAAATATTTTTCTCTTTCTTTCTTGTTACCAACATGGGTGAAAGAGAATTAAGTAGAAATTCTTGTTAATGATATGTTTAGAGCAAGTAGAATAAAGGTATTAATTTTATAGGATTTTTCTCCCCCATTAATGTTTTTTACCCTGTTAATTTATTCAGAGTTGTTAGGTTTTGGTTCTTCCTAAGCAGTAGTCTTTTATGATTAGTTTGTTTCCACCATCTTATTGTCTCTTAGGAAACAGAAGCAAAGATGCCTTGTCCTGACTCCTGAAAATAAATACATACTTTTCTGATTTGCCTGCCTTATGGCAATAGTTTTGATCATCATCATAAAATTATTTCTTAATACTTTTTCATATTATAAAATCATACATTCTAGTAATCAAAATATAAATATGCAATAAAGAGATATTGTTGTTGTTCATGTCTGACTCTTTGTGACCCCATGGACTGCAGCACGCCAGGCTTCCCTTTCCTTCACTATCTCCTGGAGTTTGTTCAAACGTCTACCATATTTAAAGTTAACTATATTTCAACCTTTTGGAATATCCCTTTAGGGATAATTCTTTTTTGGGGGGGATAATTATTTTTTATATGCATATTTGTATTTTTGTTCATTTGTTTTGCAGAATGGGATTTATGTTAAATATATACTTTTGTATTCTGCAACTTACCTTTAAATTATGAGTGTATCTCTGAGTCACTAGTCTTCAAACCCATCCTTTTTAAATAACAATCCATCATATGCATGTGCCTCAGTTCATTCAGCATTTCCTAGTTATTTGGCTTCTAGATTGGTTTCAGTTTTAATTATAAAAATGTAATTCTAACATCTTAGAAATAGACTTATTGGGTTATTGAGTATAAAACTTTAAAGCTGTTAAAAATAAAAATTTAAAGCTGTTAATTGATAGTGCTAAATTATTTTACAGGAAGTTTGTCTATAGGTAGTATTTGAAAATAATTATTTTTGGTGTATTGAAAAATTTCATGCTGTAATTATCTGTCTTTGTTTAGTTCTTTCAATTTTTGCTTTACATGTTTTGCAGACTCTCATTAAACGCATACAGATATAGAATTGTTATGTCCATCTAGTGAATGGAAACATTTATCATTATCATTATGAAATGTCTGTCTTTATCTCTGAAACTCTCTCTTCATGTAAACACTACTTTGTCATGTTTGTGTAGCTCTATCAGCTCTTTTGGTTAGTGGTTGCCTATTACATCTTTTTATATCCTTTCATTCTCTACTTTTCTATGTCCTATTTTAACTGTCTCTCTTATAAATAGCATATAATAAAGAAACATAGAAAATAAAAAGGGAGGGAGAAGATACAAAGAAAGAAACAGAAAGTAAGAAGAGGGGGGGTCAAGTGATTAATGAGTTGTAACTGAAGACTAAGACTCTGCCTCTAGAGACTATTTTATTCCTTGTCTGAAGGAGAGAGAAAGAAGACCGCAAGCTGAAGGGAAATAGGGAGAACAGAGGCAAGTGGCTGAAGGAAAGGGGGGGTTAAATTTGTGTTACATAAGTGTTGATTTCTCTAACCATACTCTAACATGAATTTTTATATGTCTTTTTTCTCTCTTACAATTTTAGTTTAATGATGAGAAGAAATTGATGAACTTTCATCAGAATCTTCAGGATATCACAGAAGATCAGCTCAGTTTGGCCTCAATCCACTATATGCGATCTCACTACCAAGAAGCTATTGATATTTACAAGCGAATACTGCTAGATAACAGGTGTGTGTCCTGTTACACCTCCTTGAACTCTCATTTTGTTACTTTCTTCTGTACCCAGTTTGGCTGAGGACCTAGTAGTTCTAATATCACCGTGTGTTCAAATCTGTTTAGCTAATAATCTGGTGAGATTAAGAACTCCTTATTGTCTAGATCTGATGAGATTAAGAATTCCTTATTGTCTAGACTCCTTACTGTCTAGATTATCTTTCCCCCTCTTAATTGCCCTCCCATTAAGTTTCAGTACCACAGGTATACTGTATATCTGGTTATGTACTGTATGTATATCTGTATATAGATATATGTATGTGTACTATATGTCTATCTGTATGTATGTATATATATAAAATAAATATTATCTTTCATCTCTCCATAAGAACCAATTTTTTCCCCTTTGGGGGTGATATCACACCTGTTGAAAATGCATGGTCTAGGTGTATCAGTGTTCAGTGTTGTAGTTACATTGAAGGTAATTTGCTGACAAAATTAGAAACAAACTGTATTTGTTTGTAGAACTAGTATTCCAACTTTATCACTGACTACTTGGTCTCTCTTCTGCATCCCAAAATATCTCATGAATCTCCCTTCCTCCTCCTTTTGCTTTACTGTCATAGTCTCCCACCTGTTCCTATTCTCAGTCATCAAATCTGCTTGCCTTGTCTGTCCATCTTCTATATGGTGTCAGCTTATTTGCATTTATACTTCATTACTGATTATATTAGTTTCTTTTTTTTTTAACATGAACAGGTAGTAGTTGAACTTTTCCCTTTCTCCTCCTCTAGTTATCATCTTTTACTCTACTTATATCAAAACACTCAAATATTATAACACAGAAAGAAAAATACTACACTGATCATATTGCCTTTTTCTTTAAAAAAAGAAATGTCCTCTTTGCCTTGCTGTCCAGTTGAGCTATTAAAAATGTCTGTAGTTTGACAACATTTTTGTGAAGTAGACTTAAATTGTTAATCCTTAATTTTTTCATCTAACAGGGAATACCTTGCCCTCAATGTTTATGTGGCCCTATGTTACTACAAGCTGGATTACTATGACGTGTCTCAAGAAGTTCTGGCTGTTTATCTTCAGCAAATTCCTGATAGCACCATCGCACTCAATCTTAAGGCCTGTAATCATTTTCGCCTTTACAACGGCAAAGCCGCTGAGGTAGTGATGAAATTTGTTCTTAATTCACTTAATTCCAGTTTGAATTACCCTATACTTCCCGGGTTAGTCATAAAACTATTATCTGTTACTCTTGATTAATATCCCTTTGTTATTGCCAGTGTGATTCTATAAGAGCCCAACTGTATAAATATTTATATTTACCAGATATTCTAAAAAAGAATGTTGACTTCTGAATTCTCTGTGTGCACCTGATATACTGTAGATGATCTTTATCTATGTCTTACGTTACCTTAAATATATTAAAAACCAAATACTTATGCTTCTTTCTCTGAAATATGTTTGTGGCTCAGAGTCATCAACATGTAATCAGAAACCTAGAGTACCCATCACTCTCTTCTCCTTCATCTGCAGCCTAATTTTCTACCAGTTCCTATCAGTTCTGTTCCAAATATCTCTTTTCTCTGTGCCTTCTCCTTTGCCACTGCTCTAGTTTAGGCATTCCTTATCTCTTGTTTCAACTCCTTAAATAATTTCCCTGCTTCTCCTCTTTGTTCTCTTCAGTCCAGTCATTGAGTTTGTTTCACACACCCATATCCTCCTACTGCCATGGCTTTGTACACAGCATTCTGTTTCCTGGAGTGCCTTTCTCTGCTTAGTGATACTTCAGTATCTCCTTTAAGGTTACTCCAAGAAGCAATAGTGGGAGGCATTTTAAAAGTAGTTAGAAAGTGGTTAACTTATAGGTACTATGCAGAATACTTTGTATCCATTATTTAGTTTCCCTGACAATCCTGTGGATAAATTCTGTTATATAGCTCTCTCTTTTTTTCTTTTTTTGATTTTTTTCCTTGTTATAGCTCTCGTTTTATTTGAAACTCAGAGTATACAGGAGTCCATACATTATGATCTCATTTTATTAAACTACACACAAACACACGCATACACACATATATACATATAAACATAGATATAAATAGATCTATAAATAGATATATAGATAGCATGTTCTATACTATATCTATACAGATTCGGATATATATATTTGAATATACTTTATGTACAGATATGTTTAGGTTAACCCTATGAGGGGGTCCATGAGTACAAATTACTTCCTTGGCCATTACTTTAGTTGATGTCAGAAGCCACCAAAATTTAAATGCAAAATTTCTTTATATGTCAACACCCTGCCCACAAGGTAGTATAAGTGGCATCATACCAGCCTAGAGTAGGGGAAGGAGTGATTGTGCTCAGTCATGTCTGACTCTTCGGTGACCCCACGGACTGTAGCCTGCCAGACTCCTTTGTCGATGAGATTTTCTAGGCAAGAGTATTGGAGTGAGTTGCCATTTCCTGCTCCAGGAGGGTCTTCCCAACCCAGGGATCAAACCTGCATCTACTGCATCTCCTTCATTAGCGGGTGGATTTGTTACCACTGCACCACCTAGGAAGTCCAGAATAGGGGGAGGAAGGAAGAAATTGAAACTAGAAAATTAATTACTATATCAAAGCAAAATTTATTGTGTAATAGCAGGAAGCACTATTAATATACTTTACACTAACAGCAGATTGAGTTGCTGAGTGAAACAGCATTTATCAGCTGGTGGATGGAGAACACATATCCTTAACATTTGCTCAGGTTCACTTTTCATGGCTTATGTCGATGAAGGTGCTCACTTGAGGCAAAAGAAATACCTACAATTAAATTGCTTAGTATGCAATGGAACGGTTGCTTTATGTATGAAATAAAATACATTCTTGGATATCCTTATTTCAGCTAGAGTCCCTGCCTAATTGACTAGTTCCCAGCATCAGCAGTTTAATAGTAAACTGGATTTGCAATTTGGTCTTTAATTAGAGTTTTGGTTAAAATAAATAAAAGAAGTATATTTTTGTCTTTCTATATTGAGTCAGTCTTGGGGGCTTTGTCAATTTTGGCATAAGGTCCAACCTATTAAATGTTTATATTTTGTCTGCACATGTTCTTTCCATAGTCTGGAATGGGTGACATAGCTAACCAATATGCTCTAGATGTAATGCTATCCAACTCAGGACAGCAAATTGTACTTCTTGTTCACTAAAAGCATGCTTTTTCATTTGAAATTGTGCCCATGCAGATTACATACTGATTGTATAATGTTCTCCAGCAGTAGATAACTATAACAAATGTACCCTAAGGAGCTTTCTTTCTTTTTTTTTTGACAGCAATAGGATATAGTTTGTGTTTACTTTGACAGTTTTATTAAACCTTTTAAAAGCAAGCATTCCTCTAGTATCTTTTCTGGTGGGCTCTATATTGTATAATTCATTCTCTCCTCAAACACCAAAACATTCTGCTTTTCTGTAGTAAGTATGAAATATTATGTAATGATTCATTCAATTCTTAAAGTCCTTTGAACAACTTGCCCAAAATTATACAACTAACAAGTGAGAAATTCAGATCTCTAAAGCCCGTAGATGGCTGACTCGTGTTGAAGTTTGACAGAAAACAACAAAATTCTGTAAAGCAATTATCCTTCAATTAAAAAATAAATTAAAAAAAGAAACAAAACAAAAAATAAAGCCCATAAATTAACCACTAAAATTTAATGCAAATTTAAGTGTGCATTTTTCTTCTCTGCGCTTAACTTATATAACTTATATATATGTATACACACATACACATGTAATAATACAGCTACCAAATAACAAGCATGATTTTATATATATATATATATATAATCCAACAATATGGTTATTATATCTTACTAACAAATAATTGGTAATAATATGGCTATTATATATGATTTTATATCTATATATAAAATCATGCTTATTGTTTGGTAGTTGCCTAATTACCTTTTTTTTTCCTGAACAAGTTTTATTATTCACAGAGAGGAAGGAGCTCTGTCCTTGGCTGTGACTTTCCTCATGACTACCAGGACATTACTCAGCTCCTCTCCCTTCTTCTTGGCATGGATGTGTGTCCCCACCCTTTTCTTGCTGAACTTGAGGCCCTGCCTTCAGAGACCTTGAGCAGCTCCACGGCTTGCCACTCCTAAGGGGTGAAGCTGCAGACCTCTCGGATCATGAGGCTTGTTCTTGGTGAGGCGCCCACAGTAACAGTGGCTATAGCTCTGTTGGCTCACATTCTCAGTCATCTTGTAGGCCTTGCTGACGCCCACAGTCATGGGGTATCACAGAGCCGTGGCACTGAGCTTCATGGGGGCCCTTAGGGTCCAGATGGTGGTGGGTCCTACTGGAGCAAGGCCTCATGAACCTGCTTTAATTATCTTTAATCTAGACAAGCTTATTGAGGGTTGAGCCTTGTGACATTTGTATCCCAGGACCTGGCACAATGTATATACAAAGTTGATGCCAATGAAGTAATGGTTGAATGAGAAATTTAAAATATGACTAACAAATTAAGGGAGAGTCATGTTTAAAAAAAGGAGGAGGTTGAAAACAGGTCAATAAAGATGAAGATTAAGAAAAAGCCATTGGATTTCATAACTGGGATTTCCTACGCTGATTAGGGTATCATTATTATTGAGTGTTAAAGCTAGATGTCAAGGAAATAAGGAGTGAATGAGTAACCTCTCGGACTGAGAAATGTCCTAAGGGGTACGGCAGAAGAAAGACAAGTGGATGATGAAGAAATAGAAGCAGTGAGTATAGGATGCTTGTGAAAGGAAGGAATAGTTTCAGCGGATAAAGAAATTTTATCCAAATTCCAATCTTAGGTTACTAGCTATTTGGTTTCAGTACAAAGTATGCAAAATAACAGTACTGGATTATTATAGGTTTTTGTGATGTATATAAAGTCCTTAACTTTATACACATAGTAAATAGTGAACTGAGCAATTATCAAAGATTTTATAGGCTGAAACATAGTCAAATTTATCTTTTTATTTGTTTAGTGCTTTTTGTATTGTGTTTAAAAAAATATTTCCTAGTCCAAATTTTGTTCTCTGATATTCTAAAAGCTTATTGTTTTGCCTTTTACAAATCCAAATTATCTGTAATTATATCTAAAAGGTTTTATTTCTCAATTAATGACAAAGATTGACAAGTTAGATTGAAAAGACAAAACCCTAATACATGTTTTAAATATTATTGTTGTTGAGTCATTAATTCCTGTCTGACTCTTTGGGACTCCATGAACTGCAGCACTCCAGGCCTCTCTGTTTATCACCAACTCTTGGAGCTTGCTCCAACTCATGTCCATGAGTCAGTGATGCCATCCAACCATCTCATCTCTGTTGGCCCCTTCTCCTCTTGTTCTCAGACTTTTCCAGCATCAAGGTCTTTTCCAAAGAGTCAGCTCTTCACATTGGGTGTCCAAAGAATTGGAGCTTCAGCATCAGTCCTTCCAATGAATATTCATGGTTGATTTCCTTTAGGATTGACTGGTTTGATCTCCTTGCTGTCCAAGGGACTCTCAAGAGTCATCTCCTGCTCCACAGTTCGAAAGCATCAATTTTTCAATGCTCAGCCTTCGTTATGGTCCAACTCTCACATCTTTATACGACTACTGGAAAAACCATAGCTTTGACTATGCGAACCTTTGTTGGCAAAGTGATGTTTCTGCTTTTTAATACGCTGTCTAGGTTTGTCATAGCTTTTCTTCCAAGGAGCAAGCATCTTTTAATTTGATGGCTGCAGTCACCATCCACCGTGATTTTGGAGCCCAAGAAAATAAAATCTGTCACTGTTTCCACTTTTCCCCATCTATCTGCCATGAAATGATGGGACCAGATGCCATATCTTCATTTTTTGAATGCTGAATTTTAAGCCAGCTTTTTCACCTTCCTCTTTCATCTTCATTAAGAGGCTCTGTAGTTCCCCTTTGCTTTCTGCTATAAAAGTGGTATCATCTGCATATCTGAGGCTACTTCTCCCAGCAATCTTGATTCCAGCTTGTGCTTCATCCAGCCCAGCATTTCACATGATGTACTCTGCGTATAAGTTAAATAAGCAGGGTGACAATATACAGCATTGACATACTCCTTTCCCAATTTTGAACTAGTCAATCGTTCCATGTCCAGTTGTAACTGTTGCTTCTTGTCCTGCATACAGATTTCTCAGGAGGCAGGTTAAGGCGGTCTGGTATTCCCATCTCTTTAAGAATTTTCCACAGTTTGTTGTGATGCACACAGCCAAAGGCTTTAGCAATGAAGCAGAAATAGATGTTTTTTTTTGGGAATTCCCCTGCTTTTTTCTATGATCTTGCATATGTTGGCAATTTGATCTCTGGTTCCTCTGCCTTTTCTAAATCCAGCTTGAACATCTGGAAGTTCTTGTCTCATGTACTGTTGAAGCCTAGCTTGGAGAATTTTGAGCATTACTTTGCTAGCATGTGACATGAGTGCAATTGTGTGGTAGTTTGAGCATTCTTTGGCATTGCCTTTCTTTGGGATTGAAATGAAAACTGACCTTTTCCAGTCCTGTGGCCACTGGTGAGTTTTCCAAATTTGCTGGCATATTGAGTGCAGCACTTTAACAGCATCTTCTTTTAGGATTTGAAATAGCTCAGCTGGAATTCCATCACCTCCACCAGCTTTGTTCATAGTAATGCTTCCTAAGACCCACTTAACTTCACACTCCAGGATGTCTGGCTCTAGGTGAATGACTACACCACTGTGGTTATCTGGGTCATTAAGACCTTTTTCGTTCAGTTCTTCTATGTGTTCTTGCCACGTCTTCTTAATCTCTTCTACTTCTGTGAGGTCCTTGCCATTTCTGTCCTTTATTGTGCCCATCTTTGCATGAAATGTTCCCCTGTTATCTCCAGTTTATTTGAAGAGATCTCTAGTCTTTTTCATTCCATTGTTTTCCTCTATTTCTTTGCATTATTCACTAAAGAAGGCTTTCTTATCTCTTCTTGCTATTCTCTGGAGCTCTGCATTCAACTGAGTGTATCTTTCCCTTTCTCCTTTGCCTTTTGCTTGTCTTCTTTTCTCAGGTATTTGTAGAGCCTCCTCAGACAACCACTTTGCCTTCTTGCATTTCTTTTCCTTTGGGATGGTTTTGGTCACCACCTCCTGTACAATGTTACAAACCTCCGTCCATTGTTCTTCAGACACTGTCTACTAGATCTAATCCCTTGAACCTAGCTGTCATCTCCACTGTATAATCATAAGGGATTTTCATTTTAAATATAGGATACAGAAAATTTGAATGTATATCATGTACATCATGAGGAATACTTCTTACATGATTTCTATTATGTTTTTGTACTTTTAGACAAGTCATTTTAACTCTAAAATAAGATGACCTACGTCTTCTATTTACACCTCTACGTTTTAACAGCTTTATAGAGGTATAACTAATGTACCATGTAGTCACCCTTTTGAAATATACAATTCTGTGGGTTTTAGCGTATTCACCACTGTGTTTAATCTTCATCACAGTCAGTTTTATTCATTTATTTATTTATTTTTAAACATTTTCCCCCCTATTTTTGGCTACACCATGCAGCTTGCAGGATCTAACTTCCCTAACCAGGGATTGATCCCACACCCTTGGCAGTGAAAGTGCTGAGTCCTAACCACTGGACTGCCAGGGAATTCCCACCACAGTCAATTCTAAAACATTTCCATTACTTCAAAAAGAAACTCGAGGCACAAAGATAGAAATATAGATCAATGGAACAAAATAGAAAGCCCAGAGATAAACCCACGCACATATGGACACCTTATCTTCGACAAAGGAGGCAAGAATATACAATGGAGAAAAGACAATCTCTTTAACAAGTGGTGCTGGGAAAACTGGTCAACCACTTGTAGAAGAATGAAACTAGAACACTTCCTAACACCGTACACAAAAATAAACTCAAAATGGATTAAAGATCTAAACGTAAGACCAGAAACAATAAAACTCCTAGAGGAAAACATAGGCAAAACACTCTCCGACATAAATCACAGCAGGATCCTCCATGACCCACCTCCCAGAATATTGGAAATAAAAGCAAAAATAAACAAATGGGACCTAATTAAAATTAAAAGCTTTTGCACAACAAAGGAAACTATAAGCAAGGTGAAAAGACAGCCTTCAGAATGGGAGAAAATAATAGCAAATGAAGCAACAGACAAACAATTAATCTCAAAAATATACAAGCAACTTCTGCAGCTGAATTCCAGAAAAATAAACGACCCAATCAAAAAATGGGCCAAAGAACTAAACAGACATTTCTCCAAAGAGGACATGCAGATGGCTAACAAACACATGAAAAGATGCTCAACATCACTCATTATTAGAGAAATGCAAATCAAAACCACAATGAGGTATCATTTCACACCAGTCAGAATGGCTGCTATCCAAAAGTCTACAAGCAATAAATGCTGGAGAGGGTGTGGAGAAAAGGGAACCCTCTTACACTGTTGGTGGGAATGCAAACTAGTACAGCCACTATGGAGAACAGTGTGGAGATTCCTTAAAAAACTGGGAATAGAACTGCCATATGACCCAGCAATCCCACTGCTGGGTATATACACCAAGGAAACCAGAATTGAAAGAGACGCGTGTACCCCAATGTTCATCGCAGCACTGTTTACAATAGCCAGGACATGGAAGCAACCTAGATGTCCATCAGCAGACGAATGGATAAGGAAGCTGTGGTACATATACACTATGGAATATTACTCAGCCATTAAAAAAAATACATTTGAATCGGTTCTACTGAGATGGATGAAACTGGAGCCCATTATACAGAGTGAAGTAAGCCAGAAAGAAAAACAACAATACAGTATACTAATGCATATATATGGAATTTGAAAGATGGTAACGATAACCCTATATGCGAGACAGAATAAGAGACACAGATGCATGGAACAATTTTATGGACTCTGAGGGAGAAGGTGAGGGTGGGACTTTCTGGGAGAATAGCATTGAAACATGTATATTATCATATGTGAAACAGAACACCATTCCATGTTCGATGCATGTGACAAGGGCTCAGGGCCGGGGCAATGGGATGATCCAGAAGGATGGGATGGGGAGGGAGGTGGGTGGGGGGTCCAGGAAGGGGAACACATGTAAACCCATGGCTGATTCATATCAATGTATGGCAAAAACTATTACAATATTGTAAAGTAATTAGCCCCCAACTAAAATAAATAAATTTATAAAAAAAAATAAAATAAAATAAAATAAAATACAAAAAAAAAAAAAAAAAGAAACTCGATAATCTATAGCTACCAACCCCCATCCCACCAACCGCAAACAGCTACTAATCCACTTTCTGTTTCTATAGATTTGTGTGTTTTGGATATTTCCTCTAAAAAGGAGTCATATATTAATAATATATAATCTTTTATGACTAGCTTGTTTTACTTTAGCTTAATGTCTATGAAATTCATCGTGTTATAGCATGTTTCAGCACTTCATTCATTTTTATCACCAAATAATATTCCATTGTATGGATATACCACATTGTATTTTTCCAGTTGTCAGAGATGGATATTTGGATTGTTTCCACATTCTTCCTATTATGAATAATGCTGCTGTAAACATGTATATACCTGTTTTGGGGCATGTTTTGAATATGTTTCGTTTCTCTTGGGCATATACCTAGAAATGGAATTCCTGGGTCATATGGTAGCTATATTTAATTGAGGAACTTTCAGACTATTTTCCAAAGTGGCTGCACCAGTTTCCATTCCCACTAGCAATGTGTGTAAGAGTTTCAAGTTTCAGTTTTTCTACATGCTTACCAACAATTGCTCTTATCTGTCTTTTTTATTCTAGCCATCCCAGTGGAGGTGGAGTGGAATCTCACTGTAATTTTGATTTGTATTTTCCTGATAGCTAGAATGATGTTGAGCATCTTTTCATGTGCAAAGAGCGCTGCTTTAAATTTTGTGCCCCGTGCATCTCACTTGCCTCACCTTTCGTCCTGGCTGGCCCTGTCTGAGATCGAAGCTAGCCTCATAATACTAAAAGATTTTGTCTTTTCACCTTCATTCACTTTTGAGTGTGCAGTGAAGTTTTCCAGAGACAGCGTGATTTCAAAACAGATTGATTGCAGGCACAGATATGCCAATCAAGCTGTCATCTGTTAAGGCAGACATTGAAGAGACTTGCAGAAATAGATAACAGTACCATTCTTGTCACTAAATTTTTGTATTGGTAAATACAGTTTTTTTAAATGAAAAATATGTTATTTGTGTTAATGTGTAGTAAGTTTACTAGTACTTTTGATTAATTGAATACTTTAAATTTCTGTTTTAATTTCTAATACAATATCTATGAATGGCTCAGTTCAGTTCAGTTCAGTCTCTCAGTCGTGTCCTACCCTTTGCAACCCCATGAATCGCAGCACGCCAGGCCTCCCTGTCCATCACCAACTCCCAGAGTTTACCCAAACTCATGTCCATCGAGTTGGTGATGCCATCCAGCCATCTCATCCTCTGTCGTCCTCTTCTCCTGCCCCCAAATATGAATGGCTATAACCCACATAAACAAAAACTCTTTGGGATCCTTAGTAATTTTTAAGGTTTAAAAAAGATCTTGAGATCACAAAGCTTGAAAACTGCTGAACTAGCCTAATATTACCCAAGACTTTGGAATTCCTGCTGTAGACAAGAGGAGATTAGTAAAAGGTTGCTAAATAGGTGTGCATTCCCATATGACATCAGGTAGAACAAGTTTGTAGTGCTTAGTGAGAACAGTCAAGAATTTAATTATTTTATCCAGAAAATCTTAGGTATCCACTGATGGAGGTAGAAAAAGAAGGTGAGAATTAGTCAAAATTATAGATTGGCAAGAGGGAATAGCAGAAAGCTGAGGAAGTGGATAAGTAAGCCTCGGACATTACTAAGACACTGTAGAAATGGCTGACCACTTGTTCTAGGGGAAGTTAAAGAAGCAGGATAAAATAAAAGAGATCTGATAGTTCTAATAAATAGTAACATAGAGGGGAGAAGGTACATTAATTGCGTCATGTAAATAAAGGCCAATTGAGCAGGAAGAAAGTATAGGAAAATTCAGGACACAGGTGGAATGGTCAGATTGAAGAATCAACCTTAGTGGACTTCCCTGGTGGTTCAGTGGTTGAAAATCTGACTGCTAATGTAGGAGACACAAGTTCAATCCCTGGTCCGGAAAGATTCTGCCTGCCGTTGAGCAGCTAAAGCCTGTGCGCCATACATACTGAGCCTGAGCTCTAGAGCCCTTGATCGCAACTACTGAACTACTGAGCCCGAGCGTTGCAACTACTGAAGCCCAAGTGCCTCAACCCCATGCTCTGCAACAAGAGAAGCCTACACACTTCAATGAAGAGTAGCCCCCTCTCACCACAACTACAGAAAACCCATGTGCAGCAGTGAAGACTCAGTGCAGTCAAAAATAATAAGTAATAAATGAATAAGTTAATTAATTAAAAATGTCAAATAAAGAAAAATAACCAACCTTAGTTGTTAAAAGTTTATCACCTGAAAGGAAAGACTAACTCTAGGAGTCTTCAGACTTGGGTTCACCAGTTTTAGACTTGCTGCTTAGAGGTTCAGTCATTTATGTTTATAAGCCTCAAGGTTCTCATCTGTAAAATGAAGAGAATAATAATTACATTAATTATTTCTCAGAGCCCTGCAGAACAAAGGAAGCAGCATGTTAAATTCTTTGTAAGCTATAAAACTTTGTAAATTTTATAGGTGATGTAAGAACTATATACTTGTCATTTTCATAAGCCTTTCCTTTTTTTAATTTCAGGCAGAACTCAAAAGCTTGATGGACAACGCTTCTTCTTCCTTTGAATTTGCTAAAGAGCTCATCAGGCACAATCTGGTGAATAAGAGTTTCCAGTTTTGATGATTTGATGTCTACCCTATTTGGGGTACATCACAGTGGTTGGGAAGATGAATGAAGGGAGATATCTCAACAAGTATTTCTCTACTCCAAGTGAACTCTCTGTTGTTGTGGAGGAGAATGAGTTTAAGATACCAGATTCTTTCCTTACTGGGAAGGCAGTAACACATACTTAACATTTAGAAAGAAGTGTGAGGCAGTGAGATCCAAGTGTTCATTTTGTTGGCAAAGACAAAGGAACATATCCTTTACTTTCTGACGAAAGTAAAATTTGAGCTGGTCTTTGAAGAATGACTTGGATTTAAAGGGTTCATTTGTGGCAAGGACATGGATGAATGAATGAAGTCATATGTGAGCAGACTGAATTTACTGGAACAGAAAATTTGCACTGGAATAGTTGCTAAAAAAAAAGATTCAGATGAAGTTTCAAGTTTGATTCGATTGACTCTGCAGTAAAGTGGACGCAGAGCAGCTGCATTCAACTCAGACAGCTGGGGACACTGAGCAAATTACTCAGTATTGTTGAGTTTCAGATTCCTCGTGTGAATATGGCAGTAATAATAACCATGCTTTTTCCTTCTGATTTCTCTGCACCTTCGTTAGTACTAAGTCTCCCAGTACCAATGCTGAAAACTGTAGCTGGTTTAGACTCTCTCGTCCCCTTTATTTCTGATACTCAGTCACTTAATCCTATTAATTCTTCGTTGGCAGTGTCTTCTATTTATTCCATTCCGCCTTTAACTCAGGCCTCCATCACAGAGTTTTCTGAGGTTATTTTGCATTATGAGCTTCTGCTTCTAACCTTTTCACTTCTAATTTAGTCTATAAATTAAAGCCAGATTAATTTTTGTAGAGAACGCTATGATAGAGAGAGTAGTCTGGAAATTAAACTTGGAAAGAGATTAAGACTGGAAGATTAAGAGATTAAGATTTAGGAGTCTTCATAAGAGTAGGGATAGCTGAAGAAAAGGTTAAAAAAAGAGAAATATGGTTCCAAGAGAGTGTTTGTATTTAAGGGGCTGAAAGAGGAGAATAAGAAAATAACCCAAAAAAGGGCAGGCAAGAGAAAACATCTACATACTGTACAACCCCTTCTGCAGCACAGGTTTGAAATGCATGGGTCCGCTCATACACAGATTTTTCTCAGTCATAAATACTATACCATCTGAAGGGGGTTGAATCCTTGTATATGGAGGAAACCTGCATGTGGGTGGCTGACTGTAAATCATATATGAACTTTCAACTGTGTGGAGAGTCAGCGCCCTTAAACAATCCCCCTCACCATTGTTCAATGGTCAACAGTCATTTTATAAAATTTTTCTAATTTTTATATAATTTTTAAAGGTTATACTCCATTTACAGTTATTATAAAATATCAGCTATGTACTCTGTGTTGTACAAATACATCCTTATATCCTACCTTACACCCAATAGTTTATACTTCCCGCACCCCCCACATACTGCCCTCCCGACTGGTAACCATTAGTTTGTTCTCTGTATCTGTGAGTCTGTCTGCTTCTTTTCTGTTCTATTCACTGGTGTGTTGCATTTTTTTTAGATTCCACATATAAGTGACATCAAACAGTGTTTGTCTCTCTATCTGACTTATTTCACTTAGCATAATGCCCTCCAGGTCCATCCATGTTGCAAATGGCAAAATTTCATCATGTTTTATGGCTGAGCAATATTCCATTGTATACACAGACCACATCTTCTTTGTCTATTCATCTCATCTGTTGATGGACACGTAGGTTGCTTCTGACTGTAATGTCATTGTGTTGTGATGTGCTTAGTCGCTCAGTCATGTCCGACTCTTTGCGACCCCATGGACTATAGCCCGCCAGGCTCCTCTGTCCATGAGGATTCTCCAGGCAAGAATACTGGATTGAGTTGCCATGCCTTCCTCCAGGGGATCTTCCCAATCCAGGGATTGAACCCAGGTCTCCTGCATTGTAGTAGATTCTTTACTGTCTGAGCCACCAGAGAAGCCACCACAGAAGTTGTAATGTCATTACAACTACACATTTTAATCACCCGGGGGATTTTAAAAAATATTAATGTGTGAGATTTTTATTGAATGGTTAGGCTAAGGTTCAACTATCAATACTTTTCTTAAAAGTTTTCCAGGTGGATATAATATACAGCCAGAGTAAAGAACCTTTATTTATACATATAACTGGAAGGTGCATATTAGCTAGTGATGGGAGTTATACTTGGAGGCTGGGATTAAAAAGAAAAGTGAGAAAATGGTAATTTTCCTTTTACCTGTTGTAATACTATATGTAAGTTTTTTCTAGTAAATACAGATTAATTTTATAGTTTAAGACAAAACCTGAAAAAACTATTAAGCAGTATAAATTGTTACTGACATCAGCTTTCACAGTCAGACCTGATGTCAAAATCAAGTACACCATATACTAGCTTTATAACTTCGGGTAAGTCACTAAACACTGATGAGTCTCCATGTTCTCTTATGTAGAATAGAGGAAATCACAGAACCTACCGTATTTGCTTGTGAAGATGAAATGAGGTAATATATGTAAGGTACGTCAGGCAGTATACAGCGTATAGTGAGCATTTAGTAAATAGTGCTCTTATAGTCATGCTGTGGCCACCAGTGTCAAAACTGCAGATACGTCATGGAGCGAGAAGAGAGGGAAGTCTATTGAATTTGGTCAAAGGCGTTGATATTTGTGACCTGTAGAATGCGTTTATTAGTGTGCAGACAGCAGCAGCAAGTTTTCTGGGAGGTTAAGGAGAGGAAGGGAAGAAAGTTGAAACAGCAGACCACTTACTTTTCAAGTATGGCACTGAAAAAAGGAGAAAAAGTACGATGCTCTTCAGAGGGAACAGTGGCACCAAGTGAAGTGAAGATTTTTCAAGAGAGCAGAAACCTTTGTGCATATTTAAAGCTGAGAAGTGGGACCAGGATTAATGAAATAGAATATTAATGCAGAAACAAAATCCAAATGGAGTTAAAATCATGACATCAAAGAAGACAATTGTAGGAATTAATCTTGGCAAGAGAAGGGAGCATCTTAGACAAGGAAAACCAAATAAGATGACCAGATGGATATTTTGATATAGAAAGAAGAGACTAGGTAGTTTATGCCTGATAGTCTTGATTTCTGTATATTTATTTGTGAAATAATTTACTATGTGTCAGATACTGTGCTAGGCTCTGGGTACAAAACAGCATATAAAACTGTCCTTTCATGGATGGTGTTTTTGTTTTAGCTATTCTCTGTAGCTTTTATTATCATATGACAGCATACTTAAGTTTGCTCTTTGAAGGTCTCTCCCCATTTGAGTATAGACTATATACAGACAAGAGAATGACTTTTTCCTGTTGTAGCCCTGGTATTACAATACCAGGCATATAGTAGGTGCTAATGAATATTTACTAATATTTTAATAAAACAAAATATAACCTACAATATGCCATGCATGTAGCCCACTTTAACTTATTTTATCCTTATGATAACTCTGAAAGGTGGACATTACTAATGCCATTTAGAGATGAGGAAATAATCTCGAAAGGATTTTATAAATTCCTTCATGGAGTTTTTAATGTAGACTATCTGTCTAGAAAAAAGTTTCATTTAATTTTTGGGTACTTTAAGAGTTTCGTACAGTTCTTATGAGGAGAAAAGGAAGTATATGCAATAGGGCCATGCCTTGATTCTATTTCTTACATTTAGGATGACTTTTTTTTTTTCTGGCCATGGACTTAGCGCCCCAAACAAGCATCAAATCCGTGGCCCTTATATTTGAAGCACAGAGTCTTAACCACTGGACTGTCAGGGAAGTCCCTAGGATGCCTTTTTTGTTTTAAATGAGGTCAAGGTCATGTGTGTATAGAGAAAGCTTCAAAAATATATTCGTCCTTTCAAAGAGTAACTGTTGTGTCAGCTCCGTATGTATTTCCACCAATAAACATACTCATATTTACTGCCATAATAATAGTTTTTCTGTCTTTAGGTAGTTTTCCGAGGAGGAGAAGGGGCTTTGCAGGTTTTGCCTCCCCTGGTTGATGTCATTCCTGAAGCTAGGCTAAACTTAGTGATTTACTATCTTCGTCAAGGTAAGAGAAATGTGTCTTGGTCTTGCCTATGTAAGATATTTTAGAACATTTACTCTCTAACTGAACTACTTGCTTAACCTTTAAAATCACTTCATAATACTTCCAAAAATATATTTGCAGCAGGTTCACAGGACAGAACAAATTTATTGATATTTATTTGTTGTGCCTTTTCTCTTTATCTCCTCCTTCCTCTTCTGTTGCTTCCAATCTCTCGCTCATTCTGGTTCTTGTCTTTTCCTCTTATTTTTCTGCCCTTTGTCCTCTATTCATTTTTTTTTTTTTAATAAATTCATTTATTTTAGTTGGGGTCCTCTATTCATTTTATCTCAGGTTCTCTGTTGTTTTTCCTTTCCCTCCCTCATTTCTTCTTTTTTTGTGTGTTCCTCTGCGCGTAATGTCCATCTGCAGTTCCTTGTGTCTTTTCTTTCTCATCATTAACTTTTTTTTATTTGCTCTAATTACCTGTCTTTCTGTTTCTGGGTACCCCCAGCCTCTGCAAAATATTAAGATGCGGAGTGAGCATGGTATTTGTTGCCCCCAAGGAAGGATAAATTGTAGACACAGACCTAAGCAGTCTGTTACCCCCCAGTTGTGAACATAAGGTGGGAGCTCCCATGCAGTGGTGCTGGCACTCGGTCATGGGCCTCGGACTGAGTGTGGGCCTTTTAAGGTGCATGGTAGGAACCGACCAGGCAACATATTCCTCATTGAGGGAAGTGTGAAGTGTTTATTAACAGGAGACCATGAACTTGCAAATAGTTCTCTCTAATTTGATACATCAGCACCAAGAAAGAAGCTTTTGGACAAGAATTAAAGAAACACCTTATATATTTCATAAACTAAGTTTTATTCTAAGAACTTTCAAACATAAACAAAAGTTAATAGTATGAACACCCAAATAATAACCCCAGATACAACAGTCTTGTAGATATTGCCAATCTTTCTTCATTTATCCCCTCTCTTCCAGTTTTGTTGTGAAATATTTTAAAGCGAATCCCAGCCTTCATGTCATTTTACTCCTATGTACTTTATATATATATATATTTAAAAATGGATGTTTTTCTTGTATAATTACAATGCCATAAGCAGATACTTCCCTGTTCCTTATTTTTAGCTGGAACCCTTAAGTGCTTCGTGGCTTAATACGGGTTTCCTACAGGTACTTGGTTATCTACTACTAAGTGTTGAACTTGATGGAGAAGTAAGAGACAAGAAAAGCCAACCATACTTCCCATGAATGTTTAAAGGACCTACCTTATCATTTGGGGCGACTGTTTCAGAAAAGTTTGCTAGGATACAGACTAATATGGCTACTTATTTCCTATATTTCAGATGATGTACAAGAAGCTTATAACTTAATTAAGGATCTGGAACCTACTACTCCTCAGGTAATTGACAACGTGTTACATTTTTACTAACCAAGTTCTGTTGAAGGTGGAATTTCTGTTGAAAGGTAGTTGGAAGGCATGTTAGAGAAGATTCCTGCCTGTAGACTCTGGAAAGTTGTGTATGTTGATCTGGGACTATTACGTGAGACTTTTGATATGAGACTCAATATTCTGGGCTTTTTTGATATTTGTAAACTCCCATAAGTATGGTCATTTCCTCAAAAGGGTTGAGGTTTGAAAATACTGAAATCTAGAATTCTGATGAAACTAGACATGGAAACTTACGTCACCAGTATGATTGTACTGTGTCTTTGTCACCTGCTGGTTGTTCACTCCTCGAAGTCAGACACTGTGTTTGTATTGTGTCTCCAGTGCTAAGCATGAACGCGAAGCATGTACTAGGCATCCCACTTATTGAGTGAAAGACTGAAAAATATTTCCAGATCTAAGTTGGTATATTTCTCAAGTGTATTAAAAGCTTCAGCATCTTTTGTTTTATTCTTTTTAAGATCTGTCTTAAATAAAAATAGTATCCACATAAAAATCAGGATTCCCTGGTGATCCAGTCATTAGGACTCCATACTCCCACTGCAGGGGACACTGGTTTGATCTCTGCTCAGGGAACTAAGATCTCGTGTGGTGAAAAAAAAAAAAAAAAATTCATAAAGCTAAGGAGAGTATCTGTTAAAGAATAGAACCAAGTCTGAAGGAGATACAGATAAGGCCTCAGGACTCCAAAATGAGAATACCTTACAAATGAGAGTCAGAAGATTATTGTTATTTATTTATTTATTTTTGAGGAAAGGAATCACTAGCAAAGGAAGGTTATTATATCACTGGAAAGGGAAAATTATATGTGTGTGTGTGTGTGTGTGTGTGTGATATGGTCACAGAGAAGGGCAGTGGCTGATAAAGTGTAAAAATTTTTACATAAATATTTTATGGTTAATTTTTTCCACTGAATTGAAATAAAAACAAAACTCCTATGCATGTCCACTGAGTTTTTCTGCTTATGATTGAGAATTTACAAATATGATGAATTCTGTTATATGCACACTTTCCTGAGAACCAAATGAAAGTCTCCTAATTCTTTTATTCTTACCAGGGATAGAACAGAGCAAAGTGACTTTGGGTAACTTTTGATAATATATGTAAAGCATTGAGTTGATGCAAATGATTTTTTTGAGAGATATCTCTTAGTTTTATGTTCCTTTTAAATTAATTACTGATATTCCACATTTCCAGGAGTACATCCTCAAAGGAGTAGTCAATGCTGCCCTTGGCCAGGAAATGTGTTCGGTGAGTATAAAACCACCGGTATCTATAGTTTGTGAAGTTACAGTGCGTGGAAAAAATAAAAATGAATGTTAAAGTTCAACTACTAATAAGCTTACAAATAGGCTCCTCTGCAGTTCCTTTTATTTCTCCATATCCAGCAATCCAAACTCCATTGTGACAGAATTCTGTGTTATTTGAAGACCAAAAAAGGGAATTCTCTAGTGGCCCAGTGGTTAGGACTTGGCGCTCTCATTGCCAAGGGCCCAGGTTTTATCCCTGGATGGAGAACAAGATCCCACAAACCATGTGGTTTGTCCAAAAAATAAAGTAGAATAGAATAAAATTTTTAAAAATAATAGAGAACTATGGCCCTAAGAATTACTGCTTTGTTAAGGAAAAAAAAGCCCAATTGTTGAACAGTGTGTTTATCTAATAACAACAGCAAATCATTGCAAAACTTCATTCTTATTTTCACTGGCTTTTTTTTTAACCTTGCATACCTCTGAGCTATAATTTTGGCATCTGTAAAATGGGAATAATTGTTTTTTTGGGAAAGCTTTTTATAAATACAAAACACTGACTAAAACTAAGCTCTTATTCACCTGAATATGGCATAGTAAGTTCTTTATGGAGCGAAGTGGGATGTAAATAAATCTTTTTATCTCCAGCTCGCTCCAAAGTGCCTCAAATGGGCAGTAAATAGCTATTGAATAAATTAATGATTTTCCTTAATAAATTATTCCTTGTTCTAGCCATAGCTCCTACCACCAGGTCTGATATATGATAAAAGCAATAAATATTTGTTAAATGAATGAATGAGTTCATTTAATGAAGGTACTTTTAAGATAGAATTTAGGAATTGAATTTTTTTTTCTCTTCTTTTCTATCTGATCCTAACTAGGTTATAATTCAGTTACATATTGTCACTTTCTAGTTGGTGATGCTAATAAAAATTAGTACTGCTGGTTTGAGGAGAATAAATACGTTAAATATGTTTAAAATTAAACATATGTAAAATATGTTTAAAGATTTGTTTACAGATTTAAAATATGTTAAATCCTGACAGATATGTTGAAACCATAAAGTGTAATACAATGATATATTTTCAGTTTATTCCTCTTATCAGCTCTGCTTGGTTTTTTAGAGGGATCATATGAAAATCGCCCAGCAGTTCTTCCAGTTGGTGGGAGGATCAGCTAGTGAATGCGGTATGTTTGAATCTGTACATGTGAGCATGATTTATCACTGGAGTTGGTCATATATTGACTGGTGAAGTTTGATTCTGTGTCCGGGGATATATCTGTTAGGCTTCCCATTGTAAAGCAGGAACTCAGACACAGGAGATAATATTAGATTAGCCCTTCTTAACAGCTCAGCTAAAATGGGATAAGAGGATGCATAAACAGAGGAGAATAAGTACATTCTCTAGTTTATAAAAGTTTTAAAAATTTGATCCTGTTTTTTATTTGAAATGTTCACTTTGATTGATTTCTCAAGTGCTCTTTAGGTATAAAACTTTTGTCATGCTATAGATCTTTTTCCAGTAGGTCATTTGCTTTTAACTTTGCCTGTGGTATTTTTCCCATATGAAAACATTTAAATCTTATTTATCTTTTCTATAATGATTTATTACATGGATATCAAGCTTAGAAAATACTTTTTTATTCCTGAAGTTATGTAATATTCACCTATATCTTGCAGTAGTTTCATGGCTTCATTTTTGTTATTAAACTATTGATCTCATCATTCAAGATTCAGTGTAAGATTTGAAAAAGGCATCTAAAAGGGCTGATAGTTAGCCAGTATGAGCCAATATGGATGGCTGTATCTGTTTTCAATGGTTGGCATCTATTCTGACAAACAGTGTTCATGCTGAACTGATTATTAAATATTCTGATCACCCCTGGAGAATTTATTTTCTTTCAAATGTTTCACCAAAACCATTTATTGGATAATATTTTCTTTCCCCATTTCACTTCATTCTTACAAAAATTTATTGAGGTGTTGGGGATACAGCAGTAGACAAAACAAACCAATTCCCCTACCCTTGTGCAGTGTTCAATCTAATGAGAAAAAACTATAGACATAAGAAATAGATGATATAGTATATCTGACTGTGGTAAGTGTTACGGGGGAAAAAGTGAACAGAGGAAGGAGGATCAGGAGTGACCGTGGTGAAGGTAGGGTATTAAACGTATCCTCTGCCACTTCAAATAGGAATCTGTTATCAGACAAGTTGGTCAGAATCAGTATCAGATGGTTCCATGGCCAAATATTCCTCCAGTTGAGATCAGAAGTGTTAGGTCGTCTTAGGTGTGTAATGATGGGTACTAATTCATATTAGTTGAATGTGCAGGTGTTGGAGCTGAAAGAGAGAATCAAAGCCCTGGAACAAAGACCTAGGGAAAACTATAGTCCGAAGGACACATGCTCGTGTGGGACTGAGTTAACCGCAGGAGAGATTATTGGTCATTCTTGAGGACTGTGACTTCCACACGCCGAGGTTCTGTCCACTGAACAGAATCTAATTTCAGAATCTAGAAGGATGTCTTGGAATACATTTCTTGTCGCTAAATTATAAATTAACTCAAATTTCAGCTAAAGAGAACTTTTAGTTTCATGAATACACCTGGTTTCTTTTCCCATTCCGTTTCAGATACAATACCGGGAAGGCAGTGCATGGCTTCCTGTTTCTTCCTGCTTAAGCAATTTGATGATGTCTTGATTTACCTCAACTCATTTAAGGTCAGTATAGAGTTTTCTAGGTGATTTTGTATACAAAATACTCTATATAATATGTCACAGGTAAGATACTTTTGGAGATGACCCTTTTACTGTGAGAGTAGTAGTGGTATCAGCTAATTCCTCAAAATTGTGTTTGTATTTATCTGGTGTAACTGTTGTTTTTATATTTTATATGTTAATGCTTAATGTGACCTGTTCTCGGGATGTTTTTCAGAGTTACTTCTATAATGATGACATCTTTAACTTTAATTATGCCCAAGCCAAAGCTGCAACTGGCAATACCAGTGAGGGTGAAGAGGTAGGTACCTGCTTTTGAAGACTTTTGAATGATTCTATCTAAAAACGTTATCTTTTTCTCACTGAAATACATGTTTAAAGCTAAAGGATTATTGAAAGTTCCATTGTTCTTAGGTAACATTAAAAAGTACAATATAAATAAATACATAGATTTTATGACCACATTCATGTTTTCCTTTTTTGGATAAATTTTATGGGGCTTCCCAGGTTGTGTTAGTGGTAAAGAACCCGCCTGTCAGTGCAGCAGGCATAGAGATGCGGGTTTCGATCCCTGGGTGGGGAAGATGCCCTGGAGAAGGAAATGGCAACCCACTCCAGTATTCCTGCCTGGAAAGTCCCATGGACAGAGGAGCCTGGCGAGCTACAGTCCATATTGAGAGACATACACATATAACCACATTCATGTTTTCCTTTTTTGGAGTAATTTTATAAAGACATAGCATACATGGAGAAAAGTATACAAATCAAAGTACACAGCTTGATGGATTTTTAAAGTGAACATACCCAAATAGTCAGCACCCAGATCATAAAATAGAATTTTATCATAACCTGGGGAACCCTCTCATCCCCTTTTGGAGTCAGTCCCTTTCCCACAAGGCTAACCACTATCTTGATTTCTAACTCCATAGATTGATTATCCAAATGATTCAAAATATTTCAGTTGAGTTACTTGATTCAGTTTTATTATTATTCAACAAATGATTCAACTTACTATTATTGAAATTCTAAGTGTTTTCCAATTTCCATCATGTTTAGAAATGATCTTTTTATTATCTTTAACTGTGAGTTATTTTAAAACATGTTTCATGATTTTCAAGTATGTACATTATCTTTTCCAGGTTTTTTTTTAATTAATATATTTTTTATTGAAGGATAATTGCTTTGTAGAATTTTGCTGTTTTCGGTCAAACCTCAACATGAATCAGATGGGGAAATATATATATCCAGGTTATTTTGATTTCTAACTTAATTGCATTGTGGTCATAGAGTGTGGTCTGTATAACACAAATCCTTTAAAATCTGTTAAGACTTGCTATATCACCCAGTAGTATGTGCAGTTGTTAATTATTCTGTTCAAATCTTCTATATCCTTACCAACCTCATGTCACCTTGTGATATCAATAACTGAGTGCTCTTCCTTAGTCACTAAGTCGTGACTGACTTTTTGCAATCCCATGTACTGTAGCTCACCATGTTCCTCTGTCCATGGGATTCTCCAGGCAAGAATACTGGAGTGGGTTGCCATTTCCTTCTCCAGGGGATCTTCCTGACCCAGGAATCAAACCCAGGTCTCCTGCATTGCAGGCAGATTCTTTACTGACTGAGCTACGAGGGAAGCCTCAATAACTGAGAGAAATGTGTTAAAATCACCACAATTTTATCCTTCACTTTTCTTAGCAGCCTGTGTAGAATTTGGTCATTATAATGCTCATTAGTCTAAGGCAAGCTGCTGTGGATATTTTTACTGTAAAAGCATCTGAGTGTTTGTTCCCTTTTCCCTCCTCTTGCAGGTTTTCCTTTTAATCCAAAGTGAGAAGATGAAAAATGACTACATTTACCTCAGTTGGTTAGCTCGGTGCTGTGAGTCTTCTTTTAAATGTTATAGAGGAATCTTCCTTTTATTGAGTGTTTTCTAACTTTGTTTTGTAGAGTGGTTAAACTCTGAGATTGTGTTATTAATGCTACTCAGTAAAGGTGGCCATGTGTATGTCTTTATATAAGTGTACCCTGTGGTTAGTTCTTCCATATGACAGTGACCTAGCACCAACAGTCCTAAAAGATGCCAAATTCTTTCTTTAGCATGTTCCAGCTTCCAGAGTCTCAGTTTACTTTGGTTTCTTTTGCTAAATGATATTGTTATGTTAATTTTATCTTTTCACTATGGTGCAGGCCTGAAAAGTAGTAAAATGTCAAAAACATAATTTTTGTGTGTGCTGTATATGTGTGTGTGTGTGTGAGTGTGTGTGTGTGTGTGTGTGTGTATAGCCTATCATCTCTGTCTGTCTTTCTCTCTCTCCAGTGTTTTTTCTTGTTCCTTTTTTTCACTTGGATTTAAAATGTTCACTAAGTTTTTGATGTCTTAGGAAAATTTTAGCAATTAGATCTTCTAAGTGAGGCTGAAACTGTATGAGTGAGATTGAATGAATGATAGATGACTTTTTAAGCAGATGAGCAAAGTGAGAACTACTGAAAATCAATTCAGTCTAAAAAGACATACTTACCTGAAGCCTAACAAGTATTTTAAGCACTGTTTGTAGAGTCCTGATGGGGAACCAGCTTAATGCCAACATTGCAAGCTTTCCATGTAAAATGTTCACTGTTTACTATTACTTAGTATGTTTCTAACATAAAACCAAATCCATAGACTAGCAAGATGCAGAAGTGTACTTCGTGTATATTTAGAAAACATAAATCTTTGTTTCTCTTTGTAGACATTATGAATAAGAAACCAAGACTAGCCTGGGAGCTTTATCTCAAGATGGAAACCTCTGGCGAGTCCTTTAGCCTCCTACAGCTCATTGCTAATGACTGCTACAAGGTGAGTCTAAGTGAAATATAAGGGGAAAGTGAAGATCATTATCACATTGGTACATTGACTAAATGTTAGGGAAAAGTGTCCTAGAGACTAAATGGTCATAGGTGAGAGAATTCACATAGTGATATTAGAAATGTCATCCCTTTTATAGATGAACTAAACTCAGAGATAGGCAGGATTTTATGTGTATATAAAACATGTATACATATAAATGAAATGTGAAAATAATGTGTACGGAAATAGTGGTTTAGAGAGGAGGTTTGAGATTTCTAAAGGCTATGACTCTTTAGGTATCATGCAGGTAGAGATATTAATCTAGTAGTTGGAAGTTTGGTTCTGAAGCTCAAGAATGGTGGCCTCTGGACTTCTCTGATGGTCCAGTGGTTATGAATGTGCCTGCCAGTGCAGAGGACATGGATTCGATCCTGGTCTGGGAAGACTCCACATCTGTGGGGCAGCTAAGCCCGAGTGGCACAACTACGGACCCTACCTGCTAAAACAACTGAAGCCAGCTTGCCCTAGAGCCAGTGCTCCACAGCAAGAGGAGCCATCGCAATGAGAAACCTGCACGCTGCAACTAGAGAGTAGCCCCTGCTCATGCAGAGCAATAGAGACCTGATCCAGCCAAAGAAATAAATTAGAAAAGAAGAACAGTGTGCTCTGACATTGAGAGACAGATTTGGAGAAATCACCATTTCAACAGTAATAGATGCCCTGCTGCTGCTTTTGCTGCTAAGTCGCGTCAGTCATGTCCGACTCTTCGCAACCCCACGGACTGCAGCCCACCAGGCTCCTCCGTCCATGGGATTCTCCAGGCAAAAGTACTGGAGTGGGTTGCCATTGCCTTCTCTGTAGATGCCGTGAGAAACAGTGAAATTTCCCAGATAAGGGAGTCAAGTAAGAAGAATAAAGAGTTGCAAACCAAACCTTTGGGAAATCTTGGTGCAAAGAGTAGACAGGAAGGACAAAGGAACCAGAAAAAGTGGAGTCAGATTTAGTAAAAGAGGAGCTTTGTGTGTATGTGTATGTGTGTGTGTGTAGGGAGTTGGAAAGACAGGGAAGAGTTTGGGGCCCTATCCTATAGATTAAAAGCTTTTTATAAAACTAACCTCAAATTCTGAAAACTATTTGGAGAGTATTTCTTCCTGTTCAAAAGACAGGAAAACATTAAAGAGAGTCTAGTATCAACTTAATCAATAATAGCTCATTTCAAAGTGAATCATTACAAAAATAAAGTGAATCACATCAATGGAAAAGGTTTTAAAACATAGGAAACTTGAAAATGTTTAATAGAACTTGGTGGATGGCAATGATATTAAGTGAGTTAGAGAAGGCAGAGGGAAAGAAAACACTGAAAGCCAGGAATTTAGTTCAATTTTAGATGCATTAAATCTGAAGTGTGTTTGGGGCTCCCAAGTAGAAATATTATAGTAGGAAATAATCAGGGTGAGCCCAGAGCTCAGGAATGCATGTGAAAGGTTCGGGTTAGAGACGTGACTTCAGAAGTTAACAGAAGTTAATGGTGGTGGTGGTGGTAGTAGCAGCAGAGTATGGTAAAGAATGAGAGTAACCAGTGAATGGGGTGAGGAACCGTGTGGAACACCAGTCAGTATTTAAGGGTTAGAAACAGAGGAGTCAGTAAAAGAAACAGATGATGAGGATGAACAGAAGGGAAAGGAAGGAACCAGGAGAGAGAAAAAAAGCATTTTTCCTTACTGTTTTTCTTGTTGCTATTTTATCAAATGCCAAGGAAGGAAAATGTCAAATCTGCAGCTAGATTGAATTGCATGAGGCCTGAGAAAACACTCCTAGGTACAGAAGAGAATTGGATTAGGAAACAGATTCAATGAGAATAACACAAGCCATGATCTTTAAAAAACTGATATATGATTTCATATATATACATATATATATAAAACATTCTTGAAATGATAAAATTATAGAGTTGTAGAAAAAAATTGATGATTGCCAGAGGTTAGGAATGGTCAGCTGGGAGGAGAGTACAGCTTTGTGGTGATGAAATAGTTCTGTCTTGAATAGGGGTGGTGGTTACGTGAGTCTGACACACTTGATTAAATAACAAAAGTGTACACATACATTGTAGTTATGTCAGTTTCCTGGGTTTGATGTTCCATGGGACCACTCTGTACTATCTTTGTAACTTCCTGTCAGTTTACAATTATTTCAAAATAAAAAGGCTTTAGCAAATGACCCAACTAGGGCTATATCCAACAATATAGATGAATTGTAAAAACATATACAAGACACAGAAGAACATTTACAGCATTATTTCATATAGTTAACATACTAAGAGGCAGCACTCAATTATGTTGTCTAAACGTATATACAAAGCTGATATAACTATACAGTCAAAGAATTGATGACCATAAGAGTCAGACTGGTAGTTACTGAAAACGGGAAAAGAGGGCTGTGGTATAGAAGTGAGACCCAGAGCTTTGGTTTTGCTATCAATGTTTTGTTTCTTGACTTGGGTGGTAGTTACACTTGTGTTGACATTATAGTCATTAAACTGTACATGTACATCATTTGGTGTGTTTCTTTACCAAGAGAATATTTTAGGTGAACATAGAAAGAAGGATTAACCTTGAAAAGGAATAAGAACACTTCTTTCTGTGAGATAGGCAGCGTAATGAAGTATAATTTGAATGGAAGGCAGGAAAGTTGTGTCTTCCCTATGAAGTAGAGAAAAATGCTATGCTAAGAATGCAATAGAGATCTTAAGAAAATTGGCAAAGGTTTAAAACAACAGTTTATGGAAAAGAAGAAGTAATTAAACCACACTAAGTAAGGGAGGATTTCCCAGCAACTTGAAGACTTCAGTGAAATTAGTAACCCTATATATTTATGAGACTGCAGCCATGAAATTAAAAGATGCTTGCTCTTTGGAAGAAAAGCTATGACAAACCTAGACAGCATATTAAAAAACAGAGACAGCACTTTGCCGACAAAGGTCCTTATGGTTTTTCCAGTAGCCATGTACGGATGTGAGAGTTGGACCATAAAGAAGGCTGAGCCCCAAAGAATCGATGCTTTTGAACTGTGGTGCTAGAGAAGACTCTTGAGAGTTCCTTGGACTGCAAGGAGGTCAAACCAGTCAATCCTAAGGGAAATCAACCCTGAATAGTCATTGGAAGGACTGATGCTGAAGCCGAAGCTCCAATACTTTGGCCAGTTGATGTGAAGAGCTGACTCTTTGGAAAAGACTCTGATGGTGGGAAAGATTGAGGGCAAGAGGAGAAGGGAGCGACAGAGGATGAGATGGTTGGATGGCATCACTGACTCAAAGGACATGAGTTTGAGCAAACTCCAGGAGCAAGTGAAAGACAGAGAAGCCTGGTGTGTTGCAGTCCATAGGTCACAAAGAGTTGGATGTGACTTAACGACTGAACAACAACAACATCTAAGCAAAATTTAATGATAGCATATTGTACAAGGCCATGGAAGTGTGTAGTGTGTTTGGGAAAGAAGTTTGTCAAAATGAATTAAATATTTAAGAGGTTTGCTGTTTAGGAGTCAGTATACATCTAGGCATTCTGAGATGACAAGGCCAAGGTCAGGGAAAGACCATCCTCTTGGGTAAAACATGATCAAATTAGCAGAAAATGAATGAAAGTAGTCATCTATAGAATGTATTGAGGAAACTTAAAAAGTAACCAGTTTGGATCAGTCATTGGTGTTTATCCTCAAGAATAGAATATAATTAGAAGAAATGACAAATGTGTTGATTATAGCATAACTTGACTATATGTAGAAGAAATGTTGTATTGCTGAAAACTTAATGAAGGTAAGGGGATTTAAACTGAACCCATGTACACAAACTGTGATTTCCCTTCTTGTTTTAATAAGGAATAGAAGTTAATTTGCTAACTAAGAATGTTGTCATTACCCATGCACTTGTTTTATGTATACTTACGTTATGTAGTTCTGTTTCATGGTATCTTTACATTTAGTTTCATTCTGTGGGATCTTTTGATTACAAGTATTACCACAATACTTTCTTTTATTCAGATGGGCCAGTTTTACTATTCAGCCAAAGCATTTGATGTCTTAGAGAGGCTGGACCCCAACCCTGAATACTGGGAAGGCAAGCGGGGTGCCTGTGTGGGCATATTCCAGATGATCTTGGCTGGGAGGGAACCCAAGTAAGTAGACGGACAAGAGACACTATTCTGTGCACTTGCTGGTTTCCTGGGGGGTAACAATTGTTTTCCTGGGTAACGTCGTCTGAAAACTAAAAGTTATAATGACGTTTTAGAATGATGAATGAAAGTTTAAGTTTTATACTGCCATTTTCACAAGCAATGTCTTTTTCAATCTCTTCTGCTCTTTTCTTTGCCTGTTGGTTTTTTTCTTGTGTCTCTTAGTTTAGACCTCAAAGAATTAGAAATGGAGTGAGTGTGGTTAGAAATTAATTTTTTTTTGCCTTCTAATATTTCACGAAATACTGAGACATTAGACCACACAAAATTACATGACATACAGTTCCATTTGTAATAAAAGTTAAACTACTGAAAATGAAATTCCATTTTCTGAAAGTAATTTCATGGAATGTATTTGTTACTGACATATGATAGAAGATAATGACTATTTTATAAGTAAATAATCTATCAAAAATTAGTTCCTACCTTGTATATATTTCTAGTACTATTAAAAGTTTAAAAGAATTTGGGTAGTTGAAAGAAGATACTTGAGGGAAAAAGTAGAAAATATGAGAGAACCTTTAGGGAAGAGGATCAGTAGGCAGTCATCTATAGATCTGATGACATAACAGGGAAGATTTAGTATGTATTACTTAAAACATGAGTTTTAATTTAATTAAATTTAAATTAGTTAGATATAAATACTGCATATTTGCCAAATCTTGGTCCTTAACTTTCCTCTCTTCTGTATTTATTAATGTGTCACTTTTCTTGAAGAGATCATATACCCCGGCTTTCTGACATTTTCCATTTAGGGCAGTGACACCCAGTTTGGGGTTATTACCACATTAAACAAAGGAGAAGTCTGGGACTCAGTCAAGTTAAGTGACCTGTTAGCACAGAGCCAGAATTTGAACCCAGCTCCTTGATACACACTTTCTATTCTGTCCTACAGAATAACCGTAGAAACAGAAATATTTATGTCATATTCAGACAAAAAAATATATGTGTATATGTGTGTGTGTATGCAAACAAGGAAAACTGAGATTGGTGAGGAGTTCACAGAATTTCTATTTTACTATGGCACCGTAAGAATAGAAAGCTAGGAAGTCTGTGATTGGTTTATGAAAACACAGGAAAAGGGTAGGCAGATATGCCTGCTAGAAGGATGTGAAGAACTGTCACAAGTTATTTTAGCTGTTAATTTGCGAAGAACTGTCACAAGTTATTTTAGCTGTTAATTTGCATTCTTGTAGGTCTTCTCTTGTAGCTCAGTTGGTAAAGAATCTGTCTGCAGTGCAGGAGACCTGGGTTCGATCCCTGGGTTGGGAAGATCCCCTGGAGAAGGAAATGGCAACCCACTCCAGTATCCTTGCCTAGGAAATTTCATGGACAGAGGAGCCTGGTGGGCTGCAGTCCATGGGGTCGCAAAGAGTCGGGCATGACTGAGCGACTAATACTCTACTCTTGCATTCTTGTCCTTTCACACTTATTTCTCAGAGAGACCCTTCGAGAAGTGCTCCACTTACTGAGAAGCACGGGTAACACGCAAGTCGAGTACATCATCCGGATCATGAAGAAATGGGCCAAAGAAAATAGAGTGCCTGTCTAAAACAGCCCCCAAGTCCTCTGGAAAGTATATCAGAGGACTGATATATAAAGTATAAAATATAAATATAAAATATAAAATATAAAATATAAAGTATATCACCACTTTGATATAAAATTGGAGATCGTTTGCCTCAAGTTTATGTGAGAGACAGGGCTCTGTTTATTGACATCTCCTTCCTTGGTCTCCAAGCCTCCAGATCAGTGACTGGCTAGCTTAGACCAAGCTCCCTGGCTGAATTAAGAGCTGTAGTCTGGGCTGTGGCTCCCATATGACCCCACAAGCAATAAGACTTTGGACTTGTCCAGTGCCTTTATTCTAAAAATACTCAGAGTACTCTTATGTAATTTACTGACTTTAAGGAGAATGACATAAACTTTTTTTATTTATTAGCACTCCATGGCATTTTCTCCAAGTTGCAATAACAGATGCCTTTACTTCTCAAGGGTCACATCATTTCTGTCATCTTAATTTTAGCCATCTATGTACATGATCCTGTGTTACTGGGGAAATCCATAAAAAGTTTTGTAATGCATCTCTGAATCTTAGGAGAGCAGAGGTTATAAATAGCTACATGGTTCTAAGAATGGCAGTAAGACCTTTATCAAACTGTCCAGGCATTAATAGATAATAGACTTATGGGGTTATTCTTTTGATAGTTGAATTGTTGATGATAATAACATGTTGCAGCAGAGTAACATGTACATTGCAGTTTTTAAAAGGTGAGTTCTATATGAAGAAAATCTGAGTGGGACATTTTAAAGATATTCAGGAAACAAAGTATTCAAGTCTCATCAGTCACTTCTCCATTATATTTTAGGTAATCTTACAGGTTAGGTTTTCCTTCATATATCTCACTAAGTAAACACCAATTTTTGAAAGTAGGGCTCCAAAGATTATTTTATTTATTAATGTAATGATAACGGAATATGAATCATGTAAAGTTCTTTGAGGGATTTTCCCTAATGGCTGGACTTTGTCCTAAGCCATATTCCAGCCCAATGTTGCTGAGCTCTCACAACACAACTTATACAGCTGAGCATTTTTAGGCTCACAACCTATTTTCAGAAGATAGACTTATACGTTTTATGTACCAGGTTACTTTATTTCTATATTACATACTTTGTTTCTGCTAGTTGAAGGTACCAGCATTACAGACACAGAAAGTGCAGAGCCATTGCTATCTAGCAGGAGAACTCAAAGTCACAATTCCTTGAAGCACTAAAGACAAGAATTCCTATAAGCACTATGTCAGATTTTCCACCACCACCCCCAGCACCCACTGTGGACGAAGGAGTTGTATAGGCTGGAGACAGGAACGTGGCGGAAGTCGGCACAGCAGAGGTGAGGTCAGTGATGGCAGAGAGTTTATCCTTCTGGACAACTATGAGGGTTCTCCCACCTCCACTCAGGAACATAGCCAGTTCTCCAGTCTTTTATTAGACCCAGACCTAATCAAGTCAAAGCACAAATCAAAATAAACTGGCCCAAATAGCTGAGTTTTAGAAAACAAAATTACACCATTTTTCATATACAAAAGCTTCTGTTCCTTATTATAGTTTCTGTTTTTTCATTAGTTGGTTCTCAGTATCTAAGTTACTAGGTGGATCAGATGTGGACAGAACCTGCCATAATCTTTAGAATCCTTGTGATTCTTACTTACCTCACTCAAAGTATTAGGAAACATGACAGGAGAAAAAGACGTATGGACCTCTTCAGTGGTTCTTGGCAATGAAATTTGTCTTCCAGTTAGTTGCTATTATTTTCAAATTTCCTATACTTGGACAGCTTTTCCATGAATGGCGATTTACTTTTAAATGAGCTCTTGTTGATCTTAACACTCCAGCTTCTCCCTGCCATTTTTCTGTCTCCTGGAAAAAACAGATAGTCCGAAAAGAGCAATTCCCAGAATTACAGACTAACTTTTTAAAAAGTTTTTTATCTATAGAACCATCCCCCACCCCCCGCCAAAACCCCATAGAGACTAGTTTCAGAGAGATACTACCCAATTCTGTTATTAAGGATAGCTACTTCTGAAGTAGCTTGGCCCGTCGGCAGGGCCTCAAGATTGCAGAGTAGTGTTGCATGGAGAGGAGAGGGTCCAGGCTTGGGAATGGAGTGGTAATGTGTACAATTCATAGCATCAATGTGCTCTTTATACTCTGTAACAGATACTACTTGCAAATGGAAAAAATGTTATTTTTATACTTCAAAAGAATTGCTATGTTCCACTGTAACATATTTAAATTAAAGCTCATTATTTGGTTATTTACAGTATTCTGTGAAGTGTGGTGAGTATGGTCAGTGGGTTTATAATGTGCCTTCTCCCCTTTCTTTCCTGACCTCAGAGTGAAGGGGGAAATACCAAGTTTTACTCTCCACAAGTTACTCTTTCTGGGAGGAAAATAGACAGCCCTGAGAAGCCTTGTCCACTAAGGCTTGTATTTCCTGCTTAGCCATGTTAGGTTTGGCTCTCTACTGAGTCACAGTGCATTCCAGAAGTTCATTATACAACGTTAACAAACGTTATACAACACTATACAAGTCTCATACGTAGAAAGCTCCCAAATACTTGACTGAATAATTAAACATAATAACTGGAAGAGCAGGGTACTTGTGAGATCTGACCTCATGTATTCTTGTTCCCATCTAATTTTTTTTTCCTTTTGAACTTTTTATTTTGTATTGGGATATAGCCAATTAACACTGATGTGAGTTTTAGCTGAACAGCGAAGGGACTCAGCCATGCATATACATGTATCCTTTCTCCCCCAAACCCTCCTCCCATCCAGGCTGCCACATAACATTTAGCAGAGTTCCCTGTGCTGTACAATAGGTTCCTGTTAGTTATCCATTTTAAATATAGCAGTAATTGTTTTCTGGTGTGCCAAGCATATACTGGGCTTCCCTGGTGGCTCAGATGGTAAAGGATCCACCTGCAATGTGGGAGACCTGGGTTTGATCCTTGGGTTGGGAAGATCACCCAGAGGAGGGCATGGTAACCCACTCCAGTATTCTTCGCTGGAGAATCCCCATGGAAAGAGGAAGCTGGTGGTCTATAGTCCATTGGGTTGCGAAGAGTCAGACACGACTGAACGACTAAGCACAGCATAGCACAGAAAGCATACACTAGGTGCTAGAGACGCAGAGAGAAATAACGCACAAACCTGATCCTTAAGAAACTCAGTCTAAAAGAAGTATACCTACTGAAACACAGTAATGTGTGACTGTTGTCTCAATAGGAACAAGCTAGTGAGAGATAAAATAAGGCAGTGGAAATGTTTGTATTCATATATAGGGGACATCTCCTTCCCCATGTGGGAGAAGCAACCAGAATCGATCCTGGAACTCAGCAGCTACCAAGACGCCCAGACCTCTGCCATGTGTACAGCACATGCAACATATATCCAAGTACACAGAAGCCAAAGGACTGCTTTCCTTCTTTATGGCTTGATACACTTAAAAAGTTTCAAGCAAAAAAAAAAAAAAAAAGTTTCAAGCTAGTGGGCATTAAATTACAATAGTTATATCTACTTTCTAATAACAAAAATGAATTTGTGATTTACTTTTGTTGTTGTTATTCAGTCACTAAGTTGTGTATGACTCTGAGACCCCATAGACTGCAGCACGCCTGGCTTCTCTGTCCTTCACTACCTCCTGGACTTTGTTGAGTGGGTGATGCCATTCAACCATCTCATCCTCTGTCGTCCCCTTCTCCTCCTGCCTTCAATCTTTCCCGGCATTAGAGTCTTTTCCAATGAGTTGGATCTTCGCCTCAGATGGCCAAAGGATTGGAGCTTCAGCTTCAGCATCAATCTTCCAATGACTATTCAGGGTTGATTTCCTTTAGGATTGATTGGTTTGATCTCCTTGCTGTCCAAGGGACTCTCAAGAGTCTTCTCTAGCACCACAGTTCAAAAGCATCAATTCTTCAGCACTCAGCCTTCTTTATGGACTGACTCTCACACTCTCACGTCCATACATGACTACTGGAAAAACTATACCTTTGAGTATACGGACCTTTGTTGAGAACGTGATGCCTCTGCTTTTTAATACACTGTCTAGGTTTGTCATAGCTTTTCTTCCAAGTGGCAAGCATCTTTTAATTTCATGACTGCAGTCACTGTCCACAGTGATTTTGGAGCCCAAGAAAAGAAAATCTGTCCCTGTTTCCAGTTATTTCCTTCTGTGAGCCATGAGGTGATGGGACCAGATGCTTATGATCTTAGTTTTACTAATTTTAGTGATTTACTAGTTCCTGTATTTATGACTCCCTTAATATGACTTAGATAAATAGTCATCTTTCTTCTTCATCCTATAAAATACTTCTCAGGTTTGTATGTATTTTATGATAATGTTCAAACAGTCATCTGCTTATTTAGAGATGCTCTCAGAAAAGCAGAGCTAGAGACCTGATGATGTGCCCACAACCTACCTCAACTCTGGTGGAATATGTGAAGTTACGAGGCAGCCACACACCAAAAGGATGTGTGAACACAATCAGCTGATGCATGTGTATTGACTGTGTAGTGTACAGACAACCTTGCACTCTTTTCTGCATCAAACCTCTTCCTTGAAATAAAGTCTAGATGCCAAATACAAAAGAACTGCCTTGGTGGTTGGGGCAAAAATAGAAAAGGAAGCAGATACAGCAGGCCCACCACTCAGGCTACCTAACATGGCAACACAGTTTACAAACCTCAGGTATAGGAAAGGAGGAGGCTGCTAGGTGAACCTCAGGAGAGAGGACAGTGGGAAACACAAATGTGAGCATCCATACCGCAAATTACAGAAGCATTTGATTTAATTCACCTTTTTGTGTGTATGTGTATTGATTCATGTATTCATGTATTTATTTGGTCAGTTACTTCTTCTGTGTTCTAGAAATGATTTGAGATAAATTACCAAATATATATATATATATATATATATAATATATATAACAATTAGAAGGCATTTAAGAGTAAAGGAAGGAATACCCTGGTGGTCCAGTGGTTAGGATTCCGTGCTTTTACTACAGAAGGTCTGGGTTCCATCCCTGGTCAGGGAACTGAAATCCCACAAGCCATGCAGTGTGGTCATAAAAAAAGGAAGGCAAGAGTAAAGTTAATACACAAAAATATATACCAGAATTATGAAAAATGGGCCAGAAATCTACCTTCAAGCTTCCCACAAACCAAAGCAAAAAGGGAAATACAACCAGATAAAAAACTCAGTCCATCTGCATAAATGAACTCTCTATAGGGAAAAAAAAACTGGGATCTCTGTTGATGGGGTTCTGAATTGGGTTTCTGCATTATAACTTAGAAATAACTATATGCATAACAAAAATTTCAAGGGAATCTTACTGCATCTCTAAATATATATAAATCTTTCCCACTATGTATAAACTACACATACATACTATGTATAGTTAATTACATGAAGTGAAGTGAAGTGAAGCCGCTCAGTCATGTCCGACTCTTTGCAATCCCATGAACTGTAGCCTGTCAGGCTCCTCTGTCCATGGGATTCTCCAAGCAAGAATACTGGAGTGGGTTGCCATTTCCTTCTCCAGGGGATCTTCCCAACCCAGGGATCGAAACCGGGTCTCCTGCATTGCAGGCAGACTCCTTACTGGCTGAGCCACAAGGAAAGTCTTAATTATATGAGCCCTTCCAATTTTCATTTCCTTCATAGACATATAATTATACCCTCCTTTGCTAGTTTTTAACTGAGAAATAGCTATTAATATAGTGGAGATGAGACATGTTATTCAAGTCTTAAAAATTAAAAGTGCATGTTAGGATGAAAATGTAGGTAACAGCAACCTAAAGAATAATTGCAAGGTACTGTAAAAGCAATGAAATGATAGGATAGTATAGCTTATATTAATACATTTACTGAGAAAATGTAACGGGGAAAAACACTGTGGATGGGTCACACAGGAAAGGCAACATAGGGGAAGTGCATCTTAAGATGAAACAGAATTTAACCACATAGAGAAGAAGTCAATAATTATGTCTGATGAAGATAACATAAATGAAGGCTTGAATAATATTTACAGATGTTTAATCTTAACTTTAATTGTTCCTATTTACCTACTTTCATCTATTCTTTGAGAAACGGTATGACCTTTTTTGTTAACTTTAGCTTCATACTATGACCCAGGAATTCCACTCTTCAGTAAATGTTCAAGAGATACTCTTGGATGTCCTTGGTGGTCCTGGGGTTAAGAAACTGTTGCCAGTGCAGGGAACATGGGTTCAGTCCCTGTTCTGGGAAGATTCCACATGCCATGGTGCAACTAACCCCGTGTGCCACAGATACTGACGTCCAAGCACCTAGAGCCTGTGCTCTGCAACAAGAGACACCCGTCACGTCAGGAAACGTAGTGTCTGTCTCTCCCACTTGAGAAGAATTCTATTCTTGTTAATAGACTTGTATAGGAGAAGGCAATGGCACCCCACTCTAGTACTCTTGCCTGGAAAATCCCATGGACGGAGGAGCCTGGTAGGCTGCAGTCCACGGGGTCGCACAGAATTGGACACGACTGAAGCGACTTAGCAGCAGCAGCAGCAGACTTGTATTACCAAAAAAAATTGTGGTCAGTTTCTATTTTTAATTTCATCAATAAGAAATTTGGGGAGCTTTGTTTTCTCTCTTGTTATGTAAATAGCTACCGAATAGTCTCAATTTGCCTCTTGGTCTCCAAAACCTAAAATATTTACTAACTGATTCTTTACAGAAAGAGTTCTTTGACTCCTGCCCTAGAATATTACCTTATCTTCCTCAAGTGAAACTTTCAAGCAAGGTGGGAATGCTTGAAAAAATTGTTGGGACTTCTCTGAGCTCCCATACTACACAATTAAACTTACATGAAGTATCCAAAGCAGTCAAATTCATAGAAGCAGAAAGTTAAATGGTAGTTGCCAGAGGCATGGAGGGAATTGTTTCATAGGTATAGAATTTCTTGTTCTCCAAGATGAAAAAGTTCTGGAGTGTACATTATATATGGTGGTGGTGGTGGCGGTTTAGTCACTAAACTGAAACTATTAGTCACTCAGTCTCTTGTGATCCCATGGACTGTGCCTGCCAGGCTCCTCTGTCCATGGGATTTTCTAGGCAAGAATAATGGACTGGGTTGTCATTTCCTTTTCCAGGGTATCTTCCCAACCTAGGAATCGAACCCCAGTCTCTTGCATTGCAGACAGATGATTTACCAACTGAGCTATAAGGGAAGCCCATACATTATATCAAAGTTGTTAAAAGATTAAATCCTAAGAGTGCTCATTGCAAGAAAAATATTTTTTCTATTTCTTAATTTTTGTACCTACATGAGATGATGGATGTTCACTAAATTTGTGGTAATTCATGATGAAGTCAAATCATTATGCTGCATACTATATACAGTGCTACATCAACTGTAGCATCAACTGCATACTGCATACAGTGCTACATCTACAGTGCTGTACATCAACTGTCCCTCAATAAAACTAGATTAAAAAGTAAATAAAACATAAAAAAGTTCTGGAGATCTGTTCCAAAACAACATGACGATACTTCTGAACTATACACTTAAAAATGATTAAGATTGTCAATGTTATGTGATTTTTTATCACTATAAAAAAAAAGGAAAGGGATGTAAAAAGATATACCATACAAATAATAATCAAAAGCAAGCTGCAGTGTCTATATTAATAACCAGGCAAAGTAGACTTTAGCCTCCCTGGTAGCTCAGCTGGTAAAGAATCTGCCTGCAAGGCAGGAGACCTCGGTTCGATTCAGGAAGATCCCCTGGAGAAGGGATAGGCTACTCACTCCAGTATTCTTGGGCTTCCCTGGTGGCTCAGCTGGCAAAGATTCTGCAATGTGGGAGACCTGGGTTCAATCCCTGGGTTGGGAAGATCCCCTGGAGAAGGGATAGGCTACCCACTCCAGTATTCTGGCCTGGAGAATCCCATGGACTATACGGTTGTCCCCAAAGATTTGGACACAACTGAGCGACTTTCACTTTCACTTCAAAGTAGACTTCAGACCAAAGAGCCCACAGAAACGACTCAAATCATTTGCCTTGTTTTTGGACTGACTGTTGATGTTGCTCCTAATATCTTAACTCCTTGAACAACTGTTTTTGACAAAAGGCTGATTTATTCTATTTGCGTACATTTTTTATCAACTGCCACAAGCAAACACAGTTTAATTAACTCGCCATTGGTAAATGGCTTTCCTTGCTTGACTAACAAATGAGCCACTCAGAAACCACTGCAGCCTCATTTTCACATTTTATTTTTGTGAAGAAATTCCACTTTGATGAAACACCATTTTAAATTTTCCTGTGTTTTCAAACTTTGCTTTCCTGTGAGTTGGAAATAGTGTGGGGACTGCTTAATCTGGAAATGTGACATATTGTGTTCTTCTAGAATTATTACACTGTCGTTACATAATAAGCATGAAGTTTTGACATCTAATTTGACACAAAATAATTGACACTCCACTGTGCCTTAAAGGCTCTAATATCATGCGGTGAGGACTCATTGGGGTTTCTCTAACTATCAAGTTTGTAGATCCTGATTATATATTAAAGAAAGGGGAAATGACCACAAGGTGGGTCTGCCAACCAGCAGACCCACAGTAAGATGGACTTGGACCAGGGCTGCACTTATTACTTGGTTCCCAGACTCCAACAAAAGTGTACCAAAAGGGTCACGGTATATTCTGGGTCTCTGTATCAATGTCAACTAGGACTTTGAGTCTCCTAGTCTTCAGAAAAGTCAAGTACTCCTCAGTTTACTGTCATCTGAGTAAATGGCCATAGGTCCTTTTGGGCAAGGACTGGGGAAATCACAAAATGTATGTTTTTTACAATTCTACGGTTTTCACAAACGTATACAGTCATTAGTTCAGTTCAGTGGCTCAGTCGTGTCCGACTCTTTGCGACCCCATGGACTGCAGCAGGCCAGGCCTCCCTGTCCATCACCAACTCCCAGAGTTTACGCAAACTCATGTCCATTGAGTCGGTGATGCCATCCAACCATCTCATCCTCTGTCATCCCTTTCTCCTTCCACCTTCGATCTTTCCCAGCATTAGGGTCTTTTCAAATGAGTCAGTTCTTCACATCAGGTGGCCAAAGTATTGGAGTTTCAGCTTCAGCATCAGTCGTTCCAATGAATAAAATATATATGTTATATATAGACCTGTTAATATACACATGATTTTTTTGGTATCAAAAAGCTATTTTTAAAAAAGAATACAGGGGGCTTCCCTGGTGTTGTCAGTGGTTATGATTCTGTTGCCAGTGCAGGTGGTGTAAGTTCAATCCCTGGTTGGGGAACTAAGATTCCACATGCTGCAAGGTGCAGCCAAAATAATAATAAAATAAAAAATAGAAATAAAAAAGAATCCCAGGTTTAACTTCATGCTCACCTGCTATAGTTGCAACCACTATTTGGAAACTGGCATGAGACCTGGGCATCTGTCCAGTGTGTCCGTGGAACTAAAAAAGATAGTTACAGGAACACTGGTGACAAAGAGAACTAAAGCTTATGATGGGGGAGGTCGGCACAGGTTGCAGACAAATATCCCAAAATAAAATTGATAAATGGCCTTGGACTTCTCAGTAGCAACTCTGGAAGCTTTATAACAGTGTTGCAAGGCCTTAAGAATGCTGAGGAAAAACTATTTCCAACTAGAAACTGTCATCCAAGTATGTAGTAGAACAAATGTCTTTTCAGACATGTATTTAAGTTCATAAAATTAACTCCTGAATTTTGTGCTTTACTATCTGTTCTTGTCTTTCCCCATTTTTCTATTAGGTTATTGTGTGCATGCATGCTAAGTCTCTTCAGTTGTGTCTGCCTCTTTGTAACCCTATGTACTGTAGCCCTCCAGGCTCCTCTATCCATGGGATTCTCCATGCAAGAATACTGGAGTGACGTGCCATTCCCTTCTCCAGGGGCTCTTCCTGACCCAGGGATCAAACCCGCTTCTCCTGAGACTCCTGCACTGCAGACAGATTCTTTACCACTGAGCTGCCAGGGTACTGTTGTTTCTCCTTGATTATTATCAGGGAACTTCACCCTTCGTGAAATGTGTTATAATTGTTTCTTTCCAATTTGTCTTTTGACTAAGGCTATTTTTCTTTCATAAAATTTACTTTAAATAGTCAAAAATATCAATCATAATTGAAAAGGCCTTTCCTAGTGTGAATTTTTAAAAACATCTCAGTTCATTACTTCCAAAGTTTTTTTATTTTTTTTTACACTTAAAATTTTTATTCACTACATATTTATCCTTCTGTAAGGTGTGAAATAAAATTTTATTCTTGTCTCAGATTTGTCTCTTGCCTCTTTCCCCATTTTGCTCACTGTGCTCCTGCCACTCTGACCTTTTGTCCAACTCACCAACTCACTCCCCACACAGACCTTTTGCACTTGCGTTTCTTTCTCAGTGATACTCTGCCTTTGGATCTTCCCAAGACATTCTAGTCTTAAACCTGTCATCCTCAGAGAGGGTTAACATAAAAAGGACTGACACTGAGCTGTCTTTAAATCTACCTATTCATGTTAATTCCACTTGTCTCTGCTATTACCAATTAAGTGTTTTCTATTGTTTAACTCCACAAGGCAGCTGTTTTAAGCTTATTGCTAAATTCATTCTGGGGAAGACAGGGATTTGGGGACAATCCTGCTGCTCTGCCTCTAGGACAGAACATTAAGGGAAAGGCATTAAATTAAGGATCAGATTGACCTGCCCTTTCTCTATAAGTACACTTCTCCATAAGTGTCCACACCCTGGACAGAACATTGATCCTCAACCTGAGATTTGAGAGTCTGTAAAGTTATCAAAATTGCTGTGAAGATGTTTTAGATAGTAATTATCCATTAAAAAGGTATGAGTAGCTTGATCTCACAGGATATTTTATAGATAACAAAGATAGAATGCCTGATCTCACAGCCGTTATGTGGGCCTCCCTTGTGGCTCAGCTGGTAAAGAATCCACCTGCAAAGAGGGAGACCTGGGTTAGATTCCTGGGTTGGGAAGATCCCCTGGAGAAGGGACCGGCTATGCACTCCTGAATTCTGGCCTGGAGAATTCCATGGACTGTATGGTCCGTGGGATTGCAGAGTCGGACACGACTGAGGGACTTTCACTTCTCAGCATTATAGTTAGATAACATGAATATCTGACACATTTTAGGTAATCTAGTATTTTAGATAAAGATATTTTGACTTTGAACAAGAATTGACTTTGACCTCTTCCCAGCCTCTTCAAATGCCCCCCAAACTAGGATGTTCATATTAGCAATTGAGAGCTGGGAAGGAACATCAAAATCATCGATTCCAACACTAACTTTATACAATATGAAAGTATTAATATATGAAGGCAAAAAAACCCAGAACCTGCTCATAACTCGTCTACGACATCACACTGACTCAAAGTCATCCATAGGGGTTAACATTGTTAACCTGGTTAATGGAATTAACAGAAGGCGTGGAGGGCAAGCTCTTAGATTTGTTTTCCATTAAATGTATTATTAATCAAATGGACCGTAACTCTCATTCTTTTAAAGGTGAATTTCAATTAGTTTACGACAGATGTGCCTGTGAGTCGTTTCCAACTAAGGCCCCTCTCCTACCAGAAATGGGTCATCTAGCATTCCACTTTCAAGAGTCTCATAAAATACCAACACACTCTGTTGAGAAGGTTTTTTTTTGTAAATTAAACAGCTTAGACTTTATGAATGAGCCCAGAAATGTTCATTAGCTTGTTCAATTTCCCAACTGCAAAACGTTACTGGGCTTTTATGACCCTGTGACACAATCCCCGGGGCAGTCCGACCAAAAAAAAAAAAAAAGGGAATCGGTTTAGGAAAGGGAGGCCTGTGGGAGTCAACGTCGCGCTTTGCGCAAGGAAGCCGCAGGGTGAGTCAGGCTGGAGTTAGCCATTTTCTTTCTTCCCCTGACACTTCGGGCTGCTGGGGCGCTGGGTGGGCAGACACCGAGGCTGGCGTCCGCGGCCTTCTACTCTTCCCCCGCATCGGCCTTGACTAACCAGCTGACAACCCCAACTCTCTAGAAGCGACAGAGAGAGGGAGAGACAGAGAGAGAAAGAGAGAGAGAGACGACCCGGCGCCATAGCTAGGTCGGTCCCAGGCACATCTCCACGCTCGCCACTGAGCGAGCCTCCGGCTTCCAGGTGCGAACAGGAAGCTTCTTGCGAACCCCCAGACCCCTCCCCTTTAGGAAGGGCGCAGACAGCGTCTCTGTTTCCATGGAAACCGGTCCTGCCATGATGTCACTTCCGCTGACCTGTCTGGACTCCAGACTGTTGGGAGGAAAAGGGGAAAACTGAGCCGCAGCCACGAAGGTGGATGCGAGCGTCTCCTGTCTGCGCATGCGCCCGCTCAGCGGCCTGCTTCTATTTATGTGGGGGATCCAACATGGCGGCTGCGGCGACCCTGGCGATGGCGGTGGAGCCCGTCAGAACATAGTGGCGGGGAAGGGGGCACAGTCCGCACTCACGGTGGCGTCGGCGGAGACGGCTGAGGGTGGTGGAGGGAAGAAAAGCGACGGAGAGCAAAAGGAAGGGCAGGCAGGCAAACAACTCGGCGTAGAACCGAGCGCCGGCTCGAGCGAAGGCAGAGGGCCAGAACAGTGGGGATGGCGGAGCCACGCAGAGTAGCGTTTATTAGCCTGTCACCGGTGAGGCGGCGCGAGGCCGAGTTCCCGGGGGCTGAACGCGAGCCCGAGTATCCTCGCGAGCCTCCCCGGCTGGAGCCGCAGCCGTACCGCGAGCCGGCCCGGACGGAGCCGCCGGCCCCGCGGGAGGTTGCCCCCAGGTCGGATGCGCAGCCCCCGCCGCGGGAGAAGCCGCTCCCCCAGCGCGAGGTCAGCCGCGCCGAGCCGCCCATGTCGCTGCAGCGCGAGCCCCCGCGGCCCGAGCCGCCGCCGCCGCCGCTCCCGCAATTGCACTTGCAGCCGCCTCCGCCGCGGGAGTCGGCTTCCCGGGCCGAGCCGCAGCCGAGGCCGCCGAGGGAGACGGTGCGCCTGGAGCTGGTGCTCAAAGATCCCACCGACGAGAGCTGCGTGGAGTTCAGTTACCCGGAGCTGTTGCTGTGTGGAGAACAACGGGTACAGAAGATCCCTCCCTCATCCCCCAGACCCCGGGAGCCTCGAGACCCGTCCGCCTCCCCCCAGTGGTTTGCACCTTCCGACGCCCACCTTGCGCGTCTCGGGTCTCCGCAGAGGGTGGCTGGAAGGGGCAGGGGCCGAGCGGGTGTGCTTTCCTCTGCTCCCCTGGGGTGGCCGAGGCTCCTACCCGCTCCACCGACCATCCTCCCCTACCCCCCACATCCTGCTCCCGCTCCAAACGCTCTTCGGATCTGGCTATCCCCTGCACCTTTAGAAACCTCAGGTTTCCTCTCTGCCTTTTACAAAAAAACCTGGGGGCCCTGCAAGTTGCGTTGTTGGGTTTTGCTTGTGGATCTCCAGCAGTTGTTTCGGTAGAAAGGAAGAGAAAACCTGGGGGACACGCCCCCCAGTGTGAAGCAGAGACATTGTGTAACCCCTCCAGGATCATCCTCACCTTCGTCGCTGTTTGTTGTTGTGGGCGCTGAGATGTGCTTCTGAGCGTGGGGTATTTTTCTTTACTGAAGGGGATTTGAAAGTAATCTAAACATTTTCAGACTAAGGATTCCACTTTAGGAATGAAGGACACCTGGGCTAGTTATCTAGTTTCTTATTTTTCTCTTTCGTGTTGATATTGGTAAACCTTTTAAGCTTTGTTTTCTCTAGTGTTCATGCAGCAATTGAAGGGGAGGGTGTCTCTCGCTTTTTTGGTGCTTACCATCATATTCTTATCTGAGTGTACATATCATTAGTTTATTGGTCCTAGTTGAAGGCTATTGCACTTGGCCATTGTTGCACTTGGCCATTGTGATTTTTGGAGAGTGATGAAAATAATGTTAGCCTTGAATTTCTAAAAACTTTATTAAAAATATCTAGGTATGCCTTTGGTAGAACTGGTGAACAATGGAGATAGGAGAGGGGCTTGTTGGTAGCTGTAATTTTTATTGTTGCTTGGTGATCTTAAGAAGTTAGCTAGAAAGGAAAATGACGGAGTAAGAGTAATAAGAACAATTTCCTCTGTTGTTTAGAGACCATGCTGTTGATTAGGTTTTGCTTTAGCACCTGTCTAATGGACTCCAGAAGTCACTTGTTTTATTTTCATCCTCGATTATCTTTATAGTTGAAATGAATAACTTAGTTTAAAAATACCATATTAAACAATGTCACTAGGTTTTGTTTGTTGTAAAGCCAGCTAATCTTTTGATCATTATTTACAAATACTATTGTGTGATCAAATCATTACTAAATGTTTGCAACCAAAATGAATTTTTAAGGATAGAGATCATTTTGCCCATTTCCACATAACATTTTGCCCTTTAGACTCACTTTAGTGCCCCTGTTATTCATAAAGTGATGGCATATTTTTCCTGCAAAGGATTTTGAGAATATTGGACTGGAGCATTTTTCCAAAAAATTGTGCTATATTTGATCTTCTAATCAAAGAAGGCTTGCAGTTGTACTCCCTAATCTACTTCATAAATTATAGGTGATTATATTGGGGGAAAAATACATAATAATGACTAACATTTACTGATTTCTCACTGTGTGCTGAACACAGTTCTAATTGTGGCTTGTGGAGTTTAGTCCAGCAGAGCTGTATGAGAAAAAACCTTCATCCCCATTTTACAAAGAGGCGGCTGGTTCAAAAAGTGCTCATATGTCATCTTATTAGTACTTTTTACCATATGCTAGTACCAATTGTTAATAAAAACAGAATGCTTACAATTAACTCATATAGTATAAATTTAGAAAGTCCTGCCCAATTGAACTGGAATAAGAGTTATAGTAGAAATAACAAAGACCTCTGTTACGACCTTTATGCTATAATATTCATGGAATGATAAACTAATAATAGATATGTATCTTTTAATTATGAAGTTGATTTTGACACCCTGCCCTATTAATTTGATAATATCAGAACTAATAATTTCATGTACTAGGAGAAAGGTGAATAATTCATTTAATTTTTCTTTTACACTATCAATTTGTGGTGTATTAGTCTAGTTATCTTGTACATTCAGCCATATATCATTTGACATATTCCACTGAACCAGAATATCCATTGTTTACATACAGTGTGCCTTTGCAACAAATATTTGCCAGATTTTCCTATGATTATTCCTAGTGAACATATTTATTACGTAAGGAAGTATAGAAAACACCTTTCTGAATGAAGTTGTCACATTTCCATGAAAGGAAAAGGCAAAATGTAAGCAATAGAATTAATCTGCAAAGTGGCGATTCCCAGCTTGGTTTTACTTCCCCTCAGGAGGAGTCCAGTTTATTTTCAGCGATGATGGAATATTTTCAAAATAGTTTTTAAATTTTGTGGTGATTTAGTGACTAAGTCATGTCCAACTATTTCGACCCCGTGGACTGTAGCCTGCCAGGCCCTTCTGTCCATGGGATTCTCCAGGCAAGAATACTGAAGTGGGTTGCCATTTCCTTCTCCAGGGGATCTTCCTGACCCAGGAGTAGAACCCAGGTCTCCTGCATTGCAGGTAGATTCTTTACCTACTGAGCTATGAGGGAATCCCTCATTTTACCTTATTGTAATTGAACAACATATTATGTAGCAGGTTAAGAGTAGCAAGGGAAGGAAAAGAGATCTTGTAAAATTAAAAGAAGAAAACTTTCTGCAGTATTGAGATAGCTGTCTATCACTAAGACTTTACTTGATAGATGTATAAGTGTAAAAAATCTGTTACATGTGAGTACAATCTGTACTGGGGTGAATTTAAATCGTCTTTCATAAATACACAATGAACAGTAAAACCCCAATTAACTGAATGCAGTCAGGAATTTTTCTAAACTTACTTTTTATTTATAAGGGAAAGCATAATCAAATGAGCAGGTGTTGGCAAAATAGGGGAAACAAAATCCACTCTAGTTGTCAGAACACAGATTAGCTAAACCCTTAACCTTGTCTGCAGAGTATTGATCCTGGTTGAGGGGGAGGCATTGTAATCATCTCTATCCTGAAAGAATAATTTGTTCACCTTTTCTGGCTCAGGGGAATTGATACACAAGAAATTCTTTTTTAACTCTTAGTAAACCAGAAAATCACTTAACCAGAAAACATCTTCCCATAAACATGATTAATTGAGCATTTTGTATAAAAATAAATGATTATAGTGGTAATGTGATTATACTGTTACCAGAGCATTCTGTGGTATTCCATTATTTGTCATACTGCATATTTTGGGTAACAAAGGAAAGCTCTCCTGAAAATGATATTAATTAGTTAACATCAAAGGAAAGAATTGTTGCATCAGTTTTGCCTATGGGTTGATCAGTTATTTTGTTATTTACCAACTGTTAGGTCTTTTCACCTAAAAAATGTAAAGCTTAGAGCCTTAATTTTGAAAGTGAGTCAGTTTCCTTAAATTTGCTTTTATAGATTATCAAGAGCAAATAAGTGATTTAATTTTGCTGCCTATATAAAAATCCACATATAAAATATTTGATAATGGTATATAAGGTGATTCCTATTTAAAATATCTATTCATGTGTTTATATTTGCTCATACAGAAATGGGTCAGATCAGTAGTGAGATGTAGTATTTGGACTCCATAATGACATGAGGGAACAGTTTCTAATGGCAAGGCATAGTGGTTGTTTACTGTCCTTAACTCTAATCTCACGTTAAGACTGTACCCTGAACATGCATAGTGCTTCTTCTTTCATTACCTTTCTGCTTGCTTGCTTGCTTTTTTTGTTTCTTTTGTTTATGTTTTGTTTCTTTTCTTTCTTGTTTCATCACCTTTCTGCTGGTTTGTTTCCTCCAGGTCATATTTATATTTTCCTTTGATAACTCCTGTTGGGATAAAGGACTCTATAAACATGTTATTTATTATAATAGACAATTTTCAAAGTTGAATTTAAAAATTCCTTTAAGCTTTAAAATGTATCCTTTCATTCTGACGCCTCCTAAGTATGATGAATTGTTTTGTATTCATTCTGTCCATATTTTTCGATTAATCATGTCTCAGCCTTTATAGCCAGGATGAAATATCTTGGTTTCAAAGTTTGCAAAACGTCATCCCTTCTACATTTTTTCTTGATCTTCAGGGCAAATCTGTATCTAATACTTCAGCTGTAATGTACTTTCATTTTAATTACTGCTTGAAGATGGTACGTCAGTTAAAGCATCTAGCCTTTTTTTCCATGAACTTTCTAGTCAGTTGTTCATAATTAGAAAAAAATAGCATTTTTATCCATATGTAGCTCCTTGTTTTGGTTTTTTTGTATATTGAAATATATCTATATATATATTAAGTGTGTCTGTGAAATAGGAAGCTTGAGTAAAAGATGTGATCTGTCTTTTTGTTTATTTTGATCAGTAGGTGGTAAATGCCGGATCCTAGCTGCATGTTTTAAACTGTGCTTTATAGTAGATTTTAACTCTTCTTGCTAAAAGGAAGCCTTGGTAATGTAATCTGTAGCTATTGAACTTTTCTGCCTTGTTTAGAAGTCGTATGAATTCCTTGAATGGATATTCATTGACAGGATGTAGGTGATACAGAGCTTGTCTGTGCTCGGCCTCAGCAAAAAGCTGTGGCAGCTACGGATACTCCAGTGCTAACTCAGGGCAGATGATTAAATGATGATTGTAATAAACTTTTTGAAGCAAAAGGTTTTCTGACCAAATTGGTTAATCTTTGTTAGGAAGTTATCAAAGTACAGTTATAGGTGGGTTTTTTTATTTTACCTAATTTTCTTGGGTTTCTTTGGCCTTTTTATTTTGGATGAGGTAACCATAGATCATTTTGTGACTGAAGACAATTTGAATTGTTGAGTTTTTAACTGTTGAAAACCTTTAAAATGTGTAAGAGTCATTAAAACTGCAAATATTTTTGCTATAAACCAACATTTCTTTCTAGTTAGGTTTTTTTTAATTTTTGAATTTTTTTAAATTAAAATGGATTTTTCAAATGAAGTGTAGTTGATTTACAGTGTTAGTTTCTTTTTTAGTTACTTTTTAATGCTTCTAATTTATTTGTTAATATTTGGAAAATTGACTCATTTACTAAATTTAAAGATATAGTCAACTCTAATTGAAGTAATGCTAATACTTCTATTTCTTTTACCATTTACTTTGAATCAGAAAAAGCCCGTTTACACGGAAGACCCGTTCAATGATGATCATCAAGAGAGGCAAGAAGTGGAAATGTTGGCTAAGAAGTTTGAAATGAAATATGTGAGTATAATAAACTTCACTCAGGTAATTTGATCCTGTTGGCCTATTTTTTTTTTTTCCCTGTGACTGGTTGGGAGGGCTTATGACATCCATTGCTCACGTTATCTTGTTCTAATAAATTGAACCCAAATAAATGGTTAGATGATCAAATAAAGATTCTGATAGGTTTGTGGTGGATGTAGTAGTAACTGTCATTTCTTATACTCCTTCTGGAGTTTAGGCAGTTTGCTTATCGTTATCTACAATCCTTGTAACAACACTGCAAGGTAAGTGACATTGACCACATTTACAGATGAGGAAACAGGTCTGAGCTTAAGGTTAAATAACTGATCTAAGGTCACATGTGCTGATGGCAAAAATGAGACTGTATTTCCAGGTCTATTTAGCTTAATCCTTTGCTCTTTCCACTGCCATTGAGAACATTGCTTTAATTCCTTTGGTGTAGTAGTTCTTAAGGCTTCCTGTCTCTTAAGTGTTTAAGAGATTTTGAATGTGTGTCCTTCTAGGCCACTGAGATCAGGATCAATCAGAAGCAGCATGAAATTTCTTTGTAAGTGCCTTGTCTACCTTAAAAATTCATGTGCATTTTATAAACTGTGCCATAATAGATTAGTGTTTGTTTTAATATAAAAATAAATTTGAATTACCTGATTGTGAAGTTGCTTACTATTATTCTCAATTTTTCTGGTGTAATTGACTTTGTTGGAAAATCCCTTCCATACCCTCCCCATGTTTATTCTATGGCTTTAACTACTCCTGTCTCTTTGCTCAGACGTGACCCAAGAGAAGCAAGACCTTACCTCTTGTGGTTTCCTTGAGAGCACTGAAAAGTATCTCACAGAGATAGGCTATCAGCTCACACTAGCGCTGTCATTCATGTTATCTTCAAATGCAGTTAGGGTGGCTATAGTAGTAACTGTCATTTCTTGGTGATCTTGGTGAACACTTGTTGGCTCTTTGTGGTAATGAGGAAACAGTTTGAGGGGAGGAAAATACATGAGAATGTTTTGAAATGTGGGTCAGGGTCTAGGTCATACTTTGCCAGCTGCTAATTGTATCCATTGGTGAGGTTATTTAACTTCTTTGCACAAAGTTTTTTTCCTTGTAAATTTGAGAAGTTCAGATTTTTCACGCCCGTCTCTGGCTCTGTATTCTGTGGCTGTATAATATCTTGAGGGGTGAACTGATGGAAAGCATAGCCGAAGTTGTTACACTGATTTGTAGTGTTAATTATAATGCAGTGTTCTCAGATTATAAATCCTGAAATAGCTGTCTGTAATTTGTATACAAATTAATACATTGGTTAAATTTAGTGTTTTAACCAGCTAGTACATTTTACATGGTTCAAATTCAAAAGGATGGAATGAAAAATCATCCTTTTATTCTCTTGTCCACCTACTTACTCTCATTTCCTAGAGGCAAATAGAGCTCTTGAGTGTCCTTCCCAAAGATATTTTATGTGCATCTTTCTGTATGCATTATTTCTCCCCCTACCACCACCCTTTTACACATATTGCAGAATACATGATTCTGCTCTTTGCTTTTTTTCATTTCCTATATCTTAGAGATTTTTTTCATATCCAGGCAAAGAAAGCTTTCTCTCTTTCTCAAAGCTATATGGTATTCCGTTGTATGGAAATATCACAGTTTATTTAACTAGTTCCCACATAATTGCAAAATTGTTTCCAAAAATTTGCTCTTCTAATAGTACTACAGTAAATTATTTAGTAGTGTGGCATTTCACACTTCTTCAAGTTTATCTGTAGAACAAATTCCTAGAAGGGAATTTTTTAGGTCAAAAGATTTATGCATATGTATTTTTGGTATATACTGCTACTGCTACTGCTAAGTCACTTCAGTCTTATCAAATTAGGAGTTTCAATTATTAGTTTCTACTCCCTCCAACACTCTTATTAAAATGTTTTTTTCCTCCATGGGTTATAAAACCAAGGGTTACAATTGCCCTTTGGAAATGGAAGAGTCTCAGCATATCCTATAAGGAAGGAACCTCACAGTTTGCATTGAATCTTATTGGGGATCTTTTAGATAGTTCTTGGCATAGAAAAACCAGTGTCCAAAAGAAGTTGGTTGATGTGTAAAATTGTTTTAAGTGATTAGGACATACTCAAGCACTGTCATTTTGCAGGGATAAAATGTTACTCTTGTTATCATTGAAATTAATGGACTATATTTCTTCTCTAGTTTTTTATTTTGACTGCTGACTCTTTTATTTCATTCTAAGTAGAGATTTAAAATATTCTGCCTCATCAAGGTTTTATGTACGTAAATCTAAAAGCATGCCATGAATATCATAACAGTGAATGTTAAGTATGCATATTATAACAAGTTATTTGGAATCTTTTAAGAAAATCATCAAACTCTTAAGTGACCTGTGAGAAGATATCTTGTCCAGCTCTAGGCTCCAGGCTTCACAAAAGATCACTCTTAAACAGCAGAGATTTTTATTGTTGTTTAAGGACAGCATATGCAGATGTCTATATGTATATTTATACATATATGACAATTATTTATGTAAGCACCATATGTATATTTATATTTTAACTAAAAGAAAATCTTTTAGATATTTGCAAAATGTTAACCCACCAAAGTTTGATTACTTTTTGTGCATATGACAAATAATGACTTAGCTTTTTGAGGTTTATAAAACACAAATAAAACTTGTATCCCTAGCTACCTTTTCTTCTTACTTTTTCCCCCTTTGTAATATAACTTAGATGTCCTTGTCATTATTTCTGAAAATCACTTAAGGTTATTTCTGACCTTTTGTTTCTTGGAACAAGAGATGGAGATAATTTGTTAAATTCTGTATATAAATAATAAAATATTTCAGTACTTATGTTGGACATACAAAGAATCACGTTATTTGCCGCCTCCTGGAGAAACTTTAAAAATAATTGGGAAGACAAAACATATATGACACACAAATGCAGTGTCTGTGGGAATGAATGACTCTCCTTTGGGGACCTGAAATTGAGTAGAAGAGCCAGTCTCATTCTTGAAATTGGGAGGAATTTTGGAGACTTGAATGGATCCTTTGAACCTCCTTTCCAGCCTCTGTAGGCTTACACTGGATGAGATGCGGCAGCAGCAGCGGGTTGTAGTGGAAAGAACCCAGGATTGTGATTTAATGAAGCTGCATTCTAATCTTCTCTTTGCCATAACTAGCTGGGTTACCTTAGTGAAACCTCTTGGCTTTTTTGTACTTTAGTATGTGTGAGGGGAAAGTAAGGTCTGCTTAGTCAACTTTATAATACAAAGGTTTTGTCAGCATAAGATGAAAAATAGATTGTTAATGTTTAAAATGTTTAAAGTGCTATCTAAATGTGAAATGCTGTTTGGTCACTTAAACATATCATTCTTTTTTCTGAAAAATAATTTATTTCAGGAAATAGCAAGTAACCGATTAATTTTGCAAAAAAAGACATTAAAACACCAATATTTTTCTCTCCCTTTTAGGCAGATATATTAACCTGGCCTCCTAATTACCCAGAGGGCTAGACCTATGCAGTGAATTACTTCATTGACTAAAACAGAAATTAAAGCTTATCATTTTTGTAGAGAGTTGCTCTTATTCTGTACATGTCATAAATTCTTTGTACGTAAACATCTGTGTGGTTTTAACCTCTTAATTGACAACCCCACTGATTTTGATCTTTTCCTTCAGGCATTCTGTTCCATGTAGCCTTTATCTTTGGTCCTCCAATCACTTGTTACATATTCTTCTTAACCGTTGTGTCTTCTTACAGACCACAACAGATTATTTGGAGCCCTTTAAGAAAAATTATTGGCCAGCAGTGACCTGGGAGAAGATATCTCCCAGCCTAGGCTCTCACAAAAAAGAGTACGATTAAATAACAAATGAGGATATTTATTGCCCTGTAGTTTACTGTCCTGTAGTTATTTTAGTGTTTGAAATTCAGGAGTAGCAAATTCAGGTGTCCTCAGTTGTGCACTGATCAATCAGTGAAGCAAGTCTGATGGACAGTGACCGTGGGGGATTCTTCCAAACGGGGGACAGACAGCACACGCCCTATCTAAAGGGGACACTGCTGCTCGGTTCCAGCCTTTGTTAACTTTGCAGGAATTTGGCCTTAGGGTTGCCAAATCTTTCCGTTTCTCAAAAGAATGCTGAAATCTGGATTTTACTCTATTATTCTTACTTTTGAATGTTGGCTTCTAACTAAAACACCTTGTGGGCTAGCCAAAATATATCTGAGGGCCAGATTTGGCTCTCAAGCTTTTGTTTGAGACCTTTGTGTACTTGGTTCACTGTTTTTTTTTCCTAATACATTTAACTCGTCAGTTCATCTACTTTTTACATTCTACCCTTTCTCTTCTGTGAGCAGGGTGGCTGGTGGTACACGTGGGAGCCTGTACCATTCTACTATGGCAGAGCATGCATTTGTATGAAGATTCAGAGAACCGGGCAAGCTAAACTCAGTTGGGGATTTCCAGATATGGAGAAAAATAGGATACATTGAGATGTGGCTGGCTCCAAGAGAGATGTTAGTGATAAATTCTGTGATTTGTTGGAAAGCCTTTGAGGCCAGTTTGTGGGCTTTTTGTGGTCTTTAGTATATCTAGCTGTTACTTGTGCTGGAGAGGAGTTATATGAAGGGGGAGCAGGCAACGACCTAAGGGAGAAGGGAAGGCTGCCTGTGGAGTATAGGATGTGCTTTATCCTGCAGCCGTTGCTTGTGGATAGAAGGACTGAGACAGCTTTGGTAGTTGAAAAGCAGTGATAACAGAAATTATGGGGAGTATAGAACCCTGTGTTGAGTGATTGGTTTGTGTTTTTCCCCCATTCTGTCCTATTTTTATTGTCTGTCATATTTCCTGTTACGTTACTTGTCAGATAATGTGATAGTGTGTCAGTTCAGTTCAGTCGCTCAGTCATGTCCAACTGTTTGCAACTCTTACATCCATACATGACTACTGGAAAAACCATTGCCTTGACTAGATGGACCTTTGTCAGCAAAGTAATGTCTCTGCTTTTTAATATGTTGTCTAGGTTGGTCATAACTTTTCTTCCAAGGAGCAGGCACCTTCTAGTTTCATGGCTGTAGTCACCATCTGCAGTGATTTTGGAGCCCAAGAAAATAAAGTCTGTCACTGTTCCCGTTGTTTCCCCATCTATTTGCCATGAAGTGATGGGACTGGATGCCACAATCTTTTTTTTGAATATTGAGTTTTAAGCAGCTTTTTCACTCTCCTCTTTCACTTTCATCAAGAGTCTCTTCAGTTCCTCTTTGCTTTCAGCCATAAGGGTGGTGTTATCTGCATATCTGAGGTTATTGATTTCTCCAGGCAGTCTTGATTCCAGCTTGTGCTTCATCCATCCCGCCATTTTGCATGATGTACTCAGTGTATAAGTTAAATAAGCAGGGTGACAATATACAGCCTTGACGTACTGCTTTCCTAATTTGGAACTAGTCCATTGTTCCATGTCCAGTTCTAACTGTTGCTTCTTGACCTGCATGCAGATTTCTCAGAAGGCAGGTCAGGTGGTCTGGTATTCCCATCTCTTGAAGAATTTTCCACAGTATGTGACAGTATGCATTCAGCATCAGTTGCTAAATTATTTTTTGGGAAAAGGGCAATATAAGTATTCAGCACTTACTTCCACCTAGAATATATCAAAATGGTTGTTGTACACTCATAATAAATAGCTAAGTGCAAGTTTTGACATTTGACATTTGTCTTGTTGGTTATTGTAGGCAGGAAGTAGAATACAGTTTAAAGAGACCACCATAACTTTCCTCATTCCCAGTCTTAAGGCTCCACATGTTGAGACTAAATATGTATAGTACTTTCCAGTTCAGTTTTTAGATATTTCTAGGTTGTGTATGTTTTTCTGAGGCCATGTATACTCTAGATTAGAGCATGGAATGAGGTTTGTTTGATGGGTGTAGAGTTGTTCTCTAAGCCTGCGAAGCCATAGGATGACATGTGGTGGTTGGAAGATTTGTTCTAGTGATTTTTCTCACTCTCTTACCCCAGCATCTTGAAAGATCATGTTGTCCTAGAACTGAATATAAATTCAATAATCTAAAGGAAAGTGCTTAACCCAATATCTGATACCTTGCAGTTAAAACTATTTGAATCTCAATGACTCTCTAAACAGGAAGACATATATTCTGCCAGGCATTTATTAGCCTTTATAAAATCATGTCGTGACTTTAAAATCTGCTTATTATACCACATAGATTTTGAATACCACCTCTGATGCTTTGATTTTGGACTTTCTGAACCCTTAAGTAGCTTCATATTTATTTTAAAAGAGAGAATAGAGGTAGATTTGATGGTGTAAAAGTTAGGAGCAGTCTTATAAGTAAGGCATTTGATGAAGTAGCGTTAACACTTTTTAATAAAGTATATAAAGAGTCTTGCTATTCGTTTGGTATGGCTTTTAAAACTGATTTTGTTCAATTATGTTTTAAAGAATGGCAATATCTTGGCATAACTAATTTTCAATGAAATGGCTTCTTCATAGTATATACTAAACTGAGTTGAAAGGAAATATATTTTTGTACTTAATTATAAATTGTTTGAAAAGTGTCCTCAAATGTGAGACTGATATAAGTGGATATCAGAAAGCATTTATGCGCCCTGTCTGGGAATTTTAAGGATTCTGTCTGCTCTTCATATTGTTAGATCATCATCCACACTTGCTGAGGCATTCAAGCTTCCTTGAGAACTTCCTGGGCTGGTGTTCCTCTATTTGTTTTGGCCTTATACTAGATCTTGTCCCTAAGGATCAACTTGGTAGGACTTTGGGTAAAGCAGTTTGGGCCAGCTTGTTAATGCTACCACAAAATAAATTCTACTTACAAAGCACAAATGTATTTAAGTTCTGTTGACCAGTAATAGTGTGGTACTGCAAATACAATAAAAATGTAAAATAATAGCCTTTTAAAGCAGTCTGATGGGTGTGGTTTTTCAAAGGGCAAGAGCGAATTCTCCCCTCAAATAATAGTTTCTTTATTGCAGTTAACAATTCTAATTGCTTGCCATGACATGCCCTTTTAAGTCCTTGGCCTCTTTAAGCTAAATAAATTCTCTTCATCTTCTTTAAATCCCATAGGAACAGTTGAGAATCAGCAGTTTTAGGGTATTTGGGAGGAAGGTTCTGTATCCATAAGTGGTGATTATAGAAATCTGGGTATACTGTTCCTGTGTTGTTAAGTCAGCTCTTGATTGACTTTCCACTGACTTAAATCTCAACCCTTTTCTGTTGGTAGGTTAAGGAAATTAGTAAAGGTGGAAGATAAGGTTGTGATGGGGCTGCAACAACTATCTGTATGATCAGCAGATATTTTTCTTCTTGGTTATCAAACTGGAGTCTTGGCAGTGCCTTGCTTCTGTCTTCCATAGGTGATCAATGAAAGTTGGTTATTAGTTTAGGATTATTATAACTTGGAGGCAATAGGGGGTCCTGTAAGTTTGTCTTCCATTCTGGTGTTCCAGTATAATTGGACTTAATTGGCTTGAAACACTGATTATCAGGTTAGGCAGATACTAATGACTCAGTAAGCCATTTTTTTCTGAGTCATGGTATGTGAACTAGTGCCCTCTGGGAATAGATTTAAAGGGATTTCTTCATCTTAGATGAAGAAAAATTCAAAGGCTTTTTAAAATTTGGAAAATAAAATTTGCGTTGTTATAAGATGCATTTACTATGTAAACTGTAATATCAACAACTGCAGGAGGCCAGACAATTTATCAGGTAAGGCTTTGATGCTTCTGAGGAGTATTTTTGCTAAAGATACTGGACAAGAGAGCAGCTCAAAATAGTCCTAGTAGGAAAGACATGATAATACAGTCCTTTGCCAATCTGTCTTGAGTTTCTTTAGGTGAATTTTAATATTTGTAGATTAAAAAAACAAAAGAAATTTCACTGGTGGCCTAAAGGTCAGGATTCCAGACTTCATTGCTGTAGCTCTGGATTAAGTCCCTAGTTGGGGAACTGAGATCCTGCAAGCCAAAGTCTTCCTTCACTGCTACCTCCAATTATATCCCTTCCACACTGGTAATAACCATGCTTATCCACTGGTTATTATTCTTTGAGCTTTATATATATAAAGCTATGTATATAGCTATAGACATATATTGTTGTGTTTTTCTTAAATGAAATCCCTCTGTTTGTATGATAGTTGAATAAACAACTTGTTATTTTTAACGTTGTCTCCGTGATTACCAGTTAGGTTGAGCACTTCCAGATACTTAGTGAACGTCAGTATTACTTTTTCTGTGAATAGCCTGAACCATACATAACATTTGGTAAATTGTTCTTGTTACCTTCTATATTATTGAATATTCTTCTACCACATTGTTTTAAAAATGGCTGTTAATATTGAATAGATTTCTCCAGTATATATAATTTATACCTTTATCATTGTTATGGTGCTATAATATGAGCTTGGTAAAATACTTCTAAGATCCTATTTTTAGAGGCATTTTAGTTTGATTAATACTATTATAGTTAGGTAAAGCATTAGCCATTTTGGTTGCTATCGTTGACAAGTGTCACATTTACTTATTTAACCATTTTACTGAGTATAATAGGGATTCAGAGCTATTAATAACAGCTATCATTTCCAGTGGTAATTACTGGTATCTTTGACTAGACTTAAATGTTCCTAAATCTCTCTACTTATGTGTAAGTTACTGGACTTATGCATAAGTCTCATTGTGCTCATTAAAATAGAACCTATTTTTTTTCAAGTTTTCCCTAGATAAATCTTTTATAGGCAGCTAATTGTACCTGGACAAAAAAATACATTAGGAGAGCAGAAAAAGATCATTGTGATTTTGAGTGGAAAACATCTAGGCGAAAAGCTTTACAACTTGGGCTGAGCTGTAAAGGGTGGGAGTATTCAGAGAGGAGTAAGAGATTATTCCAAATAAGGGGAAAGCATGAGGAAAGATAAGCAAGCATGTTTGGGAGGAGAGTGGGTATATAAACTGAATGGATTTAAGTGCTCAAGTGAAAAAAAAGTTGGAAAGGTAGTTTTGAGTTAGCATGTAGAAGGCATTTAATTAATGCCATAGTAAGAGTTTGGATTTATTTTGTAATAGGATGCTTCTGAAGCATTTTGAGCAAGGAAATGATATGAAATGGTATTTTAGAAATGTTAGATGGTATTAGGCAGGATGAATGGAGGATTAATATGAGGAAATAATATGACAAACCTAGGCAGCATATTAAAAAGCAGAGACATTACTTTGCCGACAAAAGCTATGGTTTTTCCAGTAGTCATGTATGGATGTGAGAGTTGAACCATAAACAAAGCCGAGCGCTGAAGAATTGATGCATTTGAATTATGTTGGAGAAGACTCTTGAGAGTCCCTTGGACTGCAAGGAGATCAAACCAGTCAATCCTAAAGGAAATCAGTTCTGAATATTCCATTGGAAGTACTGATGCTGAAGCTGAAGCTCCAATACTTTGGCCTTCTGATGCGAAGAACTGACTCATCGGAAATGACCCTGATGCTGGGAAAGATTGAAGGGAGGAGGAGAAGGGGACGACAGAGGATGAGATGGTTGGATGACATCACTGACTGGATGGACATGAGTTTGAGCTAGCTCTGGGAGTTGGTGATGGACGGGGAAGCCTGGCATGCTGCACTCCACGGGATCACAAAGTAAGTGAACTGAACTGAATGAAGAAATAAAATGTTTGATGAACTGCACTGAACACTTACTCTACTGAGAACCTCATCAATGGGAACTGTGAGACAAGCACTGATTCTATATGTATGACTAGCCTCCCAAAGCCCCTGTCAGTATGTCAATGAGCAGAATCCTTATTTCTCTGAAGGACTGATACAACAGGCTTTGAGGTGCAACTTCCACTATTATACAGAAAGTATCAGTGGTTTAGTAAGTGTTGTGTTAGTAGTCAGTCGCTCAGTTGTGTCCGACCCTTTGCAACTCCATGGACTGTAGCCCACCAGACTCCTCTGTGTGTGGAATTCTCAGGCAAGCGTACTGGAGTGGGTTGCTATTCCCTTCTCCAGGGGATTTTCCCCACCCGGGGATCGAACCTGGGTCTCCCGCATCACAGGCAGATTCTTTACCATCTGAACTACCAGGGAAACCCCTTAATATGAGGAAGGAGAAGCTAGTTAAGGTATTCATTACGTTTAAGTGAAAACAATGGCCAGGATTATAAGCAATGGCAGTTAGAATGGAGAGGAAACTGTAGATGTGAATAATTATATGAACAAAGGTTTGTGAGGAGAAAGAGTTGAAGTATTAATGAAGAGTTTTTTAAAATTGTTATTGGAGTATAATTTAAATACAGTTCATTCATTTAAATATACAGTTTGGTGAATTTTGATAAATGTATGCTGTCCTATAACCACTACAACAATGATGATATAGAACAGTTTCATCACCCCAGAAAGTTCGCTTCTACCTCTCTACAGATAACCCTCTCCCCTCCAGCCCTGGCCCCTGGCCACCTCTGATTTACTTTGTGTTTCTGTAGATTTTCGGGTTTTGTTTTTTCTTTTCTAGTGTTTCCTATAAATGTCATCTTACGGTTTTTTGTATATGGTTACTTTCACGTGGTATAATGCTTCTGAGATGCATCCAAGTGCCGCATGTTATCAATAGTTGTTTTTATTGCTGCAAAGCATGTGGATGTACCTCTGGGTGATGGGCAGTGGGCACTGGGTGGTTTCCAGTTTGTGGCTGCTAAAAGGAAAGCTGCTCTAACATTGGAACATAAATGTGTGTGTGAACGTATGTCTTCATTTCTCTTGAGGAAGTAGTAAGAGAGGAATTGTTAGGTCATATGATAAGTGTGTGTTTAACTTGATAAGAAACTGTCAAACTTTTCTAAAGTGGGTGTATCATTTTGCACCAGCCACGAGAGTTTGAATTGTTCCACATCCTTGTTAATAATAAACATCCCAGTGTCATCAAGTTGTGTCATTTTAGTTAATAATGAAACTTGAAGGCAGAAAAATAGAATAAAATGGAAACATCTAGTGGGAAAGCTAATTTGGAGATGATTGATGGTTAGGAACACTGGTGTTTTCTGTTGAGTTTTATGTGGCTCTTGAGTGGAAAAATGACCCAGAGGTTTATAACTTCTCTTACAGAACTTTTTTAAAAAACTTATTTTTAATTGGAGGATAATTGCTTTACAATACTGTGTTAGTTTCTGCCATACATCAACATGAATGAGCCATAGGTATACATATGTCCCCTCCTTTTTTACAGAACTTTTAATAGAATGATACTTCAGAGTCAGATGGTCATGAGTTTGAAAATTGACTCTGTTACTTTCTCTATGATCTTAGACAAGTTATTTATCTTCCCCAAGCTTTAGTTTTTCCCATTTGTTAAATGTGAAATAATACACGGTTGTGCTTAGTATAGGTGCTGATGCAAGTTAGCACTCAGTGAATGGTGGCCATCGTCTTCATCATGATTGGTACTTAAGTATATATTTTATGCCCCCAGTAACTTGTGACTTTCTTGCAAATCTCTGCAGTTTTTCTTTCCTAATTGATCTCCTCAACTGTGTTCATCCCCACCACTGTGGCCAGAGTGGTTTTGTTGAAGCAGTAATCTTTCTAGGTTCCTTCCCAGTTCCAGATGAACTGGTTACTTCCCAAGTGAACTGGGCTTCCACAAGTGATTACTTCCTCTCATCCTTGTCTGGGCATAAATATCTCAGGAAAGCCTTGGTTTTGTCTTCTGTTAAGAAGAAAACCCAGTACTACTTATATTTTCCCATTTACCATTTATTTAATCTTTCTCTTCTTCACAATACTATGAAATCCATGAAGGCTGGCACTTGATAGGTGCTCAGTTAATTTGTTGAGGAGATTATTTTCAAGTTCTTTCAGGACGAAGACTTCATACTTAAACCTAATGTCCTTCTGACATCTAATATATTGCTTTTGAAAAAAAATATGTACTCACTTTTTAAGAGAAATTTTATTGATTTTTGGCTGTGCTGGGTCTTTGTTGCTTCATAGGCTTTTCTTTAGTTGTGGCGAGCAGGGTCTACTCTCTAGTTGCAGTGCGCAGGCTTCTCATTGTGGTGACTTCTCTTGCTGCAGAGCAGACTCTAGGGTGGGTAGGCATCAGTGGTTGTGGCTCCCGGGCTCTAGAGCACAGGCTTAGTGGTTCTGGGGCCCAGGCTTAGTTGCTCCATGGCATGTGGAATCTTCCCGGATCAGGGATCGAACCTGTGTCTCCTGCATTGGCAGGTACGTTCTTTATGACTGCGCCACCGGGGAAGCCCTGCTTACTTGTTTTTTTTAAATAATAATTAAAGTATAGTTGATTTGTAATGTTGTATTAGTTTCTGCTGTAAAGCAAAGTGAGTCAGTTGTACATGTATTCACCTGTTTTTAGATTCTTGTCCCATATAGGTCATTGTAGAGTATTGAGTCGAGTTCTCTGTGATATTCAGTAGGTTTTTATTAGTTATTTATTTTATACATAGTAGTGTGTGTATGTCAATCCCAATCTCCCAATTTATCCCTCCCCCCTCACGCTTTCCCCTTGGGTAACCATAGTTTGTTTTCTATATCTGTGACTCGATTTCTGTTTTGTAAATAGGTTCATTTATACCATTTCTTTAGATTCTACATATAAGTGATAACATATTGTATTTGTCTTTCTATGTCTGACTTCACTCAGTATGGTGATCTCTAAATCCATCGATGTTGCTGCAGATGGCATTATTTTGTTCTTTTTTTAATGGCTTGGTAATATTCCATTGTGTATATGTATAACTGTTTCATGTCTTGGCTGTTGTAAACAGTGGTAGAATGAATATCAGGGTACATGTATCTTCTCAAATTATGGTTTTCTCTGGATATATGCCTAGAAGGGGGATTCCTAGATCATATGCTAGCTCCATTTTTCGTTTTTTTGAAGAACCTTCATACTCTTCTCCATATTGGTTGTACCAGTTTATATTCTCATTAACAGAGTAGGAGGGTTCACTTTTCTCCACACCGTTTCCAGCATTTACTGTTTGTAGATATTTTGATGGCCATTCTGACCAGTGTGAAGTGATACCTCATTGTAGTTTTGATTTGCATTCCTCTGATAATTAGTGATGTTGTGCATCTTTTCATGTGCCTCTTAGCCATCTGTATGTTTTCTTTGGAGGACTGTTTATTTAGATCTTCTGCCCATTCTTTGGGGTCTTTGTTTTTTTTTTGATACTGAGCTGCATGAGCTATTTGTGTATTTTAGAGATTAATACTTTGTTGCTTTGTTTGCAAATACTTTCTCTCATTCTGAGGGTTGCCTTTTCATCTTGCTTGTGGTTTCCTTTGCTGTGCAAGAGCTTTTAAATTTAATTAGGTTCCATTTATTTATTTTTGTTTTTATCTTCATCACTCTGGGTAGTAGATCAAAAAAGACCTTGCTGTGATTTATGTCAGAGAGTGTTTTCCCTATGTTTTCCTCTTAGGGTTTTATACTATCCAGTCTTATATTTAGGTCTTTACTCCATTTTTGAGTTTATTTTTTGTATGGTGTTAGAAAATATTCTAATTTCATTCTTTAACATGTAGCTGTTCAGTTTTCTAGTACTACTTATTAAAGATACTGTCTTTTCCATTGTGTTAATATAGTCTTGCCTCTTTTGTCATAGATAAGGTGACCATATGTACGTGTATTTATCTCTGGAGTTTTGTGGCAGTACCATACTGTTTTGATGACTGTAGCTTTGTAGTATATTCTGAGGTCAGGGAGCCTAATTGATTCAGCTCTGTTTTTCTCAAGATTGCTATGGCTTTTCAGGGTCTTTTGTGTTTCCATAAAAATTGTAAACTCTTTTGCTCTAATTTTATGGAAAATGCTGTTGGTTATATGATAGGAACTCCGTTCAATCTGTAGATTACACGTTTCTTTCCATAGCATGCATTTTTATCTGATACTTTTGGATCTAAATAGTAGTTCAGAGTAAGTTGAATTATCAAGTCAAATATGAAGTCTTAAAGCTTCAGTTCAGTAGCTCATTTGTGTCTGACTCTTGGTGATCCCATGGACTGCAACACGCCAGGCCTTCCTGTCCATCAGCAACTCCCAGAGCCTGCTCAAACCCATGTCCATTGAGTCGGTGATGCCATCCAACCATCTCATCCTCTGTCGTCCCCTTTTCCTCCCACCTTCAATCTTTCCCAGCATCAGGGTCTTTTCCAGTGAGTCAGTTCTTCACACCAGGTGGCCAAAGTATTGGAGCTTCAGCTTCAGCATCATTCCTTTCAATGAATATTCAGAACTGATTTCCTTTAGGATTGACTGGTTGGATCTCCTTGCTGTCCAAGGGACTCTCAAGAGTCTTCTCCAGCACCACAGTTCAAAAGCATCAATTCTTCGGCACTCAGCTTTGTTTATGGTCCAACTCTCACATCTATATATGACTACTGGAAAAACTATAGCTTTGACTAGATGGACCTTTGTCAGCAAAGTAATGTCTCTGCTTTTTAATATGCTGTCTAGGCTTGTCATAGCTTTTCTTCCAAAGAGCAAACGTCTTTTAATTTCATGGCTGCAGTCACTATCTGCAGTGATTTTGGAGTCCCAAAAAATAAAGTCTGTCACTGTTCCCATTGTTTCCCCATCTATTTGCCATGAAGTGATGGGACCGGTGCCATAATCTTCGTTTTTTGAATGTTGAGTTTCAAGCCAGCCTTTTCACTCTCCTCTTTCACTTTCATCAAGAGGCTCTTCAGTTCCTCTTTGCTTTAAGGGTGGTGTCATCTGCATATCTCAGGTTACTGATATTTCTCCCAGCAATCTTGATTCCCGCTTGTGTTTCATCCATCCTGCCATTTCACATGATGTGCTCTGCATATAAGTTAAATAAGCAGGGTGACAATATACAGCCTTGATGTACTGCTTTCCCAGTTTGGAACCAGTCTGTTGTTCCATGTCCAGTTCTAACTGGTGCTTATTGACCTGCATACAGATTTCTCAGGAGGCAGGTAAGGTGGTCTGGTATTCCTGTCTCTTGAAGAGTTTTACAGTTTGTCTTTATCCACATAGTCAAAGGCTTTGGCATAGTCAGTAAAGCAGAAGTAGATGTTTTTCTGGAACTCTCTTGCTTTTTTGAGGATACAATGGATGGTGGCAATTTGATCTCTGGTTTCTCTGCCTTTTCTAAAACCAGCTTGAACATCTGGAAGTTCTCGGTTCATATACTGTTGAAGCCTGGCTGGGAGAATTTTGAGCATTACTTTGCTAGTGTTTGAGATGAGTGCAGTTGTGTAGTAGTTTGAACATTCTTTGGCATTGCCTTTCTTTGGAATGAAAACTGACCTTTTCCAGTCCTGTGACCACTGCTGAGTTTTCCAAATTTGCTTGGGTATGGAGTGCAGCACTTTCACAGGATCATCTTTTAGGATTTGAAATAGCTCAGCTGGAATTCCATCACCTCCACTAGCTTTGTTCATAGTGATGCTTCCTAAGGCCCACTTGATTTTGTACTCCAAGATGTCTGGCTCTAGGTGAATGATCACACCATAGTGGTTATCTGGGTCATGAAGATCTTTTTTGTATAGTTCTATGTATTCTTGCCACCTCTTCTTAATATCTTCTGCTTCTGTTAGTTCCATACTGTTTCTGTCCTTTATTGTGCCCATCTTGGCATGAAATGTTCCCTTGATATCTCTAATTTTCTTGGAGAGATCTCCAGTCTTTCTCATTCTATTGTTTTCCTCTATTTCTTTGCATTGATCACTTAGGAACACTTTCATATCCCTCCTTGCTGTTCTTTGGAATTCTGCATTGTGATGGGTATATCTTTTCTTTTTTCATTAGCCTTTAGCTTCTATTTTTTTCTCATCTGTTTGTAAGGTCTCCTCAAACAACCATTTTGCCTTTTTGCGTTTGTTTTTCTTGGGGATGGTCTTAATCACTGCCTCCTCTACAATGTCGTGAACCACTGTCCATAGTTCTTCAGGCACTCTATCAGATCTAATCTCTTGAATCTATTTGTCACTTCCACTGTATAATCGTAAGGGATTTGATTTATGTCGTACCTGAATGGTCTAGTGGTTTTCCCTACTTTCTTCAGTTTCAGTGTGAATTTTGCAATAAAGAGTTCATGATCTGAGCCACAGTCAGCTCCCAGTCTGACTGTATAGAGCTTCTCCATCTTCGGCTGCATATATATAATCAGCCTGATTTGGTATTGATCATCTGGTGATGTCCATGTGTAGAGTCGTCTTTTGTGTTGTTGGAAGAAGGTGTTTGCTATGACCAGTGCTTTTTCTTGGCAAAACTGTTAGCCTTTGCCCTGCTTTGTTTTGTACTCCAAGGCCAAACTTCCCTGTTACTTCAGGTGTCTCTTGACTTCCTACTTTTGCATTCCAGTCCCCTATGATGAAAAGGACATTTTGTTTTGGTGTTAGTTCTAGAAGGTCTTGTAGATCATCAAAGAACTGTTCACCTTTAGCTTCTTCGGCATTAGTGGTTGGAGCATAGACTTTTGCTGTAATATTGAATGGTTTGCCTTGGAAACGAACAGAGATCATTCTGTCATCTTTGAGATTGCACCCAAGTGCTGCATTTCAGACTGTTTTGTTGACTCTGAGGGCTACTCCATTTCTTCTAAGGGATTCTTGCCCGCAGTAGTAGATATAATGGTCATCTGAATTAAATTCACCCATTCCAGTCCATTTTAGTTTACTGATTCCTAAATGTCGATGTTCACCCTTGCCATCTCCTGTTTGACCACTTCCAATTTATCTTGATACATGGACCTAACATTCCAGGTTCTTATGCAATATTGTTCTTTATAGCATCAGACTTGACTTCCATCACCAGTCACATCCACAACTGGGCATTGTTTTTGCTTTGGCTCCATCTCTTCTTTCTTTCTGGTGTTATTTCTCTACTCTTCTCCAGTAGCATATTGGGCCCCCACCGACCTGGGAGTTCATCTTTCAGTGTCATATCTCTTTGCCTTTTCATACTGTTATGGGTTTCTCAAGGCAAGAATACTGAAAGTGGCTTGCCATTCTCTTCTCCAGTGGATCATGTTTTGTCAGAACTCTCTACCATAACTAGTCCATCTTGGGTGGCCCTACATGGCATGGGTCATAGTTTCATTGCGTTAGACAAGGCTGTGGTCCATGTGATCAATTTGGTTAGTTTTCTGTGATTGTGATTTTCATTCTATCTGCCTTCTAATGAATAAGAATAAGAGGCTTATGGAAGCTCCCTGATGGGGAGACTGATTGAGGGGGAAACTGGGTCTTGTTCTGATGGGTGGGCCCTTGCTCAGTAAATCTTTAATTCAATTTTCTGTTGATGGGTGGGACTGTGTTCCCTACCTGTTGTTTGGCCTGAGGCCAAACTGTGGACCCAGGCCTCCACTGGATACTCCTGGACACTCATAGGCAAGTCTGACGCAGTCTCTTTTGGGGACACTGCTCCTTGTCCTGGCTGCTGGTGCACACAGGGTTTTGTTTGTGCCCTCCAAGAGTCTGTTTCCCCAGTCCTGTGCAAGTTGTGTAATCAAATCCCACTGGCCTCCAAAGTCAGATTCCCTGGCGGTTCTCAGTTCCTTTTCTAGATCCGCAGGTTTGGAAATCTGTTGTGGGTCCTAGAACTTTCTTAACAGTGTGAGAATATCTTGGGTATAATTGTTCTGCAGTTTGTGGGTCGTCTGCTTGGCAGCTCTGTGGTGGGTATCGCTGCATAACCTCAGTCTGCTGCAGCCAGAGCTAAGAGTATGGCAGAATCTTGGCAGATTGTTTTAGATTGCTTTCCAAGAGTTTTATTGGTATACTCTTGAAACCATTTACCATAGATCGGGACTTGAACCTATGTGCTTGGACTTAAACCCAGCCAAAACCCAGTTTGGAACTCAAATCCATGTGGCTGGGACTCGAACTCAACCAGAACCCTGCTTGGGACTTGAACCCACGTTGCTGGGACTCAGATCCAGCCAAAACCTTGCTTGGGACTCAAACCCAGCCAAAACCCATGGTACCTGGTTTCAAGACCTAATGAAGCTCAGGTTCTCGATGTCTCATCACAGAAAGAATTGAGTGAGAGACAAAGTGATAGCTAAGAAGTAGATTTATTCAGATTCCGAGAGAAACACTCTCCACAGACAAGATGTAGGCCATCACAGAGGGCGAGTCCACCTCCAAATGTGGTGTGGTTAGTTTTTATAAGCTGGGTAATTTCATATGCTAATGAGTGGGAGGGTTATTCCAACTGTTTTTGGGAAGGGGTGGAGATTTCCAGTATTTCGACCACCGGCTACTCCTTAGTCTTTTAACAGTGGCTTGGAACTGTCATGGCACCTCTGGGTGTGTCATTTCTCTTGCTAATTGAGGATCAAGGTCTAGTCTTGTCTGCCATCTTGGTCCCATTTGATTCTGATTGGTTTATGTTGTGTCTTTGGGCTATGTCATTCTTTCAAAAGTTGTGCCCTGTCCCTTTCCCTCCTGTTACACTCTTATAAGCAGTGTTTGAGAAGTCTTGTTTCTTCCTCATCTTGCCAGAATTTTAAAAGTTTATAATTTGTTAGATGAAATTTATATCTTACTTTAATTCCATTTAGTTATTAATTGCTCTCCATTGAGTTGCAAAGTTGCCTTTTTCATATAAAATTCATTCTTTTCCTGTCATATCTATTTTAACTCCTATAACTTTAAATGTATTTAATATCTGACAGGACTGGTGTTTCTCATTAGTTTTTGTCTGTAGAGTTTTATATTACTAGAACTCTCTCTTTTTTGGGTAAAAACAGTCTGTCATGTATTTAACTGATTTTGTGTTATTTTTTCTCAGTAGAATAACTTCTAACATGGAAATATCTTCTACCCTTCCCTTCTTATTCTCACTGTAGTTCTATAATGTAGCATTACAGCTGCAGTATGCAGATCTGGCAAGTGAGAAAAATAAGGACATTTTATTGTCTGTGTTCCATTTAAGCATATCCATATGTTGTGTGTATTTGCGTATGTGTGTTGCCGTTGGTGTTTCTTGAGAAGCATTGTTCTTATTTTTTGATGATGTCTTCAGTGCTGTTTTGAATTTGGCAATAAGGAGTTCATGATCTGAGCCACAGTCAGCTCCCAGTCTTGTTTTTGCTGACTGTATAGAGCTTCTCCGACTTTCAGTTCAGTTCAGTTGCTCAGTCATGTCCGACTCTTTGTGACCCCATGGACTGCAGCACGCCAGGCCTCCCTGTCCAACACCAGCTCCCGGGGTCTACCCAAACCCATGTCCATCGAGTTGGTGATGCCATCCAACCATCTCATCCTCTGTCATCCCCTTCTCCTCCTGCCCTCAATCTTTCCCAGCATCAGGGTCTTTTCCAGTGACTCAGCTCTTCGCATCAGGTGGCCAAAGTATTGGAGTTTCAGTTTCAACATCAGTCCTTCCAGTGAACACAGCCATTGTTTCCCCATCTATTTGCCATGAAGTGATGGAACCGAATGCCATGATCTTAGTTTTCTGAATGTTGAGATTTAAGCCAACTTTTCCCTCTCTTCTTTCACTTTTATCAAGAGGCTCTTTAGTTCTTCTTTGCTTTCTGCCATAAGGGTGGTGTCATCTGCGTATCTGAGGTTATTGATATTTCTCCCAGCAATCTTGATTCCAGCTTGGGCTTGCTCCAGCCCAGCATTTCTTATGATGTACTCTGCATATAAGTTAAATAAGCAGGGTGACAATATACAGCCTTGATGGACTCCGTTTCCTATTTGGAACCAGTCTGTTGTTCCATGTCCAGTTCTAACTGTTGCTTCCTGACCTGCATACAGGTTTCTCAAGAGGCAGGTAAGGTGGTCTGGTATTCCCATCTCTTTCAGAATTTTCCACAGTTTGTTGTGATCCACACAGTCAAAGGCTTTGGCATAGTCAATAAAGCAGAAATAGATGTTTTTCTGGAACTCTCTTGCTTTTTCCATGATCCAGTGGATGGTGGCAATTTGATCTCTGGTTCCTCTGCCTTTTCTAAAACCAGCTTGAACATCTGGAAGTTCACGGTTCACTTATTGCTGAAGCCTGCAAAGAATATAATCAATCTGATTTTGGTATTGACCATCTGCTGATGTCCATGTATAGAGTCTTCTCTTATGTTGTTGGAAGAGGGTGTTTGCTATGACCAGTACGTTCTCTTGGCAAAACTCTGTTAGCCTTTGCCCTAATTCATTTTGTACTCCAAGGTCAAACTTGCCTGTTACTCCAGGTATCTCTTGACTTCCTACTTTTGCATTCCAGTCCCCTATAATGAAAAGGACATCTTTTTTGGGTGTTAGTTCTAGAAGGTCTTGTAGGTCTTTATACAGCTTCTTTAGCATTACTGGTAGGTGCATAGACTCGGATTACTGTGATATTGAATGGTTTGCCTTGGAAAGGAACAGAGATCATTCTATCGTTTTTGAGATTGCATCCAAGTACTGCATTTTGAACTCTCTTGTTGACTTTGATGGCTACTCCATTTCTTCTAAGGGATTGTCCACAGTAATAGATACAGTGATCATCTGAGTTAAATTCACCCATTCCAGTCCCATTTTAGTGTACTGATTCCTATCATGTCATTGTTTACTCTTGTCATCTCCTGTTTGACCACTTCCAATTTGCCTTGATTCATGAACCTAACATTCCAGGTTCCTATGACCAACCTAGACAGCATATTGAAAAACAGAGACATTACTTTGCCAACAAAGGTCCGTCTAGTCAAGGCTATGGTTTTTCCATTAGTCATGTGTCGAAGTGAGAGCTGGACTATAAGGAAAGCTGAGCACCAAAGAATTGATGCTTTTGAACTGTGGTGTTAGAGAAGACTCTTGAGAGTCCATTGGACTGCAAGGAGATCCAACCAGTCAATCCTAAAGGAGATCAGTCCTGAATATCCGTTGGAAGGACTGATGTTGAAGCTGAAATTCCAATACTTTGGGCACCTGATGTGAAGAACTGACTCATTTGAAGAGACCCTGATGCTGGGAAAGATTGAAGTTGGGAGGAAGGGGGATGACAGAGGATGAGATGGTTGGATGGCATCACCGACTTGATGGACATGAGTTTGAGCAAGCTCCAGAAGTTGGTGATAGACAGGAAAGCCTGGCCTGCTGCAGTCCATGTGGTCGCAAAGAGTTGAACACAAGTGAGTGACTGAACTGAACTGAACTCAGTGGTCTTATCCCGCAAAATAAAAGGGTTGCCACTCTGTGTTGGTCTCCAAATTGTTTTTAAAACTGGTAAAATCTGAAAACATGGGAGCAACTACTTTATCTCACACCAAAATGACACTCTCGCTGGTGATGTTATTGTTAACAGTTTTGTTCACTGAAAACCGTACGATGGAGTCATAGTTATGGGGGTTAGGTTTTTTTTTTAACATTAATATGCAATACAAACATAGCATTTAGTCAGAATTACCTTACAAAATTACCTTAAAAGGAAATGGTTTTATGTTGGAGACATTGCTCAGTAAGTCCATCATAATTTTTTTTTTCATGTGAGTACTGGAAGAGATCACCATTTCTTTACATGGAAATAGATGAAGTAAGTTGCTTTCATTTAAGAGCCATGTTGCACGAAACTCAGCCACCTTTCACCGTTGGAACCAATGGTGAAATGCACTGTGCATTGAGAGACGTGTGCACTGTGGAAATATAAACCAAAGGAGAGTTAGGTCTCACATATTACACCTTCTACAGGGCTCATTCTCACCCAGTGGTGGCATGTGGGCAGGCAGGATCCTTAGCACCAATGGTTTTCTCTCGGCTTTCTGAGCATCCTTTTCCCCACTCCTGCTCCACAAAAATCATGAGATCATAAAGCTGTTAGAAAGATGCTTAGAAAGTAGAGTTGAATTTGCATGAGTCAATTTGCATATCTAAAATGAGTCTTGGCAATGAAACTAAATACTCATTTTAGTAGTGCCATAATAATACTAGCCTTCTTGCTCAGTTAAACTGCTTATGGCAAGCTTGTATATAACCTTTAGAATACATGTAGCATTTTATACCTGAGATAGAGTGAGTTCTTTATACTGTAATCAGTCAGTTAAAAGACTCAATAAAGTATGATGTGAATAATGGATTCGGTACTAACTGGTTCTTTTGATTTTGGTGTGGTTTTACTTAAAAAAATTTTTTTTCCTTTAATTTCAGGAGAACTGTAGACTCAGAAAAAGTTGCAATATAGAGAGGTCCCTTGTACCAGTCACCTGGTTTTTCTCAGTAGTGACTTAACTGTAGTTACCAAAACTAGGAAATTGGCATTGGCACAATACAATTAACTAGACTACAGACCTTATTCAGATTTCAACAGTTTCTGCATGCATTCATTTTTTATTTTCTTGTATGTCTATGTGTATAAATAATAATAGGACATTAAAAATTCTTTTAAGAATAGCTTGGATTTACAGAAAAGTTGAAAAGAAAATACAAAGAATTTCCCTATAGTTCTCACCCACTCTCCCCTGTAACATCTTATGCTTGTATAGCAGACTTGTTACAACTAACAAACCAACATTGGTACATTACTATTAATTCATACTGCATTTTATTCAAGATTTGCTTATTTCCCCCAATGTCCTTTTTTAGTGCCTGCATGCCAGGCAGGAGAGCAGATCACATTTTGTTTTTCTGTCTCTTTAAGCTTATCTAGACTATGACAGCTTTTCAGATTTTTCTTGTTTTTAATAAGCTTGACCACTTTGTGGAATACTGCTCAGTTACTTGTAAGAATGTCCCTCAGTTGAGTTTGGTGTTTTTCTTGTGGTTCCGTTTGTCACGATGTTTATCTCATGGTTAACCTATAACTGAGGTGAGAGGCTTTTGAGAGGAAGACTACAAAGTTTAAGTGCTATTTGTGTCACATCGTGTCAAGAGTGATGCTGTATCAATATGACTTATCACTGTTGATGTCAACCTTGATCATGTGGCTGAGTAATGTTAGCCAGATTTTTCATTGTAAACTTACTTTGGAAGTGAGTGCCTAAGTACAGCTTTCGTTTAAGATGTGAGGGGGTTTAAATTCAACCTCCTGAGAGGCAATATCTACAGAAATCATTTGCAGATTCTTCTGACAGGTGTGTTTTAATTTTATGGAAACAGCATGAATACTGATTCAGTCTAACATATTTGTTCTTCACAGGGTGGGAAGCCCCGTAAACACCGGAAGGATCGGCTACAAGATTTAATCGATATAGGCTTTGGCTATGATGAGACAGATCCATTTATTGATAACTCAGAGGCTGTGAGTAATTTGTCTTTAATATAACAGCACTTGTTTGTTTATTTGGGTAGTGGAATTCAAAGATAAAGTAAATGTTTCAGTAAGTGTTTTTACTAATTCCCTTTTGATGTGTGTCTAAATCATTTACAGTTTTGGGAATTCCCTGGCAGTCCACTGGTTAGCACGTGGTGCTTTCTCGGTCGGAGCCTGGGTTTGATCCCTGGTTGGGAAACTAAAATCCCCAAAGCTACATGGTGTGGCCAAAGGAAAAAATAAGTTTCCAGTTTTATGTGCTTGCAAGTAATTGAGCCATCAGTAGTATACATTTCTCTTTGTGTACTTGAGTATGCATGTAAGATAATTATGGAGTAGGATTAAATGTATAGGTTAAGTTTCTAGTAGTGGGATTTATTTATCAGAGAGTTATTTCCATATTGAGTTTTTATCGATGTTCCCAAGGGCAGGTGTGTTTTGAAACGCCTTCCAGATAAGAACCATGAGATTTTGAAGACTGGGGCTGCTGGGTTGTAGTTAATCTGGCATATACCTTGAAATTGTGCTTCATGGTTTTATTGCTGCCAGTCCTTACTACAGTGGTGATAGTTGAATGCTGTCCTTCATCACAGTCTGTTTTGATGAAGCCCTACAGCTTTCTCCCTGGGATCTTCTTTCTCTTATAAAAGGAAGAGGAATTCAGGAGTGCATTTCAGGACTACAACAGTCCATTGGTCTCATAGCAAATAAATAAAGGCATGTCATGTTTAGGGGTTAGTAAGTTGTATGTTCTTACATTCTTCTCCGTGTGCTGGAATAATCTAATTTCTGCATTATGATATCCCCTGCACTGTATAGTAACTACTTAGAATATACAGAAAGTGATACTAAGGTGTCTGTTAGCCTACCCACAAATTAGTACCTCTTTTTCCTGTTACTACAGTGCTTGGTTGTATAGAGGATGACAAGGCATGTAGTGGTAGGAAAGTGATAGGAAGGACTTCCAGCATGAGGCATACATACCCTGTCATACTCGTGTGTTACTTTGGTTTCCTGGCATAAACTGGTTTACAAGCCTACTCTGTAGAATTAAAATGTTGACAGTGTCCTTTGGAGTTGAGAGGACTTTCTAGTACCAAAAAGGTTGTCAGCCTTTTTGTAGGTTCGGGCATGGAATGGTCTCAAAGAGTTTTAACCTTGATTTGACATTCAAGTCAACAGTCCTAGATTCTAGACTCCACTATTTTCTAATTCACCGTGACCAGGAGCAAGTCTTTTATTTTAGCATCACCCAGTTCTCTCTGATATGACTGACTTGCCCAGCAGAATTATGTACTGAGACTCAAGATAATGACATGCTGAAAAACCTGCATGGGTGCTCAGCTGCTTCATTTGTGTCCAGCTTGTTGCGATCCCATGGACTGTGTAGCCCATCACGTTCCCCTCTCCATAGGATTTCATAGGCAAAAATACTGGAGGCGTTTGCCATTTCCTTCTCCAGGGGATTTTCCCAACCCAGGGATCGAACTCATCTCTCCTACCGCTCCTGCAGGTTGATTCTTTACCAGTGTGCCACCAGGAAAGCCTATCGAAAAGCATAAAGCAAGTATAAAGCAATGGTACTGATGTTAACACTCTATGTAAAGCAGATTTTGAATTCTAAATAACCCAAGAGGAAACTCAGCCATGGCCATATATAAATGAACATTGCATGTACTCAGGCTTACATAAATAGCATTTTTAAAATTTTTTTTAATTAATTTTTTTATTGAAGGATAATTGCTTTTCAGAATTTTGTTGTTTTCTGTTGAACCTCAACATGAATCAGCAATAGGAATACATATATCCCCTCCGTTTTGAACTTCCCTCCCATCTCCTTCCCCATCCCCCACCCCCTGGGTTGATACAGAGCCCTTGTTTGAGTTTAATTAATAAACTTAATTTTTTTCGAGCAGTTTGAGGTTCACAGCAAAATTGAATGTAAGGTGCAGAAATTGCCCATATACTCCCTGCCCTCGCAACATGCACTGCTTCCCCCATTATCAGTGTTCCCCCACCAGAGTATACTAGTCACAGGTAGAGAATCTGCATCAATACATCATCACCCCGAGTCCATAGTTTACCTTCAGATTCACTCTGGGTGTTGTACGTTCTGTGGATTTTGACAAATGTATAATGACATGTATCCACCATTATACTGTCATATAAGATAGTTTCACTGCCCTAAAAATATGCTCTACCTATTCATCCCTCCCTAACACCTGCAACCACTAATCTTTTTATTGTCTTCATAGTTTTGCCTCTTCTCCAGCGTCATACAGTTAGAATCATATGGTATGTAGCCTTTCATAAAGAGCATTTTTAGTATTTTTCCTTTGTAGCATTCCAAATATTTGAATAAAAGTGTTTTTCAAACCGATTTTTGTGAAATGTACTTTCTTTGTGTATCAATTTAAAGACTGGCCAGCATTTTCAAAGAGAATGAAATCGAGTAGGAGCTGTTATAGTAAGCTACTGATATATTATGCGATTTTTATTGTATGTGTATGTTTATACGCATGCACTGGGTTTTGATGCGTAGTGTATTTTCCACTTGGGCTAGTGAAGAAAATTTGAAAGCCACTGCTTTAGTAAGTGAGGATAAATTTTGTAGGTATAAGTTGTTATATATATATATATAAATATATATTTGTTATATATATGTATACATAACTTATACAGTTACTGACATTTATAGGACAATTTCGGTCCCTGTTTCATAGGAGGAAATTGAACTAAAACACAGGTTGTTTGACTTGCAAAATAATTTTGTATCATTTTCTTTAACAGATTATTTCATTTTTACATGAAATAATTCAGTGATTCAAACATAAAACACTTATGAGCCAACCAAATGATTTTCTTGTTTTTTTCCAATGAGTATATTGCCTATAGGCTTTTTTTTTTTTTTTTTTTTACTGTGTCACCCTCATGGGATCTTAGTTCCCTGACCAGGAATTGAACCTGGGCCCTTGGAAGTGAAAGGGCAGAGTCCTAACAACTGGACTGCTAGGAAATTCCCACAAGTAGGCCTTCTCTATTTGTATATTATTCAATAGGCATTGAAAATAATCTGGTTCTGACTCACTTTAAGAATTATGTACCATTAATACTTACTACTGTAATATCTGAAAATAAATGCTTTTGAAGATAATTTTTAGTCTAACAGGCATGCTGCCAGATTTTTAAAAAATGAAATCGTTTTATTATTGAGAAATAATAATAGACATTAATGCTTTTATTTAGGTTATCTCTTTTAAATTTCACTAGAATATAGTGAAATAAGTAATATTGAACCTTTTTACAGCCATGAAGTATTGATGTTAAGTGATTTATTCTGGGTCACAATAGCTAGACATCTCTGTTGACAAAGGACCTAATAAATCTGGTTTGCAAGTTCAGTGATCCATTGCCTCTTAATACATTGTATTTAAAGGGTAAAATTATTACAGAAGTAGAAATGTCATATACTCATGAAACTTACATAAGGTTATAAACAAGTGTTACCTTAACAAAAACAACCACAGAATATATTCTGTACCTTGCAAGAAAAAAAAAAACGCTTGGCACATTTATAATTCACAGTGCAGTGGAAGCTGTGTATTAATTTTGCTCTGTCACGTTGGTTGTGTCACTTTAGTATGGTTGCCAGGTTTATCACATACAACTGTAGTCCACCTGGTTATATTTTTTTTTGAAAAGGCTAAATCAAATATGCATAAAGAGTTTGTTCTCTTGAAGAGTGTTTTGATAGGGAAAGCTCAGCAGAATACTGCAGAAGAAGATAGATATTAACACCTCCACATTGTCTGGTAGCCTGGTGATGAATGTGTTCCTAACATGAGATGCTGCTTACTGTAGTGGAAAGGTTGGGAAAACAGTCAGTGACACTGCCATAAACCAGTACAATTACTGTGGCAAAGTTATTAACCTCTCTGAATTTGGTTTTCACTTATAAAATGGGAGTAATATTTGCCTTTCTTGCCTCAAAAGGGGATCCGGGGAACCAAATGAAATAATTAATATGAGGAAGCTAAAAATTATAAAACATTATACAAGTTATATAAGCAGAAAATACAGGTATATTTATCTTATCACAGTTAACACATTTTCAAAATAATTGCTACAGAGTCTTTTCACTTAAAAAAATTTTATTTATTTATTTATTTTTGGCAGCGCTGGGTCTTCATTGCCATGCGTGGGCTTGATCTAGTTGTAGTGCGTGGGCTTCTCATTGCAGTGCCTTCTCTTTTGTACCACATCTTCTGTATTCATTCCTCTGTTGGACATGTAGGTTGTTTCCATGCCTTGGCCGTTGTAAACAGTGCTATAGTGAACACTGGGGTGCCTGTATTCTTTAGGATCATGTTTTTCTCCAGATAAATGTGGAGATTCCTAATCATTGGACCACCATGGAAGTCCAGTCTTTTCACTTTTAATTCTTTACTCCTCACATCACTCCTTTACTTACAGATAGTACTGGGCCCTTTCTGAAGGTCTTAGCTGTAGGCTTTGTAGTAACCCCTCAAGTGGAGCAACAGGAAAGGAGTTTGTTCCTTTTATCTTTTTCTAACATCATTCAGTTTTGATTCAAAATCATTAAATGTACAGTCTTTCTCCATTCTCCATGTAACTTAAGAGGATACAGTTTATTTATTTATTTATTTATTGGTCATTTATATCTTTTTTTTTTTTAATAAATTTATTTATTTTAGTTGGGGGCTAATTACTTTACAATATTGTAATAGTTTTTGCCATACATTGACATGAATCAGCCATGGGTTTACATGTGTTCCCCCTCCTGGACCCCCACTCCCACCCCCATCCACCTCCCTCCCCATCCCATCCCTCCGGGTCATCCCACCGCCCCGGCCCTGAGCATCTGTCTCATGTATCGAACATGGAATGGTGCTCTGTTCCACATATGATAATATACATGTTTCAATGCTATTCTCCCAGAACGTCCCATCCTCACCTTCTCCCTCAGAGTCCATAAGACTGTTCTATGCATCTGTGTCTCTTATTCTGTCTCCCATATAGGGTTATCGTTACCATCTTTCAAATTCCATATATATGCATTAGTATTCTGTATTGGTGTTTTTCTTTCTGGCTTACTTCACTCTGTATAATGGGCTCCAGTTTCATCCATCTCAATAGAACCGATTCAAATGTATTTTTTAATGGCTGAGTAATATTCCATTGTGTATATGTACCACAGCTTCCTTATCCATTCGTCTGCTGATGGACATCTAGGTTGCTTCCATGTCCTGGCTATTGTAAACAGTGCTGCGATGAACATTGGGGTACACGCGTCTCTTTCAATTCTGGTTTCCTCGGTGTGTATGCCCAGCAGTGGGATTGCTGGGTCATATGGCAGTTCTATTCCCAGTTTTTTAAGGAATCTCCACACTGTTCTCCATAGTGGCTGTACTAGTTTGCATTCCCACCAACAGTGTAAGAGGGTTCCCTTTTCTCCACACCCTCTCCAGCATTTATTGCTTGTAGACTTTTGGATAGCAGCCATTCTGACTGGTGTGAAATGATAAAGAGGATACAGTTTAAAATCACAAGTTCTGTACTTAGCCTTAGTATGTTTAACAAATATGTTCTGTATATTTTTTGCCCATGGCAAAAGAATTTTCCTTACAAATACAACTTTCTTAAAGACTAATGATATAATATGAAGAGAACCCTTAAATAGAGTTCTGGGGACCCCAGGTAGCAGTTATCTGGCTTCTCTTAGATAAGTAGTTCCTTTTTTTCTCTTTTGCCATGAACACCTTCATTTAGTTCAGATTGACCTTCCATTTAGTGCTTGTTTTTTCTTCTTCAGGTGAGATAAGATAAACCTTAAAATCCAGACTTACACAACTAGAGAAAGCCTGTGTAGCAACAAAGACCCAGCACAGCCATAAATACATACATACATAAAATTTTAAAAAATTGAAGCTTAGAGGACATCAGCTTAACGTGATATTCTACACCAGATCTTCATACTGATTTATACAATTTGAATCTTTTTTTCAGAGCAGTACCTGGATTCTCAGTGTATGCTTACTGAACAGGGCAGTTCTTTTTCTACTTCCCTTTAAAACTTATTTTTGTTTTTTATATTTAAAAAATATTCCTTACTTAAAAGCTTAAAACTAAGGCAGAAGAAATAACCTTTAATTTTTACAGTCTATTTATGAATAAAATTATATATTAATACCAATATTGGTAAGAAATGAAGTTCATTTGTCATCTGGCCATTTAGTCTTTTGTTTTAACTTGTTTCGATTTCTCAGCAGAATCATTTGTCATTAAGAATAGTAGTGATTGTTAAATTTTTCTCAGCAGGTGATATATTTAGAATTAGCTTCAGTGTTTGAGAAGTTTCTTTTTTCAATAAGTACTGAATGACCAGAGCTCATTTCTGTTCCAGATACTAACTTTTTCTAAATTTATTCACAGACATCTTCATTGCAGTTAGTTTTGTAGTTAAGATGTAAGGAAAATGCTGACGGGATTGAATTTCTTTGACGCATTTATAGAATTAAAGATAGTAAGATATATCTGAAAAATTTTTTTCAATCTAGTATGACGAATTAGTTCCTGCTTCTCTAACAACAAAATACGGAGGCTTTTATATCAATACTGGCACTCTCCAGTTTCGCCAAGCTTCAGATACTGAAGAAGATGATACCACAGACAACCAAAAGCACAAACCACCCAAAGTGAGTTTATCCAACACTGAAATAGCAATGAGAGCATTCAATTAAAAGATGTGACTTTTGAATTTTACTTGTGCTTTACGGCTGTGAATATAAGGAAAAGTAAAATGCTTTTTAAAAAAATGCATTAAAAAATCATTGTTTAATGAACTTATAGTTAATTACATGCTTTAAAGTAAAATTATATAAATATGGGGAAATATATCATAATATATTTAATATATTTAATATTTAATAATATTATAATAGAATTATATTTTCTGTTAAAACCTCTCTCTCCATATCTAGTCTAATAATCCACTGTTTCTGCATAAGGTTGTGGTGCTAGGATAGCTTAAGACTTGATATGGAAATGACTGGTAATAGCAGTTACTTCTTCTAAGATGTAAAGCAAATTTTATAGTATATATTATATTTGAGAAATGAATAAAATGTCTTTAGATGTTTCCTGAAATGTGAGCCAAAGACATATTTGCACCAGAATTATCAAACTGTTTGTTAAAAATGCAGATTAAAAGGCTCTCCCCCAGATAATTGAACCAAAACCAAGGTTTGGAAGTTTTCATGGACCCAAAGAATTTGCATTTTTAACAAGCAATTATAATGCACCTTGAAATTTGAGTAAAACCATTTCCCCTGGATGCTGGATTGATATCATCAAAGTGTAAAGCAGTAATACTTATGTAAGTGATGTATTTTATCATTTTATAGATTCCCAAAATAAAAGAAGAGGATATTGAGATGAAGAAGAGGAAGCGGAAAGACGAAGGGGAAAAGGAGAAGAAGCCAAGGAAAAAAGTACCCAAACAACTGGGGTAAGTGAAATTAGACATAATGAGGGAACTAGTATTGTAGCATGACAAGCACTCCCTTTTAGAAAGATATATTTAGCATTAATTAGTTCAACTTAGCTGGATCTAATTTAATGCAGTATTTATAAATGTCAGTGACCTATTAACTTATATTTTAATATTATTTATTATTAAGTAGAAGTCATCTTAGAGACTTTAGGTATTTTAGATCAGATTTACATATTTGTTCATTAAGTATTTTGCTCATTACAGCATTTTATCAACAAGAACCAGTTTGAAAAATGGAACATGTTTTCTTGACTTTTTGTACTAAAACAAAGCTTAAATACCCGGAGTCTGAGAATTGGCAGTAGTCTTTGTGTAAATGATTGATGGTCGTTTTAATATTTTTTGAAAGTCATTGGTTTTATTTAGCTATTCTTAATGCTTGTGACTTCAGGTAATGATATTGCCTCTAAAAAGCCAAGAAGAATTTCTCAAAAGCTTATTAAGTCATAAGAGGGAATTCCTTGGCAGTCCAGTGGTTAGGACTTGGTGCTTTCACTGCCAGGGCCCGGGTGCAATCTGTGGTTAGAAACTAAGATCCTGTACGTCGAGAGGCACAGCCACAAAAAAAAAAAATGAGAGCGCAAGAGAGAAATGGAATAAAAAGTCATAAGAATAAAATGTACCTTGTAATCGTGAAGCTACCAGTTGTCCCTACTTCTCTATGGCTTTTTTAGATTGAGCCCAGGGGCAAAAACTTGTGAGAGGCTGTATTTTTCTCCCCTCCTTAGCAGAGGAAGAGGTACATCCGAATTTGGGACTCTCAAAAATCTCAAGAGTCAATGTAAGGAGATATTTAGCCCCTCCTATACATGAGATTGAGCTTCCCAGGTGGCGCAGTGCTAAAGAATCCACCTGCCAATGCAGGAGACGCAGGTTCAGTCCCTGAGTCGGGAAGATCTCCTGCAGGAGCAAGTGGCAACCCACTCCAGTATTCTTGCTTGGGAAATCCCATGGACACCAGAGCCTGTCAGGCTACAGTCAGTGGGGTCACAAGAGAGTCGGACATGACTGAGTGACAAACACACTTCCTGCATACCAGACACTGTCTGGGTTTTGGATGTATAACAGTATGAAATGAAACACTGGCCTACCTTCAAAGCACTAATCATCATTTTTAGTTTCTGTAGTGCCCATAGAAGCATATAAGCCAATGAATTTAGAAAAGATTTTTTAAAGAAAGTGATAGCTAAACTGAGACCACTCTTTCCTTATAATCCCCACAGGGAGAAAGTTGTCACTGAAAATTACATGTATCTATCCGACACCCTCTATCCGACACCCTCGGAGAGAAATGGAAAGTGAAAAAGTAGCAGACAGAATGAGGTCTGGATAGATGACATGGTGATGAATGAAGGCTCACAGATTGACACAGAGGATTTTGCATTCCTTTGGCAGTTTGTAGCACGAACCACCTGGGGTACCAGTTTGAAGGTGTACTATGTAGGCTTCTCTGGTTGTTATTAAAGTCAACTCTGTTTTCAGCAAAAGTGCAATTCTTTACTTAATTAATTCAGTTCAGTTCAGTTCAGTTGCTCAGTCATATCCGACTCTTTGCAACCCCATGGGCTGAAGCACACCAGGCCTCCCTGTCCAACGCCAACTCCTGGAGCCCACCCAAACTCATGTCCATTGAGTCGGTGATGCCATCCAACCATCTCATCCTCTGTTGTCCCCTTCTCCTCCTGCCCTCAATCTTACCCAGCATCAGGGTCTTTTCAAATGAGTCAGCTCTTCGCATCAGGTGGCCAAAGTATTGGAGTTTCAGCTTCAGCTTCAGACCTTCCAATGAACACTTTAGGTGACTACTTTATAGATGTGGCAAAAAAAGAACATTCCAAAAGGTATAGAAGTTTTAAGTTCATATACTTCCGTTTTTTCTTTTTTTTTGACTATGACTTGTGGAATCTTAATTCCCTGACCAGGTATCAAACCTGCACCCTTGGCAGTCCTAACCACTGGACCACAGGGAATTCCCTAACTTTGTATACTTAATAAACCAGAGCTCTATTCGGTGTTGTTTATTTCTGTTGACTTTATCCCTTTCACTTTATTCACTCTAATGGCCATTTACCCATCTGCCTTTCATAAATGACAGTCCAGATGATGAAGATGATGTTATTTTAACTCTATGCCTCCTTATTTCCATGGGGTTTTAACCTTTAAAATTATACATAACCTAACGGATCACTTTTTTCTTCACAGAGTTATGGCTCTAAATTCACACAAATCTGAAAAAAAGAAGAAACGTTATAAAGATTCTCTTTCTCTAGCTGCCATGATAAGAAAATTTCAAAAAGAGAAGGATGCATTAAAGAAGGAATCTAACCCTAAAACCCCAGTGAACTTCTCAACCTCTTCTCTGAATAAACCCCCCTCTGCTGCTGTAGCGTTGGGAAATGATGTCTCGGACCTGAATCTGAACAGTGCTGATCCGGACCTCCCCATCTTTGTTAGCACAAATGAACATGAACTATTTCAGGAAGCTGAAAATGCCCTAGAGATGCTAGATGATTTCGACTTTGACAGATTACTGGATGCTGCTTCTAATGGTAGCCCCCTCTCGGAGTCAGGGGGAGAGAATGGAAACACCACCCAGCCAACCTATGCCTCTCAAGTTATGCCCAAGGTGGTACCTACACTCCCAGAGGGTCTGCCTGTCCTCCTTGAAAAACGTATCGAAGACCTCCGTGTAGTAAGTGTGATAATTCTCTTGTTTTTTGTAACTTTATTTTCTATATTTCCTGTTAAGCATTGGATCTGTGCATAGCCTTTTTCTTTTAAGTATAGTTATAACATGGGAATGGCAACCCACTCCAGTATTCTTGCCTGGAAAATTCCACAGACAGAGGCACCTGGTGGGCTACAGTCCAGGGCATTGCAAAGAGTCAGACTGAGTGATTGAGTGACTGAACACAAATGCACACATAACATGGATACAGTTCATTGTTTTATTACCTCACTTCATCTTACATTTTTCTGTATAATTTTCATAAGTATAATTTTTATTGGCTTACATAGCCTGCTAAAGAAAATACAGGGAAGGTAGGAACAAATAAGTGTACCTGAACTTGGTCCAACTACATTGACTACTAGTTATTCTGCAGTTGATTTTACCAGCTAGTACCCACTAATCAGCTTTAGTAAGCACACAATGTGTTCTCACTAGACAAACTTTAAAGAGTTGAGCTTTTAGCATTTCACAGTGGATTCCTCTGCCGATTGACTTGGATACATAATCTTTGTTAAGCTGCAGATTCAGGTATGTGAGTACACTTTTTCCTTTAATCTCAGGGAGATATTATTTTGACTTAAAATGTTCCAAACATATCTTAAAATGCACCCCCCCCCCTTTTTTGTTACTACTTTGGCTTGTTTGTCTAAACCCATGCCGTGTTTTTAGTCCTCTTTTTATTTTTTCCCCCTGATTACAGAAGTTATATATTCAATATAAGTTGTATTTTTCACTTAGGGAGGGAAGTTCAGTTCACTTCAGTCACTTAGTCATGTCCAACTCTTTACAGCCCCATGGACTAGGAGCCTCCTTGTCCATCACCAACTCCCGGAGTCCACCCAAACCCATGTCCATTGAGTCGGTGATGCCATCCAGCCATCTCATCCTCTGTCGTCCCCTTCTCCTCCTGCCCTCAGTCTTTCCCAGCATCAGGGTCTTTTCCAGTGAGTCAGCTCTTCACTTCAGGTGGCCAAAGTATTGGAGTTTCAGCTTCAACATCAGTCCTTCCATTGAACACCCAGGACTGATCTCCCTTAGGATGGACTGGTTGGATCTCCTTGCAGTCCAAGGGATGCTCAAGAGTCTTCTCCAACACCACAGTTCAAAAGCATCAATTCATCGGTGCTCAGCTTTCTTTATAGTCCAACTCACACATCCATACATGACCACTGGAAAAGCCATAGCCTTGACTAGACGGACTTTTGTTGACAAAGTGATGTCTCTGCTTTTTAATATGCTGTCTAGGTTGGTCATAACCTTCCTTCCAAGGAGTAAGAGTCTTTTAATTTCATGGCTGCAATCACCATCTGCAGTGATTTTGGAGCCCAGAAAAATAAAGTCAGCCAGTTTCCACTGTTTCCCCATCCATTTCCCATGAAGTGATGGGACCGGATTCCATGATCTTAGTTTTCTGAATGTTGAGCGTTAAGCCAACTCTTTCACTTTCCTCTTTCACTTTCATCAGGAGGGAAACATGCCTGATAATCAGACATTTTCCACCCCCGGTATGGGACAGCCACTATTAAACTACTTACATTTCTGGATTTTATTTCATGCATTTGCAAATACATTGTTATTAAAAATAATTGTTGTGATTATTAAAAATTATTAAATAATAAAAAATAATTGTTAACAGAAGTATATTCTATAACTTGTCTCTTCTAGGGTTATAGTAGCCATTTAAATCACATTTTAAATTTTTTCATTATCTCCATGTTGTATTTATTTCTCTTAACTCTTTCTAAATTTTAAGTATCTGATAGGGGAGCAAGAGATCTCATCTGATTTTTCCAACAGGTGACTCGTTGATTCTAATTATCAGTTTTATTCTTTTTCTATTTTTTGTTCTTTAGCATTTCTTCTGAGGTCATTGCTTATTAAATTCTCTAAAATTTTTACTTATTTTAAGGTAATTTGTTAGTTTAGGACTTACAGCAGTGTGTTCAAGTATCTCATTGCCAGTGTTTCTTAGGTTATGAGTTGTATTACCGTAATTTTTGCTTTATGTCTATGCTGTGTTGTTTGTTGGCCCATACAGTTCTTGCTGGCTAGATCTCTGTTGTGATGTGTATCATTTGAAGATGGCCCTGTCTGTGCTATTAATGTTTCTTATCTCAAATTCAGTACTGTCTGATTTTACTGTGGATTCCTTTCTCTTTATTTTTGCATGGAATAGCTTTTCCCATCATTTCCCTTCATTTTAGCTCTTTTTTGAGTTCATTTGTTTTTTGAGTTCCTTTATCTTAGTTCATTCTCTTACAGACAGCATGTTAATGCAAGTTTGCTTATTGACCTCATCTGAGTCTTTTTTCAGATTCTCTTTAAGATTTTATCTTACCTACAGCTGTTATAATGATAATAATATAATCTTTATTCTGTCATTTTCTTTTATATTATGTTTTATTCCCTCCTCCTCCTTTGTTTTTCACTCTTGCTATTTTCTGTGCTTATCAAAGTATACAATCATTTTATTAATCATATAGATTTTTTATTTAATCTTCTTAACCACTGTATGAAGTATGGGTATTGTTTCCTTTTTATGGTTAACAAACTTAAGTGGAGGTAGATTAAGTAGCTTGGTCAGGCCCCACAACTAGTAAGTGGTGGAGCTCGAATTTAAACACAAGGGTTCATCTGACCCCAAGGTACGTGCTTTTTGCTATCCCATATTGCCTGTAAAATCTTTAGTTTCTTTGATGGTTTAAATATAAAAGTGCTAGGAATGTAATCCAGGTTTTTCAACATGTAATTAATAGCTATTGTTTATTTAGCAAATAACTATACTGTGTACTGAGTGTAGTGCTCCTGGGACCCACAACCTCACAGGACCCCAGTTACTCTTGAGGAGACAGTGCCCTGAGTGGAAGTGGCTAAGCCGTGATGCAAAGTCAGAGTTGAAAGGGAGGACCATCAAACTTTATGTAACTTGCACTCTGTCCACTGTGTTGTGTGCCATTCTTTCCCACTTAATAAACAGAACCGATCAGCAATGAGTGTGTTTCAGTTTTGCCAGGTGCTGTCATATCTCATAGACTAAAACTTGTTCTGTAATAGCCATGGCAGGACTGAAACAGCTCCTTCCTAACCTCTTAGGAAATTATCAGTAAGAAGATTCATTTCACTTGCTAGTATCTGTAAATTCTCCATATTTTTGTCTTTCAAATAGGAGATTTCCGTGGACTGTATAGTCAGGGGGTCGCAAAGAGTCGGACATGACTGAGCGACTTTCACTTCACAGACTGGCTGCAGAAGCTGAGTATCTTTGTACAGAGTCACAGTGTTATGCAGTTGAAGTCAGAAAGCTTCTGGTCTGAGTCCTGGATCCACCACTTACTAGCAGTGTGATTTGGGGGCATATCACGTAACCTCTGTAAGATTTAGGTTCCTTGTTTGTAAAATGGGAGCTATAATACCAGTGTCACTGGCTGTTATGAAGATTAAACATGGTAATGTGTACAGTATATAGAATATCCGATGTATTGTTAGACAATATTGTCTAGTACAAAGTGAGACAGCTGCTTTCTGTTATCTTGGAGATAACAGCAAGAATTAATAAAACTAACAGATACTCAAAATACACAAGATACCCATAGCACTAAAAAATCTTATATGTATAACTTATTGAATTTGGGAAAATTCAGAAAAATGAAATACAGACATAATAGGAAACAATGTTATGTATGCTAAATTTTGTTTCAGCGCCCTTTAGTTGCCTGTCATGCCAGGTAATAGCTGGGATGTGAAGTGAAACTAATCCTAGCCCCACCCTCAAGGAGCTTATTCTAAAGTAAATAGATATGGAAACAAATGTGTTTATTGAGAGTTATGTTGACAATTTTGTGTTTCTGTAGGCTGCCAAACTTTTTGATGAAGAAGGAAGGAAAAAATTCTTTACACAGGATATGAATAATATTCTTCTGGAGTAAGTAATTTTCTTCTTTGATTAAAAAATCATAAGAATTCTTTAAGAAATATTGTAGACCTTTGAGGTACAGATCCTGCTTGGTTGGTTAGTCTCAGGCCTTAGCTCTTTCCTTTTGGCCTCACAACATGTATGATTAAGTTTTTTAGCAAAACTACGTGTTTGTGTACAGTGTTTCTCTATGGCCCCTTATGATAATCAAAGCTTCCAATGTTAAAACCACCAGAGCAAGTGACCACTGTATGGGTTGAATGTTATCGTACGTTTAAATGCAGTCTTTGTCATGTTATGTGAAGATATCTTTTTAAGACATCTCTGATTGTTTACATTAAAATTCACACAAACATTTTATATCCAAATGGAAAGTATGGTTTAATGAAGAATCATTGTTATGGGATAGGATGGAGGCATTGTAGAGAAGACAGATGTTCAGTTGGAAAGGAAAGGGTAAAAGCTTGTTTATGATACAAACCGTATATAAATTAGTGATAATCTTCACCCTTAGCTAGAATTTGATGTTAATGAAATTGCAGGTTCTAAGATTGTGGTCATATAAGCTGTACTTATAAACCCATTGGCTTATAAATTTTGACCATGGTTCCAGAAATTGAGTATATAATTGGCTACAGGCAGGAATGGGCAAAAAAGAAGTGGTCCTGGGGAAAGCAGTAAATTCCTTTCTGATGAAAATAATGTATGCCTACTTTTGGTGGTTTAGTAGCATCATATATACAGAAACGAGTCAGTGTTTCCAATACTGTGATTCCTACCTTTTAAATATATAATGGAGATAGTGTCTCATGAGATATGAAGGATGAGTTGGTTTACTGATTTTGATAATTATTTTAATTAATGCATTATCTCTTTTTCCTGAAGTACTTAAAAAAATCTTTTTGGTCCCATGGACTCATAAAACACATAACCTAATATGCTGCTAGCGTGGAGACAGAGGAATTTCTTGTTCCTGTTATTTATTTTAGCCAGGGGTTTTCAGATTTATTCAGTTTGCTTGCAAATGCTTCCTGTCAGTGCCACCTCCTTTTACCTGCTAAGCTGCTGCTAAGTCGCTTCAGTTGTGTCCGACTCTGTGAGACCCCATAGACGGCAGCCCACCAGGCTCCGCTGTCCCCGGGATTCTCCAGGCAAGAACACTGGAGCAGGTTGCCATTTCCTTCTCCAGTGCATGAAAGGGAAAAGTGAAAGTGAAGTCGCTCAGTCGTGTCCGACTCTTAGCGACCCCATGGACTGCAGCCTACCAGGCTCCTCTGTCCATGGGATTTTCCAGGCAAGAGTACTGGAGTGGGGTGCCATTGCCTTCTCCTTTTACCTAGCTCTCCTCTAAACCTTAGATTCAATAACCAGTGTAACCATCATCAGAGCTGCCCCAGATTCCAGGATCAGGGATCTGATTAGCTCTTTTTCTTTTTACCTAATAGCCCAAGTTTACTAGATTAGGTCTTTTTCCTGTGACTGAGACAGTCATTTTTTATTTTACTCATCTGTAAGTGGACAACTCTTTTCTCTCTTTGAGAATCAAAGGTCATACTTGGGACATAACATCTCAAGTAAGCAGAATACCAGTTAGTATTCAGTATTCTGTTAACAGGCTTCTCTGTTAATTCCTGCCATATCTGTCTTAAAACACATCCTCTAGTCTTTTTTTGAGCCCATCTATTTTTTTATTTCACAGAGAGTGTGCCTGTAATTCTGTAAGCCTTAGTGTTTAGGCTTTGAATTTTTTTCCCTTTTAGTAACTTTCTTATGCTCTCTTGTCTTCTTACACTATACTGAACAAATATCCCTTATTTCTCTGTACTGAGTTGATGTCTAAGGGCATATGATACATGATTATTTGGGGTAGTAATTCTGTGAATTTTTTCAGGTAAATTTTCGTCATCCCCATATACTAAAAGATTGGAAATCTTAGAAAAAAATATTAAAGTATATATGTGAGGGATGTGTACCTAAAGTGCTCTCAGATACGAATTTGTATCTATTGGGGATAGACCAGTACAGTCAGTAATCTCTAGGGTTAATCCATTTCTCTCATTTTTACATAATAGGGGCTTGGGAGCACCTAACTCAGTGCTTCCAGTTTCTGAGTTACCCCCTCTTTGGAAACCACCAGTTTTTATAAGTAGGTCATTGATTTAATCTGTTCTTACTTGTAATCTCTTACTACTTGGAGTTTCTATTTTATTTTCAGCTTAAACTAACCTTTTATAATGGGACAAGCCTAAAATGCCTCCTACTCAGAGTCTAGACTTTTAATAAGTTCTAACCACATTATTTAACCAAATGTTTATACACAGAACTCATGACCATAGTGATTATCTTCCATATGAACCTCTGCATTTGACCCTCTGGCTCTAGTAGGTCTTAAACTTCTGTTCATTTATTTCTTAATTGTGTTGGCTTCTCTAATGCTGAAAATTTTATACTGTCAATTCTAAGCTGTATAGTTAGTTTTCCATGTTTCTGAAATTGCAGTGTATATTATAAGTGTTAGATACATTTGATCTGGCAGGGTTTCTGGTTTTTTTTAACTCCCAAAAGCTGTTAACTGAATCTTTGGATGCACCTACATTTGTGAAAGTATTTAAGTCTGTCAGCACCTTCTCCTATAGAAGGACATGACGATTTGGACATAATTTGCTACCAAGGGCCCCAGTTTGGTCTTGGCCTTCAAATTAACATCTGTTCACACGTTTCTACAGTAGCAGTGGCCAGATATAATGTCTTCCATCTTAAAGAAATCTCAACTGTTTATTATAGACTTGTCCTGCTAAGAATATGGTGGCTGTTACAAACTCTTTTTTTTTTTTAAAGCAACTGTTTGGCTAAATACCCTTTAGGAACTGGAGAATTAGAATATATTGAATAAACTAACAAATACCTAGTTTGTGCAGTGGAGGCACAATAAGGCCAATTAAAGCTGGATAAAACAATCTATGTGTGTAGCCTCTTCTGAATCTGTAATTTTTTCTAACACCTTTAAGGAAAATTTACTGTGAGAACTTACAGAAATTGTTACTCTAATATAGCGGTTGCCGGGTGGTGAGGGGAATTATGAAATCTCTTTGAGGAAATGAGGTTTTGGTTAATAGTGGAGTTCCTGTGCTTTACTTAGAAATGGAGACTTTACCCCCATCATTAGGAAGTTATTTGGTTATAGCTGATTCACGTGGTGGTGTTGTACAGCAGAAACCAACATAACGTTGTAAAGCAGTTATCCTCCAATTAAAAATAAAAGACCAAAAAAAAATTATTTGCACGGGAAGGGGAGTAAATTAGGAGTTAAGAATTTTTTTTCTGGCCATGTTGTGCGGCTTGTGGGATGTTAGGGCCCCGACCAGGGGTCAAACTTTTGCCCCGGCAGTGGAAGCATGGAGTTCTAACCACTGGACTGCCAGGGAATTTCCAGAAATTTAGGGATTAACAGATACTCACTGCTGTATGATAAAGAATATGCTTGCAGTGCAGGACACCTGGGTTCAGTCACTGGGTTGGGACAATCTCCTGGAGAAAGGAATGGCTTCCTACTCCAGTATTCTTGCCTGGAGAATTCCATGCCTTGCTGGCTACAGTCCCAAGAAGAATTCTTTGCCTGGCAGGTTACAGTCCATGGAGTTGCAAAGAGTCGGACACAACTGAGTGACTAACATGATGATGATATATAAAATAGATAAAGATACTGTATAACACAGGGGACTATATTAAATATCTCATAATAACCTGTAGTGGGAAAGAATCTGAAAAAGTATATATATAAAACTAAATCACTTTCCTGTATAACTGAAACTAACACAATATTATAAACTGGCTATACTGCAATTTAAAAAAAGAAAGCAAATTGTATGCCTTCTTGTTTAGGGTTATAAATTCTACTCTTAAAATAGATTCATTGAAATTTTTTTATAGCGTTGTTATTTATGTTGGGTTTTTTTGTTTTTTTACTTGAGCAATGCTGTCTGGGAAATCAGGGAAGTATAAAATGAGAAAAGAATCGGCCCCTGTCTCCTTGCCTGTTTGTTACTACCTAAAAGAAATTCTGTGCTACTTAATTTGTTATTGTTTCTGGTCAGCATTGAGTTACAGCTGCAGGAACTAGGCCCTGTCATTCGTAGTGGTGTCTACTCCCACCTTGAAGCTTTCGTGCCATGCAATAAAGAAACACTGGTAAAACGTCTGAAGAAGTTACATCTCAATGTCCAGGTAAGAAGAGGAACAATAATAACTGCATCTGAGGTTTTAGAACCTGTAAAGAGACTGGTTTCTGTTTGCTGCTGTTGCATATTAATTGTTTTATAGTCATAGTATATATATTTAACAACCATAGAATGTTCTTTTTAAGGCCTAGGATACAATTGCTTTTCAACAATTGATAAGTTTCGATGAGAAATGTTTTCTAATGTTTCCTGGATGAAGTAAATTAACTTCATTCCACAGCTGACACAACTTTATCCTCAACAAATAATCTGACATGTGTCACTCAATTTTCTTATTCCTGAAATGGACCTATATAGATACACTCACACAGACATGAAGACCAATGGAAAGAATCACAGGGTTGCATGTAAACTCAAAGATTATTCATTATAATCATCCGCTTTTTGCTAGGTTCTTTTCCACTACAATCCGTCTAAGTGTTTCATTACAATATCAGGAATTTCTTCCATACATTGGGCCAGATCCAAGCCCTTTCCATCCTTTCAACCCTAATTCTGCTTTTGGCATGGAATTCTGTGTTACAGGTTGTATACTTCCATTAATAAAATGGTTCTTTTGAATTGAGAAACTATAGTTCTTTCTCAGTTCAAGGAGGTTAATGAACAAATGAAATTTATTCAAGGTCTCAGATTTCCTGGACTGTGTAATGTTAGCTATGGGAGAAGACATTATCTAACCCTTGCTTTTCTTCATGTGGTATAATTATGTACCTTTGTATCCCTAAACATATTGTGTGGTTTGCATGTTTTTGAGCTTCATGTAAATGGAGAAACAGTGTCTGTTTTCTTCTTCAGCTTGCTTATTTACACTCAACATTATACATCTCAGGTTTATCTGCCTTTTTTTACTGCTGTGTGTACAGTGTTCCATTGTATGAATATATTTCAGTTAATTTACTCATTTAACTGTCAATGGATACTTGACTTTTTCCCAGGCATATAGTCTCGACTATATAACTCTTAAGATCACCCAGAAACCATGATACTGGATTTCACATTTTTAAGAATGGTATTTTATAGCAAACACTGTCATGTGTGTCACAATATTAATTGGTATGCATGAAATAAGTAAAATGCTCGTTAGTACATTTGTGTTTTATTTTTATTAGATTTTGGTCTCTATTTAATCATTTTATTACAGTTAAAGTGTCCATATAATTTACTGCCCAAACATGGAGTATTTTTAAGAATGTAATTGAGCACTATTAATTATGCTGAGGCAACAGGCAAAAACCGGGATTCTGTTTGGCTGTCTGAGAAGTATGGTTATCCTAATTTTATATCTAGTGTGCATTATGAAAAGTCAGCGTTGTAGAAGAAATATATGCATTTGAGTGTGCTCACATTTCAATTGTGTGATCAATATCTAACTCCCAGATTTCATCTTTTGAGGATCTGCTTACAAATTAGGCTATGTAAATATGCTTGAAAAAACTTTTAGTTTTTTTCCCCCTCAGGATGATCGTTTAAGAGAACCTCTGCAAAAGCTGAAACTGGCTGTCAGCAATGTCATGCCTGAACAGCTATTTAAATACCAGGAGGACTGCCAGGCTCGTAATCAGGCCAAGTGTGCCAAGTATGTACCTCTTCTATTTGGACTGGCTTTTGCACTTGAGAAATATTTGTAGCTAGTAGGGATTGGTCTTAAGTAGAAATCCACCTAAACCACTAGAGTGGTATAATTGAATATTTTCTAAATGGTAAGTCACTTCCCACTCAGTTGCTTTGGGGTGAAAGGCAAAAGGTCTTGTGTTGTGTATGATGTTGTGTATGAGTGTGATCAAAGCTAGAGCTGACCCTGGTAAGGCATTTCACATGTTGACCTACTTGACTGGTTGCAGTTGGATAGAAACTTTATGAGTGTGTGTGAGTGTGTATAAGTGTGATCAAAGCTAGAGCTGACCCTAGTAAGACATTTCACATGTTGACCTACTTGACTGGTTGCAGTTGGATACAAACTGTATGAGTGTATGAGTGTATGTGAGTGTGTATAAGTGTGATCAAAGCTAGAGCTGAGCCTGTAAGACATTTCACATGTTGACCTACTTGACTGGTTGCAGTTGGATACAAAAGATAAGTGTTCATGCCTTTATATTAGAATTTGGAGCCTTTATTTACCAGAGTGCTATATAATGCACTTCAAATTCAAAGTATTATGTGGAAAGTTAAATTCCTTACTTACCCTGTTTTTGAAGCAATTCAACAAGTATCCAAGGAGCATATTATAGCAATGTTGGGTTAAAACTTTGCTGCATAAAATGTTTTCCATTTTTAGGTTTCAAACAGATGAAGAACGAGAAAAAAATGGGTCCGAGGAAGATGACGAGGAGAAACCAGGGAAACGTGTCATAGGACCAAGAAAGAAATTCCACTGGGATGACACCATTAGGTAAGGTTTAATGAAAACCTTCACTTTGAACCAATAGATAATGCAGAAGTACGGTTTCTACAGTTTCTCATTAAAAAAGAATCTATAGTAAATGGAAAACTCGATTAGAAGCAACCAAAAAGTTAGTGTGTAGGAAAATTTTATTCAAGAGAAATTAATTTGGTTCTAATATCCATAGAGTTCTATCACTTTTATTTTCATATAGTACTTTTCATAAACTAATCTTATTATTGAGTAAGTCATACTGGTTTCAGAGGTGAAGTACTCAGTATGTTTGTGTAACCAGTCATCTTTCTTACCAGTATTTCTGTACTCTGAGTAGAGGGTTTAGTTGCACTTTGGTGCCTGGATTAAAGGTACCAAAGGGAATTATCTCATACTGGGGATTTGGCTATAGTGCACTGAATGATGTATGTTAGAAATTATTTATCTTCATGTCATCTTCTGAATTCTTCAGATAATATTCTTTATTATTGCTGTCAGATTTGTGTGCTTTTAAAAAAATCTGTTTCAAGCTTAATTTTCTACAATTTGCAGTCAGATTTATATATAAATATATATTTTTAATCTGTTTAGAACTTTGTTATGTAACCTTGTTGAGATCAAATTGGGATGCTATGAGTTAGAGCCAAATAAAAGCCAGTCTGCTGAGGATTATCTTAAATCCTTTATGGAGACAGAGGTGAAACCATTGTGGCCTAAGGGCTGGATGCAGGCAAGGTAAGAAATGTGACATCCTAGACTTTATTTTACTCTCTTATTGCTGTTATTAAAGACACACATATACACACATATTACATTCATTTTCCTAAGAACCTAGTGTGTTTAACATTCTGTAAGTCATCTCAGATGATGCCTACTTTGAATGCTTCACTCACTGAAAAGAAAAAAGTCATATGGACATAGAGATACACATAAAAGTGACTCTCTTTAACCGACCACTTTTTCTTTTTTGGACCTAAATTTCCTAATAGAGAAAAAGGGAGGGGGGGAAGAAGGTTACGAACTTTGGGAGGGGAACTTTATATGGGTATCTTGAAGATATGTAACTGAATACAAGATTTAGACTACAGAAAAAGAGGCACAGCCTTAGTTCTATTGAAAATATAATCAGTGTAGAGTGGTATCTCAAAAACTAAGGGTAGCTCAATTTAAAGAGTTAAGTATAGAATGTTAAAATCAACAGGCCTGGTTGTCTCAACCTGTCATCCTGAAGTGTTCATCTTAAATCAACAGAACTGTTAAAAGATTTAAATAAAGAGGTAATATAAAATTTTGCATAAAATAGGTTATTGAATTTACTGTACCATTGTAAGTCTTTCTTGGGTAAATAGCAAGTAGTAACCTATTGAGTATCAAATGATTAAAATGACAAAGTGATTATCCTGTTATTGTCTGCTATGGAAAAATAACTGTGTTTTTTTAATTTTTCCAGAATGCTTTTTAAGGAAAGTCGGAGTGTACATAATCATCTTACTTCTGCTCCGTGAGTAAATGCAGACCCCAAATTTCTTCATTTATTTTTATTCACATTATGGTATTTACTAAACAAAATATTCATTAAATGCTAGGTGAAATAGGACTTAAACATACAATCTGTCCTAACACAGCTTTTAAAAAAAAATCATTTTAACTGTTGACTCTCTAGACCTGAGGACACATTTCTCTATTAAAGAACTTCTCAGGCTAGTCTCTAAAAACTTGAATCCATAATGTAACATATTGGCTTGAAATCTGGTGGTGAGAAGCCATTTAAATAGGAAGGCTCCAGTGGTTTCCTTTGCTGCTGGACAGTCTGCCCTCCAGTTCTTTTGTATCCTTTTTCTTTCCCTCTTAATGACCATCTACAAAGGTAATCTGTTAGCCTCCTGCTTTCCACGACAGTTCTGTATATATCCTACCTAGCTTGCCTTGCAGCGTGTTTTATTCCACAAAATTAATGTACTCTTCATGTCCTTCCTTCTGTCCCAAAGTGGATCTTTTCATTAGTGATGTAATTGCTAAAGAATGGTCTCTAGTAAAAAGGCGGGTTTTTTCTGTGGTTATATTTTTGGGTGAATACTGGTTATCTCGACAAGGATTCTGTTTTTACTTACAACTTAAGGCTCCTTTCTCTGTAGCCTAGAAGTGTAGTGTTAAGGGTTAATAAAATATAAAATTAGCAGGTCACTGAGAAGTTACTGAACAACTAGTTCAGTACTCCACTAAGAGGTCTGGATAACATCTGGGTAGTGTTACAAAATTCCCCCTCTCCTTATATATAGTTGTAGTAGATAGAATTTTTTTTACAGCTTTTAGGAAGGACACTTTGTTAGTATATTATTAGAGATATATTGAAGTTGGTTTTGGTTTTCAGATCTTGCTCATTTTGGTTTTTTTAGGTATAAATTTGGAGTATTTTGGTTTTATATGTTATAGGTTTACTTTGTTGCAGGTGATTTACATATCCCAGGGTGGGTGTAAATGTATTTTTTTTATGCATTTATGTGTATTTGTGTCAATATTTCAGGCCTTTAATTTCCCTATAGTCTTAAAATCCCATTACAGTTCAAGTATAGAAATAATTTATTTCTTCAATTCTAAAGCAAGTTTTACATAGATCCTTTCCCTCAGTTTTGTTGTCTTTTTTTTTTTTTGGTAGCCTCATTATTATGGCTAACTTTTTGTTTTGTTTTGTATCAGAAAGTAGGAATCTGTGTGATAACATAGGCCTGGAAGTCGTAAATATTACTGTTGCCTTAATGAAGTTGTAGATTGACTGTAAAATTTTAATTAAGACATCTGTTAATTTAACTTAGTGAAGTAGAAATATTCAGACAATGTTCAGAAATATTCAGACAATTTTAGCTTTACAACCCTTTAATTATTCAGCAAATGTGAGTACTTTCTTGTGCTGAAGAACTCTTAAGATTTTTTTAATCTTTTCACTTTTTCACACTGGTTCACAAATGTTCTAAGCTTCCATGGTATTTTTTTATTGCCCTTTTTTCTGTCAGTTTTGAAATTTTTTATTTTAACTATTATGTTAAAAATAACTTTCTTAAAAAACTTGAGGATTTTTTGTTTTGTTTTTTAAATAGTATCTCATTTATAACCTCTTAGCATGGCTTCCTGGTGGCTCAGACAGTAAAGCATCTGCCTACAATGCGGGAGACCTGGGTTCGATCCCTGGATCAGGAAGATCCTCTGGAGAAGGAAATGGCAACCCACTCTAGTACTCTTCCCTGGAAAATCCCATGGATGGAGGAGCGTAGTAGGCTACAGTCCATGGGGTCGCAAAGAGTCAGACACGACTGAGTGACTTCACTTTTCAGCATGGTTTAATTTGAGCTTGAAGTTTCTTGAAGCTCTTTTCTATAAATAATTACAAATTCCTACCAATTCTTTGAAATAAGTCTCCTTTAGGCAGCTTCATTAGCCTGTTTTGAGTTTTAATTTTTATTTTTAGTAATTATATTTAATTTAAAAAAATTTATCATCTACATTTTACTAATGGTTTTACCTTTATTGTAATTAATTGAAATTAGTAAAAATATTGCTGTATGTTCACATATAAACTGAATACTTCCATTCAAAATTATGTGTTACGATTTCCTAATGAGTGACTTAACTGCTATTGAGATAACCTCCTTTTTAATCTTTTCTCTTAGGGCAAAGAAAAAGGTGATTCCTGCACCTAAACCCAAAGTGAAGGTAAGTATTGAACCAAATCTTTAGTTAGTGATAATTGGTGACTATTGAAGTACATTCTTATGATGAAACGGTTATATGGTATTTAGCATAGATTTAGGTACTGTTCTCTGAAGATGGGTATTTTCAAGCATTGTAAAAATCCTGGAACCAGTGTATTTGGGAGAATAGATGACTGTGACAAGGGGAAGTTTACCTACATTAGTTGAAGTCTAAGGCTTAGTACTACTTAGAAATGTTGGATAAAATATTAATATCACAAACAGCTTTTAAAAGCATGGCTGGGATCTTGAATGAGTGAAATCCCTGTCTCAAAACAAAGGAGAAGCTGCCAGAAAGTTAATCTGTCACTGAAACTTCAGTTGCCCTTAGGTGCATTTGCTGATTTCTGTCACCTTTCACAGCACAGCTGATAAGATTTTCTTAGACTTAAGTAGTTTGGGAATTGGAATGAAGCTCTCCATAAACCTGGGACTCTCAGAGAATGGCATTTTTAGTAAAAGAGAGGACTAGAAAAGAAATCCACCCACCAGTAGAAAGATTAAAAAATTTGTGTTTTGGCCTTGGTCCTAAATTAGGGAAAGAAAGTCCTTCCTGAAAATTTTCCGTGGATTAGGAGATTAGTTTATACAACCTGCGTGATCTGGGAAAACCTCAAGCTAAGAAAATAACTTAAAAGTTGTTAGATTAGTATTAACCCAGGGCACTGGCAAATCACACATTATTTCTGGAATAACATACCCTCATCCCAGACCTCAAAGGCTTATTACATATGTGCTTAGTTGGTGAGTCATATCCCACTCTTTGCGACCCCATGGACTGTAGCCTGCTAGGCTCCTCTGTCCAAGGGGATTCTCCAGGCAAGAATACTGGCATGTATTGCCATGCCCTCCTCCAGGAAATCTTCCCAACTCAGGGATCAAACCCAGGTCTCCCACATTACAGGCAGATTCTTTACCATCTGAGCCACCAGGGAAGCCCAAAAATACCAAAGTGGGTAGCCTATCCCTTCTCCAGGGGAACTTCCAGATCCAGGAATCAAACCGGGGTCCCTTGCATTGCAGGCAGATTATTTACCAGCTGAGCTACTGGGGAAGCCCAAAGAAAGGTTTCCCTGACTGGGAAATGAACCCAGGCCGTGGCGGTGAAAGCGCCAAACCCTAGCCACTATATATACTGTGTCAAACATCTGAAAATACGGGATACGTGAGGAAATGTTGTGAGGAAATGTTCCTATGAGTGGGTCAGCAGAGACAACCAATAGAATTGAATCCCTGAGAACAGCAAGTGATGGCTTTATTATGTTTAGGACATAAAGTAACTTAAGTTATTTAATATTTAAAAATGTAGAAGGGGGGACAAAAAACATCAAAATAGACAAGGCAGAGTTGAACCAAGTATTGGGTTGTCCAAAAAGTGGAGTTTTCCTGTAGGCTGTTACTGGAAAAAACCAAATGAACCTTTTGGCCAACCCACTATAACCTCTAGAAGTGAAAACTATAATCATTTGAAATTAAAATTGTAATGAAAGCCCACACCTTTTAGATTTCAGACTTTTCCCATAGCCTTCACTCTTTGAATAGAGTTTCTTTGCTTGTGAGGTTATGGCCAGAAGATGTGTATTTGCTACTCTGTGGTCTTCTTAAGTTAATAGTGTTAGAGGCTTTTTGAATACAGATTAAGTAGTCTTCTTTTTCTTAGTTAACCTACTTTTAACTTCTAATCCAAATAATATTGAGCCAGTATTTCATTAAATCTATTGGTTCATGCTTTGTTTTGACGTTTGACTTATTTTTAAACTCCTAATACCCACCATAAAGAGTTGGTTAAATTTTGCTACATCTATTTAAACATATGATTAAATTTACCAGAACTCTGATAACGGGTGTGTTGGGATGGTACAGTGGGATCATCTGTTGTGTTCATCTTAAAAAAATTTTTTTTAATTTCTTTTTGGCTGCACTGGGCCTTTGTTGCTGTGCACAGGCTTTCTCTAGTAGCTTGGAGTGGGGGTTACTCTTCATTGCGATATGCGTGCTTGTCATTGCTGTGGCTTCTCATTGGAGAGCACAGGCTCTAGGGACAAGGGCTCAGTAGTTAATGCTAGTAGTTGTAGGGCATGGGCTTAGTTGCCCCCAAGGCATATCAGATCTTCCCAGGCCAGGGATCAAACCCATGTCCTCTGCGTTGGCAGGCAGATTCTTAACCACTGAACCACCAGGGTAGTCCTGTTTTGTTCATCTTTGTGATGAATTTACCTTTTCCTTTTCCCCAAATGGAAAAAACTGTATTCTGATTGTTTTTTTTTTCCTGCTCTAATGCCCCTTCAATACCTATTTCAGTTATAAAGGTAATACAAGGAATGCTTACAGGAGAAAATGAAAACAATATAGAAAAGTGAAGGAGGAAAGGAAAAGTATCCTGAAATTTCTGCTCACACAGAGGAAAACAAGCTTCTTAACTTTCTGGTGCACATCTGCCCTCCCTTCTTCTGGATCTCTGTCCTTGCCTCCCCTCCTTCCTTCCAGATCCATGTGCCCATCCAATCATTCATTTATCCAGATTGAATTAACATTTTATATAAAAGAAATAACCTGTTTTTTCCACTCAAATATATATCCTAATCAATTTGCCAATATAAATCTACATAGTACTCTCAAGTGGATAAAATGTTATGTTTATAAAGAAAAAATATTAATAAAGAAGTTACTTTAAAATGGCAATTTTATACCGGTAACACTACCAATATTATTTTGATACACTCCCTCACTCTCAGTTTCTGTCCTCTTTATAGTAATGGAGTTTTCACTGAATGGTATGTCAGTCCAATCGTATCTCATCTGCATTTCATCTTAGCAGACAGTCTTGACCTTAATGTGGTTACACTTCAGACTGCTAAAAGGCATTGAGGTTTTCAGTCAGGGCTTTATAGAAGTTTTAGAGAAATTGCTAAGAAAGTTAGAGTGCAGTGGCATTCTTAAGAGAAATAAGAATTTACTATTCTTGTTTATTGTTATCATAATACCTTAGAAGGTAGATGGTAGAGACGCTTTCTCCATGCTTTCCCCACTATAGTTAAGGTAAGTGCTATGGTGATACAAATTAATATATAAGGCTTTGGGTTTATTTGGATTTGTGTCTTTTTTAAAAACTAATGGAAACTTTGAAATGATTTTTATGTAGTTTTCTTTCTTAATTGTAAAAATAAAATGTCAAGTACTTCATATTTTTCTTGAGAAAGATACTTTTGTAATGCTTTTGCTCTTTAAGTATTTTAAACTGCTCTAATTGTATCTCTTCCTTGAATTTTAAGAAGGTTAAATTCTTAATTCTCTCTTAGAGTTTTAATTTCTAATACTCTTGTTTTCTTAGCAAAGTACCTTGCTCATAGTGAATATATATGGAATAAATTATAAATGACTTCTACCATAATGAATAGAAAACATAATTTAAGTGTGCTTGAATTATCTACCAGTTTGAAGTACCGATTTCTCTATGTACTGTCTGTAGGTAGCTAAAAGACAGGCATACAAAGAGGCCAAAATGCAAGGAAGCAGGGAGTGATGGTCTGTATCATAGCAAACCATACTACATAAAATGGGTAAAATCCTAAGATAAAGGCAAAGAGACTTGTAGAATTTTAATTATGAAAATTCTAATCCTTTAAAAACTAATACTGTGTAAATTTTGATTGATCGTTTTTGTTTTTCCAATATAATGCTTCTTATGCTAGGATTGTAGTCCAAAAAAGGACCAGAAAACTCCTGCATCCTTGGTGGCTTCAGTTGGTGGTCCGTCAACGAGCTCCAGCACATCAGCGGTGGCCTCTACCAGTTCTGGCTCCACGCCAGTGCAGGAGACCATCTGCCTTGATGATTCACTAGATGAAGAACTTTCCTTTCATCCACCTGCACTGGATCTTGTTTCTGAAGCTTTAGCTGTTATCAACAATGGGAACAAGGGCCCTCCAGCTGGCTCAAAGATAAGTATGCCAACTGCAAAACCTCGTCCAGGACTGAGAGAAGAAAAATTAGCAAGTATCATGAGTAAACTGCCACTGGCTACACCCAAAAAACTAGATTCTACTCAGACTGCACATTCATCGAGTCTTATTGCTGGCCACACAGGGCCAGTACCAAAGAAACCCCAGGATTTAGCTCATACTGGCATCTCTTCAGGCCTTATTGCAGGTTCTTCAATTCAGAACCCAAAAGTTTCCTTAGAACCTTTGCCAGCCAGGCTGCTTCAGCAAGGACTACAGAGGTCAAGCCAGATTCATGCTTCTTCCTCTTCACAGACCCACGTCTCCTCCTCTTCCCAAGCCCAAGTTGCTGCCTCTTCTCATACTCTGGGAACATCAGAGGCCCAAGATGCTTCTCCGTTAACACAAGTAACAAAGGTGCACCAGCATTCAGCTGTCCAGCAGAACTATGTGTCTCCATTACAAGCGACTATTAGTAAATCACAGACCAACCCAGTGGTGAAGTTAAGTAATAATCCCCAGCTTTCCTGTTCATCCCCACTTACTAAGACTTCAGACAAGCCACTTATGTACCGCCTTCCCTTATCTACACCCCCACCTGGAAATGGTTCTCAAGGGTCCCACTCCCTGGTTTCTAGGACAGTACCTAGCACCACTACCTCCACTAACTATTTAGCCAAGGCGATGGTGTCACAAATCTCCACGCAGGGTTTCAAGTCCCCCTTCTCAATGGCTGCATCCCCAAAACTTGCCTCATCTCCAAAACCCGCCACGTCTCCTAAACCCTTGCCCTCACCTAAGCCTTCTGCCTCACCCAAGCCCTCTCAGTCAGCTAAGCCTTCAGTATCAACTAAACTTATTTCTAAATCCAGCCCGACTCCCAAACCTACTGTATCCCCAAGTTCTTCCAGTCCAAATGCACTAGTGGCCCAGAGTAGCCACTCGAGCAGTAACAACCCAGTCCATAAACAGCCCAGTGGAATGAACATCAGCAGACAGTCTCCCACCTTGAATTTATTGCCCTTGAATCGGACTTCAGGCCCTCCATCTACAAAAAATCTTCAGGCCCCTTCAAAGCTAACAAACTCACCATCCACTGGAACTGTTGGGAAGAATAGCTTGAGTGGAATTGCAATGAATGTACCTGCCAGCAGAGGTAGCAACCTTAACTCAAGCGGAGCTAATAGGACTAGTCTGTCTGGGGGAACAGGAAGTGGAACACAGGGTGCTACTAAACCGTTGTCTACTCCGCATAGACCTTCCTCTGCCTCAGGGTCTTCAGTGGTGACAGCCAGTGTGCAGGTATGTATGTTAGATGCACTTACATGATAAAGTGTAAGGTGGCGTAATTTCTCTCAGTCAATTTAATGATCTTATTATAATGTGTCAGTTGTTTATAATTTACAGCTTATGGATGTTGACATCACAGTGATGGATAATTTTGGGGACAAAATGTTTGTTGGGATGTGTTTTTTATCACATGCTTGCTTTCAAAATTTTTGAAAAACACAATTTAAAACTGTATCTTATCAAAAGTCCAGAACAAAATAGTCACTTACGATTTTAACATACCTTCACTTGTCTCTTCTTTTGCCTGTCCTAGTCCCTTTCTCCTGTCAACTTTCATAACTTTTTAAATCAAACTTATACATTCATATTATTTTTTTCATTTAACCATGTCTTTTTGAATAAAATTTTTATATTTTATAAATTTTGCAGTTGTTCATATATAATTCTCTGTCAAATTAGTATCAGTAGTCTGTTTATACCACACTTTCCCCATTCATGAGTTTTTCATTTAAATTTCTCTCTCAGTTAGCGGGAGTACCTAATTCAAGGAATCTTTTCAAGAAGGCTAATGGGAAAGTTGTTTTACTTCAGCACTTATATACCTGATGGTTTCTGTCACACTTAAATAGATACAGACTTCTTGGGTCACTAAGTGTCTCACTCCGGATTTTTTAAATACTGCTCTACTGACCCTTACTGTTTAAGGTTACAAAAAAAGTTTGAGGCCATTCTGACTTTTTGTTCCCTTGTAAGTAACATGTTTTCTCTGCCTAAACGCTAATCACATTTTATCTTTTTCCTTGAAAATCAAGTGTCCCCAGATAATGGCTAGGTTTATCTAGATAGTTTTCATTAATTTTGTACGTAGAAAATAGTAACATCTTTCAGTCTCTGACCCGCCCATTTTTTCAGCTCAAGAATATTTTATTCTGTTATGGGCCTGATTATTATTTATGATCCATTTGCCTAGGTTTTTTGAGAGCTCTATTGCTCATATATTTCATCTCTCTGCCTTTCATGTCATCTTTTCTGTTATTATTTTCATCTATTTACCACTTATTTGTATTCTGAGGTTTTCTCAGATTTGTTCTTCACTTTACTCATTTGATTTCTTTAACTTTTCCCTCCTCCCTTGAAACATAATCCATGTTCACAGTTGGTAAAATTCAGAAAAAATTTTAAAAAGAAAGAAAAGTCACATATCATCTCACCAGTGTTGATGTTCATAATATTATGTTTCATAAGCTTTTTAAAAAATAGTATTTTATGACGTTATTTCTTAGTTTCTCAATTACTCTTTGAAAATATGACTTATTTATGAAACTTTGTTGTCTAAGAAAGTGCTCTAACTTTGTACTGCCTCTTATTTATGTGGAATAGGAACATCTAATGAAGTAAGTTTCCGCATGGTATCTGAGAGATTTCCTGCTGTTCAGTATAAGCTAAGTGTTGGTATTCAGTGTACACTTAAAACCCAAATCATCACTCTGCCTCTACTATAAGCTTAGGAATGAATGATTTCTAAAATTCTAATATAGAACAAAATTCCATCAACTGATACTTCATTAATTGAAATCTAAGCTTTAGAGATGTTTTATCCATACAATTTTGCTTTTATCAGAAATAAGAAAATAGCCAAGAAAACCCCTAGGAATTGTTTGCTAAAATTTAAGTTATAACTAAGGTCTAGGAGTTAGTCTACATTCTTATTTTATTATCTTTGTTAAAATGTTGACTGTTTTTGAAATCAGTCTTTAATTTGATTTAATTTAATGTGAGAGGATTATAACCAAAATGACGGTTCCATGGCCCATATCCTCCTTCCTATTGTCAACTACTTTTAACTGTTTGCTTTTTCTCTTGTGTTTTTTAAAAATAAGAATGAATGGAAGTCTCTTTTAGTGTTATTCTTCAGCTTCTCATTGTGATAAATAAGGCTTTTAACTGTCTTATACTTCTCCCATTCTCTTCAAAGGCTAAAATTACAACTTTTGGTTAAATCTGTGACTTTGTAAAAGATTGTCTGTGTTGAGCTAACTATTGTGAACTGTGGTTTCAATCATAAATTTTGGGCTTGTTTCCTGGAGTTAAAATTTGCTTTTTTTTTTTCTTTCACTCACTTTGTTTTCTTTAAAGTTAAATCTCCCTCTATCTTTTGTCGTCTCCAGAATCTATCAGTTCTGGTTTTTTTTTTTCCTGGAAAACTTCGTACATTTGATCATTTATCCCAAAAGAAAAATTTGGTTTATTGTTTACCAGTTAGTTTCTTATCAAGGAACCTACATGGCAATATTTGTGTTTCTAAAATGTAACTCTCCTTTCTTCTGATTTCTTCCTCTCCAAAATGGCTTTATGATTTGGAGACCTTAATGTTCCTGCCTCATATCTGATCCTTTTTGTCTTTCTTACTGGTTTGACTAAAGAAAAGATCAGTAATTGAAAAAGGTTATTCCTAACTTTTCTCTTTTTTAACACATCTTACTGATGTCTTATCAGCTACTTTGTGGCCCCTAGATCCTGTCTTTCTAAAGCTGGCCAACAGGAAAAACAGATTTCCTATCTATGTCTATAAAATATTCCATTTGCCTCTGAAAGATGTCTTTAGCTGTGTGCAGATGTGAAAATGACTGGTCCTGAGGTTAACCAAAGTTAAAGTCTTTCTAGGTTCAGATTGATCTCTACCTGCTTTTTATTTAATAACTTTCCACTGAAGGCTTTCCTGTTCTTTCTTGCCCTTCAGCTTATTGATTTTCTGTGAATCCAGTCTTTGCCACTCTATATAATTTCCAAAATAATTCACTAAGCAAATATTTACCAAGTGTTTAATATGTGCCAGGCACTCTTCTAGGTGCTGGGGAAATTGGGATGAGTCAAAGTCATGCCCCCTCTCATGGGGCATATATTCTAGGACGAAGATAAGCAAAACACAGTATTTAAAAATACTTTGTGCTGTAAAAATAAAAACAGAATAATATAAGTGTGATTGCTGCTAACATGGATAAGAGAGATGGAGAAGGTCTCTTGGAAGAGGCAACGTTTGAGCTAATAATTGAATGACTAGGACCAAGCCTTTTGGAGACAAGAGCAAACAGCCCCAGCAAGAAAGGGAAGGTAGATGTGAAGACACTGAGATAGGAAAGAGCCTGACAAGGCTGGACAGTTGGGGAAGATGGGGAGGTGACAGGTCAAAAAACAACTCCAAACCATGTGATTGAGGACCTTGGGGGCTACAATAAGGACTTGGGCTTTTACTTTGTGTTCAGTGGGAAGCTGTTGGAGGGGAGTGGTATGGTCTGATGTACATTTTCAAAAAAAAAAAAATCACTCTGGGTGTTGTAGAGAATGTGGGGGCAGATATACTCACCAAAATGAAACATGTCGTTAAAAAGAAATCTAATGCCCACCACAGGAAGAGCAAGGTGTTCCTTTGTATTTTCCCCTGGGGATGAAATGTGGAGGTCATGGAAAATATTTCTGATTATGGGGCACTATCCTGAACTGTTTGCCTGCTTCATGTTGATAGCTTCTCCTGTATACTTCTGAATAATACCAACAGTGGGATACCCCACTTTTAAAAGGTCTCCATCTTCTGTGAGAGAAAATTATAACTGCCCATGTAACATCTAGATAATTGGGTGTTTCATTTTAGTTTTATAAACAAAAGTGGATATGGAAGGTTTTTATAAGTATAAAATGTTAGACAGTTACGGCGTGGTGCCATTTTTATTGCTAATACACGTAACTTAATTTTGGAAGTTGTCCTAATTTACATTTTCTGTCAACTTGAATGCTTCAATGAGCCTACTCCAGAAAAGCATAAGGGTTCTCCTTATTAGCAGTATTTAATGTTCCTCACCAGGAGGGCTCTGCTTGGGGAACACAGTTTTGGAGTGTGTTTCCCCATATTATCCTGAGACTGTAGTAGAATGTTGATGAAAAAGAAGAGAAAACCCTTGTTAACTCTTGATACTGATCCTTTTTTTTTTCTTCAAACCACTGTTGTTTCTGAGTTAGTATTTTGTTCCTAAGTCACCCATTTTTAATATCATGGTTGGCACAGTAGAGGGGAACGACTGGCAAATAAGAAAAACAGTTCTAAGTCCAAGCATAAAGTGATAAAGATTTGCACTTAAATGTGGGAGAAAGTTGTGATTTAAAAAAAAAAAAAGATACGTTGAATATGAGCTCATCTTGTCTTTCATTTTGAGTGGTGGGAAAGAATTGAATCTACTGATCTTAGCACTTAACATATATGGGAGGGAAATGATTTTAACAGATGATGAGTTCAATTCTGAGCATACCAATTTGGTGAGGTTAGATATCCAAGTGGAATTCTTCATTAAACCATAGCTAAACAGGATTGAAACTGAGGTGAGAGGTCAGAACTATAGGTACAAATTTGAGACATAAATAAAGGAGGTAAGGGAAGGCAATTGGAGAACTAGTGAAAAAACAGAATAGAAAGCTTTTTAAGGATGTTCTTCATTTTTTCATTCAGCAGTGGTGTGGACCATTGAGTGTATAAATACATGAGATGATGTGGCATTTTTGCATGGGAAAATCACCTACATTTTTCCTGTAGATTAACTGAGAAATAAAATGACCAACCCTTTATTAATAATGTTTACTGGTAGAAATCATCAGTATACAAAATAAAAGTAACAGTTGCTAATGTTTATTATTGATTAACAAATATTCAGAGAATTTTTGGTTTTCTTGACCAAACTTAGAACTGTGAAAATTTTTTACCACAGAAATTTGAAGTGATAAAATAAGGCTATAAAAGAAAGCTCACAATTGCAGATATAGTAGGTAATATCTGATACTGAGAAATTTTGGTTATAATCTTTATTAAGTACACACAAAAAAATCGGAATGGAAAAAATGTTTACTTGCTGTATAGAAAATTGTTCAAAGAACTAAATTAGCTTAATAGAGTATATTTTAGTAATTTCTCAATGAAAGCTTATCAGTGCTAGCATGTTTCTAAGTGTTTTTCTTCATAATCATGGCATCAAAGCCCAAGTGAGGGAGTGTCAAAATACTCTGTAATTTACCTTTTGCCTTAGGAGTCTGAGTTCAGAAATGTAGTGGAATTGGACAGCTTTCAGGGGTTAAGAAGAGATGAGATAGTGTGGGAAATGAAGGCTGCCATTCATTAAGTTCGTTAATACAAAAAAGATACATAAATCAGGTTGTCGTTGGGATTAGGGAAGAGCCAGGAGTAACAGTTGGTTTTAAGACTTGTCAGCGGTCTTTGTATATGCAAAAGCAGAGGAAATGCAGAGAAAGTGCGCTGCTTGATTGAAATCTGTGACAGCAAGTTCTGCAGGGGTGGTATTCATGGCATAGGTCAGGTGGTTAGCTTTTAAGGAAGAGACAGATGAAGCTTGTAAAGAGGAAAATATGGATGGCCGTTAATGATGAAAGCACAAGGTATCGAGTTGAGGGATCTGAGAGTAATAGTCTAGAACAGAAGCTGAAGAGATTGTGCCCAGAAAGACAGTTAAATTACAGATCAGAGACCAAATTGAAATTATATGGAATTAATTCCCTGTGTCAGATGTAGAGGTAAGAGCAAAAGTGGAAATCCAAGTTTAGAAATGAGTGGATTAAGAGGGGAATGGGTGTTAATATAGACATTGCAGTAACAGTTAAGGAAGCTTAACTGGTGATGAAGAGCTAAGGAGAAGTATTTCCAAAGTCAGTATTGGTCACTCTTTGAAATGTAAGTTACACTTCAGCCTTCATTTCTGTCTCCCAGAATTTCTGTTAGAGTAGACGTAAGACACAGTCTCACGTCCATGAGGATATTAAGTAAAATAAATCAATTCAGGTTAAAGACTTGATTTCTTATGTATTTTGACCCCTGGTTTCTGCAGTCCACAGCAGGAGCATCATTATTGGCTAATGCCTCACCTCTGACTCTCATGACATCACCTTTGTCTGTAACAAATCAAAATGTGACTCCTTTTGGGATGCTGGGTGGCCTTGTTCCAGTGACCATGCCCTTCCAGTTTCCCTTGGAGCTACTTGGCTTTGGAACGGACACAGCTGGAGTGACAACCACCTCGGGATCTACCTCAGCCGCTTTCCACCATAGCCTAACTCAGAGTAAGTGGGGCTCTTTTTCTTACAGGGCTACCTAGTCTTGACAGAACAGGAAACCTCACAAATTTATACTAATTGAGAGCAGTCCAGTTGGAGTTAGTGGAGATTATAGAATTTCTTTTTAAAAGAAATCCAGTTTATTTCATGTGTATATATAAAATAAGTGGAATTACTGGACTCTGAAATTTTTTTATAGTTTCTGAAGTAAACTGGCTATTCCACACTTCTATCTTAATGAAATTTATAGTAAGAAAAAGTCAGATTTCCTGGGTTATTTGCATACACATTTATATTTATACACATAATACATGTGCTCTAGTTTAAAAAAACCTTTGAAGTCGACGTCTGTGCTTACATTGGATAAATTATTTTCATTTTTGTATCTAAGAGGGCTCAGATCTTAGTCTGAAGAAGATCACTGACAAATGTGTTCTCCCCCCAGATTTACTAAAGGGTTTACAGCCAGGAGCTCAGCACGCAGCAGCGCTTTCCCACTCACCTCTGCCTACACATGTACAGCAAACATTTAATGGTAAGAGAGCCCCCTGTTTCTTCCTCTATCTAATATTTATACAGATTTACCAATATATTAAATCTTTCCTGAAAACAATGTGAGAGAATGACAAAGATTGGAAAAAGTAATTTTCATATGAGCAAATCCTCATCAGCAACAAACACCTTTTCAGAGAAAGGAAACAGGTAAAGGAGATCTTTCGTTATATGTGCAGAGAGCCTTTTTCAAGGTGTTTGTTATATGGAAATGAGGACAAAGAATATGATTCATAAGACAGTGTAGAAAAATCATGTCCAGTAGTTAATCACACTTGACCTTTATGGAAATTTTCCAAAGTGCCAGATAGTCTTGTGACACACGTATCAGCTAATTTAATCCTTACAATAAACCTGTGAATGAGATCACAGTCCCCATTTTACAGATCAGGAAACGGAATCAGAGGTAAGCAACTTGCCCAAGTTGATGGGATAATAAGTGTTTAATCTGAGATACAAATCCAGGAAGTCTGACTCCATGGCCTGTATTCTTAACTATTACTCTTCTCTGCCTCTTAGCCCTGATTAAACTAATGTGATTTCAGATTGTCTGTGTTATATAGTTGCAGCCCAGCTAGATGCTCGAGATCTGGAGTTGGACAGTGGACACTGCACCCAACCCTGGCCTCCAGATTCTCGCTCTCATCAGTAGCTGACCCCAGCAAAATGCTGATACTATTCTGAGGGCCATTTTCAGCATCTTTGAGCAGATCAACTGCTCTCTTAACCTTGAAAGCTGACTAGGACCTCACTGTTCTTTTTGGCCACTGCATTTAAAATGGTTGTTGAGCAAGTTTACAGCTGACCACAAAGTAGAAGTGGGAGCTTCAGAGCAATCTTAAGGCAGTAGGTGGTAGTAAATGCTCTAAGACACCCAAGTGTTAAGCCGCCCCAGACTAACCCCTTGAGAGAATGAACACAAGACCACAGTTGTGCCAGTGGAGGAACAAAGTGTGAGTCGCTCAGTCGTGTATGACTCTTTGCGACCCCATGGACTGTAGCCTGCCAGGCTCCTCTGTCCATGGAATTCTCCAGGCAAGAATACTGGCGTGGGTTGCCAGTCCCTTCTCTAGGGAATCTTCCTGATCCAGGGATCAAACCCGATCTCCTGCATTACAGGCAGATTCTTTACACAAAGTAGGCACAAATGTCAATAATCCTGATCGTCCTGAGCTTCTTGACTAGGTTTAAATGCTTAAGAAAAATTGCCCTGTGACTAAAGCAGTTCCACCCTGGGTTTTGACAGCTGCTTGGTATGGTGAGTCCAGCTGAGAACTATATGTTTGTGGGCAGACTGGTAGAAATCTGCAGGGAATTAGACACACAGGATTCTTGTGGTTTAATGTGACCCTCGTATTCCAGATTTAGATACAGTATCTTGTTATCTGGTCAGCACCTCTGTTCCAGAGGGAGACAGGAAATAAGACTGTCAGTATTTTCCAAGTAATTAAAATTTAAAAGTTTATAATTTTTCATTTAAGAAGCATTTTAAAATCTGAGACACTAAATTTTAGAACCAGGCTGGAATTTTTTAATTCTAGGACTGCCACTTTGAGCAAGTGTAGTTTGTTCGACCATCACTTCCCTCGCTAGGGATAGCAAGATGTTTTTAATAGGCTTATTATGGAGAATTTAACAAAAATATTTACAGCTTCTAGCATGGTATCGCGTACATGGTAAGAGCTTAGTTAATATTCTCTGATCGCATCTAGAGACTGGGGCCAGTAAACTTTTTCTACAAAGATGAAAATAGTAAATATTTCATGTTTATTTTGCATGGCCACATAGTCCATCACAACTACTTAACTCTGCCATTGCAGTACTAAAACAGTTATAGATAATACATAACGTGAGTGTGACTGAGTTCCAGTAAAACTTTAGTCATAAAAAGAGGTAACAGACCATATTTGGCCTAAGGGCCATAGTCGCCAAACTGTGGTCTAAAGAATTTCATAGTCTGGTTAATATGAGTATTTTTTTTAATATTTTAATTAATTAATTGATTGATTTGGCTCTGCTGGGTCTTAGTTGAGGCATGCAGAATCTTTGGTTGAGGCATGTAAGACTGTCAGTTGAGGCATGTGGGATCCAGTTCCCTGACCAGGGAGCAAACCCAGGCCCCCTGCATTGGGAGCATGGAGTCTTAACCACTGGTACCACCAGGGAAGTACCTAATTCAGTTCAGTTCAGTTCAGTCGCTCAGTCGTGTCCGACTCTTTGCGACCCCATGAATTGCAGCATGCCAGGCCTCCCTGTCCATCACCAACTCCCGGAGTCTACCCAAACCCATGTCCATCAAGTCAGCGATGCCATCCAACCATCTCATCCTCTGTCGTCCCCTTCTCTTGCCCCCAATCCTACCCAGCATTAGGGTCTTTTCCAATGAGTCAACTCTTATGAGTATTTTATGTTGCTGATTATCCAAAGCTGCTTTTAGCAAAATCCCACCCTACCGTTTTATGAATTTAATCATGTCTCAAGTCAAATCATTTCTTTCCACAAATGCAAGGGTATGATATCTTACTATAAATGCAAATGCCAGTTCCTTAGATATTCTCACTAAAGTTCATTTTAATAGTATTCTGTATATACAGCTTTTGAAATAATTATCTTGTTTCATTGATACATCTTTTCTTCAGTAGAGGCAGGTTTTTTGTTTTGCTTATGTTTTACCCAAGTGATTTAGAGAACACAGGAATGGACTCAACATTGTGACTAGAGTGGTCTCCTCCAGGCTTAAGGCTGCTCTTGTAATGCAGTAATTTGCTCCTTGGCACTTGTGCATTTCTGCCATTCTTGCCTCCCCCTGCCTTTTTCTCTCACTCAGGTCTGGTGGAGCTTAATTTTCCTTGATAAGGCAATAAATGATAAGAGATTTTCTACATATTTTTTTGGCCCTCGAGGTCGCCCAGACCTACTCTTGTCCAGTTTAAGTAGAGTGATTAGCATTTTCCCAGTATAAGTTACATAGCCATACGTCAGACTAGCGAAATCATTCTTCCCATAGCAGACTTTCCTTTTACAATGTTTGCCAGGTTAGGACTAAAAACAAAGATGCAGCTGGAGTTTTCACTCCCCATGTGGTCCATTCATTTACATAAATAATTGAGTTATTAACTGCTATGTCATGGCAAGAAATTTTCACTTGCATGAAAATGAAGTTGACCTTGAAGTTGACCTTGTTTTGTAAGGGAACCAAAAAATGTGATAAGTTCCTTGAAGGAGGAGGACTGATTGTATTTTACTTTTCTTTATAATCCTCGAAGCATTTGACACAGTTGACTATAAGGTAGATAACAAATACTTGTTGAAATAGTATTTGTAGGACACTGGAAACCAATTAAACCATAGTCATTTTGAGATAAGAGGATCATTCTTGCTTATATCTCAACTTCTCTAAGGTACTAAAGGTTATCTTTCTAGCAATGTCATCGTCCACGTGAAAATTAGAAGTTAATTGTTTGTTTTGCTTCATATGCTTTTATTTTTTATGACATGCCGACCCATACTGATTAAACACCTCTTTTCTCAGATGGAGGCCAAAGTAAAGGGGACACTAAATTACCACGGAAATCTCAGTGACTTCCCAGCAAGCAAAGGAGATGACACACTTGGCTGGCTGTTGGAACCTACCTGATGGGAAAGTACTCGTGTGGTCATAGGGCTGCTGTTCTGTCGATGTTTACATTCTCTCGTCCCAAGCACTGTGGTGAGGAGGAAAAAGAAAAGAAAACATTACTTGAGTAAAGCCAGGTGCAGGAGGAAGAAATGCTTTTGTGCAAAGTTAAGTGTGACCTTTGGTCTCTTCTAAAGAAAGACAAAGTTACCATATTAACTGACTTGAAAGAGACTCAGTTGTCAAACCCACAGAAATACAAATTTGATTTCTCCCTGGGCAGGAAGAAGGAAATTGAGGATTTGGGTAAACTCCATCCATCCTGGGGGTTGGATCTGAACACTTGTAGACATAGTTGCATAATAAAAGGCAGTATACCCAAAATTAGGCCAGTTTATCAGGAGTAATGGTCATGTCTGAGTGGACTATGCAGCAAATTTGCCACACAAAAAAATTTAATGGCCCTATGTCTGATGCAGACAGTAGCTGAGTATAAATCATGTACCCTCAAAAATCCTGAACAAACTTGAATCTTCTCCAGTGTGTAGCAACTCCTATGTAAATCAGTGGACTAAAGATGCTTCAGGAAAGTTATTTTAGCACAGTGATATGTATTACATTTTTTTTAAGTCAAAAAATTGAGCCTGTTGCTCATAACAGATGAAACTTAGATGTCCCCTTTTTGTAAAAGGGTCAATTACATCTTCCATTCAGAAGCAGGTACTTAACTCTCTTCTTCAGGTGATTTGTGCATCTGGTGTTGACTGGTTAATTCTTATTTCCATTCTTGATGTTAAAATGTGACTTGTGTTCACATTTTCCTCTTGAGAAATGGGGATCTTTGTTGTAGGACTGCAGCTTTGGTCCACTTAGCCTTTGCAGGCCTGCCGGTATGAACTGTCAATTTCCCCCAACATCACTTTAGTTCACAACCTCTCCTTCTGTTCTTTCAGCTAGTGGTATTTCAGGTGATTATTAACTGTTGATATAAACAGGTATAAGTGTGTATTGCAGTGCTTCTTCATTGGTCATTCAAATGGCATATATGTATTTGGGGGGAATTTTGAAGATGGTATTTTAAAGGGAGGAATTAAATTAGGATCATTGTGTACAGGGGATTATTTTTATAACAATCATAGTGTATTTTTACTCCCTATATCCACTGTAGTGAAACTGATTTGGAGCATTTGAAATTTTAAAGTTTTACTAATACTTAGAGTATTGATATATGAGTAAACCTGCAGATAATAAGACTCCGTTACTAGAGCTTCCTAATGCAAATTGCATGTTCAACAAAGGATGTTAAGGGAGAAATTTATAGTGTTTGGATACATTTGTTGCCTTTTTTCACCTCATCATTGTTCTAGTCTTTTTCTTCCTGTTTAGGCTTCTGAATGTTTTCCAACTGTTCACAAGAATGGTGTAAGCTTGGTCCATTAATAATTCCAGACACCTAAAAAATTGCACCAGATTGGTAGTAACAAGATTTCTTACTATGTTTTCATTACAAGTCACCCAATACCATTAATATTTATCCAGATAAGGGTATTAATCAGGCCCTTTTTTCCTTTCATAGGCAAAAGTTCCAAATAGGTTTTAGGACTGTGAATAAATTAACACAGAATGCTTTAGAACTATAAGCCCATATTTTGACTTCAAAGTCACATTGGCTCACTTTACAGCGGAAAAAAAAAAAGTTAATAACTGAAAACTTTAGTTCCAAGAACTTGTTACAATAAGGGGAGAGGGTTATTTCAAAGGAATCATTGATATAATTACTTGCCTCTAAGAATTTAGTTTTATCAGTAAAGCAAATAAGAATGTTCTGTCAACCCTGGTAGATATTTTGGAAGGATACTGGGATGTTGCAGATAGGTTTGACTTGAATGGAGAATGTTTGATTAAAGTTTGTTTGGGTTTTTTTTTAACTAGGGAAGCTTACCCGGTTCTTGAGTTCTTCCAATGTAGCATACCTCTTGCTTTTATCTAATTTAGGGGGGAAAAAAGTCTGCTAATCTTTAGGAATTTTCCTTTGAGAAGCCACCTTCATTTTACTTCCCCGAACAAGGAGAGAACACAATGCAGATTCATCTCTCTTCTGGTGGAGAGTGGTGCCTGTATTCATCTGTGTGTGTATTTCTGTACACACATATTTATCGATAGATGAGTTCAGTGGTAGTTTAAGTTGAGGAATGACAACTTTAATTTGTTAAACCCATCAACTCTGAATCACACCATACAAGACCCCCCCCCATGATTCTGTCTTCATTCAAGAAGAATGGGATTATCAATTCCTCCCCCATGTCATTTTAGAAACACCTGAGGGCCCTGGGCTCTGAGGCCTCCTCTGTGGAGATGTTATTCTGTTCTCTTCAATCCTGATTCTGTGAGAACTGCTGCCTCACTCCCACCACATTTTCATTACCTTCATCCATTTCAATCAAGACTGCTCTTTTATGTTGTACAAATAAAATAAAACATCCTTATATTTCTTAAAAAGTATGATCAAAGAGTTACTGCATGTAAATACCTATTTCTTTTCTAGGTCATAACATTGAAAATGGTGTCCATACTGTACGGTCACCTATTTTTACAGCTTTTCTTACTAAAAACATACATACAAATCAGTTATTTTTTAGCACAGAGGCTTGTGACTCATATACTATTTTTGCACTTGAAAATCAAATTATGTTATTTTTAAAGTGGAGAGTTAATTGGAAAGGCTATAGAGCAATGTGTCTTTTCTGAAGAGCATTAGCAACATCCCAGTGTAAAAGTAATCTGCACACAGTTACATCCCATGCCGTGGGATTCTTGATTCAGGAAAAGTAAGCTGCTTTCAACAGTCTTGTATTTTAAATTGCCTTCGCTGACGTATAAGCTGTTACTGTACATACAAGTTAATCCTCAGTATTCACAAGCAATAATGAATGATCAGCAGAGCTGTCTACAGAGATAGCAGTGCTGAGCCTCGGCTGGAGACTGAGAGCAAAGTGTCAAGCTCATTCAGAGCCTCCACAATCGATGTAAGCAATAATTTCATTACCAGTCAGTTATAATTCTTTCTCATCTGCTTTTGAGATCAGAGGGTAAAAGAAATTGTGATTTTAAAACCAACTGAAGAGATTAAGTATTGGGAGAAGAAGTGAAGTTCATCTGAGGCCCCCAAATCTTGATTTTGAGGGACTCAGAGCATTGTGTCAGCACATTCCTTCATGCCTGCCACCCCTTTGATGGATGTTGTTAGCCCAAATTTCTTTCTTTCTTTTTTTTTTTTTAATATAATAGAAGCTGAATAGGTTTTATCATATCACTCAGCTAGAAGGAAGAACCGGGCACACACCTGTTTGAATGCTGTGGGTTTGACACCTGTATGAAAACAACTTCTACAAAAAGATTTTTAACCCAGGATTTTTTTTCCCCCCAGAGCAGATTTAAATTGTTTACTACCCAGGTTTGGAAAGGGCAGACACCTAATCTTTCTCCTCTCATTGCCCTCTGTCACACCCCCTTTCCACCTCTACTTGGTTCAAGACATTTTCTGAAATGGAATTCTACTGTTATCCAAACTACCATTGATTACGCGAATACTGTGTCCCTTGGGATCATCTCTTAGAACTCCAATTAATCTGTCAGATTTGCTGCTACATTTGTAAAATGAACTTTGCCTGTAATGTTCAACTTCAATTTACAGTTCTTTATTTCTGGGAGGCTTTGTCATATAATTTGACCCATGTATAGAACGAGGATACTTTATTTTAAGGATGTACCGTAAAAGCACACTGGTCCTTGTATTCTTTTTATCATTTAGGTTTTGAGTTTTTGTTTGCTCTTTTTGTTGGTCAATGTTTATTTTGTCCTGTTTTAAATTAGAAGAGTGAGAGAAATCTACAATCAGGCCAAACTTGAGAACTTGCCCTGTGCTTCAGCACTATAGTTTCTGCTGACCTTATGTTCTCAAAAGGGCACTTTTACTTGCTGTTGTACATGTATGGTTGTTTTTGTTTGTTTGTTGTTTTGGTTTTTGCTTTTAGGGGGCTTTTGTTTTTGTAATGATGCAGAAGAAAAATGCAGTAGTAGGTAAATGATTAGAAACATGTTAGACAATTTTATTTTATAAAATTTAAGAGGAAAGGTTTAACTCTGTAAATCATTTCTTAGCTCTGGTAAAATGGCTTATATTACTCCTCTAAAGCATATTCAATTCAGGCCTTTGTCTTTGTTAAGTGCCTTTTTTTTCTTTCTTTTTTCCCCTCTTTTGAAACTGTTCTCAGATATCCTAAAGTACAGGCTAATAATGTCAGGGGATTCAGGAGGAAGAATCTCAGAGTTGCCAAGATCATGTCATGCTGTAATATTCTTTTTCTTTATATGTATATGGATATATGTGTAAGATACACACATACATGCATACATATATATGTGTGTGTATATTTGTATACATATGTAATATATATATATATATAACTAGTAGCTGCTGTACCATTGCATCCTTTCCAAGCACTCCCCTTTTAATGTTTGCAAAATTTCTGCCTTGTTTATTCCATTGCCTTTAGTTGATTTGAATGGGTAGATTGGGAAATTGTCTTCTTACAAGATACTGTCTTCGCCCTTTGAATATGTTTGTAGAAATTAACAGGAACAACTACATATAAAATAAGTCAGTTACTATAACTAAAATAAATTTAGTGGACTCATTGGCTGTTCCTGGGTGTAATCCACTGCTCTGTGCCCTTCAGACTTGGCATGTGTAATACTAGAGAAAGCATTGGAATAACAAGAGTCTTTCCAGGTTGAGTTGATGAGGTATATGATGGCAGGCAAGACATGGGAGAGCTAGAGTTAGAACCATGGTATTGTTTCTGAGTTTCGAAGCAAGTTAGCAACTTTGTCCTTATTAAAAATGCATCATATACTCTTCTGGAAAATGAGTTTTGAAGAATTCATATAGCTGCGTATCTGTCAAAAGGGTAATAAACTTAGAAGTAGAAGGACTTCAGATATGGAGGGAAATACTCATACAACCCACGGCATTCTTGAGAGAGCTTCAGTTTTCTCATTTGCCAAATAATTACATTTGGTTTAATATGATTTAATGGTTATTTATGTTTCTCTCTTGAGCAAAATAACATAATATCAGTAATTAGCGTTCATCTGTTTCTTGTCGAAAACAGATGTGACGTGTGAAGGGAGACTAAGTTGAACCAATCCTCAAAACCCAGTATAAATATGTCTAGTAAATGCCCCCTTTTAAATACATTTTAACTGAGGAGACTGGTTGCCAAAAAGGAGAAAGCAGAGGCTCCTGGCAGTGTTCCTTGATAGCAAGACTGTTATCAGGTGGCCTCAGTTTAGTCATGTTACTCTTGAATTATTGTGTTTAGGGGGAATATTGTTTAACCTTTGTGCCTCAGATTACCCATTAGAAAATTGGGTATAATAATATTCACCTACCTCCCAGGGATATCAGAGACTTTTTCAAAAATATTTTGAGTTTTTCTAAAATGTCCTATATAATTAAAAAAAGTATTATCATCTTCCTGCAGAGGCTAAAAAAAATGTTTCCTTATGATGGGTATAAAAAGCACCATATGATTTTTAGGCTTAAAAGAAATCACTGGAATTCTAATTTAGATACATATGTGTTATTTAAACATATTATATTTGTGGTTGGATAAAATGCTTAGTTTCAGGTTAATAAGAGGGGAGGGGGTAAATAACACTAAGTTTCCTAATTGTAAGTAGTTGTTTTTTTTTTAAGCTGTTTATGGTGTTATTACATGTGTAATTTTTGCCAAGATTGTGGAGCTGAAGCTAGCTAAAGCGTGAATGATTGGTTACTGGAGTTGATTAATGATCCCAAATGTTTTATCTGCCTCACTTTGCCATGTTCTCAGCCTAGTTTCCTTATATTACTTGTTTAGTGATGGATATAGCTAAGCTTTTAACTTTCTAAGAATGAATGGGGGTCTCCTTGTAGAGATTGTGTACTATTCCTGTAACCATAGGTTTATCTAGCTTTGCACTGAAGGGGCAAGCACTACACACAGTCTGCTAGGTATACTTTAGCCAGCTACCTTTGTAATTTATACTTCTTTAACGTGAAAGAGTTGGAGCCATCAACTGCTCAGGTTGTAGAAAAATGGGAGAGAGGAGGCAGGTTTCTCTTCCTAGCTGGGGCAGCCGTGGGAAGGGTGGGGGTACAAAGAAATATATTTTGCCCAGCTCCAGGGAGGAGAGGAAGGTCATCTTATCCTACCCTCCATTGGGTATATAAAGCAGTAATACGTAGAATTTTCCTTTTATCATTTAAAACAATAACAACAGGAAACATTGGATGCTGCTTCTCTGTTAGAGCTAGATGCTGAGCACCATTTGCGAGGAGATGTGTGTAGATTTTGTAACACATGTTCAGGGTCAGGAAAGAGAATGTCAGGGGATTAGGAACAAATGATCCAGTGTGAGTGAGTCAGGAGAAGGCCCCAGGCCCAAGTAGACAAAGCCTCTGAGTTAATTCCCAGAACTGGCGGAGACCCATTTACTCTCTAGTGATAGGATGTTTTTCCTTAAAAGTCACTTTTTGGTTTTTTGTTGTGTTTTCCAGATAAAGCCTTAGTTAATAGCCTCTAAATATCAACTATGCAGATAAACATACATGTTTTCCACATTCTTCCTCTTTTTTCCATTCTTTAAATAACAGATGTTAATTAAGATTTCTACCCAAAGAAATAAGGCATAAGGGTTTTATTGAATGTGTGTTTGTTCCTCTTGGGAAGATTAATGGAAACATAAAAATAGAGATATTTTGTGTGTCCATTTGTCCTAAAATGTGAACTTTATATTCAAAAACTAATTACAGATTCTGGTGCACACTGTAGTTAGAATCATGGAATGTCTTCAGATTGTTAAGATAAAACCATCCCAGTGTTCAATTCTGAGAAAGTTTTAGATTCTCTGGCACAGTGTTCAGGTTTGTGGAGCTAATAAACAGATGGTCAGACTATCATTACAAAGTGGCGTTAAATATTAACGTCAGATTTTCATTCTTTCTTCACTTTCTTTAGTTTTCATTCTTCTTTTCTCTAGTCTGAGCTCTCAAGTTAACCATTTCATCAACCAGTGGCTACACTAGAATAAAAGTTGCTAAGAGTCTGGGAAGGAAAGGTTAAACTTTTCACCTCCTTTTCTCATTCACATTGGTCATCTACGCTGGGTCCCCACTGAATTTGAAAGTCAAGACTACAGGCATGTTGTAGGAGACTGTTTACATCCCAGCACACTCAGACAGGGACTGGTAGGATTTTAATCAGGCTGCCTTTGAATAACTTGATATTTTTCTCAGATATTCCCAAAGTACCATTTGCTTGAAAGTAGCTATTTGCGATCTTTATTTAATTTCCTCATACTGTAATATGTAATACTTCTGCTTTTCAGACTTTCTTTCATATGTCCATTTTAGAGCAGGTTAGTACTTAAATTTTGGACACTTTTCCGAACTGTTACCCAAACAGGTCAAGAATACTTAAAAAATAAATAAATAAATAAATAAATCTCAGTAGTATCATTAAGGGGGTCTATATGTCCAGCACTTAGAATCATCACTGGTGACCTGAATTTTTTTTCTCTTCTCCTTTGTGTTAAAAACAGATTTCTCTACTATATAATATAGTAGTAGCTACATTGCATGGCCTCCTCTTGATACTTTTCAAGGTTATTCAAAAGAGAACTCTTATTTGTTTTTATTATTTGTTGGGCTCTTATTTCACATAGTAGTCTGCCTTGCTTCTTTTCATTAATTCCTCTGGAATAAACCTACTTTACAAAGGTCTGCATCAGAAAGGCCATATGAATCCTTAGTACCAATTTTAGGTTCCTCAGAAAAAACTCTATATATTATTTGTTACTGTTTTGCCAATAATAATATAAGTCTGTTTTATCTTGTCTAGTTTTAAAATATTTTGTAACAAAGCACTAATGGAAACTTAATTGAAACACAAGCAAGGTGACTATTACCTTAGATAATGTGGAGATACTCTGTTTTTTAATTTAACAGTTCCATCTACCCTCCAAGCACATTTAGGAGTTGGCAGTAACCAAGACTAGCCAAGTGGCATATTCTTCTATGTGACAACCTGCTACATTACACTTCATGCTCTTCTGGCCATAAACTTCACTCCTTTTTTGCTTCTCTCATCTGTTTGCAGGGGTAGTGTGCCCTGTGCCAGCATATTAGGTTTTCTTTCCTGTACCTGTGATTACCAAGAATTACCCCCAATTTTGGCCAGAGGCATTAAAAGAGAAATTATTCTCAGTTGACAGAGTTATTACTGTTTTATATAGGTAGTCGGAAAGTTGACCAAGTTTGGCCAACTTTTAAAATCCTGGCTATGCTTACATAATTAATTACATAGACCTTCTGAGACTTACAGATAAGCAAGGGGCCCTTGCACCAGTAGAGGTAGGTTTCCAACATACACACAATTTTTTTGGCCAGCCTCCAGAGAAGGGATTCAAGCTTTGTACTGCTCTTTTGTTGGCTGTCACTGAAAAACTATATTACAGAATGTATCAAAAATATCTTAATTGTTCTTAAGAGTATGTAAATCTTGGAGCTTGCCCTTCTTTGTCTGTTGCTTGCTAAACACTGGCAAGCTGAAAAGGAAAGGAAAGGAAATCTCTGGCTGGTGAAAACTTTGTGCCCCAAATAATAAGTTAATCAAAGTCTCCCAAGGTAACCAAGTGATGAGTGTTTTCTTGTTTATTACAAGCAAGAAAATTTATTTGCAATTGTAAAAATTATCGTGGGACTGCAGACCGATTTGCTATAACTGATTGGAAATAAGGATTCTGATTTTTAGTCTGGGTAAGCACATATTTCCAACTCTTACAGTATGAATTTTGATAAAGGAAAGACGTTTGTTTGGTAACAGAAGGAAAAAGGGGACTTATTTATACAGTGAGTATTCACTCTGTAGAGGAATGTCCCTCCGGTTACACAGCATCTTCTTTCTTGAGCCACCTCCCTGCTTTATATAGATGCCAACAGGTTTTACAACGCATCTTGAAGGAAGGAGCTTAAATAATTGCTGCTCCTCTGGGTGAAAGGCCCTGACTACCATATTGCAGTTGTGTTTAGGGAGGTGCATTTTTACTAACTTGAAGGGATATGCTGTATTTTAAATTTAAATAAATGTGTGACTTAATATTTTGGGAATTTTTTTTTTCCTCCTTTAAAACTGGACCTGAACACAGCTTTGAGTTGATATTTGTAATAATCTCAGGACCTGAAAGATTGTAGCATTTAGTGTGTCTTAAAAATTATGTACTGTACCAGCCATGGATTTTTGTAAATATACCTGTCTCCCTTTTTTGTATTATTTTAGTAAAAAAAAAATAATAATAAATTTAAATAAAAGGGGGTGGTGATGACATGTGAGTGGGTGTGGGTATGTGTGTGTGTATGTTTGTATAAGGCTCTTTTGAGATGAACTGGTGCTTGTTTAATTTCCGGCTCTAATCAGAGCAGGAATATGGACAAACTGCTGCTACCGAACCCTGCACTGAGCCTAGATGTTTCCATTGTGTTTCCTAGTGACTGATCAGGAAATGACTAAGTTAAATTCTTCTTCCCACTGCCATCTTGCCTTTGAATTCTCAGTTCTACACACTTTTTGAACTTTACTGGTAAAGCTTTCCAAACTTTGGGTGGTTTGCTGGTCTCTAGTTTTTAGAGAGCTCTTGTCACTATTTTCTAAGAAGAAAGGAGGACAGGTAAAATTTTTTAACCCCCCAAAAAAATCACATTTCACAAAACCCTGATGACTTTTGGATATGTGAGAGGACTTAAACATTCCTAGATGTGGATCTGTGAATTTAGTAAATTGACCCCATTGATATATATACTCCTTCAGTGCAGGGATTTTTTTTTCTTCTTTTTTTTGCAACAGACTTGCTCATATTCCAAGTGTAGCTAAGCAAACCCCTGTTTTAAAGCAGGAGCCTTATTTGATTGTGTAGATGTTTTCCTGTCTATCCTTTGCGACAGGGCCTTTTACATGAGTGTTTTTTCTTTTTGTATGTGTTACGTGTTGTTGTATTAAATAAAGAGGAATGTACATATTATTATTTTGTCTGTTGTATCATTGAGTTAACTTGAATTTTAATATCTCATTCTTTCAGTGGTGCTGGAGAATCTCTTGCCGGTATCACACTGTGCTGGGCGCTATAGGATACAGAAATCAGGGCATAGGCCCTACCCTCCATGTATTTACAAAGAGTCTGCAATCATATGACAAGTTAAAAGACAACAGTTCAAAATATGTCACACAGGTGTGATCCATGGCCACCTGCCACTTGAGTTCAGAGCAGGGGAGAAAATGGGCTGGAAAGATCTGAGGAGACCTTGTCAGGTTGATGGCATTTGAACTGGGCCTCCAAGGATAAATGGGATTTGACTAGGAAGGAGGAAAAGGGAGCATCCTGAGCAGACTCAGGAAGAAACAGGAAGGAGGCCAGGCTGGTGTGAGGTGGGTGCTGGGGTGACTAGAGGAAGCCAGACGGTGGGAGTCCTGGAATGCAGGCTTACTAGGTTCTTCCTTCAGATTAGAGGGTGTGTGCCTGTGTACGTGTATGCCTGCCTCCAGGGTCAAGGCTTGCAGTTGTAGACACAGGATGCTCACCTAGGGTCAGGGCTTGCAGTTGTAGATACAGGATGCTTTTAGTCTTACTTGTAGGGAAAATATTGGCATGAGGAAAAAAGTGAAAAAAAAGAATTTAACCTTAGAAATCCAGGTAGGGAGTGGGAAAGAGTGTGAAAAAATAGCAATTTGTGAGAGAAATTGAACAGTTTTGTCCTTTATAAGTGTGTATGTGCATATAAAATACAGAAAAGAACATACGCCCTCAAATATAAACAGTCCTGGTATTTAAGTGTATTTTCATTGCACTGTCATTAAGATGAAGTTCAAAGACATTGTCCTCAGGCAGGGTGGAGAGGGTAGGCTGCAAGTGCTTTTACGAAAAACTAGTAACATTTAAGGCCAGTTTTGCAAAAGTATGGTTTTGGGAGTAACAGCCCCTCAAGAAATCTGTAGCTAAGTAATCTGACTACCGTCTTGCAAATGTGGATTAACGTATTAAAAGTGCCATTGTTAAACAGGATTTTTTTAAAGCCATAATTTCTTCAAGCTTCTTTGACTGTACAATACTTTTTTTCATGTAACTTTGATTAACATTAAATTATATAAGGCATGTGAAGCACTTAGCACAGTGACTCATAGTACTAGATAAATGTTAGCTTTTATTATCATTTATACTAATTCTGTTTTATTATTGATTATATGGTATGTGTATATATATATATATATATATATATTTTTTTTTTTTAAGAAGAAAAAACATGGCCCAAGGAGTTAAGGATTTCAGAATAACCAAGTCAATTTAGAGCCAAGAATTAAACAGAGTTGCAGCCTGTTTGCTGAGGCTGAATTGAGTGAGGGACAGATGTCCAGAGGGGTTGGTTCACAGGAGTATAGAAAACTGAAGCAGCAAGTATGTTTTATACTTGTCCATGGAGTCAAGAAATCGTCTCCAGCCTTGGCTTTGGTGCAGAAAAGTGTCTGTGGCTAGTTAGGAAAAGTGACAACTGTAGATGGAGCTCAAAGGCAGAAGTTAACTTTGTTGACTTTGTTTTTTTATTTACAAAGGTAGAAGGGGAAAAGGGACTTGTACAAAGGTTTCTGTACAGAAAGAAGGGACTCATACAAGGGTGTTCATCTGTGTTGCTTTTAACAGTAAAATTTTGAAACAGCTTAATGTGCTGGAGGGGATTGGTTGAGTGAATAAAATCACACACACTACTAAATAAAATTGTTTTAAGAAATGACCAAGATGTCCATGTATTATTAATAAATAAAAGAGCAGTTATAAGTGTTAATGCACATACATAGGCACAGAAAGAAAAAAACATGGACATACACTTCAAAATACAAAGAGTGGTGAGATAAATGCTTTTTTCTTTATCTTTTTACATAAATGGATTTTCAGTGAACATGGATACCATGAATAAATTTTTTGGTTTGGGAGTTTTGTAAAGAAACAAAGAGGTGGGCTTAGTTGGAGAAAAGGGGAAAAAAATGGGAAGGAGCCTCTTGCTATCTAATCACTGGGAGAAGGGAAAGAAATAATTTATTTCTTCCATTCAGACCCCAAAATTGGATCTGGTTTAGAGGGAAGACACAACTGAACTGCTTGATATAAAGATTTTAGAGGGAAAGATTATTCTTGCACTTGGTTAAAAGAAAAAAATACCAAATACATGATTGTACAGTGAATGCAAAGCATCTTTCCTACCCATTGTCCCCCTTTTTCTCCCCCAGACCAACCACTGCTACCAAGTTCTCCAGTTAAAAGTATAAATATGTATCCAACTTTTTAACGTTATCTTGGAGGTTAGTCCATGTCAGTACATAGAGATCTGTCTTTACTTGTTGACAGTTCATATAGTATTTCATAGTTACAGTACCACAGTTATTGATGAGCGGTTAGGTAACTACTACAGGTCAAATTGTGCTATCCTTCAGGTATTTGGTGTCTGTACCCATAACCAAACCAGCAGTCACAGGTTTGTTTTGTAATGGATAATAAGGACTGACGTTCCAGATTTGAAACTCAGTGTCTGGAATCCACAACATTGCTTCATATCCATATAAAGCTTTGAGGAATACTTGAGAAAATAAATGTTTTTTTAAAGAGTTTTGAAAATTGGAAGTAAAAGCAGAAGAGCTGATTCTGGGTGCTCGAAGGATTGCGTTACATTGCAGGTGAGATCATGAGCTTTCCAAAGGGCAGTGACAGGTATCGGCTCGTATGATAGTTCTTCCTCATCGGAGTGTGCCCTGACACGGCTTGTTTTTTTTCTGTCTCTGTGTATATTTACCTCGTCTGTGTCCCTGTGTCTGTCCCTTCGCTATTTCCCCACTGTCGTTTTTGTACCAGGGTGGCACAGCGTACAGAACAGGCTGACATTAGACTTGGGCTTTGAGGTCCCCTTTATGAAGGTGGCACTTCAGACAAGATATGGCTCTCCGTTCAGCCTCCTCATTTCTGCAGGGATAATTCCCAGTGGTGGGTTTTGTTGTTGAATTAAGAGACAAGGTCTGGAAAGCACCTAGCATAGTGCCTAGCACATGAGAACTAATACAGGGTGGCTACTCTTATTCTCTCTTTTCTGCCTCTTTTTTTTTCTCCCCCGTAAATTCATGCTTCTTCTTGCTCTAATTTTCCCAAATATATAAGTGAAACCAGTATTTTAAAAAATCTTAAAAAATATATATTTAAAAGTACAGGCGTGGATAAATAACCAGTTAAAATTCTCCATCACAAGTGTCAATCCCTTGGCATAAAAAGTAAAGGGAGACTGCTCTAAAAGTCTATTAAGCAAAACAATTAAGGGAATCTTTTGGTTCATGTAATGAGCAGTTTAGAAGTAAACCTAGCTTTCTTGCTGTTCAGTTGCTAAGTCGTGTCACACTCTTTGCAACCCCATGGACTACAGCATGCCAGGCTCCTCTGTCCTACACTGTCTCCCAGATTTTGCTCAAATTCATGTCTGTTGAGTCAGTGATGCAATCTAACTGTCTCATCCTCTGCCACCCCCTTCTCCTTTTGCCTTCAGTCTTTCCCAGGATCAGGGTCTTTTCCAATGAGTTGGCTCTTCCCATCAGGGGGCCAAAGTACTGGAGCTTCAGCATCAGTTCTTCCAGTGAAAATTCAGGGTTGATTTCCTTTAGGATTGACTGGTTTGATCTCCTTGCCATCCAAGGGACTCTCAAGAGTCTTCTCCAGCATCACAATTCAAAAGCATCAATTCTTCGGCGCTCAGCTTTCTTTATGGTCCAACTTCTCACATCCATACATGACTACTGGAAAAACTAGCTTTGACTATACAGACCTTTGTCAGCAAAGTGATGTCTCTGCTTTTTAATATGCTGTCTAGTTTTGTCATAACTTCTCACCGTCCACACTGAGGGGAGTCCAAATCACCGCTTCCACTTTTTCTGCTTGTATTGAAGAGAAGTAAAGCTTGAAGTAAAGCCATGAAGAGAAATAAAGCCTTATCCAGTGATTCAGTTTCACTTCTGTCTCTGCCCTTGCATTCAAAGTGTCAGGTTTCACATGTAACCCTCTAACAACTACTGCCTCTCCCGTCATAGTTTGCTACTGCATTTTCAAACTGTATGTCAGTATGTGTTGTATATAGTTTATTTCTGCTTTACTGCAGATGCAAAGCAGTGCATTAATTGTGTGCCTTAATCCATAGCACATGGTTTTCATCTCTTAATAGAAGCTCTTGTTTCCTCATTTTATGATAAATTAGGTTTCTCCTTCCTTTCTTACTCCCCCACTCACTCTACCCAAAGGTGCCCACCCTTCGTTTTGATATGGTTCTTGTTCCGCTTGTTCTTCATTTTTAAAAATCCTCTTTCATGTCTTCTAGTAAAGCTTTAAAATTTTCTCTGTAAAGGTATTGTTCATGTATTGATTTCTAGGTACTTTAGATTTGTTGTTTTTACAAATGGTTATGTTAACCATTTTGTAAACCATGTTTACAAATGGTTATAAAATATGTTATATTTTTTAGTGGTTTTCTTGGGATCAGTGCTTTTGATTTCACAAATTGAGTTAGTATCCAGCAGCTTTACTCTCTTCTTCTAATTACTTGTCTTATTATTAATTTTTCAACTGAGTTGATAATATAATTACAAATAATGTTAGGTTAATTTCCTCTTTTTTTTCACTTTTTTTTTTTGGCCATGCCATGTGGCTTGTCGGATCTTTGTTCCCTCATCAGGTATTGAACCTGGGCCCACGCAGTGAAAGTCCCAAGTCCTAACCACTGGACAGCCAGGGTTCCCATCTTTGTTTCTTATTTTAATGGGAAAATTTTCTCTTTTAAGTATAGCATATATTCTATATTTTTGGTATCTAGTTTTTATGAAGTTAAAATTCTGTTCCTAGTTTTCTGGAAATCTTGTTAAGGATGAGTTGAATTATGTCAGTTGCTTGTCCTATAGCACCTATATTCGATCGATCCACTTGTAGACAATTTCTTAGAAGTGTATTAATATTTTTATTAAAAAATATTTTTATTATTATAATCTGTTGTATCTGTATTTGTTTTCCTGCTCTCATTCTGTTTTGTTTATGTGCATCTTCTTCCTTTTCCTTCAGTCTTGGCATATATTGAGTGAATATATGTTCATTATGGTTATATATATTTTTTCTTTTTTTTTCAATTGAAGTATAGTTGATTTACAATGTTGTATTTGTTTTGGTTATATCTTTTTGATATTTTTTTTCCAACAATATATAATGTCTCATCTTTCTTTATGATATATTTTTGCCCTAATATTAAATTTAATACCCTATCTATATCCTGAATAGTATTTCATTGTATGAATATATTACATTTTTATATATCCATTTATTAGTATAGATACTTGGGCTGTTTCTACTTTTTGAATATTATGAATAATGCTGCTTGCTATGAACATTTGTGTGTGTACAAGCTTTTGTGGAATATGTCTTCAGTTCTTTTGTATATATACCAAGGAATGGTATTCCTGGGTCATATGATAACTTTATGTTTAATTTTTTTGAGGAAACATCAAACTGTTTCCCACAGTAGCTGGACCATTTTACATTCCCAGTTGATGTAAAATATTGTATATTATACAATATAGTGATTCATAATTTTTAAAGATTATATTCCATTTGTTATTATAAAATATTGACTATATTCCCCATGCTGTATAGTATATCCTTGTAGCTTATTTTATACCTAAGTTTGTACTCTACCCACTTCCCTCTCCCCAATTGTAACCACTAGTTTGTTCTCTGTATCTGTTGAGTCTGCTTCCTTATTATATCCACACGTTTTGCTGTATTTTTTAGATTCCATATGTAAGTGATATTATACAGTTTTTGTCTTTCTCTGATTCACTTCAGTTAAGCAGGAGGGCTTTCAAAGAGACTTTTTGTACTGTAAATTTTCTAAGGCCTTGTATGTCTGAATATATCATCTTTCTGTCCTTACATTTAAGTAATAGTATAGCTGGATATAATACTCTTAGGTTATTTTCCTTAGGAAAATATATTCTATATTCACTTAGAATATATAACATCACCAGTTTTCTTGTCTCCATTGTATTTCTTAGGCAGACTAGTATAAATCTAATTCTTATGCTTTTGTGAACTTTCTACTTCTTCTCTCCAGAAGCGTTTATCATTTTGTCTTTTTTTAATTTTTTATTTTTAATTGGAGAATAATTCCTTTACAGTGTTGTGTTGGTTTCTGCTGTCCAACAATGGGAACCAGCCATAAGTATACACATATCCCCTCCCTCTTGTGTTCTTAAATTTCACGTAATATGTCAAAATTTTGATTTTTCCATAATTTTTCTATTTGGTGCTCTATGAGATCGTTGGAGTCCTTTTTATCTTTAATTTTTGAAAGTTCTTACTTATGATTTAAGTATCTCTTCCCTAAATCCACTTTCTGTCTTTCTGGGATTCATATTGTTCAGATATTGACTTATTATTATTTCTTAAATGTTCTTTCATATTTTCCATCTCTTTCCGATACCTTCTAAGAAAATTCCTTGAGTTGATCTAGATTATTATTCATTTTTCAGCTAGGTAGCCATTGTTTTTATCCACTGTATTGGGTTTGTTCAGCTATTACATATTTCCTTTTGTACTTTGAACTATATATTTCCATTTAGTTCTACGTAATTGCTTGTTTCTTACTATTATCCTGTTTGTGAGGATCTTTACTATGCTTAAGTTTTTGGTCAGTGTTCCATTCTGGTTTGTCTAGCACGGTATGTTCCATTTATTGTCTCTCTGTTGTGATTATACCCCTCAAATATCTCATTTTCATGTGTGAGCTTATTTTTTCCTGGGTTTAGCAGCATTCTTAGCTGGTGAAGTGTACTAAAGAGAGAGGCCAAGGTCAGGGCCCTAGCATGTGCTTAGTGGGTTGGGACCCACAAAGTTCGAGACACCAGAGTCAGATCTTGAACCAACTGTAGGTCCAGTCCTACAGTGTTTCTACTAACTTGCTTATACTGGCTGGCTTATTTCTCCATGTGTTTGGTGATTTCTTCTTCTTCTTTTTTTAATATATCCCTGCACTTTGACTTTGGGCATTCTTTGAGGCCTGGATTTAAAGTGTCTTCCTCTAAAGAGTCGGAGAAGGCAATGGCACCCCACTCCAGTACTCTTGCCTAGAAAATCCCATGGATGGAGGAGCCTGGTAGGCTACAGTCCATGAGGTCGCTAAGAGTCGGACACGACTGAGCGACTTCACTTTCACTTTTCCCTTTCATGCACTGGAGAAGGAAATGGCAATCCACTCCAGTATTCTTGCCTGGAGAATCTCAGGGACGGCGGAGCCTGATGGGCTGCCGTCTATGGGGTCGCACAGAGTCGGACACGACTGAAGCGACTTAGCAGCTTAGCAGCCTCTAAAGAGTATTTGAGTTTGCTTCTTCCAAGTTTCTAGGGACATTACCAATCCAAGACCACTTCAAACTAAATGTTCAGCTTAAGGATTTCAAGGCCACAGAGACAGCATGACTTTCCAGCCACAGATGTATATGAGTGGTTACTGCTGGTGGTTAAGAATTATTGTATAGAAGCTTCTTCCCACATGCCACCCAGCCCTGAGCTGAGACAGAAAAGTCTCCTCTTGGTGAGGTCAGGGATATTGTTTTCATTCCCAGCAATAAGGTTAATTGTTGGGGGTGCCAACATTTTGTAAGAGTTTATGATCTGACCCGGGCTTCCTTGGTGGCTCCGTGGTAAAGGATTGCCTGCCAATGCAGGAGATACAGGTTCAATCCCTGAGTCAGGAAGATCTCCTGGAGGAAGGAAATGGTAACCCACTCCAGCATTCTAGCCTGGAGAATCCCATGGACAGAGGAGCCTGGCAGGCTACAGTCTGTGAGGTCCCAAAGAATTGGACACGACTGAGGAGCGTAGCAACATGATCTGACCTCCTACCAAGGTGATCTGAGGCTTTCTCTTTTTTTTGGACTGCCTAAGGCAAATTAGGACTTCCCTTGTGGCTCAGCTGGTAAAGAATCCACCTGCAATACAACAGACACCGGTTCAATTCCTGGGTTGGGAAGATCCCCTGGAGAAGGGAAAAGCTACCCACTCCAGTATTCTGGCCTGGAGAATTCCATGGACTGTATATAGTCCATGGCATCCCAAAGAGTCAGACACGACTAAGCGACTTTCACTTTCACTAAGGCAAATTAAAATCCACATTGCAGGTCACCGGGGATAGCAGACAACCAGGATTATCCCTCAGGGTAAATGCTACTTTTATTGTTCCCTTTCTTCCTTTCTGATTTCTGGTTATTCTGGCTTCTTTTACTCATTCACACTTCGAAAAAATATGTTTATGTGTATGGAAATTTCACCCAGCACTTTAAGGTGTCTTATGTTGGGATTTCTCTGCATATCTAATCTTCCACAATGCGAAAAACAAGAATCTTACAGTAATTTTCAACTTCTAGGAAATCTTTCAGAATGTCAGCTAATACCTTTGCACAAAGATTTTCACGCCAGCACTGTGTTTAATCAAGAAAATTTAGAGTTCATAAATATCCAACAATAAAAGAAGTATTAATAAAATTCCTTCTAAATTATATTTATGGGGAATTTTTATAAGGATATTTTTATGATGTTTTCATGATAGATTAAAGGTATGATTTCATATTGCAAAAAACAAAACAAGAGTCTTATACATAGTTTCCATAAAAATAGCTTTATCTCTATATAAACATATATTAAGGTCAAGGCCCCTGTCCTCAGTCCTGTCTGATTCTTTGCGACCCCATGGACTGTAGCCCGCCAGGTTCCTTTGTCTATGGGATTCTCCAGGCAGGAATACTGGAGTGGGTTGTCATTTCCTTCTTCAGGGCATCTTTCGGACGCAGGGATCTAACCCACATCTTTTGCATCTCCTGCATTGGCAGGTGGATTCTTTACCACTGCGCCACCTGGGAAGACCCATAAATATACATAATATTGAAATTTAACAAATCAATAAGATTATACTTAATAATTAATATGTAAGGGGAAAGAAACTGCCTGCAATGCAGGAGACACGGGTTCAGTTTCTGGGTCGGGAAGGCCCCCTGGAGAAGGGAATGGCAACCCCCACTCCAGTATTCTTGCTGGGAAACCCCATGGATAGAGAAGCCTGGTGGGCAACAGTCCATGGGGTGGCAAAAGAGTTGGCCATGACTTAGTCACTAAAACCAAAAAACAAATATTAGTAGTTCTGTGTTAACTGTACATTCAGGCAGTCCAGTTCACTAGCTGTGTTGCCTGCAGTGCCTCGGGCGTCCTGATGAAAGAATGGGGGTTCCGTAAGGAAGGTCTGACACTGGTACCTTCATTTACTAAAGTGGGACTCTCTCTGTGTCAGTTTCACCAGAAACCCCAAAGGCCGAGAACAAAACAGTAGGTGCCAAGTCCATCCACGTTCTAAAGGGAAAGGGAACTAGATTACCTGTGTGCCATGTTTTAAGAGACTGTGAAGCGGATCCTGGGAAGCACTAGCTCAGTGCTGGGATGGATGAGCTGGCTTGGCACCTGCCTCCAGGCTCCATGAGAGAACGTGAGAAGATTCCTCTGGAAGCAGCTGTCAGTATGCTGGACGTTTCCCTTCTGCTGCCCAAGCAGGAGAGGGTGGGGGTGCTTCCTCTTCAACTCGTGCCAAATGAGGGGGCCCCTCCACAGGACCGTTTGGAGGGCTTGACCCATCTCCGGTGGAATCTGAGGGACATAGGAGTCTGACTCACTCCTTCAAGTCTAAAGACAAGTGAGGAGTAGGTGACTAGCTCCTGGAGAAGACAGAAGAGGAGAGAAGGCTGCATGGGGAGTGGCTTACACTCCCAAAGTTCCCGAGTTCCTGTGGGTCTGATGTGGTTCTCAAGAAAGGGAATCAGATTTGCTCATTTTAAGAAGGAACGCAGCCAAAGGGAACAAATGGACGGATGAAATGACTTCAGTGGAGGGGCGGATCCTGGAAACTAAGTGGCCGGTAGACGCATCCAGAGTGAGTAGAGAAGACACGGCCCACAAGGGACTGCAGCTGAGAGATCCCCAGAGAAAGAGAAACTATTGAGCTATAAGAAAGGAAGCAACACTGGAATCTGCTGCTCCTAGCGGACATGGACACCAGCTTATCTCTCTACCAACGAAAAAAGACCTCATCTCTTCTCTCCCTTGCTGCAACTGCTGCTGGAACAGCAGCCAGCAAGGAGGCAAGAGTGAGTGAGAAACAGAAATGACACTGACCCTGATCCCCCTTCTCTTCACATTTCCAGGCTGGAGGAGGAGAGAAGCTGGCATTTGAAGTTTTGATCTGATACTAGATGAGACTGGTTCATACCTAAAAAAAAAGACTTTTTAAAATGATAACTCTTTAACCTGTTTGTCACCTGAAAGAAAAAAAGCCGTGAATTTCATCCAAGCATAAGAACAAATCATTACAGCAAGTGTGTAGGGGCACTCGTGGTGTAGGGGAACTCGTGAGAAAACAACATTGCTTTCTGTTTATACAAATCCAGCTTGTTCCAGGAAGAGGTTGCATTTGAAGAGCAGGAGAGTAGTTCAGGGGAGATGGAGAAGCAGGCTGTATCCTGCAGTCCTAACTGCTCATCTTCAGCCTGTGGCAGCCTTAGCTGATAACAGGGAGAAGTTTTATGGAAACAAGTTTGGAGTTTTAATGTTAAACAGGTTGAACTTTTTAAAAAACCAAAGCGGGGTGGGGGTGATAGGGGGGAGAGAAAAAAAAAAAGCTAATTGCCTGTTATACCACCCACGATTTCATGCCAGAGAGGAAGTCCACGAGCAGCAGTGGTGGGAGGGATAAATTGCTTTCTGCTTACATTTAGCAAGTCTGGGTTGCTGGTTAATAGTTACCTTTGCTTCTGAGTGTTATAACAGAATGCAGTCTACATGCTTCAGGATGTTATTGATAGGGTTAATCAGTTTAAAAGTAAGACCTTTAAAAAGCATAAATGACTATGTAATGGGAAGTAGACTACATAAAAATACGTAAGCTACACTGATGCAGTGATTAGCTTGCTGAAAAGGATTTACAAGAGCTAACTTAAAATTTACCTATGTTTCTTTTACGAAAAGGGAGAGTGTTTCTCACTTGCTGTCCCTTTCTGTGATGACAAGAGGCTCAGGAGTATGCTGCTGTGTGGGCTACAGCCTGGTTTTGGGCAGCCAGCATTCATTCCTATATCCTTTTATGTATCACAGGGATTAGAATTATGGAAACATTTCCCAAACTCCTTGCCTTCGAGGTTCTGGATGTGATTTCTTTCTGCCAGATGTATTCATAGGGTATTTTGTAGGTGCGAGGGAAAAGCGGCAGCGCCTAGCAAAATGGCCGTCTGTGGGAAACTTAAAAGTTTTCCGCAGCTCCCATGTAATCTCCTATCAGCTCCTAAATGAGTACTTGCGGGGGAGAGGGAGCAGCTCTGATCAGCACAAAGAGGGGGTGGGGGTTCCCTGTATTTTCCGACCTATGTAAGGGCAGCAACCTCCCAATACTCTGAACTGCTGAATGTGAGTGGCAACTTCCCCCGACTCCTGCAGGTCCTCTAATAGTGCCATCGGGCATCTCAATGCCCTACACTCGACTGCTTTGCTTGAAAAGCCTGCAGTGGTTTCTCTTTTTCTGATTCATCCCTTATGGATACAACTGCCTAGCTGATCTTCTGAAAGAAATGAACATATTTAAAGGTTCCCTTTAAGTTAAAAGTAATTTTTTAAAGCTGTAAGTGACTGCCTTTTTAAAAGAAACTCATGCAATGAAGAGAGAAGTTTGAAAATGGATGTTTAGAAATGTTTATCACTATGTGATCTTGTTGCCCCAAATGTGTTAGACCAAGATTTTCAAATAAAACATATTGTATTACACTGCATTTTCAATAAAGTACGTTCATCTTTCTTTACTGAGAGAAATTAGGGCTTTTTTTTTTACTGTTAATAAATACAATAAAAATGTTTTCAAAATACTGTTTTTCATTTTTAAAACATTTTATTTCTATTTTGTGGATGTTTTAAATATATATACTACACTGAATCAATAGTACATGTATGTAATTTTAAAATAAATACAAAGATTTATGGGGGAGGCACAAGATTTTTTACCACTGTGGATACACAAAGTTTAGAAATCACTGCCTTGTGACACACGTCTCTAGAATCACGACTGATGGAAGCAAGTGCCTACGTATATCTCATCTCAGAATCACCCTCTTTCATCAGTCCCGTCTCTTTCCCACTAAAATTTCCCTGATTCCCACGTGCATGGCCAGGTAGCCAGTCACTGCTGTAGTTGCAGAGTTAAGACTAGACCTCCAAGGGTCTGTTCTACTGTTTCTCTAGGCATAGAAAACTTGTCCCAGAACTCCTCCTGTACCTCACAGAACTTGAAGGACAGAATAACGGTGGCCTCAATGGGTGCGAAACGGAGGCAGGGTCTCTACTTAAAGTGTGGGTACACACACACACACATGCTGAAGATGCAATTTCTGCACATCATTTGGGTCTCTGCTCAAATGTCCTTACCTTATCCAGAAGGACCACCCAGAATCCGTAACAGGTCCCCTGCCCCTGGCTTTATTTGGTTATTTTTCATAGCACTCCTCACCATTTGACAAATTTTATGTTCTGCTTGTTTATTTGCATATTGTCTGTCTGCCCCTTTCTAGAATGGAAACTTTCATGAGTAGAGGAAAGGTTGACCTATACTACTTGTGCTTTTGTTTTCCTAGCATCTAGAAGTGCCTGCCTCTTAGTAGAAGCTTAATAAAAACTCATTGAATGACAAAGCATTTGCTTGCCCAGCCACCTCTGGCCAGCATGGAAACATGACCCAGGCAATGTTTATTAGAAGTACTTGGTCCAGAACTCTGACTCTTGGGTAGTGACTTTCTCTCTTCTGGCACAAGTTGGAGCAGAGGAGCCAGCTACTGCCAGTGTCCTGGAGTCACAGCTTTGGTGCCAGTGTCCAGACCCTGTGCAGTGTCCCTGTGTCAGCACTGCAAGCTGCAGTGACTGTGCCTGCTGGTGTTTTCACTGGACCACATCTGGAGCAGGCTTTTAGGTGAGGTTCTTGGCTGTGTAGCTTCCAAACCTGGTCTCTAACCTTACCCAGCAGTTCTGATTATGACCCCACCTCTTTTTCATAAAAATCCCTTTTCTGCTATAAAACTTTTTTTAAGTTTAAAAAATAGGCTTTGGAGTTAAGACTGCCTGAGAGCAAATGCTGACTTTATCACTGAGCAGTCAGTAAAGCTGACTAAACCATGAAACTGCCTCGAGCTTGTTCCCACATTTCTAAGTAGGTAAAATCAAAGTACTACCTCCTAGGGTCCCATGAGACATTGCCTGCGAAATGACCCGGGACACAGTGTGCACCCTTGCAGCCTTAGATTATATAAGGTCAACAAAGTTTTTTATTTGACAAACAGTATTGGTTTTAACTGACTGCTAACACTTTTAATTAAAGAGGCATTGCATAGACTGATTTGGTTTTCTGTTGACACACAGTTCTAAAATTTAGTGGAATTTGTGCCCTAACGACAGTCATGTTATTTTAACATTTCTTTGAGTTGACTAGATTCAGCTGGGCAATTCTCTGCTACATATGACACCAGTTAAGACTCTCATAATTTGTGGGTGCTACTGGATTGGAACATTCAAGATGGCCCACTTCCCTGGTTGCTAATTAGTGCTGTGAGTTGAGAGCTCAGCTGGGCCTGTCTCAGGACTCTTCTATGAGCCCTGTGGTTTTCATAGCATGGTAGCTAGATAAGAAGCACACTGTGAAAGCTAACAGTTTTAAAGCCTGGGGTACCATAGAAGTCCCAGAACATTCTACTTATTAGTTAAAGCTGGTCACAAAGCCTGCTCAGATTTAAGAGCAGGAATGGTGGGAAGGATGGGTAAAACACTTCACCTCTTGTTGTATGAAACAACGTTGTATGAAAGGGGAAGCTTGTTAGGAGGCCGTCTTTGGAACTGACTACACAGAACTAACGTTTTATGATTATCTATTTACTCTGCTTTAGTCTAAAAATGGAAGAAAAGAGTCCCTTAGCAGTTCAGTAAAAAGGAACTCAGAATTATGTCTTATTGCCCCTTACCATAACATACCTAGACAGCATATTAAAAAGCAGAGACATTACTTTGCCAACAAAGGTCCATCTAGTCAAGGCTATGGTTTTTCCAGTGGTCATGTATGGATGTGAGAGTTGGACTATAAAGAAAGCTGACCGCCGAAGAATTGATGCTTTTGAACTGTGGTGCTGGAGAAGACTCTTGTGAGTCCCTTGGACTGCAAGGAGATCCAACCAGTCCAACCTAAAGGAGATCAGTCCTGGGTGTTCACCGCAAGGACTGATATTGAAGCTGAAACTCCAAATACTTTGGCCACCTCATGCGAAGAGCCGACTCATTTGAAAAGACCCATATGGAATTTGAAAGATGGTAACGATAACCCTATATGCGAGACAGAATAAGAGACACAGATGCATAGAACAATTTTATGGACTCTGAGGGAGAAGGTGAGGGTGGGACGTTCTGGGAGAATAGCATTGAAACATGTATATTATCATATGTGAAACAGAACACCATTCCATGTTCGATGCATGAGACAAGGGCTCAGGGCCGGGGCAATGGGATGACCCAGACGGATGGGATGGGGAGGGAGGTGGGTGGGGGGTCCAGGAAGGGGAACACATGTAAACCCATGGCTGATTCATGTCAATGTATGGCAAAAACTATTACAATATTGTAAAGTAATTAGCCCCCAACTAAAATAAATAAATTTATAAAAAAAAAAAAAAAAGAAAAGACCCTGATGCTGGGAAAGATTGAGGGCAGGAGGAGAAGGGGACGACAGAGGATGCGATGGTTGGCTGGCATCACCGAGTCACTCGACATGAGTTTGAGCAAGCTGAGGGAGTTGGTGGTGGACAGGGAGGCCTAGCGTGCCGCAGTCCATGGGGTCGCAAAGAGTTGGACACGACTGAGCGACTGAACTGAACTGAAGATATAGACAACGGTCAATTTAGGTAGGGTCCAGTGGTGTTAAGTTTATCTTACGGGCAACGGGGAGCCACTGCGAGATTTTAAGCAAGGGGTAATGTCGCTGCGACTCAGAAATGAATTGTCCAATTTATGCAACTAGATAAAGAACCAAAATAAACTCCTGGTTGTTTCCAATTAACTAATTCTTAATGGATTAACTAATTCCAATTTCCTGCTGTCCCATGTTTCCCACTGAGCGGCAAACTCAGAACGCAAGATAAACGTTTCTAACTGGCCCCCTTACTCTGCGGAAACGGCCTCAGCGTTTCAACCGGAAACAGAAAATGACCGCCACAAACCCCACCTAATGGCAGGATGGAGGTCAAAGCTAAGTCCGGAAAGCTGCAAGGCCGGAAGGGGCCGGCTGTTTCCGGAGAAAACCCAACGCGACAGAAACTCCAGGGGCGAATCTCAAGTCGGCCAGCGTCCCAAGAGGGTTCGGCTCCACGACGTCGTATGTGCGCTTTTGCGCAGGCGCGGGGGTACCGCGTTGGAAACGTGTACACAAAACCGTGCGCGCGCCCGTTCTCCGTCCGGCGCATCGGTGCTGTTTTCGAGGGTAAAACCTTTCGAGCTGCAACGCGGGATTTTTTTTTTTGTTGAACTACAACTCCCAGCATGCCTCGCCCCCCATTATTGGTACTAAGTGTGGTTTCCTAGGATAGGTTAAAAGGAAACTCTGACATGACGTACCAAGAAGGAAAAAAATTGAAAACGTTGTTTCAGCGCGTTATTCACAGAAGCCCCAGTGGCCTAATGGATAAGGCATTGGCCTCCTAAGCCAGGGATTGTGGGTTCGAGTCCCATCTGGGGTGGCGATGTTTTTTTTTTTTTTGCCTTTAAAATGAACTTTTCAATAAAACTTTTGCCTTTTCCACCTCTTAAACAATTATAGCGAAATATGCTAACTTGATTTTACTTTTTAAAGATGGGAAGTGGATGCGTGGTTTTGCTAGGTTTGGGGCTACAGTTTGCGAGAATCAATAGACTCCTATTTCCTTCTGAGCCGTAATCTCGTTAAGATTTTGGGGAAGCCGATAGGTTGAATTTTGATATCCCCTTTAGCAATAAATAAAATCTCAACGTTTTCTATTTTAAATTGACACCCACTTGCGATATGCCCTTATTTTCTCCAGGTTCAGCGGTGCTCCCTCAGCGAATGGCGTCTGTCATGACGCAGTCAGGAAACGAACAAGGACCTTCTTTCTCTCCGCCGGGCTTTTTCCAGGCCATTCAGTTACACTCGGCTTTCGTTTGCTTTTCTCTTAACACCTTAGGAAGCCGTTCGGCGTTCGATTAATGCTGCTCGGCAGAGAAGGGAAGTGAGACATTCCACTGTCCTGCAATCGATAGGGGGAGCCTGCAGTCTGGTCCCGACCCTACCATTAAGCGGCTGGGCAGGGGGGGTGAGGGAGTAGGAGGGTCTTAGTGCGCCGTCCCGCAGCCGACTCCGACGACGGGAAAATGGCGGCCTTAGGGTCACCGCTGCGCACTTGGCGAGGCCTTCTACGGGAGTTGCGCTACTTGAACGCGGCCACGGGCCGACCCTATCGCGACTCCGCGGCCTATCGGTACCTCGTCAAAGCTTTCCGTGCACATCGGGTACGGAAGCCCGTGTCCGGGTGCTCCGGCGTCCCCTTTCCGGGGAGGGAGGGAGAGTCGGGTCTGGCGGGATGGAGCACGCCTGGCCTTAATCCATAATCCTGAGGCCCAGGCTTCCTCCAGACAGATCCAGGCCCTAGGCCCTGGTCTAAGACCTAAGCCCGAGGACTAAAGCAAGGCCCGGCGGGAGAGCAAAGTCGTCCTGGGGTGGAGCCGTCCCTGGAGATTCCACTGGCTGTCTTTGGCCTTTGTGGATGGGAAAGTTAGAGGAAAGTGAAATGGAAGAAACAGGGACAAGCGGAAAGATGTTGAGTGTAGGGTTCCTAGTCACAGCGTCTATCCAAAACGCGCCTTCCCTAGGAGAGCTACTCTGAGAAGCAGTTCTTGATGCGGAGAGGGATATTGGGAGCTACTTGAAGAGCGTGACTACGCCGCCACTTTTAGCTGGCTCAGTGGTCAAGAATCCGCCTGCTAATTGAAGAGACGCGGGTTCAACTCCTGGGTGGGGAAGAGCCCCTGGAGGAGGAAATGGGAGCTCATTCTTACCGGGTCCCAAAGGGTGGGACAGGACTGAGCACGCACGTTGTGGAGCTGAACTAGACACTTCCAATGAGGTGGTACGGTGAGTTACAACATTAGTGTGATGTATGACCAAGTAACAATTTTTCCATCTGTAGCAGATAAATATGAACATCCACCATCCTTGGACAATTCCTGTGTGAATTCTGCACTCCAGCACTCTATTTTCCCCGGATAGGCAAGATGGGATGAAAGATAGTTTCTTTTTTCAAACGGGGCAACTGAGACTCAGGGACAGTTGACCTATACAAGCCCAACTAGATTTAGAGTTACTGATCTGGCTTGGAAAGAATTTGCAACCTGTCTCAGAAGCAAGTTGAATAATTAGCTTGGGCTTTAGCGAAGGAACCTGGCGTCCTTTGAGCGGTGTGGAAAGGGGAGAACCATCATCTTAAACTCTTGATTTTCTGAGCCATGGAAGTTAGAATGCAAAATGTTAGAACTAAAGTTCAACTGTTTTGAAAGGTCACGATATTAGGTACTAATAGGAACTTGACTAAAAATGACGAGTAAGATTCACATGGGTTTTGTCTTTTAAGAAGCTTGCGTTCCACCTGAGGAGCCATTTGACCAAGGACTTAGAATAAACAAGGGCTCCCTTGGACTGCAAGGAGATCCAACCAGTCCATCCTAAAGGAGATCAGTCCTGGGTGTTTATTGGAAGGACTGATATTGAAGCTGAGACTCCAATACTTTGGCCACCTCATGCGAAGAGTTGACTCATTGGGAAAGACCCTAATGCTGGGAAAGATTGGGGGCAGGAGGAGAAGGGGATGACAGAGGATGAGATGGTTGGATGGCATCACCGACTCGATGGACATGGGTTTGGGTAAACTCCTGGAGTTGGTGATGGACAGGGAGGCCTGGCGTGCTGCGATTCATGGGGTTGCAAAGAGTCGGACACGACTGAGCGACTGAACTGAACTGAACTGAACTGAAAGGAGTAGAGACGCCTGGAGTCCTGCTATATAGAAGAGGTGGGCTTTACAGGATGGAATTTATTACCCAGGAACTTGAAGAATACTCTCGAGTTAGCAAGTAAATGAGGGTTAGTAAAAGTCCAAGAAGCTGCACAACTGAAAGCCAAGAGGGGAGAGGAACTGACAGCTGAGAGCAGCTAAGGCTTAGGGTGTGGTGGGTGAAGTGGAGGAAGATGAAGTAGGCAGGAATTTAAACTTTATTGTAAATGTAACAGGAAGTCACTCTAAGATTCTTAAGGTGACAAGATTTTAGTGTATGCCTTATAGAGGCAACATTATTTGCCCTTGAGAAAGGCTTGGAAATGGCTGTGAAATCCCTTGGGAATAAATGTGAAATTCATGCTAAAAATTCTAGAAACAACTCTCTGGTATGCATGAGAGGAATTGGGTATGGTTTCTATTTCCTGCTGGCTCAGAGCTAACTCTAATCACCTTTGCCCATTGTCTCTCCTTTCTCTAGGCTGAAGGGATTCAATTAGGGAGAGATTGCCCCTTTCTCCATAGGGAAAATACAGCTTTCTATTTCATTAGATCTCTTTTGATCTCTGGTGGTTCATTTACTAAGTTATATTACTGACACTTCTCTCCTCCTTCTAACTCAGGCTTAGCTGAATCAAGATTGGTTATGTGCTGTCCTATACTAAAGTAGAATTCCTGTTTCAAATTCTATCAAACTAGACTTAAGAGATGAATGTTACTCTTGGTTGATGCTTAACATTAGTGTTGATCTGATAAACTTTTAATTATAAAAGTTAAATTGATTAAAACAGATGAATTCTGTTTTTGAGCAGCTTATATTTTCATATATATGATCTGCAGATGTTAAATCAGACATACTAGTTTTCAGGTTCCAAACCTAGATAGTCCAGTAAAGAAAGGTCAAAGAAAAGCATATGTAGGCAGTGGTGCCCAGAGCTTAATCCACACTTGGTCAGGGCTCCTTAAGTCATTTGAGGCTATGCACACATCTCCCTCTCACCTTTCCTGCCCCTTTGTCACAACCTTAGAACATAAAACTAGTCAAGTAAAGTCTGTGTGCTAATGTACTTAATATGAAAGTTAATTATGACCAGCTTTTTAAGGTCATCAGAATATAGATTTTTTAGATGAAAACATAAATTGTGAGGGAGTATAATTAAGTAATATAAACATATGATTCTCATATATATAAAACCTTCATTTTGTTACTGGTGAAGACAAAACTATTTTTCAGACAAAATAAGTTTTTAATTTTCATTGAAAGGCATGTGCCATATTAACCAAAGTCCACAGTCACATAAAGCAGTCCTTCATTTGTTTGAAGGGTAGAAAGTTCTGTGTTTTATTCTTTAGGTGACATTAATGATTAGTGACCTGACTATAGTTCCTCATCTCTGCATTAACCAACCATGGAACGTCTCTGGACTTTAGATCCCGCATTCGTTAAATTAGGATGTTGAAAGGAGGTAACTTTTTTTTTCCAGTATTAAAATTTGACGATACTCAATGAAATGCTTCAGTGAAACTCCTCGTAAAATTCTTCAGTTAACAGGTGGCCAAATTACAGATGTATTAAGTATACACAAATATATGTTTGTATTTCCTATGTGCAGTTTACTTTTATTCTAGAGAACGCTTGTTTAATAACGCTGTCAATACAGTGGCCCTGTGTCTGCAGCTGGGCTGTTAATAGACTATCTGACCTTGCTACTTCTCCAGGTCACCAGTGAGAAACTGTGCAGAGCCCAGCATGAGCTTCATTTCCAAGCTGCCACCTATCTCTGCCTGCTACGCAGCATTCGAGAACACGTGGCCCTTCATCAGGAATTTCATGGCAAGGGTGAGCGCTCAGTGGAGGAGTCTGCTGGCTTAGTGGGTCTCAAGTTGCCCCAGCAGCCTGGAGGGAAGGGCTGGGAGCCATGAAAATGGAGACATTCCTTGGATGCTGTCTTCATGCAAGAGTTTGCTAATTTCTGTCAATATGTATTTATCATTAAATTTTTTTTTTTAAGTTTAGGGGTTTTCTCTGAAATTTTGTTGACTGAGTGTTTCTCAGGGAGGTTTCATCTTTACTCTCAGTGAATTTACTGAAGTTCTTACACTAGGCTGATTGATGTTCTTGATTTACTTTGAAAACTATTATTTATTTTTCAACTTAAAAAGTAATACAGCCTATTATTAAGGAATTCAAATAGTATAGACATATATAAAATAAAGCCCTCTCATCTTTTCCCTTATCTCTCCCTCCCCTCTTCCAAACCCATTACCAGTCCTACAGTTGCTGACAGTTGGTGTCCATCCTTCTAGATGTTTCCTATGCATAAAATAATTATACAGATACACTTTTTATTTAAAAATACACAAATACGATGTTAAGATCCTGGCAGGAAAGATGGTATGCTCAAACAGGGTTATTGAGGCGAGTTAACACTGGGATATATGTATATATATACATGTGGTTTTAATTAAGGTGAACAAGATGGGCTACAACAGTAGAGAGCTAGTACCTCCCTAGGCCTGACCCTTAGGGATGAGAACACAACCACCACTCAAGTACAGGCTGCGGGAAGACCAGGGAGAGGGTGATGGAATGAGCACACTGACTTCTCTCCCCTTCTGCCTTTTACCCTCCATGTCAAATTGCTCTTCCTCTTGAATTTTTTATCAAGGCGAAGGACTCTACCATGCACTTGGGTGAAAAAGTCAAGAACTTGGGCTTCATTCTGTACTTTTTCTTTTCTCCCAATCAATAAGTTTGGAGCGAAAAACATTTCTGTAAGAACTGTTAGCATCACTATCTCTGTCCTAGTTCAAGGACTGGAAATCATTGGGCTGAACTATTAAACTAGACTCTTAAATGTTTCCTTTGCCTCTAACATCCTGAATTCCTTAAATAAAATTTCTCTCTGAACTACCAATAATTCTTTACTTGTGCCCCCTTTGTTTCTTCTGGTATAATTGTAGACATGTAACCTCTTCTTCCCTGAACTGTCAGCTCCTTTATAGTAAGACAGACACCTCATTCATTTTTGCATCTGTAAAGCATCTTCCACAGTGACTTACATAGACAGTTACTCAGTGGTTTGAATGCACGGCTCAGTTCTACTCACTAGGAGTACAATCTAAACAAACACTCATAAAGTACTTCAAAACATCATCTTTTTCTTCTAAGAGATTAACATTAAAATAACAGTATTAAGAGGTCAAACCAAGCATCTATTCAATTGAACAGATCAAAGAAGTAAAAATGTTTACTATCCTATCTCCCCTGCTCTATTTCATATATGCATGCGTGCTCCGTCACTTCAGTCATGTCCAGCTCCTTGTGACCCCATGGACTGTAGCCCACCAGGCTCCTCTGTCCGTGGGATTCTCCAGGCAAGAATACTGGAGTGGGTTGCCATGCCCTCCTCCAGGGGCCTTTCTGACCCAGGGATCGAACCCATATCTTCAGCTCCTGCACTGCAGGCACCAAGGAAGCCTGAAATTCAAACGTAGGCTTTAATCCCACCTTTATAATCCCATCTTTATAATGTGTGTGATCTTAGCTAGATTAATTGACCTGGGCTTGTTCCCTCTTCTGCAGAATGAGAATGCCAACAAGGTGGTTGTAACAAATGAGAATAATACTTACATAAAACATTTGCACAGTACGTAAGTGCTTGACAAAATCTTGTTTTCATCTTAAACCACTGCACCCTTATTCTTTTATCATGAACGCTTCTCTTAGCCCTGGAGAAGGAAGTGGCAACCTGTTCCGGTATTCTTACGTGGGAAATCCCACGGACAGAGGAGCCTGGCAAGCTACAGTCCATGGGGTCGAAAGTCAGACAGGACTTAGCAACTAAACAACAACTTCTCGAAGCCCTATTGAGAAGGCAGGGGCAACCCACTCCAGTACTCTTGCCGGGAAAATCCCTTGGACAGAGGAGCCTGGTAGGCTACAGTCCATGGGGTTGAGAAGAGTCAGGACACGACTGAGCAACTTCACTTTCACTTTTCACTCGCATGCATTGGAGAGGGAAATGGCAACCCACTCCAGTGTTCTTGCCTGGAAAATCCCAGGGACGGAGGAGCCTGGTGGGCTGCCGTCTATGGGGTCGCACAGGGCCAGACACGACTGAAGTGGCTTAGCAGCAGCAGCAGCTAAGCCCTATTGCCACCAGTCTTCTGAAATAAGTTATTTCCCATGGTTTAAATGATTTGCTTAGGCCATTTCTGTCCATATATAACCAACCTGTACCTCTTATCAGTGGTCTTACCATCCAAAATTAACTGAACTCAACATTAAAAATGGAAGGAATTGATTGTGGAATATGAATTGTATTGGTGATAAACTTTCTATACTTGGAATGTTCTAAAACTAGGGACTCCTGAGGTTTGGGCACTTGTTAGCTCACTATTCTAATTTTTGATGTGGTACATGCTTTATCATATTCCTTCACTTTAGTGTCCCTTACCTGCCATCATTTAACTGCTTCCTCTCACTGAATTTTATTAGTATTTAAATATGCTCAAGCCTCTTCCATCTAAAAACAACCATAATTGACACTTGAACAGCTTGGAGGATTAGGGGCACTGACCCTCCACACAGAACTCTAACTACAATCAGCCTTCCATGGTTCTGCATCTGTGGATTCAACCAACTACAGATCCCGTAGTACTTTAGTATTTACTATTGAAAAAAGTCCAGGTATAAGTGGACCAGCACAGTTCAAACACCTGTCATTCACGGCTGTTATAGTCAGCTTTATCTCAAATATTTTTTCAGCTGTTATCTTCTAACTTGTTCCTCTTTGCAAACAAATTGAATGTATTCAATGAATTGACTGTATTCAGTGAATTGAATGAGTTTTCATTTTCTACATTAAAATTTATTTAATTCTGGCTGGGCTGGGTCTTTGTTGCTGCATGCGGGCTTTCTCTAGTTGCGGCGAGTGGGAGCTACTCCCTAGTTGTCGGTGTGCTTCCCACTGCAGTGACTTCTCTTGTTGCAGAGCACAGTTTCTAGGGCGCACGGGCTTTAGTAGTTGTGGCGCTTGGGCTTAGTTGTCTCACAGTATGTGGACTCTTCCTGGACCAGGGACCAAACCTGTGTCCCCTGTGTTGGCAGGCAGATTCTCAACCACTGGACCACCAGGGAAGTCCTCACTTTCTATATTTTTTAAACTTGTAAAATAAGTTGTATTGAGGTATAATTTACATATAATAAATATACAGGTCAACAAATAATGACAAATAAATGCACCTGTGTAATAACCACCCCAGTAAAGCTATATATTTTCACTGCCCCTCAAAGTTCCCCTATGCCCCTTTGCAGACATCCCCCCTTCCCCACACCTGGTCCCAGGCAACCACTGACCTGCTTGCTGTCACAGTAGATTAATTTGGTCTGTTCAAGTATTTAATACAAATGCAGCCATAATATGTATGTATTCTTTTTGTCTCATGACATTTTTTACATTTTTCATGGCCATTCATCCTTAATCCACTGCAGTCTGGTTTCTCCCCTACTAGAACTGCCTTGCAAGTTTACAAATGACCTTCATCCACTAAACCCAATGGATCATTCCTTATCTTGCTGAGCTCTGAGGAGCATTTGCCACTATTAACCGCTCCTTCCCTTTTTCTCTTGGCTTTTGTGAGACATTATGTTTCCTTCTCACTTGAGCCATTTGTCTTCAGTGTCCTCTTCTGTATATCCCTTACATGTAGGTGTTTCTTGGGTGCAGACCTAGGTCCTTAACCTCATACTCTACGTGCTTTCCCTGGTTGATCACCTCCATTCCAAGGCTTTTAATTATCAACAGGCTAACTCCAGTCCACACCCCCCACCCCGGTCAAGTTATAAAAAACTGTATCTCCAGTGGCCAGAAACCACCACTTAGATAACTCAAAAGCATCTCAAGTTCAGTGCATCTAAAATGGAACCTCCTCATTCCCCCATAAATCTCTCTGGCATTCCCTAACATTTTTACTCAATCACTTGTCAGAAATCTGAGTTATTCTAGACTGCTTCCTTACCTTCACATCCTCAGTTAAATAATCACTAAATTAGATTCTACCCCCTAAGAATCTTGAACCTCTATTGCTACTACCCTATTGCAAACCTTATGTCTTGCATCTTTACTCTGGACCCTTGCCCTCCCTAATGCTGCTGCTGCTGCTAAGTTGCATCAGTCGTGTCCAACTCTGTGCGACCCCATAGATGGCAGCTCACCAGGCTCCTCCACCCCTGGGATTCTCCAGGCAAGAATACTGGAGTGGGTTGCCATTTCCTCCTCCAGTGCATGAAAGTGAAAAGTGAAAGTGAAGTCACTCAGTCATGTCCGACTCTTTGCGACCCCATGGGCTGCAACCTACCAGGCTCCTCCGTCCATGGGGTTTCCCAGGCAAGAGTAGTGGAGTGGGGTGCCCTCCCTAATTGGTCTCACTAAATCCAAATTACGCTCTTTAATCAATTTTCCATAATGTACAGATATGATCTTGTCTCTCCAGCACATAACCCTTCAAGCTAAACTTAACAAGGTCCTCTAGGATCTGGCCCTTGCTAGATCTCTTTAGCTTCATCTCTCCTCTCTTTACATCTGACACTCTAGCCATACAGAAATTCATTCAGTTCTAGAAGCCATGGCTCTCTTTCAACTTTCTGTTGTTCCATATGCCTGGAAAGCTTTCTCCCAACTATCCCCCACTTCTCAGGCTAATTCCTATTCACTCTTCAGCTCTCAGGTTAAATTTTGCTTTCTCTTTTTTTCCTTCTTCCTTCGACAAGGTTTTTATTTTTTTGCACGTGCTGTGTGCTGACCAGGGATTGAACCCTGGGCAACAGAATCAAAAGTGCCGAGTACTTACCACTGGACCACAAAGGAATTCCCTCAACAAGCATTTTAAAATGCCTATTATGGGGCTGACTGTGGCTTCGATATCTTCTTTTCACTCTTTAAAACCTCTGTCTTTAATAGACCAATCAAGTAGCTCACTCAGTTTAGGCTTGGTTCTTGCTATTTCAGTCAGTTCAGTTGCTCAGTAGTGTCTGACTCTTTGGGACCCCATGGACTGCAGCACACCAGGCCTCCCTGTCCATCACCAACTCCCACAGTTTACTCAAACTCATGTCCAATGAGTTGGTGATGCCATCTAACCATCTCATCCTCTGCCATCCCCTTCTCCTGCCTTCAATCTTTCCCAGCATCAGGGTCATTTCCAGTGAGTCAGTTCTTCACACCAGGTGGCCAAAGTATTGGAGTTTCAACTTCAACATCAGTCCTTCCAATGAATATTCAGGACTGATTTCCTTTAGGATGGACTGGTTGGATCTCCTTGCAGTCCGAGGAACTCTCAAGAGTCTTCTCCAACACCACATTTCTGAAGCATCAGTTCCTTGGCACTCAGCTTTCTTTATAGTTCAACTCGCACATCCATACATGACTACTGGAAAAACCATAGCTTTGACTAGAAGGACCTTTGTTAGTAATGTCTCTCATGTCTTGGTATTTCTCCTCTCCATAAACTTCAAATGGTTATGAATTTTGACTAGACTGTTTCTGTCTGGTTTTGAGTCATTAGTACTTTGCTTGTCCTTTGTATGGATAAATGTTCAAGAAACAAATACAAACATAATGATAAGAACAAAAGGTTCACATACTAGGATTATGTGGGATGGAAAAAAAGCAGCGTAGTTTTGAACTAAAGGCAGGCTAATCCAAGGCACTTTATGTTTGTAAGGTAAACTTGTAATCACTCAACTAAAAAGATATAATTTACAACAATTTCTGTTTTTGGGGAGATCATGCTACATGCAGGATCTTAGCCCAACCAGGGGTCTAGCCACTGCTCCCCTGCGGTGGAAGTACAGACTAGATCACCAGGGAATTACCCCAGAATTTGAATTTTTTAATCTGTATTTAAATTAACAGGAACAATGTTTATAAAATTTGTTATTAGGTAGGTACTCATGATGAAAGAATCACTGCAATATTAAATTTTACTATATAGCCTTTATTTACTAGATTAGTTTATAAATTAGAATAAAATGAAGAGTTGTCCGCTCTGGATGGCTAGCAAAATGTATGCTATTTAGGTTGGTGCAAAAGTAATTGTGGTTTTGCCAATCATTATAACTAGACTCAAACACATCTTTATTAACCAAAATAGGAACCATTACAATCAACATATTTTTGCCAACAAGAAATAAGTTTGTTTATTCCTATGGCATAAAAATCCGTGCTTCGGGATCCCATGAACTCCTGGAAAGCATTTTCTGCCTCCTGCTGGTTGTGGAAGCATTTTCCCTGCAAAAAGCTGTTGAGATGCTTGAAGAAGTGGTAGTTGGTTGGCAAGAGGACAGGTGAATATGGCAGATGAGACAAAACTTCGTAGCCCAATTCGTTCAACTTTTGAAGCACTAGTTGTGCAATGTGCAGTTGGGCATTCTTGTGGAGAAGAACTGGGCCCTTTTTGTTGACCAATGCCAGCTGCAGGCATTGCAGTTTCCGGTGCATCTCATCAATTTGCCGAGCATACTTCTCAGGTGTAATGGTTTCCTAGAGATTCAAAAAGCTGTAGTGGATCAGACTGGCAGCAGACCACCAAACAGTGATCATGACCTTTTTTTAGCGCAAGCTTGGTGTTGGGAAGTACTTTGAGCTTCTTCTCAGTCCAACCACTGAGCTGGTTGTCATATAAAATCCACTTTTTGTCACGTCAAAATCTGCTCAAGAAATGGTTCGTTGCTGTTGCACAGTATAAAAGAAGATGACACTTCAAAACGACGATTTTTTTGATTTTCAGTCAGTTCATGAGGCACCCACTTATCGAGCTTTTCCACCTTTCCAATTTGCTTCAAATGCCAAATGACCATAGAATGGCTGACGCTGAGTTCTTCAGCAACTTCTTGTGTAGTTGTAAGAGGATCAGCTTTGATGATTGCTCTCAGTTGATCGTTATCAACTTCTGACCGCCAAACACTGCGCTTTTCATCTTCAAGGCTCTCATCTCCTTTGCAAAACTTCTTGAACCACCACTGCACTGTATGTTTGTTAGCAGTTCCTGGGCCAAATGCGTTGTTGATGTTTCGAGTTGTCGCTGCTGCTTTACAACCCATTTTCAACTCAAATAAGAAAACTGCTCGAATTTACTTTTTGTGTAACATCATTTCCTGCTGCTGCTGCTAAGTCGCTTCAGTCGTGTCCGACTCTGTGCGACCCCATAGACGGCAGCCCACCAGGCCCCTCCGTCCATGGGATTTTCCAGGCAAGAGTACTGGAGTGGGGTGCCATTGCCTTCTCCGAACATCATTTCCTAGTTTACAATAAATATAAAATAAACAGCAAGTAATAAGTCATTAGCAAAACAGCAAAGTAAGAAATGTGCATTAAAATGATATACAACATAACCACATTTAAGAATGTATTCCAAAAATAAAAAATTAAAAAAAAAAAATGTATTCCAATATCAAACAGCAAATTTTAACAATGCAAAAACTGCAGTTATTTTTGCACCAATCTTGTACCTATTCTAATTTTTAATTACCTAGTTGATGGCATGTATAGATTAAGAGTATATACTACTCTTGTAAGTTCCTGTTTCCTTATGACAACTCATTCCTAAAGGAATGGATATCATTGCTAGAATTTACACAAAGACATATTCACAGGTTTTGTTTTTTTGTTTTTTTGGAGAAGAGTAATACACAGTTACTAAATTTTAAAAATTAAAAAAAATTTACAAAGAGAACAAACTTCTACTTCTGTTAATGACAGTCTAGGTAATTTAGCTTAACATTTCGGTTGAACACAGCTAAAAACCATGGATGAAATATTTTAATTCTTAAAATCATTAAAGATCTATTAAGATAAGTAGGGAAATAGTAGGCCAAATCTTAGAATAACCAAGAACCAAGAGAAGTGCAGCACACAAAGGCACATTTTTGGCCTCAGGGCATTTGCCAATTTAGTAGCGATAGCTTCAGTTTTGAAATTAACCTGCACTTTTGGTGGGATCATAGAGGTTAGGGAGGCAACAGGCAAAGTCTCAGGCCCACCAAAGTGAGCACTCTAAGGAATCCACACTCACTTTAAACTAGGACTCTGGAGTTCACTCTCAAGGGTGAACTGGAAATAAAAAAGTCCTTGTCAGCCTTTCAGACCAGATTTTTGCCATTTTGGTGTCAAGAGAAATTAAAGCATTGAATTTGTATTATGATGATCCTTGACACGTATTTCAAATTACTATCAGAAAAAAAATAAAAATCCTCTTTGGAGAAAGACAGCATTATATCCTACACATATTTTTTGTTCAGCAGACGAAGATAATCAGATACATAAGAAAACAAGACCCCAAAAGTGAAATCCAGGAGAAACAATAGACACAGAACCATAGAAAACTCCAGATATTATAATTAGCAAACTCAGATTACAAAACAATTATGATCACTGGATCAAATAATAGCCAACCTTGGGAATTTCATCAAGGAACCAGAAACCATAAAAAATGACTTAGATTTGAAAAACAACCAAATAAAAATTCTGTAACTGAAAAAATAAAGAATTCATCAGATAGGTTTAACAGCAGACTAGATACAGCTGAAGGGAGGTTAGTGAACAATAAAATTCATCAGAAAAAAAAAAGCATCAAGAAGGTAGCTTGTCACAAGGTGGAAAATGCAAAGAGAATAAAGAGATCTAGAGGAAACAATGAAAACTTGATTTGGAGGTCCAGAAGTTGATGAATGACAGTATTCAAGAATAGCCAAAAATTTTCCTGAAATTGATTAAAAAAAAAGATGTCAGTCCACAGTTTCTAAAAGCTCAATGAATCACAAGCAGAATAAAAATAAATCCACACCCAGATACAGTAAGCTGCAGAAAAACACAGGCAAAAAGAACACAATTTGAAAGCAGACAAAAACAGCTTTTTTCAAAGGAATGACAGACTGAGAACTAACTTCCCAGGAGCAAGGAAGGCAGCAGAATGATAGAATCTATGTGCCAAAAGAAAATAACTTTCAACCTAGACTATCCATCTAGAATTGAGAAAGGCAAGATAAAGGTCTTTTCAGATCAACAAAAACGGCAGAGTTCTCTACTAGCAAGCCAATATGAAAGTAAACCCTGAGGCAGGGCAGGCAAGTGTCCAGAAAGAGCTAGACAGTAAATATTTCAGCCTTGCAGGCCATAGGGTAGGGTATCTGCCAACCACTTAACTCTACTGTTGTAGTCTAAAGAAACTGTAGACAGTAACAAATGAACAAGCCTGGGAGTATTCCAATAGTCACAACTAGTGATTAGAAACTAGTCACAAAAATTGGCAATGGCCTGGATTTGATGAGTGAATTGTATATTGCTGACTCCTGTCCTACTAACGTTTAAACATCAGACAAAAGGGAAATGATGCCAGATGGAAAGGCAGAGATTGCAGAAAGAAAGAAAAAGTGGTAAATAAACAAACATTGATATGAAATTTGGTTTTAAAAAGCCATAATAAACTGGGAATTCCCGGTGGCCCACTGGTTAAGACTCCACCCTTTCACTGCTGCGGGCCCAGGTTCAGTCCCTAATTGGGGAGCTAAGATCCTGCAAGCTCTGGGGTGCAGCCAAAAAAAGAAAAGAAAAAAAAACAAACCAAAAATCTAAACCACATGATTAACAAGTGCATTTATCTTGGGAAGAGGTTTAAATGGAGTTAGTTTTCTCCGTTCTCTGTATTATCTCTCTGGGTGAAGTGTAAAGGCATTGATTAGACTTTGATACATTAAAAATGCCCCTTAGAACTTCTAGAGTAACTGCTAAAAGAATAAAAAGACTAAAATTTCCAAACTACCAGAAGGGGAAAAAATGAAATGATTAAAAGGCAGACAAGAAAGGAGAGAAAATTAAACCTAATACTGGTGAGATAAATAGACAACAGCTTTAAACTCAAGCACGTATGCAATTACATGAATATAAATGAGTAAATGCTTCAATTAAAAGGCAGTGACTATCAGATTATTAAAAGACAAAAACTATGTTTTCTGAAAATAAGAGATTTATGTAAAATGTGAGCAATCAGAAAGGTAGAAAGTAAGCGAGAGATAAGAACTAAACTCTCTTCACTAACACAAACCATTTCAATATTTTAGTATATTTTCCTCTTAAGGATGGCGTGCTGCAGTCCATTGGGTCATAAAGAGTCAGACACGACTGAACGACTGAACTGAACTGAAGGATACTGTACATGTAATAGTGTTAGTTGTTCAGTCGTGTCCGACTCTGTGACCTCATGCGCTACCCAGGACAGCCATATGTAATAGTGCATTTCTCTCACACATATTAATTTGTAAATTTTTCTTTTACTGTAAATAGTTTCCAAAGGATGACATTCTATGTATTTGGAGTTGTTTGAATTTTCAACTCTCTGAATAACTGGTAGGAAACTATCTTTTCAGTTACTAAACACCAATGATTCTAAGATAGACCCAATAAGCTTTTAAAGGGATCTTGGGGGGAATTCCCTGGCGGTGGGGCCAGTGGTTAGTTCTCAGAGCCTTCCCTCTGAGGAATCTAAGATCTCCCAAGCTGCACTGTAGGGCCAAACAAAAGGGGTGCAGTGGGGGGGCACCTTGAGACTACAATTGCTATTTCATGTACATTTTTTATTGATCTTGCTAATAAAGTTCAAAGACAATGTATATAACATTTTAATGAAACAAAAAATTTCACCATTATTTTCTTTCAAAGTACCTGTGTCTCATCATTTTACAATAAAAGTTAAAACATCAGGACAAGGCTCTGGGATAGGCATTTTCTGTGAGCTCATTTAGGCCTCACAAACGCATAGCTTCATCGGAGGTGGAGATTTAACGGAAAAAATCACTTAAGGTCCCACAGTTAGGAATCCGTCCACCTATGTCTGGAACGCAAGGTGATGGCTAAGCTACCAGCTTTCTTTTCCATTGTCAAAGCTGCTGATACACCAAAAAGGCCTTATCTTTCAAATTTAGCTGTCAAGTAGGAAAAAAAAATTCTCTACAAGATGACCTCCTTTCCTTTCTTAGAATACTGCTTCTTTTTTATAGCTTCTAATTTAGACTAACAGCTTCCTGCTATATAAGTAACGATGATAAATCCGAATGGGTTGGATGGCCTGCTCCTAGTGTATTAATTTCAGGCGTTATTTCCTGAACCTAATTTATTCTAGTTGGGCGGTTTAAAGCCTCTCTGCATAGATTAAGGAAAATGACCCAGCTGTCAGATCTCCAGGGCTTCTTTTGTAGAGGGTCGGGTCGCAATGAGAAAAGGGTTGAGTCTACCTGATCACAGGACCCTGGGCCTGTGAAAACGAGTTAATTGGTCAGGTCAATGAGTATTGTCAGGAATACGCCCATAATAGCTACTAACGCTGCTAACCTCCGTCGAAATGCCAGATATGGTTTCTACTTACTTTCGACTCTCGCTAACCCTCTGGCCCACTGGCTAACTTGGGTCTGGCTCGCCAGCACACCGTGCGGCGAAGCCCTAGCGGACCCGCAGCCGGGCGAGTGAGGTTTCGCGCCCGGGGCGGATCCGGCCCGAGGCACCCGAGTCTCGCGATATCTGGAGACACGCGCGGGAGAGGCCGGCGTGCACGCCCCCGAGAGACGTTAGGGTGGAACCCCTCCCGTGCGGGGCGGGCGGAGCGAATACAGTTAGACGCCAGTTGGTGGAGCCCCCGCGGGAAACGACTAAGCGCGAGGAGCGTGCGCGCTCACGTCGCGGCGACGGTGGCGGCGAGCGGCGTCAGAACTTGGAGGGGGGGCTGACGTCTTCTGGCGGGTGGCGGTGTTGGAGACGAGAGCTTGCTTAGCCGGTATTGCTTCCGTCCCAGGAACCGACGGAGAGAGAGGGAACGAGGGTCGCTTTCGGGGGCTGCTGACTTCCACGTACGCGTCGTCGTGAGGAGCCGCAGCCCGGACTCTCCTGCAACCCCTCCGGCTTCCTTTCCGCACGCCTCGAGGCAGCGGCGGCAGAGACAAGCGTCTCAGCTTCCCCCACCCCTTCCCCTTGTCCCCCCCGCCCGAAAGGGCCTTTTCTGCGCCCCACCCCCGCCCGCCCGCTACGCCGCCGCCATGTCGGCGCAGGCCCAGATGCGCGCAATGCTGGACCAGTTGATGGGCACCTCCCGGGACGGTAAGTCTCTGCCAGTGCCCTGGGGGTGGGGGAAGGGATGGGGAAGGCGAGGGGAAGGGGCTCCGCGGGCGCACCTGGGCTTGTGTGTGTGGCTGAGTAAGGGGCTCCCAGATTGGTAACACGAGGTCCCGGCTCCCGTCCCATCCAATGAGGGCTGGGCAGGCGGGCCCGGGGGGCGGCGACCGAGCGGATTGGCGGGAACTGCTGCCAATGGGGTCAGGCGGGGCCTGGAGCCTGAAAGGAGAGTTTGAGCTCCGAGTGTTGACTTGGCTGGGACGGGAGAGCCCACGTCTCTCCTGCGTAGTCGGGCGGCCTGTCTTGTCGCTGGCTAGGTACCTGCGGACCGCTAAGGCCTCCGCCCCCTGAACTAATTCCTTAACCCAGAGCTGTGGGATCAGCCCTCGCCGCCGCCCTGCGGAGTATCCAGAGAGAACTGGTCCCCACCCTCCCCCCCTTTACCTAGGTCCGGAGAAAACCTTTCCTAGAATCCAGTCCCAGAGATGAAACCACCATTCTTATGGGAAAATCTGACCCAAACCATGGTTTCCTGAAGCGGGTGTGTTTGGCCCATTTTGTGAAAAGAATGTTACGGCCTGTTTTTTCCGAGAGACCTCCATTTTGTTAGACAATTTAATAAAAGCTTTGTTCAGTAAATATTGACGAACTTTGTATGTGCCCCGAATAGAACCATTTTGAAAATGTGGTGCCCAGTGAAGTAGAATTGAGGGCAACAACGATGCTTTTAGGCGCTTAGGTTAGTGTTTGTATAAAGAACCACTAATGGCTGGATATCTTTTTGTCATAGAGAATTTCTAGGTAAGATGACATGCTGTTGCCTTTTTGATGATGGTAATTAGTAATATACTCTGAAATTCGAGTGAAGCCCATGCTAATATGGAGGAAGGGTCTAGTCCACTACTTTCTTAGAAACAAAGCCAATACTTGCTCATTTTTGTATGTTGCTTGTTCAGGCAAATAGTTTCTTAGCCATTAAACCAATGCTTTTTTCTTGACAAGTTACTTAAGTTGTTTGATGTAAGAGAAAAGGCACACTCTTAACTTTTCAGCAGTCGCTGTTGTAATTTCCTTGAGTGCTTTGCAGCAAAATGTGAGTAGATTTAAAACATTTTATTGAATTCAAATGTTTTTAGCAGTGCATAATTTGCATGGTTTATCAGTGTTCATAATTCAGTTTTAATAAAAACCCACATTTGGAGCTTTTCTTTGAACGTATAGAAAAATAGGTGTAGGTCGCAAACCTACTTGTGGTTGTGTATAGAGGAGGGGAAGATTGGGAAGGAGATGAATTTTATTTATGTAGTAAACCCTTGAAAGTTAGCATTAATTAAAAATGCCACTGGAGAAACTAATATCAGTTAACATTTTTCACTTTTAGGTTAGATTGGTTTTTATAACTGTAGCATGTTTTAACATTGCTCCTTTTCCATTATGAAGATGGTATTGAGAAGGGGCTTAATTCAGGATTTTAACTAACAGAATAACTAATCTTTGTAGTAAAATTATAGAAATCATTTTATTTAAGACATACTTTACACCATCCTATTAATCCTAGTTGGATGCCATTTTTGGTATCTTCCTCATGGATTTAGCTTCCTAATTTTACTGGGAGGGTAGTTGGAGCAAAGCAATTATTATCACCTGATAAATTTCCAAACTAGACTGCAATCTACTGTTGCAAAACTGAATTAAAATATATGTGTGTGTGTGTGTACTCACATACATACATACATATTTTTCCTATGTGTGCAATCCACAGAAACTTGGGTTTCTTAAAATCCACTCTGCTTTGTATACAGAAAAATTTATATTTTTATGTGTCTGTTACTGGATTTTTTTTTGCCTCCAGACTAAGGATTTACCAATGAACTCATGTTTACAAGTCCACGATATTATTTTAGCTGAAATGACTGGATTTTCACTGCTGTGTTGGGCTAGAAGTAAGAAACATAACTACTTTCAAGGAGAAAAATGTTTTTCAGATACCCAGATTAGTTCTTTTATGTATATAGAAATCAGAGCATTCTTTTCCTTCTTACCACATAATGAGTTTACATATTCATCTTATTCAGGACCTTCAAATAATTAGGATTTTTTTTTTTAAGTGTTCAGTCAACTTCAAGTTATCCAGGGATAGGGGATATGGACGCCTTCCTGAATAACACCATGTAATTTGAAATTATATAATGGGAAGCTTTGTATTGGACACAGGAACAGTTTAAGGGAATGGTTACTAAGAAGCGGAAATGGGGTCCAAGGGGTGGGAGAGAGATGGGAGAGGTAGGTAGGAGAGTATTTAAAGCAGCTGTGTCCAATTTTTTTTTTTTTTTTTTTTAACCCCACAGACTATAAAGCAACCACTGTCTTTTTGTCGGGGTGGCAGTAGCCACCCCCTCTGCTCTTAGAGAGCTGTCTGTGAGGGGATCTGAAGCGGCACAGGCAGCCTAGGGCACTTTCTCTTTCCCTCCTTCGCCCTCTAATGAAAAATTTATTTCCTCTTTCCCACCCCCAAATCAGAATTTCTAATTAGTTCCTTTTTAAACTCCTTGGAGATTTGTCTGTTAAATGTAACTTGGAATTACTTAAATTAGTTAATCATGTAGATGACCTAAACTTTACTGAAATTCTCAGAAGAGGGACTTTTAGTGGGAAAAAGGAGAGGTAATTTTGGATCACTGGGCACTTCCAGAAAGGACAGTCCTGGGTGAGTGGTGGAAGTGGGAGGCTTTGAACAACCAGAGGGCAGCATGATCGCGCTGGGAGGCTGGGCAGGGGGATGACCAGGAGGTGGGAGAGGAATGCATAAGGGAAGTGGGAGGGCCAAAGACAAACTTTGCCTTCTTTGCAATTTTGCCTAGGGCCCTGGTGGTGGCAACCGCCTGTGTGCCACTGAAAATCGTGCCGATGCCTGGCATACTGCATAAATGGAAGCAGGGTACCGCGTGAGTTGAAACATTGGTCACACTATATAAAGTTTGTATATGTGAATCAGTGTAACTCATACCCATGTAATTGGGGGTCTGACTGTATTTGGATTTTTCTGATAAGGCATCATGGGCTAAGGAAAAGAGCACTGGGCTGAGACTCAGGAGACCTGGTTTCTAGCCCCAGCTGTACCTCTAATTGTAACCTTGGGTAAGTCACTTAACCTTTTTTGCCTCAAGTTAAATCTGTACTTTGTTAAATGAGAAGCCAAGTAATTTCTTATGTTATCATCAAAAATGTTGACAAATACGTATATTTTAAATTTTTTAAAAGGAAGTAACCATAGGTGAATATTAGTATCTTATTTTAAGATACATTAAATTTTATTAATACTTTGTTTTAGTTGTTAGCAGTAACAGAAAAGAGAGGGATAATTTGTTTTCCCCAAAATACTGCATTTAAAAGGGAGGAGCAACACAGGAAAAGTCAAACAGCAGTTCAGTTGAATTGTCTGTGTGATGGTTGGAGGAACCTAGTGTCCTCACACAGACTATAGTCATTTTTGTTGTGTTGGTTTAATTGAAAGGGTGTCCCTTAGCTAAAGCCCTTTTGCCAGAAAATATGGTTTAGTTATGAGAGGTCTTTAGTCCTGACCCCAGAAAGGTCTTGAAAGATTTGAGGGACAGAAGTTAAACAAAATTGAGGGTGTATATTTAGGTTACTTTCTAAGTTTAGCAACTGGGGAAGTTACAGAAGGTAGTTTTAAGGATTCCATACCTCTTGAATTGCTTGCTTATAACTCTTAAATGGGAACAGAGCCCATCTCTGAAAGGTTATATCAGACCAGAAATGGCAATCTGCCCTCAAAAACAACCAGTAGACTATAGGATTCAGAATATAGATTAGAATTTTACAGCATCATTTGTTGTCCATTATGGTTAGGGAATGTTTAGGGCAAGCTAAAGCTTTCAGGTAATTTGAGCTGCTTTGGATGATAATCTTTCTGAATCTATGATGTACTTTCTCAGTTAACAGAGTACATTAACCATAATTAAATATTTTTGCTGATTATTTATATTGTATGGTGGTTGTATCTTATGGGATGTAAAGTTAAAGGGACGTGCATCCTAGGAGATAATCAGGAAAATATAGTTCAGAAAATCAGTTACTTGTTCCTGGTACTAGTGATACATAACTGTTGAACCTATAAGACAGTATGACCATGCTGCTTTTCTTCAAAGTAAATATTGAATCAAAGATTGTAGTGTTCTCTTCAGTGGATTTTCTTCATAAAATCACCTTGACTGTACTCTGTGTTCCTTGAGTTGTCATCAACATCGAGAGCATTTTCTCCTCATTTTCTCTCATTAACATAATGGATCATTTATTTCTTGGTCAGTTGTAAATCATTCTTCTATTCCACTTGGATTGTTCATTTTAAGTGAAGGAGGCGTAGCCTTTAATGTGTAAGCACACATTTTTTGATGTAATAATGGGATATATCTAATTCTAGAGCTTGTGAATTCTTTTGACATTTTAAGAAATTTTAACAAACTTTAAATAGCTAAACATAAAGTTAAACAGCTGTAGTAAATATATGATTTTATCAGAGGTCCAGGCATATCAAAACATTGAAAACTGTTAACACTCACATAGTGAATTCGTTTAAAAAAAACTAGTTTTGAACTCTGAATGATATTTCTGACTACAGTACAACTCAGAAAACAATAATAGTATCACCTCCTACAACTATGCATTGTTCTTAGATTTTCTACAGTTTGGCTCTCCTCAAGGAAACCTGTGCTTCTGAGACATTCTTTGCTTTGGGTAAAAAAATAAAATAAAATTAAAAAAATCATTTGGTCTATCAGTGCATAAGCTTTATAAGCAGCAAGTAAATACTTTGATTTGGTTTGATTAAGATGTCATATAGGGATAAATGTTAGTGAGCTACACCTTCAAGATGGGTAGCAAGAAGTTAAGGGCAAGTAAGGTGTCATGGATGTGGGTGAGGTTTAGTGAGTCAGTGTTCAGTACCAGGTGGTTCATATAAACATTAAACCTCGGAGTTGCTAGGGATTCAGGCAAATTCAGGGTTGCAAGGATAGGCAGAGGGCTTAAAACTGTGGACAAGACTAGATAAATGAGACAGGAACTCCTCAAGAATGGAATTCCAGAAAGGTGCTTGAAATGGACTGAATCCTAAAAGCTCAGGGCTACTAGTATATTCACTGAGTACACATACATGACTGTACTACCCAACTTAATAATCAGTGTATGATAAAACTGTAGGTAAGAAGATGAAGAAAGTTGGAACATTTTGCTGGAGAAAGAGTGAGGGAGTGAGAGGAAGGGTAAGTTTATGACAGTAATCTTACGGATTCGGCACCTGCAAAAGTCATTCTGTTCCTTTAAGTTCTCATACACTAGCAGCTGCTAGGATAGAAATTAGAAGGCAAGGCCTTTTGATCATTTAATCAGTTATGTAAGATTATTGAGGATGTAGAGAAAAGTAGTTTGTAAAAACTCTGAAATTAGCTACAGTTTTGTTTTAACTAAGTAGCTTAAGACTTGAAAAGTCAAAGCCATAAGAAAATAACATGTAACTCAGTCAGCTGAATAAATGTTATATTTTGCTATTTAACATGGGCTAGAGAAAGGAGTCTTTAAAACTTTTTTCTTAAAAAAGCACTCACTAGATACTGATCCTTATGTTCTAATTTAGTTGTGAACCATGTGCAATGATGTTTGACCTCTGTGATTCTACATGAAAAGAATTTAACCAGCTGACCTTGCTGAATCTTTTGTCATGTCTCCTGAATGCATGGTAAATTGTTTGTTTTTATTTTCTTGAGACCTCAGTTTTCTGCAGACATCAGTTTTCTCTTTCAGAGTTAAACTTTACAAAGCTTTTCCTTTCAATAAAATTGGTTAGATATTTATGGATAGTATCTATAGTATATGTACCTTGCTGTTTGGTGGCTTCTGTATTCTGTCTTACTGCTATGTTATACATTATACTCTTCTCAGTCTCTTAAGGGTGTGTTTTAGATCAGGGTTGGCACTATGGCCCACTAGCTTTTTGTAAATCAAGTTTTGATGGAACACAGTTGTGCCCATTTGTGTATATATGGTCTGTGGCTGCTTTGCTTTGCAGCAGAGATATATAGCTGGTAAGTTTAAAGTATTTGCCATCTGGCCCTTTAAGAAAAAGCATGTTGACCATTGTTCTAGATCAGTGTTTCTCAAAAGTGTGTTGCCTGATCAACCTTAGCATCACCTAGAAACGTGTTAGAAATACAGATTCTTGGACCTACCTCCAGGCCTACCAAATTAGAAGTTCTGGGGTTGGGTGCAAGCAATTTGTGTTTTAAGAAGCCTTCCACGTGACTCTGATGCTCATTAAAAGTTTGAGAAACCCTGTTCTAGATAAATGTTACCCAAATGTTAGTCACATACATCACTTTACTATTTTTTACCCTGTTCACTTTACTATTTTTTACCCTGTTTTAACATTTTTAATTGTCAACTCACTTTCTGAAAATTTAAGCCAACTTTAAAGTGAAAGCTTATGTCACCAGAAAAATAAATACAGTGAAAACAACATGGTGTTATAAGAGAAAACTAGATTCTGTTGTCATTTACCTGTGCTAAAAATTAGAGCTCGTTAGATGTGTTAATTAAACACATACTAGGCAGCAAGTGGGAACTTTTTTCTTGACTTAATCATGGTATATAATCACCACTAAGTGATTGAGTGGTGTTCAAAATGTCATGCTGGTGAAATTATGTAACACCTAAAATCACTTTTTGTACAAATTCCATACTTTAGGAAATGCAGTTCTGATTCCATACATGGAAGGAAAGCTGTTTGAACTGTACATATCTAAGCCCCTAGGTAGAAATGACTTTTCCTTAGAAATAGACAGAAATACACACCCATAAGATGGAAGGATATAGAAGTCCCTCGAGAGGTCCATTCAGACTTGTAGGATGAAATTGCCTATTTAGCTTGATCTTACCCCTCCATTAATGTTCTGGTCTGTGGTGGTCAGTATTTCTGCAGGATTTCACCAACCTGTTACACAGTGGGATTGTGAAAAGGTGCTGGCTGTTTGTCAAAGAAAACCCATGAGCTAGAAACGGGAGAGAAGTGCTATGATTCTGCATTATGGGCAGGGAACCATCAGGGCATGCTTACTAAGGAAAACAGTTGATTCACCTCAGATTTTAGAAACCAAGTATTTTGAGAAATTCTGGTATGAGAATAAATTAAATGATTTAGTTTGTCTCATAGTATTACAAGGAATACTTCCCCAGACATGGTATTCTGATACCAGCTGATGTGTTTTAGGATGTAGTAATTGTTGGTGCTACTAGAACCTGAATATCCCTAGGTTGCTGGGTTGCTTCAGATTTTTCTTACTTTCTTTTTCTTAGAGATTATGGACATATTTGCTGCTTTTGTCATTTGACTCCGCAATAAAGTAGTGACATAAAACTCTGACCCTAGACAGACTGAAAGTCTAGTAGGGAGTGAAGATGTACAGTAAGTGATAAATTCTGTATGCTGATTACATATATAGATATCTAATTTTGAAAAAATGTTAAAAATATAAAAGACCGCCAAACACCTCTAAGACTGAACAAATGTTGTTTTGTAAGTTTCCCTTAAATTAAAAAAAAATAAAAGTGTTACAAATGAAGTCTCTTAAGTTCTCCTTCACAGTTTTAGTCCTTTCCCCCAAAGGCATTTTTTGTGAATATGTCAGTGGATTTTCTTCTGTGTTGTTTCAGTACTTGTAAGGCTCAGTCTCCTTCATGCTAATCTGTTTTTTCATTTTAAATTCCTTCATCATTGAGTTGTCTGTCACCTCTGTCCTTTGATATTCTCATTTCTTTTCCATTTTTGTTTCTTTGTTTTAGATTTGGGGAGGCTCTGCTTAGCTTTTATAGCAATCACCAACCACTGAAAACTTGCCTCCTTAATAGACACATCTGCCAAGTACTTTTTCTTCTGCTCTTTTCAGCTATTTCTTCATACCAGAGATAGCTTTTGTTACTTCTAATTTTGTGTATAAAACGTTGTGGATGATAGAAGGCACCAGATATCCAGAGGATGAGTGTTATTGTGTCAGAATTGTAACTCTGCAAGTAAGCATCAAAATATAAAATTTAGCAGGCTACAACTTTTTAGTAATTGACTTCCCTTAATGGCATATACCATAAAACAAAGTATATGTAATCCACTTTTAGGACTACATTTGTGGGTAACTATTTATTCAAGACACACTTCTAATGTGTGCCTTAAATCTAAGAGGAGCAACATGTTGATTTCCTAAAGCATATATCCCCTGGCAGAAGTGTGATGGCACTGACCCCTGCCAGTGGCCAAGACTGTGCTTTATAGAGAAGATAGGGTTGTGGCAAGGGGTGGAATAGAATTCTTGCAATGCAGCTACTTTAGTATTTATTTTTGAACATTTGCTTTACCATTCTGTTAGCTCTTAAAGACCCTGAATAAGGTTTTTCTCCCGCTACAAGGCTGTTTCTCTGTTTCATTCCTTATAATTTTTTTATATGGATTTTCACAGACAAATAGACTGGAAAATCTGAAAAATTATTTTAACATTATTTATCTTTGATATTCAGCAAGAACGAACTTGTCTTGGAAATTTCTTCTACAGTGGGCATTGCGTTTTAAAAATGGGCTTGTCATGGGGAATATGATGGTGGGGGTGATACAAGTACCTATTTGTGATGATAAACCTATAGGACCATATGAAAGAATTAAGAGGGCTAGCCTTTTAATACCCTTATTTTTTGGATTTTTCTAGGGGAAAGGAAAGCCTCTACTAGTACTCAGTATGATTTCCTAAGTTCTGTTAGAAAGAAATGACTTGATGTTACATTTGGAAGGGAAAATGCCCTCAATAGTTTTTCCTGCTGCCATCTTTGAGTATTTTTTCTTTCCTTTCCTTATTTAATAAATGGGTTCTTGGAAAGTTTCATATGTACCAGGTCATTAAATATTTTCAAAGAATCAATAATCATTATTTTAAGACACGGTAGTGAATGCTTTCATAAAATGAACTTTACTTTGTACTGTATAAATATACGATGAATTAAACTGAGTGTATTTATTAACAAGGTAAATGGAGTAATGAGTTTTTTCTTTGAAGATTATTTTAAAAGGATTCTTACAGGTGAGCTTTAGGCTAAATTTAGGCTATAGATGAGCTTCAGGCTAAAGGAACAACAAAGGTAGGTGGGAGAAGTTAGGGGAGTTGGTGAGACTGTTGGAGAAAGCTGTAAAAATGATTAAATTTATTCTTTACTGTAATAGTTGCTGTGCAGCAGTAGCTATTATCGGTTCCACAAGAAGACCTAAAGAGTTTTACAAAAACATATAAAGATGAGTGTTTACTAGTACAGGACAGGCCTCTTCCTGCTCTGTACTAGATTAGAAATCGGTCTTTATATAGTTCCACGTTCTGTTGGCTCATAGCTTATGTCGTAGGAAATGGTAGTAAGAAGGTGGAACATTTGAAGATTTGAGGGCACAGGGAAATAAGAAACTTTAAGCTTAAAGAAACTTAAAGCTTATTCACTGCTCTTTCTACCTCTGGCTTTTCTTTCACTGAAAGAGTATGGAATTTATTTCAGAGGGAGTAAGCCTACCCTGCCCCAGCCAACAGTGACACATGGCCCCAACAAGTATACCTATGGGGAGGGGAGGGATTTGATTGTCACATCAGAGAACGTGGGAGAGCTTTTCCCCTCTTGGCCCCGTTTATAAACTAGGATGCTTCTGTTTGCTTTGTGTGCTGTTGAGTTTTTCCCTCTCTGTTTTCTCTAAGCTAAGCTTTAAGCTAATTCTGTACAAAAGAAATACTAATTAGTTGTTTTTATAAATTGCTTGCCATTAATGCCTGATGAAATGCAGTAAAATAAAGATTCTGCATACCATTATATATGTCAAATATTACAGACTTTAAGGTTCTTTTGAAATTACAATACTAAACTCAGTTCACTTTTGCTTAGCCTTCACAGTTGTTGATCACATAGCATGGTCATCCACTCACAGCTTAAAAAAATACAGGGAGCATCGGAGAGAATGGGTAAAGTAAAATTTTGATGTTTTTAAAATAGCACCTAAATCTATGAAAATTGATTTGATTTATTGTTTGTATGGGAGGGAGAGGGTGGTGGCACTGGAAGGGAGGGGGTGGATATTGGGGAAATAGCATGCACCGTGTAAAATGATGTTAGATAACCAGAAAGGCTAACATTGTAAGTGTTACTACTGCAGTTTAAATGCAAGTCTGTTTCAGAAGAGGTAGGACCATACAGTGGCATTGTTGGGATTTATAGTGGGCCTAGCTTTTTCTCCCTACAGATCGAAGGGGATTTTGAGAATAGCAGTTTTTGAGCAGTTTGGACAGAAGTCACCTTTTTAGAGTGACCTGTCCATATTCCCTGAGTGAAGCTGCTTTGATAGCACCTCAGGTTCCGTTAATGTTACTGAGGAACATTGTTTAAGAGGAACAATGTGCATTCTAGTTTTTATTGTACACCTGTGACTCAGGTGTTCCCAAATAAAGGTTAGGATTCATGAAGCCCTTGAGGGAGTTGAAGAACAGCGAGGTTACTCTGAAGTTAGTTGTTTGGTAGGAAAAATAGAAATTTTGGTGCTTCCTTGCAAATGAAGAACACTTTTCCTTTCAAAGTTCTAAATCAAGGTTTTAATCTCAATCCTTGCCATTATTGTTACCTACAAAGCCTAATTAATTAGTATCGTGGAGGTTGTAGAGAAGAGAGTCTGCCATGTTTTTATGGGTAGGGCGTTTTGTTGTAAATTGTGTTAACTTGATCTAATCTCTGCCTCATTTTTAACCTTTTTCTTTGTTTACACATTTAAAATCTGGGGGAAGAAATTAAAGAAACCAGATTTTACCCTAAAAATATTCTTGCCTCAACTGTGCTATTCCCCTACATGAAACCATTTGCCAAAGCCAGTTATGATATACATACTGTTTCCCAAACCTTCCTGCCTTCATAAGCTTTGTCAAAGGTGGTATGCCAGTTTGGAATGCTCTTCTTTCCCCATTCCTTTGGTCTAAGTCCTATCTTTCCTTCAAATAATGGCTTCTACGAATTGCACAAAGCCTCCTCTAACCTCTTCAGTCCTTGTGGTCATTCTAGTCTTAGAATTCCTGAAGTACTACTATTTGGTAGTATTCCATCCATTATGGACATTCATTTGGCACTTGGATCATGCTCCCTTTTGTTGTTACGGTATTTAAATACCCGCTTTTCTCTAGGAAAGTGATGGGCTCCTTGAGGGTAGAGAGCTTGTCTTAATTAATTGCCTCTTTGTAATCCCATTGCCTGGCACAGAACATATCTTCAGGAGTTGGCTTGATTCTTTGATTTGGATCCAGTATTAGAGTAACAGGGCAGTTGTTTAACAGGTTATTTTTATAATGAATACATACCCAGAAACCCCAAAGATAAAGTACATTTGATGAATAAAATAATTTCTTGTATTGTAAGGAGATTTGGTTCATATTTGTTCCTTAATTACAGCCCCTCTCCCCACCTTTGTTTTTCAGTGGGTGCTGTTTTACCTACTTTCTTTTGAAAAACATGGTTTGGGCCAGATATATTGACAGAAATCAAAATTACTAGTATTTTTATTTTAAAATTCTTTGATTAGTTGGATGATACTTTCATAGTATAAGCCCAAATAAATTTATTAAATACTACATAGTAATAGAGCCAAATTATTTTAAAATGTTAACCTTAAGGTCTCTTAAGTAAAATTTTAAAAATACCAATAGACAGCTACTCAGTTGCTAATCCTTTTCATTTCTGTATCTCAGATTATTAGGAATTTTATTATTTCTTTGTTTATAAAGATTTCTTTACTGTGCAGGCTGATGTTTGATAACTGTGTTTATTGTGTTTGCTGCAGTTATCAAATAGAGCAGACATTTATATGCAGTGAAGAATTAATAGAAAATACTTTTTGATGTTTATAGAAACTGATACTTTCTTTTAGTATCCCCAAACTCATTGGGGATAATTTTGTTTAATTCATATTTGAAACTGTTTACATTTTATCTTATAGCAGTGTCTTCAAGGCACATATGTTAATATTACATTTATGTTGTGATTTCTTACAAAATGCTTAACTAGTAAAAGTTCTGAAATCTTAATTTTACTCTAAAGCCTGGCTTATAATATTCTTGAGCCATTAGTTTGACAAAGCACTGAAACAATACTGCTGTTGCATTACTGAAAAGCTTAGATAATTGTGGCAGGGGACTTCTAGAATACAAGTTTTTCTCCTCTTCAAAAATTTGTATTTAAATTTCTTAACATAATTTGGGTACAGATTTAAGGTAAAATATTTTTTCTTACATGTGAGGAAGCAAAAAGCCTCTAATAATGGCATTGCCATTCTGATGTGAGCTCATCAGAGTACCATTCTCACATGAGCTTAAGGCCCTGATCAGTCTTGATGAAATACACTTTATAAAAAATTTTTTTTCTAAAACCCCAGTTGGCCCAGGGACCTCTTTACAGAGCTCCAGCCTTGGACTTTTACCTATGATCAGTCATATTCTTCTCCAGGGTTTATACTTGTTAAGTCAATACTAAAACACAGAAAACACCCCCCCGCCCCAGCCCCGATTTTGTTCACTTTTGTTTTCATATACAAGAATCTTTACAGTCAACATGTACTTCTAGATGCTGTATTGAAATTGCTGGCAGAGTCTATTCTATACAAACTGAACAATCTGGCCCCTTGTTTTATTTGTAAAGGTTCAATGTATCTATGCCTGCCTACTTCAATCTGCAAGGGAGTGTCAGAAAGGCCCCGCATTCGCCGAGCCGTGAGTTATCACTAACTTTTCAGATGTGTTAATGAATGTGGAACAGAAAGCAGTTGTGTTTAAAAGGAAAAAAGGACCATCAAAATAACCTTTATTATAGTAGCAGGCGTGAACACTAAATTACTCCAAATTGTGGTGTCAAAAATAACATACTTTAACTAGAGACTAGCCTCTAGAAAACCTATTGTTGAACTGCTCTGAAGCTGTTGTTTTAGCTATAAGTTACTGTTCTTAAAGTTTCATGAACCATGATTGCAAATTAATATGTTCTTTAAGTCTTTTTAACCAAGTTGAAACAATCTGAACAAAATCTTACCCCGCCTAAAAATGAGAGTATTTAATTGACTTTGTGTTAAGTTCTTTAAAATAATACCATGTGAAAGGGGTAAAGTTTTAACCTTTTTTGTTACTCACATGTGAAAAACAGATTAAAAAATGAATCTCTTCCTCAATGAAAGTTTTAGTAAGTGTTATTTACAGTCTGTTTTGGTACCAACAGTTCTTGCTTCAGTAATTCACCAGTAGGTTTTCATTCATCAATGACTATGTCAATTTAAGGCTAAAAATAAAACATTTTCATTTCCTAGGGCTTAATCAGTCTCATTAGAGGAAACCATCCTTAAGAGTTCCCCCCCCAAAGAGATTTGAAGCAAAAAAAAAATCATAACTAACATCTATTTTTTTGTTATTAGAGATAGTTACCTTTCTTTTTCTTAGATTCTTTCAAGTTTCGAGTAGATAGGCATATTTGACTAGCAGGTTGGAAGCTTTTGTTGCCTAGGAGGTGTATTGTGTTAAATGAAGACAGAATAAATTTAAATGTACCCAGTTTGGCCATTTATAGCACAGACTACCTAAAACTTGGAGGTATGAGACCTTTGGAGCCATTAAGTTAAATGTTTCATTTAGGCAATGTGCCTCTTTGTTTGACTGGTGTGTAAGTCCTTCTTCCAGGTTTGTACACTCTTAAACACATTATTCTACCCTCTCTAACTCCTCCCAGCAGCAAAAGGGAGACACTTCAGCTGGAACAAAATAGTGGAAGAAATGGCGTCTGGGGTTCAGTGGGGATTCGCAGTGTGTATGCAATGTTTGCAAGATTACTTTTTATGTTTTTCTATTAATGTAAATAATTACAAAATAAATCAGTGCTTAGTGTCAACGTAGGGAACATCGTATACCAATAGAAATTCTCCTACTGGGTCTGCTGCAAGTCGTTTAACCTCTTGGGTCCTCAGTTTTCTCATCTACAGTATGAAGGAGTTGGACTCAATAATCTTTAAGGTCCATTCCTGCTCTAAATCCTGTGCTTTTCTGAAGTACTCTGTTTAACAGAATGCATTGCTTTCCCACTTTGACTGTTTGAATTACATGTGCAGTACATGTACTGCAACTGCATGTTGTCTAAAATAGTTTTTCTGTAGGATATTATATAAACTAACCCCTCTTGAGGTGATTTATAAATGTGTGTGTATAGCCACACATAAAAAGCTAGTGTTAGTAGGGCTCTCAGAAAATACATATTTTCCAAATGTCTAACCTTGAATGTCATTAACTTTCCTCTATTACAGGAGATACTACTCGTCAACGAATCAAATTCAGTGATGACAGAGTTTGCAAGAGTCACCTTCTCAACTGTTGCCCACATGATGTCCTGTCTGGAACTGTATGTGTTTATTAAATCTATTGTTTTATTGTTGATATACTACAAAAACAAACTACTTGATAAAGTCTTAGTTTGTGTCAAATTACTATGCAGTGATTTTTTCTTTAAACACTTGTTAGAGCAATTTACATCCATTATATTCAGGTTGATTATTTAGGTCTGCAATAATGAGATTCCTAACAAAAATAATTGCTATTTTACTTTATAATATTTTCCATTCTTTAGAGCAGGCTTTTAAGAAGCATTTATTTGGAACAAAGAGGCAGTTATAATACAGCAGTTACATTTTTAGTTTAGAAATAATGTAAATGATTTTTTAAATTGTTTGCTTCGGTGTTGACTGTAGTATACTTTTATTCAAAAGAGTTTACATTTTCATTAAGATTTCTGCACATTTGTAATATAAAAATTATTGTAAAGCAATATATTGGTCATTACTTAAATTCACAGCAAAGTTTGTGAGTAGTGTTGTTGGTTAAAACTCATTGCTTACTCCTGATAATACGTAAAGCTCACTTAATTTATATTCTACATCTAATGATGTTAGTTTATCTTAAAGTATTATTATTTTTAATTTGGTGGATAAATCACATGATCATGGACCTGTAGAACAAAGGATTTGGTTATCTGGGTTTTGGATTTGATTGAAATGATACTTTCAAGAGCTCCTGGTCACAGGGATAGCAGAGGAGGGCTGGTAGGGCCTAAATAAGCTGACTGTCATTTGTCTAAAATGAAAAGATTTCATACTTCATTTACAGAAGCAGTGAGGTCCCTTAATTAAAGATGTCTAAATGAATGGTTTCTTCTTCTGCCGTAAGATGTGGGATATTAGTTCCCTGACGAGAGATGAGACCCACATTCCCTTCAGTGGAAGTGTGGAGTCTTGATGGAGTGGTGTCTTTTTGGTAGGAGGAGTAAAATACCCCAAATGTATAGGTATCCAGGCATTTTTGATAAAAAAACACCTGTCTTTCGGGGGCTTCCCTGATAGCTCAGTTGGTAAAGAATCCACTTGCAGTTCAGGAGACCCAGTTTGATTCCTGGGTCAGGAAGATCTACTGGAGAAAGGGATAGGCTACCCACTCCAGTATTCTTGGCCTTCCCCTGTGGCTCAGCTGGTAAAGAACCCGCCTGCAATGCAGGAGACCTGGGTTTGATCCCTGGATTGGGAAGATCCCCTGGAGAAGGGGAAGGCTACCCACTCCAATATTCTGACCACCACTACCCACTCCAGTATTTTGATCTTCCCTCTGAAGATCCTCTGAAGGGGATACCAGTTCTCTCCAGTATTCTTGCCTGAAGAATCTCATGGACAGAGGAGCCTGGCGGGCTACAGTCCTTGGGGTCCCAAAGAGGCAGACATGACTGAGTGACTAACACTACTACACTTGTCTTTTTCCAATAGGAAAGACCATTGAAACTATGTTATATAAGTTAAAAGGAATAGAAGTGCTAACACTTAAAAAATATATAAATACTTAAATTTTTTTAAGTATCAATATATTACAAGGCAAGCATGCCGGTTTCTCAGTGCTTGAATTACAACTGTGACAGATATCTCTATTAGACCCTCATATCTACTCTTTAGAATTTGCATAATTAAAATATTCTGCTCTGCTGTAATATGATTGAAATCTATGTTGTCTGTAGTTATTGTGGTATTATTTGATTCTTCACATTTACTGTATAACACTTAATGATACTTAATGGCTAAATGATCACTTCAAATGAATTTTGAGAACAAGATTAGTTGATAAAGTGGCAGCATTTAAGGTTTTGGTACTTTAAAACCAGCAATAGCAACACTTTGACATATTATTACATTCTTCAGGTATGGCATTTAATAATAATTTAAAAAATCTGACATCACAGTTGTGCTTTTGCATTTTATAATGTATATAATTCAGTTACACTCATTTATTTCTCTGTTGGGTAAAACCATTTTGTTGAGTATTTGTTCCATAGTTAGCCTTAATGTCTCAGGGGTTTCAGTGTTGCTGCAGTGGTTTATTGGAGAAGGAAATGGCAACCCACTCCAGTACTCTTGCCTGGAAAATCCCATGGACGGAGGAGCCTGGTAGGCTACAGTCCATGGGGTCGCTAAGAGACGGACACGACTGAGCAACTTCACTTTCACTAGCCTTAATGATAGTAAAGTGATTTATTCAAAATCATTCAGTTCTATTGATTTAAAGTAAAACTGGAACCAAAGCCAAATTTTCTGAGCTCTAGTTTTACTCACTATGTCTTATACTCTGTAGGTAATACTTAATTCTTCATCATGTTGGTCTTAGACTTTCATTGTAAAATTCTTGCTGGTGGATTTGTAAGAAGCACATTTTTTCAAATTTTAATATCTCTGTAATATGCATCTTAAAATTGATGATAGAAAAATACTGTTTTAATTTGCAAGATTTTTGTTATAGTGAGGCTTAAAATTCGTGTTTTGGATCACATTAAAAATAGTGACCTTTGAAAGGCATCTGCTAAGGAAATTCTGTATGAGACATACCTTCTTTATGTCAGCTTTATAGGCAAGAGATTGTCATTTATGTAAGGATGGAGTTAAGTCCTTATGAGCCTCTTAAGCAAAATTTTCAGGGCTGGCTCTACAATTTTGTAAGAGTCCAAGGTTGTCTCGAGTGATGAACTTGAGAATTGAAACCATCCATGAGTGACTGTCTCATGACCCTTACTATAATACTAAAAAGGGCTGTTTATAGCAGTTTAAGGAGTACGTCAAGGCTGTCTATTGTCACCCTGCTTATTTAACTTATATGCAGAGTACATCATGAGAAATGCTGGGCTGGAAGAAACATAAGCTGGAATCAAGAGTGCCAGGAGAAATATCAATAACCTCAGATATGCAGATGATACCACCCTTATGGCAGAAAGTGAAGAACTAAAGAGCCTCTTGATGACAGTGAAAGAGGAGAGTGAAAAAGTTGGCTTAAAGCTCAACGTTCAGAAAACTAAGATCATGGCATCCAGTCCCATCACTTCATGGGAAATAGATGGGGAAACAGTGGAAACAGTGTCAGACTTTATTTTTTTGGGCTCCAAAACCACTGCAGATGGTGACTGCAGCCATGAAATTGCAAGACGCTTATTCCTTGGAAGGAAGGTTATGACCAACCTAGATAGCATATTTAAAAGCAGAGACACTACTTTGCCAACAAAGGTGCATCTAGTCAAGGCTATGGTTTTTCCAGTGGTCATGTATGGATGTGAGAGTTGGACAGTGAAGAAAGCTGAGCGCTGAAGAATTGATGCTTTTGAACTGTGGTGTTGGAGAAGACTCTTCAGAGTCCCTTGGACTTCAAGAAGATCCGACCAGTCCATCCTAGGGGAGATCAGTCCTGGGTGTTCATTGGAAGGACTGATGTTGAAGCTGAAACTCCAATACTTTAGCCACCTCATGCGAAGAGTTGACTCATTGGAAAAGACCCTAATGCTGGGAAGGATTGGGGGCAGGAAGAGAAGGGGACGACAAAGGATGAGATGGTTGGATGGCATCACTGACTCAGTAGACATGGGTTTGGGTAGACTCCAGGAGTTGGTGATGGACAGGGAGGCCTGGCGTGCTGCAATTCATGGGGTCGCAAAGAGTCAGACATGACTGACTGACTGAACTGATAGCAGTTTATCCTATGTACATGTGGCTTTTGATTACAGAGCTCTGACTTCTTTAGCAACCAGTCTGTGTAGGACCAATGCTTTTCTGGCACAGAATCTAATGGTTCACACCTCTGTATGTTGAAAATATTTTATTGACCTGTTAGATCAAAGATGAACCAAATTGTAACTGTTGATTTTACAGTGCTTTTTGTTTTATAACTAAAAGTTACCCTTTAGTTTTCCAGACCTTGTTCCTCAGATCTGTCACTTTCAGCAGAATATGACTCATCAGTGTTCTAGATGATTTAGCAGAAGATAACATGGAATTATATTCTCTGGCTTTTCTTTATTATTATTGTAAATAGGTTGAACTTTATACTGAGTACTTGGAGATGAAGGGTATGGTTTCTGAAAATACACTCATAACTGACAATTTGGAATATTTTTGGAATTCACTTTGATGAAAATACCCCCGTAGCATTGTACCTTTCTTTAGTCTGGTACTTTGGTATAACCTTTTTTTTTTGGAGTATAGTTGATTTACAAAGTTGTATTAGTTTCAGGTATACAGCAGAGAGATTCAGTGTTTTACACACACACGTACATACATAGATATATAGTTGTTTGTTTAGTCACTAAGTCCATGTGACCCATGAACTGTAGCCTGCCAGGCTCTTCTGGCAGCAAATCCTCCATGGGATTTCCCAGGCAAAAATACTGGAGTGGATTGCCATTTCCTTCTATTTCAAAGGCTTGGATTATTTTCCTGTTCATCTAGAACTTTCTGTTTGTCTCACTCTTTTCATCCTTTGGTCCATTTAGTTTTCTCCTTATATTTAGCATGCATAAAGTAGATAGCACCCCCTTTCAGATTTAGGTAAAACAAAAAGCCTGAGAGTTGGCATCTCCCCCTGCTCCCTCCCTCCACCAAAATAAACCACATTATTTCTGGTTCATATACTCCCTAAGGAAAGATAAAAAGATATTGAAGTGCTTAAAAAAATCTTGGCATCTAGTTCCTAGTAACCTGGGGGAAAGGTATGTCATAGTAATAATTTATAGAATGTGTTAAATCTAAAGCAGGTGGCATCAGAGATTGAAATTAAGATCTGCAGGAATGGGAAAGTATACTCACAATACATTTATCCTAAATTAAAAAATGGCCACTACTAATTTTCTTACAGACTTCATCGTAGTATAATTTTAGTGTTGACAGGCCATCATGTGTTCTAGCTTAAGGCCATCATTTTATATAGATAGAAAACTTAAGACTCAGAGAAATTGTCAGATGTCTCACAAAGAATCATGGTATATTATACCACACAGGAATCTTAGAGTTATTTTAATCCAAATACTTCTTTAATGTTTTATGTTATAAAGAGCTGATCTTGAGAAATACTTAAGTTCAGTCGCTCAGTCGTGTCTGACTCTTTGCAACCCCATGGACTGCAGCACGCCAGGTTTCCCTCTCCATCACCAACTCCCAGAGCCTGCTCAAACTCATGTCCATCGAGTCAGTGGTGCCATCCAGCCTTCTCATCCTCTGTCGTCCCCTTCTCTTCCTGCCTTCAGTCTTTCCCAGCATCAGGGTCTTTTCCACTGAGTCAGTTCTTTGCATCAGGTGGCCAAAGTATTGGAGCTTCAGCATCAGTCCTTCCAATGAATATTCAGACTGATTTCCTTTAAGACTGACTGATTTGATTACCTTGCAGTCCAAGGGACTCTCAAGAGTCTTCTCCAACACCGCAGTTCAAAAGCATCCTTTCTTCAGTGCTCAGCTTTCTTTATGGTCCAACTCTCATGTCCATACATGACTATTGGGAAAACCATAGCTTTGACTAGATGAACCTTTGACAGCAAAGTAACGTCTCTGCCTTTTAATATGCTGTCTAGGTTGGTCATAGCTTTTCTTTCAAGGAGTAAGCGTCTTTTAATTTCATGGCTGCAGTCACCATCTGCAGTGATTTTGGAGCCCGGGAAAATAAAGTCTGTCACTGTTCCCATTGTTTCCCCATATATTTGTCATGAAGTGATTTGGCCAGATGCAATGATCTTTGGTTTTTGAATGTTGAGTTTTAAGCAGCTTTTTTACTCTCTTTCACTTTCATCAAGAGGCTCTTCAGTTCCTCTTTGCTTTCTGCCATAAAGGTGGTGTCATCTGCATATCCGAGGTTACCGATTATTTCTCCCAGCAATCTTGATTCCAGCTTGTGCTTCATCCAGCCCGGCAATTTGCATGATGTACTCTGCATATAAGTTAAATAAGCAGGGTGACAATATACAGTCTTGACGTACTCCTTGCCCAATTTGGAACCAGTCTGTTGTTCCGTGTCTGTTTCAGACTGTTGCTTCTTGACCTGCTACAGATTTCTCAGGAGGCAGGTCAGGTGGTCTGGTATTCCCATGTCTTAAAGAATTTTCCACAGTTTGTTGTGATCCACATAGTCAAAGGCTTTGGTGTAGTCAATAAGCAGAAGTAGATGTTTTTCCTGTAACTCTCTTGCCTTTTCTATGATCCAGTGGATGTTGGCAGTTTGACCTCTGGTTCCTCTACCTTTTCTAAATCCAGCTTGAACATCTGGAAATTCTCAATTCACGTACTGTTGAAGCCTGGCTTGGAGAATTTTGAGCATTACTTTGCTAGCATGTGAGACGAGTGCAACTGTGCAATAGTTTGAACATTCTTTGACGTTATCTTTGGGATTGGAATGAAAACTGACCTTTTCCAGTCCTGTGGCTGCTGCTGAGTCTTCCAAATTTGCTGGCTTATTGAGTACAGCACTTTAACAGCATCATGTTTTAGGACCTTAAATAGCTCAGCTGAAATTCCATCACCTCCACTAGCTTTGTTTGTAGTGATGCTTCCTAAGTCCCACTTGACTTCAGACTCCAGGAGAAATACTTAGGGACAGGGATATGGTAAAATTTTATCTGCCTCTTTGAAGTGATTGGGTGGGAGTATTGGTTGTCAAAATCCTGAGTCGATTTTATGGTGTCCCCAGTAGGTTCTGGGTTTTATCCAAAATGAAATTTTTGTTAATCAGAACTCCTTTATTGCTTCTCTCTTTTGAGACCTGGTTAAAGTCAGTTCCTTGAATACCTACAAACCTGAACTTTACAACTGCTGAAGTGTCTTTGATAGTACAAATTGAAAGGAGCCATGAAAGTTTAGAGAAATAGTACAAATTGAAAGGAGCCATGAAAGTTTAGAGAAGCAGTGATAAGAAATAAACATGCACAAAATTTTCTCAGCCACTAAGTAGAATGGAAATTTCATAGTGAGGGCAGACAAATTTCATTCAGTGCTGTATCTCTAGCATCTAGAATGGTGTCCTTCCCTTGTGTTAACATGAATAATCAATCACCCAGAAGTAGGACGTGAAACAAGTGTTTTTCAGAACTAGCTTTAAGTTTCAAAAATTAATGATTGTGGAAAAATATTCTAATGGATAAGGAGCGTATCTTGATTTTGAATTACTTACCAAAACATAACAGCAGTGGTTTCACCTGCATATGTGAAAAATTCTGTAGATAATTTAAACTCATAACCTTTCCCTGGAAAGGGTTTGTTTTGGGACACTTGGACATTTTTAAGCAAGTGTTTTTAACGTTAGGTTCCCTAGTGATCCTAGTGGTTAGGATTTAGCATTCTCACTGTCATGGCCTTGATTCAGTCCCTGGTCGAGGAACTGAGATATCCCTTAAGCTGCCGTGGCATGGCTAAAATAAAGAAAAGAAAGAAAGCAAAATAAAAAACGGGCCTAGATTACTAGCTTGAAATTTTTTTCCTCCTGATTTCTATGACAGCCAGTTTCTAGAGCTTCCCAATTTGTGAAACTGCCAGATAACCCAGGTTTTTATCAGAATTGGCTCTTGGGGTGTCCTTATATTATCAAACTTGCTGTTTGTATTTTAGTCTCGGTGTCTTAGAAAAATTCCTCTAACAAGGAGTTCTAGAGATGCCTTACACTAAAAATGTATTTGATGCCTAGGAAATCAGAGGCACATTAAGAGCTTCCCAGTGAATAATTTGATCTTTACTGCCAAACTTCAAAAACCTAGTCCTTTTTATGGCTGAGTAATATTCCATTGTATGTATGTAGCACAATTTATTTATCCATTAATCTGCCGATGGACATCTAGGTTGCTTCCGTGTCCTAGGTATTGTAAACAGTGGAGCTCTGAACATTGGGGTGCATGTTCTTTTTCAGTTACGGTTTTCTCAGAATATGTGGCAGTAGTGGGATTTCTGAGTCATATGATAGTTTTATTCATAGCTTTTTAAGGAATCTGCATACTATTCTCCATGGCGGCTGTATCCATTTACATTCAGGGAGTTCAGCCTGGTACAATGCGACAATCTAAGAGGGATAGGAGTGGGGAATGGCCGGGAGGAGGGGTCATAAGTGTACTTGTGTCTGATTCACATTGTTGTATGGCAGAAGCCAACACAGTATTGTAAAGCAGTTATCCTGCAATTAAAAAAAAGAAAAACCCAGTCCTGGAGACTTCCTGGCAGTCCAGTGGTAAGGAATTTGCCTTCAAATGCAGAGGGTGTCGGGTTCAGTCCCTTGAGACCAAAAAATGAAAACGTGAAACAGAAGCAATGTTGTAACAAATTTAAAAAAGACTTAAAATGGTCCACATTAAAAAAAAAAAGCTTAAAACCAATTCCTGCATATGGAATATTATTGGCAGTTTGGGACATGACTACCTTGAACTATTCAAGCTTCAGGTGCTTCTGTCCTTAGGAAATAACCCTTTTCTGTTGTTCTGAATAATCTTGCAGTCATTCATTTCATATTCTTAAAATAAGTTAATATACTTTAGGCTTGTGGAAGTAATTTTTAAAAGGAAACTCGGAGACCATCTCTGGGTCTTGTTCTACTTTAGTCTCTCTTGTTAAGATCAGTCAGCATATTTGTCCATGACACTTGGATTAATGGTTAAATACAAATGTACATATATGTAAATATACGTGCATCTATTGTGCTGATGTCCAGTCTTTGTAGATCAAATACATATTAATTTTACTTTTCATTTTTATTCTGTGCTATTGAAGCAGTTTGAGGAAAAAAATCTTTTGAAACTTACATTTCAACTACATATAAAAGTAGAATTGTATACTGAACTTCATATACCCATATACCAGCTTCAATAAGTATTTTACAAACAACTACCTTATTTCATTTATAATTGCTTAATGTCCTCTTCATCCTTTGTTTGTTTCTTGAGGTAAATCTTAACATTTTGGACCTGTAATTTAGGGTAACTCTTGAAGCACTATAAAGTAGCAAAGACCAGTAACTTCCAAGCAAAGAAGAATGAGGTCTGAAAGTCATTGTTGAAGCTGCTTGTTTTTGATACCCTGGCACTTGGTCGGCATATTTCACTGTCACATTTGTTTTTCTTTTGGGGCGGGGCAGGGTGTTTTGTGGGATCTTAGTTCCCTAGGGATTGAACCTGGGCCCTCCACAGTTAGAGTGTGAATCCTAACCACTGAACTGCCAGATAGTTCCCACACATTTGCTTTTCTGTACAGTGACTCTGAATAAATGTTTATTATTTAAAAACTAGGAATCATTACTCAGTAGTCTCTGAACTCTTTAGGTCTTTTTTTAGATGTAGGAACAGTTTTATAAATTGCATTTTAACAAACCTGAGTTTGTGTGTTCTCTGAGGCTGTTCATTAAGAAAGGTGGGATGGAGTTACAAATGCATTGCTTGGATGATACAGACTGAATACAGAGCAAACATATAGTAATAAATGAAAACTTGAAACAAATATTTTTATTGTACAGGTAATTAACCGCAGACATCAAGCAAAATCATGAAATGTCTTATTACTGAAAATGCTTTCTTAAATGTGATGCATTCTACCTTGAAAGGTCAAATGACTTAGTATAATCCTTCCTTATTTAAGGGTGGTTACAAAGGAAACTTTTAAAAACATTTGGTGTTTTACTCTCTTATATTGACTAAAACATCTTGAATATATATTACCCCATAGACTTTTTTTTTGGTCTATAAAGTCAAAAAATATAAGCATATATGTTTGTATAATGCAATTTGTAAAATATCCAAATTTAGGTAGATTTTTGTGTGTTCCTACCCTTTTGTATTTATTATTACAGTGTTTGGAACAATGAAGTTAAGCAGAGGAGGAAATAGAAAAGGGTGAGCAAGGGTATCAGATTAATGAGGGCTAGATGGGAAATGTGAAGAAAATTCACAGTAAAAATTAACAGAAAATTCTCCTTCAAGAAATGAATTAAAAAAAAAAAATCTCTGGGAGTGTTGCTGATTGCTGAGATCAGCATTCATTCATTTATTCACTTAACAAATACGTATTGAGGACCTGCTATGTGCCACATGCAAAAATGCTGGAGCTACAGAAGTATATAGGGGTTTCTCTTTTCGTGATGGGACCTTACCTTCTAAGATTCTTTCACAATCAAGTGTGAAAAGAAATACTGTGATTTCAGGAATGTTGCAAGCTCTGTGACAGAAATGCGTGGTTAGATCTGGGCGAGTGGGCAAGGGGCTACTCTGACAGGACGACTGGAGAAAACATTTTGATAAGATGACATTTGAAGAGTTCTAAATGTGGAGAAAAGAAGCCAGTTATTCCTGAGAGGAAATAAATTTGGCATATGTTGCCTCCACTCAAAAACTTTGGGTGGTTCCCTATTATGTATTAATATATGGTCAAAAATCTGAAAATCTTCAGTTGAATTTGTCTCTTCCTTGAATAAATAAATCAGTTTGGTCCTCTGTTTGGAACAGACAGATTTTTTCATTGTTGTCTCACTGCTTTCCTTGCCCAGCATGTTCATTATTGCCTATCCCCCTTTGTGTGCCTGGAGTAACCCTTTCTCTATTGCCTAGGATACTATATGTGATTGCTCTGAACCCCAGGGGAGCACCTGCCCTCCATATTACTGAGTGGTCACTTGTGTTATCTTGTTTATATATATTCTTTCTCTCCTTGATTAGATCGTCTTTGTGAGGCAAGGCCTTCTGTTTTAATTTTATCCCGTATGTTTGCATATCTAAGATTAGAAATGGATAAAATATTTGCTACTGTATTCATCAAAAAACATTAAGAAATGGTAAACAAAGAGCTTTATTTTTCTTTATCCACTCAGGAAAAAGTGAACTTGGAGGAAGAACATTCAAGTGAGAATGGGCAGTTAACAAGTGGGAAAGTGGTGGAAAAGCAGGAGCTTTGCTGCGTGCACAGTGGGCCCCATTCCTCTTCACTCGCCACTCATGTTTGACTTGTTAGTTTTGAGTGCCAACATTGGAATTAGGAAAGAAAAGCCTTATTGAAACAATCATGGCGTAACTGACACTCGTATCCAGGTTTTGTTATTTCAAGACTTTTTCCATAGTTTATTCAGCTTTCTCTTGTTCTTGAGCTGGGTCTTAAGGCGGGCACTGAACATGGATGGAAGAGTGAGATTTTATAAATGTGAGGAGGAGGAGGAAGAAAGTGAAGATGTAAGATGTGAAGATGTGAATGTCAAAGTATGGATGATTTGTGTTTTGGAAAATAGCATTGGCATTGGAACCATGCATGGAATGGTTCAGATGCTAGACTGAGGGTTTGTATTTGCTGTGCTCTCTGCCCTGCTGTCATGGTTTTGTTTTACTTTCTCTTCAGTTGGTATTTATCTTTTAGTACTTGACCAATATTGCTGTCCATTCTTAAATTTCTTGCCGAATGACAAGGATGTTCATCCGCCTAGTAGTGTGGTGTTAATGCTTCTGAAACAGGTTTTATCATGTCATATTTCTGTTCAAGTAGTCCAGCATTCTTCTCTGCCCCCAGAGAAAGTTCTGCACGTGTTGATTCACATTCAGAATCTTCCACAATGTAGTCAGTCTGTAAGTAAATCATACTGCTGTCCTGAATTTCCTGGAGAAAAGAGAAGTTCTGAGAGATTAAGTGAATTTCTCACAGTTAAATGGATAATGAGATATGGGATAATGAGAAAATGGGATATTTTCTGAGTTCAGACCAGGTCAGTGCCTGGTCTGTCAGATTTTATTTATTACTTCAGCAATATAGTCCTCAAGTATAAGAGGAAAAGCATAAAACATGAAAGTTTCCCCTTGTTCATCATACCCCTCTTCCCAGAACTAAACCTTGTTAACAATTTAGTGTACATCTTCCACTGCCCTTTCTGTACATTTGTGAGTATGTGTGATGTGTGTGTTTTAACAAATAGCATCTTTGAATTTTTCTCACTTGTCTTGGAGAAGTTTCCGTATCAGTGATCTATATTTTTTAAATGCAGATGTCATATTTCACAATATAACCATTCCCTAAGTTACTTATCCAGTGACTCTTAATTGTTTTTGATGTGCAGTATGGCAATGAAATGCTTGTATATACATCTTGATTTACATTCAATTTGACCATTATCAAAAAATCCAAACAAAATATTCAACCTCACAGCAGTATCTGTATATGAACTTTAAAAATGGCATTTTATTATGTATCTTTCTTTACCATCTTCTCTTTCTTCCACTTAGTGTCATGAACGATGTTTCTAATGGTTGTATATCATATGGCTATTCCATAATTCATTTAATCAAACCTCTTTAGCTAAACTCTTAAAATGTTTTCTAATTTTAAAAATCAAAAACACCATTTGTTAAACTTTATTGTTCATTTATCTTTGTGTACTTGTTACCTCAAGTTCTTAGAAGTAGAATTCCTTAGTCAAATTGTCAAGTTTATTTGGTTATGTTGTGGGTTATGCAAACCTGATCTTCTGTGTTGGAATTTCAAAAGAACAGTTAAAAAGCACTTAACAGAATCAGCTTTGTTAAATAGGAAAACATAAAATGTTGGGAGGTTGTAAGAGAATTCTGTTACCAAGATCAGGTATAGTTATTTGATCAAGACTTTATAGAAAAATGGATTTAGGATGGAGAGGGCAAAATGCAGAACTGAATTTATCTATTTTCCCAATAATCTAAGAATTTAAATGTGCATTAATTAAAACACCAAGAATAAATTTGTGGAAAGAATTTATGAAGTAAATTACTTGTTAAATTTAAAAATTGAGTTAAGCTCTTCCTGTGGCTTTTATCATAAATAGTTATTTTAGGTGAAAATAAATGACCAAACATTTTATTTTGTTCAGTTTGAAGCTCAACTATTTCAAAAGAGAAGCAGTAGCAACAGAAAATATCCGTGCACTTAGTGTTCAAAGCACTGTTGCACCATCAGTGGTGGAGTCAGGTCCATGCTTAGTCATGGTGTGGTTCTACCATGCTTGGCTCTGGTGGCTTTTTAATTACATTACTATACTTTCCCTTCACTCAGTTTTACAGTGGCAGGTAATTGTTGAGTTTACTTTGGCTTGTTAAACACTCATGTGCACAACATGACGCCAGTGTAAGTGCTTAGTAATGATGTTATAGACTGAAGAGAAAACATGACTAGTATCTAGAATTCTGAAAATCTGCCTTGCTACACCTACTGTCCTGATAGATCCCTGAAGAAATAAGCACTGAGGCTATTGGGCTGGGGAGGGGGATGAATTTTCATTACAGCTACGCTCTTTGAGCTCCTACGGCTTTGGCCCCCAGATCTACTTTGGTGAGCTAGACAAGACTAAAGCTGCAGATGCTTTTAGCCCACCGTAGTGAAAAGCCCAAGTAAGTCTTCCTCCTGGAGGAGAGGAGTACATATGGAAAAACAGAGAAGAGGAGCTCAAAACAGTTAAGAAGAAAAGGAACCTCCAACAAAGGAGAAAATCCAAGGAGAGGCTAAGAAGACCTTCCCTCTCAGGAGCTCAACCAGTTTTGTCCTGGGCTGCATCTTGACCACCCTTTCTTAAGTCCAGGACCCTCTGTGCCAAATGTTCTTCTCTGCCCAGTTTTGTTCATTCGACAAAGGTTAAATATTTAAGCATTTCGATGTACAGACCCAGGTATGTAGTGGACAAAGTAGAAAAAAATCTTTATCCTTGGGGAGCTCACATTTTCCCTTCCATAAGTCCGCTACAAGGTATATATTCCCCCCAGTTCTACTCCTTTCACCAGAATTCCAACTTTGCTATAGTGATATAATTGGATCTTTTTTTAGTGTTCATTTTGTTCTTGATCCACATAGTTGCTTTTCTTTTGATTGGTTATGTGGTGTGAATTTAAAGATAGAGGTGGGCGGAGGGCAGGGGGAGCCTGGAATTCCTGCCAAAGGATAGTATGGGTGGACAGCTGATGTTTAGGTTAAGCTCAGTGAGGCAATTAACATGTTTTTGAAAACAGATTGGAAATACAGTTATGCACAAGATAAAAATAAGGAAGATTGCTGAAGTAAAGGCAATAGTAGACAGCTGCTTTGAATATCTGCTGTATGCAGAGCTTTTTTAGATGTTATGGGGGATGATTGTCGACTAAAAATACTAAAAGATAAGTTAATACTGAAATAATTGGAATTAGCATAATAAAGGAGAAGAGGTGTTAGGCCAGAAATCTGCTAACCAGATTTCCTAATAAGTACCCTGAAGAAGCCAGTCGTCGTGTGCTTCAGTTCCGTTTGTCTTTAGAATGGGAATAAAACTAGATCAACTGGTGGTTCACAACATTGTACATTAAAAACTTGGGGAACTTTTACAATTCAATTTTTGGTGGTTAGGGCTTGGGCCTATTTTCAGAAGCTTCCACTGATAATATTTAAATCCAAGTTCAGATTCAGAACTGCTCTCCAGATCAAAGGCATTTCCAACTCTGACATCTTAACATTTGATGAAGTAAGCATAGCATGAACAACTGTAGCTGTGGAAATATATGTAAATAGGATTGTTGGGATGAGTAATATTAAGATATTATTAAATCAACAGGCTAGTGTAACAGAGTAAGAACATTCTTTTACTATTAACTTCTTTCATTCCTGTCTTATTTTCCTGCAATTTTTTTTAAAGAGTATTAAGTATTTTTCTAGTTTTTTTTTTTTTTAAACAAGCATTGCCTAATAAACAGCTTTGAATTTCCAGACATCTGTAGAAAGTTTCAGTTGCTGTTTCTTCTCACTGGAAAGCTCCTTAGTTTGTTAATCCACGGACTAATGAATGAGAGTAAGCATTGGAGCCTGGAAAAATCGCAGCATCACAATGACACTTTAGTAGTCCCCAACCTTTTGGATACCAGGGACCAGTTTCATGGAAGATAATTTTTCCACGGACTGAACGTGAGGAACTGGTTTCAGAGTGATTCTTGTAAGGAGCAACCTAGATCCTTTGCATGTGCAGTTCACAGGCCTGTTCCCACTCCTGTGAGAATCTGATGCCACCTCTGATCTGACAGGAGGTGGAGCTCAGATGGTAATGCAAGCAGTGGGGAGCAGCTGTAAATACAGAAGAAGCTTGGCTAACTCGCCCACTGCTCACCTCCTGATGTGCAGCTGGTTCTTAACAGGCCATGGACTGGTTCCAGCCTAGGGTTTGGGTTCCAGCCTGCTTTAAACCATTAGTGTGATGAGGACTTTTATAATGGTGGTCCTTGTTAGAAATAGTCCTTATTTCCCAAAGGATAACTTTGAGGACATTGTCTATATTTTCCCATTCGTTCCTTTACTTAATTAAGAACCAAGGTAATACAGTTTTGAGAACTTTTTTTTTTTAAGATAGTCATAAAATCTCAAGAGTTGGAAGACTAACAGTTGCCTGATATTCAAATTCTTTATTGGGTACCCCAAAGAAGTAGTTGTCCAAACAGTATTTGAATCTCTCAGTTACCTGGAAACTCAAGTAACTGCCAAGAAAGCTTGTCCATCTTTTGAAAACTCTAAGCATTAGAATGTATTATGAAGAGGACCAAAGTCTGACTCTCTGGAGTCCCTTGGGGCCATAATACAATCTATGTCTGTTTCATATTAAAAAGTTTTTCAGTTGACTTTTCACATCTTAATTCTCCAGTTTAGTTACATCTGTTCTCTGGCTACTTTGTATAGCTTTGTTTTGAGACACTAATTTATTCATACCACTTTTGAAATGTGTTAGCACACAGAATGTGTGTTTTGGAAGAGAGGGATTTGCTTTTAAACCAGCCTTCAGTAAGAGTGTTCTCACTTGCTCATATTATATCCTATAAATTACTATTGTATCACTTAAATTGATCTCAATCATGCCACCCTGTAACCCTTACTCTTGACTAGCAAGTTTTTCAGTTTATCTGATTTTTTGCTTATACCTAGTTATTTATAAATTTGATTTTTTGGTGTAACTGTGAAAGTGAAAATGTTAGTTACTTAGTCGACTCTTTGTGACCCCGTGGATTGTATGTAGCCCGCCAGGCTTGTCTCTGTCCATGGAATTCTCCAGGCAAGAATGCTGGAGTGGGTTGCTATTTCCTTCTCCAGGGGATTTTCCTGACCCAAGGGTCGAACCTGGGTCTTCTGCATTGTAGGCAGATTCTTTACCATCTGAGCTACCAGGGAAGTACTTATTTCTTCATATTAAATTTAATCTGGTATATCAGTATTTTTGAAACTTAATCCGGTGAATTCACTATCCTTTTTAGCTTGGGATATTGCACAGAATCGTTGATCATATCCTATATGTCCAGGTGGTTGCAAAAATGTTAAATAGGCAGAGTCATTTTTAGATAGTATATACAGAGCTAAGACCCAGACCTGTGTGCTAGAGATAGTCCTGTTCCCTGCTACTAGAAACTTCCCTCTTGAGTAACACTTGTATATATTTTCTTAAAGATCTGCTTTCTAAATCTGTAAAACTGAAAGACTATTTTTTTTAGCTTTCCCTAAGGTTAGTGTGCTTCTCTCCTCTCACCTTTTAGATCCAGTTGGAATGTAGCCTCATGAGAAAGGGCTTCTCTGACAACCTTATCCCAAGTAGCTTCCCCTAGTAATAGTGTTTTGCTAGATCACTTAACATTGTTCAGAGATACAAATATGGTTTATTATTTACTTTTCCTCTTCTAGAATGTCAGCTCCGTGAGGTCAGAGACTGTATCTTTGTCGTTTAGTGCTCTGTCCCTTGCACCAAACATAGTGCTTGGCACAAGTTGGGTACTTAGTTGAAGGAATGACTTTACTGCTGCAGTGTTTTTTTGTAGTTTTACTTTATATATAGTTTGTGTAATAAATACAAAAGGAACATTTAGCTTTTTGAATTCCTGTATTCCCTTTTACCATCCTTATAGAGATTCTGTCACATTCCAGTGATGGGATAGCATAACTCCAGTTGGAAAATCTGCTTTGCTCTGATCACCTTTAATCACATCTAATTATCTTTACAGCAAGCCCATTTTTTTTACACAATATGCTTCTAAGAGGATTTCATGAAAGATCTTATCAGTTGCCCAGATACATGTAAAAATGAACAGATTTTTAGAAATTTTTGTCTCAGATACGAGGAAAGCTTCCAATTGGGTGAAAAAGTGAAAGTGTTAGCCACTAGTCCTGTTGGACCCTGTGACCCCGTGGACTGTAGCCCTCCAGGTTCCTCTGTCCATGGGGTTTTCTAGGCAAGAATACTGGAATGGATAGCCATTCTCTTCTCAGGGGATCTTCCCGACCCAGGGATTGAACCCAGGTCTCCCATATTGCAGGCACATTCTTTACCGTCTGAGCCACCAGGAAAGGTAAACAATGTCTAATTGGAATTCCCATAGAAGGTTCCTACTAGATTCCTTACTGAAATAAATACTTACTTGGTATAAATAAATACAAACTAGGTATTTATTTTCCTGACAGATGCTAATCATAGTGGGGCTAGATACTTATTCTTTGTCAAATTGTTATGGGTTTTAATAAATTACCTCTTGATTAGTTCACCTGGAGTCTTGTCTGGGATCCATATCAAGATTACCAGTCTGTTGTTTGAGGACTCCATCTTTATTTGAAAATTAGAATGGTATTCATAGAGTATTGACTATAATTCAGCAGTTTGGTTTATACGTTCTGCTAGTTTGATTTTAAATTTATCTTTTTTTGTGTTAAACAACCAAGTGAAATATGTTTTGAGATAGAAGTGAGAAACTTTTTTCAGTTTCTTACTGGCTTTTCCTTTTCTATTTGTTCTTAAGTACAAAAGTAATCATGGTTCCCATCTGTTGGTAGATAGAATTCATGTGGGTTTTTTCTGGCACCAAGTTTTATAGTTGTCTATGAAATTTTGCGTGATTTGAAAATCCATAAATAAAGAAGCATCTGTATGACTCAGTAATTACTCTGAAGAGAACTGTGATTGTTAATGAATTTTTGAAAAAAGTATTTTCTGTTTTAATAATATGTGCCTTTTTTCCTCTGCAGAGAATGGATCTTGGAGAATGTCTGAAAGTCCATGACCTGGCTTTAAGAGCAGATTATGAAATTGCATCCAAAGAACAAGATTTTTTCTTTGAACTTGATGTATGTCATTTTGTTTTAACAAGTTAGATTACCTTTTGCAGTAAAATATTTTGAATATAGATTGATATTTCTTAATGGAAAAGGCTCTAGCAAAATTATCTTTTTTTGTGGTTAATATGAAGGGTGGTTTAAGGGAAGTCTGCAAAGAGTCAGACACACGACTGAGCGACTAAGACACAACACACTCATGAAGGGTAGTACTAAATTTAGTAAGATGATGTACTTTCTTAACTAAGGATAATTTTGAAAAATATGAGATGAAACCGTTATTTTAAGAAAGTGTGTGAAAGTTGTATAATTCATATATTGATTTGAAAATTAAGGATATTCTTCCCAATTAGGTATTTGTGATTAAGAAAAGACCATCTTAAATGTAAACAACTAATTTCTAGTGTATATAAAACCCTTTAGTAATTAACTGAATTTTTATATTCATACTTGTTTTTGTATCTATAAATATACATAGAGAGGGAAGATATTAAGGACGGTGTTTTTTTAATGTGTGTAAGAGAAGAAATATTAGAGGAAATAGAAGATGCTATATAGGTATCTAAAAGGCTCAAACTCTTTATTCTTTTTATACAAACATGAGAGTAGTTGGGACTTTTTTTAAGTAGAAGACATACCAATCAGCATTACATAAAACATACTGATGACCATCAACCTTATGGTATGTTTTACCAGTGAGGTAATAGATTGTTTATTTGGTTTGGGAGAAAAGTAGTAAATGGCACCCCCCCCCGCCCCCCCCATTTACTTCTCTGAACTTCCAGGAATTTCTGCTAATGGAAATGAAGGCATCTATGTAGACATAATTTTAATGTGAGGCTGGAGCAGTTGGGGAAATGCCTTAAGTGAATTTGTTATGATTTAACGTACACTGGGCATAAAATACTGCAGAAATTCACCAACATCTAGATGTAAGGGTGTGAGGTTTTCAATCTTTTTCTGTTACAGTGTAGTAATAATGCATTGTGTTTATATGTCAAGTATCTACAGAATAAATTCCTAGAATTAGAATAACTGAGTCAAAGAGCACTTTTGCCAGGTCGCTCTTCATGAGAATGATCAATTTATACTCCCACCAGTATGTTTGGATCTATTTCCCATATGCCACATAGTGTGTTGGTCATGATTTCCTTGCAGCTTTAATAAATGAAATGGAATATAAGTATAGTTTTAATTTGCATTTCTTATAAGTAGGTTTGAAAAAATTTCATGTATTTAAGATCTATTTATATGTCCTTTTCAGTGAACTTTCAGTGTACATTTTGTGTGTGTGTGGGGGGGTGCTATTTACTAATCTTGGATGTTAGTGTTTTTTTGTGGGGTTTTTTTTTTTTGCCACGTGGCATGTGGGATCTTAGTTCCCCAACCAGGGATCAAACTCACGCCCCCTGTAGTGGAAGCAGGGAGTCTTAGCCACCAGACCACCAGGGAAGTCCTGGATGTTAGTATTTTTCTAATTGACTTGTACTAAATAAATAGCACCTTACATATAATGAAAATTAGTCCCTTGTCTCAAATAATATGTTGCAGCTTTTTTCTATTTCTTTTTTGGGAGTTGTGAGTTTTGCAAAATATTTGTGTAGTTTTGTAATTTATTAATTGTTAAAAATCTGTTGAATTAAGTCAAAAGGCCTTCCCTGTCCTGCTGTGATAAGAATTCTGTTTCATGATTTCTTCTGGTATTTTTATGGCTTTGTTTTATGTATTTGAATCTGTGATTAAACTTATTCTGTTACAAGGAATTGAGGTATAGATCTCACTTTCTACATAGCTGCTTAGTTGACCCAACACTATCTTTGATTAGTTGCATCTTTTTTTAAAGATAAAATTTAAGTTAATTAGAGTTAAATAACTATTTCTTTTTCATCACAGATAAAAGGTTTTACATTTTCATGAAATTCATGGGTTAAATAACCATTTTTAGAATTTTATATATGTCTAATAAATTTATATTTTTAAACATTGGAGTTTTGAATTAGCTGTATTTCTGTACAGTAAGATAGGAAAGTCTAAATTGGTTGGGTTGGGAATACATCTTTAAAGCTTAGTTTTATATGAACTGTTATTTATTTATAGACATATTAACATATGCCTGGTAAACATCTATGTAAATACTGATGTAGATTTTTACAAAATTCTCAGTGGTTTATTTGAGAAAAGAGCAATTGTTCCTGATTGTAACTTTTCATTGTGAAAAATTTGAAGAACACAGAAGAACACATTACTAAAAATTATCCATATATTCAGAAATTATTGTTAATATTTAATGTATGCTCGTCCATTTTTCTAATCTTTTTTTATTTTACAAAATTGGGCTCTTACTGCATATAACATTTTGTAACTTTATTTACAAATGAAGCATGAACATTTTCTTAGGTCCTTACGTGTTCTACTAACACCTTTTTTAAATGACTGAAGATTAAATTTTCTACATGTTACCTGGATATTTCCCCATTTAACACTATGCAGAACATCTTTGAATATTAATTTCTCCATATACCTCTGATTACTTTCTTAAAATGGATTTCTAGAAGTAAAAGTTACTAAGTTGGCATGTTGTTAAGGCTTTTGATAAAGATTACCATATTGCCTTTTTATTGAGATTTGGTTTGTGATTCCTTCAGCAAAGTATGAGAGTGGCAGTTTCCTTACAGCCTTATATTTTCTGGGAGTTTTTATGTTTGTTCTTTGTAGATTTGATAGATGATGATAGTGGTTTTCAATTTGTAGTTGAACTCACTTTTATTTTTTTTATTCCCATAATAGCATTTTAAATAATAAAGTATAATTTTTGAGTAAAGATATTTATGGATACGGTTGATTTTTCTTACTGTCATTGTCTTAATTAAACTTTGTAGGCTATGGATCATCTGCAGTCATTCATTGCAGATTGTGATCGAAGAACAGAAGTGGCTAAGAAAAGATTAGCAGAAACTCAAGAAGAAATTAGTGCTGAAGTTGCAGCGAAGGTAAGATGTTCAATTATTTCATTAGTACAAAGTAGTTTTACCTTAATATACTTTGAGGTATACTTTTTGTAACTTTTTATTTTATAATAATTACATGTATAGGAGATTGCAGAGACATATGTAGAAATTTTGCGTACTCTTCCTCTAGTCCTCCCCTATGTTAACATCTTACACAATTATAGTATCAAAGCCATGAAGTTGATACTGAGCCAGTCCTTACACTTTATTCACATTTCATTAGTTGTGCATGTGTGTGTAGCTGTATGCAATTTCATCACGTGTAATGGGTAACTACCACTGTAATTGAGTTACTTAACTGTAGCATCACCACAATACTCCCTCATGTTACCCCTTTATAACCATGCTCATTCCCCTACTTCTCTAGCCCCTGGCCACCACTAATCTATTTTCCATCTCTGTAATTATGTTATTTCATTGAATATTGCATAAATGGCATCATGCAGGTTGTATCCTTTTGCGATTGGCTTTTTTACAGTCAGCACTACTTCCTTCAGTTTCATACAAGTTGTTGTGTGTATCAGTAGTTCATTCTTAGGCAAAAATGTTTTGTTGTGAACTTATGCATAAAGTAGAGAGAAAAGTACAGTGAATCCCAATGAACTCAAAGGCATCAGTCTTCTGCTGTTTCATTATTTGAAAAGCAAATTGTGGATGTCATATCATTTCACCTTTAAAACATAACCACAAAATTACATTCATAAAGGTAACAAATTTTTAATATTATCCAATACCCAGAAAGAGTTTATTTTCCTATGTAGAGTTGATGTGTTAAATCAGAGTTCAGAAGTCCACATATTGACTTTTGCTGATTTGATGACTCACTACTTTATAATGTTGTGTACCATTCAGTGTAGTCTGGCACATTTTATGAAAATGCAGAATGGAGACAAAGTTACCCAGTAGAGTTTAGGTGACATCATTAAATGTAGTGCTGATATGTGTGTACAAAATGAAATGGACCCTTGTCTGAGGAGAGGATTATGTATAACCAGCTTTTTCTGGAAAGTTTTCTTAATATGGGGACTATAAAGATAGGTGTCCTAAAGTACAAGGGATTTCATATCTCATGGTAGGAAGAGATCCATAGTGGTTGGCTAGACCCCAGCTTTATTGGTTTATAAAGCTTTGTATTATTTATCCATCACTACAAAAATGCTGTCCAACAGGTTACCTCAAAACTTAAAACATCAAGAATTTATTTAGCTCATGAGTCTGTAATCAGTAACTTAGGCTGAAATTGACTAGGCAGTTATTCCTCTAAGCTGGGCTCACTTATGTCTTCCAGTCAGCTGGAGTCTGGCCTGAGCATATTCTCGTGGTGGTAGCAGAGGTGCAGTAGTATCAAGCCCCGTTGTACAAGCAGTTTTTAAGCCTTCCCTTGTGTCATATTTGCTACCATCCTGTTAACCAAAGCCAGTTAGTTACATGGCCAAGTTCAGAGTCAGCATATGATGGTGTTCACATAGCAAAGGGCACAGGTACAGGGAGGGTGAAGAGCTTTGGTCACTAATGCAGTCTTTCTGTGGCAGATACTTGAAGAAAATACCATTTTGTTAAAGTAGGACGATAATAGAGTTGGGAATTTCTTTGAGGGATAAATATCGTGGGTTGAGGGAAATTTAAGAAGTAAAAATTATTGGTACACTACTTTGTTGGGACTGGATGTCACTATCAAATCAAAACCTTTTTTGCTAATTGGCCTTACAGGCTGAATACTTATTTTGTAGCCAAAATAAAGAGTGCCATGTGCCATTAAAACAATAGGAATGAACTAGATACCCATGATGATGGTGGTGATGAGGTGGTATATCAGAACCCAAGGAAAGAGATAATCCTAATGGAAAGAGATGGACCAAGGGAGAAGGATGCCATGCTGGTATACTGAATATTAGTAATATGCTGCATGCATATACAAGGCACATTTTCTCATTTCTCACAACTTTTGAGAGATAGGTATTATCCCTACTTCTCAGATGAGGAAGTAGATTCAACTGTGGTAATCTGGCCACAATTACATGGCTGTTAATTGGTTTGGCCATAAACCAGATAGATACATTGGACTCTAAAGCCATATCTTCACTTTGAAGAATATCCACCAGTTCATTTCTTTTACTCATATTTGAGCATAGGCTATATCTTAGGCATTGTAAATAACAAAAATGGCATATAGATAATCTGGAAATACAAAAATGGCATACAGAGTGATGTGATATAGATAAAAGTAATTGTCATAGAAGATACAGAGATGTCACAAAGGAAGGTATGGCTCTCTCTGCTTAAGTGTCTTAAGTGAGGGTGATGTGTGGCTATTGATTGTTCACATAATAGACTGTTTAGTTGGATCTTAATGGATAGACATATACAAGGCAGGTCAAGGAGATAATAGACGACATCCTAGCAACAGAGAGCAGTATGTGGAAAGTCAGAAAGGAAGAAAACAGGGTAAGTTTTGGAAACATAAAACAGTAGATTTGTTGTGAAGTCAGAGAACAGAAAGAAATAGTTTGGAAGGACATGGAAGCAGCCTAGATGCCCATCAGCAGATGAATGGATAAGGAAGCTGTGGTACATATACACAATGGAATATTACTCAGACATTAAAAAGAATACATTCAAATCAGTTCTAATGAGGTGGATGAAACTGGAGCCTATTATACAGAGTGAAGTAAGCCAGAAAGAAAAACACCAATTCAGTATACTAACACATATATATGGTATTTAGTCCATCGGTAAAGATAACCCTGTGTGCGAGACATCAAAAGAGACACAGATAAATAGAACAGTATTATGGACTCTATGGGAGAGGGTGAGGGTGGGATGATATGGGAGAATGGCATGGAAGCAGGTACATTATCATATGTGAAACAAATCGCCAGTCCAGGTTTGATGCATGATACAGGGCGCTCGGGGCTGGTGCACCGGGATGACCCAGAGGGATGGGATGGGGAGGGAGGTGGGAGGGGGATTCTGGAAGGGGAAAACATGTATACCCATGGTGGATTCATGTCAATGTATGGCAAAACAAATAAAATATTGTAAAGTTAAAAGATAGAAAATAAACTAATTAAAAAAAAAGAAATAGTTTGGAAAGGTGTACAGAGTGCCAGATTGTGGAAGAAAATGTATTTTATACTTGGAATACACTGCCAAAGCAGAGGTTAAAAAGCAATAGTTACATTGAGATCAGTTGTCTCCCTGAACTCACTAAAGTAAAGGCAGGCAGGCTCAAAATATTCTAATGTCCACCAGTTCATTTATGATATGCTCAGAAAGCAGTAGTTATGTTGCCTTAGATAGCTTAAACGTCTTTTCTGAGCACTTAACGAAATATTTTGAACTTCGGTACATCCTGCTTTTTATTCATGATCTTCTTTTCTGTTTCTTTCTAGGCAGAACGTGTTCATGAATTAAATGAAGAAATTGGTAAATTGTTGGCCAAGGTGGAGCAGCTAGGAGCTGAAGGAAATGTGGAGGAATCCCAGAAAGTAATGGATGAAGTGGAAAAAGCACGGGCAAAGAAAAGAGAAGCAGAGGTAGTTTATAGTTACAGCTTATAGAGCCTTAGCATCTGTACTTCCAAAAGAACATATATTTGATCAGAAATTATTGAAAAGTTAAAGGAAATTTAAACCAGTTTAAAAATATATAGCTAGTTTGTGTCGTGCCGATGGGTTGTATATCAAAACTAGTGGTTGTTTTGGAATTTAAAGTCATTGATCTGTTGAAATTTATAACTGGAAATGAAATTACCTAAACAACGTCTCTCACACACACAAGACACATACAATATTCATATCCATGGTCACTATGATACCCTACCCCCTTCTCCATCCCCATGCAACTATGCTGCTGCTGCTGCTAAGTTGCTTCAGTCATTTCCAACTCTGTGCGACCCCACAGACGGCAGCCCACCAGGCTCCACTGTCCCTGGGATTCTCCAGGCAAGAATACTGGAGTGGGTTGCCATTTCCTTCTCCAGTGCATGAAAGGGAAAAGTGAAAGTGAAGTCACTCAGTCATGTCCGACTCTTTGTGACCCCATGGACTACAGCCTACCAGGCTCCTCCGTCCATGGGGTTTTCCAGGCAAGAGTACTGGAGTGGGGTGCCATTGCCTTCTCCAATGCAACTATAGTATCCTCCCTTTTCTTCCTTCCTCATTACATTCTGCTAGCTCACTCGAAGTCTCCTCTTACTCTTCCTCCACAGCATAGCTCAAAATCTGATATCCTGCAGACAGAGTTCTTTCTTTTTTTTTTTTTGCCCCTCCCCCTGATATTTTTTAGAAAATCAAATACCTTCAAATAAGATTGTACTCTTCCCCTTTGCCATAGTCTCCATTGTTCTTAACTTATCACACCTGGGTTTAATCTTATTTCTGTAGACTTTTGAGGCAGAAGCTTAGAGCATTGATTTAGTTTATTTTATTGATTTATTTTTCATTTTTTACTTTGATTGAAGTATAGTTGATTTACAGTGTTGTGTTATTTCTGGGCTTCCCAGGTGGTGCTAGTGATAAAGAACCTACCTGCCAATGCAGGTTAGACCTAAGAGATGCTGGTTTGATCCCTGGGTCGGGAAGATCCCCTGGAGGAGGGCATGGCAACCCACTCCATTATTCTTGCCTGGAGAATCCCTTGGACAGAGGATCCTGGCAGGCTACTGTCCATGGAGTTGCAAAGAGTCAGACAAGACTGAAGCAACTTAGCAGGCCAGCAAAGTGACTCAGTTATTACATATATTTTTTTTTCTTTTCCATTATATTTTATCATGAATTATTAAATATATATATCGTTCCTGTGCTATACAGTAGAACGTTGTAATTCATCCATACTGTATATACTAGTTTGTGTCTGCTGTTTCCAAGCTTCCAATCCTTCCCTCCTCCAACCCCCTCGGATCATTCTTCTAAGCACAGCCATAGCATCCCACAGATTTTCATATGTTGTGTTTTTATTTTCACTCATTTCTAAATATTTGTTAATATTGCTTATGATTTCTTTTCTGACCTGTGGGTTTTAAGAGATCTGTTTAGTTTTTATTTTTACTGATTTTAATTCTGTTGTGGTCAGAAAACATGTTGTGATTTCAGTTCTCTTAAATATGTCAGTACTTGTTTTGTGACCCTGCCTGTTTCGTGAATGTTCCATTTGCACTTGAATGATACTCTGCCTTGTTAAATGAAGTGTTCTATACATGTCCTTTGAGTCAAGATAGTTGATGAATTTTTTTCAACTCATCTATATCCTGTTGGTTTTTCTGCCTACTTATTCTACTATTAATATTTACTGAGAGGAGTGGTTGAAGTCTAATTGTCGATTTGTTTCTTTATGCTTTCCATTTAGTCACTTTTTGTTTCATATATTTTGAAGCTCTGTTACTAGCTTAATAGACATTTAGGATTTTTATGTCTTTTGATTAATTTAACCCTTTGTTTTGAAATGTCCTTCTCTGTCCCTGTTAATGTCCCTTGTTTTGAAATCTCCTTTGTCTGATGTTAATAAAAGATTCTAGCTTTTTTTATAAGTTGAAGTTGTATACTGTAAACTCGAGAGAAACAACTGGAGCAGAAAAAGAGGTATAACTAATAGCTGAAATAAAGTGGAATCCTAAAAAAATACTTAATCCAAAAGAAAGGCAGGAGAAAAGGAAGAAACAATAGATTAGACATATAGACAATAAATAGTGGGATGGTAGACTTAAACCCAGTGTATCAATAATTACATTAAATATAAATGGTCTCAATAGTCCAATTAAAAAGAGATTGTGAGACTAGATTTACAACAAAAAGAAATAAGACTTAACTGTGTACTAGCTGCAGGAAACCCACTCTAAATACAGAGACAAAGATTAAAGTTTCTAGGCTGGGAAAAGATATACCAAGTAGCCATTCTAGGTAGTTTTATTTCTTAATATTAGGATTTCTTTAAATGTAGTTAATGTCAATTCAGAAAATAAACAGTTTGTGGTACGACCATGGCCTCTAAGCCTAAAGCCTTTCATTTCTCCCTAAGTAGAAAGAGGAGGAATCATAAGGCACAAAAATTGAGTTGACCTGTCTTGTGCTTTCGGTTTTTCTTTTTAAAAATTTTTTATTTTGAAATATTTTAAGAAAAGTTAAAATATCGGGTGAGGAATTCTCCTGTATCCTTCACGCAGACTCTTCAAATGTTAACATATTACCACATTAGCTTTATTCTCTTCCTACATCAGTGTGTGTGTGTATGTATTTGAACTGTTTGACAATAAGTTATAAAAATGATGCCTCTTTATCCCTAAATATTTTGGTGTGTATTTCATAAAAACAAAGATATCTTACCATACAACTATAGTACAATTGTCTGAATCACGGAGTAACATTGTTACAATACTATTAATCTGAAGACTTTGTTCAGATTTTACCATTTGTCCCAATAATGTTCATTTTCAGAAAAGAAAAAAAAATTTTTTTGTTTAAGATCCAGTCCAGGATCATGTATTGCATTTTAGTTGTTATGTCTCTCGAGTCTAATTTAATCTGGTACCTCAGTCTTTGTCTTACATGGTCTTGACCGTTTTGAAAAGTATAGACCTGTTATTCTGTAAAATGTCCTTCACTTTGGATTTGCTCAATATTGCTTTCTCATTAGATTTTTGAGAGGAATACTGTTGGAACAATGTCACAGCCTATCAAAGGCATGTGTTAGTGGTTTGTTGACATGTATACCTATATCTCCTCCCTCTAGAGCCACCCCATCCGTTTAGGTCATCACAGGACACTGTGCTATACAGCAGCTTCCCACTAGCTGTCTGTTTTACACATGGTAATATGTGATTTTGTCGCTAAGTCGTGTCCGACTCTTGCAACTCCGTGGACTGTAGCCCTCCAGGCTCCTCTGTCCATGGAATTTCCCAGGCACGAATAGTGGATTGGGTTGCCATTTCCTTCTCCAGGGGATCTCTCTGACCCCTCTCTCTCCTGCATTGCAGGTAGATTCTACCAACTGAGCTAATAGGAAATCCCTAGTAATGGGAGAAATGTCTTATTTAGGAAGAAAATATTTGCAAATGAAGCAACAGACAGATGTAAGACTGGACCCTATAATACTCTTAGAGGAAAACAGGAAAAACACACTCTTGGACATAAACCCCACTGTAAGATATTTTTTGACCCTTCTCCTAGAATAATGAAAACAAAAACGAGTGGGACCTAATTAAACTTAAAAGCTTTTGCATAGCAAAGGAACCCATAAACAAGACAACCCTCAGAATGGAAGAAAATATTTGCAAATGAAGCAGCAGACAACGGATTTATCTCCAAAGTGACAAACAGCCCATGGACATCAGTATCAAACAAATCAAACATGGGTGGAAGGCCTAAACAGACATTTCTCCCATCGCCTGTTTTTACAAAATTGGTATACAAAAACTGGGCCCAAAGTAGAGGCTGAATTTTAATTATTTTTTTTAAAAATTTCACTCATTTATTTTTGGCTGCGTGTGGGCCTTCTCTAGTTGTGGAGAATGGGGGCTACTCTCTAGTTGTGGTGCAGTGGCTGCTTTTGTTGCGGCGCATGGGCTCTAGAGTGCTGGCTCAATAGTTGTGTTATGTGGGATCTTCCCAGACCAGGGAATGAACTGGTGTCCTTTGCTTTGCAAGGCGGATTCTTAAAGAACCTCCTATAGAATTTCTCCAACAGTGTCCACTTATATTTCCTTAGCCAAAGCTACGTGGGAACTTGGAAATGTCATGCTTTTAGCTGGGCATGCTGCTGCCTCAAACAAATCAGAATTCTGTCAGTGTAAGGAAAAAGGGTAGAGTGGATGCACAAATCCACTAACTTATTATCTCCTTAATGAACTTAATATAAATAAAATGATAGTTCAAGACCTCTTAATCTCAGTAAGACACCTTTCATCTTTGTCTTATAGAGCCCCTCTGAGGCAAAGTTTTATCATTTGTAGGCCCTGTCTGTATTTACATAGTGGGGAAAATGATAAGTGGAAGGAAGCATGGGCGACTACTTCCTTGATCCTTCACTGATGTATATTACTGGGCTTGCTGCATCTCATTTTTAACAAAAAAAATACAACAGAACATTGAGAAAACCTTTGAAGAAAGTTACAGCTGCTGCTGCTGCTGAGTCGCTTCAGTCATGTCTGACTCTGTGCGACCCTATAGACGGCAGCCCACCAGTCTCCCCCGTCCCTGGGATTCTCCAGGCAAGAATACTGGAGTGGGCTGCCATTTCCTCCTCCAATGCATGAAAGGGAAAGTGAAGGCGCTCAGTAGTATCCGACTCCTAGCGACCCCATGGACTGCAGCCTACCAGGCCCCTCCCTCCACGGGATTTTCCAGGCAAGAGTACTGGAGTGGGTTTTGTAGTTCTTGGCAAAAGGTAATTTGAGGCTCTGATCTTTCATTTCTATTGGAGAAGCCCTGAGGACAGAGGATGGGAGTAAGGGGGGAATTTATTTCATGACAAAACAGCCATACTTTTGTATGTTCACTAGAAGCATTTTTTTTTGGTATGAACATAGTGAATTTTGTTTAATTGTGTGATTTGAATGCAGTTTATATGAACATGGTTTTTCTCACTTTTGTTTAGGAAGTTTATCGGAATTCTATGCCAGCTTCCAGTTTCCAGCAGCAGAAACTTCGAGTCTGTGAAGTTTGCTCTGCCTATTTAGGTCTTCATGATAATGACAGACGACTGGCTGATCATTTTGGGGGTAAACTGCACCTGGGATTTATTGAAATAAGAGAGAAGCTTGAAGAATTAAAGGTACATTGGTAAATTAATATCCCTCACTTTATTCAGTTATAGCCACTCATTTAATTTGTCTTTCTGTGTAGTATTTTTCTTTGATATTGAAGACTATGCTTAACTGTGATTCTGTTAATAATTCAGATTATAGGATTTTGTGTAGGATTGTAAATGCAAATAGCAGCTTGTTTAATGGATGTCTGGCAAACAAACTTTAAAAATCCTCTTATTCTTGGTGGAGATAATATTTTGTCTTGGACAGTATATTGAATTAGGTAGGAATCTTACAAACTGGGTTATAAAATCATATAAGCCCCCTAAAGTTTCCAGTGATACTTTCTTTTTTAAAAAAAACCTGGTAATAATGTTAATATAACATTTAAAGGAAGATTGAAAAAATGATCCAATATTTATTTAAAATATTTTGCAGTTCACTAAATAGACTTTAGAACCTTTAGTTTTATGCTTCTGCTCCCACTTCAGAAAGAACTTAGAAACCTATTTTTTTAAATGGACAGTCTGTGTCATTTAAATATATAGGCTGATGTGAGAAAGGCAACACAGCTCTTACTTGTCTGCCAAATTCTTCTGAGAAGATAAGCAAAGACAGAAAAGGATATTTCTAAACCATTGAAAGTAAGCACAGTCAGTGGATAGGGCCAATTTACTTTTCAGCAATCTGATGTGGCTAGTTCTTTTTTATCTTTTTTTAATTGGCACTGTCGCAGTTTGTCATGAATTGAGGACTATCTCAAAGAAGGCAAACACCAATAGTGACTTGTTGTGTAGTTACCATTGAAATTAACCCAGCATCCATAGCTGGGCATTTAAAATAATGTAGACTCAGAATCACCTAGGGATGTCTCCATATTTTTAGTTTATTGTTAGCTCTTGTCAGTATTCTGAGTATCTTAGATGCTCTTGGGTAAGTTTTTTGAAATTACAAAATGAGTGTCACCATAGCAAATGATCATTGGGCTCAAAGATAAAAATGGTACCTGATTGGGTATCAAATACAGACCTAGCAGCAGAACTGTTGAGCGTTTCACTGGTATTTTTAAAAGCAATAGCATCAGGATTGTAACCAGAAGTCAACAGAAGACATTTCTGTGTTGGAAATCATAGAGCATGGAAAAAGTGATTTATAATGATTGTTTTTTTTAAAATCATTTTTATTAAAGAATTTAGAAGATACTAAGAGGAGAAAAATCTTATAGAAGTGATGTTGAAATATCATTAAGAAGTCATGGAGAGATGAAATTTTATATGAAAGGGAGGAAAGATTTTGGAAACCAAACGTGTAAGCTTAATGATTATACCTGACAAAACTTCAAATTGAATTGGTATTAAAAAGTTTTGATATTAGATATGGTAAAGTTTAGGATAATGCTAAGAATGGGCCTGGTAAATAATGCTCCTTATTTAATATTATTTGAACTGTCATTGTGTTTTAAGAGAGTTGTAGCTGAGAAGCAGGAGAAGAGAAACCAGGAACGCCTGAAAAGAAGAGAAGAAAGGGAGCGAGAAGAGAGGGAGAAGCTGAGGAGGTATGGCGTGGTTACTGGAGTAGGCCAAGCGTCTGAGGTGGGGCATTCCCGGTTCTGAAAAGATGTGAGGGTGTGTAAGATTTTAGACATTAGTAAATCTGGACTTGGGAAAGTTCGGTTTACTCTTAAAAATATTACCACATGAAACAATGTTTATTCAAGTATATTAACTAATGACTGTTTAAGTCCAGGAGATTTCCTTCAAAATGTATGGAAGAGGGAGTCAAGAGTGTCTCACATCTTTATGTTTAGTAAGATTTATAACAAGGCCCGTTTATAGCCCTTTGATTATCATAATAGGCTGACTTTGTGCCAGACTGGCACAGAACTATTTTATGGTACATACTTGTTGATAGCAGGGCTGGGTGTTTTTTTTTAATCTGTTTAACTGATTATTTTACATGCTACTTTGATTCTGTATTTCAATATAGAAGCTATAAACTGTTAAAACTTTTATTAATTTAATAATAGCTAAATGTGCACAGTTCTTTTTATGTTGGTGTATTAGTTCATAAAATCAGGATTCTTCATATTTAGAACGTATGCATGTTGTGGATCATTGTTACCCATTGGCAGCAAGTTGTGTGATAACGTGTTTAAAAACTTCAGCAGTTTTCAGATGGACGGATGTGCCAGAAAAGATTTGCCTGTCATTCTAACTTACAGTGTTTCCTTAATGGTATTATATTTCTCTGAAATTTAAATAGCTTCTCTTCAGTAGATGTCCCTAAGTTAATTAAAACCCTTGATAATATGTGACTCGGCTATGTCAGCTTCCTCCAAGCTTTGAGCATATTACATGCAATCTGTTTCAAGACACTTAAACTGACTTCATTTTTGTTACATAGCTTGTAACTAGTAATCTTTGCACTGTGATGACAAAAATGAAACAAAGCTATATATGGACATGTTCCTGTTTAGAGAAAGAGCTTTTATTTTTCCGCTGATGTATTTTCTTCATTTACTAGTAAATTTTATCTCAGAGCTTTATCTCTGTTCTCTTTTGTGTATACTAAGTTTCCATGGAAATACCATTCAGTATTGTAGTATTTAAATAATATAAATGGAATTTGAATCTCAGTTTAAGTTAAAATTCAACAGAATATACTGCCACTAATACAAATTATACATCTGAGATGACAGCCAAATAAGAAAACAAATTCTTTGCAGGATTACATTTTCACATCTGTCAGAGATGAAAGTATATCACATCTTACTCTTTCAATGCCATATTTCTTTTAATATTGGTTATGAAATGTTAACACTATTTCAGAAATGTTTAAAAAAAATTTTTTTAAACTATCTGTGAACTTGAAGGACCTAAGTATGGAAGATGAGGAAATTATTAGTAAGTATAAAATTATACACAAAATGGGGTTCCAACTATGGTGTTGAAAGGATAATGATAAAAATTATCACTTTACTGGTTGCTTACTGTGTGCCAGCTACTGTGCTAATAATAATAAGACTTCCTATATTAATTTATCTATTACTTGAAAGCCCCCTGTGAATTTTTTATTACTATTCCTCTTTTTCAAATGGCAAACTAAGCTGCAGGAAGATATATAGTCTGCCCAGGCCACACAGATAGTGAGTGATGGAAACAGTTATGGCTTATATGAGGCTGAATCCACATTCATGTTCCAACCCAGCTATATACGCTCCACCAAAAAAAACCTTTTGACTTTCTGGTAACCGTAATATTTGCTCTTACTATCTGTTGAGCTTTAATTGTGTGCTGAGCAACATGAAGAGTACTTATATCAGAGAATTGTGTGTCATATTAAGAAACATTGTAAGATTGAATTGAGTGTTCTAGGGGTTATCATATGAGGTGATAATTCCAGAGTATGTGTCCCTCAGAAGTTTTATTCTGTTCCCAGAGGGAAAGACGAAATGACAGATGTAAATAACAAAGAATTCTTTCCAGGTTGGGAGGTGGTTTTTGGAGAATTAGTGAATTGCATTATGTTTTAAGTCTTCTAGGAGCATATTTTAAGCCAGTAGCCTAGGTAAAGGGTATGCCAGAGTGGGAAAGTCTGTAAAGTTTGTGGTGCTTTTTGGGAAAATTTGTGTATACACACATGTGCCTTGTATTTATAAAATTAATATAAAAATTAGAAGTGGGAATGTAATTTTAATAGCACGTTGTACCTTTTCTTCCTTATTTATAGTTATTTTTCTAAAAATAGATTTCTTTTTTTAGGTCTCGATCACATAGCAAGAATCCTAAAAGGTAGGTATTATACAAGATAAGTGGTGAAGCTGTGTTTTCCGAGGGTAGTGAATGAGAATTTATTAGTACTCGTAATTCTTTTGTAGTGCATATTTGAGGAGTGTCATTTGAGAAGAAGTTGATCAGAAGATACTCATGAGCTATAGTTTAGTTTTGTCAGAGTAAATTGTATACAGTACCCTGAAGTTATAGAGACAGCTAAAAATATTTCAGAATATTTCATTAAAATCTTGTTTAGAAGCTCAGAGTATACATATGACAAGATTTATTTTTAAAAAATCAGTTTGGGTGGTACATCTAAGAAACACATTCTAAGAGGTTGTATCTGTTCAAAATACAAATAAATAGTTGGGTAGGTTTTGAATGAGGGAATCCATGGTGAGTTAATTAAGGGAAACAAAAATGTTTAGTTTGCACCCAGGCTAGACTTGGGCTTTATTACTTCTCCCTTTGTACAGGGATCACATAAAGCTTTAATGGGGCATTTTACATCCTTAAAAGATGTAAAAAGAGGTAGAGGAAGAGGAGGAAGGGGAGGAAGAGGAGAAGACTTTATTTTGATCTTTGGCCCTAGTATTGGTGGACTTTTTTTGAAGCTTTTCTCCCAAATTCTTCCATTGCTCTCACTCAAATCACATTTTTGTTTTGAAACCTTCTACGTATTCTTGACTCTAAAGAGTAAGAGCATTTGCTGTTATGAAAGGAAAACCTGGTGTTTCTACTAGATGTCCCTTAGTACTTTTTAGTACCTTTTTTTAGTACTAAGTACTACTTAGTACTTTTTTTTGGTTGGGGGGAGAGGGTTCCCTTGTAGCTCAGTCGGTAAAGAATCTGCCTGCAGTGCAGGGGACCTGAATTCGATTGCTGGGTCAGGAAGCTCCCCTGGAGAAGAAAAGGGCAACCCACTCCATATCCTTGCCTGGAAAATCTCATGAACAGAGGAACCTGGTGGGCTGCAGTCCATGGGGGTCGCAAAGAGTTGGGCACGACTGAGTGACTAACACTTACTTAGTACTTTTTAGCATCTTTCAGTGGTATTTCTGCTTAAAACACTAAAAAACTAAGACATTAGTCAGGACCAGTTGTATCAGCTAATTTAATTTATATGGTTGTGGGTTTCTCAATCCAGGATGAGAAGTAGAAATATTAAATGATGATGATTTTTTACTGATTGGTTACTGCAGGGTTGTCCCTTTGTTGGAGAGAAATTTTAACTCTTTGTACACAGAACATCCTTGGATAGTCAGGCTAGAAATTTAATTTCTACTACCCCAGTCCAAGCCAGTTTTTACCTCACTATTTACAGTAGCCTCTTAACAAGTTTCTTAATTTCTATTCATGTCCACGTCCCTGTTTGGCCTCAGTCTATTTTTTACACATTAACCAAAATGTATTCTTTAAAAAGTGGAATAAAGCAAATCAGCTCGGTCTTCAAACCTAAAGGTATTCCATTTCACTCAGATGAGAAGTTTAAATCCTCACCATGGTTTTTAAGTAGAGTGATCAATCTGCCCTAGGAGAGTTACAGTTTATTTCTTGTCTCAGCATGTTTATTAATGGCTCCCTCTTTTCCTCTGTATAATTTAATACTGAAAGCATCCTAGATTGAAGGACAAAGTACTTGGTCATCCTGCTTATTGGACTCCTGCTATTACTCCCCCTTGCTAATCTCATTACAGCCAGAAGGGTTTCTTTTGTTCCTGTGAACTTTCTCCCCCTCAGCGCCTTTGCACCTGTGTTCCCTCTACCTGAAACATTCTTCTCTGTGCTCCCTGATTAGCTGATTCCCTTAGTTCATTTCATCTTTGCCTAAATGCTATTTTGTAAGAAAAACCTTTCCTGCCTATTCTGTATAAAAGAGGACCGCGTAATTTCACTGTCCATTTTTACCCTTTTGTCATGTCCTTACTACCTGACCTATCTTTTATTTGCTGCCTACGTGTCTGTGGAGGCCTCTTTCTGGAGTTTAAGGACCATGAGGTTAAGGACTTTGCTGTGTGTGCTGCTCAGTCTCCCTAGTACCTGAAATAGTGCAGTAGGCCCCCAGTAAATGTTTTTACCAGACAGTTACTGTCAAGTAAAATGAAATATGCCTTGGGAAATAATTTGTTACAATAGCTAAGAGTGAGTGATAAAAGAAAATGGCATTTGAGAAAAACACATGGAATGGATTTTCTCTTTTCCCTGTGTTCTCAGAAATACTTAATTGTGGAAACACTGTATTCAGCTGTGATTGATACTAGATCCACAGTAGATGCCTTTCTTTCTAATGTTGATATAAGCTGAATACTTTCAAACTGTAACAAAGTAATCATTTGCAAATAAACCCAGTTTATAAACTACCTGAAGAATGTGCTTTTGAACTTACTGTAATCAGATTACGAGAAAATATTTTATTATTTACACACCATGTGATGTTTACCTATATAAGTTTGCAGGTTGATTTTTCAGTAAATTTTTTAAGTTGTGCAACTGTCACAGTCCAGTTTAGAACATTTCCATCACTCTTAATAATATTCATTCATTTCTTCCCCATTGTTCCCCAGATGTTTTATATCCTCTATATATGTTGTCCTCACCTTGACCATATACACAATACATAAGTTAGTTTTATAACCCAGTAGAAGCTACAGAACTGTTTTTCCTTCTCTGTATGCCTACATACTTGTAAATATTTTTTTTTTTGCAGTTTAAGTTCTCTAAAATGATTGATGCATTTAATCTTTTTCTTCCCAATAAATTATGTACCACTTGCATAGAGAACTGTCTTAACTGTTTTGATTACACTGACAAGACACATTGTGGGCATTTAAATTTATTTTGATATTCATATAACCTTTCCAATTCAGCAAGTTAAAACTTACCCTAACAATATTCTTTGTCATGTGTCTCCTCCTTTCTGTCCATGTTTTCACCAGGTACATACTTTGTTTCTAAAGTATACTAAAAATCATAGTTAAATTAAATCCATAGAGATTTAAAATTAAATCCATAAAGCATCTAGGTAATATAGTCTTTGGCATGTAGTAGTATTATAGATTGTTTCCTTCATTTAAAAAAATATTCCAGATGTAAATTTATACAACACTGACCTCTGTGAACTGTTTCTTATTTCAAAATTCTAGTATGTAGTTACTTAATATACCAGCAGTTTATTTCAGTGTAGATGTAGCTGATTTGAAATAGTATTGGCAGTAAGTAAGGCTGTTGAGTTTGTCTTTCAAGAGTAGGCTTTTGTAAATGAGAAACTTAGTGCCAATGAAACTAAAAATTAAATATCTTTTATAGATCCAGGTCCAGGGAGCATCGCAGACATCGGTCTCGCTCCATGTCACGAGAACGGAAAAGGAGAACTCGATCCAAATCCCGGGAGAAACGCCATCGCCACAGGTCCCGCTCCAGCAGCCGTAGTCGCAGCCGCAGCCACCAGAGAAGTGGGCACAGTTCTAGAGACAGGAGCAGAGAGCGATCGAGGAGGAGGTACTGAGGTCCATAGGAGGATATGGAACAACCTTTACAGTTTAGACTTGGAATACTAGTGGTTTGAACTTGCATCTGGTAATTTGTACACATTTGTGTGTGAGTGTATAGCTTTTTTTTTTTCCTGATTATATGGGTAGTTCAGAAAGAATATACTTACAAGCCAGAGTAAGAAATTGGAACCAATACGTGCAGAGGTTATTGCTTTTCTCTGGTTAGTGTGTCTTGAGGAAAAGTACTTTATGGGCAAATAATTTTCGGTACCAGTACTGGGAGAGCTTCTCCAGTATGTATTGGCAAGTTAGGGACTCTGAGAAGTCCTTTTGTTAAGAGTTGTTTGACTTACTGTTTTCTAAACTTCTTGGAGCTGGTGTACTTTTTCAGAGCAGATACATTCAGTATATTCTTGTTTATTCTGCACTATAGGTATGCAATGTTATATACAGTTAGCTTGGCGGGGCAGGTTTGGAATTTTAAGGAAGTTGGACATCACTGGCATGGAAATTCAAAACATGCCGGGAGGGCAGATCCAGGGTGAGGTATGTTTAAGGACTTGAACGTCTAATCAGGACAAAGGATTAGAGTGTGACGGAGCCTTTGCACTCATGGTCAGTATAGACCAAGCTCCCCAAACTTCTCAGGTCCCATCATGGCCCTTAAGCCAGGTCATTTCTATGGAACAGAAACATTTTTTGAGTGCCTAGTATCTACTAATCTCAAGCTTGCTATGGATTATTACTCCACATAAAATCTGTGATAAATTTTTAACAGCTTTCTGCAGATTCCTGTTTTTATTTTTGGCGCCTTAGCTAGCCATTCCCTGAAACTGCTCACAGACTGAGTTGGATATGATAGGCCCTTTTATTTATTTCTTATTTTCTCGCCTTGTTCCAAGTAGGTTCCCACCCGCTCCTCCAGCTTTATTGAGGTGTAATTGACAACGTTGTAAGATATTTAAAGTGTACATTGTGGTGATTTGCTATGCATGTACACTGTGAAAGGATTCCTTCCATCTAGTTAGTTAACACATCCGTCACCTCACATATATTTTTGTTGTTTTTGGCGAGAACATTTATATTCTACTCTTAGAAAACTAAGTTCTTCTACTGTACTAGGCCTAGTAAATATATATATATATATAAAAAAGGTAGTTGAGCAACTTTATTCAAGTGAATTAGGACCTAGGACTAATATTTTGACAATAATGAGATTGACCTAAGTGCTAAACTGGAATCACAGTAAACACTATGAGAGTTTAGTGCTAGTGCTAAGTCGCTTCAGTTGTGTCCGACTCTCTGCAACCCTATGGATTGTAGCCCTCCAGGTGCCTCTGTCCATGGGATTCTCCAGGCAAATCCTGGAGTGGGTTGCCATTTCCTCTCCAGGGAATCTTCCCGACCCAGGGATCAAACCTGCATCTCTTATATCTCCTTTGTTGGCAGGCGGGTTCTTTACTGCTAGCGTCACCTGGGAGTTTAGATGAGGGAAATATCAGAGTAATTAAAAAAGATAGCTTCAGGGAGTAGCCTGAAGCCTAAATAGAGTAGGTATAATTTGAATAGATAAAACCAGGTAGGAAAGAGATATTTCTGATATTACAGGCACATGCAGAGAATGAGCTGGGAATTTGTGAATTTTTAAGGGATGGAGTTGTTCATAGTGTGCTTCTAGGTCACTTATCTCATATCCTTAAAACTAGGCACACAGTACAGTGCCCAGAAAAACACATTTAAAAAAATTCTCCATGAATCTTAACCTGCGCTGTAAATTTTAAGAATCATCTTGCTGGTTGGTAGAAGGTCTAGAAAATTTCTCTTGTCACCTTGGCCCCCTGTCATTGTCTTGGTATCGCTGCACTCTTAAGTGTTGTCATTGGTGGTGGGGACGGCGGGAGAGACATGAAGTCTCCCTCTTCCGGGACCCAGTCCCTAATGTTTCCTGCGTTTATGAAGATAGATAGAAAATTTGACCACCATGCTACCTGACATCCCTCATCCAATATTTTCAGCATATTGTTCATAAAGAGGGTTATTTTTGTAGAAGTATTTCTTTCCTCAAGAACACTTCAATCTTGATACTCAGATTACTGTCTCAAAGCAGTATTTTGTTTTTTGCCAAAAATGAGAAATTGCTGTTGAAATCTACTTGATATAAAAGAGAATATCAAGTTATTACTACATAGTACCAGTTTTAATTTCAAGGTAAAAATCCCCGTTAAAGGTCTTTTGTGACTTGGCGTTCTTCTGCTTTAACTGTGAAGTTCTGGTCTCAGTAGATTCTGCTTGCGGCCTTTCCTGGCAACAGCCACCCTTGGTAAACGAGGACCATGTGCATTTTTCTGCTGCCTGCTGCATTCAGGTGCATACAGTGCAGACTTCAGAGTCAGACTACTTGGATGAAAATGGCCTTGGCCAAATTATCTAATTATCCCTCCTGTCTTTCCTTATATACTTAGTAGAAGAGTACCTGCTTCATCAGAATTATTAGTATACTGAGTAAAAACTGCTTCTGTACAGGACATTGCAACCTCGGGCAAAATATTAGTTGATACACCTCATAGTTTTTCGTCATTTCTCTGGGACTTACCAGCAGTACATGTCCTTATTCTTAGGCAGCATCTCAGTCTCCTCTCTTCATATTCCATTCCTAAAAAGACATGGGTAGGATGTGTGGAGTGTGATTTAACACATCATTTTTATATTAAGCTTATTAAAACTTTAATTCAGTAGAATGCTCAAAGTTGACATCTAATCTTTTGACCTTTCTGGTTTAGTCTTTTTAAACGATATTTCTAAAGCTGCCTAGTGTAGTAGTGTTTTTATCCCTTGCCTTAGTAGTTGAAAGTATTACTTAATCAGGCTTCAGATCCTAATTCTGAGCATGGGTTAAGTGAGATAATTGTGTAAAAGTACCATGTCACCTGTAAAGAACCAAATAAATGTGATATGTTCCTAATTTATTCTAGATGTTGAAGGTATAGAAGATTCCATATTAATTCTGATCCCCTAGTGTCCTTTGGTTCTCCTTCTGATTAAATCTCTGGTATGAGCTTATCTTTCTTACTGGCTAGGTATGGGAATAGAAAGGCGGTATTAAGAAACAGTTACGGTTAATCAAGATTTATTGTAGTGTGATCGCCTGTCTTTTATTCTGTTTTTTTCTATTGGTTGAATGAGCTAACTCAGGAGGAATAAAGCAGAGTTTTAAAATAATCAATGGTTACTTAAAGCCATATCATTGAGTAGTTCTCTTATCTAAGTTGAACACTGGCAAACTTGCCTGCAGGCCAAATCTGGCCCATTGGCCCATTTTTATACAGCCAGGGAGCTATGGATGATGGTTTTTATATTACTAAGGAGTTGACAAAGGGAAAAGGAAGAATATACCACACTTACCATGACCTCTAACACCTAAAATCTTTACATCTCTGGCCAGACAGCAAAGAAAAATTGGTTCCTGACTCCTGTCATAAGTCAGTGCTTTCCATCTAATTTGGAATGTACATTCTGTTTTTAAAATGTTGGATAACATTTTTAAGGTATTATTTTGTATATTTTCATATTAAATACATTTGCTGTGAGCTGGAGAAGCTTTAGGGTTGCCTTTGAGATAATGAGACTGTCTTGGAAATCATTATTTTGGCTTATGGTTTTTTACCCTTAGCTCTTTGTTTTCACCCATCTCCTTATTTTAGTACCCCTACCAAATACAGTAGTGCTCTTTTCTGTCAGAAAACTGACTCCTCTTTCTTGGATGTATTCTGTGTATCTTCAACTAATCAGTACCTTAATATTTATCCGATTCTTTCATTTGGGTTTTGGGTTTCCCAACACATTTTGCTCCTCAAATTAATATTTTTCAGATCCTCAAAAGAAAGATTCAGAGACCAAGACTTAGCATCACGTGACAGAGACAGGAATTCAAGAGACAGATCACCTCGTGACAGAGATCGAAAAGATAAGAAGCGGTCCTATGAGAGCGCTAATGGCAGATCAGAAGACAGGAGGAGCTCTGAAGAGCGCGAAGCAGGGGAGATATAATTAGCTGTGTACATATCCTCAATCCTTAAGCTTCTTCTGGAGTTACATACTGTTGTTTAGTTTACAGCTGTTCGGGGTGACACAGTGAGCAGTTCCAGACACCGATCCAGCTAGGTTAGGTGTACAGCATCTAACTCATTCTGTACTTGTTTTCTTTGATGAAGCCTAAAACTACATCCATAGTTTCTGGTGAACCTGTAATACACTTCTGAAAGTCCAGTTTTATATAATAAGACACAGATGTCTTTATTCTTTCTAGTAGGAGTGATAGTGAATGAATTGTGTTACTTGCCTTGGGATTTTTTGAACATTTGTAAAATGCTGTCTTCCTTTCTAATCCCAAACAACAGCGACTTTGGGAATTTCTTTTTAATCCTTCTTCCTTTGACTCTATATCCCCTGACACTTCTACCCTCTAGCGGTAAGAGAAAGGGATACAAGGAAGCAATATAACTTCTGTTCTAAGGTTCTATTCCCATTGTTAATTACTAGCTGATTTCAGTTCAGAACATGTATACTGGAATGTGTGCTGGAGAAATTTAAAATACGAGATTTGTTTGTCTAACGGTGCCTATTTTAGAGTTGGAAGTTGAACAGCTGTTGCATTACATACTTTGCTTTTTTATTGAAATTTTGAAATCAAACGTCTTGATTTTTCTGTTCTTGAATAGCTACATTCAGGATGTTTTGAGATGGGGGGTGGGGGAAGGGACTTTGATAAGCACTTGTTTTATTTTGTGTGTGTGGAGTACAAAGATGACACCCTTATTGTAAAAAATAATAAAGTGAAAGAATCACCACCACCATCATTAAACTGTAACTTGTAAATTGTCACTAGAGCTATTTGCTGTGGCCATTTCTATTCTGTTATTATAGTGCCTTACTGTGCAAGGCACCAAAGGAAATAAATATATACTTACAAAGATTCAAGATGAATTGTTGCTCCACCTGGGCCCTTGCTGATTATATTCCAGCTGCTTCAGGACTGTAACATCCACTGTAGAGAAGGACCAGACCTGCAGAAGAAATTGGGTTTGTTTGTTTTGTTTTTCTTCACATTGAGCAAACTGAAATAAAAACATGGTGTAACCAGTGTAAAGAGACTGACGATTTCTGCGTTGAAAAGCTATATATACACTCACGTTGAAACAGTAGTTAAACTTGTGATTCTAGAAAAGCTGAAAAATATATTAAGTAATATAAGGATCTGTGAGTATAACTAAGATCATTTCAAGGATTACATCTCAGGTTCAGCTCTGGCACAGCTGAGAATCTTTGGAATCTTGATCCAGCACAATATGCTGTACTGATATTTTGGGGGAAGAAAGTTCTTGTCTGTTTTTCCTATCCAAAAAAAAGCTGTTTACATCCATTATTCATTATACCTCAATAACTGGTATTCAGATTTTCCCCGGTATAAACAAGGCAGTACAAAGTTGTTCTGTTTTTTCCTTACCTGTTGTAATTTGAAAATGAAAAAAAGGTCTCACCTTCAGCAGAGTTAGGGAAGTCAGGAGAGGGCTGAGAACAGAGGTTTGGTGGCAGAGGCTGACTCAGAGGGCCAGGCATGGGACTGCCATGGAGTGAGTAGTGCTGGGGCCACAGGTGAGCAGGACTCAGGTAATGGGGGCAGCAGGTGTTCTGAACTTCGAGGTGGGCCTCCATGTTTTCCAGGTACCAGCAGAGACCCGGATGTCAGAGGTTTGGGGTCTACAAGTACACCGAGGGTCAAACCAAACTGTCAGCGTAGGTGCAAGCTATGCTTGCAGGCTGCAAGCAAGGCATTCAGACTTGCAGAACTGGGCTCTCGGTCGAGGATTCAGCCAAGTGAAGCTCTATAGGAAGTGCCCACACCTGAATCTGCTGATACTGCTCTGGGAGAGGCTCCTAGGGTCACTCCTATACCTGGGTACTGCTGACTGCTTGTAACAGAATACCCAGCTCCAGCAGCCTTACACAAGGAGATCACTCGAAACTCACATGCTTGAGTTCCATGTGACAGCTCCATTCTCAGGGTAGCACTAGCTACCCAGATGAAGAGAAACTGTTCCCAAACCAGCTTTGTCGTGCCTGACCCACGGAACCAAAATGCTGAAATGCCAACGTTTGAGGCAAAAGAGGGTTTCTTGGCAAGTCAGCTGAGTGAGGAGATGAGAGAACAGATCTTAAACCCGCCTCCCCAAAGGCGTCGGAGTATTGATAGGATAATGAGTTACGAAGCAGGGCAGCATGCTCTTGCCTTGGAAGAATTGACGTTGTTAAAATACCCATACTACCCAAAGCATTCTACAGATTCAGTGTTCTATCAAATTACTCATGACGTTTCTCACAGAATTAGAACAATCCTAAAATTCATATGGAACCATAAAAGATCAAGAGGGATGGAGTGGAAGGTTGGGGTGAAGGTTTGGTTTTTGTTTGGTTGCTTGGGGGTTTTGTGTTTTTTTTTGGCTGCACTGGATGGCTTTTGCGATCTTGGCTTCCCGACCAGGGATTGGACCCAGGCCCTCTGCAGTGGTAGCGTGGAGTCTTAACCACCGGACCGCCAGGGAATTCCCTGTAAGCCTTTATGTAAAGAATAAATAACAAGGCCCTACTGTATAGCACAGAGAACTATATTCAATACCCTATGATAAACCCTAATGGAGAAGTATTAAATATGTATAACCAGATCACTCTGGTATACAGCAGTAATTAACACAACATTGTAAATCAACAGTACTTCAGTAAAAAGAAGCAGGGCAGTGTGAGGTGTGGGGTGCATGGGGAAAGGTGATTGGAAAAGGTGCAGGGATCATTCTGCCCTAGAGGAATTAAGCCACAGGCCTCTGCAGGTTGGAAAGGTCACCAGGCAGGTGTCTGAGCATGCTCCGCTGGAGGGTGGGTGGGTGGGAGGTCCTGGGCAGCCTTAACCAGTTCATTTGCACCGGGTGCAGCTGAGACTCCAAGTGCCTGGGAAATAACCCAGCCATGCATCTTAATGTTCACAAGAGCTCCTGATGAGTAGCCGCGCAGCAGGAATCGCACAGCCTGTTCTCTTTCCCCCTCCTCCCGGAATCCTTGCACCCCAGTGCTCGCCTAGCAAGCGCGGAGACACGCTCAGCAAGAGTGGCAGCTGCGCGAAAGTCCCAGCCTCTGACCCCGACGCTGCGCGCCCCTTTGTTGGGGGATACTCACTGCTCGGGAGCTACCACAGACTAAGTGGAGTCTAGAGGCCTCTCCCTGCCCCCAACACCCTCTGTTCCGCTGGTGCGCGCTGCCCATTTTGCTTGCAGAATTAGTAGCTCACCCTTTGCCCCACCGCAAGATTGTCGAGCGTCTTCCCAACCCTTGGAGAGTTGGGCCGGTCCGCAGGGGCTGTACCCGGAGTTGCGGCTGTAATTTCTCACGGCTCCTTCTCTACTTGGAGCCTCAGGCTGCTGGCCTCTTAGGAAACATAAAAATGTTACCCTTGATCAGTAAGGCAGGTAAAGCAGATTTGACTAATCCTCAGGCACCATTTCAGTCCACTGCACCTTTGGATCATTCCTCAACCTTTTATTTAAGTGTTAAAAATTTATCTTTTTTGTCTGTACCACACAGCTTGGGGAGCTTAGTTCCCCGAATAGGGATCAAACTCCTGCCTCCTGCGGTGGAAGTGCATTTTCTTAACCACTCATTCACTGAAAGTCCCTTGTTCCTCAGTCTTGAGGAAGTAGTGGCAGTGCCCACTCTGAATGCTTTCTGTTGATAAGTGGTGTGTAGACCTAACAAGGACTTGAGTAATGAAGCTGTTAGCACTCACTCGAAAATACTCTTATTCCTGATTTCAAGTTAACATTTTGACCCCAGTAAGCAAACAGCACCTATGTGCCAGCTGTCAACAGCATTCATAGGCCAAAGTTGGTAACCAGAAGGATGTACTTGGTGGCGAGGGGAGGGTAAAAGCACAGAGAATGTAAGTGCGAGACGTATTGATAAACTTCACACAAGTCAGGGATCAGTGACTTACTTGACCTAAAGTGCCTCAGTTGTTAACCAGTTTAGCTGAAACACTTAGATATTAAATATAGAAGGGACATGGGCCAGGAAAATTATGATTGCTACAATATCCTGACCAAGTCGACTCTTAAAGGGGAAAGACACCCAGGGTTATTTGAGGACATGAGAGAGGACCAAGTTTCAGCTTCCCGGGGACTGGAAATTCGGTTGATTAGTCCAACATGACCTTAACATCTGAGGGCTCTATATCCTAAGTGTCAGTGAAGGTAGAGGTGGTGGAAAATTGCTGACAGGCATAACTAAGGTGTCAGCATGATCAAATACAGAAAAAGGTTTTGGGTAACATATCCAACAGCTAGAGAGAGTACGTACCTCCTTTTGCCAGAGTCTGAGAAATCCTAATCATTGTTCTTCCAAGCCTGGGAGGTCAAAAGTACAGAAAAGACAAAAGAACAGTCATTCTGGTAACCTAACAAGTTATTTAAGTAACTTACCTTCTGAAGAATTTTATTTAACCAAAGCCAGCACTACAGCCGTCTTGTTCACCTTAGTTTCTTTCTCATGGCTTCTTTCTGGAAAGCAACATAAGATCTGCTAGGGACTCACTTGCCTATTCAGAGAAGTCAGTGTTGGGGATATGGAACCAGATGAGGTTTGGATGACCTTGGGTGAGGTTTGTTTCCTTTCTGCAGCAGGGTCTCTATTTCCCATCATGTTCTTCAGAAGGTCCAGTCCAGCAAGGATGGCGCTGGTCTTCTTGATGTTTACCCTTCCAAGATTTCAGGGTAGAGGTTCATTGTCTCCTCCTTTGAGTTTCCTGGGAAACTTCTGCCTGCCAATACAGGGGACACCGGTTTGATGCCTGGTCTGGGAATATTCCACGTGCCACAGAGCACATAGCTGCTTCAGGGAGGCACTAGTCCAGGCACCAGTTAGGTCCTTTGCACTTTCACTGCCAAGGGCTCAGGCTCAATCCCAGGTTGGGGAATAAAGATCCCACAAGCTATGTGACAAAAAAATCATAGCTGCTTCACATGAATATTCATTCCCCATCTGATGGCCTAGAGACTAGAGACCAGGCTATTTCTTACTGTCCTAGTCGTGTGAGGTTCTATATGCTGGAAATGGATGGACTTGGCAGGATTTAGGGGAGCCTTTGGGTTCCTTGGTCTCTATCATTCTCCTCTGTCTCAGCCATCTGATGTGCCACTTACCTTCTTCCAGAGTCTTCCTTAGGATGGCACAGTCTTTTCTGGGGTCCCTCCTGTTTGAAATATGCACAGTGGTTGTGGGGGGGGTCTTTTTTTGGGGGGGGTTGTGCTATGTGGCATATAGGATCTTAGTTCTCTGATCAGGGATCAAGCCCACAGCCCCTGCAGTGGAAGTGTGGAGTCTTAACCACTGGATCACCAGGGAAGTTCTGGAGGTCTCACTATTGATTTCCCTGTTCACATAGAAGCTTGGGGCCTCCTACCTTTTGCCGAGTCCCTTGTAGGGTCTTCACCTTGGTCCAGCTCTTCCCTCTGTGAAGACAGAGTGGCCTGTTTCATTCTCTTGTTCCCTTCTGAGCCTGCCCTGCCATTAAGACATAGGCATTCCAAGAGCACCTTCCATTTCTTGTGTATGGTGGAGGTGGTGGTGGGGGGCACTCTGACCAATAAGTCTTATTAACCACTTAAATTCTCTGGGGCCTCAGGGTCTGTATCTGTATAATGCCTCTAAGCTTTGAAGACCCTTGCTAGAAGTTCTGAAAGACCCTCATTTGGGTTCCGTTTTACCTCTTGTCCTTGACTAAAGCTTCTTCGTTTGCGCATCCCTATTTGAATCATTCTCAGTAATACTCAAGTTTTGGCCTATCCCCAGCATTCACATCCCACTTAGCATCCGCTGTTGACATAGCCATGCTCACAGCCTCCCAGGCCGGCTTGCCAGGGATACAGCATTGCCTCCTCATGAGCTTTATCCAGCACCATTCTGCAATCTTCTGAAATGAGAAGGATATTGAATGAATTCTGAACATCTGCCCAGGTCGGATTTGGAATTTAAAAAAAAAGAATTGATGAAAAAAGAATTCTTCCATTCTCTTTCCTTCGTCTCTATAAGTTGGCATATTGTTCTTCCAATTAAATAAATCTGAAGTTGAAAGTGAGACTGGACCCAGATCATTCCCATTGGCTGCCTGGTCTCAGCATTCACATCCCCAGTGGGGACTTGCCTTGTTGAACATTGCCCCACCCGAGTTTGTGTAGCTCCCTGGGCCAGTCAAGTGGCAAGTATGAGAAGGGCGAGATCACTCCTTTGGCCCCCTCAGAGACCAGAGGGCCTCAAGCCTGAGGCTGTGCTCAGACAGTGGGAAGAAAAGCAGCCGCCTCACATGGGGTCAACAGCAAATACCCCATTTCACTAGGATTAAGCAAAACAGGTTTCTCTGCCTTCCCTTCCTGTTGGACCATAACTTGACATCTTCTTTGCACAGGTTTATTCTGATACAATCACTGTACCTAAGATACTTCATCCCATTTTTCTTCCCATTTACAAAGTCAGTCTAGTTGCAGAGGGATATTGTAAATGCAGGATCCATTTACAGGCCATTTTGCTCAGGAGTCTACAGGATATTGTGATCATGCTGTGTTACCAAAAACTATCATCACTTTCTTTTCCATGGATTCATAACTGAAAGTCTCCCAATTTTGGAAAATGCAGCCTCGAGGGCTGCAAGGGGGAACCGAGTACTTCCTGTTTTGAAGGGGCTTTGCTTCCAGGTGGTCCCAATAATGAAGTCTTTCTAAGGGTCCTTGCTGCCATTACCAAGCTCAATCCCCAAGTGTCAATTCTTTTATTTATTTATTTTTAGCTGGGCTGGGTCTTCATTGCTGCATGCATGGGCTTTCTCTAGTTGCAGAGAGCGGGAGCTACTGTATGTTGTGTTTCACGGGCTTCTCATTGTGACTTCTCCAGTTGTGGAGCGCGGGCTCTGGGGTGCACGGGCTTAGTTGCTCCACGGCATGTGGGATCCTCCCAGGCCAGGGTTCAAACCTGTGTCCCCTGCATTGGCAGGTGAATTCTTTACCACTGAGCCATCAGGGAAGTCCCCCCAACAGGCGATTCTGAACAACTGAAACAATCAGATGAAGATGGACAGAGACAAGCAAGACCCAAACGAACAAGATCAGCAGCCAAAAACCCCTGTCCTCCAACCCAGGTACAGGGTACCTCAGCAGCTGTGACCTTTTGATTGTCTGACAGAATCCCTCCAGGTAGACGGGCCCCCAGCTCATGACCTGGTCAGGATTATCGGACAGTTTAAGCACTGCTGGATTTCTTTGACGCAGTTACTAACCCACAAGACATCTTCCAAACCAGCTGCTGAGAAATGAAAAGTCAGTGGCACCTGGCAGGGGAGATTTGGGGGAGGTCCTGGAACAAATGGAACAGGCAGCTGCTTGGACCCGTCCACAGGCTCTCAGTACCAGCCAAGGGCCAACAAGCATAAGGTCCACCTGAACTTCCCCTCCTACCTGGCTCCACAAATGTGTTACCCAGTCAGCTTTTGTCCTGCTGCATTGCACAGAGAGCCAAACGCTGAGATGCCGAGTTTTGGGACAAAGAGTGGGTTTATTCCAGCTAAGGGAAAACAGATCTCAAATCTCAAATCTGCCTCCCAGAAAGGGAGGGGCTCAGTGTATGTACAGGATGAGAGAGGCAGAGCTTGGGAGGGATGGGGAGAGATTGGAAAGAGGTGCTGGAATCCTCCTTGTGTGCAGATGTAACTAAGCTACAAGGAGGTCGTGGGAGCGGGCACCCACTGACGCTGGAGGAGGTGGAGGGCAGGTGGTTCCATCCAGCCTTAACCAGCTTAGCTGAGGCTCCAAGGTCCTGGAAAATAACCTGGGCAGACACTGTTCAGGCTGCCTGCTGCTTGGGAGGATACCCAAGTGTTAAAACGACCTTGATTAGTGGAGGCAGGTGAAATCATCACATACCGTTTCAAAACCATTGCATCCTGTCTGTAAAGAGCAAGGTGATCTTTGCTTAGGTCTGTGGCCCAGTTGAGTCAAGTTCCCATTTGGAAACCAAGCAAAGTAGACAGAGTTAGTGACACCCCTAATTGACTTTGGTCTGGACTCCTGAACCAAACACTGGCCAGGGGGTGGGGACTGCACGGCATACGATGGGCTTAGATGTATTAGGTGCCTCCCAGGTTATTGCTGCTCACCTCCACCTGCAAACTGGGGTCACTGCCAGACCACATGGCTGCTCCACGGTCAGCAGTAGGAGGTTGGCGCTTACAGGAAGAAGCCCAGTATCCCCGATGATTCCTTTGCCTGAACACACACCCGTACCATACAACCCAGTAACACTACTCCTAGGTACTCAAGAAAATTGACAGCCTACTTCCACACACAGACTTACATTTGAATGTCCATAGCATTGTATTTTGGAGAAGGAAATGGCAACCCATTCCAGTATTCTTGCCTGGAGAATCCTGTGGACGGAGGAGCTTGGTGGGCTGCTGTCCATGGGGTCGCAGAGTCGGACACGACTGAAGTGACTTAGCATGCATGCTTGCATTGGAGAAGGAAATGGCAACCCACTCCAGTATTCCTGCCTGGAGAATCCCAGGGACAGAGGAGCCTGGTGGGCTGCCGTCTATGGGGTTGCACAGAGTCAGACACGACTGAAGCGACTTAGCAGCAGCAGCATTGTATTCATAATGGCTGTAAACTGGAGACAACTAGAGAGATGATAAACAGATTGTGACCTATCCCTACAAAGAAAGGAACTACTATTAGTAAATGCGGCAACCTGAATATGTCTTTAAAACCTTGTGCTGTGCTAAAGCAGCAGACACAAAGTGTACATAATGTACTGTTCTGTGAAATCCCAGAAAAGCTAAACTTCAACTTGCCTGGGGCTGGAGGTCAGGAAAGAGTGAGCACTGACCACAATCGGACATGAGAGAACTTCCTGGAATGTTGGAACTACATGTCTTGATTGGCAATGGTTTGGGTGCCTACAGTCTTCAGAAGGTACCCTCTTTTTTATTTTTGGCCGCACCATGAGGCCTGCAGTATCTTAGTTCCTTGACCGGGGATCAAGCCCATGCTCCCTGCAGTGGATTCTTAACCATTGGACCGCCCGGGGCAGTCCCAAAAGGTACCCTTGAGATGAGGGCATTTTCTTCTTTGCAAATTATACCTCAATGAAGTTGACAAAATAGACTTTTCCTGGTGACAATATGGACTCTTAGTGTGTCCCACCAGGAAAGCTGGTAAAAACCTGACTTGGGGGTCGGTACCCACCCCCTGCCCATCTCAGGAGGAGTTGTGTGTACCGCACACAGGTGACTTCCACAAGCGAGGTGTCCACAGCTGTACCTCAGAAGCTGCTGTGACATGCTGGGCCAGCCTGTGTCAGAGGCTGTTCTCCAAAGCTCCAAAAAACAAGTGGGTGCTGGTGGCAGCATTATTAGTGTGGATTTCAAACAACAGCAGTTGGCAGTACCTGGTGGGAAAACAGCCTAGAAAAATTACCCAAGAGGAATTCCATGCAGACCAACCTGCTGTGTAACTTTTCCAGCTTCCATTTAGTAGAAAGGGAAACACACGCTCTGAAGGTGAGGTGAGGCTGAAACTTGTGAAAACATATCTTGATGTAAGAAATAATTACAGGTTGTAAGAAAAGGCATACCAGTCACAGGAACCCTTTCTAAAACTAGTAGCTCTCAGGCCAGGCTTCACATCAGAATCTTTTGGACCTTTTAAACATTTTAATTTCTCTATTGAAATAGTACACAAATACGGGTTTTTTAATTAATTTTTTTATTTCTTGGCTGCATGGTACAGCAAGAGGGATCTTAGTTCTCTAACTAGAGATCGAACCTGAGCCCTCAAAGGGGAAGCTGGGAGTCTTAACTCCTGGACTTCCGGGGAAGTCCCAAATACGGGTTTTTTTTTTTTTTGAAGTGAATATGGTTTTATGTTAATAGAACTAAAGGATGTATATTTACAAAAAAGAACAAACATCGGTCCCCTTGTAATGTCATTCCTGTTCCTTAGACACTTAAGCTTTTTAACCTTAAGTGTACAGCTTGATGAATTTTTACACGTGTATCCACCTAACCTCACTCACATCAAGATCCAGACCATTCCAGCGTCCTCAAATACTGGCACCTCAGCCCATGAGTTAATACTGCCTTGCCTCCAGACAAGTACTCTCCTGACTTCTGTCACCATCAAATAGTTTTAAGATGACCATCTGAAATGACTTTTGCCATTTCTTCTAGTGAAGTGAAAGTCACTCAGTCCTGTCCGACTCTTTGCGACCCCATGGACTATACAGTCCATGGAATTCTCCAGGCCAGAATACTGGAGTGGGTAGCCTTTCCCTTCTCCAGGGGATTTTCCCAACTCTGGGATCAAACCCAGGTCTCCCACATTGCAGGCAGATTCTTTACCAGGGAAGCCCATTTCTTCTAGTACTTGTCTCCATAATTCTAAATAATAAGTGTACACTGCTATTCCTTGGTTTGCCAACTTTGGACAGTAACTAGGAACTTCCTACTTTGGTAGATCAAACTTGACTCCTTTACTCTCCTTCCTTACCCACTGAAGCTGAGAAACTCAGGTTTCTACACTGCAGCACCACACCACCCACCCTGGGCACCTGGGTCCTTTAAGCACCGCAGGTGATCTTAAGTGGCACTGAGCCAAGAGGGCCCCAGCCGGTGGTGAGCCTGAAACTGACAGGAAACCAGCCTGACAACACGAGAACGTTCGCCGAGAAGGGCTCTGAAGAGAGTTAAACTAGGACACGTCATCAAGCTCTGGGCTAATTTGTAGTTGGAAGGAAGTCATGAGAAACACCAGCGTGTTTCTAAGATTTTTATTGCTCATCGGGTGTGTTCTCACGGCTCTCCACCCTTTTCTCCCAGGCAGCCACACACTCTACAAGCTCTTAGCTTAACTCGACCAGTAGAGCTTCCTCTGAGGAGTTCGGGCGCCAGGTCTGCCTTTAAGGAGGAAGGTTGGTTTGCACCTGATTGGCACCGTAAGCAGGGCGGGTAGTTTCTTTCCTTTGGAGAAGCCTCTCCAGCCTGGGAGGGCCTCCCACGTGGGGCTAGTGGTATAGAATCTGCCTACCAATGCAGGAGGTGCAAGAGACATGGGTTCGATCCCTGGGTCGGGAAGATTCCCCTGGAGGAGGAAATGGCACCCCTCACTCCAGTATTCTTGCCTGGAGAATCCCGTGGACAGAGGAGCCTGGTGTGCTATAGTCCATGGGGCCACAAAGAGCCGGACAAAACTGAGTGAGCCTGTGTGTGTGTGTGCACACACACTCTCTCCCCCCCCCCCCATTTTGCTGCCATGCCCTTCAACCCCAAAGACCCCTCACTGAACCTCAGCTGGGGAGCATCTCCAGGCTGTGTTTCCATGGCTGTGAGAGGCAGGGCTGTCTCACGCCTCCTCACATTTCTGATTCCTTTTTCTCACTCAGACCCCAAGCTTTGCAGCGGCTTCACCAACCAAGAGGGGGTGCTCCCTCGGTTCCCCCTGCCTGGATGGCTCTGTCCTTGCCACGTCCTCTCAGCCTCTGGCATCAGCTGGGTGGACGGCCCGCCAGCAACCCCCCCATGCAGGTCTGCACAAAGAACCTTACTCTCTGCCGGCTCCTGGGACAGGGACGGGACCTGCTTCCTCTCTCCACGGCGGCCCCTTCTGCCCCATCCTCCACACGCCGTGGGTGCGTGGGTGTGTCTGACTGCCTGGGAAGGGTCTTTATAGCAATGATGTCATTGCTGCCAAATCCCAGGCATGAAATAGGAGCCTCCCTCCGTGGGCTCAAGGAGAACCCAGGCTGGGATCACCTGTGAGTCCTCTCTGTTCCTCTCTGAAAGGGGGCACTCATCTGTGAGGCAGCAGGTACGTGAGAGAATGGGGAATGGCTGGTTTAACGAGGGAGAAACAGGCTTAGAATGCTTTAAAAAAAAAAAAACAAGGTCACAGCAAATGCACTTCAGCAGCTGGAGATCCAGCAGGGAGCTCAGCCTCGGGGCCACGGCAGCTCTCCTCTCCCCCGGACCCCATCTTCCTGCCCCGGGACCCACTCCCTGGTTCGCTGAGGCAGGACTGTTGAGCACCGAGCAGGGAGACCTGGGCACCCAGGTCCAGGGAGGAGGCTGCCCCAGCTCTCAACCTGGCCTCCCCGGGGGGGCACACACCCCCAGTTGACTAGGGCGGGCAGAAACCTAAGTCACTTGGTCCCCTTGGCACAGACCCAGGGTCTGGGGGAGGTACAGTCCGAAGCCACCAGCTTGCCTCCCTCCAGGCGCCCGCACTCGAGATCCGGCTGGTTCTGGTCTTCCTCTGGGAGCCTGGGGAAGGGTGAGAGGAAGGAGAGGCCTTCAGGAGGATGGGCCCTCCTGACCTGTGCGGCTGCTGTCTGGGTACTGCTGGGATCGCCGCCTGGATCCCAGGGTCGGCAAAGAGCCCTGGGGCAGGAGCCAGGAGGCCACACCCCCTCCTGCCCCAGGTGTCAGCTTGGTGGCCCTGGGCAAACCACTAAACGTCTCTGAGAGGCACATCCCTTATCCAGAGAACAGGGTGACAGACCTTCTTGGGCAAATGCGTGGGGGACCCAAACAAGGGGTGGGGTGATGGGTACTAAGTGAAACTGAGATATCCATCCTAGGAGGGGGATGGAGAAGGGGTGGGGCGGGGGGAGGACTCAACCTGGGGACAGGTGAAGGGGAAGGCCTCCGGGTCCCTTTGGTGCTGCTGTGATGTCACGCTGGTCACATGGGGGGCCCAGTGCGAGCAAACTGGGGACAGAGGGGCCAGCCACCCAGGCCCACGGTCACTCACAGCTGGGGTGGCAGGGGGGTCCCGTCGATCCAGTGCCAGCCTTGGGGGCCTCGTCGGGCTCCCACCCAGGAGTACTTGGTGACCGGGTGCCTGCTCAGGAAATCCTGAGGGAGGAAAGCAGCGGGTCATTCTTGGGTCACTGGTACGGCTCACCTGGGCTTCCATCCCCCTGTCCGATCCCTCCACCCCAGCTTCCACAAGTTCCCAGCTCCCCAAGCTAGAGACGTGACTCATCTCTCCCCAAACGCCAGGAAGTGGGAAGCTGTATTGGATGCTTGCTGGTTGACAGGCACTGTGCTCAGGGCTGGGGACCAGAAATGGGGGCGATCGCCTCTCAACCTTCAAGGGGAGAATGGATGTGATCCTCTATCCCCACGAGCAATGCATGATGGGTACTGAGCAGACAGAGAAACAAGGAAGCTCCGAGAACGTGGTGAAAGGCAAGGGGAAAGCTGGGAGCCTACAAAGAAATCCAGGTGACAGACGGCAAGTAGCCTCACTGGGCGGGGAGGTTGCAGAGGTGGTCAGGGAAGATGGTCAACACCACAGTTGCCAGCAAGAAGAATGAACTACATTACATCCACTCAGGAAAGTATTGTTAAGACCACTAAAGGGGACTTCCCTGAGGTGCAGTGGGTAAGAACCTTCCAATGCGGGGGGACGAGGGTTCGATCCCTGGCTGGGGAACTAAGATCTCACATGCCGACGAGCAACTAACTCTTGAGAACCGCAACTACAGAGCCCCCATGCTCCAGAGCTTGTGCTCTGCAATGAAGACCCAGTGCAGCCAAAATCAATAATAATAATGATAATAATAATAAAAGATGTTTTAAAGAAAGACCATTAAAAATAAGGGTGAGTATGAAATCCATGGGGCAACATGGGGAAAAGTTATAGTATGTGAGGGGTTACAGTCCATGAAAAAGCTGAATTAAAGTTGTGGCCTGATTATAAGAATGAAAAAAAATGTACACCCCTGGACACAGACACACAAGGAACAACAAGGATGTTCAGAGAGCTTTTGGAGATGCTTTTTTCTTTTAAATACTTGCCCTCAATGTCATGATGTTTTTAGCAATGAATTAAAGCAAAAAAACTGTGTTTAAAAATGTTGAGGGGGCAGAGTGGGAAAGATGCTCAAGAGGGAGGGGATACATGTATATTTATGGCTGACTCACGTTGCCGTATGGCAGAAACCAAAACAACATTGTAAAGCAATTATCCTCCAATTTAAAAAAAAAAATCTTCAACTCAAAAAAAGGTGTTTCCATATCCTAAGCCCTAGTGTAGGGAACTGGAAGGTGGAAGCGGGGGCAGCTGTCCACGCCAGCCCAATCTTTACAGAACATAAACTGTACTATGTCACAAGAGCAGTACCATGGTTCCTATCGCTCAGATGGGTAATTCCACTTTGGGGAAGAAATCCAAGAACAGAAAGGGAAAATGAACGTTCTCAAAATTTCCTGCTGCTATTTATACAGATAAAATGGAAACCATCCAAATGCTCAGCAGTCAGGAAATAACTAGGCAAATTATGGGATATCAACATGATGGAAAATTACAGTGCTCTTAAAAATGACAGGCACACCGAAGACGCAGTTAGGCAAGAAAATGTAAATATGAAATCACGCCAAGTGGAAAAAGGCAGACCATGCCAGCAAGCCCATGGCGCTCACCACGCTGAGCAGCACACGCATTAGTGATGACAGGAAGTAGCCTGGCATACATCTGACATGGGCTTAGTTCCTCTCTACAAGTGTTCAGGATGACAGAGACAAAAGTTCTGTTTGACCCTGGGGATGAGGAAGCAATCACGGGGACTTCCCTGGCGGTCCTGTGGTTAAGACTCTGCACTTTCACTGCAGAGGGCGCAGGTTCAAGCCCTGGTAGGGGAACTAAGATCCAACAGGCTGTGCAGTGTGGCCAAAAAAAAAATAAAACCCACAGAAAGGAAGCACAGAATGATGCCTGTCCCCTTGATGACATTCCTATTTGTCCTTCAGGTCTCAGTTTAAAGGTGACTTTCTGTAGGGACACTGCACTGAACCCCTCCCCAGGATCACCACAACCTCCATAGTTTGGAGCGCGGCATGAGACACTGAACTTGCCAGTTTTCTGTATCAGTGAACTTGGCGAGGACTGGGGGCCTGCCCTATTGATCACTGACCATGAGAGCCCAGCACACAGCAGACCAGCCAACAAAATGCACTCCCCAACCCCCATGTCCCTGCCAATAACCAGCAAGGGCCACAGGTAACACGTGAGCTGTGAGGCCAGCCCTGCACCCAGAGGTGCTGGAGCGGAGCCATCCCCCACCCACCCCTTTCAGGAACATCAGCTGGTCAACAGCTGGGAGAGGAACCTGAAAGAACTCCTAGACTGAGGGGTGACAACCTTACCCCTGTTGAAATCCCAAAGACCAGAAGCCCAGACTGCACAAGGCACACAAAGCCGTTCCTGGGCATTTCATTTCATCTCTGGCTGGACTCCACAGGCCAGGGCCCAGGGGCATGGCTGGGTGGGAGCTTTGGAGGGGATGAGAAGGAACCTGGGCTGGCTTTGAGCTGTGAGTCAGAGGGCAGGGCAGCCCCAAGTATCTTGCAACTGTGGCTGCAGCAGACTTGGGCCTCCTGCTTCCCAGCCCCGACCTCCTGGGAGTAGTCACTGCCTGATCATCAGATCTCAGAGCTTCTTCCAGTGCTGAGAAGGCGGCTATCACTGCAGAGGAGAGCTTGGGGCCTGGCCTCCCCTTACTCAAATTCTGGTTCTGTGACTTGCAAGCTACATGACCTTAGGCAAGTTCCCTGACTTTTCAGAGCTTCAGTATGATCCTCTGTAAAGTGGGGGAGATGTTTGTAATGAGGCCTGAGATCATGTCCACAAAGCCAAGGACATGTAGTACACACTCATTAAATGAGGAGTCTCCAGTCTGCTGGGTGGTGTGTAAAACTTCGTGTCTGATCCCAACATACGGGAAGTCATCTGATGCTTGGCGCTGCCAAGGTGATCCTGCCCTTCTCTGTCTTAGCCCCAGGCCATCGGGCTCTCTCCCTGGGCCTTCCCCACCCAGCTCCACCCATTCCATTTCTTGCAGCTCAGACTCCACTAACCTGTTGCCATTGTTTGCGAAAATTGTGTGGGAAAAGCATTGTCTAGAGATAAAAGTCAGAGAAGGCAATGGCAACCTACTCCAGTACTCTTGCCTGGAAAATCCCATGGACGGAGGAGCCTGGTAGGCTGCAGTCCATGGGGTCACTAGGAGTCGGACACAACTGAAGTGACTTAGCAGCAGAGATAAAAGTAAATTCTAGAAATTTGGGGGGCTTCCCTGGTGGCTCAGATGATAAAGAATCAGCCTGCCATTCAGGAGACCTGGGTTCGATTCCTGGGTCAGGAAGATCCCCTGGAGGAGGGCATGGCAACCCAGTATTCTTGCCTGGAGACTCCCCATGGACAGAGGAGCCTGGCGGGCTACAGTTCATGGGGTCGCAAAGAGTCAGACACGACTGAGCAACTAAGTACAGAAAATTTGGAGTAATTTACAGCTCAAAGGAAAGCTCTGTAAGAGTGGCACTGACATTGGGGCTCCACTGTCTCTAGCTGGTATGTGTCCAATTTTGCTACCAATGTGGGGGTGAGGGATGTAATCCTGATATTACCTGAAAGTTTATGTTCTACATTTTAAAATTAAGGTAAATTACTCACCATGCTTTCATACATTTCTTCTTTAAAAATTGTGGTAAAATATAAAATTTACCATTTTTAAGTGTGTAGCTCAGAGGCTTTAGGTTCACTCACTGTTGTATGATCATCACTGCCCCCTTTGTCTCCAGAACTTTTTCATCTTCCCCAACTGAAACTTTGCACCCATGCAGCAACTTTGATTTCCCCCTCCCCCTGGCAACCACCATTCTACTTTTTGCCTTCAAACATTTCTGTGTTAATATTTAAATGTTTTAAGCTATATAATTTTCTGAATCCTGATATCTATTCGTGTTTTCATCTTTTCTACACTCAAGATGTGTCTTACAATTGACGTGTGCATTTCAGGAATCTTCTTCCTTCCCCACCCCTGTGAAACCAAGCTGATCTTAAACCAGTGGCTAGTGAATCTAATGACTGATGGCACGTGTGTGCAAGCTAAGTCGCCTCAGTCGTGTCTCTTTGCAACCCATGGACTGTAGCCTGCCAGGCTCCTATATCCATGGGATTCTCCAGGTAAGAATACTGGAGTGGGTTGCCATGCCCTCCTCCAGGGGATCTTCCTGATCCGGGGGTCGAACCTGTGCATCATGTGTCTCCTGCATTGGCAGGTGGGTTCTTTACCACTAGTGCCACTCATGAAGCACTGAAACTTTCTCCTTTCCTCTTAACCCCTTGAGGAAGATGAGCTGTGTCTATCATCAGGCTGTGTGTATTACTGGCACTTTGGCATGTCCCAGGGGTCCATGCCTCCCAGCTTGTGAGCCCAGCCTTTGCTAGCCGGCCCAGCCCCTCTACCAGCCGCCGGCCTGTCCTCAGCTGCTCTTTCCTACCTCCACCTCGGTGCCTCCTGCAGCTTCTGGCCCTCGCCTAGAACTTGGGAGAATTCTAGAACTCCACAACCATCATATCCAGGATTTTAACTGCTGGAGACCCAAGTCTTCACTTTGGTCTTTTTGCAAGGGGCGTTTTGGAAGTTCCTTTTTGGAAAAAGCTTATGAAAACTTTGTGATGTATTTTCTGATTATATATACTTGTGTCCCAAATGATTTGATCCTATGTGCTAAGTTTTAAAAGAACTTAAGATCCATATGTAATTTGGGTAGTTCAGCCCATCTCCCCTCTTGGAGGACCCCAGTCACAGGGAGGCCATTTGTTCAGGCGACATCCAAGGTCATTGTGGACTGAATCTGTCTGATGTGAGGCCAGAGGGCAGGGACCTTTTGGTTCAACAGTTTTCTGATGACACTTACTGCGCTGAGTGGGTCTCAGGAGACGGGCTGCTAAGTCCTTACCCAGTTCACCCGCCCATCAGCTACAGGCACTCTCTAGGGACCCATCAAGTTCCCACGGGCCTTCACTTTGCAGACCCAGCCGGGCTGGGTCGGGCAGAAACCATTATATTCTGATCTCTTGGGCTACCATTCCTCTAGCATTTCCCCCTAATTCTAGAGCATACTATTTGTGGAACATTTAGAACATTCCAAAAAGCTTGAAAGAAGAAAAATAATCACTTGTAATTGTGGCTCCAGTGATAACCATTAGTATACTTCCTTTCAGTACTTTTTCTTTGCAAGTACATTTACCGTCTTGGGATCATGCCCCTCCCCTGCCCACCTCCCCCCTTCTCACCTGGGTGTGTCTCAGCAGGGGGAGGGTAGCGTGGTGGGCTGAGCAGAAAGCCTGGCTGGTCTCCCAGGCCTCGGCTTCGGCAGCGAGGTAGTAGCACTGCCCCTCGGACCACATCCAGCCCTGGGGGCATGGTCGGCATCTGGTCCCTGCGGCACGGAGACTGGAGGTGAGCACAGGGTAAACTGTACAGAGCTCAGGGTTGGTATGGATGTTCAAATATCAGGGGACAGGTGCGGAGACATGGAGCTGGCGAGCCTGGAAGGGGAGAGGGGGGCGAGCACCGGGGGCGGGGCGAGCACCGGGGGCGGGGCAGGTCCCTGGAAGGCTTAGCGCAAGCTGCATCCACCGGGAAGGGGCTCGAATCCCTTACCTTTGTTCACTGAGCCCCCCTGTCTTTGTGCATCTGCCCAGGGGGATGTCTTTTCTTCTTTTTTTTTTCTCAAAAGATTTTTTGGATTTGGACCATTTTTAAAAGTCTTTATTGCATTTGTTACAATATTGCTTCTGTTTCATGTTTGGGGTTTTTGGCCGCGGGGCAGGTGGGAGCTTAGCTACCCAACCAGGGACTGAACCTGTACTCCCTGCGTTGGAAGGTGAAGTCCTAACCGCTGAACGGCCAGGGAAGTCCCTGGGGATGTCTTTTACTAATTTAACAAAGAAGCTGGAAGGACTAGACACCCTGCAGGTGGAGCAGGGGAGGAAAGGGGATGGGGGAGGGGGAGGAGAGGGGTGAGGGTGGGGAAGAAGTTCCACACCTGTTTTCGAGGCCAGGGCCACAACGGCCACCGCCAACACCGCCAGGAGCACGGCCATGACTGCCAGGGCCCAGCGCAGGGACCTCATGTACATGGGCAGCCCTGTGTGTGGGGGGTGGGGGGGAGACAACCAGGAGACATAGGTTAGGCGATCATCGCAACTCAGGACCATGCTGAATCCTACAAGAGCATCACACCCACCTCAGCACCCATCCCCTTGGCCCATAACACCAGGATAAACCATTCAATTTAGGCCCAAACTTCATATTTGGGAGAAAACTGCTAGAAGATATTCCACTTCTTAAATAACTAGGAGACATGAGATTCTCTTCAAGTGAGAGAGTTAAGTGACTAACAACCATTGATGGAGCACCTGATGTGCACGAGAAGCAAGGCACCAACAACACTGAGGAGGGGGCAAGGTCTCTGTGCTCAGGTTGCTAACGGGGACAGGCAAAGATGCCAGGAGATAAAATTCCACAGGAGAGAGGGCCAGGGCTAGATTCAAAGTTCAACAGACCCTCCAATGTAAGTTCAAGTCCTGACTCCATGGGCCCCTCAAGTGTTCTTGGTGTTTTCCCATTTTAATGTTGGACTCACACCTGCCCGTTCTCTCTCGCTCCAGGTCACTGCAGACCACTAATGAAGCATCAGGCAAAGAGCACTTTGCAGGCTGCAGAGCGCTAGACAAATATGAGCTGTCAGCTGCTCAGGGACCAAGGGACCAGATGGCTGGAATGAGGCTGCGGAGGGGAAAGGAAGACAGGGGACACTGCAGGACGGAGGAAGGACTCAGAGATAGAACATGTTCAGATGTCACATCCTGCCCTGTAGACAGAATAACTGGGGAGACCAGAGGGGAACACTTGGAGAATAAAACATAGTCAATGCTCACAGACATCAATAGTTATAAGCAGTTTTCCACCCAGAAAGGCACGTGCATCTGAAGTCACTGAGCACTCAGGATGGGGTCTCGGCCACATCTCAGGTGTGAAATCAATCAGAGCAAAACATCTTGCTGCAGGGGGCCCTGGACCTACCCAGATCTTGGGGATGAGTGTCAGGAAGGCCACATAATCGGTGTGAGGGTCCTAAGAAATCAGTCATATTTCCCAAAGTCTAGAACAGAAGTAAGTCTGTGGCAAATATTTCATTATTTTGAAAAGACTAATTCCATTAAAAAAAAAAAAAAAAAAGGCCAGGTACATTGTATATACCCACCATCTGATTCCCTTTTTGTATCTGGTATTGACATCTCCAACATCACACCCTCTGCTGCTTTTCTTCACTGCTCATCACTGTCATTCTCTATATTTTGACTACCTTTCCCGCCCCACAATTGAAATACCACCTGCTTTCTCCTGTAGTCAAGTCCCACAGCTGGGGTGGAACCGGTTTGGGGGGACTTACAGTTTATTCACCTGGGGCAGCTGAAGGGCATCATAAAAACTAAAATACATACTTCCAAATACAAAGCTTGCCAGAGGACTCAGATGGCTCCTGCCACTGAGAGACCTGCAGGTCAGTCTACTTCGGCCGGTAGCCTCTGTTCCTCCAGCTGAGCTCAAGCATGCTGGACACTACTCTCTCGGCTCCACTTCCTCCAGACACTGAGAACATTCTTCCTCTGAATGTACTCTACCTCCCCCTGCCATGCCATTGCAGACTGCCAGGCCCTTTTGTTTTCTCCAGAGTAAGGACTGCCAGAGGGCTGGGTCAGGACTGTTTCCTCCTATCCTCCACACCTGATGTGCTGAGCACAATGCAACCAGCACCAGCGGGTTGGACAACCACTGAGATCCAACTGCTGCTCTCCTGCCCCGACAGGACTGGGGATGAAGCGTTCCTGACACGTGCTCACATTCTGAAGTTAGTGCCATTCATGGAGTATTGATTCACAGAGCACTGCCAGGTGTCGGAGATTTGGTGAGATGTAGGCTGTCACCAGCCATGCCCTGCGGGGCTTGGGAATCCTGAGGATACTCACAAGAGGGATGCTGAGCTGGGCAGCACAAGGGCCCGCGGAGCACAGAATAGAGTCACCTAATCCAGCCTTGGGACCAGATGAGGTGACTCCAAACCCACGCCTAAGGGGGCATATTCTCCACCCCAGGATCTAGCTGTCTCCCCAGTTTTAGGCTGTCTGCAAAAAGTGACTTCTCTTCTGGGCTGCATGCTGCCATAGAGAACATTCCCTGAGTCTCTCTTTTTTTATTTTTTAAATATTTATTAATTTGACTATGCCAGGACTTAGTTGCAGCACGTGGGATCTAGTTCCTTGACCAGGGATTGAACCCAGGCTCCCTGCATTGAGAGCTCAGAGTCTTAGCCACTGGACCACCAGGCAAGTCCCTCCCTGAGTCTTTGATTCTTCAGTTTACATGGGGCCAGCGCCTCTGGGACAGTTGCCCCCCAAAGCAGTGAAGAGACAAAGTAGTGATGTCCTCTAACTCTCTCCACAGTGGCCTCCACCCTCGGGTTCACAAGGAGGGACCATGAAACAGCTAGCTGGGTGGCAGCATTACTGTGCTGGGGGCCTGGGCAAGTCCCCCAGTGCCTTTGAGTGCCCTCTTGTTGAGGTCACCAGCTTGATCCCAGGTTGGTAAAGGCCACAGCAGGCAGAAACCACACGCAGAGTTCCTCATCCAGGCAGCCTCCCTCAGACCAAGCCTCAGCCAGGTGCTGGGGACCTTAAGGTTCTTTGATCCCACACTTCCCAAAGAGCAAGCCCAAAGCACCAGTGTCTATGTGCACCCTGCAGTATTTTCTGTCAGGTGTCTTCCCCCCTATACCCCCAAACACTCGTCCCCATGCCCCCAGGTTCCTTGCCTCATGCCCAGAGCACTGTTCCCACGTGGCAGCACTCCCTAAGTCTGCCTCTCCCCAGGACACTGCTGACCACATCTTCCTCAAACTCTCTCCTTTTGAGGCTTCTTTGTATCTTCATTCTCTTCCTACCAACTATACTTTTCTTTCCCAGTCTGTGACTGGCTCCTCTTCTTTTTGTTTTTTGGTGATGCATGGCATGCAGGATCTTAGTTCCCAGATCAGGAATCGAACCTGTGCCCCCTGCAGTCGGGGTTTGGAGTCTTAACCACTGGACTGCCAGGGACGTCTGACTCCTCTTCCTTTAAATGTCATCACTACCTGGAACTCCCAAATGTGCCTGCTTATTTCTTCCTCACCTCTTTCCCCGTTCTCCACTCTGGAAGGATAACCCAATGAATCCATCACTCTGCTACTCAGATCAGCAACTTGGGAGGTATCCCCACTCGTCCTGTTCACGCATCTTCATGGGCACAGTGGCCTCGCTCACTAATCCTACCTCTTGAACCCTCCCTCCCACCCCTGCGACAGATCAAGCCTTCATCATCTCTGGTTGAATGACTGCTATCACCTCCTAAGGTCTGCCTTCCTGCAACCTCATGCCTGTCCCAACCTTCCTCCACAGTGCTGTCAGAGCTCACTTTCCAGTCATTTCCTTATCACCCTACTCTTCAGACGGTAAAGAATCTACCTGCAACACAGGAGACCCAGGTTCAACCCCTGGGTAGGGAAGATCCCCTGGAGAAGGGAATGGCAACTCACTCCAGTATTCTTGCCTGGAGAATTCCATGGACAGAGGAGCCTGGCAGGCTACAGTCCATCAGGTCACAAAGAGTCGGACAGGACTGAGCAACTTCTTTTATTAATCAGATAAAAAACTATAGACTCATTATGGTAGACAGAATAACGTCCCCCTAAAGATGCTGGTAAAGAATCCACCTGCCAATGCAGAAGACACAGCTTTGATCCCTGGGTCGGGAAGATCCTCTGGAGGAGGAAATGGCAACCCACTGCAGTATTCTTGCCTGGAAAATTCCATGGACAGAGGAGCCTGGCGAGCTACAGTTCATGGGGTTTAAACAAGTCAGACACAATTGAGCACACAGCATGGCAGCAAAGATGTCACGTCTTAACCCCTGGAACCTGGGAATAGGTTAGGTTACAGATACATGGGGATTAAGGTTTCTTATCTGCTGACCTTGAGATGGATTTCTGGGTGGGTCCAATGTAATCACAAGGGTCCTTATAAATGGGTGAGGGGGACAGAAGGACAGGAGAGTCAAAGATGGCAGTGGGAGGCTTCAAGCAGACATTGTCTGCTTTTGAATATACAAAGGACCATGAGCTAAGGAACTCGATCGCCCTTAGAAAGCAGAAAAGGCAAGGAAACAAGCATCTCCCGAAGCCCCCAGAATGGATCACGGGGGTTGATAACTGGACTTTAGACCCCTGAGCCTACATCAGATTTCAGACTTACAGAACTGCAAGATAATAAATTAGTGCCATTTTAAGCCTCTAAGTTTGTGCTAGTTTGTTACAGCAGCACCAGAAAACGACTACACTTCTCATGCAGAAAGTGTGCTCACACCTAACACTGCACAAGTTTCTGAGTGATCGGAGTCCTTGAACTCTACCATGTCCAAGAACAAACCCCCCCCCCACCTCCGGCATAGAGCCACTCGGGATTTGGAGCCCATCCAGCTGACCCGTCCTTCCTCTCCGCTGGCCAAGCTTTTAGCAATGTGTCTGTGTCTAGCTCCACAGGGTCCCTGCTCCGGCTGGCTTTCTACCTAGGAGTCTACCACCCGCAACTCCTTAAGCTTTCAAGACTGAAGAAAGCTTTCCCATGCCCTCAAGTTCACCAACCACTCCCTTCTGCTTCCGTGTCCAGGATTTTTATATTTAGGATCTTTCTTCTTCCTTGCAAACCCCCACCCCGCGGGGCACGCCCCCCCACCCCCGCCCAGTCTGGCCTGTTGTCGCCACGCAGTAGCTGCTGAATAGATGAGTGTTAGGGACCAGGTGATCCCTGATATATGGGAGGGAAAGAGGAACCCTGGGCCTAGAGAGGTCAGCCAGCCAGAGCCAGGAGTAGGTTGTTCTACCCGGTCGCCACCACCGTCACGTGATCCTGAAAGCCTTCCTGGCGCCTGGAGTTCCTTCCACCCCTACTTCTCAAAGATGCTGCGCACACTAAGACGGAACGCGAAAGTTCTTGCAGGGTCAGGGAGGGAAAATAGGGGTTTTATCTTTTTACTACCAACAATTTGAATTATAATTACGCAGACCATAAAGTTATTGGCTCTAAGCCAGAGAGGCCGGGTGGAGGTTCCTCCGCCCCAGTGGCTCAACCCCAACTGGGCAGCGCTGCTCCCGGCGCCCGCGCGCTTACCTACGCGCTTTATGATCCGGGACATCTTCTTGTCGCCATCCAGCTCGGCGTCGGGCAGGAGCACGCCGTCCTCCCGGCAGCGGCAGCGGCACGTGGGGGAGCCCGGGGACTCTGCGCGCCCCTCCGCTCGACTGGCGCAGCCCTCGGCGTCGAGGCCGCGCTCAGTCCAGGCGGCGGCCGGCGGCGTGCCGCGGCCCCACGTGCCTCCTGGGGACGGGGTCCGCCGCAGGAGCGTGTGCGCGGGGGAGGCGTGGCGGGAGAAGCCCGGGGAGTCGGGCACCGGGACGGTGAGGAAGCGCGTGGAGGGCACCGGCGAGGGCGCGCGGCTGCCGCCCGCCGCGCCCACGGACTTCACGCGCACGTCCACCTGCAGTTCCACCGGGGTCCAGGCGCCCGGAGCTGGCTCACCCGGCGCAGCCTTGGGTATCAGCTCGGCCTCGGGCGCCTCGCCGTCCCTGGGCTGCTCGGCCGCGGCTGGGACAGGAGACGGCGGCTCCGGGCCGGTCGACGCCTGGCGGCGGAAGGCGCCATAGCCCAGGCTGGGTGGCAGCAATCGCAGGGGCGTGGGGCGAGGCGAGGGTAGCATCTTCCCGCCCGACAGGTCCTGGCCCGCGCCCGCCGTCTCCTTGGCGGGGGCCAGACTCGAGCCGTTCTCGGGACTCTCAGGGCGTCTTTCCTCCGCGGGGACCTGCGGCTGCTCCAGCTCCGGGACCTGGCTTCCCAAGGACTCCATTTCAAACACTGCCCCGGCTCGGTCTTCCCTCGACGCCCCCCGCGCCGCCCGGGCCCCCTCCATTCTGTGCGCAGAGGTGCGGAGAGATGCCGGGCGGAACGCACCTGGGCCCAGGTAACGAGTTAGCTTCTCCTCCCGGGTTGGGATTGGTCCAGAGGAGTCGCTTAAGTTATCAAGCCACGCCCCTCCCCGTTACCACACCCACTTCCTCCTCCCAAACCAGGGCCCCGCTGGGATTGGCTATGGCCCGGTTCGGTTGGCCACGCCCCCTCAGGCTCCCGTCTGACTGAGGTTTTACTCAGAAAGACGGAGCTGGGAACAGGGGAATCCCAGAGCTCAGACTCTTCTCTCTTGTCCCTGGCCCCAACCATTTCCCCCTCTAGCGCTCTGGACTGTGCTGATTTTTGAGAGTTATAGCTTGGGCGGAGAGCGATTGGCTAAGCCTGTAGAATCCTGGGACCTCAGTAAAATCAGCGGGTCCAAAGGAAACGGGCCTGCTTGTGGAAAAGCAGCAAAGCTGAGTATCCGGACAACGTAGTGGGAGAAGGAGCGGGACACCTGAGAGGTCACCCCAAGGCAGAAGTCACAGGCACATCTACTCTGGAGGCTCGACTCCCACTGTGCTAACTCAATAAGGACTGAGAGATTAATAAGCTTGAAAATGTGTGTTTTCACCGGGACCAGTAATCTAAATATCGTTAAAAAATATAGATTCCTGGCGGACTCCACCTAGACCTACTGAATCCGCATTGCAGGCAGGCGCTTTAACCTCTGAGCCACCAGGGAAACCCCATAAGGGGATAAAGAGGCCAATTTTCAACAAGTGCCCCAGGGCTTCCCAGGTGGTGCTAGTGGTAAAGAACTCGCCTGTCAATGCAGGAGACATAAGAAACTCTGGTTTGATCCCTGGGTCGGGAAGATCCCCTGGAGTAGGAAATAGCAACCCACTCCAGTATTCTCGCCTGGAGAATACCATGGACAGAAAAGCCTGGTGGGCTACAGTCCGTGGGGTCTCAAAAAGTGGGACTTGACTGAGCGACTTGGCACACACGGCACAGCACAGCCCCAGGCTAGGATTGGCAGATATAATACAGATCACCCAGTTAAATCCGAATTTCTGATAAATAAAAAAAAATTTTTTTAATGATAAGTACGTCCCAAGTGCTCCATTATCTGAAATTAAAATTTAACCTGCCTCCTATATTTTTCTTTTTTTAAAATGATGTGATTGTATTTATCTTTTTTTTTTTTTTTTTTTGGCCATGCTGTGCAGCATGCAGGATCTTGGTTCCCCAACCAGAGATTGAATCCACACTTCCTGCAGCGGAAAGTGGAGTCTTAACCACTGGACCTCCAGGGAAGTCCCTGCCTCCTCTATTTTTACTCACCAAACCAGGCAACTCTATTTCCAGGGACTTCTGCTGGAGTGGTCTTGGGAACAGCATTTGAAAAGACCACAGACTTGTTACTCCTGGGGTAAAGAAGGAAGGAGGCGGTGAAGGGGAAGGATCTTAGGAGGGCAGTTAAATTACTAGAAAGGAAGCTCCCTGAAGACAAATGACTGGAAGAAAAAGTCTGGCAGAAAGAACACACAATATGAGAACACTTTATATTTAATGTCTTCCAAACCCAGGCTATATTTAATGTGAGGACATATATATGCATGAAAATGAATTTTAAAAGATATGGAAAGATACATACCAAAGTGATAATACTAGTGGATTTTGCTGTAGGTTGTTTGGAGGACGGGCGGAGGGGTTGTCTAGGAGACTTAACCTGATCTGCGATGTTTCCACTTTCTTGAAAGAGAAGGTATTTATTGTGTGTATTTGTTGTTGTTCAGTTGTTTAGTCGTGTCTGACTCTTTGGGACCCCATGAACTGCAGCACAGCAGGCTTCCTTGTCCTTCACTATTTCCTGGAGGTTTGCTCAAACTCATGCCCACTGAGTCAGTGATGCCATCCAACCATCTCATTCTCTGTCACCCCCTTTTCCTTTTTCCATCAATCTTTCCCAGCATCATGGTCTTTCCCAATGAGTCTGCTCTTCACATCAGGTGGCCAAAGTACTGGAGCTTCAGCTTCAGCATCAGTCCTTCCAATGAATATTCAGGGTTGATTTCATTTAGGATTGGTTTGATCTCCTTGCTGTCCAAGGGACTCTCAAGAGCCTTGAGAGTCTCCAACATGATAGTTTGAAAGCATCAACTTGTTGGTGCTCAGCCCTTTTTATGGACCAGCTCTCACATCTGTACATGCCTACTGGAAAGTATGTATATTCTTACATAAAAATTCAGTTTTTAAAGAGATGGCATATATTAATAGTAAGGTTTTATAGTGCTAGTAAAGATTACTATAAAAATGAAAATAGTTCAACAAGTATATAAAATACAAAGAAAAGCTTTCTTCTGTACCTCGATGTCACCTCTCAGGGGCAGCTGCTGTCCCTGTTGAGATGGACCGCTCTTCCATTTTCAGTGTGGACTAGAGCTGAGAGGGAAGCTTCCTGACTTGCTTTCCTGCTTAAATATCTTCACCTTGGATAATGATCATCACATATGTAGTTTATAAAAATTAAAAGACTTCTTATCTTCCAGGTGTTTTGACTCAAAGAGAGTCAGCGAGGAAAACATGACATGTTTCACTGTGACATGGTTCCTAAGAGGGAGACGCCAAGGCCTGGCTCCCCTGGCCACAGCCACCAACTCAGGCTGGGCTCCAGACTCAGAGGTGCTCAGGATTCCATCTTGAATTTGAGCTGTAGACCACAGTGCTCGTGGGAAGCTGGTGATGGGCACTGGCGCTGAGGGGTCAGGAGTGGAGAGACTCAGGGCAGCAGAGTGTGAGCCTGGCCTGTCCCTCAAACCAGCTTTCTGGATTCCACCCCCTCCTGTCTGCAGTTGTAATTTCATTTTACCACTATTTATGGAGCACAGATTGTGTGCCTGGCATGTGGATAACTAGCCAGGGCACCATCTTAGGAGCCTGCACCACAATGATCTCCTATTTTTAAAAAAAATATTTACTTATTTGACTGCTTTTGGACTTAGTTGTGGAAAGCAGGATCTTCAATCATATCATTTTGTTGCAGTGCACAGACTCTCCAGTTGTGGTGTGTGGTTCCATAGTTGAGATGTGCATGGACTTATTTGCCCCTTGGCATGTGGGATCCTTAGTTCCTCCACCAGGGATTGAACCCACATCTCCTGCATTGCTAGGCAGATTCTTAACCACTGGACCACCAGGGAAATCCGTCCTCTGTCTTCAGTCTCTCCCTTTTCATCTGGTTCTTTCCCATCATCATTAAACATGATCAAGCTTTACATGCCTCCTTGGACCCCAAATTACCCTCCAGCCAACACCCTATCTATTTCTTCCTTATAACAACCAGCCTTCTTTAACAAGAGAATTGTCCCCCTCTCTCTCCATTTCGTCACATCCCAAGCACTCCTAAACCACTTATGGTCTGTTTCAGCCCTCGCTAGTCTGACAGTCTTCTTTGCCAAGAACCTAATGTATCAGCAGACCCAGCAGACATCCTTCAGTACCTCTTACCTCTCAGAAGCTCTTGCCATTCCTTTACTGCCCTGCTGCATCTCCTTGAGTCTGCTCCCAGAGCTCTCCACCCTCCGTAGTGTCAGGGAGTCTCCAGCTCTCTCTCCGGCCCAGATCTTTCTCCCGACCTTAACCGTAACAGCTGCACCATGGGTTGGATTTTGTCCCACAACCCTGTCTTGCCCCAAACTCATATGTTGAAGTCTTAACCCCGAGAGCCTTAGAATGTATCCTTATCTGAAATTAGGTAATTAGTTAAGATGAAGTCACACCGCAGGAGGGTGGGCCCCTAATCCAATATGACTGGTGTCCTTATGAAAAGGGGAGGTGTGAATACAGACACACACACTGGGAGAACGCCTTGTGAACACGAAGGCAGAGATCGGGGTGAAGTGCCTACAAGTCAAGGGATGCCAGAGATTGCTGGGAAAGTTGTGTTTTTCAAGGAGTTTGTCCACTTCATGCCTGTTTTCTAATATGTTGGCAAAACATTGTTCAAAATATTCCCTTAATATTTAAAAAAATTTTTATCTATTTATTTGGCTGCATCGGGTCTTAACTGTGGCATGCAGGCTTTGGGGCCAGTGGGCTTAGTTGATCTGCCGCATGTGGGCTCTTTGCTCCCCAACAAGGGATGGAACCCCTGTCCACTTCATTGGAAGGCAGATTCTTAACCCCTGGACTATGGGGCAGTCCCTCCCTTAAGTGCCTGTGGAATCTGTTATGACATTCCCTCTCACATTGGACTTGATATTTTCTTAGTCATTACTCATCTGATGGGTGAAATTTCAACTTGCATTTCTTTTTTTTTTTTTTGAAGACCCGAATTCCTTTATTCCATTAATACAAATGGAGTTACCCCATGAAGCAGTTTCTTTTTGAACTGTTTAAAATTCAAAATTAGGACAAGGAAAAATAATTTCTAAAAATCATGAAAGTGTATTTATATCTAAAGTTTATTGAAGATGCATGCTTTCCCAAGCTATTTTTAAAAATCTTTTCATCATTCTTTTTTCTTATCAAATTTCATTTAGTTGGAAAGTGTTTCCTATTTCCTATTTTGGAAAAGAGTTTGGATAAAGTTTTGTTGGTGGTGGTTTATTCGCTAGGTTGTATCTGACTCCTGTGACTCCATGTACTATAGCCCACCAGGGTCCTCTGTCCATGGGATTTTTTAGGCAGGAATAGTAGAGTGGGTTGCCATTTCCTTCTCCATCAGCTTGCACTTCTTGAGACGTGAGTCAGGTTGAACACGCTTTGTTCACTGTGTTGCTGACAAGTATCTTTGGCAGCCTCAGTGAAGACGGCCACGGAGATTCCCTCAGAGGCCTATTCCAGATCACAAATTGGTTCCAGGAAGTGGCCCAGCAGATGCCCTTGTCACCTGCTGGCAAACCACAGAGTTCACTGCTCCAGGAGGCTGATGGTATCTGGCCTGTCTGAGTGTAAACTAAACCACAGCTGGTCGCTCCCAGAGAGGGAGCAAACACGCCCAGCCCTGGCTCTTGGCTGATGTCACCCCCTGTGGCATCCTGAGCCCTTCCCAGGCCCCTGGATGCTCAGATAGGGAGGGGGAGGTTTCCACACGACTGGCTCACTGGCATGGTCCATCTTCAGTTCACATTCCACCTGCTCAGAACCTCAGGGGCCCCTGAGCCAGTGTGGCACTCCCACCCCTGGGGCCCCGGCCCCTCACCTGTGACTGTCTTCATAGCACTCGGCACTGTCTTGGGCCAAAGTGTTCATATATTTGTTTTGTTGTTTAACGTTTGTCTCCGGCCCTCTAGCAGCCACTGTTTTGTATCCCCAGGACAGTACCTGGCAGGCCACTCTACGGTTCTCTGCTGACATTACCCCTGGTGACATATTATGAATATTTATGAAATAAACACTGCTGAATGGGTGCTGGGCGGAGTGCTTGACATATCTTGTCTCATTTCCTCTTCCTCCCCCGACCCCTGCCAATTTTTGACAATTTTAAACATTAAGGAAAATGGAAAGCACACCCAGTGAACATGAATACTTGCAGAGCCTCCAACGGTTAGCATATCATCATATTTGCTTTGTGGTTCTCTCCACACAAACGTACGTTTTGTTGGTGTTGAACCACGTGAATGAGCTTCAGACCTTGAGAAACTTGTGCCTAAATGCTTTAGCATGTTATCACCCACGAATATAGTGTTCTACGGAGGTCCATTGGCTTCCCTGGGGCTCAGCAGCAAAGAATCCACCTGCAATGCTGGAGGCACAGGAGCCCCAGGTTCAGTCCCTGCGTTGGGAAGATCCCCTGGAGAAGGGCATGGCAACCCACTCCAGTATTCCCGCCTGGAGAATCCCATGAACAGAGGAGCCTGGCGGGTTACAGTCCATGGGGTTGCAAAGAGTCAGACACAACTAAACTGACTCAGCACAGTATGGACCGTCCTTGTGCCAAGAAATGAAGAAGTGCTCCCCACAGAGACGGTGTTTAAATCCCCCCAGTTAGTTTCAGACTAGGATCCAGTCAATTTATTTTGGTGCAGTGCATTCGGCTGTGAGGTCTATTTACTCTTCACCTTAACAACCCTGTGGAGAAGACACTGAAATTACTAAAATTCCTACTTTACAGGAAACCGAGAGTGAGAGAGGTTGAGGCACTTGCCAGGGTCACACGACCGCGAAGTGGGAGACTCGGGATGCGGTCGTGTATCTCTGAACCCCGGACATGGCTCTTCTCCCCATTTCCTACCTCGTGCCCCCCTCGGCCCCCAGAGGTTTCTCTCCCGGTCTCTGGAGGCTCCCTGCAAGTCACGGGCTGAGGCCGAGGAGAAGGAGCTGACCCTGTTACTCAGCGGTTACTCGCTTTCAAGTTCCTCCAGCCACCTCCTCACCCTGATCTTTTCTCTGTTGCTCTCTGAGACAGTAGCTGTCGGCTGGGAGTGACACGGCGTCCTGCTTCTGCCTCGGTTATTTGGTGGAGGATCCACCTGAGCTGGAGGAGGGATAAGTGTGGATCCAGTAGAGGAACAAGTGGTGGCCTTCAGTCAGGTGTGCAGATACAGGGAGGGCTGCAGCGGGATGAGAAAACGTCCCACCTGGATGCATGCAGGCTCACCCAAGGAGACTCAGGAGCCATAACAGGGCAGGAAAACAGCTCCCTGAGTCATCAGTTGCTTGCTCCCTGCATGTCGAAACAAAGAGTCTCCCTTGCCGGGGGCTCCACTCCTAGAATCCATTCCCCTACAACGCAGCACAATGAATGCTGTGCACTCAGGCTTGTAAGTGACTGACCTGTGTGAACAGAGAACCCTGATGAATAGACAGTGACACGTGGGACAGACCCAGCCCTCCTATGGATTAATGTTCACACTGTAGCTGACCTCTAGGGGTCTGGGGCTCCATACATGGAAAGACCTGGATGGGGGCAGGTGCAGGAAACAGGAGACCAGCGGTGGAAAGAGACAAGGAGGGACAAAGGGGACTGCTCAGCCTCTATAATGGGATGAGGTGGCTCCTGATTATACATACAGGAAATATATATACATGTATGTCTTTAATGGGCCTCCCTGGTGGCTCAGCGGTAAAGAATTTGCCTGCAATGCAGTAGACTACAGTTCTGATCTCTGGGTCGCAAAGATCCTCTGGAGAAAGAAATGGCAACCCACTCCAGTATTCTTGCCTGGGAAATCCCATGGACAGAGGAGCCTGGCAGGCCACAGTCCATGGGGGTCCCAAAAAAGTTGGACATGACTTAGCGACTAGACAGCCACAATATGTCCTCAATGTTTCCATTTCTCTAAACACCCTGACAAATCCAGCCTTTGTGGTACAGACTCCCTCCTCCCTGCCATTCTTCCAGGGCCGCACCTCCCAGAGGCCGCTCCACACACCTCCATCCACTCTTGCCCTCCCCGGGCTGAGGTCCTGCCCCTCCCTGCCCCTCCAGGGCAAGCATCTGGCACTGTGGGAACACCTGTCCCCACCCAGTCTCTTCCAGCCTCGGGCTGTTCTTTGGACTCAGTCCATGGAGTCTTCCTCTATCCAAAACCTCTTGTGTTATGATTATTTTATGAGTCTAGGCAGGCTTTTAAAAATGAAAGCACTCAACTCTCCCCTGGGGCTAGGAACAATTCAATTTCTAGGACAAAAAGTCCAACCACACTCTGAAAAGGAAGAAGCAGAAAAATACCTCTCTTTTGGTAGTGAGTCTATCGGAAACTGAGGTGGCTAACTTCGAGTCAGACCATTCCCACACGTCGGCTTTGTCTCTTCACTGCTGACAGGAGCAGAGGTGATGAGATGCTGGGCTTGTCCAGGGGAGTTCATGGCCTGCACTGTTGAACCCACACGCTGGTCAAGAGACCTGCCGCTGAACTCTGTGCCCAGGCCCCAGGGGTGAGTGACCACAGTGGAAGATGTGGAGGTGCCCCTGCAAGACCCCAACTATCTTCTCGAGGCCTACAGTGCAGACCTCAGTGAGAACAAAGAGCCTGGTCTTCCCAGGAGGGTGGGCTGCTCCAGTGTGGCCCAATGTGAGGCTACATGGTGGTACTGGAGACAGCAGGCAGCCCAAGGCCACTCACAGTAAAAAAGGCGAGATGAAAGGTCTCAGCAACCCCACAGCCCACAAGGGGTCCCCTGACTGTCTTTCAGGCCCCAGACTTGGCTCCATCAGGGTTGAACTCACCTGGTTACTTCTGCTGGCCGGAGACGAGGGGCCGCCTGTCTCAGGCATGGAGTCATCTGCCCTCCTAGGTTCATCCCAGTTCTCTAAGGGCTCCCTCTCCCTGCTTCCACCTGTCCCCTGAGTCCCTCCACCGACCTCAAGACAGGTGGTGCTTCCCAAGACCTGTCTCAGATACTGGGAGGGCCCCACACCCTCAAGGACTTTCCACGTGAGAAATAAGAGGGGTCTCACACTTACACAGTGACCCTCCCCCCAGGGGTACCCACCCCCTTCATGAGGGAGCAGCCCCGGGACCCAAGGGATTCTCCACACACTGCCCTCAAATCCTGGCCACTTCTCCTCCCTGCCTACCTGATGCCAGGACACCCCATGGCCACAGAAGCAGGCCTTGTGAGGCTCTTCCCTGACCAGGTTAATAACACTGGTGATGATCACGGCCTTTAAGGGAGGCCAGCCGCACACGACAGTGTGACACCCCGGCACTAACGCCCGTGAGGAAGACTAAGCTGGGGAGGGGGTTTTCATCAGACCTGGCTCTCGGTGATGTCATACAGATGCTTTCCAAACAGTGAGTGTATTTGTGCAGACCTCCCCAGGCCTGCACCGTGATGCGTGTGACTTGGCTGCCAGCCGGTCAATTACAAGGAGAGGGATGGCTGGATGGAGATGCTCACAGCACAGAGTGAGGTGGAGATACTCCCAGGTGCAGTCCACGTGCATCAGAACACCCCCGCTTTCTAGAAGACGTTAGAGCAAAAATGCAGGCAAGTAGAAAACAAGAGGCTTTCTCCCCCCCAAATAAAAGCCAAATTCATCAGTTAGTGAAAAACTGATGTCTGATGGGGAGACTATTGGAGGTCTCTGGCTGTGAAGGAAATCTATTTAGGAAAACAGTTTAAACGGCTTGCTAAAATTTCTTTTATTTCTGTAAAATAAATCTGGCAGGGAAAGCTAGATTTTTTATAATAATGCAGACTGAGAACTTTCCCTACCATGTACCATGAGGGTATACAGCTATCTATCTAGCATCTGTCTTTCATCTATCTATTTATCATAGAGCAGAGTAGTGGCAGAGGGCTTTCCTAGGTGGCGCAGTGGTAAAGAATTCGCCTGCAAATGCAGGAGACACAGGAGACTCGGGTTTGATCCCTGGGTTGGGAAGATCCCCTAGAAGGAAATGGCAATCCGCTCCAGTATTCTTGCCTGGAAAATTCCATGGACAGAGGAGCCTGGCGGGATACAGTCCATCGGGTTGCAAACAGTCAGACACGACTGAGCATGTACACAGACAGTGGTGGCAGAAGGTCAGACAAATGAGAGAGACAGAAAGAGAGACAGGGAGAGCAGGACCAACTTCTGCCCTAAATACAAACACTGTGAATCTTTGGTCAAGTAGAAGTTGTCGGTCACTCAGCTCTGGGTGAGGTGAACAAAAACCCTCTAGAGAGGCAAACTTCTAGGGAAAGGGTCTTACATCCCTGTCAGTCTTGGGACCAAGTTCATGAACTCCATCAAGGTCCAACTTTCTCTACAAAGAAACAGACATTTCTACTCCTGGGGACCCATCAGAGAACCCAGGCCACAGGGACCACACTACATGCCATTCTGTGACCACAGAACCTAGCTTGCACCAATCCAAATTATAGATCCACAGACACAAATTATAGATCCTGAAGTTCCTTCGGAGTTCAGATCGGGAGATAACCTTTGTCAAGATCAATTCCCAATCTCATGATGAATGTCTATGCTTTAGAAGAAAATTGAATCTACTTATTTACCATAAAGATGTGTGAGGGGATGGGAGTTTTTAGGACAGTATTTCTTAACTGGTTTATGTATAGATTCCTTTGACTCTCCAGTGAATCCTGGGAACACTCTCCCTAGTAAAATACATACACTTCGCAGTTTTCAGTGTTGGGGGGAGTCACAGATTCCCTAAGGCCCACCCATGAGCAGCAAGGTAAGGATCCCTGGTCTACAGGCTGAAGCTCTAACCACCTGGCTTATCTATTCCACTGCATTTTTGCTCATGAAGCTTCTTTCATAGGCCATCAGAAGGCTGGTTTCCACCTGTCTCCTCAGACCCCCAAACTGGGATTACATGGCTTTCATACACAGCAGATTTAAATACCTTGACTCAGACAGCAGGAGAGCCAGTCTGGCCACTGTGCCTGAGAATTAGACAGTGATTTTGAGCCAGAACTGTGCCATTTCTGCAAGCAAAATACAACGACTGAAACAGCATTTAAGCTATAGCTAATTTGGAAGAGACCTTCACTGCAATGATTAAGACAAGGTATAATTTAAAAAACCTGGAGAGGTAACCTCCTGCAACGATGATGATGGCTCTGGCTGAGGAGGCCAGCTTTTCATAGACTTATGTTTCTCTGGCTGCTGAGACAGCTCAGGGTCTGTTTGGGCTACAAAGCCTCCCTTTGCTTTGGGGTCTGAAGACACATAAATTTGAGACTGTCTGGCTTGTTTATCTTAAGAGATTTTATTGGGGATCAGACAGGTCTCTGAATCCAACCTGACACAGAAAGAAAAGCTTTCTAGTAACTTTTATGAGCTGAATTTCTGTCCTTCCAGCCTCCCCTCCTCCCATCACCATGGCAATAGAGGAGAAGATGAGGGGTTTAGTGCTATCTTGTTTGGGGATCTTAATGGTATCTGCTGAACTGTGTCCTCACAAATTCGTATGTTGAAGTCCTAATCCCTAGTAGCTCAGAATGTGACTTTATTTGGAGCTGAGGTCCTTGCAGATGTAATTAGTTAAGGTGAGGTCATTAGGATGGGCCCTGCGTGCACACGTATGTGCTCAGTCACTCAGTCATGTCCGACTCTTTGCGACCCCATGGACTGCAGCCTGCCAGGCTCCTCTGTCCATGGGATTCTCCAGGCAAAAATATTGAAGTGGGTTGCCATTTCCTCCTCCAGGAGATCTTCCCAACCCAGGGACTGAACCAGCATCTCCTGTGTCTCCTGCTTTGCAGGTGGATTCTTCACTCACTGAGCCATCGGGGAAGGTCCTAATCCATCATAAAAAGGAGAGATCTGGACATGCAGACATGCATGCAGGGAGAATGCCATGTGAACATAAAGGCAGATGGGGGAGATGTGTCTACAAGCCAAGGAATGCCAAAGACGGCCAGCAAACCACTAGAAGCCAGGAGAGAGGCAAGATTCTACCTGACAGCCCTCAGAAGGAATGAACTCTGCTGATGCCTTGATCTCAGACTTCTAGACTCCAGAACTGTGACACAGGACATTTCTGCTTTCTAAGCAAGTGATCCCCAACCTTTGTGGCACCAGGGACTGGTTTCATGGAAGATGATTTTTCCATGGACCAGGGGAGGGGATGGTTTCAAGATGATTCAAGGTATTACGTTTACTATGCACTTTATTTCTACTATTATGATGTCAGCTCCACCTCAGATCATCAGGCATTAGATCCCAGACGCTGGAGACCCCTGTTCTAGGTCACTTTGTTTATGATACTTTGTTACAGTAGCCCCAGGAAACAAACACACTGACCTGGGCCTTTGGTAGGCCACAAGGAAATGCCTCATCGTCCCATTTCAAACATCATCAAAAAGTACTCAACTACACAGATTTTTACAGACCAGGTAGTGGGAACATAAAGTCACTCTTGGCCCACCTTAATCTCTGGACCCTGGAACTGTAACGATCTTTCTATTTACAGAGGAGTGTCTGTATATCTGAGATAGTCTGGGAAGAAGAGGAACGAAGGTGAGCCATTCATAGCTTGGCTTGAAAAGCTAGGCTAGAGTCAGCAGAATGGTGCAGACCCGTTTTCTGCCTGAAAACCTTAAGATCAAATACAAATGGAAGTCTTGACGTTACACTCCCAAGCAGCGCCCCTGGTGGAGACCACAGGTACAGGAAAAGGTTTGCCACTCCCGCTAATACACAGAGCAACTCGGGAAGGGATTTCTACCTGTGGGAGAACACAGGTGAGAAGGGGTCCAGAGAAGCCCAGGGAGTCATGGGCTGGGGCTCCATGCAGGAGCCTGTTCTCCAAGGAGTCACCTAACTCCCCAAAAGCATCAGCTGGCCCCTATCTGCGAGAATTAGGAAAAGCCCCACCGCCCCCATCTACTGTGGGCAGGCTCACAGAGAGGAGGTGAATTTGAAAAATGTGCCCTTTCCTCCAGATGACAGGGCTCTGCAATCAGGTAAGAGCTGAATTCCAGATCCTAATGGCTTCCCCCGCCCCAGGCCAGGTGCCGGGTGTTCACTGAGCAGCTTACACAGACGTAAATGGCAGTTCTGCTTGCTCTCTTGGTTCTCAGTCTCTATCTGCTTCTATTCATGCACTTATCCCAAATGGGTGGGAGACAGCTTGTTGCTCAAGAATGAGAGCCGGGACTTCCCAGTGGTCCAGTGACTAAGACTGGGAGCTCCCAATGCAGGGGGCTTGGGTTCGATCCCAGGTCATGGAACTAGATCCCACATGCCACACCTAAAGATGCCGCATGCCGCAACTAAGACCCAGCACAGCCAAGTAAGTAAAAATAAATACTAAAAAAATAAAAAAGAATGGCAGCCAAGGCTCCAAACGTGGGTAAGAAGTGCTGGGTGGTCCACATTTCAAGTCCAAGGAGGCCAACAGTCAGACCAAGCCTATCCACAGGGCTTACTGCTGCTGCTGCTAAGTCACTTCAGTTGTGTCCGACTCTGTGCGACTCCATGGACGGCAGCCCACCAGGCTCCCCCGCTCCTGGGATTCTCCAGGCAAGAACACTGGAGTGGGTTGCCATTTCCTTCTCCAATTCATGAGAGTGAAATGTGAAAGTGAAGTCGCTCAGTCATTGAAAACGTTCCCTTTTTCCCATCCTCCTCCTCCAACACCCCCCCCCCACCTTACCCCCATCCTCGCCCCCAGGGAAGGAGGTCAGAAGCCTTTGGGAGCTCAGTGCTTGTGGGGAGAAGCTATTCTCTTAAAAGGCGGTTGGTGCTTTCCCTCCATGAAGCCAAGTTGGGGACTACAAGAAAATCCTTAGGGATTTTCTAGGGGGGGGGTGTCTGAAAAAGAGGAGACTGGAGTCCCTTTCTACCTGATTGTTTGCTGAACTGCAGAAACCACTTGCATCCTGGGTTTGTTCTGGAGCAAGTGGGCTGGTCGGATGAGGTGGCTCTGGGCCAGGCCGGTCCAGAAACCCCGGAGGTTGGCCCTGCCCGGTCTTCTGTGTCTCTAACCTGGGGTACACTCAGGGAGCGTGCACTCAGGCTAACCCTGGTGGCGCTCCCTCTGACACCCTGGTCTCCCCGAACACCTTCCCCAGTCCCGATAAGTAGTGGGGTATCCTGAGCCAGAATTTTTCCAGACAGGTCTTATGCCCAGTGTGGCTCTGAGCTGATCTCTGTGGGGCCACCGGCCCGCCCTTCTGAAGAGCGAGACATCCTTAACAGGAGGCCTGACTCAAGGCTTGGACCAGACCCGCCTCCGCCGGCGGAGCTGGCCCCAGGCCGCGTCTTGTCGGGCAGGGAAGCGCCATCCCTCATCCGCCCCCAACAAGGCCTGGAACGGGGTCCAGTCCCCTCCACAGAACTTTCCCGCACTCACCAGAACGTTCCACAGGTCTACGTAGCCTCGGCCACCCGAAGTTAGAACGTGGTAGTATACCCTTGTATATCACTAGATGGCGACCCCGCGTCAAGAGAAAGCGAAACATCCCTGGAAACAGCGCCGCTCACCGCCTGCTGGCCTCTCCGCCGAGGCGAGGTCCCTGGAGGGAATCAAGACAGAAGAAGGTGCAGGCGGAAGGTGCTGGCTTTCGGGTTAGCCCGGGGACTCCGGGGGGCATGGCCCCGCGGGGCAATTCCTCCCCCAGGCCCGCCGGGAGCGGGGATGTCCTTCCCCAGCAGGACGCCCAAGCGCCAGCCCAGCTTCCCGCGGCTGCGGAGCTGTGTGCACACGCGGAGTGGCTCCTCGTTACCCGCTGGGGACCAGTTTTGCCCCCCAAAGGCTGTTTTCAGGTGAAGCACCATCTCAGGGCCAGGACGTGAGCCCTGCGAGAGGGGGAGAGAACGCTCACGGCTGAGCACCGGCCTCCAAGACACAGGCTCAAGGCCACGGCCAAGGTGGCCCCCACGCGCCGCAGCAAGGTCAGACCCGGGGCGGGTTCCTAGGAAAACCAGAGTGGCTCCGTGTGCTCGCAACTGTACAGTTTAAATAATAATAATAATAACAACAACAGCGGGCTTCCCAGGTGGCGCTAGTGGTAAACAACCCTCCTGCCGACGCAGGAGACGTAAGAGATGCAGGTTTCATTCCTGGGTCGGAAAGATCCCCTGGAGGAGGGCTTGGCAACCCACTCCGGTATTCTTGCCTGGAGAATCCCATGGACAGAGGAGCCTGGTGGGCTCCATGGGGTCACAAAGGGACGGACACAACTGAAGCAACTTCGCCAAAACAACAGCAACAATAATGAAAGCTCTGCAGTGTGTTTGGAAGCTTGTGGAATTGGCCCGAAGGTGCTCAGCTGTGTCCGACTCTTTGTGACCCCATGGACTGTAGCCCCAGTTCCTCTGTCCATGGGATTTCCCAGGCAAGAGTACTGGAGTGGGTTGCCATTTCCTCCTCCAGGGAATCTTCCCCACTCAAGGATCGAACCTGAGTTTCCTGCATTGCAGGTGGATTCTTTACCACTGAGCCACAAGGACGCTGTCTGGGCATATTTGAAAAGTGGCAACCGGAGGCCACTTTCGAATCTTCACCCTTTATATTAATTCGCAGTACTATTTATTTTGTGTATGTTTCATTTCAGTCCTGAAACAACTCCCTCAGGGAGATGGGGAACGGAGCTTTACTGCAGGGAGGTGACTTGCCCAAGCCCAGTGGTAAATCCTTTTCATTATAGGGGACTGGAATGCAAAAGTAGGAAGTCAAGAAACACCTGGCGTTACAGGCAAATTTGGCCTTGGAGTACAGAATGAAGCAGGGCAAAGGCTAATAGAGTTTTGCCAAGAGAATACATTGGTCATAGCAAACACCCTCTTCCAACAACACAAGAGAAGACTCTACACGTGGACATCACCAGATGGTCAACACCGAAATCAGATTGATTATATTCTTTGCAGCCAAAGATGGAGAAGCTCTATACAGTCAGCAAAAACAAGACCGGGAGCAGACTGTGGCTCAGATCATGAACTGCTTATTGCCAAATTCAGACTTAAATTGAAGAAAGTAGGGAAAACCACTAGTCCAGGTATGACCTAGATCAGATCCCTTATGAGTACACAGTAGAAGTGACAAATAGATTTAAGGGACTAGATCTGATAGACACAGTGCCTGATGAACTATGGACAGAGGTTCGTGACATTGTACAGGATACAGGGATCAAGATAATCCCCATGGAAAAGAAATGCAAAAAAGCAAAATGGCTGTCTGAGGAGGCCTTACAGATAGCTGGGAAGAGAAGAGAAGCGAAAAGCAAAGGAGAAAAGGAAAGATATTCCCATCTGAATGCAGAGTTCCAAAGAATAACAAGGAGAGATAAGAAAGCCTTCCTCAGCAATCAGTGCAAAGAAATAGAGGAAAACAACAGATTGGGAAAGACTAGAGATCTCTTCAAGAAAATTAGAGATACCAAAGGAACATTTCATGCAAAGATAGGCTCGATAAAGGACAGAAATGGTATGGACCTGACAGAAGAAGAAGATATTAAGAAGAGGTGGCAAGAATACACAGAAGTACTGTGCAAAAAAGATCTTCATGACCCAGATAATCACAATGGTATGATCACTCACCTAGAGCCAGACATGCTGGAATGTGAAGTCAAGTGGGCCTTAGAAAGCATCACTACGAACAAAGCTAGTGGAGGTGATGGAGTTCCAGTGGAGCTATTTCAAATCCTGAAAGATGATGCTGTGAAAGTGCTGCACTCGATATGCCAGCAAATTTGGAAAACTCAGCAGTGGCCAGTGGAAAAGGTCAGTTTTTGTTCCAATCCCAAAGAAAGGCAATGCCAAAGAATGCTCAAACTACCCCACAATTGCACTCATCTCACATGCTAGTAAAGTAATACTCAAAATTCTCCAAGCCAGGCTTCAGCAATACGTGAACCGTGAACTTCCAGATGTTCAAGCTGGTTTTAGAAAAGGCAGAGGAACCAGAGATCAAATTGACAGTATCCACTGGATCATCAAAAAAGCAAGAGAGTTCCAGAAAAACATCTATTTCTGCTTTATTGACTATGCCAAAGCCTTTGACTGTGTGGATCACAATAAACTGTGGAAAATGACCTGTCTCTTGAGAAACCTGTATGCAGGTCAGGAAGCAACAATTAGAACTGGACATGGAAAAACAGACTGGTTCCAAATAGGAAAAGGAGTCCGTCAAGGCTGTATATTGTCACCCTGCTTATTTAACTTATATGCAGAGTACATCATGAGAAACGCTGGGCTGGAAGAAACACAAGCTGGAATCAAGATTGCTGGGAGAAATATCGATAACCTCAGATATGCAGATGACACCACCCTTATGGCAGAAAGTGAAGAAGAACTAAAGAGCCTCTTGATGAAAGCGAAAGAGGAGAGTGAAAAAGTTGGCTTAAAGCTCAATGTTCAGAAAACTAAGATCATGGCATCTGGTCCCATCACTTCATGGGAAATAGATGGGGAAACAGTGGAAACAGTGTCAGACTTTATTTTTGGGGGCTCCAAAATCACTGCAGATGGTGATTGCAGCCATGGAATTAAAAGACGCTTACTCCTTGGAAGGAAGGTTATGGCAAACCTAGATAGCATATTTAAAAGCAGAGACATAACTTTGCCAACAAAAGTCCCCCTAGTCAAGGCTATGGTTTTTCCAGTGGTCATGTATAGATGTGAGAGTTGGACAGTGAAGAAAGCTGAGCACCGCAGAATTGATGCTTTTGAACTGTGGTGTTGGAGAAGACTCTTGAGAGTCCCTTGGACTGCAAGGAGATCCAACCAGTCCATCCTAAAGGAGATCAATCCTGGGTGTTCATTGGAAGGACTGATGTTGAAGCTGAAACTCCAATACTTTGGCCACCTCATGCGAAGAGTTGACTCATTGGAAAAGACCCTAATGCTGGGTAGGATTGGGAGCAGGAGGAGAAGGGGATGACAGAGGATGAGATGGTTGGATGGCATCACCGACTCGATGGACATGGGTTTGGGTGGGTTCCAGGAGTTGGTGATGGACAGGGAGGCCTGGCGTGCTGCAATTCACGGGGTTGCAAAGAGTCAGACACGACTGAGCGACTGAACTGAACTGAACTGAACTAAGTCTCCTCATAGCAAACTACCCCACCTGGGTAAGGTTCATTGCCTACCCCTCCCCCACTACAGCATCCACTCCGGAACCACAGGGAGATGCCTACAACTCTCCAATCTCCAATCCGCCCCCTCACCCAGGCTTTCTTGCTCAGCCTCTCTCTGGGCAGGGCAGCCCCAGAACTTTCCGTTTTCTAGAAGTGTTCCCTGCACCACAGCTGCTGCTTCAGAATCCAACTTATGGGTTTCTTGTTGGGCTTCTGGCCCCCAGAGGACACTCCCCTTCCCTGTTGGCTATTCACTGTGCCCCATGGTTGCCAAATTCGGGCTTCTGGTCTGGGTGAGGGAAAACATCTCATAGTAACTACCAAAAGTCCAAAGCAGTTCACATGGTTGGGGGAAGAGTCCGCAGCAGCTGCTTTGTCTTCAAGAGACCTGTTTCTCAGGGGCTTCTTAAATCTTGAACTATTCAAACATGGCAATGGCTCTAGAGAATTTAATGACTGTCACAACTGGGTGTGTCTGTAGGGGGGAGGTGCTAGTGACATCTAGTGGGTAGACAGACACCATGGTGTCATTAGGGCTTCCCTGTAGCTCAAATGGTAAAGAATCTGCCTGCAATGCAGGAGACATTGAACCCAACCTGGGTTCAGTCCCTGGGTTGGGAAGATCCCCTGGAGAAGGAAATGGCAATCCACTCCAGTATTCTTGCCTGGTGAATTCTGTGAACAGAGGAGCCTGGCGGGCTACACCCCGTGGGGTTGCAAAGAGTCAGACATGACTGAGTGATTAAATTTCACTTTTCATTTCATGCTGTCATTACACATCCTACATTGCACAAGACAGCTCCCCTCCACCCGCCTACTCCTGTAACAAAGAATCATCCAGACCAAAATGTCAATAGTGCAGAAGTTGCAAAACCCTGGGACATGGCTTTTTAGGTTTATTTGACTCCTGAGTTGCTCCTTTAAAAAAAATCTCAATCTGAAAGAAGTTTTGGTGTATATATACACGATGGAATATTATTCAGCTGTAAAAAGAGTGAAATAACACCATTTTCAGCAACATGGATGGACACAGAGATTATTATACTAACTGAAATAAGTCGGACAGAAAAAGACAAATATCATATATCACTTATATGTGAAATCTAAAAACAAGAATAGAAATGAATCTATTTACAAAATAGAAACAGACTCACAAACATAAAAAACAAACTTATGGTTACCAAAGGGAAAGGCAGGGGAGGGATGAATTAGGAGTATGGAATTAACAGGTACACACTGCTATATATAAAATAGATAAGCAACAATGGTTTACTAGATAACACAGGGAACAATATTCAATATCTTGTAATAACCTATAATGTAAAATAATCTGAAAAATATGACTGACCCACTTTGCTGTACACCTGAGACTAGCACAATATTATAAACCAAATATACTTTAAAAAATCTCAATGCAGAGTGTTCCTGTGCTTATTCTCATCCTGCAAGGTAACTACTTGTTAACTTATCTACTTGTTACTAGTTTCTTTTTTTACTTCGTGACCTTTTTTCAAACCATTGTGCCAGTTTGTATCATTTCTGGAGCATCGCTTAACATTCAGTAATGTACTGCATGCGTGCCTGTGTGCTAAGTCGCTTCAGTCATGTCAGACTCTTTGCGACCTTATGGACTGTAGCCCACCAGACTCCCCTGTCCATGGGATTCTCCAGGGAAGAATACTGGAGTGGGTTGCCATTTCTCCTCCAGGGTATCTTCCCAACCCAGGTATCCTCCAGGATATCTTTCCAACCTAGGGATGGCACCTTCATCTGTTAAGTCTCCTGTATTGGCAGGCAGGTTCTTTACCACTAGCGCCACCTGGGAAGCCCTCAGGAATGCAGGGACAACAGCAAAATTGCAGTGAGAGGTGGATGCTGGCTAAGTGAGGCCCACTTACTGGATAACTGTCCTACACCTTTGAAAAACTACACATGCCTACATATCCTGGGACTTTGGTCACACAAAATGAGAACACTGAGACTTAGACTCACTACAACTTACCCAGAATCTTCTTGGGTTGTATGGTATTAATTTTCCCTAAGAGGTTTAGACTGCAAGTATTTACTGGGTGGGTTTAGAGTAAGTGAGAAACTAAGCAGGACGAGATAGAACCCCCTTGTGTGAGGACAGGTGCTGACACCTAAACGCCTCTTGGGGGCGCTGTTCTCTCTTCAGAACAGCTTATGCTCACCTGTGGTCCCTTCCCTCCTGTGATCAACTGATGTGTTCAGTCCATGAATGATTCTGATGCTGCCGTCAAAACCCTTCACACGTTCCCGTCAGTGGGGTCAGGGAGACCCGGCTCAGGAATCCTGCTTTACTGATTTCCTGTCCTCAGGAGGGAAGTGGAATATTTCTGACGAAGCAGTGCAAAGACACGAAGCATACCCTTGGGCACACTTCAACTCTCACTCTGAATAATTAATCTTGTGCATTATTTTATAACTCTCGGCTTGCAGAATGTTTACTCACACAATATTTTGAGTTGAACCACTTCAGAGAACTTTTGACCCAGTAATTCCCCTTCTAGAAATTTCTTCCACAGAAACACTGGTACAGGGCACAGAAGTAACTGTGCTAGAATATTTATCACAGCGCTGCTCATACTATTAAAAAATTATGAATAATTTAAATGTCCATCCATAGGAGAATAACGAAGTAATAATTATGGTATCGCCATACTGTAGAATTCTGTATGTTAAAAAAAGAATGCTATAGAGCTATAGGAAGTGACACCAGAAGCAAGTTGCAGAATGTATTAGATTCATTTTTGTAAAAAAAGTCGCAAATACTTATTTTACATATACTAAAAAGTGCTTAGAAGCACATGAAGTATACCAAACTCTAGTGAACAGTTAAAATTTATATATTGCCTGCATGAAAACAGCTTCTGTATTAGCTTTATAATTTAAAAAAATGTGTTTATTTTGGTTATTTTAGAAAAAAAGGTACAAAGTCAGATTTGGTTTTCATCCTCAGCCAGTGTGTTTTTTGTGTCCCTTGCAGGTTCCTGTTACCCTCCAGGGAGAAGGCTAATGCATGAGGCAGTGGTTTGGAGCAGGATTATTATTGAAGACATCACTCTCATCATAAAGTCAATCTTTTGGCCAACGTTAGCTTCTTTTTTTCTTTTCTTTTTTTTTGGCTGCAGGGCATGTGGGATCTTGGTTCCCTAGCCAGGGATCAAACCCGCTCCCCCTGCACTGGGAGTGTGGAGTCTTAACCGCTAGACCGCCAGAGAAGTCCCAAGACTAGCTTTTCTTGACTGCAGAAGTTGCTTGCGTTAGCAAATACAGCTCCCTGTCAGAGCTGGTACCCAGGATGCTCACCAAGCGACCCAGCTTCCATCCACCGGTGGGGCCCTTGTCATGAAGCTCTGAGTGCCAGGATTGGGTGTGTCCTTGGCCTCTGTGTTCCCAGACCTAGTACCCTGCTCAATAACTGTTAACAGAATTTGTTGAAGGAAGGGTGTTTGAAACCTGTTGATTTGGTTTTCAGATCTTGGGGCAGTGGGGTGTCTATGAAGGTGGCTGGAAGTTCCTGGGTCATGAGTCCCAGGGTGTTTCCTGGGTTCCTAACTCTGTACGGTTGTGAGTTGGCCGAGCCGCCTGAGCAGTACCTGGTAAAGTCTTAACACACAGGAGCAGACACTGTCCTGGACTCAGACAGGATACCACGGAGTTGATCTGACACGTTTTAGCAATTTGCAGAATGTTTCTGCTACACAGTTGTGTTAGTTGCTCAGTCATGTCCAACTCTTTGAGACCCTATGGACTGTAGCCCGCCAGGATCCTCTGTCCGTGGGGTTCTCCAGGCAAGAATACTGGAAAGGGTTGCCATGCCCTCCTCCAGGGGATCTTCCCAACCTAGGGATCGAACTTGCGTCTCTTATGTCTCCTGCTTTGCAAGCAGATTCTTTACCACTGAGCCACCGAGGAAGCCCTCATGTAAATGGTAATCACCTTAAATAATGGTAAGTGGGTTCATGGCTGAAGCAAAATCAATCACTTCTGGGGTGTCTTTGGAGCCTGGATGCCAAAGAGCCACCTAAGTGGACTGCTCTTAGTTCTTTGCAAAGATGCTCTGGACTCCAAATTCAGGCCCACCCACATGCTAGCTCTCTCTCTGTTTCTGAAAAAAGAGGGTGGTCCCCAGCTGTGAGCTCTCAGAGCTGAGCCTCAAGCTCCCCTTCCCTCTGAAGGTCTCCCCAGCCTCCACCCCTGACACAGAAAACATGACTGGTGGCCCTCCTTTGCCCAGCTCCTGGCCCAGGCCCCCTGGCCTTGCTATCCCAGGTCCGTTGCCCCTCAGTCAAAATCTCAACCAGACCTCAGAGTCCTTACTCCCAGTGATCTTTCCTAGTTTCTGTGAGATAAAAATTCTGACATAGGTGCTCTGAATGTAACTTAAATATGGGACCTCTGGTCAGTTGATATTTAATGAAAATGCACAAGAATGGAAAACAAAAAATATTCTTCCTTCCACACCCCCTAGTTCTGCTGTACGGAGATAAATACCCATTAACTCCTTCTTGTGTATTCTCATAAAAATATTCATTCCTGTACCAGCACCCATGCACACATCCTCATCTTTTGGTGGCCAGAGATGGACATACCCTCTGCCATTCTTATGCATCTTCCTATTTTTTTCTTTTTTAGCTTAGCTTGGAGATTGCTCCAAATCAACAGATACAGATTTTTCTTATTCTTTTTTAAACAAATTTTTATTTTGAAAGAACTTTATTTACCTGCCTGCACTAGGACTTAGTTGTGCTATATGAAATCTAGTTCCTTGACCAGGGAGTTGAACCTGGGCCCCCTGCATTGACAGCATGGAGTTTTAGCCACTGGACTACCAGGGAATTCCTTACCTTATTCTTTTTAAAGGGCTTTGCTGTTCCACTGTCTATATGGGAAACGCTTGCTGTTTTTTCCTGCCCAGCAGCCCAGGAGATTAGCATTTCATACTCTGAGAGTAGCATTTCCTTTGTCTCCTCCCCATCTTCAGTCCTATGACTTGGGTGAGGATGGCCTTGACCTCAGCTGCAGCCTTGGACATACGACCCAGACCTTATCATCGAGGCTAGTTCAGGGGTGGATACGTTACCCAGGTGCGGGCACGGTCAGTGAAGGCCATAGCTTTATCTGAATGATTAAGGTAAGAGAAATTCTCTTTTTCCTGCTGAACTTGCAACCAGGAAGATGTGGTCCTGGAGCAGTTTCCATCATGTGGAGTCTGAGAATGAAGCCCATATGGAGAAGAACAGAGCCAAAATAGGGAGATGCTTGTCTTGATGGCATAGTGTAAGAGTCTGGTTCAGGCTTACCTGGAGCCCTCCCTCTCCACCCTGAACTTTAAATTACATGTGCCAATGGATTCCTTTTTTGCCTAAGCCAATTGGGCAGGGCTTTCTGCAGCTCACCCTAGGAAGAGTCTTGCTATAGAAACTGGCATGGAGAATGAGGAATGGCAAGACTTCCCTAGTGGCCCAGTGGTTAAGAATCTGCCTTGCACTGCACGGGACATGGGTTTGATCCCTGGTTGGCGACCTGAGATCCCACATGCCTTGGGGCAACTAAGCCCAGGCGCCACAACTACTGAAGCCTGCATGGCCTGGAGCCCGCACACCACAAGGGAAAGGTCCCACATGACTCAACAGAGATCCTGGGTGCTGCATCTAAGACTCCGTGCAGCCAAATAAATAAACAAATAAATGAGGGATGGCAAGGGACCCCAGCATGCTGAATCGGCTGAGTCAAAGCAAGTGGAGATCCTTCTCTTTGTGGTAGCAAGTTGGCCATTCTTATCACATAGTGATGAAGCAACTGGTTAAATTGTGGCCATTCAGACTAAGGGCACGATCCTACTTACATGAGGTGCCTAGCCTCGTCAAATTCAGAAGGAGGGAGAGTAGAGCAGTGGTTGCCAGTGGCTGGGAGGAGCTGGAAACAGAAAGTGGTTGTTTCATGGATACCAAGTTTCAGTTTTGCAGGGTGAAAGGAGCTCAGGAGATGGATGGTGGTGATGGCTGCACAAAACGTGAACATACTGAGAGCCACTGAAAAATGGTTAAGATGGTAAATATTACTTTGCACGTATTTTAGTTAAAACATACATGGAAGGAAGGAAACACAGCTTTATTATGAGAGGCCCCTTTTTGCCTGTGACCGGCAATCCAGTATGGCTGAGAGTCTGGTCAAGCTCTATTGGAAGAGCTGAATTTTCTGCAACAAGCTGAGGCCACTGGGAGCACAGGCCGAGAGGCAGAAAACAGCCAGAGAGAAGGTTGAGACTGAGGAGGCTAGTAATGCAACCTGACACTTAGGTGTCTCTTGTATGGTTCGCATCTATGAGCTCATTACTCCTAATGACCCATTGGGGTAGATGCTGATTTTCAGAGAAGGAAAATAAAAGCAGGAGGAAGGTAAACAAGTAAATCCTGATGAGGTAAGGCACAGAGTCCTGGCTGTGACCTGGGCAGTCAGTGGCTCCATTCCTACTCCATGGCACTTGGAAACGAACAGCCTGGAAGCCCCTGGAATCCCAACTGGATCGTGGTGTCAGAGAAACCAGTGCTGGCTCACGAAGCCTCTGCCCCAGGGCAATCTCCAGGTCCTGCATCAGTCTGTGTCCAGAGGTGCAGAAAAGCCCCCACGTAGGGACATCACAGCTGCCCTGCCCACCCTCCCTTTCACTCTCACATGCTTCAATTTCCATGGACTCTCCTCTTTCCCAAGAACAGTCTATGGAGAAGTTTTGGAAAACCACTGGCCATACCAAATTATTCAGTGCTTCCAAGATTCATTCACCACAGTCCTCTTTTTATTTTTATTTTTTGGTGGGGATAATATTAAGTTTTTCTTTAGTTTTTAAACTTTTTATTTTGTGTTGGAGGCTTCCCAGGTGGCGCTTGTGGTAAAAGAACACGCTTGCCAATACAGGAGACATAAGAGCCACAGGTTTGATCCCTGGGTGGGAAAGATTCCCTGGAGAAGGGCATGGCAACCCACTCCAGTATTTTTGCCTGGAGAATCCCCAGGGACAGAGGAGCCTGGAGGGCTACAGTCCAAGGGATCTCAAAGAGTTGGACACGACTTAGCACACACATAGTTGATTAACGATGGACATCAAAGGGACTTGGCCATACATATACATGTATCTCTTCTCCCCCAAACTCCCCTCCCATCCAGGCTGCCACATAACATCGAGCAGAGTTCCCTATGCTATACAGTAGGTCCTTGTCGGTTATCCATTTAAAATATAAAAGTGTGTACATGTCGATCCCAAACTCCCTAACTATCCCTTCCTCCTATAGTGTAATGAAACACTATTACAGTTGTCTTTTTTAAAAAATTTATTTATTTATTTGGCTATGCAGAATCTTAGTGACAGCATGCAGGATCTTCCATCTTTTTTGCTGCATTCAGAATCTTTAGTTGTGGCATGCAAACTCTTAGTTACATCATGTATGATTTAATTCCATGATCAGGGATGGAACCTGGGTCCCCTGCATTGGGAGCATGGAGTCTTAGCCACTGGACCCCTAGGGAAGTCCCTCACCACATCCTCTTTTGCTGTGCACAAGTCTAGGAACTGACACTCATTTCCTTGTTTAATGTGTCTCACAGTTGACTCTGGGATTGGAAAATCTCCTGACTGAAGTCTTTTGACTACACTCATTATTTCTGCTTGAATAATCTACTTGTGTGCACTACTGGGGTCCTAAGCTTAGCCTGTGTATTAGGGCTTGAAGATGAGAAAAAGTCAGAGTCATCATCTGGCCTGATTGAAACTGGCAGAGGACAAATCACATCACTGGGGACCCATGACAAAGAAGGACAGGACAGGGGAGTGGAGACTTATTTCAGCAGATGAGCCGTGCCCTGGAGAGAAACACAGGACAATTTGACAGGGGGAGGCTTTGCCCCAGTGGAGAGGAACCTCAACAGATGGATGTCTCTTCTGTGCTACAGAAAGGACAATGACTCCCCTGGTGGCTTAGAGGGTAAAGAACCCGCCTGCAATGAGGGAGATCTGGGTTCAATCCCTGGGTCAGGAAGACTCCCTGGAGAAGGGAATGGCAACCCACTCCAGTATCCTTGCCTGGAGAATCCCATAGACAGGGGCCTTGTGGGCTGCAGTTCATAGCGTTGCAAAGAGTTGGACATGACTGAGTGACTAACACTAACTAACTGACTTCCTGAACTCAAAGAAGAAGGGCCTTGAATACCCGTGACTCCAAGCAGCATTATGAGTCATATGGCAAGACTCACATGGACTTGGCAATGAGAATTTGATTGTTGACAGCCAAGAATAGACTTGTGCAGGAGATGATGCCAGAATAAATCCTGTGACAAAATATATTCTACTATTAGTATTTAGTTTCTCCTTGTGTTGGCTTCACAATTTTTTACTTCATTAACTTATGGACAATAAAGTGAATTATTTATGTTTGTTACTGTAAATGATCTGTTCCTACTCCTCTTATTGCCAAGAGTGAAGACCTTCCTGGTATCCCACGGTAATATGCAGTCTGCTTGCAGATCTCAGGTGATGCCATTGACTTATGGGGAGAAGGTAGTGTGATTTCTCAAGCCCAGTCCAAAGGAATAAGAGGAAAAACCTATAACCAGTGTATAGGCTCAGCCCTCATCTGTATGGAAATGCCTTTCTTAAGACCCTCTCTGTTCAACACCTGCTCATCGCCGTAAGGACCCCTGCACCCTATGCTCACATAATAAGCAGTGAGGAAGTTTCCTTCCAGACGACGGAGACAGGCCAGTAAAGGAGGCCCTTGCCTAATTAGGAGACAGTTGCCCTCATGGGTCTCATCCAGTGACCATTTTTCCTAAGGGTTTGTGATGTCTTGTGTTATATGGGGTCCCTGATATCAAGTATATACTTAAATCAGAGACTGTCAACTGGTACCTCAGAGGCTGAATCAATCCTGTAGATGTGTGTATGTGTGTTGTTATTTTTTTGGCTTATACAAGTTTTCTATTAAAATATGAATTGTTTGCCAGAACTAGAAATGATGAAGTTTCATATAACAACTCATATTTCCAACCCCTATGGAAAATACCAAAACGCCGGGAAGCGCTGATAACAGTGGGGTGGTGTTCCCACTTGGCCATGACCCACTGATATGAGTGAGGGGGTCCTCCACAGTCCCCCACTGGTAGGATTTACTCCTTCTTTCCTTCAGTTGTCTGCCCCTGGGCATTTGGGTTCACAACTCTGTGCCCTCCTGGTCTAGCAAACACCATCATTCCAGAACAACTCAGTGCACATGAAGATGCAGGTGCAACAGACATCACACTCTAACAAATAGCAGGAAAATAACCTGTTCTAATGAAGCTCATTTATTTGGCTGCGTCAGGTCTTAGTTGCAGCATCCGGGATCTTTTGTGTGGCCCACAGGTTTCTCTAGTTTCACACGCGGGCTTCATTTCCCTGTGGTATGTGGGATCTCAGTTCCCAGACCAGGGATCAAACCCATGTCCCCTGCATTGGAAGGCATGTTCTTAACCACTGGGCCACCAGGGAAGATCCTATTCTAGTGAAATTTTTGTTTGACTGTCTACGTACTTCCTGTGCCTGTTCAGTCGCTCCAGTCATGTCCGACTCTTTGTGACCCTATGGACTGTAGCCCACCAGACTCCTCTGTCCATGGGATTCTGCAGGCAAGGATACTGGAGTGGGTTGCCGTGACTCCTCCAGGGGATCTTCCCAACCCAGGGATTGGACCCTCGTCTCCTGTGTCTCCTGCATTGCAGGCAGATTCTTTACCCACTGAGCCTGATTGTAAGCAATTCGCTAGGCTTTGTATGTCCTTGCCTTAAGAATTTTGGTGGGGCAGAGAGAAAAGCAGCTTGAAAATGAAGCTGATTTATACTAAGAACCTAAGGTCACCGATGAGATGATGGGGTGTCCTGGAGAAAGACCTTGGAGAAGTGGTAGAGTAAGGACGGTGGGCCCCTGCCCGGGAAGGGCAGAGAAGTCTGGGGGCTCCTTCAGGGCAGCAGGGCCACCACAGCTCCATGAGAGCCTCTGGAGGGGCCACATGGCCCGGTGGCCTGGAGAGGCAGCTCTGGCCTCTCCAGAGCCCCAGGGCTAGCAAACACTCCACATCTCATGAAAGCCAGGAAGCAGAGTCTACTCAGCTCAGAGGACAGGTGTCAGCCAGGATGTCCCTCGTAAGCTTTGGGGATTCTGATACAACCTTGAAAGGACAGCAGCTCTCAAAAAAGACCAAGGTGAAAAGGAACGAAGGACTGACACATGCTCCAACACGGATGCTGCTCAAAAACATGCTAAGTAAAAAGAAACCAGGCGCCAAAGGCCACATAGTGTATGATTCCACTGATACGAAATATCCAGAACATGCAATCTCACAGAGACAGAAAGCAGCTAGCAGTTGCCAGGGGCTGGGGGAGAGGGGGATGAGGAGTGACTGCTTGATGGGTACCAGGTTTCTTTCTAGGATGGTGAACATGTTCTGGAATTAGGTAGAGATGATGGCTGTGCAACGTTGAGGGAGACCGTTAGGAGGCGGGGGTTGCAATCAGACCAGAGGTGAAATGGACTTGTGTTTGGTGAGTGGCTGCAGGAAGAGAGAAGGATGGACAGATGGAGCCACTGACAGGGAGAATTCATAGGAGTTGTTGGTACCTTGCTGGATTTGGTGGGGGAGAGAGCAGGAGGGTTGAGAATGAGGGATCATAGACTGAGATAAGAAACAGATGTGGGATGGGGCCTGGAGAAGAACATGCCAGCCTCCGCGTGGTGCCTGAGGTGACCTGGGGTCAAGCACGGAAAGAGCCACGGGAGTGAAGACCATCCAGGAAGCCCTGGCCCCAGAGTAGAACAGTGGCCTAACGCGCGCCTGTACGGTGCTGCCTTCAGCAATGCCCTTGACCTCTCTAACTCCCCGTTCTCAACCTAAATTGAGGATGTTGTCAGTTAAGGTTCGTAAAAAAATCTCCTGGCACGTATTAGAGGCTCAGTCAACTTTAAGTGAATCGGAAATGCTGTTCCGCGCGTCTCCTCGGCCCTTGGCTTTCTCTTGCTCACCGATTCCGTCGTTTCTCTCATCTGCCAAGAGTCTGGGCCACGTCCCAGCCATCACCCCTCTGCTCTGGCTCCAGGGTGGCCCGGAGGAAAGCCCCTCATCTTCCTTGAGCCTCGCTGCGTCGTCCGCGGGAACTTGATTCCCGTTTTAATAGAAACTGGCAGGTGGACTGGAAGTCAGGACTCCCAGCTCCCGGCGCCGCGCTCCGCAGCATCTGGACTCCTGCCGAGGGGGCGGGAGGCCGGCGGCCCCAGGCGGTGGGGCCGTCCGCGCTCCCGGCGCCTCCTCCCTCGCTCCCGGCCCCCGCGCCTCCCCGCGCTCCTCCCCCGCGCCTCGGCTCTGCGCGGAGGTTGCGGCTCCGCCGGGCAGGCGCGCGGGGACCCAGGCGGCGGCGGCGGCGGCCACCGGGTGCAGCGGGTCCGGCGCGGGGAGCCGGGCTCAGCCCCGGCCTGCACGAGCCGCGGCCCTCGCCCACCGAGGCCGGCCTGGGGGGCCCGCAGGGCGCGCGGAGCGCCGAGTGCGCGTGGGGCTGGGCCCCGCACCCCGGCACAGGAGCGCGGGCGCGGCGCGGCGGAGCGCCGGGCATGGAGCCGGCCCGGGAGCCCCCCGCGCGCACCCGGCCGCCGCCGCCTCCAGCCGTTCGCCCCGCGCCAGCCCCTGCCGCCCCCAGGCCGCGCTCGCCAGCCGAGGCGGAGGGCCGCGGTCCAGAGGGGCTGCTGCGGCGATCGGGGTCGGGCTACGAGGGCAGCACCAGCTGGAAAGCGGCCTTGGAGGGTAAGCGGTGAGCGGGACGCGAGAGGCGGGACAGAGTCACCTTGGCCGATCTCCCGTGGGGAGGGCGGGGAGGGCGACTCTGGACCCCCGAGGATGGATGTCAGGGCATCGAATGCCACATTGCGGGGCAGCGGGGAGGAGGTAACTGGGGACCACCTATCTCTGCAGCTAACTTACACTCTGACCTTGGGAGTAGGTTTCACGCGCTGAGCTTCAATTTCCTCATGAGTGAAGGGGGCGGTTACTGTCCCGAACTCACCTGGGAGGCATATTGAGAGAGCGGCTTGACTCTCCAGCAGTGAAAACGCCCTGGACAAAGCGCAAAAGCTGTAGACCCCAGTCGCTGTGTTAATGCCCTGTGAGAAGGGGTTGGCTGGGAGGTGGCGGGGAACGCCTGGAGGTGATGGGCTGGAGAACCTGCAGGGGTCCCACCTACCTCTTTCAGTCAGAGGGGCTCAGGAGGTGACCCCTGACTGGCCGAGGGGGGCGGCAACCAAAGTGGAAAAGAGAGTTTAAGTTCATGAGTTCTCCCAGTCTGCTTGTGTGGCCACTGGTGGTGTGTGGTGTGGGAGGTGTGGCCAGAGGGCTGGTCCTCTGGAAGTTTCTTGGTACTATTGACAGCCAGAGTCCCAAGGCTGAGGACCGGGACAGCATCAGCTAGGGAAGCCCTAAGCTGGATTACCCAGCCATTAGCGAAGGAGTATCAGGATAGGAGGACTTCCTGGAGTAGGTGACCTCATAGGCATATGGAAAGAGAAGGAGTGACATGTTCAGGGGTCAAATAGCGAGAGCTAGCCTGTCCCTTGTGGGGAACTGACCTTCAAAGTACCAGGATCAGGGAGGGGTGAGAAGCGAGGAATCCGGAGGACCCAGACTGTGAACGGCCACCCACGCCTTGCTAAAGAGTTTGGACTTTGTCTGAGGCAACTACTGAGAGATTTAAAGCATAGAATGAAAATGAAGCGGGTTTCATTTTCCAAGCAAGTTTGCCCTTGGAAAAGCGATGGTGGCCCAGAGGGGTCAGACCAAGGCCAGGTCAGTGAGGAAGGTGGGCCCATGGTCAGAGGGCCATGGTCAGAGGAGGGACATAGCCAGTGCCAGCCAGGGCAGGGGCCTGGCCGAGGAGGGAGAGATGGGGTCAGCCGTGTCTACGTTTGACCCAAAGGTGGGTGGACCAGGGGACACGGATGGCCTGGGGGTGGGGGGAAGTGCAGACTGGGGGGGAAAGCTGGACACCTGGGTGGTGATTTGGGACAAAGGAGGCAAAAATGTTGGAACTTGGAGAAGAAGAACCTTTGCAGAGGAACTCCAGGCTGAGAAGAGCTGAGCTGGATAAAGGTGAACAGACCCCTCTCTTTGATGTGCATCTCCAGGCACATTGTTAGATTTGCCTGTGACACCCTGCTTCCCTCCTGCCCAAGTTATTTCTTGAAGTTGCTCACGCCTCTTGCCTGTATTCTCCACTCATTCATTCGTAAACATTTATCCAGGATCTGCCCCAACCTAGTTCTAACCCCCAGGGGTTAAGGCCATTTCAGAGGTGGTGTGGCCTCTTTCAACACCCCCAGCTTGCCGCCTCCTGTCTTACTCCACATCCTGACCTTGGCCTCATCTGCTTCCTACTCCCAGGGGTGACTGGGCCAACCATCTGCAAGTTAGGCTGAAGAAGAGGCTGCATGCCCAGCAGGAAATGGTCCAGGGGGTCTCTCAGGACACTGGGTCTTCCGGGCCACCCTGTGGTCCTTGTCTACCTGCCTCATCTCAGCTGTCCAGGCATGGCTCCCTACTTGGCCTGATTCTGGGTCTCGGGGCACCTCTGGTCCCTTGCCCTGTTCACATGGTGCATCAGAAGCAGCCCTACTCTGATGCCTGTGGACCTCAGGGGCTCAGCATTTGGGGCCTGTGGGCCTTTCCCATTGTTTTAGCACGTGGATTCTGTGTCCTTGCCAGGGGCCTCCCCTCTGCTGGTCCTCTGAGCATCTCCTGGGTGTTCCCTGGGCGCGGCATCTCCAGCCGGGAGAGGGGAGCTCTCACACCAGGTTGGTGCTCTCCAAGGTCCTGCCCTGTGCTGGCCTACACACCCCCCAGTCTTCCTCACCTCCCACACACCCTCCTGGAGGGCCCACTGTCCTGGCGCAGCTCTCAGCACAGGGAACATCCCTGTGCTTGAAGAGATCGTGGGGCAGGGGCCGAGGGAACCTGTTGAGGGGCAGAGAGCACACGGGTTCTGGGGTTGGCTAAGCCTGAGCCAGATCCTTTCACTGCCAGTGTGCTGGCAGGTTTTCAAACTTGTCCAAGCCTCAGTTTCCCCACCTGCTAAGCTAGAGAAAGATTTCTGCCTCTCAGGGCTACACAGAGGTGCTGGGGTGTAGGGTATGTGCAGATGACCCCTTTCCCCAGTCCCTAGAGCCCGGTAGGGGAACCCAGGCAAAGTGTATGACTGTCTGCTCAATCGAAATCCTTTGGCTGCTGGTCTGCCTACTGTGAGTCCACAGCCCACCCTGAACTGTGTGCATGCTAAGTCACTCAGTCGTGTCCAACTCTTTGTGACCCCATGGACTGTAGCCCGCCTAGCTCCACTGTCCATGGGATTCTCCAGGCAAGAATACTGGTGTGGGTTGCCACGCCCTCCTCCAGGGGATCTTCCTGACCCAGGGATTGAACCCAAGTCTTCCACATTGCAGGCAGATTCTATACTGTCTGAGCCACCAGGGAAGTCCAAGAATACTGAAGTGGATTGCCATGCCCTTCTCCAGGGGATTTTCCTGACGAAAGGATCAAACTGGGGCCCACCTAATGATCCCATGATGAAACCCCCGTGATGGAATGAGAAGTCTGCCATGTCTGCGGACCAAGAGATTTATTTTGCAGCCCTTGCTTAAGCCAAGCATCTATTTTAAGACCTCTTCTTCTTTTGGTTGAGCTGCGGGGTATGTGGGATCTTAATTCCCCGACCAGGTATTGAACCCTCATGCCCTGCGTTGGAAGTGCAGAGTCCTAACTACTGGACAGCCAGGGAAGTCCCTGTCTTGAGACTTCTTGATTTGACCAAGCTGAACTCTCAGGGGGCCTGTGCTCCTTTATTACCACGTGCTGAATATTTATCAAGCCCCTGCTACGTGCCAACCCTGTGCTGGGGCTTTCATATAACTGTCACATTTAACCCTCATGTCTGCCCTTCCACGGGCTGGATAAATGTCGTGTGTATTTTATACATGAGGAAACTGAGACTCAGAGAGGCTCAGTGTCTTGCCCAAGGACACACATTGCTCTATCACACATGAAGCCCCGTTGGGTTTGCCACGAGGCCCTCTGACGTGAGAGCTCTTACCCTGTCCTGACCTGACCAAGGGCACCGGGCTCGGTGAGGCTAATTGGAGAGAATCGAGTTGTGCTTGTGACGCACGCGGCTCTCCTACATGTGCTCCTCAGACGACCCTGCCACCTCCAGCAGATATTTTTTCCTCTTCACAGGTTAAGTGACATGGAAAACATCTTAAATCTAAAGCTGGGATTAGAGCCCAGGTCTTTAAGACTTTCCTTTGATGAACAGTTAGCTTTATAAATAGGAAGCCAAACAGAAATTCCTCGGATCGAGTCCTCTCCCTGTGCTATTAACCTTTCCTTCCACTCTCAGCCTTGGGGGACAGATTGCAAAAGTGATCCAGAGCTGCCATCTGGGTGCTGGAAAGACTGGAGGTGATTGGAGATGGAAATATTTCTGGCACTGAGGGTGCGGGGGTGAGGAAAAGCAGCCTAGGGGTACAAGAGCGGGGGGACCACAGATGATTCTGCAAATCTCAGGCTATAGATTTTTCAGTGCTCACCAATTCTGAATTTTTAATGTTGAAAGTTTCTTGATTAGGCATAAACCCACAACTTCCTGCTCAAAACCACACACATACATTTAGCAAAGCCTCTTAAAATTTTAAAAATTACCAAATTCTACATTTGAGAGTTTTTGACTGTCAACTTAGGGACGTCAGCTATGAGTCTCTTTTGCATTGTTATATGAGCGTGTTGGGGGATTTGTCTGGGCTTGGGAGCCAAATTTTTTTCAGTTCTTTAGAAAGAACAATTTCTAACATTAGGCTAAATCATACGCATTTATAACATAAATAAACTGCACCCTCAAACTCCATTTAATAAAGGCCAGTGAATACAAGGAAAGATTGCTGAGTTATATACTTGTTCTGGCTTGAATTGTTTCCCTCTAAGGGGGATATCTTAACTCCACAGTTCCTCACATTATGACCTTGATTGGAAATATGGTCACTGCAGTTGTAATTAGTTCAGATGAGGGCATACTGGAGTAGAGTGGGCTCCTAACCCAATGTGACTGGTGTCCTTCTAAGAGATGGTCACATGAAGACAGACACACAGGGAGAAGGATGTGACGATGAAGGCAGAGACTGGAATGATGCAACTGCAAGCCCAGGAGGGCCAGAGATCACCAGTAAACCAGGAGAAATGAGGACAGAGCCAGGAAGAATTTGCCTACAGGTCTCAGAGGGAGCATGGCTTGCTGACACCTTGATTGTGGACTTCTGGGCTTCAGAGCTATGAGACGACACATTTCTGGTGTTTTAAGCCACCTAGTTTGTGATGCTTTGTTACGTTGACCTAGGAAACTAATACCACATTGTTTGGGGTTGTCCAGTGAATGAAGAGTCAGATCCTGTAGCATGTCCTCTGTCTGTCCACAGCACAGTGTCCAAGGCAGTTATCCCATGAAAGATGAGGAGAGTCCTCAGTTCTGGCGATGCTGGAGATGCAGGCACAGAGTCCCTTTTCCTGAGAGCAGGTGTATATCCACATGGTCAAGGGCATTGTCATTCAGGGCAACTAGATTCCCTGTGTGTTTTCAGTCCCAGTGGGTGCTCTGTAACATACCAGGTGATGACTGCACCCTGTTAGAGGGAACCCAAACGTGAGGAAAGCACAACCCTTACTCAAAAGGACAGATGCAATGGACATGAACTTGGGCAAGCTCCAGGAGATGGTGAGGGACAGGGAAGCCTGGCGTGCCACAGTCCACGGGGTTGTGAAGAGTCGGACATGACTGGGCAACTGAACAACTTCCCAAAAGGAGCCTGTGGGCCGATAACCATCATGATGGTAATTGTTGACACTGAAGGATAGCTTACCGTGCCAAGCACTGCCCTAAGCACTATTCATTGAATTCTCATAAAATTCTAAGAGGCAGATACTATGCTGACTTTGTCTTAAAGAGGAGAAAAATGAAATAGAAGCTAAGTAACTTTGCCACAAGAAAGTGGCAGAGCTGGGGTGTGAACCCAGGTGAAGTGGTTTACGATGTGGACTGAGAGGCGTTTACGGAAGGAAAAAGGATTCACACAGCGCGCTTGCCACAGGCAGCCACCATGCAGCTCAAGGGGATCAGCCTTACAACACGCAGCCCCTGGGGATGGCAGAGCCGACAGAGAGGGGGTTCAGCCCTCTGCTCTTACGGAGCCTGGAGCTACCCGCCTCTGGATCCTGTTCGATTGTCAGTACAAACCATGCCCATAGGAAGGACTCCCGAATGTCTGTTGGACTTGCAAGTAAAGATGGCAGACTAAACACATGCATTTTTCTTTCCCTTCTGAAACTCACTAATACAATAGTAAAAGGGGGTTTTTTTTCCTCCTTTTTTTTTGGGAGGAGGTCACTGCAGCATATAGGATCTTAGGTCCCTGACCAGGGATTGAACCCATGCCCCCTGCAGTGGAAGCGCAGAGTCTTAACCACTGGACCGCCAAGGAAGCCCCAATAAAGGGACTTGCAAGTAAAGATGACAGACTGAAGACATGCATTTTTCTTCCCCTTAAAAACCCAATAAAGGGATTTTTTAAAAAGACCACAAGAATAACAAGAACAGGAGAGAAAACAATAGCAACACATTTGGGAGCTAAGGATCAATGATGATGATCAGTGATGATCAATGATCAATAACTGACACTGACTCCCCCAGCCTTAGAAAGTTCAGGAAGCAGAGGAGCATGCGGGACCCCACACTGGTCAGCAGAGCAGTGAGTGAAGAGGGAGCTGATGTCAGGAGGGCGAGTGAACCCGTGTTAGGGAGACTTCAGGTCCCCAGTCCTCTTCCCACTCTGTGACCCTCTCCCCACTCCTCTGCCCTGGGGAGAGAGGGCCTCCAGACAAAAGAGCAAACAAGGCAGCATCTACGGATTGAGGGCTGAGGATGGCCTCCTCGCCTCTCCCAGCCAAGACTACATCCTCCAGGAGTGAAAACAGAGGGGCAGCCCCCAGGGACGCCGACCCAAAAGGAGAAACCCAAGGAGGTCCACAAACAGAGAACTGGACTTCCCTTGTTGTCCAGTGGCTAAGACCTGGCACTCCCGAGGCAGGGGGCCCAGGTTCAATTCCTGGTCAGGGAACTAAGATCCCACAGGCCACAACTAGGACCCAGCAGAGTCAAATAAATAAATATTTTTAAAAAATAATAAAATCAAGTGCTAGACAGAGAGCTTTGAGGACTGACCCAGCCAGGTCACTCCTCCATGACCTCCACAGTTAATAAGCTCCTCTCACAGTCTCAGAGGCACCAATAAAGTCTTATTCCTCCTGCCTTAATCATGAACAAATAACCAAGGATCTCTAGATGTATGAGGAAAGTCCCTGACATGAAAGCTAGAGATTAAAACACATGAACAGGGGGGAAAAAGCAGTTTGGAAAAAACAGCGATTATACAGAATAAACTTTCTGCCTACCTCTCCCCCAACCCCCCTGCTTCCCCCAAAAAAATCAACTAAAAAACTGTCAGTATTATTCAGAGAGAGAAGAGAAAATTTCACATCATTAAAATAAGAACAGGATGCTTTAGGAGGGAGTATTCAGGGAACAGCAGTAACAAACCCCCGAAAACCTTGGAAGTTAAAAATAATCGTAAGAATAAAAGATTCAGTAGAGAGTGGGAAGATAAAGTTTAAAAAAATCTTCAGGAAATAGAGCAAAAAGGCAAAGTGGATGTGAGGGCTTCCTCTCTCTGCTCTGGTGTCTTGTCCTCTTTTTGTAAGGGCATTAACCCCACCATGGGAGCCCTGACCAAGAATGGATCTGCTGGTAACCTTGATCCTGTACTCGCCAGCCTCCAGAACTGGGAGACAGAAGTGTCTGTTGCTTCAGCCATCCAGTCTAGGGATTTTGTTAGCCTGTGCAGACTAAGACAGAAGTAGAGTGGGATTCCTGATTTTGCCTCATCAGCTTAAAGGAACTTTGGAATTGAAATCAGGATGAGCACACAGAAGTGTAGGCAAAGGAAAATGATTAATTACAGGGAAACAAGAAGTTGTGTAGAAATAACAGTTGTAATACACTGCATAGCTTGCTGGGAGCAGCATTTACATTGTCATAAGAAAAGAACACTGAGACTTCCCTGGTGGTACAGTGGTTAAGATTCCTCACTTCCAATGCAGGGGGCACAGGTTTTATCCCTGGTCAGGAGAGCTAAGATCCCACAAGCTGTGTAGCATGGCCAAAAAAAAAAAAAAAAAAAACTTCACCAAATTATCAGTCCAAACCAAACTGATGTTGAGACAGTAAGTAGTATGTGAGTGGTTAGGGTGGGACAATAATGCAGAGAATTAAATCTTCCTCATTATTGTGGAACGTCAACAAGTAATGTCTTAAATAGAAAAGTTGAGTAGTATTGACTTCTTGACACAAAGCTTTTAGAGATTTGGAGGTAAATACCGAAAGAATTCGCTGAAGGAGTTGGAAGTAGTTGCCTCTATGGAAGGGGCGATGGTCTTTGGTTGTTAGTTTGTTTAGAGAAGCCTGGTAGAATTTCTTGACTTTGGATCTGTCGCTTTGCAGATCCTTGATAAAGGACCAGGTTTCATTTTCCAAGCTGTTGTGAAGTACAATACAGATGAATTACTAGAAACAGTATCAGGCACTTGGATGTCACAGGAATGCTGAATTTCTGTAGATATTTCTATTAATAGATACTTCCTCTTGACTTTGGTACTTAGCGCATATGGGTGGACAACCCAGCGGTGGGCTGTGGAGGTGGTTCTTTCATCTATGCACATATATAACATAAAACATTTTTAAAGGATTTAAAAACAAAATGGGAGTTCTCATCTACTAGTGGCTCAGATGGTAAAGAATCCACCTGCAATATGGGAGACCTGGGTTTGACCCCTGAGTTGGGAAGATCCCCTGGAGAAGGGCCCAGCCACTCACTCCAGTATTCTGGCCTGGAGAACTCTATGGACAGAGGAGGCTGGCAGACTACAGTCCATAGGGTCGCACAGAGTCTGACATGACTGAGTGACTTTCACTTTCACTTTTCTCATCTACTAGAATGGTTATAACAAACAAAAGTGGGAGCTAACAAGTGTTGGTGAGGAGATGGAGAAATTAGAACATGTGGTGTTGGCATTGCTGGTAGGATGCAAAATGTTGTTGCAGCTGTGGAAAACAGTTTGGTGTGTCCTCAATAAGTTAAATGTGGAATTACCATATGATCCAGCAATTCTACTCCTAGGTATATACCCCAAAGAGTTGAAAACAGGGACTCAAACAGATCTTTGTTGGCCAATGTTCACAGCAGGATGATTCATAATAACTAAAAGATGGAAACAGTCTGTCAATGGATGGATGGATAAACAAAATGTATGTAATCATACAATGGAATATTATTCAGCCATAAAAAGGAATGAAATTTTGATATGTGCTACAATATGGATGAACATTGAAAACAATATGTTAAGCGAAAGAAGTCTGACCCCAAAAGACAGATATGATTCCATTTACATGAGGTGCTTAGGACAGGTGAATATATAGAGTCAGAAAGTGAATGAGAGATTAGCAGGGGCTGGAGGGGGTTGGGAATGAGGCATTAATGTTTGATCAGTACAGAGTTTCTGTTTGGGATGATGAAAAAGTTTTACAAGTAGATCACAGGAACATGGAGAAGGAACTGGCAACCCACTCCAGTATTCTTGCCTAGAGAATCCTGTGGACAGAGAAGCCTGGGGTCGCATAGATTTGGACACGACTGAAGCGACTTAGCATGCATGCATGTGTTGGAGAAGGAAATGGCAACCCACTTCAGTATTCTTGCCTGGAGAATCCCAGGGACGGAGGAGCCTGGTGGGCTGCCATCTATGGGGTCACACAGAGTCAGACACAACTGAAGCGACTTAGCAGCAGCAGCATGGGGATGAGTGCACAACTTTGTGAATGTAATTAACACCAAGCATTGCACCCTTGAGCATAGTTAAAAAGGCAACTTTTATGTTATGTGTATTTTATCACAATTAATAAAACTTTCAAAGACCCTATGTGTAAAGTCTATAAGGGTTCTTTCATAAAATATCAAATTAATACCATTTGCAGCAACATGGATGGATCTAGAGATTGTCATACTGAGTGAAGTAAAGTCAGACAGAGAAGTACAAATATTGTATGATATCGTTTATATGTGGAATCTAAAAAAAACAAAAGGATACAAATGAATTTATTTACAAAACAGAAACAGACTCATGAATTTAGAGAAGGAACTTATAGTTACCGGTGGGAAGATTGAGGGGAGGGATGGTAAGGGAGTTTGGGATTGACATGTACACACTGCTATACTTAAAATAACCAACAAGACCTACTGTATTGCACAGGGAACTCTGTTCAATATTATGTAACAACCTAAATGGGAAAAGAATTTGGAAAAGAACGGAAAGATATATATATAATGAATCACTGCTATATACACCTGAAACTAACACATCACTGTTAATCAATTACACGCCAATATAAAATAGAAAGTTAAAAAATTGCCGTGCAGGGTTCCACTGAAGGAATGCCCAACATTTTATCCATTCTCCCTTTGACGAACATTTAGCTTGTTTCCATTTTCGCACCATTGTGAATAAACCTGCTATGGACATTTAAAAAATCAAATTAAAATTTGGGATGAGAACAATAAATAAATAAAATTTTAAAGGGAGAGGCCAGAGGATCAGGAAAGCCTTCCTGAAGAGGATGGAGGAGGCTGTGGGGCAGAATTTCAAGAGACAGCAGTCGAAGAGGAGCACTTTGGGAGCAAAGATCCAGCCACAGGGCTGAGAGGGTGAACTGGAGTATTTCAAGGAGTCTGTCTGGCAGAAACTAGGGATGAGGTAAAGAAGCAGCAGGAGATGAGAGACTGGAAAGTGCTAACAGCCACAGAAAGAGTTCAAGTGCGTAGCCCTGAGGGAGGGTTTTTAAGCAGAAGTATCACAGAATCAGACAAACCTGTGCTTGAGAATGGCACTTCAGACTTCAGCATCAGGATGGCCTGCACCAGAAGTCTCCAACATCCAGCCTGCGGACTGGTACCTCCTGTCAGATCGGCATTGGTGTTAAATTAGAAATAAAGTGCAAAATAAATGTAATGCACTTGACTCATCCCCAAATCATCCCTCCCCCCCGCCATCCCTGGTCCATGGAAAAATTGTCTTCCATGAAACCGGTCCCTGGTGCCAAAAAGTTTGGGGGCCACTGCCCTGGAGGGCTTGTTCAAACACAGAGTGCTGGGTTCAGCCCTAGTTTCTCAGTATTAGGACTTGAGGCTGGCAGTGGGAATGGGCTGTGGGGATGGGCCATAATAAACCCCTTTCTCTCTCCTCAGACACCACCACGCGTCTCCTGCTGGGGGCCATCGCAGTGCTTCTGTTCGCCATCCTGGTGGTGATGAGCATCTTGGGTGAGCAAGGATGTCAGAGCATTTGCAATTCATTTCCTACACACTTTCCCAAAGCATGTCTAATTAGGTCAAGAAAGGTTCCAGACATATCATCAAGTTTGTGGGGGTCAAAGTAAACAGGAAATAGGGTGTTGGTTCTAGATGACATTTTAGCCTAAAATAATATGTTCACACATCGATTATATCCATCCCCTTAACTAAGCCAGGCAGTGAAAGTGGAGATGTTACTTAGGTACCATTACAAAAATGCTTCAAGAACACTGAACAAACTTGGTGTGTGTTAGGCGGGCAATGCTTCATGAAAGAGACAGTTTGGGGTTAAGAGCCTTAAAGATCTCATTCACTCACTCAACAAACATTTATTGATCCCGGCTGTGTGTTAGGCCCTGGGCTAAGTGCTGGAGATATATATATAAAGTGTAGTATGACATCAACTCCCTTGTCCAGTGATAAGGTATTGCCTGGGGGCCTCCCAGAGCGGGGAACACGTGTGGTAAACCCTGAAGAATGAATAGTTTCCTGGAGACCAGGAGGAACACAGAACAGGGCATTCTGAGGAGGAGAGTCCAGGGAAACACAGTGGTAGGCAGGACTGAAAGGGTTGAAGGAAGAATAAAAAAGAGGAAGCTACTACAAGTAAGGCAGGTGAGGCTATATGACCCGGGGCTTTGCTGCTTGTAATGGATTCAAGCCAAAGTGATTTCCGGACCTCTGTCTTTAATGTTTGAGAAGCATCCTAAGACCTCAAAATGGGAGGAAAATCCACGGATAATATCAGTTCTATCCAACCTGCACTTGTAGGGTGTGCAGGCTAAGCAGGGCACTGTGGGTACTTAGAAAAGAAGATGGTGACCACCAGCTTGGATCCACCTAGGCTAACTGCTACAAATTAAACTGTTCTACTGCTATGTCGGGAGGGCAGAGAAATGTGTAAACAGAGCATATTGTGATTGGAGGAAAGCACAGCAGTCTTTGGAGATCCTCGTGGAAAAGCATGGCTTGTAGTTCTAAGTGGGCCTGCAGCTCACTGAGCAGGAATGCCCGAGTGCCCATTAATTAATTAATTGGTGTTGGCGTGCGGGTAGCTCCCTTGGGCGCTTGAGTACCATGGGCCTGTTTTTGACTCTGTCCTGGTCTACATTTTAATCAACCTTCTTGTATGAGAACAAACAAAAAAATATGCTTATGGAATTTGTAGGCAATACAATCCAAAGAGGGATGTTCCACAGGTCAGGTGAAAAAGAAATCGAGATTAAAATTCATCGTTAAGAACTCAGATGAGCCAACGTGAATGAAGCGACTGTGGAAGAAATGAACACAAGACCCTGCATTTGGATTTAAACGAGATTTACACGTGTTCTGGGCAGGGGGACCTGGCTTGGAAGGAGATCATAGGAAAAGAGTCGAAGAGTATGGCTGAATTCCTTTTGGCAAGGAGGCCCTTAGAAAATCGCATGGAAGCTCCGGGCTTCCTTCCCGGAAAAGTGCACCTATGCACATACCCACAGATTCTTCTCAGCAGAGCATCTGCAGACTGGAAAACCCATGGCAGCTGGAAGGGGTGTGGCGATCGCTGCTGGGTGGCAGACCACAGCTGATGTGTCCCAGCCTGTGCTGGTGGCAACGTTTTAGGGGTGACGTGGGCAGATCACAGTGAGGCAGGCAGGATGGAGAAGGTCTGGAGAGCATCCCCTGCAAGGGATTGTGGAAGAGACGGTTTGTCTGTTCAGTTCTGGAAGAGGGAGATGTGGGTCCTTCCTCAAGGAGAAGGCAGACCAAGTCTGTCCCGGTTACTCCGGAGGCAGATCCTGGGTCCACGGAGCCAGGTCACAACAGGAAGGCATATTGGGACTCAACATTGAAAAGGAACTTTTCAGCACTTCAGCAGCGTAGCCGATGAGGGTGTGGCCAATGAGAGTGGGTGGGGGTAAGGGTCAGAGTGGGGGGGGGTGCAGGTGGGGCGTGGGGTGGTTATGGAGCCCATGGAGCCTGGCATGGTTCCCACCCTGGCTGAAGAGAGAGGATGTGTGGTCACCAGATTCAAGTCCGAGTTTTTAGGGTTCCACGGCCTCCAGGAGCTCAGAGAGAGGGGAGAACATAACCTGGGGGTTAACCTGCTGTAATACTTCCCCTCACGGGGGTGTCCCTGCCAAATTGCTCTTCCTAGTTCATGTAGTCCCCAGCCTCCGACCTGCCAGGCACTGTGACTGGCCCTTCCCTGAGATAAGTGACTGATGGTCACCAAAGTCAGGGGGTCCCAAGTGGGATTCTTGGGGGCCAGGCAGAGACCCTCCGTGCTGGCAGATACTGAGTCCCTCCTTTTCCCTGCAGCCTCCAAGGGCTGCATCAAGTGCGAAGCACCCTGCCCGGAGGACTGGCTGCTGTACGGAAGGAAATGCTACTTCTTCTCGGAGGAACCGAGAGACTGGAACACGGGCCGGCAGTACTGTCACAGCCACGAGGCGGCACTTGCTGTGATTCAGAGTCAGAAAGAGCTGGTGCGTGCCGGGGCGGGGGGCGTGTCAGGGGCGGGGCCTGGGCGAGCTGGGGGAAAGAGGCGGGGCCATCCGGGAGAGCCACGCCCAAGGACCTGGCGTCCCCTGTGACCTGTTTCCAGACCGGTGGGGTGTGTGCGTGGGCTCCACAAGAGGGGTCTGGGCAGCTCCACGAAGGGCTGTTCTCACTGCTCTTGTCAAGGCCAGGTGCGTCCATCCAAGGCTGGTTGGCTGAGCTCAACACCGTCAAGTGTAAGCATTACAAATTATACAGGCACTTGTGAAATGTGAGGGCTTCCCTGGTGGCTCAGACAGTAAAGAAACCGCCTGCCATGCGGGAGACCTGGGCTCGACCCCTGGGTTGGAAAGATCCCCTGGAAGAGGGCATGGTAACCCACTCCAGTATATCAAATTGGCATCTTCAGCTAGTACAAGTCAGGGTCTGAGGTCCCACCTAACACCCCAAGCAGTTGTATCACTAGAAATATGAATGTAACACAATGAATAGGTCTCTTGGCCATTTTTGGATTTTGCAGGTAACAGTTCGTGCAATTCAAAATCTAAAATCACTTCTGTTTGTCTCTGATACATAGTCTGATAGCCCCTTTCTACAGAGAAAGGCCCAGGACAGCCAGTCCCAGATAATCCACCAAGCAATCCCAGGCTTCCTGAAAATCAAGAATGTTGGCATTCTGGGTCCCTGAGCTAGGAGGAGACAAACCCTGTTCCAGGGTTTCTGCCCCACTGGTGCGCCCCAAGAGTCCAGGTCCCTTGAAGGCCACTGCAGTGCATCTGTAAACCCAGCTCCTCACTCTTGGGGTGCAGTGAGGTGTCACCTTCATGGTGTCCACACATGTTGAGAGCCAGTCTTCCAAGTTGAGGTTCATCTGGGGATGTGTGAGCAGTCAGGAGGCCGCACCTGACTCAGGTTTCCCTCTTTCCTTGGTGCAGGAATTCATGTTCAAGTTCACACGGAGGGAGCCCTGGATCGGCCTGCGCAGAGTGGGGGACGAATTCCACTGGGTCAACGGGGACCCATTTGACCCGGACACGTGAGCCAAGGCTTCATCTTCTGGCCACTGAGTTTAGGCCGGGGAAGACCTAGCCTCCCAGATGAACCTTTTGAAGGAGAACTTGGTTTTGTGTTAGCTAGAGCCACTCACCTGAAGGGTCAGGGGTGAGGGACAGAGACCCGGGCATGGGAATGGCTTTACTACTGTCTCCCCAGTAAAGTCCAGCCTGGTTTGGTGGCCCTGTTCCATGTAGGCATTGGAGCTTCCTGCTGCTGGGAGGGGCCCAGGCTCTTTCCATCTTGTGACTCCCTTGTCCCTCTGCACGGCTCAGTGTGGCTCAGAGAAAGGGGAGGATATCCCAGGACAGCCCTCTGCATCGGCCAGAACTTAGCCACGTGGCCCCACCTGACAGTGAGGGAGGGGAGGAGCTGGGACCTCTCTGCTGGGCAGTCACGTGCCACCTGAACAGTTTTACTACGGAGAAAGGGGATCTGAACTACGGGTCCCAGGAGGGTCCTCTTAGAGAAAACACCTTGAGGGTGCATGTGCCAGGGTGGTATTATTTGTGTGGCCCATGTGGTGTGGCAGTGAGCGTGTGATTTGTGTGGTGGGTGTGTGGGGTGATAGTGGCAGCAGAGGGGGGGCACTTTAGGCTTAGGGAGACACAGGTCAGCACACACAGGGGCGTAAGAACCTCAGCCTCTGATCTAGACCCTAGGGCTGGAGGACTAGACCCAATGAGCTGGGTGGGGGCACAGCTGCTGACCTGATGTGCCCCTCGGGCCATGAAGACTTCCCTATTCCCGCGTCTCCCTGTCTCCTGCGCTCTTCATTTGGTGCCTCTCTTTGTCCTCACTGCCCCTTCCTTTTTTCTCCTCTTTCCTTGTCCTGACCTCATCTCCGATCTGTTCTCAGAGCTGCTGAGAAAGTTTTGCTTGCTGCTGCCCCCGCTTCTCCCCTTCTGCAAGCTTCTTGCTCCCAGGAAGCCCTGGAGGCTGGGGGCCCCAGGATGTTGACCACCCAGCAACCAGCGGGCCTTGGGGCCATGCTTCTCTGACCACTCCGAGGTGGTTCTGGCCTCCCCACTCCCTCTTGGGGTCCTTCTGATGCCCTCTGAGACCCCCGTTCTGGCCTTGGTGGTGGGGCACTCAGGTCAGGGTGACAAAATGAGTTTAAGAAGAAATGTTGAGCTTCAAAAGGGATGGTTTTAGGCAGGGAGAACCTCCTGTGCTATTAATAGCTATAAGAGGTGCAGACAGGGTGCTGTGGGGAGGTGGGGTCAGGGGAGGCTTGTCCTAGACAGGGCCCCAGTCTCCTTGGACGAGTGAGCCGAGCCTGGCAGGATGGGGAAGCCAGATGGGGAGTGTAGGGTGCGTCCAGGACACATCTGTGGGCGTCACCAGGGTGACTGGAGCTGTGCTACAGAGTTGGGAGATGGTGGGAGCCACACTAGCAAGGTCTGTGGGGTGGGCTGTCCCAGAGCCGGGGAGCTCCAGAGGTAAGGACAAGTCACAGGGCCTCTGGGGCTGCCCAGCGATGGGTAGCATCTGCTAGCAGTGAGTGTCTGGTCTCATCTCTCTTGGCCACAGGTTCCCCATCGCGGGCCCGGGGGAGTGCGTCTTCGTGGAGCCCACCAGGCTAGTGTCGACAGACTGCCTGATGACCCGGCCCTGGGTGTGCAGCAAGATGGCCTACACGTGAGGTGGGTCAGGCCAGAGGCCACCCTGCAACCAGGCTCTGAGACCTGCTGGCCTGGGGCTCCTCTCCAAAGCGAAGCAGCGAGGAGGATGCTCTCTGCCCCTGGGTGCTCTTCCCCAGCCCCCAAGTCCTGGTCCCTGGTCTCCTTGGCCCCAGGCAGGTCCTGTGGCTCAGCAGTCCACTCCCACGAGCTCAGTAGTACAGTAGGCACCTGTCCCCAGACACACATGCACACCGACGCACTCGCTCGTGCACACGTGTGCACACAGCGCCCGCTCAAGTTCGCAGTCTACCCTTAGTCAGCCCAACAGGTCTCTCCCTGGAGCATTCCTTCCTCTGGAGGCCCTGGTGCCCTGAGGAAGGCTGGGGGCTGACAGACTGCCGTACTGTCTGCACACATGGACCCCTTCCCCAGGCATCTCTCTCCTGGCTCCTGGGGAAGCAGGAAGGGCAGCCCCCTCACCTGGTCCCTGCATCCACCCCTCTGGCCTTGCCCAGGGTCTCAGGCAGGCCCCTGCTATGTCCGTGGTGCTGCCCTGTTGGTCACTGATGGAATAAAGAGATGACTGGTGTCCAGAGAAGTCGGCTACTGTTTGTTCCGTGATCGTGGCTTGGGAGAGGGGGGCATGGCTTGGGGTGCCCGTCTAGGGAGGGACCACCAAGAGGCACCGGTGTGGCAGGCGACACCTGCAGGAACCAGGGCCAAAAACATGCTCTGTGGCCTCAGGGCACCGTTTAATGTTGCCAGGCCACCGCGTTATTATTAGATGTCTGAGGGGTGTGCTCCATCTGGCGGCGTCATTACTATTCGACTCAACATGACAAACATTTATTCACACCAATCATGTGCCAGACACCACACCAGGCAGGGGGATCAACAGCTTTATCCCCTAAGTGAGCACACAGGGAGTGGAGGGACCAGCTTGGAAAGCACCAGAACTTTCTGGAACATGGCCGAGGGATGGCTCATTCTGCCTTAGGAGAGGACAGAGTGAAGAAGGTGGGAGGATGAGAGGAGACGATGTGCATGTTGGGCTGGTTAAGAGTTTGTGCAGGTCCGAGGGCCCTTTCCTGTCCCCCCTTGGTCTGTGGGGAAGGAAGGGGGGATGGGGCAGAGGCTGAGAAAATAGCTCAGAGGGAAACATGTCTTGCTCTGCTCCGGTCACTCCTTTTACTGATAGTTTTCAGACAAAACTGTCAGCTTCGGTTTTGTTGATTCTTCTGAAAGCTTTCCAGGTATTTAGTAAAATATGGGTATTTTGTGGTTTCATATTTTGTCTTCATGGGGAAGCCAGTGTGGAATCCGACTGCAATGAAGAGGTTAAAGGAATGCAGTGTGGTGGTGGTGGCCTGTGGGGGGTTGGCTGAAGCCCACCGCCTTTACAGCCCCTGTGGGGAAGTGTTTTGAGGGGCCGAGGACTGAGGAAGTGGTCAGCTGCTGCTGCTGCTGCTTGGGTTGGGCGGGGGCTGAAGGGTGAGCAGGGGGGTGTCTCACACTCACACCTGTTCTCAGTCATGCACAGGCCTGCGGTTCTCACCAGTATCTTCCCATCAAAGATGGTCTCAAAAGCCTTGGTTGTTGTTGTTTTTCAGTCGCCAAGTCGTGTCCGACTCTTTGCGACCCCATGGACTGTAGCACCCCAGGCTCCTCTTTCCTCCAGTATCTCCCGGAGTTTGCTCAAACTCAGGTCCATTGAGTCAGTGATGCTAGTCTTACCTTATTTAATTCTCTTAAAAAGGACCTGAGGCGGGTTATGCTGCCACAGATGACCCAACAGTCCCTGGGCAGGGCCCCAAGGCATGAGGAGCAGGGCTGTTCAGGTGGGAAGAAGGGAGCCATGAGGGGGCGGGGAGGAAGCGCTGTGGGAGGGCAGGGAATAGGAACCCAGGCCCCTGGGATCCTATCTTTCATTCAGCGCTCCTCAGCCTGCTGCCTCAGGGCACACTGGCAGGTGAGCTCTCCTAACCTTGGGTTTGTCCTGGGGCGGCTCAACAATTCTAAATCAGTTCAGCAAAGCTAAAGGAACTCTAAAGCTAAAAGAGATCAAACCAGTCAATCCTAAAGGAAATCAAGCCTGAATATTCATTGGAAGGACTGATGCTGAAGCTCCAAAACCTTGGCCACCTGATTTGAAGAGCCCACTCGCTGGAAAAGACCCTCTTTCGGGAAAGATTGAGGACAAGAGAAGGGGGCAACAGAGGACGAGATGGTTTGATGGCATCACTGACCGAATGGACATGAGTTTGAGCAAGCTCTGGGAGATGGTGAAGGACAGGGAAGCCTGGCGAGCTGCAGTCCATGGGGTCCTAAAGAGTCAAACACGACTGAGCGACTGAATAACACCAAAAGGAACTCTGACTCGAGGTCATGGATGTTTTCAGAGTTTTCTTATCTATTCCTACCCAGGAAGGAAAGAACAAGACCAAAACAAAACACCGGCTCGCCAAAGTTGAGAAACGTTGAAAATCCTTTCAAAGGTTATAAACCAGCCAGGGACTTCCCTGGCGGTCCAGCGGTTAAGATTCCTCCTTCTACTGCAGGGGGCGCGGTTCCATCCGATCCCTGGTCGGGAAGATCTTGCACGCTGCCCTTCGAGGCCAAAAGCGAAACAAAAAACTGACAAACCCAGCCAGGCACCCACTCCTCCCACGTGGGCAGAGAGCCAGGCTGGGTGGGCGTGCTGTTCCTCCTGAGGCCACAGGCGGCAGTATGGAGTCCAGACCCTCTGCGGGTTTCTAAGCCTGGAGCTCAGAGCTGTCTCCCTGGGCTGGGGGCTGGGGGCTGGGAGGTGGGGTGGGGTGGGGTGGGGGTGGGGGGGTGGGGGCGCGGTTAGGCAGAGGTCTAGGGTAGGGCTTCCCTGGTGGCTCAGCTAGCAAAGAATCCGCCTGCAATGCAGGAGACCTGGCTTTGATCCCTGGGTTGGGAAGATCTGGAGAAGGGAAATGCTACCCACTCCAGTATAATGGCCTGGAGAATTCCATGGACTGCATAGTAGTTCATGGGGTCGCAAAGAGTCGTGACTGAGCGACTTTCACTTCAGGCTAGGGAGAAGTGTAGGGGGCAAGGTCCAAAGGAGCACCCGTCAGCCCCAAAGGACCACCCTCCAGGCCCACTCCTCAACCCCTTTGGAAGATTTTCCCTTTTGAGGCGACTCGCCTGGAGTTGAGAGTGTGCTTAGCTGGGAGCCTGGGTGGATTTGAAGCCACACCGCAGCGCTGTCCTCTGAATAGCCCCTGGAGGGGGCAGGAAGGCTGGAGCTCGCCCCCCAGGCCACCCTCAGACGTTGGCTATGAAGATGGCGCGAGGAGGGATTTTATTAGCAGGACACACTGGGTGGTAAGGTTCGTTGCTGTGCTGGCAGGTTCACTGGTGTTTGCTTAGTAAATTTTCCTACAGCCTTAACAGATGAAGAAGCAGGTTCAGGGAGGTTAAGGGGCTTGCTCTATCTACATCACAAGCCTAGGGGGTGGGGGAGAGAAGGAGCCAAAGGAGCCACCTTGGGAGAGGACGTGGGGTGCCCATCGGCGATTTTTTTTTCCTGCTCACTTTTATTGCCTTCATATGGTTTTCAGGTGGAATTTCCCATAGAGCGTGAGTGACGCAAATACTGACTACTGCCCTTCTCTCGCTTCAAGGTCCAGTTCACGCGCCCTAGGACTGCTTCCGGGTTGGCAGCAGCCCTCGGTGACCACGCCTTCCCCCAGCACCTCCAGCAAGGAAGACTGAGCTTCTCACACAGCCGAGTGTGTGGAGCTTCTCATCTGTGATGCATCTTTTCACTCATCTGACCGCTCTTGTCGTCTGATTATAAGCCCCTGAATGGCAGGGATTATGTGTTGCTGGCTCTTTGTAGCACACATAACATGTGCTCAAAAAAATTGTTGTTTGTGACAATAAGATTGCCGGCGAGTGTCATCTCTTCACCTTTTGCCATAGGGGCAGACAGCCGTGGCCGGCTGTCTGTCAAGAGACTTGTCTTTTATGCTTTGGTGGGCGTGGCATGATTTTAGAGTTCTGGCCAAGATGAGATCTTTAATTTGTTTTGCTTCAGTTAAGTGAGCTCACTCACGTTCCCTAAGCACGTACATACTGGGCGGCCTGAGTGGGGGTGGCCTGGAGCACGCGAGCCGAGAGGGAGGAGTCCCTCCACCTCTAAGATGTTCTTTGCATCATACACATAGGACTGAGACCGGGACCGGGGAGGGCTTCCAGCAGTGACTGGGGTTGGCTGCTGAAGATTCCTGTGATCTCCGGGATAATTATGCTAATGTCGCTGTTCTGTGTGTGAAAGACCACTTGGTTTTCAGAAATGTCCACTGTCAGCTGTGTACTTACACCAGGAGGGGGTAGAGAACTTCAAACTGGGAGCAAGTATGAGATTCACATAGGCGGGCATCCAGAAAACTTCCTGCCATACCCATCAGAGATACACCCTCAGCCTGGAGGGGACGTGCTTCCTCCTGGCTCTGAAGATCTGCCAGAGTCTGGTCTGGGACTAGCTGTACCAATGAGCAGGTGTGCAGCTCAGACTGCTGTGCTCAACCTCCAGACCCCAGGCTTCACTTCTAATAAAATAGAAATTGTGCCTGCCTGGCCTACCTCACAGGATTATGAGAACCGCAGATGTTAGAATTTCAGGGATAAAAAATGATCGACCCTATTCTTACTATCCATGAGGCCCAGAGAGGGTTAGATAACGCTTCCAAGGTTGAGCATCTAGCGGCAGAGCTAGACCTCAGGTATTGTGGCTCCTCTCTTCCTTGTTGATCTTCTTATTGTTGCACATATCATGCTTTATTTGTTCACTTGTTCACCATCCACGCGGAAGTGTAAGCCCCTAGAAGGCGGGGATCCACTCTCATGCTCTTTTGTTTCTCTAGAGCCTCGTGCGTACTAAAGGAGCTCAATAAATGTGTGTTGAACTGATCTTGACTCCTGGTTCACGTGCTTCTTCCCTCTATACCATGCCGTCTCTGATCTCGGAAATCTGCCCTGCCAGTCCAGCTGCCCACAGAAAGTATGAAAACTTGCAGATGTTTTAGAGAAAAAGATAAGATGCTCAACCACCTTGCAACGTCCATTAGCATCTTTTAGAGCACAGAATCCATCTGAACAAAGACATACACATCTAAGACAAAATTGGAATAATAACAATGAACGCTAATTAAGAGCTTATAATAGGGCCAGGTACTGTGCGAAGCAATTCACACATGTAATAAGTGCTTAATAAAAAGTTAGTATCTTTTTTCACTATGATGTAAGCTGAGTAGGGGATTGGAATATGCTAGCTTTTGTAATACTCGCATTTCAGAGGCTTACCTAAGTAAAGATCCCTTTGTGGCTCACACCGCAGACTAATGCAGGTCAACCACATGGAAAAGCGTTGCTGCATCCAGGGCCTTTGAACATAGAGGCTCACACAGGATGTGTTTTACGGAATGTGGTAGATGAGGCTACCAGGTACCAATTTTTCCTTTCCTTTCCTTTCCTTCTGGGTATGTAGAAGGACTGTATTTCCGGGTCTGTTTGAAGGTGGGTGTCAGGTGACACCAGAGCTTTAACCATGGAAAGGTGACATGTCATTTCCTGGTGGAAACATTTAAGAACCAGCGCACACTCCTCCATATTCTATACTGCCCCCTCCTCCACTGCCAGTCATAGTTTTTCTATATGGAGGCTTCCTAAGACTGGAGCATTCTGAAATGCTAAGTCAGTATGTGGAGGATGGGTTCCCTGGAGGGTGTCTGTATTTGCAGCAGACTGTGTAAGTGAGAAAGCCTCTGAGATTTTGGGTTTGTTGTGATCATAGCATTTCTTACCCTAGACCAGACAGGGGCCTGGAGGTGGCACATGTTCCATCCACAGTTCATTGACCAGGAAGGTTGTGGGAGGCTGAGAAATATCTTTCAGCTGTATGCTTGTTGTACGCATGAGATTCTTTTTTCAAAATAAATTTATTTACTTAGTTTTGGCTGTGCTGGGTTTTTGTTGCTGTACGGACTACTCTCTAGTTGCGGTGCCCAGGCTTCTCATTGCGGTGGCTTCTCTTGTGGAACATGGGCTCTAGGTGCTCAGGCTTCAACAGTTGCAGTGCATGGGCTCAGTAGCTGTGGTTCCCAGGCTCTAGAGCACAGCCTCAATAGTTGTGGTGCACAGGCTTAGTTGTTCCTCGAAATGTGAGATCTTCCCAGGGATTGAGCTGGTGTCCCCTGCATTAGCAGGCGGATTCTTTACCACTGAGCTACCAGGGAAGCCCTGCACGAGATTCTTGATTCTAAAAGTTGAGGTTTTCATAAATTTTGGAAGATTCATTACCTCTGTCTCTAAATATTTCTTCTGCCTGACTCTTTTCTCTCCTTCCCTGACTCCAATTAAGGCTGTTTGGGTTTGTCACACCTTTTATCCTGTTATCTTACCAGACTAACTTGTCCTATATTTTCAGCAGACTGATCAGGCTTTTTAATTGCACGTGCACCCAATGTTTTATTAAAGCAAAGCGTGGGTCACCGTGATTCCAACTCCTGAAATCAGCTTCTTCATCTCTCTGTCCAGCTTCTAAGCCAATGCCGTGGATTTTATTTTAGCTGTCTGCTACAGTAGTACCCCACTTTCAGGAACCAATGTCTACATTAGTCAGGATAGGCTAATTGCTATAATTTATTGTTGTTGTTTAATGGTTAAAGTTGTATCTGACTCTTTGCGACCCCATGGACTGTATGTAGCCCACCAAGTTCCTCTGTCCATGGGATTTCCCAGGCAAGAATAATGGAATGGTTTGCCATTTCCTTCTCCAGGGGATCTTCCCAACCCAGAGATCAAAACTGCAATTGCTATAACAAACAACCCGAGAATTTCAGTGGCTTAAATGCTATAAAAAGTCTTTTTTCTTACTCTTTGTGGTTTTGTCCCATGTGGTTTTATCAGGAGACCATGAAGTCATTTGGTGGACCCACGGTTCTCCAACCCTTCACAGTCCTTCATTAGCTCTTCCACATTTGCTTGTGTGTGTGTGCACTTAGTAGCTCAGTCGTGTCTGACTCTTTGCAACCTCATGGACTGTGTAGCCCGTCAGGCTCCTCTGTCCATGGAGATTTTCCAGGCAAGAATACTGGAGTGGTTACTTGCTTAAGCTTAGCTATTCCCAGGGAACAGTTAGGAAACATGTAAATCAGACTCTTACCGAAAACGTAGTGCACGTGGCTGTTTGGAACAGCCTCTCGGCCAGGACCTCCAGGACCCAGCAACATGCCCCCAAAGGAAGGGGAGCTTGGTGAGGGGGGAGCGTCTCTCCCCAAAGACAAAGCGCCAGGGTGCAGAGACCAGAGCTGCCTGCTGGGTGAGAGCGCCACCTACCTGTTGGCTTGGCCCTCCTCTAGGGGCTTCTCGGCTCTGCTGGGAAATAGTCTTTATTACTGGCCTCTAGAATTCCACTTTTTGTTCATCCATCAGTTCAAGGAAAGCAGTTTTATTTTTTTATTTGCTTGAAGGAACATATTGACAGCAGTAGCTTTGTCTTTTCACTTGATTATTATTATTTTAAAAATTTATTTATTTTCCCGCTGTACAACAACGTGAATCAGCCATGCGTGCGTGCTCAGTAGCCTCAGTCATGTTCGACTCTTTGTGACCCTTCAAGCCATAGCCCACCAGGCTCCTCTGTCCATGGAGATTCTCCAGGCAAGTATACTGAAGTGGGTTGCCAAGCCCTCCTCCAGGGAATCTTCTTGACCCAGGGATCGAACCTGGCTCCCTTACCTTTTCTGCATTGGCAGGCGGGTTCTTTACCCACTGAGCCACCTGGGGACATGTGTACATATATCCACAGCCTCTTGAACCTCCCTCCCACCCATTCCCCCATCCTGCCCCTCTAGGTCATCACAGAGCACCGAGCTGAGTTCCCTGTGCTCTATAGCAGCTTCCCACTAGCTATCTACTTTATACATGGTAGTGTCAAGGCTACTATCTCATGTCCCACCCTCTCCTTCCCACTGGGTCCACAAATCTGTTTTCTACCTCTGTGTCTCTATTCCTGCCCTGCAAATAGGTTCATCGGTACCATTTTTTGTAGATTCCATATGTATGCATTAATATACAATATTTGTTCTTCTGTCTTTTCACTTTAGATTTAAGTAACTTTCCAGAGACACTAATGGTGAGATCTTAAGCACAGCTGCCCTGTATCCCCCTGTTGACATGCTCTTATCTCACTTGGAATATAGGGTCTGACTCTCCCTCCATTTCCATGGGCTGTGATCCCTGGAGTGCACTTCTCATTGAAGAAGTTTGTTGGACGAGTTATGAAGTTCTGTCAAAATTTTTTGCATGGATTTTTACGGAACTTGAGTTTTGGCTGAGTTGCATTTAGGGTTTATTTCTATTGCCTGAATTCTGGGACACATGGAATTTGGCCGGCGGGAAGGTGGGTTGATTGAGCAATGAATGCGGCCTGATGTAGTGTGTTCATTTATCCAAATATTTCTTGACCTCTTACTCTGCCTAGCAGGGTAATAGAAGCCCTGGAAATAAGAGATGAGAGAAAAATCCTTACCTGCAAGGAATTTGTGGTCCATGGGGAAGGAAAATCAGGAAAGTAAGGTTGACAGTGTGGCTTAGTAAGAATTATGCACAAGGGGTTGGCAACCTGGGTGAGGGACACCCACCTTATCAGGAGCCTGAGGACGAGCCCACCAGAGAGTTGACTCAGGCTGGTTCTCGAAGGGCACCAGGTATGAGACAAGCAAAAGAATCCCAGGTAAAGGGCAGATGCTTGACAAGAAAGAGCTCTGGAGACAGGAAGGGACTCAGTGGGTGCAGGCCCTTCTTCCTCTGAGGCTGAAGGGAGAAAGGCTTGTGAGGCACAGGCTTTGGAAGGGGGTGGGATTGAGAGAGCCCTGTAGGGACCTGGATTTCTCTGGGTGACTCTAGAGAGTAGGGATTGAGGGTGGAGAGAGTGGCAAGTTTCCAATCAGCCACAGATGGAGCCAATGAGCACAGATGCTGGTCCGAGGTCCCTGTGGCTCTGGGAACTAGGGTGGAAAAGCAGAGCCATAGACGGTTGAATTTACAGCAAGTAGGTGTAGCAGGAAGCTCAGGGTACCAGCGAGAAGGGCGTGTATGCCAAGTCGCTTCAGTAGTGTCCAACTCTGCAGCACTATGGACCATAGTGAGCCAGGCTTCTCTGTCCATGGGATTCTCCAGGCAAGAATACTAGAGTGGTTGCCATGCCCTCCTCCAGGGGATCGTCCCAACACAGGGATCAAACCTGCATCTCTTGTGTCTCCTGGATTGGCAGGTTCTTTACCACTAGCACCACCTGGGAAGAAGGAATTCCCTGGTGGTGCAGTGGTTAGGACTCCATGCTTCCACTGCTAAGGGTGTGGGTTCAATCCCTGGTCAGGGAACTAATATCCCTCAAGCCAGGTGGTATGGCCAAAAAAAAGAGAAGGTGGGTGGGGAGAGTTTAGGCTGGTTGGGGACCTTATGAAATCAAGAGACACAGGAAATGGAAGCCCAGGAGCCTGGCAGTCCTGAGGCCCAAGAACACTGACCACGCAGGACAGGGTAAGAGTGCTGGGTAAGGAAACTGGAGTTGCCGGGGATGTAACATGGTACAACTGCTGTGGAAAATTTTGGCAATTCCTCAAAAAGTTAAGAATCACCATATAACCCAGCAATTCCACATTCAGGTATTTATCCCAAAGAACTGAAAGCAGGGACTCAGGTGCTTACACTTCAGTGTTTCTGGCAGCATGGTTCACAGAAGCCAGAAGGTGGAAACCACTCACTCGTCCATTAACAGAAGAATGGACAGACCAAATGTGGTATACACATACAATGGAGTGCTACCAGCCTTTGAAAGGAATAAAATTCTGACACATGCTGTAACATAAGTAGACAAACCTTGGAAACTCTGTTGAGTAAAAGAAGCCAGACACAAAAGGGCAAATATTGTACTATTCCACTTACATGAAGTATCTTTGTTGTTGTTGTTCAGTCTAGAAAAGACAAATTTAGAGACAGAAAGTAGAAGGTAGTTTGGGACGATGAAAGTTCTAGAAATAGCTAGTGCTGAGGTTTGCACAACATTGTGAATATAATTAATGCCATTAACAGTACATTTTAAAGTGGTTAAGATGGTAACTTTTATGTTATGTTCATTTTAACCACTTTATGGTGGTTATGTATGTGTTTTATATATATATATATATATATATATATATATATATACACACACACACATATACATAAAAGATTGCTGGAAGGGTGAGGAGGCCCAGTCAGAGGGATGTGAAGTTTCTCATGGTGGTAGAGCGCTGGTGGGCAGTGCTGGGGGGGCCCTCGGTACACAGGATGGTGACCCCCGACCCAGATCTGGGATGACTTTGGGGAGTGCTTGGGACAGCAGATGACAGCAACGCCTTAGCCCTTAGGGATGGAGCTGGGAAGTGGCGAGGCTTGGAATGGCTCGACTCAGTGGCAGTGAGGAGACGACCCCTTGTCCAGCTGCCCCGGAGCAGGTAGTGACATGACCTCAAGACTCCCCTTCTTCAGACACATACAGTCCCGCCAGCAGATTTCAAATGCAGTGGTAGGTTATGAACGTGTTCAGAGCTATTAAATATTTTCCAGAGGGCTAAATAACTTAAGCTGTGGCTTGTATTAATAACCTCTGCAGTCTCAGAACTGGTCTGGTTCTAGAATAAATAAATGTGTCAGGCCGAGTGTACAGTGATTCCAAACAGTTTAATGTAATTCCAAGACAAAGTGTGATTACATTTCTACACATATACAATATGCATATGTGAGTTTACAAATTTTAATTAATAACTCGTTTCACCTCAGAGACCGAAAAAATGATCAAAAAGAAACTGTGAGTAACAAGCTATAACATAGTTCACCACAACGGGACCCCCCCTTCTCACCCTACAGTTAGTAATATTACAATTAAAATAACTATATTCTTCTATAATTTTTTTCTGTTAAAATCATCTCATAAATTTACAATGCTATTATTAGTTTCCAAGACTAATATAAATTCACTCCATTTTTCTACAACGAAAATGATCATTAATTTAGAAGCACACGACGTCATGATGAAAAACACAAGCATTTTAGTAGCAAGGACTTGATCAGTTAAGAATTATTTTTCTTGTAAAACATTCTAAAGCCAAGTAAAATATCCATTCTTATAACATACCTATAATATGAGACTAAGGAATAGGTTACATATAGGCCTACAACACATTGGTTTGTCTTTTTTTAAAAAAAGTAGACATTTATAAATAAAAAAAGAAAAGAGGGACAATTCACATAGGAAAAAGAGGTACACGAGAAAATACTGTTGCACGCAATAATTTTCACAAAGATTAACATGGATTAACACTTTTTTCTTTATTACAGAAACCGTACAGTGAAGGAACACAACAGACCAGGGCTTCCATAGGGTAACTGAGCTGAGATGACCTGGTAGAGAAAGATCTGGGCGAGATGGCCCTGGGGAGGAGCCACGTTCCTGGGACCGGTGACCGAGCCTCACCGGATCTCTTCTTCCCTGCTCTCTTTCTGGGGAGTGAGTCTTTCTATTCAGAGTGTCCTGATGTGTGGGCAGTTGAAAGGTAAACATTTCTACAGATGCCTTCTCTTTCCATCCTAATGGATACCATTTTTGGAAACGGGATATAATATCAGAGGCTGCAGCTCAATATATGTGGTCAAAGCAAAACGGGATGGAAAATTCCAGTCATTCTGATGTGTTGTACCTGCCCCCCCAACACTCATCTCTGCCCTGTCAGTGGGGACCCAGAGAGAGCAGCGGTACTCTTCGGGGCCACCTGCCTCCACTGCAGCCCGAGGTGGTGCCCGGGTCCCCTCGCGTCCTGCTTTTCCAGTCCATGTGCGATGGTGCAGCCTGGGTCATCCCCGGCTCCTCTGATATACCAACCAGCTTCCAAAAGCTCCTCTCCTTCCTCATCCATAAAGCTATACTTTTCCTATCCGAAATTTGGTTTGATATATATATACACACACATATATATCAACATCTATTATCTATACAGTGATTCTCCTAGACTAGAAATCCTACCGCCCCAAAGTATGACTTCCGGGTCTACTTCATTTGGTTAAAGAAACGCACACAAAGAGGATGAGGAGGTGCTTTGGGGGCCAGAAATGATTGTGCCCTGGAAAAGCCATGGAAGAAAGCTTTAAAGGAGCAGTAACGCAACAGTGAAAGGGTGGACAGTGACGGGAAGGGTGAGACGGCAGGGAGACACCACGCGCCGTGGAGGCGGTCTACAGGAGTATCTGCCGGAAGGGAAGAGAGGGAACCGGGGTGGGGCACACTTTAGGTTCCATTCAGAAGTCACAGAAAGCTACGAAGGATGGGCATGGTCAAGTCACTTTCCATTTCCCAAGTTCTTCCTTATAACCTGAGCCAAACTATTAAAATAATAATAATAATAAAAATAAATCCATTGCCCCTTCAACCAAGCAGGCGAATATCTAACAGGGAGGCAAGACCACCACTGGCAAGGCTAAGTGGGTCCTTCTTCCTGGCTCTTGAGAGCTTCCTGGGAGTCCTGGGTGCCTGGGCATGGATAGGGCTGTGGGGACAGCAGGGCGGAGGCCAAGGCGGCCACGTGTGAGGGTGGTGGGGGAGCAGTGACCCAACACAAGGAGGGGGCAAGGGTGCTGGGAGGTTGGTGTGGAGGCTGGCTGAAAGGAAACGAGAGAGAAGGCAGAGCCCTTTTTGCAGATACAGCATGTTTACTGAAAAAAAAAAGCGCCAATTTCTATTCCTCTGTTTTTTAAAAATATAGTTAGGCCCCAAAGACAATGACATAAAATATATTTGGTTATTTAAATCACAGGGAGGAAACCAAACAGAGGAAAGTGATAGTTGAATTAGGAGGGACAAGACAAAAAATATTTTACAGTGACATTTCCAATCGAATACTGTGATAAGAATGCTATCAACAGAGTTCACAGGGAAAAAGCAAGTGCATTAAGAACAACCACCAGTTCCCTGGTCCCAGGTGTTTTGTAGTTTTTAAGGTGTTATTTGCTAAAGGAATGCCCTTCAGATCACAGCCAGGTCCTCTGTGCTAAGGTTGTGGAACAAAAGAAGAAATGAAACGAAACACTTAGGGCAACTGGTGCCCTCCAGGCTACTTCTGCATGGCGACGGGCCCTCTCAGTGGTGACCTCTCCTTGGACAGATCTCATCATCTGCCCCCCTAACTGCCCCTCAGTCTCCAGTCCCTTCCTCCTGCTCAGCAGCACTTACGATCTCTAGAAAAAAAAAGTCTAGGCCTCTCCTTTGGGGTTGGCCCGCCCTCACACCTGGAGGATGCACTACCTACCCTCTGTTTACTGAATAAAACTCTGAGCTGTTAAAAAAAAAACAAAACTAGTTCCCACCTCCTAATGACCTAGGCTTCAAATAGAAGTTTGACAAAGAGTAAAAAGTAAACATATCCTTTTACACTTACTTTGTTTTAAAGGACAAAAGGAATAAATGACAGCAGATACATGGAAAATCCAACCAGTAAATATAGGCACGGGGGTGTATGACTGTCCCCTGCAAAACACCAATCCGAGTATTGCTGGAGCCCCAGAAATAGCAGCTGTACCTTTGGGGCCGCCTGAATCCCAGTGTCTTCTACTGCCTGGTGCCTGGAAGTCAGTGGGTTGATTAATAAATTAAACATTCAAATCAAGACAAAATCAATGAGCCAGATGTCTATTCTCTCTGCCTCTTTCAAGATGTCAAAGAGAAGGCCTTGACCACCAGTGTGCATACCATGTGGCAGATCTTTGCACCTGGCCCAGGCTGTGGACTCACCCCTTCCTGCTCAGCCTGGAAATCCCTTCACATTCTCTCGAGTTCCCACGGAAACCAGCAATACGGATGGAAATGCTCACGGTGGGCTACAGTAGGGGCAGAACACGCCTGCCTTGGGGGAATGTGGCCTCCAACTGAAGAGGCAATTGCTGGGGTCTGAAGATGTCAGTTATAAACAGAAATTTTCTTTAAAAGTACCAGCTTAAATGTAAACTATAAAATACTTTAACTATAAAACATGGCCAGAAATATGTTTAGTTATCCACAGTCAATTGTTTATGCATTTAAAACGTGACTCTCTCGATATCTTAGAAGGCTAACAGCATTTTACAGTAGCTAAAAACATATATACTTAAACATGTGCATTTGAAAATCACATTTGATTACAAAACACAAAGAAACTTCTCTCCCTTGGTTTAATTTCTGTTGTCAAGATTACCTATTTTCAGAGTTCACTTAAGCAACAATGACCAGGGTGTGCAGTAATCGTTTTTTTTCAGCCCACACAGAGTTCATAGTCTTTTAAATTCCAAGAGCAAGCTGGCTACATGATTTCAAAAAAGGCTAAAACCAGGATGAATGCCCACATTTGAGGTAATTATTGCCATCAGGTCACAGTTTGTGTAAGATAACGTATCTAAAACCTTCTTAAAAAAAAAAAGTCTTCAGGTGTTCTGTCAGAATTCCAGAATACCTATTCAAACCAACCAGGATCTCAAATTCTGATTAGCTGGGTTTGCTTCCAATGGAATTAAAGCTCTAGAAGACTCTAGAACTTGTGTAAACTACCTAAGAATTTAGGCAAACATGCCTGGAGCCAGTCAATAAGGAAGTTTTCAAAGGAAAAAAAAAAAAACTGAAAACCCCATTCTAAACAACTGCAGAGATATTTTGTAACAAATGGTAAAGGTTTTCCACAAAATTAAAAATCTAGTCCTAAAGCATTTCTAAACTCTCGCCACCTTTCAACCAAAGGAAACATGCTTCTGTGCTCCTGTTAATCTCCCACCTCAGCCAGAGGCTCTCCTTCCTTGTATCCTGAAAGCTGGCTAATTTTTCTTCAGTTTGCACAACTGTTGCTTCCTATTTCTTTGAGAAGGGGAAATTCTTCCCATTTCTGGAAAGAAAACTTAATTTTTTTCTTCTTCCTAAATGTCATCTTGATCTTGTCTCTCTTTTTTTTTCTTTTTTTCTTTTTTAATTTTTTAAACACAAAGAAAAAAAAACAGTTCCTGGACACCAGACTCACACGTGATATTTACAAATTTGGTGTGAATCCTGCCTTTGGTTCTACCCAGAGCTGAAGAGTGGATCGATTACAGAGACCAGAGTCGTTATGATATTTATCAGTGCAGTAAAAAATAGTATTTTGAAAAAAATATATACTTTTAGTATTGCCTTTCTAGAATTAACTATAAGCAAGAAAAAAATATTTTTTTAAAAGAAGAAAAGAACTTTTTTTTTTCTTCACTCTTGTAAGAGTTTGTTGTAGCAGCAACACTACTAAAGCTAGTTGGTACACTGAAAAGCAATCGAAAATGAACTCTACCATGATTAACCAAAAGAAACTCCCCTAAGATTTTCTCTAAAAGTCAAACTAATTCTGCCCTTGCTGCCTGGATCAGATTCAGGACTCCCTCTACACACAGACCTGTTACTGAGCTCCGCACGCAGGGCAGGGATGGTGCAGGGCAACGCTCCTTTGAGGCCTTTCTTCACACAAACACCCAGGAGACAGCTGGGGCTGGCGTCTTGTGAGCTGGGCAGACCCAGGTCACGGCCGGCCTTCCCTTACTGGCTTGTGTGACCCTGGGCTGGTTACCAGTTCACCAAGCCGTCTGCCTCATCTGTGAAGGGACGAGTACTGCCGATGTCAGAGGGCTCTTATGAAGACGAAATGAAACGGGATCAACGGGAGCGACTTCCAGCACAGTGTCTGGCACCCAGTCAATGGGAGCATCATTAGATGCTTCACCAGAAACACGAGGCCACTCACTGATGATTATTTAACAAGTGAAACAAATTCAGTTAGTAAAGGTCTCAAGGACACAAAATTTCACTAGAAGCTTGCGGATTTGGGGCCACCCCCAAATCCTTGTATTTCCTTTCCTTAACACAGCCTACTTTCTCAGAGAGTCGACTGTCTCATCAACTTCCTCCTCTGTAAATGGGGGAGGGGGGTGTTGTGAATGGGGGTGGGCCTGAGGGTCCCGGGAGGCCAGGCTCACTAAGGGCTTGGGATGAGCCTGGTGTATTGAAAGCATTCAATAAATGTTGGCTCCTACTTCAGGGACATGGCAAGTTTTAATAAAGAGACAGTCAACGTGAAATTCTAATGCAATGAGAGTGCAATTAGGGGCCCCACAGAGGCTCCTGGGGCTCTAGCTGGGGCGTCAGGAAGCTCCCTTCTGGCAGAGGTACCCTGAGCAAGCATGCCCTGCAGAAGGGGCGCTTCTGTGTAGTTTCTCACTGAGTCTCAAATGAAGAACTGGCTCAGAGCTGGCTCTCTTGGACTTCTGGGAGCTGCCAGAAGGATGGGAAAAACCTCTCCTAGGTTGGGTCGCTCAAGTGAGTGAGGGTGCCAAAAGCCTTCAAGGGGTTTCTACTGCCTTTAAATATCAGTTCGCCATCTCCAACTCTCCATTGAGTCCCGTCTGTGGAACTCAGAAGTGAGAGTCCTAAGGCATCGAAGGGGAAAAATACTGACCCCCTGAGCCCGGCCCTGGCGTCTGACCTGGACAGAGCCGCACCTCCTGGCCTGTCTGCTCCAGCTGACACCCGAGGTAACTCGAGGTGAGTTCCACCCACAGATCCATGCAGTACCTCCCGTTTCCCGACAGCAGCAGCATTTGGGGGTTACAAACCTCCACTCCACTTACAAGATGAGCACAGCTTTAAAATAAAGGCAAAAACCAAAAACCCCAAAACAAGTCAGGCAAGAGAAGGCAAGAGAAGGACATAAACGGGATCGCATCACTGACAGAGTCATTATTGCTGGGAGAGGAAGGAGAGAGGAACACCATTCTGTCCACATCTGAGGGTGTCTTTGAGGAGAGGGTCTTTGGCTAAAGAAAGGAACACTTTCAACCTTCCTTTTCAATTTGGTTAGGACAGCTCTGGCTTGCTCAACTCTTGAGGATTCCCCATCTGAAATCTCTAAGACAAACCAGAAAGAAAACAGAGAAGGGGAGAGAAGCAAGTGGGGTCCCTGGGGCTGGAATATTTCATGGCAGAATCGCTTGGGCTGGTGTTGAGCAGTGCCAGGCGAGGTCTGCAATCCGTGGAAGGAGCCCTGGCCTCTCTGCTGCTGGAGGGCAACTCATTTTTCTCTTCTTTGTCCCCATAGCTACTTAACAGGCCACCGAGAGCCCCACATCCCACCCCACCCCCAGCACCAGAGAACCCAGGATGAAAGCTGGGGCCGGCTCGTCAACCCACCACGTTTCATCAACCACAGCCCATCAGCAATAGTTCCTTAAGCCTCCTCATCTCCTTCCTCCAGTTTCCAAGAAAGTCTGCTCCACTCACTCACACACACTCACACAACCCAAATCCTCCACCACGAGCTTGTTCAAAAATGAGTGTCTGCAATTCCAGAGATCTGATTGAGGGAAATCCGCCTGTTAGCAGCTGGGCTGATCTTTCCTTGCCTTCCTTACATCCCACAATCTGGTGTCTGGGCGAGTTGAGTCTTCCGGCTCCTGCAGCCCGCCAGCCACTCCCCACCAGTAAGGCCAGAATGCAAAGACAGTCCAGGAGACAACCAACCCTTCCTTTCCCTCTGAATTCGACCAACCACATGCTCCACTTCACAGTATTAATTGGCACCAAGCCTCAGACTCTCCCACCCATCAGCCTGCTCACCCTTCCCTTGGAAACAGCCAAAACATCATGAAAGGAGGCACTAAACACAGAGATGGCGGTGAAAACACCCAGAGGGGTCCGCAAGACCCCACCGAGCAGAAGCAAATCAACCTGTGGTTCCCAGGGCTCCAGTTACGAGGTTCCCCTTGACCTGTCTTTTTTAGTCTGCCCCTCTGAGCCATAACCACGTTGCTTCAGTAAAGAAGGATGGAGCCAATTCTAGAGCAGATGATGTTCTAGGTTATTTGTGGTCTACATGAAGACTAGGTTGGCATCTCTCCACTTGAGAGCTGGGTCCTGGGGATGGGCAGCCTTTATTCAGACTATCTGCCAGGGCAACTCAGGGTTGGAGGGTGGGGTGGGAGCTCAAGCAGCTGCTAAGGAACCCATGGAGGGGCTCGCCTCTCCCACTAGGGTCTTCTCCGAGGGCTTCAGACCCACAGCTTTGTGCTTGGGTTGGAAGAAAAAGGCAGGTGGGGATGCAGGGAGGATACTCATGTTCGCTGAGTGGTGGGGGGATGAGCATGGCCTGGCATCTCCTTTCATAGCTTCAGTGAAGCCTATCATTCCAGGCCTTCCTTCACCCACCTGGGGCCTGGTAGTTTCTGGGTTCGGTGGGCGGCATGTGGGCACCTCAAGCTGATTTAAAAAGCCCATGGCACCCAGCACAGTGACCTGAAGGGCACAGTCAGAGCCCAGTGGGCATGGCTGTGAGGTCCCACTGTGCCCCTCCACTGGCCAACGGGTTCAGAGGGGCAGCAGCCCGCACTGTCTGAGGACCTGCCGGACACGGTCAGTGCTCCTCTGGCCTCCTACTATCCCTCTTTTATTTATTATTATTTTTTTGGCTCCACAGTTTGTCCCTAGAATTGTGTGCTGAAATGTACTGGGTAGGGGCAGGGACTGAAGAAGCGGGCAGTGTGGTTTGTAAGGGGCAGGGAGGCTGCCATCTCCCAGGGGAAGGTACCACCTGCCTAAGCACCTTCTACCAGCTCATTACCTTCAGTGGCTTCTAGGAGGCAACATTATCTATACACTGAAGGGTATAAGCCACACTTCTGGTGGGCTGATGGGAAAACGGGGGACTTTTAGGGAGGGGGCTGGGTGAGCTCTGGGCAGAGGGGCTTTTTCTTTTTTTTTTGCTTGACAGGTCAGTATCAGATGCAAGGCAGGCCCAGGGTCTATTTAGCAGATTTCAGAAGTGCAGGGAAGGTCGGAGAGGACCATACTGAGGGTTCAGCCTCCGAGATGCCTCCTCAGATCTCCTCCCAGGCCACTGAGTCTAGAATCTAGAAAAATCCAGTCTTGATGGTGACCATGGACCATGCTGTCCAGAGCCCAAGTTGGCTTACAGAGAGATAAAGGCTTTGATTCTTCTTCAGACTTTTGTTCTCTGGTGGATCATTCTTGACAGCTTTTGCCTGATTCCTGAATCCTTCCTTCTTTTCTTTTCTTTTTGGTCTGACAAAACTGGACATCTGGATGTCCCTCCTGTCTACTCAGATACTCACAGATATAATAAAATAAATTTAAATATTAAAGAGAAAACACAAAGATACTTGGAATAAATGTGCACTTTAAAACCCCAACTAAAATATCAAAATGATGATTAGGATAATAATTACAAAGGTTAATAACCAAAATAATTAGTACAATAATATTATCTTTATGAGCAGCATGAAACTTTCATTTCCTGATCAGGAAGGAAAGGAAAGAAAATGTCAGGTGAAAGAGTAACTTCCAACTTAAGTAGACAAAATAATTTTCATTAAAGTGGAAGGCTACGTTGTCTTTTCCTGTTAAAAGATCAGATCTAGAAAGCGCTGGAAGTGAACAGTACCAGGGGTCCAGTATGCTACCCAATAAGGCAAAAACGCTGGCTCCTTTGCAGCCATGACTTGTGCGACTGGGCACGGGGAGGTTCGGATGGGGCACTGCTGCCCTCTGGATGCCGCGAGTCCAGAACAGAGATCCGTCTGCAGGCTGGCGTGGCTCTGTCAGTGCTCGGGCTCACGTGTCCTCCGGAGACATTCCCCGCCCCCAACCCCATGGACCACTTTCCTGTTGTCTCAGAATGGTGGCACTTCCCCACGTCCGGATAAAGACGCATTGATTGTGGCGCCAGGAGGACACACACCATCGTGTCCTGCCGCAGGCGGCTCCCCGGTGGACACGGGGTCCTTCCTTCCTTCCGGGCTGAGGCTGGGACTAAGCTGGTTCCAACCTGGGGACCGATTTCTTTGTAGGATAAGTAGAATTGATGCATGGAGAGGGGATATTTTCCAGAGTTATTTCACATTTCACAGCTAAGAGCTAAGGTAAGGGCTGGGCTTCGTTACTGAATTAGGTCGGATATCAAGATTAAGAACACCTTTCACAGTAGATCATTAAGGGAGACCGCAGGATGGGGAAGGAAAGTGAGGGACAATGGGTGCGGACTGCTGTCCAAAACCGGGAGCGATCCCTCTGCACCTTGGCAACTTGGCTTTGCGGTCAGGGGCTCCACATCAAGCATCAAACAATGAGGACCACAGTTAAAAATCCCATCTGGGACCAGACAGCACCTCCCAACATTTTCGTATGTAAGAGTAATTTGCTATGGATAGAGAGACCTCTCCACCCTCACCCCCACCATTGTTCAAAGCCTGAGGAAATTTCCAGAACGTATCAAGGGTGCACAGAGGGCAAATGGCAAACTTCCTTGGAAGCTTGACCGCCCTTGGGCGTGTTTTCCCAAGGGCGGTCCATGATCACCGGCTCACCCTCGTGAACGTCCCTCCAGCCTTCTGCCCACCAGAACCCTCAAAGACCAGAAACGAAGGCATGCCTGGGGTAGGCCTGGGTAACGTGAGGAAAGATTTAGCAGCAAATGACAGTTGCCTGCTGTCTACAGAGAAAGGGATCTGGGAAAATGGTTGAGAGCAAAACACAGCCTGGTGGGGTAGCAGGGTGGAAGCAGAGGCCAGATGGGCAGGGCTGGCGGAGTGGAGTGTGGAGTGGGTCTGAGAACACAGGGTGGGCCACCAGGCCTGCTCTCTGCCCTGCAGAAGGTGGGCAGGCAACTGACCCGAAGCCAGTGCCTGGCCTGGAGGCTGCAGGCTGCTCCTCTCCTTTGCTCCTTGCGTGAGGTGCAAGGCCAACATTCCTGAAACTGAGATGGGACCTGTGGTCCCACAGACAGCCAAGCTAGCCCGCTAGGGGCAGAAATGGGCGAGGGTGCAGGGTGGGGAGTCAGTCTCTCTTGCTTTGTCCACCAGGAAAAAGCCACGCCAAGCCATCTTCAGCGTCTGCCTCACCTACCACCATCCACCTCCGCAGCCCTCTGCAGACCCACCGGCTCTCCTAGCCCCTGCCAGTTCCCTGACACCCCTCTGCTAGCAAACAGCCTGGGAAAGACAACAGGTTATTAAAATAAAACAAAAATTTAGGAAAAAAAAAAAAAAAGGAAAAGACCAGAGTAAAATGTTGCAACAGCACAGAAGAAGGGCTGAGAGATTGAGACTCGCCTCAGCCGGCTTCTTGGAGTACCGTGGAAGTAAACCCTCAACCGAGTCCCCGGTCGCTAAGGCACTAGAAGGGAAGGATGTAAAAACCAAGTCTGCGAGAGCCGGAGGCGGTGCCGGGGACAGGAGGGTGCACCTGGACCACTGCGCGGGGGACGTGCCTGCGTGAGATCGCCTTTCTTGTGCAATTACAGTGAGGAATAGTCTATTGGTATCAATGGGGTGAACACAAAGCAGCACAGACAGGTGCACACTGCTACATTTACCAGGGTGCTGGCCACGCCGCGAGCCCTATGCTACGAGACATGGGATGCACTCAGAGAGAAAAGATGTCTTCAGAAAAGACCCCCCCCAAAAAAGCGAGAGTTTGCAACATACATCATTAATGACATTTGAGGAATATCATTGCTTAGGGATTTATCCAGAGTGCTCAGAAAGAGAAAACACACCGTCTCTCAGGGTCCTCCTTCAGCCCAGCCGCGCACCCACCCTCCCCATCCGTCCCAGCAAGTGGGCCAGAACCAGGCGCCGCCAAGCCCGGCCCAACCCCCAGACACCAGCCTCTTCAGGACACAGCCTGAGCTTTCTAGAGGGCTGCTGACCCTTTAGAGTTCTGGAAAAATCCCTAATCCTTACGTTCAATCATTAAAAATCTATTGGATTTCCATATCAGGTGTCCCTGACAGCAAATTCTTAAACGTCACTTGCTGCCATATGAAAATAATCTTTGAAAAGTTCATAAAGTTCATCAAAAACGGAGGCCCCCCTCCCCCTACTTCCGGAATCTTCCGTGGCTCTTCTTCTTTTCCTTCTTTCCAGTTTGGTGCAGAACGGGTTTGTGAGCTGTGGTTTTTTTGTTTGGTTACTGACGTTTTATTTTTATTTTTTTTCCTTTTTCTTTTTTAAAATAAAAAGAATAGATTTTCCTCCCTCCTTAAATCCCTTCCTTTTCAAAATGTTCTCTGCTCCGCTCTCAGTCCTCCTACTTCCTAGTTCAAGTTTTACCTGTGTCCCGTCCCTGCCCCCTGCCCCCCACCCCTGCCCGTTTGCATTGTTTCTGTGCGGCATCTTCAGTACAAAAGCCCCAGCTCCCCCCTCTGTCCCTCCTCCTCTCCCTCTGGCCATCCTCCCTCCCGTCCCCTCCCCTTCCAGTGTTTATATGTAGGGGTACTGGTTGACCTTGGCCGGGCTCAGTGGGTATCCAGTGTAGACTGTGGAGGCTGGAGACGCGCTGATGTAGGTCTGGTGGGCAAACTGGGCTGGATACTGACTCGGGTGGATGGTGGGCGAGGGCAGGACCCGGGGGCCCATGCTCACGGGGACCTGGTGGACGATGCTGGCTGGGTAGGCAGTGTGCTGCACGGTGTGACGCGCCGAGCCTTGGGAGGCCACCAGGTGGGCCACGGTGCCCGTGGAGCCCAGGGCCGCGGGCGCCGTGTAGGTGTAGAGGTGGGGCTGGGCGGGGAGGTGGGCGGCGGCGGCGGCGGCGGCCAGGTGGGGGTGCACAGTGCCGTGGCTGGGGCTGTTGTGCGGGAAGGAGTATGGAGCCTGGGCCATCGTGGGAGTGATGTAGGCCTGCTGCCGTCGGTGGCTCCCGGTGCGGTCTGCGGCGATGTGCTGTTGAGCCTGGAGGAGGAGAAGGACCAGGAGGGCCACGTTGGGGGCGGGGGGCGGGGAACTGGGGGACTGGACATATGCATGCGCAAAAGAGCATGGGGGAGCAGGCAGAGAGGGAGGAGGAGGCGGAGAGAGTGGGGAGGAGGCAGAAGTGAGGACTGGGGAGGAGAGTCAGGAGGAGGGTGGGGAGGCCAACACGGCAGGGATCACAGAAGACTCCTCCTTCACGTGCTGGGAAAAATATCAGTCAACCTGTCCGAGAAGCAAGGCGGTGCCCCGCTGTTTCCTGGGCCGGGTGACACACTGACAGAGCCAGCTGCAGAGGCAGCAGGAGACAGCGTGTCTTCCGAGGACATCCTGCAGCTGTGAATTGTCACACGGGCCCGTCTCTGAGTGCGGACCACTTTTCTGCCTCACTGTGAAGTCCTGCTCCCCAAACAGCAGGCTCTCAGTAACGTCGCCGTTTTCTGAAGTCACATACAAATGAAGCCACCCTCTCTCAGCCGGAGACGCTGAGTCACAACACACACGTGGCCTTATCTTACCTCCCAGCTGCTAAGGAAGCAGGGCTGGAGTCCACTTTGCAATTCAGACCAGAGTGATCCTAGACACACAGGCCGAGTGCTGCCCATGGAGACACTGCCTGGTTGATACTCCCCTGAGCATCACCCACTGTCTCCCAAGTCTGCTGGCTCTTTTCCTGGGTTTGGGGTCCCTGTGTGAGGCCCCCTTCACTGTAATGTCTCAGGAGGCCTGGCCTGGTTGGACTGCAGGTCTGTCTCTGGGGTTCTGGCCCTAGTGGGCTGGGACGCAGTGTTTTACCCTTTGCTGGGCTGAAAGGGCAACATGTGGGCCAGACTATTTTTAAGCGGGCACTGCGTCACTAAGTGCTTCTGAACATAAGACAAGTCATTTCGTGTTGGACTGGCTCTCCGTGAATTGAGGATCCACCTTCCCCAAGGTGACCCCCAGCAGAAGGAGAACACCAGAGCTCACCGGGGCACTTCCTGCTACCCCAGGGTACCTGGTGAGCTGGTGGGAGGAGGGGGGAGGTGGGAGGGGGGGCATGCACGCTTACCTGGCTGAGATTGAGAGGCTGCTGCTGCTGGAAGTGTGGTCCTGGCCGCTGCTGCCGGTAGGCAATCGCTCCAGTTGAGCTCCCTGAAGAGTGACCGCTGGTGGAGGTCACATTGCTGGAGGACTTGGACTTGAAGGAGGACGAGTGGTGACTGGTGTTGACTATGTTGTGAGGAGGAAAAGGGCACAGGTCAGTCACAGGTCCTTGGCTGCTCAGAAGACCCTGCCCTAGGGGGACAACAGTAGTCTTTCGAGGACACAGTCCCGAGACTGGACGATCCCCCATCACCCAGTGATGATGTTGACTCTGAACTGACACCTGGGCTGCAGCTTGTTCCACTGGCTGGGAGCAAACCCTGAAGGACTTTAGAATTACTACCTGGTGACACTGAAAACCCCAAGGGTCGTCTTAAGAGGCAGAAGGAGAGCCCTCTGAGGTTCCTTGTGTTCCAGCCAGGGGTGCAGTGGGGGGGCACCTGCTAAGATGCAGAGACGCAGTGACAGATGTAGCAGGGTACAGAAAACTGAGTCTCAAAAAAAGGACTGTGGTCTCTCACACAGCAAGGAGAGCAAGCCAGTCAATCTTAAAGGAAATCAACCCTAAATATTCATTGGAAGGACTGATGCTGAAGCTCCAATACTTTGGTCACCTTATGTGACCAAAGTCTTTTCACTGGAAAAGACCCTGATGCGGGAAGGATTGAGGGCAAAAGAAGGGGGCAATAGAGGATGAGATGGTTGGATGGCATCACTGACTCAATGGGCATGAGTTTGAGTGAACTCCAGGAGATAGTGAAAGACAAGGAAGCCTGCAGTGCTGCAGTCCTTGGGGTCGTGAAGCATTGGACGTGACTTAGCAACTGAACAACAACAATATATCCAGGGGTGGGGGGAACAACCAGAATAAAATGAAGAGGGGGAGGCAGTTTATATTAAAGAAACCATTTCAGTCATTGTTGGTGCCGAGTGACCTGTGAATAGCAATTCTCAGCAGTGTGGGACTTGTGTCTCCGGGGCAAAGTCAGAGGAATGCACGCACGGGCACGGGACATACGGAATTGAGTGTGACGGCTCACCTATCTCTCAGCGTCTCTCCTGACATCAGGTATTCCTGTCCTGAAGCTTTGTCTAGATAAAGAGGAAGTGATCCACAGTGCATGCCAAGAGGCCTTTAGCACAGGGAGTCCAGACACTTGCCAAAATCTGCAGTGTCCTCTGCAGACTCCCCGACTCTAAAACCATCCACATATGAGGGAGTCTCCCAGAGTAGGGACTTAAAGAGAAGACCTCAGTAAGAGGAGATGCGGCAAGACGAACCCAGGACCTCAGAAGGCAGGGCTATTTCTTGTGCTGTGAGTTGTGAGAATTCGGAAGATTTATTGGGGATGAGCATCTTTGGGAAACACAAAAGTCTGATATGGTCTCAATCAGGCGCCCCAGGACTGTGAGTGTAAAAAGAGCACATCTGGTCATTCCCAGGTGGCGCTAGTGGTAAAGAATCCGCACGTGAATGCAGGAGATGCAAAAGATGCGGGTCTGGATCTGGAAGATTCCCTGGAGGAGGGCACGGCCTGGAGAGTCCCATGGACAGAGAAGCCTGGCTTGCTGCAGTCCACAGGGTCGCAAAGAATCAGATACAACTGAGTGACTGAGCATACTCCGCACCCTCTGGCTGTTCTAGGGGGTAGGGATGCTAACAATTAATGAAGCACACGTGACATAACTAGGTTGAATCAATTCTATTACAAATCCCAGGATGATGAGATCAAAGTCGTGATGAGGAGATGCCTGAGCCTGGGGCCGGCAAGAGAGAATGCTGATGAACTGTTGATGGAGACAAAGCTGGAGAGGGAAGGCAAATCGGGAACCTGGGAGCAGGAGACTGGGGAGCACACAGGGTGAGAGGCGCCTCTTCCCTGGAGGCAACAGCCATCCCCACCCCGCCCCAGGAAAAGGAGAGCTGCCTCTCTGGGAAGGGGCGGGTCCTAGCAGAGACCCCAAATTCAGCTGTGCATCGGTGCCCAGTGGCCCTCCCATCCTACCCACTGACGCGCAAGATGCCCAGGAATTTATATTCTTCACAAGCTTCCAGGAGAGCAGGAGCCAGCCTGGCCCTGGTGGTCACAGCTGACCTGCGTCGTGGAATCAGGGTCTGTGCTCAGGCCAAAATTGGTTAGACTCTCAAAGGCCCCCCAAAACCTGGGGGTGGGGTTGGAGGGTGAAGACGGCAAGCTGTAGATGTTGGCTATCAGGACAACTTCAGTCTCTATCACTCAGCCATGGAGCTACTGTGCTGGTGTTCAGCTCCTCCCTACCCTGATCACCGGATGTGCAGGCTGCCTGGGCCCAGCTGTGGACGGCACCTCTCTGCTTCTGTGTCAATGCTCTGAGCACTTTGTGGTAATTATACTTGAGAGAGAAACTATTAAGTGCAAGGGACCCATAGCTTGAGCCTGCAAGTGAAGAGGTTAGAGAACTTCAGATGAAATGGATGTGACAGAGCCAGGCCACCATCATCGCAGGGACAGGGGTGGGGGGCTGGGTCAGAGCTTGTCAAGTCACCCAAGCAGGGGACTCCAGAATCAGGGAAGGGGGTCTTGAAAGGGACCAAGAGACTAAAATAGGAATTTCCTCCTGCAGAGAGAAATGAAGTGACCTTGGAGTGGAGAAGGCAAGTGCTGAAGGTCAAGTTCTTGGGGCATATTTTGGAGCTGGAAGGATGTACAGAGCTCTCTACCCGAGCCTTGTTCAGTCCCTAAGTCGTGTCCAACTCTTTGTGACCCTGTGGGCTGCAGCCCGCCAGGCTTCCCTGTCCTTCACCATCTCCTGGAGTTTGTTCAAACTCATGTCCATTGAGTCAGAGATGCCATCCAACCATCTCATTCTCTGTCGTCCCCTTCTCCTATTGCCCTCCATCTTTCCTAGCTGCTCTCAAAGATCCGCTGCTTGGGAACAGGCCTGGGTTCACGGGTGGCACCCGGTGGCCCTGTCTATACAAGGCGGGTGGCAGAGTGCTTCAGATCCCGGGTGAGCCCTGGAGGGCCAGCCGCATGGCCGTAGTGGAGTTAACCTTTCTGTGCATCTATTTTTCTATGTGGAAAACTGCGAAAGTAATGGAAACTACATTAGGGTCGTTGTGAGGATTACCTGAGTTAAAGGACGTAGAATGCTTAGTATCTGGCACGTGTTAAGCTCTTAACGGTGTTAGTTATGGTTGATGTCTTTATTATTGAGTCTTGTTCCTTGGCTAAGGCTGATGCTCAAGGAACAGATGTCTGCCCCAACTTGGGACCATCAAGTCCTGTCTCCTGGGCCAGGGAAAGTGGGAGCCTGGGGGTCACTGGGTCAGGGTGAGGCAGTGCCCAGAAAGCAGGCGTTGGGCCTCCAGTGGCTCAGATCAAGGAGTTCTGTCCCATCCGGGACTTAGTGGTTGACCTTTCCCTCAGTCCTGCATTTTCCTTATCACAGTGCAGAGTTCGTTCTGTTGCCTTCCAGAAGAACCTTAACTACCCCAGGAGACCTGAGGAGGCTATGTGAGACATTCTCAGGGATCCTTTCTGAACTGGGACCCACAGAGGGGATGAGCACTGAGAGAAAATGAACCAAAAAAAGAAAGAAAATGGACTGCACAGCCTCTGTCTTGACCTGAGAGGGCTCAGGGAACCCTGGGATCCCCGCAAAGGTGGCCGGTTCACACTTTGGCCATAAAGGGGCTGAATGGGCCCCAGGAGGCCGAGGGAGGCTGCTCTCCTGATTCTTCTGAGCTGAGCTAGGAGGGTTGTGCCGCTAATGGTGGGTGTCAATGTTGAGAGACACCACAGGCTGGTGGGTCGACAGGGACCAGAATGAAGCTCCTTCCTGCCTACTGCTGTCACTAGGAAGGCAGGTCCTCATAGGGGAACATACATGTCTCTTTACATCAGGAAATCACACCACGGGCTTCCCCAGAGACAGCAGCACGAGGTGCTTTAGAAACAGCAGCCTTTCTGAGAATAACTTACTTTTTTTTTTTTTGGTCCAAAGTATCCCTGAGAGATTCTCATCCCTTCAGCTCTAACAGTCTTTGTGGAAATGTAGTGGGGTGAGTCCTCAAAACCGCCATGGGCGGCCCACAGCGCGATGGCTGATGGTGGAAACGGGCATCGGAATGTGAAAGGGGTGACTTGCGGGCTCCACAAAGCCGCCTCCGTCCACCTCGCTGTTGTTCTGGGTCCTGACAGAAAACTGCTCCGTCAGGCGGGGCAAAGCTGGCCTTTGATTTCCTTTGGTGAGGAAACCAAAGGCCAGCTTGGTCTCAACTAGGGGTTGGACCACCTCATCTTAAAGTTTCAGTAACTCCCAATTTTGCCAGCCCCAAGACCGACAAAGCTCTGAGTTGGAAGACGCCTAACCTGCGATGATGTGGCCACTCTCTCATGAATCCTCCACTGTGTTTAAAAGGCCAAGGGAATTTCAGCATCAGTTACTCACTCCCTACTCCTGCCTTTATGAATTCCCAGAGGACCTGGGTAAGGTCTGTTCTGAGCCGATTCTTACAGACCACTGTCCCGAACTGTAAAGGGGCTGTTTCTGCTACGGAGTTCCTCTGAGAGGTCCTGGAACACGGGCATCCTCAATTTACAACACTCATCATCTCGTTTTGTAGATCGACAATCTATGATCGGAAAGCCCTGGGGTCAGACACTTTTGAAATCAAGACTTGCAGATTTTAGAAGGGAATTTGATACATATCCAACATTTTAGGCTACCCTCAAAGGAGCCTTGGGCACTAACCACATAATAAAAAGAAGTGAATATTTCTGTTACAAAATACTGGGACATTTCACCAAGTGGCACAAATATGACTATGACACAAATAGGAATATGACAAAGGGACTTACAAACAGCCTCTGGTTAGTTCAGGTCAGGTTTTACCAGCTGAGTTTGCCGTGAACTTAAAATCTGGCTTTCAGAGCTTTTTGGATTTTGGATTACAGATGAAAAGGGATATGACCTTCTTTTCTTGCTCAGTAAAAGGCTGGTCTTAAGGTTTTCAACACCGTCTTGACACCTTCACTGTTAATTAAGCAGGCGAGCCCCTCACACCAAGATGTGTGCCTTTAAGGCTGCAATCTTTATAACTGGGTTACATGCAGGTGACCTGAGGACTCAAGGGTGCGAGGCATGTAGAGGTTTGAGGGGTCAATGCCCAGATTCTCAACTTTCAGGTGTGTCTTTTCCTAAATGGGTGCACTGGCCACAGGACCCACTGGTTCCCTTACTCACCATCTCTCTCGATTTCACCCCTCCCATCTTAAAAAATAAAGGCTCCCTTCTCACTTTCCTGAATGTTTGCACTGCCTCCAGGTGTGAGAAACCTAAGGGGTGCCCAAATGGAAAAACTCCAGAACATATGGCTCCTGAGGACGGTCCCTCAAGAGCAAAGAAAGCCACCCTCAGTAGAAAACACTGAAGGCTGACTAGGCTTGTTCCCACTCAGGCGACAAACTCTTTGCAGACTCCCCACCCATCCATCCATCCATCCACCATGAGATATAGTTTAGAAATGAAGTGGCCGTCATCACAGGGAGGACTTTTTGTGACAGATATGAGGTTATCTTTGGCCGCCTGGGCTGACAACAAGGAATCTTCTCAAACAGGATCCTTGGTGAAGATCTATGAACCACCCACTCCCCCCACCCCAGGGCTTATTAAGTGCTCCTGTAACAAGATTGCGAGCAGCAGGAAGCGGAAAACCAGCCTCCAGAGAGATGCTCCTGGCAGCCCCGCCCCGAATTACCTGGCCCCAGGCTGTCACACTCCACCAGCACCTCGCTGGCCTGGGTTTTCAGGGGGGGCACGATGATGGTCCGGGGGTTCCCCGTGCAGTGCGACTCCAGGCTCCCCTTGGTGTCGAAGGTGGTGGCGTTGTGCCCAGTGCGGTGCTGCACGGAGTAGGGGCTGGTGTTGCTGGAGGAGTCGGAGTAGGGAGAGTCATGGACTGTGACACAGCTGATGACGTTTTTTCTCTGCTTGGAGACAGTGCTGGAAATGCAAAGGGAGAAACCAGGACTGTGAGAGGCTGTGAGGTGAGACACCTGACTGGCCGGGCAGAGCCATATTTGCTGCAGGCAGGGGCAGGCAGAGCAGGAGAGAGGGTAGGAATGTGACTTCTGCTTTCAAGAACCCTGATGGGGAAACCCAGGCGTCACCAGTCTCACCGGCGGGGGTGGGGGTGGGGATGATGTGAGGACAAGAGAAGGGGCTGGAGTGGGGCCCACAGAAGCTTCTGGAAATGGGGTGAGAGAACCTTCTGGGCAGGCCTGGGTTCTCCCCCATGCAGCAGGGCTCAGTGGACCTGCGGGGGAAGCACTGGCAACAGTCACAACCTAGAAATTGAGAGTTATCTTTTGTTTGGTGGGAATTCGTAGTCCTTTGGACCGCTTGGAGGTCAAACCAGTCAATCCTAAAGGAAATCAACCCTAAATATTCATTGGAAGGACTGATGCTGAAGCTGAAGCTCCAATCCTTTGGCCACCTGATGCGAAGAGCCGACTCACTGGAAAAGACCCTGATGCTGGGAAAGATTTAAGGTGGGAGAAGGGGATGGCAGAGGATGAGATGGTTGGATGGTATCACTGACTCAATGGACATGAGTTTGAGCAAACTCTGGGAGATAGTGAAGGACAGGGAAGCCTGGCAGGCTGCAGTCCATGGGGTTGCAAGGAGTGGGACACGAATGAGTGACTGTACAACAACCACCTAGGACTTGGAGTCAGAGAGACAGCATCTCAAGTGATCCTGAGGGAACTGTTCCAAGGAGGTAGGGGGAGGAATCAGGTTATAGAGAAGTTTGTAGCAAGGGGCAAGTAGTCTGAACATTAAAAGGTTATTGTCAATTAAGGAAAAATAGCTAGGTTGTGACATCCCTGTTTACTATGGCAGGAAATACTCCATTTGACATTACATTTGGAGGCGCGAAATAGCTGACGGCTGTGACATTCTTGTTTACTGATAAGGCAGGAGTTATTCCATTTCACACAGCGCCCTCTGAGCCATCAGGGAGGGACGTAAAAGCACACAGAGCCCCCAGCCAGACCCCGGCAACCCGAGGCTGTGGTGTGGAAGAAAAACACCCCTGGGAAGGAAGACCATAGGCTTTATTAGGGGCCTGGGAGAACCTGCCAATTTAGGCAAGAGAGGATAAGACATCCAAGAGGGGCTGGGATGCAGTGAGAGGGATGGGAGAGTGAGGTGCTGACCACGCTAATCCCACCCGCAGCTGAGGAATCGGAGCTGGACCCCACAGCCTCAGCTACCTCTCTGCTCTGGGGACAGGAGGGGCGATGGCTTTGCCATGCAGGCCCCCCAAGACCCACAAGTCCCCCATCTTAGGGAAGTCCCAACCCTCCTGCAGCTTCTCCACTGCTGGGCTGAGGATGGGGTGGGGGTAAAAGACTCCTGTGACGGCGCTGCTCTGAACCCCTGGTCTTCGTTTTAGAACCAAGACTTCATACACTGATGGGGAGTAACAGGCCTTGCCTGGCTGTGGGCCAGCACATTTCTTTTTTCCTGAGATATTTATGTTTGTCACTTTGGGAACCAATTCTGTCTGCCTCCCAGCTCAGTGAGAGGCTGGTGGGATGACACATACGGAATTGGTTGCTTATTGTGAAAGGTGTAAAAATAGATCACATCTATTTTTGTATATTGATCATCTATTTTTAAGAAATATCGATTGCCCAAGTAAGATGGTCAGTGTCCAACCACTTGGCTAAGAAGCCGGTATTTATAGAGCGCCTAATGGAGCCACAACACTGCCACCTCCCAACCCAGGTGCCTTGCCCAAGGTCGCACAGCCAGTGACAGGCCAGATTCGAAGATTGATCTCTGCCCCACCTGAGGGCAATGGAGAAATGAGGAACTGGAGCCCCAGGGCTGCTGGTCTACAAAAGGCTGAGGGGCTGGGAGTGAGTCCACAGGAGGCCTGATGCTTTGCTCCCTGAAGCCTGCACTGCTGACATCTGGGCTGGATAATTCCTCTTGGGGCTGTACCTTCTGTCCCCCCCGGATTAGGGTGGAAGGGTCCCTCTCTGTGTCTGTGGGTAAGGACACAGGCCCGGCAGACAGATGTCTAACTTCAGCAAGTGCTGCTGGCCTTGGGTGACCGTTCAGCCTCCAAGCGATTCAATCTCCTTATCGGTAAGGCGTAGATAATAATAACAGTACCTACATCACAGGCTTGTTTTGAGACTCAAATGAGAAAACACACAGGAAGTATTTTGAATGGTACACAACACAGAGTAAGTATTCTATAAAAACTAGCTTCTATTATTAGCGTTACCTCATTTAACATGTGAAAACGGGTTTGCAAGAAAAAAAATATCTCTAGGCAAAATGAGTTCTATGAAGGTACAGACTTGCTGGAAAAGTTTCTAGTCTAGGAATAAACCAGAAGACTGATAGGAAAGAAGTTAAAACTCATCAGTTAGATACCTTGGAGATCTATGCTAGGTGCTACAGGGAATTTCTCTATAAAGAAATATAATATGTGTCTCCGCCCTAGGAGACGATTAAAATCTCAGTGAAGGGTTGTATAAAAACATGACAAGTTATACACTAAAAGTTTTAAAATAATCAGTTAAAGAGAAAGGATGTCATAAAGGCTTCCATGATGAACTGTCAAGTGAGCTGTGCAGATGATAATTAAGAACTCAGAAGAAGGCAAGGAATGAACTGATTGCATATACTTACAGTTCTTCATTCTAACTTTGATAAAATGGATATATCTTAATTAAGAACAACTATGCGCATGTGTGCTCAGTTGCTCAGTTACGTCCGACTCTTTGACCCCAGTGGACTATAACCCACCAGGCTCCTCTGTCCATGGGATTTTCCTGTCAAGAATACTGGAGTGGGTTGCCATTTCCTCCTGCAGGGGATAAAGAACTACACTTCCTACTTATAACAGCTGAAATGCAAAAGGCCCACATGCTTGTTCCTCAAACACAGTTTGAGGTAAACAGTTACTGTATGACCCAGTGATTCTGGTGTAGGTAAGTACAAAACGGAATTGAAAGCCAAAACAGACACTTGTATGCTAACGGTCACTGCTGTGGTATTCACCATAGCCAGAAGGTGGAAATAACCTCAGTGCCCATCAGCTTATCAACAGAATAGCATTCAGTCATAAAAATGAATAAAGGTTTGATACATACTACAATATGGATGAATCTTGAAAATGTTATGCTAAGTGAAATAAGCCAGACACAAAAGGACAGATATTGTGTGATTCCACTTATACGAGATTCCTAGAATAGGCAAATTTGTAGAGACAGAATGTAAATTAGAGGTTGGTTACCAGGGGCTGGGGGGTGGGGAGAGGAGTTTGGGGAGTTGCTGCTTAACGGTACAAAGTTTCTGTTTGAGGTGATGGAAAAGTTTTGGAAATAGTGGTAATGGCTGCACACACTGTGAATGTATTTAGTGTCACTGAACTGTACACTTAAAAATAGTTAAAGTGGCAAGCTTTATTACATATATATAGAGATGGGAATACCAGACCACCTGACCTGCCTCTTGAGAAACCTGTATGCAGGTCAGGAAGCAACAGTTAGAACTGGACATGAAACAACAGACTGGTTCCAAATAGGAAAAGGAGTACATCAAGGCTGTATATTGTCACCTTGCTTATTTACTTACATGCAGAGTACATCATGAGAAATGCTGGGCTTGGAAGAAGCACAAGCTGGAATCAAGACTGCCAAGAGAAATATCAATAACCTCAAATATGCAGGTAACACCACCCTTATGGCAGAAAGTGAAGAAGAACTAAAGAGCCTCTTGATGAAAATGAAAGATGAGAGTGAAAAAGTTGGCTTAAAGCTCAACATTCAGAAAACTAAGATCATGGCATCCGGTCCCATCACTTCATGGCAAACAGATGGGGAAACAGTGTCAGACTTTATTTTTTTGGGCTCCAAAATCACTGCAGATGGTGATTGCAGCCATGAAATTAAAAGACGCTTACTCCTTGGAAGGAAAGTTATGACCAACCTAGACAGCATATTAAAAAGCAGAGACATTACTTTATCAACAAAGGTCCGTCCAGTCAAGGCTATGGTTTTTCCACTAGTCATGTGTGGATGTGAGAGTTGGACTATAAAGAAAGCTGAGCGCAGAAGAATTGATGCTTTTGAACTGTGGTGTTGGAGAAAACTCTTGAGAGTCCCTTGGGCTGCAAGGAGATCCAACCAGTCCATCCTAAAGGAGATCAGTCCTGGGTGTTCATTGGAAGGACTGATGTTGAAGCTGAAACTCCAATCCTTTGGCCACCTGATGCGAAGAGCTGACTCATTTGAAAAGATCCTGATGCTGAGAAACATTGAGGGCAGGAGGAGAAGGGGATGACAGAGGATGAGATGGTTGGTTGGCATCACCGACTCAATGGACATGGGTTTGTGTGGACTCTGGGAGTTGGCGATGGACAAGGAGGCCTGGCGTGCTGCGGTTCATGGGGTCGCAAAGAGTCGGACAGGACTGAGGGACTGAACTGAGACTGAGTGCCACAACTGAAAAGAAATTAATGTAATAGGCCCCAGACCACTTAACTGTATACTTTAAATGGGTGAACTATATGGTACGCAAATTATATCTCAAGTTTTAAAGTCCATATGCTTATTCAGGGACAAGAAAGCAAATGGGAGTCACAGGGTAGGTGGGGACGAACGACTCAGATGTGGCAGAAGAACTAGAAAGTGGGGCACTGGCGAAAGGTCCCTAAGCCTCCAAAGTAGGGACATGGAATCTGAGAGCAGCAAGAGCTCTGGAAAGCTGTGGAGATGGGAAGGAGCACTGGGGCTTTCCTGATGGCTCAGCAGTAAAGAATCCGCCCGCAGGAGAAACAGGAGACTTGGGTTCGATCCCTGGGCTGGAAAGATCCCCTGGAGGAGGCAATGGCAACACACTCCAGTATTCTTGCCTGGAAAATCCATGGACAGAAGAGCCTGACAGGCTACAGTCCAGGGGGTAGCAAAGAGTTGGACACAACTGAGTGACTAACCCACAACACACTGGGAGGAAGGAGAGCTGCCTTTAAAAAAAAAAAAAAGAACTGGCGGAAGAAGCCACAGCTGCTCTCTGTGGGGGGTGGGGTGGGCCTGTGAGCAGTCTGTTGTGTAGTAAGATGTTATTAGAGGAAACGCCCCCAGCTCTAACCTCCCCACTCCTGGCACCATCACAAAATGCTCCCAGGACCAGGGTCAGCGCCGGGAGACTGTGAGCGTGAGGCTAGCCTGGCCCGCCCTTCACTCTCAGCTTCGGTCACAGCCAGTTCCGCCTGATTAAATGTCACACACACAGTGACTCATCTGGTCACCTCGCTAAATGCAGAAACGTTCTGCTGCAGGTGCCCAGTCTGCGGGTGGCGGACCCCACGCGAAGGACAGAGGCTGGCTGTTGCCAAATGTGTCCTCGGAGCTGGCACTCTAGTCCTGGCACTGCTGTCCATGTTATTGGTGTGACCTTGGGCAGTGGCCTGGATACACTGGGGTGACCCTGGATGTCCCTCCAGCTCTAACCTGCTATGAAATTGTTAGGGAGAGTGGCATTAAAGGAGCCATTTGTGGTCCCCTAAATATTTATTATTAAAGACATTTAAAAGAGGATTTGCTTTACTCCTAATTTGGAGAGAAAATAAATCCTTTTAGTAAGTGTATTTTTCATGGAGACCCAGACCCAGACAACCCCTGCTGACTATATATCCTCCTTAGGTTCTGAGTAGTTTATTAAATAGGGCTTCCCCGGTGGCTCAGACAGTAAAGCATCTACCTGCAATGCAGGAGACGCGGGTTTGATCCCTGGGTCAGGAAGATCCACTGGAGAAGGAAATGGCTACCCATTCCAGTATTCTTGCCTGGAGAATCTCACAGACAGAGGAGCCTGGAAGGCTACAGTCCATAGGGTCACAAAGAGTCATACACAACTGAGGGACTAACGCACAAATAGAAAATGGGCAAATTAAACACATACACACACACCCCCCACTAATTTTGGCCAAGCTGCAACCGAATTCAAGGTGGACATACTTGGAATGTTTTACTCAAGTTTAGAAATTGCGGAGAAGCTTCAGCTCAATACAAGTAAGAATTTTCTGACAACTAGAATTATCTGAACATACAGTGGGCCAATTCATGAACCAGTGAGCTTCCTGTCACCGGAGGATAGCTTTCTGGCAAGAGTCCTATAAAGCTGACAGCTGATCTAGATGACCCCTCAGAACTGAAAGCCGTCTTCCGATGGAAACCTAACAGGTAGTGAGTCTTTCCACCAAATGGGTTGAGGAATTCTGTGTGTCATTTTCTTGATATCTATCAGGAGTGTGGGATAAAACCTCTCTGAGCTCTTCAGGGGTTTCCCCCCTTTTATCTGAGCTGGAAGTCCCCATGCCTGATGAGCAGACAGGTTCAACACAGTCAGATGCTGAGATACCTACCTTTCTGGGTTTACATGTGACAGGTTTGAAAGAGGTGAATTAATTTGATAGCTCTGCTTCTAATCTCTTCTATTGTTAGAACCTCTGTGCTCTACTTGATGTACTATGCAGATTAAAGAACAAATGGGAAGCTGTTAAATGAGTCAGTTTAAAAATGAGCACGCATTTGACACGATGACTACGGATTCTTTTAGCTCCTACATGTCGATTCTACTGGGATTCATCCCACGACAGTGTCTAATTATTATTGATAGCTTATCAATCCCATTATGAATTGGTTAATGGAAATGAGAGAGACAGTGACAAAAGCAGAATGAGAAATCCTTGCTTAAATGGCTTCGACAGAACATCACTTCTGAATAAAGAACAAAGCTGCCGGAGTTCATGACTGCATTGTGTTGTCATGGCAATAGATGATTTTCATCATTTTCAAGTGATGAAATAAGGAGCTAAGAAGCCAAGAAATCAGCCCCAATGGAGAAAACATGGCTGGAGAACTAGACACAATTCTGTGACTCCTTCTCTGTAAGACCCTACGTGGAATATGCTTCTGATTTCTATTTGCCGGTCAATTCCACCTTGTAAGACCAGAGTCAAAACTCATCTCCACCAATGAACTTTTCATGCCATAATCAACACTATATGTGAAAACTGCTCTTTATTATTACGACATTGATTACTGAATACAGACTATGTTTACTGAATGCACAACTACTGTTCAAAGTCCTTTACATGTTTTATCCCCTCGAATCCTCACAGCCGGACTATGAGGTGGAGAAAATTATAACTTTCATTTTGAGAACAGGAACTTGGGAGCTTTAGGTCACTTGGATGTTCAAGGTCACATAGCTGGTTAGGGACAGAGTTGGGCTGGGACCAAGAGCTAGCATTCTTCTGCTGCTGCTTTTTCTTCTTGTGACTGAGTGTGGTCTTAGTTTATTTAAAACTTTTTATTTGATTGTGGTAAGAATATGCAATATGAGATCTACCTTCTTAAAATTTTAAGTATACAATACAGTATCAGTGACGCTGTATAGCAGATCTCTGAAGCTTATTCATCGTAACTGAGATTTATGCCTGTTGATTAGCAACTGCCCATGTCCCCCTACCCACAGCCCCTGGCAACCAAGATTTAATTCTTTGATTCTGTTAATTAGACTATTTTAGATAGCTCATGTATGAGGTTTTTGTTTTTGTTTTTGTTTTTTGCATGCTGCACATTTTCCTTCTTTTTAAGGCTGAACAGCATCCCACTGTATGCACAGGTCACATTTTCTTTATCCATTCATCTGATGGACACTTAGGTTGCTTCTACATCTTGGCTATTGTGACTGTGCTGCAGTCAACATGGGAGGGTAGGTATCTCTTTGAGGTTCTAATTTTAATTCTTTTGGATAAACACCGGAAGCGGGACTGCTAGATCACATGGCAGTTCTATTTTTCACTTTTTGGTTGTGCCCCACAGAATGTGGGATCTTAGTTCTCTGACCGAGGATCGAGCCTGCACCTCCTGCATTGGACGCATGGAGCCTTAACCACTGGACTCCCCGGGAAGTCTCTATTTTTAATTTTTCTGAGGAATCTCTGTACTGTTTTTCATAGGAGCTGCACCAACTTATATTCCCACCAGCAGTGTACAAGAGTTCCAATGTCTCCATTTCCTCCATCAACACTTATCAGCTTTTGTCTTTTTGGTAACAGCCATCCTGCCACGTGTGAGGTGATATCACACCATGGTTTTGCTTTGCATTTTCCTGATTATGAGTGAGGCTGAGCACTTTTCATATGGCTGCTGGTACATCTTCTTTTAAGTAAACTCTGTCCAAATTCTTAGCCCACTTTTAAATTCGGTTGCTGTTTTGTTTTTTGTTTTTTTTGCTGTTGGGTTGTCCAGAGCCTGCACTCCCTCTTCATCACCAGCTACACAGCTCCTCCTACCCATGAGCACTGAGAATGTAAGGCAACTGAGAGTCCTCCTTTGGGTTCCACCAGGGGCCAAGTTGGCGACAGTGGCATGGGACATGGGATTGTTCGCAGGGACAGCTGCCCCAGCTGATGGAGATGACAGCTGCTGGCCTGGCCACCTGCATGGGGGTGTGAACTGCTCACTGTGCTGTTCCCACTCCCTTTCCACCCAACCAGAAATAAATGGCTGACAGCCTTTAACTAGCCCTTCACGTGAGTGGAGGGGCTGGGGTGCCAATGCCACCAGGCCAGCGTGCTCCTTCCGATATATGACGTGGCCTCCAATTTAAAGAAAGCTGAGCACTGAAGAATTGATGCTTTTGAACTGTGGTGTTGGAGAAGACTCTTGAGAGTCCCTTGGACTGCAAGGAGATCCAACCAGTCCATCCTAAAGGAGATCAGTCCTGAATATTCATTGGAAGGACTGATGCTGAAGCTGAAACTCCAAAAGTTTGGCCACCTGATGCTGAAGCTGAAACTCCAAAAGTTTGGCCACCTGATGCGAAGAACTGACTCATTGGAAAAGACCCTGATGCTGGGAAAGATTGAAGGCGCGAGGAGAAGGGGATGACAGAGGATGAGATGGTTGGATGGCATCACCGACTTGATGGACATAAGTTTGAGTAAGCTCCGGGAGCTGGTGATGGATAGGGAAGCCTGGTGTTCTGCAGTCCATGGGGTCGCAAAGAGTCAGACATGACTGAGCCACTGAACTGATTGAGGACCAAAAAAAAGAAAAACCTCTACATTTTAAATTTGGTGCGTACATTCCATTCGAGTTACATTATCCATATATATATGTATGTCTCTCAATATGGACTGTACCTCACCAGGCTCCTCTGTCCATGGGATTCTCCAGGCAAGAATATTGGAGTGGGTTGCCGTGTCCTTCTCCAGGGGATCTTTCCGACCCAGGGATCAAAACCCACATCTCTTATGTCTCCTGCACCGACAGGCAGGTTCTTTACCACTAGCGCCACCTGGGAAGCCCCAAGATATGCACACATATACACATGTCACTGTTATGATCACTTTTAACTGGACTACCTTCTGGAGAAATCTAAAACGGGGTCTAGAAGGAGCCATGGGTGGCCCTGGTCCTCAGGTATCATGCACAGTAGCCGGTGTTCATTCTGCCCCCTGCCCTCTATACTCCTGCAAGTCTCTCCTGATCACGCTGGGTCCATCGCCTGGGCACGGCTCTGCCCTGTGCTTTCCAAACCGCTCCTGCCCTCCTCCTTCTGCCCTGCGGAAGGCAGGGAGGACAACAGGTCGTCGCTACATGTCAGTAACGGCTTTGTAACATGGGGAAGTGTAGGACAGGCGGCTGGGGACTGTTGGGTGCAGTATCTCCTCTTCAAAATGCAGTCTCTTCATGAAGTGCAGCCCTTAACCACTGGGATATTCTGAATGAAGCCCAGGAAAGAGGAAGCCATGGAGTACTCTCCACAAAACAGCCTCACAGCTCCTGGGGAGAGTCAGGTGCTGGAAATTGGTTCATCAGATTTTACTTAACGCCGCAAAATAACAAGCCCTCCAAGTGACATTGCGTGCTGGGTTCCTCTGCTTCTTTCCTCAGGCCTGGCTCTGATGCCACCAGCACAGCATGAGATTGGCCTGAGTGGGTGTGTGTGCTTTCCCCCGTTAAGTGGATGTTAATTCTTCAGGCTGTCTTTTGGGCAGCAGCACATCAGCTTCCTGACCGTGACTTTTCTATAGTAATTTCTCTGGATTTTCAATTTAGTGTCAAAAAGAACATTGCGGGGGGGATGTCACACTTTTGGGAGATAAACAGTTTCAGAATGATCCTTGTCTAAAATCCTCAGGGGGATTTCCCTGGTAGTCCAGTGGCTAAGGACTCTGTGGTCTCAATGCAGGGGCCCTGGGTTCGATCCCTGGTCAGGAAACTAGATCCCACATGCCACAACTAAGGCCCAGCGTAACCAAATAAATAAATATGAAATTAAAAATATATATAAAATAAAATCCTTAGGGATACTGATGAATCAATCTCCTAGGGAAGTTCACATTTTGGTCAGATTAGCTGTAACACTCTGAGCATCACTTGCAAAGTGATGCAGGATATAGCGGTGCCCTGATGACCTCGGTAAATGAACCCTGTCTACCAGAAATAGATAATTGAATGAGCAGATAAATGAATGAATAATGGAGATCGGGCAAAATTATTTCTAATGGATCAGCTGAAATGAGTCACTCTGGTCACACACTCTGGAAGCCTGTATGATGTAGCCTCATGGCCCCTAAAAGACAGTTTCAGCACAAGGCAAGGTTGGCAGAAAGGTCTGAATAATAAGACAGGCATCTATAAACTTTCTCCAAGGAAATTTCAAGGGAGAAAAGATGGCTTATTCAGCACATGCAGAGAGTCAACTGCTCCTCTCATCAAAATCATTTATGTGTGTTTAAAGTTAAGACTGGTTCTACTACCTAATCCTGGGGAATCCAAAAAATATATCTGTTTTCTATCTTTACGCAAACAACTCTAGCCATGACCACAGAGCCCCCTCATCCAACATGGAAAAAGAGGAGGCTACTAGGTCTTTCCTGGCCTTCTCGCTTTTTCAAACCTTCTCGAAGAAATGAAAACAGCTGAATTCTGCCCGGCCTGCTGCTACAGCAGCTGCACTCAACCAATGCCTGGCCCCAGTCAGGGTTCAGGGAACATGCCCTGGCCTCCCCACTGCCCTGGCCTGGTGCCCTGCACACAGCAGGTGAGACCATGGGTGTGGGCACGGTGATGGTCAGAGGAGGCCAAGGACATAATTTATAATGTGTTGAATTAATGACTAAAGAGAAATCAATTATTTTTGCCAGTAATTAAGATTGCCACTTCCTCACGGTCACGGAACCTGAATCCCAATTCTGCTACTTGGAACCTTTGCCAGTCTGGGTCACTTAGCTTTCTCAGGCCTCCATTTCCTCATCTATCAAATTGGACTACAACTCCCAGCCTTGTGTTATTTCATCAAGTGATGCAGAGACAGTGCAGGTGAAAACCCCTGGGGAATGTCTGTTACAACCCCCTTCCTGTCCGGTTCACTCGTGCCCCTCACACTCTGGAGTCCTTCTTATAAGCAGGAGCTGTTGAGTGTCCACCTGCTCTGGCAGCTAACAGTGCCACATGCTGGGGGTCAGGAACGATAATTTTGCCTTGACATTCATCTGAAAATTCTAGACAATGTCACCTGGTCCTGGAGATTACTGACATGCTTGTGCTTATGTACTCAGTGGCTAACTTGTGTCTGACTCTTTGCGACCCCATGGACTGCAGCCCACCAGGCTCATCTGTCCATGTCATTTCGCAGGCAAGAACACTGGAGTGGGTTGCCATTTCCTCCTCTAGGGGATGTTCCCGACCCACGGATCGAACCGGCATCTCCCTCATCTCCTGCATTGGCAGGTGGATTCTTTACCACTGAGCCACCAAGGATTACTTGTCTTAGGTTGGCTCTAAAAGACGGTGCCACGTGATGCCATGCTTACCATCCCCGTGAGCATCACAGGAACCCCCAACCCCCATCCCTCAACTCTCCAGAGGGTGTGTTGAGGCTGAGTCAGGTGAGGGGAAGCCGCTGGCATTTCAGGCAGGGTTACAGGGCTAATACTGGGGCTGAGCCGCAAATAGGAAATGAGGTCAGAACACAGAAGGGCAGAATCAAGTTGCTCACAGCTGGGGGAAATTAGGTTTGGGAATGAGGACGGTCAGGGTCAAGGAGGGACGCGCCCACAGTTCACACTGGAGCCCTGACGGGTAGAGAAGCTTCCAGTCTGAGGACGACCAGGCAGCTCCCCAGTGGCCTGCACTGGGGACATGTCCCGTCCTTATTTTCCCAGAACTGATGCTTTCCTGGGAGCTCCTTAGCATCTTCTTGGAAAGCTGGCCACGCCCACCTAAGGGGAGATTCCCCCCAAACCCCCCTTTCCATTCTGAAATCCCTTTCGTCCTGACCTCCCGCTTTCTCTCTTATCAGCGAACCCCACCTGTTCTTGACCCCCCTCTGCCCAGCTAAGGCTCCGCCCACCTTTGAGGCTCCGCCCACCACTTATCTCACTGGAATTTGCAGTCTCATCTCCTCTACCCATTGTCTAAGCATATCAGGGCCACTGACCTTGAAAAGCCCCCTCTCCCTTATTTCCTCAAGCTATTCCCCCTTTGAATCCCTACAGTCCTCTGCTAGTTTTTAGGGGCTTGGTAACCTGTTTTGTGTTATGAAGATTTGTATGTGTCTTATCTTGCTTATTACCCTGCAAACCTCCTGAGGACAGAGACTGTCTACCTTATTTATGCAGCACCTGTGGTTCCGAGCATAATATCTTACCAGTGGGGCCAATAAATATTTACCCTGTTAAATTTTATGATAGTCTAATTTCTAAGAATGGGTACTCGTATTTCCCCCTATCTTTTTCCTCATTATAAAATGTAGTCACATTAATGTGGTCACATTACATGATGGTTTCTCTATAAATAAAATAGCTACTGGTTTCTGTTTTATCCTCCTCAGGCTCCAATACCCTCTCCTGCCTTCCTGGGTCCTCAAACATTTCTTCAAGGCAACAGTCATTTGATCTCTCTGGAAAACACTATTTTCTCATTCTGTGAGCTTCCCATCACACCTGTGGACAGCTGACACCTTTCTTGGTTTCGCTCTGGCCTGAGGTTGCAGCCTCCCATGTTTGACGGAGTGTCTCTGGTGCATCTTGTTACCCTGGGCAGGCAGGCAGGCCGGCCCCTGCATCTTCTGCATTATGAAGCTCCAGTAGTCAGCAGGCTACTGTCACTCACTATCTCTGGTTGTCACTCACACATGCACCTCGCCCATCGCCCATCGGCCCCTTCCCTGCCCTCCCCTAAGTCGTGACTCATTGACATCAAGGTCCTCCCATACTGCCACATGCTTCAGCTCTGTTCCTTCCGAACCCTGGGGCTGCTGCAGAGGCAGTCTGTACTTCCAGCTTGCTCTGTGCCCTCAGCCCCGGCAGCGGCCTGATGGGTGGAGAGATGGCTTTCTCATCCTCCTTCCCCTCAGATCCACTATTCGGTTCTCTCCTGAGCACATATGTTGAGATTCAGTGTCAATTCAACTGTTAAAATGATATTCCAATCTAGTCAACTGTCAGATTTTAAAATTGCCTTTTTCCAGTTGTGGCAAAGGGCCCTGTGAGGTTGCTTGTCCTTCTTATGTCTGATGCCACAGATGTGTGGACACGCTGCTCCAGGTCAGGGCCCGGGCTGGGGTTGGGAGGAGCCTTTCCCTTTGGGAAGGGACTGGGAGGCACGGGGCATGGCCTCAGCTTGGGACTGTTCTCCTAAGGAAACAAAGGAAACTGGGTCTCCAAAGGAAACCGAGGCCAGTTCTGGAACAGGCAGGCTGGGAGTGAAGCACTACGCCCCAGCCCTCAGCTCCTTGGCCTCTCTGATACCTGACCCAATGCTAGGACAGAAATGCTCCATCATATGCTTCTCTGAGACACACTGAAGACCGGGCTGGGCCATTAAAGAGGACACTGGAATGAGCGCTACACAAGCCCTCTCATGAAAAGACAAGACGCTGAGCTCATTATAGAGGTGGGAAGGGAATGCCCCATGCAGGAAGGAATAGCTGTAGTGATAATGTTTTAATCAGTCTATCAGCACATCATGTAATGATTTCAAAGGTAAGAATTTATCATCTAATCAAAAGGATTTGTGATTATAATCAGTGACATTGTTTCCAGTTAGGAATTAATAATTTGGGCCTAAATGTGAATGTTATCTTCACATTGGGTCACAGGATGTGCTCTGACTGGCAGGCCTCCCTTCCCAGGTCCTGGGTCCCAGTGGGAAGAGCCAGCAGGTTGGGGTTGTGAGATTTCAGATCTACAAGGCTCCGAGGCCCAGGAATGCTCAAGACCAGGGGACCAGCTGTTTAGAGGGGGAAGTTTCAGGGGACCATCAGACAGCCCAAACTCACACCAAACTCTGTTTCAGTCTGGCTGACAAGGGTAGGAAAGAGGCTCTGGCACCAGGGTTAACAGTCTCGCAAATACAATATTTCTTTCCTCTCCCCCAGAAGCATACAGAGAGTGAAATGACTTCTTACTACTTTGGAATAAACAGTAATGTTCTCTGGGTAAAAGGCCACCTGGCAGTTTGAAAGACTGGGTTAATCAGACACAGGGAAATTTCTGATTAGTGGGACAATTACCTCAAATTCCGAGAGAGCCTAGGCAATGTTTGAGAAACAGCCTGACCACCTGGGAATACATTCAATAGCCCGAGGCAGAGATTTTTTAGCTTACGAGGGTTGAAATATAATGGCACTGTGTGCCTGACTTTTATGGTCTCACGTCCCCCAAATGTAGAGGGCCTATAACTATTTTTTAAGACCAGATTGAGTCAAAATTATTTTTGGCTTTCAATAATTATAGAAATCTGTTTGAAAAGTAGAAAGTGAAGTGTTAGTCATTCAGTTGTGACCCCATGGACTGTAGCCCACTAGGCTCCTCTGTCCATGGGGATTCTCCAGGCAAGAATACTGGAGTGGGTTGCCATTCCCTTTTCAAAGGGATCTTCCCCACCCAGGAATCGAACGGAGGTCTGCTGCATTGCAGGCAGATTCTTTACTGTCTGAGCCACCAGAGAAGCCCAAATCTGTTGGACCATCCCCTGAAATCACTTTAGGGCTCCAGGACATGGCAAGGCCAGGATTCAGGGATCAGGAGAGAAGGATGGATCATCACTTTGGATGACGGGGAAGTGGTCCAGGCCCACCAACGACTGTCTCTGGGTGAGCCGGCCACGCACCGCGCACCCCCACTCCACTCCTTCCTGGTGTCTGAAGGCGGCACGGCCTCACCTGGTGGGGGCGTGCTTCTGCTCCTCCTCCTCGTCCGTGTCGCTGCTGATGGTGATGACGCTGACCGTGGGGCTGGGGGTGTCGGGGATGACGATCGTCTGCCGCTGCCGCTCCCTGGTGGTGCTGGAGGCCCCGTCGCCCCAGCCGCATGTGACCGACGAGCTGCAGGCGGGGCTGCTGTGCACCAGGGCGCAGCGCGGCGGCGTGTTCTCCTTGACGCGCTTGGACCGCTGTGGGGAGCTGACAGCCTGAGAGGAGGACACCTCACAGGTGGAGACGTTTCTGGAATGACAAAGCCACACACACTCATGGAGAAGGTCAGGGCCGCCAGGTCCTTGCAAGAAGCCCAAATGTCTAGAAACACCAGCATGGCCAAGTTGACAGGGTAACAGGCAGGAAGGCCAGGGGCCTCCAAACGGAGGAAATAGGCTGCAAGTCAGACATTTTTTTCTCTCTTCCTTAAGCGGCAGGAGGAAACAAACTACAAGTGTCAGAATTTTTTCTCTTAAAATTCTGTGCTGCCATCACAACACCTAGTTCCACCTAAACTTAACTTTTCTCAAACCTTGAGCTAAGCAATGAGTTTTTCTTATGGAAATGTTTTCCTTAAGCTATGTTAATGAAACTATGTATTTGCTTTGGAATTTGGCTTTCTTCAAAATGGTTCCACTTAAGACTAACTTTTGGCTGATAATAGCTCAACAAACCAGTATTCATATCAATTGTTTTATGGCTGGGGGATGACACACCTCTTGCCATCCTATCTCAAAAATGCATATTGTGGGAGAGGGGCCTGGTGAAACTCCATCAGCCTTGAGGTATCTCTCTTATCTGATTAATAGCTTTCTAACAGACATAAATAGCTTGCTAAAACTAGCGGGGGGTTGGGGAGGGCATGCTCAGTCCCCCTTCTGATATCTATGTCAGAAGCTTTCTCTGTTCCTTTTTTATACTTTTATAAAACTCTGCTACACAAAAGCTCTTGAGTGATCAAGGCTGGTTCCTGGTCCCGAAGTTAAATCTTTTTCGGAGATCAGGAATCCGACACCATTCATCGTAAGCTATCAAAATCTCTATAAATCAGATAGAGGACCAGTGCACTCGGGCTTAACCAGACTGCAGAGGCGGTGGCCTGTGGGACTCTTTCAATTGCTGCACAGACAGGGCAGCATCCTGGCTTCTCTGGGCTCTGCCCGCTGTGGGACAAAGTGGGTAGCCAGGGCTCTCAGGAGAGGACAGAGGACCGTGCCCAAGCACTGGGCCGATCTTGGAGGGGGGCGGATTTCAGGGGTGTCTGCCCCAACGCAGCCCCCTGACTTCAGGGTCAAGGCCTAACTTCCTAAGTTCAATGTTGTTATCCTCCCCAGGGTATTGAGTGAGGTCTTGTTTTGGAGGGAGGTGGAAGAAAAGATATTTGCACATAAAGCTTTCGTTTCCTTGCTCATGGCTGGTTTACCACCGATTCAATGACAATACTCATTTCCTAAGACTTTCTGGAGCTAAAAGATCTAAGGTTAAAGTGTAGCTTTGTCTCCTTCCTCCTCTGGGAAATGGACACAACCATAAAAGTATCTGTGGGGGTATAATTTTTCAAAAATTTATTTTTCTGGGGACTTAATAGGCGGTCTAGTGGTTAAGACTCTGCCTTCTAATGCAGGGGACATGGGTTCAATCCATGGTTGGGGAACTAAGACTCCACATGCCTCGCAGTGCAACCAAAAAAAACCCCCAAACAAGTCCTGGATTTTGACACATGAGTCTCACAGGAAGCTTACCAGTCTGTTTCAATCACAATGAAAAACCAGGAAAAATGCAAAAGGAAAATGTATCCTTAAGGGACCTGTAACTCTTGATTTTGATCAACTAGAAATTACTTATCAAAAAAGCCAATGTAGTTTCTGGTAACTTTGGAGAAAAAAAGACCTTACTTTTCCCCTCCCCATCAACTATTGCTGACCTTGGTTGTATCTATACAATGAGACCAAAGCCAGCCTATAATGAAACTTAAGATTGTGATATGTCCTTAGAGATTCTAGCACCTTCTAGCTAAAGGGAAGATAATTAGATGAAAATAACTCCATAAAGGTGGGTCTATTTAATTTTCTATTTAGTCGGTATCAGATATGTTGGTTGTTCCTTTTGGGGGACTCCTAATAAGAAGTTTCACTGATAAGATTGTTCTATTATTTGTACTTACCAGAGAACTTTGTATTTGTTATTACTAACACGGTACAATTTTGAGATTAAGTTTTCACTACTCCAGCAGTTAAAATGTGTCTACTTGGCATTTTTAAAGAAAAGTATGCCTGATCGTACTGCCTGCCAAAGGGGAGAGCCTTCTGGTTTTCCCAATTGTTTTCCCTAAGGCACTGGTTTTAAAAATAGGCAAACCCATAATTTTCACTATAGTCCCACTGATCTTGAAATGCACTGGCAGTGAGCCTTCTAAAGCCAGCTGGGTGGTAAGAAGGCAACAAAGAGGGACTTCCCAACAGGTCAGAGGCTAAGGGTTCTTCTTGCCCCTACCTGGCCAAGGTGAGAACACAGAGGCTAAGCTCAAGCCAGACCAGGGTTCTGGCGACTACCCACCAGACTGAGCATGACAGCACGTGAGGATTGCAACAGGGGCCTCTGGTGCCACCCAATCTAACACAGACATGGGTGTTTTGTCACAGGGCTGTCAAACAAAAGCATTCTGGAAGCCTGCCACTGATCTGACATGAATTTCCCTAAGTTGTCAGAAACAACCAAATAAGAATCTTGTTCAGGAAGGATGACAACTTCAGGAAGTCAGCTCTTGGATTAGTTTTCAAATGAAAAAGAATGAAAAGAGGCAGATCTAATTTCTGGCATCTTGCTATACAAGGAAGTATAAAACCAAAATTCACTAGACATTTCATGTATTACTTGACTTCTCTTGATTAACCTATTCCAAATAAGCAATTAGGGACCTCCAAGCCACTGCAGAGAGATGTAGGAACAATTTTACAGCCATACAATTTTGATCTCGATTTTTTTTGTTTGTTAGGAAATCTCTATTTTTTTAAGTAAGGTATATTGAGGTATCATTTACATACAGTGAAAGACATCCCTGTGAATTGTTTGATGAGTTCTGACAAATGTACAGTCATGTAATTCCCATTACAATGCAGATACAGAAATCTGTCATCACCTTGAAAAGTTCCCTCTAGTCCTTAGCAGGTCCTGATCTATGTCTCTATAGTTTTGTTGCTGTTCAGTTGCTCAGTTGTGTCTGACTCTTTGTGACCCATGGACTGCAGCACATCAGGCTTCCCTGTCCTTCACTCTCTCCCAGGGCTTGCTCAAATTCATGTCCATCGAGTTGGTGATGTCACCCAACCATCTCATCTTCTGTCCTTTTCTCCTCCTACCTTCAATCTTTCCCAGCAATCTTCAATCTACACACTCTATAGTTTTACCTTTTCCAAAATATCATACAAGATGAATCAAACAGCACATGGCCTTTGGTCAATCTTAATTTTTTTTAAGAGTTCATGGAGATGAAACTGGATTTAGAGGAAATGGGAAAGATCATTAACCAAAGTTATTGCTTATATTTTACCAAATAGCTGAATGAGTTAAATTTCTGACATGAGACTTCAAATAAAACACATTTCTCTACTACTTCTAAAAAAAAGTTATGGTTTCAAAAATGCATCTTCAGAGGGTAGTCTGAGTGTTTTCTAGATAAGTGGAAGGGGACAAAATCACTAAAGACGTGGACACTGAACACTGTGGTCTGAGGGCCCCACCCTTAGGGTGCTGGTAGGGCCAGCACTCACATAGACCTCAGGATGAGTGCCTCCTTCAAAATCCCATTCCAGGGATACAGATCTTTAACTTCTAATCTCCTTGAAGTTTTCTTTCTCTGACATTTCTTACACACCTACCTCGCAGAAGACTGGTGTTGCTTATTCTTCCGGGAGGAGGTGGTGCTGGTAGGTTGCTGCCGCATCACGTGGGCCACGCCCACATTTAAGGGTTGAGCTGCTGGAAGGGTCACATGACCAGTCAACAACGCAGGCTGCTGCATGATGGGATTGTAATGGCTGCCATGAGCATGCGTGTTCCTGAAAGGACGATGGGAAAACAGATTCTTTGATGGTTTAATAGAAACAGAGCTCCTTTAGAAGATAAAGTTCCCTCCCCCCCATTAAAAGTCAAATTAAAATCAAAAGGTAGTTCTCACACCGAGGGGAGAGCTGTTGAAGAGACAACCCAGGTGACTTCACTGGGTGTCTCTGGTGTAGGAATGTTTAAGTGGCATGGACACAATTTGTTGGTGAGTGAGAAAGGGCACATTTCAAGTGGGGAGAATGCCCAGTAGGCAGACTCAGCTTAAGTTCTGGGAAGAGGAAATAAATATTCCCTTCTGCTCTTCAAGACCCTAAACAGCTAACTGGGCTGTGTATTTCATTTTATAATTTACAAAGCGCCTTCAATGGGTTGTTCCACTCTGTGAGGTAGGGAGGATATCTTAGTAATACCGTTTTGTAAGTGAGAATATTGCAGTTTATGTGAAAAACAAACTTTGAAGACTGGGAGGCATGTCTTTCTGGCATTAGGAAGTGTTAACATTCTTTAGAATTCTCTCAGCAGTTAGCACAATGCTCAGGAATGTAGCAGCTGATCAGTGAGTTACATGCTTTCTGAATGAACAACTAGATTAACTGAAGGTTGACTAGACATGTACAGAGTTTGGTACTAAGTGAAAATTAGTTACTAACAGACACATGTTGATAGAAATATTGGCAGCTATAATCCTGAAAATGGGTTATGTGAGATCTGGGTTGTATGGTGCTGTTAGGCTTATTCCCACAGAAATATTAAGAATGATGATGAATTTAGAGAGTTGCCCATAAAAACTCATTTAATACATGGTAAAATAAAGAGCTATAGGAGAGTTCATATGAATTTTTAAAATATTATGAAATTTAAGAAAAAAATTGAACACAAAGAAAAGAAGTAGGGAGATACTTTTGTAGAGATTCTGATAGTTTTTTGGACATTTAAGTGAACTTTAAAAACTGATGTTATAGCTCCTTTACTTTGTTGCTATTTCTTCTACAGACATGGCATTTTCCCCTTTGACACAGGTCTAGCATAGCTATGATTGCAGATGTTCTTTGGGCTACATATGAAATGGAGAAGAAACTGAAAAGAAACTGTGTTGGCTTTAGGTCTCTACTGTGGTAACCAGGTAAGAGATGAGGAGGGATGAGAGATAAGAAGATGTGCATGAATGAGTTAAGAATGTCAGTATCTCTGAAATTAAATAAGCTGTAAATGCTGAAAGACAAAGGAAAATGGAAGTACAGCATACATGTGGTCTCCTGGGAGAAAAAGGGGTAAGGGAAAAAACAACTGGTCAAACAGCTTTCCACTTGGTTGCTGCTGCTAATGAGCTGGAGAGGGAAGGTGGTCTTGCTGAGCGTTCATGCTGTGAACGGGGGAAGGGCAGATCACAGATTTGTTGCTGCCTGTCATGGATCAGGCGCTGGTATGAAGTGAAATGTTAGTCACTCAGTCGTGTCCGACTCTTTGCGACCCTGTGGACTGTAATCTGCCAGGCTCCTCTGTCTGTGGGATTCTCTAGGCAAGAATACTGGAGGGGGTAGCCATTCCTTCCTCCAAGGGATCTTCTCGAATCACAGATCAAACCCAGGTCTCCCACATTGCAGGCGGATCCTTTACCCACTGAGCCACCAGGGAAGCCTGGTGCTGGTATGGTACATGTTAAATCCAGTCAAGTGCTTCGTCTTTTATCTTAAATTTAAACTTCCCAACAATCTGATGAATAGGCATTACTGTCCCTACTTTACTGAAGAACTGAGGCTCATACAGGTTAAGTAACTTTTCCCAGGACATGCAGGGCCAGAAATGAACCCAGTTTACCTGGCCTGAAAGTGCTTCCAGTGAGAGGGGGTGGACGTGGGTGTTGTCAGTGGAAAGTGAACGGGACTGATAAACAGCCTACGTTCCTCTCTTCTTTCTACTAAATTAGAATTAGTAAATTAGTAATTAGAAAACTAAATGCAGGACAGAGGACACTGCAGTTGAGGCTGGACTGGGGGCCTGTCTCTCTGCTTTTCATCAGAGCTCTTCACTCATAGCAGCCTTACAGGACAGAAAAAGAACTGTCGGGAGGTCCCATGGCTGGTTTGGGGACTGTCAGAGGGTGAAGGGTGTGACCTACCCTGATGCTTCAGCTGAAAGAGAGACAGCCCAGAGGGCCATGGGAAGTTGGGGCCAACTTGGGAGACTGCCATTTGGCTCTGCACTTGTGAAGGTGGGCATTGAGGGTGGTGTTGGGATGGCAAAGGTGGCAGGTATAAGGAAAAGTGGAAAGTGGCCATAAAAACAACAAAGCCACATGTTAGTGATGAAGTTGGTGAGTAGGATGGGGTGGAAGGTTCTGGAAACAGATGCAGAGGTTGTGGTGTGCTTGTAGCTGTCAGCTGGATGTCTCTGGGCTCTGTGGAAAGTGTACTTTGATCTCAAAGATATGAGCATCAACTGAAAAGACACACTCAGCAAACACAGCAGAGTTTACCATTCCAGATAAACCCCTTTCTGTCATGCCTTCCCCCAGGAGGTCTGATGTGACTCCAGCATGCTCGCGTCTGAAAACACCTCGAGAACACTTCCTAGGATTGCTTAGGAGCTCCTGGATCTCTTCTGCATCCTTTCACTGGTAACAGATCTTTGTGGGAGTGGAATTGAATTCGGAGAAACAACCAAAAATCATCCCAAGCCAAGTCTGCTGAATCACACTGGTGATCAGGTAATGGAACTGAATTTGGAGTTCAAAATGACAACAGATCATAAAGTAACCAAGCTGGTTTTCTGGTGTCCTGGTATGCATTTATTTAAAAATAACCTCTCATTACACTGCAGTCTCAGGCCACATGGTGTGCTTGTGTGCCTAGTTGCTCAGTTGTGTCTGACTCTTTGAGACCCCATGAACTGTAGCCTGCCAAGTTCCTCTGTCCATGGGATTCTCCAGGCAAGAATACTGGAATGGGTTGCCATGCCCTCCTCCAGGGGATCTTCCCAAACCAGGGATCGAACCCAGGTAGGCCACAAGCTACTCTTTTTAATTTAAAAAGCCCTCTACAAAGCGGGGGACTCTGGTACCAGCCAGCCTGGCTGCCCTCTGGGTCAGCGGTGGACGTGCCTCCCATCCCAGTCCTGCCCGTGCCATGCTCACCTCCAGTCGGCCAGCTGCTGGGTGCCGGCCATGGTCTCCGGAATCACAGTTGCGTGCTGCACCGAAGTGTGCGTGGCCACGCCGGTCAGCTGTTGCCACGCCGGGGGAAGCAGGATCTGCTGGGTCCCACTTGGCCAGGCCTGCTGTAGGGCAGAGGACACCTGCTATCACTATGTCTGACAATCATAAATCAGCTGGCATGAGTCAAGAGCTTATTCTGTGCTCAAGGTTGTGCTAGACCCCTTGATAGGTGTGACAGTGGAGACCTGCTCTGTGACCTCAAACACCAGGGCACACATGAACACATGTGAAGTCAATATAAGATAATAGGTAGGAATATGGGCAAAGAACTATATGGAAGTGATTCATTCACACTGAAGAATGATTTATTTATAAATCTGCTCTAATGAACAATGCTTAAAATTCCCAAAAGTTCACTTACTGATTTGTTTTGTGACACAATTGTGTGTAAGAGATTGGGGGAGTTGAATTGGGTCATACAAGGGTAACTCCTTGCCCTCAAGAAGTTTTCTGCCTAGTATCCTTTATTTAATATTTTACCCTTTGTTTAGCAGTTAGAATGTAGAGGTGCAACTTGTGTTATCTTCTGAATCTAAGTTAACATAATTCTGAGATCACCAAGTATTGACATCTCCCTACATCCGAGGGCAAACAAGTGGGAAGTAAAATTCTTAGCTGGGATCTTTAGCTTAACTGAGAATTACCTTCACTCTTCATGGCAAAAATGAAACAGTAAGGAAGTCACAGTTCGATTTTTTATAAACACCAAGCTATTTCTTAAGAAGTCGAAAATGAACTTTCTCGATTCCTCCTTGAATGAACTTACAGGTGTGTGTGCATACACGTGTGTGTGTGTGTGTTGTGTTTTGAGCCCTCTGTATCTTCAATCACTATTCTGCTTGCCTTTGGTTATTAAATGATTCACTCTGAACACAGTTGTCCAAAGTTGGACTCTTGAAGGAACGCTGCTAAGGTAAAATACCTCTTGGGCAGGTCAAGGATTTAAAGACTTGGGGTCTTAGCTCTCTCTCTCTTTCCATCAGGCTGGAGATTGTGCATATGTTCAATATATGTGTTTTGGCTCATATGAACAAACAAGCACTTCTGGAAATGGATTATAAATTTGAGTCAAAACTTCATAAACAGTGACATGTACTAAAATGATATGGGTTCCTCTTAGATTTGAGTGCATAGTTCACCTGGTCTATCCTGTTATCACTGTTGTACATGAGACTCAGTGAGATCTCTTATGCCTTTTAGATATTGCCTGTTTGCTTACTGATCTTTTAAAATATAGTCAAAAAGCTCAGGGACCACAGATTATACAATAAGTGCTTAAGAAATGTTTGTTGATAAAATGAAAGAAGCAATTCTACCAAGGCAATTAACTATACTTAACTGTATTTCAGGTTCACGGAATTCAAACACAGTAAGCAGAAAAATAATTTAATTGATTAAAATAATTATGAGCTCAAAAGCTTAAATGAATAATAGTCTCATTGGCAATAAGAATTCTACTGATTTTGTTTGGAACTTATTTCAGATTCCATGAAAAGCCTGTGTTTTGACTAATGTCATTTTGAAATAATAAATCTTGATATCAAGTTAAGGACATTATTTCTTCCCTGTTTCCCTAAAATGAATCTTAGCATTTTACCTCAAAGAGATGGGGTAAAAAGATATTTCTGGACCTCTATAACTGATGGATATGTTCAACTCATTTGAGACAACACTTTGCATCAGCTATTTCTATAATTTATTACTACTTTATAATCTGTAAGATTAGAGCCAATATTTCTGGATGCACATTGTGTGCCAAGCATAAAGCTAAGACCATAAATGGATTCTCTGACTTTATCTTAACACCAATCCTGTGAGGTAGGGACTATTCTCCCCTCCCATTTCTCAGATGAACAAACTGAAACACAGAGAAGTTAAGTAGCTTGCCTGGACACATAGTAAATTAACCATACATTTACAGCTCTCCCTCTTTTAAGCCCAACTAAAATGACAGTGAAGGAATGAAAAAATACATATAGATCTGTAAGGACACAGAGAACAGGGAGGGACAATAACAGTTAACAGAATTTCAGAAGCTGGAAAACAGAAGAGTGATTACTAAGTTAGCAGACTGAAGGTACGTAAGGTCAAGTCTGAATATTAAACCCTGGGATTCTGTCACCCTCAGATTCCTGGTATGAAGGATTATTACCCCACCCCTCGCCCCCAATCTTAAAGCAGGAACCTGGTGGAGTCTCTCCTGGGAAACTGACTATTCCAAGAGAAAAAAACTACAGATACATTCGATGAGAGGGGACCTGCCAATGAAAATGCTGAGCTCACTCCTTATCCAATAGAGAAGTCCACCCCCTGCCCCTGAAGCTTTCCAGTTAGTTTTTAGTCCTTCAGTCTTAGATATGAATGAACAGCCAAGGATCACCAGACTTTAAAGGAAGTTTCTATCATGAAAGAGACTAAAACAAAAAATGAAACTCTGAGGAACAACAACAGTATAGGAATCGGAAGAAAATATAAAAAAATATGTAATTAGTGTCCCCAAAGAGGCTGAACATGTATATATATCCATGAAACAAGATATATAAAGGATATATATCCATATTCTGAGAACAAGAAAACTCTTGGAAATGAGAACAATGACAATAGAAATGAACAGTTCCATACAGATGGGAAAATTTTAGAAAGTAGCATAGATAGAATATATACAGAGGAAAGGTGGATGGGGGTGAGGGTGGGAGATATGAAAATCATTAGATCAGTTCAGAAGTACCAGTGCTCAATTAACAGGAATTTCACAAAAAAGGAACAGAGAAAATGGAGGGGAAGAAGTTAACAAAGGCAAAAATAAAAGAAAATTCTCCAGATAAAAAGGGCAATAGGATGTACCGGACAGTGTATTCTAAAAGACTCATGAGAAAGCATGTAGCCGTGAATCTCATGTCCACCATGGACAAGGAAAGTCTTAAAAAGCTTTCAGAAGGAGGAAAAACAACAGCCACTGAACTTCTCAATATGCTCAAAGACACCAGTACATCAAACACACAAGCCTTTTAGAGCTCTGGAAGACTTTGGGGCTGCATAATAACACATACGGAGGAAACTGACCCAATGAAAAGATGAGACAATACTAATTCCAGGAGAAACAACTTGTATAGGAAAGGAAGCAGAATCGTAGTATGTTATGAGGCTCAGCTGAGAATAATACAATACAATATTGATGATAATAATTATGTAGATAATATAAAGTGGTTGAATAAAAACTTACAAGGGAGGAAAAGGGAGAAAGGAAAAGTGAGAGAGAGAGGAAGAGAGTGTGCCTATGAGTGGGCTTTATGTTCCGGGGACGGAGGGTTAGAGGGCTAAGCATTCTTCCATTGTTGATTGATACCTAAAGTGGAAAAATCAGTAAGAAGCAGTTAAAGAATGCAATTTAGAAACATGGATTTAAATAACTAAATGAAACAGTTAAAAACACAGATGCCCAGTCCAAGTTCGATGCATGAAACAGGGCACCCAGAGCCGGTGCCCTGGGACAGCCCAGAGGGATGGGGTGGGGAGGGGGTGGGAGGGGGGTTCGGGACGGGGGCACACATGTACACCCATGGCTGGTTCATGTTGGTGTATGGCAAAACCCACCACAATACTGTAATCAGCCTCCATTTAAAATTAATTAATTAATTTAAAAAATGATTGTTTTGGGGGAACGGAAATTGGGGACGGGATAGAGCAGGGACTGCTATTTTCTTAGAAGTTTGCAGTGGCATTTAATTGTAACAATTAGACACATGTATTACTTTGAAAAAGAATTAAATTTAAATTCAAAAATAACTTCTCTGAAGTCAGACAGCCAGTGAGTGGTGGGGATGCTATCTGAACATGGGCAGTGGAATTCCAGAGCCCATGCTCTCAGCCAATATACCACTCTTTTTATAGAGGTGATACACAAAAATGATGGCCCAATTCAGGATCAGGTGCCTAAGAGTCGTATGAAAAAGTCTTCCTTATTTATTAGCAATATCAGGCACCCAGCAAGACTGGCACAGACAGCAAGACAGAATGGTTGGAAAGACCGGTTGCTGAAAATGACCAGAGAAGGTTTTGAGAAGCGTTGAAGTTTTGTATTTTGGAAAGTTTAAAGAATCCAAGACAATGGTTTATCCTTAGGGAAACATTTAAAGGGGTTCAGGTGATATGAGTTAATTGGCTATAAGAATGCACAAAACTTCTTCACGGCAGGGCGGAGTCTACAAGGATCTGGCAAACAGAAATCTCCATATCCTGAGGCTCTGGATGGTCCAAGGGGGTTTGGGATCCTGCCATTTGAAAAGTGAGATAAATTCAATATCCTCTCAATCAAGACGTGTACTTCCCATCTCTCTACCTTTACTGGCTCATGCACAATTTCTTTCTTTTTAAAAATTTTAAAAATTTATTTTATTTGTTTATTTGGCTGAGCTGGGTGTTAGCTGCAGCACGTGGGATCTTCAACCTCTGTTGTGGCAGGCAGCATCTTTAGCTGTGGAGTGTGAACTTAGTTGTGGCATGTGGGGTCTAGTTCCCTGACTAGGGATTGAACTTGAGCCCCCTGCATTGGGAGCGTGGCGTCTCAGCCACTGGACCAGCAGGGAAGTCCCTCATTCACAATTTCTGATGGTGGTCAAGATGTCAACTCTGGGCTGGGGGCTGGGCGGACAGAGATGAAAGCTCCTTTTAGGCGGTACCAAAAAAGCATTACTGGTAAGGCAATCCATATGATCAGCCTTGTGTTATTGAAATGACAGGGTGTGATTAATTTCCAGAGACACATCTTTGGGGTGCACCAGAGAGACTGTTTCCCTTTTTAGGGACATGTGATGCTACAGCGGGGGGCGGGGGGGGGAGGGAGGGGTTGGAAAATGGCAGAGCAAACAAAGCTAACACGAAGGATGGATTCAAAAGACTATTTCTAAACATGCACTAACTCCTTGAAAAGATTTAAATATCTAGATAAAAAGAAATATACTGAAATTTGGGGATATATTTAAAGTAATAATATTTGGAGTGCCTCTGCCTGATACCTAATCTAATCCCAAGAAAAACGAAGGCATCAGTGTCAATGTTTTATTGATGCTTTTAAAAAAATAGCTGCCATACTAGTTTTTAAGGGCTCCCCTGGTGGCTCAAATGGTAAAGAATCTGCCTCGTTTTGCAAGTTGCTTATTTTTTTTTTCTTTGAAGGGATCATTAAAAAATACCTAGGAGAAAGCTCCACCTTAATAGGCTAACATACTGGCATGGATTGGGTGATAAACAAGAAAAATCAAAAGCAATCAAAAGCAATCAATAAACAAAAAGACACACAGTGACAGTGGATAGAACAGGACAGTTCTCATTTTTTGTTTTTTTTTTTAAAGTTAATATCTCTTAGACAACTCTGTATGTCAAGACACTTTGGTCTACCATGTCCTTTTTAATGGCTATATGGTGTTCCATTTTATGCTCTTATCAATTTAAACAAATTTCCTCCTGAAGAACATTCAAACTGCTTCCAGCAGTTCCCTGTTATAAACACTGTAGCAATTAAAATCCTTGTACATGTAATTTTGGTTCACTTCCCCACTTAGAGCTGTAGGTTAAATCCACTTGGAGATTTATAGTGCTCCAAGGACTCCTTTTCAAGTAGGCAGTTGGTACAGCCCTTCCCTGCTATGATTAAAGGACTGAGACAAATTCGGAAATATTGGGCCTATTGGTTTCCACCGAACTGAACAATGAGGAATATCTACTTTAGCTAGTAAGCGATGCTATGTATTATTTCTTTCAGAGATGGTTCCTGGCTTCCTAGGGTTAAGTATGCAAACACAAAAAAGGATCTATAAGTACCCTTTAAGAGTACATGTGAATTCTGCAGGTTTTGGCTCACAGAGGAGCAGCACTGAGAGACGGGCCTGAATTTCGGCTCCCAGTCAGATGAAGTGTGAACAGGCTGCCGTGCCCCTGGAGTGAGTGGTAGTTCTCCTGATCTACCAGGGCCTTTTCTGAACTCCATGCTACCAAACTGTGCAAACAAAAGGGAGCTATAAGGACCAGAGAGAGAGAGGAAGGAGTACAGGTGTGCTTTATATATCGAAGGTTCTCTATTTAAACTTTCAGCAAAACAGAATTTTGTGCGCCACCAGAAACTGGTGAGGGTGGGCATCTGCAGTCTCAATCTGGGCATAAGAACAAAGAGATGAAGAATGGCTAGTGTCAATCTCAAACAAGCTGTTCCTGAAAACAGAAGAAGTAATAATATCCAATGTATCTTATGAGCCTGGGTGTAGTCTCCATGCCCAAAGCAGATAAAGATTCTATAAGAAAAAGAAATCCATGCCACTTCCTCACGTACGAACCTAGATGCAAAAATACTAACTGCAGTATTCACAAACAATCCAGAATTGAAAAGCACACAAACACATCAAGTACCATATCCTCAAATAAAGTTCACCTTGAAAATATTGATACAAAGATGATTTAACATTACAAAATCTATTAAGTAACTTGCTACATTAACAATTGAAGGAACAAAAACACAGGAGTATTTCAATAGGTGGAGAAAGGACATTTGATGCAGTTGAACATTAATTCATTATGAAAATTAGCAACTTGATAAAGTGTCCCTGCTGCTGCTGCTGCTAAGTTGCTCAGTCGTGTCCGACTCTGTGCGACCCCATAGATGACAGCCCACCAGGCTCCGCCGTCCCTGGGATTCTCCAGGCAAGAACACTGCAGTGGGTTGCCATTTCCTTCTCCAATGCATGAAAGTGAAAAGTGAAAGGGAAGTCGCTCAGTCGTGTCTGACTCCTAGCGACCCCATGGACTGCACCCTACCAGGCTCCTCCATCCATGGGATTTTCCAGGCAAGAGTACTGGAGTGGGGTGCCATTGCCTTCTCCCTAACAGCTCTTTAAACAAAATCTCTAGTGGCAAACAGCAAGAAGAATCTCCTTTAAAGTTAAGTTCAAGTTAAGGATGCTCAATATCAACACTCTTATTAAACATTGTTTTGGAGGTACTGTTGGCACAGTGTCATGAGAACAATAAATAAAAGTTATAAAGACTGGAAAGGAAGAAACAAAATTGTATCACTTTTAAATGAAAAAAATAGTCTACAGAGAAAATCCAAGGGAATTCACAGAAACAATCAGAACTAATCAGAGTTTGGAAGGACTGCTGGATAACAAACTCAATGGAGCAAAACCAGTTATATTCCTATTAACCAAAGACAAATAATAAGAAAATACAGTTAATAAAGTTATTAATAACAGAACTGTAAAATATTTAGGAATGATTCTAACAAAAGAAAACTCTAGTGAAAGGAATAAAAGGTAACTTATATACAGGTATATACCATGTTCAAGGATGAAATGACAATATTACAAAGATGTCAATTTTCCTAAAAGTGAATATAAATCCAATGCAGGTCCAATAAACACAAATCAGGGTTCTGGGTTTTTGTCTTGTTTGTTTTGGAACTAAAATTCTTATGTAAAGGTGAGGATAAAATTCACATAGAAAAGCAAAGGGACAAGAACAGACAGGGAAATTTTGAAGAACGCGATAGGATCAGGGCTTTTCCCACCAGATATCAAGACATACATTAAAGTTATAAAATCAATAGTAAAGACAATAGGATATTAGAGAGGCCAATTGACTAGAACAGAGTGAGTCCAAAATTGTTGTTTAGTTGCTCAGTTGTGTCTGACTCTTTTGTGACTACATGGACTGTAGCCTGCCAGGCCCCTCTGTCCATGGGATTTCCCAAGCAAGAACACTGGAGTGGGTTGACATTTCCTTCTTCAGGGGATCTTCCTGACCCAGGGATCAAACCTGTGTCTCCTGCATTGCAAGTGGATTCCGTACCACTGGGTCACCAGGGAACCCCACGAGTCTAAAATAGACCTATGCAATTTGACTACATTAAAATTAACCCCCAAACTTCTGTTCAACAAAAGACACAATAGATAAAGTGTCTTTGGGAACCAACTTCATTTAAAAAACCAAGGTGCTTTAAACTAACAACATTTCAGTCAAGCTGTCCTTGACTCCCAACAACAGAAACCATGATAAAGCAACAGTACAGCATGGTGGGTTAAAACACACGTGCTGCTGACAGACTTCTTGGGTTTGTGTTCTGGTTCTGTCACCTAATTGCTGTGGGGCTTTGAGCCAGTGCTTGTGCCTCGTTTGTCAAAAGGAGACAAATACCTTACCATATTGCGGGGATTAAATCAATAACAACTATAAAGTGCTCAGCACAACGAAGAAGTATTTGTTATTAATGTTCAAGTGACATTAAGGATTGATTACTTATTATCATTACACCACTTTGTTACCTAAAATTTTCGTAACACGTCACAAATTTTCAACCAGTTTCACCTCTGTGATCTCATTCGAGGAATCTACCAGAGTACCTATGCGAACAGATAAGGAAGGTTCCAGCCAAAGCCTCTGTGATCCTGGTTTTCAACTAGGAAACAAAGAGATAATCTCCAAGGCTCTTTTTCCGCTTTCAAAAAATAGTTTCAATTTATAATAAGGAAATGCTAACTGACTTGCCTTGGGTCACAGAGAGTTATTAGTAGAGTTAGGATTAAAACCTAGGTCTCTCATATTAATCTGCATTACAAAGAGACAATAATAATAATAAATTTCCCCAGACTCCCCCTGTGTCTAAATTTCTTCTTGGAACTGTAAGCTAGATACTTAGGAAGGTAATTCACCTGGGGATCATTCAGAATATTACTGATATATTCTAATGACTGGAGGCATCTAACTCACTGCCAGGGAGGGAATTATCGGAGATATATCTCTTTTGTGAACAACATTAACATGGATCGTGGTAATACCAGTGATAATAAAGAGAGAATTACCTGGGCAAGCAGACCTGGTTGGATTTGAAGAGGCTGAGCTCCTGGGGCTTGAGTGACGATGGGAACGGCATTTTCCATTCGCACAGAGTAGCCAGCATGTTTAGAGGGAGAGGCCTGCAATCCTAGTGCAGACAAGGGGTGAGGGGGAGAAGGGCTGAGTAACTGGAAAGAGCTGGATGAGGAGACCTTCCTAGCCCGCTCTGTCTGCCCTCAGCTTTCCTTTGCACTAGTCCCCACCAGACACTGCCTGGCCCTTTGGAAGTCTCCCCTGCCTCAGTTTTTAACTTAAAAAAAAGTTTGTGTGTTTTTTTTTAGGCCATGCTACATGGCTTGTTGGGATCTTAGTTTGCTGTCCAGGGATAGAACCCAGGCCTTTATCAGTGGAGGCGTGGAGTCCTACCCATTGGACCACCAGGGAATTCTCTCTAACTTAAAACTAAAAAAAACCCAAAACCCAAAATCGACCTTTTTGAATATTTTCGAAGACTCAGTCAAATTAAGGAGTCTTTAAAGCCAAAAGTGGAACAGTTATGCTGACAAATTACAGCAGGAAAACAGCTGCTTTTGTCATGAAGATACATCTGACTGGGTCAAAGCCGGGGAGAGAGGGTAAGGCTGCTGGAACAGCACTGACTCAAACTGAACCACACAGAGTTACCCCAGGGGGGTTTCAGAACCAAATTCTCGAGTTTTCTGTGTAAACTATCACCAGGTACCCAGTCAACTCTCGCTTAGAATTTTTAGGAGAAGAGTGCCAGGGTGCCTGGCCAGAGGTAGGGGGTACTGGCCAGGAAGTACTTTTCAGAGAGGTTTGTATCCTTCACAAGAATGAGGACTAGTGTGCTGTCAGAGGCTGGCAGTGTGCTATAGATAATCCACACAGAGCTTATTCCACGGGAGGCACCGCAAGAGCTGACATCAGCATAACAATGGGAGTGCACACAATGTGCTGATTTACAGATGGTGGCTGAGCCAGGACAAAACCCCTGGCAGGTGGTGTGAATAACAAGCAATGGACTTGATGCAGAAGCCTAAGTCCATTGTTTCTAGGTTGGCTGCCGCAGGATGGGGGCCCTCAAGTTCAGTGATGCCAGGGCTCTCACGGAAAGAAACAAAGAGGGCTTTAGCAGGACAGAAAAGCATGGGGCCAGCACTGCAGAGGCAGTCCTGGTGGAAGCAGGTGGGAGGCTGTGTTCACCCCGCCTTACCTTGGAAGCCGGGTGGACACACGATGAGCGCTTGCTGGAAGGGGTCGGGCCGGGCGCAGATCTGGGCGGCTCCTGTCTGCAGGGGCATGCTCCGCTGGGCCACAGCGGCCATGGATGCCGCTGAGGGCTGGCAGAGTGCAGATTGGTAGTTTAGTATGGAGACCTCGGGATTGGCTAGGGAAAGAGTGGCACTGGTGGAGGTGGGAGCCTAAAGGAATGGTGGGGATTAGACAAAAATAAACACAAATAAAACATGAGGGAGATGGCACGCTGGGAGACACGGATCTAAATCAAATAAATGAACTCAAAGAAGAGTAAATGAATGAATGAAAACCACGAGCCAAAAAAAAAAAAGCAAAAACAGGGGAGTGGAAATACAGTTGGAAAGTCTCAGGGGAAAGCAGGCACCCGCAGCCCAGGACACAGAATCACCTTTGACGCTTAGATACGGGCCTGTTCTTAGTATTTTCAGGGCCTATTCCTAATACTTGCAGGGCCTGCAAGTGCACACGGGATGCCTGCATGTCAAGTCTAAATACTGCAAAGTTAAGGACTGGCTAGAAAGAATTATGATCTGTCCTTCCACTCGGACATAAACACGTTCATGATCACCTGGAAGGCTCTGGTTTGAGTCTGAATCTGGATTCCTTGGCTTGGGCCCTGGAATATGGAGCTGAGTGCCTGCCTGCCTTCTCTCCAGGCCCCACCAGCTCCGTCTCACAACCTGAGAGCCTTTGGGTGCAGGTATTTGGACTTGGTCTCTACTGGGGAGGATGAAACTAGGAAGTGGCTCCTCCAGGCCCCGGGCCTCCGATTCCCAGAGCTTGAAACGGAAGCACACACGCTTGGGGAGGGCCTGGGCAGCAAGCCCTTCTGCTCAGGTCTAAGGATAGCACTTTAACAGAGGCCCTTAGATGTTCACAGAGCACAGTTACTATGAAGAAATAACACTACAGAAATAGAGACAGAGAGGGACATGCTGATGCTGGGGTTACTTGTTGGAATTCGGTGCACTCTCATGCTGGCATTCAGCAATAAAGCTAAAGGGCAAGGAGAATATGCCAGGGGGTCAAGAGAACTTGAGACGGGTTAAGTTAAATGGAGATGGGTTAGACAGACACTGAAGTTATGTTCTCTCTCCTTTCTCTTTCAGAAAGAGATAGCATTTGAGGTTGAACTTCTAAGTGAAGCAAAGCCATGGAAGGAAAAGGAATGCTACATTGGGAGTTCTCCAGGTTCACCCCATCATAGTCTTCTTCATGCTGATTGTTTAGTAAGGTAGGTGGAGTAACCCATGGCTTCAATTTCAACCTTGTTTATGAGATATTTTGCTACTAGAGGCTACAAGGACTAAAAAAGTAAAAAGGGAAAGAGCCACAAGCGTATCGGGAAACACACAAAATTAGGACCTTAGGAAAGGTATGCATATGTGTCAACTTTGATGAAAAGGATAAAGTCTCATTTTACAAGTCTTTTATACTTATATTTTATGCTGAATTTCAGTGCGAAGCATAGAATTTGTTTGAAAGTAATCACCAAATTAGGTACTGCCCACGTTTAGACTTTAAGATATTATTGTAACAACAAATGTCTGTGCAGCATCATATAGTCAGCCTCCAGGTAGTGTGACTGGGGGAATACACGTGTGGCACATGTGGGCCAGCATCTCTTATCACTATTTTTTATTGAAGTGTAGTTGATCCACAATGTTGTGTTATGTATATGTATTCTAACAAAAGGAAACTCTAGTGAAAGGAATAAATGTATATGATTTTCCTATTCCTTTCCATCATAGGTTACTAAGAGGTACTAAATACAGTTCCCTGTGCTGCATGGTAGGTCCTTGTTGTCCATCTATTTTATACATAGTCATTTGCATGGGGCCAGCATTTTGTGTTGTTACCAACGGCATGACTTGTGTTTCCTCTCTGTTCTCTCTGCAGCCTCACCTCTCCTGGAGGCTCCCCTCAGACACACCTCCCGCTAGCCGCTTGCCCTCTACACCCCGGAGTCCACACTCTCCCCTCACCTTCCTGCCTCCTGGCTTCCCTCCCTGGGGCACTTAGCAGCCGTCTCCTCCAGGTTCCCACACAGGTGCTCAGTGGCTCCCCCTTCTGGCCAGCTGCTGGTCCTGCTGTTCTTCCTTCCAAGTGTTCCCGGAACCCTCTCCCTCTTTTTAATCACTACTTCCTTCGCTAAGTCACCTCAGTCGTGTCTGACTCTTAAGGCCTTCTGTCCTGCTGCCTGGGACCTGTAAGGCCTTGACTAGTGATGTTCTGGCCTCCACTTCTTCTCTTCTAATTCTTCTTGGGCACAGAGGCTAGAACATTCTTTCCAAATGACTACCTTGTGTGTGATACCACCTCTGCTCACAAGTCTCCGGTTGCTGCCTAATGACAGTGTATACGCGTCTTAGGCTGGCCCTCCTTCCTCACAGTTAGGCCCAACTTCCCGTCTCAGTGTATCTCCTACTCTCCCTGCTCAGGGCACCAGCCAGACGGCCCGCTCACCGTGCTGGGACTCTGGTGACGAAGAGCAGAATCACAGTGGTTATTCTGCCAAGGAGTTCACCTGACTGGCGGTGGCTGCCTTAGCATGAGGACTGAGCTAGGCTCTGGGTGGGAATATTTATCATACGGGACTCCAGGCCTGAGAGAAATGAACTCTTCTGGCTGAGGAGAACGGTAAGGACACCAGTGGCCTCCAGGGGACAGCAGATTCTAGGTGGCCTCTCCTAGAGGCTAGGCAGAGGGTGAGAGGAACAGGCTGGGAAGGAAAGCTGGGCCTTAGCAACCAAACGTGCCAGGAATGGCTTGGGAAGCAGGGTCAGTGACCCTTCATGGGAGCAGGGGACCTGTCAAAAGAGAATGGATGGCCAGGCAGAGTATTCACACTGGAACATATATGATCTTCTGCTATCGAGGGGTGTGGTACGCGTGTATAAACACACACACACACATGCATACACAGGTGTGTTGTTATCATTAAAGACAGATACTAAGACTGAAGAAAATCTAGGGACACTTTCTTTGGGGGAACTGGTAATGCTGATAGGTAGGAATAAAAGTTAAAGTCTCTTAGATACCAGGGGCTGCCTGAGCGAGGGCTTGGAGATTCTTCATATAGTACATATTTCCTGGGTGTCATCCATAGTTCCAGCAGTATATTAGGTGCTAGAGTCTGCAAATTTTCTGCAAGAGGTTTGAAAGCTGTGGGTCCCCTTTTAGTTCTCACTGCTGGGATTCTGGTGACAAGACTTGGACAGGTTCTGTCTATGTTGAGATCATGTGGACCCGGCAGTGTGGACATGAGGAGCGGGAGCCTGAGCTGGATAACCGCTAGCATCCATCCCTTCCAGTTCTAGAATTCTCCATCAGGCAGATGTCAGACATGAGAGGATCCCAGCATCTCCTTTACCTTATTCTCACAGCAGGACAGGAAAGCAGTAGGAGGTACCATCTCAGAAACAACTCTCTTAGTGAGTCATTTCTGGGACCTTTCAAGGGGTTAGGAGTCAATACAAAGAATGCCTGAGGATCGCAAAGGAAGTAAGGATGGGGACAAACACCTTCTTGCAGAGTTGAACGTGACAGTAGAGGGGTTTTGTCTGTTGTATATGATATTGGAGTTTTGTCTCCTGACTCAGCTTGGTGGGAAAATATAACCCCTGACCTTCGCTCTGTCAGCCCCCCGTCTGCCTTCCCCTCTGCTCCCCACTCACCTGGTTGTGGACAGTGTTCAGCTGGTTGTTGAAGGTCATGGTCAGGTTGGTGGATGTGCTGGGGGCCACGTGCGTGATGAAAGGGGTTTTGCTCTGGTTCACTGTGTCATACATGTTCACCCGACGCTTGCAAATCTCCATATTCTGGAAACATGATTTGACGCTGTTCATGCAAAAGGCAGAGACAGAGGTGTCAGGGAAAGAGAAGAGAGTAACATGGAATTACAGGGGAGAAAATGGAGAGAGAAAAAGGGAGGAGAGTTAATCTAATAAACAAAACAACCGAGACACTTCACTTTGGGTCTCAGGTTCCTGGATTTCTCAGGCAGTGACTGCATTTGCAAGAGTTGGTGGTATTTACAGGAATTCCAGCACCCCCCCCGCTACCCTCTCCCACCCCACACCTTCTCACTACCTCCTCCCCATCCTGGGTGGGTAACATTTCTCCACCAACACAACAGACCTCTTGGCTCTCACTGCATTTCCTCCTGCTGCTGATCTGCCTCCCAATTTCCACAGTTCATTCTTGGCTTTCAAAGTGGTTTCTGGCCCATAAATAAACATGTAAATTCTCTGATTGGGACGTGGCAGCAATTGATGACCTGCCTCCATCTTCCTTGCCCACACCCTTTCCAACTAATCTAGGGCACCTGCGCCATCTAGGGGTCAGCCAAAGAATAGCCAACCCCGTATCAGGACCTCTTGGCACTCTTGCTCCTCCCTGGATTGTGCTGCTGCTGCTGCTAAGTCACCTCAGTCGTGTCTGACTCTGTGCGACCTCATAGATGGCTGGATTGTGCAAGGATAGAGAATAATGATTTTAACAACTACTAAGAGCAGTGAAGTTTACTGACAGCGTGGCGGCTGTTCGCAAACACTCTTTCACTCAGTCCTACAACAACCACGAGGGGAAGACAGACAACTGTTGCCCCTATTTTACGAGAAAGGATAAAGCAGAGAAGGGATAGGTAATTTGCCAAGATCAAGAGCTGGTTAATGGCAGTCTTCACGTAGACATGTACATTCTCTTTACCTTCCTTCATTCTTCCTTTCTTTTTTCTGATTCTTACCCAGTTATATAAAATAAAAATTCTCTCCCTCTTTTTCTTCTTCCATTGCATTTGTGAATCAAAACAAAACTCTTAATTATGAAATTCAAGTATAAAAGTGTTGCGGACACCAGCATCAAGGACAAAGAAAGCCACAAGTGGCCTTGACCAAGTTCTTGAAAACCCATCAGAGGATTTTCAATTGTTTGTACATTGTTTCTTGTTCACTTCTGAGCCTCCCAGGTGGTGCAGAGGTAAAGAATCTGCCTTCCAATGCCAGCAAAGCGGGTTTGATCCCTGGGGCGGGAAGATAGCTGGGAGTAGGAAATGGCAACCCGCTCTAGTACTCTTGCCTGGAACATTCCATGGACAGAGGAGCCTGGTGGACTACAGTCCATGGGGTCTGAAAGAGTCAGACACAACTGAGCACATATGCCACGCCAAGTCTCATTCACTTCTGGGTCTTCTTCTAATTAAACTTACTTTTTCCTCAAATGCTAACATTTAGGATAGCAAGATCCCATTTAAATTTCCATTTAAAATACTTATTTTAATTATAAGTAGTGTAGTAAATAAAATTCTACCATTTTAAGATGGCAACTGCATACTGTGCTACAGGTAAGCCAGATTCTGGGCCAAGCAGGTGCTTGCGGGCTATCCCAAAACATCCTCTCCATGAAAGGTTTTCTGAACTGACTTAGACATTCTTTGTGAGATAATGATGACTTACACTGGCCACACAATGCACACTAAGTAAACAATGACTGACTGATGACCCTAGAGAGAAAGAAAACGTATTCTCCGGTGACCAAGAGCTAAAAACACTATTGCTAGCAATACCAACACGTTTTGAGCAGGACCAAACCTACTGCTAAGTGCTTTCACGTGGAGGCTGAAAGAATAAAACAATGGATTTTGTGTTCTTTTGGACTGTATTTAATGCATCAATGGTTTTTTGACAATTTAACACAAAGCTTTCAGAATCAGAATTCTCTAACTGAAACGATCTGAGTTTTAGTTTCAGAGGAAAGTACTTTCACACTGGGTTAATGTTGAGAATGGTTTTTAAGGAATTCGCGTACTAGAATCTTGGCATGGAGAAACGAGCGGAGTCTCTTTCATCTGATAATCTAGATGTTGGGGCAGCCCTGGCCCAGCCTCAGGGGTGGGCTGGACATTTCTTCTGGCCCCAGACTTCTTCATGGTCTGCCCAGCAAATTCTAGGGTTACTTGGGGATCAGGCCTACTTTGTGCTCAAAGACCCTTCTTTCCTTCGGAGGCCTATTTTCTGAAATCTAAGTTGTCAGTGCTTCCCCTGGTTCCACACCAGGTCCTGAGTTAGGAGCTGATGCCCATGGTTTCTGTGCTGGGTCTTCACCACACACAGTGAAGCGCCCTGTATTTGCTTCCATGCAGAATCAAGAGACAGCAGGCTGAGGTCATCCAGCCAAGCCTCAAACTTTATGCATGTGACTATCTTACTGAGAGTGCGGGTGGCTTCCCAGGTGGCTCAATGGTAAAGAATCCACCTGCTGATGCAGGAGATGCAGGAGACGTGGGTTCGATCCCTGGGTCAGGAAGATCCCCTGCAGAAGGAAATGGCAGCCCACTCCAGTATTCTTGCCTGGGAAACTTCTTGGACAGAGGAGCCTGGCAGGTAGCAGTCCATTGGGTTGCAAAAAAGCTGGACACGGCTGGGCATGCACTAACATCTCACTGACAGTGCACGTGGCCACCAGGAACCCTCTCACCAGCACCCCTCCATCTCCCATCCACAGCTGTCTCTCAGCCATCCCACTTCACTCCTTATGACACAAAGACTGATCTTTCGGGGGCCCTATGCAGTAAATCACCAAGTCTGCCTTTCTTCTGTGGTTCAGACTGACACCCCTTGACTTACCCCTCCCATACCCAGAAACAGGACAAATCCCGTAATGAGAGTTTGCAAGGGATGGGTCCCAGTTCCTTTTCTGTACTCAAGTCTGGTTGTTTCAAGCATGCTTCTAAAGTAGAGGCATTATCTAGTTGTTGCAATACAATCTGACTTGCTCAACAACAGCTAGTAAGGAACAGACCAAAAATAGAGGAAGCACCATTGGTGATGGGTGCCACACCCTCATTTCTCGTATGCTGCTGAGGGTCAGATCCAGCCTTGAGACTTGACCCAATCTAATTCTGGCCGTGGTTGGGCCATGGTGACCCGCACTGTCTCAGCTGCAGGCTCTTTCCGTGTACCCCTCTCGCTACTGACCCCACCTGAAACCTGCTGCTCTCGTGAGCACCCTGCTTCTCCCTGCAGACACCCAGGGAGGGGGCTGTTTATTCTTTCATGTCCCAAGTGCCTCAGAGGTTGAAGTGATCTCTCTCCTGACTCTCTGTTTATAGGCTGAACCGTGCCCCTCAGATTCACATGTTAAAGTTCTATCCCCCCAGGACTTAAGAATGGGACTGAATTTGGAGATAGGATCTTTAAAGAGGTGAAATGAGGTCATTAGGGCGGTCCCTGATCCAATTCCTTAGAAGGAGGAGGAAATCAGGACACAGACAGCGTAAGAGGAAGACCCTGGGAAGACATGGGCAGAAGGCAGCCATGTGTAAGCCGAGGGGAGAGGCCACAGAAAAAGCCAACTCTACCGGACATCTAGATCGTGGGCTTCCAGAGTAAGAAAATGAGTGTCTGCTGTTTATGACACTCAGTACTTTGTGATGGCGCCTCCTCAAACTAATCCTCCCTTCTCTTCTCTCCCCCTCAGTCACCGAGGCTGGGCCGCTAGCTCAGTCCTGCCCACCTGGGAGACTTTGAAATGTGAAAAAGTGGAAGTGTTAGTTGCTCGGTTATGTCTGTCTCTTTGTGACCCCATGGACTGTAGACCTCCAGGCTTCTCTGTCCACAGAATTCTCCAGGCAAGAATACTGGGAGCGGGTTGCCATTCCCTTCTCCAGGGGATCTTCTCGACCCAGGGATCGAACCCTAGTTGCCTGCATTGCAGGCAGGTTCTTTACTGTCTGAGCCACCAGGGAAGCCCTTCGGAGGTCACCTCCCTGGCTCCTTAGTTCCTTCTCATCTCCAGGGACCTGTTGTCAATTCCAGCCACTCCATTCCTTGGACTGTCAAGCCTGAAACCACGTCATTTCCACAACCACAAATTCAAGCATCCCACCTCCTGGGCACACTTTCCACCCATCTGGCTAGTTCAACTATTACTATACTAAGCATTCTCTGAGCTGATCAGACCACTCAGTCTCTTTGGACCCTTCCCAGCTTCACTTCCTTTCTCTTTTAGCTAAGCCTCGCATAGCCAGGACTTTGGATTACAGTCTCTTCACTGCTAACATCATAAATCTGTGTCAATCTTTTTCTCTTAGCAGCATAGCCAAACTCCAACCTGGAAGGGCCCTGTTGATTCCATGCCTTCACCTGGGGTGTTCATTTACACCCCGTGCTTTTCACATCCAACCCCCACACTCAGTGATTCTGCTCTGTTTCTCTGTTCAATTGTCTCTGCTACCTTCTGCTACCTAAGTTTTCCTATTCTCCTTTAACCATCAACACCCTGTTTTCAACAAGGGGAGACAAAAGCTGGTGGAAAAAGCCCCTCAACTCTCCTCCACCGCACCAGGCACTTGCAACAGCCATGCGCTCTCCTCTGCCCACCCTCTGTGATGTTGCCTATTCCTCCACCTGCCCTCTGAATCCTGGTCCTTCCCACTACCTTGAGAAACATCTTCTGAGCATCCTTTATCTTTAATCTCTTACTTACTACCAAGCACTTCCCCATCAGCCTCTTAAGGTGCTTAAGTCTCTTCTATATGAAAAGAAAACCCCTCCTTGGGCCTTCCCAAGTCACCTCTCTATTTCTTCCCTCCCGTTTCACAGCCTTCCTTCCTGAAAGGGTACCATCTATTTCTTCACCTCTCACTCAATCTTTCAACCTGCTAAACTGGTTTCTGCTTCTGCCATCCACAGAAACAGCTCTTCATAAGTTACAAGCAACCTCCAAGTTGCCAAACCTGATGGGCATTTTTTCCAAGCTTATTTGACTTGATCGAGCGACAGCAGACCGATCTTTGTTTAACACAACTCCAATCAGCCATTCCCTGGCCATCAATCCTTTAATGACTTCCCATTACTCTTAGGAGAAAGAGCGAAATCCATAACACGGAAGCCCTGCCGCTGGCTTATCCTGAGGCTTCATCTCTCCCTGTCCCTCGGCTCTTGTGCTTGATCTTGTCCATGCCAGGGTCTCCACCTGGCAAGGCCCGTTCTGCTCTTGCCGGCCTTTCCACCAAGCACCTCCCTCTCCTTGGGCGGTCACATCTGTGGGTCGTCCCCAGCCTGCCTCCAGCAAGGTCCCCTTGTTACATGCTCTGCTCGCCCTTTGAATCCCCTGAGAACAGCCTGGTTATTTGGGGATCGCTGGTTTAGTGCCTTCCTCTCTCCTATAGGGTCTTCCCTGGTGGCTCAGCTGGTAAAAAATCCGCGGGCAATGCGGGAGACCCCAGTTTGAATTCCTGGGTTGGGAAGATCCCCTGGAGAAGGGATAGGCTACCCACTCCAGTATGCTTGGGCTTCCCTAGTGGCTCAGATGGTAAAGAATCCACCTGCAATGCGGCAGACTTGGGTTTGATCCCTGGATTGGGAAGGTCCCCTGGAGAAGGGAATGGCTACCCACTCTAGTATTCTGGCCTGGAGAATTCCATGGACTTGTAATAGTCCATGGAGTCGCAGAGTCAGACACAACTAAGCAAGTTTCACTTTCTCTCCTATAGACTCTAAACTCCAGTGGGCAGGGTGCCCATCTGCTCTGCTCCCCACTGCCTCCAGCCCTTGCCCAGCCCAGTGAATGAATGAATGAATGAATGAATGAATGAACCAATAGATCCCAATCCACATGGGACCAAGTCCATGCGTGCCCTCTGGCTTACACATGGCCTTGCATCACAGATGCTGCATTCTGAGCACCTCCCTTCATGCAGACACCCCGGGTCTGGTCCACCTGGCATCATGCCCTCTCATGCCCCACTGTTCCCTCTTTTTGGTGTTAAGAAAACTTCAGCCCAGGGTCCCAATGTGGCTGCCGACTATTCTTATAAATACTGTTTTAGTGGAACACAGCCTCCCTTGTCGGTTTCTGTAATGTCTACAGCTGCTTTCAACTCTAATGGCAGAGCTGAGTTGTTGTGACAGAGACCATACGGCTACAAAGCCTGAATTTTTTTTTTTGGGGGGGGCCCTCAAGGCATGTGGGATCTTGGTTCCCCGACCAGGGATCAAACCTGAGCTCCTTGCATTGAAAGGAGCTCAGAGTCTTGAACACTGGACCCACCAGGGAAGTCCCTACAAAGCCTGAAGTATGCACTATCCGGGGCTTTAAAGAAAAAGTCTGCCGACCCCTGGGATAAAGCACCGACCGGGACACCTACTGTGTACTGTGGGGAAAGTCGAGTAAGTGTGTCATGGTGACGAAGGGGTGGTTCAGGGTCTCGATTGGAGTGATTCTCTTATCAGCGTCTATGGTCAGCATCTTCTTCAGCAGGTCGATGAACTCCCGCCGGTCCGCCTTCTCCACCAACATGTCACTCCCTTCCAAATCTGTCGTCATGTTCACCTGCAAGCAAGTGGAGACAAGTTACCAAGACCCCGCTGGGCCTCCCTCGCCCCATCCCTCTTATTCTGTGTTCTGTGGCTCCATCCTAATCTCTTGGTCACCCCTTCCCAGCCCCCAGAAGGCTGTGTCTGCCCCGTGGGGGGTGCTGCCACAGGTCATCACTGCCCGCAGGTCATGGCTGTTCTCTCTGCAGGAGAGGCCAGGGGAGGCTGCTCAGGAAAGAGAGAGGCCCCTGTGGGTACCTGCACACATAGGAATGTGCGGGCACACCCGGCTCCTGCTTTCACTAGTTAGGCTGAAATGCACTTGCATCACACCTCGTTGAAAAGAACCATAAGATGAAAAGAATTCTGGAGACTGAGCTTACGACACTGTGAATGTACTGAATGGTATGCTTAGAGTTGTCCCATTTTAGGCTACACATATTTTCCCATGGTTAAAAAACAATAATTACAACCAAGGAGTAAAAAAATAAGATGCAAAAAGGTTTATTTCTTTAACCTTCCAAGAGAGGTCCTGGGGCCTGCTTCCCACACCTACAGCGTGTCAGTCTTCTTGCAGCTCCTGAGCCGGGGTCTGAGTTATTCAAATCCCTGGGTTCACTGGGACCGCCTCTGGTGAAGGCAGGCAGGATATCTGAACCCAAGATTTTTCTTCCAAGAGCAAGTCTATACTGTGTGTGCGTGTGCTCAGTCGTTCAGTCGTGTCCGACTCTTTGTGACCCCGTGGACTGTAGCCCACCAGGCTCCTCTGTCCATGGGATTTCCCAGCAAGAATACTGGAGCAGGTTTCCATTTCCTTCTCCAGGGGCTCTTCCTGACCCAGGAATCGAACTTGTGTCTCCTGCATCAGCAGGCAGATTCTTTACCACTGTACTGCCTGGGAAACCTATACGAGGATGACCTTTAAAAGCCTTGTTTTGTGGTGCTTTCTTTTTTAACCCCCAAAACATGCACTGGAAAGCAATTTCAGTTTTCTCAGAAAATCAAAGCTTCTAATCAACTGACAAGTATACTTTACTTGGAGTCATGAGTTTTGGTTATGCTTATCTTCAGTAAGAAGTGTGCTAAGTGTTTATTGGTCTGGAGCTGTGTTTCTCATTGCTTTGAAGAAAAACTCACTTTGGGTTGCCCTGGTTTTAGACTAGGTTTTACTCTAAAAATAGCTGACGTTCTAGAATTCTCTCTGGATACAAAGGTGACCTGAGAGAGACTGACTGCAGTGGGTTGTGTTCTCACAAAAGATGGGTGTCCTGGTCCCTGGTACCCAGGAATGGGACCTAATTTGGAAACAGAGTCTCAGCAGATGTACCCAAGTGAAAGTCACAGTGAAATAGGGTGGGCCGTACAGCCAACGACTGGTGTCTTTGTAAGAGAAAGAAGGGAGATTTGGACCCAGAGAAAAGAGGGAACACAGGGATGAAGGCCACATGAAGGAGATGCAGATACAAGTCAAAGGAAACCGAGGGTTACTGGGGGCCACCAGAAACTAGAACAGCCTGGGCCAGTTTCTTCCTAGGGCTGGTAGAGGGAACATGGCCTGCTGGTACTGTGATCTCAAACTTCCAGCCTCCAGCATTACAAGAGAATAAACACTGTTGTCTTAAGTCATCAGTTTATGGCCCCTTGTTAAGGTGGCACTAGAGAACTCATCATGGTACTCAAATGAACTAATGGGCTTGAATTCTCATGAAGACATCAGTAAGATTGGCCAGCGCTATTTTACAATTGAGAGCCAGTAAACTGAAGCTAGTTTTAAAGAGCTGGTGTAAGGTCTTAAAAATGTTCCACAAACCCAATGGTATACTTCCTAAGGCCGACATAGCATTGTTTAAGGTCAAGGTCAGCCACCACATTGGAGTCAGGTGGATTTCTACCCTCCACCCTCTGTTAATTACTTCTGTAGATGTGTTGCTGTGCTTGGCTCTAACGTTGTATACTCACCCACGGAGCTTACCTGGGCCATGTCATCTAAACAGTTGAAAATGTACTTCCTTGCTTCTTTTGACTTAATCCCCGTCTCTGCTTCATGGTCATCTGGTGTCTGGTCAAGACAGGCAACAGCCCATTGGTAATATGAATTATTTCCTAGTCACTGTGACTCAAACCTGCCAACCTCTGCTTCTCCCCCTGAGGATCTTTTCCCACCTTTCAGAGTAGACAGGATTCTTAAAGCGACCTGCCCAGAATTCCTTCTTCTCTTCCTGCTCCACACTGAGGTCACTCCTCCTCCTTCCTCCCTTCCCATGAACACTGTTGGGGGGCCAGCTCTGAGTCAGGTCTGGGGGATCCCCAGAAGGCAGTATATGCCACAACCCCAAGAGAACCACCTTTTCCCCTAAGTTTAAGGGATGCAGTTAGGTTTCATATGTGGAAAACCAGAAGCCTTTTGTCCACACATTTTAAAATTTTAATTTATCAAACTCATAGACATAGAGCTCTCCCTATGTGTCAGGCATTATTTTTTTTTAAATTATTTATCTATTTAATTATGTATATATTTTTGGCTGTGTTGGGTCCTCATTGCTGCGTGCAGACTTTGTCCAATTGTGGCCACAGGGGGCTTCTCATTGTGGTGGCTTTTCTTACTGTGGAGCATGGGCTCTAGGGAACGTGGGCTTCAGCAGTTGGGGCGCACAGGCTTAGTTACCCCTCTGCATGTGCAGCCTTCCCGGAACAGGGGTTGAACCTGAGTCCTCGGCATTGGCAGGTGGATTGTCAACCATTGGACTGCCAGGGAAGTCCCCAGGTACTGTTCCAAAGCACGTGAACTCACATAATGCCCTTCACAACCAACTTAGGGAGGCCGATTACCAGCCCATCTTCCAGAGGGACAAACGGGAGCAGAGAGCTTCAGGAGCTTGCCAAGGTCACGTGACCGCTGGCTCCGGAGTCTGTTCGGCAGTCCCCTCTGCCTGGGTCCAGGGGACACACATCCGGTTCCTGAACTGGCCTCAGTCTAGGAAGCCGCTATTTCCAATGACTATGGGGATTTGGACTCATTCGTGGATCACAGGTAATTGATCCTCCAAGACTCACTCAAGGACAGCACACCTGGAGCTGCTCGGATGCGGGAACAGCTGGCCAAGAAGGCCTGAGGCTCCTAAGATGCGGAAACGAACCCCACCCCTGGCCGGCCTCAGCCTCCTCCCACCAGGACTCTTTTTCACTGGACCTGACCTTGAGCCGCTTACCCTCAACAGCTGCCAAAAGCCAGCCTCCCATCAAGAGCCTCAGAGGCTTGCTCAGCTGCCAGATCTCTTTTCTAAATCTTTTACCATCACTGACCACGCATTATCTCTAAATGTATTACAGTTTGGCTGTGGTTTCTGTTAAAAAAGTACCCACCCACACTCTTGCAAAAAAAAAAAAAAGGAACACCTAAAATGAACACAAAACACACTTAAGACGTGTATTATTTTCTCCTTCCCAGGAAAAAAAAAAACATTAATTTTAATTACTAGGCACAGATCAAAGTGAAAGCAAAATATGTTTCCGTTAAAGTCAAACCGCCCTAGTTTACGGTGTGCAGTGAGGCGCTACACCACCTGCCGGTGGGGCCAGCAGACCCCTCCCAGAGCCTTCAGATACCGTGTTGCTGCCTGCAAGGCTCTCTGCATCCTTCAGGGCCTGGCTCAAATGCTCCTCCTCGACCCTCTGCCATAGCAGGAATCAAGGCTCCCTCCTCCAGGCTCCCACATTCTGTTCCTGCCTGAAACAGGGTGCTGGTCACAGGGAGGGGGCAGGGCTTGCCACACAGGTTCAGTTTCCCTCTGCACTGGGAGCTCCTTAAGGGCGGGGGGCTGTTCACTTCTTTCATTTCTCTATCCAGTAGCCAACCAGGCAGGTCGTCCAGGTTTACTGGATGAAATCGAGGGAGTTTAGCAATCAGAGCTTGAGGTGCAAAGGCAGTAGGTCAAGCAAAGTGGTGCTTTCTGAACATTCAAAAATCCATCCACCATGTATCAACCACAGTCGCGCCTCCCCGGTGGGCGAATCAGAGTCAGAGCCAGGACCCACATGCCTCAGTCAAAGGCTCCCCGCGAATGGGACCTTCTTCCCTGAAAGCTGGGTGTTGGTGAGGAACGAGCGGGGTGCTCTTCCTACCTTCAGCCTCCACAGAGGATACGGCGAGTCCGTGTCCCGGTTGAAAAACCTAGTTGTCTTTGTCCCCGCGCTTAATAAATATTCTGCTGGCAAACCCTGTGTTTGTGAAATATACCGGATCTGCAAGGAAGATGGGAATGAGGTCAGGGCTTTTTCTGTCACCATACATGTGGTATACTAACGGCTCTAGCGTCTTGGAGAAAAACGACAATTTTATAGGGAGAGAAAGAAGTAATCAAAGGAAAAGGGAAAAGGAAGAAGAACAAAGAAAGAAAAGCCAGGCGATCTTCAATTGTAAATTTGGATACTGGTACTTAAGGAGATAACACAGATAAGATGCTTCAATAAAGGTCGTGGCTAAATTAAAAAAAAAAAGCGATCGAAAGGAAGCAAGGTTTGGGAGACAGTATCACACCTCAGAGCCCCACCCTTATGTCAGGTTATGAATGGGGTGCCCATCCAGACAAAGGAAGAGAGCTGGCTGAGAACACCTGTGCTGTCTGGACCCACCTGATCATACTCTGAAGCTCCTGGATACAGCGGCCAGCCCAGGAACAGCTCTGCGATGACGCAGCCCAAAGACCACATATCAATTGCCTCACAAAATGGTAAACCCAGGATGATCTCAGGGGCCCTGAAAAGGGAGAATGGAAAAAAAAAAAAAAGTCATTAGCAATTTGGAAATGCAGGAAGCTATTTCTATATGAATTCTAAAAAAAAAAAAAAAAAAATCCAGTCTTTCAAACCCAAGCTACCACTACTGACCCCTTCAAGGTCCTGTTGTTCTTGAGCGGGGCTGAAGTGATCCCTACATCCTTTGACTTGGTCCTCCCATCAGCAGGGAGCCTGGCTGGATGACTGGCTGAGACGCACGGTAGGTCTGAGGTTGTAGAGCAGACCCAGAGGGAACCACAGCTACTGCTTCATTACCAGCATGCTCCAGCCAGACGAGCTAATCAACGCTTTTGAGATACTCAGGAATTATCTTTTGTAGCTGAAAACCCAGGAAACCAACCTTTAGAGAATGCCCAGGTATTTAAAAAAATTTTTTTTTTGCTGAGTGGCATGCAGGATCTTAGTTCCCCGACCAGGGATCAAACCTGCAACCTGAACATTCAGGGGAAGCTGCAAGTCTTAACCACTGGGTCACCAGGGAAGTCCCAAGAATGCCCAGTTTTTACAAAGGAATTCTGAAGTACAGGTATTCTATTTTCAGTCATATATAAAACAAGTTGCCTCCACCCAGAATGGGATTAAATCCAGTATCTATTTACGCCAACAATCCCTTTTTAGGAGTTTGTATTACACTTTTCCAAGGAAACACTATTTTTTTTTTCATTACCTTCTAAATAATTCTCTACTATAACAATTATAGTACCTAGTTCATGATCTGTAGATTGGGTGTTAATCAGAATTCCATTATAAACCCTTTCCTAACTTTAGAAACTACGTTCCTTCACATGATAAACCAGGTTAGCTGCTGGAACTTCTGAAGGAAATCACCTAAACTCAGAGAGAAAATTTCACATGTAGTTGGTAAAAGACCACAGAGTGGCTCTGGTTTTCTAAGAATTGGTCATGATTGCTAGGGGTACGTTTTGGAGAAAACCACGTTCAGAGCATGAGATATGAACTCAGTTTATGGGTTTTTTTTTTTAATGTGACTCAAGGCATTCTGGGAGAAGGCAATGGCAACCCATTCCAGTACTCTTGCCTGGAAAATCCCATGGACGGAGGAGCCTGGTAGGCTGCAGCCCATGGGGTCGTGAAGAGTCGAACATGACTGAAGTGTCTTAGCAGCAGCTGCAGCAGCAAGGCATTCTGCTGATGCACTGACCCAACTTCTGTCTTCTCTATAAACGGTCCCCTTGATGAAGCGATCCAGGAAGATGCAACTCTCCACCTTTTCAGCAGCTTGGAGAGGGAGCCCAGGAGCTGGGAGACTTTTCTCTATCCGGGTTATCTTTGCCTGGCCAGCAGGAGAGGAGGGAGGGAGTGGGTGCCAAGAGCACCTCCACTTGAGCTGAATTTTCCCTGCCCACAAAGCATCTCCCTGCCTGCTCCTTCAAACTGGCTCTCATTGCTTTTTTTTTTTCTCTACATAATGGTACTGAAAAAACAAATAAGAACCAAAAGGTCTTGCTATCAAGTCTTTTGATTTTTCAGCTGTAAAAAGGAGTCTCTTCCCTTCCTTGGAGCTGGAGAGGCAGCACTGTTGGTGCTTCTAGAGTGCCAAGATCATGGTCTGGGCAGCGAGGCCAAGGTTGGGTCTCCGTGGGCTTGGAAGGAGGAGACTGCTGTGGAGGGCCGGGGAGCGAGCTGCTACTTAAGGGGTCTCCTCTGTCCCCATCCCCTCGCTGCTGGGTGTTTTCAGCTCCAGTGTTGTGCCTGGCACTTCGCCCTGTCTTTGGTCTTTGTCTCCTCCCAGCCTAGGTGCTGACAGTTCGTGTTGATGTGGGGGACGGCTCTTGCCCTCCAGCACGGATGCCCTGGGAAGGCTGGGGAGGCATCAGTGTTGGACTGTCCCGGGTCATGGGACCTTCGACCTGGCCTAGGTCACTGTGTCCAGCGGTGCCCCCACACACCAGGGCTTCCAGAGCCACAGGTCATCGTGTGGAACTGATGAGACTACCACAGGTTGCTTCCAGCAATGCCATCTCTTCATCGATGGTTTCGGTTTATTAAAACAAACAAACAAACACACTTTTTCAAAAAGAAGGGAGTATCTCAAAAGAACATGATAGTGAAAACAACATGCTCTTATTACACATGTGGCAGAACCTGCTTTGCTTTCTGCTCTCTGTTCGAGAGTCAGACGTGTCCACCTGCCTCCTCTCACGTGCAGACTTGGGCCTCTCCTCGGGGAGGTACTTGCTCTGGTCCTAAGAAGCCCCTCCTGTGGCAGCTGCTGCTGGCTTGGGATCAGGCATCTCGGCACCTCTGTCCCCCATTCTTGTGACCTGTCCCTTTGCCCGTTGTAGCCTGGACACTCCAGTTTCCAGGTCGGGTCTTAGGAACAGGCTGGTCTGGTTCCATGGGGCCATCTCTGGACTTGACCATGAGGCTGCCCTTCCTATCAGGTTAATTAACTGGCCCTCAAGCCCCAGTACTCTTGCCTGGAGAATTCCAAGGACAGAGGAGCCTGGCGGGCTACAGTCCATGGGATCGCAAAGAGTTGGACACACCAGTGCGATTTTCACTTTCACTCTTTCATGCCCCTAAGCACACCACTGGGAACCCCCGGAAATCCATTTCCCAGATTCTGTTCGCTGATGATCTGCCCAGCAGAATCCAACAGGTAAGACTGTCATGCAAAGGGCATGCTAGTGATGTTCTTGGGCAAGAAACAGCAGACTCACATTACAAGAACGGGACCTGTGAAAATCATTTAGCTGGGGACTTCCCTGGTGGTCCAGTGGTTAAGACGCTGAGGTCCTAATACAGGGGGCTCAGGTTCGATCCTTGGCTGAAGAAGTAATATCCCACATGCTACAACTAAGAGTTCTCACGCCTCAACTAAGACCCAACACAGCCAGATAAATAGTAAATAAATATTAAAAAAAATTGTTTAGTCTATCAGAAAACGGAATGACAGCAAGTCCTGGCGTCGTGACACATACAGCAGAGGATTTCCTTTGCTGTGATCCTAGTGAGCAAATGCGTGGGCATCAGGCAAGGCAGCTGGGAGACAAAAGAAACAGAAGGTGCAGCCCTGTCCCCCACGGGTCGCTGGGGAGGCAACACCAAAGCACAGGTGACAACTGAAGTCGAGCACAAAAACATGCACAATACACACACACACACACATACAAAAACAGACCTAATCCAAGCGCACACTCTCGCTCCAGCGTCTCCCATCTAAAAACAATAAAACAGAACGCAAGAACAAAACACACCAAAACCAAACCTCTCCTAATCCCTTCAGCTCCCTGCAGCTGTTGCCCTAGTTCTCTGTTCTCCTTCCAAAGCCAAATCTCTGAAGAGTCATCTCCGGCAGCTTCCACGGCTCTGCCTCTCGCACCTTCCCTCCCTCCTCTCACTGGACTTGCCCCTCCGCTCCACTCAAGCGCGGAGCTCGCTGAGGCCAGCAGGGACCACGTCGCGTCCGCTGGTCAGTTTCTCAGCTCTGGAGCCTGAGAGTCGTGTTTCTTCCACACAGTGGATTGTTCCGTCCGGTCTTGAAACAGGCAGTCTTGGTTCGCACAACACTACGTGCTCCTGTATTCGTTCTGCTCTGTTGCTCACGGCTTGTCCTCCTCTATCCAAGTGCTGCCGATGGCAAAGCCCCAGGACCCTTTCTCTTCTCTCTTTTCATTGTTTTTTCTAGGTAATTCTTATGGGGTTGAACTGTGTCACAAAGTCACGCTGAAGTCCTAATCTTCGGTAGCTCAACGTGTGCCCTTCTTTGGGAATGGGGTGACTACAGTTGTCCTCAGTTACGAAGACGTCGTCCTGGAGCAGGGTGCATCCTTCATCCAGTATGACCGGTGTCCTCGGAAGAAGGGGGAGATCTGGACACAGACGCAGAGGGAAGATGGCCATGTGAAGACGGAGGCAGAGACTGGAGTGATGCTGTCACAAGCCAAGGAGCCAGCAGAAGCTAGAAGAGGCAAGAAGGCCCCTCCCTGGAGGCTTCAGAGGGAGCATGGCCCTGTTGACACCGTGATTTTGGACGTCTAGCTTCCAGAACTGTGAGAGAACAAGTCTCTGTTATTCTGAGTCATGTATTTTGTGATACTCGTCTCTGCACACTAGGAAACTGCGATGGTCATCATGTCCATTCTAGCGGTTTAAATCCCACTTTGTGTATTTCCAAAAGTCTGTCTCCATCTTGGACTTTTCTCGGCTCCAGCTTTATGTTTCTGATGGCCTGACACTTCCGTTGGAATCTCTCTCAATCACCTCAACTTGTGTTTAAAAGAGAACTCTTCTCCTCTGCACCCTCCCACCCCAAATAATTCCTCTGTTTCACTAAATTGAATTACTGTTCCCCCCCGCCGCCCCCAACCCTGTCCCATTACTCATGCTGTGAACCTGGGATTGATCTCTGATTCCTCCTTTTCCCTCTACATCCTTGCCACTCAATAATGGCAGCTCCGAAGTAGCTCAGTTGGCCCCAGATTCTCCACTTCTGCTGCCACCGCTCTGGCCCTGACCACCTCACCTGGGCCTTCCTATCTTTCCACTTCATCACTGCTTCCTCCAATCCACCCTCTACCAGCTCAACAGGTCACAGGCCCTTAGCATGAAGTCCTTCCCAGGCTCCCTGCCATGCTGAGAATGAAATCTCAGTCTCCTCCCCCGGCTGGGCCCTGCCCAGCCCAGCACTGTCATCCAGTCCACTCTCCCAGTTCAGTAAGCCCCAGCCTAACCAGTTTCCTGAGCCTTCCCGTGGAGTTGTTGCTTCAGCATCAAATGCTTTCTCCGCTGGTTCTCAGGTGGCGGCTTCCTTCTCTCTCATCCTTCAAACCTCTGCTTAATTGTCACCGCCACCAGACAGGCGTCCCTTGACACCAGTTAGTCTCCATCTCTGGTGCCGTAAATGTCACTTTACAGCACTTGCCCAATAACCTCCTCACCGTCTGTCTTCTCTGCTATGTCCACGAGGGCAGCACAGGGTCTGGCATTTAGGAGCCAATCAATAAGGATTTGTAGATTGAATAAACCTTTATTAAATATATGAAAAGTGCTAAAATATGTGATTCAGATGGAAAGTTCTAAGGCTCGCAAACAAAAGAGGGTGGAAGGGGTGAATCTTCATGAAGAAACGGGAGCCCAGGTGCGAGCCTTTCGCCCGGGGAAGAGCAGCCTCCGTGCACATGAACGGGCAGGACTGGAGGCCCAGAAAACACCGAAGGATGGACACCTACCTGTAGGCAGCTCATAAAAGAATTACAGCAAAAAAAAAAAGCCAGTGAAGGCAGAGGTGGCCCTGGGATAACGCAAGGTCAGGACCTCAGGGCTGATAAGGCCCATCTCTTTCCACTTCCTCTAGAAGCCATCATCCACTCATCTCCACACTGTGGGCTTGCTGGAGCCCTCTGTGGTCCAGTCCTCTCTTATAGACCCCTACTGGTCTCCTGCCTTTGGTTTCAACCTTTTCCAATTTACTCTGAAACTCTCCCCCATTCAAAGGCTGTGTCCTCTTGTCTGCACACATGACACGTTGGTCACATTTCTGAGATAGCCTGTCCTCCCCCTGTCTTTCCTCACTCAAACACACCTTGCTCTCGGTGCTGGTGGACTGCGTGATGAACATATAGACACGAACCACCAGATCGGTCCAATAAATATGAAGTGACCACCTGAAGGACTGATGCTGAAGCTGAAGCTCCAATCCTCTGACCAGCCTGATGCAAAGAACTGACTCATTGGAAAAGATCCTGATGCTGGGAAAGACTGAAGACAGGAGAAGGGGACAACAGAGGATGAGATGGTTGGATGGCATCACCTACTCAATGGACATGAGTTTGAGCAAACTCCGAGAGATAGTGAAGGACAGGGAAGCCTGGCGTGCTGCAGTCCATGGGGTTGCAAAGAGTCCGACACGACTGAGCGACTGAACAACTGTTATATATATACACATCTGAGTGTTTGCCCTCCACGATCCCAAGGGCAGGGCCTGTGTTCCTGTGTTTTGAGCCTCAGTCTGGTACACAGCAGATGCTCCATAAAAATCTGCTCAACACCCTGAGGCCACGAGCCCTCAGGTCAGGAAGGCACTTCTCTGTCTGGCCCCTCAGTAATCCCTGGGGAACCAAAGACCCCTCTGCTATGATCAGGGAGATGCCTGGTCCTTGTTCCCCTGGTCTGTAAGGCTCCACGCTCCTGGATATTCAAAGTCAAGTCTAAAATCGGTTTCTTTTTGTTCAGTGCACCTGAAGCCCATTCGATGGTTGCTAAGGTGTATTTATTCTTCAGTGAAGAAACCATTATTAGCAGGGGTTATCCTAAGACAGAGTTTAGCGCCCCTCATTTAGTCACTTAGTGGAATAATTCAACTGCCATTTTCCTAAGCATCTTCTATGTGCCAGGCACTGTGCTGGGTGCTGACGAGCAGAAACCAGACCCTGCAGTTCCTCCAGGAGTTCACTGTCTAGCTGGAGGCAACAATGGGCCTGCGGCTGACACACAACGTGCACCCAGCACACGCAGGCAAGGCAAAGCCCGGGGGGCTTCTTAGGAGAAGTGAATGGGCGAGGTGGCCTCCAGGCACAGAGCAGGGTGAGTACATGTCCATCCCTGGCCTCTCGCTGCCCCTCTGGCGTCTAGCACAGTGCCTGGAGCACCCAGATGCTCACCACACCTCTGGAGAAGGAATAAACCTTTCTGTTTCAACCCCACACCCTCAGCAGGCACCAGTTTTCCCTGAAGCTGGTGCCATCTCCTTGACAACACTGCCTATGACAAGAGGCAGACTACTTGGCCTTTCTATTTCAAAGTTTACATGCTTTAAAAAAAAAAGAAAAAAAATCACATCCCGGTTTCTTGCATGGGGGCTGTTTCTGGTCTCGGTTTGCATCCACAGCGGGTAGGACTGCCAGCTTGGGACATGGCCTTTCCCCTCTGGGCTCAGAACCGCCCAGGTTGTGTCAGGGACTCACCCTTCACTTACCAGCCCATGGAATCCTCTTACAGAGGCTCCTCACTGCTATTTTGGGACATCAAAAATACTTGAAACACACATGAAGTGTCAGACAAAATTTGCACCTAAGAAAGAGAGATTGTTCCTTTCCAACATTTCCATAGCAAGACATGGAAAATTCTATCTTTCTATAGAAAGAGAACGGACAACTGTCATTTTCGACACACCAGTGATTAAGCTTTGATATTTCACTCCAGTGGCTCTCCTGACAGTACATGTAGCTGGTGAGGCATTCCCAGATCACATGCAGATGTTGTGACCCTATGGGGGAATGACCCCCAACAGAGGTGTGGACACCACCTGAGTTGAGTGGAAACACTCAGGATCCCAAGTTCACAGTGCCATCAGGTCGTGGCTGTATACTGATTTCCTGACGTTGGTAGGAGGATAAAATGAAACAGCATCATAGGAGCACCTAGCACAGGGCCTGGCCCGGAGAAAGGAGTCAACAGATAGTACATCACTTATGTATTATGTACAATGTGTCTAAGTCCATGTGACGGCAAGTAGATAAAGAGCATCCCTTTTCCTCATTTAAAAAAGTTTTATTTATGTTATTTACTTTTTGGTTGCCCTTGGTCTTCATTGCTGCATGGGCTTTTCTCTAGTTGCAGCAAGCAGGGGCTACTCTCTAGCTGTGGTGTGAGGGCTTCTTATTGCAGTGGCTTCCCCTGTTGCAGAGCACAGGCTCTAGGCACATGGGCTTCAACAGTTGTGGCTCGCAGGCTCTAGAGCATGGGCTCAGGAGTTGTGGCACGAGGGCTCAGTTGCCCCATGGCATGTGGAATCCTCCCAGACCAGGGATCAAACACATGTCCTCTGCATTGGCAGGCGGATTCTTAACCAATGGACCACCAGGGAAGGCCCCCTTTCTTCATTTTAAAGGTCCATTTTCTTCCTTATAAATTGAAACATTAAGGAAAACTATTTAAATATATTAAAGCATAACCATTAAAGAGTTTTTTCATTTATCTATACGAAAAAGGTACAAAGATTAATATAACCAACAACGAAGTCCCTGTCATTTAGCTTTAGAAAGAAAACCGCCCATCCGCAACCCCCCACTTCCTCCTACTGGAGAGCATGACCCTAACCCTGCATCACCTTTCACAGTACAAGCCCTTCCTCAGCCAACCTCCCTGGCCAAGTTCATGTCTCCATCATCCACACTAATAACACAAGTGCAAGGTTCACGGCCACTCCCAACTTGGGCAATAAATCTGCAACACTAATCAGAGAGCACAGGAAGGACTGTGCATTTCTGGAAAAATGTTACTCAATTTCTCTGGGTTTTTATTTCACCATCTATAAAATGTGATTATTAATCTTGCTTTTTTCCTTGTCTCTGCAGCAGCTTATAAAGATAAATTACGTTTGGTAGAATTATAAAGCAGTTTGAACTCTCTGGAAGCAAGACACTCTGTTAGTCCATGGTATTTTATAATCACTGATATTATAAGGTGTACTTGAATTGAACTGCAGTGAAAAAGCCTGTTCCCACAAATATATGTAGATTGAAAGTAACCTCAGTATGGCTGGGGCAGAAGCAATCAAAATGTAAAATTGTATTTCAGATGGGTTGTTAAATCTTATGTTTCTGCCGCAAAAATAAGGAGACTTGGAAAGGCTGACACCTGCTCAGAGGCACTATTTGAGCTGGTGACCTGGACTGGGAGGCAAAGGATTACATCAAGGCAACACAGGACCCTAGGAGTGGCAGAAATCTGAGGACGCAGAGGAGGCTGTTTTAGGGAAATTGGACCCCAAAGCCCAAAGGATTTTCATAGAAGACAACCTGAAAAGTGAATGGTGGAGAGTATTCCTCCACCATGGGGCAGTATTCCTAGAAGATGGGTTCGTGCCATGTCAGGGGCACCCAGAAAGGTCCAAGTGGAGATAGCAACCAAGGCCTGGCTAATCCAAGGTCAACCTGGGGTTCAATTTTGAAAAAGATACAGCTTCCCTGGAAAACAGGAGATACTAAAGAAGCAGCTCTGTCTTTGAGGTGCTTGACAAATGGGTGAAAGACAAAGTGACTCAGAGATGGAGCTCCAGGAACAAATCACAGGGTGAGGTTGACCAGGAGCCTGCTCATTGTGTGAGCCTGCCCTCAGCCAAGGTGATAAGGAGATGGGTCTAACCAAACACTGTGCATCCTAAGAGCTCCACACACCCTCCACAGAAGAGATTTTCTTCCATAAGAAAATCTGGCTTGTAGTATGACGAGGGGGATGCTGTTATCTGATAGTGACAAGGCTCTGACTCCAGAAGGGAAGCCAGGAAACACACCCAACTGGTGCCTGTGGTGGTCCCAGCTTGATGTTACATATGCAATGAAATTGTTTCAGAGGGGTTCTAGAAGTTCTTTCTCAGGGCCACTGCTGACAGCCATGAAACAGTGTATGTGCTATGAGGATTCAAGATCCTCACTAGTGACGCTGCTGTAATTGAGCATCTCCAGTTCTCATGAACAGAAACGCTCAAGACATCAGAACAAAGCATCACACCCACCTGGAAAGTTGATTATATACAATCAGGGTTTGGCTGTGCTGGTGACGTCATTCTCACGCCATACTTGGACAGTCTCCCGAAGGAAGTGCGTTTCCTTGAGTCAACCAACCATTTCAGGACAGTGTTAGAATCAGAGCGGAAGTTTTTTTGGATTTGTACTGGCAATGAACATTTTGGCTCTGAGTAAGACTTGCCTGGTGTACACTAAATATATGTGCGTGCACGCACACACACAGACACACACACATACATATCTCCACCCTCCCATTCCCCACCCCTGTGCTGACCCTTGGTTCCCAGCTCTGCTTCAACTCTGCAAAGTTCAGTGCTAAAATCTAACCTTCTTGCTTATGTACCAGAAGAAAAGGTTGGATCTGGAACTCAACGACTATAATCTCCAAAGGCTTCTAACAGTATTGGTATAATTCGGAAACCAGTTCCCAGATATCTAGAGGATATTCTGATGTTAGCCTCTAATTCTTTGTAAATCACTTTAAGAAATGTTCCTGGGAAGAACAACTTGGACCCCATAATAGGTCATTTTGAAAACATGGACCCTGTCCTGGAATTCCTTATCCTCTTGACTTGTACCGCTGCACTGTGTCTACTCAGCCCACCCCAAACCCAGTGATCTTGTATCTCCCAGGTCTCTGGGACTTGTTATCATGAAGTTAGGGGATGCTGGAGAAAGCCTGCTCTTGCCTTCCAACATGGGACTATAATATTACCAGATTTTATGCTCATACTTTTGGAGAAAGTACATGCTCAGTAAATGTCTGTAGAAGCACCTGTTGGCCAGGGAAATGGAATCTCAGATTTTGGTGCGTGTCTACATCTGGCCCCATCACTTCATGGCAAATAGATGGGGAAACAATGGAAACAACGACAGACTATTTTCTTGGGCTCCAAAATCACTGCAGATGGTGAATGCAGCCATGAAATTAAAAGATGCATGCTCCTTGGAAGAAAAGCTATGACAAACCTAGACAGCATATTAAAAAGCAGAGACTCCACTTTGCCGACAAAGGTCCGTCTAGTCAAAGCTATGGTTTTTCCAGTAGTCGTGTATGGATGTGAGAGTTGGACCATAAAGAAGGCTGAGCACCAAAGAATGGATGCTTTTGAACTGTGGTGTTACAGAAGACTCTTAGAGTCCCTTGGACTGCAAGGAAATCAAAACCAGTCAATCGTAAAGGAATCAGTCCTGAGTATTCATTGAAAGGACTGATGCTGAAGCTCCAATACTTTGGCCACCTGCTGTGAAGAACTGACTCACTGGAAAAGACCCTGATGCTGGGAAAGATTGAGGTCAAGAGGAGAAGGAGGTGACAGAGGATGAGATGGTTGGATGGCATCACCGACTCAATGGGAGTTTGAGGAAATTCCAGGAGTTGGTGATGGACAGGGAAGCCTGGCATGCTGCAGTCCATGGGGTCGCAGAGTCAGACACGACTGAGTGACTGAACTGAACTGAACTACACCTAGAGATTCTTTTTACACATGTACGGCTCCAGGTTCTTTTATAAAGTTAAAAAATCTTTGATTGATTGTGAATGGCAGTACATGTAAAAAGAAGTGCATAGAGCAAAAACATAAAGGCTCTGCGACTTATCAGAAAGCAATGCCCAGTGTCATTCACAGCTGGGTGGAGAGAATGTGGTGGGCATCACCAAGCCCCTCCCGCACACTGTCCCCTCTCTGCATGTGGTGGTGACACGTGGCTTGTACAGGAGTATGTGCATCTTATAGTGTGGCCCCCATGCCTCCAGGGATCAGGGTCCTTAACAGGAGGACCAGACCAGAGTCCCAGCTCACAATGACAGGCATGCAGCACAAAGCCTGGGGCAGCTGGCTGCAGGGGAGAAAGAAGACAAAACCTCGGATGTTCTTTTTAGTTCTGCTGGTTGACTGTTTCTTCTGCTTTGTTGCTAGTCTGCTGACTGAAACTGAGGGTTGAAACTGTATTTCGAGCTTCCCTGGGAAGTCTGCTGATACCAGGAAGGCCTCACCCATGTGGCACTGTCGGCCACTACTCTTTTCTCTGTGCTGGGAGGGAATTTGGAATTTCAGTTTCTGTGAACCCGTGGCAGACGCAGCCCCTCCACTTTATTCAGAGTGGTTATGTGTCACCCCCAGTGGGGTGGAAGTGGGATGTCAGGCTGGGAAGAAAGGAGGGGTCTCCTTCACACCTTTGAGTGAGTTAACTCAAGGCTCAGTCATTGATGCCTTCAAACTGGGGTGCTGGAGAAGACTTTTGAGAGTCCTCTGGACAGCAAGGAGATCAAGCCAGTCAATCCTAAAGGAAATCAACCCTGAATATTCATTGGAAGGACTGATGCTGAAGCTCCAATACTTTGGCCACCTGATGTGAAGACTGATTCATTGGAAAAGACCCTGATGCTGGGAAAGATTGAAGGCAAAATGAGAAGGGGCAGAAGAAGATGAGATGGTTAGATAGCCTCACCGACTCAATGGACATGAATTTGAGCAAACTTTGGTAGTGAAGGACAGGGGAGTCTGGCGTGCTGCGGTCCATGGGGTCGCAAAGACTCCGACGTGACTTAGTGACAGAACAACAGCCTCTATCCTAAATGAAAGCACACTAAGAAGTTACTATTACTTACTTATATGCAAATTATTGATTTCAGGGGAAAACTTTCCATTGGTTAACATTTAGCTTCCACTGGCCCATAGTGAGTTCTCAGAAATGTTTCTCAGGGCTGAGCTGAACCAGCATGAGGCTGGAGAGCCAGTATGCTGTCCTGCCCGGGGCCCCCTGATGCCCAGCTCTTGGCAAGTGAAGGGTACCAAAGTCAAGGCTCATCCTCGGGTTATTTCCCTTCTTATGGCACCAGCTGACTCTGTGGCTTGCAGGGCTAAATCAGGAGGCGGTCTTTATGGCTGATGGATGGGGGCAAGGAAGACAGGGCCTGGAGATAAACCTGCTCATTCTTTGAAAGGGAGATGCATTCGGTGTCACCGACTGGAGACATACCAATCGAGAGAGCCGGGGCTGACACCTGAGATATGAAGAGGAGCCGGCTGAGTAAAGATGCTGAACATATGCTGGAGGGTGACTTTCCCTGTAGCCACAGGGATATTGCCATCCTCAGACAAGGCCTCCCTCCTGCTACTGCACTGTCGGTAGAGAATTACAGAGAAAGAAGGGCCAAAGCCAGCTGATACACTACCTAAGCAAGTTTTCAACTAAAGCCAGTGGCCATCCCGGGCGACAGAGCAGGTTCTGGTCCACAGAGTGTAGGAAGTGTCCTGTCTGCATGTGGACAGGCGTGTGGGGGAAGAAGAGCCAGGTGGGTGAGGCTGGCTCTGCCAGGAGACCAGACGGGTGGAGGAGAATGAAGGTACCATTCTTCACTCAATTCTACCGCAGGACATGCTGCAGAAGGGACTTAAACCATGGTGTGTTTGGACTTGCCCTGGTCAGGGCAAAGATGCGGCCCCCATGGTGGCTGGTTGGTTGTTCCGTCGGGAGTTAGGACGAGAGAGTGGGCATAAATCCCAGGTCTCCAGCCAAAGGCAGCTGACTTAGGGAAAACCTAATATTCAACTTTCCCTCGAGGAACCAGAAATAAAACAAAACTCCAGTTTGCTTTCTTGTGCTTGGTTGGGTCATGGAGGAAAAATGAAGCTGGCTTTTTGCAGCTGACATGAGGGGCTTCCAGAGTTCAGGGGATGATGCACGCTCTGGAAGGCCCCCGATCCTTTGACTGCTGCAGGACAGAGGGATAGGCCACCGGGGACAGCCAGGGACGTCACCGTGACAGACCCACAGCACACTGCAGACGAGAGCCTGGAAGACGTTTCTGCTGGTGGAAGGGGAGCAGGCTGTCCCCCCAGATGAAGACACCACTGCTCATCTGTCCAGAAATTTGTTTTTCTCATCCGAACAATGGGGCCTCTTTGTAACCTAAGAGCTGGGATTCTCGGATCTTGCCTTTGGAATGGAGCAGCCTTCAGCAAAAGAGATTAAAATGTTCATCTTGTTCCTTGGAGCACCGAACCCCACTCCAGCTGAGTGGACTAACCCGAGTGTAGAAATAGGGCATTGGATGTCAGTCGGCTGGGGCTCAAGAGGTGACAGAAAAGGAAAGGAAGATGGACTTGAGAGGGAAGCGGGGAACTACCTGGTGGGAGCACAAGAGGCAACAGGGCAGAACCATCCAGACTCGTCAGGGTGGTCAGGACGAGGCCCCAGCAGCACCCCCAGCATCCCTTCCAACCCCCCTTACCGCCCACCCCCACCCGCACCCCCAGTTTGCCTCTATGGAAAGCTCTCCTCTGGCCATCAAGGCTTCCAACTCGAATCCTGCCTCCTCTAGAATTCTGTCCTGACCAAGGCTCTCTCTGAGTCTGTGTCCCCACAACACATCTGCCAGTCCCAGTCTTTCATTCATCCCTGCCCTGATAATTGTTTCTTAAAATGAGAAAAATCTATCAGCGGCTTCTCAGCTGGACCGAAAGCATCTTGAGGCAGTGGACGTCTGTTATTCATCTCTGTACACCTGGCACAAGTGCTGTGGGGGTGAGTCCTCCACATATATGGATGGTCACGCTTCACACTCATGGGTTGGGAGAGGCAGAGGTCTCAGTCTCCTTTTCCTACCACAAACCCTGCGGGATGTAGTCAGTGTTCAACACACAGGTGCTTGCTGACGAAAGTCATTTTCTGAGGAAGAAGTAAACACAGGGACTTCTTACCATTTGTTGTTTATGTATCATAGATGTATGTGTGGCTTCCCTGATGGCTCAGGCAGCAAAGAATCTGCCTGCAATGCAGGAGATGCGGGTTTGATCGCTGGGTCAGGAAGATCTCCTGGAGGAGGAAATGGCAACCCACTCCTGTACACTTGCCTGGAGAATACCATGGACAGAGGAGCCTGGCGGGTTACAGTCCATAGGGTCGCAAACAGTTAGACATGATTGAGCATGCACACGCATGTGTTTATGTGTCAGGCAAGAGAAGGGATAGAGAAAAAGTGAGCCCTGTCTAGTACTTCTCTGATAATGGGGATTTCCATGGAGAAATCCTTTATTTTTAATGGGAGAGGCTTGACCTAGGAAGTCTGTATCTTTAAAAGATATGGAGGAGTGGTAGATGAAGAGAAGAAACTATTTATATGGAATTGAGGAAAGAAATAACAAATGGAGATGGGAAGAGAGGAGGCAGCTAGGGAGATTTTAAAAGATACAACTAAAAAAAAGAAACAACAAGCAATTAAATGAATGTTTGAAAGAATGGTAGGAATTATTGGTATGAAGTTTTGAAAAATCATTTAAAGTAACCGAGCCTGTCACCTTTGCTTCTGTAGAGTGTCAGTTATGTAAGCAGGTCTTTGTATGTGTACATTTAGACTTGTCCTGGCTTTCCCCATGAGATCAAAAGTTCCCTGAGAAGACAGAGCCTATGTTTGCTTCCTAAGGAAGTGCTAAGTCACCAGAGAGCAGCCTGGTGGTGCCTGCACACAACAGGTGTTCAATCAGCATTAACCAACCAAATTCCGACCCCTCATTGAAAGCCTCTGACACAATTGTCTAGTTCCTTTTCATTTAGGCTCAAAAAGGGTTTGGTTTTCAAGAAATAAAACAACCCCAAATACCCCCAAAGATTCAACTCTAGATTCAACTTGGTGGCTAAGTGGAACATTTCTGCCTGACTCTTTAACGATGCTAACGTGTGTGAAAAATCAAACAGATGTCTTCCTTCCTCTCTCTTCTGGGGTCCCCTGACTTTACAGAGGCTGACAGGCTTCAGATGATCACAGGGCCATCACCGGGGACTCACAGTTCAGACCAGGAAATCAATACCACTGGAGGAAGTGTGGCATGTACACCACCAAGGACTTGGGGTTGCGTAGAGGTAAGGCTGATAAAAGAAATACGGCACATGTTCCCTAGCTTGGTTATGTTTTTTATTTTCTCTGCAATTGCATCAGCAGTTTAAATGTGAGTTTCATTCCTAGGTGCACCTTCACATCTGGTGAAAATGACTCCATTTTGCAAGGTGGGGCTGAAGGTCTGTCATCGGTTCCATCATCCCTACTGAGAGGCCACATCCCACACCTTTGTCATCGGCCCATCTGTATTATCCTTAGGACCGTTCTCAGGCCTGTCCTGCTTGCCTGGGGGAGCCAGCTTTGGGAGGGGAAGGAAGGGGGCAGAGGTGGGAAAACAATGCTACGTGGGTATTTTTCTTTCCCAGTGCTAACTGTGTTTAATATGGACAAATATTTGTGTAGCCTCTGTATTTACCATTAATACTGGGATGAAGTAATTAGGGACTAGATTTTACTATGGGAAGCAGCAAAGCCTGGGGCCCGAGTGGGGGAGGGGACAAGGACAGCAAAACCCCCCAAACGCAAGAACACAAACACGCTCAAAGCCGGCATCTGAAGGTATTATTCACAAACAATATGGGAAAAGGCAGAAGTGTATTTCCTCTGTTCTTCTAAAGGGAAGTTCAGAAAAAGGTCAGGAAGAGAACAATGCGGGCCATCTATCACAGCAGCCTCTAACCTAGAAAGGTTACTTACACGCCTGCAGCCTCCTGTCTCAGTTCTGTAATTACCACTCCCCTTCCACAGATCGCACGCCACTACGGGCCTTATGAATTATGCATTTCATTTCCATCTACCTATACCCTTCTCAGTGACCAGGGCTAAGACGGAGTGGGCGGGACGAGGCGGGCCCCGCCTCCCCACCCCACCCCCCTCCCCCGCACGCAGAGGCGCTGGCCCCAGAGCACCGCGCAAGGCACACTCGTGTGGATTTGCCTGGTGTTGACCTTCAATTCCCAGACTAAGGTTTTGTTTATTGAACAAATAAGCACTAGCTACCAGGCGAAATCACGGTGGGGCACGTTTCCTTCCCCTGAACATTTTTATTGAGGCAAAATGTAGTTAAAATGAGTATTTAGGGTGGTCTTAAAGGAGGCAAAGGCAGGGTGCAGCCTGAGGGTGTGTGTGTGTGTGTGTGTGTGTGTGTGTGTGTGTGTGTGTGTGTTGTGTTGTGTCGTGTCTGTCGTGTCTGTATGTCTGCGAGGTGCAGCCTGAGGGATGTTAAAATGAGTATTTAGGGTGGTGTGTGTGTGTGTGTGTGTGTGTGTGTGTGTGTTGTGTCGTGTCTGTCGTGTCTGTATGTCTGCGAGGTGCAGCCTGAGGGATGTTAAAATGAGTATTTAGGGTGGTCTTAAAGGAGGCAAAGGCAGGGTGCAGCCTGAGGGGGTGTGTGTGTGTGTGTGTGTGTGTGTTGTGTCGTGTCTGTATGTCTGCGAGGTGCAGCCTGAGGGATGTATGTGGTGTGTCTGTGCTGGAGCTGGGCTGGGGAATGGCACAAGGGGTACCTGGAATAGATACAGTGGCATGAACTTCTGACCCTCTGAAAACTGGCACCCCTCTACCACCAATCCAGAGGGCCTCCGGAAGTCTCTGGGGGCTACTTGTCTTCACAAATGATATTAATATACCAAAGCGGGTACCATCCTTGGTTCAGAACACCACTTTTGGGGGATTTTCCTTTCAAATCTTTAAAAAACATTAGGCTCACTAGAGAAGTGTCATCCCAGACAATCCAGAGAATATGAGAACAGGGAAACCCCGCAAAGCAGACAGAGGGAAGCAGTAACTGAAAGCCCTTCCCTGAAAAGGAAACAGTACACCTGAGTCTATCACTGTGAGAGGTGATACAAGTAGAATTTTTAAATCTACTTTTGAAAAGTGATTTTTGACACATTCAGGGATGACAGGTTTAAGACAGGATATGAAAACAGGGTATTTAATTCCTGAGGTTCATCTCAAGAACACAATAGTAAATGAGATGAATATTAGGGATAAATCACTAGGGCATAAATGTTATTCCTTTTTTTTTTTTTAAACTATTCTCAGTGATCATCTGTTTAAACAGGATTTAGTGACTATTGAACTTCCCTAATGGTACATTGGGTAAGAATCTGCCTGCTAATCCAGGGGACACCAGTTCAACCTCTGATTTGGGAAGATTTCACATGCTGTGGAAAAGCTAAGCCCACATGCTGCAACTACTGGAGCCCAGGCTTCACAAGAGAAGTCACTGCAATGAGACAACAAAGAGTAGCCCCCATTTACTACATTTAGAGAAAGCCAGCGAGCAGCAATGGAGACCCAGTGCAATCAAAATAAACTAAAAGGATTTAGTGACTACTGTGAGCACAGCTGTGACACACAGCATCTCGGAGCCTCCAAGATGGCTCCTACATGCTCACCTCCTCATATTCAATAGTGAATCCCCTCCTACACTGAATCCAACAGGATACTGCAGAAATAATGTGACTGCTGAGACTAGATTATAAAAGACGTTGCAGCTGCCACCCTGCTCTCTCTTGGATCACTCACTCTGTGAGAAGCCGGTGGCCATGTTGTGAGGATGCTCAAGAAGTTCTATGGAGAGGCCCACACAGCAAGGAACTGAGGCCTCCTGCCAACTGCCCGCACCAGCTTGACACCAGCCAGGACAAAGAGCTACCGAGGAAGATCCTCTAGCCCAGGCCAAGTCCTCGGACGACTGCGGCCCCGCCTTGAGAACTTGACTGCAACCCTATGAGAAAACTGGAGCAGAACTGTCCAGCCAGGTTGCTCTCCAATTCCTGGCCCATAGACACTGTGAGATAATACATGTATATTATTGTTTTAAGTCAATGAATTTTGAGGTCATACGTTATGCAATGATGGGTAACTAAAACCCACGTGTGACCAGACTTCTAAGAGAGGAGGGATCATGCAAAAGAAGCTTGAGACTTGTTCTTGAGACAAGCCTTAGCTGAGCATCTGCCTGGTGCCCATCGCTGTACTAGACGCTCCTCCTGGTCCCTTCTCTGCGGGCATACACACTCTGGATGTCAGTGATCACCCTCTTAAAAAAGTAGGTGGCACAATAAAACCGCTGTCCAAGGAGGACTTTCAAGTGCCCAGAGGCAGGAATGCCTGAAAGACAGAACAAAGGTTGCAAACTGCTATCCCATAGGAAGCGTGTGACACAGACACATAAATGGTTTGGCCTGCAAAGAGTTAAAAATTCTTTTTGAATTAGTTGTTAACATTTAGAAATCAAGTGGTATTTCTTAAAAATCTGGATTTCTGGCTTCTCTTGAAATTCCGAGGCTCTGGCAACTCAGGGCTACCGGTCTGTGCTTGGCAGCAATTAGCCTGGGCTGGGGAGCCCTGCCCCCTTACGTGGCATACAGGTGTGTCTCCTGCTGTGTCCTCACAGCCTGATGACTTTACCCGCCTGGCCCTACAGGCATGTGAGCTTGCCACCCACAGGAAAGAGGCAAGAGGAAGGACGAATGGAGTAGCTAAGCAAAATGACTGTTTTTAGCTTATATACTGAAGACTGTTTTGAGTGCTATAAAGCTAGTTATCTTTTATTAAACAAAAAACGTTTCGTCAACAGCTACCCCAGAAGCCAGGGACACTTTAGAACTTAGAAGGAATGTACAACAATGATTACACTTTACATTAAACAGCATGAACTTTAGAAGGATCCCTCGTGAAGTGTATGTGGTGTTTGTTTATGAAGGTCTCCATTACAGAAGACCTCAGCTGAGAGGAAGTGGGATGCCGGAGTCTCACTTTGCTGACCTGGCTTTCGACGAGCACAATAATTCACAACAACAGAGGAAAGGAAGGCTCTGGCGCCATAACTCAGTGAATATCCACTGGATTCATCTCTCCTACAAGGTACAATAATATACCCTTTTTTGGCCCTCTCCCAACTCTCCATTTGAAATAGGATTAAAATCAGTTTTCAGAGTGGCTTACTCAGGAATTAACCAACCAATCCCTGGATAACTTGATTCCTGAACAATTCTATACAGTCCTTAGAAAATTTATAGGAGAGGAATGTAGTATTAACAACGTCACGCTCTTAAGACTATCCTTTCTAAACAGTCAAGTGCTGAGTGGGAGGACAGGGGCCCTTGGGCTTCCTTAAAAAGCTGCTCAAGGTGGTTTTTATAAGAGCAAGAGAAAGACACTCTGCCTGCCTCCCCACCCCCCAACCCACCCCACGCTCAGGGAACATTACTGAGTGACCATGTCGTAAACGTGATTACCAGTATTTATGGAGCTCCTCGTGTGTTCCAGACTCTGCTAGAGGGTGCTACAAAGTCATGGTTTCTATTCTCAAGAGCTTAGTAGCTGGTGGACACGGACAGAAGGATGAACACGGACAGAAAAGAGATATACCTCAGATGGCCGCTAAGTTTTCAGACAGTAATCACTGTCTTTCATTCAACAATACTTATCAAGCATCTACTCTGTCCTGGTGCCCAGTGTTTGGCAATGAACAAAAATGGGGGTCTCTGCCCCCTGGGGCTTACACTCTAGTGGACCTCAGTGACTTGATCCAGGCTGGAGGTAGGATTTACTGTGACCACTAGGGGTGGTAATGGCTACCCACTCCAGTATTCTTGCCTGGAGAATTCCACGGGCAGAGGAGCCTGGTGGGCTGCAGTCCATGGGGTCACCAAGAATCAAGACACGAGTGAGTGACTGACACACTACAGGTGGTAGACTTTCAGCTGACTTTAGAGGGTCCCAAGAGGGGAGAGGGCCTGCAGACGGGAAAACTGTAAGTGAAGGCGCAGAGGCAGGAGAACACAAGGAGTGTTCAGGGGAACAAGGAAGAGACACCAGGGGCTATGACACCAGGGCAGCAAACACTAACCCTGCATTTCCGGTGCCCTGGTCCTGAGGTCAGATAATAAGCTATTCTTTGATTCCTTTACTCAGAAAGTACAGACACAAGGGTGTTTGTCTTCAACCATGAGTAACTGGAGAAGATGGCACTGGGGATTATTAAATGTCATAAAGTAGATGGTGGGGTTAGAGACTTCATGGGACAAACCACACCTCCCACACCACTGCCGTAAAGAAGGCTGAGCGCTGAAGAATTGATGCTTTCAAACTGTGGTGCTGGAGAGTCCCTTAGACATTAAGGAGATCAAACCAGTCAATCCTAAAGGAAATCAACCCTGAATATTCACTGGAAGGACTGACGCTGCAGCTGCAGCTCCACTACTTTGGCCACCTGATGCAAAGAACTGACCCACTGCAAAAGACTTTGATGCTGGAAAGATCGAGGGCAAGAGGAGAAGAGTGACAGAGGATGAGATGGTTGGATGGCATCACCGACTCAACGGATATGAGTTTGAGCAAACTCTGGGAGAGAGTGAAGGACAGGGAAGCCTGCTGTGCTGCAGTCCATGGGGTCACAAAGAGTCGGACACGACTGAGCAACCAAACAACACCAGGGCCGTATACTATAAAGGCCTGATACACGGACCTTGGAAGGAGGCCTTCACGTCCTGTTGGCGATGCCACTGAGAGGTGAGAAGTGAGAAAGGAAGTGAGCCACACAGCCTCAGGGGGCACAGCCCAGGACATGATAGATGATGCCAAGTTTTCCGTTATGTTGGCAAAGCTTTTCCACCCGTTCAATGTTTCCTCCTTCCGAGAGGTTGTGTGTGTGTGTGTGTGGGGGAAGCAAACCGCATTCCTCTGGCCCCAAAGACGTGGTCCTTAGTGACATGAAACAGTTTTGTGTATGTGCAGCCTAGCGTGCTGGATGACAGAGAAGCAAAACAGCGTCCTAATGGTGCCGAGACCTGACACAGCCATGTTCAAGTGGGCTTAACCGTATGGGACGCACAGAGAAGTGGCTGCTGCTTGAGTGTGGCTCTTCAAGGTAAACGTCGTTCGAAACACATCTTAGGAGCTGCCTCGCACATTTAGGAAGGAGTGGCCCTGTTGTGGACTGGGCTTCACTGACCTGTCATCTGATCCCCTGGGTCTCCCCATGATAGCATCAGTGCAGTCTCCACAGAGGGCGTGGTGGCCAAGCACGATGAGGATTCTTAACAAATCCAGCCAAGTTCTGATTTTTCAAAAAGTGAGCTTGTCTTGATATTCTTGGTAATATCAACTCTCAAACCTCTCCTTGGATCGCCCACCCAATATTTATTTTGGGAACAGCTTAAATTGAGAGAAAAGCCATTTATTTAATAAGTTAAACAAAAGCTGTTGCAGGGATTCCTTGTGAGTGGGAGGCTGGATGGGGTGATTTCTCAAGTCCTCGCCAACACCATGACTCTAGGATTCAATTCCGCCTTCCTTCTGATCACATGCAGTTACACAGGCAGAGGGGACGCAAAGCAATGGAAGACCATGCATTAGCACGAAGGGCTGTTATGACCATGGAGGAATTAATGAGGATCAGAAAGCATCCCTGGGGATGACGGTCCTCAGCCTGGAGCTGTGGTCTGTGAGCCAGTGGCTGAATTCCAGGTGCCCACAAGGTGCAGAGTACAACATCAGTTGTCAGTAACCATGCGTAGTCAAGGGAGCACTGTCGCAATAAACGCAGACCAGGGAAACAGTGGGCAGAAGTACTGAAAAGGCAAACAAAGCAAGAGCAGATGAAGCAAGTGGTGATAGATAAGCTGACATCGATCTCCCCGAACAAAGGGAAGGTGTATCATGAGTTAAGCCGTTAGCTGCAGTGACCGGTCCTGGGTTCCTGGAGATGCAGGAAGGAGGGGCCGGCAGTGCCGTCTGCCTTCCTCTGTAGCCGCTGCTCATCCTCAGCTGCAAGGCCTTTGCTTCGGGTTCAGACGTGCTCACTTCCTCTTTCTTTTCTCCTTTCCCTTCTCTTCTTCATCCTCTTTTTTTTTTTAATTTTTATTTCTGGCTGTGCTGGGTCTCCTTTGCTGCATGCAGGATCTTTTCTTGCGGCCCGCGGGCTTCTCTTGCTGTGCACAGGTTCAACTGCCGCATGGCGTGTGGGATCCTAGTTCCCCAACCAGGGATCGAACACCCATCTCCTACATTGGAAGGCAGATTCTTTACCACTGGGCCAACAAGGAAGTCTCTCCTTCTTCCTTTTAAAGCAGTGTTGGCCGCCCTATGCACCCTCTGATCGGTGGGCTCCCCTTCTCCTCAGACCTTCTGCCACTGCCCACATAACTCACTCGTCCAACTTAAGATGTGTGATTAGATCTGTAGTTTAGAAATGTAACTAGTAATTACTTATGACTAAGATTTTAAAGAAAGAGCACTCTCCTGCCAGGCCCCCGGAGAACAAGTCAGAGCTGAGAAGGCCAGGGGCAGGGACTCCAGAGCCCAGCACATCACTTCAGGTGGGTGGGGAGCCCCACCCTCCCCACTAGGAAAACTGCTCTTGTAGCAACACAGCCTCCTTCTGTGCAGACCCACTGGCCTTCTCAGTTCTCATCCTTAGCCTCTCCTCTCTTTCTCTCTAAAATTGTATTCATTTAGTTTTTGGCTACAGTGGGTCTTTGCTGCTTTTCGAGGGCTGTTTCTCTAGTTGTGGTGAGCAGGGGGCTACTCTTCGTTGTGGTGTGTGGGCTTCCCATTGTGGGGGCTTCTCTTGGTGTGGAGCACAGGCTCTAGGGGCTTTAGTAGTTGCAGCACACGGACTCAGTAGTTGCTCTTTGCGGGCTCTAGAGTGCGGGCTCTGTAATCGTGGAACATGGGCTTAGCTGCTCTGCAGCATGTGGGATCTTCCCGGACCAGGGATTGAACCTGTGTCCCCTGCATTGGCAGGAGGATTCTTATCCACTGCGCCACAAGGGAAGATCCTCCCCTCTCTTTGATAGCAGATAATCTTCAACTCACTTTTTTGGGGGGCGCTGCACTGCGTCCTCATTGTGGTGCTCGGACTTAGCGAGCAGATTCAGTAGCTGCAGCTTATTTTGCCCCGAGGCACGTGGGATCTTAGTTCCCCAACCAGGAATCGAACCCACGTCTCGCAAACTGGAAGGGAGATTCTTAACCACTGGACCACTTTCAAAATCCATTCAGAGTGTAAACGTGTTTCTCTGGCTCTCCACTGGTTTCTCCTGTCATTCTTGTCTTTCCTTTCTGCCCCCTCTTCCTTACTCTGGACCCCCATCCCTTCAGTGGCACCTGTTCACTGCTTCACTGTCCAGCGTCGGCCATCAGACATCGGTCCCAACCCCTCCACCTCTAGGCCCATATTCTCAAAGAGAGGAGTATCTTTGAGATCCTTGGGTGCCCCAAATGGAACTATCGCCTTCCCCTTTCAAAACAGGGTTCCTTTCCATATCACCCCATCTTATCCCAGTAGAACCATTATTTTTTCATCTTCAAAATTAAGGCCCTCAAGTCATACCTGCCCATGGCACCTTCCCTGAAATCCCAAATTTCTGCTTTCTTTGTTTCGCAGTTACCTTTTCCTCTTCCCTCTCGGTGCCACGACTCCCAGGGGCTTTACCCAGATTTCTGACAGTCTCCTGGCTGGTTTCTCTGCCTCTAATCTTTCTCCCTTCCAACCTTGTCTAAGACGCTGCCAGGCTTGTTTTCCCAGAACGGCTTTCATCATACCAAATTCCTTCCTCCAATTGCTACCCCATGCAATCCAAGTTCTAATTGCCTCCCAGCCCCTGAGCAGCCGTTCCCATCTTTTTATCCCGTCCTGTTTCTTTTTAATAACTCCTTTCAAGCCAGTATCTTCCCTACTTACTCCTTTCTTTTCTGTGTGTTACCTTCACCTGAAGCGCCTTCTCCATCTCCTAGTCAAATCGTAAACATCCTCAGAATCCAGCTCGACGATCCTTATTAGCCTCACCCAGGCTCTTCCCCACCAGGAGCCCCAGACTGCTCTCCGTCCCCACCTGCTCATTGCCTCTCACAGGAGGCATCACACCAGCCTGGAGACTTCTCTGTTAGATACCGTTTGCTTTGCCTTTGCAGGTCACGATCCTGCTGTTTACAGACTCGGGATGACCCCAGTGTCCCTTCAGACCTCATCTACTCGGTTCTTCACTTTACTAGTCCAAACTCTTTGGCCTGACCTATGTGGAGCTTGTGGACCTCACCTCTAACTCCTCATCTCTAGATTGGACAGTTCCTGCACATTCTGCCTGCACCCAAATGACCCCTGGCCAGAAGGCCCTGCTTGCTAGCTCTTTTTTTTTTATTGTGGTAAAGTCACAAAATGTAAAAGGTACTATTTTAACTGTACAGTTCAGTAGTGCTAAGTATGTTCACACTGTTGTGCAAGTCTCACTATCATCTGTCTCCTGAATTTTTCACCTTCCTAAACTGAAACTCTGTCCCCATTAAACACTAACTCTCCATTTCTGCTCCCAGTCCCTCGGTCTCGGTTATTCAGTCCTATCTCTGCCCAACATTCAGTTCTAGTTCTTCCCCCAGAGACTTTGTTGGTGCATTCCAGAACTCTCTCCTTTCCCTTCACTCACCTTCATTAAGGCTAATTGTTTCTAGGTGTAGCAGTTTGATCCTTCCAGTTAAGCTGTAAGCTTCTTGATGAAAAACCATGACATCTTCTTTTCCTGGACACCCATGCCTCTGCTCCTAGCCATATATTAGGTGCTTCTGAAACACAACTTGTCTTATTTTGCCTCACACCATGCACCTGGCCACCATTCTTCTAGATTCCCTTTAAAATAAGTTCTGGATCAGGGATCAGGAGACCTGGGTTCTACACCTGTTCCTGGTTAAGTCTCTTAATTGTTATGAGTCTAAGTTTTCTCAACTCTAAGATGGTAAGAATAATTCCTACCTGGTCACCTTATATATTGGGATAAAGATCAACGGAGTGTCAATACATGTGAAAGACTATTAGTCAAAGCTTAATTCTCTCACTCAATTATTCAATGTATGCTATAGATATGACCAAGCTATTAAGGGATGATGAGCCAAGAATTTTCAACCCCACTGAGTTATTTTCATGGAATAATTTCCATGAGAAATGGGGAGGCAAAACCAAAATTTTTTTCATAGAAACTATCTCAATGCTAACACTACTGGAACCAAATACTATAAGTTTTGATGGGGGAGAGCCTTTGGAAGCATGCTGCTGCTGCTGCTAAGTCGCTTCAGTCGTGTCCGACTCTGTACAACCCCATAGACGGCAGCCTACCAGGCTCCCCCGTCCCTGGGAATCTCCAGGCAAGAACACTGGAGTGGGTTGCCATTTCCTTCTCTAATGCATGAAAGTGAAAAGTGAAAGTGAAGTTGCTCAGTCGTGTCCGACTCTTAGCGACCCCATGGACTGCAGTCTACCAGGCTCCTCCGTCCATGGGACATAGATTTGGTTTATTAATAAGACTTCATCTTGGGTAAAGAGAGGGGGCAATTGAAGTTCTGATGGGTACCTCAAAGTTGGGAGATGCTTCAAAGGCAGCTAACAACTTGGTCTGTATATCCCCAATCCCAAGTGCCCCCTAGTCCAGCTGCTACTGTAGTCCTCCTCAGGCAGAACCTTGGCAAGTTGCTAAAATACTTGATGATTTTGTATCAGAAGGTCAGGCACTGCCAGTCTTTCTTAAGGAGGGTTCTCCTCCTGAACCACAGGATTCAGAAAATGACCTGAGTCACTGTCATCTTTCTGGGCAGCACCCCAGATATTCAGGGGAGAAGCTGACTTTTTTTCCCAGATGGTCTTTTTTCTGGTTTTTTTCAAATTGGAGTATAATGCTTTACAATGTTGTGCTGGTCCCTGCTGCAGAACACCGTGAATCAGCCATGTGTGCTGTGCTGTGCTTAGTTGCTCAGTCGTGTCCAACCTTTGGCGACCCCATAGGCTGTAGCCTGCCAGGCTCCTCTGTCCATGGGGATTCTCCAGGCAAGAATACTAGAGTGGGTTGCCATGCCTTCCTCCAGGGGATCTTCCCAACCTAGGGATCGAACCCAGGTCTCTCACATTGCAGGCGGATTCTTTACCAGCTGAGCCACCAGGAAAGCCCTAATACGTATATCTCCCGCAATCCCACCCCTCTAGGTCATCAACAGAGCACCGAGCTGAGCTCCCAGCAGCTTCCCTCTAGCCACCTATTTTACACATGGTAGTGTATATCTGTCAATGCTACACTCTCAATTCATACTCCCCTCCCCTTCCCCCTGCATCTACAAGTCCATTCTGTATATCCATTTATCTATAACTGTGTCTCTATTCCTGCCCTGCAAATAGGCTCATTAGTACCATTTTTCTAGATTTCATATATATGGAGCTGGCTCTTTACATACAGTCTAGGGCAGGAAGGCTTCATTTCCCTGAAGCTCTGACTGCAGAAGGCGAGATGCTGACCAGCAGATACATTTCTCAGTCAGACAGCATGAGGCCAACCAAAACCAACAGGGCCCCTATTTTTCTGCTGCCAGAAGGGGCAAGGGGCTTACAGAAGCCCCAGCCTGCGGGCTCCGCAAAGCTCCAACCCCAGGCTGGGGCTTTGGTAAGGCTAGATTGAGGTTGCTTCCTGGCCTCCTGGGGTCCTGGGATGGGCCTGTGGTCAATATGATCGTCAAGTCACCACCTCTTGTCATCCTACAGCTTCTGCAGTAGGACCCATTTCCTCTTTGCTCTCTGCCCTTGGTCTACACATTTCTAAGGATGTGTCCCTAGCCTGGGACCTGGTGGTGCTACAGTTGCATTCTCTTTCCTGCCCTTTCTTCCTGCCTCACCTTTATGCCTTTATTCAGGTCTCTCTGATCCTTCTTCACACTCTAATCTCCATACGAGGACAAAGCTCATCTTCACTGGGTTTCCTGCTAAGTTGCTTCAGTCATGTCCGACTCTTTGTGACCCCATGGACCACAGCCCGCCAGACTCCTCTGTCCATGGGATTCTCCAGACAAGAATACTGGAGTGGGTTGCCACGCCCTTCTCCAGGGGATCTTCCCAACCCAGGGATCAAACTCACATCCCTTAAATCTCCTGCATTGGTAGGCGGGTTCTTTCCCACTAGTGCTGCTAGGTTTCAGTTCAGTTCAGTCGCTCAGTCGTGTCCGACTCTTTGCGACCCCATGAATCGCAGCACACCAGGCCTCTCTGTCCATCACCAACTCCCGGATTCTACCCAAACCCATGTCCATCGAGTCAGTGATGCCATCCAACCATCTCATCCTCTGTCGTCCCCTTCTCCTCCTGCCCCCAATCCTACCCAGCATTAGGGTCTTTTCCAATGAGTCAACTCTTCGCATGAGGTGGCCAAAGTATTGGAGTTACTTCTAAAACAGATCTCTTTACAGCTTCACAACACATTACTGCATGTTAAAAACAACTGGATATTGAGGTTCAGACTAGCTTACTCTACGGCTCAAAAATCACCTTTGGATAGGTTTATTTGGCAAGAAAACTTTTTATCAAATACAGACTTTCCACTGGCTGGCAATATGAACTTTTCTGGAAGAGCCATTCCCTCAGGTCAGTTCAGTTCAGTTCAGTCACTCAGTTGAGTCTGACTCTTTGCGACCCCATGGACTGCAGCACGCCAGCCATCCCTGTCTATCACCAACTCCTGGAGCTTAATCAAACTCATGTCCATTGAGTCGATGATGCCATCCAACCGTCTCATCCCCTACTGTCCCCTTCTCCTCCTGCCTTCAATCTTTCCCAGCATCAGGGTGTTTTCCAATGAGTCAGTTCTTCACATCAGGTTGCCAAAGTATTGGAGTTTCAGCTTTAGCATCAGTCCTTCCAATGAATATTCAAGGTTGATCTCCTTTAGGATGGACTGGTTGGATCTCCTTGCAGTCCAAGGGACTCTCAAGAGTCTTCTCCAACACCACAACTCAAAAGCATCAATTCTTTGGAGTTCAGCTTTCTTTATAGTCCAGCTCTCACATCCACATATGACTGCTGGAAAAACCATAGCTTTGACTAGACAGACTATTCCCCTAGGTACAGCCTACCTATTCCTGGGCACTACTGTCTCTCTCTCTCGGGGAACCAATAGTGGGAGGGAATGGGAAGAAAGCAGCACTGGGGAAAACAGAAAAGCCTTTGGGGTTTCAAGTGGGATATCGTAGACATATGAGAAAAGTAAAAACAATCAATTTCTTGCCTAAGAACTTCAGAACAAACTGAAATAGTATTTGCGTGACCACAGTTGACTGCTATCTTGTCTACCACAGGATATTTGCTTTTTCTTTATACCTGACTCAGGCTTTCTTCAAATCATCTCTGTAAAAAGAAGTGAGAGAGAGAAACAATAGGATGAAAACCATTGTTTACTCTCTGCCCACGAACCACGGGCACGGAGGCTGATCTGAGAGCTGCTGTGGGCCATATGGCCTGCAGGGAGGGCTTCGCTCTTGTACCTGTGACCACGTGTTCTCCGCAGCCTGCGTGTTTCCAAATCCTGTTTTGATGGCTGAACTCATCAGTGACTCACAGTTCTTTCGGCTGGTGCTGAGAACGGAGTGGGGCTGCCTCTTGCTCAGGGCCAGCCAGTCGAGATACTGAACAAGGAAAGAATTATTCCAAGAAACAGAAGGTATCTGAGTTTCCCTGGCAGATCCGGTGACAGAGAAACTCCCAGGCCTCAGATCTTGGCAGGAGATAGGAAGCGCTTTGAGCACCAACAATGGGAGCTGCACATAATGGAGAGAAAGAAAATCTGAAAAGTCCAAAGAACGTAAACATGGATGTTCCCTTCTCCGATCTGCTGTCTCACATTCCAGAAGCTCACAGTTTCCAACAGACACTCTTTATTCTGGACAATCCTGGTGGTGTGCTGGCCCGCTGATGCTGGGTGGGGGTGGAGCGGGTCATCTGTAATATTTGCAAGCTTCTGTGGTATAAAGAGGGCTTCCCAGGGGGCGCTAGTGGTAAAGAACCTGCCTGCCAATGCAGAGACTTAAGAGACGTGGGTTTGATCCCTGGGCCAGGAAGATCCTCTGGAGGAGGGCATGGCAACCCACTCCAGTAATCTTGCCTGGAGAATCCCATGGACACAGGAACCTGGCAGGCTATAGTCCATGGGGTTGCAAAGAGTCGAACACGACTGAAGTGACATAGCATGCACACACATGGTATAAAGAAAGCCCCCATGGCTGATTTCAAGCTACCAACAGTTGAATTCCTGGCTTTCAATATTCCTGATTATTTAACCATCAGCCCTTGCAAGCTGGTACAAGTCCCCAGCACATCACTGGAAAACGCATGCGAAACCACGGAGTATAACCCTATACCCAATACCAGAGTCTTTCTACAGACTCCCTGACAACTGTTCATCAAAGCTGTTTAATCCTCCATTGATGAGCTGCTCACTGGGTCTGAATCTGCTTAACCCTAGAAATTCCCTAAATGTGCCCACTGGAGGGGTGCAGGATGAATCTACACATCTTGCATGGTGTCTAAAAATTGAATGAACTCTTTTTAAAAAAATTATATTTATTTATTTGGCTGTACTGGGTCCCAGCTGCGGCATTCAGGATCCCTTTTAGCTGTGGTATGTAAACTCTTGGTTGTGTCCTGTGGGATCTAGTTCCCTGACCAGGGATCAACCCCAGGCCCCCCGTACTGGGAGCGTGGAGTCCAAGCCCCTGGACCACCAGGGAAGTCTCTGCATTAAGTCTTTCAACAGCTCTCCTATACCGACCACTCAGCCTTACATAACTCTCTTCCCCAAAACCCTCACCCCCACCTACATCCCAAAGTCTTTTTACCATATTCCACAACTAATTCAGGTTTCTTCCGTTAACTGATTTGTTAACAATACCATACTAAGACAATGTTACTCTTACTAAATCTTGCACGGTGAGCTTGGCTCAGGCTTCGGTCCTATTGAAATCTTTTCCAATTTTGAGTCTACCATCCAGGAACATGCTATTCTTCCAAAGTTTGTGTCACCTAGAAACTTGATAAACAAGCCTTTTATGTCTTCAATCAGTTCCCTCACTTAGACAGAGTCCTGGAGCGGCTATGAGAGACCTTCTACATGGAACAATTCTTTAACCCACAATCTTTGGGTACGTTCCTCCCACCAGCTAAAATCTACCACCGTTTGGTCTGTATTTCTCCATCTTGCTCCTAGAGTTTCAAACACCTGTCAAGTACTGAGCTGAAATTTAGAATGGACTTTTAGCAGAAAATCACTATAGAAAGGTAAGGATTTGCTTATTATCCACCCCTCCACACTGCAGACCTATCCTTCCAAAAATGTGACCAAGAAAATAACTGGGACCTTATGATGAGTCCATAGTTGTATACAGACCACTTGCCAACTAATCCCTTTCACAGTCTTCTTAGGAATCAACAACATGTTTACCACCCAAGTTCTCACCTGGGATCCTACAAGTCTCTAACTTGCTCTCCTGTGTGTAACTGCCAAAGCAAGTTTCCTAAAATGCCACTTTCTTTATGTTGTCCTGTGTTCAAGATGTTCCTGGCGTCTCCACCCCACTAGGCCGTCTTCGGCTCTATTTCTGGCACCTGCTGTGTGTCCACTGCTGGCCACACTGAGTCCTGCTTCTACCGCCTTCAGCCCATAAACTCTCCCTGCTTTCTGCCCTGCTCACTCCTACCTAATCTTCAAGGGGCCCCTCAGGCCCCCTTCTCCAGGAAGCTTTTCCTCTCGATTCTGGTCCCTACTGACCTTTGCCTTCTTTATACAATATTCATTTGAATGTTGACAGCAGTGGAGTCATAGGATAATGGCCTCTATGACCCAGAAGACCAGACTGGAGATCCTGGGGCCGAGCTCTCTCCTTTAGCTTGGAAGGGAGTTTGCACCCACAGAGGCAGCAGCCCACATGGCTGGACGGCCTCAAGGTCTGGGCCTGAGTGACAGCTCTGCCACTCAAGAGCTGGCGGACACAGCCCACGGGCTCCTCGACTGTCTGAGGCTCAGATGTGAGATGACAGTGAAAGTTCTCTAGGAAGAGCCACATGGGCTTTGGCTGCCCATGTTGTGACTAGTACCCCTCAGCTAGAGGGTGAAAACCTTAAGAGTTAACTGTGGGTGGAGAGGGACTTCATTTAGCTTTTAAATAATGATGTTTATGGGCTTCCCAGGAGGCGCCAGTGGAAAAGAACCCACTGCCAATGCAGGAGACATAAGAGACTCAGGTTTGATCCCTGGGTTGGGAAGATCCCCTGGAGGAGGGCATGGGAACCCACTCCAGTATTCTTGCCTGGAGAATCCCAGGGACGGGGGAGCCTTGTGGGCTGCTGTCTATGGAGTCACACAGAGTCAGACACGACTGAAGTGACTTAGCAGCAGCAGCCAGTGCAGGAGACATAAGAGACTCAGGTTTGATCCCTGGGTTGGGAAGATCCCCTGGAGGAGGGCGTGGCAACCCACTCCAGTATTCTTGCCTGGAGAATCCCATGGACAGAGGAGCCTGGCCGGCTACAGTCCACAGGTCACAAAGAGTCGGACCCGACTGAAACGACTTAGCACGGACAATGCTGTTTATATGCATTAGGGACCAAACGAACTTTAAATAATAGCTTCAGGTAAAACTGGGTTCTTGAGACACTTGAAAAAAACAAACAGACAAACAGAAAAGATGTGAAAGCTAAATTCAGTTAGACTATGGGGTACAGTTTGACCTTGACAGACCAGCACTTTCCACATTCCAACCTGGAAACTAGAGACAGTAACTGATAAGAAGCAACTAGCCCAGAGACCTCCTCAACTCTGTCTCCAGCGTTCCTTCAAGCTCACCTGTGTTCTGAGAGCGTGTAGTCCAGCAACTGTCACCAATAGGCTGAAGGGGTGCCTGGGCGTCCCACAGAGCGGCAGCTCCTACGGGGACCTTCTGTCCTCACACCTGGTCACTCGCTTCACTGCCACCACCCTCCACCCTTCACGCCTCCACACCCAGGCTTCTGACTGAAAAAGCCTTCACCGGGGTCACTCTGCGTTCATCTTCCCTTTCCTCTTGTCATCTGCTTTGTTCTCATCCTCCTTTCTCAACTACTCCAATAAGCTTGTCCCCCTGAAAACCCTCTCCCTCACCTCACAACATGGCTTCTGTCCGCACCTCTGTGTTAGAACATTCCCTGTGGAGGACACAGAGCGCCCCCTCAGATGGCCTCTGCGGCGCCAGTGAGCTGGGTCTCAGACCACACTGAGGCCCTATTTCTCTGCTGGCTCTTTTCCCCTCTCCACCACTGACTTAATCCTCCCCTTGACTTTCCTTTTTTAAATAATTTTATTTATTTATTTTTGGTTGTCCTGGGTCTTTGTTGCTACACGCAGCCTTTCTCAATTGTGTGGTGACTTCTTTCGCAGAGCATGGGCTTCAGCAGTTGTGGCACACGGGCTGGGTGACCTCACAGCATGTGGGATCTTCCCGGACCAGGGATCGAACCCGTGTCTCCTGCATCGGTAGGTGGATTCTTCACCACTGAGCCACCAGGGAAGCCCCTCCCCTTGACTTTCAACTGGGTCCTCCTTCTGCATGTGCACGCATCTGAAGAACACGACAAGTCTAATCTCTGGTCCTAATTGCTCCCAAATTCTATACCTTAATTGTCCAGATAAACATCCTACTGATACCGGATTGTGACAGCACACCAAACAAGCAGCTTGGAATCCCTCTTCCGTCTTATTATAGGTACTCTGTCCCCAGCCTGTCATCAACACCCGCACAACAACAGTTTCCAAATGCTTAGAATTCCTTTCCCTTGGTTATCCTTCCTTCTTATCTCGCATTCAGTACTTTATGAAACCCAGCAGATTCCTTTTCTGTAAAAGATCTGACTTTTGTCTTCTCCATTTTCTCAGCAGATGCCCCAGCGATGCAGGCACTGACTCAGCTCTCCTGGGTGGACTCCTGTCTTCACCCCCTTGGCCACATTCATCAGTGAATCTGTCCCCTAGCCATAATTTTTATTCCATTACTCGCTTTCCAGAAATTGACAACTGCTCTTTATTCTCACTACCTTACCAAATTCATCCCTTTTTAAAATTGGTACCTGGTACTTGACTTTCCCTTACATGCATAGTCATTCCAGCTGGGACACTCAGGCCTCAGCTAATCTACGCCTGCTACTCACTTGAGGATCACCCAGAACTGGGGATTCAGTGCAAATACTCATGGCGTGACCAGTTCATCTTGAACTTTGGGAATGTTCTTCAGTTGTTCTGTTTCCAACTAGACGGTGAGTTCTTGAAAATCAGTTAAGTCAGGAAGCAGAACTTTTTAAAACAAAAACATGGTGACGCTTAGATGGTGGTTTCAATATGGCAGTTACTTAATATACTGTGTTGATGGGCAGTGACCATTAGTAGCCAGAAGTCAGTTTCTACGAGGGCCAGCAACATTGCACAAGCAAAAGTATGAACCTGTCTGAAAAGCAGAGACAGAGACACAGACGTAGTAACAAACATAAGGATATCAACGGGGAAAGGTGCGTGTGAGATGAATTGGGAGATTGGGATGGATATATATATACTACTGACACTCTGTATAAAATAGGTAACTAAGGAGAACCTATTGTATAGCACGGGGAACTCTATTCAATGCTCTGTGGTGACCTAAATGGGAAGGAAATCCAAAAAAAGAGGGAATATGTGTATACTTACAGCTGATTCACTCTGCTGTAAAACAGAAACTAATATAACATTGTAAAGGAACTATACTCCAATAAAATTTTAAAAAAGAATATGGAAAAAATACACTTAGAAAAAGACAGAGATGACATGGTAAGTATGTTTCTGGAAACTGCAATTTTTCAAAATAATTTATTGGTATAGGTGAAGAGCAAGTATTTCACTCTTTGGGCCTTCCTTCTTTTCATTAAAAAGGTCAATATGTGTGTTAGGTTAATCAGAGTTTTAAAGAGTTGGGAATGCCCAGCTATCTTTAACCTGCAACCCAGTGACCATGAGTTCAGCCTTCTGAGACTCGAGAAGGGGCTGGCCAAGGCGTGCTTTTGTGAGAGAGGCTGTCACTATGTCACGACGATAACACAGAAATTCAAGGCTCACTCGAACCATTAAAGACCCTCTGGCACTTCTTAAAAGTCAAAGGTCAGGTGGCCAAATGTCATTTTATGGACTGGCAAATATCATCTTCCTCCTCGAGGTTTTAACTAGGCAGATAAGACACTCCCAGAAGAAATTGTTCCACCATGTAAATGACTCTCTGGGAGTTGGTGAGGATGGTTAGAAAGTGCAGACATTCTTTAAGGATGCCACAAATGGATGCAGTCATTTGCTAAATGGCACCAAGAGACACCTTATTGTTGATGGTGTGACCTGCAGTCATTTTGGCTGATCCTTTCAATTCCTCTTTGAAGTGCTATGGAACAAAAATATGCTAAGCAATGTATTCAACAACTTTGTAACAACATTTTTAAAAATTAACATTAAAGAAATCTATATTACTAATCTAACACAAAAGTTATTCACTTAAAATTTTTCATATCATTTTAATCACAGTCTATATACAATTTTGCATTCTTTTGTCTGTAACCCCTCTTGTATACTTTTGATCTTTATACTTATAATACAGACTCCACCTGACTATTAATACTCCATTTTCAAGCTTTTATCCTTCATTGCTCATTTGTTGATTCTGTTGTCTCCAACATTCAATTCTAATATCCAACTGTCCAACAATAGTTGGATAATTACATAGATGCTGGTGGCTCAGAGGGTTAAAGCTTCTGCCTGCAATGTGGGAGACCAAGGTTCGATCCCTGGGTCAGGAAGATCCCTGGAGAAGGAAATGGCAACCCACTCCGGTATTCTTGCCTGAAAAATTCCATGGATGGAGAAGCCTGGTAGGCTACGGTCCAGGGGGTTGCAAAGAGTCGGACATGACTGAGCGACTGAACTGAAGTGGTGAATACATTCTATTTCACCCAGGTTATCTTTTAGGTAAGAGAGAAGAGAGCATTTATGATTAAATAAATTAAAATTATATCAAATTTGAGTCAATTAAAATCAACAATATCTTATGTAACAATAGTCAGATGACTTACTATTAACCAAATAAGCCTGATTAATGCTACCTGTTGTGGAAACCAGACATGATTTACTTTTAACTGGGTGTCTGGTGAGACATCACTCACCTGCTTTGTCAAGTTGATTTCTTCTAGATTGACTTAGAAGAAATTAACAAATGAAATCAATTCTATTAGAATTTAATGCCATTATTTTTGTGACTAAAATTACAAATGTTATTCAGATTTTCTGGGATTGTCTGGCTAATGCTAAAATTGCACAATTTGATTGGATATTAGCTGTTCTATTTAGCTGAGACAGAATCCAGCTCTGAATTCAAGTGGTTAATGGAGAAGTAAAAAACGACTGATGACTGTCTTTTATTCCTCTAAATGTAACTATTTACACTGATTGATTTTTGTCTATATGCCTTTTAACTTTCAAGATATTTTGCAAATAATCAACCACAGAAGGATTTAAGTGGCAGGATCAATTTAACCTTTGCTTTCTAATGTGAGATGTAGAATTTACAGAAGGTTCAATTCAATTTTCTTATCAAAAACAAGACCAAGAACTCGGCCTTAACATTCCTTCCTTGGGGTTAATTAATCCCTTTAGATAACAATTACTTTCAAAAGTGGAGAGTTTATTATTCTGGGTAGGGAGTGACCTTTCTTGAAGAATCTCTCCTCCTACTTAGGAGCTCACAGTCTATCCCTTAGGCCAGTGGGTCACTGTGTACTCAGCTTGCTCTTAAGTCATTTAAAAGGATGAACCATAAACAGCAACGGTGATCTCTCACTTTGAGGAGCTGGTGATCTGGCAGGGGAGATAGCTACACTACTGCTGCTGCTGCTGCTAAGTTGCTTCAGTCGTGTCCGACTCTGTGCGACCCCATAGATGGCAGCCCACCAGGCTCTGCCATCCCTGGGATTCTCCAGGCAAGAACACAGGAGTGGGTTGCCATTTCCTTCTCCAATGCATGAAAGTGAAAAGTGAAAGGGAAGTCACTCAGTCGTGTCCAACTCTTCGCAACCCCATGGACTGCAGCTCACCAGGCTCCTCCGTTCATGGGATTTTCCAGGCAAGAGTACTGGAGTGGGTTGCCATTGCCTTCTCTGAGCTACACTGACTTTACATGAATAAAAACAGAGGTCACATGAATAAGGGCTTCCCAGGTGGTGCTAGTGGTAAAGAACCTGCCTGCTGACACAGGAGACATTAAGAGACGCAGGTTCAATCCCTGGGGTGGGACAATCCCCTGGAGGAGGGCATGGCAACCTATTCCAGTATTCTTGCCTGGAGAATCCCATGGACAGAGGAGCCTGGTGGGTTGTAGTTCATAGGGTGGCACAGGGTCAGACTCGACTGAAGCGACTTAGCACGCACGCAACATTAATACACCCAGTTTTTCTTCTGCAGACTGAGAGAAAGATCTTAAAAACTTCTTCTTAAATCCAGTTTTTCAAGACTCACTTGTGAATGAGAAAACACAGCTGTAAAAGGTTCTTAAAAATTATCTGATGAGTACTGTTCTTACAGAGATTCCATCTGGCAAATGGAGAGATGACCCTGAAACCACATAAACACAGTGGGAAATTCCTGGGTCTCACCAAATTGTTCCGTGAGCAACAGTACTACCACAGTCACCAAAAAACTTAAGCAATGAAGCAGAAAATCCTAGGATAATCAAAAAGACTAGATCTCACAAAAGACTTCAATAATGATTGTTCGACCACATCAACTATGATGGGAAAAAATATTCTACACACATAAATGTGTTAGTGTGGCTTTTAGAGGAAATGGATTAAATATAAAGAGCTATTGATGGCAGTCATATGGCAATGAGGTCAACACAACAGCCAGGCACAGGCATACCCATGGCTGAATTTTAAACTAGGATAATTCCTGTCACGTCCATCATTTTAATCTTATATTTATGGAGGTTCTAAGACAGAGAAAAATGTGGCACTATTAACAAGTTAAACGTAGTTCTTTGCTGGGCTTTGTGTTCAGTCACTCAGTCGTGTCTCTTTGCAACCTGTTTGCGACCCCATTGACTGTAGCCCACTAGGTTCCTCTGTTTACGGAATTTTCCAGGCAAGGATACTGGAGTGGGTTGCCATCTCCTTCTCCAGGGGATCTTGACTCAGATCTAAAACTCATGGCTCCTGTGTCTTCAGCATTGGAAGGCAGATTCTTTACCACTGCACCACCCGGGAAGCCCTAGTTCTTTACTAGCTCTGCTGAAAGATTTGGTTTGAATTATTCTCAAATTGCTTTCACACTGGGCAAGTGAGAACTTACAGTAAAGGCTAAATATTTTCATCTCTCACTACAGGTTGGAGAGTCCAGCCTGAGAAGACTCAGAAGTCATACAAGAAGCTGTTCTTCCTTCAGTGGACACCTCTCCCTGCACAACTGGTGGAGGGGTGACAGAGTCAAAGGGTCCCCCCAGGGCCTACACCGTCATTAAGATTCTAGACTCTTACATGGCAGGAGTGACATGACATAATTACTGATCATTCCCATAATCAGCAGTGAAGGGAGTGCCGTGGGGGGTGGGGTTACGCCTCTTATCCTGATACTCAAACTGGACTGTCTTCAACCAAGTTTAAACATCTTAGTTTCTTGGTTTTTTTTTTTTTTACATCTTCTAGTTTTAACTATAACTTGAAAAGTAACACTCTTAAAACCCACAATTTGAAATAGTGAACCCAAAGGAGTAATTTGCAACAGAAAGAACATTAAGATATTTTTATAATACTTGAAAACACAGTATTACAACTGGAATTTATGAAGTGAAACTGGCATGTCAAACACAACAGAAGATTACAAGAGTAGAGGTAGAATAATTAAAAGAAATAGTAATTATATCAAAGACAGGCTTATAGAAAACCACACTGGTTAACTTTGTATTTATAGACTTCAAAAGAACTGCGAACGTGACATTTTCTCTAATATTGTGATTGCTCTGCACCCAGCTTTATGCCAGTTTCTATAAAGACTGCTGAATACAGATCAGAAAATCAAAGTCGATTAAGTACTATTTCTATGATCTGTGCGCCCAAACAGACTGGACTCCCTTACAGTGCTTTCAATTCTGAGTAAAGTTCTAATGCAGTGACTACAGTGCATCTGTTAGAAACGGGCATTACCAGAGTCTGGGCGTTGAGTGCTACAGTACAGATGGGCAATGCAGACTGTTTTAATTCCTCCCATTTGTTCACTACAGGCAGACCTCAGAGGTTTGGTTCTAGAACACCAAAATAAAGTGAGTCACATGAGTTTTTGGTTTCCCAGTGTATATAAAAGTTATTTTTACATTATACTGTGGTCTATTAAGTGTCTAAAAAGGGGCACATACGTCAATTAAAAAGTATGTTGTTATTGCTGAAAAATACTAACCATCATCTGACAAGGCAGGGTTGTCACAAACTTTCAATTTGTAAAAACCACACTATCTGTGAAGTACAATCAATCACGGTATGTTGGTATTTATAGTCTTAGTTGAAAATGACACATTTGATATTTAACATTATGATATATTGTTCTGCATTTTTGTAAAAAAGATTTTTATTAATTCTTATAGTTTGTCTATAGCTCACTTATTCATTCATTCATTCAATATTTATCTAGTGACCACAACACATGATCAGCATTGTTTTAGATCATAGAGATAGTACAGTGAATAAAATAAACACGCCCTGCAAACATTGCTGCCCTCATGGAATTTACATTCTACCTTGTATAATACTTGGAATGCTAATAGAATTGATCAGCTATTGACTTAGTGATTTGAAAATATGTTACATTTAAGTTGGTGTGAGATTATACAATATCTTTGATATGGAAGACTAGTCAAATTTATAAGAAAAATTGGGACAGTTTTAACTATGTCATATCAACTAATCATAAACTGACTGTAGAAAGGTCAGTTCAAGTCCTGTCTCCAGAGCATAAGAACTTTAAAAAAATAATTAAAAGTAACATTTTTATTAATTCTGGGGTCAATTAAGGTCATTAAACCAGAATCATGATTTATTTAGTCACGGTGGGTTGTCCTCTACATGACTATCCCATCTTTAACTCCTACTATATTTAAAGAATTTAAATTTTACTATTCTCAGTCATGGTATGATTTAATACTTTATAATCCATTCAGTATCCTTCTTGCAAAAAAAAAACAAAAAATAATGCAAGTTGGAACAAAGCCAAGAAGGCAAAATTACCACCTGCAACAATTAAGACAAATATTTTAACAACCATAAATCTGTCTAGAACAGAAAGTCCCAGCGGTTAGAACAGTGGTGATTAGAAAAGCAGTGGTTGGAACATTTTAATGAAAAAAAAGGGGGAAGGGGAGGTGTGGGGGGAGAAGGTGGCCTGTAACTGATATTAGAGACCTACAGAGTCACCCCACCTACTGTGGGGCCCAGGGATGGGCTGAGAACGCGGAGCCTGAAAGGGTGTCAGCTGGGAAGCAGCAGCAGGAGCATGTTGGCTGGCAGCGAATGAAGAGGGCGGTGGCGGGCGCCTGACCTTGACAGTGATGTACTCTGGTGCTCATTCATATTCTGTCAGCTCTGCTCTCCCCTCACAGAGGAAGAGTCGGCCAGTCACCAGTGCTTCTGAGCACACTGCCAAATTCCCCCTCTCTGAGCGGCAGGCAGTCCAGCTTCACCTGCTTCTTTTTGTAAGACTAAATGAAGGAAGATGAGATTGGGGGAGCCCCTGGGGACTGAGGTCTGTGGGGCCATCTGTATACGACTCTGGGCAGGGTGGGGAGATTCAGGCAGGGCGGGGCCCAGGTGTCTGCATTTGAGTTCCCTCTCACTGTTTCCAGTGGGTCTTTGCTGTCCTTCGACCTGCAAGGGCAGTAGGTACTTGGAGGAAGTCTGCTTTTAAAACCGTCTATTTGCAGCACGTTGTCTGGCGAGGGTAAAGCCCGTTTACAAAGAGTGGTGTTCAAAAACCTGTTGACTTTCAGTTTGGGGATCTTCAGTATAAACGCAGTAGAGAAGCTATACATACCCCAAAATAATTGTGGTGCAGTAGAGAAACTACACATACGCCAAAATAATTATGGTGCCAGTAACTACAATTTGTGTGGCCTTCACAGTGCATAAGGTGCCTTTCCTGACACCCTCACCTCTGTCCCTTTGAGATGTGCTGAAGACAGCTTATCAGAGCAGAGAGGTACGATTTCACACTATGCAAAGTGAGGCGGAGACGGCTGTCTTTAATCTTTTAATCCTTTCCCCTTATCTTACATTACACAAAAAACTGCTTGGTATTGATTAGGTAAAATGGTGACTTAAAGAAAGCAGGGATCCACAAGGACCAAGACAGCCTGAATCCATTGGGGGGGTGGGGGCCGAGCTGTGGGCGGAGCCTGAGCAGGTAAGGTGGTGGAGGGAAAGGTGGGGAGACAGGGCCTTGGCTTGCGGATGAATTAGGAACAGGGGCACAGAGCGGGGCACCAGACAAGCTGTGAGGAGAAGAGCAAAAACGAATCTCAGGCCGATTGATCCAGCCTGGCCCCTGATGTCAAACCTGGCATGGACCCGACAGTGGCTCCTTTCCACAAAAGGAAGAAAAAGAAACACGGTAATCATGCTAATCAATTCATCTTCTGTTTCCAACGTCAATTACCGGAGCGAATTAATTACTCCATTAAGTAGAAGGTTCTTGGTTGATTTAGGTCACTAATGAATATTACCAACTAAAACTGGATTCATGCTTCTGACATTTTTGCTTCTCATACCCTCAAGACGAGAAAGGGGTGCTGGATGTGACCTTGGGGCTCCAGCCCCAGCCATCACCTTCCCTCTATTCACCCAGGCTCTTCTCTGTAAGAACCATCGAACTGAACCATCCGAGGAGTCCAGACACCTTAGCATGTGCCTCTGTCAGCCTTAAAACTAACATTGGGATAAACGCTCTCATCTTTTCTGTGTCTGTGCTGTGTCTAATTTTAGTTTTATTGTACCAAAATGACTGACATGGGTTTAACCGCTCTGATGGACGTTGCTTCGTCAGACAGACAGATGCTTGCTTTTACAATTATTAGCCTGATGTTTTCTGACTAAAATATGGAACGAGATAGGGTATGTTTTCTCTAACAACACGTACTGCTCGGTGACTATCTCCTCACCAAACATTGTCGGTGACTATCTCCTCACCAAACATTTCGAAGTGACTAGTGATGTTAAAAATACCAGCTAACCTCTGAGAGAGGTGTGGCAGGCTGAAGCCCCTGGCCTCAGGCTATATGCACAGGCTTAGAGACAGGACACGCGTGTCCCAACAAACAGCACCCCAAGTCAGGGCACGGTCAGCTGGGTGGGACTGACTTGAGTTTTTTTGGAAGGAGCTTTGAGGTGGACCCCCAGCTAGTGGTAAGGACTACGAGACGGCAAGGGTTTCTAGTCCAGGGACAAAGTGTGCCAAGCCAACTCTTGTTTGAGACTCAAAACCACACACTTCCCTCCACAATGCCTCAGCAGGTGACTGACTGCGGTTCTTGGTGGTTTTCCTACACTCAGTTCCTTCCCTGGTGTGAATCACTGCCACAGCAACAGTCTTCAACCACACCTCCCGTCAGGGCAGTCCCCTGCGCAGGAGGACCACGTGCAGGCTGCCCCTCTACAACATGGTCCGAAGGTCCCTGACTGTACTCATCCTTGTTCGTCTGAGGAGAGGCCGGCACCCTCCTTCTGTGAGTGAGTGAAGTGAAGTCGCTCAGTCGTGCCCGAATCTTTGCGACCCCATGGACTGTAACCCACCATGCTCCTCCATCCATGGGATTTTCCAGGCAAGAGTACTAGAGTGGGTTGCCATTCCTTTCTCCAGAGGATCTTCCGACCCAGGGATTGAACCTGGGTCTCCAGCATTGCAGGCAGATGCTTTACCATCTGAACCACCAGCGAAGGGACATGTAAAAACCGATTTCAGTTCTCAGGCCATGTTGTTCCTCACCTCGGCCCGGCAGGCACAGGCTCAGCCACAGTCTCCTGGTGACGAGGGGCCATGGCTTGCTGACCCTTCAGCAGACATCCCGAGGCTGGGCCCCGCCATGCAGAGCCCCTGACCGTCCCCCTCAGGCCTTCCAGCCAAGAGGCCGGCCTCCTCACCTGGGGTCTCTCACACTCACTGCTGGACTGTCAGCGTCCCACACTCTCTTCTGCCCACCTCACAGGCCCCTCCACCATCACACGCATCTGCTCCCCCCGAACAGCTCACTTCAGCAGACACTTGTGGGTACGTGTACGGGTGACAGGTGAGGATGATTTCGACAGCCCGGAGGAGCTGGATGAGGCTCCCCTGCCTCTGACCTGCCTGGGCACCTTGTCTCTACAACCAAACACCTCATGCTTCTGTATCTACACCTGGCAGGAGCGGCCCCTCGGGAGAAGACCACTCACCCAGTCCCTTGCACACGGTGGGTGCTCAGAAAACAGAGAATGGGGACTTCCCTGCTGGTACAGGGGCTAAGATTCTGTGCTCTCAATACAGGGGGCCTGGGTTCGATCCTGCATACCACAACTAAGACCTGGCACAGCCAAATAAATAAATATTAAAAAAAAAAAAAAAAAAAACTGTGACTAAAGGGAATTAAAAGAGAATTTAAGTTAATAATGCCTTATGTCTACCTGACACATGTATACAAATTTTAGAACTTTAAATAAGAACCTACTGTATGACATAGGGAACTCTACTCGATACTCTGTAATGACCTACATGGGAACAGTTTCAAAAGGAGTGGCTATATGTATACATATAACTGACTCACTTTGCTGTACATACACCTGAAATGAATATAACACTGTATATCAATTACACTCCAACAAAAACTAAAAAAAAGTGTATTGAACCCATTGTACAGCTTAACACGTATGCAATGTTATATGCCAACTGTATCTCAATAAAGCTGGAAAGAATTTTAATAAAGTAAATTTTTAAAATTATAAAAGTGTTTAGAACTTTAAAATTTCTCAATAAATTCGATGTTAAGGTGAGAGGACTGACTTCTAAAGAACATGACCATAAAAGAGACCCGGTATTAAGTAGGAGCTGGAGGCTAACATACGCATTTTTTTACACATATCCCAGACAACAATAATAACAACACAACAGCTCTGTGACCATCCTTCTAGCCAGGCAAAGTGACTCTTACGCTGTGAACAAGCACTTGTGAAGATTACACTAAGGAGATGTGGCCACTCCAAACAGATGAGAGCAGTAGAAATGCGGCTATGGAATCGTATTAGGAACCCCATATGCTTGGAGGGACCATCCAGAAATTAAACCTATCAAGACACCTTCATGGGGCGCTGCCAGTTATAAATGTGCTACACTCGACTGGGAGAAAATTCCATGAAAGCTTACAAAAACCTTGCTAGAAGCATTAAAAATTCCTAGCCGTTTCATTATTTGTCATTCAGCAAATGTTAATATTTCTTTTTGTATTCCTACTGAAGCTTGAAATTAACATGGCTTTTTGTTTATTTCTTCATTTCTGCACCCTTGTCAGCTCATCTCAGGAACGCATTTTGTTAGTTGGCTGCTGCACAGCCAAATAAAAAAAGCCGAAAAACACTCACACCCTGACTAGTAAAAGCCTCTGCATGAAATTACATTTGTTCTTTAACCTCTCAGAAGTAGAACATCCCGCTTAAAATAAATATTTAACACCTAGGATGCCTTCTATCAGGAATCACTTTGACACGGACATTAGTCTCTTTCAGTACCCAAAGCCAGAACCCTGGGGTGCAAAGCTTTCTACAGATAAAGCTGAGGGGAAGTGTGGATGGGGTCTAGGAAGGGTGGCAAGCAAGGGCCAACACAGAATTTGCTAAAGCAAATTGATCTCTGAAAAACGCCCCTCCCCCCACCCAAGACTCTTCAAGGAGAATTTAGCCCAAGTCTAAGTGGTTTTCAAACCAAGCTGGGATGAGGGTCCCAGGGAAGGACCCCTCTGCCCCAGGACTGGTTGCGTTGGATCCAACCTGCTTCCCTCAAGGACCTGGCTCTACAAAGCCTCCTCCCCACCAGGAACCTGATTATCACCCCAGTTTAACTGGTGCTCTGACAGTTCCAGCGGGCATGTGGCTTTGGAACTAGAGTCCTGCCCTGGGGCACTTGGAGGGGGCAGCCTCAGGCTCAGGAACCCAAGAGTAAGTGCTTCCCTGCTGGGTCAGATGGTAAAGAATTGGCCTGCAATGTGGGGGACCTGGGTTTGATACCTGGGTCGGGACGATCCCCTTGGAGACAGGAATGGCAACCCACTCCAATATTCTTGCCTGGAAAATCCCATGGATGGAGGAGCCTGGCCGCTACAGTCCATGGGGTCACAGAGAGTCAGACATGACTGAGCAACTTACTTTCACCCAATGGTAAGTTTATGTTGCTGACTTAAAATCCTGCACCAGGGGGAGGTGCCTTGGGTGTCTGGGGTATGCTGCTTTATGAAGGCTTTGTGGGGGGGCAAGGGATGTTTTTGAAAAGTACAGACCATGACAGACACGGTACTGAATGTCCCCAGAAGCAGAATTACCAGGATGGTATCCAAAACTGGCTTGAAGAATGTCTCCAAAGCAGCAGGTCATTTTTTAACTTGATGTTCAGATGGCTCAAGAGTTTTTAGAAGACAGACTCTTGCTCACGCCTGTGGGCATGTGTGTGTTAAAATGCGCTTCCAGAACTTTCCAACTAGGACAGAAGGGAACAGTCCTCCTGGTTCGGGACACCGCGCCTGATAAAGCTCGGAGGGCAGCTGAGGGTGGTGCTGCATGTCCTCTGAAGGCCGTTTCCATGGACTGTGTCTCCGGTCTGTCATGAGGACCCCTGACAGACCACGGGGCCTCTGCTTAGACCACAGCACCCCCCGGGCCGCGGTGCCTGCCCGTGGAGAATATCATGACTATATTCATCCTTCCTCCCGGCTGATGTTGACTCATTATATGACAAAGCCACTCTTCAATCTCTATTTCGGGTAGACTTTGCACTTCAGGAGAGCTGGTAACACGCCTCTCCTGATATAAATGTACAGGAGAGACCATTAAAGGCAACCCTCTGAAGTCTTAATTGGGTCAATTTCTTCCCTGCCCCATCACTAAACCAACACGAACTTTTCTCTCGTGTTGGCTTTTAATTCCTCTCGTTCTTGGCTCATCTTGATAATGGAAGCCCACTGCCACGCCACATGAGGATGGTGGAGTGAGTAGAGGGGAAGAAATCCTGCTTTTAGGGTCCTCCGTGTTGTCTTTCTTAAAAGCCGATTTCAAACTCCTGTGGTGAGTTTTTAGAACACCAGGCACCTCGCCATATAAACAGAAGCACGAATCTACTTCCAGAGCCAATTTCCGGACTACCCGCTGTTTTACACACTGAACCCCAAAGCTCCACCCACCTTCCCATCTCCTCCTTCCATCAACCTAGACAATCAAGAGGTGACTGTGAAAAATGCTCTCCAATGATCACTAAATGCCATGCAGGAAAAGTCACATTTTCTGTGAATCCAAATTAAGCTCTGTTCACTTCACGGAAGTTAAGGTTGCCTCAGCTACCACCCGGAGGCACATTTAAAGATTCTCACGTGACATGTTCTGTTACTCCAGGGACGAGAGGTTCTCTTTAAGGAAAGTCCAGAATGCAGCCTGGACCCTGCACGGGCCAAGCCCAGTCCACTGCAGCATCCGTGGATCCTGGGAGCAGAGGGCCTCCAGTTCTCCGTGCCGGAATCTCGCCATACATCTCTGTGGAGCCACCCTCGTGCAGGAGTGCCTCCCCCTCGACTGCGAGTTGCCCCAGCCCACAACAGCTTGGCCGCAGTGGGCTCTGATTTTCCTAGCCCAGGAATCACAACTGCATCCCTCAGCTCTGGTTCCTTCTCTTAATATGCTGCCTCTACTGCTGGCACACAGCTTGTGCCTCTTTGGGGACAGACCCTGGGTGATGCCGGGGCTCACAGCAATGCACCGTTGTGGCCCCCAGCTTCCACCTCTCCTTGGTGCCACTGACTGCAGGCCACGCTGCTTCCACGTGAGAAGGAAAACACCCCAGGGTGCCGATTATTAGCTCAATATTCATGGCATCCCAGGCCCTTATGACTCAGCCCCGGTTACCTTGCCAGTCTCATCAATCACCACTATGTATATTAACTCACTTTTTCATCTGTTCATTCATTCATAAAGATCCTCCGAGGCCTCCAGTGAGTCAAGCATTGTGATAGACACACATAGAGACAATAAATAACACCCATCTCTGGATGAGCTTCCTCAAGAAGCTCAGACTTGAGTAGTGGTAGCCAGATCTATCAGCACAGACGTGCAGTAAAGGATCAGGACAAAGGGTCCTGAGAACCAAGCAAAGAGAATGCAGATCTCCGTTTCTTGGGGCCCAGCTTGGATACCACCTCCGATGGGAAGCTCCCCCTCATCACTCAACCTCCTCCGGGTCCTTTTGCGGGGCAGGGCAGTAATGAATGTACTCAACCTGGGCTCCCAGAGGCATGAACACCCCTCGAGAGCGGGAACAAGGCTCTGCTCCTCTGTGCTCTCCACGCAACAGGCACCCTGGCTTGTACACGGCGGGTGCTCCATGCATGTCTACTGCTGATTCGAATGTAGCTAACGGTAAAACTTTTGAGCAGGGTCAACAGCAATCCTTCCTGAAGTAGTCACTAGGAACCTGTTCCTCCTGATGGAAGGGGCAGAAGTGTGCCAGATGGCTCCAATCAGGAGTCTGATGGCCGGCGCCAGTTCTCCACTCTGAGCTGTGTGCTTTGCAAAGACCCTCCTCAGACTCCTCCAGCCTTTGTCCCCCAACTGTATCTGCAGGACAGCAGAGGCCCCAGATGGGGAGCAGGTGGGAGGAGAGGTCCAGGACTCAGGGGAGCGACACAGCAGCAGAATGAGACTTTCTGGTGGTGGACGGTGGACATGCCTCCCCTCTTAGAGAAGAGGCACGTTCACCACTGACACGCCATCCCGTAAGGCCACTTACTAATTACTGAACAAAACCTTGCTCTTCGTGTGATACCGAATATTACCCATTGTGGGGATTGGCTTTCAAACTCAAGAGTCTGGACTATGACCACTATGACCACATCACGCTTGTGTGTTTCATACACACACATGGGCTACATGTACTGAGATAAAAATACTGTAAGACATCATATTAGCTATCTGTTGCAAGGCTGACAAATTACCACGAAACTCAGTGGCTTAAAATAACCGTCATTATCTCATTGTTTTTGTAGGTGGGAGATACAGTAGCGGCTTAGCTGTGTGGTTTGGTTCAGAGTCTCTCGTGAGGCTGCAATTAACATGATCTGCTTCTAAGCTCACCTACATGACTATTGGCAGGAAGCCTCTGTTACTTTCTGGCTGTTGGCTGGGGGCCTCAGTTTCCTTCTATGTGGGCTTCCATTGGGCTGCTCACAATATACACACAGATTTTTTTTTTTCCCGCCTATGATTTTGAAGGGTGCAGATACTTTAGAGAATGGCTGTGAAAATCTAACAGGCTCAGAACTGGAGAAAGGATATTTATCTGTTTGTCTATCCACACACATATACCTATAAACACAAACATATACGTATGTGTTTTTTTTTAGTGTGTGGGTAAGTGACATTAAGTACATTCACATTGTTGTGTGATCACCAACACCATCCATTTCTAGCATTCTTTTCATCTTGTAAAACTGAAAGTCTGTACCCATTAAATAACAACACTGCATCTCCCCTCTTTCTTCCCCCTGGCAACAACCACTCTTTCTGTCTCTGAATTTGACTGCCCTTAGTATCTCATATGAGAGGAATCATACAATATTTGTCCTTTTGTGACTGGCTTATTACACTTGATGTCTTCAAGATTCATTCATGTTGCAGCATGTGTCAAAATTTCTTTCCTATTTAAGGGTGAATAATATTTTGTCCTATATACACACACATTTTGTTGGTCTCTTCATCCATTTATGTACACTTGTGTCCCTTTCACCTTTTGACTATTCTGAATTATGCTGTTACTAACATGGATGTACAATGATTACTTTTAAACATGTTAAATATGTAAACATTTTAAACATGTCTAAAATATTTTCAACAATTCATGTCACTAATAAAATATCATTTCAAGACCTTAGTAGGAAATATTCTTGTTTCTGAATTAATGCCAAGGTTAGTGGTTGGGAAACTTTATGGCATAAGGGTAGATCTTCTCTGGACCCTTGGGAGCTGGGCTGTTTACCTGGCCAAGTTGGGGCATGGCAACCTGGTGAGTATCATGAATAACTGTAAAGAAACTCAAGTTTAACTCTGTTCAAAAATGTGACATTTTGGTTAACACTTTAAAAAATAATGTTTGATAGTAAAATATATGTGTTCTTCCAGCATCCAAAAAAACAACTCCATTGAGACAAGTTTACAACAGACTCTGAGTTAGAGCCTCTGCAAAGGAAATAATTATAACCAGACTTTGGCTTTTATAAAATTCAGCTAATAATTCTAAATAGCTGGGGTGGGAAGTTTAAAATAAAAATAAAAATCAATAAATATATAAAGATAAAAATTTTTCCCTTCTCTCCAGCAGGAGGGCAAACTCCAGCCATTTGGTCTATGAAATGATTCCTTTACTAGGCCATGGCTACTCATCACAAGGTGAAACAGGGCTCCGTGCAGATGAGGGGAGAAAGGGACGCTGCCTGAGAGAGTTTCTGAAGCCAGACCATCCAGAGCCCTGGGGCCATTCCACAGAAGCCGGAGTGGGTGTTTATAGAGACATATGCACGCATCCAGGCTTTAACTAAGCTGTTAAAAATAAGTGATTAGTGATGGAATTTTATATATTCTTCAAAACTCTAAATGCCTACCACTTAAAAAAGTTTATCTGTAACATTCAGTAACATATTCACTGAATTCTTATAATGTGCCAAGCATTGTTAGGGGCTTGGGATACGGAGCACATTGGTAAAGAAAATGGACAAATGTGCTGAACACAGAACACGTGATGTTATTTAAGAATTTCGGTTTTGACTTGAACAAAGGGTATCATGGGTGCTATGCCCCCAATCTTTGTCTCAATCCCCCCATCCGTGTTGTCCAGTCCACCACCAGGAGCCCTTGCCGGGACCTGCAGGCCAGCACTGGGGAGGGAATATTAGTTCCCTGGATTCCTCAACTTGCAAACATGAAGCAGCTCAGAGCGGGTCTAATGACCAGCCCCTCCTGCTCCAACATAAATGAAATTCTGGCCAAGACAGCCCAGGTTTGTGTTCGATAATGTTGTGAGGCAGTTTGGGGGTTGGTGGATGGCTGGTTGGCTGAAAGAACAATCTAGATATGAGATGAAACAAAATTTCCCACAGAGAGGGCAAAAGTCTCTGAGAAGAATCTGATGTGGGGCCCTTCTTAGCCACACGCTGCAGAGCTGAGTTTGAGCACATCCGGGGGTGAGTCTGCCCTTGTTCTCCAGCAACACGGGTTCCTGTCATCCCAGCCCGCTGTAAGGTGCTGCCAAGGCTGACAAACACAGATGTCCCACTGGGTCTGGAAGGACAAGTCCAGTGGCCACCGCGTGTACACACTCATACTCACAGCCAGGCACACACGCTTTGTCCTGCTCACTGCCCCGGCCTGCTGAGGTCCTGTTCCTCCTTGACCGTGGGGGTCTGGCATGGAGGACTCTCATTCACCAGGTTCTTTCCTGGCTCTGCAGGTTCCTCGAACTTCTCCACATTCATCCTCTCTAGCTGCCCTGTGGCCGATGCTGCTCACTGGGTTGTTGTTGTATAGTAGCTCAGTCATGTCTGACTCTTTGCAACCCCATGGACTGTAGCCCACCAGGCTTCCCTGTCCATGGAATTCTCCAGGCAAGGATACTGGAGTGGATTGCCATGCGTTCCTCCAGGGGATCTTCCCAACCCGGGTCTTCTGCATTGTAGGCAGACTCTTGACCATCTGAGCCACCAGCGATAACCTGACCTCTTCATGCCAGAGCAGTTGAGGGCAGCCTGAATCTGGAAAAGCCAGGAAGGTCTGGGAGAACTGGCTTCTTTGTCTCCCACCTCTAGCGTCTGGGTCAGATGTCAAGGACCAGGAGGTGGGAACTGTCGGCTGCCTGCCGTCTGGGTCTCTCCCCGGGGCTGTGCTTGGGGGTCTGCTCCCAGCTACAGGTATATATCTCAGAGGGTAAGAGAGGGCTTCTCCGACAGCTCAGTGGTAAGGTATATATCTCAGAGGGTGGGCTTTCTAACTTATTTTCAACTCCAACCTACAATTTTAGCATCAAATACTTCCCTGAATAATGTGGTATGAGGTATTTGTCTATCACCTGTATGTCTCCGATGATCACTATTTTTTTCACATCAGAAATGAACGCCCATGTGCAATCACTACCCCTCTTCCCACCTCCCACCTGACCCACACCTGGACAACTAACTTAAAAATATTACTCTTTACTACAAGGGGCGTTCTGCTTATGTGTATATTTAATGTTACCAGGATAGAACCTGAAAAAAAAAAGTTGGTGAAAAGGTCCATTAACCTACAAGACTCTGGGGTACTTTCTGGAGCTTTTGTGTATTAAAATATACTTATATTTCTAGTTTTATTTATTCTTCTTTTTAATCTTTCCCACCCCTACTCCCTAAGCGTACTTCTAGCTTAAGAGTTCATGTCTTCAGACATCACTGCAAGTCAAACCCCAATATTCATAAGGCATATGAAGAGAAATTCTCAACTTGAAAACATAGTTGCCAGTTGGTGACCCAATACAATAGCTAAAGAATAATCCTGTTACCCCTTGGCCCATAAAGAAGGCTGAGTGCCAAACAATTGATGCTTTTGAATTGTGGTGCTGGAGAAGCCTCTTGAGAGTCCCTTGGACTGCAAGGAGATCCAACCAGTCAATCCTAAAAGAAATCAACCCTGAATACTCATCGCAAGGACTGATGCAAAGAGCTGACTCATTGGAATAGACCCTGATGCTGGGAGAGATTGAAGGCAGGAGGAGAAGGGGAAGACAGAGGATGAGATGGTTGGATGGCATCACCGACTCAATGGACATGAATTTGAGCAAACTCCGGGAGACAGTGGAGGACAGAGGAGCCTGGCGTGCTGCAGCCCATGGGGTCACACGAGTCAGACATAGTGACTGAACAACAACAACCCTGTGATAGCCAGGAGGTGCCTGTTGAATGCCAAGTTTGCCAGGGGAGGAGGGTAAAAGCAGCCTTGGATCCTGTGGTCTTCTCCCAAGAACTGGGGAAATGGTGCACTTTTGTCAGGGAGGCCTGCTCACTACAGGGGAACATCGACCAAGTCGGGCACAGGCAGAGAGAGGTGGCCCCACTCTGCTGGTGTTAAGGAGGCTGCCTAATCCAATCACTACAATGAAGTTCACCCACAAAACAGACCCCTGAAGTTCTCATGATTAAGATTTAGCCAGTACAAGCACCATGACCTTGGAGTTACTTATGTCACATCTTTTCCTATAAGAATCATCTTGCTATCTCATTTAGAATGAAAATAAATATTTCCTATGAAACAGCCCCAAGTTATTTTCATACAATATCATTTATACGTATTCACTAGACTGTTGAAGTTGTCCAGGATTCTTTCTGCTAGTCTGCCTGCAATGCAGGAAACCTGGGTTCGATCCCTGAGTGGGGAAGATCCCCTGGAGAAGGAAATGGCAACCCACTCCAGTAATTCTTGTCTGGAAAATCCCATGGATGGAAGAGCCTGGCAAGTGACAGTCCAGGGGGTCGCAAAGAATTGGACACAACTGAGCGACTAACTCTTTCACTTTCTTTCTTCTAATGAGCCCAGACCGGAGCTGTCCCCATGCACAGTTGCACATCCCTGCGAGTCCCCCACTTCCCGCTGGCCGGAGGGTGACGCCTGATCTCCACTCAACTACCTACTTGGCTCAGAACTCTCACATTATGGCTTGAGTGTTGCGAGAGACTAATTGGGGTCGACAGATACCTAACTCGAAATCAGAAAAAGAGCAGGAAAGGATCGGGAGAAATGAGCCAGAAATCCTGAGAGACACAGAGCTTCCCTGATGGGGTCAGAGACAGAAGTGGCCCGGGGCACATGGGCCTGATGGCAGGGAGCCGAGGACAGGGAGCAGCAGAGATGACAGATTTCAAAGGGACAGCAGGGCACGTGCTTGGGCGGGGAGCTGCACTCAGCGGGTGCGGAGCACCGCAAAGCAGACGTTGGTGGGTTAAAGACCCAGGGACCACATCAACTAAGGGACCCCTGTCTGTGTTTAGTGGGCACTGGCCACAGCATCAGGGGGAATGTTCCGGACATTGAGGAAAGCTCTGTCCTCTTCTGTAAAACGGAGGTGGGGCAGTAAGAGCCAGATGATAGTAACTATACTTCTATTATCTTCCAACTGGGAAAATACCAAACGCCAAAAAGCTATGGTAGCCAAGTAATGTTTTTCAATATACGAATCACAAGAATGTCAATGTGCATCAGAAAAAAAAAGTTGCATGCATCTGTACCAAACATAACTTAGTCTACACACACAGAGTTTACCAACACGTGTGATCAAGGCTCAGCTGCAAGGCAGAAACTAGGAGCGTCCAGCTCTGAGACTTCAGGAGGTTAATGACTTGCTCAAGGTCAAACATTTGGCCTTGAGGCCAGAATCCAGGTCCTTTGGCTCCTGTGCCAGTATTTTTGTATTACCTTTAACAAGTTTGGTTGCTTGACTCTGCGGTCACGAACAGATTAGAACGTCACTGTGGCAGGTGGGAGGGGTCAGCATAGTGACAGCAGTGAGCAGAGATGGCTGAACCCTAGAAGGACCAGGGACGGTCACCGTGAGAAAACATGGATGCTCTGGAGGCAGAAGGACCCAGCTCTATCACTGAGTGGTTGTACAATCCCGGGGTGGGGGGGTTCTTAACCTCTCTGAGCCCATTTCCTCATCTATGAAACGGGGATAATACTCAGGTGCAAGAGCTATGGAGAAAAGAGATAATGTATGTAAAGTTCCCAGCACATAACAGGCATTTAAAAAATGGCAGCTCTAGTTATTATTTTAAGAACTCAATGAATATAGATAAGGGGAGCCTTTTAACTCTGGAGCAGAGAGAATGAAACATCTACATAGAATACATAAGTGCATGTCTGTAGTTGAGCACATTTCATCACATCATAATGATAACCCTGAGGGATTAAGGAAAGGCTCAGCTGGGGAGAGAACACCCTTTGGTAGGAGGAACCTATGTCTGGGAGTCTGACACTCTGGACCCAATTCCAGTAGCACTAGTTACGAGCCTTGTGACATATGGCGATCGGTTCCCTGAAACTGTTTTCTCATCTAGTAAATGGGGATAATGACGGTAGTCCCTGGCCTTTAGCGGGTGCTTATTAAACGTCAGAGCCATTCCCCCTTTGTCTTCTACTCCATATAAGAAGGCAGTGGGTGCTTTGATGTCTTCTTGTTAGATTTCTGTCCAGAAAAATGAAAACATTTTCAAGTATGGCACTGAAATTGGTAAGTTTTAGTCACCTGGAAAAACTTACACACATGTGATACTCTTTAGTCTCCAATATTGTGCAACTCACATGAGCATTTCTTAAAAAAACTCCACATTCATTGGAGCACAAAAATACAGTATGGAGCATGCAGTAAGCACTTAATGAATACTTGCTGCAAATCAAATACATGAAAGGAGTGATAACCCAACTGAAATAATCCAACCTAAAAACAAGCTACTTTCATGTGCATAAAAAGTGCAAGCTTTCCTTAAAATAATTCATTCTAAATTGAGGGGAAAAATCTGGAATTGAAAAAGCAGGAACATACTTTTTTTTTCCTATTCAATAAGTAATCAAGAATGGTTAAGTCTAGGTGTCCTGTATTCCTCAGCACTTTGGGTTTCTCAAGCTTCTCTTTTGACCTTGCTGAAATAAGACGCTTTAATTTCGGCTTAGCAGAAATTCATTTCATTTTCCTGACTCACAAGAGAGATGTATTCAGTAAAATTCGTGCCGCCACAGCTCTCACACGGTCGGTCCTGCCCAGACACCTGCGCCGTAGGGTGCCACCAAGCAGCAGAGACGAGCAAGAGTGAGGTTCTGTCCCCCGGCCCAGTGAGGCACAGGCTCATGTCCACCACAGACAGGATGTGCACTGACCGTGACGCCCCAGCCACACTTGGCTCAGAGCTCCCTGGGCAGGACCAAAGGCACGTTCTTCCAGGTAGGACCACCTCCTGTCTCTGGAGACACATGGGAACTCTGCTCTGGTCTACCTGGGTCTCAAAGGGCCCCAGGCGAGGGTTCAGGGGTCGGGGCAAGCCGGCAGTCACCTGCTGGCCCGATCACCTGTGTACACTTCAGTGCTGTCCGTGGTCACACAAGGATGGAGACAGATAGTGAAATGCGAGCGTGGGAGAGGCAGTGTCTGCTTTGGGGTGGTGGAAGGATGCCGCTGAGGAGCACAAGAGGGTGAGGGATGAGGGCTGGGGGTGCACAGTGAGTGGGGATCAGGGCGAGGTTCCCAAGTCAACCGTGGGCGAGCGACGGGGCATCGCGTGTGGGGCGAGATGCTGCCACAGCCACATCAGAAATTGCCTGAAACACTGCCGAACGACGGTATTTATCTGCCTTGCCTCGGATGACAGTCACAACATCAAAATCCCCAGGGTCACCCCCATGTGAGAAGCCAGCTTCTCCTGGCTAGCTGCTCCCAAACATGCCCCCTCTGGCTGCATCTTCGCCATTTTGTCATGAAAACAAAATGCCTGTCTTCAGCCCAGTGCCTGGGCTTCACTTGCCAACACCGTCTCCACGAAAACCTAATGAAAAAGTAATAAAAGTGACGTATGGTTTATTAATATTCACACTGCCTCCCACTGGCCCAGCATTAGAGGGGGAGGCTGCTGGCAGCTGGTTCTCTGGGAACAGCGGTCCCTTGTCATCAGAATACCCATCACAGCGGTGGTTCCAGAGCCAAGGGGGAGGCCTAAACATAACTGAACGGCCATCAAGAGGTCCACAGCCACCTTTCATCACTGGCCAGCTGGGTGGCCTTGGTGGGGGGGCACCCCACACCACCTCCTGGGGCCACCCCAACCATGAAACAGAGCTGATAATGTCAGTCCAGTTACCTGATGTCACTGCTACCGGGAGGAAAACCTCTGAACTCACAACGCAGAAATGGACCTATCTGAGCTTGAGGATGTTAGAAAGTTTTCTGAGGGGCCGGAGAAGAGCACAGAACCGGAGCAAACCAGAGCTGTTGTACTGAATGACTTACGGGACAGACGATTTGGTACAACCAATACAAACTTCTGAGAGGAGAAAGAGTGTACGCTCGTGAGAAAACTGCTGCGACTTCCCCGGTGGTCTGGGGGTTAAGACTTCACCTTCCAACATAGGGGGTGCGGGTTCAATCCCCGGGATCCCTGATCAGGGAGCTAAGATCCTGTATGTGCCTCACTGCCAAAAAGCCAAAACATAAAGCAGAAGTAATATTGTAACAAATTTAATCAAGACTTTAAAAATGGGCCACATTAAAAAAAAAAAAAAAAGGAGAAGAAAACTCTAGGGAAGGAAGATTTACAAAACTAGTCACTAATATCCCCCGAAAAAGATGGCTTGGACAAATTACCCCAAATGATGGGGCAGCATGACAGGGGAGTAAAACAGCTATAAAAACAGTTTAGTGAAATCTTCTCCCATTTAAGACAGCTTAACTTTGATCATAGTGATTTCTAATTTTCCTTACTGGATTCTTCCTGAGAGAGGGCTCTACTTCTAGGTTCATCATGGCACACTGCCTGGCTTATGACAGGTATCCAATAACTGTTTCCTGAATGAAGGGGGAAAGAAAAGCTGTAGACTTAGAGAAGAGCAGACCTATTATAAATGTCGGAGAACTGGCCAGGAGGAAGAGAGTATTGCAGGGCAGCAGACACCAAGGCAAGGAGTCTTGGTATAAGAAAATGTTTGTGGAACTTAGGTTCGTTTTGTAGATGGTAGGGGTGGAAAAAGCAAATACGTAAATATACACATGAAAGTGAAAGTTGCTCAGTTGTGTCCAACTCTTTGCGACCCCATGGACTATATAGTCCATGGAATTCTCCAGGCCAGAATACTGGAGTGGGCAGCCTTTCCCTTCTCCAGGGAATCTTCCCAACCCAGGCATCGAACCCAGGTTCCCCGCATTGCAGGTGGATTCCTTACCAGCTGAGCCACAGGGAAGCCCAAGAATACTGGAGTGGGTTACCTTCTCCAGCGGATCTTCCTGACCCAGGAATTGAACAGGGGGATCTCCTGCATTGCAGGTGGATTCTTTACCAGCTGAGCTACCAGGGAAGCCTTCTAAAGGTTTGGCCCGCTTTAATTTAAGGTTCCAATTCTCACATAATCCAGAGGGTATGTCCCATTCACTTGCTAATGAGCAATAAGGTGAATCTTCCCATCTGGGAATAAAAACTTCATCAACCTTAATCTCTTTTTTTCTTAAAGAGTGGCATTTTGTCTCATAAATCCTGCTCACAGTGCCAATTAATGTTTTGCTGAAAGTTTTCACTTTGGTCTTAGGTTCAAAGGATTTGTTACCTACACATGTTAACATATGTATGTTTATATTTAACATTTACATATTAAAAATACGTATATATTTAACACATGTTAAATATACATGTGGTTAGATGCAGATTTGTCTGTCATCTAAAGGCTAGTGAGAATAAAATTTAACTATCCACGTGGCAATTCGGGGTGGGGGAGGGTGAAACACCAAGTTTTTACTAGGGAAGACAGCTGACGTGAAAAATAAAACCCAGGTACTCTGCAGTTCCTCTGAAGGGCAGGGCCAAGAAAGGGTGTGACACAGAAGAGGCAGAGATGTAAGGAAGGGGCGGAAAGGGCCAGATGGGAGGCAAGCACGAAAGGAAGGGATCTGTGTCTCCCTGGGGCACTCACTTCTCAGGGGACACACTCTCAGCAGTTTCCTCTTCAGAGAAGTTGACGTTTCTGTGCATTTCCACGGGCCAGGCCCTGCGTGCGTGGATTCATTTAATCCTTACACTTTTCTAAGACAGTGTTGTAGTCCCTGACGTAGGGATTAAGAAGGTTAAATAACCTGCCCAAGGACACAGTCCGGAAGCTGCAGAACTAGAATTTTATTTCAGGTTTGCCAGCTCTAAAAACCAGCAATACCATACACTTCAGGAATACTAAAAGTGTCATAACAAAGGTCTTTTTTTTTTTTTTTTAAGACCAAGATTAGTCTCCCTCATAAGATAGAGCAAGCAAGAGAGAGACAGCAAGGAAGGCAGGTACCCCAGCTCTAGGACCCCCAGCTCACTGCTCATGCTGCACCTGCTCTGCAGGTGAGATCAGTTTCCTCAGAGCAGCACCGACTTCCACTTTTATACCCTGGGTGTCCGGCGCCCTCAAAGAGAGTAAAGATAAAGCTGTTCCTGGGACTTCCCTGGTGGTTCAGTGGCTAAGACTCCAGACTTCCAGTGTAGGGGGCCCAGGTTCGATTCCTGGTCAGGGAACTAGATCCCACATATCACAACTAAAGATCCTGCATGCAGCAATTAAGTCACGGCTCAGCTAAATAAATAATTAAAAAAAAAAAAAAAGCTGTTCCTTCTCTTGCCAAGTCAAGGAAAAAAAAATATACTTCAGTGTTTCAGCCCAGCACCAGAAAAGTATAAATGAACCTAAAAAATCTGCTTTTGTAAGGATTTTAAAATCAACTCCCAAAGTTACCACACAAATACAGTTCTCAAAGCTACTCAGATTCAAGCTGGCATTTTTTAACAATTCTGGGTCCCAGTAAAATCTCATCCCACTCCAACTTTTTAGCCTGAAAAAGTTCCTTTCTTTTTAAAAAGTAATTTATCAAGGTGAAATACACATAATATAAAATTCACCATTCTGTGTTATTTAGTATATTCACAGTGTTGTTTGGTCACTACCCCTACCCAGTTGCAAAACATTTCCATCACTTCCAAGAAAAACCTCTTCCCCATTCAGCAGTTTCACCCATTCCTCCCCACTCCCTACGCCATCAACCATTAATCTGCATTCTGTCTTTATGGGTTTATCTGCCCTGTTGCTGGGCTCCCCAGGTGGCATTAGTGGTAAAGAACCTGCCTGCCAATGCAGGAGACGTGAGTCCAATCTCTGGGTCAGGAAGATTCCCCTGGAGGACGGCATGGCAACCCACTCCAGGATTCTTGCCTGGAGAATCCCATGGACAGAGGAGCCTGGTGGGCTACAGTTCATGGGGTTACAGAGTCAGACATGACTGAAGCAACTTAGCACACTCTGTTCATATAAAGAGAATCACACAATACTCGACTGTTTATGTCTGGCTTGTTTCACTCAGCACAGTGTTTTGGATGTACACCCATGCTGCAGTGTGTGTGTCAGTACCTCTTTCCTCTTTATAGCTGACTATTAATAATATTCTGTTGTGGGCACACACCACAATCTGTTTAAACATTCATCCCCTACTGGACATTGGGGCTGTTTCCACCTGCAGGCTATTGTGAATAATGCTGCTATGAACATATAAGTATTTGTCTGAGTATCTGCTTTCAGTTCCTCTGGAATAATTCTACGTTTACAATTTTGAGGAACTGCCAAATCTTTCTATAGTGGCTGTGCCATTTTATTTGACCACCACCAATGTATGAAGCCTCCTGAAATAGTTCTTTTAAACATATCTAATTTATGGAAAAAAAAAAAAAAGCCCTGAAACGATTATTAATGCTGACCTTTGCGGCTATGAAAGGCTTAGGGAATTTATGTAACAACTTTCCTTTAACAGTTCTTGCGAAATCTCTAATCCTCAACCCCCTCCCATAAGTATGGAAGAATATGTTAATCACCAGAACCCTCAGGACATTAACAATCCAGCTAGTTGCCCAGGACTAATACCTAGGACACAATTACAAAACAAACGTAAGTCCAAAAGTCCCATCAAATGCAAGGAGGCATAAAATACAGATTTTTACATGCAACAAGAATTTACAGCAGACAAGGGAGAGATGCACCGGAGAGTAAAGTGGCTAAAGACAGATGAATAGAGAAATGAAGTCTAAGACCTTGAAGAACGGGGGCACAATAAATAAGAAACACAATAAGCCCTGGCTTCCATCCAGTGGCCACCTTAAGGGTGGGGTAAGGGTGCAGGGGTGCTCTGCTCTGTTACTGCAGGGCAGCTTGGGAAGCAAGCACCCTGAGACCCAGACAAAAAGCTGGGCTCCTCAACCCTGGCCAGCACCTGGCACGATCTCATTTCCCAAGGGCAGCAGGGAACAAATCCCCTGCAGAAGAGCCCCCACTCCGCACCTGCCAAGAAAGGCGAGGTTGTCATGTTTCGTTAGAAATGTTCAATTTCTGTGGCAAAACAAACCCAGCAATTCTCATGCTGTGCAGGCAAAATGCAAGTATTTAAGTGTGGTGAGTCTCGATGGCTAGATGGAAGGAAGGATCCCATGAATGTGTACAAGGTCCCTCCCTGCTTAGGCTGCGCGTGCCTTCCTTCCACAGCCAGAAGTTAGATTTTTGTGTGGAGGGACCCGTCACCACAGCTCAGGCCAGCGTGACACTCAGGTGCACCCCGCGGCAGGAGGGGAGGGCAGGGTCTGGGGTGTGGGGGTGCGGGTCCCTGTGCCTCACGCCCCAGGCGGTCCTCCCTGGCGCACAAGCCCCGCCGTGCTTGACCCTCAGCGAGCTGAGGAAATCAACCGTTCTACACCTGACACTGCCGTGGGCTGCATCCATCCTGTTTACACTTTTCAGTGCAAGCTGGGGGGGGGGGGGCAAGGCTGACCTGTCCCCGAAGGCACGGAAAGGGCGGGGCGCGGGCGTGTGGCACGCCCCCAAAGGACACGCACATGCACTGCAACTGTGCGCCTGCACTGCGCACTCTCCCACCCAGACTCATTCATTTCCAATCCGGCGCGGATGTCTTCCTGTCCTGTGCGTCAAGGATGCCACGTGGCGCTAACACCAGAACAGGGAGGGAACAATAAACAAAAGCAAGTAGTATGCAAATCTGAGTGTCCGGTGCGGAACTAAGCAGGCGCCTCCGAAGGTGGCGGGAAAACCAATCGTGGCTCCTCGGTCCCTCCAGAGGAGAGTGGGGAGGACAGAAGCCAGGACAGGAGGCTGCTCACATCAAACACATTCCTGGGCCTGCGTGCAGACCGGGTCTGTGCCTCGACCAGGGCAGGAATTGCCTGGACAGAGTGGGACGTGCAGGCTGCACCCGTGGGGCTAGTCACCAACACGTGGGTGACCCCCAACAAGACACTGACCACACAGTGAGATGGCGACAACGCTGCCAGAGCTACCCTCGGTGTTATGGTCACATAAAGCATGTCCCTGGGGTGCAGAAAATGCAAGCCCTCATCATAACCAAAGTGAAAGTGAAGTCGCTCAGTCGTGTCCAACTCTTTGCGAATCCATGGACTGTAGCCCACCAGGCTCCTCCGTCCGTGAAATTTTCTAGGCAAGAGTACTGGAGCGGGTTGCCATTTACTTCTCCAGGGGATCTTCCCAACCCAGGGATCGAACCCAGGTCTCCCGCATTTCGGGCAGACACTTTACCGTCTGAGCCACCAGGGAATCCCTCATCATAACCAAAGACTCAGGTAAATACAGGCTGTTAACTCCCACCCAGACGGTCTGGCAGACTCGGCACTTCCGCTGATTTCTTTGATGGCTTCATGTTCCTGAGATTTCCATCCAAATGGGTGTGTTCCTAAGAGATGCTCTTTCCAGAGAAGCTGTGGCTCATCCCCCAAAGCTGGGGGTGGGGGTTGGGGGTGGGGGTGGGGTGTCTGCACTGGGTCTGCAGCCTCACACACACAGATGTTTGACATCCTGTGCTGAGCAGAGCTTGTAGAGTAATGAGATGAAGATACGGGTCTTTCTATACAAACCATGACACAGAATACCAACTGGGAAAAGTTGGGGAAAATGCTAATGGCTCATTTTCAGATAAAAAAAAAAAAATCTATCTTCGATCTTACTATTTCTGTCAGCACCAGCAGAAACCTCATTTGGGTCCACATGGCCCCAAACTGAGAAGTAACATGAGTACATTTCTTGTGGGGGCAGCAAAGCAATTAACTGGTAACACTCTGAGAGCTGAGGTCTCGCTTAATCATGTCTCCAGAGTCTACGTATGGCAGTGCCTGAGACATCCCACCGCTGCTGATGTACCTGGATTAGTGTGGGAGTACCTTGGGAACACAGGTTGAAGAAAAGAAGAAAAAAGGAAAAGCCAGGGATAGAAAGGAAAGGCCGGGCATGGCTAGAAATAGTAACACAGTGACGGTCTCCACTATGCCCGAGGCTCGCAGGGCTGCGTGAGGCTAAGCACAGAGGGGCGAACTCACATAGACCTTCCAGGTGCCCACGGCCCAGGTGTGCTACGTCACCTGGTCCAACTAAGGAGATGGCCTGTCAGGGAGGTTAGGAGACCCACCAAGAGTCATATGCTTGGCGGGACACTGAGACCCGGGTCTCTGTCTCCATCTCACCTCCCTAGATGTGCCAGCAGTGGCTGGTCACGCCAGCTTCCTGGAACATGGGTTGTTAACATCAGCCCCGGTTCTTTCACGGGATCTAAGAGCCAGACTCTGGTTCCAGGAAGTTTATAATTTCCTTGGAGGTCAAATGGACGAGTGAATAACATGCCAGGTTAATCAGCGTCCGAATGTTTCCAGAGGAAGAGGTTATTTCTGGTTGTGGTGGATTTGGCACTTGGCTTCCACAAAAGGAGTGGGACAGGGCTAGGTTTCAGGGTCTGGGTGTAGGGGAGGGCGGGGGGGGGGGGGGCAAGGGAGAAGCTGGGGCTTTGGAACAGGACTTAGGATTCTGAACCGGGACGTGGGAGTATAGCAGGAACCAGAGGAAGGGACACGGATCGAGGAAGGAGCCACAGGAGGGCATCTTCTGAGAAGGAAAAGGACACACAGAAGGGCAAGCAAGGATGCCCCGGTGCTCCTTGGAACTGGCACAGACAGAGACAGGCCTGGGAGACAGGGCAGGGGTGGCCATGAGCTCCGATCTGCAAACGGATGGACCTCCCGCTGCAGGAAAGGCACAGAAAACCCATCTTCAACCGGCCCCTCAGAGCTGCAGAGGGCGCAGTGAAACGACATTTACATGCTGTGGACGCTCCTGTTTCTCCCAAGGAAACGAGTGAAAAGTTCCTGTCAGTGAGGTGGGAACAGAAGGGCCCGTGGCTCTGGGCCCGGCGTGTGGCCCTGGGCCATGGCCCAGTCACTGGGGTGTGTGGCCCAGGTCATGCTGCTGGGAACTGGCCTCATCAGGCCCCGGATCACCGCTGGAGACAGGGCCCTCTCTCCAAGGCCCGTCACTCAGAACACACCCAGCAAAACCCACTGCATCCAAGATGGTGCACAGGTGCCCTCTCTTTGAGGGGATAAAAGACCCTTCCTACAAAACCAGCTACCCCTCGGTAATAAGCCAATGTCCCCACAGATGGGAGGCCTGCCGTTGGGAAAAGCTTAGTTTTTAGGAAAGCTACTTTATCGAAAACCATGTTGCTTCACTCCTGGGTTTGTTGGCCAAGGCCATAATGAGGTAAGAGCCAAGGGCAGGGCCCTGCAGGCACAGTAAGGTCGGATGACCAGATTCCACAAAGTCTTCATCTTCTTTCTGGACTCTGAGATTTCAGAGGTAACAGTCCCTCATGTCTCTGTTTCTAGCGGTCACTGTCCTTCACTTTTAGAGGACAAGTCCATGAACTACACATGGAACAGAACACGTAAAGAAACTTTGCGACAGAAACGCTTCTGTCATCAGCAGCTGTTTATTCCCCAGAGTTGTTTTCATAGTTCCCCGGGCCGGCTGTTTCCAGTAATGACTGTTGCCCTACTGGCCATCCTGTCACAGGATGGACAAAGATATCTCTTTTACCCAAACACAACACAACACAACAAAAACAGGAAGAGAAACGACTCAAGATAAAGTTTAAGGGTTTAATATTACTAACAGTTTCCTTGGAGATCTTTAGGGGTAAATAGGTTCTAAATGTTCACTCAGAATTTAAAAAATTTTCTGTGTAAGTTCTATGAGTTTTAGCCCGTCACCACCTTGACAGTCGGGACACAGAGCCATGCCACCTCCCAAAGGTCTCCCTGCCGTGAACATTCGCCTTTCACAATGACAACATCGGACTCTCGGGGCCAGAGCTATTTCTATTCTGGGGGTTCACACTTAGTGCATTTTTGTTTGCCAATATAAGTTCTAATTTACAGAGAGAAGAAGACTGGAAATCCTTCATCGGAGGTCAGTAGATGGTAAATAAACACTACCCATAGTCTCTCCCTCATGTTCTGGCCAAAAAACTGATTTTTATGGTTAATAATGACATACATTAGGTGGTGACTGGAGATACTTCTGCAGCCACATGAAGCCCGATCTGAAGGGATGGCAAACATGGAGACCAGCCTGCTTCCTGCCACTGAACTGCACAACCTAACACACACACGCCAACCACAGCCACACACACCCACCTACCAACACTTAACCACATATATAATACATACTAACATGCATGCCACACACAATACACCCCTCACATACACACACACAGACATACAACATATACCAACACATACACACACCAACACTCACACATCCCCACCTACCAACACCCGTCACATATACAATACACAGTAACACATATGCCACACTCAATACACACCTCATATGTACAACACAGAGACATATACAACATATGCCAACACACACACACACCAACGCACCTCCCACATAACAACACATATCACATATACAACACACCAACCACACATCACACATATAACACACATCAATGTACATTCACACATCGAAAACACACACATTACATATATATACCCTCACACATTCACACATCCAAACATTCACAGCATAAACATACAACATTCACACACACACACACACACACACACACACACTCACTCCTTCAGGGAATCTCTGAGCAGAGTTTTGCCCATCACTCTAGTCAACACCTTTCTGATGTTGGTGGAGACGGAGAGTGGATGCAGGAAGCGGGGCAGGTGGCGGATGCTTTGTAACTTCCTGAGGCTTGTGTGCCCGGCTCCCCACTGCCCTGAGGCTCGTGTGCCCGCAGTCAAGCAGAGGATCCAAACAGCAGCGGCTGTTCGCGAGTAGCAAACGCGAGCAGGTACGCGAGCAGTGGCAGGAGGGTGCCGGGCCTGTGTCCTCAAGTTGAGAATGCTGCGCCGAGTCTCTCTCCTGACTCAGGAAGAGATGTTGCTCTTCTCCTCAAACACTGACCCCTTCACTGCTGCACTGGACACTGTCTCTTCCTGACACCAGAGGAAGCCCAAACACACTCCTTTAGCGCCTGCTGCATGTGAAGGAGGTGCTGGGCCTCCACGTGCACATGAAAAAGAAACGACGCATGACCCCAAGGAGTCTGGGGATGTTGACAGCTAACAATGATAATACCAGGTCAAAGAAAATAGATGCTAAGCCACAGGCACATAAACCAGCAAGGGGGCCCAGCGGGGAACGTGATGGTTACTAATGGTCGAGGCAAGGTGCACACGGGTGAGCCACACACCAGCCATCTGGTTTGGTGGGTCCCTGGAACAACCTCAAGAAATGCTGTCATATCTCTCTTGTAAGAAAAAGAACAGGGAGCCTCAGAGAGGTTTGGGAACTCATCTGAAGTCACACAGCTATAAAGCAGCAGATCTGGAATTCACACCCAGGTCTCTGCCAGTAGAGTGAGGATGGTAAGAATGATGACAATGATGCTAACAGTAGCAGCAGGAAAAGTAGTAAGAGCAGCTAGCAAGGGCTGAGTGCTTGCCACATGCCAGGCACACACTGAGCGGTGGGCGATTTACTTTATCCTCTACGGGAGAGCTCTGTACACTCAGCTGCTAAGAAAGAAGACAAAGTTACAGGGCCCGCGACGAGCATGTTCGGAACATCTCACAAAACGGGAAGCAGAGAAGGGGTCAGGGGCTTGGAGGACAGCACTGTCTCCACACGCGCAAGGCTCCCTGGCCAGGTCTTGCTGGGCTCGGCCCCTTCTTTGTGCTCGGAAGTCATTTCTAATTTTCTGTAAAGGTGTAATGGGACATGACAGATGTTGGCTGATTTCAGGGAACTAATCTGTTAAAAGCCAAGTCAGCTGTCCTCGGGTTTCAAATTGAACTCTCACAGGTGGAAAGGCAAGACGGAATGAACATTTTTGGTGAGATGTGTCTGCTCCCCAAAAGGCTGATTAAGTGGACCCGTATGATCCAGGTTTCGGGGGTGCTGGATGCCATGAGCCCAAGGTTTAGGGCAACGGTGAAAGGACTTGTAGGAAGAGACTATAAGAAGCTGGGCATGTGGGAGGGTTTCTGGTGTATAACAGTGTGAGTTGAGCTATAAACATACGAGGCCACTGAAACCATCCACCCATCCGTCTATTCATTCCTTCATCCATTCGTTTGGCCAGCTGGTCACCAGCCCATTTGACAAAGGTGTCTTGGGGACCAGCACCTACAATAGCTACTGAGCACCAATGGAGAGAACCCGCCTCCCCCTCACTGCTTCTGACAGACTCATGCTTCAGGCACCTCCCCCTGCTGAGGTATTTTTGCTCTCAGAGCCTGGCCCATCTTGCATGTCTAACCAGCGGGGTGGAGGCAAGATGCATTCTTTTTTTTTTTAAGCTTTTAAGTCAGATTTTTCAACTCCTCCAAGACCAGAATTTCGAGTTGAGTTCCGAATTCTTAGCCTCTAATACTTAAATTTGTCTACAAAGGCATTTCGCCTATATTCCCTTTCTATTTAAAAATGCCACCCTTGTAATTGGCGAGGAGAACAAAGTGGATCGCTGGACATGGGGCTGGAGCTCACACTTTGGTGGCTCCTGGGGCCCGTACCACGTTTCCCGCTGATCTCGGCCACAGTCATGTGGTCTGTTCTGCCTCACGGGCTCCTCTGCATCTGCTCAAGCCCACCCAGACCTTGAACAAGCTCGGCCCACACAAAGGCACAGGACGGTCAATGCCCCTGAGGGCCCTCAGTCTCGGGGTGGGGAGCCCCAGAGCCCAAGCCTCCCCTTGCCTGGGGCAAGATCCCTGAGGCCTGTAGCAGGCCCCTAACTCCCCGCGGTACCACCCCCCACCCCAGCTTCTTGAGGTCTTCTCCCACACAGACGTGCAGCACCCAAGCCCTGCCTTGGACTCTGCTTTGCGGATCTAACCCATGACAATTGCTTCTGCAATGTCACCATCTCCATCTCTACCCAGGAACGAGGGCCAGGGCCCAACACTCAACACTAGAGCCCAGCTCCTCCATCTGGCTTTAAGGCCCTGTGAGCCAGCCGCTGATGGGACCCAGGGAGGAAGGGAAGTCCAGACTGGAGATGCCCTGGGGAGGCTGAGGCTGGGCGTTTCCTCCTCCTCTGGAAGCCTGGTGAGGGGCTGCGGGAGGATGGCCGGGTCTGTCCCAGCTGTGAGGCAGAGATCCGCTGCTGGGGAAGGCCAAGGGCAGGTGGGAGGGGGGTGGCATTCAGTGGGGAGGGCACCCAGGACTCAGAATACGCGAGCGGCACCTAGGGAGACCGGACAGAGCCATTCAAAGGCTTCTGGGTTTAACAAGACATCTGCGCCGGGGCGGACCAGGACAGTGGAGCCCGACGCGCCCCTGCTGCCTCCCCGGGGGACAGCTCACTCCGTAACAGGCTTGGGGGTAGAGCCGCATAGCTGACGGCACTCCTACTTGTTTCTTGAAACCTCAACACAAAGCACAGTGTCTGGCACATCTTCGGAATTCAAAAAATTACTTGTTGGATCCAGAAATGAGGATTATGGCTTCAAACCCAGCTGTGGCTACGGGGAGAGTTAGTAACTACTTAGCTGTAAATGCTACATCGATTGCAGATTATGTAAAGAGTCATGTGTATTAATGTCTTTGCCAGGCATTAATGCTTCCCCACGCCCATCCACCCCCGTCACACCTCCCTCCTGACCACCCACTTGTCAGTTTACCAGCCCACATAAACCTCTCCTGTCCCATGCACCAACTATTTTTGGATCTTCACTGTCACCACCATTGAAGCAGAAAGGGTCTGACCACAAGGAATCTAACAACTGGGCCCCGAGGAGGGGCTGTCAGCCACTGAGGTGAAAGGTCAACAGTTCCATGCCAGGCTGTCAACAGTGGCCCCACTGCTCCCATTTTGACGGGGCAAGTAATAATGCCCTCTGTGGGGTGATGGACTCTGGGATCCAAGCCAACTTGAGCAACAGTTCTCAAAGGACAAAATAATAATTTTTAAAATGTAAATAAAGAAATAAAGCAGGAGGAAACTCCTGGAGGTGATGGATCTGTTTAGGGTACCAACTGCGGTAATAGTTTTACCTCCAAACTCTTCAAGTCTTCATTTGTAACAGGTACCTGGTTGGTACTGCAGGAGAAGGGTCCTTCAATCACACTTTGAAAACGACTGGTTCATACCCTGAGCTCAACAGTGGCTCCAGCCCTACCATCCTCAGGTTTGGGGACATGTGGATGGTAGTTCTGCAGCAAGGCAGAAAATTGGGTCAAGTTTCCGGGGCATCAACACTGCTTTTGCACCTGGGCCCTTGGCCTCCAGGGTCACTCTGGTTGGCTCATGTGATCTGTGAATGTATGTGGTTTTTCAGTGTCTGTGAAGTTGTGGGTATGTGTGTCCTTGTGTGTATATGCATGTTTGTTGCATGTGTCTGTGTGTCTCCCTCCATGCAGTGGGCATCCACGTACATCAGCATCTTTACTAGAGCTGAGAGCTAGCTTCTGTCACCAAGATGCTCACCAGCACACCTAGGTGTGCCTAAGTCATGTGTGGGTTTATATTGTGTCATCTGGGTTTATTTGCGTGACTGTGCACGTGTGTGTGTGTGTGTGTGTGTAAGAAGGACTAGAACACTGGGGTAGAGATACACTCAAAAAAAACCCGAGGGGTTCTCACTTTACTTCATACTAAAGCAAAATCCAATTTCCAATTATTTCACCACACAACTCAAGGTCCGAGAGAAAAGCAAGGGAAAACTAAAGATAACCTAACAGCCCAGATAACTTATTGATTACTTCTCCTCAGGAAAGAAATTGCAACTCTAAAAGCTTTCACATATTTATAAACCACCTCCTTCGTCTGGGTGAATGAGACTGCCAGTGGGTTGAAGATTTCACTCAATATTCTCAAGGGTAAACTAGCACCCTTTCTTGTTGTATCTACTAGTAATAAAAGACAAATTAACTGAAAAAACTAATGCCTGCAGTTGCTTTCAGAGCTCTTCTTTTCAGTCAAACCTAACTTCCACTCAGGAATCTTTTACGCTTTTTAATCTGCATGAGCTTTGCAGTTTTGCAAACTATTTTCATGGCTTTATTAAGTTATGCCCCTTTTCTGAAGTGACTTAAGGCATTTTGGAAGATGCCGTGTTCCCTGTTGATGGGGAGGAGGTGATGGCAGGTCCCCAGTGTGAGCTAACGAGATCAAGGTCAGCCCACAGGAGAGGAAACTGTCCCCTGGCCATGGACGAAGCACAGGCCCTGGTCATAATGGGAACCAGATGCGGGAGTGGGGATGGCTCACAGTGGATATTCTATCAATACACCGACTCAGGGGAACACAGTCAGCTGGGGATGCACAGGGCCAGGACTGGAGCTGAGATCTCTCAACTCTCCTCCCAGAGCCTGTTACTTTATAGCATTGGTGGGACTTGAAACCAGGTTCTGGAGGCCAGAGCCTCACAACTGTGCCTTAGGGAAAGCAGAGTCCATGAGCAAAAGACAGCAAGACAAACAAACAAACCTATTCCCTCTAGCCAACTCTGCAATCACAATACCAGAATTTAAAAGCATTAAAAATGTTCACAGGAATTTCCCTGGGTGTCCAGTGGTTAAGAATCTGCCTTCCAACGCAGGGGATGCAGGTTTGTTCCCTTGTAAGTGGAAGTAGTGACAGACTTTATTTTCTTGGGCTTCAAAGGATGGTGACTGTAGCCATGAAATTAAAAGAGGTTTGCTCCTTGGAAGCAAAGCTATGACGAACCTAGACAGTGTATTAGAAAACAGAGATACCACTTTGCCAACATAGGTCTGTACAGTCAGAGCTATGGTTTTTCCTGTAGTCATGTACAGATGTGAGAGTTGGACCATAAAAGAAGGCTGAATGCCAAAGAACTGATGCTTTTGAATTGTGGTGTTGGAGAAGACTCCTGACAGTCCCTTGGACAGCAAGGAGATCAAACCAATCAATCCTAAAGGAATTCAACCCTGAATATTCATTGGAAGGACTGATGCTGAAGCTGAAGCTCCAATATTTCAGCCACCTGATGTGAAGAGCTGACTCACTGGAAAAGACTCTGATGTTGGGAAAGGTTGAAGGCAAAAGGAGAAGGGGACGGCAGAGGATGAAATGGTTGGATAGCATCACCGACTTAATGGACATGAATTGAGCAAACTCCGGCATATAGTGGACAGAGGAGCCTGCTATGCTACAGGTTCACAGGGTCGAAAAGAGTCAGACATGACTTAGCGACGAACAACAACAACAAGAGGAACTAAGATCCCACACGCTCAAGGACAAAAGAAGCTCTGCACTGCAAGAAGGCCCAGCGCAGCCAAAAAAAACGTGTTCACATTTATACTGGCGGGGGTGGGGGAATCCCCATTATAATCTATGGCCTCTTCCCTTTATTCATGAATAGCTACTGTTGTCTCCTAGCCTCTGGGTTCTCCCAAACATTTTTCTGCCATTTCAACTGATTAAAGTGAAAGTGAAGCGAAGTCGCTCAGTCATGTCCGACTCTTTGTGACCCCATGGACTGTAGCCTACCACGCTCCTCTGTCCATAGGATTTTCCAGGCAAGAGTACTGGAGTGGTTTGCCATTTCCTTCTCCAGAGGATCTTCCCAACCCAGGGATTGAACCTGGGTCTCCCGCATTGTCGTTAGACGCTTTACCGTCCGGGCCACCAGGGAAGTCTTCACTAATATTCTTAACATCACTAAATTATTCATTTGTTAAATGCAAGCCCCTCAAGCCTCAATCAAAATTCTCCACCGTCCGCCTCCCTCACCTAACCCTTCCTTTCCAACCCAGGCCTCCGACTACTTGCAGGTCTCACGTCGTTTTCCCCACCCCCCACCATATTCCCTTATTTATTCCAGTCTCCATGCCTCTCAGGCTGCCCCCACCCCCATCTCACATTTCCTTTAAGACGGACCTCAACAGTCCTTCCATATATAGCTCGTGCTCTATAAATCTTCCCTATTAACCCATCTTGCAAAATCTTTCATTGACTTTGAATCTCTTTTACCGGTTTTTCTCATCACGGGTTCCCTAGAGTCTCAATGAGTATCTGCTAAGTGATCAAACATTTGCAATATCAAAGTATCAGAATTACACTCCAGGCAATCTGCTTGTGTCTTTTAATCTCCTCAGAGAAACCATAAACTCCTCCAGATTGGAAATCTTGTGTCTTATCTCTCCTACCCTTTAGTACATCCACCACAGGACAGACGGCAGGCACCCAATGAACATGTGATGAATTGAACTGAATTAAAATATATCTCCACCCCCAATTTGAAGATAATGTCTGAAACATTTTGAACCAGGCAAAAAAGGCTGGATTATTCTGAAGGAAAAGATCACTGGCCATTTTTTATGTCCTAAGTTTTTATGCACACACCCCCTTACTGCTTTGGTCCTGGTAATAGTCTTAAGTATTTCAGAGGAAATCTAGACAAGAGTATTTTGAACAGCTTGGAGCAGAAACAAACAAAAAATTCACACACTTTAATCACTATCTCCTGCCTGAATGGCATGTCTTTTTGTTTTTCCTGGGTAGAGTTTAATATTTAGTCTTGTTTTCAGTCTGCTGGTCACACTGACAGTGGAAATATCCCAGCATCAATTTATTGCTTGCTCCAAAAAAAGAAAAATAACCGGCACTGATGTAGAATCAAATGCAGTAGTCCCTCCCCCTTAATCATAGTCAACCTCAGTCCAAAAACATTAAGTGAAAAATTCCAGAAACAAACAATTCTTAAGTTTTAAATTGCCTGCTGTTTCGAGGAGTGTGATAAAATCTCACCAAGTTCCATTCTATCCCAGCCAGGACAGGAATCTTCCCTTCGCTCAGCATGTTCTGCCCATGAGCCCCAGCAGTGTCTCCTGGTAGCCAATTGGACGATCAGACTGACTGTGGTATGGCAGTGCTTGTGTTCAGGTAGCCCTTATTTTACTTAATAACAGCCCCAAACCACAAAAGTAGTGATGCTGGCAATTCAGAGATACCAAAGAGAAGCCATAAAGAGCTTCTTTTAAGTGAAAAGGTGAAAGTTCTTCATTTAATAAGGAAAGAAAAAAGGTATGCTGAGGTTGCTAAGATCTACGTCAAGAATGTTGTTGTTTAGTCACTAAGTCATATCTAACTCTTAGCAACCCCATGGACTGTATGTAGTCCGACAGACTCCTCTGTCCATGGAGGAGCTCCTCTGTCCTTGTTCCAACCCAGGGATCAACCCCGATTCTCCTGCTATTCTCCTGCATCTCCTGCCCTGGCAGGTGGATTCTTTACCACTGAGCCACCAGGGAACCCTCTGGGTCAGGAAGATCCCCTGGAGAAGGAAATGGCAATCCATTCTAGTATTTTTGCCTGAAAAACGCCATGGACCGAGGGGTCTGGTGGGCTACAGTCCATGGGGTTGCAAAGAGTTGGACACGACTGAGGACTAAGCACTGGGATTGGAATACATAGGTTCGGAACTATCCTCAGTTTCAAGCACCCACTGGGGGTCTTGGAACACAACCCAGAGGATGAGGCAGGGCCGCTGCAGGGAAATGGCAAGGGCCTCCCAGGTGTGTTCCCAGACCTGCCCGGGATTGCCTCCACATCCATTCCTTGGGGACACCACTAAGGAAATTCCTTTCTCCCTGAGTGGGCCTCTGACCACCTGCACAAGCTCACCTTTGACTCCCCGTGGTGAGTCTTGGGACATGTGCAAGGGGAAGACATCTCTGGGGCCCCCCCTGGAGAACTGGGGTGCAGTGGGTCTGGGGCAGGACTGTGGCGGAAGCAGGTTCTTAACAAACTCTTCAGGTGATTCTTATGTACAATAAAGCCTGAGGACCAGCATGGTCGGTTGGTTTAACAAAATAAGACCTTCAACTTGGAAGGTCAGGTTGGAAGGGGTTATCCATGCATCAGACAATGAAAACAAGCGGTCTTTCTTTCCTAAGAAACACACTGTCAGGCTTGCCTTACAGAATACCTACAGCAACGTGTTGGACCTCGACCGAGCACATGCCTAATAGCTGGGGAAAACTGTTTGCTTTCCAAGACTCACCTACTTTTCCAGGTACCTCCCCTCCCTCCCATGAGGACAGGAAGATCTCTACATCATAAGGTTTCCATATCACTAGGTGGGGAAGAGGGTGGGATGAGACATTTAGTACTGTCCATTAAAAACAGGGTAGGAAATGTAAACCTTCTTCCCTTTGAAAGTGGGATCCTTAAAGCAACTACGCATGCATGCTAAGTCGCTTCAGTCACGTCCGACTCTTTGTGACCCCATGGATTGTAGCCCGCCAGGCTCCTCCGCCCATGGGATTCTCCAGGCAAGGATACTGAAGTGAGTAGCCATGCCCGCCTCCAGGTGGTGGTGGTTTAGTCGCTAAGTCATGTCCGACTCTTTTGACACCATGGACTGTAGCCCTCCAGGCTCCTCTGTCCATGGGATTCTCCAGGCAAGAATACTGGAGTGGGTTGCCATTTCCTTTTCCAGGGGATCTTCCCGACCCAGGAATCGAACTGGGGTCTCCTGCATTGCAGGCAGATTCTTTACCAACTAAGCTGGTCTTCCCAACCCAGGGATTGAACCCAGGTCTCCTGCATTGCAGGTGGATTCTTTACCATCTGAGCCACCAGGGAAGCCCAAGAATACTGGAGTGGGTAGCTCTTCCTTTCTCCAGGAGAACCTTCCCAACCCAGGAATCGAACCGGAGTCTCCTGCATTGCAAGCAGATTCTTAACCAGCTGAGTGACCAGGGATGCCTGCTTTAAGTACGTACTGCCTTTCAAGCAGAGTTTTTAAAAGTCTTTTTACAAGTTGCTGTGCTCGATTTTTAGTAAACATGAATGAAGCCAGTATTCTTCACTAAATGGCATCAAATTAACAAATAATAAAAGCCTGAGCATCCTGACTCTGCTGCACTTCACCCTAAATTCAGGCCAAGACCCAGGAAGAAGTGGCTTCTGACATGCTGGTCCAGCATCCCCAAGTGTAGAGGGACAAGAGCTGCCCACAGTGCTGAATATCCCTCGGACGGGCAGGTGAGCCTACATGATGCCACCCAGAGCGCACGTTGAGAGAAGGGCACTTTCAAGAGAATGCCTGCCATCCCAGCCCTGCCCAACCACCTCCTTCATGCCCTCCTCTAGGGTCCTCAAGCCCGGGCTCCCTTCTGCGGCGGCCATGGCACCAGGCTCACAGCCTCCTTCTTTGCCTGGCTCCAGGGCTGAGGGTCCGACAGCTGACCACAGAGGCTTAAGAAGCAGATGAGTGCAGAGGAACCGGGTGAGCAATACAGATCCACCCCTCCAGAAACCCAGGGGACACAGACGTGAGGCTCTTCCCTGGATGCTCAAGAAGGGATGGGGGGATGGTGGTGGATGGAACAGGTGGAATGGCCTACAAACCTGTCTGAGTCAGGACTGAGATAAGGGAGGTGGGGAGGCCATGGGGATGCCTGTCTCGTGGCCACAGACCATCCAGGGGAGGGAGTGCGAGGTCATGGATGGAGACCCAAGGGTGAGGGCCAGGCTGGGTCAGGAGACCATGGGGGTGAGGGCAACTGTGCAGATCTGGCCGGATGGAGGGGTGGGCAGATGGGAAGACAAGGTGAGGAGGCGCCAAGATGGCCTTGGAATGGGTTGATGGGCTGGCTGTGCCCTTGTGGCTGGTACACACTCACCTCCTCCATGGCCGGGAGTGCACCCTTGGGGGCCGGGCCCACAGGGCCTGGGCACAATGAAGTCGAGGGATTCAGGTTTTACCGCCCACGTGTCAACCTCCTAAATGTGTTGTCAGCCCCCATCTTCTTGTGGGGGTTTCAGTTTTGTTTCTTGTCAACCTCCATGTGTCTTGGACCGTGCAAACATTCCCTCAAGTGCAGCCCACTGCCATCTCCCAGAACAGACTCACTTGTTCCTGTTCCTATCCAAGCCCTGGGTGCCCATCACATGCCGGACTCAGAGCCGAGCACCCAAGCCATATTCCGGCTCCATCATCCAACAGCTCCACACGGCTGCATGCTGGGAGCCCCAGGAGAGCCGTGACAATCACCCGTGCAGGACACCTCCCCGAGAGACGTCCATTCAGCTTGTGGGGACGGGGACCTAAATCAGGTTTGTTTGTTTTTTAAAGCTCTGTCCACCCACCAGTGACTCTGACACAGAGCCAAGGGTGGGAAGCTGTATATATACTACAGACTCCAGGATGGTGAGGGCCTTGCCCCTGCTGTCCTGGCTGTGTTCCTGTCCCCAGCACTGTGCCTTGCTCATGTTAGAAGTGAAATAAATCCTTGTTGAGCGAAGGAATGGAAGTTTCACATTTTCCCACCAAGAGTGTTATAATCCTCCTCCTGACCCCAGACCTGGAGTTCTCCCATCACCAGAGCAGGCTGCCTGGTCCCCAGGCTACAGACCCTTCCCTTGGCCTCCTCCTTCTACAGGGACATAGGGCCACCTTCTCAGAGCATCACTTTCATCCCATTACCCTCTGTTGCTCAAATGCTTCGGCACTTACTCCATGTTTACAGACGCAACTGCAACCCCTTAGTCTGGTAGCTAAGACCCTAGCATCCTGGTCCCAACCTATCCTTGTGATCAGGTCTCCCACCCACCATGGATCCTCTGTTCTGGCCAGGTGGGTGGTCCTCCTGGTCTGCTGTGAGTCTTTTTGGGCACTTTGCTGGAGCGACTTCATAATGTGTGTCCCTCTCTCTCCTTCACCTGCATCTGGATTCTATCCGTCCATGATTACCTGACTACCCTGCCATCCCTTTGCTCTTAGCCTCAGCCCCACCCTGCCAGGAATCCCCCCCAACTCTGAACATCTACGCCAAGAATCTTACTTGGCTCTGTTTTTACGAGACTTCTAACCATCGTTTCCAAGTGCACATGTCCTAATTTCCCCACTAAATCGTGACCAATGAGAGCAGCAATTTTCTCTCTCCAGCAGTGACCAACACAGCACAGGCTTTGCGAGTGCCGCTGGGCATTCAGCATCTCTTATCTCAGGGCACATGGCCTTACCTGTAATATCTAGACTGTAGGTAGGTGGAGCACACGGCCTTGGACACGTGACTGGCAGAACCGAAGTCGATGACCTTGACCCTGTACGGCTGTCTGGATGGATCCACCAACATGATGTTCTCCGGCTTGAGGTCGGCGTGGATAAGACCTAGACTTTTCAGTTTCATCAGGGCGGTGGCGACCTGCTGGAGGACCGGGCGAATGTACTTGAGGGGCAAGGGGCTGAACTTGTTCTGCTTCAGAAAGTCATAGAGATTCTGCTCCAGCATCTCGAACACCAAGCACGTGTGGTTCTTGTGCTGGAAGCACTCGTAGGCGCGGACGAAGTTGTAGTCGTCGGCGCTCTCAGTGCTCAGGCGGGCCAGGATGCTCACCTCAATCTGACCTTGGCGGGCGTACGACGGGTGGTTCTTCAGGATCTTGATGGCCACGATCTCATTGGTGCCCCGCTTCCAGCACTTGACCACTTGCCCGAACGTCCCTCGGCCCAGGAACTCTAAGACCTCGTATGTGTTGGTCATGGAGCACAGCACCTCATGCTGGACCAGCTGGTAATCCCCCTCGCTGTTGGAGCCGCTGTTTTTGGAGGTGGCAGTCGAGGTGGTGGCAGTGGCTACAGTGGCCCCGCTCGCATTGTTCTGAATCATGGGCGGGTGCTCTTCGATGATCTGCACGCTGCTCGTGTTCTCGATCTCCTCACTCTTCCGCTTGAGTCCACATTTTTGGTAGGTGTCAAGAAGGCTCACAGTGCTGCGACGCATGAGGTTGTGTGGCCCGCCGAGGACGGGCCCGGAGGCGGAAGTGCTGCTGGCTGAGGTCACGACGATGTGCCCAGTGCTTCCTGGGAAGATGATGGTCTGCTCGTACGGGAGGCTGGGGTTGGGGATGGGCAGGGAGGCGCTGACGGTCGCGGCGGCTGGCTGGGACGGTGGCGCGTTCTTGCTCGGGCCGTACACTTTGCTGTGGGAGCCGTACCCGGTCATGTCCCAGCTGGAACTCGGCTCTACTTTCAGTTTCTTCACGCTACAGAAGGCACTTGATTGAAGGGTGTGAGGGGAGAAAGCTTGCACATGTGAGGCCATACCTGCGGAGGGAGGAAAGAGATACGTTAGTCGCCCTTGCGTGAATGAACGTGGCACAGCCCCCTGGGTTCTGACCGGCAGCATGGGTCCTAGAGAATACTGTCTCCTCACTTCAAAACAAGGGCGAAGGGGCTTCCCTGGTGGTCCGGGGGTGAAGAATCTGCCTTGCGACGCAGGGGGACTCCGGTTCGATCCCTGGTCGGGGAAGATCCCACATGCCGCGGGGCGACTAACCCCGTGCGTCACAACTACTGAGGCTTGCACGCCCTAGAGCCTGTGCTCCACAACCAGAGACACCACTGCAACAAGAAGCCCGGGCACCGCAACTAGAGAGGAGCCCCCGCTCGTCACAACTTCAGAAAGCCCGCATGCAGCGATGAAGACCCAGCGCAGCCAAAAAATAAATTAATTAAAAAAAAAAAAAGGTTGGAAGATCGAATCTATTCCATCCAGAAGCCTGTGGGCTCAGGGAGTTCCGGTAGAAGACTCGTAGGGTGGGAATACGGCCAAGTCTCAGAGATGGAATTAAAATACCAGAACTTAGTTCATTATGTTGGGGTTTTTTTCTAATAAATATTGTCTGCGATAAAAACAAATTCTTCCTCAGTTCTCATCGGGTGGCAACCCAGTTAAAACTGAAGGCTGCCTCAGGTGGCCTAGTTACCTGTCCTATACTTAGCTGTCTCACACGGTCGGGTACTCCCTGCCCGTACACAGGCCCTGCAAGTGTCAGGCTTGCTCATCTGAGGAAAAAGCTTCCCACACAGGTCCAATCACGGAGCCACTCATGATCTGCTAGCTTCCGGATGAACCATAATTACCCCCTGGTGTCTCAGTCACCTTAAATCATTCTGTAGGGTTGAGTCGACCAGCAGTTGGTCTGACGTTTTCATTGAGATAGTCTGAATCATTTTATCAACTTTTTCTGGGGGGAGGGGAGGGGAAGGCTAGGGGGAATGGGTAGCATAATTCGTGGGCTCTATTTACTCATTTTTCCTGCTAAAGTCATGTATCAATCAATTTATCTAGAAAGTACTATTATTTTATATCAAAACCTCACCCACAATTTAAGGAACGTCAGTCATCTAGAAGACAATAACTACGGAACAGCTGTGCAATTTATAACTATGGTGATGCTGGACACAAACAAAAATTCATAGACAATGAATTAAGGAAAAGTAACGAGGCGATGAGGAAGGGTAAGTCCTTACAGGTAAAAGCAGATATAAACACTGCCCATCTTCTAAAGTGTAGTTAAGAAACATTTCCTATAAAACCACATAGAAAGTGGGGCTTCTCTTGAGCACCATCGGTGTTTAGCGATCCTAGTGTGTGTCTTTCTGACCCCCTAGCATTGCCTGTGGGTGGTTATTTAACATTTTCCCTTTGACCTCATCTACCTTTTCTCTCAGCAACAACCCACGTTCCACGTTGTCCAGAAGCCTGAGGCCAGCAGCCTTGCTTTCCACTTCTATTCTCTTCATTTTGAAACACCCCTGAATTTATCCCCACCCTCTATCCTCTCTTCCATCTCTCCGGTCTCAGGAGAAGAAGGGTCTCCCTGTTCTGACACTAAAAGTTCCCCCGATTCTCAGGATTCAGCCTCTCCCATTTCCTTTTGAACTCCCTCCATGGTCTGTTCTCTTTCGGTTTTCAATTTCTCTGTGTTAAACTGCATCCAAGTTCTTAGCAGGTACTTAATACAGTTTTGCCAAAAGAATCAAAGAGTCTTTTTCTTCTGCCTTCACATTGTACACATGGACACTCTCAGCTTGGAAGGGAAGAGGAGTACCAGCTGTCTCCTTCCCTTTTGATCCTTCCCTTCTTCTCACCTGTAATCAGTGGTTGATGCTCCCTTGTCTTTAAGGCTCACTCCTTAATCCCTCTCCACCCACGCACACATACACACTGCACAGGAGTGTGCTCTTAAAGGTAAACGATTTCCTAATTGCCCAATCCAAAGGCCTTTTTTCAGCCTGTATTCTCTTTGCCCTCTCGGCAGCTGACCAATCTGATACTGCTGACCATGACTTCCTTCTTGATGCTCTTATCTGCGTGGCCTGTGAATCTGTAAACTCCCCATCCCACGTCTGATTGCATACGTGCTGGCTGCCTCCTCTTCCTCCTTTAAAATGAGGGCATTGCCAGTGTTTGGACTTTGCTCTCTCTGGAGTTAAGCTCTAGTCTCCATGCAGGCGACCCCCACACCTTCATCACAGGCCACATGCTCTCTTGTGCCTTCCAGGAAGGTTATGTCTGCCTCCTGCTACAATATCATAGATGATCTTCCAAAGATGAACTCCTTATCTTTTCCTAAAAATCTAGCCATTTCACCTCCGTGATCACGTCCCCATGTCTGTTCATAAAATATTCTTCTAGTCACTTGGTTCCAAAACTGTGGATTTGCCTTTGATGAGGATTCTTTGCCTCCATGGACAAGAAGGTGCAGACTCTTATTCCTCCATCCTCCAAAATGTCTCTCGTAACCATCTCTTTGTTTCTGTCCTTGCTGCCACTTCCAGAGTGAAAACATTTATCACTCGCCAGTAGAGCAAAGCAAGCACAGACATCTGGCCTACCTGAGTGCTCGCTCTTCCTCCTAATCTACCCATATTCAGCCACCAGATTATCTTCCTAGAACATTTCTAAGCATGTCATTCCTCTGTCCAAAAACTTTCAATGATTCCTTAGTGTCTAGAAGATAAATTTGAGGACTCTTAACACCTTCACTGGAGAAGGCAATGGCACCCCACTCCAGTACTCTTGCCTGGGAAACCCCATGGACGGAGGAGCCTGGTGGGCTACAGCCCATGGGGTCGAGAAGAGTCAGACACGACTGAGCAACTTCACTTTCACTTTTCACTTTCATGCACTGGAGAAGGAAATGGCAACCCACTCCAGTATTCTTGCCTGGAGAATCCCAGGGATGAAGGAGCCTGGTGGGCTGCCGTCTATGGGGTCGCACAGAGTCGGACACGACTAAAGCGACTTAGCAGCAGCAGCAGCAACACCTTCACATTTTGATTTTAACTGCTTTGCTGGCTTTTCCTCCAACTATTAACCTTCCTGAACCCTCAGCTCTAATTAAGCTGTTCTACTCACTGTTTCTAGATTGTCTCTTTTGTTTCCTACCACCATGCTCTTATGCAGTGCCCCCTACCCCCGTTTGGCATGCCTTCACCACTTCTCTCAACTTATCCAAAGATAAAACAATTCAGATGCCTCTTCTCCCCGGACACCTCCAACCCACAATGATATTCCCAATTCTCCGTTTCTAAGACACTTACCACGTGCACCGCCCGTTTGCTCACAAATTCATTTCTACCTTGCAGAATATCTTGTCTTGAGTTGAATGACTTAGCTTTTGTGCTATGTAACTTTTCCCATGTTTAAGTCATGTTTCTATAACCAGGCTACATTCAGAGGGCACGTAGTACAGTTTATACCTCATACTTCTTTTTCCCCCCAGCATTAAGCCACGATTGTTATATATAGGAGGCACTCAGTTGATGGAATGAAGCACTCTATCTAACCAGGCCTCCAGGAGAGCTTAGTTCTCTACCAATAGAGTAATCACCAGTCACAAGTACCTATGGAACCTGGCCTCTCTCTGGAGAATAAAGAAAAACCTTTTTATACTTTTCCACCCAAACCAGGGCAGAGCCTAGGTAGCTCCTGTTCTGGTGTCAGCAACCACATGCTATCTATACTTCATCCTGGATGTGCTCTGACTTCCCAGGGCCAACCTCAGCTCAACACCCAACACCTGCTCTGAACCCACCTTGACCCTGACCTCAAAGATCTGACAGAGGTTTCCTGTCTTGTTTGGTTCCTGAACTCCAGTATCTACTTGTGTGACATGACTACATTTCTGTAGACAGCCTTCTGCCTGACAAGACTATTCTGGCTTGCTTATTCAGAATTCACACTTAGCCTGTTTCTTCCTACCGTACTTTTTGTTCAAGTCAATTTCCCCTCAATTCTACAATAGCACAGAAAATGACTATTCTATATATATATCAGTATTAAATAACCATACTGTTCTAGATCAAACCAGTCAATCCCAAAGGAAATCAACCCTGAATATTCATTGGAAGGATTCATGTTGAAGCCGAAGCTCTAATACTTTGGCCATCTGATCCAAAGAGCCAACTCGTTGGAAAAGATCCTGATGCTGGGAAAGACTGAAGGCAGGAGGAGAAGGGGACAACAGAGGATGAGATGTTGGATGGCATCACTGACTCAATGGACATGAGTTTGAGCAAACTCTGGGAGATGGTGAAGGACAGGGAAACCTGGCGTGCTGCACAGTCCATGGGGTCTCAAAGAGTCAGACATAGACGTGACTGAGCGAATGAACAACAACTGTTCCAGATATTTTACACAATATATAAATGACCAATCCCTTGGCTTTTGGTAACTTTATCCCTGAAAAGGCAAAGCAGTAAGCATTTCCTTTATTCTTTGGTATGAAGCTTGCCCCTAACTTCTTCATCCTTGGTATTTCGAGGCAGGAGGACTAAGGCCAAGGAATTGCAGGGGGAGGGGGGCGGGCTGTGCAGTGAAGAGGTCAAAAGTGGCAGAAGAAACATGCTGAAGTTACATAAAGGAGATGCAATTCTATTCTCTGTTTTCACTGTTTCAAAAAATCTTGGTGGAAAGGCCAGGGTATAGAAGTGGAATTTTACAAAGGGGAAGAGAATGGCTTATGACTTGTTTGCTACTGGGATGACAGCCAAGGGTTATAAAATTGTGGAAATTGTCATTTGCTATCTCTGGTGACAGAGTCCCAGGATCAGACAGGAGATCTGCATGGCTAGAGACGCCCTTTGCCACACCAACCTGGCCTGGTATGGCCACTGCTGCCCCTTCATAAGATCAGCAGCCACTGTTGTAAGAACCAGTCACAAGTCCTGATACAGTCTTACTTCCCAACCCCCTAGCTTTATGAGATGTAACAGACATATGAAATTGTGGAAGTTTGATGCGTACAACGTGATGATTTGGTACACGTTGATATTGCAAAATGATAATCATAAGTTACCACCTCCATCACCTCACACCTTACCTTTTGTGTGTGTGTGTGTGTGGTGAGAACATTTAAGATTTACTCTCTTAGGAACTTTCAAGGATACAATACAGCTTGTTAACTACAGTCATCAGATTGTACATTACATCCCCAAGCTTACTTATCTTGGAGCTGGAGGTTTGCCAATACAGTCGCATTACCCTTATTCTTTAGCAGAGGTCATTTTGCTCTGCGAAGCTAACTGCTCAAAGAAAATTTAGCGAAAGAAAGTTTCCAATAATAATAACAACAATAATTTACTTTTAAATCTCCAACCTATAAGGGATAAAAGACTGCTGGAAGCTGCGTAGCTTAGTCTTAATCCTCCAGGAATAACCAAACTTATCCAAACACATCTTTTTGAGAGTATTTTTCTGGAACAAAACCTCCTGATTAATGGAGTCCCCGGGGGGCCCAATCCACACCTTTTGCATTCAATTTATTCGCATCCCCAAGGCTGGGGGCGAAGAAGGCGACAATGTTGATGCTTCCCACTCTAGGAAGAGCTATTTCCTCTCATCTCTTTCTTTTTGGCTGCACTGGGTCTTTGTTGCTTTGCACGGGCTTTCTCTAGTTGCGCTGAGCAGGGTCCACTCTCTACTCAGGCTCGGGCTTCTCACTGCGGAGGCTTCTCTTGTTGAGGAGCACAGGCTCTAGGGCACGCAGGCTTCAGGAGTTGTGGTGAATGGGATTAGCAGCTCTGAGGAGTGCAACAAAGTTGTGGGATCTTCCCGGACCAGGGATCGAATCTGTGTCCCCCTGGCTGGCGGAAGGATTCTTACCCACTGCGCCACCAGGGAAGTCCTGTTTCATTTCTCTCTCTGTTGAACTCTGTACTCTCCAAGGCCTGCCACCTTTCTTATTGGTCAATTTTCTTTTCAGAAAAGGCAGGGGGTTTAATGGACATTTTCAGTTTGATCTTACGGCACAATCTCAATTGCTTTGTAAGTCATCTCTGCCCTTCCTATTTGGCTCTTGGAAGAGAAAGAGAATTTTTCTCTTCCTTCCGTGGGAGACTGGGGTGTGAGGGCGGGTTCTGAGCTCATGAGGAGTGAGGGACCTGGGAAATCACTGTAGGATAAATCTGCAAAACTCAACACCTGCTCCCTAGAGGGGCCACGAGAGCCAGACTAATTCACGAAAGTCTGTGTAGCCTCCCAAGGTAACTCCTGACACGATGGCTGCACTGTCACTCAAATGAACGCACAGCCGGGCACCATCATTTAGAACTCCGGCCCTGTGACCATCTGTCTCACAACCAGGTCAAAAGCATCAACACTGACTATTAGATATTCATCAGGGCCTTGTGTGCTTTTTAATGTTACTGATACAAGTTTATGTGGATGCTATAAAAGTGACCAGTAAGAGGCACTTAAATTTATTAAAGTTTAAGTCAACTAATACAACTGTATGTAATATATTCTTCCTTGCATAGGGCAAATGAAATACAGCCCCAACAAAATGGGCATTAAGATACACCCTATAGTCAGCAGAATTAAAGCCCATGATTTGTAAGAAGGTATTTCTTCTTACCAACAAAGACAAAAGACCTCTCTCTCACACATCCCAAACAAATCCAGGTTCCTGATACTTAGGGTGCATTTCTGACAGCCTGTATGTTAAAGGCAGAGAAAAGCACTGGGCTGTCTTTTGGTCACTTTATTCACATCCTCATTTTGCATTTTAAAAAAATCATGTGGAACTTCCCTTGTGGTCCAGTGGCTAAAACTCTGTTTCCAATGCAGGGGGCCCAGGTTCGATCCCTGGCTGGGGAACTAGATTTCACACGCTGTAACTAAGACACAGCACAGTCAAATAAATAAATATATATATTTTTAAAAGCATGCATATAAGTCTGCACTTCAAAATACTATTTTTAAATGTGTCTGCTCAGTCACTCAGTCATGTCCGACTCTTTGCAACCCCATGGACTAGAGACAACCAGGTTCCTCTGTCCATGGAATTTTCCAGGCAAGGATACTGGAGTGCGTTGCCATTTCCTACTCTAGGGGATCTTCCTGAACCAGGGATCGAAACTGTCTCTTGTGTCTCCTGCACTGGCAGGTTCTTTACCACTGTGTCAGGGATCAAACCCAGGTCTCCTGCATTGCAAGCGGATCTTTACCACCTGAGCCACCAGGGAAGTTAGAGGCCATTTATGTCCATAGATGTGATCACACTTGACTTCAAACCCTATTACTTAGGAGTCTCATGATTCTCCAGAAGTTAAAATCTTGAGCACCTAGTGTGTACCAGGCTCCGGGCCAGATGTTTCATGAACAGAGTAAACATATGTCTGACTTTGGGACAATCTGGAATTACCCCTGTTACAACAATTAGATTAATGAGGGTACCCGCCCTACTTTCATTCTTACAAAGGTCCTAGTTTGAAAACTAGGAAGTCAAGTGATGGGTTTAGGCACCTATAATAAAGTGGAAAAAACAGACCCTGACCCCAGAAGTTCAAACCTGGGTAATTCTATGTGCCTTCTTCATCTTAATAGTTCAATGAGAAATTTATTTTTCTAGGGTTAAGAATAATTTTTTTACACCTTAAAAAAAAAGGATAGTTTAAAATTTTTTCATGATCTTTCCGGGCTCTTAAGTCACAAGCATTTTTAAAAAGTCATTTGTTAAAGGATTGGCTCATTTAGTTCATTTTTTCCCGCTTATTTGCTTAGTTTCTTCATAACTTTATATTTCACAATTAGATGAACTGAAGAGTTGCTTCACATCTGAGTACATTTCCTTTTCGTTTCACCACCCCAAAATTATCTACTGGAAGATCAGACTCTGGTGAAACTACAGGGATAAGTGAGGGTTCAATTATGATTAAAAAAAATTAAACTGAATTCAATTGCACTGGAATCTCTCAAAGCTCAAGGGAAGGAATTACAAGCCAAACAGTGGCACCATTTTTATCAGGATGTAAAGCTTAATTTTGGTGTTGCAGATCACCACCCAGAATCCAGTTACATTATTAAAGAGAATGGAATCACAAACATCTTAGTCTGGGAATTTGCTGGTAGTCCAGTGCTTGAGAGTCCACACTTCCGTTACAGAGGGCAGAGGTTCGATCCCTGGTCAGGGAAACGAAGATCCTGCAAGCCACATGGTGTAACAACAACAACAAAAACTTAGGGAAAAAAAAGAGAACACCTTAGTTTAAAAGGTGCCAGCTTCACCACTTTTATAGTCCTTCGGACACACACTCCTACCAAATAGCATTCAATAGAAGCTACAGACTTTTTCTTTTTTTTTGGAATCCAGAACTCAAAGGATGGATTAATTTCCATACCTAGCTGACTGCTATATCTCTCTTACGAATCACATTAAGCACATAAGATATAATATAATCACAGAATATTTCAAAAAATATAAAAAATATATGAATGTTAGAAAATTGCATCTGAATGGACATTTAAAATCGCTTAGAAAAGAGTTAATCAGTATAATCCTTGATTACCACAATTTGATGCCTCTGGGGGTTGAAAAGTAACAGAAAAAACTTCTTCATTGACATATAACAATATTCATAAAATTTTAATGACAGTAATCATGCCTGTCAAGTTTCTATTTCACAAGTACAAAGATAATTTCAGGTTAGCCCATTTCTAAATGATACATTTCCAAAACAATGTATACTAAATGTCCGTGGAACTTGTATATAGTTTTCCATTAAAGTCTAATTATCTGCTAGTTGTTAACGTTAAATGTATAGTCTATTCCACCAGAACTCAGTTTAGAATCAACCACAAGCTCTATGGAATTCTTTGTCAATAAGGACAATCACAACACTACTGATTCCATTAAGGGTTCTCGCTACAAAAAGGCTGGAATTGGGTACAAAAGGAAGCATAAGATATCTAAGACACTGGCTCTGTGCTAAAGGAGCTTAAAATCTCATGGGGTTGCCAAGGTCAATGCAAAGTAAAAAGGACATCTGGCAATTCTGGGCAACATAAGCAACTTGCCAAAATAAACACAACAGGAGTTCAGAGGCGGGAATCACCATGGGCTACAGTTAGGCAAGGGTTTACAGGGGAGGTAAAGTAAGAGTTGAGCTGCAGTTAGAAAGATGTTATGTCTTTTGAAGGGCAGTGTTCCAGTTCCTGCTGACTGGGCATTGGGAGGTTGCAGCCAGCACTATGGCCCCTGCCCTCAGGAAGATGAAGCTTTGCTTGGAAGCAGCAACTTAGGATTTTTACTAATAGTCATACATTAACAAATGCTTGTTCCCAACATAACTACTAGTCTACACTGGTGCCCCAACAGTCTACTTATCCAGAATTGTCATCTTCTGATAACTTCAACCTTCTAGAAGTAATTTTTAAATACTTAAAAAGCTGGTGTGAAGCCCTACCACTAGACACTCACTTTACTATCATCTAATATGCAAATCCTCAAAGATGATGCTGTGAAAGTGCTGTACTCGATATGCCAGCAAATCTGGAAAACTCAGCAGTGGCAACAGGACTGGAGAAGGTCAGTTTTCATTCCAATCCCAAAGAAAGGCAATGCCAGAGAATGCTCAAACTACCGCACAATTGCACTTATCTCACACACTAGTAAAGTAATGCTCAAAATTCTCCAAGCCAGGCTTCAGCAATACATGAACCGTGAACTTCCAGATGTTCAAGCTGGTTTTAGAAAAGGCAGAGGAACCAGAGATCAAATTGCCAACATCCGCTAGATCATCGAAAAAGCAAGAGAGTTCCAGAAAAAACATCTGTTTCTGCTTTATTGACTATGCCAAAGCCTTTGACTGTGTGGATCACAATAAACTGTGGAAAATTCTGAAAGAGATGGGAATACCAGACCATCTGACCTGTCTCTTGAGAAACCTGTATGCAGGTCAGGAAGCAACAGTTAGAACTGGACACAGAACAACAGACTGGTTCCAAATGGGAAAAGGAGTACGTCAAGGCTATATATTGTCACCCTGCTTATTTAACTTATATGCAGAATACATCATGAGAAATGCTGGGTTGGAAGAAACACAAGCTGAAATCAAGATTGCTGGGAGAAATATCAATAACCTCAGATATGCAGATGACACCACCCTTATGGCAGAAAGTGAAGAAGAACTAAAGAGCCTCTTGATGAAAATGAAAGAGGAGAATGAAAAAGTTGGCTTAAAGCTTAACGTTCAGAAAACTAAGATCATGGCATCTGGTCCCATCACTTCATGGGAAATAGATGGGGAAACAGTGGAAACAGTGTCAGACTTTATTTTTTGGGGCTCCAAAATCACTGCTGATGGTGATTGCAGCCATGAAATTAAAAGACGCTTACTCCTTGGAAGGAAGGTTATGACCAACCTAGATAGCATATTTAAAAGCAGAGACATTACTTTGTCAACAAAGGTCCATCTAGTCAAGGCTATGGTTTTTCCAGTGGTCATGTATGGATGTGAGAGTTGGACGGTGAAGAAAGCTGAGTGCCAAAGAATTGATGCTTTTGAACTGTGGTGCTGGAGAAGACTCTTAAGAGCCCCTTGGACTGCAAGGAGATCCAATCACTCCATCCTAAAGGAGATCAGTCCTGGGTGTTCATTGGAAGGACTGATGTTGAAGCTGAAACTCCAATACTTTGGCCACCTCATGCGAAGAGTTGACTCATTGGGAAAGACCCTAATGCTGGGAAGGATTGGGGGCAGGAGAGGGGGACGACAGAGGATGAGATGGTTGGATGGCATCACTGACTCGATGGACATGGGTTTGGGTGAACTCCAGGAGTTGGTGATGGACAGGGAGGCCTGGCGTGCTGCGATTCATGGGGTCGCAAAGAGTCAGACATGACTGAGCGATTGAACTGAACTGAACATGCAATTAACATGTTGTAGAGCAACTGTTGTGACTGGGTTTGCTCTGTGTCAGACTCCAGGTGTGCACACCCCACAACTGTAAGGTCAGGTGCATTTTCCATTTTAAAGACAGGTAAGTTGAGTGTGAATGTTAGTTGCTCAGTTGTGTCTGATTCTTTGTGATCCCATGGTATGTAGCCCACTAGGCTCCTCTGTCCATGGGGATTCTTCAGGCAAGCATACTGGAGTGGGTTACTATTCCCTTCTCCAGGGGATCTTTCTGACCCAGGGATTGAACCCAGGCCCCCTGCATTGCAGGCAGATTCTTTGCCATTTGAGCCACTATGGTAGTCCAGGTTGAATTTAGGGAGATAATTTAGCTTGTCCAAGCTCACTCTACCACTACCAGCAGGGCTGGGATCTGAACTGAGGTCTGCCTGACTCACAAATCTGTGCTGTTAACCCTTTCTTCTTCTTCATGCTTTAGGGTCTTGGAGTCAAAGCACCAACTAAAGCGAGAGGTACCATAATAGCCAAGAAAAAAATGAAAGCTGATGTGTGAGAGGGGACTGATCTAAAGTAGGGAGTAGACTGACTGCCCACCCCCTGGGAAATCAATGCACCCCACAACAGTGGCCCCAAGTCACTGGCATTTCTCTATCCTCTGGTTAGGATGACACTGGAGAAATACAACCCTTCAAAACTACTCACATAAATTTACCTCCTGAAAGAGGTAAACTTCACTTCTCTGATGCATAGTGGCATAATAGACAGAACACTGGTCTTGGGTGAGCTGACCTGGGCTTTCCCAGCAGTGAGGACCTGAACTAAAGAACTGCCTGAAAGAACAGAAAGAAAGCAGCAGAAATGTAAGACTGTGCAGAGAAGAGAGGCAAGACACACTGATGGAAGGGACAAAAGGGCAAAGGCGAGGGAGCAATCAAATATTAATGTCTGGGGGCTGAAAGGAGTGGGGTTTCCACGGATGGTGACACTGAAGACGGGAGGTGGTCTGAAAGTGTTGTTTCTCTTAGGGGATGGGATAATGAAAAGGGTTTTCAAACAAGTTGAATGATAAACACTGGGAGAAGATCCAAGTTGAAATATTCAGCATTCAACCTTTCATACTGAAACTCTGAGACAAGGAAGTGCTGAATTTACCAAAGTCACAGTGTCAGGAGCTGCTGGTCACTGACGATCAAGCATCTACTTCCCATTTGCTGAGCTGAATCTCAAATGAAGATAAACCATTTGGAAAGAGAATGGAAATCAATAAGATGGGCTCAGCCTGTACAGCATGAATTAGAGGGGGAAGAGGGCAAGGTGACCCTGAACCAGTCCATGCACAAGCCCAAGGGCAAAGAGGTGGAGCCTAAAATATGGCTCAACAAAGATGAGCAGGTCAGAGTGACAAAAATATGGAAAGGGAAAAAGACTGAAATCAAAGGTTCATGTTCCATGACCGGAACTGGTGTTGCCAAAGAGGAGAGCAGAGTCCAGTAGGGAGAGCTTGGTTTGGGAGAGATTTCACTGTAGGATTAGTAATGACAGAGCGGAGACGTTCTATAGGTACCAGGAGAAAAATGAGGAGAGGAGAATGGGCAAGGGGTCACTGACCTGAGGGCTGTCCCCAACACCTCTATGAACAAGGAATCCACGTGGGAAAAGCTGCTCCCCAGGAGAAATGGTGTAGAAAGTAGAGCAGATGGCAAATAAAGTAATCCTTGGGGGCACAGACGTTGTCAAACACTATGAGTCACACGGAGACGTCAAGGATAAAACGATGGGAAAAAACAATTAAGGGAACAGAAAAAGGGCTACAAGGCCTGGCTGAGAATAAGCCACCAGCCCATTTTTTCCCCCACAGGGTCAGGAGGAGAGAAAGAAGGGGTGCTCCCCTGGGAAAAGAACCAAATGCACCATGTTATGCTCTTTGTTTTCCCAAGAAATAGGATTCTCTTAGACTTCAAAATCCTTTATGTCATCTTCGTTGAATCTGCAAATTCTACCATAAGCTGTGTTTCTTCAGTTGAGAAAGTATCCTCTTCCTACCATTTGCAAATTCTCCACATACCTATCTACCTACTGGCTCATTATTCATCCAAATCAGCCCTTCTCCATGTTCAGATTGACTTTCTCTTTCCGAAAGTCACCAACTTCACCTCTGAAAGCTTCATGCCTCCCAAATTCCCCTTTCTATGTCTCTGCCTCATTGCCTGGGACTAAGCCATAAGTCACTGTGGATGCACCAGCCTTTCACTGTTGTGGGTAAGTACAAGCTGGCTACAAATTGATTAGCTAGAGGCCATGTTACCAAGAGTTCATAAGCAATCTGAAAATTGCCAATCCAAGAGAATTCTGGTGAAGGAAAGAAAGATATGATAAAACATGCGTGCTTGTTTTAGGAAACTGGAGAATCAATGAGAGGAAAACAAATTTTACACACACACACACACACACACACACACATATACACTCAAAACTCAAAAACTCTGTTTTCAAGGGAACTCCCTGGAGATCCAGTGCTTAGGACTTGGTGTTCTCATTGCCGAGGGCCCAGGTTCAACAATCTGTAACTTGACCGCCTCTGTGAAGACCCTCCCTTAACTGAAGTCACCTTCTGAGGTCCAGGGGTTAGGTATTAAACACAGGAGTTTTTTCAGGTGGGGAGACAATTCAACACTTAATGGTAGGTTTAAGGCAACCAAAAGCATTTTGCTATAGCGTAACTTTCTCAGGACATATTGTCATTATATTCTAAGAACTCTCTTTGTTTCTCCCTCCTTGGAGGCAAGACCGTCCATGCTGTGACTTCCCTACATCTTGCCTCAAAGGACCCCGGAGGGGATGTCAGTTAATTAAATATTATACAAACAAAAGCTAAGTGATTAAATTAAATTCTGCATAAGTTTAGGTGACTTATGCAGTGCTTCCAAAAAGAGTCATTCAGGTATATCTCTGCAATGTATATCAAGGAATAATGGCAGTCATTCTGGTATAAAAGAGAACTGAACGTCACAGATTAAAAACACCAAAATGGGAGAGTAAACGAAGTTTCTCGTTTCTTTTTTAAAAAACATTTATTTTTATTTATTTGGCTAGCTGGCACAGAGCATCTTCAATTTTCGTTGTGGCATGCAGGACCTTTAGTTGCTGCATGAGAACTCTTAGCTGTGATGCGGGATGTAGTTCCCCAACCAGGGATTGAACCTGGGCCTACTGCTCTGGGAGCGTGGAGTGTTAGCCACTGGACCACCAGGGATGTCCCTCTAGCTCTGGTTCTGGGTGTGCAAACATTTCTGAAGGAGACCTGAGTACACTCAAGAGATAAATTAGTCGCAGGCTAGGTGAGGATGAGGCACTTCTGTTCTTCAGGGCCACCTCTATGTCTGGTGATGCTCAGGGAAGCCTTCAATTGAATCTGTTTGTCCTTCAGAAATGGTTTTTAGCAAGTCCAAATCAAGACTAAAAATCTGGTAGGCTTTTGATTTTTTTCCCTCTTTCAAGCCAAAAATAGTAGTTATTCTTAAATACCTCTTACCCAATTATGCATTTTACTTAACCTTACCCATCCCATACCCAGCCCACAACAAACTTGTCTTGTGAACCTAGCCTCCACTTCAGAAATGTTGGCGCACTCAGGATCAAAACTGAAAATCTACTTTACTCTTTTTCATTTTGCTGTTCTTATTACAGTGCTGCTGCCTACTCTTTTGTACCCAACAAATTATGTAAATCTGTTACTCTATATTTGGAGAAGAAAATGGCAGCCCACTCCAGTATTCTTGCCTTGGGAAATTCCATGGACAGAGGAGCCTGGCGGGCTACAGTCCATGGGGTCGCAAAGAGTCGGATATGACTGAGTGTGCACACACACATATTATTCTATACTACTTTGTTACGCTAGGTAAATTATATTAGTAAGTGTCCCCTCAAAAGATATGTTGGAGTCCTAACCCCCACTACCTGTGAACATGACCTTATCTAGAAACAGGCTCTTTGCAGGTACAATCAAGGTGTTAAGGTGAGTTCTCATCCAATATGACTGGTGTCCTTATACGAAAAGGAGAGAAGACACACACACACAGAGAATGCCCTATAAAGACAGAGGCAGAGCCTGGAGGGATGCAGCTGCCAGCCAAGGGATGCTGAGGCTGGCTGGGGGGTGCACAGGAAGCTGGGAAGAGGCAAGGAAGGCTTCTGCCTAGATTCTCGGCTGGAGCCTGGCCCTGCTGACACTTTGGTTTCCAACCTGCAGGCTCCAGAACTGAGAGAATAAGTGTCTGTTGGTTTAGGTCACCCAGTTTGTGGCACTTTGTTACAGCAGTCCTCAGAAACACATACCCTCTGGAATAGAATTCAAGATGCATTTCATTGAAAACACGTTTGTGCTCAAGCTGCGATAAAGTGTTTATAACAATTGCAGAGTCACGCTGGCCGAACGGCAGTTTGCCCTGACAGCCTGTCTTTGCCGCCTCCCGGTTGAAAGACAGTAGAAGCATCCCCAGTCTAAACCCCCATCTCAGTTTCGGAACTGAGGTCCTAGGGTGGGGGTGGTGCTAAACACCCCCTCTCTTTGTACAAATATACTTGTTCTTTGTGTCGGACGTGTGACTTCACAACCACATGACTTCTCCGGAAGGCAGAGAAAAATTCAGTCTGTCCTCACCAGCTAAGTGACAGTTAAGGAGTCCCCGCCGCACTTCCTCACACCTGCCCTCTCAAGAAACCTCAGCTTCTTGCTGTTGTTCAGAACAACCAGGACAAAGGGCCGCCATCCCACGCTCAGTGCAACACCTGTCGCTCGCTGCCTCTTGCACTCGGATTTCTGGATTTCTTTGAACACTTCTCTCATAAGACTGCCACCCACCTGCAAAGAAAACTTTGTGAAGATGTCATCCAGACCCCGTGGTAGTCCAGTGTGTAAAGAATCCACCTACAGTGCAGGAGACCAGGGTTCGATCCCTGGGTCGGGAAGATCCTGGTGAAGGAAATGGTAACCCACTTCAGTATTCTTGCTTGGAAAATCCCATGGACAGAGGAGCCTGGCAGGCGGCAGTCCATGGGGCTGCCAAGAGTTGGACATGACTTAGCGACTAAACCACCATCAACCACCACATCCAGGCCCAGCCATGCCCATAAGGCCAAGTGCATAGAACTCTTTACCCTGGGTTCTCTTCAGAGACCAAATTCCTTCCTTCCTCCTCTTAAAAGCCCCTTAATATAATCCTTCTTACTTGATTTAAATGGTGACCGCTGTTTACAGCAGTAACTCTAGGTTACAGCTCCCTTGCTCCTTGGAGAATTTTTTCATTACTCTCAGTTGCCTTTAAAAGTGACATCTGATGAAACTCAACTAGCGATCAATTTGGGAAAGATAGAAGAAGCATTACCTGACAGTGCAAAGGGAAGAAAAACCAGAGGAATGGCGGGGAAAGCAGGCTGGGATGCTGGAAGGGAGGAAGGTTGGGGAAGAGGAAAAGGAAAAAGAAATGAAAGATGGGGAAAAAAAGTGAGAAAACAGACTGCAGTGAAATAGTATTGTGAGCATAGGTGGAATAATAAAGCAACACTGAGATGTGCTTTGTAAAACTATAAAGCACAATAAAAATGCTGCACAATATTATTTACAATATTTGTATACGGATCATGCAGATGTAAAAATCAGCTGGTACAGGGATCCCTTGGCCAGGCAACCAATAGCCCATTCTACACTGTGTAGATGGTAGCGGGTTCTTTGGGCTGCTGCAAGGACATTTTTATGCTGTGAGTCACTGTCATCAAACCAGTCCTGGTGTTATGACCCAGCAACCCCACAGTGCTGGCCATTGGCACACGGCCGGAGGGGAAGTGCCCACTCCGGTGATACCAGGTCTTGCTCCATTCCCCCCGGAGTACAGCGAGGACGTCAGAAAGCTCTCATGTGTCCTGCTCCAGGGCCCAGAGGATGGCAGCTGGTGACATAGCTGGTCCTAACTCAACAGGGTTTGTGTTCCGAGGGCTAATTTCAGGTCGTTTCTGAGTTCCTGGCCACTGTGTCAGATGCAGGCTCTGCTGCTTGCTGGCTGCAAGGTCTCAGCAAGTGATGCAGCCTCTCTGAGCCTCAGTTTTCTCATCTCTGAAATGGGTGCCTCTTAGGGTCCTGGTGTGAAGGGGAGGCGTCAGTGTCATGTGCTCACAGCATAGTCTGGCCCAGGGTGAGCTCTGCGTTGGTGACAGAGGAGAAGAGAGAGGTCAGCCGGCCCGCTGAGGCCCAGGAACATGCATCCCGGCTGATGCACGGCTGGCTGTGATGGACGGAGCTCACTTGGTACCAGAGGCCCCATCAGCACCATGCCTGGCTGGACAAGGACTCGGTACGCTATTTCTGAATGACTGGACAAGGCAAACAGATGATGAAATGGGACAAGAGCTCATTTGTCACTTGTCTCAAATGCTGTTCCCCACAGAAAGGGAGGGCTGGTTAGGAAAAAAGCAACTTCCAAGGATTCTGAGGAAGACACAGAGGAAACCTGGATGGATTCAGAAGATTCAGATAAAAACTCTATATTTTTACCTGCTCATGCATCCTAAGTCACTTCAGTCATGTCTGACTCTGTGACCCTATGGGCTGTAGCCCGCCAGGCTCCTCTGTCCATGGGATTCTCCAGGCAAGAATCCTGGAGTGGGTTGCCATGCCCTCCTCCAGGGGATCTTCATGACCCAGGGATCAAACCTGTGTCTCTTACGTCTCCTGCACTGGCAGGTGGGTTCTTTGTCACTAGCGCCACCTGGGAAGCCTGTATTTTTACCTACTTAACCTTAAAAATGTATTGCATTTCTTTTCCATGTAACATTTGAATGAAAGGCACTATTCGTACACACTACTATATATAAAATAAACAACAAGGACCTACTGTATAGCACAGGGAACTATATTCAATATCTTATAATAACCTATAATGGAAAAGAATTTGAAAAAGAATATATATGTATAACTGTATCACTTTGCTGTACACCCAAAACACTGTAAATCAACTCTACTTCGATTTGAAAAAAAATTTTTTTTAAAAAAGCACTGCTCCAGGTCATAAATGGAAGTCAGTTTCTACGTACAACATACTCATTGCACATTTGTATCTACCATATAAACTATGACCTAAGTGTTTCTGATTGACAATCAGTAAAAACAAAAAAAACAAAAAAAAACTGAACACTCCTAACACATGTGATATTTATTTTTAATGAATTATATATTTCTATTTTACTATTATGTTTATTAAAAACACAAAAACAGAATATTTAAAAGGATGAAATTAAATATACATAGTCTAATGTTTTCTTCTGTGCGTGCGTGCTAAGTTGCTTCAGTCATGTCCAACTCTTTGCGACCCCATGGACTGCAGCCCACCAGGCTCCTCTGTCCATGGGATTCTCCAGGCAAGGATACTGGGGCTCCCATGCCCTCCTCCCAGGGATCCTCCTGACCCGGGGATCGAATCTGTGTCTCTTCTGTCTCCTGCATTGGCAAGCAGGTTCTTTACCACCAGCGCCACCTGGGAAGCCCTTGATCTTTTCTTCTCTATCCCAATAAACTGTCCTGAGCTCTTCACTCTGAAAATTCCTGTTATACCTCAAGTAGCTAAAGCCAAGTAACTTACAATTCGTCTTGGCCATACGATTAAACTCGGCCAGTAGAGAGTGGCCAAGTGATAAGTGCCACTTCTGGGCAGAAGTTTCTCACAGCCAGTGTGCAATTGGCCTATTTTGATCCCTCCATCCCTTGCTAAGGTAACCAGTGATGATTCGGGGTGGGGGTAGGAAGTGAATGAGGATGAGAAGGGGCTAAGACCCCCGCTGACCCAAGGGGGACCCGCAGCAAGATGATGGAGCAAACCTTTGTTATTTTAAGTCCCTGAGACGCTGGGAGGTGTCTGCTGCCGCGGTATAACTTAGTCCATCCTAACTAGCCACTGTGCTTTTCCTTAATGCTGTGCTCCCTAATGAGTCTGGACTAATGAGGTTGAATGTAATCACATTTGGATGCTCAGCATCCTCACCCATCAAAATCAGAGCACACATGTCTAGAGACGACTTAAAAAATTCTAAATAGTTCAAGCCTTAGTTTCCATAGTTTGGCATCGCTTCTGTGCTTTGTGAAAATGTGTCCTGAGAGGAGGAAGGAGCGAGTGGGACGAATGGAGAAGAGTAGCATTGATGTGTGTACACTATCACGTGTAAAACAGACAGTCGGTGAGAAGCTGCTGTATAACACAGGCAGCCCCGCCTGCTGCTCGGGATGACCTAGAGGGGTGGGAGGCAGGGAGGAGAGGGAGGCTCCCCAGGGAGGGAATATATGTATAATTACGACTGACTTGCATTGTTGTACAGCAGAAACCAACACAATACTGTAAAGCAATTTTCCTCCGATTAAAAAAAAAAACCACAAGAATTTACACGTGAAAATAAAAATTAGTTTAAAAAAAAGAAAGAAAATGCTTCCTGAGATCAATGTGTCCAGTGATGGGACAGCTCTGACCCTCACAGCGATTAGTGACTTCAGGTGTGCACCCACCCATCCCCACCTGGTACCTTCCTGAGCAAGCAGGAGGTAGAGGATCACCCATCACAAATGCCTCTCATTTGGAAACTTTGAGGCAAATAACTTCCCGGTGACAAAAATGGGAAGCTGTTCTCCAAATCCAAGCAGGAGTCTGGCACTGGCAGAATTCAGGCTTCCCCGCCCTTGTGGGAGAACCAGCTTATGCTATTGCGTTCTCCGGGGAAAATTGACTTTTCACGCCCTGCCCCCGGCTGCATGATGCAATGGTTATGTTCTTGGTAAAGAATATTCAAGTTCTGACATCATAATAACCATGGGTATTACTCATGGTAAGCTCACAAGCCTGGCAAGGCACAGTCTGTACCCTCTTTATCACTGAGGTCAGCAATGGGTTTAAAAATAGCACTGCTCACATGTCCAGGGTACCACTGATTCATTAATGGCCAAACAAACACTACTCTGGACTCCTGACTTATATGGGATTTGGGATTGAGACGCCTACACTTGTGCGACAGCATCTGTGACTCCCCTAATAGGTGGGTTACGCTGCACTATTTCATAAATAGAGATCTGCAGATCCTAAAAGAATCCCCAACAATTACAAACCAGGAGGTAAGATGTCATCTTATCTGTGACTCAAAAATGATAAGCCTAAAATATAAGTAACCAGAATATCTATAAATCTGGGAACTATAATGTGCAGAACATCCCAAAATAAAGAGGGCTGATGTGACAATAAGCGACGTTGTCCCAATGAAGTCCAGAAATAAAAGAGCTTGAGATTTTTCATTGTTTTGGGGGAGAGGGGCGGGAAGAAGGCATTTGCATCTAGATGCCAGATACTGGTTCTTGAGAGAGAAATATCCCTGGAACAGAGAATGTTTTCATAATTTAGAGGGATCTGGAAAAGCACAGAATGCCTCAAATCCTGTGCCCAGTAAGCAGTCTCTGATTTCCAACTGGGAATCCGGAAAGGACCTTGTGACTCAGGGAATGCTCCTGTAGATGCACGCTGAGGAGTAGGTCTCTCTTAAAATGATTCAGATGAATCAGTCTTCTCTAAGATTGGTTAGCAAGAATCGGTCCTGCTGAACCTCAGAATGCTTGATGAGTTTACGAAGTCAGATTTCCAGATCTGCCAAGCTGAGGATTCTAGAGGCCTTGGTGGGCATCCAGAAATAGCGACTAAGCGCCTGCTGTATCCAGGCACCGCCTGGAGTGCTGAAGCAAGGCTACAGGCAGCGTGCAAAACAACACTACTGCTTTTCAAGAGACCGACGAGATGAGTGATAATGAGACAAGATAACTGACCGCAGAAGGCAGGCATAACTGTTACTGACCGAATGCTAGAGGGGTCAGAGGGTGGAGGTGCAGGAGAACACCCCAAGAGGAAGAAGGGGGCCAATGGAGCACAGAGGCCAGGGGACACACATCGGGCTTGGGGACCAAGATGAGAGCTGGTGTTAAGTTTTATAAGCCCACAGAACCTGGGGTAGTTTGCAGGTACAATGTAAAAATAAGATTACTTAAGACAAAAGCAGGGCAGAAGCCGCCTAGAGGGAACACAAGGAAGAAGGGTCTGACTGCAGGGAGGGCTCCTGCAGGGAGAGTGCAAATGAACCTGGAGAGACTGGAGTTAGATGCGGAGGGCCTTTGCGCCAGACTTCGCCTGTATCCGGGAGAGGCTGAGGGGTTGCAGAGGTGCTGTGGGGAGAGGCTGAGGGGTTGCAGAGGTGCTTGCGGGGAGAGGTGGGGAGGAAAGGACTAGCAAGGCTGTGGGATGGAAAATGGACTTGCGGCAGAAGCCTGAAGGCAACCTGCTCACCTCGGAGGTTCATCTGGGAGGTAAGATCCTGGAGGAACCGTGGCATCATGTGGAACTAAAGCAAAGTCACAGACAAGAGACCAAGGGACAGTTAAAGACCTTGGCAACCGGCGGGGAAGGCAGAAGCCAGGAGAGGCGTCCACAATAATGTTGCATCACGGTGACAGCCCAGGGAAAGGCTGGTCCCTTTCTTGGCGCGGCCGAGGGAGGCACGGCCTGGTGGGCATGGCCAGGCCGGCTGGGCAGTGGGCCCTGGGAACACAGGGGCTCCCAGGGAATGGGGACTCTGCTGCCAGAAAGAGCTCGGACACACCAGGGACAGGGTGGCTGCAGTGTTTCCCTGAGGAAACCCAGACAGCAAAAAGCAGGGGGCACTCGTTGGCAAAGGAACCCCCCCCACCCCCGCCCTCCTGCCCAGCCCCTAGCCTGCCCAATACTCAGTGTGGGTTATCTCCAAGGCCTGAAACGAACCAGCGCTCAGCCTGAGCCTATGCGTCCCTGTCCTGTGACGCTGGCCTCAGCTGAAGCTGGGATGCTCTCAGAGAACACGGAACCTTAGTCCTTAAACTCGAAGACCTACAACCCCGAGGGAAGACACACAGAAACCATTACGAAACACACGGATCAATCAGAACAATTTGGCCAATTAGGTACTTCTTTTTAAAAATATTTTTGCTGCCCCACCAGGCATCTGGGATCGTTTCTGACCAGGGCCTGAACCTGCAATCCCTGTGTTGGATGCACAGTCATAACCTCTGGACTACCAGGGAAGTCCTTAGGGTACAGCTTGTTATACAAAAGATATGAATGCAAAGCATCGGACTTATGTTCTCCTCTGACGGCTGGAGGCAGTACCAGTGCTCCGATTCTTTCACTAGCATCAAATGCACTCAGTTTACTTCTCCAAATGGGGAGGGGACCTAGTACTGCAAGTCCTTCCTGTGTCAGTTTTCAGAAGGCGACAAGGGCAGAAATTCCACTGCGCCTGTTGCCCTGTCTCAAGGACTTGACCCTGCCAGCCAAGCCCTTTGCATCGTTTTTCAGTTGGAAAATGAAGCTATCAGCTCCGTTTCCACTCTCTCTGCATGACTCCATTTCTCCTTTCTTTCTTGGCTCAAGCTATATGGTTCATATAAGATCCCCACTGAGTTCTTCAGTGACTCTTATCTTTTTTCTGCTGAACTTTTTTCTAAGAAATGCTGAATCAAAATACAAGGTGGGAGAAGGTCTGAGCATATGTTCTAAGGGGCAAATGGAAATATAAGAAAGGTGAATGAATAAGCCTGTAGATTTCTTGTTTCCCAGCTTTCATGTTCTCCACACGCTAAGTCATGGGGATGGTCCCCTGTGCAAGTGAAGTCAGCAACCCAGGAATCTGTTTTCTATTCTTACTCCTGCCATAAAATTCCATGAAGTCACCAGGACCCCTTGAAGGTAAGCTAATACCAGTAGAGACCGCTCTGCAATTTGCTTGTTTCCCCCACATCTCATCCAAAGTATGGTTGAAAGATCACCAGAGTCTACTTTTCCCTGGATGGGGGTGAAGTGGGCTGAAGATGGGCCAAGGTTGGAAGCACCTGGGCAAGTGGGCAGGGCACCCCCAGGCGGGGACCCCCAGGCCTCTACTCCACGATGGGTTCAGGCAGGAGGCTCCATGGAGCCCCAGCCACCCTGCGAAGCGATGTAGAGCCCCGGAATCACGACTCAGCCACAAAACAGAAAACAAACGTGCAACAAGATGAGGCTTTCTTTGACTGCAGGCTGAAATGTGGAAAGTTATCAGAATAAAGCAAAGGAGTGCAGTTGCTGGGGAGGCCAGCTGTCTTCTTCTCACAGGAAATCTTTCCTGCTGCTTTAAAAGCAGAGCTTCTTCACCTGCTCAGACACCCAACATCAGTGTAGAACAGGGAAGGGGGTTGTCCAGCCCGTGACAAAGATATCAAGTGATTTTTAATATGGGCCATTTTTAAAGTCTTCACTGAATTTGTTACAATATTGCTTCTGTTTTATGTTTTGGTTTTCTGGCCCCAAGGCACGTGGGATCCTGATGAGGGATCAAACCAGCAACCCCTGAATTAGAAGGTGAAGTCTTAACCACTGGACTGCCAGGGAAGTTTCCTGCAAAGTCACTTTTGAGCTAAGGAAATGCAAGCTGGACCCAGCACATGAGTTAGAGAAAGGATTCAAGTATGTGAAAAGAAGAGCCACAGGGAAGGAACCCCCAACACAAAGCTGAACCGTCTCTATGTAGTTCATACGCTCACCCCCTACCCTTGAACACGGACCAGACTGATCTGGGCCACAGACAACACTGCAGACCTCATTTCGAAAGGAATGAGAACATCACTGGGTCTACTGACAAAACTGGAGTATGAACCATGGCTGAGACGGGAGCTCTGAATCAGGGCTAAGTACTCCTGAGTTGGGAACAGCATGGCACGCTGTCCTCAGGACACAGAACATACACAAGGAGCGTGGGGGAGGCGGGGCCGGCCACTCGAGCTCTGCCTGAAACTTCTTCTGACCCACACAGTCACCACTAACCACACGTGGCTACCGAACACTTGATAGTGTGGCTGGTGCGACCCAGGAACTTTTTTACATTTTACTTACTTTGTTAAAAAATATTTTAAAAATATTTATGTATTTGGCTGTGTCAGGTCTTAGTTGCGGCATGTGGGAACTTATTTCCCCAACCAGGGACTGAACCCGAGTCCCGTGCATTGCGAGCTGGATTTTTAACCAGTTAGCCCCCAGGGAAGTCCCACATTTTACTTACTTTTAATTTAAATAGCCCTCTGTGGCTAGTGGCTACTGTATTAGATGGTGCAGAAATCAGGAGCCATGATATTTATAACTCACCCTCAAATCATTCAGAGCAAGTAGCATTTACATATATATAAATATGTATGTACACACACGTGTGACAACAGAGTAGAAGTGAGAAAGAGGAGGCGTGTGAGTGAATGCAAATGATAAAAGCAAAAGGTGCAAAATGATGACCAGGGAACCTGGTGAAGAAATGGGGCTATTCTTCGCATTATTTTTATTTTTGTTGAGTTTAAAATTATTTCCAAATAAAATGTGTTTTCAGTAGATGAGGTGAACACTTACTTATTAATCACTGAACTCTGGGTCCAACTGGAACTTATTTGCACATGGGGGTTGGAACTAGGAAGTTCAGGGTACCCCCAAAACTTGAACAGACGTCGTGGATTTCAGAGGACACTCGATGTCCCCTCAAAGCATGTCTCACCCAAACCTGCTACCTGGTGCTTCTCTTCTCCCCTCTTTTCACTTGTTTCCTAGCCTATACGTCTACGTCCACAGAGGACAGGACTGCGACGGCAAGTTCAGAGCAATTTTCTAAGTAAAGCTTTATTGACCTACAATCACATACCATAAAAGTCCTTCTTTTAAAACACAGTTCAGTGGCTGGTTAGTCTATTCAGAGTTGGGCGATCATCATCACCATGTATTAAATAATTCCAAACATTCTGACTCCCCTCAACAGAAATGCCACACCCATTAGCAGTCCTGTTCCCTTTCCCCCAGCCCCTGGCAACAGCTAATCTGCTTTCTGTCTCCATGGATTTACCTATTCTGGACAATTCATATAAATTACATCAGATAACATGTGGCCTTTTGTGTCTGGTTTCTTCCACTTAACCTCATTTTTAAAAGTTCATCCATGTCGCAGCATGTATCAGCATTTCATTCCTTTTTACTACCAAATGTCCCAGGGACTGGATACAGCACATTCGCTGACGCATTCGTCAGCTGATGGACATCTGGGTCATTTCTAGTTTCTGGCTATATTTCTGGACAACACTGCTGAGAACTCATGTACAGGAGTCCGTGTGGACAGACGTTTGCAGGTCTCTTGGGTGGAGACTCCGGAGTGGACCTGCTGAGTCGTGTGATAACTCCGGGTTTAACCTTTTGAGGAACTGCCACGCTGTTTTCCAGAGTGGCCTCTGAAGTTCCCAAGAGCCATGCCAGACAGCGGTCTCAGCTAAAGCCCACAGAAGGCAGCTCCGTAGACACAGCTGCCCCTCAGTCACCCTGTGAAACTGCACAGTCGCCATTCAAAGCGGGAGCCGGGGTTTGTTTGATTCGAGGTAAATAAATTAGGGAAGCTGTGATGTGCTGGGTGCCAGCAGCAGGGCCAGCCTCACACCGTCCCAGCACCTGGCAGGGCAGGCGGGGCTGGCACGTCGCACGCGGGTGCCAGGTGAAGGGCTCTGTGTGCCCAGGGCAGCTGCAGCACGACGCAAGCCGGCACCCTCTCCGCTGGTCCCGTCGCCACGGCAAAGCCCAGGGAGGGTGATTTACTGTCAACCGCAGACTGCTCCCAAAACTGCCTGCCAAGAAACTGGCAGAGAGAAAGAGGTGAGGACCACGGGGGATCCAGGGAGCAATCGGACGGTGGCGGGGGGTGGGGATGCGAGGGGGTGTGAAAGAGTCAGGGCCTTCAGGGCCTGTCGCCTGTTAGTCCTAATACACTCCAGGCCAAGGGCTGGGACTGATTCCAGGAAAGCCGCCCTCATCAATGCAACTGGCGACCCGGCAGCAGGCTCGTTTGCGGTCCCTCCAAGCTGGTGGTAGACAAATGTCTGAGCAAGTCCACTGTCATGCAGCTTGTCTCTGTCTCCTTCCCACTTCTCTGCACATGTAGACCTGCTGCTACCCGGCTGCCACCTTCCTGACTTCACAGAAAAGCCCATTCTACCCTCAGAAAGTGTGTCATCTACTTGGAAGGGTGAGATAAATCAGAAAATTGTCCACTGTTAGAGCTAAAAGTTTCCTTGGAGACTATTCAATCTTTTCCAATCTCCCATCTTGACCGGAAACCACAGATACTGAATTCCTCTGCAAAAGTGCAAAAGTCACATGGGCAAGTTTTGTGGTTGGGGTGATGGGCTGAGGAGGTGAGGATGATTCCCGCCCTGGGGAAACCTGGGCTCCGTCACAGCCCTGGGAGCCCCTCCTGCCATCCTGAACCCTGGGCCCTGCAGTGCCCCAATCTCCCGCAACCTGTCACCTGCAGGTTTACTTCTCCCGCATGGGACAAACTTTGTTGCCAAATGTTTTAAAATAAATTGTATTCCCAAAGCAAACTGCTATGTGTTTTACAAGGAACCTCCACCACGTTTCCCTGTTGCGGGGATGGAGAAATGGAAGGCGGGGGGCTTGAGATCTGAATGGCTTCTACTTTGGACAGAGGCTGCCCACCGGGCCCCTCATACATTCTAGCCCATCCCTCCATCAGCGCCCCCTTAATTTAATTCCATGAATATTTAGCAGCTCAATGCAGCTCTGCATTTCCATAGGTAATTGCTGCTATCCCACGTGCCTTCATCCTGTAAGTCAGCATCATCCACTATGATCACCGCTGTTGATTTCTCGGTGTAATATGCGTAAGCCTTTTAAAACCATAGAGAAGGGGGCCCAGCACCTGGACTGAGGAGAAAAGTCTGAGGAATCAAAGATATGAACACAGACTCAAGCTGTACATGTACCATCTCACTTCCTCCTCACACCAACCCTGTGAGGCTGTAACTGTCACCTTCTCCTTACAAAAGAAAGAGACACAGAGAGACTAAAAGGCTTAGCTGCTGAAGGTCAGGACCAGGGTTCATGTACAGGTCACTATTATTCTAAGCCTGTGTGGTTTTCATAGGTAATGTGAACAACAATGTTTCAAACACCATACACCTTCTTTCAAGCATGATATGGTTATTATTTGTAAAAAGAACAATAGATTGGGAGTTGGAAAATCTGGTTTCAAGTCTGGCTTTGTGTTCACGTTAAGCAAGTCACTTAGTATTTCTGAACACAGGTTTCCTCGTCAGTGAATGAGGTAACGGGTCTCAAAGTGTGCCTAGTGACCTGGGAGCTATAAGTATCTGTTATGGAAAAAGAACAAAACATGAGATCAAAATGGTTTAAGGAAGGCCAGGTTAAATCAAATTAAGCTGTTGTTTTTGTTGCAGGACTTCTCAGAGCCTTCAACACACCACTGCACACTGCGAGTCTCCAAGAGGGCCGCACAACATGCCCCATAGCCCAGAGTTATTTATCAAAGGAAACCTTTTCTTTTCCACATAAAGCATTTAGTGGTTTTCGGTCAGCATAGGAGATTGGAAAATATTAGACTGGATAATCTCCAAGGAATGCTTTGGCTCTGCTGCTGCTGCTGCTAAGTCACTTCAGTCGTGTCCGACTCGGTGTGACCCCATAGACGGCAGCCCACCAGGCTCTCCGTCCCTGGGATTCTCCAGGCAAGAACACTGGAGTAGGTTGCCATTTCCTTCTCCAATGCATGAAAGTGAAAAGGGAAAGTCAACAGTGAACAATTTTCTGATTTATCTCACCCTTCCAAGTAGGTGACACACTTTCTGAGGGTAGAGTAGGCTTTTCCGAGAAATCAAGAAGGTGGCAACCAGGTAGCAGCAGGTCCACATGTGCAGGGAAGCAGGAAGGAGACAGAGACAAGCTGCGTGACAGTGGACTTGCGTATCTGGAGGGACCTCCTACCCTTTAAAAGTAAGGAGCCATCATCCAAATGCCACTGGACTGGCTTTGTCCTCTAAGGGGAATTTCCAGGGCATTAAAGTGGTCTGAAACTGTCCTAACTGACTTAAGGGGAGGAATCAATGATATCTGTCCAAAACCCTTGAAATCCACATCCCAGGTAAGGCCATGTCTCCAGGGCAGATGTGTGACTTGACAGTTTCGAAAACTGGTGGTGCTCACTCCCGAGGGGTTGGTCCAGGCTGGACAGTCAAAGGCCTCTGCTTCTCTGGGAGGCTCCCTTCCCCTGGTGTGTGGAGAGAAGGGAACCCTAACTTTAGAGGCCCCAAGAGGCTTCTGGGAGGGGCAGGAGACCTTGCTGGGCCTTGAGGGGTGATCTGATTTGAATTATGGTTATCCATGCCAGGCTGGGGGAACGGAGAAAGAGGACAATGGCTGCAAAGACATAGGGGCAGCAGGGACAGGACATGTCTCAGATGCTGAGTATGGGTCTCAGGACATAGAATCATTTCCAGGTCCTCTCAGTAGCTCCAAGGGTTTCCTATAAAACTCCCTTCTCTTTAAAACAGACCCATGACTTTCCTTGGGATATTTTTATATATGACTTGAAATTGCCAAATAGCTCTTGGGAAACATGTGACTCACCATGGCAGTGGCACTATGGAAAGAAGATGATTTTCTCAGATGTACCTCCACATGGTCTTCAGCCCCAACACCCAGGTGTCCCTGGCACAGGATGAAGGATACCCTAGAGCAGCAGCAGCTAAGAAAGCTGTACAATCACCCCCTGCTACATTCTCCATCCAGGAAAAAAACAAGACTTAGAAATAGCCACTTCTCCACAGGTCCCACCAGAGCTCCTTTCTAGACCCTCAATCACTACCCCTGATGTTCTAGGTTCCAAATTTGGGCTCTAGGATCAAAAAGGCTGAGGGCTCTGTGCTAAGAGCTTTACAAGAGACAGAAGGATAGGATTTAAGACTCAGGATACTGGATTTCTGTGGTGGTACAGTGGATAAGAATCTGTCTGCCAATGCAGGGGATATGGGTTCGATCCCTGGTCTGGGAAGATTTCACATGCCGTGGGCAACTAAAGCCCCTGTGCTACAAAACTGCTGAGCCTGTGCCCAGAGCCTGTGCTCCACAACAGGAGAAGCCACCACAATGAGAAGACTGTGCACTGCAAGGAAGAGTAATCCCCACTCACCGCAATGAGAGAAAGCCTTGCCCAGCAATGGAGACCAAAAGAGAAAAAAAACCTCAGGGACTGCCCGGATGGTCCAGTGGTTAGGAATCTGCCTTCCAATGCAGGGGGTATGAGTTCGATCCTTGGTCAGGGAACTAGATCTGACATGCTGCAGAGCAACTGAACCCGCACATTGCAACCTAAAGGTCTTGCATGCACAATGAAGATCCCGTGTGATGCAACTAAGACCCAATAAATAAATATATATATAAAAAAAGACTCAGGATACTGGGCATTCAATGTCTGGGCAGTTAGTTCTAGATGTCACCTAAAAGGTTACAGATTTCTGAGAAACCTGGTAAGAGCAATTAACATCGACTGTATGCCGATTTTAAAGGCAGGCACAGTATCTAGAATAAATTAAGAAGCCTTACAACTCAACAATAAAAAAGACAAATAACCCAATTTTTTTAATGAGCAAAGAATCTGAGTAGACATTTTTCCAAAGGAGATGCACAAATGGCTAATAAGCTCATGAACAATGCTCATCAACACTAGTCAATAGAGAAATGCAAATCAAAATCACAAGACACCAAGAGAGGGGAGAAAACAGGTCCACATGAAAACTCGTACATCAGTGTTCACAGAATTACTCATAACAGCCAGAAAGTGGAAACAGCCCAACGCCCACCAGGCGTTGTATGTATGGTGCATCCATACAATGAACATTGCCTGGCAATGAAATGGACTGAAGTGCTGATACACACTACAACGTGAACGAAATGTGAAAACGTTACACTCAGCAAAAGAGGCAGACGCAACAGCCCACATTCTAGAATTCCATTTATATGAAATGTCCAGGCTGGGCAGACCCACTGAGACAGAAAGCAGATGAGAATTTCTAAGGACGAGGGGGAAGGGAGGACGGGGAGTGACTGCTAACAGGTGTGGGATTTCTTTGGGGGGTGAGAAAAATGTTCTGGAGTCAGATGTATAGTAATCAATGCACAACTCTGTGAATGTAGTAAAAATTAAGTTGTACTTCAAAAGGATAACTCTTCTGGTATATGAATTGTATCTCAATAAAACTGAAAAAGAGCCACAAGGGTAGATGCTCAATACATATTAACACCCAATGAAGCTGCTGGGTGTGTCATCACTCCCTTTTTGCAGGTGAGGAGACTTGTGGGCTGGCAGGGAACAGCTGAACTGGCGAGAGGTGCCCGGCTGGCTGTAGGATGGGGTGACGGTTTTGACTCGGGTCACTGACTCCAAAGGTTATATTCTGGCCACCTCATCGTGCTGCTTCTTGCCAAGATGACAAGCTACCTGGCAACAGCAGCAGAACGGCTCCTATGGAAAAAATAGCACGCCCCGGACAAAGGATCACTGCCCGACATAAAAATGCTAGTGTTGGAAGTCACATTGCAGGGCATCTCGCCAAGTCCCTTCATTTTCCAGATGAATAAGTAGAGCTTCAAGGCAGTCAACTGACCTGCCCCACCAAGGCGGCAAGGCTGGTGGGAATGCTCACCCCTCTCCTTTTACAGAAGACGAGCGGGTGTATTGTTTGCTGCAATTAGTCAGGAACGAAAAGGCAGACGGAGTTCACCCAGTTGGGGCATGTGGGTCAACAGGTATTCAGCAACCTTCAAACGTGCTGGCTGACCCCGCAATCCAGCCAGGAGATCACTCAAGCTGGTTAGAGCTCATGCTATTTTGCAGTTACCCTGCAATTTCTCTCCCGACCCTGGGAGGGCTCTGAAAAGTCCCACCAGGGTGCGACTGTTCCAAGGATCCCTCGGAGCTTTTGAACTACTTAGCGGGAGTGGGGAGTTCAGGAGTTAGCATCTGAGTGTGAGGATGAAGCCCTGGGGGACTTAAGGAACGTCATCCCCCGTAATCTGAACTGACTCTTCGGGGAACCACTTGAGAAGGACAGGGAAGGAAAAGTGAAAGTGCTACTCGCTCAACTGTGTCCAACTCTTCTGCGACCCCATGGACTGTAGTCAGCCAGGCTCCTCTCTGTCCATGGAATTCTCCAGGCAAGAATACTGGAGTGGGTTGCCATTCCCTTCTCCTCGGGATCTTCCCAACCCAGGAATTGAACCCAGGTCTCCTGCATCACAGGCAGATTCTTTACCACCTGTGTCACCAGGGAGCTGAAATCGAAGGCATTCCCGCTACAGCGTGGGGTCTTGAATACTCTAATACCTGCTCACTGGCTCCACGGAGGTGTCCTGTCTCAGACTTAAAATGTCACAGATCAGTGATTAAGAATCCACTTGCCAATTGAGGGGACAAGGGTTTGATCTCTGGTCAGGGAAAATCCTACATGTCTCAGAGCAACTAAGCCCGTGTGCCACAACTACTGAGCCCTTGCCCTAGAGCCCGTGCTCCACAGCAAGAGAAGCCACCGCAATGAGAAACCTGCACAACACTGTCAGAGAGTAGACCCCGCTCGTTGCAACTAGAGAAAGCTTGTGCAGCGACAAAGACCCAGCAGGGCCAAAAGTAAGTAAAGTTTTCAAAAAGTCCCAACTCAATCTCATAACCTCCATCCCACAAGCCTCCTCCTCCTGTCTTTCCTTTCTCCCATGACTATACCATCATCACCAATCTTCCGGCTTGCCTTCCACACATCCCTGGGGCGGCACCTATACTCCACGACTCTTAAGCCCCCCTTCACTGGGCCCAAGCGTGCAGCGTCCCAGACTCAATACATGTTGAGCATCCCAGACTCAAGACATGTTCACTGACTCAAAAGGTCACTGCCACCTACAACAAGTAAAGTCCTTCACAGTAAGTGGCGGCCAAGACTACCGAGACACAGGAAAAGAGAAGAGGAGGTGGGTGACCTCACATGAATAGGTCACAGAGAGAATATTAAATAAAAGACAGAGCCGGGAAGATTGGAGCAGATGGGGCTGTGAGCATGGATTCTGCTGGAACAGAATGGCACACGGAGACACTGGGGCCACCGGCTGCACCTGCAAATTACTAATTATTTCAGTGTAGTCCCTCTGAACTCTCCATCTGCTGACAGCTACTACAGTCAAATCGTTGCATTCAAATGGAAAACCCCGTGACCTGTAACTTGCACTGATCGGACCAAGTTAGTCACTCACTGTTGCCAGCTGAGACTCGGGGACCACCACCTGGAGGAGCCTCGGGCTCCCTGGACACCATCTGAACCAAGCCCATCCTTCGAAGACCAGATCAAATCAAACATCCCCGGCTGTTTGGGACCTCAGAGTTTTTTCTTTGTGTCACTCTGACGGTGCTCGTCATATCTTACCTCACATCCCTTGGTCTCTGTGTTGTTTGTTTAATATTGTCTGCAACGAGCTCATGAGTTCTTGGAGAAGAGGGAGCCTGTGCTTCGCTGGGCTGAGACACCATCACGTTGTCTGTGTGAGTGTGAGCCATGATGAAGGATCATTACTTACTGAGGTCTCCAAGCCCCCAGGCATGAGAACAAGCTACCGAGTGTGCTGACAAGCAGTTTTCCTTCAATCCCGTTTCTCTCCATAACCTCTCTCAAATGAAACTGCCCTCTAAGGCCGCAGAAGGAAATGGCAACCCACTCCAGTATTCTTGCCTGGAGAATCCTGTGGACAGAGGAGCCTGGTGCACTGCTGTCCATGGGGTCACACAGAGTCGAACACTACTGAAGTGACTTAGCATGCATGCATGCACTGGAGAAGGAAATGGCAACCCACTCCAGTATTCTTGCCTGGAGAATCCCAGGGACAGAGGAGCCTGGTGGGCTGCCATCTATGGGGTCGCAGAGTTGGACACGACTGAAGCAACTTAGCAGCAGCAGCAGCAGCCCTCTAAGACCTAGACAATTCTGGCTGAACATCCACCAGCTCCCAGCTCGGTCAGGAGAATCCGCCCCTTCCTTCTGCGACAACCCCCCCACACCACCCCCACACACTTAGGTCCAGTCTGCTGGAGCAGAGGGGGGGCAGGACAGAGACAGGCAGTATCCTCACATAAAGCATCTCCGCGTGACACCCCTCCTTTGACTTGGGGTTTAGAAAAATCACAAGACTTGATGATTTGCTTCTCTGTGAAGTCAAAATGATAGCTAAGTTAGAGTTGGAAAAAGGAGCAATTTTTAAATGGTATGGGGCCCTGAGCCAAAGCCAGTGGTGAGACAATGGCAACAGTCATTTGTCCAGAGCTGGTCGCACAGTCACGGGGACCTGTTCTTGTTCCATACGAAACTGCATCTGAGAGCGCCCGGCTGTGGTTCCATTTTAGGGTCTGAAACCCCACACGTGCACTCTCTCCAAACTAGCATCCCCCGGTCGCACATTCCACCCAGCGGCTGTCAATGCAGCGGGGTGTGCAGGGGTGCTGAGCTCTAACTTTTACTGAGCATCTGCACACAGCAAATCCAGTACAGAACACTCCAGGCGTGATCCTCCTGCCTTCAGAGAAGGTGTTCTAACCTGGGCATCATCGACTTCCCAACGCTGGGTCTGTGTGTCCCTCCGGGCACGTCGGGGCAAGTACACACAACCTGAAAGAGACTTTGAGGTCCACCTGGACCCACAGACCCAGCTTCCCCACCCCTTCCACTCCCGCTCATTCACCTGCCCCATCTCTCTACTGAGTATGGCACCATCTAAGGTGATCTGACTCTGAGAAAAAGCCCTGTATCAAGCATCTTTTTAGCAAAGCATCTAGAGACATCTGCTTGTATTTACCTCTCTTTGACTCCCACCGGAGCCCCACTGGCTTCCCTGGTGGCTCAGATAGTAAAGAATCTGCCTGCAATTCGGGAGACTCAGGTTCGATCTCTGGGTTGGGAAGATCCCCTGGAGAAGGGAATGGCAACCCACCTCCGGTATTCTTGCTTGGAGAATCCCATGGACAGAAGCTACACTCCACGGGGTGGCAAAGAGTTGGACATGACTGAGAGGCTAACACTTTCACACTTTCAGAGCCCCATTAGGTGAGGACAAGGCCACCCAGGGTGACCAGTTAACCCAACCTTCCGCTGAACCTCAGTAAAGACCCAACACCTCAGTCTTCACCTCTGGGTCCTTTCCCACTGTTACTCTTATGTTCTGGATCCACAATGCCCAACATGGTGCCATTAGCCACAGGTAGAAACTAAAATTTTAAAAATTTAGTTCCTCAGCCACACTGGCCACATTTCAAGTACCACACAGCCACACAGGCAGCATGTGGCTACCAGGCTGGAGGGCGTGGATCTGGAACATTTTAATCAGTAAGAAAGTTCTATTGGACAAAGCATTTCTGCACGGTGAAATTTAAACTTAGAGGGGGCCAATTTGTTTTTAAACCATCACCTTAAGTCTTCAAGGGCTTCCCTTGTAGTTCAGTGGGTAAAGAATCTGCCTGCAATGCAGGAGACCTGGGTTTGATCCCTGGGTTGGGAAGATCCCCTGGAGAAGGAAATGGAAACCCACTCCAGTATTTTTGCCTGGGGAATCCCACAGACAGAGGAGCCTGGGAGGCTACAGTCTATGGGGTCCCAAGGGTCAGACACGACTTAGCGACTAAACCACCACCATGTCCTGAAGAAAATATATTTCCAACCCTAATGGACAAATTGCTTTCCTTAAAAAAAAAAAATCCAGCAAGGCAAAAGGCTACCTCAGAGCAATGGCCCTTACACAACAAGCATTCATGTTCTTCAGAAGGCAGTCTGCTTGTCTGTGCTTCTCTTCTTCCTATGTCCTGAGCCCTCAGCCCTGCATCCAACTCCTGCACCACTGGAAAAAGTAACCCAAGTGTATGACTGACTCTCGGTCCTCTCCTGGGTTTTCACATTGCTGTTTCTCCACAGGCTCTGTTTGAGCTTGCCAGAGCTACCGGGACCCAGGACCAGAAACTGGGTGACTTACAACAACAGAAACTGACTGATGATCTAGATGACAGGTTCAAGGTCAAGGAGTCAGCGGGGCTGGCTTCTTCTGAGGCTTTGAGGAAGGATGTGTTCCACGCCCCTCTCCAAGCTTCTGCTGGCTTCTGGAAACCTTTCGTGCTCCCTGGATTGAAAATGCATCACCTGAAGTCTTTCAGTGACTTTGTCTGCCTTTCTGTTCATATATGTTCTATCAAGGTACATGCCTATGTCCACATTTCCCCCTTTCAACAAGGATACCAGTCATATTAGGGGCTTCCCTAGTGGCTTAGTGGTAAAGAATCTGCTTGCCAATGAAGGAGATCTGGGTTCAATCCCTGGTCTGGGAAGATCCCCTGGAGGAGGGCATGGCAACCCACTCCAGTATTATTGCCTGGAGAATTCCCATGGAGAGAGGAGTCTGGTGGGCTACAGTCCATGGGGTTGCAACGAGTTGGACATGACCTAGCGACTAAACAACCACCAGGAGCCATACAGGATTAGGGTCCCCTCATTTCAGTATGAACTCATCTTAACTAATTACATCTGTTGCAATTCTATATCCAAATGAAATCATGTTCTGGGGACTCAGACTTCACTGTTGGAATCTGGAGGGGGACGCAATTCAACCCATAATGGGCCCTCAAGCCTCCAAGAAAAAGCACCCCTCTTGGCACACCATCTGTTTTCCATTCTTCTATTAATATGAGAAGATTCGTAAGAAGCTACTGAGGTTTGTGGGAGCAGGTGGTGACCCAGACGGAAGCTTATTCCACATAATGCTGTTTCCATTATCCATCAGGGCAATTCAAGCTCCCGATACTAGATTTAACAAGGTCCAAAACCAAAAACCAAAACCTAGACTTTAACAGAAGTGCCAAAGGAAAACTGTCACAGTTGTCACGGTCCCCAAATCAGTGCTGGGAAGTTCCTCCACATTCATCTAATCAAACCATCTCACTGTACAGGTATGATCTCCAGGTAGCATGACAAACAGATGGGGAAAAAGGCTCTCCTCACCCAGACTCCTTATCACAGTGCTGCTTTCTAGTCATCATACAAGTCACTGCCCAAGCTTATCAACTGTGGTCATCAAGGACAAAAAGTCATCCACCAGCCCAGGGCCCCAGAAAGGTGCTTTGGTTTACAGCCTACACATCTGAGTTGCAAGATACAGGAGTTCAGTTCAGTTTAGTCGCTCAGTCATGTCCAACTCTTTGCAAGAGTTATCTACAAATCTGGGCAGCATGGAGCAGAGAAAAACAATAGGCTTCAGTGCTAGAAAACCTGTGTTGACTCCCAGCTTCAACACTGATGAAAGAGCTTGGAGAAAGTAATTAACCCTCTCAAGCCTCGGTTTACCTATCTGTAAAATGGGGAGCGGGCTTCCCAGGTGGCACTAGTGGTAAAGAACCTGCCTGCCAATGCAGGAGATGAAAGAGACACAGATTCGATCTCTGGATTGGGAAGATACCCTGGAGGAGAGCAATGGCAACCCATTCCAGTATTCTTGCCTGGAGAGTCCCATGGACAGAGGAGCTTGGTGGGCTATGGTCTGTAGGGTCGCAAAGAATCGGACACAAGTGAAGCAACTTAGCACAAACAATATGGGGAGAATGAGACTCAACTCACATTATGTTGAGAAACACCTACTGATGGTCATCAATCTTATAATGATGTTTACTGAGCACTGATGATGTATTCATGGGGTAGGGTGCCACCATTATGCCCATTTTTGAATGCACACACTTAGGCTTAGAGCTTAGGTTCCTCTGATGGCAAAGCCACACCCCTAACCATTTTGTGATAGGCCTGATATACAGTGGGAGCTCTATAAATGCTCTTTCCCTCTGTATTCCACCCCTACTCTCTTCTGCAGTATTGAACACACTGTATAACAACCCATGCCATGCTGCCACCCATCACTGCTCACATCTGCACAAGGGTGAAAAGGTCATCGAACATCACGTAGAATAAACATCACCTCTGTCAGGACACAATCACTGCCTCATTTGACACTTCCCCAAACCCTGTGAGAGCGTGCTAAGTCACTTCAGTTGTGTCTGACTCTTTGCAACCCCATGGACTGTAGCCCGCCAGGCTCCTCTGTCCATGGGATTCTCCAGGTAAGAATATTGGAGTGGGTTGCCATGCCCTCCTCCATGGGATCTTCCTGACACAGGGATTGAACCCGCATCTCTTAGGTCTCCTGCATGGGCAGGTGGGTTCTTTATCACTAGGGCCACCTGGGAAGCCCCTCCTCAACCCTTCCTCCCCAATAAACTCTTACTCGCCGCAGAACATTCCTGGCAATTAGGGGTGGCATCTCTGCCCACTCATCCCTCCTCCGCAGGTCCTACCCTGGTCTTCCTGTTCATTCCCACCCTCCATTCACACACTTGAGATGATGGGATGGGACTGGATGGTCTGGCTTTTGAAGTCCCCACTCTTTTTAACTATTTAGCCTGTATACAGATGATACTGTCCTTGGGTGAATGGTGGTTTTTTGGTTATAACCTCATGGTTTTAACTGTTAGGCTTCGTCCTTGGGAGTGGTTAAATAAAGATAGATATTAGCACAGTTTTCCACCCAATTATCCTATTTACAAAAATAGAACTCTCCTCTGTGAGTGTTTCAAATAGAGTCCTTAATTTCTACAGAAGATGTCAACTTTACCAGGTCGATTTCCAAAGTCTCAGTGAACTAGAATACAACATGGTAGGCAATGGAATATAACCTCAAACCATCTCTTTGTATATGTATATATCTCTGTGTGTGTGTGAACTCCCTTCCTCTCTCTCTCTCTCTCTCTCTACACACACACACACACACACACACACACACACACACACACACACACGTGCATGAGTGCTAAGTTGCTTCAGTCATGTCCAACTCTTTGTAACCCTATGGACTGTAGCCCACCAGGCTCCTCTGTCCACGGGATTCTCCAGGCAAGAATACTAGAGTGAGTTGTCATGACCTCCTCCAGGGGATCTTCCCGACCCAGGGCTCAAACCTGCATCTCCTGTGGCTCCTGCACTGCAGGTGGATTCTTTACTGCTGAGCCACTGGGGAAGCCCTATAATATATACATGTATGTATACACACACACACAGCATCTCATATTAATATATGTATACACACATATACGGGCTTCCCTGGTGCCTCAGCTGGTAAAGAATCCGCCTGCAATGTGGAAGACCCACGTTCGATCCCTGAGTTGGGAAGATCCCCCGGAGAAAGGAACGGCTACCCACTCCAGTTTCCTGGCCTGGAGAATTCCATGGACTGTATGGTCCATGGGGTTACAAAGAGTTGGACACGACTGAGCGACTTTCACTTCACTTTGCACATATACACACATACCTGTTCACACACACACACACACACACACACATATCTTTGTTAAAGGAAGTGATGGCTGTAAAGACTGTCTGATGGACACAGAGACCAGCATTTCCACTGGGTATTTTGGGCATCGCATCACACCACACCAGCAGGCGGCCAGAATTCCACTGACTGAGCTGCGTTCTGATGTTATGCCTGGCGCTTCCGATGAGGGCTGATGTGAGAAACAGCTATAAGAGCCCAGCTGTTCGTCTGCCGTGGGGATGCTGAACACCCAGGTCGTGATACCTCTCAGTTCTTCCTAGATAAAAGTCCACACGCAAAATTGAGTTTCAAAGAACAAAAAAAACTCTTTGCTTCTCTTGAGGATGTGGGACGTCTTCCTTCTCTGGCAGCAAGAATTACTGAAGTAACCACTGCTCTTTGATCCTGTGAAGCTCAGAAACGATGTGAGGCCCAGCTGAAGCCAACGCAGGGGTCTCACTGTTGGCATATCTGAGATTCCTTTTTCCTCCTGGCTTTGAATTTCTATATCGATTTGTGTTTTTCCCAGTTCTGCTCTTAAATTCCTTTTTGTATTGTATGGGTTATTATAGTCTATGTGTTTATACTATAAAACCGATCATAATTTGTAGAACAAGATGAGGTATAAATAATTAATTGAATAGAACCCAAATGAAATAATTATCATAGTAAACAGAGCCAAATTTAGAAACTGCTTTAGTTTAAAAAAAAAAAAAAAGACACAATCAGAACAAAACATTAAGAAAACTAACATGTTGCAGCAGACACTCTAAGTTGCCTTCCTCACAGCCATCTCCACTTTCTCCTCTGGCAGAGCCTGGATTTGGTTCACACATCACCCTCTCTCCCTTCCATCACCACCTCCCACCTTCCCCCTCGGGACTCAGAACCCAATCCTGATGAGCCTAAGCTGACGGCTTCCTGAGCTGGGAGTCACTGATCTGGGCAGGGCGGGTACCCGGGTCTACCTGTAAGAAGGCAGAGGGGAACGGCTGAGGGCCATGAGGAAGGCTCCTTGTTTGGTGAGTGTTTACCTGGATGGATGGAACCACAGATGGATGGATGGACTGGCGGATGGATGAACACATGTGGTTTTCCGCTGGGCCAACACAATAATTTTTATCATCATTAAGTGCCGGACACTAAACGCACCCGTTAGAAGACACAGAGATAAGTGAGAAAGGACGAAGAGCTGGAGGAGGCAGACACCCTAAGAACTGCACCCCTCCTGAGAACACTGCTCCAAACGTGGCCCTCCAGATTCTCCCTGGAACCTCAGGAGGCCTCCAGGGTCGTCTGATCAGTGCTTTCAGAAACTCTACACAAGCACCAAATCCCCCCCCTACCCTGCTGCCCACTAACAGATGAAGGGCTCTTGCCCTTCTACGACAGAATGCAGAGGACAAGGATCCGGAAGGCCAGGGGAGCTTTGTACTCCACCGGGCAGCACACTCTGGGCTTTCTCTGGACCAGGTAGGACTGCCCTCCAGGTTTAAATGAACTGCTCTTCAGGTCATTGACAACGCTGTCTTTTCTATCTTTTCCACATCGACATGCATGCTCAGAAACAAGCATGATATTTTTAATGCACTCCACTCCACCCGCACCTCCGCCCCTTCCCACACGCTGATCTGCCTTCCTTTTGGCCAGGCGGGGGCTGTCTCCTTCCTCTCCACCGCCCCCATCCTCTGACCTCAGGGGTCAGTCGCTCCCACTCTGAGTCTTTGCGCCTCTTGTGGTCCCCACGACACTGTACTGTTGTCCTGGAGACGCCTGAGAGATGGCACATCACAGAGCTCTTTGCGCTGCCACATGGCCTTGCGCACAGCAAAACGGAGTCAGGCTCCTGTGCCATCCAGGAACCCCACCGCCAGACCTCCCTGCCCTCCCCTGGTGCCTGCTGGTGACCGTCTCACTTCCACACTCACTCACCCTCTCCCTTCTGCACTAAGCCACAGCCATCTCCCTTTCGGACCACAGAGAAGCCAAACATCTTTCTGAAGGCACCCAAAGCTAACTCCCTGGGGTCAGGACCACGATACCCAATAGCCCCTCATGCCTTTAGGCTTTTGCTTAGGAGGGAATGATTCTCCAAAGTCATCTTCTGTAAAGCAAACTCTGCTTCTCACTAGTTGGTACTTCCTCACAGCAGAAACGAAACACAATGATAAAACTCTGCCAAAGCACGTTGGGGTACTGGCCGCATCTGCTCCGCTGAAAAGTAAGGGGCTTTGTGTGTCAGGTCAAAAATTTCTTAACTTACAATGTCAGTCCAACGCCACTGCTAAGGGCTGAACGTCTGCACATCTGATTTAATCACAAGGGGAGCCAGGTGACAGACGAGGCAGAAGTGAGTACAGGTTTGTTCTTGTGAGCAGGAAGTCAACGCCAACTCCATGTCCATCTAAGCTGGGAGAGCATGGGTGGCCGTCTGCCCCAAAGTTCTTCGGTATCTTTAGGTGTCTTCTCTTCTGTTTCTGGCTGAACCACTTAACGCAGGGCTCTACACCCAGTGGGCCTCAACTGCTGCTGAAAGGTTGGCTGCTGAGAGTAAAGTGCTTACAATAACTGGCTGCCTGATCATAGGAGCGGGCAGCAAGCTGTCACCGGCACGCCCTGAAGAGAAGCCACTGGTGTAAGCCAAGTGGCAGGTAATGAAAACCCAGAGCCCAAAGGAGCTCAGATGAAGGGGCTGGCTTATCAGCTGAACTGAAATCAGAGAGGATGAGCAAACATGGGAGGCTTCTCCACGTCCTGCTGAGGCCAGCCCCAACTCTCTCTCTCTCAGATAGAGAATGGTTGAGTGCAGGAAGAGAAAGGGGAGAAATGACTGGAGAAAGATAGCCAGTGTTATGAGTGATGGAGCAAAAATCCCAAATTGGGACCACGCAGAGAGACAAGTATCTCTCAGTCCAGCACGCATGCAAAAAACCTCATGCATCATAGTAGCCAGACTGCTTTAAAAATTTTTTAGGTTGAGCACAATAAGAGAAACACAAAAATAAATCTTAATCTATGACTCCACACTTAAAATGACCACTGATGGTGGAAGCGTGGTGTGCTGGTGCTTATGGGCAGGCACGCATGGGCAGGTATGAGAACACACACACTCATACACACATGCAGTTAAAAAGGTGAAACTGTTGCTTTAATTGTGCCAATCGTGGGACGGGGAAGGCGCCAGGCGAGAAAGCATTTGAAGCAGATTGCCCCATTTAGGGAGATATGATTCTTGGAAGCGAAGACTGGCACCTTTCCTAGACCAAAGGTTGCACTGAATAACCGAGGAGCAGGAGGGCAGCAGCTGGGCTGCTCAATCTGACTTTTCAGCGGCGTGGAGGGCAGAGGGGAACCGCTGGGAGCCAGGCTCCCTGCTCCGGTCCAGGATTGTATCCAGGTGATCCCTGGGTCTACACCCTTAGAAAGTGGGTGAAAGCTGTGGGTCAGGCCTGAACCGCAGGGCTGGGGAGAGGACATGGCACACTGGGCGCCCTGTCCTTTCATTTCAGAACCATGTGAAGCGCTTCAGTGACTTTATCCAAGTCTCTCACAATGACAGAAGGAGCGTGAATGGGAGGCTACTCTCTGCGGTCACCTAGTTTGGGGTCAAGGAAACACCCAGCTGAAGTTTCATCTGAGCTGGTGGAGAAGAGAACCGATGTATCAGCACCTCTGAGTGGCGGTCACGAGCAGAGCTGGACCCTCACTCGTCAGACACACCAGGACTTAGTACCTTCTCTCTCAGAAGGAATTCTGAAGTTCACCAAGCTCAACTTCTCCAGTGGTCCCACCAGAAGGTGCTCATTTCCAGCACCTCCAGTAGGAAAGGAGTCTCTGATCCCCAGGGCTGTCCACGTGTAGACAGAGTTCAGCATGAAAATGTTCCTCCTGAAGGTCTGATTAAATGTGCCCCCTGTGGCTCCTCAGATCACTGATTCCAGGTGGGTCCACAGCTACTGTTTTGACCCACCTGCCCTTCAGATACTGCTTCCGTCTCGCACCGTTCAATTCTCAATTAGCGCCTTTCAGACGAATGTTTTCTTGTAGCTGATTCAGATGCTTTAGGACCATATTCTATCCTACTGTTCCTGTTTCTCAGGTGCTTTAAGGAAATCTACCTAAATGAAGGAATTGGTGAATTAATCAATCTGTCTCTTTCTCCCACCCTCAGCCCATATATGCCTAATAATATAAGGGTAAGCTTGTTGAAAGTCACATCTTTTGAACAAAATTGAGGCAATATAAAAATCCAGTATTGTCAATCTCAAAACCCTTGGAAATGATCAAAGGTCTCCTGTAAACACACACACAATCTTACCTATTTTTATAAAGTATCTTTCTTCATACATTGATATTGAAGAGAAATAATTTGTATTCAATCTTATTTTTCTGACATTAAATTATTTCCCTTTTCCTATAAAATAAATTTTTAAGTTATGCTATTTTTTCAAAATTTTTATTATACTTTGATTTTTTTTTAACAGCAATTTTAGGTTCACAGCAAAACTGAGCAGGAGGCACAGAGGTTTCCCATGCACCGCACCCCGCACCCACACTCACTCATCAGCCATGTGCTTTCCGATGCTCTTTCAGGCTAGCTTGAGACCTTGATCTTAAACGTACCACTTTTTTCTATTGTTAAATGTGATCTGTGTCCACACAACCACTTTATAAAAGAAATTCTGGAACACAGCCCCTAGTAAATCTACAACTTCTTAAACATTCCTGAGCTGATCTATCTCATTCAAAACTCCCTTCCCAGGACCAGAACACCTTTACCTCATTTCTCATGTTTATCTTATGTATCTTATGAAGCAGTCTTCAACAATAGAATCTAGGGCATAAATCATCCTCCTGCAAAGATAATGAGTCTCCTAGACATAAGTTTCAGCAACTCTCAGTCATTCATGGTAATGTAAGAGAAGGTAGCATTAGCCATCACAAACCATATATCACACAAAATTGTTTTTACAGGGCTGTTGGATATAACACATGACTTTCTTTCCTAGAGAAAAAAAAAAATCCATCCTCGAATTATATTCTGCCTAGGGTAAAATAATTAATTTATGTGTGCTAAACCACACAGTAATTTTTAGAAGTAGAGGTGGTCTAGACATATAATAGATCCAATCATTCATTCAAGAAGCATCTAGTAACACCAAATATTTGCCAGGCTGCTGGGGACTATTTAGGCATTGGGGGTTTAGAACTGAAAGCCCACTCCTGTTCTCATGAAGTCTCACCAGAGTGGGTGACAAAAAGAAACTAAATACACACAGCAATTCGCAAATCAAAGCCACAATGAGACACCGCTTCACAACCACAAGGATGGCTATGATTAAAAAAAAAGAAAAAGACATGAGCTACAAGATGGAAGAACTTGAAAACATTACACTAAATGAAAGAAACCAGGTACAAAAAAGATCATGTGTTGTATGACTTCATTTATATGAAATTGTATAACAGAAAGTAGATTAGTGGTCTCCAGGGAATAAGGGGAGAATGGGACCAGGGAATAACTACTAAGGGTCATAGAGTTTCTTTCGGGGTGAGGGAAACATTATAAAATTAGATAGGGGTAATGACTGCACAATTCTGCGTGTATCTTAAAAACCACTGAACTGTACGCTTTAAATGGTGAATTACATCTCAGTAAAGCTGCTAAAAATACATATGGAAATCAACAGTCTTCATACATACAAACATCAACCAATTAGAATACAATGAAAGACTATTTACAAGCATAAACTTAAGATATAAACTACATAAGCCTTAAGTAAACTTTAAACATTACTAAAGTACACAAAAAGAGAACACATTGGAAAGAACACATGAATTCAGATAAGACTCAACGTCTTGTAAAGATGTTAATTCCCTCTGAGCAATTCATAAACTTAATATGATCCCAATGGAAATACCAACAGATTTCTTCTAAAATCAAGAGATGTTGATTCCAAAGTTCATATGGAAAAACAAACAAGGGGAACAGCCAGGAAAACTCTGAAAAAGAGCAATGAGAGAAAACTAGTTCTTTCATATATTAAAAGACAATATATATCTCAATAATTAGCAACAGACAGACCAAAAGAAAAATACAGAGTCTGGAAATAGATCCCTGAGCCTACAGGAATTAAATATACAATAAAGTAGACATAAAGATACTGTGGAAAAAATATAAACTTTTAAATAAATGGTGTTTGGACAATTGTATATTGGAAAAATATAAGGTTGGCACCAAATCTCAGAGCATACCCTGTATAAACACCAAACGAACAAAGATATAAATGGAAAAACACAATCACAGAAGTACCAGAGGGAACTTAAAACCTGAAATAGGTAATGTCTTTCTAACTCTGACTCAAAATGCAGAGGCTATAAACAAAAAGGTAAAAGTGATTACATAAAATTAAAAAGATTTTTAAAGGGCAAAAGACACCACCATCAGTGAATCAAAACATATATAACCAACCAAAAAAAATATTTGCAACTCATATCACAAACAATATGTAAAGAACTCTTAGCAATAAAGGAGAAAAAGATCACCAACAGTGGGAAAACAGTTTGCATATAAATAAATACCAAATGGCATTTAAACAAATGGAAAGATGCTCAACCTCACTTATAATAAAAGAAATATAAATTAAAACTACAGTGAAATACCATTTCTCACCCACCAGCAAAAATCTAAAAGTGTGACAACAGAGTCTACGGAAAACATTCTAGGGAATCAGGCACATTCATATATGGCTTGTTCTAGTGAAACAAGATACAAATTCTAACTGAAGGAATTTGTCAATGTCTTTTAAAAGTTACAGATGCACTTACCCTCTGACTATACAATCCCACTTACAGGATTCTGTCCTACAGATGCACCTGCATGAGTACGCAATGACAATGTTTATAAGGTGACACACTACACATGGTTTGCTAACAGCAGAGGACTGGATACAATTCAAGAATATGTTAATATTCCATTAACCTGATACGTCAACAAAATAGGTACTTTGTGGCCATAAAAATGACTGAGGATAATCTCTACGTACTAATATAGAGAGTTCCAGAAGATATTCTTAACAGAAAAGTTAAGATGTAGAATAATATATATGTTACCTTCTGTATAAATGAATAAGAGTGTACACAAACACACACACTCTCACACAATTTGAATTTGCAAAACAAAAGACTCAAAGAGTCAAGCAAGACACTAATAAAAATGGCTATCCCAAGAGAACAAAGTAAAAACTTCATTGTGCATATATAGTTCATTCTTTCTATATAGTTTAAATTTAATTATTTTAATTTTCAAACAAAAAAAATGTAGAAAGAATAACTTATTAAATTACCACAGACCTGTCACCTACATTTAATATTGGTATACTTTTGACCTTTTGGTTATGAAAACGCATTACCTCTCTCAAAAAAGTTAAATTATAATATTTCTTAATTAAAATTTCAAAGCCGAAACCTACGAACCTAACTAGATGCTAAACTGGGACACAGTCACCTTGATGAAAAATTTACTTTTAGAGATTTCAGAACACAGTTTTAATTACACAATTGACCCTGGAACAACATGGGTTTGACCTGCATGGGTCCACTTATACACTGCTATTTTTCAGTAAACATATTTACATTTTTTTTTTTGTAGATTTGTAACAATTAGAAAAAACTTACAAATGAACTGTGTAGCCCTAGAAATATCAAAAAAATCAAGAAAAAGTTAGGTTATGTCATGAATGCATAAAATACATATAGATATACATGTAACATGAAGAGGGCATGGCAACCCACTCCTGTATTCTTGCCTGGAGAATTCCATGGGCAGAGGAGCCTGGCGGGCTACAGTCCATGGGGTCGTAAAGAGTCAGAAACGACTGAGTGACTAACACACACACGTAAACGTACAAAATGTGAGTTAATCCACTGTTTATGTTGGTGATAAGGCTTCCAGTCAACAGCAGGCTATCAGCAGTAAGTTCTGAGGAAGTCAAAAGTTATACAGAAAATTCTGACTTTGAGGAAGATAGGGGTGGGGGTTGGTGTCCCTAAGCCCTGTGTTGTTCAAGGGTCAACTGTATATCCATAGTTGGATGCATGCTAAAGAAAAGAGAAAAATTACAAAGATGTGTTAAACCTTCTTTCGTAGTTTTAGCATTTATAATAATATAAATATTAGTATTCTGAAACTTAATTCTTATATTTAGAAGAAGAAATAAAAATTTTCTAGAATAAAGATTTTCTTAGAGAAGAGAAAGAAGTTACAATGATAAAATTGAGGAAAATAAGTGAAAGCACAGGGTAATTAAAACTAAACTAAATATGTATCTAAACTCTTAATTTTTAACAACATGTACTTTTCAGTTCTGTCCACTGAAATTCTCTAGAAAAAAGTCATCTCGGTAGCAATAATCACTCCTAACGTCCAAACTGTGGTGTCTAACACCACTGTCCAATACCACTGCGAAGTCCAAGATGAGTCTGGGGCATTTGTGCCATTTGGCAGGAAAGCTTTTCAAGACTGCAGAGGTCCTGTCAAGAGGTCACATGAGCTAGCTGAAGGGGTCTCACTGCCTAGAGCTGTAACAAGAAGACTCATGATTAAAACATGCCAAATCAATAAAAATCTGTGACTACATGATTAAAAAAGGCAGGAAAAAACCTCATTTCTCACTATTTTAAATGGCTTTTATGCAACTCCTTACTTGAACAATTAATGATTAAAGGGTGCCTGCATGTGTGTGCTCAGTCACTTCAGTCGATTCCGAATCTTTGCAACCGTATGGACCACAGCCCGCCAGGCTCCTCTGTCCATGGGATTCTCCAGGCAGGAATATCGGAATGGGTTGCCAGGCCCTCTCGTATGTCTCCTGCATTGCAGGTGGGTTTTTTTTTTTTTTTTTACCACTAGCACCACTTGGGAAGCCTGATGAAAGGGTGAATATTAGCAAAGATCCTCTCTTCCCCGTGGGAACTATTATTTCAGGGTAATAAGACGGCCCCAATGCAAGAGGAAAAGCTTCACTTTACATAGGATATGAAAGAATTAGGAAAACATCATTTTACAAAACTTAATGAAATGTATGAGTTCAAGAGGCCAAGAATTATCATTTGGTGCTAAAACCCCTCAGTAAATGGTCTATATGCCAAAGCTACACCTCACAGATCACTTTTTGGTCTCCTGGGGGAAAATGGGACTGGACAGGGGAGGGTCCAGGCTGTCATAACCCTCATCCAGACGTTAATATGAGCATTACTAAGAGTGGGTCCCTGGACACTGAAGCTGGTGCCCAGAATCAGCGCTGGGATATTCTAGTCCCAAATGATGAACCTGAATTCATCGAGCCCCTACATACAGGATACAGGAGATGAAGAATCAAACTCAGCACCACCCAAGGAAGAAACCCTGCTCATCTAGAAGGTGACAGCTTCTATGGGCAACTGGCCCATTTCTTCAGAGAAAGAGAGAGAGAGAGAGAGAATGTGTGCCAGGCGGGGAGATGAAAATAAAGTTACAACCAGATGCAGTGCGTGGTCCTTGATTAGATACTGATTTCAACCAACTGGCTTCAAAGGACATTTGGGAATCAATAATGGAAAGATGAATATGGACAAGGAACTAAAGGGAAAGAAGTGTGCTGAAATAAAGGTTGGAAACTGTTCATTGAAAAAAAAAAGCCAGTTACAAAAGCAGATCTTTCACTACATCATTTTGGTGTAAAAGAAAAGAGTATATGTACATATATATGCACAGAAAAAGACATACAAGGATAACAGCGGTAATCTCTGGAGAAAGGAAAGAGAAAGAGGGTGTGTGTTTGCTTGCCTTTCTTTACTTTTTTGAATCTCTTGGCCGCACTACACTGCACGTGGGATCCTAGTTCCCTGAGCAGGGTTTGAACCTACACCTCCTGACTGGCAGCGTGCAGCCTTAACCACTGGACCACCAGGGAAGCCCTTTGCTTGCCTTTTTCTTTTCTAACTTTTTATGATGCATAAGTGGTGATTCTATAGTACATCTCTTGAAGGCTTTAAATAAGGTTTTAAATTTCATCACTGCTAATCTATGAAAGACCATCTAAGACGATGTACGATCTTCCTAAAATATGCTAAGTGGTCTGTCCATCGAGAGCGGGCAGAGTTCTTGGGATGCCCCTCAATTTGGAACTTTGCTGCTTAGACGATTCTCTGGGAAATCCAAGATTTCTTCCCCAGACTATAGCAAAGCTGTAGGAAAAAAAACTAATACCACGTAAGGTCTGAGAGGGATAGGGTGATGCTTTTAGAGAAGAAATTAAAGTCAGTGTTCAAAAGGGGTACCGCAAATGCCTTGTCAAGCACACTTCACTTTCACTTCCCTCGTGTGAAAACGTTACCAGCAAAGTTCAAAAAAATCTTTCGGAGAAAAGGGAGACCAGCAGGACTGAACACAGCACTCGAGTCCCACAGAGAAAGCCCTGGATTAGGTGTACGTGATGGCAGAGTCACCCTCTGACAAGACAGACCCACCTTCATACCCACTGACAGACTCGCTATCAGAATGACTTTCTTTAATCATCACTCTCAGATTGAGAAGATACACTAGAGGCTCTAGAAGGGTGACTTTTTCAGGTTTCTATACAAAGAAAGATCCTCATACAAAGATCTGTACAAACAAAAGTATGCTGTACAGTCCTGTGTGCTGCTTTAACAAGTCTGGGAAAGTGTCTACAACGCGTGTGAAAGGAAGGCAACTCAAGCAGAGAAGACAGAAACAACGGCTGAGGCTCTCTCTTCCTCGAGTGTGTGGTCCGATGGGGAAGGCAGATGGAAAACACACACACCCAAACACACGGATGCCTGAACCCGCCAAGCGCCACGAAGAAAAAGAGCAGGGTGTCCTGAGATCAGAAAGAGGGCATGTACTTTACAGGAGGAAGGGACATTTCAGTTGTGACTGCAGAGTGAGCGGGAGCTGGCCAGGCAGAGGGTGGGCGGGCCTTCCACGCCAGACTGTGAGCAAAGGTGCTGAAGCAGGAAGGAGCAAAGGATGGTCACCCAGGGGCAAAGGGAAGACTGACTTAAAGTGAGGCTGCAGAAATCCACAAGGGCTGTGCGGTAGCCATGTGACTCAGGACTTGGGATTTTACTCCAAGTGTCAGGGGAAGCTGCTGGCCATCCCAAATGGGACAGTGGTCACATCTGAATTACACTTAAAATCAATGTGGAGATTGGTTGGAAGCTCAAGAATGAATGGGGGTGGAGGGTGTGGGACAGGTCGGGAAGGCAGTGCAGAGAACATGCGAAGCTGGGTTAGACGTGCTCAGTCGCTTCAGTCGTGTCTGACTCTTTGTGATGCCAAGGACTGTAGCCCGCCAGGCTCCTCTGTCCATGGGATTCTCCAGGCAAGAATAGTGAAGTGGGTCACTGTGCCCTCCTCCAGGGGATGTTCCCGACCCAGGGATGGAACCCATGTCTCCTGTGATGCAGGCGGATTCTTTACACTCTGAGCCACCTGGGAAGCTGGATGAGGCTACAGGGGTCCAAACTATAGCCTGAAGGCAGAATTCAGCTCAAAGCCAGTTTGTGTAAACAGAGCTTTATTGAAACACCACCCTGCCTGCTCATTTACGTATGGTCTACAACAGCTTTCATTATCAGGGCAGAGCCGAGTAGCTGTGACAGAAGCCATTTGGCCTAAAATATCTGCTATGCGGCCCTTTAGAGAAAGCCTGCTGACCAATGGACTAGTGGGTGGCAGTGGAGAAAGACAAAGTTCACTATATAAAACTGATGGTCACTATTTGCAGATTCCATAATCTCGCTAATATTTATTTGAAACTTCAAAATCAATCCTCGGCAGGTGCTTTCACAGTCACCCCAGGCACACACACATTGCCAGGAAAAATCTGGGCTGCGTGATGCCTGATGCCTCTGTTCCCAGTTGAGGTCAAATGAGGTCAATCTCTGACTTCTTGTTTCAACTCTTACATCAATACTATAAGCGAGTTTACTTTCCATGGTCTATGTAGTATCATGTTTTTCACATTTGGGGATATTTTTTGTTCGGGATTTTTAAAAGACCCCCAGGCATCATGATGAATGCGTGTCTAGTGTTTCTAAGTGTGAGCAGGCTGAGATGTGTCTTACAGAAAAATACACGCGTTAGGTAAGCTTCATTCCAGCATGGATTATAGTGTTGCAGGCTGCAAGTTCAACGCTAATCAATCAACAGTATGTATTAAAGAAGGTGTCATTAAACAAAAACACACGTAAAACACAAGGTTCTGTAGTGATCAGCTGATGAAAATATGACCAGAGGCTCACAGGAAGCCAATCCTAGGGGCAGTGGTTCATTGACCCCTAACGTGGCACCTGCAGTGACTGCATAGAATGTAACCACAGTGAAAAACAAGAATGGCTGTACTGGGGAGGCAAAAATCAATACAATTCAGTGATGGATTAAATATAAAGTAAAATAAAGTGGAGGATGACTCTCCGGTTTCTGACCCGAACTACTGGGTAGAAGGAGATGCTGTTTATGGAAATAAAGATTTCTGGGCAAAGTACACACTTCGGGTGGTTGATCAAGATTTTTCTCTTTTACACGTTAAGTCTGAGATGCTTGTGAGACATCCAAATAGAGATGTCGTGTAGATTGTTCGCTTTGTGTCTTTGGAGCTCAAAAAAGAAGTCTAGGTAAAGATGCAACTCTGGTAGTCACTGAGACACAGAGATGGTGTGTGAAAGCCCTTGGGGATGGTTATGTCCCCCAAGAGCAGGAGGAACTCTGTGCCTTCCTGAATTAGCCGGCAGGTGAACTTACATCTTTATCAAGGTGGTTTGATTTGTTTAATATAAAAACACTTAGGGGAGGAAATTAGGTTAACCTGGTGGTCTGTATCTTTGTTGTTGTTGTTTAGCTGCTAAATCGTGTTCCACTCTTTGTGACCTCATGGACTGTAGCCTGCCAGGCTCCTCTGTCCATGGCCTTTTCCAGGCAAGAATACTGGAGTGGGTTGCCATTTCATCCTCCAGGGGGATATTCCTCACCCAGGAATCGAACCTGCGTCTCCTGCACTGCAGGCAAATTCTTTACCACTGAGCCACCAGGAAAGTGTGGTCTATATCTAGAACCAGATAAATGGTCATACCCCAAGACCTAATAACGCTTCTTTGAAGAACCGATCCTAAAACCTAGACACCCCTTAGTGTTACCCTGAGTGACACTGAGAAGTGATTCAGGATAGAAGAACCAGAAACAGCTTTAACGTCTGGGGAATGTTACACTACCAAAACTACCAATATTTTCCTCTGTGATTTCTTTGACAGATTCTAAACTTAGAAATGTCAACCCCTCTGGAGGTTTAATAAATACTACTTCTGTTTCCTCCCAGCTTTCTTTAAAAATGTACTTTTTTTTAACCCATTGATAAATTTTACCTTTCTCCACGAACACGCAGGTTGCTTCAGGGTAGGGGCGCGCATCTGTTTCACTCATTGCTTCATGCCTCACACCCAGAGCAATCCCTGGCTTCCTGAATGCGCTTGACAGACTTTTGTTGAATTTAACATTTTAATCACACAGAATTTATGTTGGTATAATGATGTGAGGTGATAACATCCGTTGAGACTTTTCAAACTGCTATCACGTGGTCCCGTCCCCATTCGCTAAATCAGGTTTCCTTTTCCCGACTGCTTAGTGGAAACTCCTTCGTCATCTATTAAATGCTCCCGGACAACAGGGCCTTAAATCTGGAGCACCTATTCTGCCCGCTGATGGGCCTGTCAAGTTTCGTGCCAAATCTGAAGCTTTATGGTTTGGCCTAAGACATGGCAGAGCTGGTCCTTCCACTGCTCTTATCTTTCAGACCTGACTATTCTACGCCTGCCACCCTCTCTTTCAAGAAGACCAAAAGGAATCAGTGTTTCCAATTTTAAAACATTTATTCAGGTTCTGATTGAAACAAAGAAAATTTATATGTGGGGGCAGAACCAACATATTTACAAATTTCTCTCATCAAGGAAGGGGTTGGAAGGACTTTCTGCTTTGCAGCTAGAGCCTAGTGGGCAGGGGCAGGAGGAGCCGGGGACGGGGGTAACCTCAGCTCAGCCACCTGGGAGCGGCTGAACCTTCCAGTACCTCTGGAATATAACATAGCGGGGACAAACCTACCCTGCTGCATTACCACAAGGAAACAACGATTTAATAGAACTGAAGCCTGCGAACAGAACTGGAACTTCCAAGGGCTCTGTAAGTATTAGCTGTCATCATCTTTCCATAACTTTTTTTCTTAGAGGTCTCAGTGAGATTAACCTTATATCTCTGTTTTAGCTGCTCAAATGGGCTCATGGCTTGGCTGCCCCGAACTATACCCTCCTCCACGGCAGCTACCGGACTAAGAGCTTGACACTCACCATCACATTTGCTCCTAATGGATGGAGAGGAGGCGAATGGGACAGCAGAGAGGGGATGGGTGTCGGGAACAAGTGTTTGTGACTTCAATGCTCTAGCACCATCAGCCCCCACCGTGGCCGTCCCTGCTCCAAGAAGGATCCCAGATCCTTCCTGTTGGGGGTTAAGTGTGGAGCTCCCTGCTGTATGCTGCAGCCCCCCATCTGCCTCATGTGGAACTGGGTGGCTGGCCGGTCAAGCCAAGAACACACTCCAGTGTCAGAAGGGCTCCCGCCCTGGCTTATGAGATCCTGGACAGGTTAGTTAGTCTCTCTAAGCCTCAATTTCCTCTTCTGTAAATGGAGAAAAAAATCATAGTGCTGTTTATGTCGATTAATAATAATATATTGTTACTGGGAGACATACCTGCCCATTCAATTCTGGGGTCCCAGCACTAAACTAGAAGAACTACAGATTGGCCAGCTCTGGGGAGAGAAGAGAAAGTAGCCCCTGCGTGTACAGACGGGTCCTGGAGAAGATGGAGCCTCATCCCTCCTGGAGTTGAGGCAGGAAGGCTGGAGGCTGGAGGCTGTCTCAGCTAGGAAGGGCATCAGAGCTGCAGTAATGCCCTGTCAGGTCTCTCTGACTCCCACCCACCCAAGCCAAGTCTCCATCAAAGCAACTACCATCTGACTTTAAATACACACTGATTTCTCATTCTGAGTGCATTCCTCTAAAATTGGGGTTCTCAATTAGAAATGCAAATTCCCGAGCCCCACCCCAGACCTGCTGAAACAGAAACTGTGAGGGTGGGGCCCCGTGATCTGTTTTAACAGGCCCTCCAGGTGACTGACATGTTCCAAAGCTGGAGGAGCACTTCTCCCAAACAGCTCCCCGACACAAATGCTCCCCAGAGAGAGGCCCACTGTCCTGCTCTTGGACCCTGACACCTGCAGGAGTGTAACGAGGTGGACACTCGGCCAAGATACACAGAGTCAGGGAGGGAAGGAGCCCAGCTGGCTGAGGGCAGGTGAGTCAGGGATGGGAGGAGCCCAGCCGGCTGTGGGCAGGTGAGTGGAAAATAATAAGCAGGTGGCAGCAAAGGGGTGAGATGACATCAAAGGGGAGGACAGAAGGAGGAGCGGCTGCGTGTGTCAGTGGCAGAGACGGACAAGACATAAGAGCTGCAGGACGCACTGGGCTCTCTGGTGAGTTTCACTGTGGTAGGAACGGACTTTCCACAGCCAAGAACAGGAAATGGGCAGTTTCATCAACCCTGCTTTATGGAGCAATCCTAAGTAGAAGATCAAGGTGGAGGAGGGAATGAAAGGAGCAGGGCATCCAGTGAAATAATTGGCAGCCAGGACTCTGTATAAACAGGAAACATTGTCGAGTCGCCTTTGTTGCCCAATAAGCATGGCTCTCACAACAGGGCAGCCGGGGCTCAAGCCCTGAACCCTATACTCTGCAGGCCTCAGCCACACCTCTCCCCAAGGACAGGGGTGTCCCCAGGTTCCCCGGGTGCACTCCCAGACCATGCTTTGGGTCTCTGGTAACCCCTGCCCAAAAGGCCTCGTGCCTACTTGCAGGCCTTCCCAGGGAAGGTCCCTTCCCCAGGCAGGGGACCAAGCAGGTGGCCAGGAAGCACCCCGAGGTCCAAGGGGAGGTGGAGGTGGTCGTAGGCTGGACACACAACCCAGGAACTGGTGGGCTGCAGGCCACCCTGCACCATCACCCCAAGATTCACCAATGTCAAGTCAAGCCGACCCTCTGTGTGAAAGTCTGTGTTCAAATACTACAAAGGGTTACTCGTCAGGATGGAAGAGCTCCAAGAGAGGTGGGGAGCAGCACAAGACAGAAGGCCACCCCAACAGGATTCAGTCTGGGGTGAGAATGGCATGCCTGACAACAGGGACAGGGGTCAAGTTTTGATCAGGCCAAAGGGAAAGGATGACTTGAAGCTCTATCTTAGGAAACCAGTAATTTTTAAAATCAATTAATTTTTAAAATTTTATTCTGCATGTGGCACAGCTTGAGGGATCTTAGTTCCTTAAGCAGGGATCAGACCCAGGCCCTCAGCAGCAAAAGTCCAGAGTCCTAACCATTGGACCCCAGGGGAATCCCCAATATTTATTTTTTTTTAAGCCACTTCATGACCGAAAAGTGCTCTGAGGTTCTGTGAAACCTATCACAATTGTATTGGTTTCTCTTCTGTGATTTTGTGTGTGTGTGTGTTTTTGTTAATAAGTAGCTCGAGGTGTCAAGCTGAGAACTTGCTCAGGGAAACAGAAGGAATGACTTCCTGACAGAAGGCACTTTACACACTGGTGCTGAAGGCACATGGCCTTGCTTTCCTGGGACAGTGGGGAACAGCCCTCTGGGATGGGCTCAGGGAGGCACTGTGGGGGGCAGGGCACCCAGGGGGACTGGAGCCCAGGACCCCCCCTCTGGATTTGGGGAGAAGGTTCGTGGTTCTGACAGCCCTGTGGGAACCATCCCCGTGGAGCTCCCATGGGCTGTGCAGCCCAGCGAAGCCTCACTCAGTGGCCGATATCCTGGAGTTCCTGTGCCCACGGCCGGGGGAGCGCGGTGAGGGGGCGCCTCGCTCTGCCGAGACGATGCCGAGGCAGCCTCTTCTCACTGCTCAGTTTCCTCAAGTATCTAAAGTGGATACAAGTGTGTGAAGACTTCCCTGGGGTTATACTGTGACCCAGTAAGATTCTGAAATACTGTGATGCCAGTGTAGACTGTGAGAGAGCCTATAAAAAGAAGAGATTCTTTAGAAAGACAGAATAAAGTCACCCCATGGCATCTGAGGAATATTGGTTCCAGGAGCCCTGTGGATACCAAACTCCTTGGACGCGCCAGTCCTTTATGTAAAAATATGTAGCATTTGCACATAAATTACATTCATCCGCTTGTGTGCTATAAGTCAGCTCTAGATTACTTACAACATCTAATACAACGTAACTGTTATGGAGATAGTGGCTAGGAGCACAACAAACTCAAGCTTTGCTTTTTGGAACTTTCCGCAATTTTTTTTCCCAAATATGTCCAATCCGTGGTTGGTTGACTCCATGGATGTACAAGCTGTGGATATAGTGGGCAGACTGTAAATATCACGGTACTGCTAACACCAGCAAGCTTCCCTGGTCCCAGATCACCACCATATGGGCTGGGGAGGAACGTGGAAAGGAATAAATATTCACTGAAGCCTCAGGTCAGGCATGCTGCTTGGTGCTCTACCTCGCTCTCCTGTGTGACCCCGACAGCAACCCAGGTCCATCACCACCGTGCACACACCTTCCCCCGCACCACATGGCTCACCCTCCGGCTGCCTCACCCCCTCTGTTTATACCCAGGCCAGGAAAAATTACCTTGTTCAAGAATCATTTCGATTATATTAGTCCCCTTCTCTGCACCATAAAGTGCCTCTCGAATTAGCACCCGTTTTAAAAAGCCTTTGGACAACTGATCCCAAACACTTACCGATCTCGTGTGCTGGTCTATTTTGTGCTTACCACTCTAGCCAAGCAAAAATGACTTCGCAAATGAATTCCATTAGGCCCTCTGCTTGTTCACCTGGTTACGCCAGCACAAGGGATCTGACGGCTTCCGCTGTCACTCCGGGTAGGACAACCTCACTTATCTGACATCTTTGGAAATAAGGTCGAGCCACAGAACTGATCTATATGAATTAATTTCCCCTCTTCCAGGAACTTAACCCTTTAAGAGGCCTTAAATCCTTTTGCGGGAATAAGTCATGGAACAATTAAATGAAAGAGTTTCTTTTTTTATAACTATTTTCTAATGGAAACATTTCTGTAACACATTAGAGACATTCCCAGTCTCACTTAACAGAACATAACGATCATGGATGAACCTCTTCCTGACAGTGCAGGTCATACTCATTAATGAGTAATGGTGATCACAGGTGTGCTGGAGCTGAAAATGTACCTGTTTCAGCCGTGTAAGCTCCCACCAGCCCCACCTACCATTACAAATTTCCTTGAAATTCACTTTCCTGCAGAAACTCCTTCTATCAGCCTGGATTCTAGTGTGTAGTGGACACAGAACTCTGGAGGGTGTAACTTGCTGCCTTTCTACAATTTCTGCAAAATTTCAAGAACTTACACACTGCTTTATTTGGGTCAGAGCTCTATTAATTCTTCATTAGAGGAAAAAAAAAATCAAAATTCCACAACTACCAACAAACCAGAGTTTTCCCAATTGTTTTACCATGTGACTTTTGAAAGGACTCCAGACACACGTATCATTAAACTCTGCTTCTTTGATGCTATGAAACTAGAAGTTCTCTATAGAACTGACATGATGGATCACTTTTATTATGTAAGTCCTTGGAAAATCAGCCCTTTATATTCAACTCCATAGGTTGAATCAAAGAGTAATATTGATATAGAGGAAAATGGTACAAATATAGGGGGGAAAAAAACTTACTGCAGCATCAGGATGCAGTCTGTAACTACGTAAATCCAAAGTGCCATAACCCAATGTTATGGCAGGTTCCAAAACGATCTTTCACTGAGGACAGACAGCACAACCTGGGGAGAAAATCCCTTGTCCACTCACATATTAAACCACATTCTTTCTGTGACAATGAAGGTTTTATGAAGTTTACAGAATTAGCACATGCAAGAGTCAATCAATCTTAATTCTGCTTAAGCACAGTGGCATTTAATTAATAAGAACCTACTAGAGCAAAAGAAGTTAGGCAAGAATTGCTAAAACAGACCACTTTCAAAAATACTACAAATCTCTTCAACGCTGTGTTTAGAAATAAGTGGCTGGAAAACCACACTATTATTTTGCAGTTTTAAAAGCCTGCTGCTTTTTTAAAAATTGGCAATTATTTCAGTAGCTTACTTTCTAATGGTAAAGTCACCCATCAGAAAATCGCAAATTGAATGACGCTGCCCATCACATTTTTTGTCTTTTCCATTGGCCCTAGACCAAAGATGGAGGGATACGGGCTACAAGTCTGACTTGTAGCCAGTGTCATGAACACCTCACTGACTTGTTGTAGAGAACCTGGAAAAACAGGTATGGCTTTGGCTGACTCAGAATCTCTAAAGAATCTGACAAGTGTCCTTTCTAAACCTGAATGAACCAATATTGCACCAAATTGTCAAGATTCTTCTGAGCCCTCTCTCCTCTTATTTCGAGAGTAGTTCAACTTTATTTTTTTTTTTTAATGACTTATGTCAGTTGCATTCTATATGTAGGATCTGTTAAGTAAGGTTCTAGAGAGCTAAAAACAGAAGGGTGAAATTCAAAGGGTCAAGCAGAAGATGGCCTTGTTGGGGTGAGGGATACTTAGGCACAAGTACATACAAGAAAAATAAACTCAGAACCGAGGGGAGAGCAAGCTAATTAACCAGTCCAGGGCTGGGGTGATGTAAGTTATTACTTAGATATATTAAAGGGAAGTGTCAATTCAACAAGTATTTATGAAGCACCTACTAGGTTTAGTGACTGCATGTCTACTACAGGGGATACAACGAAGACTCAGACCTGCTTCTTGCCCTCCAGGGGCTCTCCAGGAGGCAAAAACCCTGAAGTAAGGGGACCCTTATTACAGAACTGTGTCCAGCTTTGATCACCACCATTTTTTCTGGTTTTGTGGAGAAATGAGCGCTTTCAGAGGGAGAGGACCCCAAACAGGCTCTGTGAGCAAAAAGCAACAGTAACTCAGTTATTGCCTGCAAGTACATGAAAGGTTTCAGAAAAAGGAACTGAGTAAAAGAACAGGTTTGAATGACAGAAGGCACGATCACAGGCCGACCCAAGAGTTTCTTGACGATCATATTAACAGAATAATGGAATTGGTCACTGAGGGAGTTCCTAGGGTGGCCTTTTCCTGGAAAAAAAATTTTGCGGGTGAACAGACAATTCCGAGTCACGGCCATTCACCTTCCTGAATGCAAGAGAGTGAACTCATTTCTCCCGAGGTCCTCTCCTGTTCTGAGCTCCATGTTCCCGCGAGGCGGAGTTGGTCTTCTTCTTCCACAACTTCCTTCCCTGAGAGATCTACAGAGTGACCACCCTATCTATATCCCCACCAATAAGTATCACAAAGCTACCTGGAATTAAGGATCTCAGCCAGGCAGCAAAGTCAGGAATTCATTCTCCGACAGCCACATAAGATGAATAGGTCCACTGGTAATAGAGCTGGGGACGCCAAATGCCAGAAACAGAAAGTCTCCAAGCGGCATGTGCAAACCAGAAATGTGGTGCATTTACAAAGGTATAAAATGTAAGCAATGAAAGAGGAAGATGAAATCTTCTGCAAATTAGAGATGGTAATTTCCAAGGAAATTTCTAAGGAGATTTGTAATAGGTATTTTCTGCATTCAGAAATAATTTTTTGATTCCAAAGAAAGACAATCTTTCAAGAGAAAATAAAGAAATGGGGGGGGGTCTTCCTTTTATGCCTTGAGAAACATGAGCATGTAAGAATTAAGAACCGGTTAAAGTTCTTGAAGGCACACACATAAAGGTATTCTGTCTTGAGTCAGACCACGGTTCAGCTCTTGCTTAGTTTTGATTTTCACTTCCCATCCCCCCTAACTCAAGGACAGGAACCCCATACAAATGTCTGTGAAATGGATGTTCTAAAGATGTGCCCTGTCTATAAAGTGAGGGTGAAGGTAGCTACTTTGTGGGTCTGTGAGGAGGACAAGTGGGTCAATGTAGGTAGAGGGTATGCCACAAACTAAGCCACAATTATTACCATGAACTTCAGGCATCGTGGCTTCTTTTAGAGGAAAAATAAAAACCTTACTATATTCCAGGTTTTCCATTTTCTTTCTCTGCCTCCAATCCTCACCCCTCCCAATGCAATACTGCCACACGAAATGGAACTATTATGATTTGGGGCCTTTTAAGTTCATGCTTCATTGGATGTTATATAACATCTGCTGGCATTATTCTGAAACTCGCTTTTGACAGCAACCTGAAGAGCTTGAATTGTCATCGTAAGACCACCAGAAAGCACTGGCAAATGACATGTTCAGAGAACAATAAAAAATGTTCACGTATCACACCCTTTTGAGCGTCGCTACTTTGTTCCACTCAAAGGTGGTTCCTTCAAGATCAGTCTCTACGGAAGGAAGGAAGAAATAAAGAAACAAAAAATAAAATATGAAGAATAGGAGCAGCTGCAACTTGCAGAAAGCACCAAAAAAATTTTCTGTAGGCAAATCACGTTAGATGCATGGATCTAGTCCCTGGCTTGCGGTCGGGTGGTTGTCTCCCCTCTGAGGAGGCCCTTGGTAAGTAAGCCACCTCGGGGTGCTCCCTTTCCTGGCTGGCCGTCTGGGTTACCAATGGATCCTGATAAAGGGCAAAGATTATCTTTCACACTTTGGGATATTTTCCCAGAGGCACAGCTGCAGCCCCTGAAACTCAGTTCGAATGGTTTGTTGCTTCATTTTTAGAGTGGCAGAGAATGTGCCATGGGAGAAGAGAAATCCTCTACCTGAAACCAGCAGAAGCTCAGTGGGAATAAAGACTCTGGAAACGTCACAGAGAGGGTCAAAAGAGGCTCTTTCTTCCCTGGCCATAGGGGGCTTATTGTTGCTGGTGCCCAAACTGGAAAAGGAATGGCAGGAGATTAATAATTGAAATGTTGCTATTATTGGTTTTCTAAATTATTTGTGGCTTACTCTTTCCCTGGAGTCATCATGCCTGTAAGCAGCTCAAAAGATAGAGGGATTTAACATGTTCTGAGAAAAAGCCTACTACAGCCCGACGCTTTACATATACTTGTTTCTAATGGAGCCCTGGAACAATCAAATAAGGCTTTGAAAAGAAGAAGAAAAAAAAAAGCTCAGAGAAGTTAAGTAACATGTCCAAAGCCATACAGCTAGAGTCAAAGCCCAGGTTTCTCTGATTTGAGTATTGTACCACACTGTCCAGGATCAGGGATTAAAATTAATTATTGAGCCTTGATTCACTTCTCAAATGTGGTAAGAATGAAAACAATATTTATACTTACTCATTTTTAAAAATATAAAACATAAACACAGGAAAAGATATTTCTGAACATGTGTCATCAAATTCTTTTAATGGAAGATGATTCAGAATCCATTTCTTGGTAGGTGTCTTCAGGCCCATCTGATGACAGACTTCGATGTTACAGTTTGGGGAAGTCTGACTGTATGAGCCAACACTAGTGGACAAGGCACAGCCCAGGGAGAGTAGAACACAATTTAGGGTCCTCTAATTTAGCACCTGTGGCACTGGAAACCTTTGTGGTTGGCCTCTGCACTACATGTTGGAAAAAGCCTTGCTAAGCAAGTTGATGGAGTAAACATAACTGCAAGGAGAATGTTTAACCTTCTAAAGAAAATAAACCTTTTTAAAGAAGTTTAACTTGATCAGTACCAAGCCATTGAAAACTAATATGCTATTTGGAAATCTATCCTTAAAAGCAGGTTGTGGGAGGCTGATCACACTTTCCTACCCGTTAATTTGTATTATCAAACATACCCTGTTTCAAACAGATCACTTCTCTCTAAATACCTGGCAGCTCAGAACAGCATGCTCCACTAATGCACTCAGGCCTTTACATCAAATCCTAGCCTGGGGCAATTGTAACCTATTTAAATAAATGAGCATACCCCTGAATTCTGGCTGAAATGCCTCACCTGTCATTATCCTTCTCCTGAAAAGAATCCAGAGTTCAATCTTTTAGTAGGGTGAAAACTATCAGAAATTGCTCTTGAAGAATTCCACAGGAAAAGCCCTGCTCCTCTGGGATACACACAAGGAGTCCATGTGCTCCGACTGGGATGTGGTAAAAATCAGATTCGCTAAATCCAGGGGGCGTTGCCAAAGGAGGGAAAGAGGAGGTCACTTAAGTCTAAGAGGCACTCATCGCAGGAAGTGAACGTGGGTTCCACAATGCAACGCCTGATTAGAGGGGTCACCTGTCTGCTTTAGAGCATGACCAACAGTTGCTTTCAAAAAAGACCCAGGCCTGAGCTCGGGTGGTGATGCTGGACTGGTTCACAAGGGGTGAGGAGGAAGAGAAGAATCACAAAGATTCGAAGAAACTCTCGCAGAATCAAAGGGCACAATGCACAGGCATGATCAAGAGAGCACGCACACAAGACTGAGGGGCCCGGGGGTGGCAGAAGTGACCACGTAGGTCAGCTGGGACACAGAAGGCCGGCTTGCAAATAAAAAACGTGCGCGCGAGACCTTTGAGATCTGAGATTATGCTTAAACCACAACGTCTTACACACCCACAGGTCTTTATCTGGTGTCATGTGCTAAAAGAGCACTGTAGGAAGAACCAGAGTGCCAAGTCTTCGCTGCAGGGGGATGGCCTACATTCTGTATGGATTTAGAATGAAAAGAACAGGAGGGGAACGGCACAGTTCCCAGGGTGGCTTTCTACAAAGTTGACAAAATACATCCCAACCCACATAACCCAGCCCCTTGAGAAAGGGAAAGCAGCCTGTTTTACTATAGTTCTGAATTCAATGCCAAGTTCCTTCTCCAATGCTCACCCGGAGTGTCCAGCAGAGGGAGTCTCAAAGAGGTACTTAATAAAGAGAAAATTGTTTCATTTTAACACTCCATAGACAGTGGGAGCATTGACTGTAGCCCCCTCCCAGAGACTCAGAGAAACAATGAATGCCGGACTGGGTGCTCCTAGTATGTTCACAGAGCCACCGGGCTCGCTCCATTCTGTGTGGTGGAGTGATCAGAAATTTTGTTTTGTTTTGTTGAATGGTTTAAATGGACCTTGTGTTCTTCAGAATCAAAGAGGAAAGCCCCTGGAATAACATCTCTCTGTTGCCTTCTAAACAGGCCCCTTTGTTTCTAAGAGAGTCTGAAAAAAAATATTTACAGTCCATAGGTTATTTACAGCCTCGTTACCCAGGGCCTGACTGGTAACTTTATTCCATCCAGAAACCTAATTCATTTGGAGCTCTGGAACTAATAACAGATTTTCTTTTCAGATAAGTTTTTTTTTTTTAATCTGCCTTTATAACAGAGATAAAACTATTAACGCGTTCCCTGTCTCACTGGCCATGACTGTTCTCCGGATTTATAGAGGATTAAAACCTCGCCCCTCCTCTCCATTCCGCACAAACCCTTGCCTCTTCTCATTTGCTATTTCATCCACAGGATATCTGAACAAAACCGAAAGAAAGCCAGATGGACTGACGCTCAAAGTATGTAAAGGCTGTTACTTCAATGATTTCATGAGAAAGACATTTTCACGAGGAAAATGACTGAAAAAAAAAAATCAGACACCCTTTGGTTCAAAATCCCTCCTACTACAAGCACACACACACACACACACACACAAAAACACATCTAAGTGTAAAAACTTAGTTGATTCCGGCTTGATTTCTGGCTGGAAACTGACAGAACTGACTGAAGAGAAACGAAAGAGAGAGGGACTGCAGGGGAAACGGAGTATTTTTGCCTTCCGTTCCTGTCTTTCTTCCTAAAGACAGACGAGAAAAAGGACCCAGCGCCAGGTGAAGGCGCACCGCGCAGGTTTACCCCGACCGACCGAGACCAGCGTCTTGGCAGCCTCCCCGACTGGAAAACCTAAACTACATTTTCCCATACATACGCTAATGCGGGGAGATTTTCGCCTATTTCATTGTTCTGCCTGGCTCCGAAATGGACTTTTCCTCTCTGCCCCCCTCTTATCACCTAGCCCCTCACATTCCGATCCGACAGCCCCCCAAAATCGGAGGCTGGCGAAGAATAAAGGAGTGTGTGTGTGTGTGTTGGGGGGTGGGGGGAGGAGTGGAGGGAAAAGGGAAGGGAGCTGGGAGGACGGAGAGTGGAAACAGATCACCCTAAAGGTAATTTTCTTTAGGGGGGGGGTGGAGATGGAAAGCTACACCGCATCACCTTTATTTCTTACAAATAAATAAAAAGCACCGTCACGGGTCTGTCTTTTTCCTGGCGCCCCCTCCCACCCAATTTCTTTTCTTCGGCCAGTAGCCCACCCTCGCACACCCCCCCACCCCACCCCCCGCCTCTTTCTCCACCCTGGAAATAAGATCTGTTTGATTCCGGATCCCGGCCGATCGCCGGGCGACGGAGGGGGTGGCGGGGAGGGGGGCGGGCGACCGGTTCGAGCCCCGGGGGTGGGGCGCGGGGGCCGGGCGCCGGGGGGCTGCGGGTCGGGGGTGGGGGGCTGCTGCCCGGCGCGGGGCCGCGGGCAGAACAAAGCTCCAGGGGCCGGGCGGCCGGGCGGGCGGGGGTCGGAGGAGTCGGCGGGCCGGCGCCGCTTACCTTCGTACACGGGGGCCATCGGGGCCGGGGTGTCCGCGATTCATGGCAACGGAGAAGGGATCGCGGCGCGCGAGCTCGGCCCCCCCAGCCTCAGTCGGAATCTGCCATCTTGAGCCTGTGTCTCCGCTCTCGGCGCAGCCGGGGCCGCCAGCGCCCGCATCACCGCCTCACTTGGCCGGCGCCGGGGGAGGGGGCCGGGCGCCGCCGCCGCCGCCGCCGCCGCGGCCCGGGCCCTGCGCGGGGCTCCCGGGGGCTCCGGGGGGCGGCCGGGCAGGCGCAGCGGCCGAGGCCGAGGGCCGAGCGGCCGCGGCCCCCGAGCGGGTCCGCGGTGGGGCGGGAGCCGGGGCGGGCAGCGCGCGGCCAGTCCCCGGCCGGGGCTCAGCTCAGCATGGCTGTGTGTGTTGGGGAGGGGGGGGCTCCGGCAAAAGTTGCACGGGAGGCGGGGGAGGGGCGGGAGGAGCCGGGGGAGGGGCGGGGGGCGGGGGGCGGGGGCGGGAGCGGCGGCCGAGCGCGAGCGACTAGCGAGCCCGGAGCGCGGAGTCCGCGCGCAATCGAGCGCCGATGGCACGGATGCGAGGCGGGGAAGGCCGAGCGCAGGGCAGGAGCGGCCGGGCCGGTGCGGGGAGGGGGCGGGGGGGCGGATCCAGGGAAGCCGGGGAGGTTGGGCTGCTCCGCCGAGCGGCGGTGCACGCGCTTCGGTTCTGATTGGCAAGGGGGAGCTGGTCCGCGGGGGTGGCAGCTAGAACTTTGTGTGCGCGCGAGCTGGGCGGGAGGGGAACCGACTGGAAGGGGAGCCTTGGCCGCCGGCGGCTCGCCCTTTCTCCCACCTGGTTGGCGCTCCGCGAGATGGGTTTGAAATGAATGAATGAATGGAGGAGTGGGCGCACGCGGTCGTCCCCGGACGCTTGAGTGAGTGGAGGAGCTTTGGAAACCCAAATGAAGTCAGAGATGTGGGAGCCATTCCGCGCACGCTTAAGGAATGCAGCCTTCGGGTGGTCGCTGGGTTCCTGCGGGAATCTGGTTTCCGTCCCCATCCTCAGGTCTACGAGGTCTTGAGGGTTTATCCCCTAACCCCTATCACCCAGACGAGTGGTTGCCACCGATTGGTTCGCAGGCCTCTGCCTTCCTCAACACTCATGCCGCACAGAGCTTCAGACGCGCTCCAGACTCCCCAGCCCCGAGGCTCGCCAGTTCACTCCTGCAGCTAGTCTTGGGATGCTAGTCTTTGATGGGATGCCTGCCGTCGCCCCCAACTTAAGAAGACTTCATCTTCCTCTTAGGCAGTGTTTTTAAAACTGTGGGTCGTGACACAGTAATTGATCATAATGGACGGCAACCAACTTTTTAAAATAATGAAATGTACTAGAATAGAAAGTATTAGACGCCATTGCCCTTAGAAAGAGTAATTATTTTTTTCATAAACTCTTTGTTTCAGTTATATATACTGGACAACTGTACTGGACCAGGATACAAGTTGTATTTCCTGCTGTGGGTCATGGGTCAAAAAAAAAAAAATGTTTAAAGTCTGTATTTGGGGGATGTAAAATAATGAACAAACCATTATTTTCCTACCACCTCTTACTTATCCTTCCCCGTCTCCATGCCCTGTGACAAACCCCCTCCAAAAAAACCCCCAAAGACAAGCCCCTTTATACACTCACCTTGTTTTGTTAGTAGCACATCATTCCCCCTTTGCCACAGATAACCTTTGACTCTGCTGTCTTCCTTGCCCCCATATTCAATGCTACACTTTGCTCTGCTTCTCTGAGCCTAATGTCATTCTGATCGCAGAATCCTAGGCTACCATTGCTGAAGGGGCTCTCAGAAATCATCTGGGCCAGCCATGCCCCTTTAGAACTGAAAGAATGAGGCCCAGGGAAATGAAGTATATTGTCCAGTGTTATACAGTGTTAAATCTTGGGGTTCAGTATGAAGATTCCTTTAAAAACTAAAAAATAGAACTACCGTATGATCCAGCAATCCCACTCACGGGTGTATATCCAGAGAAAACCATAATTGGAAAAAATACATGCACCACAGTGTTCATTGCAGCACTATTCATAATAGCGAAGATGCAGAATCAACCTAAATGTCCCTCAACGGAAGAATGGATAAAGATGTGGTACATATATACAATGGAATATTACTCAGCCATAAAAAAGAATGAAATAATGCCATTTGCAGCAACATGGATGGATCTAGACATTATCATACTAAGTGAAGTAAGTCAGAGAGAGAAGGACAAATATCACATGATATCACTCATGTGGAATCTAATTTTTTAAATGATATAGATGAAGTTATTTACAAAGAAAGAAACAGACTTACAGATATTGAAAAGAAACTTATGATTACCAAAGGGGAAAGGTAGTGGGGGAGTGGAGGGGAGGGATAAGTCAGGAGCTTGAAATGGACATATACACACAACTATATATAAGATAACCAACAAGGACGTACTGTATAACACAGGGAACTCTACCCAATAATCTGTGATAACCTATATGAGAAAAGAATCTGAAAAAGAATGAATATGTGTGTGTATATATATATATATATATATATAACTGAATTATTTTGCTGTACACCTGAAACTAACACATTGTAAATTAACTATACTCCAATAAAATTAAAATTTTAAAAAAGGGAGAAAGTAAAATCAATCAATTAATCAATCAGTCTTGGGGTTAAGCTCTTGGTTCCCACTCTTGGGTTTTTTGCTTCATACCATCATTCATCCCTTCCTTCTATCCCCCTGTCATCTATAGGTCACAGCCCAGTTTACCCTAAGTACTTCCGCCTTCAAAATACACAGCTCTGACCACGTCATGCTCCTGCTAACATCCTTCAAAGAGTCAACCTCTGCTCAGGGCTGAATTTCCTTGCTTCTTGGCTCTTAATCAAGGCAGGCAGGCTCTGACTTACTTTTCTAAGCACATGAGTTGAGTTCAGCAAGTCACTGCCTCTCCAGCCAGACTGGTTTCCACCTGGTCCTCTGCCAGCCTTGCCCATCTGTGCCTTTGTCCAAGCTGCTACTTCCCCACCAAGGATGGCTTCTCCATCTTCTGTCTTTAATCAGACTCTACCTGTGCCTGAATCATTTCCTCCACAAAACACCCTGGGGGAGCATGAGATTAAGACAGGCCTGGGTTCCAATCCCAGCTTTTCCACTTAGTAGCTGTGTTAATTTGATCAAATAGTTTATCCTCTCGGAGCTTCAGTTTCCACATCTTGATTATAACACAAATAGTAATAATTATAATGTTCCTCCATGCTACCTATAAGTCTCTATCATGACCTTTACCATACAGGTTTTATCTCTCATCCCTTTTCAGTATTACCTAATAGAACTTTCTGCAGGAATGGAAATATAACCCTTGGTGGCTGCGGAGTGCATGAAATATGGCTGGTGTGACTGAAGAACTGAATTTTTCATTTTAGTTAATTTTAATAGCCAACATATGGCTAGTGGCTACCATACTGGATAATGCACGTAAACCGTAAGCTCAACGGGTCAGAGACCATCTTGGCTGACGTTCTATCCCCAGCAATGAGCACATTGCCTGACACATGGCAGGTACTGCACAAATATTTGTTCGATGAATTATTAGCTGTCATTTATTGCATGCTCCCTTATGCCAAGCACAATGCCAAGAACTTGGTGTAACTTATTTTGTACAGTCCTCCCCAAGGCCCCTGGGGTGGGATTAGATTAGAGATAAAATGTGTACAAAGGGCTGATAGATAGCAGAGTTCCATAAAAGGTGGTTATTAGTATCATGAAAACCTCCCTGTGACCAATCCAGCTGATGTTTATCTCTTCTTCTTCCAGGAAGCACAGTTCCTGCCTGTTACACACACTCTGTTGTGCTCTGCACACTCCAGTCTACATGGCTGACTCTTCTTTTCTGTATCAGCACCCTGTCCCCACAACTGGATTGGCAGCATCCTGGGGCAAGGTCCATGACACACTTGTTTGCATGTCCCTCGGCTCAGAGCTTGCACTGATCCATGTTTAGTAGTTGCTTCTAACTTCGTCCCAGCTGCTGTCTAGCCACGAGTGACTCTAGGCAGTCTCACTCTCTGGAATGCCTCCTCTGTCCTCCCAAAATTCATATGTTAAAATCCTAACAACCGAGTGCCTCAGATGGTGACTATATTTGGAGATGGAGGGGTCTTTAAAGAAGTAACTGAGTTAAAGGAAGGTCATGTGGGTGGACCCTAATCCAGTATAACTGGGGTCCTTCTAAAAAGGGAATTAGGACAGAGACATATAGAGGAAAGATCACTTGAAGACACGGAAAAGGAGGCCCTCTGCAAGCCAAGAAGAGGGGTCTTAGAAGAAACCAACCCTGTTCAACGCTTTGATCTCAGAGCCTCCAGAACTGTGAGAAAATTAATTTCCATTGTTAAAGCTGCCTGCAGTGTAGCAGTCCAAGCAAGCTAATATACACCCCCTAGGAGGTGAATTAAAGTGAAGAAAGATCACTTGTGCCCAGTAGAAACATCTTGAGGGCAGCTTCCTTCCCACAGGAGGGAGGAAATGAGGGTGGAACTGGAGTTCCATAAAAGGAGAAGAAGATGGAGCCAAATAGACAAGGCCCGCTCCCACCCCTACCTGCTTTTCAGTCACTGTGACCAAAGCTGAACCACATGATACACAACTTCAGCAGAAGATGGTCAGCTGAGCCAGCATACTTGGCATCGCGTAGGTGGGGAGATGTTCTTTGAATGGACTTAGGTATGTTTTCGGAGACGGCAATGGCACCCCACTCCAGTACTCTTGCCTGGGAAATCCCATGGATGGAGGAGCCTGGTAGGCTACAGTCCATGGGGTCGCTAAGAGTTGGACACGACTGAGTGACTTCACTTTCACTTTTCCCTTTCATGCACTGGAGAAGGAAATGGCAGCCCACTCCAGTATTCTTGCCTGGAGAATCCCAGGGATGGCGGAGCCTGGTGGGCTGCCATCTATGGGGTCGCACAGAGTCGGACACGACTGAAGTGAGTTAGCAGCAGCAGCAGGTATGTTTTCATGAACTGGCAAGTTGAGCCCACTTACCTGTTTCTCTTCTCTCCAGTGACTGCAATCAGGTGAGAGTGGGATATAAACCACACAGTGAAATGCCACTGAGGGGCAGCATGAGATCTGGAAGGGAGAGAGTATGAGACGGAGGCCTACAGGGCACCAGCATTTGAAAGACGAAGAGAGGAAAGAGCAGGAGAGAGCAGGGAAGAAGCAGGACAACCTTGATGCACAGTCCCTTGACATCCCAGGGCAGAAACCACTGCAAAGGGAGGTGAGGTCAGCCGTGCTAATCGGAGGTCACACGAGACGCAGGTGGGGGGAGTCCAAAGGACTGAACAACAAGAGTGACATGAGTGCCTTTCGTGAGACTAATTATGGGGCAAATGTAGGGTTCTTAATTCAGCTGAAAAGAATGTGCAATGTTTGATAGGTGGAGACGGGACGAGGGCAGAAGTGTCAGGGAGATGCCAGGAGAGGGTACTAGATAGCATTCCAGACCCAGAGCAAGACCCAAGTTCTGGGGTGAGACCTGAGATAGGGCCAGGAGCTAGCATGATTGGTTTAGAGACAGTAGGCATTGTATTTTGCTTATTTAATAAACACATGAGCCCCTCAACAGTGTTCTAGTGTTAGTTACTCAGTCCTGTCTGATCCTTTGCGACTCCATGGGCTGTAGCCTACCAGGCTCCTCCGGGGATTTCCCAGGCAAGCACACTGGAGTGGATAACCATTCCCTTCTCCAGGGGATCTTCCTAACCCAAGGATCGAACCCAGGTCTCCTGCATTGCAGGCAAATTCTTTACCATTTGAGCCACCTAAGAAGTTAACAAATATTAGCTCCTTTAACAAATCCAATATTTTACACTACAGAGAACTCTAGTTTGCCGAAAGACCACTTAACTTCGGTACACTTGAGAAGCATAAGCAAAGGCAAGAGAACTGGAAAGGACATAGTAATCCTCTACAGCAGTTCTCTCTTCATTTGCCTTTCTACAAAATGGCACGATCTTTCTCAGGGGTTAGTAAGCTTGGACCTCATTTCAAGTTCATCTTGCTCACAGAACCAGTGACAAAAGGTCTTTTCTTTGTTTGTGCCTGTAGTTGTGAAAATGCACAGCATCACACTATCCTCGAGGCCACAAGATGGAGACATTTCTCTTTGAGGTGTGTGTATTCAGGTGTGCACATCCTGTTCTTCTTTTCAGGGTGTTCGCTGTCCGATGCTTGTGCCGGCTGTCCCTCATTCAGACTTGCTGTGTTACTCCCGTTTTCCTTCCTGGTCCTTATTTCTGGGTGGGAGCCTGTGGCTTTGTCTTTGAGGATGTGGCCCCTGCGTGGGAGGGAAGCGATTCACTTTTCCGTATTCTTTTCAGATCACGCCTCTCTTTTGGCCTCTGGTTCTTTGTGTGTTTCCCTCTGCCTCTTTGGCGGTGTATCTGTCTCATCTTCTTTTTCTCCGCATCTTTCTACCTCTTCTACACATGATTTCTTCTCTCTTTTCCTCTTTTTTATGACTATGTTCCTTAACAAGTCCCAATACAAGCCTATATTTGCTTTAGTTATTCTTAAGACATTACTGGGCTTCCCTGGTGACTCAGTGGTAAAGAATCCACCTGCCAATGCAGGAGACCATGGATCTGATCCCTGATCTGGGGAGATCCCAGTGCCAAGGAGCAACTAAGCCCCTGTGCTACAACTATTGAGTCTCTGCTCTAGAGCCCGGGAGTCACAACTGCTGAGCCCATATGCTGCAACTGCTGAAGCCAGAGCCCTGGAGCCTGTGCTCCACAAGAGAAGCCACTGCAGTGAGAAACCTGAGCACCGGAATTAGAGAAAAGCCTCAGGCAGCAACGAAGACCCAGCACAGCCAAAAATAAAATATATAAATAATTTTTTTTAAAGAAATTACTTCATATTTCTGCTTTAAAATGTTTGATTGTCTTAAATGAGACATTTTGCACAGAACTGATGTTTTGCTGAAACAAAACCTTCAGAGGCAGGGTGATATACCACAGAGGATGTGAAAGCCTGGACTCTGCACTCAAACCAGGAAAAACAGGAGCTGTGGCTTTAAGGGCAAAGGGTAAAGTGAGGCTTGGCAGGGTGAAGGGAATCTGATTGTGGAAATGGCAGCCTTGAAGGAATTACAAGATCAGAGGAATAGGGAAACATCATTCATTTTCCACTTCTGCTCCTAGAAGAAAAATGATCAGACACCTGAACAGGGATTCAGGAAAGGCAGAGAGAGGGAACAACATTCAGCAGAAAAGAGAAGAAAACTAACAACAAACAAAAAACACCCCAAACCATAATCAGCCTATGAATGTAAAAGAAGGTGTGATGTAGACACACAGAAGACAGGGTATTTGTGTTGGGGGTTTCAGGCATGGTAGGTTAGGGCAGATCTGAGGAGAAAAAGAAGCAATCCAGCTCCACAGGGAAATGTTTGTGATGAGGGGAGATGGGTAATAGCTTGGTTTGCCTGACATGCAGTCCAGGCTGAACTTGGACAAACTAAGAAGACAGGGCACAGAGAGAAGCCACTAGCTCAGGAGTGGATGTAGAAAAGAGAGTGGACACAGGAGAGCTCTTTTAAAAAGCCAAGGGTCCTGTTAAGCCAAGTTAAACCTAGCTCCGTGATTAATCAGTGGGATTGAGCATTTTTGTGCTGTGCAAAAATTGTGTCATGAAGTCTCCTCCCCCGGCATGAAAGTAAGACTGCCCCTCTGTGGCAACCCCCAGAGGGAGACTGACCATGGCCGAGGGCTGGCAGGGCCGACTCTGCTGTGAATTCCTGGGTGCCAAATCGAGTGCCCCTTTTCAACCCCTCCCCTGGTTGATCTCTAGACAAACATTAGTTAGACGCTGTTAATCCCTTCATCCTACTTGAATCAATCCCCTCCCTTTTCATAACAAAGCACTTCTAGAATTTCCCTTCAACTTTCCAGGTCAAGCTTCTCTCTTCCTTTCTCTCTCTTTCTCTCTTCATTTCTTTCTCTCTTCCTTTGTTTCTCTCTTCCTTCCTTCCTTTCTTTTTCACCAAGAAATTCAGTTCATCAAATGTTCGGTGATTGCTTACTATGTGTTAGACTCTATGTAAGAGGTGAGAGTAAAAAAAGAATAAGGCACAGAGCCCCCTTCCCTGCTATCAAGGAGCTCAAGTTCAAAACTGCCAGGTAAAGAGTATAATACAGTATAGTGAGTACAGCAATTAAAGGGTGCACGTGGTCAAAAGATGGCACAGAGGGACAAATAGCAAGGAGTATGTTTATAGGTAGGGGAAGATTGGTGTCTGAGTCCAGCAGCATGAATTCTGCCCAGGGGACAATATATAGAAAGACATGTGTGTCCAGGATCTGCAAGAAGTCAGAATGTTGCTAAACATGGAGAAAAAGGCCCAGGCAGTGGTCAGGGATGGGGCTGAAGACAGAGGCAGGGTCTTGGATGCCAAGTCAAAGAATTTGGGCTTTATTCTATATATGCCAGGTGTGGGGAGAAAATGAGTTCAATTTTGAACTGTTGAGTTTAAGATTCCTATGAAATATTCAGATAGGGATGCTCAGTTGCCAAGTGGGTGTAGGGAGCTGGGCGATAGCATTTTGAGTCATCAGTATAAATGGGTGACTAATCCCTAGGAGTGGGGAGATCACACAGGGAGAGGTGATACAAGGTGTTTCTCAAAGTGAGTTCCTTGGGTCACCTGCTTCAAAACTCCAGAGGGGTTTTCTAAAAATACAGATTCCTCAGGGGGAACCTCAAGCCTACTGATAATCTCTGGGGTAGTGCCTGGGAATCTGCATCTTAAATTCACTCACTAAGGGACACAGTTACAGAAGGGAAGTTCAACAGCCACTGGTCTGGGGCAGCCACTGGTCTGAGAAGAGGCTGTGTTAGGTGTCAACCCAGAGCCTTGACATCTTGGACATGAATCACTAATTTCCAAGCTTCTTGTTAAGTCAGAGGAGTGAGGTCATAAGCCTCCTTCAGCTGGGGCTCTCATAACTTACAGCTCATGTGTGTGTGCTGAGTCATTCAATTGTGTCCCACTCTTTTGTGATCCTATGGACTGTAGCCCATCAGACTCCTCTGTCCATGGGATTTTCTGAGTGAGAATACTGGAGTGGGTTGTCATTCTTCCTGACCCAGAGATCAAACCCTCATCTCCTACATTGCAGGTGGAGTTTTTTTCTTTTTTACTGCTGAGCCACCAGGGAAGCCCGCAACTTATAGCTCACAGCATCTTCGTTTGTATAAGGAAGAATTTAATTTTGTAATTTCCAGATAGTTTTATTTTTTAGTCTATTTGTAGATTTTTAAAAACTCTTCAGCAGCCTCAAAGTGTAATTTTTTGTTTTTAAAAAAGGATCTTTTGTCACAAAAGCCTGAGGACTTTCACTGTACATGTGAGATAAATTTGAATTTTTAAAGAATTCCTTTTGAAACATGGCAGTATCTTCAGCTCACATCCCATTCGCTATAGATGATACACTTCATCAACACTCAGAAATTGCCGATTTGCTTATCTTTTCTTGAGGAGACATATACTGCCTGACTAATTTGTCTGGTTGATTTAGATGTTTCAATAGAAGGCAGAACAACAACAAAAAGTAAGATTTATTTTTAATATTCTTGAATTTCCTTGTGTTCTTTCGACCCTGTTTTGTTGATTCTAAACTCCTGAATGTTATGTGTGCTAAGTCACTTCAGTCTTGCCGACTATTTGCCACCCCATGAACTGTAACCTTAGTCCACAAGGCTCCTCTGTCCATGGGATTTCTTAGGCAAGGATACTGGAGTGGCTTGCCATGTCCTCCTCCAGGGGATCTTCTTGACCCAGAGATCAAACCTGCATCTCTTATGTCTCCTTCATTGGCAGGCAGGTTCTTTTTTTTTTTTTAATTTATTTATTTTAGTTGGAGGCTAATTACTTTACAATACTGTAGTGGTTTTTGCCATACATTGATATGAATCAGCCACGGGTTTACATGTGTTCCCCATCCTGAACCCCCCTCCCACCTCCCTTCCCATCCTATCCCTCTGGGTCATCCCATTGCACCAGCCCTGAGCAGTTGTCTCATGCATCGAACCTGGAATGGTGTTCTGTTTCACATATGATAATATACATGTTTCAGTGCTATTCTCTCAGACCGTCCCACCCTCACCTTCTCCCACAGAGTCCAAAAGACCGTTCTATGCATCTGTGTCTCTTTTTCTGTCTCGCATATAGGGTTATTGTTACCATCTTTCAAATTCCGTATATATGCATTAGTATACTGTATTGATGTTTTTCTTTCTGGCTCACTTCACTCTGTATGATGGGCTCCAGTTTCATCCACCTCATTAGAACTGATTCAAATGTATTCTTTTTAATGGCTGAGTAATATTCCATTGTGTATATGTACCACAGCTTTCTTATCCATTCGTCTGCTGATGGACATCTAGGTTGCTTCCATGTCCTGGCTATTGTAAACAGTGCTGCGATGAACATTGGGGTACACGTGTCTCTTTCAATTTTGGTTTCCTCGGTGTGTATGCCCAGCAGTGGGATTGCTGGGTCATATGGCAGTTCTATTTCCAGTTTTTTAAGGAATCTCCACACTGTTCTCCATAGTGGCTGTACTAGTTTGCATTCCCACCAACGGTGTAAGAGGGTTCCCTTTTCTCCACACCCTCTCAGGCAGGTTCTTTACCACTAGCGCCACCTGGAAAGCCCAGGTGTTATATCCTGTTGTAAATAACCACTGAGAGGGGAAGGTGGTGGGCGGCAGGGAGAGGTCAGAGTTCTTTCCTCCGGAAAGCACATTGGTGAATAACAAGGTACATCACGAGTCACCTGAGTCTGAACTTTGAGCAAAGCCAAGGCCATGCCTGGGGACAGCCCAGGAGATCACGGACTACATCGGCTCAAGAGGACATTAGGCGTGAGACTGACTCTGCCCACCCTGTCTACTCACCCCCGTTGTCCTCTGCTGCACCCCGTTTCCCTTCCCCCACATTCTTAACCTTTTTCCTTCCATGAACTCCCTGGACAGTCTGGTGGAGCCTAGGGACAGGCTTCTTAGAGAAATGCTTTAAGATGCATTTAGAAAGATACATAAGGTTACAAAAAAATCTAATCACATTGAGATACTTACCAAATGTATGTTTCTTTATTGATTAAAGACATTGAATAACAAAATCTAACTGCAGGCCCAATAGTTACAAAATTTAATGAATATGAAAAATAATTCAAGATACCCATAGCAACTGTCAATACAATATAACAATACCTGTGACTTCCATTGGTAACATATCACAGGTTCTGCAGTTACTCCTGTGGTTAGCTGCCTTTAGTCAGATTTGAAGATTCAAGGTTCATGAAAATAAAGAAGTCATTTCTTTTTCCCTTGTAAGTTCACAGATCTCCTGAATTCTATCCATGAATCCTTCATGGATACAGAACTCCAGGATAAGAATCCCTGCCCTTATTCTATTCTACTATCTTTCTGCATAGTACTTATTATTTCCTAACATATTACTTACTTATTTTTAAGTTCATTTTTGATCATCTGATTCCCCTTATTAAAATGTAAGCTCCACAAAGTCTGGAGTCTTTGTCTCTTTTGTTTGCTGATGTGTCGTGAAAATCTAGAACAGTGTCTGGAACATCCTAGAGAACCGTAAATACTAGGGGAGTGAGAGAGGCCAGAGATACTAACTCAGTCTAGGTAGGAAGCATGGACTTCTCTTGACTTCTCTCTGACTTCCCTTCCTCCTCTCCTTCTCCATTTTCTATCCTCTTTCTTTATCTTTACAGTCTCTCTCTCCTTTCCTTTCTCTTTTATTAGCCTCTTTTTATTTCTCTCTCATTGAACAGGTATGTACGGTCGCCCTCCATATCCAGGGTTCTTCATTCTCAGATTTGACCAACCTCAGTTAGTAATTTCTAAGGAGAAGACTCTACTATCAATCTATCACTTGAGGCTCCCCAGACTTTCGTATACATGGGAGATCCTGAATCCCACCCCTACCATGGAAACGGAAGGATGACCATACTGACAATGCAACTGTGACAAGGCAGACCCAGGCATTGGGCTCCTAGAGCTCATCGCTTCTGGCTAAGGATGTGGCCTTGTGTGTGTGTGTGTTCAGTCATGTCTGATTCTGTGACCCCATCATGGACTGTAGCCCGCCAGGCTCCTCTGTCCATGGGATTCTCCAGGCCAGAATACTAGAGTGGGTTGCCATTCCCTCTACCAGGGGACCTTCCCAACCCAGGGAAAGAACTGGCATCTCCTGAATTTTAGGCAGATTCTTTACCACTGAGTCATCAGGGAAGCCCAAGGATGTGGCTTTTAGGCTAGTCCAAGTTCAATGTCTGCCTCTACATCCTACCTGTGGTCCAACCTTGGGCAAATCTCTTCATCTGTCTGTGACTTTGTTTCTTTTCCATCATTTATTCATTCATCAGTCAATCATTAGAGGGCTTACCCACCATGCACCTGGTCCTGTACTGGGTATTTGCTGTCTAGTGGGGAGAGAGATGAGTATACACACAACAGTATAATGTGATTAATGCTCTGATGGACAAAGGGCCCATGTGTAGGAGAGTAACTCATGAAATTCTGAGGCCCATGAAATTTAGTCTTAGAGCCATAGTCAAGGATGAACCAGTGACTCCAAGTGAGATATATATATATATTGCATTTCTGGAACAACACTAAGGTGGATTCAAACTCACAGTGCTTGACAAGAATAATTAAATCTCCTTTTAATTTACCCTCAGATTTTTCTTCCCCCAAGCACCTCAGGATTTTGTTGTGTGGATGGACTTAAACCTTTGCCTTCCTTTTGGGGTTGAAGGAAGAAGCCAGGCAGAAATTACATGGCTGTCAATTTCAGGATTCTCTTTGGTTCAGCTCATTTCAGTTCAGTCACTCAGTTGTGTTCAGCTCTTTGCGACTCCGTGGACTCCAGGCCTCCCTGTCCATCACCAACTCCCGGAGCCTACTACACGTCCATTGCATCAGTGATGCCATCCAACCATCTCATCCTCTGTCACCCCCTTCTCCTCCCACCTTCAATCTTTCTCAGCATCAGGGTCTTTTCCAATGAGTCGGTTCTTCACATCAGGTTGCCAAAGTATTGGAATTTCAGCTTCAGCATCAATCCTTCCAATGCATATTCAGGACTGATTTCCTTTAGGATGGACTGGTTGGATCTCCTTGCAGTCTCTTTTATAGATAACAAAAAAGAGAGGGTTGTGGATGCCCCCCTTAGGGCTAATTTTGCCCAAACATCCCAGGGAAGTGATATGTAAGCCAAATACTGAAGAATGAAGAGAGCAGGGCAGAGTTCCTGGTAGTGTGGGGGTCTGGGGAATGAGAGCTCATGGCCCTTAACTGGGGGAATTCACTCTGCCTGGAGCATAGAGGATGAATAAGAGGCTGGCAAGAGGAAGGGTGATGGGGAAGGTGGAATGGAGGGAGATGGGAGGGGGCAGTGGGCCAAGTCATGCATGGCCTTATAAACCTCATCAAAGCATTGGGATGTATCAAGAGATAACAGAAAGTTAGAGGGTGACAAGATCAGGGTTTTTAAAAGTCCTTATTGACTGCAGAGTGGGAATAGATCAGAGGCCATAAGATTAGGAGGCAGAGGATGAGTGAGACCTGGGCCATGGTGGTGGTGACAGCAGAAATGACTGGCTTCAAGAGACATTCCAGGGATTTCCCTAGTAGTCTAGTGGCTAAGATTCTGCACTCCCAATGCAGGGGCCTGGGTCTGATCCCTGGTCAGGGAGCTAGATTCCACAGGCTGCAACTAAAGATCCCACAAGCCTCAACTAAGACCCAGCACAGCAAAATAATTTCTTTTTTTTTTTTTTTTAGAAAAAGAGAGAGACATTCCAAAGTTGGAATCTATAGACCTTAATGACTAGCAGCATATGGGGTGGGGGTGGAGGGAATATTACCTGTTAAATTGTGTCTCCCACCAAAAACAGACATGTTGAAGTCCTAGCCCTCAACACCTCAGAATGGGACCTTACTTGGAAGCTGGGCCATTACAGATGTAATTAGTTAAATCAAGATGAGGTGGTGGTGCAGCAGTGTGAGTGCTACTCCAAAAGAACTGATGTTCTTATGAGAAGACAGCCATGTGAAGGCAGAGACACTGGGAGGAAGCCCTGTGAAGATGGCAAGTTGGAGGGATGCACCCACGAGCCAAGGAGTGCCAAGGGCTGCCGGAGCATCCTTGGAAGGGGCGAGGGTGGATCTCCCTCCAGGTTTCAGAGGGAGCATGGCCTGTAGACACTGATGTCAGACTTTGTGCCTCAAGAACTGTGAGACAATACATTTCTGGTGTTTAAGCCACGGAGTGTGTGGTGCTTGATTATACCAGCTAAAGGAAATGAATACTAGAGGCCAGAGTGGTGAACATATGCTACTCTGAACTTCGATTTTATAACAATTACAGAGCAAGAGGTGCTGGAAAATGTGAACACAGACTAAAAGGGAAATGCTCAAAGGCTTCATATGGATTCAGAAATGCCTGGAGACCCACAGCTGCTGCTGAAATTCAGCCTCCTCACTCCATGGGTTTGTCTGGTGGTTTAGATGTGGTTTGTTGTTGCTCAGTCATATCTGACTCTTCGCGACCCTGTGTGGACTGTAGCCCGCCAGGCTCCTCTGTCCATGGGATTCCCTAGGCAAGAATGCTTGAGTGGGTTGCCATTTCCTTCTCCAGAGGATCTTCCTGACCCAGGGATTGAACCCATGTCTCCTGCATTGGCAGGGGGATTCTTTGCCGCTGAGCCACCAGGGAAGCCCTTAGATGCAGTGGTGTGTGTAAAATTGCTTTGTACACAGAAAGTGCTCTGGGAGTGTTAAAAACTTTGTCTTTATTTTTAATTAAATAAAAACACAAAGCGGTGTGTTGGAGTTGTCCACATAAATAGTTCCCACCCACAGGCCTGGTGACATAATTCATGGAGCCCAGTGCATGTTGAAAATGTGAGCCTCTGGTCCAGAAATTATTGAGAATTTCCAGACTGTCAGAAGAGCATCAGGTCAAGCACACTATCCTGTGTACCTGCCCTTGGGAGGGGGGAGCTAGACCAACAGGGAGGCATTAGAATGCTGAACTGTGCCCAGAAAATCACAGGATCTGACTGGAGGGACGAGGGGAGGCAGAGAGGAAAGGCTCAGGACTGGGAATGGAGGGATGAAAGTTGCGTGTTGAATGGAGACTGCCCAGCTCAACAGAGGACAGAGGTTCAGTGAGAATGAATGCAAAATACTTGTAGACAGCTAGATTGGACCTATACTGCGGACGGCCTTTAGTACCAAGCAAGGATGTTCAACTCTGTATTTTTATCAGCAAGGGAGAAGCCCTGAATATTTTTGAGCAAGAGTCCAAGCTGGTAGGGAGTGAAAAATGGAAAGGGAAGTTGGAAACAAAAGCTATAAGGTTTTGAGTTCAGATCAATCCCACTTTGTAAACTATAGCCAAAAGAAGACTTAATCCCTCTCCCAGCTCTGTATGCATGACACCCGCCTATTTGCTGAATCACATCCTTGGTGTGATGGTGTATCATTTCAACCGGGTTTAGCACATACCCTCACTCCAAGATATACCTGTTCACTTTTTGGTCTGTTTTGTAATAATTGGAGAAGTTACAGAAGATGCCTATACATTTGCTGCTGCTGCTCTTTAGTCACTAAGTCAGGTCTGACTTTTGTGACCCCATGGACTGTAGCCTGCCAGGCTCCTCTGTTCATGGGATTTCCCAGGCAAGAATACAGGAGTGGGTTGTCATTTCCTTCTCCAGAGGATCTTCCTGATCCAGGGATTGAACCCTTGTCTCCTGCTTGGCAGGCTGACTCTTTACCACTGAGCCACCAAGGAGGCTACAGCTATACATTTAGTATCTCTTTATTAATAAAATTTACAACCCCGTGATCTTTTTACAATGGTCTCAGATCATTGTATCCTGAGAGAGAATTTTCTTCTAGAGTATTTTGAGGTCTAGTTCTAGGTCAATTCTTCCTTCAACCCCCTTGCTGCTTTGTCATCTGAGGACTTCCCTGATAGCTCAGTTGGTAAAGAATCCGCCTGCAATGCAGTTGACCCTGGTTTGATTCCTGGGTTGGGAAGATCTACTGAAGAAGGGATAGGCTACCCACTCCAGTATTCTGGCCTGAAGAATTCCATGGACTGTATAGTCCATGGGGTTGCAAAGATGCAACTGAGCGACTTTGACTTTGTCATCTGAACAATACAGTTAGTTAGGCCCATGGGTAAAATGCCAAAGCATCTGTTTATATGTTCCATCATCTCTTCCTCATCATCAAATGTACCCACCTCTCTACAATAACGGCCCTTTATCTCACATACCTGTGGCCACGTGGCAATCATTCTAGCCCAAAAGGCTGCATCAGGATCTCAGGCTTTCTAAATAATTTGTCTTAGCTATAGAGCCAGTGGAGCTCTAGTTTAAAATGCAGGGGCCAAAAGCATCCTTTGGGTTTCATGCTTGAAAGGAGTATTCAAATGTCCCTTATTTCAACCACTACCTTTAACAGTATGATTTTTTGACAATGGGAACAGCTTGTGCCTGTGTGCGTGCTAAGTTGCTTCAGTCATGTTCAACTCTTTGTGATCCTATGGACTGTAACCCACCAGCCTCCTCTGTCCATGGGATTCTCCAGGCAAGAATGCTGGAGTGGGTTGCCATGCCCTCCTCCAGGAGAGCTACCTGACCCAGGGATCAAACCTGCATCTCTTGTATCTTGTGGTTTCTTTACCACAACCGCCACCTGGGAAGCCCAGGAACAGCTCAAGTCCTGCTAGTTTCCTTTCATCCTCTTTTCTTTTTCCTCCACAACTGTTTTCTATTCACCTTTTATCCTACCTTTAAAGCAAGAAAAACTGAAACAATTATTTGGTAAATCTCCCCTCCTGTCAAGACAACAAAACCTATACCGCATGAGCGATCAGGCAAGAGCAATTGGCAAGAAAACAATGCTTGAAAAGAGAAATGATTCCTTAAACTCCTGGAGGAAAGAAATCAAGTTTGCACTGGGATCAAACTAAATTAAGTTACATGGTAGTAAGGAAAAATGTTAATGTCAGACCATTTTCTCCCTTGCTCCTATGTATTCAGTCTTATGGTAATTAAGGTAGGAGGTTTAGGTCTCCACATGAACTTTGTATGACTTAGTGGGTGTAATCATGATGGCACTGTTGATTGATACAGGTTCTAGATTTTATGTCTGCTTATTCATAAATCAAACAAACAAAAAGAAACCCTAACAGATACAGTGGAAGCCATGGCCCCAGTTATGTAACACGGCTGATGTAACAGATCAAAAGCTATAACAGCCTAACACGATGGCAGCTGACTTCTCATAGCAGTCCAGAGTCAGTGTTTAGCGGGTGGCCTTCCGAGCAGTGATGCAGGGACTCAGGCTTCCTCCACTGGTGTGTGGGACCTTGGGGTCCTTGGCTTCCAGCTGAGAAACAAGAGAGAATGGGGGTTCCCAGTGGGAGGTTTCCATGGGTGAGGCCTAGGCGTGATGTTCCTCTCTTCTGTCCTCACTCCAAGAGATGCAACTCAGTCTTGTGGCTTCCTCTAACCACATGGGGACTAGGAAACATGGGTCTGTGGGAGTGTCCAGGAGCAGGAATGCAGATTATAGGAAACCTCACAGTCCTTGAACCACCAAAGGTCTGGTTCTGCACCAGGTCATGTTCAAAGAAATAGAGGTCAGTTTCAAGAAATAATCACAATAAAAAAGTTAAATTTAAACCCTGGCTGCTGCCACTCAAGAAAACATCAAAAAAGAATCGTATTCTTAATGCACAAACTCTGTAAGTCTTCTTCTCTCGACATTTGTGTGTGTCCCGTACTCATGGCCACAACCCAAAGTCCTCACCTCCCTACTCCAAGCTCCTAAATCTCTTTGCAGCTTAGATTGCTTGGACTTTTTCCTCCCTTTCACCCTAGCTGTGCCTCACTTAACCCTCTGAGCTTCAATTTCCCCATGTGTGAAATGAAAAACTTGAACAAGATGACTTTCATGTATTCAACACTCAACGAATATTTATTTAAGTGCCCACTGGGCTAGGCCAGCTCAAACATCCTCAGACACTATGAAAAGGGCAAAATGCTTAAATCAGGGACTTTGTCCCATGGTGAATGAGAATTCACACCCCATAGGTTTTATCAGCTTTTTGTGTAATGAGGAGACAGATTTTTCTGATAAAAAATAAGGTCCTTATCTTTGTGTCATTAAGAAATGGTCAACAAAATTCACTGCAATTTATGAAAAACAGAAGCTACCATTTCTTTAAAAAAGGCATTCACTTTGGGGAATCCAGTTTCTACAGGTGAAAATATGAATATGTAACAATATAGGCACTGGAGTGTTTGAAACCTTATTGCTGAATACTTTATTGTTCTTGTCATGGTCAAAGACTAGACTTTGATCTGAAGAAGGACCCTGGGCATTATCTACCCAAAGCAGGAGACATGATGTAGCTAAAAATAATGGATTTGAATTATATTCATTGGTGAATTAAGTAAGTTTCAGAGTAAGTTGCCTCATGTCAGCCCACATTTGTAAAAAGAACTTGAAAACTCCCGACTGTGCTGTGTGTGTCTTTGTGTGATCCTGGCAAAGGGTGCCGAAAGCTGCTTACCCCAGTCATTCTACTTCTGTCAGGACAAGGGTCAGGCCTGGAGATGTAAGAAGATTAACTTTTCCTTTGCACATCTTTGGAGTTTGTTTTGTTTTTCCCTTTTTTCCTTTTCTCGAAATGATTGCATGCATGTGTGCATGCTCGGTTTCTTGGTTTTGTCTGACTCTTTTTGATCCCATGGAAGGTAGCCCGCCATCCACCTCTGTCCATGGAATTCTCCAGGCAAGAACACTGGAGTGGGATGCCATTTCCTCCTCCAGGAGATCTTCCTCAACCCAGGGATGGTACCTGGGTCTCTTGTGTCTCCTGCATTGGCAGGCAGATTCTTTACCACTGAGCCAATGATTGCATACTTTGGAATTAAAAGAATTTTAAGTATGATTTAAAGATACTAGAAAAATGATACAGATGAACCTATTTGCAGGGCAGGAATAGAGATGCAGCAGTCGAGAATGGACATGTGGACACAGTGGGGGAAGGGAGGGAAGGATGAATCGGGAGACTGCGATTGACGTATATACACCACCGTGTGTAAAATAGATAGCTCGTGGCAACCTGCTGTACAGCGCAGGGAGCTCAGCTCAGTGCTCTGTGGTGACCTAGATGGGTGGGATGAGGTTGGGGTTGGGAGGGAGGCTCAAGAGAGATGGGATATATGTATACATATAGCTGATTCACTTCACTGTACAGCAGAAACTGACACAACATTGCAAGGCACCTATACTCCAATTTTAAAGGGGAAAATAAAAGTGAAAGTGTTAGTCGCTCAGACGTGTCCGACTCTTTGCCAGCCCATAGACTGGGGTTTGCCAGGCTCTTCTGTCCTTGGAATTCTCCAGACAAGAAGACTGGAGTGGGTTGCCATTCTCTCCTACAGGGGATCTTCCTGACCCAGGGATGGAACCCCGGTCTCCTGCATTGCAGGCGAATTTTTTACCATCTGAGCCACCAGGGAAGCCCCTTTCAAGTGTGAGGGGGGATAAAGATACTAAACATAAACAAAGATGCATTTTTTTTTCTTTTCTAAAAAAATTTATTTATTCATTTTTGGCTGCGCTGGGTCTTCGTTGCTGCACATGCGCTTTCTCTAGTTACAGTGAGCCAAGGCTTCTCTTTGTTGCAGGGCTTCTAGTTGCAGTGGCCTTTCTTATTGCAGAGCATAGGCTCTAGGCTCGACGGTTTCAGTCATTGCGGCACATGGGGTCAGCAGTTGGGGTCTAGAGTGTGGGCTCAGGACTTGTGGCATGGAGGCTTTGTTGCTCCTTGGCATGTGGGATCTTTCTGGACCCAGGATAGAACCTGTGTCCCCTGCGTTGGCAGGCAAATTCTCAACCACTAGACCACCAGAGAAGCCCCCAAAGATGCATTTTATGATGACATGTAAACGGGTGGTAGTTTTCATGAAATCTAGAAAAAAGTGACGAGGAAGAATGTGTCTCTGTGTCTCCACGCTGTAACATTCTATCCCCTGGGAAAGCACTTTCCAAAGCAGGACTTGTGTGTGTATCAGGTTATGCTGTTCCCCACAGTAAGTGCCCTGGAGACTCTGCCTCCATGCCTGGCAAGCTCTTTCCCCTTTAGAAACGCAGTTTATCAGTTTTGTGTCTATCAGAAGTGAAAATGAAAGCTGCTCAATCACGTCCGACTCTCTGTGACCCCATGGACTACACAGTCCATGGAATTCTCCAGGCCAGAATACTGGAGTGGGTGGCCTTTCCCTTCTCCAGGGGATCTTCCCAACCCAGGGATCGAACCCAGGTCTCCTGCATTGCAGGTGGATTCTTTACCAGCTGAGCCACGAGGGAAGCCCAAGAATACTGGAGGGGGTAGCCTATCCCTTCTCCAGGGTATCTTCCTGACCCAGGGATAGAACCGGCGTCTCCTTCATTGCAGGTGGATTCTTTACCCACTGAGCTATCTGGGAAGCCCAGGGCAGAAGGGAATAGGACCAAATACTTGGCCTGTAGATCCCTCGCTCTCATATACTGGTGCTGTGATTTGGGGGAAAAAACAAAGCCAGTCTGTGGTTTGGTTAGAGTGAATCAACTCATCAGATCCTGATGACTCTTGGGTAAAATGAGAACAAACAAAAATAGACTTATCAAAACCACAAGGCTGAGATCTGGACCCCGGCCCTGCAAGATTTGGTGGAGACGCAATCGCTCTGAGGCAAAGAGCCAATCAGCCTGACTCATGATCTGTTTGGTGGTTGTCTTCTGGCCTGTTTTATCACCCACTCTCTTGTCTTTATTCTCTCTGCAGTTCCCAGAGGTTGAAGATGCTGTCTTTTAGGTCAATTTGCTAGAAAACTTTGGGCTTCCCAGGATGTACTAGTGGTGAAGAACGCACCTGCCGATGTAAAAGACTCAAGAGACACAGGTTTGATCCCTGGATTGGGAAGATCCCCTGGAGGAGGGCATCGCAACTCACTCCAGTATTCAAATTAAAACATTCATAGCCATGTAGGTGGTTGTGCTTCAGGAATTCCACGAAGCAAAGTTGGTTAGCTGGGATGTGGAACAGTGAGAAGGGTCAGGCACCTTGTCTACTCAGACAGTCGTAGGAGCTGAGCTTGCTCTGAGCCAGGCCTTTGTCTACTAGGTCAAGTCTGCTGTGAAGGATGAATGAGGGAGGAGAGAAAGGATTACTCTCACTCCTTTCCTCCAAAAGAGATGTCTTGAAAAATGCACTTTTTAAGTTATAAGCACCACTTGGTATTATTTGAGGTTCAGACAGGGGCTTCCCAGGTGGTGCTAGTGGTAAAGAACCTGCCTGCCAATTCAGGAGATGTAAGAGATGCAGTTTCAATCCCTGGGTCAGGTAGCTCCCCTGGAGGAGGGCAAGGCAACCCACTCCAGTATTCTTGCCCGGAGAATCCCATGGACAGAGGAGGCTGGCGGGCTACAGTCCACAGGGTCATAGAGTCGGACATGACTAAAGCGACTTAGCACACACGCATGAAGTTCAGATAAGAGACCATTAGTAGGAAACAAGGCAAAATGGCAATGGAAGAGAGGAGTGATGTGTGTTTGATGTGACATCATCTGACCTACACCAAGAAGAGTAATGTGGGCTATTTGTCTATAGCCTGCCAAATTCATGGCTAACTAGGATCACCAGCTCTACACATGCAATCGAATGGTTATCTATCAGGTGAATGGCATAAAACTTCATGAGGAAGAAAAATAGTGTAAAACATCTCTGCAGGTATCCCATTTGTCACAGGTACATTTTAAAAGTATTTATTGAATGTCTACTATGTGCCAGACATTGTTTTAGCAGATGGCATCCATCAGTGAACACCTCTCACAATCTTGTAGTGCTAGGCAGAAGAGAAACCCAGAAGAAACGAACAAACAAATAATATCCAGGCAGTATGTGATACTGGCCAAATGAAAGATGCATATTATAAATTCTATTGACTTTTAGGGGATGGAAAGATCACAGTCTGCTGAAATAGTCAAGAAAAGCTTAAATTTTGAGCCAGACATTTAGGGATGGATTTGATTTAGAAAAGCAGAGAAGAAAAGGAAACATATTTCACGTGAGTTGGGGCAGCATAATAGCAGGAACATTTACAAAGTGCTCTCCAGTTTGCAGAGCATTTTCTCATCCATGCTATAGAGTGGAAAATGAGCAAAGTGTTTCAGAGCCAAGAGCTGAGATGAAGCTGACTTAACAGAAGGGAACCATCCCTCCTTTCTCCTCCACCCTTCCTTCCAGGTCAGGGTTCATGGTTTCACACGGACTTGCTAATCTAGAGCTCTTCTACAGGAGAATTTCTCCCCACAGACATGGCAAAGGGAACCAGGAAGCTATATTCTTCTGGGTATCACTCATGAGTGTGCGTGTGTGTGTGTGTGTGTGTAGTTCATACAACGCAAACTAACAGTTGGCATGGGGCACTGTATTTGGGATGAATAAGACATTTTGCAGCTTATAATTTCAAATTAAGTGACTGCTGGACCTTGAAGGACTTCTCTTTCTTAGCCAACCTTGCTTCTCATCCCTTCCCAGTTCAGATCTATTCTTCCTCCCTATTTCACAGCCCCACCTGACTTTCCCCCTTCTACTCTTGCTATGTGCTGCTTGCTCCACCAAACCAGACCCTACCATCACCCTTCAGTTTTCAGGTCAAGCCCTACCACTGTCACTAGCTCCTCTCCATCTGTTTGTGTCATAGTGATTGTTTGCACCCTCCTCATCTCTGCGATGGTTCTTACTATTAGGTGGAGGTGTAACATATCCTTTTGAAACTCTGATGAATGCTTTGGACCCTGGACACATATATGCAAAAAAAATGTGTCTAACTTCAAGAGACTCATGTTTCCTTGAGAACTTCACTCTCATAGCACACATTTCTTTGGTGCAAACTGTATACTTCAATGCTTTCAAATATACTTCTATATTATTTTGTCTAACATATATTTTAATGTCATAATTAGAACTAACCCTGAAAATAAAGCAATTTTAGAATTTTTGGTAGCCTTCTTAGAATTAAGTAGAATATAGAGTACATGGGAGGTATATAATAATAGAAAAAAAGAATGAATAAACAAACTGTGGTACATCCGTACAATGGAATATCATTCAGTGATGAAAACAAATGAGCTATGAAACCACAGAAAGATGTGCAAGAACTTTAAATGCGTATTGCCAAATGAAAGAAGCCAGTCTGAAAAGGCCACATGCTATGTAATACCGACTATGACATTCTTGAGTAGGCAAGCCCGTGGAGACGTTAAAAAGATCATTGGTTTCCAGAGATCCCACGGGGAAGGCAGAACAACAAAGAAAATCACAGGGGATCTGGGGGACAATGAAACTATTCTCTCTGACCCTGTAATGGTGGGTATATGTCACTGCACATTTGTCAAGCCCACAGAATATAGAACACCAAGAGTGAACTCCAGTGTGAACTGTGGACTTTAGGCAATAACATATCAATATTGGCTTATCAATTGTACAAATGTACTATACTAAGGTTTGTAGTTGTTCTTCAGTCACTAAGTTGTGTCCAGCTCTTTTGTGACCTCCGGGAACTATAGCCTGCCAGGTTGCTCTGTCCATGCAATTTGCCAGACAAAAATACTGGAGTGGAGAATCTTAACCACTGGATTGCCAAGGAAGTGCAATGATTCAACATTTAATACACATTTCAACGTGAAAAATCCCATTAGCATGTAATTAGTGAGTCAGACACAAACGGAGAGAAGGCGTACCAAGACATGGTAGTTACTTAAAAGAGTTCTTTTTGGTTTGTGTCTATATTCCTAACAGAAGCTTTGAGGAAAAGCCATATCTCTCTGGAATAAAATGAGTATTTGGGGCCACAGAATATCAGTTTAGTGAGTAAAGGGCCAATTCAGAGTCTTGTTCTCAACTTTGAAGGAACATAGTTAGAGGTGACTGACCCAGGAAACTTCTACCCCGAGGTTATTTATGCCTGAATTGATTACTCTGAGGTCAGCCAAGGATTTTGGCCACAGTATTAGCCATTTGCCCCACACTGATGCTTACATAATATCATCTTGTTTTGTTTTTTAAAAGCCTGAATTGATGGAGTGACCATTCCAAAGTCCTAGTATTCGGTTCATCTTAACAAGTAAAGCTAATTATGCAGTGATTCAGCTGGTTGGGTGGAAAGCCATCCATTATGAGACGAGAAAAAAGGAAAGCTTTCCCTCTACTCAACCATCCTTTTCTATCCCAAACAAATCTCCCAACTCTTTTACCTTCCTGTTTGCTTTTTGGCTTTGGGGTGAAGAGAGGAAAAGAGAGAAGCATTAAGTAAAGGATCAGCAAATGAAGGTTCCCAGATGGTCTGTGGGTCACTCTGCTGTCCCGAGTCCACTCACACAGGACACAGTGGATGCAATATTCAAGCTTCCCAAGGAGAGCCACGCTGCCCTCTCAGTGACTTTTGACCTCAACCACTGTTCTGGCCATGCAAAGTATTAATTTGATTCTGTTTATTATCTTCTTCAATAATTATAAAAATAATGTTTTCCAGATAAAACAAAGACACTGCTTGCTTCGACTCTTCTCCCCAATGATTCGTGATACGCATTCAAGGTGCAGAGCCTGGGGGTCGCCATTGTATACACATAATAAATCTTAATTTATCTGGAATCCAGGCAGTCATGAAGCTTGGATGACAAGGATTTTTCTTTCTTTCTTTTTTTAACAGACAGAAGTCAGGGAGGGCAGTCATTGCTCAGACAAGTGTTGTTCTGAATCTCTGAGCTCTGTAGGGGAGAAGTTGGGTGAGCAGGCGAACTGAGACAGAAGACAAGTGAGCCGGAGGGAAAGAAAGAAGTTGTTGAAGCAGGAAGAGAAAAAGGCATTTAAGGGAAGGAAGATAAGACACGGAAGCTAGGAGGGGAGAAGGGGATTGTCAGCAGGGGAGACAGGGGAGACTGAGTGGGTGGAGCAAGTGTTTGCTGTGCTGTGAGCAGAGGCAGCCAGGTATATTGCTCTGCAAACCACATTATTAGCTGCCTGCCATATGGCTTCTGAGATAGGTGGGGAAAGCAAAGACAGAAAATAAAATGTTAGTCAGTTGTGCTAATACTGAAAAAGAATGTGTAAATTTTGAGAAGGGAGAGGACAGGAGCCCTCTAAGGGGGAGATCAGTGTCTTTGTACATTTCATCGAGGTTCAAAGAGGACATTTTCCCAAACCATGTTAGTTCTATCTCAAAGTTTCAAATCAACCATAACTCATGTTCTTAATGGTGCCCCCGAAGCATGGTAAGCACCTAAAGGAAACTTCCGAATTTTCAGAGATTAGCTATGTTGAGCATGGTTTGACTAGCAAATGCAGATTGAATGTTAGGTGAATGTTGGTGTTTTCACATTTTTGGAAGATTGTGAATCCACATGTGAGAGAGAAAATCACCCTCAGTTACCTAGCATGCAGTCCATCTGGCAACCAGTTTGGACATCACATCTGATGCCGTTAACTGTATTTATTGGCTGATGGACATTTCCGTCTGGGAGCCCTGTCATCATTTTAAAACATTATTGGAAATTGCCTCATCTCTCCACCTGTCTTTTTCTGGAACATTGGCATCATTCATCTTTCATCTCACCTTTGATTCTCTTTTCTTTATCTCCAAGGGCTGCCAACTATTTCTTCCAAATTTCTCAGTCCCTCCTCAACATCCTCACTGCCCTGAATTATGCCCCGGTGGGCTTCCCTGGTAGCTCAGCTGGTAAAGAATCTGCATGCAATGCAGGAGACTCCGGTTCAACTCCTGGCTCAGGAAGATCCCCTGAAGAAAGGATAGACTACCCACTCCAGTATTCTTGGACTTCCCTGGTAGCTCAGCTGGTAAAGAATCTGCTTGCAATGTGGGAGACCTGGGTTCGATCCCTGGGTTGGGAAGATCCCCTGGAGGAGGGAGGCTACCTACTCCAGTATTTCTGGCCTGGAGAATCCCATGGACTGTATAGAGTGGAAAGTGAAAGTGTTAGTCACTCAGTTGTGTCCGACTCTTGGACTGTAGCCCACCTGGCTCCTCTGTCCATGGGATTCTCCAGCTAAGAATACTGGAGTGGGTTGCCATTTCCTTCTCCAGGGGATATGGGGTCACAAAGAGTGGGACACGATGGAGTGACTTTCGATTTCATTTTCCTTACTTACTGGCCTGCCTCGCCACTCTTTTTATTCATGACACGCTCATCCTAGAACAACTTTCTCAACATTGCTTTCATCCGGATCCGATCTCAGAGCCCGGAAGGTCTCCGCATTGCCCTGGCAGCCAGCCTTAGCCTGCCCTGCCTGACTTATTATCAAGTCTTATCTGTTCATTTCTGGGCACTCTCCAACCACATCTCTTCTAGTGGGGAGCAAGTTTTCACACCAGAAACTTGCAGATCATCCTGTACTCCTCCCTCTCTTTTGATTATCCACCACCAAGTTCTGTGGGCTTCTCTGGTGGCTCAGCAGTAAAGAGTCCACCTGCAATGCAGGAGACGCAGGTTTGCTCCCTGGGTGGGGAAGGTTGCCTGGAGAAGGAAATAGTAACCCACTCCAGTATTCTTGCCTGGAGATAAATGTGCCAGTCTGGCGGTACTAGCTCACCCGTGCCTTCTCACTGCACTTCAGATAAAAATTCAAAACCCTGCTGTCACCTCCAAGGTCCTGCATGACTGCCTCCCTGCCTCCTTCCCCCAGACCTCACGTCGCCTGATCACACTGGCCTCACCGCGCTGTCCCACCTCACCCAGGGTCTCCGCCCACTGCTCATTTGGACCACCCCTCTCTCTGCTTGAACGGCAGGTGCCCTCTCCCCTCTGGGCTCTTGGCTTCAATATCACATCTTCAGGGAAGACTTTTGGGGCCTCCCTAAGGACTGTCATTCCTCCTTTCCACCATTACTCTTATTGCCATTATTCATTTCCTCCAAATGTTTCATCCTAATTTGCAGTTATTTTGTTTATTTGCATGTTGTCTGTCTGCCCTCTGGACTCTATAAGTTCCAAGAGGGTCTAGACCATGTCTGTCTTGTTGACCATCATTTCCTCAGCTTCAGCACAATGCTCAACATATTAGGTTTGCATCAATTTAATACACTAGCTGTTGTAATACTATTTCACTGTTTATGTTATTATGAATTTGTATATTATTATGTATTCTTATTATTAAATTTTTACTTATGTTTCTTCACAATTCCAGACTTTGTGGATGGAATATCCTCTCTTCTAGTTAGAGATGTCTGTGCCTTTTTCTACCTCTCCTTGTCTCCTCTGGTACATTCTCCCATGGGCATTCTTACTATCCTAAATTTTCAGTCTTTTCCCATCGACTGTTTAACTTTGTGTTTCACCTTAAAAAACTCTCATATGACTCAATCACACCTTTCTTCTTCTTTTTATACAAACCTGAATAGGAATAGACTATGCATGCATGCTAAGTCGCTTCAGTCATGTCCAGCTCTTTGCAACCCTATAGACTATAACCTGCCAGGCTTCTGTGCCCAGGGAATTCTCCAGGCAAGAATACTGGAGTGGGTAGCCATGCCCTCCTCCAGGGGATCTTCCTGCCTCAGGGAGCAAACCCATGTCTCTCAGCGTCCTGTGTTAGCAGGCCAGTACTTTATCACTAGCACCACCTGGGAAGCCCAGGAATAGTCTATACCCAACTCTATTTCCTCACTCTCATTTATTTCTTCCCTGTATTCAGCATCTTCCTATCAAGTGTTTTTAATTCAGTTCAGTTCAGTCACTCAGTTGTGTCCGACTCTTTGCAACCCCATGAACTGCAGCACGCCAGGCCTCCCTGTCCATCACCAACTCCCGGAGTCCACAGTCCAACTCTCACATCCATATATGACTACTGGAAAAACCATTGCCTTGACTAGACGAACCTTTGTTGACAAAGTAATGTCTCTGATTTTTAATATGCTGTCTAGGTTGGTCATAACTTTCCTTCCAAGGAGTAAGTGTCTTTTAATTTCATGGCTGCAATCACCATCTGCAGTGATTTTGGAGCCCCCAAAAATAAAGTCAGCCACCGTTTCCACTGTTTCCCCATCTATTTGCCATGAAATGATGGGACTGGATGCCATGATCTTAGTGTTCTGAATGTTGAGCTGTAAGCCAACTTTTTCACTCTCCTCTTTCACTTTCATCAAGAGGCTCTTTAGTTCTTCTTCACTTTCTGCCACAAGGGTGGTGTCATCTGCATATCTGAGGTTGTTGATATTTCTCCCGGCAATCTTGATTCCAGCTTGTGCTTCATCCAGCCTAGCGTTTCTCATGATGTACTCTGCATATAAGTTAAATAAGCAGGGTGACAATATATAGCCGTGACGCACTCCTTTACCTATTTGGAACCAGTCTGTTGTTCCATGTCCAGTTCTAACTGTTGCTTCCTGACCTGCATACAGGTTTCTCAAGAGGCAGGTCAGGTGGTCTGGTATTCCCATCTCTTTCAGAATTTTCCACAGTTTTTAATTACTTCAAATTAATTTCAGAAGCACTTTTTAGAAAATTTTGAAAATAATCCCACTGGCATTTTACTTAGGATCACATTAACTTTAGTTAGCTTTGTTAGTTTGAGGGGAATTAATATCTCTGTAATATGGAATTCCTTCTAATCAAGGACCCAATACATTTTTCCATTCATGTATTTTTAAATTAAATGATGTTTTCTTTGTGTTGGTCCTTTCATATTATTGCTAAATTTCCCGTCAATATTCAACAGTTTCAATAGAGTATGTCTAATCTTGGACTCTTCTTATTAATTTTGCCTGACACATAATGAGCTTTGATCAATGATTGTAGGTCTTGCTTCAACTTAAAAAGATTTTCTTTTCTAATAGCCTTATATTATCATATATTATCCTTATAATATTATTAAAAAACTAGACTTCTGTTGTTTATCTTCTACTTTCAGACCTGGTTTCAGATAATTTTGACCTGTTTGTCCTTTTCTCTATGTGAAATAAAGCCCCAAGCTAGTCTTTCTTTTCATGGCTTGAATTTTATTTTGTGTCAGTTCTAATCATAGTTTATGCTAAATTCCTTCAAAATTCCACTGTCATTAAGTGCTTTCTTTCATTATTTTCTTAATTCTGACAACTTCCTTATATCACAATGTTGACTCATCTCATTTTTTACCATTTATTTCATGGAGCCTGTAATTTTTATTTTGCCTTCTAACAAATGTAGCTTAAATTTACTTCTGTTTTCTATGGTAGTTTTTTTCTTTTAATATGTAATTTTAACATTTCTTGAGTGTTGTGTTTATCTTCATGATACAGGATTATTTCACAGGTCACGTGTTTTTTTTATTTTCCTCTTCATTTGTTCTGAGTGAAGAAAGATCTGTCTTGACTTAACATTCACGCCAGGTCTCTCCCTCCTTCTTCCTTTTCTCTCTCTCTCCTTCCTCTTGAAACCCTCTTCTTGACCTTCTCTCTTGCTTCCTTCTCAAAAGAGAGTCTCTGAATGTGAGTCTCTGAAGAAGCACCTTGCTTCTCCCCTTTGCTCCTTCCTCCGCCCACTGTTCTTTCCACTCTAGACACTCCCCTTGGCAGCCTCACATGCCCTAAAGTTTTCACTACTGTCCCTACACAGATGGTGTCCAGCCCAGGTCCCCAGCCCAGCTGCCTTTGCAGCTTCCTTTAAGCAGCCAGTTGTCTGCTGGATAGTCTCTCCCGGTACTCATGGACCAAACACCAAAAATTCAGTGCCCTGGGCTCACAGAATATGCCTTCCCCACAGTGAGCGAGTCCATCTAGCCTGGCAGGTGTCCCTGACCTCTAGTTCGGCCACTCTCCAGGCAGGTGATGCTCCCCGCTTCTGTGAGGAAGATCACCCCTCCTAAACCTCCTTGAAGTCTCAGGCCCCAGCTCCTCAAGGCGGCTGCAAGTTCACACGGGGTCTGGCCTCCTATGCCTTGCTGCCGCTGGGTTCTCTCCCCAGCTCTCCGCACAGCCTGGAGGCCCACTTTTATTTTCTGTGGTCTTGTCCTCACCCACTGTTAAATGACCTTCTGGGGAGGAAATAATCCCTGATCTGTAGCCCTTGTGTCTTTTCTGGTATAAACATGGCCATCATAGCCAATTTCAGATGAACCTGATGTGAGTGAATGTGGAACTGGGAAGAGTAGCCACCATTAGACAATATTTCCATCACACACATATTAATACAATAGCCCTAAAAACCCTCGAGGCATAGATAATAGTAAAATGTAATGCAGTAATTAGGAAGTAATACATTTTCAGTATTTGTTATCTTTGCTTTTCATATTATCTAATTGTAAATGAATACAATTCAATTGTTAATAATGACCATGTTTTACAACCAGCTTGCAAGATTCCTAAATATTTAATGATCATTCCTAGTGAACTGATTTGAACCAGCTCCAGGGCACCACTGACCCCTTCCCCAGAGTTCCCTCCTCCCCACTGACATCCGGTCAATACGTGTTCTTTTAGGGGTCAGTGCTGCTTAGGGAGGGAAACCTGAGTCTAATTTGTCTCAACCATTGTTCTTACCACGTTGAGTCTATTTATACACCTATCTCTCCTCCTATTCCACGAGCTTCTTGAAGGCAGAGGCTGTGCCTTTGTAATCCTAGTACAATGCCTGGTACAAAGTGGACACTCAGTAAACTGTTGTTCAAAGAATGGATGATGCCTTCCCTGTTGGTACCATCCTTTCCTCATCCATATCCCTTCCCATCCACTACAGGAAGGGCCTTTGGCTACACGATGGTACAGTGTTCTGGCTCTCAATGAAAACAATGCTTGCTGATTGGATTAACTGACCAAGTAGACTAGAACATTTACAGGTGAGAATAGTTTACCCACATACATTAGAGGTAGGAAAGGATGTACTCTCCTAACAAGTCTCCAGACATGGGGCTCCCATGCCTATCACAGCTCATGACTATAGGATGCAAATTCATCATTCGTGGGAAAGTGGCCATTCAAAGCACTTGTACACATTTAATGTCCTGCAGCCTTTGAAGCTCAGACCTAGTCTTTTTTATGGAATGAAAATTGACATTCTAAAGCATCATTCTGACTGATAAAAAAAAAAAAACAGACCACAGGGCTCCCCTGCTGGCTCAATAGTAACGAATCTGCCTGCCAATGCAGGAAACAGGGGTTCAATCCCAGATCAGGGAAGATCCCAGAGTTGTGGAGCAATTAAGCCCATATGCCACAACTCTTGAGCCTATGCTCTAGAGCCTGGGAGCCACAACTATGGAACCCATGTGCCACAACTACTGAAGCCCACATACCCTAGAGCCTGTGCTCTGCAATAAGAGAAGCCACTGCAATGAGAAGCCCAAGCACTGCAATTAGAGTAGCCACCACTTGCCGCAGCTAGAGAAAAGCCCTTGCAGCAGTGAAGATCCAGCACAGCCAAAAAATAAATAAATAAAATTTCAAAAAAAAAGGAAATCAGACCAGTCCACCGGGAAGACAGAACAGTGACTGAGCATTTTTGCATAACAAATACTGTATTAGCCACGGGGATGGATCAATGGAAAAGGAATCTGGAAATGTCCTGTGATGTTTTTTCAGTTCTTCAACTGAATGCTTGTCATTTTAATCACATAGACTCTAATTTTTCAGCATTTTCAGAGTCACTCACATTTTTTGTAGCTGGTGAACCAGATAGACTATGATCTAGAGTGACATATCTGTAGATGTGAAGGGGTAGGAGTGCATTTTCTAGAATTGTTATTTCATACTTCACTAGGATGATGTGTTTATACAAGGAATCTTTCTGTTTTCCAAGAAGATTCAACTGTTCCATTAAGCAGCAGCAAAAGCAAGAGTCACTTCTCTCTCACAGATTTCAATCTTAGCAAGATTTATATTTCACAAATAAATATTTAAAAGCAAATCATAACAGAGTGACAACCAACATTATCACACATACCCAAACTACGCCAGTTAGTCTGGGTCCACTTCTCCTAGGAATTAGGTGTTTTTGAAACCTACGTCGATTTCACTGTCAGCTGAAAGAAAAGTTTATGTGTCTTTATGGCTCTATCTAGACACACACACACACACGCACACATACATGTCTGAAAAGCAAAATCAGAAGACTGAGGTTGCTCTGCTTTAACTCATTCAAGTAAGCAGAATTTGAAAGAACTTGCTTTTTTGATTTGATTCAGCCTAAACAATTGATGGGAAAAGGCAATGGCACCCCACTCCAGTACTCTTGCCTGGAAACTCCCATGGATGGAGGAGCCTGGTAGGCTGCAGTCCATGGGGTTGCTAAGAGTTGGACACGACTGAGCAACTTCACTTTCACTTTTCACTTTCATGCATTGGAGAAGGAAATGGCAACCCACTCCAGTGTTCTTGCCTGGAGAATCCCAGGAACGGGGGAGCCTGGTGGGCTGCTGTCTATGGGGTCACACAGAGTCGGACACGACTGAAGTGACTTAGCAGCAGCAGCAGCAGCAAACAATTGATGTGTCTTGATATCGCCTTTTATCAACCCTGAATATTCATTGGAAGGACTGATGCTGAAGCTCCAGTACTTTCGCCACCTGATTCAAAGAGCCTACTCGTTGGAAAAGATTGAGGGCAGGGAAAGATTGAGGGCAGGGAAAGATTGAGGGCAGGAGGAGAAGGGGGTGACAGAGGATGAGATGGTTAAATGGCATTCACGTGGACATGAATTTGAGCAAACTCCAGGAGATAGTGAAGGATGGGGAAGCCTGGCATGCTGCAGTTCATGGGGTCAAAAAGAGTTGGACTCAACTTAGCGACTGAACAACAATATCTCCTTTTATAGGGGACATTATATCTTACCTATGAGGGGCACAAATCTATATATACTCTGCACATACAGTCATTCTTTGTCACCTTGGATAATGGGTCCCCTCTGTGCTGAACAGATAGTTCCCAAGAGTCTAAGGTTCATGAGCAAAGGTGTGTTGTGGGTGACAGTGGTGCCTCTTCCAGCTGGATGTATCAAAAGAGCTGTGCCCACAGTTCATCTGGCAGCCAAGTGAGTTCATTGGAAGCAGACAGAATGGCATGGGTGGGCTGTTTTGCTTGTCTTTAGAAAGATCGATATCTTTGGAGGATTGAATCTCTCTGATCCAGATGATTCTAGACTAGAAATGATTCCCTGGCATGACTGAGGCTCTTAAAAAGGGATGCTATGGCACTCACTTCTAGGAGAAAGATCTAGACTTGGTCTGCAGACTCAAGAACTAACTGTTAGAAGAAAAAAATAAGGGAAGGAAGAAAAAAGGAAAAGGACTTTTTCACTCTGACAAGAACCTCAGGAGTAGTAGTTAACCCTGAAGATGGAAATAGCAAATGACCTTTGGTGAGGGATATTCTCTGAGCATTTCAAGCAGGATTGACTGCTTTATAATACTTCACAAGTCATGGAAAGTTCCCTTATCGCGGATGAGAAATATCCCCTTTAAAATGAGCAAAGCCTTAAATTAGTCCATACAACAGTGTCTGGCCAGGTGGAATATTTCAATCCTGCATTCCCAGGCCTGTACCCTTTAGAGCAATTGCGTTTCATAAATTAAGAGGAATGTGCCTGGAGCAGGTGTTGAGACATGGAAACGGTCATAAATCTGGCACTCAAGGGCTTCTAGCCCCCCAAATCAAGGCTCTCAAACACTGGCCTTGGCACAACTGGAATTCCTGCCATAGGGCAGTCTCACACAGGTGGAAATTCAGCATCTTATGTATATTTCTGATCATCATCCTTGAAAAGCTGTTGTGTATAGAAATGTTAAAAGAGCTTTCTTTTTCCATTACACCATAAAAGGTTAGATGGAACCTCTTTCCAAAGCAAAGATAAAGTAGGTTGAAATGTTCTACACTCTGTGGCCAAGGCTGAATTCCTACTGAGCAAATAATGCATGAGCGCAGGGAGGTGATATTGACCCCACATGGTCGGCGTGAACTTCTCAGAGAGACTCAGATGGAACTAACACCTTCTCCCATGAACTTATGCAGCCCAAGTCAAAAGTTTTCCCTGAAGTTTTTCTTTTCCATTACAAAAGTAATACATATCCCAGCTAGATTTTTTAAGAACTCCAGACGAACGTAAGGAAGAAAATTTCCCTTGCTTTCTCTTTGCCAAAACATGTCTTTTGCCCTGTCTTGCATTTTGTGGATTGGGTCTCAAGAAAGACAGAACTATTCCTAGAGATGGATTTCAAAATGAGTAGGAGGGTCAGGAAAGGAGGAGCGGAGGTAGAATATAACATTTCTCCACATTTCTGTTTCCTTTCTTGGAGGAAAGGATGGAGATCTTCAATGTTCCTGCACGAATAACGCGGCACTCGACCAGCTTCCCATGAAAACTCGAAGGCCAGGACATGATGTTCAGACATCTCCCAACATTGGGCCAATGATGTCCTTTCGCCCACCTTGGAGGCATCTTATTTTCCCCCTCTAGTGTAAGTCATTTCATGCCACCTCAGGACTGGCTGCCCAGAAAAAACACTGCTAGTGAAGGGGCTGAGGAAAACTTACTACCCACTGGGCTGTTTATAGCTTCTGGAAAAGTGTTCGAGATAAAAGAATGTCAGCGTTCCTTAGGTTTGTCCAAATGTTTAGCTATTTTGCATCCTTCTTCTTTTGAATAATAACACCATTACAGACTTATGAACTATGTCCCCAGACCCTGGATTGAGTCGCCAGATCCCATCATAACTATTTCTCTCTAATTATGTAAATTGAAGCCAAAGCCATCTTACCAGTGTCAGGAACCCTAGAACTCAAACTCTATGGATTTTTCCAGATCTTCTTTATAACTGTGTTGTTTAGTTGCTAAGTCATGTCCGACTCTTTTCTGACCCCATAGACTGTAGCCTACCAGGCTCCTCTGTCCATGGGATTTTCCAGGCAAGAATACTGGAGTGAGTTGCCATTTCCTTCTCCAGGGGCATCTTCCCAGCCCAGGGAATAACTGTGCTAAATGTTAGCAAATACTAGGCTCAATGATGACAGACATAGAATGTACTTCTTTTTTTCTGCCAAAAGCAGGTGTAAATTGGAGTTATGACCTTTGGAACCCTGTCTCCAAAGTAGCTGGGATGCATGAGGGGAGGGTAGAAAGGGAGCTTCCAAGTCCTACGCTCACTCTCTCTACTCTCCAGGAGCGAAGTCTTCACTGCCTGTCTGTTGGTGCTTCTCTCTTTTTAATATTTATTATCATTAATATTCTTTCTTTTTAATATTTGTTTGTTTAATACTTGTTTATACGTTCTGCACACGGGATCTTTGGTCTTCATGGAAATCTTCTTCCAGGAAATCCTGGAGCCCAGGGTCCCAGCCCTCACACTGTCACGCAGGCTCACTGGGGAGGTTGGCTGGTGGGTCCACGTCAGATTCAGGAAGCTGGACTCTGACCGCTCTCAGCACGATGCAGCACGTGATGAAAGTGCTGTCGGGTCAGCGAGTGAGCAATCTGAGTTCTAGTCTTGTCTTTGTCAAAGTTCACTGAACCTGACCGAGCTGGAGCATAACTGCTTGGTCAAGCAGGCACTCTCTGGCCCTGCCTAAACCTGAGGGTGGTTGTCACTGCATGCTCAGTTGTTTTAGTCGTGTCTGACTCTTTGTGACCGCATGGACTGTATGTAGCCCACCAGGTCTATGGGGTTCTCCAGGCAAGAATACTGGAGTGGGTAGTCATTCCCTTCTCCAGGGGATCTTCCCAATCTAGGGATTGAACTCTGGTCTCCTGTATTGCAGGCAAATTCTTTACTGTCTGAGCCACCAGGGAAGCCTTAGGAGTCTGAGTACAGGTGGGGAATTAGATGCAGGTTCTGAAACTGTATAACATGAGAAGGCAGCTTTAACAAACTGAGCTCCCCAAAACTGGGGGAATTCAAGCAGAGACCCCGCAGACTAGCTTCCAGGAATGCTCTGAAGGTGGAAGGCTAGATGAGGTGCCTGGAGTCTCTGCTTGGTTTTCCAACGATTATGATTTTCCAGACTTTCCCGAAGATGGTGATTTGTGACTGAAAGAGGGCTGATCCGGAGTCCTCATGTAGACACCATCTCCTGTGGTCTTGACTGGGGTCTGATGTCCTGGGTCACCCCATGGCGAGCTCCGTCCTTGGGACCTTTCTCATCCGTCTTCCTCTCCCATCCCATGACCCTGAGTCCCTCACCTCTAAGGTGGTCCAGAGTGTTTGCTAAAGGACGATGCCATGCTTGGCTCCTCTGACCTCAGCTTGGAGCCCAAGTCCTGTTTCAAATTCAAACTGGCTTGGTCAGTTTACAAAACTTGTTGGGAGAAGGAGGGCTTGCATAATACTGACAGCATGATTTGAATCTCAGCATTGCCATCCAAGTGTTTTATGTAAGGGGATGTGAATTTGAGGCAGACCTTAAGCCTGGCTGGTCTGAGATGAGCACCTGGCCTTGCTGTACTACGGCTGTGGAAGTGGCATAGGGAGCAGGATGGATGGGAGGACAGACATGAAAAAGAGACAGATAGACAGACGGGAAGATGTTCAGTGAATCAATCCATGGGCATAGAGATTACCTTGCAGCTCCCATGCTTCCGCTGGCAATTTTCCTAGCTTCCAGGTAGCCTGACCAAGCAGACAGAATAATGTGGCCAATTCCATGAAGAGGGTGCCTCTTTCCCTGTGTATGCAGCTAATCTGTGCTCACTCAACAAAGCAAAAGCAGCGACTGACACACCCCAGCTGATTTTGTTGGTAAACATCATCCAACTGTTTTCTTATTAATTTACCTTGGCAATACCTCTCTATTATGTAATTATGTGGAATTTCAGACCCATATTTACTTCTCTCCCCCACACACCTTCTGTTCCTTCATCTTCCTACCACCATATTGAGAGAAAGGACATACATCTTGTCTCAGCTCCTGCAGAACCTCAAATAGTCCTATTGGGAGAGAAGACAGATGTCATCCAAAGAGTGGGGTGAAACCAGGGCTGTGGCAGGAAGTGGTGACTGGAGTGGGGGGGTAGGGAGGCACACATGCTCAGCAGGTGAGCTGGCCTGCCCAGAGCAGGCAGGATCCACCTAGGGGAAATGCTGAATAGAATTTCTGGGAACAAGAGCTAGAAAAGCAAAGTGACAAGTGCCTATTGTGAAACAACCTAGTTTGAAATACTTCATATTGATCGTTAGGGAGGACTAGAGAATTCTGGCCAGTTGAGTACAACTGTCAGGGAAAGAGGGGGAGCTGAGATCTTTCCCGAGGCAAAGAGAAGGGCGTGAGAGACAAAATAGGGGAAAACTCATAAACAGAAATCAAAGAATTGCTGATGCACTGCCGCTCAAACCCAGCAGCATCTTCAGAGCTTCAGCACCCAGAGGTGCTGTCTTCGAAGCCACTGTGTAGGTGGAGGAAATCCCTCTGGGAGAGTCTTTTCAGCCAGATCAGATTCTGGTGGTTTGAGTAGGACTTCCCTGGTGACTCAGATGGTAAATCGTCTGCCTACAATGTGGGAGACCCAGGTTCGATCCCTGGGTTGGGAAGATTCCCTGGAGAAGGAAATGGCAACCCACTCCAGTACTCTTCCCTGAAAAATCCCGTGGACAGAGGAGCCTGGTAGGCTACAGTCCATGGGGTCATAAAGAGTCAGACACAACTGAGCTACTAAACTTTCAGTTTCACTTTTCTGATTTAAGCATAAAAAAAAAAATCTCCTGCAGTGCTTATAATACAAGGGCTTCCCTTCTCTTGTGGCTCAGCTGGTAAACAATCAGCCTGCAATGCAGGAGGCCTGGGTTCTATCCCTGGGTTAGAAGATCTCCTGGAGAAGGGAAAGGCTACCCCCTTCAGTATTCTGGCCTGGAGAATTCCATACAGTCCATGGGGTGACAAAGAGTTGGACAAGACTGATTGACTTTCACTTTCAGGGGCCAGAAGGAAGCTCTGTTCTCTAAGGGCAGGCCAGACCTGCAGCATCAGAGTCACCTGGGAATTTGATAGACATGCAGGTTCTCAGGCCCAGCCCTACAGAATCAGAAACTGAAGCAGGGGTGAGGGGTGCCCAGAAGTCTGTGTTTTAAAAGCCCTCGCATGTGTATCTGACGTCCCATCTTGTTTGAAAATCACTGTGCTAGCGACATAGACACCCGGGGATGCTCCTGCACTTAAAAATGGCTCTCCCTCTATCTTCCTCATCTCTCTAGAATCACCACCCCTGTCTCTCATCCAGGCTGGGGACCTTGGAGTGTGCCCCACAAGGCTGCTGTGGAGGGGGGCAGCACGGAATAACTGAGTCGAGGGGTGCTGGTCACCCGGGAACTTGCTAGACAAGACAAATTGTCCAGCAGGCGAAAGTGTCCTGGGGAAGGCATGCCTTATTTCTAAGTTGTACAAAGTCAGGGTTTAGTCCCATGGTAGGGTTCCATCCCAGGCTCTCTTCACTCTCTCTTCTTCCAAGTCTGTCATCGAATCCTCCAGGGGTTCTACCTACGGAGTGTCTCCTGAATCCACCCACCACCACCATCCTTCTCAACACCATCTCATACATGTCCCTCCCTCCCCATTCCACTGCCCTTTCACGCATGCACACACATGTTCATGCCCACCCTCACATGCAGGCACATGTGTGCACAACACAGGAATCTCTGCCAGTAACTCTTGCCTGTGGGGTAAAGTTCATGCTCATCCTGGTATCCAGAGGCCTCTTCCTGCCAGCCACTCCTGACTGCTCCCACATTATCTCCTAGCCTTCTACATGAACCCTCTGATCCAGCCAAACTGGTCTACTGGTAAACCCTGATAAGATAAGCTAGTCAAATTAGAGCCAGTGAACCCGCAACAGGTACAGGCAGCCACAAAGGTGTCTGGGTGGTACAGCTGCAGAAACTTGAAATACTTAGGAGTCCAGATGGATACTCTTTAATAAACCATCCCACACTTAGATCAAGTGGAGAATGGTACTCACTTGAGTGGAAAGGGACTCACGCAATGGTGCTTTCTCTGTACCTCTTCCTTTCTTTTGTTATATCTTTCTTAGAAAGTCTAGCTTGAGAAACGGTTTTGTGGTTGTTTTTCAACAAACAATATATTTTATAGAAAATTAATCAAGTACTTGGATTATGGGAGCAAATCTCAGTTGATTTCAGTGTTCTTGCAGAAAGAACAGGACCGCCTACCTTCATGACCCAAAGAGCACTATTGCCATCTGGTGGTTGCTACCTGAAACACAGGCAGAAGCGCATTCATTCATTCGACAAACATTCCATGAATACCTGTTGAGTGACAGACAGGCTTTCTCCTGGCCTCTGAGAATACACTGTTGAATCAGAAAAGGTCTTTGTTCCCAAAACATTTACATCTAGAGGGTAGACATGCAATTAGTCAGGCAACTTCCGTGCAGAAAGCTTGGGGACCTGCGGTAGGACACAGAACACATCATCATGGGTGGTCCTGGAGGACTTCCTTGATGAGATGGAGTCTAGCCCAAATGTCTTTAAAATGCACAGGAAGGAGTCTGGCCTGTTAGAGGAGGGTGAGAATACAAGATGTCACAGGGCTTGCCATAACTCAGGTGGGCACAGGTACAAGGCGGGCTGGGACTTCAGTACACAGACCAGTGCAGACCAGAGGGAGCTGGGACAAGTAAAGGCAGGAACTTGACAAAGTGTTCAAGGTACAAGGTTGGCTTCTCCAGGCAGAGCAAATGGTTTTGATTCACAGTGTCCACTGGGGCGTGGAGAACTGAGGCTTGACTCAAGCAGCACTGGAGTCTGGGAGGGTCTAGTTGGGCAGATTAGTCTTGTCTATTTGAATCTAGACGAGCATCACATGTAGGGGGATGGCACTAGTGGACTCAAGGAGCTGCAGACAGGTTCCTGGCAGTGAATTAGAGCAGAAACCTAGCTAGCAGCTGGGGCTTGGGTGGTAGGCTCAGTCTCCTGGAGAGAGGTGCAAAAACTTGATCAGACGTCAGCACTCCATCTTTGTGGAGGCCAGGCCCACCTTCTTTCTGATCCCTGAACTGACTACAAGCTTTGACTTTTAGTGTAAGTGTTAGCCTCTTAAGTTGTGTCTGACTCTTTTGACCCCATCGACTATACTGTAGCTCGCCAGGCTCCTCTGTCTATGGGATTCTCCAGGCAAGGATACTGGAGTGGGTTGCCATCCCCTTCTCCAGGGGATCTTTCCAACCCAGGGATCGAACTCACATCTCCTGCATCCCAAACAGATTCTTTACCATCTGAGCCACCAGGGAGGCCCTTGGCTTTTAGGGGGGCCTCAGTTACCATTTCTCACCCTGTTCTGGCAGCCTGTTTCCTATGTAGGGGTTGTTGGATGGAGAAAAGGCCCAGGATGGGATCTATCTGTGGCAGGAATACTATGTGTTCGCCAGCCTTGTTTTTTTCTCCTCCCGGGTCTGCTGCATTTCTCAGCCTTTTTCACAGGCAGGTATGGCCCGTGTCTGAATTCTGTCCAAGAAAATAAAGGTGGGCGTGTTAATGCCACTTTGGAGTCTGACCTATGAAGACCTTCCTCCCATCTTTTTCCTTTTTCCCATCTGTCAGCTGGTTGTAGATGATCCAGCATCTGAGGGTTAGTAGGTGGGGGTGGGGTAGGGTCACAAGATCAGAAGAGCCTGCATTCCAGAGTCCCTGCCTGTAAGGTTGGACACCAAATGCCCACTTTCAGATTGCTTAAGGTGAGCGAGAAGTAGACTTCTACAGTTCAAGCCCTTGAGATCTCCGTGTGTGTGTGTGTGTGTGTGTGTGTGTGTGTATGTGTTAGTTGCTTAGTCATGTCCTACTCTTTGCAACCCCATAGACTGTAGCCCACCAGGCCCCTCCGTCCATGGGATTCTCCAGGCAGGAACACAGGAGTGGGTTGCCATTTTCTTCTCCAAAAGGAACTATAGAAAGAAAGTGAAGTCGCTCAGTCGCGTCTGACTCTTTGCGCCCCCATGGACTATAGCCTACCAGGCTCCTCTGTCCACAGAATTTTCCAGGCAAGAGTACTGGAGTGGGTTGCCATGTCCTTCTCCATGAGATCTCCTTATTCAACACTTATTCTATCCATTCCTCCCCTCAAGGAACCAATTCTTTCTATATTGCTATTCTGGGGTCTGGGGGGGAGGGGTCCTACTATCTGTTGATGGGCGTATTTCCTTGAAGGCAGCTCCTGCTGAAATTTCTAATTATCTTCTGTTTGGGGGACTCCTCATTTGGGGGCCTGTGCATATGTCATAGTGCCCTCTTTCCTCTATGCCGGGAGTTGGTGGTGCCAACTCGTTGCCTGGAATAGCATTGCGATCTGCTATCAAACTCTGTAGATGCTGGATTCTTTCTGGGTGTGTCTCCACCATGCCTGCCCCACCTTCTGTGGCTAAGAGGTGAAAAATGGCTGTTCCAGACATTCACTTGCTAGAAAGCTCCAAGACTTGCTTTAAGGCAGTCAAGCTGTCTGCTGACCCTCCATTCATAAGCAGAAGGATGCTCGATTGTCCACACGTGACCACACTCCGCCATGAGAAGAGCCAGGAGAGACTCGACAACAACTTAGAAAGTATGAACCTCTAACAAGCTGAGATCATGGGTGATGTACATTGACAGGCTGAGATGTGAAGGAAATGGGACGGGCCATAGCATTCTTGCCTGACAAATCCCATGAACAGAGGAGCCTGGTGGGAGACAGTCCATGGGGGTCACAAAAGTTCAACATGACTTAGTGACTAAACAACCAGTACGTCTGATTAGTAATATCAAGAGCAGCTTGGGATTTTCCTGGTGGTCCTGTGGCTAAGACTCTGTGCTCCCAATGCAGGGGGACTCAGTTCAACCCCTGGTGGGGGAACCAGATCCCACAAGCCACAGCTAAGATCCCGATTAGCCAAATAAATACATATTTTAAAAAAGAGCAGCTTGTAGTCAACGACTTCCAGTGATGATACAGTCAAGGTCTGGTCGGTGGCACTGCTTCAGCGTCCCCGCTGTGTGCCTGGGGATTTGCACAACGTTGACATGCAGAGGTTAGACTGTAATCTGAGGGGCCCCATACTCATTTTAATAATGAAGCCAGAGAAGAAACAGTTGACCTACATAGACTCACATCACTCTCCTGCTTAAAGGGCTTTCTTCAGTGGTTCCCCTTTCCTCTGGGAAGGAAAGAGTACATTTTACCCACCACACACCAGGTCTTAGGTGTTCTGACCCTCACTTTTCCTCCTCCACCATCCACTCTCATGTTTCCCTTGGTCACTGTTTCCCAGGCACACTGGCCTTCTCTGCGTTCTTCAGGTCCCCCCAGGTACCAAGCACAAACTCAGCAAATAAATGTTGATGAATGGATGAGAAACAGGGAGGCTGTTAGGAGACGGAAACTGTAGTGCTGCAATTTGGGTCTCAGTCTAGATATTATACAAGCACTCTCTTTCTCTTTTTTTAATATTGGCTGTGCTGGGTCTTCTTTGTGCCATGCGGGTTTAGTTGCCCTGATGCGTGTGGGATCTTAGTTCCCTGACCAGGGATCAAACCCACATCCCCTGCACCGGAAGGCAGATTCTTAACCACTACACCACCAGGGAAGTCCCTAGATACAAGCTCTCTGAGATCAGAAACTTAGCATGTTTGCTGCCCCAGTGGATTCCCGTTGCCTAGAACAGTAGCTAACACGGAGTAGAGGCCAATACATTTACTGAGCAAGTGAGATGAAGTGGAATGAATGAAAGAATGAATGACTAAAGGGAGCCAGAAACGGGAGAGACTCAGTCGGGAGAAGCAATAGGTTTTGGTTATTAGCGAGGTGCAGGGGTGGGGGGCTAGGAGAGAAGGAAGAGGCAAGGATGAGCCCAAATTCTTGACTTGGGAGCTGAGGGGAAGGAGGTATGATTCATGGAGGTGAGGGACATGGGATGAGGGAGAGGTTAATGGAGGAAGGAGGCTGTGCTGATGAGTCTAGGTTTTAGACATTTGGAGTCTGTAACATCTGTAGGGGATCTGAGAAGAGGTCCAGTGGGCAGCTAGATACATTAATCTGAACTCAGGAATGAGAACTGGTGGGGAGAGAACAGACTGAAGAGTGATCAGCCTGTGGGTGTTAATTAAAGCCAAGCTAGCATTTAAGATTGCAATGTGACAGGCAACATGGCTGTATGATGATATATAAAATATGGTCCCTGCCCTCATAACCAATACAAAATCAAGATTTGACACAGACCTTTAAACTGTTTACAAACTCATTCCTGTCTCCATAGCAACCTGGAGGAGAAGAGACAGTTCTATCCTTATCTCAGGAGGGAAAGACACACAGATGGCGGCCGTGTCTTAACACAGGAGACATTCTGGTTTCACGTGGGTTCCTCAAAAAGTGGCACCTGGAAATTCTACGCTAGCTGATCCAGACCTGTGTGTTCCCCCACATCTCAGCCACAGGGCCAGAGAGATGGACAGAAAAGTCTGAATCAGTTCTTTCCAAATTGCCTTTTCTCTTGTTCTCTCTCTCTCTCTACCCACCATTCCACCAAAGCCATTCTGGGGGTGGCAGCAATGATCAAATTGCTGAATCCAAATAAGGATGCTTCAGGAACCGCCTCACCTGGTTTTTCGGTAACATTCACACCCTTGGCCTTTTCCGGCTTCTTAAAACTGTCCCCCTGAGGCTTTGGTGGGAACGATCGCAGACCATGTGTACAGGTGCTTCCCACATGTCAGAGCTCCGCTGAGCATGATCCACGGGCACCTCGTCTTCCTCACAAGAGCCCTGGGCAGTATGCATGGGTATCCCCACTTTACAGATGAGAAAGAGTATCAAGAGATTAAGTAGCCTTCCTAGAACATCCAAGCTAGAGAGCTGAAGGGGTTGGGTTTGATTGAATCCAGGACTTGAAAACAAAAAGCAATGCTTTAAACACTAGGAAGAAAGTGTCCCTTGGGCACTTCCATTGCTCCCTCTGGTACCAACCTTCCCCCTCTTCTTTTCAGGCCCCTCTCTGCTCCTTCCCCTGCAAGGTTGCTCTTGTGAGTGTTCTTCCCATGGCCCACTTCTTAGCACTCTACCTGTTCTCTGTGGCCAATTTTGTCCTTATGGCCTTGCTCCATCTCTATACACATGGCTCTCAACAACTCCTTCTCTACTTCAGATTTCTCTCCTGACCTCTCCAGGGCCTGGGGCCTCCTGAGCATCCTTACCTGTCTGCCCACCAGGGACCTTGTGCTCAGCTTGCTCACTATGGATACCACAATAACTTCCCTCCACTTATTGCTTCCCCAAGCCCTTATCGTGTTTCATGGCACCACATGGGCTCCATCAGTGGAGCCAGAAATTGCAGGGTTATCTTCAGCAATGCTTCACCACCACACTCAATGACCAAGAACTGTTGGTTCTGCCCTCCCCATAATCTCAAAACCTAGCCCCCTCCTCCATATGTCCACATCTACTGCTCCATTCAGACCATCCTCTCTTACTTAGCTGACCAGTGTCTCTTCGCTGGTCTCCCATCTCAGCTGTAACCCATCCGATCTGCCTTCCGAGAAGTATTTCTGTTTAGAAATAATAATAATACTGTTGGTGCTCAAGTTTTGGTCCTGTCCTGGCTTCTCACTGATCCTAGGATAAAGTATAAACTCTCTGGTGTGGCCCAACTGCCTTGCCTCACCTGGCCCCCTCCACTCACCCCCAGCATCTGATGCCCTCCGGCAAGCCTTAGCTGTGCACTGCCTGCCAACTCCATCTGTCCTGCTGCCGTCGGTCCAGTCTAAGCTCAGGTGTCATTTGTTCAAAGCCTTGACTAAGGAATCCCCTGGTGGTCTAGTTGTTAGGACTTCAATCCCTGGTCGGGGAATTAGGATCCTGAAAGCTGTGCGGTGTGGCCAAAACGTTTTAAAAAAATAAATAAAGCCTTTACCAATCTCCTTCCTCCTGTTTTTGCCCCTTCTGTGCCTTGTCTGTCTTTATGTCGCAGTCTCTAGAACAGGGACGGCAGGTAGCCGTTTACGTGTCTGCTTCCCTATCCTGGGAGCTGAGCTCCTTGGCGGCAAGACCTGCAATGTGGGGCCTTATATGCTAAGATTCTGTCCCCCAGTGCCAAGTGCATACAGACAGTCCGATGCTTGTGAGCTGACGGAAGGAATAACAAATGGAGGAACCTGCAAATCTGACCCCTGTTCTCAGAAACTGGACAGGGAGTCCGTAATACACTTGATGCTGTTGAGGAGACTGGGCTGGATTGGAGCTAGTTGAGGTTTTCCGCCTTCCAAAGGGTCCCAGCATCTTCTCCATGGAGATGAAGCAGCTGGCACATCCCCTCAGTCTTTAACTGCAGCAACTCTGCACCCCAGGGGCAGAAACACAGAATAAACTGTATCATACCAGGCTCTGGCTGGGTGAACTATGAATACATAAGTCAATATGTGATTTTAGATTTAAGGAACAAAACTTTGGGTTTAAAGCCAGAAGATTGGGGTTTGAGCCTGGCCTCTAGGATTTATGAAAAGTATGATATCAGACGGACTTTCTCAGTGGCTCAGCCGTAAAGAATCCTCCTGTAATGTAGGAGGTGTGGATTCGATCCCTGGGTCAGGAAGATCCCCTGGAGGAAGGCATGGCTACCCACTCCAGTATTCTTGCCTGAAGAATCCCATGGACAGAGGAGCCTGGCGGGCTGTAGTCCATAGCATCTCAAAGAGCTGGGCACGACTGAAGCAACTAAGCTCACACACACATGATCTCAGACAGTCTTGTACCATCTCTGAGCTCCAGTTTTTCCCTCTGGGAACCCAGGAATGAAAAATCCTGCTCACCTACTGCCCAAGTTTGCTATGAGGCTGAAATAAAGTTACAGGTCAGTGTTCCTTGGTCAGCTATGATGCTGAGGACACTCCTCTGTCCTTCCCCTCAGGGTCCCGTAGGGCAGAGGGAACACGTTCTGAGGTCTCAAACCTTGTCAGAGATGTTGGGCTTCACGCAGGCCAGCTGGGAAACTTCGGCAGAGGAGGAAGGCATTCGCACAAGCAGTTTTTAAACACAGGGAACATGGAGGAAATACCACACAATTTATGGATGAAAGCTTTAAAAAGAAACACAAGACTTAAGTCAAAACAGTTGACTCAACTCTGGGGGAGGCGTCTGCCTAGATGTAGGAGACAAAAAAGCTAGAATTGGAGTGGGTTGAAACAGAGGGGTGTCCCACTGAGTGGGGTAAATGGGCACGTTGATACACAGCTGGGGGCAGGTAGCCATCTAGAGGGTATCACCTGCTAGCATTTTTGAAATTCCACTTCTGAGACTGTCACTTGGGCTATCCTCACGCAAGGCCACAGTGATATGTATAAGGATGTTCACCAAAGACTCATTTATAGTTGGGGAAACTTGAAAAGAGCTTGAATGCCATTTAACAGAAGATGGACCTGTATGAATTACAACACAGCCAACCAGGGGGATTCCAAGAAGCAAATGATGTGCGTGTCTGGTGGTGTTGCTGTTGTTCAGTTGCTGTGTCTAATTCTTTTGGAGACCCCATGGGCTGTAGCCCACCGGGCTCCTCTGTCCATGGGATTTCCCAGGCAAGAATACTGGAGTGGGTGGCCATTTCCTTCTCCAGGGGATCTTCCTGACCCAGGGATTGAACTCGAGTCTCCTGCATTGCAGGTGGATTCTTTACCGCTGAGCCACCAGGGAAGCCCCATATGTCTGGGTATGAACGTGGAAAGATATTCGCCATAAGGTGAACAAGAAAGGCCAGTTGCACATGGCATGGATATGATGATCTTGTTTTCATAAACACTAAAAATGTACCAATGTTTGCATATGTGTAGAAAAAGATAGTGAGGGACATAGACAAATTGGTTAACAGAGTTTATCTCTGGGAGTTGGGATTATAGACTATTTTTCATACAGTTCTGCAGAATCGGTGGTTTTCGTTTTCTATTTTGGCTGCATTGGGTCTTTGTTGCAGTGCTCAGGCTTAGTAGCCCCGAGGCCTGTGTGATCTTAGTTCCCTGACCAAGGATCAAACCCGAATCTCCAGCACTGGAAGGCAGGTTCTCAATCAGTGGACCACCAGGGAAGTCCTAAGTTGGTTGTAATAGATATATATTGAAAAGAAAATATCTAGAGAATCAGTTCAGTTCAGTCGCTCAGTCGTGTCCGACTCTTTGTAAGAATAAAAAATCTAGAGAATAAAGGCCTAATATTTAATGATGGTATGTATTACGACAACAGTCTCCTCCTCATTCTGGAAAAATCTCAACCAGCATGTCCCTGCCTTGCATCACAGATACCCAAACTGTAATACATCCTTAATCATATTACTCTACTGATATAAAGCCTAAAACCTCTTGTGTTTGACCCTTCTGTTCCATCCGGATTATTTACTGTCCACAATTCACTGAGTATTATCTCTGCTCTGAGGTGAGTGTAGAAAGGGGGTGATGATCTCTCTATGGCATTTACAGCTTCCACAAATCACAAATCACACACAAAGGGCTCCAGAAATACTAGTTGAGGAATTAGTTGGGCTTCCGTTGTGGCTCAGATGGTAAAGAATCTGCCTGCAATGTGGGAGACCTGGGTTCGATCCCTGGGTTGGGACGACCCCCTGGAGGACGGCATGGCAACCCACTCCAGTATTCCTGCCTGGAGAATCCCCATGGGCAGAGGTGCCTGACGGGCTGCAGACCATGAGGTCGCAAAGGGTCGGACACGACTGAGTGAATAAACTCAGCACACGAATGAGAGGAACTGGTGTCACTAGGGGAGGTGACCACCCCTCAGGACATCCCTGAGCTGACTGCCAACATCAAAGCCATCTCCGTGAACCGGGCAGGGCCTATGACAGGTCCATCAAAGCCATCTCCGTGGAAAGGGCAGGGCCTATGACAGCCCCACAGATCCATGGCAGGATGGGAGGCATGCGTTCTAGATGCAGAGTCTGAAAAGAGAGATGAGGGCCCTGGTCACAGGGTTGGCTGTGGGACTTTGTACCATCACTTTCTCTTTCTGGATTTCCATTTCTTCCTCTGTAAATAAGAGCCAGGCTTGGCCAATATTTCTCCAAGCACATTCCTAAGAGCACAACATCCAGGCTGTGTTCATACCTGTCCCTTAAGAGGGATTCTGTGGTCTAATGCACTCGAGGAATGCCGCTCTCTGCATCCCACTGTTGGAGAGTCACCATGCATGTCGGTAGGTTCAAGTCTCTGAGAGGTCTTATGTAAATAAACTTATGTTTCAACTCACTCCAGTATTCTTGCCTGGAAAATCCTATGGACAGAGGAGCTTGGCAGGCTACAGCCCACAGGGTTGCAAAGAGTCGGACACAACTAAGTGACTGAGCATGCACGCACACGGTACTGGTCACATGGGACAAAAGAGACATAGAATATGGAGAGAGGACAGGAAGTCCTAAAGGGCTTGGCTGGAAATCGGGCGCTGGTCCAGATAGGAGTAGCCGTTGGGGGACACCCAAGTAGAGAAGCAAAACAGGGAGGCAGCTCAAACGGCTAGAGAATAGGGAAGGTGCTTGGAAGGAAGCTATCTGGTATTTGCATGGCTCACTCTCTTATTTGGGGCTGTCACTCATCAGTGCATCTGGATTTAACTACCATTTGCATATTGGTGCCTTGAATGATTGATTATCACCTTTTGATAAATAGTGTGGGCTTTGGAGTCATACCTCCTGTGCCTCAGTTTCTACTTCTCCAAAGTGGGATTAATAATAAGCATTGCCTCCTAGAGTAGCTTATGAGGATTAAGTGAGCTAATATAGCTGGATGTTCTTAGACTAGTATCTAGCATAGTAAGTACTCCATAAATGGCATTGTCAGTATTAAGAATTATTATTTGTTTTTCCAGCCGAGATTCCTCTCTGACTTGACAGCTCCACTCCAGTGTCTCTCAGGCATCTCAACAGCACCAAAACCCAACTTTTGACCCCAACAGTACCTCATCTTTTCCCAGCCTTCTTCATCTCAGTGAAGGGCGCTCCCTCAAGTCAGGAACGTGGGGGTCAGACATGCCGCCTCCCTCCTCTTCTGTCTTCCTCCAATCCACCAGCAAGTTCTGCAGGGTCTGTCCCCAGAATAGATTTCAAACTCATCTACTTCTCTCCTCCTCCCATCCTTACTCTAGTCTGAACAAAATCATCTTCCAAGAGGCTCCCTTCTTCTCTTTCCATGAATTCTTCACGCAGGGCCAGAACAACTCTAACAAACAGAAATATGACCACACTAAACTGCTAAGTGGCACATAAAATGAAGCCCCGGCTGCTCGCCATGGCCCTGAGCTGTCTGGCCTCTGCAGTGTCTCCTCCTTCCCCAGCTGCTCCTCCAGCTGGCCCACTGGCCTCTCTCCAGTTCCCACAACAAGGGGAGGTCACTCCCACCTTAGAGCCTTTATCTGGTCACCTTTTTGGCCCAAAGGCTTTGCCCACGGCACTTTACCTGATGTCTCCCCCTCACCTGAGGCTCTTGGCTTCAAGTTGTCCTCCCCACACTTCCCCCTACACTCTCCTAATGGGTTATCCCGGTTATTCCCAGTCACAGCCCTGTGTTCACGACCTTCACAGTGCTGTTCTCAACGTGCAATTACTTATTTATCTACTTGTTTATTGTCTGTCTGTCCCCAGAGAAAATTCTCTGGAGCCCAGTGCTTCTCTTTTCCAAGCACTGTAAACTCAGCATACAGCCTGGCCCCCGACCCGTGATGAATGAACAAAAGACTGTCATGGTGAGTGAATGGTTTCCTCTCTGATACACCCTTCCTGTTACTAAAGTTGTCACCAGCTGATTAATAAGCAAAAAATAATCTCGTCCACCTTGGTCAGATAAGCTCAGAGCTAGAACAAAGGGCCCTTACACAAACCTACAGGTATGCTTTTAGACATTTAAGAAATCCTCCAAGTCATGATGAGAGGGCTGACTTGAGGCAAGATCCTTAGGCATTGAGTAGGGACTCCACTGAACCCCTAGGGGCCAGGGGACCCCACGGACTAAATGACCTTGAAAAGTGAAAGCACAAGTTGCTCAGTCGTGTCTGACTCTTTGTGACCCCATGGACTTTACAGTCCATGGAATTCTCCAGGCCAGAATACTGGAGTGGGTAGCTTTCCCTTCTCCAGGGGATTTTCCCAACCCAAGGATCAAACCCAGGTCTCCCTCATTGCAGGCGGATTCTTTACCAGCTGAGCCACAAGGGAAGCCCAAGAATACTAGAGTGGGTAGCCTATCCCTTCTCTAGGGGATCTTCCTGACCCAGGAATTGAACCGGGGTCTCCTGCATTGCAGGCAGATTCTTTACCAACTAAGCTATTAGGGAATCCCAAATGACCTAGTGGGATGGATGTCCTCAATGCGGGATAGATGTCCTCAATGCAGCTGGCATTTTTTATCAGTCTGATGTCCAGCCTCAAATTTTTCTGGGACATTCAGTGACCATGCAAATACCATGCAAATACCATATGACCATTTAATGACAAATTAATTTTTTTTTTAAAGCATGTTCTTTCTTTAAGGAGTACTTGTCATGATAGAATTCTACAGTTGCAGCCATTTTCTTTCCCAGCAGACTTTGGGTCAGGTCTGCTGCTGCTTCTTCCCGGGGAACGTAACATAAATGTTTATTGGCGGCACAGTCATCAAGAAAATAAAGTTGCTGATTCATTGCCTTACAATGAAACCCTTTGTTTTTCCCTCCTCTTCCTTCCTCTTTATAAGGAGACACTTCTGAGAAAGGGCACACTTCGGGGACCCACTTCTTGGGATGTTTTATTGGTTGCCTATGTCTTCTGTCTGCAGACTGTGGGTTCCCGTAACAGCTGGGGGGATCAGCCTTCCTCTTTCCTCCTCAGTATCACCCCTCTAGGGCCTCTGAGGAACAATGGAAGTCTTAGGGTTCTTCAGGCTGGAAGTGAGTGGCCCCATGGTGATGGTGGCCCTGTCCGTGGTCCTCTTGGCCCTCCTGAAATGGTAAGTGCAGCCAGTATGTCCCAACCATGGTGACATTGTCAGAAATAGCAGTCGCGGAGCCGTGCTGGAGCCAGGGTGGGGTCTATGGGAGTGTGTTTTTCTTCCCCTCTAATCTAGAGGGAGTTGAGTATTAACACAGCTTCAGAATTAAAAGCAAACAGCCAGGTTAATCTTTTGCTCTAATGCATGCGATGGAGGTGTCAGGAAAGGCTGGTGATTCAGTAACTGAGAATGCTATACATAATTAAGTTTGAAACAGAGGGAGAAAGCAGCAGATTGGCAAGGTTTGGGCAGAAGTATTTCCTTGCATCCCCGTCCTATCTTCTCACCTCAGCTTTCTAAGTTCCTCTCCCCAGGCTGGAGTTACAGCAGATTCAGCCTCTTGGCTCTGATGACGTTAAAAGCAAAAAAAAAAAAAGATAAAGGAGCTGTCCGTCCGGCAACATGGTCTGGCGATGTGCATGGGAAAGTCACTGTGAAGAATTTCTGTAGGTTTAAAGATAAAGAGGTGGAACTAATTTCTTCATTTTCTAATATTTGATAGAAAGGGATGAATGTTGTATGTGCAGTGCCACGAAGTCTGAGACCCAGGAGGATCTCAAATTTAAACTGGAAGTAACTCCTCGTGATCTTGTTAATTCAACAGAAGGTTTTCTGAAGTCTGACTGGATCAGAGACTGGATGTGAGGCCCCACAATATGCTTCATTTATGCATATTCACCTTGTCAGTGAAAGTTATTAAAATTACCCACTCCATCAAAAGCACCTGGGTTTAGGCAGCTCTGGTTTTTGAGGGGAAAGTGGAAAAAATAATGGAGAGTTTGAGTTTGAACAGAATTTCAATTTACGTTTCTGGTAGTAATAAACCCTCCTCTCGATTAATAACTGGGAAAGCACTTTGAAAAGCATCAAGCATTATGCAAATGTGAGGTATTATTCTTTTGGAATTTGCATAGCTGAAAATGGAATTCACGTTTGATGTTCTATGATGATGAAATTACTTCTTGGAAATTGGCTCTGAAACCCAGCTTCAGTCCCAGTGCTGTTTTGCTTTCTAACTGGTTTAATTATCTTTTGAACTTTTCTCAGTGTGGCTTTTCTTGCCTTGAAACCAGCCACATGCAAACCCAGGAGAAATTGGTACCCTCCCTCCCCCACTCTGCTCCATCCTTCCATCCATCTAGTGTGTTTCTGCTTAGAGATGGACATAGCACAGTGCCTGATATGTTCTGGGTGCTCAGTAGACATCAGCCAGTATCATTAACTATTGTTTAATGTGACCTAAACACAGAGGGAAATAAGTTTTTTGTGCTTCAGGTATATTTAAAATTTCTCATTAATATGCTTATTAATATTAATTTCTCATCAACAGTTGTGCACTGACTGCAACTCTCAAAGTGTGTCCTGTTTGAGGCCCCCATGGTCTCACAACATCCATGTTTCTATTGTATACTTCACTGCACTTCTGTTTCTGTCTTTGTTGGGTCTTTTCAATTTCTGTAGTCTTAATTTCCAGCTCAGTGCCTGATATATATAGTATGGCTCCGATAAATGTCTGATGAATGGGTGAGTGGATTGCATACATTAATGTTGTGCTTGTCCTGGAAAGGGGCATGTGTCCTGAGTGATAAGCTGCTGTAACTGGGAGTTTCTAATCAGCGTAGATCAGAGTCACGGCTAATAACACCATACCATTCAGCAAGGCAGTTGTGCATTTGTCATCTGTTCTGGGGCTGTGCTAATAACCTGGGTCAAAGACACTGAGATAAGAGAGAGGCATGAAGCAGAGGCGGTGAATAGGAAGCCAGAGCCGACTTCTATCTGTTCTTGCAAAAATATTTACCGATTTGCTCACGTGCACCAGGCATGGTGTGAGGCCCTGGTACAAGGTCAGAAAACAGGTGGTCTAGATCAGATGCCCAGGGTGGGGGAGACGTGAAGACTGTGGCTGAGCTGGGTGTCTGGGAGGATGACGCTGAAGAGGAGGAGCTGCAGCCTTGAGGGGCCGTGGATGTGGTTCTTATATCCTGGGTCTATCCCGGGATCAGCTCAAGGTCACCATCCTTGAGCTCTCATCACTCATTTTCCAGGCAAGACTCCTGAAGTGAAGTGAAGTGAAGTGAAAGTTGCTTAGTCATGTCCGACTCCTTGCAACCCCATGGACTGTACAGTCCATGGAATTCTCCAGCCCAGAATACTGGAGTGGGTAGCCTTTCCTTTCTCCAGGGGATCTTCCCAACCCAGGGATCGAACCCAGGTCTCCTGCATTGCAGGTGGATTCTTTACCAGCTGAGCCACAAGGGAAGCCCAAGAATACTGGAGTGGGTAGCCTATCCCTTCTCCAGTGAATCTTCCTAACCCAGGGATCGAACTGGGGTATCCTGCATTGCAGGCGGATTCTTTACCAACTGAGCTATCAGGGAATCCCCAAGACTCCTGGGCAACAGACATCGGCTTGAATGAGGCAGGGCCTCCCTCCCACTTCATTTTCTTGAAAAGATGCACATGGGAAAGACAAGGGCGCTCAGGGAGAGCTGGAGGTAGAGAGACCCTCACAACATCTGCCCCCAAGGAGGTCTTGTGCAGGGTGCAATTTTGAAGGTTTAAACTCCTTAGTCTTTCCTGTTAAGAGCTCCCCCTGCCTCTGGACCAGGAGAAGGTGCAATAATAGCCTCGACTCTGGGAAGGTAACACGAGGAGGACTGCTTCTTGCCTGCTCCACCAGCCTGGGGGTTCACTCAAGTCAGGGGTGAGGTCCCGTATCTCACTGCAGTTCTGGAAATTTCTGTCCATGACTTGCCTGTTCTAGTGTCTGGTTTAATGAAGGTAAAGTGAAGAAGTACATATGCATCAGCTCCACACTCGGGATGTAGGCTTTGGTTCTCACCTCTTTCAGCAAATTCATCCCCCAGACCCTGACTCCATCCTGTGGGCTTGGCAGTTCTGTGAATGGTCACATGCTCCACACATCCAGGCCTCTGTTCTTGCTGTTCTCCATGCTTGGAATCCCCTTCCTCTCTTCTTTCCTTCAAGGAGCTCAGGGGCACCTCCTCACTGAAGGTTCTGCTTGCCCATGGCACTGACCAGTCCCACTCACGGTGGCTTTCCTTGTTGTTCTCACCTCTATCCCCCACTCCTCCACAATGCATGGATGCAGTTGGTGCCCAATGAATGTTGGCTCTAACCTCCACTGGTGTTTTCTTGCTGGCTCTTCCCTTAGGTGTCACAGCTCAATACAAGTCTTAATTCTTCTGCCTACATGCATCATCATTTTCCTATGGCCTTTTCAGTTTGGACCAGCTTGGGGTCCATGTTCTAATTGAACCCCAATAGGTGTGCTGTTTTTGGATCTCCACTCACCTTGCAGAGCAAGATGATGACATGTACTTAAACATTTCACTACGAAGTATATGTATGAATTTAGAAAGCAGAATAGAAAAGAATCAATTTCACTTAAAAAGAGACTAAACTAGGCATAGTATATTTTGATAGTTTTCCCCCAAATGGTATTTGACACGTTTTTTTTTTGATGACAGTCACTAAAATGGATAGTTATGAGGCTGAACAGTGTGCACTGAGGTCTAAGGGGATCAGGGCAACTCCATCGGGGGTTGGAGATGGAGCTGGGGATGTAGGATACATTAGCAAGAAGCCCATGAAGCTCGTGATCAAAACACATGACAAAACATCTTAAAAACTCGTTTTTCTGTATAAAATTGTTTGAAATCCTGACTTTTGGAAGAGATTTATGTCCAAGAAATAAGTGGAGTGAGTTGAATAGTGCTAGAGGCAATCTTAAGTACAATGTAATTAAACTTTGAAGAGCACCTATGAACTGGTAGCTTTTGGTAGGATGAGAATTTCTTTATTAAGAAAGAGTGTAAAGTGAAGTGAAAGTCACTCAGTCATATCTGACTCTTTGTGACCCCATGGACTATACAGTCCATGGAATTCTCCAGGCCAGAATACTGGAGTGGGTAGCCTTTCCCTTCTCCAGGGGATGGATCTTCCCAACCCAGGGATCGAACCCAGGTCTCCCACATTGTGGGCGGATTCTTTACCAGCTGAGCCACAGGGAAGACCAAGAATACTGGAGTGGGTAGACTATCCCTTTTCCAGTGGATCTTCCCAACCCAGGAATTGAACCAGGGTTCCTGCATTGCAGGCAGATTCTTTACCAACTGAGCTATCAGGGAAGCCTTAAGAAAGAGTGTAAGGATTCCCGATTTAATAACGTGCAAATTCACTTGCCCTATCCAAACAGACAGAAAGTAGATTAGTGGTTGTCAGGAGCTGGAGGAGGGGAGATGGGAGTAGCTGCTGGTAGGTGTGGAGTTTCTTTTGGGGGTGATGAAAATATTCTAAAATTAGATAACGCTGATGGTTGCACAACTCAGTGAATATACCAAAATTACTGAATCACATACTTTAAAAGGATGAGTTTTATGACATGTGAACTGTATCACAATAAAAAATTCATCTGTACAGGAAAAAAAAAAAGAAAGCGAGAGAAAGAATGTAAGGAAATAGCCCAAATATTAATGGTGGTGGTTTAATTGCTAAGTCGTGTATGACTCTTGCGATCCCATGGACTGTAACCTGTCAGGCTCCTCTGCCCATAGGATTCTCCAGGCAAGAATACTGGAGTGGGTTGCCATTTCCTTCACCAGGGGATCTTTCCCACCCAGGAATCAAACCTGGGTCTCCTGCACTGCAGGAAGATTCTTTACCAACTGAGCTACGAGGAATAGTGGTAGGATTGTGGGGTTTTTTTCTTCCTTTACTCTTTCTGCATCTTCCATATTTTTAAAACAAATATCAATTACTGAGCAAAACAACAACAACAAAAAAGGTTTTACTAAAAAGAATAAGGAATTCCTCCTCTGTAGCAATGAGGAGGAAAGCAGTCTTATGCTTTGAACATGGAGGTTTCAAGACATACTCTCACTATTCCAATAGCAGAGTAGAACATACAGGAGAATTTTGAATAATAGGGGAACTTCCTGGATGATGAAGCAGTGAGAAAGTAAACTGTGGTTGTTGTAATAAGTGGCTAAACAGAGAAGAGTTGTCTTGGGAAGGTGGAAGTGCTCTTAATGCCAAGCTGCATTTAAGTCTGAGGAGCCTGAGACCCAGAGGTATAAACTAAATGGACATTAAAATAGGAAACAGGATAAGTTAGTGTTCTGATCAAGTCTCCTTCTCAGTTCAGTTCAGTCACTCAGTCATATCTGACTCTTTGCGTCCCCATGGACTGCAGCACACCAGGCTTCCCTGTCCATCACCAACTCCCGGAGCTTGCTCAAACTCATGTCCATTGAGTCAGTGATGCCATCCAGTCATCTCATCTTTTGTCATCCCCTTCTCCTCCAGCCTTCAATATTTCCCAGCATCAGGGTCTTTTTCAATGAGTCAGTTCTTCGCATCAGGTGGCCAAAGTATTGGAGCTTCAGCTTCAGCATCAGTCCTTCCAATGAATATTCAGGACTGATTTCCTTTGGGATCGACTGGTTTGATTTCCTTGCTGTCCAAGGGACTCCCAACAGTCTTTCCAATACCACAGTTCAAAAGCATCAGTTCTTCGGTGTTCAGCTTTCTCATTCTAAGTCTCATTCTAAGATCAGATTAAATTAAATTGTGAATAGTGATTATTAAGACAAAACAACAATGAAAAGGTCCATCCCTGTCTGTACCTGGAAGTTTCTTTCTCATAGAGCTTGCTTTACATGTAGAAAAACTAGATTCCAATTCTAGACCTACATCTAATTTCAGACCATATTTAAAAGAAACCACTGGGACTTCCCTGGTGGTTCAGTACTAAGACTCTGAGCTCCCAATGCAGAGGGCCCAGGTTTAATCCCTGATCAGGGAACTAGATCCCACATGCCACAACTAAGAGTTTTCATGCTGCAACTAAAAATCCTGCATGCCACAACTAAAGATTTCACATGCTGCAGCTACAGATCCCACATCCCTCAACTAAGACCTGGTATAGTCAAATAAATACTTAAAAAAGAAAAGAAACCACTGCTCCCAGGATGCAAGTTGGTTCAATGTATGCAAATCAATAAATGTGATACACCACATTAACAGAATCAAGGGTAAAAATCCTACAATTATCTCAATAGATGCAGGAAACGCATTTGACAAAATTTGACTTTCTTTCATGATAAAAACTCTCAACAAATTAGGAAGGCAAGTACCTCAACACAATAAAGGCCATAGTTTAGGACAAACTCACAGCTAACATCATACTCAAGAGTGAGAAGCTGGAAGTCTTTTCTCTAAGATCAGAAACAAGACAAGAATGCCCACTTTTGTCATTCAGCATAATGCTTGAAGTCCTAGCAGAGCAATTAGACAAGAATAGGAAACCATTGATATCTAAATTAGAAAGGAAGAAGTAAAACTATCTGTTTGCAGAGCATATGATCTTATACATGCAATATCCTAGACTCCCACCCACCGAAAACCGTTAGAACTAATGAATGAATTCATTAAAGTTGCAGGATACAAAATCAACATAAAAAGTCAGTTGTATTTCTACAGACTAACAACAAACTTTCTGGAAAAGAAATCAATCCCATTTACAATAGCATCAAAGAGAATGAAATACTTAAGGATAACTTTAATCAAGGAAGTAAAAGATCTGTACACTGAAAATTATATGACATTGATGAAAGAAATGGAAAAAGCCACAAAATACATGGAAAAATATCCCATGTTTATATATGGGAAGAATTAATATTGTTAAAATGTTCATAGTACCCAAAGTGATCTATGGAGTCAATGTAATACCTATCAAAATTCCAATGGCATTTTCCATAGAAATAGGAAAAAAATCTTAAAATTTGCATAGATCCAGAAAAGACTGAATTATAAATCACTATTGAGAAAGAAGAACAAATTTGGAGACACTACAATTCCTGATTTCAAACTATATTACAGAGCTATAGTAGTCAAAACATGTGGTTCTGGAATAAAAACAGACACATAAGCCAATGGAATAGAATAAAATATCCAGAAACAAAAAGTCAACTAATTTTGACAAAGAAGTCAAAAATAGATAATGGGGAAAAGATAGTCTCTTTAATAAATGATGTTGGGAAAATTAGATAATAATATGCAAAAGAGTGAAATTGGACCCTTATACCATAAATAAAAATAAGCCCAAATCAGATTAACAACTTAAATGTAAGACCTGCAACTGAAAAACTCCTAGAAGAAAACATAGGGAAAAAGCCCCTTGACATTGGTCTTGGCAGAGATTTTTTTTGGATATGAAACTAAAAGCACAGGCAATGACATCACAAATAAGCTAGTGGGACTACATCAAACTAAAGTCTTCTACATAACAAAGGAAACAATGAACAAAATGAAAGGTCGCCCAGTACCTTCTAGATTTACTCCATGACTGCTTCGTCTATTGATGGTCTTGCTTGGGCTGATATGTGCTGAATCTAGCTGCTACTGATGCTGGTGAAAAACAAGTCGGATAAGACCCAAGGGGTCTGCTAGGGACTGCTCCCTCTCCTGCCTGGACACCCTACTCTTCCCCCTTGGCAGTTCCTATGGTGCTGAGTGTCCCAGGGCCCAGGAAATACCCTCAGGAGGCAGCTTTTGGGGACCTCCTTGTAGCTTCATGCATGATTCATGCTTCTCATCTTCCTGTCTTATTCCTTCAGCCTTTCTGGGTCACCAGCCAGGCACAGGTGGCTTTGGGAAGTAGGAAGGTATTGAGCCGGATCTTGAGATGCAGGGAAGGACTAGCAGAGAAGAGGAGGGTGGAAACTTCAGGTGGGAAGGTGTCAGAAGTGAGGCAACATTGGGCTTTGTAATGTTTGGTGGAATAGACCACTCAGAGTGTGAATAATGGACACATTTTAGAAATACATTTTAGAGGCCGTGGATAATTTCCAGTGCCCCAGAGCATCATAGAAAAGGATGCATGCTGTTTCCTTATTTTTTTGTGCTTTTGTCTAGGCTATGATGGGTACTTCGGTTTAATAATTCAGTGATGAGCTTGGAGATAAAATTGAGCCTGCTTATGAAAACTATGTCTGTGTTTCCTTGAGGACCATTTTCACAGAATATTATTTTTTGTTTTCTCTCTTTTAAATAGTTGTGCACAATATCCCCAGCCTTCTTCTCACTTTATTGATTTTCCAGAACGAGAGGACGAGGTGTGACTATAAAGTAACGTGACTGATTATTTTAGCATACGCACCAGAACTTATACAGCCAAATGAATTTTATGACCTTCAAAGGCATTTTCCTGATAGGCTGAAACCTTACTGCAGATATGCCATATCACAAAGCACGTTCTTAGCACTTTTCTCTGGAAATGGTCCTCGGTGTGTGAATGCAGTCTTTCGACCACCCTCAAGGCACAAATCACTGTCTTTGTTGAGAATGGATCGATTTTTTTAAAAAAACAGCCCAAATTTTGGCAACTAGGTGATTAGACTGGGTAATATTATTTTTAATCCCAAGCAAAATGTGATTATAAAATAATAAGGCTTGCTGTCCTTTACCAAGAAGTTTATGAGCCATTTCTGGAAGCCGGGGGATTCTGTTGGGCCATACTCATTGGACATATGAGTTGCTCTTAGTCAAGCTTAGTTTCACTTTAAAGACAACAGCAGCAATCATCTTAACATTTATGGTCATACATCCTTTTATCTTGTAAGGAATTCAGGCTTCCGGAATTGGTAGCATTGACCCTTTAGGCAGAGATGAAAGAAGCAGCTCATCCACTCTATAAACAAAGCAGACCATCCGATTTGTGTTTGTGCCTTACTGAGCTGTTTGCTGCTCCCCCTGGGAGGGCAGTGGTTCTTCCAGAAATAAAACTACTGCACGGAGCCTCCCCTTCACCCCTGAACATCATGATCACAACTAACCAAATAGGCTGCCATTTGCCTTTGCAGGCAAGGGCCTCTTCTTCGGGAACCTGAACAGTATGGCAGGGGCTTGTTTCTGCTGGCCAAAATGACACACATCTGGACAAGAGGGTGGGACTTTGGGGAGAGCGGGGATGGGGGCAGGTATCATGCAGCTAACGGATTGGCATTTCAGTGAGGAAGGGCCACCTTGTCTCTGGTTTGCCAGAAATATGTGATGCTGCACAATGTCCCAGGGGCTGGGGGACAGGAGGCACATCAGCTGAATGGGGCGACCCCTGGAGCCCTGCTGTCTCACAGTCCCCAACCCCCACCCCACCTTGGACAGAGCCTAGAGCTGGGTGACCCTGCAGAGCCATCTTAAAGCCCCAGCTGGTCTTGCAAAGACGTGTTCGCTTTCACCTCAGCAGACGGCAATTCCTGAGCTTGGTCTCAGAAAAAGGATGGCCCTCTCTTTTTTTGGCTCAAAGTTTTCTGGGAAAATGGTGTCAGAGAGTGAAGGCAAGGCCAACTGCTACCGATAGTGGCTTCAACCGAAACCCTGTTTCCCAAGCTCTGCCCAGACTCCCGGCGAGAGCCAGCACCGGGCACCAAACCCCGAAGCTGCCTCTGCCCTCTGAGCTGGGAGGTGTGCCAAGATCCTTCCGAATCACCTTCCTCTACATACAATCTGCCCCTTCTCGCCACACTCTGCACATCGCACTCCCCGCTGCCCGATGCCCTTGCCTCTCTGTTTAAAGGAAATCCAACCCATCCCTCAAAACCTTGTCTAAACATTGCCTTCCTGAAGGTCTCCTTAGCCAGGCCAGCCCTCAATGAGCCTGGCTTCCTCTGAATTCCGCTTTCTGTCTCTACTGCGGTCTTGGCACTTGCTGTACTATTCTATTGTTCACGCCTGTGTCCTATTTCCTGGCCTGACAATAAGGCCTGGAGGGCAGGGGCTGAATCTTAAACCCATGAGTGCCTCGTGCATAGTAGCTGCTCAGTAAACCACATGCGTGGCACGGCTTCTAAATGACTGCTGTCATGTGTGTGTGTGGGTGTGTGTGTGAGCACCTGTGTGTGCTCTGCTGGATACACTAGTGGCACCATGACCTCAACATCTGGCAGAATGCCTTGCACATGGGTCACTGAAAGAGTAAATTCCTTCTTTGTTCATACACTCACTGACTGCTGAAGTTTTCCCAGTCTGTGTGCTGGTTCTACCTCATTGATGGGCTATGGATCATATATGCCCATGAACTCAGATAAAGTAATTATCACATTAGAAATAGAGGAGCAAAGCTCTGATGCAAAAGTAGGAGATGGGATAGAAGGCAGGACCCAGCCATTTAGAAGATGAGGTATGTGGGGAGCACAGAACACCTGCTGTGTGGGCAGGGTATCCTGACCACAGTGTGGGGGAGGGGAGGTCCAGCCCCCAGCAAAGGCATCAAAGGACAAACCCTTCATCCTTCACTGTTTTATTAACCACTAATCCCTATAGTTCAAAGCAATGCTATCTAAACTCCTCACCGGCATCTTTGTTTATATTATTTCCCCATAGGTCCCAACAACGATGTCCAAACAACGATGTATATTTAAGTAATGATTGATTTATTTTCTCATTTTAATTATTCGAAGACGAGCTGATGGAAACCCTGCCAATGAGAATAGTGATCAATGAGAGAACCGACATTCTTATACCCAGTTATAATTCAACTCCAAAGCAAAGAAACTTCACATTTTTGTTGACCTGCACAATCTTATTGTCAATAGAGGCACAATTTCCATTGAGGCTCTTTGAAATGTTGAAAATATCTCATGTACCCTCTTCCTATCTCTACAAATCAACAGGCATCTGGGGACCCCAAGCTGTAAGCATTGTGAAGGATAGTCAGTTATATATTTGATGGTTTGAGTGCTATCTTTACACAGAGAGTGAACGAAATTGGTAGCATCGTCTCATGATATAAAGGATGATCAGTTCAGTTCAGTTGCTCAGTCGTGTCTGACTCTTTGTGACCCCATGAATTGCAGCATGCCAGGCCTCCCTGTCCATCACCAACTCCCGGAGTCTACCCAAACCCATGTCCATCGAGTCGGTGATGCCATCCAGCCATCTCATCCTCTGTCGTCCTCTTCTCCTCCTGCCCCCAATTCTTCCAAGCATTAGGGTCTTTTCCAATGAGTCAACTCTTCGCATGAGGTGGCCAAAGTATTGGAGTTTCAGCTTCAACATCAGTCCTTCCAATGAACACCCAGGTCTGATCTCCTTTAGGATGGACTGGTTGGATCTCCTTGCAGTCCAAGGGACTCTCAAGAGTCTTCTTCAACACCACAGTTCAAAAGCATCTATTCTTTGGTGCTCAGCTTTCTTCACCGTCCAACTCTCACATCCATACATGACCACTGGAAAAACCATAGCCTTGACTAGACGGACCTTTGTTGGCAAAGTAATGTCTCTGCTTTTAAATATGCTATCTAGGTTGGTCATAACCTTCCTTCCAAGGAGTAAGCGTCTTTTAATTTCATGGCTGCAATCACCATCTGCAGTGATTTTGGAGCCCAAAAAAATAAAGTCTGACACTGTTTCCACTGTTTCCCCATCTATCTGCCATGAAGTGATGGGACCAGATGCCATGATCTTAGTTTTCTGAACATTGAGCTTTAAGCCAACTTTTTCACTCTCCTCTTTCACTTTCATCAAGAGGCTCTTTAGTTCTTCTTCACTTTCTGCCATAAGAGTAGTGTCATCTGCATATCTGAGGTTATTGATATTTCTCCCAGCAATCTTGATTCCAGCTTGTGTTTCTTCCAGCCCAGTGTTTCTCATGATGTACTTTTCATGTAAGTTAAATAAGCAGGGTGACAATATACAGCCTTGACATAATCCTTTTCCTATTTGGAACCAGTCTGTTGTTCCATGTCCAGTTCTAACTGTTGCTTTCTGACCTGCATACAGGTTTCTCAAGAGACAGGTCAGATGGTCTGGTATTCCCATCTCTTTCAGAATTTTCCACAGTTTATTGTGATCCACACAGTCAAAGGCTTTGGCATATTCAATAAAGCAGAAATAGATGTTTTTCTGGAACTCTCTTGCTTTTTCAATGATCCAGCGGATGTTGGCAATCTGATCTCTGGTTCCTCTGCCTTTTCTAAAACCAGCTTTAACATCTGGAAGTTCACGGTTCATGTATTGCTGAAGCCTGGCCTGGAGAATTTTGAGCATTACTTTACTAGTGTGTGAGATGAGTGCAATTGTGCAGTAGTTTGAGCATTCTTTGGTATTGCCTTTCTTTGGGATTGGAATGAAAACTGACCTTTTCCAGTCCTGTGGCCACTGCTGAGTTTTCCAGATTTGCTGGCATATCGAGTGCAGCACTTTCACAGCATCATCTTTGAGGATCTGAAATAGCTCAACTGGAATTCCAAGGGATGATAGAAGGAGGTAATTGAGCAGTTCTCAGGAGAAATATGGCACCGTGTGAGTCAGCAAGGCCTTCCTAGTTGAGGGCAGGTACACTTTTCCCCTAGAGGAGCTTGGGTACATCACTCCATCCTTGCCAGATTTTTCACTGATAAAAGAGGCTAACCGTCCATGGTTCTCCGAATATGGCATCTTTTCCACGCAGACCTCCAGGCCAGCTCTCAGTCACCTGGATAGTCAACCCAGTCTTGTTTCCTAAGTGGTCCTTGAACCATTCTTTTCCCTCTATCTGTTCTTGTACTCTGGGAGTTGTGGATTTCAAGAGCATCCGGAAATAAGCACCCATCTTGTTTCCCTGTCTCCTGTCTTGTGCCCCTCAAAATTGTCCTTCACATCTGCAGCCCAAAGAACAACCAGCCTCTCACCACTGGGGCAGAAAGCCCCTCCATGGCCCTCCCTGCCTGTGGAATTGGTCTCCTCGGCTGGCACAGGAGGCCCTGTCCAACCTGATCTCATCCACTGCCGCATGGTCACCTCCTCACCTGCCGCTTTGCTCTCTGGTCCCTCCGTTCCTTCCACACACCATGCTGCATGCCATTCATTTCCTCCCCTCTCCTGGGATGCTCTGGATTCCTTTATTCTGGTGAGAGCCCTGCATCCGTGTGGTCTTGGCCCCACCACTCCTGGTGCCTTCTCTCTCTCGAACCACTTCCCTGTCTCCCCTGTTAGAAGGTGAGCAGGACTGGATCTTAAGTGCCTGGCACTGTGCTTGTACATTTCTTTTGGGCAATAGACACTCAGTTATTTGTTGACCAAAGTTGAAATAAGAGGGACAGTATATAGGATTTCGTGTGGCACGTGCTTGGCATATATAGACACAAATTCATGTTCTTTGCATCTATGAATATCCTCATAGAGAATTTCCATTCATTTCTAAATGCATATCACTGCAACCAAGCTGCCACCCTCACTTGTTAGATAACAAAATTTCACTGCATTGAACTATGAATCTCAGTGAAGGATTTCATCTTTATAATTCAGGTGTCACTGGGCTGTGGGTTGAAGTTCATCTCTGTACAATGTATGAAGGAAGGATTGCTAAACAAACTCTGACTGCAAAGGTGACTTTTGAACCTCTTTAGGAAAATAAACTATTCTCAAGCACTTTCACCGATGTTAGTTCATCAACACTGCTTTTAAAAACACATTAAAAATACTTCACTCTTGGCTGCCTTTCCCCATGTATGTAATGTCCCAGAGCTTGGGCTTTGAAACCTGATTGCCTGCATTCAAGTCTTGGTTAGCTTTGTGACCTTAAGAAGTTGGTAAGGTCACTGTGCCTCAGATTCCCCCACTGTTAAATAGGGATAATAACAATGCTCGCCTCATAGCATGTTGGAAGAATTGTATGAGTATACTTGGAGCAGTGCTGGGGCACAGTTAGTGTTCAGTAAGCATTAGTTATTGTTGCTGCTGTTTAGTCACTCAGTCGTGTCCGACTCTTTTGCAACCCCATGGACTATAGCCCATCAGGATCCTCTGTCCATGGAATTCTCCACTCAAGAATACCAGAGTGGGTTGCCTTTCCCTCCTCCAGGGGATCTTTCCGACCCAGGGATCGAACCTGGATCTCCTGCTTGGCAGGTGGATTCTCTACCATTGGGAAGGTTGATAATAGTCAGCACGCATTAAATGAATGACCCTAACCTTAGCAACGGAGAAGGACATGGCACCCTACTCCAGTACTCTTGCCTGGAAAATCCCATGGACGGAGGGGCCTGGTGGGCTGCAGTCCGTGGGGTCGTGAAGAGTCAGACACAACTGAGCGACTTCACTTTCACTTTTCACTTTCATGCATTGGAGAAGGAAATGGCAACCCACTCCAGTGTTCTTGCCTGTAGAATCCCAGGGACGGGGGAGCCTGGTGGGCTGCTGTCTATGGGGTCTCGCAGAGTCGGACACGAGTGATGAGACTTAACACACATGCACACACCCCATTATTAACTGCAGGCTTGTACTCAACAATAATTGCGTAGGTCCTAGGTTTTTATTTATTTTTTTAAAACACCATTTGGAATTCTCATACGATCTCAAGGACTGCATTGAAGCGAAAAGTAAAGAGAGCTGAAGTTCAATCAAGTGGCCTCATTTTGAATGATCCTGGGCTTACACCATTAGGGAGCTTCTGATCTTGAGCAAGGTAGATGAAGTTTAAATAATAACTACTGGATTTAGCAGCTAAGAAGTTTTAGGTGATATTGGAATTGGGGGTGGTAGGAACAGAAGCCAGAATGCAGCAGGCTTAGAAGTGATTGGGAAAGGAGGTCGTCAAGGAGGAGGGGGTGCCTTTTTTCTCAAGAAGAAGGTCTGGAACGTCAGCTGCCATTCTGAGCTTCAGTTTCCAGTGGTAAAGCAGAGACCGTCATCCTTTTCCTGTCTCCTTGACAGGAGTATGAACACTTTGCTAATGGTAAATTTTACATCAACATATATTATTACTAGCCTATTGATGCAACCGTTTGTCTCTTAGCTGTAGGCTTCCCTGATGGCTCAGATGGTAAAGAATCTGCCTTCACTGTAGGAGACTAGGGTTCGATCCCTGGGTCGGGAAGATCTCCTGGAGGAGGGAATGGCTACCCACTCCAGTATTCTTTCCTGGAGAATTCCATGGACAGAGGAGCCTGGTGGGCTACAGTCTATGAAGCTACAAAGAGTTGACCTGGCTAACACTTTCACTTTCACTTGTAGGTTTTTAAACTTTAAAATAAAATGTTTCTTGAAAAGTGCTCTATAAATGAAGCTTTAAACTCAATTTGCTTTTCAGAAAATTTTCAAATTTTCCCATGACAAAATTTACATTTATCCTCTGATTTGAACAATAACAGCACGATTCTGTTCGTAGCCAAAAAGGTTCATTTGGACTTTTCTGTTACATTTTACTGAAAAACCCAAATGAACTTTTGACCAACACAATATTTTTCATTTGGCCTTTGTTTCACTGGTTGATGCTTGCCTTGTCCTTGGGTTTGAGAGCTTGACATGTAAATGATGCATAGCAAATAAATCCTGGTATGTTCTCACTCTAGTCTCTCTCATAGACCAGACCTCTGGTTTTCTGCACACTCTAGTCTAAGACCCTGCCTTCATTTTGCCTTTATTATGACACTGGAAATGTATTTATGCAAGTTCAATTCTCTCCCATCTTAAAGCATACAAGTAAACCAGCCAACCAACAACCACCTCTTCTTGGACTATGTATTCCACCCCTACCTCCATTCCATCCCACCCTTCACTTTCCAGACAAGACCCCACACTCCTCACTTTCTCATTTCCCATTTACCCTCAGCCCTCAGCAATGGGGCTTCTGCTCCATTGTCCACTGAAAGGACTCTCTCCAAGGCCACCGCTAACTCCTTGGTTCCTAAACAGAATTCACATTTCCCAGTCCTTGTCGTTCTTTAGTGCTTTGCAGTATTTGACTATGATATGCTTAGTCCCTTACTCTTGGGTTCACAGTAGAAGTCTCTTGTATAGTTGTGCAGAAAAGCCTGAGCACCTTGAATACAGTCCAATGGCCTCATTTTACAAATGAGGAAATGAAGGTCAAGAGAAGGTCCATGGATTGACCTCTATCAGTCAGCTAGTGCTGCAATAACATTGTGTAACAAACCACCCCAAACCCATTGGCAAACAACCACATTAATTTTTCTCATGGTCTGGGTGTTGGCTGGGGGAGCTATGCTCCAGGTTGTGGGTGGGGTTCATATCTTCTCCACCTGGTTTGTAATGGGGCACAGGCTGAAGAGGATACTTCAGGAAAGTTCTACTTCTGGTAGATCATAGGAATGCAAGAAACACAAGAGGAGGGAATTCCATGGTGGTCTAGCGGTTAGGACTCTATGCTTCCACGGCAGGGGTTCAATCCTTGGTTGGGGAACTAAGATCCCATAAGCCCATGTGACATGGCAAAAAAAAAAAAAAAAATGCTGGAGGAAATAAGCAATGTCTCTTCAGGGCTCAGCCTTAAAGTGGCTGAATGTCACGTCTGCCTGTATTCTTTGGTTAAAGCAAATCATGAAAGCCTAACATGAATGAGGTGAGGAAGAAGACTCCACCAAAGTGGGAGGTATTGATACTTCAGAGAATCAATATTTACTCTGACGATGAAGAATTTTGATAAGGGTGGGGGGTGACAAGTTGGGAGGAATGATTCAGTCTACCACACGCCCAAAGATGACTCATGTGGATTCTGACCTCTGACAATGGAGAAAGAGGACATGAGTGAGTAGACACAACAAAAGAAGGAACAAAGATAAAGGCAGGGAGCAAGCAAAACAAAAACGTAAAGCTAATGGAAGTTTGCATTTTTATTGTAAATAACAACAATGATGTTTTCTGGAAAAAGAACGGACATGGATGGGGAGTTTGCCAAGACTCCAGGGCAGTGAGTCACAGTAGGTCTCGACTGTGAGGAGCTAGCACCAGGAGGGCTAAAGCAGGGTCGTGTGCCCAGTGCAGGGGCTCAGCGTGGACCTTGACTGAGCCTGGGGGTGGACCCAAGAATTTCTAGCTGAATAAGCGATGGAGATCAGGAACTGACCAATGATGGAGCTACAGCTCACCCTGAGAAGGGTAAATACTAATTCAGGGATGGGGTGGGGAAGAGAGTAGCTGCCACTTAGAGGATCCAACTTGAGTTTGAAAAAGCGGGATTGCAGGGGAACATTGCTGAAGTACTCTGGAAGCCTGAAAGCCAAAAGTCTGCTGTGTTCACTATACCCTGAACTGTAACAACCAGGGGACATCCTTGTAGATTGTGAACCCCATTGTTTGGGACCAATTCATTGGTTTATACTTGGCAATACATTTATGTAAGACGTTATGCCAAGACATGGCTACAGCTGGAAACAGAAACAGCTCCAGAATTACTATAAATATTCTCATGGATACTGGGGCCCTACTGAGTTATTAAAGAAAAAAAATGTTTTAGGATGATCACTTGCCCTTCCGGAAATTTTCCCGTGGTGCTGGCTAGAGGCTGAAAGGAGAAAGGGTGTGTCTCAGCATCACAAGCCCTGTGAGACAAGGTGAACTGAACTTGGGCTCTGAGAGATCAAAAGAGCCATGCTCTTCCCTGTCACACATTTTTTTTGCACGTTCTCCTCTAGGAAGTTATTGGTGAATCTCAACAGGGAGGTGCTCTTGCAATCCAAAATCAGCCATCAATTTCATTTCCTTTTTTTCCTATAAAAAGGGTATGCTGACTCAAACAACTAAAATATAGATTAGTTAGCATACTAATAATAAAGACCAAAAAATCCCCCAAAGACAAAAATCCCCACACAAAAAACAAACAAAGCAAAGCCCAACATTCAAAGTGAGCCAGGAAAAAAATGTTTTTGAATTAGCATTTTCTTTCGTGAGAGTCAGTTTCTTTCTATGTCACCTCCTCTGACTCCAGGGTAGATGAGAAGACCTGTCCCCATCCACCTACCCATGTGTTGGCCTCTTCAATGGCTGGTGACAGCTCTGATGGTCTTTATACTGGATTGAGTAGTGTTAGTGTTCCCCCGCCCTCCCCAAATTCACAGTAAATGGCACCTCCAAACAAGGCCTTAATTGGAAAGAGTGTCTTTATAGAGGCAACCAAGTTGAATGCTAGTGAGTCCTAATCCAAGACTGATGTCCTTCTACGAGGGGATCTGGACACAGAGTGGAGGTGATGTGAATATACAGACACACGAGGAGAACACCATGTGAGGATGGAGCAGAGATCTGCACAGCACCCCAAGGATTGCTAACAACCATCAGGAGCTAGGAAGAGCCAGGGAGGGGCTTCCCTTAGAGCCGCAGGGTGGGCAAGGCCCTGCCGACATCTTGATTTCAGACTTCCAACCTCCACAACTGTGAGAGAGTAAATGTCCCCAGTTTGTGGTACTTTGTTATGGTAGTCCTAGGAGATGACTGGTCTCCTTCCCCTCATTGGCCTTGCTGATCCAGAACACACCAGTCAAAGGCCTGGCTAGAGGCTCGGGCCCTTCGGTCAGACAGACTAGGACTGGGCTGCAGGCTGGCCACTGACCAGTGGGCTCAGAGTCTCAGTTACCCCATCTATATGATGGACATAACAAGGATGTTGGTGGAGACTAAAGGCTGCCATGTTTATAAAGTGTTTGGTACAATGCCTGGCCCATAGCACATGTTTAGTAAATGTTAGCTGCTATTAGCCATTGGTTTCCACCTCAGTGTGAAGTTTTCCTGATTTTACTATTTTGGTAAAAGCCAAATGGACATCTATTCCCTTAGGGGTGTACCATGGCATCTAACTCATGGTTCACACTAAAAGCATCTTTATGGAATGAAGAATGGAAAAACTACATCTCATCATGGAAGGAAAGGGCTTACAGGCTTCATGAGGCTTAGTAATCAGCTCAAAAAGTCCAAGAAGAAGGATATATTTTTATCAAATTAGGTTATGAATGTTTGAGGTTTCCACCATGGGCTCTCTCTCTCCCCTGGGTTGCTTGTTTGGGGGGAAGCCAGCTGCCATGTTGGGCAGCTTGATGAAGGGCCCACAAGATGAAGCCTGCCAACAGCTATGTAAGGGGACATGAATGTGATTCTCTAGGTCCAGGCAAACTTTAGGTCACTGCAGTCTCAGCTGACAGCTTGACTTACCCTTATGAAAAACCCTCACCCCCAACTGCCCAGGTAACACACTCCCAGGTTCTTGGAAACTGTGAGATGATAAATATTTGTTGTTTTAAGCCACTTAGGTGTTGGGGCTAATTTGTTACCAGCACTAGATAACCAATACAGGTGATGAGATAAGAATGGCCAGGATGAGCCAGGGCTGAGACCAGGGACTGTAATGGGAGACTAAAACATAGGAGGCAGAGAAGAGATCAGACCCAGATGGGTTGGACATGGAGATGATCAGGCAGGTTCTGTGGGTCTGTGCCTCTGGTCCAGAGCCCAGAGCAGATAAGAGCCAGAACCAACCACATCACTGAGCAGAAGGCACTGAGATCTTGGTGATCTTAGACTAGAGTATCGCCTTTTGACATAATTTTACACAATTCCCAGTTGGACCTTCAGTTGATCACTATAGCTATGAGGTGATCAAAGACCAATGAGTGAATTTGTCCAGAATTAGGTCAATACAAAGATTTGAGGATTCCAGTAACAAACAAAACGCAACGGGATTATAAATATTTTTGAAACACTCACAATATTCTTTTGTTATTTTGATGGCTTTAGCTCTTTAAGTTGTCCGCCAAGCTGGGAGGCAGAATTAAGTTTCCTAGGCCTGTTCCAGGCTATTGGGCAGGTCACGGTGCAATAGAAAGTTAAAGATATTGCCTGAGTTTATAAAGACATACCTCACATCCAATTGGCAAATGTTTTCTGAATGCTTACCAAGTTCATTATAAAGAACTTAGAGTCATTCTATACATCTAGTACAAGTACCCACTGCTCCTTATCCCACCTGTGATTACTCATGAATATGGAAACTCAATGGATCAAAAAACAGTTCCTCTATTCTTTGCAGAGGCCAGGTCTCCCCTTTGAATTGACCTTTGTCTCAAGTCTTGGAGCCCTGCTGACTCAGTGGCAATCACTTGATATTCAGGGGATAACAGGATCCCATGAATAGCATCTGCCTTTTTCACCAGGAAGTCAGAGTCTTTACTCTACAGAATTGAGCAAAGCTTCCAGCCGCCCCTGTCTTGTCGACAGGTTGAGCTCTAGGCAATTTTCTGCTCTGCAAATGCAAAATGAGAGACAGAGGCTGCTAGCTAGGGGCACAGGCTCAGAGCCAGACTGCCTGGGTTTATATGTCAGCTCCACTTCTTCCTAGCTGTGCAGCCTGGGGTGAATGACTTAAGCTCTCTGAGCCTCGGTTTTCCCAAATGCAAAATGGTGATCAAAATAGCACCTCCCACACAGGGTATGGAGAGGAATAAATGAGTTGATGTATGAAGCACTTAGAACGGCTCCTGGCCCTGGGAAATAGTCTGTAACTGTTGGTGATTATTATACAGGATAGGGAGGCAAAAGTAGCCCCTTCTGCCCTCTCTGGGCTCAAATGTCATTGACTGTTGGGGTTCACTCAAGGCAGATGTCTCTTTCACAACATGCAAAGGGTTCTTCAAGGACTTCACAAAAACAAAAGGATTAACTACAGATGACTAAGCCCACATGATGGAAACAGAACCAGGTACAGTAAATAATGACCTTAGGCAGGATTATATTCCTACAAACAATACACTGAGTTCTTAGGCTCTCGGTCTGCAATCCCTCTACCACAAGGGAGCCAGTGGCCAAGGACAATGTGTCCGTGTGCCCAGGATAATCTGGGTGGGCTCCTGGAGGAGGCAGCCCTCAAGCAGAGACTTGAAGAATTCAGGACTTGCCAGGTGGAGAAAGAAGATGGGTATACCAGGCAGAGAAGAGTGTGCTGGGACCAGGGTGAGATAAGCAGGTACTTGGGACACAAGATTTAAGGGGGCACTCACTCTCAGGGCCATGTGAGAGCAAGGTCAGCATCTGCACACCCCTAGGATTGAGCGCCTCCTTTAGTTTTGTATCCCAAATGCCTCTGTTGTGTCACCTTAGTCCTGGCCCTAGAGAAGAGCCTGGGTAAGAGCCTGGAAAGAAACGTCTTTAACTAGAAATGTCCAAGTCATGAAAGATGGCTTCAGGACAGAGGTCACTTGGAGCGAGCCTGAGGAGTCAGGCTAGGGTGAGATCATAAAAGGTCTTATGTTCCAAAGAAAGGAATTTAGAGTTGGTCTAAAAGTGACAGGGAGCCAGTAAAGAATTCTGAACTGATCTACAACATGATCAGATTTGCCTGTTAGCAACATTCTTCTGGCATTGGCATGAACGGCAGATTGGTGGATGAGGGAAGAAATGGAGAGTAGGAGGCCAATTCAGGACTCCGCTCAAGAGTCCATGCCCAAGGGAAAGACAATGATGGCCTGAAACAGGGCCGTGCCAGTTAGAAAACTCACTGAGCGTTTTCTAGAGAGCTGGTTTGAAGGTAGAATTGACTGTCCACGGTGACTGAGGGCAGATGAGCGTTGATGGGAAGAGTCAAAAATGGCACAGTTTAGGGACTTCCCTGGTAGTCCCGTGGTGAACAATCCGCCTGCCAATGCAGAGGAAGTGGGTTCGATCCCTGGTCCAGGGAGATCCCACGTGCCGTGGGGCAACGAAGCCAGTGTGTTGCAACTACTGAAGACAGCACCCTAGAGCTCACGCTCCTCAACCAGAGAGGCCACGATGATGAGAAGCCGGCAGACCACAAACTAGAGAGTGGGCCCTGCTCACTGCAACTAGGGGAAGCCCACATGCAGCAATGAAGACACAGTGACGCAAAAAAATGTAAATAAATGAATAAAAATGCTTTCAAAATGGCACAGTTTAGAAGCCACGGGGAGCCATTAGGTAAGATAGAAGTATACCGAAGACAGTTAGCAGGGCTTCCCCAAGTCCACAGGAAACCTCCCCACACCCTCCCTATTGGTTTTCCATAGGATACAGTCTCTGGGGGTCTGACATGTCTTACCCTCTGGATGGTACCCACACCCTCTTAGCATCGCCGACCTGAGCTGAGCCACTTCCAGACCCCACTGGCTTTCCAAGCAGTCTTAAGGTTGTCAAAGTCCTTTTAAAGACAAACACGCAGCTGGGCTCAGACCAACACCCTGCCACACCCAGCCTCCCATTCTGGACGTGTTAACCCCCAGGGCTCTGACCTGCCCCATATGACCTGGCTGGGGGCTCTGGGAGGTGGAGGGAGGAGGGGCCGAGGGGGAGTGAGGGTCTGTCCAGAGGCTGGGAGTCTTCAACTGCCTGTGAAGAGCCTTGTGAGAGACGACATAGACCAGAAAGGCAGCTGGAGGGCAGCTGGGTCCGGAGGCAGCAATGCTGGGAAAGGAGGGCAGTGTTCAGGGGCCAAGCCCTGGGCAGGGGAAGTACTAGGGCTGCGGGACTGGCCGTGGAGGCAACCCTGGGACTGACTTCCTCTGACCCCACCACAGCTGCACGCGCTGACCTTGTGGTCCACTGAAGCCCTCGTATCTTCTTCTATGAACTTGAGTGAAGCCAGGTCTCCTGCCCTCCCTGCACTTGAGAAGTCTGGAGAATGCTGGTTCTGCACACATTTCTCCATGTTCTCATAAAAATCAAGGGAATGAAAGAGCGAGTCTGAGCTCTTTGAAACATTAATTAAAGACACCATCGTTTCCTTATTTCACGGAGGGTTGCTACCCCATTTGGGATTATTAGCAAAGCCAGACAGCCTTTGTTGTGCTTGACAAAGTGATTAATTCAGACTCTAGGTGAGTCTTGGCTTTCTCAACATCTTTTGATGTGCTAAGATTCCCCAGCGAGGCAAAAAACATCATCAATTACTTAAACAAGCCATTACCTTGAGAGCACAATTACCAGTGAGGCCCAATCTACTAATTGGCAGATGAAGAGAGAGCAATGAACTTGGGCTGTGCCCTGGACCCTTACCTGTCCAGCAGGAGTAAGAGTCCTTTCAATTGTGTCATGGCAATGCTCCTGCTGATCTGGAACTGCCTAGAAATTTTTCCGTCTCCACAAAAATTCATCTCGGGCCACTCGAGTCTTGGGAAGCCAGAAGCTTCCCATCCGAGAACCGCATTCTCGTGGGCGAAGTTGTAGGCCTCAGCGCAATGGAAACACAGAAGTATTCACAGAAGTAAACCTCTTGTTTGAAGGGAGCTGGGAAAAAATTCTTTGGCTTGCTCCTTTCCTTGAAAGTCACAAATCCTCCAGCTCCTAGGGCAAGCAGGATGGCGGGGTCTTCTGCAGAATGCTACGTCTGAGTAGACAATCCCTGACACATAAGGAATTCAAGGCCTAAATAAAAGAGGCAGGTTTTCACTTTAAAACATGGAAACATATAAAATTAAATTTATAAATTCAAGTAGAGTGTAATACACTTAAATATATTTTATTTTATAAATACTTACTATAAATATACTTTTTAACGCACTAGGTCATGACTGTTTTTTTCCCTCTCTTCGCTAGAAGAAAGGTTTAGGGGGAGATTTTTTGCTGTATTTATATATGTCATTGGTTTTTCCAAATGGAGAGGGGGAGCTCAGTCTAGTTAAATTCAGTCAAATAACCAATACTTAAAAAAAGAAAAATCCAGAAGTGCTCCATAAATATCATCCACTGCACTGGCCTTGTCACCCAATTCAATCGTTCTGTCCTATTTTTAAAATAGAAAGATGGGTTGCATGCATGTTCATACTGTGAAACTACTTTGGGTACTACCTCGATCGTTCTTCTCCTCTAATTCTCCCTGGCACGAAAGGGCAAGGCGCCTTTCAGAATTCTTCTGTGAGAAGTGGTGAGGAACTGGGGGGCGAAGGCAGGGGCGGTGGCTGCGCCAAGGCCTCACTCTGAGTCCCCTCCCTGCTTAACCACTATCTCCCACTCGGCTCCACTTTCTTCCTTAATTCCCGAGAGATGTCAGCTGGGTGGGGCCAGGCCCCGGAAGGCACACCTGGGGAAGCAGAGCGCATAGTGCCCAGGGCTTCCTCCACAGGAACCCCCAGAGCTGGCTCTTCCCGGGCAGGCCCCCTGGGACACCCCTCCTCTCCAAGCAGCAGCCTCTCCCAGCACCTTCACCTGCTATGAGGAACACAGTTCTTTGTTGCACCAGCTTTCGCACCTCTGTCCTCAGTTTCATGGATTTTTGGAAACTGGTCTGCTTTGGAGGGCCCTGCTTTTGGAAAACTAGCCTTGGGGGAAAATAATAATAAGCCTAAGGACCACTTGCCATTTTTTTCAAGTTCGACAAATATGTCCCATCCAATAGCTGGACAGAGGAAGTGCTCTTAAGTGATCAAAACACAGTTCCACTGGCACACCCTCTGACACGTGACGCTTCTTTGCTGCAAGGGTCATCACGTAAATACTTCGTTGGCTGCTTGTCATTAGCCACTGAATGCGTGTCGGGTCCACAAGGCTGTAAGTACCACCTCCCTGTAGCTTCCCCTGGTGCTTTACACATGCCTGGCTTGTAGGAGAAACGTGTGTCTGCCTGATCATTCTTGTAACGTGTCACTTGTAACATGTCAGTTACCATCAGCCGACAGTGATGAAGGATGTCATTCCAGGACTCCTCCCCTTTGTGAAGGTAAACTGCTATCACAGTTTGGAGTAAATCCAATGTCAAATGCAGACGAACTCTCTTTAGTTCTTAGAAATGAAATACACAAGATCCATTAGATCTAATGCTCTACATCTCAGTCCTTTGAGAGAGGACTGAGATTCCTTCATTGTTCTCCAGCTGTAGTGGTAGATTGTCAGCTGAGCCAAGGCAACCTAGACAGAGCACATTTGAAAATGTGGCCCATTTGGACCAGCCTTGGGAGCCCCATCTTCCTGGCATCGTCCTTGTAGACCATCCATGGCCAGCGAGCTCACTTTAGGGAGTTCCTGGGCTTTAAAATGTCCCACGGTAAAGTGTTTGTTTTTACTGTTAGTTTTTCTTTATGGAAGTAGTAATGGTTTTCATTTATGGTCATGACATAAAGTTACCTTTTATTTACGTCTATATCAAAGAAAGTGGGAAGCAAGTGCTAGCTTAGGTGATTTGCAGATATGGCAAAAATTGTCAAGATGTTGTAGATTTAGAAGGTTAACCTCTTAATGCCAATTGAGGTTCGTTGACTCAACTCTCCTGTCCTGGCAAGGTGAGATAAAGCTGAAAAAGTTAGCTAATTCTATGCACTACAATAACCAACAACTGGATGACACGATTGTTTGTAAACTGTAGTCTTTTCTTAAAATACTTATCTGTTTGGGTGGTAAGAGCCCCCAAACCTGGTTCAGTGGTGCCTGAGACAGAGGCTGAGAGCTGTGGTAGCTCTGGGTGGCCCCTCCCTGCCCTTCCCCAGCAGCTGGCTCATCAGTTTTCTCTAAACAGGAAGCCTTGAGAACCTCAGCCTCCACCCCAGACACTTCTTCTTTTCAAGCACACTCCAAAAGATAGTCATCAGCACACAACAGAAACTGGTGTGGGAGCTGAATAATGGCCTCCAAAGATGTCCACATCCTAATCTTCAGAACCTGTGAATGCCACTTTACACAGCAAAAGGGACTCTGAGGATGTGCTTAAGGGTCCTGAGATCAGGAGAGTATCCTGATTATCTGGGTGGACCCTCAATGTGATCACAAGGGTCCTTCTAAGAGGGAGGCAGGAGGAGTCAGGCAGAGGGGTTGATGTGATGTCTGGGAGCAGAGACTGGAATGATGTGCCCACAAGCTAAGGATGCAAAAAATGGATGCTCTCCAGGAGCCCACAGAAAGAACCAGCCCTGCTGACATCTCAGCTTCAGATTAGAGAGACTGATTTTGGACTTTGGGCCCCAGACCTGTAAGATAAATTGTGTTATCTTAAACCACTACACTTGTGGTTACTTGTTTTAGCAACCATAGGAAACTAATGCAGTTGAGAAAGATTAAACAATTCCTTAACTTTCTGATCGGATTCACTGCATTGATCCTTTATGTAAGGTATCACTATACATTTAAAATAATTCTAATTACAAGAGGTTCAGTTAACACGTTTTAAAATCTATTTAAGTTTTTGAATCGGCATCCACGTGGTTGAAATCTCAAACATAGTATCATGAAGTATTACCAAAATAGACTGAGAAGTTTTCTTCCTGTTATGGCCCCTAGACACTGTTTTCTACTGAAAGGAAACACGGTTTCTCAGGAAAATGGCTGATTCAGGTCTAGGGCAAGAAATGTACAAGATATACCTGGAACAACTTGTCATTTCAGAAAGTGGGGAGGCTGTTCTTCCGCAAAGTACTCAGGAACGAACATAAGTGCTCCCCCTAGCCAAAGATGGGACAATCTGATGAATAGAAAAATCATGGCAATGGATCAGAACACATCAAAATACTCCAAAACACAGTCATCTGTACACAATAGAAGTTGGTGCGGGAGCTGAATCATGGCAGTGGATCAAAACACATCAAGTAAATTTAAATTCATGAGTTCATAATGATACAAAAATAGCGTGTGTACCCAATGTAAGATGCTACAGAATCAACTCACTACTTCGAACACTAACAATAAAAGGAAAGAATCAAGCACTGATCCTACTTTTCTCATATGAACTGTCCCTAGTAGAGGAAGGTAAATTCAGAATTATTCCAGCTGGTAAATGGAGTAGGAATAACATGACTTTGCAGCCCCTGGTGCATGAATGGATTCAGGTGATAATCCTCACAGCTGCTCAGGTCATAATAAAAAAGACAAGTAGATTATGAACCTCCTCTGGTGTAGTCTTGAAGAAAAAGCCTCTGGATCAGTGGTTCCTAAATGTGGCTGAACACTGGAAACACTTCAGGATCTTATAAAAATTCCAAAGCCCAAGTCACACCCAAGGCAATTAAGTTAATACCTGGGGGTATGGGTAAGGGTGGGGATGGGGTGAACGGGACACAGGCACCAGAAGTTTTTGAAGCTTCTCCAGATGCAGACAAATTAGGGAATCAAGGGTTTAGATCCAGCTACAGGGGCTTCCCTGGTGGCTCAGATGGTAAAGAATTCACCTGAAATGCAGGAGACCCAGGTTCAATCCCTGGGTCGGGAAGATCCCCTGGAGAAGGGAATGGCAACCCACACCAGTATTCTTGCCTGGAGAATTTCATGGACAGAGGAACCTGGCAGGCTGTAGTCCATGGGGTTACAAACAGTCAGGCACGACTGAGCAATAAAACTTTCACTTTTCATTAGGACTGAAGAACGGGTTAAACTACACCATGGGAGGCAACCAGCAGAATTTAGACTGTGGGAAACCCTACAGAGACACCACCTGGTTTTGTTGTGTAAAAAATGCAAGGGAGAAAATGGGGGTGGGGGGTGGGATTGGAAGGAGGATTTAAAGACTTAAAGATATTTATGAGACATCTGACCCAATTCTAATATCTAGTCAGTGTTTCAGTTTCCTCAACTGTCTCACAATTTTTCTTTGTAGTATGTTTATTGAGTGAGAATCTAAAGTCAGATGACCCCAATTCAAACTATAGACCTTAGATTCTCACTCCATAAACATAATATAAAGAAAAATTGTGAGACGATTGGGGGAATTAAAACACTGACTAGCTATTTGAAGATACTAAGGAGCTATTGTTATTTTTAATTGTAATAGTAATACTGTGGTTATTTTGGGGAAGAGTCATATTTTAGCAAAGGGGTACAGAAATATTTACAGTTGGAATGATGTAATGTCATAGATTTGCTTCAAAAAAGTCTGGGCATGAGGTGGGTAGGAGTGTATAGCTGAGACAAAATTGGCCACAAGTTGGTAATTGTTAGAATGGTAGGTACATGGGAATTCATTTTACTCTTTTGTCTACTTTTGCTCTTTCCATACTAAAGCATCAAACTAAATGTCTCCTTTCTGCCCACCGTCATCCCCACAGTTCCTTCCATCTGTGCAACTGGTAACCTTTTCAATTAACTCCTTATTTAGACTTATAGAGATATTTTTAATAAACATAGAAGCTAACATAAATAATGTTAGGTTTTTTCTCCTCTTTTTTACATAAAATGGAAGCACACTAAACTCAATTTTCTGCATCTTACTACTTTCATGTAATAGCGTATCTTGATGGCTTTCCATCTTCGTTGCATAGTATATTATTGAATGGATGCATCATAATTTATTTAAACAGTTCCAAACAGATGGGCATTTAGGTTGTTTCCAATTTTTTGCTGTTATAAACACGTTAAAAATAAATACCTCTGTACATATTTATGTAAAAGTATATGTGTAGAACAAATTCCCAGGAGCAAATTTGATGGCTCAGTGGATAAATGCATATGCAAGGTGCTAGCAAATAACCCTGGCTTATCCCAGGGTAGAAAGAGAATAGATGGAGAGCAGTGGGCAGATATGGAGATGGAGCTAATTTGAAGACGGAGCTAAAATTATTTGCTGATAGATCGTTTGAAAAATAAAAGAGAAAAATTAAGCATGTCTAAAACCAGTCAGCTTCAGGTAAGTTCTGCTTGGGTAACAACTGACTCCCTTCATGCCCACAGCAAATCTCAGTGATTTACATACTCAAATATTTATTTCTTGGTCATGCTAAATGTCTATCATGGACCACTTCCTTCTTTGCCCCTCATCATCTCCATTGCAGGACCCAGGCTTCAGGAACAGCTCTCATCTGGGAGACTACAGGCCTCAGGGCAGAGGGAAAGGACAAAGGGCTCATCACGTGTGGCTCTCGAAGCTTCCACTTGGATGTAGCACACTTGGCATCTTTTCATGATCAGTTGACCAAAGAAAGCCACATGATCAAGCTTTATGGAAATTAGGTGGAGATGTGTAGTCCTCCAATTGAGAAAGATTGTCATATTTTACATAATTACACACTCCACTAGTGAGAAAGATCCCACCTGCCAATGCAGGAGAACTAAGAGATGAAGGTTTGATCCCTGGGTCGGCAAGATCCCCTAGAGGAGGGGATGGCAACCCACTCCAGTATTCTTACCTGGAGAATCCCACGGACAGAGGAGCCTGGCGGGCTACAGTCCATGGGATTGCAGAGTCAGACACGACTGAAGCAACTTAGCATGTCAGCACGCTCCACGTCGCAAAGGTTTCTGGCTTGAGCAATTGGTGGGTTGTGGTTGTAACAGTGATATAGAGATGAAAGAGGAGATAGAGTTCTAGGGGGAAAATTGAGTTCAGATCTAGATATAAGTTTAAAACACCTAATAAAACCATGATCACCCAGGTATTTTGGGTACTAGATGGGTGGACAGCAGTGCATTTCCAGGTATCCCTAATAACGGGGCTAGAACTTCCAAAATGCTCCCAGTGGGTGACCCCACTGCCTTGATACCTAGGGGCAGCTGTACTGGACAGTATCCAATCCACCAGGCTGCCTCAGGAGAAGGCAAGTTTAGGCAGGACCGGCCAGTCAGCTCTATATATTACTACTTTAAGAGCCCCAAACAGTTTCCTGGTTTTGAACTCAATGCTTCTGTACACACCTGTGCAACTAGAAATCAGTAGAGTTTTGGGGGACAGAAGTTTTCAATATGTTCAAGAACCTTTAAAGCCATGATAGCTTTGATCAATCATGTAATGACTTGAAGTCTAACTTAACTTTAAAAGCCATATGCTAAAATGCTTCATATGCAAAAGATATTTATTGTAGAATTCTGTATTGACTTGAATTGTATTGAATTGAAAATAATTTACATGTCAACAAGTGAATGGTGATGGTTTAGTTGCTAAGTCATATCTGACTCTTGTGAACCCATGGACCGTACCCCGTCAGTCTCCTCTGTCCATGGGATTTCCCAGGCAAGAATACTAGAGTGGGCTGCCATTTCTTTCTCCACGAGATCTTCCCAACCCAGGAATCAAACCTAGGTCTCCTGCGTTGCAGGTGGATTCCTTACTGATTGAGCTACAAGGGGAGCCTAACGAGGGAATAAGCAAACAAATTATGAAATTTAAAACATGCCTAATAAACATCATAAGAGTGCAGCCAAGGTGATGTCTGGATAAAGATGAGTTCGGTGGAGAGAGTGAGGCTATAGATAGCAAGGGAGAAGTTATTGACACATAGATGGTGTTGAAAGTGATGGGACTAACTGAAGGACAGGAGCTGGAAAAGACTCTGAGGACCAGCCCCTGAGGTAGGAGGTGTGAGGTCATGGAAACCAAGAGAAGAGAATGTTTCAGGAAGAAGGAAGTGTTTATCTGTATCAAAATGCTGCTGAGAGCAAGTGGAAAAAATAAAACAAAACTAGCTAGAAATTACGAGAACGACAAGATCAAAACCTTGGACCAGTGACAAGTGACCTTGACAAGGCCACTTCCAATTAAGTGGTGGGTACAGAAACCCAGTTGGGAAGATGGAGAAGAGAGTAAGGGTATAGAAGAGGAAGAGAACATGTCTAGATGAGGCTTTTAAGAGGTTTTACTGGGAAGAAAAAAAGAAAAATAAGGGAAAATAAGGAAATGGCTGGAATCACAGGAGTCTGCTTTTCTTTTCTTTAAAATAGAAGACACTAGGATATGTCTGTATACTGATAGCAGTGATCCAGTAGAAAAGGAGAAATTGGTGCAACTGAAAAAAGAAACAGTTGAGAATTCTGAGTAAAAGCAGAAGCGAAGGCATTAGCTTTAGAAAGGCAAAGACTCTCTCTCGCTCATTATGGTCATCAGTTAATTAGTATCTGTTATAATTATATCTTTGGTTTCTAAGAAACCTGCCCTTGTTCTCAGTATATTCTCTGCTTGTTCTCATGCAGTGGTTTGTCAACAACACCCTATCTTAGAGGACAGGAAGAAACAGGTTCGTAGGGTTCACACGGCACCTGTTTGAAATGTGGCAGACCCGGTTTCATCTCTGGCTCAATCTCTTAGCAGCACTGCCACCTTGGGGGTGCTAATTAATTTCCTTAAGCATTAATTTCTTAATCAGTAATATAAGAAGAATATTTATGCCTACGTTTATGTAATTGTTGGAAGGCTCATACAGGAAAAGGTATAGAGAGTTCTTGCCATAGTCTCTGGTACATAGGGAAGGTTAAAAATTATAATAATGGTGAGTGTGTGTGTTAGTTGCTCAGTTGTGTCCAACTTTTGACGACCCCATGGACTGTAGCCTGCCAAGCTCCTCTGTCCATGGAATCCTCCAGGCAAGAATACTAGAGTGGGTTTCCATTCCCTTCTCTAAGGGATCTTCCCAACCCAGGTCTCCTGCATCGGAGGTGAATCCTTTACCATCTGAGCCACTAGGGCAGCTTCTCTTTGTTGATATAAATGTATTTTTCTTATGCTGTGACAAAATTGTTGTTGAGACTAACAACTACAACGAGCAAACTCCAGGAGACAGTGAAGGACAGGAGAGCCTGGCATGCTGCAGTCCATGGGGTCACAGAGTCGGACACAACTTAGCGACTGAACAACAACAACGTTTTTGTGGTACTTCTATTATTGGAGAAAGAACTGCACATCAGTCAGATATTTGTATATTTGTTCAGTAGTCCTCTATTTTTTTTCCAGAACGGTGAAGATTATAAACAGTCTCCTTTCCTGAGTCTTGGGAACAAATTATAATGACTGTTACTTAATTTCATGGATACGGTTGAACAGAATTGAAAAACAATGGGAAATTCAACTCCAGAATATCTGTCCCACTGAGTTTTGCCTGTGTACATCTTACAGCTTATTTTATATTCAGAAGTCTCCTATTAGAATGCAACTATAAGACAATGAAAGTAGTACATTTCAAAATGCATGGGGTGCAGCTAAAGAAGTAAGAAGAGGGAGATTTATATTCTTAAATGCATTTATTAGAAATAAAATAATATTGAAAATGAGTGAGCCAAGTTGTTAACTTAAGAAGCTAAAAGACAAAAAAAACCCAGAGAACTAAGAATAAACCCAAAGAAAATAGTAGGAAGATCATAATAAAAAAATGAGCATAAAATTATGAAACAGACAACAGCAAAAAGAGAAACATAAAAATGAGTGACAAAAGCAAAAAGTTGGGGCTTTGAAAAGATGGACAAACCTACAGCAAGACTCTTCAAGGAAAACTTTTCCAAACAAACTAGGAATGGAAGGAATGTCCTTTATCAGGGATGTCTGTTAAAAATCTATGGCAAAATCTTACACTTAATTTTAAAACATTAGATACATTCCTATAGAGTCAGGAACAAGAAAAAGATGTTCACTCTTACTGCATCTTTTAAACATTGTACTGAAGGTCTTAGCCAGTGTGATAAGAAAATGAAAAGTGAGATAAAGGAATTAGGGAAAAAAGAGAACAAAGTGATACTGTTTGTATAAAATATAACTGCCAGCATAAGAAATCAAAGAGAATCCATATGTAAACCAGAAGAACTATAAGAAATTTTAGAAGGATCTTGATTACAAGACTGACATAAAACACAAATGATGTTCCTACACATGAGCAATAAAAATAACCCAATGTATGTAAATAGCAAAAAGATACTCTGTGCACAAAATTACAAAATGTTACAAAGGACAGAGAATGAGTCAATGGAGAGCTATATACATAGATGAGAAGACTCAGAATTGTAATAACATTGGTACTAATTTATAAATTTAATGCAATTCTGATAAAAATTCCAAGAGGATTTTTCATCAAACTAGACTAATCAATTCTAAAATTAATAGGAGAAAGTAAGATATTATAAGGTATTGCAGAGTTATAATAGTTAAAATAGTGAGGCACTGGGACAAGTCAGACAAACGGTCAGAATAGATCAGAGCTCCGATATTCCTAGGGTGTAGGATGGAGCCACGGCTTCCCAGGTGGCACTAGTGGCAAAGAAGCTGCCAGCTAAGGCAGGAGACATAAGAGTCGTGGGTTTGATCCCTGAGTCAGGAAGATCCCCTGGTGGAGAGCTTGGCAAACCACGCCAGTGTTCTTGCCTGGAGAATCCCATTGATAGAGGAGCCTGGTGGGCTACAATCCATAGGGTTGGTCGCAAAGAGTCAGACATGACTGAAGAGTTGGACAAAACTGCAGTGACTTACTATGCACCCATGATGAAGGCAGCCTTATAAACCAGTGGAGAGAGGGGTGGGTCTCTTTGCCAACCCTTAATAGAAGTGCACTCAGCTGTGGGGCAGGATTATCTTTCCCAGCGTCCCAGTGACATATGTTTTCTGATGAGCCACCTCTTATTGTAGAACCTGCCTTAACACATCACCCTCTGATGATTGATTTGACTTCTCAAGTACCTGAAAAGGATGTACTCTGAGTAGATACATCAGCATCTTGCTCCTGGAAAAGAACACCTACTCTTATAAGTTAATGAACATTCTGCTTTGCAGTTTATAATCTTACAAGCTTCTCTAACTTCTACTAACTGACACATGAGTGAACGCACACTGGATGGTTTCCAGTCCTGAGGGCAAGGTCTTAAGGGAACGGGTCTCAAGAGAAGGCACCAAATGTGAAGATGAGGATGTGAAAAAAGAAATGAGGCACTAAAAGAGGAACTGAGACGATCTCATAGAGAAATTCTATTTCCAAGGAACTCCTGCCTTGAGACATGATTGAAGAAGCAATTTGTATACTTGACAGTTCCTTTAAGTGTTGTTGTAGGGGAAGAATGGGGGAAGGAAGAATAAAACAATTCAAAGTCAGCTAACAAGGCTGCAGCTAGTTATTTGCTAAACAAAAGCTGTTCAGAATTCATCTGCTTGCCCTCCTCTCCCTGCCCAAATATGGGCTTGCCGTCAGCTTGCAGTCATCTATTGACGACTGCTATTTCCCAACTGATACTTTAACCAATCGGTGTAGCACAATTCTGCCTGCCACCTAGATAAACTGTAATAGAAATAAGGGGTAAAGAAAGGGGAATTTCAAAGTTGGAAAATATTTTTGAAATTGGAGGAAAAGCAATGGCAAAAAAACGTTTTCTCTCAAAAAAAAGTACAGATATCGAGATATTGATACATGGATGTGTCTACAAAACTTGGAAAAATTTAATGAGTGTTTGGTGAAATGGATGTATGCTGACACTGAGACTAACTGGGGCGAACTTTCTGGAAAACAATTTGGTATTGCATGCCAGTGTTTACAACCAGTGACTCAGGGATTTCAGATCCAGAAAAGCTTCATGTGTAAAATATTGGAAAAGCTTGATGTATAGAGTTGTAGTGGCCTAACTTAAATTAGCTAAAAAGCTGAAAACATCCTAAATATTTAACAATAGAAATAGTTTAGTAAACTTTGATATGTCCATAAGAGGCATATACCACCATAAAAATAATATTTATAAGGGATTTATAACATGGAGATGTCTTCCTTATGTTGAATGGAAAAAGTAGAAAAATAAATAGAAAAAATTACAGAGACTAGGATCTCAAATACATAAAAATATACTCAGAAAAATTTACAATTTTAATAAAACGGGAATAGGCTTTCTCCCTGATATTTCTAGCTCTTTTGCTCAAATTTCTGTCAAGCATTTCAAGATTTATTTTCTGGAAAGCTGGCAAATCTCATCTTCTGCTCCTGAGTCTTAAAATCTTTTGAAGAGCCAAAAATGTAAGTCCTTACCTGATAAAGTTTCCCATGTGGCCACATAGCCTTTTATGGAACTGCTGGCTAATCCTTTAATGGCTGTGTGTGTCACAAGGAAAGCGTAACCACTACAAAGGCCTTTTCTTCTCCAGAGGTGGGACAGGTGGGTTACCTGGCACCCTTGGGCTTCATCTCTTCCTGGCACACCATGATTTTTATCCCAGGAAAATTGCTATTTGCCAAAGGAATCTTCCACTATTTCAAAAAAATATCAATAGCCTCCGAAATTTCCAAAAGCAGCTCACTAAGTAGAAATTCTTTGATAGGGATCATGAAGACATAAAGAATGGACTGAGGATCTGTGGTTCTCAAAAGCACAGAAGAGAAAAGCCAAGTCCTCTATGGCTGCGGCTTAACATACACAGTGAGGGAAACTTGTAGAACACACCACCATTTGACTCTTTTCTACTTTGGCTTTAATCTCAGCTTCCCTAGTAGTTCAGATGATAAAGAATCTGCTTGCAGTGCAGGAGATCCAGGTTCGATCCCTGGGTCAGGAAGATCCCCTGGAGAAGAGAATGACAACCCACTCCAGTATTCTTCCCTGGAGAATCCCATGGACAGAGGAGCCTGGTGGGCTACAGTCCATAGGGTCGCAAACAGTCAGACAGGACTGAACAACTCTCACTTCAGTTCAACCAGCTCAGTCATCTCTATAATACATCAGTTTAACACACAATTTATCAAAATATCCCTCAGTTTGTTATGAGTGGCTTCTTTGGCTAAGCAATTGGTTGACCACTCTTATTGAATACATCAGGAAAGGGCTTTGTCTTATGGAAGACAAAGTACTGGGGAATTTCTTATGTTGAAAACAATCCCATGTGGTTCCATGTAGTTTTTTTTGTTTTTTGTTTTTTTTTGAGAATGGATTGGAAGGAGCAACACTGGTACTGCAGGATTTGAATCCTTTGGGGATAAATGACACTTTGGTTGTAAGCATAAAACCAAAGAACGCTATTTGAAGCTACTCCATATACTTTCCATTGTCATTTTCCAAGTTAAGTATCCTTAATGTAAACAATGATAGATGTTCAAGATCATAATTGTGGAATACACTTGCATTAATTCCCGTCAGAGAAGCTGTTCTAAATATCAAAACATGGTGGCCACATGATGGCTGAATATCGTCTGATTTACTAGCACCCTGGGCCACCAGAACTGTTTTTTTTTTTTTTGGCTTTACCATGTGGCATGCAGGATCTCAGTTCCTAGACTAAGGACTGAACACATGCCCCATGCAGTGGAGACATGAAGTCTTAACCACTGGACCGCCAGGAAGTCCCTGCCAGTTCTTTACTAACAGCTCAGGACTTAATGGTATAATTTGAGGCAAAAAAGAAATTTCTTTCAAAATGATAATTTTTAAGGTAACAGGAAATTTTTAAAAAAATCTTTTTTCATTGACTCTCTAAACTCATTCATGGGTATTCCTGGTGTACCAGTTTCCTAGGGCTGCCATATTAAAATAACACAAACTGGACTTAAAACACTAGTTTGTCTCACAATTCTGGAAGCCAGAAGTCTGAAGTCAAGGCTTTTTGCAGAGCTATGCTCCCTCTGTAGAGGAAAATCCATCCTTCTTTTTCCTAGCTTCCAGTCATCTGCTGACAACCTTTGGTATTTCCTGGTTTGTAGCCTTGTAATTCTAATCTCTGCCTTTGCTATCACATGGCATTCTCCCTGTGTCTCCATGTCTTCTTGGGGCATCCTCCTGTAAGGACACCAGCCATAATGGCTTAGAGATCCACTCTACTTCAGTATGACCTCCATCAATCCTAAGTTGCTTCAGTCACGTCCAACACTGCAGCCCCATCCCCAGGCTCCTCTGGGGTGCCAGGCACTGGAGGGCCTTGCCATTTCCTTCTTCAGGGGATCTTCCCAAGCCAGGGATTGAATCTGTGTCTCTCATTGCCTGCTCTGGCAGGTGGGTTCTTTACCACTAGCACCCCTGAGAAGCCCCTCATTTTTAACTAATTACATTTGCAACCACCCTATCTCCAAATAAGGTAGTATTTTGGGAACAGGAATTCAACTGATTTTTGGAGAGGTGACACAATTCAACCCCTAATTCCTAGAGTCCATGAATTCTGCGTTAAGAACCTATTGAGACAGACAGAGGGGAGTCTGGGAGTGGAGAATATGAAACATGGATGCAGAGAAGGAACTGCGAGCAAGACAAATGGAGCACACTTTGTAATTCTGCTCAGAAGTCTGGAGGCAGTGATCTCTCCCTGTTGATTTTAGCGCAAGGTCTCTAGTTACTGATGGCAACGTTTGGCCCATTCCTAGCTGAAGACGCTTCAGTTCTATACTTGACTCTGGGCTGCAAAGTGAAGTTTATGGTTAGGTCCAGAACATTCTCTGCTGATGCCATATGTTTGGAAATGTCTGAATTTTGTGCAGAGACACACAAGCGGTATTTTTGTAAGTGGAGTTACATAATTAGGGCATGGGCTTGCATGATAATTAGCATGTGTAATTAGGCACAGACTTCTTGTCCTTTAATTAGACAATCAAGACATCTAATTACAAAATTAAGATGTAATTACGTGGCCCAAGATCGACATATTTCTTTCTACCCATTAGAGATTACATTTTAGAAAATAATTCATAAAAATTGATGAAAAAATGAACCAGAAACCAGATTTGAGGCTGTTGAGGGAAGTGTTAAGTAGGCTGGTAAGTCACCTTTGGTCTTTCGTCTTAAGTGTGAAGGGGGTTATTTAAAACATCACAGTCTACTTGAAATACTTTTACACGCTCTGCTGTCAACCTTTGGCATACACACTAATGAAGAGGAATGTTGGCATGACTAGTCCATGTAATTCACATGAGGCTCTTGAGTGTGGTTTATAATTACCCTTGAACGTGGACTTAAATGTGATGTCCTGGGGACCCATTCAAACCCAATAGTGCAGCCACTCAGTGGAAACCTTGGTCTGGAGAACTGGGAGGAGAACCCACCTTCCCTTTTCACCCTGGCTTGATTCTCCCTGTGGCTACTTTAAAGGTAAGCAACATTGCTCAAAGTAACACAAATCAACAGTTAACCTGCTGTCCTTTCCCTGAATATTTGAGTATTCACTGCAATGTGCTTAAGTGCTCCTTATTGGACTGCAGGCAAGAATGGGAAGGTCAGAGTCTACAGCAAACATTCCATCTTTCTAATGATAAGTGAGTCTTGGAGCTGCAGGAATTTTTAAGTTCCAGTGCTCCTATGAAGTCTGACTGAATGGATCTTCTCTATATTTTCCCTTGCTCCGAAATTGAGATTTGGCTGATCTTTGTACAATGCTAAACACTAGTTTGATTCATTAATTTTTCTGAACTGAACTTTTGACATAATTGGCTGGTTGATTAGGGATTACAGCCATATGCCCAGGTTTTTCTAAGCTAGTTCTGACTTTCACTGTGTTATCCCTCTGTTCCCATAAACTGTTGAAATATCCTAGTAATTCCAATGTTTTGACAGCAACACTGCTTTCTCAAACTGTCGCTTTCTCCTGGAAAGTGGCACAGAAATCTGTGGGGCCATGTTTCCTGATTTGAGGCTAGGAAAATATGCTTCCCATATGGTCTCAGGCCATGAAAACAAAGACATAAAGGGTTTGCAAGTGGTTGGTGATGAGGTTTTGTTCCATAGAGTGTCCCCTCCTTCCTTGTTTTTTATTTTTCTCTATTAGGCCATGGAATGTGATGAGGGATAAATTATGTGCAGGGGTCAATTTGACCAAGAAAAACCACAGATTTGTGCAGGGAACTGATTTTTGCCATTGTTACTTTTTTCGCCTCACCTTGCCAGGGAATTGTTGATGGTAGATTTAAAGGTTGAGGAGCTGAAATGGGCAGAGGTGTGGCTTTTGGGGGGTGGGGTGGGGCCATGCTGTGCAGCTTGTGGAATCTTAGTTCCCTAACCATGGATCGAACCCAGACCCTTGGCAGTAAAAGTGCAGAGTCGTAACCACTGAACTGCCAGGGAATTCCCAAAGTGCAGTTTTAAATACGATTTATTGACAGAAATTTTGTAGGATCTCTAAGGGGACTTTCAGCTAAGACATCTGAGGATGTCTTGATCTCTAGCCTGTTAATCAGGAGGAATTTACTGAGCTCATGCCACTCGCACACCTCTAGGCCTCCACCTCGTCAGTCCTAAGATGTGGTCACCTGGAAATTTCTCCTACCCTTACATCTGGAGAGCTCAACAATTTTGATATCGGATAGGGCCAAAAGTGTGAATGCAAACCTGTGTCTCACTTTTTAAAATGTGCCTTTTTCCTCAGGTACTCCACTTCAGCATTTTCAAGACTAGAGAAGTTGGGCATCAGACATCCCAAGCCTTCTCCTTTTATTGGAAACTTAGCGTTTTTCCGCCAGGTAAGGGTTGCCTTCCACTGTCTTCTGATATAAGATGCTCTGAGCCCAGAGCGGCTTTACCCACAAAGCATTGCTTCTGTTCAGGTCGCCCACACTCAGGGAGGTCTGTGTGTGTATTGCATCAGTTCTTATGTGATGAGAATGATCCATCACGGATCACTCATCAATACATATAGAGTCCTGGTGTCCTGTCATTCATGAAAAAACCCATTCAATGAGTGTCTAAGTGTGCCAGGCCCTGGAATGTGGAAGAAAGTAAAAGTTGCCCGTGCCCTAGCGCTAGTGTGGGTGGTAGACATGGCAACTGTGGTTTGTCCTTCAGAGGAGAGGAAGATCCATCAGGGCTAGAGTCATCCTGGAGGACTTCCTGGAGGAGGGGGTCTTCAGGAGTGATAGACACAAAGACAAGGAGATTCACACCAGGTGGGAGCAATGATGTGTGTGATGGCACCATATGAGAAACAGGGCACAGCTTGGGGAGCAGCCTGGACTAAAAAGTGGAGATTGGGGAGCACCAGGGAACACTGCTGTGAGAAAGAGAGACGAGCAGGCTTCCCAGGTGGCCCTAGTGGCAAAGAACACACATGGCAATGCAGGAGATGTGAGAGATGTGGCTTCGATCCCTGGATTGGGAAGATCCCTGGAGAAGGGCATGGCAACACCCTCCAGTATTCTTGCCTGGAGAATTCCATGGACAGTGGAGCCTGGTGGGCTACAGTCCATGGGGTCGCAAAGAGTCAAACACGACTGAGCGACTAACACTCTCTTAGATCACTGACAGTTCAGAAAGGCAAGTGAAGAGCTGTGCGTGTCCCAACATGGGTTATTAGGAGGGGGACACAAAAGGGGAAGATTTCTCTGCAAGATTTAGATCACATCTGTAGAATCCAACTGTTGCTGAGGCCTGGCTGTGAAGCAGTGAGGGCTTGGCCAGGGTGGAGATGAGAGCAAAAGAGAACTTTGGGGGCAAAATTAGTAATTCTCATGGTGAGTTAGGTGAGAAGTCAAGGCAGAATGAGTCAACACATCTTTAAGTTTGGAGCCAGACAACAGGGAGAATGGCCAGGAGTCAATGAAAATAAAAGGTTGGGAGGTCAGCTGGTTTAGGGAGGTGCCTTTGATTTGCCAGAGTGACTTGAGTGCCCTCTGGGCATTTGGAGATAAAGTCCTGGGACTTTATCTTTGCAGGTTATTTTTGTTTCTCACATTGGGTTTTCTCAGAAGCCAGATGATTTATTCTGCCAACTCCTGTGGGGGGTGCTGCCACCAGACCCTACATTAGGAGCTTACGGATCCTACATGTGAAGCCACTAAGCCAAACAAAGGCAGGAAGGACTAAATTGGGGCCAATCCTGATAATACCCCTCAAAGATCTCTTTAGGCTTTCCCCACCCCTGCCCCCGGAAAGGCTGGCCCTTGGCGTCAGATAGAAAATAACATATGCTATTTCTGTCCCTTTTCTTTCTCATCAGTTTCTCTTCTCTTCCTTTCTGTCCCTTTCTCAGTCCAACACCCCTTTCCACTGTTTATTGTTGTTTCTCTCTTCCCAGTGTTTTTTTTTTTTTTAACACCTCCTTCTCTCCTCCCTAGCTCAGGGGTGGCCAGGCCACAACTTTAAGCCCACAAACAGCATCGTGGCAAGGCTCCCCATCAGCTCTGTGAAGCAAGTGTGAAGACATTTCTAAGTGTCAAAACACAACAACAAACCAGATAGGAAATTAAAACAAATCCACTTCACAAATTTCTATGGGGAGATGACCAGTTGCATTCAGACTTGACTGAATTAATTCAGTATCAACATGTTGAGTTAAACCATATTCCTGTCGATGTGCTGAGAACACTATACCTGCCTTTGGCTAATTTCCACATAGGCTCCTTTTTAGCTGCTCATTCTTGTATGGGCAAATCCTGCCAAGTTCTTGCTAGAACATGGTCATTTCATTGACTGTTTTTATAGTCATATGAGCTTTCCTTGGTATTAATATATGGCAAGCTTAGATGGAGGTGGAGCTATGGTTTTCCCAGTAGTCATGTATAGATGTGAGAGTTGGACCATAAAGAAGGCTAAGCGCTGAAGAATTGATGCTTTTGAACTGCGGTGGTAGAGAAAACTCTTGAGAGTCCCTTGGACAGCAAGGAGATCAAACCAGTCAATCCTAAAGGAAATCAACCCTGAATGTTCATTGGAAGAACTGATGCTGAAGCTCCAATACTTTGGCCACCTAATGCAAAGAGCCAACTCATTGGAAAAGGCCCTGATGCTGGGAAAGATTGAGGGCGGGAGAAGGGGGCGACAGAGGATGAGATGTTTGGATGGCATCACTGACTCAGCGGACATGAGTTTGAGCAAACTCTGGGAGATAGTGAATGACAGGGAAGCTTAGCATGCTGCAGTCCATGGGATTGTAGAGTCAGATAAGACTGAGCGACTGAACAGCAACTAGATGGTGGAGCTAGATTGAAAGAGCCTGGGATGGATTTTCATTAAGAACATCCACCTCTTCTACTTTCCCAACTCTCTACTCTCAGCCACCCTTTATGTGTCTACCTGTCCACTCCATTCCCACAGCACAAGTCTAGGGGTCTCCTCTCTTCCACTTCCATCCCAATTGAAGCATGTTTTCATGCTTATTTCTTTCCTAAAACACAATGGATTCAGCCATTTTCAACTCTTTACCCATACTATCCCCCTGTGTATATCCACACCCAGACCCCATCTCAACAATACAGTGAGTCAAGCATTTTCTGACCCTGCTCCACGCTGTGTATATCTCCTGGAACCCTCCTTTCCCATCCCAAAATGTGTCTCATATATAAAGTAGCTCTAAGGTTCTTATGCCTTGAATATGTTGATTTTAGTTAAAATTTAACTTGGATCATAATTCAGAGTTTGTGATAATTTGGGTACACTCAGCAGACATTTATGCCTATAGTGGCTGTGAAAAAAGGCTCTGCCAAAAATAATAATAATATAAACCAAATTGCAGAGGGGAATGTTAGCATAGTTGAGAAAGCAAACAGTTTTCAAATATTTTAGCAGCAATTATACACAAATAGTATAAGTACAGATGATCTCATCTGTCCATTAAAGCAGAGTTGACAGTGGCTGTCTCTTGGCAATATTATTTTTTCAAGCCACCAGTTTATTCTAATACTCCAAAGTACTGGAGTACTGAGAACTGAAACAGTTCTGAAAACAATATCACTTCAATTATTTTTTTATGGTTGATGTAATTGTGTTCTCACAATTGCAGGCTTTTTTCCTGAAGAAGTTTGAATATTTGAAATTCTGTTTCATCTGGGTTTTACTATAGTGCTGTGTTTTCTGCAGGGTTTCTGGGAAAGCCACATGGAGCTCAGAAAGCAATATGGACCTCTGAGTGGGTAAGAAGAAAGCTCCATTATTCTCCCATGTATTTTGATTTGTGTGTGTTGAAGTGACATGGAAGGAATGGCCAGAATGGGCATGTTGCCTGTTTATCACTTTTGAGGATCCGGAGAGTATGCCCAACTGTACAGATGGGGCTCCTAGAGAAGATCCCAGGGTGGCCCAGGGTGGCCCAGGGTGCACGGTGCTAGCCTGAAGAACACCGTTTCCCAGTCTTTAAAGCCCAATCAGCTGGGTCGGGCACTGGGTGCCTTGACCATCTCTGATCACTATACCAAAGGCGTGTTGCAAGGGAGGCAGCGGCCCTCCACACCTCAGTCTAATTTGCCTTGACAACCCACAGCAAGTCTTTCCCCATAATCTTATCTAAACTTCTGTTGTTGTTTAGTCACTCAGTTGTGTCTGACTCCTTTGGGACCCCATAGACTGTAGCCCACCAGGATCCTCTGTTCATGGGATTTCCCAGGCAAGAATACTGGAATGGGTTGCCATTTCTTTCTCCAGGGAATCTTCCCGATCCAGGGATCAAACTCACATCTCCTGCATTAGCAGACGCATTCTTTACCACTGAGCTACCAGGGAAGCCCCTCATAAACCTTATTTGGGCCTGTTTTATTCAACTCTATGGGTGAAATATGTTATCAGCTGTATGGACATATCTTCTATTATCTGACACTATACACATTTCAAAGTAACAGGGGGTGCTATTCATACTCACTGCAGGACAACAGTGGAAACTAAGATTGACCTGGGTAGACTGGGTCGCATGGTCACCCTAATTCTCAGCCATGTAAAGTAATATAGCCTTTCCCCTTCTTTTTTCTGTATTTTCCCTTTTTTAAAAAAATTCTTCATGTTTTATTTTAATTGTGAGATATATATGCCAAAGAGCATGTAACATGTAGAATTTAAAGAATATTAATAAAATGAACATATACCTATCACCAAGCTTAAGAAATTGAATACCAGTATCCTGTGTAGATTTTTCTTTTATTTATTTTAATTGGAAGGTAATCACTTTTACAATGTTGTGTTTGTTTCTGCTGTATATTATTGCAAATCAGTCATAACTATATATATATTTGTTGCTGTTCAGTCGCAAAGTCATGTCCGACTCTTTGAGACCCCATGAACTGCAGCACGCCAAACTTCCCTGTCGTTCACCATCTTTCTGGAGCTTGCTCAAACTCATGTCCATTGAATCAGTGATGCCATCCAACCATCTCACCCTCTGTCACCCCCATCTCCTATAGCCCCTATATTTTCCCTTTTTATGCTTCAACATATGCTCCTTTTTTAAAAAAAATTCTGGCATCTGACAAACAAACTCATGATCAGAACACTTAACCTCTTCAAGATTTAATAGACTTGAATCATACTGATTGTCAGCGCATGTCCTTCTAGTCTGGAGTCCTAATCATTTTAGTCTGTTCTCTCACAGCTTCTTCTCAGTGGCTAGATGATTTGGGGTAGCTTTTTCCCAGACTTTCAGGTCTCTGATAACTTTTCTAGGGGCAGCAAGAGTCTATGGTGTTCCTATTGTATATCCTAATGGGATCCACTTGGTTTGTGAGCCCTACTATCCATGGGACACATGATGCTTGTTCTTTGGGTGATGATTTTCAAGAGGGCTTGACATTTACTCTTTGTGGAAATGCCAGGAGACCCACAGTTTTGGCAAAGTTCTTCTCATCACTCTTTAGTTTGCCATGTAACCCTGCAAATGTGGAACATGAAGATATTCTACTCGATGGTCTCGGATTAGTTTGCCATTTCTGGATAAGAAATGCATTTTGGAGTACCAAAATACAGTGACTTAAAGAACAAGTTATTATTGATCGTGTGCCTAAGGGTTGGCTCAAGTTGGCTGATCTGAGCTCACCTGTCTGGGAAGCTCAGCTGGGCTTCCTGGTGCTTCTGCAGGTTCAGCGGGGGCAACTGTGCCCCACCCTTCCATCATCCTCCTTGGAAAGCCAGGAGGGCCAGGGCAGGCTCATCTTGGGAAGGGAAAGTATCAAGAGAGCAAGCCCAATGGTGCAAGAACATTTTAAGTTTCTGCCAACATCCTATCAGCCAAACCAAGTTATATGCAGAAACCAAAATTCTGGGCAGAAAGCACACTCTGTGTGCAGTTAGGCCAAAGCAAGTTACTTGGCCAAGCTTGACACTGGTGGAGCAGGGAGATGTATTCCTCTAAAAGAAGAGTGGGGAGATGGTGCATATTTTTAATAATAGGCAATTCCATCTCACTCTCTGTGATCCCTTTCAGCTTGGTCTCCTCTCACCTCTTGCCCCATTTCTTTTAAGTGCATAGCTTCTTGCACTGAGTATAATAGGTACTAAAGAACTTATTTGTCCAACAGTCTCATTCTGCTGTTGACTTGACATTGACCTTGGAGACTGTCATACATTTCTGAGACATAGCACTGACTCAGAAGGACGGTGGTTTCCCCAGAATTAGAAAAAGGCCTCTCTAAGTCTGATTCTAGGAATCTCTCCCTTGAAGTAGTTCTGTACAGATTTTCAGAGTAGAGCTCTTGAGTATTTTAAAACAATTTTAAAATCTCAGATGAAGAGTTTAAATGGCACTGCATTAACTGGTGGATTGTGTGGTGGTGGTGATGGTGATGTGTGTATGTGCGCATGAGTCAGAGAGAGAGACAGATTGATTTCCTTGACGACAGGATGGCCAATCAACTTCCCACTCCCCCAACTTTAACTTAGAACAATTTACCCCTTTCATTTCAAGAAAACTTGAATCATAGAGAACGATCTCAAATGAGGTTGCAGAGAGAGAGAAATTGCATTATGATCTTTGGTAAAAAGGGAAAAAATGAAAGGTGATGGAATAATTTCTTCATACAAGGCTATCAACTTTCTCTGCTTTAGAAAAATTGATGAGCCTTAAAATGCTGACTTCTTTTTAAATGTGTCCACTGCCGAATTGAGAGGCACTGTAGTGGTGGGGTAAAGTCCTGTTTGAGCTCTGTGAAAAGTGAAAGTCACTCAGTCATGTCTGACTATTTGCGACCCCATGGACTGTATCCCTGACCTCACTCCTCAGGCTCCTCTGTCCATGGGGATTCTCCAGGCAAGGATATTAGAGTGGGTTGCCATGCCCTCCTCCAGGGGATCTTCTCAACTCAGGGGTTGAACCCAGGTCTCCCACATTGCAAGTGGATTCTTTACCAATTGAGCCACCAGGGAAGCCCAAGAATACTGGAGTGAGTAGCCTGTCCCTTCTCCAGGGGATCTTTCCAACCCAGGCATCAAACCAGGGTCTTCTGCATTGCAGGTAGATTCTTTACCAACTGAGCCACCAGGAAAGCCTGCTTGAGTTCTGTAAACTGGGTGAGACTCAGTATATTCACCCTTTCAGATGAAAGGGTTAAACTAGTCTGTATTTACGGAGAAGGCAATGGCACCCTACTCCAGTACTCTTGCCTGGAAAATCCCATGGAAGGAGGAGCCTGGTAGGCTACAGTCCATGGGGTCGTGAAGAGTCAGACACGCCTGAGTGACTTCACTTTCACTTTTCCCTTTCATGCACTGGAGAAGGAAATGGCAACCCACTCCAGTATTCTTGCCTGGAGAATCCCAGGGACAGTGGAGCCTGGTGGGCTGCCGTCTATGAGGTCGCACAGAGTCGGACACGACTGAAGTGACTTAACAGCAGCAGTCTGTATTTAAGGGCCTTTCTAGCCCTAAAAATTATTTTGTTACTTTTTAAATTTGAACAAAATGGTTTCACTGATTGGGAATGGCAAAAATGGACCAAGTTCAACGAGAGACCCCCTTCTTTTGGGAAATGATTTGGTTTGAATTGTCTTAACTTTTGGATTCCTTCTGTCATTAGGAAATGTTATTGATCCCAGATTGGTCCCTTTAACATTGAAATAATAGATTGATTCATCATTTGATGAGGGAAACCCCACGCTGTCGATGCCACACGGAGATGCATGACAGAGCATATATTTTGAAAGTGTGGGCAGAGAGGATCTCTTTACTCTGTACCTGAACACCAAACATGATGAGTATTTATGCTTATTATCTGTGGTCATCATAGCAACTCAGTCAGAGTTTGGGTCCCCAAACAGGAAACCTGCCTCTTACCCTTTTCCCTTTCCTGTTATGAGGAAAGTAAATTGCTGGAGAAGCCTTCTGCCAAGAGGGGTTGAGAGCACCAATGTTTGTTACAATCACCACCACCACCACCACCACCACCGAGAATAAAATGACTTCATCAAGTGTCTAATTTTGCAACTTGCTTTGTGCAAATAAACCTATGCACATTGTCTCTGGTTTCTCTGAACTTGAATGTAAAGCAGGAAGGCTGGCACACACGTGTACCTATACAACTGTTATGCACAACATAACATGACTGAATTGACTTAACACACACATGCACACACAGTAGCCTCTAGGAGTACGTTCCAAGACCCCCAGTGGACGCCTAAAACCACTGAACCCTGTATATATCATGTTTTTCCTATACATATGTACCAAAGATTAAATTTTATTTATAAATTAGGCATAGCAACAATAATAAAAAAATCAACAACAATAATAATTAACTAGAACAATTATGGGCTTCCCTGATAGCTCAGTTGGTAAAGAATCCACCTGCAATGCAGGTTCAATTCCTGGGTCTGGAAGACCCCCTGGAGAAGGGATAGGTTACCCACTCCAGTATTCTTGGGCTTCCCTTGCGGCTCAGCTGGTAAAGAATCCACCTGCAATGTGGGACACCTGGGTTCGATCCCTGGGTTGGAAAGATCCCCTGGAGAAGGGAAAGGCTACCATTCTAGTATTCTGGCCTGGAGAATTCCATGGACTGTATAGTCCATGGGGTCGCAAAGAGTCAGACATGACTGAACCACTTTCACTTTCACTTTTCAGGACAATTATGAACGTGTCAGTTGCTCAGTTGTGTCTGACTGTGATCCCATGGACTGTAGCCCACCAGGCTTCTCTGTCCATGGGATTTCCCAGGCAAGAACACTGGAGTGAGTAGCTATTCCCTTCTCCAGAGGATCTTCCTGACCCAGGGATCAAACCTGGGTCTCCTGCATTACAGGCAGATTCTTTACCAACTGAGCCACTGGGGAAGCCCACTATAACAATATGTTTAATAAAAGTTATGTGATTGTGGTCTCTCTCTCTCTCTTTCTTAGAATAACTTACTGTACAAATTTAATGCCTTTTCCATCTTAACTAAGCATTTATCATGCACTGTGGCCATAAATTTTATAGTTTGAGGTGCAACTGAAAAACAAGCAGAAATTTCTTTTTCCTTCTCCACACTTTCACGTATAAATGATTTTCTCTTACTGTAGATCTTAGAAGCTGCTGAATATGATTTTTTTCCTCTCCTTATTAAGTGGAGAACTTCCACATTTTCACTTAAAGGAAGTACTTTATGGCTTCTCTTTAGTGTATCTGAATCGCAATACAAGAACACTGTTCTTGTGTTTTGGGGCTCTTATTAAGTAAAATAAGGGCTACTTGAACACCAGCATTGGGCTACCAGGACAGTCAGATGATCTGAAAACTGATTTGGTTACTAAGCGACCAATGGGAGGGCAGGATATGCTGGACAAAGAGATGATTCACATCCTGGGTGGGATGGAACTTAATGGTAGGAGATTTTATCACACAGAACATTCTAACACTTAACAATCTAACACTTATGAGTTGCTTATTTCCAGAATTTTCCACTTAATACTTTTGGACCCCAGTTGACCACAGGTAACTGAAACCAGGTAAAGCAAAACTGCAGATAAAGGGGGACTAACGTACCCTTGGCAACATAATATGGAGAAAGAAAGGCTTTATTGTTTTAGATAACCTTTGATTAAAGATTACTGGTTATCTCCTTTAGTCTGGGTTTGAACCCCAAGTTGGATCTATATTCCTTCCCAAACCCTTAAAGAATAGTATCAACATAGTATGTTTGTGATTGGGCATGGCAGCCCACTCTAGTATTCTTTCTGGGAAAATCGCATGGACAGAGGAGCCTGCTATGGTCCATGGGGTCGCAAAGAGTCAGACACAACCGAAGTGACCGAGCGTGCATAAACAGGATAGAGGTTATGTCCCCTTTAGTTTGTGGCAAATTTTGTAATCCAGTGGGTGACAAGGATTTATTGTGCCAATAATATTAATTACTTCTACTTACACAGTGACCTAACTTCAGGTTATGTGCAACTCCTGAAGGCTCCTATCCAAAGGCCCCTTTCCCCTATATCACCTCTCTTGTAAGTGATAGTTCTGCTGTTATTTTTTTATTAATATAAAAAGCATATATATATATATATATATACACACACACATATGTATATATCAGTTCAGTTCAGTTCAGTTCAGTCGCTTGGTCGTGTCCGACTCTTTGCGACCCCATGAATCGCAGCACGCCAGGCCTCCCTGTCCATCACCAACTCCCGGAGTTTATCCAAACTCATGTCCATCGATTCAGTGATGCCATCCAGCCATCTTATCCTCTGTCGTCCTCTTCTCCTCCTGCCACCAATCTTTCCCAGCATTAGGGTCTTTTCCAGTGAGTCAACTCTTCGCCTGAGGTGGCCAAAGTATTGAAGTTTCAGCTTCAACATCAGTCCTTCCAATGAATACACAGGGCTGATCTCCTTTAGGATGGACTGGTTGGATCTCCTTGCAGTCCAAGGGACTCTCAAGAGTCTTCTCCAACACCACAGTTCAAAAGCATCAATTCTTCTGTGCTCAGCTTTCTTCACCATCCAACTCTCACATCCATACATGACTACTGGAAAAACCATAGCCTTGACTAAACGGACCTTTGTTGGCAAAGTAATGTCTCTGCTTTTTAATATGCTATCTAAGTTGGTCATAACTTTCTTTCCAAGAAGTAAGCGTCTTTTCATTTCATGGCTACAATCACCATCTACAGTGACTTTGGAGCCCAGAAAAATAAAGTCTAACACTGTTTCCACTGTTTCCCCATCTATTTCCCATGAAGTGATGGGACCAGATGCCATGATCTTAGTTTTCTGAATGTTGAGCTTTAAGCCAACTTTTTCACTCCCCTCTCTCACTTTCATCAAGAGGCTTTTTAGTTCTTCTTCACTTTCTGCCGTAAGGGTAGTGTCATCTTCATATCTGAGGTTATTGATATTTCTCCCGGCAATCTTGATTCCAGCTTGTGCTTTCTCCAGCCCAGCATTTCTCATGATGTACACTGCATATAAGTTAAATAAGCAGGGTGACAATATACAGCCTTGATGTACTCCTTTTCCTATTTGGAACCCGTGAACAACCCATGTCCAGTTCTAACTGTTGCTTCCTGACCTGCATACATATATATATATATACTGTTCCAATCAGAAAATGTTTTGGTATTGTTGAATTTAATCTACTTTAATGGTGTCTACATTTTGTGTCTTGCTCGGTAAGGCTTTCTTCGCTAAGGATATATTATTTTTAACTTCCATTTTTTTTCCTAGTGTTTTTTTGTTTCACTAAAAAACTTATATATTTGATCCATCAGAAATTTATTTGAGGGTAAGGGTAGAAGTAGGGTGGTATTCCTTCTGGAAATGCATCCTTTCCCAATTGATTTGAAATGTCATTTTTTAAAATCATCTCTTGGTTCCTATATATATTTCTGACTTCTCTGCTCCATCCCTCTGCCCAATCTCATGCCAGTGCCACACTGAATACCCTCCTTTGGTATGGATAGTGCCTTCTTGTACCTAGTAGCACTAGAGTGTTTTAAGAACATCTTTGTAAGTATCAGAATCTAAAGCAGCCTATCTCCCAGGGAACCTTGGGTCTTTGCACTTAAAACAAATCAATTTAGCAAATAAAGAAAACTTTAGTTTGGACATAAAGGACGTAGCACTTAGACCCAAAGTTCACCCCCAGGGCAGGTAGAGGTGTCTCATTTGCCTCCAACCTGGAGGTTCTTGGTACCATGTTTTATTTAACTAGTAGCACTCATGAACTCATAGCACCTGGTCACCAGGGAGTGAGGAAGCTGAGAACCTTGGGATATACACAGAATGTGACATCAGCTAAGACAACAATAGGTTGTTCAGATATTTTTTTAAGCTCAGCTTCCATTGCGCCATCCACGAGGGGAGCATGTTCTCCGGAAGTGACTAAGGTGTGAGCACTTCTCTGTAAGTGCTCTTCACCAGCGTGCTTATGCACTATTTAGATGAGGTTGAAGAGCCGTATAGAGATGGTTTACTTCAAGGCAGTCAGCTGGCTCTGTCATCATCACGTGGGAGGTTTGCTGGCCCACTTCCAGAGGACCTGAAATCCTGGGAATGAAAAGGCTCCTAAGGACTCGACCTGGTGCACTCTTCTGCCACGGGACCAGTCTTTGTTTAGAAGACACTGAGACAGCTCAACATGCTGGACTTGAAAACAAGGGAGAGGATGAGTTAGGGTGGAAACTACTGCTGATTCGTTCAAGAAAATACAAATATTCAGACCCACACTGGGCAACGGATATAGGGAGATTGTTCTCATTTTTAAACTGGACTGAGCTCAACAGAATCACAGATGTGGAAGAATGGCAGAAATCTTAGGCAGGAATGGAGCCACAGATGCAAAAGAGCCTCACGGACAATGTACAGGAGTCCAACTTGAACAAAGTTTCTGCTGCCAATATGGAGCACATGCCTCAGAATGAGATTCACTTACTAAGTGACCCAAAAATGTGACTCTGTTTTAAGAGGAACTGATGTAAATGAAAACACAGTACCCTTGAAACTATGGAATTAAGTACATAAATTCTAAATTATCTTCACATTTGCCCAGAAGGCCAGCCTAGGAGCTTGGGTCCCCAAGCTTGGTAAAAGTTGAGCCTTTTATGAAAGTGTTGAAAGCAAAGCTTAGAATCACTAGCTTCAAGTAATTTGAGTCTGAAACCAAAATTAATAGGAGATCTGATGGTTTCTATGCCACAATTATTGAGAATCATTCAATGAGTTAGATATCAATACTCACTGGTATAGATCAATCCTGATACTCTGCCTTTTAGAATACATGTTTAAGTGAGTGTTTATTATAAAATGATACTATACTTTAGGGGGGCACATTATTTCATAAAAGTAAATACCCTGATAAGATTGGCTGTTCTTTTCAGGAGGTCATTGAGAATAGGAAGAAAGCTGTCAGAACGAACATATTTGATAGTTACCACCAATCCAAAGGAGCTTCCCAGGTGGCTCAGTGGTAAAGAATCCGCCTGCCAATGCAGGAGATGCAAGTTTGATCCCTGGATTGGGAAGATCCCCTGGAGGAGGAAATGGTAGCCCACTCCAGTATTCTTGCCAGGACAATCCCATGGACAAAGGAGCCTCGTGGGCTACAGTCCATGGGGTTGCATTGACTGAGCAATTGAGCACCCATGCATGCACACTGATCTAAATGCCTCGCCCAATCGGGAGGATTATTGAAAGAACAGTTGTTCTCAGACAAATGGGCGATTTAGACCAAGAAGAGAGAGATTTCTATTATAGCCCCATTTTTATCAAATGAAACTTTGATAGACTCTCCACCCCTATCTGTCCCTTTCATGGTCTCTTGTGATCCCAAATGGTGAATTACTACAGAACTTTCTTCTTCCATGCAGTTTAAGACTTTCCCTCTTCCTAATCGTCATCCAAAGACCCTTCTGAAATTTACCCACTTTCCTGGACCTCTGACCTCCCCTTTTATCCCTTATTTCACACTGCTTTCTTGCCCCCCACTATCTTCATTCTATGACAACCTATAGGTGACAGTTGCTGTGCATTTTAGTAATTACTGATGTCCAAGCCTTTGTGACCCATACTTCTAAACATCAACAGCCTATATAAATTCCTCTTGTTTGGCTAGAAAAACATCAAATAGAGCATGCCAACTTACACTGGAAAACTGAGGTCCAAATTTCAGCTCCAACTCTCTTTCTATTACTACCTGTTGGCTTCAAGGATTTGGGCCAGTCGCTTCCCCTCTCAGAGCCTCAGTTTTCTCAGGTATAAAATGAGAGAGTTGGGACTAGATCAGGGACTTGGATCCTTTGTTTAATTATGAGCCTCAGTAAATAATATATTTTACATTATGATCCAGTACACACAGACACCTGAAATCAAAGTTTTACTAAATATCTTTTACTATGCAAGATCCACTTTGATCCAGTCTATTCTCCTCTTCTATTCTACTCTATTCCATGAAAAAACAAAACAAATGCAATCTGATCATGACCCACGAAATTGGTTTCATCATCACTGGTGAGTCAAAATAAGCAATTTGAAGAGCAAAGGGCCAGATGATAACTGCAGTCTTTTCCAGTTCAAAACTAGGTGACTGCAAACTGGATGACTCAGCTCCAACCGTCTACATTAGGAACATTTTATTAGCCCCTGATTTTATTTTGCCCCAGTGTGGTTTAAGATTCTGAGAAATTTCTGACAAAAGAGATTTTGTCAGCTGAAGTAGAATCAAAGATGAAACACTCTTTCTCCAGGGATGGCGCTCCTGAACAATGTGGACCTGAGCAGAGCCCTGGCTACCCAATAGCTTTTCCTTCTTTAAAATCTGAAGTTAATTAATTAAAATTAATTCTCAGAATTAACCCAGAATATTTCAAGCTAAAAAGCTTACCAAAATGTATATAATTTGTTGATATGCGATTAGTTGACAATGTAAAACATCTCTCCATAAGATTTTTGCTCATCCCCTGGGGTGTCTGGGCATGGACACCCAACCAGGCTGTGTGCGCTGAGAGAATGGGTTCCCACCAATGAGAAAAGCATAACATTTAAAGGGGAAGAAACTGCAGCTCCATTCTAGTAATTACTGGACAGTCCAGGAGAAAACTGCCCACTGAGAAGGTGCTGGTCGAGCAGTAGCCAGGAGTCCTGTAAAGCAGAAATCATAAAGGCCCATTAGTGGCCATTAGGGCCTAACTAGGGGGTGTTTGGGGCTTCCCAGATGCTTCAGTGTAAAGAAGCCACCTGCCAATGCAGGAGATGCAGGTTCGATCCCCGGGTCGGGAAGAATCCCTGGAGCAGGAAATGGCAACCCTCTCCAATATTCTTGCCTGGAGAATCTCATGGACAGAGGAGCCTGGCGGGCTACAGTCCATGGAGTCTCAAAAGATTTGGACACAACTGAGTGACTAAAAACAAAATAGAGAAAAGGGGATATTCTTGGTCCTGAGAAGAGTCTGGCAGGAGCCCAAGCAGGGCCTCATGGGGAGGGGGCCCAGGCAATAAATCTTGTGCAGATTCTCAGTCCTAAGACTGAGAGCATGATGTGAGGCTTGAGACTCAGCAACCAGACCCAAGCCCTGTGACCAGCTGGGAACAAAAGGCCCATCCTGGCTGGGACAGAGTGAGGCTGAGGATGCTGGCCATTACTTCACCTCTGGGGGCAGCCGGACTGCAGGTGGGAGATGAACATCCCTTCGGAAAGTCAGCCACGGACCTTCAGTTTGGCATTATTTGACGTGTTTCCAAAAATCCAACAGTCCACCAGGTTCAAGGTGGAAGGGGACTTCTGCTCCATCAGTGACAATCAAATATGGCATCAGTAACTTCTTTATCCTCCAAATGACAGCCTGGCGAAGATGCATTCCCAAACAATAGAACATCTTCAAAAGAAAATCACATATGAGCTGTTTCCAGCTAATATTTTTGAATAATAAATTCCATATTTAATTGTATTGTACCTGCAACAAATCCAAGTTGTTCAACCCAAAATGCAAAATAGAGTTATGCAACATAGTCATGAATCACTGTGGCATTTGCCAAAACATTCTCCCATCTGGAAGCAGGTCCAGAGAACACACGGCACCAGGCGTGTATCTTCTGTCAACAACTCTTTTGCACAGATAATCCCCCAAATGGCACACACTTCCCCAGTTCTCATGGCTCTTAACCCTAATTATCTGAGAATGCAAATAGCTTCCCTATTCTATTCAAAGAGAAGAATGACAAACCATCTTTGATTTCATAACTTTAAAAACATCTTTGCTAAATTCCAGTTCAGTCACTCATTAATGTCCGACTCTTCGCGACCCCATGGACTGCAGCATGCCAGGCCTCCCTGTCCATCACCAACTCCCAGAGTTTACTCAAACTCATGTCCATAGAGTTGGTGATGTCATCCAACCATCTCCTCCCCTGTCGTCCCCTCTCCTCCTGCCTTCAATCTTTCCCAGCATCAGGGTCTTTTCCAATAAGTCAGTTCTTTGCATCAAGTGGCTAAATTCAAAGAAGCAACTAATTCCTAGTTCCCACGGAGCTTCAAGTTCCTCTTTGATCACTATTTTGTAAGCAGAAAAACTTCTCTCAAATAAGTTCTCAGAACCATTGAATGATTAAAAAAAAAACAACAGTTTTAAAGTGCGTTCCTCATAGAGGGCAAAAGGCAATGCAAAACCAAATTAACTCTAGATCTACAGTGTAAGTTGTCAAACAAAAAAAGTCAGATACTGCACACATTTGAAATTCTACTGCAGTTTGAGTAATCAAAGTTTATCTTTAAAATGGAACATGTTCTCCTTTCTTCCTCAGGACCCTTAAATCTTTCAGAGTTTGGGTTGTTTGCTATACATTTCCATTCTTCCTGGTCAGTCTTCTGTGTAACATTTCTGCAGCTGTGGACATGAAATAATTTCCAGCAAGGCACTGCCAAGTTTTATGATGCCTGCAGGCCTGGGGCAGATCATAGAAATTTAACTACTCAAATAAGTCCCTTGATTATTTTTCACATCTCAAGACCATGTTCCTAACAACTTCTCCCCCATCTCACCCCCAAGATGCAAGAATTATGTAGCCCACTATATCAACTTTTCCACTCTGGGTGAGGCTCTCAGTTCATTGGCCTGCTTTAAAAGGCCTGACTCTCTGACATGTTTACCACTCTCCCCACAGTAACCACCAAGGAGGCACTGTGAGCAGATGATTCTATTTTTGCCTCCGCTTAGAGAAGAACTCACTAATCTTTGCTCTGAACACACGGCTGGTGGATGGCCTGTCACCACATGGTAGGTGGACGTGGGAAGTGTGGTCTGTTGTGGTACAACATCCACCAACACCTCTTGATGCTACTCAGGCTACAGGGGAAATGGACGTCCTGGTATTAATCGAGACCACGGCCCTTCACAACAGGCCCTCCAGGAGAAGGGACTCCAAGCCCTCCCTAGTTTGTCCCGCTCCATGTTCTCTGTTGTGGATGCAGTACCTGGGTCATAGGACCCACCAGAGAGGCAGTTCTTGAGTGGACCTTCCATTTGTCTTTGAAAGTTGTCTGCAACTCCTCAAGCTCTCTTCTCCATCTCACTGCTGGACCACAGGTTGTATCTTATGAGTGACATGGCCCCTGGATCTTTGCAAAAGACTCCAGCCCGAAGATTCTCAACTGATGTCCTCGAATCTTAGACTTCTCTGCTAGAGGTTGGGTTCTCCTGCACAGGCTCTAGGCACGTGGGTTCGGTAGTTGTGGCACCCAGGCTCTAGAGCACAGGCTCAATAGTTGCCCCGTGACATGTGGGATCTTCCTGGATCAAGGATCGAACTCTGGTCCCCTGTGTTGGCAGGCAGATTCTTAACCACTGGACCACCAGAGATGACCCCATCCTAGCCATTTTTAAGTGTAGAGTTCAGTGGCATGAAGTACATTCACACTGTGCAACCATGACCACATTCTTCTCCAGGACTCTTTCTCATCTTGAAAAATGGAAACCCTTTACCCATTAAACAATAACTCTCCATTCTCCCTTCCTCTAGCCCTGGGAAGCCACCATTTTACTTACTGTCTCTATGAATTTGACTAGTCTAGGTACCTCATATAAGTGGAATCATGTAGTATTTGTCCTTTTGTGATTAGCTTATTTCACTGGGCTTCCCTGGTGGCTCAGATAGTAAAGCATCTGCCTGCAATGTGGGAGACCCGGTTCAATCCCTGGGTTGGGAAGATCCCCTGGAGAAGGAAATGGCAACCCACTCCAGTATTCTTGCCTGGAGAATCCCAAGGACAGAGGAGCCTGGTGGGCTAAAGTCCATGGGGTCGCAAAGAGTTGGACACAACTGCGTGACTTCATTTTCACTAACCATAATGTCCTCAGGGCTCATCCAAGGAGCATGTATCAGAACTTTCTTCCTTTCTAGGGTTGAATAACAATCTATTTTTTGTATATAATACATTTTGTTTATCCATTCATCTGCCGATGGACACTTGGGTGGTTTCTACCTTTGAGCTGTTGTGAACAATGCTGCTATGAACACCAGTGTACAAATCTCTCTTCAATACTCACTTTCCTTTTTTTTTTTTAAATATATATCCAGAAGTGGAATTGCTGGGATCCTATGTTAATTCTAGACTTAATATTTTTTATTAATTAATTACTTTATTTTTGGCTGTGCTGGGTCTCTGTTCCTGCGAGGGCTTTTTTTCTCTAGTTGCGGGTGCTACTCTCTAGTTGTGATGCATGGGCTTCTCATTGCTGTATCTTCTCTTGCTGCAAAGCACAGGCTCTAGGGTATGTGGGCTTCAGTAGTTGCAGCACGTGGGCTCAGGAATTGCGATTCCCGGGCTCTAGAGCACAGGCTCAGTAGCTGTGGTGCACAGGCTTAGCTGATCCGTAGCATGTAGGATATTCCTGAATCAAGGCTGGAACTCATGTCTCCTGCATTGGCAGGTGGATTCTTGACCACTGAGCCTCCAGAGAAGCCCTGTGTTTAATTTTTTGAGGAACTGCTGTACTGTTTTCTGTAGCAACTGCATTTGGAGTTGCAATGCTGTATTTTTCCTTTTGACCGTGACTGAGTGGCTGCCACTTCTTGCCTTCAAACCTCACAAGTGACCTCCAGAAGAAATGTAAACCCCTCCCTGTGCTCCGGAACCTTGCTGGTCAGCCTGAATGACACATTTCTGATCGGAATGCCCGGCCCTTGTCATCTTGCCCCGGCTTCCTGTTGACTGCAAGCCAGTGAGCACATTCTTTACCAGACTTGCCCCGTTATCAACAGATGCTTGTACTGCACCATAAATTCAGTTCGTTTTAATAAATTCCCAGTAGTCCTTACCCAGAGCCCCTTCTCGCCTTATCTCACTCCTCTCTGCCAAGCCCTTTACAATTTATGTGTTTGCTTTTCAATTCTGCTTTCAGCCCCCTCCAAGTTTCCTCTTTCCCACCAAGTCACTGTGGCCTTTGGGTCTCATTTAAATGTAACCTTCTCTATCTGGGACTCTTTCTCGTTCACAAGGCCTACTCTTCTCTCCCCGGCACCTTCCATCTCCAGGCTTCCTACCTGGAGTAATTTGTCAAGATCCTGTCCCTGTCATTTGTAGCCTCTGAGGTTTCTCCCTCTGTGCTTCTTTCACACAGTCTTTTAGCTATTTTTTGAGGCCTATGTTCCAGCTTTGTGGCCGTTTGCTGGAAGAGATGCACTGAACTTCCCTGGGTCCTCCCCAGAGCACAGTGTGCGCTTTCATTGAGAGGTTAGCTAGCTCTGTAGCTATCCAGGTAAAGGAGAGCTTGCAGGTGGTCTGTGGGCTCAGGCACATAGGCTTGGGAGAAAGTTTAGAGGTTTTAGCTGAGATGTTGAAAGGCAGACGACAGAGGCCAAAGGTGTGCTAAGAAAATGTGATGGTTTGGACATCACTGGGGAGGACGAGCTCTCTGCAGTGGCAGGAGGGGAGATGGATCTAAGGAATGGTGCTAAGGAAGTGGGTTATTTGAAGTAGGTTATTGTACAGATGCACAGAATGGAGAAGGGCAAGGTGAGGAATGAAGGGTGTGTGTGTGTGAGTCACTCAGTCATGTCCAGCCCTTTGTGACCCCATGGGCTGTGGCCCGCCAGGCTCCTCTGTCCATGCAATTCTCCGGGCAAGAATCCTGGAGTGGGTTGCCATGCCCTCCTCCAGGGGATCTTTCCAACCCAGGGATCAAACCTGGGTCTCCTGCCTTGCAGGCAGATTCTTTATCATCTGAGCAACCAGGGATGAAGAGGGAGGATGGAATTTATAAAAGACAAGCAGACGACCATTCTAACAACCCAGGTGAGTGATAACAAGTGATTTGGATCATCAGAAACATGAGGAAAAGAGAAGTAGACTTTCATAAAGGACAGCAGAATTGAACTACTAGTTAGTTACAAGGAATAAGGACTAGGCAACATTAATCACTGATGTTGGCTTTGAATTCTAGAGAGAAAACGATCATTCCCTACGTAATGAGGAGATGGAACATAGCAGAGGGGAAGACAGCACCATCCTCGCCACCATCAGTTGTAACTATGACTGAGACTTTGGGTCCAAGGTGGCTTGGGAGCAGAGCACTGGAAGGATTGCTGGGACAGAGTAGTGGGTGGGGGAGCCCCAGGCTACACTTGGAATCTGGAATCTCCCATCTCTTATCCTCCAGTGGCATTTCCCACAGTGCAGCCTCTGGACCATTTCCATTGACAAAAATAATAGTTACATGGAACTAAAGTGGGGAGTTCCCCTCGGTCGAAGGCTGGAAACACTGGGTTAATCCATGGAACACAGGTCTCTCAGAACTGTTAACGTAATAATGTGCTTGGAACATCTCCAAGTGGGAAATTTAGTATGCAGTGTTTATTTGACCACAGAACATTTTTCCCCCCTTTCTGGAATGTCTCTTGGGACTAGAATATGGAGAACAGGCACTGAAAGGAAATGCTGATCTAATAAGCAGCAGCATTTTACTTCTAAAGAATTCCACATGAAAAACAGGCATTGATAAGAAGAGTTTACTTCACCATTGTAAATTATCAGTGTTACTGCCAGTGATTATTAATCACCTCCCTTTGGAGGTTGTGTGGGTGGGAGTGTGTTTATTCTATGGCGCTATGGAGAACTGGGGACACAGCCTCATGTTTTGCATGTTTGATTCCCTTTTATTCCTACACCTTTCTCTCTGGTCCCTTCCTGTCCCCAACAGACAACCATTCCATTGTGCTTAATGTGTATTTTGGGAGGCGGGGTGAGTGTTGCAAGTTCTTGCAAACTGGGTATTATGGTTCCTGTGTGTTCTCTCTGTTGTTATTCAGTTGCTCAGTCATGTCCGACTCTTTGCAATCCCATAGACTGCAGCACATCAGGCTTCCCTGTCCTTCACCATCTCCCAGAACTTGCTCAAACTCATGTCCATTGAGTCAGTGATGCCATTCAACCATCTCATCCTCTGTCATCCCCTTCTCCTCCTGGCCTCAATCTTTCCCAGCATCAGGGTCTTTTCCAATGAGTTGACTCTTTGCATCAGGTGGCCAGAGTATTGGAGCTTCAGCATCAGTCCTTCCAATGAATATTCAGAGTTGATTTCCTTTAGGATGGACTGATTTGATCTACTTTCTGTCCAAGGGACTCTTCAGCTCATGCCAATGGTAGTGTCATATCACTCATTTATCCTTTAGTTTCTTTACTTCGCACTATGCTTTGAAGCTTCATCATGACACTGTGTGCCCATCAAGTCTGTTACCTCCAACTGCTGCCTGTCATTCTGCAGTGCAACTCTGCCCAGCTCTCCCATTCACTCTCCCAGAGGGGGATACCCAGTGGCCTCCCGCAAATAACGCTGCAGTGGACATCCTTTTGGGGGCCCTTTCTGGACCCGTGTATGCATTCTATGGGCTGTATGCCCTGCTTTTAAGACTGTTAGAGAGAGAGATCTTTGTTGCCTGGGGCCACATGTAGTAAAATGCTATTAATCCATAACAGTTTTCCAGTCCTCTGTCTGGGTCTTGGCCTTTCAATACAGTATCTCATGTGACCATCCCAAGAACACTTCAAATTTACCTGCCCTAATTACATTAGCCTCAATTTATTGGGGTGATCAAAAAGTCTGCTTTGGACTTGATAGGCTTTTTTGCCCATCCAATATTTGGAAACATCAGTGACTTTAAGATGAGAATGACATGTGATTAGTAAGAGGTAAGCACGGGGAAAAGCAGGTTCTCCTTGTTATGTACATGTGTGCTCAGTTGTGTCCAACTCTTTGCAACCCTATGGACTGTAGCCTGCCAGGCTCCTCTGTCCATGGAATTCTCCAGGCAAGAATAGTGGAGTGGGTTGCCATTTCCTCTTCCAGGGGATCTTCCTGACTCAGGGATCGAACCCCTGTCTTCTGGATTGGCAGGCAGGTTCTTTACCACTGAGCCACCTGGCAAGCCCTTGTTAATCCAAAGCTTCTTCAGTCCCCCTGTCCCCTTGGTTGTTCCTTGGACACTCCATGCACTCCTGCCCTAGGATGATGGCCCTAACAGCAGGTCGTGTCATTGTTTACTGTCCTGCTGTCTTGCTAGAGTATAAACTCCATGAGGACAGGAATACTGTCCTTATTTGCTTGGATACTCCCAGGGCCTAGACTGCACAAAAAGTGCTCAGGAACTATTTGTTGAATAACCAAAGGAATCTCCACTGAATATGTGCCTTTCAGGACAAATTTGTCCCCAAGAAAACCTAAAACGGGAAGGTCTTCTGTTTTGGTGATATTGGTAATTAGTATTATTTCCCTGGAACATAATGAAAGGACTTAGGGAAAGTCTTTCATCCTAAAATCAAGGCTTCGGGTGGCAGCGTCTGTAATCTTTCCCCATCTGTGACCTATGAGACATCTATCCAGGAATTAGCCCATAAAAATACAGAATTGATTTAATCCCACATCAGGCTATCTTGGGACCCAAAGGATAAGGTGAAGGGCAGACTCTTATGATGCGCTTCACTGAGCTGGGCTCTGCTCTCAGATCATTGGTTTCCTTCCCCAGGGAAACCTTTTCTCTAGCCCTACTTAAGGGGTCTGCCTAAGGTGACAGAAAGAGCACTGGATTGGGAGGCAGAGCTGGGTCTGGTCTGAGCTCAGCTCCTCCCAGCTGTGGGACTAGAATGAGTGACTTTACCATCATCCTCACTTTTAACAGATACCCGAGCACCTGCCCACCTCCCAGGCTGATGTGAAACCAAAGGAACTGTCAGTGGTCTCCATCAGCACAGCCCCCACCCCTGCAGGGAGCAGGGATCCTGACCATGATGCCTCAGCCCCTAAGGGTGGGCTTTCAAAGGTCCTCTTGCAGCCACCTGCCATCCCAGAGGAGTACCCACTGCAGGAGCCCGTCCCTAGCTAACTCTGGGGTGAATCTCCCCAGTTCTGCATATGGATATTCTCTGGCCTCTCATGCCCCCTCCTGCACAGGGGCTGCTCCAGGGCGATGGCCTGTGTCCAAGTGCTGCCCATTCAATCATCTCACCTCTTGTGACCTCTGTTTTTCCTAGCTATGAAATGGGGGTGTTTGGCTAGAATGATCATCATCAAGCTTCCTCATGTTCCTGAAATACTATGATCTGTGCTTTAATTTCCATCCCCTCACTGCCCCGTCTCTTATTTTTCCCCAGCTGTGTCTCAAATTGTTTGGCCATTAAATTCTCCTTTCTTGACAGTTCCACATCTGGGCTTTCTAATAATACCTAGCCCAAGACAGCACATTCCTCGGGTGGCATGGAGTTCCAGGCCACACTGTCTTTTTAGGACTCATTCTAGCTCTTGCCAAGCCCCTCAATTCATATTCTGAGTTCACACATCATTGAGGGAGAGGAGATTTTGCTACATACTCTCACACAGATATATGTCCTGCACATATTCTACGTATTAGCATGTGTGTGCGCTCACACACACACACGCACACACACACCTCCTTCTGATGCCTGCAAATCTACACACTTGGGCATAACCGTGTGGGCGCAAATATTCTGGGACAGCCAAATGACTATTTTAATGTTTCTTTGTCCCTGCGGTGCCATCTAACTATTTATTTAGTAGCTTGACGCTGTTTGCATCAACAACTTTGCCTTATAGGCTCTTCTTCATGTTTATGATTCTTACTGTGAAAAAAATTGCTTGCCTAACATCTGTTCTGAATTTGTTTTTTCTTCCTTTTTATTTATCTGTTCCCTACTGAATTAAATTTCACCAAGGACAGTAACTCGAATTGGAAACTTCAGTGTCCTTCAGGATTTCTGTACACTTCAATACATCTCTTAATTACTCTTTTTTTATTGTTATGAGATATACATATATATTCATGCTCACACAGGCAGATTGGTTTGTAGCTTACCTCTGCCTGTTCCCCTCTGGGGAATAAGTTTTATTAACTGAATAAATTAAATGGGCGGGTGTATCCAATAGAGTAGAGAGGTTTATCGTTATAGGTTTGCTTCAGATAATTTTCCCCCATTGCTGCCCATTTCCCCCCTTTAGCCACAGCTCTGTTTGGGAGAAAGCTTGACCTGAGCTTGATGCAGCCACAATTCACCAGGAACTAGAAGGGCCCTTCGTCTTCCAGGCCCACTTATGTGAACTCAGATCTGATTCCTTATTAAGCCCCTATTCTCACTACTTAGAAACCCACACAGAGACCAAGCAAGCATATTCACAGCAGTAGAAGGTCCCTAAAGAAGAGTAATGAGACCTGCTTTTCCACCCGATATCTCTGCCAGCTGAATAGACTGTGACCCCAAGACTCAAGCAACTGGCCCCATATCACCCAGTTCTAATTCCCAAATGCAATGCCCTCTCTACCATCAGGTCCTCGCTCATTCAGGGAGGGCTCTCCATTCCTCCCCTCTTTCTGAGCTTTCCCACACTCACTTCAGTCTGTGTCTCTGTCTTCGATGGCACGAAGACTGACAAGATGGTTTCCCCACATCTAAAGAACCAGCTCCCTCTTGGCCCCACCCCAGACATCATCCACTCAACAGATAATTTGGTTTCCGCTGAGTGTCTATCACTGGGCTGATGGTGGTGGGAGAAACCGCTCCACTCTTCTGCCAAAAGTATCACTCATGTCTCTTTTCCTGAAGAAAATCTGGCACCTAATTCAGAAGAAAAACACAGACCTGAGCCAAGTTGCACAAGAATACTGGGTAATGAGGGACTGAATATGCCACATTGAACAGACAACCTGAAGCCAGGAATTGGGTAGAAGCATGGGCCAGTAAAAGCAGAGAAGTCTTCCAGGAAGAGGCAGTAGTCGAGCATAGTCTTGAATAATGGGGAGATGAGGAGGAGGAGAGAAGAACAGTCTACCTGGTGAGAACAGTCAGAGAAGGACCTTAGGGTGGGGATGGTGGGAGGAGGGGTAGCTGACAGCTAGAGATGGAGACACAGAGGGGGCGGCCAGTTGCTGTTAGGTGACCCTGAAGGGATGCGGAAGGCTCTCTGCTGACCACACTCTCTGCTGGAGCAAGATCTCGGTGCCAACCCATCAGGAAATCTCTGATTCAAACGAGATCTCTGGCAGAGCCGTTGGCTTGCAACAGGAGCCTGGCCCACCACGGTGACTCCACACACAGCCAGACCTGGGATGACCACAAAGATTAGCGTTCAGCTGAAGAAGCCAGTAGGGTGGACACGAAGGTGATGCCCCTGCCAAGTGGTAGAAGAGAAAGACAAAGAGTTAGCCACACATTTCAGAGAGGATGGGGACCAGTGACTTCGAGAATGCAAGATAAAGGCCAGTAAAGAGAACCAAGGTTCAAGTCTGGCTTCAGATCTGCCAGTAGCAGGAACTGAGAACTCGGGAGGATAAGAAGTGATTTCTTAGAGCTAGAAAGGCAGACGCAGAATCGTCTTCCCAGTTACCTTGTTGGTACGAGGTGCTCTGCCAGCTTCTCGGGGATGAAAGACAAACAAGATAGGGCTTTGTCCTCAAAGAACTCACAGAGTGGTGAGGAGACTGTCAAGGAAGCTCAAGAAATAAAACAGTAAGATGCAAATCAATAGACAAATGGACAAGATGCCACGGTAACTATGGGAAGTGAAGGGTCCGAGAGGACTCCACAGAAGAAGCGACAGGTGACCCGACTGTCAGAAAGGTTTTCCAGACAAACTGCAGACCAGATTTCAGAGAGACGATCATGTGCAAAGGAACGGAAACATAGAGAAACAGTGTAAATGAAGGGTACCAAAAATAACTATTTCATAGCAGCAATGTATATGGTTACAGTTCCCAAACTGTGTGCTAAGGCACCCAAAGGTGCCATAGAGAATTCACAGGGGCTTCCTGGGATATTTTCAATATTCATGGTGAACACAGCGACATCTGTGGGTCATGATGAGAACTACTTTCAGTGCAATATGTGCATTCTTTTTTCAAATGTTTACTTTGTTAGAACATGTGTTGTTGTTGCTGTTCAGTCTCTCAGTTGTGTCCCACTCTTTGTGACCCCATGGACCTCAGCACGCCAGGCTTCCCTGCCCTTCACTATCTCCTGGAGTTTGCTCAAACTCATGTCCATTGAGTTGATAATGCCATCCAACCATCTCGTCCTCTGTCACCTCCTTCTTCTTCTGCCCTCATCAGGGTCTTTTCCAATGTCAGCTCTTTGAATCAGGTGGCCGAAATATTAGGGTTTCAGCTTCAGCATGAGTCCTTCCAAGGAATACTCAGGGTTGATTTCCTTTAGGATCGACTGGTTTGATCTCTTTGCTCTCCAAGGGACTCTCAAGAATCTTCTCTAGCACCACAGTTTGAAAACATCAATTCTTCGGCGCTCAGCTTTCTTTATGGTCCAACTCTCACATCCATACATGACTACTGGAAAAACCAGAGCTTTGACTAGACGGACCTTTGTCGGCAAAATGATGTCTCTGCTTTTTAATACACTGTCTAAGTTTGTCATAGCTTTCCTCCCAAGGAGCAAGCGTCTATTAATTTCATGGCTTCAGTCACCATCCACAGTGATTTTGGAGCCCAAGAAAATAAAATCTGTCACTGTTTCCACTTTTTCCCCTTCTGTTTGCCATGTAGTGAAGGGACAGGATGCCATGATCTTCATTTTTTGAATGTTGAGTTTGAAGCCAGCTTTTTCACTTTCCTTGATGGAAGAGGAGTGGGATAAGGAGAGATTTCCTACAGAGCTCCTCATTGCAGTTAAGAAGCTTGGACTTTTTTGCTTCAAACAATGAAAAGCCATTAGAGGTTTGCTGATAGAGGGATAGCAAGGTCAGTTTCTGTTTCACAAAGGTAGACTTGGCCTTGATGGGGCTGTTGGTCTGGGAGCAGCAATCCGTATAGGGAGCTACTTCAGTGTCCTAGTGAGAAAGATGGGCCTGGGCTCAGGGACTTAAGAGGTTGGGCCTAGATACAGCCTGCTCCACTAACATTACAGAACTCCTGTAATACATCCAACCCTGTAATACAAATGTTAGATATCAATGTTAGAAAAAGTCCAGATCCTTGCATTTAAACCACTCACAACCAAGTAAAAATGTAGCCAAGAAAAGAACTACAGTTATTGGAGTACTGCTAGAAGTTAACCTGGCAAGATAGAAAGAAGGAAGACTGATCCAGGAGGGCAGGGGACCAGCATGTGCAAAGACCCCTATGGATGTGAGAGGTGATGGAGAGTGTCAGTAAGAAAGGTTGATCATTGGTGCTGGCTCTCGGGTGGTGGGCAATAGGGAGGGATGAGGCCAGAAGCAAGGCAGGGCCGGGCTGTGAAGGACATCTGCACAACGTGCTCAGAACTTCAGCAGTTTGGAGACAAACCACTGAAGGATGTTAAGTAAGGAGAGCTACAATCAGATTGGCTTTCTTTTTTTTTTTTTTTTTGACCACAATGAGAAGCACGCAGGATTTTAAGTTCCCTGATCGGGGATTGAACCCAAGTCCCCTGCAGTGGAAACGCAGTCTTAACCACTGGACCACCAGGCAAGTCCCCAGACTTGCATTTTACAAAGCCCTGGTGGATAAACGGAATCAGGGCCCACGTGCAGATAAGCAGCTGGTCAGGAAGACAAGTCAGAGGGCTGGAGGCATAAATCTGAGTGCAAGGTCCAATGTCCAGCTGGGAAGCGAAGAACCAGAGAGTCCACCAGTGTCTGAGGGCAGGCGAGGAGAGCCGACCCGGCTCCAAGTATCGCAGAGAGGGAAAAGGATGACCTAGTCCTTGTGGCTCTGAGGGGCTCTGTGAGGTCAGGGTCCGCCCGCGGGCACCAGTGACCTGAGGCTTCCCTGGGCAGGTAACGCACACCCTGATCTGAGTGACAGGAGGGACCCGGAAGAAAGCAGCTCCCGACGCCAGGGACCTATGTCTGTCACTGGCTCCTCAAGAAAAGCATCCCCAGCAACTTGAGCGGGCTCCGCCTCTCTGCTAACTCAAGCCTGCCTTGTTCTAATGACAGATCAGGTTGCTAATGAGACAGGGCAGGATGCTCCGCTGAGCCAAGCCGGGAAGGAGCCGCAGGACTGCGAGGCCATGGTTTCTCTGCAGGACTGTGGGCCGCCCAGCCCACCTGGGGCCCACTCCCAGGCTTGGATGCCTACTTAGCTCCCTTGGAACATTTTAGAGACTGATCATTCATGTGGGATCTCCAGCAGTCAACGCCCACCTTTCCCCACTGAGCTGCCCATCACCTTCTCATCCACAGTCCAGGGCAGAAGTCAGACCGAAGGTCAGGACGACAGTTACCCTATTAGCATCCTCAACCTGCTGGGACGTGGCCTGACCCCAAGGCAAGGAGTCATCTGATGCTCTCTGTTAGCAGTCGTCAGTTGCTAGAGGCCTGCATCTTTGGAAAAGACGCTGATGCTGGGAAAGGTTGAGGGCCTGAGGAGAGGGGACGACAGAAGATGAGATGGTGGGATGGCATCACTGATTCAAGGGGACGTGAGTTTGAGCAAACTCAGGGAGATGGTGAAGGACAGGGAAGCCTGGTGTGCCGCAGTCCATGGGGTCACAGAGAGTTGGACAGGACTGAGCGACAAAACACCAACAAAAGAGGCCCCCATCAGTTCTTCAGTCTCTACCTGGAAACCTGAAGTCTCCGGAAGCACATTCAGGTTCTTTGTGCTAAAGCGAGCGAAGGGAGTGGCATGTCACCTGACCTCCCTGGGACTCTTCTCACCCAGCTTCTTCATTCCCCACAAAGTGACACCAGCAGCCACCCACCCCACCCCCCATGAGCGGGGTGGGGGGACTTTCACTCCTGATTGGGAGGTTATCATGACCAGCAGTTGCCTAAAACCTTACTACAGACAAAGCATTCTCTTGTTTCTCATCTGACCCTTATAACAGCCTCTTTATCCAGGAAATTGGCTCAGGAAGGTTGTGGTTTGCTCAAGGTGACACAGCTGTTAAATCACAAGGACACGGCCTTGAACCTGAGTTCTGACAGCTGCACCACTGCCAACCCCCACCTCAGCTCTTGACAAGACAAACCTCTTTTTTCTTTCTCTTATTACAAAAGCACTCACTGTAAACTAGTGGAACATTAAAGAGATTTGTTTGTTGTTCAGTCGCTAAGTCATGTCAGACTCTTTTTGTGATCCCGTGGACTGTAGCCCACCAGGCTCCTCTGTCCATGGGATCCTCCAGGCGAGAAAACTAGAGTGGGTTGCCATGCCCTCCTCCAGGGGATCTTGCTGACTCAGGGACTGATCCTATGTTTGCTGCATTGGCAGGCAGATTCTTTACCACTGCGCCACCTGAGAAGCCCCTATTAAAGATACACAATGTGAAAAGTAAAAGTCCCCATAATATGCACCGTTTGTGCTCAATACATGCTTGCTGAACGAGCTAACCATCAAATGGACTATTATTTATTTCCACAACTGTATGTACTATTTCCCAATGTGCTTTTCCATTCAGCTGTGTGACTTAGACATCCTTTCGTACTGATGCTTTTAGGTACCTCCCGATCCACACCCTGTATAGCTCAGCCACCCTGGATGGGGCAAGCCTTCTGGACTGGAGCCAGGCAGCATGCAGGCTAAGAGCAGCAGTCCACCAGGCCTCGATTCCCAGAAGGCAACTGTGAACTATTTTGGTTGAACCGACTGGTCAGTTTTTTTAAAAAATAAGAAAACAACTAATTAAACAAGTCAAACAAGTATTATTTTTGTCTGCACAATACTTCACCAATTTGCCTAAATTTTCTCTTCCACTAGGTGCTTCAGAGTTGAGTAAGAACATTCTTATGTGCCTAAATAAGTATAAATGAGTAACTGGCAAAGAATTTTTTGACCCCCAAAGTGATGATCCATACGTTTCAATTAGAAGGGAGCAAGAAGTTACCTTTGTAATTGGGCTGGGGTGGAGGGCTGTTTCTGGGCCATTAAACAAGAAGCTGCTCCGACTCTCCACCTTTAAAAGACACAGTCTGCACAGCTGGAAGCCTGACTGCCCACACACCTGCTCGGCCTGGGGAAGAAGGGTTGCTGGTATAGGCGATGGCACGGCCATGGCCACAGGCCCAGGCTCTGGCAGCCGTCAGATTGGGATCAAATCCCTATCTTGGGCAATTACTTAACATCTCTAAGTCTCAGTTTCCTATTCTGACAAGTGGGTATAGTAACTACCCCGTCCATTTTCCATGAGGATTAAGTGAAATCCTACAGGCGGTGCACTTAGAACATGGCTGGTAGGTAGTAAGCACTCAATAAACACTAACAATTGTGCTTATCAAAGATTCTGAGAAGAGTCTTCAAGTCATTCAAATACTTCACTGACTGATTCCACTGTCAACAGGATGTGTTTTCAAGCCCTATAGATGTTCAGTCGCTAAGTCATGTCCGACCCTTTGCAGCCTCATGAACTTTAGCATGCCGGGCTTCCCTGTCTTTCACCTGCTGGAGTTTGCTCAAACTAATGTCCACTGAATCAGTGATGCCATCCAACCATCTCATCCTTTGTCATCCCCTTCTCCTCCTGTCTTCAATCCTTCCCAGCATCAGGATCTTTTCCAATGAGTTGGCTCTTCATATCAGGTGACCAAAGGATTGGAGCTTCAGCTTCAGCATCAGTCCTTCCAATGAATATTCAGGGTTGATTTCATTTAGGACTGACTGGTTTGATCTCTATGGCCTATAGAACGTAGACTTAAAATTCAAAGACCATTATTTAACTTCCTTTTTAATTCATAAGAACTACAGGATTTAAAGCAGAGCAAACTGCTGAGATTGCGTGGTTTTACTCCCACGTTTCCGGGGCAAGGAAGCTGAACTGCAGAATTTCCAGAGTCCACCTATAAGGCTTGTATGAGTAAGCAGCAGAACTGGGTGATCCTGGATCCTGACTCCTGGCCCTAGGGCACGTGGCTTTGCAGTATTCCACCCCCTCAGGGCTTCTTGGTGGCTCATATGGTAAAGAATCTGCCTGTAATGCAGGACACCCAGGTTCTATCCCTAGATTGGGAAGATCCCTGGAGAAGAGACTGGCTACCCACTCCAGTATTCTTGCCTGGAGAATCCCATGGACAGAGGAGCCTGGTGGGCTACAGTCCAAGAGGTCACAGAGAGTCAGATATGACTTTCACCCCACTTCAGGAGGCAGTAACAGGTGGCCATACATTCATACCAGTGTACAAAACTGAGATCAGACCCTCTTTAAAAAAATAATAATAATAAATTATTTATTTATTTATTTATTTGTCTTTGTTGGGTCTTAGTCGTGACATGCAGGATCTTCATTGAGGCATACAGACCAGAGCACGGGGGCTCAGTAATTGCAGTTCATGGGCTTAGTGGCCCCAAAGGATGTGGGGCAAGTTTCCTTACCAAGGATCAAATGCATGTCCCCTGCATCAGAAGGCAGATTCTTAACTGCTGGACCACAGGGGAAGCCTCGGAGATCAGAGCCTCTTGGGGAAGTATGTTTTGAGAGGCAGAACAGCATTAGGTACTCACAAAGTTGAAAAGGAAAAGGAATACCTCGCAATATTTAGGACTTCTGGATTACAAATGATAGAAACCCAGCTCAAACACACTTAAAAGTGCAAGCTAATTTAAGCTTGGAAGATGCAAGGAACACTGCAGGAAGCATACCTTGACCTGGAGTTTGTGCCAGCATGTGGTACAAAGGTGGCCACTGACTGGGTTCATATATTCCTAGTTAAGCACCTTTAGGAGGAAAACAGAGCTTTCCTCAAGCAGCCTCCAAGTATATACTTACACATACACCCAATGAAGGATTCTGACTGGTCCTGACTCAGTCATGCATCCAACCTGTGGACCAGTCACTGTTGTCAAGGAGATGAGATATCGTAATCAGCCATGCCTGATGGTGAGTCCACCCCCATGACCAGAAGGGTAGGCTCTGTCACTGACAGCTCCTCCAGAACTGGTGGAATGGGGAAGGGTGTTTCCTCAGGGAGGGCTGGACAGACAAAAACAGGGCAGCCATCCAGACATCCAAAAGGAAAAACAAGCTTCACTTAAATGTTTCTCGATCAAGATCTTTCCAGGAGCTCCTCAAACTACAGATGAGTGTTTGTATAAATATAAATCTATAAGATTACACAATTTACATGTAAAATGGGGCCAGTTTTCTCACGAGGTTCATAAACCAGCTCTGAAGCAATTCTAAAGAAATGGTGACAAAATTGTTTTTAGCATCAGCAGCATTACTAGAAAAAAGCTCAAAGGCTCCCAAGGTGCCCACTCGGAAGGACAACTTTCATTTGAATGTAGAAGTATTATTTTGGATTTTTTTTTCTTTGAAAATCCAGATTATATGGACATGAGTTTGAGTAGGCTCCGGGAGTTGGTGATGGACAGGGAAGCCTGGCATGCTGCAGTCCATGGGGTCGCAAAGAGTCGGACATAACTGGGCGACTGAACTGACTGATGTAAAATTATTTTGGTGATAACTAAATCGATACAAATGAATCATTACCAAAATAGGTGTGCATTTCAATGTAAATACTTTCCTTTTAGAACTAAGAATTTAGGGAAATGAGAATCACAGCGTGAGCTTTAGTTAAATCTAAAGCAGGGTTTTTAACATGGAGTTTGTGGGTCCCCCAATCTGGTTACTGTCAATCAACTGTCAGTGCTGGTTACTGGAGAGCTTATTAAAGTTAGAAGGGACTGGGTCCCACCCCAGAGATGCTGGTCAGGAGGTCAGGCATCACTACTTTTTGAATGCTTGGCTGGTGCTTTTGACCAGTCCTTGAGGCTGAAAACCACTGCCCTAGAAGAGTATTTCTTGAATTGTGGGAGTAGTCCTTTACATCAGAATCCGGAGAGCCTGTTCAAATGCAGATTTCTGGGCTCCTCCCAGCCTACTCGATTTGCTCGGGGAGGAGCAGAGTTGTGGCTATAGTTTAAGTTCCCAAGTGACTTTTAAACATTTGAAATTTTTTGAGATAATTATAGATTTACAGGAAGTTGCAAAAAAAAATGTACAAAAGATCCTGTGTACCCTTTACCCTGTTTCCCCCAAAGGTTACCTCTTGCATAACTACAGTACATTATCAAAACCAGGAAATTAACATTGATACAATCCATAATGGGCTTCCCAGGTGGCTCAGTAGGTAAAGAGTCAGCCTGCAATGCAAGAGATGCAGGTTCAATCCCTGCATCGGGAAGATTCCCTGGAGGAGGGCATGGTAACCCACTCCACTATTGAGGACGAGGAAGCCTGGCGGGCTACAGTCCATAGGATCGCAAAGAGTTGGATACGACTGAAGCAACTGAGCACACACAGCGTGATCCATAATACTTATTCAGGTTTTATCAGATTTTCAAGCCTTCGTGTGTGTGTGTGTGTGTGTGTGTGTGTGTGTGTGTGTGTGTAGAATCCTCTGAAGTGTTATCAGCTGTGTAGGTTTGTGTAACCACTACTGTACGTTAAGATACAAAACTGGTCACACCCCGCATCCCTAGAGTTTAGAACCTACTCTTTTCCTTTAGAAATAACTAATCTCACTGCTGTTTCAAAAACATATAAATGAAATCATATAATATGTAACCTTTCTAGATTGGCTTTTTTCATTTCAGGCATCAAAGAACTCCTCAAATTTCATTTTAAAATGCTGTGAATGGGAAATGTCTTAGGGAAATGTCCACAGTTTTTACCAGATTCTCAAAAAAATTCTGACATGCCCCATAAAGTTTATAAAAGCATTGGTTCATGGTTTTATTGGGTTATTTCTGGTCTTCTTGGCTAAAATCAATTAAAAAAAACAAACCAGTGAATATTTTTTCTTCTACCACATCTGTTGAATTCCTGTGTCCCAAAGATTTCTCTAACAGTTTGGGAAATATGATCACTCAGATGAATATTTCTGAGTGCCTGACATGTGCCAGACAAATATTATTTTTTCCCCAGTTAGTAAGAAGGGGAAGAGTTAAAACATTAAAGACACTTTTAGCTTATGAAAAGTTCTAAGTAACTAAGAAATCAGAGCAAACTTTGCTGCTTTCATGCCCATGTGACTTGTACTGCTCTGCTCTTTACTGCTCTGAACCGGATGTGCCAGTGATCAAATAACATCCTGAAAAATAATTGCATACACAGTACTGAAAATATGGCATTATGCAGTGGGGTTACTTGTCATCACTCTGGTTGGCTTTATACAGTTGCTAGTCAACCGCTCACAGCTCCTCCAGGCATGCTTGTTCCTGGGCAATTGTTGAACTGATTCCTCTGCCTGCCACACCCTCACTCCCCTTTGCCACCCACCTATCTGGACTAATTCTTGCCCATCCTTTGAAACTCACTTTAGGAAGTACCACCTCTAGGAAGACGTCATTCTCTCTTTGCCAAGCTTTCAGTGGGGTGTGCCCCCAATGTCACCCATGCTTGCCAGATGTCACAGTGGATGGCGATTACTTAATTGCCACTGCCACCAGGCTCTGAGACCCTTGAAGGCTATGACTGGGTCTTGGATGCTTTTATGTCCCCTGAACTTCAATAAACAGCAAGATTTATTTAATAAATAAACAACAGTATGTCCTTAAACAGCTTCCTGTTGGCATTCACCACCACTGCTGATTGGCTGAGACTTTCCTCCATTTCTTTTTTTTTTAAGATTTTTTTTGATGTGGATCATTTTCAAAATCTTTATTGAATTTGTTACAATATTGCTTCTGTTTGATGTTTTGGGTTTTTGGCCCTGAGGCTTGTGGGATCTTAGCCTCCCCAACAAAGGATTGAACCCGTATCCCCTGCATTGGAAGGCTAAGTCTTAACCACTGGACCACCAGGGAAGTCCCTCTGTTTCTTCATTAGTCTCACAGTATCTCTTAAGCTCCTTCACATGTAGGTCTAGCACCCAGTTGTTCAGCCTTTCCCCAGCAGGTTTAATCGTCCCTGAATTCTCATCAAGGTTTGTTAATATATTTTAGGCTTTTGCCCAAGAATCAGTATATACAAGTCACTGATCTTCTCTTGCTAGAATGCCTGTCTCCCCAATTTTGGAAAATAGGGACAACACTGACCTGTACCATTTCCTTCTTGGTCTTACTACTGGATCCTATAAATTCTTTATTATTGTGTTTAAACTTACAGATCTGTCTTTCCTATCAAGGGGTGAGTTTCCTGGGGCTAAAGACTGTCTCTTATTCATCTCAGAGTCTTCAGGGACTGGTACCAGGTGGGATTCCATAAATGTTTGTGGAATGAAGTTTGGTGTTAGGTCATCAGAGCTCTGCTGTTCCTTATGCTTAGCACATGCATTTCCTAATCTTCTCCACACCTTTACTCCCTGTTTTTCCTTTATCCCTGATTCTAAGCCACTGTGAATTCTTTCTGAAAAGGAGAAGAGAACAGATAAATACAACATTTATCATTTTAAAGTAATTTTAAATTAAACATTTTAAAGTAATTCTCTTATTCCTCCCAGGTACTATCTCGGTCGTCAGATGTTTATTGTTATCTCTGAGCCAGACATGATTGAGCAGGTGTTGGTTGAGAAGTTCAGTAACTTTACCAACAGAATGGTATGTAATTTTCTTTCTGCATACGGATGGAGGGGAAATCCTTCTAAGATGCAAGGACCACACATCACATCTAACAGGGACGTGATTGGGCCTCTTAGAGGGTTTAGATCAGTTCAACTCAAAACTGAGCTCCCCAGTGAATTTGAGTTTTAAAAAGAGATGTACAGGACTGTTACAAAAGAATAGCATTTACATTTAAAATGTGCTTCAAGAAAGCGAAAGCTCAAGAGAAGTGGTAGCTGATAAAAATGCTGAAACCAGGAGGGTTTTTAAAGCTGTGTTTAAAGCTAGAGGAATCCAGAGAGCATAGGTCAAGCATCTGAGGAACACTAAGGAAGGTTAATAAATATCAGAGGGAAAGTAACATTTCAAGACTTCCACGCTTACATCTTTCCCAGAGAGTATCAACATCTTAAGATTGGAAAAGGAAGACAAGTAATATGATGAGGGAAATTCATCTCCAAGTAACAAGTCTCTAGCCCACTAAAGGAGGTACACAGTCCATCTTTTTTTTTTTTTTTTGTGCAAAGTACATATCATACTCTTTGTCTTTGATGAGAAAGCCCAAAGAATGGAAGAGATGACAGAAAACGGCACAGGTCAGGGCTGTCCATATTTTCCAAAAATGAGGACATAAGAATCCTAATAGAGATGATCAACAGCCTTCACGCTGATTTTTGGAAAATAGTCTAAAGTGAATGAATAAACAGTTGCTTGTGAGAATTCAGAGAATCTCTATGTGCCTTTCTTTTTTTTGTCAAATTAAACTCATCTTCCATTCTTATAGGAATATAAGCAATGTATTCACTCTTTTGTTGGTTATTTGACCAACCTTTGCACACTTGTGATATATACCATGCACTGTCTAGGTACCGATTAGAAAGAGATAGAAAACTCAGTATTGTCCTCGAGGAGCTCATAGTCTAATGAAAGAGGCAGAGAGGAAGGAAACCAGTATAATACGGAATGGTGAGCATGGAAAACCCTGCTCCACCCAGGATGGGAAAAGGGAAAGGCTTATTAGAGGTGAGGTGGCTGAGACTGTCTTATTAAAGAAATTAGCAGTGCCTGCCTGTGTTCTGTACTGGTTGAGCTGTCCAGAGTGTTTCTTCACATTAAATTTCACAGAAACTTATGAGACTGGTACAGTTATCATCTGTATTTTACTGACAAAGAAATAAGACTCAGGTTATAGGAGGAAGACTAATAGAATCCATGTGCTATCTCCCAGCTCAAGTCCAGGGCTTTTTCTACCGCCATTATTGTAACAGCTGCCTAGGTGATGTTCCTGGATTGTCAAGGTTTCAGAGTAATTGGTTACTTGCCCCAAACACACTCACGTTCCAGTCCCAGAGCATCATGTCCAATTGCTATTAACAAGAGAGTCCCCCACCTTTCCTACACCCGTCCAAACCCTTGGTATTCTTCCAGGCTCTCCTCAAATTCTTTCTCCCCCATAAAACCTTCCCTACTTCAACTCTCATTTACTATTCCCCCCTCTCTTAATTCTAACAGCATTGATCATCTGCATCAGCAGTACCCAACCTTTTTGGTACTGGGGACTGGTTTCATGGAAGATAATTTTTTCAACAGGCTTGGTGTGGGGAATAGTTTCAGAATGATTCAAGCACATCACATTTATTGTGCACTTTATTTCTATTATTATTACATCAGCTACACCTCAGATCATCAGGCATTAGATCCCAGAGGCTGGGCACCCCTGGACTATGTCACTCCCATTATTTTCACAGTCACTCCCATTGTGCCTTCATCTATTTACTGTAAATGAATGCATGACTTTCACCCTAACTTGATTAACTTTAAGCTTATCCTTCTATTTCATACCCCAGGGCCCAAACATATAATGACTCCTCAGTATCCAATATACCCTTGTTCAAACTGAATTGACTCTCCATCAACTTAACATTCTCCCCAGATGATTGAGGTAGTACTTGGAGATTCAATATACACTCTTCCTCTTGTCATTCACAAACACGTAAGAGATCCATCAAGGATTAGATCTCTAGGAAACCCCAATGTTTATAATTTTCCATCTGGGACTGTATCCACTTATCTTCAGCTTAGTTTATGGTCTTTAAGCCAAGCCGATATTCACGATAAAAACAGTCCTTAGTGACTCAATTTTTAGAAGACCATCTTTAGAGTGGGATTTTCTCACAGGTTTTGAAAGTCAAATTAGATTGGGCTCTGCGGTTCCCTCTTATCCATATGCTTACGTATCTGCTCAAAGAACTCAAGGAGATTAGCGAGGCGTGATTTCTTCTTCCTGACACCATGCTCTTTCCCCTCTAATAAGCCATGTTTACTTGAGTGTTCAGCGATTCAGCTTTATTACACATTCATTCAGTAAACACTAAATGCTTACTCCATGCAAGCCTCTACCAAATGGTCCCTTGTGATACAGAAAATACCTCCGCATAATAGTTCGATGCATTAAGTGAAAAGGAACTTAAATAACGCACGGTTTCATTTTCCAACTGTGAGAACCCATCTCTGCTCACAAATCCAGGCTTGACTTATGTGTACACATGACAGCCTGGTGGAGAGCGGCGGGGATAGGTTCACCTCTGAACTCGGATGTCGGCTGTAGGCATCCCTTGAGGGACTAAATAGGGCACATTTGGCTGGAGGTGGGGTGACACCATGGGGAACTCCCTGACATAAGTCAGTACTGAGCATATATTTGAATTAAAAAACTGTTCAATGATACATTTTTTTTCCAGTTCAAGAACACGGGGCTGAACAGACTCTATGGGTTGGACCCAGGGTGGCAGCTACTATTTCGAGTTTTCCAATTCACGTTTTCAAAGCACTCAGTGGAATGTGACTGCTCTCTCCTGCCTGTTTCCAAATGGACCCCTTGGGCCTCTCTTACGCCCTCAGCACTTCCTCAAGTTCCTTCCAGTTGAATGTAACCACAATTTATCGTTAAGCCCCAATCAGTCTCCTTAGCATGTACAGAACCTCAGTTTTCCCAGCACTTCCAGTCTTGGTTATTTTTATGCTGATATTTTTACTTAGCTCCTCGTGGCTATCAGGTACTTGGTGAAACCATGGGGCAGCTCTTTTTTTTTTTCAATCTGCAGAAACTGGAGCTGGGTTCATGTGACTCAGCAGAAATGGTCTTACCAGTAGTAGACCACTTCATTCCTGGCCTGTCATGAAGGCTCAGAGTTGGGAAGCCGTGGGAAGGGTGATAGAGGAAGGGGTGGGGGGTCTTTGGCCCACATGAGGTTGGTCTAGCTGGATGCAGATCCAGACTGGGGGAGCTTAACCACTACAGCTGCCACCTGGAGCTCTTGAGTTCTGGTCTGAAATGAGCCTGGCAAACGGGTCAGGCAGCAGGCGTGCCCATTGCCAGGTTTTGTTATGTGTTTGTGAAGTGGACTGGAAGGTGGTGGTGGTCACACGTGTGTGGGGTGGGGGTGCCAACCCTCAGGTCCTCGCAGGCAACTCGGGGTCAACCGTCCAGGCACAGGGCTAGCCACACTGTTAACTCACATCTAAAACTACGTGATGGAGTTGGTGAGTGGTTTTATTCAGGACCATAAAACCTGCTTCCCAGATGGCACTAGTGGTAAAGAACCTGCCTGCCAATGTAGGAGACAAAAGAGATGTGGGCTCAATCCCTGGGTCGGGAAGATCCCCTGGAGGAGGGCATGGCAACCCACTCCAGTATACTTGCCTAGGAAATCCCATGGACAGAGAAGCCTGTTTGGCTACAGTTCATAGGTTCACAAAGAGTTGGACACAACTGAGCGACTTAGTACGTAGCATGCACATAAAACCCCTGGGCCTGACTCCCCAGGGGCAGCCTCTTCAAGGCTACCTTCGCCGTCTTACTGCACGGACACTGGAATCTTAGAACGAGTTCCTGTGAAGCCACAAAGCTCTTGGCACCAGCAAAGAGTGCTAAAGTTCTGAGGCAAATGTGTCACTGCAGACCTTATAACCCACTGCATCTGTAGCCAGGCCCCATCCCAGGAGCAGGAGCGCGTGGCTGGTTGCAGAGCTCAAGAGCAAGGCAAACTCCACCCAGTGCTCCAGGTGGGTCAGGCCACTTGAGCTGGGCCCCCAGGGACCAGCCTGCCGCCACTCACCAAGGACGAAAGAGCCTCGGCTAGCTAGCCGCAAACGTGTCCCGTCCACCTGCAGCCAGCACCTCTCCACAGACAGCTTTGGAATCTTCGCTCCTCTAGAGTTTCTGGTCCCCTTTCTTTTAAATAAAACATTGAGTCAGAGAAAACATTCTGGTTTTCAAGTGGGTGCAGGAAGATTTAAGTTGTGAGGATGGTTTTGACAGGGAAGCTGTCCATGACAGGGAAGCTCTCATCACCGGGTCGTACACTGACTACTTTTTTCAGCTTTGCATTTCTCAAGAAGGGTCAGTTCACATGATGGATCCATAGCTCTGGGGACCATTCTTGCTTAAAGCCTAAACAGACTGCATAGAACCAGAAGCACAGGTGTGTGACCTAATTTGCCTGGCCCCTGTCTGTTTTGAGGCAGATCTCATTGGGTTTTTAATATATAATTGAATTTATTTATTTTTAATTGAAGGATAATTGCTTTACAACCAACCAATTATATTGGTTTCTGCCAAACATCAACATGAATCAGCCATAGGTATACATATGTTCCCTCCCTCTTGAAGCTCCCTCCCACTCCCTCCTCTCATTGGGTTTTTTGGTTTGTTTTAATATTTATTTATTTGACTGTGTTGGGTCTTAGTTGCATCACGAGGGATCTTTCATTTCGGGGCACAGGCTCAGTACTTGTGGTACATGGGCTTAGTTGCCCCTTGGTATGTGGCATCTTTGTTCCTCACCAGGGATCGAACCTGAGTCCCCAGCATTGGAAGGTGGATTCTTAACCACTGGACCACCAGGAAGTCCCAGGTCTTGTTGTTTTATGTGAAACATTGTACTGTGCACAGGAAACCCTGCAGCCTGAGCCGAGCGCATCTCCTCCTGGGCTGCCCTGCCCATGGGAAGCCCTGGGAGTGGCCACAATGGGATGCCTGCAACCTGCAGGTCGCTCCTCTCACCAGCTTTTCCCATTTCTAAAAAAGCCAGAGCCAGGGAATTGCACTTGATGATCTCAAGCATCTTCCAGGGCACCGGGTGTTCTGTGAAGCCTCAGTAATGTAGTAACAGTGCTAAGTGGTATTGATTGAACCCTCAGCTGTTCTATCAGGGCCTTGCAGAGCTTTTCTAAACTTCAAAATCTTGCTGAAAATAATTTCATATTTTTGTCTTACTAGACCTTTGGTTCAGTGGGAAGCCATCTTTAAATTTTTAAAAGAGAAATAAGTAAAATCTTGATCTTAGATTCATATCTTCCTTCTCTGACTTTTGTGGAGGCAGAGGTAAAAACAAATGTGTAGAGACTTCCCCGGTGGTCCGGTGGTTAAGAACCCACCTTCCAATGCAAGGGACATGGGTTCAGTCCCTGGTCAGGGAACTGAGATCCCACATGCTGTGGGGCAACCAAGCCTGTGCACCAAAGACCCAGAGCAACCGAAAATTTTAAAACTGTGTAAACCAGGAGATTAACAGCTAGAATTCTGGGAAGAGATCAGGAAATAAGCCATAGGAGTGGTCTCTCAGTGGCTGTGTTCCTGAACTTTCTCAGGCAGGGCTGCCATAGCAAAGTTCTTGCCTTTGTTCAAATCAGAAGACTCCCCACCCCCTCACCTTTCATTAGCTGGTGCTGAGTTGGCAGACGGAGCCCAACTTGGGGTTAGCCTCACCTGTCCCCCGAACCTTAAATAAAATGCACTGGGTCCCCATGAGCCCTGGACATGCCACATCCCTTACTTGGAGGCCATGCTCTTGGGCTGGTCACAGTCTGAAGCCGAGAGAGGGAAGACGGTGTGATGCTCATGACCATCTTCTACTGGCAAAGAGTGAAGGGACAAAAATTGTCTTGTGGAGATGCAATACTTTAAATATTTCAAAACACCAAAATAAAAGTCCTGCTCAGTTGCTCAGTCTTTGTACAGCCAGATAGCAGTAGTCATATGTTGAAATTAGCGTATGTTCTCAGGCCTAGGACTGGGGGTTCCCCAGGTGACAGAATCCTCGGGTTTTCATTAACTGTAACAGACTGAGGGGCAGGGCACCGTGTTTCACACACCTGAGGGTAGGAGAGAGAGGGGCAGTAACCCTCTGCTTCCTTATCTGTGCAAGGTTGTGTGAGGAAGACTGTTACCGTGGACCTGGCCTTTCTGTGATCATGGCATCCTTTCTGAATCCAATATTTCCTCAGCCTCCTTGACATACTTAACACCAAACAAATCAGCAACACTCGCAGCCTGACCACTGAAGTAGGACAGCATCTCTTGAGTCTTTAAATCACTTCGCTCTGTTTACCTGCTGCCTGCAGCTCTGTGTGGTTGTGTGAGAACTGTGGACTGCCCTGCCAGGATATCACAGAGCTGATACAGGCCTTGCGTCAACTCTCTGGCATGTTCTAGGACACAAGAAAACTATTTTTGGCTATGGCTTTATATCCCATTACACCTTTTTCATGGTAACATGCGTGCCCATTTACAGCAATAGTGCACTGCATGCATCTTGCGGCACTCTGGGAAGGGGCTGGTGGTTCTTACATGGCTCCAGTGGGCCAGTGGAGAAACACTGGTTTGGCCTGTGATAAACCACCCAATTCGTGCTTCTTCACTTCATGTGAGCACAGAATGCAGAAGAATCAGCTTGAATAACCTGCTCCTCAGAACTGTTTGATTCCTCAGTGTTTAAAGTGTATGCTTAGTTGGTCTGAGTTAGACTCTATTTCAAAGAGTTCTTAATTGAGGGACTTCCTTGGTGGTTCAGTGGTTAAGAATCTGCCTTCAAATGCAGGGAACCTGGGTTTGATCCCTGCTCAGGGAACTGGGATTCCACATCCCAAAGCGCAACTAAGCCCATGCATTGCAACTACTGAGCCCACGTGCTCTGGAGCCCATGCCTCACAGCGAGAGAAAGTCCACACGCCACAGTGAAGACCCAGAGCAGCCACAAAAAAAACTTTTTTTTTAAAAGATCTTAATTGAAAAGACAAACAACTTCAACTGTCTGAGGGAAATTTAGCAAGGGAGCCATGAGGCCACTGCTGAACCACGCTGCTCGTCAAGACAGTTTCCTGACTATTGGAGAATTATCCCCAAACTAATGAGATAATGTGAAAAGCACTTTGATTCTTGTGAGATCCACAGTATTGGTTATAAACCACCCCATCTCCATCTCCAAATCAGCTGTGAGCTCCTTGAGGACGAGGGTTCCATTCTTTGACTCAATAGTTGCAGAGCTACCATAGCACCGGCACATATTAATAGTAGGTGCTCAATAAATGTGCACAGCTTGGCAGCATGGTGACCGACACGATTTCAGCTTAGGGTGAGGACGTCTCTCAGGTATGAGGTTAGAGTAGGGTTTTCAAACATTTTTGACTGTGATCTCTGGTAAGAAATGTATTTCACGTCAGGACACAACATAACACTTTCTCTCACATACACACACTCACATACTCTCTCCAGCATCCTTGCAGACATACCCATAAATATATCCCCATCTTGAACAAAAGTTTGACAACAAAAACCCTTCCCCTCACTTCTCAAAATGTCCCTCTAATATTTTCTACTCTGTCCCATTCCCTTTTTCTGTCTCCTTTCTTCTTTTCAACGGTGGCTGCCATCCACAACATTCATTCATGACCGGTTATGGCCTGCAGTCTGGAAGCCCCTGGCCTGAGTGTGAGCAGAGCCTGGTTCCCTGGACCTGCCTTCCTCGGGTCTTCCCTTCCTGCCTCAGCATTCACGGTCCGGCCCCATCTGTTTTACCAGTCTCATTCCTGCAGGGCAAGCACCCTGTGCCTTTCAAAGCCCTGGCTCAGAACATCTAATCAGTTATTATGTGTAGACGGGGCTGGATGGGGAGTTATTGTGACACGGGTGTGGAGTTTCAGTTATGCAGGATGAAGTTCTGGGGATAGATGGGGCAATGGTTGCACAACAATGTGAATGTCCTTAATACCACCAAACTGTCCACTTAAAAATGGTTAAGATGGTAAATGTTACATTATGTGTATTTTGCCACAACTAAAAAATACATGTATTGTGTGTGTGTGTGTGTTTAAATAAACAAACTGGCTTCACTGGTGGCTCACCCAGTAAAGAATCTGCCTGCAGTGAAGGAGACCCAGGTTCTATCCCTGGGTGGGTAAGATCCCCTGGAGAAGGGAATGGCTACCCACTCCAGTATTCTTGTCTGGAGAATCCCATGGACAGAGGAGACTGGTGGGCTATAGTCCATGGGGTTGCAGAGTCAGACACAACTGAGCAAATTTCACTTTGAAACAAACTAATTTTAAAATAGCTGTAGTGGTTTAGAGAAGGAACTTATGGTTCCCAGGGGGAAAGGATGGGAGGAAGGGATAGTTAGGGAGTTTGGGAAGGTCCTGTATACACCACTGTATTTTAGATGGATAACCAACAAGGACCTACTTGATAGCACCTGGAACTCTGCTCAGTGTCATGTGGCAGCCTGGATGGGAGGGGAGTTTGGGAGAGAGTGGATACATGTATATGTTTATTTTATTTATTTATTTATTTTTACATGTATATGTTTAAACTAAATCTGGTGTGGTCATCAGGAGGTTAAGTCCTTGAGGTTTAGAAAGTTCTTACAAGTCATTTAGACAACCCCCTCCACCCGGGTGTGACCCCGTGGATTGCAGCCTGTTAGGCTCCTTCCATCCATGGGATTTTCCAGGCAAGAATACTAGAGTGAGTTGCCATTTCCTCCTCCAGGGGATATTCCCAACCCAGGGATCGAACCCAAGTCTCCTGCATTGCAGGCAGACTCTTTACTGTCTGAGCCAGCAGAGAAGCCCATATTTTAAATGGATAACCAACAAGGACCTACTGTACAGCCCCAGGAACTCTGCTCAAGGTCATGTGGTAGCCTGGGTGGGAGGGGAGTTTGGGGGAGAATGGATACATGTATACCTTTAAACTATATATATCTGGTGTAGTCATCTGGAGGTTAAGTCCTCAGGGTTGAGAGAATTCTTAAAAGTCATTTATACTCCCCACTCCACCCAGGCCACTCAAACCTCCCATGCAGAATTTCCAAGAAGTAGGATACAGTCTCCAGTGACAGGGGCTCACCACTCAAGGCAGGTTATTTTTGTCTTGGAACCTTCTGACTTTATTGGGAAGTTCTTTAGATGAGCTGGAATTTTCCCCACAGCTCCCACTATTGACCCCAATTCTACCACTCAGGGTCAAAACACAAGCCAAATTTCCTCTTTCATGTAATATGCATTCAAGAAATAGCTTTTGAGCACAGATTAAGGACCGTGATCTGATCTCCCAAGCCTTCTCTTTCCAGCTATTCATTCCCAGATCTGTCAGCTTGTCCCCTCACCATCCGACCACTCTTCTGGAAAGACCGATTTGCAGCTTTCCCTCTGCTAGTATCATATCTAGAAATGAAACCATTACTCTAACCAGTGCCCCTGAAATCCTCCATCAACGAAGGAAGACTTCTAATAGAAACTGTAGGCCCAGGGGAGAGGATTGCTGTGGCAGGCCGATAAGGGAGACCAATGCTGACATAATGCACAGGGACTGGATTTCTCCTCTAAGTGCAAGATAAAAATTTTCATGGAGACAATCCTTAGGTCTGAAGGACAGACATGAAATCCAATCAATCTTGGCTCATCTCCAGTTTATTCTGTTTCATCAGAACCCCATAAACCACCATCCAACTTTCCTTGGAGTGTTGGATGTAGCGTAGCACAGGACTGGCATTTGCCAACATACAAATAAACATAATGTACGATTTTCTCCTTTGACTCTGGAACCTAAACAAATGGGTTATGTTCTAAAAATTCCATAAAACCACAATTCTGTATAGTGATCACGGTACTCCTAAAGAATTTTATCCTAAATATAGAGAGGTATTCCTCTGCAGAAAAATATCCCAGCAACTTGGTTCTATTTAATAACGTATAATTAAGTCCCTCCAGATACTTTGCAGTTATGTTTTATAGCTTATTTTGAGTGTTCATATTTTATCAGAAAATTATAATTTTCTTCTAAACAGGAGTTCTTACAAGGCTTTTGAGTTATGGTGGCTGGCTTCATGTTTCAACTATAATTAAAATAGTGAAAAGAAATAGCAAAACCGTACATCACATGTGCGGTTCTGAAGAAAGCTTGGTCCTCCAGCCCCCCTACTTCCCCTCACCCTGCAGCCCTAGGGCTAGGGGTGCTCTGAACAACTGTGGAGACCCCCCCAGTTTTGACCACTTGGTCAGAGTGGCTGGTTTTAGGAAGGAAGAAAATGACCTGGGGAAAAGGGATGATGAGAAGCGATTTCCCTGGTGGTCCAGTGGTTAAGAATCCACTATGCAATGCAAGGGATGTGGGTTCGATCCCTGATTGAGGAACTAAGATTTCACATGCTATGGAGCAGCTAAGGCAGCACGCCACAACTAGAGAATTTGTGCACTGCAACTAAGACCGGACACAGCCAAATAAAATAAATATTTAAAAAAAAGAAGAAGGGATGAAGCATTCTTTGCATGCTTCCAGATTCAGCAGGACTATCTCCTCCTCAGAGAAGCCTTCCTGGCCATTTAATCCCCTATCATTTTCTCACCTTGCTGCCCCACCCCCCACTCCCTTCATAAGGGGCTTCCCTGGTAGCTCAGTTGGTAAAGAATCCACCTGCAATGCAGGAGACCCCAGTTTGATTCCTGGGTCAGGAAGATCCCTGGAGAAGGGATAGGCTACCCACTCCAGTATTCTTGGGCTTCCCTGGTGAACAGATGGTAAAGAATCCGCCTGCAATAAGGGAGACCTGGGTTGGGAAGATTCCCTGGAGGAGGGCATGGCAACCCACTCCAGTATTCTTGCCTGGAGAAACCCCATGGACAGAGGAGCCTGGCGGGCTACAGTCCATGGGGTCACAAAGAGTTGGACATGACTGAGCAACTAAGCACATCACTCCCTTCATAACACATACTTTCCCTTGAACTATAACAATAGCTATTTGTCAGTTTAGGAGCTGTCTGCTTTCCCACTAGACTACCAACTCGGTGAGAATCAGTGCAATGTCTTCTTTATTTAGTACTGTATAGACAACTTCTCACATAGACATTCAACAAACATTTGCTGAATGAGAAAAATGAATGAAAGAGTGAGTGAAAGCACACACAAACATGGTGACAGGCCTTCTCTTGGAAGCAGCTCCGATGACACGTGCTTATTATGGACTCTCTTTCTTTCCTTCCCCTCTCCCACCCACATTCCAAGGACCCAGCTATCTGGCCCAATCTAGCCACACAAAACCCCTTGCCACATAGTTCAGCCATGACACTCAATCCCAGGAAAGACCAGCCCACCTCCAAGAAGCCTGCTGCTGGGTCTTCAGGGAACATTCACTCAGCAAGGAGCTACAGAACACAGAGAAGCCCCTGAGCTGTCTATGGTGATGATCACAGAGTAACGAGGTAGAACTGGGCCAGAGAAGCTTCCCCATCTGCTCCCAGGGGGCCTCAGCCATGGTCTTGAGATCACTGTCCATGAGACTTTATATTCCTCATACGCTTGCAAGAGAAATCTAACTGATGGTCATGGGTGACTTTAACCAGAGTGTTTATTGTGGACTCTGTGACCTCTGAGCTGGCTTGGGTGTCCTGGTATCCTAACTCTCTGCTTGTCTCTTTCCAAAAGGCAATGGGTTTGGAGCCCAAACCAGTGGCTGACAGTGTCCTGTTCTTACGTGACAAAAGATGGGAAGAGGTCAGAAGTGTCCTGACTACGGCTTTCAGTCCTGAAAAACTGAGTGAGGTAAGACACGAGAAATGCAGAGTGTCTTCTGTAAGGAGCAGGTTTCCTCTCTCCAAACTGTGAGGGGAGGGGGTTCACTTTGCGTCACTTGTCCAATGTCCTGCCCGCTGTGCCCTTCAATCCTGCTATCCAGAAAACACATGAAACTGTCCTGGAGAGTCTGCCCTTTCTCCAACCTATCACAGCCCCAGTTGCCATGAATCTGTAGTGAGTCAGCATGCACACAGGGCTCTCCTGCTGAGTCCCACGCTCTGGCCAGGGCACTTTGAGGGCACCCAGGAGAAAACTGGAGAGGCTCTCCCCAGACTTTCCTGTATAACAGATCACCTGGAGATCTTGTTAAAATGCAGATTCTGATTCAGTAGGTCTTGGGTGGGCCCTGAGATTCTGCATCTATAACAAGCTCCCCAGTGATGCGGACGCTTCTGAACAGTGAACCACACTTTACATGTTGTTGTTGTTCAGTCTCTCAGTCATGTCCAACTCTTTGCGACCCCATGGACTGCAGCTCACCAGGCTTCCCTGTCCTTCACCATCTCCCAGCGTTGACTCAAACTCATGTCCATTGAGTCGGTGATGCCATCCAACCATATTATCCTCTGTCATCCCCTTCTCCTCCTGTCCTCAGTCTTTACATAGTAAGGAACTAGAGAACATCCTGAAACAAAGGGGAGCTTTGAGTCAAGTCCGAAATAGGGAAGAGATGGCCACAGATTACTGGGGAGGGGTATGGGAATGGCCTTGGCAGACCTTCGGGCAGCCAGGCACACCCAGGCTAATCTTTGTGGCCAAGTCAAAGGGAACAGTCTCACTTACAAGATGCCCTTAAACCCAGGGCTCTCTCCTTCCCCCAGCAAGGGATTCACCCTTCCCTACCAGTTGTACAAATAAAACCTACTGTTTGTCCTGCTTCCTGGCCAAGTTCTCTCACCTGATCCTTACTGAAGGCACCTCAGCTGCTGGTCTGACTTTGATGTCTGTTCTGAATTCTACAACAGCCCAGGACTGAGACCTTAAGTCCTTCTGACATGAAGTGGTTAAGGGGTCGCTATGGTTTTTCCAGTAGTTATGTATGAATGTGAGAGTTGGACCATAAAAAAGGCTTAGTGGTGAAAAATTGATGCTTTCAAACTGTGGTGCTGGAGAAGACTCTTGAGTGTCCCTTGGACTGCAAGGAGATCCAACCAGTCAATCCTAAAAGAATCAACTCTGAATATTCATTGGAAGGGCTGATGCTGAAGCTGAAGCTCCAATAATTTGGCCACCTGATGTGAAGAGCTGACTCATTGGAAAAGACCCTGATGCTGGGAAAGATTGAAGGCAGGAAGAGAAGGGGACGACAGAGGATAAGATGATTGGATGGCATCACCGACTCAATGGACATGCATTTGAGCAAGCTCCAGGAGATGGTGAAGGACAGGGAAGCCTGGCCTGCTGCAGGCCACAGGGTCGCAAAGAGTTGGACACGACTGAACAACCGAACACCAACAGAAGCTCACATCCCCTGGAGGAGGATATGGCAACCCACTCCAGTATCTTGCCTGGAGAAGTCCATGTGCAGAGGATACTGGTGGGCTATAGTCCACAGGGTTGCAAAGAGTCAGACACGTAAGAGCAACTAACACTTTCACTTTCCCTTCAAAGCTCACACAGTTCTTACCACGTGCCAGACAACACTCTAAGGGTTCCCACTTGTTTCAGACAGAAACCTCCTTTCTCTCTGGTAAAGCTGTTTGTGAAATGAACTCTGCCTTCAGGGAGCGTGGGCTTGTTAATGCTTCCCTGTGAGTGGGCAACAGCAGCCTATCCCGGCAGAAGGGCGGGGACCCCATCCTTCAAGAGCAGGCCCATGCATGCTCAGTGCCTTTCCACGCCAGGGCCTGATACGGGAGGGCATGTAGAGCTGGAGCGGGTATGCAGTCGTGTCACCTGGGCAGCTCTGCAAACTATTGCTGTCTGGGCCCCGCATGGAGACGAAATTGGTTTGGTTTGGTTTGGAACGCAGCCTGGTTTTGAGGGGACTTTACAGCTCCCCAGGCAATTCTGATGTAAAGCTGGAGTTGGGAACCATCACTGGTAGAGAAATTCCCCACAAGGAAATATGAGAAGGGGATTGTCCTTCTATAGCTGGAGCCCAGAGCCCTGCTCCACAGTCAGCTGTGTTATAGACTGAGGTTTCATGTGACAATTAGTTTGAATGAAGGGCCTCCTTCTTTAAAAAGCTGTAAAGCATTATCTGGATCACCTTTATTACACCTGGTCACTAAAATATTGAGTTAACCAAAAGGAGGGGAGGGAGGAGCAGAGATAGGTAAACCATGGGCTCACATCAGGAGCTCAAACAGGTTGCATCACACTTCCTTATTCGTGAGTAAACAATGACTTGATAGTGCTGTAGACGCAGAAAGGATCTCATCATTCGTTTAAAAAAAAAAAAAGAAATTGATGAAGGGTATCTGAGTTTTTTTGATTAAGAAAGAAAGATTTTGTTTGTTTTTGACAGTTTTGTGCCCTGTTTCTCTGAAGGAAAATAAAAAGAGGGACTTCTTTGGTGGTCCAGTGGTTAAGGTTTCAACTTCCAATGCAGGGGGTATGGGTTCAATCCCTGGTTGGGAAGCTAAGATCTCATATGCCTTGGGGCCAAAAAACCAAAACGTAAAACAGAAGCAATATTGTAACAAATTCAATAAAGACTTTAAAAAATGGTCCATATAAAAGAAAAAAGAATTTTATCAGGGTCTTGATTTCTTTAATATTTTACAGGATATACTCTAGAAACTGATACAGAGTCATTGCCCAAACAAATTTAGTGCTCCTGGGATCCAAAGCTTTTTTCCTTTTGGTTCAGAAATCAAATTCTTAGTGGCTGAATTAGCTGCAGAAAACAAAGTTCCTCTAAGAGGTTCGTAGCACTAAGATGTTTAGGAGAAAGGGGCTGGTAAGCAATAAGAGGGAGGGCAAGGAGAGTGGGGGAAAGAGAGAGGGGGAAGAAATTTCATAGATTCCCTAGGTTTTGCTTCAGATCTATCTCATTGTTTAACATGTTCTACAAGTAAACTTAAAGCTCCACTGGAAATCATCTTTCTACTCAATACAGTTAAGTTTAGATTCTTGGGTTTCAATTGAAAGGATGCTGTTCCCGGGCAGAAGGAGTCACCTTTGTCCCCACCTGTGGAGAGTTTAGACCTGGTGACTTTAAGGTTTCTGGGTGACATCTAAGGCAGTAGTTGGCAGCACATCTTGAGCTCAGGAGAGAAAGGTAGGAAAGATGGGCCATGGGTATATAAATATACAGTGTAAGGAATATGATCAATAATACTGTCATAACTTCATATGAGGACAGATGGTTACTAGACGTAGGGTAGTCATCATTTCATAATGAATGCGAATGTCACATCAGCATGTAGTACACCTGAAGCTAACATAATATTGTATGTCGACTATATTTCAATTTTTAAAAAGAAAAGAAATTTTTTAAAAAAGAAAGAAAACCCAGACATGGGTGAGTTCACCCCAGGAGTGTATAGAGAATGAGAAGAAAGTCCCAGGGAGAACCATAAATACGTGAAGGGCAGAGGAGAGATCTATTAATACAAAGATGACTTGGGAAGAACAGCTTGACATCGAAGTCTAGGAGAATGTGGATGGGAAAATGTTTTTCGAGGAGGAAGAAGCAGCCAAAGGTGTTAAATGCTGCTTAAGCAGAAAGAAACACGAGGACTAATAAGCACGTGACAAAGATAATATTTTTCGACTGTTAAACCAATGTCTGCGTGCTTCATGCTCCATAAACCGTGTCCTGGATTTTCTCTCCCCCACTGAATCCTTGCTTCAGAAGTAGGTGGCAGGTGCCATCTTGGAGCTGGGAGCTTTGTAGGGAGTGAAGTTTTCCTAATTCCCAAAGCAGCTCTCTCTGCATATGAAGAGCAGAGTTTGGAGCTCTGAGCAAGGAGTGTTACTCTACACCAAGGTGTAGACAGAAGGAGGCTCTTCTATCCTATGGAAGATAGGTGAAGGAGAGAAAAAGGGAGAGCTGGCTGCCGGATATCAGTGTCCTGACTATCTCCTTTCCCAGCTTCCGTGACCCTCAAGGTTTCTGGATGCTCCCCTGGACTTGAACCTCTCATTGGCTTTTGCTTTCTAATCACTGGTTCTCAAGCCCTATGTGACCAGGGGCTGTATGAAAATTACCTAATATCCTTGTTTAAAACACTTAATTCCAAAGACTTCTCTGAGGGTCCAGTGGCTAAGACTCCATGCTCCCAGGGCTGCGGGCCCAGGTTCAATCCCTGGTCAGGGAACCAGATTTTATATGCTGCAGCTAAAGAGGTCCTACACTGGCACTGGCAATGAAGACTCAGTGCAGTCAAATAAATAAAGAAATAAAAATGTATGGGCTTCCCAGGTGGTGCTAGTGGTAAAGAACCCGCTTGCCAATACAGGAGATGCAAGAGACTCGTGTTGGATCCCTGGGTCAGGAATATCCCCTGGAGTAGGAAATGGCAACCCACTCCAGTATTCTTGCCTGGAGAATCCCATGGACAGAGGAGCCTGGTGGGCTACAGTCCATAGGGTTGCAAAGAGTGGGACATGACTGAGCGACTTAGTACAGCACATTACACCCCAGGACCTGCAGAATGAGGATTTCTAGGGTGACTGAGAATCTATATGCTTTACTAGTTCCCTAGCAGGATTCTAGTTAGAGCCAAAGTGGAACACACTGGTGGTTCCAGTCTTCCTCTTGGTCCCTTGTCTGATCTTCTCAACCTGCAGCCTCCCCAGGCTTGCAAGGGCTGGGCCCCAGAACCCCCCACTCTCTTCCCAGTTTTATTTTTCTCTGTAGTACTATCACCACTAACATTCTACTTATTTTACTTACTTTTCTCCTTTATTGTTCATTGTATAGCATGAAGCACAAGATGGGCACACAATAATGATTTGCCGGATGGAAGGATGGATGGATGGATGGGGAATCATAGAACCAGGAAGCTTTCTGCCTAAGGATATTTTACAACTAAGATAAAAAGGAAATGAAAGGGAAAGAGTTTCATCAAAGAACAATTGTGTAAGAGGATGCAGCCAATTGTTGGCTCTCTCTTTAGAAGGTCTCAGGCCTACGCATGTAGAAATAGAGAAAGCAGGTCACAGAGACACAGAGAGGGGAAGGAGGCTCACCAAGGGCCTGGGGCGGAGGAGATGGAAGAGAGAAGCTCGGGAACCCACAGGAGCCCTAAGTCCGCGTAGATAAGGGTACCTGACTCAGTTTTCCCAGAAATAGCTTTGAAATATCAATATAATCTCCAGTCCTTTCTGAATTTGTAAGTTGCTTTTGAACTTTTATTATCAAACCTCAGAGTTTATTATTATCATTATTTTGCTGCACCATGCAACAAGCAGGGTCTTAGTTCCTTGACCAGGGATAGAACCCATGCCGCCTGCATCGGGAGTGCGGAGTCTTAACCACTAGACTGCCAGGGAAGCCCCACTTCAGTGTTTATTCTTGAAATAAAGATTTGTTTTCCCTTGAATTCTGAGGCTTTTCCCTTCTGCCCCTGGCAGCCTAAGTCCTTCACTTCCTGGGTCTGTGTCATTAATATTCGAAAAGCTTTGGATGGCACCATCTTTATTTGTGTGGATATTAGGCTGCCTTGGCCAACAAGGCTTGAAAGTTCCTTTAAAATCAGTATTCTTTCATGAATCCTTAGTTTTATTTAAAATAAAATTGGTTTTTGGTTTACGTCTTACCAGGGATAATATAGAGAGATAGAGAAGAAGTGAAAATTTGATTGAAGCATCCCTGGTTTCAGAAGAGACCATTGCAATCATGGTCCAGTGACAGACAAGTTATTGGGGTTTATATTAAAAGATGGCTGAGTGTTACTGGGAAAACAACTTTTTTTTTAATTAGAGAAAATCTTGTCTGATTAGGCTGCCAGATTTTCACCCTAAAAGATTATTTTTTTAAAGGGTGCAATGAGTTGATTTATGTGAATTTTTACAGACTCTTTGCTAGATTCTTTCCAAAGACTATTAATAAGTAACCCAGGGATTGTGTAAAAATTTATTATGGGTCAGGAAGTAAATAGATTTAATTTCAAGGAACAAAACTGGGAATAAATTAATCCTTCTCTGAGGGAAATATATAAATAATAGGATTCATTGGGGACCCAGGTTAGTGCTAATTTTATTTTCAAACTTTATAACTCATCTAAGAGAGGGAGAACACCATGAAATTTATGCATTTGTATATTTCTCCAAATTCTTCTGATGTGAAAAATATTAAATCAATTGGGATAAGTTTCTAAGACTCTTGTAAGATTGTGTAAGTCAGCATGAAAACGACAGATAACCTTCAGTGTAAGCAAGAATAAAATAATACATTTGGGACACAGCATTTAAATGGTACTTATATGATGATGAACTCAAGCTATAAGTTACTACCAAGGTAAAGGATTTGAAATCATTGAGGACTGGGAAGGCCCCATGGTCATCTAATTCAGTAAAATATTGCAAACCATATTTCTCTATGTTTAGGGATTCACTATGCATATTAAAGACTTAGGGGAAAAACTGCAGGAAAGAAATATGTTTAATTTTGTTTATTCTGGGTTCAAATAAGTTTCTAATAAGTGAAAACAGAAGGAGTTAACATCAGAGTTGACTATGGAAAGACATGAGGTGTTGAGCACTGTGCCTTTGGAAGTAGATTCTACCAGGAACTCCATGACCAAGCACCTCTAGCAGAAACCAAGCTCCAAATTAGGTGGACCATGGATCCAACCCAGTATGGCAGCTCAAATTTCATCTGTCCTTAAAGCCTAATAGAAGAGATGGGTATTTGCTTATCACCCAGATAACTAAGCCCATGGTGACCCACGGAGCAGATAGGAAGAGACCTGGCAGCTCCATACATGAGAGCCTGAAGCTGGGTGTGTCACTCAAGAGTAAGAGCCAATCATATGTCTGCACATGGAGGATTCGGTTAAAGAAAAGTCAGACCTACAGGGAAGTTGCTGCGAATCTAGCTCGATGCCTAATTGTTCACTTTCATCCAGATGTTCCCTGTCAGGAAGGCACCATCAATAATGTATGAATCTCGAAGGCAGAGACAGATGCGGTTATTATTCCCTCTAGGCCTTTCCTGCCTTGGAGAAGACATATGACTCAGGAATGACTACAATTTAAAAAAATCTAAGTTGATACCGCCAGCTTATGAGTAAATGCGTAGCTCCGACCATTTCAGAGCAAACGTCTTTGCAGAATTCCAGTCATCGTCGCAGTTTAGTTTGGCCTGTAAATTTTCATGGTAAACGCTTCAGACAATAACACACAAGGGCTTCTCGAAGAGAACACAGCCTTCCCGTGGTGTTGGAGCAGGCAGCTTTCTCTGGGCTGCATCAGCCTCCAGAAGGCTATTTTTAATATTTGCTTTTATTTCTTAATCCTTCCAGACAATAAACATGAGAGTCATTATAACCAAGTGTGGCTGGGGTAATAAATACTTCAGAGTCCAAAAATACATGGTCCCTGGCTGACCAATTGCCCATTTTCCAGAAGGTCTAGGTATTTATCTAGCAGCAAGAGACCATTATCTTGCCACACAGTTTATTCCACTGACACCTAATCTCCTAATTAAAATAGGTATAATGATGGACTGTTTAAATTCTGGTTAAACATGTTCCTTTTCCATTTGCACTCAAAAGAAAACACACTCCTCATCATGGGCACCCCATCCTGGGTTCTAATTTGGTTTTCCCTTGCCGGCATCATCATGGCACTCTGACTTGCCGCTGGTTAAATCTAAAAGAGCATCTAAATGTGCCTTCCAGCTTGCCTGTTGCTTGGCAACACCAGCAGCCACCTCCTCATCAGGATGAGTTCTAAATGGTCACAACTCTTGACAGGAGCCACTGACTTGTTAGAAATGACACTTGATTATTCACCTAGATGGCTGGAGCTAATTTTTATCAGCAGGAAATTTTGTGTAAGATAAGTCATGGATGTTTTTAATTATCTGGGTGGCAGAAGGAGGCCATAAGTTTCGTTAACTGCTGTTAATTTTACATTTGCTAGTCACCAGTTTACGGTACTCTTAACATATTACTTTTTCCATTATCCAATAATATGTTTAAATACCATCTCCCTTCCCTCTTAGCTGACCCTTACTTATTCAGGAAATCCCCCTCCTGACATCCTTTCCCAAACAGCATTACAAAGGAGTCTAAGAATGCCACACAGAAGGAAACATTGAATTCATACAATTAAACCAATATGTATCAGCTCCTGCCCCTAAGCAGTTTATCATATAGGAGGTGCAGAAATTCCTACATTGTTACAGATTGTGACAGAGCTCACAGTCTTCTCTTGAGTACCGGAAACCACTTTAGGAGGGCTGGGGGTGAGCAGCATTGCAACTGAGCCTTGATGCTCTTACTGAGTTTTGATGGAGGGAGAAGGTGCGTGGCAGGTGGAATGAGAGGCAGGAACAAAGACATCTGGGCAGAAAGTACAGGGTGTCTTCAGGGACTGGAGGAGTACAAATGGGCTGGAACACAAAGTACGCGTAAGGTATTAGTGAGGGAGACTGGAAGGAGGGGTGAGGCATGACTTCAGCTGTTCTGTGCCAGGGCAAGGCTTGGTGTGAACTTCACTGGAGAGTGAGGAGCTATTAAATCACTGAAAGCAGAGGAGTGAGGAAAAAGGGTTTCCTCTTCAGCTGTTTAACCTCCAAGATGCCACCCTGGACCCTGGGTTGGAGGAAGGGAACCGCAAGTCCACAGTCTAGAGTCGCCACTCTGCCGTGGCCCCCAGGCAAGAGGCTCCCGGGAGCGTGTTTGATCTGAGGGGTGTCCTCTGCTCAGGCTCTTCTCTGTGTCCCTCTTCATGAGTGGACACGTGTGTCCCCTAGCCTACACACCATCCATGTGGGGGACATCTCAGTTGACTCAGGAGGGACCTTCTCTTTCCCTCCCCCTGCTCAGGAATTGTGTCTTCCTTAGCATTCAGACCTACTCCATTCGCCAAACTTCTAGGAGCTCCGCAGGCTTCATAGCTGTGTTTGTTTGCTTTTCAAGTTCATGGCATCAGAGCTGCACTGAGCAAAATTATAACCTAGAAGTTAATTAATGGAGGAGCAAAAAGAATGTGGATGCTGACTTTGGAGAAAAAGGCAACAAGCCAGGGGTCAGTGGATCTGGAATTTTGACTCTCACTTTTATTGAATTATTGAGCATAAATATAACCAGGTTCTTCCTTTTAGATCTTTACGTAATCCTGAAGTCAATGCATCAAAGAGATGCCAAAAGGCCTTCTTAGGGGTGTCATTGTTGGAGACTTTGTTGGGCCCACTAGGAAGCGGCCTGCTCTTTCCACGGTCCCCAAGCAACTGTCGCAGCTGCTGCTTAGTGACTTTGGAATCCTAGAATCTCCATGGAAAGGGACTTTGTAGCTTATTGCAATTAGCTCCTCACTTGAGAGTGAGGACTCAACTGCAGAGAGAGTCAAAGGACTTGTCCATAGTAAGAGATAGAACCAGCATGGGTCTCAGGTCTTTCATTCAGGGCTAGCTCCCAGCAAACTGCACTATATCCTTGCTACAATAGAAAGAACACCTCAATCTATTAATGTTTCTTACATCACTTCTATGTTAAAGCCCTTAAGGAACATTGTCATTATGTTCTAGAGAATCCACTGAATGTGTTGCCCTGTGATCCTTTCTCACAAAGCAAATACTAAAACCTTCAATCATACATGACAACATACAATATTTGTCAGAAGAGAGTGACATTTAAAGTGTGTCAGTTATCTCTTGCTGTGTAACAAATTACCCCCAAACTTAGTTTAAAACAACAACCTTTTAGTAGTTCATTGATTCTGTGAGTCAGGAATTTGCATGGCTTAGCTGGGTGCCTCTGCACCAAGGTCAAGTAGTCAAGTTGTTGGCCTGGGCTAGGATCTCATCTGAAGTCTTGACCAGGGGGAAATCTGTTTCCAAGCTTATTCACATGGTTACTGGCAGTGTTCAGTTCTTAGCTGGCTTTGGAAAATAGGAAACTTGTTCTATGCCCTTCAATCAATGGGACTCTCCACAGAATCTTAGCAATATGTTGCTCAGATGACAAGTATTTTCAGAAGACCCAGCTGGTGACTGAATATAGGATAGATTGGAAAGTGAAAAGACATAAGGCATTTTCAAAAATTGCTTTCTTAGTATACCTATATGCCAGGCAGTATACAAGGCATTGCGCGCTTAGTTGCTCACTCGTGTCTGACTCTCTGCGACCCCGTGGACTGTAGCCCGCCAGGCTCCTCTGTCCATGGGATTCTCCAGGCAAGAATACTGGAGAGGGTTTCCATGCCCTCCTCCAATACAACGCATTAGGACTATTAATATAAAGATGCTTAAGATACAGTCTTTGTTTTCAAGAAGCAGATGTCAGCTCTGTTCCAAGTGATGAGTAGCAAAGCCTGAATTAGAGTGATCACTCACTGGGGAGATAAAAATGAAGGAACAGATGCCAGAACGGAAGTGATGTTAACATGGTGAGGAAAAAACAGGTGAATCCAACAGGACTTGTCTGGGAGCAATAAGAGATGCCAGGCATCCAAACAGTCTGGGAGCATGGGACTGTTCCAGAGGAAGACACTCGGGGTACTCACTGCATTCTAAACCTTTTACACATTTTGTTTTTAATCTTTGACACAAGTTTTCAACAGAAATATCATTATTCCCATTTTGCAGATGAATAAATAGACTGACTAAGGTTAAATGATTTGCCCAAGGTCACACAACTAGAAAGGGTCAAGGAGAGGAAACCTATTCATTGGTTTTGAGTGTTTTCTCTCCCCAGGTCAAGTGTATTTAACAACTTCAGAGTCTTAGCCTCAAGAAGACCTCTCTACCTCTTGGAATTAACTCTGTTGTGCTCTGTCTACACCTTGAATCACAATTCCTCAGACTCAGTCCACAGAGATACCATTTGTCTTTAACTGGGCAATTGAATAATGCTGTAAACTCCTGATGAGCAAGGACTTCCTTCCTTGTGGAATTTCCTTCCCAGACTGACAATGGTGCTTTGCCCTTGATGACTACTAAGCTAAGCAGCCATACACTCAGCATCACCTTATAATAAAGATAGCCAGTGTGAGAGGTGAGAGAAGCAGAATGGGAAATTTTTCCCCAGGCTTGGCTGCTGGATGATAACCCTTCCCCCCAAGTCATTCTTTAAAAAATTAATAACATTAATATTTTATCTGATTGTAAATATAACATGTATGCTTTATGAAGAAATGTGGGATAAACAAAAATAGGAAGCATTCATTATCCTACAAAGAAGATGAAACAGAACAGCCAAATGAGAGGCTTTTGTTCAGATCTGTGAGATCACAGCATTGTGTGTTCATCTGTGCCTGTGTGTTTGCACAAGCCACCTAGGCCTGCTTGTCTGCAAATCTAGGGAAAGAACTGTGGGGTTTGTGGATTGTATAAAGATGACTGCAAGCCCAGCAAAGAGAGCTTTTGTTTGTATGCAACTCGTGTAAGAGTAAATATTCCATAAATGCTTGGGTACAGGCAAGGAAGAAAACCTGAAATGATGGCTATTGGCGAACAGACAGATTATGCTCCACTGTCTTATAATATTTTCTCCGCACTGTTTTTTAAAACATTTTTCATATTACATGCCCCATCTCATATCACATTAACCTAAATAAAAATGTCATTATCCATTCAGTTCGACAGACAGCAGGCAGAGTATGGCAGAAATTACAGTCATGCCAGCTGACAACAAAGCATTCTAATCATGGGTACACAGAAGAACCGAGGGTGGGCGGCCGGTCCAGCCCCCATTTTGCACTGTCCAGGCATATGATTGGGGTCAATAAGGGGAGATCCTTCTTTATACACAGTACATGCTTCTGAAGAGATGCATGTACATCAAATTTCATGTTGCATCCCAGTTTTGTTGCATTAAGGAAGCTTCTAGCTTGATATCTAGAGAGACTTCCTTTCAAATGGCATTTTTCTCTTTACCATGTTACTATTCCTCTGAAATAAATCAAAAAGATATTTTGGCACATGAAATTATATTAAAGCACAGTTCACTTCAACCACTAATTTTATTAAAATAATGGAAGGAAAGGTGGTCAGTGAGCCAGTCATAGGAATGTGGCTTAGACAGTATTGAGTTCTCCAACATTAAATCCAGGCTGAGATTTACTGAGAGTAACAGCCTAGAGGCTATTAGAAGTGACCCCTTGGCCCATACTTTTGTACTAATGGATTATTAAATTGATGGTTTGTGAAAATTTAGAAAAGAATGCAGTAGTAGCAAGAGTCCACTCATAATTACCAAGATAATAATTCAGTATAGTCATCCTCATTTCTTTTCTCCCTGTCTTTCTTTCTCTCTCACTCTCCCCTTTTTTTTTCCTTTTGTTTAGTGGACTTCAGGATAGATAGATGAGATAAATTATATTTCTGTTTTGGCAAATCACTTGGGAAAGTCTTCCTATGCTAACAATGATAAGATGGTGCCTGGTAGAACCATTATTTAGGTTCATGCACAGCTGGCCAAAGAGCTGGAAACAGTGACACTGACCAATTCCATGGCTGCCGGAAGTAGCCATCTAGTGGAGGGCCACAGCTCTGTGTCCGATCCTGTGTATACAGTGGCAAACCGAAGTCTTACAAGGCACTCTGACCAGAATTCAAATGGAACAAAGAAGGAATAGCCAAGGATATAGAAGATGAGTTTTAAATGCGTGAGTACGCCCTCGGTCCACCACACCTAGTACAACCAACCAGCACTCTAAGCCCTTATGGCTTGATGAGCAGAAAATTCTTCTTCCCTAGCTTTCCTCTACAAATGCTCCCTCCAAGAGTCTCTGCAGCAGGGAACACGGGAAGGGTCTCAGATACTCTGCCATCTCTCCACTGGGCGTGTAGGTGGGTTGTGCTTTAAATATCTGCTCCTTGACCTGTTGCCCGGCTGCCCACAGGTGCCACCCAGGCCCACTCTCGTTCCCCCGCACCGGGGAACCCATGCAATCCCGAGCTCAGAGCAGCTTGCTCACTCTCACTCAACAGGGGTGCCCTTCTGCTTCTCTGAGCACCCCCATGGCCATCAGGGGGGCCCCTGGGCACACAGCACTTTCATTACACCCCAGACCACATAGGGCTGGCTTGGAGGAAGTTACAGGAGTGAGGGGTCCAACAAGACCGTGTGCCCATCCAACCTTGGGCAGCAGCAGCCCAGGCTGGCCTCCCTGCCAGGCCTCCCCAATCACCTGACAGTCTCAGGGCAGGGAAGAAATGGCTCTGCTTAGAACAGATGGTAGGACAACTTCCTACAGAGGTATGTGTTAGGTAAATGTAAAGGCTTTCTAATGAATGGACACTCAAGCGTCAAAAAACCAAATGCACCTGATGATGACTCATGGAAAGAAAACTTGTGGTTTTCGTTGACCTGAACCTCAGTATTTGCCTGTGTTATGTATCTTCTCAAAAACTCAACACATACCTGGCTTTGCAACTGACATGCAGGGAAGTGATATCTTTGTGACTTATGGGACTGCACCTGAGGTGCTGCTCCATTTATGGGACTGCCTTTCAGGAGTGACACTGATTAAAAGAGAGAGAGAGAAGTAAGAGTGGAGAGTGTAGGAAAACTGTGTGGTGCCCAGAGTAACTGAAGGGCTAGGGAATGACAGTCCAGCAGACGCTGAGGGGTGAGGGGCAAAACTTGCTGTCCAAGTATCTGAAGCATCCAGGTGACTCAGTGGTAAAGAATCCACTTGCCAATGCAGGAGACGCAGGATCAACCACTGGGTTGGGAAGATCCCCCGGAGGAGGAAATGGCAACCCACTCCAGCATTCTTGCCAGGAAAATCCCATGGACAGAGGAGCCTGATGGGCTACAATCCAAGTTCAAGTTCAGTCGCTCAGTTGTGTCCAACTCTTTGTGACCCCATGGACTGCAGCACGCCAGGCTTCCCTGTCCATCACCAATTCTCGGAGCTTACTCAGACTCATGTCCATCGAGTCGGTGATGCCATCCAACCATCTCATCTTTTGTCGTCCCCTTCTCCTTCTGCCCTCAATATTTCTCAGCATCAGGGTCTTTTCCAATGAGTTGGTTCTTCGCATCAGGTGACCAAAGTATTGGAGTTTCAGCTTCAGCCTCAGTCCTTCCAGTGAATATTCAGGACTGATTTCCTTTAGGATGGACTGGTTGGATCTCCTTGTTGTCCAGGGGACTCTCAAGAGTCTTCTCCAACACCGCAGTTCAAAAGCATCAATTCTTCGGCACTCAGCTTTCTTTGTGGTCCAACTAGCGCATCCACACATGACTACTGGAAAAACCATAACTTTTACTAGACGGACCTTTGTTGGCAAAGTAATGTCTCTGCTTTTTAATATGCTGTCTAGCATGGTCATAACTCTTCTTCCAAGGAACAAGTGTCTTAATTTCATGGCTGCAGTCACCATCTGCAGTGATTTTGGAGCCCGAGAAAATAAAGTCTCTCACTGTTTCCATTGTTCACCCACCTATTTGCCATGAAGTGATGAGACTGGATGCCATGATCTTAGTTTTCTGAATGTTGAGTTTTCAGGCAACTTTTTCACTCTCCTCTTTCACTTTCATTAAGAGGCTCTTTGGTTCCTCTTTGCTTTCTGCTATAAGGGTGGTATCATCTACATATCTGAGGTTATTGATATTTCTCCCAGAAATCTTGATTCCAGTTTGTGCTTCATCCAGCCCAGCATTTCACATGATGTATTCTGCATATAAGTTAAATAAGCAGGGTAACAATATACAGCCTTGACGGACTCCTTTCCCGATTTGGAAATAGTCTGTTGTTCCATGTCCAGTTCTAACTGTTGCTTCTTGACCCACATACAGATTTCTCAGGAGGCAGGTCATGTGGTCTGGTATTCCCATCTCTTTAAGATGGGCTACAGTCCACGGGGTCACAAAGAGTCAGACACAACTATGCACACACGCACATAGAAGAAGAAAGAAACGAAACCAGCCAGGGGTTGTTAGAGGGAATCAGATTCTGCCTCAATACAACAATATACCTTCTAACAAATAGACTAACATTTTATAACCTTTTCCAGTGCCTCAAGCCTTAACTGAACAGTGGTCTTATGTAATCATTAAAACTCATTCATTCATTCAATACTATGTACCAAGTGCTGTTCTCAGTGCTGAGGATACAAAAATGAACAAACAGACAAAAATCTCCCCTGATCTCAGAAACTGATATTTTAGTGCCAAAAAAGTAAAATCTAAACATAAGTAACATTTCAAAGGAAGTTTTCCACAAGAAATACTCAAACCGCTAGGTCACAGCATGTTGCTTTAGCTATGGTGTCAGTCCTGATTGTGACTGGGTTGAAAGGATTCCCCCTGATGTTTCCAACTTGGCTTTTCAAAAATACAGGAGGAAATGAAAGGTCATGGGGGTGTCCATTGGGTTCCGCAAAGAATTCCACTCACTGAAGGCAGACTTTTAGGGTCAACGTGGCGGGCAGCCAAAATGAGGACTAAATTTGTTGAAGGCAGATCATAGTTACATGAATGTTCATAATCCCTACCATTCTTTCCATGTGTATGTTAGGTATTTTCCATAAGAAAGATATTTTAGTATTCAAAAAAGAAATTCAGGGGACTTCCCTGGCAGTCCAGCAGCTGAGAATCCACCTTCCAATGGAGGGGACGTGGGTTGGATTCCTAGTCTGGGAACCAAGACCCCACATGCTGCAAGGCAACCAAGCCCATGTGCTGCAACTAGAGAAAGGCTGTGCACCTCAACAAAGACCCAGCACAGCAAACAAACAAGAAAACAAACAAGAAATTCAGCAATAGTCCTGGATGTCAAAGGCTTCTTGAGATCAAGGGTTCCCTATATTCAAAGTTTTAAACAGCTTAAGCAGAAATGAATAACCATCCATCCACATGCTCTAAAAATGATTTTTGTATTGAATAAGAAGTAGAAATGGATGAACCTTAGGTTCCTCTCAGTACTGAGATTCTACATTCTAGTGGAAGAGCTAAAGTATAACCGGAATCAAGCAAGCATGGATTTGGGCTAATTCCTGAGTTAGTACATACGAATTGTGGTCTATTTACTCTCTAATACTAACCAAATGTCAGAAAACTAAGCGCTGATTCTCATTTCTAAGCATGTAATGATCATTTTCATAATTATTTCACAGTATTTACTCTAAATCCTTTCTTCTTTTTGCTTTCAAAAAAGAAAAACAGATTGTTTGAGCTAAAATAGGCATTTACAGCAATTGTATTTTACAATATTTGTGAATTTTAGATCTTCTTCTCAGGTACACGAAAGTTACATCAAAATGATAACCATTTTCCCAGGAAACACCATATATAACCTCTTCATTTGTTGCTAATTTAGGTGTGCTCCCTGCATGGTGTCCTAATTGCACCTTTGTTATCTGTTCTCAGATGACTCCTTTAATCAGCCAGGCCTGCGAAGTGCTCCTGGCTCACCTAGAGCATTACGCACAATCCAGGGAGGCTTTTGACATCCAGAGGTAAGGGCACTGCATGGCTACATTATAGATGAGAAATCATGTTTTTGAACTGCTGCTTCTTGTAACTGTACATAATCGCTGAACAATTACCTTGGGACCAACAAACTATGGAAATGCTTACAAGCTCCAAAAAGTGTGGGTGGACTAAGAAGAAGAAATGAAATCCACGGAAAATGTGAAGCAAATACAAATGAAGCCCCGGGGGCTGTGACTTGTGCAGGGAACCCTGAGTGGGCATGTTTTGTGGGGAGACTTGCCCTCTGACCTCTATAGACCCAGGAGTGGGCAAGATATGTCTGGGCAGAAAGGACAGGGTCTGGGGGGGCACAGTCCATGCAGTTTTAATTCAAGAAAAACTGTGCCCGCCCCGCTCAGCCTGGAAGCCATGAGTTAGTGGTAGAGCCTCAATTTAAAGGACTGATTGTCTGGCTTTTTGCCTAATTGACCTCTGCTAAATTATGGTTTATATCAGATTAAGAGTCACACAGCAGATCAGCCAGAAGCCAACTTGCTCTCATTATCAATGTTAATAAGATCATAACATAATCATCACCAGCATTTACATTCTACCATATTGTTTACAAAATCCTCTCCTCCACATTCTCTCTGGTCATGACATGCATGAGCTGGGTGAGGGTATGGTCTCACCCAACTCACTGAGTTGGGTGCTCAGTTGCTGAGCGGCTGGTCAGTTGGCCCAGCAGCCATAAAAACAAAGTTAATAACTCTTAAAACCTTTACATCTTCAATGTTTAGGATCAGATGAAATCACATTCAGCAGTCACATTGTTGTTTTTGCTGTCACCGGGAAACAATCAATTGTAGAGATGTTCTCAGTAAAAGAGGTCAAAATAAAACACGTCATCTGGAGATGTCATGTAGTCCTTAATGATAAGTGGTTATAGAATTTATGAAGAAGGGGAACTAAGTGTGTACCTACGTCAGGCCACAAAAATAGACCTTTTCATTACTAAAGGATATGAATTCCCAGCTGTTAGCCTTTTTAGAAGCAACCTAACTACCCCTACAAAGAAAACAAAAAAAGGTTATTCTCTTAAAGCTTAAAATGGCCATTTGAGGGGCAGGTTTCCTAGGGCCTAAGAGGTTAATTTTTCTGGAGCTACTGCCAGACACTTTTCCTTCTGTTTGTTTCTAAAGTGCAACGTGTGTTTCCTGTAATAATATACATATGTTCATGAAACTGCTCCCAAAGTTTATCTTATGTTTATTTGAGTGTAAAAGGGCCCTGGTTTTTTTTATTTGTTGCTCCGATGAAAACTGTAAAACCGTTAGGAGGAAGAGGGAGACAGAGTTAATAAAACTAGACACTCAGCTTGCTATTAATAATTTCATCAGTCACAACTTGCTCTATCTACCTCAAGCAGTTGTTAGACCCTGGCCTTTGATGGGCTCTGCACAACTTTGAAGTTAAAGCACATAGGCTTTGGGTCAAGTGTTTTCCCTCCCTCATGCGGAGAAAAAAAGTAAAGTGTATTTCTTGGTATTTGACTTTGTCAGGGTGACCCCATCTTTGTCTAGATCGGCTCCCTGTTACGTGTTTATGTGTCCCCTTGAATGGGCTTCCCAGGTGGCTCAGTGGATAAAGAATTTGTCTGCAATGCAGAAACCGCAGGAGACCCGGGTTCGATCCCTGGTTAGGGAAGATCCCCTGGAGAAGGGAATGGCTACCCACTCCAGTATCCTTGCCTGGAGAATCCCATGGACAGAGGAGCCTGGCGGGCTACAGTCCATGGGGCTGCAGAGTCGGACAGGACTGAAGTGTCTGAGCACACACACACACTCCCCTTGAATTCTGCTGTCATCCTCCCAGGATCTCATCCCAAGGTGGTTGGGGGGAGGGTTCCTGTCCTACCACCCCACTCCAGGTCTGCTGGAACCCCGCTTTGAACAGGTAGATGGTGGAGTCGTGCACTCCGGGAGGAGGTGGATGGGGAGGCCAGTGGCCACCTCCTTCCTGAACACAAATGGTTCCCTCCCCCATAGGACCTACTGCTGCTACACCACAGATGTGGTGGCCAGTGTCGCCTTCGGCACCGAAGTGGACTCCCAGGAGGCTCCCGAGCACCCCTTCGTGGAGCACTGCAGGCGCTTCTTTGCATCCTCCATCCCCAAACCTCTCCTGGTTTTACTCTGTAAGTGTAGCTCCCACCAACTGGGGTAAACTGGGCAAGTTGGGCAGACCCCATGGCACCCCAGTGGCCTCGGGTAGCTTCGAGGCTCCGCCCCTGCCACCAAAAGGGCACTTGGGGTGTCTCTGAGAGTCACCTGTGGAGTCTGCCCTGCAGAGCCCTGGTATCCCTGGAGACACCCAGGCTCCTCTGCACCAGCCTGGGGCCACTTACCCACACAGGCAGGCCTGGCCCAGCTCACCGGCCCCTCAGTGAGCACAGCCGTGGTGCCTGGGGCTGAGAGGGCTGCTGCACTGCCTCCGCTGGTGCTTCTCTCCACCTCGCGAGGAAGGCATTCTCCTCCCCACTTCACAGATGAGAAAACTGAGGCTTGGAAAGGCAGAGCCAAGACGTGAACCTAAAACCTTTCATTTTCTAGGACATATTCCTCCCCTCCAGCAAAACCCTCTTTAGAACACTACTCTGCTTGAAGCCCAACACATAGTGAACTGGAAACCATGTGATGGGTGACTAGCAGATTACCCAGTGGTGAGGAGACCGGTCCATTTATCGTATTTCTATTTTAGAAGTGAGTGTTTACCCTCTGGCCAATTCCAGTGTCTTCTTGCTTTTATGGAAGCACTGCAGTGTTGTTATTATGGTTATTGACTATTGCCATAATTCCAAACCGTTCTGCTGGGCTGGTAAATTCTATTTCCTTCCTTGGTCAGTTTCATTCCCATTCCCAAGTCAATTTCTGTGGAAGCCCCTGTCACCTCCATCTGCTCTGCACTGACACAGTATAACAATTGTCACTATGGGCGTCAAAGCACAGAGGGTCACTCCTCACCCTCTACACACCATCAACCACAGGGCATCTTGTGCACTGCAGGGCACGTGGGTCCACTTCCCATGGTGGCTGCCACTCCAAGCCCTCCCTCCCTGCTGTGTCATTTTGGCGCAGGCCCCTGCTCTTGAAAATGGGCAGAGCCTGCTGAGACATGCATGGATCAGAAGGGTCTTCTCCCTCAGCTCCCACGTGTGCCTATGCACGGGAGACCCCCTGTGAAAGCTGAGGATCTGAACAGAGCCTCTCTCCCCAGGGACAGGCTTGGCCCCCACGGTCCAGGCTATCATCCAGGAGTGAATAAGTGGCAGCTCCGGGTAAAATGATCCAAAGGAAGAAACAAAAAATGCAAATGATCAGAAAGTTAAGAAAGTAGATCGGCTTCCACAACTTGCTAGGACTTGAAACATGGCCTGCAATCTCTTCTTTCCTGATGAAATACAGAAACCTTGGACCCTCCTATCTAGGACTAGGGAAATTAACTTATAAACATGAGACTGGCTGCTTGAGGGCCAGATGGAAGTGGGCCCTCAGTTGAAGCCCCACTTCCATTGTACAGACGTTTATTGAGCGCTTACTACCTCCAAGGAAGCGTAAAGAGTCCAGAGGTAGAACTCTGCTCTGACCACTGGCGATTCAGAGGGGAAGACAGGCCTTCAAAAGACTAATTCAAGGCCAGGGCTTGCTTCCTGGCAACAGGCATCTAATAGCCCTGGTTTATTCTCACCCTCTTTTCAATGCCACTTTTGTTTTTCTCTTTCAAGTATCATTTCCATCCATAATGGTCCCACTGGCCCGGATTTTGCCCAATAAGAACCGAGATGAACTGAATGGCTTTTTTAACAAACTCATTAGGAATGTGATTGCCTTGCGGGACCAGCAAGCAGCCGAAGAGGTAACGTATTTTAATAGGACACAGCGTCGAAATGGAATAGAAGCTAATTTGGCATCGCTGTCTGCTTTCTCTCCCTCCCCTCCCAGCCCCACACACTCACGCCAAGCTGTCCTTCAGTGTGGCCTAGCGCTTAGAGCTTGCCAGGGCAGCCAAGAGAGAGAAGGGGGTGGGAGGCGGGGAGGCAGAGGAGGAACAAATAAGGAGAGAGAGGGGAAAGCAGGCAGGAAGGACGGCGGGAGCAGCAGCCCAGAGCAATCTGTGCCCCCTCTGACCCAGGGGAGTAGAATTAAAGCTGCCCTCCCTTCAGGTTCACAGGCCACCTTATTTCAAGCATCACCCCCAGCACAGGTTATGGCTGCCCCAGAGAATTTTCTAGATAAATCTGCCCACATGTGCTTTTCATCAGTATATTCTTTATATTGAAAAACAGCAAGATGGAGCTTTCCAGCATGAACAGCATCATTTCAAGAGGGGAGTTCAGGCAGCTGTCACCAATCCCACAATCCCTCTCTGCATGGAGGAAGGGAGGGCGTTACAGCAAAATGCATGGTTGAGGGCCCTCGCGTGCTTCACTGAGAGCTAGAAATTTCTTTCCCCTTTGTGGATATGCCCTACGCTTGGCACACAGTAGGAATCGAGTAAATATTTGTTGATTGAACTTGGCTGAGAATAGAAATAGGAATGTTCAGTGTTAAGGAAAATAGTTTCAATATTGGATATGCTCGTGTATGTATAATGCTATTCTTTATGGGCCTTACTCTAGTCAAGAAAATTGCTGAAAAGGAAAAAACAGGGCTGAAATGTCTCTTCCTGAATTGGCTTGCATAAGATGTAGCTTTAAAAGTGTTTTCTTGGGCTTCCCGAGGCGCTCAGTGGTAAAGAATCTGCCTGCCAATGCAAGGGACGTGGGTTCGATCCCCGGTCCGGGAAGATTACACATGCCACGGAGCAGCTCAGCCGGTGCGCCACAACTATCAAGCCTGTGCTCCAAAGCCTGGGAGCCTCAATTCCTGAGCCCAAGTGCCTCAACTACTGAAGCCCCCATGCCCTAGAGCCTATGCTCTGCAACAAGAGAAGGCACCACAATGAGATGCCTGTCTATCCCAACTAGAGAGTAACCCCCTAATCTTGTAGCGAGCCCGCACTTGCTATAACTAGAGAAAAGCCCACAAAGCAACAAAGACCCAGCACAACCAAAAATAAAAAGACATAAGTAGGGGCTTTCCCTGGTGGTCCAGTGGTTAAGAATCTGCCTTCCAATGCAAGGGATGCAGGTTTGAACCCTGCTCAAGGAACTAAGATCCCGCATTCCATCTGACAACTAAGCCACAACTAAGACCTGACACAGCTAAATAAACAAACATTTTAAAACATAAATAAATAAAAAAAAATTTAACTGTTTTCTCAAAGACTGGGCAGGTCAAAGAGATTACCAAGGGGAAGATGTGTGTTCCAGTGTCGCCGGGATGGCAGAAGATGACATCAAGGCAGATGCAGTCAGTTAGTGGCCAGTCGCATGGAGTAGCCTCTACCTGCCCAGCTTCACATTCTGGACACTGTGCAGCAAAGGTGTCCTTGTCCAGAAGGTGAGGGAAGGTGCAGACAAGCTTACCCTTTGGCCCATACCACTGGGAACTCAACCTGCCACCCTTAGATGTATGAGAAGAATCAGTTCCTGGTGTCCTTGGCCCAGCTCTGCCATCTGAAAGGACAGAACACTCTTACCCAGGTCCATGCTTCTCCAGGGTGAGCCTGGGGAAGGAGGGATGAGCAAAGTCCCGTTTTCAAACCTTAATACTACTGTGAAGGCCTTCCTTCATGTACGTGAGGTTTGTCACACACACCCCCTACCCCCAGCCTGAAACCCACTGGTGGTGGAATCAGGCTGAAAATTCTCTAACTGGTGCACCAAATAGCTTGCTAAGAGGTGAAGGGTTATTAAAGATCCAATTACTAGGATTGCCTCAAGCTTTTCCTTTTTTAAACTCAAGAGCTATTTGTTTCAAACAACGAGTTGATCTGAGAAAAACCTCCCAACCATGAATCCAGGACTGCCCCTGTCAAGACAGAGCTATATGGTTACTAAGAAAACTTGCTTTAAACCCATCTAAACTCCGTAGACATTCCATCAAGCAGATGTGTGTTTGCGCAGTGGAAAATGCAGCACAGATGTTAAAAGGTAAATATTTTTCTAAGCTCTCGCCAATGGGTGGATTAGACACCTACATCTATCAGGGTGCGTATTTTTCTTGGATATAACCGTAAACCAGCACTGTTGCAGGCCTAAATGGGCAGTGTTCAAATAGCCTCTGCGATACAGTGAAAATAAAAGGAACCCATCAACACTAATGCTCCTCTCCAGCGCACAGGCCCCAGAGAGCCGGCCTTTCCTCTGGCCTCTGGGGTTGGAGGTTAAGACAGATTTCTATAAGGCTTAGCAGCCCTGAAGCAGCCTGGCTGAACTGGGATGAGAGGAAAGGATGCCAGCAGCAGCTCTGCCCAGGGTAGATCCAATGACGTGGATGTGACTGCACCCTCCCTCCCATCATTGTCCTCATGTGACTCCAGCAAAGCCACAAGCAAGCCTTGGGGATGGCAACCATATAGCATCTGAGGAGTTTCAAATGGGCCAGCCAAGAGAGAGCCTGGGATGCTCTAGGGTCCCTGAATGGCATCTGGGAGCCAAGAGAGCTCACCTCCTACGCATGCCATCGTGCCCGGCCCTGGGGCCAGGGTTAGAGACTCAGATGTTGCCCAGGCAACAGGAAGGAAGCTGGGGAAAGTCAGCACTTGTGGATGCTGTTTGGGAAGCAGATTGAGCAGGGCCAGGGTGGGAAGAGGGGGGCAAGGGCTATCCTCTCAGCCAATCCCATGCAAGCAGGCTGCCAGTATGTGGGGCCTTGCCTCCCTAAGTCTCAAGATTCTTTCGGCCCACAAGCTGAACTGGGAGCCCCACTGGAATCTCCGCAGAAGATACTTTCCAACCAGTAGAGCTGCAAGGGTGTCATGATCCAAGGGTGTCATGACCCAAGGGTCTCATGATCTAAGGGGGTCATGACCCAAGGGTCTCATGAGCTAAGGGTCTCATGATCCAAGATTCCTGCTCCAAAGCATGCAGTTATAAGTAAATCCAACACAGCCTTCCTCAAAATACACTTAGGACACTGCGGGTTTATTAGTATTTGTGGAGTTGTTGATTGCAAACCTAACATGTGCTTGGCCCAATACAGGCATGGGGTGGGGGTGGGGCACAGGATCCCGCCCTGGAGATGCAAGCAACCCTGTGTGACCTGATAACCACCTTTGTTGTTGTTGTTATTTAGTGCTAAGTCATATCTGACTCTTTGCGACCCCATGGACTGTAGCCCGCCAGGCTCCTTTGTTCATGGGATTTCCCAGGTGAGAATACTGGCGTGGGTTGCCATTTTCTTCTTCAAACAACCTCCTTAAAAGATGCTAATGTGTGTGACATAGATTACGGATTCAAAAGAAATCCAGAAGCCAAAGGACTGAGAAAATTATGCAACAAGTCAAGAACTTTGAAATGATCATTTTTTCTCTTGGTGGTTCTAATACTCGCCCTTTTGGTGTTGAGTCCCATAGACTTCAGAACAGAGTAACCCATTGGTGGTCCTTCATCACATTCAAGAGCTGTTCAAAGATGAGATGTGTCAGGGACACACTTAGTCAACTCTAAAGTGAAAGTCGCTCAGTCGTGCCTGACTCTTTGAGATCCTATGGACCGAATTCTCCAGGCCAGAATACTGGAGTGGGTAGCCATTCCCTTCTCCAGGGGATCTTACCAACCCAGGGATCAAACCCAGGGATGGAACCCAGGTCTTCTGCATTGCAGGCAGATTCATTACCAGCTGAGCTACCAGCAGTCAGAACTAAAATGATACATAAACACTCCATTGTTACACTTAGGGGTAGTATAAATAGAAAGGATCTGCAAACTACTGGTAAGGAAGGAGGGGGAAATGGTAAGAAAGCTCTAACTTAAATGGGGCAGGAGATTACTGAGGATAGAAGGGACCCAACCTGAGGAGGATGAGCAAAATGCAGGCTGGAGACTTGGAAGGCAGGCTTCTTCAGATGAGTTCCCTCCCCGCCCCCAGGTCCTGTGAACTTCCTGCAGTGACAAAAACTAGACACAGAAGTCCGCCCTGGAGGTGGGATGTGAACAATGGAGTACTTACTTTGATTTATATTTTAAATATTTATTTATTTGGCTGCACCAGGGCAGGTGGGATCCTTAGCCGTGGCATGCGAACTCTTAGTCGCAGCATGTGGGATCTAGTTCCTTGACCAGGGATCGAACCCAGGCCTCCTACACTGGGAGCACAGAGTCCTTAGCCCCTGGACCACCAGGGAAGTCCCTAATTTAATTCTATACGATGCTTGAATTGCTTTATTATTGGAAAAACCAACCAACAATACAAATGCAGATGAAGGAAAACAATAAAAACCTCCCTGGTTTTCCCCCTCCTTCAGCTCACTGTGAACAGCTGGGTAGGGTGCTGCTAAACATTTTCTACACGTGGACACGTGTAATCACAGACACTGTCCAGGTGCTGGTCTTGCAAACATGAGATTCTGCTATACATACTGTTTGGCAACTTGCTCTCTTTACTTATCAAAGTGGCTTAACATCTTCCTGAATCAGCCCAGCAAGAACGGCCTCATGCTCTATCGGCAGCAACACAGTCTGCTGCTGGCTACACTCAGTGCCATGGTGAGGGACGGGGGGAGGGGGAGGTCCCAGGTTTCCCCCATCTCAGACAATCCCGCAAAGAAAATCCTCGTTCCTATTGACTCTCTGAAACCTGCGTGTGCTCATCTTCTTTTGTGCTATGAGAGCGCTCCCTTATGTGACTCTGAGGCCCAAATGTGCGTTTTCTTCTTTCCTCCCTTAGAGGCGGAGAGATTTCCTCCAAATGGTCCAGGATGTGCGCCATTCTGCTGCCACCGTGGGCGTGGAGAACTTTGACATCGTCTGTCAGGTCTTTTCTGCCCCCAAATGCCCAGCGAACCCGTCCCGGCAACACCCACGCAGACCCCTGTCCAAGCCTTTGAGTGTGGATGAGGTGGTGGGCCAGGCCTTCATCTTCCTCATCGCTGGCTACGAGATCATCACCAACACTCTTTCTTTCGCCACCTACCTCCTGGCCACCAACCCTGAGTGCCAAGAGAAGCTTCTGGAAGAGGTGGACCATTTCAGCAAGAAACATGTGAGTACAGTCTTCTGTGTGGCTTTGTGTTCATCAAAGTGAAACTTATTTTTTATAACCATCTTGCTAAAATCACATTCTAAGTGCATAAGTGTGCCGTGGCATGACTTTTCCGTCTCTCGGGGTTAACAAGTAAAATGGAGTACTCAGAACAACATGGAGAGAAAAAAAAAAAAGAATTGTCACATGCCTTCACTGCCTGGGATGGTCCATGAACCAAGCCTGGCTCAGGGAAAATGCAGAACGCCAGGCAGTCGGGGGTCAAAGGTCAGGGAAAGGGAAGGAGACCTGGTTTCCCAGCACTCTGTCTGCGGATTCTCCATGCTCAGGGAGGTGGGAGTCAGCCAGAAAATGGAGCCAAGTGGAAGACAGAAGCAGGCCTAAGGATAGGCCAAGTCAACGCAGGAATGGAGATGGGGAGAGTGCTGGGAGAGAGTTCTGTGAATGGAGCGACTGAAACAGGGCTGGATTCTAGATATTTCTTCTAGATGAGGCTGCTCATTGCTGGACCAGAAGCAAACTTTAGGGTGCAGAGCTCGGCTACTTCTTCACATCATTTTTTCCTGGATGCTTATGTGTGCATTGCTTTAACTTATGAGCCATTAAAGAAAGTCATTTTAAAAATCTGTGCTTTCAAAGGAAGACCACCATAGTAGAATCCTTTCTAATACATTCTGATGATGTAAGGACTATTACATTCACAATGTTGGGAGGAGAGCTGTTCCATTATAGGAACTGTCAGAAATTTTTTTCATATATTGAGTTGAAAACTGATTCCCAGGAAATTCCACTTCCTTATTCCACTGGGGAAAAGTATTGGGTTGGCCAAAAAGTTTGTTCAGTTTGTTTTGGTTTTGATGCAAAGTTAGTTTTTCTTTTGAAAACTGCATTAACTGTGTTACTAGTTGCCGCAACTTCTGGCTCATCAAGAGCTTGTGGTCAGCTTAAAGTCCTGTAATGTTTTGACATCTGCCAAGCCAGGTTTCCCCAGTCCATTGCTTGGACTATTGATTTTCTGAGCCTAGATGCAAGAGTTTATATTTATCCTTATTACTGCTCAAGTCAGTAAAAATAATTTTGAATCTTGATTCTGGCGTCTGTCATATTACAATTCCTCCAGCTTTGTGTCATCTGGGACTTGCTCAGCATGTCTCCTATTTCATCCAAGTCATTGATTAAAGTGTTGAACAGGACAAGTCTTCCCTCCAGGTTGACATTGATCTATTAATCAATATTCTTTGGGCAGAGAGTCTCAACAAGTCATGAATTCAAATAATCCTACCACCTCCTCCCATCACCCATCTCATCCTATTTCACACGTAGTTGTGTTTTTGTTTTCAGTTGAGACGGGGACGAAGGAAGGAACAAACATGATTAGGGTACATTACTGCAAGAGAAAAATGGGGAGCTGAAGGTATATTAGGATGCTGTTAGGGGCAGGTAACAAAACCCCAAACCAAACTGACTTAAGAACAAAAAAAAAAAAGAAGGGAGACGCTTATGAATACAGATAATTGAGCAGTTTAGGATTAGATGTAGTTGTTGTTTAGTCCCTAAGTTATATCTGACTCTTTGTGACCCCATGGACTGTAGCCTGCCAGACTCCTCTGTGCATAGGATTTTCCAGGCAAGAATATTAGAGTGGGTTACCATTTCCTTCTCCAGGGGCTCTTCCTGACCCAGGGATCAAACCTGCTTTTCCTGCATTAACAGGTAGATTCTTTATCACTGAGCCACCAGGGAAGTCCAGTAATAGATGTGGTTTCAAATAAATCTTTATCTAGGCTCAAAGATGGGCCTGGTCCTAGTTTCTCCCCATTTCTTGGCTGAGCTCTCTTCATATCGGTCCCATCCTCAGGTGTTCCCTTCTCTTGAAGCCCCAGGAAACCTGCTGAGAACATCTGGGACACAGGCTTCTACTCATAACCAAAGGAGAAGAGTCTGTGACCCCAAATTCTCAGCAAGAGTCATTGGGTTCACTCTGGTCAGAATGCTTAGGTCACTGCCCATTCTTGAACAGACCATTGTGGCCCAGGGAACAGAGGCATGGGTGGGCTTAAGTCAATCCCTCCTACCTCCAGAGTCAACCATAGCCAAGACCTATGACTGAGAACTTGGGAGCGGACACTCCGGCAGTTACTCCAGGAGGCGGTCAATGTAGGAGAGGGAATTCAGCCCCCTGGTCTCAAACAAACCAGAAGGCAGGTCAAACTAAAGACTTTCAAGTATCTTGAGAGTGGTCAGCCATGTAATGGACGTGGTAGTGGGTTGGAGAGGGGGCAACAGCTTTGAGAGGTAGAAGTCATGACTCACCTTCAGGGAATTTAATTGCCAATTAAAACAATAATCTATGTCTATTACAACAGTACCTCCTTCCAAGTGAAATTCTCCAGGGCAATAGAAGGCAGCACTTGATAGAGTCTAGAATGAATGATGTAATGCAGAGAGCTTGGGGGTCTAGGAGTCTGTTCCACCAGCTACTCTGTAATTCCATCTTGTTATGTTCATCCATCAGGAGGATACAGATCGGGTTTCCACAGGCCTGCATTCAGGCCTTATGCACACAACCTCTGAAGTGGCCTAAACTGACCTTGACCTTGAAGCGGGTGATACTATCTCACTAAACCCTGCCCTCCTTCAAATCCCCAGCCTAGGATGCGGGCTTGTTTCCTCAGAGAACTACCTCCCATGGGACTGTGCAAAATGTGTGTGTGGGTGTGTATGCGCGCTCAGTCATGTCCGACTCTTTGTGACTCCCATGGACGGTAGCCCGCCAGGCTCCTCTGTCTGTGGAATTTTCCAGGCAAGAATAGTGGAGTGGTTTGCCATTTCCTTCTCCAGGGGAACTTCCCCACCCAGGGATAGAACCTGTTTCCTATGTCCCCTGAATGTTGCCAGTCAAATAAACATATTTAAGGAGGTAAAGTTTCTCAAACTTTAGCGTACATGAAATCACCTAGGACATCTGTTAAGATGTTGAGTCCAGGGCCCTTTACACAGAGATTCTCCTTCCGTAAGTCTGGGCCAGGGCCAAGGAACCCCCATTAAATACACGTCCCAGGTGATTTTCATGCAGATGGTCCCTGTTTCTACCTTGAGAATAGAGCCTTTGTACCTAATGCCCTGCCCCAGCTATGCAGGCTCCAGGGTCATTTTCTCTCTCCAGGTAACAGCTGGGACTGTCTCTGAAAAATGGGAATATATAGAACTGGTCTATAAATTAAATAAATTTGGCAGTCACAATAGTGTCAATAGTTGTATAGCCTTGCACATGGTATACATGCAATAAATATTTTCAGGTTCTCTTTTTTTCTGTTCTTTTTTTTCCCTATAATCAGAGTTCTGTTAATATGGGACATCTGTCAGAACATGGAAATGCAGATTAGCTGTTCACACATTAGATATTTTCCTGAAAATATTCCTGAAAATTTGCATGTAAAGTATGACTTGTGATAATTTTCCTGCTGGTTTCCATTCAACAAATATTTTTTGAGTGCCAGTTAATGCCAGAGTCAGGCTCCAGACATTGCACCCAAGAATGTTCTGACCTAGTTCTTCCATAATATCCCTGAGACCCCCACGCATCTCATTAGATGGTCTTCTCTTGTTTGTCAATGAGATCATTAGATTTGAGCTTTTGAGTTTCTCTTGGCCTCAGCCATACCATTTTTTAGCAATGTCCTATGAGAATCCAATGAAAACTATGTTTTCTCCCCATGAAAAAGTCTACGTGCACTGTATCAGGATTCTTTCTGCTGACAGTGACAGAGAATTCAACCCAGGTTGGCTCAGGAAGTTCATTTACCCATATAACTGAAAACTCCAGCATAAATCTGCCTTCAGGTACGGCTTGACACTGGGGCTCAAACTCTGTCACTGAGACCCAGGTTGTCCTCTTTCCCCCTCTCAGCTCCAATCATGCTGGGCATATGCCATTCTCAGACAAGATCTACCCTAATGGTCTCAAGACAGCTGTATAACCAGTTTGTTGAATAGCCTGAACTAACTGAAGTATTGATACAAACATGGAATCCTTTTGTGCTTTTTTCCCCAATTATTTCTTTTAAACGGAGAAGGCAATGGCACCCCACTCCAGTACTCTTGCCTGGAAAATCCCATGGACAGAGGAGCCTGGTAGGCTACAGTCCATGGGGTCGCTAAGAGTCGGACGACTGAACGACTTCACTTTCACTTTTCCCTTTCATGCACTGGAGAAGGAAACGGCAACCCACTCCAGTATTCTTGCCTGGAGAATCCCAGGGACGACGGAGCCTGGTGGGCTGCCGTCTATGGGGTCGCACAGAGTCGGACACGACTGAAGCGACTTAGCAGCAGCAGCAGCAGCAGCATTTCTTTTAAAAATGCTCTGATGAATCGCCTTCCCTCTCCTAGATGATATCTTGGACAGATTGCAAAAGTTTCCATTCCCTTTGGCATTAAATAGTTCAAAACAGTCTGGTCCAGCTTACAACTTCAGTCTCAGACCCAACTCAACGCCCTTAGCTCAGGATGACCTGTGGTCTGAGGAAGCTGTCTAAGGGAGGGGACTTGGTCTGTTCTTTCACCCTCCTTCCTCTGATTCCTGGACCTCCATCTCCTCCTGGGGTGGGCTTCTAACAGATACCCAAATCCTGTCTAAAGGGGGCATCTCTCAGCCCTTCCCCTGTGTTGCCCTCTGGTATGGAGCAGAAGCAGGCTGTCTCCTGAGACCACCCCTTCCCCACAGCTCCCTAACAGAGGAGGGGCTCCTGCCTCACAGCTTCTGGGTGCTGGGGTCTCGTGGTGGCAGCCAACCCTCATAAACAGGGTGCTGGCAAGATGGCTCGAGTTGACCCATGATGCCTTGCGCAGAATCTGAGTGGTCACACACCTTGGCTGTACCAACAGGGGCTGCTCCTTCCACTGTCCCCTCTCTGAGCCCTGAAATTCTCCTGTTACTTAGCCTTTGCTCAAATAAACAGAGGTCAAAGGAACAACCGTGGGGCATGGGCAGGCGGCTCCCTGGAGAACCACAGCCAAACTCAGGCGGCTGCCCCACTCTCTAGGTACGGCCCTTTTGGACCCCCTCCCCCCACCGCCGTTTGACTCAGGCCAGGAGAACTCTTCTCTAGGCTGAAGACTCCTTGCTCTGACACGTCTTCCTTAAATCCCTCTCATCTTTTCATGGGTTGAGACTAGGGACAGTGTGAGAGCCTATTCAGCTCCAGCGTGAAGAAGTCTCTTTCCTGGGGGTCTCAGTAAAAGTCTCACGGCATCTCACTGGCAGAGATTGATTGGGTCATGCACTCACCTCTCAGCCAATCACCTGGGCTCGGGGGAATATGACACTTTGATTGGCTCAGACCTGGGTCACTCTCCTGGTCCCTGGACGAGGATTAAAATGGAATCAGTCCCCAAATGCCCGCTGCAGGGAACCCACAGTTCCCTGACAGGGAAGGGGCTCTTGCCTCACAGTTTACTAGAGTGGGGTGAATGGATGCTGGGTGCCAGAAAACAGTGTCCATCCCTGTACCTAGAATCCATGTTTTCCAGATCAGAAGCTCCTCCCTTCAAATTACGTGTTCTGCAATCACTCACCTTTGCCCTGAGCTTCTAAAAACTGTGGTATGGTGGCTCGGTAAAACATCTGCCTGCAATGCAGGAGACCTGGGTTTGACCCCTGGGTCGGGAAGATCCCCTGGAGAAGGAAATGGCAACCCACTCCAGTACTCTTGCCTGGAAAATCCCATGGACAGAGGAGCCTGGTAGGTTACAGTCCATGGGGTTGCAAAGAGTCGGACACGACTGAGCGACCTCACTTCTAAAAACTAGTTTTCCAGACTTGAAGGTACAAATCCAACAGCGCCGAGTACTGCCAGCTCTTTTACATTACTAAATGGTGTGTACTCCTAGTAAATGATGTGACCACTTCATACCAGGTGTCTGGTGATGTCCACAAAGCCAGCCGATGCTTCTTTATTGGTTAGAATGACACCCAGGTTGGCGGTTGGCCTTGTAGCATCCTTTCCCAGTGAAGACGGGAAATTGTCTGTGGTAAGGTCACTGATACAGGGACTCTCCTTGAAGAGATTGAACGTCTGGCAGGTATAGGACTACTCCAAGGTCTTGCCTTCACCATTGAGGATTATCTTAATACATGTTTTACAACACACTTATTTAGTCTGGTAATGCCCCACCTCTCACCATCCTTTTTGATTCAAGTGGTCTTGATTACTTCTCTCCTTTCAGGGCAGAGATCTGTGTTCCAGATATAAAACAGCTATGTGTGTACTCAGTGGCTCTGTCATGTCTAACTCTTTGGGACCCTGTGGACTGTAGCCCGCCAGGCTCCTCTGTTCATGGGATTTCCCAGGCAAGAATACTGGAGTGGATTGCCATTTCCTATTCCGGGGGATCTTCCTGACCCAGGGATTGAACCCGTGTCTCCCTCATTTCCTACATTGGCAGGTGGATTCTCTACCACTGAGCCACCTGGGAAGCCTGTAACATAGCTACAATCCATTCTCTAATGCATGCCTAGGGCTACTTCTTTCTAGAACATGTATGTTTTCTCCCTAATCATCTGACTTTGGAATCGTGTATTTGGCTTCCCCTCCTTTCCCTGGTGGCTCAGATGGTAAAGCGTCTGCCTACAATGCAGAAGACCCGGGTTCAAACCCTGGGTCGAGAAGATCTCCTGGAGAAGGAAATGGCAACCCACTCCAGTATTCTTGCCTGGAAAATCCCATGGAGGGAAGAGTCTGGTAGGCTACAGTCCATGGGGTTGCAAAGAGTCGGACACGACTGAACGACTTCACTTTCACTTTCCTTTCATGAAACCTTCTTTCTCAAGTCACCGATCTCTTGGAGAACTCTTCCTTTCCCCATGGGTGTCCTTATTCATCTTAAAGGGGAGGTACTTTCATTAAATTCAATAGTGGAGGAGCAAGGAAAAATTTGTACCATTTGGACCACTCATAAAATTGAGAAAACACGCCAATTATTTAATAAGACCTCTGTACCATGGATGCTTCATTGTGTTCTCCAATATCTAATTTTGACTAGGATGAGAGGTGGGAAAAAAAAACTTCTTTCCATATAAATTGTTTTTGCTATAGCTTTAGCACTTTATGTTGAAATTATTGACTTTTGATCTGGCTAAACCATTCTCTTCTCTTCTTGTTGGTGCCGGACTGTGCCAGCCAAAATTTATGACCCATTTTCCTTCTGTTTAATTGTTGTTATAAATCTGCTGTGAAGAACCTAGTTGTAAATTTATCACAAATTGGACTAGATTGATATACAGCCTCTCTTTAGGATAATTTGAGCACAGTTATGCCTTAGAAGGAAGGCCAAATTCTTAACTTCTCTTGAGGAGCTGCTTTGTAACCATTATGAATACCTAATTAAAATACAACTTACTCTTTTTTTTTCTCTTAAGGAGAAAAGAGCATTTCATGCTGGGTATTTCAGCTGATTAGCTCATGCTGCTAATATGAACAAGGCTGAGGATTTGTTCCTTGAAGTAGCCAGAGGATCTCAAAGGAAAAAAGTATATTCTGTGGCTACACACACACACACACACACACACACACACACAGTCATTTCACTCCAACCACCTGTCCATTGTCACAGCAGGTAGGATTGGGTGAGAAAAAATGTGACTATCTTAACACAAATTCTTACTATGGAAAAAAAAAGCCTCCCAGTTTGTATTTCACTCAGGGTTCTTGTCATAGGGAGTGTGTGCTCGGCCACTCAGTTGTGTCTGACGCTTTGCGACCCCATGGACTATAGCCAGCCAGGCTCCTCTGTCCATGGAATTTTTCAGGCAAGAATACGAGTTGCCATTTCCTTCTCCCGGGGATCTTCCCGACCAGGGATTGAACCCACATCTCCTGCCTCTCCTGCATTGGCAGGTGGATTCTTTACTGCTGCACCACCTGGGAAGCCCTCACAGGGAGTAGGTGACTTTAAGATTCAAGTGAAAAACTGGAAATGGGTTTTTCCCCATTGAGAAGGTTTCCTGCCTTTGTCTGGGTCTGCTGGGGTCCTGCTGTTGAACAGTTTAGAGGGAGTAAGCTGAGGTGTTCCCCACGGTTCAATTACTCAGCCACACAGGGCTTAATGTCTCTGCTGTAAGCTTCCCTTTCCTGCACATCCCACAATAGTACAACAGAACACAAAGCAACAAGGTACAGAGAAAAAGACAGGAACAAAGAATAGCTTATGCCCCAAAGTCACACTATGAAACAGAGACAAGAACTGGGACTTCAGCAGGTTGAGGGTAGTGGCAGTAGACTGTGGTACCAGACTCAGAGTGTAATATACATTGGAATCCCCAGGGGCTCTTTGCTAAACTACAAGTTCCTGTGCAGTAGGTCTGGGGTGGGGCCTGAGACTCTGCATTTCCAACAAGTTCCCAGGTGACACCAATGCTGCCAGTTCATGGCCCACGCTCTGCACAGCCAGGTGCTAAACTCTAAAGACTGCTCTCCCTCTGTTGTGATGCACATAGCAAATATTTATTCCCTGTGGTGGTTTAGTCGCTAAGTCGTGTCTAACTCTTACAACCCCTTGGATTGTGGCCCACCAGGCTCCTCTGTCCTTGGGATTCTCCAGGCAAGAATACTGGAGCGGGTTGCCATTTCCTCCTCCAGGGGATCTTCCCAACCCAGGGATCTAACCCTCACCTCCTGAGTCTCCTGCATTGGCAGGCAGATTCTTTACTGAGCCACCAAGTTCAATCAGTAAGAATAAGTAAATAAATAAGTTCATTTATTCCTAATGATAGTTAAAGTACTGATGTTCTGCCAATGATTAACCTTTTGTTAATAAAGTAAAACAGAGTCAAAATTATCCCACCAACAATGGTGCCACTCTCACTTGATTGAGTGAGGAATAAAGTGATGCAGGAATTACTCAATCCTGGATGTGTCTTTAGTAGCGTATTACCCATAATTCTGGTGGCTCAGCTGGTAAAGAATCTGCCTGCAATGTGGGAGACCTGGATTCGATCCCTGGGTTGGGAACATCCCCTGGAGAAGGGAATGGCTACCCACTCCAGTATTCTGGCCTGGAGAATTCCATAGACTCTATAGTCCATGGGGATGCAAAGAGTTGGACACAATGGAATGACTTTCACTTTCATCCATAATCCTAAAATCATCTCGGTTCTTTAAATACAGTTGACCCTTGAACAATGAGGGGGTTAGGGTTGCCAACCCCCTGCACAGTCAAAAATCTGAGTAGAACTTTTGACTCCCCCCCTCCAAATTTAACTACTAAGAGCCTACTGTTGACTGGAAGCCTTACTGATAACATAAACAGGCAATTAACATATAGTTTGTTAGGTTATACACTATATTCTTACAGTAATCTAGAGAAAAGAAAATGTTAAGAAAATCATAAGATTTCTAATTATTTTCATAAGATTCATAAAATCATAGTTTATAATCCTGTCCTGTATTTATCAATACTGTAAGTTTACTTCATCTGTTTACAAGATGAATCATGCATCAATACCTATATCAATATTGTCTTATATGATACAAAACACTGTAGATATTATAGGTACTGCTAATGCTGTAGCTATAGGAAAAGAAATTCAAATTTATTTACAGGTATAATGATTCATGCATTAATAATGAAGAAGCAGCAATATGCTTGCTGTATGGTAGCCTACCATAATCAATATAATTCCTGAACTGAACTGAACAGTTCAGTTCAGCTGCTCAGTTGTGTCCAATTCTGACCCTATGGACTGTGGCATGGCAGGCTTCCCTGTCCATCACCAGCTCCCAGAGCTTGCTCAAACTCATGTCCATCAAGTCGGTGATGCCATCCAACCATCTCATCCTCTGTTGTCCCCTTCTCTTGCCCTCAATCTTTCCCAGCATCAGGGTCTTTTCCAATGAGTCGGCTCTTCACATCAGGTGGCCAAAGTATTGGAGTTTCAGCTTCAGCCTCAGTCCTTCCAATGAATATTCAGGACTGATTTCCTTTAGGACTGACTGGTTTGATGTCCTTGCAGTCCAAGGGACTCTCAAGAATCTTTTCCAACACAGTTCAAAAGCATATTTGGCGCTCAGATTTCTTTATGGTCCATCTCTCACATCCATATGTGACTACTGGAAAAACCATAGCTTTGACTAGACGGACCTTTGTCAGCAATGTAATGTCTCTGCTTCACAGTAGCCTAGCCTGTATACTAATCATTATAAAGTTTTTATGGTATACAGTATTACAGTCATATTCATAACACAATATTGGAAACATTGTTACATTTTTTGAAAAACCACTGACCTGTGATGCTAGGCTGATACAGTGTCTTCAGTTATGGGAGAAGCATACTATAGATAATGTAATTCTTTGAAAGCAAAGTTACAAAACATTAAGAAGATAATACATTATAAGATTTTATATTAAATATCACCTTTATGCCTATGGAAGAATAGACTAGTATCTATCCATCTATCTACTATCTATCTATATATTTTTGGGCAGTGCCATGCATCATTGGGATCTTAGTTTCCTGAACAGGAATCAAACCTGTGTTGGAAGGACAGAGGTTTAACCACTAGACTGCCAGGGAAGTCCCAGTATCTACATATATTTCATGCATGTGTGACATACCTTTTTCTTAATTTTTTCAATATTACTAGGCTGTGTGGTTTTGAGTTTTTTTCAAACTGTCACAAATCTCCAAAAAATTTTTTCCAAAATATTTATTAGAAAAAAAATCTGCTTTTAAGTGGACCTGCACAGTTTAAACCTGTGTTGTTCAAGGGTCAACTCTTAATTTCCTCCAGCAGGTATTCTGGAGGTGGGGGTAGGTTTTGAGTTGATTTAAAGTTGTTTTCAAGGCGGATGAAGGTGGCAGCCAGGGCCCTCTCTCTGGATGCACGTATAGACTGGGGACCTGTCGCATCCAGTAAGCATTCCCCCAGCAGCTGCACCTTTCAGGCAGGTACCATCTAGACCATAAGCACCCCTTAACAGCCCTTGGTGTATACAGCAGCTCTGGGTGCCAATTCAGAGGCCATGGCAACAAATCTCGGTCAAAGAGAATGTTCTTGATGCTGTCTCCCCGGGGCGCTTACTGTTTTCACTGCAGGAGCAGGAGCTGCAGTGGGGGAACCCTGTGATGTGTCCAGCTTGCCCACTTCCTGTCCTTCTCTCTGGAAGTGTCTGACCCAGAGAAGCAGACTCTCTCACAACTAATATCAGAGCAGAGAAGTCTTGACAGTCTCCCTGGTGTGTGCCTGGATCTCCATCTTGTTAATTAGGATTTGTGGCTACTGCTTCCAAAGCACCAACTCTGGGAAGGAAGACAGGATAGGTGGCATCTCTGTGTTAGACAACTCAAGAATCCCCAAAGCAAGGTGAACAGCCAACCTGGATCAGGGGGACAGAGACCCCGGTTTTCAAGTTCTCAGATACACACACCACCCAGGGCTCAAATGCTTCCACATTGACTGAAGATGTCCAAAGACATGGAATGTGTTAGTCGCTCAGTCATGTCCGACTCTTTGTAACTCCATGGACTATAGCCCACTAGGCTCCTCTGTCCATGGAATTCTCCAGGCAAGAATACTGGAGTCAGTTACCATTCCCTTCTCCAGGGCATCTTCCCGACAGAGGGATCGAACCCTCAGGGTCTCCTGCATTGCAGGTGGATTCTTCACTGTCTGATGGCCAAAGTGACCCATGGGGAAACCAAGATGCCCTGACTTTGAACTGCCCCCAGGGATCTCAGCAATGGCAGCCACATACCCAGGGCTTGTGCTGTCCAGAACTCAAGAGATCTGAGCGGCTTCCTGGCCTCTTCCTCTCTTTCCAGTCCCTTCTCATCTACCCCATCTCTCTGTTTCCTCTCTTCTCTTCAATATCTACAGCACCTTTTAGCCTTCTTGCTCTCTCTCTTTCCCTGAGTCTTGTTCTGACTCTCTTCCCCAGATCCAGAGAGGTACAGAAGCTTTCCCACTCCACCCCGTGACCCACTGCCCACTTGGGAGCCTCTGGCCGTCCCAGAAGCCTGTACCCACATGGCGATGTCCCACGTGCATGCACTGTGGGTGGGCAAGTGGGAGGCTGGCTGAGAGCCGGAAGGACTTGCAAGTGTGTTTTCTGGGCCACCCGGCCAAGTGTGGCGCGAAGCACAGTGAAGTGCGGTAAATTTTCAGCAATTAATGCTCCAACTCCCACCTCCCCTGAGTCCCTGCAGAGCAGTTCCGTCTCGGCAGAGGAGAGGTGACCTGCAAAGAGATGCTTCCCCCGGGAATGGGCCACACCAATCAGCACAGATTTTGGTGTCTTTCATGTGGCGACTCAGAGTATTTTATATTCAATATCTGGGCCTCTAGAGGGGCCGGGCTTTGCAAAGCAAATAAGCTAGTGGTGTTGGTTCACATCAATCCAGAAAAGCAAGAATTTAAAAATAAACTTGGGAAGGTGAACGCCACAGGTGGAGCTCGGTGTTTGGCGGGTCCACTTGGCATTGAACTAGATTCTCAACTGCACGGCTCATTTATTTAACTACCGCTCACATTATGGGCTTTTAAGACATCAAAAGTCTGTGTTTTATTCCCAACAATTAGATTCTGAAATAATAAATAAACACACACTTAAAAAAAAACACACTTCAGTGGACTCTATTGGCTAGTGGTGGAGCAGGAACCTCAGAATGGTGACATCCTGGGCAAATGTAAAGACTTTCTCGATCCACCCATCACTGGGCATTACATTCTGCCATTAGGAGGTGCTTCCTTTGTCTCAATGCTTATCCCTTATTAAATGCCACTGCTCCCGGGAGGGGTGCTGTAATCAAGTCCCTACCAGGATGTTATTTCCATGATAGCAGGGGCTCTGCTTGGCATGCTGGTGTATCCCAGGCACTCCAACAGCACCTGGCATACAGGAGGCTTGTGGCAAATAAATGTTGAATGAATGAATGTATGTTCGTGTGTGAGTGCTCAGTTGTGTCTGACTCTTTGTGACCTCAGGGACTGCAGCCCACCAGGCTCCTCAGTCCATGGGATTATCCTGGCAGGATAATAGAATGAGTTGCCATTTCCTTCCCCAGGGGGTCTTCCGGACCCAGGGATCAAAACCCCAGTCTCTTGAATCTCCTGCAATGGCAGGTGGATTCTTTACCATTGAGCCACCTGGGAAGCCCAAATGAATGTTCACTGCTTTTCTAACTGGAGACTAACTGAAAGCAAACTTGAGGTGGAGAGGCTTAGGGAGGTTCCTGCATGCCGGACAGAGGAAGCAGACCGAAGCCAGAGAGAGAAGGCACTGCCGAGGGATGTGCAGGCAGATGAGAGCAGCGCTCGAGGCCCCTATAGACATACAGTCTTGTTCCCACAAGTCTCCCATGGGGCCCAGAGCCTGTCATGCCAAGGAAAGGACGGAACCTGAGCCCTCCAGGCTGCAAGGGGACCTTAGAGGTTAGGTAGAATAGCCTCCCATCCAGGACTAGTATCTGAGAGAAGATCAGGCCCCTCTGCTTGAATGCTCCCAGGAACAGGGAACTCACTATCTATCATCTTCCCTTTATCCTTGATACAGCTCTTCCTTACAGAGGGTTGAACTCTGCCTCAGCTGACAGCCCACCCACTAGCCCTTGTTCCACTTCTGTCTCAGTTCTGGTGTTTGTCCACTAGCAGTCAGCAAATTAATAGTTTCTGCCAGGAGGCAACTTCCACACTCACTAATAGCCAGTCATTGGGCATCTCAGAGACAGAAAGAGGAAGGAAAATTGAGAAATCGGTAGAGAATAAAGAGACCTTTCTAAAATGTTTGCTTGTGGTCCAGACATTCAATTTACTCTGTTTTCTGGTAAGACTGTTTTGCCCCAGGACTGTGGGCAGTATTATGAGTTGCTTTTTTTTTTTTTTTTTTCAGCATTGTAGCTGAATATGGTATGTGTGAAAATATCAACCACGTGAGCCTGTTACTCCCGGCATAGGAATATTCCAGATCACAGGGACTCTTTGGCTCCCCTAGGAATTGCACTGTGTAAGGTTTATAAAGTTAAGCACTTAAGAATTCTGTCTTTAAAATTTAAATATTTAGATTGGGTCTCTAGGACACAAAAGGCAATACTGGTTTCTCACTTGCTTAATTTGATTTTTTTTTTTTTCCTTTTTGGTAGCACAAGTTGTTTTTCAAAGCCTCATTCCTTGAATGTTCCCTATAGAAGGAATGTAATTAAACTCCACTGGCCTCCCCCTGCTGGGACCAAACTGGGGCCAGAGCTGTAGTAAGCATGAGGCAGATACCCTGCGAAAAGACACCTTATTATAAGGATGAGAAGAGAATCACCCTCCCTCCGGTTATGAACAAGATGCTTTGGAAAGCCACCCAGGCTCCTTTTGCAATGAGCTTAGTCTCCAAGACATTTTAATTAGTCATTTAAGACTGCAAGAAAGAGGATCAACTCCTCACCTCCTTAGGAGTAGACAGGGACTTCAGCTCCACGAGAAACTGGTTCAAGTGGCTGAGGAGGTGGGAAGCCCGGTCGGAGGGGGTTCCCAACAAAGGACAGACTTCTTCATGGAAATGGCACAACTGGGTATCATGCCCTGTCATTCACTGTGTTTGAGGTCCCGTTTGTTGAAGGCGGTTCCCAGCCTTCCTGGGGCACAGGCATCATCTTTTGCTGGGACACCTGGAGGTGGCAGAGCCAAGAATCACTCACTGAGAGAGGGGCTCCCGATCACACACAGACCAAACCTTGACTTCTCTCTGATCCAGGAGCAGTGCCCACTCCACCAGGAAGGGCTAGGCTCAGCCCTGCCCAGTGTCCACACGAAACACAGAGCTGCCACTTGCTGGCAGTGTGATGTGGTGACTGGCATCATCTCTTTGTTCCTCAATTTTTCGTATCTGTGAAATGGGAATTGCAACAGTGTGTAGCTCATAAGGCTGTTGAAAGGGCAATTGGACCAAATCCATGTATGATTCTGGGCACAGTGTCTGGGTATGTGTATGTGTGTATATATATGTGTGTGTGTGTTTATTGTTGTTTAGTTGCTAGGACATGTCCAACTCTGTAGCCCACTAGGCTTCTCTGTCCATGGGATTCTCCAGGCAAGAATATGAGTGGATTACCATTTCCTTCTCCCAGGCATCTTCCCGAGCCAGGGATCGATCCCATGTCTCCTGCATTGCAGGTGGATTCTTTACTGCTGAGCCACCAGGGAAGCCCTGTTCTTTGGTAAAGAGCAGGAAATGAGCATCTGAGATGTTTGTCTAGCAGCCTCACTGCCAGCCTGCTCCCCATGCCCCCACTCCGTCTGTCGGTCCCTGGTGCTGCGGTGGAGAGGAGCACTGTCCTCTCTCTCCCTGGGTCTCTATTGGATTCCATTAGAGCATCTATCGCTCTCCCGGCTGCAGCCAATCACTAACAGCTGCTGAGGCCATCCATTTTCATTTCAGTTAAGGAGAAGTCCTTGGGTGGTCAGGAGCCAGGGAACAGCCCTGCAGCCTGAGACTGGGGAGATACTGCCCTCCTTCCACCCAGAAGGAGGCTCTTCTCACCTGACCCCTCCCTGACATCACCGCTGCACGCGGCTGCTCTCCTCGGAGGCCATCAGAGCAGGACCACCCCCTCCCCAAATTCCTAGGCCTCTGACTGAAGTGGGCTGAACCCTGGTGTTACAGAGCACAGCCCAGCCCACCTCTAGGCAGAATCTGACTTCCGGCAACTAGAGACTTCCTCGCGTTTCCTTCTCTTATCCATAGAGCAGCTCGGAGCAAGGACCCCGTGCAAATCACGGCCCAGGGGTATCCCACCTCCCCGAGAATGTCCTAAAAAATCTCAACTGCTGGGGTCCACCCCCCGAGGTTCTGACTAGTTGGACCAGGCATCCCTTTCTTTAAAAACCCCCAGATGACTCTAAGATGCAGCCAGGTGAAGAGCCATTGCCATACTCCTGTGAGGTATATTTGTTGTTGTTGTTCAGTAGCTCAGTCATGTCTGACTCTTTGCAACCCCATGGACTGCAGTACATCAGGCTTCCCTGTCTTTCACCATCTAGAAGGACAGAGTCTGCTCAAAGTCACATCCATTGAGTCAGTGATGTCATCCAACCATCTCATCCTCTGTCACCCCCTTCTCCTCCTGCCTTCAATCTTTCTCAGCATCAGGGTCTTTTCCAATGAGTCAGCTCTTCGCATCAGGTGGCCAAAGTATTAGAGCTTCAGCTTTAGCATCAGTCCTTCCAATGAATATTCAGGGTTGATTTTCTTTAGGATTGACTGGTTTGATCTCCTTGCTGTCCCAGGGACCCTCAAGAGTCTTCTCCAACACCACAGTTGGAAAGCATCAAATTTTTGGCATTCAGCCTTCTTTATGGTCCATCTCTCACATCCATACATGACTAGTGGAAAAACCATAGCTTTGACTATACAGACCTTTGTCGGCAAAGTGATGTCTCTGCTTTTTAACACCCTGTCTAGGTTTGTCATGGCTTTTCTTCAAAGGAGCAAGTGTCTACGCAAACTTAACTTTAATAGTGACCTCGGGTTGCTTTCTTAAGGACAAGACTAATTTTATAAATACAATGCATAATGATTAGAGCTGCTTTTTGGTTTTTAGATGAGTCACTCATTGGGCCACCAGAAAGTAGTGGGTTTTCTGTGACTGTGTTGTCATTCAGATCCAGCCCATCTAGAGAGCGAAGAAACAAAGGCTGTGCCTGGAGAGAACCACTAGGTGGTTGTTCTGAAATACTGAAGAGACCAGCTTGTTCGATAGTACCTCCTAGAGTTATGGTCCTTGGATCTGGAAGCTACCAAACTCAAGAGGTCATCTGGTCTCTGCTCCACCTCCAGGGGCAGGATGGGCTATTTCTCCACCATACAGGCAAGAGGACAGAGCCCCAGGGAGGTTCTCTCAGGCCGAGTGTTATCTCTGAAATGAAGAGGCTGTGTTTCTGGCTGCTCTGAGCCTTCCCCTCCTGCATCCTCTCACCTTTCCCTGAAAACCTCCTTTAATGATTCCCTAGCCTGCTCACACATTAGTGATTTGTAGACCTGCAAGATACTAATTACGGTGGTCACCACCATCATCATCGTAACAGTAAACATTTATGGAGCACCATAATTATTCATCATAAATTTTACGTGGTAAATAAACCTGACCTAACTCTATAAAGAGGCCCTTGCAAACCAAGAATACTACATTAATTAGAAATCTCCCAGAAGCATCTCATGGGAATGTGTCAGTTTCCAAGACACACGTACCTATCATTCGGCGGTTTTGTTTCTGGGCCTGATTTCAGGTGAGTCCCTTGTACAGTGTCAAGGCCATCGTCCATCTTCCCTGCTCTCAGTCTGTGACCTGTGGCCGGTTGTAACCCTCTGCTGTTTATGTGAGCTATGTTAAGGTCTGCTGCTGAAACACTCATGTCCAACTTGTTTTTTTCTTTTCATTTATTTATGCTTGCGCTGGATCTCTGTGGCTGCATTGGGGCTTTCCCTAGTTGCAGAGAGCAGGGGCTACTCTCTAGTTGCAGCGTGAGGGCTTCTCACTGCAGTGGAGCACAGGCTTTAGTAGTTTCGGCATGTGGGCTCAGTAGTTGTAGCGCATGGGTTTAGTTGCTCCACGGAATGTGGAAGCCTCCCAGACCAGGGATCAAACCCACATCCCCTACATTGGCAGGTGGATTCCTATCCACTCTACCACCAGTGAAATCCCTCCAACTTGTTTCTGTCTAGGAGTGATCTTTAGGGATCAAGTGTTCAATACTGACTAATATTGATCATAATTATGATGGAAATAAAGAATCACTATTCATTGAACACAAGCTCTGTGTCTGGTGCTGGGCCAAGCAATTCTAACAACCAATTGGATATTTTCTAAATACAGAAAATAATTTCCCTTTTAGAGATTAGGAAACTGAAACTCGAAGATTAAATGTCTCGCTCAAAGTAGAAGCAGAATCCAGATTTGAACGCAGATCCACAGGCTCCGAGTTTCTCGGTGCTGTGTTGGGAATGACTACCTGGTCTACAGGAGATTGTTCTGTGAGAGCAAATAGTTGGTCAGAGTGGTTTAGCACAGCTTTGGGACACATCTGTGACCATTTTACTAGCATTGTAACAGTGGGATCTCTGTCAGGGTGTTCAGGAATCCCCAAAGTCATCCTCTCTTGGGCGTTCCCTCCCTGACCTCTGCCAAGTACCTAAGGACATTATCAGAATAAATGCCTTTTTTACTTGGATCTTTGGCTTTGAGAAACTAAGAAATCCTAGTAAGTCAAGATGTGTTGGTCTTTACCATAAAAACAACAAATAAATCAATTTACTTCAACAACAAATAAACAGATCAAACAACATAAAAATCCATAGCAAAAGAAAGGGGGGAAAAAAACCTAAGCCAAGAAGTACAATTTCTTTTTACTTAACATTTGACCAGTTTACAACCTCATCTGCCCTTGGGTGTTTTAAAATAAAATTCTATTGATATTTCCACGGAAAAATTTTTTTCCATGTAAAATCTACTATATCATGAATCCCTCTATCATTCTGTCCCTTGAGTTTCAGAGAGACAGATTCTTCCTTTGGAAACAAGTCATGTGTCAAGCTTGTCATTTATCACCATGTCTAGTAGAGTTTTTCTTCCTGTCCCTCAAATTTTAGCTTCAAGCCCACTTAATAATGTCTGTGAATATCCTGACAAACATCCTTCTTAGGTGTCATGAGATTTCTGGTGACACAGGCCATAATCTAGCAAAAAAAAAAAAAAAAATCCTATCCATTGTTAGCATCAAAAGAGTATCCATGGATTTCCCTTGCAGTCCGGTGGTTTAGAATCCATCTTGCAATGCAGGGGACGAAAGTTTGATCCTTGGTCTGGGAATTAAGGTCCTACAGGTAGCAACTAGAACTCGACACAGCCAAATAAACAAATAGTTATTGTTCAGTTGCTCAGTCATGTCCAATTCTTTGTGATTCCATGGACTGCAGCACGCCAGGGTTCCCTGTCCTTCACTGTCTCCCAGAGTTTGCTCAAACTCATGTCCATTGAGTTGGTGATGCCATCCAACCATCTCATCCTCTATTGTCCCCTTCTCCTCCAACCTTCAATCTTTCCCAGCATCAGGGTCTTTTCCAATGAGTCGTCTCTTCACATCAGGTGGCCAAAGTATTGGAGCTTCAGCATCAGTCCTCCAATGAATATATAGGATTGATTTCCTTTAAGATACATGAATACTGGAAAGACTATAACTTTGACTATATGGACATTTCTCGGGAAAGTGATGTCTCTGTTTTTTAATACACTGGCTAGGTTGGTCATAGCTTTTCTTCCAAGAAGCAAGTGTCTTAATTTCATGGCTGCAGTCACATTCTGCTGCAATTTTGGAGCACAAGAAAATAAAGTTTGTCACTGTTTCCATTTTTTCCCCATATATTTGCCATGAAGTGATGGGACCAGATACCACTCAGTTTTCTGAATGTTGAGTTTTAAGCCATCTTTTTTAAAAAAAAGTAAAATAAAAATAGGAAAAAAAATTTTTTTACGGAGTATCCTGTTACATGTCCATACTTACTTTCCTTTTCAACAACTGGAATAAGGATGAAAACATCACCCATGCCTCTAAGTCTTTTTCCTACAACTTGAAAGCCTTGGAGATGCAATCAACTTTCTTCTGAAGAGGTCATCCATGTCCATGTGAATCAGTTGAAGTGAGAACTGGCCTATGGGTTTAATCCATCTCATCAGGTGCTCTCTCTTGAACAGAAATTTCTAGAAATCAGCATGTCCTAGTTGTCCAGGTTAGGTCATTAGAGGCCTCTCCCTCATCAACTGGGAAAACCAGTGATCAGAAAAGCAACAGATTTCCCCCTTAGAACTTGTCTTCCTTAGTCATTTTCAGAAAGTCAGGAGTCAGCAACCTGAGAAGGAATTTCACACACCCTCCCCTTCCTCCTCCTTCTCTTATTTTCTTTGGCAGAATGACATGCTTCTGCTTGTTGCCCCTGGACAAGCTCAGCTGTTGACAATCTGAGTGCAGGGTCCTCTTGGTCCTTACCTCTGGGCACATTGTAGGTGCTCAGTGCTTGTTGAATGAATGAATGAAACCTAACATGGAAAAAAAACTTAGAAATCATTCAACCTAATCCCTCTATTTTGCAGATGAGGAAACTGGAATAAAGGAAGTTAGGAAACTACCCATGCTATTTGGGTGAGGTTTCAAACTCCCAGGCCCGTCCTCATTTCTCCATGTGAATTTCTAATAGCCTGTCCTCCTCTCCTAGGACAGAGTGAAGATGGATGATGCACCCTTGTCCCTACCCCCTCCGCTGGGGCAGAGAGAGTTGGCATTTACACTGGGGGAGTGAGAACGGCACAACCCCAGAACGCCACTTTGAGTCCTTCCCCAGCATCTGTATTTTCTCTTCTGGATGAACAAAGAAGCGAAAAGTGAAAGTGTTAGTTGCTCAGTCTTGTCCGACTCTTTGTGACTTCACGGACCATAGCCTGCCAGGCTCCTCTGTCTATCAGATTCTCCAGGCAAGAATATTGGAGTGGGTTTCCGTTCCCTTCTCCAGGGGATCTTCCTGACCTAGGTATCAAACCCGGGTCTCCTGCATTGCAGGCAGATTCTTTACCATCTGAGCCACCAGGGAAACGGAATGAACAAAGAATCGTTTTTAAATTGTATGCATCACCTGCCTTCCTCCTGTTATTTCTGCTGCAAACAGCCTGCCTACCAAGCCTGGCCTGGCAATCTTCAAAGATTCCTTAAGGGCATCTGGCTCCCTTGTCGTCCTGTAAGCTTCTGCTGTCAGGACCACTTTGGGGGATGTAATGTACCCTTAGCAAGATTTTACCCCTCCTTTCCAGAGCAGACACAGGCAACTCATCCACAAATAGTATTCCACATTTTTTTAAAAAAATTATAAATGTCAAAAAAAAAAAAACTGGTGGTATACCAGGAGCCTCCAAGAGGATGATGATCATCAGGTAAAAAATTCAGCAAATCAGGCTAAAGATAAGGCATATCAATTATGCTCTGAATATTAAATTAGCCAACTGGTGGCCATTTCTACAGCGATGCTATAGAAAGGAAACAGCAGAAATCGCTTTTTCCCCCCCTCTGTGTATAATCACCAAGAAACATGAAAGCAGAGATTAAAAAGGAAAAAATTTTTCCTGTCTTGCTTGTCCAGTCAAGCTAACCTTCACAATGCACAGTGTTTATTGGTACATGTGTGTGTTCAGCTGCGTCTGACTCTTTGTGACCCCATGGACTGTAGCCCACCAAGCTTCTCTCTCCATGGGATTTTCCAGGCAAGAATACTGGAGTGGGCTGCCATTTCCTACTCCAGGGGATCTTCCCTACCCAGGGATCGAACCCTCATCTCTTGTGTCTCCTGCACTGGCAGGTGGATTCTTTACCACTGCGCCACCTGGGAAGCCTGGCAGTTTATTGGTGGAAAAACTGCCAACTTCTAGATGAGAGGCAGGGTTATTCTCGCCTGTTATTCCACCACCAAACTGTGTTTTTTTCTGAAAGGCATTAAAATGGAGGGAAAACAACCACTGGCCACTCACTGGGATTGTTCTCAAGGATTCTAGACACACTATAAGTAATTCAGTGAGTCACTCACAAAGACCCTGGCTCTGTGAGTTTTTGGTTGCAGCATTCAGGCAAGCCAAAGGTAATCAGTGCCACTGAAATGCAGTGCAATACTCTTATCAGAAGATGTCATTTTTCTCTAAATGTCATATATACAATTTTTATTGGAGCGTGATGACAGATAGTGAATAACTTAACATAAATTTGCATAATACAATACAGCTGTTAATTTATGAGCATATTAAAGCACAAAGTTTTGTCGTTTGGGGCACTTACTCTTTTGCAACTTTCTCTCCTGTTTGCTTTTTATTTATTTCTTACTTAGGGTTGCTGGATAAAATACAGGTGTCTGGTTAAATTTAAATTTAAATTTCTGATAAACAATGATTCATTTATTAGTATGAGTCTGTTTCATGCAGTATTTGGGACATACTTATATTAAAATATGATTCATCATAGATCTGAAATTCACATTTAATTAGATGCTTGTATTTTTATTTGATAAATGTGGTACCTCGATTCTTGCTTCATGAACACCTTGGCCTCCATTGGCTCCTTGCTGGCAGGGGAAGAGGAGCTGTTGTGGAGGAATCTCTGGGCCCTTGGTATCTTCATGCAGATTCAAAAGGATCAGGTTCTAGAAGAGCCAGGGCAAAGGGAGAAACTGAGGTAGCCAGACACCTATAGTTTTCTGGCAGTGCTGGGGGTGTTCATGCTATGTTTTTCAAACTTTTTGACCACAACCCATCATAGGAAATATAATTTATTTTATTTTTTAAGATAAATTTGTTAAATTTTAATAAATATTTATTTATTTACTTGGCTGTACCAGGTCTTGGTTGCAGCATGCAAACTCATAGTTGTAACATGTGGGATTTAGTTCCCTAGCCAAGGATTGAACCTGGGCCCCCTGCAATGGGAGCACAGTATTTAGCCACTAGACCACCAGGGAAGTCCATAGAAATATAATTTATAATTTACCCCAATACACACATAGCTTTGTCACTTAAAATTTTTGTGAAGCAATAAGTAGTCTTCTGGTATTCCCAGGTGGCTCAGTGGTAAAGAACCTGCTTGCCAGTGCAGGAGCCCTGAGTTCAATCCCTGAGTTGGAAAAATCTCCTGGAGGAGGAAATGGCAACCCACCCTAGTGTTCTTGCTGGGACAGTCCCATAGACAGAGGAGCCTAGTGAGCTATAGTCCGTGGGGTCGTAAAGAGTCAGACATGACTGAGCACGCACACAAGCAGTTTTCTCCGTGTGATAGACTCTTCTATTCTATTTCATTTTTAAAAATTCTGGTCTTAATCCTCTAAATTGAATTCATAATTCCCTAAAGGCCACATTTTGAAAAACACTGGGTTAGATGGTGACAGCTCAGGAAAGTGAATGAGGAGATTTAAAACTCCACTTTACGAAGAGGAAAACGTGTCAGATCAATTAAGAGACCTTCCAAGTCATTTCACTGATTTGTGGCCAAACTAGGAATGAAGCTTATGCATGCGTGCATGCTCAGTTGCTTCAGTTGTGTCCGACTCTTTGTGACCTTATGAACTGTAGTCCGCCAGGCTCCTCTGTCCATGGGATTCTCTAGGCAAGTATACTGGAGTGGGTTGTCATGCCCTCCTCTAGGGGGTCTTTCTGACCCAGGGATCCAACCTATGTCTCCAGCACTGCAGGCTGATTCTTTCACCGCTGAGCCACAGAAGAAACCCATGAATGAAACGCGGGTCTGCCACCTCCCAAGCCTGTGTTTTGCTTTCTTTCTATCACACTTTCTAGCATCCATTTTCCTGATCTCCAGGTTATAATCCACATTCTGAGAGCCACATTTTTTGGTTTTGTTTTCTCTAATTATATTACATCTATACCATTTTGTTATGACTTCATGCTCTTCTAAAATTCCCAAGATTTATATAAATTTCTGATCTAAACTGACTACATCATTGCTTGTGACATCTGACTTATATCGACATTTAAACTAATTCATCTTGGTACTTACCCTTTGATCTTTAGCATCTTACTGCTCTCCTCCCCCACCGAGCCCAACCTTGTCTAGTGAGAAAAATGTCTCAGGACCTCTTTTCAGTGCATCCTCCCTAGCACCCCCACCCCCGGGACTGGCACTGTCAGAGATGTAGAGAAAACATTAACTATTAATTGTTGGCATTCATTCTCCCTAATCTATGAAGTTGATAGACTATCTGTTATGAATATTCCCTTTTACAGAGTTGAGACAACATTGGCTCAGCAAGGTTAAGTATCTTGCTCAGAGTCACACAGCAAATACAGAATTCAAGTTTTCTTGCTCTGACTCTTACGCTCTGTCATCAGGACATGGAGATCTGCTAAGATGCCTGCAAACTGGCAGGAAAAAGACATCAATCTAAGAGATGTCCATATATATTGCATATTTTTCTCACATGCTAAGTCTAAATATTAAAAGTACATACAGAAGTTTTCGCATCTTATTCAGTTTACTATCCTCTAGATCCTCTCCACAGCCACCTACCCCACACATTTTTTTTCCTAGTTATAGTAGACAAATTCCAGGGAAACGCATGGTCTCTGAAGCACTCCTCTTCCTCTTGCAACTCTGCAAGAGTACATCTTGGCTTGCAGTATTCAAATTCAGGGGCTCCTTCCAATATTTTTGTTAGCTCAGTAGTCAGTCAATTTACACTGGAAGTCAGTCTGGCACTCTCCCATCCCATGGAATGAGCTTGCCCTTTGGCTCCTCTTGAGCTACCAGTGGAAAAGGTGATTCTGGGCAACCCCACAGGGCTCACGGCAGGGAACCTCTGCCATCCCTCCAGGGAAGTCCAAAGCAAGACCCACAGATAGCATTCAGCAAGTCCCATGGCCCTTTCACCAACTGACCTTCACCCACCCTGGATGGAGTCAGGCTGACAGGTAAGAACACAGGCTTCAGGTCAGACTCTCCATCTCAAAGCCAGGCAGAGCCTGCAAAGCAGGCTAAACCTGTCTCCTCAGATGTAAAAGGGGATAATAATCGTATCTGATTAAGTGAGATAACGTGCAAGTGCTCAGCACACAGCTTGGCACCTAGGGGCTCTCCAGAAACACTCATTTCTATTTTGCTGTTGTTTCAAATCTTCCCATTATCCGCATCTTACGAATCATTTCAGAAACCCTGCCTGTGTGTGTGCTCAGCCGCTCAGTCGTGTCCAATGTTTTGTGACCCCTTGGACTGTAGCCCACCAGTCTCCCCTGTCCATGGGATTCTCTAGGCAAGAATACTGCAGTGGGTTGCCATTTTCTCCTCCAGGGGATCTTCCCAACCCAGGGATCAAACCGGCATCTCCTGTATTGCAGACGGATTCTTTACCTGCTGAGCCATCGTGGAAGCCTCAGAAACCCTATGTTGTCACATGTCCACTCCGAGTGTTCTTCCCCACAAAACTACAGCCAAGCTGCTACTCCACCCAGGGTCTCAGCATCTCCTCCCCACCCCTACCACCCCCAGGTCTCTCATTGCATGGTTCCTCTGAGCACCCCCGCCCCCCACTACCACTTTCAGCTCAGAACATTTCTGCCCTTGTTCTATTCCAACAAAACTCGCTCTTTCAATACCCCAGTTGCCAAGACACTATTTTCCACTTGGACTTGGAAGGATTTCAGTGATCACTGGTTGGTCCCAGACACCAGGCCCTGCAGGAGACTGATCCTCCAGCCGCTTGCTCCAGGAATGCAGGCTCCTCTCTCTCATGTCACATGGCTGGACAAGACGATTAATCCATTGATCCATTCCCCTATAGCATCTGACCATGACTTCATTATGGGACCACATAGAACAGTCTTTTTAAAAGTTGGAGGCTACAGCCCCCCTGGCTTCTGCCCTGTTTCCCATGTGGCAAGGTTGCAAGCCCCCTGCCTACATGAGGCCCCCTCCAGCCTGACTGACGCTGTTCGTCTTGGGTGAGACATCTGGAGCGGTGGCAGCCACTTCCACGAGAGCGGTTTCCCAGAGCCAAAGTGGCCCCGTTAGTAACTGACCATCTAGTTACCGCCCCTGAATTTATCAAAATCTACCTCAGTTATTGTAACCCTGTAGCGTAGTACGTCCTGTAAGTTTAAAATACACTGGATGAAAAACGTAATTCCTTTTATTTGCTCCCCAAAGTTAACTCTTTCAAGCATTCTGCACACTCAGTCGCTTCAGCTGTGTCTGATGTGTTGTTATCCTATGGACTGTAGCCCACCAGGCTCCTCTGTCCATGGGGATTCTCTAAGCAAGAATACTGGAGAGGGTTGCCATTCCCTCCTCCGGGGGATCTTCCTAACCCAGGGATCAAACCCGTGTGTCTTATGCGTCCTGCATTGGCAGCCGGCTTCTTTACCACTAGCACCCCCCTGGGAAGCCCTCACATGAAGCGGGGCAAACAAGTGCACATTTTACCCTCCTCGGATCTTTTCTTGAAAACTCTTAGCTCCGTTGTGGTTTTTCACTTATTGATGGGATTGACGTCTCCTGCAAGGGGCTAGGAGCGCCACGTAGGGAGGGACTCACTACAGCAGCCCCCACGCAGCACGGGACCTGGGGCACCCGGAGGACCCTGAGGGAGGAGCAGGGGAATCCCTCCTCTAGACTCTGATGAACTCCATCTGCTGCTGTCTTGTGTCCCAGACAGTTGGGGTCCTAGGCCTGAGGCCCTAGGCTGGCGAAGCACCCAGGGCCCGATCCCATTCTCAGCCTGGTCTCCAGGGAGGTGTGAGAACTGAGCAGTCATTCTAGGATCATCTTCAGGGAGCAGCCAAGTCAAAGAGCTGGTCAGGCCTACCAGAGATGCGGCCAGTCTGAACCAAGTGGCCGAGTGACGGAACTGAGGGGACCAGCCTAGATGGACCTGGGGAGGCCAAATAAGGCTACAGCTGCCGCAGCAACAAACACTCGCCAGGCCTGGGCAGCCCAGGCCACGTTAAGTGCTATCCACGAGCCAGGCACTCGGCCGACTACGACTTGATGGAGGAGAGCTAGTACTGTCCCCATTTTACCCATAAGAAACTGAGGCTGATGGTTAAGCTGACCATGGCTGCACAGTTGGGTAGTGGTGAGACACCAACCCAGACTTGGGCAGAATGACTCCTGTGTGCGTCTAAGTGCTGTGTGACCTTCTCCCAGGGTGGAAGTTTAAAGTGGGAAGCAGGAGGCAGAGCCTAGAAGAATTCCTCAGGCTCTCTGCACAGGGCTAGAATTTCTACCACGTTCCAGAAGTGGTGGGCTTGAGCAGTGCCCCGGGAAGTTGCACGTACAGCCTTGAGCTTGGGTCTCTCTTAAAGCTTCCCTCCGGGACAGCACAGGGTCCCCGGTGATCCCGGGGTGAACCGTTGTGATGCTCTTTCCACAGCAGAGCCCAGAGGCCTGGGGGAGTCTGGATCCCGGGTCTCACTTCCACCCCCAAACAGAAGCTAGTTTCAAATCCACACACACCGAGAGGCCAGAGTTACCAGCCCTGAAGGCTGACAACAGTTCTAATAACCTGGGCCAGAGATTGGATGCATTTTCTTTCGACTGTATTTCACTCTTTTCAATTCATCTGGCCATTATTCTCACAGGGACCGCAGGACCGAAGGCTCCTTCCCTGGCTACATACATATAAAGCCTCACCCCGTGCTTCCGGGTTTCACTTGCCATAAATCAGTTTTCAGGGCCTCTGAGCCTAAAACAATCACCTAATTATAAAACACATGTTTGATTATAACACGAGCCTTCCACTAAGATTACTCATCAGAAAGGTAACCCACGGGGACATTAAGAGCTTTCTGAAATGAGTTCCAGATATTTTGACTTTAAATCCATATCATTGTTGCCCTATTTTTTAAGTTATCTTTTTTTTTTTTTTTTAATAAATTTATTTATTTTAGTTGGGGGCTAATTACTTTACAATATTGTAATAGTTTTTGCCATACATTGACATGAATCAGCCATGGGTTTACATGTGTTCCCCTTCCCGGACCCCCCACCCACCTCCCTCCCCATCCCATCCTTCTGGATCATCCCATTGCCCCGGCCCTGAGCCCTTGTCACATGCATCGAACATGGAATGGTGCTCTGTTTCACATATGACAATACACATGTCTCAATGCCATTCTCCCAGAACGTCCCACCCTCACCTTCTCCCTCAGAGTCCATAAAATTGTTCCATGCGTCTGTGTCTCTTATTCTGTCTCGCATATAGGGTTATCGTTACCATATTTCAAATTCCATATATATGCATTAGTATACTGTATTGTTGTTTTTCTTTCTGGCTTACTTCACTCTGTATAATGGGCTCCAGTTTCATCCATCTCAGTAGAACCGATTCTAATGTATTTTTTTAATGGCTGAGTAATATTCCATTGTGTATATGTACCACAGCTTCCTTATCCATTCGTCTGCTGATGGACATCTAGGTTGCTTCCATGTCCTGGCTATTGTAAACAGTGCTGCGATGAACATTGGGGTACACGCGTCTCTTTCAATTCTGGTCTCCTCGGTGTATATGCCCAGCAGTGGGATTGCTGGGTCATATGGCAGTTCTATTCCCAGTTTTTTAAGGAATCTCCACACTGTTCTCCATAGTGGCTGTACTTAAGTTATCTTTTTAAAAAGTCACTGGGAAAATAAGTAATCTGGGGGTCCCAAAGATCGGAGCAGGTTGACCAGGGCACTTTTTGCCTTGACCTAGAAGATTCTCTGGGTCACAGACCCTTCTGGAGCTCCGAGGGTAGTGGCATTCATAAAGGAATGGTGCTTTTCCTTCAGGCAGATTTTCCCAGTTTTACACAGTTCAACTCCCAAACCAGAAATCCAACTCTGCTTCCTGTTCGGCTAGGTTTTCGGAAAGGACTCTCTCTTCCTCACTGGGGCGGCGCTCACGGCATCCTGTGGGCTGGGCCAAGCAAACAGATACGAGTGCGATTTCTGGGGAAGCTGATGGCTCCCTAGAGGGGTCTACAAGCCTTGAGAAGTTCCCGAGGGTGCCCCTCCTTTGGCTAGATTTAAGTCCATTTCCTCCTGCCAAGCCCTTAGCAGAAATTAAGAACAGTTGGGCACCGTGCTATTTTCAGTAAACTTTGCAAATATACTCACTGCTCTGGCCACGATCTTCAGGGGTGGCCCCTTTGGCCCCTTGTTCTTTGAGAAGACTGCTGGGCAGAGCAAAGGCTGCCTGTGGGCCCGGCGCCTCCCCAGATGCTCAGAGCACTTAAAGGTCAAGTCCAAGGAAAGCAATAAGACAGGGACTCTCCAGATCTAACACGTGAGAGCAGGTGCCCGAGAAATTCTCTGTGGCTTTCTCTCCCTTCCTGGGAGCAGAGGGGTGAGACGGGGCCTCGCCAGCCAGAGCGCCCTGCTGGCACCCAGGGGACTATGAGGTGTCTCTGTGGCCCCGTCTGCTCCTGGCCTGGGTTTGGGGACACTCAGGATGCGCCCAGGTACTCCCTCTTCCTGGATTCTCCCAGCTGACCCCTCGTGTGCTCCTGCCAGGTTTCTGTCCCGGCTTATGAAGCGTCCACCCCTGATCCCAGCTGCTCCTCCTCCTCCTCCAATGCCCTGCTGAATAAGGAAGGAAAAAGCCTGCCTTTCCTGTTTTTCTTTTTGTGTGTGTGTGTGTGTGTGTGTGTGTATTTGTTTAAAACTTTTTATTTTGTGTTGGGGGATAGCCGATTAACAATGCTGTGATAGTTTCAAGTGAACAGGGAAGGGGCTCAGCCGTGCATATACACGTATCCCTTCTCCCCCAAACTCCCCTCCCATCCAGGCTGCCTCAAAACATAGAGCAGAGTTCCTTGTTCCTGTTTGTCTTTACTTGGCCTTATCATGGCCTCTGGAATTGAGTAGATGGGTCCTTCAGTGGGCCCTATGAAAATGAAAGTCGTTCAGTCGTGTCTGACTCTTTGCAACCCCATGGACTGTAGCCCAGCAGGTTTCTCTATCCATAGGATTCTCCAGGCAAGAATACTGGAGTGGGTTGCCATTCCCTTCTCTAGGGAATCTTCCTGACCCAGGGATCGAACCAGAGTCTCCTGCATTGCAGGCACATTCTTTACTGTCTGAGGCAATGAGCCCTATGAGCCCCTCTTTCTGCCAGGCTCCATCCCCTCTCTGCCTACTGACTTTCCGCACAAACCCCTCTGAGCCTCAGTTTTCTCAGCTGTAAAATAACAGCTCAGTGGGACTCCCCTGGTGGTCCAGTGGCTGGGGCTCTGTGCTCCCTACACAGGCACCCCGAGTTCTATTCCTGGTTGGGAAGCTGGGTCCTACATGCCGCAACTAGGGATCCCTTGAACTGCAACTGAGACCCAATGCAGCCAAATAAATAAATAAATATATATATATATATATATATTTTTTTTTTAATAATGGCTCAGTGAGATGATCTGCTGAAACTCACCCTGTGCCCACCCCCAGAACTGGGTCAGGAATGCTGAGCGAAGCTGTAGGACTTTGTGCTGGTCTCCCGTCTCCCTCCCCAACCTTTTCTCCACATCTCCCCATTTCCCCACCCTCGCTCAAGGCCTTGGCTCCAGGGGGAAGATGGACCAGCTGCGAGGGCACAGCTGGCATCCAGGGGCTCGGGGGAATGCTTTGCTCAGGCCGCCTCTCCTCCTGATAAATGCACACATGGGTCCGCCATTTATGGGCAGATTCACCAGCTCCAGCAGGAGAGCCTCCAGCAGCCTGGGCCTCCCGGAGCAAGTGGCTGCCTTGAGAGGAGGGAGCTGGAGGCGGCAGCTGGCCCCCAGACCTGTCACCATGAGGCACACGGCCCTCATGGTGTCCTCCAGGGAGCCCAGCCTCGTTTGTGTGCTTCGAGGGCATCCCACCACCTCTGGCCCTGACCCCCCGGGGCTGCCAGACTGTGAGGATCTCGGCCCAGGAGCTCCTGGGGGCTGCTCTGCCACCACCCGATCAAGGGTGATGTAAATGGCTTTGCCCGGCTCCCCGGTGCCCACCCTCTCAGGGCGGCCTCTCTGTCCCCTGGGTGTCCAAGTGTCCATCCCTGCCCTCACAAGTGTCCCCACCCGGTCTACAGCTGAGGTCTTGGCGCCAGGGCCCTCTGCACCTATGATCCCGCAAAACCACTCCAGCCAGTTGGTCCCGTCTCCTTTGGGGCCTCTTGGTGCGATACAGTCACCTGGAGGGACCCCAGCCTGTCCCCACCCCAAGGTTAAGTCCCCCTTGAGAAGCCTCACTGTTGTGCAGGGAGAAAGGCAGTCAGGCCTTGAGGCTGATGGAGACTGTCTGACACGAAGCAGCAAGCACGGAAGACAAAAGAAACAAACAATTCCTTAAGATCCACGGCCAAAACAAATTGCCATAATTAACACGTGCCGCTGCAACCAGCTAGCGGCTGAGACGTGGCTGGCGTTGAGGCAGAGGCATGAGCCGCAGAGAGCACGCACTCCAGTAAAACGGCAATAAATGATGCGGCTGTGATGGAACGCGTTTCAATTTGGTTCCAAAACCTTGCTTAAGTGCTTTTATTGTTTCTGTGTGAAAGAACAGAAAAGCTGTTTGGAAATTGCTGCTAAAGAAACTGCACCACCTCGTCTTTCTGACCCCCTAGCCCCCACCCCGGGGCAGGTTCCGTGGCCCCTAGGATGGCCCCTCCAAGTTCCCAGGGCACGCACACTCCCCTCCAACAGAGCCCGGCACCCAGGTGTCTCCTGGCCTTCTGTGCCTTCAGGAAAGGAGCGCTGGCCATCTCCACCCCGCCCCCGGGACCCGCTCCCGGGACCCTGTGGGATACACAGCAGGCACGAGGTGACAGCCAGCCCAGAAGAGTGATGGTCAGGGCATGGAAGCAGCACTTTATAAACATCAAGGGGACCCCAGAGGTGGCTCAGGGGGACCCTTGCAGGACAGGGGAAATTCCTTAATAGAAGAGATCTTTTTAGAAAGTTCCCTAAATTAATACTAAAAATAAAAGCAGAAACATAGGAACACGATCAACAGAATCTTATTTTCACGGGAGGAGGGGTAGGGAGGGGTGATTTGCCATCTTGTGGCCACAGTCACCCATCCAGGGTTTGTTCCACATGAAAAGGATGGCCCAATAGCAGAGGTAAGAAAACCAAAATAGGATTGACAAATGTGAGGCCAGGATGGGGAGGGGTGGAAGCCCCCCCAGCCTGGGCAGCTCTGCTGCCAAGGCTTCCTTGGATGCCTTGAAGGAGAGGCAAGGAACATGGGCTGGGAGCCGTTCCGTGAGATGCCGCGGGCCCCCCACCCCGCCACCCCCGATTTCATGAGATGGAGCGTGTGGCTCTCGTTTCGGGGAAGCCATTCTGTGACCTTCTTTCCCTCCTGCAGGCGTGGTGGGGCACGTGAAGGGTGGAGGATGGCATGGAGTAGCTGTCATCTCCCCTCATGCCCACACCGGAGGGGTGAGCCCTCCACATCTGTAATGTGGTTAGAGGGGATGGATCTTCCAGGCCCCTCCTGAGAGGCCGAGCGCAGGGGGTAGCCGGGGGACCACCTGCAGGCCAGCTGGCAGGAGCCTGGCCGTCTGGCCTCGGCAGCCCCCCTCCACCTGGGGCCCCAGCCTGCACCCAGCAGACCAGAGCCGGAGCACGAATGCCTTGGCCTCAGCTCCTCTGAAGAGCAATCAGCTCTCAAGGCTCTAAGCACATGCCATCTGTGATTTAGTAAGTCTCCTCCCACCCCTAATTCAATTTAAAAGAAAAAAAAAATTCCTTCCTATGGACCTAATTCTTATTTATCCAAACCTCCTCCTCCAGCTCCCAGTAAAGGAGAGGAATGCGTTTTTGTGTACCTGGGCCCACAGCAGTGAGGACACTCGTGTCAGCTGTTACTCTAGGGCCCATTTTCATATGTTTTGCCACTATCAAGGACATTCTTGGCAAGGGAGTGAAGTGAAAGTCGCTCAGTCACGTCCAACTCTTTGCGACCCCATGTACTAACAATCCATGGAATTCTCCAAGGCAGAATCCTGGAGTGGGTATCCCTTCCCTTCTCCAGGGATCTTCCCAACCCAGGGATCGAATCTCCTGCATTGCAAGTGGATTCTTTACCCACTGAGCCACCAGGGAAGCCCCCAAAAAACTGGAGTGGGTAGCCCTTCCCTTCTCCAGGGGATCTTCCCGGCCCAGGAATCGAACCAGGATCTCCTGCATTGCAGGTGGATTCTATGCCAGCTGAGCTACCAGGCAAGGGAGAATTTTCACTAAAAGCCACCTGCCACAGAAAAGGGGATACGGCTAAGCCCGCCTTGGGTGGAAGAGATGAGGAGGTGGCAAGATGGTCCTCAGGAAACTCCAGCTCTTCCAGGGCCTGGCTGTGTGGCTCGAGGCAAACCACCCGAGCTCCAGAAAGCCCAACTCCTTCTGAGAAAAGTGGGTTCTTCTGAGGACCCATCAAGACGACGGGGAGGCCCTCGGTTCGGAGCTTGGCAGAGGCAAGAGATGAGAGGGGGGTTTCCAAGGAAACAGCTCGGCTGTAGCCCCTGCTGCATCTAATGGGGTTTATCTTCCAGCCTCCTCTGATGAGAGGAGTGGAGACTTCTCATCAGCATCCCCCTCCCACCACGGTCCCAGCTAAATTCTTAATTCTCATCAGCACAGCTGTTTCCATGTCTCCCGGGATGACCCCAGGCTCGCAGCTACCACTCATAGGGTCGCTCAGGTACCAAAGCAGGAGAGTTACAAACCCAACTCATTGAGAAAAACCCCTACAGGGCACTCATAAGGAATCTGCACTACAACCTTCAAGGTGTGGTTTCTCCCCATTTTACAGATGAGCAAACTAAATGTTGACATGGCTTAATATCTTGCCTGCTGTCTTCCAGCTAGGCCTGAAGAATCTCTGCTCTTCCTGTTTATAATTCTGCCTGCCGCTCATAAATTTCAAAATCTCAGGAGTTAATTGGGGTGAAAGTGTTAGCCGCTCAGTCATGTCTGACTCTTTGTGACCCCAAGGACTGGAGCCCACCAGGCTCCTCTGTCCATGGGAGTCTCCAGGCAAGAATACTGACGTGGGTACCCATTCCCTTCTCCAGGGGATCTTCCCAACCCAGAAATGGAACCTGGGTCTCCCACATTGCAGGCAGATTCTTTACAATCTGAGCCAACAGGGAAGCCCTCAGGAGTTATTACACAAATAAACAAAACAAGCAAAAAACAGTTAATTGCTCTTTAGACTTTTTTGTAGCTTCAAAACTTATGCTTAACTATTGTTGGGTTTATATTAAAGCTGAGCTGGTCTAGTAGAACTTTTTAAAGAATAGTTAAGTGAGAATTTCTGTATGGGCAAAAGTGAGGGCAGGTCCGCTCAGCTCTCCGGGCTGTGGCTGCTCATTGGAACAATGGAAAGGTTGAACTCTTATTGCTTCTTAGTCTCTGATCTTTCCTCCCAGTCACGTGTTAGCTGAGAGTACTGGGTGACTCTCCTTTCCCCTGGACTGGCCACCAGATAAGCCTCACTTCCAGCATTTGTTAAAGTCAGGTACCAGATGCCACTTGGACCTCTGGACATCGTTCTTAGGAAAGGAGATTTTTTTGCTTTTGCTTTTCTTTTTTTTTTTTAGCTTCAGCCTAGCTTTTCCCACTTACATCCTGAACTGTGAAAATGGACTGAGCAGGCAACAGAGAATTTAAAATGAGCTGGGGGAAAAAAAAAAGTCCTGCGACAATAAATTGCATCACAGTGGCGATCTCTATCTAACCAGAAAATTCTCAGCCCAGACAATGGCTCATTTATTTCCAACAATATTCAATACAGCGGAATTCCAGGCCCACAAAAGGATTTCTACAGATTCTTGGAGTTGCTTGCAAAGGGGTTTAACCTACATAGAAAAGAGAGCTATTCAATTATAGATTCCCAGGCGTGAGGGATACCTTTGTAAATAAATTGTAAGGTGGTCTGCTGAAAAGGTGGCTTCTTCCCTGAGGTGGGGAGCACCTCACCTCCTGACAGTGCGAGGGAGCAGGGCCAGGCCTCACCTGGGGAGGGTGTTTGGGTGAACATCTGGGTTGAGATGTCTGCTGGCAGGGTGGGGAGCAGAGCATGATACAGGAGGATAGGAGCCCCCTCTTCCAGGCCCTCAGCTGATACATTTTATAAATATCCAGGCAAGTCAGCCTTGCAAGACTCCCGGGCTTTACAAATACATTTCAGATTCCACGGTCAGCGAGACCGTGTTCTGAGCACGGGAGGCAAAGAGGCGGCAGGAAACAGGAGGGCGGGGAGGGGTCTGGAAGCAGCCTTCTAAATTTAACATGCAGTTGCTTTTAGGCCAAGTGGATGAAGAGCAAATTCCAGCGCTTAAAGCTCTTATCTTTGTTTACCATTTCCCCAAACAGTAAGTGACCTGGGCTCTGCTTTCAGCCTGAATTAGCAACCAAGATGCACGCAAGAATGAGCGATGGGATGCTGGGGGCTGGGCCAGGGGGATAAACAGCGCAAGCTGACCACTCCCCACCTTGACGGGACATTTGCCCGAGTGACCCGATGTGACATCGCAGGCTGTCCCTGGGCAGGCGAGGGTGTGGTCGTGATGCGTCCGACCATCCCAGATAGGGGAGGACCATAGAGCCTTCCACTTCCTTGATGAGGGAGCCTAGAGCGACCTTTTCTGATGCTCAATAATAGCCTCTCAACATCTCCAGCGGGCAAGGAGCGTGGCTGCTTTATTAACTTCCAGTCATTTGAAAATCCCTCTGTGTATGTTGAGGCATAATTTTTTCTCTCTGGGACTTATCACTGGGCTTGGTTCCCTCCTCAGTCACTGTAGGAGCCGCATGTCCTTTTTGTCACACCCCTGCCACACAGACAGGTGGCCGCGCCCTCACGTCTCCCCGTGGTTTGCCCTGTTGTCCGGAGTTCTCCCAGTGTGCCTCACTGAAGCGAGTCGGTCCACTTTACTCGTCCTGGTCCCACCTCTCTCCCTGCCCATCCCTCAGCCTCACAGATGCCGACTTTGGCCTCACCTTTCTCCCCAGATGACGGCCCAGTGGCCTTTCCGGCACCTCTGCCGTCTTCCCCTGGACAGTCCTCACATTTCAGTCCTCGGTGCTGTGCTTTTCTCTCCTCCCTCCATATCAGAGGACTTGCGCACCCACTATGGGCTGAACTGGACACCATCCCCTGCTGGGGCCCCCAACACCGCCCTACCAAAGCCAAGATCTTCCTGAAAGAGGCAGCTCCACCCAGGGCCATCCCAGTTCCCTCTTGTTTTTTTCAGCCACCCCAGGATGAAATCTGAAAATCACTTTTATCTCTTGGTTCCCTGACCCCTTATATCCAGAGACTTGTCTGCCAGGCTAGTCATCCTTTGCACCAATGACTCTGAGAATTACCCTGGGAGATTTTAAAACCATATTAACTCCTGTGCCCAGTCCAGACCAATTAAAGTGGAATGTTTCTAAGTGGGGCTGGGCATCAGCTGGGAACAGCCAAGAGGGAGAGTCACTGCTAACATTCCTCCTGTTTCTACCCCGTTTCTTGTTCTGACAGCTGGCACTGTCCTCAGAGCTCATCATCTCTGCCTGGACTCCTGCATAGTCTCCTGTTTTATTGCCTTATCCCCCAACACTTCCAACTATCCCTCCATGTCATTATCAAGTTACAAAATATCTTCCGTGTGTCACCTCTATGCGTCAAACACCTTCAGTGGCTCCCTAGTACCAAAATAACAAATCCTTGAACAAGTAGACTGTTTCCCGAACATATAGTAAGTGGTAGGTATGGGGCCGTACCCCCAACACTCTGCGAAGTGTAGGTCAGGTACTCAATGTCTATCTGAGGGGAGAATGAACAAAAAAAAATATTTCTTTGCAAATTAATGCCATAACTCCCTCCGCAAGGGCAGAGAAAATGGGCTGGGTATTTAACTATCATTTACTAAGGGGGTTATTTCTTTAAACATCACCTATAATCAACTGTGGGCAATCCCTGCTAATGGAGAGAACTGAATCCTAAATATTACAACACAGCAGATAATTCAAAAACTCGAATCTGGTTGATCTGGGAATGTGTTTTACACTTTTGAGGGCTTGCGTCTGATAACTGAGATGATTTTAAAATTAGGTAATTAGATGTGTCTTATTTGTTCCTCCCCCTACCCAGTCCCCATACATACTCTAGGAATAAATAACTCAGCTCCCAAAATAATACGCTATTTTTTCCTCTCAACCCTTTCCTGAAATAGAGATAGTGGTTACATTTCAGGGTACTGAAGGGGGCAGGCAGAGGGAAGAAGGCAGAAACCCACAGTGACAGTAAATAGAGGGGATGGGATGAGGGGTGTCAACAAACTGCCCTTCAACTGATTCACCATTAAAATGTAGCCAGTACACACAACCAGCCTGCAAACTGCTCACAACATCTGCTAAAGCTGACCACACACATCCCGCGACCCAGCAATTCCACCCCTAGGTACATACCCAATAGAATCGTGACCCACATTCACCAAAAGCCACACACACAAGAGTGTCCCGCTTTCTTCATAATGGCCCCCAAACTGGGGACAGTGCAAATGTCCACCCAGAGCTGGAAGGATGGACAGATATGGAATGGACACACAACTCCACACCATACCACCAATGAGTCTCAAAGACACAATGGTGAACACAGGAAAGCAGGTGCAAAAGCCGAGGTACTGGATGTTCCATTTACATAAAGTTTATAAAAAGGCAAGATAACCTCTTGTTTCAGGGGTCAGGGTGATGGTTACTCTTTCTTGGGAGAGCTCTGATGGGAAGGGGTCACCGAGGTCCTTGGGAGTGCTGGAACCGTTTTGCATCCTGATTTGGATGCTGGTGACTCAGGCGCACTTACTTCGTGAAAATTCACTAAGCACTACACTTTTGTTTGCGTTATATCGAATACTTTCCTGTGTGCATGTTATTCTTCCAGAAGATATACAAAGGAAAGTAAGGGAGGAAGGAGAGGAGGGGAGAGAGAGGATGAAAGGAGAGTGGGAGGGTGGCAATACTTAATGGTAAAATCCTTGAAATCTGAAGATCTGCGTTTAGTTCTCATTCTGCCATGTGCTGTGTGACCTTGGACAAGCCACTAACCTCTCTGAGTCTTTTTTTTTTTCATCTATGAAATAGGAAACAAAAATGCCCTACCTGCTTCACAGTGCAGTTGTGAGGACCAAATGGTGTAAGGGATATAAAAATTCTTCAGAAGGCAGTAGAGTACTGCAGGAGAAGAGTATGATTATTGTCATAATAGAGCTCTGCAGACAGACTTCCTGCAGAGTGGCAGGACCATCAATAAAGCTGAACCCAGGGCAGTCAGCAGGGAGGGCTGACATGGTGGCGGGGTGTGTGTCTGTGTGTGTGTGGGCACAGGCAGGCTGGTTTACGGTCTTTCATTACATCTCCTCATCTAATCCCTTAATGGCCTGGGCCTCAGTGTACAAGAGCACCTGGAATAATCCCTGTGTTTATGTGAGATGGGTCGGTCTCATTCCTTTTAAAGCGGATATAAATAGATGCCACACACACCCTCCTAATTACCTTTTCTAAGGTAGGACGCTTGTCGACTTCTAAACCTGCCAAATTCTTTAGATTAGCATATGCAGGACTGTCTGGGTATTAGGGAGGCAAGCCAGCCATGTAGAAGAACACCCCCACCCCCAACAGCTTTCCCCCTATTACTTCTCACTCCAGGCCTGAAACAGCTCCCTCCGAACATCTGTGGATGTCAAAGTTGAAGAGTCAGAGCCAGAAGAACCCCAGCGCCCCAGTTTAAGTGGGCCATGCGGAACCCAGGCCTGGGCTCAGCCTCGCCCTGGGGACTCAGCGCTCTCTGCCTGGAGGCTGGCCACCAGGGACTACGGGTTTTCTTCTGGGTCAGTGGGCAAAAGGGCACAGTGAGAGCTGCCACATTCTCCATGGGAGGATTCCATCTTGTGGTCCATGTCCCCTGGAGAATGAGCGCAAGTAGAGACCTTGAGTCTTCCCGGGTCTCTGTTGTCCCTTCTGTCCCTAGGCTTGAACTCCCTAGGCCTTATCTTATGGGACGCCAGGGTCCCAGCTTCTAGTGGGTGGGGGCTGACCTGACCCCACCCACTATGTGCAACACTAAGTCTGGTGCATGTTTGTGAGCACTTAGCAATACCGTCTGATGCTGGTACTTCTTGGGAGGAACAACATTGAGGCCTCCCCCACTTCTATTTCCTTTAGAAAAATAAGAAAACATTAATTTTTCTATTAGATCCCTGAGCCTTCAGGAAAAGCCTTTTTGAAAGCAATGACATTTTAATTTTCTTTTTATCACTGTACTCCACATGGTATCAGCACACAGCCAGAGTGAGGTGTACATGTAGGTGTGACTCAGAGTGTGTGTGTATAACTTGCAGAGAAAATGGCACACAAAAATCCAAATGTAGCAAAGTGAGGTTAATAGGCAAGGATAGTATTTCCTACTTAAAATTATTTATCAATAGAGTTTCCCACAGAGTTCCCTTGTGTGTGCTTGTACTCAGTCATGTCCAATACTTTGTGACCCCATGGACTGGAGCCCACCAGGCTCCTCTGTCCATGGGATTTCCCAGGCAAGAATACTGAAATGGGTTGCCATTTCCTCCTCCAGGGATCTTCTCGACCCAGGGATTGAACTCACGTTTCTTGCATCTCTGGCAGGTAGATTCTCTACCATTCTGCTACCTATCAGATTTAGCTACCGCATTTAAATATTGGTTTGCAGAGCCTAAACTAAATGATAGAAAGACCAAGAGACTGAGCAACTTAGACATAAAATTAGCAGTTACTGCCCATTGAAAAATCAAATATAGATGAAAACATCTCTCTGAAAACGAAAGAACTCTGGATTGAGAATGCAAACCATAAGGCAAAGATTCCATTCACTTTTTTTTATTTCTATTTTCCCCCAGTGTTTAAGATTTAATCAATAATTCCCAATATTAAATGTTAGTAAATATTTAATATTGATTTTCAACCGTCTAAGAGTATGTGCGTGTATACTAAGTCCCTTCAGTCATGTCTGACTCTTTGCAACCCTATGGCCTGTAGCCCTCCAGGCTCTTCTGTCCGTGGGATTCTCCCAGCTAGCACACTGGAGTGGGTTGCCATGCCCTCCTCCAGGGGATCTTCCCAACCCAGGGATCAAACCCATGTCTCTTACGTCTCCTGCATTGGCAGGCGGGTTCTTTACCACTACCGCCACCTGGGAAGCCTGTCTAAGAGTACAGTTACTCGTTTTGCAGAACTGGTGCCAGCTGAACTGGATTCTGTAAGATTGTAGAATGGCTTTCCTCCTTGACACATCCTTCCAGGGTAGTTTAACATGGAGAACAGAGGGCCTCATGAGGAAACGTGCTCCTGGCCTCTGAATATTACATTTAAACAGAAGTCCTGTCTGCCTGGTTGGTACCTTAGTTTCCAGAGACCTTTCACCTTTACCATCTCATTGGCTCTGCTCCAAGAGATGGGTGGGGAAACATCATGACCTGGAATTCAGAGACCAGGGAACCTGTTGATGTTGCCTTGGTGACTGGCCCAAGGTCAGGGCTTCTGGGCAATGGATGCAGGGCAAAACCCCTGGCAGGACGTGGTGACTACCCCGAGGCCTGGCCCAGGCCAGCCAGAGAGGCTGCAGGGGCATCCTCGTGGGGTGAGAGGCAGATTGATTGTAAGGGCCCTCCCAACTCTTAATTCTGGTAACCTGGCCTGTGCTACAGGCTTCGGGGGGAGTGGGTACCCATGCGGATCCAGTTTTAACATTATCTTTTGGAAATCCAGATGCATAAAGTGCTTCCTGGCTTGAAATACTCTGCTCAGATCCCACTCCCCGCAGGTCCCCTTAACACTCCAGGCCAAGCAGACCCCCTCGGCCCTTGCCAGCACAGAGGGTCTGAGCATGCCAAGGGGGACAGCCCAGGGCCAACTGGCACATATCTCAGCCCCAGCTCCCCAGACTCTTGCCTGCAAGGCCTCGGCTTCTATTTAAACATTTGGGCCAAGCTCGCCAGCCCTTTCTTCCAAGGAAAAGCACTTCCTTGACTAAACTTAACTTTCGTTCTCTTTTACTTGAAATAAATTCTACTCCCACCCCCATTTTTAGAAATATTTTTATTTATTTGGCTGCCCAGGGTCTTAGTTGCGACGTGTGGGACCTAGTTCCCTGACCAGGGATCGAACCTGGGCCCCCTGCATTGGGAGCATGGAGTCTCAGCCACTGGACCACCAGGGAAGTCCCCCACCCCCATTTTTTTAATGTGTCCAGTTTTTTTTTTTCTAGATGGCAAAGAAAAATATGCCACCTCTTCCATTTCATTTCCCCCACCACGATCCACGCCTGCTGCATTTCGTTCATGTCTGCCCCGGCCCTGGGTGCCCTGCACAGAGGCCTTTCTGTCTTCTGTGCCCAGAGCTCTGCTTTCCAGCCTCCAAGACGTCCCAGAACAGCCCCTCTCCCACTCAGCCAGCCTAACACAACCATTTCGAATTCTTTCACGCATCTCAGTCTTTACATAGGCTGTTCCACGCTCTGTTGTTATTTAAATTTCTATCTAGTACCTTAATTTCTTATGAAGGAAAATGTAAGTTGGAAGGATAGCTGAGTGAACCCCTATGTACTCATCACTCAGCTTCAGCAAGTGTCAACTGTGGCCACTTTGGTTTCCCCACCTTCCCCTACTCTGCCATTTTCTTTTTTGGTTTTTAAATCCCGGACATCGTCTCACGTTTTTCATCTCTATTGTGAAGAATTTGGATTCAAGATTGCCAAGGTCCTTTTGGATTCAGTTTGAGCAGAAGCGCAGGTTCCCTCCCAGGGAGTCCCCATTTGCTATACGCTTGCTGCCCTCTGCTGGCCGGGTTGGCTCAGGACACCTCTGCCCTCGATGCTGGCCCAGATTTTCCTGAAAAGAGCTTAACGCAGGAGGGGGGAAAAACCTGGTTCTAAGGGGTGGAGGGGAGTCTGAGTAGGTGGGTGGGGACTGCCTTGCATGGGTTTGGTTAAAACGCTGAGACTTGAGCCCCCTCTTCAACCACATCCGTACATCCATGCAGAAAAGATCACTAGGGCAGGTCAGACAGACAGTCTGCAGCGGTCTCATCCGCTTAGCTGCACAAAACCAGCATCCAGGCACCACACTGGACCAACAGTCAAACCACTGGGGGGCCAGGGGTCAAGCATCCTTATATACTAAAAGCCCCCAGCCACGTCTAACGTTCAAGCATGTCAAGAACTGCTGGGCCAACATGCTGATGTTGGTATGCATGTTGAGCCCAAAGCTAAGAAGTAGTGATTAAAAAAAAAAGCTCATCGGGGAAAAGAATAAATGAAGACTTGACTTCACAATACAAATTACCCTTGGCCTATCTTAAAAACTTCCCTTCCAAGTGCTGACGGCTTCCGGCCAGACACTTTTGTATGCGGAACCAATACCATGGACTTGTTAGGGACGCTAGTCCTAGATCTGGTTTCCTTTTCTTTTTTGAGATATAGTTCTACATTTGGGTGAACAGTACCACTGTTCTGTTCTGGCTTTTTACATGTCTGCATTTGTTAAGACTCCTTTGGTTGCAGATAACAGAATTCGGCTGTCACTAAGTTAGGTCAAAACTGAGAACTTGCTGGAAGGGTACTGAGACGCCTCCCACAGGGGTCCTTGCCAGGAGCAGATGGCAAACAGGACACAAGGAAATGGAGTCTGTCCTTTGCCTCTGGTTCTCCACACATCTAATTCATTGCTTCTTTCTCGTGGCAAACGTGTTTACTGCTCATTAATCTGCAAGGTGGTACATGGCCACCAACAGATCACGATTCACCTGTGTTCGGCTTCCAGCTGCTGGAGAAAAACTCTTTCTCCCTCTGCCTAGGTCCAAATGTCCAGTCCGATGCTTTCATGTCAGAGCCCCACTCGTGAGCCAATCAACTGTGGCCTGCAGGGCTGACTATGTAATTTGTCCAACCTGGAAAAAAGTGGAAAAAAAGCAAAGTGCCATTAACAGTACATAGAAAGGCTCTTCCTTTTTCTTCCATCTCTCAAATTATCACAGTGTTTTTTTATTTTCTATTTAACATCAGTCTAAGTAAAGAAAACTCTAAATTTTAAATTATCAGTGTGAATTTTACCACTCGTCTCTGGATCATGCAATGCCACTTTTAAATGGTAATATTGGAGCATTTAACTCACATGCAGAACCACTGAAATTACATAACTAGTATTTTGTGACTCATGGGCCAGAAGAGATAAAGATAAACCAAACTCCTCAAAATTGGAAGGGAGATGAGGAGGTGCATCAGGTTCCCCCAGAGTGTGGGGGCACAGGATGAGCTGGGAGAGTCAGAGGCCTGGGACCTTTGCCCCCCTTCCAGCCACCAAGCCCACCTACATGATGGTGCCCCTAGACCCTGGGGTAAGGTCTAGGGAAGATGAGCCAGGTGTCCCCCCTTCCAAGATCCAGCCCCCAAACCCACAGTAGGCTGTGACTCCCCAAAGATCGTTAAACTTCTGTGCCAGGAAACATGCAGTATTAGGCCATGAGTGGGCAGAGGCTTGCCCAGGCCAACACACAGCCACAATGCTGCCTTCCCAGGGCAGGGATGGCCAACACCATGCCCACTCCAAGATGCTTCAGGGCGAATGCACCCCATGCCTACCTTCTCTACACCTGAGCCTAGGCCCCTGGGGAATGGAGAGCAATGGTGGTCAAAAGGATGCTTTGACTCAGAGGGGTGGCCAGGCTGGGCCCAGGGCGCCAGGGGCAGAAGAGCAGACAGCTGAGAACCCGCCCTGGGGAAGAAGCCAGGGAGGGCACTCTCATGGGTGAGGCTCCAAGCCCCAGTGCACACTCCAGTTTCCCCTCAGACTCTACTCCCGAAACACAAATTCAAAGATATGACAATTAAGAACCTCCACGGGGGACTCCCCTGGCAGTCCAGGGTTAAAACTTCACCTTCCAACTCAGGGGCTGTGGGTTCCATCCCTGGTCTGGAACCTAAGATCCCACATGCCTCACAGTCCCCCAAAAATCAAAATATAAAATAGAAATAGTATTGTGACAAATTAAAAAAAAGAAAAAAAAAACAGAAGAAGAAGAAGCTCCACTTGGCAACCACAGAGCATTAAACCCCAAGCATTAGAGCCCCTCTCCCCAGTCACGTGTTTATCAGGCCGGCCCTGGTGGCCTGGGATGGAGGTGGAAGTGTGGGGTCAGGAGATAACCTTCTAAAGAAACAGTTCCCAGAAATGAAGACAGAGAATGTTGGGAAAGTGAACTGTTTTCATTTTTGCCTTTCAAATTTGTAAACATTAGGCTGCACGGGTTTTCAGCAACTTGACTTTGTGTGTGTATGTGTATGTTAGTCACTCAGTTGTGTCCAGCTCTTTGTGATCCTGTGGACTGTAGCCCGCCAGGTTCCTCTGTCTATGGAATTCTCCAGGCAAGAATACTGGAGTGGGTTGCTATTCTCTTCTCCAGGGGATCTTCCTGACCCAGGGATCCAACTCGGGTCTCCTTCATTGCAGACAGATTCTTTACCGTCTCAGCCACCAGGGACATTTTTTACTCAGCAGTATTTTATGCACTAATGGCTACATTATATTGAACAGCTATACTCTAACAGATTAGCTAAGGTATTTACCATGGACTTCAGAAGTCCACGTGTCCTGGCTCATCACTCTCCCCTCTGCCTCAGCTGTGCCTGTCTGCCTAGCAGACACTAAGCATCTCCCACCCATACCTATGCATTTGCTCCTGCCAGCGTGGTCCTGTCCCTCTTGGGGACAGCCTATTGGCCCTACCTTAGAGTTTCAGTTCTGTCCTGGTGTGTGATGCTGCCCATGGATAGGCGTTTCTAAGGCAACCCTGATGTTGCTGATCCAGGGAGTTCTCTCTTACAATCACTGGTTTAGATCCCATGCAAAGCGGCCGCTGCAGGCTTGTGAGCTGCTCCCATGGGGCCTGCAGAATGGACTTGCCCCCAAGTGCTGCCCCCTGCTGTCCTAAGAGGAGAAGACAGAAGCAAGCCGACCTCCCAAATCGAGGACTTCTCTTTGAACATCATTAAGTGATTTATGGCTTCCCAGATGGCTCTAGTGGGAAAGAACCCACCTGCCAATGCAGGAGGCATGGGATATGTGGGTTCGATCCCTGGGTCAGGAAGATCCCCTGGAGGAGGGAATGGTAACCCACTCCAGTATTCCCATGGATAGAGGAGCCTGGTGGGCTACAGTCCATGGGGTCACAAAGAGTCTGACACAGAGTCGGACACAACTTAACTACTGATCATTCCCACAACTGATTTAAAAAGATGAGGCTGTCATCAAGCGGGTAACTTCACTCAAGTGCTATAGGGAGTAGAGAGACAGGACGGGAGAAATGGGAGGAGAAAAAAAATCCTCCAATTAGCAGAGCAGCTAATAAACTTCTATAACCCTGCACTAACTCATCCCACCCACTGGGGTGCCCACACCTAGCTTCTCAACATCCCACAAATTCACTATCACCCCTTCCTCGAATCATGGGGTGACGGCAGAGTGACAGTGTCACCCCATGGAAGTCATCCAGGGGATGTTAGAGTTCCCCAGCACTGGGTGCTGAAGTTGTGCTTCTCCACACCTTTGCCCTGATCAATATTTTCCAGCTTTTTATAATCTGATGAGTAAAAACCGAATCTCATACTATCAATTTGTATTTTTTCATCAAGGCAACTCATACTTGTTGCCTCTTCACTTCTCTTGACCACTTTTCTGATGAGTTTCTTTTCTTACTGATTTACTGTAGCTCTTGGAATTTTGGGGCTTCCCACGTAGCTCAGTTGGTAAATTACCTGCCTGCAATGCTGGAGACCTGGGTTCGATTCCTGGGTCGGGAAGATCACCTAGAGAAGGAAATGGCAACCCACTCCCATATTCTGGCTTGGAAAATCCCATGGACAGAGGAGCCCAGCAGGCTACAGTCCATAGGTCACAAGAGTCGGACATGACTTAGCGCTATCTTTCTTTCTTTTCAAGTTTTTGTTACCACTGATCCTTTCTAGATGCAGCAGTTGTTTTTGTTTTGCTATTTTACTGTTTGTCTTTTAACTTTATGACGTGCCCACTACTACCCTGTAGCAACCTCCCTGAGATTTGCTAGAGGGTAAGTGTCAACAAAAATAATCAATAAAAAATCACTAATAAGAATAGAAAAGAGCATTATTTGAGCCTAACTAGTCCAGAAGCCCAGTTTCCCTCTGAGAAACTGCTCTGAAGAATTAGGGTTTTCAGCCCAGTTTTATATCTCATCAGAACAAAGAACATTAAACAAGTCAGGGTTACATTTCTTCAAGGTTTCAAAAAAAAAAAAAAGAACAGCTTATACATAGCAAGTCAACATGGCCTTAGCACCTGGGAAGGGGGTCTTATCATCAAAGGAGAACCAGCATTGGCTTCCCAGGAAGAAAGGCATTTAATCTTTATTTTTAACACAGACATTCTTTACTCCTAGTCAATGTACTGGTTTCTTCAATAATTGAAGCAGTTGTACAGTGTATGTTTGATAGGCCACAAAGGGGCTACTTTAGTTAGCGTAAAATTCAAGTGAACTCCTCTATAAGCCAGAATGACTTCCCTATATCTTGATATGAAAAAGTTTCTTTTATCATAAGGGAGTGTGTACAATATGTGGCCTGCCACACCATCCGCTCTCAATAATTGCTATCAGGGCAGCCGCCACTGTTGTTTTATAACACACGTCTGACACCCAGAGGGCCCGCAGTCCCAGGCCTGCTGGTCTTCAGTAATGCGCAGCACCATGGAACCAGTGTAATACAATATGTAGACTGTTCTCCAGAGTGCTAATCTAATGCCGTTTGGATGGAATCATGTTTCACCTTGTGGGGTTTCCATGTAAGCATTTGTGAGCATTGAAACTGGGCTCTAAAGTTAGTGGAAAAGATTGAAAGCTGTGTGACTCGATCTAACTCACGTTCCTCCTTTGTCACCACCTCTCCATCAGCCGGCCGCTGAGTACTGCAGCCTCCAGGAAGGTCTGCCCTACTTAGACATGGTGATTAAAGAGACCTTGAGGATGTACCCACCGGCTTTCAGGTAAGCCTGCACCCCTGGGTGCCACATCACTGTTTGCGGTCCTTGTTGGTCTTCAGTCTGTCACCACCTGTTTTGTGAAGAATGCTGGACCCAAGCTCCTGGAGGGGAAGGTCAGGGTATTGGGGGTTATCTCTGCGGGACACTGGACACCATGCCTGACATACAGTCACCATGGCAGTAAATGTCTGGCCTATATTCCTATGTGTTAACTATCTTTTCAAAGTGTCATTGCTGTTTTCTTAACATGACCTTCCTCCCCAACCCAAGCCAATCTCTTTGGCCTCCCAGCCTCAGATGGCTTTTGCTCTTTCCCCGGCCTGTTCGTTCATTCATTCACCAGCTACTTATTAAGTATCTACTTTATGCCACGCTCTGGGAAATCAGCCAAAACAGATAAAGCATCTGCCTTTGGAGCTGACAGTCCAGAGGGGAGCATCTAAGGCCTGGGATGCTCCTTCATTCTCTCCAACCATACGCACCGCACCCCATCTTCAGTGCTCCCACCCAGGACTCAGCGCTCCAGGAGGTCTGACTCAGCCAGCCTCACTAGTTCCCCACTGGCTCTCTCCCCCCAACAGCACTCTACACACTGACTCTACTTCATATTATATTTTTGGACACTTTTCAACTGCCCTGCAACATTTCACCAATGTGCATCCAGTCACACCAACCTGTAAATGCCTTGAGAGCAGGAATCAGGTCTTCCGCTTCTTTCAAATTCCCCCTAAATGAGATGTTACCAAATTCTAGGCTCATTCGCCCCAAGCACAGTAAGCCAAGCGCTGAGATGCTGAGGTTGGCAGCAGAGAACAGACACGTTCACAAGGCAGCCAAGTGTGGAGACAGAACAAATCTCCAAGCTGCCTCCCCCACGGCAAGTGGCCCAGGTATTCATGGGATAAAGCGGCAGCTGGGGAGCGTGGGGAAAGCTAACGATTGGAGATGAGAAAAGAGTGAGGCAATTGTAGTTCTAAGCAGGTGCAAGGAAGCTACAGGCGTCCCCATGGAAGCAAGTTCAGACTATGGCGGCCTTAGCGTGTTCAGAAGATGGAGTTTTAAGCCCTCTGGGGTCAAAAGGTCAGCAAGAAGCCACTTGCGCATGCCCAGTTGGAGAGTCAGTGGTCTCAACCAGTCTTAACTGGGTCAACCTCCAACTAGACACAGCTGTCTCCAAGTTCCTGAAAAAAATCAACTTGGGCAAACATCTTACTGTTGAAGCTGCCTGATCCTTACAGTACGTGCAGGTTGTTGTGTAGCAACAATTAAAGCAAGCTTCATCCATGAAGACAAGCTGAATGGATCTGAGGACTACCCTGGGTTTCAGAGGCGGCCCATGGAGCACAGCCTCTTAACTTGGGTCTCCAGACACTCAGAGAGTGAAACGTTGCCAGAGCTCAGGCTCTAGGAACAGAGGCAACCCAAAGCATGTAACTTATAAATTCTACTCTGCATCTCTAGGAAGCATTGTACCACATAAACCATATGGAGGTAACTTTTGCCATTTTAAAAAGAGAAAATGTGGATGATGTGAAGGTATCTCAAAATTATATTCCAAACCGAAAATATCCTAGCGAGTGTGATTGTAGATATTGTCCAAAACGTTCAGACCCAGAGCCAAGAGAGAATTCCTGGGGTGTGAGTCAAATCACATCCTTCTCAAGCACATGTGGTCCCAGTCTCCCGGCCCAGGAGCAGACAGGAACGGCAGGGCTCGCCTCGTTGCTCTCCTGACGCCAATATTAAGACCTGGTCCTGGGACTTCCCTGGTGTTCCGGTAGTTAAGACACTGCAATTCCACTGCAGGGGGCACAGGTTCAATCCCTTGTTGGGAAACTAACATTCTGCATGCTATGTGGCCAAAAAAAAGACCCGATTTTACAGGCCTTACCTGAGTTCCTTGGGAGCCTCAGAGCAAACTGTCATCCAGTCTGTTTTTTGGTTTTGTTTTTTAATGATTTATCCCAACTTCCTTCCAAGGAAACTGTGGGCAGCTGCTATACACATGAAATTCAAAGTAAGACATTCAGTGATATAACAGATCAAAGACTGTTCAAAGGAAAGAATCCTTGATGGGACCCCAGAGATGGTGACAACTGGGGTCAGGCTTGGTGGCTGAGGCTCCCAGGAGAGAGGAAAACTGATTGAGTTGAACCGTCCTGTTCTCTATTGGGAGGAAAGTGTAGAAATTGATCAAAGACATATCATTTCCTGAATCTAAAGTCAATCAAGCATTCATCACATGAGACCTTGCATAGATGACATGTTGAGCGGCAAAGTCCACAGTCTCTTCAGCACTAAAATTCTGCAGGCAATTCTCCTCCTGATCCTTTATAAGCAGGAAAGTGTAAAAGGAAGTCAGTGAAGGCATTGTTCTGGGGAACCAGGATCCTGGGATCTCACCTGAGGGCAGGACAGAACCCAGAGTATCTGGATGGATTTGTTAAAATTCCCACCATGTAACAAAAAATAGATCCAGGGTTCCCTAACGACAGAGCCAGTCTAGACGGAAAGTCAAGACACTCTCTGCCCTGCCGTTAGTTTATTGTGTGATCCTGGGTAAGTTCCGGGCTGTTCTGGGCTTCTGTTCCCTGTGCCTTTAGGGGGCACATGAGACCTGCTCTGCCTGCTCCGGAAGTGTTGGGAGAGTCAGTGAGATAGCAGACGTGGAAACACGGTACCCCTGCCGGCAGGGTGTCGTGTGAGGCATGAAACAAAGAGCAAGAAGCATTTGGGTTGAATGGCGCGCACCTGGTCCGGCTCCAGTCTCAGGCAAGCCATGGTCTCCCTTCCTCCTGACCTATTCCACTGGTGGTTTAAACCCGATCACTCTGTTGGCTTCTGTCATCAAACAACAGAAGTGAGAGAGGCAGACAAGAGGCTCATTTGCTTTAGCCCAGGCATAGGATTTGGGGGTGAACATAGAATTTTGCTTCTTAATTTTATTTTACTTTATTATTTTCACCTCAGAAAAACGCTTGACTTTTCCCAAGCACTGACACATTTGAATGATACCCTGATTCCTAAAAAAAACCCTCAAAATTGCCTTTGTGGAAAATGTAACAATTCTCTTTGAAGAATTATTAATGTCAATCCAGGAATCTATGCAGTGTAATACAGCAGATTCTGGCCTGGTATGCAGCGCCAATATTTTGGCCACCTGATGCGAAGAGTCGACTCATTGGAAAAGACCCTGATGCTGGCAAAGATTGAGGGCAGGAGGAGAAGGGGGCAACAGAGGATGAGATGGTTGGATGGCATCACCGACTCAATGGACATGAGTTTGAGCAAACTCCAGGAGACAGCAAAGGACAGGGAAGCCTGGCGTGCTCCAGTTCTTGGGGTCGCAGAGTTGGACATGACCTAGCAACTGAACAAACAAACAAAAATGCAGCCTAGTCTAGCCAGATAGGAGGCCCGATGATGTTCAGAAGGGAAGGCCCCGTTTTCTGGCTTTTAGGGGGTCTTGCCTCTACGTCCAAGCTATTTCTGGTAACTGAAAAGGAAGGAGGTTAGGGTATATCCTTATCTGCTCCAGCAGGACTGAGGTACACATATTGGAGCCCCCGCCTGCTCTGATTAGAGCAGGAGTGTTTTGTGACCAGTTTCAAGCACACGATAATTGCGTTCGTTGCTTAGGCTCTGAATGGGAGTCTCACAGCCCTGACCTTTCACGTTCCTGAGATAGTGAAGGCTCATAACAGAGTGGCAAATGCAGCGAGGAGCCCGAGTTACTCTTAATTTCTTTTGTAAGCAGGAACGGGGTACAACAGTGATCTGTGTAATAACTTTATCTCTTCTGAGATATTTAGGGAAACCTAGTTCTGCAACCTGAAGTAAAAGCCAACATAAATTATTTTTAATTTTTAAATAATTATTCATATTACCAAAATAAAATTGCATATACTTAAAAAAAAGAACAAAGAAATACAGAAGGATCCAAAGAAAAAGTCGGCCTGCCCGGTCTCCCACCATCCTCTGCCCCAGCACCACCCCTTAGAGGAGGTCATGGTAGAAGTTTAGGTATTCTTCCGTAAACATTATGTTCATAAGCTGACACATATAGTCTAGCCTTTTCAAATAAGACATAAATGGTATTAAGCCATTGTCATTCGGTAAAAGAAACAATCTGATCAAGATGCTTTCCTCTCTAGTAGAAGTTCTCCATAGCCACACAGACAATGAAGGGGAACAGATGTGCAAACCCAAATTTCCTGTAGGTAAAGCAAGGGTGTGGACCCGACGGGAATGGGAAGAAGAAGGCATGGTGGCCGGGGGATGATCCCTGCACGGCTTCCAATCCCAAGGCTCTCATGCACCCCAACACCAGGCGTAAGACAGGTTCTTCAGGCTGAAGGAAGGGATGGATGAACCTAGAGACCCCCAGGTTAATAGCCAAAGCTAGGGTGGGGTTGGGGTGAGGGTTGGCCCCTGTCTGGGTCACCCCATGAAGAAGGCTGGACCTCCCATCTGCCAGCCCCCTCCCACACTGCAGACCTGGGCCCCAGCACGGCCGCCCCCAAGGCTCTCCATCTCGTCTCTGCTCTGCCTCAAGGCGGGGGTGACCTGTGTGTCCCCGCAGGTTCACACGGGTGGCAGCACAGGACTGCGAGGTGCTGGGCCAGCGCATCCCCGCAGGCGCCGTGCTGGAGACGGCCGTGGGCGCCCTGCACTACAACCCCAAGCACTGGCCGAACCCCGAGAACTTCGACCCTGAGAGGTGAGTACTGCCCCTTCAAAAGGGCTTGTGGGGGGAATGAGTGTGAGGATTGCAGGCAGCTGCCAGGAGACATAGAACACATGGGACATAGTGAAGTCCCCCCAAAGTCAAAAGTTGTGGCAATCAGAGAGGTTTTTGAGGCATAATTTCTAAAAGAATTTAGTGTACCATTTTTGAAGAGACCAAAACACAATCCAGAGGTTTAGCCATCTCCACAGCATTGTGTTCAAGTAACAAGGCACTTTCAGATGGGTGTCCACTGTTTGTTCACACCAAGAAACAGGACACCTTTCAGAAACGCATTTAGACGTAGCAGGATATCACTTCCTTTTTTAAAAAATCAATGCCTGTTTCAAAACAAGAGTATCAACAATTTCTCCAGGAACTCATGAGGCCTGGCTATGCTAACATGGTAGACCTGAATGCCTGTCCCCCGCATGGATTTGGTCCATTGTCTAAATTTCATTTCCAGACTCCCAATTTAAAATGTCTAAGCAGGCATCCTCACTTCCTCCTCATGAGAGTAGATGCATGCCGTTTCCTGGTTGATCTGGCAAGTAGGGGGCTGGCCAGCTGGCAGCTGTGTTTCCACCGTTAGTGGCTCCATCTTCCTGTTAATGCAGCCCTGACTCTACAACCCCGCTCCCTGGGAAACCATGGGCAGTGGGACCCAGATAAGTAACACTGTGCTGTTCAGCAGCTCCTGGAATTACGGTAGAGATCCAGACACATAAACAGCAGCTGCAGGGTTTATAGCATCACCTTTGAAAACAAATGGCCTTGAAGCAAAAAGGGCTTCCCTGGTGGCTCAGGCAGTAGAGAGTCCCGCCCACAGTGCGGGAGACCAGAGTTCAATCCCTGGGTCGGAAAGATCCCCTGGAGAAGGAAACGGCAGTCCACTCCAGTATCCTTGCCTGGAGAATTCCATGGACGAAGGAGTCCATGGGGTCTCAAGGAGTCGGACACAACTGAGTGACTTCACTTGAAAACAAAAAGTGCCTTAACATGAAAGGTGGGTCAAGGGCTTCTTGGGCCCATGAAGTCCAGAGGCTGGCTACTATTACAAAATATTGGTTGTCACCTAGCGTTACTGTCACGGAACACGTGTGGCAAATGTTGTCATTTGGAGCTGAAGAAGAGCTTCCCGTGAGTCAAATACTGCAACCCCCAGAGGTTCAAGTTGCATTCTTGACCCAGAAAGGCAAATGTGGGCAGGGAGACAGCTTCCATCATGGCATCAAGAGACAAACTGGTAGGACACAGCCATCAGAGGGGGCTGGTGCCCAGGGACTCTGCTTAGGAAGTGGATGCCGGCCAGCCAGGGTCACCCTCTGGCTGCTGGGGAAACTGGAGCCACAGGTGAAGCTAGGCTTGTGGTTTCTTGGAGACTTTCATCCCGGATTCTAGTGAGTCTGCGGGCCCATTAACCACGCAGTGAATTCATAAGGAGAGGCAGAGAGGGCAAAGTTGATGTTCCCGGTGATTCTTTGAATTCAACAGTGCCTGGAGGTCTTGGCAGGACGGGTGAGGGGAGCCCAGACTGAAGCGTGTGGACGGGTGGCCACCTGCTCCAGAGCCTTGGGGACTGACGGGTCCAGCAGAAAATGATCCTGCAGACCCTGGGGGGGTGGGGCACGGGGAGCTGGGCGCGGCAGGGTGGGGTGATGGAGGCCCCACCTGCCTGGTAAGTGCGTGAAGCCCTGTGAAGGGTGGCGGTGTTCCAGGCCCACCCTGACCATGCCGCCCTGCAGGTTCACGGCTGAGGCGCAGCAGCGCCGGCGGCCCTACACGTACCTGCCGTTCGGGGCAGGCCCTCGGAGCTGCCTCGGGGTGCGGCTGGGGCTCCTGGAGCTCAAGCTGACGCTGCTCCACGTCCTGCGCAAGTTCCGGTTTGAAGCCTGTCCCGAGACGCAGGTGAGCCCTGTCCGCTGCTCCGAGTGCAGGGGTGCCCACTGCATCCCAACTTCCCACTCCAAGAGCCTTCCACCCACACCTCCTGCCTGCTCAGGCCACTTCCCTTTCCGGAATGCCATCCCTCCCCTTTTCCTACCCCCAGTCTAATCCCATCCTCCAAATCCAAATTGGTGTTCCCTCGGACCCCAACGTGGCCCTGAGAAGTCCTGCTCACAGGGCGTCTCCCATTCCTAGCCCCACCCCAGGCGTCAGTTCCTCCAGGAAGCCCTCCCTGACGACTTTGCCAGCCACAGCAGATGGCTACTTTTTTTGAAGTCCTGTTTCAAGTGTGCCTGTACCTGTACTGTCTGGTATTATATATAGCCACTAGCTACACTATTACTGTTGGTAATAAATCAATACAATTAAAAATTCAGCCCCTCATTTGCACTAACCACACTTCAAGCACCCAGCACCCACTTTCACTAGTGGCTGCCACAGGGGATACGACAAGTCTAGATCATCTTGTTTCTTGAGCCTATAAGTGGTCTCCCATCAGGACTCAAAGACATTGATCAGAAAGCCTGCCTGCCCCCAGCACTAAGGCCTGGTGGCACTTCTCTCCTTGGAGGTTCCACAGTAGCCACCGAACAGTCCTTTCATACGCAGCTGTAGAGGATACCCTGCTTCTTGAGTAATTCTGTGGCTTTTCTTCCTAATCTCCAGCCCACCATTTATCTGCCCAAGTTGGACATAAGGAAAGCCTTCTGAATGGCAGTGGACTTTCAGCAGGGAGCTCTCCCCAAGCCCCTGAGAAAGGGAGAGGGGGTCCTACTCAGTTTCTGGCTGGGCCCCAGGGTGAGAGATAGGAGATAAAGGTCTGAGGTTTCGTTCACCACTTTGCAGTCTGTGCCCTTGGGCAGGTCGAGTGGCCTCTCTGAACCTCTATTTTTTCATCTGCATTGCACTGCCCCTACCTTACGCACGCTTGTTAGGATAACTGGGGGACCCCTCCTCTGTGAGATTCCCTAGTAGCTCAGCTGGTAAAAAATCCACCTGCAATACAGGAGACCCCAGTTTGATTCCTGGGTTGGGAAGATCCGCTGGAGAAGGGATAGGCTACCCACTTCAGTATTTTGGGACCTCCCTGGCAGCTCAGTTGGTAAAGAATTCGCCTGCAAGGTGTGAGATCTAGGTTCAATCCCTAGGTTGGGAAGATCCCCTGGAGAAGGGAATGGCTACCCACTCCAGTATTCTGGCCTGGATAATTCCATGGACAGAGGAGCCTGGCAGGCTACAGTCCATGGGTTGCAATGAGTCAGACATCACTGAGAGACTTTCACTTTCACTTTCCTCTGTGGGAGGTTATTAACATAGGAAAGGGGTGACTCCTTGTCCAACACCAGGCCCAAGACACGACTCTGTGGCTTCTCAGGTTCCCCCTAGGGAGGCCACTTTGCTCACTCTCAGCCCTGCCCTCCCTCAGCCTTCAGCCCAATTCCCACAACCTGCTTCAGGCCCGTTCCCAGGGAACTTTCTCATCGATAGGGTTAATTCTGACAAATATCTTAATTTCCTCTATTTTAGGTACCACTGCAGCTAGAATCCAAATCTGCCCTAGGTCCAAAAAATGGTGTCTACATCAGAATCGTCTCCCGCTGACACCACCCTCTTATCCGAAGAAAATCATCATGTGGATTTTTGTTAAAACATCACCAAAGCAGTTGAAAGCATGCCTGGCCTATGAATATAAAAGTGGCCATTTATGTAACATTTCCTAAATGCTTAATAAATGTGTGTAGCACTTAGTTTTGACTTTGCTAATGGTGTTTGAAGAACAGATCCTCCTCTCAATAAAGGACTGGTGCTAAATGAGTTAAAACATGATTTGGACAAAATGACTGAGAACTTGGGGTTTTGGAAGAAGTTCTGGCCTCAGGATGGAAGACATCTATAGGGTAGGGGACACACAGATGCTCAAGTAAGTGGCCCTGATGGCCCAAGTATGGGGGTCTTTTCAGTGTCTGGTGCATTGTGATGTTTTTCTTAAGAGAATCATGTTCACCAGAAGCTCAACTTTAAAAGTGGTTCAAAAGCTTTATTATGCTTTGATTTTCCTAGGTAGAGTATTACCAACTTTCTAAGTTTCAATGCACAGAAAAGTGATAAGAGGCCAAAATGTACTTTTCCTTTTAAAGAACATCCTAATGCTCTGTGGTGACCTGAATGGGAAGGACTTTCAAAAGGGAGAGGTTATATGTAAACATATAACTGATTAATTTTGCTGTACAGTAGAAACTAACACAACACTGTAAAGCAACTCCTGTTGTTCAGTCGCTCAGTCATGTCTGACTCTTTGCGACCCCATGGACTGCAGCACGCCAGGCTTCCCTGTCCTTCACCATCTCCTGGAGCTTGCTCACTCATGTCCATTGAGTCAGTGATGCCATCCAACCATCTCATCCTCTGTCATCCCCTTCTCCTCCTGCCTTCAATCTTTCCCAGCATCAGGGTCTTTTCCAATGAATCAGCTCTTCGCATCAGGGGGCCAAAGTATTGGAGCTTCAGCATCATACCTTCCAATGAATATTCAGGACTGATTTCCTTTAGGCTGGACTGGTTTGATCTCCTTGCAGTCCAAGGGATTCTCAAGAGTCTCCTCCAACATCACAGTTCAAAAGCATCAATTATTCAGTGCTTAGCTTTCTTTATGGTCCAACTCTCACATCCATACATGACCACTGGAAAAACCATAGCTTTGACTATACAGACCTTTGTTGGCAAAGTCATGTCTCTGCTTTTTAATATGCTGTCTAGGTTTGTCATAGCTTTTCTTCCAAGGAGCAAGCATCTTTTAATTTCGTGGCTGCAGTCACCATCTGCAGTGATTTTGGAGCCCCCCAAAATAGAGTCTGTCACTGTTTCTTACCATTGTTTCCCCATCTATGCCATGAAGTGATGGGACTGGATGCCATTATCTTAGTTTTTTGAATGTTGAGTTTTAAGCCAGGTTTTTCACTCTCTTCTTTCACCTGCATTAAGAGGCTCTTTAATTCCTCTTTGCTTTCTGCCATAAGGGTTGTGTCATCTGCATACATGAGGTTATTGATATTTCTCCCAGCAATCTTGATTCCAGCTTGTGATTCGTGCAGCCCAGCATTTCACGTGATGTACTCTACATATAAGTTAAATAAGTAGGGAAACAATATATAGCCTTGACATACTCCTTTCCCAATTTGGAACCATTCCGTTGTTCCATGTCCAGTTCTAACTGTTGTTTCCTGACCTGCATACAGGTTTCTCAAGAGGCAGGTAAAGTGGTCTGGTAGTCCCATCTCTTTAAGAATTATCCAGTTTGTTTCGATCCACACAGTCAAAGGCTTTAGTGTAGTCAATGAAGCAGAAGTAGATGCTCTTCTGGAATTCGCTTGCTTTTTCTGTGATCTAACGGATGTTAGCAATTTGATCTCTTGATTCCTCTGCAACTACACTCCAATAAAAATTTTAACAAGAACATTCTAATTTTTCTTTTTCTGGCTATGCTGTCTTTGTTGCTGTGTGCGCTGTGGGCTTTCTCTAGTTGCAGTGAGTGGGCAATTACTCTTCATTGCAGCATATGGACTTCTCATTGTGGTGGCTTCTCTTGTTGCAGAGCACAGGCTCAGAAGTTATGACATGAGGGCTTAGTTACTCAGAGGCACGTGGATCTTCCTGGATCAGGGATCAAACTCGTGTCCCCTGCACTGGCAGGCAGATTCCTAATCACTGTACCACCAGGGAGGTCCCCCCCTAATTTTGATTAAAGAATCAAAATACAGAGCTGAATTTATTAAAAGTAATTATTGTGTTGCTGAGAAGTTCAAATGTAACAAACAACTTGCAAACTGAATCTCAGATCTGCCGCCAGCAGCCATGTGGTCTTTTCACCTCTGTGCCATTTCCTCATGTATAAAACAAGGACGTTGACCTAGATCACAGCCCCTTCCTCTATGCAACATCTGAGCAGCATCACAGGGATGATGTTGTATAGGTAACAGAGCAGGAATCTGCAAGGATGTGGTACCGAGGCTGACTCTCCAGTAGGAAGCACAGGCTGTTGCAGGAGGGCCTCCCCGTGTTCTCCGCGGTGACTGCGGCTTCTGCTGTTTGTTCTCCCTGCCTCCCGCCCCCAGCACCTCATGCTTCCCCCAAAGTGCCCCCCCTGCAGAGTCACCTTCTCTGTCTGGCCTCTTAGAATATAAGAGATCAGCCTCACAACTATTTGTTGTCAATCTCTCTTACACACACACACACACGCGCGCTCTGCATCTCACTACCTCTTTGCACGGGAATTCTGAGGTCTTTTTGACTTCTTCCCATCACAATGCCCACTCCCCTCCATGCCCACAGGAACAGCTGCCCTCCACTTCCACCCACAATCCAGCTTCATGGATCCGACCTTTCCTGAATGTCCAGTTCAGGTAGGTGCCAATGTGCTTATTCAAAGGTCAGCAAGGACAGAGGCCTTGGCAGACTCCACAGCTCACTTGACTTTCCTGGAGCATCTGACCACCTCCTGCTGTTCCTCTCACCCATACCCTCAAGGAAGCCACTCCTGCTGCTTCCCACCACTCAGCTCCCAGCAGTCTCAGACCTGAGAAGCGCAGGCAGAGGCATCGTGTGGAAACTGGACACACGGTATCAGGAGGCTGGGGGATGGAAAGGAAGGGTGCAGGGGAAGGGAAGACACCTTGCTGAGGACTGAACCGAGGCCAGCGGGCACAGCCACCCAGGAGGGGGTGGAGGGCCTCAAGAGGTGGAGCCATCCTGCCAGCCCCTCCACCCCTAGTCAGAGACCCTACCAACTGCTGTATGTGGAGGAGACACAGAACACGCCACCCCCTGCATGTCCAGAACATAGTGCACAATAGTGGATCTGGGTTTTGTGGGGCTTGAAATCTGAGTTGAGGGAAAGAAAAAGAAACAAATATGTAACTTTCAAATTTAACCAAAATGTACCATCATGCAGCCAGGTAGCAGTGGTTCCCCCAGAGGGCTGTAGGAGCCCCAGTAAATGAGGAGCCGTGACGCTTCAGCTTCATCACCTTCATGATAAAACCATGCATAGCCCTCCTCAAGGCCAGAAACAGGGGCTCTGTTTTATCCTGACACCCAGAAAAGTGACTTACCCCACAGGAGCTCAATAAACAGACACTGAAGAATGAGCCACAGCTGCCACCCATGTCAGATAAATATTTTTTTATTCCCGGACGCTGCTGTGACACTGCAGCACAGGTACTCAGATCTCATGGGGACACAAAACCCTTATTCAGAGGGTGCTCTGTGCAGAGGCAGGGACGGGCATTCACAGGCCAGGCCAGGTCCTGGGGGAGCCATTCATTCCTGCCACGACTATGGGAAACCAACAGGGACTCAGTGACACCACACAGTAGCCACTGGTCTAACATGGGCCAATTTCAAGGCCAGAAGCCCAGGAGAAGCAGCAGAAATGCTGCCCGGATTAGACACACCGCAATGGACACGATGACTGTGCCCTGCCAGGCCCACAACCCAGGACTTCCTGTGCCAATGGCTACTGTGTCATTCTGATAAAACAAATCCAGGTGCCACAAAGACCTTAAAAAGTCAAACTACTGAAGAGACAGAAATTGTTGCAAATTAAAACCAATCCATAAAATAGTGTCTGGAAACCCTGTGCCTGATGCCAATCTGCAGCAAAGTCAACAAAGAGTAAAAAATAAAACTTTAACACCCGAGTAAAAAGCAATAATGGATTCGCCTACCATCATTACTGGCGAGTCCAAAAGTGATTTAAAAGTGAAAATATTATCATCAGCCAAAGATTAAGAATCTTCATAACTTCATCATGAAGTCAATGTTAAATGAACAGTTCATTAAAAGTTTCTTTAAAAAAAAAACTTTCCCTAAACAGCTATTTCAAGTAAGCCAGAAAGGCATAAAACCATTGGGGTGCTCACTGCCGGCCACTTAAGAAAGAAGCCAAGGAGAAGAAGGTGGGGGTGGTGGCCGGGGGCTTGGTGGAGGCGGTGTAATGGATGATGTACTCCGGGTAGGCCTGGTGCTTCTCGAAGATCACAAAGATGGAGGGTTCGGACATGCTGTTCACGCAGCTGTCATACAGGACGTTGCCTTGGGCCTCCTTGATCGGGGGGCGGACGTAGGCGGTGTTGCCCCGGACGAACTCGCCCACCAGCACCCGAGCCAAGAACATGGTGTGGGTGTTGGTGTCGGTTTTGCTGTAGTGGTGGGAGTATGCGGCATCCCGGGCAAAGTAGCTCCCTGCAAGGACACCAGGGTCAGCCTGTGGCTGGAAAAGGCGTGCCCACTTCCTGCCAACAAGGAGAGACCTACAGCCTCTACCCTCCCTCTGCTCACGTTTTTCCAACTTCTTCCTCATGGAGGGCTTCAGAGGGATCATGAAACTCTGAGATGGAAAACTCCTTTCAAGTAAGATCTGTCACTCCACTCTAAAGGTCTCTGGGCCCCTCACTACTGACTCCCTCCCCCAGAATGTCAGCTTCCTGAGCCATAAAATGAGGCTGTCGGCCCGACTTCCCAGGGTTAGTGTGGAAAAAGAGCAAGACCCCACCCACGGAACACGCTGCAGACACCCGTGGCCCAATACATAGATTCACGGATGGGAATCTGAGTTGGAAGCTGCTGCCTGCACATTCAGATTTATAACCTACCACCAGTTCCCATACACCCTGACCCCACAGCCGTCAGCACGCAGACTGAAGCTAACGGACAGACCTGGTTGAGAAGCTGCTGACTACAGATCACACCACTACGAGGTTCTCCCAATTTAGCAACCACTGAAGAGGAGAGGAGCATGTTCCTGTTCTCAGGAGGTGTTTAAGGGTAAAGTGGTATGATACATGCCACCTACTCCCAAACGGTTCAGAAATAAAGAGACGGGGTGATAAATCCAATATGAAGTGTTGAAGCTGATGAACTGGTAAAATTTACGTGGGAGGGTTTTTTAAATATTATTCTTGCACCTTTCCTGTGAGTTACAAATTATTTTCAAATAAAGTTTAAAAATAACTAAGAGACGAAACCAGGTAACACATTATAGCAAGAATGACATATTTACCCGAGCGTATCTGAGCATTCAGATTTTTACTCTAAGGTAACAGCGTGGGCAGGTGGGGACCTGACTTGGGGCTGGGAAGGTGGCCCTGTCTCCTTTCCGCACCCCCCACAGGGATGCAGGCCCATCTCCCAGGGAAGCCAAAGCCCAGCCTAAGTAGGGGGTCAGGCCAGGGGCTGCACACTGCAGGGAGGGTCAGGTGCCGACAGCTGGGTCCCCCACATCCCAGCCCGTCCTCCCTGAGTCTGAACTACTGGTGCAACTCATGCTGGTTCCCCCCACGCCCTCTGTCAATTTGTTTTAAGGCAGTTTCTGGGTCCTGGACAGTGAGGTCAAGAGGATTCTGCCAGCAGGGGCGCTTACCCTTGCCGTAGGAAGTACCGTGGAGACCACTGACTCGCCAGTCAAAGTTCTGCTGGCAGATGGCGTCAACAAAACCAGTGCTGGTGCCATGGAACAGCTGCCTTTCGTCCACTGTCTTCCCACCATTTCTCTTCTGCATCTGCTCCTTTTGCCTAGAATCATGAAGGGAACGTGTGCTGGAGGCAGAGGGCACTTGCCACCACAGGCTGCCCAATCCAAGAAAACATGTCTTATTAGACATGCCATGAGACCAGGAGCCATGAGACTCCAGGCATGGGCCAGGAGCCTGGAAAGCTGAGAGCAGGACCTGGGTGAGAGCAGAGGGAAGACCTCTCTCCTGGGCTCCAGGCCTCCACGGCTCCTTGAACCCCCAAAGCAGACGGACGAGCCCTAAGAGGGCAGGCTGCTTCTTCCCAGTATCCTGCTTCCACCTGGAGCCTAGCCAAGGGAGCTGGAAGATGCTAGACAGCGGGGGCATCCTCCTCCCTCTCCTCTAAGTTCCCTGATCTCATCACTGGGCCGGAGTTCAGATGACCCTACTCCAGCCTCTTGTGGGGAAAAGGGAGCAGGACCCCAGGCCCACCATGGGGACGTGCTGTGGATTTCCTTCCCACACAAACATGCCAGTCCTTGGGCACAAATAGGAGGCCCTTGCCCTCTGGCTGCCAGGACAATAGCTTTACATTCCCCAGGATGAGGGGTGGCTTCTATGGCCCCTCCCCTGTTGATCTCCAGGGAGGCAGAGTGTCTGGTGCAGGAGCCGGCTTTGTCCCTGGGAAAGCCACAGCACTTGCCCCCCCACTCCGCCCCGTCTCTCTGGAGGGACATGCTGGCACTGAGTTGTACAGATGAGGAGGGGGACAGAAGAGGGACACAGCTCCTGATCCCTGCGGCCTGGGGCAAGCAGCAGCTGCTGTGGTGGATTGTCACGGTAGCATCAGCATGTCTGGGAAGCAGCTGTCTGAGGGAACGAGGGAACAAGGGACCAGCCCACCGAGAGCGAGCCCTGGACGCACCACTGGTAGATTTCCCAGAGGGCGGGGTTCTGGACCCGCTCAATCTTCTGAATGGAGTAGAGAGGCATCGTACAGGTGAAGAGGCCCCAGACCTTCTGAAACTCTTCTGAGGACGAAGGGACGGTGATCCTCTGTAATGGGCAGACATTTTTACTCTGTTATCATCAAAGTGTAGGCTACAGCTCTCTTCCCAAGGCTGCTCATGGAACGCCAGAACCATAAGCAAACACAGACATCTTTCTGTGTCTCAGAGTAAAGGGGAACATTTTCCACGCTCCCCTTCACTCCGAGGGGCAGTCTCTCCAGGTTTGGATATGAGCAGTTTGTGGTCACTTCCTTCCTTTCCCTGGCAAAACCAGCCAGCCTGAAGGACAGGCAGGCACTGCTACATCAGTACCACCCCGGGAGTTCAAGCACGGTCCCTGCTCTCCTCCCGACCCCACTCAGGGCCAACTACTGGGTCTACGAGACCCAGAGCTGGTGCGGTGGATGCAGAACACACACGTCTGGCAGAGAAGGGGCAAATCTTGCCAGAAGCAGCGATGCTGCATGAGGCCATGCACGGCACATGCTGAGGGAGAGGCCAGGCTGGCAGATGGCACACAGCAGCTCAGCTCAGTGAAACCACGGGCACTCCTCCCCGCCCGTTCCCTAGCGTCTGGCTCGAGGGACGCACTCCTGACAAGCCCGCAGAGGCCCCTGATTGTCACATAGAGGGACAATGCACAAATCCCTGTTCCTGCTGTCTGGACCCCAGCCAGCTTGCCTGTTTCCAGGTCCACGAGGCTGGGCCCAGTGACCCTGATCCAGGATCTCTGGGGATTCTCTCTGCATCATCCTTTCTCCCACCCAAGTGCAGCCTTATAATAACCACCTCATCCCCAACAGACTCTAAATGATCTGGGCTCCGTGTGAACATCCATGGCTCTCTGCAACCTATAATCTGACTCTAGTTTCCCTGCTCCAGTCTCTCTGGAGGCCACCATGTCCTCTTCCTCAAGCCTGCCCTCCCATCCCAGAGCCCGACAAGGACTCCCACACCTGTCACGGCCTGCAGCTCAGCCCCCTGACCAGGGCACTCCACAGCAGGGCTTGACTTCCCTCTCCTGCACCCCCACATCTATGCGTGCCCTCAACCTGAGACACTCGTGTCCTGTCTTGGGTTCCCTCCCCATCCAGTTCGCATCCACCAGAATGTTCCTCCCCACCCTCTCCTGTGTAAGCGCCAGCCATCATCAGGTGTGGACCTGGTGAGGCCTTCCTTGATCCCTGAAATACAGTCGCCTGGTCCCTGATGGCCAAGTACTGTACCTGCAGTCGCCCAGCCCTCTAACGGCCTACCGGGGCTGCTGCTGTCTGGGTGTGCTTTGTGCGTCTCCCAGGCAGGGGCTGTCAAGTTGGGAAAGCCAGTCTGCACAGTGCTTGCCGGGTCAGAGGCCAGCAGCTCCACGTACACCTGGCATCCCCAGACCCCGGCCTGAGCTCTCTACCCAACTCAGCACAGCACCCACTGCAAGCTGCTGAACAGTGTTCATTCTCTCGTCTTCCAGTAAGTTCCTAGTATCCTCCTCCCAACTGCAACTCCTCTTTTAGATGGCCCTCATCACACTGAACCCTCTCCTGACTGCTTTCCCTTTTCTTCTTAGTAAAACTTTTATCAGCTAAGCAGCTTATTTATGCCCTTCCTAGAAAATTTCCAGTTCATCATCCTCCCTCCACCATACATCCTTCTTCCCTCAGGCCACAGCCACCTCCTGAGTAGTCATTTAGCTGTAAATAAGCCCCAAGATCTGAAAGACACCAAACTTAGGACTCACCTCTCAGCGGCAGAGGACACAGCATGGTCTGCTCACACTTACCTGTGTCTAAGAACACCCTCCTCACAGCCTAGAGCAGTGCCAGTCTCATACCTTAAAGCCGGTGTCCGGCAGGGCCGAGCGATCCCAATGGTCAGGAATGTTCTTTAGGCCTTGAGAATTGATGCTGCTACAAAATGTAAAGAAAAACACTTAGTCTGTTCTTAGACGTAAGTAGGCCTCTCAGAGGTGCCTCCAGCAGCTGAGGCCATCAGTCTTGAGTCTCAGCATATCGTCTGTAAAGTCAGGGAGGAGGCAAGGGAACACATAAACACTCTCTCCACCATGGGACAGCACTTCCATCTTGGCCTGTGTGGTCAAAACCAACCGGGCACAAGGGATCTGTTTCTCATCTGCACCCTAACTCTACCACATAAGGGAGAGAACATTATGACTAAAGCTGCACACACAAACCCTGACCATGATTTTATAAAATTCAAACAGCCTTGAAACTTTCATTAAAAACAGCCTCAGGGATTCCCTGGTGGTGCAGTTAAGAGTCTGCCTTGCAATGCAGGGGACACTGGTTCGATCGCCAGTCCAGGAAGATTCCACATGCCGTGGAACAATGAAGCCTGTGTCCCACAACTAATGAGCCCACACACCTCAACTACTGAAGCATTTGGGCCCTAGAGCCTGTGCTCCACAAGAGAAGCCATTATAACGAGACACCCGCACACAGAGTAGCCCCAGCTTGCTACAAAGAGAGAAAGCCCAGCACAGCCAAAATTAACTAAATAAATAATTTAAAAATAAAACAGCCTCAGTAAAACTAACACAACACTATAAATCAACTGTACTCTAATAAAAACCAAATTAAGTTTAAAAAAACTCAGCTTCAACAATGTATATAGTTGGCAGAACTATGTATGTTTACATAAACATATGCAATGTTTAAAAACATTTTTTTAAAATGTAAAATTGATGTCAAAATTCACTTGGCAGTAGAAATTTGACTTGAACTGCTAAGAGGCTACGTGTGGCCTCTCTCTTCCCTTCTTCAAGTGACTATGCAAAAAATATTAGCATGTTTCATTGCATGTGTCACATAACACAAGCAGCACATGCTCTTTTTGAAAATGAAATAAAAACTGAGTTCAAAAAAAAATGTGGGCCAAAGGGTTTAGAAATAAGGACTGTGAAACTAACTCCAAATCATTCCTAGTCTGTTCTTCCCACAATAGATCTACCTTCTGTTTCTGCTGGCATGAGGTATGTACCTTCTTCCTAAGCCTCAAAGAATTCCCACAAATAACTTTCCTAGGAAAATGGCACAGTTTAAAAATAACTTAAAAAGGTCCCACAAGCAAGAATCAGCCAGAAACAGACCCATGTAGATGTAAGATGCTAAAATTAGCAGGCAGGTTATAAAACAACTGCTTGCTAATTTGTATGTTTAAAGAAATTTAAGACAAACTTTAAAAACATATGCAAGGAACAGAAAACTATAAATAGGCCTGGAGGATTTGGAAAAAAAAATCTGTAGAAATGAAAAAAAAAAATCTTTGAAGTATAAGTTCAATGGACAGGCTTATTAGCAGATCAGACAATCTAAAGAGAGGGTGGGTGGGCTGAAAGGTAAGGGCAGTGAAATTATCCAGAATGTGGGGCAGAGCAGTAAGATGATGATCAAGGAGGGGAAGAAGCCAAGATGTGGAGAACACAGTGAGAAGGCCTGAATCTGGTCACAGCCAAACTGAAGCTCCAAAAAGATAATATCGAAAACAGGGTGAAGGCAATTTTCAAAGAGAACTAATGAGACACACCAATCTACAGATTTAAGAAGCACAGAGAATCTTCAACAGGACAAATAAAAATGCATATCTAGACACACCAGTGCATGATCCAAAGACAAATGGAAAATCTTAAAAGCAGCCAGAACGGGAGAAAAAAAGTGATTCTGGCAAAAAGCTTCAGTTAGACCAACAGCTGACTTCTCAGAAACAGCAATGGAAACCAAAGGACAGTGGAGTGATATCTTCAATGTTCCAAGAGAAAGAGAAACAAGTAAAACGTCTATACTTGCATAGATCCAATGTGGAGATCATATTCTGTGACCCCACTAACTGTGCAAATAAAGCATTTCTTTCTAAAAGCCACCCACAGTAGAGTCCCAGTGGCCATGGAGGACCAAGCAGACTCGCCTGCTGGAGTCATGACCACCAGCTTCCGTCACACAGGATAGAGGGAAGCACCATGCACTTTCCTACATCAATGTGTGCAAGAGAGCAGGAAGATTCTGATCCCTCGTGTCTTAGTCTGAGTCACCCCAAAATGACCACTCTTATTTCTGACATGTGGTGTCTGCCATGGTTCCCTGAAAACAAAGTAGAGTGAGGACAAGAGACCCAGTTTCAGCAAAGAGACAGGTTTTTCTAAACTGTACCAGGGGTAGGCTCTGCATAGGGAAGGAAAGAAAAAAGACGTCCAGGACTTCCCTGGTGGTCCAGTGGTTAAGAATCCACCTTCCAATGCAGGAGACATGGGTTAGATCCCTGGCCAGGGAATTAAGTTCCCATCTGCCTTGGGCAACTAAACCCACGTGCCACAACTACTAGGCCTGTACGCCATAATCAAAGATTCCACATGCTGCAACTAAGACCTGACACAGCCAAATAAAACAAATATTTTAGAAAAATGATGTCCAGAAGTAGGATCACTCATAATTAACCAAAACTAAATCCAGAAGCAATCCAAATAGAAGAGACAGATACATTTAACTAAATGATAAATATTTCTACATGGTAAAATACTTCATAGACAAAGCCAAAAGGCAAACAACAAGCAAAGAAAAAATACTGCAACTTACATGACAAACTAAGGGCTGATCTCCCCAACAGAAAGAAGACTCAGTGTTTAAGAAACATACCAAAACGTTGGCTGAAGAATGGACAAAAAGACAAATAGTCCCCAGAAAAAGAAATGCAAGGCCCTTACATGTTAGGAAAGAATATTAAACCTCATTCATAAGAGAAAGTGAATTAAATATACTGAAATACCCTTTCCCACCTTACTGAAGAGCTTGATGACTTCCTCTGTTTTCAAGGCTGAAGGAAACAGGCCCCTCACACATTCTGGGGTGAGTGCACATGGTTCAACCCCACAGAGAGGAACCTGCATTTACCGTCTAGGACTCCAACCTGATGCTCCCCTCCACAACTAACAAACAGCATACACGGCAGACATTCTTCGTGGTGTCATACGCATACTAGCAGATCACAAAAAGGCAAAGCATTCCTCAAAAGGGAACAGATTAAACCATGGCAAATACACATGATAGAGAATCATGAAGACAGAAACAGAATTCAGTAGACTTCAATGAACTGAAAGAGAGTAATTTCTTTTTCCCCCAAATTTGTATAATACTCTAAGTGAAGCTTTCCTGCTGGTTCAGACAGTAAAGAATCTGCTTGCAATGCAGGAGACTGGGTTTGATCCCTGAGTCAGCCCTAGAGAAGGAAATGCACAATCCACTTTCGTATTCTTGCCTGGAGAATTTAATAGACACGGGAGCCTGGAGGGCTACAGTCCACGGGGTTGCAAAGAGTTGGACAAGACTGAGCAACCAATACACATACTGAAGTGATCACCACAGTAAGTCTAGTAATGATGTATTAAGTGAAAAAAGGTTACAGAATACTATAGATAGAATGCTACCTTTTATTCAACAAAAGAAGACACTTCTATGTACACTCATTCGCTCATTTTTGCAAAAAGAAACACAGTAAAGATAAACCAAAAACTGATGAAAATGGTTGCCCACCAAGGAAACAGTGCAGAGATATAGTGAGGAGAATTCTAACTAGTGAGTATATCTTTTCACAGTTTGACTTCTAAATCATGTTTTACACATAGCCAAAAATAAACTTTATTAAGAAAGGGAGGAAGGAAGGCACACCTGGCTTCGAAGAAACAGGGAGAGGCAACTCCAGGAGGTTACTGTTAGACTCACAGGCACTCTATTTGCTTGGAGTGATAATACCTTTTCCCTCTAGCTTCTTTAAATGACTTTGCCATGCTCCACAAGAACAACCATTGAAGTCCATATATGACATCTTAAAATAAGAAACGGAAACACTCTCAGTCCTCTCTGAAACAGAAATGAGCCAGATTTCTCCGGCTAATGGAAGGGGCAGTCCACTTGACAGCAGCGCTGGCTACAGTCCTGGCCTGGGCTGTCACACATCAAACTAATGGGCACTGTGGTACCTCTCGCCATCCAAGCCACCATCCCCAGTAAGTGGCCGTGGGGGCTGGAGAGAACTGACCCCTCCCCCAGCTCCATTCCCAGCCCACATGCCTCAAACCTAAAACTACCAATTCAGAGGTGTCTGATCAGTGCAGAGCTCACACATTTGTCCCCATCAGCAGCAGGAGGGCCCTGCTCCTAAATGCTCTTAAGGCCAGGCACAGCCCTACTGGCTTCTGGTAGTCTGGGATGTAAGGGAGCCCACTCTGGGGACGAATTTGGCCCATTAGTGTCTGCAGCATCTGCTTTTGGTATTTTTAACATTCCATGATATTCAAGTATTAAAATAATGGAGTTTTGGAGGTGTATTCCATTATTTCAACATTTACAAAAATTCAAGTCTGTGATTCAATTATTCACTTGAAAAGACAGGCTGATAAGCTAGCTTCAAGTCTAGACCGGCCTGCAGATCACAACAAGCAGCCTTATAGTGACATATCACAACACTGCTATCCGTAAGGATAATTCTTTCTCTGGTTCAATGCCTTTGCAACTAGTGGAATACATATGCCAGTAGTCCAACTGCTCTAGATGACTCTGAACTGGAATTGCTATTCATATGTAACACAACTGGAGGACAAAGAGGAACTTTAAATGCTTTGTTACAAACAAAAACCACAGTTTGCTAACAGTGGGAAAAAAAACTAGCCCTGAAAAACGGTACTGATGAACCTATTTGCAGGAGAGGAATAGAGACACAGATGCAGAGAACAGACTTGTAGACACAAGGATGGAAAGAGAGGGTGGGACGAATTGAGGGAGTAGCACTGACATGTATACACTACCATGTGTAAAACAGATAACTAGTGAGAACCCGCTGTCGAGCACAGGAGCTCAGCTCCATGCGTTGTAATGACCTAGAGGGGCGGAATCGGCGTGGAGGGAGGCTCAAGAGAGAAGGGGTGTTATGTACACATATAGCTGATTCATGTTGTTGTACAGCAGAAACTAAGATAATGTTGTAAAGCAATGATATTCCAATTAAAAAATAAATAAAAACAAACATACAAACAGAAAAACCCAGAGCTGTTCAAAAAGATATCCTCCAAGTTATAAAGCAAAAGATACAATCACTTGAAAATGGAACCAGAAAATTGTCAGAGTTAGATTATTATTATTTCTTCACATTCTCTAAGTTAACTTTAAACTAAGAAAGAACTTTCTGGTTTCTGGAAAAATCTGCACAAGAATACCTTCATGTCACAGTAACACCACTGGCAATCTTAAAGATAAAACATCTAATAAAGTGATTTTGGGGGTAACTTTTCCTTTCTGTTGTGTTTGGCTTATCTTTTAATGCTTTGTTAATTGTATCTCTATCATCATTAAAACAATTACACATCAAGCATTTACCTTTTTATAACTTTGTTAAATATTATACCTTTATAATACATTTTTACTTGAAGTGTGGTAAATATACAGATTTTTCCATTTCATGAAGCCTCAACCTTCTTACAGATCACTCATATAAACAGTAGCATTTTGGTATTAAGTGAAAAGTAAAGTGGCTCAGTCATGTCCGACTCTTTGCGACCCCATGGACTATACAGTCCATGCAATTCTCCAGGCCAGAATACTGGAGTGGGAAGCCTTTCCTTTCTCTGGGGATATTCCCAACCCAGGAATCGAACCCAGGTCTCCCACATTGCAGGCAGATTCTTTACAAGCTGAACCACAAGGTAAGCCCAGTATTAAGTGACGGAAAGTACAAACATACTCAGAGGAGGGCGAGGCATAGGACATAGAGACAGAGTGCCAGAGCGTAAGTTTGCAAGCCAACTAACCCTCTTGATGCTATAGCCAGTCTGACTAGGTTTTTAGTATCTGCAGTTGAGCACATATCAGCTGATACACATATTACACAACAAATTCCCCAAATGCCACCTACCAGGTTTGCTTCATCTTCACATCTTGGGGAGACACATATTTGGGTCTCCGGCAAACCCTTCTAACTGTGCCATAGATCACGTTTTTCTGAATGAAGGCTGGGGAAAAAAAACACAAATATACATATAAGACGGCAATGTTTTATAAACACAAATTAAACAGGTTGTAAAGCTAATCCAAATGTTAAAGCCCACAATCAGTCTGTTAAAAATAAGGCAGTTTTACACATTTCAAATATTCATAATAGGATCTGTAGGAGACTGGATTTAATGAATAGATGAATGATTAGTAATTGACATATCAATTATACATGAGTGCTTTTAAACTGTTCCTTCCAATCTTGTTTAAACTATTATTTTGCTCAGCAATTTTTCCCAGCTTGGATATAAAAAAGCTTCAGCCCAGCCTGAGACCAAATTACCACATCTTGAGCCAGTGGGATTTAGAGTTAATATAATAATTTTACTCTTATGACTTTTTTTTCTTAGTTTGACTAAACTTACTCAACAGCAATATTTCTCAACCTTTTAAAACCTGTATTTTCTTTAATAGATGAAATTCTTACCCTATGCCAACCTCCAAGATTCTTATATTCATCCTGAGGGCAGAGAGGGGAACCTGTCTGTCAGACTGAAAAGTCACGATACCTATAGATTACATGTCCCAACCACCAGGAAATCTCTGTCAAGTCTTACTTTCTGCACTTAAACAATTTATTTGACTTGGAAAACTAATTTACCCTACTGCATTTGAGCATACACCGTGTGATTACCTAGGCATGTGTCCCTCATGCCAGAGTTCAGGTAGTCAAGAATGGGCACTCCCGGGCAGTCCCCCACATTCTGATCCCAAGACCATACTCCAGACATGGCTACCACAACCCCTTCAGTTACCCATCACTCAGCCTCTCACCAATACTCCGCTAATTACCTTAAACAGTTTTTCACTGGTCTGTTGACTAGCACTGCAATGACTCTTAAATGAGCTTTCATAGGTGAAATTAAAAGGTGTTAGAGATATGTGAATGGGCTAAGTACTTGTGAGACCCGTTTCCTATGTCCCTTGAACAGAGTAAAACATGAGGCCGTCTCCCTAATTTACCGTTAAAGAGGATACACTAGGCGAAGTCCTAAACAAGCCCTGCCCATGGGGATTCTGCCAACCAATACCAGCTAACAGACATCAGAATTCTGCCTCTGGAGTCTTGGCATTTGCCTTCAGTGACTGTTCTGACAGGAGTCCCTGAAAAGACAGAGTCAAGTCTTCCCTGATGCTATAGAACGAGTCATTTGGCCTGCTGTGTGTGTTTTTGAAACGAACTTGCTTCCTAATAGACATTTAGTTAATAAACCTGAGTGGCAGACTGCCGGCTGAGACGTGCTTTCACTCTGCCGAGCAGTGAGGTTATGGAGGGAGATGTCACCTCACCTCGGCACCAACGCACAGACCCAGGGGTTCTGCCCACCACACGAGCCCGGGGCAGTCTGCAGGAAACGTGCTCTTCTTGAGTTTGAGTAAACTCGGTGTGTGCTCTCCCCCTCCCCGCATCTTGACTATTCTGTCCCCCAGGGGAGCTGCCTGTATTGAGAGGCTGCATCTGACATTTCTGGTTGATTTGTTTTGATATTGTTCAGATACTTTAAAGAAATATTTCAAACCGTGGTCAGCAGCAGTCTGATGGGTGCTAGTTGTATCGACTTGATCTTCAGGCCAGTCCCAGCTTATTATTCCACAGATTTCTCACGATCCCCTGAGTGCACTTGTGTTTATCAGACTGTGGGCTGTAAAACCACCTCACACATGATTGATGTTTCCCAGCAGATACTGAAGGCTGTAAGCAGTTCTCACCATAGAGTAGAAGAAACTTCCAGGCTCTTTGCACAGGCACATCGAGGGGGCAGCATTCTACCTTCAGCAAAATTACAAGTACTACAAAACCACAAGCAAAACTAACCGGATAAAAGCAGGCAGATAGAGTGGACTTAGGATAATTCACCAAAGACAGTTTGCTGCCCTCCAAACAGATGGTCCACAAAAGTAAACAATAAACAGTGCTTAAAGGGAGGTCCACTTAATTTCCTTAAAAAAAAATGCTGAAAACTCATAAGGATTCAGAGATTAAAATGTGAATTTAAAGGCAAAACTGACTTGAACATGGATGAACTGATAAATCCATGTGAAAATGGCTTGAAAGAAGCCGCAAGAAACTGAAACCAAAGTAAAAAATACACCACACCTCACAAATAAGTCACTGGAAGACCTGACCAAAGGGTGTTTGGTCTGCTTGTCTGTCTGTCAAGGCAACCAGAACAAGCCATTAAGGCCCAGACTCAGGCTACCACAAGCAGAGCACCTGATAATCTGCTTCACAGCAATTTTTAGCTGATGTGTGTGTCTACCATGTGTTTCCAGCCAGCCACAAGTGCTGAAGGCACCTACAGAAAAGCTGATGTGGACTCTGCAGCTGGGAACAGGAGGCGGAGCTGTACAGCAGAACCACTGTGACACGTCAGCGACTAGACTAAAGTTAATCCTCAGACAGAGGGACTTGCCCATGGCCTACAGGACACTGCTACAGTGCTGCCTACACCACCATTGCCCACAGGCTGATGCTACTTGTCCCTCCACACTTGGGGTTCCAGTCGTCTATTTCCTCCAGGTAGCTCCCCCTGCATCCTGCTGGCTGGCTCATCTGTTGACAGGTCTATCCCCCCTTGTAGATCCACAGCACTTCAGAGCAGGGATCATTGCATTCTTTTTTTTCCTGGCCCTCAATGTGTGTGCGGAGCTTCTCGAGGGTTAAGATGGAAAAGGCAGAGCCAGCAGATGATCAGGCCCTACTGGGTGAGTGCGGTGGATCAGGAAATACCTTCCCCTAACCTCACCCTGGCCATGCCGCACAGCTTGTGGATCTCAGTTTCCTGACCAGGGACAGAATACAGGCCAAGCAGTGAAAGCCCAGAATCCTAATCACTAGGCCACCGGGGAACCCCAGGAAGTACCTTTGAAGTCTAACTCATATGTGTGCTTTCCTGCCTGGAACCTCAGGGTGGCTGCCTGGGGGTTAGACCCTGGAGCACAGTACGCCAGGTAGGCCTTCTCCAAATCACTGCTGGTGACGCTGGTCACAGGGTGATCCATGCCCTGTGAAGGGAAAGCCAGACAGATACATGGTGAAGGCAAGCAGACAGACACTGGGGGCCATTCACACTCCCTGCAGACAAGCCCATAGTGGGTGTCCGTGTCCTGGGGGAGGCAGACGAGAGGAGCTGGGGGTGGGGCTGTTGTAGGAGAGAGAGGCACAGAACAGGAGCCAATAGGACTGCCTGCTGTAAGCTGCTCAGGAAAATGGAAGACAGCCCACATGGACCCAACTAACCTGGATAACCGTGATGGGAGCAATGGAAGAGAGAGAGTTCAATTACTTGCAACAGATGATACAACCCTTCAAGTGAAAATGAACTCGCAAACGCTATTTCACTGAGGGCCTGAGCACCGCAGCCTCTTCTGTCCATTGTTTCGGCCTCTCCCCTCCCACTCCTGACCAAACCCAGAGCCACACTAGAGAGCCTCCCTGAACAAATCCAGGGAAGATGGAAGAAATCCCAAGATGCTCGGGGGGAGACAGGTGGGGCAGAAGACGGATGGAGCAGTGATGCAGGAAGGCTGGCACTGGAAGAAGAGGGAAGAGGGAAGGAGGAGGGTGTAAGTCATCTGCTGAGAGTGCCCACATCCACCTGGCCAGCAGGTACAGGGTGGCAACACCTCTGTGTTTCAACTGGCCAGTGTCCTTCTCCTGAGGACCTGCTACGTGCAACTGTCCTCAGCCTGGGGGCACGTCAGTGGCAAAAGCTCCCACGAAGCTCACATTACAGAGTTCCCAGAGAAAAAGACATTCCAAATGCAGTCAAGAGCATGAAACTAAAGCTTCAATATAGCCTCTCACAACCCAGAAAAATACAAATGTCTATCAAACCACATATCCCAACTGTCATTTGGGAAAAGCTGTCACTATAGAAATGATGACCTCCCTACACATGTATCTCTACAGGTAACCGGGGCAGGGGCAGGGAAGGGAGGCTCCTTCTAATCTTGATTCACTTATGAACATCTCTGAATAGTTGACAGCAGCAGTTACTTGACCCAGATACCAAATCAATAGCTGAAACAAGTTAATTTCATATACTTGTCCACCTTTTGTTAAGTGACTACCATAGATAAAGCAGAAAGCCAGCTTTGAAAAGCCTTAAGCTTTATTCCACAGCTACACAAACACTACTGCACACCCAGGCACTCGCTCTGAAGTTACCTGTTCAACAGTAAGAGAGACATTTTTATACCTCCATTTAACAAACTATGATATCACTACAACCAAAGTTACTCAGCCTTCATGAACTAACAGATAGCTAATTGTTCAAAGATGGGACCTCATACAAATGAACTCTAAATTATCCAGTTCTGCCATAATTCCCCTAAAGCAAGCGAGTCATAAGGGGACCTGGGGATCTTTGGCTCTGTCAAGGGCTCCCTGGAGCAGTCCTTGTGCCCATGTTTCAAAAGGCTCCTCCATCACGGACCCACAGGAAGAAACACTCACCCTCTTTCCGTGACACTTACTTGTCTTCCATATTCCTGCCAAGAGCCAAACTCATCAGACCAGTACCAAACCCAGTTGGTGGTGAGGATGAAGTGTGGAGGTTTGGTGACTGAGGAAGCTGTGGAGAGACGGCGAGCCCGGGTGGCACCAAACTTCATGGTGTCAAAGTTCAGAAAACCAATGAGAAAGCTATTGGATGTCTCGGTGTACGTGACCCTGCAAAAGAACACAAGAAGTAAACTGAAAGTCCACCAGCCACATGAACGTGGGCCCCTCAGCTTCCCTCGTGGTCTCTGAGTCACTCGGCTGAAAGATGTGAACATACATGGGACCTGCACATTTAAAACAATGTGTCAGGGCGGGAGGGGACTTGCTTTAAGATCCATTTTGCTGTGTGAAAATAATAAAATCATAATACTATGAAAAAGAGCCCCTGGAGGAAAAAATGGCAACCCACTCCAGTATTATTGCCTGGGAAATGCCATGGACAGAGGAGGCTGGCAGGCTACCATCCATGGGGTTGCAAAGAGTCAGACACAACTGAGCAACTAAGCGCGCAAACACACACACACACACTATGGAGAACCTGTTATCATGACATTCCTTTCACTTCACAAAAATGCTAGGTAAAACAGCTTTTTTAAAAATGCATTACTGAGCTGACAAGACACAAAAATCCTCAGAAGCCAAAAATAGTTAATATACACTGAATGCATGTGGGCTGGGCCAGTCCCTGTACTAAGTACTTTATACATTTTAAGGGATTAAGTCTTCATAGTACCAAAGCTGTGACTTACCCCCATTTTCACAGATGTGAAAATAGAAGCCCAGGGAGGTTCAGAAACCTGTTCAAAGTTAAACAGCTAATAGATGGCAGAGCTGGGGTTTAAGTTAAGCAGTTTGGCAGGACAGCCTGCACTCTGAACCACCAGGATCTACTCACTTTCCAAATGCTGTACTGCCCCAAGAGCAAAGGGAAGTTCTGGAACCAGAGAGGTGAGTGAGAACTAAAGCCAGTGGCTGTCCAAAAGCAATGTCAGTGCAAGCAATGACAAACAGCCCTATTTTTAGGGCAATGAGGAAACAGGAAACAAATGTAGGATTTGAATATGGTCAAGGGTTAAATCTCCAAAGAGATATTTCAGCATAAAACCATGACTCTAAAAGAGTACACACCCTTAGTGAAGGGAGCTGGGAAGGGAATCTGCTTTGCAAAGGAAGTCAGCAAGGAAATTTGCCTATGTCAGAGTTGGCTTTGGAAGGAAAGGAAGAAAACTTCCACTGAGAACTCATAAACTGCTCACGCCTCAGGAAGTTAAGTTGATTCACACTTCTTTCGTGAGAATTAAATTTAGAGACCCACAGTGGCAGTTCCTAGAGAAGCAAACACAAATCCTCTCTGGAAGGAATTCACCTTCAACTCAGGCCTCAAAAGAATTTCTATAATGCTGAAGAGGATATAGAGAGAAGGGAACTCTCCTACACTGTTGGTGGGAATTTAAATTGGAATAGCCACTATGGAGAATAGTATGGAGGTTCCTTAAAAAACTAAAAATAGAGCTACTATATGATCCTGCAATCCCACTCCTGAGCATATATCTGGAGAAAAACATGATCCGAAAGGATACATGAACCCCAATATTCATTGCATCACTGTTTACAACAGCCAAGACATGGAAGCAACCTAAATGTCCATCGACAGAGGAATGGATAAAGAAGATATGGTGCATATATATATATATATATATATGTATATACATATATATGTGAATATTACTCAGCCATTAAAAAGAAATAATGCCATTTGCAACATGGCATTATTCTGGGTGGATGGACTCATACTCTCTGGGTGGATGGACCCAGAAAGTGTCATACTGAGTGAAGTCAGTCAGACAGGAGAAACATCCCTTATATGTGGTATCTAAAAAGAAATGACACAAATGAACTTAAAGAACAGAAAAAGACTCACAGACTTAGAAATCTAATTTATGGTTGCTGGAGGAAAGGGACAGTTAGAGACATTGGGAAGGTCATGGACACACTGCTGTTTAAAATGGATAACCAGCAAGGACCTACTGAATAGCACACGGAACTCTACTCAATGTTATGTGCCAGTCTGGATGGGAGGTGGCTTTGGGGAAGAATGGATACATGTGTATATATATATATGGCTGAGTCCCTTTGCTGTTCACCTGAAACTACAACAACATTGTTAGTCAGCTACACCCCAATACATAATAAAACGTTTAAACTTTTTAAAATTTCTACAGGTAAAAGTTTCAGCAAACATCAGCTTATAATCAAATAAACCAGAAACAAGACACCATAAGCAAAATCCAGCAAAAACAGTCCACTAAAGAAAACAAATATTAAGAGTTGTTGCATATAAATATACAATATGAATAAAGTGTTTTTTAAAGTTAATAGAGTATCAAAAGTATGAGTAAGGATTAAGAAACTATAAGAATTAAGCAGATAAAATTTGAAGAAATAAACAATCTTTAGACGTAAATAATTATAATTTTAAAATCACAGTAGATAGGAGACACTGCATCTCAGACAAGGCTGAACTGGCGACCTATGTAACCAAGTGAAGAAATTCCCCTGCATACAGCACAAAGGATGACATGAGAGAGAAGTCAAAAGACATAAAAAACAGAGTAAGAAGAACTTAATATATGTCTAATTAGAAGTCCAGAGAAGCACTATTTTTGAGGAACTTTCAGAACTGATAAATATAAAACCTCCCACTTAAAAAGAATAGATTATAAATAGATTAAATAAAAATAAATCCACACATAGACAGATCTTAGTGAAACTGTAGCACCAGAGGCTGACTGTATGTTTAGTCAGAGACAAAAAAACAGATTACCTACTGTAATGTGTTGAACTGTATCCTCACTTGTGGCAGCTGAAATGTGACCTCACTAGGAAATAAGGTCTTCTCAGATATAATTAAGATGAGGTCATACTCTACTAGGGTGAGCCCTAATCCAATGACTTGGTGCCCTTATAAAAAGAGAAATTTGGACACAAAGACACATAGGAGAAAGCTATGAAACAAAGAAAGAGATTAGAGTAATGCAGCTATAAACCAAGGAATGCCAAGGAACACGAAGGACTGCCAACAACCACCAGGCGCTAGGAAGAGGCAGAAGGATCTTCCCCTGGAGTCTACAGACAGAGCATAGCCCTGCTGACACCTTGACTTTGGAATTCTAGCCTCCAGAAATATAAGAATAAATTCTTGCTGTCTTAAGACACCAAGTTTGTGGCCATCTGTTACGGCAGCATCCCAGCCCCAGGCCAAACAATGTATTTATTCTGATAACTAACTACTAAATAGAAGCAATGGAAGCCAGAAAACAATGGAATAATCTTTGAAGAATTGAGAGAAAATACCCAATAAAACTATTTTTCAAGAATGAAGATGAAATAAACACTTTCAGACAAACAAAAAACACATCTGCCACTAGACTCTCACTAAACCAACTTCTAAAAGATGAATTTAAAAGAAAATGATCCACAAGGAAACATATGAACACAGAATTGTGTGCAAAAATTCAAAATGATAACTATCTAAATTTAAACAAATACTGACTATATAAAACGATGTTAATTTCTAACTCCTGGGATTAAGAAAATAATAGAAGCAATGCTATACAGCACATTTTATATGTCTGGCGTTGTTCTGAGCATTTTACACAGATTAATTCTTTTAATTCTCAAAATAATTAATCCTTTAATGTAGGAACTATTATTTTTATATACTTGACATAAGGAAAAACTGGGGCACAAGAAGACTAAGTAATTTGCCCAAATTCACACAGTGGTAAGTTAGTTTGAATGGAACTTGGGAGAATTCAAGTGTTCAAGCCTCTTTTACTGTTGGAGAGAATTATAAAATGTATCGATTAGCTGAAGTTGGTAAGCTAAAGTTTATTAAGTTAAAGGGTCTGTTTTCCAGAGTAACCACTAAAAGAACAAAGTCACTATATAACTTCCAAATCGATGAGGGGGGAAAAAAATCAAACGAGGAAACATCTAAGAGAAGACCAAAAAGAGAAAAGAAAAACAGAAAAAGTAGGTCAAATAGCAAAAACAGACAGTAGAAATAAATTCAAATGTAATCACAATGTGTAAATAGGTAATCCCAACAAATGAATAAATCACTATAAAAAAGAAGATTAAAAGACAAAGATTGTCAAACTGAAAAAAGATCCAGTTTTGTGATGTTTACAGGAAATATATCTAAAATATAAACAAAAGAGCTTGAAAGTAAAATAGTGAAGTGTGGCTGAAAGAAAGCAGGCATAGTTAGATTAATAACAAATGAAACAGACTTAAGGCAAAAAAGGCATTACTAGAAATATTAATAAAAAGCATTCATTTTATATTACTACCAGGTTCAATTTAGCAGGAAGATAAAAATTTTAACTTCTATATACTTCATAATAGTTTTTAAAATATAAAATAAACACTGATGGGATTATAAGGAGAAACCAACAAATTCATAGTGAATTAACATATCTTTCTGGCTAATTGATACAAGCAGCAGACAAAGAAATCAATAAGGATACAAAAGATTGGAGCCACACAATTAACACCCTTCATCTAACACCACAAACAAAACACTTTGTATACACAGAGCTTTTACCAAAATTAACGATGGAGTAGCTTTCCTGATAGCTCAGTTGGTAAAGAATCCCCCTGCAGTGCAGGAGACCTTGGTTCAATTCCTGGATCGGGAAGATCCCCTGGAGAAGGGATAGGCTCCTCACTGCAGTATTCTTCAGTTTCCCTTGTGGCTCAACTGGTAAAGAATCTGCCCACAATGTGGGAGACCTGGGTTCGATCCCTGGGTTGGGAAGATCCCCTGAAGAAGGGAAAGGCTACCCACTCCAGTATTCTGGCCTGGAGAATCCCATGTTCATGGGGTCACAAAGAGTCAAACATGACTGAGCAACTTTAACTTTCTCAATAAAATTCAAAGAATCTGTTACTATATAGCCTGACCACAATGCAATTCATTTGAATTTAAATTTAAAAACTACTATAAAAAGAAGATAGGTCATCTAATCTATGGGATCAAAGAAGGACAAAAGTCTGTTCCTCTAAAAAAATAATACGAGTAATAAATCTCTGCAATACTGATGAAGAAAAAAGGGAGGGGAGAAAAAAAAGATTAAAAGTGTAAACGGGGACAAAATTAAAGATGGCACAGACACTAACAGGGATATTACAAGTAACTTTATGACAGTAAGTTTTAAAATAAATAAAATGAACAAACTCCTAGAAAAAATATCAACTTACCAACTGACTCAAGGAAAAACTGAAAACCTGACTGGTCCTATAATAATTATAAGAAATTGGGTCAATAGTTTAAAATCTTCCCAATAATTAAACATTAAGACTAGAAACTTTTAGATGCATAATCATTCAGGAAAAAAATAACTAATTTCACATGGCCTTTTGAGAACAGAAAAAATATCCATCCCAATCTCATTTGTATGAGGCTAGTAATTTCATAATATAAAAACCAGGCATCATGATACTGTACATGGCTAAGTTTATAATATTGTACATCAACTTTACTTCAATTTTAAAAAACAGGCAAAGACAACATGAAACAATTATAGACCAATCTTATTCAAACATAAATTCAAAAATCTTAAACCAAATAATGAAAATCCAAATTCACCACCGTGTATGTTGTGTATGTGTGCGTCTACACATGCACAGGCATGACTTAGGCCTGGGAATGAAATGGACTTAACATTAGAAAATTAATGTAAATCACTGCATTAACAAGCAAAACAGAACAAAACATAGGCTCTTAATTAATGCAGAAATAGCACTCAATAAAATTCAATTTCCATATATAATTAAAGAAAAACTCCTGGCATACTAGGCATAAAATCAGAATTGATTAGCCATGCTAAAGGTTCCAAACATTCACATATGCTTAAGGGAAAACATTTTTAAATTACTCCTTTTAAAATTAGGAAAAAAAAGAAGAATCTTCCAGTTATTATCACTTATGTTCAGCACGGTACAGGAGTCTTAGCCACAGTAAGGCAATGAAAAGAAATAAAATTTTTAAGAATTAAAAAGGAAAAACTTTGAGTGTCATTCACAGATATTAATTTCTAAACATGTATCTAGAGTATATCGAGAATTATACAGATAATTCAATTATCAGTAGTTAAGATATTTCAGTAAAGTTGCAGGAGATAAGGTAGAAAAGTCAACTGCCTTTCTACACATCAGCAGGGAGAAAATAAACAAAAAAATTTAACTAGGGATGCAATGCACAGTATGATTAACTCTAGTTAATGATGCTGTAGAGCAATATTTGCATGTTGCTAACAGAGTGAATCTTAAAAAATTCTCATCACAAGAAAAAAAAAGGTATTAAAGAACATTTAAATGAGTTGCTATATTATGTCAATTCTCCCCAAACCGGTAATAGACAATGCAATTTCAAGTTAAAAAAAAATCACAACAGAGTTTTTTGTGAAAACCAACAGGCAGATTTTAAAATTTCTGCTGCTGCTGCTAAGTCGCTTCAGTCGTGTCCGACTCCGTGCGACCCCATAGACGGCAGCCCACCAGGCTCCACAGTCCCTGGGATTCTCCAGGCAAGAACACTGGAGTGGGTTGCCATTTCCTTCTCCAATGCATGAAAGTGAAAAGTAAAAGTGAAGCCGCTCAGTCGGGTCCGACTCTTCGCGACCCCATGGACTGCAGCCTACCAGGCTCCTCTGTCCATGGGATTTTCCAGGCACGAGTACTGGAGTGGGTTGCCATTGCCTTCTCCTTTAAAATTTCTAAAAGAAGAGAAAAAGACCAAGAGGCAAGATAATCTGAAGGAAAACAAGGTGGGAAACTGCCTTACCAGATGCCCAAACTTACTGTAAAGCTCTTCTACATGAGACAGTGTAATAGTAATAAGAGACATACAGACCAATGAAGCAGAAAGGGCCAGAAAGAAAAGGGGCGTGTATTTGCTAACTCAACACCCGACACAGACAGCATAGAAAACAGGCGCAAAAAAGATGGCCTACTTAGAAAAGTAGTACTTGGCATCTAAGTCTGAAATTAACCTATAAAATGTATTAACATTTTGTCAAATCTGACTCAGTTTTGGTGGGTCTAAAAATCAACTGACTTCTGGAAATGAACAATGTAAGACAGCTGAACAACAATATGAATGTATTTAATGCCACTGAACCTTAAACTTAAAAATGGTTAAGATGGTAGGTAAATTTTGTTATGTCTGTTTCATCATAATTTTTCTTTTGCTGAGTGGAGTTTTAACATTTGGCAGGGGGTGTTGTTCTTTTGTCCGTAAGATATAGAGGTGAATTACAAATGTATTTTAAAAAATCACCTGAAATACTCCTCTCTCTCTATATATATATATATCCCAAATATATTTTGGCTCACTTTTCCCAGTTTGGTTATTTTGGCGTTTTTTTTTTCACATGGGCTATTTTTAAAGTCTTTATTGAATTTGTTACAATATTGCTTCTGCTTTATGTTTTGGTTTTTTGGCCACAAGGCATGTGGCATCTTAGTTCCCTGACCAGATCGAACCTGTACTTCTTACACTGGAAGGTGAAGTCCTAACCTTTGGACTGCCAGGGAAGTCCCTGCCTCATTGTGATTTACTTTTTGAATATTTTTTTGTTTTTAATCTTAACCTTTTATTTATTTTTTAATGCTTTACTTGTTTAAAAATTTTCATGTTGGAGTGTAGTTGGTTAACAATGTTGTCTTAGTTTCAGGTGCATAGCAATGTGATTCAGTTATACATATACATGTATCTATTGTTTGTCAAATTCTTTTCCCATTTAGATTATTATTTAAAATATTAAGCAGAGTTCCCTCTGCTATACAGTAGGTCCTTGTTATCTATTTGAAATATAGCAGTGTGTACATGGCAATTCCAAACTCTAAATTTTTAATTAAATATATTTTTTAAAGTTGTCTTTGGAAATTCATCTGCATAAGAATGAAACTGGACACATACTCCATCATAGGCAAGGAGAGGTTAATGCAGTCCTTAAAATGTTAAGAATTTTTAAAGAAAATTCAGGACAATTTTTTGATGGTCTCAGGATAAGGAAGAATTTCTTATGACACAAAAAGTGTAAACCCTCCAAAAAACAGGAAAAGAAAAAAACAGTATAAAACCATAAAGAAGAGGATGGAAAAATACTTCTTTTCATTAACAGATACCATAAGCTGACAGGAGGAGTTCATTTATTTTCAACATATACTTAATACCCCGACACCTGAAGAATTCCAAAACTAAGGAAAAGCACAACCTTTCCCCTCAACAAAACAGGCAAACTACAAACACAGACATTTCACAACAGAGAAAGCACAAGTGGCCACTGAACACAAGAGGAGATCCCTTTCCTCACAAGGACTCAAGGATATGCAAACAGAGACCTCATTTTACACTGAAGACTAGAAAAGCGCGGATATCAGACTGCACCAAGTGTGAGAGAGCCACGTCGTTACAGACCGCTAATGAGGGTGGGAAGCAGTACAGTCACTGTGGAAAACAACCTGGCACCCCCCAACAGAGCTGAGGAGGGACCAGCCCGGCTCCCAGCAGGCTCACCCCCAACACCTAACCCAGAGAAGCCGGAGCACATGTGAACACATGGGAACAGTCCAGAGCAGCTCCCTTCAGACCAGGTTCAAGGACAGGCAAGACTATTTGTGCTGACAGACGCTGGAACAGCAGTGGTTTGTGGCGTGGGCACTGACTGGAAGAGGGCTGGAAGGGGGCTTCTGGGTGATGAAAATGGTCCACAGTTGGATCAGAGCACTGGCTGCACAAGTTATAGCTTCCTCAAACTTCACTGACCTATATGCTTAGTATCTGTGCACATCACCAAGTATCCATTTTAACTTAAAAAGCCTCAGAAAAGGAGATGAAGAGAAGGTGGAGATTTAGATAAGGGCTGGCTGCATGAGCCACTTAATCTTCCAAAAGGGAGATCATTTGTTTCACATACTTGACCAACATCAAGTTGCACATAACTGCATCCTAAGCACAAATTTATTTTACTCACTCAAAAAAACGGGCTCAACTTCTCTTCTTGGCAACATACGTTCCAAGGAATCCAAGATACGGTAAGCATTTGAAAATAAAGTTACTCAACACTTCCCCATTTACTCTAAGTGAAAATTCTAGGACATACTTAGAAAAATAAAAATGACTGAATGATAAACAGGAGTTCAGTTGCATGACTTTACAGGCAAAGGCTAAAATTTGACAAATGACAGCTTCTTACTTTTCTGGACTAATCAATGAGGATATATTTACATGACCGATCCCAGTATCAAATAATTCTGAACTTACTTGGTACCCCTCCCTCCCTATTCTTCCCATAGCTCCTCCCTGAAAAAAGAGGAAGATGAGGGAACAGAGACATCAACCACCAGCATGACCACCAGCCCTCAATTTCCAGCCCAGAGCCTCTGCTTGTAGACCAGGTAGCCTGCTTACTCCATGTATGTGTGTGTGTCTGTGTCTGAAGCCCATCAAAACTAAACTCCACTGTGTCTAAACTTCTTATACTGCACACAAAAGCCCAGGCACAGACAGACACAGGTGACATATTTCATACCCGTCTCTTGCAGGATTGCTATATTCCTCCTCAATAAGCTCCATTTTGTGCAGATCCTTCCACTTGCCTCCATCTAAGACTTGCCATCGATATGGCAAATGGAAATGAACTCTACTGCACTTATCTGAAATAAAAATATAAAGAAGTAAGCACATTGGCAGCAAATAGCACGGCCCAGCCCTGTGGTTCTCAATGGGTACTGTGCTGCCTGCTGACCTGGCAACATTTTAGAAATCTGTGAGGGAGCCTTTTTTAATGCAGTCATACCTAAGCATTTAGATATTGAATTTTATTATACACACTTTCCTTTTATGTCTCCCCTTTTAACAAGACATTAAACACATCAAACTCATGTTTTAAAACTGTGTGTTGGTAGGTTACATTATGTATGAATTACATCTCATGAAAGTAAAGAAGCTGACCATGAGATGGTCAAAGCTTCCATCCCTGCAGGGGGCAGTCTGTCCATGCATTATTGCCATATATGTGACATTTGGATGGGGAGTGATTGCACCAGAAATGGAGGCAGGTTCATCTCTACTAGAACCATCCCAACCCAAATAGGTCCTACCACAGGTGGGTCAGCAGTGCGGTTCCAGTCTGCCTTGATCTTCATGGCTACCCACATGCTCACCCCTTCTCAACACACCCAACTCCTAGAATGTATTATACACATGGCCTGGGTCTGTGGTTGCCAGCCAACTGCTCTCACTGCATTCCCTGTGATCCCCGGGTCTGTCCCTCCTAGCACCTCCTGCCTGCTGTACCTTGGCCAATGCCAGCAGCTCACCTGGAACGCTGCTCACATCCCCCTCTACCTGCAGAGGTTTTGGTACATCCTGATGGAGGAATGTTGTAAGAGGAAAGGGAGACAGGAAAGAAGTGCAATGGGAATCTCCACACTCTGATACCTGCAGGATCTATACTATTAGGTAGAAAGATACACAGGTGTGGAATGCCTCTATTTGGGTGAAAAAATAGAAAAGACAGGATTAGATATATTCTCACTAAATACACATGTGGGAATGGGAGGGGGAAGACTAGGTGGCTGGGCACAAAGGTATGAGGAAAGATTTGTTTTGAATTTTGAAATGAAGATAGAGTCCAAAAAAATCAAACATCTGTATCATTTGAAAAAAGGTACAAAATAGTGTGCATAGTGACCTTGTGCAAAAAAAGACTAGATATACACTTCTGCTTGAAGAAAATCTTTACGGAAGGATATTCAAGGAACTAGTAATAAGGACTGTTTCTGAAGGGAATCTTGGTGCTGGGAAAAGAGGGTGTGAGGAAGACATTTCTTACTGTCTTTTGTACATTCTTAATTCATCTTTCAAAGTAATATCAATGAAGTCTGGCTAATTTGACACCTGACAAAGATGTGAATAAAGAATATTGAAAACTATTACAAATCAATAATGAGATCAAACAACCCAATAAAAAATGGGCAAAACAGTCACAAAAGATGATACACTGTATGATTCCATTTATGTGAAATATCCAGGCAAACCCATAGAGACATAATGTAAAGATGTAGCTACCAGGAGCCTGGGGGAGGGGAGAAGGGGCAGTGACTGCTAATGGGTTTCTTTGTGGGTGATGAAAATGCTCTAATATTGACTGTGATGATGGTTGCACAAATCTGATTATGTTAAAAGCCATTAAATAAATTGTATACTATGTGAAATATACTTAATATCTTAACAAAGCTGTTATTTGCCTGCAAAATAGGCAAAAGATTTAAACAGATACTTCACAGAAGATATGCAAACAGCCAAAAGGCACATGAAAATAAATGTTAAACATCATTACTTATCAGGGAAATACAAATGAAAGTCACAATGGATATCACTACTCATTTACTAGGATGGCTAAAATTTACAGGACTGACAATACCGAGTGCTGACAATGATGCAGAGCAACCAAAACTCTACTACACTGCTGGTGGGAAAGCGAAATGGATCCACTTTGGAAGACAGTTTGGCAATAACTTGTAATGTTAAATACATGTTTATCGTATGATCAGACATTCCACTTTGAGATCTTTACTCAAGAGATGAAGACATATATCCACATGAAAACTTGTACATGAAAACTGACATAGAGGTTTTATTCATAAAAGCCCCAAACTGGAAACAACCCAAATGTTCATCAACGTATAAATGTATAAACAAATTGTAATCAATGCAACAGAATACAAGATTACATTTATTTAAAATTCTGGAAAAGGCAAATCTAGTCCACATCAACAAAAAGTAGATCAGGGATTGCCTTGGGTCAGGAAACTGGGTGGTGAGGATCAACTGTACAGGGGCATAAGAGCAATTTTAGGAATGAGAGAACTATTTCATATCCAGATTATGGTGATAGTTATATGGGCAAACATATTTACCAAAACTCAAAGGGTATACCTAAAATGGGTGCATTTTATTTTTTATAAATTATATCTAATAATGCTGATTTTTAAAAACATATATACACACACACGTGTGTGTGTGTGTGTGTGTGTGTGTCTGTGTGTGTGTGTGTGTGTCTGTGTGTGTGTGTGTGTGTCTGTGTGTGTGTGTGTGTGTGTGTGTGTGTGTGTGTGTATCTCACACATTGCCTGACCTAGTATTCCATTTCCAGGAATCTATCCATGGTAATATACATGTACACTCAGATGTTCAAGGGAAAATCACTCTAATCAAATACTACAGAGTTGTTTTTAAAATCCAGGTAGACATACACATATGTACTAACATAGAAAAAATCACCAAGACACACCATTAGGTAAAAGAAATAGGTTAAATAATGCATATCACATGTTCCCATCTGTTGAAAACTATGTAAAACAAACATGACCACAGTCCTGTGTTTACCTTTGGAAGGCTAAAGGAAGACTTCAGGCTTTACTCTGTACCATTTCACTCATTCACAAAATTAAAGTATTCATGAATTGCTTGGGTAGTTTTTTAAAGACTGAAAACAAAACAGGAAGTTTGGGTGTTTGGTTTTTTTTTAAGAAGACTCACCAAATTTGAGAAGGAATCATTCTTTAGTCAAAGCCCAGGACAGCAGCAAGAACAAAGATTTAGTAAAAATACAGTCTCTCTCTCTCTCTCACACACACATACAACATTTGCTACATCTGATAAAAAAGAGTATTGAGAGAAACGCCGAACTTAAACAAATTCTCATCCCCCAAGAGTGCACACAGAGGTCTCCTCCTAAGAGGGTGTTCCTAGGTTCTGAGGCATCTCTGAGACTACAACCTCCTTCTAGAAGGGAACTAGACTGGGCATCCAAGTGTTTCTGTGGGTTTGTGACCTCACACTAAGCTAACCAAGGAGCAACACCTGACATTCGTTTGCTGCATGAAACAGTCCCCCAAACTCATCTACAGTTTGATTTTTTAGAAACTCAAGTATTCAATAATTCTTACCACTCTCAACTCCCCAACAAAATCACTGAAGTGCCACCAGCTTGCAATTAATAATGCCCGAACCTCTCTGGATCGGGGGGAGGACCTTGAGAGGTGATGTCAGAGCAGAGCTCTGGGAACCGGGAGCAGCTGTCCTACCTGCAAGTGGACGACGGGGTTTCCAGACTCACCTTGAAAGCTACAGCTCTTCCAGATATGGAACAAGCAGATCTCATCACTCTCCTCTTGGGTGGCAGTGTTTAAGGACACAGAACCTGTGTCTCTTCTTTCTACAAAGAAGGACCACAAAGATGTGTCACCAGTGCTTCTGATGTGGGGCTGGAGTAGTTCAAGGTACAAAGGAGAGAGAACAGAATTCATTCATTCCTCTGCATGAGGCAAAAGTGGGCAAGGCAACCTCACAAAATCTTATAATGTTCTAGATGAAAGCACCCTCAGACATATAGGTGGACCCTCTCTGCCTTTTAGGGAGGAATCCGGGAGCCCAAGGCCATATGACTGCTGCCAAATCCAGGACATCATGGTTGGGGGTGAGTTTTTTCTCAGCTCTGGGTGTGTACCCAATTCACTAGGAGACCTGTTTATAAATAGAAGTGCCCAGCTCTCCCTCAGACTGACTCAGTCAGAAGCTTTCAACAGTGGAACCTGGGACACTTTAATGGGGAGCGGTGGGGAACCACTAACCAACACATTTTCCTTCTGTATCTATGACTGTGATTACCCCAGAGAGCAAGTGAAGGCTGCATTTTATAAACTAGATTTGATTCCAAAAGCAAATGAACTATGAGAATTGGGTTCCAATATCAAGAAAAATAATTAATGGAAAGCCTACAATTCAAAATGAAACCTAATTTAGGTTAATCATAAGAATTTCCCAGTTGGCATAATGGTAAATAATCCACGTGCCATTGCAAGGAGACACAAGAGACTCCAGTTTGATCCCTGGGTTGGGAAATCCCCTGGAGTAGGAAATGGCAACCCACTCCAGTATCCTTGTCTGTAAAATTCCATGGACACAGGACCTAACAGGCTCCAGTCCATGTGGGTCATAAAGAGTCAGATACAACTGAGTAACTGAGCATGCACACACACACACACAGATTTTAATATAACAGGAGGATGCACATGCTTTCAAAATCTACCTTTACTATAAGTGCTTCAATGAGCCATTACCTAATAATTACATTTGGGCATGCCCCAACTGCCACCATGTAAGCCTATAAAACTCATAAGCAAATGTTCCCTATTTAGCATCACCTGTCATTTTGTTATTCATCTTCCCTTTTCGTTTTGCAGGCCCCTCAGACATCTACCAGCTGGACCTTAAAGCTCACACCTGTGGTGCCTTAGAGGTTGCCTCCCTCTCCCTCCAAGGGCAGGTATCCTTCCCTGCTTTTCTAACAAGGCCATAATCCAACTGACAATCTTAACAATCTATTAAAGCAAAATCGTTTGCTTCTAGGCTTCCTACTGTTAAAAGAAACTAACCAAAAGTAATTGAAGAAAATGTAAAGAAAATATACAGTGAGGACAACTTTCAAATATAAATCTCAGGTAAGTTTAGAGTGGTAAGTTAGTTTGCTGGTCATCCTGGCACTAGTAATTTAGGAAGCAGTCTATTAAAAATCCTAGATTATCAGAACAGCTAACAAGTTGGGGGAGACGTGTCTGAGACACCAAGGTAGAACCAGGGCCCAGGACAGTGTCCAGTACACGGCAAGGACTCAAGTTTGTTGAATGAGAAAATGGATTATCAGGATAGCCAGCCAGCAGCAGACAGTGTGAATCTCAGAGGACACCAAGGCATCGTAGCCTCCCTGGTACTGGACCATGGTATTCACTTCCCACACTGTTTAACAGGTACTCAAGAAATGCTTACTGGGACTTCCCTGGTGGTCCAGTGGTTAAGAATCCACCTTGCAATGCATGGGACAGGGGTTCAATCTCTGGTCAGGGAACTAATAGCCCACGTGTGGCAGAGCAACTAAGCCCATCCAAGGCAATTAGAGAGTCTATGCTCTGTGACAAAAGATCCCGTGTGATGCAATGAAGATTCCATGTGCCACAACTAAGACCCGACACAGTCTAGTCACAAGCTCTATATAAAAAAAGAAATGCTTACTAAAGAAACAATCTCTACTCAAAATTCCCCCATATGCCTGTCGCTAAGCATGACATTCCTCAAAAAATACAAGTAAAAAGTATCCTGGCAGGTTCACCATTCAACAAAAGTCAGTGCCAACTGTGGCCCAGCAGGTACCACTTAGAGATGAGCACTGAACAAAGTAAATTTGCAATGATGAAAAAAAATTCCATTCATGTCAAAAGGGAGCCAAAATTAAAATATGCTTCATTCAAAAAAATAGATAAAATGTGCCTCATGCACTCATTAAAATAAAAAATCTCAACAAAACATAATGCAAAGGATGGCCCCAGAATTGTAGAGCACAGCATTCTTAACTGTGGGGTCCTTCACAGGAAAACAAGCTCTCCAGGGCGGAAGAGGGAAGACCAGCTAGGGAGAAGTAGCATCGCTCATCTCCATGCAGATCTCAGGCCCAGAGGGAATTCACCCACTGTCCACACCAACCCGAATCTGTTTAGAATGTCTTATTTGTTCACGGCTCTGATTTCAACTCATCTTCACAGCCCCCACTGGCTGGAAAGGGGTGGCCAACTCCCTTTTTCTCAGAGCAGCACAGACTTGCCCAAAGTCACACATTCCATTTGGCAGCCAGCTGGAATCCAGCAGCCCCAGCCCAGAGCCTTACCGGAAGTCCCCTGTGACTGTGAGGGCGGAGGTGGCACCCGGATGGAGGCGGAGCTCTTACTCTTGATGTCATGAGCATTTCTGTAAATGGAAGGCAGCTTGCCCACCAGCTCCGGCCTCATGCCCAACTTCTCCAGTTTTTCCAGGTTCTCAGAACTAGAGAAATCATGGGATCTCTTACAGCCAGTGCCAAACTTGCATTCACCCTGCGAAAAATACTGGCAGACGTGGAGTTTGATACAGTGCTTTTTAAAGGAACAAGAGCCGTACGGTCCATCTCCTTTGTTGTAATGAAGGCAGATCTGTTAATGAAGAAGGAAAAAAGACAGAAGCTTACAAAGGCCTCACATGACACTACCTCCTTACTGAGCAGTCTCTGGTTAATTGATGTTCCTCCAGAGACCTAGCCAAGGCTGTGACCCCCTTGTGATATGGGTCACAAGCTCTGAGAACATCCCTCACTCTAGATGGACAACTGCTAGCACATGCCCTTGGTAAATGGGAACCAGGAGGACAGCAGACTGCCCAGAGCAAGTCTCTGGTTAGAAAAAAAACAAACTTCCAGCTGATCAGAGCTGCTCCCTTCATGAGACAACATTTTAATGTAACACACACAGGAGCATCCTAACAATCCCTGCATTCTACCGACTGCTCCCCTCACTGATTCACCAATTCCCTATAAACCAGGACCCAGCTTCTCCCAACTTTTTTCTTCTCCAATTCAAGGTCAAAGAGGCTCTGAGGGTTTCAAGAAGGCCAAATACAGCCCTTTCAAAATGAGGCTCAGTGAAGTTAACAGGCTTGCTCTAAGTCACACAGCTATCTAGTACACCTGGCACAGGTGTCTGCTAACTGGGTTGTTGGTAAGGTGGGGCTTGAACTTCAATCAGCTGTGCCTTCTCCTCTACATTCCACATTCCTGGAGCTGGGAACCAAGCCAGAGACCACCATGGGCCCACCCACTCAACTTACAGGCATTATATCAAACAGAGGCCTGCAGAACCCAGACCTAGATCATCAGGGACCACCTTCTGGGGATGGAAGCCCCAGGGAAAAGATCAGCTACAGCTGGGCCCTAACCTTGATCCTGTCACTTACAAGCTGCCTGACCCTGAGCAGGCCACTCACCAGCTCTAAGAGTCTGTTTCTTAATCCCCTAAATGGGACTAATGCCATCTACAAAGCTGGTCTATTGTCAGAATTAAATGAGAAATATACAAAGTGACTAGAACCAGTGGGTGCTCAGTTCATGACGGCGGCTCCTCAACGGTCATCTGATGATGAGGGGACTAGCCTGAGAGCAGGAGTCCTGACGGAAAGCCGCACTGGATCTGAGCTTATAGCCACAGCCCGTGTGCTAGCACTGTGTCCTGAACCACCTCACACAGCCCAGGAGACAGACTGCACATTCCAGACGGACTACCTGCTGATTCACTTCTCACACCATTAACAAGGTGATCGCTCCAAAAAGTTAATGCCTACCCTCCCAACACAACCTCGCTCCAACTCCCCCCTGTGACACAGGAGGCTGTGCAGATCAGCCTCCACCCACCTAGTTCTCTCTCTCCCTCCCACCCTAAATCCAGGTCGTACTGACCTACACACTGTGCCCTGACCAGGCAGGCTCTCTGCCTCCCTCTTCCCAGACCTTCATCCTCCACTCATCCTCCAGCACCCAGAGCAACCACCATCTGCTCCAGGACTCCTTCCCTGGTGCCCAAACTGTGCCCCTGAGACCACAGCACCAACTCTAACTAAAGCACTGACAATCCCACTAAAGCACTGACAACCAACAGCACCTTGCTATCAACCACCAACTTGTCCCACCCAGTAGCTGTACCCCGCCTGGAAGAGCAGAAGTTCTCATCTCCTTAATGCCAGTGCCTCACCTGTAGTGGATATGCAATAAAGGTTAACTGAATTAAATTGATACTAATTTTCAAAAGGCAAAGAAAAACAGTTAATACCTATTATGTGCCAGTCATTGCTCTATGGCATTTTTCTCAAGTGGTTTCAACTGAATAATAATTCATTAAAATATTTATTGTTATTAAATGTCATTAAAATATATCCATCTCATCTCTGTCACCTCATCCAAGAAGCAGGGCCAGAACAGCCCACAGAACCCATGCTGGCCAGAGAATGACCACTCAGATCTGCCGCAGAGCACAGCCAACACTTGGCCTGGCTGCTGCCCTCTGCACACAGAGGCAGGTCGTTCTGGGGAGACACAGATGTTGCCAACAGGGACTTCAGCTCAGAACTTTGTGCTGGCTGGGCAGAAGCTTTTGGGGACCTGCAGCGCAGTCAGGATCCTTTCCAACACAGTCTCCTTTCCTTCCCCTCTCCTGCCACAGATTTCAGGGCACCATCACCACACGGAGGCTCCCCCACCTTCTTCTGCTCCCCCGCAATAAATCTCTCCCACTTCCAACCCCATCTTGGTGTCCACTTCTCTTAGGACTCAAACTCGTCCACGACCACTGCAGTGAGCTTCAAAACAAGTGGTTTCTGTCTGAAGTGCAGTATGAGAATTCACAATGACCCAAGTCAGAAAACTTCCCCACAGACCTCCAGAGCCCCGTGGTACCTGCATTTTTCTAAGCCCTGCTCGACAGGGAGGGGCTGACTGGAATCCCAAACTCCCCTAAGCTCTGTGTAACAACTGGCTGCAATCATTGGCCAAACAAGCTTCCCTCAACCTCACAGAAGCCCTGCAAAGGAAGTACCAGCCCAACTGACACAGAAGGAAAGGAGGCTTCAAGAAGCGGCAAGGTTGGTGCAAGGTCACGGGTCTAAACATCAGCAGAGCCGGGAATCCAGTCCAGGGCTCCCGACAGGCAGACCTCAGTGATCACTGTGGGCCCCCTGGCGTCTCTTCTGCCATAGTGTTTCCCTATTTTCCAACCTCCTGGCCTCTTCCTCATCACTTACCCTCAGGCCCACCCCTCCTGGCACTCACCTCTGGCAAGAACAAGGGGTCGTTCTGAAACAGGAGCATGCAGAGCTGACTGTAGTTGAGGTGGTCCACGCCATGTGTTTTCAGCACGCTCACGTTGTGATTGGACATCAAGTTGTGACCATTCCTACATTCCCTCCTGCAAAGAAAAAGGGCTAGGGTCACAGCTGAAATGTCTCCCCCCAAACTCTTATGCTGAAGTCTTAACCCCCAGTACTTTAGAAGTGACTGTATTTGGAGTCTTTCAAAAAGGTGATCAAGTTAAAAATGAAGTCACTGCGGGGCGGGGCGGGGGGGGGCGCTAATCCAATCTGACTGGTGTCTTTATTAAAAAAGGTGGAGGGATCAGGACACAGAGAGAAGACAGTGTGAAGATACAAGGAGACGATGGCATCCACAAGCCAAGGAGAGACGCCTCAGAATATGCTGACACCTTGACCTTTGACTTCTAGCCTCCAGAACTGTGAAAAAATAAGTTTCTTAAGCTACTCAGTCTGTGGAACCTTATTACGGCAGCCTGAGCAAACTGAAACGACTGGTAAAATCAATCTTTAAGATAATTTTTCAGGAATAGTTCCTGACATTGTTTAGAAGCATCAGAGAAAACCTGCATGTCCATGAAAAATCATAGTGCTCATTTGCAAAGGAAGAGATGGTGCCTTGTGAGTTCTAGGCCCAGGGAAGCACCTCTCAGCAGGTATTTAGTGAGACTTACAGGGCCATTCCCTGAACAGTCAGTGTGCCAGTCACTGAGCACTTACTGGCATTTAACATTGGCTGAATAAATGAGTGTGGATGGCTTATGATTACGGGTGTGTATACAAACACATACACAGACACACACAAACACATCACTGAGGCCCAGCCCTTTTTTCTGCTCCCTTCTTCCATTCTTTTCATCAACAATTGCCTCTTGAAAACTCACTGTGAACCAGGAACTGGCACCATGCCCCAAAGATCCAAAGATAAGCCTTCAAATGATCGCCTGGGTCAACAGAACCCAGCAGAGTCAGGTAAATCACATTTGCTTGACTCAGACACTGCCATATCTATGATACACATCTCAAAAGAAGACTGAACCACTCATCTACTCCCCCAAACCCACATTTCTCCTGGGCTCCCCCAACACAGTAAAGGGCCACTTCCCTCTTCCACTGCACAGGCCAAAAACCATGGAGTCATCCAACCCCTCTCCTCTCTAGTGGATACACAGACATTCAGATGACTCTAAAATGTGGGAAGCACAAGGTCAGCTGTGCTCAGGATCCATCAGCACGCTGAGCGGCACCTGAGCCTGACAGGAGTAGGGAAGCAATCAGGGAGGGTGCCTGAATGGTATAAAATCTGAGCCTGATACTAAGGGCTGAGGAACCAGGCAGGGAGAGCAGGAAAGACCATTCTAGGCAGAAAAGGGAAAGTGTTAGTCGCTCAGTAGTGTCTGACTCTTTGCGATCCCATGGACTGCAGCCTGCCAGGCTCCTCTGTCCATGGAATTTTCTAGGCAAGAATACTGGAGTGGGTAGCCATTCCTTTCTCCAGGGAATCTTCCTGACCCAGGGATCGAACCCAGGTCTCCTGCACTGCAGGCAGATTCTTTACCATCTGAGGCACCAGTGAAGCCCCATTCTAGGCAGAGGGGCTTCATAATTACAATGATCATAATGATGATGATGGCTACTAAAAGGGCATTTACCACAAACCAGGGTTTGCCTAAATGTATTGTGAATTAACTCATCGTGTCCTCAACAAGCCTATAAGGTGGCTAAGTAATACCATCCCATTTTGGAGATAAGAGAACTGAGGCTCAGATAAAAACTAATTTGCCCAAGATCACTCAGCTGGCAAGGAACAGAGCCAAGGCAGAGAAAAGGCAGGCTTGTCTTGGGTCTGGGTTCTTGACCACTTGCTCACTGTCCCCTAAGCAAAGGATGGAATCAGGGACCTGGGAACCTCTCCAGAGGTCACCAACAAAAGCAGCAGTGACAATCTATGTCCGAGACAGCTGATCCTGCAGTTGAGGAAGACAGATAGCTTTGCAGGGAAAGCACAGAACATGCAGCTGACCACACCCACTCTCCCTTATGTAAATCCAGAAACAGTCAAAGAAGGAAGGTTCAAGAAATTGTCCTGTGTAAACCACAAAGATGACAGAAAAAAAAAAAAGAGAACTCAGGATCATCCAGACCAATAAATACTAGATTTCTAAGACAAAATCTGACCCGAATTTTTGGAATTAGCCTATCTAAAGATAGCAGGTCTGCTATCTTTATTTTACCAACTACAGACATTAACAAGACCCACTAGTGATCTCTGTCATTAGATCCCTCCATCTACCACCTACTGTATCTACCTTCTGCCCTGACATGCTGCCTCTCCACCAGCCCCTGAAGGCTCAATTGCCCTGGGGCTCCACCCTCAGCTTCCACCTTAGATCAGACCCACCCTTGCTGCTGTAGCCACAGTAAACCCTGCCCCCAAACTCCCAAAACCTGCATCTCAGCATCCTGGCAATCCTCCCAAGTTTCAGACCTGGATAGCTACCCTCTGCGCACTCTTCAAAACAAAACCCTCTCCCTCTCTTTGTCAACAGTAAGAAAGAAGTCATCTCGGAGTGAACAATAATAAAGAAAAATAAGTCATCAACTCTCGAATCCTGTCACCTTCCTCTTACCAACTCTCCCAAATTTCTCACACATACATCTGTTCCTCAGAAGGCCTTATCTGGGTCTTGAAATACTCAAATCTAAGGATTTCTGGGCAGCTGCTTCTCAGGGACATTTTCCAAATCCCTCTGCATCCAGGCAGAGACATCCTGTGATGCTTGGGTCGTGGACAGAAAACTAGCTACCATTCCAGAAATGGCCCATAAAAATCTCCCACTAGCCCTCTACTATCCATCTTCTCTACCTGCTCCTTGGAACCTGATACCCAGGATGGCCTTAAGAGTCATGGGTTGAAGAGGACACAGTCTAGGTCTGCCAGCCTGGGTCCCTAAATGACTATATGGATCAAGGTCCATACTTCACGCTGTTAAATCGCATAATTAGACCTGATGTGAGCAAGAAATAAGGTCTACCCTGTTGAGGCAGAAAAAAGAAAAATAACTAAAATTCTTCCAGATGACCGGACTAGCTTCCAAACGGAATTATCATATCCTCCTCTAAATGAGCATGCGTACCACTATCTAAGCTATCTTCCTACGACGCACACCTGATGGCTGCTGTCTCCTGCTACCTGGTGGGCCCCTATTACCTTCAGGGTGAGGTCCAAATTCTTTAGCATTTACCTCATGAATCTACTCCACAAATCTCACTGAGCACCTGCCAAGTGCAGAGCACAGAGCTGAGGGCTGGGAGAGGCCAACCAGGACGAAGACGGAGGTGTCTCTGTTGTCCTGAGTTTACATTCTACTGAAACAGTGGGGAAGCCATGATGGGCGCTATGAGAAAAGTAAACAGAACGTCCTGATAGAAAAGAAAGAAAAGGGCTCCAAAGGAAAAAGAGATGCCTGAGTCCCGAAGGATACACCAAACTAGGAAAGGCGGTCCAGGAGAGCAGAGGTCACCCGATGAACAAAGATTGGAGTTGTACCGGGACCGGAAGGGCACCCTGAGGAGCCCAGGACGGAGGGCCGGCGAGGACCTGTTCCGTTCCCTCAGGGGCACTGGGGGCCAGGGTTAGAAGCTTGCATTGTATTCCAAATGCAACGGAAGCCGCAGGCGTCTAGTCAGCAGGTGAAGAGAAGGTTTCAAAAGATTCCTTCTAAGGCGGGGCAGAGGGAGCTGAGCCGCCCGCGGGCCCACCCCCACCCCGGGCCGCCCACTCCCAGGCTGTCCCTCCCCGTGCTGGGCTCTCGGTCACTCTCCCAGGCCACCGCTCGACACGGAGCCCCACGCCCAGTTCCACGAATTCAGAAAGCGCTCAATAAACGTTCGCTGAAGAGAAAGCGGGGGGGGGGGAACAGGTCAAGGAACAGCAGCCACCTCATAGTCTCCCCCAAAATGACGAAGGACGGGGAGCGAAGAAGACGCCCTTCCGGCCGTCGGGCTCCCGGCGCGGCGCCTTACCCGTCCCTGAGGAACTTGCACTTGCCGTAGAACAAGAACTTGCAGAGGTGCAGCTGCGCGCACAGCCCCGCGCAGCCCGGCTTCGGGCCCAGGTGGGCGCCGCACAGCCGCAGCGGCGACACGGCCAGCACCACGCGCTCGACGGCCGCCGCGCCCGCCCCGGCCGCCCGCCGCGCCACCACGAAGCGCCCGCGCTCCCGCAGCAGCCGGTCCAGCACCTCGCCGCCGACGCTCGGCCGCACGCGGCGCCGTAGCTCCTCCAGCTCCAAGGCGCCCCCGGCCGCGCACAGCACCTGGGTCACCTCACGGAGGAGGGCGGCCGGCGCCATGGTCGTCGGGCCCGCGACTGGCGGGGCGCAGGCGGCTCCCGCGGGGAGGAGACTGCGGCCGAAAACGAAACTGAAAGCTCCCCCCGACAGGGGGAAAACTGAACTCGGCGGCCTCGCCACGCCTCCGGCTCTCAGCTGAGCGAAGCTCGGCGCCTTCCGGCACCGGGCCCCCTCAGCTATGCGCTCCCGCCCCGTCGGAAGCCCGCAGGAGCTTCTTCAGCGTCGGGAGGACTCGGCGACGAGTCCCCTCAGAGTGCTGACAGGAAGAGAGTCGACCCAGCCTAGGGGTCGCGCTTGGCGTTCTGGTAGCGCCTTCGCCGGAACGAGGGGGGTGGGGCCGCCCGGGAGCGCGCGCAGCCGGCTTTTGACTCCGGGCGTCGGGAAACAGCGCGGCAGGCGGACCGCGCACCTTTGCGCCGGGCGCTGGGCGGAGCGGCCTGGGACGCGCACTTGCGAACCGCCAGGCGGCGTCGCGCGAGTCAAACGCTAGACGCTGAGGGAAACCGGGAAGACGCACTGGGGCCCCCTCAGGTGGAAGCAATCACACAGAGTCGCGAAGCCGGCCTCAGTGTTACTTTCTCTTCAGCGCAGGCTGTGAATCCCTTTTTTTAAACGTGAAAATCCCTTCTTTTCAAACGAAAAGCCATTTCTCCCCGCGCCAGCTGAATGGACTATATTAAAGACCATGGGGGCACAGGAACACCTCACGGGCGTGGCTGACTGACATGTGACGTGTTAGAGCCCTTTAGGAAAGTAATCCCGGAATAGTTATTCCAGTGTTTAATGTGCGTGATCTTTGACCCAGCCATCTTTCTGAGAATCTTCTAGAAGTAAAAGGAACGGTAGATAAGGTACATACAGAAGCATTTGTATGGAGGAAGTAGGGTGATGGGAGCAACGCGGTTGATCGTTATCCAGACTGGGACACAGCTCTAACCAGCGTGCGTTAAATCTCTGCCTGTTGACCTAGAAAGACATATATGATGTGTTGTGAAGTGAAAAAAGAAAGCTGTATAAAAATGTCTAAATCGGTAGCAAGAAGAGAATCCCAAGTGTGTGTATGAATGTGGTGGAATATTTTTGAACGGGCGGAGAAAGCTGAGGCAGGACCAGGGCTGTGGGCACTGATATTGTAGGAAGTATGCAGTAGGAGATGTTAGCAAAGTGGGAAAGAAAGTTGAGAGGTGGAAAGATTGTGGGGGAAAAAAATACTTACCGTATTCTATTAACTTAAAATGAACATAAAATTCTAGTTTTAATATTACTACCAAAGTGCTATTAAGTGCTGTTAAGCTACCAAAGATCTATTAAGTATGGATGGAGAGTAGATAGTAACACGGACAGATGAAAAGGAATTAGTTAGGGGATGGGATAAGGAGCAATTTTTCTCCTGTATTTTAATTGTTTAAAAAATTGTCATTGTGTATTTTTTTAATAAAATTGTATTTTAAATTCAGTTTTATTTGTTTATTTTTGGCCATTCCATGGGGCTTGCATGTTCTTCCTTTCCTGAACAGGGATTGAACCTGGGCACCGGAAGTGAAAGTGCTGAGTCCTAACCACTGAATCACCAGGGAATTTAATGAACTTTTAAATTTTAATTGTGGTTTTAGTACTGTTTGACAATAAAATAACATTTTTTTAAAAAAAGTAAAGGTGATTTTGTTATCTGAAAGTTTGATTTGCCTCTTGGTGGGTGTTGAGCCAAAAGACACAACCAAGCCAAAGATCTATCAGGAGAAAGAAGGATTTATTACCTGCAGCAAGTAAGAACATTGGTGATCTTTCCCAAGGCAGTGTCTCCCCAAACAGCAGAATTGGGGAAGGTGTAAGCTAACTGTGGAAAATTCTGAAAGAGATGGGAATACCAGACCATCTGACCTGTCTCTTGAGAAACCTGTATGCAGGTCAGGAAGCAACAGTTAGAACTGGACATGGAACAACAGACTGGTTCCAAATAGGAAAAGGAGTACGTCAAGGCTGTATATTGTCACCCTGCTTATTTAACTTATATGCAGAGTACATCATGAGAAACGCTGGGCTGGAAGAAAAACAAGCTGGAATCAAGATTGCTGGGAGAAATGTCAATAACCTCAGATATGCGGATGACACCACCCTTATGGCGGAGAGTGAAGAAGAACTAAAGAGCATCTTGATGAAGGTGAAGGAGGAGAGTGAAAAAGTTGGCTTAAAGCTCAACGTTCAGAAAACCAAGATCATGGCATCTGGTCCCATCACTCCATGGGAAATAGATGGGGAAACAGTGGAAACAGTGTCAGACTTTACTTTTTTGGGCTCCAAAATCACTGCTGATGGTGAATTCAGCCATGAAATTAAAAGACGCTTACTCCTTGGAAGGAAGGTTATGGGCAACGTAGACAGCATATTTAAAAGCAGAGACATTACTTTGCCAACAAAAGTCCGTCTAGTCAAGGCTATGGTTTTTCCAGTGGTCATGTATGGATGTGAGAGTTGGACGGTGAAGAAAGCTGAGCGCCGCAGAATTGATGCTTTTGAACTGTGGTGTTGGAGAAGACTCTTGAGAGTCCCTTGGACTGCAAGGAGATCCAATCAATCCATCCTAAAAGAGATCAATCCTGGGTGTTCATTGGAAGGTCTGATGCTGAAGCTGAAGCTCCAATACTTTGGCCACCTCATGCGAAGGGTTGACTCATTGGAAAAGACCCTAATGCTGGGTAGGATTGGGGGCGGGAGGAGAAGGGGACGACAGAGGATGAGATGGTTGGATGGCATCACCGACTCGATGAACATGGGTTTGGGTAGACTCTGGGAGTTGGTGATGGACAGAGAGGCCTGGCGTGCTGCAATTCATGGGGTCGCAGAGAGTCGGACACGACTGAGCGACTGAACTGAACTGAACTGAACTAAGCTAAGAGTACATGCATATTCATGAAAGGACTTGAGCAGAAGTCAGCATAGAATTGAGGTAAACTGACAGAGCCCGAGCTTTAGTTGATTGCAGTCATGAGGTTCAGAAAAGGTTGACAGCATCAGGCCTTAGTTTCCAGTTGATCTGTTGGTTAAGCACCTGTTGTTTAAATTGTGTCCCACTCTTCAACCCCATGAACTGTAGCCTACCAGGCTCTTTTATGCATGGGATTTCTCAGGTAAGAATATGGGTGGGTTGCCATTTCCTTCTTAGGATGAGCACCTGAGGGGTGGTTAACTTCTGCAGAATCAGCTCAACAAAGTGCTTCAGACTACTAGTCTTTACCATTGAAACAGAACTGGGAGTCTTTACAACTGCTTTGTTATATTTGCTGTTGTTACTTCTCTTGCCTATTAACAGTTTGTCCTTTTGTTCCCTTAAGATCATTATTACTGAGACCTGTTCAAGGGCAAGCATTGAGGCTGGAACTAGATCTCAAAATAGCTTAGGCCTAAAATGGCTTCTCTTCTGTCAAGGAAGCCATGCGTGTTTTTCTTTCCCCAGGGATCCCCGACCTTATCTGCTTACAGGATAACAATGGAGGCAGAGATTGTAATGATATGTACAAATCCAGGAATGCTAAAGATTGCCATCTGTCACTAGAGGCTTGGAAGATGCAAGGAAGGATTCTTTGGAGCATTCAAAGGAAGCACAGCCCTGCCAATGTCTTCATTTCAGATTTCTAGCCTCCAGATCTGTGAGAGAATAGATTTCTGTTGTGTTAAGCCCAGTACTTTGTTATTGCAGCCCAGGAAACTAATTTAGGCTTCTATTTTCCCAGTAGGACATGGAGAAGGATTATCAGCTGCAAGTGGGGCTAGAGTGGGGGCCAGGGAGGAAGAAGATATGACCCAGGGATCATATCGATGGCTAGATTAATTGCTTCCAATTTGCAGGGAAGTTGGGTTCAGCTTGGATTTGGGTTTTGCCCTTTCAATTCAATGTGGATGGAGATCAGGGCAAGTTTTGGAGGGCTTTTGCAAAGGATAAATTGTCTTAATAGATCATGGAAACCAGTCTGGGTTGGAAGGAGAGCGAAGGTGAAGGGAGTGTAAGAGATAATAATTGGACATCCGAGTTAGAACACCCCCACCCCGAAAAAAAAAAAAAAAACCATTGCAGGGATGAAAACCTGGGGAATACATGACACAGAGTAGATAAATAAGTAAAGACAATAGACAATAGTGAAGGCATAGAAAGTAAAAAGAGTTAGGAGGATAGAAGATGGTGAGCAGAAAGTGGTGACTTGAAACTTAGTAAAACTTGTCTATGAGGGAATTAAATCCTTACGTAGGGAATGAACCTGTTTTGAAATGTCCTGCTGCTGTTTATGGGAAGTTGAAGTCACCTCATTTGTTCTAGGAGCAATCACTGTGTAACCCCTCTGTAGTGTGTATTATAGGGAACATGGGAGTCTCATTGTCTGAGCAACCGTATAACAAGACCTTGTTACTTTGTGGCTTGACCACACTGCCCTCCCAATACCCTGTGTTACACAGAGCTGGTCTCTGGGGAGGAGGGGAGGACAGCAATTCCTTCCTTGATCATCACCCTGCCCTGGAGTTAAAGCAGAAGGAGCAGCACCCATGAAGGGCCCTGTCTCAAAACTCTGAAAATACTGCTCTGTGGAATCCAGTAACACCTTCAGGAAGCACCTTTCCTTTCCTTTTGATAGAAAAAAAAAAGTCCTCTCATAATCTGTCAAAAGAAGAGAAGTGAAAAGAAAAGGAGAAAAGGAAAGATATTCCTGTTTGAATGCAGAGTTCCAGAGAATGGCAAGGAGAGATAAGAAAGCCTTCCTCAGCAATCAATGCAAAGAAATATAGGAAAACAACAGAATGGGAAAGACTAGAGATCTCTCCAAGAAAATTAGAGATACCAAGGGAACATTTAATGCAAAGATGGGCTCGATAAAGGACAGAAATGGTATGGACCTAACAGAAGCAGAAGATAGTAAGAAGAGGTGGTAAGAATACACAGAACAACTGTACAAAAAAAAATCTTCATGACCCAGATAATCACGATGGTGTGATCACTCACCTAGAGCCAGACATGCTGGAATGTGAAGTCAAGTGAGCCTTAGAAAGCATCACTATGAACAAAGCTAGTGGAGGTGATGGAATTCCAGTTGAGCTATTTCAAATCCTGAAAGATGATGCTGTGAAAGTGCTGTGCTCAATATGCCAGCAAATTTGGAAAACTCAGCAGTGGCCACAGGACTGGAAAAGGTCAGTTTTCATTCCAATCCCAAAGAGAGGCAATGCCAAAGAATGCTCAAACTACCACACAATTGCACACATCTCACACGCTAGTAGAGTAATGCTCAAAATTCTCCAAGCCAGGCTTCAGCAATACATGAACCGTGAACTTCCAGATGTTCAAGCTGGTTTTAGAAAAGACAGAGGAACCAGAGATCAAATTGCCAACATCTGATGGATCATCAAAAAAGCAAGAGAGTTCCAGAAAAACATCTATTTCTGCTTTATTGACTATGCCAAAGCCTTTGACTGTGTGGATCACAATAAACTGGAAAATTCTGAAAGAGATGGGAATACCAGACCACCTGACCTGCCTCTTGAGAAACCTATATGCAGGTCAGGAAACATTTAGAACGGGACATGGAACAACAGACTGGTTCCAAATAGGAAAAGGAGTATGTCAAGGCTGTATATTGTCACCATGTTTATTTAACTTATATGCAGAGTACATCATGAGAAATGCTGGGTTGGATGATGCACAAGCTGGAATCAAGATTGCCAGGGGAAATATCAATAACCTCAGATATGCAGATACCACCCTTATGGCAGAAAGTGAAAAAGAACTAAAAAGCCTCTTGAGGAAAGTGAGAGAGGAGAGTGAAAAAGTTGGCTTAAAGCTCAACATTCAGAAAACTAAGATCATGGCATCTGGTCCCATCACTTCATGGGAATAGATGGGGAAACAGTGGAAACAGTGTCAGACTTTATTTTTCTGGGCTCCAAAATCACTGCAGATGGTGATTTCAGCCATGAAACTAAAAGATGCTTACTCCTTGGAAGGAAAGTTCTGACCAACCTAGATAACATATTAAAATGCAGAGACATTACTTTGCCAAAAAAGATTTGTCTAGTCAAGGCTATGGTTTTTCCAGTGGTCATGCATGGATGTGAGAGTTGGACTATAAAGAAAGCTGAGCGCCAAAGAATTTATGCTTTTGAACTGTTGGAGAAGACTTTTGAGAGTCCCTTGGACTGCAAGGAGATCCAACCAGTCCATCCTAAAGGAGATCAGCCCTGGGTGTTCATTGAAGGACTGATGTTGAAGCTGAAACTCCAATACTTTGGCCACCTCATGTGAAGAGTTGACTCATTGGAAAAGACCCTGATGCTGGGAAGGATTGGGGGCAGGAGGAGAAGGGGGTGACAGAGGAGGAGATGGTTGGATGGCATCACCAACTCGATGGATGTGAGTTTGGGTAAACTCTGGGAGCTGGTGATGGACAGGGAGGCCTGGTGTGCTGCAGTCCATGGGGTTGCAAAGAGTCGGACATGACTGAGCGACTTAACTGAACTGAACCATTAGAATAATCTATATTTCAAATCAAGTCACATATACACTAAAGTTTGCAAAGCATTACCATAAAAGTTTCAGGTTCTAAGGGAGGGAGAGATTGGGGGAGGGAATGATGAAAATGAGGACTATCCATATTTGTTCACCTGTTTATTCAATGATGAAGAAAGCTGAGCGCCGAAGAATTGATGCTTTTGAACTGTGGTGTTGGAGAAGACTCTTGAGAGTCCCTTGGACTGCAAGGAGATCCAATCAATCCATCCTAAAAGAGATCAATCCTGGGTGTTCATTGGAAGGTCTGATGTTGAAGCTGAAGTTCCAATACTTTGGCCATCTCATGAGAAGGGTTGACTCATTGGAAAAGACCCTAATGCTGGGTAGGATTAGGGGCGAGAGGAGAAGGGGACGACAGAGGATGAGATGGTTGGATGGCATCACCGACTCGATGGACATGGGTTTGGGTAGACTCCGGGAGTTGATGATGGACAGGGAGGGCTGGCATGCTGCAATTCATGGGGTCGCAAAGAGTCGGACACGACTGAGCGACTGAACTGAACTGAACTTATTCAATGTATTTTTAGTATGCTAAACTCTGGGAATGCGAAGAACTGACTCATTTGAAAAGACCCTGATGCTGGGAAAGACTGAAGGTGGGAGGAGAAGGGGATGACAGAGGATGAGATGGTTGGATGGCATCACTGACTCAATGGACATGAGTTTGAGTAAACTCCAGGAGTTGGTGATGGACAGGGAGGCCTGGCGTGCTGCAGTCCATGGGGTTGCAAAGAGTTGGACATGACCGAGTGACTAAACTGAACTGCAACTCTGGGGAGAGAAAACACATGTATTCCCAGCCCTAAACTCAGGCTGGTAGTTCAGACAAAGCAAGGGACTCGGCAGAGTGAGAAATGGAGCACAGACATGGCTGAGAACAGGGGTGGAGGGAGTGTTTTCCCCCTGGTGACTGGCTCTGTGTCCCATTCAGCATCCTGACCCAGCCCAGCCCTGCTAGGCTGCACCTGCTGCTAGGTTGCACCCCGGGGAGCAGAAGTGATAGGGCCAGAGTAAAGGGACAAAGTAGGTGATTAAATAGTTATTCCCACTGGGGGATTGTAAGTAGAAAAAATATGGGAAACCCCTGTAAGTTAATGGTTACTCAAGAAAGCACGTTTTCTTAGCAACAAAATGGTAAGAATCTTGTTAGCAACAATGCAGCAGAAGCATGAGACATGCCCCAAAACAATAAAACAATGGTGGCATGAGACCTACATACTGCCCAGTGATCTCAGTAAGTTAATGATCCCTAGGATATGCTTTCTACATACAAAAAAAAAACAATTTGTGGACCTAGCTTGGCCTTGTAGAGACAAAACTCCCCTGCTCAACCTGGAGGAGCTGATGATGGAAGCATGAAGTCGACTCAAGAAAAACAAAGTTATTCTCCCCCTCCCCACTTTTCCTCTGATTACAAAACTGTAGCCCAATAAGTTCTTGTGGCCCAACATTTCTCGCCCATCCATTTGTAAGCTTCACAAGCACCCTGTTCTGATGAATCACTTATCACTGCCTCTGGTTGAATTCTTTCTGCGCTAACACTAAGGACTATGGTATAGCAGAGCTCTTTGGAGCCCCTGAAACGACACCTAATGGTTTCAGAAGGGCCTGATTTCTGATGAGTGTGAATAGGTACATGGTATAATTAGCACCTTGGGCCAGCTAATCCATAACCCGTGATTTGTCTTTTTTAATTATAAAATTGACATGTTATTTGAATTAAGAAAAAAAACCCAAATCATAAAATCAGAGTGTGTGCAGATTCCCAGTTTCAGTGACCCCTCTGTCCTATTCCCATTCCCCAGAGGTCATCTGCCACCCACGGGTGTTACTCCAGAACCTGAAATGTATCTCAAGTTCCCTAGGTAGGACAGCTTCTAGAATAAATGCTTAAGAGAAGGTCAAAATACTATCTTAATATTACTGTGAACATTTTGTTCCAAGTTATATCTGCCACATGTATTACTTTCTGTTTTTAAGCCCCTCATTTTTTCCTCTGTGTCCAACTCTGGCAGAGAAGGAATATGAACCTACAAAACTTCAGAACGGGCTTTTTAATAAAGCATAAAGCATATTTCTGGGCCCAACGGGAGCAAGAGTCCAGCAAGGAAGCAGAGTATGGGGAATTTAAAAGTGAATGATGATATGTGGATGGTGATTGGGGTGGGGGTGGGAGGGGAGCCAGGCTCTGGAAATCAGAGCCTCTGTATCAGCAGGCGCACGCAGAGCGGACAGTCTTTCTCCTTCCTTGTCTGGGCCAATCCCCTCACGGAGCCAGCAGCCGAGGGGCTGAACAGGATGGCAGAGAGGCCACAGGGAAGGGCTGCAGTGGCAGGGGCAGTGCATCCCGCAGTGGGGCTGGCCAGGCTGCTGGAGGGTGCACAGGCACGGCCTTTACGCAGACCCTGGGGGCTGAGACTGTGGGGATTCATGCTCGCTTCCTGCGTCACGTGCCCCTTGTTTACAGCCAGCAGGTGGGTTCCTAGAAGAGAAACCTCACTCTTTTCATGTGCACTCAGCCCCTGGGAAAGTACAGACTCAAAACTTCAGTTGAGTGACAGGAAACTTCTGTTAAAAAATATGTTTTGGATCCCAAATGGGTGCCTATGAAGAAAATTTTAGAACAGAACCATTCCTAAAGACCATCTACTCCTTTTCAATAATTCAAAGTATATAATAATTTATTTATTTATTTATTTTTTTTTTATAAATTTATTTATTTTACTTGGGGGCTAATTACTTTACAATATTGTAATAGTTTTTGCCATACATTGACAAGAATCAGCCATGGGTTTACTAAAGTATATAATAATTTAAAATAATCAAGAGAAATAAGATGGCTTTTAGATTTGGGCTTTGATTCCAATCTCAGTTCTACTCGTTAGGGGTGTGTTCTTTACCCTCTGGCCTCAGTTCCATCAGTAGGGTGGGGAGGACGGCACCTCACTTGCTGGGTGATTATGAGGAAGAAATGAAAATATGCCTTGCCTACAGTAAGTACTTAATGAAACAAAGATAACGAGGGCTTCTGTTCAGAACCCTGCCTGCCGTGTGGCACTTATTCCCCCCCTTCTCCAACACCCGTATCCTGCACTGGTGTATCTCTGTCTCACTGCTTGGTAGAGACACAAAAATCAGGCTCAAAGTCTAATGAGTTCAGGTAACGATAATCGGTCCCAACAGACAAACTGGAAGAAGGGTAAACACCTCACAGGCTTATAGACAGTATGTAGATTTTTTTTGAAACAACAGCTTTCTTCAGATCGGGGTTTCCATCAGTTGGACGAAAGCAGGCCAGTCAGTAGAAAGAGGTGGTGTAAACGTGGCTTGGGTAACACTCTGGTAAGGCTGTTGGGGGGTGTGCTCTGGGGACCTCTACTCTCTTGGGCAGGGCCTGAGCAGAAGCCTCTGCCCTTCTGTTGCTTTGGTTTCCAGGATCCTCCTCCAAGGTGGTCTCTCCGCCCACTTCCCACCCTGCTCCTAGGCCCCTCTTGTGCCCTGCGCCCTGAAGCGCTGCCTACACGGTTCCTGCCTCCTTGCTCTTCTCTCCTGGCACCCTCAGATCCTGCCAGGCCTGGCTCTCAGAGTCCTCAGAGCACCTTGTCCAGAGGGACTGCATTCTCCTCAGTAAAGCTGCATTTCCACTCCCACCTTCACGAGGCAGCCAGGCCCCAGGTGCCATGTTCTCCCTCGCCTTTCACAGCCACAGAAGCTTCCAGAGAAAGAGAACAGGTCTGCTGTCTGTCCACCCTGTAAGTAGAGCAGCGTCTGGGATACCACAGGTGCTCTAAGGTGTGTGTGTGGGTGATACTGTGGGTGCTCTAAGAGGGCGGTACGTGTGTGTGTGCACGCATTCTAAGGAGTGTGTGTGTGTGTGATACTGTGGGTGCTCTAAGAGGGGTATGTGTGTGTGTGTGTGCACGCATTCTAAGGGGTGTGTGTGTGTGTGTGTGTGTGTGTGTGATACTGTGGGTGCTCTAAGAGGGCGGTGCGTGTGTGTGTGCATGCATTCTAAGGTGTGTGTGTGTGTGTGTGTGTGTGTGTGATACTGTGGGTGCTCTAAGAGGGGTATGTGTGTGTGTGTGCACGCATTCTAAGGGGTGTGTGCCTGTGTGTGTGATACTGTAGGTGCTCTAAGAGGGGTGTGCATGTGTGTGTGCGATACTGTGGGTGCTCTAAGAGGGGTATGCGTGTCTGTGTGCACGCATTCTAAGGGGTGTGTGTGTCTGTGTGATACTGCAGGTGCTCTAAGAGAGGGGTGTGTGTGTGTGTGTGCTCTTAAGTGACCGTGAGGAAGCACCCCCACTCATGACCACAGCACAGCCAGTCACCCCTCTGTGTTCCTCCGTTTCAGCAACTGCTTCCCCAACAACACATCTAATAAGGTAATACGACATTCAAACTTTTCATACTGAAACCTTCAGAATGCAAAGGAGCCTAAGTCTGACATAGCTTTTCACATTCTCAAACATAGCTTTTCACATTCTCAAATAATTCTCTCAAGATTCAATAAGCAGAAAAAGGGAACAGAAAGTCAGAATTGGATATAGAATTCAGATTTTTTTCTTTCAAAGACACATTTTATACAACTTTCAACATTTATACTTTCAAACAAAAGGAGCAAAAAATACACCGAGTGCTAAAAAAAAAAATCAAAACAGAAGTAATACAATTTTAATTTCAATATTTTAAAATACAGAAATTAAAAAGTAGGAATACCAAATACAACTTTAAACAAGTCACTTGTCCTTCTCTATAATAATCAATGTAAACTACTTAAAAACTTACAAATTTAAAACAGAAACAAAATAAATACTGTACACTTTCCCTGCCTGCAGGCAAAAGATGGGAAATACTGTTATGAATCGGAAAAAAAAAATGCTCTTAAAGCTTCAGCATCCCACTTCCCAGCCACACCCCACTCCACCGCCACAGTGTGCTTCTGTATTCAAAGGACACACATGTGCACACACGCTGACTGCCTACACACACAACAAGACACTACTCTGCAGACACCTCGAACAAGAAAGGCTACCAGTCACCTGGGACCATGGGCATGAAAATCAGGTCAGGAAAGTCAGTCAGGCTAGCAAAACATCACTACAAAACTAGTAAATACCAGAGCCCACAACTGTCCCTTTTCAAATTTCACAGATTTCAACCCCCTAAAACCAAGACTACCCCTCCCTGTCACCACCCTCTACCCTCCCTCCCCAGCCCCCCCAAATCAAACAAACCTGCTGAAGCACTGGCAAAGTTAGACATTTCACAGCAAATGTGAAAATTCATATTATATAATCTCTTAAAATGAACCTTTTCACCCTCTTTCCACAGCATGAAACTGTTATGGCTTAATTTATATTAAAAGTAGAAAAGTCTTTTCGGAAGGAAACGCGGTCTGCCAAGATGCATGTGCATTTCCTGATCAGTGCTATTTCATACCTAACAACTGCATGACTTGCTTTGCAGTCAGAAGCTGTTTTTGGAAAAACTGAGGTTATAGCTTTTGATTCAGTCTAACCATAAATGTAAGGCCCTTAGTTTGGTTTAGGTTTCTTTTGCAAGATAAAATAACCTTGGGGTTCACTTAGCAAGTGACACCTCAGGTCCCTGACTATAATGTGGAAGTTATATGTATGCTTTGCAAAAATAAAAGGTGAATCCTATGAATCTTAGAGGGAAGAAATGATTCTAGGCAAGGAATCAACTCCTTAATTATATATTACACCTGCTGCTGGTAGTGGTTACCCACCAAAATCTACCAAAGAAATATGAGTATTTCTGGGTTATTTTTTTCCTGCAAAATATTATATATTCTAGCACTTATGATCATTGTTTTGGTGAAAAATCTTGGGGGAAAACAGCTGACACTTTGAAAAGGAAATGGCCAAAATAAAACTGGGTGGAGGCAAGGTTTATCTTTATGATTAAGTTCCACTTAGGGGTGTCTTCTGAAATAAAAGTGAATTCAGAACGTCACAGGTCTTGCATAGGTAAACTACTTGGAGGTCTTGGGCTACGTGGTAGCCAAGGTTTATTAGTGAAATAGTGCAGAGCAGATAAAACTTGTTGGAAGAATCACTAAATACAGTTTCAAAAAGGCTTTAACAAAAAAAATTCAATATTACACTTGTTAAGACAAAGCTTCAGGACACTAGAAAAGGACAGGAAGGGTGAGAGGGAGCCTCTAAGGAGTCGAGTGCAGGTAACTGAGTATTAACTTTCCTCTACCCACTGAAGAAGAAAAGAAATACCATAACAGAATAAAACCACAGTCATGATAAGCTAATTGCTTTGGAAATAGGCATTTGCTTCTTAATGTCCTTAACTTAAATTTCTAGGTAAGGGGTATCAAATATTTGACTTATGGCATGACGTTCACTGAAAAACAAAAAAATAAGGGAAGGTTGTTCAGTAAGCCTACAGCATTTAAATTACATTACGTTCAACAGCAATGTAGTGAGTATGTCACTTCCTCTGTCTTTCCCCCTGGCTTCCAGGAAGCGTATCAACATCACCCACCACAGACAAGCCAAGGCTGCAGTGTCACAGAAGAGGGGCTGCCGCAGGGAGCACAGTACCAGAGGCCTAGTATCCACTGTGCCCCCAGCTGGTCACTGCCCTCTCTGGGTTTCATTTGTCTCTTTTCTTAAGCTAAAGATCTGATGTTCAACCTTCTCAAACTGTTTTAAATGAAAATCTGGGGCATCTGAAAATGACTGATGACCTTTAACGTCTCTTTTTGGAGGAAGCAATTTAGCTTAATAACTAATGAGAAAAATGAATTTTTGAAAAAATTTCAAATTTATAATGAAGCCCTCATCTCTTAATATGAAATCATAAAATGCTTATACACTGCAATAGCTATTACGGCAGCAGTATACTGGGCCATACAGTTACTCATCAACTCTTTGGGGAGTTGACATCACTAGAGAGCATTTCTTGCAAAAAGCAGAATCTTTTCTTCTGAAGCTTCCAGTCAAGACTCCCTTCCTACATTACAGTGGTTTCTCTCTCTCTACCCAATGAGCCATTGTTGGCCAACTCAGAGCTGTCTTTGCTGATCCCCCATTATTCTTCCACCTTATTTACCTGCCCTACTACCATGAGTAGTTGCTAAACCATCCTAATTCCATGGTTTATTTTACCTTATTCTATGCCTTGAAGAGTACACAGAATCTGTGAAGCAGTACTCTTTGAGAAGAACTCAAAACTAATTTTAATTACTTTAAATCATCTAATCATCTTAATGATTACTTGAGGATGAACATTCTCACCCTTCTCCACAAACTATCTCATTCCTTTTTCTTTCACTTCACGCACTGATTCTGAGTTTAATCCAGCAGCTTGTTAGAGATTCTTCAGGGTTTTTTTTAGGTAGCATGCTTTGGGCATATATTTGATATGAAGCAAATTTTATGAGTAACAGCAGTTTTCATTTAAAAATGCACATAAATGTGCATTCGTTGTCAGTTGTAATTTATCATAAATTCTCTGCAAGTATGAAGTGTAAATAGATTAAGTAACACTTTTCTATGTTTGTCTTAACTGAGTTCTGATCCAAATTTACAAATGAGAAAACTAAGACTCAGAAAGAATAAATGACTTATTCAAGGTCACACAACTGAAATATAAAGGGCAGAACTTGGACAAACACCCAGGTCTTCTGCTCCTTTCATGCTATAACATGCCCCTGTGATTATGAACATTAAATTATTAATATTTGAAATGTCTTTTAAGGTTTGAAAATAAATTTTTTTTTTTACTTCTATAGTTGCAGAGTGTATCTCCACTGAAACTAATAAAATTATGTCTTGTTTCTTCTATGAATGGGCCCTCTTTTGTTTAAGTTTGCTTAGAAGTGAAAATAATACTGATTATTTCCTAGAGAAGAATACCTTCAAGAGTAGAGACCACAACTCCAACTTGATATCCCCCCACTCCCACAGTACTAAGTAGTGCTGGGCACATAGTAGATGCATGATAAATATCTGATCTCATATGAATAAATACAGTAGAGTTCATTAAAAAGGCAATAATTGGATTAAAAAATAGAGCAATATTCAGTGCTGAGTATTTAAGTAGTGATACAGATGAGCTTGTTTTCTGAGTTTATAAGATGGTTTTGGTCAGAATTTTCAGTTCTGTATGCTTTAAAAATCAACTGATGCTTATTAAGTTCAAAGTATTTCTAGGATATTGGACTATTATGAACTGCCAGCTTTGTAGAGTTTACATCATTAATCAATACTGGAGAGCTTAGTATTATGTGATATTATGAATTACAGTACAGTGGATCCCAGGTTAACATAAGTCACTTATTTGAATCAATAAAGGCAAAATGATTATCTGCTACCACAATTAAAATTGCACATGTTAAATGATAATTGTTGGTCATTATTTGTATTTGCTTATAACAAACTAAATGCCACCACTGCTGTCTTCCTAAGTTGCAGTGTCTGTAGGGTGGTATTATTTATAAATGAGACTGAGGGAAACACGAAAGCTTATTACAGTTGAGTCCAGATGCTGGCAGCAGTCACTTCAAAGTTCAGTCATTTCCACGAGATACAGGGATGCAGCACAGTCAGTGATTTTATAAGAGCTTTAACTATGGAGGTCATTGGATTCAGTGGCTGAATTTTTACCAATTCACAAAACGTTTATGTGTACTCTATTTTAGTGGTTATTTCATCTTACTGAAAGTTTTTACAACTTAGCCAGTTAATGGGCTAACACTGCCAAAAATGAATCCACAGTACCTTCACTTAGAAGTTCCATATACTGGCTACTTAAAATTAGTATTTATTGGCCTAAGTACACAGGGCAGATACTGGCCACAACTTTAATTCATAAAAATAAATTAATTTATTTTCATTTTTATGGCTAAAGAAAAAAAAAAAGTCAGGTAATTAAAAAAACTTAGAGCTGTGAAAAATGTAAAGACAACAAAAGAACCCAGATCATAATGTAGCTAGAAAAAGAAATCATAATTCTCATTGCCAAACTAAAACCAAAACATGTGTACTACAACACTAAAATAGTTTATCTACAGAAAACCAAAACATCACAGTACTATATTGTGTGGGGAAGGTGGGAGAATCACGCAAACCCACATTTTTGATATCTTGAGATCTGATGACCAACCAAATGACTGACTGCACCTACTTCTTACCCAGTTTTGGCATAGTGTAGACCGAATTTTAAGTCAGCCTATTATAGACATTTAGTACTTCCATAAAACTTCTTTCTGAAACCCAGATAAGCCCAGACAGTGGTCCTGTCACTTAAACCAAAAATGCTAATTCATAAGATAGATCATATATAGTCCATGAAATATTAGAATGGAAAGAGAATAAGAAATATTTCTCTTTGAAAATACACATTTGAATGCAACCATGAAAGACAATGGTATAGACTTCTTTTTTCTTAGCTCTTCTGCTGCTGCTGCTGCTAAGTCGCTTCAGTCGTGTCCGACTCTGTGCGACCCCATAGACGGCAGCCCACCAGGCTCCGCCATCCCTGGGATTCTCCAGGCAAGAATACTGGAGTGGGTTGCCATTTCCTTCTCCAGTGCATGAAAGGGTAAAGTGAAAGTGAAGTCGCTCAGTCGTGTCCGACTCTTAGCGACCCCATGGACTGTAGCCTACTAGGCTCCTCCGTCCATGGGATTTTCCAGGCAAGAGTACTGGAGTGGGGTGCCATTGCCTTCTCCGTCTTAGCTCTTCAAGTGATAATTAAAACAAAAGGGAAAGTCCTGCTACCTTGCTGAGTGAAAAAAAAAAAAGACAAATCCATAATATGGCCATATTTCTTTTCCATAAAAATAAATTTTATCCAATTTGCCTGTATTTTTTGTAGGAACTTATAAAATGCTCTATTGTCAGAACTGGAAATATCTCCACCCCATCCCCCAAGAAACAAGAAATTACTTGTTTTTATGTCACAGGCGGAGAGGAAAACATAAGCTATTGCAAGCAGCTGAAAACTGGCATTTAGTAAAAATTGTGCACAAAGGAGATAAATGATTCCTTAAAGCTCAACCGGATACTTAACCGCACTATGCACTGGTTAAGTTAGGACAGATGGAAGAAACTGCAAAAAGCACCCATTTTACTCCAAATCTACATCTTAAATAACTCTTTAGAAGGTTAAGAAATTAAAAAACTAAACACACACACACACATACACACCCAATTCATCTACTCCAACATGCTTGCTTCTATACAACTTAATATAGTATAGTCTTATTATATTACGGCTTATTATGCAGATTTGAATATTCTAAGTCAAATCATATTTCATATTTTCCAACAGATTAGGTATACAGAATAAAAGCATCATAAAATATAACCTCTGTAGCAGGTGCTGGCCCTGCCCTCCAACACCAGCAGTATGAAGAAGGCCCTCTGGAGTTACAAATGTATTTGGAAAACTACAAACATGACAATTTAACCAAACTTATAATACTTTTCCCACAAGTAGGGAAAAGATATTAAAGCTGTACTCTTTGGGACCCAGATATCATCAGCAAAAGTGAAAATGCAAGAAGCCTATTTTTCTATTTAGAAGAAAACTGCAACATCAAACGAAATGAGAAATGTGGGGTCTTGAATGTAGTTCTTACACACTGGCTACGAAAGTGTTTCCCTGCAAAGAGAAGTCTTGTGTCGTCACGAAATGAGGGGGAGTGCAGAGGGAAGGTGGGACGTAGGTAATCGACCTGGATAACAGTATGCACCTTGGATGTTAGCAAAAGCGAAGCTAATAGCTTATAAAAAACACATGAAATATATAAAATAAAATGATTTTCATATACATCTTAATTTAAAATAATTAATGCATCAAATCCCTGTTTAAGACTTTAACCTGAATAGCAAATTTAAGAGTCCAGACTAGTTACTGTTACCGTGGCTCTTCCCCACGTGTAACACACACACTATCAAAAATAATTTAAAAACCTTCACATTCTTAAATCTAAATTAGTGAGATATTTCTCCAGAAATCTTCCAAATAAATAGCTTTAAAAAAGAAAGAATTTAAAAGCTGTTAACTTTAAAAAAAAAAATCTGTTAAATAAATTACTGATAATTCTTTACCCTATCACTGAAAATAAATCAAAACACTACCAACAACAAAATGAAATTCAAGCCCTGACAAGAGACCCTTTCCAGTTCAAGGTCTCTTTTTAAGGTTCTACCCTCCTTCTTCCTCTCCCCACCAGGTCCAAAATGGTTATTGCTGAGTGGGTGTGGCACAGTGAAAATGCAGCATCAGGTTCATTTTGTTCTTCAGGCAGTGTTCCCTACTGTACATGCAAACTGCTTCAGTGGGGCGCATGGAAGCTCCAGGCTCCCGCACCCCAAGACCGGTCTCCGAAGGGAATAGTGGCCACAGCCGCAGCTCCGTCACACAAAGAAACGTGCGTGGCCATTTCTGTTCAGTTTAAGGATCTTCCCGAGACGTTGTTTGGCTGTTGCCATTCCTTTTTTTGGACGTTTACCTACAAAATACAGAACACCAACAGCAGTGTAAGTAACAATGAAAATCACAGTTGACAGCACCTGGAAGACTTAAAGCAGAGTGACACGGCAAGCAAAGGCTTTTAGCTGTCCTGAAGGAGTCAAGTCACATGCCTGGAAGTCCACTGCTTAAAACCCTTCCATCTTACCCCACGAGATAAGGGCCAACTTCCTTCCTAAGACTTATAAGACTCTCTCCTGCTCTGAGCCCTGCCTATCTCTTCAGCACCAGCTCTCACCCATCCTGCCTCTAACTGTGCTTCAGCAATGCAACTGTTTCGTACCTCACCCCGTGCTGTTTCTCCCCTTTGTCCTGTGGGTCATGCTGTCTCCTTTGCCTTCAGTGCTGTCTGCACTCTCCCTTCCCCTACCTCAGCATGGCTAACCCATTACAGCCTTTTCAGGATCTACCTCCCCCTCCAGGAAACCCCTCCTGCTCCTCAGGGTTGACTGAGATACCTTCTTCTCTGTCCCCATAGTAATCTGAGCACCTGCTATCAATGCAGTGTCCAGACCCAGCAGCCTGTGAGCAACGTGAGTGCAGAGACATGTCTATTTAACTTAACCTATACCATTACCTTTTGTTGCCTGGTTGCTGATAGGTGGTGGATTTGACGCAGTTCTCTTGGTGGGGTGAAGGGGCACTGAAAAGGAAGTTTCACCAACAGGCCTTTCTGGGCTTATACTGCCGTTACTTAGCTGGCACGCCCCTGATATCAAGCTTGAACTCTGCGTATACTTTGCATTCTGAAGGCTTGAGCCACTGCTGTCCACAGAATTCCTACTTTGTACTTTCTGACTGATTTCTGATGAAACTTCCTTTTTGATGCATTTCTGGCCTCTATTTAGATCCTAAGAAAGAAGGAAATAAGGCCAAATTTTTAGGGTTTCTTTAAAATAAGTAATGTATTAACAATTTAAGAGAGAGAAGAAATAGATTACTGAACTTGGGTTTTCTTAACATACAGTAGCCATAAATGACCCCTCCTGATGGTCATCTCATTCCAAAACCTAGTAGCTCTGAAGGATTCAGGTTTTGAAGATGCCTCGTAACTTAAGTTGAGACATCTTCAAGTCGAGAAGAAAACATTATAGATAGATAGATAGATAAATGATTGGTGGGTCTTGAAATCAAAACAGAGAGGGTCCCAACCAGAATTAAAAAGAGAAAAGGAAAAGATAAACTCGAAAAGAGCATACTGTAGATGTAATGTTTCATGAAACTAGTTTTAAGTGTGTGTTTGTGTGTGTGTATTAAAGTGAATTTCTGATTCTGTAATGGTCAAGTAAGTTTTAAAAACAGCATTAAACACAGATTTGCTTTAAAACAGTCTTATGAATATGCTTGAGCATTAAAAGTCTTACAAATACACTTGAGCATGAAGAAACAGCTTTTCAATTTGACACACTTTTCTAATACCTCTCTAGATTACAAGACACAGAAATTCGATTTTCTCTAAGGTGATCTTGCTAACCATTTGTCTTCTACTTCTTTATTTTCAAAGACAATTATAAAAGCAACAGCTAGATTTAAATAACAGCTTACCTTTTAATACTAAATCCTATAATGCTACTGAGTTATAAATTTCATAACCAGTGTGGCACTATAAAATCATACATTAATAAGTGAATTCTTAATAGTTAACGAATTTCTTACCTGACCTTTGTCTGTGGAGCATATTCTCCCATTAAAAGAACTTGTACTTGCCTTTAAAAAATAACTTGGTTCTTTCTCTTGTTATAAAAGTAATTGACAAGTATTTAGAAAATATAGGTAAGCCAAATGAAGACCATTAAAATCACCCATATTTCTGTTATTCAGAGAGCGGCTGGGGTTGGGGAGGCTTGGGGACTCCACTGTGCCACCTAAGAATTTTGATTCTTTCTTTGCTTGTCATTCTCCAAGGTCTGCAGCAAAAAGGTCATACAGCCTTCCTTTTTTGGTGCTACTGGTGAAGCTTTTTTAAAAAAGGTATTTTGGGGGTTCATTTTGTTTGGTATGAGCATTCATACACAGAGAATCCTAAGACATCAAGTGTCTCCTCTTGGAGCAGGGACTCTTAATCTGGAGTTAATGAATGGTCTGGGGTGAGGGTGGGGCACAAACCATGAGAAAGTATAAGCACAAGTCATATTTATGGAGAACATTTTTCTGGAAAGAAAACATTTTCCTGTAACTGTCGTCAAATTCTCAAAGAAATCTGGTATCTAAAAATGCTCGATAAACAAAAGCAGAAATTAAAAGGATCCTTATAGTATTGTGGTACTTTTTTTTTTCCTTTCATGTTTCATTCTAGCCAGACATAACCTAAAGGTGTTGGCAGCCAGGAGTTTTTAACTGTTTTCTTAAATAAGTTGCTTTTTTCAGATAACATTCTATCCATAAGCCTTTCATTGGTTAGTACATCAGAATCCCTAAAAATGGACAGCGTTCAAATGTACATTCAATGATAATTGTTAAGCTTTCTAGATCTGGGGGTTGATTATTGATTGCAGCTTTAAAAACAAAAGCAAAAACAGAGCTAATGGCAATCCTTTTTCAATATTTCAAACCTTGAATATACCTGAAGATTAAATCTGGAAGTTGTATCAAATTGTTTAATCCAGGAAGAACTCCTCAATTCTTGATCTTCAGTCTTGACATGATATCCTAAAGAGAAATTTTAATTAAAAATCTTCTCACAAGCTGGATCTTAAAGAACAAAGTTAGCCTGCTGCTTAAAATTGAAAGTAAATTTATGCTGACATGTTATTAAAAAAATGAGCATGCTAACTCTTTATTCATTTACTTTCACCACATTCGTCTCCTCAAAAACAAAACAGTCATCAGCTCGCACTTTAAACATGTTAATTCTTTCAATTCTCTCAAAGACTGTCTTTCTTTCTATGGCAGGTTTTGGGCCAGATGCTAGAGGACCTAGATCAAATTCTGTGGCCATCTGTTGTAGATGTAAAACCAAGTGCAATACAGTTTCTCTAAAAATAGTATATTTTCCCATACAGAATAAAGGCATATGTTTGCCTGAATCTGGCAGCATTTCCAGAGAAGCTTTCTTTTCAAGGGGCCAAAGAGATTATAGGAAGACAGAATGGTAAGTGGAAAGACAGAAAAATCCAGATTTGAACTTGAGAACTTTCATTACCAATGTAGCTTTAGGCCAGTTATATAACCTCTTTAAACCTGAGTTTCCTCTTATACAATAAGCAAAGATTTTGAAGTCACGTGATCTAGTCTTGGGTTCAAATTCCAGTCACCGAGTAGCCATGTAAGTTTGGGCAAGTTAACTCCACTAAATCTTTTTTCCTTTACCTATTAAAGCTACAATTACACTCACCCAACATGTCGTTTCGAGAATTAAGTGAAATGAATGCCAAGCTCCTGGCACATAGTTGACACAGCTAGAGGGGAATGAACATAATTCCTAAGTAGACTTCAGTTTTAATGTAGTACCATCTTTTCCCTAATCCTCCTCAGATTTTTAGGGAAACAAAATTTCTCCCTAAAGGCAGACAGAAGAAACCACTATGTGGCACTGCTGATACCGCCACCAAGTCTCCTCTCTTTGCCAATGCCTCCTTTCCAAGCAGGAGAGAATACCCTCAAGCAGAAACAGCTGAAAACCTGCCTTCCCTTCCATGAAGGGAAAAAGAGTGCATTGTTCAAACCAAGCACATCAGTTAAGACACACACATTCCCTCCATTCTGATCAGCTTATAAAAGGGAAACAATACTGTCTTGCCAGTCAGTGAGCACAACTCTTAATCCATTAATTTACATTTTGAGTTATTCTATTTGCATTTAACGTTTGTCAACATTATATATATATTTTTGCCAATATGTCTAACACTATCTCCAACTAAAGATGTTTAATAAACATTTCTTGTTCATAATCTCTAACCTCAAGCTAGGATTACAGGGCTATTAAGGTGAGGGTTCTACGTTATTTTTCAGAGACTTACAATTTACATTTCTTACCACTTTCCACTGGCTTATCACAGCGATACAACTGCCTGACCTCATGGTTACTGCTGTGGCAGCTGCTGGGGTCCTGGAGAGAGGGTCTTTCACCACCGCAGTCTGTGCTTTGTATCTGCCTTTGTAAACACGTGGAATAGTGCAACCCTGCCATAGACAGCATGCCCTGAATAGCTTCTTCCTCTGTGCTCGTCGAGGTAGGACATTCCCTTAAGGGCAGATCAGCAGAAAAGACAAGAACTTTTTCACTCTAAGGAAATACTTGGTAAAATTTAAAACCAAAACACACACACACACAAAACAAAAGCCCCCAAACAAAACAAACAAACAAAAATAACAAATGTTTTCCTATCATTTATAGCACACTGTAATAAGACCATCATCATCAGCATGGCTACCTTTTAACTGGAATTTCGCTTCGAGATGGCTTCTGGCTCTTTTGAAGGAAGTTCCTCATCACATTAGATTCTTCCTTAAAGTTTGATGTTATCTCTTGTTTCTTTTCATCACCTGAACTTTCAGACTCTTCAGTGGTAAAATTATTTTTCTGAGATAATTAAATGGAGGGAAATCTATATAAGAAATCGGAAAACGTCTGTACAAACTAACCCAAAACACTTTATCCATCTAAAGGGAAAGTGAGAACTTAATTATCATGGAATTATTTCTGTGTTTCATATGAAAAAGTGGATATCTCTAGTTACTGCAGTAACATAACTCCTTAGTTTAAAAAAAAACCCACACAGTACAGGCTTTCTTTAAGGCAAAATGAAATATAACCTGTGAGGAAATATGAGAAACATGAGAGCTGTATCTCCCGCTACCCTTTCCAAAATCAGACAGAAGCTTTGTTGATCAGATGTAAGCAGTCACATGACGGGGTGTGTGTGTAATTACCACTGCAGGGAAGGCTCTGTGCCACAACGGTCAGACAGACAGGCTTTGGGAAAGCTGTCATCCACTTTCCTCCCACGTAAAGGAAAGTGGGTGTTCATCTTTCCATCACATAACTCTAAGTTACAGGGTCCCAGGCATACCAGTGCAGTGCAATCAGGTCCAGAGTCTTCTGAATCAGAAATATCAGAATATTCAGATGATCGATTCCTGAGTTCTGATTTCACACTTGTTAAAAACCCTGAGAAGGAAAATGATCAGAGAAAAAAAGCCATCAGAATCGGAACAAAGTGTCATCCAAAGCCTGTCCTACTCAACTGTGCCTGCTCTGTCCTTTCTCACTGCTTTCACTGTCTTCATTTCATTCTTCCCCCAAGGACTTTTTCCCTAATTAACCAAGATACAGATTGAAGTGTATTCTTAAAACTTCTGCGGTATTTATCGAATATGGTTTACAATCCTTGCATGGGTGGGTTGACTATTTAATATTTCTTCCCAGAAAAAACCTCAACACTAAAATTAGCTACGATGCTTTTCACTTTCTGTTGTGCTTTATTTGTCTCAACAGAAAACAAAACAAAAAAACTCTCCTGAGCCTAAGACACATTCAAGTAGACAGTGAATTCAACAACCTTATAGACCAGGCTTCACCCTTGCCTCTCTTTCCCCACAGCACTTTCAGCCAGCAACTGCTGGATGAAGTCCATTGATCAGCTCCCTCTCCTCTGGCATGTGAACAAATGTAGAGTCACCAACTACAGCAATAACAAACTTATCTGGAAATAGCAGGAACTGAGGTATTCGGCATGGATTAAATAATGTTAATTATCTAGAACAGTCACTTATCAAGTACTAAAATGTTTAACTACTTTTTAAGATAGAAGGGTATATGGATGCCCTGAAAAAAGTTGAGAAAATGAAGACTTCATTCTAAGAAGATCTCAAGGAGGAGGAAGTGTTACTATTCATCGCATTGATGGTAACCAATTAATGACCAAGTAGAGGCCTTCTTGTCAATATGCAATCAAATAAAATAATACTTGGGTTACTAATAGCTTCATATCAGTCAGTTATATATGTCTCCTAATTCTGAAAACCCTATGTATATTAGCTAAAATTATCTTGGAAATTACACTACATTTGCAACTGCTTCATAATTTGGAGTAGAGGCCCATAAAATGCATGAGCTTTTCTGTGACTCTTGTAAAAACTGTCATTAGATGAGGGTGTCACTGGCCGATGACATTCTTGTCACTAATACCACCTTCCCCGGCTGCAATCCCTCATTGGGAGGTCACATTCAGCATTTCTCTGATGGAGAGATGACTCAGAAATGCTCCAGATTTCTCAAGAGTATTAGGGACACAAGAAATTTTAATCCTACTACTAATTTAAGCACTTTAAAATTAGCAAGTTACCTGACATATTATTAGCACATTAATAATGAACAGACCTTTAAAATGACCATTAAAACAAACATACTGTTAAGTGGTTTTTGAGACTCTTCATTCTCCACTCCCTCTATTCCTGAACTCGCTTCCATCTTCACTTTTGCCTTTTTTGTCCTTCTCTTATCCTCTTCATTTTCACTATCTGCTGTATAAAGACTCTGATCTGTGAAGGGTTGTCTCTCATCCCTGTATATAGAGGGAAAAATAATCAAGTCAGAAAATAGTGCAACTGTGCAGCCAAACAGTATTACACCCTCCTTACTTTGCAGAGAAAACTGAGAATTGAGACACTTTCCCCATATTTCAGGCAGGTGTGCAATGGTCTGGACCCGGAATAAAATGAACAGAAGGAATTCACGGAAAACTCAACTCTCTGCTATTTTGATCTACTTCACGTACTTAATTATCCTTCCATTTGTCAGCAGTAATCGAAGGTCATTATCTTTTGCTCTCCATTCAGGTACTGTGGAAGATGGCTGGAGATGTTTGTTGAACTTTCCATTCAGTTTTGAGCTCAAGATGTCCTTAAAGTATAAAAACAGAACTTACTTAACCTCCACCCTCAAATATACCTAAAGGAACAGGATAGTATACCACCACCTCCCCCTGCCCCCGTCCCCACTGCCCTGCATCCTAAGAATGCTGGGCAACCTCCAAGGGGAGGGCATCTGCAGTGTTGCAGCATGGAAATTAAATGGTTCCTAAAAGCAGAATGAATGTGGTTCATCTTTCTGTAGGGCCAGGAACAGTAAAACACATTCTACAAAGCAGAACATAAACCTGCCTCACGTGAATTCAGACATTTCACTCTTGCAGAAAGCTGAGAAACTGGAGAAGTACTGCCTTCACGTATTTTGAATTCTGTTTCCCTTGTTTCTCCCTAACTGCTGGGTCCTTTCCAGCCCCCCTATCTCTGACCTAATCTCTCGTCTTCCCACCAGGTACTCTCAGCAATTTATGGATCAATCACCACCCTGCTATCACCAGGAACAAAGGCCACCGAGTGACATAAAGGCACAACAGTAGCAGGTTTTTAAAACATAAAGAATATTTCCTTTAATATTTTTCTTTAATAATACATAGAGCTTCTTATAATAACCTGATCTTCTCCCAGACGGCTATGGGTTGAAGGAGGTTTAGAACAACAAAAGCTTAAAACAGTATAAATATAATTATATAAAATTTAAAATATTTAAGGAAGCTTTAATTTCTATATAACTTCTGTAAATATGTTAATTCAGAGATACTGCTATCTTTACTCATTTTAAACTGTCCTCTCCTTAAGATGTACAATCACGGATGACACAGATCTCACCAAAGGTCAGTAGCATGTTTTATAAAGGCCCCACACTCAGCTCATTACTCCGTTAGGCCAGCATTTCTCAAACTGTACTGAGTTTAAGTCTCCCAGCCTAACGGTGATGCACGCTGCTGCTGCTGGGCCAGGGAAAGGCCTACAGGGCCTGCACTTTCCTCTGCCTTCAATACTCCTCAAGTCTGTGTATCCACCTGACTTCTTCTGCTATGTAAGTGTCTGTCAAATGCACCCACCTGAGAGGTTCTCCGACCTCCTCAGCAGAAGCAGCCAGCCACCCCAGCCCCTTTATTCTACTGCTCTCTTTATGACCTTTTTATCTGAAAGTATACGACTTTAATACCTGTCTCTGACTTCGATCCTTCCAACTTGAGCTAGGATGGAAGCTACACGAGGGCAGGGGCTTGGGTTTTGCCCACTCTGGTCGCTTCCCCAGGGCCTAGAAGAGCACCTGGCACTCAGTAAACACTCGACATACATGTCAGCAAACCAATGGGACCTGTTCGTCCTACTTCTACACTGAAGCAAGCATGTCCCCATCATGAGCAGAAGTGCTGCTGACCCCTAGGGTGCTAAGCAAAGATCAGACAACAAGAATGGCCAGCCTGTTCTCTTTCTATCATCCTTCTGAAGGCCTTTCAGAAACGACTGAGTCTCTTATGTGACCACGGAACAGAAGCTTGCCTCTTCCCAGGGACACATCTCCAGTCTTCTGAGCACCTCCCTCGTGTGGAGCTCCAGGATGTCGAGGTTGGAAGGAGTTCGGACGTTGTGGTCTCGAAGTTTCCGCATCCTTCTTCGGGAATGGTATGGGGAAGCTGCTTCACTTGAGGACCGTGAAACTGGACACACAGAAGGGATTCCCTGAGATTTAACTGGTTTGCCGTTTTCCTCCTTTAAGAACAAAATTTGGGGTATTTTTATGATAAGGCCACAAACATAAATGACTAAATAATCATCTATAAAAATATTTTAGAAAACAAAAAGCATTCCCTTTAATCATACAAACAAAACCCAACAAATTATAAAACGTGAACAGCTCTGCTGAGATCTTTTCCCCTTCTCTCTCCCACATAAAATACTGTGAACATATTTCCCTGATTTTCAACATCATTTTACAGGCTGTGTCATATACTACTGTAGAGATACAGCATAATTTATTGACCTAATACTTAGGGATAGATACTGTTTTCATTCTTCTACTATCATTTTGGTTCCAAGAGATGATAATGGTAAGCAGGTATGGCCATAAATCAAGTTTAACTGGAATTGTCTTATTTACTTTATTAAAGTAATGCTTAGTCAAGGTACATGCCAGTTAGAAATCATAAACTAATTTATACTTTCTATTAGCAGAGCAAAAATATAGAATTTTACCTTTGCCAATGTGATAAATCATCATTTAAAATCACAAATTATGTGGCAATATGTGGTTGAATACTTTTTCACATATTGAGAATATTTTTCATACTTTTATTGAATTGGCCATTTTCATCTCTTCTTTAGTGAAATTCCTGTTTATATTGTCTTTGTACATTTTTCTACGGCCATTTTGCTGCCTTCTGTACTCCCTACCCTCCAATGAAAAAAAAACAAAACACTTTGGTGACTATTTTTGTCCAATTATTCTTCCAGGAATATTTTACCATTTTCAATTTGTAATACTAATTTGAAATTGACATATTTTAGAAACGACACTCCCATTTATTAAACTAGAGTTTTATTTCTCTTAGTAAAGATTTATAGTTTTTTCATACAGACCTACACTTTCTTATTGAGTGTATTCTTAGTTTTGGTTGTTGTTGTTATATATGATATTTATATATTTACACATTTACATATATTAAGATTAAACATACGACTGTTGACTTAAAAAATTCATTTATATTCAGCTCTTCAAAAACAGAAAATAATTTCCTACTATATCTGAACATATTGAGAATTATATGAAATATTATATCCAAGGATATTAAACCCAACATTTTAATACTTCTTTTTTGTTTCCCAAATACAGCCCTGATCTGAGCCATTAAATTATCAGCATCCATTCCTCCATCTAATTTCCTTTCAGTTCAAGCTAGACACTAATAGAACCACCTTCCTGAAGAATTACTTTAATTAAAATCCCCTATCTTTAACACCTAGAGTATCTTCTAATTAATAAAATACCTAATCTCAGATTTCATGGGCTTTTATCAAAGGGCATATACCTAACCCAGTTGTCATAATATTTTCAGTTGAGTGGGTCTCCTTGCCCCACCCTACTCATATCAACCCTCTTTCCAGTCCACCTTCACCAGTTCTTACTCATCTTACACATCTTAACATGTATTCATCTCTGCGTTGCAGAAATGAATGAGATCTGAAAGTTTTGTTTATTCTGTATTTTTTCATTTTTGGGGTAACCTGAAGAACCTGAAATGACCCAGTAACTACATCCTTATTACTTCATTATGATACAACACTCCAGATTTCTCTGTAGGGCTTTGAAACCCTGAGACTCCTTTCAAGATACAGCTCATTCTAGTTCTTCTAAGAATGTCGAGGCTTTCCCATGTTTGTAGTGTGGTGGTAGATCCAACTGCTTCTCAAAGTAGATAGGAACCAAGCATTTAGATGATAGTTTCTACTCTTACCTCTATTGCTCGAATTACTTTAGAAAGTTCTTTAATAAGATGTCCAGGTCGAACATTGTCTGGAATTTCAAAGGCATGTTCAGATACAAGCTGTATTTGGATTAATAAAGATAAGACAACCAAAGTTATTTACATTTTAAGATGTAAAAACTAATCAATTTTTAGGTTCTCTAGATTTTATAGACAAAGTCAAATACCAACAAGACAGGTCTCAGAACTCATGGAGCTGGTTTCATATCTTCTAAGGAGATCCTTATTACTTATGAAATCCTTTTATCTTGAGTTAAACATGGACTTGTCTTACTGTGAATTTTGCTCAATATGGACTCTACACCTCAAAGCCTACTGTAATTCTAAATACTACTATAATCAGTAAAGAAACTAATTAAGCCTTAAATTTAATTCATAATACAAAAGGATTTGTAAGGGGAAACACAGGCACTAAAATAATCCTAGCTTCTCATGGTAAGTCTAGTTCATAAAATCTTTTTTCGCTTTTCAAAAGAAAAATAGGAAAAAGATTCCATCAATAAGCAAGAGGAATTAATTGGCAAGTTACCATATCTACTGAAGTGCAAACTGCTATCATTTTTATTATGTCTAATTCCAAATATTAATTTGTTTATCTAAGAACAAGCTTCCCAGGTGGCTCAGTGGTAAAGAATGCACCTGCAATGCAGGAGATGCAGGTTCAATCCTCAGATCAGGAAGATCCCCTGGAGAAGGAAATGGCAACCCACTCCAGTTTTCTTGCCAGGGAAATCCCATGGACAGAGGAGCCTGGTGGGCTACAGTCCATGGGGTTGCACTGAACACAACATAGTGACTAAACAACAACAAATCTAAGAACATTTGACCTTTTAGATGCCCTTAACATACTAATTGCTACTTCCGATTTATATCCTCTCCTTGGTTTTAGCATAATTTGTTAAAACAAACTAATAATAACAGTAACACTAAGTGTGAACTATGTGCCAGGCTGAGCAACAATAAATTAAATAACAACAAAAAAAAATAACTGAGCGACTGAACAACAGCAAATGTGCCAGGCAAGATACAGTTGAGTACTTTACAAATGTTAACTCATAAATCATTTCAACAACACTGGACGGAGGTTCTACTAGTACTCTCATTGTAGAGGGAATAGAAGCACAGGTTCGAGCTTTATTAGCAGCACAGCTAAGACTTGAATCCAAGCCTCTGACTCTGGAGTCCACATCCTGAACCACTAGGCTAGTAAGCTGCCTCTCAATTTAGAGCAGGGTTAACAATTAACTACAAACATCATGTTTTTAAAAGTGTACTTCAGATGTAGTGAATTAACAGTATCTATTATTGATGAATTTTGTTGTTGTTCAGCTGCTCAGTCGTGTCCAACTCTTTTCAACCCCATTGACTGCAGCACGCCAGGCTCCTCTGTCCTCACTGTGCATCAAAATCACCCATAAGTTTGTTAAAGACAGAGGTTCACATCCTACTACAGATCTATTATACCAAAATCTCTCAGGGAAAAAAGTTATTTCTAAAAATTTGTAAAGGCAATTTTGATAAACACACAAGCTTGAGAACAACTTGTCTAAAGCTTTCAGAAGGAAAGGAATTACACAGTTTTTGCAAGATACCCTTTGTTTTTATCTTGTTATATACGATATACTTTTGTAATCTGTTTTTGCCTTTACTTGTCATTTAGATGATGACATCTTTGACGCTGATTTTTATTTTCCTATATGCTTCCACAGTGCCCCTGCTCTAATAGGTATACAGCAATGATAAAAAAGAAAAAAGAAAGGAAGCATAAAATTATTGGGAGGGTAATCTATTACCCTCAGAGGGTAAAGAATCCGCAGGCAATGCAGGAGACCCAGGTTCAATCCCTGGATGGGGAAGATCCCCCAGAGAAGGGAATAGCAACCTACTCCAGTATGGCTGCCTGGACAATCCTACAGACAGAGAAGCCTGGCAGGCTACAGTCCGTGGGGTCGCGAAGAGTCGGACTCGACTGACAGACTAACACTTTCCCAGTATCTTTTAGGTGCCTCAGTGGTAAAGAATCCGCCAGTCGATGCAGGTGACACAGGTTTAATCCCTGGGTTGAGAAGATCCCCTGGAGTAGGAAATGGCAACCTAGTCCAGTATTCTTGCCTGGAATATTCCATGGAGAGAGGAGCCTGGTGGGCTACAATCCATGGGGTCACAAAGAGTCAGACACGACTGAGCACAAGCACACAGCAAGCATCTTTTAAGAGCAAGATTCTTATTTCAAGTGGACATTTGAGAAATTAGTACGGAAATGTATTTTCATCAGATAAAATATTTATCACTTATTAAAGCATTTGTGTAAAGTTCCAGGAAGGAAATAAAGATGAGAAAGTCCCTGTTTTTTAAGAGCTCATAAATGTAGACACTAGGAAATGGACCCATTACTTTAAAGTCCACTGGCACAAGAGAGATGCTATGGACGTATAAGGAAAGGACCTATGAATTCCAAATGGAGAGATCTGAGATGACCTCTTAGAGGTGGTAGGATTCACATGCAAACTAGACCACAGTTCAGGGAAAATGGAAAGCTCCTGCTTGAACCCAGATCTCTCTTTTCCTTTGTTCTTACATAAGACCAGTAGAAGGATAACAGCATAGGCTTTGCAAACACAGAGACCGAGCTTTCTTCTTAGCTCTACCAGTTGTCTTGAGCAAGCACTTAAACTCTGAACCTCAACTTCTCCATATATAAAATGGGGACAACAACAGCACCCCAAACTCATTTAGCTGCTCTGAAGAGTAAATGAGTTAGTAAATGCATTTATGGATATAAAGACTAAACACAGTGGTTAGCACACTATGTGAGCACAAAGTTATATATTATTATTCTATATCTACATGTTAATTTCTTAGTCAATATCCCAGATAGTCTCAAATTTACTTTCTTTTCAAGATTAAAGAAATACCTAGGTACTTCATTCTCATAAATAAAAACAAAAACCAGCACATCTGTATATACTAATAAAACACAGGTTGTACTTCTCAGTTAAAGCATGATTCCTATTCCTTCTACCACTCCCACTCATCGACAAAACAGCATAAGGGCTCTGTTTTCCTGACCTTGCCATATAAAAATTAACAGTTTCCCTGATGGCTCAGATGGTAAAGAATTTGCCTGCGGCGCAGCAGACCCAGGTTCAATTCCTGGGTTGGGAAGATCCCCTGGAGAAGGGAAAGGCTACCCAATCCACTATTCTTGCCTGGAGGATTCCATGGACAGAGGAGCCTGGAGGGGTTACAGTCCATGGGGTTGCAAAGAGTCATGGACAGGACTGAGAGACTAACAATTTCACACTTTTCACTTTCCTGACCTTGCCATATAAAAATTAAGTTATTTCACCAAAGACAACTACTTACTTCTTTTTTCATCCATAATTTTAAAGCAGTATGCAGCGCTTTCACTCCCTGTACTAGGTAAGTCTGAGGCTGGAAACCATCTTCTCTCAGTTCTGTGGGAATGAAGTTAAGGGGGAAAGGAGTTAGGTTCTGTGGCAAAGTGATTAACTTTAGGTTTTGAGTAACCACCAAATATCAAACAAGTTAATAGAGAGGGAAAAAAGTGAAATAAGAAGCAATCAACTGACAAGATGAGAAAGAAAAAGAAACAGAACTACACTAAATACTAGTACCTCCATCTTATACAGCAGCACCACTCTCAAGACATCCGCCTCCACACAGCGCTACGAGGTGTGAGACAGGGTTCTTACTACTTGTTCCTCCCAAAAAAGTGAGCCCCCCTCACCCCTTTTAAGGAAAGAAACCATGAATGAGTTCTATCATTTAATTCTGTGCACGCTATCCTGGGAAAAGAGTCATTGATTTGCTTCTTTTCATTGTACCTTTTCTTCTTGTGCAACTTTTAAATGAGAACACCCTCAATGTTTAGAATAGACTTTGCTGTTTAATCTGTATATATCTCTTCTTCTGGAAGTTAATTATAATAGTAGCATAATTTGCAAACTGACTAGAAATGTAAGACAACACAAAAACTAGATCGACTGTATTCTCATGGGCACAAGTGTAAAGCAAAAATAGATAAAAGTTAGAAGTGACACTGAGTCTCCAACTTGACTGCTCAAAAATCATTAAACCAATAATAAAACACTAAAATCTGAAAAGCCACATAAAAATGTAGCTTTCACCTTTAAAGGGATATTCCCCTACCCACCCACCCACCACTCAAAACCATTTTTCTTCAGGCACAGATGCACAGCCTGACACTAGCTGGTTTGCACTAACTGGTACCTTATATTGGCCACATAATGGTCATAACAGTAACAGCACAGGCACCACCTGATTCTCTCAGGACTAAAGAATTATTCCCTCGAATTTTTTTAAAGCAAATGCTCGGGGACAAATTTTTTTTTTTTGGGGGGGACAAATATTAAGTAACAGTCCCTTGGCTTCAACTGCATTTTTTGCTAGGGATGCACTTTTACGTGCCTGATAATCTGTGCAGGTGACTAGAGTTCCAGGGGAAAGGAACACTTTTCAGTATTACCTGTGTGGTTCCAATGCAGCAGTTCATGTATTTTTACGACTATGGACTAGAGATCTTCTAATTTGTTAAAAAGGTTCTGAATAGGGGGAAATCATGGATTTAAAAAACCAAATAGGGACAATAGCCATCATATTTTTAAAAGGACCTATCAGTGACTTTAAGTAAATTTACAAATATCATGCATCACATGAAACACAATGTTCGGATTATTACCTTTAAGGGTTTCCAGCAAGTTTTTGGCTACAAACCAACATATGGCTTCAAAGAAAGGGAATTTGAAAAGATCTGGTGTTTTAAGTCTTTTTTCCATCTCATAACACCTAAATAAATAAAAGTTGAAGAAATTCAACATTAGCATTTCAAAGTTAAATGGAGGCAACCAACTTAACTGAAATAAGGCAGCCCATGACACAGAAGACCAACGGGGCCCTACACATTGCTCAACACCACACACATGGGTAGGACTGAGTCGTGATCTGACTCAGGCATGCCCTTATCAGATCTGATACTATACTGAAGAATTTACACTGGGCTTCAAAAAGATCACTCCTAGGGATCTGTAGCCTAGTTTTAACGGAAGGAACTTTACGAGGGTTCCACTGTAATAAATACAACGTGTTTAGAAACCAGCTCCCTGTGTTGGACAGCACTCCAGCATCCACTTGCCAAGTTTTCTTTAGGTCCCACTAAGCATTCCAGCTCAGGACCACACTTGGGAGGGGTCAAGGTGAGAAGACGGAAACCATAGGGTGAGTTTTCTGCTTTCCCCAGGGACAGCTCAGGTATAAACAAGATTCACTTGGCAAGTGTGGGAGTTTGGCTTAAAGCTTCGTGCCCCACAAGAGCCAGAATCTCTTGTAATAACTCCACTGATGCATAGCTTCCAGGGTTCCCCATGGGCATGCCAACTTACAAGTCAGGAAAGTCAAAAGACATGGCTCCCTACCAGGTATTTCCAGTTCTCCCAGTCCTTGTGCAGTTTATCAATGAGGAATCATTTTACCATAAGCAATGTTGCCTAATAACATTCTTCTCTTATTAGGCTACCAGGGGAAGTTTTTGCCCTAAAGTCAGGTTGTCATGCAGAAGGGGAAATAGATGGTAATCCTTTACCACAGCAAAATTAAAACAGGCGCTTCCTAACTTTGAACTGTTCTGTCCCAGCCCCATATGTTACACCTGAGTCTGACCTGATTTAGTTCAATTCTCTCACTATAAAAAGAGCCAAAGGAGCACCTATCCATCTCTATAAAATTCTGAAATGTGGGGAGATATTTAGTCTCAACTTGAATAAATGGTTCTTTTTGTTTTAGATTCATCAAGGTGTCCTCCTGTCAAAATTTTAAGACAATGTTTTTGTTAAAAGTTTCTAATAATTTCTCAGGGCCTATCTGCATGAGATCACAATCAAATATGTTGCTGAAATTATTTATTTTTAACTTTTAAGTCCTATTCCAGAAAGGACGAAAAGATCTTCAAGTGCTGATAACACAAACCTGAGCTGCATGCCAATGTTAAGGTTGTGCAGAAAGTTCCCCCCAAAAGCCATACAGTCCTGAGAAGTGAGCACAGCATGAATCCACCCTGAAACGGTTAAAAGGAAATGTCAGTAACTTTTCAATATTTAAACAACACAAATGTGATATCTACCTGTTTTAAGAAACACACAAAAAATCAGTTTACTTCATACTTCAGTGCCAGAGGAGCTAATGTCTATTATGATCTCTCAGATTAATGCACTGACCCAATTAGACAAAATTATGGTGCAGGACAGAAGGAGGTTTTGGTAGTTGTTACTGTTTTCATTTTTTAGTTTAAAAACACATCTAACTTTATGTTAAAGATTTTACTCTGAGACAAGTCAAATCTGGTTAGAGTGAGGCAAGCACGTTTTCACTGGAACTGGCTGAGCCCTTGGCCTTCCTAGTGTCACCCTGAAATGAGTGCCCGTAGGGACCAAGCAGAGGAGGATCGGTGGGACTCCACCCAGGATCTGCCTCTAAGAAAGAAAAGGCAGATCCCTCGCATTTCATTAGGCAGGGTTATGGTCCTACAAATATAAATGTTGGCAATCAGAATGACATCTTCCCATAAAGCCAACATGTTTCCAAAGCGAGGCTCATTTCTAAGAGATGATGTCTAACTTTTGAAAGAAAGGTCTTGTAGACCAAACATAAAGACATTATACAAATGTAAATAAATATATTCACATACATTTGCATGGAAAAATTGACTGTTAAAATAGACGGATTCCATTTTCTTTATACTTTTCATAATTAGATTCTTCATTGTTCTATGATACAGTATCTAAAAAAGGCCAAGAAGACTGGATTTCAAGTGGTGGCCATTTGTGTGCTCAAAGGCACAAAGTCTTGACCTGAAATCACAAATTTGAAGTCTGCGTTGGCTTCCAATTCTGTAGATCAGTGGTTCTCAGTGGAGGAAGCGCTGCCAGTAGAGTGTGATTTGGAGAGTTCGGGGCGGGGTGGGTGGGGCTGTCACAAGGATCAGGAAGCACCACTGTCACCCTGCGAGTGGGAGCCAGGCTGCCACAGGCAGGATAGTGCCACACAGCAAGAGACTGTCCTGCATTAGCCAGGACTTCCAAATATCTGCTGGGCATTCAGATGGGTACAGAATCTGTCATTGACTGAGCCCAGAAATGACGGCTCTATTAATATGAAACAGAGCATCTTTTGCAGTTTTGGCACAATTTTCTAGGAACACAACTAGGTAGCCTGTACACTGAAGGAAATTTATCAGTTGCCAAATACCTTGGGGAAAAATAAAAAAACCCACACTATCTATAGCAGTGGTTCTTCAAATGTGGTCCCCAGACCGGCAGCATCAGCCTCAGCTGCGAACTTATTAGAAATGCGAATTTTCAGGCCCACCCCAGAGCTGCTGAATCAGAACCACTGGGTTAAGGCCCAGCGCTCTGTGTTTTGGGCTTCCCAGGTGGCGCTAGTGGTAAAGAACCCACCTCCCAAAGCAGGAGATGCAAGAGATTCGGATTTGATCCCAGGGGTGAGAAGATCCCCTGGAGAAGGGTCTGGCAACCCACTCCAGTATTCTTGTCTGGAGAATCCCACGGCCAAAGGAGCCTAGTGGGCTACGGTCCACACGGTCGCAAAGAGTTGGACAGGACTGAGCATGCACACATGCTCTGTATTTTAATAAGCCTTCCAGGTGACTCTGAGGGTCCGTGTAGTTTGAGAACCGTTAATCCACACCAACGCTATAGACTCTGAGCTACCCGTCACACACCTGTACTGCTGAGCTGGCCTGTGCATCACCCTGCCTTCCAATGCTGCTGTGCCTGAGCAGGGACATTGCAAAACAGTATTTTATTATCAATTACTTTTAATTTCTTTATAATCTAATTAGGTTATTACATCCATTGGGGGGAGGAAATTATTGGTGTTGGAGGTTATACTGAAGATAAATTTGAGTTTAAGATTTTAAAACGGATATTAGAAAATATTTATTACAAAAGGGAGCTTTGGGGATCTTAAAAAGGTGGGGCTTAGCCCATTCACAGTGGTAATATTGATATGTACCTAGATTTATAAATTCTGGTAGTTCTAGGCATTTACTCATTCATTTATTCAACACATACTTATTATATACTCCAGAGCCAAAGTAAGAAAGCAGAGCCTGTAACAGATCCTTGCAAACTCTGCAGCCATTAAGGTCACCCAAATCAGAAGAACACAACTCTCAGAACCACTGGCCTGCAGAATCCATACCCTGCACTCAGTCACCTCTCAAAATGATATACCTGATGCCTACACTTGAGCCTATAACTAAGGCTGATACTCATTCCCTTCCTAGGCTCCCTTAGAACATACTCTTTGCCTCCTAATTATCCCAGGACAGCAGCCCAGATTTCTACAGCAGACTTGGCCTTCAACATCAGCATAGAGCTGACCAGTTAAAAACTGAAGGGAATTTCATCAAAATTTTAAAATTTTGTGCAAAGGACATTATCAAGAAAGTGAAAAGACAACCCACAGAATGAGAGAAAATACTGCAAATTATATATCTGAAAAGGGTCTGTTCAGAATATATAAAGAATTCTTACAACTCAACAATAAAAAGACAGCCCAACTTAAAAATGGGCAAAGGACTTAACAGACATTTCTCCAAAGACGACATACAAATAGCCAATATGAAAAATGCTTAGCACCGTTACTCATTAAGGAAACACAAATTAAAACCACAATGAGATACTAGTACTTCACACCTACTAGAATGTCAAAAATAAAGATAAGCACAGTGTTGGTGAAGATGTGGAGAAATTGAAATAACTGTACATTGTTGGCAGGAATGTAAAATGGTGCAGCCATTAGGAAAACAGTTTGGCAGTTCCTCAAAAAGTTAAACATCATTAAACCATATGACCCAGCAATTCCACCACTAGGTATATACCCAAGGGAAATGAAAACAAACCTCCACACAAAAACTATCACACAAATGTTCAAAGCAGCACTATTCACAACAGCCAAAAAGTGGAACCAACCCAATGTCCATCAACTGATGAGGGGATAAACGAAATGTGATACATCCATGCAATGGAATATTATTTGGCCATAAAAAGCAATGAAACACTGATAAGAGATACAACATGGATAAGTCTAGTAAACATGATGCTAACTAAAAGAAGCTGGATACAAAAGTCACCTATTATATATGAAATGTCCAAAACAGGCAAATCCAGAGACAAAAGAAAATTAGAGGTTACTAGGGGCTGAGAGGAGGGGAAATGGGGAGTGGCTGCTAACTGGGTACGGGGTTTCTTTTTGAGGTGATGAAATGTTCTGGAATTAGATAGGGAGAGGGTTGCACAGCTCTGTTAATCTATTAAAAACCACTGAATTTTACACTATTAAAGGATGTGTATTAAGGTATGCAAATTTTTCAAAATAAAAATGAAGGCAAATGACATAAAACACAATGCCAAAACAAGTCGGACTACAAGAGAAACCCTCTAAGGGACAAAGACGTGAAAAGTTCAACATAAGAATCATCTCTCAGGCTATGCAGAGCTACTTTCCAAACATGTTAAACTCAGAGGTTCCAATCAAAAGCTGACTCTGTGGTGAGCAATCACTATGGGGAGCGGGAATGGGATTAAAACCTTACCTGTAGGAACAAATAAGGTATGTCCCTGCTTTACCACACATTTGTAGCATTTATCCACCTTATCTCCAAAGAAAACTTCACTCTGGGTCACAGATGAACTCCAAGATTCATAGAGGGCCAAATTGTCATCTGTTGGCTTTATCAAATAAAAAACCTTCTCGCCCTAGGAGGAAGTAATCACACTATTTTTGAAAAAGGAAATGCCATACTCAGGGTGGCCTATATTGATGCAATTTCCCAATACAATGTTCTAAATTACATTAGATAATTATCAGATTTCTTAGGCTCAGAAAGACATATTTCACATGCCTGATCAATAGCTACTGCCTTTAATAATCATCTTCACAGGTACTAAGGCTCCCCCTCCCAATACGACAAGGGGTCAGTAAAGTTGTGAGGAGAGACAGTTGCAGAAGAGAAGGGTGAAGGACACAAGCATCCTACTGATCTCATGTTCAAGGTATAGAAGTAAATACATGTTAACAGGCCCCAGGTCACAGAGAGTCATCTCTGCAAACTTTGCCCTTCCTCCTAAGACCTGTAACACTACAGCTGTTTTTAAAGACTTGTGAACAGACTTTCTTTAGTGAACTGACCCTCTGCTTTCTCATGAAGCAAAGGAAGAGGAGCTCAAGGCACAGCATCAAACAGAGTCCAGAGCGTTGCTGATGCACAGGCACGTGGTTTAGACGAAGATCTGGCTCAAGACTGTCACCGTTCTGTGAAGATGGAAATGCTTCCTATCTGTGCTACCCAATACAGCAGATGTAGAGCCCTAAGTGGCTACTGAGCACTTGAAATGTGGTTAGCACAAATGACGAACTGAATTTTACATTATGTTTCATTATTTAAATTTAGCCCCATGTGCTGAATGGCTACTGTTACAGTTCTAGATAAAGCAAGGTGAATATATGCTCTCAAGGAGAATTCATAATTTTATGGGCATTCCTGACTTATCCAACTAGCTGTCTTTAGCCTGACCTTAAGATCAGAAGCAATTATTACTATAATTTTGCTCCTTTTCAGGTATCTGATTCATGGATTGACTGGTAATTGACTAGAGGGAAGAAGACTGTATGTTTTTGTGGTTAAGTGAACAAAGAAATATGCCAAGCTTACCCAGAGGACATGGTACCAAACTGAAGTCCCACCAAAATCAATGTGGAAATCTGTGTAGCTGTCTTGAACTCCCATTAAGCAGTATTTCTGAACAAACGGCTTGGGAAAGACCGAATCATCTGGCCAATAATTTTCCACCCAGGAAAGTTTTCTGGCTATATCAGGAACCTCCACCAATTCAGACATCCTTTAAAAAAAAACAGACACACACAAACACACACACCCACATCATGCAAATTAAAATTTCTTAAAACTGCATCTCCCATCTCAACCCCAACCAAGAAATTAGCTGGAACTCAAGGCTAACAAGAATACTTAAAAGTTTGAGCATGCCGAAGCAAAATGTACAACAACATAGTTGCATCTCTGGACCATTTTAGGAGTCACAATTATGTTTCTTACTAAAATAAATTCATCATTTAACTACATTTAGCTAACACTCATAAGGCTACACCAAAACACCCAGAACTACTCACTTTGTATCTGAAAATTCAAGGCTGATCACATTTAACACTTTTGGTCTGTTGGGATTCGTGAAGTATTTCACATAATTGTGAAGTGTCATTTTGCTGTCTGCTTGCCTTGCCACATCAATGACATCTATCACTTTGTCACCACCTGCAGAGAAAAATTACAGTCTTATTATTGTGCTTAAGAGTTTCATCAATAGATGCCCAAAACAAAAATATTTTAAAAATCGTATTTACTGCACATGATAATTAAGCCATCTGTAAGAACTACACAGCTTAGACAAAGACTCTTCCTATATCCTTACTTTAAGTCCAACTGGAACTTCTGAACAAAGGAACAATTTTTGAAAGAATAAAGCAATTAAGACAGAGCTGCATAATTAACACTGAGTATAAAAATTTATGTGTTTACAAAGCTTTCCATACAACAATGATTTCTTGTGCAGCTTATGACAAAAATGCATATTACACTGGTAGGTAAAAACTGTGCCACATGTTCTGGCTGTTAATTCCTGGTAATCAATATTTATAATAATAATTCTACACAAAATGTGGATACAGAATTTTCCCTTTTACTTCTTTAACACTTAAGATTCTGAGTCCATCATTTTGAGAAACCAATCAGTCACTGAGGAATTAGTGAACAGATTAACCAGGACAGACAATTTCTCCTTGCCTGGTAGTGTACTCTCTCCTAATATTCTGCCTCAAGAAAAAAATGAAGCAAAAATCAGTTCATATCATTGTCTGTGAAATGAGTTTTGAATTGGGATTAGTTTACAATTTTCCTATAAAACCATGAGGTACTGCATGCACAACACTGAATCACCCTAAAAATGAGTTAGTTTGACAATGTCTTACAGGATAAGGTGAAATTCAAAATACAGCAATACTTAATCTGAAACAGGAAACAAATAAGTGCCAGTTTCTTAACTGAATGTAACTTTAAACAAGCTAAGAAAGTCAAATAGACTATATTATATTTCGGAGGCAAAACAATTCTGTTAACTGAAGTATTCTGCAGTATTAAAAAAGTTAGCTATCAAGTAGTGTGAACATTTTATCTACACTTTTATTACACTAGCCATTTATTTTACAATGTTATCTACACAAACAGGTTTATGTGAAACCTCAGCCTCATCTTCTAATTTATCAAATAGTTCAAAACTAAGCTGAATGTGAAGTCAGATAATTTAACTGGATTTCCTCAGTGAAACAATTGGCAACGTCAATCAATGGATTGATAAAGGGACAAATTCTCAGATTACTTCATGCTCAGAAGATAACATACTGGAAAGAGTAGACAGTTTGAGTCAAGATAGACTTGAGATCTAATCCTCAAATAATCTTTATGTACTTTGCTAACAAGGAATGAGATCTACATAGAGTCAGCTTTCTCTCTCAATACCCTGATGAGAATGAAAGAAGTGACTGAAAATGTCCACAATAATGCAACAGATAAAGGGTCTTCTACCTTGTTTCTTACACCTTTCTGGGACTCAATATAAAACATTAAGTCCAGACATCGTTAAATGGCAGTATCATCAAGTCATTAAAGTAAAACTAGGTTTGAAAAAAAGCTTCTCTTTTCTAGGCAGCAGGAGGTTACTAAAGCAGGATCCAGAAATCTTGCACCTGAATGCTGCTACCAAGGTCTAGAACTCACCCAGTTTCCCCAAAGACTTCTTTTTCATATCTGTAGCTACCCCTCTGTAATAATTTTTCCTGTAATAATTTTTCCTAGCAAGTATCAGGAAATTTGATGGCAAAAAACAAATAAAGCAACAGGATGAGGCTGTACAGAATGCTTCTTCTGTCTTTCTGGAAGTAGGTCTGCGAGAAAAAAGTTTTCCAAGTACATAACATTACATTTCACTTTTCCTGACCCAGAAACTGAACTAAACTAACATCTCTTCATTCAATTTTTAGTATTTTAGGGTAATATCAACTTCATTTTTACCGTGTTTTCCCAAGCAATTAAAGGAATCAAGTTCGTACCTACATAACGTTCCACATCCATAACAGAAAAAGTTGGTGGAGGGAGCCTGAGTCCTAGATCATCTAATTTGGGGACCATTATAGGGACTTCAAATCCGTGTTTCTCCAGGTATCTTTGTGTCAGCTGGCTGCCATGCATCTTTACAATGATTTCATCGGCACTAAAGAAAACATAAGAGTAAACTGTCATCTTTGCTGATAAGTTAAGCTAAAAAAAATCTGGTAATGGATTAATTCATATGCTATATTATTACCTGTATCAGTGGTTCTCAACCTATCTCATACCTAATTTTCCTTTTTATAACTAATTTTTTATAAAGCTCCTTTTAGTATCCTATATACAATTGGAAAAATATATGTGAATTACATAAAATGCCTTAACTATAACAAGAGAAAAAACAAATTATAGCAAAATATGGATTTCAATATGTAAATATTCAAGCAAATAACACTAGAAAAGATAACAGAATAACAGTTCAGTTCACTAAGTCATGTCCTACTCTTTGCTACCCCATGGACTGCAGCATGCCAGGCTTCCCTAACAGAATAACAGAATAATGGGATGCCTACAATCAGTCGTAATGAATGGTTGGATTTAAAAGAAGTAACAAGATTAGAAGTAACTCAACACATGCTGCATAGAAAACCAGAAGAGCAAAAGGGAGGGGGTACAATACAATAAGAGCTGGTTAGGATAAGTAAAAACAAATCATATTTTATCTGGCTATAAAATTCTACACAAATATTTATTAGACATCATAAAGTCTCCTGGGACATAGAACAATTCATGTCTTCCTGCAGACTGGAGGATGCCTAGCATGCATAGTCCCTACTCATTGAGACAAGGTCCAAATGCCCCAGTTGAGAATTCCTGATTTAAAAGATCATTATCCTCAGTATTTAATAAGTTTTAATACGTTAGTCACCTTAAGCCACTAAAAACGGGTTGCTGAACTTCTGGCTGCATTCTTTAATGACTAACCTGTTCTAGTAATTACACTCAAGTGAGGTTTGTCTGTCCCTTTTCACTGTCCCCTCAGTTTAGTTCAGTTCAGACACTCAGTCGTGTCCGACTCGTTGCTACTCCATGAACTGCAGCACGCCAGGCTTCCCTGTCCATCACCAACTCCTGGAGCTTGCTCAAACTCATGTCCATTGAGTCAGCGATGCCATCCAAACATCTCATCCTCTGTCGTTCCCCTTCTCTTCCTGCCTTCAGTCTTTCCCAGCATCAGGGTCTTTTCCAATGAGTCAGTTCTTTGCATCAAGTGGCCAAAGTACTGGAGCTTCAGCTTCAACATCAGTCTTTCCAATGAATATTCAGGATTGATCTCCTTTAGGATTGACTGATTTGATCTCCATGCTGTCCAAGGGACTCTCAAGAGTCTTCTCCAATACCAACAGTTCAAAAGCATCAATTCTTTGGCACTCAGCCTTCTTTATGGTCCAGCTCTCACATCCATTCATGACTACTGGAAAAACCATAGCTTTGACTAGATGGACCTTTGTTGGCAAAGTAATGTCTCCGTTTTTTAATATGCTGTCTAGGTTGGTCATAGTTTTTCTTCCACGGAGCAAGTGTCTTTTAATTTCATGGCTGCAGTCACCATCTGCAGTGATTTTGGAGCTCAAGAAAATAAAGTCTCTCATTGTTTCCACTGTTTCCCCATCTATGCCATGAAGTGATGGGACCGGATGCCATGATTTTAGTTTTCTGAATGTTGAGTTTTAAGCCAGCTTTTTCACTCTCCTCTTTCACTTTCATCAAAAGGCTTTTTAGTTCCTCTTCGTTTTCTGCCATAAGGGTGCTGTCATCTGCATATGTGAAGCTATTGATAATTTCTCCTGGCAGTCTTGATTCTATCTTGTGCTTCATCCAGCCCGACATTTCACATGATGTACTCTGCATCAAAGTTAAATAAGCAGGGTGACAACAGTGTGTCTTGGCGCACTCCTTTCCCAATTTGGGACCATCCGTTTTTCCATGTCTGGTTCTAACTGTTGCTTCTTGACCTGCATACAGATTTCTCAGGAGGCAGGTAAGGTGGTCTGGTATTTCCATCTCTTTAAGAATTTTCCAGTTTGTTGACTGTTCCCTAACCATAAATCAGAGATCTCTAAAAATGGAGATATTCTCCATTTTATATTCCAAATGCTCACAGAATTGTAGCTGCTGTACATTGAAAGTTAAGGGCAACATTTGCATCATAGGTTAAACACAACAGTTTCCTTTTTTACAATCAGATCTTAGCTGTCTTGATGTCATCTGTAGCCTAGCTGTCAAGGAGATAACAGGAGAAACTAGGTCTCTGAATTACTGAGCTCAGATCATCCCACCTTCTCAGGAACAGCAGGTCAGTTTAAGGCCTTAAAATATCCAGACAGACTTTTCTTGGACAGTCATGTAAGTAGAAGGCTTGGGGCTTCTTTACCTGAGTCACTGAGTTCTGTGTTGCCTTTTATTTTCCCCATAAATATTCCCAAGTGTTCCTTCTTCCTCAGCCTCTGAGAATTTAACAATTTCTTAAACCCAATCAAAGGGAGAATCTTAAATCTCTTGTACTCCTTCATCTTAAATGTTTGGTGTTTTACTACTCCAAAGTGATCAAAAATATATAGGTTCAAGTGCTTAAAAATACAGGTACATCATTACTTACAAGAGAAAGAAAACTAGACCCTATACCATAGTGGGATGGTTAAGTAAACTATGGTACATATATATGGTACACACACACACATGCTATTGCACACTACATAGCAGTTAAAGAGTGAGATAACTTTGTGTATATATATGGAAGGGTATCTATCAAATGTAACAGTAAAAAAAAGCAAGTTGCACAACATATGTATAACATAACCCCATTTTGTCTTTTAAAATTAGAAGTGTATATATATCACACATCTGTACACATAATTGTTTTTAAAAATTATCATTTACGTAAAAAAATGATCTGAAAAAATTTTAAGTCTTAAAATAAGGGTGAAGAAGATAACCCAATCACTTTATTTTACACATTTCTATGCTAATCTGGGCTCCAAAATCATTGCAGATGGTGACTGCAGCCATGAAATTAACAGATGCTTACTTCTTGGAAGGAAAGTTATGACCAACCTAGACAGCATATTAAAAAGCAGAGACATTACTTTGCCAACAAAGGTCTGTCTAGTCAAGGCTATGGTTTTCCAGTGGTCATGTATGGATGTGAGAGTTGGACTATAAAGAAAGCTGAGCGCCAAAGAATTGATGCTTTTGAATTGTGGGGTTAGAGAAGACTCTTGAGAGTCCCTTGGACTGCAAGGAGATTCAACCAGTCCATCCTAAAGGAGATCAGCCCTGGGTGTTCATTGGAAGGACTGATGTTGAAGCTGAAACTCCAATACTTTGGCCACCTCGTGCGAAGAGCTGACTCATTGGAAAAGACCCTGATGCTAGGAAAGATTGAGGGCAGAAGGAGAAGGGGGCGACAGAGGATGAGATGGTTGGATGGCATTGCCGACTCAATGGACATGGGTTTGGGTGGACCCCAGGAGGTGATGATGGACAGGGCGGCCTGGCGTGCTGCGGTTCATGGGGTCGCAAAGAGTCAGACACGACTGAGCGACTGAACTGAACTGAACTGATGCCAATCCCATTGAATATGTGTGATTTAGTTAATTATTGTCACTCTGCCCGTGGAGGTTTATGGAGTTAAACAAAATAAAACCAAGACCTTTAATTAATGGTAAGTACAGTGTGGACATTTGTGACGATCTCTGTAATCTATATTTAACTCATTTGTGTTTAACACTTTGGCAGAGAAGCCACAGGAATCACTGGGCCAGGATTTCTGACACTACTCTTTTGGGTTACAAACCTATTTAAAAAAATGAAAGCCATGGCCTCTCTCCCTGAAAAATTCACATTCACACATCAACAATAAATAGTTCACACAGTTTTAGGGAACTCATAAGCCTCTCTGAAGCCAGCCAAGAGACACTGGCTGAAAACTTGGGCTCCAAATCAATCAATGAAAATAGACATTTCTCCAATGACTTTGATACTGATAAAAGAGAATATTTGAGAAAAGGGTCTTTAATATCACAAAAAGCACGTGGAAATCACTGTGTTTCATATTTTTTTCTCTGTTACCTGTGGGAGCCAACAGAAGCCGCTTATCATTTATGCTTGTGTCTAAGGGAGGGGAATGGCCAGGAATCCTAAAGGTTACAAAGAAAGAGCAAGGGTTTTACACTTAAAGGATCTGAAATAATTCCATAATAGGCTGCAGGTGATATTGTGATTGAAATTTAAATTGTACTTCCCCTTTTTAACAAGCCCGGATATGATCCCATGTAAAAAGCCTATTAAGCATTATCACTTTAAATAGATGTCAGGCAGTGAGTAGGAAATGATCTAAATTAGCATGGTTAAATGCTGCATAATGCTTTTGACGCTCTTCTCTTGAGCCACATAACTCAAATACATTATCTTAAAAGAATAAAAATAAAAAAAAACCCTAGCCTTGCGGCCACCAGAGGCTGAGCAATGGTTGTGAGGACTTCTGGCAGAAGTAGGGTGGAGACAGATAGGAAAACAACACAAGGGAAAAACAGCATGAAAATAAGAGTAGGTGAGGCAGAGAGAAGCAGCAGGAGAACAACATAAGGAACCAAGCATGGGACTAAGTGCCTCAGATCAGTGTGTTTCAAACTTCTTAGACTGAGACCTACAGTTAAGAAACACATTTTTACACAGTAATCCAGAACACTTACATATAACAAAACTTCCACGAAGCTATGTTTATTTATTCCTATTACTTGCAATGCACCGAAATTTTCTCTTCTATCTTATTTTCGACAAGTAAAATTTGGCTGAGAACAGTAATGGCTTGCAACCTGAAGCTTGAAAATGCTACTTTAGATAATGTCACCTTATTAGGTAACATTCTTAAATGTTCTTTGGTCATAACAGGTTTCCATACCTTGGGAAGACTCGAGAACGTAGTTCCTTCACAAAAGTTCTAGTTCCAGCCTGCACTGGTTTGGAACCATCATCAATTTCTGTGTAGTCATGCCTGTGCCAGTTCCTCCTCTTTTTCACTGGATTTTGAGAAGATTAAAAGAAGAAAACATCTCTGTAACTGGTGGTACCACGTACTTTCCATCATTATAGTCTACATAATCAGAAACAATTGTTAAGTACAATATTACTCACATTTTTAAATGTATTTCTAAGGCTGAAGAAGTAAAATTTACTGTATGCAATGCTGCAACTATAGGCAGTTAACTGTGGGGTTTTAAAAATCCTTCTACTACTACAATTATTATTATTATTATTATTTTGGCCACGCCTCACAGCATGCAGGATATTAATTCCCCAACCAGGACTCGAACCCTCACTCCCTGCAATGGAACCTCGGAATTTTAACCAGTGGACCACCAAGGAAGTTCCTTAAATCTTTTTACTTCAAAAGTTATTTTAAAATTAAATCAAGGAATTCAAATTAGCAGATTGAGCCTTTTATAATACCTATATTTATACATACTATAAACCTCACTACTATTTAAAATCTTGACTGTCACTAGAACATTAGGTCATAACATGATTTTTATAAATCATCCAAATCAGCCTCTCAGGACAGGGCCTTTGATCTCACATCAGAAATCTATTTTAACAGCACAGTCACTTCTCTTTTATGTCAAGATTTATTCCCAAAATAAGCATGGTTACACTGACACAGGAACAGCATCATAATATAAGGAGGACAAGTGAGGTGACAGAATAAATACCGTAGGGTTCATTCTAACACTCAGATCCTGTGAGTCTCTAGCTCTGGGAGGCTAAAACTTGAGCAGGCCCAGCAACCAAAATCAGGACACTTGGCCTTGCCTCCTAGTTTAGTCACAGCTTACTCTGCGCATGTGTGTGCATGCTCAGCCACTTACTTGTGTCTGATTCTTTTGCGACCCTATGAACTGTAGCCCACTAAGGCTCCTCTGTCCATGGAATATTCCAGGCAAGAACACTGGAGTGAGATGCCATATCCTCCACTAGGGCATCTTCTCGACTCAGGGGCTGAACCTGCATCCCCCGCACTGGCAGGCAGATTCTTTACCACCAGTGCCACCTGGGAAGACCCAACTCACTCTGCAACATGTCTAGGTGCAGTGTCCTCGATGTGAAAATGAAGGGAGTGAGTTCTATTTTTCAGACTGTGCTGTGGAACCCTTAATAAAGGAAAGATAGAGAAGAGACTGAGGTAGGAGCTCTGGACCTCATTCATTCCTCTTTTCATCAGGGTAGAACCACCTGCACATCTTTTGTGTGGCATCAAGGTAAGATTTCAGTTTGACATCTTTTTTTTTTTTGAAAATCACTTTTAAGCCTAAAACTTCCATAATTGTGGGAAACGTATGTGAGTGAGTGAAAGTCGTTCAGTTATGTCTGACTCTTTTGAGAGCCCATGGTCTCTACAGTCCATGGAATTCTCCAGGTCAGAGTACTGGAGTGGGTAGGCATTCCCTTCTCCAGGGGAATCTTCCCAATCCAGGGATTGAACCCAGGTCTCCCTCATTGCAGGTGGATTCTTTCCTGTCTGAGCCACCAGGAAAGCCCGGGAAATGGATTGATGTCTGTAATTTACTTAGATTGAATCAAAAAATAAGATGGGCAGCATACAGTGGGATAGTTAATGGACAGATATGAGATAAACAAGTAACATGAAATGTTGATAGTGGAATCTAGATGGTGGGTTTAGAGGTAATATTCTTTCAACTTTTCCTGTATATTTGAACATTTTCATAGTAAAACCTTGGCAGGGGTGACAACTCTATGAGTCTAAGTTATTTCAAACCCTTCACCTTACAAAGATCATAATAATAAAATACTGCTGGATCCTCATATAGACAAGGAGAAGCCACACTTAAATAATCAACAGGGGGTAGAAATCAGGTTCCTTCGTATCTAAGTCTCGAACAAGATTCCCAAGTAATTTATGGCAGTCAGATCCTCAACATGGAAGAGAGTAAATCCCATTTTTTAAAAAACCTCATGGGAAAAAAACTGACAATCATTAAGCAACCTTCCTAGAAAATACCATTAAGGCATCCTTCGTGTGTGTGTGTGTGTGTGTTTTCCTCACTTAAACTCACTTCTAGGTAATTCCCTGGCAATCCAGTGGTTAGGACTCTGCTTTCACTGCTGGGGGCCCTAATTCGGTCCCTGGTTGGGGAACTAAGATCCCGCAAGCGTCGCTAAACAGTCAAAAAAACAAAACAAGCAAACAAACAAAAAATCAAAGGTATATGATTCAAAGGCATTTCATTCCAGGCTTTTTGCTTACATATACACAGATAAATAACCCTATTTTATTCTCAGCTGGGAGCATAATGTTTATGCTTATCTTTACTATCATGGGCATTTTCTCCTTATTAAATGTTCAAAAACAATTTAAAGGCAGCCTAGAATTTTAAGATGTAAATGAAGATGCATCTTTAAACAAAGACGAAATTAATATTTACATACATAAATCTATTTCTGGCTACATACTACAAAACTGCCTCCAGAAAAGTGGTAGGTAACCCATTCTCACCAATATATATGAGCAACATATTGGAAAGCCTTAGGTCAACAGTGGGAAAGAGAGAGGAAGGGAAAAAAGAAAAAGAGAAAAAGAACAAACTGCCCATTTGAAAGTTAATAATGATGTTACACTGCTTTAATTTTCATTTTGGCATAACAGATTAGAATTAAAACAGATTGGGTTTGGACAGCTACGGGTTCAAACTCCAGCTCTGCCAAATAGCTACATCAAAGACTTAGTAAGATCATTTTTCTCACATCAAGATGTTACAAATATCAAAGGAGATAACATAAATCTATTAACAGTACTTCTCAGCACAGTGTCTGGGGCAACCAATATAAGCTGCCCATTACTTTTCTTTCCTTTTAAATGTGTTGACTTGCAGGATGTTAATAGAAAGCTACACTGTCCTGTTGGACCAACATCCTCAACACATCAAATCAGCCACTCCAAGAGCTGACTGAATTTCTTAAAGGAAGGAGGCCAGCAAAAGGATATTTTAATAGTGGTCATAAGGAAAGGAGAGAAAATTTTGCATTTGGATTGCATGTGCTTGAGAAGCACTGAAAATCTGTGTTTAAGCATTGGGCTGGGTTTTTTGAGGCTGGGCCTTGAACAGAGTTCTTAATTCCCATTAAGACAGTAAAGTCTAAATTCACCATATTAACGAATATTTTACTGTCTAAATGGAATCTGTAGTAAGGATTCCTGGGGACCTCTGAAAGAAACAGGAAATCTTTAGTAGCAAGTAAGAGAGGCTTAAGAGCAGAGAGAAAATGTCCAAAAGGGATTACCCAAACTAGGCGTGAGGGTGAGGGGTGGGGAAATGGAACCTTAAACCGGGATAAAACAGATTGCTGGATCTGCGGCATTTTTCTTATGGGTACTTAAGAGTCGGACTTTTTGCCCAGAAGACAACCCATGCCTGATCTTATGTTATTCAAGGATGAGAAGAATATGAAGGGGCAGGTAACAATCAAGCTCCCCTCTGAAGCATTGTTATTCAAAGTGTAGCTTCATGATCCATTGTGGATAGTGAAATCAATTTAGTGAGCATGACAAGCTTTTAAAAAAATTAAATCACACAGGAAAAAAAACAGAGTGCATTACATGGAGCAGTGTTTTAAATACTACATTATTCTGATTTATAGTAACCCATATAACATTTCATAGAAATTAAATTCAAATTATTTCATTTGGGGGTTATTTACTTAAATTCTAAATTGAAACTTACATTTCAGTTCTGTTTCTCTTCTTGATATAACAAGCCAGTATTATTTATTTCCTCCAAGAATTACACTTGGTCAATGATTACTTCAAGTTATATACTACATACTTCAGTGCTACACAAAATATGAAACTTTATAAACATTTATGGGACTTCCCTGGTGGTCCAGTGGTTAAGAATCTGCCTTCCAATACAGGGAACATGGGTGCGATCTCTGGTTGGGGAACCAAGATCCCACATGTGTGGGGCAACCAAGCCCATGTGCCACAACTAGAGAGCCTGAGCTGCAATTACTGAGCCTACGCGCCACAAAGAGAGCATGCAGGCCGCAACTAAGACCAATGCAGCCAAATAGATATATAAATATCTTTCTTTAATTTGTGACAATAAATTAGTCAATTATACATGTAACAATTCAACCAATTTGCTAACCTCAAGTTTGACACTGCAGAACTAACAAAAAGGATAATCTGTATTTTACAAAAAAAAAAATTTCAATACATTTATATAGCTTAAATTGTTAAATCTCTTAGAAACTAGGTAAATTATTAATATTTCTAACAAAACAGATAAGCAGTCAGTTGCTACTGAGTCGCTTTTGAAAAATCACTTGCCCATAACCAGAGAGGGCTTCCCTCATAGCCTAGTCGGTAAAGAATCTGCCTGCAATGCAGGAGACTGGGGTTTGATTCCTGGGTCGGGAAGATCCCCTGGAGAAGGAAATGGCAACCCACTCCAGCATTCTTGCCTGGAGAATCCCATGGACAGAGGAGCCTGGCAGGCTACAGTCCATGGGGTCACAAGAGTTGGACACGACTTAGCGACTAAAGAGAGAGAGAGAGAGAGAGAGATAACCAGAGAACACAATTTCTATTTTTAAAAAGTACTACGGAAAAAAACTGAATTCAAAAAAAGAGATTGTCTATGTTACCCACGCCTGACCCAAGTGTGTACAACGTATGTTCGGGAAAAGTTAGTTCTAAAATGATTAAGTCTACAGTTTTCTCCTTTAGTTTTACAAACACAAAAATGCTAGGATGCAATCTGAACTTTTAAGGAAAGAAATAGTTACAATATATTCCAAAGCCTTTTAAAAATCGCTTCTCTACTCTCACATTTGTATGATAACTAATATTCCGATATATTCTGAAGCATCTGTAAAAGGCTAACAACAAAGGGAATGACAGAGGATGAGATGGTTGGAAGGCATCGTCGACTCAACGGACATGAGTTTGAGCAGGCTCCAGAAGACAGTGAAGGACAGGGAAGCCTGGCGTCCAACAGTCCATGGGGTCACAGAGTAGGACACGACTGAGAGACTGATTCTGACTGGTCGCTGATTCTGATTCTGACTGGTCCATCTCCTTTCCTATGTGTTGCTGGTGCTCTCCAGAAGACATGTGAGCTTCCCTGCCCATGCCCGCGCCCCTCAGAAAGGACAGTGTGGGCAGAGACTCGGTCTGGCCTCTGTCCTTGGGACAGGACAGGGACTGTGGGAAGGTTGCTTCCATCACAGAGGACAGCTGGACAGGACTCTAGGCCATACTCAACAGCAGGACCTAATTCGGACAACAGAAGTAACATCTTGGCATGTCCGTACCCTAATTTTTTCCTCCAAGTGTACTGTACGTGTGCATTAAAGTCTTATCCTATACACTGTCCCAAATAGTACTGACTTTTTCTTCTTCTTTCAGTTTTATTGGGATATAATTGACATATAGCAATGAATAAGTTTAAGTTGTACAACATAACGGTCTGACTGACATACATCATTTCATGATGACCACAGTAAGTTTAATGACTATCCATCATCTCATGTAGACACAAAATAAAATAAAAAAAAAATTTTCCTGTAATGAGAATTCTTAGGATCCACTTTCTTAACAACTGTCACAAAGAACATACAGCAGTGCTGCATCATATTTACATGTTGTACAGCCCTAGTACTTATTTATCTTATAGCTGGAAGTTTGTACTTTTTGATCACCTTCATCAAATCCTGCCCCTCACCCGCCACCCCCCACCCCTGCCTCTGGTGACCACAAATCTGTTCTCTTTTTTTATGAGCCTTTGTCTTTGAAACATAAATGGCCAACAACACTGTGTTAGTTTCTAGTACACAACAAAGTGATTCAGTATTTCTATACATTTCAGAATGATCACCACAGTAAGTCTAGTTACAATCCTTTTAAAAAAAACATTTAGAGATAAAAACAGCCAGAAACAGAAAAAGTTTATTTTATTTCACTTCTCAAGTTGAAAGTTTTGAAATATATGTATTTTGAGTTTGGAGCTTTGCACTGGCAATTAAGAACAATAGTGTTTTTTTCACTTAATGCTTTGACTTGTTAAATAAGTTAGCAATTCAAACAAAAACTGTACTCTCAATATCTTCAGAAAAATCTTTCTTATAGTTCTTGGTGGGTATAATATAACTAGTCAGAGTATCATTAAGTATTGTCATGTATATATTAAGTTCTAAACTCCAACTTTGATTTAAGCTTCTAGTACTTACTCAAGGAGGAACCATGTAGAAGTGCACAGTTGGGACAGTGATACAGGTCAATGTCAATGGCATGATGTTCTTCTACTCCAACACAGCTAAGGTAAAGAAATGTAAGGTCAATATGAAAATAAGGTAAAAATCTTTACTTAACTATAATAGATCGGTTAGAATTTAGCTAAGAAATGCACACACACACACAAAAGAAATGCACAACAATCTCACCAACACATTTTGAAGAGTACAGAAACACATGTAAGAATAAATTTTATTCTCTTCTCTGCATACTGGAGAAATGGCAACCCACTCCAGTACTCTTGCCTGGAAAATCCCATGGACGGAGGAGGCTGGTAGCCTACAGTCCATGGGGTCGCAAAGAGTCGGACACGACTGAGCAACTTCACTTCACTTCACTTCTGCATACTGGAGTGGGTAGCCTTTCCCTTCTCCAGGGGATCTTCCCAACCCAGGGATTAAACCCAGGTCTCCTGCAGTGCAGGCAGATTCTTAACCAGCTGAGCCACCAGGGAAACCCAAGAATACTGGAGTGGGTAGCTGATCCCTTCTCCAGTGGATCTTCCTCACCTAGGAATCGAACTGGAGTCTCCTGCATTGCAAGCAGATTCTTTACCAGCTGAGCTACCAGGGAAGCCCCCTTTCTCTGCATATTTGCTGAATAATTGTGGGGGAGAATATACCCAAATACACGGGCAGTGAATCACCATTAGCAGCAGTAGAGACATCAGAAGTATAACATATTCATAACATAATAACTATATTTTATATTATAAATATATATTTTATTTATAATGTTATAAATAATTATAACATAAACCGTAAGACCCTCAACCATTATGTAAATACTACCTGCTATGGACTCAATGTGTTTGTGTCCTTCCAAAATTCACATGCTGAAGCTGTAAACCCTGGTGTGACTATGTTTGGAGATAGGGGCTCTAAGGAAGTAATAAGGGGTTAGTGAGGTCATAAGGAGCGGGCCTTAATCCAACAGGATTACTGTCCTTTTAAGAAGCAACACCAGAGAGCTCACAAACCCTCTCTCTCTCTCCGGTCTCTTCTCTCTGCCTCCCTTTCCTGGGTAGATTAAAACTCCACCTAACTGTAAGCTATGGTCGTTATCAGCCAGGGTGGCTAGCAAATTTGGGAAACATCACTGACATGGTGAGAGCACTGAGTCCTAACAATTCTGCATTAGGTCTCACACCTCTAATTAATCAGTTAAATTAGTCTGAGGCATTATATTTGGAATACTCTATTTCATGGAGTATACAGCAGTAGCATTTAAATAAAGATTGAGGGAACTAGGAACTTGAAAAACTATATAGTGACATCTTGAACATAAGAGTAGTTCATCAATGAAAGACCACAGCAGTTTTGCTTACTTTCTAAGTAATTTATTAGGGTAAAATTTTACACGTTTGTATTTCCCAAAGGTTTCAGAACAAAAACACAACCACAACTAGTACCTGAAAAAGAGCCAAGACAGTACTAACACAGAATTTGGGGTGTTACAGTGGAAGAGAAAATCAGTGAAATGGATGGTGGTCACATTATTCAGAATGCAGCAAAGAGAATAAGATGACAGAAAATACTGAGAACCACGAAGGATAAAATGAAAAAGTAACATACATTTAACCAGAGCCTCAGAAGGTAAAATAGAACAGGGGCAGAAGCAATATCATAAGCTAACAGCTACAAATCTGCAGAAATAATGAAAGACACTGATCTCCAGATTTAAGAAACCCAACACATCCCAAGCAGGATGAATAAAAAATCAACTCACATCACAGTAAATCTGCAGAAAACAGATGTTGGAAAATTTCAAAGCCATAAGAAGAAAAAAAACACAGATTACGTGCAAGGATGAGAGACTTCTCAAAGAAATAATGAAATTTGGAACACATTAGAGACGTCACTTTTACTTTTCACTTTCTTGCATTGGAGAAGGAAATGGCAACCCACTCCAGTGTTCTTGCCTGGAGAACCCCAGGGACGGGGGAGCCTGGTGGGCTGCCGTCTATGGGGTCGCACAGAGTCGGACACGACTGAAGTGACTTAGCAGCAGCAGCAGCAGAATACCTTACATGTGCTTAAAGAAACTGCTAACCTAAAATATCTATTAACTGAGCATTCAATATGCAGTTAAAATGTGTTTCAAGAAGGAGGGAGGAGGAAAGAAGCTGTACAACCAAAACAGAGTTCACCCCCAGCCAACCCACAGTAAAGAAAACACCAATGGATGTACTTCTGGCAGAAGGAAGATGGTCACAGACAGGTCTGATATGCAAGAAAAATGGAAAAGCCAAGAAAAGTAGAGCAATATCTCTGATAGAATACATAAGCAAAGCACAATCTATGAAACATACAAGGTTTGAACTGCAGAATTAAAAAAAACATGACCTAATGAACATTTATAGAACCCTACACCCAACATCCATAGAACACACCCTTCCTCTCAAGCACACATGGACCATTCTTAACAAGCAACCACACACTGGGCCACAGTCAGTTTTGCAGGTGTGAAATCAAAAATTCTCTGGCCACAGTTCAATTAAGAGAGAAAGCAATGACAAAAAAGGTAACTAGAAAATCTTCATGTGCTTAGAAATTAAGAAATAATATTATAAATAAGCCAAGTAAAAAGATAAATCATAACAAAACTTTAAAAATTATTTTGAGCTGAACAGTAATGAAAATGCTACATAACAAAATTTGCCAAATGCAGAACTTGTAAACAGAAATATACAACTTTAAATATATGTATTACAGGAAAAAGAGGTTAAAATTAATGAAGTAATAAAATCTACTTCAAATAGTAAAAAAAGAACAGCAAAATAAACCTTAAACACACAGACAGAAGGAAAACTAAAAGAGCAGAATTGATGACACAGAAAACAAACATACAATAGAGCACTGTAGCCAAAAATTGATTCTTTGAAAAGACTTATAAAATTGTCAAACCTCTGGCAAGCTTATGAAAAATGAGATAAAACATAAATAACCAATGGTAGGAATGAAAAGAGGGAGAAAACTATAGATTCTACAGATACTAAATGTAAAAGAGGGTATTATGAATGATTTTATGCTAAAAGATTAGAAAATATAAGAGAGGCAAACCTGGGTCACAAAGAAAAAATATTTGCATAGTCCTAAAATTGTTACTTATAACATTAAAAATTATCTCCCCCCCAAAAAAAAATCCCAGGCCCAGAAAGGTTCACAAGAAATCTAATAAGTATTAAGGGAATAAATAATTCCAATATTATAAATTTGCACCAGCAAGTAGAAAAAAAGGACTTACTTCTTAACTCATTTTATGATAACATGACCTCGGTATTAAAACTTAGAAAAGATGATACAAGAAAGAAAAATTATAAGCCACTTTCATTTGGAAATATCGAGTTTGGTCTATCTCAGGAATGCAAGGTGGTTTTAACACTAAAAAAACTTCATCTGTGAAATTTGTCACATTAAACAGATTAAAAGAAAAACCCACATGACCGTTTAAAAAGGAGCAGGACAAGTATTTGATAAAACATTTACTTCTGATTAAAATGCAAACAAAATTCCTTAGAAAATTAACACAAGGATACTTACTAAATCCATATTACTAATACTTACTAAAGGATTCTTATAAAACTCCTAAGCAAATAACATGAAAGTAGTCTCGGGACTTCCCAAATAAATTAATAAATTTGTTTAAAAAAATCAGATTAAACATAAAAATTAAATATCCCTAAACCAAGAAAGTTATTGCAGGTCTTTAAGTAGATCTAAAAAGAACTACATACGTTTCAGTTTGCTGTCTCAGAAGGAAGGATAACAACTTCTCCCACCCCTCAACCCCCGTTAAAAGAATTCTACAGTCACTAAGGTTTCCCTGGTGGCTCAGACAGTAAAGAATCTGCCTGCAATGCAGGAGACCAGGGTTCCTGGGTCGGGAAGATCCCCTGGAGAAAGGAATGGCTACCCACATTGTATTCTTGCCTGGAAAATTCCATGGACAGAGGAGACTGGCAGGCTACATACAGTCCATGGGGTTGCAAAGAAGTCAGACATGACTGAGCGACTAACACTTTCACTTTTCTAAGTCCCTAGAGCTTTAACAGATATGTTAAGAGCAAATGCAGTAGGACACATAAAATGCAGAACTCCGAAAGCAAACTTTCTAAGAATAACTTTCAAATCTCCTTTAGTCTCTCACTCCATTTCTCTTACAAAACTTTCCTTCATATACAAATTGCTCCATTTTTTTTCCTAATGGCAAAATGTTAAATGTTTCTTAGACTACTGTGAGTGTGTGTGTGGAGGGAGGTGCCTTCCTGTGGGGGTGACAATCTGACCTTTGCTGACTAGCTTCCATCTACAGAACAGTCTCAGTGCCTTTTGGTAAGTGGGACAGTGACAACTTTAGCACTTTCTATTGTCTTAACCTTGTGAAATTGTTGCTTAGCTGGCTTTTTTTTTTTTTTTTTGTGAAACTTGACAAGAACAGAATTGAATTAATGACTAACCAGGATTCCCTGGGATCTGCCAAACATTCTTTTTTTTCCTCCTGGATAATGCTCCCATTTATATTCCCTCCTCTCAATGTTAGAAGAGTTGGAGGCCAAATTTTTTAAGATCTTCCTGCCAGCAGACTTCATTAGATATTCCTCTTGCTTCAAATCCTCTCCCCATTTCTCACCAAGCACTCTAACAGTACTCTGCTTGGTAAAACTTCACTGGACCACCCCACAGAAAGTTCTGCAACACTTTATTCACACACATTTCCTCTCGTGGATGTCTAATACTGAGCTGTTTTACACACCTTACTTCCTGACTTGAGCTCAGACTTCTCCTGGATCACTTATAGTGTCCTCTCAACATGATGATCCCAGTAAATTTTTGATGATTATTAATTGTGCTGAAAACTTATTTGAAAATCGATCCATTGTGGCAAAGTTACAAGCAAGTTAAAAAAAAAAAAAATGTCCAGTTAGAATTTGGTATAGGAACTAAAGGCAACACAGTCTGTAAAAAAAGGGGGGTGGGAGGGAAACGATCTTTCAATGTATGAATTAGTAGATTTCTCATCTTTCCTTAGATGGTAGAAGGATGCAGTAATGAAATTCAGTCATTTAAAATTTTGCTTCATTGTAAGTTTTCACCTGTGTTTCAAAAGTTCACCCTTCTACCCAAAAGTAATTTTTACAACTTCTCCATAAAGGACTGGGTCATCCATTGTGCAAGCCCCCAAACCTCACAGTAGCATCACCAAAGGGGCTGGGGAGTGGCCTTTGAGATGAATTAACTCCAGGAATAGAGAGGGATGTTTATAACCTGCTCTTCATATTTCCTTTCATATAACTTGGGAGTTAGCTGAGGCCTTGGGACAGCTATAAGCCAGGCAAAGACTACCCAGTCCAGTTTCAAGCCACCAAAAAAATAGGGGTCAATTGGCTTGAGTGGGATGCGTAGACTTTGGAATCAGGAAAACCGATTTGATTTCTAGCTCTAGTAGTTTTGACTTTCAGCAACTTTTTAAATTCCTCTGAGCAGGACTTCCCCTAGGACTAAACAGGACAATGCAGGTAAATATGTAATGCATATGGCTTAGCATATAATAAGCAATGGTACAGTAAATACATTAAGTAATAAATAGTCACCATTAACATTATTATGCTTCTATTAGGTACCAATCACAGCTCATACAGCTCTGGGCTTATTACCTATGAGGTCTGAGCCCATACAGAAAACTTGGCCTTATGATTAGGCTTAATATTTTTTCCTTCAGTGATGCCTCTTCAGAGTACACATTAGACACTCAAATGGCCATTCTTAAAGGGAAAAAGAAGACAATTCTTTTTCAATTTTTAATTACTTTTTGATGGTTGAGTTTTCTGGAGTCAGTCTACCTATGTTAAAATCCTGGGCTATGGATGACTATGTATGACTTTGGGTAACTTTGTCTGTTCTTTGTCTACACTGTAAGGATGGAGATGACAGTATCTCCCTCAAAGTTAAGCAAATAAATCAAGTTAATAAACACAGAATGCTTAGAATGAAACTGTTGTACTGTTTTTCAGGTCCAAAAACCTTACTTTGCTTATTGATATTGGCTTAATAGGTTGACATTCCTGCTAAAACTATACTAGAATGCCAACAGCCATTTTCACATCTAAATTACGTATTATGCAATGTTTTAACCCTAAGATACTTTATTATCAGGTATCAGCTAAAGCAAAAATTTGTAATTTGCATGTATGAAATATTTTCACTGAAAATCAAACCAGTAATTTTTAATTAAATCTTTGGTTCAGAAAAACCCAACTTCTATTATTCTCTTGCTGACATATAAACTGTGTTCATAAAATTAAGTGCTTTTCTGTACAAGTTGAGCATGACATTGAAGATTTTATTTTTGACGCATCAAAGCTATTTACTGGCATATTATGTGCTTATCTATATTTAACAAGGATTTTGAATGAAGTGCATACTGAACCAAATTCTTTCAGTTCATAATAATCTCAGAAAAAATGTGACACTCTTCCTACCTCTAACAGCCGGCTCATCCTTCCAAAATTGTCCTAACGGCTTCCTGAGTTATTTCCAACCAGCTGACTAAGAACATGCAGGTTACCAAGGGTAAGGGATGAAGACAATATAAAAAGGAATTGAACAGGGATTTCTTGGTGGTCCAGTGGCTAAGACTTCATGCTCCCAAAGCAGTGCGCTGGGGTTTGATCCCTGGTCAGGGAACTAGATCCCATGTGCTGCAATTAAGACCTGGTGCAGTCAAATAAGTAAATTATTTTTTTAAAAAAAGGAATTGAACAAAGAACATGACGGGAAAATAAGAGGGACTGAAGAACCAAGAGATGAGCTCACTGATACAAAACACACCCTTCAAAAAGCTGAAAATCCTGTTGGTATGCTTCTAATAAAACTTGTTCCAGATGAATGTGTGAAACATGCACATCAAATATAATTTACGTTACACTATTTACCTCTAGAGCGCAGAAAACACGCTTGTCCTGCTTGTCACTGCCTGACACCTGAGTACATAGAGGAGGTGATATAAATGGTAAATGGTTTAAAGGATCTTTGTGAAAGTGGTGCAGTCGTGTCCGACTTTTTGTGATCTGATGGACTATACAGTCCATGGAATTCTCCAGGACAGAATACTGGAGTGGACAGCTGTTCCCTCCTCCAGGGGACCTTCCCAACCCAGGGATAGAACCGACGTCTCCGGCATTGCGGGTGGATTCTTTACCAGCTGAGCCACAAGGGAAGCCCAAGAATACTGGAGTGGTAGCCTATATCGTCTCCAATGGATTTTTCCGACCCAGAAATCGAAACGGGGTCTCCTGTTTTGCAGGCGGATTCTTTACCAACTGAAAGAAAAGTACTACTATACTTTTCAAGGTACTGTAAGATTAAAAATGTTCATTTTTTGTGTTTAGTTTTTATGTATTATTTGCATGAAAAGTATTATAAACATATTACAGTACAGTGCTATGTAGCCAACTGTGTTAGCTGGGTACCTAGGCTAACTTTATCGGACTTGCAAACAAACTGTACTTACGAACCCACTCTTGGAATGGAAACTGTTCCTATTTATGGGACTTACTATGCTGTTCTACTCTTTAGCAATCTACTTTCAGCTTGTCCGGCTATGTGTAGGGTGTGTCTGTAGTGACTAAGGAAAGCTATAACGCAAAGAGTGCCCAGCAGATTTGCTATTTCACGGAGATAGACTATACTTGTATTTATAACCAGTGAAAGAGCAAATAAATGCCATCCCCGAATGAACATTATTTGAGAATTTAGTAAGAACTTTGTAAATCATCTTGGGGGAGAAAAAACTTGTCATGATGATAAAGGATAAACAGAAACAATTATATAAAGGATGGCTTAGAAATGTCCTTAAGTTAATAAAGGAAAGAATTAAGAACTATGCCATCAGTATGTACATTACTGCCTCCGTGTATGTTTTAATAATTAATTTAATAAGAAATTTAAACTTTGTGTCTGTAGCTATAGGATTAAAAACAATCTTGATTTCATAAATGCCTTTGTGTATTTCTGACTGATGATTTCTCAGTTTAGTTCAGTCGCTCAGTCATGTCTCTTTGCAACCCCATGGACTGTAGCACGCTGGGCCTCCCTGTCCATCACCAACTCCCGGAGTTTACTCAAACTCATGTTCATCGAGTCAGTGATGCCATCCAACCATTTCATCCTCTGTCGTCCCCTTCTCCTCCCACCTTCAATCCTTCCCAGTATCAGGGTCTTTTCAAATGAGTCAGTTCTTCACATCAGGTGGCCAAAGTATTTCAGTTTCAGCTTCAGCATCAGTCCTTCCAATGAACATTCAGGACTGATCTCCTTTAGGATGGACTGGTTGGATCTCCTTGCAGTCCAAGGGACTCTCAAGAGTCTTCTCCAACACTACAGTTCAAAAGCATCAATTCTTTAGCACTCAGCTTTCTTTATAGTCCAACTCTCACATCCCAATAACTAAAGTAAAAAGCTTACAAAAATCTGTCCTAAAGCAACTTGAATCTAGAAGTACAAGAAACGTTTGCGGAGTCCAGTTCCTTGCTGAGAAACCACAAGACTTACGGAGTTAACATCTAAGAAAACTTTTTCTAAACCCATTTAACACTCAGTCTATCTGTGGGCTCCAAACCTGGCTATGAATTAGAATCTCCTGTGGAGCTTTTACAGGCTGTGTGAGGCAGCCTTTCAAAAGAATGAGGCAGATCTGCAAGAAGGGATATGGAAAGATCTCCAGGACATGCTGGAAAGCAACAAAAGCCAGGTGCAAAAGAGTACGCCCCCACCCACAAATGCCTGCATGCCTGCAAATGCAGAGTACAATGTGTGGAACCATCTGCAAAAAAACGTGTAAGAAAAAGAAAACTGAATGGATACAGAATGGAGGGGAGGGACAATTGCTTTCACCATGCAACTTTCTACATCTTTTTACCATGGTTTTTTTTTTAATTATTATTTTTGTTTTGCTTTAATAGCAAAGTAGGATATATTGGTGGGCATGCATAAGGAGAGGACAGTGCCAGGCTCTCATGAGTGCAGGGCCCATCATTTGTCCAGGGGAACATGATCAGGGATGTATCTGACTCCACAGCCACCCTGGATGGGCTGCTTTTCTATCATGTTTTCAAATTCATTGGCATTAAACTTAATAAATCTCCACTTCTTGGAGATGTGGATCTTCTGGCAGCCAGGGAACTTGAACTTGGTCCTACGGAGGGCCTTAATCACACGCTCCTTGTTCTGCAGCTTGGTGCGGATGGACACTGTGATGGACACTTGGACAATGTGGATCCTGGCCACTGTGCATACCTGTCTGGATCCCATTAGCTCCAACACAGCACAGCGTCTTGTTCTTCACGTGGATAACATGGAAGGGGTGGAGCCACATTTGGATGTGAAAGCCATCTTTGCCACTGCTTTTCACCATGTACTGTCGGCACAAATACGGGCAGCCTCCAGGGCTTCAGAGGAAAGTGGCTCCTACGCATCTGACACTGTGTGGCCACAGAATGGGAACCCAGCTTCCTTTGGTTTCTTCTGCCCCAGGTCAAAGATGCGGATCTTAGCATCAGAGACACACCTCGACCCAAGCCAGACTTTGAATAGAGCTTGTTCTTACAGTACAGGTAACACCGGGAGGGGTGGCAGTCATGATGACATCAGGATCTTCGGTGAAAAGAGCTGTTTATTTTTTCTTAAAAGAAAAAAATACATTCTTGAGCCCCACCTTAGATCTACAGGGAAAAGTTAATGGGTGGCACCTAATAATCTTCATTTTTAACAAGCTCCCCAGGCAATTCTTTTGCTCAGTAGAGAAATGGCAGTTAGGGAACTATTGATCTAAAGCCCTAGCAGAGAGGCCAGGGCAATGCCTTATTCACAGTTGCTTCCTGTGAAAACTTTGTTACTCCAATTAGACTTCACATTTCTTAAAGATATGAGTAATAGTTGCTTCCCTTGTGGCTCAGCTGGTAAAGAATCCTCCTGCAATGCGGGAGACCTGGGTTCTATCCTTGGGTTGGGAAGCATCCCTGGAGAAGGGAAAGGCTACCCACTCAGTATTCTGGCCTGGAGAATCCCATGGACTGTATAGTCCATGGGGTCACAAAGAGTCGGACACAACTGAGCCACTTTCACTTCACTTCACTAATAACTTAGAATTTCCTATTCTCCTCTGATCTACCTAAAGCTGACTATACAGTAGATGCTCAAAGAATATTTACTGATTGACAAAAAGCAGAAATTCCAAGCACATTAGAGAGGCATTAGTTTGGGCTATTGTCCTGGCTAATATTCTACCATACTTAAATTAAATGTGAATTCTGCAGATATAAAGGGGTAGAAAATGGATGTGACGGGGAAAAAATAAATAACGGATGACTTTTTCTTTCAAGATCTTATTTTGAAATGTCCATACTTTTTGTTAATGAAAAAGAATGTAGTATTATTGAATGTTCAAATTTAGTCATAGGTATTTATAACCTTATTGTGCAAAAAAGGATCTCTGTTCATTACAGATTTATATATTATGTCCATTTACTCTGTTCTTCTTTCTTATAGCTTCTAAGTGTCCCTATCTTAATTTTCCAAGTGGGCTTATCTACTAGAAGAATACATAGACTAAATAGATTATAGGTTGAAACAGATTTTTAAAAGATGAACCAATAGCCCAGCTCACAGTTCTATTGTCCACTGTGAGTATGGGAAGGAAAGCTATATTTTCTAGGGTCTAATAACATCTACAGAAGATTTAATGTATACAGGGCTAAGAAATCACACCCTGGGATAAAATACAATAGCAAGTCATAAACTTTTACACTGAGGACACTTCAGTGATGAGTCAGCTACAAAGGACAGGAATCAACTCAAGCAGATCTAGTGCCCTAGTAACCTTTCTCCTCTTGTGAACAGTCTTCAGTGCCCAAACCTAAGGGAACAGATTACATGACGAGCCAAGCCAAGAGAAAGGATTCATCTTAGAGAACTTCCTGTTGCAATAGAAACTAAGGTTTCTGAGAGGTCTACTCAACACCCTTAGCAGGCTTTTTCACTCTCAATGAAGGATGAGTTAAGGCAGATGTTTGGATCATAGAAACTTTGACATAATGCTTAACAAATATCCCTACAGGAAGATTTCAAAGAACTTCAACAAAATTACAAATCAGAAGTACTCAATAAAAGCAAAATGGGTAGTGCTGAGCTGTCCAGAAAAGTAAGCAGCAAACAGTGCACCATACTGTTTCAAAACACACAGTAAGGGCAAAGTGTAAAGTGTGTAATATGCATGGATTTTTACCTATTAGATACATTCTGAAGAAAATGTATTATTATAAGTTCCTCAAAGTTCATTTTGTAATTTTTCTTTATTTCCACTAGAGGTCAGATGATAGATGATTGGCAAATAACAAGAAAAATCCAGGCAGTCCTTGCTTTGCATGGGTAGTGTGGGACCATAAAAATACTCACACAAGTTGAAACCACACAAAGCTATCTTAGTAACCGTTGGGAAAATCACAACTGTCCTCTGAGCTTCAAAAATGTTTGTGAAAACATTTAAAACTCTGTTAATTGTAATGTATAGAGAAATGAAAAATTAGTAAAACATTTATTTAGTACACTGTAATTTAAAATATGATGCTGTTAAGTGTACCTTCACTAAGAGCTTCTGGCTGCACATCAAGCGTCTCTCAAGTGGCAGCAATGTCAACACTCTTACCATCAGCTACTCATTTTACTATTTCATTTATGTTCAATTTAAATTTCACTTCCAGAAACATCAGTTTTTGTTCTTTGCTGGACTTTCGTCTTGATTGACCACTTCCCTCTTCTGATCACCCAGCTTTGTATGAGAAGATGGGTAAGATGCAGGGTTTATCGGTGGGAAAGCAGGATGCAGCACAGCACCCTTTCCTGAAGGATAGATGCCCATCTGTCACTGACATACTGACTTGCTGACTTGCAAACTGAAGAGCTAGCAGCAAACTCTGTACTTCATTTGCACAGTTAATATATCATGGTGGCCAAAATTTGAATTGTGTTATTGGGGGACTGGTATTTAACTAAACCATGGTGATACAGTGATGTAAGGAGAAATATATACTTGGTCTTCCTTCCTGGTTCCTCGCACAATAGTACCTAAAACCTTTGTAAAGTTCCTGAGTGACAGAGGAGCGTCTTTTGTTATTCATAACAAGCCCCTCTCCACCACACTTGAGTTTATGCTAATACGGTGACTCTGGAAGGGCCCATGGATAGCTTTACGATGGTCAAGTTGCCCCCGGAATCAACTGTGTGGTTAGAGATTTAGAGCTTTCATCCCATGTCCAACCTTCAAGGAAGGGAGAGAAGTTGGAAATTAACAACAACAACAAAATCACCAATGGCCAATGATTTAATCTATCATGTCTACGTAGTGAAGCTTCTATAAAAACCCTACCCAGAGGGTTTGGAGTGCTTCAGGGTTGGTGAATGCATTCAGGGGCCAGAAGAGTGGCATATCCCCAACTCCAAAGGGACAGGAGTATGTGGGACTCTTAGGACCTTGCCCTATGTACCTCTTCATCTGGTTATTCATTTATAACCTTTACAATATCCTTTTTAATTATATAAAGGATAGTGCAAAAGAAAGTGTTTCCCTGGGTTCTGTGGGCCATTAGAGCAAATTATCAAACCTAAAGAGGAAGTCATGGAAATCCCCAATTTGCAGCCAAGTCAGACAGAAATGGATGTAACCCATGAATTCACTATTTGTGATTGGTGTCTGAAGCAGGAGGGACAAATTAGTTGGACAGAGCCCTTAACCTATGGTGGTGATGTTATATAGTTGTTAAGTCACGTCCGAATCTTTGCAACCCCATGGACTGTAGCCTACCATGCTGCTCTGTCCGTGGGATTGTCCAGGCAAGAATACTGGAGTGGGTTGCCATTTTCTTCTCCACTGGACCTTACCGACCCAAGGATCAAACTCATCCATGTCTCCTGCATTGGCAGGCAGATTCTTTACCACTGAGCCACCAGAGAAGACCCAAAAATATGGAACGTTTCATGGGTAACCTGTGGGGTCTACTCTAACTCTAGGTAATTACTGTTGGAGTTGAATTAAATTGTAGGACACCCAGTTGGTGTCTACAGAGAATTGAGTGTAGAAAACCCATACATTTGGTGTCAGAAGTGCTATAACCAGAGAAACAGTTTTCCTTTGCATGGAGACTGAAATCTGTGCAAATCAGATCCACACAAAGTACCGACTGCCTATACAGCATTCTCTAAAACAGTATTTCTGAAACTGTCCCATGGGAGTTAAGGTTACACACATAAAGATTCCACAGTCAAATAAGACTAGGGAGGTGCTGGGCTGAGATCAAATCACTTTGTTCACCAGCAAAACGCCTTGGAGAATTCAACCAGTTGATGTGCACATTGCATTTCCCAGGTGGGGATCAAGATGGTGCTATTATCTCCCACCTTAGGAATGTGTTATAGAAGTTAATGTTCAGACCCACCAGCTGTGAATATTTACTACAAATTTAATGTTTTATAATTACAATTGTCATAGTTTAAATTTACAATTTTTTTTTAATTTAAAATTTTTACAATTGGTACAAAGTACTGGTATATTAAATATTTAGTAAAACCACTCCCTTAACACAGGATACCAAATTAGCGACAGCATTACCAATCATTTATAGCATACAGTATTGGAAAACATATGAGCAAGAAAAGTCAATAACTAATAACACACTAAAACTTTTGATACTCTCTCTTTTTTTGCACTGGGGATCCAGGGCTTCCGTAGTGGCTCAGAGGCTAAAGAATCCACCTGCAATGTGGGAGGACCTAGGTTCGATCCCTAGGTTGGGAAGATCCCCTGGAGGAGGGCCTGGCAACCCACTCCAGTACTCTTGCCTGGAGAATCCCATGGACAGAGGAGCCTGGCAGGCTACCGTCTGTGGTCGTAAAGAGTCAGACACGACTGAGAGAGTGGGCACAGCACCACACAGGAGATCCTAGTTCCCGATCAGGGATCCTTGAACCCATGACCCCTGCAGTGGAAACTTGGGAGTCTAAACCACTGGACAGCCAGGGAAGTCCCTAAAACTATCCTTTTAACCTTAAAAGAAACTTATCGAGATGTCTGTCTCATATTTCCCTTATCACAACGTAATTGTGTGTGTGCTCAGTCGCTCAGTTGTGTCAGACTCTTTGTGACCCCATCACGATGTAATTAACAAATATTGATAGGGCACTTCCTAGGCTCAAGCCTAAAAACTGTACCCTTACCTTAAAGAGCTGACAATTTTATCAAAATACAAAATAAGCAGCAAGATACACCATATCGCTATGCCAGGCGTCTGATTTTCTTCTGGGCAAAATTACCTATAAGCCAGGACCACCCTTCTCCACAGAGCTTCTTTCCTAGGGTTAAGAATTCAAAGCTACCATCCAGCATTGTGAGCTCTCTGATCTCAAAAATGATAACCCCGCCTGCCAAGCCTGTTTAAGTGATATCTGCAAAGTCCTTTTGCATTGCTTGACTCCATTCCTGGCTAGGTCCATCCAGCTGTCACCAATGTATCAGAATGAGAGTGGGCAATTTAAGAAGACCTCTTACTGAATTCCCCATTGAAATCTTTAAGTTTTTCTCTAGGTAAGAAAACAAAATCAGAAGCAGCAATGGGGATCAGTTAAAGAAGATAAGAGGTAGCAGGAAAAACATGTATCAAGGAAGGAGATGAAAAACTGCTAAAGGAAGGAGATGAAAAACTGCTAAATGAATGCCCACCTGACCTGGGGCAATTTAGTGCACAAACTGTACAACACATGCCATTAGCTCACAGAGCACAGAGAATAACTTAGGTCCATGATGTTTAGACATTAAAATTAAGTGGTACAGTATTCTATCAAGAAAAGCACAGTATATTGCTAAAATCCTTCTAAGAATAGTCGACACATACAGAATTTTAACTCCTAAGTAACTTTTCTGAGGATACTCAGCCACATTTCACAAGTAGAGCCTTGGGGGAACTCTTATTTAAGTAGTCTATAACATTTCCCAAAGATGGCAATGCCATTGCTAGTTTTTTATATGCTACTTAATCTGTAAAATGTTAACACTTTATTGCAGTTGTTCTCAGGTTCAGTTCAGTTCAGTTGCTCGACAGTCATGTCCGACTCTTTGCGACCCCATGAATCGCAGCCCGTCAGGCCTCCCTGTCCATCACCAACTCCCGGAGTCTACCCAAACCCGTGTCCATCGAGTCGGTGATGCCATCCAGCCATCTCATCCTCTGTCGTCCCCTTCTTCTCCTGCCCCCAATCCTTCCCAGCATCAGGGTCTTTTCCAATGAGTCAACTCTTCGCATGAGGTGGCCAAACTGTTGGAGTTTCAGCTTCAACATCAGTCCTTCCAATGAACACCCAGGACTGATCTCCTTTAGGATGGACTGGTTGGATTTTCTTGCAGTCCAAGGGACTCTCAAGAGTCTTCTCCAACACCACAGTTCAAAAGCATCAATTCTTCGGCGCTCAGCTTTCTTCACCGCCCAACTCTCACATCCATACATGAATACTGGAAAAACCATAGCCTTGACCAGACGGACCTTTGTTGGCAGGTTAAAGGTTACCTATTACTATGAGATGTTTCTAGCATTTTAAAAAGTAGGGATTCAAAAGGAATAAAGGAAGGGAGAAATAAACTAAAAGTTTCAAATTAAAATCATATCACACAGAAACTCCAAGTCAAGGCATCTTTCTAAGGTAGTAGGACCAGAAAACTATTCAGTGAAGTAAGCAAGCAACTTTTACATTCTACTTGGTAGTCATGGTCCCAAAGCATCTGCACATAGACATAAGTAAATGAAAACACTCTTATTATACAGGCATAATAATGTATATTATTATATAATGTATATAATAGATTGTCATGCTATTAATAAGTGGAATCCAAACTCTACTTTTGAATCCAATTATCTTTTGACCATTTATTTATGATCGATCACTGCTCAATTAACAATTTTCAACCCATTGAGGTTGGAGTGTCCTAGAAGCAGATCTTGACACACAAATCTGAGTGGGGTGTCCATAGGGCAGGTCACCTCTGGAAGCACTGGCAGGTGAATGGAAAAGGGGGACGGGGAAGGGGAGGAGGCCACAGTGGGCACCTGCAGGAGCATTTACCCCTTTGGGCACACCTGGAAGATGAATCCATGCAGAAGGGGCTTCAGGTGGTCCCAACAGTGGAAGAGGAAGCTAAGATATTTATCCACTGTCTCCCAACCAACAAAGGTTGAGGGCTATCCAGAGGCATCAACTGCCTAGAATTCCCAGCCTGCTTCAAATGGTAAGCTGCTGAGCACCTGGAGCCAGAAAAAGCCCTCAGGTCAATTCTCAAGTGCTTTCAACAAGAAGGTGTTCCAGACATAGGGACAGAGACAAAGATAGAGATGATGATGTTATTCAGTTGCTCAGTTGTGTCTGACTCTTTGCAACCCCATGGACTGCAGCACACCAGGCTTCCCTGTCCTTCACTATCTCCCAAACTCTGGGAGAGAGAGATATGGAAACACAGAAGCCAGGGGAGATGGGTGGGGTTCAGGACAGCCTGCTACCTGGGTGGACTGCAGTTGAGCCAAACTAATGTGCAGCAATACTGAATTTGTTTACTCTTTGTACCTATGCACATGCTCATCTTAACATTCACTATGTTCTTCATCCTTCTGCCCATTATTTCTCCATTCTCTCTGTGACGAATAATGAACAAGCATATACATAAAACGCATATAATGGGTGTGGAGGAAAGGAAACTCCTACACTGTTGGTGGAATGCAAACTGGTACAGCCACTATGGAGAACAGTGTGCAGATTTCTTAAAAAAACGTAATAGAACTGCCATATGACCCAGCAATCCCACTGCTGGGCATACACACTGAGGAAACCAGAACTGAAAGGGACACGGGTACCCCAATGTTCACTGCAGCACTGTTTACAATAGCCAGGACATGGAAGCAACCTAGACATCCATCGTCAGACGAATGGATAAAGAAGTTGTGGTACATATATACAATGGAATATTACTTGGCTATAAAAAGGAACACATTTGAGTCAGTTCTGATGAGGTGGATGAAACTGGAGCCTATTATACAGAGTGAAGTCAGTCAGAAAGAGAAACACAAATACTGTATATTAACATGTATATATGGAATTTAGAAAGATAGTAATGACAATCCTATATGCAAGGCAGCAAAAGATGCACAGATGTAAAAAACAGACTTTAGGACTATGTGGGAGAAGGCAAGGGGGGGATGATTTGAGAGAACAGCATTGAAACATGTACATAACCATATGTAAAATAGGTGACCAGTGCAAGTTCGATGCATGAAGCAGGGCACTCAAAGCCAGTACTCTGGAACAACCCAGAGGGATGGGGTGGGGAGGGAGGTGGGAGGGGGTTCAGGATGGGGGGACACACGTACACCCATGGCTGATTCATGTCAATGTATAGCAAAAAACCAACACAATATTGTAATTATCCTCCAATTAAAATAGTTAATTTTTAAAATAAATAAAGGCATATGCTACATACACACAAAAATACATATGAAAAAGTTATTATATGTAAATAGGTATAGACTAAGTAAATAATATTAATAATGTTACCAATTAATAAGCAATATTTAATACTTAATTTATGAACAAAGATTAAGGACAAAGTTGTCCAACTTGATGAGGAAATCCAAAACTGATTTGTGCATGTGGGAACTCAGCAACACTCCAGAAGGAGAAATAACCATTCCTACCAGTTCCAGAGACACACATAAAGCTGATGGGTTGTAAAGATCTGTTCTGTCCCACCTCTGAGAACAGCCTCAACTCTGGGCCCGCTACCATGAATCCCTTGTGAGACAGGACATGATGCAGAAGAATGAAATGGGGAGCAGACGGAAGGAGGGCAATCATCTTTTAGACAAAAGGGATTAAAATATTTTAGCTATTTTAAGAGAAGTTCCACAGAGAAAGTAGCACTTCAGGAACTATTTTTGAATGAAGAAAAGACATTATGGTGATGACCAGGGAATTTCCAGAGATTTTTTTTTCCTGCTGAAGAAGAAAGTGTTGTGCTATACTTACATATCTGTGGTGAGGGCCGGGGTGGGGGGGGATGGCTAGAGGGAGGGTAAACACTAAGGAAAGCAGGGGCAGGGGCTACTCTGAGAATGAGGAAGGAAAACAAAGAAAGCTAGGATAAGGCAGAAGAGATTAGATCATGCAGGGACAGCAAGAGGCAAAAATAAAATGAAGAGGGATTTTTGCAGGTGGAGGTACAAGCCGTATTAGTTTACTCGTTTGTATGCCACAGTGTGGTACATGGGTAAAACAGGCACTTGACACTATCTGCTTTCCATCCATCAAGCGATGAAGACACAGTGTAAAATGAACCCAAATGCCTTCTATGGCTCAACTATTCACTCATTCAAAGCACTCTCAGGACGCTGGAAACACAGCAATGATAAAATCAACAAACCAAGTGTCTACACTCTTGAAGCTTACATTTTACTGGAAGGAGATAGACAGAAATGAGGCTGGTACAGCCCAAAGGAGCAGTGGCAGGGGACGATGCCAGACAGACAGTTGGGGACAATCTGCTGGGTCTTACAGGCCACAGAAAGGCTTCCGCTCTGAGTGGGATTCCAGCAGAAGAGTCATAGGATCTGACATTTTAAAAGTACTACTCTGGTTTCTGTGTTGGCAGGAGGAGGACTAGTTAGAAGGCTACTGCAATAATCTCAATTTATATAGGAGAGGGAGGTGAAATGATGAGAAGCGGTGAGATTCTGAAGGTGAGCCAACAGGATTTTGCTGAAAATTTAGTGCAGATTACGCGAGAAGAAAAGTGAAAGTGTTAGTCGCTCAGTCAAGTCTGACTCTGCGACCCCTTGGACTGTAGCCAGCCTCCTCTGTCCATGAGATTCTCCAGGCAAGAAGACTGGAGTGGGCTGCCATTCCCTTCTCCAGAGAAGAAGCAAGGATGACTCCAAAGATTCTGGCCCAAAGGAACTGCCATTAACTGAGATGAAGGGGACTGTGGAAAGAGTAGGGCTGACTGGGAAGCCAGATCTGGAGTCTGGCTTCAGATACACTAGAGGATTGGGTGCTTACTGTTCATCCAAGGAGAGATACTGAGTTGGCAATTACATTGTTTAAGACGAGAGCTCAGGGAAGAGGTCTACAAAGGTGATAAAAATTTAGGGATCACCCACACACATATGAAAGCTGAACTGGTGAGACCAGATAAATGTCAGAAAAAGAGAACTACTGAGGAATGAACCCTGTGGTGCTCCAGTGACAAAAGACTGGGGAGATAAGAAGGAACTGGGATGAGGACTGAGGATGAGGAGAAGGAAGTAAGAGTGAGGCAGGAGAACTATCAGTATAGGGATCTTCTAGAAGCCAAGGAAGGTGAAACTCATTGATAACTTTGATAAGAACTGCTCCAATGGAGTAGCAAAGATGAAAGTCCCATTGGAGTAGGTTCAGAGAGAAGGGACCTCAACTAGGTTAAGAGAGAGATGGGAAGAAAAACCACAACTGGAGGCAGCAAATATAGACAATTCTTCTGGCGAATTTTACTATAAAGGGAGAAAAGAAATGAGGTTGCAACTGAAGGATGAATGTCAGATCAATAATTTTTTTAATGAAGTAAAATATTATTTGCACACTAATGAGGGGGAAAAATGATACTGGGGAAGGGGGTAACTGCTGGGGTCAAGTCCTTGAATCAGGGAAAGGAGATGGGATCTTCTACAATGAATACACCTACAGATAATCTCCAATGACTTAGTATTTCCTTTTCTTTCTGAAATTACATTTCCAGAAAATTTCCTATTTCTGAAAATAGATCTCTCCAACTAAAGCAAACTTTGGCTCACATACAAATGGTTGAATGTGAGATGTGTAGCACTGACACTTCAAAACCTGACTAGAATAAAAAATGTCTGAAGGGGGAAATGTCACTTATTTGAAGAATATATACTATTTTGACAAAACAGATAAACTACTTTTCATCATTTAAGGATCCCTTCTTTCTGTGGGTGTGTACAAACCCTTTAGCCACATTTTATTAATCCACTTCAAGGTCTACTGAAGTGTACCATTATGCATACCTGAATGAATAGATTTCAAGCAGGCTTGAAGTCTGCTAGAAAGATGGCCTGCCTGAGCAGCTGATCTACAAGTCATTCAATCTTGCCATAAATACTGAGGAATGTGCTGAGGCTGTGAGTAGTTACTCACACTGCTGGGCAGGCAAGGTCACCATTAAAACAGAGAGGAACCCAGAGGACCCCAGCACGGTCCACACCGTGAGAACTTGAACTTGATGGGATCCAGTTCCTGGAGGGCACTGTCATTGGCAACAGGACATGAGTATGAGAACTGAAGACCAGGTTAGCTTGTCCTGCCAATGGGACAAATTCTGCAGACTTCCGCTTTACGGAGCCATTCTCATTTGGTTAAATTCTTCAATCCTTTACTTCCATTAGCGAAACCTGTATCCTTTACCTGTGTCTGTATTATCCTTTCAGCAATCACCATCACCCTTCTGACAATCTTACACATAAACATTTTAGATGATAATGCCTCCTTATCTCAATAAATATATCTTTTCTCACAAATACTAAAATATGTAGTAAGCACTGCAAACACAGGATTTAACAGATACCACTGTTTAGGACAAAATTAAATTTAAAAAACCAAAATCCGTTTAAAGTGGTTTTAAGGAAAAATATTAAGTAAACAGTACAAGTGCTATGCAGATGTGGTAGAAACCATGATGGTGGTCAATGAAAGCTTGAAATGCGACAGTGGTAATGAAACCAAAAATCACTGATGTGGTGAAGAAAGACAAAAAATCATGCATATCTTAACATCACTTGATCCTTAAGTTCTAAGAAACTTGTACCACAGTCTTCCTCTGTCCTGTCCAAAGAAACAGAGAACCTCTCAAAGCACCGATACCAGTGAATGAATCGTGCAGCGGCCCTGTGGCCAGGACAAGGCTAAAAACAAAGCACCGTGCAACTGGCAGGGGGTGAGTGGAGAGGGCCGGAGGGTGACACTCCTGAAGGGGCAGGCAGCCCCCACGAGGCTATCCTGGGGGAGAAGGGTGCATGAAAGACTGTGGAGCTTCCAACGGATAATCATTTCCAACAAGGGATTCAAGGAATGAGAACCCAAGCTCAGGGCAGGGAATCAGAGCTCTCCTCCCACAAGGGGAGAGCAGAGAAGAGGAAAATAAGGGAAGCAGAGCCCAGTGCAGACTACTTGGCATCCGGATGGCTGGAAAAGTGGGCATGAGGAGAGAAGTCCCTGAATCAAATAGAAGGGACTCTGCTCTCCCTGTAACCATGGCACCTAAGGAAATGCTGATCCTCTGATATGCAGAAAATAAGGACAGGCCAGCAAAAAAAAGGAAAGTGACTTCAAGAACCAGACACACAGAAAGCCAGCCTTAAAATAGGAAGAATGTAATAGGAATATGAGTCAGACCTGTGACAAGTTAAATTAAGTAAAAAAGCTACAATTCCTCTAATCTGCAGATAGCTTGTATGCCAAGGTTCCTTCATGAAGCACTGACGTGAGAAAGACTGACCACATGTCTATGGCGCAGCATGTGTGACCCATGAGGCTCTGAGGGAGGTCACAGAGAAGAGGAAAGTCCCGGGAACCCACAAGCCCAGGCTCTGGAGAGAAGGTGCCCATGCGGTCGGCTACCACAGAAAGCTTCTCAAGTCATCGATGGGAACCATCCAGAAAGTCTCTGCTTCAGAAGATGCCTTTGTTCCATACTTGTCACAGAGATTCCTGGGCAGTGTAAATATCTCCAGGACTTCCAGAGAGATGTCCAGGGCCACTTTATTTTCTTTTTTGTATTTATTAATATTTAAGTATCATAAATCAAAAGGACCACAGTGGACTATGTTCCAATTTCTTTGTCAAACAGGACCACTCATCTGTGAACAGCTTTTGTGCATACAAAACCACCAAATTATCTACAATGGTATAGCTTTCCCCAGCTTCTGCAGTTTCGTAATTTATTGTACAAGATATCAGACTGTTATGATTACTGATAAATAGAAGTCGACATTATGTTTGAAATCCTGTGTTTTGACCTCAAGGAAAACGCTTCCACTTTACAAATGACGAGAAGTTTAACACTTCTCCACAAAGCATTCTGAAAGTTTTACTTCCCCATACGCATAAAATAAAAATTGGATATGTCATTCTATTTCCTCTAACAATGATTTTTTGATGTATTAGAATTATCAGATGAAAGCAACTTACAGCCCTGATAAAGAAGTATCTTACATTTGCATAGTATGTTTAAGCTTATCAAACTTATATTTCACTACAAGTGCTCCTTACCCTTTCTGTCTTTGATCAACAGTCTTTTTAGAAAATAAATTTTAAATAGGGTTACAGCTAAAAAAAAAGTGGGCTTCCTTGGTCGCTCAGCTGGTAAAGAATCTGCCTGTAATGCAGAAGACCCCAATTCTGTTCCTGGGTTGGGAAGATCCCCTGGAGAAGGGATAGGCTACCCACTCCAGTATTCTGGCCTAGAGAATTCCATGGATTGCATAGTCCATGGGGTCACAAAGAGTCGGACACAACTGATCAACTTTCACTTTCATAGCTAAAAACAATTTCAGAATATATAATGCTAGGAATTTAAGAATGTACCTAAATGCTTATCAAGAATAAAGATAAATACAAAAATATATACATATACATCGCAGCACTGTTAAGTACTAAGAAAAAAAAAAAAGAGAAAACAGCTGAAGAATTCATCAACAGAGAACCAGGTAAATTATGGTAAATCCACAGAATGGAATTCTATGCAGCCATTTAAAAGCATGAGATATCTGTATATGCTAATGTGAAAAGCCCTCCTAGACCACTGGAATATTTTAAAAAACTAAAAAGAACAAGGTACAAAACCATGTATACCATATGACCCCTTCCATCTGAATAGAAATTCAAAATTGTTAATGGCATTTCCCACTGGGGAAAGAGGGCTGTAGGAAGGAGACAAGACAGTTTCACTTTTCATTTTTTTATCTTTCTATATTGCTTGAATTGTTTACCAGATTTTGGAGGTTTTTTTGTTTTTTAGTTATAATTTATGTGGTCAAAGAAGATACAGGCATTTTTTAAGCTTCACCATTTTACTTCACATTGCTTAAAAGTAATAAATATTATATATTGAATTTTTTCCTTTAATAACCAATAGAAGATGCTAATGAGCCAATTAATTTCAAAACTAGTGATTAAGGGAAAGAATCAAGCATTTAAATCTTCCTTTCCTATATAAACAGTACCACTAGGTAACCAAAGGAGTAGACAAAGGGATGTTATCTCTTTATAAAAATACTTCAGCTAATAAATGGAGAAAATTTATAATTAAAATATCATTTTGCAACTGCTAACGAACAAATGAATAGATACTGGCATTGACCAATGGCAGCAAACATAACTAAAATAGAAACAACCAGAGGTTTCTTGCCTCCTGATAGAAGACTATACCACCCATTCATAAAATACTCTTGGGGGGGAAAAATACCCGAAATTGGATTAAGATCAATTTACAGGGAAGAGAGGAACATGTTGAGAGACACTGCAGGGATGTAAAATGCAAAACTGAGAAAGTGGATAAACAACCACTTTCTGCAAGAAATAAATTGTAAAGGAAAAAAGAGAAACATGAGCAAAACCAACAGATCAGAGTTTTCCAACAGCAGGACTACTGACATTTAGGACTGGATAACTTTTCCTTACGGGGCTGCTCTGTGTGTGATGTTCAGCAGCATATCTGCCCTCCTCCTATGATGCACCAGGAACAACCCTCCCCCACCCCCTGCCAAAATAACAAACGTTTCCAAACACTGCCTCGTGTCCCTGGGGAGGCAGCATCCCATCCAGCTGAGAACCAACGATACAACTAATCAACTGTGTGGACCTTACTTGGACCTCGACGCGAACTATTAATATATTACCAAGATTTACCATTTATTGTAGTTTTTCTTAGAAGAGGTCTTATCTTAAGAGAGATACGTGCTAAAATAGTCACAGATATAATGATACACCCCAAGTTCACTTAAAAATAACACCAAGTGCAAGGGAAATGAGGGCAGGGTTAAATGAAACAAGACTGGTCATGAATGAATCGTTCATTACTAAAGTGGAGTGATGGTATCTGGGAGCCCATTATACTGTTCTGTTTATTTCTGTTTATGTCTGAAATTTCCTTAAAAACACACACACACACATAAATTAAAATCAAAGCCAAGACCATCGTGGTGGCCAGCAACATTCAACTGAATGACAAACCAACCCATTGAAACAATCTTAACATTCAACTAGTTTCCATTAACCATGCTTGGGGCTCTCAGAATATATAAACAGATGATTCATTTTTTTTCTTTTTTTTAAATTTATTTATTTTAGTTGGAGGCTAATTACAATATTGTAGTGGTTTTGCCATACATTGATATGAATCAGCCACGGGTGTACATGTGTTCCCCATCCTGAACCCCCCTCCCTCCTCCCTCCCCATCCCATCCCTCTGGGTCATCCCAGTGCACCAGCCCTGAGTGCCCTGTCTCATGCATCGAACCTGGACTGGCGATCTAAACAGATGATCCTTAAAAAAAAAAAAAAGGAAAAATAAAATGGCCCCGAGTCCCATGAAAAATTGTTCAAATTCATTCATAATTAGAGACATGCAAATCAAAACATTGATACCATTTTTCACCTCTTATGTTGGCAAAGATTAAAAATATGACAACAGGTCCTGATGCCAAGAATGTGGAGAAAGTGGAACTCTCCTACACTGATGGTGGGAACGAAAACCAGTCCAACCATTCAGGAGAGGAATCTGGTGAGCCTGACAAAACAAGGCACTCATTTTTGACCAAGTAATCCTACTTCTAGCAATCTAACCTGGAGATATACTTCCATTAAAACGAAAATACATATGCACAAGGTTACTCATTACTATAATCATAAAAACAACCTAGATGCCCATACACAAGAAAATGGATAAATAGATCAGGGTATATGCACACAAAGGAGTACCATACAGCTGTTAAAAAGAATAAAGAAGAGCTCCACAAACTGACATGAGTGATTTCCAGTATACAGTGTCAAAGTAAAAAAAAAAAAAAAAAAGCAAAGAGTATTGATTGTATGATACACTTTGTATAAAAAAAAAAGCAGTTGTGAGAAAATACACATGGATCTGCTTGTTTTGTGAGAAAACAAACAAAAGACTTCACACCGAAAGAGACTGATTATTCATGGGGACAGGGGAGATGGGGAAGGGGAGGGGCAGGAGGAGTGAAGGGGGCACTGACACTTCTGAGTATACCTTTTCAAATAACTTCTGGCTTCTTAGAACCACAGCCATGTTTCACATTCTCAAAATACAAACCAACCAGGACAGAGGAGGAATACAGAATGCAATATAAACAGTAACAAATAAACCTAAGTGAAAGTCGCTCAGCTCAGTCATGTCCGACTCTTTGCGACCCCATGGACTATACAGTCCATGGAATTCTCCAGGCCAGAATACTGGAGTGGGCAGCCTTTCCCTTCTCCAGGGGACCTTCCCAACCCAGGGATCAAACCCAGGTCTCCCGCATTGCAGGCGGATTCTTCACCAGCTGAGCCACCAGGGAAGCCCCACAAGTAAACCTAATTATGTTACAAATAAATAACACACTAAAGTAAAAGAAAAGAACTAAGGTAACTTTGGAAAACAGTCTTTTGCCTAGATATAAGGCTACAAAGCTAAAGACAAAAAAAGACAAAAACTACACAGATACTAGAATCTACTTAGCAAATTGCGTTTCTCAGAAGTGTATAGGTTGGCAATTTGAGAACTATTTTACGTACTTTATGTATACACTGCTGCTGCTGCTAAGTCACTTCAGTCATATCCGACTCTGTGTGACCCCAGAGACAGCAGCCCACCAGGCTCCTCTGTCCCTGGGATTCTCCAGGCAAGAATACTGGAGTGGGTTGCCATTTCCTTCTCCAATGCATGCATGCATGCGTGCTAAGTCGCTTCAGTCGTGTCCAACTCTGTGAGACCCTATGGACAGCAGCCCACCAGGCTCCTCTTCCACAGGATTCTCTAGGAAAGAATACTGGAGTGGGTTGCCAGTTCCCTCTCCATATGTATACACTAGGATTGAAGAAATAAGTAAATTATATATTGTAGATAATGAGAGCTGCATCTCTGTTAGTCAACAAAGTTATAAGTAAGGAAAGGGGAAGGTTAAAATGAACTCTGTGATGTTAGATCACAGATACCTTAGAATCAAAGGTATTATAAAATTTTACAGTCAATACAAATAGACAGACGCAAACACACATATGTATGTGCATGTGTGTGACTAGAGTATTTACTAGCTCTGTCCACTGAGAAGGCCTAGAAGTAATGAGTCCACCAAGTGCCAAACCTCGGTTTCTAACAAACATTCTCCAATAAAAGGAACCAGGGCTCACACAAACACATGCAAAAATCACAGAAGTTACCACTAACTCACACTGTAATTAATATTAATAGAAAAGTAAGTAAGCAATCACTAGAACAATAAAATGTAACTTCCAAAAAGAATTAGACACTCAGAAGCAGCTGCAACGTCAGCACCGACCTACTGCTCAAAAGCTGTGCAAATCATTGTGGTGTTTCAACCGCTCAAACCAACCAAAGCTCGCTTTATAATCAAATTCCTTTACACCTGTTCTATTCTTACTCTTGAGCTCCACCACATCAGATCATCAAATACAAAGGCATTCTTCCCCTTGGTGATCAGTAAACTCAATTTCATGCCTAAGAACACGAGATATGAGAGCAAACTAAGCTGAAATCTGCCCCCAAACTAACAGTTAAAAATTTTTTAAAGCTTGATGGGAGAACTATATGTTAGTGTCACTAAGCATTCTATGACTCCATTTCACAACATATTTTTGTTCAAAAAGCAACACTGAGCATGTATGCAAAACTACTATTGTAGTGAAATATATGATAAAAATACTCATATATTCTCCTACGATAAACCGTCACATCAAAAAAAAGATGTTGAGAAATTCAATAAATAGACTTTTTGTCTCTTACAGGGAGATGATACATATTCACGTAGTATGTTTATAATACTAAAAGACTTGATCATTAAGCAGAAATGTATATAAAACCAATTTTTAAAATAATTCCCAACCTTGACATTAAGAAAAATCAAAATACACTCCAATAAGAAGTCCATTATAAGAAGGATGAAACAGTTAATTACAAAATTTTCCAAGTAACTAGTTTATACTCTGTTCCCAAGGCAGTTATGATTATTTTAAACCTATTTATGCCACAGAAATTAATTGTAATAAAGAAAAATAAGGAAGATGTTTACGGATGTATTTCTGTGGAACCCTGTCACATCTGTTCACCTACGCCATCACCCCAGCAGACCCGCCACCCCAGGCCAGAGGCGGAGTTCAGACCTCGCTCTATGACCTTCTAACTCTGCAACCCTGGGAAAGTTACTGACCTCTCAACCCTCAGACTCCTCATCTGTAAAATGGAGATAACACCACCACTTACCCAGCAAGGTTACAGTGAGAATTAGCTGAGTTAGTTAACAGAGCTAACGCAGTTAGAACAGCGCCTAGCGCTGGTGAAGCATTCAGTTTAAGTGTTCGAGTCAGTTCCCAGGGCTCCACAGTGAGTAGCTGGGAAACTCCTATCCAACGGCATTATTCTTGGTAACATGCTTCTATCCCCACAAACCAGGCTCTTCATTCATTCAAACTTCAGGAATAAAAATTAATATGAATTACCGAAAACCCACTCAAACATTCTAAATCATCTCTCACCTGGATCATCACAACGGCTTTCTCACCACCGTCTGCCTGCCACCTTTACCTCCCCTCTCCAGTCTTTTCTCCATGTAGCAGCTAGAGTGAATCTTTTAAAGGTTAAGTCAAATGGTTTATTCCTCCACTCAAAATATTTGACTATTCGCTCTGAGTGAAATCCAAAATTTTTTCCCATTCCAATGTCTTTCTCAAAACCTTCTATAATCACACCATATGAACGCAGACTTATACTGCCCCCAGTCCTTTCTCTTCTAACTCAGTTTTTCTCCACGGCACTACACACTCTTTTGTCATGTGCATCTGTTCATCTAGCCCACCCCCCACCACCCCTGTGTGTGTGTGCTCAGTTGTATCTGACTCTCTGCAACCCCATGGACTGTAGCCCACCAGGTTCCTCTGTTCATGGGATTTCCCAGGCTGGAATATTGGAGCAGGTTGCCATTTCCATAGAATATGTTACAGGAGACCAAGGACTTTGCTTTACTCACCACTATATTTCTAGCACCAAGAACAGCGCCAGGCATACTGCAAATTGGGCCAAAGCCAACAGCATACTTGATAAAACCGAAGAGGCAATCCCTTGTGTCAGGAGCAAGAAATGAAATAAAACTACAAAATACTACATGTTGGCTATTTACGCCACTGAAAATAATTGTAATAAAGAAAAATAAGGAAGATGTTTACAGATGTATTTCTGTAAATAGGCCTCACTCTATGACCTTATAGCTTTGCAGCCCTGGGATAGTTACTGACCTCTCAACCCTCAGATGCCTCATCTGTAAAATGGAGATAGTAACAACATTTATCCAGCAAGGTTCAGTTCAGGTCAGTCGCTCAGTCGTGTCTGACTCTTTGCGACCCCATGAACCACAGCACGCCAGGCCTCCCTGTCTATCACCAACTCCCTGAGTCCACCCAAACCCATGTCCATCGAGTCAATGATGCCATCCAGCCAGCTCATCCTCTGTCGTCCCCTTCTCCTCCTGCCCTCAATCTTTCCCAGCATCAGGGTGTTTTCCAATGAGTCAGTTCTTCACATCAGGTGGCCAAAGTATTGGAGTTTCAGCTTCAACATCAGTCCTTCCAATGAACACCCAGGACTGATCTCCTTTAGGACAGACTGGTTGGATCTCCTTGCAGTCCAAGGGACTCTCAAGAGTCTTCTCCAACACCACAGTTCAAAAGCATCAATTCTTCGGCGCTCAGCTTTCTTTATAGTCCAACTCTCACATCCATACATGACCACTGGAAAAACCATAGCCTTGACTAGATGGACCTTTGTTGGCAAAGTAATGTCTCTGCTTTTTAATATGCTGTCTAGGTTGGTCATAACTTTTCTTCCAAGGAGTAAGCGTCTTTCAATTTCATGGCTGCAATCACCATCTGCAGTGATTTTGGAGCCCCCAGAAATAAAGTCTGACACTGTTTCCACTGTTTCCCCATCTATCTGCCACGAAGTGATGGGACCGGATGCCATGATCTTAGTTTTCTGAATGTTGAGCTTTAAGCCAACTTCTTCACTCTCCACTTTCACTTTCATCAAGAGGCTCTTTAGTTCTTCTTCACTTTCTGCCATAAGAGTGGTGTCATCTGCATATCTGAGGTTATTGATATTTCTCCCAGCAATCTTGATTCCAGCTTGTGCTTCCTCCAGCCCAGCGTTTCTCATGATGTACTCTGCATATAAGTTAATTAAGCAGGGTGACAATATACAGCCTTAACGTACTCCTTTTCCTATTTGGAACCAGTCTGTTGTTCCATGTCCAGTTCTAACTGTTGCTTCCTGACCTGCATACAGGTTTCTCAAGAGGCAGGTCAGGTGGTCTGGTATTCCCATCCCTTTCAGTATTTTCCACAGTTTATTGTGATCCACACAGTCAAAGGCTTTGGCATAGTCAATAAAGCAGAAATAGATGTTTTTCTGGTACTCTCTTGCTTTTTCGATGATCCATCAGATGTTGGCCAGCAAGGTTACAATGAGAATTAGATGCAAAGTGGCAAATTTTTATTTTTTTATACTTTTCATTTTAATATTTGAAGTGTAATAAAAAAGTTTTAAAAAATCTTCAATGCATATGCAGATCAGTGAACTTTTCCACCTGTATACACCCATGACCAAGATATGGAACATTTCCTGCACCTCAGAAGCTCCCTTCCACCTCCTCTCAGGAAACACCCCTGGAGAGGTAAGTACCAGTCTGACTTCTATCACCCAACTATGCCTGCACTTGAACTTCACAGAAGTAGAATCAAACAGCATATGCTTTCATGCCTGTCTTCCTTTGTTCAACTTTATATCCATGGGATCCACCCATGTCATTGCACACATCAGGAATACAGTCCTTCTTTAAGGCTAAGTAGCGTTCCATTTTATGAGTATGCCACAATTTATATAATCAAGTATTGATGATATTTAAGCTGTTCCCATTTGGGGATAATAGGAACAGTGCTGCCATGAATGGTTTTCTGGGTTCATGGGTATGTCATTTGGTGGAAATATTCAATTATCTTCAGAATGCAACATTTTTTGTTTGAGGACTTTTTGGGGGAGGGGGTGGTAATGGTTAATAATAATAATACCTTAGTGAGAATCCAGGAAAAGTGGGCAGTGGGTGAGAGTGTAAACTGAAATAACCTTTCTGGAAGACAATCTGGCAATAAGCACAAGAAGCCTAAAAATATCTATGCCCTGTGACTAATTATGCTACTTCAAGGAAATTTCTTATTGAGTATTTACATGGCCCAGATCGTCTTCTAAGTGTTTTACATGTGTTAAGTCATTTGATTTATTCTAAGGAAATGATTAGAAATGTTCACAACTGGTTTGTTTAGAAGGTTGTCAACCATCCATCATCAGGAAATACAAGAAGTTGTAAACAAAGTAAAAAACTAACAAGAGGGGAATGATTTCTCAATGCATTGTACTTCCATGAAATTAATCTCTGTGCAGCCACTTAAAATGTTTTTCAAGAACATTAAAGATAGAGGAAAAAGTAAACATTGACAAATGATAGCAAACAGTAGAATGCATAAAATAAATTCCCAGTTTTATTTTTAAAAGTACATACTTACAACTTAAATGTTAAAATGAATGTGTGACTAACAAGACTAGTAAATAAAGGTATTTACATTATAATAGGGAGAGAAAAGACATTATAATTCAACTGCATTAGGGCAATGATGCAATTCTGCATAGGATGATATAAAAGCACTATGAAAAGACATCTAGCCTAGAGACTAGGGGGAAGGGCATTGTCAAGAAAGTTCTCCACTGTCTTACTTCCACTAAGGACTCAGAGAAGAACTCCATCTCCAGGTTGGAAGGAACCTGCCCAGGAAAGAAAGTCCTGTTAATTTCTCAGCTCACCACCCCCAGGGTATCAATTATTGGTTGTACTCTGGACCCATACTCTTCTCCCTGGACCCATATTCTTTTTCCCTCTTACTTACAGAAAAGGCTTAGGTAGACTTGAGGAACAGGAATTCCTAAACACTAAGGATGCAATCAAAGTTCAAAAGCCTCAAACTTGGAGGAAGCTGGTTCCATCTGACCTCATGCCTGACTAAAAAGCCTCAAGGAAGGTCTTCCCAGTCAGGATAATTTAGGGCAAAATCTTTTTGGATTTCCAGATGCCAGGAACTCCAGACAGAGTAAACCCAAATTTATACCAAAATTTGTTGACTCCTTGAGATTAAAAAATTTTTTCTACTTGAAAAAATAAAAGTATCAAGAAGTTATCCAGGTAGAGATAACCCTCTGTATCCATTCTCCTATGCTTTCTTTCTCTTCTGCAGATGGACCATCCCTGGAAACCAAAGGAAAGTCGAGCATGGGGATTAAAGATAGGTAAGCTTAGTTGCTCAGTCGTGTTCCACTCTTGCGACCCCATGGACTGTAGCCCACGAGGCTCCTCTGTCCATGGGATTCTCCAGGCAAGACTACTGGAGTGGGTTGCCATTTCCTTCTCCAGGATTAAAGATACACCATGGTATTTTAGGGGCCAATTCTCACATAAGCAAATGACATCTGTTTAATAATTACTACATAAGAACATTTTGCTGTGTTCAATAAACCATTCACTTGTGGTACAATAAACAGAGTAAATATTGATTACAAGAAAACATATGGACCCCAAATTACCAATATTTCATTGAGTTAAACTTGCTAATGAGATACTGCTTTTGCACCATAGGGCATTATGTAGCACTAAATTTTCTAACTTTTGACATCTGAATCACATTAAGTTCTCAAGGACCGCTGGTCAAAAAAGCCCTGGGTTCAAAAAAACATTTTTCAAAGTCACCTCCACAGATACAAAGTCACACAAATTCATGTGACAAAGCAGCCCACACTCCTTCAAACACGCCCTCTGTTGTCCCTTCAACCTTTTCTGTTTACAAATTTAATACTTAAATGTATTAGTAAGAGTCCTCATAAACTACCTGCAGCTTTTCACGGTTATAGTGTTACCTGAATTAAGATAAATAAAATTCCAGTCTAAAATTTATTAACCTATCAAACCTCTACATTGTACAATGGGATAAATTTCTTATGCAGCTAAAACAGTTCTTTGAAAAAATAAGTATTTGCATAATCACCAGGGATTTGGGATTTATTCTGCATGGAACCTAGATTTCTGAATCATCTCTATTCTGGTTGCGTATGATGGGAAAAGAGGATATAGAGATAGAACTGGCAAGACTTGTATCTTCCTATTTCAGTTTTACGTACAACCAAAATATAGGAAAAGCATCGGTTCCAAGTAACGAAAAAGAACTTTAGAGAATTTGTTTTTAATTACAAGCAGCACGGCTGTAATAACACTCCCAGCATATACCAGACTGTGAAGAGAGAATCTGCTACACAAAGCAAGGACCCTGTCTTACTTTTACGTTGACAATTTGTTGGGTTTTCTCTCCTTCTGTTGTTGCTGTTAGAATTAGGAAACCTGAAAATGGATCAAGTAAAACTAGCTGTACTTGAAAATTAAGTAAAACTAACTGTACCTAGCGCTCAACACTGACAGGAACGCTGTAAGTGAACTGGTTTTCTCTCCTAGGGCCAGTAGAGGGAGACTAAGACATCTGGCCTGGTCGTGTAGTGTTTCTGCAAAATTGGGGAGGGGGGGGAGCGGAGGCTGTATTTAAATGTCCTGCTGTCAATCAAAGGACACTTCCTACAATCACAGTCACCATATCTGCTATTACCCGCGAGCGTACTCTCGCCCAGAAACACCCCGAAACGGGGCTCGGGAAACCTGCTTCACCTAAAAGTGACCGCAGGCCTTGCCACAACACCCAAATAAGGACTTGGGGAGCCCAACCTCAACTAGTTTCTTTGTTTAAATGCCTGCGAATCCCTCCCACGCCGGAGTCAAGAGGCTGTGGCGCCGCCCTTTATTAGCCTCACACTTTGATTACAAAACACACGAGTCGGCGGCTCAGCGGCGGGGGCGGCCCGAGCTCTCACAAACGTCAAACCCGAGACACAGGCGGCGGCCGAGGCAGAGGGCGACGCTCGCCGCCCCCGCCACCCGCCCCGAAGTCCCCACCGGTCGGCCAAAGTTCGCCCGCCACAGGCCCCCGGGCGCCGGCCCCCCGGGCGCCGGCCCCCGGGCGCCGGCCCCTCGGGCGATTGGGGACGTTTCACTCTTTGTAACAAAGTTTGAGCCGCGGCGCGGGGGCGACCGCGGGGGGCTGGGGGCGCGAGGCTGTCCCTTCGGGCCCCGCTGCCCACTCCATCCGCTCCACCCCCGCCGGGACGGGCTGAGCCGCTCCGGCGGCTGGGGGCCGAGACCCGAGCCGCCCCGCCGCCCAGCCCGGGACCCCCGGCCCGAACTTCCCACTGGCATCTCTCTCGAGTCCCCGCAAGTGCCTCCTCATCTGTTGCTCTGTTTACTCCGCTGGAGCCCCGCCGGGCCGGCGCTGCCGACGCCCCCGTCCCAGCGCCCCGCGGCCGAGGAAGTTTGATAAAAAGCCCGGGGAAGGGGGCGCGACCGCGACCCGAGGGCGGGCGGGCGGCGGAGGCGAGGTGGCTAATTTCTGGAGACCCCCGGGCCGGGGCCGACCGCTCGCCGCCCGGAAGGAAGGAGCGGCGGCCGGTCGGGCAGGGCGGCCGGCCGGGTGGCGACTCCGGGCCGGGAGCCCCGGCCGGGCGGGGCGGCGGCCGGGCTGCGGGCGCGGCGGGCCGGGCCGGGCCGGCGCTCTGCCCGCCGCCTCCGCTGGCGCCTGCCCCGGCCGCGTCCCCTCGCCCCGGTACCCCCCCTGCCAACTTCTCGGCCGGTCCCCTTTGTTCCCGTTTGTTGTGGCGACTCTTCGGCCGGCCGGGCGATCCCACCAGCCCCCTCTAAGCCCGCCGGGCGCCCGGCGAGCCCGGGGCCCCGCGCGCCCCGCTGCCCGGGCCGGGGGGCTCGGCACCCGGGCCCCTCGGCGCTCGGTGCGGCGCGGCGGCCGGCGCGGCGACGGCGGCGGTTAGCCGGTGGCCGGCGGCGGCGGCGGCGGCGGGGCTGGAGGGGGTTTATTTACCTGCCGTGGAACCAGTCCTTGCAGATATCGCACTCGATCATGAAGCGGTTCACGTCGTACGGCTGCCGGCACACACAGTACACCGGCGGGGGCGGCGGGGCTGCCGAGGCCCGGCCCGGAGCCGCCACCGACACGGCTGCCGCGGCGGCTCCAGCTGCTGCTCCCGCGGCCACCGCCGCCGCCGCTCCGGCCATCTTTAAAAAACACACACACGCTCGCTCGCTGCTCCGCTTGCAGACTGGAGCGAGCGCAGCCGCCAGCCAGCGCCGCCTCCTGCAGCAGCCGGAGCAGCAGCCGCGGCGGAGCGGCGGCGGCGGCGGCGGCGGCGGCGGCGGCGGCGGCGGCGGCGGCGCCTCAGTGCGCGCGCGCGAGGCCGCAGCCGGGCCCGGAGGGGGCGGGCGGCGGGCGGCGGCGCGCGCACGCCGCGCGGGGACCGAGCCCGGCTCCTTCCGGCGCTCCGCGCGGGGCCGCGCGTGTCGCGCACGTCGTTCTGCCGCCCGGCGCTCGCGCCCCGCTCCGCTCGCGTCGGCCGGGCGGAGGGAGACGCGCTGAAGGGTACGCGGAGCGGGGGAGGCGGAGGGAAGCAGAGGCTCCCTGAGGACACGCGCGGCGGCGCGCGGCCCCGGGAGGAGGGCGGCGGGTGCGTGCGAACGGCCGGCTCCGGCATTTCTGAGTGACCGCGGAGGCCGGGGAAGTTCCTGCGCAGTGGAAGGCGGAGCGCTACGTCTGTGCCCTGGACCCTGGACCCGAGGAAATTAGAGCCCCGCCGGGGCCACCTCCCGACCCCAGGAGTATCTTAAATCAATTAACCTCCGCGGGTCCGAGCCGAGGGTTAACAGCACAGCGATCTGCTTAAGTCCTGCCGAGGGGCAGGAGTGTGCTGGGGAGTCATTCAAACTTCCAAAAACGTCCCACCCGAATTCCCACCGCCCAGCCAGAAATGTCATGTTGGTGGAGCCCCTGGTAGGTGAAGGAGGTTGTTCCCAAGAGGAATTCATTAATGTCTGGGAGCCCAGAGGAACCACTCTTGAAATGTGGTGGGTGGAGAAAGGACCGGAGAGGAGTCTGGCGTGCTTATAAATAACACGACTTAGATGCGAACACTTAGATGAGTTCCAAGTTTGGAAAACAGGAATAAAATTCTAAGTGACAATGACACGTCGGAAAGGGACTATTAGAAAAACGGTAATAGGGGACTTGGCAGATAATAGGCCACTAATAAATATTTTTGAATTAAGAATGAGATTGATAATAAAAACAGCTAACACATCCAATAGAAATGGATTGCCTTGGTATCATAATTAGGCGAGTTGGAAGGGATGTTAAGAATTATGGAACATTGTAAATTAGCTATACTTCAATAAAAATTATATGTATATGTGTATATATTATATATATATATAGAAATTATGGGAACAGATGTTCACAGCTACATTTCGAAGGCATGTCTATCATTGATTAAAAAAAAAACCCTGTAGCTGCCATCTCACTCAGCCCAGGGCAGAGAATCACTGGTACCTGCTGCTGCTGCTGCTAAGTCGCTTCTGTCGTGTCCGACTCTGTGCGACCCTATAGACGGCAGCCCATCAGGCTCCGCCGTCCCCGGGATTCTCCAGGCAAGAACGCTGGAGTGGGTTGCCATTTCCTTCTCCATTGCATGAAAGGGAAAAGTGAAAGTGAAGTCGCTCAGTCGTGTCGGACTCTAGCGACCCCATGGACCGTAGCCTACCAGGCTCCTCCATCCATGGGATTTCCCAGGCAAGAGTACTGGAGTGGGGTGCCATTGCCTTCTCCGTACTGGTACCTAGTCTAACCTTTTTTATAATTGAGGGAAGCAATTAACTTGCTTAAAGTCTCAGATCTGGGCTTGAACTCAAGTTTTTAAGTTTCTTGATTCCGCAACCAGTCCTTTTTCTACCACACCATTGCTTGTCTCATATTTTGCATGAAAAGAAACACCTGGAAGTCAAAGTTGACCACAGAGTGAATGAGTTCTAAACCTATTTCCACTAGTGAAAAAAGAAAAGTTACTGTAATTTCGGCATAAGTTTAGAGGCATCTTGGATTGGGGTAGGCTTACATTCAAATCCTGTTTTGTCGAAGCTGTGTGACTTTGAGCAGGTCACTCTGTTTCTTTTGAATTAGATTTTGAAGATCTCTTCGAAGAAAAATTATGGATAATAATATCTTAACTACCTCACAGAGACTTAATCTCAAGCAAAAGAAACCATGTATTTTTAAAAGTACACTGTAGAGGATGTGTGTTGTCACAGAAGGGGAGGCAGTGGAAGCTGTCATGTTGGAGTCCTGATGAGAAGGGCATTCAGACAGGGAGGTGGCCTGGTATGGAGGTGTTCTTGGTGCTAGAGGAACCACCTGGCCTTGGGATGCCAGCATGGATGGAGTAAGAGGGTAGCCAAGCAGAGGAGGAGGCAGCAGTGATGATTAGAGATAGGTTATATACAAGAGGATTGATACATAAATATATTAAGGAAAATGGGAGCTAATTTCTCACTGTTGAGAAAGAGAGTTAGAAATATGGAAAGAAAACTAAAATGAAACCTGTAGTAGTGAACTGGTAATGGAGGTATCAATCTTTCTATTTATAGAAATAAATATAGGTATATAAGTCCATGCATACTCTGTCCACCAAGAGAGTCTGGGACACAACAAAATGATGAGGGCATCTAGCCCAGATCTTGGTTTCTAAATACTATCCTCCACTTCATTTTTCTTCTTGGCCAGATGGCTGATTCCAGGACTGGAGGAGAGAAGTAAAACAAGAGACTGGAGTCCCTAGTTGTGCCAGAAAACAAGGATATGTTCAAGAATTATGGGGCATGTCAAAAGGACACAGGGCAATTTGTGCCCCAAATCTGGGACAAAAAAAATGTGTTAAAACCCGTTGAATAGCACAGGAAACCATACAGATGTAAATCAACATAAATTGAAAGTTTGAAAATGATTGGAATATTTACATAATTTCAAAGTATCTACTCACAAAACTCTTACTAACTACAAAGATAATTAAAGGAACTTGATAGTGAAGAAGTCTGACAAGCACCACCTTGTCAGACTTTCAGCGGACATCAGTAATGGGACAAATCAGACACCCGCACCTGAGAGGATCCAGTGAGGAAATTAGCATCACTTCTGTGTGTTTTCACCTAGTCTACTTAGGTGAGTCTCCAGTTGGAAATGCAGCTAGTTTCAAAGGTACACCAAAAAAATCAGCAAGAATATAAATACTATAAGGCATATAGATCTGTAAGGAAAGGTTAGAGAAATTTGAACACAAAGATCAGACCCTGAAAAGAAAGGGATGAAGGCTGGAACTCTGAATGATGCTGAAATTTTAGTGACAAGCTCCATGCCTAATAATTAAGAGCACGTGCTTGAATTCCACAGTCTCCTATCTCTGTGGCAACTAACTATTGGGTTTTAGTTTTCTTACTTCAAGGCGTGATAAGAATATCTACTTCACACAGTTCAGTGCATTAAATTAGATAACAAAATGCAGGTCACAGTTCCTGGTACATACTAACCCATATAGCTGTTAGTTATGAGTGTGGCTCAGTGGTAAAGAATCTGCCTGCCAAGGCTGGAGACTCAGGTTCGATCCCTGGGTCAGGAAGATCCCCTGGAGAAGGAAATGGCAACCCACTCCAGCTTTCTTGCCTAAAAAAATCCCATGAACAGAGGAGCTTGATGGGCTACAGTCCATAGGGTCACAAAGACTCAGACACGACTTAGCGATTAAACAATAATTATATGTAATTATTTTATTTTTTCATTAATAATAGTAGGACTGAAGAGCAGCTAGAAATTTAGGAGGGAAGATTAGGAAAGTATTATCCCAAAAACAAGGGGGAAGAGAATTTCAGAAAGAAAATATCTTGAGAGACACCCAGCTCCATGCCAGCATTGATTGGCAATGACGTGGGACTCCCTCAGCCTTTCTCCTTTGCAGGTCCTCTAGTAACTACCATGAGCTTTCCTGATAGCTCAGTTGGTAAATAATCCACCTGCAATGCAGGAGACCCTGGTTTGTTTCCTGGGTCAACAAGATCCACTAGAGAAGGGATAGGCTACCCACTCCAGTATTCTTAGGCTTCCCTTGTGGCTCAGCTGGTAAAGAATCTGCCCTCAATGTGGGAGATCGGGGTTCAATCCCTGGGTTGTGAAAGATCCCCTGGAGAAGGGAAAGGCTACCCACTCCAGTACTTTGGCCTGGAGAATACCATGAACTATATAATTCATGGGGTCACAAAGAGTTGGACACGACTGAGTGACTTTCACTTTAGTAACTACCATACATCTTACTTAAGTTTTATATCAAGTGTAAGTCATCTGTGGATTTTTTTAATACTTCACTTATCTGTAAACCCTCATTTCTCTGAAAAGAAATGTTTGCTCCAGCCTGACAACTTTGCTTCCCTCTACTGCCGATACTGGTCTATCTCCATGACCATGTCTGTTAGTCCCTTCCTCAGTACTCTCCCTTTTTCTTCAAAACCCACCTTCTCCAGCCTCTGATTCTTCCATGTTCCTTTCTATACGAAAAATTTAATTTCCATATTACTGGTGTGCCCTTCAGGCCTATACATTTTTTTCCCTAGAGGATATTTACTCTTCTTAGAGATTCAGAAAAAGAAGGAGCTTGTTTCCAAAACACTATCCATACTTGAAGAAAAAGCAGAATCATCAGAAAAAATGAATCACTTTGCTGTACCCCTGAAAATATACAACAAGGTAAATCAACTATAGTTCAATTAAAAGAAGAAAAGAACTGTAATTTATGAACTTTAATCATGATTGAAAAAAGTCTAGACAATATAGTTGTGGATATTTGGTGATATCTTAATACAACCATTGCCCTCTCCAATACAACCTGTAGATAACATTAAATAAACATTCATTTTCTTTGGTGTGAACAATATTGTGGTTTTATATAGAATGCCCTTATTTTTAGGAGACACATGCTAAGGTATTGATGCTTTCGAACCGTGATGCTGAAGAAGACTCTTGAGAGTCCTTTGGACTAAAAGGAGATCAAACCAGTCCATCCTAAAGGAAATCAACCCTGAATATTCATTGGAAGGACTGATGCTGAAGTTCCAATACTTTGGCCACCTGATGTGGAAGAGCTGACTCATTGGAAAAGACTCTGATGCTGGGAAGGATTGAAGGCAAAAGGAGAAGGGATGGCAGAGGATGAGATGGTTGGATAGCATCACCCACTCAGTGGATGTGAGTTTAAGCAAACTCCAGGAGATGGTGAAGGACTAGGAAGCCTGGCATGCTACAGTCCACAGAGTTGAAGAGAGTCAGACTTAGCAATTGAACAACAACAACAAAGCTAAGGCTCTAAAAGTAAAGCATTATGATGTCAGCACTTGCTTTGAAAGGGTGAGCAAAGAAAAAAGAAAAAGAAAAGCAAGATGGAGATGAATGAAGCAAATCTGATAATATTAACAATTGTTGAATCTAGGTAATGACATGTGTATGAATGTTCATGGTACTAGCCTTACAACATATCTGTATTTTTATAAGTCTTCATAAGTTTAAAAATATAACCTTTCCTGAGTCTTTTCAGAAATTAAATAATATTTTTGTGGTGGATAATACTTCCTAGAGTTACACCTGTCTTTCAGAGATCAAAGTGCTATGGGACTATTTTTTTGTTTAAGCTTTACAAACCAAAGGGTTATGAAATAAGAGGGAAAATTTGACCCTTCTAAACAGGAATAGGGAGGGGCATCTTTTACAAAAAAGTTTCCTAAATGCTCCTGGTGCTCCTACCACTCCATCCCTTGTGTGATGAGAGATGATGTTACTCGTGGGCGTGTGCCCCACATGTGGACAGCGAAGATGCAGCAAACTGTTGATAACCACTGTTTTGGACTGTATCTCCTTACAAAAAGCTCCAACTGTGCCCCAGTCTAACCATGGGAAAAAAATCCGACAAATTCCATTAGAGGGGCATTCTACAATGTACCTGACCAGTACTCCCTAAAACTGTCAGGGTCATGAAAAACAGGAAAAACCTGAGAATATGTCACAGTTAAGAAGAGCCTAAGGAAACATGACAATTAAATGTCATGTAGTATCCTACCAACCGGGACAGGATGAATTGGAAGATTGGGATTGACATATATATACTATCGATACTAAATATAAAATAGATGAGAACTCTTGAGAACTAATGATGAGATGAGAACTGATGAGAACCTATAGTATAGCACAGGGAGCTCCATGCTCCGTGGTGACCTAAGTGGGAAGGAAATCCAAAAAAGATGGGATTATATGTTTAAGTATAGCTGATTCACTTTGCTGGATAGCAGAAACTAATACAGCAGTATAAAGCAACTATATTCCAATAAAGAAAAAGAATAAGTTTAATCAGAGAAGCAAGAAAATGCAGAAACAAAGGGAAACAGTCCAACAAGGCTAAATAATAAGAGTTTCCATGCTCCGTGGTGACCTAAGTGGGAAGGAAATCCAAAAAAGACGGGATTATATGTTTAAGTATAGCTGATTCACTTTGCTGGATAGCAGAAACTAATACAGCAGTATAAAGCAACTATATTCCAATAAAGAAAAAGAATAAGTTTAATCAGAGAAGCAAGAAAATGCAGAAACAAAGGGAAACAGTCCAACAAGGCTAAATAATAAGAGTTTAGCCATTAGGCATAGTTAAGGAACTTTAGTTCCTTTTCAAGGGCTATAGATAATATTCTAAGCTGTATCCTGTGAACTGTCTTAGAGACACTGAAATCCTCACCAGGCAGCGAAGTTAACTATGTGATGACCAGACTGTAGCCATGACAGAAGCTGCCACAGTTCTGAGAACTGGTCTCAAAGAAATGGGAACAAACCCACCCTGGACTGAAGTTTAACTGTTCTTAAAATGATACAGATGATGCTGATCACACCACCACATGACCAATTTCAAGATGACTGTCACAGCTGAATGTTCTATTTCTGTATGTACCCCCCTCCCTCAGTCTACAACTCTCTTGCCCACTGATTGTCAGTGGGGGGAGTCAGCCTTTGGACAGGAGTCTGCCCTCCCTCTCTCCCCACCCTCAAATGCCGGCATCCAAAATAAATCAAACTTTCCTTTCCACCAAAAAATTAAAAAATAAAAGCAAGTGTAATGTAGTATCCTAGATGGGATTCTGGAAAAGAAAAAGGATGTTAGGTTAAAATTAAGGAAATATGAATAAACCATGAGCTTTAGTCAATTATAATGCATCAATGTCAGTTTGTTAATTGTGGCAAATGTATCGGACAAGTGGAGGATGTTAATAACAGGGGAAACTTGGAAACTGCTATCATCTCAATTTTTCTGTAAATTTAAAACTCTTCTTTCAGGGGCCTAGAGCTTAGAGTTAGCCCATAATCACAATGCTTTGGATTTGTCATTGTTTTGACCCATCAAAAAACTCTTGGGGATGTTACCGACATAGTCCCCATGTTTCAAATACCAATCCACTTACTAAAAGACCTATGCAGGGCATTAGATCATGGTTTTCCATTCTGAGTTCTGGCATACTTCAGTGCAGTTGGAGAAGATACACCTGGTGGGGTAAGCAACATCTTATTAATAATGATTTAGTCTGGAAAATTTTGCATGTCTGTGTCTGTATGCATATGTACCTGTCATTAGCCTGAAGGGTTGGCAAAAATTTAAAGTCTTTATGCATCCATCTACCTCTTCATACATTAATTCATTATTGAGCGTCTGCTCCATGCAGCTGGTAGTCGCTAAGAATACAGAAACAAAAGACACATCACCTGTGCACAATGTGCTCTCACCGTGAACGGGACAAACAAGTAAATATAAAATTGTAACTTAACACACTATAGAAGACAAACACAGAGAGCTCTGGCCACACATAGGAAGGACATCTAATCTGATGGGGTTAATCGGGGGATGTTTAGTCTGAAAGGACAGAAAAGTATTGAAAAATTATATTTCCTTCACCATCTCTGTTTATGAAATAGTAAAACAAATTTACTCTCCAAGCAGTATAAAGAAGTTGTACTCCTACCTCTAGAAGAGGTGGGATTTATACATTGGTTTATGGGTTTCAGGTTATAAGAAGCAAACCAAATAATCAAAGTAGTACTTACTAGTAATGAATCTGGGGTATCTATCATTAAAGGGGACTGAATGAGTGCCAGCGGAAAAATCTTATGTGTAACAACAGAATTTATAAGTACTCGAGGTGGTGTATTCAGCTGTACTGTATATTTAAGAAAAATTTGCTAAACACTGTAATAAAAATTGTGGACAAGTTATTGGGACTTCCCTGGTGGTCCAGTGGTTAAGATTCCACAGTCCCAATGCAGAGGGCGTGGGTTTGATCCCTGGTTGGGGAACTAAGATCCCTCATGCCACAGGGCACAGCCAAATAAAAAGAGAAAATTATGGACAAATTCTTAATAAATTTTGTTTGCATTCTTATTTCAGGGGTGAGTGCTCCTTGTTCCTGATTTATGGCAATCAGCAGTCATTCCTAATGATCAGTAAACAAATGTTTTTAAAACACAAAGAATCTCTTTCAAATTGAACCCAAATGACAAGTAATACTTTCTGTGACCTGAAAACTGCAACATTAATCTATATGTAATGTTTGGATATTGTTCATCATCTTCGAGTTCCTCATGACTTACAAACCTTTTCAGTTCAGTTGAGTTCAGTCGCTCAGTCGTGTCCAACTCTTTGCGACCCCATGAATCGCAGCACACCAGGCCTCCCTGTCCATCACCATCTCCCGGAGTTTGCCCAAACCCATGTCCATCGAGTCAGTGATGCCATCCAACCATCTCATCCTCTGTCATCCCCTTCTCCTCCTGCCCCCAATCCTTCCCAGCATTAGGGTCTTTTCCAATGAGTCAGCTCTTCGCATGAGGTGGCCAAAGTATTGGAGTTTCAGCTTCAACATCAGTCCTTCCAATGAACACCCAGGACTGATCTCATTTAGGACGGACTGGTTGGATCTCCTTGCAGTCCAAGGGACTCTCAAGAGTCTTCTCCAACACCACAGTTCAAAAGCATCAGTTCTTCGGCGCTCAGCTTTCTTCACCGTCCAACTCTCACATCCATACACGGCCACTGGAAAAACCATAGCCTTGACTAGACGGACCTTTGTTGACAAAGTAATGTCTCTGCTTTTTAATATGCTGTCTAGGTTGGTCATAACTTTCCTTCCAAGGAGTAAGTGTCTTTTAATTTCATGGCTGCAATCACCATCAGCAGTGATTTTGGAGCCCCCAAAAATAAAGTCTGACACTGTTTCCACTGTTTCCCCATCTATGCCACAAAGTTATGGGACCAGATGCCATGATCTTAGGTTTCTGAACGTTGAGCTTTAAGCCAACTTTTTCACTCTCCTCTTTCACTTTTATCAAGAGGCTCTTTAGTTCTTCTCCACTTTCTGCCATAAGGGTGGTGTCATCTGCATATCTGAGGTTACTGATATTTCTCTCGGCAATCTTGATTCCAGCTTGTGTTTCTTCCAGCCCAGCATTTCTCATGATGTACCTATGGATAATTTACAAGAATAACTTACAACGTAATTTACAACCTATTACGTCTATAGATTTAATTAAATTGTGAGTCCTGCCTCTTCATTGTATTGCATCACAGATTTATTCTTTTGTAAGTACTAATTAAGAAATTAACATTAAAACAAAAAGGGGGAGTGGGAGGAAGGCTTAAGAGGGAGGGATATATGTATACATATTCACGTTGTTGTACAGCAGAAACTAACACATCACTGTAAAGTAATTATCCTCCAATTTTTAAAAACAAGTGCTTTGAAGTTTTAGTTTTGTTTTCTAATTGCACAGAAACTATAAAATACTGTAGTATTAGAGATAGGGTTTAGAATTCCCAGCTATCTTTTGCTTAAGCACTTAAAAATAGTAATTCATGTATAGTCAGCCTTAATATTCAGGGCCAGTTATGGGAAAGAAGCTTACAGTCTCATATGTTTGAGAAAAAATTGCTTTAAAGATGATTTTAACAAAAACACTAAAAAGGATTACTTTAACATGTAGAAACAAAAATAAGTTGGGTGAATAAGATTTTACTGAGGCCTGTTTCATGTAAGGCAGTATATTAGATGCCATGAAGAAAATGAAAGAAATGTATAAATGGTTCCTGCTTTTAAGAAACTTATAATGTACAAGATTAATAAAATAGTGAGCTAAGAGTTAATCATGTAGTACACAGGCAGCCCTTTTAATCCAAGATTTTCAAAGAACTTGGTGAAAAGAACATTCAGTCAAAAACAAATACAAAATTGCAGCACAGATTTGAATAAAAGGTGTGAGGAAGACCAAAGCCTAGGATGAGCTGGGGCTTGCCAAAATAAATGTGGGACAACTAAAAGGACTCTTGGATCTATATTTAGAGTAGGGAAAAGAACAAGGAAGGTGTAGGCATAATGGTAGAGGCGGATGGCGTAGTATTGACAGATGATAAAGCAAAATTCTCAACATCTATGTAATTTTCATCTCTTATCAGATGTCTTTTGAGCTAGAAAATAGTCTCTGCCAAAAAAAGATGGTATGTGAGACTAAGTATGGATTTGACCTACTTATTTGTAGCAGCATTGGGAAGACTAGAAATATTCTCTATTTGATACTAGACTTAGCTTCTTGAGTGAGCGAAAGGGAAGTATCAAAGGATGGGAGAGGCAGAGGCAGGTGATCCTAGAGAAATCCAGGTGAAAATGCACAAATGACCAGTACATCCACCGGAAACAGTAAAACCAGATGACAGCGCAAAGAAGGCTGTTGGCGATAGGACTAGAGACAAGGTGGTAGAAAATGGAATCTAGAGGTATCAGGTTGGCCGAAAAAGGTTCATTCTGTTAGTAAATAGGTTGTTCAATAAAGTTCTTGGTGAAAATGAAAAATGTGCCTTTTATTTACAGCCAAACAAACTTTTTAGCCAACCCAATATATATGTGCAGAAACTATTCTAGATTCTTAGTGTACATTATCATATGTATGTGTGTGTGTGTGTGTGTGTGTATTAAGATATGATGGCAACCCACTCCAGTATTCTTGCCTGGAGAATACCATGGACAGAGGAGCCTGGAGAGCTACAGTCCATAGGGTTGCAAAGAGTTGGACACAACTGAAGCAACTTAGCATGTGTGCACACATACACACACACACACATATATATCTTAATGAGAGTAGTATTTTGATCCTTGGACTTTTCTGATGTAGAAAATAAGACAACTTGCTCAGGCTATGCAGCTAGCAAGAGGACCAGGTGAGATATGACTCCAGGTCCATATGACTTCACAGTCTCCTCTGTGTGCCAAAGATGGCCCAATAATATGGAATCCAAAGGATAATAAACTAAGGAATCAAAAGTACCCATTGGCATCAAGGAAGTGTGTCAGCAGCTATGAGGGTTCCTGTCTTAGGACTGGAGTTTAGGAGTCTGGTGGCCTTCCCTGGGCAAAGAGACTGGCAGGAAAAAAGTTAGGCGCTAGGCCTATGTGGTCTTGGATATATCAAAAGAATGACCTGTCACAGAGACTAGGACAGAGGCCGGGAATTAGAAATACAATTCAAAGAAGATGACTTGCTGCTGAGGTGCTTAAGTACTTCCTGCTAGGATTCATGCAACCCAGGAGAATGGTAAAGGGAAATCCCAGGGTTATAACTGAGCAGAAGGCCTAGAGAGCAATCTGTCAGATGAGAGAGGACGGCAGAACAGGAGGAGGACAAGAGAAAGGTCTTCAGGCACCAAAAAATAATGAAACTGATAGATTGCTTCGAATGATCTTGTTAACATAAAAGAAAAACAAAACTGATGACAGATATATTGGAGTATGTGTGCTAAGTCACTTCAGTTGTGTCCAACTCTTTGCAACCCTACGGACTGTAGCCCACCAGGCTCCTCTATCTGAGATTCTTCAAGCAAGAATACTGGAGTGGGTTGCTATTTCCTTCTCCAGATATTGGAGCACGGGGTAGCGGGGGAAGGAGAATTAATAAGTATTTAGAAAAATAAGCAAATTTAAAAATTAGTTGATTTTAATTTTAGGATACACTAAAGTTGTAAGAGAAAGGAAACAATTGGAGTACACTTTGGAGTTCTACAGTGAACCCTATTTAAACTCCAGCTATTGGTTGTTTTTGTTTTGAGGTAATATAACTGCACTTAGACAATGGAAAGTTTAGAAGAGGGGTTGGATTGAAAGAGTTAAATCCTCAATAACAATAATAGGAAGTCATTAGGCAATATCCAAAATTGAGAAATAGCCATATAGGTATTTTATTTAGAAATATGAAGTGAAATAACAGAAAAGTGGATAAAAGCATTCAAAGTACTTGCCAGTAGAGAATGGGTCTGGGAGGCATGGGGACAGAGTGTGGCAGGGTTGGGGTAGCCAAAGTGTAGCCGTGATAGCAAAGGACTACTTTCACTGTAATTCCATACTATTTGATTAATTATTACTTATATCCTTATATCATTATGAAAAAACTGCGAGCATTTTAAAACCAGATGGGATTGGATTGATTGAAAAAGAGAAAGGAACCACACCAAAAGCAATTGTGGATCTTCCCAAGAAAGCTTTAGAGAAGCTTCAAGCTCCAGTCAATACATTTAAAGACAAAGAGTAAACTATGGGACAATCATCAGGGTAACTCATTAAAGAACCCTTGAACCTCCTGGAATAGGTGTATCTTCCCCTCTTCTCCTCAGAAACAGAGTTGCTGGTGGCATAAGTTGCCTTTGGCATAAGTTGCCTAAGTTGCCTTAGGCCAATAACCATTGTCAGATTTGTTGTTGCTGTTCAGTCGCTCAGTTGTGTCCGACTCTTTGTGACCCCATGAACTGCAGCACTCCAGGCTTCCCTGTCCATCACCAACTCCCAGAGTTTACTCAAACTCATGTCCATTGAATCAGTGATGCCATCCAACCATCTCATCCTCTGTCATCCCCTTCTCCTATCGTCTTCAATCTTTCCCAGAATCAGGGTCTTTTCCAGGCTCTTCGCATCAGGTGGCCAAAGTATTGGAGCTTCAGCTTCAACATCAGTCCTTCCAAGGAATATTCAAGGTTGAATATTTCCTTTAGGATTGACTGGCTTGATATTCTTGCAGTCCAAGGGATTCTCAAAAGTCTTGTCCAACACCACTGTTCAAAAACATCAATTCTTCGGTGCTCAGCCTTTTTGATGGTCCAGTTGTCAGATTCCTGGGCATGTTTTCAGGCCTGTTAAAACCCAGATTGCTGAGCCCCACCCCCAGAGTCTCAGTAGGTCTAGGGTGGGGCAGAGAATTTGCATTTGTAACAGCTTCCCAGGTGATCCCTAGGCTGCTGCTGGTCTGGGACAACACTGAGAACCACTGAGCTAAGAGGGAAGCTAGAACTGCTCTCTAAAGAAAGCGGGGCAGTGTGCCTACAGAGCCCCTAATCAGGGTGCTGAGGGACGGGAGAGAAACGCAGCCGAGCTTAAGGTAACCCCAGGCCTCCATAACAGACACCAGGAAAAAAAAGGGAAGAGACGGAGTGGGCGATAAGGATAGAAATACACTAAGCAGCCATTTTCCCAGAATAAAGCCCTTCTTCCTTTGATAACTGAGAACTTCCCCAACCTGCTGGCCTGCTGTTCACAGACCTGATCTGAATGCCTGTAAACACTCCTCACCCATCTACCTAAAATACACAATCAGGGCTCCTATTGAGGAAAGAACCATGTGGATAGACTGCAGAAAAAGCCCAAACCAACTCAGACTAATAAACAGAAATGTGTATTATACGTGTGAAGGACAAAAAGGCACGTGAGGAAAATCTGCAGCATAAAAGAGAAGGACTAATGTGGGAAAAAAGCACACAAAGAAACAGCTCACTAGAAGAAGCATAATTCAGGAACATAAGAGAAACACATCTTCTCTTAATTCTAATGAGTAGCCGCAGAGAAAGTTGAGAGCGAATTTCAAGAAACAAGAGCAAGCTGCTACAAAAAAGGAGCCTTCTTGGCTCCTCCAGAGTTCCTCACAGAGTTTGAGGAACCTGAAAAATATGACTACTAGAGTAACAGAAAAAAAGTGAATGAGTGAAATGATGAATGAACAAAGTTAAAGGCCAAATTAGTGATCTGGAAGATAAGCCTAAGGACATCTCCCAAAACATCATGCAGAAAGGCAAGCAAATAGAAGGTATGTGAGAGAAATTGAGTCATAGAAGATGAAGAAAGTCCAATATTTATTAAATGGAAGTTCTGCAAGAAAGGAAACAAAGAGGGGGCAGAGAAATCAGAGAAACAATGAGGAGAAAATACCCTACCCTTAAGAATGAATGATTTCAGATGGAAAGGACCCAGTAAATGCCGAAGCAGAGCAGTTATAATGAGACCCAAAGAAAGGTGCATCTTGGTGAAAATCCAGAATAAAATTCAGGTTAAAACATTTATTTATTTATGCATATTGAAAGTTTCCAGAAAGATAAAGCATATTATCTGCCAAGGAATAAGAATTAGTCTGTAGCCAACGGGAATTTGCTGTATGTCCCATGAAACTCAGAGGCTCTGTATCAACCTAGAGGGGTGGGATGTGGTGTGAGATGGGAGGGAGGTTCAAAAGGGAGGGGCTATCTGTATACCTATGGCTGATTCATGTTGAGGTTTGACAGAAAACAACACAATTCTGTAAAGCAATTATCCTTCAATTGAAAAAAAAAAAAAAAAGAATTAGTCTGACTTCAGACTTGTCCACATGGCTAGATGCTTGGCTGTTTTCCGAAGAGGGCTTCATAATTCGCAGGGCCCAGGGAAAATGAAAATGTGGGACTCCACAAAAAAATTATTAAGAATTTCAAGATCCTGGGGGCTTCTCTGGTGGCTCAGTGGTAAAGAATCCACCCGCCAATTCAAGAGACACGGGTTCAGTTCCCAGTTGCAGAAGATCCCACATGCCTCAGAGCAACTAAGCCCATGTGCCACCAACTACTGAGCCTGGGCCCTAGAGCCCGGGAATCCCAGCTTCGGAAGCCTGTGCTCTGCAAAACAAGAATTCACTGCAATAAGAAGCTTGTGCACCACAACTAGAGAGTAGCTGCTGCTCACCAAAGCTAGAGAAAAGCCTGCACAGCAACGAAGACCCAGTGCAGCCAAAAATAAATAGATACAAGATTTTCGAGATGGGACAGGAGAGACTTAAGCCAAACAAGGGCCCTTCTAAATATAAGGCCTCTTTAATCGGTACTTCAGTTATTTCCAGGTCATTCTCAGCTACCAAGGCTTGTTGTATTTCATGCCGCTCTCTTCCTTGGAGTGAAGGCAGCCCTGCTTCCAAGCTCAGAGAAGCAAAGACTTTGAACCTAAAATTCTATACTCAACCAAACTCTCAATTAAGTAGAAGTGCAAACTGATGTTTCTGGACTTGTCAGAATTTATAAAAATTGACACTTACCCTGTATAAAAAAGAAAAAGCATCTGAGTGGTTTTCAAAAACAAACAAAAAAAACAAAACCCCAGAACTTCCAGAAAAATAAATCAAGGACTCCAAGAAATAGAGTGACTTAAAAAATCAGAAGCAATGGTAGCTGACAATGACCTAGAAGTAAAAGAAGATTAAAAAAACAGGAGATACATTAGGCACTGATGCATCAGTGATTTTTCTTTAGGCTTCAAAAATTTAATAACATTGGATCACATTCTTTTGCTACAGAGCTAATCACTGTTGGTTCAATGGTGAATAACATTTATTTATTTATTTTTGGCTATGCTGGGTCTTCATTGCTGTGCGGGTTTTTCTCTAGTTGTGGCGAGCAGGGGCTTTTCTCTAGTTGCAGCGCAAGGGCTTCCCATGGTGGTGGTTTCTCCTGTTGCGTCTCACGGGTTCTGGAGCATGGGCTCAGTAGTTGTGGTGCTCAGGCTTAGTTGCTCCACGGCATGCTGGATCTTCCCAGACCAGGATGGAACCTGTGTCCCCTGAACCGGCAGGTGGATTCCCAACCCCTGGACCACCAGGGAAATCTCTGAATAAAATTTAAATAATTATAATACTGTCATGGCTTTTTTGTAATGATTTTTATTTTTAGAACTAATCTATAGTCAAAACATATAAAACATGGAAAACTTGACTTATTGCTACAGAACAGAATGTAAATATTTTAAATCTTGATAATGTAAAAAAAATGTCTAATAAAGAAATGAGAGGCAGATGAGAAAAGAAAGGAAATGAAAGGAAATGTGCAAATTTCTTCATCTGTCAGCAGAGTTTCAATAGGATCTGCTTGAATTTGGTAAACCCAGAAAAAAAGGCTTTAGTATTTTATGTGAGATTATAAGATATCCCATAGAAGATGTAAAGAACTGAAATAACATATCTAATAAAACTGGTTAGGGAGAGTAGGCAGCATTATAGATGTGTTAAATTCTCTATTTGCATAGCAGGGAATTAGTAGATACTTTCTACATTGATAAATCAAGAAATAGTCATAAACAAATTATTTCAGTTTGTATCATAACTACCATAAAATGTAAAGCAGAAAATCTTGACAATGGTGGCTTCTGAGGAGTGAGTCTGAGAGAGCAGTTTGGGGAAGGGAATGTGAAGTTTATTTTCCATCTTATACTTTTATTTTATACTTTTTTGTATCATTCTAATTTTGTTATGTGCATGCATTATTTCTAAAATTACAAATCAGTTAAGCAAAAAAGGAAACGAGGGAGATAGAGATGAGCAGGAGCCATTATGATCTAAATTTTACTTTCTTTCCTGATTACTAGACTAGTAGATCAGACTCTTGAAAGTTCCTTGGACTGCAAGGAGATCAAACCAATCAATCCTGAGGGAAATCAACCCTGAATATTCATTGGAAGGACTGATGCTGAAGCTGAAGCACCAATACTTTGGCCACATGACTCGAAGAGCCAACTCACTGGAAAAGACCCTGCTGTTGGGAAAGATTGATGACAAAAGGAGAAGAGGGCAGCAGAGGATGAGATGGTTAGACTGTGTCACCGACTCAGTGGCATGAATCTGAGCAAACCCTGGGAGATATTGGCAGACAGGGGAGCCTGGCATGCTACCGTCCACAGGGTCGCAGAGTCAGACGCGACTCAGCAACTGAACAAAGGAAAGGCCAAGGGGATAACTGAGTGCGAGGGCTGATGGCTGGTAGTTTCAGACTGAGGGAAGGCCTCATGAGAAAGTGGCTAAATGACTCAGACACGATAGTGATGAAGGACTGGTAGTCTGGCTACCTGGGACAAGTATTCCAGGCAAAAGAGCTAGTGTACAGGCTCACGAGCAGGAATTTACCCTGTAAATTCCAGGAACAGCAAGGAGGCCAGAGTGGCTGGGGTAGAAAAAGCAAAAGGGAGTGTTATTGGGGAGGATATGAGAGAAGAAAGGGGATAGGGCTAAGAACCATCAAAATTTCCTTTTAACTCTATGGAGCATTTATAATTGTATAAACTGCATTATCAGTCATATTCTTGACAGGCAAGAGCTATCATTTCAACTAGGCATTGATGAGAACCAAACCATCTGTGTACAAATTTATATACCTGATGACTGAAAGAATTTTCCGGTCTAGCTTCTGGTTCCAAATATTTAAAAACCTAGTTTCTCCTCCCTTATTCACAAGTTTCATAGAAAATTCCTGACATAAAACAGGGTGAATCTACAAAGTGGGCAGTAGACATATCCTGATTCACAGCCCAGTGATGAAGCTGGCTCCTTCTGGCTCACAGGAGTCCATTGTCAGGTTTTCAGAAATTTGGGGAATCTATCGTTGAACAGAGACATTATTAAAAGTTAAATAGATGAATAATAACTAAAATATAATAAATACTCAAAACTCATCATCTCCCAATTATCTCACTACATTTTACCACTACTATGCTGTTAAGGTTGTTTACATCTATTGAGTCTATCATATGTGAATACTATATAATGGTGTGTCCTCTTTCCAGCTCTGCTTACAGTGATGTTACATTGACAGCTTGAAATGTGCGCCGGTGGGAGTATTTACAATATGTTGCTATAGTTGTTCATTCGCTTAGTCATGTCCGACTCTTTGAGACCCCATGGACTGCAACAGGCCAGGCTTTTCTGTCCTTCACCAACTCCTGGAGCTTGCTCACACTCATGTCCATCAAGTCAGTGATGCCATCCAACCATCTCATCCTCTGCCTCCTCCTTCTCCTTTTGCCGTCCATCTTTCCCAGCATCAGGGTCTTTTCCAATGAACTGGCTCTTTGCATCATGTGGCCAAAGTATTGGAACTGCAGCTTCAGCATCAGTCCTTCCAATGAATATTCAGGACTGATTTCCTTTAGGACTGACTGATCTCCTTGCAGTCCAAGGGACCCTCAAGAGTCTTCTCCAGCACCACAGTTCGAAAGCATCAATTTTTTGGTGCTCAACCTTCTTTATGGTCCAACTCTCACATCCATACATGACCACTGGAAAGTCCATAGCTTTGACTAGACGGACTTTTTCCAACAAAGTGATGTCTTTGCTTTGGAAATCAGCAAACACCACAAATCCACTGCTAAACATTCACTAGCGCACTGCAACCTGGTAGCCATTCCTACCCCAGGACAGCTAGCCATCAAATAACAGTACACAGACGTGACTACAACGTACACAAATATGTTCCACAAAAACAACAAAATGAAACTCCAACTCAAATTTTCCTTAGCTGTAGCTACTCTCAACAGGAGAATAAGTGTAAATATTTACTTATTTATTTATTTATTCAGCTGCATCGGGTCTTAGTTGCCACATACAGGCTTAGTTGCTCCTCGACATGTGGGAAGGGATCAAACCCATGTCCCCTTCCCTCAATCAAGGGCAAGATGGATTCTTAAACACTGGACCACCAGGGAAGTTCCTTGCCCATTTTTAAAAGCAAGATTATGTGAATACTCTGCTAGGGCACCTCCTTAGACGTTGGAAGAAGCTCCAACAAGTTAGGGGCCCTGGAACGTAAGCTTCATTAGCTTCATGGTAAATTTGCCTCTGCTCCAGTACTTTGGAGATGTTTCAGTAGCTCCCCCTAGGGTGGACTCTAGGGCTGGAGGCAAGTGGGGTGTGGGGACAGCGAGAGCCCTGGGGCCACACACATTCTCCACGCTCTGCTCTCCTGCACATATTCTGGAAGGACTTCGTGTTCCCCTCCAGTCTTCCTATCTGAATGTCCCTGCCCTACTGGCATGGCTTTCTTATTCTTAGTTGCCAAATCTACATTAATTTGCTAGGAGCGCTGCAACAAAATGCCATTGACTGGGAACTGTAAACAATAGAAATCATTTTCTCGTGGTTCTGGAAGCCAAAAGTCCAAGATCAAGGTGTTGGCAGGATTGCTTCCTCCTGTGGCCTCTTTCCTTGGCTTGGAGACCACCATCCTTATGCTGTCCCTCTGTGCTCTCATGTTCCTGCTGTCCAAATTTTCCTCTTCTTCTGAGGACACCAGTAAGATCAGATCAGGGCCCACTCCAAAGACCTCACCTTAACTTCATCATCTCTGAAGATATTATCTTTAGATACAGTCACATTCTGAGGTACTGGGGGTTAGTACCTCAACAGCTGAATTGGTGGTGGGTAGGGGGGTCACAATTCATCATATAACACTATCCTCCCTGGAGACACTAAGCCTCAGACTCTTATCCTACCATTAACATTGACAGTGAAAAGACCACTAAAGGACTTGACTTATCAAGAAGGAAAATACAGCAGTAAGTGTTTTAAAAACTATCACACTGTTACAGAATGATTCAATAGGGATCCATAAAGAATAGGAATCAGAACTAGGGTTTGGAAGCTATAGGGAGGCAGGTTTTAGTTTTGCATGAAAGTACTGTGCAGAAGTGGTACTGCCTGGTACCCAAAGAGCTCTCCATCACCTAATGCATTCAAAGAGAACTCAGCTATCAAAAAGAAATACCCACATAAGGTTTCATTTATTTATGGTTGTGCTGGGTCTTCATTGCTAGGCATGGGCTTTCTCTAGTTGCAATGAGTACGGGCTACACTCTAGTTGCAGTTGCATGGTCTTCCCATTGCTGGTGGCTTCACTTGTGAAGTCTGGGCTCTAGGGTGGGCAGATTTCTGTAGTGGCAGCTCACGGGCTCTAGATCATGGGCTCAGTAATTATTGCAGAGGCTTTGTTGCCCCATGGCATGTAGAATCTTCCCAGACCAGGGATCAAACCCATGTTTCCTGCGTTGGCAGGTGGACTCTCAACCACTGGATCACCAGGAAGTCCACAGATAAGGTTTTGAATTAGATGATCTTCAAAACACTACTCACCCCACATTCACCAATTTTTTTTTACAACCAAGATGGCAAACACACTCCTAGATTCAGCAAATTTTTTATTTTTCAAATGTAGGATAGATTATAATTCAAAATATATTTCACAACTTAGAACTATGGCTCAGTAATTTAAAGTCATTTTTCTTTAACATTTTTTCTGGGAAAGATCTGAAATGATCGAGAAGAAAAACGAAAACAAAAATTTCCCAAGCTCCAAGATTTGAAATTCAAGAAAAAGGTTTCAGATCTCAGCACGAAATGATCCAAAATAGGCAATATAATTTTTACATCTCTTGGAAAAATACTGAGTCATATTGCCCACCCACATCTTACAAAAATAACAGAAATCCAATGATTCAAGCAAGATACACTCTGCCATTGTCTGAAGCAAACATTTGAGTCATTCAGGAAAATGAGGAGCAAAGTCTCGTCAGTGACAGAAGTTTAAATACTGTGTCCCAAGGAAAATTTTGGAGTGAGGAATTTTTTCCAGCTTCAAACATGACTTTCCTTGCACCCCTGGTTACCCGAAGACCAGAAATCACCCTCTGCCATGAGAACAACACAGAGCGTTCGCTGAACGGGCGGAGCATGGCCAGGAATCCAGCCAGCAGTTATTTGGACTCAACAAACAGTCCCCAGGGAGAAAACGACATATCCTGGATGAAGGATGCAAAAGGCTTGCTAGAGACCCTCACAGCCCAGGGCAGAAGGAGGCCACACCTCATCCACCCTCTGAACTCCCTCTCCCAGACTTTCTCTTTTTCTAGATTCAGAAGCCACAGCCTAGGGGCTTTCCTGGGGGTCCAGTGCTTAACACTCCCAGCTCCCACTGTAGGGGACACAGGTTCGATCCCTGGCCAGGGAACTAAGATCCCGCATGTCACAGAGTGTGGCCAAGAAAATTAAAAGAGTTTGGACAAGAGTTTGAATATAGAGCCCAAACCTGTTTGGCTTTTGAGGTGTGAGTTGCCCTAGGTTGGCAGGCCTGAAAGCCTCTCTTTCCAGAACAAAATACCCTCACTCCAGGAAAGGAAAGTAGAAAAGGTGTCTTGTGTGTGCCAGGGAGTCTAGCCTGAAACACTGAACGGTGGGTAAAATGAGCACAGAATAGACCTGAGAGGTCACATGTGCTCAGTCCTGCTGAGGTGACACCCTCTACACCCTGGTGGAGAACAGGTCGCCTGAAGTTTCCTGACTTCACGGATAGCATGCCCTCACCCCCTCCTCCTTGGGGATTCCCTGGCGGCTCAGTCGGTAAAGAGACCACCTACAATGCAGGAGACCCAGGTTCAATCCCTGGGTTGAGAAGATTCCCCAAGAGAAGGAAATGGCAACCCACTCCAGCATTCTTTCCTGGAGGATTCCATGGAGAGAGGAGCCTGGCGGGCTACAGTCCATGGCATCCATCGCAAAGAGTCAGACATGACTGAGTGACTGACTAAACTGCCACCACCACCTCCTCCTTGTGCCCTGCTCACACCAGGCAGATGACGAATATTGGTTGGAATCATGAAAGGAATACATGAATAAAATAGGTTTCTGAAAAGCCGTGTGTTTTTCTGGAAAGCTCAGTCTCTCCGTGAAGGCTTCACCTTAGCAGTGTTTCATTAGCACTGCCCACACCGGACCTGGGGTGTCCTGCACTCACTCCCCAGGGACACGGGGTCTAATTAATTGGTCCACAGACGCAGAAGTTTTTATCACCCTTCTGTTTTCATTTGTCTGACCCTCAACCATTGTTAAGGGGGCCGGGCCAGCATCCTTTGACTCCTGTCATTGACCTCTGACCTTTCAGTTGTTTTCAGTGGTTTCTCTGTCTGGGAGCAACAGGGAGGCTGGGGAGGGGAGAAGGAAGTTCAAGTGTCTACTAAGCATCAGTGGAAGAGATTCTCTTTTGATGAGAATCCAAAAGAAAGCCTTGAAGTAGACAGCAACAGAGTAGAGGGAGAGAGGGCGAGAACCAGATAAAGAATCTTTTTCTCTGTGTTAAATACTGGTGACCCTGAAGGTGGAGACAGCCAAGAAGCATCAGCTCAGACAAGCTCAGTAGCACCCGGGAAAAACATTCTCCACGCACGGTAATCATATATCCGTTCTCATTAACTGGGCTGAAGCAAGAGCCTCCATTTCCCCTGTTCCTCATCTTGGTCACAGAAAGCAGGCAGGATGTTATGGTAGCTGAGAGCACAGGCTCAGAGCATCACCCACCAGAGTTCGCACTCCAGCCCCATCAACAAATACCAGCGTGATCTTGGGCGAAACTCCCACGTGCATGGTCGGGCTGAGTTAACAGAACCTGCCTCATGAGGTTGTTGTAAAGATTCAATGAGGTAGGAGTATAACGTGTTTAGAAAGACCCTGGGACATAGCAAATCTCGGTAAATCTGAACAGTTAGTCTTTTATTTTCCAGAACTTTCTCCTTCCATATTCCTTTATTTATTATTATTATTTGGCTGCGCTAGGTCTTCATTGCTGCTCGGGCTTTCTCTAGTTGCAGCGAGCGAGGAATACTCTCTAGCTGTGGTAGCTTATCACATCACAGAGCATGGGCTCTAGGGTGTGCAGGCTCAGTGGTTGAAGCACGAGGGCTCGGTTGCCCCACAGTATGTGGAATTTTCCCAGACAGGTATCAGACCCACGTGCCCTTCATCAGCAGACGGATTCTTAACCACTGGACTACCAAGGAAGTCCTATTTGAGGGAGAGTGGTAGATGGCTACAAAAACCTGAAGACATGATGAAACAAATGTCTCTGAGGAATAAAAAGGAAATAGGGACACTTAGTGAAAGAGAAATACATTTAATGGGAAAGATACACAAATACCCTTTTGAAGACTGTAATCACTTTGATATTTGGGAACATTAAAATGTGCTGTGTATATAGCCCACCAGGCTCCTCCATCCATGAAATTCTCTAGGCAAGAATACTGGAATGGGTTGTCATTTCCTTCTCCAGGGGATCTTCCCAACCTAGGGGTTGAACTTGGGTCTCCTGCACTGGAGGTGGATTCTTTAGCACTGAGCCATCAGGGAAGCCCATAACTTCTCATCAAATGCTTTATATAGCAACTGTAAGAGCATAGCTTACCTAAGAATTAGCTGTAAATTTATCAGTTGACTTTCTTGGTATATGTTTTGAATTCTTGTTGTGAACGAAACTAATGTCAAAGGAAACTGACTTGTCAGTTTTTGCCTGTTTTATGAGAATCAGACAAAATCTAAGAACTGGGTGTTGGAGGTGGGGGGTAGGGGTCAGCCTTGTCGTAAAACAAAGAAAGTCATTATGTTCTCTGTATTCAGTGTCCTCCACTGTGTCAAAAAGATACAGAAAGCCCTGGTTTCCAGAAAAGGAGCTGAGAATAAAACGAACCCAGATTCATAGAGAACATCTTGTTTTTTCTCCCCTAGTTTTCTAATCAGTCTTGTTTTGTGTGCTGCCACTAACATTGTCAGCTTTTCTCTTTGTTTCCTTTTTATCACTTTCAAGGATTTTGGAAGAATAAAGTTTCATCCATTCCCAGCTAGTTCAAATGGTAAAGAATTTACCTGCAATGCAGGAGACCTGGGTTTGATCCCTGGGGTCAGGAAGATCCCCTGGAGAAGGGCATGGCAACCCACTCCAGTATTCTTGCCTGGAGGATTCCATGAACAGAGGAGCCTGGCAGGCTACAGTCCATGTAGTGGCAAAGATTCAGACATGACTGTGACTAACACACACACACACACACACACACACAATGAATTTCCCTATCTTTCCCACGCTAGATTATTTCTGGAAGAAACGTATGTCATTTGTTGGTTCACTCAATAAATATTAAGGCTCCCGCCCCCCATCTAGTGTGCCAGGCACGGTGGTCATGGATATAAATACAGGCATGACCCCTGTCCCTCTGGAGCTCACAGGCCGGGGAGGAGAAATTTGTCCAGGAGTAAATGCAGTGCAGAGTTACAGGAGAAGAGCCTGGTGTTCAAAAGACGCCCTGGGGGATGGTGCCGTCCAAGGGGAGAGGAGGCTGAGCCTGCTCCTGGGTGGGAGGGTTAGGAAAGCTTTGGGGAGAAGCAGTTGAGGACTCCTTTTCAGCTACACTTTCCAAATGGACTTCCTCTTTCACATGCTGTAGGACTCAGTGGGGGTGGGGGTCTCTGGAATCTTTGGGAGCCACTACGTGCAAAGGTCTCACGGAAGCATGGTAGGACTTTTTAGAGTCTCAAAATTAGCTGACATTGGAACTTTCCTGGTGGACCAGTGGCTACGACTCCCTACTCCTAATGCAGGAGGTCTAGATTCAATCCTTGGTCTCGGAGCTAGATCCCATGAGCTGCAACTAAGAGTTCGCCTGCCCCAACTAAAGAGCCCACATGGCCCAACAAAGATCAAAGATCCTGAGTGCCACAACTAAGACCCAGCACAGCCAAATAAATGAGTTAGTTAAAATAAATATATATTTTTTAAATTAGCTGACATCATCAGTGTTTCTTGGGAAGAGATATCTGACAGAGAGATCAACCCAGCCTACATTTCCTTACTCATTTGGTGTCTGTTCAAAGCCTACTGCAAGCCCAGAGGCTAGTCCTCCTGACTGCCTTTGCAGAGCTTCCCTAGTTCAACCCAGAAGTCATTCCTTTTTTAAAAAAAAATAATTTTGTTTCTTTATTTATTTATGTTTGGCTGTTCTGGGTCTTCATTGCTGTGAGGGCTTTTCTCTACTTGCAGCAAGTGGGGGCTACTCATTGTGGTGGCTTCTCTTGTTGCAGAGCACATGGGCTCAGTAGTTGCGGCTCCTTGACTCTTAGAGCACAAGCTCAGTAGTTGTGGTATACAGGCTTAGTTGCTCCGTGGCATGTGTGATCTTCCCAGACCAGGGATTGAACCCATGTCTTCTGCATTGGCAGGTGGATTCTTCACCATGGAGCCACCACGGAAGCCCAGAAGTCATTCTTATCAAGGACAGCAATCCTTATATCTTGAAGTCCTTTGGGCACCTCATGTTTCATGAGCTTCTTTGTGTTTTGTAAATGCTCACAGCACCTTATCAGGGGACCCCCTCAAAGAGTCCCTGCATAGTTTCAGTGTTGGTTTCCTTCCAGACATCTCTTCCTGAAGATGGTGTCTACCCAAGTGGCTTTTATGGTGATAAAAGATCATGACTGACAGATGAGTATCTTCTCTGTAGTAATATCTTAGGACTTAGTACAAGAAAGAATGAGAAAGGAACCAGAGTCTGGATGGAAGGGGAATGAGCAGATGGACTGAGTTAAAGTCCCAGGAGAGGAGCAAGCTACAAATCTCAGGCTTCCAGGGTCTCGGGAGCAAGGAGACAGTGCAGAGGGCAGGAAAATTCTTCCAGACCCCATCACTGCCCCATCTTCTTCATATGAACACCAGGTCCTACAGACAGAGCCCTCCTCTGGCTTCTAGAAGTGTTCATCCTCTGGTCTACCTTCCCCAGATTTAGAGATAAATATGGTTTTCTCAGTAGTCATGTATGAATGTGAGAACTGGACCATGAGGAAGGCTGAGCACTGAAGAACTGATGCTTCTGAACTTTGGTGCTGGAGAAGACCCTTGAGAGTCCCCTGGACTGCAAGGAGATCAAACCAGTCAATCCTAAAGGAAATCAACCCTGAATGTTCATTGGAAGGACTGATGCTGAAGCCGAAGCTCCAATACTTTGGTCACCTGATGCAAAGAGCCGACTCGTTGGAGAAGACCTTGATGCTGGGAAGGATTGAAGGTGGGAGGAGAAGGGGGCAACAGAGGATGAGATGTTTGGATTCATCACTGACTCAATGGACACGAGTTTGAGTAAACTCTGGGAGACAATGAAGGACAAAGAAGCCTGGTGTGTTGTAGTCCTCGGGGTCACAAAAAGTTGGACATGACTTACTGACCGAATAACAACAACAGATGTCTCAGGTTCCCAGGCACACAGACTCTGGGACACACACTGGCATACAGGAGGTTTACTGGAAAGGCCCTCAGGTTTAATGATGGGCAAGGAGTGAAGGTTGCAGACTCAGGCAGAGGGAGGAGCTGAGCTGTGAGGGGGTCATGAGAAAGGCTCACTCCCCCACAGGGAGCTCTGGAGCTGGGATAACCCCTCAGAGTGTCCAGAATCGAGGTAAGGGGGCCATACCCCAGCACTGACCAGTCAAAGGATGTGGCCTGTCCCTGGAGGAAGGAGGTAATCTTGAACAAGGAGACCAACTCCTGGCAGGGACTCAACTCAAGAGTGGAGACCACCTGCTCCCAGCAGCACCCTCAGAACCCACTACTGAGTGATGTGATTACATTAAAAGTGACTAATCATTACCCCTACTTCTCATTTTGTGTCTACGCTGGGTGATAAACACGTTGTGGGAAAGTCCTGCCTTTCCAGTTCTAAGCATCCCCTCGATCACCACGCCATGGTTCCTGAAGGCGTCCCCAGACAGGATTACCAGGTGGTTCTGCCATAACCAAACTCAGTCCTTCATGCTACAGAGACACCAGCCATGAAAAACTTGTCTGCAGAAGACTGTCATCCTAGCTCGGGATCCCTCATCTTCTGGTCAGGAAGCCAAAAGTCAAGAGCGCCTCTCAGAAGCTCAACCTCCTACTGACCCAGAAACTTTAGTACACACAGTGGGTCCCAGAGCACAGCCCTGGGTCCAGCCTCAGCATCACCTGGGAACTTGATAGACATGCAAATTCTCACAGCCCGGACCTCTGAATCCGAAAGGTGGGGCCAGCTACAAGTGTTCTAACATGCCCTCCTGTGACTCAGGCCCACTCTTTGGGAGCTTGGCTTTAGTGATGCAGCCTCCAAGGGCCACACCTGGCTGGGGAAGACAAGGGCAAGCATGGAAGGGCAGAGTATCAAGGGCAAGGTGTCCATCCAAGGACTCACTCTGGCTGGGGAACAGGGGAAGGAGCCAGGCAGGCCCGATGCCACCTGAGACGAGGTGCGACAAAGGTGGACGAGCATCTGTGAGGGCACCCCCCCTCCTACTGTGTTCTAAGGGTCCCTGGGCTGGGCTGTGTTTCCTTACCGCAGTGGAAGGGAGGTGCCCTGGCTGCCACTTCCTTGGTGGAGAAAAAAACAAACTTCTGCCCAAGCCACGCCCCTCTGTGGGAAGGAGAAGTGAAACGGGGCTGCAGACCAGAGGGAGGGGGGCCAACTGAGGTCCTCCAGAGACACCAAGACTTTCTGGTTTAGTCTGCCTGCACAACCCCAGCTGTTCTAGGAAAACAGAAGTGGCTCCCTGAAGAAGCTGCTTCCATTTCTGTAACTGCTCATGAAGCAAGAATTTACTGAAACCTGTACGAGTGCTGAACACAAAAGACAGAGCTTTGTCTGACAGGTTCGTGGAGCCCAGTTAAGAGAGACAGGAGTCACTCACCTGAATGAGCAGCAGATGGACTGGCTTGTATCAGCAAGAAGAAGATACAGGAAGACGGAGGAAGATGCCCCAGAAGAAGCTGGAAGGAAGAAAAGGCCCTGAGGCCAGGAGGACAGGAGGGGAGAGAGTTGGAGGCATGAAAGTGAAGGACCAGAAACCAGGAGGCTGGGAGACCAGGGAGGACTCAGGTCCACTAAAGTCGAGAATCCCAAGCTGCACAAAGGGTCAAGTCTGCCTGGGTGCCCTCTTCCATAGGGTGGCCAGATAAAATACAGGATGTTCGGTTCCATTAGAATTTTAGACAAAGCAAAGAGTAATTTTTAGTATAAGTGTGTCCCAAATATTGCAGAACTTTTTGTTCTAAAATATTATCCGTTGTTTATATTTTCTAGTTTGTCCCCTGTTCTACAGTAGCATCTTGTGAAGTAGTTGTAGTACCACCATCATTCCCATTTACAGACAAGCAAACTGAGTCATGGAGTTGCCCATGGCCACACAACTAGCAAGTCTGTTTCCACAGTCCATGCTCCCAGCTTCTGAGCTACCTTACAGAGTTTTGCATCCATCAGACCTTGATGCAAAGTCTGGCTCTGCCACCCACTAGGTAAGGACCTAGTAACAGTCACCTCTGGCAGGTAGTTGAACCTCTCTGAGCCTCAGTTTCCTCAAGGAGTTCCCGTCTCAGCACTTTTGCGCAAATTAAGTGACGTAACTGAACAAAATGGAAGCCCTCAATAAATGGTACTTTGATGATGAAGGGGAGGAAGATGAAGATGATGGTAGTGATGCCTGGCCTTGAAAAGCATTAAGAGGGTCACTTATGTTACAGAGAATGGGCTACCAGCTGGGCTGGAGCAGATTCTACCATTTCTTCCACCTTTTTATGCAGCCTTCTCCGAGACCTGGCTCTAGTCTGCTCAGTTCTCTAACGAGTCTCCTTGTCCTGACCTGAGCTGCCCCATCCCCTGTATGTCAGAGGCTTCTTTTCCAGAGCTCCCAGGAGCCTGTGAGTCCAGAGTCCCTCCTTACTGGAGGCAGGGGTTCCCTCCCTGCCCTGCTAGCTCACGTTCTTGCCTGTAAGCAGTACAGGCCTTTCCTCTTATCTGTCAGCCCCTTGGTTCTCTGTGCAGATGTGCCTACCTCCCAGTTCTTGCTGCCAGTGGGGAAAAACTCCAACAGATGGAGTATTTTGCGCCCATCGCCAACCACACATGACAAACGGTTTCCCCTCTCTGTTATGCAACTCAGTCTGCCTCAGACTGCCAGTGCGCATGCTCGGAACTCATTTAATCTCGGAACTCATTTAATCTACATACGCACTGAGTAAGATCCAGATAGAAACTATCTGGTGATTGGGTTCAGTTTTAGTCATTTCCTGCCTTCTCAGGACAAGTCAGGTCGAGAGTTTCGCTCCTGGCCCCTCAGCTTCCCACTGAAGCCGCCTCCCACCTCCAAGGTCCCCTCTTAGCAATGGGGCATCCCTGACAGAACAACCTCACCCTCTAATACCTGGGCTAGGTGTCTGAGGTGCTGGGGACCTAAGCCGCTTCAGTCGTGTCCGACTCTTTGCGACGCTATGGACTGTAGTCTGCCAATCTCCTCTGTCCATGGGATTCTCCAGACAAGAATACTGGAGTGGGTTGTCATGTCCTCCTCCAGGGGAATCTTCCCCACCCAGGGATCGAACCCACATCTCTTATGTCTCCTGCACCGGCAGGGGTTCTTTACCACTAGCGCCACCTGGGAAGCAGGACCATGACTGTTTACACGTTTATTCCTCATGACTTTTTACCATCAGTGCATCATGTAGGTATTAATTCTAGTAAATAAACTTTTAAAAAATGTTTGGTCAGTTCTCTCATTAGACTGCTCTGTCTCCCGGGATTGAAAGGGCCACCATCAGCCCTGACCTTCAAGAGCCATAGCTGGCTCTCAATGTGATGGTGTGACTCTTTCATTTCAGGCTGTGTTCTAAGCAGTGCAGATTACAGCAGAGAAAAAGAGAGAGAACTTCCTTCTTTCATGGGGCAAATAATATTTTGGACCCAGATACCAACCATGTGGTCACTCCCACGTCTCTAAGTCACTTTCTTACCTTGACTTCAGGACATGGGGCCTCGCCTGCCTACCAGTCTCTGGCTCGGCACGCCCCTAACTGCCAACTGTGACGGACATCTCCAGATCTTACCTGTTCCCATGCCCCTCACCTGTGTGGTCCCTGTGAGTTTCTAGCCTTTTTCAGACCCTCCCAGCCCTAGTGCTGAGTCCTAACCCGAAGACCCTCAGCCACCCACCCTGGGACATTGACAACACCCAGAGTCTGGCCATCTGGCTCTCGAAAACCGTCCCCCAGCTCCCTGCCAAGCTGTCCTACAGACTGGCCCTCAGTTCCCTAGGAAACTAAAGGTTGAACTGGCTGCCAAGTCAATGGAGGGTTTTGGCCATGTGGTTGGCCACCTGGGCAGGAAGCTTGCTCATTGCTTTCTTACCTGGCACTTTCCCTTTCTGAACTCTGGAGCCCAACCCTATCTGAGTCACCTGGGCCTTGGAAACCTGTTGCTTTGAAGTCACGTACAACTTGGAAACCCAGTCCTGCTGGATCACAGGCACTGTGCATATCTGATGAGGGTTCTGCCTTAATTAAATCTTTAGGTCTCTGAAATATCTCTTCCTGTTTCTGGTGTTCCCCCTGGATGCCCTAAACCTGTGAGAGCTGGACCCCAAGAACTGGTCCCCCTGTCCCTAGAAACTAACTCACCAGAGACTTGGTTACATTCCTAGATCAACAACACCCTAGGGCCGTGTCAGAGTCTTGCCTTCACTCGCCCCTCGGCTCATTCATCTATTCAAACAGGCAACAAATGTTTACAGAGCACGTGCTTTGGAGCCAGGTAATGTGCATGTTGCCCAACAAGGAATGGTGAGACATGCTTCCCAGACCAGGGGAGTTCCCAGCCCATTGGAAGGTATCCAAGCAGATCTAATCAGTGTTGTAGATCACTTCAACAATGTGATCAGTGTCACAGTGGGATGGAGCAAGTTCAAGGTACTAGGGGAACACTAGGAAGGCATCTAATTCATGCCCAGGGGTGCAGGGACTGTCTTCCTCAGTGAGCGATGTGGAGTCTAAGCTGCATCCTGAAAGGCAACAAGAGCTGGTGAATGGGTTCAAGTGGGAATGGCAGATCTCACATGAGAAAAGCCTCAGGGAAACTGAAAAGGTCAACGTGACTGGGGCAGTTTGGAGGAAGAGGCAGGGCCCAACCACAGAGGAGTTGGTTGGCATCCTGAGGGCAATGGGGAGCCATCGGGGGGTCTGAGTGGTACCCACTGCACCTGCTTTGCTCTTCATGACCAAGGGCTATACTCTGGGAAGCTTGCTCAGCCACCTGATGGAGAACGAGTGAGAGGGAAGGCAGGTCCTGGGCAGGAAGGGGCGACCGTGGCAGGATTCCAAGCATGTGATGATAACAGCTTGCACCAAGGGAGTAGTAAAAAGGACTGGGAATGTAAGATCAATGGGACTTAGTGGCTGACTGGGCGTGAAGTGTGAGGGGAAGGGGAGGGGTCTGGAGGCCAGGATGATGGACGATGGGAGCGTGGTGGTGCCATAAATTGTCATCAAGGGACAGAGGAGGAATGAGAGACAAGGCCCTGGACAGGAAGAGCAGTGCTGACTCTAAGGTGGCCACGGGTGAGGGAGTTGTGTCTGCAGGAGCCATCTCGGCCAAAGACAGAGGTCTGAGAGAGGCGCACCCAGAGTAGCTGAAGCCACGCACACTGCCGAGTGAAAAGAGCCGAAGGCTGACGAGGGAGCATGAAGACGTAGGAATTTTTATAATCCTGGGACTTCCCTGGAGGTCCAACGGTTAAGACTCCAGGCTTCCACTGCAAGGAACATGCGTTCAATCCTTGGCTGGGAATCTTATAAGACCCAACATGCTGTATGGCCAAAAGTAAGTAAAACAAAATGATGAAGAAAAATATTATTGAAAAAGAAACATAGTCTCAAAGTGTCTTCCGTACAGGACACTTTTATTATCACCAAAATGTAACTTTACAATGTAAAAACATTGACGTTACTAACAAAAGTAACTTTACAATGAAGACACCTGCCAGATACCACCGTCACCCAATGATCAAAATGAACATCGCCACTAATGGGGCAGACAGACATCACGGGCCTCCCGGTATGAATCACTGAGAAGGAAACATCACTCCTGTGACATTCCTGCCCAAAATTCATAATCTGAGTCTAATCATGAGGGAACATTGGACAACTCCATATCGAAGGACATTCTAGCATTCTTATTTAGCTAGGAAAGTAATCAAGACTCTGGTGACTCACAGACATGGTTCCTAGGGGCAGGGTGGCCAGTTCTTGGTGTACAGCTCTCAGTGGCCTAGGACATCCAGGAGGAACCCCAGAAACGAGATATTTCAAAGACCTAAAGATTTAACTAAGACAGGGCAAAATAACTGGCCTGTGGTCTTAAAAAATTTCAAGATTATGAAAGACACGGAAAGGCTAAGGAACTGTTCCAGATTAAAGGGGACTAAGTCACAAACATTAACAACTAAAGAATTTAATGTATGATCCTAGATTAGATCCTGTATCAGGAAATACAAGATACAACTGATACAATTGCTCTGTGATAATTAGCAAAATTTGAGATAAAGTTTATAGTCAATATAGACATTAGTACTAAATCAGGGGTTTTAAAATTTTGATCTGACTTTTGTCACTGTACTGTGTAAGAGAAAGCCCTTTTTAGGAAAAACCAATAGAAGTATTTGGAGCTAAAGGAGAATTATCTCTGTAGCTTACTCTCTATAGTTCAGGAAAAAAGTAACATAGATAGATAGATGATAGGTAGAGAGATAAGTAAACAGATAAGGATAAAGCAAATGTGATAAAATGTTAGCTAGTAACATTTGGGGAACCTGGGTACAGGTATTCTGGAATTCTTTGTGGCATTGTTTTCAACTTTTCTGTAAATCCCAAATTATTTTGAGGTGTGTATTAAAGGCTCGACATTTACTAAGTAGTGTCGAAACTGGCTTGTGAGTTGTTCCTCCAAAAATTTCAACTCTCATTTCTACCCCTGCCTTTCCTTTGCAATGTAACCAAGACTTCAAATGTTAGTCGCTTAGTTGTGTCCGATGTTTTTTCAACCCCATGGACTGTAGCCTGCCAGGCTCCTCTGTCCATGGGATTTCCCAGGCAAGAATAGTGGAGTGAGTTGCCATTTCCTTCTCCGGGGGATCTTCTCAATCCAGGAATCAAACTAGTGTCTCCTGCCTTGGCAGACAGATTCTTTACCACTGAGCAACCTGGGAAGCCCAAGACTTCAAACAGCATTCTTTTTTATTTTTTTTAATTGTGATAAAGAAATACATAACAGTAAACTTACCATCTTAACCACTTTTCAAGTGCACAGTTCAAAGTGCCAAGTATATTTACATTGCTATGCAACAGCTCTTGGTAAGTCTGAAAGTATTTTCTTTTTTTTTAACTTTAAAAGTAAGAAGCTTTATTTTATATTGGAGTATAACTGATTAACAATGTTGTGACAGTTTGGGGTGGATGTCATGAAAGTATTTTTAAATAAAAGTTTTTTAGGGGCTTCTCTGGTGGTCCAGTGGTTAACAATCTGAGATTCCACTGCAGGGGCACAGGTTCAATCACTGGTCAAGGAACTAAGATCCTACATGTTGTGCAGTGGCCAAAAAATAAATAAAAATTTCAAAAAGCAAAGAAAACAGCAGAGGAAGAGGTGCCCTGGGAGGAGACAAGAAAGAATAGGCACAGAGGAAGCAAGAAAATACAAGACAGTAAGGTGATGGCAGCCCCGGGATGAGAGTGTCAGGATATTGAGCAGGAACTTGTGGTCTGAAGGGTCAGCTCGGCAGACAGGTCACGAAATGTAAGGGGGAGACAAACAAGACAAACAAACCACAACCCCAAGAGTTTGCTCTAGGAAACATCTCCATTCTCCTTCCACAGGTGCTAATGGTGGGGAGGGAAGCCTAGAATATTCTTTGAAACCACTGACTCCATGAAAGAAAAGTTGGCCTCTTCTTTCTGAATATCTGCCAGTGTTTCATGTGGCTAACGGTGGAGCCCCCGGGGTGGAAGGGTGAATCCGGGCCTGCTGGGTAAGTCCAGGGGGGCTCACTCCCAGGCACCCACCCTCACCCTCGCCAAAAAGGGAACATCGAGTCAACACGGAACTGAAATTGCCCAGAGTAAAGACTAAGAGTTATTTTCATGGGCCTTTGGTGACCCCAGAGACAGAACACTGGGGTGGGCCTTTCGACTAAAAGAAGCTAAAATCTGGGAGGAGATTCCAGGTGGGGAGCAAGGAGGCTGTAGCCACAAAGCAAGAGAGAGTGGCCAAGAAGAGAGGTGCTGGGAAGAGATTCCACAGGGCCAGTGGCCGGCAGGTCCCTGGGAAGGGTGCTCCGTGCTCTCTGCTTTCTCACCTGTGTAGTAATTCCCTAGAAGCATCTATAAACTTGAATAAATGCCTCTTCACCCAGTGGCACTGAGTGAGTGGTGTGTCTTTGGGTATAAAGACAGAGGGGATGTGTTCTTATCTGGGGGATCACGTAAATCAGAGAGAACTGGGGCAGCCCTCAGGAGCAGGACTGAGACAGCTACGGGAAGGGGGACGGGAACAGTAGAGAGAAAAATTGCAAGAGTCTAAAAACGTACAACAAAGGTCCATCTAGTCAAGGCTATGGTTTGTCCAGTAGTCATGTATGGATGTGAGAGTTGGACTATGAAGAAAGCTGAGCACCGAAGAATTGATGCTTTTGAACTGTGGTGTTGGAGAAGACTCTTGAGCATCCCTTGGACTGCAAGGACATCCAACCAGTCCATCCTAAAGGAGATCAGTCCTGAGTGTTCATTGTAAGGACTGATGTTGAAGCTGAAACTCCAATACTCTGGCCATCTGATGCAAAGAAACGACTCATTTGAAAAGACCCTGATGCTGGGAAAGATTGAAGGCGGGAGGAGAAGGGGAGGACGAAAGAGGATGAGGTGGTTAGATAGCATCACTGACTCAATGGACATGAGTGTGGGTAGACTCTAAGAGTTGGTGATGGACAGGGAGGCCTGGAATGCTGCAGTCCATGGGGTTGCAAAGAGTCGGACGTGACTGAGTGACTGAACTGAACTGAATGGAAAAACATACAGGTACCACATCCCCTCTGAGGTGGGATGATCCTCAGAAACAGCGGGGGGTCACATTGTACATATGCCTGTTACTTACACCTACACGCCGATTTTCCTTTGTTAGAGTAAAGGGTAACCAGGACTTCCCTGGTTGTCCAGTGGTTAGGACTCTACCCACTCACTGCTGTGGCCCTCGGTTAAATTCCTGCCTGAGGAACTAGGATCCCACAAACCTTGTAGTGCAGCAAAAAAAAAAGAAAGAAAGTAAGTAAAGAAGCCAAAATAAGTAAGCTCAAGGAGCGAAAAGAATTAGAGATACTCAGGGCCACAGAAGAAGGGAAATTGGTTATTGGGGCTGTCTGGGACCTTGGCAGGAACAGATTCCATGGACAGATGTGGCATAAATACATCACAGGGAGCTAGGAGAGCACAGATGGGGAGGAAAGAGGGGCAGCCAGTGTAGACAGCTTGTCCAAGGTTCTTGGCTGTGAAAGGAGGAAAGACAAGGGTAGTGGGAGGTGGAAAGGCTTTTGGTTTGTTTCAACATGGGAACAACTTCAGAATAATTAATTGATGATGAGTGGGGCAGAAATCAGTCAAGAGGGAAAGATGGAAGATGTAGAGGAGAAAGTAAATAATAGCAATGGGATTTAGTTGATTCAGCCTTGTCTAACTCAACGAAACTATGAGCCATGCTGTGTAGGGCCACCCAAGACAGACGGGTCATGGTGGAGAGTTCTGCCAAAATGTGGTCCACTGGAGAAGGGAATGGCAAACCACTTCAGTATTCTTGCCCTGAGAACCCCATGAAGAGTATGGAAAGGCAAAAAGATAGGACACTGAAAGATGAACTTCCCAGGTCAGGAGGTGCCCAATATGCTACTGGTGATCAGTGGAGAAATAACTCCAGAAAGAATGGAGAGACAGAGCCAAAGCAAAAACAATACCCAGTTGTGGATATGATTGGTGATGGAAGTCAAGTCCGATACTGCAAAGAGCAATACTGCATAGGAACCTGGAATGTTAGGTCCATGAATCAAGGCAAATTGGAAGTGGTCAAACAGGAAATGGTAAGAGTTAACATCAACATTTTAGGAATCAGTGAACTAAAATGGACTGGAATGGGTGAATTTAACTCAGAAGACCATTATATCTACTACTGTGGGCAAGAATCCCTTAGAAGAAATGGAATAGCCATCATACTAAACAAAAGAGTCTGAAATGCAGTATTTGGGTGCAAACATGACAGAATGATCTCAGTTCGATTCCAAGGCAAAACATTCAATATCACAGTAATCCAAGTCTATGCCCTGACCAGTAATGCTGAAGATCCTGAAGATGAACAGTTCTATGAAGACCTACAAGACCTTTTAGAACTAACACCCAAGAAAAATGTCCTTTCATTATAGGGGAAGGGAATGCAAAAGTAGGAAGTCAAGAAATACCTGGAGTAACAGGCAAATTTGGCCTTGAAGTACAGAATGAAGCAGGGCAAAGGCTAATAGAGTTTTGCCAAGAGAAAGCATTGGTAGTAGCAAACACCCTCTTTCAACAACACAAGAGAAGACTCTATACATGCACATCACGAGATGGTCAATACTGAAATCAGATTGATTATTTTCTTTGCAGCCAAAGATGGAGAAGCTCTATACTGTCAGCAAAAACAAGACCGGGAGCTGATTGTGGCTCAGATCATGAACTCCTTATTGCTAAATTCAGACTTAAATTGAAGAAAGTAGGGAAAACCACTAGACCATTCAGGTATGACCTAAATAAAATGCTTTACAATTATATAGTGGAAGTAACAAATAGATTCAAGGGATTAGATCTGATAGAGTACCTGAAGAACTATGGACAGAGGTTTGTAACATTGTACAAGAGGCAGCGTCATGACCATCCCCAAGAAAAAGAGAAGCAAAAAGGCAAAATGGTTGTCTGAGGAGGCCTTACAAATAGCTATGAAAAGAAGAGAAGTGAAAGGCAAAGGGGAAAAGGAATGATATACCCATTTGAATGCAGAGTTCCAAAGAATAGCAAGGAGAGATAAGAAAGCCTTCCTCAGTGATCAATGCAAAGAAATAGAGGAAAACAACAGAATGGGAAAGAATAGAGATCTCCTCAAGAAAATTAGAGATACCAAGAGAACTTTTCATGCAAAGATGAGCACAATAAAGGACGGAAATGGTATGGACTTAACAGAAGCAGAAGATATGAAGAAGAGGTGGCAAGGATACACAGAAGAACTATACAAAAAAGATCTTCATGACCCAGATAATCACAACGGTGAGATCACTTACCTAGAGCCAGACATCCTGGAATGCGAAGCAAGTGAGCCTTAGGAAGCATCACGACAAACAAAGTTACAGAGGCAATGGAATTCCAGTTGAGTTATTTCAAATCCTAAAAGATGATGCTGTGAAAGTGCTGCACTCAATATGCCAGCAAATTTGGAAAATTCAGCAGTGGCCACAGGACTGGAAAGGGTCAGTTTTCATTCCAATCCCTAAGAAAGGCAATGCCAAAGAATGCTCAAACTACCACACAATTGCACTCATCTCACACTCTAGCAAAATAATGCTCAAAATTCCCCAAGCCAGGCTTCAACAATACATGAACCGTGAACTTCCAGATGTTCAAACTGGATTTAGAAAAGGCAGAGGAACCAGAGATCAAATTGCCAACAACTGTTGGATCATTGAAAAAGCAACAGAGTTCCGGAAAAACATCTACTTTTGCTTTATTGACTATGCCAAAGCCTTTGACTGCGTAGGTCACAACAAATTGTAAAAAATTCTTAAAGAGATGGGAATACCAAACCACCTGACCTGCCCCCTGAGAAATCTGTATGAAGGTCAAGAAGCAACAGTTAGAACTAGATATGGAACAACAGACAGGTTCCATATCAGGAAAGGAGTATGTCAAAGTTGTATATTGTCACCCTGCTTATTTAACTTATATGCAGAGTACATCACGAGAAACGCTGGACTGGATGAAGCACAAGCTGGAATCAAGATTGCCGGGAGAAATATCAATAACCTCAGATATGCAGATGACACCACCCTTATGGCAGATAGCAAAGAAGAACTAAAGGGCCTCTTGATGAAAGTGAAAGAGGAGAGTGAAAAAGTTGGCTTAAAACTCAACATTCAGAAAACTAACATCATGGCATCTGGTCCCATCACTTCACGGCAAATAGATGGGGAAACAGTGGAAACAGTGAGAGACTTTATTTTGGGGCTCCAAAATCACTGCAGATGGTGACTGCAGCCATGAAATTAAAAGACGCTTGCTCCTTGGAAGAAAAGTCATGACCAACTTAGCATATTAAAAAGCAGAGACATGATTTTGACAACAAAGGTCCATCTAGTCAAAGTTACGGTTTTTCCAGCCGTCATGTACAGTTGTGAGAGTTGGACTATAAAGAAAGCTGAGCACCGAAGAATTGATGCTTTTGAACTGTGGTGTTGGAGAAGACTCTTGAGAGTCCCTTGGACTGCAAGGAGATCCAACCAGTCCATCCTAAAGGAAACCAGTCCTGAATATTCATTGGAAGGACTGATGCTGAAGCTGAAACTCCAACACTTTGGCCACCTGATGTGAAGAACTGACTCATTGGAAAAGACCCTGATGCTAGGAAAGATTGAAGGCGGGAGGAGAAGGGGTCAAGAGAGGATGAGATGGTTGGATGGCATCACCGACTCAATGGACATGAGTTTGAGTAAACTCTGGGGGTTGGTGATGGACAGGGAGGCCTGGCTTGCTGCAGTCCGTGGGGTTGCAAAGAGTCAGACACAACTGAGCGACTGAACTGGCCAACTGGCCTGGGCTTCCCTAATGGCTCAGGCAGTAAAGAATCTGCCTGCATGCAGAGACCCGGTTTCAATCCCTGGGTTGGGAAGATCCCCTGAAGGAGGAAATGGCTACCCACTCCAGTATTCTTGCCTGGAGAATTCCAGGGACAGAGGAACCTTGTGGGCTACAGTCCATGGGGTTGCAAAGAGTCAGACATGACTGAGCAACTAACACTTTCACTTTCAGTTTGTTTGGTTCTAGGGCACTACACAAACCCTATGGGATAGGGGCTTGACCCAGACAGCGCTCAAAGTGATGTTTCAAAGCCCCAGTGTCATCATTTTTATCTTGAGCTAATTGGAACTCATTGGCAGAATCCATAAGACTAGGCCTTTCTACTCTACCTTAGCCCCCTAAGTGGCGGGGACCCTCTTAGGAAAGGGTAACATTAAACTAACTGAATGTTCTGTGGTTGAAAAGAGTCAGACAGGACTGAGCGACTAACACTTTTACTTTCTTTTTCAACTGAATGTTCTCAGCCTACTAATGATTACATACTTGATTACATTTAATTCTCACAGCAGGCATTATTAACCCCATTTTATAGATGAGCAAACTGAGACTCAGAGAGATTGAGAATAAGCAGCAAATGGCAGCTGAAGAAATTAAGCCTGGATCTTATTCTGAAGACCATTCTCTCTTCACTCTAGCCCTTAGGAAATACACCCTAAGTCCCTGAGTCAAAAAAATTATGTCTTATTACCTACAGATTCATACAAGTATGGCCAAGCTTTTCTTCTAAAGCCTCCCTGGTTTTTCAGAATTACAGAAATGCGTCTCTCTGTATCCAGAACCAAAGAAATTTGAGCCTACATAAGCTGTCCAGTTTGCTCCTCTTGAAACCCAGAAACTCTGCACTATTACTTCTAAGTGTCTCCCCCTAGGCCATGGAGACTTAGAGCTGCTGAGCTCCATGGTAACATAACAAAGCCGATAAGAGAGACGTTCACAGGCTCCTCTCCTTCCTCAGCTGGTACCTCCCGTTCACCTCTGAGGCAATTCCAAGAAACCCCAGGACTTCATGGAACCATTTAACAACCTCAACTATTGATCATAAAGTCTCACTTTTTTTATGAAGATACTAAAGCTCGAAGAAGTAAAATGATCTGCCTATGGTCACACAAAGAAATGAATTCTAAATGGGAATAAGCTGTTAATTTTACAGCTTCTAAATCCAGCTTTCTCTGATACAGGCTTCTAGCTTCCTGCCCAACCCAACAGCAATGTTTCTTCTTCCCTTTAGGATAACAGAACTCCAAATTTATTCTGAGTATCATCATACCCTGCTAAAGGATTACTTTTCCCAGTCTTCCTTCAACTTCATTTGGCCATTACATTCTAGCCAATGAGTTGTAAGCAAAAGCATAGTATGGTTCTTCCAGAAAGTTTCTTTGTCCTGCTGCTTGGAAGTCAGATGTGATGGCTGGAGCTCCAGCAGTCAATTTGGACCATGAGGATGGATCACCCTGTCTAGGGAGAGCAGACAGTCCTGGAAAGAGCTTGGGTCCCTTAAGAGGGTGAAGCTGACATAAAGCAACTAGAAAAGCTATTTACTATATCTTGGTTAAGTTGCTGTTGTTGCAGCTTAATCTGAAATAATTGATACAAATCAGGAGCAAGTTCAACAGCTTTCTCTAGGCCCTAAGGATAATTCTCAACTCTATGGCCTGGGAAGTATGACCAGCAACCTCCCATTCACTCTCAAAGCCCCTGTGTGCTGTGTTTCCTGAGGCAGAAAGCCAGCCTAGCTGCATTACTCAGTCCTTGGAGTACCAGGTCATCTAAGTCACCAATATAGGCTCATCAAGAATGTGTAAGTCTACAACTGGGCTCTATTTCCAGAACTCCCAAAGCCCAACCACTTCCTGAGCCTTCAAGCTGCTGTATTCCCTTAACCTCAGAAAACCCCTGAGCTTGTGTGATTAAGAAACCCAAACAGGGGTCAGTGAAAATTGCAAGAAGTCATGAAAAGAGACTACTTATCCTTGTCCACAGAAACTCAGTAAAAATATTAATACACTTAGTAGCCATGAGTGAGGCAAAAAGAATAAGTATAAGGAGATTAGAATCCAACAGTGACAGAAATAGCTAGAATGGGATCCTGAAAACTTCAGTAAAATTTTCCGTTCAAGCACAAATTCAGTCTGGCCGGAAGAGACCAGAATGTAGGAAATTTCCACCTACTTTCCACAGATGAGACACAACTTAGGAAACACAGCTCTGTCTGAACTTAGCTGTTCCACAATCATGCAAGCACTACAACATCTCTGGAGCTCTGACCTCAGTCCTAGGAGTGAAGTGTTGCATCACTGGATCAGAAACGGTCTCTCCTTCCCAATGTTTTCCCTGAATGAAACACCTGTCAGTGTGAAGACACACGGGCACTGGTTAGTGCCTTAGCTGAGCTGTTGGGGCAGCTAACAGGGATGGAAAGCACTGTATTGATTCCCATACTTATGAAATGAGGCAAAAGGAACGTCATATTTTGATCAAGGTGAATCCTGACATTTGCAATCATCTCGATTATAAAAACTGCAAGAGAAGGGTGAAAGTGAAAGTCACTCAGTCCTGTCCACCTCTTTGCAACCCCATAGACATCTATGGAATTCTATAGACCAGAATACTGGAGTGGGTAGCCTTTCCCTTCTCCAGGGGATCTTCCCAACCCAGGAATTGAACTGGGGTCTCCTGCATTGCAGGCGGATTCTTTACCAATTGAGCTGTCAGAGAAGCCAAGAGAAGGGTAGTACGTGCCAATGGAAAGAGATTAGCCACAATGGAAGTGGTCAAGGAGCAGGTGAGAGATTACCTCACCCGTGGTGCTGAGCACTATGGTGGGAACCACAGGTGGAGAACCTAGGGAGAACTCTTCCTCCTAGTGCTGTTAGCGCTGATGAGGGAAGTCCCCCTAGTGATGCTGAACACCTGCATGGATGGGACATTGTGCCTCACACCCTCTTTCTGCTCCAGCTCTTGCTTTGGCAACCAGCTGCATGGGAGGGTCATCTACAATGCCTTGTCTCGGCTGTGCCCGGAATCTCTTGCTTTCTGGCCCAGGGTCTCTCTGCTATTGCGTGTCATTGGTAGCCTGCAGGAACCCACTCACCATGGGACAATGGCTGACTCCCAGGAAGCAAGAACCAGTGAACATCCTCCTCCCCCTCCCCTTGAGAGAACAACGCTTAGGTGTGGGCTATGCAGCCCCCAGGGAGCTTAAGCTCCAATTTGTTGTTGTTGTTTAGTCACTCAGTCATGTCTGACTCTTTGTGACCCCATGGACTGCAGCACGCCAGGCTCCTCTCTCCATGGATTTCCCAGGCAAGAATACTGAGTAGGTAGCCATTTCCTTCTCCAGGGAATCTTCCCAACCCAGGGATTGAACCCCTGTCTCCTGTGTCTCCTGTATTAGCAGGTAGATTCTTTACCACTGAGCCACCAAAGTCCAGTTACCCAAAGCCAATAGGATGGGCCTTTCCCCTTCCTGTTTCACTTCCCCAGTCCTCTCTCTTGTTCCTTGGAATCTCTTTGCAAAATAAATGAGAGGCATGTCTCGTTTTAGTGCACTTTGTTTTATTGTGCTTCCCAGAGACTGTATTAAAAAAAAAAAAATATGAAGGTTTGTGGCCACACTGCATGGAGCCGGTCTACTGGTACCATTTATTTCAACAGCATTTGCTACTCTGTATCTTGGTGTCACATTTTGGTAATTTGCACAATATTTCAAACGTTTTCATTATTATTTTGTTTTTCATGGTGTTCTGTCATCTTTGATGTTACTATTGCAAAAAGATTATGACTCACTGAAGGCTGAGGTGATTGGTAGTATCTTTTTAGCAACAAAATATTTTAAATTAAGGGATGCATATCTTGCTATTGCACACTTAACCAAGTACAGGATAGCGTAAGCAAAACTTTTATACACACTGGGAAGCCAAAACATTCATGTGAGTCGCCTTATTATGAAATTTGCTTTTTTTGCAGAGGTCTGTAACGGAACCTTCAACATCTCTGAGGTCTGCCTGTAACCTGCCAGCCAGTCCTCCTCTCAGGCTCTAAATACCAAGGAGCATCAGGCCAGGAGAACGTGGAATGGCACAGGTGCACCACCTCTGGAAATGACCAGCCTTGTGAGGTCAGAATGGAATAGTTCTCATGTGTAAGAAAATATCAAAGGGAAAACTATTATAGTAAATTGGGAATATACCCAAAAGCCAGGGACCCTGAATTCTGGGACAACGTGGCTCTCGTGCACCCTCTTTGGGTTTCATTCCCTTTCTTCAACTCTTCCCCTCGGAACAGTTCTGTCCACAAGACCTCACCTTCTCAATTTCTACTGAGTTTCTGATATTGCATCGGGTTCACAGCTCCACCGTCTCACCCAGGCTCTAGGCTCATCTTAAAGCATCTCACTCCCAGCATCTCACTGACAGCCTACCTGGATCAGAAACTGTCTCTCCTTCCCAATGTTTTCCCTGAATGTACAACCACCAGTCTTGAGTTTCACATTCAGAATTATTTTCAGCCTCCCATCCTTTCCCCACCACATTCAGTCAGGCAACAAGTCCCGTGGTTCCTTTAGAGACGTGCTTAATGTCTTCACTTCTCCTTCCATAGCCGGCCCCAACCCGGGCTGGGACACCTTCCCCCCAAATTCCCCACATGGCAGGTCAGCCAGTCGGTGATCTTCAGAGCTTTCTTCCTCTTATCTGCCCTCTGTGCTGTGCTCAAGCATCACTGACATGGCTGAGGTTGCATCTCTGCGCCCCAGCAGTAAGACAGGCTCACAGGGCTCAAAGGTCCTCTGTTCCTTCTGAGGGTGCACAGAAGGGCCCCAGAAGTTCACAGCAGCCTGGTCTCCCAGGAGCGAGTGGGGGGGCCTGGTTTCTCCAGCACCTGCTGGCTGAGTTGCTTTCTCTATAGACTCAGTCTAAGTACTACGGCTCCCAATCTTTCCCACAGCATAGCCTTTGCTTTTACAAAATGCCAGAGCCGACAGTCATTCCAAAGCCTTCCATTTTTGTTTTTGACAGTTTTCACTGTTGCAAAGTTTTTTGTTATTTTGAGCCAAGATTGCTCTCACTCTAATTTTGCCCACAGGCTCTTGTCCTGCCCCTGGGCTGTCTCTGCCTTGCTCTGGACTTACACGAATCAGCCTGATCCCTCTCTCACATGGGGGCTTTTCAGACATGAAGACATTTCTCCTGCCTACATACTTTCAGCTCCTTCAGCTACTTCCTAAATGACTTGGCTTCCAGGTCTTTCATCATCTCCCCAATTCATTCATTTATCCAATAAATGGACACGAGTTGGAGCAAACTCTGGGAGATGATGAAGAACAAGGAAGCCTGGCGTGTTGCAGTTCATGGGGCCACAAAGAGTCGGATATGACTTAGCAGCTGAACGACAACGATATCCAGTAAATAAATGATGGTGCACCCACTTTGTGTCAGATCTTGCTAGGCACTGGGATACAATGTTGAAAAGGACCGACCTGATCTGTTTTCATGAAGCTTATTTCAATCTAGGGAATGCTCGAGTTTATTCTTGTACCCCTTAAAATGTGATTTGTTGTTGTTGTTCAGTCACTAAGTCATGTCCAACTCTTTGTGATCCCATGGACTGTAGCATACCAGGCTTCCTTATCCTTCACTATCTCTCAGAGTTTGCTCAGACTCATGTGATACCTTTGTCCCTCGGACCTGTAACATGTTCAGTGGGGCTGTTATGTCCCCTGTAATCTTCCTGTGACTTGAATTTCATATTCAATGAAAGTAGAAAAGCACTGGACTTGGGGTCCAGTTCCCTCTCTATCACTGAAGGATATAAGCCTCTTCAAGACTCTGATTTTCTATCCATAAAATAGGGGTAAAAAATACCCCACCAATACAGCATCATTCCTTGTGGCTCAGTTGGTAAAGAATCTGCCTGCAATGCGGGAGACCTGGGTTTGATCCCTGGGTTGGGAAGATCCCCTGGAGGAGGGAATGGCTACCCACTCCAGTATTCTGGCCTGGAGAATTCCATGGACTGTATAGGCCATGGGGTCACAAGAAGTTGGAACCGACTGAGCCACTTCCACTTTCAACCCCAGTTTTCAGCAGCCTAGAGTAGAAATCAGGCAGTTTTTAGATTGGGACTCCAAGTCATGATGATTCCGAGGCCCCAAATGAATCTGAATGCAGGCTCTCAGCCCCACCCCTGCAAAGTCTCCTCTGGGTCTTTCAGGGAGCCTTGAAAAGGGTCCCCCAATTGGTCCCTGTCATTAACATGCCCCTCCTCTGCCCTGGCTTCTCTGGCTGAGGTCCACAGCCCCTAAACCCTTGATCGGGGAGCTAAGATCCCACAAGCCAGGTGGCGCAGCCAAAAACAAAACCTTATGAAAAGGGGAGATTGGGACACAGATATGCAGTAGGAGCCTTGGGGCCACCAGGGCTAATGTTGGGGAGCTTATTTGGCTCCAGGCTTGTGGGGGCGGGGGTGCTGGCACGCCCCAGAGCCTCACACCCTGATGACCCAGCAGTGCTGATTCCATTCACAGGTGGAGAAAATGCATTCACTCCTACAAGCAACTTTCAGCAAATACCTCTTCCCCCTCAAAACAAACCAATTAAGAAAAATACCAATTTCCACAGGAATGAGTTCAGAAATCTCAGTCATTTGCACCCCCCAGACTCAGACCTGGCTCAGCTTGGTGAATGATTAACAGGCTCAAACTGGACCTGTGAACCTCTGCACTCGGGTGACATAAATGGCATCTTGCCAGCTTCCCCTAGGACAACAAGACGCACCTGCCCATCAGGTGGCCTTCAGGAAATAGAAACTCTGCCCCAGAGCCGAATTGAAACATCCACTTCAAAAAGCCAGAAAACTGCCAACCGCTTTTAAAAGGCAATGCCTCCTCCCTCTCAGCACTTGGGCTGCCCTGCGGCCAAAGCCACCTGATCACACTGAGGTAGGAGGCCACAGATCATCACCTGAGAAAAAAGTGAAGGACGAGGCAGGAGGGGGTGGTACCTGGAGAGAAATGGTGACAGTGGTGTGGCAGAGATGGGAGAGCACGTGGGGAATAAGGAGTTTCAGAGAAAATCAGGCAAATGAAAATGCAAAGCAGCTACCACTCCAGGGGAAGACAAGGGTTGCAGGTGAACCGGGGATGGCCTACAGCACTGCCTGGCTCAGAGGCCCATAGCACTTGTCTGGTCCTAATAACATGAAAACTAATCATTTCATCAAGCGTGATGTGGGGGCAGGTGACTCCTTGGCTACCACAGTTAGAAGTAACCAGGTAGTATCCAAAAGTGAAAAATCAAGCAATAGTAACAGAAGCATATTATTTAGAACAATAGAGTTAAACATCAGGATAAAGGCTATTGGGATTGGCTGTCTCTGGAGAGAGTCGGGGGGCAATGGATGAGAGTGATGGCTGTTTTTCATCACAATTTTAATATATTTATTCCTTTCACTTTTTTTTTTGTCCTGACTGCACTGTGCAGCATGCAGGATCTTAGTTCCCTAACCAGGGATCAAGCCCATGCCCCCTGCACAGGGAGTGTGGAGTCTTTAACTGCTGGACCACCAAGGAAGTCCCTCATTTCATTTTTTAAACTATGTCCATGTATCATTCTGTTAGAGAAAGAGAGAGGGGAGATAATTTTATATAAAACAGATCCTCTCAGCTTCTATTAACACAAAGCAGGATTTCAAAAACCTCAGGGCTCTGCTCTACCCGAGAAATCATCAGCTACGTGGCCATGTGTATTACTTACCAGGCTGCAGCAACCAAGCACTTAACCAACAGACATTTATTATCTCACACTGCTGGCGGCAGAGGCTGAGATCAATGTGTTGGCAGGGGTAATGCCTTCTGAGGCTGTGAGTGAGAATCTCCTCTGGGCCTCTCTCGTAGTTCTCATGATTTACTGGTGACCCTTTGCCTTTCTTGACTTGTAGACACATCACCCCCATCTCTGCCTTCATGTTCACAAGGCATGTGTGCACATGTTCATTCCCTGTGTGCATATGTGTGTGTCTGTGTTAATTGCTCAGTCGTGTCTCTTTGCGATCCCATGGCCATGGAAGTCCATGGGATTTTCCAGGCAAGAATACTGGAGTGGGTAGCCATTTCCTTCTCCAGAGGCTCTTCCTGACCCAGGGATCAAACTCAGGTCTCCCACATTGCAGACAGATTCTTCACCGTCTGAGCCACCAGGGAAGCCCCTGTGTGCATATCTGTGTCCCAATCTCCCCTTTTCATAAGGTTTTGTTTTTGGCCACGCCACCTGGCTTGTGGGATCTTAGTTCCCCGATCAAGGGTCGAAACCAGGCCCTCAACCGTGAGAGCGCGGAGTCCTAACCACTGGACTGCCAGGGAATTTCCACTTCATTCTAAATGAGCAAATTACACCAGCTATGAACCTATTTCCAAATAAGGTCACATTCTGAGGCGGTGGAGGCCAGGACCTCAATATATGAAGGGGGGACACAACTCAACCCATGACACTGTGGTGGAACTGGGAGATGTCATTGCTATGCTCTGACACAAATTGGCCACGGTGCAGGCACATGACCTTTTAGGCTTCAGGCTCGCCACCTGCTGCTCCTGATTCAGTTCGGCGAGGGCCCATCCCTCCTCTCTGCTCCCTGAGTACACACTTCGGAAAAGCACTCTTGCCTCCTGCTAACGGAACAGCAATCTCTATGTCGTCCCACCATGTCATTTCCGTCAGCCGCCCCTGCTCAGCCACCAACTGTACCTTCCTCCCCTTCCCTCTGATTCAGCCAGCTCCTTTTCCCCTCACCTGGACTCAGCCCAGGAGGCCCCTAGTTTCCCACAGCAAGAACTTGTAAACTCAATCCGCAGCACAAAAGAACGAATGCTCCCATCCCCATGTGTCTGAGCTGGACAGTCATGAGCAGGAGTCCTTACCATCCACTCACTAGTCCAGGGCGTGCATGCTCAGTCACCAAGTCATGTCTGACTCTTTGTGAGCCCGTGGACTGTAGCCTGCCAGGCTCCTCTGTCCATGGGATTCTCCAGGCAAGAATACTGGAGTGGGTCACCGTTCCCTCCTCCAGGGGATCTTCCCAACCCAGGAATCGAACTCGTATCTCTTACGTCTCCTGCATTGGCAGGTGGGTTCTTTTACCACTAGTGCCACCAGGGAAGCTTGCTGCTGCTAAGTCGCTTCAGTCGTGTCCAACTCTGTGCGACCCCATAGATGGCAGCCCACCAGGCTCCTCCGTCCCTGGGATTCTCCAGGCAAGAATACTGGAGTGGGTTGCCATTTCCTTCTCCACCAGGGAAGCTTATATGTATATATATAAGCTCCCCTCTCTCTTGAGCCTGCCTCCCATCCCTCCCTATCCCACCACTGTAGGTGTCACAGAGCACTGGGTTGGGCTCCCTGTGTTATGGGGCAGCTTCCCACTAGCTATCTATTTTACACATAGCAGTATATATACGTCAATGTGGCTCTCTCAATTTGTCCTACTGTCACCGTCCTCCACTGTGTCCACAAGTCTGTTCTCTACATCTGTGTTTCTATTCCTGCCCTGCCAATAGGTACATCAGTATCGTGTTTTCTAGATTCCATATATATGCATTAATACACGATATTTGTTTTTCTCTTTCTGACGTACTTCACTCTGTATAACAGGCTCTAGGTTTATCCATCTCAGTTCAACTGAGTCACATTCATCCCTTTTATATGGCTGAGTAAACACTTCTTAAAAAGTAAATGATCCAGTAAATAATGTTGATTTGCTCTACGAAATTTTAAGACCAACTCAAGTTACATTACCCATATCATTTGACACCCTCAGGCCTAGAAGCACCCCGATGAGCGCTGGACCATGTGTTTGTGAGAACTTTCTCCCATGGGGAAGGAAGGACAGATCAAGTCTGGGAAAACATGCTGCATAGGTTGTCTTGGAGCATTTTGGTCAAGAATTCCACTGCTAGAGCCATTCGGAGATGCCTCAAAGTAGAAAACAGCCAACCTCTAAAGTTTTAAAAGAATTCATTCAGGACCTAGAGAGTGTCATATTGAGTGAAGTAAGTCAGACAGAGAAAGAGAAATATCGTATGACATTCCTTATACATGGACTCTAAAAAGAAATGATACAAATGAACTTACAAAACAAAAAGAGACAGACAAGGAACTTATGGTTGCCAAGGGGAAGGGATAGTTAGGGAGTTTGGGAAGGTCATGTACACACTGCTATATTCAAAATGGATAACCAATAAGGACCTATTGTATAGCACAAGGAACTCAATGTTATGTGTCAGCCTGGATGGGATGGGGGTTTCGGGAAGAACGGATACTTATATATGTATGGCTGAGTCCTGTCGCTGTTCACAGCAAACTACCACGATTGGCTATACCCTAATACAAAACAAAAAGTTTAAAAAATAAGGGACTTCCCTGGTGGTCCTGTGGCTGGGACTCTGCGCTTCCAGTACCGAGGGTGTGGGTCCAGTTTCTGGTCAGGGAACTAAGATCCCACATGCTACACAGCCCCCCTCAAAAAGAGTTTAATTAATAAAAGAATTCACCCAGGTCTGCTGCCTACAATTCCTTTAGAACTTGCCAACGCAATAGAGGAAAGCCTTATGCTTCTTCTTTGTAATAATAACAGTGATGAAAAGAACAGCTAACCTTTCATCATGGGCAGACTGTGGCCCAGGCACTGTCGTTTTGTGAGGTTTGATTCGTTTGATTCACCCAATTAACTTTTAGTGAGGAGGTGCTCAGGAAGGAGGGCTCATTCCCACAGCTGCCTGGCCCTAGGCCTTCAAGTTCTCTCTATAAAGAGAGGATAAGACCCATGTAATAGCTTTGTTATGAGAATTAAATGAAGCCATGTAGGTAGAGCACTTTAGCCCAAGATTTTCCACTGCAATTTCACAGACATAGAGAACTGAACGATACATTTGAAAAATATGTACTGCGTTAGTTAAAAAACAACGGGAAAAGGAAAAACTGTGAGATCCTTTCCAGAGTATGTCAACCGGCCCTCAAGACGTCTGTCCTGGTGGAGGTGAACTTGGAGCGCTGTTTGATCTCTTGATCCCGGTAGCCAGTCTCTGCTAAGCCTGGCGTCACCCCACATCAAAGGAGACAACACGAACTCAGAAGAGCCGAAATGCGGCCCCCACTTCAAAGGGAGCTCCTCTCCCGGAAGCTGTTAGAGTCTTACAAGGACGGTAAACAGCAATACACCTCAGGGGCCTCACAGCGAGGTACAGCTCCATCCAACCAGCTGCCTCTCGCATCCAACTCAGACCTCCCTGGGACCCAAAGAGGACACCAGAGAATGAAGATGCCACTCTGTCTGAGGATCTTGGTCCCTCGCCTTCCTAAGTTTCCTGCAGACAGAAAGCCCCATCGCAGAGTGGGCCGTGACGGCGGTGCCCCGTCTTCTTTTCTGGCCGCTGTCAAGTCCACACCGACAGCTCTGATTCCTGGACTTCCGTTGTATATACTGTATGCTTCTGTGTTTAAAAATCACACCCAGAAGTAAAACACTCCTTTTTAGACCGGGACTGGGGTATGAGTCCGATGGTGAAGGAGGCGCCTAAAACGATCTGCCTTCTCCGGCCCTGTGTCCAGCATTTGCAGCCCCGCCTCCCTGCCCTCTGGCCCTTGGGTAAGCTACCGCAAGAAAGATGCACGGGTCATCACACCCTTCACCTGTCTGTGGCCCAGATTCTAGCGACAGGCAGACTGAGGACAACGCGGGAGTTTCCCGGCGCTCCCTTGTATATTACAGCTAGGGGAGGGGGGAGGCCGAGGGGCGGCACGGGGAGTTGGGGGGGTGGGTGGGCGAGCGGCGGAGGACCCTCGTGTGCGCCCCAGGGTGCCCCGATAGACTCATTTGGCGTGCCTGTACTCTCCCGGCCCCCCCAAACTCAGAAGCTTCCCCTTTCACCACCCCCGCCCCTAGCGCCTTCACACCCCATCACTGCCACGCCTGCCAGCACCTTCCAGACCCCTGAGAAACCTTCCGCCCCGCACGCTCCCATCCCCGACACCCCTACGCAGCCCCGCCCCCCGCGCGCTCGCCTCCCCAGACCCCCGCACGCCCCCCGAGGGCGCCCCCCCACCCCCGCACCCCCAGCCGAGCCGGCGCCGGGCGGGGGCCGGATGCGCAGACGTGCCGCACGTGCGCCGCGCGGTGATTGGCAGCATCGGCCCCGCCCGCGCCCCCGCCAAGCTCTCCGCGCCGCTCGCCCAGGGGCGTCCTGAACCGCAGCCGCTGATCCCGGGCGCTGGGGCTGCCCGGGCGCGCCGGCCGGGCTGCGGGATTCGCCTCTCGGGGAACAATGCAGGCTGATGGGAAGTGCGTGGGGGGGGGTGGAGAAGGGGAAGCCGCTAGAAAGCGCCCCCAGCTCACCCGTGTTCTCTAGCTAGGCGGTGTTAAAATAAGCTTGCTCTGAGGAGCTGGAGATGCTATTCCTGCCGAGTGAAAATACTTTCTGTAAGTGATGAAAGGAATGTTCCACTTTATTCGGTTGTGCACTGGGGCCCAGGACATTTACGCCCCAGCATTCTTCACTTCCCCGGGAAAGGGAAGCGTCGGGAAGAAGCCTAAGCGTTTTAACGCCGCCGGGTGCGGGCCTGAGAAAGTGACAAAGGCACAGCTCGCGTGGCGCTGAGAGTGATGCTCCGCCTCCGAGTAGATGACCAGAAAGACGTCTTCTGAGGGGCCGGTGGTGGCTGGGTTTTCCTGGGAAACGTTTCCCAAAGGAGGCGACTTGAGCAGAGGCTGGAGATGGCGGGTGTAGGACTAGAATTGCGGCCTGGGACAGACTGAGAGCGCGGAGGAGGAGCGCGCTCCCAGGGATCGATGGAGACCGGGGCGGGGCGGGAGGGGGCGGTGAAGGCGCAAGCGGCCCTGAGTGGTTCTCGGCGGTGAACCTCAGAGGAGCTGTCTCTCCTCATCCCAGCCGCAGTCAGCCAATGAAAAACACGCGCAGGGGGCTCCCCAGCCAATGGAAACGTGCCGCCTGATGAGGCATTGCCACTGGAAACACCGATGGAGACCCGGACAACCGCTTTTTCTCGGAGGCTGCTTTCCCAGAAGTCCAGGATCGGTGTGTCTCAAGGACCGAAATACCCAGAGCGAGTTCATTTACTCAGTCATTCGGCTGAGAGCGCCTGCTGTTTGTAAGGCACGCGCCGTGGCGGGTAGAGGGGGCAAAGGAACAAAGGGAGGGGGGCCGAGGGACGGAAACGCGCTTCCTGTCCTGAGCGTCGCGGAAGCTGCCGAAGCGTTTCTCCGGCTCTTCTACGTCCCGCGTTGTTTCTCCTCCTATAAACGTTAGCATCTTGTGTTTGTGTAGTGCTTTACAGCTTCCAACTTGCTCTCACAAGCGTGATCTTATTCGGCAATCATTATAACCTAAGAGACGGGTATTATTATTCATATTTTACTAGGGAGAGAAGTGGGGCTCCAGATCAATTAAATCATATACCCAAAGTGACACAGCTGTTAGCGTTGGGACTAGAACTCAGGTGTCCAGGCTGCAAATCTGGGGCTCTTTAAATTTATCAAAGGAAGGAAACCAGTTCTGCTTTATGATCCTGGTGCCCAGGGCACACCCAACAATTAAAATGAAATCCAGAAGGGCTGGGTTAATTTTTTTTTTTTAAGCCTTAGTCATTGCCCTTTCAAATTGCCCTTTGAAACGCAGCTTAGCAATGCTGTTATACACCTGGGTGTGAAGAGGAGTGTCCATGGACTCACCACCAGGAAAGTCAATACCATAGGGAAAAGCAGAATGAGAAGAATGAGGATGGGTTAGCAACGGTGGATTTCCTCCTCACCTACATCCCTCGGGCCAATGGAAGACCTGAGGCCCTCTCTTTCTTCTCTCCTATTGGACCACAACTGAAGATGCTGCTTCCTGCTCCTTGGGCTAGGCTTTGCCTGCCTAATATAGGCTATACTCAAGGGGACCGGTGAGGCCTCCCGCACAGCCACCGTCATCACTCCAGCACTGAGGAAATGAAAACGCCCCACCCCTTACCTGGCCACAGTGACCTTGAGGTCTGTTTTTTGTTTTGGGCTGTAAAGCATGTGGGATCTTAGTTCCCCGAGCAGGGATTGAACCTGCACTCTGCATTGGGAGAGCAGAGTCTTAACCACTGGACTCCAGGGAAGTCCCACAATGGCATTATTAAAAGGAATTTTGCTCCCAGAGGATTTATCACTCTGGAACTTGCTGTGTCTCTGCTACAGACGAAGTCTCTGGCCTGGTCAGCAAAATCGATAGTGCCAGAGGCTGAATGCCCATAACAGTCATCTGAGATTTTATTATTATTATATTATTGTTCCAAGACTCACCTGGGGATCTTAGTTCTCTGACCAGGGATGGAACTCGAGATTCCCTGCAGTGGAAGCTCAAGAGTCTTAACCACTGGACCGCCAGGGAAGTCCCTGCTGATCATTTTTTTCTAATGCACATCACTGAACACAACTCTGGATTGTGATTCAGGAGGTCCTAGTTGTGTTATTTGTTTTGTCTTCTTTTAAATACTCTGAAGTGATTCAGATGACAAACCAAGTTGGGAACCCACAGATGTAGAAAGACTTTCATCAGGAAAGTCTGAGATAACCCAAGGGTGAAACTGGCAGGTGACTGGTTAGATAAGGAACCTGTCATTCATATGTTGATACCGCCTAAGGATGTGCAGAATGACAACTCCATTCATTAGAGAGCCTAAAGGGGAACTAAAACTCCTCAAAGAAAGAAAATACTATGTTGAGTAATCTAAGACTTCACAGGAGTGTAGGGCTAGGGAACTGAGAATGGGTGGTACCCTACTTTAACTAAAAGTTGTTGTTCAGTCGCTCAGTTGCGTCTGACTGTGACCCCATGGACTGCAGCACACCAGGCTTCCCTGTCCTTTACCATCTCCCAGAGTTTGCTCAAACTCATATCCATTGAGTCAGTGATGCCATCCATCTCATCCTCTGTTGTCCCCTTTTCCTCCTGCCTTCAATCTTTCCCAGCATCAGGGTCTTTTCCAGTGAGTCAGCGACTTAGCAGCAGCAGCAGCAGCAGCAGTTCTTTGCATCAGGTGGCCAAAGAATTGGAGCTTCAGCATCAGTCCTTCAATGATTACTCAGGGTTGATTTCCTTTAGGATCGACTGGTTGGATCTCCTTGCAGTCCAAGAGACTCTCAAGAGTCTTCTCCAACACCACAGTTCAAAAACATCAATTCTTCGGCGCTCAGCCTTCTTTATGGTCCAACTCTCACATCCATATATGACTACTGGAAAAACCATACCTTTGACTCTTCAGACCTTTGTTGGCAAAGTCATGTCTCTGCTTTTTAATATACTGTCTAGGTTGGTCATAGCTTTTCTTCCAAGGAGCAAGCGTCTTTTAATTTCATGGCTGTAGTCACCATCTGCAGTGGTTTTGGAGCTCAAGAAAATAAAGTCTCTCACTGTTTCCATTGTTTCCCCATCTATTTGCCATGAAGTGATGGGACCGGATGCCATGATCTTAGTTTTTTGAATGTTGAGTTTTAAGCCAGCTTTTTCACTCTCCTCTTTCACCTTCATCAAGAGACTTTTTAGTTCTTCTTCACTTTCTGCCATAAGGGTGGTGTCATCTGCATATCTGATGTTACTGTTATTTCTCCCTGCAATCTTGATTCCAGCTTGTGCTTTATCCAGCCCGGCATTTCGCATGATGTACTCTGCATATAAGTAAATAAGCAGGGTGACAATATACAGCCTTGATGTACTCCTTTCCCAATTTGGAACCAGTCCATTGTTCCATGTCCTGTTCTAACTGTTGCTTCTTGACCTGCACACGAGTTTCTCAGGAGGCAGGTCAGGTGATCTGGTATTCCCACCTCTTTAAGAATTTTCCAGTTTGTTGTGATCCACACAAAGGCTTTAGTGTGGTCAATGAAGCAGAAGTAGGTACTCTAAAGAGAGATAAGGTCAGTGCTTCACATCTTACATAACTTCTATTCTGATCAATGGACTCTGTTTGCTTTAGTTCTTTATCATGCTTACCCTCTAGACAAGCACTGTTCAATACAGTAGCCACCAGTCATGTATGGCTATTGAGCCCTTGAAATATGGCTGGTTCAAACTGAGATGTGCTGTCCATGTAAAATGCACACTGGATTTCAAAGACTTAGCCAGAAGAAAATGGATAGCTCAGTAACACCTTTAACACTGATTACATATTAAAACAGTATTATATCTGTTGGGGGTAAATCAAGTACGTTATAATTAATTACACGTGGGTTTCTGTTTTTACTTGTTTTAATGTGGCTACTGGAAAATTTGAAATTCCATATATGACCTGTGGGGGCTAAAAACATTCTTGATCAGGGTGATGGAGATGTATGTGTATGTGTGTGAGCTTAGGCACAAATCGTGCCCTAAGCTTTGTGCATTCTACTGCTGTATGTAAATAAAAATCAAATTTAAAAATTAAACAACGGCTTCCTGTTGCATTTAAAGCAATATCTAAGATCCTTTCCTGGTCATCAAGACCCAGCCTGCTTCTCTGCCTCATCAGATATCATGAGGGCTTCCCAGGACTCACTGACTGTCCTGCTTTTCACTTGTGCCTGGCTCATGCCCACTTCTGCACATTGGCATTTGCTTCTTCCTCTGTTTGAAACGGATTTCCCTCCAGATCTTTACAGTCATTCATGTCTCAGCTCAAACATCACCTCCTTTTTTTCCTTGTGCATCAATACCAGTTAGAATGTTGTTGGTCAAAAGAAACAAGAAAGTCAGATTGGCTTAAACATTGAACAGAATATAGTGGCTTGTGGACCCACAAAGTCCAGCAGCTGATCAGGCTCCAGTCAGGGCCCTGGATCTGTGTCTCTATGATTCTTTGGGTGCTCTCCTCTTGAGTGGGTCAGCTCTGTCCTCATGCTAGCAAAATGGCTGCAGCAATTCCTGGCCTCACATCTATCCCACCTCATGCAGAAAGAAAGTTTCTTATCCTCCAACACTCAAAGGAAATTCCTAGACTTTACCTATCCCATTGATTAATCTAAGAGACTCCCATGTACTGATCAGCGTATCCCTAAACCAGTCACTGCTGAAAGGACCCAGATTAGGCTTAGGCAGATAAGGCCCTCTCCCACCCAGATCTCTAGGCTGTCATCTACTGGGGAGATGCTGATGGGTGCTATAGAGGTCTCCAGCAGTGTTCTCTAGGCCAACTGTCTCCAGCCTCCAGGACCTAATGCCTGATGATCTGAGGTGGAACTGATATAATAATAAACTGCAGTATAAATGTAATGTGCTTGAATCATCCTGAAACAATGCCACCCCAGTCTGTGGAAAAATTGTGATCCACAAAATCAGTCCCTGTTGCCAAAATGATTGGGGGGCGGCTGCTTTAGACCACCCTACCACCTAGGGCTGGGCAAACTTTGTAAAGGGCCGAAGAGTAGGTCTTTAGGCTTTGTATTTCCTAAGGGTTTATTTTGTTTTATAATCTCTTAAAGATATAAAAATTGTTCTCAGCTGATGGACCTTACAAAAATAGGCTAGATTTGCCCAAGGGTCATAGTTTACCAATCCCTGAACTAGACTATTATAATGCTTGTGGTGTCTAAATTTACTTTGTTAATTGGCTTCCCCTGACTACAGCATACACTCTGTGTGAGCAGGAACCATGTTTGTCTTCTCAACACCTAAAAATAGTGCTGGGCACACAGCAGATGCTCATTAAGTGGTCCCTGGATAGATTATGAAGAAAAGTTTCTGGTGGAGCATGTCAGGACCTAGGACCTAGCTCTGACCTGGGTTTTTCTGCCCTCCCTGTAGGGGACACAGCTGCTCCCATACTGACCAATGCAGGAATGGGCAGGGCTACTAATGGCTACTTTGTCTTTACACAGATCAAGGGGTTTCTTCCGGCTGGTGCAGCCCAGCACCCAGGACCATGGTAAGTGGGTGAGGACTGGGCTGTAGCCCCCACCTAAGCCCTTGGAGGGCATCCTTGGGTAAGACGCAACTTGCACGTCTAAGATCTCACCTTTTATTGTTCCCACAAAAAAGATCTCACCTGTTATTCAATGGCCAAACCCTCTGCTGGTGCTCTGCCTACTTTTATTCTTTCTTTCACCCACTCCCAATCCCCTCTTTTTCCAGTTTTCTTCAATCAAATATCTGCAATTTTTATGTGTCAAACCAAAATTCTCATTTGGTTCTTGGAAGTGTATCCAAGTATAATAGAATGCAGCAGTGGGGGAATTGTGGCTGAAGAGGGATTTCCATCCTACGTGATTTCTGTGCCTCAGGAAAGACAGTAGGCAACGAGAAAAAGGACCAACCAAAGTTGCCAAGGGAATAAGGGAGCTGCCGAAAATATACAGAGTGATACACTGAGGGTTCTTCTATCTGGAAAGATAAAGGCTAAGAAGAAATAATATGTTTGATCATGAACATTTTGGTCAGTGGTCATGAACTCATTCACCCAATCCCGAACTATAACCAGGGGGCTCTGCTTAAAGCTAGAGGGAATGTGGTTTCGGAATAATAGAAAATCAGACTTCACTTGGTGGGTGGTAAGTTCATGGAACTTATTACCCCAAGCAAGAGTCAGACTGAAATTAAAATACCCAGTATGCTGTGGAAGATTTTGTTGTTGACAGACTGTAATGTCTTAGGAAGAGGAATGAGGATGCCTTGAGATATGTCTCCAAGATACGCTCTTGGAGGTCCCAGACGAGAAGGAAACCTGGTTGTTCACAGTCCTTCCTAGCATGTCCTTGGCGGACCCAGAGTTCTGAGTTGGGCAAGACCCAGAGCCCAGGCTGCTTACCACACACCTTGGGCAGTCCAGAGGACTGCTTTGCTGAAGAGAGGGCATCTCATATAAGACTTTTCCTGCTTGGATTTCCTTACTCAGCTACAATCTATTGCCGAGAATCCAGGGGTCACTGAGGTGATAAAACATTTGTGGAAACCTTACATTAATGTCTACTCTGCCCAATGGGAACACACCTGTTGTCATTAATGATAGCTAACAAATACTATGTTGTTATTGTTCAGTCACTCAGATTCTTTGTGACCCCATGGACTGCAGCACACCAGGCTTCCCTGACCTTCACTGTCTCCCGGAGTTTATTCAAACTCATGTCCATTGAGATGCTGACGCCATCCAACCATCTCATCCTCTGTTGCCCCCTTCTCCTCCTGTACAACAAATACTATGTACTATGTGCTGTTATAAGCAGGTAATGACTTCATCCTTCTAACAACCCTGTAAGATGGATCCCATTATCATCATCTTCCCTGGTGGCTCAGATGGTAAAGAATCTGCCTGCAATGTGGGAGACCTGGATTCGATCCCTGGGTCAGGAAGATCCCCTGGAGAAGGGAATGGCAACCCACTCTGGTATTCTTGCCTGGAAAATCCCATGGACAGAGAAGCCTGGAGAGCTACAGTCCATGGGGTCACAAAGAGTCAGACACGACTAAGCAACTAACACTGTTTGACAGACGGGAAAACGAAGGCACAGAGAAATAACTTTTCCAAGGTCTCATAGGTAATAAATGTTCCAAGATTGAAACTCTGGCTGGCTGACTCTGGAATACACAAATACACAAATACTCTGAAATACACAAACCTCACTATACTGGGGTTCAGGCCATTCCTGCATATCTGCTGGGATGACACCACTCAGCTCCAGTCAGGTGCTACCCAGAAGGAATGCAGACCCATTGTAACCTTTTTTTTTTTTTTTCAAGAAAAGCCATAATTGTCCACACTGGGTTCTGGATTGAATAAACCCACCTAAATCCCCAGAACTCATCCAGCTTCTGACTTCTGTTCAGCCCAACCGACTTGTCTTATGGAGAGGGTGCTGTGGTCCATGTCCAAGGACATGAGTCACTGGATGTGGGCTCTAAACAGAGCAGAGGAGACAGGCAGGACAAGTGTATAGAAGCAGCTCGGGGTGGGGTGGGGACGGGGGCTGGGCAAAGGCTGTGAGTTGGCGTGCTTCTGTGTCTGGGGTCTGTCCCTGAGGGAACAGGCTTGCTGGCCTTGTCAGTCAGCAGTGATTAGTAATCTCTGGGTCCCTTGCAGTTTCAGGGCTCAATGAATCTATGGATGTCATCACAGAAAGCAACATCTAAGGCAGAGAGAGATGTTCGATGTTGGGAAGATAGGCTCTGTGGCACATAAATATGTATAACCTGACTGTCCATCCTAAGGCCATCAACCACACAAAATGTGCAGAGCCCAAGGCTATATAGTGTGGTGTGGGCCGAGCAAACTGGCAGGGCAGAGGCCGGGCCAGGAGTCCATAGCATCAACAGAAACCTTCCTACAGCGTCGCCCCGTCAGGTTGGGCAGGTTGTGCACTGCCCCTTGAGTGCACAGAGAGGACCAGGGGCATTCTTCTAGTTTGCACAAAGGCACTGTTCACTATGCTGAGCACTCATGGGGCTGTATCCCCCCAGAGGAGGGACCTTTCCTAATTCACATCGAGTCCCCATATGCAGCAGGGGTCCCTAAAGAAGTCTGAGGTGCCACTGTACTCTTCCACATACCCCCAGTTTCCTCGATGTCTTTCTCTCCATCTTTTCTACTATTGAGAATGCAGGTGGAATTTGGGGATGGGGCACAGGATTCTGCCCCGGTTCACCCACCCCACCCTTCCTGTGGGGCTCCAGGGACCAGAGCCTGACACACCACTGGGGGCAGGAACACCGGATCCAGAACTCTGACTCCCCTGCCCCTCGACACGAACCCTGGGAAGAGGCGGAGCGGGAACCAGGAGGCCAGGCTGCCAGAGGACCTTGGTTGTTTCCTCATTCTGTCCCGAGCTGGAAAAGCCAGGGAGGAGAGCGAGGTCACTGAGCCCCCAGGAGTCGGGGGGAGGGGGGACACGGGCGGAGGCTCTCCCACTGCAGGAACAAGGTCTCCTAGTTTCCCTCATCACAGATTAGGAAATGCTGACTGAACAAGGATAAGGAAACTGGTCATGGTCACATAACTAGAAGTTGCAGAGCTGGGCTTTGAACAGGAGGTGGACGCTGTGGCCACTGCCCAGGTTCCCCTTCGGGACTGAGGGCAGCTCCCAGCTGGTCCCTTCCCAGGAAAGACCTCGCCTGAAGGGAGCTGCCATGTCCACTGGCCAACAGGGACAGTCCCCAGGCCAGCTCACTCCTGCAGGGGTGGGGTGGGGTCACAAGCCCAGCCCCAGTTTGGGATGACTCTGGGATGGAGGGGCTTTTATGGCATCTCTGCTGCACTTCGACACCTTCTGCCCAGTCCCGCTGCCCTCACTGCTCCTGTTGGGAACAGTCCCCAGGAAACGCTCAGCCTGCAAGTCCCCCTCTTAGCGTAGGTTTTGGAGACACCCACCTAACACACCTCTGTGACATGCTGCCTCTCCGCCTCCAGCCTGCCAGGAGGGAAAAACCAGGAGTCCACGGAGAAGAGGGTGTGGGGACCCAGGGATGAACAACGGCAGGAGGCTGCCACCTCCCCCAGGCTGGAGGGACGGGAATGGGGGCAGTGAGACCTGAGCCCAGGGATCACCCAGTAGAAGCTGGAAACACAGTGGGTCACACTGGGTCTGTCTGAAGAAACTGAAGCCCCTACAGGAGACACCCCAAAGGTGGAGTGGGTGGGTGAGACCCTGGCATCTCCCTTCCTTCCAGCTTGAATTTTATGATTATGGACAACTTATGCACATATGGAGTTTATACTGAGGTTGAAATGTGTACATTTTGGGGTAATATTAAAATTCAAAGTTTTAAATCTGTTCAGGGTCCATGATAATTTTTTTCTTTTCAGAGGAAAACACTGCGATATGCTGGTGGCTGGGTGGAACAGGGTGTCCCAGGGAAGGGGTGTGCAGACTGTGGCCAGCCCCAACCCCAGTGCAAACCCACACCCTTAAAGGTGCAGAGTTTCAATTGGCTTGACCCTTTCTGGATTGGGGGTGGGCAGCCTTAAACAGCTCTGAGAGCCAGAGAATTTTAGGGCCAGGAGGGTTTCCAAAGGTTTCCCCATTCATTCATTCTCCCCCAGGCCCAGAGCCCTGTAGTGAAGCACATCCCATGGAGAGGGCCCCATAGCTTTGGGGGACCATCATTCTGGGGATTGGGGACAGCTTGAGGCTTCTTAATCTTAGCCTAGATGGGTGTGAGAGTGGGTGTGTGTGTGAGGTGTGTGTGTGAGGTGTGTGTGTACATGTGTGTGTGCACAGTCTCCACTGTCATAGTTCACAGGAGAATGGTGTCTGGACGCATCTTTTCAATCTAAAGGAGTCAGTGGCATTGGTAATAGATTGTGAATATATCTAGCTTGCATTCCAATGGAGGGAAAGCCCCTCTGGCCCGTTCCCCCAGGAAGGGAAACAGGATCCAATGGAGAGATGAGAATGGAGCGGCCTGTCCCAGCTCCCAGCTCCCAGGAGGCCAGGCCCAACTCTGGAGCCTAGCTCTTATCAGTTGGCTGGGGACCTGGGCAAAAGGCACATCTGCTTCTGTTTATTCTTCTTCTTTATCTTAATGGGCCCCCCACCTATCACTCCCTACAATATCCCACACCACTGCCCTCAGTACTGGGGTACCTCTCCCTGCCCCGGGGCAAAGACCCAGGGAGGGAGGGCATGGAGACAGACAGGCTGGAGACTTGGTGTCTGGGTTAAGGCTCCTCACTAAACACAGGCTTAACTGGATGCTGAGGTCAAGGTGGAAAAGAAGGAAAAGAGTAAGAGGCTGGAGCCCTTCCTCCTGGGAAGGCAACTGGCAGGTTGCTAGGAGCAACCTCAGCTCTAAGAGAAATATAATTACATTTAAATTTTGGGTTATACCTAAGCTAATAACTCTAACTGGAAATTCCTGTTGGGAGCAGAAAGTTTTCTCTCATTACGAGATAATAGGGAGTCACTCGCCCTTGAACCCAAAACAGTCAGTTTCAAGCTGGGAGGACTTTACTTGGCTAGAGCCTCTACAGCCGACAGGGCACCTTTGTACAGATTAGAAAAAGGGGCCCCTTCTTCCAGGCATCACAGCCCTTTACTGGGCAAGTCCCCCCTATCTTTCCTGGCACCTAGGACATTGAGAACCAGGACACAGTTACATAATCACAACAGATCTCCCTCCAGCCTCTAGCTATCCCTCTCTTTAACCTGGACAGCTGAAGCACTAAACAGACCACCCCAGAAACAGAAAAATGTTGCAACTGGGAGAAGCTTGGAAGGCTTTAACAATGACTTGGTCCACAGTCCCTGCTCCAGTTCACTCTGTGATAAGGCTTCTTGTTGAGCTGCCAATCACATTCCAGTTCTCACCCAGGTTATCCTAAATGGTGATTATTGGCATTTTGGAATGAATGGAAACGTTACCAAATTTCTCAAGGATTTCTTTCTTTACATTTTGTGTAATAGCTATATTTTAAAGCATGGGGCTTTTGTTTTGTGTTATTATCTATATTATGAAGTTCAGCTCTTTTAAAGTAGTTTCTCTTTTTGTAGCAAAATTGGCAATATATCATGGGAGTTCCAAGCTTGATTTTGGAGTCAGAATGATCTGAGTTCTGATTTTAACTCCTCCACTTGCTAGCTGAATGGCCCTGTGCAATTTGCTTTACTTCACACCCTGATTTCCTCATCTGTAAAATGGGGATACGTAAAAGTATTTACCACAAAGAATTCGTATGTGAATTAAATGACATAATGCATGGAAAACACTTGAAGAGTACCTGGCACACAGTAATAATAAACAATTAGCTAGTATTAAGCTTATTTTAAGTGGTAAGGAAAGTGACATCTTACTTATAGGTAATTGAGGAGGATGACCATGTTTTCTGTCCCTTGAACAAAGAGCCAATCCCAAATCTCAGGCAGGGAAAGTGAGCCTAGGGCATCCAATTGTGCCAGAAAACAAAGAAGTATTCAAAAAGACATAGGAGCTAGCTGAAAAGGATCCTTACTAGCCAAATTTGAGAAAACTGGAGCATCAAAATAAATAATGACTACAATTGGTAGCACAATGAATAAAACAAAACCCACATGATCACTGTGATAATCAAAACAAAAGAGAAAGGAAGCAAAATATCGGTCAATAAAACTGGAAGGAATGATAGAATTGGAAATCACTATTTTGCACCCTGCAATAAAATAAGTGATCTAAGCAAAGATCATCAATGGAACTACTGGGTGAAAGAGTAAAATATTTACATTGGGTTAAAGTAACACCCACAGACGACTTACAAATTACTTACAAATGGAAAACTTCTCTTTACACTGGAAAGATCTGGTAGTCACCATCTTAACTAAGCAATCAAACTGAGCACTAATAGTGCAACAATTATGCACCTTCTGATATGATATAATCCAAAATACACAATACCACCTATGAATTATTCCTGTTGAAGTGATGAACATACTTCTAATCAAGCCTCATGACCTACACTCCAGTTTACAGAAAATATGGGGATAGAGAAACAGTTAAATTATACCAAGAGAAATCAGAAAGACAAATTCACAGTGTGGAACACAGTATAAGACAATTAAGCTATGACAAAGGCTCTCTCTTTAACCAGACTTTCGTGAGGTTGCCCTGAACCCTCTTTCATCAAGGCCTCCACCCTGCCTTGGGCCTACCCCACCCAGTCTCTGCAGGTGGTAATGGTGGTGCATACGTGCTCCGTGGTGTCCGACTCTGTGACCCCATGGGCTCCTCTGTCCATGGAATTTTCCAGGCAAGAATACTAGAGCGGGTTGCTATTTCCTTCTCCAGGGAATCTTCCTGACCCAGGATCAAACCCGCATCTCTTGGGTCTCCTGTATTTGTAGGTGGGTTCTTCACCAGTCAAGCCACCAGAGACGTGCTACTACATCATCCCTCCACCCGGCTATCTGATCTCCTTTAATACCTGATCAAGTTCCTCCTCTTCTACCCATGATCAGGTCTAAGCTCTTTAGTGAGAATCCTGTTAAGCCAGTTTAGCAAGATCCCCCAGTCCCCATCTTGTCTCCATTTCCATACACTGACTGCCTCACCTGCCTTTTGGCCATATATCCCCACCTACCTAACCTTGCGGTATTCAGAGCTGAACTCCTTCTCTCTCCCTTGTTGCAATAATTGTGCAAAAATTCTTCTTTATAGTTTGAGAGTAATTTTTTCTCTATCACCTGGATACTTGAAAAATTAATGTCTTTCTTTTTTTTTTAAAAAAAAAAAAAAAGGTAGATTACTATAGAATGAAAGAAATTAGAGAGACATAACAATCAAATGAATATAAGATACCTTGGTTGGATCCTGACCAAAAAAGAAAGTCTGCAAAAGTTATTTTGAGGGCAATTGGATCCTTTTGATTGTGAATTGGAAATTATAGAATGTGTCTTAATTTTCTTAGGTGTGGTAGTGGCATTGATAAGAAGAGAATGTTCTTACTCCTATGAAATACGTGGCTTTTGGGAATTCCTGTGTTTAGAGGTTGTATTAATTTTCTAAAACTTCTATAACAAACTATCACAAGCTAGGTGGTTTACAACAACAGAAATGTATCCTCTTTCAGTTCTGGAGGCTAGAGGTCTCAAACCAGGTATCAGCTGGACCATGCTGTGTCTGAAGGCACCAGGAGATGATTTTTCCTTGCTTCTTCCTAGCATCTGGTGTTTGCTGGCAATCTGAGGTGTTCCTTGGCTTATGACAGCACTAACTCCATCTCTGCCTTTGTGGTCACTTGTCCTTCCCTGTGCATTTCTCTGGGACTTCAATCTCTCTCTCCTTATAAGGACATCAGTTATTGGGTTTAGGGCCCACCCTAACCCAATATTCTCTCATCTTAACCTGATTACCTCTGCAAAGACCCTGCTTATAATAAGGTCACATTCACTGGTACCAGGGGTTAGGACTTCTCCTTGAGGGGAACATAATTCCACCCACAATGAGAATAAACCGTCAAGATGTCTGAAATTTACTTTCAGATGTCTCAGCAGAAAATTTTATAGCCAAAGAGAGAGACAGAGAGAGAAAAGAAAAAAAAAAATTCTTGAAATGTCAATAATTGTAGGATCTAGGGAGAAGGTAGAGGATGAACATTATTGCTAGGATTGAAAAGTACTAGTTGATATTATAAACTCACATGGATATACTTACATCCCTTGCTACCTTTCTACCAATATACTCTAAGATGTATTCTTTTGAGGACATAAATTATGTAAAGTTAAATCAACCAACACAGCATGTAGACACATTACATAAAAATGGTGAGAATCTCCATCACTGATCAATGTAACAATATCTAACAATCTTTTATTAGATATGTGTCTCACAGTAGGGAAATATCTCTGAAGTAAATGTATTTCTCTAGAACATCAACAGGCTTCAGGTAGAATTTTTTCCTGATCCTTCTTTCTACTCTTATCTCTGCTACAGATATATTTGGTTTTTGTTTTTAAGATTGTGCTCGTGCTTGGTCGTGTCCAACTCTTTGTGACCCTTTGGACTGTAGCCTCCCAGACTCTTCTGTCCATTGGATTTCCCAGGCAAGCGTACTGGAGTGGGTTGCCATTTCCTCCTCCAGGGGATCTTCCTGATCCAGGGAGTGAACCTGCATCTCCTACACTGCAGGCAGATTCTTTACCCACTGAGCCATCAGGGAAGCCCAATGGATGCGTGCCTTTTTTTTTTTTTTTTTTTAAGTCTCTTTACTCATATTTTAGTGGGGCTTAGGGTGGAGGTTGAAGTTTATACACATGTTCAATCTGCTGTTTAATGGGAAGTCCTCAGAACCCATAGTTTTCAACTCCAGTTTTATTGATGTCAGCTTCCTCATGTAAACTAGTCCCGATTTCAAAATGGAAGGCAAGTAGAAATGTGACTTGATTCACGGAGTTGGAAGACCCACTTTCCAAAAATGCTTTTGGCCTGTGTGGTTAAGGCTGAATGATCAGTGTGAGTATAATTGTCTGACCATCATGTGTGGACTGGGTACACACAGCCCAGCCCCACAGCCCCAGCCTCGTCCCTTCTGATGAAACACGAGTGCCCACAAACAGAAGGTTCCTCTTCTCTCAACCTGGAATCAACAAGAAGGTCTCTTGGGACTGTGGTCTTAGGACTCTAGCTCTGCCCCTAATGTCTTCAGTCCCTTTACTGAGAACTGAGTCATTGCAACACCGTACTCTGCCAGCTGTCTCAGCACAAGAAAAGCTTTGCTGTGGTGTGAGGTTTTGTGGGCTGCAAACTACATCTAGGTCAGCAAATTAAACTCCACAGTGTGGTTACCAAGTCCAGCTTCATCTGGCTAAAGGGCTGTCTGACTTCACCCTCTGGGTACTGGCCCTTCTGGTGTTTGGGATACAAGGCCCCTCTGCGGGTGTTTAAGGTACAACCCTGCAGGCCTAAACCCTGGGGTGACATGTGCCTAAGCTCAAAATCTTATTTTCTCCACCAGGGCTCCTGGGCACTTGAGAGTAACAATACTCTATCCCTGCAGATATATTGTGATTTGTGTCTGTGTGCTGGGACACAGTGGGCAAATGGAGATGTATTTCTTTGTTCCTCAGTTTCATGCACCGTTTTTCTTTCCTGCCACGTGGACCCAAACATGAGCCTTTTTTCCCAGTTCCCCTTCGTGGAAGTTTTTCAGAAAGAGCTCACAACAGATGGCAAACTGGTCTACCTAGATAGGGCTTTACAAAGAGCAGTATCTCTGGAATTCCCTGGCAGTCCAATGGTTAAGACTCGGGGCTTTCACTGTCATGACCCTGGGTCCCAACCCTGGTTGGGGAACTAAGATCTTGCAAGCTATGCAGCCAGAAAATAACAACATCAACCAAGAGCAATGTCTCGATGGGCTATGATTTTACATCTTGGTTCAGGAACTGGGTCTCAGTTTTTATAGTGGATAAAGTCCTCAGAGACTAAATCATATTAAAAATTCAAAATAATTCAGGAAATATTTATTTGAAGGGTTGATGCTATCCAGGTCTCTGGAATACAGGAAATAAACCCAGATTTGCTATCTTCCAGAAACTCTTTAACTATGGGGGAAGAATAACATTCTAGTGGATGGCTACATATTTTACTGCCTAGCACCTATTCATGCTTTTCCTGGTAATAGAAACCCAAGTTTACTCTGAGGAGAACCCCTCCCTCCATCCTTAGTCTGTGTGCTTTCAATGCCTGGTTCTGGAGCTGAGGCATAGACTCAGGCCTGGCCATAATGACTGATTTAAAGATAGGCATGAAACCTAATCAAAACCAAGATGTTATGTGCAGTACAGAAATAGAGATGGAGGTAGAGAATAGAACGTGGACACAGAGTGGGAAGGGGACGGCGGGATGAACTGGGAGAGTAGCACTGATCTATATACACTCAGTTCAGTTCAGTGTAGTCGCTCAGTCGTGTCCGACTCTTTGCAACCACATGGACTGTAGCACGCCAGGCTTCCCTGTCCTTCACCAACTCCCGGAGCTTGCTCAAACGCATGTCCATTGAGTCAGTGATGTCATCCAACCATCTTATCCTCTGTTGTCCCCTTCTCCTCCCGCCTTCAATCTTTCCCAGCATCAGGGTCTTTTCCAATGAGTCAGTTCTTCACATCAGGTGGCCAAAGTGTTGGAGTTTCAGCTTCAGCATCAGTCCTTCTAATGAATATTCAGGATTGATTTCTTTTAGGATGGACTGGTTGGATCTCCTTGCAGTCCAAGGGACTCTCAAGAGTCCTTTCCAACACCACAGTTCAAAAGCATCAATTCTTCGGTGCTCAGCTTTCTTTATATTCCATACATGTATATACAGCAGAAACTAACACAACATTATAAAGCAATTATACTCCAGAAAAAAAGTTAATGATATGCATGAAATGTTTGATCATACTGTTTTGGGGAGAGACACTAGATCATTTTTGCTTGGATTACAAGGAGGATGTGAGCCAAGAGTTGCCAAAAGCCACACGATAGAGCCTAAGAATGAGGCCAACACAGCAAAAGACAGATCAGAATGAAAGAGAAAGACTGACTTTCTTGGTCAAGCCATTCTTGACGTTCCATATATTTCTAGACTTTTCTGCTAATTGTTCCAACAGTTATGCTTATTTGTTTAAGCTAGTTAGATGGGATTTTAAGTTGCAACTAAAAAAGCTCTATGTTGGAACTAAAAACTTGAATAGTGTCCTCTCCCAAATTCACATCCACCCAGAATTTCAGAATGTGATCTTATTTGAAAATAGAGTCTTTGAAGATGTAACTAGTTAAGGGTGTTAAGGTGAAAGCATCTTGGATATAGGGTATGCCCTAAATCCAATGACTGGTGTCCTTGTAAGATGAGGCGAGGACTAAGAGACACGGAAAAGAAAGCCATGTGGAGGGACAGAGAGGGATTGGAGCCATGCTACTAAAGGCTTAGGAATGCCTAGGGCCACCAGAAACCAAGAAGAGGCAAGGAAGTAACCTATGAGCATCAGGGGGAACCTGGTCCTTCTGACACCTTTTTTTTTCTTCACATTTTTTGTAATGCAGCATGTGGCATCTTAGTTCCCCAACCAGGGATCAAACCCATGCCTCTTGAATCCGAAGCATGGAGTCTTAACCACTGGACCACCAGGGAAGTCCCTCTTCTGACACCTTGATTTCAAACTTCTAGCCTCTAGAACTATAAAAGTTCCATTGTTTTAAGCCAGTTTGTGTTCTTTGTTCCAGCAGCCCTAGGAACAACAATACTCTCATACATGAAAGAATTCAACAAATATTTATTGATACCTAATATGTATCTGAAGAGATTTCAGCTCATTATTGACCAGGGGATTTTTGCAGAAACTAATGTCTGTGGCTGGTGACTTTTCTTTTGGCTGGCTAAAAATGATTTCTGTTATTGCACTAACACTTTGCAGGTTATTACATTCAACAATGTGGGTGACCTGGGTTCGATCCCTGGGCTGGGAAGATCCCCTGGAGAAGGGAAAGGTTACCCACTCCAGTATTCTGGCCTGGAGAATTCCATAGACTGTATAGTCCACGGGGTCGCAAAGAGTCAGACATGACTGAGTTACTTTCACTTTCACATTCAACAGTTACACATGAAGCACCTGTGAAGTGGAGTGGAGTGAAGTTGCTCAGTCGTGTCTGACTCTTTGCGACCCCGTGGACTGTAGCCTACCAGGCTCCTCAGTCTTTGGAATTTTTCAGGCAAGGGTACTGGATTTCCTTCTCCAAAACACCTGTAAAGTCTTCTAATTTTTGTGAAATATTATCTTCAACCTACTATTTTCTAGAAACAAAGGAGCGTTCTCCAGCACTGTGTTTTATTTTCACTTTATGTATCAGAATCAATCACTAAGGTTTTTTGTCTTTTTGTTGGTCTAACATTCACATCGTCTGAATCAGAACTATATTCTGAAGAACTTTCATCTTCTGAGACACTAGTGTAAATGTTGCTCAGACAATAAGAACAAGTATCTGCAAAAAATTCACCAAAAAATTGTTCTTCACTCAAAATTTCATGATGTATCATTCTGAAAAAATTTTACATTTTTAATATACACAAGGTTGGAACAGGCTTCCCTGGTGGCTCACTGGTAAAGAATCCACCTGCCAGTTCAGGAGACGTGGGTTTGATCCCTGGGTCAGGAAGATCCCCTGGAGAAGGAAATGGCAACCCACTCCGGTTTTCTTGCCTGGGAAATCCCATGGACAGAAGGAGTCTGGTGGGCTGTAGTTCACAGAGTTGAAAAAGAGTCAGACACAACTTAGTGACTAAAACAACAGCAGCTGCAACGCTGGAACAAAAACCCAGTGTGGCAAAATGTGAATGATAAGGACTATCATAAGTTGTATAATGAACCCTTGATCAATTTTAAGCTCTAACAACTTCCTCTAGTGATGTTAATTGTATCACTCTCTAAAAACGTACTGATATGTCTGAGATCAATAATGTTTGGGTAACAAAAGATATATTGATCCGTTTCTGGTCAATAATGTGCTGTTATCATAAAATTCAGAGAAAAGTGGCACGGAGAATGTAGAGGGATATTTGGGCTGGGACATTATGAAGCCTGAAGAACTGTCTGTCCCACCTCTCGCCCCACCCTGGGTACCCCTGCAAACCCCTGGGAAACTATAGAATTCTTGTTCTCCAGACTTTTCTGGCCTTCTGACAGGCCGTTCTCCTAATATATGGACTTCCTTCTTCAGCATGGGAATGAACTCTGATATAATTGAAAATATTTCTCCTAGTTTGTTCTTTGTCTTTTGACTTTGCATGGACTGATCTTTGCCCTGTAGAATTTTCACTTTTTACATAGTCAAATTTATCAATGACTTTGTGGTTAATAGTTTTTTTTTCCCCCAATTTCCCTGTTTTCATCAAATGTACTGCACTGTGGAAGAAGGTATTTCTTTTCCAATTTTTTCTTGTGGTGAAATACACATAACTTACAATTTACTATCTTAATCATTTTTAATTGTATAATTCAGCGGTTTTCAGTACATTCATGTTGCTATGCAATCATCACCACCATCCATCTGCAGGAGTCTTTTCATCTTACAAAACTGAAATTATACCCGTTGAACAATAAACTCCCCGTTTCTCCCTTCACCCAGCCCCTGGCAACCACCATTCTACTTTTTGTCTCTGTGATTTTGACTAAGTATAAGGTAGCTTTCTTTTATCTTTACTGTGTTTCCCTTCCCTGCTCTTCCATCACCTTTATTGAGTGTTCCCCCAAAACAGCAACAGAAATAACACTACCGTTTGTGTCCAGGCATTACACCCAAGGCTTAAGTACAGTGGCTCCAGTCTTCCCAGTATCTGCTAGGCAGGTGATATTCTGCCCATTTTACAGATAAGGAAAGTATGGTTCATAGAAGTTACACAATTGCCCCCAGTTAAAGGTCTCACAGTTCTTAATCGGAAGAGGAAAGAGTCATGGTCGTGTTTGTCCAAACCAAAGCCAGGACTCCTCCTTTAACACCATTCAGAAGCCTTGTGTTTACACCCTCAGACTACAGATGCCTAATCTTGCCTCTGTTGATTATGTCACAGGAAAAGCTTATTTTCAATTATTACATATAACTTTTTCACCTAACAAGTTAGTTATAAGATATAGCTCTATTAACATCATGGGAGAACAAAAGGAAATAGTTACTAAAAAGCAAATTCTATCCTCATGGTCAAAGTCCCACAGTGTAGCCCCCGGAGGCTCCCACGGTCTGGGCCCCCCTCCACTATCTGATCTCTCTCAGGTGGAACACCTCCCGCTGCCATCTGGCTTGCCCTAACCACAGGAAAGCACAGGGGAGTTTGAACTTCACCCCAGTGGAACTCGTTTTCCTATGTGAGAGCTGTGCTTCATTTAAGGAAGTGTAAACAATGGTAAATAATACTTGCATGTTCTCTAGGGCTGCCCTAAGGATGTGGCTCACGACTGAAATGTTTCTCACTTGTAGAGAACAAACATTTGAGGTGAAGGTGTGAGGGGGGGTAGGTTTCTTCTGAGGCCTCTCTCCTTGGCTTGTAGATAGATGACTGTCTTTGTATCATGTATTGGTCTGCTTGGGTCACCATAACAACACACCACAGACTGCGTGCCTTAAACAACAGAAATTTGTTTTCTCACAGCTGTGGAAGCCGGAGTCCAAGATCAAGGTGCTGGCCTGCTTGGGCTCTGGAGAGCGCTCCCTTCTCAGCTCTGAGACAGCCACCTTCTCGCTGTCTTCTCATCTCCTCATAGGGTGGAAAGGGTTCTGGGGTCTCTTTCTCTTCTTACCAAGGTGCTATCATGCAGTCCTGCCTTAGCTCAGACTGCTATAGCAAAACCCCATAAACTGGGTGGTATATATAAACAAAAGTTTATTTCTCAGAGTTCTAGAGGCTGGAAGGCCAGGCTCGGGTGCCAGTACTGGTCACATTCTGGTGAAGGCTTTCTTCCAGGTTGCAGACTGTGGACTCTGTGTCCTCAGGTGGCAGAGAGCAGAGCACAGGAAGCAAGCTCTCCGGTGACTATTAGAAGGGTGCTAATCCCATTCACGAGAGCTCCACCCCTATGACATCATCTCATGCTTGTTACCCCACAGAAGCCCCACCTTCTAACACCACCACACGAAGGGGTGTATAGTTTCAGCATATGCATTTTGGAGGACACAAACCTTCAGTCTCTAACAGGGCTCTGCCCTCATAACTTCATCTAAACCTAATTATCTCTCAAAGTCTCCAGCCCCAAATACCATCACCTTGAAGGGTTAAAGCATCAACACATAAATTTGGGGGGCAGGGGACACAAACATTTAATCCATTGCACATTGTCTTCTCTGCCAGTCTGTGTCCAAATTTCCTCTTCCTACAAGGACAGTATTCCAATGACCTCATTTAACCTCTGACAAGGTCCTCTCTCTAAAGGCAGTCAGATTCTGAGGTCCTAGGAGTTAGCATTTCAATATATGGATTTTTTTGGCCACGTCACCAACATGTAGGATCTTACTTCCCCAACTGGGGATCGAACCTGTGCTCTCTTCAGTGGAAGCACTGAGTCTTAACCACTGGGTCGCCAGGGAAGTCCCCCAGAGTGTGAATTTTGAGGGGACAAAATTCAGCCCCAAACCCTACTCTTTGAGCCTCACAGAATTAAAAGATTTTTCCAAGTCTGGTGTAACTAAGCCCTCCCATGCCTGTGATATACTCACGGACTCTCAGATTCACCAGGTGTCTACCGCCCCTACCCTCACTCTCAGCAACTTACTATCACAAAAGTGCTCAAATATATAGAAAGATTGAAAGAACAGCACAATGATCACCCATATGCCCCCACTCAGATTTAGAAATTGCTGACATTTTGGAGGGCTTCCCTGGTGGCTCAGTGGTAAAGGGTCCACCTGCCAGTGCAGGAGACACAGGTTCGATGCCTGGTCCAGGAGGATCCCACTTGCCTCAGAGCAACTAAGCCCATGAGCCACAACTACTGAGCCCACATACCCTAGAGCCCGTGCTTTGCAAGCGAATCCACTGCACTGAGAAGCCCGTGCACCTCAACGAAGAGTAGCCTGCAGTCTCCAAAACTAGAGAAAAACCCAGGCAGCAACAAAGACCCAGCACAGCCAAAAATAAATAAATAAAGTTTTAAAAGATTGTTCATACTTTTTGCTTTATCTCTAGGTGTGTGTGTTTTCCCAAAATGCTTGAACATAAGTTTTGGAAATCATATTTCACTAAATGCTTTAGTAAGCGCCTCCTAAACATCAACACAGCGGACAATCCTTGCCTGAAAGAGTTATTTCATTGATTGGCCTCCTACCAGTTTGAACCTGAGTTTACCCCTCACAAGGCCAGGGCTTAACACACAGTAATTAACGTATGTAGTAGGATGAGGCTCAATCCCTTGCTCTTAGAAGCTTTTCTCTTTCCTATGATTCCTCTAACTTATCTCCTCGATCTGTAGAGAACAGACCCGCTGGCTGGTTCCCTGGTGTCCGGAAATTCAACACCAGGAGAACAAGAATCTGAACCATTTGTGGGGGTCAGTGGCAGGGAGGAGAAGTGCCAAGGTGAAATAAGACAAACCAAATAAATACATCTGAAATTACAAGCAGGATAAGTTGAAGAAAGTACCTGATGCAGAGGTGAAGATCCCAGCAGAGAGGAGGAATTCTGTGACTTGGGGAGGGGGTGTTCGGAAGAGCCCAGCTTCTGTGTGCAGCCCAGGGGGTACCGGGCCATCACGTTGTCTCCCAGGTGACCCGGAAGCCCTCGTTCTTCTGTCCCAAATGCCCCCATGGCCCGCATCAACATTGGGGGCTACAGGAACCCCAGGAAGTGCGTCTGTGGAGCTTGTGAGAAGCCAGGGCAGCAGGGCTGGGCTCTGCTCCCCACAAAGGCCACTTCCCTCCTGCCCCTCGGTGGGCCATCTTCCTGTCCTAACCCCACTAAGCAGGAGCTTCCTGCTGCGTTTCCCTGTTGCCTTAGCACCTGGAAGAGATTAGCTTAGCTGGCAAACCTGGAGAGCTCGTAGTGTGCTTCCTTTTCAATGTGATTTGTAAAACAAAATATTGAATGAGATCAGTTCCAGCACTCTCCCTTGAGATCCACATAAAATCTACAGAGAAGTGTCCATTTATCACTACCCTGGGGCTTCCTGTTTTGAGCCTGACCTGTTCTTGGCAGACCCTCCACCCTGGTTTCATCACATTGAAAGACCTGGGCAGACTTAACTCTCTGTTTCCCCTCCTTCTCTTCATTCCCTGCCCTGTTCCTTCTGGTTCAGGCACCAGGGCAGGACTCCGGGACCCGAAAGACAGGAGAGATGGCTGAGTCACTTTTGAGTCACATCCCCTCTGGTCTATACTCGCCGCTTTTCTTTCCCAGGTAACATTTCATGAACGTGGGGAACCCACCCCCTTCATTCTGGGCAGGCAGAGGAAATAAGACCCCCTCTGGACAAAACTCACCCTGATGTTCTCAGAGAGAGCAATCATCTGAGCGGGGTGTGGCTTAGGAAGAGCCAACAGGTCAAGTTCAAAAGCAAAGACCTGGCTAGGCCTGACTGTTGGGGAAAACAATGGGAGTGCTGGTCACAAAATAGGGAAGGGGAACCACAGAGCTCTTTGGACCTACTTTAAGGTCGCTAAATCCTAATGACAAATAGCCAGATGATTGTTGTACGTCTACCCAGCACCCCTTCCCAGCTTCTCCTAGACTCAGACCCCAGCTCCCAAATACAGGGTGTACATGTGACCCTGGCTCTCCAGTCACGGTGCCCTGTTGCCCTGTGCCTGCTGCCACGCAGCCCAGAGAGACCTATTATAATTGATTGTAATTTAAAAGCAAGTATGGGGACTTCCTGGTGGTCCAGGGACTAAGATTCTGCACTCCCAGTCCAAGGGTTTGATCCTTAGATAGGGATACAGGAGATGTGGGTTCAATCCCTGGGTCAGGAAGATCCCCTGGAGAAGGAAATGGCAACCCACTCCAGTATTCTTGTTTGGAAAATCCCATGGACAGAAGAGCCTGGTGGGCTACAGTCCATACGGTTGCAAAGAGTCAGACTCGACTGAGCAACTGAGCATCACATAGGCTTGGAACTAGATCCCACATGCCGCAACTAAAGATCCTGTGTGCCCTGCTAAGACCCTGTGCAGCCAAATAAATAAAGAAAAATCAACAAATATGTAAAACTGCTGGGTGCCTGCCCTAATATTCATTTTCATCTTATTCGCCAGTAACAGAAGTCCAATTTTTAAGAATTGTGGTAAAGCTCACGTAACAACATTCATACTTTTCAGGTGTACAGTCACAAGGTGGTCCAACCATCACCACTGTCTAGTTCCAGAACATTTTCATCACCCACAGAATTTATTCTGTTCAGTTGCCCGTGCTGCAAGCTCAAGGACTTCATTTCTCAACTTCCCTTTCCGTGAGATGTGGCTTTCTGATTAGGTTTCAGCCAATGAAATGTGAGCAGAAGTGTGAGGGACTCCTAGAAAAGCTCCTTCAAAGGATGTGACACCCTTTGGTCCTTTCCTGTTTCTTTCCTCTGCTGACGTTAAATATCAGCGTTTCATCTATGGGTCTGGTGGAAGAACTGAGCTAGTAGGGGTGTTCACCCCTGCTATGGTCAGTATGGGTCTTAAGAAGAAGTTCCCTTCAGATAAACAGATACAGACTATTTATACAAAAAAAAAAAAAAGAAAAAGATAAACAGGGGCATTCCCTGGCAGTCCAGTGGTTAGGACTCCATGCTTCCATGGCAAGGGACGTGGGTTCAATCCCTAGTCAGGGAACTAAGATCCTGAATGCCACGTGGTGCTCAGTCAAAAAAAAAAGATAAACAATAAGGACCTACTGTATAGCACAGGGAACTATACTTATAATCTTGTAATAACCTATAATGGAAAATAATCTGAAAAAGAATATATAAAGAGAAGAGATGACTGAATCACTTCACTGTACACCTCAATCATTGTCAATCAACTAAACTTCAATTAAAAAAAAAATAAAAAAATAAAAGGAGTTCCCACTGCTACATGTTAATGCTGAAAGTAGCCTAGCCCAGATCCACACACAGGTATGAAAACTCCTTGGCGCCTTGGAGAGATGCCAGTGGAACAGGCTGCCAGCCCTGCCCATAGTCCTGGGTTGTCTTGGCTGAAGATCCATCCCTGAGGTACGCTCATTTGATTTTACTCTTCTGACATCACCTAGTGTCTGTCTCCAAGTCACTTGAACCTTGACAGCTAGAGTCCCCCTCCCATGCCTGATGGCCTCCCACAGTTACATGTGTGCCCTGGACAATAAGTTTCTACAGTGCTCGCTCTGCACCAAACTCTGATCTAAGCACCTTATATAGATCGGCCCACAGTAATCCTTACGGTAACCCTAGGAGGTTAAAATCATCATCTCCTTTTCAGAGGTGAAGAAACTGAGGCACAGGGCACATTTATTTCACTGTGTGGCATTTCGTCTTAGAACACAGGATGAAATGCCAGACAGTGAAATAAAGGTAAATCCTCCTTCCACTCCTGTCCTCCCCCGACCCCCACCATATCTTAGCTCCACAGCTCAGATGGTAGTTTAAATAAGCAGAAATTTATTTAACCAGTCACCTATTGGTTGTTTCCAAACTTTTGCTACATCAACAACACTGCAACAATTATTTTTGTATTATAGATACTATATATATATATAATATGTACTATATATATATAAATATATATATATATAATTTAGTTCATGCACTTAATCTGTTAGATGAATTACTAGAAGTGGAATTTCTGAGCCAAAATCCTGTGCATTTGCAATTTTGATGGATATTGCTCTCTGTAGAGATTGAACTAATTTGTCCTCCCATGAACAACGTTTGGGACCACCTGTTTTTTTTTTTCCTTTTAATTTTTATTGTAGTACAGTTGATTTACAATGTTGTGTTAGTTTCAGGTGTATAGCAAAGTGAATCAGTGAAACATATACATATATCCACTCTTTTTTTTAAGATTCTTTGCCATACACGAGACCACCGATTTTGCCATAGCTTTACCAACACACCAAAATATTACCAGATTTTGCCAAATTGATAGGCAAAAAATATACAGAGAACTTCATTGTACTTTAAATTGCTATATACTTAGTTAGATTGAGTATCCTTTTTACATGTTCAAAGGCTACGACTTACGATTTTTGCCGTTGTTGTACTGACATCCCCCTTTTATTGGACCTTATAGCATCGTCGTTCTTACCTTATAAACATGGCTCCAGGAGCGTCCTTGGGCATCCTGCCCTGAGCACACGTGCAACTATTTCTCTGAGGATGAAGGCCAAGAAGTATGGCTGCTAGATGGAATGGTTATGTACACATAAAATTTCATTAGATTCTGCCAGATGGCTTTTCAAAAAAGGCAGTGCCAATTCATACTTCACTAGCAATGTTTGAGATTACCCATACCTCACCAGCAGCTAATAACGTATACCTTTTCTTAGATGTAACCATTTTTTTCTATATATGCATAATTATATATGTGTCTGTGTGTATACATGTATGAACGTAAGTTTTTAATGAAAACCAACCATCCCCTGCCTTAAGCTTTCTCACTACCAGGATCTATCAGACTTGAGGCAGCCAGCGAAACTCTTCTAGCTACTTTCTCTGACATTTATCTCCATATTTAAGAATATTATGCTTCTACTGCTATTTCTTTTCTTTTTGGCTGCTCCATGTGGCATGTGGGCTCTTAGTTCCCTGACCAAGGACTGAACCCCGGGCCACGGCAGGGAAAGCAGAGTCCTAACCACTGGACTGCCAGTGAACGCCCTACTGCTCTTTCTTAATTTATCATCTTTAGACATTCTACTCTGCCTCTGACAGGTGAGTATCTAATTCTCCCCCATGTACATCCATCACTTCTCCCACATCACCCCAACATAGCATCATTATATGAATAAATAGTTGGGGATGAATAAATAGTATTTACATTATAATGACTATGCAAGTATCATTCACTGCTGAGCCAAGTGAGCATTACTTAGCTCCGTTCTTGTGTAGGCTTCAGTATTTCTAAGGTTAAGGAGGGCCTCGTGTTTTTATTCGTTTAATTTTCTATGACTCATCATTAGTGTTCTCTAAAAGCTCTAACATCTCTGCCAAAGGCCTTCCCATGATATTTTCCATATGCTCAAGCACATCAGTTCCATTTCTTCTTTCCCAGAGCCTCTCAAGAAGCCTCCTTCCTCCTTTCCCCAGAGCTGCCTAGGCTCTGGCTTATTGCTCTGCTAAGCCAGGACTTCATCACACCTCCAGGGATGGACACCCTAATGCCTAAGCTGAGGATCCCACCTGTCTCTCTCCCTCTCTCTGCCCCCTTTAAAAAATTTTTTTACTCCCTCTTTTATGTTTTTATTTCTTGGCTGTGCTGGGTTTTCATTGCTGCACGTTGGCTTTCTCCAGTTGCAGCGAGTGGGGGCTACTCTCTTGTTGCAATGTACAGGGTTCTCATTGCAGCGGCTTCTCCTGTTGAGGAGCACAGGCTCCAGGGCACCTGGGCTCTAGAGCAAGGGTACTCCCTCCTTTTGATGAAGCATAGTCTCTAGTAGCGGCTTTCCAGACTGTGCTAGTGGTAAAGGACCCACCTGCCAACGCAGGAGACACGAGACATGGGTTCGATCCCTGGGTTGGGAAGATCCCCTAGAGGAGGGCATGGCAACGTACTCCAGTATTCTTGCCTGGAGCATCCCACGGACAGAGGAGCCTGGCCGGCTATAGAGTCACAAAGAGTCCGACACAACTGAAGCAACCTACATGCGCACCCATTCTCTAGTAATGTCCTAAAAAATTGAGAGTGTACTCACATAATTTTGTGATTGGGTGAAAAACTATGCATTGTTTAGACCACATCCCTTCGGAGTTTTCTGATTTTGATTCTATGGGGGCTCTGTGCTTTTCATTGCTTTTGAGCTATTTCATAACTCTGTAAATTGTAGACAACTGATAACAGTGCAAAATAAATCTTATCTAGAGATATGCAATTAAATAATCTCCCCATCTCCCTATCCTACACAAGGCTCCCTACAAAAGGCAGATTCATATCTGTTTGTAAATTTATTCCCTTTTTGAAATTCCATATAGATTTGTGCTTCTTTGACTTCTTTAAACTGGTTGTAATGTCTTACTGGTTCCCTCATTAATCATGAGTTAAATATGATATTTAACACACATTCATTTTATATGTATGAGGCTATTCATTTATATTTCACTATGTATTCATTTATATTTATATAAATGATTTTATTAATACTTTAAAAACATATGCCTTTAATAGAAATGTATTTTTCAAGTCACTGAAGTCTGAAAATATCTTTGTTCTACACTCACTCTTGATTGACAAATTGGCTGGGTATAAAATTATAGGTAAAAAATCCAATGAGATAGGTACTATTATTATCTGCATTTTGAAGGTAAAGAAACTTATCTGAAAGTTTAAGTGGCTGAGCTGAGATTTGGCTCCAAATATTATTCTTTTAACCATCAGATTAGGTGCCTCTTTAGTTGGCTCAGCTCATAAGCCAATTCTGATCTATTTATAGTAGTGTCAGACACATATTGTTGAAAAGAATTCTAGGGCAGCATTTAGGTTCCATGGTAAAAAAAAAAAAAAAAAAAAAAACCCAAAAAACTACCTTGATTGATTAATGATGTCTGCCACAAGCTCAGGAATGGGGAATTGGGTTATTTTTTTTTAAACACTGCTTAATCATTCCTCGAAGAAAGAGATTGTCTTTGGGATTCTACATAACTCTAGCGCTTTTAGAAATTAGGGCATGTTGACATCAAAAGTGTTTAAAGGCTGCTTTGTTTCTTTGCTGTAGCAGGAGAATTTTTTAACAGCCTGTTTATAATTTATCTGAAAGAAGCACTGGTAATTAGGCATCTGATCGCTTCTCTGATTCCCTCGCTTCTTCTTTTTGTGACAAAAACAGAAAGTCAGGAAAATGATCACATTGCATCACGATACCAGTGGGCCATATAAAAATCCATGTGATGTTGTTTTTCCAATCATGGGTTTCCTTGACAGCCAGCATTTCAACACTTCCAAATACCCCTCCCATCCATCATTAGCAATGACTGTAGGACTGGTCTCTTTACTAACCTTTCTATGTCGCAAACAGCTTTACAACTTGGCTTCATCTGCAGGGCAGCCCAGCTTTTAAAGGAATTATGTTCTTTTCCCAGAATATCTATTAAACAGAACTAAACCCAGTTTGAAGAGAGGTATAAAGTGACTTTCTCTCATCTCTCCTCACTTTTCAAAGGGCACTTTTACACTCAGAATCAGCATCTACTTGTTTAGGAAAATTCTATAAAGTGTTCATTATTCCCTTTCTCATCCTTTAACAATTTTTTTCAGCACAAATAATACACATTTACTGAGAATTCTGGGATGGCTACTATCTCCTCTTAACTACAAGGCAGGAAACCAAGCAGAGAAAAAAAAAAAATCACCAATAAATCTCACGGCCCTGATACCCCTGGCTGAGCAAAGCGAAGAGGGTGGTTGCTCGGGAAAAGTTCTTATGAAGCCAATGGAGGTTTTGGGGGCTGGGTCTTCACTGCTGTGCGGTCATTTCTTTAGTTGTGGTAAGTGGGGACTACTCTCTAGTTGCGGTGCACAGGCTTCTTATTGTGATGGCTTCTCTTATTGTGGAGCATGAGGTGAACTGGCTCAGTAGTTGTAGTGCATGAGCTTAGTAGCTTGGCAGCGCAAGGGATCTTCCCAACCCAGGGATCAAACCCGTGTCTCCTGCATTGGCAAGCAGATTTTTTGCCACTGAGCCACCAGGGAAGCCTGCCAATAGGGTTTTGAAGGAGGCCTGTCAGACGAAATCCCCTGACACCAGGGATGGGAGCTGGGGTGAAGGCTGCTCTTTCCTACCAGTGGCTCCTCTATCCAATTTCTTGAAGGGGCTCCTTCTGGTCTGTGATGAGGTCTTCTTCCTGGAAGCTCCACAGGGCACCAACAGACAGCCAAGTGTGGCCCCAGGTTGTAAAGAGCATCTTGGAGAGGGCGGGACTGCTCAGACTGTGCCCACTTTGCAGTGGGCAGGGCTCCCACTTAGCTATGCCCCAGGCATCCCCCATCAGGGTGAAGAAGAAAGGCCTTGGGATACTTCCTGCACATTTGCTGCAGGTTGGCGGGGCCCCACAGAGTTCCTGAGGGACCTTCCCCACTTCTGCTACCCAGTCCATGACCTTCCTGCGAGGGGACCTGGCCGCTGCACCCAGGAAGGAGGCACATCCCATCTTTCTAATGAGTTGGCACCTCCTGGAATGGTGTCTGGTCTGTGATCACATGAAATGTTCACACATAAGACGAGAAGCTTCCACTAGCCCTCTGCCATTTGCTGTATTCCATAATTTATGATGTTCAAACTCAACCCCAGATATTCCCCTCCCAGACAAGTCCCAGGGACCTGCCATGATCTTGGCACACAGCAGACCCATAGCCAAAAATGTCCCACGTCAACACATCTTCAAAGCCCAGACCCTTGCTGGATATTCCTCTTCTGCTGTTATTTTTATTTTTGTTAATGCAAAATCACATATGTACAGTTTAAAAACAATACCAGAGCCAACCCCCTAGTGCTCATAACACAGGTGAAGAAATATCACATTAGCAAAGCTTTGGAGCTTGTGTTAGTTTCCCATGGTTGCTGTAACAAATTATAATCCAAGTGGCTTAAGACAAGGGGAATTTACTCGCTTCCAGTTCTGGGGGCTACAAGTCTGCAGTCAGGGTGTCTGATGGTTCCTGAGGGAAGTCTTTGCTTTTCCTGGCTTCTGGTGGCTCCCAGCAATCCTTGGCACTCCTTGGTTTGTCCCCGAATTACCCCAATCTCTGCTTCTATTGTCACCAGCCTACTTCCTTCTCCTTTCTCTTATAAAGACACCAGTCATTTCATGGAAGCAACATAAATCCATCGACGGAGGAATGGATAAAGAAGATGTGGTACATATATACAATGGAGTATTACTCAGTCAGAAAAAAGACTGAAACAATGCCATTTGCAGCAACAATGGATGGACCTAGAGCTTATCACACTAAGTAAAGTAAGTCAGACAGAGAAAGAGAAATAGCGTATGAATCTAAAGAAATGATGCAAATGAACTTATTTACAAAACAGAAACAGATTCACAGACTTTGAGAATGAACTTACAGTTACGGGGGTGAGGGGGGAGGATGGGTGGGAAGAATAGTTAGGGAGTTTGGGATCGACATGTACACACTGCTATATTTTAAATGGTAACCAACAAGGACCTACTGTATAGCGCAGGGAACCCTGCTCAATGCTATGTGGCAGCCTGGATGGGACGGGAGTTTGGGGGAGAATGGATACATGTATAAGTATGCCTGAGTCCCTTTGCTGTCTATCTGAAACTATCACAGCTTGTTAATCAGTATGTGCTGTGCTGTGCTTAGTGGCTCAGTTGTTCCAACTCTTTGTGACCCCATGAACTGTAACCTGCCAGGCTCTTCTGTTCATGGAATTCTCCAGGCAAGAATACTGGAGCTGGTAGCCATTCCCTTCTCCAGGGGATCTTCCCAACCCAGGGACTGAACTCAGATCTCCCACATTGCAGGCAGATTCTTTACAGTCTGAACCACCAGGGGAAGTCCAGTACAGCCCATTGTACAGATGCAGAAACAAGAGCACAGGGACGAGGTCTCTCTTTGGTGAATCTAGGCAGTTGACAATCCAGAAAATGTAGACATCACTTGGGAGGGATACACAGGTGTTACAAAGGGCCCCAGAGGAGGCTGCAGAGGAACTTCAATCACATCCGTGTAGAACTCTGTCTCCTTAGAAAGAAAAGGAAGAGGCTTTGGGAGGACAAATGGTGGAGAAATAGGAAGGAAGCAGCTATGGTTTGCATTGTGTTGCCATGTATATAATGCAATGGAGGCTGCAAGCCTGGCTTCTGTTTCAAGAAGAGGTGTGTGTGTACATCCCCATCACTGTTGTCATTCAGGAGGACGGGTCTCTGGCTAAAATCTGGAAACTCTTGGATGAGAAAAATGTCAGCAGTGCTTAAAAGTATTTGAACCAGGAATTGCTTGTTCAGTGTCTCAAGCCCACAAAGAGGAGTTAAAAGGTAAAGAGATTGGCCTTGTATCAACTTTAGGTTGTTCCTTTGATTCTGCAAGCCACAACAGTTAAGAGGATACCAGGACACTTTGGGATGGTATCTCAGTCTCTGAAAATTGAACATTTCAGCAGGCGGATGGAGATCTAAGAGTTGGAAATAACTAGATGGTGGATGATTCTTAAGACCTAATCCTAATATTTGAATGGTGTAGTAAAGGCCTTCTATTGAAGAATCAAAAGGACAGGGAGGTTAAGCTACTTGTCCAAAGTAACCCTGTGAGTGGGTAGCAGAGCCGGATCTAAACCCAGGCAGGTGGACTCCCAAATTCACACCCTTACCCACATGCAACCTCTCCCTGCTGGTCTTCAGGTGGCGAATCAGACAGATTGCTCTTCAGTGGGAAAGCCAGAAGAGTCCAGAGCTCAGCTGGGGTCAGTCATGGCTCCAGATAATCCAATGGTGCAGAAGACGGAGAGCAAGCAGAAGAGTGCAAACCTGCTGGCGAGAGCACCAGTGTGTGCACTACGGGGAAAGCAAGTAACTCAGGGCAGGCGAGGGTGGAGTCATCAGCCAGGGCTGCAGCAAAGAGCCCAAAGCTTTAAAAGCCTTCAAGCCTCTGTGAACTATTGGGGTTTACAGGTAAGACATCGCTTGAGTCTAGCAAGTGCTGGTCTCACAGCTCCTTCCCACTGCACTCAGCTGGTTCCTCACCAGGCCAAGCACCACACCTAAGCTCCCACCTCTGGGTCTTTGTACTTTCATTCTCCATCTAGAACAGTCTTCTGTAGACATTCTCGCTCCCCTCAGGCCTGTGCTCCAAGGAGGCTCAGGGAGGGAGTGCGCCTCTCTTCCCCACTTGCCCACCCTTCACTCTCCCCTTGCTGTGTGGATGGTGTTTTCCAAAGATGCCGCAGCAATCTCTTCCATCCTGTGTTCTTTCTCCCACCCCTTGAATCTGGGGTCCCTGTCAGTGCTCTAACCAACAGAATACGGCAGAAGAGATGCTGATCCAGCCTCAGGCACTTCATTGCCCTGGCTGCCTCTGCTTCCTGCTTCACGGAACACTTACTCCTGGAGCGCTCCTTCCAGAGCCAAGCTGCCAGGCTGAGAAGCCTGGGCCACGTGGAGAGGCCACCTGGAGATGTGCCGGGCGGCAGCCTGGCCGAGCTCCCAGCTGGCGGTCAACATGCACGGCAGCCAAACGAGCGAAGTACCTCGATGTCCAACCCAGCCGGTCCTCCAGATGACTCGAGGCCAGTCCAGCATCTGGCTGCACCGCATGTGAGACCCCCAGTGAGACCACCCTGATGGGCCCAGACCACCAAGAACCATGAGACAGACTATGAAATTGTTTCAGGCCACTGAGTTTCAGGGCTGTTTTCTTCCCCAGCAATAGTCATCTGGAGGATTAACCCTGCCTAACTAGTTACCACAGCACCTCTCACCACCTGACATTATATAAGCTATTTGTTTATTGTCTTTTTCTCCCTCTTGGTTTTGTTTAATAGTGTACTCTTAATGGCTCATAGTTTCATTGAGTTAAACAAGGCTGTGGTCCATGTGATCAGATTGGTTAGTTTTCTGTGACCATGGTTTTCAGTCTGTCTGCCCTCTGACAGATAAGGATAAGAAGCTTATGGAAGCTTCCTGATGGGAGAGACTGACTGAGGGGGAAACTGGGTCTTGTTCTGAAGGGTGGGGCCATTCTCAGTAAATCTTTAATCCCATTTTCTGTTGATTGGCATGGAGCTGTGTTCCCTCCCTGCTGTTTGACCTGAGGCCAAACTATGGTGGAAGTAATGAAGATAATGGCGACCTCCTTCAAAAGGTCCCATGCATGCACTTCTACACTCAGTGCCCCTGGCCCTGCAGTAGGCCACTCAATGAAACTAGGAGCCATGTCCTGTAGGGCCGCCCAAGATGGACAGGTCACGGTGGAGAGTTCTGACAAAACGTGGTCCACTGGAGAAGGGAATGGCAATCCACTTCAGTATTCTTGCTGTAAGAACCCCATGAACAGTATGAAAAGGCAAAAAGATAGGACACTGAAAGGTAAACTCCCCAGGTCAGTAGGTGCCCAATATGCTACTGGAGATCAGTGGAGAAATAACCACACAACAAATGAAGAGACAGGGCCAAAGTGAAAACAACACCCAGTTGTGGATGTGACTGGTGATGGAAGTAAAGTCCGATGCTGAAAGGGCAATATTGCATAGGAACCTGGAATGTTAGGTCCATGAATCAAGGCAAATTGGAAGTGTTCAATAGGGAGATGCTAAGAGTGAACATTGACATTTTAGGAATCACTGAACTAAAATGGACTGGAATGGGTGAATTTAACTCAGATGACCATTATATCTACTACTGTAGGCAAGAATCCCTTAGAAGAAATGGAGTAGCCATCATAGTAAACAAAAGAGTCTGAAATGCAGTATTTGGATGCTATCTCAAAAATGATAGAATGATCTCTGTTTCCATGGCAAACCATTCAATATCACAGAAATCCAAGTCTATGTCCCGACCAGTAATGTTGAAAAAGCTGAAGTCGAACAGTTCTATGAAGACCTACAAGACCCTCTAGAACTAACACCCAAAAAAGAGGTCCTTTTCATTATAGGGGCTGCTAAGTCACTTCAGTCGTGTCCGACTCTGTGCGACCCCATAGACGGCAGCCCACCAGGCTCCGCTGTCCCTGGGATTCTCCAGGCAAGAGTACTGGAGTGGGTTGCCATTTCCTTCTCCAATGCATGAAAGTGAAAAGTGAAAGTGAAGTCGCTCAGTCGTGTCCGACTCCCAGCGACCCCATGGACTGCAGCCTACCATTATAGGGGACTGGAATGCAAAAGTAGGAAGTCAAGAGTTACATGGAGTAACAGGCAAATTTGGCCTTGGAGTACAGAATGAAGCAGGTCAAAGGCTAACAGAGTTTTGCCAAGAGAACGCACTGTTCATAGCAAACACCCGCTTCCAATAACACAAGAGAAGACTCTACACATGGACATCACCAGATGGTCAATACCAAAATCAGACTGATTATATTCTTTGAAGCCAAAGATGGTAAAGCTCTATACAGTTAGCAAAAACAAGACCGGGAGCTGCCTATGGCTTAGATCATGAACTCCTTATTGCAAAATTCACACTGAAATTAAAGAAAGTAGGGAAAACCATACCATTCAGGTATGACTATATAAAATCCCTTATGATTATACAGTGGAAGTAACAAATAGATGCAAGGGATTAGATCTGATAGACAGAGTACCTGAAGAACTATGGACGGAAGTTTGTGACATTGTACAGGAGGCAGTGACCAAGACCATCCCTAAGAAAAAGAAATGAAAAAAGGCAAAATGGTTGTCTGAAGAGGCCTTACAAATACCTATGAGAAGAAGAGACGTGAAAGGCAAAGGAGAAAAGGAACGATAGATATACCTATTTGAATGCAGAGTTCCAAAGAATAGCAAAGAGAGATAAGAAAGCCTTCCTCAGTGATCAACGCAAATACAGGAAAACAATAGAATGGGAAAGACTAGAGATCTCTTCAAGAAAATTAGAAATACCAAGGGAGGATTTCATGTGAAGATGGGCACTAAAAAGGACAGAAATGGTATGGACCTAACAGAAGCAGAAGATATTAAGAAGAGGTGGCAAGAATACATAGAAGAACTATACAAAAAGATCTTCACGACCCAGATAATCATGATGATGTGATCACTCACCTAGAGCCAGACATCCTGGAATGCGAAGTCAAGTGGGCTTAAGGAAGCATCACTATGAACAAAGTTGTGGAGGCAATGGAATTCCAGTTGAGCTCTTTCAAATCCTAAAATATGATGCTGTGAAAGTGCTGCACTCAATATGCCAGCAAATTTGGAAAACTCAGCAGTGGCCATAGGACTGGAAAAGGTCAGTTTTCATTCCAATCCTTAAGAAAGGCAATACCAAAGAATGCTCAAACTACCACACAATTGCACTCATCTCACACTCTAGCAAAGTAATGCTTAAAATTCTCCAAGCCAGGCTTCAACAGTATGTGAACTGTGAAATTCCAGATGTTCAAACTGGATTTAGAAAAGGCAGAGGAATCAGAAATCAAATTGCCAACATCCGTTGGATCATCGAAAAAGCAACAGAGTTCCAGAAAAACATCTACTTTTGCTTTATTGACTATGCCAAAGCCTTTGACTGTGTGGATCATAACAAACCGTGGAAAATTCTGAAAGAGATGGGAATACCAGACCACCTGACCTGCCTTCTGAGAAATATGTATGCAGGTTAGGAAGCAACAGTTAGAACTGGACATGAAACAACAGACTGGTTCCAAATCGGGAAAAGAGTACATCAAAGTTGTATATTGTCACCCTGCTTATTTAACTTATATGCAGAGTACATCATGTGAAATGCTGGAGTGGATGAAGCACAAGCTGGAATCAAGATTGCTGGGAGAAATATCAATAACCTCAGATATGCAGATGACAGCACCCTTATGGCAGAAAGTGAAGAAGAACCAAAGAGCCTCTTGATGAAAATGAAAGAGGAGAATGAAAAAGCTGGCTTAAAACTCAACATTCAGAAAACTAACATCATGGCATCTAGTCCCATCACTTCATGGCAAATAGATGGGGAAACAATGGAAGCAGTGAGAGACTATTTTCTTGGGCTCCAAAATCACTGCAGATGGTGACTGCAGCCATGAAATTAAAAGATGCTTGCTCCTTGGAAGGAAAGTTATGACCAACCTAGACAGCATATTAAAAAGCAGAGACATGACTTTGCCAACAAAGGTCCATTTAGTCAAAGGTATGGTTTTCCCAGTAGTCATATATGGATGTGAGAGTTGGACTATCAAGAAAGCTGAATGCCGAAGAATTGATGCTTTTGAACTGTGGTGTTGGAGAAAACTCTTGAGAGTCCCTTGGACTGCAAGGAAATCCAACCAGTCCATCCTAAAGGAAATCAGTCCTGGATATTCATTGGAAGCGATGCTGAAGCTGAAACTCCAATACTTTGGCTACCTGATTTGAAAAGCTGACTCACTTGAAAAGACCTTGATTCTGGGAAAGATTGAAGGCAGGAGGAGAAGGGGTCGAGAGAGGATGAGATGGTTGGATGGCATCACTGACTCAATGGACATGAGTTTGACTAAACTCTGTGAGTTGGTGATGGACAAGAAAGCCTGGCGGGATGCAGTCCATGGGGTTGCAAAGAGTCGGACTCAACTGAGCAACTGATCTGAACTGGACTCTTAATGGGCTTCCCAGGTAGCATTAGTGGTAAAGAACCTACCTGCCAATGTAGGAGATGTAAGAGATGCAGGTTCAACCCCTGGGTCCAAAAGATCCCCTGGAGGAGGGCATGGCAACCCACTCCATTATTCTTGCCTGGAGAATCCCCATGAAGAGAGGAGCCTGGAGGCTACAGCCCCATAGAGTTGCAAAGAGTCGGACACAACTGGGTGACTAAGCATACATATATGAACTCTTAACACATGAGAGCAGTGCCTGGCACACAGTTGATGCTCAATATTCTCTAAACAGATGAATGAATCCAGGGAACTCCCTGGCCGTCCAGTGGTTAGGACTCTGTGCTTTCCCTGCTGAGGCCCAGGTTCAGTCCCTAGTTTGGGAACTAAGATCCCACAAGGCACACAGCATGGCCCCAAAAAAGAAAAAGTAAAAAGATGAATGAACCCAAAGACATTTTCCCCCAAATCACAAAGCAATAGTCAGTGTGATTCCATTAGTTCTCAAGAGGCCTAACACTGAGCACAGGCCAGGGGTCAGATACGGTTGTATTTATTCACTCAGCAGTCATTTATTAAGTTTCTTTTATGTGGTGTTTTCCTGGTGGCTCAGTGGTAAAGAATCCACCTGCAAGGCAGGAGACACAGGAGATGTGGGTTTGATCCCTGAGTGGGAAGATCCCCTGGATGAAGAAATGGCAACCCATTTCTTGCCTGGAAAATCCCATCCACAGAGGCCTAATGGGCTACAATCCATAGGTTTGCAAAGAGTCGGACATGACTATGTGCTAAGCCCTAAGGCAACAGTGAATGAAAACAAAAGTCCCTGCCCTCACTCTAGTCAGGGGAGACAGGCAATAAAATAAATAAGGAGATTACACTGTATACTAGAAGGATATAAGTTGCAAAGAAGAAAAATAGAGCAAAGAAGAGGGAGAGAGAGTCCTGGGGTCAGGTTGGAATGTTAAGTAAGTTGACTAAGTGTACAGCAAGTCCCCTACATATGAACAAGTTCTGTTCTGAGGGTGCGTTGGTAAGAACAATTTGTTCATAAGTCCAATAAAATTAGCCTAGGTACCCAATTAACACAATCGGCTATTTAGTACTGTAATACATTTATAATATTGATACTTTTCACACAAATACCTAAAAAACAAACACAAAAAACAAAGAAGGCATTTTTAATCTTATAGTACAGGACCTTGAAAAGTACAGTAGTACAGTACAACAGCTGGCATACAGGGACTGGCATCAAGTGAGCAGGCAAGACAAGTCACTGACTGGAGGAGGCAGAGGAGGTGGGAGATGGTAGAGCTGAAGGGTCAGCAGCAGCAATAGGAGAGGGAGGGCAAGCTGCAGTTTCAGTCATGCTTGATGCTGATGGAACGCATGTTCGCATCTTTGAAAGTTCACAAGTTGAATATTCGTACGTAGGCGACCTACAGTATTGGCTTGCTAGGGCTGCCAAAGCAAAGCACCACAAACTAGGTGGCTTAGACAATAGAAATGTATTATCTCACAGTCCTAGAGACTAGAACCCAAATAAGAGAGAGAGATTCTCTGTAAGTGCTTTGCATTTTAGGATAATGTAGGATGGCTTTAATTTAATAAAAACAAGAACTGAAAAATGATACTATAAAGTAACAGGATGAGATGAAAAGCGAGGTTGCAGAGCTAAGGAAATAAGCTGAAAACCGAAACACTATGATTATATATATAATAAATAAATTAGAAAAGAAAATAATAAGATAATCACGGTTGAAAATCAAATTAACATCTTGGAAGAGAGACTTGAGATAACAGATGTACAGGGAAAAGACAGAGAGACTGAAGCAATTAGAAAGAATGTGATAGAAGCCAAAGATGTTCTAACTTAAGGACATTTGATGCCCCTTGTGTACAGATCTCAACAAAAGGAACTTAAAATTATTCAGAGATATAACATAGCAAAATATCTGACTTGAATAAAAACTTAAATATAAAGATTGAAAAGATCATGTATATATGTTAGGAAAAATTGTTTTAGTATAACCAACATTGACATGTCCTATTTAAGATTCTGAATATCAGATTAAAGGAAAAAAATTGTTCAAGTAATTCCCTGGTGGTCCTGGTGGATCAGTGGACACCACGCTCTCACTGCCCAGGGCCTGTGTTTGATCCCTGATCAGGGAACTAAGATCTCCCAAGCTGCATGGTGCAGTCAAAAACAAAATATTATTCAGACAATCTGGTAGAAGAAAAAATTAAAACATCACTTTCAAAGGAGGGGAAAAAAATCAAGCTGGTCTCAGACTCCCCTTATAGCAACACTCAATGCCAGAAGACACAGTTGTTGTTCAGTCACTCAGTCGTGTCTAACTCTTGGTGACCCCATGGACTGCAACATGCCAGATGTCCCTGTCCTTCACTATCTCCTGGAGTTTGCTCAAACTCATGTCCATTGAGTTGGTGATGCCATCCAACCATCTCATCCTCTTTCGACCCCTTCTCCTCCTGCCTTCAATCTTTCCCAGCATCAAGGTCTTTTGCAATGAGTCAGCTTTTTGCATCAGGTGGCCAAAGTATTGGAGCTTCAGTCTTAGTATCAATCCCTCCAGTGAATATTCAGGCTTGATTTCCTTTAGGATTGACTGGTTTGATTTCCTTGCAGTCCAAGGGACTCTCAAGAGTGTTCTTCAACACCACAGTTCAAAAGCATCGATTCTTCAGTGCTCAGACTTCTTTATGGTCCAACTCTCACACTCGTACATGACTAGTGGCTTTTCCAGCAGTCATAAAACCATAGTTTTTCCTATGGAGAAGATACAGAGTTGATCTAAAAAGATCTGAGAGGAAAAAGCGCAACCTAAGAATGTCACTTTCAATCAAACCGACATGGAAGCAACAGGCAAACACTCTCAAACATGAAATAATTCAGAAACATCGAAAAAGCAAGAGAGTTCCAGAAAAACATCTATTTCTGTTTTATTGACTATGGCAAAGCCTTTGACTGTGTGGATCACAACAAACAGTGGAAAATTCTGAAAGAGATGGGAATACCAGACCACCTGACCTGTCTCTTGAGAAGTCTGTATGCAGGTCAGGAAGCAACAGTTAGAACTGGACATGAAACAACAGACTGGTTCCAAATAGGAAAAGGAGTACGTCAAGGTTGTATATTGTCACCCTGCTTATTTAACTTATATGCAGAGTACATCATGAGAAACACTGGGCTGGAGGAAGCTCAAGCTGGAATCAAGATTGCTGGGAGAAACATCAATAACCTCAGATATGCAGATGACACCACCCCTATGGCAGAAAGTGAAGACGAACTAAAGAGCCTCTTGATGAAAGTGAAAGAGGAGAGTGAAAAAGTTGGCTTAAAGCTCAACATTCAGAAAACTAAGATCATGGCATCTGGTCCCATCACTTCATGGGAAATAGATGGGGAAACAATGGAAACAGTGACTGACTTTATTTTTCTGGGCTCCAAAATCACTGCAGATGGTGACTGCAGTCATGAAATTAGAAGACGCTTGCTCCTTGGAAGGAAAGTTATGACCAACCTAGACAGCATATTAAAAAGCAGAGACATGACTTTGCCAACAAAGGTCCATTTAGTCAAAGGTATGGTTTTCCCAGTAGTCATATATGGATGTGAGAGTTGGACTATAAAGAAAGCTGAACACCGAAGAATTGATGCTTTTGAACTGTGGTATTGGAGAAGACTCTTGAGATTCCTTTGGACTGCAAGGAGATCCAACCAGTCCATCCTAAGGGAGATCAGTCCTGGATGTTCACTGGAAGGACTGATGTTGAAGCTGAAACTCCAATACTTTGGCCACCTGATGCAAAGAGCTGACTCCTTTGAAAAGACCCTGATGCTGGGAAAGATTGAGGGCAGGAGGAGAAAGGGACGACAGAGGATGAGATGGTTGGATGCCATCACCGACTCAATGGACATGGGTTTGGGTGGACTCCAGGAGTTGGTGACGGACAGGGAGGCCTGGCGTGCTGCGGTTCATGGGGTCACAAAGAGTCGGACACGACTGAGCAACTGAACTGAACTGATAGTCACTTCTTTAAAAAAAATAAAAAGTATTGATGATGAAATCTAGCCAACAGATGAGTCAAAATAAAGAATTCCAGAATAGGGGCATCACACAGAGGAATAGATGGTAGGCACTTAATCCACTTAAATAGAAAAATAGGGTGTAAGGATAAACAGTACAAGCAAAACCTGGAGTGAGGAGAGGGGAGAGGAAGGCAATGAAGCAGCATTGTCACTTCATCTCTTATAATTTGGAACAAATCAAGTCTATCTAAAACTGAAATGTGATTTCAAAAACTAGAAGATTCAAGCCTCTGACAGTTACCATAATTCATAATTTTTTAGACTTCAAAGGTTATTTTAGGAATTAACATCTCTTGTGGTGAAGAAACATTTCATGTTAGCAAATTTTTGTTTAATCTTCTTTAAAAAAAATTAAATAGATTTATACTACTATATATGGTAGAATGCATTAGTTTCTAATTCTTCAGTTCTCCCTGCACCCAAGCCCTTTCTTTGTAACCTCAGAGCTCTTCTTACTAGAGGCAGGATATTTTTACCTGCCACACTGATGTCTGGGTTGGCTATGTGTTTCAGCCGAGTTTCAATGAGAGAAGCGTGACTACCTGGTATGCGTGGCGGTGGGGAGGGACGTGGTGGCGAATTTTTTCATGTGCCAGATAATAAATATATTTTAGGCTTTGGGAGCCATATGGTCTTTGTCACACCTACACAATTTAGGCATGAAGCGGCCATAGATAATATGTAAATGAACAGGTGCGCCTGTGTTCCAATTAAACTTGATTTACAAAAACAGATGGCGGGTTGGATTTGACCCATGACCTGTAGTTTGCCAACTGCTGGGTTAATGTGTAAAGGATTTACAATGTACTCAGACCTTACATTTGGAGAAGTAAAAGTCCAGGAGGGAAGCTGGAAGATCACAGATATGTCACCCATCAGTTGATCTGAAACCCAAGCGCTTTCAACTGCCAAAGGGAACTGCAAAGGGAAAGCTCATGGAGGCGTCACAGGACATTGTAGCTCTAAGAGGAGCCCTGGGATCTTCGGCTTTCCAGCTCTCTTCCTCCTTATCCACATTGTGAGGCAGCCATTCCACAATTCTATCAAGCCAGCTCCCCCCAGATAATGGGGAACATGCTAAGACCAATGAATTCCATGAGTATGAGCCAATTGTCTCTCTTCATTTGCAGTGAAAAGGGTTTCTGGTCAGAACTGATGCTATGTGGAATACCTTGGTGGTGGATAAGGCACTCTGTAAGTGCATGGGTGGGAGTTTTGAAACAAGTATTGTGGGCAGGAAAGGTATATCTATAACCTAAGAGTTCTAGTAAGAAAAAACTCTGTCCCTTCCTTGGTGGAAGTGGCCCAGTGTAACTACTCTAACTCTTGACTATTGTGAGTGATGCAGCAGTAAACTTGTGTGTGCCAATCTCTCTTTGAGATCCTGTTTTCAATTATTTTGGACATATGCCTGAAAGTGGTACTTCTGGATTGCATGGTAATTCTATTTTCAATTTTTTGAGGCGACTCTATCCTGTTTCCCATTGTTTCTGTACCATTTTACATTCCTACTAACACTGCACCAGGTTTACAATTTCTCCACAGTCTTATCAACGCTTGGGTGTTGTTTTTTTTTTAATTTGATTTGTTGGCTGGTTTGTTTTGATTGTGGCCATCCTAATGGTTTTGAGGTGAATCTCACTGGGGTTTGATTTGCATTCCCCTAATGATTAATGATGTTGAGCCTCTTTTCACGTGCTTGTTGGCTATTTGCATGTCTTCTTTGGAGACATGTCTGTTCAAGTCCTTCACCCATTTGTTAATCAGGTTATCTGGGTGTTTTGGTGGTGAGTGGTAAGAGTTCTTTATGTATTCTGGATACTAATCCCTGATTAAATATATAGTTGGCAAATATTCTCTCTCACTCTGTAGGTTGCCTTTTTCCCTCTGTCGGTTGTTTCCTTTGGACTTTTGTAATTAAACACGGCATTTTAAGGGAAGACCAAGGGACCATCACAGATCAAAGGGAACCAAAGAGACAGGACGGCAAAACAGCGCTCCCTCCCTCCCCCCTCCCTCCCTCCTCCCTTCCTCCCCCCCTCCTCCTCTCCCTCCCTCGCCACACTGGGTCTTTGTTGCTTCGCATGTGCTTTTCCCTAGTTGTGGTGAGCAGGGGCTATTCTTCATTGTGGTTTGTGGGTTTCTCATGAACGTGGCTCCTCCTGTTGCAGAGCACAGGCTCTAGGGCACACAGGCTTCAGTAGTTGCCGCTCTCGGAGGCAGCTGCTCCGCCACATGTGAAGTCTTCCAGACCAGGGATCAAACCCGCACCCCTTGGATTGGCAGGCGGACTCCCATCCACCAAGCCATTAGGGAAGTCCTAGGCTTTTTATTTATTTGTTTATTTTGGCTGTGCTGCACCACATGTGGGATTCTAGTTTCCTAAGGATTGAATTGGTGCCCGCTGCCCTGGAAGCACAGAGTCCTAATCAGTGGACTGCCAGGGAGATCTTATGCTCCATCTCCATTGGGTTCTAGAACAGGAAAAAGACATTAGTGGGAAAACTGTAAAATCCTAATTAAAATCTATATTGAGTTAATCCACCATGGTTATATAAGACGTTAACACTAGGGGAATCTGGATGAAGGTACATGAGGACTCTCTGTACTATCTGTAAATGTCCTGTAAATCTAAAATTACCCTCCTCCAAAGTACATGTATATTTATATAAAACTGTGAGTCATCAAAGAGATATCACGTTGCTGACAAAGGTCTGTATAGTCAAAGCTACGGTTTTTCCAGTAATTGTGTATGGATGTGAGAGTTGGACCATAAAGAAGGCTGAGCACTGAAGAACGGATGCTTTTGAACTGGGCTGTTGGTGAAGACTCTTGAGAGTCCCTTGGACAGTAAAGAGATCAAGCCAGTCAATCCTAAAGGAAATCGACCCTAAATATTCATTGGAAGTGAAACGGAGCAGGACCCTATGGTCCCTCCCCCCACCCCCACTATGTCCTCTGCCCTCCTTTTGTCTGTGGAAAATTTTACTCAAAGAATAAGTTTAATTAGAGAAGTGGGAAATGCGGAAACAAAGGAAAACAGTCAAAGGAGACTAAATAATAACAATGTGGTCATTAAGCACAGTCAAGGACCTTGAGCCTTTTTCCTCAAGGGCTATGGATAATATTCTGAGCCATATCCTGAGGGCTGTCTTATAGATACCAAGACCCCAGGGGGAGAAGCTAACCACGTGGTGACCGGACTGTACCCAGAACATGAGCTGCCACAATTCTGAGAACTGACCACAAAAAAATGGGAACAAATGGACCTTAGAACTGAAGGTTGATTGTACCTAAAACAACCAAGATGACGTCCACCTCACCCCCTGCCAGCTGCTGGCATCTGAAATAAAGCAAACTTTCCTTTCTACCAACCTGGACTATTTATTGGCATTTGAGTGGCAAGCAGCTGGAATCCACACATCTTTCAGTAACAGAAGGACTGATACTGAAGCTCCAATACTTTGGCCACTTGATGTGAAGAGCTGACTCACTGGAAAAGACCCTGAGGCTGGGAAAGATTGACGTTAAAAGGAGAAAGAGGCAGCAGAGGATGAGATGGTTAGATGGCATCACTGACACAATGGACATGAATTTGAGCAAACTCTGGAAGATAGTGAAGGACAGAGGAAGCGCGTGTGCTTCAGTCCATGGGGTTGCAAAGAGTCGGACATGACTTAGTGACTGAACAATAAGAAATAATCTAAAATGAAATGGGATAAGCACTTACCTTTAAGGCTGATAAGAGGATTAAATGGGCTGGTTTCAGTCAAGTATTCACACAGGGCACATAGTTAAAAGGTCAGTAAACGCAGGTTATTGTAATAGTTGTTCCCTACCTCCAAATTCTCTTCCACCTCTTGGATTCGGTGAATACTGCTACTTGGTAGCAGCGTACATACAAACTGCTTCTATTGTGGGGAAAATAAAGTTGCAACACAGTTCCAATTGCTGGTGTCCTACTAAACATGACATATAGCAGTTCTGTTTCACTCACTCCATTTCCTTCTTTTAAGACCACAAAAAAGACTACCAAACTAATACATGAGGTCTCTGAGAATGTGAAAAGCTCTTTGAAAAAATTTTAGAAGATTCTACTCATCCTTTTCATCTTCTCCAGGCATTACCCCTCTCCCCAGCCCTCTCTTTTCCTTCTTCCCTCCCTCCCCTCTTTACTCCCTCACTCCCTTTCTTTATTTCTCTTATTTTAAAACACCTTAGAGCTGAAGGGCAATGTCTTCTTTTCCCAAAGAAAAGTTCTCTAAACCTGCAGTTCCCAGTCTTTTGAATGTCACAGATCAAGTTAACTTTTAAAAAAGGAAGGGGCTGGGGCGGCGGGGGTGTGGGGGGGATGAGGGATGATTTACAGTTGTCAATTTGTTATTTAACTTGTAAGGGATTTTTTGTTTTTAAATCAATATTACTATCACCAACATTTCACTAAAATGCCATCAAAGAAAAGGGCCGTTTAATATCCAAAAAGTAAGAGGGGCAGAATCTCAAAATAAAGCATCCTTCCAAAAAATCATAGCTGCCAGCTTACTCTGTTAGGTCAAAAACTTTTGAGTAACAGAATATCCTAAAAAGAGTTAAGCACAAGCAAGTTTCAACATAAAATGTTACCTTAAGATATTACAGTGCATTTTCACTTTTAGACTGTGAACAATGCATACAAGTGAAAGAGGACAGAATGTGTATATGCTGCGCAGTCTAAAAAGTAATAATAAAATACACAGCTGTGGACTTCCCCGGTGGTCCAGTGGCTAAGACTGTGCGCTCCCAATGGAGGGGGCATGGGTTCGATCCCTGGTGGTAAACCCAGCACTAGTAGAAACTACAGGATATTACTAATACTTTGGAAGGCCCTGAACGGCCCCTCCTTCCTTTTCTGTTTCCAGAGAACACTGCCTCCTTAGTATTTAGTAGTTATCTCCTGTCTTTTCTTTATATTTTACGACGTACATCTTTATCCCTGAACAAGGCATTGACTAACTTCACCTGGCTTTACTGCTTCTATGAAAGGAATAATACTGTGTGTGACTTGCTTTTTGTCCCTCAAAGTCATGATTGTTTGTTTTTTAATGGTTGCTGCACACGTGCTTTCTCCAGTTGTGGCGAGCTGGGGCTGCTCTCTAGTTGCAGCGCTCAGGCTTCTCACGGCAGTGGTTTCTTTCATTGTGGAACATGGGCTCTAGATATGTGCGCTCAGTAGTTGCGGCTCTCAAGCTTAGCTGTTCCATGGCATGTGGAACCTTCCCGGACCAGGGATCAAACCCGTGTACCCTGCATTGTCAGACAGATTCTTTACCACTGAGCCACCGGGAAGCCCCAGCCCCAATTATGGTTTTTCTTGCTATAAGTTTGGCATTTATGGATCTATATCCTGCAGAGTTTCACAGAGGAGCTTGGATGTCCAGTTCACTCATACTGCACTCCTAGCTAACAATCCAGTTTTTCATCTGCGTGTGGGTGGAGAGGGAGCAGGGTACACGGGCCTCCAGTACCCTCAGTACGCTCTTTGAGGGTAAGCCAGTGGCTTCCATGGTACCGACAGGCCAAGGTCCCTAATGTGAGCTGCAGAGGTTGGAAACCAGCTGGTCGCTTTTCTCCAGTGGCCCAACTCTAGGCTCTGATCACCACCCAGCAGTCAGAAAAGCCTTTGCAAAGGTGCTGAGAGCAGGCAGATATCACAGTCCAGCCAACTCTGGGCTGGTCTTGGAAACCACGCTCTGGGTGTTAATAATCTTCTAGGTTAATATCTCTGCACACTGTCTCCTTCACCACAGGTCAGGAGGGGCCCGGGACACTTTCCTCTGGATCTCTCTAAGGAAAGATCCTGAAGATGCCGGTCTCTAGCAGTGCAGACTCTCACGACCGACCCAAGACCAAAAGAGTATGAATTTTGTATTTTAATAAGATTCCCAGATGATTTGTATGTACTTTCAAGTTTGAGAAGCACTGATCACTGTGTGTGTGTGTGTGTGTGTGTATGTGTGTGTTTTAATGAATACTTTTATTGAAGTACAACACATATGAAAAATGGCTAAGTCTGGTAAAAGAATCTGAAAAAGAGTAGATCTATGTACATGTATAACTGAATCCCTTTGCAGTACACCTGAAACTAAGACAAAATTGTAAATCAATTATACTCAATGTAAAATAAAATCTTTTTAAAACTAGGTGAGGGAGATGAAGGGGTATACATTTTCAACGCACTCACCTGTCAAGTGGGCCTTAGGAAGCATCACTACAAACAAAGCTAGTGGAGGTGATGGAATTCCAGTTGAGCTATTTCAAATCCTGAAAGATGACGCTGTGAAAGTGCTGCACTCAATATGCCAGCAAATATGGAAAACTCAGCCATGGCCACAGGACTGGAAAAGGTCAGCTTTCATTCCAGTCCCAACAGAGAAGGCAATGGTAACCCACTCCAGTACTCTTGCCTGGAAAATCCCATGGACGGAGGAGCCTGGTAGGCTGCAGTCCATGGGGTCGAGAAGAGTTGGACACGACTGAGCGACTTCACTTTCACTTTTCACTTTCATGCACTGGAGAAGGAAATGGCAACCCACTCCAGTGTTCTTGCCTGGAGAATCCCAGGGATGGCAGAGCCTGGTGGGCTGCCGTCTATGGGGTCGCACAGAGTCGGACACGACTGAAACGACTTAGCAGCAGCAGTAGCAGCATTCCAATCCCAAAGAAAGGCAATGCCAAAGAATGCTCAAACTACTACACAATTGCACTCATCTCACATGCTAGTAAAGTAATGCTTAAAATTCTCCAAGCCAGGCTTCAGCAATACGTGAACCGTGAACTTCCAGATGTTCAAGCTGGTTTTAGAAAAGGCAGAGGAACCAGAGATCAAATTGCCAATATCTGCTGGATCATCGAAAAAGCAAGAGAGTACCAGAAACATCTATTTCTGCTTTATTGACTATGCCAAAGCCTTTGACTGTGTGGATCACAATAAACAGTGGAAAATCCTGAAAGAGATGGGAATACCAGACCACCTGACCTGTCTCTTGAGAAGTCTGTATGCAGGTCAGGAAGCAACAGTTAGAACTGGACATGGAACAACAGACTGGTTACAAATGGGAAAAGGAGTACGTCAAGGCTGTATATTGTCACCCTGCTTATTTAACTTATATGCAGAGTACATTATGAGAAATGCTGGGCTGGATGAAGCACAAGCTAGAATCAAGATTGCCGGGAGAAATATCAATAACCTCAGATATGCAGATGACACCACCCTTATGGCAGAAAGTGAAGAAGAACTAAAGAGCCTCTTGATGAAAGTGAAAGAGGTGAGTGAAAAAGTTGGCTTAAAGCTCAACATTCAGAAAACTAAGATCATGGCATCTGGTCCCATCACTTCATGGGAAATAGATGGGGAAACAATGGAAACAGTGGCTGACTTTATTTTTCTGGGCTCCAAAATCACTGCAGATGGTGATTGCAGCCATGAAATTAAAAGACGCTTACTCCTTGGAAGGAAAGTTATGACCAACCTAGACAGCATATTAAAAAGCAGAGATATTACTTTGTCAACAAAGGTCCATCTAGTCAAGGCTATGGTTTTTCCAGTGGTCATGTATGGATGTGAGAGTTGGACTATAAAGAAAGCTGAGCACCGAAGAATTGATGCTTTTGAACTGTGGTGTTGGAGAAGACTCTTGAGAGTCCCTTGGACTGCAAGGAGATCTAACCAGTCCATCCTAAAGGAGATCAGCCCTGGGTGTTCATTGGAAGGACTGATGTTGAAGCTGAAACTCCAATACTTTGGCCACCTGATGTGAAGAGCTGACTCATTGGAAAAGACCTTGATGCTGGGAAAGATTGAGGGCAGGAGGAGAAGGGGACGACAGAGGATGAGATGGCTGGATGGCATCATTGACTCAATGGACATGGGTTTGGGTGGACTCAGGGAGTTGGTGATGGACAGGGAGGCCTGGCGTGCTGTGGTTCATGGAGTTGCAAAGAGTCAGACACGACTGAGCGACTGAACTGAACTGAACTGGGAGATTGGGACTGACATATACACACTACTATATATAAAATAAATAAGAACCTGCTATCTAGCACAGGGAACTCTATTTAATATTCTGTAATAGCCTATATGAGAAAATAATCTGAAAAAAGTAGATATGTTTATAATTTATTCACTTTGCTGTACACCTAAAACTAAAACACTTTAAATCAACTATAATCCAATAAAAATTTTAAAATAATAATAAATTTTGAGTTGCAAAATAAATGAGTCATGGGTATGAAACATACAGGGTGGGGAATATAATCAATAAATATGCAATATATTTGTATGATGACTGATTGTAACTAGATTTATCGTGGTGATCATTTTAAAAGGTACAGAAATATTGAATCATTGTGTTGTATAATAGAAACTAACATAGTGTTGGAGGTCAATTATACTTCAAATACAAATAAGCAAACTCATAGAAAAAGATATCAGATTTGTGGTTACCAGTGGCAGGGGGGTGAAGGCAGTCAAAAGGTACAAACTTTCAGTTATAAGTTAAGTAAGAATTAGGGATGGAATGTAACAACATGAAGAATCTAATTAGCACTGCTGTATGTTATATATGAAAGTTGTTAAGAGTGTAATCCTAAGAGTTCTCATCACCTGGAAAATTTTTTCTATTTCTTTAATCTTGTATTGATATGAGATGATGGATGTTTACTAAATTTATGGTGAAATCATTTCATGATGTATGTCAGTCAAACTGCTATGCTGTACACAAACATACTTGCTGTATGACATTATATCTCAAGAAAACGGGAAGAAAAAAAAGTACTAAGTCATAGGAGTATCATTTGATGAATTATACATCACAAAGTGAGTCTACAGGTATACCTGGCACCCAGATCCAGAAACACTGCCAAAACTCTAGAAGCCCCCTTTTCACATGTCCTCCATAACAAACTACCACTCACCAAAGATAACCAGAATTCCAGTTACTAAAAGCACAGGTTCATATGGTCCATATTTGTTCTCCATATAACTGAATCATCTTTTGTATCTGGCTTATTTTGCTCAACATTATGCTTGTAAGACTCTAAAACCCTCACTAGGAACCCCAACTTTCCTTTCTGTACTTACTGTGTATTGGTGGCTCTCTAGTTTTCTGCATCTCTCATCTCCAGAGACTGTAATAGTGTGAAACAAACTCTTTATTCCAATAAATACTTATTGAGCATCCAAATGATGCCAGGGATTGTGTTAGGAGATGAATCCCAAAGTGTGCAGCTAAACTGAGACTTCTGTTTCCACGAGGCATCTTGACTAAAGAGTGTTTGGGGGGGTGGAAGATTCACACTGGTATGTGACTGCAAATTTTGAAAGGAATTTATTACCTGCCCTAAAAAACACCCCAAGTTGCAGCTTAGCGCATGGCTATCAACTAGCAGTGGGGCTTCTCACTTAGGTCTTTTGAACGGATCATAAAATCTAGGTCCCATACCTTTCTGGTTCAGTTACTTCTACTTGTCTTCAAATGTGATTTGGCTAAATATTGGGATTCTTCCAGCTAAAACTTCAAAATACTCTCAGCACTTGTGGTTTGGGACCCTCAGGAATAAATTATGTGCAGACACGCACCCCTGGTTTCCCCGTGGACATCTGTGGTACTTCAATCCTCTTGTCTAATTAGTTCACCACAAGCATTGCTATGAGACCAATGGTCAACCACCTTCTGTTTGAGTGTTAATTTTTTCATCTACAAAAAGATGGAAGTGTACTACATTAGAGACACTTAACCTGAAATCTGCGGATTTACTAGGGAATATACTAACCCCCAGGCTTCCCTTGTGGCTCAGCTGGCAAACAATCTTCCTGCAACGCAGGAGACCCTGGTTCAATTCCTGGGTTAGGAAGATTCCCTGGAGAAGGGATAGGCTACCACGCCAGTATTCTTGGGTTTCCCTGGTGGCTCAGACAATAAAGAATCTGTCTGCAATGCAGGAGACCTGGGTCAGGAAGATCCCCTGGAGGAGGGCATGGCAACCCACTCCAGTATTCTTGCCTAGAGAATCCTCATGGACAGAGGAGCCTGGTGGGCTACGGTTTGAGGGGTCGCAAAGAGTTGGACACGACTAAGCAACTAGTAACACAGCCAGCACATACTAACCACTGGAAATGACATGGAAGATTGTCAATGTATGTGTTTTTGGTGGAATAAAGGCCCGAGTGTAACAATACCCACCCCCTCCCCCGAAAATTAAACACTATCATGACTGGTGATCTCCAAGAACCATTTTAGCACTTAATATTCTGCAATCATGTGGCTCCTTGTGTCAACAGAAGGGCTTGATTTTTCACTTAGTGTCTGGCTCCAGCTGAATCTTAAAAAGAATAGATGGCCTTGCTTTTTAGCTTCCGTAGATTTTTCTGCCTCAACAGAAAGGATACTGTGAAACTGCAGGGCCACACAGTAGCATCTCTCTCTGATCTCTACAGGTGAGATAACATCAAGGGTCCATTCCTTTAAAATAGCCTGGCCCTGAATCGAGTCCCATTTTTAATATGACCTCAATCGGGGTCCTATTGTATGTAGCTGGCTTGTTTCCTAAACGCTGTATCTATTGTAACCCTCAGAACTCACTGGTGGGTCTGGCTGTCACAACCAAATAGATGTGAACACACCAAGATACTCTGATCAGTTCAACAATTCCGTTATCTCTACCCAGAGAAAGGGCCTGCAGCAGTCCTGCGTGGAGAAGGACACCCTGGTTTGCCTGCCTGGGCTGGGACTGGCCTGTCACCTGAGAAAGGGGCTGAAATAGATCCTCTCTTATCTCTCCAAGGCTCGAGCTCATCATTCACACACAGTAAGATTAGGTTTCACGTTCCCGCTGTGTGGCTGGTTCTCCCGGCAGTGCCCTAGCAACAATTTGAGTCCAAAGTTTTCATTACAAACCACTTCAGTCAGTATGCATGTTCGCTCTACTGTGTTCAACGTTTTGCAACCCATGGATGGCAGCCCACCAGGCTCCTCTGTCCATGGGATTTGCCAGGCAAGAATACTGGAGTGGGTTGCCACTTCCTCCTCTAGGGTCAGTCAGCATGAGGAAGCATCTTATATTCCTTTCATGGAGCAAGACATGTGGACTTGTAAACAGTGTTCTTAATCATTATATTGGTTTCACTGTAGACAAAGAGTGATCTCAGAGCTCATCCTCTTCCTACAAACATCCTTTTCTGCTCATACTTATCTAAAAGAGCAGTACAGCCACATTTTCAATCCTTGCTCCTCCAAGTGTGGACCATGGACCAGGAGCATCAGCCTCACCCAGGGGCTTGTTGTTGTTGTTCAGTTGTTGCTGCTGCTGCTAAGTCGCTTCAGTTGTGTCCGACTCTGTGCGACCCCATAGACGGCAGCCCACCAGGCTCTGCCGTCCCTGGGATTCTCCAGGCAAGAACACTGGAGTGGGTTGCCATTTCCTTCTCCAATGCATGAGAGCGAAAAGTGAAAGTGAAGTCGCTCAGTCGTGTCCGACTCTTAGCGACCCCCTGGACTGCAGCCCACCAGGCCCCTCCGTCCATGGGATTTTCCAAGCAAGAGTACTGGAGTGAGGTGCCATTGCCTTCTCTGGTTCAGTTGTTAGGTCGTGTCTGGCTCTTTGCGAGCCCTTGCACTGTAGCTCACCAGATTCCTCTGTCCAATTTCCCAGGCAAGAACACTGGAGTGGGTTGCCATTTCCTCCTCCAGGAGATCTTCTGGGACCAGGTATCGAACCTAAGTCTCTTGCACTGGCAGGCGGATTCTTAACCACTGAGCCACCAGGGAGGGAGTTTGTTAGAAATGCAAAATTCCTGGCCCTACCCCAGATCTATTGGACCAGAATCTGCATTTTAACCAGCTCTCCAGATGATTCTTAATCAGAGGCATTTTAAAATTTGAGAAGCACTCTCAAGAAATTAACAATATCTCACTAATATATCTGTGACCTTCCAACAAATAATGAATGAGCAGTAAATGTGAGCTTTCTTCCATTTCCCTTTTAAAACCCAGACGACCACCAGGGATGCTTTGAGGAAGAAAGGAGAGTAGGAACAAGCCCAGAAGAGGAGAAACTTAGAGAGAAAAGAAGGAAAAAGAGGAAAAGCAAAGAGAGAAGGGGGACGATGGGCAGAGTGAGGGCCTAGGGTCCCTGTACTCCTTCCACGGGAGCTCCACACCTGAGATCTGCAGATCCCACCTTCATGGCCCTCTCCAGCCACGTGCTACTTCCTGTGTTTACCAATTTAATAGTTTTAAAAATTGGCTCACTTTCAAACTCTGATTCCTTTTGAGAAGAAAGTTCCTATCTTGGGGTTTATGTGTTTGTTATGTTTAATTTTCTTGGGCTCCAAAGTCACTGCAGATGGTGACTGCAGCCATGAAATTAAAACACTTGCTCCTTGGAAGAAAAGCTATGACCAACCTAGATAGCATACTAAAAAGCAGAGACATTTCATTGCCAACAAAAGTCCATCTAGTCCAAGCTATGGTTTTTCCAGTAGTCATGTATGAGAGAGCTGGACTATAAAGAAAGCTGAGCGCCGAAGAGTTGATGCTTTTGAACTGTGGTGTTGGAGAAGACTCTTGAGAGTCCCTTGGACTGCAAGGAGATCCAACCAGTCCATCCTAAAGGAAACCAGTCCTGAATATTCACTGGAAGGACCGATGCTGACGCTGAGACTCCAATAATTTGGCCACCTGATGTGAAGAACCGACTCATTGGAAAAGACCCTGATGCTGGGAAATATTGAAGGCAGGAGGAGAATGGGACAACAGAGGATGAGATGGTTAGATGGCATCACCAACTCAATGGACAAGAATTTGAGCAAGTTCTGGGTGTTGGTGATGGACAGGAAAGCCTGGCATGCTACAGTCCATGGGGTTGCAAAGAGTGGGACATGACTGAACGACTGAGCTGAACTGAACTATGTTTGTTTCTAATACCCATGAAAAGAGATTCACGGATATTAACATTTTGTTAGATGTTTGTAAGCCCTCCAGGTGATCCCTAGTGATGATCTGTAGCCACACCTGGGACCCCTGCCCCAGGGGAATCATCATCCCAGTGGTATAGGAGGCCCCTCAGAGCCCCCACAAAGCGTTCAGAGGTGGGTCCTATATTCCCGTGTTTTTAAACTGCACTGCAGAACACAGGGTGTTATTCAGGCTAAAAGCAGCAGATTAAACTGCAGGGCCGCTCATCTGGAACCTGCAAAATCAGTGGTCCCCAACCTTTCTGGCACCAGGGACTGGTTTCCTGGAAGACAGTTTTTTCACCAACAGGAGGATAGGGGGGAGGGGAGGGAAGGGCTGGGGAGACAGGGAATGGTTTCAGGATGGTTCAAGTGCATTATATCTATTATATCAAGTGCCTCCTGCTGATCTGACAGGAGGCAGAGCTCAGGTGCTAAAACAAGTGATGGAGAGTGGCTGTAAATACAGATGAAGCTTTGCTCACTTGCCCACTGCTCACCTCCTACTGTGTGGCCCATTTCCTGGGCCTGGGGACTGCGGGCCCCTGAGCTAGATTCTTAAGGGTACTGGCAAGAACTTGGGATAAAGTCCACAGAGTAACAAGCAAATGCTGACTCAGTACTCCAGGTAACTCAAGGTACATTAGGTTTACTAAACCCTCACAACTAGGCTCAGAGCAAAGATCTGAAATAGCAAGAAGCCCTCATTGGGCTGTGGCCTGGCCTGAAGAAGGCTGGGGATTTCTGGTTACCTATAAGGTATCACCACCCCTTTCCTTCACTCTGTCTTCACAGAGTTTTCAGCAATTTATAGAACACGATCTTCCCTGTCTTTTGAGAAAAGTGAAAAGTGAAAGTGAAGTCGCTCAGTCGTGTCCGACTCTTTGCAACCCCATGGCCTGTAGTGTACCATGCTCCTCTGTCCATGGGATTTTCCAGGCGAGAGTACTGGAGTGGGAGAAAAGGGAGATGCAAAACAAATGAAAGAAATTACAACGTGAACACACTGAGCTGCTACTTGTTAAAAGAAACATAGAGAAACCAAAGATAACAAGAGAAAACAATAAATAACCAAGAGGTCAGAAATACACACTAGAAAAGACGGTGGCAATTATTTTCACGTGCGAGTTAGCGGCGGTTCTTAGGAATTTAACAGGCACACATACGTCGTAGACGACAGTGTCTTTTCCACCTCCACTAAGAACATGACATAAAAGGAATAGACTCAAATCACAGCCAGAGCACAAAGCAACGTTGACATGTTGGGGCTATTAGACTCTGATCCAAACTAACAAAGGAAATAATGGGCTCGCCACAGAAGTCCTTTTTTAACAGATAGTTAAAAAAAAAAAAATCCCCTTGGTTCTATTGTGGATTACGTGAGCTTCTGACAGGATGTCAGGGGTAAGTCTGTGGATCCCTTCAATCCAGTTATAAAAAGCTCCGAGGACTTTAGTCCCAGGCCCTTCTAGTGGTACAATTAATTCTATCTCATTACATGTTGTTTGTGATAAGTGAACCATCAACAGACTCTGAGCCTTTCTGTTATTCATGTTTCTGTGCTTTCAAGAAAAGGGATCTTCTTACAGAGGCTGTTGTAAACAGACTTTCTACAAATTGTATATAGTATATTAATTGCACTGGAAGAGGAGGGAGAAATGGGGTTTACTGTAAAACAGAATCTTTTGTAAATCCGAATTTTAAAGAGCAAGATAGAAGAGCCCACCCAAGGTAAGAGAATGAATTAGTCTCAAACACATGACAGAAATTCAGGGCAGCTGGCAGGTATCCAAGGCACGTAAAGTTGTGAGCAGAGTGCCTCACCCTGAGGACTCAGGCAATACATGGATGCTCTGAAAATACCACTGTCCACCTTGTTTGGATACTGTGTATTCCACTTGTACACAGGGGTTGGGGCCCCAACGATCAATGTCTTACCTTGTGCTCGCCCGTCTTTTCATCTCTGCCCAGGAGCCCATGGCGGTTCACCTCTAAGCTCCAGACCAGAGCCCAAGTCCACTCTGGCCATCATCCTGCATCTGGGTCAGGCCAGTCTCCTCCCTCCCTCTCCTCTGAAAAGCATCAACTCCTTCCCACTCAGGCCTTTCCTGTTCCCCCTATGAGATGAAAACAAACAGGTTGAAAATCATTCGTATCAATCGGAGCCGAAATCCAGGTCAAAGATGGCTGTGGAGACCCTGAAGGAGCCCGAGGCCCACCCCTTTCCCCTCCTACCTCTATTCCTTCCAGCGCCCTCTGCAAAGTCACCAACAGCCAGAGGTCCACACAGTCATGAGCACAGAGGAGTCTGCCTGCCTTCACGAAACTCTTCAAGTGAGTATCTGGAACTACACAGCATTACCAGATACCTTAGTTACTAGAATAAAATTATGTATATTTTACAAACCATGCATTGGCAGGCAAATTCTTTTACCACCAGGCTTCCCACATGGCTTGGTGGTAAAGAATCCACCTGCCAATGAAGGAACCACAGGTTCAATCCCTGGGCCAGGAAGATCCCCTGGAGAAGGATATGGCAACCCACTCCAGTATTCTTGTCTGGGAAATCCCATGGATAGAGGGGCCTGGAGGGCTATAGTCCATGGGGTCGCAAAAGAGTCAGACATGACTTGGTGACTGAACAACAAGAACCACCACCTCACATGGAGGGCTGATGTTATTGCTCTGGCTCAAAGGCCAGAGTAAGATTGCAGAGCAAACAGCACAATGTAATCCTCAGTTAAAAAGTTGGAGGGAATAGCATTTCAGAGGAAGTTTCAAAGGAGGAATGATTTCTGGGTCAATTTAACTGGAGAGTCTAAAATAACTTTAGCAGCCAGCTCACAAGATAAACTCTAAATGTACCGTGCCTGTCTGTGTCAGAGAGGAGGAAACGGACTTTTCGGAGCTGTATCTCAAGTGAATGCCGGTCAGAATTACCCCCAAGAACATCCTGGTGAAAGGATGGACTGGAAGAGTCCAGATGTGTCACTCATCAGTCAAGGCTGCCAAGTGGGAAACGGGTCCCAGAAAAGGCTTGTCTCGGTTTGGGAAAGATAAAGCTGGCGGGGGGAGGGGTGCCTTTTGCTCAGGTCTAGTCATCGCCAACATGGTGTCCACCGTGGCCTGCGTGAGGGACAGCTGACGACCCGGTGGTAGGATGTGCGCTGCTGGGAACTGCCTTCTTCCTTCTGCTTAGCCTGCCCTGCGCCCTTGCGGGGGTTGAACTGTGTCTCCCCAACTGTCCCCAAAGACACACTGGAGTCCTAACCCCTGCTCCCTGTGAATGTGGCCTTTCTGGAAATAGGGTCTTTGCAGAGATAATCAAATTATGATGAGGTCACACTCCCTTAGGGGTGTGTCTTAGGGAGTCTGGAAAACAGAGCTGGAGACAGACACGCCCAGGGAAGACCACACAGAGAGAGGCAGGGAGAAGGCCATGTGATAACAGAGGCAGAGATTGGAGGGGTGCAATCTGGCAGCCAGGAACCCCAAGGATTGCCAGCTAGAGGAGGCAAGGAAGGATCCTCCCCTGGTGGCTCAGAGAGAGGCTGCTGATACCTCGAGTTCAGACTTGCAAGCCTACAGAATTGCGAGGGAATAAATTTGTGGTCTTAAGCCCCCGGGTTTGCAGAACGCTGTATAGCAGCCCTGGGAAACTAACATCCCCGAACTGCTCTGGCCTTTCATCCCTCCTCGTCCACATGAGTACAGGAGCCTGGGGAGAACCCCGTGGAGTCCACAGTCTCAGCTCTCCACAGGGAGCTCCCCAGACAAAGACAGTATGACGTCTTGGCTTTTTTCTTTTTAAGTTTATTATGGGGAAAAAAAAAATTCACATTCACAAAAATAGAGCAGTATAATAAACTCCATGTGCCCATCCTCCAGCATCAACAACGATCCACATTTTGTCCATTTTATTTCATCCAACCCCCACCCAAGTGTATTTTGCATGGAAGGATGCCTGGAGTATTTAAAAGCAAACTCAACACATCATTCCAGGTCATCTGTAAATGCTTTAGTCTAAACGACTTTAGACACTTTTTTTTTGGTCATCTTTGAGTATTTTGTACTTTATTAGTTATGTAAAAGGAATGAATAGCACTTTATGTCTGGGTCCTGTTTCTTCTGTTTTTTACAGTTCAGTGGTTTCCAATATATTCACAGAGTTGTACAACCATCACTATGACCCAGTTTTAGAACATTTTCATCACCCCAAAAAAGAAACCCTGCACCAATGAGCAGTTGCTTCTCACTCCCCCTGCCTTCCAGTTCAGACAACTACTAAGCTACTTTCTATCTCTATAGATTTACCTAATGTGAACATTTCAAATTAACATAAATGGAATCATAGTGCAGAATGTGATCTCTTGTGTCTGACTTATTTCACTTGGCATAACGTTTACAAGATGCATCTATGTTACAGATCAATACTATGTTACTTATCAATACTTCATTCTTTTTCCTGACTGAATAATATTCCATTGCTTGGATATGCTGCATTTTGTTTATCCATTTATTAGTTGTTGGAAATTTGGGTTGCTTCCAATTTGGGGCTATTATGAGTAACAATGCAGTGCACACTTGTGTACAAGTTTTAGTGTGGACCTATGTTTTTATGTCTCTTGCTGACTGACCTAAGAGTAGAATGCTGGATCCCATAGTAATATTATTTTAATATTTCAAGGAACCACCTGTTTTTCAAAGTGGCTACACCATCTACAAACCTACCAGCAATGGATGAGGGTTCCAGTTTCTCCATAAATTCTCCAAAACTTGCTATTATAATTTTTTAAAAATTATTACAGCCATCCTAGTGAGTATGAAGTGGTAGGTATCTCGTAGTTTTGATTTACGTTTCTCCAATAACTAATGATGTTCAACTTTTTCAGGTGCTTGGTATAACTTCTTTGAAGAAATGCCTCTTCAGATTCTTTGGCTACTTTTTAATTGGGTTATTTGTCCTTTTACTGTTGAGTTGTCAGAGCTCTTTGTTTATTATGGATGCAATTTCCTTCCCAGATTTATGATTTGCAAGTATGTTCTCCCATTCTGTGAGCTTTTTCATTTTCTCACTGGTGTCCTTTGAAACACAAAGTTTTCAACTTCGTGAAGTCCAATGTATTTTTTTCTTTTGTCACTTCCACTTTATCTAAAAAAACTATTGCCTGACTCAAAGATTTATTCCTATATTTTCTACTAAGGGTTTTATGATTTTAGCTCTTACATTTATGTGATATCTATTTTTAATTGAAATATAGTTGATTTACAATACTGTATTAGTTTCAGGGTACAGCAAAGTGATTCAGTTATATATATATTTTTTATTTCAGATTATTTTCCACTATAGGTTTTTACAAGATATTGAATGTAGTTGTGTGTGCATGTGTATGTGTACATGCTAAGTCACTTCAGTTGTGTCCAACCTTTGCAATCCTATGGACTGTAGCCCACCAGGCTCCTCTGTCCATGGGATTCTCCAGCCAAGAATACTGGAGAGGGTTGCCATGCCCTCCTCTAAGGGATCTTCCCTGTGCTATACAGTAAATCCTTGTTGCTTATCCTTTTTACATAGAGTAGTTTGTATCTATTAATCTCATATTCAGAATTTATCCCTCCCCCTCCCCTTTCCCCTTTCAGTTCAGTTCAGTCATGTCCAACTCTTTGCAACCCCGTGGACTGCAGCACGCCAGGCTTCCCCATCCTTCACCAACTCCCGGAGCTTGCTCAAACTCATGTCCATTGAGTCAGTGATGCCATCCAACCATCTCATCCTCTGTCGTCCCCTTCTCCTCCTGCCTGCAATCTTTCCCAGCATCAGGGTCTTTTCCAATGAGTCATTTCTTGGCATTGGGTGGCCAAAGTATTAGTTAGAGCTTCAGTATCAGTCCTTCCAATGAATATTGAGGACTCAATTCCTTTAGGATTGACTGGTTTGATCTCCTCAAAGTCCAAGGGACTCTCAAGAGTCTTCTCCAACACCATAGTTCAAAAGCATCCCCTTTCCCCTTTGGTAACCATAAATTTGTTTTCTATCTCTGAGTCTACTTCTGTTTTGTAAATAAGTTCATTTGTATCATCTTTTAAGATTTCACATATACGTGATGTCATATGATGTTTGTCTTTCTCTAACTTACTTTACTCAGTACGATAGTCTCTAGATCCATCCACGTTGCTGCAAATGGCATTATTCCATTCATTTTCAGGGCTGAGTAGTACTCCACTGTTTATATATCCCACATCTTCTTAAACCAATTGCCTGTTCATGGGCACTTGGGTTGTTTCCATGTCTTGGCTACTATGAATACTGTTATTATAAACACTAGGGTACATGTATATTTTCAAATTAAGAGTTTTCATCTTTTCTGAATAAGTGCCCAGTAGTGGGACTGCTGGATCATATGGTAGCTCTACTTTTAGTTTTTTAAGGAAACTCCAAACTCTTTTCCACAGTGGTTACATCACCAATAGTTATTTTTTATAATATGATGCGAGTTCAGTTCAGTTCAGTCACTCAGTCGTGTCTGACTCTTTGCGACCCCATGAATCGCAGCATGCCAGGCCTCCCTGTCCATCACCAACTCCCAGAGTTTACCCAAACCCATGTCCATCGAGTCAGTGATGCCATCCAACCATCTCATCCTCTGTCGTTCCCTTCTCCTCCTGCCCCCAATCCTTCCCAGCGTTAGGGTCTTTTCCAATGAGTCAACTCTTCACATGAGGTGGCCAAAGTATTGGAGTTTCAGCTTCAACATCAGTCCTTCCAATGAACACCCAGGACTGATCTCATTTAGGACGGACTGGTTGGATCTCCTTGCAATCCAAGGGACACTCAAGAGGGACACTCAAGAGTCTTCTCCAACACCACATTTCAAAAGCATCAATTCTTCAGTGCTCAGCTTTCTTCACCGTCCAACTCTCACATCCACACATGACCACTGAAAAAACCATAGCCTTGACTAGACGGACCTTTGTTGGCAAAGTAATGTCTCTGCTTTTAAATATGCTATCTAGGTTGGTCATAACCTTCCTTCCAAGGAGTAAGCATCTTTTAATTTCATGGCTGCAATCACCATCAGCAGTGATTTTGGAGCCCAAAAAATAAAGTCTGACACTGTTTCCACTGTTTCCCCATCTATTTCCCATGAAGTGATGGGACCAGATGCCATGATCTTAGTTTTTTGAACATTGAGCTTTAAGCCAACTTTTTCACTCTCCTCTGATGTGAGGCAGGGGTCCAAATTTATTTTCTTACATATGGATACAGACATTATACTTTTTAAGTTTTTATTATTCGTTTCCTTCATTTATTTTCTCTGGCTGTGCTGAGTCTTTGTTGCTGCGTGCAGGCTTTCTCTAGCTGCAGTGAGCGGGGGCTACTCTCTAGTTGTGGTGCATGGGCTTCTCACTGTGGTGGCTTCTCTTGTGGAGCATGGGCTCGAGGTGCACAGGCTCGGTAGTTTGGGCAGTTTCGGCACTTGGGCTTATTTGCTCTGGGGTACGTGGGATCTTCCCGGACCAGGGATGGAACTCACTGGCGTGAAGATTCTCAACCACTGGATCACCAGGGAAGTCCCTAGACATTACATTTTAGTTCTATTTCTCAATAACATGTTCTGTATTATACCTCAGTTTCAGTTTCCCATAAATCATCTTTTAGATGATTTTCATCCAACTACAGCCTAGAGTGATAAAAAAGAAAACTCTAGGGAAGAAATATTTTAAATGAGGAAGTGGTTAGCCCTTCCCGCATTGCCTGTAATCTATAATTCATTTCCCCAATTTTAGGCTTTTCCCCTTTTCTTATAACATGCGACAATGCAGTCTTGCGTGACTCAGTCAGTCATAATCATAAAATTAGGTCTGCCCTAAACCTAAGTCATTCAATTTAAATTGTAATATAAGACTTCGGGTATAAACAATGTGCCAGTCAGCTCTGGTAAATCAGAGATAAAAAGACAGGTATTCTGCTCTCAGATAATTACAGCCTAGATGGGGAGACGAATGGCATGTACACAAATAACATGGAGTGAGTACCAACACAGGAGGGAAACAGTGTCCATATGGGAGGGGTGGGGAAGACACAGTGAAGGGAGGGGACCAGAACTGGGCCCAGATAGGGACTGCCAACCTCTAATACCAGCTGGGTAAGGATCTTGCTGAGCTGGAGACTAGACATCCCATCTACAGGGGGATGTTCCCCACTCATTCCCAGCAGATCATATCTCTACAGAGACATGGATCTAGGACTTCCCTGGCAGTCCAGTGGTTAAACTCTACACTTCCAGTGCAGAGGGATGGGTTTAATCCCTGGTCAGGGAACTAAGACCCCACATGATAGGCAGCCAAAAAAAAAAAAAAAAATTTAAAAACAAAACAAACCAAACAGAGACATGGACCCAGGATAGCCAGACTTCAGACTTTCTCATTTTTTCAAGAGAAGTTGAGGGGGAAAAATCTGATTTTATGTGTAATCCCTTCATTTTCTAAAGTTGTTAAGAAATTTGAATTTTAAAAACTCTACAGTGGGTTTCTCAAAAAGTTAAACATAGAATTACCATATGACTCAGCAGTTTCATCCCTAAGTATATACTCAGAAAAAGTGAAAACAGAGAGTCAGACAGATACTTTTATGCCAATGTTCACTGCAGCATTCTTCACAATAGCTAAAACATGAAAATGTCCAACAGACAAATGGATAAATAAAATCTGGTACAGCCACACCGTGGCATATTATTCAGCCATGAAAAGGAGCAAAGCGTTGATACTATAACACAGATAAACCTTGAAAACGTTATACTAAGTGACACAAAGACACAAATATTGTATGATTCCACTGATGTGACATATCTAGAAGACACAAATCCACAGACGGAAAGTAGATAAGAGGTTACCAGGGGTTGGGGGGTTATTGCTTAATGGTTATAGAGTTTCTGTTTGGGGTGATGAAAATACTTTTGAAATAGACAGTGGTGATGCTTGCACAACACTGTGAATGTAACTGATGCCACTGAACTGTACACTTAAAAATGGCTAAAATGGAAACTTTTTATATTTTATGTGTTTTAACACACACAACAATAACAACTCAACTCTAGAATGGCCAGACAAAACATGTCCAGGATTACTATGTCAGCTGTGGGCACCAATTTGGGATCTCGGGCTCAGAGTGGTTAACACTGGACACCTCATGTGCACCAAGCAAGGACTCAGCAGTAAGCCAAACCTCTCACTGATGCTGGAGTAAGGGCAGAGGAGATGGACAAAATTAAAGATACATATGTTTGTATAGTCAAAGCTATGTTTTTTCCAATAGTCATGCACGGATGTGACAGTCAGACCATAAAGAAGGCTAAGCTCTGAAGAACGGATGCTTTCAAACTGTGGTGTTAGAGAAGACTCTTGAGAGTCCTTTGGACTGCAAGGAGATCAAACCAGTGAATCCTAAAAGATATCAACCCTGAGTATTCACTGGAAGGACTGATGCTGAAGCTCCAATATTTTGGCCACCTGATGCAAAGAGCAGAATCATTGGAAAAGACCTCGATGAAAGACTGAGGGCAGGAGAAGGGGTGACAGAGGATGAGATGGTTGGATGGAATCGTCGACTCAATGGACATCAGTTAGAGTAAACTCTGGGAGATAATGAAGGGCAAGGAAGCCTGGCATGCTGCAGTCCATGAGGTCACAAAGAATCGGACACGACTGAGCGACTGAAAAACAACAATTTCTTATCCTTAAGGAGATTAAAGGCTAGAAATAGACCTAATTGTAGTAATACAGCAATGCTCTCAGGAGGTTCTAAAAATGTGCTTCAGGAAATTCACAGGCGAGATCACACCTGGTCATGGGGTCTCTAAAGGATTCCTGAAGGTGATTGGACTGCAGCTGAGCTTTGCAAGATGGGTAAGCAGGTGGGGCTGCTCCCAAAGTAGCAGCTGGAGTCAAGGTTTAGAGGAAGAACAACAGATGGCATATTTTAGTATCGACTCCAGTTTGGCTGGAGATGACTCCAAGTAGAGAGGGAGCTGGAGAGGCGGGGGGGTGGGTGGGTGGGGGACCAGCACCAGGATGCCATGAATACCAAATCAAGAATTTTCCATTTAATTCTGAGCAGAAGAATGAAGTTCTCAAAGCTGTCCCTGAGACTGATTAGCCAGGCATCCGTGTATAAGACATATTTAAAAGAGGAGACCAGGGCCCCTAAACAGTCAGGTGAGAGATAAGAAAGGGCTGGGCCTGACTAGTGGCCATGGTATGCAAAGGAAGGGGCAAATAGGGACAGGAGGTGGTTCCTTGGATGGATAATAGCTAGAAGCTGATGGCTGCAAGGCGGAGAGGGTGGTTTGTCTCATCTCTATATGAAAGAGGCTTCCTGAAAAGAAAGCAGTGTGATAGAAATCAAACATGCGGCAGGAGTCTAGTCCCAGCTGTGCTAACCAAGCCTGTGCCCTTTGGAACAAATGCGGCATGACCTCATTCATTTATTCATTCACTCATGGTGCTTCAGTGTCCTCACTTTACGATGGGCCTAAATCTCTGTTCTACCCATTTCATGGCATCACTTTAATGATAAAAACGAAAGCTACTTCAAACCACTGCACATTTAAGCGCCCCATGTTACCTCATTGAAATGAATTTTAGATAACTATTTCTTGTGCTTTAAAATATTGTGTAACGTGTTTGAAATAAATGGGTCATCGGCCAGGGCTTAGAATTAGCTGTGATCCAGAGACCCAATCATATTCATTCCAAGTGTCGATCCCACAAAAGTGACGTGTTATTCACACCCAGCCTCCTCCTGTTTCCTATGCTCACATAAGGTATAATCTCCACTTCCCCAGTGCTTCATCTCGTCCAGCTCTTTCGGGAAATAAAAGCTCTTGGATGTTTTGTTACTAAGCCGTGTTCTCTTCAGAGCATGTGAGCCGTGCAGCCACGAGGAAGGGAACACAGAAAACCTTTAGAAGAATTTGCTATATGACTCAGGGAACTCAAACCGGGGCTCTGTAACAATCTAGAGGGGTAGGATGGGAAGGGAGATGGGAGGGAGGGTCAAGAGAGAAGGGACATATGTATACCTGTGCATGATTCCTGTTGATGTTTGGCAGAAACCAACACAATTCTGTAAAGCAATTATCCTTCAGTTAAAAAATAAACAAAAAACTTTTTAAAAAGAGTAAGTTATCATTCTTGCCAGACAGTGCTATGTCATCTTAGGCAAGCCACCAAGCCTAGCTGTGCCTGGATTTCTAAAAGGTGTCATGGAACGCGTGACAGACACATGCAGAGATGGAAGCGATGCGCTCCCGCCGTGAAGGAGGAACAGGAACACTTCAGTTTTAACTTGAGTGGATCCAAGAAAATAAGCACTGGAAAAGTAGCAAAGAGGAAAATGACTTGCTACAAAAGTGAAGCGGGACACACAGCAAGAGCCGTGCACTGAGGAGAGAATGAGAGTTCAGCTGAAGGAGATTCTGAGACTCAGGGCGTGTCTCAGGTCGATCAGATGAAGAAGGATGTTTTTAATTTTAAAAATTATTTTTATTGAAGTATAGTTGCTTTACAATGTTGTGTTAGTTTCTATTGTGCAGCAAAATGAATCAGCCATATATATATATACACACACCAGGGTCCTCTGTCCATGGAATTTTCCAGACAAGAATACTGGAATGGGTTGCCATTTCCTCCTCCAGGGGATCTTCCCAACCCAGGGATCAAACCTGTGTCTCCTGAATTGGGAGGCAGATTCTTTACCGCTAAGCCACCAGGAAAACCCATATATACATACATCCCCTCTCTTTTGGGTTTCCTTCCCATTTAGGATACCTGCTGGTCCAGTGATTAAGAGTCAGCATGTTTTTAAGCATCTTATGGTAGGTATCAGGATGATTTTTCAACTTGTGATTCTACTGTGGGTCAAAGGGGAGTTTGGGTCCAGACAGGGCAGGTTGGTGTTGAGAACCCTGGGCTCTTCTCTCTGCTAGGACTAGGATAGGAAGCACCAGCCAAGAGATGTGGCCTGAGAAGGAAAAATCCAATAGGTGTGATTTCATAAAAACATATAATCCTTGCTGAGCAAGGGGACAGAGAAAAGAAGGAAGAGACAAGATACGGAAAGCAAGAGAACAGAATGCCCATCCAATGGGAGAGGGCAGGATATCAGAGATGAGGGCTCTTGTAGGGATCCACATGGCAGCACGGTCCAGCTCAGTGGGGCAAAGTGGCCTCAATTTTAGAAAGGACCCTAAGTGTACTCTTTCTTCCAAATATCAGGATTCTTCTCCTCCAAATTTCCCTAAAGCTTGGTGCAGTGCATGCATGCTAAGTCACTTCATTCATGTTTGGCTCTGGAACTCCATGGACTGTAGCCCGTTCAAGCTCCTCTGTCCGTGGGATTCTCCAGGCAACAATACTAGAGTGGGCTACCATGCCCTTCTCCAGGCGATCTTCCTGACCCAGGGGTTGAACCCGCGCCTCTTATGTCTCCAGCACTGGCAGGCAGGTTCTTTACCACTAGCGCCACCTGGGAAGCCCAGGGCTTGGTGCAGACTGGAGCAGAAACCCCTTCAGGAAGGAACAGACCAGAAAAGGCAGCCTCTCCTGGCTGGCACCGCCTCCAGGGTCACGGGCCTCCCCTCCGCTCCCGCCCCGCCCCAGAAAGCCCAGGGAGGAAGCCAAGGGAGGCCTGACTCACGCAGCGCTCAGCCGCTCGGGTCACGGGTGGGCAGGCCCGCGCGTGATGAATCACTGAGAGCCTGACTGCTATTCTGAGCGCTGCCAAGGACACGGATGCTCTTGTTCTCTCCTTGCCTGTCTGGCTGCCAGGAGACGAGCGCTTTAGGAACTGAGTATCTGTGTTTTTTTTCATAGCCCAAGACAGAAACTATCTAACACTTTCTATTCTTCCTGCGACCCTTCTCAATTCCTGGAAATCACCCACAGGAGAAGAGGAGTAAGAGCCAGCTCGGTCCAAGCCCAGCTAAAGCAGCCTGGCTGAGAATCAATCCATCCCAGGGAGGGGAGGGCACACCTTGTGGAATTTCCCAAGTGAATCACCTGGCTATTTATTTTGATTAAGAGTGCCCAAGAAGTATGTAATTTTAAGTTCTAAATTCTATTAATATGAGGAAAAATCAGACTGGTACCTACAGTCTGATTTACAGCTCTATATAACTGCACAGCACTTGGATTAACTTCTCGATCTTTCCAGCTCCTGTGTAGTCCATGACTAAAAGTTAAAAAGACAATCACAGGTGACGGTGAGAACATGGAGAAACTGGAACTTTCACAGATTGCTGGTGGGATTGTAAAATGGTACAGCCACTTTAGAAAATACTTTGGTAATTCTTTATGTTAAATATAGTTACCATATGACCTAGGAATCCCACACCCAGGTATATACTCAAGGGAGCTGAAAACATATAGCCACACAAAAGCTTGTACACAAATGCTCCTATCAGCATTACTCATAGTAGCCAAAAAGTGCAACTAACCCAAATGTCCATTAACTGATGAGTGAATAAACATGTGGTAAATGCATATAATTCAGTCATAAAAAGAAATGAAGTACTGATATTATACATACCACAACAGAAATGAGGCTTTGTCTCAGTTGTACCTGTGGGATATTTATATTTAGTTTAGGTGAAAGAAAAAACAGATTTTAATGTACAATAGTGTTTGCTGGACTTCCCAGTGGTTAGGAATCTGCCTGCCAATGCAGGGGACACAGGTTCAATCCCTGGTCCAGGAAGAGTCACATGCTATAGGGCAACTAAGACAGTATGCCACAACCATAATTGTAAAAAAACCAAACAAACAGTGCTTGCTTTGGTAGCACATATTTTCAAATATAAATAAGCCAAACTTATTCAAAAGGATTAGATTAAATCACAACACAATTTTTTAAATTTATTTTTAACTGGAGGATAATTGCTTTACAATGTTGTGTTGGTTCTGCCATACATCAGCATGAATCAGTCACAGGCATGCATACGTCCCCTCCCTCTTGAGCCTCCCTCCCACATCCCACCCTATCCCACTCCTCTAGGTTGTCACAGAGCACCAGGTTGAGCTTTCTACTTCATACAGCAAATTCCCACTGGCTATCTATTTTACATATAGATACACGTAGTTACATATAGATGTACGTGTTTTCAATGCTGCTCTCAGTTCATCCCATTCCCTCCTTCCCCCGGCCACCATGGCCACAAGGCTGTTCTCCATGTCTGCGTTTCTATTGCTGCTCTACAAATAGACTTATCAACACCATTTTTCTAGATTCCACATATATACATTAATAAATGATACCTGTTTTCCTCTTTGTTAGTTCACTCTGTATAACAGGCTCTAGGTATCCACCTCACTAGAACTGATGCAAATTCACTCCTTTTTATGGCTGAGTAACATTTATTGTATGCTGTTGCTGTCATTCAGTTGCTAAGTCGTGTCCAACTCTTTGCAACTCCATGAACTGCAGCACACCAGGTTTCCCTGTCCATGACTATTTCCCTGAATTTGCTCAAACTCTTCTCCTTTGAGTTGGTGACGCCATCCAACCATCTCATCCTCTATTGTCCCCTTCTCCTCCTGCCTTCAATCTTTCCCAGCATCAGAGTTTTTTCCAATGAGTCAGCTCTTCACATCAGGTGGCCAAAGTATTGGAGCTTCAGCTTCAGCACCAGTCCTTCCAATGAATATTCAGGACTGATTTCCTTTAGGATTGATTGGTTGGATCTCCTTGCAGTCCAAGGGACTCTCAAGAGTCTTCTTCAGCACCACAGTTCCAAAGCATCAATTCTTCAGCGCTCAGCCTTCTTTGTGGTCCAGCTCTTAGAATCATACATGACTACTGGATAAACTGTAGCTTTGACTATTAGGACCTTTGTTGGCAAAGTCATGACTCTGCTTTTTAATACACTATCTAGGTTTGTCATAGCTATACTTCCAAGGAGCAAGCATCTTATAATTTTGTGGCTGCAGTCACCATCTGCATTGATTTTGGAGCCCAAGAAAATGAAATCTGTCACTGTTTCCACATTTTCCCCATCTATTTGCCATGAAGTGATGGGACCAGATGCCATGATGTTCATTTTTTAAATGTTGAGTTTTAAGCCAGCTTTTTCACTCTCCTCTTTCACCTTCATCAAGAGGCTCTTTAGTTCCTCTTAACTTTCTGCCATTAAACTGGTATCATCTCTATATCTGAGGTTGTTGATATTTCTCTTGGCAATCTTGACTCCAGCCTGTGATTCATCCAGCCTGAGATTTCGCATGATTTACTCTGCATATAAGTTAAATAAGCAGGGTGACAATATACAGCCTTGACGTACTCCTGTCCCAATTTTGAACTAGTCCATTGTTCCATGTCCAACAGTCAAAGACTTTAGCAGAAGCAGTTTTTTTGGAATTCTCTTGCTTTTTCTAGGATCCAGTGTATGTTGGCAATTTGATCTCTGGTTCCTCTGCCTTTTCTACATCCAGCTTGTATATCTTGTACCACAACTTCTTTATCCATTATTCTGTCGATGGACATCTAGGTTCCTTCCATGTCCTGGCTATTGTATACGGTGCTGCAATGAACATTAGGATACATGGGCAACACTCAGTTCTAAAAGTGATTCAGAAAGGTTGAAAACAAAAGTTACATTACATTAGGACAGTTACATTAGGCAAATTCAAACAAAGACAATATCAGACATGGTTCAATTCAGAGACAAAAAACATTGAACAAAAACTAACAAAACCCTTTGCAATACTCAAGTGTGCAATTTATAATCCAATTATATAATGAAGAAAACTATATGCAAATGTGCTTTAATTAATTAATATGGTATGAACATTTATAAATGAAAAATTATAAAAGATATGAGAAGAAATACATACTAATAATCACTTTTCTCATTTCACTATTAAGTGGACAAAAGGTATCTAAGAGTATAGAAGCTTTCAATCTCAAAAATAAGATTAAATTGATACACCGAACTCTGTAGCCTGAAAACAGAGCACATTTTCATTCAAGTTCTGTGGGATTTTAATTTAGGGAGGTGACTGATGACAAGGAGAGATCAATGCCACTGAAAGATTTTTGTTACTCACTGTTCCTGAAAGGCAAGCACACCATGCCCACAAGGCCACACAAGGAAGCTCCAGATTGGACCAGGAGGCGGAAGGAGCTGGGGAAAACCTTAGCCAGGGCTTTTATTATGTTTCCTGCAGGAAAGGCAAGACATGACAGGATAAACAGTTTAGGACTGACTAGTCTCTATAATTCTGGCAGGCTTTGGGAATGGCTGTCTCCTAGCTGTTTGGCACCTGGCTTTCGGTTGACTTAGGGAGGGGGAGAGATTGGCTTGGTGTGTGAGAGTTTGATAAAGGGTGTGGTTGGTTTGGTGTGCGGGCTCAGGACCAGACTATTTGCATATGGAAAGTGTACTGTAGGGCAAGCCCTTTGCTAAGGCTAAGAGCTAGCTAGTCCTGGGAGGGGGGCTGTCTCTGCCCCGAGGCCACAAATGCCAGAGCATCAAGAATACAGAAAATAAAATATAATTAAGACAGTTGGTCTTCTGATGAATGGACACCAAATAGACAAATCCAGGATTTAAGAAAACCCAGTTAGAACAGCCTCAGAAACATTATGCTTAAGTGAAAGGAGCTAATCACAAAAGACCATGTATTCCATTTATATGAAATGTGCAAAACAGGCAGATCGACAGGTACAGATGGTATCTCTGATTCAATGGATATGAGTTTGAGCAAACTCCAGGAGACAGTGAAGGACAGGGAAGCCTTCAACAGGGTGCTGTTGTCCATGGGGTCACAAAGAGTCAAATATGACTGAGCAACTGAACAACAGTAGGTACAGAGGCTTCCCCAGTAGCTCAGTGGTAAAGTATCTGCCTGCAATGCAGAAGACACAGGTTCAATCTTTGGGCTGGAGAGCTCCCCTGGAGAAGGAAATAGCAACTCAGTCCAGTATTCTTGCATGGAAAAACCAACAGACAGAGGAGCCTGGCGTGTTATAGTCCATGGGGTCGCAAAGAGTAGGACACGACTTAGCGACTGAGCAGGCACCATGGGTACAGAACGCAAATCATGAGTTGTCAGGAACTGGGAAAAGCGGAGAATAGAACTTAGAATGACTGCTAAGAGATATGAGGTTTCTTTGGGGATTGAACAAAATGTTCTAGAATTAGATAGACCTGTGACTATCCCTAAAACCATTGTTCAATTTTTTTATTAAGTTTTATTGAAGTGTAGTTTCTAAATGACTATATACTTTGAAGGGTGAGTTATATATATGCAAATTATATCTCAATAAAGTTGTTATTAAAAAAAAATTATATATATATATATATATATATATATGGACTTCCTTAGTGGCCCAGTGGTTAAGACTCTGCCCTTTCAATGCAGTGGTGCAGGTTCAATCCCTAGTCAGGGAACTAGATCCCACAAGCCACGTGGTGTGGTGAAAAAAAAAAAAAAATCAGCAGAAGAGAGGTGTTGCTGCTACTTACCCTCAGATCTCTGGTGTCTCAGATTTTCTAGTTAGAGATGAGGATCATGTAAGATGTCAACATTAACCCAGGAAACAAGAGAGTCCCCTTTTGATAGCTGAACAAGAGAAAAACAACACAAAAATACTGTTTAGCAGGATTATTCTAAGAGTTGAGCATGGGGCAGATTGGAAAAGGGAAGACTAGAAGGTGGAACACTAGAAATAAGGCCCCTGAGAATAATTCAGGAAGAGGAAATTGACTTCGAAATCAACAAGATGAGTTCGAAAAGCAAGCCAGTTGTATAACCGATTCACTTTGCTGTACAGCAGAAACACAAACAACACTGTAAATCAACTACACATCCCAATAAAAATTAAAAAAGAAAAGAAAAGAAAAGCAAGGGAGAAAGAATCAGCAACACCTAGAGACTGCAGACAAGGAGCAAGGAAAAGATAGAGCAGAAAGTATCCTTAGGGCTGTGAGCCTGGTCTGATGGTGTTGCCACTGACAGTTCAAATCAACTCAGGAAATGTGAGAATTAGGGCTCAGTGGAAATTCTCAGTCACTTAATGAGAGAGCCCCTTAATGAATAAGGATCAAAATGTGCCTTGACGCCTAAGGTTACCCAGAAATGTTTCAAGCAACTTATTAAGCAAGACCAGTAGGAGAGTATGTGGGAAGTAGCTTTGCGGGGACTGGGGTGAGAAAATGAACTCTATTACTTTGGGCTGCTGGCAGGACGTCGGGGTGATCACCAGGCAGTTTAAGATTGGAAAATGAGTAACAAATAGCAGCTAGCGAGAAAAATCTGGTAGTCGTCGGGAGGTTTTAGGAAAATATGAAAAAGTGAACAGTGTAAAAGTACCGGAACAGGCACAGAGAAAATTAAACATTTAAGTTCTACCTCTCATGTGCCTTGCACTGTAGGAGAGGATTTTTCAAAATGATGAGAAGGTAGTCCTGACTTTCTAGAGCTTTGCAGACAGGTGATGACAAAACTAAAAATAGACTATGAACAAGAGTGTCGGGAACACAGAAGATGAAACAGTTTTGTCTGGAGAGTTCTCTTAGGATTGAGGATTAGGAAGAAAAGGGGGAAATCAAAATGGAGAGAAACAGAATTCAAAGAATAAGAAGGTAGTTACAACATCAAACGTAGAGAATGAAGATGGTCAGCTTTGATCAGGAAGCAACGGCAGGGAGAATAGCTTCAATGAAGATTTAAGATTAGAAGCATAAAAAGCTGAAAGGGAAGGATGGAAGTTGTCTTCAATACACCAGGGGAAAATATAGACCTGTCTTGCTCTCAGTTCAGTCGCTCAGTTGTGTCCGACTCCTTGTGACCCCATGGACTGCAGCACGCCAGGCCTCCCTGTCCATCACCAACTCCTGGAGTTTACTCAAACTCATGTCCATTGAGTCAGTGATGCCATCCAACCATCTCATCCTCTGTCGACCCCTTCTCCTCCTGCCTTCAATCTTTCCTAGCATCAGGGTCTTTTCCAATGAGTCAGTTTTTCACATCAGGTGGCCAAAGTATTGCAGTTTCAGCTTCAACATTAGTCCTTCCAATGAATATTCAGGACTGATTTCCTTTAGGATTGACTGGTTGGACCTCCTTGCAGTCCAAGGGACTCTCAAGAGTCTTCTCCAACACCACACTTCAAAAGCATCAATTCTTTGCCACTCAGCTTTCTTTATAGCCCAACTCTCACATCCATACATGACTACTGGAAAAATGATAGTTTTGACTAGACAGACCTTTGTCAGCAAAATAATGTCTCTGGTTTTTAATATGCTGTCTAGGTTGGTCATAGCTTTTCTTCCAAACAGCAAGTGTCTTTTAATTTCATGGCTTGAATTTAATTTCATTGTTGCTTTGGAAGGGAGAATTAGGACCACTGGAAGAAACTGTTAAGATTTTCGCTCAGAAGAACTCCTTTTCTAACGAGAGCACTCCCACAATGAAAGGCCTCCTGTGGGAGGGCCTGGCTGGGGGGCGCATGGGTCGAGCATCCATTCAGAGAACTGATGTGGAAAGCAAGGGTGAGAGTCTCAACTGAGAGGCCCAGGGAACTGAAAAACTAGGGGGAAAAAAAAGATGGAGAGAAGGTAATCAAAAGGAGTGGAACTTAGAGTGACGTTAAGGCCTCAGTTCCTGTGCAGAACAGAGACTTGCCCAAGTAGAGAAACTCTAGACAGTCCTGATTTTTCAATGAAACAGGCAGGCTGTGTCGCCAGTGGTGATAAGAGGCCAGTGGGGCAGGGATGGGGAGCGGGTGGGTGGACCGAGAACTTCTGAGAGAATGACTAGCCAGGAGGGTTTCAAAGCCAATGGATGTAAAGTAATAATGAAACGAAGCACCCGTGCCACTCTGACAAGTGCAGTGGGCAGGGTCTTTGGAACTTTGTCTCCCCCTGCTGAGGCCAGAGGTGTGAGCAACTGAGACAAGGAAAGGAGCCCCAGAGCAAAGAACAGTTTCTTTGGGGGGCTGGGGAGTGGAAAGAGGAAAATATAAATGCTGATTTTCATAAATCGCCTTATTAGCTAGATCCTGCAGCATGAAGTGAGGTGCTGTGCCAGAGCCAAACAGCAGACAGAAGCAGGAAGGGGGCCAGCGCTGGTCATCCCCATGGGCCATTCTTGCTAATGTTTTTTGGGACTTCCCTGGTGGTCAAGTGGTTAAGACTCCGTGCTTCCACTGCAAGCAGATGGGTTCAATCCCTGGTCGGGGAACTAAGATGGCGAAAAAAAAAAATCTTGCTAGGCTTTTCTCTAAAAGGCTCTTCTCTTAAGCGACCCATCCCTTTATCCAGACGCTGTTTCAACAGCCTCAAAGTGACTGCAGAGACCAGGAGCGGGAGCTGTGGTCTTAATTAGGGACCTTAGGCTTGTTTTGAATTTTGAAAGTTCTCATAAATTATCTTCCCTCCAAGACCTTGTTCACAGAATCATCACTTTTAGGAGAACCGACCTAGTAATGCAAACAAGGATGAAACCTCTCTCACACCTGGGGGCATTTGGGGAGGAGTCTACCTGCTGCCTCTACTTCAGCCACTGCTCCTTCCTCCCCCAGCCCTAACCTCCTGGCTCCAGAGCACTCTTTTTGCCTTTTGTAACCTCATTAACATCTTCATCCCATGCAACAAAGGCAAGTTTGTATGCTACTCCTTAGGTATTATTTTTTTTTTAATGAAACCCACAGCAATAGTTAGGTTCCTGAAACTTTCTATGGTGAGCCTAGGCAAACAAACAAAATTCTAAGTAAATAAGCAAACGTGCACATACACACATACAATCATGAACTGTGTATCCTGATGTCACTCTTTGGGGCGTGATGATAACTGTTAAACAAGCTGAGGGCCTTAGAAGTGCTCAGATGAAAGGCTTTACCTAAATTCAGTTATCCTATTACAATATCCACAACAACATTTTCATCCAAAGGGGTGGCATTTTTATCAGTATTTCACTGATGATGAAGTTATTACAACTTCCTTGGGATTCAAGGGGATTTAAAATGGTTAATGATTTTGTTACTTGTTATCTAATTTCTGAAAGGACAAAAGGGAAAAAAATAAGTTATTTCTTTAATCAGAGGGCAGTGGCAGATGAGAAAAAGCTGACTCATGGCACTTTGGAGGCAAGACCAATATTCAGAATTAAACATTCATTAGAAAGAAGGGTAAGGGGGGCTTCCCTGGTGGGTCAGTGGTAAAGAATCCGCCTGCCAGTGCAGGAGATGCAGGCTCGATCCCTGATCCAGGAAGATCCCACGTGCTGCAGAGCAACTAAGCCCAGGCACCACAACTACCGAGCCTGAGCTCCAGAGCCCATGCTCTGCAACGAGAGAAGCCACCACAATGAGAAGCCCACGTGCCACAGTTAGAGTAGACCCTGCTGCTGCAACCAGAGAAAATCCCACGCAGTAACGAAGACCCAGCACAGTGACAAGTAAATAATCCTAAAAAAAGAAAGACGAGTAAGGGAACTCCCTGGAGGTCCAATGGTTAGGACTCAAGAGTTTTCACTGCCAGGACCCAGTTTAATCCCTGGTTGGGGAACTAAGATTCCACAAGCTATGCAGCTTGGCCACGAATAAAGAACAAGAAGGGTAAGAGTAGTGACCGTGGTCAAAAGGAAGGAGTAGAGCTGGCTCAGGTGGGCACGTGACATCATCACCTCCACCAACTCCAGGGCCAAGAGGAGGGAAGACTAGAGTCTGTCGGGTGGGAGATCATCTCGAGCCTCAGGTGGAAGGACCAGGAAAGAGGGAAGAGATGCCCCTTAAAAAGGCAAACTTGGAGCAGAAGATGTTGCAGAGTAGGGCACGGAGGGGCACTCAGCCCAGCAGCAGGAGCGAGACAGAAGGCGATTTTAAGACAAAGCTTTGCAGCGTTTGGCCAGCCTCTCATCTGTGGGACTCTGGCGCTCGGAGGATGAGAGCTTTCGCACAGCATATACGTTGGAAGGAAGCCTAGGACAAGATTCAAGTCAAACGAGAAGAGGATGCATGGCATCACAGAGACCAACACTGATGTCAGAAGACCTGGGTTCTGAGTCAGTCCTGCTGTCGGGCACTAGATGTGTGTCCCCGGGCACACCCGTGAGTGTCTCAGAGCCTTAGCTCTCCAATCTGAGGACCAGATCCATCACGGGTCCTCCCACATCACAGAGGCGGTGGGAGTAAGACACAGCGATGGATAGGAGGGCACTTGTAAAAGTCGTGTGAAGGAAGGCAGGCAAGGAGGGAAGGAGGAAGAAAATGAGGCCAGGAGATGAGAAGCTTAAAATAAATAAAAGAGGTGTACACACGTGAAGCATTGTTCTGGTGATGGTGGGAAGATCACGCCCCTTGGGCTTAAGCACAGAATACCCTTTCAAATATTAGTCTTGACGTACACATACATTTGTATATAGTTATATGTGTGTGTGCAGTTAAATGTAACACATAGTTTTATATATATATACATATATAGTCACCTAGAATTACCTATAACACATATATAACAATTTAATTAATTTGTATTATCTGTGTTCATATGTATAAAATTTCATACAGCATCTGATTTATTCTGGATATATGCCGAAACAAACTTGGTCACAGGAAATGATTGGGGCATTTATAGAAAAGCAAAAAGCAAGATGGGGCTTCCCTGGTGGCTCAGACAGTAAAGAATCTGCCTGCAGTGCAGGAGACCAGGTTTTAATCCCTGTGTCGGGAAGATCCCCTGGAGAAGGGAACAGCTACCCACTCCAGTATTCTTGCCTAGAGAATCTCAGGGACAAAGGAGTCTGGCAGGCTACAGTCCACAGAGGCAGACACGACAGAGTGACTAAGCGTGCGCGCGTGCGCGTGCACACACACACACACACACACACACACACACACACAAAAGGAAGATGAGCCTGAATCTGAAAGTACAGAGGCCACATGGGAAGGTAAACCAGCTGTCTTGATTAAATAGCTGCTGCAACCTTGGACATGGAGTTGACTCCTTCATGTTCACAATGTAATTGAGGAAATGACAACTTAACCAGAAACAACCAGAGAATAAAATAAGGCAGTAAAACCACTCAGTCTGGGCAGACTCCAGTCTACCTGTGATGGCTCAAGAAGTTCAAAGGAAGGAAAGAGCATTAGAAGAGGGTAAACAGGAAAAGCTCCATGGAGATTAACACAGACACAGAACTATATATAAAGCAGATACTCGGGATAGCACAGGGAAGTCTACTCGATATTTTTTAACAACCTATAAAGGAAAAAAATCTGAAAAGGGATACACACACACACACACACACACACATATATACATAAAACTGAATCATTTTGCTGTACACCTGAAACTAGTACAACATTGTAAATCAACTATACTTCAATTTAAGTAACTGGCCATTCACTGCAGGAAGCGGTGTCCTAGTTAAAGCAAGAGGAAGGGCAAGGTGCAGGGTCAGGAGGACACATCCACTAGATCCCCTCTCCGCTCTCATTTTCCTTCCACCTTTCCCAACATGATCAACATTTACTCAGCACCAACCATGCGAGGAACTAGGCATTGGAGAAAATGGCCAATAATCTCCTTGGAGAGTTAGATATAAAAATAGGTAACACAGAAGCAGCTAAGCACCAAATATGTAATCTTACCATCACTACCAAAAAAAGGCGAGACAGTGGACGCTAGTAAGGCTGGCTGGGAAGCTGTTCTTGGGCCACATGATGCTTGGCCAAGACTTGAAGAAAAAGTAAGACTCAGAAAGCGGAGAGTTAAAAATAGGTATTACGGAAAGTGTGAATCAACACAAGGAGGAAAGCACTACAGTGTGAGTATACAGTGTGAGTATATCAGTACTTAACTACTGAACTGTACAGTTAAAATGGTTAAAAGCATACATTTTATGTTACATGCATGTGATGTGTTACATCACAATTAAGCTTTTTTTCATCTAAAAACCAAACCAAAAAACTGGTACTTCATTTAAAAAAAAAAAAAAAAAAAACAGACATAAATACTGCTATTTGTAGCCAAGTAATCATCACTGACTCGATGGACATGAGTTTGGGTAAACTCTGGGAGTTGGCGATGGACAGGGAGGCCTGGTGTGCTGTGATTCATGGGGTCGCAAATAGTCGGACACGACTGAGCGACTGAAGTGAACTGAACTGAATAAGATGACTGGGCTTTCTTGGTAGCTCAGCAGTAAAGAATCTGCCTGCCAATCCAGGAGACACAGGTTCGATCCCTGGGTTGGGAAGATACCCTGGAGAAGGAAATGGCAACCCACTCTAGTATTCTTGCCTGGGAAATCCCATGGACAGAGGAGCCTGGCAGGCCCTAGTCCGTGGGGTCGCATAAGAGCCAGACACAACTTAGCAACTAAACAACATTAAGATGATCAGTCTGATTCTGTAGCAAGTTCGTGTAGAGGGGGAATGGGAGATTCAGTAAAGAAACAGACAGAAGCTGGGCTGTGGGAAACCGCAGGCAAACAGGTTCTCTCAACCCGATTCTCTGCTGACCATCCACTGACCCCGCTGGGCACCCGATTCTCTCAATCAAGGTTTCTAACTTTGTGGTTCAAGGATAGGCTTCAAGTTTTGGTCCATGACACCCTGTAATAAACCTTTTTTTCTCTTTAGTTAATTTATTATCCTTGGCTGTGCTGAGTGTTTGTCACTGTGAGGGCTTTTCTCCAGTTGTAAAGCACAGGCTCTTGGGCTCGCGGGCTTCTGTAGTCGCAGCTCTAGAGCACAGGCTCAACAGTTGTGGCGCATGGGCTTAGTCACTCCACGGCATGTGAGATCTTCCTGGATCAGGGATCGAACTTGAGTCTCCTGCACTGGCAGGCAGATTGTTTACCACTGAGCCACCAGGGAAGCCCCCTTGTAACAAATCTTGAATGTTTCTTTATAAGTGCATTTTGATCTGGGGAGAGGGTACATGGGTTTTGGATTCTCAGATGGGCTTCTGACTTAGGGAAATTTGAAAACCATTCGTGAAAGCAATTGGCAGTGTGGTCTGGGTGGGGACAGGATGAGGATTGAGGTTACATATAAGTTGAGCTCAGTTCCCTTGAGACTCGCTCTTAACTAAACACCAGATAGTATTATGTAAACAGGTGCCATACCTCTCTTTAGGACTTAACAGAGCTATTGTTCAGTTCTAAGAACAGTTCTCTCGGAAAGCTGGTGACCTCTATTGTAGAAAGCTAGCAGAGGATGAGCAGAGAAGAGAACCCAGTAAAAAAACAGGAGGTACGGAGATTCAATACATTGAAATGCCATAGAAGCCAAACGGAAAAAAGTCCTGGAGAAGATGAAGCAGTTACCGGCATCAAGTTTAAGAGGAGGATTAAGAAAGGAATGAGAAAAAAAAGATTGCTAAGTTCTACGACATTCCGTTGCACTGTTTCTGTAGTGATACAGAAAAAAGGTCAGAGGTTAAGGGTAAGATATCCAAACTAGAACACTTGGGAGAGCAGAGAGAGGTGCTCTAATTATGACGTGATAATTATGTCAGAGCATCAGACATAAACCAGGGCTGTCTTGGATGAATGGAAATACAGTTAGTTTCCTAGTTGAGGAGGAAGTACAACCGCCAGGAAGGCAGCAGCTACCATCTGTTAACTCAAAAGGACTTGCTCTTGAAAAGGAAAATAGGACATAAGTCAGAAGAACTAGTCGGGATAAGAAAGGGCTGTGTCAGCTACCTATGTGGGAGATGGGAGGACGTCGAAGGTTGAAACGGAGAGGGAAGGAGTGGACAAGAACATCTTGTACCCTCCGTCTCGCTGAACATCACTTCACACAAAGGAGTGGGCCCTCAAGACACTTCTGTGTGAGTGTTGACTGTGGGGACCATCCTCCAGGAAGCAGCAAAGATTAGAATAAGCCAGAGTGGAGAGGGGCCCTTCTCCCTTTGAAACGTCAAGGAAGGAGAAAGGGCTTCCCAGGTGGCGCCAGTGGCAAAAAAACCTGCCTGCCAATGCAGGTGATGTAAGAGATGTGTTAGATCCTTGGGAAGATCTCCTGGAGGAGGAAATGGCAACCCACTCCAGTATTCTTGCTTGAAGAATCTCATGGATAGAGCAGCCTGGTGGGCTACAATCCATGGGGTCACAAAAAAGTCGGACACGATGGAAGCAACTTAGTATGCACAGAAGGAGAAAAGAAAACACATGACAAGACAAGACAGGCCGGAGCATTCTATCAGAGATCGAGGTGTCAGAGAATGCTTTTCCAGACTAGCCATCATGATGGCCCTTTCTTCAAGGGAAAAACAGTAAGAACGTGAGGTCAGTTCTTACGAGTTCTTTAAAGCTAATCAGTACGCAGAGTGCCAGAACCAGAACAACAGGCAATCTACCCGTAGTACAAGATATAATTCCCTCAAGGCCAAGGAGTTATTTTATTTATAATTTCATTGCAGGTACAGCTTGGGGGCTACAGAGAGGTCAGAGGAACACTCGTCCAGCTAAGTTTAAACTGGGGCAAGAAAACAATGGTTGGTGTCAGGATACGAAGGTGTGACCACACTGATTACATGGCGCGGGAGAGGAAAGTCTCTCAGCCAAAGGTCACCAAGAGGCTAAATAACCAAAATGGGCTTCATCCACAGACGATTCTTAAACTACAACTAGGCCACTCATCCAAACTCAGCACAGTCCTGCACAAAGAAGAAGGGGAGGCTTTTCCAGAACGCAGCAGACATACAGCTGTACAATCCGGCAGCCCGGCGGGGTCAGGGGACGGTCGGCAGGGAACACTCAGGAGCAGGAAATCTCCAGGCGTGAGTCACATTCTACAACGCGGAGCTCAGAGTACAAAGAAAATAACCAGACAGACAGATATTTATTATAAAAGTCAGTTTATTTTCCCTTTCTGTGTTTCAAAAGTTTCCCTTTTTGTCAGTAATGAGCACTTAACTGATTGGAAGTCTGCTTGATTAAATAACATTAACAAGTTCATAAACACACATTTGAGAGTATAAAGCAAGAGGTTGAAAACTTTCCCCTAATTCCATGTAAATTAGGCAGCCCTCAAAATTGCACATTTTTCGCCTGCTCACTTTCATAATTTAAAATATATATGCAGAATGACCTTAAAATATTGATAATTAGGATAGAATTCACAGCCTTGAAGATGTATATTCTACAAACATCTAAAGAATAGATACCTAGATACCTTTCAGGCCCTAGTAATCCACTGTGATTCAATGTCACATACTTAATGCATAGAAGGCCAAAAGGTCTTTCCTTTTTCTCTAATTCTAGTCTTCTGCTGAGGTAACGCAAGGAACCCGGTTATGACAGAGACTGAGCCTCTGAAAATAGGACTAAGCTGACTGGCTTCCTAGTGGATCCTAAAAAGTTCCCAGAGAACAAGCCTGGGGTTGAGTACTTCGGTTATAAATTACATCCTGGAATGTTCACAACTGAGGTACCTCATGGTCCTTGACAGGAAGACAAAAGACTGCCAGGAGTTGAAAGTAACTCTGAATGAAGATGGAGGAGAACAGCTGACAATCACTGGAAGATATTTCTGCTTCCGGAGCTGATCGACTTCAGAGCAGACACAAAGTAACTGAGCCACTCAGCACGTAGTGTGATTTTTTTTCCCACCAGAGTTTAACTAAGGGATTCTCTGTCCAAGACAGGCTTACGCTGGACCCAGCTGGAGTGCTGTACCAGGATGTGATGCTTCAGAGATGACCTGCTCTCTGTAAACTCCTGACCGAAGCAAAATGCAATGATCCTTTCTATTCGTGGAGTCTGTCATTGCTACAAACCAGGCACGACTGCCTCGTGGTCACTCAGCTTTCCAGGCTGGAGAACAAGGGTCCAAGTTCAATAAAGCATTTATGGTTAAAGGGATGAACCTCCACAGGCCAACAGAGTTGCTGGCAGATTCACAGGCCATTTGGTACATTCATGGAACAATGTTGATAAATAAAAATCATTCATTCCTGTAGTGTAGAAAAAACAACCCAGCCTTCACTCTGGTCAGCATCTCCCGCGGCTGACACTGCTGAAAGAGGCCTGACAATCTGAGGTTATGTTGGAGTTCTTAAGACAAACCCCAAATAGGGTGAATTAAAAGAAGTTAAGAGTCCTGATGTTCTTTTGTGGGCACCAGTCACTCACTCAATACGCGAGTTTGTTGTCTTTGCATAAGAGAGCATGTTTCCCTCACTATTAATGGTGAAATAAACAGAATTGTGCAACTTGTCTGTGAAGAGAAAAAGAGCATTAAATGTGCAGTGATAATTTAATTCTGTTAGTGCATCATGGTTTGAACATAATAATGAATTTGGACTACATTCTTTTTGACTTTGTACAAAGATAACTCTTAATCTTTAATGAAATAGAAAATGATTTTGAAAATTACAGTTACTGTAATAAAATACTTAATGTAACATTATAGTCTCCTCAAAAAAAGAACCTAATGAAATAATTTGCTATAAGCAGAGCACAGAATTGATACTGGAGCTCAGATTTCAAACAGTGTTTCTTCTAATAGATTCAGTTTTCTATGACAATTTCTAGTATGATTAGACCAGCAGGTACATCAGGAGATATCTCCCTGTGCTTAGGGCGGATATCAGAAGTGGAACACAGAGTTATAGGCCCCAGCCTTTAGGAGCCAGAAACCAGTGAAGCTAATGGAAGCATCCTTTGTGATAGCAGAGAACAGAAGCCTTAAGGCCGCTCCAGGGGATTCCAGGTGCTGAGCTGTCTCCAAGGCCCCTTGGACGAGGCTGGAGGACAGTGTCTGGACTTGGGCATTGGAGGCTGCCTCCAATTAGGATGCTCTCAACTGAGGGAAAGGATACTGAATACATCCTCTGGTGCACGAAGCTGTCGCCAGACTCGCAAGTGGACCGGTCTCGAGCACTGTGTCTCAGTAACGTGGTAAGAACACGTCACGTACTTATTCAACAGAAAGCAATGTTTTAAAAGCACAAGGCCTTATTCTGTCTTGGCTATTTCCCAGAAAATACAGAGTTCCAGCCAAGAATATCTAAGGCGCAACAGATATTTTCTCAAGAGACTCAAGGTTCATTTTAGAACTTGCACACCACAGTGTTAATTATAGCAATGCTTCTTTTTTAACCCTAAGTGGTTTGGCATACACATTTCCTTCAGAATTCCCAAATTATATTTAGTGACAGAAAGTACCCTGGAAGAGTACCCTGATTAACAGTTGGGGATGTAAGTCTCTCACCATTTTTTCTGGAATCATGAATGACAATACTCATTAGATTCAGGTCAAGGGCAAATGTAACAGCCCTTTTCTTCCTTGAGAAATGAATGTGTCTTTTAGAATAGTAAGACGTTACTTTTCACAAAAGAATCTTTAAAAGCAGTCAGCAATGTTGCTGGTTTAAGAAGTAATTTAACCATAAGAAGAAATGAACTACTGACACATGCAACAACAGGAATGAATTTAAAATAATTATGCTGACTGCAGGAAGCTGACAAAAATACGGAACGTATGATTCCATGTATATGAAACTCAAGAAAATGCAAACTAGTCTATAGCAACAGAAAAGTGGACCAGCACTTACCTGGTGGAGAGAGGTGGGACACAGGCATGACACAGGGGCTGTGGGGAAACTTTTGGGAGTGATGGACACTTCCTGCCCTGATCCGGATAATGGTTTCACAGATGTGTATGGACATATGTTAAATCTTTCCGAATTTTATATCTCAGATATATGCCATTTACTTTAAGCCAATTAATTCAACGACAAAAAAAGACTCCTTTGCACATTAAAAAAAAAAAGTGATTTAAGTAAATGTTTTGAACTAATTTAATTTAAAAACTACTAGCTAAAGGCTTCTCTGGTGGACTAGTTCGCCTGCTAGTAGAGCAGACAGGGGTTCGACCCCTGAGCTGGGATCCCACATGCTACAGAGCAAAAAACTGGGCACCAGAACTATTGAGCTTGTGCTCTGCAACGAGAGAAGCCACTGCAATGAGATGCCCACGCAACACAACACAGAGGAGCTCCTGCTTGCCTCACCTAAAAGCCCACGCAGCAATAAAGACCCAGCACAGCCAAAGATAAATAATAAAATATATACGTAACTCTTAAGGAAAAAAAACTACTAGTTTGAAAAAAAAAAAGGGCACATACTTACCATAAGAATGAAAAAGTAGAAAACCCACATCCATCCCAGGTTGTCCTGGATCAAAGACACTAAATACTAAAAGGGAGAAAAAGAAATCACAATACAATCCTTTACAAATTAATAAAATGAAGTAGCTAAAAAGCAGATGAAACATGGCTCTTCTAGAAAATGAGAAGGGAGTCAGTATAATGTTTTGCAGTTTGCAGAGCTCCTGCATATACGTGCTCCTAGTTAAGCTTTTTTACTGATAACCGTCGTTTGGTAAGCTGGCAGAATCCAAATAAAAAATGGAATGGAAGGCCTAAGTCTAAGAGGTCTATATTTTTTTCACTTTGCTATTAAGCGAGAATGATGAACAGCCTCAAGCCACTTCCGTTTAATCATCCCTTCTTCCAGTGAAAGGTACTATAACTGATGCTTTTAAAAATAGTTCGTCTTTTAAGTATACCACTCATTTTCCAATTACACTATTTGCTCACAGGATTACTGCATGACTTTGACATTTTACAGCATATTCTTTTATTTTCAATTACTAAAAAGTATCCAATAGCTTTTAACCCATTTTCTTTTTTTAAAATTATGGCAAAATACATACAACATACAACTTGCCATTTTAGCAATCTTTTGTTGTACATACAACTCAGCAGCACCAAACACATTCATGACTTTGTACAACCATCACCACTACCTATTTTCAAACTTTTTCATCACCCCAAACAGAAACTCTGCACCTATGAACTCTCTCCAAGAACTCTCCACGGCCTGTCTCCTCAGCCCCTGACAAACTCTAATCTGCTTTCTATTCCTATGAATTTGCCCATTCTAGATATTTTGTGTTAAGCAGAATCACCCAATATTTGTCCTTTTGTGCACAGCAAATTTCACTAAGCACAATGTTGTTAAGGTTCATTCATGTGTAGCACACATCAGAACTCCACTCCTTTTTTATGGCTGAATAATATGCCACTGTGTAGATACACCACATTTTGTTTATCTATTCATCTATCCATGGACATTTTAGTTGTTTCCACCTTGTGGCTATTACGAATAATGCTGCAATGAACAATGGCAAACAAATAACTGAAACCATCTTCAAGTCTTTGGAGTACAGCATACTTAGGAGTGGAACTGCTGGGTCATATGATAATGTTTACCTTTTTGAGGAACCATCATAGCACTTTCTACAATAGCTGTGTGGTTTTACATTCCTACCAGCACTGTATGGAATTTCTCCACATCCTCACCAATACTTACTACTTTGTTCTACTTTGCTTTAATTACAGACATCCTAATTAGGTGTGAAGTGGTAGTTCATGTTTTTCCTTTGCATTTCCTAAGAGACTAAGGATGCTGAGAATCTTTTCAGGGGTTCATTGACCATTGGTACACATCTGTCACAAGGAGTCGTCCCTATGTTTTCTTCTAAGGGTTTTATTAATTTTAGCTCTTAAAGTTAGGTATGTGATCCATTTTGAGTTAATTCTTGCACATAGTGTAAGGTAAGGGTCCAAATTCATCATTTTGCAATGTGTACATTCAGCTTTCCCAGCACCTTTTGGTGAAGAAACCACTCTTTCCCCAATAAGTGGTCTTGGTACCCTTCTCAAAACTCAGCTGACCACTGACATGATCATTTAACTCATGTTCTTGGTCACAATATTAGTAAAAATTTTAAGTGGGAGAAATTAAAGGACAACAACTGAGTGATTTAGCCTGGATGGCCTCACGGAAAACAAAAAAGCAGAGGTGTAATCACCCATTAAAGGAAGCACAGTGGCCCTCCAAACTCTCTGAATGCTACTTTACCTTTTAAATAGCTTTACTGACATATAATTTACAAAACACTAAAGCTCATATCACTCAATGGATTTTAGTATACTTACAGAGTTGTGCAACTATCACCATAATCTAATTTTAGACCATTTTCATCACCCCAAGAGAAACCTATTAGGAGTCACTCCCCAGACCCACCCAACCCAAAGCAACCACTAGTCTAATTTCTTTCTCTATAGATTTGCCTATTCCGGGTATCTCATATGAATGAAATCACATAAATAGGTGGTCTTTGGTGACTGGCTCCTTTTACTTGGCATAATAGAGTTGAAGTTCATCCATACTGTAGCATCTGTCGAACCTTCATTCCTCTTGAACTGCCAAATACTACTCCGTTATTGAATATATCATATTTTACTTATCCATTCATCAGTTGATGGATATAAAGATGCTTCTACTTCTTAGCTATTATAAATAATCATTTGCTGTGAAATACATTTGTGTAAAAATGTTTATGTGGACATTTGTTCTCATCTCTCTTGGGAAAACACTGCAATTTAAACTACTGAGCCCCCGTTGTGTGTCAAAAACATATTAAGCTCTGGGAACGCAAAGAAGAAGGCAGAGTCTGACACAGGGGATTGATCAACCAGCCAGTGCGAGACTGTGGCAAGTGTTCTACTGCAGGTGTGCACCAACTGCTGTGGAAACCAGGGGGAGAAAGCAATATTTTTCTTGGGAAGTCAAGGAAAGGTTGGGAGAACAAAGCTATTCAATGTGAATTAGGCGAGTGCTAGGGGCCAAGTTTATAGAATTTTTGTTTTTGTTTTGGCCACACTGCGCGGCATGGGGGATCTCGGTTCTCTGACCAGGTACCGAACCTGCACCCCCTGCAGTGGCAGTGAGGAGTCTTAACCACTGGACCACCTGGGGGAGTCCGAAGTTTTTAATATTAAGTCATGAAGTTTTGGGTTTTATACCTCAAACAGTAAGAAATCATTCAAAAATCAACACGCCAGGGGAATGAGTAAAGCGAACAATGATTAACTCCTGATTCTGCTTCTAAAATCATGAAAGTCAGTCTAATGCTGACCCCGCAAGTTCCTAGTTAGGGATCTTAAGACTGGCAGGCATTCTAATTAAAAAGAAACTCCTTGAAATGCTAATTACAATCCACCCATCTGATTAATGAAGCATTAGCTAAGAAGGAAAACGTAAAATACAGTCATTTCAGAAAAGGATGCCCAATACCTTTTATATGAAGACATCTGAACAGGTGGCCAATAGCATTTTTTAGTTCCTACTCCAGAGCATGGCAAGAAAACAAAGTTCTCTTACTTTGCTAAGTTTTCTTTTTTCCCTTTAGTTTCATAATCAAATAAGCTAACACCCTGATCTTATAAATCATTCTTTTTACAACCATTCAACAAGTACCTGAATGTTTCACGTGTGCTAGGCACCCTTCCTAGGACAGGGCTGAGAGCAAAACACAAAACAAAACACTGCCCTCAAGAAGCTCATCTTACAGTGAGAGAGACAGACATTAACAAATAAATATGTACTGTATGACCAGGGAGAGGTGTGCACTAAGTTGGTGTATCTCCTGCAACGGGTTTCCCAGGTGGCTCAGTGGTAAAGAATCCACCTGCCAGTGCAAGAGATGCGGGTTCGACCCCTGGGTTGGGAAGATCCCCTGGAGGAGGAAATGGCAACCCGCCCCAGTATTTTTGCCTAGGACATCCAATGGACAGAGAAGCCTGGTGGGTCCACAAAGTCACAAAAGAGCTGGACACGACTGAGCAACTAAACAACAACAATCTCCAGCAACATCTGCTCTTGTATTAACCACTCACAATCAGATACCAGTGATCCACCCCCATTAAGCGAGCAAAGCATCAATCTTCAAGGCCATCTAATGTCCTCAGTGTCAAAACTACAAGCCTTTTTCCTTCCATTCTCTTTCTCCTGACTGCTCTACATTTACAATCTGAGTAACACCCCCACCCCTCAAATTCTGGCTTCTCGTTTCTGTGACAACTGGGCATCCTCTGAGGTTTTGCCCATATTTTCTTTTCCCATTAAACATCACATCACTGCCAAAGTTTCAGATATTTTATCCATGCGGTTGATTCTCAAATCTACATTTTACAAATTAAGCACTCAATGACTGAGAGTGGTATACCCCTAGGAGAGGCACGACTCATGACTATCCCAGAGAGACAATGCCTTTCTGAAGCTGAATGTAAGCAAGAAAGATCAATTTGAATGGTTCTGACAAGGACTTCCCTGGTGGTCCTGTGGTTAAGACTCCACACTTCCAATGTAGGGGGTGCAGGTTCGACGCCCAGTTGGGGAACTAAGATCCCACACGCTGTGCAGAGCGGCCAAAAAAAGAGACCACAGTTCTGACTACCTACAGTAGGCCACTCTTAGCCTAGAAGATCTCAAACTTGAGAGTGCACAGGACTCGCCAGGATGGCTTGTTGAAATACAGATCCCCAGGCCCTCATTCAGCGAGTCCACAGTAAGCTAAGTGTTCCGTACTTTAATGAATTCCCAGATTGATTCTGACATAAGACATTTATGAAATGTCTTTTGAGACACAGTTGTAGGAAGCAGAGAAAGCATCTCAGGGCAGCTGCAGGGTCCGTGGCAATTTCTGGCGGGGATCTGTGGGAAGAATGTGTGTACATCTGTGTTTGGTGGGTGAGAGAGCTGGGGCCTGTGTGTCAAGCGCAGGGTAATGAGAAGCATGTGTCTCCTGGCCTCCCTGAAGTGCCAAGTTCAGGCTGGAAGAAGGGGCAGCGGGCAGCAGGGACTGAAGGATCTGTCTTACAAAGTGTTCGCTTCTTTCTAGACAGGAAGAATCTGCAGGTAAAAGTGGAAAGGAGGAACTGATAAATGTAGAGGAGCCTTCCGTGTTAGGTCACTGAGAACCCAAGGCTTTTAGTACAGGGCACTATAGCATAAGAACACCACCTACCGTGACCCTGCAGGCGGGGTAGACCCTTCCACCGCTGAACACTCCCTGTCCAGCCCTCCCTGCGCTCTCACCTGGCCCACCGCGGCTCCAATGCTCCCGGTTCCATCAACAATCCCAGTGACGGTTGCCAAAGCCTCACTGCTCCCTTGGATCAACTCCTGACGTCCCAGGTCCGCAGAAATAGCAGAGCTAATCATATTAGAAGGTCCACCAATAAAGAATCCTAAAGTCAGAAACAGAACAGGTTCTTACTAAAACACTACTCATAACAATGCGCTAGGAATCTATTGAGAATTACGTAAACTCTTAATCCCAATACTATAATCGGTATGTTGGAGAGAAACAGAAAGAAGGGGGGAAAATCACCTGTAAAAATGGAAACTTCCCCAGATGTAACATCTTAGTTAGCATCCACTTTCCTCTAGAAAACAGTGAACACAGACCTTTCTAATTCGGTGAAGTGTGCATTCACTGATAACTGTCTGACTAGTTTATCAAATTCTATTATGGCAGAGATGAGTCAGAGTATCTGAATACCCAAATTCTACCAAACACTGAGAAAGAGAGAGAGGAGAAAAAGCGATTTAAATGGTGCAAGCGGTTCCATCTGCCACTGTTCTCAGTGAGGCTGCCACAGGACTGAGCGCGGTCAGGGCCAAGCATCTCACAGAGCAGCAGCAGCTTCAACTATCCCAGGAGCTCAAATTTAAGAATAAGAGTTTTTATCTAACATGGTCCCTAATGGCAGTCAACTGATTCATCTGGGGTTCAAGGGAAGAAATACTGACCAATTCCAACATAGGAGGAAAAACCAGCTACACTGGACTTTTTCAAAGTTGGTGAACTGGTTTCCAATGTAGCATTCTTCCTATACCACTTCTGGGAGTGATATGAGCGGGTGTGGGCCGCGATCAAAAATCGGAGGAAATCTCTAAGGGACTGATTCTGCCACACCAGGACTGAGGCGGTCATGTGAGAGCAGAGAAGCAGGATCTAGGGGAGGCATCTTTCCTTTTACCACCTGAGTTTTCTATAATTAAGTCTTTAGAATAACTCAGCTTGAAGGAGCAATCTGTTTCCTTTTTCCCCTTTTTATTTACAGAGGAACAGGACAGTGAAAGGGAGCCTGTGCCGTACCTGTGACAGCCATCAGAAGCGCATTGATGGACTTGTCGTTTGGAGAACCTGCAAGGAAAGACAGAGACACAGGGTGACGACGTGAGGAGTGCAGTACGTGTGTCTCTACCCAACAGGACACACAGGCCTGGATTCCCGTGACCTCACAGATCACTCCCAGAGATAGCAAGCGGATACGGCTCCATCACTGCCTCGCCCGACTTTCATTTGTAATGTCTGCCTCTGGCTGGTGCTCAAGCTACTGTGACTTCTAAAAGCTACAGGAAAACTCCTATCTCAGCAGCATCTTAAGGGACATATACCAAACCTACTAATTACCATCTTTCCTCTTTTGAAATCTTGTCCCTTTTATTGTTTTATTGGCTCTAATGCTGCACCACCGGAGCCTACCCTTGGACAAAGCATATACACTCCCAAGCAAGCTTTTACACGAACCGACAAAGCACAAGAGATGCCAGTTTCCTCCCCAACGCAAATAAAACTACGTAATGATACTTTTACCGCTGTTTACAGGACAATACAAAGATCCCATTTATGCCCTGGCGGCTGGTCTCAACCACCTCCCCAGGGCTGATCACTGACTCGAGGCAAGTAAATGCCTTAGTCCTAAGAGATGAGGCAAACAGTTTAACTGCAAGGAAATACTCACGACTGTATCCAACCAGGGACCCGATGGCCAGAAGCAGGCTGAGAGCTAACACCGGCGCTCTCTTCTGTAACATGTCGGAGATGAAGCCTTGCAGCGTTCCACCTTCAAGCACAAAGAAGTGCAACCCAATCAATATCTCGAAATTAGCCCAGTTACCTGACCCTTGCTTACCACGTACGCTCCACCCACCAGCAGGATCCTAACACTGGTCTATCCAACAAGAAAGCTGACTCTCCTAAAAAAATCTCCTCCGTAATTTCCTTTTAGAAAGATCACCTGTCAACTCACACGATGGCAGATAGGGACAGACGCCACCAGTCAGACACCGAAATCAGGAAAAATCATCAGACCCACCCCCACTGTTCTTTGCTGTTTTCCCTTCTCCAATCATCTGTGAAGTCTTTTCTTGCCTTTTTTCCCCCCTGCTTTTTATTTGAAAGACAATTAATTAGACTCTGTGCGTCACAGGTTATTAGTAGTAGTGAACGTAAATATTCACTAAAATTAAATGCAGCAATTATGGTTTGGCAAAAACTAATAGGTCAAGATGTTTAAAAAAAAGTTTATGTGGGGGACTTCCCTGGGAGTCCAGTGGCTAAGACTCCACTCCCAGTGCAGGCAGTCCGAATTCAATCCCTGGTCAGGGAACCAGATCCCACACGCCGCAACTGAAGAGTTTGCATGTGGCAGCTAAAGAGCAGGAATACCACAATGAAGATTGAAGATCTCAAGTGCTGCAACTAAGATCCAGTGCAGCCAAATAAATAAACAGTTAAAAAAAAAAAAAGAAGTGATGTGGATCCTTGAAGCAACAGTCACATTCAGATACAGTCCTGTTTGGAACCTCAGGGCACTGGGACATCTGGTACACCCTCATCAGAAGTATGCTCAGGACACAGAAGTATGTGCAAGTCTAAAGGCAGCATCCTCACCTTTGGCTCTGAGTCTAAGAATGAGGGCACACAAGTTCAAATACAATAACAACACATCACCTAAGGATACACTGTGTTTTCATGTGCTCAGGGCAGTTTAGTTTGTCCACAGATCTAAATGTAAAGAAAGGCTACCAAGGTTCTGCCATAGTCATGCAGGTGGTACCCACTATCATGCATTCTGTATATCCATCTGGTTTAGAAGATTCCCACTTCCCTGTTTGGACCTCCCTGGTGGCTCAGTGGTACAGAACCCGCCTGCCAATGCAGGACACTTGGGTGCAATCCCTGGTCCGGAAAGATCTCCTGGAGAAGGAAATGGCAACCCACTCCAGTATTCTTGCCTGGAGAATCCTGAAGACAGAGGAGCCTGGCGGGTTAAGGTCCACGGGGTCACAAAGAGTCAGACACAACTGAGCGACTAAACAACAACTTGCTCGCTTGCACTTTAAGCTGCAGCAAAAAGTCACTATTAAAGTCTGCTGTGGGGCTTCCCTCATGACTCAGTGGTGAAGAACCTGCCTGCCAATTCAGGAGACACAGGTTCGATCCCTGATCTGAGAGGATGCCACATGCCATGGAACAACTAAGTCCATGTGCCACAACTACTGAGTCTGTGCTCTACAGCCCGGAAGCTGCAACTACTGAAGCCCACGTGCCCTAGGGCCTGTGCTCTGCAACAGAGAAGCCACAGCAAGGAGAAGTCTGTACATCTCAAATAGAGAGTAGCCCCTGTTCTCTGCAACCAGAGGGAAGGAAAAAACACCGGGCAGCAATGAAGACCCAGCACAGCCAAAAATAATAAATAAATAAAAGCAACTTTAAAAGAATGGGACACACAAGTTCAAACACAATAACAGCACACCACCTAAGGGTACCCTGTGCTTTCATGTGCTCAGGGCAGTTTAGTCTGTCCACATGTCTAAATGTAAACATTACAGAAAGGCTGCCACAGTTCTGCCACAGCCATGTAAGTGGTACCTACTAACATGCATTCCGTACGTCTGTCTGATTTTAAAGTTTCCCACTTCCTTGTTTACACTTCCAGCTATAGCAAAAAGTCACTATTAAAGTCTGCAGTGTACAAGGAAGCAATTGCAAAACAAAATAATCCCTATTATTCCTACCTTTATGATCTGACAGTCAATACACTAAGCTAATATGTTTCCCTTCTTCAGCTGCAGGTGATAGGTAAAATGAACAAAACTTGGATCTCTGACATACAATTAGCTTTAGAGCTAAGCGATCCCTGGGAGTGTACAAAAGGCTCACACTTAAAGAGATCAGAGAGAGCAACATCCTGGTGCGTCCCAGGACAAAAGAACTGATCCGGCAACAAAGAGCTGAGAAAAAAGAGCTCTATACATCACGGGGCTGCCACAGGCTGGGTCTTCTTTTCTATGGACTTTTTTTTTTTTTAAGAGTTTGGCTATTTACCAGTAGGACAGTTTAGGAAAAATGGCTGTGGAATAAGTGATAAAACTTTAAATGATGCCAGATTTCATAACCCAATAAAATCTGACTAGTGACTCACTCTTGCTAGAGGAAAAGATGCTTCATTGGCCATACCTATAATTCCTCCGACGTCGTACCAGATGGACAGCTGGTCAGCTTCGGCCTCCTTCCATCCAAAGTTGTTACTCAGATAAAAGGGCAACCAGAAGAAGAAGGAGTAATTCACTAACTTCAAGCACGCATAGGCCAGTGAATACTATAAGGAAAACACTCCACTGTCAGTAAGGAACAAACAGCACAGCATAACTACCGTTCTAATACAATTAAACAGCAAAACAAAACGGAAGAGCTGGGGACGAACAGTACCTGATTTTAAAATTAAATGTTCCCATAAATTCCCATTGCCTGAGTTGTCCTAGTCTTCCTCTTCTCTTCCCCCCACTTAGTGTCTAGAAAGGCAGTACGATAAGCCTTGGAATTAAAAACACAGAGGACTACTCCCTAATTGTCCCCACTTTCTTCTCCTTTCAGCTCTCTGGTAGAAGTAAACCGGTGTTTTGAACTATAAGGCAGGGCATGGACTCACATTTCTTTATTTAGATAAAGATAAAAGGTATTCATGCCACTGAGGAGCACTAACCATAAGCAAACGAACCCAGTAAACATCACAGCTTTTATTGCAAGCAGCCAGACCTTTCAGGTTCTACTTCCTTCGAAGTTAATATGATGACCAATGCAAAGCAACGTGACTGGACTCTAGTTCCAAAGGTCTAAGAAAAGCATCAGCATGAAAACTACTTTCATAGGGTAGTTTCTGAAAGCTCTGAGTCAAAAATGAAAGCATAGGATCGTCACAGGCCTCGTGGCTCTAGGTTGAGTAGTAAGTGAGAGCTGCCTTAACATGGCAGTGGGGCTGAGAAACCTATATTCAACACATTATTACCAGGAAATCCTGACATTCAGCATCAAAGGAAGAAGGGGGAGGAATCAAGAGACTCACTTCAAAGGGTGTCTGGCTAGTATATTCTCTTCCCTGGAGCTGCCCCTTATTCCCTAGGTATCACTTGTTTTAAAGGGGTTTCCTGGCAGGACGGCCACCCCCTAGAGAGCCAAATCTCAACCACGAGTGCATTTTGTCCAGACAGCCGGCCACAAAGACAAAGGGATTAAGTTCACTGGATTTCCTTTATACCCTGCCCATAGCGGGGAACAATAGCTTGTGAAATACAAAGGGATAGCAAGGGAGCACCACGTTTAGTCACAACAAATCTAAGTCCTGTCTCAGAAATTAAACTCTTACCAGCAGAATATTTTAATAACTACTGTAAAAAATAACTGATCATTAGCAAAAGAACAGGCCCCCCAGGGAACATGCATTTCCCTGTATGACACGTCATCTTTTGGTTGAAGAATTGTGGGAACTTACACTTCGATTTGAACTCATGCTTAAACTTTATCTGTTGGTTAAGTGTCAGTTCTCTTAGCTTGGGGCAGGGAGAAGGGAGTGGCTAAGTATGAAACAGGACAACCAGCAGACTCTGAATCTAGCTGAGAGGTTGTATTCGTAAAGCACCATTAAACAATAAAATTAAAAAGGTGCTTATTCACACTAACTCGGCACTGCAGACTCCAGGGAGGATGGACTGGTAGGCCTTCTATCCACAGGAAGGGGAACTGAGACACAAGGAGGACCTGGGTGATGCCACAGACCTCACAGAGGCTCAGTGGGTAAGCTGGCAACATAACCTAGGCTTCTTAACTTCACTCCCGCGCTAGAGGCCCGAAACACCAAGACAGAAAAACCGCAGCAGGATGGACTCGGTTTAGATGTTAGGGAAAAAACCTGACCGTGGAGGTTATGGAATCACTGGAATGCACTACGAAGGGATACTGTGGAGCATCCTGCTCTGGCCTTTTACAGAAGCAAACTATTTTTTTCCCTAGAATGGCAAGAATATGGGCAAAGAAGACAGACTTAACGAACCACTCAAGCCCCTCTTGATCTACTTATAGTTCTATAAGACTTCAACAGGCCAAAAGGCATACATTCAAAAACTCCCATTTTTGCCTTCTTACTCAAACTCTAGTATCAGGGTCAGCAAATTGGGGCTCACGGGCCACTTCCGGTCAGCTCCACTGGTTCCATCTTGTCTGTGGAGTCCTCTGCTCTACTGAGCTAAGTGGCTGTGGCAGAGACTGAAAACATCTACATTTGGCTCTGCACAGAAAAGGTACCAACCCCCGCAATGAGTATCAGATATAATTTCAAGTGGTGTCAATACAGAAACAAGCTGAGGGCCACTATTCGCAATTCCTCTGGACATATATTCCTGAAATAAAGTCTCAAAGAGAAGCTAACTGCTTCAAGCTGCCTTATCCCCAGCAGTGCTACTACCCAGGCTATGGTATCTCCCAGGCTTCGGTGGGTAGATTTGAACAGTCCTTACCGCTATAACTCCAGGAAGGCAACAAGCCTGGTAGAAGCTTATTGCCTTGACTTGGGTCACAGTATTGCCTTCTTGGATTGAATAATTAGGTTCAGCTTCATCTTCGTTTTCAGCACCATTAATTAACGGCCTGTGAGAGTCTTCTTCAAAACTTTCTTCTGTCTCGATACCTGGGATACCTAAAACAGCGACACCCACATTGAGAGGGTGCCCTCCAGGTGCCCGGCACTGTGCTAAGTGCTTTACATGTACCATTACTTATGAGGTCCATGCTATTTTTATTTGCATTTTACAGAAAAAGTTACTAAGGTTCAGAGTCCAAGGTCAATTAGGGTCACATAGCTAATGAGCAACAAACCCAGGACTCAAACTCTCCTTTATCTGGCTTCAAAGCAATGTTTTTTCAACTATATCACACTATCTCTCTTACATACAGAAAAACTCGTTAATTACGTACTATTAAACTGACGTGTCTCTTCAGTAAGACTCAAAAGATAGAAGAATCATACATCTATCTGCTTCTGTGGTTTCATTTGTACGTTCTGCCTGTACGATCTGTATTTAACCACAGATAAGTATTTCAATGAATTATTCTTCTGAAGAAAAAAAGATCTGTCTCAAGAAGCGAAATTCGAAATCCATCCATGCTAATTTCAAGCCAACATCTCCATTATAAAACCTCATTTGCAAATGATGAGTTTTCCCTGAATCTATAAAAAGGTGAGCCTCACTCCCTCAAACATTTGCAGCTATGCCAGGCGAGGCCGTGGTGTCGACAGGACACCAAACAGCAAGAATGCTCTTTTAATTCACTGAAAGGAGCTCATAGTTCTCCTAGGGAGAAAGATCGGGCTGTTTCAGCCTCGGGTTTCTCTTTGCCCATGTTAGCAAGACAATCTGAGTAGTAAAGCAGCTTCTCTCACCGATTTCTTCCGGTGACACCAGGAGTCCAAAGAAGATGACGATCCCGCCAGCAAACTGCACAGCCGCCGTCACCAGGAAGGCATACTGGGGGGGTGGGAAGGGGAAAGGTCCTCCTGACACATCTGGGATGCTCGTTAACCACACAGTCGTTACAGACACAAGTGGGAGGACGGGGCGACTGGGAGGGAAATGAGCGCCAGGCGCCTGGCCTCCGCCAGGCCCTGAGCTAAGTGTTTTACTTGTTTTCTCACAAGTTTTTCCCAGGGACTCTGTGGAGCTCAGAGAGGATAATTAAGGTCTCCTGGACACTGAATGGTACTATTACAACTGGGAAGTCAGAAGTAGCTCCAAAAATAGTGCTCTTGCCACCACTCAGCCTCACGTAACAGACAGTATCTGCCCTCAAAGACAGTTTCCAGTTGAGGGGGATTAAACACTACACACAACATTAATTAATAGGAACTTTGCTGGTGGTCCAGCAATTAAGAATCTGCCTTGCAATGCAGAGGATGTGGGTTCGATCCCTGGTTGGATAACTAACATCCCACATGCCATGGAGCAACTGAGCCGGTGCAACTACTGAAGTGAGCACGATGCGACAAAGACTCTGAGTGCCGCAGCGAAGACCTGACACAGCGAAAAACTAAAAAAGATAAATTTAAATCAGAGACACCACACATTAATATAGCCAGCATGGAGCTGAATAAATGAGAAGACTGAGTCTCCTTAGGAAACATACAGAGGAACTGAATTTGGAAGAAAAAAGCCAAAGAGGTTGAAGGAGGGAGACAGTGCTTTAGGGAAGAGCTGAAAATCCTGGCAAGTGACCACCTTTCCCAGCACAACTGAAGCCCCGACACCAGGCGGGAGGGAGACGGGAAGCCTTCTGCATGGGGGGAGCTGAGGGCTGTGCTGGGGGTCACAGGGAAGAACAACTGTCCTTCCAACGGTCCAGGTGAGACACTCGAGAGCCAGGCGGCATCAGTGAATTTTATTAAAGAGAGAATGGGGCCTGAGGTGTCAATGAGTGTTTCCAGGATTCAAATCTGGGAGCAGCCCATAGGATGACCTGAAATTCCCATTTGAGCCAATTAGTACAATCCAGGTGTGAAGCTAAGAAACCTGGGAAAAGGTGACTATGAACACAGGAAGGACTTCCCACTGGCCCTAACTAGACCAAAATTCTTCAAGGACCAAACACTTGGCAAGCTGTTTAAAAACTGTTACCTACTTTCTAAAAGAGCAACTTACTTTCAGTTACTAGGTTTGGGGTTTTATTTTGTTTTGGCCGCACTGCATGGCTTGAGGGATCTTAGTTCCCCGACCAGGGACTGAACCCACACCCCTCGGCAGTGAAAGTTTGGAGTCCTAACCACTGGACTACCAGGGAATTCCCAAATATTAGGTCTTTGAAAAGGCATTCCATTGACAAGAGCCATTCGATTTTTATTTGCCGAACAAATAAGCACTGTTATTTAGCTTGTACTTTCCAAAGTTTGTTTTGGAAATACGCAAGCCAATACAATAGATACTCTTTAATTCTTCCTCCGTTTCACATAAATGGCAATACTCAACACACAGTTATCTTCACTTAACATGCCACTGAGCTCTAGCCCAATCCGGACACACAGGGCTGCCTAATTCTACTCCACAGCTGCACAGATTCCACTGAATAGGTGTTTTGTGGTTTACCTGTTTCCCGTTTGGTTGACATCTGTTACCAGTCTTTTGCTATTACAAACAACGCTGAAGTAAATAACCTTGCTGATGTACTCTTTGTATATGATGAAGTATACTCATCAGTCAGATTAATTCATGGAAGTTGAACTGCTAGGTTAGAGCCATTATAATTCTGATGTGTTAGTCGCTCAATCATGTCCGAGTCTTTGCAACTCCATGGACTGTAGCCCACCAGGCTCCTCTGTTCATGGGATTCTCCAGGCAAGAATACTAGAGTGGGTTGCCATTCTCTTCTCCAGGGGATCTTCCCGACCCAGGGATCAAACCCGGGTCTCCCGCATTGCAGGTAGATTCTTTACCGTCTGAGCCACCAGGGAAGCCCAGTTAAGTGACTGGGCTTTTGACCGACATTCTATATTGACGCCAAGAGGAGTTATTTACTCGCCCACCCCGCAATGCCTGCTCTGCCACCTCCTAATAAACATGGTATCAGATGTCTGGATTTTTACCAATCTAATAAGGATACAGTGTAGGTGTTTTCCTTTTTTTTTTTACAGTGTAGTTTTAACTTGCATTTCTCTACCACTTAATACCTAAACTCCTACAAGGGCAGAGATTTTTGGCTCTTTGGGCCAAGGCGCTATCCTCTACTGCCTTGGGGCACTTAAGAGGAACTTAATATTACTGAATGAATAAACAAGTTCTGAGTGAAGTAGAATATCCTGTCATATGTTTACAAGCCATTTCTCTTTCCTTTCCATGAACTACACATTCAAATCCTTTACCTTTCTTTCCGTGCACTGTTAGTCTTTTTCTTTATCAATTTGTGGGCACACTATATATTAAGAAGATTAGCTCTTTATCTGTAATATGAGTTGCAAGTACTTTTCCCCAAATGACTATGTCTTTAGACTTAGGTGTTTTTCCATGACTAATTTTTTTTAATGTGTTTTAATTTACCACAAGCTTGTCCACTCTTAATACAAACCTTGCCCCTCCCAGACACAGCACTAAGTCATTTTAAATGGTCACAGGATTACTTCCTAAAAATAAAAAATATATTTATATACTGAAGAAAAAGCTACAAAATAAAAACCCACCTACCTCATAACCATACTGCAGAACAGAAGACGCTAGACATGCGCCCAAAATATTGCCCACTGAGGCACAGGCACTCCAGAGACCAAAAACAACTCCTCGCCTAGGATGGGAACAGAGCGGAACAGAAGACAACACAATCAGAAGGGGTTCTGTGTGCAGCTCAAGTACAAAAGGGCCAAATGGTGCAGGTTCACATTACACAGCATCAATGCCCCATTTCCATGTGTTTTTTTAAAGTACACCCAGATGGCAAAACACTTAATGGGTAGCTCTCTTCTTCTAAGATTTTATTATACTAAAGTTCAATTTGGGGCTCACTGAAAGCCACTATTAAGAGAATTTTAAAAAGACAAGCCCCATGGATTTGGAGAAACTATTTGGATACCCCTTATCTGACAAAAGACTTGCTGCTGGGATATAAAGAAATCTCAGAACTCAATACTGTGAAAAATAAACAATGCAATAAAATTCTAAGGAGTGTAAATCTATAATCATCTCAAATACAAAGTTTCTGAAAAGGGGGCAAAGATTTTAATAAACACGTTACACACACACACACAAAATAAGATGCAAATAAGCACATGAATGGAGAAGGAAATGGTAACCCACTCCAGTCTTCTTCCCTGGAAAATTCCACGGATAGAGGAGCCTGGTGGGCTACAGTCCATGAGGTCGCAAGAGTCAGACACCGCTTAGCGACTAAACCATCACTAAGCACATGAAAAGATGTTCAGCATCATCAAACATCAGGGAGATGCAAATTAAAACCACAAGGTATCACTACACACCTAAGAGAATAGCAAAGTCAAAACACACTGAGCATACCAAGTGTTGGCAAGGGTGCAGAGCACCCAGAACCCTTCCACTCTGCTGGTAGGAACGTAAAGTGGTTCAACCACTGTAGAAGAAACTGCCAGTTTCTTAAAAAGATAAACATGCTCCTACCATAAGATCCAGCCATTCTACTCCAAAGTATTTATCCAAGGGAACGAACGATTTGTGAACAAATAAGCACAGTGGCTTCAATAGTAAAAGCCAAAAACTAAAAACCTAGATGTTCACCAACAGCTGAACAGATAAACTGTGACACAATGGATGACTCCTTAGCCATAAAAAGGAATGAACTATCGATGCAGACACGGATGAATCTCAACATTACTGTGCCGAATGGAAGAAGAGAGACAAGAAAACAAACTGCAGGGACTTTCCGGGTGGTCCAGAGGTTAAAACTGGGAGCTCCCAATGCAGGGGGTACCAGTTTGATCTCTGGTTGGGGAACTAAGATCCTACATGCCGTGAAGCATGGCCCAAAAAAATCAAAAACAAAAACGGAGAGGGAGGCAACACCGTACAGTGAAAAAGCGTGTTCAGAAGTCACTTCCAGCTCTGCAGAGTGATCACCAGCAGCTCACGGCACGGGCTCAATGCTCTCATCTGGAAAACATCTGGAAAGCGCTGTGCTCCTCAAAGGCCTGGGTGCAGTGGCAGAATTGACAGTTGGGGCCTGCAAAGGTGTATCTACTAGTACTACCACCCTCAATGTGTTCTAAAACACTATGACCCCAGGACTTCCATGGCAGTCCAGTGTTTAAGACTCTGAGCTCCCAACACAGGGCACACAGGTTCGATCCCTGATTGGGGAACTGAGATCCTGCATGCCAAATGGCGAGGCATAAAAAAAAACTATGACCCCTGGCAACGGGAGGAGGGATACGACTTACGCAAGGTAACAGCTTTTCAGGGCAATGTCTTCAGTAGATCATTTAACTTTTTTCACTTGGAAATCAAATTATTTGAACTAGACAATCTCTACATTTTCACCAGTACGATAATGCCCCAAGCCTTTAAAACACAAAACCTACCAAGAGGATCCTAGAGGGAAGAGCAAAGGTCGGGGTCGGAAGAACATGCTGATCAAAGACATGATTTCAGAAGAAACTAGCTGAAAACAATTGTGACTGTAAGTTGTCACAGTTTTACTGGTACTTTGTGGTTTACTGCTACATTTCACAGGAAGAGTCACTGTGTGTCAAGTGGAACATCATCAATTTCACGTACTACTTGTTATTCACTTAAAAACAGACTGTCTTACTTTCAAAAGTAAACTGTAATGGCTTTCTTGAATGTGCTGTTTGTCTCTGTGACTGAAACAGAGAGATAATGACGAGTTAAGACTGTCCAGTCACTGCTACCGAACACCCAGTGTCATCCAATTTGGAAAAGCTCAGATAAGGTTTATCTCAAAATGATACATGTCAAAGTGATTATCTTGAAATAACAGGATTTCAGGTGGTTTTGCCTTTATTTCTCTTTGTTCGTTTGCAATAGCTGGTTTCACGACATTAATCAAGTTGCTTTGGTATAATTTTCAAAAATCATGAATGGAAAGACGTTACCTTAAAAATTTTAATAAAAATAAACAGCACACAAACAGCATCACCTACTCCCAAGAGAAAACTAAAGTATAAGAGGGGAGGGACTTCCCTGGTGGTCCAGGGGTTAAGAATCCACCTTGCAATACAGACAATGCGGGTTCGATCCCTGTTTGGGGAACTAAGATCCCACATGCCGCAGAGCAACTAAGCCCACGCACAACTGCTTAAGCCCACACGCCACAACTAGGCAGTTCCTGCACTGAAAGGAAAGATCCCACAAGACGTGACAAAGATCCATGTGCTGCAACTAAGACCTGGTATAACTAATAAATAAATAAAATTTTTGAAGTATCACTGGGGAATTAGTACCTCTGAAAATCAATTCTATTAAACCAGTGACACTAGAGTTGTAAAGAAACAGAACTCACTAGCACAGGGCTTCCCTAGTGGTACAGTGGGTAAGAATCCACCTGCCAACGCAGAGCACACAGGTTTAAACCCTGGCCCAGGAAGATTCCACATGTCAAGAAGCAAGTAAGCCTGTGCGCCACAACTACGGAGCCCACGCTCCAGAGCCGGACAACTGCTGAAGCCTGTGCACCGACAGCCTGTGCTCTGCAACCACAGAAGCCACAATGAGCAGCCCATGCACTGCAACTAGGGAAAGCCCACGTATGGCAACAAGGACCTAGCATAAACAAAAATAAATAACAGTATTTAAAAAAAAAGAAATCACTAGCACACTGAACATAAACATTATTTCACAACAAATACAGATCATCATCGAGCAAGCTCCACTGCTCCCATTAGGAAACTGGGGAAGCTGGAAAACCGAGAGGAGCTGCCTAAAGCGTGCACTGATCGCCACGGCAGGTGGGTAATACCCTCTGGGCACACTGGCCCCTACGCAAGCGAGTAAACAAAAAGACAGAGCTATCAACGAAACTAATGTGTGATTCACAACACATGAATATTTATCCAGGACAAAAGCTAGAAATCCAAATTAACAGTCCCTGAAGGCAGAGAGTCATAAATGATGGTAAACAACAAAGGCAGAGTGTCACGAACGGCAGTAAGAAACGAAGCCAAGTCTTTGGGTATCTCTACTTATTTTCCATCCTGTAGGTTAAGTATGGGTCTTCCTGGGTGGCCCAGAAGATCCGTCAGCAGGTGCCCATCCATATGCCATGGCCCCCGGTTTAGGGGGGAAACGGCCAATTTAACTAAGGCCCAAAGTCTGGCATTCTTCATCTGCATCTTCTTAAAGCCTTTGCTCTGTGACCCTTGGCAAGTCCCAAGGACAACTTCTGAGCTCAATTTCCTTATCTTTAATTTAAGGTCAAACTAGATCACTGAGTCTCAAAAATAGGGAAGGCAAAACCCACAGGAAGATACATGATGAGATGGCATATGAGACTTCTATTATTACAATGTGTTATCTGTGTTCTCTAAAGGGAAGATTTCAAAAAAAAAAAAAAAAAACTGAGATGTACTGCCTCAGCCACAAAGTCTGACCATGGTCAGAACAGTGCTGTGAACGTGTCTCACGGGCCAGACCTTCTCTATAGAGTCCACACCGTCTCCAATGTCCTTTGACGTGAAACCTCCTCTCTCTGCTATTCTAAACTTCCTAAAATAGAGGGAAGACACGGGTGGTGTTGAAAAGATCAAGTGATGGGCAGCTGGACACAGCGGGGTAAGCGGAGGAGGGTGGGACGAACTGGGAGAACAGCACTGACGTATACACACTACCATGTATACAGCTGACAGCTAGTAGGAAGCTGCTGTGTGACACGGGGTGCTTGGCTCGGTGCTCTGTGATGACCTAGAGCAGCAGGGGGGGGGGGCGGCAGGGAGGCTCAAGAGGGAGGGGATATGTGTACACATACAGCTGAGTCACTTCACTGTAACACTGTAAAGCAATTATACTCCAGTAATAAAATTTTCAAATTTACAGACAAAAAAAAGGGATAGAGCGAACTGACTCTGACAAATCTGAACCACAGGATATTCAAACTACTATCAAACAAGGAAATGAACGAGGAAGGAAGTGGCATACCCAGCTTTCCCAAACCAGTTGCCCATAACAGCAACGACGCAGGGCCAGCCGGTGGACTGCAGCAGGCCGTTCACGATCCACAGGCTGCAGTACAGCCCCTTGTTGTAGAAATGCAGCCATTCCGTGAGAGTGCCAAAGATGAACACCTTAGGGAAGAAGAAAGAACGAGACCTGTGTCACGTCCCATGGACACCCCGACTCAAGACACTCTGTGATAGACACATTCAATGTCTGGAGCCTGAGAGACTCGCAGCAGACTCTTCAGATGCCCTTGCTCAGAGTGGCCTTGGGCAAGACAACCATCAAACCACCCCCGACCAGCGAGGCAGAGACAGTAAACAGCGTAAAACGCAGCGAGGACCATCCCTCCAGCTTGCCTCTCCAACTCTAAAAAGATTGAGTCTCCATTGTGTGACCTCATCTTACATCTATTTCCCTTTCCTCTTGTTTTTGGAGGACGGTAAAAGAGACTACCGGAGTTCACATGTGTAAATTTCCAGGCACATTCTGGGGGCCAGAAAGCACCCACTATTGTTATTAACCGTGGCTACTCAGTGTATCAGCATAACTTGTGACTGACTCAGTCATTTGGTGGCATGTATCAAGTGACTGCTTTTTTCCAGGCATTCTGCTCAGGGTGGGCGTTTTATTTGTAGTCAATCTCCTTTGGGAATGTTTGGCGTGGGTTTAAAAATGGTGTATGTCTAATATTGTATGATTCCAGTTACATGACATCCTGCAATGAGGGAAACCATAAGGAAAAACAGGCAGTGGTTGCCAGAGGCTGGGGACAGAAGACACGGTGGCAGTTACACAACTATAGTCACTTGTCAAAATTCAAAACTGTACACTAAAAAGGCTAAGTTTACGTACATACGTCAGCTTTTCTAAAAGTGTGTTAAAAAAAAAAGAAAGCAAAGAAAACATTGGGTTGGCCAAAAAGCTCATTTGGGTTTAGGGAAAAACCCTAAACCAGGTTTTAAAACAGTTTGTACATATATATGGGTGAGCAGCTTGTGAATAAAGTGCTTCAATCTCTGAAATATAAAGGAAAATAATTTTTTTTCCATACACCAATGGCAGATATTGAAAAACAATTCATAGAGTCTAACTAAGCCCCATGCTTTTATTCAATCACCAAGTGCTTGTGAACAAATACAGATGATTAAAATATGGATCCTGCCCTCTGGAGCACTGAATACGCCAGGAACCATTCCAAATGCCCCCCACACAGTAACTCACAGGACCCTCACTGCAACCCTGGGTGCAGGTATTGAAAAGCGGAGCCTGAAGCATGGAGAAACCACAGCTGGAAGCTGCAGAGGAAGGACTGAAAGCCTGGCAGTGCAGCCCTGCCGAGTCTATGGTCTCGACCACCCTGCTGCAGATTCCTAAGGGCAACAAGGCTGACCAGAAACAAGCAGGCTGAGCGGCAGACAATGGAAGTGCCTTCAAGGAAAGTCAGGGGCAAGGGCTCAGGACAGGGAGCGACAACTTCCAGGAGCGGGGTGGATAAAGTCAGGCATGGGGAAACAAGGGTCATCTGGCCAGTGACTTGAAGGAGACGCTGAGTCAGACTATGCAGAGCTGAGCGGAGGACGCTGAAGGCAGGAAGAAGAGCAAGAACAGTAGCAGTGAGGTAGAAAGGGGCAGGATACGTGAGGGCCACAGGAGGCAGCTTGGTTTGGGCGAGCAGAGGGGTGACACGCAGGGCAGACGTGACTGTAGAAGAAAGCCGGGACCAGGTACTCGAGAGCACCGGACACCACCCGAGTTATGCCGTGACTTTTGCTGGTGACTGAGAATCAAGGAAGGGGTGTGACTGAAATCATACTCTCAAGATATGCCTTAACCAAAAAGGCACACAAGGGATCAGAAAACCAAAGATTCATTTTACTATTCTATTCTATAGACAGAAGTAGGGGGCTTGTGTGGATTCTAAAATTCCCGGCCAAGGTAATGGTAACTGGAATGAAAATAACAATGCTTTTCAACTTACCACTAACGCAGAAGAGCACATGCCAAAAGACAGAACCCATCGCAAATTCAGCCGATCCCCGACGATACCGCTGATGAAAAGGCCCTGAGAAGAAAGCATTTCATTTTACAGCTCTGGGTAACAACACAGCCTGGGAAAAGTAAGATACATTCCAAAGCAAATGAGGTAAACAATACACAAAAATTAAACCTCGCTCTCGTGCTTAGCCTAACCTCTGTATCAGTTTCACCAGTGTTTCAAGAAATGACAACTGCTTCTGCACACTGTAAACATTTCATGCACCAAGACAGTGCAATTCAGTGCAAATTTTTCTTCTATTTGATCCCCCTAACTGCCTGACACATCTAGGGAAAAAAAAGAATAATTATAATAAAACAAGCACAAAAATATACTTCATCTTCTAGAACAGATGAACTCCAACATCAGTATCTGCTTTCCCAAAGGGATTCGTCTTAGCCATTTGCATTCTGAATGAAGATGTTACAACATGTCCTAAGGAACAGAAGCTTTGAGGGCACGCGCCCTGCCTGTTTAATCTAACCCTTGAGTTTCATCACACCACAAGGCAAGGAGAACAGGGGGGCAGAGATGGTAATTATAGCTGAAGATAAGTACAAGTGTTCTGCCTTCTGCTTTCCCCCCACTAAGCGGTAGGAATTAAAAGGCTGAGCTCATGGCAGGACTTTCCGGGCTTCCCTGTTGGCTCAGACAATAAATAATCAGCCTGCCAATGCAGGAGACCTGGGTTCGATCCCTGGGTTGGGAAGATCCCCTGGAGAAGGGAATGGCTACCCACTCCAGTATTCTTGCCTGGAGAAGTCCATGGACACAGAAGCCTAGCGGGCTACAGTCCATGGGGTTGCAAAGAGACAGACACAACTAAGCAACTAACACACACATACAGCAGGAAGCAGATCAAAAAGCTAAGGGCAACACACTTCAGGTTTCTTCCACAAACATGTAAAATGAATAAATGTCTTAACTAAATACCTAAATTCAGATACACGTGTTTCTAATAAACTGACTATATTATACATATAATATATATATTGTGGCTCAGCTGGTAAAGAATCTGCCTACAATGCAGGAGACATGGATTCGATCCCTGGGTAGAAAGTTTCCCCTGGAGAAGGGAAAGGCTACCTACTCCAGTATTCTGGATTCTGGCCTGGAGAATTCCATGGACTGTATAGGCCATGGAGTCACAAAGAGTCAGACACGACTGAGCGACCTTCACACACACACACACATAAGAGAAAATTTAGATGATAAACATCATAATAAATGTTTCTCCCTCATTACTGTCAACCTTTCACTAAGCCAGAAGAGGTTAGAGAAGATTCTACGTTCTAAAGCTCTAATTTACATGGTCTTATGCATAGGGTTTTCCTGGTGGCTCAATAGTAAAAAATCTACCTGCCATTGCAAGAGATAAGGGTTCAATCCCTGAGTCAAGAAGATCCCCTGGAGTAGGAAATGGCAACCCATGCCAGTATTCTTGCCTGGAAAATTCCAAGGACAGAGGAGCCATGGGGTCACAAAGGAGTCAGACACGATTGAGCAACTAAACAACAACCTTATATATAGTAAAGGCAGAGAAGAAAATCTCTCAATTGTGTTTCACATTAGGGACCTAATTTATTCTGTACTGCTCCAAACGCCCAGACAATACCTGGAAATTACAGAAGGAAATGCAGCTCAATATAAAGAGCTATTATCACTAATTTTTTTTTTTTTTTGCCACACCACACAGTACGTGGGATCTCAGCTCCCTGACCAGGGATCAAATCCCCATCCCCTGTACTGGAAGCAGAGTCTTAAATGCGGGACAGCCAGGGAAGTCCAGATCATTGATTTTTCATGGCACTTATCTTTTATCTCATAAACGTATTTAATCCTATAGACAACTATATTATCATAACTCTATAGATAAGGAAACAATCCAAAAAAAAAGTTAAATTCCATTTTGATACTGAGTGTATCATAGCTACTTGGTAGCACGGAGCCACCGTGAGACCACAAGACTTCCTCCAATACTTCCTCAAAGGCCAAAGGAGAAGCACCACGGGATGGGATTCTGTACCGAAAAGGCTGGGCTGCGGAGCTGGGCTAAATGATCCAACACTTGCTCCAACTGGGTCTGTCAGTTTCCTCCTCACAGACAGGATATTCTAAGAATTACTCAAATAAACATGTGGAGAGGACGTTGGGACTTTCACCCAGTATGTCACTTCGCCTGCACAGCTGCTGCTGTTTAGTCGTCGCTCAGTCATGTCTGACTCTTGGCGACCCCACGGACTGTAGCCTGCCAGGCTCCCCTGTCCGTGGGATTTTCCAGGCAAGAATACTGGAGTGGGTTGCCATTTCCTTCTCCAGGGGATCTTCCCGACCCAAGGATCAAACCCTCATCTCCTGCTTGATAGGCGGGTTCTCTACCATGGAGCCACCTCTGCAGCCACCACAGATGTTCCCGATGACCAGACAGGGACTCCGGCTGCCCGATTTCAGGATACTACCTCAGTCAGAGCTGGCCCCGGCCACCCTCTTGTGGTTCTCCTGCTCCCTCCCAGCCTCCCCGCCCCATCCCTCGTCTTCCCCAGCTGGAAATGAAGAAACCCCTTTCCCGGGGCCCAGCTCAGTCTTCCCACCTCATCAACTCTCCCTGTCCTCTCTTCCCTGTCCTGATCAACTCTCCTGATGATTTTCATCCAATCTTGAAAAAAATCATCTACATGCAAAGGGCTCCGAAATCTCTACCTACACTCACATCTCTGCTCTTCTCGAGGTCCTTCCTGGCCATCCCACCTACGAGACAAACTCACTCCCTGCCTGGTTCTACTCCACAGCACTTAACACCTTTGAACACACTCAGTAATGCCCTTCCTTACAGCACTGTATTACTGTTTGTCTCTCTTAGTTCCCAGTCAAGAACAGGAGCTTTTTAAAGGTCGGGAGTTTTCCTGTGCTGCTCACTGATGAATTCCCCTCAACGAGAAAACTACCAGCCATACACTAGGCGCTCTAGAAATCTGTGTCACATGGATGGATGGATGGATAGATGGATGGACAGGAAGGACACAAAATATAAACTCCAGGGAAATTGAACTCTCTTTAGTCGGCACATTCAAAATCCCTCACCAACTTGGTAAGATGTGGAATCATTTACGTCTTTCCTCAACAGAAAAGCCTAGCGTTCTAAAACTTACCACGGCATAGGAGAAGAGGAAAATGGTGTCCAGCGTTCCAAGGAAAAGAGTGGCTTCCTCTGCGCTGGGAAACAAATGGTTGCTGCTCCAAACCTGCGGTCACACAACAACAAGAACCTGTTAAGTCTCACTAGGCCAGAGCACCTTCTGGAGCCACCTCCACCCACACTCACGGAAACCTGGTGAGGTTGAAAAGAGCAAATCAGCACTCTGTACCTGAGGAAACCATACGCAAACAGGTCCATGAGGCCACAACGATTTGCATAGTAACACTAAAATGCTATCTGCTTCTTCCCTTTTAACTGTTCCACTGATGGTGCAAAAGCAGTGGTGGGTAAAACTCCTGTGCCTAAGCATAAGTGGAGGCAGTTACACCAAACTACACTATTAAGCGCTGTATCTTTTACTGCCTCACAGTTCCCCAAAAGGAGCAATTTCACTGAAGAAGGTCCTTGGCACACGCTAGACGCTCAATAAATATTTGTCAAGCATTAAAAATTATTAATCTTATTAAATCTGGCCCGAGTCCCCACCCCCCCTTTTTTAAAAATATTCTGTGCCATGAAATAGAAAATATGCATCTAGCACTCAGCACACCAAAGAAAGACGGCTGTTTTGAGAAAACTGTGAGTTGCAGGCTGGAATGTCATTTTTCCTTGAAAGAGTGACTGACAGACAAAGGCTAGTTATTCAGATTTGGGTTTCTGGCAGATATTTCCTCCGAAAAGAATGAAATGAGCCTGTCACTTCCAAGACCCATTCAAAGGACAAGACAGACAAATAGATCTTAATGTAAGAGGGTAAAAAAGTTAATTAATATAGTTTCAGATTCCACTGTCACTAACCTTTAAGAAATTGCCTCTTGTCAAATTCTGGTATAGTATCAAAGACAAATATCCACAATTAACTAAAAAGGCTATTAAAATACTTCTCCCCTTTCCACTATGTATCTCTGAAAGCCAAACTCTCTTCACACACTTCAAAGGATCCTGCTACAAGAGGCTGAATTCAGAAGCAGACACGAAAATCCATTGTCTTCTATTAAGTCAGACATGAAGAGATTTCCAAAAATGTTAAGTCAATGTCACTCTCCTTAGCAAGTGATTCTTTTTGTTGTTTTGAAAAAGTCATTTTTCATCAAATGTTATTTATGTTAACGTTATGGGTTACTCAGTTCATTTTTTTAATAACTTAAAACCAATGTATTTTTTTAATTTCTCGGTTTTAATTTCTGAAACAGTAAGTCTCTATAAATACAAACTCATAGCTCTTTGGGATCTCCATAGATCAAGGAGTTGTACTAAATGATTTCTCAGATAGGTTATTATAGTAAAGAAAATTTGGGGATCTCCCTGGTAGTCTAGTGTTAAGACTTCGCCTTCCAATGCAGAGGGTGAGGATTCGATCCCTGGTCAGGAGCTAAGACCCCATAAGCGCGTTAAAAAGCCAAAACATAAACCAGAAGCAATATTGTAACAAATTCAATAAAGACTTTAAAAGTGGCCCACATCAAAAAAAAAAAAGAAAATCTTGTCAAACAGAAAATCTTTTGACTTCGGAATATTAAAAAGAGGGCCTTCTCCAGTGGCTCAGTGGTAAAGAATCTGTTTGCCCGTGTAAGAAACAGGGGTTCGATCCATGATCCAGAAAGATCCCACATGCCATGTGCCACAACTATTGAGTCTGTGCTCTACAGCCTGCGAGCCACATCTGCCGAGCCCACGTGCCGCAACTACTGAAGCCTGTGAGCCAAGAGCCCCGACGTGCTCTGCAACAAGAGAAGCCACCGCAGTGAGAAGACTGTGCCCTACAACTAGAGAGTAGCCTCTGCTCTCCACGACTAAAGAAAGAGCTAGCACAGAAACAAAGCCCCAGCACAGCCAAAAATAAAATAACTAAATAAAATGATTTTTAAAAAAAAAAGAATATTAAAGAGAAAAATCACAAGCAGCAACTTTGAAAATACATCATCGCTTCACAGAAAGCAAAATCCCCAAATTGTCAAGAGAATACATAAACTGTGATTGCAGTCCAGTGACTCATTTCTGTGTGGCTTGTGCCATCTGTCTTGTTATTGATACCTTAACACTCACACTCTGCTTTCAGGAGCAAAAGAAAGACACTCACAACTGAGACCCATCAGTACATCAAGGTGACAACTTGGGGCCCTAAATACTTCCAATGAGAGTTACCTCACCACCTTCCCCTCGAGCCACAAGCTCTGACTCCTGATCCCGTCCAGGCTCAACAGGACCCAGGATGAAGCCCTGTGGGGCACAAGCCAACGTGAGCTAGAGCTCACATTTGAGCAGCTGCTCCAGGTTTCAAGGGTTTTTTCTTCACTCTCATGAGAAGCCACCAAAAACTCCCTGCAGGTGTGGCTGTCACAAAAACGGACAGATTTTTAAACGGCTTTTTTCTGCTTCACTGCTGGAATTCAGCTGAAGATACTACTGACTGCCTCCTTCACAAGTGCAAACAAATCCCAAAACTAAAAAAAAAAAAAAAAAAAAAAGCAGGACGAACAAAAAGATTAAGAAAATAGAATGAAAGCAAAAAGGCTGGTGAAGAAAGTTTTATATCAATAATGCAGCTCTGATCAAGACAACTATACTAATAGGAGAGAAGATGACCGTCTTGAAGAAAACTGTGTGGGTCACAAGCTGAAAGGTCATTTTTGCTTGTAAGAGGGACTGACAGATGAACTCTAGTTATTCAGATTTGTTTACTGGCAGACATTTCCTCAAAAGAGAAGGGAATGAGTCTGCAAGTCACCGACAAAGTGACTTTAAGTTGCCACAGTCTCCCATGCTGGCCTGCACCAACATACAGCTATCATGTGAAAGGACTGGCCTTTAGAGGCCTGCACGGATGGAGGCTCTTCTTGCTCTTCTTGTGGGGAGAGAGCCTGTATTAAGCTACAACGATTGCTACGAGTTAGGACACTTCCTGGAAGCACGAAAGGTCACGGTGTGGGTTTCCTAAGCGAGAATGTTTATCACAGAGTGACAGCTATGCATGGGGGTGGGGGAACTTCTGACATGAAAGAGCTTCCTCAAGTGCTGCACAGAGGATGAGCTGACGCTGACTTGTGTTCAGGGCTCTGGTATCGGGTGCCGTGAGAATCGGAGTTAAGAGCAGCTGTGGTCAAGGTTGAGCTGGAATGTTGAGGGCACCTTGAATCCTGCTTTAGACTGGAGAGAAGAAGTTTAGACTCTCTGCACTCTGGAAGGACTGTGTTGTCTGGAATGATAAGACTTTCTAATTTAATAGAAAAAAAATTCTTGTATAAAAAAAAAATTTATCACTTTCAGTCAAGTTGTCCTCAAATATTAGATTCAACCATTTCCTCTCCATTATCTATAAACATAGATTTTATATTATGTTCTCTTACTATTTCCAATGTTTGTCCATGTCAGTGGGATTCATTATAAAGTCTCAAGGTACAGAGACTGTCTGCTTAAAGTCTTTTGTAAAGCACCTAAGATAGCTAAACATAAACATGAGAGCTATAATAAGTACTTTATGAAGACGCTATTTAGGGCACTTAAGAAACATTGAATAATATTATAAACAAAACATTTTTTAGATTTTACACATACTTCTGGTTCTAAGAATCTTTCCACTTTGGACGAGAAAGGAAGGCTCGGAGGGAAGCTAGAGTTAAGACACTTATAGACCCAGAAACACAGGAGGAGTGAAAGTAAATACTTTCAGCAGCCTTCAGGAAAGAAAAAACCTGGATGTTTAAGTCTAACGAAGGGAATGGAAAGCTGGCACTGCTCTCCACTAGGGCAGGTACGGAAATACAAAGATCCCCAGATAAGTCAGAACCTGACTTCTACATAACCAATCCATATGAACTCCTGCATCCACAGTTTTGAACAAATCAGAATTTGTTGTTTGTTGTTCAGTCACTAAGTCATATCTAACACTGCGACTCGGTGGACTGAAGCACATCAGGCTTCCCTGTCCTTCACTATCACCTGGAGTTTCCTCAAACTCATGCCCATGAGTTGGTGATACCATCCAACCATCTCATCCTCTGCCACCCTCTTCTTCTCCTGCCCGAAATCTTTCCCAGCATCAGGGTCGTTTCCCATGAAACCTATTTTAATAAGCAGCAATTAGAATAAGTAAGTAAATAAATATCTTAGCAGGAAAGTTAATGCAAGTTCAACATGCACCAACAACGTGACATGGTTACTGGCAGGCAAGAGTTACATAGCAGACCTGATACGTATCCTTAAACAGATCTATCTGGCAAGGTTGGCCCCTGGAACCTTGGGACTTGGGAAGGTTCCCATCATTCCCTGTTAAGAGTGGCTCCCTGTGCCTGCACTGCCTGTCCCAATAATACAGTTTGTGCTGAACATTTGCTTTTCTTATGGGAATGTGGAATTTTCATACATGCCAAGCAGAGGATGCCGGTATGACCAGCCCTAATAAAAATCCTGCCACCAAGTCTCCAACAGGACTCCCTGGTAGACAATACCTCACCAGGGTGTTAGGACTTGTTGCTGGAAGAATTAAGCACATCTAAGATGCAGCCAGACATCCTGGAATGTGAAGTCAAGTGGGCCTTAGAAAGCATCACTACGAACAAAGCTAGTGGAGGTGATGGAATTCCAGTTGAGCTATTTCAAATCCTCAAAGGTGATGCTGTGAAAGTGCTGCACTCGATATGCCAGCAAATTTGGAAAACTCAGCAGTGGCCACAGGACTGGAAGAGGTCAGTTTTCGTTCCAATCCCAAAGAAAGGCAATGCCAAAGAATGCTCAAACTACCACACAATTGCACTCATCTCACATGCTAGTAAAGTAATGCTCAAAATTCTCCAAGCCAGGCTTCAGCAATACGTGAACCGTGAACTTCCAGATGTTCAAGCTGGTTTTAGAAAAGGCAGAGGAACCAGAGATCAAATTGCCAATATCTGCTGGATCATCAAAAAAGCAAGCGAGTTCCAGAAAAACATCTATTTCTGCTTTATTGACTATGTCAAAGCCTTTGACTGTGTGGATCACAATAAACTGTGGAAAATTCTGAAAGAGATGGGAATACCAGACCACCTGACCTGTCTCTTGAGAAACCTGTATTCAGGTCAGGAAGCAACAGTTAGAACTGGACATGGAACAACAGAATGGTTCCAGATAGGAAAAGCAGTACGTCAAGGCTGTATATTGTCACCCTGCTTATTTAACTTATATGCAGAGTACATCATGAGAAACGCTGGGCTGGAAGAAACACAAGCTGGAATCAAGATTGCCGGGAGAAATATCAATAACCTCAGATGTGCGGATGCTGCTGCTAAGTCGCTTCAGTCGTGTCCGACTCTGTGCAACTCCATAGACGGCAGCCCACCAGGCTCCACCGTCCGTGGGATTCTCCAGGCAAGAATACTGGAGTAGGTTGCCATTTCCTTCTCCAGTGCATGAAAGGGAAAAGTGAAAGGGAAGTCGCTCAGTCGTGTCCGACTCTCAGCGACCCCATGGACTGTAGCCTACCAGGCTCCTCCATCCATGGGATTTTCCAGGCAAGAGTACTGGAGTGGGGTGCCATTGCCTTCTCCGGATATGCGGATGACACCACCCTTATGGCAGAAAGTGAAGAAGAACTAAAGAGCCTCTTGATGAAGGTGAAAGTGGAGAGTGAAAAAGTTGGCTTAAAGCTCAACGTTCAGAAAACTAAGATCATGGCATCTTGTCCCATCACTTCATGGGAAATAGATGGGGAAACAGTGGAAACAGTGTCAGACTTTATATTTTTGGGATCCAGAATCAACGCTGATGGTGATTGCAGCCATGAAATTAAAAGACGCTTACTCCTTGGAAGGAAGGTTATGGCCAACCTAGATAGCGTATTTAAAAAGCAGAGACATTACTTTGCCAACAAAAGTCCGTCTAGTCAAGGCTATGGTTTTTCCAGTGGTCATGTATGGATGTGAGAGTTGGACGGTGAAGAAAGCTGAGCGCCAAAGAATTGATGCTTTTGAACTGTGGTGTTGGAGAAGACCCTTGAGAGTCCCTTGGACTGCAAGGAGATCCAATCAATCCATCCTAAAAGAGATCAATCCTGGGTGTTCATTGGAAGGTCTGATGTTGAAGCTGAAACTCCAATACTTTGAACACCTCATGCGAAGGGTTGACTCATTGGAAAAGACCCTAATGCTGGGTAGGATTGGGGGCGGGAGGAGAAGGGGACGACAGAGGATGAGATGGTTGGATGGCATAACCGACTCGATGGACATGGGTTTGGGTAGACTCTGGGAATTGGTGATGGACAGAGAGGCCTGGCGTGCTGCAATTCATGGGGTCGCAAAGAGTCGGACACGACTGAGAGGCTGAACTGAACTGAACTGATGATGCAGGCAGTCAGACACGACTGAGCAACTAAGTGCACACACAGACACAGACACACACACACACGAGGGACTCTTGGAAGGTTTTGCCTACTTTCCTCTAGACCTGCTGCTGCTGCTGCCGCTAAGTCGCTTCAGTTGTGTCTGACACTGTGCGACCCCATAGACAGCAGCCCACCAGGCTCCCCCGTCCCTGGGATTCTCCAGGCAAGAACACTGGAGTGGGTGCCATTTCCTTCTCCAATGCATGAAAGTGAAAAGTGAAAGTGAAGTCGCTCAGTCGTGTCCGACTCTTCCCGACCCCGTGGACTGCAGCCCACCAGGCTCCTCTGTCCATGGGATTTTCCTCTAGACCTGACCCTATGTGTTTTCCCTTTGCTGACTTTGCTCTGTATCCTTTCACTGTAATAAACCATAGTTTTGAGTCATCTGCTGAGTCCTGTGAGTCCCTTTAGTGAATCACCAAATCTGAGGGTGGCCTTGGGGACCCCCAATCAATTACCTTAAAAACAAAGGCAGTATAACCAAAACTGTAGTGCCTAAATCAATCCTGTTATTCTATATATTGATCAGCCTGTATCTGAAATAGCACATTTAGAGCTTGGTGTCACAAAACTATAGCTGAAGAAGAAGCACAGATGTTCTGCCTAAACAGGAGAAATTTAGGGAGATGGATTTTCCACAAATATTTGACAGGCAGCAAGAATCAACTTAGTACACAAGGCTCAGGATAAAACCTAAGATCAAAATTAAAGAGAACACTTTCCCCTTAGCATAAGAAAGAACTTCTGAATAATGAGAGTTAAATAAAATGTAATTGTCCACCTGAGAAAACAAGGAGTTTCTTCACCCGGAAGTACTAAAGCAGAAGTTGGGTGGTCACCTTTCAATGATGGTTAAGAAAGAATTTGATGCTGGCTGAGAGGTTAGAGCATACGACCTCTCCAGGCCACTTCATCTTTAGAGTTAATGACACGTCAGTGAATGATCAAACGTACTCACTATGCACACAGCACTGGTCAAGGCCCAGTCAAGAAATCTAGCCATCTAGTCTTAAAAGCTTGCCTTTCAAAAGTCATAGTCAATAAAAGAATTTGAACTGCAGTAGTTGGTTGCAACCTCAAAAATGATACAATGATCTTGGTTCGTTTCCAAGGCAAACCATTCAACAACACAGTAATCCAAGTCTATGTCCCAACCACTGATGCTGAAGAAGCTAAAGTTAACCAGTTCTATAAAGACTTACAACACCTTCTAGAACACCTAAAAAAAAAGATGTCTTTTTCATCACAGGAAATTGGAACACAAAAGTAGGAAATCAAGAGACATCCGGAATAACAGGTAACTTTGGCCTTGGGAGTACAAAAATGAAGCGGGCAAAGGCAAACAGAGTTTTGTCAAGAGAACACAACAGTCACAGCAAATACCCTTTTCCAACAACCTTAGAGACAACTCCACACATAGACATCACCAAATGGTCAATATCAAAATCACATTGATTACGACGTTCTTTGCAGCCTAAGAAGAAGTTCTATATGGTTGGTAGAAACAAGACCTGGAGCTGACTGTGGCTCAGAACGAGAGCTCTTTATTGCAAAATTCAGGCTTAAATTAAAGAAAGTAAGGAACACCACTATGCCATTCACATATGACCTAAATAAAATTTCATATGATTGATTATTCAGTGGAGGTGATGAACAGATTCAAGGGATTAGGTCTGGCAGACAGAGTGCCTGAAGAACTATGGACAGAGGTTCATAACACTGTACAGGAGGCAGTGATTAAAGCCATCCCAAAGAAAAAGAAATGGAAGGAGGCAAATGGTTGTCTGAGGAGGCTTTACAAATAGCTGAGGAAAGAAGAGAAGTGAAAGGCAAGGGAGAAAGGCAAAGATATACCCAACTGAATGCAGAGTTCCAGAGAACAGCAAGCAGAGATAAGAAAGCCTTATTCAATGAACAACGCAAAGAAATAGAGGAAAACAATAAAATGGGAAAGACTAGAGATCTCTTCAAGAAAATTAAGAGATATTAAGGGAACATTTCATGCAAGGATGGGCATGAGAAAGGACAGAAACAGTAAGGACCTAATTGAATCAAGAGATTAAGAAGTGGCAAGAATATACAGAACAACTATACAAGAAAGGTCTTCATGATCCAGATAACCATGATTGCGCAGTCACTCACCTAGAGCCAGACCTCCTGGAATTCGAAGTCAAGTGGGCCTTAGGAAGCATCACTATGAATAAAGCTAGTGGAGGTGATGGAATTCCAGCTGAGCTATTTCAAATCCTAAAAGATGATGCTGTTCAAGTGCTGCACTCAATATGCCAGCAAATTTGGAAAGCTCAGCAGTGGCCATAGAACTGGTAAGGTCAGTTTTCATTCTAATCCCAAAGAAGGGTAATGTCAAAGAATGTTCAAACTACTGCACAACTGCACTCATTTCACATGTAAGCAAGGTTATGCTTAAAAATCCTTCAAGATAGGTTTCAGCAATACATAAACTGAGAACTTCTAGATATACAAGTTGTATTTAGAAAGGGCAGGGGAACCATAGATCAAATTGCCAACATTTGCGAAATCATGGAGAAAGCTAGGGAATTCCAAGGAAAACATCTACCACTGCTTCATTGACTACGCTGAAGCCTTTGACTGTGTGGATCACAACAAACTATTGAAAATTCTTAAAGAGAGGAAAACCAGACCACCTCACCTGCCTCCTGAGAAACCTGTATGCAGGTCAAGAAGCAACAGCTATAACTGGACATGGAACAATGGACTCGTTCAAAATTGAGAAAGAGTATGTCAAGGCTGTATACTGTCACTCTGCTTATTTAACTTACATGCAGAGTACATCATGAGCAACGCTGGGTTGGATGAATCACAAGCTAGAATCAAAACTGCTGGGAGAAATATCAACAACCTCAGATAAGCAGATGATATCACTCTAATGGCAGAAAGTGAAGAGGAACTATAGAGCCTCTTGATGATGGTGAAAGAGGAGAGTGAAAAGGCTGGCTTAAAATTCAACATTCAGAAAACTAAGATCCTAGCATCCAGTCCCATCACTTTATGGCAAATAGAAGGGGAGAAAGTGGAAGCAGTGATAGATTTTATTTTCTTGGGCTCCAAAATCACAAAGATAGTGACTGCAGCCATGATGCTTGCTGCTTGGAAAGAAAGCTATGACATACCTAGACAATGTATTAAAAAGCACAGACATCACTTTGCCAACAAAGGTCTGTATAGTTAAAGCTATGGTTTTTTCAGCAGTCATGAACAGATGTGAGAGCTGGACCATAAAGAAGGCTGAGCACCAAAGAATTGATACTTTTGAATTGTGGTGCTTGGGAAGATTCCTGAGAGTCCCTTGGACAGCAAGGAGATCAAACCAGTCAATCCTAAAAGAAATCAACCCTGAATATTCATTAGAAGGACTCATGCTGAAGGTGAAGCTCCATACTGGCCACCTGATGCAAAGAACCGATTCATGGAAAAGACCCTGATGCTGGGAAAGACTGAAGGCAAAAGAAGGGAGTGGCAGAGGATGAGATGGTTAGATGGCATCACTGACTCAATGGACATGAATTTGAGCAAAAGCTCCAGGAGACAGTGGAGAACAGAGGAGCCTGGTGTGCTACAGTCTATGGGGTCACGAAGAGTCAAGCATGACTTAGCCACTAAACAATAAGAAAATCAGAACTGTGTGATTTCAAAACAGTGAGAAATAGTTGGTTGAAATACCATTGGTTGAAATGGTAAAACAGACCTAAATCAGAGTAAGCTAAGAAAGCAGGCAGAACAGTTTGGATGTTATACCACAGGAAAGATTAAGTCATCCAAAGGATGAATCAAATAAAACAAAACTTAATTTATGGGTGGGCAAGGTTCCCTTCTTAAATTCATCCCAGCTCTTGGTTCTGCTTACCTCCACAGGCAGTTCAACTGACTTGTTAAAAGCACTTGGGGTCCACTGCTTAGAGATACTGACTTTGACATTGCTAAATGTTTTTCTTGACGCATGAAGCAACGAGTAACTACAAAAGAAAGAGGAAATACAGCTGAATGCATAAAAAAGAAAACACATTCGATAAAATCACAAATGTATTGCCATGTTTTATCCAATTTTAGAATTCTTCTCTTTTAAAAAAGAAAGAGTACTGCTTTATAGGAACTATCCACTGAAACAGCCTCCGCTAAGCAAAGAAGCAATTAACTTGTCTTCTTCCATATAAACTCCCACGTTCACTTGTAACAGGTCCCTGGACCTAGAAGATGGAGATGTGACAGATCCCAACCCCTTAAAATCATGGTTGCAGTTCCGTAAGGTCAAGTCTTTAGTAATCTCTGGCCACTCCCTACACTAGCCATTCAGCAGCTTTTTCCTTGAGGCCTGTCTTTTCCTCAACCCCTTACAAGTGGATTTCCTGTAAAGCAAGCATCTAAAATTACCTACCAACTCTTATACAATTAGAAAAACATTTTCCTAGTTTCTGCCTTGAAAAAAAAAATTATCATTTGTGGTGCCTTCAATAAACATTAATAATAAATAAAATCTATTCATAAGAAATAATCAAAATAGTGAGTCACAGGATTTGTGAATACTGTGCCCCTAACACCAAAAAGCCTGGCTGACGTCATCAACAGACCACTACAGAGAGCTACAGAGGGCCCTTGAGTCCGACAGGGTCGATTCTTCGGTCATGCGGACTGGTCAGGCTCTCATAGAGTGACCGAAGTTCCTCACAGAGGTCTCCTACCATCTCTACTGCTCAATGAGGCACAGAGCCTTCCCTGGAAATGCACATCCTTTGTTTTCAAGCTCCTGGTTTTAACAGTTAAAGGACTTTATATCAGATCAAGGTTTTTCAATCATAGCAGTACTGACATTTTGTGTTAGTCGCTCAGTCATGTCCAACTCTTTGCAACCCTATGGACTGTAGCCCGCCAGGCTCCTCTGGCCATGGGATTCTCCAGGCAAGAATACTGGAGTGGGTAGCCATTCCCTTCTCCAGGGGATCTTCCCAACCTAGGGATCAAACCGGCAGCTCCTGCATCGCACACAGATTCTTCACCATCTGAGCCACCAGGGAAGCCATACTGACATTTTGGGCTCCCCAAGTTCTCTACCATGGGGGGTTGTCTCAGGTGCTGTAAGATGTTTAGTAGCACCCCTGGTCTCTACCTACTAGGTACAAGCAGCACCCATTCCTCCAGTGTGACAACTAAAAATATCTTCAAACATTGCCAGATACAGGCGAGAATGGAGAACCACAATACTAGAACTATCACAAAGAAAAGCAGACCATTAGTCAGGCCAATCCTGCCATGCAATAAACAGCTCCTTCAAAAGGAAAACAAGAACAGCAGCAAGAGCAGAGCTTCAGAGGTCCACTTACCTGAAGAAGGTGAGCAGGAACACAACCACGTGATGATGGCTGAACCGGGAGAGCAGAGTTCCTCTTTGAAAAAGATTTGGCCAGGCCATGTTCCTCCTGACCTTCCTTCTCACCGTGACCTTAAAGTCTGGATAGTGAATGGTTTACATCATTTCTTCTTTCTGGAAAGACAAAACACATAATTAACATTACTCATAATAGGCATAATCCAAAAACGGAATTATTTAGACTTAACAACTAATCACCATATTATCAGGCCTTGGGAAAAAAAAATCACATGGATTAGTTGACACCAAAAAACCAGATTGATAATTATGTTTTATAGCTATTAGCCAGTCTTTTAAAAAGAAATCCTGGACAAAGGATTACATCCCAACAGAATGAACTTGCACACAGACTGACAGGAAAATCACTAATTCAGACCCGAAAATGAGCAAAGGAAATGAACAGACAACTCAGAAGAAATGAAACGGCTATTAAACTTATCAAACAAAAGTTCTAATCTCATTAGAACATAAGAAATGCCAATTACGGTAATAAAAAAAGTTTGCACAGTTAAAAAGACTGTTCAATGTAGCTCAAGATCTAAAGATCCTAAACTCTCATACACTGCTGACAGAAGTGAAAAGTAATACATTTTACAGGAAGATGATCTGGCCATGTTTATCAAGAGCCTTTGACTTGATGGGAAAAAAAAAAATTTCAACTGTCAGGATTTATTCCTAAAGAAATACAAGATGGATTCAACTCTATACAAAAGGAAGTTTTCACAAAAAGTCATTTCTTCTTATGTGAAGAAACAAACTCTGTGTCAGTCATACAGGAACAGGGGAAAGAAACAGGGCCACTCCTCTGCCATCTCTTTCCACTACTTCCTCTCACCTCTCTGCCCTCTCAGGAAGTCTCATCCATGCTCTGACGTCCAAGAATAATAAAGCATAAAGTAAGCATCTAAACTTAATGTCTCCAGTTATGAATCTGCAGAAACAACCTAAACATGTAATAAGATGGGAACAATTAAACAAATTACAGTGGCAGGATTACGTCTGGCTGAATATATCATTTTCTCATTTGACATGATGATTAAGACTTTTTTTTTTTTCGGCTGTGCTGGGTCTTCACTGTGCCGCCCAAGCTTTCTCTAGTTGGGGCCAGTAGGCTGAGTTGCTCTAAGGCACGTAGGCTCTTAGTTTCCCAAACAAGGATCGAACCTACATCCCTTGCACTGGAAGGCAATTAAGACTTCTTCATAACATGAGAAAATGTCAGGTGAAAAAAGTAGCATATGACATATAATGTAATCAACTGAACTCTAGGTTACATAATATTTACAAGCAAATAGGGAATATATAGCTCTTTCTGGGTAGCAGGAATATGAGTAGTTTTAGTTTTCTATATACTTTCCTAAAAGTTCTACAATAAACATGTATCTTACTGTGGAAAACATCCACAGGGTTGGAAAAGTTATGATTCATCTGCACAGTAGGAAAAAATAAAATTAACGAAATACCTTGTATTATAAACAGTCAAGGTAGGAGACAAACTCAAGAGCTCCCAACCTTAAAGTCAATTTATCACAGGACTTTGCCCAAGGCTGTGTTCCCTGTACCTGCTATTTATAATCCTGTTCTCTATTATAATTTATACTACCGCTTGGCAGGTGAACTGAAAGCCTTAAATGTTGAAGAGATCCAGTTGAAAGGCCATTCTTGAAACTTTGCAATAAAAAGTACAAAGCTGAGGTGGTTAAAATTATATAAACACGATAGCTGATTCACCAACTGGCTGTGAGCCTTGGGACTAGTCAGTCTCTCTGATTCAGATACGTCATCTGTAAAATGGCCTGTCTCTTCTGAGAGTTATGAGACCACAATAAACAACGTATGCAAGGTATTAAGATAATTATTTCAGTCACTGATTTGCCCAGGGTTAATCCCATAGCAGGAAGATGTAGCTAATTTCATATACTCATTCTCCTTGAAAACTGTTAACAAAATTATGAGCCCAGTAAGACTATAAATTTCCACTCACAAAAATGTAAATGAACTTTCTGTCTATAATTCCAGGACGTGACAAACCCAAGAGCTACTAGTGTTACTGCTAAATTTACCTCCATCCCCCAAATTAAATGTGATGCCCAAGTGAAACAACTCCAAGCTTTAACCATTCTTTACAAATCCTAGTTCTTTGAACGGAACACATTCACAACTCAAAATGCAGGACTGAATACTTCAGAAAAGGGCATAGGTTACAAAATTCTATAATTAATCAGGTAAGATAGTAATTCCAAAAATATATGCTCCAACAGACCTCGATTACGTTGCTTAGGAAATAATGGTTGAGGATTTCAGGGCTGTAAGCAACAATAATGGTTTTAAATGATTACCATCTGGAAAGAATCCTGGCGTGGGCTGCCATTTCCTTCTCCAAGCGATCTTTCCAACCCAGGGATCAAACCCAGGTCTCCTGCATTGCAAGCAGGTTTCTGCACTGCAGGCGGATTCTTTACGTACTGAGCCACCTGGGAAGCCCAGTGGTTTTAGATGACTACTGAGATGTTTGAGACTACCTAGATTTAGTTTCCTAAATAAACCACTTTTTCCTTAGCTACAATGATGGGAGAGAAAATGCTTCATAATTACAATGGGAAAGAGTTTTAAACATTCACCTGATGTTGGCGGAAAGCCATTTAAAATGAATATTATTACAACACCTGGTCCTAGGTAATTATAATCACTAATACCTTACACTTATATGCCCTACACCACAGAAGTGATTTCTGATCATCTGTGAGCTCTGGGGCCCTTGGGAAGCTCAGAGTTTTTACCAAGTCTGAGTCCATCAAGCACATTCTATTTTTACATCGTTTTCTTTCTGGCTCTTAGTATAGATTGAACAAATCTAACATTTTTCAAGTATATGTAAATGCTGTTATAATCAATAAAACCAAAATTCATTTTAAGTGTTTCTAAATTAATAGAACGTGGTCATTTAGTATTTTCTTAATCCATGAATACTGAATATACAAATGTCATGGAAGAATAAGAATGATCTTCAAAAAAATTAAACATATAAGAAGTTAGATCCTTGCCATCAGAAAGAACCATCGAGCCCTGTTCTATAATACTTCTCAAGGCAAGATCGAGATCACTAACTCATTTGATTTGTCAGGAAGCTCTCTGGAGACCCACAGGATCTCCCACACAAGGTACTTCCCAGGATGGAATATTCCGTATCGGGTGATCCAGGCTGAATGAAAGATGGCTTCACCTGTGACACGTCCAGGCAGAGAAAATCTCCCCCTTATCAACACTGCCTTGGAATATAAAACATTCCACAAATTTCACTTTCCACACATATTCAGAATCCATTCCAACTCAAATATAATAAGAATTAAAGTTTTCTTGGACGGAAACAGACTGCAAAGAGGAAAGGCAGAAAAAAGGCAGAAAAGGTGACCACCTGCCACTTCCATCTCATCAGACCCAACCTCGCCCAGCCACCCCACCCCACTGCAGGAAGGAAATGCTCTCTGGAAATGGACAGAAGTGGTTAATCAAGTTCTGTATATCAGGACCCTGTTTTGTAAGTTCCTGTCTTTCTTATTTACCTTGGTGGACTCTTGCCTGCCCTCAGGTAACACCACTTCCCTAGGGTCTTTCAGGGAGAAGCAATCTTACTTCTCACAACCACTTTTCCTCCTGGCGAAATCCCAGCTTCTCTGAAGTTCCTGGGCCTTGCTGCCCGCTGCCCCTCCCAGCTCTTGTCCCCTGCTCTCCCACTGTCCCCCTGTTCTGTCTCTTGTCAACACCCAAGGGGATAATCTCGCAGTCCCCTGGCCTCTTCCCCACCAATCTTTTCTTCTATTGCACAAGGAAAACCCACTCCGTGGTCAAAACCCAGCCAGTTTCCAGTCAACGGTAAGGGCATCCAGTATTCTCCAGGCAAGAATACTGGAGTGGGTTGCCATTTCCTTCTCCAGAAGATCTTCCTGACCCAGGGATCAAACCTGGGTCTCCCACGATCCAGGTAGATTCTTTATGGTCTGAGCCATGTCTGCCTTTTCACCTCCCAAACTGGATTTTAAACATCCAACTTTCCTTCCTTCCAAAAAAACTGCTTACTTCAAACTCTTCACTCCAACAGTCATTTTACCTCTGCAAGCTCCCAGCTCGGTCACCTCCCTGTGTTTTCCCTTCATTCATGACCCTCTTCTTGTCCTCCTCCTCTTCTTTCCCAACTTAGAATCTAGGCTTATCTGCCTTATGAGCCTTTTTCCCTTGCTTGCCTCTGGCCTCCTCCTCTGCGCCTAAGTGGTGGAGTCTTGCCAGAGAAAAATCACACGAGCGAGCTGGTTTCACTTTTTAGATTCAAAACCACAAACCTCAAAGGGCATGCAACACTGCCCAGCAAGTCTTCACTTCTCTAATGACCTGCTTTCTCAGCCTCTAAGATAACCATTTACACGGCTCTCTTAACTTCCAACCTCTGTCTCCCCGTCATCTGGTACCACAGCTTTCTGCCAAGGACTCCCAGAGCACCAGCTCTAACCCGGACCCTCCAGGGCTCCAACACAACAGCCAACTGACCACTTGGCCATCCTTGGAGCTACAACACAATTCTTGACTGTCTCCCTCTCAACCTGTCCCTCACCAGCACTATCCTCAGAAGATGGTACCACCATGGCAACTAGCACATAGCCTTCATTTCTCCCTACCTCTCGGATTCCACATCCTACCCACTGCTAAATCCATCCTTCTCACCTCCAAAGTTCATCCCCAATCCATCCTCTTCTATCCACCTCCATGCCACTACCAAAATCAACCACCCATCTCTTCCATCTCTTCCAGTCTAGTGCAACAGCCTCTTGCAAGGTTTCACTATTTTACATCTAGCGCACACACACACACACACACACACACAAGCCTTCCTGTAATTTTTCTCTCTTCTCAAATTGTTCCTTACTACAGATGTAGTTGGTAAAGAATCCGCCTGCAATGCAGGAGACCCCGGTTCGATCCCTGGGTTGGGAAGATCCGCTGTTAACATTGTCACTGACTCACCTACTTGGGTGTTGCAAGAACTGAATTAAAATTGTGCATGAATGCAACTAGAAAAAAAAAAAATAGAAGCAACAGGCTACCCACTCCAGTATTCTTGGGCTTCTCTTGTGGCTCAGCTGGTAAAGAATCTGCCTGCAATGCAGGAGACCTGGGTTCAATCCCTGGGTTGGGAAGATCCCCTGGAGAAGGGAAAGGCTACCCACGCCAGTATTCTCGCCTGGAGAATTCCATGGACTGTATAGTCCATTGGGTCGCAAAGAGTCGAACACGACTGAGCGACTTTCACTCACTCACAGATGTAAAATACTTATCACTTTTTTAGAAAATTCTCTCAGCTCATTCTAGCATTCCCCAAACCACATTCTTCCTACCTATTCTGAACATATTCCAAAGACAACAGTTTTCAAGATAGAAATCTTTCCCTCTCCAAGACAAAGGACTTATAGCCAAGTTAAAGGTCATTGTTGTGACATTTCCTTATCACTGATGAACAAGACAAATCAGAACCTGAGACAATGACTAATACACTCTGCTAGTCAGCAACAATTCACCACACTGATTCTGAGCTTCTAAAAGTATCCTTTTGGGGTTATTTTCTGATGCAGAGACTGAAATCACAGGTTAACAGGACTTCCCTGGTGGAGCAGTGGATTAGAATCCACCTGCCAATGTAGGGGACATGGGTTTGATCCCCAGTCCAGGAAGATTCCATATGCAGAGGTATAACTAAGCCCATCTGCCACAGCTACTGAAGCCCAAGTGCCTAGAGCCTGTGCTTGGCAAAAAGTGAAGCCATTACGAGAAGCCTGTGCACCGCAACTAGAGAGTAGCCCTTGATCACTGCAACTAGAGGGTAGCCCCGCCTCCCCCCATCAAGGCAACTAGAGAAAGCCTGCAGGCAGCAAGGAAGACCCAGAGCAATCAAAAATAATAAATAAATTAATAATAAAAAAAGATTAAGAGAAGACTGTCATCTGAAGTCACAGATGGCCCACACAACAGCATGAAAGTTCCAGCTAGAATCCAAGACCCTCGACTTCACTTCTTTGAGTCTCAATTTCCTCACTGAAGGAATTACATGAGATCACTTAAAAAGAGTTCTAAGTACAGTGCCTGCCATACAGCAAACATTCAACAATGGAAAAAAATAATAATTATTCAGGCATCAAAACACTGAAGAAAGCTGTTCTAGCTAGAACTTTCATGCTGTGTGTGGGGCCCATCTGAAGTCCAGATGACAGCCTTCTCTTAATCTTTTTTTATTGTTAATTTATTTATTATTTTTGATTGCGCTGGGTCTTCCTTGCTGCGTGCAGGCTTTCTCTAGCTGCCGTGATGGGGGGAGCGGTGCAGGGACGGGCTACTCTCTAGTTGCGGTGCACAGGCTTCTCCTTGTAATGGCTTCACTTTTTGCCGAGCACAGGCTCTAGGCGCTTGGGCTTCACTAGCGGCACATGGGCTTTGTTGCTCCTCTGCATATGGCCATTAAGAGTTAGACTTTGCTGACCCCACAAACTCCCTATAATCATTTCTGTAAGTTATCAGGCGATCGCCTAATTTCTGGAAACACCAAAAGCTCTGCAGGCACATTCCCAAAATCCCGTCAAAAGTGAGACTAAACAGACCATATTCGGCAAAGAAGAATATCGAGTTAATGACGAAAAAGCAACCAGATCAAATTCCTGACTGAGACCACGGTTGTTGCCAAAAAGCAAAACCCAGTTATTCCATCAAGACTCTGCTCCTTCTCTGGCCTCCACACATCCTTTCCAAAAGCCTCCTCGCCCTACCTGTGAGCGAATCCTTTCACCTGGTCTAGACGAGGAGCCCTTTACTTGAACAAACGCCGCCGCGCTGGCTGGGCGCCAGGTTCTCCCCGGAGGCCCTCCAATCCTCCCGCCCCGCTCCCCTGCGGTCCTCGCTGGCCCCGCCAGGTTCCGGAGCACCTGGGCGCCGAGAAGCCAGGCCCAGCGTGGAGGGAACGAGCGGCGGCCGGCCGGGCCTGCCGCGCCACACCCACCGGCGGCCACCGTCTGCCTATCCGCCCCGGGCCCCTGGTCCCCTAGAAGCCCCTCGGACCTGCCCTCACCAGCGGCGCCCCCACCCCTGCCCCACGCCTGGTTACCGCCCTTCTGGGCGCGGGCCCCACGCACCGCCGCTCGCGCATCCGAGACCCGCAGTAGTCGTCTCGTTCCCGGCCGGGCGCTCTGCTCCGTCCGCTTGCTCAGCCTCGCCCGCAACCCCGCCACTCCCGCCGCCACCTCACCCGGGCCGCCGCGGCCAGGGTTTCCGGGCGCTCACGTGACACGCGGATGCCCGCGGCATGCTGGGAGTTGTAGTCCGACCGCGCCTCTTTACCTGCGGGCCGCAGGGTAGGGGGAGGAGGGAGGAGCGGAGAAAGTTGACTTCCGGCCGCCATGCAACTCCTGGGTGAACCCGGCGGGTCTGAGGGAGAAGTCGGGGGCGGAGGGACGGCCCTCGGCCAGGACTGTTAGAAAGAGAGGCAGGGACGGAGAGAGAAGTTACAATCTGGGAAGAAATGATGTATAGATCATCTGTTTTCAAAAAACTTTATTCTGTGTTTTGTTTTGAGACACACACTGTGTGCCACTGACCTGCCATGAGAGCGTAAGATTTAGATTTTTTTTTTTTTAATAAATGCAGTTGCTGATAAAGACAGGGCTACTAGTCTGTCGGTATCATTCACTGTTTCACTGTTGTACATTGCATCTCCAGTCACTCAAACAATAAGTGAATGTTAAGATCCTGGCAGTCAGTCAGTTCAGTCGCTCAGTCCTGTCAGAGGCTTTGCGACCCCACGGACTGCAGCACGCCAGGCCTCCCTGTCCCTCACCAACTCCCGGAGCTTGCTCAAACTCATGTCCACCAAGTCGGTGATGCCATCCAACCATCTCATCCTCTGTCGTCCCCTTCTCCTCCTGCCTTCAATCTTTCCCAGCATCAGGGTCTTTACTAGTGAGTCAGTTCTTCGCATCAGGTGGCCAAATATTGGAGCTTCAGCTCCAGCAACAGTCCTTCGAATGAATAGTCAAGGCGGCGACTCAAGCAAAAATTAAAGGCCGTATAACACACAACATCAAACAAGGGTGTTCTGCCCTCCTGGGCTCTCTTTCAACAGCAAGGGAAATTTTTTTTTTTTCCAAGTCTTCCAACTCAGAAAACCACTCCACAAAGATAGCACATCAGAAAACTTTTATTATTGAATACGCTTTGAACTGGAGAAGGCAATGGCAACCCACTCCAGTACTCTGGTTTCAAAGAGTCGGACATGACTGAGCGACTTCACTTTCAATTTTCACTTTCATGCATTGGAGAAGGCAATGGCAACCCACTCCAGTGTTCTTGCCTGGAGAATCCCAGGGACAGGGGAGCCTGGTGGACTGCCATCTATGGGGTCGCACAGAGTCGGACACGACTGAAGCGACTTAGCAGCAGCAGCAGCAAACTTTGAGCCAGACTGCAATGCACATCACAGGCTATGTGCTAAGAGGTCGCAAAGGCAGAAAGGACCCTCCCATTACATAGCCAAGCAGACTCTACCCTCAACATACAAGTTCTCAGATAATCACTAACTCAAGTGAGAGTGAAACAGGAGGGAAGGGGGCAGGGCACACCCTTCAAAAGAATGACGTAGCCCAAGGACACGATATGAACTGATTAGAACCAAGTAGGTCCAAGATAGCAGAGGAGTTGACTTCCATTAAACCTTGAGCCTCTGTATATGCTCACTGTAACACATCAGCACGCTAAATGACACACACACACACACAGGTGCCCTGAGTTTGAGCAAACTCCAGGAGACAGTGAAAGAGAGGCAGCCTGGCAAACTGAAATCCATGAGGCTGCAAAGAGTCAGACATGGACACGACTTAGTGACTAAACAACAGCAATAGACTTTGAGCCTTAGTAACACATCAGCACACGAAATGATGACACCCACAGGCGCCATGACAGTTCTAAGGCCAACCTTAAAGACCAAAAAGTGAGTGGTGGTCCAATTCATGGAAAGCCCTGCCCATTCCCCTGAAGCAGTTGGAATAATCCTCCCACTCATTATCCTTTGAAATTACTCAGCCCATTAAAAACTAACCAAACGACATTTCAGGGCCTCTCACCTTCTAAAATGGCCCACACTCTGTGGAGTGTTTCTCTCTAAATAAATCCTCCCCTTACCTATCACTTTGTCTCACTGAATTCTTTCTGCAATGAGACATCAAGAATCTGACCTTTATTAAGTCCTGAGACCAGGTATGTGTTGTTGTTGTTCAGTCGCTGTTGTGTCCAACTCTTTGCAACCCCATGAACTGCAACATGCCATGCTTAAGTCATGTCCACTGAGTCAGTAATGCCATTCAACCATCTCATTTTCTGTCACCCTCCTGCCCTCAATTTTCCCCAGCATCAGGGACTTTTCCAATGAGTCAGCTCTTCACAGCAGATGGCCAAAGTATTGGAGCTTCAGCTTCAGCATCAGTCCTTCCAGTGAATATTCAGGGTTGATTTCCTTTAGGATTGACTGGCTTGATCTCCTTGCTCTCCAGTTCACCAGCAGACACTCAGTCATGTCCAACTCTTCGTGACCCCATGGACTGCAGCACGCCAGGCCTCCCTGTCTATCATCAACTCCCAGAGCTTGCTCAAACTCACGTCCACTGAGTTAGCGATGCCATCCAACCATCTCATCCTCTGTCATCCCCTTCTCCTCCCACCTTCAATGTTTCCCAGCATCAGGGTCTTTTCCAGTGAGTCACTTCTTCACATAAGGTAACCAAAGTATTGGAGCTTCAGCTCCAGCATCAGTCCTTCCAATGAATATTCAGGTTGATTTCCTGGTTTGTTCTCCTTGCAGTCCAAGAGACTCTCAAGAGTCTTCTCCAACACTATAGTTCAAAAGCATCAATTCTTCAGCGCTCAGCTTTCTTTATGGTCCAACTCTCATATCCATACATGACTACTTGAAAAACCATAACTTTGACTAGATGGACTTTTGTCAGCAAAGTGATGTCTCTGCTTTTTAATACACTGTTTAGGCTTGTCATAACTTTTCTTCCAAGGTGCAAGCATCTTTTAGTTTCATGACTGCAGTCACCATCCACAGTGATTTTGGAACCCAAGAAAATAAAATCTGCCACTGTCTCCACTTTCCCCCATCTATTTGCCATGAAGTGATGGGAATGGATGCCATGATTTTAGTTTTCTGAGTTAAAAAACCATGGGTTCAAATCCCAATCTCAGTTATACAGCTTCAAGAGGACTCAACAGGACTTTATGTCATACGAAGTTCTCCTAACTTCGTCACAGTCATTGGGAAGATCATCTGTACTGGCTTATCCAGAGAAGAAACAAACTTGTCACACCTTTAAGACAGGAGATGGTTTTGCAAACTGGAGCAAGGCTCCCACAGAAAACTTAGGACCCTTCCTCCCATAGGAACTGGGAGTTAGGGCTGATATCTCCCTGGATGTTTGTATTCAAAAGATAGCTCCCAGGTCCTGGAGGAAACTTTTCAGAGTTGTGAGGCTGGCAGAGATTGTTTAGCCATTATACAGATGTACGTATATTTGACTGACCTGAGTTCAATTGCTGGGTTGGGAAGATCCCCTGGAGAAGGGAATAGCAACCCACTCCAGTATTCTGGCCTGGAGAATTCCATGGACAGAGGAGGCTGGCAGGCTACAGTCCATGGGGTTGCAAAGAGTCAGACAGGACTGTGTGACTTTCATTTTCACATATATTTGAAAAGGACACAGAAAGAAATTTTGAAAGAAAAAGGAGGAGGTCCTCTTCTCTTATTTTCTACAAGGAGAATTGTCTCTTATTTTTCCATTTGTAACTGCCTTTACACAATGCAGAGGTAGTTTTCTCTACAGTCACCAGAGGGTGTGGCTAGAGAAATGTGATACCATGGTGAGCAACAATAAATCCACCAGATGTTTCACATTTACTGTAAACAACAAATTTTGTATGATTATTCAACCTTGAAAAGGAAAGATATTGTGACACATGTTACAATGTGGATGAGCCCTGGAAACGTTATGCTAAATGAAATAAGCCAGACACAAAAGGACAGATACTGTGTGATTCTACTTGTGTGAAGTACCTAGAGTAATCACATTCACTGAGACAGAAAGTAGAATAGTGGTTACCAAGGGCTGTGGGGAGGGAGTAAGGAGTTGTTGTTTAATGGATATAGGTTCAAGTTGGAGATGATGAAAACATTCTGGAGATGGATGGTGGTAATGGCTGCACAACAATGTAACTATATTTAATTCCATTGGACAACACACTTAAAAACAGTTAAAATGGTAAAATGTATACATCGTGAAATATATGTGTGTGTATACACAGATATGGGGCTTCCCAGGTGGCACTAGTGGTAAAGAACCCTCCTGCCAATGCAAGAGATGCAAGAGATGTGGGTTCGATCCCTGGGTCGGGAAGGTTCCCTGGAGGAGGGGCACAGCAACCCACTCCAGTATTCTTTTTTTTTTTAATAGATCTGAAAACCATTTTTAAAATTTTATTTATTTATTTATTTATTTGGTTGTGCCAGGTCTTAGTTGTGGCATGTGGGATCTAGTTCCCTGACCAGGGATCAAACCCGGACCCCCTGCATTGGGAGCTTGGAGTCTTAACCACTGGACCACCAGGGAAGTCCCCCACTCCAGTATTCTGGTCTGGAGGATCCTCATAAACAGAGAATCCTGTTGGACTACAGTCCAAAGGATCACAAAGAGTTGGACACAGCTGAAGCGACTTACCACGCATGCATATGTGTGTGTGTGTGTGTGTGTGTGTGTGTGTGTGTATAAAATAAGTATATAACCTGTGTCACCACCACCCATGTCAAAATGCATCTCCCCCGTAACCCAAGCTCAGCTCTTTGCACTTATAGTCAACACTGGTGAACAGGGTTGGGGTAGGGAAAAGCAGCATTTCTCCTTATGTCCATAACCATCCAGGCATTTTACCATTTGATTTCTCCTTCTAGACACCCTCCCAAGTGGGAAGTCTGAGTCAGCTGGGTTTTGTTGTTGTTATTTGCCCTTATCAGTAATCATTACCAGAAGAAGAAAACATTTGTACACCTAACCTCATTGACACATCTCACGGGTTCTATTTCCTGCCCCTGCCCATACATTTGTCATGGATCTTGACTCATATTTCATTTTCAAGCCCCGTATACATGACCATGGCTTTCAAAACACGATCTGCAGCAGGAATATTTGGCAGTGTTTTTTGTTTGTTTTCTTGCTCTACCCGCCAACATTGGGTTTATCCTCCCTGAGAGGTTCCTGAGGATACGTGTGTACTCACTCGCTCAGTCATGTCTGACTCTTTGTGACCCCATGTACCATAGCTCTCTAGGCTCCTCTGTCTGTGGGATTTTTTTCAGGCAAGAATGCTGGAGTGGGTTGCCATTTCCTCCTCCAGGGGGTCTTCCCGACCCAGGGATCAAATCCGAGTCTGCTGTGTCTCCTGCATTGGCAGGTGGATTCTTTACGACTGTGCTACCTGGGAAGCCCTCCTGGGAATATAAGAAGGGCGGACTGATTCACATTATTGTTGTACAGCAGAAACTAACAACATTGTAAAGCAATTATACTCTAATCAAAATTTTTTGTTTAAATTTAAAAAAAGAGAGGTTCCTACAAGTGATGTGTAAATGGAATTTCGGATAAGATAAATCATCATTTACAGTTTCTCTAAAGAAATGCTGTTGTGTGGTGAATAAACTGTCCTCCATCTCAGTGCTGGGCCTCTACACACAGTAAGAAGTACATCTTACATCCCCCCCAGCACACACCTCCCTGTTCACAACTGACACAAACAGTTCATGAAAACAGGAATGCATTCTGAATGTTTTCCTCATCTCTTCTGTAAAAATGCTGGTTACGACCCACTGAAATTGACTTCATGACTCATAACGAGTCTCAGCCCACAGTTTGAAAACACTACACAAGTTTCATATTTTATCAATCCAGATGTTTTTGTTTTGCATGTGGTGCTTATAGCTTAACTGCCTACTCGGCACATTCTACGTAGTGGAGATGAGCTAGGAGAAGCTCAAGCTAGGAGAAGCAGAGACTCTTCCAGACTCTGTGGGGGGAAAGTCAAAAAGGAAAATTCAACTCAGCTTGATGCTTCCATGGCCACCATCGGGGACTGATGGATACCAGGTCTTCCTAGAAATTTATCTTTGTCTTGGGGTAGATTTTGAGGGGGGAAGGAAACATTTTTTTCAGCTTTGAAAGAAAGAAAAGTCGTGTCTGACTCTTGAGACCTACGGACTGTAGCCTGGCTGGCTCCCCTGTCCATGGGATTTTCCAAGCAAGAATACTGGAAAGGGTTGCCATTTCCTTCTCCAGGGGATCTTCCCAATTTAGTGTTTTAATCTTCTCTTTGGATCCCCTCCTTTCGCTCAGTGACTCCTCAGCAAAGGTTATTCAAGCCCACAAAACAATTAAATGACTCAAAACCCAGATCTGTAGCCCCCTTTAACTTGTCCTTCAGCTAGCCAGCCTCACGCCAGGCAAACAGGTGACACCAGGAAAAAATGGGGGTTGGGGCCGCCCAAGAGAAGGCCAGCGGAAAAAAAGAAACAGGGTGGCTCAGTAGGTGTTGGCTGATAAAAGCTGGCTAGTTCTTTTCGTTCGGGCTTTGATGGACGACATGGGATGCTTCACGCTCAGAAGAAACTTGACTTAGCATGGCGGGTGTGGCTAGGACCTCACCCCGCGCTTTGTACCCAGTTGCAGCTCCTCCGGATGGCGGGGGAGGGGGAGGCGGAGGGAGGGTTTACATTTTCCTTTCGCTTTCTCGAGCCACTAAACCTGACACCTGGGGACAGAACTACAGTTCCCACCACACCTCGAGGCCGGAGGAAGAAGGGGCACGGAGGGCCAAAGGGAAAACCAGGAGAAAGAGCAAACACCTGCTGGCAGACGTGAGCAACAGGTAAGCAAGAGGTGTAGGTTGCAGGATGGAGGGTTTTGGAGGGGGGTGGACATGGCTCATTTCTCCTTGCACGGTGGCGTGTGAAGGGGGCTTTTGCGGAAACCCTGAGGACTTACTGGGGGAGGCGGCCGGGGTCGAGGGGAAGAAGTAAGATTTCAGCGCACATGACAGTGGTTAGACACCGGAAGTAGAATGGCTTTCTTTATTTGAAAAGTCAGAGGGGGAAAAAGTGGTTTGGCTGTTTCTCTTGTTTGCTGGATCATGCAGCCACAGTAGCTTCAGAGACATCCAAGAGAGGTGTGGGATCCTCCTTCATTCATTTAAAGCTTAGGGTTTTTAAGTACAGATTTTAATTCATGTGATGATACAGACTTGTCATGTTCTATGATTTATCAGAAGACCAGAAAATAAAACTGGGAGAAATGAAGAAGGATGTCATAGACAGGGATAATTTGGAGCACATCAAATTTAGTTATCAAATGGGATAAGCTTTCATGTAGTTTTATGAGACATTGGACGAGGAGACGCAACACAACTGAAGAATAGTCAAAGGGTCTGGGATATCTGCTTCAAGGGGAACTGCTTGCTGCTCCAAAAGTCTGCTGGGCTGTCGTGTGGAGTAAGAATCCTGGTGTAGCACGAGGGTCCACGGGTAAAAACCTCAGGGACGTAGATTTCAACCCTATGTAAGAGCTCTGTTCATATAAAATTGATTTTTGTCAGGAGGTAGTGAGCTCCTTGTGATCTAAGAAGTTGAAGTGTAGGTGGATATTTAAGCAGAGATGCTGAGGGTGAGAATAAAGTTTCAGGTGATTGACTGTGCTGGTCGATGCTTCCCAAACCTGGCTGCTTATCAAAATCACTTGGGAGTGTGTGCATGTTTTTACATCTATTTAGCAGATCTAAGATGGGCTGTGGAAAATATATATGTATATATATTTAAAAAATTTTTCTTTTATTATTTATTTACTTTTGGTTGTGCTGGGTCTTTGTTGCTGCATGCAGGCCTTCTTTAGTTGCAGTAAGTGGGGGCTATTTTCTAGTTGCGGCGCTCGGGCTTTTCATTGCAGTGGCTTCTCTTGTTGTGGAGCACGGGCTCTAGGCACACGGGCTTCAGTAGTTACGGCACATGAGCTTAGTTGCTCAAGGTATGTGGGATCCTCTAGGACCAGAGATCAAATTTGTGTCTCCGGTGTCGGCAGGCAGATTCTTTACCACTGAGCCACAGGGAGGTCCCTGTATATTTAATTATTTAATTACCTTCCCAGGTAATTCTGATAGTCAGTTGGGGAGACACTGTTGTAAGAAACTTTTTTTTCCAGCCTGTGGCAGAATATGGCACAAAGATTCGAACCACTGGGTTTTTTTTGTTTGTTTGTTTTGTTTGGCCACGCTGCACAGCTTGTGGGATTCTGGTTCCCAGAACAAGGATGGAACCCAAGGCCCTGGGCAGTGAAAGTGCAAAGTCCTGACCACTGGACCGCCAGGGAATTCCCCACAGTTTTCATTTTGAGTATTTTCAAAATCATAATTTCCCACACAAGAAAAGCCTTTCTGAAACTGACTTCTCTGTCAAGCGTCCTTGGTGTTTGTTGCTGGTTGCCTGGCCATTCAGGCTTCTAGCAGTTTGTCTTCCTCCCGTGTGACACAGAGATAGGCTGACAGCTAGGCCCATCTTCCACAACTGATGTTGTTCAGCTGCTCAGTCGTGTCCAACTCTTTACGACCCACGGACTGCAGCAAGGGTCTGCAGTGTTCTTCACTGTCTCCCAGAGTTTGCTCAAACTCATGTCCATTGAGTCGGTGATGCCATCCAACCGTCTCATCCTCTGTCGCCCCCTTCTCCTCCTGCCCTCAATCTTTCCCAGCATCAGGGTCTTTTCCCATTTGCATCAGGTGACCAAAGTATTGGAGCTTCAGCTTCAGCATCGGTCTTTCCGATGAATATTCAGAGTTGATTTCCTTCAGGAATCAGTCAATCCACCTGATAAGTGGCAGGTAAAACACACCTGCCGAGCCAGACCACAAGGTGTGTGGGATCTTAGTTCCCAGACCAGGGATCAAACCCTCGCCCCCTGCAGTGGAAGCACTGAAAGAGCAGAGTCTTAACCACTGGACCACCAGGGAAGTCCCAGTCAATGTTACCATCTGAGAGTGGGCCCAGACCGTAGAACCCCTTCATTCCAAGGTCACTTCTAAAGTAGTATCAACTCACCTAGGACAGGTGGGGTTTGTGGAGGCAGCTCCCTCTTACCTGACCAGTAATTAATGGCCTTCTCCTCCCACAAGGATGTCCGTGCTAGGAAAGTAGTTACCTCCCTCTGTCTTGTACCATCTGAATCCTGAGTGCCAAGAATAGTTCCTGGCCACCAGTAGCTGTTCATTAAAGATAGGCTGAATTCCTTCTTTTCTTCCTTGATCCTAGGTGGCAAGAGCCATGCACTTCTCCAGCTCAGCCAGGGCAGTGGATGAGAACTTTGACTATTTGTTCAAGATTATCCTCGTCGGGGATTCCAATGTGGGCAAGACGTGTGTCGTGCAGCATTTCAAGTCTGGGGTCTACACGGAGGCACAGCAGAACACGATTGGGGTGGACTTCACTGTGCGTGCCCTGGAGATTGACGGCAAGAAAGTGAAGGTCAGAGGGGCACAGGGGTGGAGCCGCCTCTTTAACCCACAGACCCTAACCCGGAAACACAGGCCTGAGGAATAAAAGATGTAAATATAAATATGAAATCATAAAAATACCAGGAAAAACACACATGGGAGTATTTATTTTTCTTACTGAGGAAGGGGAAAATCAGGCTTGAAATTAAGAACCCACAAGCCATAAAGGAAAATATTGCTCCATCTAACTCTTATATCTAAAGGTCAAATTTATACTCTTCTGTATAATCATATAAAGGTCAAATTTCTACACAATCAGAAATACCATAAACAAAGTCAAAAGCTGAATGACAAACTGGAAAGAAACATTTGCAAATATGGAACTCACAGAAGGCTAATTTCTTTGACATGAAAAGAGCTCTGATAAGGGAATTCCCTGGCAGCCCAGTGGTTAGGACTCCGTGCTTCCACTGTAGGGGGCATGGGCTTAGTCCCTGGTCAGGGAACTGGGATCCTGCATGCCACGCAGCAAAGCTCTGATAAATATCAAAGAAAAGACCAACAACCAAACACAAAAAGTAGGCAATTCACAGATTTGACAAACCTACTACTTCATAATTTTTATGCAAACTGGCTCATACATTTATGTGAAGAAGTAAAGGTACCCACTGTCACTTATAATTAAAGCAATGAAATTAACAGTGAGATACCTTTTACCCATTTGATTAAAAAGGATCAAAAAGTGTTGGTGATGATGTAATAAATGGATTTTGCTTGGGATCCTTATTAAACACAATAGTAGAAAGACATTTTGGAACCAATTAGGAAAATTTAACATGGTCTGAATATTAGATCACACTAAGGAGTTATTGAAAAGTTTATTAGCAGTGATAATGGTGTTATGGTTATGAAAGACAATGCCTGTTTATTAAGGAAATATGTAAGTAGGCAGGAAATGACACAAAGTCTGGGATTCTCTTTAAAATTATATTTCAAATAAATCAACAGAAAGGGCTCCATGCAGCAAGAGTGGCAAAATCTTGATAATTATATGGTTATGTCAGGGTTCACTGTTATATTCTCTCTAGTTTTATATATGTTTGAAAACTTTCTTTAAAAAATAAACTTTATAAATAATGTGAGAGTATGAAAAAAACAGGTACTGGGGCTCCCCTGGTGGCACAGTGGAAAAGAATCTGCCTGCCAATGCAGGAGACGTGGGTTCAATCCCTGGTCCCGGAGGATCCCATATGCCGCAGAGCAACAAAGTCGGTGTGCCATAATTATTGAGCCTGTGCTCTAGAGCCCGGGAACCACAACTACCGAAGCCCAAGTGCCCTAGAGCCCATGCTTTGGAACAAGAGAAGCCACTCAAGGAGAAACCCAAACATGGCAACTAGAGAGTAGCCCCACTCACCACAACTAGAGAAAACCTGCGCAGCAGTGAAGACCCCACATGGCTAAAAATAAATAAATAAATGAAATTAAGTTTTTCTCAAAGCTAAAAGAAAACACAAATACCCTCAAACACTGTTGGAGGGAATCTAAACTGGTGCCACAGCCTGGGTTGTTAATTTGGAAGGTAGTATTATGAAGACAAGGGCTTCCCTGGTGACTCAGTGGTAAAGAATCTGCCTGCCAATGCAGGAGATGCAAGAAACTTGGGTTTGATCCTTGGGTCAGGAAGATTCTCCAGAGGAGGAAATGGAAACCGACTCCAGTATTCTTGCCTGGGAAATCCCATGGACAGAGGAGCTGTCTGGCTACAGTCCATGGGGTCACAGAGTTGTACATGACTAAACAATTATGGGCACACTTCTAAACATGGACGGCTGAGTGGTCCTTCAGTTCAGCCAATGCTCTCTCCTTTACTAGGGTCAAAAGATAAACCTCAAAATCTAGATAAGGAGATGTGTGTGCTGGAAAGGCAAAGAACACCATACCCTAGGACCCTGGATCCACCTCTCAGGCTGAAGGGTCCCTTAGGTGATGACTCTCAACCTGCAAACACATCCAGATGACTCTGGGGAGCCTCTGAAAAAAAGCAGACTCTTGGCCCCACCCCAGACCTCGTGAGTCTGGATCTCTAGAAGTGAGACCCAGGAAACAACTAAGGTGAGCATCAGACATGGGAATTCCTCATGCAGACCCCCTTGCCCGACCTTCTGCAGATGCAGGTGTGGGACACCGCTGGCCAGGAGCGTTTTCGGACCATCACCCAGAGCTACTACCGCAGTGCCCACGCGGCCATCATCGCCTACGACCTCACACGGCGGTCCACGTTCGAGTCTGTTCCTCACTGGATTCACGAGATAGAGAAATACGGAGCAGCGAACTTGGTCATCATGCTGATTGGTATGTGGAATTCAAGACATTTCTCTTTCCTTTACGCCCCCATGCTCAGCTTTTTCTGGGTTTCCAATGAAAGTGGAACAGGAAGTCATAAAAGCATACGTGGAGGCTAGGACCTCAGAAAACGTCTGGGCCAGAAAAATCTGATCAGGTTCACTTGAGCATGATAGTGGGGGTGGTGTGAATTTGTTAAGAATACAGATTCCTTGGCGGTCCAGTGGTTGAGACTCTGCACTCCCAATGCAGGGCACACTCACTGACTCCCTGGTTGGGGAACTAGATGCCACATGTTGCACAGTGAGGCCTAAAAAAAAAAAAAAGAATATAGACTCCAAGACTCCACCCTAGAGTTTCTCATTGCAAAAACCCAAGACATATAGATGAAGGCACACCCTGGCTAATTCAACACACATATTTGCAGACTATACAGGAAATACTCTGTAGAGTGAGTTTCACAGCTTCAGATGGCTCTTAATTCCCAAGGGAGCCACTCAGATGACTATGACTGACAACACTCTTGAATGACTTCTCACACCTGCTAAGATCCTAAACAAATCTTAATAGCAAGTTAACATCAAAATTAACATCAACTTCAACTACACTAAGTGAACTCACAACTTTAAATAGGTGCAGTCCCATTGTATATTCCGGAGAAGGCAGTGGCACCCCACTCCAGTACTCTTGCCTGGAAAATCCCATGGACGGAGGAGCCTGGTAGGCTACAGTCCATGGGGTCGCTAAGAGTTGGACACGACTGAGCAACTTCACTTTCACTTTTCCCTTTCATGCACTGGAGAAGGAAATGGCACCCCACTCCAATATTCTTGCCTGGAGAATCCCAGGGACGGCGGAGCCTGGTGGGCTGCCGTCTATGGGGTTGCACAGAGTCGTACACGACTGAAGCAACTTAGCAGCTTAGCAGCATTGTATATTCGGAGAAGGCGATGGCACCCCACTCCAGTACTCTTGCCTGGAGAATCCCATGGACAGAGGAGCCTGGTGGGCTGCCGTCTATGGGGTTGCACAGAGTCAGACATGACTGAAGCGACTTAGCAGCAACAGCAGCATTATGCATTCAGAAATGGGTAACTTCCCAGGTGGCGCAGTGGTAAAGAATCGGCCTACCAACGCAGGAGATGCAAGACATGTGGGTTCGATCCCTGAATCAAGAAGATCCCCTGGTGTAGGAAATGACAATCCACTCCAGTATTCTTGCCTGGGAAATCCCATGGACAGGGGAGCCTGGTGGGCTACAGTCCATGGGGTTGCAACAAGTCGGACATGACTGAGCACAACATACTCTCAGTTCCCTACAGTATTAGCTTTGCAATCAGCGCACCACCCCTCCTGGGGACACTACTGTCTGCCAGGTGGCTGCTTAATTTTGGCAACCTGATTTAGTTCTCGCTACTCAAAGTGTGGTCTGCAGACCAGCAACATCATCATCACCGGGTTTTTGTTTGTTGTATTAAGACTTATTTTTTCAGAACAGTTTAAAGTTCTTAGCAAAACTGAGAGGAAGATACAGAGATTTCCCATATAGCCCCTGTACCCACACATTCATGTGCTGTGCTAGTCACTCAGTCGTGTCTGACTCTTGACTCTTTGTGACCCCATGGGCTGTAGTCCGCCAGGCTCCTCTGTCCATGGGTATTCTCCAGGTAAGAATACTGGAGTGGGTTGCCATGCCCTCCTCCAGGGGATCTTCCCAATCCAGGGATCGAACCGAGGTCTCCTGCACTGCAGACAGATTCTTCACCATCAGAGCCACCAGGGAAGCCCCATGAATACTGGAGTGGGTAGCCTATCCCTTCTCCAGGGGATCTTCCCAACTCAGGAAACGAACCGGGGTCTCCTGCATTGCAGGAGGATTCTTTACCAGCTGAGCTACCAGGGAAGCCCCCACACCAAATCAACGTCCCCTAACAGTGTGGTACATTTGTTACAAAGAATGACCCTACATGGACACATCATAATCATCTAAAGTCCATAGTTTAAATTATGAATCATTCTTGGTGTTGTGCTTTCTATGGATTTGGACAAGTGTATGATGACAAGTATTTATCATGAAGATATCACAGAGTATATTTTCACTTCTGTAAAAATCCACAGCATCTGCATCACTTTGGGGTTTGTTAGAAATGCCCTATCTCAGGCCTCACCCCAGACCTACTAGATCTGAATCTACCCTAGAGAGATCCTTGTGCAAATTAAAGTTTGCAGAGCACAGGTCTAGACAGCTGCTGTGGGACTGGGAAAGAGCTACCCATTGACAAGCATATCCTAGCTCTGTGCTAAGTTACCATCTGAACCTTAGTGTCCTCACCTATAACATTTGATCAATATTCACTGGGGTTGTAAAGATTTAGTGAGAAAAAGTATATGGATTGCTTGACAGTGCTTGGCACATTGTAAGTGTGTCATAAAGGGTGGGATTTGCTTCTAGAGTTATGTTTGAGGGAACAGCTCATCTGTGTTTTATAAATAATTGAGGGGGGCTTATGGTGAAGGTACAAGTCCCTGGGACCTAGGAAAAGTAAGCAACCAAGCTCACTGAGAGCGGGAGCCACAGCGGAGCCAGGCCACCCTCCACAAGCAGGAAGCTGGGGACACTCCTCTCAGGGTGAGCTCTAAGAACCAGCCTCCTCCACTGTGTGCACTCAGCTGTGTCCGACTCTTTACAACCCCATGGACTGCAGGCCACCAGGCTCCTCTGTCCAGGGAATTCTTCAGGCAAGAATACTGGAGCGGGTTGCCATTTCCTACTCCAAGGGATCTTTCCGACCCAGGGATCAAACCCATGTCTCCTGTCTTGGCAGGGGGATTCTTTACCACTGAGCCACCTGGGAAGCCTTCTCCACTACTGTGCATCTATCTCCTCTCTCAGAACTGCTTCTTACACGTGGGGTGGTGTGGGCTGGCCACTCTCTCTCACTCTGAGCCCTCCCTCTTGGATTCCTCCAGGCATCATCCCCAGACCGATCCTGCCACAAAATCCCTCGTTCTCTCATACACTCTAGCTCACATTCCTCAGAAAGGAAACCCCATTGTCCCATTCCTTCTTTTCACATCAAAGCCAGGCCCAGGTTGCTGGCCAGCCTCTAGGCAGGTGGATCTGGGGTAAGGTGCTCACCCTGGACCTTCACTGATGGGACACATCATTGGCACACTCAGTCCATTTATTATTATCATCCAGACTCCAGAAAGGGCTTGTTATTCTAGAACCACTCTTCCCCTGTCTTTGCTGCTTTAAGTCATAGTCTAGCTTTGGCCACCTGATGCAAAGGGCCAACTCATTGGAAAAGACCCTGATGCTGGGAAATATTGAGGGCAGGAGGAGAAGGGGATGACAGAGAATGAGATGGTTGGATGGCATCGTCGACTCAATGGATGTGAGTCTGAGTAAACTCTGGGAGATAGTGAAGGACAGGGGAGCCTGGCGTGCTGTGGTCCATGGGGTCGCAGAGAGTCTGACATGACTGACTGACAGAACCACCACCAGCCCCTGTTGTATGCACAGCCTTGAGGAGAATGCTGCTTCGTAACTCATTCTGCTTCTTGTAACTTAAGAATCAAACTCACTCCCAGAGCCTCAACAGGGCTCATCCGTTCCTGCTGCGTCAGATCAAAAGCCCCCGAATCCACAACCACCCAAAGAAAACGGGCCTCAAATTTAGTCCCCTCCTTTTTTCAGAGGGGCTGTGTCTTTCCCCACATGCCTGAGACCAGGAAAGAGCGATTAGTGAGGCCAGGTGGCCTCCACACAGAGGACCACTTGTCTCTTTGGGGAAGAGTATCTCTTCTCTCTTTTTACTTCTCAGCCAAAGGTCCCCTTTGGGACCAGAAACTTTTTTGATTTGACTTCTGATATACTGGACACTTCTAAAGGCACTTCTTCTGTGTTTATACAAATAAACACTGATCCCCCCCACACACACACACACAAAAGACCTAGATTTCTTCCTCAATAACCACTTCTTCGAAGTACCAGGGAGGACACGGGCCGAGGTTTCGGACGCCTTTCATGATAGTTGCTCCTGAGGTGTGAGAATCAGGAGGGTTGATAGGAAGAGGTAGTGTCAGGTGACATTTACTAAACTCCACTCTGAATCCACTCCTGAGTCCCTTCATTTAACCCTCACAACCACCCTAAGAAGCAGAGACCACCATCCTCGTTTCCCAGCTGAGGAAAGCGAGGCCTCTGGAGGTTGAATATGGCGCTAAGTAACTGGGTCAAGGTACTTAATGACAGGCGAGGCAGGGTTTGAACCAGAGCCTCCATGGGGTCAGTTCCTTTCCAAACACTTTCCAGCAGTTGATCAGGCTGTCACCCAAGGCCCCCTGAAGCTCTGGTTGAAGCAGTGTCTCATCCATTCTAGTGCCTGAACTTCGCAGTCAAACAGATTTGGGTTCAAATCTCCCTCTCTGTCTTGCCTGTCTGAACTTGGGTTCATCCCTTTCTCTGAATTTTGACTTCCTCATCTATAAAGCTAACACCTGCTTCAAAGGTATGGTTGAATTGAAAGGATTAAACAAAGGAACACATAAAGCACTTACCACAGTGCTGAGACCTCAAAAAAGCAAGAGTTCCAGAAAAACATCTATTTCTGCTTTATTGACTATGCCAAAGCCTTCGACTGTGTGGATCAGAATAAACTGTGGAAAATTCTGAAAGAGATGGGAATACCAGACCACCTGACCTGTCTCTTGAGAAGTCTGTATGCAGATCAGGAAGCAACAGTTAGAACTGGACATGGAACAACAGACTGGTTCCAAATAGGAAAAGGAGTACGTCAAGGCTGTATATTGTCACCCTACTTATTTAACTTATATGCAGAGTACATCATGAGAAACGCTGGGCTGGAGGAAGCACAAGCTGGAATCAAGATTGCTGGGAGAAATATCAATAACCTCAGATATGCAGATGACACCACCCTTATGGCAGAAAGTGAAGAAGAACTAAAGAGCCTCTTGATGAAAGTGAAAGAGGAGAGTGAAAAAGTTGGCTTAAAGCTCAACATTCAGAAAACTAAGATCATGACATCCGGTCCCATCACTTCATGGCAAATAGATGGGGAAACAGCGGAAACAGTGGCTGACTTTATTTTTTTGGGCTTCAAAATCACTGCAGATGGTGACTGCAGCCATGAAATTCAAAGACGCTTACTCCTTGGAAGGAAAGTTATGACCAACCTAGACAGCATATTAAAAAGCAGAGACATCACTTTGTCAACAAAGGTCCGTCTAGTCGAGGCTATGGTTTTTCCAGTGGTCATGTATGGATGTGAGACTTGGACTATAAAGAAAGCTGAGCACTGAAGAACTGATGCTTTTGAGCTGTGGTGTTGGAAAAGACTCTTGAGAGTTCCTTGGACTGCAAGGAGATCCAACCAGTCCATCCTAAGGGAGATCAGTCCTGGGTGTTCATTGGAAGGACTGATGTTGAAGCTGAAACTCCAATACTTTGGCCACCTGATGCGAAGAGCTGACTCATTGGAAAAGACCCTGATGCTGGGAAAGAATGAGGGCAGGAGAAGAAGGGGACGACAGAGGATGAGATGGTTGGATGGCATCACCGACTCAATCGACGTGGTTTTGGGTAGACTCCCGGAGTTGGTGATGGACAGGGAAGCGACCCTGATGCTGGGAAAGAATGAGGGCAGGAGAAGAAGGGGACGACAGAGGATGAGATGGTTGGATGGCATCACCGACTCAATCGACGTGGTTTTGGGTAGACTCCCGGAGTTGGTGATGGACAGGGAAGCCTGGCGTGCTGCGGTTGCAAAGAGTCGGACACGACAGAGCGACTGAACTGAACTGAATTGAGACCTCAACCCAGGGAAACTGTCCTGCCCTGCTGAATGAGAGGCTCCGAGGATTCCCCCCCCCCCCCCCCCGCCATGACAGAGCTGAGCAGGCAGGGAAGGAAATGCCACCAACGGCAGCTCACAGGGAAGGAAGCTAAGGTGCAAATCCCATGCATCTCACCGAGGGGAACCACGCAGTTCTAATCTCACTAGAGGTTTCCCCTGGAAGGTGGACTGGACCCTTTAAATTCGCAGGCTTCCCGGGATATCTTGGAGCAGAAGAACCTCGAAAGCTGCCCTGCAAAGCCGTCCTGCCTGGGCAGTCCCCTTCTGCACCGCCCTCGCCTCCCTTGCTGGCCCCGCCCCTTAGGCCCCACCCTCCTGCCTAGCCCCCTACGGCCCCGCCCTCCTGGCTCCGCCCCTCTGGCCCCGCCCTCCACCCCTCCTCCCTCCTCTGCAGAAACAGGTGGGGCAGAGGAGGGCAACAGATGCCAAGATGTGGCGGGATTTCCGGGAATCTCACAACTGTTTCTTGGTCATTTACTCCCTCGTGTGTCTGTTGTAACAACCGTCTCTGCCCTCACTTCTTAACTGGTTCCAGAAACGCCCCCAGAGATGATCTCGAATTGTCCCCGGCGTTCCCGTTTGTGACGCATCCAACCCCGAGGGTTGACACGAGGGGTCTTGCCGTTGTTTTCTGTCAGTGGCCTCCTCGCCTTAATCTGGGGTAGTCAGCAGTGTCGTTCCCTCACAGAAGTGTCCCTGCCTTTCCACCATAGCTTCCATTCCATCTCCACGGCTCTTCAAATGAGTCTTTCTCTCTCAAAAGTTTACCCCAGGCCCTCGAAGCCACTCACCACTAGTCAAAGAGACGGTTGTGCGTTAGCTGTCGTGTTCCTTCAGCTCCAGCCCGTCACAGGGAGGCCAGCTCCTCTGTCTCCGTTTAAAACCCTTGGCGTCCTACCTCATCGCGAATTCCTGAACATGATTCATAAGACGCCCTGCTCTCCCCCTGGAGGCTCCTGCTTCATATCTTTTTCTCCTTCCCCTCTTCTCTGTTTCTCTAACTTCTTAACTCTTCTTACTCCCTCAGTGTAATGGTTTAGGAGCCCTGGTGGCTTAGAGGGTAAAGCACCTGCCTGAAACGCAGGAGATAGGGGTTCGATCCCTGAGTCGGGAAGATCCCCTGGAGATGGCAACCCATTCTAGCACTCTTGCCTGGAAAATCAATGGATGGAGGAGTCTGGTAGGCTACATTCCATGGGGTCACAAAGAGTCGGACACGACTGAGAGACTTCACTTTCACTTTCTTCCTTTCCTAGGTTAGGCGGATGTTCTGTCTCCTAACTTTCTTTGGCATCTGCTAAACTAAAATGTTCTTTTTAAAGTCCACCTTTTAAAAAACCAGAGGAAGTTACTCCCCGGAATATCTGCTTCTCTCTCACTCCCAGGAAACAAGTGTGACCTGTGGGAAAAACGCCACGTTCTCTTTGAGGATGCCTGCATCCTGGCTGAGAAATACGGCCTCCTGGCTGTTCTGGAGACATCTGCCAAGGAGTCCAAGAACATCGACGAGGTCTTCGTGCTGATGGCCAGGGAGCTGATGGCCCGCCACAGCCTGCCCTTGTACGGGGAGGGCGCCCCGGGCGGCCTCCCCCTGGAGTCCACTCCCGTCCTCATGGCCCCGGCTCCCAGGGAGAAGAATCAGTGCACTTGCTGAGGAGGTTCCCCAGGCAGGTCGCACCCGGCAGAGGCCACCTCTGAAACCAAGGGCAGCTGCTGGCCTCGAGTCTGCTGAGTAAACAGACTTGCCTCTGGTCCTCCTCCTTCCTGCCTGGGGTGGGGGGTCGGAGGGCGCCCTTTTGCCTCAGTTCACACCAGAGGAGGGAATGCTGATTCTGACAACAGAGGACACCCCTGTTTCTCTTGACTCTTCCTAGGATGTGAGGCCCAGGGGTGGCAGGACAAGATTTGTTCTTTTTTTTCCCCTTTTGTTCATCTTTCCCTTTTCTGTCTCCCCAACATTCTGGCTGTTTTCTACTGAACTTTGCCTCTTGCTTGGAGAAGTGAGTAGTGAAGGAAAGAAGAGAGGATTATCAAGAGGGAAGAGGATGTTTGGAACATTCTAGAGTGGTTTAAAACAGTGTGGGCACAGGAGGGTGGGGGAAAAGCCTGCCATGATGACCAGATGTTGTTAACTTTTGCTTCCTGACATTCACACTTCGAGTCTTAGTTTGGGGAGCAAAGCCTTTTGAACTGAAGACCATAAATACTGTCTTGCCAAATGGTCAGGAGCCATGTGATGGAGAGAGAATTGGATTTCACTTTATCCTAGTTGGGCTGATTGGACCAGACTCCTAGGATGTGGGAGATGCACACAATTTCTTTCTAAAACACCCTGCGGGATCAAAAATTAGTTCTGCGGGATCAAAAACTAGTTCTGAATTGAGATTAAATTGGCTCATAGGCATGTATCAAACCAATACTAACCTCACTGTGTGGCTGGGGCAAGCCATGTACCCTGTGGAACCTGTAAGTCATAAACCTCATTTTTTCAAAGCTCCCCAGGGGTTGTTGCTGAGGGTGTCTTGCAATCCTAATAAGAACTACAAGGGCTAGTCCAGCCACAAAACTAGCTCTAAAAGGGGAAATGTCTATGGGGGGCTCTCCAGGGTGCAGGTGAGGGTCCCCAGGCATTTCAAGCCTTAGCATCACTATCCATAGGCTGAGACCAGCTCTAAACAAACAGCCACTAGCCACGTATGACGACTAAACAAACACTTAAAATGTGGTGAATTTGAGATGAGCTGAATGTAAAATGTATACCAGATTTTTCTAAATTTTTAGTTAATTTATTTTTAATTGGAAGGTAATTGCTTTACAATATTGTATTGGTTTCTGCCATACATCAACATGAATTGGCCATAGGTATATGTCCCTGCCCTCTTGAACTTTTCTCCCACTTCTCACCCCATATATACCAGATTTTGAAGACTTAGTATAAAAAAAAAATGTAAACTATCTTCCTAATGATTTTTATATTGATTATATGTTAAAATGATAGTTTAGATTTTCTAGGTTAAATAAAATATATATTAACATTTCAGCCGTTTCTTTTTACTTTTTTTTAATGTGACAACTAGAAATCTTAAATTACATGTGCAGCTCACACCATCTAGCTGTTGGACTGTATAACAGAGCAACACTTCTCTAAGTGGGGTTCCCCAACCACACCTTTGAGAGTGTCCAGGGGATGTCTGTCTCCAATTCCTGACACCCAAGGCTGACCCACTGAATCAGAATCTTTTCAGAAACCCATACTTCACCAAGCTTGCCAGGTGATTCTCCCCACACTAAATCTTGAGAACTACTACTATACAAAGGGTAGGTGAGTGTGGGAGTGAGCCGACAGAGAATTAGTTACGTCTTAGTTCACATCAATATGTATTTATTGTGGAAACAAAACAACCTACCTTTTGGAAACAGGAAGGAAATCTATTATAAGCCAGAAGGAACAAATGCATCAAAGCAGATTAACCTTTTTAACATACATATTCTCCTTCTAAAGAAAGGGCTGGACTTCCCTGGTGGTCTGGTGGTTAAAGATCTGCCTGTCAATGCAGGGGACACGGGTTCAGTCTCTGGTATGGGAGGATTCCACATGGCTCAGGAATCCTGAGGCCACAACTACTGAGGCCACACGGCAGTACTCCACAACCAGAAAACCCACCACAACCAGAAAACCCACCACAATGGAAGCCCACACAACACAACTAGAGGAAGCCTGTACACAGCAACAAAGACCCACTGCAGCCGAAAATAAATTTTAAAAAGGAAAGAAAGGGTTATGTGAAGCAAGAGTTCACAAGACAGATTTAGCAATATACCTATACCAAACCACTGAGCAATTTTCAGAAAAGGCAGTGAGCAGGCAGTCATTAACAAGGGGAAGGAAAATTGAGTGGATCAGGGGAAAGTGGGCAGAGAAGAAAGAGGCTGAGCAGGCTATGAGGTGAAGAGCTCACACCAATCCTCCTTCATTTATCTGTACATCAGTCTTAACCAACACTCGAAAACCTCATCAGCTTCTAGGATGATGCACTCTGCGGGTTATCTGGAATTAAATACTCCTACCAACAGGTTTATATATGTGAGAACAAGTTCATCTGAACACCAGCAACCTGTAATTAGCCAGTGTGGGCTCTGTTGAAATGACGGTGCTGGGACAAAAGGGTTGGAAATGGAGCAGCTTTCCTGGCTGAGGGCACACAGAGGCCTGCTCTGAAAACTTCAGTTCAGTCCAGTCGCTCAGTCGTGTCCAACTCTTTGCGACCCCATGGACTGCAGCATGCCAGGCTTCCCTGTCCATCACCAACTCCCGGAGCTTACTCAAACTTATGTCTATTGAGTTGGTGATGCTATCCAACCATCTCATCCTCTGTCATCCCCTTCTCCTCCTGCCTTCAATCTTTCCCAGCATCAGGGTCTTTTCAAATGAGTCAGTTTTTTGCATCAGGTGGCCAAAGTATTGGAGCTCCAGCTTCAGCATCAGTCCTTCCAATGAACACCCAGGACTGATCTCCTTTAGGATGGACTGGTTGGATCTCCTTGCAGTCCAAGGGACTCTCAAGAGTCTTCTCCAACACCACAGTTCAAAAGTATCAGTTCTTCGGTGTTCAGCTCTCTTTATAGTCCAACTCTCACATCCATACATGACTACTGGAAAAACCATAGCTTGATTAGATGGACCTCTGTTGGCAAAGTCATGTCTCTGCTTTTTAATATGTTGTCTAGGTTGGTCATAGCTTTTCTTCCAAGGAGCAAGCATCTTTTAATTTCACGGCTGCAGTCACCATCGGCAGTGATTTTGGAGCCCCCAAAATTAAAGTCTGCCACTGTTTCCATTGTTTCCCCATCTATTTGCCAAGAAGTGATGGGACCGGATGCCATGATCTTAGTTTTCTGAATATTGAGCTTTAAGCCAACTTTTTCACTCTCCTCTTTCACTTTCATCAAGAGGCTCTTTAGTTCTTCTTTGCTTCCTGCCATAAGGGTGGTGTCATCTGCATATCTGAGGTTATTGATATTTCTCCCGGCAAACTTGATTCCAGCTCGTGCTTCATCCAGCCCAGCATTCCTCATGATGTACTCTGCATATAAGTTAAATAAGCAGGGTGACAATATACAGACTTGATGTACTCCTTCCCCGATTTGAACCAGTCTGTTGTTCCATGTCCAGTTCTAACTGTTGCTTCTTGACCTGTATACAGATTTCTCAGGAGGCAGATAAGGTGGTCTGGTATTCCCATCTCTTGAAGAATTTTCCACAGTTTGTTGTGATCCACATTGTCAAAGGCTTTGGCGTAGTCAATAAAGCAGAAGTAGATGTTTTTCTGGAACTCTCTTGCTTTTTCGATGATCCAACGGATGTTGGCAATTTGATCTCTGGTTCCTCTGCCTTTTCTAAATCCAGCTTGAACATCTGGAAGTTCACGGTTCACATACTGAAGCCTGGCTTGGAGGACTTTGAGCATTACTTTGCTAGCTGTGTGAGATGAGTGCAATTGTGAGGTAGTTTGAACATTCTTTGGCATTGCCTTTGTTTGGAAAGAGGTGCAGGCTTTTCTGAAGCTCAGCACAGGCTCGCAGGGCACTAGAAGCTCACCCAGATGGGTTCTGCTTTAGAGCTATGTGGGGGGAGGCTCTGTGTTGACTGACTGCTGGCGCTTTTTCCACTTCCCCAAAACTGTATGGTTGTTAACAAGTGAGTTATATGAAATTAAGTTCCAAAGGGACATTTTGAAAGAACAAAGAGATTATGAATGCCTCTATCTCATCTCCCAGTGTCAAATACGTTTCCTTCTATAAGAACATTTTTCAGTTAATATTTCATTGTTGGGGGACTTCCCTGGTGGTCCAGTGGCTAAGACTCTGGTCTCCCAAAGCAGGCGGCCCAGGTTTGACTCCTGGTCTGGGAATTAGATCCCTCCTGCCACAAGTAAGACCTGGCGCATCCAAATAAATAAACAAAAATTAAAAAAAAAAATTCACTGTTGGGACTTCCCTGACAGTCCAGTGGTTAAGACTCCATGCTTCTACTGCAGGGGGCACAGGCTCGACTCCTGGTGGGGGAACTAAGGTCCCACACGCTGCAGGGCATGGCCAAAATTTTTCAAAAACCAATAAAAATAAAATTAATTTTAAAAAATTTATTGTTCATAGATTATTCCTAAATCTCTTCCCCACTCTATTACTAAAAAGGTCTACTAGTAATAGAGCCAGGTAATAGTAATAGTAACAGTAATAGTACTACTATGGTAATAATAATGGCAAACACATTACTATGCAATTACTGTGTGCCTGACACTGTACCAAACTTTTTGCTTTTTTTTTTTTGGCAGCTCAGCTTGTACGATCTTAGTTCCCCAACCAGGGATGGAACCCTGAACCCCCTGCAGGGGAAGCAGAGTCCTAAACTCTGGACTACCAGGGAAGTCCCCAAGGATTTTATTTATACTTTGTTGTTTTTTACTGTATAAGTCATGTCTGGCTCTTTTGCAACCCTATGGACTCTAGCCTGCCAGTCTTCTCTGTCCATGGGATTTCCTAGGCAAGAATACTGGGATGGGTAGCCATTTCCTTCTCCGGGGGGTCTTCCCAACCCAGGAATCGAACCCACGTCTCCTGCTTGGCAGTTGGATTCTTTACCACTGAGCTGCCAAGGAAGCCATAACTCAGTGTATCCTATCAGCTATCTTTTGAAGTAGGTATTATTTGTAATTCCTATTTTAAAAATGAAGCCATGAGACATGGAGAGATTAAAGTCACACAGCTAGTAAGTGGCAGAGCCAGGATTCAAACCCAAACCATCTGGCTCCAGAGACCCACTCAACAATTATGCTATATGCTTTCTCAGACAATGATCAGTATTGGATTTGGGCTCTATCACATTAACCCCTCATCACCCTCTACACACACACACACACACACAAACACACAACTACACTCACTGCAAGATAAACTCTCATACATACGTTTCCATATCCTTCAAAGTACACTTGTGCAGCTCTCCCTATACAAGAAGCTGAAGGGGAGAGAAGGCAGTGAGGAAGGGGCAGGGTGGGGAAAGGGTAGCAGGTTGTGGGCACTGGGTGAGTCCTATCTAACTTCAGGGGAGTTCTGGAGGAGCTGCGGCTAAAATACGCCTGGCCCAGGCTGAGTGCTCTGCCTTTTGAACAGGGATGATGTAGAAACCTGAGTTCCCTCATATGTAAGGTGACGTGGTTGTGATCCAGGGCCAACCAGAGTGGCCTCTGCCAGCCTGATGTCGAGCCATCACAGCCCAAGGCTTAGATTGAGAAGAGGGAGAACTCACCCAGCAGCATGCCTCGGGGCTCCCCACAGGTGTTTTGCAAACCTCCCTGAGACTGACAAGAGGTTCTGGGGATTCATATCACCAAAGGCAATAACGGTGCCTGCTGAATTTCTTTCATTTGCAACAATATCAGTATAATCTTTTCAAGAGCTTGTGATCAATTACTGAATGAACATGTGTAAATTTCACAATTCACAAATGACTCACTAGTTGGTTTACCATTAGCAGAAGGGAAGCTGCTAAAGTGTTCTTGACATCATACAGTTTCTTCTGAACCATACATTGTTTAATTTATACCCCAAAATAATTGCCAAAAACTGGAAGCTCCAGGAATGCTGATATTAAAGTCCAAGTTAAGAAGTAGCACAGACTAGGTGATAATTCTGCAAAGTCATTCAAAGATTGCTCTTCACCTGATTAGAAGTTGCTTTTACTATCATTGCAACTTTCATTTACTTATTCTTACATGGTATATCAAAGATGTCTCTAGAACTTGAAAAGACCAATATTTAAAAGAGATCACAGAGTGATAATTATATTCAATGAGTTTTTCATTCATTTGGGAATAAAAATTACCCACACATAATTTTAATAATGTGTAATAATTGTGTTAATTTTTAGAAAGTTGATTACAAATAACAGCCTGAAACCTCATCTACTCTAGAAATGAAATTTCAATTACAGAAATAAAATTAGCATTTGTAGAAATACCAAGTCAGTTATTTTTTCAAAGGTACAGAATATAGGCATTCTCCATATAAAAGCTTGTGTGTGTGTGTGGCAGTTGTCTGTCAGTATTTTATTGTCTATATATCTCCAAACCAAAACATAGGTTATTTTAAAATTCAGCAATGTCTTAATGTAAATAAAAATAACTTAGTGAACATCATTTTAGTGGGAAAAAAATTAGTATATCTGAACATAAGTAAAGAATTTCACTGTTGATGATAGGTACACAACACTGTAAATGTAATTAATGCCACTGAATTATACCCTTAATATTTTTTATATTTATTATTTTACCACAATTTTTAAAAAATGTATTATAACAAAATTCATTGAACTGTGTATTTAAATAAGTGAATTGTGTGGTATATGAATTACATCTCACTAAAGCTGTAAAAAAGAATCTTAAAATGAGCTCAAAAGGGCATAAGGAGAAAGTAATTCCATTTTAAATAAATTTTATAATCTTTATCAGCCATTAGTATTGCCTTTTAAGTTTAACCATTGTATATCATATAAAAACACTGAAACATTTTTAATTTCCTAAGAGAATTACTAAGATTATATATTACTGAGGAAAAACTAAGAAAGGGATTTGTCACTTGGGAAAAGGAAAAGAGATGAGGAACACTGGCTTTAGAAAAGTTCATATTTTTTTCCAGTGTAACATTTTTAGTAATTTTTTCTTCTACTGCACACTGAAGAAAAAATTACATTACAGAAAAGTTGGGATCCCACAAAGAGTGACTCTCTCAACATGATCTTGTACATTGACTTTCCATAACATTTTGACATGTGCAGAGATGTTGCTATTACTCAGGTAGCCCCTCAAGAGATTTAAGTCCTTTGCTCGTCATTTACAATATGAACCTGGCAAGTCACTTCTGTGGTTCCCTGACAGCTCAGTTGGTAAAGAATCTGCCTGCAATGTGGTGTGTTTTGAACTGTGGTGTTGGAGAAGACTCAAGAGTCCCTTGGACTACAAGGAGATCAAATCAGTCAATCTTAAAGGAAATCAGTCCTGAATATTCATTAGAAAGACTGATGCTGAAGCTGAAACTCCAATACTTTGGCCACCTGAGGGGAAGAACTGACTCATTGGAAAAGACCCTGATGCTGGGAAAGATTGAAGATGGGAGAAGAAGGGGATGACAGAGGATGAGATGGTTGGATGGCATCACCAACTCAATGGACATGAGTTTGAGCAAGCTCCAGGAGTTGGTGATGGACAGGGAGGCCTGGCATGCTGCAGTCCATGGGGTCGCAAAGAGTCAGACATGACTGAGCGACTGAACTGAATTGCAATACAGGAGACCCCGGTTTGATTCCTGGGTCAGGAAGATCTGCTGGAGAAGGGATAGGCTACCCACTCCAGTATTCTTGGGCTCCCCTTGTGGCTTCAGCTGGTGAAGAATCTGCCTGCAATGCAGGAGACCTGGGTTTGACCCCGGGGTTGGGAAGATCCCCTGGAGAAGGAAAAGGCTACCCACTCCAGTATTCTGGCCTAGAGAATTCCACAGACTATATAGTCCATGAGGGTCACAAAGAGTCGGACACAACTGAGTGACTTTCACTTTCTTTTCAGTTTCAAGTCACTTCCCCTGTGGGGGCTTTAGTATCCTCAACTGGAAGAAGAGAAGGCTGGACTAGAGAATGCATGTGTGTCCTGGCTGTGCATGGGATGGGCCACAACACCTGCTGAACATACCAGGTCTGAGGCCCGCAGCTCTGCTTCAGTAAGTATGGACCAGGATCCATAATTTGTACTTGTTAGAAGTCTCTTCAAAGCATAAGGGGATTCCCACACATCAATCCACAGACCAACAGTTGTATCACAGACTAGAACCCATCTGTTGCTCCTACCAGCTTTCCAAGCTTCAGCACCCAAAGCCTTAGCGGCTGGTGACCACAGAGATATAAGCAGAAGTGGAAATGCCAAAGGAATTCCTAAATGCCTCAAGGAATGCCCATAATTAGGAGGAGGAGAAAGGAGGCGCCAAGTCCAAAGAAACGAGAACTAGATGGTGTCAACCAATGCTGCTAAGGAAGGGACTACACAATATGCCTGGTCCCAGGCCAAGAAGTACAGAAAGCAGAGCCTTAGAAATCTTTGTATCAATCCCTTGGACAGCAAGGAGATCAAACCAGTCAATCCTAAAAGAAATCAACCCTGAATATTCATTGGAAGGACTGATGCTGAATCTCCAATACTTTGGCCATCTGATGTGGAGAGCTGACTCATTAGAAAAGACCCTGATGCTGGGAAAGAAGGGAGAAGGAGAAGGACACAACAGAAGATGAGATGGTTGGATGGCAACATGGATTCAATGGACATGAGTTTGAGCAAACTCCAGGAGATAGTGAAGAACAGGGACGTCTGGCATGTTGCAGTCCGTGGGGTCACAGTCAGACATGACATGACTTAGTGACTGAACAACAATTTGGTGGGCTTCCTAGGTGGTGCTGGTGTAAAGAGCCTATCTGCCCAATGCAGGAGACATAAGAGACGTGGGTTCGATCTCTGTGTTGAGAAGATCCCCTGGAGGAGGGCACAGCAACCTACTGCAGTATTCTTGCCTGGAGAATCCCATGGACAGAGGAACCAGGTGGGTTATGGTCCATGAGGTCACTAAGAGTCGGACACGAGTCAATTTGGAATTGCCACAACATCCAATTTTAGGTCTGTTGAAATCAATAACAATTTTGGAATTGTACTTTGAAGGATGCTTTTCATCTCATTTTCCTAACAATTTATTTGCCTTTCACAGAAGTTCTGGACCATGATGAACTGGAATTTTTTCTCTTGGCTATGCTGGGTCTTTCTTGTGGTGCATGGGCTTCTCTAGTTGTGGAGTACGGGCTCCAGAGTGCAAGGGCTTAGTTCCTCCACAGCATGTGGGATCTTAGTTCCCTGACCAATCTGCCTCCTGCATTGGCAGGAGGATTCTTAAACACTGGATCACCAGAGAAGCCCCTGGAATTTTTTTTTTAAAAGACAATTAGTCTTTTTACCATTTGAAAGACACAGGTGTAAAATAACATTAAAGACTGGGGAGAACAGTGATCTATTTCACCTATTGCTGCAAAAAGCCAAAGACAAAGGTGCCTGCAATTCCTGAATTTGGCAGGACCGTCGCTGGTGGCCCTTGGCAATGCCCTTTTGGGAGAATGATGAGGCAAGTCCACTACAGGCAGCATGATCTCCTTGAGTCTAGCCTCTAATCAGAAGGTGTTACATCTGAAACCTGCTCCACCGCTTATCAACTGTGAAACCACAGGCAAATGATGTAACGCAAGTTTCAGTTCTCACCATTGTAAACCAGAGACACCGTTCACTTCAGATTGCTCTAAGGAGGAAATGAGAACTGAAGTGGTAAGCACAGGGCCTGACACCCCATGCATTCAATAAATAGTAGTTACCCCTTGTTCGAGAGCTCTCACACTGTGAATGGAAGAGAGAATTAGTTGGTAGCTGGAAACAAGCAAAGGTTTTTTAAATATTGGGAAGACTACTTCTAGGTAGTTTGACTCAGGAATTCTTCATGGATTTTGTGAACCCATACTGCTAATCATAGTGAAAACCTGAAAATAATCAACAATACAGAATTGGGGCTTCCCTGGTGATTCCGTGTTAAAGAATCTGCCTGCCAACACAAGAGACACGGGTTCGATCTCTGGTCCGGGAGGATCCCACGTGCCACACAGCAACTCAGCCCATGGAACACAACTATCAAGCCATGTGCTCTTAGAGCCCAGGAACAGCAACTACGGAGCTCACAAGCTACAACTACTGAAGCTAAGCACCCTAGAGTCTGTGCTCCACAAGAGAAGCCCTAGCACTGCAACTGGAGAACAGCCACTGCTGTCCACAACTAGAGAAAAAGCTGCATAGCAATGAAGACCCACCACAGACAAAATAAAACTTAGGAAAAAAAAAAAAAGGATTGTTACATAAATTCTATACAGCTTTTTAAAATGTAGTAATGACTATATATGGGCTTCCCTGGTGGCTCAGTGGTAAAGAATCCACCTGCAATGCAGGAGACACAGGAGATGAGAGTTCAATCCCTGGGTGGGGAACATCCCCTGGAGAAGGAAATGGCACCCATTCCAGTACTTTTGCCTGGGAAACCCCATGGATAGTGGAGCCTGCTGGGCTACAGTCCATGGGATCTCAAAAGAGTCAGACATGATTTAGCCACAAAACATATATGAAGTAGATAATAAGGACCTACGGTATAGCACAGGGAACTCAATACTCTATAATGACCTATTTGGGAATGAGTGGACATATGTATAATTGATTCACTTTGTTGTACACCTGCAACTAACACAACAGTGTAAATCAACTATTCACTCAGTCTTGTTCGACTCTACAACCCCATGGACTCCTCTGTCCATGGGATTTCCCAGGCGAGAATACTGGGGTGGGTTGCCATTCCCTTCTACTCTAATTAAAAAAAAAAAAAAAGTGGTAAAATTGTCTAATGGGGTAAAAAATGTTCACCAATAGGGTAAATAAAAGGTTAAAAAGAAAGCATATTCTAATACACACAAAAAAAGGAGATATACACAAAAAGAAAACTACAAATTGTATTAGAAAGATATAAACCGAAGAGCTATTTCTTGATATATTAGTGTATTATTACTGAATGATGCATTGCTCCAAACTTAGTGGTTTCTCGGGGCTGGTGCACTGGGATGACCCAGAGGGATGGGATGGGGAGGGAGGTGGGAGGGGGGTTCTGGATGGGGAACACATGTACACCCATGATGGATTCATGTCAATGTATGGCAAAATCAATACCATATTGTAAAGTAAAAACAAAAAAACACATTTATTATATCATAGTTTCTGTGGAAGTGCAGTCACAGCTTAGGTGGATTCTCTGCTTGGTCTCATGGGGCTGGAAGCAAGGTATCAGGTCTCTTGTGGGTCTCAGGTGCTTCTTCCAAACCCACTGGTTGTTGGCGGAATTCATTCTCTCTAGTTGTAGGACTGAGGTCTTTGTTTTCCGGCCAGTTTAAGATTTTTTTTGGATGTGGACCATTTTTAAAGTCTTTATTGAATGTTATAATATTGCTCCTATTTTATGAGCTTTTGGCCACGAGGCATGTGGGATCTTAGTTCCCCGACCAGAGATTGAACTCACACACCCTCTGCATTGGAAGCTCAGGGTCTTAACCACCGGACCACCAATGAAGCCCCCCTCAACACATGGTGTTTGACATGGGTGTTTGCTTTCAGCCAAGCCAGCTGGAGCCCAGCTCTCCCCTTTCTCTTTGGTAACCAGCTGGTGAATAGGCACCATGTAAATCAGCACCCTCCCTTCATTTCGGTGCCCATCCTCGCCTTTCTTTCTTCGTAACTGTCTTGGTACCAATATTTGTAACACACCGTCTCAAGCTGCAGTGCGTAGATTTCTATGTCTCTGTTTGAATGACCTTCAGAGTCCCTAAGACTGTAGGATACAACAGCAGTGTTTATAGAACTTTGACTATCATTGCTATTAAGAAATAGTTTACATTTCTAGCTAGTAAAACATGACCTTATCACATAAGATGCACTGATATAAATATAACATTCATTTGCTTAAATGTTGCTTGTGGCCCAAGAATTGTTCTCCTAATCCACGAATCCATCACCTGCAGTGAACAGCACCACTTTGGAAGGGAGGTCCCAGGTCTCTGCCACTTCTTGGTTTATACAGTTATGATTAGCAAGCCAGCCACTTCAACACACTGAGTCTCAGACACTTGAACTAGACTATAAGTTAGAGGGTAAGAGTTGTGTTTTGGCCATCTTTGAAGTCTGCAGGATTTAAACAAAGCATATCCTCTACAAGAAACTAAATTTCTTATACTTCAGTCTCCTGGTGTTATTTCATAGCTAGAAATAACAACAAAAAAATCATTCCCTCTAAACTTTTTGAGGCTTTAGGACTCCACAGTGTCAAGAGAAAACAGATGCTGAAGTCAGAAAGGCCGACTGAAGAGATGGTGGTGAGGAAGAATGTAAATCTGCTATTCAAGACACCCAGAAAACTTGAGCTACATCCACACAGGAAGCAAATGGTGGCAGATCTATGTAAAGACCCACAGGTGGAGTCCAAAACCATTAAGGATTCCTTCCTGAAACCAGTGTTCTCATTTGCAAAATGAGACAAATACTGGCCTTAACTGCTTTACAGACTTATGAGGATCCATTATGAAAAAAATTTTAGGGGCTTCCCTGGTGGCTCAGTGGTAAAGAATCTGCCTGCTACTGCAGGAGACACGGGTTCAATCCCTGATCCGGGAAGATCCCACGTGCTGTGGAACAACTAAGCCCGTGTGCCACAGCTATTGAGCCTGGGAACCAAAACTATGGAAGCCCACGTGCTCTAGGGCCTGCTCTACAACGAGAAGCCACCCCAGTGAGAAGCCCAAGGCCACGACTAGAGTAGCCCGTATTTTGCCAAAACTAAAGAAAAAAAAAAAGCCTACAGAGCAAGTAAGAAGAAAGTGAAGTCGCTCAGTCGTGTCCAACTCTTTGAGACCCCAAGGAGTGTAGCCTGCAAGGCTCTCTGTCCATGGAATTTTCCAGGACCCACTGGAGTGGGTTGCCATTTCCTTCTCCAGGGGATCTTCCTGATCCAGGGATCGAACTGAACTCAGGTCTCCTGCATTGCAGGCAGACTCTTTACCGTCTGAGCCAGCAGGGAAACCCTACACAGCAGGTTAAGACCAAGCACAATCAAAAAATAAATTACTTAAATCATAAAAGAAAGCTTTCATAAAGCATCATCCAAGTTCTCCTTTTGAAGACAGTGTTATGGCCAGGTGACATGGACTTCAAATTACGGCCCAGGTGGCCCAATAACGTGCAAGTGGCTTTAGAAGAGTGATAGTTGAGGTCCCTGTAGGACAGGATTCTGGGGGTGCAGTGACTTTAGGGGGTAGGGCTAAGCTCTAGTTAGGCTAAGAAGAGGACCAGTTGGATGTGTCACATCTTACTAAAAGTACTAACTTAGGAAGATCACCTTGATATATCAGGGCAACCAATATTATCCCTATAAATGTTACCAACACACTTGTATTGACATACTTTTCTAAAAGGAAAGATAGTTTTAGCTAAAATGAGCATATCCTGCAGGCCACAGAGGGTGTCATATGTCTGCCTTTGCTGGCCTCACGGCTTTGGCACGTCTTTGGTCAGAAGGGAGGTTCCCTTCTCCCCTTCAGATCTCAGCTCAGATGAGCTTTTCCTGGCCAGAGATGAGCCAGGCCTCCCACTGAAAGCTCACTTTACACCTTTATAATACTTATCATAACTATAAGAAACAGTCCCACAAATAATCTAAGTTCCGTAAAGAAAAGCACTACAAGCAACAAAACAAAGAACAGGCTTGCAAATCTCAATGAATCTCTGATTCATGCAAAACCTGATTTGGGGTGGAGGGGCTGTCTTCTTCAGTCATTTGGGGACCCCAGAACCCCTCCATCCTGTACCATCTTGTACCAGTCAATTTAGCACATGGCTTCCAACATCTCCACAGCAGGAGGGATGGAGGAGGCTTGCAGCATGTGGTCCAAGTGAATCACATGGCACTGACTTAACCGCAAAGAAGTTTAGAAATGATTTATTATTATATTTTCTTGGCTGCACCGCATGCCATGTGGGATCTTAATCCCCCAACCAGGGATCGAAATTTGCTTTGGAAGTGCAGGGTCTTAACCACTGGGCTATCAGGGGTGTCCCAAAGTTTGAAAATAAAGATCACAGGGTTATTTGGATGGCACTGCTCCCGCCACTTCGGTGCTCACAGCACCTCAGTGCTAGCTCAGTACTGGCAAGGACTCGAATACCTGTAAAACAAAGTTACCTTCATCTTATTAAAATGTTACCCATTAACAAAGTAAAGCATATCACTTGAACCTAAAAACACTTGTTTGCCCAGGTACTACAGGGTGTATCTCTTCTACACCCTGGTAAGGGAGCTGTAGGTGGCACAGTAGGAAAGAAACTGCCTACCAATGCAGGAGATGCAAGACAGGAGGGTTCCATCCCTGGGTCGGGAAGAACCCCTGCAGGAGGCAATGGCAACCCACTCCAGTATTCTTGCCTGGAGAATCCCATGGACAGAGGAGCCCGGCAGGCTACAGTCTATGAGGTCGCAAAGAGTTGGACACGACTGAGCACAACATTCTGTCATGAAGACCTGGTTAGTTCTGGTGAAGTAAGATATTAGCAATGAATCTCTTCCTGTCATCTGATACAAAGAATAAGCACTGGGTTGTTAAAGATTCTTTTCCCACTTAGAGGTTAAATCCCTTTCCTACAGGAGCCTATACAACCCTCAGAAAAGGTGTTTGAGGATTACTTAAAAACTTAGCATCTAGCTACCCAATTTGCAACAGTTTAATTAAAAGGCTTCTGACAAAGCACAGGACTTCCCTGGTGGTCCAGTGGTCAGGACCCTGCACTCCCAACTCCCAACGCAGGGGCGACAGGTCTGATCCCTGGTTGGGGAACTAAGGTCCCGCTCATGCTGCCTGGCATGGCCAAAAGAAAACACTCACTATAGTTGGTGAGGGAGAGATAGGGAGGCCTGGTGTGCTGCAGTCCATGGGGTTGCAAAGGGTCAGATACAAGTTAGTGACTGAACAACAAAAGTCAGTACAAAATCTCATTATTCTAAAAGATATCATGTTTTCATTAGTAACATTTATCAAAGAGTAGGCAAAAAAACAGGTTTGTAACAATGCATTCCCTACTAATATCTGTACACCTGTGTATCAATTGTAAAAGATCAAGTTTATTATGTTTGTTCATCAATACAATTTACTTGATCACCTTACAATTTACTGTTTACTTGATTTCTTTGAATCGAGGTGCCTGGAAAGTATTTTAAATACTCAATCTTTTATTCAGTTTTCCTTATAAAATGACAGTTCCTTTAAACAGACAGATGAGATCAACATGGGGCTGGCTATGATGCTGTGACAACACGAACACTCGAAATCTCAGGAGCTCTTCACCCTGGACACAGCTGGGTCCCATGCCCCTTAGAAGTGAGCTAAGTGTCCCACTCCACCTCTCCTCCTCGTACGGAGACCCTGGCCGACGGAACCACCACTTCCTTAGAATATTATCCATCACCTCAGAAAATCGGAGAATGAGGAAAACCATGGGCTGGATCTTCAACGATTCACCTGGAGATGACATCTTGTCCCTTCCGCTTGCATTTCCCCAGCCCACGAAAGTTAGATGCGCTTTGCAACCGTACCACGCACCCAGAAAGCAGACTTGATTCCAAGAGCACAACCAAGGCCGCCTACAAATACTTTTGTTGATGGCATCCCTCCTCCCTCCCCCATACCTTCCGCCGTATTTCCCCCAACCTTTTAACAAGCACACAGAAAAAGTTCTCTCGGTGCAGGCAGGGCAGGGCAGCAACACGAATGAAGGGCTGGCTTATACATAAATTTCCACCATCTTTTCCACAAAGACACAAAGAAAAACTGCTCCAGACATCAACCCACCTGAACTCCAGCTATTACCACCACCTGGGTCATGCCCAAGCCATTCTCCCCACCATGGACCAACGTGCCAACAAGGCAGCTACTGATGAGCCTCTTCCTACTTTTTGGACACCCAAAACCGGAGGTTTAAGTCTCTCTCTGCTCCACCCCCCCAGATCCCCACTACTTCTACCTCACCTCTGAGGCTCTCTAGCATCCCTCTGGGAATATGTGTGGTCCCCAGCAAGGCCTTATCAGTACGAACTCTGAGTACTTTGGGAAGGGAGCAGCTTCAGCTGAAGATCCACCAGAAGGGAGCTTACAGAAACAGACTCCTCAGTGGATCTCCAGCTACGATCAGGACTACAGTTAAGTCGCCATCACATAATTCCTAGACGGAAATATTTTCAAATTGCATGGATTATTAACGTAGGCAACACAATTATTTACTCTTAATTATAGACATTAAACTATTTTACAAATAAGCACTGTAAAAGGTTATTTAAGGTCTTCCATGGGAGTGGTGGAAGGGTTTTTATTAATAAAAAAAAATTCATATAGGGAATTCCCTGGAAGTACCATGGTTAGGACTATACACTTTCACTGCTGAAGGTCCAGGTTCGATCCCTGGTTAAGGAACTAGCATCCCGACAGCGGCAAGATATGGCAAAAAAAGAAAAAAGTATGTAATAGAATTAGGAACAAAAACACCATTATTTGTGGATCCGAAGCAAGTTACCAGAGGATGGCAGCAGAAACTGACAGTGCCTCTGGCCAATAAAAGAGGCCTAAGGGTTAATCTTGCAAATTCTAAAATACAAAACAGTTCGTAAGGTTGTCCTCTATCCTTCAAACATTTCTCAGTAGGCTAGATATTTTAGGAGAGATGTCAACTTTTCTCAATGAAACTATGTCCACAGAAATCTGACTCGTGGATGAACTGATCCAAGAGGCGATACAAGAAACAAGTAGCACGCTTTGACATCTGCACATTTCAGAACGGCCCATTACACAAAACAGGAAGCCAAATCATGGGTTTTAAAAATTGTTTTATTTGGGAAAAGTGCGTCTTACAAAAGGGCAGCTGCAAAATACAGAGACCTCTGCAACAATTACTGTTGTTTTTATCTTTTTCTCTTTAAGTGAAAAGAACGAGTGATATCCGAGGCATCAGAGCAGTAGATGGACACATCCGGGGCACCTCCAAGTTATTTTCAGGAAAGAGCAACAAAACGCAAAGCTAAAATTTCCGATCGAGGAGTTGTTCTAACAATTTAACATTAGCTTATCTTGTGGATTACCACCCTCTGTTTCCCCTTTTAGTGGAAAAGCCTGACTTACTATAGCGCCAACCGATGACTCCACTACAGGAGACACCTTAGAATGTAGTTTTGAATCTCGCTGTCTAGCTGCAAAACTCGGGGATGGAATGAGGCAAATACCCACAAAAAAGGAACACAAAAACCTGACAAGAAACGCCTCAAATGAGGACAAAAGTTTGCCAAGAAGTGCCTGGACTGAAAAGTCTAGGAGATCATACAACATTAAACACAACTGTGGACCCAAGCCCTAGGTTGTGTTTAATACATGGCATAACCAGATAGTTTGCACTTCTATGGTTAAGCCCATTTCTCTATTTATACAGACAGAGCTAGCACTGCTCTATTAACAGCTACCAATAAACTGCTTTGTCCTTTAAGATCTATTTGCCACACGAGGCTGAAACCGCTAAACCGAGTTTTTTCGCTAAGGCTACAAACACTGTGTCTATGCAGGGATGGGAAGCTTGTCAAGCACTCACACTCACATATCCCAAGTCCATCAGCCTTGGGCAGTCAGCTTCCAACTCTGCATTATTTTCTTCCACTCCCATCTCTTTATATGTGTTCTTGCACAATTTTCCTATCAAGCTAAAGACAATAAAAATCTCAAATACATTCACACCTGGTTCTGGTTACCCAGTAGTAGTATTACTTGTGTGCAATGAAACAGAGAGACCAAAACCACAGGACAGGTGCACAGGGCGGGACCGACAGGACAGGGACCAGACAGAAAACACAGGTGTGCAGACTTTACCAGCAACCAAGCACCCACCTCCCCAGTCTAGAGCAGGAGGAGGCTACTTGTTCAGATCCTTCACCCATCACCCCGCTTCCTGGACCCCCAAAGCAGGGCCCAGCGCTGATACTTCTGAACCTGGAGTCCTCCAAAATGAGTCCTGGAAATCCAGGTACGCTCCCCTCAAACTGTGTGGATCTGATGGAAAAACATGACGCAACAAACCTACACTAACTGTCTGACAGTTAAATTCATGTTACAAAAAAACTAACTTTCAGATTTATTTTTGTAACTTTTTCAAACAGAGAAAACAACATACTCCTTGGGGAAAGGTGAGGGGTTGAGAAGACAGGCCCTGGGTGAAAATGATTACGACAGCACCTGGAGCTGAGAGGCCTGCCCAGGAGCGCGGTCAGGACAGCCGCCACCCCCCGAGGCCCGCTGCCGTCTGAGGCTGGGCAGACCAGTTCACGCGCCCCGCCGAGCTGCTATAGATCCAAGTCATAAAAATCTTCCAGCTCATCATGAAACAAGTCCCACTCGTCTTCAGAGTCTGTCAGGTCGTCGTCCCCACCTGCAGCCAAAAGCATAAGCAACATCTCGCCCAGCTCAAAGGTGACAACCTCCTCTTCGTCGTCAAAAGGGTTGCCGTTCTCTCGTTCCTCGATGAGCTCCCAGAAGTGGTTCCTTCGTTGGGCCTGTAAAAAACAAGGCCGTGATAGGGGTGGCACTGCCGGGCAGCATCTTCTAGTCTGTGGTTTCTAAGGCAAAACGTCCAGCACACCAGAGGGCATGACGAACCAAGACTTCTGATTTAGGGTTTCGACTTTTACCAACGCCTCCCCGCCGGTTACTCGGCACACCGTTTAGTCTAGAGCCTTAAGCGTTCTAGCTTTTCCTCTCATAGCCCTCCCGGTTTGCTGAGGTTGGTCTCCTCCTTTAATTCTCTAGTCTCTCACTCCTAGACCTGGGTCTTCGCCTTCCCCTGCCCCTGTCTGTGCGGGCCTCAGACTCAGCGTGTGGTATTTCCCCTCCTTTAAAAGAACAGTGAGAGTTACCCGGTATCTGCTTGATGTTCCCACTTTCTGTCTCTGTGGCTCCTCTCTACGGCCATCAGGGTACGCATGCTTGTAAAAACAGTTCCCTCCAAATGGGCAGCTCCCACGGCCTTCATCAAAATACCTGCACGCCTTGTTGCTGGAAAGGAAAATATCGCAACCCTTATTCACGGTGGATTTCAGGTCTGTATTCGACTATCATCCGGGGTTTCTTTAAAATGGGGAGGGAATAGAACCGGTACGTCTGTTAACAGCCCTCCCCAAGGTGTGTTCTTAAACATGTGTGTGCTACCGCATGAAAACACTGACTAGAACCAGAAACTGTTCAAGTCGAGCTGTTTAACAGCCCTAGAATTGCAGACCCAGCAGAGAGAGAACCTTCGAGAATGCCCACACACAAGAATACGGTAGGACAACTATGACACAGACTCGGGATAAGGCAGACCCCATTCCTGGGGAGTTAGCCATACCAGCAGTGCAGGCTTCATTATAACACAGCCCCTGGGCGTGCACCCCAGCGACTGTGTTACAGCAAGATACACACCAGGTAAACGTCATCAGGGGTGACAAACCGTACTGGGAAGTAAAAGAAAGGGTAGGAAGGAGGTAGGAGTGTATAATGCAGCACTGTTTCTTTTCAAAGTGAGCCCAAGCGACACGTTGGGATCTTAGCTTGAGAAAAGGCTGCAGTGCTCATACCTCATTGCCTCCTTGTATTTCTGAATGAGTTTCTGCTTCTCTTCTTTCTCCTCCACCCAGTACTCACTTGGAATGACAAAGTTAGATGTGATCCGGCATTCTGGGCAGGACCTGGGAAACAATGAACAGGCTGCAATGCAAATTCCCCTTTACAGGCCCACTCTCCTTCAAGGACACACCCTGGTGTGTCACCTCCAGATTTAAGGACTTAACTGAAAGGCAAATGGGCACTTCCTGCAAGGGTTCCACACAACTGACCATTTCCTTTTTTTGTAAGTTCAACTCAATGGCTAGCCAGTTCATTTAAAAAAGTAACTTTAGGTTAAAAAAAAACAACAACAAAAAGAAGACATTTCACACAGACTCCTTTTTCTTTCGTTTAAATAAATTTATTTCTTGTAACTTTGCTCTGTTTAGATTATGTAGTTTTTGTTCAGTTATGAGAACAATTTTTAAAGGATGGTGGATTATTGGCTAGCTTAATGGATGGAATAGGAAAGTGGAAAATGTAAAATGCCAGGAAACATACATTCAGAGCTAGATACGCTTCTTCTCTGAGCCTAAACTGGCTAATCCATTAAACACAATCTCCTCAGAAAAAAGCACGAAGATTCTACTAACTGATACATAGGGTTTTCCTCGTTCAAGTAAAAGTAGATATACCAACTAATCTAGAAGCTAGCTGAAATACAAAGAAGAACTCCCAATTAGAAGAATACCCCAGTTTCGAGATAAAATGCATGCATTTAAATGCGGTCCATCTGGCTGAAAGTTGGCACAAGATACTAAATTCTTCCCCAAAATAGAAAGCACAAACGAAGATTGGGGAGGAGTCTCACTTTATGATCTTGCTCTCAAATTGCTTAGCACTCCTCCACTTGCGAATACACTTGAGACAGTAGGTGTGGTTGCAGTTGGAGAGGATCCCGAAGCGGCGCTCGCTGGGGTTGGCCTTCTCGTAGACCACCTCCATGCAGATGCCACACACCATGTCCTTGCTGCGCTGCACTGCGAACGAGAGCTCCATGTCCTTCTCGTGGGCCTCGATGCAGGACTAGAGAGTGGACACAGAGGTGCAGTCAGGTCGGGGAATCATGATAGACCGCTAAGAACTCCTGTTTAGAGAGTCAAACAGCCAACTGAAAAGAGAATTGTTCCCAATATGACATCAGAGACAGTTTTGTTTACCAGGCCATACAGGTGTGCTGACCGAGGGACTTCACGATACTGTCAAGTCAAACTCTGAGGACTCAACTTCAAGAACTAAAGAATTACCCAGTTTTCTCTATCCTGCAACTCAACCCTGTAGTTACCCACATTACAGGCTATTTTTCATATTGTTTGTTGATGTACTCGTTTCTAGATGGAAAATGTAATTAGGATTAAGACTCTAATTTGCCACCTGTCAGAAAGTAAGAGTGAAGGAAACTAACATTTATTAGGTGACAATTATGTGCCAGGCATGTAAGTTTCACATTCAAAATAAAACAGTATTGAGATATATAGTTTCATATCATGTAATGCATTCACTCAAAGCATACAATGAAATGGTTTTCAGTACATGCAGAGTTGTACAAACATCACCTCAATCTGTATCAGGACATTTCCATTACCCCAGAGAAACTCCAAATCCACAGTCACTTCCCCTCAACACCCTCAGTCCTAGGCAACGACGAATCTGTGGATATGCTTATGCAGGGCATTTCATAAAAAATATGTGGTCATTTTGTGACTGGTTTTGCTCACTTGACAACATTTTCAAGGTTATCTATGTTGTAGAATATATGACTTTCACTTCTTTTTATTGCTGGGTAATATTCCATCGTATGGAGAGACCAGTTAGTTTTTCCATTTATCAGATGATGGATACTTTGGTTGTTTCCACTTTGGAGCCATTATGAATAATGCTATGAACACTCATGTACACATTTCTGTGTGGACATCACATACTTTTTATTTTAAATGAGGTATAATTGATATAACATTATACTACACATATTTTATTCTATAAAAAACATGCTAGTTATAATACCATGCTTCACCCCCACCCTCACAACCAAATTAATTTTTATTAAACAGAGATGATTATGATTAGAAGCAAAATTTCCTCTAATCAGGTTTGCAATACAGTATACTCACAAACAAAAAAATGATACAAATGGGCTTAAAACTATAGTCTGAAACCATCATACACTGCTAATGAGAATGTAAAATGGTACAATCACTGGGAAAAAGTTGCTCATATTAAGCACAGAGTTACCATATGACGTAGCAACCTTAATTTAAGGTAATTAAAATGTATGTCCACAAAACTTTATACATGCATGTTCAGGGGATTAGTCTTAATGGGCAAAATGTGAAACAACCCAACTGGAAAAACAAAACATCACACAGCCATCCAGAGGATTATTATGCAGCCATGAAAAGGACTAAAGTACTGATACACACTAAAACATGAACAAATCCTAAAAACATTATGCTACTGTTTTAGCCAGTCACAAAAGGCCACATATGATTCCATTCATAGGAAATTCCCATAACAAACAAAAAAATCCATGGAGACAGAAAGTAAATGAGTTGTTGCCAGGAGCTGGAGGAAGGGTAGAATGGAGACTAAAGGAGTTAATGAGTATTAAGTCTCTTTTCTGGGGAGAATGAAAATGTCCTAAATTAGAGAATATTGGTCATGGTTGAACAACTTCACAACTTATTAAAAACCAATGAAATATGCATTTTAGAAGAGTAAGCTGTATGGAACTTGAATTTCAGAAAAGCTATTGCTTTAAAAAAAGGAAAGAAAAAAGGGCAGGGGGCGGGGAAGCCCATAATCTGAGGTTTTAAAAGCCTAATTCCTTATAAAACAGTCAAGAAGGCCAGGAAGGGAAACAATCCTACTTAAAGAGAACCATCTGATTCACCCAGTGTCTCTCTGACATGAGCTGACAATGCTGTGAAAGGGCAAGGGCAGTTCTCACACCTGTTAGTGTGTGTGCTTCCTTCCGACTTACTTTTATATGTTGTGACCTCTGGGCGGCATCCACAGGATGGAGGACCTGCAGCCCGCACATGTCACACGCGTCCCCATGCAGATACGCGCAGTTCTCCCCGTAGCGGCACTCCCCCACCGCAGCATAGGGGCAGAGCTGCTTCTTGGTCTCCACCGCACTTTGCTCCTTCTCCGCGTCTTCCTTGGTCACTGAGCCCTGCAGGGGGGCTTCAGCAGAGGAAGGGGCAGCTGAAAAATGTTTAAGAGGGTGGTAAAGGTCCAAAAAGGTTAAGACAGATACATGAACTAGTCTCGCTAAAGAGGATAAGAAGAACTTAAGAGAAACTCCAAAATAGTCTATTGAAACTAATCCCCCACTCTTGAAAGAAATGAATGTCTTTTGCTACTAATATTTCCAAGATTAGCCTTGTTTAAAAAAAAAAAAAAGCTTTTTAAAAAAAGGTTTTGAATGTATTTCAACTGTACTGATTAAAGGAGATAAACATCTATTTTTCAAAACATTCTACATTCATTACTATTGAAAGTCAAGAAGTTTCTTTTGCTCCATCTGTTTTTTTTTTTTCTTTTAAGGTGGCCTAATTTAAGCTATTAAGACTAGGCTAAATATGAACATTGGAAGCAGGAAAGTTGTGAAAACTCAGCTAATTGATAAAACACTCTCCAGCCTTCTAACTCTTTTTTCTTCAAAGATACTCACTCCGGCCACAGTAGGGCTGCCCCGGAACAAACTCGATGGCATTCACCCAGTCTTCTGAACCGGCTCCTACAGTTGCAAAGTTTGAATTTCTTGACTCAGCTTCGCCCATATTCATATCAACAGTCGGTCCAACTGATGGGAGACTTGAGGAAGCAGCAGGGGATGACTTTGCAGTTAGATCTGTAGCAGTTGCTTCTTCCTGTTTCAGTGGCTTGCTATGTTCATATCTTAAAAAGAAAAGAAAATTTACAGTCAGCCATCACTGTCTAACCAGAAGCCTCTAGGTGGAATATACATTCCCAGTCCTGTCCTTGGGTTCTTTTCAAATTATGGTGCCTATGAATCATGTGGGAAATTGTTAAAAGGCAGATACCTAATTTCTGAGTCTGGAGTATAGCCCCTAATTTTGCATGTCTCTGACAAGTCCCCGCACGATGCCAATGCCACTGGTCCAAGGACCAGTTTGAGTAGCAAGGCCATACAGATTCAGGGCTCTACAAGTCAAACCGCCAGTGTCGCAACTATTTAAGTCTGTAACTGTAGTTCCAAAGCAGCCATGGCATTATCTAAACAGCTGTGTGTGACTGTGTTCCAATAAAACTTTACATAAACAGCATCTAGTCACATGTACCCTACAAGCCATAGTTCACCCACCCTTGCTGTAGACCATCTAGTACCCCTCAAATTCCACTCTCATTAGGAGTTTCAGGAGTTGACAATCTATTGTTACCATGGCACCTCTGCTTTAAAAAAAAAAAAAAAAAAAAGACTATGCAGCCAAAACTGACTGATTAAGCAAAGCAAGGCTGACACTCAAATCCGACAAGTAAAAATGTAGACCATTTTACCAACACATAAATTAAAATGCTCCTAATGTTAAAAGGGACAAACAGTATTTATAAAAATATACAATGTGTACTTCCTTTTCTCCTACATCCATCCACTCACCTACTTTTCTAAACTCTTACCCTATGCATTTCCTGATTCCTTGTCATCTGTAAAATTATCATTGAACCTCACCTCCAAATACAGAAAAAAACTAATTTCCCTCAAGAAACACCTTGCTGCCTGAAAAAATCCTCACAATTCTTAGAATATTTTAGGCTGTGAGATTCACTCAGACACAAGAAATTAATGATGAATGTAGTATTGGGTTGGCCAAGTTCATCTCGGTTTTTCCATAGCATCTTACAGAAAAACCTGAACCAACTTTTTGGCTAACCCAATCCATAAACTGTTATAATGTACAGTATGTATCTAGCGGTTCTTGAAATTAATTAACTCACTGGCAATACTAACCATAGGTCATCTGTGTTACAAGTGTCGTGTTTACATCTAAAAGATAAAACATGTCTAACTAAAGACTGCTCTTTAACATGGCAAACATATGCTGAGCTGGTTTTTATCATTATATTATCTCAAACCCTATTTCAACTCTTAAGCATTAGGTAACCTACTTTGAGTAGGTTGAGTATCTTGGTATCAGCCACGAAAACCCAAGGCACTTATTCAAGGCTGGAGTTATGCAAGCTAAAGATCATGAATATGCTTTTTCACTTGGACAGTCTCACTTCATCATCAAAAATATATTTGACATGACGTGTTAAACAGTGTTCTAGCTCTAATGTGACTCTAAAGCTGCCCTGTAAAACAGAGCAGCCATTAGCTATATCTAATTATTTACACTTACATTCAAAACTCAGTTCCTTGGTCCTTGCACTAGCTACATTTTCAAATGTTCAGTGGTCACACATAGCTAGCAGTTTCGTTTTTGGGCAGCAGATAGAAAGCATTCATGCTACCATACAAAGTTCTACTGAACAGCATTGCTGTTCAGCCTCAATGAATTGAGGTTGTAGAGCTTTAGGGAACCTTAGAAATCGAGTTCCCAGTACTCATATTTTAATTACGTTTGCAGCCTTTAACTTAGAAAAGAACCCAGGTTTTGGAATTAAGATGCCAGCTTCACCAATGAAGACAGCCTTCAGGGCTTTGAGGAAGTTTTAAAGGATTAAGTAAAACTAAATGTCAAGATGCGTAAAGGGTCTAAGAACTATTTTCAATGCCCATATTTTAGTTTCTGTTCTTTCTCCGTTGCCATATTCATTTAAAGAATTTCAGTGTAAATGACTCAAATATCTACTTAAAAACCAGAATTAGAATGCTTATTATCATCTATCAAATTGCAAATACGACGAAGTTGGGTTTTTTTATTTTTATTTGGCTGAGCTGGGTCTTAGCTGCAGCATGTGGGAACTAGCACCCTGACCAGGGATAGACTCAGGTGCCCCCTGCATTGGGAGTGTGAAGTCTTTGACACTGGACCACTAGCAAGTCCCACTACGAAGTTTTTTGAAAGGAGTGCATTTTGGTTTTAAGGTAAATTTATCAAGGAATCAACAAGATACAATATTTTTGATAGCACAGAATATTAGCAAGAAGGTTCACATGTGTAAACAGTGCAGAATAGATCTGTATAAAATATACTTCTGAAGTACAAATTTATGAGTAAGCACCATGAAAGATAGGGCACAAGAAAGAACTAACAAATTAAGAAAGAAAAAGCAAGACTCCTCTTCTGAAAGGAATTTGCTAAAAGCTAATGGTTCAGTGAAGCAGAGAGCTCTTCTTAGAACAGGAACTGGCCAACTACAAGCCTCAGGTCAAACCTAACTGGAGCTAAGAATGGTTTTGGCATTTTTAAACGCTGGAAAAAAAGATCATTTTATGATATGAAATTAAATTTCAATGTCCCAAAATAAAGTTTCACTGGAATCTAGCCACACTATTAGCTTATGTATTATCTAGGGTTGTTTTTGTGCTACAAGAGACCATATGGCCTGCCTAGCTAAAAATATTAATTCTCTGGCCCCATACTGAAAGTCTGCCAGCTCCGGCTAATCATATCTACTGGATTCACAGTCATGACAGTGGCTTTGTTAACATTATTAAATTAATTCTTTAATGAATTATCACAGAATCGCTGATCCTTTTTAGCCAAAGTGTTGAATGGGGGATTAATGCTGAGACAACACTGAAACCAATATTGTGTTTTCCTTTCGTATCTTGCAGAGTACTCTGATACAGTTTCCAGCAAAGGAAGTTTAATTTTTCTTCTACACAAAAGAACAACACTTCTTCATCTTGTTGGCTTGCAACGCCCACCACCCCACCCTTGTGAGGTTTGATATCTGCCTTTTAACCTTTTAATGTATAGGATTCAGTATGTCTACAGTGAAAACTCCTCCAAAGGGGAATTCCCTGGCAGTCCAATGGTTAGGACTCCATGTTTCCACTGCAGGAAGCAAGGGTTCAATCTTTGGTAGGGGAACTAAGATCTTGCATGCTGTGCAGTCAAAACAAACAAAAACCCTCCAAATGAAACAAGATCTGACATAACCATAGCTGTCAAAGAAGGTAATCCTGTCCCTTTCCCAAGTGGGTGTTCAGAAACAATGACTGGGAGTTCTGTGGCACTTACTAAGGACACTAAAGGAAATCAACCCTGAATATTCATTGGAAGGACTGATGCTGAAATCCAATACTTTGGCCACCTGATGTGAACAGCCAACTCATTGGAAAAGACCCTGATGCTGGGAAAGATGGAAGGCAAAAGGAGAAAGGGGTGGCAGAGGATGACATGGTTAGATAGCATCACTGACTCTATGGACATGAAATTGAGCAAGCTCCAGGAGATGGCAAAGGACAGGGAGGCCTGGTTTGCTGCAGTTCATGGGGTCACAGAGTTGGATATGACTGAGAGACTGAACAACAAGGATGCTACATCTTGGACAACAGTCCTGAGCAACAAAGAACTGGCTTGACTAAATAACAGGGCCCCGTCATGCAAAACGAATACAGCAACACTTCTGAACTGTTGGAAACTAGGGTATCATCTTTCATTTATAAACTACTGCCTTCATGAGGAGTTAAATTATTCGAAATCCCTGGACATTGGTCAGGTTGTATAACAAGATCCTTACATAAGAGATAGTTCCCCCCACCTCAATGTCAAGTTGGAGTATTTATTTCATCTATTAAAATGTTATGTTTCTCAAAAAACCCCAAAAAACCCTACATAGTAAGAGTGAAAAGTAGGCTTAATCCTCCAAGTCAATTTTTAACAAGAAAACAGTCTTGGAAAGAGCCCATAAAATTCCTTCCTTAGCTATTCTATAATCAAGCTCTTAATAATCACCTGTATCAGCCAGTCCCAAACAATTGTCACCAAACTTTCCTCTCAGGCAGACTATTAGGATATAGATTTCTCTAATTCCTTTCACTTTATCCTAAGAGCTCTAAAGCCACCTCAAATCAGGATCATTCTCCCTAAAAGGGAGCTGTATACCCTTACTAAAAAGAAAACTAAAATTGTCTCCCACGAGGAAGCCCACTCTAAATACAGGGTTATGCAGAAGATGGACTTCTATACAGATGTCCCAAGGAGAACATGGAATGCTGTTGGGGCTGGCAGAGGTCCCTGAAAAATAAGCTGATTTAACACAAAAGAGTCTAGGATTTAGTTCGGATTTCTCCATTTAACCTTATTTCCCAAACATTTCAGCTCTATGGTCCAATCAGAGGGGTACCTCTTCTGAAATAAGAGGTTCATCTGTTACCAGCCATACTCATGCAGAGTCTATATTATATCTCTCTGCTCAGCACCTCAGAGTCCATCTCCACTCTCGCCCATGTTCAATTCCTCTCTCCCTATAGTGATAAGGTCTCTCAACTGACTGCCTAGTCAAGGAACACAACTGCCCTACAATTAAGTTGGACCACCCTGCTACAAAGGAGCAATCGCTCATTTCTGGTAGGATTAGATTTTTAACACTTTTGCCCTCTTTAATATTGTCAAAAGACATATCTGGGTTATTTAGTTTTAGTTTTTTTTCTTTTTGAGGAGTGTCACTGTATCATTTTTTTCCTCTCCAGCAAAACTGCAACAATTTAGCAGAGGGCAAAATGATGGACTACATGGAAAGAATCTTTTCCTTTTTCTCTCCTCTTAATTAGATTTCCTAGTAAAAAAGATGTGAGGTAACCTAGTATCAATATCCTGCTCATCAATAATTTCTTAGTCTTTTGAACTCTAAGCATTTGAACCCCAATAGCTGACACAATTCTTTTCTGCTAAAACTGGATATGACATTGTCAAAATATCTTATCTAGTGATGGTCCTCCCTTCAACAGGTGGAGCCCAATTTCTTTCCCCTTGTACATGGGCTGGACTTAGTAACTTGCTTGTAATAAACAAAATATAGTGGAAGTGACAGCCTGCAACTTCTGGGACTAGGTCATAAAAAGGCATTGTTGCTTCATTCCTGACAACTCTCTTGAATCACTTACTCTGGGCATAAGTTAGTGTGAGGATGCTAAAGCAGCCCTAGGGAAATGTTCACCAGGCGAGAAACTAAGATATATGAGTAAGCCATCCTCAAACTGGTCCTCCAGCCCCCATTCAAGACTTGCAGAGGATGGCAGATGCTGGCAGCCCGGCTGAAATCTTGGCCGCAATTTTTTGAGAGCCTGAGCTAGGACCACTCACCAAGCTAAGCTACTCCCAGATTCCAGATCCCAGCAACCATGAGATAATAAATATCTATTGTTTCCAAGCTGCTAAATTTCAGGGTAATTTCTTTAACATCAATAGAAAACTAATACTCCTAGGTATTTTGTAAACTAGCTCTACCCAATGGCTAGCAGAACCCACTGCTGCTGAATTACAGTTTGATAGGACTATGGTACCAATGCAATGAAGAAGGAGAGAATACTTAGTAACTGACCTCTCTTGGTTCTCCACCATTCTAGGAAACCAGAGACACTGCTAAAGCATTTTCCATAATGTCAGCTTATAATTTAGTCTCGCAAGCTCACGTGGTTTAGGGCAGTTTAGTTGGAATGGCAAGCCCTCTTCAGTAATAACCTAATACACTGTCCCAAACGCCTACAATCCCGTTTTCCCTCCATAATTCAACAATCCCGTTTTCCCTCCATAATTCAATCTAATAGAGAACTGAAACCAGTCCCAACTGGTCAAACATGCACCTTATTCTTGGTTCTTAAAGAGGAAATCCCATTAACAAACACGCCTTCACCACACCTTACCCCTGGGTTTGCCCAACATGCTCCTCAGGCACTACTGAAACTTAGGACTATATTACAAACGCATTTGGTAAACGGAATAATACATTCTTTCCAAGTGAGAGATCGATCTATCAGAGGGATGAGAGATCTAGCTATGAGAATGTGCTAACACTCCTAAGGGACACTTTTTAAAGTGCTATTCAGGGAATCCCCTGACAGCCCTGTGGTGAGGACTTGGCGTCACTGCCATGGTCCGCATTCAATCCCTGGTCAGGGAACTCAGACCCTACAAGCCACACAGCAGTACCACTGCAGATCGATTATTTACAAAGCTGTTGCAACTTCACGTTTTACTCTCAGTTTTTTCTCCCAACCTCCCCATCCACCCCAAACAAAACTAAGTTGGAAACGAACTCTTACCTGCAGCGGTCTCCATAAACACAGTACCCTCGCTGAAAATACTTGCATACTACGCCATATGGACTGTCCGAGAGGTCGTGTGAGTAGCGACAGTTGTCTCCTTCCTTACAAACCCCATGCATGAAATACCTGTGAGACCAAGAACCACAAGCTGGATTACAAGCCAGTACTCAATTCATGACTGACACATTCTTTTCTGTTTTATTATTATGTATTTTGGTTGCACTAGGTCTTTCGCGCAGTGTGCGCGCTTAGATCTGGCATGAGAGATCTTAGTTCACCAACCAGGGATTGAACCCGGGCCCCCTGCCTTGGAAGCATGAAGTCTCATCCACTGGTAAGTCCCCATGGCCAATATATTCTACCACTAACACATGAGCACTAACTCGATACTAGTAATACATTCTTTTATATTCTTTGTACACAAACATGAGAAGTGAACACAAAGATAGTTGAACTGGACCATATAATCATAAAATTATCTATAATGGTACCACAGGAAGGCTGCCTGTAGACAGAGGCACCAATTTAGATTTAAACTTTGAGGTCATCCTTAATCTTGTCTCTACAGGTTGTCTGACCACTGCTCTCAATTTACAGTCCTATAGATAGCTTCTTGTTTTCCACTAACTTTAGTCATAATTTTTATCTGCAGCTTTATCTGTAAAAAAAGAAGAAGAAGAAACAATGTAAACTGAAACAGATCAGACTACTGTATGTTTCAATTCTTTGAGAAACCATTTTAATTCTTTAAAAGTCACATGTGAAAACACAAGTAACATTTGTTGCAAAGGTATGGGCAAAAGGAAATCACTTTCTGTCCTTCATTTAGCAGACTCTTGTTCCTCTGCCTTACAGGAGAACATGTGTAGCTAACTAGAAATTTCCAAAAACTGAGTTTGACTCAGTTTCTAAGAAGACTTGGGAATTTGCTTTGTTGTTGTTCTGTCACTAAGTTGTGTCTAACTCTTTGCGACCCCGTGGACTGCAGCACACCAGGCTCCCCCATCTTCCACTAGCTCCCGCAGTTTGCTCAAATTCACATCCATTGAGTCGGTGATGCCATCTAAATATCTCATCCTCTGCCATCCCCTTTTTTGCCTTCCATCTTTCCTGGCATCAGGGTCTTTTCCAATGACTCAGCTCTTGGCATCAGGTGGCCAAAGTACTGGAGCTTCAGCTAGAAATGCAATTTTGGACACCTTCCCTTAGACCTACTAAATTGAAAATGGGGCTGGGGCCAAGCAGAAATCTGAAGTAACTAAGCTGATCAGGGAAGTGATATGGGTCTTATTTTTTGTAAGATAACTCTAATAAATAGAATCACCACCACACCCTCCATCCTCCCGCTCATCCTCTCATCACTGACTTTGGTCTCTTTCTCTTGAACAGAATTATGAAGATTTAATTTTGGCAAGTCATAACTGCCCCAAATATGCATTTATGTACAGCTGGTATGCGCTTCCCAAGTGGCTCAGTGGTAAGTGGTGAAGAATCCACCTGCCAATGAAGGAGACACCCTGGATCAGGAAGATACGCTGCCTGGAGTGGGAAATGGCAACCCATTCCAATATTTTTGCCGGGAAAATCAAATGACAGAGGAGCCTCGTAGGCTACAGTCCATGGGATCACAAGAGTCAGAGAAGAGTGGGACAACATAGCTGGTACAGAGTAAGGGAAAGTGTCTAATTCCTAGGTTTAAGTGTCACAGTTATCTACAGATGGAAGGTAGAATAGCAGTAAGTACCCCACTTGTCCACTGGATTGAATGATGTATAGAAGAGATTCAGTCATATTTACTTAAAGGAACCTTGAAGAAGGCTGCTTCAAATTGAAATGTGAAAGGTTCTATTCAGATTACTGGCAAATACATACCTTCTATGTAAAGGTAGAAAGAAAAAAATGTAACATCTTGATAGGAAGAGCTGTAATTAGCAAGATCCTGAAGTGCCCAAGGGTTTCAGTCCATGACGAAATGTAAGACTACAGTAGCAGAAGTCAAATTCTAATTGTAATTAACCTAATTTCAACTGTTTTCAGGCTTAACAATCTAACAAGGTCTGAACTTTTGCACAACTATAGGGCAACTTTCTGCAAGCTTTGAAGCTGTCTGAGCACCACCTACACAAATCTTAGTTCCCCCTGAGATTTAAAACTTAAAAATAAAAAAATGAGCACGTGTTCAGTAAGTAGCAGTTGTACAACGTCTTTGCTCATGTTCATCTCCACATCTCTCCTCTGTCCTGGCAGGCAAACACCCTGACTATATTTGTTTCCAAGGTACACACTTTACCAATCAGTTAAGAAAGACTAAGGCAACCAACAGGGAAAGACCTGGATGTCATGCCGTAAGATTTTAAGCAACTCAAGTAATTTAGCCAGGAGAAGACAAAGGAGTAACCTCCAGCACTATTCCTGGCAAAGTAAATATATGTAGGAAGTTACATCATAAATCTGATTCAACGTAAGGACTGAGAACTAGAACTATTCAGCAATGGCATAAGCTACTGAGATCCAGAACTAGCAGCACCGAAGGAACTCAAGCAGACACAAAATCACCTGATACTGTGACATCAACGGAAACACTAGAATACAAGCCCTAACTAGTTACTGCCAAATACTAAGCATTATTTTACAGGGGCGTTTGGCACATACTGTCTGGGTTTCTGGTTTGTTTTTCGTGCCTTTTGCCTCTCAGTCTTCACAGTGATATCCCTCCTTGCCAACACATCTCTACATCTAAGAGATTATGACATGATAGTGTAAGTTACAACAGAGAGAGGAAAAAATGTCAACTCTTCCAAGAATTTCTCCCATTACAAAACCAATCAAGACACAAGCACTTTTCTTTTTTAAATGCCACCACCAAAAGCCATCACCCAAATTCATCTTGATGACATTGTCCAGGCTGAGTTGCCTTTGTTGTTAAAGGCTGGGCCAAAGGATCTCTAAGCCTCCTTCCGCCTTGAAGATTCCATGATGCCAACCAGACATTGTCTGGTAATAAACACAAATACAACTGACTAGAATCCCTGACTGCTGCACCTCTTGGAAACCTAAGTACTTTTACCAAGATACATACAAGAAACCCCAACAGCTTGTGAGGGTACAAGAGAACCAAACAAGACCCTCAAAGTACTTATAGGTAGGCATCTGGGATTGTTAATAGAAATTACATAATGTTAAGTAAGTTGGCAGTTAATCACTTAATCTGCTGTGACATTTCTTACTTTGTTACTTAATTCTTGACAAGTACATGTACCCTGGGCGTCCCTATTTCTCAAACCAGACTGCAAATTCCTGGTGTTTAAGAACCAGAGTTTATTCTGCCTTTTATCTTCTAAACGACCTGTACACATAATACTTGCTGCTGCTAAGTCACTTCAGTCGTGTCCAACTCTGTGCGACCCCATAGACGGCAGCCCACCAGGCTCCGCCGTCCCTGGGATTCTCCAGGCAAGAATACTGGAGTGGGTTGCTATTTCCTTCTCCAATGCATGAAAGTGAAAGGTGAAAGTGAAGTTGCTCAGTCGTGTCTAACTCAGCGACCCCATGGACTGCAGCCCACCAGACTCCTCCATCCATGGGATTTTCCAGGCAAGAGTACTGGAGTGGGGTGCCATTGCCTTCTCCGCACATAATACTTAGCAGTGTCTAAATTAAAAATTTCAACTTGCAAGTTACAATTTCATTGTTTCAATCCCCCACACTCAGGAAAACTAGAAGCAATAGCATTTCTATTTTACAGAATTCCTCTAATAAAAGTTATCAAAACAGCCTGGTGGGGGCAGCATAACACAGTTCTTTGGGAAAACTATATCTAGGTTTTTAAGCTGTGAAAATAACACAATGAGATAGAATTTTTAACAGAAATATTTAGAAAAGAATAACCAACAAGAAAGTACAGAGGATTCTGAGCAATTAAAAACAAATTTCCAACATCCAAACAACTTCTAAGGATTATACCCTTGAAGAAAATAGTCCTAGTCAAATTCCTAGATACAAGGGGAAAAGAGGCTCAAACTAGAACACAGCACTATCCTGAATTCTCTTCAAGGGAGATTTTGCTATCAAACACAAAGCAAATATTTATAATGCAGTGCATTCCTGCATTTCCTTCAACATCTAGCTCTATGTCTCCCATTGTAAGCACACAGATACTTATTTACAGAATAACTGAATGAGGTTAGTCCCAGAAAGATAGATACATGTTCTATTGAGACCTATAATTTACAAGGGTTTCCTCTTCCTCCTCCTCCTTTAAGGAAAGCAGAGGAATCCTACAAGCACATATGAAAGTGGGCAAGTTTAGGTGTGGATTTATCAACATCAACTTAAGCATCTATTGAGTTTACCAGGCACTGAATAAAGCCCTACAGATACAATGATAAACAAAACAGGGCCCCTGTTCTCGAAAAGCTCAAAGTTTACAATAAATGAATGAATATATATCTGGTATTCCCCTAGACAAAGAAGAAAGATTTTTAATAGATCATGTTAGTACTTAAAACAAACTGAAAGTAATGTCAAGTATTAAAACTCAAGACATTAGTTAGTCTGTACTTTTTACTGGATAACAGTTTCAGGTAAAAGCTATAGGTTGCTTTATATGAAAAACAACAACAGCGTTTCTAACCCTGTATCTGATACATAATGCTTGTTAGAAATAGCTTACTCGATGATGTAAATTTCTTAAATATATGAATCTATTAGGGTTCATGTGCAAGAAACTCTCGCTGGTCCCGGAGTGACCTAGAATATTTCAGAAACTGAAAGATCTAAAGGCAGGCAAAGAGGAATTGATTAGTCTAGTGAGCTGTTTTGAATTCTCATGACACCGGTAAGGAACTAGAAAAGGGGAAGTAGATCAGGGAAAAGTTTCTAACAGAGAGGAAAGTAAAGTGCAGAAGTGACAACGATTCTCTGCAGACATGAGTTGAGCTCAGACACAGACACAACAGGATAATAATGAGACAAGTAATATATAAAGTAATGTCAAGCTAGCGATGGGTATTCAAAGCCAAACAATAATTGAGATTAGAGTCGGTGTGTATTGATAAAATTAAGGCATTGCATGGAGTTCTTAAAGAATCCACATATTAAAGGATGATTATTCTCAGTGCATGCAGACAGATTGGAACTGTAGGGTAAAAGGCTAGAAAATTCAGGAATATAAAGGTTACACTAGTTTATTTTAAAAGATTCAGCTAGCAGATATAAATCAATTGCAGCATTGCCGAGTAAACAGAAATAACAGACTCAAAGATCTGGTTCCATGAATAGGAATTCTTAAATTCTCACTCTTTGGGATACTGCACAAGTATTCTCAGATCTACAGATGACTGAAAAAAGCTACCTAAAACAGCTTTTATGCTTTCTCTATTCCGTTATTGAAAACAATTAAGCTTACCATTCATGTCTTAAATGTATCATATTAAGCACCGAGAACGCTTCACCCCTGTTAATACCAGGACAGTGAGTTCTGTATATTAAAAATATTTTCAAGTATTGATATTTACATGTAAATTACCCCCACCTAGGTGAATAACGGCGTTTCAACTGATTTTTCAACCGACAGAAAAACAAAAGCTTCTAGTCGCTTACTGATCACTTAAGAAAAAAACTCAAGTACGACATCCAATTAAATGCCCTTATCTTAGACGCACAGCCGCCACACGTCCGCATACCCGCCCTCTGCTAATCACTTATTTTTTTCAAATATGTTCATCTGACATCCCAAACCCAAAACAAAATCCCTCTCCCTGCGGAGCGACGAGCTCCCCGACTCCCTTAAGACGCGTGGACTTGAAAACAAGACACCTTCTAGCCGGGGGCGGGGGGGGGAGGGAACGGGAATGCCGGCTCGTATCACCTAAGGCGGTGGAGAAGACCCCCCCGCCCCGGGCCGGCACTCGGTTCGGAGACAAAGCTCAGAACCGCCCAGTCCGGTAACACACAGGAGTGGAAATCACAAAAGCTCCCCGCTCCGGGCGGGGCCCGAGACCAGGGAAGACGTTACAAACGGATGACACGGCGGCGGGGCCGGCGGCCGGGCCCCCCTTCTCGCCCGCGGGCCCGCGGCGGCAATCCCCTGCCCGGCAGGGCTGCGGGGAGGCGGTCTCCGGGCCACACCGCCAAACCCCCTTTTGGAACCGGCGAGCTCGCAGGCCGGGGGTTGGGGTGGGGGGATCGGCGACAATAAAAGGAGGGAGGAGTCAGCCCACCTCTCTCCCCGCGCGCGCCGCGCCGCGCCGCTCGGCCCGGTGCGGGGAGGCGGCGGGCGGTGCAGCGGCTCCGCAGCGGGGCCGCGCGCCCCCGCCTCGGCCGCCGGCGGGGGTTGACGCAGCGCGGCGACCGCGGGGACTGCAACGCCGGCTCGCCTCCCACCTCCGCCCGCCCCCGGCCGGCCGCCCGGCCGCCCAGCCGCCCGCCCCCTTCCTCCGCGGGCTCGGTCCCCTCCCCGCGCCCGGCGCCGGCCGCTCTGCGTCTCACCTGCAGGTGACCTGCTTAGTCCAGCCGCCGCCGCCGCCGTCGCTGCCGCCTCCCCCGCCCCCCGCCCCCGGGGACAGCGAGGTGACTGCGGGGATAGGGGTGGGGGAGGCCGCTGCCGCCGCCGCCGCTGCCGCTCCTGCTCCTGATGGTGTGGCTGTTGTTCCGGGAGCTGCAGCCTCCGCCATTACTGTTTATCCCACACAGCAATGGCGCCGGAACTTCCGGGATCACATAATTCCGGTCCGGCCGCGGCGAGGAGAAGGCGGCCAGGCAACGGGTGGGGAGGGGAAGGACACTGAGCGGCCGCTCGCTCCCCTCGGCCCCGGCGTCGCGTCGACGAGCGCTCTCGCCGCTCGAACTGCGGGGCCGGGGCCCGAGCGCCCCCTCGGCCCGCCCCCAGCGCCCTCTGATTGGTGGACGAGGCGGCTCCGCCCGGGAGGGGCGGGGCGAGGGCGGGCTCCCCCAGGTGAGCGCCCACCCCCGCCCCACCTACTGCCCCCAGGCTCCACGTCTAGGGAACCAAAGTCCTCATTTCAAGGGCACTCACCTCAAGGAGTCCTTCCCAGTAGAGGCTGGTGCAGTGGAGAGGCGGAAGTGGGATGGGTGGGCGGCTCCTGAGTTTGAATCCAGACTTTCCTGGCTCTCCCAGTTAACATAACTGGACGAACTTGGGCCGGATACCCATTCTCTCTAGCCTCAGTTTCCTTATACGAGTAGGCTTTATATGTGTGGCAATTCACTGAGCTTTTAGTGCCTGGCCAAACGAAATACTTTCAACAAATGTTCTCTCGTGTTCTTCCCGTTGGCGGTGTGATCTCTCAACCCAAGAGAAGAGCAAGGTGGCTAAGCAAAGGCTGTGCAGTCAGCTTGTCTCCCTTAACCTCTGGCCATCTCTCATTCCTAACAATGTAGTTTTGAGTCAGTTAACTTACCTCTTAGTGTTCCTCCTCTCCGTCTGTAAAATAAAAAGAATTTTAAAATAATACCAGGACTACCCCCAGAGAGTCTCCCCTGGTGGCTCAGATGGTAAAGAATCCGCCTGCAATGGGGGAGACCTGGCTTCGGTCCCTGGGTCGGGAAGATCCCTGAGTTGGGAAGATCCCCTGAAGGAGGGCATGGCAACCCTCTCCAGTATGCTTGCCGAGAGAATCCGAATGGACAGGAGTCTGGCGGGCCACACACAGTCCATGGGGTCGCAAAGAGTCGTACACGACTGAGCCACTAAGCACACCTCTCTGAAGCACAACATCTCTGATGATGGTTGTGAAACTTAAAGTTCATGTAAAACCCTTAACAGTGTGCTTCACGCTACAGTTTTAATAGGTATTGAATAATAAAAGCTGTCTGAAATATCCCAGCTTCAAAGAGTTATTTCTAAAACCAGGAAAATTAAAAAGTGCTTACTCTTACCTCCCCGTTAATGCCCCCGGTCCACTGAGATGCTGCATACTAAATCCTGAGCAGTTTTCCATACGCCCTTAAATTTGCTTTTTTACATAATCTCTTTACCTTGAGAAAGTGAAAATTCATCTCACAGATAATCAGACCACAATGTACCCAACAGACGCGAACAAGGACAGTGGCAAAGCCAACAAAAAACAATGTTTCCCTCAAGGCCACAGCATGGCTGCAAAATGACTGACAATCCCCTTTTGAGAAAATGCAGCATTTTTACTAATGACTTGCCCAGCCCCGCTTCATTTCTCCCTCCGTTACCAAGTCCAAACTCAATCTGCTTGCTGATGACAGGCCAATAAACTGAGAGATGAGCTGTAGAGGCCAGGAATAGGAAAGTATCACCTGTGGACCGAGGTGATAGCAGACTAGGTCTTTGAAATACCATCCTATGGGGGCCTGGATGCCAGTTTCTTTTATAGAACAGGGAGAGACAGAAGGTGAAGAAGTAAAGTAGCTTTATCTTGCAAAATTGGAGGGACTGTGTTAATCACTTTTTTTTTGCAGCCATTGACAGGTGGGCATGGTCAGATTGTCTCCCAATGAGTGGAACAAAGCCACTTTAGTTTAACTTGAGGGCAGAAGGCAGGGTTCCCTGAGGGAGGCCATAATGTATGATTATCATAACAAGAGCAATGACAATCAAGGTTTAAGTCAAAGAATCAGATCCAACATGGAGTCAGACTTGGCTCATCCCTGTTACCTGAGCTCCCAAAGATTTATAAGATACCCAGTTCCTAAATTGCTGCACCTCACAACAGCACCCAACCCAGAGCTGGTCTTCCATCTACTCGTGCTGTTATCCAAAAAGAGCTTCAATCCTGTGAGAAGCCCTTCCCTATTCCCTTTTCCAAGATGCCCACCTTCCTCCCCCGTGTGGCCTTCCCTGCTGCAGCAAGTTAACCTCTTTGTTGGACTACAGGTGTGTTCCTGGTAGTTTTATCTGTTAGGGTTTACCTGTTAAGTAACAACATTTTTCTTGGAGAGGGGCACAATGCACTGCCTGCAGGATCTTAGTTCCCCCACCAGGAATCGAACCCTTGCCCCCTACAGTGCAATTGCAGAGTCTTAACCACTGGACTGCCAGGGAACTCTTTGCTCTATTTTTATTGCATAGTTTTCACCTTCTAATTACTATAAAATTTGCTTTTTTTTTTTTTTTTTGGTCTGTTTCTCCTAGCTAGAACATAAGCTTTGTAAGGCCAGGGATCTTTGCCTATTTTGTTCTGATATATCACAAGTCTCTAGAACTGTGTGCAGCATATAGTAGTTGTTCAATAAAATATTTGGGTTATGGATGAAAGAATTCTCTGATGTTAGAAAAGTTACTATGCCTTGTTTCACCATATATATCAATGGGAATAATGATGTTTTGTCTTATAGGGAAACAAAATAAAGAGTCATCTCTTTCTCTGGAAGAACATTTTAGCACAAGGACAATCCATGCATTTCTTCACACACAAAACATTTATCAGTGATTCTGCTGAGCCAGTGCTACCCAAACAGGTTATATAGAAATCATGAGCAAGTTTTAGTGCCTGAACATAGTAGCCAGGTGACACTGGGCAAACTCCTGCCTTAACTAAGTCAGGTGAAATAAGTCTAGTAATACGCCTTCCTTATAAGTATTTAGTGAGTTTATATATAGATAGATATACATGTACATATATATATATATATACATATATATATATATATATATATATATATATATATATGGCTCAAGGAACAGTCCCTGGACATAGTAACCGCTAGGTAAGTATTTGCTATTGTTTTCATTGATGATGTTATATAATAGCAAAAAGGGTTGCCAGATTTAGCAAATAAAAATACAGGATGCTCAGTTAAATTTGAACTTCAGATAAATAACAAATTGAGTTTCAGTGTAAGTATAATCCCAAATATTCCATGGGATATATACATAAAGCATTTGCTGTTTGTCTGAATTTCCAATACAACTTGGAATCCTATATTTTATCTGGCAGCCCTACATCAGAACGATACTTGGAGCTTTTCAAAGGCCTTTCGCCCACCTTGTCTATTTTTTTCAAGTTTTTGAAGTTGGATGAGCACAGATGACGTTGCCCCTTTAAATATGAGAAGATGAAGTTGGAGAGACAGGCAGAGATGCTGTGTAGGATCACACACGCTGTGAGTGACAGAGGATAGCTTGAATCTTGGGAATTTTAGCTGTGGGGCTAGTGTTCCTTCCCCTACTGGTGCTGAAAGTCAGGCTCTCCCCCAGAGGAACTTTTTAATTTAAAAGGGAAGACTACAGAGTGGCCGAAGCAGAAGCAATCCCACTTATTGGTGTCTGCTGAGTGCTACAAAATTAAAGAAAGTATAAGAGATAGGGCTGGCATCCTGCCAAGCCACCAAGGATTCTATTCCTGAGAGCAGATCTACTTGATATTGTGTTGCACAAACTTTGAGAATCTTAATGTGGAAACTCTACACCATAAACACCAATATCAATCTTCCTGTTATTTTCTTTCCAAAGGGAGTTTGAATAACGATTTGGTTCCTGTAAAAACACTTTATATTTTCACATAGGTCAATGGTTCCCTGCTTTTTTCAGTCTAAGTATCCTCTCCTACGGTCTATGGATTATTTTGTATAAATGCTTTGTTACTTTTTGGTTTATATAAAAAAGTTTTCTTGTATGGGACTTCCCTGGCAGTCCAGTGGTTAAGACTCCATGCTTCCACCGCAAGGGGCATAGGTTCAATCCCTATTGGGGAAACTAAGATCGCACATGCCTTGTGTAGCATGGCAAATAAAAACTACAATAATACAGTCATGTGACTAAATATTTTTAAAAGTGGAAAAGGACATGACAAAGATTCTCTCCTTGACCACATTCTGCTCAGGACCCGCTAAACTTTTCAATGAGGCCTCAATTTTTGTATGTCCACAATTTTAGCAAGAATCCTCTTAAATTGGTTTAGCCAGAATCCTCCATTCTCTATATCTGATCCCCTTCCATATCTGATCAGGTGGTGGCTCAGATGGTAAAGCGTCTGCCTGCAATGCGGGTGGCCCAGGTTCAATCCCTGGGTCAGGAGGATCTCCTAGAGAAGGAAATGGCAACCCACTCCTGTATTCTTGCCTGGAAAATCCCATGGACAGAGGAGCCTGGTAGGCTACAGTCCATGGGGTCGCAAAGAATCAAGAATCAGACACGACTGAACGACTTCACTTTCACTTTCTTTCACTATCTCAGGTGATATCTCCTGCCCTGGCCTGCCTTCACTAAGAATCTTGTTATGTCACTTTAGCCAGAATCCCCACCCTCCTTTCCTCTTAGAATGTTCCATCCAGTTAACCCCCTCACCCCTCATTCTGCTCCTTGGCTATAAATTATTAGCAATCTTTTAGTGCTTCGATTAATATTTTATATATGATGTTTTGCACATGTGACATTATGTCTGTAGGATAAATTCCTAGAACTGGCATTGCTGAGTCAAAGAGAATGGGGGTCAGTGACAGTCACAGACTTGACCAAAGCATCTTCCAATATGCAGACCCACCAACAGTGTATAAGGACCCTGCCTGCAAACACCCTCTCAATCCAAAATAGCCATCAAACTTTGGGATATTAGCAATCAGGTGGGGAAATAACATTTCAGTGTAGTTGGCTTTTTTTTTTTCAGTGCAGTTTTAATTATTTCTCTATTTTAACTTTTTTCCTTTTTCTTTCTTTTTTTCAAACTTTTTTTTGTGTGTGTGGTTGTTTTTTTTTTCCTCCGTGTCAGGTGACTTGCGGGATTTTAGTCCCTGACCAGGGAGTGAACTCTTGCCTTTGGCAGTGAAAATTCAAAGTCCTAATGGTGCTGAAAACTGCCTCTCTGCACTGGTGCTGGATTAAATTTTGGAGACAGAGTTTTAGACAGAGGTTTGGATGAAATATGTACTACAAGGGCTTCCGTTGTGGCTTAGACAGTAAAAAAAAACCTGCCAGCAATGCAGGAGACACAAGTTCGATCCCTGGGTTGGGAAGATCCCCTGGAGAAGGAAATGGCAACCTACTCCAGTATTCTTGCCTGGAGAATCCCATGGACAGAGTAGCCTCGTGGGCTACCAGGTGAAATATAAAAGGATAGTATTGTTTTGCCAAGCAAAGGGATATACAGCAGGTTCCTGCCTCAAAAAACTGTGTCCCAATGCTAGATGATTTCATGAGGAGTCTTTTTTTTTTTCTTATTGTTAATTTTATTTTTATTTTCTGGCTGTGCCACTTGAGATCCTAATTCCCTGACTAGGGATTGAACCTGCACCCCCTACATTGAAAATGCAGAGTCCTAACCACTAGAACATCAGGGAAGTCCCTGACAAGGAGTTTTATAACAATACTTTAAGAGTAAATAGCATCACAGACTTAATGGATGTGAATTTGAGCAAACTCCAGGAGATAGTAGAGGACAGAGGAGCCCAGCATTACAGAGCCTTGGACAACAATTTCAAGGGTGTGGTTGCTGACAAGGTTAGGGTGTGGGCAGGGTCCTCTAATCTTGATGAGCTTCTCTGGTTCCTTTACACTTGCATAGGTGGTTTCAAACAGTAATGCTGAAGAAGCTGAAGTTGAAGACCTACAAGACCTTCTAGAACTAACACCCAAAAAAGATGTCCTTTTCATTATAGGGGACTGGAATGCAAAAATAGGAAGTCAAGTGTTACCTAGAGTAACAGCAAATTTGGCCTTGGAGTACAAAAGAAGCAGGGCAAAGGCTAGTAGAGTTTTGCCAAGAGAATGCACTGGTCATAGCAAACACCCTCTTCCAACAACACAAGAGAAGATTCTACACATGGACATCACCAGATGGTCAATATCGAAATCAGATTGATTATATTCTTTGCAGCCAAAGGTGGAGAAGTTCTATCCAGTCAGCAAAAACAAGACCGGGAGCTGACTGTGGCTCAGATCATGAACTCCCTATTGCCAAATTCAGACTGAAATTGAAGAAAGTAGGAAAACCACTAGACCATTCAGGTATGACCTAAACCAAATCCCTTACGATTATACATTAGAAGTGACAAAGAGATTCAAGGGATTAGATCTGATAGACAGAGTGCCTGAAGAACTATGGGTGGAGGTTTGTGACATTGTATAGGAGGCGGGGATCAAGACCATCCCCAAGAAAAAGAAATGCAAAAAGGCAAAATGGTTTCCTGAGGAGGCCTTACAAATAGCTGAGAAAAGAAGAGAAGTGAAAGGCAAAGGAGAAAAGGAAAGATATACCCATTTGAATGCAGAGTTCCAAAGAATAGCAAGGAGAGATAAAGCCTTCCTCAGTGATCAGTGCAAAGAAATAGAGGAAAACAATAGAATGGGAAAGACTAGAAATCTCTTCAAGAAAATTAGAGATACCAAGGGAACATTTCAGGCAAAGATGAGCACAATAAAGGACAGAAATGGTATGGACCTAATAGAAGCAGAATATATTAAGAAAAGGTGGCAAGAATACACAGAAGAACTATACAAAAAAGATCTTCATGACCCAGATAACTATGATGGTGTCATCAGTGGACTAGAGCCAGATATCCGAGAATGCAAAGTCAAGTGGGCCTTAGGAATCATCACTATGAACAAAGCTAGTGGAGGTGATGGAATTCTAATTGAGTTATTTCAAATCCCAAAAGATGATGCTGTTAAAGTGCTGCACTCCATATGCCAGCAAATTTGGAAAACTCAGCAGTGGCCACAGGACTAGAGAAGCTCAATTTTCATTTCAATCCCAAAGAAAGGCAATGCCAAAAATTGTTCAAACTACAGCACAATTGCACTCATCTCGAATGCTAGCTCAAAATCCTCCAAGCTAGGCTTAAACAGTATGTGAACCATGAACTTCCAGATGTTCAAGCTGGATTTAGAAAAGGCAGAGGAACCAGAGATCAAATTGCTAACATCTGTTGGATCATAGAAAAAGCAACAGAGTTCCAGAAAAACATCTACTTCCGCTTTACTGACTATGCCAAAGCCTTTGACTGTGTGGATCACAACAAACTGTGGAAAATTCTTCAAGAGATGGGAATACCAGACCACCTGACCTGCCTTCTGAGAAATCTATATGCAGGTCAAGAAGCAACAGTTAGAACTGGACATGGAACAACAGACTGGTTCAAATTGGGGAAGGAGTACATCAAGTCTGTATATTGTCACCCTGCTTATTTAACTTATATGCAGAGTACATCATGAGAAATGCTGGGCTGGATGAAGCACGAGCTGGAATCAAGTTTGCTGGGAAAAATATCAATAACGTCAGATATGCAGATGACACCACCGTTATGGCAGAAAGTGAAGAAGAACTAAAGAGCCTCTTGATGAAAGTGAAAGAGGAGAAAGAGTGAAAAAGTTGGCTTAAAACTCAACATTCAGAAAACTAAGATCATGGCATACAGTCCCATCACTTCTTGGCAATGGCAAATACATGGGAAAACAATGGAAACAGTGAGAGACTTTATTTGGGGGGGCTCCAAAATCACTGCAGATGGTGATTGCAGTCATGAAATGAAAAGACGCTTGCTTCTTGGAAGAAAAGCTATGACCAACCTAGACAGCATGTTAAAAAGCAGAGACATTACTTTGCCAACAAAAGTCCATCTAGTCAAAGCTATGGATTTTCCAGTAGTCATGTATGGATGTGAAAGTTGGACTATAAAGAAAGCTGAGTGCTGAAGAATTGATGCTTTTGAACTGTGGTGTTGGAGAAGACTCTTGAGAGTCCCTTGGACTGCAAGGAGATCCAACCAGTCCATCCTAAAGGAAATCAGTCCTGAATATTCATTGGAAGGACTGATGCTGAAGCTAAAACTCCAATATTTTGGCCACCTGATGTGAAGAACTGACTCATTTGAAAAGACCCTGATGCTGGGAAATATTGAAGGCGGGAGGAGAAGGGGATGACAGAGGATGAGATGGTTGGATGGCATCACCGCCTCCATGGACATGAGTTTGAGTAAACTCTAGGAGTTGGTGATGGACAAGGAAGCCTGGCATGCTGCAGTCCATGGGGTAGCAAAGCGTCGGACACGACTGAGCAACTGAACTGAACTGAGGTGGTTTCATGGCTGCTCCTACCTTGATTAGCAACTATTTGAATCCGCTGTTTGGAATTTAGGAAAGGGCATGAAGGCTGGAGTCTTGCCTACAGGAAATGGGACGAAAAAGGCTTCCAAGCTCAGGAGCCCACAGACACCCCCCCACCCCATCCCTAAGAGGATAACAGGCAGGAAAACCATGGGTCTCCAAATGGAGGAAATAGGCTGCAAGTGTCTCTTAAAATTCTGTGTTGCTATGACAACACCTGGTTCCACCTGAACTTAAGTTTTCTCAAACCTTGAGCTAACCAATGCGTTTTTCTCATGGAATGGTTTTTCTTAAGCTACGTTAATGAAACTATGTATTTGCTTTGGGATTTGCCTTTCTTCAAAATGGTTCCACCTAAAACTAACTTTTGGCTGATAATAGCTCAACAGACCAGTATTCATACCAATTGTTTTATGGCTGGGGGATGACACACCTCCTGCCATTCTATCTAGAAAATGCCTGTTGTGGGAGAGGGGCCTGGTGAAACTCCCTCAGCCTTGAGGTGTCTCTCTTATCTGATTAACTTTCTAACAGACATAAAACAGCTTGCTAAAACTAGCATGGGGGGCACTCTCAGTCCCCCTTCTGATGTCTATGTCAGAAGCTTTCTCTGTCCCTTTTGTATACTTTAATAAAACTCTGCTATATAAAAGCTCTTGAGTGATCAAGCCTGGTCCCTGGTCCTGAAGCTAAATCTTCTTCAGAGATCATGAATCCGACACCGTTCACCATAAGCTATCATCCTCCCACCCCATTCCTTTCCCCCCGTTTTCCTAAGCACTGGAACACCAGAGAATTCCTCTTTCTTTTTAAAAATTGAAGTACACTTGATTTACAATTAACTTCCATTCCTCCTAATCCTCGTACGTTTTGGAGATATTTTATTTCCTTTTCTATCTCTTCACATCCTTGACCTATTTTTCTGCTTAGATCATTTGTAAGTGATATTAAGCAAATTACCATTTTCTTTCTCGTGAACTGCAAACCCGTTTCTCAGTTTGTTGTTGGTGTTGATTTTCCTTCTGATTTTTGCCATGTGGATTTTTTTTAAATGCGATTTAACTCCGTGGTTTCTGGATTTTGTATCATAGTTATAAAAGTCTTCCTCTCCTAAAGATTACTGAAGTAGTCACCTGTGGTTTTTTTTTTCCCTAGTAATTTTATGGTCGAGTTTGCTATATTTAAATTCATAATCCTTTTGTAATTTGTCCAGTCTCGAGGTGTTAGGTGTGACAGCTTTAATTTTTCCCAGATGGTTCCCCAGTTGTCTCAACACTGTTTATTGAATAGTTTATCTTTTCTTCACTGACTTGAGATGCTATCTTTATGGCATATTGAATTCACAAATCGGTGAACTTTCTGTTCTCTTTATTTAAATTCCGGTGCCCTATGTTATTGAAGGTATATAATATCTGTTAGGGCCGTATTATTTTTTCTCCCGGAGAAATGTTCTCACATTATCTTGTACATGTAAACTTAAGCATTTCATTGTCTAATTTAAAAAGGCCTGTTACTTTTCTTTTTACCATTAAACATTTTGCTCCACTCCTCCACCAATCTGCAGATAATGCTTGGAGCTCTTCTCGGCTTTTAGCTCAGTGAAGTGAAGTGAAAGTCATTCAGTCGTGTCCAACTCTTTGTGACTCCATGGACTATACAGTCCATGGAATTCTCCAGGCCAGAAGACTGGAGTGGGTAGCCTTTCCCTTCTCCAGAAGATCTTCCCAATCCAAGGATCGAACCCAGGTCTCCCACATTGCAGGCGGATTCTTTACCAGCTGAGCCACAAGGGAAGCCCTGACCCAAAATGTTTGTCGGGTAATAAAGGAATAGATATACCAATGGACTGATGTAGAAATTAATGCAAATTTAGATTCCGGCAGGCTTACTGTAAGCTCGAAGCTCCCCTCCCTCACTTAAAAGGACAGGAGCTAAGATCTTAGCAGAAAAATTAGGAAAACTTGGAGCAAACTCAGTGCCCCCTCAGGAGTCTCAGCCCTTCCCCTCCTCTCCCAAGCCTTTGTGCAGACCAAGTAGTTTTTGCAGCTTGAGGGCATTCTCTTAGGGAAGGGCAAAAACGCTAATAATGTTTCCAATTTCCTTTCTTACCTTCTGTTTGCTAGCAGTATGAGCTGGAAATCAGCAAGTAATCTCCAAAGTCCACAAAGGCCTTGGGACCCCACTAAGGGTGAGAGGGGAAAAAGATCAATTTGAAACAAAGGGCTTTGAAAAAAAGGATTTGAAAAAAGGGCTCATAGTAAACATTGAAAATACCAGGAAGTTAGAAAACTCTTATCTGCTTTAACCTTTACTTTCTAGGATTTGTGTGAGAGTGTGTTTTAGCTATTTAAATAAATCCTACTCTCTTCTGCCCAAGCTTTCTAGGAAGAAGAGGTTGGAGAGGGCAGCCTAATCTCCACAGGAATTATCTATTTTGAAATAATTATTGAGTCCATACTAAGAAATGGGTGCTGAGAATGAATTTAAGAATTCCCTAGACTGGTATTCCTTTGCGCCGAAGAACTGATGCTTTTGAAGTATGGTGTTGGAGAAGGTTCTTGAGAGTTCCTTGGACTGCACAGAGATCAAACCAGTCAATCCTAATGGAAATCAACCCTGAATATTCATTGGAAGGACTGATGCCAAGCTGAAGCTCCAATACTTTGGCCACCTGATGTGAAGAACTGACTCACTGGAAAAGACTCTGATGCTGGGAAAGATTGAAGGGAGGAAGAACAGGACAACAGAGGATGAGATGGTTGGATGGCATCACCGACTCCATGGACATAAGTTTGAGCAAGCTCTGAGAGTTGGTGATGGACAGGGAAGCCTGGCGTGCTGCAGTCCATGGGGTCACAGAGTCGGACAGGACTGAGCGACTGAACTGAACTGAACTGAGGCTGGGTTTAACAGATACATACTACTATGTATAAAAATAGATAACCCACAAGGGCTTGCTATATGTATAGCACAGGGAACTGTAGTCAATATTACATTATCATCTACAAGGAAAAAATTCTGAAAAAGAATATGTGTGTGTGCATGTATTTAAATCACTCTTCTGTACACCTGAAACTCACATGACATTGTAAATTAACTATACTTCCATTAAAAAAAATTTTTTTTTCCTAGCCTTATTTGGCTAAAATAAGGATAGGGAGTAAAATAACAGAAATTTGTTCATTTATTTATCTTTTTGAGAAAAAGCCTCTTCCAGGTACAGCCTAAATGGGCACTGGTGAATGTATTCACTTATTCATTCATTTAGATAGGGTCATCAGAAAGTCTTTTCTAAGACTGATATTTGAACAGAGACCTAAAGAATTGTGAAATGAAAATATCTCCTGCCATATTAATAAACAAGAAAATAAATAATAAAAACAAGATGTCACAGCCATTAGCGATTTCTGGCCTCCAAATGTGAATGAGGGCTCCCAAAACTGCAATCCACCCCCAAGTTGATTGCTGAGGAGCTGGGGCAATGCAAGCAGCAAGGTGAACAAGGAAACAGGATTGGCCTCAGAGAATGCTAAATTCCTTGATACCTGACCTTTGTTGTTCAGACAGCCCTGCTCCTTTTGTTGCAAACTTGTATATAGCCTGACTTTCACTCCTTCCTCCTCGGAGCATTTTCTCAGAACTACTGAGATGCTGTTTCCTGGGCTTAAAATAAAATGACTCTCTGCTTAGAGGTTGTGACTATATTTTTTAGTCAACAAAGAATATATAAGTGTGTGTGCGTATAAATGTATTTAAATCATTGCATATAAATGTATTGTAAATCAACTATACTTCCATTAAAAAAAAAAATTCCTAGACTTATTTGGCTAAAATAAGGCTAGGGAATAAAATAACAGAAATGTGTTTGTTTATCTCTTTAAGTTAAATTCACCCATTCCAGTCCATTTTAGTTACTGATTCCTAAAATGTCGATGTTCACGCTTGCCATCTCCTGTTTGACAATTTCCAATTTGCCTTGATTCGTGGATCCAACATTCTAGGTTCCTATGCAATATTCCAGGTTCCTTTGCAGCCTTGGAATTTACTTCCATCACCAGTCACATCCACAGCTGGATGTCGTTTTTGCTTTGGCTCTGTCTCTTCATTCTTTCTGGAGTTATTTCTCCACTGATCTCCAGTAGCATATTGGGCACCTACCAACCTGTGGAGTTCATCTTTCAGTGTCCTATCTTTTTGCCTTTTCATACTGTTCATGGGGTTCTCAAGGCAAGAATATTGAAGTGGTTTACCATTCCCTTCTCCAGTGGACCATGTTTTGTCAGAACTCTCCACCACGGTGTGTCCACATGTAGACCTGTCCACACGTGTAGAGAACCCTCTACACATGGATATCACCAAATGGTCAATTCTGAAATCAGATGGATTGTATTCTTTTCAACCCAAGGTGGAGAAGCTCTATACAGTCAGCAAAAATAAAACCAGGAGCTGACTGTGGCTCAGATCATGAATTCCTTATTGCCAAATTCAGACTTAAATTGAAGAAAGTAGGGAAAACCACTAGACCGTTCAGGTATGACCTAAACCAAATCCCTTAAATCCCAAGCTGGATTTAGAAAATGCAGAGGAACCAGAGAACAAATTGCCAACACCCACTGGATCATAGAAAAAGCAAGAGAGTTCCAGAAAAACATCTGCTTCTGCTTTAGTGACTGTGCCAAAGCCTTTGACTGTGTGGATTACAACAAACTGTGGAAAGTTTTGGAGAATACCAGACCACCTTACCTGCCTCCTGAGAAATCTGTATGCAGGTCAAGAAGCAATAGTTAGAACTAGACATGAAACGACAGACTGGTTTCAAATTGGGAAAGGAGTACATCAAGGCTGTATATTGTCACCCTGCTTATTTAACTTATATGCAGAGTACATCATGTGAAATGCCAGGCTGGATGAAGCACAAGCTGGAATCAAGATTTCTGGGAGAAATATCAATAACCTCAGATATGCAGATGACACCACCCTTATGGCAGAAAGCAAAGAACCAAAGAGCCTCTTGATGAAAGTGAAAGAGGAGAGTGAAAAAGTTTAATTGAAACTCATCATTCAGAAAACTAAGATCATGGCGTCTGGTCCCATCACTTCTTGGCAAATAGATGGGGAAACAATGGAAACAGTGAGAGACTTTATTTTTGGGGTTCCAAAATCACTGCAGATGGTGACTGGAGTCATGAAATGAAAAGACGCTTGGTCCTTGGAAGAAAAGCTATGACCAACCTAGACAGCATATTAAAAAGCAGAGACATTATTTTGTCAACAAAGGTCCATCTAGTCAAAGCTGTGGATTTTCCTGTAGCCATGTATGGATGTGAGAGTTGGACTATAAAGAAAGCTGAGTGCCAAAAAATTGATTCTTTTGAACTGTGGTGTTGGAGAAGACTCTTGAGAGTCCCTTGGACTGCAAGGACATCTAACCAGTCCATCCTAAAGGAAATCCATCCTGAATATTCATTGGAAGGACTGATGTTGAAGCTGAAGCTCCAATACTTTGGGCACCTGATGCGAAGAACTGGCTCACTGGAAAAGACCCTGATGCTGGAAAAGTTTGAAAGCTGGAGGAAAAGGGTACGACAGGATGAGATGGTTGGATGGCATCACTGCCTCGATGGACTTGAGTTAGAGTAAACTTTGGGAGTTGGTGATGGACAGGGAAGCCTGGTGTAATGCACTCCATAGGGTAGCAAAGAGATGGACCCGACTGAGCAACTGAACTGACTGACCGACTGATCTTTTGAGAAAAAGCCTCTTCCAGGTACAGCCTAAATGGGCATTGGTGAATGTATTCACTTATTCATTCATTTAGATGAGTTTATCAGGGAAGTCTTTTCTAAGACTGATGTTTGAACAGAGACCTAGAGAATTCAAAAGAACAAGCCAATATAAAATTTGAAGGAAGGGTGTACAAGACAGAAAGGGCGAGAGTAGAAGCCCCCAGATGCCGTCATGCATGGTATAGTCTAGGAATGGCCGATTCCAGTATGGCTGGAGCCCATTGAGTCAGGCTGAGAGTGGCCAGAGACAGGGCAGCTGCTTAGGGAGCCATGGGGAGGGAGGGACAGAGTCCCCAGGAGCAGATTCCTCCTGACACTAGCATCCTTTGGATGAGAACCTACCAGCCAGGTGGAAGTTATCAAACCCAGTGAAGCTGAGCTGAAGCAGGGGTCATCCTGGGGTGACTACTTGAAGGGGGAAGAAAGAGAAGGATGTTGTGAGTTGGGGGTAGGGACAACACAGACCCTTTAATCACAGGTATAGAACGTCTGTCTAGCTTTCTGTCTGTTCATACTTTTGGCTTCACACTTATCAGGGAGCTTTTATCTGAAGGATTAGAGCAATGCATTCTGGATTTGGTGGGTATTCCACAGGGAAAGAAACTTTCTCTACTCTCTTAGGTTCATTAACTAGCACATGCTAATTAAACTGATAAAAGACTGGTTAACAGGAAAAAAGAGTTTGTTTCATATGCATAAGAGTAGTTGGTGCCTTAAATGATTAAAAGTTTATATACCTAACTTAGTAGGGAAAAGAGAGGGCCAGAGAAGGCTTTTATGGGAAAAGCCCAATAGGTTTCTTTAGGGAAGCCCAGTGGGTTTTTAGGAGAACAGGTGAGAGATAAGAAGGTTTGTGGTGATGCTTGTCTACACAAGGATGCACAATATTTCTGTCTTCTTAATCATTAAGTGGATTTATGGTGTCCTCACTGCCTAGAAATTACTGCTTTTAGTCAGATAAGGAAATCTGGGAAAAGGTTTTTTTCTGCATCTGTTGAGTTTCAGATGTCTTCAGCTTAAAGTCACCTTTATATCCAGAGAGGGTCCCTACATTTTCTAATGTATATCTCATGGCATCTTGCACCTATTGTTCAAAAAAACAAAAGTGCACATATGATTGACAGATAAAACCAATGCTCTTTGATTACAGAGCTGAGCAGAAAATACTTGCATTTCTGTGTCCTCCTAGGACTGCTGGAGATGGAAATGGCAACCCACTCCAGCATTCTTGCCTGGAGAATTCCATGGACAGAGGAGCCTGGTGGGTTGCAGTCTATGAGGTCACATAGAGTCTGACACGACTGAGGGACTAACATTTCCTAGGACTGCAATCTGAGCTCCCAAGACTCACCCTTGAAGCAGAGAAGCAGACAGCCTGCCCCTTAGCCTGCAGGGGAGCCTTGAGCTCATAGATCCCACCTTAGCTCGGTGCCTACAGCCCCTCTTACAGCACCAGCCCAGCCTCCCGGGCACTGGTTCCCACATAGGACCACCGGCAAGGACCAGGGCTACAGATGACTTCCTCTTCCTCTCTTCCCACAGCCCCCATCACCCCACCCCCTACTCCCCACCCCCCTGCCTAAATCCTGGCCTTTTTGTTTTCATTGCTTTTTGGCTGCTTTAGGTCTAGGCTTTCTCTTGTTGAGGTGGGGGTGCGGGGCTGCTCTCCAGTCAGGGTGCTCAGGCTTCTCCTTGTGGCGGCCTGTCTTGTTGTGGAGCATTGGCTCATCTAATATGGCTGGTGTCCTTTGAAGAAGAGGCACTTAGGACCCGGACATAAAAAGGAAAGACAAGGAGAAGACAGGGTCCATCTGCAAGTCACGAAGAGAGGCCTCAGAAGAAAGCAACTCTGGGACTGGCAGCCTCCTAAACCGTGAGATTGGACAGCAAGGAGATCCAACCAGTCCATCCTAAAGGAGATCAGTCCTGAATATTCACTGGAAGGACTGATGCTGAAGCTGAAGCTCCAATACTTTGGCCACCTGATGCGAAGAGCTGACTCATTGGAAAAGACCCTGATGCTGGTGTTGCAAGAAAGGGGACCCCTTCCAGGGCCTGAAAGTGGGCTCTTGTCTAACACTGGGTAATGGATTGTCCGAGGAGACTCTGTGCTGCCAAAGCAGGAGATTTTATTGGTAAGGGCTCCTGGGCAGAGAGCATTAGGGTAAGGGAACCCGGGAGAACTGCTCCGCCACGTGACTGAGTCTTGGGTTTTATCATGATGGGATTAGTTTCCGGTTGTCTTTAGCCAGTTATTCTGACTCAGAGTCCTTCCTGGTGGTGCACACCTTGTTCAGCCAGAATGGATGCTAGCGAGGATTCTGGGAGGTGGTCGGACATGTGGTGTCTCCTTTTGATCTTTCCTGAACTCTTCCGGTTGGTGGTGGCTTATTAGTTCGGAGTTCCTTACCAGAACCTCCTGTTGTAAAACAACTCATGCAGATGGTTACTATGGTGCCTGGCCAGGGTGGGCGGTTTCAGTCAGCCTGCTTCCCCTAACACTGGGAAAGATAGAAGGCAGGAGGAGAAGGGGACGACAGAGGATGAGATGGTTAGATGGCATCACCGACTTGATGGACATGAGTTTGAGCAAGCTCCAGGAGACAGTGAAGGACGGGGAAGCCTGGTACGCTGCAGTCCGTGGGGTTGCAGAGTCAGACATGACTTAGCAACTGAATAACAACAAATAGTGAGACGATACATTTCCATTGTTTAAGTTGCCTAGTCTGTGGTACTTTGTTATGGCAGGCCTAGTAAACTAATGCAGTCCCCTACATACCCCTCCAGCTCCACTGTCTCTACAAAACTCCCTTTTGTCAGTTTCCAGAACTTGCCTTGCTCCCTCCCACCGTGTACCATGTACAATGGCTGTACCAAGCCATTCCCAGCCTTCTCTCTCCTGCTCATTCCCACCACTGAAATGCAGTATTAACTTTCCCAGCATCCCTTGCAACGATGGCCATATGATTGTTCCTGTGTGCTTAGTTGCTCAGTTGTGTCTGACTCTGTGACTCCATGGACTGTAGCCCACCAGTCTCCTCTGTCCATGGGATTTCCCAGGCAAGAACACTGGAGTGGGTTGTCATTTCCTCCTCCAGGGGATCTTCCTGATCCAGGGATCAAACCCACATTTTCTGCATTTCCTGCATTGGCAGGCAGATTCTCTACCACTGAGCCATCTGGGAGGCCCACTCATGTGACCAGCTTCGGCCAATGAGCTGTGAGGGGAAGAATGTGAGCAGGCTTGTTGCAAAGATGTCCTGGGTTTCCTGGAGAAGTGACAGCCTTCTGTTTGGTCCTCTCTGCCTCCTGCCTTTGAAAACCATCCTGATGATTAGAGCTAGACAGACGAGAGACCCAACTGGAGCATAAGAAGTAACATACGGAAGATGGTGGAACAGAGAGCAGAAAAGCCTAAAAGACAGACTGCAGCAGCTGGCCCAGTGCCAGCAGCCACCAACTCCATATTTCCTGTTGTGGGAAAAAATAAAATGGTTTAAGCCACTGGCAGTCAGACATTCCATTTCTGACCAATGTATGACTTGAGGCTTTGCACATGCTATTCCCTGTTTCTGGAATGCTAGTCCCTCCTCTCCCCAACCTCAGCTCAAGTATCACTTTCTTGGGGAATTGTTCTGTAAGCTCCTGACCAAGTCCAACCCCTCTGATCCACTCTCACCCTCTAATTCCCCATCCTTCATAACACCCATTATGATGGCAACGGTACGTGTGTTTGTATGCAATTATTTGAATGTCAGTCTTAACCCCGAAATCTCTTGAGAGCGTGACTGTATTTATATTTGTTCACTGTTGTACCTCCAGTATCTATCACTCAGTATGTGTAGAATGAATGAATGAGAGTCAACAAGGTGCAATCCCAGGGCATGCATTCATTCAAACCAGAGCGGTGTGAGGCACATCATTGCCATTCACGAATATGTGTCTAATGAGTGAATGAATGGGAGAAACAAAGGCCAAAAGAAACGACACCTGTTTTCAAGGAGTTTAGAACTGACCCCAAAGCAGGACGTTTTTACTGGGAATGTGCAGCCCTAGAGGCATCTGCAAGGTGCTTCAGGAGTCAGAGGGGCAGCCTTGATGCCAGACTGGTTGAGAGCAGGGGTAGCAGCAGCAGGTGCTGCCTGGGCTGAGTTTTGAGTGAGCTGAGTCAGATGGCAGACACACAGGTGCTCAGGGATGAGCTGGTGGAGGAGGAAGCTGCGAGGAGTTCTGCATTCACTTTTGGAGGCTGCAGCCAGCTTGCGGGGAGGTGGAGAGGACACGGAGGGGTTGGACAAGGTCCTGCAGGCAGTGGGGAGCCCCCCACCCTGGAAGATCTTGGGCAGGAGCCTGGCGACGGTGGACAGATCACAGTCTAGCAGTGGGAGAAACGGAGCTCTGAGTCCTGCAGCTGTTAACGTTCACAGTGGTACCTACCCTTTTAACTGGATGATTCCAGAGTCCCAGGCAAGGTTTCTCTGTACAAGCTGTCCCGGAAAACAGATTAACCCTCTTAACTGAGTCCAGGAAACAGGGCCTGACCATTCATCAGGGACTCTGGACTTGCCCTGCAGTTTCTCTTCCCCAGGCCAAACCAGAAGGCTGGGTCTCTTTAAAATCCACAGGGACCATGCTGACTCCAGTTTTCCATGTGTTCACCCTCAGGGGTCATCTCCTACCTTAAAAAAAAAAAAATTCCCTACTATATATAAAGTAGATAACTGACAAAGACCTTCTATATAACACAGGGAACTATACTCAATATTTTGTAATAACCTATAAGGGAAAATAGTCTAAAGAAAAAATAGATACATGTATGTATAACTGAGTCACTTTGCTATACACCTGAAACTAACACAACACTGTAAATCTACTACTCTTCAATGATATTAATATATATATCTCTCCTACTTAAAAAGATCCCAGATATCTTTTGTATGTTTGTTCGTTTTAATATTCATTTAATTTGGCTACGTGGGGTCTTATTTGTGGCATGTGAGGTCTTTAGCTGTGGCATGTGAACTTTTAGTTGCGGCATTAGGGGTTTAGTTCTCTGACCAGGGATGGGACTCAGGACCCTGCACTAGGAGCTTGGAGTCTTAGCCAGTGGACCACCCGAGAAGTTATCCTTCTCTACTGTTTATACCCAGGCCTTTTCAGGCCACATAATTGCTCTGCCTCCAACCACTGCTCTTATAGCCTATTCTCTGACCACAACCTGTATCTCCCCTTCAGAATTCTCAATCCTGGGGTTTCAGGGACAATAATCCTGTGAGCTTGGGACCCCCCGCCCCCCACAAAAATGCCATTTGTCATAAAATCTTCTTGCTTGGTGATCAGTTACTGCTGTTTAGTTGTGTCTGACTCTTTTGCAACCCCATGGACTAAAGCCCACCAGGCTCTTCTGGCCATGGGATTTTCCAGGCAAGAATACTGGAGTGGGTTGCCATTTTCTTCTCCACTGCTTATCAGATCCTGCCCTAAATCAATGAAAGGCTGCAGTCTTTAAATAGAAAGCTGTCTGATTCCTTTTGATTATACTCTGGTAGCGGGGATTCTGGTTCCAACACTGTATTTGAATTGCAAAAATGTGCGGTGTGATCCAAGTGTCCGTTGATAGATGAATGTATAAAACAGAATGTGTTTTACATTCCCTGGCAGTCCAGTGGTTAGGACTCCACACTTCGACTGCTGGGAGCACCGGTTCCATTCCTGGTCCGGGAACTAATACGATAGAATGAATACAATTCAGCTTTAAAATAGGATGAAATTCTGACACATCTCCAACATGAATGAACATTGACATTATGCTAAGTGAAATGAACCAGTCACAAAAGAACAAATGCCTCATGACTCCGCTTATATGAGCTACCTAGACTAAGTCAGATTCATACAGACAGAGTGGAGAATAGAGGTTGTAGGGCCAGGGGGGAGGGAGGAGAGGGGAACTGGAAGAATGGGTACCAGTTTTCAGTTGAGGATGGTGAGAAGGTTCTGGGGATGAAGGATGGTGCTGGTCCCACAGCAGTGTGAATATGCTCACCACTGGGAGCTGTACGCTCAGGAATGGCTAAGATGCTGGTTTTACAGTCTGTGTAATTTTAAGTATTTTTAAAATTTTATTTTTGTTGATTACTTTTGGGTGTGCTGGGTCTTTGTTGTTGTGCAGGCTTTTCTCTAGTTGAGGAAAGGAAGGGCTTCTCATCGCAGTGGCTTGTTGCAGAGCCGGGGCTCTAGGGCACTCGGGCTTCAGTAGTTGCCACTCCTGGGCTCTAGAGCCCAAGCTCAGTAGCTGTGGCGCATGGGCTTAGCTACTCTGCGGCATGTGGCATCTTTCCGGCCCAGGGATCGAACCCACGTCTGCTGCATTGGCAGGAGGACTCTTTACCACTGAGCCACCAGGGAAGCCCCTATTTTGTGTAATTTAACACATTTAGAAATTAAAAACTATGAATGGGTTTAGGAGTATTTGGAACAGACAACACACACAGTCCCGTGCCTGTTCTGTGAGAAGCCCTGTGTGAGTCAGACCTACACAGGAGCCCGGTGTGCTCACACGGAAGACAGACCTCATTGCAGAGAAGATGCAGCCGGCACACTGCAGGCAGCTGTGAAACACGGAGGTGCAGGAGCTATAAATAGCTGCTAAGAATGGCTGAGGCATGCCCTGACTTCCAGATCAGCTCAGCTGTTCATTGCCTGGGAGATGCCTGTTCACCACCTGGGAGACACTCGTGTTTCCTCCTCCTCATGCGCCCACCTGTCCTGCCACGGCCCCCAGGTCCCCCTCCCTCTTGCATCTTCCCAATGGCCCTATCATCTGAAAACCCTGGGGTCCTGCCCTGACCGGGCTTCTAGGCCATTTTTCTTGGTTGCGGCCGCAGGCGTTGCAACAGACAGTCAAGTCTGGGTCAGAAGGGACTTCTTCACCTACTTCACAGGTGGTGAGACGGAGGGGCAGGAGGTGAGGAGCTGTCCCCCAAGTTCCACAGTCACCTGGAGGCGGAGCTGTGGGAAGATGCTCCATGCCTCCCTCCTTCCAAACCTCACTGTCCCTTGGGTGCCAGGGTCTCCCCAGGGGACAGGCCAGGATCTGGAATGGTGGCTGAAATTAATCTCTTTCTATTCCCCAGGTGAGGCTAGGACACTATCAGTTTGCCAGTGAGAAGTCCGTCTATTCCCTCCACCCGTATCCCAAACTAGTGCACAAATGTCTATGTGTGCTGTGTGCTCAGTTGTGTCTGACTGTTTGCGACCCCATGGATGGTAGCCCGCCAGGCTCCTCTGCCCATGGGATTTTCCAGGAAAAAATACTGGAGTGGGTTGCCATTTCCTCCTCCAGGGGTCTTCCTGTCTCATGGGTCAAATCTGCATCTCTTGACTCTCCTGCATTGGCAGGTGGATCCTTTACTGCTAGCGCCACCTGTCCATTTTGAATTGAAGGCAATTTAGAATGAATAGATGTAGTCAGGGTTCTCTGCCCTTCTGCCCCATCTCCTCCTAAAAGCAGGACATACATTTCCTTTGTGAAGGTTCCAGGAAGAGGGTGCAACTCTCATTCCGGAGATGGAAATGTCAGCGTGGACATGAGTCTGCACAACCAGATCTTATAACAGAACCCCTATCTGTCATTAGTTTTCCGCATGCATTTCCTAGTCATTTCTCCAAGTTTATCATTCCTTGAAGCCCAAGCCATGTTTCCTTTGTTACAATGGCATATGAACCCCTGAGTCTCACCATTTCTCTGATTTTCACTTACTTTTGGTGAACTTCTATGCACATAAACATCAACACAAAGTGAGTGCCTTTTATCCTGTCAATCTGCCTTTTGCAAGTCTAATTCACAGGCTGTAAGAGTGTAGAGAGAGTTTTTCCTCCAACAAAACACACACCCAGACACCCATATCAAGAAGTAGAATATTATCATGTTTGAAAAGTCCAGTCCTGTGTGTCTCTGGGTTTTGCTCTTCTTTCGGGTGCACTGGCTTAGCTGCTGCGAGGCACGTGGGATCTTCCCGGACCAAGGATTGAACCCACGTCTCCTGCACTGGCAGGTGGATTCTTTACCACTGAGCCACCAGGGAAGCCTGTTTTTTTTTTTTTAATTTATTTATATTGAAGTATATTAATAGTTGGTTTACAATGTTGTGTTAATTTGAAACATACAGCAAAGTGAATCAGTTATACATAGACATATATCCCTTCTTTTAAAGATTCTTTTCCCGCATAGGTCATTATAGAGTATTGAGTAGACTTCCTACTTTTTTGAAGCTATCTTTAAAAAAATATTTATTTAGTTGGCTGTGCCCTTTTTTTTAAATACTATTTATTTATTTGGCTATGCTGGGTATTAGTTCCTGTGTGGACTTTTCTCTAGTTGCAGAAAGCAGGGGCTACTCTTTAATTGCAGTACATGGGCTTCTCATTGCCATAGCTTCTTTTGTTTTGGAGTGCAGGCTCTAGAGCATTTGGGCTTCAGTAGCTGTGGCGCACAGGCTTAGTTGCCACGTGGCATGTGGGATCTTCCTGGGCTGGGGATCGAACCCATGTCTCCTGCATTGGCAAGTGGATTCTTTACCACTAAGCCACCAGGGAAGCAAGCTGTGCTGGGTCTTAGTCATGGCATGCAGGATCTAGTTCTCTTTCTAGGAATTGAACTGGAGGTCCCCTGCACTGGGAACATTGAGTTGTAGCCACTGGACCACCAGGGAAGCTCCAATCTACCTATTTTATATTCAGTAGTATGTATATGTCAATCCCAAGCTCCAGTTTATCCCCTCTCCATCCTGTGTGGCTCTTCTGTAACACATCCTGATCCTAAGCAAATCATTCTGCTGAATCTTGCGTTAATCTTTCCTTTGGTTTTCTTTACCTTTGTTTTTAGCTACACATGGATTCCTAAATAATACATTACTAGGTTTGCCTGTTTTAAAATTCTATTTAAGTGGAATCTAACTCATATCCTATGTTTCTTGCTGCTTTATCTTGTGTTTGTGAGATTACTCTATATTGACGCACATGGCATAGTTTATAGGTTTTTCACTGTTGCATTTGAGGGCTTCCCTGGTAGCTCAGACGATAAAGTGTCTGCCTGCAATGTGGGAGACCTGGGTTTGATCCCTGGGTCGGGAAGATCCCCTGGAGAAGGAAATGGCAACCCACTTCAGTACTCTTGCCTGGAAAATTCCCTGGATGGAGGAATCTAGTAGGCTACAGTCCATGGGATCGTAGAGTAGGACACAACTGAGCAACTTCATTGGTTCACTGATAGCCCAGTTGGTAAAGAATCTGCCTGCAATGCAGGAGACTCTGGTTCAATTCCTGGGTCGGGAAGATCCCCTGGAGAAGGGCTAGGCTACCCACTCCAGTTATTCTTGGACTTCCCTTGCGGCTGAGTTGGTAAAGAATCTGCCTGCAATGCGGGAGACCTGGGTTCGATCCCTGGATTGGGAAGATCTGGAGAAGGGAAAGGCTACCCACTCCAGTCTTCTAGCCTGGAGAATTCCATGGACTGCATAGTCCATGGGGTTGCAAAGAGTTGGACACGACTGAGCGACTTTCGCTTTCACTGTTGCATAGTGTTCCGTGTACGGTCAGCCCATTTTACAGTTGATGAACGTTTCATTGCCTCCAGTTTTTGGCTGTTACAAATGGGGCTGCTCTGAATATTCCTGCACGTGTCTTTTGATGCACACATGCATGTGTTTTGTTGGGTGTGTGCTTAGGAGTGGGCTTCCCAGGTGGCTCAGCGGTAAAGAATCTGCCTGCCAATGCAGGAGTCACGGGTTCAGTCCCTGGGTCTGCAAGATCCCCTAGAGAAGGAAATGGCAACACATTCCAGTATTCTTGTCTAGAAATCCCATGGACAAGAGGAGCCTGGTGGGCTACAGTCCTTGGGGTCACAAAGAGTCAGACATGACTTAGTGACTAAACAACAACAGGAGGAGTGGAATTACTGGATCATTGGTAATCCATTACTTGGTAATGTCAGTTTTTCAGTGTTGATACTATTTAGTCCTGTCATATCCTGCTGCTCCACATTCTTACATTTTAAACAGTATATCCCAGAGAAAGTGAACGCTCCCAATCCCTGTTCTTCTTACTCCATGCTGTGGCCCAAGCTGCTGCCCTCAGCAGTTTAAAAATGATGTAATCTTTCTCAAGTGATCAAAGTGTTCTGGAGTTAAACAGTCCTGATAGTTGTACAACTTTGTGACTGTGCTAAAACCCCCCAAACTCTGTACTTGAAAAGGGCAAATGGTACAGTATGTGAAGTGAGTTACATTTCAATTTAAAAAACTGTCTGACTTGAACTTTTGATCATCTGTGAGGTTGGCAATGGTAACATGTAGTGGCTTGAATGTGTGTTTTTCTGATTAATATTGTGTTTGAAAACACTTTATGTTTATAGAACATTTGTACTTCCTCTTCTGTTGCCTATTTTTACCTTTCGCTTTCTTTTGCCTATTTATGCATTTCTTTTGCCTATTTTTCTGCTAGATTGTTTGCCTTTTCTTATTGATCCCTAGGGGCTATTTATATATTTTAGGTCCTAATCCTTTGTTGATTATGTATGTGTGCGCTCAGTCACTCAGTTGTGTCTGACTCTTTGCGACCCGTGGATTGTGGCCTGCCAGGCTCCTCCGTCCATGGAATTTCCCAGACAAGAATACTGGAGTGGGGTGCCATGCCCTCCTTCAGGGGATCTTCCCAACCCAGGGATCAAACTATTACAAGGTCTCTTACATCTCCTTCATTGGCAGGTGGGTTCTTTACCACTAGCGCCACCTGGGAAGTCCCCTCAGCCACAATAGAATGAAACAATGCTATTTGCAGCAACATACATGGATTTAAAGGTTATCATAAATGAAGTAAGTCAGACAGAGAAAGACAAATGCCATATCATATATTAATGCATATATGTGGCATCTAGGAAAATGGTACAGATGAACATATTTGCAGGGCAGGAATAGAGACAGGCATAGAGGATGGACATGTGGACACAGGTGGGAAGGGGAGGGTGGGACGAACTGGGAGATTAGGATTGACCTGTATACACTGCTGTGCTGCGCTTAGTAGATTCTTTGCAATCCCGTGGACTCTAGACCACCAGACACCTCTGTCCATGGGGATTCTCCAGGCAAGAATACTGGAGTGGGTTCATATATACACTACCATGTGTAAAAGAGATAGCTAGTGGGAAGCTGCTGTGTAACCCAGGGCACCCAGCCCAGTGTTCTGTGACAACCTTAAGGGATGGGATAGGGGTGTGGGAGGGAGGCTCAAGAGGGAGGCGATACAGATACACTTATGGCTGATTTCCATTGTACAGCAGAAACTAACACCGTGTTGTAAAGCAATTATACTCCAATGTAAAATATAAAACAGTGAGGGGCCTGTGGAAGTGTGGGGCGTGGTCTGGGACAGAACGTTCGAGCTATTTCAGGTTTTATTTCAGGGCTGGAAGCAAGGCCAAGATTCATTGAACTATTTGAAGTCTGGACCCAGCCAGGTGATGAATCTCTGGGAGGAGGATCCATCCAGGAGATACTGCTGGGAGTTTGGTGTACAGAACACGCAGTAAAGCAGGGAGTGAAGGGTTGGAGGAGATGATGCTATATCAGCTGTTGCAGTGAAAATATGCTTCTCTTTCTCTCTCTTTTTAAATTTTTTTTGGCCTCTCTGCCCAGCTTGCGGCTTGTGGAATCTTAGTTCCCGTACCAGGGGTTGAACCTAGGTCCTCTGCAGTGGAAGTGCCGAGTCCTAACCATTGGCCTGCCAGGGAATCCTGAAAACAAGCCTCTCTAATGAGCAGAATATGAGAGAATTGTTAGTAAGACTTGGTGGTAATTATGTTATTGGTCACAGGAGTTGCTGTGACAGTAGCCACCCTACTACCAGAGCCGAACACTAAGAAGGTGGAGGAGGGGTTCTCTTTCCTGATGGTGGGGTGTGAGCAGTGCTGTTTTTAATTTCTGCAGCCCCTTGGGTCCTGTAACCTGGGGCGGCTGCAGGCTCAGCTTATCCCATACACCAAGCTTACTCTCCTTTGTCCCCCAATGGCTGGTCTTGTCTTTTACTTTAATTGAAATATAGATCACATACTACAAAGTTCACTCTTTCTTCTGTCTTATTTATTTTAAATGAAACAAAGATGAATCTTTTTAATGATTAAAGTATACCCTCCAGGGACGTCCCTGGTGGTCCAGTGATTAAGACTCCACACTTCAAATGCAGGGGACACACATTCCATCCTTGCTTGGGGAACTAAGACCCTTCAAGCTGCAAGCTGCAGTCTAACAATAAGTAAATAATAAAATTGAGGGTACGATCTGGTGGTTTGCAATATAGTTGCAAAGGTGTTGCAATTCTATTAGTTGTGCAACCATCCCCACTGTCTAATTCCAGAATGTTCTCTCATCTCTTCAAGAGCTTGCACCTCTCTTCAGCTGCTGTGGGCAGCAGCTTGGGCGATGCTGCAGCGGAGAAGCAGGGCTTTGGGAGGGCTCAGACCCTCTCTCACACTCGACTTCAAGTGAGGAGGTTTCAGGGCTGCCCTGAAGGTCGTCGGCGTATGTACGGGGCACCCAGGCAAGCTGTGTGGCCTCAGACTTTGGTGGGTGTGGGTGCTGGGAAGCTGCTTGGCAAGTCGGGCACGATGGAGACCAGGGTGGGATGGCAATGTCCCCCCCCGGGGGGGGGGCGGACATTCAGGACAGACTCCCCCACCCCCCCACCAATGACATCCCCCGCTCCCTCAGCACTGGTCTCAGCTCTGGAATCCGCACTTCTGGGGTTATAGCTTAAGAGTCAGTGGTTGAAAATGCCTTGTGGGGGTGACTCCCTAAACAGTTATCACCATAGCCTGATTCTCTGAGAGAGCTTATCTCTGGGCCGAGGGGAGGTGGAGCTCTGAGGCTGAGAAAGGAAGGAGGAGGGGCTGCTTTCTAGAAAGCAGAGGAAGAAGGGAAGATCAAGGGTTAGCAAAATTCTGCTGGGCCATGCAGACCACATGCACTTGGTCTTGTCCTCAGCCTCCATTTGTCATCCCCACACCTCAGAGGAAGGCATTAAAGGGCTCCTTCACCATCTCCTGGGTCAGTACTGCAATGGTAAGGACTCAAAGTTTTCAGAAGAACATATATTACTTTCCTGGGCTTCCCAGGTAGCTCAGTGGTAAAGAATCTATCTGCCTGCCAGGCAGGAGACACAGGTTCAATCCTGGGTCAGGAAGATCCCCTGGAGAAGGAAATGGCAACCCAGTCCAGAATTCTTGCCTGGAAAATCCCATGGACAGAGGAACCCGGTGGGGTACAGTTCTGCTGCTGCTGCTGCTAAGTCACTTCAGTCGTGTCCGACTCTGTGCGACCCCATAGCCGGCAGCCCACCAGGCTCCGCCGTCCCTGGGATTCTCCAGGCAAGAACACTGGAGTGGGTTGCCATTTCCTTCTCCAATCCATGAAAGTGAAAAGTGAAAGTGAAGTCGCTCAGTTGTGTCCGACTCTTCGTGACCCCATGGACTGTAGCCTACCAGGGTCCTCTGTCCGTGGGATTGTCCAGGCAAGAGTACTGGAGTGGGGCCACCCAGTCCAGAATTCTTGCCTGGAAAATCCCACGGACAGAGGAACCCAGTGGGGTACAGTTCATGGAGTCACAAAACAGTCAGACACGGCTTAGCGACTAAACAATAACAACAATATTTCTTTCCCACGTAGACTTAGAAAAGCGTTCCCAGGATCAGTCTTTGGAGAGTGAAAGGAAACAATTGCATAGAGGAAGAAGTTGGTGTTTATCCTGTAGAAATACTGTGTGGATGATACATGTGTGTGTGCTCAGTCATGTCTGACTCTTTGCAATTCTATGGATTGTAGCCGGCCAGGCTCTTCTGTCCATGGAATTTCCCAGGCAAGAATACTGGAGTGGGTTGCTATTTCCTTCTCCAGGGGATCTTCCCGACCCAAGGGTCAGACCTGCGTCTCTTACATCTCCTGCATTGGCAGGCGGATTCTTTACCACTGCAATGCCTGGGAAGCCCTTGGATAATATATTTGTTGTTGTTTAGTGGCCCAGTCATGTTTGACTCTTTGTGACCCCATGGAATGCAGCCCACCAGGTTCCTCTGTCCATGGGATTTCCTAGGCAAGAATACTGGAATGGGTTGCCATTTCCTTCTCCAGGGGATCTTCCCAAGTCAGGGATTGAACCCAGGTCTTCTGCATTAGCAGGCGGATTCTTTACCATTGAGGTTAATTTAATTGCACAGAATATAAATACATGCAACGTTATTGCTATGGGCTTTTTAATTGTTTTTCTAAGACAGCAGGCCCGTGACATAAAATCTGATAGTTTAATCATGTTTAAGTTTGCAGTTCAGTAGTGTTAAGTACATTCACATCGTTGTGCAATCATCATCTGCTTTCTGTTTTTAAAGAGTAACGTTTTGACGTGGCTACAAAGTGCACACACGACAGGGACCGCCCCCATCGGTATGGCAGGGCCCTTACCCTCCCCATACCCCCAGAAGGCAAGTGTCCCCATCTCGAGAGAGGGGGCTTTTGACAGCCTTCTGCTTCCATAGCTCCACCTCCACATAAAGTGAGGCTTGACCAGCCTCGCGGGGCCATTTAGGTGGACAGAACCAAGGATGTGGAGCCCACAGACCCCATGCTGCTGGGAAGGCACCCACCCCTGACTCTGTGAGTCACCCTAGCTTGGCTGACCCTGGCTTGCCCTTGGCAGGGCTGCGTGCCACCTCAGCTCCTGCCCAGAGTTTTCCCAGGCTGGATAAACCAGGGCAGAGAGGGGAGAAGGGTGTCCTCAGCCTGGGAACCATGCTGAAGGCACCAGGGCTCCGGTGGCCCAGGACAGTTGTCAGCCTGCCAAGCCCTGCCCCTCTCAGGACCCACATCAGCTGCCCCCCTGGCTTGTCAGGTCCGCTGTCACCCAGAGCCCCTTCGGATAAGAAGCCCTTTCACACCTGTCCGGGGGCCATGAGAGCGAAGGGTGGGTCCACCTGAATCTGCCAGAAAAACAACTCGGCCCACATTCCGCCCGTACGGGTCAGGGAATTAGCTCCGTGGTAGGAAGGACAACCCGTGGTGAGGTTTGGTTGCAGGACTACTGAACCGTAGGCGCTCAGGATTATGGTCAGGTGAGGAGGGGTGAAAGTTGTGGGCAAGGAGAGTCAGAGGGGCAGGTAGGGAGCACAGCGTTGATCAAAGGTGAGACAGCCCCCTGGCCCGGTGTCAGGGAGGTTGGCAGCAGGCCTCTGCTCACTGTAGCCTGGAAGAAGCTGCAGGCTGGCAGCGCAACCCCATGCAACAGCTGGGTGGAGGTGAGGCGTGGTCGCTGGACAAGCCAGGAAGGGAAGTTAATTGGCCTTGACAGGCGCCAGAGAGTTAAGCGGCCCTTCTCACCTGCCTATTGCTTTCCTTACTAACCTTTGCTCGGCCAGGAATCTCCCCTTCCTCCTCTGTCTGTTCCAGCCCCTCCCAAGCACCCAGTCTGAACTCTCAGCTCACGTCAACCCTCCTGAACTCTGAGCTGAGGTTCCAGCTTCCGCCCACCTTGCCCTCCTCTGAGTTCACTCCCGCAGCCATCCCTCCTCAGGATTTTGGGGGGTCTAACATGTACCGCAGTGGGTTTGCTTTTAAGCCTAGGGAAGGTGATTAATGTATGTGCTCAGTCGTGTCCGACTCTTTGCGACTCCATGGACTGTAGCCCATCAGGCTCCTCTGTCCTTGGGGTTCTCCAGGCAAGAATACTGGAGTGGGTTGCCATTTCCTTCTCCAGGGCATCTTCCCAACCCAGGGATCGAACCTGGGTCTCCTGCATTGACAGGTGGATTCTTTACCACTGTACCCGCCACCCCCCCAAAAAAAACACAACCTGAATTCACCAGGTCTGTGGACTCTTTCAAGCTTTCATCAATATTTTTGTTCTTTAAAGCATTTCAGCTCTTATGTAATACTGAACTTGGGCCATGCGTGCAAAAGTCTTAATTTCAAAACTTGGCCCTAAGATTACTCTCTGTCAGTGAAACTTACAGGATAATTTATAGGGAGGAGATTGGGTCTCCTGAAGAAGTGAGTCATCTAAGACAGAGACCTGTGAGTACTTGAAGATATTTGGGAAACTTGCAGCCAATCAAGGGCTCTATGGCCTTAGTCCCAGATAAGTCAAGGTGGATTCCAGGCATCTGTACTTAATATCCCAGGTGGATCTGAGGCAGGTATTCCAATCACCCCTGAGAAACATGGGGTCCCCTCTGAGAGGCATGGCTGGAAGGTGATGTATATAGTTAAGAAAGCTGGAATCTGTCTGAAGAAAGGGAGGGAACATAGGAAAAGGGGGCACCCCTCATACCTTGAGGGCAGGAGTATAAAATCGTGTAACCTCTGTGGAAAACACTTTAATGTGCTTCAAAAGTTTAAATGTAGATATTAATCTACGACTTGGCGATTCCACTTATAGGTATATACTTAAAGAAATTGAAAACAGATACTCAAACCAGTGGGTGTCCCAGGTGACTCCGTGGTAAATAATCTGCCTGCCAGTGCAGAAGACACAGTAGATACGAGTTCCATCCTGGGTCAGGAAGATCCCCCGGAAGAGGAAATGACAATCCACTCCAGTATTCTTGCCTGGAGAATCCCATGGACAGGGCAGCCTGGAGGGCTGCAGTCCATGGGGTTACACAGTCAGAAACAACTGATCACGAACAACTCAGTCCACTATTCAAACAAATACATGCGTGAGTGTACATTAAGTTGTTTTAGTCGTGTCCGACTCTGCGACCCTATGGACTGTAGCCTGCCAGGCTTCTCTATGGAATTCGCTAGGCCAGAATACTGGAGTGGGTTGCCATGCCCTCCTCAGGGGGATCTTCCTGACTCGGGGATCAAAACTGTGTCTCTTACATCTCCTGCATTGGCAGGCAGGTTCTTTACCACTAGCACAACCTGGGAAAGCCCAAACAAATACATGAACACATGTTTGTTGCAGAACTATTCACAATAGGCAAAAGGTGGAAAAAACCCAAGTATCCATCGAGTGATGAATGGACTTCTGTGTTACACGAATTTCCCCCCAGTAAAATAAAACAAAGAAAAAAAATGGAGGGTGGGGTGCGGGCAGGGGAAATGTCCAGGGGAACAGACCCTCTGTGAGACAGGGAAGTCTGTCGGGCTCCCCTCTCCTCCTGGGGAGATGTGCCTGCAGACTCTCTGACATCTTTGCTCTGCTTTCCTACTCACCAAGCAACCTTCTGATTATTAATGTGGTCTCCTAGGAGCTTGCTTGGTGCTTGTGCTGAAAACAAGGTATCTGAGCTACCTGAAGTGGCTGTTACTGTCAGGAGCAGGCTGGCATCTCCTGATGAAGCACTCTTTTGACTTGGAGGGGTACCCATGCATCTCTACTGAGCTTGCAGCCTGAGACAGAGTCGGTACAGTCCCACCCTTAGTACTACTGTGGGAATTGTTGCTTTGGTCAGCAAACATTTACTGAGAGACGACTCTGTGCCAGGCACTGACTTTAAGCTCTGGGAATTCAGCATTGAACGTGATGGACACAGTCCCTTCCCTCATGATGCTTACATTCAAGTGATCAAATATCACACATGGTGAACTGAACATATGTGCATGCGTGCTAAGTCGCTTCAGTCATCTCTGACTCTGTGTGACCTCGTGGACTGTAGCCCACCAAGCTCCTCTGTCCATGGGATTCTCCAGACAGGAATACTGGAGTGGGTTACCATACCCTCCTCCAGGGGAATCTTCCCAACCCTGGGACTGACCCACGTCTCTTACATCTCCTGCACTGGCAGATGGTTCTTTACCACCAGTGCTACCTGGGAAGCCTAAACTGAACATAGTAATGGGCAAAAAGAAGTGCTCAATAAATAGCAGATCTTCTCATTATTCTTGGTCTGCATGAGAAAAGATTTGTGTGATAATTTCTAGGAACTCACTCTCCCTTGTCTCAGCAGTAGTGACAGCTGCCTTCTCTTTCAGATTCCCTATCTCCGGCCAGTTACCAAGGCATGCCAGCCACACCTGCTCCCACTCATCCCTTCCCTTGCCCACCAGTGTCTCGGATAGTCTACAGCAATGAAACCCACCCAGAAGTCCTGCTCCAACTGGTTTTCATAACCATGTGATTGATCACAAATTGAAACATGATAATGGAATGCTTCTAAATACACATTCTTCATGGAAAATGTATGAGCGTTTTTTTCTTAATTTTTTTAATGGAATCAGAGGACTTGGTTCTTGGACAGATGGTTGGTGTGAGGCAAGATGAAAAGGTTGAGTGGCCATGTTCTGTCTAACACACCCATGCTTCTTGGCCACACTTGGTTTCTAAACCCAAATAGCATTGTCCATCCAAGGTCTGCCCTAGACTGTGAGCGGGGAATCACAACTCTATTTTTTCCTCTGGTTTCTGATCTTCCCTATCCTCATCTACCACTTTGCAAAATGAAGGCACTTCCTTAGCTGATTTAGTTTAAACTTATGTAGAGTAGGGTGAGAGGGATGTTGGTAAGGTGAGCTGCATCCAGTGATGTTCTGCTCCTGGACTTGGTACCTAGATGTGGTCCTTCGTGAAAGTTTGTGAGCCTGTGTATTCATGATCTGAGCACCTTTCTGTATATATATTTTACTTCAAACAAAAATGAAAATAGGGGGCTTCCCTGGTGGCTCAGTGGTAAAGAATCCACCTGCCAATGCAGGAGACACACACAGGTTTGATCGTGGGTCCGGGAAGATCCCACAGGCCGTGGAGCAACTAAACCTGTGTACCACAGCTACTGAGCCTGTGCTCCAGAGTCCATGCTCTGAAACAAGAGAGGCCACCGCAACGAGAAGCCTGTGCACCGCAACTAGAGAGTAGCCCTTGCTCGCCCCAACGAGAGAAAAGTCCACGCAGCAACAAAGACCCAGCACAGCCAAAAATAAATAAATAATCTTTAAAATTGAAAATAAAGCATATGTACTAAGATACTTTTACAAAGATGCTTTTCTCAATGCTCTTTACGATATTAAAAATAGGAAATATCTTGCATGCATGAGAGGATTGGTAAAATAACGTTTATCAAATCCGTAAAACAAAATATTACATAGCCATTAGAAATGTTGACAAAAGTGTATATTTATTCACTGAGAGGTGTTGAGTAAACAATATAATATGAAATAAGTTAGAAAAGAAAGTATATTACAAAATATTAAGAAAGTGATCATCTTTGGGCAGAATATTGGTGTTAATAAAGTTAGCTAATCTGAGGCGCTTGTTACAAATTCCTGAGTCCCCACACCCAGAGATTCTCTTTCAGTCTTCCCCAACCCCCAACCATACATATCTATACACGTAGGTAATTGTTATGTTCCTATCCTTTTGGGGGGCCTTGGGCCCCTTTCAGAATCTGATGTCAGCTAGGGATTCTTGCCCCAGAATCGAATGGACACATCAAATGTTGGATACAATTTGGTGGACCATGACTTTAGTTAAGAACCCCCTAATATGGGGTCAGAGGTCGATCTCACATCATCTTCCTCTCGTTCTTATTTTTTCTCCAAAGACTTCTTTGCTCCCAACTCCTTAAAGGTCAAGAACCTCTACCAGGCAGCCGAGAACCCAGGGCCATCGCCAGGGTCAGAGCACATTCCTTTTGTGTGTTTTTGTAGGGTTCCTGGTGCCACCCAGAGGGAATCCACGTGGTGGGATACATAGGCAGCGGGTTGGCCGTGGGGTGGCCCTGAGGCCTGCTTTGAGAGAGAGCCTGTGTCACCCAAGGCTCTCTTCCCACCGGGGCAGGATAGCGCCCCCCGGAGTGCAGCCTTCTCCCGCACCTCCTGCCTCCTCCCCTCTGGCTGTACAAAATTTTGATGCTCCTTTTTTTCTTTTTTAACTTTTTATTTTGTATTGGGGTATAGCCGATTAACAAAGATGTGATAGTTTCAGGTGAACAGTCAAAGGACTCAGCCATACATAAACATGTAGCCATTCTCCGCCAAACTTCCTTCCCATCCAGGCTGCCACATAACACTGAGCAGAGTTCTCCATGCTGTACAGTAAGGTCCTTCTTGGTTATCCACTTTAAATATAGCAGTTTGTACATGTCTGTCTCCAACTCCCTAACTGTCCCTTCCCCCCAGCCTCTCCCCCACCTCTCCCGGCAACCATAGGTTCGGTCTCTAAGTCTGTGAGTCTTTTTCTAAGTTCATTCAAATCATGTATGTACCCAACATTGATGCTGCTTCTTGATGACAACGGAAGTCCCTACATTCATCCTACATGTGTAGCGTGTACGACTTTACATGTGCTGTTCTGGGCCCTACACAGAGATGGGAAAATCTCCTGCAGTAAAATAGGAATGGGGTTGAGGCCGTGGCTTGTGGGCTTTAAGGTGGGCAGCATCATAAACTTTAAGGCCCTAAGAATATTTTATTAACATCTTATGAAGAGAGAGCCTCTTTTTGTGTGTACCTGTAAAAGTCATGGACTCGTGGCAGGCGCGGGCTCTGTGGCCTCTGAGGGGAAAAGAGGCCGTCCAGGAGAGTCAGGTCCGTTTGGGACCAGAGGCGTCGGCGACACGATAAGCAGGCTCGGCCACCAGGTGGCGTCACCAGCTGGGCTGAAAGAGCAGTTCATCCCAGGAAACCAAATCCTGCTGCTGTCCTCTGACCTTTCCAGCACAGACTTGGCTCCACTACCGGCGATCCTTTCCCGGAGAGGACTCCCGCCCTGACACCCGCGGTGTGGGGCCTGCAGTGCCTGTGGGTGTCGCCACGGTGCTTCTCCCTTGACCCCCCAACTTGTTCCCAGTTCTGCCCCGAGGAGCATCTCGGTTCCAAGTCTCTGGGAACAGTAGCCTCCTCTTGGCTCCAGGGTGAGCTGCCAGGCAGGATGAACTGGGGAAAGGTTCATGACACAGGGCAGGACAGCTGTCTCAGCTTTGGCGTAATAAAAAGAAAACCCAAACACTTTTCTTCTTCTTCTTTTTTAATATCTAAGATTAAAAAAAAAAAAAGACCCCAAATCCAACAACCCAAAACAATCCCTTTGAACGTGCCTGGTCCCAGGTCCCATTTCCAGTGCTGTTCTGAAGAAGCTGCCTACCGGCAGCTCTGGGGCCCTGGCCCTGGGGAGAGCCCAGGGGTGGCTGGAAACCATCCTGGCCTTTATCCCAGCACCTGGGACAACCAAGGACCCGACTTTTCAGGAAGACCACCAGGACTGTTTTTAAGACATGTGGTTGCCCTGGGAGGAAGTTTTCCCTGGAGTCTGTGTTGAGGGCTATTTCTTATGGAGAAACTTCATTTTATTGCCTAAAAAAAGAAAATGAGAACATTGCACCAGGCAGACAGAGGAGCCAAGTTAAAATCCTGCCCTTTCCACACCAACTGGGGCTCCCACACCATCCCTGAGCTTCACCCTAGGGCTCAGGAGAAGTTGGGGGGGAATTCCCCCTGCCTGGGTGCCCGCTGTACTCCTCATATGCCTCCCCTGTGAAGAGGGATCTTTTGAAGGGAAGACTGTCAGAGCTGCAGACTGTCAGTTGCCTCTGAAATGGTGACACAGGAAGCATGGACTGTCACGACTCCCTGGGAGCCCTGATGGGAACAGACACTCGGCCTGGCCTTGCGGGAGGTCGGTGGTCCCTTCCCAGGCACCGGCCCCCCGGGTGAGGCTCTGAGCATGACCCCTGCAGGTCCTCCGAGGGGCTTCTCCTCACCGCAGCTCTTCCGCACTGGGGCCTGCTCCCTCCCTCCCTCATGCCTTTTGCTTTCTCCTCTTCCATTTCCTAGCAAGGGCCTTTTTGGCTGGTTAAACTGCAGTCCTTATTTTAAATTTTTACATTTCCACTTTTCAGGGTCATCTGGAGGCTGGCCCAGGACTCTACAGCCAGGCCCCCTTCTCTGGTTCCACTCATCATACTTCTAAGCCCCACTCCCCAGAAGACTGAAGATGTGGGAGTGAAAGAAGAGCAACACAGCCAGCACCCAGGAGGGCAGGGAGAGGGCTGTGTGTCCTCAGCTTCTGCTCTGGGGACAGGGCAGAACAGGAGGGTGGTAAGATGCTGACTGGGCCCAGTGGGCGCAGGCCTCAGAGTTCAGCATCATGAGCCCCAGCTCTAGTGGCAGGAACTGGCCAAGACCCCGTGGCCCCAGGGGCTGCTGCCGGGAACCCAGACCCCTGGCCCTCACCTAGTCCCTTCAGGAACTTGTTGACACCACTGTGTTCTCCACTGGGCAGTGTTTCCAGGTACTCCTGGGCTCGGACCTCAAATAGACCTGTTGACGAGAGAAATCCAAACCACTTTAGTTCATTCTCTTGGTGCTTCTATACGTGTTCGTTTCCTTACTGCCGCAGACAAGAGAAACCTTGCCGCTGAGACGGAGCTGCTCTATAAACATGCTCTGAATCGTAAGATTTAAAAGGGTTTTTTTTCTGACCTTATAATTTCCCAGCCTCGTACAGTAACTGTCTTTGGAGAGCTGTAAAGCTAGCTCATACGTGAAGTCCTATTTTTCCTCGACGAACACCTTCCAAACACCTGCACTGTGTCAGGCCCATGGTTTCGGAGAAGAACCAGACGGTCCCGGCCCTTCCCTTCTCCTGGAGTTCTCCCCTAAGAGGGCCCCTGGCCAAGAGGCCTTCCTCCTGGGAGCCTGGCTGCCATCTAAGGACTGAGGAGGGAGGGGCGGGCAGGGACCTTCAGTTCTCGCCCAGGGCTGCAGCCTCCGGCTACTGTCTTCATCTCCCACTGATTTTCTATCAAACAGTGATCTGTGTACCTGGCAGGTCTTCTAGTGAATTCTTTCATCAGGAGTTGTGTGCCTCCTCCTAGTCTCTAATCCACCTTCTCTTGTCTCTCCAGATACCCTTATCAGAATCATCTGAAGTAGGAGAGGCCCACTTTCTGCTTTGCACAGAGCTCTGGGGATGTGGAGCTTTGCTGCCTTAGCTCAGGGTCTGCGATCGCGGCACCAGGGGACACCCAGGCCTGGGTCAGCTGCTCCCATATCCCCGACCCTCGTCACTGGGTGGCGTCTCCTCAGGGTTAATCATCTACCTCTTCGGTCCTCTGGCCTAGCTCCCACCTGGGGCAGCCTTTCCTGATATTTCTAGCTTTCAGATTCCCCAAAGGACTTAGAGAGCATGGAAGAAAGAGACGGGAATGGTTTCATCCTCTTCTGCACACTTCCCGCTTCTGATCACTAGAGGCGTGATGGAACCCAGCAACAGGGACACTGAGGGAGACAAGGAGAACCTGAAGGAGAACCTAAGGAGCCGGGGATGGGGACGGGGTGGAGAGAGGGCTCTCGGGCTCCCCAGGCTGGGGTGGGGGGCTCTGCTGTCCTCCTTCCCCACAGCTAGCCCGCTGGGCGTTGGTGGCCGCACATGGAGCGGAGGGTGCGGGCCAGCCTCTCCTCCTCTGTCCATCCCCAGGTCCCAGGGGAGAGGGTAAGGAAGGAGGGCAGAAGGGACAAGAGGAGGCCTGAGGAAACGGAGGAGAGATGCCACAGAGAGAGGAGGGAAAGGGTGTCCATGAGAGTCTGGTCAAGCTGGGGAGACAAGGACAGAGGACTCACACTGGAGCCAGGAGCTGGGCTCTGGGCGTGGGGAGCAGAGGGAAAGCAACACCCGAAGAGACAGCAGGGCCCCTGACCTTTGGCGTCCTGCCGGCGCAGCTCCCGCTCCTGGATGAAGCCCCGGAACGTCTGGGTCTCCATGAAGACCTCCAGGAACCGGCGGAGGCTCTTGGAGGAGACGGCTTTGCGGAAGGCCTCTCGCTGCAGCTGCAGGGTCCTCTCCTCGCGCTCGCCCGCCGTCAGGAACAGCGAGTAGTGGCCCACGATCTCCACGAAGAAGCGGACAAAGGCTTCAGACACCACCTCGTTCAAGGGGCTGGACTCAGCGCCTGAGCAGAGCAGGGGAGGACCAGGACCGCTGAGGGCGGAGGCAGAGCCTCTGGGATGAACCAGTCAGAAAAGACGAAGGATGCTATTCCAGGTCCCTGGAAGGCCGACTGTGATGATCCATGAAAGAGGTTCCCCGCAGTGAGCCTGTCATGTCTTCCCTACCTTTCAACAGATATTTTAGGGCTAAACTGGGGGTGGGGTGGGAAAGGTTTTTCCTACAACTCGCTGCTGAAGGGGATGAGCACCAGCCTCTCTCCTTGTACACCTCGCTACCCATTTTCCGACTTAACCCCATGCCGAGTGGACAGATGCCCATAGTCCATTGCTCCCTGGCTCCAAGGATGGAGGTGGGGGTGCAGTCTGGGAGGTGGTTGAGCATTTACCTCGCTTGCTCTCCAGGGGCCCGTTATCCTGCTCACTAGCCAGGTCATTCCTCTGCTCCAGAATGTGTTCCAGGGCTACCTGAAGCTTCCGGGGCAGAATGGAGTCCTCGTCGTCCATCTGTAAAGCAGAAAAAAAGGGAGTCATTGTCTCAGCATTTCCTGGGACGGTGGCTGCACCCCGGCCAGCAGGACACAGTGGATTCTGCAGGGCAGGCCCGGCACAGTTCCTGGTTTAGTGGAAAGAACACAACTTAGAACCAGAGGCTTGAATCTTGATTCCACTCTTAACAAGCTACAGGAGCCTCAGCCTCCCCACTTGGTAAAATGGGTTAACTCATTGTGAAGATTAAATGCAACAAGTAAGATGGTGATGAATGAAAATGAAGAAGATATAAAATAAATGGAAAGATACTCTGTGTTCATGGATTGAAAGAATAAATATTGTTAAAATGTCCATGCTACTCAAAGCCATCTATAGATTCCATGCAAATTCCTATGAAAATTCTAATGATGTTTTTCACAGAAATAGAAAAAAAAAATCCTAAAATGTGTATGGAACCATAAAAGATTCTGAATAGGCAAAACAATCTTGGGAAAGAAGAACAAAGCTGGAGGCATCCTAATTCCTGATTTCAAACTTTACCATGGAGCTACAGTAATCAAGACAGTATGGTTGTTGTTGTTTGGTTGCTCAGTCCTGTCCAACTCTTTGCAACCCCATGGACTGCAGCACGCCAGGCTTCCCCGTCCTCCCGTGCCCTCTCCTGGAGCTTGCTCAAACTCACGTCCATTGAGTTGGTGATGCTATCTATCCATCTCACCCTCTGTTGTCCCCTTCTCCTTTTGCCTTCGATCTTTCCCGGCATCAACTGGCATAAAAACAGAAACACAGACAGTGGAGGACAGGGAAGCCTGGCGTGCTATGGTCCATAGGGTTGAAAGAGCTGGACATGACTGAGCGACTGAACAAGACAAACATAACAGAATCGACAGGCCAGAAATAAACCCATTCATATACGGTCAACTAATATTTGACAAGGGAGTTGAATATTCAACGGGAAAAGGATGGTTGCTTGCATAAATGGTACTGGAAAAATTGGACATCCACATTTGAAGGAATTAAATTGAATCCCTATCTTGTACCTCTCCCCCAAATTCTGTGGATTTTAAAAAATGGATTATAGACTTAAATGTAAGACCAGAAATTGTAAAACTGCTGGAAGAAAATACAGGTGAAAAGCTCTTTGACACTGATCTTGGCAACAATTTTTGGGAATATGACACCAGAAGCACAAGCCACAAAAGCAAGAATTAACAGGTCAGAGTCCACAGTGAAAAGCTTCTACACAGTAAAGCGATCAGTCAGCAAAACAAAAAGGCAACCTCCAGAATGGGAGAATGTATCTGTAAATCACATACCTGATAAGGGGTTACTATCCAAAATATATAAGGCACTCATACAACTCAAGAGAAAAAAAGGGCAAAGGACACGAATAGACATTTTTATAGATGTGTACGTATGTGTATATACATGTGTATGTGTACATGTACACATACACATACATATACACACACAATGGAATATTATTCAGCCATAAAAAGAAAGACATACTGCTTTTGTGACTACACTGATAGACTTTAAAGACATAATGCTAAGTGAGGTAGACCAGACAGCAAAAAATAAATACTGATGTTTCCACGTGTATGTAGAATCTAAAACACTGAACTCAAAAAAATAAATTAAAAAACTGAACTCATAAAAACAGAGTGTAGCAAGGTGGTTACCAGGGGAGAGGGGTGAGGAAAAGGGCAAATGTTGGTCAAAGGGCACAAATTTCCAGCTATAAAATGAGTAAATTCTGAGGAATCTAATGTCTAGTTTGGTGACTATAGTTAAAGTATACTTGAAAGTTGTTGAGAGAGTAGATCTTAAGTGTTATCCCCCCATACACAGGTAATTATGTGAGGGGATGGAGGGGTTAACTAATCGTATTGTGGTTCTAATTTCTCAATGCATACGTATATCAAATCATAATGATGTAGGTCTTAAATTTAAATATGTTATATGTCAATAATAGCTCAGTAAAGCTGGGAGGAATTAAATGCAACACAATTAATTTGTGAAAGTGCCTTTCACCTAAGTGACTACTCAATAAATGTTTCCCAATGCCCCACACCACGAAGTGGCTAATTCTTTTCAGGGGGCTCTGGTCAGGGCAAATGACCAGTATGATTGAAAGCTGGCTTTATGATCTGGGTCTCAGAGCAGGAGGGCCGTGGGGATGGGCCTACCCAGAGGGCCCTTGGAAAGTGGAAGTAGATGAAACTACTAGGATTACCATGCATAACTTTTCAGTGGCCACTCCAAGTTTATTTTATTTATTTATTTGGCCATGCCATGTGGCACGTGGGTTCCCCCACCAGGGACTGAACAGCACCCAACCCCCATTCTTTGATAATGAAAGTAGTTTCTTATCATTATAGAAAATGTATGAAAATATTAAAACAATCTAAAATCACTCTTAATCTGTCTCCTTTTCAGTCTCCCACCCTAAGACAACCAGAATTGATGTTTTGGTGAGTTTTCCTTTCTATCTTTCTATATATATATATATTTTTTTTTTTTCCCTTCATTTCTATCCTTTAAAAAAAAAGATCAGCAAGGTAATGTATATAATTTTTATCCTGATTTTTCCACTTCATGTTATATCATGAAATTTGTTGTCAAATATTTAAAGGCATGTTGCAAAAGGTTAAGTGTCTACAGTTACAACCTATAGAAAGATTCTGTCAGCAAACCATTTTGTGACAGAGCACATGGGAATCAATCCCTTGTCCAAACCCCTCTTCTTTGGCCCCTGCCTTCGGTCCTGTCCTTAGTCAAGCCCTGGCCGGGGACTGCCCAAGCCTGCTGGCCTGTTTTGCAATTCCAGGCCCATCACAGAGCTGGCAAGGTGAGCTCTAAACAACAAAGAGGTGAAAACAGAGCAAGCAGTGGGTTGAAGCTGTGCTTCTTACCTGTCTGAGGAACCGATTATTGACGAGGTCGACCACGAGGACCTACGAGGTGAGGAAAAGGGACTGTTACTGTTAGCAGGGAGGGCTTCCAGAATATACGGATGGACTGTTAGCCTTCTTCCTTCTTGGCACCCAGAGAGGCAGCCGGGTGGGGGTGGAGTGGGCCAACTGTGGTTTCCTGACATTGCCACTGAAGCCACAGATGATGAAGGGGGAGCTTTCCAGATGATGAAGCTTTCCAGACATGCATGCTTTCAACACTGTAACCGCAGGCTAGGATACGTGTGGGCCAAAGGCTGGACTTCCTGCCCTGTTCCTGGACTGGCTAAGGCAGAGCCGCTCTGACTGTTTTTTAGCGTGTGGGTCACTGAGACAGAGAGAGAGGCTAGAGCCCCAGCCTGTTCCCATTCCACTGGATTCTGCCCCCCCCGCCAGGCCTTCCCCTCCTACCTCCCAGTTACCCACTTAGTCTTGTCATTTCTCTTAATGGGATAAAAGGGGAGAGACCCAGAGGACTGGACCCAACGGGACAGTAAGCCAAGCTGCAGGTGCTGGGCTTCCATGAGTCAAGGCTTTCAGGTAAAGCACTTTCGTCCTCCTTCCTCACAGTGAGGCTGAGACTCAGGGCCACAACTAGGGAGAGGCAAGTGAAGGGTCTAGGGTGCAAAACTTAAGAAGGTGCCCACTCACGGGATCACACAGTGTGGACCGCTGGCTATGACGGAGGATGAGCAGAGAGCCTGCGTGCCCGCCGTGTTTCCACAACAGCAGGAACCACGGGCTCTAACACAGGGGCTGGGAGCTGAGGGGGGCTGCCCTTCCTTCTCACACCCTCTCCTGGGGGTGGAACTGAGCTGTCTGCAGGCTCACAGGGCACCCAGGAAAACCCTCTGCAGTTCACAAACCCACACTCAAAGACCTGAGTCTGCTGGTTAATCTTTAATGGGACTGTGGGACCACCTGGGCAATTAGAGGAGCTGCGTCTCGGGACACCGGGAGGGTTTAGGCCTGGATGTTCTGCGCAGCATCACTTAGTGCCCACGGTTCTGCTCTGACTGCTGGAAGCTCTCAGTACTGGAGACAGAAACCAGTCTGAGGAAGGGGCTGAGACTCAATAACCACAGAGACGCTAAGCAGAGCTTTTCTCATTTGGATCCAGAACTCAGTCACTGAATACATTTAGGTTATTGTCTTTTTAACTGATACGAAAAAGGACCTACTTATAGGAACACAGTCCTCAAGACTTTGTTATTGGCCCAAAGATGATTTCCTGTTACCATGAGCTCTTCATGTGCTTTCTTCCCATGACAGAGGGGTGGATGGGGGAAGTATAGGGCAGATGGCTCTTTACTGACTAGGTGTATTAAAATCTAGTAAATCGTTGGTTGGGCTTCCCTAGTGGCTCAGAGGTAAAGAATCCACCTGTCAATGCAGGAGACACAGCTTTCCATCCATGGATCAGGAAGATCCCCTGGAGAAGGAAATGGCAGCCCACTCCAGTATTCTTGCCTGAGAAATCCCATGGACAGTGGTCCGTGGGGTCACAAAGAATGGGACACGACTCAATAACAGCAACAAATTGTTGATTGCAGCCCTTCTCAATGGGTGTTGACGCCTGTAGGTTCATTTAGAGGGGATACTGAGTCTGCAGTCAAGAGGTTCTGCTGAAGCTGACTTGGCCGGGGGTGGGTGCTGACTCACAGACAAAGCTGTGGGGTCCCGCTGCTCCCCTGATCCTGCCTGCTGGCAGAGCCATAGGCAGCCCCTTCCCCCTACCCCTGCCCCCACAGGAGCTCACCTCCTCCAGCGGCAGCTCCCTGAGCAGCGGCAGCGAGCTGGTGAGCAGCCCGATGAGGAAGGGTGTTGGCGAGCACACGATGTCGATCATGGCGGGAGGCAGCACAGGGATGTAGGTGTGCTGCCAGGTGAAGGGGTAGATGGCCGCCACCATCGCGTGGCAGCACGTGGACAGGGTGCTGAGGCGGGGAGAGAGGAGAGAAAGGGTCGGTTCAGGAGGGTGGGTCGCCTCCACAAAGACGCCAGAGAAAAAGGTTCACACGCCACCCACAGAAAACCCCCAAACAACGAAAGCCTCCTTTCTCATGGGTGCTCCTTCTCTTAGTGAAGAGGCTTTGTATTGGGACCCACGTTCTCTCCTTCAAGTGTGAACACCTAGGTGCGGTCAGGGGAGACAGGGTACATCCTTCAGTGTTCAAGTGTAGCTGTCCGCTCCAAATGGCTCAGTTGTGTAAAAGCAAAATTCATATACTTCTTGCCCAGAATTCAAACCACAGAACAATAACAACGTTGAGAGACAGACTCAGTCTCTCTTAAACCAGGATGATCATAATGTAGCCTTGTACTGGTGAACGCTGGGTCTGACAATTGTGTGGGATCCACAAGGCTTTGCTCCGTGCCTGCATTTGTGCTCGGTTTGTGGAATGAACGGGTGGATTACCTGGGAGCACTGCTTTTATATCATTTCTGCGGAGCTGCAGCATAGTGACGACTGGCGGCTTCCAAGATGAGTGAGAGCAGACTTTCTCTTCTTCCTCGAAATCGCTTCTTATCACTAAGTGAGGCTGCTCCCAGCGGCTCCCCTCTCCTCTCATCCTGATATGATGTTTCTAAAATGCTATGGGGTTGGAAACTCTAGAAGCTTGCTAGAAGTGTCTAATGCAAGAGTAAAACAAAAGTGAGGGCCCAGTAGATTCGCCCGAGAGTATACCGGGTCATCTTCGGGTCCCTGTAACCAGCACTGCATCTGTTAGGACACCTTCTGAATGTTCGCCCTGGTTCTCAGCTGTGCTCTGTTCACGTCAAGTTGCAAGGAAGCTGAGTTCTCGATGGATGAATGCTCCTTTACTGTGTTCCCATGATGCCACACACCTATAATCTCGTTGCCATAAAACTTTCCTGAGCCCAAAAAAATCACTTAGCTCTGGTTTACTTAAGAAGAAAAGAAGTAGACTAAAAGATACTGGCTAGCAAGTGAACTCAGCCAGGCAGAACGAGACACGTACTGTATGATTCCAGTTACACGAGGGACTTAGAATCAGCAAATGCATCGAGACAGAGTAGAAGGGAAGTTAGCAGGGGCTGGAGGAAGGGAGAGGGGCACACTGTTGCTTAAAGAGGACAGAATTACAGTTGAGATGATGAAAACGCTCTGGAAATGGATAGTAGTCATGGTTGCAAACATTGTGAATGTGCTAAATGCACCTGAATTGTACACTTAAAGATTATTAAAATGGTAAAATTTATGTTTATGCATATTTTACTGCAATAAAAAAGCAACCCTCCCCAAATCATTTAGATTCCTCTGAATCTAGTAAGTTCCTCTGAATCTAGCACCCCCTGAGACATCCTTCACATATGCACTAGCCTCGTTTCAATCCTGCTCCCATTTGGGGGCTCCTAACCTAATAAGTGAAAGTGAAAGTTGCTCAGTCACGTCCGACTCTTGACGACCCTATGGACTGTACAGTCCGTGAAATTCTCCAGGCCAGAATACTGGAGCAGGTAGCCATTCCCTTCTCCAGGGATCTTCCCAACCCAGGGATTGAACCCAGGTCTCCTGCATTGCAGGCAGATTCTTTTCCAGTTGAGCCACTAAGGAAGCCCAACCTAATAAGAGCAATGTTGAATCTTGTCCATTTATCAGTATGTCTCCTAACCTTCCTGTTTCTATCTTAGCAAATAATCAATCTCCTAATACTCACTGGAGTCATGAGATACCTCTCAGTAGTGGAGCAGCCACATATTTCACCGATACTTGGTCTTATGTTTTCTTTCAAATGATCACCCTCAAAATGAGAAAGATGCTACCCCAACATTTTGTTTTTTATCACTATAATGACTTCTTTATTAGCTGAGTAAGGGTGAGACAAACTAAAGTTCAGACTTATACCAAGAGAGCAACATCAATAATTCAGCCAGGAGCTTGGGGTGAAGTGACTTCTGCTTTTTAAAAGATCTTCTTGAATGCCATTTAGCAACTGAACAACAACAACAGACATCTCTCAATAGCACTCTGAGGTTGTAACTATTATTATCACCATTTACTCTTTAATAACTACTAACAGCCTCTTTCCACAACTGAAATATTAGGTTATACTATAAAAATATTAGCAAATGTAGTTTTTAAACCTGTAAATAAACCCTATCCATTAAGTTAAATTAAATCCTAAGGCACTGAGACATGACACACACTTTTTTTTTTCCATTCTGTAAATCATTGTTTTCTCTTTGGATTCAATAAACGTAAAGACTTTAAAAAAATTATCTTGAAAAGCATCAGTTCAGTTCAGGTCAGTCGCTCAGTCGTGTCCGACTCTTTGCGACCCCATGAATTGCAGCATGCCAGGCCTCTCTGTCCATCACCAACTCCCGGAGTCTACCCAAACCCATGTCCATCGAGTCGGTGATGCCATCCAACAGTCTCATCCTCTGTCGTCCCCTTCTCCTCCCGCCCCCAATCCTACCCAGCATTAGGGTCTTTTCCAATGAGTCAACCCTTCTCATGAGGTGGCCAAAGTATTGGAGTTTCAACTTCAACATCAGACCTTCCAATGAACAACCAGGATTGATCTCTTTTAGGATGGACTGATTGGATCTCCTTGCAGTCCAAGGGACTCTCAAGAGTCTTCTCCAACACCACAGTTCAAAAGCATCAATTCTTCGGCGTTCAGCTTTCTTCACTGTCCAACTCTCACATCCATACATGACCACTGGAAAAACCATAGCCTTGACGAGACGGACTTTTGTTGGCAAAGTAATGTCTCTGCTTTTAAATATGCTATCTAGGTTGGTCATAACCTTCCTTCCAAGGAGTAAGCGTCTTTTAATTTCATGGCTGTAGTCACCATCAGCAGTGATTCTGGAGCTCAAAAAAATAAAGTCTGACACTGTTTCCCCATCTATTTGCCATGAAGTGATGGGACCAGATGCCATGATCTTAGTTTTCTGAACATTGAGCTTTAAGCCAACTTTTTCACTCTCCTCTTTCACCTTCATCAAGAGGCTCTTTAGTTCTTCTTCACTTTCTGCCATAAGGGTGGTGTCATCTGCATATCTGAGGTTATTGATATTTCTCCCGGCAATCTTGATTCCAGCTTGTGTTTCTTCCAGCCCAGCGTTTCTCATGATGTACTCTGCATATAAGTTAAATAAGCAGGGTGACAATATACAGCCTTGACGTACTCCTTTTCCTATTTGGAACCAGTCTGTTGTTCCATGTCCAGTTCTAACTGTTGCTTCCTGACCTGCATACAGGTTTCTCAAGAGACAGGTCAGATGGTCTGGTATTCCCATCTCTTTCAGAATTTTCCACAGTTTATTGTGATCCACACAGTCAAAGGCTTTGGCATAGTCAATAAAGCAGAAACAGATGTTTTTCTGGAACTCTCTTGCTTTTTCGATGATCCAGTGGATATTGGCAATTTGATCTCTGGTTCCTCTGCCTTTTCTAAAACCAGCTTGAACATCTGGAAGTTCACGGTTCATGTATTGCTGAAGCCTGGCTTGGAGAATTTTGAGCATTACTTTACTAGCATGTGAGATGAGTGCAATTGTGCGGTAGTTTGGATAGGAGCTTTATTTCTTAAGGCGTCACTTTCTACCAGATAAGTCAAGAATGTTGATACTTTTAGTGAATTGCTGATCATTTACATTTAATTTCCTTTATCTATAGATCACTGAACGTGCTGAATTCACTTTGTTCTAAAACATTGATTTTTTAGGACTAAGCTGTATTTGTGTGTGGCCAGTCTACAAAGCTGATCTGCTCAAGTACTATGGGTCATGACTCAGAAAACTAGAAGGACATAATACTATAAACAAGGATAGTCATGTGTAGAGCAGGTTTTTGCAGACTATAATTTGCAGCCCATCGGGGGTCCTGAAATAATTTCAGTGGACTGTGATCAGCATTAAAAACAACTACAACAAAAAGAACGTAATAGAAAATAAGAGAGTGTGTTGCATTTTTCCCCAACTGTAAATAACTATATGTGTGTATTATGTGGGGTGTATATTAGGTCTGAATATAAAATGTATTTCTAATTGCGGACTGTAGTAAAAAGGTTTGGAAGCCAATGATTTTGACTAGAGAGCTGGGGGTGGGGTGTGGTGGGGAGTGGGTAGAAAGTGATGGTTGACCTGGAATTTTGATGTTACACCTTTTACTGGGATGTTAGCTCTCATTTCCAAGTGGCTAGTGGGAGCTCTTTAAAAGAGACCCTAAGAAGGAATTTCCTGAAGGAAGCCTTGTGTATGAAATCCACCTCTTTTTATAGCACATTTTTTATTAAGCTCCTAAATATCACTTGGAGAAAGAGTGGATCATGCAGTGGTGTAGGTTGTGGACTCTGTCATCCATGGTCTCTTCAGCAAGTTTTTGAAATTCTCACTTTAGTCAAGGGCTCCCCAAGTGGCACTAGTGGTGAAGAACCTTTCTACCAATGCAAGAGATATAAGAGACTTGGGTTCAATCCCTGAGGTGGAAAGATCCCCTGGAGGAGAGCCTGGCAACCCATTATTATTGCCTGTAGAATCTCATGGACAGAGGGGCCTGGCCAGCCACAGTCCATAGGATCACAAAGAATCGGACATGACTGAAGCAAGTTAGCACTTTAGTCAAGTCACTAAAGGAGAATAAAAATGCACCACTCATGTTTAAGAGTGCACTTACATTTCAGAAGTGTGGTTTAAGCATTTCTGACTCCGGGGAAGTTACTGAATCACAGAATTTTAGACCTGGAAGTGGTTTTAGAACTCCAGGAGATGGTGAAGGACAGGGACAGGGACAGGGAAGCCTGGCATCCTGCAGTTCATGGGGTCACAAAGAGTCAGATGCTCCTGAGCAACTGAACTACAACAATGAACCCCTGGCTAAAAGAAGTTAAAGTAACTTCTGCATTCAGGGTGAGGGCAGGGTGGGGAGCGAGGAGTCCTGCAGGTAGGAGAAGGAAGAGAGATACAGACTGAGGAACGGAGGCAGGAAGAGGCATAGCCAGAAGCCTTTGCGTTTTTCTTGATTAATGCAATAGAAAAACACATCTGGGGACTTCCCCAATGGTCCAGTGGTTAAGGCTTTAAGCTTCCAATGCAGAGGGCATGGGTTCAATCCTTGGTTGGAGAACTACCATTCCACATGCTGTGTGGTGTGACCAAAAAGCCCCAAATAAAAAGTTTTTTTTAAAAGTCCAATTAAAAATTAAAAAAAAGAAAAAGAAATCTGAGTAACTTTCCTTCTTTTTCTTTTTTACCAATTCAGAGAAATGGCCTCCTGCCCTTTTGCCTTCTTTTGGCCTCAGCCGTGGAGGAAGCAGGTCTGCAGGGAGTCTCCCCTTCTCTCCACTGCTGCTGTCCTTTGTGTCTCTGGCTGAAGCCCAGGGGTCTGGGAGGGGAGGGCGTGTGGCTCAGCTGCAGTGAGTGTGAACCAGCTGGGCGGGGAAGGTAGTTGGAACAAGTAGAGAAAACAATGATAAGCAATGCCAGCACTAGATACACCGGGCAGGTGAAGACATGTCATGGAAAGAAGAAATGCATTCATTTAACTGGAATGCAGGGAGCTGAAGGACACCGGTATTCAGTCTGCTGTTGTTGTAGTTGCTAAGTAGCGTACTCAGTCTGGATGGGGACAAATGACAACTCAACTGTGTCACCTGTTGGCCATGTAGGTTGGTGCTGCCATTGTTGATTCTGTTAACAAGTGGTTTTTGTTTGTTTGCTTTCTAAAAACAGTCTGATTGCTGTTGGAACTGGGTCCCAATGTTTCCCACCTGGTTTCCACTGCCACCTTGTTAGCTGGCATCTGTGGAGCACAGGGGGTCAGGTGCCACCTGAGAGGCAGGCGGTGCTGGCAGTGTTGCATCCCTCTTGTTCTCCAGCCCCCTCCAATATTCTGAAACAAAATTCTGCCTCTTGAAACACCAGAAGGAAAGGTCAGATTCTGCAAATAATACAGCAAGTGGCAGCTGTTCCTTCCAAATAAATGGTAGAAGAGGGGCTTCCCTGGTAGTCCAGTGGTTAAGAATCCACCTTGCAATGCAAAGGACACCAGTTTGATCCCCAGTCTGGGAAGATTCTACATGCTGCAGAGCACCTAAGCCCGTGTGCCACCCACAACTACCAAGCCTGTGCTCTAGAGCTGAGAGCTGCAACTACTGAAGCCTGTGTGCCCTAGAGCCTGTGCTCCGCAACAAGAGAAGCCACCGCAATGAGAGGCCTGCACACCACGAGAGAGTAGTCCCCGCTTGCTGCAACTAGAGAAAACCTCCGCATAGCAACGAAGACCCACCACAGCCAAAAAATAAGTGAGTCTTAAAAAAAAAAAATGGTAGAAGAGAAAAGAAGGGATTATTCTGAGTGTAGTTTGTTGCGATTCTATTCCCCGACCCATAAAGGCTAGAGGAGCTTCCATGGGGGTGGGCACTGCTAGGACTGGTGGTTTCTTAGGAACACGCAAAGTACAGTCTACAGATCTAGGGATGCTAAGGATGACTGTTCTGGCTCGCTTGCCACTTAATGTGGAGCCTTACTGAGCATCTGCTGGTTGGAGGAGAGGCAGTGTTTTTGAAGGAAGTCCTAGGAGGGAGCCCTGGCAGCTGGCTCGCATTACAGTGGGGGTGGAGGAAAGGAATGCCGGCCCCCCGCAGCTGTGATCAATTTGCACAAAAGCGAGGGAGGGAGGAGATGCCCCAGTGGGAGGTTGGCTGGGCCACAAGGTTAAAAGATGGGCACAGGGGAGAAGGGTCAGGTCCCAGAATGCTTTGCTACTCGGTGGTGGTTCCTGAGGGTTGAAACATTAGGCCAGAGACACCAGGGTGCACTTGAGCACTCAGATTCTCCTGGAGAAGACGCTTCAGTTCTGGCTGCTACAAAGCCCTTATGCCCTATGTGTTGCTGTTTAGTCGCTCAGTCATGTCTGACTCTTTCCGATTCCATGGACTGCTGCACGCCAGGGTTTCCTGTCCTTCACCATCTCCGGAGTTTGCTCAAGCTCACGTCAACTGAGTCAGTGATGCCATCCAACCATCTCATCCTCTGTCGTCCCTTCTCATGCCCTCAATCTTTCCCAGCACCAGGGTTCTAGCCCAATTTGCGGTTAGTTATTACTATGCTCAGCAGCCTCCCAATTCACCTAGCAACCAGAAAGAGTCAGGCACAGAGCTTTCTCTAAGATGCTACCAGAAAAGTGAAGGGTGAGCTTCCAGAGTTGGAGAGACCCCAGGAATTTGCAAGATGAATCCAGCAGCATCCTTTAGGATTGCATGCAAAGCGTCTCTCCCTTTGTGTGTGATTCCCAGGAACCAGAGCAAGTGGGTGACTCTGATGTGGTCTGGTGCCTGCTGAGACCTAGTGGGAGGTGGCTGCCATGCTTCCATTACTGTACTTTCAGACCCTGAAGAAATGTGTCACTCAGTTAAAAAAGAACCCAGGCTGGACCTCAACAAAACTAGGTCTGCTACTCTCTGTGTGATCCCAGGTAAAGCTCTTCTCCAGGCCTCAGCTTTCTCATCTGTAACATAAGGAAAGTGGGCGTTCCAGCTTTAATGTCTGCCAACCACGAACTATGAGAGAGAGCGAGAAAGCCAGGAACTGGAAGTAGGAGCCAGGAGCTGAAAATAACTGACACTGAAAAAAACCCAGGCCTGGAGGGTAATTCTAGAGCTCATTAATGGAGACAGGACAGAAAAGCAATGGTGACATCTCATTTCGAGGAATGAGTGGATACAATGTTGGAGAGTTTTTAAGTTGCCACAGTAAGCCCCCGAAGGACTACACTTAGAGCCAGCCCGGCCTGGAGGGACCTGACTCCAGAAGAGAGCTGGAGAATGCTATATCCGAGATCCTGTTGGTGATGGGTTTGGAGTCAAAGACAATTTGTGGCTATGCTATTGTCTAAACCTTGCTTCAAAGTTAGCTTGGTGTTCATAGGCAAAAAAAAAAAAAAGGTAGTTAATACTTAATGTGTAATCAGTCTGATGGCATTTTCACAACACTGTGCTGAACTAAACATAGGTATCTCCCTGTTAGCTTCTTGAGGACCTCTGAAGTAGTACTCTAGATGTCGGACCACCAAGATGGTGGCTACTCACACTCTCAAGTAGCCCTTGGCAAGCTCACTTGCCTGGAGAGGGTGTGCCACAAACCCAACCTTTTTCTGAAACACTATGGTGCAACTGATTGAGACAGGATACGAGGCCCCATTTAAACCTACAGAAATTGATTAAAAATGAACTAAAAGGAACACACAACAAGATGAAGGTGCACAGCTACACATGGACTTATTTGTGTAGTCACCCACGTTAAGGCCAAGATTCAGGCTCTACTATTTGTCCAGATTTGACCACCTAATTCTGTTGTTTAGCTTCTGGTGTGAATGCACAATGGAAAGATAAGTAAGTTTCTCGAATATTAAAAACCATCATCCTGCCTAAAACTCTTACACAAATCATTTATGTGCAGCTCTGACGCCCTTATTCAGCCTAGTGTGTAGATTTGGCTAAAACCTTGGGAACTGCAATTAATAAACGAAAAAACAAAATGTTTATCATCAGGGAAATGAAGAAAGGGGTATAGGGAAATATTTATTTAGGTTGTTATGACAACAGAACAAGCGATCACAACAACATTCTTTCTTTCCCATCTGCTAAACTTTGGCTTGACAGAGCCTTAAGAAACAACGTCCACCGTAAAGATGAAACGGAGCAAGAATGTTATTCTAAATTTGATAGATTTTTGGCTCCACTTAAAACCTTTTTATAACTCATACAATATTTGCCACAACTCCCAGCTATTTCCTCTTGCAGTGGGCAGACGCACTTGAGATGATGATGAAATGAGTTGTGTGGTGGGGGAGGGTGCTGGCGGCAGTGACCACAGGCCTCCGGCAGGCTAATGTTCACCCCGGGATGTCAGGGGCCACTCACTGAGTCTGCGGCATGCCCTGTTCTCATGCCCTGCTCCGTGGCCTTGAGAAGATGGGGGGCTACAGATGGGAACCTGGAGCCGCCTACTTCTACTTCCAGCTGAGCAGGGCTAGAAATCAGGGCATGTGCAGCCCATAGAGAGTGAGCGGTGCCTGCTGAGGAGAATGAAAGCACCAGTTGAACTTAGGCTGAAGGCTTTCTTCAGAGACTTTTCCAGGTCAGACGACTTGCAGCCAGCCACTGGTTTGTCATGGCCTAGCTGAAGAATGCTTCAATTCCCTAGAGCTATTTTCCCATAAATCAGAAGTAGGTGGAGACTGATTCCTCCCAGAGGAACCCCTTAGGTGGAGCAGGCTGGAGAAGAGAAGATGGGTTCCAGCTTTCTCACTCAGTAACATGCAGCATGTTCTCTGGCGGTGTTGCTATGCTCTGATCATTAGCTAGGTCTCTATTTCACAGGTGAGCCAGACTTCCTGTGTGAGCTCTCTGTTAGGGGAGGGGGCAAGTCTGAGTGTCAGAGAGGCCCCCTCAGAAGAAAGCACTTAAAGCTGCAAGAGGAGGTACAGATAGTGCCCTGACTTCTGAGCACAGGCTAGTGCAGAGGCCTGGGAGTCCTGGGAGAGTGGATCCGTAACACAGGGTATATTTATTTATCCTCAACCCAGATAAGGTTAAGCGGGGCGTTAGAAGGGGACTCACAGTTAGTTACCTCGGCACCTCACCACCCTGAAGTGCCTACGTCTAGAACCACTCTCAGGAAAATGCTATCCAGATGGTTTCTACTGAATCAGAACCCCCTGGGAGAGGAGTGGGCCACGTGGGGGTGGAATCCCAGAGCATCTGAGCTGGAGGGGTCCCATGGGAATCATACAGCTGGACAGAGGAGGTGGCTACCCCAAGACATTGGAAAGTACAGCATGCCTGAGACGGGTGAGTCCTGGGTCAGGAATGGGGGCAGGGTACTTCAGCAGGTCCGGGACCAAGATTGCTGGCTGGGCAGACACCAAGAGGTGTAGCGGACACCTGGGGCACCCCAGCCCACCAAGTCAGAGAAGGTCAGAGCTGGGAGAGACTCTGGAAGTTCCCTCAGCCACCTGCCTCACTAGGGTCCTGGCTGGAAGGGTGGGTGGGGTGGGTGGCCCCTGGAGAGAAAAGCACAGATGTCTGAGCTTCCTCAGGAGACAATTCTGGCTGGACTGCCAAGCACAGAGCAGGTTGTGATGGCACGTTTTTAAAGACTGTACCTATGTATCTGTGTAGACAGACAGCCTCACAGACACTCCTCTACCCCACCCAGACCATGGTGGCCTGCTTGCCCCCTCGTCTTCTCTGGAGCCAGCTACCCCTGTCTGATTCCAGCTCTCCCACTGACCCCTTCCTTGAGCAAAGTGACTTCACTTCCGTGTGCTTCTCAGTCTCCCGCTAACAGAACCTAACTGATGGAGTTCTCGATAGGCTGAGAGAATGGAGGAGCCCGGCCCAGGGCAGCTAGTTCCTGGGTTCTCTACCTCAGGGCTCAGCTGTTGCTGTTCTCATCAGGTTCATGCGCACTGTGCTTTCTGCCTCAGCGCTCTCAGGGGCCTTTCTTTCTCTCTTTCCTCGCCTCTTCAGATCTGCACTTAACTAGTGTTGGCTGAAAAGCAAATTTATTGAACAAGAGAGAGAACACTTGAAACCATTTGTAATGGGACAATCACAGGCTACTTCCGGGGACCATGAGACAGCAGAGCCCTGGCAAGTCAGAGCTCTGAGTGGCTGGGCACGGAGGAGCCCTTGTTTCCTAAATGAGGAGACCCAGGGCCAGCAGCTGAGGACGTTCAGGCCTCCCCGCTGTCTGGGAAGGCCCCTCCCATGGGACGAGAGCTGGACGTGCCAGCCTGAGTGTCGTAAAGGGTCTGCAGTGTCGTTTCAGTATTTCATACACACATGCATGCACACGCCACACTGGCTCCGGACCCAAAGAGGGCACCCAAGTTATCCACGTCCCCGCACTCCCACCCGACAAAAATCCTACCCCCTCAGTGCCCCACGGCTGGCAGCTGCTGCAAGAGAAAACAGCCAGTGGGCTGTAAAAGCCTTATGGCAAGAACAGCGTCCTGCAGCCACGGCTGGCATTTTGCCCTCTCATGGGTGTTTGCTGCTCCAAGAGACTAAATCTCTCAGGGCAGAGTGCCAGGCACCCTGGGAGGCGGGGTGATGACATAAACCCCAAAGTCCCTCCAATCAGATCACCGCAGTGACCTGTCTCCTGCCAGGGCAGGAGGGGAGGGGGCTGGGAGGACCGAGCAATACCAGGCAGTGGGCAGGCCCCATGCTCAGGGAGGGGTTCCTTTCATTGTCTCTCATGACAACAGTTCTGTGTGAGTCCCACCTGTCAACCCAGAAGTCTCTCCAGGGACAAGGTGGGGTGGCCAAGTCCTTCCCCAGAGGTCTCTGTCCTAAGCCCTTCCGGGCGTCTCAGCGCCCGAAGATTCTGACATATGCCTGCTGCTGCCCTTCAGGGATGCCTCTGTCTTTGATGCGGCTCCCTCCCTTTCTGTTCTCACCTTCTCTTTTCATTGTCCCTTTGTGAGAAAAATAGATGATATTATCCCTTCTCCTTCCCCCCTGAAGAAAGCCTGGGTTAAAGTTGGGGGGCCACAGGCCCTGGTCCCCTGCTCCTCTTGAGTCACGTCCATCTTCTCAGATATTTGGGCAGGGTGGATCCTTCCTGAGCCTGACATCTTTAAACCAGAAGCAAGCGCCCCTCGGGACTGTTTGCCCCATCTCCACTCCCCGGAGGTCCTTCCACTCCTGATCTGGGTCTTGCTGAGATCCATCACTTCCCCCTCCTCCCAAGGAAAGCCTGAGAATCCGACAACTAAAGACAGTGGAGAGTGGGGGATGGTGGGGCTTCCAGAGAATACAGAGAGTCACCAGAGCACTGGTGAAATCTGATCCCGGTCACGGAAGGGTTATTCCTCGTCCTCAGCTTGCAGGCCCCCACCTTGAGAACTCTCTGGTCCGAATCCCCCAGTGCCCAGGGATCTTGGAGAGCTGCCCACAGCACCAGCTGCAGGCTAGAGGCAGGGCCTGCTGACAAGAGCGGGCAGAGAGTACAATAACTGTGACATTAAACGTGAATAGCTAACTCTCGGGCAGGCCGGGGGCAGCCTGGGAGGAGCCCAGTGGCTGCGGTCCAAAGACTGAGCGTGAGCAAGGTGACCAGATGGGCTGCGGTGGAGACAGGGCTGGATTCCATCTCCCACCACGCCTCCGGACGGAGGGACCGCACGTTCACACGCTTTGTCCTTTGCACTCTTCTTTCCCTTTTCTTCTTCTTCCCCTTTGTCTTCTCGAGTTGGGAGTCATTATTTCCTCTCCAAACCGAGTTTTACATGTTTTTGGCACGGCTTCTTTCCAGATGGACTCTCAGCTGGCCTCTCCCGCCTGGCCGGCTCATCTCGAGCCAGGACCCACGTCTCAGCCCTCCCTGGAGCAGCAGCCACGACTTGCGCCTCTGCGCCCTCAGTTCCAAAGTGAAGGCTCTGGTTCAGTAGTTTGACATGATGAAAACGCCAAGAATTCTTTTTTTTTCTTTTTTAAAGTTCAGAACTAACCCCACCCCCCATCTGCATCTTCTTCAGGATCTTCTTTGATTTGTGATCTGGGCTTCGCCAGGCACCGAATGTGACCACTAGGATGTGTGTGCACCCTGCTGGGCAGCGGGTCTGTGTGCGTGGATTCTGTGAGCACTAGTCGAAGGCATGCCTCTGGCTCTGTCCGTGCCTCCCGCCTGGTCCTGCAGCCCTCCCGGGAGCTGGGCCCTGCCCGCCTCTGCCAGTTCCTGGCTCTCCTCTCTGTTCCACTATACTGAGATGCTCTGCAGTTCCTGAAGGAACTCCTGGCCTCCCCTCTCCCTGCCATTGTACTGACAGCTCCTTTTGCCTGGAACATGCTTTCTACTTGCTCTTGGCTTTAAGATGCAGGGAACTCGTCTTGTCTACGAATGAGAATGCTCTGCCTTTAGTCGCCTTTATAGCACAGGTACTGGGTGGTCTGTTTACTTCTCCATCCCCCCGCCGGACTGAGGCCTCTTGAAGCACAGCTCAGTGTCTTTCCCCCGTTTCCCCAGCACCTACCAGAATGAGTGAAGAGCAGGCCAAGTACCAGACGAGCTGAGTGCAGAAGTGCAAGCTCAGCTCACTTGACACAACTCGGGGGCCTCACAAGCCTCCAGCCTCAGCTGCCCACTGACTCTCACTCCTGCAGAGGAGCTGCCTCTGAACTCCAGGCGATCCCCCCTATAGGTTCCACCCTGTGCAAGACTGACCGTCACGCAAACACTTTAGAGACAGTGTGAGACTGACCGTTGTGCAAACACTTCAGCGGAAGTTGCCAAGGTTGATACCTGAGTTTGTCTGCGATGAAGATGACCCTCCTTTCCAGGAGCAGGGAGGCAAAAACGCAGAGAAGGTGTCGGACGCTGAGAGAGGAAAAGAGAGACTCAAAGTCCACGTGTTCGAGCCGGGAGTCCAGTGGACGGCACAGTTCAATCACCTGCCGGGGAACACGAGGGGCATCAGGGGGCCCGCCTGGTCAGCCAGGCCTCTCCTGCATCGGGCAGGCCTGGGGCTCTGGGTCCTCAGCAGGGAGGCCCACTGCCAGGGGAGGAGGGAGAGAAAAACAGGAAAATGAAAGGGACTGGGGAAAGAAAGATGGCAGGGAAAGGAAGTATGTTTGGTAGGGACTCAGTCTCACAGGTGCGTGTGAGGGTAGTTTGCGTGGAGGTGGGGAGACAGGACACAGAACCAGAGCCCCTCAGGCCATGATGGCTGGAGCCCACCCCCCTCACCCCATCGATGACACATGTGAGCCCCCACAGGGAGTTTTGAAGGCCAGTCCCTTGCAGTCCCACAGCAGAGCGTCTGATCTCACAAGGGACTCCCAGGCTCACAAAGAAGGACCAGCAGATCCAAGCACTTCTTTCAAGGCTCCCCTCCTCTACAAGGCGATTCTTAATGAACTCAACCCCGTTCCAACCCCTCCCCAGGGATGGCTCTTTCAGCTTGTATGCTTAGTGTGCATATATCTCCTCACTCTGTACTTGTTGACATGTTCCTGAGTTCATCTCAAGTCACTACTCACGTGCTTCCTCTTCGTGGCGAGCAGAATCTGGCTTCTGCTCTCAGCATGGCACCGGCCTGGTGCTGCCCAGACAGCGGGGCTCACTAAGGTCAACTTCCCCATGGCCAAGTCACCTGCATCCGTATGGGCTGGTTTAGGATTCTCCAGCAGCAGGGAGACCGCTGCTCTCTGTGTTGGGAAGTTGAGCGGTTCCAGAATATCCCAGACACATCCTCGTCCTGCCCCTGTCCCCAAAGGTGACCCGCTTTTCTGGGGGCCTTTAGAACTGGAGACTCAAGGCTGAATGGGTCACATACAAGGATGGGAAGATGAAAACAAGCTCTGGTATCGAATCCCACCCAGCCAAGGAAACGGACATGCTTCAAAGTCTGGGATGAATAAAAAGTAGCACTTGAGCTTGTCTTCCCCAAAAAGAATCTGCTTTGCATATTAAGTGGTAGTGGTGATATAGATCAAAACCCTAAAAAGTTTCAAATACGATTTATGAAGGTGGTGGGCTATTAAGAGAAGCTAAAGATGTTCACTGCCCTGGCACAGTTCTCTCATCCAGCAACCAACAGATGGACTGGACTTAGGGTGGAATTTATGACTCTTTCACAGATGGATGATCTGGGCCGGCTTGAGGAGCAAGAGGCCACCATTGAATGTGACAGCCCCCTGAAAACCAGCCTGTGGGATCACCGTGACCTGATCACTGCCAGGGCCACGCCCCCTGGGACAGGAGGGGACTCTGACGGCGTACCTCAGTTCCTGATCCAGGCAAGAAGTTCTTGACCACAATGGTTTTGCCCAGGGCTGGGAAGGGGGCTTCCATAACGCTCCTCATGAGAGGCTGGACCAGGGCAGGAGAGATGCCTCGTCGTTTTTCTACCTCATCCAAGATCTGCAAGGGACAGAAAAGCAGCTCAGCTACCCTGAAGTCAGGCTGTGAGGTGGAGCTCTCTTCCAGATGAAGGGGGCCTGCCACTGAGGCTGAGGAACCGTGGGGAAGCCAGGGGGTCCTCATCAGGCCAAACCTACAGTCTCTTTCACTCTACAGGTTAAGACCCGGATTCACCCTCTCTGCAGCCACTCTTTTTCCATGTGACTCTGCAATTTCTCCCGCTTAAAGGATGAAGTATAGTTTCTGGCCCCCTTGACTTTGAAAACTGTCCTGTTTGTCAGTTTGCATACCCCTGTGACATTGATTATCATATACGTTCTCAATGGGAAGAACAGTGCCCCCCAAGGGGGTAAAAATTGGTTGGGGGTTGGTGAAAAAACTTAGGTATCGTGAGGGTTTGTGCCCTTCTAAGGGGCCAAAGTACATAAACAGATATGTGATATATTTATGGAATTGAATTTTCTCCCGGGGGAAGCCATTAGGACAACACAAACCAAAACCAATGAGATATCACTTGACAGCCATTAGGATGACTGTAATAAAAAAGCAGGTAACAAGTGTTGGTGAGGAAGTGGAGAAATTGGAACCCTCATACACTGCAGGTGGAAATGTAAACTAGCGAAGTTTTTCTTTTGAAAACAATCTGGTGGCTTCTCAAGAAATTAAACATATATGACCCAGCAAATCCACCCCTAGATATTTAACCAATGGAAATGAAAACATGTTCACACGAAAACTTGAACATGAATGATCACAGCAGCATAATATTTACAGTAGCCAAAAATGGAAATAACCTAAATGTCCATTAACTTATGAATAATAAGCAAAATGAGATATCTATATAATGGAATATTATTTAGCCATGAAATAGAATAAAATATTGACACATGCTACAACATGGATGAATTTTGAAAACACTGCTAAACGAAATAAGCCAGACATCAAAGGGACAAATATTATATGATTCCGCTTACAGGAGATCCTAGAGTCAAACTCATAAAAGAGACAGAAAGTAGAGTAGAGTGGTGGTTGCCAGGGGCTGGGGGAGGAGAGGTTAATGTTCAATGGGCACTGAATTTGTCTGGGGAGATGAAAAAATTCTGGAGATGGATGGTGGTGAAGGTGGTACAACAAAGTGAATAAACATAATGCCAATCAATTGTACACATAAAAATGACCGAAATGGTAAATTTAATGTTATGTATGGTTTAGCACAGTAAAAAGAAAATAATATGACAAAAAGTTAAAAATAACTTCATGGGGAGGAGAGACAATTGAGGGAAAAAAAATCTAAAAAGGCTGCTCACTAGAACAATAATGAAAAAAAGTTGAGGACCCCTGGGCAGGCAGGATGAGGTGGAAGCGACCATGTGCCAGTGCTAAGCCCAGGGCTTGGGAGGCAAGCAGACACTTGCCTTACGTGTTTCTGCTTGTCTCCCTGTGCATGCATGGGACAGCTTCCTGTCTCAGGGGGGTGACAGGCCCGCATCCAGACTTGCAGCCTGAAGCACAGCCCAACCAGTCTGGATCAGCCAACCCCCAGCCTACTGGAAGCACAAGAGTGAGCCATGGAGTCTAGCAGAGCAGAACCCCAGAGCCCTGACCCTCTGTGGGAGTCAATGGTAGCTGCTTTAAGCCACTGCGGTTTGTTACACAGCATCATTGCAACAATACTTACGCTTTCTTCAGAGATTCTGAGACCTGTTCTTATCCATTATCCCTTTGTCTGTACTGAAGGACAATTTGCCATAACGGTCCTTGCCCCTTACCTAGAAATAGCCTGAGGTCTTGGAATAAGTTAGCCAAAGCTCTGTCTATGGTTCTATGCTGAATATTTGCTGTGTGGTCATTGGCAAGTTTTCATACTGTATTCTTAAAAAATTCACAGTCACAAAACTAACATGAAAATGCAGGATTGTGTATCACACGAGTATGTTAGGATGCTCGCTTGCTCTGCATCTCCTGCCCATGACGTAGCAGTGCAGCTTCTGTGAACTTCAGATACCTCACAGGAGCCGTTTACTCCTAGATTCATAAGCGTTCTCACAATAGGGTCTCTGACCTACAGCCTCCTTTCCATGTTGAAACAAACCCACGATGAAGACTGGCACGAGCAGCAGTGCGTATCTGCGTCAGAGCTTGTGAGTGATTGACTGTAACATACAATGACTACCTCCTCACGCAGAGCGAAGGCCATGACTCAGGTGACACTGGCACCATTAATTACTTTAGACTTGCGTACAAGTACAAGCGCTACCATAGCCAGAGCTCACACTGCATCAGTCTAATTTAGGCTTCCTCTGAGTTCAGGACAGGGTGGGCAGGAGCGGGAATTTTGTTTCAGAATGCTGAGGGAGTGCTGCTTTCATCCAAGGACAGTAGACGCAGGACTTCAGTTTTCCAAAAGAAAGAAAAGTTGGACTGAAATACATGCTTAAGGACTTAAAATACATGTATAGATTATATATTTATGTCTCGTTAACAGAAGAAACAAATGTTGAGTCATACCTAATTTTTGAGATTGGCATCAGACAGCATAGCAATTATCTCCTACATGCCAATCCAGAACACTAGGGTGGCTGAGCCAATTCACCATGGCAATTCCTGTGTCCTGATATATGGCTTCATTTTCCAAAAAGAAGGACCAAATTATACTAAGATTTTGATAGAGAGCTTCCCTGATAGCTCAGTTGGTGAAGAATCCACCTGCAATGCAGGAGACCCCAGTTCGATTCCTGGGTCCACTGGAGAAGGGGATAGGCTACCCACTCTAGTATTCTTGGGTTTTCCTTGTGGCTTAGCTGGTGAAGAATCCACCTGCAATGTGGGAGACCTGGGTTTGATCCCTGGGTTGGGACAATCCCCTGGAGAAGGGAAAGGCTCCCCACTCCAGTATTCTGCCCTGGAGAATTCCATGGACTGTATAGTCCATGGGGTTGCATAGAGTTGGACATGACTGAGTGACCTTCACTTTCACCTTGACAGACTTAGAGTAGTCTTACAATAACAAATCTCACACACACACAACAGATACACACACATAACACACATATACAACACATAATGTGACAAAAGATAACGCTTAAGAGAGGGAAAGTAAAACACATGGAACATTCTGGGGAGAGCCTTTGCCCCTCCATCCTCAACTGCAATTAGTTTGTCCTTTTCCCCTCCCTCACTTTCTAGACCACAACCTTCATCCACTCATTTCCTGTCCCAGTGATTATCTCAGTGAGGCTCAAGGAAGGGAGGAGGAGGAAGTGGCAAGGAAAACAGGTGGGGGAATAAGAAGATAAAAATCCTGGGAGTTGGGGTGTCTCCTGAGTCCTCCTGGGCCCTGCAACTCCCATACGCTCCCTCCCTCCTCTGGGGCCCAAGTCCTCACCTTTGAAAAGAGGCTGAAGCATCCCAGACGGCTCACGATGCAGTAAACTTCGGGAAGACGCTTTCCTTTGCCACCAGGCTTTTGGGAGTGAAACACAAGGAGATTATGAGTGTGACCAATCTCAGGGAAGGAAAGACCCCAGATGTTTTTAACATTGTGCTAACTGTTTCCACACACCAGAGTTTTTGAAAATCAATAAGGTAAGCAGTTACCGATACCCCGTCTTACAGGTGGAACCACTTCTGGTTATGCAGACATGTGTTAAAATTCTCCCAAAGGGACCAAATCAGGAGTTTTGTGCACACAGTAGCTGCTCAATGTGGCCTACAGAACCATAAAATGAGGAATCTTGTTTACTCATATCACTGTGGTTTTTCTCAAGGAAATTACTTATTCCTTATAAATTATAACTCCAAATGAGAAATCATTTCTAAAAATCCTTTTTGGAAACTATTAATTTTCAAAACAAGAAAGGAAAACAATCTCAATACTTAAACTCCAAAGTAATTATAGTAACAGAATTTATTATCCCACTTAACTTTTTCGATTATTATCCATACATTTTTTATTCACTAATTCAACAAATATTTACTGAGTAGCCACTATGTGCCACACATTATTCTTAACTATATTAGCCTATGTATAATAAGACTAAAATACACTCTCAGTGGAAAATGATTTGCCACTACTGAAGGCACTCCCAAAAACAGGCCTCAAAAAGACAAGTTCTAAAATGTTTCGGCATGATCATCTCATTGAAGTAAGTTTCTGACTTTTAAAGGTTAATGTTCTGAAGGAGACACTTAAATTATTTGCGTCATGAACAGTAAAGCCATCCTTCTTTGGCCCTTACCACTATTATGAAAGCTCTCTGTAAGCTCTCAGAGTCCGCTGAGCACACTTTATTAGAAAGGATGCCTGGCTTAAGGAGAGATGGTCATTTATTTGGCAGGGAAAACAATGGAGAAAGCATTTTCTTTCCAAGGGAGGCAGACAGTGTTTCCATACACAGTGAGGCTCATGTGGACCCCCAAACACTCCTCCCTGTGTTTAACGGCCCTGACGAACTTGCTACACCTCCTGTCCCTTCTCTTGTGGCCTGTGGCGAATGAGGCTCTAGGAAGCCAGTGGGGGCTCCGCACGGAGCTCTTGCTGCCCGAGAACAGGGGGTACTGACCAGCAGTCTTCGGCAGTAACCAAACCTTCTGCTCCCATCTTCTCCAGTTAAGACAAACGAGAATGTTTCACTGTGGTTGGGAAAATGAAAGTGCGTTACTTTCCGACCACAGCGCTATGAGACTAGGTATCAATTACAAGAAAAAAACTGTAAGAAACACAAACACATGGAGATTAAACAACACGTTTCTAAATAACCAACAGGTTACTGAAGAAATCATAAGGGAAGTCAAAACATTTCTAGAAACAAATGACAATGAAAACACGACAACTCAAAGCCTACGGGATGCAGCAAAAGCAGTTCTAAGAGGGAAGTTTATAGCAAAACAATCCTACCCCAAGAAGCAAGAAAAACATCGAATAGACAACCTAACTTTACACCTAAAGCAACTGGAAAAAGAAGAGGAAGTGTGTTACAAAGCAGAACAAAAGTCGCATCGTGCTGAGCCACCAGGGGACACTCGGGAGGAGGCTGTCAGAAAGCACGGCTCCCTGTCCTGCCCGTCCATCTCTGGGCTGTGGCTCTGGAGTCTCTGTCAGGGACATGGGGATCTCAAGTGTCGCTGTGTCCTGAGAGGAAGTGAGCACTTTTCTTTCCACCCTCAGCCCTCATATAATCCTATCACCTGGGCCATCCCATCAAACAGACACAGCGGTCATTGGGCCTCTCCTGGGGTGAGCCCGGGAGTGACTCAAGACCGGGGGTGGGGGGGCAGGTAGCAGTGGAAGAGGCAACAGTGGTGCCCTTCTTGGAGCTGCCCATGGGGTGGCTCTCCTGGGCACCGAGGCTGCGAATGTCCTTAAAGACTGCTGGGCCAACTTCGAGGAACTCAGTGTCCCTCGAACACTTAGGATTTGGAGCCTCCTGAGTTGGTCAGTTGTTGAGACCTCTGATAAAAAAATATTTCCACCCAACAACTTCGGTTAAAGCAGAAATATAAACTTGATCACAATCTGAGTAACGGCTGGATGCGTTGCTGAAGAAGTATTTTCACCGCACCGGACAAGGTTTTCTTAGACTACAAATCACCTTACTGCCCATCACGTCAGCTTATGAAACACATTCCAAGATGGAGTGGGGGGTCTTGGAACCTGCACATTTGGCAGGATGAGTCTTGTCTTCACACAAGCTTTACAAACACCCATGGGGGAAATTTATACACTCGGGTCTGTCAGGATTACTTACCAGTAGCACTGACTTACATACGGGGTCTGCCATCGACGACCCCTCTCTAGTTCTCACTTCAGTCTTGGCGAGGTCGGGGGAGGGCGGGGAGACGCCAGCACATACCTGGTAAACTGCTGGACCGGAGTCCAGTCCTTGGCGTCGGGGAAACAGAACTGGGGGATAGCCTTCAGCTGGTCCTCAGCTTCTCTCATGAACTTGAATGACCTTTCCAGCTGCAGGGAGAAGGGCGAGAGGAGGTTAGAGAATAAGCCCCGGTGTGAGCAAGACAGATGCTCGACAGGCGCACAGCCCCCACGGCCCTGAAGTCATAACTGTCCCCTTAACCTCCACGCTGAGGAGGGCTTGCAGCTCAGGCTTAAGCTATTTCCTCCCTCAGGGCAGTTTCAACTATAGTCTTATGTGGGGAGCAAGGAGAAAAAAATAGTGTGCTTTAGAGAAATGTTCTCTATGCCTAACATTCTGGAATATAAGCATTTTAATCAATAAGGAAGAGCTGTCATAGCAACGGCTTCCAAATCCGAGACTCACAAATCTGCAAGGCAGAGCCGCAAATCTAGTCGTCTGACGTCTGGACCCAGGCAAAGCTGGCCCTCTTCGATCTCGGCAGAGATGTTTCACAGCCCTTCTTAGTGAATCCATCCAGGTAAATTACGTTATACAGTGAAATTTAATTCATTTCAGGAAGTCTTTGAATATTAGAATTAAAGGAAAACAAGACACGAGGCTGACATTCTTAGAGAGAAGGAAATAAGCCAGGAGAAGTTAAGTGATTTGTCCATGATCACACAGCTAGAATGGAACCCAGGAAAGAATCAAAATGATCTTAATTTCTGTCTTCTTCTTGCTCTCTGATTTATCTGACACATCACAGACTGGAGGAATATCACTTCACTTCAAAACGGAACAAATGGATGAAGACTGACTTAAAAGATTATGTTTAAAGCCGTGAGTCTGATTGTTCTGTGTCTGAATGGGTATCTGCTTCAAAAAGCACTCCATTCTGGGGAATCTGTTGGACAGCAATGCACCTGTAGTTAACCACACTGTACTGTACACCTGGAGATGTTGGGATGCTGAATTTTATGCCATGTGTTTTTTTTTGCCTCAACTGAAAAAAAGGCACTCTAGGTATAAAGTTTGGGATACAAAAAAAGAATAGTTTATAATTAGCATAGTTAGCTTATAAATTGGTACTTCTAAAGCGCTGGGAAGAACTGTTGGCTTTTTGTTGTGTTGTTGATAGGTTTACACTTGTTACATTTCCCTTATAAACAGTTAAAAAAAAAAACCATGATAAAATTGCCTTCAATCATCTAAAATATCAGCTACTTGAACTGAGTGGAGTGTGAATTTCTAAAATTAGGAAATTGTAACGTCTAACTTAAAGTCTTACTATACTATTGTCCATAATTTCTTATTTTGTTTCTCATATCTTTCCATTGGCCTCCACCTTAAACCAGGGCTTCCCAGGGGGCCCTAATGGTAAAGAACCTGCTTGCTAATGCAGGAGACTTTTTAAGAGACTCAGGTATGATCCCTGGGTAAGGAAGATCCCCTGGAGAAGGAAATGGCCCCCAATCCAGTATTCTTGCCTAGAGAATCCCATGGACAGAGGAGCTTGACACGCTACAGTCCATAGGGTTGCAAAGAATCAGACATGAATGAAGTGACTTAGCACAGCACCACCTTAAACCAGCCTTGCAGTTTCTGAGGTCTGTTGGCCAATGGTACTCCTTCACAGAGGATCCACAAGCCTTCCCAAGGCCATGAAACATCAGAGAGAAGAGGTCTCTGAAGACAGCATCCAAAGGAATAGGACATTGGGCTGATGGCTTTCAACTTGAAAACCCACTTCTAGTATGATCCTTATTTGGCCAGATCAAATTTCACTAAAGCTGCTACTAATATAATATTAATGCTTGAGACAACTATCGATGAGTGAAACACAGTCACCATATGTAGACTTGGAGCCGTCATTAATTGTTCTTCAGTCTTTCTTCTTCAGAATAAATAGTCACTCTTTCTTTACTGTATAATGGTTCTCTCTTCCATCCATGACTCAGAAGATTCCAGCTGGTGCTGGAACAGTCTTTGAGTTGACAATTCACTAGCTCAGACTGTTGCCAAAGCAATAGTTTTTGATTACCCTCGGACAGTCTTGCAAAGAAGCAAATACCGGCCGGGTGTAGTTGTTGGGGGGATCATTAATCACCATAGAGTGATGGACCCCAAACAACAAATAACACAAAAGGAAGGAACAATGACATTTCTCCATAGCAGAAACAGCATTAATGAGAGAACTGAAGAGCAAGCCTTGTAGGAAAGTGAGTTCCAGTGCTTTCAACGTGGCCCAGTCACCACCTGAACACACCTGCCCTCAGACCACGTGCACGACACCCACACATATGTGTATACACATGTATGCATATACACACTGTCATCAACATACGAGTTATCAACCCACATGTGCACATACATGCTCGAACATACACAGGAGCACATTTACAGGAAGAGACACACAGAGAGCTCTCTTACAAATATCATCAATCGTAGACGGAGGAAACAGCCTGATCTCTGTGAGGCGTCATGAAAGATAACTGCGAAGTGTCAAGCATTTTAATGGAATATAGCAGGCATGATTGCTAGTGTACAAATATGGAGTGGAAACTTTGATCAAGGTGTCTATAGGAGTGGGAGAAAAAACTCAAGAAAAAGGTTAAAAATTAGGAGAAAAAAGAAGAAAAAGGGGCTTTGACAGAGGGAGCAGGTGAAGGCAAGGAGATATATATAGTAGCCTGGCAAGCAAAAATGCCTACAAAGAATGATCACCAGAACATTAAAGATAAACATCTAAAGAAAAGCTGGCAGCAAGATGCATTTCCAACAGAAAGAGAGCTGCTAAATAGATCAGGGTATACCCACATAATGCAGTATTGTGGAATTTCAAAAATGATGTTTTAGAATTTGTAAATAATGATGGGTTTACAAAACATGACACGGAAATTACACAATGTCCGATCTCAGTTTTGTAAGAAAATTCTACTCTGAGAAAAGACTGGAAAAAGACAATAAAATGCCAACAGCAAGGATCTCTGTGGGATTGGAGATGACTTTTTCTCTAAACATTTCTGTATTAGTCTCCCTTTCCACAGTGACTAGGCAACTTTCCACTCAAAAAAAAAGTTTTAATGTAATGTCTAGGAGGCTGGAGATTCCATGTTGGAAACTCAAGCATTTGATAGTTAGGGTGGTTCATTAATTAATTCATGGGACATTGACTTTATTCCTGGAACACTAAGCATCACCGTATGTGTAACACTGTGCCAAGCCCTGAGGGAAGTAAACAAAAAAACAGGACTGTCCCTCGTGTCTTGGTGCTTGCTCTCTGAGGTCCCCAACTAAACGTGGGCGTACGTAGCACTGAGGTCTTCAGGGATCACCCCTGGAGGAGATAGAGGAAGTGAGTCAGTGCCCGCGTGGAAGGCTGGTGCCTATGGCTTATCTCCCGTACACATATTTCCGTCCTAAACTCCAAGCCGAGGACGCAACTGCTCTGCTGGTCTCCAGTGGGCAGGACGGAAGGAGTGGTGGCTCAGGAGGAGGAGAGGGACAGCTGGACCCCAGTCTTGGCAGATGCCAGGATTATGCTTGGGTGGGTGGCAGTGAAGGGAGGCCCTGAGGGGACCAGGACACGAGCGCCCTCCCCTCTTCCCGTCTCTGAGCACCTGTGCTGTGTGCACTGGACCGAGACTGGCACATTTTACCTCATGAGTTTCTGGAGTCTCTCATGCCCTCCTGTTAGAGGGTAAGCTTCCCGAGGACAGGAAACAAATTCTGCTCATCTTTGTAATCCCCTGGGGCCAAGCAGAAACCAGCTGGAATGTAATAGGGTCTCAGTAAATCCTGGCTGAGCTGCATTAGAAAGTGATGAAAGCTTTCTATCACTGATGCCAAAGTCTACGGGTCATTTATCTATGACAGGCCATGCCACTGCAGGCTTTATTGTGCGCCGTTTCATTTTAGGAGCCATGATTAACGATACAGGAGGGCTTCCCTGGTGGCTCAGACAGCAAAGAATCTGCCTGCCATGCAAGAGACCCAGGTTCGATCCCTGGGTTGGGAAGGTCCCTTGGAAAAGGGAGTGGCTACCCACTCCAGTATTCTTGCCTGGAGAATCCCATGGACAGAGGAGCCTGGCGGGCTACAGTTCATGGGGTTGCAAAGAGTCAGACACAACTGAGCGACTTTCACTTTAATATATGGTAAAGCCAAATCCACACAGGAGTGACGCATGTGAGAATAGAACAGGATTCTTGCGCGCGCGCACACACACACAGAGGCACACAGGGCACACAGGCATGTGCAGCATTGACACAAATGTGACAGTCCTTGCGCAGTTGATGGGGAAGAGGCTTCTAGGGTGGGCTGGGGAGAGATGTGGCCGGATGAGGAGACGGGGAGAGTGGATAGAATGGTACTGTCAGCATGGTGACCACAGGAAGTGAGTATTTCTGTCCCTGCTTGAGTCATGCATTGAAGGCAGGAGGAGAAGGGGACGACAGAGGATGAGATGGCTGGATGGCATCACCGACTCAATGGACATGAGTCTGAGTAAACTCCGGGAGTTGGCGATGGACAGGGAGGCCTGGCGTGCTGCAGTCCATGGGGTCGCAAAGAGTTGGACATGACTGAGCGACTGAACTGAACTGAACTGTTATGCATCTCACACCCCTCGGACCTCCCAAATTCTCCAGCAGCATTTTTTTTTCATTGATATACTTTAATTAGGACGCATTTTTGAAATTCTGGATACTGCATGTTCCTTGGGCTCCTGCACCTCCCTGAACCATGAGTCCCAGTAAGATTTTTCCAAGAATGCTGCAGTCCGTGGCAGGCCACGGAGCCTGGCCCATTCCGTACCTTCAGCGGGAACTGCTGGGTGAGTTCGGGCACGTACGCAGCCCCGGCCTGCTTCTTGTGCAGGGACACGACCACAAAGTACTCAAAAAGTTGCCTCTCCTGGTACTCGACGAGCTCCCGATCTAGGGACGGGTATCTTGGAGCCTGCTTCAGCCGTGACTTCACGTTGACCAGGCGCTGGCTGTGGGCTGGAGAGGGAGCAGAGAGAGACAGAGAGAGGAGGACCGCCTGAAAATGACTCACTCCCAGTGTCGAACTGCACAGAGCTGCGACAGGTTATGTGATTCCCAGCTCAAAGTACTTTTTCTAATCCTGCAAAAGCGTTCCCACATTTAACAAATTAGTACAAAGCTCTTTATTGGGGATTCTTGCCAAAGTTCTAGGAGCAGCAACCCACTGCCAGCCTAATTGGGCTGCAGAAGCCTGGAATGCAGGGCCTCCATTCCACCATGGATTTGCTGTCTGGACTGGGGGCAGCGGCGTGAGTGATCCTCGGGGTTTCTGTGTCAGATGGGGTGGGGACTCCTCCCTTCAGTCACTTCCTTCACCTTTTCTCTTGAGGGATGTGATAAAATGCAGACCCCAGAGCTTTTGGAGCTGGGAGCCTTGTAAACATCCCATGTGACTCAAGTGGCCGAGACCTGACTGATCAAGAACTCCCATCTGCCTTCTCTCCTGCTACCACTCCGTGCGCTGCAGACGGTTGGCCTCATTCCCGAGATGGGTCAGGGAGCAGGTGGGTGTCAGAGGCCAAAGAGGCAGGGCCACTGGGCAGACAGGTGGGTCCCCATCACCTTGCTGAGCAACCCTGGACTACAGCATTCCCTGGCTTGCCCCTGGGGTCTGAAAAGTTGTGGAAAACTCACTAAGACCTAGACTAAGATCACCAAGTTTAGGTCCACAGGGACCAATAATTTCAGTGACTTCACTTAACAAATGAGGAAGTAGAGGCCCTGGATCTCAATGATTTCCTCCAGATCATGGAGCCATTTTATAGAAGTAGGGCAAGGGCCCCAGGTCTCTGGAGTCCTAGGCCAGCATGCTGTACCTTTCACAGGTGTGAAGAACACCTATAACATAATGGATAGGTGCGGGGACAGGGAGTCACCACAGCGGTAGCTACCCTGAGTCTCTAGACTCTCTAGGGTGTAGCCAGAGGCTCAGGGACCAGACAGGCCCACCCCAGCCGGTTTCAGACATCCATGCCTTGCCCAGCAAGCTCCTGCAAGGACGCTGTGTCCCCCCTCACACTCAGCAGGAAGGGCCACCTTTGCACCTTCCCAGTCGCCAACACGCCAACACGCACCCTGCACAACAACGGCTCTTCTCACCTTTCAGCTTCTCCTCAGTGTCGCTGTCAGACTCGCTGTTCTCATCTGTCACTAGACAAAAAAAAAAAAAACAACAACCAAAAATTGCAAATGTGGGTGTTTCTAATGCAGGAAACTCTTTCATGTGGTAGCACAAATCCAAGAGTTCTAGTTCAGAGGGGCTGTTTTCTTTTTTTTCTGTTTAAAGGTCATGAACAAACTATGTCTTTGTCCAACTGCATGTGTTTCCAGATTAACTTGGCTGTACTTCAGATAGTACCTCTATCAAATCCAGTCAAAGATATTGGCCCCTTTCGTGCAAATTAAGCAAAGAAGGTGGCTCCCCCGCTGAGGTCAGAGTATGCAGCCCTGGGCTGACAGGATGGATGGACAAGGAGAGGGGAAGGGAGATTCTGTTTTCAGATTCTTGGGGGAGGAGGGGCGGTGGCGGGGCCCCTACCTTTTCCTGAGTTGCTCTCTGTGGACTGGGACAGCCTCTTCACGCGTTTCTTCCCTCTCCGGGCTTCATAGATGGCATTGATTCGCAATACCAGCTGCCAGACATGGGGAAAAGGGAAGCCAGTGTGAGCAGTCTCCTCCCTGAGAGCCGCTGGGATGCCCTCGCTGCCCATTCTCTTTGAGGACCGTGGTGGACCAGGGCCAGGGGGCAGGAGGTGGTGGAGACACGTCCCACTGGCCCGCTGGTGTCTTTTAGTCATTCTTCTCAGCCAGATAGAAGCCCGACCCGTCAGGAGCGCGGCCAGCCTCTCTGGTGGGCGGGTGGTGCTGACTGAATCTAATGCATCCCGCAGAGACACAGAGGGAGCCATTTCACTGGCTAATGGTGTGATGGCTGCACCCCTTCTGACAGTGCCATCCCAGTGTGGTTTGGGAAGGAGCCTTTGCCCCCAAAACAAAACAAGAAAAGGAAGAGACAGGAAAAAAGCTGTTCCCAGGCAGGGCCCCTTTCATGGGAACCATGCCAAAGTGCGTCTGAGCAGCAGGCAGGAAGGGAGCAGGGTTGTCGTGGCTCTTGAGTCTGAGCTTGTGTCGGCAGGGACTCAGGCCGGCCCCCCAGCACGCTGCCCTTCCTGCAGGCTGGCCGAGGCCTCTCAGGACCACCCTGGTGCTCAGAAGCTGAGCCGCTCAGCAGACGGCTTCCTACATGGCACATCCTCCAGGCTGACTATAGCAGAGCCGTCGGGTGATGGAGGCCCCTGGGTTACTTCCCATCCAACTTTACAGCGTCACCTGTAACTTCCAAGAGCAGAAGCTTCCTGGGTCCCACCTGGTTGGGAGAAAGGGAGGTCTACCCATGCATAATCAAGGCGAGCCAACTACTGATGTTAAAGGCGAGCTGGCTATAAGCTACCTTGGAAAGCTTGAAATTCTTCTGTACGTTGGGAAGAATAGGAAGGATGTGCTATAGTAAACCGGGTGATGGGTCCCAGGTGGGTACAGTTGCCAATACCCATCTCTAGCCTCCGCTCTTCTGATCTATTCCCTAAAGGAGCTCGCTGGCTCCCCTCTACAAGCATGGACCTGGCAGGGAGTGGGGGGCTTTTCCTCAAGGTCTCTTCATGGCGGGTCTGGGTTCCATGCCCCCAGTTCTGCAGAGCGCTCCCGACACGGCCCTGCTGCATCTCCGGACACCTGGGCCCTCTGGCTCCTGACGGGGAGCCCAGCCCTGGCCATGCCCACTCTCTGAGCCTGCTTCTCTCCCCTAACCAGGAATCTGACCTGAATGAGGCCTCTGCCTTCACCCCCAAACCCCTGCCATGTGATGACTCTTTCTGTTTGCTCTCACTAACTCGCCATCTCCTTGAGAGAACACCCCCCTTGAAGTGGCCTTCTCTTCTTTCCAAGCATGTTCTGACTGGTAGGATATGACACTAACCCCATTTCTCCGGCTGTCACACAATTGAACTTTAACAGGAGATTAAGTTTTTCTTTTTTTGAGTGTTCTGAAAAAAAAATAAATTAAAGTGTTCTGTACCAGAAGTACTGGCTTCTTTAGAAGCCATTTTTAAGTTGAAAAAAATATTTTTAACTATAAGTTCATTTGGAAGATGGTGTGTTTCAGAGAGTCATGTGGTACTTAATTCTGCTATGGTGGCTGCCAAAGAAACAGGGCTTCACACAAATCTGCTGTGTGCACTGAGGGGGAGCTGGCTTCTCATTAGAAAGGACGGCGCCGTGATTCATGAATCCTGAGGACATCATACCACTGAGTAAATAACTGCTCGGTTTCAGCTGCTGCATTAATGAAGGTACAGGGTTGCTAGGAGACTGCAGGGAAGGAGTGTCTCTTTCTCTCTCCCCTCCTCTACCGGGGCCTTCATTTCTCTTAGGGCCAAGGTGGGAGAAACCAAGGGGAGCATCCATGCTTCCAGAAGGGACTCTCTGTTGCACGGTTCAGCAGAGGCAGCTGGAGGAATGCCAACCAACCCACAGTCTGATCAGTTGTGAGTAGACCATGAAGTCCTTGCTAGATCAAAACACAACAGCCAGGGTTTTGGACAGCAAATGCTTTAAGGGTCCAAAATCTGGAAGTCATGAATGTGCCTAAAAAAGAACTTTTGACTTCAAGAAAAGGATTCAGAGCATCTAGAAAGAAGCTTCATACTCAAGAGTGGGGGTAAGTCTAGGTTAAGATTAAGTAGCAAGTGACAGAACTGAGGATTCATGAAACTTAGAATAAACTATAATTAGTCATTTGTTTTCTTTTTAGACATTCCTTGGGACTTCCCTGGCGGTCCAATGGTTAGGATTCTATGCTTCCAATGCAAAGGGTGTGGGTTTGATCCCTTGTCGGAGAACTAAGATCCCACATGCTTTGCGGTGCAGCCAAAAAATAAAAAAAATAAGCGTTCCTTTGAAGAATTGTGTACTTCACCTGTAAGACTAAAGTTTTAATAGGATTTTGTTGTTGTTGTGAAAGTCACAGGTAAAACATGGTGATTTTTCTCTGGATTTGATTGTATCTGTCAAAGCTGATTTTTTCCCAGATTTGATTATATCTGTCAAAGCCTATTTGAATAAGTGCCTGGGCACTATTTAAGTGGGTGGCAACTCACTTTAATTTCAGGCAATAAACTAAGAGAAAACAAACTGCTGCTTGTAAATTAAACACATAGCAAGTGGCAGAAACAATTCTACTTTTCTTTCTACCTCTCTACTTTCATATAAAGTATGCACACATATTTTCCTCTCCTTAATCAAAAAATCTTTTCTAAATAATAAAATAATATGAAGGCAGTGGAAGATAGAGGTTAAGTACTTATTAAGAGATCACACAGTCAAACTCAGAGTTGTATCAAAGCTCTTTTAACCTAAAGCTGATTCATTTGATTATTCCTGTTTTATTTGCTAAAATAATGGTGAGGGTGTATAGATGTTACTAGCCATCCGTGCAATTATTCCACAATAGCAGGTTTTTGACGTTACAGATATGTGTGAGCCTTGCTAGAATAAGAAGAGGGGAATTAAGGGAGTGATTCAAGACCCCACACTCTGGGGTCCCCACGAGCAGCCACAACGACGGCACAGGGTAGTGACTCAAAGACAGTCAAAAGGAGACAGGGAGCGACTGTGCCAGGGGTGAAGGAGACTGGGGTCCACATGCCAGTGGGAGCTCATCCAGCGAACACCCGATGATCAATGTGCAACGTGCACTGCACCTTGGCTGGGGCAAGGCAGAAGCAGGAAGCAGGGAAGGGGTACGAGCCCCGAGTCCCGCCCCGCGCCCGCTCTCTGCCCTCTCCCAACCACCAAGCTGCAGCGTTAGGTCTCTTCATGACCACCTGACTCTAACTGCCCTTACCCTTCAGAATGCACTCTTGATTATCAAGGTGACTTAATTTCACTTGAAAAAGAACGTAAGGGATGGAGGTGGTATTTTGGCTCAAAATACTGATGAACCAAACTGAGTCAGGAGGGACTAGCTGGTGAAAATGTCCTTTGACTTTTAGGTCAGTGGGTCACTTTGAAAAATCTGATGAAACCTATAGACAACCCACCTCCCTTCCTTTTATCCCCTCAAACTCATCCATGCAGCTTTACATGATTTAATGTGTTTCATGATTCCCTGAAGTCCATCTGCGGACTCTGAAATGAAGAATTCCTTCTCTAAAAGTTCCTGTAGTGGGGTCTTCGCTGGTGGTCTAGTGGTTGGGAGTCTGCCTTGCAATGCAGGGGACACTGGTTCGATCCCCCTAGTCAGGGAAGATCCACATGCTTTGGAGCAAAACAACTAAGCCCATGTGCCATAACTACTGAGCACAAGAGCTGCAACTACTGAAGCCCGTGTGCCTGGAGCCCATACTCCACAATGGGGGAGGCCACTGCAATAAGAAGCCAGCATACCGCAATGAAGAGTGGCCCCCGTTCACCACTACTAGAGAAAGCCCGCGTGCAGCAACAAAGACCCACCACAGCTGAAAAACAAACATTTTTTAAATATATTAAAAAAAAGCTCCTGTAGGAAGTTGGTACTGAAGTGGCCAGTGTAGAATGACAGGCATTGCAGGGGCTGGACTGAGCAAAAGGAAATATAACACCAATGTAAGAAAGAGCAGCCACAGTTCACGCACACTCAAGCCATTGGGCCTGTTTTGCCTTTGGGGCTGAAAAGAGCCAGAAAAGATATATATACATATATATTTTTTTTTTAAAGAGGAGAACCTTGTTCACATAAGCCCTCCATTGTTTAATTTTAATTTTTTTTTGGCCGTGCCACAGGGCACGTGGGATCTCAGTTCCCCAATCAGGGATTGAACCCGTGCCCCGGGCAGGGGGAGCACAGAGCCTTAACTGCTGGGCCATCGGGGAAGTCCCAGAAAAGATGTATTTTCGACAAATGCTCCCTCAGAGTACAGGCTCCATGCGGTGCCCCTCTGCAGTGGGAGGTGATGGAGTCTGCGTCAGGGCACAACGATCGGGCTCTGCTTTTTGAGGCCATGAAAGAGGGAGATGTGGCCTTCGGAGGCTGGGCGCTGGAAACACAGTTTGGGATCACAAGAGTAGTCAGGCAGGGAGAGGGATGGCTAAGAGGGAGTCTGTGTGTGTGCATGCTCAGTCATGTCTGATTCTTCGAGATACCATGGACTGTAGCCCAAGGGGCTCCTCTGTCCATGGAATTTTCCAGGCAAGAATACTAGAGCAGGTAGCCATTTCCTTCTCCAGGGAATCTTCCTCACCTAGGGATTGAACCCATATCTCCTGGCTGTGTCTCTTGCATTGCAGGCAGGCTCTTTATTATTGTGCCACCTGGTAAGCCCTACAAGACCCCAATTATTATGACCAAGGCCCAGCTAGCTAGCTGCTGGCTTCCCCATGTCTACCTGGCCTGTGGTGAAGCAGGTAGGAGGACCCAGCCATTTGATCTCTGCCCAGACTCCTCTGTAGCCTTCCTTTGCAGAGAAGTGTGTGTGTCGGGGGGTGCACCCCTGAACGCGAAGCTTGTTGCAAGCCTTACCTTGGGTATCTTTCTTTTCTTCCTGCCATTCTGCAGGTCCCCGAGGTTAAAGAAAGTGTCATCAGGGCTGCTGGGGGTGGAGGGAGGGCTGATTTTGGAAGGCGACCCAGTTCCGTCCCGACTCAACTTCCTCGTGTCCAGCAGTTTGAAGTTCCTCCTTTCTGAATTTTGCCGAAAAAAGGCAGGTTTGGACAAGGAGTGCTGTGAGGGGAGAGAAGGAAAGAAGAGCAAATAAATACAAAGAGACCTCCTGAGAGAAAAATGGTGCTGCCAGCGATGGAGACCGAGAAGGTCAAGAAGAGAAGCTAGTCTAAGTCCCCAAGGGTACAGTGAGGTCGCCTGTGCTGTAAGGGCCTAATAAACACTTATCATCCAACTATGGAAAATGAAGATGATAAAGGATGCAAGTCTAATCCACTCTCTCTTTTTAGACAAGTGGAAACTCATCCGGCTCTATCTTTACAAATGAGGCTTTCTGACACCATGTACTGGGAGTTACAAGACTTAAGTTTAGCTTTATCTCTTAAGTTTAGCTTTACCCCCATTCCTTCTAATATGAGGAATTTCACTTCTCTGAGCCTCAATGTCTGATTCTTAAAAATGAGCTGTTTTAAGGTCAAAAGGCCAACAAAAAAACAATTAAAAAATCTGCAATTTATAGAACTCATTTTTTCTAATACATGCTACAAGTTAATGAAAAGACTAATAATTCAAAAGAAAAACAGGCAAAAGATAAGGACTGAAGGTTTACAGGAAAGGAAATATAATAATTTTCAGATATATATAAAAGATTCTTAGCTTTGCTCATCAGAAAAAAAAATGAAAGTGCCACTGAAGAAATATTTTTCTTTTCTTCTTTAAATCTTTATTGGAGTACAGTTGATTTATACCGTTGTGTTAAGTTTCTGCTGTACAGCAAAGTGAATCCTTATTAACTAGTTATCTATTTTATATATAGTAATGTGTATGTATAAATTTCAGTTTCCTAATTTATCCCTTCCCCCCTGATCCCCCTTAGGGAGGAGGGGGTGGCGAGGAAGCTACGTGCCTTGTGCCTCGAAGACAGAGCTGACCTGGACTCAGCCAGGGTTCATTCACCCTTCTTGTCTGTGAATGTGGCTGGTGGCTTAACCCCTTCCAGTCCTCACAAGTTGCTGTCTTACTGCCCCAGGAGACTGACAGCAGGAAACTCAAAGGGTCCTTGATATAAAATATCCCACCTCCTCTTTACCTATCTCAACCTCACTCCTCCGCTCACGTACAGAGGACTCCCCCAGGAAGCACTGGGATGCCATTCACACACACATACAGTTGTTCACCTGTGCTCACAGATATACACATTCCCATGAACACTCAGACGCTCCTTTAACCGTACACCCACAGGAATATATAGGCAGGCATGCGTGTTCTGACAACTGGGGACGTTATACTGACGTACCACCGTGGTATTACATTAAAACAATGGCATACTTTGCAGGCAATACACATCATGTTTTAAAAGAAATTAATGGCATGGGGAAATATTCATGATAAATGTAATAGGGCAGCAAAAAAGTGTACACGAAAAAAAATGTATATACGATATCATCCTAAATCTTTTTTTATGTACACACACATGCACATACACACACACTGTGACATGGTCTGGAAGGAAGTAAACCAAAGTGTCAACAGTGGTTTTCTCTGGGTGTTGGGATTACATGCAGTTGTTAAAAGGCTTTTAAAACACACACACATACACACACATATATACATAATAACCATCTGTTTTAGAAAAAAATACAGGTGAGTATAAAGAAAAACTACAAATTCCCAATTACAGATGATTTTTTTAATTACACTGCTTGGTATTTAAAAAGAATTTTACAATGAGAATGTTCTGCTTTTAGAAAACGTAATTTTTTAAAAGGACACATATTGAAAGCCTCATTCTATAGCTTAAGCAAACATACCTAAATAATAGTTATGCTGCAGGCACTAGTCTAAGTGGTATACAAGAATTAACTTGATTAACCTTCACAAGACCCCTCAGTTGTTCAGTCGCTCAGTTGTGTCCGGCTCTTTGTGACCCCATGGAGTGCAGCACGCCAGGCTTACCCGTCCTTCACCATCTCAGAGGAGTGTATTATCATTCCCGATTTTCACCAGTGATATATGGATATACAGCGATAAGATCATTTGCCCACAGTCACACAACCAGCAAGCGGTCTAGGTGAGTTTGAAGGGAGGCAGTCAGGCTCCAAGACCCACACCCTTGACCAGACAGTGTCCCTACATAGCCACACGAGGTGACAGATGGTTTGTTGGTGGAAGATGGTGTGGGTGAGCTACCCAGGTCAACTAGGGATTTTTTTTCCCCCTTAAGTGTCAATACATAAGAAAGAACATTAGGTTTCCCTTATTACAAAAAATAGTTCCTACCATATTCGCTGTGCTATTCTACGTGTGGGAATAACAAGAAAAGAAAACAGCCCCTTCTCAGGAGCTTGCCTTGCGTGTTTGTAAGCATCAGCATTGGCTCCCAGCTGCATGTCTCTCGTGTCTGAGGAAAACCTGTCCAGTCACCCCTCACCTCTCTACTAGAAAGAGGCACAATCTAGTTAAATAACCGCCCCCTCCAAGATGTCTTAGCACCCTTCTGTGGCTGGTAGAGGAGGTTGTCATGGACAGATTGCTTCAGTAAGTTCTAAGTCCCAGATGCAGCCCAGATGCAGCAGACACTTCATGAATACTGGTGCGCTAATGGAGGTGGTGGAGAGGTCTGTGGCTGTGCCCCAGGACAGGGACACAGACCAGATACCCAGATGTGGAAAGCAGAGGACTGCGCATGATGCACGGTCTTCCTGATGACTTGCCAAGGCCCCAACAGCCTGCAAATATGAGCAGCAATCAGATGTGCATTGGGCAACTGGGTTATCTTTCTGCAGGATAGCGCCTCTGGACTTCAAGTTCTCAATGACAGGATTACCTACTGTGTTTCACTGCTTTTTAAAAAAAATTTAGTTATCAAATATTTAATTATTTAATTATTAAAAATTATTAAAATTTAATTATTTTATTTTTGGTTGCACTGGGTCTTGGTTGCTGCATGCAGGCTTTCTCTAGTTGTGGCTCAGCAGCTGCAACTCTCCAGGTCTACAGTACAGGCTCAGTAGCTGTGGTGCACGGGCTTAGTTTATCCCTGGTACGTGGATTCTTTCCAGACCAGGAATTGAACTTGTATCCCCTGCACTGGCAGGCAGATTCCAATCTATTGTACCACCAGGAAAGTCCTCTGTTGCACTATTTTAGGGACAGAGGACCAAGGTTTTCTCTAGCTGGCAGGAAGGGGAAGAAAAGAGCTGCTAAGGGACTTCCCTGGTGGTCCAGTGGACAAGACTTCATCCTCCCAATGCAGGGGGCCTGGGTTCAATTCCTGATTGGGGAATTAGATCCTGCATGCATGCTGCAACTAACAAGCCCACACTGCTGCAACAAATATCCTGAGAGCTGCAACTAAGATGCAGCACAGCCAAAATAAATAAACATTTGGAGGAAAAAAGAGAAAAGGGCTGCTAAGCCTTTATTTTCTGATACTAGGGAGGAACACCCAGTTCTGCAGGTAGATCTGCTTTGGGTAGATGTTTTCCATTGTTCTGAAGAGGCTATGGAGTTCACGCCCTGCATGAAGTGGGACAGAACTGAGTAAAATACCAATGGATCAGACTGGGTGTGACAGCCTTTTCTTTTTTTAAAGATTTTTATTGCAGTATAGTGGATTTATACTGTTGTGTTAGTTCCCGCTGTATAGCAAAGTGATTCAGATATATATATATATATACATACATATATCCACTCTTTTTTAGATTCTTTCCCCATCTAGGTCATTGTAGAGTATTAAGCAGAGTTCCCTGTGCTATACATAGGTCCTTATTAGTTATCCGTTTTATACACAGTAGTGTGTATATGTCAAACTCAATCTCCCAATCTATCCCCTACCATTTCCCCCTGGTAACCATAGGTTCATTTTTTACATCTATGACTCTATCTCTGTTTTATAAATAAGTTCTTTTGTCTCTGTTTTTTTAGATTTCAGGTATAAGCAATATCATATGACATTTGTCTTTCTCTGTCTGATTTACTTCACTCAGCATGACAATCTCTAGGTCCATCTATGTTTACTGCAAATTGTATTATTTTGTCCTTTTTATGACTGAGTAACATTTCACTGTATACATGTACCACATCTTCCTTATCTATTCCTCTGCTGATGGACACTTAGGTTGCTTCCATGACTTAGCTATTGTAAATAGTGCTGCAAAGACGATTGGGGCATGTATCTTTTCAAATTATGGTTTTCTCTGGATATATTCCCAGGAGTGGGATTGCTGAATCATATGGTAGCTCTGTTTTTAGCTTTCTACAGAAACTTCATACTGTTTTCCATAGTGGTTGTATCAATTTACATTCCTATCAACAGTGTAAGATATTTCTCCACACCCTCTCCAGCACTTACTCTTTAAAGACTTTTCTCCAAAGAAGAAAGACAGATAGCCAAGAGGCACATGAAAAGATGTTCAACATCATTAATTATTAGAGAAATGGAAACCTAAATTACAATGAGGCATCACCTCTCACTGGTCAGAATGGCCACCATCAAAAAGTCTGCAGACAGCCTTCTTCTAAGCCAGACTTATTCACTGAGGGAAATGAAGGATTCCCTAAATGCTGAGCACATCCAAATTCCAGCGAAAACACAAACAACACATTTCAAAGGCAAGTAGAAACTATTTGCCAATTATTGGCTGTCATGGATTATTCATGATCATGCTCTTTTCCATAGGAGGAGAAGACAGCAGTTAATTGGTTTTGGCAAGTACTGTAGCAATTGATCTGGGCCAGTAAGATCCAGTCTTCTTGAAAGGCTCTACCTTCCACTCTCTTGAGGAAGACTCCCTTTGTGACTATCAGGCCGTATGTGTATACTCCACACCTGCCAGCCAATGCTGACCTTGAGAGGAGCCTAGAGAGGAAGTTGGCTTCTTTTCTTAGGCTGTAAACAGACCCTTTTGATGGGATTTAAACTGACACTTGTAGCCTGGATTTGGTCTCCATTTAATTTCTTCAACAACTAAACCACTGTATAACAACTACTTACGGGAAACACAAAGAAACCAAATATATACTTTCTGACCTTGAGGAGTCTACAGTCTAGTTTAGGAGATATTTTTAAGACATATTACATGACTTAATAGATGGTTAGATAGCATCACTGACTCAATGGACATGAATTTGAGCAAACTCCAGGAGATAGTGAAGGACAGGGAAGCCTAGTGCGCTGCAGTCTATGGGGTGGCAAAGAGCTGGACACGACTTAGCGACTAAACAGCAACATGACTTAAGTCAGACTTCAAACCATCAAAGTAAGAGATGTCATAAGATGGAATATACAAGTTGGTGTAAAATGAATGCTTAGCCCACTGAGCGTTACAGGAGAGCAGAGGGGAACAAGTCCCAGGGACTAGGATGGCCTGGAGGTTTTCTGAAGGAGGCATGATTGAGCTGGGCCTTAAAGGACTGGAAGGGAGAGGTCCAGGCAAGGGCCAAGGGCAGAGGTAGAAATGACCTAGCACAGAAGTGGGCGAAGTACAGCCTGTGGACCACATCTGGGCCACCACCTGTTTTTGTACAGGCCACGAGCCAAGAACAGTTTCACTTTTAAATGACTAAAAAAAAAAATTTCATTACATGTGAAAATTATATAAAATCAAATTTCAGTGTCGATGAATAAAGTTTTGTTGAAACACAGCCTCACTTACTGGTTTACATATAGTCTGTGGCTGCTCCACACCACAATGGCAGTGCTGAGTAGTCAAAACAGAGACCATATATTCACTCCCTGGCTCTTTAGAAAAAACTGTTGCTGCTCCTGGGGCTACAACATCAGAGGCAGTTAGTAGGCTTTGGCTGGAGAGAAGATTTTGTATGTAGGAACTGTGGGATCAATTTTGAAGAATGCGTAATGTTACGTTAAAGAATATGAATTCATACTAATGTGTTCTCTGTTTCTTTAATTTTGTCATTTCAAAAGTATAAGTATATAAATGGAATCATGTAGTATGTAAACCTATGAGAATGGCTTTGTTCACTTGCCATAATTCTCTGGAGATTTATTCAGGTTGGTATACATCAATAGCTTATTCCTTTTTAATGCCGAATAATATGCTATCATATAAAGGTACTGCACTATATATAACCATTCACCCACTGAAGGACATTGGGGTTGTTTCCAGTTTGGATCATTATGAATAAAGCTACATGTGTTAAAAAAGAAGAATATAAATTCAGTTCCGTAGGCAATGTGTTGAAGTTATCATGTATGAGAATACAGTAATATTATCTGTAGGCACATACTACAAAACTGCAAAAGGTTCAAAAAGATATTCTGAGAAAATGTCAGTGTTCTTTCCTGACCTCTAGATACCCAGACAACTCCACAGAGGTACCTGCTTACTCATTCTTAGGGACCCTTACAGAGACATTCTTGTGCATTCACAAATATACATGAGTTTGTTTTACGTCAGGACATTGTTCTTCACAGCTGTGTAACGTGGACGTACTATCTTATTTACAGCTGGGGAGAATTCTGAGCCAGATTCTACAACGCTATTTTAGGAAGCCTTGCTGAGCAGACGGTTCCAGGAGAACTAGAGGCAGGAAGCAGAGGCAGGCCGCTGACGAACAAATCCAGGAGCCTGCAGTGAGGACGCCCGGCATTCCCGTGTAACCCAGAACCCCAGCCTGCTCAAGGCCACGGTGCTGGGGACCCCCTCCCTGCACCGTTTTTCTGGGGGCTCATACCTTGGCAGGCGTGTCAGGGATGGAAGAGGTGGGAGAACCTGGAAAGTTTAAGACACACTTCTTCCCGAGGCAGCGACCATGTAACTCAACGTCCTCATAAGGGTTTTCCTTCATGGGTGGATCTGCGGTCAAAGGCAATGAACAGATCAGAAACTGGGAACACCAAGGAAGCTCTCCTTGTCAGATCTCTACCCAACGCCTTGGTCTCTCCTTGTGGGGATGTATGTTGTCTTGCTATGCATTTAGCCTTCCTCTTGGTAATGGATCTCGGTTTTCACTGGGGTAAGTCTCTGTCTCCCCATTCTCAGATGTGTGAGCTTAACTCCACTCCCGGTCTCAGAGCTTAAGCCAATCTGAATATTCTGAATTCTGGCCTCAGTGACCACTTCAGGAAGGGCTCATATTCCAGGCCGAAGCCCCCTGTTGCATGGCATTCCTGGGCTCTGAAGGTTGAACAGGGACCTAACCCAGTCTAGTGAGAGTGAACCTTGGGGTGTTTGCTGGGACTTGCAGGAGACAGGCTTTCCTTTTTCACTGCAGGCAGGCATCCTGGGGAACTGATGGCAGCCACCATGGTGACCGTGGGACACCTGCTGAGAAGGGAGCTAACTTGAGAGATAAGAAGGCAGAGAAAGCCAGTTCTGGTCCTGTGAGCCAACAAACTCCCTTTGTTGTTTCAGCTGGGTTTTCTGTTCCTTGTAACTGAAAGCTACCCTGCCAGGCACACACTAAGAGAAGTCTAGATCTCGTACTCATTTTGGATCTGGGACATCTACTGCATTGGCAGGAACCCGTCTCTGGCAGCTTGGACTCAGTAATTCAAATAGCTCGGCTTAGTATCCCGGCTTCTCCAAGTCTCACGTTTCCTCCCACCTTGGAGTTTCTTCCAGTGCTGAGGACTGTGTGCATGCAGGAATGCGTGTATCTGCCGGATCTGCCCCTTGCATAGGCACACAGATGGGTTTTTCCCTCTCACTAGCTCGTTTCTTCCCCACCCCCCCAACCCCAACATATGCAGACATGGTCTGAGTGTACATCTCACTGAAACTGTGATCCTCCCTGAAGATTTTAACTCACCAAATCTAAATGCACACAAGCTCTGTGAATCTGAGTCCCATTTTGGAATCAGAGAATTCTTTGGAGCAAGGCCAAAGTTACTTTTCAAATACATTTCAGTCTGAAGTTTGACGGTGTTACTGCCACACTCCTACAGTTTTGGAAAGAGTACGGTAGTCTTCAGCTTTCCTTCATTCAGTAATCACTACAATTCACCAAGAGTCTGTCATAAGCCAGATATTTTACATACCATCTTCTCCAGTCCTCTAACAACCCTGTTAAGTATCTATCATCCTCCTTAGTCCAGAAATGAGAGAAACGAAGTTCAGAGACATTAAGTCACCAGCTTAACGTCACACAGCTAACAAGTAGCAGAGTCAAGATTCAGCCATAGATACTGAGGCTCCAGGTCTCATGTGTTTCCCACTGTTACCACGCTGCCTCCTTGGCCATTCATCCCAATCCTTCCTCTCATTTCACCATGGGTCACTCTTCCACCCACCTACCTGCTCTCTCGTTTGAGTACATGTTTGTCTTCCAGCGTGTGTGTGTTTCAAGCAGCCAGCCCCACCTCCTTCCCCCTCCGTCTCATAGACAGACTCACGCAGACATTTTGGCCTCTTACCTAGAATGTCTTCATAGACGTTCTCCTCCGATAAAGTGCGTGTGAGCCCCAGCTTAGTCTGTGCGTACCAGTCCACCCTGCTGTTCTCAGAGGAAGACTGAAGTAAGTCTTCAAACTCATAGGACTTTCTGGGTTGTACGAGGTGGGAAGAAAAAAACCCAAGAACTTAAATCAGATTAGGCTGGTTCAGAGAATATATACCATAAAAGTTTTTTTTTTCTTGTAAAAATTTCTAATGCCAAAATCAACTCTGTTTCTTGCAAGACAGTGTGAAAATCTTCAAATATGAGATGTGGCTTTTACTTGTGAGAATGTTTATGCTATTATGCCAACTAAAGATTGTAGAGTATACATTTAAATACAAACCCAACTTTGTAAGTAAACATATATAGGAGGAGATAAAAAAGAAAGGAAGTGAAACAGAGCTGCTATCTCAGGACTGAGGGATGGCCTCTCTTCAATTTTGCTTTTCTGGATTTTTCAAATGTTCTACAGAACGCATATTAATAACCAGAAAGGAACAGTGATGGCCAGTTCAGAGCAGAGGAGAGGCCTGGTCCCTCCCCCTTTCTTTCACCTAAGTGGTTATTATCAGATACCCAAAGGTCAGCTGAGGCACCCCACCGAACTCTGAGATCTGTACAAACACCGCTGGGTCTCTGTCTGGGGCCTGGCTTATTACCACCCTCCCTTCATCCTACATCCACATGGGCTGTTCTAGGATTGAATAAATCTAGACACAGACCCTGAATCCTTCATTCACAAGTTTTTCCTTCTTGGATAAATTACCTGAGCTGAAACTCAGTGTCCTGATTTGTAGATAGTAATTAGGACAGTAGATAGGACCGTCCAAAAAATAGAAAAGACAACGTTTATAAAATCCTTGGCACCTAATAAGCACGCAACAAATGTTAGTTATAATGGGAAGGGAGATAAATTGGGAGATTGGGATTGACATATCCACACTACTATATACAAACAAGGTAACTAATAAGAACATACTGTACAGGAAACTCTACTCAGTGCTCTGTAATGATCCATATGGGAGTGGAGTCTAGAAGAAAGTGGATATATTCATATGCATGGCTGATTCACTTTGCTGTACAGGAGAAACTAATACAACATTGTAAATCAACTATAGTCCAATAAAAAAATTAAAACCTAAAATGTTACCTGTTATTATACCTGCAGTAGGAATTAGCAACCCACTCCAGTATTTTTGCTGGGAAAGTTCCAATGACAGAAGAGCCTGGAGGGCTGCAGTCCTTGGGGTTGCAAAGAGTTGAACACAACCGAGTGACTGAGCACACCAGCTATTTTTATTATTGCTGTGGTGCTACTGATTATTTACGTAGCCAGTGCTATATTTACTGAGGGAGGCACTGTGCTCAGGGTTTGGTAATGAAGGACTAAAACAGTCAGAGTCCTTGCCTCAAAGAGCTTACATTCTAAGGAAGAACACAGATGTTCAACCAGCTCACACACAAATAAGTTCAATGACAGAAAAACACAGGTTGGTAGGATATGGAGGAAGGTTCAGTTCAGGTTGGGGGATGGATTAGGGGAAGTCTCAATGAGAAAGTCACTCACTGAAGCTGAGATTTGAAGAACAAAAAGAACTTAGCCGGGGAAAGAGTGTCCCCAAAAGAGGGATGGGCATGTGAGAAAGTCCTGAGGTTACAGAGATCTTGGTGCATATCAGGGAATGGCAGACAGACAGTCAGCTCGTTGGACTGCAGGAACAGGGTGGAGAGTGCCGTGCAACAGAAGGGCAGAACCAGGCAGAGGCTATCTGCCTACTTGCCAAGCTTTGGGGATTTCTTGCATTTAAAATGTTTCCTTTTCCACTAGCTTCTTTCTCTTTTTTTAAACACGCATGCGACGCTCAGTCGCTTAGTTGTGTCTGACTCTTTGTGATCCCGTGGACTGCAGCCTGCCAGGCTCTTCTGTCATTGGAACTTTCCAGGCAAGAATACTGGAGTGGGTTGCCATTTCCTTTTCCAGGGGATCTTCCTGACCCAGGGATTGAACCCAAGTCTGTGGATGATTCACCACTGTGCCACCTGGGAAGCCCAAACATGCATGGGGTTCCTCTATCTTAAAAAGCCTTCCTTTGAAGCAATGGCCCTTGCAGTTCTGCTATTTCTCACCTTCCTTCCTTGCCAACACTTTTAACTGGGGGGAGAGGAGGAGCAGAGGTTATTCTCTTAGTTTACCATAGTTCACTGTTTTTTCTTTCCTTTACTCTCTCAACCTGTCCATGTGCATCCTTTTTCTGAAATTCCTCCTAAAGGTCACTAGTGAGTTTCTGGTAAAACCTAACCACTCTGCTCCTTTCGTTGTATGACACCACTTGGCTTCTACAGTGAAAGGCAGCAGTGCTCAAAGTGTGACCTGTGGGTCAGGGCTGGGGTGCCAGCTCTTACCAGTCCTTGCTGAGGTAAGTACAGAAATTGAGAGTAAGTGTTTACAAACTTTTCAGGCAATCTGACAGAATGAACTTAAAACAAACAAACAAACAAATAAACAGAGGTTTGTATCAGTTCAGTCGCTCAGTCGTGTCCGACTCTTCGCAACCCCATGGACTGCAGCACGCCAGGCCTCCCTGTCCATCACCAACTCCCGGAGTTTACTCAAACTCATGTCCATCGAGTCGCTGATGCCATCCAACCACCTCATCTTTTGTTGTCCCCCTCTCCTCCCACCTTCAGTCTTTCCCAGCATCAGGGTCTTTTCAAATGAGTCAGTTCTTCGCATCAGGTGGTCAAAGTATTGGAGTTTCAGCTTCAGCATCAGTCCTTCCAATGAATATTCAGGACTGATTTCCTTTAGGATGGACTGGTTGGATCTCCTTGCTGTCCAACGGACTCTCAAGAGTCTTCTCCAACACCACAGTTCAAGAGCATCAATTCTTTGGCACTCAGCTTTCTTTATAGTCCAACTCTCACATCCATACATGACTACTGGAAAAACCATAGCTTTGACTAGATGGACCTTTGTTGGCAGTCATGTCTCTGCTTTTTAATATGTTGTCTAGGTTGGTCATAGCTTTTCTTCCAAGGAGTAAGCGTCTTTTAATTTCATGGCTGCAGTCACCATCTGCATGGATTTTGAAGCTCAAAAATGATGTCTTTTTTCATTTCATACCTCTTGTAATCCTTTTTTTACTGTATTTCACAAAAGCGTTGTTCGCAATGTTCGGCAAAGGATGGGGCACACCTCTGGAGGGTCTGAGGAAGTGGATGCAAGGTGGCCCTAACTCCCCATGCCCTGTCAGACCACTCTTCCTGGCCTGCAATGGCAGCTCTCTTCCTCTTCCTCTTTCTGGGTGTAGGCATTTCCCAAGGCTTCTCCTCTTTAGGATGTATACTATTGATTGATTGATTGGCTGTGCGGCTTGCAGGATCTTACCTCCCTGACCAGGGATTGAATCCAGGCCCCAGCAATGAAAGTGCAGAGTCCTAACCACTGGATAACCAGGGAGTTGCCTAGGCTCTATACTTTCAATATTTGCACTTTTGAATTCATCGCCCCTTATCTCCACCCCACCCTCATTCCTTAATACTTGAACTTGGCACTTAGGAGCACAGACAGGGTTCTAGGCTGGATCTCTATGGCCTTAAGTCAGGCCACGAGGCTCAAACTGTCACCTGGGGTTCTGGGGCTTAGGAACAGAAGGTCATGCTCCAAAGGAGGGTCCCGACCCACAAGCTCCTTCTTTTTCCCCTTGAGGTGTCCAAATAGGAGAGGAAGGACTGAGCTTCAGAGCTCTAGTAGAAGGCGCTGGGGGAAGGGAAGCAGGTCTGAGCTGTTTCTCTAAGATGGGAATGGGCTGTGCTGTGACCCCACCCTGAACACTTGCTAGTCTGGGTTTCCGTTAGCCCAGGCTGGCAATAGCCAACAGGTGGACTGGGGCTTGAGGTGTGGCCCAGAGCAGTGTCAAGTAACTGGCCTAGAGCGGCCAGAACTCCTGGGTTTCCCCTGCTGGGCAGACCAAATTTTACACCAGCTAGAGTCCTCACTCAGCACGTACACTACATGGTAGGGAAAAGGCACACTGTTCAAATCATTCATTCAATACTTACTGAGACTGACCGAGTGCCTATCTTGGATCAGCACAATCAAACTTTACAACAACCTTGTGACAGATTACTGTTATTACACACATGTTATGCATGAGAAACCACGTCCAGAGACCTAAGGTAAATTGTTCCCAGTTACAGCAGGAGAACCCAGGAAATCTGGTTGGAGGCTGGTGCTCTTAAACTGACAGGCATCATGCAGAGTATGCAAGTAAGTCAAGGCAGGAGGACAGCTGCAGTCACAGGCCCCAAATTAAAACAGGTGGAGTTTCCAAAGGTTTTTGTGTGGAATCTGAAATAATTTAAAAAATGTATTTATTTATTTATTGGCCTCATGGCTTGTGGAATCTTAGTTCCCCAACCAGGGACTAAACCTGGGCCCTAGGTAGGGAGAGCTCAGAGTCCTAACTACTGGACCACCAGGGAATTTCCAAATTAATTCCTGTATAAAACAGTATTACACACTACTGAGCATTGCCCAGGTAAGCCCTCTATCTCCCTCTGTTTTCCATAATGTAACTAAACTATATGAGGAGATGCTATGAACCCTCACAGGGAAAAGAGGGACAGGTGGGGGGCACTTCACTGGGAGCTGAGCAGTTTCTGCCACAGCGGCAGGAAGCTCTACTCCCAGCAGCAGAGGGACAGGGTGGTGGCCACTGCCCACAGGTAAAGCTTGACTGCCTGGGATTCCAGCATGACCCAGGCTAAGCTAGGTCTTTTCTTTGATTGCAGAAAGGGGCTGCAGCTGGGCCTTGCTTTGCCCTGCAGAGAGCTCTATCATTGTCTGCTGTTAAACATCTCACATCTCATTTGAGGTATCATTGAAGCAGTATTTGTATAGGTCAAATCTTAAAATAATAAAAATTATTATAAAGTATTTATGAAATAGGAGGCTTCCCAGGTGGAATAGTGGTCAAGAATCTGCCTGCCAAGGCAGGAGACACAAGAGATGCCGGTTTGATTTCTGGGTCAGGAAGATTCCCTGGAGGAGGGCATGGCAACCCACTCCAGTATCCTTGCCTGGAGAACCCCATGGACAGAAGAGCCTGGTGGGCTATAGTCCATGGCATTGCAGAGTTGGACACGAATGAGTGACTGAGCATGTACACGTTTATGAAATAATATCTGAGTAGTTTAAATGTTTTAATAATAAATGCCCTAACAATAAAGATGTCTGTATGCTAAAGGCTCTCCAAGTCCCAGTGGACAGCTCCCTTACTTCGAGCATATGTGACACAAGAATCTGGATCATCTGTTGGGGTTTGTTAGGATGGGATTAGCCTGTAATCCAAGTAGCTGCTGTCAGACACTGGGATTTCAAGCTATAATTTGAATGTTATTTATGATCTTTCCGTACTTTCAAGAATAAGATGATAATACAAGGTATCAGCTGTATTTTGCATTTGATTACCAACACATAAAAGGTAACACCAGTCTAATTCATCACAGGGTTTCTTAAAAAGAAGTTCCATTTCTGTATTAAAGTGTTGCTTTTCAGGTGCCTAATTCTTATATAGGAAGCCTGAAAGACAAACTTTAAAGCAACATGAAGCTACTGTCCATACATGATCAAGAAGAAACCAGAAATCTTTACATGCCTAGCTTCCAGAGGCAGTGGGAAAAGAAAATTCCAGTCACAGAGTTTGATTTCTCATTGTCCTGTGTTGGTAACGTATTTTCACCAACATAATAGCTCTATCATGGTTGGTTCCTCCTCAGCACTATTTCCATCATCTGCAGAAATGCCCCTTGGGACTGCAGTACTGTTGTTCTGAGGCTCACGGATTAAACTGATCATCCTATCACTTAGCTGAGTCTTTTCTATGAAATTATTTCTTAACTCAGAAAAAGGTTTTAATACTTTTATTTACATATTAACTTTGAAAGGAAATTTTGAAAGGCTAATGATAACCACATCCAGATCGGCTTCTTTCTCATTTAAACACTTCCATGTTTGTTCCACATTCAGTTGCATGTTTCATAAGCACCTTCTTAGAGTGGAATTGAACTCACAGCTGGTGATGCAAAGATAAGAAGTCCCTGGGACTTCCTTGGTGGTCTAATGGTTAGGACTTCACACTTCTGCTGTGGGGGACATGGGTTCAATCCCTGGTTGGGGAACTAAGATCCTACGTGCCATGTGGTGTGGCCAAAAAAAAAAAAAAAAAACCCAAACCCCTGCAATTTCAAGTAGTATTTTGAATATCCTTTGTGATTTTTTCATATTTTTGTAAATGAAATACTAACATAAGAGCTCATCCTATGTCTCCATTTATATGACGTGTGGATACTTCCCTGACAGTTCAGTGGTTAAGAATCTGCCTGCCAAGGCAGGGAACTTGGGTCTGTTCCCTGGTTCGGGAAGATTCCACATGCCTCCAGGCAGCTAAGCCCATGCTCTAGAGCCCAGGAGCCACAACTACTGAGCCTGTTCTCTGGAGCCAGTGCTCCCCAACAAGAGAAACCACTGCAATGAGGAGCCCGCACACTGCAACTAGAGGAAAGCCCACACAGCAGGGAAAGCCCACACAGCAGTGAAAACCCAGTGCAGCCAAAAATAAAATAAACAAGTAAACAGATGACGCACGGGAAGCTCAAAACGAACTGCAAAGGCTGTCACCATCCATCCAAGTGTTTATGCCTTAAACCTGGAAGTCCTGTGCAGGTTCTTCTTCTCCATCATTGCCCACGTTGAGCCAATTAACCAGAGTTCTACCTACAAAGTACCCCTGAGATCCACTGGCTTCTTTCAGTCCCCTCCGCAGTTACACCACAGGGTGACCCCAGGTGTGTGATCTTCCTCTCACCCCCGACGACTACCCGCCCTGTCCCCTGGTGTCCCTGCCAATCTCCACGCTGCTGCGGAGTGGAGGGGCGAGCTCTTAAAAAACACAAATCGGACTGTGTCTCCCCTCTTCTTAAAAACCTTCAAATGTTTCCTGTTCCTCTTTAGTAACAGGCCCAACCGTTGCCTGGGCTACAGGGCTTTTTCAGAGCTGTCTCTAGAGGCCCCTGGGCCTCAGCTCACACCTTTCCTATCCCTCTGGCCCAACCCTTGCCTTTCACGTCCTCTGGTGGGCTCAAGCCCTTCTTGCCCCAGGGTCTTTGCTTGTTTGTTCACTCAAAATGCATCCCTCATCTTCCAGCCCACCCCCTTGCTGGGTACCTGAGGCCCTGTAACCAAGCCGGCCCTGTTTCCATGACAGGCTAGTTACCCCTGCTGAACATTCCCACAGCACCACTGGCTTCCTCATGGCGCTGAGAGTGGTGAATAACAGAACTAGATGTGTAGTTCTATTACTAGCTTGTAAGTTTCATGAGGGCAGGGTCTCAGTCTACCATGTTCCTTGCTGTAACCTAATACTGCATAGAAAGAAGAAAGAAGGAAAGTGAAGTTGCTCAGTCTTGTCCAACTCTTTGCGTTCCCATGGACTGTAGCCTTCCAGGCTCCTCTGTCCATGGAATTTTCCAGGCAAGAGTATTGGAGTGGGTTGCCATTTCCTTCTCCAGGGGATCTTCATGACTCAGGGACTGAACCCGGGTCTCCTACATTGCAAGCAGATGCTTTACCATCTGAGCCACCAGGGAAGCCCCAGTACTACACAGATACATAGCAAATATTCGTTGGCTGAATAAGTGAGTGAATATTTTAAAAGTTGGTTTTAATGGCCACCTTTACTGATCACAATTCATCCCTATTCGGGGGTAAAAATTTTTTTATCTGTATTCTGAGAGCTGATTTTTTGTTAATTTTTTGAACACATTTCACCCCCAGAATTATTTTAACTGTATTTAAATTTGCTTGGATGGCCTGAGACCCAGCACCCACCTAAAAACATGAGCTTGAAACCAGGGATGCCGTGCTCGGAGTCCCTCACCCCCCTCCCCCAGCTGCCATAGACCCTGCTTCCCTCCATGCCGGTGGTCTTCCCTGGTGGCTCAGATGGTAAAGCATCTGCCTGCAATGTGGGAGACCCAGGTTCAATCCTTGGATTGGGAAGATCCCGTGGAGAAGGAAATGGCAACCCACTCCGGTACTCTTGCCTGGAAAATTCCATGGACTGAGGAGCCTGGTAGGCTACAGTCCATGGACTCGCAAAGAGTTGGACACAACTGAGCGACTTCACTTTCCCTCCATGCCTCGTGACCAGGTGCAGCTCTTCTTGGGAAGAGCATTCATACCACTGTTACCCACCAGTGTTCTTGGCCTCCTTCACCAACAGAAACTGATCAGGGACCAGACAGGCAATTCAGGCAACACTTTATGGGGCTCCTGCTGCACCAGCTGGAGCGAGAACAAATAGCAGGTTCCCTTGGTTGCTCACTCACTGGAGGAGGAGTGGAGGTGAGCTGGTTCCTCATATGATGTGAGGGTAGGGGTGTTTCTAGGGGTTGGGCCAGAGGGATGACTTAGGTGTTTTGCCCACTCCTTAGGTGGTGGTGTGTGCTGAACACATGCACAGTACCCTGCTTTTGCTCCCAGTTCTTCAGAAGTGGCAGTTGCGTTTTTTGGTCTCTTTGGATTTTTTGCTCAGAATTTGCCCCAACAGTGCATGCACGCAGTTATTTTTAGTCCCCTATAGTTTCTTTGTATTTTGTTGCTTGAGGATCAAGCATTGCAGCACTGTAGCAAAGGGTCCCAGGTCCCAGCCTGTCTCACCACCAGGTGATCTGAGTAGGGGGCTAAGCAAGAGAACGCTTATTTCAGCTCTAAGCTCTCACTCTGTTACTGGGTCTCTCCTCCGTTCCGTGCTATGACTGCACGCTGTGGGTTTCTGCTTATCTGTATCCTGGATCCAAAATCAAAACCCATCCCTGGAGAAGGAAATGGCAGCCCACTGCAGTATTCTTGCCTAGGAAATCCCATGGGCAGAGGAGCCTCACGAGCTGCAGTTCATGGAGTCACAAAGAGTCAGACACAACTGAGCAGACACACACACACATGCAACCTTACTGTGGCTACAGGAGAAACAATCTGCCTCTGATACGCAAGCATTAAAACTGTTCACCTAAAAAAAAAAACAGAAGCAATCAGTGGTGTCACAAACAGCTAAAGTATGGAGAAGATTTTAATAATGTTGTAAGAACAAGACTCGGATATTAGTAGTTGATCTAAAATGAACAAGCTGAATGACACTGTCAAAGTTAGTCTGGGCACCAGTCCTTCTGTTTCCTTATTATTTCTTCAAAGGATTTTCAAACCCATAAATAAAATATCAAGCTAATTTTACTCCTCTTAGGAATTAAAAAAAAAATCATCTTTTACTCCAGGCCCTTATCAGGTATTGAAGTGTCCAGCACAAATTCATGTCTAAAGGAACCATATTGCTTTAAGGGTATTGACCAAAAAAATGATATTCAGATACAGACATCCTCAATGGGTGCATCATATTGGAAGATTCTCCTAATACTTTTAGAATGGGGAGGATTTTGGAAAATAAAAAGTTTATGAACAATGATAATTTATTTCGACCATCTTCATCAAATTCAAAGCTAATATATGACATACTAAGGATAATGAAGCCGAGAAGGAAGCAATATAAAAGTATGAACTGAATTACCCTGCACATTTTGATGCACGTTCAGTATATCCCCCTAAAAAAGGAAAGGGGAAAATACAGCTAGCTCAGTTTATGATGGCCCTCAAAATTACCTAGAAAAGCTCTTCAGAGATCCTTTCTTTGAAAGAGATGGTTATTAATTTCAAAGTAACATTGAGGCTGGGTCAAACAGAAAAATGTAACTATTTCATAGCAGAATGTTTTCCTAGAATCTTGTTAGTCATCAGGAAAGCCTAAACTCTTCACAAAGAAGCAGAAACTATCTTGCAGACTGTGGAGCATGCAGGACTGTAGCTTCCTTCCTGAAGTGAAAACATTGATTCATTGCCCTCACTTTGATACCTAACAAACGCTAGAGTTTCAAAGAGAACTACTTCTCATTTTAGCTTTGTTATTAATTTTATATATAACTTTGCTCAAATTACAGACCTTCTATGTCTCTTGCTTTTTATAAAAATGCAAAAGTCTACCTTTGAAAGATTAATGCAAATTGTATGCTATTTTCCGCAAAAATATGTTAAAGTATTTTAAGCTTACAGAAAAAAATTGTGACACTTTTAAAAAGATATAGCTAAAAAAAAAAAAAAAGATATCGCTAAAGAGATGGGACTATTCAGATGAGAAACACTAAATGACATATTTTCAACATTTTCTTGATTGGAAATCTGTAGCTTGATGTAATAAAACTATCTTGAATCATAAAAAAAAGAAAAACTATCCTTAGCCACTATTGTGCCTAATATCCATCATTTCCACCTTCTCATGAGAAATAAAACATGACAATTACTGTTCTAATGAAGAATAATGACCACTCCCTCTACTCTCATCTTGTTGTCTTCCAGTGCAACTGCCATTGAAATTTTTAAATGAATTTGCAAAGTCAAGCTTCTCAGATGCTTCCAGAGTAACTTTTGCTCTAGATCTCAAATGAATCAAACAATTTGCTCCTTTGAAGATTTTTAAATATTGTTTTTAGGCATGGCAGAGTTGCCTCATGGATGTCATGGTGACCGAGACAGACTCACAATGACAGGGATAGACCACAGCGTGGCTGGTACATGAGCGACTAAACGCATGATAGCTGAGGGTGGCTGCCCAGCTGGACTGCTGAGGGGGTCCCCATCAGTCCTAGAGAGAAGGAAATTATAGAATCGATAACATACCATATGATTTGGCAGCCATTTAACGACCGAGGTTTCATGTCCTCAAAAAGTCCTCAAAGTCTTACACTAAAGCCCCAAGGAAAGGCTGAATCTATGTGATGCCAAGATAATCGGTTGAAAAGTTGAAATTTTGGTCATCATGGCTATTCGATTTCAAAAAGATCCAAAAATTCTGTCATGTGATCAAATTAAACTAAAATAAAAAAATCTGAATTCAAATTAAAACATTTTGGGGATACAGACACATGTGAATTCAGGATGCTGCTTACACTTAAAAAATAATAACTTTTCTTGTTAAATGTCAGCCTCAAGGCATTCCTGCCAAAGTTATTAAACGTATGCCATAAAACATACATAACCAAGTTAATGCTGCTGTAGGAACCTTATCTTTGGAATTTCCTGACATGTGAGGGTTTCTCGTGCTCCATTTAGGATTGAAGGCGTAAGTCCTTGCATTTAATTTCCTGGGGCTTTAGAGAAATGAAGAAAGAAGACAGACGAAGGGGAAAGAGGGAAAGGAGAGAAAAGAGGGGAAAAAAGAGCAGGAGAAAAAAGGAAGAGAGAAAGAGAAGAAAAAGACATTTTCTCAAACCCAGAATCGGAATCCATTGGTTTGGCTCTTGCTGAGGTGGACTAATCGGCATATGAAAATAAGCTGGATACATTCTCGGCAGTGCACAGCCTGGCCGTGTAATTCTAAACCCTCATAACCTCAAAATCCTTAATCATTTCTTTCTTCAACTTGGCTTGGCTTTCCTGCCTCAGAGAGGACAGTAAGTCTGCCAAATTCAGAGTTAAGCCTTTTCTTTTTTTTAAGCGACAGGACCACAATAAAGAGCATATTTTGTTTTTTAAGAGTAGAAAGCGAACATCTTGCCCTCATCGCCTCCACTGTACAATTTCAAACAAAAGGAGAACTCCAAAGCCAAAAGTTCTTTAAACACAGCTGATGCAACCATATCCAAATTGGCCAAAAAAATTTCATCTTTGGACTGAAACAAAGTAACTTTAGCTGGTTTTAGAGAAAATGCTAGAGGACTGAAAAGAGCAGATGGTAGCTAAGAGAGAAAAGATAATGGGAATAACTGTTCACCAGGTTGATTTGTCTGCCCACAGATGACACAGTTCAAAGACTCCAATTTCTCAGAACGAGCCTGCCCCTGGGAAAGAGGCCTTCTTTGGAGCAACATCCCAGAAAGGGCACAGAAGGGCTTCTGTGGAGAAGCACGGGGGACAGAAGCAGAAAAGTCATAAGAGCACCCAGGCCTCTGAGGTTGGCGCTGGTTTGGGAAAGAATTTAGAATTAGAGATGGATTCAAACTTTCTTAGCACATAAATTCTTTTCTCGTTCTCCTCCTGGATGCTCAGTCATGTACGACTCTTTGTGACCCCATGGACTGTAGCCCGCCATGTTCCTCTGTCCATGGGATTCTCCAGGCAAGAATGCTGGAATGGGTTGCCATGCCCTCCTCCAGGGGATCTTCCTGACCCAGGCATCAAATCCATGTCTCTTATGTCTCCAACATTGGCAGGCAGATTCTTTACCACTGAGCCACCTGGGAAGCCCTCAAATTTTTTTTTTTTAATTAGCTTCTTTATCTATTTTTTAACTTTACAATATTGTATTGGTTTTAGATATCACAAGACACTGATACCAAAGCTTGTAAAGTTAGTACAATAAAATCCAAGTATAGACTAGTCCCATTTACAGAATATTTATACGAAAATCTTAAATACAATATTAGCATTAATAGGTCAAAGAAGAAGAACCATATGATCATATAAAGTTTCTGAAAAGTAATTTGACAAACCCAATCCTATTTTTTAAAACTCTTAGTTAAAAAAAGAAAAAAGGACTACCAGTGAACACTACCTTGATAGAATGAAAATGTAACTCCAACAAGGGTGTTTGAAAGTAGAACACCAGAAGCATTATCATTAAAGTTAGGGTGGGACAAGGCTGCCCGGTGCTATCAGCACTATTATTTCACACTGTTATAAAAGTATTAGTGCAATTTAGTAAGAGAGAGAATTTGGAGATATAAATCAAAAAGAAAAAAACTTAAAATGATAATTCTTTGCAAACAATATTATTATATACATGGAAAGTCCAAGAGAATCAACTGATAACTAGAAACAGTAATAAATTTCTTCAAGGGCTCTTTCAAATGAGTAATATATAAAAATAGTTTTCTTAAATACAAAGACCATATAATGAGAAAAAAAGATTCCATTAACAATGGCAACAAAAAGATAAAATACTATAAACTTAGCAAATGTATGGAATCCCAATTAAAAGCTGACATATTTACTGTGTGTGAAATTTGACAGCGATGCATAGAATACTTAGAAAAATACACCCAAGAATATTCAAGACATTTTTGAATAAGGAGAATAATCAGGAAATAAATAATTAGGAAATAAATAAGAGCTTTATAATTATTAAAAAGGAGACCAAATGATCATTTGTGTGTATATTACATGATAGAATATGTAGAATGTCCAAAAGAATCCACTGATTAATTATTAGCAACAATAAGAAATTTTTGTTAAGCTCTACTAGATAGTAAAACAGATTAAGAGGTTAAAATAGTTACAACTGTTTGGTCTTAGAAAAGAAATACGTACCCTGATTAATTAAACAGAATACAGCCAGAGAAAAATAACAGCTAACATTTATTAATCATTTACTATATACCAGACTCTATTTTAACTTATGTTTGCAAATATTTACTCATCCAATCTTCACAACAAAGCTATGAAATGGTTACTATAATTATCTCCATTTTACAGATAAGTAAAATAAGGCTCAGACAAATTCAGTAGCTTGTCCAATGTCACACAGCTAGGAAGTAGCGGAGTTAGTAAGTTCTCCAGCTCTAGAGTCTTCTCTAATGCTATATTCTGCTCATTACAGCATTATTTGTAAACTGGAGACAACCTAAGTGTATATCAGCAGGGAAATGGTTAATTAAAATATGGTTTAGACACATGATGTAAAGATGGCAGTTAAAAAAGGAAGGTGAAAAGAAAAAGGTGGCAACATGGAACTATCTCAATGATATCTTAAGTAAAACACGGTTGGTATACAGCATGATTTCATTTTTTAAAGGATATAAGACATATGTGTATATGTCTAGAAATTGTAGAATACCCAACCTTTTTTCCCCTAGAAGAGAACATAAGAAATTACATTTTTGGCACCCAAAGAATCCTTCCTAACAGACCATGTTGAGTAGGAAACTGATATGATTGAATCTGTATTTCAAAAAAACTCCCCTGGCTGCTGGGAAGGAAAATACTGGGGGTGGGGGGCAGGTAGATACAACATGACTAAGGTGCAGCAGTGGAGGAGATGTAGTCAGGTGTAAGAAAATGCTTTAAAACTAGAACCAAAGGACTTGCTGATGAATTAGATTGGTGGTGTGCGAAAATAAGAGAAATCATAAATGACTCCTAGGGTTTGGGGCATAAGCAAAATGAAGGGTGATACCATTTAATCAGAGAGCATCTATCTGGGGAGGAGATCATTTTAGTAGTGGCCCATATTGAGAATTTAGGTTTAGACATATTAAGTCCAAGCTATTAGATAACCAAATGGAGACCCAAGCAGCAGATGACTATACAAACCAAAAGCTAGGAGAGGGTCAGGGCCGGAGACACACATTTGGGAATCATAAGCATGTAATTAACATTTAAAAACATGAGAGTGGGTAAGACCAGTTTAAGGGAGTGTGTGTAGATGGAAGAGAGGAGACCTGATCCTGGGATGGGGTGTAGATGGGTTAAGGGGGGATGTTGCTCAACAGGTAGAAGGAGTGGAGGAACAGCCAGTGAAGTATGACTAACAGGAAGGCAGAAGATCTAGAAGCCTACAGTGGACATAAGATAAGGGGGTGTGAGTCAAGCTGGTCCACAAAGGCTAAGCGAGGTCAGTCAAGAAAAGCACAGAGAACTGACATACTGGATTTAGCAAGGATGGAGGTCGTAGGTGGACTTGGCCAACAGAAGTTCTAGGATTAGTAGCAAAAGCCCTACTGCAGGGAGTCAGGCTAAACCCAGGCGGGAAGCAGTGGTGACAGCAGGGACAGACAGCTATTTGGAGGAGGTTTTCCTCAGTAGAGGGTTTCCAGATTAGGAGGTATCAAACCAATTAGCACATTACAGAAACAGACTAGAGATCAGGTTTCAGAACAGCAAAGAAATTGTCTCCAAAGCACAGATTTTACCTTTAAGCATTCACAGGTTTTTATTATCTAAGGTATTTTAATATTACAGAATATTTACCATGTGAGCATCTATATGTATAAGTGAGAAAACTGAAGCCTCGAGACATTAAGTAACTTGTTCCAAGTCAGACAGACCGTGAGAGGGCCAGGATAGCCCAGGTAGTGTTTCTAGAGTCCATACCAAGAAAAAACACGAAAGCAAGAGGGAGGAGAGACCTGGAGCACCACATACAAGGTGGGGATGGTAGTGGCAGAATGAGCATCAATTAGTAGATTGCCAGTGTTAACACACGTTTTCATTTAACCCTTGGTTACTGTCTGAGTTACAAGCACTCATTCACATCTACAGGGTGATCTTTCAAAGCGAATACTCTTTTTCTGAGGACAAGGAACAAGCACAAGACACCTGTACATCAGTTACCACGTCTTCAGTTTAATCAGTGAACCATCTTAAGCTATGGATGGTCTCGACTAACTACAAGATCCGATGGTTTAATAAACAGTTAGGCTGAGGACAGACAGTTGCCATGGGGCATAAAGTCACTGGTCACCTACCTGTGGTCAGCACTGGCTTTTGGTCTCCCGCTCCACAGTCTTCTGTTCACAGAGGGGGGCGGGGGAGAGGAGGGCAGGGGCGGGGGAGGTAGAGAGGGCAGAGGAGGCAGGTTCCTTCTGTCTTTCCGGAAGCTCGTGCCTGGGTTCCCATCCTTGTCCCCTTCTCCATCGTGTTTGAAAGTTCTCCGGGGTTTGGGCAAGGGGTTGATGAAGGGTTTTGTGGGGGGGTCCTCCAAGCCTCTGTACACACTCTCCAGGCTCTGGTCACAGGGCCTCCTGCACAAGCCTTTCCTTTCCTCGGCAGCCTCAAGGGTAGGCTCCCTGGCTTCCAGGTCCAGGCGGTGGGCTCTGAATTCTGAGCCGCTCCCACCCCCACGGTGCTCAGGAAGGGTGGGCGCCTCCTCGGCCTTGTCCGGCAGGCAGTGTGGGGAATAACACGTGCCTGGTAACTGGGGATCCAACCCGGCAGACCCATCCTTCAGAGCCTGCTCGAGTTTCTTGACCTGCTTCAGCACAGAGAGGCTATCGTTCTGAAAGCGCTGTTTGCCAAGCCTGGGTTCCCGGCCTCTGCCCGAGCTGGGAGCCAGCTCCCGGGCTGGCTGGCTCAGGTCCGGCCTCTGCTCAGCATCCTGTGCTCTGACCTTCACTTTATTCCGCTCATCCTCTCTACTTTCCACGTCCAGCCTCGTTCCGTTCTGAGCCTCGGCGATCCGAGTCCTCGAACCATCACTGCTTCTCCTCTCCGTCACACAGGACACCAGGTAGTCCTCCTGGCCATCTGCCTTCCTGCCAGGGGCAGGAGTGGGCAACTCCCTTTTCCCTTCCCATTCTGATATCTTGTCCTTTATGCTGAGGGACGTGTGCCGGGCCCTGCCTTGGGCGGGAGGGCAGGGGTCCTGAACACTGCCCAGCTGCCTCTTGCCAGCCCTGCTGGTTCCTTTAGCGCTGAGATCTGAAGCTGAGTCACTGATGATCATATCTGAGCTGAACATGTTCTGCTGAAAACAGTCCACTCTTGGCTCTAGCATCAGGTTATGGAGGCTCTCCAGGGGGCTTCTTCAGAAGGCTGGATCCTGATTAGTCTCTAGGAAAGGGATGGAGGACCTAAATGGCTTCCTTTGAGGGTCTTCTCCAGTCTTTGGACCGTCCACCTTGACCCTAAACAAGAAAGACAAACACTGAGTGAGGCATTCTTGGTTATTGTTCCTCACACGTCACAGCGATTTGCTGAAACTTAGATATAAATTGTCGGGCTTCCCTTGCGGCTCAGCTGGTAAAGAATCTGCCTGCAACGTGGGAGACCTGGGTTCGATCCCTGGGTTGGGAAGATCCCCTAGAGAAGGGAAAGGCTACCCACTCTAGTATTCTGGCCTGAAGAATTCCATGGACTGTATAGTCAGTCCATGGGGTCGAAAAGAGTCGGATATGACTGAGCGACTTTCATTTTCACTTTCAGATATAAATGTTAGATACTAGTTGCAAGCCACAAACATTGAAACCACTATTTAAAAAATCACTTTGTGTTCTTCTCTTGGGGAGACAGCATAATGGAATGAAAGGAGCTATTGGACTATGGTGTTCAGTAGACTTGGGTGTAAATCCTGATTCAACCACTGACCAGTTGTGTGATCTTGGCTAAGTTGTTTAACTTCTCCAAACCTCAGTTTCCTCATCTGTGAAATGGGAATAACAATACACATACCTACCAAGGTGGCTGTAAACACTTAATAAACTAGCCCATATTAAGTATCTAGTATGGTGTGAGTGTACAATAAATGGCAGTTATCATTATTGCTAGCTTTTTCCCAATGAAAATAGAAGTTTCACGAGATAGAAAATTATACCAACAGAAGATCCTTTGGAATGATTATTTAAAAATTAAACCAAATGCCACAAGTCATGAAGTTTTTCCTAATTCTGGGCTTGATAAATTGTCCTGATTTGAGTGGGTAAAGCCACAATGATTGGCTGCATTTGACTGGAAACCCCTCTAGAATGTGAACCCTACTAGGCTGGTTTCTCTGGGAGGATGGGGATTGTTTTGTTTGTCTATTCATCCCTAGCACCCCTAACAACACCTGGCAGAGTAGGTGGTCACTAATACCTGTTGCATGAATAAGCGAGTAAATGAGCAGATGCAGATTTCCTGCATGGCCTAGAACTGCACTGTCTGGTATAGTAGTCACTAGCCAGATGCAGCTATTTAAACTAAAATCAAATTAAATCAAAGCTTTGGTTCCTCAGTTGCAGCAGCCACATGTCAAGGACTCAGTAGTCACGTGTGGTTAACAGTTACTATACTGGATGGAGTAGAAAACAATTTCTATGACTGCAAAAAGGTCTCACTCAACAAAAACGTGTGGGGACATAGGCCTCCAAATGTGATTTTAGAAGATCAGTTAGCGCCATGAAGATGTTAAAAATTATTTAGAAAGAAAAACGGAAGCTCCAATACTTGGGCCACCTGATGTGAAGAGCTCACTCATCGGAAAAGACCCTGATGCTAGGAAAGATGGCAGGCAGGAGGAGACGGGGGCGACAGAGGATGAGATGGCTGGATGGCGTCACTGACTCAACGAGCATGAGTTTGAGCAAGCTCTGGGAGATAATGAAGGACAGAGAAACCTGGTGTGTTGCAGTCTACGGCATCGCAGTCAGACACGATTTAGTGACTGGACAGCAATGAGCGTGAGAGTATCGGTGTTTTGCAATGCGAAGCATTTCTTCCACCAGCAAAGGTCATGAGTGAGCACAGTGACCTTAAATGTGCCAAGATGAGCAAGTGTGCATGGACCGACTTGATGGTGCATGTTTTCTGAATACACAGGCTCTCGGAAACTCCAGCTAAGGTTCACATGAGGGATGAGTAACTAGCAATTTCACGCATCCTGTTACTATCTAGCTTTCTAGTCCAGAGACTAATGGTTGTTTATATAAAGACTTCTTCCTGGCTTGAGATATTAACATGTAAATTATGTTGTTTTTCTTGGTTGCTTAGGATAAATCAGAAACTTGTGAAATTGCAAACACATTTTCATGTTAAATATGGCTATCAAAGCAGATTTCCTTATTTAAATAATCAATTACCATTCATAACAGAGCACTTACAGAAAAGAAACACTTTTTTAACAGTTCTGTTACCACTGAGGACATTAGCATGAATTCAAATTTTAGTCAGAATCAGAGTTAGAATCAGTTAGATATTCTACTGAGAATTCAAAAGCCAGAAATTTAACTCCTTGCTCTTAACTGTCTAGAGGCAAGATGAAGAAACAGGACACATAAAAACACAATTCAAGTTAGTTCATGCTTAGTGAGAACTGATGATATAATATATAATCATTAACATCATATGTACTATTAAATAATATTGACAGTAGATGAATATATGACTTTGGAGTTAAAGGGACCTGGGTTTGGACCTTGGTTTCATTTTTTTTCACCTTACAATGAGAATACTGAAATTTTATTGGTGTGGAGGCCAAATTTATTTTGTTTGCCATGCTCAATATATAGCAGGTAGTCAATAAATTAAATGAGTGAAAGGATGTGTTAATATATGTAAACTACCCACAGTACAGCATACATTATAAGTCTTGATAGCAATAAATGGTAACTAGTGTTACTGTAATAGTTCTAGTTATTGTCTAAGATCCCAAACATCTGGAGGGACTTTACAATCACTGAGGGTCCATCTAAAAACTGAAGAGGAAAAAAGGCTAGTCTGTTAGAAAACTACCCTGGAATTATAAAGCTCAAGCAGCAGTGGGAAGGATGATGAAACCAGGGGCAGAGTGCCTTCTGTACATGTTTGCTGGACCCAAGAACTTCTCTAGTTCCCGTTTCCAGCATTCTGTGGCCCTTGAAGGTGCTCTGGACTGGGGTGCACAGCTGTGAACAGCTCAGTGATCTGTGAACAGCTCAGTGACTGCCAACTCCACTGTAGAATGTGAGACAGGGTACTGGAGGAAAGGGCTGTATCTGGGGAGAAAACAACCCTGCTAATGTAAGATGGGTAAAAAGGCTGTGTGGACAGGTGCAGGCGCAAAGCTTTAGGGCTCAACAATAATTAAAACACCTGAACAAAACGGATAACCAACAAGGACCTACTGTGCAGCACAGGGAATTCTGCTCAATGTTATGTGGCAGCCTGGATGGGTGGGGGGAGTTTGGAGGAGAATGGATACATGTGTATGTATGGCTGAGTCCCTTTGCTGTTCACCTGAAATTATCACAACATTGTTCACTGGCTATATCCCAATACAAAATAAAAAGCTAAAAATAAATAAACAAAATGCAGTTTTTAAAAAAGAAAAATAAACCCTGGACTGGAAGGCATACATGGGGATAAGGCCCGAGGTGGACCCTGGGCATCAGCCAGACCTTCCCTTGACCACTGTGGTCCTGTGCCGTTGACTGAGCACAGGGCATGGAGACGGTTTACAGGGGAGGGTGCTCATCACAACGACTTAGACCAGAAAGCTTCCTTAGTTCAGGGAGGTGGGGTTCGTGAGGAGGGAAAGGCAGTGGAAAAAGGAAGGTGATTGAGAATATGGGCCAACTTCTGCAGTCATGGGGGAGAAAAGTTCTTACTTGTCAGCCAATTTGTAGCCCAGGTTTTCAGTCCGGCTGTGGCTGCCCTTGGCCGGCCTGCACAGTCATCATGTCAACACCAAGAGGAGCTCCGAGTTGCCTGGAACAGGAAGGCACACTCAGTGAGGATGGCAGCAAATCCAGGGTCTACACCCCAAACTATCCCTGGTGGATTCCACCCTGGACTAGGGGGTGACAGGGTTGCACCATATAGAATTCCTAATGCAGAGAGGGGTGGGGTCAGAGGCACAGAATCCGAGGTCCACCCACATTCAGCACCCATGCCAGTGCTTCTCATGTATGCAGGCGTGTGTGTGTGTGTGTCTTTTAGATAAAAGTAACCAAAAATTTTTAGAAAATATGTAACCTTAGAAAGTATAACAAATACCAGCACAACTTGACACTTGTTCAAGGCTCTGTAAGAACCAGTGATGTGCGAACAGACCCCAAAGAAGAGAAGAGTTGTTACTTAATTTGAAACAAGAAATAAACCACCTGCTCAAGTGGCAATGCCTACATAGAGCTATTCTATTCTTCTGCTGCCCTGACGCTGGGTGTAAACCCACTGTCTTTGGCTTTAGAGCCCTGCATGAAGAGACTCTTTCAGAGGCTCAGAATCCAGGAGCGGCAAACGCTCAGCCACTACGTCATCTGTCTGGTCTGTGAAAACTAGGAGACGATCCTAGCAGACCCAGGCTTCCCACAGAACATCTCAAACCTGCAAGATGCTAAGGACCACGTAGGTACCAAAGGAGCAATCTCAGTGGAGAAGCAGCAGTTTTATAAAACTTCAGGGCCTGACATCCAAATGAACTGAAGTAACTGATTAAATGTACTACTTCAATAGCAAGTCCCTACAGAACTCTGTGTCTCTCATCACAAGGACAAACAAGCATGGCTTAGGTGGATGTGGCTAGGAAGATGAGACCCGTCATCGAATGCCAACAGGATCCGCCCTGCAATTCTTCTGTAAAGCATGAACATGAGGGACTGGGGTCCTATTTGATGGAGAGAAGGTGACTCCTTGACTACAGGTTTGGAGAATACTCAGACTCTGGAGAGTCACATGTCTTTTCCACTGAAAGTGCAAGTTGCTCAGTTGTGTCTGACTCTTTGCGACCCCTTTGGAATTCTCCAGGCCAGAATACTGGAGTGGGTAGCCTTTCCCTTCTCCAGGGGGTCTTCCCAACCCAGGTCTCCTGCACTATGGTGGATGGTTTACCAGCTGAGCCACAAGGGAAGCCAGAGAATACTGGAGTGGGTAGCCTATCCCTTTTCCAGGGGATCTTCCCAATCTAGGAATCGAACCGGGGTCTCCTGCATTGCAGGTGGATTCTTTACCAACTGAGCTATCAGGGAAGCCCTAACTGAACCTCCCAGGAATCCCACTCCCAGCTCCTTCTCACATTTCCAAGATTTCTATCCCCTCTCCCAGGATGGTTTACCTGCCAGGTGACAGCGCGGCTCCCCAAGGCCCAGCCTAGGCACCCCCTTCCCCCAAGAAACCGAAGGGCCAGGCTTTAAGACATGCATATAACTCTTAGGAATGAGGAGAAGAAGTCTAGAGGGAGAAAGAGAAAAGGAAGAATGGACATGGGCAATAAATTAAAAAGAGGGAGGTTAGGAAATGGTGAGCTCAGAAAACATCAAGAGAAACCATGTGTTTGGGGAGGAGGATGGAGCTTGGGCCTGGGTGTGCAGGGAACCCAGCTGCCCCCTTTCCCAGAGAGTGGCACCATGCATTTTGGGATATGTCAGTGCTAAAAGCGAGCTCGGTTCTTAAAAGAAGCCGGTCTCCAGGGCTCTCCTCCTGTTAGAAAGGTGAGTCCTGAGAGGCCTTTGCAGGGCAGGAAGGAACTCAGTGCCTCTCTCATGATGCTCTGCAAAGATTCCGGAGCCTCTCCACTCTGCTGGGCTGACAGACACTGCTCTTCTGTCCTGCTTCTGGCAGAGGTCCCACTGGACTCAGGATAACAGCCACTCCCCACTGCCCTCCGCGTGTCGGCACTCCGCCTCCACACAGACCAAGCCCCCAGCGACAGAGCCTTGTTCCATGTGAGCAGCAACTCTCGCCGCCCACCCTCTTCTTTCAGGCTGGCACCCTCTCACTGGCACTAGGAATAGGTGCCAGGCCCTGTGCCGGATGCTGTGGGGGTTCACAGATGAGTAACGCATGGCATCTGCCCCCAGGGAGAGAGCACCAGGCCTGTGCTCGGGTCACCACCAGCCCGCAACCCCCCTTCTCCCCAAAGAGAACGGTTTCTCTGAAGTTCCCAGGAAGCCACAGCTTTTTCAAAAAGCACAAAGCCCACTGTGTCTAATGCACAGAGAACCATGTATGAACTTTGAGGTTAAAGATCCAGAGACACACTTAAAAAAGACGGGACTTAAGTGAACTTGATTCCCATCAGGCAATAATAACTTCCAGTCCAAAAACCACAGTCTCTAGAGACACTGCTGATACCCTCATCTGAGAAGCAAGTTCAAGTGGGCTTAAGGGGCTGGAACTGAGTGGGGCACAGACCCCAGAGCACACTCAGCAATCAGCTCACCAACACTTCTGAATTCATAGGAGAACAGAAAACGCTGCTTGAACAAAACTTTGACACTTGCCTTTTGTTTCTGATGTTTCAAGGTCATTAATTAGGTGACAAACCTAGCCTAATTTGCTAGGTGGGAGTACTCTGTGACTTAAGTTACCAAGACAAACTTCTCTATCACTTTATAGGTCTGGGATTGCAAGATGGAGCTATTTTCCAAAGTGTGGTCCACTGAGGATCTGATCTAGTCAAACTGGGAACCTTGTCAGACATGTAGATTCCTGGGCACCAACCCAATGTACCAAAACCAACTGTCTGGGGCCGGCCTGGAACCTGCACTTAAATATGGTAAATCAAGGAATTCCCTGGTGGTCCAGTGGTTAGGACTTGGAGCTTTCACTGCTGATGCCCGAGTTTGATCCCCGGTTGGAGGAACTATTAGTAAGATCCCACAAGCCTCCCAGCACAGCCAAAACAAACAAACAACAAAACCATAAATATGGTAAGTCAAAGGCCTTGGGTGATTTTTACACAATCCAAAGTTTCTTTTATTTCTTGCTAGGTAATTTGGCCTTGTGATCTAAACAGGCTGGTTTGCAGTAGGTATTATGAATGCATGACTGGTGATACATTTTCTCATTCAACTGCCACAAAAATATAGAACTTCCCATTCACTAGATGAGCTTAATTAGTACCAATAATCTTAGTTAGAATAAAATGTCACACAAAATTTTAAAGCTAAGTGATGGGCACATGAAGGTTCATGTGTTTTGCACATACGAACATTTCCAGAAGTTTATAAATTGTTTTACAAACTGAAGAAGATATTTTTTCAAATGCCAACATCTATAGCTAATTATATTTATCAATCTAGTCCATAACTGAATCCTGTTTTTCTCCTTGCTAAAGTGAATACTGTAAAATCTGTTCTTGATTCCTGTTTCTCTTTGGTCTCAATGTCAAGCTGATTGGAGGGCTCAGGTGAAGTTAAGAGGTGGTGGGAGAGTCTTCTAAGCTTTTAATCTGTTAGGAACTCCCTTCAAATGTCTCATCCTGTTACTCCTAATTACTTCTCTGAATTACCTTTACTTTTTCGAGAGAAAGAAAGTATAGTGAGACGTTTCTAAACAGCTTCAAAAGCCCACAGAAAATTTTAACTGCTCCAGGCTGAAGATCAAAATGCTATATTATTTTGTGACCCCTTTAAGTTTACCCACTAAGGCTTAAAATTCAAGCCTGATCTCTGAAAACACTTTTTTGAAGGGGGATTGGAGTACTAACTGTGAGATCGCTATAAAAACAAGTATTTCTCCAAAAAAGGATCAAGATTTTCAAAGAGATGTACAGTGTTTTTCCACAAACAGGAAGGAGGCAGGTGACTTATCAGATCTTTCCTTGAGAGCAGTTCTTACAGGAGAACCCGAGGGTGCCTGAGTAGGGAGGGGAGCAGCCCTGTGTGAAAACAAGCCAGGAGCCCCCGGCTGGCAGATGCTAACTCCTTTAGAGCCCGGCCCGCACCTGCTGCTCTCCTTCGTGCACTGCCACCGAAGGAACAGTAACGGCAGGTGGGAAATCCACCTGCTGGAGCCAGCACCGTCTTCAATACCAGAAGCCCAAGAAGACCGCTGCTCGTGGTCCGAGGCCTGGCCTCTTACAATGAAGCACTGCTCGTATTTTGTTCTGGGCATTAATTAATTATCCATTTGTGATATTTAAAAATTAAATAGGATGCTACTGATTGTTGATATCACCCAACAGTAATAACCTTCTTCCTTTTAGCTCTGGTAGGGTTTTGATGTTGGGAAAAGGGAGATGATAGTAATATATGGTCGATAGAAATTTTGCTATCAAAGTCATTTAGAAAAAGAAGTTCGGATCGTACTGGTTCAGAGACTGCTATAAAAAAAATCTGGACATGTTTAAGTCACAGGGAGATGGGGTGAGGATGAAGGGAGGAAAAACTGCTTCTCTCTAAATCTTTCTTTTTAAAAAATATTTAATTTACTTGGCTGCACCGAGTCTTAGTTGTGTGGGATCTTTGGTCTTTAGTTGTGGCATGAGAGATCTAGTTCCCTGACTAGGGATCAAATCCAGACCCCTTGCAGTGGGAGCTCGGACTCTCAGCCCCTGGACCACCACGGAAGTCCCCTCCCCAAATCTTATAAAAACAGTGATTTAAATAAAAATTGAAATCTGGAAATGTCGATCAACTGATGAATGGATAAACAAACAGAATGTGGTCTAGTCACACAGTACGTTATTCAGTTCAGTGTTAAGAGGAATAAAAGGTCATTACATGCTACATGCTACAGCATGGCTGAACCTTGAAAACATACTAAGTGAAAAAAGCCAGATACAAAAGGAATATTGCATGACTCTATTTATATGAAATGACCAGAATAGGTAAATCCATGGAGGGAAGGGGGAATTGGGAAGATTGCTAATAGGTAAAGGTTTCTTCTGGGGCTGATGGAAGTGATCTGGAAAGAGATAGTAACGATAGCTGCAGAACACTGTGAATACATCACAAATAACTAAACTGTGCACTTTTACCTTTTTTAATTTTTTGGCTACGCCAGGCAGTATGTGAGACCTTAGTTCCCTAATCTGGAGAAGGCAATGGCAACCCACTCCAGTACTCTTGCCTGGAAAATCCCATGGACGGAGGAGCCTGGTAGGCTGCAGTCCACGGGGTCACGAAGAGTCAGACATGACTGAGTGACTTCCCTTTCACTTTTCACTTTCATGCATTGGAGAAGGAAATGGCAACCCACTCCAGTGTTCTTGCCTGGAGAATCCCCGGGATGGCAGAGCCTGGTGGGCTGCCGTCTATGGGGTCGCACAGAGTCGGACACGACTGAAGCGACTTAGCAGCAGCAGCAGCAGCAGCAGCAGTTCCCTAATCAGGGATCAAAGCTTCCCCCACACTAGTGGAAGTGCGGAGTCCTAACCACTGCACCACCAGGGAAGTCCCTAAATTGTGTACTTTTAAATGGTGAACTTTATGTGAATTATATCTCAACTGAAAATACAGTACAGGGATATTCAAAGGAAAAAAATTAATTTGGGCAACAGAGGAGGTGAAGTGAGGAATAAAATATATATAACTGTAATTTTCCAGTGCCTTTAATGTTCAAAGGCTAGTATGTTGGTTCCAAAATATAGGTAAACATATATATATATATATATATATATATATATATATATAACTTGATTCATAAAATAGACTTGAGATACTGAGTGAAAAATACAGTTTATATCATAAATGATATCATACTAATAAAACTAAATTTTAAGTGGTTTTTATTTCTGTTGCAAATAAAACAAGCTCTTCAGCTTTAATGATTCTAATAACTTAGTTTTATCAGCTTATAAAGAGCAGGCAACAGAACTGAGAAGAAACTATAACAATTACAGCAGAACAAAAATAGTTATTTTCTCAACTGAGCTTTCTTTTTTTTTTTTTAACCAAGCAGTTTGTGGGATCTCAGTTCCCTGACCAGAGACTGAACCCAGGCCACAGCAGAAAGCCCAGAATCCTAACCACTGGGCCACCAGGGAACTCCCTGAGCATTTTTCTTATTAGCCAGCATACCCAGAATGTGTCTGCTTTCAGAAAATATGTTGAGAAGGGAAAACACACACACACACAATCACATAATACAACTCTTGCTGCATCTAACTGCTTAGTGAAGCTCATTCCTGAGCCTCTTGATGCTTCATTTTCATTATCTTCAAACAAAAAAAAATAATTTTTAAAATTAAAACAGGCTGCTCTGGTTCTTTACATAACAGCTTTTTTGGCATGGAGTATTTTCACTGAAAAAAAAAAAGCAATTTTTTTTTTTTTTCACATTTGGAAGAAGATGGGGGATTCTGAAGTAGATGAGGAATAACTGAAACCAAAGCCTACATGCTGCCTCAAAACCACACCCAGGGGCCATTATTTGGCAAAATCACAGTCTGCATTCTTGGACCAAATGCTTAAACCGTGCCTCACACCATGACCAGACACCAGGTCCTCAGCACACACACCAAGTAAAGCCAAAGTAATGGCTTTTCTATGAACCAAAGTCTTCCTATTTCTAGGAGTTCTGCTTTGACCCCCAAAGATTCCCCCAAATTAAGAGTATTCAAGGAATGTTTGTTGAATGAGCGAACACATATACCATCTTCTTATACTTAACAGATGACTGGTTGAGCCATACAATGGAGTATTGCTCAGTTGCTTCAGTCATGTCCGACTCTCTGTGACCCTATGGACCGTAGCCTGCCAGGCTCCATGGGATTCTCCAGGCAAGAATACTGGAGTGGGTTGCCATTTCCTCCTCCAATGGAGTATTATTCAGCCATTAAAAAAATGAAGGACTATTACATGCTACAACATGGATGAACCTTAAAAACATACTAAGTGGAAAAAAGCCAGACACAAAAGAAATGTTGTATGATTGCATCTACATGAAGTGTGCAGAACAGATAAATCCATCGAGATGGAAAGAAGATTAGTGTTGCCAGGGGCTGTGTGAAGGGGGAGTGGGGGAATGACTAATAGGCATGGATTTTCAGGGGGAGGAGAGTAATGAAAATGTTCTGAAATTAGATAGTGGTGATGGTTGCAATAAATAGTTAATATGCTAAAAACACAACTGTGTATTTTAAAGGGATGAATTTTATGGTATGTGAATTATATCTCAATAAGGCTGTTATTATTATTTTTTTAATCAGCAGGGACAGCTGCTAAAAGTGAGGAGTCCTGGCCCCACCCAGAGTGAAAGAATCAGACTGCTAGAATAGGGCCTAGGAATCTGCATTTATAAGTTTCCTGGGGAATTCACAGGCTTAGAGTTGAACCCTGGAGTTTATTTTCCAGTCACTGGCACTGTCAGTCAGCAACAGATCTACTCTCCTTTGCCCTCTCCTTTGTAAGGGAGCCTTTTACTCCAGTGTGTCTGTTTGCTCTTGTTTTTTCAGAGCATCTCTGAAATCTGACGGAGGCATTATCAGCACACAGCAAGTTGCTCCTGTCCCTCGAGCCCAGGTATAAATGCTCCAAGATGCTCTTTCATAGATCCTCCCTATACAGGCAGGCGTCAACAAGGCGTGTTATCACTCTAAGGGGTGGCCTCAAGACCAAGAGCAAGATCTGAGTAATTTAAGACTTTCTATGGGTGTGAATACCTAGTTACTGACACTAATATTTACTTTGAACAACTTGATCAGTATTTTCTTGACCCACACGTTTTGAGGGTCCGTTTTGTGACAAATGAAACCAAGGGGAATTTGTGGCTTGAGCCTGTAGACTGGACCACACTTTGTGATGCTCTTGAGGCCTGAGATAGCAAAAGATGTTTACTGTTCTCACTTTTAGTAAACCCGGGAAGGAGTTTTTCACATCTGCAGAACATTCTTACATACAGAGATGTATTTGGCCACCTTAGTAGGATGGAAACACATTTTTCACTTGACAATATTTGCAAATCATGCGTTTCTCCTCACTCACTTACAATGTGGAAATACTTCCATATGTTGCCTTTGGCTTCACCATTGTGTGGGGGATAAAAAGCGAAAAAGTACAATTAGGTGGCCATTTTGCCTATGAACACTAAACTACTGTGCATATAAGGTTTTAGTGGTGTCAGCCCTCCCGAATTAAGGCTTCATTACTACTCATGTCACCTGTCTAGAAAAAGTTACTGTGAGTTTGCCATAAACCATAACAGTAGGAGTTATGAGAGTTATAAAATATGCTAATGCTGCCAAAATATGGTTTAAAATCTGGATTCAGATATGTAGTTTTCTTTTAAATGAAAAAGTACATTCCTTTTTGCTTTTAGGTATTACAGGTCACCAAAATGGGAAAAGTCAGGTTGTAACTTCTTTCAGCTCCCAAACAATTAAACTTGCTCTTCCTTCTGTGTTTGGCTAGGCCAGAAGCCACTTCTTATTTCTAACCTCTACAGAAGTCAAAGTCAATGCTCCTACCATTTTTCTGATAAGGAAATCAAGCTGAGGGAAGCTGTCATTTGTTTAAGTTCATACAGCAGCTCTTAAGTGTCAGAACCAGGAGTGAGTCTATGTTTTGAGCCCTAGTCTGGTGCTCCTTAGACAGTATCTCCATGGCCTCATATTACATTACCTAAACCAGATGCGAGTTAGACTCTAGCTCATTATTCTGGGTGCTGTTAAGCTCTTCGAGATCAGCAACTGCTTTATCCTTTTACACCATGCTGAATTTAATAAATACTTACTGGGTGAGCTGGGAGGGAGACTGAAGGTTTTTTTTTGTGGGCCTCTCTTTTCATGGTTCTGTGATTATACATTTCTGTACTTTGGGAGTCTACCTAAAGCATAATCCTGTATATGGAAAAATGTACGCATAAATGTTCATGACTATCTTATTTAAAATACTGAAAACTACAAATAACTCAAGTGTCAAGCAATGTAATGATAAACTATAACATATTCAATGAAATATTATGAAGCAAATTAAATTATGTTTAAGACTACTACAATTCTATAGAGATAGAAAGTAGATTAGTGGTTGCCTAGGCCCAAAGTGGGTGAGTGAGAAAAAAGGGGCGTGACTGCTAACAAGTATGGAGTTTCTTTCTGGACTGATGAAAATATTCTAAAATTGACTGTGATAATGGTTGCATAACTCTGTGAACACACAAAAAACCATTAAAGTGTACACTTTAGATGGGTAAATTGAACTATATGTGAATTATATCTCAATAAAGCTGTTATTTTTAAAAAGTAAATTAAGCTAAAGAAAAAAAGACTATTACTAAATGGAAAAAAATGTTCATATTGTGATGTTAGCCAAAAGGAACAAGATCCAAAAGCTTGCATACAATATTAATAAAACAAGTTTTTAAAGGGAGTGGCAGGGGGACAAGAAATTAATTCCTATTCAAAATCTCACATGTAAGAATATGACTGGAAGGAAATAAAACAAAGGATCAACAGTAGCTATCATCAGTGAAGAAACTTTGAATAATTTTTTTTCTTTTCACTTATCTATATTTTCAACAAAAAAATATATCTCCAATGTTTTGGTAATAAACATGCATTATCATGGGGGTTCCCAGATGGCTCATGAAGTAAAGAATCCACCTGCAATGCAAGAAACTCAGGAGATGCAGGTTTGATCCCTGGGTCAGGAAGATCCCCTGGAGGAGGAAATGGCAACCCACTCCAGCATTCTTGCCTGGAAAATTCCATGGATAGAGGAGCCTGGCGGACTATAGTTCATGGGGTCGCAAAGAGTTGGACAAGACAGAGCGACTGAGCTCACACATGCATTATTGTCACTATTGGCTTCCCAGGTGGCTCAGTGGTAAAGAAACTGCCTGCCAATGCAGGAGATGTGGGTTCAATCCCTGGGTTGGGAAGATGCCCTGGAGAAGGAAATGGCAACCCACTCCAGTATTCTTGCCTGGGAAATCCCATGGACGGAGGAGCCTGGCGGGTTACAGTCAATGGGGTCGCAAAAATCGGACTCGAATTAGTGACTAAACAACAACATTATCACTATTGTAAATAACGGGAAAAATGTAAACTCTGCTGTTATCTGTGGGTGTCTGGGTCTGCCCTGGTGCTCCCAAAAGGCCACACAGTTGCTTTTCAGCCACAACCACAACTGCAGGGCATGGGTCTCAGCTGAGCCCATCACTTCATTACTTGTTTGGCTTTGCCACTGTATCTCCTGAACAGAAGGGTAAGTGGTACTTTATTCTCATTACCTCCTTTCCCTTAGTGACCACCAAGACTTGGATCCTGGTCTCCAGTGACCACTTCCTAGTACAGAACCCATTCTTTCAGTGGGTTCAAAGAGATTATATGGGGACCTATGGCTATTAGGGAAATTACTCATGTAATTCATTCTTCCAATTATTAGTGTTTACTTCCCACGGGGAACTTAGTGAAACTAGGGGAAATGTGAAATAAATCATTTTTTTTGCCCTCTGAGAGCTTTCATCCTCATCCTGTGAATGTCATGTCATTCACATGCTAATACTGTATTATACACTTGGAATTTGCTAAGAGAAGAGTAGATCTTAAATGTTTTCACAACACAAACAAAAAAAGTTACCTGTGTGAGGTCATGGATGTGTTAACTAACCGAATATGGTAATCATTTCACAACATATACATATATTAAATCATTGAGTATATACTTTAAACTTATACAATGTGTGTGTTAGTCACTCAGTTGTGTTCAACTCTTTGCAACCTCATGGACTGCAGCCCACCAGGCTCCTCTATCCATGGAATTCTCCAGGCAAGAATACTGGAGCAGGTTGCCATTTCCTTCTCCAGGGGATCTTCCTAATCCAGGGATCGAACTCAGGTCTCCTGCATTGCAGGTGGATGCTTTACCATCTGAGCTACTAGGGAAGCCCCTAGTACACAATGTTAAATGTCAATTAAATCTCAAAAAAGCTGATAGAAAAAAGATGCAAACAAATGTCTCTAACACAAAACATGATATAAACAAAACAGGTGACAGCAGGTTCCTTTGTGTATCTGGGCTTAGAGGGTGGGCTGAATTTCCTTTGGGGTGTATGGGTGAAAAGCACAGATGTCTGCATAATCTTCAAATGGCTAAATGTTTAAGGAAGGACAAGCCACTAAATGAAAAGCAGCACTGATTCTTTAAGGAATGACACCTAACGCATTTGCTCGATTTCCTCGCAGGAGTCAATCGAAATGGGAACTAAGGCAGGATCTGAACACAACTTGTACAGGTTTCTGAAAGTTTTTACCAAATGTTACCAGAAGCAGGACAACATTAACTTTTTTTTAATTTCAAAAGCATTTCAAGTTTACAGAACAGCTGCAAGAGCAGTACAGAAAACTCATGTACTCTTTTATCTAAATTCACCAAGTTTTAATATTCTCCTTCAATTAGAGTGTTCTGAATTGCTCTTTTGGAGCTCCAGGGAATATGAGTGCTATCAAGCCACTAGAAGCCTTCAGTGCTTATGAATCTAAAAGGAAATAGAATCTTACAAAACCAGTTTACTGAAGTAAGTCAGCAAACCCAGGTCCAAAAGACAACTCAACCCCAACTCACTTCTGACCCTCCACCAGGACCTCTCAGGAGGACACTGAACTCTTCAAAACCAAATTACCAAATATGCAAGAAGAGCTAGGAAAACACAAGAAAATAAAAAAACTGAAGAGCAGAGGTGACTGGCCCTACCAGATATTCACACATACTGTAAAGCCTCTACAATTAAAACAGGATGGTACTGCCATAAGAATAGATAAATAGACTGATAGAACAGACAGTCTAGACATAGACCTAAGTACTCATGTGTGTGTGTGTTAGTCACTCAGTTGTGTCCAACACTTTGCGACCCCACGAACTGTAGCCCACCAGGCTTCTGTGTCCATGGAATTCTCCAGGCAAGAATACTGGAGTGGATTGCCATTCTCTCCTCCAGAGGATCTTCCCAATCCAGGGATGGAACTCAGGTCTCCTGCATCGCAGGCAGATTCTTTACCGTTTGAGCTACAGGGAAGTCCTCCAAATAATCATAGGTCTCTATATATGATCAAGGGGGTATCTTAAATCACTAGGGCAAAGATGGACTTTCTCATAAATGGGGGAATAACTGACTGGCCCAAAGGTGTTCAAGTTAAGATCACACTGCAGATCTGATGTGCCTGTGGTCCTGGTAAACTGAGGATGACTCGGGTCTTTCTCAAAGCCAGAATCCAGCTGCAGGCAAGCGCTAGTTCCACAGAGGGGCTGCAGCCCTGAGGGGTTGACAGCAGCCCCTGAAGGATCTGACCACCGCCCCTCAAGAGCTCCTCTGAACCTGCTATGATTTGAATGCAGTTTCACAATTTTGACTTTCCCCCCCCTAGACTTTATCATACATTCATACAGCACCTGATTTTCACATCATAAGCACATTATAACATATATAAGCCTCTGCCCTCCTCCCAATTTTCAGGTGTAATTCTTGTTAGGCTTATTTTGAAGAGAAGATTAAGCTTCAGCGACTGGCCCAGGATCACAGTGTTTAAGTAGCAGAACAGAAAATCTTATGATTTGTATCTTTCTACTCTGATTTTATATTTCTCCTCCAAACCTTGTTATCTGCTCTCTTAGTACCTTCAGTCAGAACCACCCCATCAACATCTCTCACAAGTCTGATGCAAGAATCTGCTACTCAGTGGTGTTAGTACCCCTGGGGACAGTAACCTGAAGGCCTGACCCCTCTTCTTTCAGGGCAGTAAGCAGGAAATAACTTTCATTCATAACCTTTGGGAAGGTCAGGGTCAGGAAATGAACGCTGTTATGTCCTGTGATCAGTCAGGCAATGCATTAAGTACTTAACCAACATAATCATAGAAATAACGCATCTCCCAAGAGAAATGAGGGCTTCCCAGGTGGCACTAGTGGTAAAGAATTTGCCTGTCAATGCAGGAGACGCTGGAGACACAGGTTTGATCCCTGACTTGGGAAGATCCCCTGGAGAAGGAAATGGCAACTCACTCCAGTATTCTTGCCTGGAGAATTCTATGGATAGAGGAGCACAGCGGGCTACAGCCAATGGGGTTGCAAAGAGTTGGACTATGACTGAGTGTGTGCATGCACACACACACAAATGCACATACACATAAATTAAAATATACATCCACATATGTCCTTGTATATTAATATTCGGAGCACATTATTTTTCATAGCCATTAAGTAGATACACACACAAAGTGCCATCAACTGATGAACAAACAAAATGTGGTACACCCATACAATGAAATAATATCCAGCCATCAAAGGAATGAAGTACTGACATATGCTACAACATGGATAGGAGACATGTAGTAAGACACTAAGCTAAAGGAATAGAAGCCAATCACAAAAGGCCACATATTGTATACGTCCATTTATATAAGATACCTAGAACAGAGGTATCTACAGAGACGAAAGTAAATTAGTGGTTGCTTAGGGCTGAGGCAGATGGAGCTGGGGTTGGGAGTGGTGGCTAAGGGGTACTGGGTTTCTTTGTCCAAGTGACAAAAATGTTCTAAGATTGATTGGTGATGGTTGCACAGCCTGTGAATATACTAAAAATCATTAAATTATACACTTTAAATGGATGAATTTTTATGGTATGTGAATTATACCTCAATAAGACTGTTATTTTAAAAAGAAAGAGAGGAGGAAGGAAGGGAGGGAAGAGGAATGGGGAAGGGAAGAAGAGTGGGTAGGGGTGGAGAGAGACAGAGACACTAAGCATCTGGCAAGCATGCACCAGGTACATATTAAGAAGTTGTAATAGTATCCCTGGGATTTTAAGAGAGGTGTGTAGCCCCAAAGCCCTCCCTCTAGTACACCATTACCTCCTTCACAAGCACTAGCTCTAGCAAAGTAGCAAGTGAATCTGAGGAACCAGGATTCTTATGAGTACAACGGTTAAGACAAATGAACACATTAGGGTTACAGAAATATAACTGGGTAGTAGATCTCACAAGCATGCACTGGTGCTTGCCTACCTCACAAAGCAGCCACTTTCCTGCAAACCGCCCCTTCCCTCCTCCACGGAGGCCACAGGGACCCGGGCAGCCATGTTTGAATGATGATCCCACCCCTAGCCACAGCTGATTGGCTCTAGAGGAGGCCTAGCTGAAAGTCGGGCCAATCACGTTCCACTGCCAGGGAGCTGCGTCCATGTGTGTGGCCAGAACACGGAAACATGGCGCTGTGAGGCAGCCATTTACACCCTGCAGACCAAGGAGCAGAGGGAGCTGGACATGATACCCGCAGAAAGAGGGCTCTGCACTGCCTCAGCCCAATCCACTCTTGGGCCAAGCTGCATTCCTGCCCACGGGTTCCACAAGATACCTTCATACCCTTGTTTGCTTAAGCAACCAAAAGAATCCCCACTAACACAGTGTCATGTTCAATCTATGTTCAAGTACTTTCCCAAAACGAAAAAAGAAAGCTAGCGTGCATGTGAGCTTTAAACATGACTCTGCACCCATATGGCTGAAGCTGAGCCAACTGCAGCTACTAAGGAAACCAAACCCCCATTAGGTTTGCCTCCAGCCTGGCACAGAAGTTGCCTGTGATCTTATCATTCCTGTTACACTATCGAGAGTCAAGAAGTTCCTTCCTCTTCCTGGGGGGTGGGGGAGGGGAACGCATCACTGAAGGTGTTGAGAACATCTGAAGCCTTAGTTCGTTTTTCTAAATCAGATGGATAAAATAACTTAAAAAAAAACAAATAAAAAAATGACAATATAATTAATATAATGGAATCAAAGCCTTAGTAAAGCCATGTCATGAGACCTAATCTTTCTAAGGACCTGAACAACATATTATAAGCATTGATACAAGAGGATCTGCTGGACTCTAGGATGAAGTTTTAAATAGGACATGGTATCAGAAGGCCTACAGTTTCCTTCTTTCCTTCTTAATAAAACCTCACTGAAAAAACTCTGGCCTTACATTGGAGTGGACCAATGAGAGGTCACTGTGGGTAAATGAACAAATAAAGGAATCCATGCCTTCTTTGGTTCTTATTTTGGATCTACAGTATACAAGAAAGCGGGTCTCACATCTCTCCCACACACACTGGCAGGGACACATCCAAATGAAAAACATTTAGAGAGGTTGCATTGTCTGCACACCAGAAGAAGAGCTGAGTTGACAGTAGGAAAGGGACGGACCAGTCCTTTTCCCATCCCTCTGTCTATTTATGGGAGTCATTTCCCTTCAGGAAATGCTGAGCCCCTCTCCCAGGACCCTGTTGGGAATGACGCCTGCACTGGTTGACCCAGCCTTCCACATCCTCCTCCTGGCCTCAGCAGCTCTCCCCTTGTGACCCCCATCAGTCACTGGGAACCCAGCCTGCAAATGACAGTGCTTCTTACAGTCCTCAGTCTAGTGTGGAAATTCAAAGAGGAAAGGGGGGATAAAGATACATAATGACACTAGAAAAGCCCCTGGCATGAAGAAGCTCCTTAATATGAACAGAGGATGGTAGCAGGTAAGAAGGGCTAGAAATGACCACACTGTGGGCCATGATTTTGTGGCTCATCTAGCCTCAGTCACCTGTCTGGGGGGTGGCAGAGGCAAGAACAGGACTCAAGGCTCCTGTCATCCCATGTGGGACTCATTCACCTCCTGCACGGTCCTTTCTCTTTCCCAGAAAAATGTATAGACTCACGTTTCTATAAGGGGGCTTCCTAGGTGGTGGTGGTGGTTTAGTCGCTAAGTCGTGTCCGACTCTTGCGACTCCATGGCCTGCCAGGCTCCTCTATCCACGGGATTCTCCAGGCAAGTATACTACAGTGGGTTGCCATTTCCTTCTCCAGGGGATCTTCCTAACCCAGGAACTGAATCCTGCACTGCAGGCAGATTCTTTACCAACTGAGCTATAAAGAAAGCCCAAAATCCCAGGTGGTGCTACTGGTAAAGAACCAGCCTGCCAATGCAGGAGACTTAAGAGACATGGGTTCAGTCCCTGGGTCAGGAAGATTCCCTGGAGGAGGGCATGGCAACCCACTCTAGTATTTTTGCCTGGAAAATCCCATGGACGAGGAGCCTGGTGGACTACAGTCCATGGGGTCACAAAGAGTTGGACGTGACTAAGACTAAGCGACTTTAGCTCACACACACACATTTCTATAGAGAAGTTATTCCAGGGGAATCTGGGTCTACTAATTACATATCCTTCTTTTCTTCTTTCTGGGGTTAGCCCTGGCCAAACCCCAAATTGAAGTTCTTCCCCCTCTCCTCTGAATTTCTCTGGGTGTTTTTTAACTTATCTACACTTGGTAACCCTAATAAATGTGCATAACCATGTGGTATCTCTTTCATGGTTGGCTTCAATTGTTAGTTATATGTTTAATTTAGGATTTCACGTAGTTATGTTTGACACCACAGATTGAACTGCAACAATGAATGAATGATGAACACTTATCGAACACTGACTATTTTCTAGGCAAGATTCCACACAGATTGCTTCACCAACTCCTCACACCCACCCTACAGTTGCCTCAGCTTTACAGATGTGGGAAGCAAGGCCTGGAGAGAGGAACTTTCCTCAAGGCCACATGGATGCCAAATGAATCCCGGTTGTCAGATTCAAGTCCGGGTGCCTAACGCCAAGTCGAGAGCTTTGGGAGCAGGTTATAGGCCTTCCCCTCCTGGATACAGACTAGCTACTCAGGGAATTGTTTTGATTGGGTTTTATTCACTCTCTCCCTCCTCTCCAAGCACACCCTGGCCCCAGGGCACTGCCTGGCTATCCCGTCCACTTCCAGAGGCAGCCCTTGGGCTGCCATTTTGGGATTTATTTTTCCCTCTGAAGGGTTTCCTCATGTTCATTTTAACCTGGCCTCACTGATAGTGGGGCTTCCCTGGTGGCTCAGACAGTACAGAAATCACCTGCAATGCAGGAGACCTGGGTTTAATCCCTGGGTCTGGAAGATATCCTGGAGGGCGTGGCAACCCACTCCAGTATTCTTGCCTGGAGAATTCCATGGACAGAGAAGCCTAGTGGGATGCAGTCCATGGGGTTGCAAAGAGTCAGACATAACTGAGTGACTATCACTCATGCATTGATCAGTAGTACTGAGGCGGGAAGGAGGGCCCCCGCTGGGCTCTGTCCTGTATCCTGGCCCCTGGGTACCCGGCCGCTCACACCACACCAGAAGTAGCCACTTGGAGGGGATGTACAGAAGGCCATGCTTTATTTCCTTCCGGCAGCCCTCCGGGGCTCCAGCTGTGTTGCCCCAAACGCCTCACTCCCACCTCCTCTCCCTTTTGCCTTCCGGCCCTCCTCTTCCCTTCCTCCCCTCTCAGACCCTTTCCCACCCTCTTTTTGCTGGCTTCTGTTCTCTTTCTTTCCATGAGCAGAGAGTTTCCAGCCTGGCTCCCGGCCAGCACATTTGGACAAAAGGCAGCAATCTTGGAGGGAGACGTCATCTCCCATCCCCTTTGCCGGGGGCCAGCACCGTGGCTCCCCGAGCCCAGAGAGGGAGCCGGGGACTGGGGCCGCTCCCACCCCACTCCCATTTCTGGGAAGGAGCTTGAAAGATGGCGTATCGTGGGGGTTAAAAACAAAGGGTTTGGAAGCACACAGCCCCAGATTCAAACTCCAGCTCTGCCGCTTGAGAGTCATGGGACCTTGGGCCAGTTATTTTTCTCAGCCTTGGTTCTCTCTTTTGTGAAGTGGTGACAGGAACAGCTCCTGCTTTGAAAGGCTTACCCGAGATGGCACCTGGAAAGCAGTGGGCACAGTGCGTGTCCTGTGAGAAGCTCAACACAGCTTCTGTTGTTATGAACTGAACTTAACCCTGCCAAATAATACAAGTAAAAATACAGGACTTTGTTATGATATTGATATTAATAATGACAATACAACCTCCTCAACTCATCTGCAGGGCTGCAGAAAGCGTTAGTCACTCAGTTGCGTCCGACTCTCCGCGACCCCATGGACTGTAGTTCGCCAGGCTCCTCTGTCCATGGAATTCTCCAGGCAAGAATACTGGAGTGGGGAGCCATTCCCTTCTCTAGGGGATCTTCCACAACCTAGGAATTGATCTGGGGGCCTCCCGCATTGCAGGCAGTTTCTATACCATCTGAGTCACCTGCAGACCCAGCCTCAATTGTCTGCAAGTGTGGTAAAGCTGTAAAACCTCTCAAACATATCGTTACTGTTACAGTGTAATCTGCAAAAACTGGTCTTGAAATTGGAAAAGAAGCTGACCCCCTTCCCTTTTCATTAAAGTCAGGGCTCAGCCTTGAAGCCAGAAGTGAAAGTTAGGAGGAACCCACCCCATTAGCACGGCCTGCTCGCCCGGACTCCCCTGCCCTCCCACCCTGTTTTCTGGCTCTTTGTAAGCTGAGGCTCCATTTCTGTTTGTTTACTATCTATGCTTGGTGTTTTGTACTCAGAAGTTGTGTAATGCCTGGGAATGTGCTCTGTTTTATTTAGCTAAGTTTTGAGATATGGGCAATTTTTATTTAACTAATCTGAGCCAGCGTGGATGGGTTTGAAATTAATCCACAAGATCAATCAAGGAGCTGAGCACATGAGGCGCTGCTGGGAAATACACACGTAGGAATGGTCCCTGCCTTAGAGCTAGGGATAAAAGATGCAAACCCAATCAACCACTGGCAATGAAAGATTATAACTGTTCAACACCAAAAGATTAGTTTAAAAGTCCAGGGGATGCCTGACAACATGTTTAACAAAAGCCACAATGTGAGAGGGGTTTAGGGACTAAATTCAAACCACAGTGGTAAATGTTATGAAAGAAATAAAACTGGAGGAATTTAGAAGTGGGCAGGCAATGAGAGTCAGAGGGGTCACAGACTGCTTCAGAGAAGATGTAGAATCTGGTGGCCCTTTGGACTAGTTGGGAGAGTTGTCCAGGTGAGGCAAGAGCATGAAGAAAAGGGGACAGTACGTCCTGCCCTGGACATGAGACTGATGGTGGGACGGCCTCTTTGGGACATGTGATGGGGAAACATGGAGAGGAGGATGGAAGGGCTGGCAGATGAGGCTTGGAGACGTTCTAGAATCAGAACGCGGAGGTAAGGTTTGCTCTCCACAGAGTATAAACAGGATCCATGATAGAAGGGGCTTCCCAGGTGGCTTGGTAGTCAAGAATCTGCCTGCCAATGCAGGAGATGCGGGTTCAATCTCTGGGTGGGGAAGATCCCCTGGAGTAGGAAATGGCAACCCACTCCAGTATTCTTGCCTGCAGAATCCCATGGACAGGGCAGCCTAGAAGGCTGCAGTCCACAGTCCACAGAGTCAGACACAACTGAGTGACTGAGCAGGCATGTGCGTGATGGAAGATATGAACTGATATATTCAAGAGGAACATATAGAGCAAGCAGTCAGAGGCAGAGATCTAAGAGTCTGGTGAGAGAACAACACTGGGGGGGTGAAGAACTGGGGACGCAGCCGAAGAACCAGTGAGTGTGGACAAGCTCTCCCCGGGGAGAAAGTGAAGCCAAAGAAGAGAGTGAGGAACTGAGCTGTGGGGGTGACTCTCTCTTGACTGAGCTCTTTACAATGTGTCTTCATCTGGGTCTTCCAACTGGACAGAGAGGTCTGATGGCAGAACACCTTCCTTGGGCTTCTTTTTATTCCTCCACAGTGTCTATCTGGAACAGATCTTGGTGTTTTATGGGTGCAGCGTGAATGCTTGTTGAATGAGAAGAAAAGGAATCAGTGAAGGAGATCTTCTCCAGAGACAATTAGCATAACCCAGATGGTGTGGTGTCTCAGGGGAGGAGGCGTTATTCAAAATGCTTCACAAAGGTGGGGCTCGGCCCCGGTCAATCACCAGGGCCTTACTGTTGACCCTTTCAGGGCTGGATCTGCTCGTGGGGGTCCCAGAATGGTGGGATACCAGGAGTGACTATTTAGAGAAGCATTCAAGCCTTTTGACAGGTGGTGCAGACATGTCACCGTAGCAATTTTATATTGACCGTGACCTGAGTCAGGCGAGTCATGTATGTTAGGAAGCTCAGAAACCAAGAACAGTGAACTAGCTGTACAGTGGCCGCACCATCAGTAACGGGATGAAGTCTCCACAGACAGTCGGGGATGGAGGCCAGATCTCAGGGACGTGAGGAGGAGCTTGTGGTCCTGCCCTGGGGGCTTGGGCAGGTGTTCTGTCTCCCCATCCTGAAAGCAGTCTTCTTCCTCTCTTGTTCTCCAGTCAACAGGCGGCCTGAACCCGGGCTCTGTGTGTGTCTAGAAGCACTCTGACTCTTTTCCCTGTCGCTCTTCCCTCTGTCCCGGGTCAAGGATCTTGGCTTCCCTGCGTGCAGGTGAAAGGAGAGCCTGGAACAGGAAACTCTCTTGACTCTGACTCTGCGGTGCCGGAATCACCAAGTCTCATCACTTGGGGAAGTATCAAGGAGCCCCTCCTCTCTGATGTTTTTCTATCCTGTTAGATGCATCAGTTCAGCTGGTGGGTAAACAGAGCACTGGTCCCTGTTTGATGTCCTGGGAGCTGTGTGTGTTTGTTGATTGTCACAGACACAGACGATGAAACAGACCAGATGGAAAGGGATGTCAGGCGGCCAGGGATTTGTATGTGGGGTTGGCTGACCACACACTTCATTTCACATCTGAACGACTCCCACCTCCAGCTCAGAGCAGCGAGGGGAGAAAGCCCTCTGGACCTGCAGCGAGCTAGAGACATTGCCCTGGGAGAAGCCCAGCGCCCCGGCATGCTGCTTTGGTGGTCCGTGTCTTCCCAGCCGCGGCTCTGAGCAAGTCTGTGCCTGAGAAACTGGTCCCCCTCCAGCTGCAGGGATGCAGGTCCTACGTCTCAGGCTGCCCCAACGCTCCTGCCCAGTGACTGAATGAATCAGTGCTCTGTGGCTTCTCCCCCAGCTAACTTCTCTCCTGACCATGCAAGGCCAGTTTTAATCCTGATTTGTGGCACAATTTCCCACAAATACCTCTGCTCGGTCATCTGGGAGGTTGAGTCTGTATTTCCCAGGGACGTGAGAAACACACATAAAATTATAGAATGTTCTGCTTTAATGGTTCCAGTCTGCTGGGAAAAGGCAGCTGTATTTCCTTCCACAGTGAGCTGTGGGCAGTAGGGAGTGGTACCCATCTCCTCTGACTCGTTTAGTGGGAACGAGTTGACACGCAGCATTGGGTGAGCCACCGCACCCCTCCTCCTTCCCTGCACTCAGGTCTCTACTTTAGGTGGGAGTTAAGAAAAGCTGGGGGGCAGAGGGATGACACGGAATCATGTCCCTGGGTCGGTGCACTTAGACCTGCAGGAAGAATGGATGGGCATGTCCAGCCCTTCGCCAGGTGGCAGTTTGTAGGGATGGCCCCAGGACAGGCTGGCTGGCTGTATAGCAATTAGCAATTCATTTTTTTCCTTGTTTGTTAATGGCAAAATAGTAAGAAACAAGTAGAAAACAATATATACCAACCCAGACAATATGGTAGATCATATCCTTAGATATTACCAATTCTACTATAAAAATTATTTTTATATTTAAAATTTGATACTGTCCTTTTCCCTTTCAAGTAAATACTTTCAAGAGTACTTTAAGAAAAAATGAAGAGAGGTGTGTTTAAATAAAACAAACAAACAAACAATTTATCTTTAGTGCTTCTTTTTTACTTTCCAAGTGTCCCACTTTGTATATATAGTTACCCTATCTGTTGTACAAAGTGGATTTGCAGACAACTTAGGGCTAAATCAAGTCCAACCCTTATGACATAGACAGACAGGATTAAAAAGCAGAGACATCACTTTGCCACCAAAGGTCCATATAGTCAAAACTATGTTTTTTTCCAGTAGTCACGTAGGGATGTGAAAGTTGGGCCATAAAGAAGGCTGAGCACCAAAGAACTGATGCTTTCAAACCGTGGTGCTGGAGAAGACTCTTGAGAGTCCCTTGGACTAAAGGAGATCAAACCAGTCAATCCTAAAGGAAATCAACCCTGAATATTCATTGGAAGGACGGATGCTGAAGCTCCAATACTTTGGCCACCTGGTGTGAAGAGCCGACCCATTGGAAAAGACCCTGATGCTGGGAAAGATTGAGTGCAGGAGGAGAAGGGGGTGGCAGAGGATGAGATGGTTGGATGGCATCACTGACTCAGTGGACATGAATTTGAGCAAACTCCAGGAGACCGTGAAGGACAAGGGAGCCTGGTGTGCTGCAGTCCATGGGGTCACAAAGAATCAGACACGACTTACTGACTGAACAACAACGTGATGGAGAAAGAGGAAGACACCTTGGATTATTTCCCTGGGCTGGCTCTTATGTGTAACCCACCCTGCCCATTCTAGGTTTCAGCCTACACAATTGTGTGAACTCGTGGTTATATGAGATCAAGATTTTTGGAACACAAACCAACAGCAAGAGACAATATTGGGACAATTTGTTGGATGACGATCTACAAACCTAGAAAAATTCTTAGAAACTCTAGCTTCAATATGTTGCCTTGAAAAATTTAACAAAACTCAAAATAATAGATTGCCTCTATGAATATATCACACAATTTCTAACTTAAATGGAAATTCATAGTAAATTCAGTGGGGAACGAGGGTGAGAGAGGTAATACTATTTTACAATTTTTGAAAAACTGAGTATCAGAATCTCATTTTATACATATATACAATGGAATATTACTCAGCCACAAAAAGGAACACATTTGAGTCATTTCTAATGAAGTGGATGAACCTAGAGCCTATTATACAGAGTGAAGTAAGTCATAAAGAGAAAAATAAATATCATATACCAACAGACATATATGGAATCTAGAAAGACGGTACTAAAGAATTTATTTGCAAGGCAGCAATGGAGAAACAGACATAGAGAACAGACCTATGGACACAGGGAGAGGGGAGGAGAGGGTGAGATGTACGGAGAGAGTAACATGGAAACATACATTATCATGTAAAATAGACAGCCAATGGGAATTTGCTGTATGTCTCAGGGAACACAAACAGGGGCTCTGTATCAGCCTAGAGGGGTGGGGTGGGGAGGGAAATGGGAGGGAGGTTCAAGAGGGAGGGGATATATGTATACCTATGGCTGATTCATATGGATGTTTGACAGAAGACAACACAATTCTGTAAAGCAATTATCCTTCAATTAAAAAATAAATTCGGCTTCCCTGGTGGCTCTCCTGGTAAAGAACCCGCCTGCAATGCGGGAGACCTGGGTTCGATCCCTGGGTTGGGAAGATCCCCTGGAGAAGGGAAAGGCTACCCAGTCCTGTATTCTGGCCTGGAGAATTCCATGGACTGAATAGTCCATGGGGTTGCAAAGAGTCAGACACGACTGAGTGATTTTCACTTAAAAAATAAATAAATTAAAAAAAAAAAAGAATCTCATTTCATTAAAATATCCATCACTGGGCACGGATATATTCAATATACATTTGGCTTTGAAATCTTTTAATTTAGCACTTCCACCTCTGGGAATTTATATACAGAAATGTTGGAACAAGTGCTGGAGAGTGTTTACAGTGATTAAAATCAGAAGCAACTAATTACTGATTAATTGCTGCTGCTGCTGCTGCTGTTAAGTCACTTCAGTCATGTCCGACTCTGTGCGACCCCATAGATGGCAGCCCACCAGGCTCCTCTGTCCCTGGGATTCTCCAGGCAAGAATACTGGAGTGGGTTGCCATTTCCTTCTCCAACTCATCAATAGACAATGTGTTAAACAAATAAAGTCAATTCATACAAAAGAAGACTAGGTAGCTGTTAGAAAGGAGAGGACTATGTTATGTCCCACATGGAATTATTCTCACATAATACTGTTCAGTTATTCCATTTTTGTAACAAACAAACAAACATAATATATTACATGTAAAGAAAAGAAGTCTAGGGGGATTTAACATACATACCAAACAGTGATCACCTCTGAGGAGGGATAAATATGGGGAAAATTTTCACTGTGTTCTTTTTGTTGTTGTCCAGTTGCTAAGTCGTGTCCAACTCTTTGCGACCCCATGGACAGGTAGCTGTCCTTTTTATGTATTGCTTGGGGCTTCCCTGATGGTTCAGCTGGTAAACGATCCACCTGCAATGCAGGAGATCTTCCCTGGGTGGGGAAGATCCCCTGGAGAAGGAAATGGCAACCCACTTCAATATTCTTGCCTGGGAAATCCCATGGACAGAAGACCCTCGTAGGCTTTAGTCTATCGGGTCCCAAAGAGTCAGACACGACTGAGCGACTAGCACTTAAACGTTTTATAATAAGGATAGTTTTTATTGTTTACATATAAATACATACACGTGTATATAAAAGTAATCTTAACATTTTAATTCTTAAAAAAAAATTTTTTGGCCACACCATGCGGCAGGTGGGATCCCAGTTCCATGAGCAGGGATCCAACCTGTGCCCCCTGCATTGGAAGCACAGAGTCCCAACCACTGGACCCCCAGGGAAATCCCCAATCTGAAAGTTTTAAAAGTACACTTTTAAAACAAAAAAGGAAATGGGTTTGCTACTCTGCTTGAACTGGTCTGACAGCCCTACTGATAAGATACACAAGCCCTTGGAAAGCGTGGGTAACATGGAAGACATGTCACATTCACGGCTTCCTGTCCTGTTCCCACTCCCCAGGTCCATCCTGCCTTCCTCTCCTGCTGAAGGGAAGCATGAATCCTCAGGTTCAATACAATACAGATCCTCTTCCCTAAGCTTGCTGCAAGGGTGACTCACCCCTTCCTTCTCTAAGGCTCGGGCGGTGGGGAGTGTTGGGGGGGAACCATAACTTGATTGTTAGTAGTTCAGCCAGTTGGAAAACGGGGTCTCAGGCTCATCCCTCTTTCAGCTGACCACAGGCCAGGGATGAATGTGTCAAAGGGAAGCCAATTCTGGGCTCCCGTTGGCAAAGTGAGCTGGGATTAACATTTGCCCAAATCGGACAATGATTTTAACATGAGGGTCAAGGATGGTCTGACTCTGGCTTCCCTTCTTTTGGGGCCAAATGTAGAGAACTGAGTCAAAGAACTGAGTCAATCACTCACTCTAGTCCCAGGCACTGACTCGCCTCCCATCATTAAAGGGGCAGTTGTGTCTGAGTCCCTCAGCTGGGTGGCCAGTGCAGGGGTTTCAAAGAGCCCAGGTGCCTGTAGCAGCTGTCTGGTTCTGGCGGAGGAAGGGACCACGCCTGGGACACAGGAGACTGGGCATGACACAAGGCCCAAGCAGGGGTCTTTGTCACTCTCGAGTAACTGTCAGACATTCCATGGACCCTCAGGAAGCAAAATAAAGGGGGTAGGTTCCAGAGAGCGTGGGGGAGGCTGAGTCAACTTTGCCCACAGCCAAAGAAGCAACTGCCTGCAAGCTATACTTGAGGGTTTTGGGAAAAGCCATTGAGCCTCAAAATACTACCCCTATTATCCTATCATGGTTACTGAAATTCAGCTCTTAGAGATTCCTTCCTTTTGACTGAGACTTTATGCATGTTAAATGGCAAGCTACTTCTCCCAGCTTCTTTCCAATCTGGAACACAGAGGTCGGAGAACACATATACTTGAATATCGGGAGGGAAGTAGAAAGAATCCACAGCTTAGAGGCTCAGCAGTCAAGACAGACAGACCTATATGGGTCCCAGGCAGAGAGAGAAAGGTACCAAGGCTTTTCAGTTTTGGCTAAGGTGAGGCACTGCATCCAATAGTATTAGACCAAGCAGATCTAACTGTAGAAGGCCTGCGATTATGCTTTTAGACTTTCTGTTAAAAAGTACTTTACACACATATACATACTAGCCTTCTTACCTGTATCTGTTCAAGGTGGCTGTAGATCTTGATGGTGAAGGCTGACTAGTCAGGGGATTTCATTGTAAGGAACAGGCTTTCAAACTTTAAATTTTACAAGGTCTTTGCTTTTGGAATCTGTGATTTCAGTCCCCTCCGGTGACGAGCCCTCTAGGTGATGGCTAGTAGCAACCTCACTCAACCGTGGTAGTACCTTAAAACCACCTGGGACCTTTTAAAAATACTGATACCCAGGGCCTGTTCTTAGAAATTTTGATTTACTTGGTCTGGGGTGGGGCCTGGGCATCAGTTGTTTAAAAAACGCCTCCCCTTAGCATTTAAACGTGCATTCTAACGTGTACCCTGAGTTTAAAATGCTAAGGACTGTGATGGGAGGGCAGATGGGGTAGATTATCATACCTACTCAATTTAAGACTTCTAGAGTGGGCAAGAAGTGCTTTAAACTTTGGAGGGCACATTAAGAATGCATTGACATAGATTCTGCAGATTCATCCTTCTGCAGAAACCAATAGGAAGGCCCTGGCCAGATGAGCGGCTGAGTGCAGAACCACCCAGCTCACACCCTCTGTTCTTCTGCAACATTCCTTACTTTGCAGTGAACAGTTTTCCTGCCCTCCCTGACCTCAGCAGAGTGGATCTCTGGTATCTTGAGCCCCACCCTTTCCTCCACCCCTAGGAACAGCCTTAGCATCAGGTCGGAGGGCACAAAGACCTGGACCACCAGGGGAACTGGACTTGCCCAGTTGAACGGAATCCTCAAATGCTCCTTTCACTCTGTTTCTCTTTGGTCAGGATTTCCGATGCCAATCTTCCCAACACTCTGCCTTACCCGGTTCCTTCTCCAGACCAGTCTCAGCCCACCTGCCTATGGGCTATACTGGGATTTGCCTGCTTCCCCCTTCATGGTTGGGCACTGGGATGCTGTGGTCGCTACATTCATCAGAGTAGGTATCATCTCTTCCTCCATTTGAGAGCCCACGGCTCCTGCATAGGATTCCCCAGGCCCACACTGCCCTACAGCGCCACTGCCCACAGGCCTGAGCCTCATTAGGCCTCCCACAGAAGTGCAGTATGTCCTCAAGTCATAAAGGAAGATGGTATAGGAAAATGGTCATGTGGAGATTTATCTTCCCATCTTTTGTAACACTGACAGTGAAGTTTTTTTTTTTTTTGCTATGTTACTCTTTAGTCTTTACACCAACTTCCACATGAAAAATTCCCAGTTGAGTTCAATTCCAGGAAAAAATTTGTCCTGAAAATGAATTTGTATGCTTTCTCTTGTCCAAAATCCCAAACTGTGCAATCCAGAGTATTTTTGTTTGTCTCTAAGCTGCCAGAGAATTCAGAGCCAAATTCATTGTCCAAGTGTTGTAATCTGCTAAATTCGGGCCATTCAAAATCTCCATTCCTTTTGCTTTGCTCTGTTTTCTCCTGAGCGTTTCTGCACTTAGTTCTCATCTAAGTCATCTGACCCTGTCCCCAAGTCTGCCACCAGGTCCCACCTCTTTATCTCTTGGCTCTTTCCACCCACGTCACCACTGCCGTCACCCTGCGGGTCAGTAACTGCAGCCTGGGTGCTGCAAGGCCGCGGTCTCCTCCTCTCTGAGCCTCCACCCAGTAAGCACGGTGAACTTTCTAGAATACAGAGTGATCTCGTGGCTCCTGCTTCAGGGAGATCCTTCTTCCCTCTGGGAATTACACCCATGAATTCTCCCCACGCTTGCCTGTTCCTCTCCCTCCCCCTTGGTGACAATGCACAGGCTGTTCCCTCAGCCTGAAAAAATCCTCTCTGCTTTTGCTTTGTTGGTGAAGAGGTTTTTAGGGCTCAGCCTGGCCTTACCTATTCTGTGGGCGTCCCTGCTCTGGGTTCCCTGAGGACACAGCACTCACGGCGAGGCCAGATGCCAACTGGATTTAGTTTTTTGTCTGACTACCCAGTTAGGATGGTGAGTGCCTGGAAGGAAGGCAGATATCTTATTCCCTTAGCCTAGTCCTTAGAGTTGCTAAGTGAATGAATATAGGACACAGGGAAGCGGAAAAGAAGGGAAAGTGTTAGTTGCTCAGTCGTGTCCGACTCTTTGTGACCCCATGGACTGTAGCCCGCCAGGCTTCTCTGTCCATGGGATTTCCCAGGCAAGGATACTGGAGGGAGTAGCCATTTCCTTCTCCAGGGATCTTCCCAACCCAGGGAATGAACCCAGGTCTCCCACATTGCAGGTAGATTCTTTACCATCTGAGGCACCAGGGAAGCAGGGTTCAAATCTTCCAGAATGAAAGGACTGAAAGAAGGCCAGCCTCTTCATTGCCTTTCCTAAGAACAGTTACTCTTTGCCCTTGACATCGTGTAGAATTCTGCTCATTGTAGGCAGCCCACCCCAAAGACGCTTCTGCTTCACTCCTCTGGTGTGTTTGATACTTGATGACTGGCAAGCAGAAAGGATATTGTTCTTTTCTCTTATGTAGTAATCACCGCAGGTGTAACTTTAATAACAAAATTACTGTAGCGCCTATTACAACTCTGGGGCCATTATTACACTGGGACATCTAGAACCTTAGAAAAGTCATAGTACTAAAGCGTATCTCAATACCAGCTAAAAGTCCGCAGGCACCTTCCCCAGCTTGCTGTTTTAGTCGCTCAGGTCTGTCTGACTCTGTGACCGCATGGACCGTGACCCGCCAGGCTTCTCTGGTCCATGGGATTTCCCCGGCAAGAATACTGCAGTAGGTTGCCATTTCCTTCTCCAGGGGATCTTCCCCACCCAGGGATCGAACCCGAGTCTCCTGCATTGGCAGGCGGATTCTTTACCACTGAGCCATTGGGAAGCAGCTGGTTAAAAACAAAGTCAGTGCACTTCCCCTGCCCCAATCTCTGCCCCTGGAGGGCGACGTCCAGATTCCCCACCCGGTGCCCTCCAGGACAGGATTCCTCCGCTGAGGTCTAGCTTTCTGCTGTGGTTCGAATCCAGTTCCCTGTGACCCTCCTAAATATTCTTCTATCCTGCGTTAAGAGACTCCCCCAGGATTCCATCTGCTGCCAACCCCATCCTGAGGGGGAAAGCGGGAGAAAGGAGATCATGCAATCATCTTCACCTTTCAGCTTTCTCAACACTGCACAGTCTGACCACAGTGGGGGGCAGGGGGAGGTCTGGCTGCTCAGCTTTTCTCGGTTCTTGCTAAACACACACACACACACACACACGCCCTTGGGACTCTCAGCACAGCGAAGGGCGGGGGCTCTGCCCGGTTTCTGCTGGTTTCCCGGGCACGGGACCACGGCCTCGGGAGCTCCCGGAAGGACGTCCGGACAACACTTTGCTCTAGTCCCGCAGATCGAGCTGCAGCGCCTCGGTCCCCACGTCCGCAAGCGGGAAACCCAGTCTTTGGTCAGCAACGAGCCACTTCACGGCTCCTGGTCGAGGCAGCTCCGGCCGTCGTCTTTCTCCCCCCTACAACCCCCTGCACCGCGCGTCCCCTCCTCGGTCCCCCCGCGTCCCCTCCAGCGTCCCTCGGCCCGGCCCTACCTCCTGGCTGGCCGCGGCTCCGCGGGCTCCGAGGCGCAGCTCGGGGGCGCTCGGGCGGGCGGGGGCGGCGCCCCGCGGGGGCCCGGGGCGCCATGGCCCGCAGTCCCCCGCGCTCGTGTCGGCCGGGCCTCTCCCCGCGCCCCGCGCTCGCGTGCCCGCCGCCTGGCCGCCTCTGTGGGCGAGTGGAGGGCAGCCCCTTCCTCTGGCGGCGGCGGCTCTGAGCCGGGCCGCCCCCCGCCCGCCGGCGCTCGGTGAGCTCACCCGCAGCTGGCGGGCGCCCGGCCCGTTGCCACGGCAACGCCTCTCCCAGGGCAGCACGGACCCGAGAGCGGCTCCCGTAAACAGGACCTTCTGCCGGACTCTTCCCCTCGCCCTTTTTTTGGGGGTGGGGGTGGGGGTGGGGGGTGGGGAGATGGAGGCTTAACCCTTTCTTTGCTGGAGACCACCGAGTGGCCGGCTGCGTCTCCACCCGGCCGGGGGGTTTATTCGCGCTCAGCGGGGCCCTGAGCCCTTCAGACAGATGCTGCGGAGTGGCCGCGACACTCCCTGACCTCAGTTCCCTCTAGTCGTTGTAACGCGTTGGTGGGAGCGCTGACTGGGGTTCGGGCGCAGGACTGGGGGTGGGACGCCCGAGGCAACGAGTCAGCCACCACCCTTGGCTCTGCAGCTCCAAGTCCTTCTGCACCGAGACGCTGACCTAGAAAGTCCAGGGCCCCTGAGCGCCGGGCACGAGACTCCGAACCGGGCGCGCGTGGGGGTGGGGAGGGGTGGGTATCAGGAAAAGCTTCCTAGAGGAAAAGCGACTTTATGGCGCCTGCTGCCACCGCTCGCGGAGGACAAAAGATCAGGGGACAAAGCTTGATCTTTTGATTTTGATTTAGAACTGCCAAAGAAGAAGTCCACGTGAAAATGCTGTGGGCAGTTGATGCTGCGGGCCGTGCCGGGACCGCGGAAAGTTGGTAAGCAGGAGTTCCCTGCTGAAAGGGAGATGGAGCTGGCAGTGTGACTTGTGGATGTGGGGGAAGGCTCCACGCCCATCTGTATCTCCCAGGAAAGTCATTCTTGTCTTCAGTCCGCGGGTTCCTAAAAGGCGGCACTAAAGCCTAGGCAAGGCAAGAGAAGGGAAAGAGAGGCTTAGCCTATGAATTCAGAGAAGAAGTGTGTAGGAGAGAGGGGAAAGAGAAAATAAAGGATTGTAGAAAGTGGGGAACATTACATACTGCCCAGGCAGTTGCTACAGACAGAGGACCTGAGGTCTGAGGGGCTTTCAGATATAACAGTTACAAAGATGGAAAAGCTGTCTCCTCCTATGCTGAGAGGTTTGCTCTACGAGATCTTTGAAGCTTTTGTAGACTTCCTTAAATCTCCCCAAATTCCACCATACCACACCCATTTCAACTAAACACGCTAAACATGCCTGTGTGGCATGTGGAACTTCCTTGATGTGGAACTTCCTTGACCTTGGGTCGAACCTGGGCCCCTTGCAGTGGAAGTGTGGAGTCTTAACCACTGGACTACCAGGGAAGTCCTATACATGGTTAACTTTCCAAACACAAATTTGCAAGGTGTAAGCAGTATTTTTTTTAAGTGTAAGCATTTATTGTTTTGTTTGCTAAAGCATCATTCAGTAAGTTTTCACTTCACAAAAAAAGATCAGAGACTTGGCTTCTTGAGGATTAATGACTCCCTAGTCCTGGGATATCATGAGGCAAACTGGCAAAGCGGAGAAAAGAGCAAATGGAGAACAATTGACCTGAGAGGTCCCCCAGGGGACTCCCCCAAACCACTGCACAGAACAGGTCAGTCACCTTCAGTGTTGTGGCTTTCAAACTGCCAGTCACATTTCAAGTGGGCAATCAGAGAGAAGGCCAGGGAGCCCCTTCTGGTGTCCCTCAGATGGCAGGCCACCACTCCTTGGTCTGCTCCTTCATCGTTGAATTCTGGACACTAACTTGTTTTAGAAAAATTTCCCTGCCTTGGCTCATCAGGTCAGACTCTGATGGGCGATGCTGGGGTCTATGCGTTGTAACTTTCTATCCCTGCCTGCCTGGCACAGCCCCTGACCCCACTGCTCCTCAGGGCTGGCTGCTTGCACCCTGGGCCATCCCATGGTTGACCCTGAACCATGGCAGGGGTCCTGGCCCTCCTTTCCTATGTGCCCCCGTCCCAGCTGGCTCCCTGGAGCTTTCCCCAGTTTGATGCTCCCCCTGGTCCCTCCCCAGCCCTGGTTCTCTAGCTCCAGGAGGCAGAATAGCCCTCCAAGGGATTGGCGGGGGTGGGGGGTGCCTTAGAACTTGGAAGGCCCTCTCAGTAGTCCTCTCTTCTCCCTGGTCTCCCTGACTGTCCTGAGATTTTCCCCACATTGAAAAATAGGCCTGGAGTAGGAGGTAGTGCCTGGCCTCAGTCTGGAAAGGTGCTGATGGGAGGAGGCGGGACGGAGTTCATTTTTCTTGACCTTGAATCCTGCTTTATCCACCTAGAGCAGCCACAAGTTACAGCAGACCATCTCTTATCCCTGTCCTCCTCTTCCTTCAGCATCCTGTTGAAGAGTACGGGCTCTGGGACAGACAGCCAGATTTGGCTTTGGAGCAGGTTGCTTGGCCTCTAACTGGCAGCATCTTCAGCTGTGCGCTGGAAATAGCAGTTGTACGCACCGCAAGGTGTTGTGGGGATTAAAGCAGATCTTCCGGTAAAGGGTGTAGTACCAGGCCTGGCCCATGGGGGGCACTCTCCCTCAGCTCCTGTTCGTCGTTGGTTGGTGTTCTGTGGCTAAGTGGTGTCCGACTCTTTGTGACCTCATGGACTGCAGCACACCAGGCTTCTCTGTCCTCCACTATCTCCTGGAGTTTGCTCAAACTCACGTCCATTGAGTCGGTGATGCCATCCAACCATCTCATCATCAGTTGCCTCCTTCTGTCCTCAATCTTTCCCAGCATCAGGGTCTTTCCCAGTGAGTTGGCTCTTCACATCAAGTGGCCAGTGTATTGGAGCTTCAACATCAGTCCTTTCAATGAATATTCAGGGTTGATTTCCTTTAGGATTGACTGGGTGGATCTCCTTGCAGTCCAAGGGACTCTCAAGAGTTGTCTCCAACACCACAGTTCAATTCTTCAGTGCTCAGCTTTCTTTATGGTCCAACTCTCACATCTGTAAAACCATAGTTTTGACTGCTTGGGCCTTTGTTAGCAAAGTGACGTCTCTGCTTTTTAATACGCTGTCTAGGTTTGTCATAGCGTTCCTTCCAAGGAGCATTTTTGATTTCATGGCTTCGGTCACCATCTGCAGTGATTCTGGAACCCAAGAAAATAAAATTTGTCACTGCTTCCTCTTTTTCCCCTTCTGTTCGCCATGAAGTGATGGGACCGGATGCCTGTTTGTTATTCTTCCCCTAATCTCTCATTTCTTTGCGGGAGCATAGTGGCACTCGGAGGTCAAGGAGGGAGGAGGGCAGCAGGCCGTGTTTCTTCTCCCCTCTGAGTTGAGTTTCCCCCTCCCCCCACCCCTTATACGTCCAGGGCCTTCAGCCAGAGCATGGCCGTCAGCCCAGAGCTGACATCCCCTGAGTATAAGCCAGGTGAAGGGGAACCGTGGGACTGGGGAGGGAGGCTAGTCTGAATAAGGCGAGGCAGAGAACCTGAGAAGCAGCCTTTGAACCTCCACTCTCCCCCAAATTGTTGAATGTCCACTTACATTCCTTTGAGATGCTAAACACTTCCTGAGCAACATCTCTTCAGTTCCAGGCACTTCACCTATGTCAGGGCACCTGATCCATTCCACGCTCCTGGGCAATCAGAGATCATCCCTACCATTTTCTGGGTGGGAAAACCAAGTTCTAAGAGGTGATGTGACTTATTCGAGGTCACACAGGTCCCAGCCTTTTTGTCAAACCAGGTTGCCTGAGAGCAAGGGCTCTGCCCAGTGTCACTCTGGAGGGGGGATTCTGGATAAGCATTTAAACCCTTGTCCCACTCTGGAAGCCACAGGCATCTCTGACACCCCTCCCTAGAGATAACCCTGCTTGGGTTTGTTGTTGTTGTTAAGTTGCTGAGTCATGTCTGACTCTTTGTGACCCCATGGACTGTAGCCCACCAGGCTCCTCTGTCTATGGAATTCTCTAGGCAAGACTATTGGAATGGGTAGCCATTCCCTTCTCCAGGGGATCTTCCTGACCCAGAGATCGAACCCAGGTCTCCTGCATTGCAGGCAGATTCTTTACCACCAGGGAAGTCTGGTGGGTCACTGTGACCCATTCCTTTCCAACTTCTTGCCAGACAGGAACATCTCTCTCAGTGCCACTGGCCTGCCAGTGGCATAGTTGAAAGTCATATACAGTGTAGATGATAAATGAGAAGTTTGGTTGTTTTTTAAAAATTACTATTCTTTTATCTAGAGAGCTGGCCTGGAGAGGGGAATTGTTTATCTGTGTTCTGGGCCATCGTGACATTTGGATGAAGTCGAGCAAGGAAGGAGGCTGTCTTCGGGGCAGACAAAGTGCACAGCCTCACCTTGACACACCCTTGGTGAGGATTCTCCTTATGCCTCAGCCTGAGCCCACGGAGCCATCTGGGCTGGCAGCGGGGCTTCCACAGGCATCCTACTCCTTGCCTCCCCAGAAAGCCATCTCCCGCCTGCTGCTCTGGGTCTACGCCACTGTCATCGCATCCGTGGCCCTTTCTCCCCAGCCTGGAGACAGCTGGATGCGAGCTCCTGCCCGGCCCACCACAACCCCTGGCTACCTCCCTCTGAGGAAATAAAACCAAGTCAAGCATCCCACCCAAACCTCAAACCCAAGCTTGGTTTGTTCTCAGTCCGGGATCAAATCTGTCCAGGAGGTATGGGATGGGAGGGGAAGTATGGGACTGGGGAAGTGGAGGCCACCCAGGGGAAGGGGTGAGAGGAGCCCAGACCGAGGACCCTGGGCCTCCTATATCGCCCCCTGGCTTCGAGGGACCTGTCTTTTTGGCGCGCCCCCCCACCTCCCGCTTAATGTTCTCCTGTCCTCTATTTCTTGTACTAGGGCTGGGAGATTGGAAGCTGTGGGGACCCTGCAGGGGACGCTGTGGAGTAAGTGGCATTTGTTTATCACTCCCTGATGGCCCAGACAGTAAAGAATCTGCCTGCAATGTAGGAGACCTGGGTTCCATGCCTGGGTCAGGAAGATCCCCTGGAGAAGGGAATGGCTACCCACTCCAGTATTCTTGTTTGGTCGGACATGACAGAAGCGAACACACACACACACACACACACACACACACACACACACACACACACACACACACACACACACACACACACACACACACACACACACACACACACACACACACACACACACACACACACACACACACACACACACACACACACACACACACACACACACACACACACACACACACACACACACACACACACACACACACCGCTGACATTTGTCAGGATACCCCTGGAAATCTCAAAGAATCACCAAATTGGCAAATATCACAATACTCTCATTTCTGCATAAGCACCATCTGTTTTACTCCTATGCCGCTAGCTTACTTTGAAGGGTCATATTTTCTTTTTTTTCACAGAGAATTAAAGCGTTCCTAACTTTACAAGAATGAGTGTGTCTTTGACAAAAAGCAGAGAATCAAGTCACAGAAGGCCTGCATCTCTCACCATTAGGCAAAGTCTCCAGTGTCATTACTTGTGATGCCCAGTACCCTCTTTGCTTATGCTCTTTCTCTGTTCCTTTTGGAAGACCTAGTAGACTTCAGGGAAAGGAACTAGAGGATGGTGATTGAGATACTATTTTAGAGACATGAATTTCTGTGTTTAAGCAGGTCCTGGTCTTCCTGGGCACTGTGATTCCAGAACACAGTAGGGCAGTCGGACCGACTCTGGACCATATTTAAGACACAAGGCTTCGCATCTATTTCCTGATCAACTAGATGATCTCCTCTGACACGAGGCAGAGGCAAGAATCCCCCTCAAACACTTTCGTCACAAGACATTAGGATCTGGGCAGCATACCTCTGGGCTTAAAGCCTGCCAGCTCATCGTCCCTGATAACACCTACCCAGGCACTGATCTCAGCCTTCAGACCTCCAAAGGGTGATAAGTCACTGTGCTGCTCTTGGAGGCCACAGTTTGGGGACACATATTTCTTGAAGGTCCTAAAATCTGATCTACTTCCTGTATCTCTCAGGTCAAATAAGATTAAAATCAAAATACTAGCCAGAGATACAAAATTGTGAATCAACTATATGTGTGTGTGTGCTAAGTTGCTTCATCTGTGTCCAACTCTTTGCGACCCCACGGACTGTAGCCCCCCAGGCTCCTTTGTCCATGGGATTCTCCAGGCAAGAATACTTCAGTGGTTTGCCATTTCCTACTCCAGGGGCTCTTCCCCACCCAGGGATCGAACCCAAGTCTCTTAAGTCTCCTGCACTGGCAGTGGGTTCTTTACCACTAGCAAAGCCAGAGACAACATTGTAAATCAACTATACTTCAATTTAAAAAATAAAAGGCAAGTCAAGAGACTTAAAAAAAATTTTTTTTTAATGTGGACCACCTTTTAAAGCCTTTATTGAATCTGTTACAATATTACTTCTGTTTTATGTTTCTTTTTTTCGCCATGAGGCTCCCTGACCAGGGGTTGAACCCACAACCCATGCATTGGAAGTCGAAGTCTTAACCACTGGATCACCAGGCAAATTCCCAAGCTGGGTGACTTCTGACTTCCTCGGAGAGCAGTGCGACCTTGAGCAAGGTGACTTCTGTTTGTGTGTCTCAGGTTCCTGGGGAGATGGGGCCAGATGGCCCTCAGGTCTCTCCCAGCCTCCACCCCCTCAGGTGGGTGGGAAAAGCACAAAGCAGCTGCCTGTTTTCACCCTCATCCGGCTCTGTCCTGGGTGACTGGGTGGGTGCCAGGGAGCGCCGAGGCTTCCCACAGATCACCTAGGAGGTGGGTTCTAACAGCAGCCTCATTTACCAATGAAGCCACTGCCGAGAAGAGCCAGGTAGCTTGCCCAGGGCTACCATGAATGAGCGCCAGAGCCCAGCAGTGTGACCCCAGACAACCCCTGCCTGCCTTTGCTGTCTGGACGCCAGCAGGAACTGCTGTCAGGAGCTGCTGTTCTCATCCGCCCAGCGTGCAAATGATGAGGTTACAGGTTACAGGAGGATGAGGTTACAGGACCAAGAGCAGCAGAGCTGCAGGCAGCGTGGTATTCCCCTTAGGCTTGCGGAGGGAAAAAGAGCAGATTCTACTCTTTCCCAAAGGCATCCTCATGCAGGGAGACTGGAAAGGGGCCCTGGAATCTGCAGTTTTACAGGCACCCCAGGTGTTTTTGGCGGAGGCGGCTCCCGTCCCCACTGCAGACTCCCTGGTGAGGACCCGCTCAAGGTGGGGATGAAGTGCGGGCTGCAGCAGGCGCGGAGGGGTGTCCGTTCCCCATATTCTGAAGAAAGTGAGCATGTGTGATGCGGGGTGGGGGGGGGGGGCGAGCAGGATGCTGAAAGGGTCTCAGCAGAGAACTGTCCTCCTCAAGAAACTAAGACCAGTGGTCCTTACCTAGGGACAACTTTGCTCCCCCAGGGGACATCTGGCAAATTTTGAAGACATTTTATTGTCACAGTTGGGAATGGAGAGTGTTTCTGGTATTGAGTGGGTCAAGGCCAGAGGTGCTGTTGAACATCTTGGGACAGCTTCTCCTGCCCCTCCCCTAACGCACAACAAAGAATTATCCTGCCCCAAAGAGCGGAGGTTAAAAACCCTAGAGCCACCCAGGTCACCATCCCCACCCCCTCTCCAGGATCTTGAATAAAAACCTGCACCGGATCACATCTGCTAAGGAGCAACATGACGTGGGCGATGCTACAATCACAGTCATTTGGCACAAGTGAAAAAAATCAGCACAGCCACGTGCATCTCTGTCCCCCTCCCATTCTTTTCCAGCCTGTGCAGCAAGCCCGCAGACGCTTTGGATGCACTTCACAAGAGACTGGTGCCACCTAGTGATACTAGAGTTAAAACCAGCAGGAATATTTCCAAGAGCTGGAAACTGTTGGTTATTCAGGGGTTTACTGCTTACCGCTGTGAAGCTTCTATGAAAATAAACGAAGATCACCCAAATGAGAACAAGTAGAGGCTATTTATCCAGAACTTTCAAACAGCAAGAGAGTCAGTTACAATCAATTGTATTTGGCAGAGACTCCAGTACAAGTGGAGAATCAAATGCTTGTGGAAAAGGTTTAGAGAGAGAAAAGAAAAGGCGTCAGGTGCCCTAAGTTGAAGGTTGTTGGCTTTGGGAGGCTAGAGGCTGGGGCATCTCGTGTGACTGGGTTTGGAGAGGATATTTGGCTTTCTATGATTGGCTCTGAGTAGGTATTGGGGGCAAAAATTAGAGAAGTTGCAGTCATTGACTATGTCCTGAGTATTCTGGGCCCATTGCTGTAGAGGCTGTGGATCAGAGTTCTATTGTCATATACAGTCCAGCCAGTGTCTGTTTGTATATCCAGCCTCTTAATTCATTAGCCATTCTAAATACAGTCCTGCTGTTACTAATCATGAAACATTACATAGAGTTATCCATGTGAGAAGCAGCTTGACTGCAAATCAACATCTGTGATTTTCAAAGCCTGCCCTTTCAATTTTTGATGTAGGGTTCATATTTTGTATAACTGTTTGATTTTGCTGTCCATGATGTCTTACTGTGTACAACACTGCTCTCCCAACTGAAATCCACATGGGCCTCAGGGAGCCCTCAACTGTGCTTGTGTGGGTGACTAATTCCTTGAGATGCTGCCCCTGTCCTACCATCACCACCACCACCGCCTCCATCTACTGCCATCTCTAGCTCCATCACTACCACCACAAGATCGATGATTCTCAAACTGTGTTCCCAGGCCCAGAGGCGGCAGCAGATCAGAACCTGTTAGAACTGCAGATTCCCAGGCTCCACGCCAACTTACAGAATCAGACACGGGATGAGGCCAGCCCCCAGGGGGTTCTGATGGATGCTGAAGTTAGAGAGCCTCCACTTCAGGTGAGTTTCTAGGATGCCACAAGGGGCTCAAGTCAGATCTTCCACGATGTTGCCTCCGAATCTGTGAAACAGAACAACTTTTATTTATCTAGATAATACAAACGACAATACTTGCTAACATATACAGTTTTGGCTTTCAAAAGTCTGAGAGGCAGGATCTGTTTATACCTCCATCCGACAAGCAAGGAATAGAGGCTCCAAAAGGCGAGGTAACTTGTCCCTAACGTTATGCAGGTTACACAGAACTGAAACCAGGCTTATCTGGCTCCAGAATTTTGCTCTTAATTACTGTTAAATATACCAATTGCCGGACTTCCCTGGCGGTCCGCTGGTTAAGACTCCATTGTTCCAGTGCAGGGGGCATGGTCTGGGAACTAAGGTCCCATATGCTACATGGAGAGGCCAAGAAAGAAATAAATAATTAAATAAAAAAGATGCTAATTGCCACATGGATGGAAGTCTAGAGAATTTGTATAGCTTTAGCCAGAGTCCCCGCCCCAGTTTGCTTGAGCACAAACAGAGGCCCACACAGACCATCGGAAATCATGTGGTTACCTCTTTTATTTTGGGGAGGGGATCAAAAAATTTTTAATTTATCCTTCTGCCAAACTAATTTCCATCTACAGTTATTTTTTAATGCAAAAAGCAGTGAGTCAGCTGAAGAAAGGGCTGTGGCCTTGGCTAGGCCATGGTGACACTGTGACACTCGACTGAAAATCTGGGCCTGTGGGGACGAGCAGGACTGGACCCTGCTCAGGAAAGCGTCTCCAGGAAGGCTGAGGCACCACGCCCTCTGCTGGTAGACAGGCTCAAGGTCAGTGTAGTTGCCATAACAGGAATCTTCAATAATGAGTTGTTTTGGGGATCATAGCTCCCAGGTTAATTCAGTTCAGTCACTTAGTCGTGTACAACTCTTTGCGACCTCATAGACTGCAGCACACTAGGTTTCCCTGTCCATCACCAATTCCCGGAGCTTACTCAAACTCATGTTCGTCAAGTCAGTGATGCCATCTAACCATCTCGTCGTCTGTCATCCCCTTCTCCTCCCACCTTGTATCTTTCCCAGCATCAGGGTCTTTTCCAATGAGTCAGTTCTTTGCATCAGGTGTCCAAAGTATTGGAGTTTCAGCTTCAGCATCAGTCCTTCCAATAAATATTTAGGACTGATTTCCTTTAGGATGGACTGGTTTGATCTCCTTGCAGTCCAAGGGACTCTCAAGAGTCTTCTCCAACACCACAATTCAAAAGCATCAATTCTTTGGTGCTCAGCCTTCCTTATGGTCCAACTCTCACATCCATACATGACTAATGGGAAAACCATAGCTCTGACTAAACAGACGTTTGCTGGCAAAGCAATATCTCTGTTTTTAATATGCTGTCTAGGTTGGTCATAACTTTCCTTCCAAGGAACAAGGGTCTTTTAATTTCATGGCTGCAGTCACCATCCGCAGTGACTTCAGAGCCCCCCAAAATAAAGTCTCTCACTGTTTCCACTGCTTCCCCACCTATTTGCCATGAAGTGATGGGACCAGATGCCATGATCTTAGTTTTCTGAATGTTGAGTTTTAAGCCAGCTTTTTCACTCTCCTCTTTAACTTTCATCAAGAGGCTCTTTAGTTCCTCTTTGCTTTCTACCTTAAGGCTTGTGTCATCTGCATATCTGAGGTTGTTGATATTTCTCCCAGCAATCTTGATTCCAGCTTGTGCTTCTTCCAGCCCAGCATTTCTCATGATGTATTCTGCATATAAGCTAAATAAGCAGGGTGACAATATACAGCCTTGACGTACTCCTTTTCCTATTTGGAACCAGTCTGTTGTTCCATGTCTGGTTCTAACTGTTGCTTCCTGATTTGCATACAGGTTTCTCAGGAGGCAGGTAAGGTGGTCTGGTATTCCCATCTCTTTAAGAATTTTCCACAGTTTGTTGTGATCCACATAGTCAAAGGCTTTACTGTAGTCAATAAAGCAGAAGTAGATGTTTTTCTGGAATTGTCTTGCTTTTTCTATGATCTATGGATGTTGGAAATTTGATCCTTGGTTTCTGTGCCTTTTCTAAATCCAGCTTGAACATCTGGAAGTTCACGGATCATGTACTGTTGAAGCCTACCTAGCTTGGAGGATTTTGAGCATGACCTTGCTAGCATGTGAAATGAGTGTAATTGCGGGGTACTTTGAGCATTCTTTGGCATTGCCTTTCTTTGGGATTGGAATGAAAACTGACCTTTTCCAGTCCTGTGGCCACTGGTGAGTCTTCCAAATTTGCTGGCATATTGAGTCCAGGACTTTAACAGCATCATCTTTTAGGATTTGCAATAGCTCAGCTAGGACTCCATCACTTCCATTAACTTTATTTGTAGTGATGCTTCCTAAGGCCCATTTGACTTCACACTCCAGGATGTTTGGCTCTAGGTGAGTGATCACAACGTCGTGGTTATCTGGGTCATTAAAATCTTTTGTATAGTTATTCTGTGTATTCTTGCCACCTTTTCTAAATATCTTCTGCTTCTGCTAGGTCCATACTGTTTCGGTCCTTTATTGTGCCCATCTTTGCATGAAATGTTCCTTTGGTACCTCTAATTTTCTTGAAGAGATCTCTAGTCTTTCCCATTCTATTGTTTTCCTCTATTTCTTTGCATTGTTCACTTAAAAAGGCTTTCTTACGTCTCCTTGCTATTCTTTGGAACTCTGCATTCAGATGGATATATCTTTTCCTTTTTTCCTTTGCCTTTTGCTTCTCTTCTTTTCTCAGCTATTTGTAAGTCCTCCTCAGACAATCATTTTGCCTTTCTGCATTTCTTTTTCTTGGGGATGGTTTTGATCACTGCCTCCTGTACAATGTTATGAATCTCCATCCATAGTTTCTCAGGCACTGTCTATCAGATCTAATCCCTTGAATCTATTTGTCACTTCCAGTGTATAATCCTAAGGGATTTGATTTAGGTCATACCTTAATGGTCTAGTGGTTTTCCCTACTTTCTTCAATTTAAGTCTGAATTTTGCAATAATGAGTTCATGATCTGAGCCACAGTCAACTCCTGGTCTTGTTTTTGCTGACTGTATAGAGCTTCTCCATCTTCGGCTGCAAAGAATATAATTAATCTGATTTTGGTGTTGACCATCTGGTGATATCCATGTGCAGTGTCATCTCTTGTGTTGTTGGAAGGTGTTTGCTATGACCAGTGGGTTCTCTTGGCAAAACTCTGTTAGCCTTTGCCTTGTTTCATTTTGTACTCTGAAGCTTGGAGAGTATAGTTAATGGCTGGCCATACTTGAAACCAGCAGAGTTAGGTATGACTTCTGTCTTGGGAACTTCAAAAGGGTCTGCACATCTTGGGAAATGGGAGTTGGATTATTAGCTGGCACTGCAGGAGTCCCCAAGTTTTCCGGCACTCCTTAGGCTGTGAGTGGCAGTCACACTTCCAGCAGCAGGCATGGGCCACGTCTCCAGGGTCTTTCCACTTGTGAGTCCCTGGCAGACTGGAAGGCTGTTTCCCACGTGGAGATAAAGGGTCGTGTGTGTAGAGGTGACTGTGGTACCCCAGCACAGGCAGCCTCCAAGCCCCAAACAGCAGAGCAGAAGACCGCTGGCCTTCCCTGGCTGTCCTGGCTCATTTCCAAGCTCTGCTCTGCTCCTCTTTGCTTTGTACAGCTATCTGGCCTTCTTCTGGTTCTTCATAGTTAAACTCCCCCAGAAACTCACACCAAACATCTTCCTGTTTGGGGGCTTCATTCTTTCTGTGGCTGAACACCCTCCCACCCGTACTATCTTCCCTTCTTCTCCCAAGTAGCTGCCTTCCTGGGGGGGGGGGTGTCTCCTCATTGCCCAAATCTTGGCTCTGTGCACCAGTGCCAAACAGAAATATGGAGACAGAGTTATGGAGGAGAAGGAAAGAGTGGCTTTATTACTTTGCCAGACAAAGGGGGAACACAGTAGGCTAGCGCCTCAAGAACTGTGCCCCTCTCCCTGGTAAATAGGGAGGGGTTATATAGTCTGGCAAGGCTACCTGAGCAGGATCAAGGTGGTAATCTTGCCTCAGGTGGTTTCCTGGCTGCTCCTCCCTTGATTAGCAACTGTTCTGCCCTTTGGGACTCAGAGAAGGTCATGGAGGCTGGAGTCTTGCCTACAAGAAATGGGGGATAAAGAGACCTTCGTGTCCAGGGGCCCCGCAGGGCCCAGCCCGGCATCGTCCCCATTGTTCCCTTCTTTCACAGCGGGATCTTCCTCAAAAGTGATGAGCCTGCAAGGTCAGGATGTGTGTTTCCATGTCCCCAGAACCTCGCACGGTAGATATTATTGAGCCTCGATAAATATTAAATTGAGTTTAAGAAATATAGACTTGGTTGAATGAATGAACACTCTTTCCGGAGCCACAGCCCCGGGTCCAAACACGTTCCCCAAATCAGGGCAGCCTGGGAATCCCCCCACCCTGCTCCTCCCACCACCCTCCCGGTCCCGCTCAATTGAAAACCAGACCTGTGTTCAGCAACCGGCTGTCAATTTACCCAGCGTTTCCGCGTTTCCATTCTTTGTAAGGAAAGCTACAATGTCATTGGAGAGACAGACGCACAGTGGAGAGACCGGGTGTGGAGGGCGCGTTTGGGGTTAATCCTATTTGTGGGACCCCAGAACCCGAGGGCCGGGTGAGTCTCCGCCGGAGTCTGGGTCGCGTTCGCTTTAAAGGGGCGGTTCCCGAGCCGGCGGGCGGGCGGTCCCGGAAGACAAGCGTCGCGCGGCCTGGGCGTCGGGATCCCAGCTCCCCGGCCCTCCAGGTCCGGATTCCCGGTCCTCTGACCCCCGGACCCCCCGGGTCCCGATCCCCGGTCCTCCGCTCCGCGACCCTCCGCTCTCCTTCCCCGCCCCTAGCGCCCAGACCTCCAGTGCCCTTGGGACCTCGGCTCTCTGGAGCTCCCACCCGACTCCTCCCCACCGCGCGCTCGCTGCCCTGGTCCTCGGCCGTCCGCACTGCCCCCGGCCCAGCTCTCCACCCCTCGCCTTCTCTGGTTCTTCCTCACCCCCACCAGGCTCTCCGCACCGCGGCCCTCCGATCGGTCCCCCTCGCGCCCCTCTCCGCGCAGCCCGGCTGCGTCCTGGCCCTCGGCGGGTGCGCTCTGGCGCCGGCGGGCGTGCGCGGTGACCCTGCAGGCGCCCGGCACCGTCTCCGCCCGCGCGGCCACCTCGCGCAGGTCACGTCCCCGTCCTGGGGGAATGCACACGGGCGGCCAGGTCTGAGCGCCCCCCTCATCTCGCTGCTGCCTCGCTCTTAAGCGGAATACTCAGCGGAGGCCCGGACTCATGTCCGCCTTGCGGAAAGAAGGAACATAGATGGGCGCTCCTTAAGTGGAGGCAGGCAGCCGAGGCCGTGACCTCTGGGAGAGGATGGTGACCCCCTGGCGCTTCTCTCTCAGGGTCTGCTTGGCGCACTTGAGAGGTTTTGCGCTCAGAAGGGAACTCGGCCTTCTGAGACCCTCTGGGGGCTGTCGCAAGGCTAGACTCTGTTGGCTTCTGCTTGGCACTTTGCCCAAACTCATCTCCACCTGTGAGGACATTGGCGAGGGGGCCCCGGAGAGCGTGCGTCAGCGGAGGACCAGTTGGAGTGACCTGGCTGAAAATGGGCCGCTGGAGAGAGTCCCTCCGAAGGGGCGGCTGGGCTGGCTCCTCCTGCACGTGCGCATCTGGCTCAGAGCAGGGGCTCTCTTGGTGAAATTCTTCCCCCTCCTCCTACTCTATCCCCTCACCTACCTGGCTCCCAGTGTCTCCAGTCTTTGGCTCCACCTGCTTCTGAAAGCCACTGAGACCTCGGGCCCCACCTACATCAAACTGGGCCAGTGGGCCAGCACCCGGCGGGATCTCTTCTCAGAGGCGTTCTGCGCCCAGTTCTCCAGGCTGCACGTCCAGGTGTCGCCCCATCCTTGGACTCACACCGAACACTTCCTGCGCCAGGCCTTTGGGGAGGACTGGGGGAGGGTCCTCTGCTTTGAGAAGCAGGAGCCTGTGGGTTCTGGCTGCGTGGCCCAAGTGTACAAAGCACGTGCCAATCCTGCCTTCCTGGAGAACGACAGCATCCAGAGACTGGCCACGGCCTCCAGACTGCAGCTGTCCTCGGAAACTGGGGCAGTCGGGGGGCTGGGCGAGCTCCCTGGACACCTGGGGAAAGTGGGGAGGCCTCAAGAGAGTCTTGCCGACCAGTCATTTGTAGAAAGGCTGCTCTTCCCTAAAGCGGACCTGGTTGGATCCAGTGCATCCTTGTCTCAGGCTTCAGGGACTGCCCATGAACAGGAGCCAGATCACCTCGTTCCCGTGGCCGTGAAAGTAAGTGTTCTGATGTTTGCAGCCAGGCTCTCCCATCTCTAAAACCTCACCAACTCCATGGAGCTACCCAGGTCAGGACACACCCCTTTGCAAGTCACCCCACCTTGCCTTCCATTGATTTCTTTCAGCTTGACCATTATCTGAGTACCAGTGACACCCAAGCTGTTTGATTTCTTGGCTTGAAGGAGAGTTGATGCGAATGGCCTGAAAAAGGAAGATGAAGAGGCTCTGGAGTTGGCTGTCTCTGCGGGGGGAGGACCCACCATCCATCCAGCTGACCTCCTGGCTCTGGGGTCAAGATAAATGGGAGACAGACTAGATTAGGTGTGCTGTGGCGAGCCCAGTGTTCGTTTTTACAACATCAGCTTCCTTCTCTGTTCATTTCCAGTCACTCCTGCTCGGCTCCATCATCTCTCCTCTCCACACCTTTCCATCCCTGATCTGAACACCCCCAGGAGAACTAGCAGATGCTAGTAGCCAATGCCCTGGTGTTCTCACCCTCACAGAAAAATCCCTCCCAAGGGTGCCTCACTGAGACAGGCTGAAATAATTTCCAAGGGGAGAGCCTGACCTGGCTTTTTATAAATGCTGCAAATGAGTGCAACATCAGGCATGTTTAGGAAACACTTGTCCAAAGTATAACTTGAAGTTTCCCTTTGCTCTGGGGGAGACTAAAGGAGTAGATGCCTGCTATATACCAGGAAATGTGCCCATCAAGTCAGATGCTTTATTTAATCTGTATGAGGTGCCTGAGGTGGGCATTTTTTTTTTTAAACAGGTTTAAAAAATTTTTTTTGCTTATTTATTTATTTGGCTGTGCTGGATCTTAGCTGTGGCATGCGGGATCTCCTTCTCCCACCAAAGGTTGAACCTGGGCCCCCTGCATTGGGAGCCCAGAGTCTTAGCCACTGGACCACCAAGGAAGTCCCTGTACTACTTTTTCTTACACGTTTATATTCCACTTTATTCTGAAAAGGATTTGTGGTGGAGGTAGAGGCTGTTATCTGCGTGTTTTAAATGATGGAACAGCAGGCTGAGAAGAGGTTGAGTGGCCGGTTCAGTTTCATACAGGAGATGAGTTGCAGAACTGGAGTTTTTGAAACTCAGAGCTCTTTCCATCTCACCTCTGGAGTCCTGTGACTCTAGAGCAGTATTTTGCAGCCTTGGGACTACCTGACTCAGTTACTGGACACTCAGTAAAATGCAGATTTCCACCCCGCCTCCCAGCCAGTCTGATTCAGTAGGTCTTGGAGGAGGCTGGGGGTCCACACTTTTACCAAGCAGCCCATGTTAGCTTTTATGCTCGCTAATGTTTGGGAGCCACTGATCTAAGCTCAGTGTATTTGGAAGGGAGGCCAACCTATTCTTCCCAGCAAAGCTGAGTGCCGCTCAGGGGAGCTGCCCTCCTGTCCCCTCAGGAAGGCACAAAGGAATGGATATTGGAACTGCTTCCCCTTGGCCAGCTGATTGTCCTTTTTTTGTGGGGAGGACGTTGGCTGCACCACAAGGCACGTGTGATCTTTGTTTCTCAACCAGGGGTCGAAACTGCACCCCCTGCATTGGAAGCAGGGAGTCTTAACTGCTGAATTGCCAGGGAAGTCCCCTAGATCTCTTCTGATGGTGGGACCCAGCCCTGGTTAGGCAAATGTGCCCTCCTGATTGATCTCTCCTCTGTCTCAATGTTCCTCTTTTGGCAGGTGTTGCACCCTGGCCTGCTCGCTCAGGTGCAGATGGACCTGCTGCTGATGAAGATGGGCAGCCGGCTCCTTGCACTTTTGCCAGGAATCAAGTGGCTCAGCTTGCCTGAGATCGTGGAGGAATTTGAGAAGCTCATGGTGCAACAGGTGAATTCTCCTTCTCTCAGTCGTAAATAGCACACGACAGTTTTTGCTACTAGCAGCTGCTTAGTAAATGCTGAATGGATGAGCATTTTCCCAGGGCGCCATGGCTAATGTAGAGTATCAGTCAGGATAGGTGATGCTAGCTGATATAACAAAGAATATCCAAATCTCAGTGAGTTAAGGCAGCAAGGTTATTTCTTGCTATTCTATGGAAGTTCCATGCAGGTAGACTGAGGGAGCAGGTGGGAGCTTCACTCCATAGTTATTCAGGGACCCAGTTTCCTCCAAAATCAGTCATCTAGGGTCAGTATGGAATGGGCAGAGAGACCATGAAGGGTCACGTAAAGGATTATGCGGCCAGGCCTGGAAGTGATGACCAGGCTACCCGTCAGGCCCAGTGTAACTCTGAGGGAACTTGGGGAAGGCGGTCTTGTGTACAGCCTGGGCTGCAAATGAAATGAGTCTGGTGGAACAGATAGCATTATCTGTGCTGCAATCAATGGCCGCACTGCAAGAGAAGAATAATAATCAGCAAAGTCACATACTGTGCCTTTGTTTTGCTTTGTTTCTGGGGTTTAATGAGTAGACAAGGGGCCTGTCCAGGGCCCTTGGGACACTTGTTTAAGTAGCCAGACTCAGTAGATACACTGGAATCGCTCAGGGCTCCAAGGAGCCATCTGTGCTGCCTTCCTGGCGGCTGGCACAGAAATGGACAGGCTTTCAGAGGCCATGTGCCCAATCTTCATTTATGTCATCTGACTTAGGGTTTTAAGCCCCAGGGATGCATTTTCATGTTTAGAAAGCTTTGCTTTATGATACGGAGGTGTCCACCTTTGATAATGAGAGAAAATTAAAACAGAGAAAAACAGCTGCTGTTCCAACACCCATCTTGGTGTTAATACTCTCAGTTCCACCACCCACTTGAGCTTCAGTTCTGCTTCAAGAGGTCTGATACGCATTGTGAGATCCCATCACTTCAAGTTCAGACCTCTATAGCTCTATAACTCACCCTGTTTTGCCTCAAGAATCAACTCTTCTACCAGCTGTAGCTCTTGGTGGTCTTATAATGCTGCCTGGCTTGAAATCTTAGAGTCTGGGTGTATGTAGGGGGATGTATATTCATTTATAAATTCATATAAAAAGTATTAAAAACTCTGTTAGAATCTGGTGAACTAAGAAAACAAGTGGGGTTCCCTGAATCTCCTTTGATGGTAGGACCCAGTCCTGGCTGGGCAAATGTGCCCTCCTGATTGGTCCCAAGAAGTATATACTAGGAGGAGGAGGGCTGACGTGAAATATTTGCAGCAGAAGTGCTAGTTCCAATAGGAGTTCTTACGGGTTCAGCTGGGCTTAGCTGAGGCCCAACAGAGGAAGTGGTCCCTCGGCTCCCTAGGCTTGAGTGGAGTCTTGAACAGAGAGTGTCTGCAGTTAGACCCAATGAGGGAAGAATATTCCAGTCAGGTGGAGTACAGAAGGCACTCAGAGGGGAAGTGTTAGGTGGGCTGGGACATTCCCGCTCTACAGATTGGGTGCAGCTGGAGTTTGGGGCTGTAAAAGAAGGAGGCCATATCACAAGAGATGCACCTGGAGAAGCCGGGCCCAGACCATGACCCACCTTGGACGTCATCCTAACCAGTGCAGACTCCATCCTGCAGGTCGGCAGGGAGCGCCAGCAGATGGGTTGTAGAGAGGGGAGGTGGGGGGCAGGGAGCCCAACTAAGACACCTCTGTTGGGGTTCAGGTGACTGGTTTCGAGTCACCTTGGGAGGAACAGCGGGATGGAAAAAAACAGCTCTGAGTGTGGTGAGGGCTGCAGAGCTGATGGCAGCGGGTCTCCCATGGGTGTGGAGGGTGAGAGAGAAGGAATGCTCTACAGGGACTCCTGGGGACGGAGTGAATGTGAACTCTGATAAGTACTCCAGTGTGTCTGCTGTCTGCTGCTTGGAGTCACGTGGTGGGGAGGGGTGGGAGGTCGGGACTTCAGGGGCCGCCCTCACCCTCAAGTGTCCTGGGAGTTCTGCAGGAGGTTAGCTGGGGCAGGCAGGTGAGTCTCGGGCTCTGCCAGCTCTTGGGGGGTTCAGCGTTGCTGTCCCTGGCCCAGACTACCCCCACCCTCACCTCTTCTTTCCACTTGCCTGTAGATTGACCTGCGGTATGAGGCTCGGAATCTTGAACTCTTCCAGTGCAACTTCCTGAATGTGAACTCCGTCAAATTCCCCACACCTCTGCGTCCCTTCATCACCAAGGATGTTCTGGTGGAGACATATGAAGTAAGAGCGAGCGCTTCCCCCAGCCATGTGCCTTTTACTCACAGCCAGGTAGTCTCTGCTCCACAGGAGGGCTTGAGTCTGAGAGGGGTTTGGATCTGCCTGAGGGTGGGAGGTAGGGTAGCAAGGCGGGAAGAACCTGGCCCAGACCTCAGACTTGCTGGAAGTCTGCTCTGCCAATTGTATCTGATTTCGGGTTTTTCCCTATGCTGTTACAAAAAACCCGAATGACTTTTTTGGCCAACCCAATATTTGCTGGGTGGCTTCAGTTACCTCCTGTAGAAAAGCAGGATACCCTTCCTGCCTCCTACGAGTCGATGACACATTGAATGCAAAATGCCCTGCACACAGAGTATGCACAGAGGAAGTGCCTCGTGGCCTTAGCTGTCTTCTGGTCCAGCTTCCTTTGTAAAGATGGTAATGAGACCCAGAGGAGTGGCCTGAATGCCCCACTGTTACTAGCTGTGTGACTTTGAGCAAGTTACTTACACTCTCTGGGCTTTAGTTCTTTAATTTGTTAATTAAGGATTACAAGACCTATCTCAACAGGCTGCTTTGACAATTAAATAGCCAACCTGTATCAAGTGCCTATGGAGCAGCTCCCCTTGCTTCTCTCTTCCTTTTCTGTCTCCTCCAGTGAGGTCACAGAGCTCCTTCGTGTCCCTGCTGGCTGATTCTTGACTAGGAACAAGCTCACCCTGACCTCACAGCCTCTCTTACCTCTGGGTGGCAGTCAGTGGGTTTCCTCCCTGGGGAACCTATGGGACTTATTGAGATGTATTACAGAAGGGAAGTGTAAACGTCGGTTACAACTCACTGTGGGTGATGGATTTTACAGGCGTTCTAGGAAAGGAAAAACTCTTCGGGTCACTTCCCAGTCAGAGGGAAGGCAGTACCTGTGTGTCTCTGGGAGGATGAGGAGCTGGGCAGTCGCAGGCTGTGCAGCTGAAGCGGTTCTCACCCGTCTTCCTCACAGGAGAGTGTGCCTGTGTCCAGTTACCAGCACGCAGGGATTCCCCTGGATGTGAAGAGGAAGATTGCGCGGCTGGGGATCAACATGCTCCTGAAGATGGTGAGCTCACGGCGGGGAGCAAGCCCGCCTCTCCACCTTGTCCTGTATCTCCGGGAACTCGCCATCACCCTGGAAGCTTTTCTGCGCGTGCCCTGGTGGGGATGGGATGGTGAGGTTGACTTAGCCTGGAGTCGCTCTGGTCTCTCCGCAGATATTTGTGGACAACTTTGTCCACGCGGACCTTCACCCTGGGAACATCCTCGTCCAGGGTGCCGACGGTCTTGCCCAGGGCCCGGAGGCGCGGCTACAGCGGGTGGATGTCTGCGAGGCACTGGCGGTGGCCGTGTCGCCGGCCCGCTGCCCACTGTGCCTGGTGCTGCTGGACGCCGGCATCGTGGCCGAACTGCAGGCCGCCGACCTGAGGAACTTCCGGGCTGTCTTCATGGCCGTGGCCATGGGCCAGGTGAGGCCTGCCGGGCCCTCTGGGGGGTTGGGGCCGAGTTTTTTTTTTTTTTTAACCACAGGGCTCCTGAGGGTTTGTCATTCTTGTAAATGCCGGCATTTGCCAAGGGTGCTCCAGAGAGAGGAAGGAGGGAGGAGGAAGAGGAGCCCAGGAGATGAAGCCACTGAGGGTCCGTAGACAGAACAGGCTTGTTCCTGGCGGCTCATGGTTTAGGACGATGGGAAGAAATGCCTCCTTCTCAAGTGATGTTGTTCTGGTGGTTTCTCTTCCTTCCTAAGTAAGTATGCAGTTGGGCCTTGGAAATGCTAGCTTCTTGACTAACAGGGGCCCCAAGTGTGTGCCATCTGCTCTGAGAAGGCGGGGCTGGAAAGAAGCAGCGGCTCAGGGAACTTACTCTCCAGGTATGGGAAGACACCCAGGGCGGGGGCAGATGACTGGTTTTCACTCCTCATCCCACGCCTCTGAGGGGCTCCTGTGGTTGAGAAATATTATTTAGGAAAAGGGACTCAGCGAAACCTCTACTGAGTCAAACTAAAGTGCCACATCAAGGGTGATAGTGAAATCTTCAGCAGGAAAGATGGAGCTGGACGGACTTCCCTGGTGGCCCGCCCTCCCAGTGCAGGGGGCCTGGGTTCGATCCTTGGTCAGGGAAGTAGATCCCACATGCCGGGACTAAGAGTCTGCATGCCGTAACCAAAGGTCCCACATGCTGCAACTAAGACCTGATGCAGCTAAATAAGTAAATTTTTGGAAAAAAAAAAAAGAAAACACCTGGGAAAAAAGGGCAAAATGGAGAGAAGCCCCTGCTTAGGAGGCTTCTGGGGTGGAGGTGGGGGTAGTGGGTAGACTAGAGGCGTGAGTCTGAGCCAGTTTGAAAGTGTCCCCTGGGCCAAGGTTAAACACCAAGGTGCAGTGGTGGGTGGGTGCTGGGAGATGCTCCTCTGCACAGGTTTGGGCAAAGGAAGAAGGTCACAGTCAAGGAGGAAGAGCTTGGCTCCCTGGCCATGATCAAGGGGGCCACGTGGGTGTTAGGAAGACCTTGGAGAATCCTGGGTGGAGGAGGAGCCAGCAGGCTGTGAGTGGGGAATTCTGCTCGGGCAGGAAGACCGCCCTTGAGGAGAGTATGGCTAGTCCATCCCAGAGGCAGGCCTCTGGGCCAGGCCAGTTGGTTGGCAGGCAGTGCCTCGAGGAGCATGAGCAGCGGGTCCTTGGCTTGGCCACTGGGCCTGTGTGGCCTCGGAGACAAAGGAGACCACGCAGCTCCTGCCTCTGATTGTGCTGAGCACGGGGCATGGTTGGGGGGGTCCTCACCAACCGAGAGAAGCATCAAAAGGCTTTGATTGATGACCAGGTATTACTGGAAGGCAGCGAGGTAAAGTTAAAAAGGGATGGTGGCGGGGTGGGGGGGTGGGCGGTGCGCGCAAAAGCAGGAGGGTAGAGAAACTGCGGTGGAAAGAACTAGGATCTGAAGATGTTTGGGCAGAGAATCCAGGGTTAGGCCCTCTTGATTCTAGCAAGGTTTTTCCTTTTCCATCTTCCAGGGCCAAAGGGTGGCTGAGCTCATCCTACACCATGCCCGGGCCAGCGAGTGCGAGGACGTGGAGGGATTTAAGGCTGAGATGGCCCGGCTGGTGACCCAGGCCAGGAAGAACACCATCACCCTGGAAAAGGTGAGCAGGCCACTGGAGGGCTGGGGGTCTTGGGGTCTTGGGGTGTTTACCGACCTTGCCCTTGGACAGAGCAGGTCTAAGGGAGAGGTCATGGGGAGAGCTCTCAAGGGAACTTGAGTTTTTCTTTTTTTAATTTATTTTTAATTGAAGGATAATTGCTTATCCAATATTGTGTTGGTTTTTGCCGTACATCAACATGAATTGGCCATAGGTATACATATGTCCCCTCCCTCTTGAATCTCACTCCCACCTCCTACCCCCTGGCTTGAGTTTTAAGGCAGATAAAGAACAAACCTTTTCCTCTGCCCACACCCTCCAGGGGTAAGGAGGCCCACTGAAATCTCCAGCTCTCAAGAGTGGCTCCTTGACCGGGCTCTGCTGGGTGGTTGCTGGGGGGAGGGGGTAATATATGTGACACTGCACACCTGTCCAGACCTGGGTGTGGCTGTTCTGCAGCTTCATCTACGTGGAGCTCAGCTGAGCATGGGGTGAGAGGGGGAGCACTCAGGCTCCTGAGCAGACAAAGGACTCACCTAGTGTTCACGTTCTTTATTTAGACCTGCAGCAGAAAAGTGCAAGTGTTAGTTGCTCAGTCGTGTCCAACTTTTTGCAACCCCCATGGACTGTAGCCCGCCAGGCTCCTCTGTCCAGGGGATTCTCCAGGCAAGAATACTGGAGTGGGTTGCCATTCCCTTCTCCGGGAGATCTTCCCGGACCCAGGGATCGAATTCGGGTCTCCTGCATTGCAGGCGAATTCTTTACCATCTGAGCCACCAGGCAAGCCCTTGTCTGAAGTGGAGCCCACTTTGAATTCTACACACAGTTCTAACAAAGCTGACTTTTCTTCCCAAGTTCATTGCCAAGTCCACTCTAGCCGGATCGAGTCAGAACAAGAGGTGGCCCCCTGGCAGTGAGGAGCGGCAGCTGGCCCTCGGCACTGCCTGTCTTATTTATTCTGATGTGATTTCTATACGTGCCGGGAGCGCTGGGGTAGAGGCCTCCAGGCTGGTTCTCCTGGTAGGGAGTCTTTGAACTTAGTCATGAGATGGAAGTTGGGCTTGTGTGAATGTAGTCCTTTTGGGGATTTGTCAGGCAGTCCATTTCTGATCACTGGTGTGGGTGTGGGTGTGGGTATGTGTGGGGGGTGTGGGTGTGGATGAATATGTGGGTGAGGGGCAGGTAAGGGAGAGAAGTGGTTTCTGGTGGCTCTCAGGCTCTTTGTTCTGTTTTCCAGCTTCAAGTTTCCAGCCTTCTCTCGAATGTCTTTAAGTTGCTGATGACTCACAAGGTGAGGCCTCAGTGGGGAGCACTCAGTCTGGTCAGGCAGGAGGGAGGTTTTGTGGGGAAGGCAAGTGGCCTCAGGGTTGTGGCAGGTTTTTCTCTTACGGGAGATCTCTTTTGGAAACGTTCTGCACACCAATCCCTCTGCTAAGAGTGCCGTTTCTACTCCCTGATGTCCAGCAAGGTTTTCCTTTGATCACGTTGTAACCCCACGTTGGTGGGATTTTGGGGGAAAAACTTTATGCTTTCCAAGAGTTTTGACAAGTTCTATTTTAAAAATGACTTAAATCTCATGTTAGGATTAGGGAAAGCTTTCATCATTGCTGGGGGCTGGCTTGGAGAGACCTGGGAATGAACACACACTCCCGGGAGTTCACTTGCTCAGGACCAGGAGCTGGAAGGTGAGGCTCATAGCCAGCTCGATGCCCACCAGCTCTGACCTGGGCAGCCTCTTCAAGTCCCCGGGGCTGCCAGGAGGGCCAGATGAGGCCGTGACACGGTGATCAGGGTGCTCTGACCTCCCTCTATCCACCTAATTCAGTCTTATAACATCTATTAGTATCTGATTTAATCCCACCATTCCTCGAGGCTGGCACCAAGCAACTCGCCCTGGCCCCCGAGGCCGCCCGACCAGGGAGCCCCGCTTCCAGCGACTTTGTTCTTTAGCCTCGGGGCTCCCACTGGTACACAGCTTACCTCACACACTGCGTAGGACACAACGGTAACCAGTGCTTTAGATGTTTGCTGTTGTCATTGTGATTCCCAGGATGGGAGAGCAGAGAGTGGGCCACGTACAGCCATTCTCTTCAAATATTTCACCAGGCACTTAATTTAAAATAATTAAAAATTTTTAAATTATGGTTAAAAACTAATATACAGTTTACCCCTACTCACCTCCAAGTGTACAGTTCAGCAGTGTCAACCACATCCACATAGTTGTGTAACAGATCTCTAGATCTCTAATAAAACCCTATACCTACTGAACAAAAACTCCGTGTCTCTCTTCCCTGAGCCCCTGGCAAGCACCAGGTCCATGGTTTTGATGACTCTTGATTTTCCCTATAAATAGGATCATACGGTATTTGTCCTTCTGTGACTGGCTTATTTCACTCAATGGAGTGTTCTTGAGGTTCAAGCACATGGTAGCACATGACAGGATTTCCTTTTTAAAGACTAAATAATATTCCATTGTATGTACTTAACCATATTTTCTTTATTTGTTCATCCTCTGATGGACACTTGGGCCACTTGTACCTCTTGGCTACTAAGAACAACGCTGCAGTGAACACGAGTGTGCAAATATCTCTTTGAGATCCTGGTTTCAAATTCTTTTGGATATTTACACAGAATTGGGATTGCTAGATGATACAGTTTTTTTTTTTTTTTTAATTGAAGTATAGATTTATACAGGGCTTCCCTGGTGGCTCAGAGGGTAAAGCATCTGGCTGCAATGGGGGAGACCTGGGTTCGATCCCTGGGTTCGATCCCTGGGTTGGGAAGATCCCTTGGAGAAGGAATGGCAATCCACTGCAGTATTCTTGCCTGGAGAATCCCATGGATGGAGGAGCCTGGTAGGCTACAGTCCACAGAATCACAAAGAGTTGGACACGACTGAGCGACTTCACTTTCTAGATTTATACATATTATGGGTTTGCTTTTTTTTTTTTAGCTTTTAAGGAAGCTCCATACTGTTTTCCAAAGTCTACACAATTCTACACTCCTACCATGAGTGTGCATACGTAACATGCTGCTTTCTTCTGATTTGCCCATCTGACCCCTCAGACAACTTTTTGGGCCTTAACTGAGACAAAGACCCTTTACTTTCATCAAAGGTTATTTCCCCATGAGTCATCTTTCCACCTCTTGACCTTCTGTCTACCTGAAAGCAGATTCCTGTTCTAGGTTTAAATCCCGGCTCAACTCTTCCTCATGTGGGCTTCCCTGGTGGCTCACTGGTTAAGAACCCTCTTGCCAATGCAGGAGACATAAGTTCAATCCCTACTTTGGGAAGATCGCCTGGAGAAGGGAATGGCAACCCACTCTAGTGTTCTTGCCTGGGAAATCCCATGGACAGAGGAGCCTGGTGGGCTATAGACCATGGGATCCCAAAAGAGTCAAACATGACTTAGTGACTAAAACAAACAAACAGACTCCTCTTCACCCAGAGGACTTGAGCAAATCACTCAGCCACCTTGAGCCTTAGCTTCCTTATCTACTGAATGGGCATAATGAAGTACTTTTGAGGATTAACTGGGTAATACATGTGAACTATTATTACTGTTAACCTGGCTCCAAAGGGGAAGAAACACTGCTGTATTTGAGCAAAGCCAGATGTGCCTGGTCTCAAAAAGACTACTGTGGATTTCGAAGATGACCCATATTTAGATTTATAGTTTCTGGTGTTATTTGTTGTTTAGTTGATAAGTTGTGTCTGACTCTTTGCAACCCCATGGCCTGTAGCCCACCAGGCTCCTCTGTCCATGGAATTCTCTAGGCAAGAATACTGGAGTGGTAGCTATTCCCTTCTCCAGGGGATCTTCCTGACCCAAGGATTGAACCCAAGTCTCTCGTATTGGCAGGTGAGTTCTTTACTGCTGAGCCACCAGGGAAGCCCAGTTTCTGGTGTAGCTGTGAACCTTTCACTTTAGTATTTTTTTAAGTCATTCATACACTCACACACCTCTCTTAGAGAAGAGTTGTACACACTGCATCCCCCAGATTTTTTCTTACTATTTCTAGTGGGTTGCGGGGTGGGGGGAGGGAGGGGCGGTGGTTGGGTGAGTAGATGAGATGGTGGGGAAAATGACTGGATAGGGAAAAGAATGTTCAGTTCAGTTCAGCCACTCAGTCATGTCCGAGTCTTTGCTACCCCATGGACTGCAGCACGCCAGGCTTCTCTGTCCATCACCAACTCCTGGAGCTTACTCAAACTCATGTCCATTGAGTTAGTGATGCCATCCAACCATCTTATCCTCTGTCATCCCATTCTCCTCCTGCCTTCAATCTTTCCCAGCATCAGGGTCTTTTCCAGTGAGTCAGTTCTTCACATCAGGTGGCCAAAGGATTGGAGTTTCAGCTTCAGCATCAGTCCTTGCAATGAATATTCAGGACTGATTTCCTTAGGATGGACTGCCTGGATCTCCTTGCAGTCCAAGGGACTCTCAAGAGTCTTCTCCAACACCACAGTTCAGAAGCATCAATTCTTCAGCGCTCAGCTTTCTTGATAGTCCAACTCTCACATCCATATATGACTACTGGAAAAACCATAGCTTTGACCAGAGGGACCTTTGTTGGCAAAGTAATGTCTCTGCTTTTTAATATGCTGTCTAGGTTGGTCATAAATTTTCTTCCAAGGAGCAAGTGTCTTTTAATTTCATGGCTGCAGTCATCACGTGCAGTGATTTTGGAGCCCAGAAAAATAAAGTTTCACTGTTTCCATTGTTTCCCCATCTATTTGCCATGAAGTGATGGGACTGGATGCCATGATCTTAGTTTTCTGAATGTTGAGTTTTAAGCCCGTTTTTTCACTCTCCTCTTTCACTTTCATCAAGAGGCTCTTTAGTTCTTCACTTTCTGCCATAAGGGTGGTGTCATCTGCGTATCTGAGGTTATTGATATTTCTCTCAGCAATCTTGATTCCAGCTTGTGCTTCCTGCAGCCCAGCGTTTCTCATGATGTACTCTGCATATAGGTTAATCAAGCAGGGTGTACAAGGTTAATTAGCCTTGATGTACTCCTTTCCTGATTTGGAACTAGTCTGTTGTTCCATGTCCAATTCTAACTGTTGCTTCTTGACCTGCATACAGATTTCTCAGGAGGCAGGTCAGGTGGTCTGGTATTCCTGTGTCTTGAAGAATTTTCTACAGTTTGCTGTTATCCACACAGTTAAAGGCTTTGGCATAGTCAATAAAGCAGAAGTAGATGTTTTTCTGGAACTCGCTTGCTTTTTTGATGATCCAATGGATGTTGGCAATTTGATCTCTGGTTCCTCTGCCTTTTCTAAATCCAGCTTGAACATCTGGAAGTTCACAGTTCACGTACTGTTGAAGCCTGGCTTGGAGAATTTTGAGCATGACCTTGCTAGCGTGTGAGATGAGTGCAATTGTGTGGTAGTGGGAACATTCTTTGGCATTGCCTTTCTTTGGGATTGGAATGAAACCTGACCTTTTCCAGTCCTGTGGCCACTGCTGAGTTTTCCAAATTTGCTGGCATATTGAGTGCAGCACTTTCACAGCATCATCTTTTAGGATTTGAAATAGCTCAACTGGAATTCCATCACCTCCACTAGCTTTGTTCGTAGTGATTCTTCCTAAGGCCCACTTGACTTTGCATTCCAGGATGTTTGGCTCTAGGTGAGTGATCACACCATCGTGGTTTTTTGGGTCATGAAGATCTGGGTCATACAGTGTATTCATAGAAAAAAATACAATTCTGGGTCATGAAGTGTATTCTTGCCACTTCTTCTTAATATCTTCTGCTTCTGTTAGGTCCATACCATTTCTGTCCTTTCAGTTCAGGTCAGTCGCTCAGTCGTGTCCGACTCTTTGCGACCCCATGAACCGCAGTATGCCAGGCCTCCCTGTCCATCATCAACTCCCTAGGTCCACCCAAACCCATGTCCATCGAGTCGGTGATGCCATCCAACCATCTCATCCTCTGTCGTCCCCTTCTCCTCCTGCCCCCAATCCTTCCCAGCATTAGGGTCTTTTCCAATGAGTCAACTCTTCGCATGAGGTGGCCAAAGTATTGGAGTTTCAGCTTTAACATCAGTCCTCCAATGAACACCCAGGACTGATCTCCTTTAGGATGGACTGGTTGGATCTCCTTGCAGTCCAAGGGACACTCAAGAGTCTTCTCCAACACCACAGTTCAAAAGCATCAATTCTTCAGCACTCAGCTTTCTTTATAGTTCAACTCTCATCTGTAAGAATGTTATGTAGATGATAAAAATCATGTGGGCAGACACACGATGTCAGGAGTGGATGTTGATCTGTTAACTCAGGATACTCTCCGTCTATCCGTGGGCTTTGGAAAGAACCCCTGTTTTTCTGTTTCAGGTAAAGCTTGAGAGCAACTTTGCCTCAATCGTGTTTGCCATCATGGTGTTGGAGGGGCTTGGCCGCTCACTGGACCCTAAACTGGACATCCTGGAGGCAGCAAAGCCCTTCCTCCTAAAAGGACTAGTGACCTCACGCTGATGGCAGCAGTGGTGGCTTCATCTCGGAACCAGAGGCTGCTCCCAACAGCCTCTCCTGTGGCAGCTTGGACATTCTAGAACTGGGATTGTGGAGGGCCTGCCACTGTGTTTCACCATGGTTTGGTTTCAAGCATCTGTTTCCAAAGGTCTGGGTTACCTGGGGAAGTAAAAGGAGGAAGGGTCCTGACAGCTGACTCGTGGAAGCGGGGCCTGATGTCAGAGAAACTGTTTCAGGAAGACATTCTCTGGAGGAGGACGATTAAACTTAGTTATTTTGTTTTCTGGTTTTTTTTCTTCCCTTCTTAATCTCTGTACTCCTGGATCAGGTTGGTCTTCCTGGTCCTTTCCAGACTCTGATATTTAGGTTAGAAAATGTCACAGAATCGTGTAGACCCATGGTTTCCAAATTTTTGGGGGGCGTGGCATATACCTTGCAAGATCTTAGTTTCCTGACCAAGGATTGAACCCATGCCCTCAGCACCGAGTCCCAACCACTAAACCGCCAGGGAATTCCCCCAAGTATTTTGTGTTGTTTTTTTGTTTTGTTTTTTTCCCCCAAAATATTTTGATTATGTGCCCTGTTGGTAAAGGGTTGCATATATTTATATATACATGCACATATAATTTATTTATAAGGTTTATACAGGTTCTACCATCACCAGCAAGTCTCTGAAGACACAGCTTACACTTACGGCACGTTTCACTGTATCTCAAATTATCCTTTTGATAATTTAAAATCTTTTTTTGCCAATCTCTTGCTAAATTTTATTATAAGGTAAAAGAAAAAAAAAAAAACACAATGATCAATGGTTAATGTGACATACTGGAGACAGGAACAGAGTCAGCTCTGCTATTTTTCTTAAAGTTTCCCTGTGCTCACATATTAGCATTTAGATACTGGTTTTTTTGAGCATTGTACAGGGCTAATTTTGGTTAATATTAACAAATAGATAATATAATCAGTACATTCCTGTTAGGGCTTCCCTGATGGCTCAGGCGCTAAAGAATCTGCCTGCAACACTGGAGACCAGGTTCGACCTCTGGATCAGGAAGATCCCCTGAAGAAGGGCATGACAGCCCACTCCAGTATTCTTCCCTGGGAAACCCCGTGGACAGAGGAGGCTGGGGGGCTATAGTCCATGGTGTCGCAGAGAGTCGGACACGACTGAGTGGCTAACACTTTCACATCCTGTTAACCAGGACTTGAAATTTGCAGTAGCGCCCAGCGACACTCCAACAGTGAAGGAAAACAGGGTGGCCATTGCCTGGCCCTCTGCTCTGGGCCGGCCCAGGGGGCATCTCTCAAAGCTGGTCTGACAAGTGGCTGGCCCGCATGGACTTAGAGCATCCCAGGGTCAGTTTGTAGAGTGGATATTAATAAAGCTTAATTTCTTAATTTTGTTTAAAAGTAATGTTTTCTCCTGCATCTCAGTGGATTCTCCTGCTTGTTTTGGAGACTGCTCTAGACAGTGAGTGGAAAGTCAAGCCTTCCTGCTCTCTGAGTCCTGCTGTGACCGCAGGACTAGATTCTCCCATTCTTTCCTTCTTAAGGATAAAGTTCTCGTCTTTTAGGGAACAACTGAGGACTGAGCGACTGAACTGACTGACTGAGGACAGAAGTTATCTTTACATGTTGGACAGAGATTCCCTTGGTGCAGTTTTTTTTTTTTTCAGAGGGGTGGAGATGTTATTGGCACTTCCCAAGTCTTGAGGGTAGGGTATTTGAGTCAGGCAGTGAGGGGTTGGGGGTTCCAGGTAACCCTGTTCAGCTCCCTCATGGGCAAACCAGCCAGACATTCAGCTCTTTGTGCCAAATGCACATGCATTTGTTTGCGCTGTGGGACAAGAGACGGGGGCACTAACACAGAGCGGTGTCTCCCTGAGCGAACACCAGCACCTCCGAGCCTTTCTTGAAAGCCAACGGATTCCATCAACTTACTGTGACAATCGTTAGTTATCTCTTAGTGCATACACACTACCCACAAATACAGCAGTTTAACACAACTATTCTTGTTACCTGGTAGTCTCTGCAGGTCAGAAATGTGGGCAAAGCTCGCCAGGTCCTCTGCTCAGTCTTGCATGGCTACAAGCATCTTGGGGCTCCTCTGGGGTAGGTCTGAATTCAGGCTCACTCATGCAGTTCCTTGTGGGCTGCTGGACCGAGGGCCTCAGTAGCTCAGGAGCCATTACAGCAGCAACAGAAAATGAACACAGGCTGAACTGAAGAGAAAAATGGTTATTAATGGCTGCGCTTTAATATAGGTAATTTGCTAATTTTTAAAATAAGCATCTTAAAAAGGCTAAACTTGATTTATACATTCATCTTCGTAAGGAGAAAACGCTACTTCTTGTAAGTAGATAAAGTGGCAGTGGGGCGTCACTTGGAAGGGAGATCCCAGGTTAGTCGCTCCAAAGTAGAAAGAACAAGGTTCATTTCTGTGTTAAAACTGCCGGAAAGATAAGTTCCTTTCTTCTTTCAGAGACTTAGAGGGAAAGGGAGATCAAGCAACCTTTAAACGTTGAAAATTTGGGAATTCCCTGGTAGTCAGTGGTTAAGACTCAGTGCTTTCACTGCCATGGTCCATGTTCAATCCCTGGTTGCAAAAGTAAGATTTCAAGAGACATGCAGTGCAGCCAAAAAAAAAAAGAAAGAACAAAAGTAGAAAATTAAATAAACATGAAGCCATGTGAACCCGAGTTTTTTTTTTCCTTCCTCATTCCCCTGCTGTGTTCTGTATTTCCAGTTACAGGATACATTTTTGATTTGGGGTTAGCTGCTGTAAGTTAGGCTATTTAGAGTCTGTCCTCACAGTTTGTTAAAATTTGACTGGGGAAATGATTTGCCTGTCAAAGCTGAGAACTGTGTCAGGGCTTGTTATCCTTTCCCTCACCTTCTAATATGCATTCCTTCAAACAGTGTGCTTTTCTGAGAATCAAAAAGACGGCCATTGTGCAACTGCAAAAGGCAGTCAGGGATATTTGCCCTTGGAATTTTTAGAACATGTCTGCAACACAAACATACGTTGCTGTTACACAGTCAAAATAGTGTACTGATTGGGACCCTAAACTTTTCACAGTAAAAAATCAGAATTAGTGATGCAAAACATGAGAGCTAAGGACCCCACAAATGGTCTATAGAACAATATTGTTTTAAATACAAGCCAGCATTAAAGTTAAAAGTTTTTATTTTGTAATTGAGCAAGGAAGATGGCCCAGGCGGGTGGGGGCGGGGGGGGAGTGAATTTTAGTTTACCTGAAAAGCTTTTGTGGCCAGGAAAATATTGACAAAGTAATAAAAAATTGCTGAGTACATGCTGTGGGCCAGGTACTCTCTTGAATGGCTGATGAAGGGCACTGAGACCTGGAGAAGTGACTTAGCCAAATGGACAGAGCTAATCATTGGTAGAGCTGAGGCTGAACTCCAGATCTTCAGACTATCAAGTTCTATGGAGTGTTTTTGTTTAAGCTGTTTTGTTTTGTTTTTTTTTTGGTGGCCTAGGAATCACAGCATTGTTCTTTCCTAGGAGCAAGGCAGGCAGCTCTATCATATGGGCAGAGAGCTCTCTTTGGAAGGATGGAAGACCCTGCTCTCCCCACTAATGAACATCTCTTAGTGGTTTGTACATGTACTAGGAAGGGTAAGTAGTAAATGGTAGCCCAGAGAAAGCCACACTATTGCATATCAGCTGGAAAGTCAACTTGCGCCCAGAAAACAGTACATTCTTTCCTACAGTTTATATACTTAGAAGTTAGGAGGACAGGAGAAGGTAGGGGTGGGGAGGGATAGTGGGTGGATGTGGGGAGGGGCATGAGTTCTACAGGGCCAGAGGGTCAATCAGTAAGTTCTGCAGAAAGGTATGTTGTTTGTTTGCTAAGTCGTGTCCGACTCTGCGACCCCTTGGACTGCAGCACTCCAGGCTTCCCTGTCCTTCACTGTCTCCCGGAGGAAGCCTTTCTCCAGGGAGAGAGGTTCCTAGCTACTGGGCACATGGAGGCCCATATCTTGCCACAGGAGGAGTGTCAGTTATATTCAATACACTCAAATCCCTAAACTCAGGTCTATGTTTCTCTCCATAAATTTCCAATTTTTCATGCTAATCACTCAGTGTGAAGTCTTCAGTGCTTGGTAGGTGATCCATTTCAAACAGAAATCTCCAAGGTGTGAGGCTGGCAGGTTAAGTTTATAAAAATCGAGAATTCTTAGGAAAACTATAACCCATAAGTGGGGACACGAAGAATTTGGGAGCTGGGGTTCTCAAGGCTGGAGAAAGGGGTTCTTCAGTTCCCCAAAGTTTGGGAAGTTTGAAGTTCATTCAGGACTTAATAGGAAGGCAGTATTAAGAAACAAATGCCAAGAATCCAGGGCTGGCTCAGGATCCAGGGATCGAGAGCACCGCGTATGTTGGTGGCCTGCTAAAATGCAGATTCCTTGGCCCTACTTCAGACATAATAGCTGGGGTCGGACTCCTCGGGGGATTCTGATACCTCCAGTCCAGGTGCTGACATCTGAGAACTACGGGCTGCGGGTTGGTTATCAAGCTCAGGTTTGCAGAACAACCGTGTAACGATGAAGGCTTTAAAGAAATCGTGGAGCCTTTGAGGGGAGGAATACAATGGACTAGCTTTGGGAAGGACAGACTGGTTCAAAATGGGTCTGGCAGCCTAGGAGGGTCTGGAAGGGTAGTTAATTTGGGAGGAGCAGGCAGGGGGGCGGGTCCGGGTTGGGTAACAGCGCCTAGATCAGCGCCCGTAGCAAAGAGCGAGATGCGTCAGTGTTAAGTTTCTCAGTGTCCGCATAACAAAGAGGGGTTCCAGGAACAGAGCGCCGAGGTGCGGCACGCCCATCCGCGGCCTCCACCAGGGCCGTCTACATCCCTGACCTTTCGTCAGGGCGCCACCAGGCCCACAAAGCGAGCCCCGGCCTGGTGGCTCCGAGCAAACGGCGCGCTCAGCCCGCGGCCCCGGACGCTCTCACCTTAGGTAAAGGACTGGGAAGCTCCTCCGGGGCGGTAACTACCGCTTCCCCGCCCCTCCCTACGTCACAGGGAGAGGGACGGGCCGGCACCGTGACGTCACCCGGCGGTGCCAGCGGAAGTGACGTGAAGCGGCTGTGCGGCCTGGGCAACGGCAGGGCTGACGATGGCTGGCATGTCGGCTCTGAAGCGACTGGCGCCTTTCACCCATGTTGGAGGCCGCCTCTTCAGAGGCCGCTGCGCGCGGGCGGCTGGAGCCGGTGGCGTCCGTCGGTGAGTATTGCCTGGGGCTGGGGCTTTGCCCGCTTCTAGCGGAAGGCATTAGCCTTCCGAACGCCCTCACCTTGACGCCGAGCAGCAGGGGCCGATCCTGGTCTGCGGCGGCCTCCACCCCTGAGGCATGCTGGAACTTGTAGTCTGACGGCGAGACGCCGGGGCCCGTGAAGCCGATAGAGGTGTGTATCTGACGGTCCCGGCCCCAGAGGGAGGCTTCCCCCGGGAAGCTGACCAGTTGAACGTGGAGACAGTCAGAGCTAATCTGGAAGCAAGGACAGGAGCTGAGGAGGCGAGGGCGTCAGGCAGAGGAAATCACCTGTACAGGGTAGTTTGAAGCGGCAAGGTGAGGCCAGAGGTGAGGCCGGAGACCTCGGGTCTAGGGAAAGAATGGTAGAGGCTCCTTATGCGTGGCTGTGCCCTAGCTTCCCTGGTGGCTCAGACAGTGAAGGATCAGCCCGCAATGCGGGAGACCCGAGTTCGATCCCTGGATCAAGAGGATTCCCCCGGAGAAGGGAATGGCAACCCACTCTAGTATTCTTGCCTGGAGAATCCTCTGGACAGAGGAGCCTGGCGGGCTACGGTCCATGGGGGTCACAAAGACTCGGACACGACTGCCCGACTAAGACACACAGGCCTGCCTGAGAGATTTCCAACAGAGGCGCTGATCGGTCGTTTTAATCAGATGTCACGTGGCCACATTTTAATTCTAAAAAATTACTATGGTTGCAGAGTGGAGAATTAGTGCTCCAAGGCACGAGGGTGGAGTGGGAAAGGGTGGGAAGAGAGCCAAAAGTGGATGCTTGGGCAATGTCAGAAGTTTTTTTTTTTAAAGTATTTTGTAGAACAGTTTTCTGTTTCCAAGAAAAAAAAAATTGAGAGGAAGGTACGGAGATTTCCCATAAATCCCCCAAGCCACACATGCATAGCTTGCTCCATTATCAGCATCCCCCACCTGAGGGTATGTTTGTTACAGTTGATGAGCCTACGTTGAGATATTATTGTCACCCAAAGCCTGTAGTATCCTTTAGAGTTTACCTTTGCAACACCAGAATTTAAGAGAGTGAGCAAAGGCAGAGTCACCCATGATGTAGCGGGAGAAGCCCACTGGAGAGCCCAGTGCTGATGCCAAGGGAGGGCAGGTCTGCCAGAAGCAAGCTGGGAGTGCAGAGACATTCAGTAAGTGCAGGACTGAAAGCAGCACACTGGATTTTTCCAGGTGATGTTCCAAGCCTCTCCAACCATGGTCTACACTTTACTAAGAGGCACTGCAAGATAGTGGTTAAAAGCAGGATTCTGCCCCCAGGCTGTTCAAATCTCACCTCTACGACACTCTTGCTGTATGATCTTGGGAAAGTTTCATGATCTCATAAGAACTGAGTTTTCTCACCGGTTTAACTGGGATAATAATGTTGACTTCCGGGGAAGTAAACGAATAACAAATTTCTGAAGTGTTTTTACAAGAGTTGCTGGTGCCCAGGAAAGACCATACAGGTATTGTATAAATAGCTATTGTTATTAGGGAATTGCTGCTGCTGCTGCTGCTAAGTCATTTCAGTCATGTCCGACTCTGTGCGACCCCATAGACGGCAGCCCACCAGGCTTCACCGTCCCCGGGATTCTCCAGGCAAGAACACTGGAGTGGGTTGCCATTTCCTTCTCCAATGCATGAAAGTGAAAAGTGAAAGTGAAGTCGCTCAGTCGTGTCCGACTCTTAGTGACCCCATGGTCTGCAGCCTACCAGGCTCCTCCGTCCATGGGATTTTCCAGGCAAGAGTACTGGAGTGGGTTGCCATTGAGATCCAGCTAAATGAAAAGAGTGACTTGCTTAAAGCCACGTGTCTGTTATGAATATGGAACTGGGACAGATGTAGGATGGAGAGAAGGAAAAGGCATGTGTGACCTGAGAAGGACAGAGATCGAGAGCCACCAACAACAGCCTTTGAGCCTGCATGGGAAGACGAGGGGGTGTTCCTGTTCGCTGCGGTCTTGCTACTTCCATACCAAGATTTTAATGATTTATTAAAAGTTAAAAAAAAATTAATCTGCTGTCATAGTTTCTATTTGGAGGGTTGTTCAGGCCTATATAGTTTGCCTTAGTGCAGTTAACAACCTCTCTTGGAACATAAAATTAGATGTTTGTGGACTCTTTATATTCTTTAATCATGGCAATCATTATGTCATTCATCCTTTCTCTAATTGCAGTGTTTCAAATCTTCCTTCAAAAAGATTTATACCTTGCAGTCAATGACCCACTTATTTCATAGTTAAAAAACAAGATATCACTCTCATAATAATGAAATGTGGAGAGTTCTGGGAAGGGATCTAAACTATAATTTTCAAAACTTATTTTAAATGAGTTTAACTGATGAGCACTTACTACTAGATTGTATCTAAAATCTATCAAAGAGGAAGCCTGTTGTTAACATATTGAATTCCCACCCCCATGGTTTATTTACATAATGTAGTATCTGTATGCACAGATAGCTCCTGCATAGGTACTGTTAAATAAAATTGGCATACAGAAACAGTGTGATAAATTCAGGGTGTAAAGTAGTGATGCTTGACAGAAGCTTTTAAAAGTAACATGTCGTGCAGAGGGTTATTGGTGCCTCAAACAATAAATGTACATGGAAGCGCTTTGCAGTCTGTAAAGTTCCATACAAATGTAATATCATATTCTCAGTAAAAAATTAGTACTATACATTGGTAAAAGATTACCTAAAAACTAATTAAAGTTTAGAAGTTGGCTTTAATAAATGTTTGAAAGAAAAAAAGTAATATATGGTCACTGTAAAAAAAGGATACATACTTACATGAATACACACATGCATGCAGAAAGAATAAAACCCATTTCTGATACCATACATAGCTAATTACTATTAATATTTTTTTATATAGAATTTTTCAAATAAGAGTGTTGGATAGATCTTTACATAAATATGGAATTAATGTTGTTTGTGGGCAGTATTTAAGAGCTTGGGGTTTGCCACCAAACAATAATACTCCAGTGTCCTCATTTGTAAACATTGATAACCATAGATCTATCTCATCAAGTTGTTTTGAAAATTAAATGATAATGTATAAAGTGCTTGGTGTGGTGTCTGACAGGTGATAAGACACTCTGTAAATAATAACTGTTAGTAATCTTTTAGAGTAGAAGAGAATAAAAAGGGTACTAGGTAATATGTATCAAGAACCATGGAAGTATTAATGTTCACAAAACTGTAGTGCATTTTGAAGTGATTTTACTGAAGTTTTTGTACAGATACTCATTTCTATGTCAAACAAAAGGGAACATTGTTTTATAAGCTGATTCTTACCTGGAATGAAATTTGTGAACACGTTTTATGTAGAAACTTTCTTTGAAATTTCTATATCCATTTCTATGTAATAGTATATGTATAGCTGCTGAAAAGGACTTGAAAGTAGCCCCATTAAGTACAACTTACATTATTTACATTAGATTCAAGCTATAATAATTATAATCCAACAAAATAAAATGAAGGGAGCCCTATGGATGATATCCCACACCTTGTCAACAGTATCTAAATGAAAAAACAAAAACCAGAAAAACTTGCTCAAACTTACTGTTTAAGTCTGTTTGCTTTGTTCAGTGTTGTTGGCTTATTAAAAAGGATCTAAGTTCTCTTTTCCATAAAGTGGTCTTTTAATAAAGATTGTATTACTAATACAGCAGAGGACATAATTTGTCTTTGAAACAGATGGCTCTCTAGAACAAAATTAATTTGCTGATTTGTTTCTCTGGATAAGCTAGTGACCTACTGCAGATTCACGATCCCTTAACAACTGTGTGGGGCCAGTACCCTGCTAATCAGCACGTTCATATCTGGTGTAAAATGTATGGATATTCACTCAGTGAACATCATAATTAGCCCCTCGTCAGTTCAGGCCAGTTTTTGCTGCTGCACACGTTTACAGCACGCTTATGCAAGTGGAGTATTTTGAGGGACCATGGAGCATTATCCTTCTGTTTTTTTGCGGAGGAGGAAGGAAAGGTTTAGTTTCTGGCTGTAACTCATAGAGTTTTGGATGAGCTCAAAGAGCAAGCTGCCTCACACGTCCGTTTTGTTGTGTAGGGCTGGCGGCGGTGCGCACATCGAGCCCCGGTACAGACAGTTCCCGCAGCTGACCAGATCCCAGGTGATCCAGGCCGAGTTCTTCAGCGCGACCATGTGGTTCTGGATTCTCTGGCGCTTCTGGCACGACTCAGATGCTGTGCTGGTAAGTGCAGGAGAGTCGGCCCCGTCCTTCGTTGGGTGTGGGGAGGGAAGATCTGTTTATAGCTTAGATTGTTTTTCTTTTTGTAGCCTGTTTTTCTATCTGGAGGTATGTTGTCCATGTATATGCAGGGATCCTTTTATTTTAGGAAACATTATCATCTCTGACCTTTTCCACTCAAGGATGTGCACGTAGGTACTGCGTGTCTTACGGTTGCCAATTGGTGGCCATATCTGGAAGGGAGACTACAGAAGCTAATTCGCTTACCTTCTAAGCTGGGTAGGGGGTGATTGGCAGGTTAAGTTTCACCCTTAAATGCCTTTAAATGATACGTGTCATCTAGTCTGTTCAGAGGCCCAAGGCAGCCAGGTTGAGGTGGAATGGATGTGAGCTAATTTGTCTGAAGCAGGGAAATTAATTACTGGTGACTTTCTAACATGTAACTGGCCTCAAATGAGCTTTTAATCACATTTGCACAGATGCCATTCTCTAGGAAATTACACTTTTAGGCCATTGAAATCCATGCTTATTGCTCCAGAATACTTTGAATTTCAGTAAATTTAGTTATTTTTTTTTTAAGGATAGGGAAAAATCTTATATTTACACAGTGAGTTCTGGAAGCATCAGGTTGATTAGTGCCCCACTTCTCTCAATTTCTGTGCCCTCGTCCCCCAGAAAGAAGCTGCCTGGTGTCTGTGAACTGGCAGCGCACAGACACCTTTGTGTCCCTGTGGTCAGCTGTCAGGTCTGCGTGCGGCTGGCTGGCAGGAGACGATGACATGCCCTAGATCAGGATCAAAGAGGAGTCAGTCCACCCGAGGCTCCCAGGTCTCCCAGCAGGAACGATAGGACAGTTTGAGACACTATGTTTTGTCAGGGATTCAAGACAACACTGTTGTCAAGGGATTCACAACAATTCAGGGACTGTTGTGATGTGGGGTGTCTTTGAAATCTGTTGTCTCCATTCCCCCTCCCTTCCATCCAAAACTCATACTCAAATGCCGGCTCAGGCGGAAGCTCCAAAATGGCCAAGCTTCTCAAATTCAGGCCGCGGCACGTTCTGAACAGATTGAAGAATAGTTGGACCATCAGATAGTTGAAGTGCAATAGAATTTGCTCCTGGGGTATATCAAGGATTGTTTATTATTTAAATCACTTTTCCTCCCCCCAAGATTTCTTTTAAAATTTAATCAACTGTATCTAGTATAGATTATTAATAGTTTTGTGAAGTATAGATTCTTGAACTTTTTTTTAATTGGTTGTCCTTAGGGTCACTTTCCTTATCCCGACCCTTCCCAGTGGACGGATGAGGAATTGGGTATCCCTCCGGATGATGAAGACTGAAAACGGAGGCTCAGCTCTTGCCAAATGGGTGCACCCCATGTTTCTTGTTATGTTTAACATTTGTCTGTAAACATGTTTTGACTTTGCACCTATGATGGTTCTGAAGAAACAGTGCATTTTATAACAGCATAAAGAATAATTAACACATCACGTCTAATTTCTGCTTTTCCTATTTTCACATTTGCTGTCATTCTGTCCCCTCTTCCCCCTACATACTTTTAGTCTCATCTTCCTTTTCCTTTTATGTTTTAAAAAATTATTTTTTCTTAAGCTGTGTTACAGTTTAGGGTCCCATTTGTCTGTCTATTGATCAAAGACTTTTTAAGCACCAGCTCTGCTGGACAAGATAGATAGGGAGCTTGTTTGTAGTTGCAAAAATAGTTCTAATGAAAAATTTGAGCATATGGGAATGTTACATATTAGAATTGTGTGGAAATTAACTCTTTCAACAGTAAAAGGTTATGGCCCTTTCATTTTCCAGATCAGGAGTTTTTTCTTTCAAAAGGAAGATACTGGGAGGAATTCTTTTCCTCACAGATCCTTTAGGGATTAAGAGATTGTCATTTAACATGTTTTTAAATTAATCATTGCATGGATAATAGACCTAAAATAAAGCCCAACCTTTTAAAGCTTTTAAAAGAAAGCACAGGAGACTATCTTAATAATCTTAAGGCAGACAAAAAACTTTTGGAGAAAAAACAAAAGCACTGATTAAAAAAACAATAAATTTTATTTAGCCTCATCAAAAATTTCTGCTATCAAAAGATACCATTAAGGAATGAAATATATAAGCCACTATTTGGAAAAAATATAGCATCTATATCCAACAAAGGGCTTGTATCTGGTATATGTGCTGCTGCTGCTGCTGCTAAGTCGCTTCAGTCATGTCCGACTCGGTGCGACCCCACAGACAGCTGCCCACCAGGCTCCCCCGTCCCTGGGATTCTCCAGGCAAGAACACTGGAGTGGGTTGCCATTTCCTTCTCCAATGCATGAAAGTGAAAAGTGAAAGTGAAGTTGCTCAGTCATGTCCGACTCAGCGACCCCATGGACTGCAGCCCACCAGGCTCCTCCATCCATGGGATTTTCCAGGCAAGAGTATTGGAGTGGGTTGCCATTGCCTTCTCCATGGTATATGTAAAGAACCCCGTAATCATAAATTAGATTGAACAATCCAATTGAAAAATGGGCCAAAGCCTTGAGCAGATACTTCACAAAAGAAGATACATGAATGGCCAATAATCACATGAAAAAAGGCTCTTAATGTCTTTAATCACCAGGGAAATGCAAATTAAAGCCACAGTAAGATCTTTTGTACTCACTAGGATGGCTAAAATAGGACTGACAACTTTAAATGTTAGTGACAGTTTGGAGCAACTAGCAATATTTGCTAGTAAGAGTGTAAAACTGTACAATGATTTTGTAGAATTGTTTGGCAGTTTCTAATAAAGTTAAACATGTATATCCTAGGATTCAGCAACTGTATTCCTAGGATTTACTCAAGAGAAATGAAAACTATATGTCCATAAAAGACATGTACAAAATTTTTCATAATATCTCCAAACTAGACCTAATTGTACATCAATGAGAGAATGGATAAACATATTACAGTATATTCATTCAACTGAATAATAATTCAGCAGTTAAAAACAAGCTATAAGACAAGATCATTTAGATGAATCTCAGAGTCATCATATTAAGCAAAAGGAGTGAACGTCACTTAAAAGTGCATAATGAATGATTCCATTCATATGAAGTCTACAAACTGGGGAAACTGTAGAGATAGGGTGGGGGTTATGTGGGTGAATACAGTTGTCAAAATTCATTGAATTAAACCTTTAGTATCTGCACATTTTTAATTACACCTCCATAAAAATGTAAAAAACATAAAAATTAACCATTGCACATTAATAATTGCCATCATTCAAAATACCTTGGAAATTGTTTTAAAGAATAGGAAGCATTAAGTGACAGTTAAGTGTTCCTGTTTAATCAGACTACTAGTATTGCTGTTATTTTAATTAGAAGTAGTTTATTGACATGAAAATTACAGTAGTTTTGAGTCTGTGGGGGTAGGGGGTGGGGGCAAACAGTTAAGCTGTTTTACAGCTTGTTCTGGGTCTGGCTTTGCTCTGGACCAGGCAGAGGTCCCCGTCCTCACCAGGCTTCTTTGTTTCTCCAGTGTGAATAGGTCTGCAGCACTAGCCTCTCCTATCTTCTCATATATTTTCCAATATTCCTGCACACAGTCATTAATATTTTAATGATTAGACCGTAAGCCTGTTGAGAAAGCAAGGTGATCTGACTCCTCTGCAAGGCCACTCACATGACTGATGCTCAGTGAATGCTTGAATAATTGAATGAACAAGAGCGATGGATTAGAAGCTTTCCAACTTTTGTTTCCCTCTAGGAGCCAGGTGAGAATTTCAAGAAATTAAGGACATCATATTGTGTATTAAAGTTGTAAATTAAAGTGTGTTGGTCAAGAATGAGGAACTGAGTTATGGATATTTCTGATGATGACAGCCACCCTTTATGGATGATTTCCTGTGCACTGAACTGCTGTGCCAACTGCTTATAGCCCTTTCGGTGGATCTTCTTGGGTACCCCATGGTATAGATGATCAGTGAGGACATCAACGTTCAAGGAAATGAAGTAACCTTGCTTAGGGTCACACACTGCTGAGTGAATGACATTAGGTCTGACCCCATGCATAACAGCAGTGCCATACTACCTACCTGCTTAGCTGTCTCAGCCACATGTACATTGACAGTTTATGTGAAGATCTTGCCATTTCTCTACTGCTAGTGTTTTCTTGCCCAAAGTATACAGAGGTTAGAGGTCGGTGCAGTCCATCTCATGTTTATGTATCTCTTGTGGGCTGGACATTGTGGTGAGTCACCATTTGTGGAACTCTTAAGACATGTTTCTAACTAGGAATTCTTAGGGCCAGAAGAATGCAAGATAAGGGTGAAATAGGATAATGCAGTTTTTCAAAAGTTTGTTTCATAGTACTTTTCAACTTTCTTTAGTATCATAGTTCTAAGAGGAAGTAGGACAGAATTTTCTTCTATCTACAGATAAAAATAGGCACTCGAATAGCTTAAGGACTGGAGAAGGCAATGGCACCCCACTCCAGTACTCTTGCCTGGAAAATCCCATGGAAGGAGGGTTTTCCGTCCATGGGGTCGCTAAGAGTCGGACACGACTGAGCGACTTCACTTTCACTTTCATGCATTGGAGAAGGAAATGGCAACCCACTCCAGTGTTCTTGCCTGGAGAATCCCAGGGATGGGGGAGCCTGGTGGGCTGCCATCTGTGGGGTCGCACACAGTCAGACACGACTGAAGCAACTTAGCAGTAGCAGCTGCAGCTTAAGGAGTTGCCCAGAAGCATAGCTGTTAACATTTTTATGTTTTTGATTACCTAGGTGTTGGGACTGCCATGCTAAACAAGAGAGATGAGAACTCAGACTTCAGCAAGGACAGACAGACAAGTAGTTGCTGTAAAGGCAGTTATACTGGGAGCTAGCTGGGTCTGTGCTGATACTTCTTGGTGGACAGAAGGCATCTGAGCTGAAACCTGACACGTAGCAGGAACCAGTTGTGTGGGGTCTGAAGGAAGAGTGCCACAGGGACAAGGAAGGGCAAGGACCAAGGTCTAGGGTGGGACCAGGGTCACCATGTTTAAGGTTCTGTCCAGTGGGCAGGGAGGAGAGGGTGGGACTAGATAAGGTCAGGCAGTGAGAAAGCTCACAAGCTTTAAGCAGGGGATGGTTCAGTTTGAGTTCCTAGTTCCTAGGCTTTCACTCACCCTTTGGTTCTCCCCAATGGTCAGAGTGGGCACAATGGCAGCAAAAGCGGAAGCAAGTGAAACAGTTTTTCACCCTCCCCACTGTCAGCTCCAGCAGTCCTGAGCCTGGTGCACAGGTGCTGGACACTCTTGGTTTTGTGTTTACTCACCTGTGTAGGAGTGTGCTGTCTCACCTGATAAATATTTATGGTCTTTAAAAGACCATCAGATTCCTATGTGCTTCTTAGGTCTCATTTTTTGTGGTTTTCCACTGCTGCTCCTCCCCCCATCAATAGTTGTTTGGGAAAGAATACAGTCTGTAACAGTGAACTCAAGTAGGATAACTCCATTAGCTTTTTTCCTGAGAAATCAATCAGAATTGCTTGACTTGAATTAAAGACTACTTTAAAACTAGCTGTCTTTTAAAATCAGCCAATGTGGCCTCCACATACTGAATCCTCTTTTCCATACCCTAGCTGTGAAATCAGTTTGTGCTGATGCAAAAATTGTCCCAGCCAGCCTACTCTCAAAGGAACAAACCTCTTACTCTTCTCATATTCTTTCCATTTTAGAGATGAGTAAGTTGAACTTCCTTTGTGGCTCAGCTGGTAAAGAATCTGCCTGCAATGCAGGAGACCTGGGTTCGATCCCTGGGTTGGGAAGATCCCCTGGAGAAAGGAAAGGCTACCCACTCCAGTATTCTGGCCTGGAGAATTCCATGGACTGTATAGTCCACGGGGTCAAAAAGAGTAGGACACAACCGAGTGACCTGTACATCCAACTTTAACTTCTAAGTTGAACTGTAGAGCGGTTAGGTAACTTCCCCAAGTTTCAACAGTTAGAGAACTAAGGTTCAAATCCTGGTTGTTTGGCTGTAGGTCTGAGTGAGGTAGATAGTGTAAAGCTTTGTGATCATGACCTACCTACTCTTAAATCATTTTATGTTGTGACCTAGAGTGTGTGTGTTATGTGTATACATGTATACATACATATATAATAGAAAAGTTTTATGCAAACTTACCTGTTATATTTTCTTTTTTATTCCATTCTACATTTAAACAAATGGTTGATTGAGACTGATTTTACTACCCACTAATGGGTTTCAACCTGCAGTTGGAAAACTGGCACAGTGAAGAACTCAGGCCCTGGAGCCAGACTTGCTGGGTCTGACTCCTAGCTCTGGTCATTTATTTATGGAGTGCCTGCTGGGAGTTTGGGCAGATTACTTGTTTGAACTTTGCTTCAATGCCCTCATTTGTAAAATGGATTAAGTAAATTCAATGAATTTGCACATAAGCCCTCAGAACTACATCTGGCAGGAAGGAAATACCCTAAATGGAAGCAGATGTTATTTCCAAACCATTGGGTCTAAACTAAGTTTATAGTGACACTTGAGTCCTAGTTTGATTTTTATAAATAAGCCTCCATATGGAGACAAACTGTAAACATATTTCAGCAGATGCAGAGTCACCCCTCTCCTCTGCCTAAAGCAAGACAGACATTTAGGATGGCTTTTTCTTCCTAGTGAGTGGCTAAAAGAACAAAGTTAGTTTTAGGCTGTGGCCTGGTAGATGGAGAGATGTACCTTCATAAATGGAAAGGAAGGCAGTGAAAGAATTGATAGCAACAGAAAATATCAAGTGTCAAAATTTAACACACGTGTGAGTTTACCCAGTTTCCTATGGAAACTTGAGTGTAAATAACACAACTGATTACCTAATAAAGTTGTGAGGCACGGAGGTACTGTGGAAGGAATGCTTGTGCGTCTTCTGGGAACTACAGATGTCCTCTTGGTCCCACCTGCCTCTGGAACTAGTCTGTGGAAGAGGCAGACCCCGGTGCCTGTTGCCACCATCTCATCAGGAGCCTCAGAGGACAGCAGTGCATAGTGGCGGAAACGGGTGCTGTCTGAGCTGGTACTGGCCTGCCTCAGTACTTGGCCTTTACCTTCTATCTCCTGCATGAGCAGTGGGCTTGTTGACTGGAGAAGACAGAAGAGCAAGTGGAATATGCAAGTGGCATAATCTCCTTTTCTAGCTACAAATTCTTTAAGAGTTCTTTTGGCAAGTCTAGGAGAACTACATAGCCTAGATAGTAGGCTCAAATTTTATCAAACCCCTGATAAAATTTCAGAAAAGCTAGTATGGTATGCTTCTTTATAATAATAGAATTTTATCACAATAATTAAAGGATTTATAATTCTGGACTAGATTTTAAGGAAAACTACTTAGAACAATGCATTAAGAAGTGAATCCACAATTACACTCCATCATGTATGAAAGGTTATTTAAAAGTGAGTTTCTGTTATGTGGTATTACAGAATTACATTTTCCAGAGGAGAGAACTGCAGTTCAGAGAAAGTACTTGTCTCACTAGCATTTTATTATTCATTTGGAGGGGCACAAAGGTCAGAAACCAGATTCCTCAAACATGCGCCTGAAGACTTTTCTGTTTATACTGTTCTCAGACACAGGGTTTCCTGGTGAAGTTTTAGAATTATTTATCTCTCTTCTGGAAACTTTGCCTGGTAATATCACATAGCGTTGATGATACTCTAGGTGTCTTTCAAACTTCATGAGATTAAATGTATAAAGTCAAGGTAGCCAGCATTAAAATGGGAAGTATAAAACATGAATGCATAGTTTCAAATACATATATTTCTGTCTACAGTCTGTGTTCCTATAGAAAATATATCTTTGGAAGTTGTGTCAAAAAGCTGAAAGACACCATTCACAGTTCAGAAGAGGGAACTTCTCCAGACAGACTACTACTTATACGACTCAATTATAGCACACTCTTCAGCTGAGCCCCTGGAGGGGGACAGTCATATCACACCATCACACAGTACTTGAGGATCATCACCAACATCAGACAAAAACTGTCACTTCTACAAGAGGGTAACGGGTGCAATGTACCAAGTATTTATCTTGACAACTTAACTTTAAATGTATTTCTCATATAAATACCTTCTGCCCACCAAGCAGTAATCGAAATATATATAAAATTTCATTAGATATGAAACAATATACACTTCTCAAGTCCCTCCGCTGTCTGAAAGAACTGTCAAAACCCTACTTCCATTACTGAATGTGACAGCGCTAGAAAAATAATTGTCTTGATAAAGACTTCTCCATGCAGTCAATCTTTATTATAGCGGTATTCGCATATTCACATCAAGCACATAGAACTTGTTTTGCCTTTTATATAGTACAGAGTTTTTAAATAACTTTACACAAATAAATTTCAATCTGAATTTCAGCTATCTTTTTTATTTAATTCTCCATGCGTTCTATCCAAACTGAACAATATTTTCCATTGTACAAATTTACATGAGAAAAAACTCCAAAGTACAAATGAAAGGACCTGAGCAGGAAAGAGAACCCAAGAAGTATCAAGAAGTGGGGATGGGTAAAAATTGAAAAAAAAAGAAAAGATTCAAGCAAACATTGAGGATTAAGGGACAAGGAGACATCATCCATTTGACTGAAAATAAATGTCTTTTTTATGAATTGAAAAATAAGCTTTAAAAATAGTTACTCCTTTGTAATTTTTGCAAAGCAGGTACAGAGAGGTCTGTGGACAATTAAAAACCATCTTTTCACTGGGAACACTCCAGACTCCATGAAAACCTTTTCAATGCTTAAGCAGAACTGAAGTGAACAAAACCCAAACCTTTGGCAGCAAGAGAGGAGAGGAATGTGAATGTGAATCGCCATAAGGTTTGGTGTAAACCAGGGCCATTAACTTGCTGCAGTTAAAACATGAAGGAGTTCCCTTTCCTCTCTCTTACAGAAGAATTGTCCTCAAACTAAGAAATAAGTGAAAAGGTGGGGAGGCAGGATTTCCTTTTTCTTGGTACAAACCAAAGAGCAATCATAACTAATAAATAGAATTCAAAGGGATATATGTCAAACAGTTAATTTCAATCTCATGGTTGTACACTCGTTTTAGAAGAAACAGTAATTGCTGAGCAAGGAAAAGGGTTAGAGTGTGTACAACCAATGAACGAGCTACGTCACTGTGATAGTCCTTCAAATCAGGCGATACGAAGGCCAAGCTGAGACTATGACCTGTGGCGTGGCCTAAGGAAACACAGAGGACCCAACAAGTGCATTTTCAAATGAAGGAGGGAAAATTTATAGCATACACACACACATACACACATCCCTGTATGTAAACTAACATAACATGAAGATAAATAAGACATAAAGTTTAGCCATTTATGTTGGTAACTAACATGAATAAAAAGGCATATGTTTATATAGCTGGTTTTAATCAGCTATGGAACATAGGCAAATGCATTAGGAAGGAATGATTTTTTTAAAAAAACCCGTTCACAGCTTAGAATAAAAAGCACACTTATTGCACTCTTACATTTTATTTCAGGTAATTACAGTTTATTTCCCACCCTCACATCAATTTTTCCCTACCCCTAGACTTTTTCCCATACCTTCCCCCCTCCCATTTTGGTCCATTTTGTCTGCATTTGTGCCTAGTCTGTGAGCTCTGTTGCTTATGCTAGTCTGAGGTTTCTTCCTATGTGACATATACTGTCAAAACACAAGTAGGTTAAAAAGACTTAACACACAAATGTAACACAGTAATTTTCAAAACAAAGCCAACTGACTAAGCAACTTACTCATAACTCCCATCTCCATTCCTGTAAACAAAACACTTCCTCTGCTCTATTTCTTAAGTGAATTTCATGCCCGATTGCCTACATAGATTCTGCGATGAGAACCAGCCACTTGTGGGTGATGGACAATGTGCTCAGCCTGCCAGAAGAAGCAGATGGTCTGCACATAGCTTTTTTTTTTTCATACCAACATGAATAAACATATTTTAGTTGTTTTCAATGAGTACTTCATAAATCTACAGAAGTCTTAAGAAAAAAAGCATCACAAAAAAACCCCAGATATACTCATTGGCTGTGTCCTCATGCACAACTGCCTACATTGTATCATTGCAATTAGTCAAAACTGCTAAATAAACATTTTAATGAAACTGATTCAGTAATTAATAAAGCTACATTGACACTTAGGTAAAGGGTAAAAAAAAAAAAAGTATTACAAAAACAACAACTGAACTTGTGAATGCCGAAATAAAAGATTCACTCAATCACTTTTTTTGAGGTAGAGACTAACCACCCCTAAGCATTTTAAAATAAACCATGGTTACCTTAAGATTTTAGAACTTAATGTTTCTATCCTCTTCTAGCTTAAAAATACCTGATAGAAACTGCTAATTACCATGACTGGCAAAATTTAGGACTGAAATTCAATTTAAATGTCTTTCCAAATGGAAGTGAAAATTGGTTATCTAAAAACAACAAAACAAAGCTTACTCTCTAGTGTACTGATAAAACAAAAACCTTACCAGTATTTTCAATTTACCAGAGCTAGCAACATGGAACATAAGTACACTGGCCACTTCCTTCTCCTCAGGCCAATATACAATCACGCCGAGATGCTACTGCACTCCTTGGGTGCTCAACAACCTACGGGTGTTAGTAACACACCTTAGCGGAAACGTCTAGAGAACTCGCTGAAGCCTTTGAAGGTGGCGAGGAACCAAGATACAAGAAGCACACCATGGAGTGTGTCCAGTTCATATCCGCCCGCCAGGTCGTTAGCTAGTCTGCTGTCCCCTCAGAGAGGAGCCCCTGGAGAGCCCACCTGGCCCTCAGAGCATTTTTGAACAGCATAAGCAGGACAGTCCCAAGGAACTTGCACAACAAGTCCTAAGTGGCAAGTTTATGTTTCAGTCTCTGGAAACTCAGTGTCTAGTCGGCAGCAGTACTCTGGGAACCAGAAAATCAAATTCTGTCCTGTATCTTAATTTCTCCCTCCTCACTAGTTAATACATACGATTGCTGCCCAGCACACAGTACTTCAGCCCCAAACTACAGCAATTTAAAATGTCCATCACACATTTCTGTTATATAAAAGTTCCATGCTTTGAAGAACCTATGGGAGTAGAAAAAGTTTCTCTAGAAATGTCACTGAATTGTGATTTCAACCTATTTGCTCTATGTGATAAATATATCTGACTATACTAGGGATTATGTACTTTAAAAAAATAGTTTTGTTCACTGAAAATTTACCTGTGTTTTCTCTCATTTTTTAAATGTGATTTTGGCTATAAACTCTTTAGTGCATTTATCTTTGCAGTCTAAATTGCACGCTAAAAAATATTAACACAGCTGGGTTAGACCAGGGTGGCTGCTCTCTTCACAAATCACTGATTTCTGCTAAAATTTTAGCTTTTTTTTTTTTTTTTTATTGCATCATGAAGGCACAGTAAGATCATTTGGCAAATTGTCAAGGTATTTTTCTAGCGCCTTACCTACACCATTTCAATGTATGACCTGCAAGCTATTTGCTGTTTATACTCATAGTAAACTTGCCATGTCTGGCTATGGTTTGAGTGTTTGGTTTGTTTTGCTTTTTAATAGCCTAATAGTTGGAATCACTAGTTTCAAAGTGCTGATATTCTAGCACTCACAATGCCAGTTTGGACAAAGAAGAGCATCTTGAAAAATGGGTCATCATTCTACCCTCTTAACTGGGCAGTCTCTCAACAGGAAAATCTGTGCATGTGATGAAGCTATGGCTAACTCATTATGAAGATGTACTGTCTTGCTAAAAGGCTACCAAAAATTAAAATTATATCAGTCAAGTGTTACCATTAACTATTTAATTTCATGCAACTGATTTAAGGTTAAGATTCTGATACGTACCCCTAAAACAAATTCTGGCACCACTTTCAACAACATTCAGATACTCTGAGCTACATTTTTCAGTATTACTGCTTAAGTGTATAATGCCCTTTAGGACAAAAGGAGAGTGCTCAAATACAAGTGTACATAAAAGTTAAAATCTTAGATCATCTTCATGTTCTAGAGCTCCTGACTTTTCATATTTTAAAATAAATAACTATTCATTACCTCATTCTGAGGAGGTAGTTTTTGAAGAGGTCACCTGAACCCTGCAATGTGTTTCAAACTAAAGCTAAATGAGGTGTGCACAAGGCTGGAGAGGTGAATGTACAGGAAGGGCAGGTGAGATCTGAGGAGGGGCGTGCAGCAGTTCTAAAATTGCCTGATGAGGAAAAGATAACATTGTGTGATAAAGAGCTGTGACTGCATCAAATGACAATCTAGGAAATATTTACAAAGTTTCAGGTTGACAGTGCTAAAGTCTTGAATTCTTTATTACTACACAATGCTCTTTGCCAACAGTGACATAAATATAACATCTATCCTAAACTATATGGGATTTTATCTGCTAGCGTGCCCCAGCATGTCCTACCATATCTCAAATGCAATTGAGGACTGGATGTTAAGGAACCAGAATTTGACAGCTAGACAGAATCCTCTTTTAAGGTGCACATAAGTACAAATGATCACATTGTATTTTCTATTCACAAATCCCTTTTATAAATTGCTTTTTGGTCAATATTATTTCAGTGGTAAAAGTTTAGATCCTAGACTAATTTAATGATGAAAAAGTCCATCAGTAATACTACGTATTTTAAAATAATCTTTTTATGGCTGCTCTGAGATTTTTCAAAAGGCGTAACCTTTCCTTATATACACTACAGAAGGCACTGCAGCCGCAGCCGCCTTACAGGAAAGACATTAAGTACAGCCTCACAAGCTCGTCAGGGAAGCAGTCACATACTATCCACGCAAACTACTCATAAAGTGCTCTGCACAACAAAGAGTTCTTCCTTGTATTTTCTTAGGAGCTCAACACGCCTATCTGTAGTCTAAGCATCAAAAAAAAAAAAAAAGGCATACAAAACTCAGAGCAAATTCCTTTTCCATCTTATTTGTAAACTAGAGAAAAAAGAATTTGATGGAGAAAAGGAAGAAAAAGGAAAGCTAAAATTTTGTTATTTTTTGAGGGCACTATACAAATCTCTCAATGCCCTAAGCCTGGCTTCTGGGCACAGATTCATTTGAGAACAAATCCATTTCCCTTTTTCAAATCAGACAGCAATCTATTCTAAAACAGAAAGGGAAGAAGAAAAGTGTTATCACTTTGAATTTTGAAAATGCCAACGCTAAGCTTCCTCCATAACCAGCTCTTCCTGGGCAGCCCCTGCCTGGCTGAGGGAGGGGGCCCTGCCTGAGAGCTCCTGGCTCTTCTCAGTCTCGGAAAAGGTAACACAAGCATGTTCATGTTCAAAACCATCTATGGGGACAAATTTAAAAAGAAAAATAGACACTGCTTTTAAAAGAGAGAGCCAGCATTATGCACACAGATGCTTTCCAAATCAGCATGAATCCATTTTTACAATTTCTGAATTTTGTAGGATCTTGCTCTACTCACCAAAGACTTAAGAACTCATTGCTTTTCAAACTCATTAATAACTTCGAGGATTATTTTCCACTTTACTGGGACAATTTTTACAAATCCATAGAATTTTCATCCTCTGAATGTAGGTATTGTAGCAAAAATAATGTAATGGCAGTAAGCTTTAGTAGGCTGAAAGATGTGGGGCAATTTACAATTTGAAAACTTTAAATAATTTCTGATTCCCTGATTTATTTTATAGGTTCTGCCTAATATCGTTCAGGTCCTTTACTACATAGCTTGACTGGGCTGGGTACATTTGGTTTGATTTACATTCCTAAATCTTGATAAGAGAGTCTAGATTCATGATAAGGGAGGTATTGGCCAGGAACACATCCAGAGTCACTTTCTTTGCTGCTACTGTGATTTACGCCACACTTTAGTGAAGGCTAAGGGAAGTTATGATTAGGTTATATTCTCCATTTATAAAGATAAAGAACAAGGTTCTTAATTTTTCCACAGCAGTTCTTTACTGATGTTAATCTTTACACATCCTCCCTCAGTCCCAATACACCTAAAATTGCTCTATTCTCTGCCTGGAGAACTCAGTTGCCAAATTAACCAACCTTTTGAAGATCAGGCTTGGGAAAAAAGGAAGGAGGAGAATGAATGAAGACACCACCATTTTTATTTGAGGTTGCATATTCTAGATAAAAGACTAGGAAGAAGATGTAGGACGTAGTGTAGGAGTAAGTTGGAAGAAATAGAGATATTAGTAAAGATGTTAGTGTGGATCCAGCAAGTACCATTAATTTAAAAATTATAAATATTTGTCATTAGGCTAAGACTCCCCATATATTTAGGTAGAGAAAAGGTAATGATCTTTCTTTAAAAGCTGCTTATGTAACAAAAATACAATTTTCCAGGATATATAATTCTAGTGGGAAGTAATATTATTTTATTCCAATTCAATCTGAAAATTTTTTTTAATAAAAATATAATAGAAGAAACTCAGAAATTAAAACTTGTACCTTACATTTAAATTACATAAATGTCTCACATTCAAAACTGTTATCAAGCAGTTTTGTAGGCTTTTAATTAGATACAGGCATTTTATGCCCTGGACAAAGCAGCCACATAAGTACTTGGTGACTGACTGGAAGAGCTTAGGAGGAAGATATCAATTGTATTTTCCTGAGAACTTGCTACATGGTGGAGAAAAAAAAATCCCCAAACACTCGTCTTCATTGCTGGACCCAATGGGAAAAGAAGGTGATGCGTGCCGCTTCTGGCCGGCCTGCCAGGCAGGGACCCACGTGTGCAAGGAAGCCAAGGCCAGAGCCCCAGCAGCCCAGGAAAAAGATGCAGCATTCCCTTTCCTCCACACCCAAACCGACCTCCTCACCTCTCACCCTCCTTTTAAATAAAGTAGCTTCATTTTGGTAAAAATTTGTCAAGGACTGAACATGCACCACACAGGAAGGGCATGCTGCATTTTTGTTCCATCCCTCAGAAATGAACCGGTGGTGGCTAGGGGAAAGGGTTCCACAACACAATCCCAGAACAGGAAAGAGAACGAGGCTTGGTGATTGCAACTGCCCCATCAGATGATCAGCCACATATTGATCTGGTGGTTAGAAGGGCAAAGTTGACTGGCAGACTTCCCAGAGCAAATCTCCCAAGCTGTAGCAGCGGTTTCTTTCCATCATGCCTGACCATCAAAAGGTCAGAACTCAGGGTCTCTCCTCTTTCTTCCTGGGAGTGGGCAGACTTGTGTATACGTGGTATTTGTGTTGAAGAAGAAACACTGGCAGCAGAGAATTCTGGTTCCTAAAACATTCTTCCCTCTTTTGTTGGATGGGAAATCTCCTTCTGTTCCACACCAGCTTATGCACTGAAAATTTTTATCTTTAAAAAGAGTTGAGGAACAGAACTGTGTTTTGATGTTAACAAATTGTACGAACACAAGACTTAAGAAATGAGAGTAGATGCTGTCATGATGGTGTGGCTACTTGAAGGCTGCAAATTCTCCTGTAGAGGGAGGACAAGAGCTAATTTTAAAAAAGTTATCTCAAATAACCTAGAGATGCAGAAAAGCCTCGTTGAAACCTCACTGAAAGGTGACTAGCTATATATTACAGATCTAGCAACGACAAAAGCAAAAATGGCCGAAATCATGAAAGAAGACAGCTATGTAGTACATAATACTACATTAAGTCTGCAGATAATCCCCCAGTTGGGTTTTACATGCTATGATTCGAACCAAGCTATAAACAGTTCAAATGAACAAAATTTCTCAGAAACCAACAGTAAAATAATAAGGTTGATTTGTAGAATACTTTCCCCCCAAATTATCAACTCATTTTATTATAATAAATGCAACTATTAGGAAGGAAGAAGCAGAAATTAATCTCCTTTTGTAAAAGATAAAATTCACAGGTCAAATAATATGTCCACATTACACATTTGACTGAAGGAAAGAAAATTCAGACCTCTCCCATTTGTAGTTCATTTCACCTTTTAAACTACCCCAAAATTACATATAGGCACATGTCAATGAACATCATTCTCAGCATACAAATTTTAAACCGCAAAGACCCTCTGAGGTACTCTTTTAAGCTTAATGAATTTGGGGGCTTCAAGACATTATTTTTCACCTACTATTTTGTCCATACCTTCTACTCGAAACTAGAGATAGGTTCCTCTTATTAATTACACCCTAGTTCATTTCTGGGAATTGGTTAGTAACTGACAACTGTCACAATTTAGTCAGCCTTAACATCATTTTTCAGTAACAGCAGCTTCTGATAAGGATCCAAGCAATCACTTATATGAATACACTATTTAAATGAGGAATAATCTACCCGGTTTTAGATTGTTACTGATTTCAACTGGTAACTAGAGAACACTGGCATGTCCCAACAAACAACAGATTGCTAATGACTGGCTGACAGAATCCTCAGATTGTATGCTGATAATATTAGCAACTACTCTAGTGTCTATTATAGTATACCAAGTGACTCCCTGAATACTTTATACACATTTGCACTGCATCTGAGCCTCATAACAACTCTATGAAGCGGCTGCTATTACTTCTTAATTTACTGGAGTTAATTTACTTAAAGATGGGGTTTAAAGTGGTTAAGTAACTTGTCCAAAATTTCACAGCCAGAAAATGGCAGACCTGGAATGCATAGCTAGGCACTGAATCTAAAGTCGAAGGTCTTAACAATGAACATACCCCTAAACAATTTTCAATAATGAATAATCTGTTTTTCCATTCTGAATACAACTACTAACTGGAACTGCAGACAGTGATATTGTTTCTTTCAAGGATTCCTTTTAACAAACAATTAACCAAGGTATTATAAGTCAAAAGATCAAGGAAGGGTAAAAGATTTATTACCTCATATTTAGAGTTAAAAGAGCTGGGGAGTTTGGCACTGATTGGGAAAAAAAGCCAAATTACTAAAACCTTGGAGAGCAAAACATTGAAAGTACAACTGCAGGAGGCTACTATGTAAACAGGGACTCTAGAAATATATAAACATCCTTACTACCTTTGCTTATGGCTTTAAGGTTGCTATTTTTTTTCAGAAGTATACATATCTTAAAAGTAATTTTCAACGGTCTTATGAGCAGTCACCATATCCAGCAGAATCTAAAACTCCTTAAAGGAAGCCAATGTGAAAACAGGATTTGCTTAACAGAAAACTTTATAAATAAACATGGCTAGAATTCATCTATTAAGAGACTATCAGAAAATGATAAACTCTAAGCTCAACTGTATATACCATGTTAAAAATAACTTAAAAAAAAACCCCAGATGTTTCCTACTCATTATTACAATTTGAACAGCATTCTACTTGACAAACTTAAATATTAGCCTTAAAAATAAAACGACACAACCCCCGCAAAGCACAAAATCTTACTAACAAACTTCAAATCAAATAACAAGAAAGCAAAGTAAAGATCATGCTACCAGAATCTATCGCTTCTAATGGAATAGTTGTTGATTTCATCATCAGACTTTAGGTTGGGGGTGGAGGGTATGGTGGGGCGGGGGATGACAAAAAGAACTCATAGTTTAGGAATTTCTCTGGTGGTCCAGTGGTTAAGACTTCACCTTTCAATGCAGCGGGTGTGAGTTTGGTCCCTGGTTGGGGAGCTAAGATACCATATGCCTCTTGGCCAAAAAACCAAACATTAAAAAAAACAAGAGCTCATAGTTTAGGTATCAATAAAAGTCTTTCTACATGTCTCTGAAATCACAGACAATTTAAGAAAAAGTAGAGGTAACAGATAACAGATATGATTTTGGAAAAACAAACCTTTTTGCTTGCTTATTCCTTCTTGCATATCAGGAAATCTCTAAATCCCACCTTCTACTGTATTTTATTTGATGTAAGAGCCAAATCTGCTTCTGTGAAGTTATTTAAAATGAAACATCTAGATACTCTGACTTTTTAAAAAATCTCAGTATATTAATTTAATTATTAACCAAAAATCAATCAGAGGTCAAAATGAAACTTTTTAAAAACCTCTTTTCTGGTTGAGAATAACCTAAGCTCTATTTTCCATTTGATTTTATTTAGGAAAAGGGCAGAGAACACTTGGGAAGACCCCAAGATTTCAGACACTTCAAATATCAAGTATTTGTTTATCTGAAAGCTAAGGACTTTACTAACTAGTTTTAAGATGTTACTAAGTAATCACCCTTAATTCGAGAGTTAAATGTATTTCAGTGACTGTTACACATATAATTTGATAAAAATTCCTTAAATATAAAATAGTCTAGGAAAAATCTAATGTTATTTTCTACACAAATAAATCCCTGTTTTAGATGTAGAGGGGCTGTCATTTGAAACGAGAATAAGTCCCATTCCTTCTTTGTGGTGACCTTTCAGGCAGTTTAAAAAAAATGAGGAACATTCTGGCACTGACACACTGAACTTTTTAAAATTCTTAGAGAAATAATCACAAAAAAGGTACTATAGAAATGCTCAATACTTCTCAAATAAGACTATAACTGACAAAATGTTTTTGTCATGAAATATTTTCATAATACTTTAAAAAAAGGGTAGATGATTTCCTTACATTTAGACTGATCCACTTGGCAGAAAGGCCATATAAGCTACTGTGTTAAATAGTCACTACTTTAGAAAGAATGAGTTTAACTACTTGCTTAGGATTTAAATGGCTGGTACAATAATACAGTAATATCTGAAAATAAACAAACTTGAAGTATCTTATTTAAATGCTGTGATCCCTAAATTACTTAAAATCAAGAAGACAAACCTCATTCCTTATCACTGACTAGTAAACTTTTAAAATGTAAAACGTTTTATAAAAAGGTTGCCTTCTGAAGAAGGAAATCAACTTTAATGAAAATATATGAGGGTACAGGTTTTAGGAAAGGAGCTGTCAGTCACAAATGAGTGAACGTCCTTTTGTTTCAATTCCTTAGTCATAAAGATTAACTCTACATATGGTTAGGAAAATGTTTTTCTTGTTTGGAGAACAAACACATCTAAAACTCAGTCTCAAACAAACAGCAACAACAGAAAGGAAAACTAACATGTATCATTCTAATGCTTCATACTTCTCCAGATCCATGTTATTTAAATATTTCACCTGCTATATTTTTAATGTTCTCCCAATAACATTTCCAGTGGGCCCAATTTGGAAAGAAGAGAATTACTATGTAACCCTGTGAAGGCATGTTCAAATGTCAATGGGATGGTATAATGTTTTCCCAGCAGTTCTAAGAGTTTAGCAATGCCCTCTGGCAAAGGAGGCTGGTAAAGAAAGGAAGGAAAAGAGTCAGAGGCAGGCAGATATGGAGCGCTGGCTGGGTGGTGTTGGTGTGGGGGTAGTGTTGGGGGGAAGAAAGAGGGTGAACAAAGACAGGAAGATAAAAGTGAAGAAGCTATGCTGGGAAATTATAAAAGAGCTCTATCAATAAAAAGATCCTTTGACTCTTGCCCACGCCTTTGAACATTCCACAGACCAAAGTAAATTTTGTAAAAACTTTGCTAGCTACATGCTTGCTGTTCAATTCATGAATAAATAAAACCCAGCCTAATAGTTACTAATTATTGTATCTTGAGTGTAACCGAAAAATTTGGAAATCATGAACTTTGATGTTTTTGAATAAGTCACATTCTTTTATGATTTTCTTATTCTCATTTTTTAAAATACAAGAAATGTTCTTTTTCACTACTCTTCCTAAACTGAAAGTTATGAATCGATTTTTAAAAGCATGAATGGTATTGTTTATCTTAAGCTACCCAAATGAAGGGCAAAAATTATGCTAAACTTATCAATGAGTGATTTCCCTAGACGAATCTAACTTCTTTAAATAAAGAAAATATTTCAAAATTTTATTTATGGTGTGTGTTATCTGTGGTACTTAAAGACTAAACTATCATTAGCGTAAAGTCTTCCCAATTTTCTCCTTTATTTTCAAGAAGAACGGCATTTATTCAGATGCTATCTGTGTGCCGCTGAATAACCTTGAACTGTCAGCTATAATGAAAATCATCACAAATCCAAACTGAGTAAATGAAGGTGTATTTAAGAGGCTGGCTTTGGTCCCTAGGCTGACTCTGAAGTCGAAACACCAATACTGTTTCTTTCACTTTGATTCCCAGTAAAGACTCTGATTCACAGTAAGAATATACTGACTGCCACATTACAGTTATTTTTTTTTACACAAGAAACTGGAAGTCCTAGAAAGCACTAAACATACTAATTATACTGGGGAATCAAAAAAAGAAAATAGCATCCATTCATAACAAGTGGACTCTTGTTGGGCAAAGAATATAAGGAGGGAAGATATTTTACAAGACACATGGATAAGGTGATTGCTAATAGGCATCATGAGAGGTGAGTATAATCTAAAGCAATAATAATTTAAAAAAAATCAATTACTTGGTTGTTTGGCAACCACAGTTATCCAAAAGAAAACAAACAAACCTACAAGTTCTCAGAGAATTCTGCTGTGCTTTTTGGAAGGCAGAGGAAGCAATACTTTTGTCAGCAAATTTGACTTCTATAATGTGTAAGATATCCTTAATATATAAAGAAATATTAACTAAAAATCCAAAGTTAAACCATGTTACTCCTGTCAAACATGCTACTCCTCAGTGGTATCTTTGGTTACCTGCACCGATAATTTATACTGCTCTAAGGGAATAAAGAACAATTACATTTTCTAAATTATTACAAAAAGAAATAGTTATAAGAAAAAATATTAATAAAAATAAGCTTATTCAATTCTAGTGACTCCTAATTAGACCTGGTCAGTTTACCTTCACTAACACAGCCTAACTTACCATCAGCTTCCCACCTGCCAACACACACACACAGATAGTGCTGTTCTTAGAGCCCCTAATGGATGTGGGATAGCTAATAGCAAAAGGTAGATGAGGAAAGTTTAACTAAAATTTAATGATTGGACTAACCAAGTAAACAAAACAAACTTGGAATGGGAAGTAAAGCCTCTGGAAAAGGTACTGTAAATTTTCAGCAATGTCTGTGAATTAAAAAAAAAACATTTGATGTTGAAAATCTAATGCTAACTGGATTTTAGACTGGGAAAAAAACTATATCCAGACTTTATGTTTTTAAAGTTCTTTTGTTCACCTTTAAAGAAAAAGAAAATCCTATTCAATTTAACAAATATATAAGCAAACATATGTTCACTTTCTTTTGTCCCTACCCTCCTATACGCCGTCATTCACTTAGTTTGTTTCAGTGAACAGGAAACGTACCATATCCCCCTGCCTGAATGGGTGTTTTTGGAGAAGCACAAGCATATAGACTAAAATCCTCTGTTTGGAAGCCAGCCCGATTCAAGGAGGGTTCTGATGCACTGCGGTGAATTTTTGGCAATGAGCGGGCCAGCAGCTCAATAGAGGCGAGAATCTAAAAAAAGAAAAAAAAAAGGAAAAAAAAGAATGAAAATGTAGATGGTGTTAATCTTTAAGAGCCTCATTATACTTTATAAGAAAGTGTATGAAATCTTACATTGTTTTTACTGTAATATCAAATGCCTGGAACTTACTAAAGAAACATATTTTTGCTTTAAAAGAAGGGAAAATTACCTAACTATTACATCTTTTAATCTCTATAAGCAGAATGAGAAAAGAAACCCATAGTTAGTTTTTATTTACATCTTATAATTTTAGATCATTTGCCAGCCTTGGAATAGTAAACAATAAAAAATTTAAAATCAATTTCTCACAGACCACAAGTCCCTTTTGGGAAGAAGATGGAGCATAAATAACTAAGGCACTATATGACTTCATAAACAGAACCATTAGAGCAACTCATTCTTTAAAGAAATTTAGTAATGGGAGATATCTTTCACACATATAATTAAAAATAGGGCCCCAATGACCCTAGTGCCACAGGAGTGAGAAGTGACGGATGATGACCCATGAGTGAAAAAAAAAAGACAATAAAACTCCACAAATAGACACCAATAAACAAAATGTAGAAATTCAGCACATTTTTAAGGTACAAAGAAACAGGTTATGACTCCTGAAAGGACACAGCATGATAACACATGAAACATACATGAAAAGAGCTTGGCACAATGCCTGGCATATAGAAAGTACTCAATAAAACTTTAGCAGCCACTATTATTACTACTATGATTATATACTATACAGTAGTATTATACATTACATGCTACATTATTATTATTTTTCTGAGCTACCAAAATTTTTTTTTTAAAGTTAAACGAAATCTGTATAATGATTAGTATAAGAAGGCAAAAAAGTAAGCATTGTTACAAATATTTTAAAATTATAAGTATAACACACAAATACAAATTCAAATAATACAGAAAAGTATAAATCGTACCTTCCAGGGGTAATCACTGTTAAAGAGTCTATACTTTCTTCTGGACCTTTCCTATGCATAAACATGCACATATGAAAACAGAGCCCAGCCTCACCCTCGCCACCATTTAAAATGGTATCACACTACACATTTTTTGGCATTACTTTCTTTTCCCCTCACTGATATCCAAGCCATCTACAGAGACACCTTGATCTTTATGTCTTTAATTTTTCCTATTACAGTTAACAGTCTAGTATCTATCTGGATACTTGGAAGCAGATTCTGTAGCATATAGAGTAGATTTCTGGGAGTGGAATTACCAGAGCAAAAGGTGTATGTATTTTAAGTTTATGGAATCTACCAAGTCCTTTCAAAAGGTCAAACCAATTTATATTCCTACCAACAAAATTTAAAAGAACAGCTCTTCCTCACTTCCCAACATTGTTCCCAATGCTGGATATATTGTTAATCTGAGAAACAAAAATAAAAATGTATTTCACAGTTGTGACTTTGCATTTTACTGATTATCACTGAATTCTTAACATCTTGTGCCAAGTTCATTCACCATTTGTATTTCTTTTGTGAATCACCAGTGCATATTTTTTGTTCATTTTCTACTAATTACCTTTACTTATGGATCTATATAACGTAATCACTCTTTATCATACATGCTACAATTTTTTCTTCAGTGTTTATCTTTCAATATTGTTTTTACTATATAGAGATGTAAAATGTTTAATGTAGTCATACCTGCTAATCTTTTCCCTGATAACATCTGAATTTTGTCTCCTGCTTAGGAGAGCCTTTCCTACCTTAAGGTTGTAAAAATCATTTGTTATAGTTTTGTTTTTTACATGTAAACCTTTAGCCATCTGAAATCTGTGTGTGTATGGTGGGAAAAGAGATCCTATAATGAAAATGTGAAAATAGTACTTAAAGTGGCAGCATTTAATAATCTGGAGTATTCATATATGGACTTCATTTTCTAATACCATGAAAAGAGTAAAATACTATTTATGTTTAGAAATATGATCATTTTGTCCCTTTTAATACCATCTGAAAAGTGAGCCTAAGGATATAATCTGCATTATTAATGTACATCAACCATGTTAACAGGGAGGCCTAGCACCTGGGATGTGAAAGGAGAACATGGTGCAGAGTCCTGCTGACACTGGCCAACAATACGGTTTTTACTTCGACAGTCATAAGCCAGTGGTTTCCTGGGTTTAAAAAACCCCAACTCTTCTTCAAAGGAACAGCAATGTAGAATTCCAATTTGTAAAACAAATCTACCCACCCAGCCTTTCAGCCTTCCCTCCCTGCTCTGGGACAAGCCCCTGAGAGACTGGTTAAAAGCATAAATTCTATCTTTAATTCTTTAGTCGGGAATAAAAAACTCACACATCCCTGTAACACTGACTTCCAAGAAACTTAGCTAGGACTGGGTACTCACAGGCGTAAGATTCACAAAAGACCAAGTCAGTAATTCTGGTAGCTGAGTTATGGAAGTCAGCACTTCCCACGTGAAAACTGGACTGACTAGCTGAAACATTTATACAGTGTATGATGAATTTAACTGAAACAGATTTATACTGTGTATGATGAATTTCTGAGGTATTATAAAACACTGAATTTTTATGACCATACCTACTACAGCTAAACTTCCTAAGCTTGTTCAGGTACTTAGTTCCAGTTCATGAGGCTTATGAAAAATTATTAACTTAAGGCTGTTAAATCTTCCAACTTGAAAAGAATCTGTGGAAAGTTTCCAAGAGTTAGAGAATGCAGACAACACCAAGAGCTGCCTTCTCTTTTTGCCCCAGGTAAAAATGCCTCTTCAAATAACCTAATATTAGAGGGATGCTTGAAACCTATTTATTTTATTGTCAAGAAGAATAAAAGTAGCAGTACACAAAGTGTAGTCTGTAGAAAACTATTTTTGCACTAAGATATTATTTGCCTTTTTTACTGTCATTACTTTATAACTGGAGTTTTCAGAGGTTATATAATGTAAGATATTACAATATAATGAATGCAAAGCAGAGAATCCAACTGTCTTCTTTTTGCAGCAATTTGCAAGAAAGTGTAAAACAAATGTCACTTTTCTCTAATTTTTTTTTGGTTTGGAAAAATACATTTTTTCATAAAACATTTAACATGTATTTGTTTTATTATGTTTAAGTAAATTTATAAATAAATATTTAAAACCTTAGTTTTAATTTCTAAAACGGGAATTACTACCTACAAAAACAAAAAGTTTTTGGGGGTCTTCAATAATTTTTAGGTGTAGAAAATGGTTCTGAGACCAAAACGTTTGAGAACTGCCAGACAAAAGCAAAAGCTTTCTAAATATTTTGTATTGGGATCCTAAGTTACTAGGTTCAACCTTTATTAAATCACCTTTAATAATAATGTGTTTACTTATATGAGTCTGCACATAATCACAAGGAATCCAAATCTGTGAAATTCAAACTGTATGCTCTAAACAAGTGCTTAAAAATCTGCATCAGAATTATCAGTCTGTCCTTTTAGGTAACATAAAGCTTTTCCTTACTTGGGGAAAGAGTGGTCTTTCATCTCTTTTCTTTTTTAGACACTCTGCCATTAATCTCTTCATGGCTTTTGGACAGTTACTCCGTACCTTACTGAGATCTGGAGACAGATATCCTCGTCCCACCATAAAAATTATCTGGGGAGGGGAAAAAAAAAAAAGGCAAATCATATAATCTTGTAAATAAGTGAAAATACTGAAAATTCAACAAGTTGTGCATGTAAGACATGGACTTTTCTGTATGTACATTATACTTAAATAAAAAATCAAAAAGCACAATGCCACTAGTATTCAGTCTTATATATCATAGATTATGGGGAATCAATACTTAATGTGCTGCAAGCTGAAATCTTCATGATCCCACGAGTACTGCAAAGGTCTCCTAACTGCTTTCCACACTTGCAGTCTGCTTATCCAGTCCATTTTCCCACTGATTGGGTAACCATTCTGAAACACACATCAGATAGTACCTCTTCCATTCAACCAAGAGTTAACCTTTGGTTAACCAAAGTTAATCTGTTAGCAGTTGTTCTGGCATCTGAACTTTGAACTCTTTTGTTGAGGAAACTCTAATGGGGAGTTGAGTTATATAAGTCTGAGAACCAGAGTCTCCGCCAGAGAGATGAAGGTGAGTTGGGAACTAACATCTTCTGTTTAACAAAGTAAAAAGGTTTATCTTCCCTGGGTGCAGAGATTTGTAATTTTTCTGATTTCTTTCTTTTCTAATTTTCTGACTTGCGGTTCTTTTGAAAGTGGGCAAAGACAGATGTTAGCAGTCTTAAGTCTCAGGGAGAAGAGAGGGGTTTTGATCTTGGAATAGGTTCAGTAGGGGTAGACTGGATGCTCAGACCCTGATGCTGGGAGAGACTGAAGGCAAAAGGAGAAGACGACAGCAGAGGAGATGGTTAGATAGTACGACAAGACTCAATGGACGTGAATTTGAGCAAACTCTGGGAGATGGTGAAGGACAGGGGAGCCTGGAGTGCTACAGTCCATGGGGACATGACTTAGCTACTGAACAACAACAGAGGCTAAGGTGGAAAGAGGCAGTCAGAGATCCTTGGTTACAGGGCAGAATTGATGAATTTTAGGAACAGCCAAGTTTGATATCCTACTTTATGTTATTTCCAGTTTGGTGCTGTACTAACCCTTATTTAACTACACGCTGATTTGCCCGAGCACCACCAAAGTGAAGTTAGTTTAATTTTGCTTACCTCCTTTCCCATCTCCTCTGTCATAACTGCTCTTCTCCCACTTCATAACAGGCGTATCTTTTACCCATATGCAATTTAAATATATTGCACATCACAATGTATCGCATATATGACACTGTTATTGTGTGATATATTGCAATCACAATATATTGCATATATCACACTGTGCCAAGGTATAAAACTGCTCAGGGTACCAAAGGGACACTTTCAAATAGTGCTGTCTAACTGGACTCTAATGAATGGGTAGCAAATCCCTTTGTAAGACAATTGGTTTCCAATTATTTGCTTTCAGCAAAATCAACTGAATTGCCAGCTAATTATTAAAATAATTTTAATGACAAATTATTAAATAATTTTTGCTACGCAACAGAAAGTGTAGTTGATTTACAGTGTTGTGTCAGATTCTAGTTTACAGCAAAGTGATCCAGTTATATATATTCTTTTTCAGATTCTTTTCCATTACAGGTTATCATAAAATATTCCCTATGTTACACAGTAAGTCCTCATTGTTTACTAGGATTTTATTTTTAACTTAAGGACTTCAAAGTTCTTGAATGTTTCAGCCACAGGAGATATTATGTAGTTTCATTGTTTGATCATTTATGTTTAAGAAACATTTTGTCAGTTCCAATGGCATCTTTCAGCTTTCAACCTGTTGAACAGATCTCAGTTACATTTGTTTTATAGAGTTCCTTCTTATTGTTCAAAGAGCATTTTCATTGTGAGAGTTCACAAAATCTTCAGTTATGGCCATGTGCTTCTGATCCGTGGCTTTGTCTTTTTTTTTTTTACACATAGTAATATTTATTCTTTGAGACCATGAAAACACATTATCCATGATCCAGTTTCTCATTGTCCTTCTTGCCACTCATGTTTTCATTGCTCTTTTCAGACAGAGAGGTCTTATGGCCCATTATCATAGTTTTTTCCTTGCACAGACTTTAAAAAAATTAATTTAATTGGAGGCTAATTACTTTACAATATTGTGGTGGTTTTTGCCATACATTGACATGAATCAGCCACGGGTGTACATGTGTACCCCCATCTTGAACCTCCTCTCACCTCCCTCCCCACCCCATCCCTTTGGGTTGTCCCAGGGCACTGGCTTTGAATGCCTGCTTCATGAATCGAACTTTCACTGGTCATCTATTTTACATATGGTAATACACATTTCAACGCTCTTCTCTCAAATCACCCCACCCTTGCCTTCTCCCACAGAGTCCAAAAGTCTGTTCTTTACATTTGTGTCTCTTTTGCTGTCTTGCATATAGGGTCGTCATTACCATCTTTCTAAATTCCATATATATGCATTAGTATACTGTATTGGTGTTTTCTTTCTGACTTACTTCACTCTGTATACTAGGCTCCAGTTTCATCCATCTCATGAGAACTGACTCAAATGCATTCTTTTTAATAGCTGAGTAATATTCCATTGTGTATATGTACCACAAGTTCGTTATCCATTTATCTGCCGATGGACATCTAGATTGCTTCCATGTCCTGGCTATTGTAAACAGTGTGATGAACATTGGGGTACACGTGTCTCTTTCAATTCTGGTTTCCTCAGTGTGCATGCCCATCAGTGCGATTGCTGGGTCCTACGGCAGTTCTATTCCCAGTTTTTTAAGGAATCACCATTCTGTTCTCCTTAGTGGTTGTACTAGTTTGCATTCCCACCAACAGTGTAAGAGGGTCCTCTTCTCCACACCCTCTCCAGCATTTGTTGTTTGTAGGCTTTTTGACAGCGGCCATTCTGACCCGCGTGAGATGGTACCTCATTGTTGTTTTGATTTTCATTTCTCTGATAATGAGTGATGATGAGCATCTTTCATGTGTTTGTTAGCCATAGCTTTGTCTTAACTGACAATAACTTCTGTTTTTTAATAAAGCAAAGAAGAAATTCAATAGAAGCAATAAGTAGGTCAAACAATATAATCTGTGTGAAAGTTGACAAGTCTTGTTATTTTGGGGACTTGTGAAATAGTTTAAGATGGTTTTATGTGATCAACTAGTAGAATAGATACATATTTTCATATGCTTTCTTTTGAAAATTAAATTCAACTTTTAGAGTATTTTAGTGAAGTATAATTGGTTTTATAAAGTTAGAAGATTCAATTTTAATGACTCTTCTCCAAATAAATAACTTGCTATTTCTTTTAGTTTAATAAAACTATAGTATTTCTATGTATATATTTATATATTTTGAAGAAGGAAATGGCAATCTACTCCAGTGTTCCTGCCTGGGAAATCCCATGGACAGAAAAGCCTGGCACACTATAGTCCATGGGGCTGCAAGAATTGGACACGACTTAGCGACTAAACCACCACCATAGAAAGAGTTCAAATAACCAGTGACACAGTTATGGTAAAGAATTAATCTTGTCCACAGGGAGGGCTGGCTTTTATCTTTGGCTCCTAGAAGACCTTGGTTCAGTCCCTGGGTTGGGTTGGGAAGAGCCCCTGGAGGAGGAGTGAATGAGCGACCAAGTACCAGCACCACCTGGAAGGCAATCTCTGAGCCCTGGAAGGTCCTGCCTGATAAGAGTGCCTTTGTTTACCTGGGAGTCTTAAGATCATGTCAGACAGTCTTATTCTATCAGTGTGATTTACTGAGAGGGCTTTAAGTTATATGGTATCAGTTTGACCTCTGCAGGGGCTAAAAACTAAGGTGGTCAACTGTATCCATGTGACTGAGGCCTGAGAATAACTCTGGCCTCCAAGACTCCAGTGAGTTTCCCTGGCTAGCAATACTTCCTGCATGCTGTCACACGTGGCTGCCAGCCTCTGCAGGGGCTAAAAACTAAGGTGGTCAACTGTATCTATGTGACTGAGGCCTGAGAATAACTCTGGCCTCCAAGACTCCAGTGAGTTTCCCTGGCTAGCAATACTTCCTGCATGCTGTCACACGTGGCTGCCAGAACTTAGTACTGGCCACAACTGCACTGGAAGAGAACAACTGGAAGCTCCATATGTGACACTCTCCTGGATTCTGCCCTATGTGCCTCTTCCTGTGGCTCATTTTAACCTGTATCCTTTTGTTTTAATAAACCATCATGTGCGTATTAACAACTTCCAGTGAGTTCTGTAAGACTTAATGAGTTACTGAACCTGAGGGTGGTCTGCTGAACTCTGCATACAGTTGTAACAAAACTTCTGACTTTCCCATACGCTTATTAATATTTATTTGAACAATATTTCTCAGCACTTCTTTAAAAATAAAACTAGAGAAAGGACTGATGCTAAGTCCTAGCTTATTCTAGCAAAAGTCTTATTTTTCACAAATATATGGATGAAGAGAAACAAAAGTCCCATGTTGTTCATTAAAATACACATTCCCAATAAAATTTTACCTGTTTCTATATATCAAAACCTGTATGTTATTTTCATCAGGTATATATTAATAATTGTTAATAGATAATTTGTAATTTAAAAAGTTAACAGAGCCTAAGGTCACTGGCAACTTTTTTTAAAATTCTAAATTAAAATCCGTATTTTTTGTTGCAGAGATATAATCTGAGTGATCAATAAGAGGTTTTAAGGCATAAAAACATGTTACATTAGGAAAAAAAATTCACTGGAGAAAGAAAAATACAAATATTCAATAGTTTAAAGGCAAAAAAAGAGCCATGTAAAACTTGCAGAAATTTATATATATATATAATATTCACTCATACATGTTTTGTATGTATATACATACATATATATACATATTTTGGCAGCATTCTGCAATCTTAGTTCCCCAACCAGGGATAGAACCTGTGTCCCCTGCAGTGGGAGCACAGAGTTTTAACCACTGGATGGCCACAGAAGTTCTGAAACTTCCAAAAATTAATGAAGAGGTTTTATATTTTTTAAACAAGTAATGACGGTCAGTATTGAAATAAAGTATGACTTAGATTTTAATTGGTACATTTAAGTTATATAATTGCATTTTTTGGAAATGTCAATATAATATACTGAAAATTACATTCTTTGCAATGATTTAAACTTAAGGGAATGTCTTTCCTGGATGTAATTCATGGATAGGAAGTTAAACTGGCACTTATACTACAAAATCAACAGCTTGGTTTGAAATTCTGGGACTGGTTACTTTCATCCTCATTCTACACATCTACACTTGCACTCCGGGTATCCCTGCCCTCCATTCACTCCTGTTTTATTGGAGCACACATCTGCTCATCCTCAACATCACCTCCTGCACTGCCTCAACAGAACTGTGAACTCCCGTGAGAGCACAGCCTGTGTTTTACTCATCTTTGTATTGCTCTAAATCCCATACAGTAGGTATCACAAATTTTTTTATTAAAATAAAGTAGTTTGCATGTTGATAATTTATTGGCTTCCCTGGAGACTCAGTGGTAAAGAATCCACCTGCCAATTCAGGAGACTTAGGTTTGATCTCTGGGTCGCAAAGATCCCCTGGAGAAGGAGATGGCAACCCACTCCAGTATCCTTGCCTGGGAAATCCTATGGACAGAGGAGACTGGCAGGCTATAGAGTCCATGGGGTCACAAAAGAGTTGGACATGACTTAGCAACTGAACAACAACAAGAAGATACTTGTTATCATTCCCTGGTAATTGTCATATCCTGTCTCCTTTAGATCTTGTGGCTTAGAACCCAGCCACCATACTGTGAGAAAGTCCAAGGTTCCTGTGAAAAAGTCCTCACAGAAAGACCCATGTTGAGAAGAACTGAGGCCCCTGGCCCTTGGCCATGACTAAGCTTCCGGCTGACAGCTAACTGGTTAACTGGTCACACCTTCTCAGGTATGCAAATGAGCCATTTTGGAAGTAGATCCTTTACCAGCCAGTGAACTGACCACAGCCAATCCATGTGAAGCAGAGATAAACGCTCCACACTGAGATAAGCCCACCCTGCAGATTTATAGTTTAAGTCACTACATTTTAGGTGGTTAGTTGGTTATACAGCAGTAATAACTGGAATTCATGTGAAATATAAACATTATCTGTTATTTTCTTCTGAGATGACACTTCTGCTCCAAGAGAAAAAAAAAGTCACTATACCTAGCTTAACTGAGCACATTATTAATCCCAATTTAGTAGCGAAGCTGCACTGCAAGAGGTAAGATAGGGTGACTAGACAGAAAAACAGAATGATAAAGAGAGGGGAAAGGACAAAGCAATTTCTCAGACTTTTGGCACTCGGGTAAGTGAAATAAAAAGGCATGCTACTTGGCAAAGTCATATAGGGATGGTCATTCCTCAAGGAGTTAAGAGGCTAACAGAGATTCTTTAGTTCAATCTCTTATTTTTTTTTTTTTTATAAATTTATTTATTTTAGTTGGGGGCTAATTACTTTACAATATTGTAATAGATTTAAGATACCTAGAGAGGTGCAGTGGCCAGGTCATGCAGGTTGTGAGTCCAACATGTGCCATTACATCAGGCTGTTTGACCAGTCCTGTCTTGAATTTACAGGCAAAGCCTGCCACCTCAGACTACAGAGGGGTGAGAATATGGGGGAATGGGCTAAAGCAGCAGCTGTACCATCTCCCATGGAAAAAATAAAGAATATTCCTAGATTTTCAAACAGAAGTCCAGTCTAAGAGCCATGGAGATTAAAGTATGAGAAAGACAGAAAGAAAAATCAAATCAAGGAGATGGATGGAACACTACCTGGGGTTACTTCACTGAGGATGAATGACTAGAGTTTCTGATTCAAAAGAGGGAGTTCCATGAAAAGCACCACTTAAAGAAAGCAGACTAGAAAGTAATGAAGTAGAATGGGGATGGTGGGAAGAGTACACAATTCTTTCACATCCTTCTTCATCAAACACTTGGTTTCAGAATGGCAAGTTCCAGAAGGCTCTAGCTATACTACCAGAAAGAATTAACTAGTAAAGGCCTTACCCATCTGTTGGTCACTCACTTCTCTCATGGGAAGTAAGCCCTTGCACAGCATTTATTACACTCCCATGGAGGACAAAGCACCTAAAATGCCAAGAAGTGGATGAGTGCAGAACTCTGGGATGCTTTTTCCATATTTTGGAGACACTACTACTTATTTCCATAATATAACTTTATTATTTTATTAAAACAAACTTATTCACTGACAAACGGATTTCATCCAGATCTTAGGTTCGTAACTTTTTTATTATTTTTTGTCTATGATAAATCAACTAAAACTAAACTAAAATTCCCTCATAATTTGTCTAGAAGAATAGTATGGCTAGGAAAACTGAACATGGCACAGGGTATTATGCTGGATAGCTGAGTTAATAAGACTGTAAGAGGCAGAGCACGTGAAGCTGGTAAATTAGAGGCGATCTTGCTCCTCAGAATGCCATCATCGAATCAGTCATCTCAGTGATCTAGAATCTGTCACAAGGACAGTAAGTGCAATGTTTCAGTTATGTTCTTTAGCTTCTATTTTAGCCCACTCTGAATCTAAGTTTCATGGAGGCTTAAAAGAATCAGATCATCAGAAGCCAGGTCATAGATTTCTTTTTAACACTTAGAGCTATAATTCAACATTTTAAAGCTATGAAGTAGTTAGAAAGACCAAACAACAATTAAAAAAATTCAGTTTTAGACTGACTTAGGTGGAAATGTAGCCATTTAAAAAATCCTCAAGATAGAGAATCAAGGCCGTTGTTGAGTTAGGGTGATATGGTGATTCAATAAGTACACACAAGCATATGACAACTTAGATTACTTCTCTGATACTACATGATAGTTAAAAATTCTTAGCGAGAAAGCTACCAAGTATCTCTAGAAAGCTTCAGTATTACCAAAAAGATTGACAGTTGAACTGCTGACCAAAAAACGACTCAAGGAAGCATTATACATTAAAAACTATCATTTCATTAGGTTGGGAGGTTATGCTCAAACACATACAACATTCATGCTTTTTTAAAGACTTTACACTGGTGACTCCCCATGTGTGTTAGAAACGCCCAGCAAACCCATTAAAATGCTGATGCCTGGACCCCACCCCACTGAATCAGCACCTGCTCCAGCATCTTCATTTTTAAAACAAATTATCCTGGCGATTCACATGCAAATCACAGCATAATGTACAAATACTACTTTAATCCCAGTTTATATGGTCAACTATTGTTTTCTAATATATTAACAGTGTAACCGCTGCAATCTCTCTCCACACACACACACCCACACTCTTTTAAAATGTTGAGGTATATGAGGTAATTTCAGTAAAAACAATTCATTTTTCTTGACCAGTGTTAAAAGCCCAGGTGAATGTAGCGCGGCTGGGACCAAAATGACCAAGCGCTGCACGCGGCTACGCTGACGCTCTGGGAGAGCAGGAGCTGAGGAAGAGGGAAGTCAATAATTCCCTCCTGCTTGAATTCTTACCACAGGAAAATGAAGCACGATGTAACAGTCCTTTCATATAGCTAGCTTTAAAAGTCTAAAAAGTAGGGAGAAATCTTAGCAATTTTAAAAGGATTTGGTATCAAGAAATTCACAGCCGAGAACCTGCTCAGACCTGACTGCACAGTCTGTGACAGAGGAAAAGGCCTAAGCCCAGATGCTACAGTACTGTGTGTGGTCATGAGGCAGGAGCCAGATCCAGCACTGTGTCTCTAGCTTCTAGTCAGGAGAGCAGGAGGTTCACTCCACTGCAACACTGAAGAATGGTATTTCAAGGGAAGCTCTTACACGCTGCTATTACTGTCAAAAGTACTGAACAAAAGGTTCTAAACCCAAGATCAAGAGTTCTATTCTTCATGCTTACCTGGGATCCCAGACCTCTTTGCTACAATGAATTGGAGCCTCTCGACAAATAGTAAAATGAACCCCAAGAAATGGTGGATATTTACCTGGTCCCTGTTGTTGATATTTGAATAAGGTAACTGTCCGGTCATCAATTCATACAGAACAATCCCAAATGCATATACATCTGACTGAAAGCTATATGGGTTTTTATCTTGCATTCTGATTACTTCTGGTGCCTGGTAGAATATAAAAAGAAAAATATTCTTGTTTATTATTCACATCAACCAAATAAAGACTGAAAACCAAATTATTATAATTCTCAGAACAATGTTTTTATCATTAAATAACCTATGTAAAATATGTAACCAATTCTCTTATTTATGGCCAAAGAAAGAAAACTGACTATCAAAGATAAACAAAAAACAAATGTTCCGTAAACTCTGAGAGAAGCAGAGATACTGAGATTCCATATACATTATTAATATTTAAAAAATTTTAATAGCTGCCCTCTTCCTATGCAAAATACCATTACTGCCATTTGAATTTTTCCCATTACTTTTCCTATTAAGAGTGAGTTCCCACTTTCCATTACTGACTCAGGAAAGAAACCCTAGACCTGTCATTATGAGATGTTTGGAAGTAGCATAACCACTATGGTAATCGCCTGAGAATTTAAGTTTTCCCATTGGTACAAATGATTCTCCTCATCTCAGCACATCTTAGACAATCATGGTAAAATTTCAAGACTGATACTTTCAAACATCTTTCCTGTCTCCAAAAGCAGTATAATTATGCCATGGATGCTTTATTAACAAAACAACAGACAGTAGGTAGATTTAGTAGAAAATGGTATGAAGATTCTTTTGGCTGCTGCTTCTTGGGCAAAGATACAGACCTAATCATATTTGCTATATTTTTACACATTTCAGTTACTATAGTCTATAACTAGATTCCTTATTAGCCATTTACATGCAATACAATAAATGGTTGATTAAATATTAGCTTTAAAGAGTTCCTTCACCTTGCATCTTCTGTACTGTTTCATTGGGAAGAAATTAGAGAAACTGCAGGGTAACAAGACTTTGTGAAAACATGAGTCTGATACCAAAACTAGGATGAGCTGCAAAAATGGCCCAAAGACGTGGAGCAAGATTCCCAGTTAGTGGTCAGGGTAAGGCAGGGCAGACTATCTTACAAGGAGTGACAGCACTCTTCAGTCTTTCCTGCAAAACAGAATCACCTGTGCAGCCTTTCACCTCTCAACATCATAGTAGCTCAGTAATACACCATCAGAGTCTAGGGATGGGAACAGTTTCAACTGCTAGTTTTTATAGCTCCCCAGATGACTTAAAGTCCACCAAGGTTGAGAACCACTGAGGAAAGATGTATGGGAGATCCAGATGCGAGTAAAGGATGGGGTGGGGTGGGGTGTGGTGAAGGTGACATCTGCTTGGTTTGTCATGTATTTTCTTGATAACTGTTCTTGGTAGTACAGTGCAAACTAAACCCCATACAACTGTGATGTAATGAACAAGCCTTATTAAGAGGCTGGTTATGATACAGACATAATATTCAAAGCCAGGATGCAATTTCTGTGAGGAACAGTTGAAGAACTGCCTTCTTGAAATTTAGTTTTACTTCACTGCTCTTGGTAGATGGTTTGATGAAAAGTCATATGTGATCTATTTATAAGAAATGCATGATTTATCCTCAATTAATTTAGTAACTTATAAAAATTTTCACAAAAGGTTTTCATATTTAAGATATAAATAAAGCAAGATTGAGAATACCACTGTAAATAATTCAGGGACTTACCTAACCTTTGGTTCTGACCAAGTTCTTCTCTCCTAGTCTATGGATGTTCCTGTTTATGAAGGCAATATCAACTCAAAAGGAATTTTACTCAACAATTAAGTGTACTACTGACTAACCTCTCATCTTAAAACTCAGCTTGCTAGAATAAAGGATGAACCCATCTGCCCAGGTATCAACAAAAAAGAAATTAAAAGAAAATATAAAACAATGCATAATAGTCTATAAACTGTATAATCTAAGGTTTTTGGAAAAGGACAAACCTGGAAACTTGACTGAGCCTAACTTTCCCACACTAGTTAAAATAAACACACCTTTAAAACATGTATCAACTGTTTCTTTGTAATTGTAGATTTTGCAATTTCACCCCCTCCCAGGATACATTGTTATCTTTGTTACAAGGTGTATGCCTTAAACGTGTCTGAGATCCAGATTACAATGATTAATTAGCTTGTTTATAATTATTTATTAAAACAAACATATATTAAAGAAAAATATAGCTAGCTCTAATTACTAAATCCCAGAAAAGGCATTCAAAATCCATTAGTTCAACTCAGTGTTAAAGATGGAAAGACTGGGAGGAGGTCAAGAAACAGGCAGGTTAAGAGTCAAAAGTACGAGAGTACAGACCTCTGGACTCCAAGTCCAATGCCAACCCCCTTCCACCTTGCCACTCATGCTAATGCCAGTTATTATAAGAAATCATAGCCAAATTTAACCCCAGGCTTATCTTGACTAATTCAGAATCCTCTTAGAACTGCTACAGATAAGTTCAGGAAATTCAGGCAAATATGGCTTTGAAAGCCCTTGCAGTTTTGCTATTTCGAGCAGGTGTCCCAAAGTTTTATTGCAGATTCAGCTATTCAAAACTTAAAACTGCACTAACAGTTTTGGAACATCCTGTATTCAACTTGGAGCACAGGTTCTCAAACTTTTTGGTCTCAGGATTTTTTGTCTTAAAAATTATGGAGGGCCCCAAGAAGTGTCTGTTTATGTGGATTATACCTATGGCTATTGATCATATTAAAACTTAACTGAGGAACTGTTAAAATATTTATTAAATTATAAAACAACCATTAGCCGTTAAGACAGATTACCCTTTTCTAAAAAAAAATGAAAACTAGATTTTCAAAAACAAAGCTTAGTGAGAAGAATAATACTGCAATTTTTTTTCCTTGCCATGCCACAAGGCATGCAGGATCTTGGTTCCCCCACCAGGGACTGAACCTGTGACGCTTGGAGTAGAAGCATGGAGCCTTAATCACTGGACTGCCCGGGAAGCCCCTGTAGTTCTTTTTGACTGGTTTAACAGCAGCCAGCTATGGTCACATATTCACTTATGCATTCAATCTGTTGTGATGTGTTGAACAGTATGAAGAAAAAGCTAGTCTCACAGAGGATGACCTTGGGAAACCTTAAAGGGTCTTAAGGACCCTCTTGAGAAGGGCTGGCTTAAGAAAAGCCCTATGACAGCCCTTTTCACAGCCTGCTGAAAGGAACTGAGCAAAAGTTTTAGTTCCCTCTTCTTATAATTTCTCTTTCTTCTTTTCCACAAAGCAGAAATAGGAATAAAGAAAGAACAAGAAGGAGCTATGCAGGGCACACAAAGCTGACAGTGTTAAAAATCTACCTTTCATTTTTCTTTTTCTTTTCCCAGCTGCCCATAATTATACAGTTCTTTCTAGTCTAAAGAAAGCAACTTTCCAATTTAGGCTTAAGTAAGATTGTGAAACAGTCTTTTCTTAAAAGGAGTAGTTCTTTTATTGAAACCTTAATAATGGCTGCAGATCACACCTACTTTTAAATTGCGTACTTGTTTTTTTTTGAAACAGCATACACAGAACATTCTAAACACAAAATATTTTAGAGAGACAATTCTGAATAAAACTTAGGCAGTGCTTATAAAAGATACATTCTTTTGTTTAAGATATACTGAAGCCGGTTCCATAATATTCTTCCTAAAGATAAAATTAAAATCTAATTTATATACAAATAAGATCAACATTGGTTTTTGTGAATACTGAGAACTATGAGAACACTATAGTTGAAATCTTCAATGACTTTCTAATAACAGCATCTCAGGGGCCAAAAATTTAATTAATGGAGAAATAGCCTCAATTCTTACCATCCACAAAATGGATCCAGACAACTGTTCAAACTGATGGGACCCACTCCATCGAGATTTCACTGTGGCTAGACCAAAATCACCTATTTTTACTGTGAGGTCTTCATGAAGAAAAATATCTGAGGTGTAGTAAGTAAAGGAAAACAACAGTTCTCATTTTCCTATCAAAGCAAGCATTATGAAGATTTCAGGTATGAGATATAATTTCCACAATTCTTTATTATGATATTCTTTAAAAGGAAGTATAGTACTTCGCATTTCCTTTTAAAGTTAATAAATATGCTTTAAAAATAGTGTTATTTGAACTGTATGACCTGCTTTTAGGATTTTTGGTGCCTGAAACGTGGTAAGATGAGGTAAGCTGTTTTCCTAAGTTTGTCGGAGACCTTGAGACTTCCCCATCGGATTTTAGTAAAAGAGGCCCAAATATCCTCCTGGCACTGCTAGGAAGGCTATAAAGCTCTTCACTGGCACTGAGGCACCTGGCAGATCAGGTTTGAATATGGGCTCATGGAGGAAGAAGGAATGTTATGTTTTCCTCACCTCATTGTTATATAATGTAGAGCCGCAAATTACATCTCAATGACCACTGAACAAGGTCAGAGCACTGAAAGAAGCTAGTAGATAGCTACAAAACTATGCATGTTATAGTGCTTACAGAACATAAACAAGCAATCACAGTCCTACTATCATAAGGACTTACTAGATTTTTTTTTTTGCAATGGTTAGCTGTTCAAAAACCAAAAGCAGGTTGTAGTATCGTGTACTACTACTACCCTCTTGTGCAAACCCATTTATTGATTCCCTTTACAGTGTACTGTTGAACTCTGCGTGAAAACTGTTTTTACATAATGTGAAGATAAAATGCAGGAGAAAAGGTCAGGATGTTTTCAAACTTCGCAGACAAGTTCAGGAAGGATACTATTACTCTTGAGGTCTCTGTGGATGATTGACTTGGCGTGTAAGTAACTGAAAAACAAAACATCATTTTAACCTGAGGAGGGCTAATGACTCTGGCCTCAGTATCTATAGAACACATTTAGGGGTGTAAACAAAGATTTATTTAGAATCATGATACAACTGCAAACTGCACATTGTGATAACCCCTTTATAGAAGAAACAGTAAAATAGACTGCAAGTGAACTGAGGATTTTAGGAACATATTACTATTATGATACAACCAAAATCTTTTTTTCTATTTAATGACTTTGCTTTATCTTTTACTATTTACCAATACAAACCTTCTACTCCAGTCACGTCTATTTATCCAAGTCCTTTAAGTATACCTTGGTATTTAATCCCATCTCTGTGATCAATGCTCCCCTCCCACACCAAATTAGCTTTCATTCTATTCTCCACTGAATCAGACTTATTCCTTAAGACTGAATATATGTTCTGACTCCTAGGTGAAGTCTTCCGCAAGACTCAACCATAAGTGAAGTGATCTTTCCCCTGTTCAGTTACGTAGTAATTACTGTAACAATTTGATTCATGTTTGTTTTTTTTTTTTACCTATGTTCACTTTCTATTTGGAATATAAACTCCATTTGATAAAATAAAATCACTTTTAAATGTTGTGTTATATGTTCTTAAAATACCTTCTTAAAACTAGTGAGGAACTTTCTACTGTAATGGACACAGTGAATCTATTTGAAAGTCAATGATAAATTTAAATCATCTGTTACCCCTAAAAACTGTCTCAGTTGAGTTTATTGAGGGAAAGAGCTGTGTCTGGTTTACTTCTGTTTATCCCCAGTGCCTAGTAGCGTGCCTGGCATGTGGTAAGTATTCAATACATATACGCTGAATCAATGACAATGAGATAAATATAATGTCCTAGTGAAGGTTATTTTTCTTCCTTTAACTGTAGGAACAACACATATATGAGACTTCTGAAATCTAACGATGACTATTAGGAAATAAATTTTGCCTTAAAGTAAGACCTTAAAATTCAAATGATATAATCAAAATTATATAATGAACACTGTTAAAAATAAAACATTTGCAAATAATTAACTATTTATGCTTTCTCATCTTCAATTTCCTCATCCAGAGATCAAGACTTTGAAATTTTTTTCTGACAAAATTTTTATTTATAATTACTGCTTATACCAAGGCAACTCCTTCTCCTCCAATTACTCTTACATTATACTGTTTATTTCCTTCACAGCATTTATCACAATCTGAAATTATCTTACTGTCATGATTTTTTAGGCTGAGAGTTTGATATGCTACATCACACTCACTCTTCCATCAAAAGAAAACACGGTTATGTTATAGGCCTTATATGCTTGAAAAGTTCTGCAGTGACATAGAAAGGTTCAAAAAGGAGGAAAATGAGTCAATCAAAAGCTGTTCCAAGATGGGGAGACCTTATCCTCATTAGAAAGGAAAGCGGACAGGTCACGATACTGGTGGTGGAGTTTGGGGCTTCAGTTAGCTTATTAGTCTTTAGTACACAGAAAAGGTGTGGTCTCTGGAAAGAGGTCCTGTCTCCTTTGGAATTAAAGACAGCAACAACAAATGGGTGGTACATATGAAAACAGAGAGGCATGATGAAGTTACAAGATGGGAAGAGATAGGTATTCCTGATGGATAGTATCAATCTTTTCAACAAATTCGATACAAAGAAATACACCAAGAATAATGTAGATAGAGATGTAACTAGAGGGTTAAAGAGAGAAAATTTCTGACCAGGAAAGTACTAGATAATTAACAAGATATAAATATAATGGCTGAGCTAGTGATATATAATCGTAAACAGCATAAATCTATTATAGGCCAAGTTGCATACAGCTGCACCTTGAACTAATACTACTTTGTCCTTATGTAATCCGTTATTGTTTAGAAATTGCTCTACTAACTTGTATTTCATTTAATAAACTCTCTTTCTGCAACACTTCTATAACAAAAGCAGCAAAAGAGCAGAAATCCTGGTCTATATAATGGAAGGTTGGAAAGAGGATGACTCAAACTCCTCAGCTGGAAAAGAGGGATGAGTATCATACCTCAATCCCTACATAATATTCCAGATATAGGCTGACCCTAAACCATGATTTTCTTAAGCATCAACCAGTCACAACGTAAGATGCCACACCCCACACAACTGGCTGAGGGTAAGGAAGGGAGCAAGAATAAACTGACTTTGCTATAGATGATACAAAAGTCTATCCATTATGTAGGACAGTTACACTGGAACTCCTTCTAACCTTTCAAAGATGTCAAGGAGAACCCTATAAGTTTATAAAAGTAGTGCTTAATTGCTCAGTCATGTCCGACTCTTTGTGACCCCATGTACTGTAGCCTGCCAGGCTCCTCTTTCCATGGAATTCTCCAGGCAAGAATACTGGAGTGGGTTGCCATGCCCTCCTCCAGGGGATCTTCCCAGCCCAGGGATCGAACCCAGGTCTCCTCCATTGCAGGCAGATTCTTTACCATCTGAGCCACCAAGGAAGTCCATATAAGTAGTAGGAAAGAAAAAACATGTTATAAACTAAATGAATATCATGCTCTTCATAGGTTTCTGTTAGGAGTCTCCTTCCCTGAAGAAAAGTATCCATCTACAGAATCAATTTAACCTTAAGAAGCTGGCACATCAGTTAGTAAAATTTGTTCTCTATGCTGTTTCTTTCAAGGTCTTATGCAAGATTCAATTTTTCAGCAGTCTTTTCAGACCACACTATGATGCCCTGACACCAAACTAAAAAGCTTCTGCATAGCATAGGAAACCACCACCAAGATGAAAAAGCAACTTACCAAAGGGGAGAAAGTATCTGCAAATCATGGATCTATAGGGGATATCAAAAAATAAAAAGAACTCACATCTCAGTAACCAAAAACTCAATCAATCATTTTAAAAATAGGCATTTTCCCAAAGAAGATATACAGATGGGCCAACAGGTACATACATGAAAAGGTGTTCAACATCACTAATTACCAGGGAAATGCAAACCAAAACCACAACAAAATATCACGTTGTATCTGTTAGAATGGCCATTATCAAAAAGGTAAGAAATGCCAAGTGTTGACAAGGAATAGGTAAGGGAATCTTTATGTACTGTTGGTGGGACCATAAACTGGTACAGCTGCTATGGAAAACAGAATGGAGGTTCTGCAAAAAATTAGACACAGAATTACCATATGATCTAACAATCCCACTTTGGGGTATATATATCCAAAAAAATTTAACTCAGGATCTCAAAGACACTTGCACCCTCGTGTTCACTGCAGCATTATTCACAGCAACCAAGACATGGAAACAACTGAAGTGTCCATCAATGGATAGAGAAAATGTTAACACACACACACACACACACACACACACACACACACAGCAATAGCATTCAGCCATAAAAAATAAGGCTATCCAGCCATTTATGACAACATGGATGGATCTCGAGGTCATTATGCTAAGTGAAACAGGCCAGAGAAAGACAAATACTGCATGATGTCACTTACTTTTGGAATCTCAAAAAACAGAAAAAGCAAAACAAAACCCAAATTCCTTTCATCTTCCTTATGGTGGGAAAATATGTTGATTAAATCAGCCACTGTTATTATGGCAGCTACAGCCACTCTACTGACTCCTATTAAAATTATATCCAACTACAGCCCTAGAGAGTTGTTGTTCTTGCATGGCTCCTACAAAACCATTTCCCTTATCCAAAATTTGTGTACTTCTCTTTTTCGGACTTGAATAAGATTTCATATTTTGCATACATGGCCTATGTGTGCTCAGTTGCTCAGTAGTGTCTGACTCTTTGTGATCCTATGGATTGTTATCTGCCAAGCTCCTCTGTCCATGGGGATTCTCCAGCTAAGAATACTAGAGTGGGTTGCTATGCCCTCCTCCAAGGGATCTAGCCAACCCAGTGACCAAAACCAGGTCTCTGGCATCACAGGCGATTCTTTACTGTCTGAGTCACCAGGAAGTCCTGAGACATGGCCTGTAATTGTAGCTTATTAAAGTTCTAGTTTTCACTAAAAAATAAGTTTATCAGCATGCTAATGATGCCTTCATCTAAGTAATGTGTAAATATATGCTAGTCATATTTAAGAGAAGAGCAAGGACAAAACTCTCCTAGCGTAAGAGCTTCAGGTATGGTAATTATACAGTTATGGACCTAGTTAAATTCTTCATGTGTGTTACACATCTCTATTTTATCCTCAAGAATATCATGAGAGATTTTAGTCAACTACTTTGCTGAGATTCAAATACTGCGCCTACACCATCTGCCCAAATTATCAGTCTAATCTATTTATAAAAGCCTCAAGTGTCTCTCACTCATTTGCTGCTGTTTTCTTATACTTTCAGCTATTTCTAAAATCAAGCAACTGACCTACACACACATTAGCATTTTAGTCCTCTTTCATCTAATGCTACACAATTTGAAATAAGTTCATCAGTCTTTACACAGCAAGATGAATCTCTCCTCTGACACCAACGGAGAATTGTTAGCAGCTGATTGGACTGGAATGCGCGATGGTGGTGACAAGGTGTTATTTTATCCAAATAGAGTTTCAAATCCCAGTCTTCATTCTACTTTGATGTTTTCCTCATCCCTTATAATCAGTGTAGAAGGTAAGCAAGACTTCAGGGAATGCCATTCTGCCAGTCTTACGTAGTTAGTAATCATTTACCACATTAAAATGATGAAAGTCCCTAGTAAGTGGAGATCACACATTTTTCAGTTGTACTCTACAGTGGTCTAAATTCAATTTTTACTTAGATTTTTCAGTTTCTCTCACTTTAAAAATCTGATTTACAGAGAAGTGTAACCAGTATACAACACAAAATGTACCCATTTAGTATGTACAGTTTAAAGAGTTTTTGGCAGACACATAAGTATACTTGTCTAAAGACCAACCATAATCAAGGTGAAGAATATCCATCACCCCTAAAGTTTCTTCATACATTTCTACAATTAATGGTACCTCCCTAGGCTCAGGCAACCATTGATAATGATTTCTATTACTAGCAATTAGCTTTACCTTTCCTAGAATTTCACATAAACAAAATCACTTGGCTTCTTTTGCTCAGCATGATTTGGAGACTCACACCCTGGCTGCATTATAGTATTAGCATGGATAGATATACCATAACTTAACCAGTTAGTTGTCAGACATTTGGGTTGTTGTGTTTTTTGGCAATTATGAATAAGACACTATCTATAAACATTCATATAAACATTCATATATGAGTCTTTGTTGCTGACTTGTTTTCATTTCTTTTGGGAAGTCAGTGAGATTAGAATTGCTCATATGGTTAATTTTAATTTGAAAAGAACCTGCCAAAGTGGTTGCACCATTTAAGATCCTTACCAGCAACACGTAAGAGCTCTGGTTACTCTTCATCCTTGCTAATATTGGTATTGTTGGCTCTGATTATAAGCACTCTAGCAGGTGTGTGGTGGTATCCTGTCCATCTTTAATGTCTAACATGTTGAGCATCTTTGCATGTGCTTATTTGCCATTCTTTCATCTTCTTTAATAAAGTACTCCAATTTTTTGCCCCTTTTTTCATTGGGTAGTTTGTCTTATAACTAAGTTGTTAAGAGTTCTTCATATGCTTTGGATATAATTCTTTTACCAGATAATGTGTCCTGCAAACATTATCTTCAAGTCTGTGGCTTGTCTTTTCATTTTCTTAACAGTGTCTTTTGAAAAGCAAAAGTTTTAAATTCTGATGAAGTCTAATTTATTAATTTTTTCTTTTATGGTTCTTAATTTTTGTGTCATAAGAAATCTTTACCTATCTTTAGGCTACAATGATTTTCTCCTTTGTTTCTTCTAGAGGTTTTAGATGTTCAGCTTTTAGTCTTAGGCCTTTGATCCATTTTGAATGAATATTCATGTCTTGTGCCAGAAAAGGGCCAGTTATTTATCCTATTTGGATATACAGTTGTTCCGGAAACATTTTATTTTGTTTGTTTTAAAATATTTATTTGGCTGTGCCGGGTCTTAGTTACATGGGATCTTTGCTTTTCCTTGCACATGAGTTGTGGCGCGCATGTTCTTTGGTAGTGACATGTAGGATCTAACTCCCTGCCCAGGGATGGAACACAGGCTCCCTGCATGGGGAGCGAGGAGGCTTAGTCACCAGAGAAGTCCCAGGATGAAGATTTTGTGAAAACTGGCTCTAGGGGGCCAGTTCTGGGAAAAGTGGATTGGGAGAGGGAGCTTCTGAAGGAGGGTGATGCAGGGGTCATGCACTCTGAGGAGAGGAAGATTCTGGGGAGAGTAGGCGGGAGTTGGGGGGGTGGGGAATAGGGGGCCCCCGAGAGGAGGGAGATAGATTCAGGCAAAGAGGGGGTGTAAGGAGAGAGCTCTGACAAGGGGGATTTGTGAGTGGGCCTCTGTGAGAATTCTGGGAGGAGGAGACTGAAAGGAAGGAAGTTTTGGTGAAAGCTAGATTCTGGGGAAGGGGGCTTTAAGAGGAAAAGGACTCTGGGGGAGGATAAGGAGGTGGATTCCAGAAGGTTAGGGGGATTCTGAATCCTTCCAGAATTCTTGGAGAGGAATTCTAGAAGAGAAGACGACTGCTGATGGTGAAGCTGTAAGACAAGCCTCCTCTGAGGGGGCTGAGAATCAATCTCCAGTAACATTTTTTGAAAGGACTATCCTTTCTCCATGAACTGCCCTGGCATCTTGGTGTTTAAAAAAAAAACAAAAAAAACTACTGATCACAGACATAATAGATATATTTCTAGACTTTCTTTCCTGTTTTATTGAGTCACACATCTATCATTAATAATTACACTGTCTTGACTACTGTGGCAGCTTATAGAAAGTTTTGAATCTCACATTAAATGTCCTTCAACTTTGTTCTTTTCAAAGCTGTCTGACTGACTAAAACTGACTATTCTTGCACTGTATTTCCATATGTTTTAGGATCAACTTGTAAATTTATACCAAAATCCTGCTGAGACTGGGGCTGTACTGAACCTTTAGATTCTATAGATCAATTTGGAAAAAACAGACATCTTAATAATACTGAGTTTTCTAGTCCATGAATATGATATCTGCATGTCCTGTTTCCTGGCTGGGACTCACATTAGAGAGGGTATAATCTCCCTTTGGAAAATACTCTCATTGTAATTAAGTACAACACTGGCCTGAAGAGACTGAGAGTGTACTGTAAACACAGAATATCATGATATTGATGGAATAGCAAAAACCATGCTATTCTTAGAATAGCATTCATAAGCTCAAATACATAAATTCAGAAGCATGGTATTTGTTTATTTATAAGAGCAAGACAGCCAACCGTGGGAAATGGTACGTACTTCAACTACTGCTGCTGGAGCAACTGGATACCCACATGGGGAAAATCTTCAATCCTTGCTTCATACTAATGCCAAGTAGGTGGAAGAACTAAAACTAACAGCAAGAATTGTAAAACTTCTATTAAAAAACCAAAGAATTACTATCACCCTCCTGTACATGGAAAGTATTTTCAAGTTCTCAGGATATTTTTACATCATTTGATTTTATAACCTTTGCGTTTCTTTGTGAGGCAAGCAAAAGGGCAATAAGGTCACTTTTGCTGATGGGAAAACCAGAGCCCAGAGGACCTACGTGCTGTGACCAGAAAGGCGCAGAGGAAAGGACATGGGTTGTGAATGTGCAGATCTGGCTCTGAGAGCCAACTGTATCACTTACTAGCCGTATAACCTTGGGTACATGACATAATTCCTGAAGCTCTGGATTTCTAACATGTAAAATGGAGATAATGTTTGCCTTCATAGATTCTTTCTTTCATTTATTTAACACATATTTATTGAAGGCCCACTCTGTGCTAAGCAACAACTGTTCTAAGTCTTGGAAATTAAGCAGAAAATCCCTATCCTAAAGGGGCTTGCATTTTAGTACAGAAGATATGAAAAAGATGCAAAGAAGTAGGTGGGAAACAGAAAATGCTGAGTTTCAGGGGGTTGTAATTTCAGGCCAGGGAAGGTCTCTTTTCAAAGGACATCTTGAGTAAAGATTCAAAGGAGGAGAGGGAGAGAGTCGTGCAGATATGCGATAAGAACACAGCAGGCAGAGGGAAGAGCAAGGGCAAAACCCCACGGCAGCTGTGTGCTTCCTGCGTTCTACAAATAGCAAAGGCAATCTGGCTTGGATGAGAAAGCAAGAGGCAGAAGAGTAGTAACTCAGTTGAGAGAGGTAGTAAAATAGGCAGTGGGGGAGGGAGGGAGGTGGTGGTGACATTCTAAGAACTATTATAAGTACTCTGGCTTCCTTTCTGTATGAAATGTGAAGACACTGGAGGAGCAGAAGAGCAACATAATCTGACTGAAGTCTTCAAAGGACTACTCTGGCTACTAAGTTGAGAATACAATGAAGGTGGGTAAGGGTGGAAGTAAGGCACTCACCCAGGCAAGAGGTAACTGTGGCCTGAATCAGGGTAACAGCAGAATAGGTGATGAGGAGCTGTGAGATTCTTGCTGCGGTTCAGTCTCTAAGTCGTGTCTGACTCTTTACGACCTCATGGACTGCAGCACACCAGGCTTCTTTGCCCTTTACCATCTCCTGGAATTTGCTCAGATTCATGTCCATTGAGTCGGTGATGCTATCTAACCACCTCATCCTGTCAACCCCTCTCCTCCTGCCTTCAGTATTTCCCAGCATCAAGGTGTTTACCAATGAGTCAGCTCTTTGCATCAGGTGACCAGAGTATTGGAGCTTCAGCAACAGTCCTTTCAATGAATATTTAGGCTTGATCTCCTTTAGATGGACTGGTTTGGTCTCCTTGCAGTCCAAGGGACTCTCAACAGTCTTCACCAGCACCACAGCTCAAAGGCATCAATTCTTCAGCACTCAGCCTTCTTTATGGTCCAGTTCTCACATCCATACATGACTACTGGAAAAATCATAGCTTTGATTATACAGATGTCTGTCAGCAAAGTGATGTCTTCGCTTTTTAATATACTGTCTAGGTTTGTCATAGCTTTCCTTCTAAGGAACGTCTTTTAAATTTCATGGCTGCAGTCACTGTCCACAGTGATTTTGGAGCCCAAGGAAATAAAGTCTGTCACTGTTTCCATTGTTTCCCGTCTATTTGCCATGGAGTGATGGGACCGGATGCCATGATCTTAGTTAGTTACTGTTTTCTTTTTATGTTGAGTTTTAAGCTTTTTCACTCTCTTCTTTCACCCTCACCAAGAGACTTTTTAATTCTTCTTCTCTTTCTGCCATTAGAGTAAGATCCTAGATATACTTTAAAGATAAAGATAACTGGAGCTGATTAATAGATTGGTAGTATGGTATAAGAAAAAGAAAGACGTCAAAGACTAGGAACAAAATGTCAGATATAAGCAGCCTAAGAAGAGAGCTGCCAGTTACTGCGATGAAAAGACTGCAGGAAGGGCAGGCTTGAGGAAAAAAATCAGAACCTCAGAATCAGACATATTACATTTGAGACGTCCATTAGACAATCAAGAGATGTTAAGCACAGTTAGATATGACAGTATGGAGTTCAGAGGAAATGAATTAGCTGGAGACTGCCATAGAAATGGAAATTAAACGGTATTTTAAGTCATGAAACTTGATGAGATTACCAAAGGACTATTTCAGTATTTAGAGAGGTTAAGGAGTTGAAGAACTAGCTGAGAAGGAACAGATAGTAAGGAGAAGGGAAATCAGGAGAATATAAAGTAATGCTTCTCAAACTTTAGCATGATTAATGATTAGAATCACTTAGGGATCTTGTTAAAATGCAGCCTTCAATTCAGTATGTATGAGGTGGTGTTTAAAATTCAGCTTTTCTAAAAGGCTCCCAGGTGGTAGAGTTTAAGGGATTAAGAAGAGGTTTCATGAAGAAGAGTGTGATCAACTGCATTATATACTTCTGATGGTTGAGGACTTAGTATTTAACTACTGGATATGGCAACGTGGTAACTATCTTATTAAGAGATATTTCAGTGAAGTGTCAGGGGCAAAAGCCTGACTGGAGTGGGGTCCATGAAAAAAGGGAAGGGAAGAATTTAGAGAGTGTGTTAGGACAACTCAGTTGAGACGTTTTACTATAAAAGAAAGAAGAGGAATGAAGTGATAGCTTGAGAGGGAAGTGGGGTCAAGAAAAGGACTCCCACAACTTCCTTATTATGAAAACTTTGATGCATAGAAAAATGAAAAGAATAGTATAATAAATAACCTATGACTTGCACCTAGGTTTAACAGTTGTCAATATTCTTCCAAATGTACATAAGAAAGATGTTTTAAAACACAAGAAAATCCAGTAGAAAAGGAAAATCTGATGTTGAACAGGAGAGCACTACTCAAAAGTTATCAGTCTGTAGGAGAAAGGCGATGGTATGTGGGCACAAAATGGAAGGACTGGCTTTTACTCTTAACAATGAGACAGAAAAATTGAGTATGAATGTAGGTAGGTAGGAAGATATTGTGGTGGGTGTTTCTAATAGTTAATAAAATGGCAAGCAAGGTTATCAGCTGACAGTACTTGGAGAAGATATTGGAGGACTAAGGATAAAAGAAGTATGACAAGGTCTACGAGAGAGAAGAGCAAAAACCCAGGGAGTGGAAGTATGATGGCTGCATGGTGTTCAGGGCCCATTTAGATGCTGAAAGGACTAACGAAACTGAAGAAGCAGAACAGTGAAGAGGTCAAGGAAATACAATCTGGAGCCAAAGTGCTTGCGGCAAGTCACCTGGCCTTCTAAACTGTAGTTTCTCCACCAGTAAATACAGGGTAATAACAGTATCTACCTGCAGGGTGGAAAAGACCCTGATGCTGGGAAAGACTGAGGGCAGAAGGAGAAGGGAGTAGTAGAGGATGAGATGGTTGGATGGCATCATTGACTCAACAGACATGAGTTTGAGCAAACTCAAGGAGACAGAGAAAGACAGGGAAGCCTGGCATGCTGCAGTCTATGGGGTTGCAAAGAGTTAAGACTTTGCGACTGAACAACAACAGGGTTGCTAAGGATTAAATGAGATAGTATATATAAAGTACACAGAACAGTGCTTGGAACAAATATTATGTAACTGCTAAATGTATCACTGTATATAAAAACCCCACAAAACATAGTTGGTATAAAAAAAAGAGTGAGTTACTAGTAGTAGCAGAGATGGAGTTAGAACATAATATTTATTGATTGGTAAAGATGTCTAAAATAAGAGCAAGTAAAAAAAAAAAGTAAAACTGGTGTGATTCTGTATTTAAAACAACAAACCACTGTATACAGTATTAAAATACAGAATTCTGAAAAGATACACAATACTACACATCCGAACATTAACAGTAATTCTCTCTCAGTAGGTACTGGTGCTTATTTATGCTTACATTTTCTAAATTTTCTATAGCGATTATTTATTTCCTTATAATACTTTATATTTTGAAATTAAGAAAAACTGCAACAAAGGCTAATTGTAGAAACCACTTTTCCTCACTATACTTAACGCTTTTAAATTTTTACACATTTGCTTTTTTAAAAAAAATTACACCTGTAAGAAAGTTGTGAAAATAAAACACAACTGTAGAATCTTTTAAATAAAAAGATGGAAACCACAAGAATTTTACATAGGTAAAACTAAAGCCTCTCTGTCTTTGATAAGCTATCCCCATCGTAGACTCTTTTTGCCATCCTGGAGACAACTACTACTGATTGAGCTTGCTGTGTACCTTCTAAGTTTTTGTTTAATATTTCTACATATATACATACATAAGATTTAAAAATATACGTAATGTTTTGTTTGTAAAATTTTAAGTGGTCTCATGCTGCAGCTTGCTTTTCTCACTTGACATACTTTAAAGCTGATGTTGAAACATATATTATTCATTTGTGCTATATATTCTTTCCTTGCACATATGTGCCAACACTTTATTTATGCAGTCCTCTACCAACGAACATTTATGTTTCCAAATTTTCACTAGTAGATATTTTCCTGTAGTATATCTCCTTCAATATACCTCTCTTGGAACAAAAGCTGGTTGTTTCTTGGGGGCAGACCAAACACTTTGTTATAATAGATCCTTCCAAGTTATCCCCAGGGTGGCTGGCTGCATCAGCAGTGTCCCAGTAAGCAATCCCCCTAATTTTTATCAATACTTAATCTTGCCAGAATTGGGGCATTTTAGGAATTCTAGTATGTAAAAAATAGTACTTCTTTTAATTTGCATTTTTTGTGATTATCAGCATCCTCCTCTCAACTACTGTTTTTATCCGCCAGAAAATAACATTTACTATAATTAAATATTCTTCGATCAATCAGAATTATTTTCAGTCATTAATACATGTTTACCATCTTCTCAGCTTCAATTCTTCCTTTTATCTTTCTTTTAACTAGGCTTACCTACGAGTAAAAAGAAGCATATGCTTCATTACTGTCTTTTAAGTAAATTGTAAGAATTTATCCTCAAATTATTTTTAATCACCTTACAATCAGAATATATCACTCCTGTGAGAACAACAGACTGCAACTTTTTCTGTGTGCCTCCCTGAGTAAACATTTAGTAAATTTTCTAATAATGCTACATTTAAAATTATACAATAAATATGAGACTGAAATGAAAAGCCCTGAAAAGAAATAGCATGGCAGGCCCACGATTCCTGGAATTTCTTTGTAACTTATTCTTTAAATACCTTGGCCCTTTGGCAGAATCCATGACTGTCAGGTGAGAAGATGATAAACATGTGAATCCTGATTCCCAAGAGTGAGTCTGTAATTATCTGCCACTAGAATAGCTCTGCTCTCTTAAAGTAAACCTGGGAATCAGAAATGATCTTTTGCTGAAGAGAGAAGACAGTCACACAGGAAAAATGTCACTCATCTACTGTCAGCTTATATTTTGTAATCCAATAAAGGGGACACATTTGAAAGTCCCAATAATTCAATCTTCCTAATTCCTAAAGGTTTTATCTAGGAATGACTGCAACTCCAGTACTTTATACAGTGAGACAGCATGCTCTTATTCTGCTTACATCCTGGAACTTTAGAATCAGTTTTGGAAAGTAGTCAGAAAAGGTCATTTTGAACAGTCTCTGGAAATCATTCAAACGCAGACTAGTTTGAAATGAGGGTTGTGTAAAGGCCATTACTAAGCAACTATTTAAACAGTCTACAGATCTACTGGTCAGCTACATCTAGCTTGTTCTGTACTTGGTGAAGTGATGGTGAAGGACAATGGAAGAGGGACCTGACATCTAAAAGTTTAAATAGTTGGAAGGAACGTAATTTCTAGTTGACTATAAACATCAGCATGTTAACATTTTTACATTGTTATATGAATGTTCCTTATGAAGCATCTGTCCTTATTTCATAGAAAATCTTTTATCTCTGAGGAAACTGATAAAAGAGTTTTTTTTGCAGGGGTTGGGGGATGTTAGCCCTTCTCCTTGAATTGTGTTTGTTTAGTCCTAGTTTCCTTTCCCCCATTTGTTCTCTGTCACTGGCCTAAGAGACCTTCCCTCTGATGTCTGGTAATGGAGAGATAATTTGTCTTTACCCAGACTGCTACTGCTGCTAAGTTGCTTCAGTCGTGTCCAACTCTGTGCGACCCCATAGACGGCAGCCCACCAGGTTCCGCCGTCCCTGGGATTCTCCAGGCAAGAACACTGGAGTGGGCTGCCGTTTCCTTCTCCAGCGCATGAAAGGGAAAAGTGAAAATGAAGTCGCTCAGTCATGTCCGACTCTTAGCGACCCCATGGGCTGCAGGCTACCAGGCTCCGCCATCCCTGGGATTTTCCAGGCAAGAGTACTGGAGTGGGGTGCCATTGCCTTCTCCGTTACCCAGACTAAGTGAGACTAAAAGACAGTCTGAAAGCTTGGAGCATACAGATGGAATTCTTGTTCTGAATTCCCATGTACTCCCATCTAGATGGAATTCCTAGTATCACTACCTTTGTGTCTCTACTCTTGGCTGGTTGATTCCTCAAACAAGTCTTCCAGTCTCCTGCCTGAAGGGGAAGGTTTGGCTGCCAGCACTCTGGGAAACAAATGAAAAGAGAGTACTAGGGAACTCTCCATTCATCACTTAGTAGGCAATCACCCAACCCCCCAGCCCCACTCCCGTACCCCATTTCCCCTGTGTCCTGAGTCCAGAAATTTTCTCTCCTCTCTAGAGAATATGTTTCCAGTGTCCTGCGAGGGTAGGCATGGGTTGTCCACCCAGCAGCATAGAGCACGAGAAGGGATCTAGAGAAACATTTCAGACAGGCCTTTTCATTTATGTAGTTTTCCTCCTCCAGAGATAATTCACATTCCCAGTTCTTGAGACTTGAGGATTCTGTGGTACAAATCAGGTTGGCTTCCATTTTTCCACACCCAGTTAATAATTTACTTTTTTTGGGTACACTACGTCTATTATCACTTCTTCATCTGCTTTCTAGCTTCTAAAATATTACTGCTATTCTTTTCTTCCTCTCCGTCATTATATGTTCATGCTTAAAAACAATGCTTATTATTATAGTTTTGGTGGCATCTCAAGGAAACAAAAATGGGTCACCTTAACCTGAAAGCCACAAAGCCACTTTAATAAGAGGATTTTCAATCTGCCAAAGCCTTCAGTAACTAAAGATATGTTGGAACATTTAACCAGATGCATATATTGTCTTATAAGAACTAAAAGGAAAAAAAGGAATTGTATCTTCTTTGGTTAAATTTAAGCTGGCAATAAAAAAATATAATCTATTAGAAGTCTTATATTTTATAATTAATATTTTTCAGCTATTAAAATAAAGGACAGCCCCCAACTAAAATAAATAAATTTATTAAAAAAAAAAAAAAAAAGCTCAGCTGAGCCCCAGTGGCCAGCCCACTCCTGAATAAAAAAAAAAAATAAAGGACAAACTAATGGGATGATCTACATTCACAGCCAGGTATACTCATCATATAGTTAAAGAGTTACTTCAAAATGCAAAGTATTTTAGAGTAAACATAGACTGTAAAGGTTTATATTTACAGATCCCAAACTGTAAAGTAATGGGAAAATACTGCCTCTTAACTATTTCCCAGACCACAGAACAATTCCAGTTTGACAGTGTTCTCTACCGCCACTTCTTACCTTAATCAACACTGCACTTCACTGCCCAGTCACTGTTTCTAAAACAATATTTAATACTATTCTCTGCTGCCTCTGTGTACAGCAAAAGCCTTTCCCCCTTTGTTAATCTTTGATTACGTCTTTGACTGTTTTTCCTTTTCTTGACATTTCTCACTTTTGATACGACAAGAATGTGGCTGCTCTCTCTTCTGGAAGGTAAACCTAGCAATAATATGCTGTTGCGTGTAATCATGGTTCCATTTTAAAATTTTTGTCATATGTACCTATCATAGGTCAGACCTTGTTTCAGGAATTAGAGATAAAACAAGGAACACAACATTAAACCCCTGCTCTCATATAGCTTGTATCCTAGTGGGGATGACAGACAATAAACAAATATGTCATATGGAGTTGGGTGTTAAAAACAAAAACAGGAGTGGGGTACAGGGTGACAGAGTGGGGTAGGAATGTGTTTGTTATATAAGGTGATCATTTGAAGGCTTCCTTGAAAAGACAACATTGGAACAGAGACATAAGGGAGAAGCTCTATGAATACTTAGTGGCGGGAGTACTTACCCTAAAAAGAAAATAACAAGTACAAAGGCCCTGAGCAAAGAGCATACTTGGCCTGCTGAAGAAGCAGCAAAGAGACTGGTGGGGTAGAGGCAGAGCAAGATTTGTTTCTCTTTCAATGTTTACCATTGTGGCCACAGTTTACTCTTTGCAAGACTTTAATATAACCTTTCAGATTTGAACAGATTCAGAGTCAGAGGTGGGGCTGTTTTAGTCTACTGGATAAGTGGGACTGTTACTGAATAAAGTAATAAGTTGCTGCAATAAGGACTTTGGCTGAATACAGACTTATAAACAATCTAAATTACAAATATACTGCCTAGTTTTGTGACAGAGAGGGTAGGACAGTGGGAAATTAAGAGCTAGATCAGGTTTTGAGTCCTGGTTCTATGCTTATTTGCTATAAATGACCCTGAGTCAGAGCTTTAGGTATTAATATATGTATACTCTTTTACTGTTTTATTCTAATTTTATAATGCAAAAGTGGTATAGTGGTTATGGGGAAAGAATAATGGTTGGGAGCCAAAAATTTTGAGCTAAACATCTTTGCTGCTGCTTATTAAATGCGAAGTCTAGACAAGTCATTTAGAAGCCTCAGTTTCTTTATCTGTAAACATAAAATATCTACTTCATAACATTATAAAAATTAAATGACATAATGACTATGTATGTGAAAATCATCTGTATATTATAAAATGTTAAACTGACAATACACACGCATATTTTTAAACTACATATGGAACCTTCAAAATTGTATTTAATTCACTTAAATATTTTCATCTAAGTGCTTTCAAAATATATTTAATTTTACCTTTTGATTTATTTACTGTTTATTTGCACTTGTATGCAAAATCTATCCTTGGTAGTCAATTTCTTACTTTGGCCTATGATAAATTTTATAAAATAATTTTTTAATCTTTTAAATTACAAAGTAAAATTCAATGAACTAGTCAACTTGAAATCATCAAAAAAGATCAAAATGCAGACTTTCACTTTTATTTTTACTATATTTTACACAGATGATTATTTTGCAATAGAAAATGGGGGCACATGGAGAAAATAACTTGAAAGGATAGCTATCACTTTATATACTTCAATAACTGTTAATGACTTTTCAGTGGATTTATTTTTGCAGGGGCGAGGGACTATTTTTCTCTTTTGATCCCTCACTGCTTAGCTAAATTATAGCATACTAAACATAAATTCACAGTTACATATATATTATCAAATATTTGATAAATGTTTTAAAGACTGTTTTAGAGACAGACTATTCTATTTCTTAGTATCATATAGCTAGCCATTAGTTACCAGTGCGTTCTCTTGGCAAAACTCTATTAGCCTTTGCTCTGCTTCATTCTGTACTCCAAGGCCAAATTTGCCTGTTACGCCAGGTGTTTCTTGACTTCCTACTTTTGCATTCCAGTCCCCTATAACGAAAAGGACATCTTTTTTGGGTGTTAGTTCTAGAAGGTCTGGTAGGTCTTCATAGAATCGTTCAACTTCAGCTTCTTCGGCGTTACTGGTCAGGGCATAGACTTGGATTACTGTGATAATGAATGGTTTGCCTTGGAAACGAACAGAGATCATTCTATCGTTTTTGAGACTGCATCCAAGTACTGCCTTTCAGACTCTTTTGTTGACCATGATGGCTACTCCATTTCTTCTAAGAGATTCTTGCCCACAGTAGTAGATATAATGGTCATCTGAGTTAAATTCACCCATTCCAGTCCATCTTAGTTCGCTGATTCCTAGAATGTCGACGTTCACTCTTGCCATCTCCTGTTTGACCACTTCCAATTTGCCTTGATTCATGGACCTAACATTCCAGGTTCCTATGCAATATTGCTTTTTACAGCATTGGACTTTGCGTCTATCACCAGTCACATCCACAGTTGGGTATCGTTTTTGCTTTGGCTCCATCCCATCATTCTTTCTGGAGTTATTTCTCCACTGATCTCCATTAGCATATTGGGCATTTACTGACCTGGGGAGTTCATCTTTCAGTGTCCTATCTTTTTGCCTTTTCATACTGTTCATGGGGTTCTCAAGGCAAGAATACTGAAGTGGTTTGCCATTCCCTTCTCCAGTGGACCACATTCTGTCAGACCTCTCCACCATGACCCATCCGTCTTGGGTGGCCCCACACGGCATGGCTTAGTTTCATTGAGATAGACAAGGCTGTGGTCCATGTGTCTATATGATGCTGGAGAGTAACTGGGAATTTAAGTCAAAAGAATAATAGCTAAAACCTTTAAAACATCCTCAGTGGTCTTCAAAAGTAATTCACATGAGATTTAACAGAATGGAACTTACTCCATGCCCTGTGCAGTCTGCCGTGCAATATCTATAAGTTTGATCATCTCAAATTTGGTCTCAATGATGTGGAGATGATGATATAAACTGGAGCCCTCACACCACTGGGTAACAATAGCCAGTTGTGGCTTTGTTGAATAACCCATGAAGAGGAGGATATTCACATGTCGAGTTTTCCTGTAAAAAGAAATGTAACAGGAAATAGTAAATGTTGATACACTTTAGCAAATGTTAAAAAAAAAACCAAAACACAAAACCAGGGCCAAAGCAGTCTACTTGTCAATAAGATGCTGTCAGAAAAAGGTATTTTTTAGCAAGGCAGCAGAAAGATAAATTTAGATGTCTTTGGGAATTATCTAGTCTAACATCCTAACTTCTTCATAAACATCTTTTTTAGTGTACCTTATAGATAGGCAACTAGATATTGTTTAAATACCTTTAATTATGGGATGTTCATCATTGAGACTGTAGCCTGTTCCCACTACTTTTTCGGCCGCATCATGCGGCATGTGGAATTCATGTTCCACAACCAGGGAATCCAAAGTTCTTTCACCAGGGATGGAACCTGTGCCCCTGCAGTGGAAGTGTGGGATCATAGCCACTGGACACCAGGGAAGTCCCCTCTTCTTTCCTTTCTTCCCTTTAAAGTAGTTCTAGTATTAGTAAAATTTTAGCCTAAGAAAAAAAAACATTTTCCTGCAACTTTCACCACTGGCTTCCCTGCTCTACTCTCTAGAATAAAACAGAGCAAGTATACTCTTTTGGACATAATAGCCTCCTATGGGCCTATAGTCTCAGTTCTGCTGACAATTTTTCCACTAAGTTATAGTTTCAGAATCCTCCACATCTAAGTTCTCCTTGCCTGGACATACTCTACTTTGCTCATTTCCCTCAAGTTCCAGATTTGATACAATCTCTATATGTGTTCTGATAACCTTAGAATTTTGAGAGCAGTATTCCCATAATAAGAAGCATCACTTTTCATGATCGGAACACTGTGTTTCCATTAATTCACTCTAGGATTAATATTTTTATCAGCTGTACCATATAATATTGCATACCACTTAAAAGAAAACAGTCAAAGACAAAATATACTCAGAAGGACTTTTGTTTTGTCCATTTTGAGTAGATCTGTGAAGCTAACAGCGGCGGTCCCTGGAAAACACAAGTTGATAAAGGAAACTTCTCTGGAAAACACGATTCACACAAGCTCACCTGAGTACTCCTACTTCATTTTTGAAGGCCTGTAACTGCTGAGGTGTGGGTGCTGTCACATTCAACATTTTCACTGCCACATCACCTAAAAGGTAATTGCCATTCCAAATGTCATTCCAATCTTTAAAATTTAAAAATATAAAAAATTCTAGGGTATTTTCACAAATTACCACAGCATTAAAACCATACCATTACAAAACTGCAAATAAATTATACCTTAACTACCTAAACGGCATTAATTTTCTAGGGATAAAAACTAAAAATAACACTCCTATACTAGTATTTTAAAATACCAATCCCTGTCCCCCCCTCCCTCAAAAACATATAAATTGGTACAACCACCTGAAACACTGTTGTTAGTATCTACTATTGGCCCCACAAGTCTTTCTTAGGTATATACCAACCACCATGGACACATATGCTCACTAAATGACAGGGGCTAAGAATATTCATAGCAGCAGTGTATTAAAAGCCCCAACCTGGAAACTATTCAAATGCTGGTCACACAGTAAATAGTCATGCCTATAGTCACATAATGAACACTATATAGAGAATGAATAACCTACAACTGCATACAATAATATAGATGAATCTTATAAACAATATTGTGTGAAAAGGGCCAGACACAAAGGAGTACATACTGTATTATTATGTCTGTTCAGGTCAGGATAGTGGCTACTCTTGGGGGTGGGGGACATGAAGAGGACTTATAGAGTTCTGGGAATGCTCTGTTTATTGAACAGATGTGTTGACTTTGCAAAATTTTAGCTACCTGTACATTAAAGTGCCCTTATATGCATGTATATTTCCATATAATTAAACTAACATTGATGTTTCCTGATTATCAAATGCTTATAGCAAAAAACCTAACAAACTTAAAAAAGTAAACATTTTAAAAGCATAAGGAATAAAATAAAAATCTCTCATAATCATGTCATTCAAAAATCATCACTGTTAACCCACTCCTGTATACCCTGTGTGTACACTCAATCACTTCAGTTGTGCCTGACTCTTTGTGACCCTACGAACTATAGTCTGCCAGGCTCCTCTGTCCTTGAGATTCTCCAAGCAAGAATACTGGAGTGGGTTGCCATGCCCTCCTCTATGGGATCTTCCTGACCCAGAGATTGAACCCACGTCTCTTGTATCTTTTGTACTGGCAGGGTGGATTCTTTACCACTAGTGCCACATGGGAAGACCTGTTGTATTTCTTACTAGGCTCTTAAAAGTACACAGTATGAATATTTATAAATATGTATGAAAAAGACAGGGGCTTCCCTGGTGGCTCAACACTAAAGAATCTGCCTGCAATGCAGGGGACCTAGATTTGACCCCTGAGTCGGAAAGATCCTCTGGAAAAGGAAATGGCAACCCACTCCAGTATTCTTGCCTGGAGAATCCCATGGACAGAGGAGCCTGGAGGGCTACAATCTATGGGATTGCCAAGAGTCAGACATGACTGAGTGACTAACACACGCAAAAAAGACAACCTAAAAAGATATATACTAAAATATTGATGGTCATTTAGAAAATTATGATATATATATATGTAGCATCATAATATGGGATATTATACATGCTGCTTTTAAAATATACCACAGAAACTTTTCTATATCAATAAATATAGATCTACCATACCATTTTACTGTCTATATAATTATATATGGAGGTTATCAGTGTATTATATATGGAGGTTATCAGTGTAATCCAATCTTCTTTTAATGGGCATTTTAAGTTATTTCCATTTTTCATTAATATTAAATCTCCAATGAATATACTTACACATCTGTTTGTTCCTGTTCTACAAATAAAATTATTGGCTCCATATACATATTGCCAAACTGCCCTTCAGAAAATTCATAGCAATTTACTTTCCCACCAGCAGCATTACAATCACAACTCTAAACAATCAGTTAAAATAATTTTTTGTCCATTTGATTATTTTTTCAAAGAAAGATAAGTCACTTGAGAAGCAATGATGATTTCTATTTTTTTGAATTTTCAATTCTTTCACAAGTAGTGAGACTGAACATTGTTTATATGTTTCCTGGTCATTTTCTTTCTTTGGTTAAGTTCTCTTTTTATATGTTTACTTGTGGTTTATAATACAAATAAAATTACCAGCAGAAAGACTTATAAAAAAAAATCTTGGGAACTAGCTCATCCGGAGGATCATCATCTTTAAAAATTATTACTGAAGTATAATGAGAGGACTTCTGGTTGCTGTGAATCCAATTTTTATTTCCCATAATTTTTGTTAAAAATTATGTTCTAATGAGTTGGATGAGGTTGATGAAACTGGAGCCTATTATACAGAGTGAAGTAGGCCAGAAAGAAAAACACCCAATACAGTATACTAACACATATATATGGAATTTAGAAAGATGGTAACGATAATCCTATATGCGATACAGCAAAAGAGACACAGATACATAGAACAGTCTTTAGGACTCTGTGGGAGAAGGCAAGGGTGGGATGATTTGAGAGAATAGCATTGAAACGTGTACATTATCATATGTGAAACAGATCACCAGTCCAGGTTCGATGCACGAGACAGGGTGCTCAGGGCTGGTGCACTGGGATGACCCAGAGGGATGGGGTGGGGAGGGAGGTTGGAGGGGGGCTCAGGATGGGGAACACATGTACACCCGTGGCTGATTCATGTCAATGTATGGCAAAACCACTACAATACTGTAAAGTAATTAGCCTCCAATTAAAATAAATAAAATTTAAAAAAAAAAAAAAACCTTTGGGGAACTCTTGCATCTGATCAAAACAGCTTAATGATACAAACAGTGAATACTCCCTTTGATTTTTTTTTTAACAAAAGTTGTGACAAGATCACTGTATGACGTACGTACCATGCCACTTTCCCTTGTAGACTGTCCCAAATGACCCAGATCCAATTCTTTGTCCCACTGTGATCTGTCCATCAGGAATCTCCCAATCGTCACTTGAATCCCGTCTACCAAGCGTTTTCTTGATAAAAATAAGGCAAAAGTCAAGCCAAAGCAAACAAAAAAGGAAAACTTTATGTTTGACACTAACTACATTCCTCTATTTCTGAAAGGGACATAAGAAGAGAATAAGAACTTTGGGGAGAAACAAAACAAAACTATACTCTAGAGGAATAATAGAAAGATGATTCTTACAATACAGAACTTAAGTTTAAGAACTAAGTCAATATTAGGATGGAAATAATTCAGTAAAAATAAAAATTATTTACTGGTTATGAGCAGAAATGTTATATTAAATTTCAGCATTAAAATCAATAAAATAAAGCAACTTTTTTTTTTTTTTTTAATCAATTGGAAGACTACTACGGGCAAGATAAGCACTACACACTTGTGACTAGCTTTGGCTCCAAAGGCCAAAAATCTGAGTTAATGTACTAGGCAACTGTTGATAATCTAATTATTTTCTCCCAGTCAGTACTAAATTACTTCATACGTCTTATCTGATCTAATCTCTCTCTCAAAAATGTTATCAACACATAAAAACTCTGGTATGACAGAGAATCCACTTAGCCAATACATACTAGTGCACTACTGCTAATGTGATTAGTTTTTAATAAATATTTAAGTTACAGCATAGAGTTAATTTTTCAATAGGGAAAAATGTCCTCTCGTAGATATTTGAACTTCAGACCAACTCTTTACAACATATATGTCTAATGTTTCCTAAAATACCAGCTTACTCTCTTTCCATAGTTCAGAAACAGAACACTATTCAGATAACTCTTCCCAAACTGCCTTTTACTCAATTATATTAGAGTTGAGAGCAAAAATCAATGTTGTGGGAATATGCTTTAAAGCAAAAAACTATCAGCTCTTAATGATTTCTAAGAAAGCACTTCAGAGGAAAAAAGATATCATATACTCTCACCATTCGATTCCTGTCTTCTGAGGATGAAGAGGACTTTCTTTCTCGCTGAGGTCCTGGAGATTTCTGCAATGCTTTCACATTAGAGAGTGAGCCAGGTAATGAGGCAGGGGGCGTGGCAGATAAACCTGTGGTTGATCCTAAGTTAGTGAAAGGAAAAGTTTATCTATTAAAGGATGATCCAGTACTTTAGCTTACTGGGGGCAGAGGGTGGAGGGAGATGTAGACTTATTTTAAAAAATGCAGTGTATGTTTTAATACTGACCATTAGGAAAGGACAGGCAAAAAGAGGGCCTCATTTGGTGATTAACTATAAATTTGAAAACTATAGTTTCTTTTAGTTTTATAATTGTAGCATTTTGGTCAATTTAATAACCTTTAAAATATATGATTACAGATATATACTTTGCTTACTGTTGCAGAGTCTAGGAGAAAAACAATCTTAAATATACCCCAATTTTTCCTTTGATCAAAAAAAAAAAAGCAAAATCAACTTAAAAGCAAACATAAAAAAAAAAACTTTAAGTGACATTAACAGCCAATCAATAATAATAATAAAAAAAGATAGAAATGCCCCAAAAGGAAACATTTTCTAATAATCTAATAATGGCCTTAATACTGACATTATCTAACTCTTTCATATTAGCCACTAAAATTTTAAAAAATCCTACACTATATACTATATACTATTTAAGAGAGATACTGGTCACTGTCATTGGTTTCTGGAGACTTATTTTGCTAGACAAAGATTAATTTTACCTGCACAACAAAGTTAATGCCAACAAAGCCAAGTAGGTTTCTCAAGACTTTCTGAAAAATCTCTGCCTATAAAATGAGAACAAGGTTAAGTGCAATGGCATCTCAGCCAAGTTACTACAAATGGAAATATTTTATCAGCAAAATGAGTCCAAGGGCTACACTCTTTGAAAATGGACTCAGCTGGCAGGGTTGCATACCTTTCTGATGGATACTTTTCCAAGTGCTGATTGAGCAAAAAATCCCAATTCATGTACAGAAAGCACCTTGTTCAGAGGGGTTCAGGGTAATGACTCCTGGTGGGGCCTGAGTATAGCTAAGCAGGACTGAGATGTCAGTTAATAATTGCACAAGCAGAACAAAAAGACTTCCATTTTTTAAAAAAAGTAGATAACTATTCTCAAGTTAAAAAGTCACTCTCTCTCAAAGGACAAGGATCAGAATACTAATGGCAACATTTAAAATGCTAAAGCTGTGTAGAAATTTCATCATTACTATACCACATATGTCATCATGTGGAATTTCCATGATCTCACATGCAATTTTCTAAAAGAAAATGACACCTGGAATATCCATTAACTACAGTTATTAAGTGGAATATCTATTAACTACAATCCATATTCTGCCTTCCACTGATAATATTTCAACATCATAAAGCCTTAACTGTTTACCCAGGCTTCACAGTTCTGATCTACTCAGTGCTGTACTGCATCACTTACTTTAATTACACTACTCGGTTCTCTATAACTTCCAGCCCATTCCATGGATTCTCTGAGAAAGTTGGGCAGAAAGAGCAAAAATCTGAAAACCATCATTCATTCAGAATAAGTAACAGACACTAGCAAAAACCAGTAAACATAATTCTTTAAAAATATTTACAGCAAGACATGTGTCTAAATTTTGACTTAAATTTTTAAGAATTAGTTTGACCACTAATTAAAGAATGGTGAGAGAAAATGGGTGGGTGAAATTATACTGCTAAATTTTCCCCTCATACGAGAGCATAACTGAAAGTATCAATCTTAATTTTCTGAAGTATGCTAAAATACCTCAAATATATTACAGATCTTCTTTAAGTAACCTAGTTTTGATATAAAATATGGTTTGATATAAAATATAAAACATGGCTTACACTTTAAAGAAAAAGAACACATATTAGAAAAAGACAAAGTCAAAAGTCTAATAAGAACTCATAATAGGGATTTCCATTTTTTAAAAACCAAAAAAATTGATAATATTAGCAACCATCAAGGTTATCACCTAAATGGATTAAAGTGAAAGAAATTCAGCTTGAAGAAAACCCTCCCCACATTATTTACTGCCACCCCCTGAGTTTAAGAAATTATCAAGATCAAAAAGTAATATTAACAAAAAACAAGATGGAAATTTCAGCTCTCGCTTTTAAACATTAATGACAGACAGCATACAGAAAGCTTGTGGAAGTGAGTATGTGTGAGAAGCACATTCAGAGCATTCCAGCCAGGCCAAGGAGAAATTTAGTACTGAAAACTCGCACACTTACAAACACACTGTGAGGGTGAGACACAAACAGTATCTGTTGTTTATATTTAATTTTCTTTGGGTGAAAACAAGAAAGAAGAGCCCAACTACCTCTGAACACTGGGCCAGGCTCAAAATCAAACACTATTTCACTGGGGACAGAATGTAGGAGGGGACTGGGAGTCCGGGATTGGTATTTCCGAAGACAGCGCATCAGCTGGTTCAAAGGGGCTGTTAGAAGAGAAAGAGAGGGGCAGGCAACACAGGAAGACAGACACAAAGGAAATGAAAGAAGTCACGGGGATAAATAAGATGAGTTGAAGCCTGCTTCACAAAATATTCTGGATGTTTAAAAAACTGCTTATTTTCATAAAACTCCAATCATTCTTTTAAAAGTGATTCATAAAAAGGATAAATGCTGTTTGATTTTTGGTACTAAGCAGGCAATTTTTATGACTAAGTTAACTCTGTGATGCTAACATGATGGCAACATTTAAATGCCGGATGTATTGGGCAAAATTGTCAAAAGCCACAGTTATTAAGACACACGAAAGTCAAACTGGCAGCAACATTAATTGGTGGGTTCATGGAATAACAAACAGGAAAAAAAAAAAACTTTTGTTCACTACGTACTACATATAGTAAATACCAAGTCCAGAGTACATAACACAGGCTTATTATTTTGGTAGGTCCACAAGTATATAGAAATATAACAAATGATGGTTCATGCAACATTTGACATAAAGTATCTTTGCATCTGGGCTTAGATATTTTGAATATAAAGCAGGGTCACAGTGAAGAGACTGACTCTAAGCAAAGTATGTGGGCATTGCAGGGCTTCCTTATTAAATAGAGGACAGCTTAAGAAAGAAGCATAAAGGACCACCTGGAAGAAAACGTCAAGACTGTTTCAAACAGCATCTCTTACAAAAATCTTATGGGGGTAAACTCTTATTTTAAAAAGTATTTTCTAAAGTAATGTTTTGCTATGACCCCAATATTCACTGGGTGCCAGAGTAAACAGCTGATAAAAATTCTTTAAGAAATCTCAATTTGATTTCTCATTTGCTTATTTTATTTACTGGACTAGTAAGAGGGGAACTAGGCTTTTCTAATAGGGGTCCACACTATAAAATGTATCTTCCAGAGCCTTCTAGAAAGCTGAAGGGAAGTAGCTGACAGTGTCTATCAAACTGACAAGCTGTAGCAGGTAATCCCAGGGATTCTCCCCAAGAATAATTTAAGGAAGTCAAGTTTTAACTGATTGTAAGCTCAGTCTTTAAGTATTAGTGGAGATAGTTAGCAATAAAGTGGGTAAAATAATTAAGATTTCTCTTTGATAACAACATTTTAAAAATTGCAGATGTCACATTTAAGACTCCCCTTTTATGTTCCCTCTTTTTCTCTGTTTCTGGAGTTAAAATTTAAAATCAGTTAAAATTTTATTAGAGATAAATGATAATTACTAAAGAAAAGCAAACAATTTTTTATTTTTCTCTACATGTTTTACTCTGTGTGTGTGTTTCAGGAAAGAAGCAAATATAAAGGAGACAAGCAGCAAAGCAATTGCATTCTTCCCCGGTTTTTGTTTTTTTAAATTGAAATCACTACTTACCTCCATCACTACGAAACCCTTGGTCTCTAATCAAGTCCTACAAATAAATAGTAATGTATACTTAATGAAAGCATATGATAAAAAAGCAACAACATTTTATTTTCCACTAAGCTTTAACAGAAAAGTGAATTCAGAACAATACCAGTCTTATAAATTACTTCGCAAAACAGAAAGAATATGGAATTAGCTAGTGAACATGATAAAATAAAAACTTTGAAACACTTGCCAACCTAACCCTAGATTGAAGGGATTATTAGTCCTGATCAAATGCTGAAATCCATTTCAGGCCATTCAAAACCAATGGCTGCATTAATGCTTAAAAACATTCTACTGGCACATATTAAGAGCCAATGTTCATACTCTTTAATCCTTAATTCCACTTCTGGGAATTTTTCCTAAAGAAATAATTCAGAAGAAAAAATGATATGCACAAAGATGTTTAGTGCAACATTATCCATTATACTAAAAAAACCCAGAAATAATTATTTCCCTATTTTAGGCATACTGACATATTGGTTAAGTAAATTACAGTGTGTTAATTTAGAACATATTATGCAGCTACTAAAACAGTTATGAAGTTTGAACCATGAAACATGTTTATAATTAAAAAAGGATACAAAATTAAGTGTATGCTGATACAATCATAAAAATATAAATGTTCAAGGACACACTAGAAGGGAAAAAATTTTTTGTCTTTATTATTAAAATACAGCTTTTTACAACAGACAATGTGAGGCAGGGCAGCAGGGGAGGAGTCTACTGGCAATGCAGTACAATTTGGACCAATCTGGACCTTGACATAGTCAATAAAGCAGAAATAGATGTTTTTCTGGAACTCTCTTGCTTTTTCAATGATCCAGCGGATATTGGCAATTTGATCTCTGGTTCCTCTGCCTTTTCTAAAACCACCTTGAACATCTGGAAGTTCACGGTTCACGTATTGCTGAAGCCTGGCTTGGAGAATTTTGAGCATTACTTTACTAGCATGTGAGATGAGTGCAATTGTGTGGTAGTTTGAGCATTCTTTGGCATTGCCTTTCTTTGGGATTGGAACGAAGACTGACCTTTTCCAGTCCTGTGGCCACTGCTGAGTTTTCCAAATTTGCTGGCATATCGAGTGCAGCACTTTCACAGCATCACCTTTGAGGATTTGAAATAGCTCAACTGGAATTCCATCAGCTCCACTAGCTTTGTTCGTAGTGATGCTTTCTAAGGCCCACTTGACTTCACATTCCAGGATGTCTGGCTCTAGGTGAGTGATCATACCATCGTGATTATCTGGGTCGTGAAGATCTTTTTTGTACAGTTCTTCTGTGTATTCTTGCCACCTCTTCTTAATATCTTCTGCTTCTGTTAGGTCCATACCATTTCTGTCCTTTATCGAGCCTATCTTTGCATGAAATGTTCCTCTGGTATCTTTAATTTTCTTGAAGAGATCTCTAGTCTTTCCCAATCTGTTGTTTTCCTCTATTTCCTTGCACTGATCGCTGAGGAAGGCTTTCTTATCTCTCCTTGCTATTCTTTGGAACTCTGCATTCAGATGGGAATATCTTTCCTTTTCTCCTTTGCTTTTCGCTTCTCTTCCCAGTTATCTGTAAGGCCTCCTCAGACAGCCGTTTTGCTTTTTTGCATTTCTTTTCCATGGGGATTTTCTTGATCCCTGTCTCCTGTACAATGTCACGAACCTCTGTCCATAGTTCATCAGGCACTCTGTCTATCAGGTCTAGTCCCTTAAATCTATTTGTCACTTCCACTGTATACTCATAAGGGATTTGATCTAGGTCATACCTGAATGGTCTAGTGGTTTTCCCTACTTTCTTCAATTTAAGTCTGAATTTGGCAATAAGCAGTTCATGATCTGAGCCACAGTCTGCTCCTGGTCTTGTTTTTGCTGACTGTATAGAGCTTCTCCATCTTTGGCTGCAAAGAATATAATCAATCTGATTTCGGTGTTGACCATCTGGTGACGTCCACGTGTAGAGTCTTCTCTTGTGTTATTGGAAGAGGGTGTTTGCTATTACCAGTGCGTTCTCGTGGCAAAACTCTATTAGCCTTTGCCCTGCTTCATTCTGTACTCCAAGGCCAAACTTGCCTGTTATGCCAGGTGTTTCTTGACTTCCTACTTTTGCATTCCAGTCCCCTATAATGAAAAGGACATCTTTTTTGGGTGTTAGTTCTAGAAGGTCTGGTAGGTCTTCATAGAATCGTTCAACTTCAGCTTCTTCGGCGTTACTGGTCGGGGCATAGACTTGGATTACTGTGATATTGAATGGTTTGCCTTGGAAACGAACAGAGATCATTCTATCGTTTTTGAGATTGCATCCAAGTACCACATTTTGGACTCTTTTGTTGACCATGATGGCTACTCCATTTCTTCTAAGAGATTCTTGCCCACAGTAGTAGATATAATGGTCATCTGAGTTAAATTCACCCATTCCAGTCCATCTTCGTTTGCTGATTCCTAGAATGTCAACGTTCACTCTTGCCATCTCCTGTTTGACCACTTCCAATTTGCCTTGATTCATGGACCTTACATTCCAGGTTCCTATGCAATATTGCTTTTTACAGCATTGGACTTTGCGTCTATCACCAGTCACATCCACAGTTGGGTATCGTTTTTGCTTTGGCTCCATCCCATCATTCTTTCTGGAGTTATTTCTCCACTGATCTCCATTAGTATATTGGGCACCTACTGACCTGGGGAGTTCATCTTTCAGTGTCCTATCTTTTTGCCTTTTTATACTGTTCATGGGGTTCTCAAGGCAAGAATACTGAAGTGGTTTGCCATGCCTTTCTCCAGTGGACCACGTTCTGTCAGACCCCTCTACCATGACCCAACCGTTTTGGGTGGCCCCATACGGCATGGCTTAGTTTCATTGAGATAGACAAGGCTGTGGTCCGTGTGATCAGATTAGCTAGTTTTCTGTAATTCTGGTTTCAGTGTGTCTGCCCTCTGATGCCCTCTCACAACACTTACCGTCTTACTTGGGTTTCTCTTACCTTGGGCCTTGGGTAATTCCTCTTGCCGCCACCGCGGGCCCCCAGCCCCCGGCCTGGTCTAGCCCCTGTCGGCAGCCGCCCCTGGTCCCTGCCCACCCCCCCCAACCCCCCCCACCCCCGCCTAGCCCGTCAGCCGCCGCCCCTGGCCCCCGGCCCGGCCTAGCCCCTGTCGGCCACCGCCCCCGGCCCCCGGCTATTTCTGCTTTATTGACTATGCCAAAGCCTTTGACTGTGTGGATCACAATAAACTGTGGAAAATTCTGAAAGAGATGGGAATACCAGACCATCTGACCTGTCTCTTGAGAAACCTGTATGCAGGTCAGGAAGCAACAGTTAGAACTGGACATGGAACAACAGACTGGTTCCAAATAGGAAAAGGAGTCCGTCAAGGCTGTATAATGTCACCCTGCTTATTTAACTTATATGCAGAGTACATCATGAGGAACGCTGGGCTGGAAGAAACACAAGCTGGAATCAAGACTGCCGGGAGAAATATCAATAACCTCAGATATGCGGATGACACCACCCTTATGGCAGAAAGTGAAGAAGAACTAAAGAGCCTCTTGATGAAGGTGAAAGAGGAGAGTGAAAAAGTTGGCTTAAAGCTCAACGTTCAGAAAACTAAGATCATGGCATCTGGTCCCATCACTTCATGGGAAATAGATGGGGAAACAGTGGAAACAGTGTCAGACTTTATTTTTTTGGGCTCCAGAATCACTGCTGATGATGACTGCAGCCATGAAATTAAAAGACGCTTACTCCTTGGAAGGAAGGCTATGGCCAACCTAGATAGCATATTTAAAAGCAGAGACATTACTTTGCCAACAAAAGTCTGTCTAGTCAAGGCTATGGTTTTTCCAGTGGTCACGTATGGATGTGAGAGTTGGACGGTGAAGAAAGCTGAGCGCCGAAGAATTGATGCTTTTGAACTGTGGTGTTGGAGAAGACTCTTGAGAGTCCCTTGGACTGCAAGGAGATCCAATCAATCCATCCTAAAAGAGATCAATCCTGGGTGTTCATTGGAAGGTCTGATGTTGAAGCTGAAACTCCAATACTTTGGCCACCTCACGCGAAGGGTTGACTCATTGGAAAAGACCCTAATGCTGGGTAGGATTGGGGGCAGGAGGAGAAGGGGACGACAGAGGATGAGATGGTTGGATGACATAACCGACTCGATGGTCATGGGTTTGGGTAGACTCCGGGAGTTGGTGATGGACAGAGAGGCCTGGGGTGCTGCAATTCATGGGGTCGCAAAGAGTCGGACACGACTGAGTGATTGAACTGAACTGAACTGGACCTTGACAGACAGAACTTAGTTTACACAGTATAACTGATAAGAGAGACTAACTGAACTGCCCTAAATGTCTCTAAATATGCTCAAAGGCTTATAAGCTAAAACAAAAGAACATTCTTTACAGAAGCATTTCTGCCATGTTCAATGTACTATAAAAAACCTTTAACATTTTGTACAGAATAATCAACAAATACTCATATCTGCAAATAAGGTGCTAAGTGTTAGCGGTTGTATGACTACCAATAAATATAAAATCATGGTGGTCTCACTAACTGAGTTCTTGAGAGCTTGTTAAGTTGCTCAGTCGTGTCCGACTCTTTGCAACCCCATGGGCTGTAGCCTACCAGGCTTCTCCCTCCATGGGATTTTCCAGGCAAGTGTACTGGAGTGGGTTGCCATCTCCTTCTCCAGGGGATCTTCCGGTCCCAGGGATCGAACCCAGGTCTCCTGCATTGTAGGCAGACACTTTACCCTCTGAGCCAGCAGGGAAGCTTTCTTGAGAGCTTATCATCTAAGAAAGATATACAAACATAGAAATTACCTAAAAATAAGAACTTAAGAAAACAATAAAAAACGTGTCAAAGTTGTTAACTGCCAAATAAACGGTATATGTAAAAAGATTCTTGGTGCAACATAAGTTCAAAGGATAAATAAATAACTATAGAACTTGGTCACTGGTGAAACATTTGAAGAAGTTAATCTAAGGGCTGGAATTTGAGCGGTAGATAGGAATGCAGAAAAGCAGAAGGGGAATTCCCTGGTGGTCCAGGACTCTGAGCTTTCACTGCTGTGAGCTGGGGATTAAGCCCTCATCAGGGAAGCACGATCCCATAAGCTGAGCAGCGCTGCCAGAAAAAAAAAAATAAAGAAAGGCCTTCTGGACAACCTACTGCTAATAACCACCATAAGCTTGTATTTTCCAATCTTAAATATGTTCTTAAAGCTGTCTGAAAATCTTTTTCTATGTGATCTAGGTTAAACAAGACCTTCTAGTATTCCGATACTGGCTGCTTCAAACTTTCCCCCAATTTCCTATGGTTCCTTTCTTAATTACTGCTCTTCCCCTTTTTAGCATGATAGAGAAAACAGAAGCTATCAAAGAACATTCTGTTCTGTTTCTATATCTACAAACATCTGCATAATAATGTTATCTATAGTTTCTGAATTCTCTTTTTGTGCCAAGAATAATCATCACTACAAGGGGTAGACACTGTTAGCCCCAAGGTTAAGTCTTCTGCCCATGGTCATACTGCCTCTAAAGAGCTGTGGACCTAACTATGTTCACCTTTAACTCCTCATAGCCCCCGAGGAGCATCACTTCCAAGTTCAAGGAACTTTTATTTACTGCCTTAATTATTCCTTCGCTTGTTATTTTGAACCCCTCTCTTTACTTGCTCCTTCCCCTCAAGTTACAAGTATGCTCAAGTCTCTCACATGACTGCTTCATTCTATGGCTTTCATCATTCCTTTGTAGCCAAGCTTCTCAAATCTGGCAATGAATCCCACATCTTTACCAGCTTTTGCTCTCCTCCACTAGACCTCTAAAACAGCTCTCAATGACATCAAAATGACACTGTAATTGCCCAGTTCAATAGTTATATTGAAAATATTCAATAGTTATATCTCATTTGAGTCTAAATGGCAACTGCCACCAACTACTTTAGTATTCTTGAAGTCCCTATTTCTCCCTTTGGCTTCTTCAACACTACTTTCTCTTATTTGTTTGAAGCTAAATTTAGGAAGAGGAGCCTATAAGGAGACAGAGAAAGACAGTCTCTGCCTGTATCTCAAATGTTAATGATCACTGGGATTGCATTTCTACCCTCTTTTCAATTTACATAATCTTGGAGTAGTATAATTTACATTCATGACTTGAACACAAATAGGCTAATTATTTCTAAATGTGTATCTCTACTCAAGGTCTGCTTATTTAACTTATATGCAGAGTACATCATGAGAAATGCTGGGCTGGAAGAAACACAAGCTGGAATCAAGACTGCTGGGAGAAATATCAATAACCTCAGATATGCAGAGATACCACCCTTATGACAGAAAGTGAAGAAGAACTAAAGAGCCTCTTGATGAAGGTGAAAGAGGAGAGTGAAAAAGTTGGCTTAAGGCTCAACGTTCAGAAAACTAAGATCATGGCATCTGGTCCCATCACTTCATGGGAAATAGATGGGGAAACAGTGGAAACAGTGTCAGACTTTATTTTTTTGGGCTCCAGAATCACTGCTGATGGTGACTGCAGCCATGAAATTAAAAGACGCTTACTCCTTGGAAGGAAGGTTATGGCCAACCTACATAGCATATTTAAAAGCAGAGACATTACTTTGCCAACAAAAGTCCGTCTAGTCAAGGCTATGGTTTTTCCAGTGGTCACGTATGGATGTGAGAGTTGGACGGTGAAGAAAGCTGAGCGCCGAAGAATTGATGCTTTTGAACTGTGGTGTTGGAGAAGACTCTTGAGAGTCCCTTGGACTGCAAGGAGATCCAATCAATCCATCCTAAAAGAGATCAATCCTGGGTGTTCATTGGAAGGTCTGATGTTGAAGCTGAAACTCCAGTACTTTGGCCATCTCACGCGAAGGGTTGACTCATTGGAAAAGACCCTAATGCTGGGTAGGATTGGGGGCAGGAGGAGAAGGGGACGACAGAGGATGAGATGGTTGGATGGCATCACTGACTCGATGGACATGGGTTTGGGTGGACTCCGGGAGTTGGTGATGGACAGAGAGGCCTGGCGTGCTGCAATTCATGGGGTCGCCAAGAGTCGGACACGACTGAGTGACTGAACTGAACTGAACTGAACTGAACTCAAGGTCTTTATTTCAACTGCTACTGGACTTCTAAACCAGTAAAGATCCACAGACATCTTCAAGTCAGTATAAAAGTTAACATTTTCATTTCTACAAACCCTGTTCTTCCCTAGGCATTTCTATCTTAATGAATCAAATAAATACTATGTATTCACCTAAGGCAGAGAATTCTAGGCATTGTCTTTTTTTTATCTCTCATCTCCCACTTCTTTCCTCTACTACTAGATAGAACAGTGATTGACTATAAGAAGAATGGCCAGGTTTTACCCCATTTCAATCATTTATCACCTGTGTGATCTGGAATAAGTTTCTTGACATTTCTAAATCTAATTTTCTTAACAGTAAAAGAAGGAATATAATAGTACTTAACTCATAGGTGTTTATAAGGATGGAATAAGAAAATTTATGTACTTGGTAAAGGACCTAGCACATAGTAAGCATGCCATTTACCGTATCAATCCTAACAACTGTGTCTATCAAATCTCTCACTACTTCAAACAATTTTTCCAAAGTAAAGAGCTGACCACTTTCTTTCCCACTCAGTTTACTGGACCCTTTACCATCAACTACTACAGAGACTTCAGAATAATACATGTCATCTTCCCTACAATATCAAGTATTAATTACATCCCACATAAAGGTACTTTCATACTTCTGCACATATAATTTCCTTAACAAATGCTCTTCCTTCTTAAAACCCCTACCACTAGGTACTTAATAAATTCCTACTCCTTCATATTCATCGTTCATCTTCTACAATCTGGCTTAAATGTTGTCTCTTCTCTGCTAAACTTGACTGTCTTTAATAAGGTAGAGTTCATCCCCTTCTATAAACTGTATATTTTTGTGTTTATTTATTTATATGTCTGATTCATCAATTAGACCGTGACCTCCCTGAGCGCAAAGACTGTGCTAATTCATCTTAATTTCCTATTCCGACACAGTGCCTATCCCACAGTAAATATTAAATTTGGTTTCCTGGAATAATAAATGACAAATAATGACTGAAACTGAATAAAACAACTGAAACTGAATGAAATGCTAAAAGGTTTATATTTTATAATCAATGGGAAGTAAACAAAAGTTTTACAACAAAGGAACAGATGGTGACTGAAGTCTTACAATAAATAATAAAACAGAATAAAACCCTATTCTGACAGTAGCAATAAAGAATGTAAATGGACAGAGAAATCAATGGCAGGAAATTTATATAGCAGATTAATATTATAAGCAGTTCAAGTGAAGAAATATGGGCCCAAATGGTGGTAGAAAAAACAAATTTGAGATGTATATCAAAAGGAAAAGTGATATCTTATGACTATTTGCTTATGTGGAAGATGAAAAAGCAAGATATAAACATGACACTCCAAAAGTTCAAGCCCAAGAGAACAGGAGAACCTTAGTAACACTAAATATAAAGAGAAATACTCTAAAAGAATGTTAGTTTTGAAAGTAAATACAAAGTTTACAACTTTGAACATACTGACGATAGATCTAACCTAGAAATAAGATTTGATTTCTTATTTCACACAATCTCCTTATTCATCTATTTCCCTCTCCTACTTTTTTCTCCCTTTGTATGTGGGTCTAGTCAGAAGGAAGAAGACCTTCTTAGTTAAGAAAAACTGATATTAAGAAAAGAATACTTTTTTTATCTTTAATAAATTTATTTATTTTAGTTGGGGGCTAATTACTTTACAATATTGTAGTAGTTTTTGCCATACATTGACATGAATCAGCCATGGGTTTACATGTGTTCCCCTTCCTGGGCCCCCCTCCCACATTCCTCCCCATCCCATCCCTCTGGGTCATCCCATTGCCCCAGCCCTGAGCCCTTGTCTCATGTATCGAACATGGAATGGTGTTCTGTTTCACATATGATAATATACATGTTTCAATGCTATACTCCCAGAACGTCCCACCCTCACCTTCTCCCTCAGAGTCCATAAAATTGTTCTATGCATCTGTGTCTCTTATTCTGTCTCGCATATAGGGTTATCGTTACCATCTTTCAAATTCCATATATATGCATTAGTATACTGTATTGGTGTTTTGCATCCATCTCAATAGAACCGATTCAAATGTATTTTTTTTAATGGCTGAGTAATATTCCATTGTGTATATGTACCACAGCTTCCTTATCCATTCGTCTGCTGATGGACATCTAGGTTGCTTCCATGTCCTGGCTATTGTAAACAGTGCTGTGATGAACATTGGGGTACACGCGTCTCTTTCAATTCTGGTTTCCTCGGTGTGTATGCCCAGCAGTGGGATTGCTGGATCATATGGCAGTTCTATTCCCAGTTTTTTAAGGAATCTCCACACTGTTCTCCATAGTGGCTGTACTAGTTTGCATTCCCACCAACAGTGTAAGAGGGTTCCCTTTTCTCCACACCCTCTCCAGCATTTATTGCTTGTAGACTTTTGGATAGCAGCCATTCTGTCTGGTGTGAAATGGTACCTCATTGTGGTTTTGATTTGCATTTCTCTAATAATGAGTGATGTTGAGCATCTTTTCATGTGTTTGTTAGCCATCTGTATGTCTTCTTTGGAGAAATGTCTGTTTAGTTCTTTGGCCCATTTTTTGATTGGGTCGTTTATTTTTCTGGAATTCAGCTGCAGAAGTTGCTTGTATATTAATTGTTTGTCTGTTGCTTCGTTTGCTATTATTTTCTCCCATTCTGAACGCTGTCTTTTCACCTTGCTTATAGTTTCCTTTGTTGTGCAAAAGCTTTTAATTTTAATTAGGTCCCATTTGTTTATTTTTGCTTTTATTTCCAATATTCTGGGAGGTGGGTCATGGAGGATCCTGCTGTGATTTATGTCGGAGAGTGTTTTGCCTATGTTTTCCTCTAGGAGTTTTATAGTTTCTGGTCTTACGTTTAGATCTTTAATCCATTTTGAGTTTATTTTTGTGTATGGTGTTAGGAAGTGTTCTAGTTTCATTCTTTTACAAGTGGTTGACCAGTTTTCCCAGCACCACTTGTTAAAGAGATTATCTTTTCTCCATTGTATATTCTTGCCTCCTTTGTCGAGGATAAGGTGTCCATAGGTGGGTGGGTTTATCTCTGGGCTTTCTATTTTGTTCCATTGATCTATATTTCTATCTTTGTGTCAGTACCATACTGTCTTGATGACTGTGGCTTTGTAGTAGAGCCTGAAGTCAGGTAGGTTGATTCCTCCAGTTCCATTCTTCTTTCTCAAGCTTGCTTTGGCTATTCGAGGTTTCTTATATTTCCATACAAATTGTGGAAAAGAATACTTTAAAAGAGCTAGCCTTCCTCCATCCTGTAACCTGCGTGGCATGAGGCTCCAAGCCACCCAACCTGTTCACTTTCCAAAGAAAAGAATACTTTAAATAAATCCAACAAAAACAGAAAAAAAAATTTCATAGTAAAAAGTAGGAAGAAAGTCTGACTTGGGAATGTATCTTGAAAAATGAAATTAAGATTGATAAAAAGTTTATTTTCATTTACTTCAACAAAAATATTAAGTTATAATGTCAACAATATGCTAATTCTTAGAATTAATACAGAGGGAATCAAGGTTTTGTTGGTCGTAATATCAAACTTACAACAGCATAAACTGAAACTCTCAATTTAACATTCCTCTTTCACATCACAATCATCACTTCTATAAAAATTTTAAAGGATTTCATCAGTTCCCTCAATGCCTCCATCAATCCTTTGATATTTAATTCATTTTCTTTTGAAAAGCCTGTTCTCTTGTCATCCTTTAGACACTTACTCTCTTTTACTGTTAATTGCACTAATTTAATTCTGCTGTATCCTTATTTCCCAATGACTTTTCACTGTCTTCAATAAATCCTTAAAATCTTTTTTTTGTTATGAGACTAACAATCAGTCTGCTTCATTTTTTCACTGCAATGTTGGATAGTGATGGAAAAGGGCAGGAATGCAAGCTTGTATTAAATGGGGAGGGAGGGGTATGTGGGTGGAGACTTATTAGGGGAGTCTGTTAATTAGTGAATATTTTCCTGTTAGGATAATTTTGGCTCCTTTACTCAACCTTATGAGGACTCACAGAAAGAATGCCTGTATAATGAGAACATTAGGCTCATTAGAGAACAACAGGCTGTCCTCTAGCATACACATGACCCCAGAGTAACTTCAGTATCCTGCTTATCTGGGTAAACAGTTTCAGATTTCTTTTTAAATATGATTACTTCTCAATGCAAACAAATTTGGTAGCTTTTCTGTTTTGTTGCTTATTACATTCAAAGATTAAGGATAACCAACATTTTTTATTCTAAAGTATAAATTATGGGAAAAATGATCCTGACCCCACCACAGCTTAGATGTCAAGGGCTCTTTATTCTCTTTAGGAATTTGGTTATCAGGATGACACAGTTGAATGAACCAGTCCTTTTGGAGTGATCCTGTGTATGTCATCTTTTTTTATCAACTCTTCCTTCCCTTTTGTCTGTATCTGGGACTGGCAAAATACAATGGGCTGGCCACCTGCTTTACTGAAGTTTATTGGAATAAAGCCTCACCTGTTTGTTTAAAATGTATTTATTATCTATGGTTGTTTTCACACTAGTGGCAGAGTTCAACAGCTGTCTTTAGCGATCTCAAGATCCACAAGCCTAAAATATTTACCATCTGGCCCTTTAAGAGTTTGCTGACCCTTGGTCTATATTATGGGAAACAGGTCTCTGCTTTGTCTTCTAAGCCTTTTATTAATACAAATATTTTTTGATGACCTCTTAAGTTAAGTCATCACCTAATAGTTCCTATTTTAGGGAACTATACTGGGAATGGTTTTTGCTGTCCAGAAGTTAAGGTTAAATTGAAGAAGTGACACTAAGGTACATAATTAACTTCCAGTGTGTAACATAAACTAGAAAAGGAAAAAATTCAAGAGTGATCAGCCAGAGGTAGCTAAAATAATTGATTTGTATAGAGATGGAGTACAATGGTATACTCAAGAAAGTAAAGAAGGTAAATGGTAGCTTTGCATGAGAAGTACATGAAGTCATCATTAGTCCTTAAGGGTTATTTAACTCAAAGCTGAACTTTTAGAAATTTAGGTAAAGATTTCACATTGAAATATGCAAATATATTCTTTTTTCTATACCTTCAAATGGGTCAAGTGGATTGATTATCTGTTAAATAAATGAAGATAAGACTTTTACAGAGGTGTCATAAGGAAAAAACCAATGAGAATAACTCTCTACTTTGGTACCAGTTAAATATTTATGCCATCAGAGAAGATGACAAGGCTTTTCTGATTTGTAATTCATGAAAAGTCTATCACTTATAATAACTGTGATAAATGAAAGATAGCACTTATTTCTGATCTATATTATAAATGTAGCAGAAAAATAAATACACTTGAATTTTCTAGATTCAAACACTGCTGAATACTTACATCAATATTGACGGGTTCTATTGTGTTTATATGCACATTTGGAGCTGATGAGGACCGGTCTCGTTGTCCAAACTGATTTCGATGATCTTCATCTGCTGGTCGGAAAGTCTGTGGAATTGGAATGGATTTTGAAGGAGACGGACTGGTGAGAACTGGGGGCCTGGAAAAGTCAAGTGATTGGAAGATAAAATTCAGAGCAACTTTCTAGAGATAATAACAGAAAAATGAATTATATAAAGATTTTGTTTTCATATTCTCAAATAAAACCTTAAAATAAAGGTAATGGCAGTAATGGCTTTTAAAAGAATTAGTTTAAAAAACTAATATACGCTTACAACTAACACCAACAAAGCTGCTTTGCTCAAGCAGACCCTCCACAAAGTATCAATGATAAGAACACTGATTTTATCCAGAAAACTCCAGAGAAATCCACAAATGGCTAGAAATTACCTGTGGTTAATCAGCTGAAGAAACTCTTGTTCTTTAACATTATACAAAAATGTTCTAAGTACACACTGACTGAATAATGTCTGCTAATTGTTTCTACCTTTGTCATTTCTTGACAGTTGAAGTTACTAAGATGAAATTTTTATGGGAAGTATTAAGAAATCATAAATCTTTTAAAAGCACACATGTGTATTTCAGGTATCTATTGCTTTATACAAGATGTATCTATTGCTTTATACAAAAGGTGAATTAAAATCTTGAACAAAAATGGCAAAAATAATTTCCAAATTCAAAAGATGATACTCAGAGTGTCAATCTCTCATAGTTTGAAATGTTTACCATGCCCATTAATTGATACAAGACACACAGAAGAATATATTAAAACTTAACGCAAATTTTGTAAAAATTACTCTCTGATGAAACTGTGACAGACTGACCTATTTTGATAGTGTAGATAAATAACAAAGTCTATGATCTCTCCCTGCCCCCAAAATGAAGCTGGCATTCAGAGCACATTAAAGTTTTGAGAACAGATTGTAACCACCCATGAGAAGTTTACGTCCCTCAGAAAAAATATCCAAGGGAGCTGAGAAGTGAGTACCACTTGATTGATGAGGTGCGACTCAGTGAGCTCCGACAGGACCAATGAAGGATTCAATGCTAACAGCTTCTCTTCAGAGATTGGTTATTGTTGCACCCCATCTCATGCAAACTCTGTAACTAATCAGCAGTATCAAATGGTTATATAAGATGGCCAGAAAGACAGCTGAGGGAATAAAAAGACATTTTTAAGAGGAGAGAGGGTTTAAAGAGGAATTAGAAGAAAATATAGTTTTGGACCAGATGAAGGTCGGAAGAGCCAAAAAAGCCAAGTTGTGACAAAAAGCTTCTAAATAAAATATATTACTAGAATCTGAACCATACCAGCTTATGAGTTTTACTTCTTTGAAGCACCCTTTTAAAAGGGTAGGGAAATAAATTTTAACTTTAATTGTTCATATTAACTAAATGAATCCACTTAGAATTGAAATAAAAATAATTGCCCTACTGGTCCTTTTTATTATGATTAATTGATTAATTTTTAGTTTGTGACAAAGCTGTCTCTACTTTTGCTTTAGACAGCCAATAACAGCCTTTGGCAAGGGATTTTGGGAGCAGGTAAAAAGAATTTTAAAATGACAGTATTAGTTTTTAGAAAGTTTTGAAACATGCACTGACTTTCTAAATACTTAGAGGCTAATTTCAAGTCTCAAGGCAGTAACACACTTTATGTCAGAAGTTAAAAGTAGAAAAAGCCTGAACTAACTACAACTGTAGAGGGCGGTCTAATTAAAATAATTGATCTGGTGTAGTGATAGCAAAATGTAGCACATAAGTCAGAAATATGTATGCAAAGGACACTAGTTTTTACGTAGGAAAAACAAAAACCTGGTTTAAATCTGATAAATGTTATTATCAAATCTAAAGAAAATGGATAAACTAGAAAATGAAGATAAGCTGTTTCTGTCCTTCTCTTCTCCCCTCGCCCCGCTGGTCCCACCATCACTCCTGTGCTTTTATTTCCTGGGCTCATTCAGATTCTGGAATTCTTTATGGTCCAGTTCAAACCTCACTTTCTTGATTAAGTGTTCACTACTCTCTCTCACTATTCTCTTTTGTTAACATCGCAATATTTATCACATAGTTTAAAATAATATATCATAAATTGTAGATTATAATTATATATTAGCTTAAAACTGTTGGCCATTATCTCCCATGTTAATGCTTTTTTTCTAAATGGAAATCATATACTTCTGTATCTGATATTTAAAATAAAGCAAGCACAAGGCAGGGACTCTAAATTGATTTGTTGCTTAATTTTTTCCAAGTATGGTCCTGCAACAGTCTATGTCAGTTTTAACCCTGTGTATCTGTACCAAATGTATGACAGGTGTGATGAGTTACCTGAAAAAAAAAAAAGTCCTTTATTTAATGACCCAAATGTTGGAAACGTTTCTAAGCAACTAAAAGTTAAAAAAAAAAAACAAATCAGCTCAAGTAGCATGTCACTGAACAGCAGGAATCAAATCATACCCAATAGAATCGGAGGGGGGCGCAGAAGGGGATGACCCACATGGAAGGGTAGTCTCTGCTAAGGAGGCCTCCTCCTGTGGTATTGGGTGGTGTTCAAAGAACTTGGAGACAAACAGCAAACTGTGAGGCAAAAACAAAAACAAAACAAAACAAACCTAACTTGTGCAAAACCCAGAAGCTTCATACACCAGAATATATTAAAGAATTAACAAAAATATCTGAGCTCAAATTGCATTTTCAGGAAGGATTGCTAAATTCAATTAGCTGTATTTCTGTCTGATAGCTTATGGTAAAAAAATTATACTCTACTTTCAAAGACAAGCTCAGAATCTAAAACTAATTGTTCTATATAGCAAATTTCTACATAGTAGAGAGGAAAACTCATGCTTTATGGTTAAGGAATTAGAAGAAAATGTATCTATTGCCAAAAGATTACATTATTATCATGTACTTTAAACTACTGATTGGAACTCTCCCTAACTTCAGTGATCAAAAAATAAGACCTTAATAGCAGTAGTGACAATACACACAAAAAGATTAAAATTAACTCAATATATTAAGAGAGGGAGTAGGAGAGAGGGGAGAGAGAGACACACAGACAGACACTAACTTCGAGAGAAAGAGAAAACTTAATTTACAAAACAGCTGACAGAACCAGAGTCCCCAATCTGTGGTCCAAAAATATAATAGTTAATTTAATTTAAACACTCGAAAACCATCTAAAAGTGATATCTATGGAGAAGGGATCTTATATTAATTAAAAAAGAATATGAAACATAAATGAAATGTACAGCAAACCAGAATTACAATCTGAAAGAGAAGTACTGGGTATACTACTGTCTAGCCAAACTTAAAAAAATTCCCTGTAACAATTCTTCTGTAAATAAAACTTCCACAGACTCTAAGACGTACTAGTTTTACATTAAGAAAAGTTAAATATAAAGTGGCAGAAAAGAAAAATTTTTTGATTACTTACTCTAGTTGGTCATAATTAACACACATCAGTGGAACCTCTGTACTACAACGCTGGTGAAATTTATAACCACATGTTTGACAGCGGAACCCCTGGAAAAGCAGCTTTCGACAGAAGTCACAAAATGCTAAGGTGAAAAAAGTTTTCCGTACCTGCAAAGTAAAACATCATGGAGGATTCTGTAAGAATCTTTTTAGAAATCAACTTACTTACTCTTTTGTTTAAAATAACATATTTTTACTATGTTTGTGTTAGTCGCTCAGTTGTGTCTGACTCTTTCGACCCCATGGACCGGAGACTGCCAGGCTCCTGTGTCCATGGGATTCTCCAGACAATAATACCGGAATGGGCAGTCATTCTCTTCTTCAGGGGATCTTCCCAACCCAGGGATCGAACCCGAGTCTCTCGCATTGCAGGCAGATTCTTTACCGTCTGAACCATCAGAGAAGCCCAAGCCTATAGCACCCGGTATTCCTAGGCGGTCTCCCATCCAAGTACTAACCAGGCTCAGCCCTACTTAGCTTCTGCGATCAGATGTGCTCTGGTGCGTTCGGGGTGGTACAGCTGCAGACTTACTATGTTTACATCATGAGAACCGACTTAACCACCAAGATACTACAACGAAACCAGAGGGTTCAAGGTAACAGATGGACTACATGAATTTATCTCCCACCCACTATTCAATTAAATTCAGAAGTCAAGAAGATGGGAGATGAACAAAAGACTAGAAACTAATTTCAAGCTTTACTATATAAACGTAAAAGCAGAGGTGACAGGAGAAGGAAGTAATAGAGGGAAAGAAAGAATAAGAGTACACTTGAATAATTCTACAAAGGAGTTAAGAGATGCTTATTGGTGTTGACACAACAAGAAACAACAGCATGCTTACAGTGACAAAGGTATGGAACAGAGGAACCAAAAAACCCACAAAAACCTAAAACACTTCCGAGGAGAAGAGGAAAGAGGGGGAAAGGCTGCCATGTTACAGATGATCTAATTTCCAATGGAACTGACCATCAGTAAATGATGTCTAAAACTGATATAGAAATTGTGACCTAAAGTTATTATTCAGTAATGTGAAAAGAATCACTAGAAGAGCTTAAAACAGAAACCATTAAAAGTTAAGAATGTAATTATGTTGAATTGGTTCATAGAGCTTTTCAGGTCTACTATATCCTTCTACGTTTCTATTCAATCGATTTTTGAGAGTTTGATATTGAAGCTCCAACCAAAAATCTTAATTTACTTAAGAAATAATTGTAATATATAGTGGAACTATATGTAACCTTGTTCTGTATTTTCTAAGTCTCCTATGTCTTTTTTCAAATTTAAAAAAGAAAGAATAAATAAAAGGAAAAGAATGATCTCCTCTATACAGTGGCATTAGAGGCTAATAAGGGTTGGGGCAACCCCTTTGCACTATTTTAAAAACTATATACGTTTGATTAAAATGTAATATACTTTGATTAAAGTGTTAAAAAATTACAAAAGAAAAAAACTAGTTTATAATTAAAATTATATGAAAATCAGATTAACCCTACCTAAACTTGTTAACTTAGGAGAAAGGATAGGAACATCACCTAAAAGATGGTAAGAATTATGTTTAACATTATCAGTTTGTTAGAGGATCAGAACATCTCAATGTATCTGTGAACATTCCTCTACGGGAGGCTTACAAGGCAACATGTAGGAACTCCATGTCAGAAGGCAAACATGGATCACATAAACAGAACTTTGCTAGGGAGATTCTATCTTGGTAACGGACAAAAGCAGAAATTGTTTACAACTTTTTGGTTTGTGTATGTAGTAAGCAGAAAACATAAGAAGGATAAGTAAATGACAAATGTTAACAACGGCTATTTGAGAGTGATGAGAGCGTAGGTGACTCTCTTTTTTCCTTTGTTTTTAGCTGTATATTCTCAAGTTTTCAGACGACATTAATCACACATAATAATGAGTAAAATACATTGTGATCCAGGATATAGTTGTATTCTTATAATATTACTCTAACTATATATAATGCACACCAGAATTTCTAATCCATTTTATTGCATATAAATGCTTTTCATGATCCATTAAATTGATTTCAATACTCACTTTATAAAACTCTTCAATAAACACATATTTAACAGGATAAAATGTTATTAAAAGAAATGTTTCATAGAAAATGGTACCTTGACATATCATCCATTCTGGCTTTTTGAGACTATTTAGATAAACTATTAGATAGTTTTAAGAGTAGCTCTTGCTTTCTTCACATTCTGACTATGGAGCAAGTTATAGAAGATATAAAAAGGCAACTGACGGTTTTTTGCTTTGTTCCTTTTACATTTGTCTCTGGATATACAAGCAGTAAGAAAAAGCTTCTTAATATTTATGTGGCTATTATTTATTAAAGCAAGCATCTTTTTATACTCGAGCATAACCTCTGGAAGTTAGAGGACAGAAAAATGTAAATCGTATTCATAGGGATCAGCATTTTATAGTCATCTTATCTTTTTTGGTACTTATATTTTCAATTGCCTAATAATCTGCTTCATGAAGCCCTAATTTCTTTTCCTTCTTTAATCTAGTCCATTGCAGTCCTTCTTCCTGTCACTGACATACTTGAAAACTATGCATAACTGATTGTTTCTGTATGTAAAGGAAGTGGGAGAAAAAGAGAAGGAAGAGAGAAAGGAGGGACGCCAAAAGGAGAAAATATGGGTACACATTTAAGCATAAACTGAGCGACATATACCTCTGTATGTATATCTTTGCTTATAAGCGGGTACAAGAAGATATATCTTTTCTTTTGGGCCACAACTTATGCTTATTTTGGAATTTGAGACATGGATGGTAAACGCATGTGGGCCACAGAACAGGCCATTTGCAAGCAATGATTTGTAAGGTGTGGGGCTGTCTGAGGTTAGCATCTGTGGAAAATGGGAAGGTCTGGACCCATGGCATCTGTTTCTAATCTTGCTTCTCTACCTTTCCTGCCTCCTCCACCCTGCCCATTCCCAAGGATTCCTGGGATATAGGTAAATGCTGAAGGAATCGCCTTTGTAACAGACTATGAAACCAGGGGGCATAAGCAGCCTTCCTCCCATAGTCAACAAAATTCAGCAAACAGAAGCAGAGAGAGGAATTCTTGCCCTTTCTAAGCAGAACTCAGGCTTACTCTTGTTTCTATATGACGCTAAGAGCAATCGTTCAAAACCACAAATCTAATCACGCTGCCCCCTGCCTATGCTGCTGCTACTGCTGCTAAGTTGCTTCAGTCGTGTCCGACTCTGTGCGACCCCACAGACGGCAGCCCACCAGGCTCCGCCGTCCCTGGGATTCTCGAGGCAAGAATACTGGAGTGGGTTGCCATTTCCTTCTCCAATGCATGAAAGTGAAAAGGGAAAGTGAAGTCGCTCAGTCGTGTCCGACTCCTAGCGACCCCATGGACTGCAGCCTACCAGGCTCCTCTGTCCATGGGATTTTCCAGGCAAGAGTACTGGAGTGGGGTGCCATTGCCTTCTCTGCCCCCTGCCTATAACAGTCATTAAATTTCCAATGATTTTAGGGAAAAGTCCAAATCTTCAACAGAGCATACGAGGACTCACATGAGCTTACTCCACTCGTATACATGCTACACCGTTAACATCTGCCTCTCCATGTATGTAGCCTCCATTCTAAACTTCTCTCAAAACTGAAAAGGTAACATGCTTTCTTGCTGTTCCCTTTGTCTAGCAGTCTTCCTTTCACTCATCTTTCCTCATCCACCAGGTCTTAGCTTTGATTGTTCTTCCTTTGGGAAAATTTCCTGATTCCGCAAAAGCCAGGTTAGAAATCTCTATTCTGTGTATCTATTGTACTTTAATGGAGAAGGAAATGGCAACCCACTCCAGCATTCTTGCCAGGAGAATTCCATGGACAGGGGGCCTAGTGGGCCCCACTCCATGGGGTCACAAAGAGTTGGACATGACTAAGCGACTAACACACACACACACAGCACTTTAAATGTATACAGTAATTAAGAGTCTTTATGAAAATTCTTAATTAAAACATTTATTCTAGGAATCTCTATTCTGTGTATCTATAGCACTTTAAATGTATATAGTAATTAAGAGTGTTAAATGAAAATTCTTAATTAAAACATTTAGTCACTTAGTTGTGTCTGACTCTTTTTCGACTCCATGGACTGTACCCTGCCAGGCTCCTCTGTCCATGGGATTTCCCTTGCAAGAATACTAGAGTGGGTTGCCATTTCTTTCATCAGGAGATCTTCTCAACCCAGGGATCTAACCTGTGTTCCCTGTATTGCAGGCAAATTCTTTACTGCTGAGCTACCGGGGAAGCCCTAAGGCAGGGATCCTGTTTCCTTCTTCACAGTTATATCCCCAGATCAGACAAAATATTGGCAGACAAAAAGATCTCAACAAATATTTACTGGCAGGTCTCCAACTGTGTTGTGCAGATTCCCATACCCTGAAACTCACCTGCAGTTTGCTTTCACTGTCCTCTTGTGCAAGGACCTGCCTGAGACACTACTTCAAGGTTACTAACTTAGGACTTCCTTTACCTTCTCATATCCAATTTTTAATTAAGAAGAATAACTAAGAAAAAGAGTAGTGACCACTGTGAAATGTAAACTCAACTATTTTTTTTTAATTCTTAAAAACTGAAATAAAAATTCTTAAGATTTATCTTCTCAAAATTCTGCAAGTTAAAAAACAAAATCAATACTAGCGAATGCCTTATTTCATGATTATAAAACTATCTGCTTTGCGGTAAATCTGACTGACATCAGGTGTATTTTACACTTGTCCAAAAGATGCCTTATCTATTGAAGAACAAACCCGATTTCATTATTCACCACTAATGGAGCCCCCAAAACACTAACCCCCTGGGAAATCAGAAGAACCCAGCTGTTCTAATCACAAAGGCACAAGGGAAAACACTTGATGCCAAAAGGGAAGCAATTACTATCCATCTAGAAAAATAAACTACAGTTTAAATTTCATGCACAGAAAAGTAAGAAACGCACTCCTGCCTTATAGATCACTCTAATCTTGGCTGCTGGCTACTCGTTCAGGGGAGAGGTTCTCAAGCTCTGGGAACTGTACCCTATCTCCTAGGTAGAGAGGTTCCATTGTTCCAGGCCTCATGCTGGAGACACTTAGCTTAGGCTAGGTTCTGGCAGATGCAAAAACTAGATAAAGGGAGAAGTACGGAAGGAGAGCTTTAACATCTGTCTTTCTTCAGTCCTCAAGGAGAGCTATTCCACTTCCATTACGCTATCTTTCAGAAACATTTACACAAGTGTGTCAAGGTGTATGCAGAGTCTATTTAACCATGTTTAGAATGGATTCTTTAAAAACATAAATGTCAAAGAGGAATGGTTAAATACACTGAATTTATATTCTTATGGACTACTATGTAATCATTATAATATAGCTAGGTGTACTGACATGGAAAGATGCCTATGATGCTGTGTTCATACAAAATATAATTCCATTTTTAGTTTTTTTAAAAAAGGAAAGAAATGGAAAATAATGAAGGAAAATGAAGGAAGTAAAAAAGAAAGAATATTTTGGGCTTGCAGATATAAGAACACACATTTTAGATAGACTGTGAAAGACTACACAATAATCAATTATTAATAACAACTATTTACCTCTGGTAGGGTACTTCCACATTTTTACTTGATATACTTTCATACCACTCAAATTTTTTAAGAATTTTCTTTCAATAATGACTATCTATTACTTTTCAAAATTAAAGACAAAGTATAATGATTAAAAAAAAAACCTCCTTAATATGTGATGCTTTTTTTCCTTTAAATAATAAAACTGATTTTCAACTTAGGGAAAAAAAGAGCCAAAATTATTCATCTCATACTTCATATTCTTTAAATAAAAACTCAAAGAACTTAACGATTTTTGACATTAAAAAAAATATAAAAAGTACATACAAAGTTGTGTGTTGTAAGTGGAACATTTTCCAACACTTCTACATGCAATTCCTCTCCAGTAAGCCAGGAAATATCAGTGTCCCAGCCAATTGGTTTCTTCTCCCTGAAAAGTGCAGACACAGCCTTTCTTGGTTATCATACCTAAAAAGCTTCATATACCTCATGCTGAAGATATGAAAATTGGTTATTGAGGGGCTAGTAATGGTGAGGGAGTTTTGGCTCCCTAGTCTTCCATCGTTAGAAATTTAAATGGCAATAAATTAATTTTTAAGTTTACCCCAAATAAATGTATCACTCTTGGACAAACAGCAGGGTAAAGAGATGTACTCTTTTCTTCAAGTCAGCTCCAGAAAAGACCTACAACAGCAGAAAATGGATTGTTCCTGGGGTCCAAAAAAAAAAAAAAAAACAAAAAAAAAATCACAGGTATGGATTTACCTATCCATTCAAAGAAAAAGAGTACTCAAGGGACAATATGCCCCCAAAAAGGAGATCTCTTTTTTTTTTCTTTTCCAGATGGGATTCAAAATTGGGAGTGGAAGGGGTGGGGGTCATGGCATAATTTCATGCTTTCTGAAAAATAGTTCAATATAAAATGTTAATTTTGATAAGTCTTTGGTGGAACTATGAGTATATTAAAAACAGGAGTGGAAAAGAGTCCATTCTTCAAATAAGAAACAGAGAAAATTGTTCAAAATTTTAAGAATCTTAAACTCCATATAAAGTCATTTGATCAGAATAATAAACACCATCATCACACAAAATTATCTAATGTTCACTCCTCAAAGGGAATACCAGACTTGTTTAGGCTAATTAACTTAGTATTTTCTTTTTTTTTTTTTCTGAGGTTGATTTTCAATACCCTAGGTTTGGGTAAAGATCTTACAGAAAACCTCAAAATTTAGTATCTGATTTTTTTTCCTTTTTCAAACACAGTTTCGCATCACATACAAACCATACCCATCCTGAATTCTGTACACAGCACAGCACTCTGGGATCAGACCTCTCATCATCAGGGCCTTCTTCAGGCTGTCCCGGACTGTGACTCCACACCGTGCTGGTACCTAGGGCATCGTAAAGACAGGCATGAGGCAGAAGAAATAAATCATATATTTTTCCACATCATTGAAAAAAAAAACAAAACCCAGTAATTTACCTTTATAACATTTTGAAAATGTCATATGGATTACTATGTCAGAAAACTGTTTCTAGGGCTAACAATATTAATGGAAAATTATGACTCAAGCATCTATTATTGCTCACCAACTTAAGGCAAAATTAATTTTTAGTTTTTTATTAAAGTTACAAAATATCTTCAACACATAAAAGAAAAGAAAATACAACAGATCACTAAGTGCTCTCTGCTGAGAAATAATAAATGTCAACATTTAAAGCAAAATCAATTTTGATCCAACATTGTTCAAAGTTGAAAACTGTAATCCTTCAATCATTATCATGGTCCTTAAGAGACCTCTTACTGATCCTAAACATAGAATACTTGTCTTAATGTATACAGCTGATATTTGTTGTTTAGTTGTTTGGCATTCCTATTTCCTCTGGGAACCCACCTTTCCCTAAAAACCACATCATACTCGAGAAGTTATGAATCCAGGGTCACTACTTTTCTGGCTGCACATGACATAAGCTGGCTAATCAGTTTCCCATATCCCAGATCCAGGGCTAGATATATGACCCAAACAGTACTACGGTTCTTCCTTTAACTGACAGATAGACTCTGGTTGACAGAAGTTTCTTTCCTACTGTAAAGTTCCAAGAAGACAGAAATATGGAATCCCTAATGGCTATCTTCCCTAGTACATTGAGAAAAATCTGGCTACAGAATGAAGCTAACTCAAGGAGAAGCAGAGATGACATTAGGAGCGAAGAGAGAAGAGGCACTGAAAAGAGAGAAAAATAATCTTTCTGTATATTTGAAGTTATCTCTATCTTGGTCTTTTCTGCCAGTGACTCATCTCCCTTCTTATTAATTTGAATAATTTAAAACTGAAAAAGAACTGACAAACACAGTGTAGACTAAAGTGAAGCAACGGGAGTTCAGGTTGGTCAGTTTTTATGCGGAGAGGGGAGTGGAGGGTGACAGACAAGATGTGTTAGTTAATAACAAAATTAAAGGCTTCATTCTTTTAAATCACTAAGGTACTTAGCAAACCAAAAGTTTCTAAAGAAATTGGGACTCTTATGCCAGAGAGGGAAAAATTTAGTGAAAGTGAATATAAAACAGACAGCTGAATTTAAATAGTATGTCAATGGGGAACAATCCAGAAAGCCAAATTAGGACCTAAGATTAGAAAAACAGGAGACAGATTTTAGCTCAATATAACTGTTAAAAACTATCCAGCAAGGGAAAAGTTTGAGGGAGTAGGTTCATCACTGGAAGTATTCAAGAGACTGGATTTGTACAGTTGATCATCTTAATTCATGGATTCTGTATTTGCCTATTTGTTAGAATTTATTTGTAACCCCCAAATCAATACTTGCAATGCTTTTGCAGGCATGCACAGAAGACAAATTTGACCCTTCCCAGCTGAGGTTAATCAAGGTGACATGTCTTCTTTTTCTAGCTCTCATACTGTAAACAACTGCCCATGCCAGGTGACTTTTAAGCTAATGGACCCCAGCCTGCTGTGAAGAAATAAACTATCTAGGGGCCAATATACAGAGGTCATCTTTGGCTCATTTATAATAGTAATCCTGCACTTGTCCTAGGAGCAGTGGTTCAGTATTCACTAATTCAGTGTTTGCAGGAAATATACAGAACATATCTACTGCCAATAGTGAGAATTGGCCATACCTTCCAGAAATAATGAACAGAAGGGAAAGCTCACTTTTCCCCTCTGCTATTCGTATTCTGCCTACTCTAAAGCAAAACTTCTTAGGTGGCAACCCTATCTTTAGTTTCAAACCCCATCCAATCTATCCTATCCTGTTATCAGTGAAATCTTTTTAAAAGAAGGCATTCTTAACGTGTGTGTGTGTGTGTGTGTGTGTGTGAATGCTTGCCAAATACTTCTGAGAACCTGATAAAAGCCTTAGAATAATCTCTTTGAAACATAAAACTTCAAGCCCATCTATGGACTGCTGAGGAGCCCACTGAACTCAGAATTTCATTCTGTGATATAACCTTACATTTCATTCATCTTCTCAAATTTTTCCAGTTAATTATAGGGTGAAATTCAAATTCCTTAATACAGCATACAAGGTCATTAATGGACTGGGGCTTGTCCACCCTTCAGTTTCTTTGGTAATTTCTCTCATGCACTCCTATAATGCCATCTTCTAATATAGCTAAGCTCCCTTATGCTTCTCTGAACAGGTTGATTCCAAGGTGTATATATGTTATATCAGCAGGCAAAATTTTGGTTTCCCACTCTTATCACCAAGGGAAAGTCATCAATCTGTCCTTCATCCACTTCAATAGGCTGATTTTTGTTTCTTCATGATACTACCTGTTCAACAAACTGACAGACCAATGGAATGAAACAGAAAAACCAAGAGCAGACTCTTCAACACATAAATAAAATCAAAATAAAGGCAGCATCTGTAATAGGGTAAAGATGAACTTCTAAGTAATTGATGCTGGGACAACTGGAACCAATCTAGGAAAAGAAACTTCATCCATACTTCATACGGTATCCTAGGGTAAACTCCAAATGGATCAAAGATTTAAATGTTGAAGGAAGGAGGGGACAAACCATAAAAGAAATAGAAGAAACATAGCAAGCTCCCTTACAATCTCAAGTGAAGAAGGCCTATAAAACTATGATGCAAAATCTGGAAGCCATAAAAGAAAACACTCACACAACATACTACAGTCAGCTCTCCATATCTGTTGGTGCCACATTCATGGATTCAACCAACCGAGGATCAAAAATATTTATTAAAAAATCCAGAAAGTTTCAAAAAAGTAAACCTTAAATTTGCCTACTATAAGTAATCTGGAGATGATTTAAAGTATACAGGAGGATGTGCATAGGTTATATGCAAATATTAATACTATGCTGTTTTATATAAGGGACTTGAGCATCTAAGGATTTTGGTATCCTTAGTCATCCTCCAATATTTGTAGGGGATGCTTTATGGGGTCCTGGAACAAATCCCCTACAAATACTGGGAAAATGACCATATAAGCAAAGTCAAAAGACAAATACAAACTGGGAAAAATATTTGCTACTTATGTAACAGGAATATAATCTTCCTGATACATAAGGAGCTCCTGAAAAATTGAGATTTAAGACCAACCCAACAGAAAAATGGGCAAAAGAAAGAGAGTTCAAGAAAACAAATTATAAATGGGATTCAAAATTATGAAAAAGTGTTCAACCTCAGAGAAAAGCGAACTCAAACTTGCCAAAATATTTTTCCACTTATCAAATTGGCAAAAATACAAAAGTCTGACAACATATTCTGTTGGTGAGGCTATGGTAAACAGGCATCTCATACAGTGCTGGTCAGTTCAGTTGCTCAGTCATGTCCGACTCTTTGTGACTCCATGGACTGCAGCACGCCAGGCCTCCTTGTCCATCACCAACTCCCGGAGTTTACTCAAACTCATGTCCATTGAGTTGGTGAAGCCATCCATCTCATCCTCTGTCATCCCCTTCTCCTCCCGCCTTCAATCTTTCCCAGCATCAGGATTTTTTCAAATGAGTCAGTTCTTCGCATCAGGTAGCCAAAGTATTAGAGTTTCAGCTTCAGGATCAGTCCTTTCAATGAATATTCAGGACTGATTTCCTTGAGGATGGACTGGCTGGATCTCCTTGCAGTCCAAGGGACTCTCACGAGTCTTCTCCAACTCCACAGTTCAAAAGCATCAATTCTGCAGCACTCAGCTGTCTTTACAGTCCAACTCTCACATCCATACATGACTACTGAAAAAACCATAGCTTTGACTACACAGACCTTTGTTGGCAAAGTAATGTCTCTGCTGTTTAATATGCTGTCTAGGTTGGTCATAACTTTCTTTCCAAGGAGTAAGCGTCTTTTTATTTCATGGCTGCAGTCACCATCTGCAGCGATTTTGGAGCCCCCCAAAATAAAGTTTGCCACTGTTTCCCCATCTATTTGCCATGAAGTGATGGGACCAGATGCCATGATCTTAGTTTACTGAATTTTGTAGTGCTGGCAGCAGTGAAAAATTAAGCAAAATCTATGAAGCAAAATTTCAAAGTATCTTATCAAAATTACAAATGTATATTTCTCTTTGATCAAGGAAGCCTACTTTTAGTATATCATATACTATATATATATATATATATATATATATAACTGGCAAACTATAGTGCATCTGTACAATGGAATCTATAGATACACGGCTGGCTCACATAAACATTAAAAGCAAAACATTAAACATGAAAAACATAGCAAAACATTAAAAGCAAAATATAGAATGACATATACAGTATTATGCCTTGTATGGAGAGGAGTGGGAAAATAAGAATATATTTTTGTATTTTCTTCTTGCTACACCTTTAGAAACGCAGCACACCACCCCCCAGCCCCAAATAAAAAGTAACCTAAAAGGTGTAGGGGAACCTGGATGTATAGGGACAGGGGCAGAAACAAGATTTCTTGATACAAACACCACATGTAAGAATTACCTATTCACAAAGGAAAATGGGTGGACTCCCCAGGTGGCTCTGTGGTAAACAATTTTCCTGTCAATGGAGGAGATGTGGGTTTGATCCCAGAGTCGGGAAGGCCTTCTGGAGGAAATGGCATCCCACTCCAGTATTCTTGCCTAGAAAATTCATGGACGGTGGAGCCTGGCAGGCTATAGTCCATGGTGTTGCGAAAGAGTCTGACACAACTCAGGGACTAAACAACAACAGTAAAGGAGTAGGGGAGCATTGTTTCAATTTTTATAGATGGAAAGACTAAAAAGATATTTTCAGAAGAACCAAGTTAATGCCTCTTTTCCAAATTCCAAAATTAAATGTCCTTGATTAGGCTATTGAAGCTGCAATAACTTCTCTAAAAAAGTGTAAAAACTAGCATCCTACCTTAACAAAGATCTAAAGTCAATGTAATCATCTGAATATTTGCAAAGGCAAATATATCCAAGAAAAACAAAGACATATGTCCACACAGAAACTTGGACATGAATATTCATAGCATTATTCCTAATACTCAAAAGTGAAAACAAAATTCATTATGGATAAATAAAATGTGGTTTGATACACACACAGATTATTCAACCATAAAAACGCATGAAGCACTGACACATGCTATAATCTGGATGAACCATGGAAACATTATGCCAAGCAAAAGAAGCCACTCACAGAAGACCACATATTATATGATACCACTTATATGGAATGAAATGTACAGAACAGGCAAATCTAGAGAGGCAGAAAGGAAGTAAGTGGTTGGCTAAGACTGGGAAGACTGGGGAGAAATGGTGAGTGACTGCTAAGGGGTACACAGTTTCTTTTTCAGAGTGATGAAAACGTTCTAAAATTAACAGTGCTGACAGTTGCATAACTCTGTGAATAGACTAAAATTGTATAGTTTAAATAAGTAAATTGTATGTCTATAAATGATATTTTAGTAAACCTATAAAAAATAGAATAAGCAAATTCTGTCTTTTAAACTAAGAAAGTCAGCTTAGGACAAGCCACATTTCAGGAAAATTGGGCGAGATTTTTTTTAACTTATTGTTGTTAACACAACACATTGAAAAATTTACATGAATGAGGGTCTCTCATGTCTAATATACTTGAAATTCTATTAGATTGGTTATTTAGCTGCTAAGTCATACCCAACTCTTTCGTAGCCCACCAGGCTCCTCTATCTATGGGGTTTCCCAGACAAGAATACTGGGGTGGGTTGCCACTTCCTTCTCCAGGAAATCTTCCCAACCCAGGGATCGAACCCACGTTTCCTGCATTGGAAGGCGGTAACATCTAAATTTCATTAACATTCAATGTTGACCAGGGTCTTGTGGGAAAAGGAAGTCTTATACACTAGAGAGAATATAAACCAGTAAAATAAAATTTTTCTGCATAAAATATACATTTTATGAAGTTTTAAGTGTGCATACCCCATGACCCAATATTTAAGTCCCTAACGTTAAAATATTCCCACAACATTTCAGGATATGTGTATTTAAATGTATTTTGCAGCATTTAATTATCCATAATGAAATAGTTAATAAATCAGATATGATCATTCTGAACAATAATTTTAACCATAATAAAACAAGTAGCTTGGTATTATGTGAAAGAAGGGGGTAAGTATAAGGCAAAAAGATTAGTCCCTTTCTCCTGCCCCCAGCAATGTCCCCATCCTCCAGATAATCGCAATTAACAGGTTTTTATATATGATTCAAAACTATCTCAAAGGACACACACATTTATGTTCTTTTTAGTCACTGTATCTAATCCATGACCTGGATAGTCTTAAGTAGCTCTGTACCAAGGGACACTTACCTTGCTTATACTTTTTTCATTTTTAGAAATAATGAGTACACATTCATTTTGATACAGAGTATCTTATAAAATCTCTAAATTACTTTTTAAGAAATTACAGTTTTGAAATTTTAAAGTAAACATATTTGTTAGAAATTCTGACAAGGAAGAATAAATACCTCTAATACCACCAAGAAACAATCATTGTAACATTTAGAAAAGAAGTTTTACATGCATTTCATGTGAATTTTAATGCAATAAAAGACAAGTAAGAAAAAAGAACCAAACTTCAAATAAACACTTCTTCACACTAAAAGAGGTCAGTCCCTAGAAGAGGCCTCTACGGTAGCTCTTTGCTTTTCCATATAAATTTGAGAATCAACTTTTCAGATAAGGTATTAAGGATGGGATGAGATACCCTAGAATTCTGCAGAAACTGCACATAATTTTGATCAATTTGGGTGACAAATATATTTAGGAAGATTATCAAGAACAAAGTAACTTTTGATTTCTTTACTCTCTTCAAATGTCTTTCAATAAAGTTGTACAAATTTCTTTATAAAAGTCTTAAACATTTAAAAATTATTTTGTCAATGATATCCTTTTTTAAATAAAATTGCATGTTCCAATTATTAAGTGCAGAGTTTCTTATTTATTATAATAATTTAGTAGATTTTCTATGTAGACAAATTAATTGCTAAAAATAACAGTTTTGTTTCTTTCTAATATTTATGTTTTTATTTCTTTGTCTTGATGGAGATTGGCTAGAATATTCAACTCCATAAGTAGTAGATTTGTCTTGCTTCCAATTTTAATGAGAACGCAGAATCCTTCTTTAGACATACTTGATAGATACCCTTTACCAAGAAAGTTGTCTTTTATTCCAGGTTTTTTGTTTCTTTCTTGTTACAAAAAGGTTTTCAATACATCAAATGTCTTTACTGTATCTAGAGATATCTATACACTGTTATTCCTTTAATCTGCTAATAAGAACTGCATTGATTGTTTTGGAGGGGGGCATACCACACACACATGGGATCTTAGTTCCCCAACCAGGGATTGAACTCATGCCCTGTGCAGTGGAAGCATGGAGTCCTAACCACTAGACCATCAAGGAAATACCAGAGCTGCACTAATTTTTAAAAATCATTGTTGTACTCCTAGAATAATTATTTTTTAAAAATATATACAGTTAGATTCAGTTGACCAGTATTTTATTAAAGATTTTTGCAAATATGTTCTTAAATTAGATTAACCTTTAGTTTTTCTCTATCAAATGATCTTTGGTTTGAGAACCAAGATACACAAATTCTATAAATGAGTTAGGAAATGTTCTTTTTTACTTTTTTACAGAAGAATAAAATTTAGATAGGACTAGGATTTTTTTCATATTTTTTCTCTGACATATGACATTCACAAGTGTCTTCAGATCTCTAAAAATGTGGTTTCCCATTATTGTTACTAATTTCTACTTTAATTACATTATGCTCAAAAAACATACCTTGTGTTTGTGAAGATTCCCTTTTTTGCCTAAAATGCAGTCAAAAAAGTTTTTCAGTGTCCCATACACTCTTGAAAAGAACGTGTGTTCTTTCATTGATTAGTACAAGGTTTACATGTCTGTTACATAGAATTGACAACTATGTTGTTCATATCTTCTGTAATTGCTTTAGCTACCTACATATCTATTTCCAGCCACACCACATGCCTTGTGGGATCTCAGTTCCCTGACCAGGGACTGAACCCAGGGGCCGTGACAGTTAAAGTGCCAAGTCATAACCACTGAGCAACCAGGGAATTTCCTCTAGACTTTTATAATGGAATTATAAAGTATACAGTCATTTTTGTCTGGCTATTTTCACTTAACATAATTACTTTCAGAGTCATCTATGCTGTTATGTGTACTAGTAATATATTCTTTCTACTAAGTAGTATTCCATTTGACAGATATAACAAACTTATTTAGCCACTTGGGTAATGCCCAGTTTTGCACATGCCATGCAAAAACTATTTATAAAAGTAAATACTTTCTCCAGGAAAGATACAGAAAAGCCACTTGATATCATCAGCCAATAGAGAAAAGTATATCAAAATCACAACAAAGTCCCACTTCATATGCAACAGGAAGGTTATAATCAAAAAGAAATAATTTAAAAGTACTCCATTTATTTCACTGGTCTATCTGTCTATATCAGTACCAAAATGATTTACTTATTAATTTATAATAAGTTTTTAGTATCAGGAAGTGTGAGACCTCCAATTTTGTTCTTTTTCAAAGTTGTTTGAGTATTCAGGATTCCTTGAGGTTCCATATGAATTTCAGGGTGGATTTTTCTATTTTTTCCAAAAAAAAAAAAAGCTATTGAGACTTTAAAGCTAAAAGACTTTAAAACATTCAGTTAATCTTCAAATTGCTTTCAAAAGTGGTTATACCATTATACATTCCTATCACCAGTGTATGAAAACTCAGTTATTCCATTCCACATCCTCACCAATAGTTGGTAAGGCCACTCTTTCATTTTAGTCATTCTAATAGGTGTGTGGTAGTATCTTGTGCCTTTAATCAGCTTTTTCCAAATGACCCATGATGTTGAGCATCTTCTTATGTGTTTATTTGCCATTCACATATCTTCTTTGAAGTATCTAATCAAATCTTTTGTCCATTTAATTGTTTCCTTACTGTTGAGTTCTAAGAGTTCTTTATATATTCTGAATACATGTCTTTGATCAGATATATATTTTGCAAAGACTATCTACTAGTCTGTGGTTTGTCTCTTTATTCTCTTAATATAGTCTTTAGGAAAGAAGTTTTTAATTTTGATAAAGTACAACTTATCAACATGTTCATTATGGATTGTGTTTTGGTGTCATATTTTAGAAACTGTTGCCAGATTCCAGGTCACAAAATATTTTCCTCTGTGTTTTCTTGCACAAACCAGCTTTACATTTAATTCTTACTTTTCATTCCTTCCTCTGTGTTCAATTTTTTACATTTAATTCTTACTTAAAAATGTTTACATTTTTACAATTAATTCTTACTTGTCATTCCTTCCTCTGTGTTCAGTTTTCTCTCTAAGTCATGTCCAGGGTAGTCCCTTCAGGTAGAGCTTGGGAAAAGTAAACTCCTCATCTGGAAAGGCTTTACTGTGCCCTGACTCATAGTGAACCCGATAAGTTAAACTCATACTTTAGCTAAGCAACTTACAGCATCACTCAGCACTTTGAGTATATTATTCTACTGTCTTCTGGCTTCTATAGCTGCTATAAAGAAATTTTTTGATAATCTAACTGGAATTTCTTTATAGGTAATTTTTCCTAAGTATTTTTAAAACAATATTCTTTCATTTTGTTACATCTAATAAGAATGAATTCAAATTTACTTAAACAAAGCTTATGTGTCTCAAATCCTTAATTTGTGTCTTTAATGAAGGTTAGCCATCATTTGCTTGAATTTAGCTTTATTCTTTTTCTTTTTTTAAAAATATCTATTTATTTATTTAGGGCTGTTGCTGCACAGGCTTTTCTCCAGTGGGCAGGCTTCTCATTGCGGTGGCTTCTCTTGCTGTGGAGCATGGGCTCTAGGTCTAGGGCACGAGGGCTTCAGTAGTTGGGGCTCCTGGGCTCTAGAGCACAGGTTCAACAGTTGTGGTGCACAGGGTTAGTTGTTCCGCAGCATTTGGGATCTTCCTGAAACAAGGATCAAACTCATGTCTCCCACATTGGCAGGTGGATTCTTTACCACCAAGCTATCAGGAAGCCCCATTCCTTTATTTTGTTCTCATTTTCTGCTTTGAGGCATATGATGAAACTATTCAGTCCATCCTTCATACTTATTAACCTCTCATATTTTCTATAACTCTCTTTCTCTGTTTTACAGAGGTCACCAATTCTCCTCCTTCAGCTGGATTCAATCTACTTTTAAATTAATCCATTGAGTTTTTAAAAATAAATATTTTGATTTTTATATAGCATTTTAACACTTGGTCTGTAATATGCTGTAACCAGCTTGATATACTGAAATTTTAGTAAAAGTGTTACTTTGCTACTTCCTCAAATCAGTATCAATATGCTCACTAATTTTTTTTCCTAGGGACAACTGTTTCTTTTTAACTTTCTGTTTTTCTTTTGTTCCATGTTCTTTGAATTTTCCCAAATTCACTAGGAAAAACTACAAACACAGAAAATTAGAAGGAATGGCACAATTAACATACAATTTTCCCAGATTCTAAAATTACTTCTCCATATTTGTTTTCTCTCTTTAACATTTTGTTTTCCATCATACCATTTGAAAGTAAGTTCTAAATTTATTGATTGAGACAGAATTCAGTATAGTGGTTACTCTTAAAGGTGGGTACTCAATTGAGGGAGCACAAGAGTATACTCTCAACATTAGAAATGTTCTATAATCTTTATCTGCATGGCAGTTACACATGTAGGTCACTGAGCTGTACACTTGAGATTTGTACACTTTACTATATTTAAGTTTTATTTTTAAAAAAGAGGCAAGAGAGGTTGCAGGCATCATAACAATTTACCCCTAAATTTTAAGCATATATTTCCTAAGAATAAAGATATTCTCCTATATAATAATATCTCTATCATCACACTTAGGAAAACTAATAATTTCATAAAAACATACTACATTCAACCAACATTTGACATATCCCATCTCAAGAAGGACTTCTACAGCTCTTTCTCACCCTAGTCCCAAACCAGGATTACACAATACATTTGGTTGTTTTGTCTCTTTGGTCTATTTAGTGTAGAATAATCGCCAACGTTTTATTCTCCATGAATTGAGAGTCCAGGCTGTCTTATGGAATGTCCACCTTTCGAATGTGTCTGCTTCTCATGGTGCTTAACTTTTCCCTTTACTCCTTGTCCTTTCTTATAAAGTGGAAGGACCAGAAGCTTAACATTTGACACAATTCTTTTTAGCAATAATACTTCAGAGATGATAAGTGTCATACACTGAGTTTTAAATTTTAAGGCCACCTACAAATTCTATTTGGTTCCTTCTTAGGAATCTAATCTTGCTGCTATTAAGTCTTCTAACTCACTGATGACAGACTATTTCTCCTTGCATACTATAACTTGGGATTTTGACCTTGTCATTGAGGTATTATGTGTATAAATTCCATAAGACCTATATGGGCTAAGGGAGGGATTTACATTTATTTCTGCCCAGTGCCTGAGTGCTATTACTATTTCAGAGCCTGTTTTTATTTTCATTTCTTGGGTTGAGAATTCCTGAATAATGCAGGTAACATAATGATGAACCCCACACTATGGTAAGAACAGATCTATAGTTAAGAATTCACAAGGGAAACTTTAACCTTTATCTGGGGCCCCGGCAAAGACAGAAAGTTTCCCTGTTATTTACGTATGCTGGTGAACAGAGCTTCTTCTAATTCACCCTTTTATTGAAGGTAAAGCTTTTCAAAGGTTCAGACTATGTGAGGATATAAGTTTCAACTACCTTTGTGACACAGGCCAAAGGCCTAGTCTTGTATCTCCACATAATGACATTCACATGCCTTTGTTTCACCGGGTAACAAACTGACCCCACTGGAGGCCACTATAGCATAAGTACGTCAGCAAACTTTTTCCGTGAAGCATTACTAATGCTATCTGAGGGGAAAAATTAAAAGATGACTTTGGCTTCAATTGTATTTGGTAATGAAATGGTTTTTTATTAATATTAAAATAGCCATATACACTATAAAATATGAGTGATGCAGGTAGGTGCGTTTTTCCATTCAGTTATGTCCACTGGCAGTACTTGTTGCACTTGAGATTACAGACCATCTATAATTCTCCTGCAGATTTCCCTGCTGTAAAGGTTATTTACAGAGTACTGTGTTCCAATGATGACATAATGATCAACAATCAAAACTTATGTAAACAAGAGGAAAAATGTCAAGCACACTAAGAATCCAACATTTGATAATAAATCCAAATACGGATTTCTCTATGGCAAAGAACAAATCTTACCTAACACATGTTAGACAACAAACAAGCTTAAGTCTCAAAATTCTGACTGATTCTAAACTAGTACTCAGACGTGAGTGTGGTTCAAGCTTGGTAGACAGGTATACATGTGACACTAAAGACAATGCAATTTGTTCCACTTAAGGAACACAGACTTTGGCACCAAATAACTATGTCCTTTCCATTCTTGTTTAAATGGATGCTTCCATTCGCATGACCACTGGGTATCACATTTCATTTTCCACAACTAGCCTTTCTGAAAAATACGAAGAAAAAGCCATGATGAATTAAAAGCTGACTCACCACTGTCCTCTGTTTATTGGGCAGGAAGACTCTAACGATAGGTTTTTGTGGTGACTTGGGGTTGCTCCGTGACACATCTGTGGGATTTTGAAAAACTGAAAGAGATGAAGGCAGCACTGAAAGGCTAGAAGAGGAAGAAGATGTAACGGTGTCCGTTGACGCAGAGCTAGAAACAGAAAAATCAGTTCCATTCCCCAGGGATTCCAATAACTGTTGTTCTCTTTGTTGGAGGGCATCTAGCTTGCTGGTGTATTCTTCATAGGCCTATAAAATAAAGTAGACTTACATTGAATCTGGACTTTTTCCTGACAGTAACAAAAGGAAATATGAAATTTTAGTTTTTGATTATAATCTCTTTATAATCTAGGTAAAGGATTTTGTGTTACAAATTACAAAATAAGTACTGGGAGTATTGTAAATTAGTACTTTTATCTTTAAATTGATAAATCTTCTGTTATAAGACACTACATCTAGAAACTGACACACACACATACATACATGTATGATGTCCATAACAGCCATGAATATTAATTAAAAAAAACTAGTGTTAGCTATTTTCTGGCCAAATCACAATTTATCTTCCAAACTACACATCTAACATAAGATAAACTACTACATCAAAGCATTTTTTTCTAGATAAGTTATAGGTATATAAGGTTTCACATCTCTCTCGGTCTTTCTCTAAACAACTGAGAGAGGCTGAAAAGGAGATGAGGTGTTAAGAGAGATCTGTCAAAAAGACAAGCCTAAGGTATACAGTCCAGGTGGCGCTAATGGTAAAGAACCTACCTGCCAATGCAGGAGACATGAAATGTGGGTTCGATCCCTGGGTCAGGAAGATCCCCTGGAGGAGGGCATGGCAACCAACTCCAATATTCTTGCCTGGAGAATCCCATGGACAAAGGAGCCAGATGGGCTACAGTCCACAGGTTTGCAAAGAATCAGACATGCTAAAGCGATTTGGCAGGCAGGCAAAGGTACACAGTGCCAGATCTCACCATAACCATCAAAGTCTCCTCAACAGGGATTAGAGGATGCATAACTGTGACCTTTTTTCTGAAACAGTTATTAGTTAAAATTATCTTCTTTTTTGCACTATGGATACCTTATGACCTCCCCTTTCCCATCAAACACTGCTTAGAGAATAGAATTTTATTTGAAAAGGTGGTGTACATCCTGTAGTCAAGAAATTTTGAGACCATTATCCATCAGGGTATGTTTCTAAAGCTGAAAGGTCAAATGATCACATAAAATATCATTTTCTAAAAGAAGAAGAATCTTATAAATAGAATGATAATTGAAAATTAAGAGATAGAATGGATTCGAATGTATATGCCCATGGTTCTTTACTGCAGTGGTAATCACCTTCTCCCCTCCACACCATAACCACCACCACGTCTCCCTACCACCCCAAACAGATGCGACACTACAAACATTTATAAAAGGCTACAAAATTTTAAAAGTGGCATTTCCCATTACCTAGAGAGTTTATTATTGGGCTGCAGAGAAGCAAATGGCTGCCTTTTTATTTGTGTTGTATATGAGAAAGAATGTTTTTGATACAAGGTAAGACTAAGGAAAGGGGGGGGGCTTAAAATGTTAGCACTTATATAGATAGATTTAAGTGGGGAGAAGAGAGTACTGTGTAGTACAGGAGACATTTTTAACAGAGTAAGGAGGTTAGAAATTTTAAGACAGAGGAAAACTATGGACTAGTATAACTGACTGTCATACAATACCTGGGACATATCAAGGGATCAATAGATGTTCATGTAATTTAAGTGAAGAATAGGAACACAAATTATAAGACTAGAAAAGTGGGTAAAGGACCAGCTTGGAGAGACTGTGTATATGCTATGCTTTGAAGCCTGAACTTCACTCTATAAGCAAGGAAGAATTATCACAGGTAGAGGAGAATAATGGAGAAGGAAATGGCAACCCACGCCAGTATTCTTGTCTGGAGAATTCCATGGACAGAATAACCTGGTGGGCTACGGTCCATGGGGTCACAAAGAGTCAGACATGACTGAGTGACTAATACTTTCAGAAGAGAATAAAGAAGAAATTTCAATTCAATATAGGCCACCACACCTGATGTCTGATCTCACCATATAACCTTTTTTAGGGTAGAGGGAAAATACTAAAATGAGCTACTGAAGGGCTTAATTAAACTACATAAAAAAGCACTCTCCTTTACAATCCAAAAGTTGCTCAATGCTGGCCCCAAAATGTTTCACACCATTTCAGGGCATTATAGTCAAATCAGTCCAATATCTATTGAGCTATGTTTCTATTTAGCTTTCAGTTCCATGGGCTAATTACTTAAGGACATCTTTTTTCAATATGATCCACTTATTGATACTTAATCATTCAATAAATATATACTGAGCATGCATGTGCCTGGTACTATTTGGGGCTCAAACCACAAAAATAAAGACCAATACAATTCCTACCCTTTGAAGATTATATACATACAGCCTAAGGAGACTAAAATTCCTCCTTGCACACACAGATCATATAATCTTATTATCATCTGAGCAGGTACATTTACTACACAAAGTTAAGCTTAGGAAAAGTAATAAATGTAAACAAATTTTCAGAATGTTAACTCTGTATCAAAATGTTAGCCTTAATTTTTGAAAATATATTATTCCCTCCATTGTGGATTACAATCTATTATTTCACTGCATTTATCAATAACTCTTTCTTAAACAAAAAACGTTTACTTATTCCACCCCTCTCCATTCTCATAGATGCAATCTACCAAGGTACTTCCTTCCCCGCCTTGTTTCGTATCTGGTTTGGCTCATTTCACCCCATTATCCTTGCTGCATTCAGTATGGATGGTGATTACTCTTATAACACTCCTGTCTTACAAGTTCTCTAAACCTCTTATCTACAAAGGCACTTATTTCTACTCTACCTACAAGATTCAGAGATACAAATAATTCTTTACAAAAGCGTTCTAAGTGATGACAAGATCTCAGTTGGGAACCTCCCACACTCCTGTGCACACACACTTATCCCACTGTCTTAAATTTCTTAAATGTCTTAAATCTCACCACCACACTACTCTGGTTCATGGCCAATATTAATCTCTTATTAAAGTTTTTCAGATTTCTTTGCTATTTTCTTCCCATGCCTTGTGACTCACTATTTCAACAATGCCACTGGTAACCTCTTAGACTGTCTGGTTAATTCTTATTCTTTTACCAACTTGCTTGTTAAATACCAACTCTGGGTAAATTCCATCATTCAATTATTCCATTCTTTTTCTCAGGTTACCACACATTACTGAAGAAAATAATAAAACAAGGCCATTGAGTTCCATTATCAATTCATGGAAATTAGTCCTCCACATTACTGCATGAAAATTTGTACTTATTTTTAATTCATATTACATTTCTCACAACATTTACTCCAACCTTTTCTATGCTTCTCTGGCTCCTAACTTCCTTCCCCAACATTTAATTTACTCAGAAAATACCACTACATTCAAATTTACTCTGAAGATCATAGCCATCAAATAAAAGCTTCCTCTTCTTTCTTTGACTAAGCAATTCTCCCCATTTTCCCCCATCCTTCTTTTGTTAATTTAATGCTAGCACTGGGTGGTTAAGGTCCCTAACTACGGAGGCCTTGGTTCATCACTATCTCCATTTTTTCTTTTATCTTCCAACTTTCCCTTTTCCTTTGTTTTCTTACCCTGAAAATGTGAGTGGGTCCTCTTGCATAAACATATACCTCAAGCACCAATACTACCATCAACAAAATTCCTTTGGTGCTTCAAGAAGTTGAAGAAACCAGGTATTTCTTTAAGAGGCAGCTTTTCCAAAATCCCATTCTTTCTCATCAAAATCTTACCCATTTTTCAAAGTCCAATTCAAAGCTCTGCTTGATAAAATCCAAAAATCAGTACTTTCTTTTCACCTTCTTTACAGTATTACCACACTTCTCTTTATATGGTTTAAAAAAATCATTTGTGAAAAAATTTTGTGATCATTAAGTGAGATAAATAATAGTAAAGAAAGTTACTACAGAGACTACCACATAGCAAAAACCCAATACTTTTATTAGTAGTTAATAAGTAGTAATAGTTCTTATCATTATTACTGTTACTACTACTGGGTTGGTCAACAAGTTTATTCAAATTTTTCCATAAGACATTACAGAAAAACCTGAATTTTTTCTCTAACCCAATATATCACTTAACTAGGTTCTCAACATGACTCTACCAAACTGTAAGGTACTTGAGGGCACAACTCATGTTATTTATTCATTTTTTTATCCATCCATTCATTCAATGTCTTCTTTTTTAAACTGAAGTATAGTTTTTGATCTAAAAAAACAAAAGAATGTAGAGAAAAGAACACAATATTATTTAGATGAAAATACTCCTCAAATTGATATATAGATTCAATGCAATCCTTGAATATCAAAATCCCAGTTGGCTTTTCTGCAGAAATGGACAAGCCGATCTTAAAATCACATAGAAGTACAAAGGACTTGGAATAACTAAAACAATCCTGAAAAAGAACAGAGTTGGAAGATTTACATTTCCTGATTTCAAAAGTTACTGCATAGCTACAATAATCAAGACATGTGGTACTGATATACACATAACACAACAAATTAAGAGTCCAGGGGGAAAAAAGCCTTACATTTATGGTTAATTGATTTTTGACAATGTTACTAGTACAACTGAATATCTGCATGCAGAAGAATGAAGCTGGACTATTACCTAACATCGTGTTCAAAGATTAACTCAAAGTGGATCATACACTTAGGAAGAGCAAGACCTAGAGGGGCAGGATGGACAGAGGTGGGAGGGAGGTTCCAGAGGGAGGGGATACATGTATTCTTATGGATGATTCTCACTGTTGTACGGTAGAAACCAACACAACGTTCTAAAGCAATTATCCTCCATTTAAAGATAATTTTTTTTTTTTTTAAAAGAGTTAAAACTAAAAACTCGTACAAGAAAACATTAATAGAAGTAAATCATCATGACCCTGGACTAGGCAATGGTTTCTTAGATGACACACCAAAACACAGCAACCAAAGAAGAAACAGAGAAACTCGACTTCATCAAAATTCAAGCTTTTGTGCTTCAAAAGACACTATCAAAAGAGTGGAAAAAAAAAAAGAATCTCACAGAATGGGAGAAAATATTTGCAAATCAAATCTGACAAGGATTTCCCACCCAGAGTATACAAAGAACTCTTACAACTCAGCAATAAAAAGACAACCCAGTTTTTTTAATGGGCAAAGGATCTGAATAGACATTTTCCCCTAGAAAATATAAAAATGGCTAATAAGCACATGAAAAAGATGCTTAACATCATTAGTTACTAATGAATTACAAATCAGAAACACAAGAAGATGCCAATTCACACTTACTAGGATGGCAATAATAATAATAAATGGAAACTAACAAGTTGGCAATGATGTATAGAAACTAGAACCCTTACATATTGCTTGTGGGAATACAAAATGGTGCAGCCACTTTGGAAAGCAGTTTGCTAGTTCCTCAAAAAGTTAAAACAGAGTAACCAAAGGACACAGCAATTCCATCCCAAGGAACATAACCAAAAGAACTGAAAACATGTCTACCACAAAAACTTGTACATGAATGTTCATAGCAGCTTTAGTCATGATAGCCCAAAAGTGGTAACAACCTAAATGTCCATCACTTGATTAATGGATAAACAAAATGTGATGTATCCATATGATAGAATATTAGCCAAACAAGGAATGAACGCTACATGCTACGACTTGGTTGAATTCATTCACCCAAAATGTTCAAAAAGGCAAATCCACAGATTAAGAAACTAGGTAAGTGGTTGATAGGGATTGGAGAGACTGACTGCCAATGGGTAAAAGGTTTCTTTTGGGGGTGATAAAAATGTTTTGGAATTATATGATGGTGATGACTGTACAATTTTGTGCATATACTATAAACTACTCAACTGTATACTTTAAAAAAGTGAATCATAGTTCATGAATTATCTCTCAATTAAAAATGGGGAGAAAATTAAGGCCCTACTTAATTAAAACATAATTAGAAAAAACAATAGAATAAAAAATTTTTATCATTAGAGTTCATTATATTTATTCTTATTGAACTTAATCTCAGAAGATACAATGAAATCTTTCAAGCTGTCCACAACTGATAATTAATGAACTGTTCTGCATTCCACAGGAAGCACCTAGCTTCCAGTATTATTTTCACTACAGTATCTGTTTCGATAAATGTCTTTGCATTATCTTGGGTTCTACACAGGCTAAAGATCAGAAAGGCTGTAAAAGCACAGGTTCTGATAAAAAAGAAAAAAAAAAGACGACATACACATGGGGAAAATGTAAGGAGTCACAGAAGACTCATTAAAAAAAACCAAGATTCTGGATTCAGAATGTCTGGCTTCAAACTTTGGCTACCCCGTTTACTAGTTGTGTAACGCTGGTCGTGTTATTATTCAAATCCTCTTTGCCTGAGTTTCTTCTTCGATAAAATGGAAATGAGTATTAAATATAACTCATAGGGCAGGTTGAGGACTAAATGATCTACTATATGCTTGGAACAGTTCCTGGCATAGCAAGCACTCAATAAATGTTAGGAGCTTTACTGTCTGTCTGTCTGCAGGGGATCTGAGCATACTATAAACTCGGTGGTAGCTTGGAGGGTTATTCCAGAAACTTTATTCCCTTCACTTCTGGAATCCAATAAATCAGGTCCAGAAACAGGAATCTACTTCTAGAAAAGCATCCAGCATTATATCTCACGTACAGAAGGCATTCGAATAATTTGTTGGATGAGTAAAAATAAAATAATTGGGACAAAAATAAGAAATTCTGGGAAATGACTTTTTGGGGAAGTATCTTTTCTTTGTGTGATGGTAAAAAGAAAAGATTGGAACCAAAGACTGAAAAGACAAAACTGAAATTCTTTTAGAGTATGATAGTTCATTTCACTGCAGCTATTGTCAAGGGAATCAACAGAATGTTAATTATTATTCATATGCCAGTAGGAGAAAATCTAGAACTTAAAAGCTTGCTTTTAAATAAATTAGTACACAGAAAAAAGAAAGTCACGAGGATTTCTGATGGTGATATAACTGATTTCATTCTGTTTTGCTATGAGGAAGAAATGTGGGGATGGGTAAAGATTTAACTTTCTATGGAAACATCAAAATGGTTTCTTTGGAAATGCTATGTAATGAAATAACTAGAGCACAACTTCTATCTACCAGTGCACAAACTAATCTGAAGCCAGTTTGTGAACACTGGAAAATTTTTACTTTTTAGCCTCTTATTTCAGAAAATGTAAGCAGAGTCACTAGTCTAAGAGTTATGTAACCCCATTCTGGTTGGTGAGATGTAAAGACTTGTAGGGGATTTGAGGGGAAGGTTTTCCTCCATGAAATAACTCAGTACATCAGAGAGTATCTGTGACCCCTGCTTCTGGACTTGAGGTATTGTGTTAAGAGTACAATTCTCAGATCTGCTGCAGACAGAAAAACCAAAAGGATGGTAGCAATCTATGCCAGTGTGTAACAACCTTGAGCTGTAGAACCAATCTTTGAATAATTTACCTCCATGTTTCTCATTATGGGAGGAGAAATTAAAAACAAGTTTGGACAGCCTATTGTTTGGTTTTTGCAGACCTCCTAGATTTATTCTCTAATTTTCCCCATCTTTACTCTAATATTTTCAATCTTTGTTTTATTCTGCTCTCTGGAAGATGTCCTTAACTTTATAGTGTATGTTTATTTGTCTGTTTATATGCACATGCAGATACACACACATATATAAATTCCCTACTATACTATTTTAACTTACTATTTTAATTTCCAAGAGCTCTTTCTTACTCTTTAATACTTTTGCTTCTTTAATACAACCATGAAGCAAGAACAGATTATGGATCGTCTCTTATCTTTGATGTTATGCTACTGCTGCTAAGTCACTTCAGTCGTGGCCAACTCTGTGTGACCCCATAGACGGCACCCCACCAGGCTCCCCCGTCCCTGGGATTCTCCAGGCAAGAGTACTGGAGTGGGGTGCCATTGCCTTCTCCGGGAAACCAAGCTGGTTCCCTGCAAATATGTAAGATGCTAGTTTATAAGAGGCTCTAGTTGAAGAGAAAGTAGATAATTTGGCTGACTTTTCAGAACTCTTCTGTTAATTTGTAACCTTAAAAAATCTTTAGAATATTATTTATTCTCTTTTTAAAGGCTCTTATTTATCCTCCTCTTGATATGACAACTCCAAAAGAAAGGATGAATAGAGAAAAACATCTGGCAACTGTTGGACCCCAAGTATAGCCCAAGTCAAAAAAAATTTATTTGATGTTATAGTTATTTTCATATTTTCTTCTGTTCTCTGCACTGTTTCTGAGTCCCTTTTGACCATTTCTGCCATTATCTTTCCTGTTAAAAGCTTTCTTCAAACGTCTGGTTATTCTTAACTGTCCATTTGTATTTAAGAGTTATGAACCCTTAAGATGTCAATACTATGCAAAGCAATCTACAGATTCAATGCAAACCCTACCAAAATCCCAATGTGTTTGCAGAAATAGAAAAACACCATCCTGAAATTCATGAGAAAATCCAAGGGATCCCAAATAGCCAAAACAATCTTGAAAAAGAACAAAGCTGGAGATCTGCATTTCCACAATGAGATAACCCTTCACACTCATTAGGATAGCTATTATTACACACACACATACAGAAAATAAGTCTTAGCAAAGATATAAAGGATTGTTAATGGGAATGCAAAACGTAGCTGCTTATGGAAAGCAGAATGGCAATTTCTTTAAAAATCTAATACAGCATTCTCTTATGATTCAGTAATTCTACTTCTGGGTATATACACCCAAAAAAAGTAAAGTCAGTATTATTTCCAATAACCAAAAGGTGGAAACAACCAACCACTGATGGTAGCCATCGATAGATAAATGGATAAATAAAATCAGGTGTATATATATATACACACACACACACACATATATATATATACACACACACACTGAAATATTTTTCAGCCTTAAATAGAAAGAAACTTTTGACACTTTCTTCAACATGGATGAAGCTTGAAGACATTATGCTAAGTGAAATCAGTCAGTTATAGGATAAATATGTTAGAATTTCACTTGTGCGACATTCCTAGAGTAGCAAAATTCATAGAGACAGAAAGGAGAATGGTGGATCTCAGCGGGTAATCAGTAGATTACTCACTTAAGGGCCTTCAAATATCAGGATCCACAAGTCTTTTCCCTTGGCCTGGTCAACTTTCCTCAGGGAAGAAAACTCTCAATTCCGGCCAGGCTCCTCTTCACAGTAAATCAAATGGTGGTTAAGTTCAATGTTTCAACTTATTTATGTATTTATTTTCTGTAAACCACTCCCTTGATTAAAATATAAGCTATCTGAAGGCAGAGATTGGGAGAAGGGGATTTTTTTTTTTTAATATATATATCCCCAGAGCCTCCTGCTAAGTCACTTCAGTCGTGTCCGACTCTGTGTGACCCCACAGACGGCAGCCCACCAGGCTCCCCCGTTCCTGGGATTCTCCAGGCAAGAACACTGGAGTGGGTTGCCATTTCCTTCTCCAATGCATGAAAGGGAAAAGTGAAAGTGAAGACGCTCAGTCGTGTCCAACTCTTAGCGAACCCATGGACTGCAGCCTACCAGGCTCCTCTGTCCATAGGATTTTCCAGGCAAGAGTACTGGAGTGGGTTGCCATTTCCTTCTCCGCCCCAGAGCCTAGACAAGTACAAATGTTAGCAGGCACTCAATAATTGCCTGTTGAATAAATGTATCAAAGATTTACAGAGCACTTATTTCATAATCATAAACTCAAAATTTAAGTCTTTAAATTACCATGTGTGAATCCCATTTTACCAATTAGGTGAGGTATAGGGAGGTTAGGTAACCTGTCTGCAGAAATTAAGGCAGAGCTACAATTCAAGCACAGAGTCTGTGTAACTCCATGGTTCATATCAACCACTATATTATACTGCTTTCTACAGAGAAACTGTGTAATGTTAGTACCTGACAGTAAGAATCTATGTGCTAATGATATAACCTATGAGGTATAGTCTGCTGTAAAATGTCCTGTTGTTGTTGTTCAGCTGCTAGGCTGTGTCTGATTTTTTGTGACCCCATGGACTGTAGCTCGCCACTCTTCTGTCCATGAGATTTTCCAGGCAAGAATACTTGAATGAGTTGCCATTTCCTTCTCCAGGGGATCTTCCCAACCCAGGGATGGAACCCACATCTCCTGCACTGCAGGCAGATTCTTTACCACTAAGCCACCTGGGAAGCCCTATACTGTCTTAGTTAGATATAATTCAAATAGTAAAAAGCCTGAAGAGTATGTGTGTGGAGAGGCAAAAGAATCCCTGTTATAGTAAAAACATGTTATTGATGCAAATGTATTACATCTGAGGGTGGGGAAAGTTTCCTGACACAAAAATGGTTGGCAGAAAAACTGCTGGTTAAGTTGCCTAATTCTGATTAACAAGCAATTACCATTTTCACCAGGGCTATTTGCCTCCTTATGACTCCTTTGCTTGTTCTCCTCACACATAAAAGTAAAACAGAGAGCATTTGATATTAGAAAATACACTATCTAGTATTCAGAGGTATGAGTTCCAGTCCTAGCACTGATACTAACTGGCAGTGTGCTCTGTGATAAGCCATATGAAGAGGGAATAGTTTATTAGCAGTTATTTCCAAACTTTCAAGGTTATTTTAGAAATATACAAACTTACTTTCTCTTGAAATACTGAAGATTTAACTTACCCTTTAAAAGTAATTAGATTACTAAATTAGAATTTTGGTTTAGGAGTCTGTCAATCCATGCCTTAAAAATCTCTGGCTGCTGCTGCTGCTGCTAAGTCGCTTCAGTCGTGTCCGACTCTGTGCGACCCCATGGACGGCAGCCCACCAGGCTCCGCCGTCCCTGGGATTCTCCAGGCAAGAACACTGGAGTGGGTTGCCATTTCCTTCTCCAGTGCATGAAAGGGAAAAGTGAAAGTGAAGTCGCTCAGTCGTGTCCGACTCGTAGCGACCCCATGGACTGTAGCCTACCAGGCTCCTCCGTCCATGGGATTTTCTAGGCAAGAGTACTGGAGTGGGGTGCCATTGCCTTCTCCGAAAAATCTCTGGCATTTGAAGGCAAATGGTAATCTGATCATTTGTAATTTAGGGTTATCTCCTAGTATGACTGGTGCTTATACTTGGAGCTAGCTTTTATGAAGACCGGCAGTATAGTGCAGTGGTAAGTAGTATGGGCTGTGGAGCCTGACTGCCTAGATTCTATAACAGCTTCCTTGCTGTGGAACTTGAGTGACTCACATAAGGAAACTAATGCCAAGAAAGCTTATCCGTGATTATTACAGTAACTGCTACCTCATAGGATTAAGAACAATAACTAATCTATAAACTTAAAATGATGTTCAAGACTGGATACAAAAGCTTCAAGGCACTATTAAACTGTAATGTTTAACAATCTTGAGATACTCAAATTTTGTAAATTTTACCCATGAGGAAGCAAAAACCTATTTGGGGGGATTTGTTCTAGAAACAAGATATTTTGCAAAATTCTCCCCATTTTCTAATACAGTAACTAGTTTGCTGACCTCCAGAAAAGAATGTTTTCATTTTTTTCAATAATTTTTTCTTTTTTTAAACCAGGGTAATATTTTGAAGTTTATATACAACTTCTTCTTTAGTTTTGCTATTTTCCAAATTACCAAATACTACATATTCATTATAACAAGTGAAACAACATTAAAGAGTACAATAAAGACAAAGCGAATTCTCTCTTCCCATATCTATTTTTAATCCCACTTCCTAAAATAACCCATATTACCAATACAAATGCATCTTACAAGTTCATTTTCTTTTTCTCAAAATTACTACAGATATGACACTCAAAAGCTTACCTCCAGATATATTGATGGTGGATTATGCTCCCCACCAAATTTGTCCAATAGGGCCTCTATATGCTCCTGTGTCAACTTAATCATTTGTTTGATATTCCACACCTAAAAAATATTTTAAAAGAATTTAAATACAAATCATTTAGAATATGAATTAGAAATATCTTAATATTTCTACTGAAATGTTATAGTAACTGTCAGTGTTCCTTGAAATTTAGAGCTTAGAGAGCTCGAGATGATTTAGTATAGTGGTTTTCCTCTTCTTTTATTAGACTTCTTTAAACTTCTTCTTACACTAGGAATATAATATATTCTCAACTATAAAACATTTAAGTAATACATAAGTATTTAGGAACAAGCAATAAAAATCTCTTTTCACATTCCCCATATTTCTGGGTATCCTGCCAAAAAGGTAAGTCCTGTTTATGGTTTGGTATACATTCTTCTATAACTTCTTTTTACTCAAATAAAAAACAAAAATACATACATATACAAAACAGACAAATACATATAAATATTACATATTAAAATATTCTCAACATTTGCTTTCTTCACCAAACAACATGCCTCAGAATTCTTTCCATGTCAATATGTATGTATTTTTTCTTTTATTTTTGAGTGTTTTTAAGTGTTTGTTCTTTTAATATAGTTTCAGTTTTAATTAATTAATTTATTTTACTTCGTTGCTGTGCACAGACTTTCTCTAGTTGTGGTGAGCAGAGGGCTACTTTCCATTGTGGCGTGTGGGCTTCTCCTTCCGGTGGCTTCTCATTACAGAACCCAGGCTCTAGGCATACAGGCTCAGTAGTTGTGGTGCAAGGGCTTAGCTGCTCCATGGCATGTGGAATCTTCCTGGACCAGGGATCAAACCCATGTCCCCTTATTGGCAGATGGATTCTAATCCACTATATCACCAGGGTAGTCCTATTTTACACCTTTTAAATGGCTGTATTACAACATCATAAGTTCAGACAGACAACATTCATTTCATAATGTTAGGATACTGCTTACTTCAATGGTCTTCAAACTTCAAAGGTAACTTAAGGTTAGGTGGATACGGATGATTTTAAGAGAATCATTTCCAGATTTCCAGTGTCTATTTATATTCTTCCTAACTGATCTGCTTAAGAACTAGTTCTCCTTTCTTCCTCTCCTTTAAAAATCACTACTTTGTAATTCTCCACTTTGTAAAAGAAGGGCAAAATTCTTATCCACCTCAAGTTCATCTACTAACGTGTACTCTTCTGAGCTATATAAACTTCAAACTACCTAACAAACAAGAAAAGGAAAATCCCTTGACAGAAAAGGGGGGATATTAAGAGCAAGGCCTTATTTTATCAGTGAAACAAATTGTTGGGAAGGTTTCAAGCCTTATCCATTATCCAGCCACCCAACTGAGAATTCAGAAGTCTAGTGGTCATAGTATAGGCACATATTACATGTTTAAGATAAATAAGCAGTCATATTATTTTTCTTAGTGAAAAATGAGTTCAATTTATCTGAGTGGTATGAGAACATGCTTTTTGCAAATTACACTACAGTATATACTGTCAACAGATACTCTCTATGAACTGAATGATTTAAATCTGTAATTTTATGATGTGACTGAAAATGTATTTAACATAAATATACTCTAGAAATCACAGCCACTTCAATTATTTAAAGTTATAATGAAAAACGTGAGATAATTTTTTAAATGTACAAAGGAGAATAAATAAGCAAAAGGCACTTGGTTTATTTAATAATTCCTTCCTGGAAGACATTCAGATTATTTCACCTCTCCCAGCTTTAAACTGGAGAAGGCAATGGCACCCCACTCCAGTACTCTTGCCTGGAAAATCCCATGGATGGAGAAGCCTGGTAGGCTACAGTCCATGGGGTCGCTAAGAGTTGGACACGACTGAGCGACTTCACTTTCACTTTTCACTTTCATGTATTGGAGAAGGAAATGGCAGCCCACTCCAGTGTTCTTGCCTGGAGAATCCCAAGGACGGGAGAGCCCGGTGGGCTGCCATTTATGGGGTCGCACAGAGTCGGACACGACTAAAGCGACTTAGCAGCAGCAGCAGCTTTAAACAATGCTTCAAAATGGCTCTGAAATACCTTTCTGGGCAAAGGTAGAAGTTTTCCTTTTAGACAGTGAGGCACAGGATTCCTGGATTGAAGGATATGCATATTTAAAAAGTCAGTATGGCAAATGGTCTTCCAAAAGGATAAAAGTACCAAGATACCCCCTTTTAGGGTAGCAGTCCACCCTTTCCCCACAATCCCACCAACAGTGTATATTATCAAACTTTAAAATTTTTCCTGATCTTAATGCGGGAAATGTGATCTTCTTCTTTCAATTTGTATTTCCCAGGAAGTTGAGCATTTTTCACGTTTATTGACCATTTAAATTTCTTTATGAAAAATTCTCTATCCATATTCATTCTCCCTTCTATTTTTTTCTTTTCAGTTTATAGATGCCCTTTATTCTGGATATTAATCCTTATTCTCCTACAAACGCTGCAGTCTTTCCTTCTTTTTACTTTGTCTCTTTAGTCACAGATACTCTTCCTACTCAAAGCATGGATCATAGACTACCAGCAGCATAATCTTCTGGAAGTTTGTAGGAGCAGCAGAATCTCAGGCCCCATTTCAAACTTACTGAACTTTAACAAAATGATCCTTATTAAAGTTTGAGAAGAAATGACAGAAGTTTCTAGCTTTTTTCTATAATCATATATTACAATATTTTCCTTTATGAATCCTTGGCTAATTTCTCATATCCCCAGCAAGCATTAGGATGTTTTTTCTCTAGCTACTTACAAAATGATCCTTATTAAAGTTTGAGAAGAAATGACAGAAGTTTCTAGCTTTTTTCTATAATCATATATTACAATATTTTCCTTTATGAATCCTTGGCTAATTTCTCATATCCCCAGCAAGCATTAGGATGTTTTTTCTCTAGCTACTTACTCCTCAAGTAGTCTTATCTAATCTTGTGGCTTTATATATGTACTGACGAAGTCCAAATTTTTAAATCCAGCTCTGTTCTCTCAATTCCATGGTATTTTTGTTCAGGTGCCTACTGTACATTCCTGCATACTTATTAAGATAAGTATTAAGTATTTCAAACTTAACATGTTCAAAAGTTAACCTGAGATCTATCCACCAAGTCCTGTTTCAAAATCTGTTTTTCTTACAGTCTCTTCATCTGAGAAAATGACAAACTCCCTCTACGATGAGTTCACTGACCACCCAGGGCAGAACTGCTTTATAATCAGAATTTGATATTCTAAAATTGATTATGTTTTTCATGTCTATTAGCTACTTTGAAATCAGAAATATGTTTTATTCATCTTTTATTCCCTCATCACTTATCTTGGTGTCTTAGTCATTACAGGTATTCAAATTAGTGCTGGAGCTAAGATTTAAGCTTTCTTCAGAATAGGATAAGAGAGAAAAATTAATCCTAATTTAGCAGTTCTTTACAGTCCAAGAAATTAAGTACTCTATTACCTATAGTCTCTCTTTTTTCTTTTCCCCCTTAAAGTTCCACAGATAAAACTCGTGTGTTTAGGGTACAGAACCATTCACCCAAAGAATGAGAGAAAGGGAAAAGAAAAAAAAAATCAGAGAGGGCAAAGAGCATGCGAGAAATGAAGAGACTGAGCTGATTAGAATTGATTTCTTCTCTTCCTGGAAGTAGAAAATGCTAAGATTTACATAAGGCAGAGCCAAACCACAACTGCCTGAAAGGCAGGTTTCTTAACTTTCAAACAAAAGTAATTTTATACCCAAAGAATGAAGAAAAATCACTAGGAACACTCAGTTATAATTAGAAAAAATGAGTCTGAGCAAGCAAACTCTTCAGATTTTTCCTAAAGAGTAAGAAAAAAGAAACTGTGATGATGATAATACTTTGATGATACATTAAAAAGAAGAATAAGATATTGTAAAGTTAACAGTAGATAGAGAGTTTTGGCTTAAAATGTCTTCTTGAAAAAACAAGAAAAACTGTTACAACAATCCTAAAAGGGAAATGAAAGAATTAAAAACAAAAAATTTCAAGAAAGGTACTAGAAGATTTCCTATTCTTTTTTGATCTCTTCAGCAGAACAAAGCAATTAAAACCAAGTGATATTAGTAAAGGGCAAAGGCTAATAGAGTTCTGCCAAGAGAATGCACTGGTTATAACAAACACTCCCTTCCAACAACACAAGAGAAGACTCTACACATGGACATCAGCAGATGGTCAACACTAAAATCAGACTAATTATATTCTTTGCAGCGAAAGATGGAGAAGCTCTATAGAGTCAGTAAAAACAAGATCGGGAGATGACTGGCTCAGATCATGAACTGCTTATTGCCAAATTCAGACTTAAATTGAAGAAAGTAGGGAAAACCACTAGACCATCTAGGTATGACCTAAATCAAATCCCTAATGATTATACAGTAGAAGTGAGAAATAGATTTAAGGGACTAGATCTGATAAGAGTGCCTGATGAACCATGGACGGAGGTTCATGACATTGTACAGGAGACAGGGATCAGGACCATCCCCATAGAAAAGAAATGCAAAAAAGCAAAATGGCTGTCTGAGGAGGCCTTACAAATAGCTGTGAAAAGAAAAGAAGCGAAAAGCAAAGGAGAAAAGGAAAGATATACCCATTTGAATGCAGAATTACAAAGAATAGCAACGAGAGATTAAGAAAGCCTTCCTCAGTGATCAGTGCAAAGAAACAGAGGAAAATAATAGAATGGGAAAGACTAGAGATCTCTTCAAGAAAATTAGAGATACCAAGAGAACATTTCATGCAAAGATGGGCTCAATAAAGGACAGAAATGGTATAGACCTAACAGAAGCAGAAGATATTTAGAAGAGGTGGCAAGACTACACAGAAGAACTGTACAAAAAAGATCTTCACGACCCAGATAATCATGATGGTGTGATCACTCACTAGAGGCAGACATCCTGGAATGGGAAGTCAAGTGGGTCTTAGGAAGCATCACTATGAACAAAGCTAGTGGAGGTGATGGAATTCCAGTTGAGCTATTTCAAATCCTCAAAGATGATGCTGTGAAAGTGCTGCACTCAGTATGCCAGCAAATTTGGAAAACTCATCAATGGCCACAGGACTGGAAAAGGTCAGTTTTCATTCCAATCCCTAAGAAAGGCAATGCCAAAGAATGCTCAAACTACTGCACAATTGCACTCATCTCACATGCTAGCAAAGTAATGCTCACAATTCTCCAAGCCAGGCTTCAACAATACGTGAACCGTGAACTTCCAGATGTTCAAGCTGCTTTTATAAAAGGCAGAGGAACCAGAGATCAAATTGCCAACATCCGCTGGATCATTGAAAAAGCAAGAGAGTTCCAGAAAAACATCTTCTGCTTTATTGACTATGCCAAAGCCTTTGACTGTGTGGAACACAATAAACTGTGGAAAATTCTGAAAGAGATGGGAATACCAGACCACCTGACCTGCTTCTTGAGAAATCTGTATGCAGGTCAGGAAGCAACAGTTAGATCTGGACATGGAACAACAGACTGGTTCCAAATAGGAAAAGGAGTATGTCAAGGCTGTATATTGTCATCCTGCTTATTTAACTTATATGCAGAGCACATCATGAGAAACACTAGGCTGTAGGAAGCACAAGCTGGCATCAAGATTGCTGGGAGAAATATCAATAACCTCAGATATGCAGATGACATCACCCTTATGGCAGAAAGTGAAGAAGAACTAAAGAGCCTCTTGATGAAAGTGAAAGAGGAGAGTGAAAAAGTTGGTTTAAAGCTCAACATTTAGAAAACAAATATCATGGCATCTGGTCCCATCACTTCATGGAAAACAGATGGAGAAACAGTGGAAACAGTGGCAGACTTTATTCTGGGGGGCTCCAAAATCACTGCAGGTGGTGGCTGCAGCCATGAAATAAAAAGATGCTTACTCCTTAAAAGAAAATTTATGACCATCCTAGACAGCATATTACGGAGATGGGAATGGCAACCCACTCCAGTACTCTTGCCTGGAAAATCCCATGGACAGAGGAGCCCGGTAGGCTTCAGTCCATGAGGTCGCTAGGAGTCGGACACGACTGAGCGACTTCACTTTCACTTTTCACTTTCATGCATTGGAGAAGGAAATGGCAATCCACTCCAGTATTCTTGCCTGGAGAATCCCAGGGAAGGGGGAGCCTGGTGGGCTGCTGACTATGGGGTCTCACAGAGTCGGACACAACTGAAGCGACTTAGCAACAGCAGCAGCAGACAGCATATTAAAAAGCAGAGACATTACTTTGCCAACAAAGGTCCTTCTAGTCAAGGCTATGGTTTTTCCAGTAGTCATGTATGGATGTGAGAGTTGGACTATAAAGAAAGCTGAGTGCCGAAGAATTGTTGCTTTTGAACTGTGGTGTTGGAGAAGACTCTTGAGAGTCCCTTGGACTGCAAAGAAATCTAACCAGTCCATCCTAAAGGAAATCAGTTCTGAATGTTCATTGGAAGGACTGATGTTGAAGCTGAAACTCCAATACTTTGGCCACCTGATGGGAAGAGCTGACTCATTTGAAAAGACCTTGATGCTGGGAAAGACTGAAAGCAGGAGGAGAAGGGAATGACAGGAATGAGATGGTTGGATGGCATCACCAACTCAATGGACATGAGTTTGAGTAAACTCCAGGGGAGGTGGTGATGGACAGGAGGCCTGGCGTGCTGCAGTCCATGGGGTCACAAAGAGTCGGACAAGACTGAGCGATTGAACTGAACCAAATATTAGTAAACAACCAATCATTTCTCACAACTCTACAAATGGCAAAATTCACTCTCCAAAAAACCTGATTTAAAAAAAAAAAGTTGGCAATGGCAGAAAAAAAACTGTAGGCACTGATGCCCTTCCTCCCAACAAGAAGGTATCAGGTTCAAATCAATGGTTTCTATCAAATCTTTAAGGAAATGCACTATCAATTAATAGGTGATAGTACATATAAAAAAAGAAAACCTTTCAAATTAATTTTATGAAGCTAGCAAAATCTAGATGTCAAAACTTGACAAAAACAAAAAAATAAAGCCACAAAATAATCTAACCTGTGAGGACAAACTCAAATATAACTCAGTACTATATACGTATTTTTTTTTTAATTATTTTTTTTCCCACTTTTATAAATTTATTTATTTTAGTTGGGGGCTAATTACTTTACAATATTGTAATAGTTTTTGCCATACATTGACATGAATCAGCCATGGGTTTACATGAGTTCCCCTTCCTGGACCCCCCACCCACCTCCCTCCCCATCCCATCCCTCTGGGTCATCCCATTGCCCCGGCCCTGAGCCCTTGTCTCATGCATCGAACATGGAATGGTGTTCTGTTTCACATATGATAATATACATGTTTCAATGCTATTCTCCCAGAACGTCCCACCCTCACCTTCTCCCTCAGAGTCCATAAAATTGTTCTATGCATCTGTGTCTCTTATTCTGTCTCGCATATAGAGTTATCGTTACCATCTTTCAAATTCCATATATATGCATTAGTATACTGTATTGGTGTTTTTCTTTCTGGCTTACTTCACTCTGTATAATGGGCTCCAGTTTCATTCATCTCAGTAGAACCGATTCAAATGTATTTTTTTTTTAATGGCTGAGTAATATTCCATTGTGTATATGTACCACAGCTTCCTTATCCATTCGTCTGCTGATGGACATCTAGGTTGCTTCCATGTCCTGGCTATTGTAAACAGTGCTGCGATGAACATTGGGGTACACGCGTCTCTTTCAATTCTGGTTTCCTCGGTGTATATGCCCAGCAGTGGGATTGCTGGATCATATGGCAGTTCTATTCCCAGTTTTTTAAGGAATCTCCACACTGTTCTCCATAGTGGCTGTACTAGTTTGCATTCCCACCAACAGTGTAAGAGGGTTCCCTTTTCTCCACACCCTCTCCAGCATTTATTGCTTGTAGACTTTTGGATAGCAGCCATTCTGACTGGTGTGAAATGATACCTCATTGTGGTTTTGATTTGCATTTCTCTAATAATGAGTGATGTTGAGCATCTTTTCATGTGTTTGTTAGCCATCTGTATTTCTTCTTTGGAGAAATGTCTGTTTAGTTCTTTGGCCCATTTTTTGATTGGGTCGTTTATTTTTCTGGAATTCAGCTGCAGAAGTTGCTTGTATATTTTTGAGATTAATTGTTTGTCTGTTGCTTCGTTTGCTATTACTTTCTCCCATTCTGAACGCTGTCTTTTCACCTTGCTTATAGTTTCCTTTGTTGTGCAAAAGCTTTTAATTTTAATTAGGTCCCATTTGTTTATTTTTGCTTTTATTTCCAATATTCTGGGAGGTGGGTCATGGAGGATCCTGCTGTGATTTATGTCAGAGAGTGTTTTGCCTATGTTTTCCTCTAGGAGTTTTATAGTTTCTGGTCTTACGTTTAGATCTTTAATCCATTTTGAGTTTATTTTTGTGTATGGTGTTAGGAAGTGTTCTAGTTTCATTCTTTTACAAGTGGTTGACCAGTTTTCCCAGCACCACTTGTTAAAGAGATTGTCTTTTCTCCATTGTATATTCTTGCCTCCTTTGTCGAAGATAAGGTGTCCATATGTGCGTGGGTTTATCTCTGGGCTTTCTATTTTGTTCCATTGATCTATATTTCTATCTTTGTGCCAGTACCATACTGTCTTGATGACTGTGGCTTTGTAGTAGAGCCTGAAGTCAGGCAGGTTGATTCCTCCAGTTCCATTCTTCTTCCTCAAGATTGCTTTGGCTATTCGAGGTTTCTTATATTTCCATACAAATAGTGAAATGATTTGTTCTAGTTCTGTGAAAAATACCATTGGTAGCTTGATAGGGATTGCATTGAATCTATAGATTGCTTTGGGTAGTATACTCATTTTCACTATATTAATTCTTCCAATCCATGAACACAGTATATTTCTCCATCTGTTTGTGTCCTCTTTGATTTCTTTCATCAGTGTTTTATAGTTTTCTATATATAAGTCTTTTGTTTCTTTAGGTAGATATATTCCTAAGTATTTTATTCTTTTTGTTGCAATGGTGAATGGTATTGTTTCCTTAATTTCTCTTTCTGTTTTCTCATTATTGGAGTATAGGAATGCAAGGGATTTCTGTGTGTTAATTTTATATCCTGCAACTTTACTATATTCATTGATTAACTCTAGTCATTTTCTAGTAGAGTCTTTAGGGGTTTCTATGTAGAGGATCATGTCATCTGCAAACAGTGAGAGTTTTACTTCTTCTTTTCCTATCTGTATTCCTTTTATTTCTTTTTCAGCTCTGGTTGCTGTGGCCAAAACTTCCAAAACTATGTTGAATAGTAGTGGTGAAAGAGGGCATCCTTGCCTTGTTCCTGACTTTAGGGGAAATGCTTTCAATTTTTCACCATTGAGGATACTGTTTGCTGTGGGTTTGTCATATATAGCTTTTATTATGTTGAGATATGTTCCTTCTATTCCTGCTTTCTGGAGGGTTTTTATCATAAATGGATGCTGAGTTTTGTCAAAGGCTTTTTCTGCGTCTATTGAGATAACCATATGGTTTTTTTCTTTCAATTTGTTGATGTGGTGTATTACATTGATTGATTTGCGGATGTTAAAAAAACCTTGCATTCCTGGGATAAAGCCCACTTGGTCATGATGTATGATCTTTTTAATATGATGTTGGATTCTGTTTGCTAGAATTTTATTAAGGATTTTTGCATCTATGTTCATCAGTGATATTGGCCTGTAGTTTTCCTTTTTTGTGACATCTTTGTCTGGTTTTGGAATTAGGGTGATGGTGGCCTCATAGAATGAGTTTGGAAGTTTACCATCTTCTGCAATTTTCTGGAAGAGTTTGAGTAGGATAGGTGTTAGCTCTTCTCTAAATTTTTGGTAGAATTCCGCTGTGAAGCCGTCTGGTCCTGGACTTTTGTTTGCTGGAAGATTTCTGATTACAGTTTCGATTTCTGTGCTTGTGATGGGTCTGTTAAGATCTTCTATTTCTTCCTGGTTCAGTTTTGGAAAGTTATACTTTTCTAAGAATTTGTCCATTTCTTCCAAGTTGTCCATTTTATTGGCATATAGCTGTTGGTAGTAGTCTCTTATGATCCTTTGTATTTCTGTGGAGTCTGTTGTGATCTCTTCATTTTCATTTCTAATTTTGTTGATCTGGTTCTTCTCCCGTTGTTTCTTGATGAGTCTGGCTAATGGCTTGTCAATTTTGTTTATCTTCTCGAAAAACCAGCTTTTAGTTTTGTTGATTTTTGCTATGGTCTCTTTTGTTTCTTTTGCATTTATTTCTGCCCTAATTTTTAAGATTTCTTTCCTTCTAATGACCCTGGAGTTTCTCATTTCTTCCTTCTCTAGTTGCTTTAGGTGTAGAGTTAGTTGATTTATTTGATTTTTTTCTTGTTTCTTGAGGTACGCCTGTATTGCTATGAACCTTCCCCTTAGTATTGCTTTTACAGTGTCCCATAGGTTTTGGGTTGTTGTGTTTCCATTTTCATTCGTTTCTATGCATAATTTGATTTCTTTTTTGATTTCTTCTGTGATTTGTTGGTTATTCAGAAGCGTGTTGTTTAGCCTCCATATGTTGGAATTTTTAATAGTTTTTTTCCTGTAATTGAGGTCTAATCTTACTGCATTGTGGTCAGAGAAGATGGCTGGGATGATTTCAATTTTTTTGAATTTACCAAGGCTAGATTTATGGCCCAGGATGTGATCTATCCTGGAGAAAGTTCCATGTGCACTTGAGAAAAAGGTAAAATTGATTGCTTTGGGGTGGAAAGTCCTGTAAATATCAATTAAATCTAATTTGTCTATTGTATCATTTAAAGTTTGTGTTTCCTTGTTAATTTTCTGTTTAGTTGATCTATCCATATGCGTGAGTGGAGTATTAAAGTCTCCCACTATTATTGTGTTATTGTTAATTTCCCCTTTCATACTTGTTAGTATTTGCCTTATATATTGTGGTGCTCCTATGTTGGGTGCATATATATTTATGATTGTTACGTCTTCTTCTTGGATTGATCCTTTGATCTTTATGTAGTGTCCTTCTTTGTCCCTTTTCACATCCTTTATTTTAAAGTCTATTTTATCTGAAATGAGTATTGCGACTCCTGCTTTCTTTTGGTCTCCGTTTGCATGAAATATGTTTTTCCATCCCTTCACTTTCAGCCTGTGTGTGTCCCTAGTTTTGAGGTGGGTCTCTTGTAGACAGCATATATAGGGGTCTTGTTTTTGTATCCATTCAGCAAGCCTTTGTCTTTTGGTTGGGGCATTCAACCCATTTACATTTAAGGTAATTATTGATAAGTATGATCCCGTTGCCATTTACTTTGTTGTTTTGAGTTCGTGTTGAAACATCCTTTCTGTGTTTCCTGTTAAGATACTTTAGCATTTGTTGGAGAGCTGGTTTGGTGGTGCTGAATTCCCTCAGCTCTTGCTTGTCTGTAAAGCTTTTGAATTCTCCTTCATATCTGAATGAGATCCTTGCTGGGTACAGTAATCTGGGTTGTAGATTATTCTCTTTCATTACTTTAAGTATGTCCTGCCATTCCCTTCTAGCCTGAAGGGTTTCTATTGAAAGATCAGCTGTTATCCTTATGGGGATCCCCTTGTGTGTTATTTGTTGTTTTTCCCTTGCTGCTTTAAATATATGTTCTTTGTGTTTGATCTTTGTTAATTTGATTAATATGTGTCTTGGGGTGTTTCGCCTTGGGTTTATCCTGTTTGGAACTCTCTGCGTTTCTTGGACTTCTGTGACTATTTCTTTCCTCATTTTAGGGAAATTTTCAACTATTATCTCCTCGAGTATTTTTTCATGGCCTTTCCTTTTATCTTCCTCTTCTGGGACTCCTATGATTCGAATGTTGGGGCGTTTCATATTGTCCCAGAGGTCCCTGAGGTTTTCCTCATTTCTTTTGATTCTTTTTTCTTTTTTCCTCTCTGCTTCGTTTATTTCCATCATTCTATCTTCTACCTCACTTATCCTATCTTCTGCCTCCGTTATTCTACGGTTGGTTCCCTCCAGAGTGTCTTTTATCTCCTTTATTTCATTATTCATTCTATATTGACTCCTTTTTATTTCTTCTAAGTCCTTGATAAACATTTCTTGCATCTTCTCAATCTTTGTCTCCAGGCTATTTATCTGTAACTCCATTTTGCTTTCAAGATTTTGGATCATTTTTATTATCATTATTCTAAATTCTTTTTCAGATAGATTACCTATCTCCTCCTCTTTTGTTTGGTTTTGTGGGCATTTCTCATTTTCCTTTACTTGCTGAGTATTTCTCTGCCTTTTCATCTTGTTTAGATTGCTGTGTTAGGCGTGGCCCTTCTGTATTCTGGTAGTATGAAGTTCCTCTTTATTGTGGAGGTTCCTCACTGCGGTTGGGGTTGGACAGGTGACTTGTCAAGGCTTCCTGGTTGGGGGAGCTTGTGTCGGTGTTCTGGTGGGTGGAGCTGGATTTCTGCTCTCTAGAGTGCAATGGAGTGACCAGTATTAATTTTTGAGATGTCTATGGATTTGGTGTGCCTCTGGGCAGCCTGTATATTGATGCTCAGGTCTATGTTCCTGCGTTGCTGGAGAATTTGCGTGGTATGTCTGGCTCTGGAACTTATTGGCTCTTGGGTGGAACTTGGTTTCAGTGTATATGTGGAGGCTATTGGATGGTCTCTTATTAATTAATGTTTCCCCTGGCTTTCAGTCTTATTCTTGCAGTAGCCTCAAGACTTCTCCTTCCATACAGCATCAATAATAAAACTTTTAGGTTAATGGTGAAAAGATTCTCCACAGTGAGGGATACCCAGAAAGGTTCACTGAGTTACATGGAGAGATGAGGTGGGGGGGGGGTTGAGGTGACCAGGAGGGGAAGAGGGGAGTTCAAATGTGGAGAGAGCAATCTAGCCAGTAAGCACTTCCCTCTGTGCTTTCCAGTTTGGAACCCTCAGAGTGGTTCACAGAGATACATAGAGAGGGGGGAGGATGGTAATAGAGGTGAGCATGAGTAGAAAGGGAGGAATCAAGAGGGGAGAGAGAGATCTGGGCAGTATCCTGTTCCTGAAGTGTTCTCCGGTACCCAGATCACCCTTAGAGATTCACAGAATTGGGTTGAGAAGAGGAGGAGGAGGGTGGGAGATAGAGGTTCCCTGGGGGAGAAGAAAGAGCATCAATAGGGCGAGAGAGTAATCAGGCCAGTGATCACACTCCTGAGTAAAAATGGGTCCTAAAGATTGGGTTCTTAAATGTACAAAATTGATATCAAATATGTAAAACAAAGATTAAAAATCTAGAGTAGAGGTTAGACTCTTATAAAACTTACAATATAAAAAAAAAAGAAAAAAGGAAAGTGTAAAACGAAAAAAAAACAGTAAAACAGTAAAAAAAGAAACAGTAAAAAAAGTAAAACAGTAAAAAAAGAAAACACAAAAGGTATAAAATATATGTATGTAGTTTGCTTCAAAAATAGGTTTTTTTTTTTTGCAAGTTAATAGTGGGTTATGAAAATGAAAGTTAAAGGTGTAATAGAGGACTTGAAGAAAAAGGAAAGAAGAGAAAAAAAATTTTTTTTAATTAAAAAAAAAAATTAAAAAAAAAAAATAATAGTAAAAAAATATATATCCCGGACTTTCTCTGGAGCTGTTGTGAGCAGTGTGGGGTTTGCTCAGTTTCAGATAGATCCTTATTCCTGCTTATACTTTTCAAGATCTATAGGTCCTTTTCAATGCAGTCGGTATTAACTACAGGGATTTTAATCTGTTGGCCTGTCCCTTCCAAAGCGCTTCCCTCTGTTTATTTGGCTTCTGTTTGGAGATCTCTTCAGTATCTAATTTCCGCCCTGCAACAAAGCGGTGGAGGTGATCTCTTTAGGTTCGCTTGTTCAATCGTGCTGTGGGGAGGAAGGAACACTGCAAATCTGGCGTGTGTGTGGTGAGCTCGCAGTGTCTCGGCCGCACTGGGTTCGCCCCCGCTCACGGCGTGTGTGCTTTCCCCGTCTACCCTGCTCAGGCTTCAGGTTACTCCGCCAGGGAGTGGGCCCTGAGATGCGTGCACTTCCCAGGTCTAAGCCGCTCAGGTTCAGGCTCCCGGTTACTCCACAAAGGCGCAGACTCGGTTTCGCCCGCGGCTTGTGCTGTTCCCGGTCGGAGCTGCTCAGGCAGCCAGGAGTTTCGCGAGCGCGCTCCCCCCTGTAGGAGCGGTGTGGCTTATCACCTCCCTGGTCCCCCGCCTCGGTTTACGGGTGCGCCCGGCTCCGGTGTGCTTTGTGTCGGTTCTGGGGAGCTGGTCTCTGGCTGCGACCCTCCCGGCGGCTGTCGACCCTCCGGGATCTCAGGCAGTCTTTGCTTAGAAACTGGGAGCCTGTTTGCAGTTTGGTAGGGGGTGCCCTCTCTGGGGCCGAGTTTGCCCCTTTCCGGCTCTGGCGGGCCCCGCCTGCCCGCTGTGTCCGGCGGGGGATGGGGCGGTCCGCAGCCGGCTAGCTCTCCTCTGGTATCGCTCAGTCCTTTGTTCTGTGAGCGAGCCGGCAGTGCCTTAGAGTTGGGCTTTTCGCGGGATAGTTCTCTCTCTCTGGCTGTCCCACAGTTTAGGTTACTATCTCACGTTAGCTCCCTCAGATTGCCCTCGGGGCACTCGGGCCCGGTCCTTACCCTAGGCAGTGTCGCCCGCTCCTCTCCGTTCAGCCCCCACTTGCTGGTGGCGGATGATGCGAGCGTCTGGGGTTCTTTGCTGGGAGTTGCTTTAGGCACGTAATCTGTGGATTTTATTTATTTTTTCCTCCCAGTTACGTTGCCCTCCGAGATAAGAAATCTTCCCCCACACCCGCCGGTGAGAGGGTTTCCTGGTGCTTGGAAATTCCTCCTCTTTTACGACTCCCTCCCTGGGACGTCCCTCCCTCTCCGTCCCTAACTCTTTTGTCTCTCTTTTTATCTTTTATAATTTCTCCTACCCTCCCTCTCCGTCCCTAACTCTTTTGTCTCTCTTTTTATCTTTTATAATTTCTCCTACCTCTTTTGAAGATAATGCGCTGTCTTTGTGGAAGCCTGACGTCCTCTGCCAGCCTTCAGAAGTAGTTTTGTGAAGTTTGGTCAGCGTTCAGATGTTCTTTCGATAAATTTGTGGAGGAGAGAGTGGTCTCCCCGTCCTATTCCTCCGCCATCTTAGCCCCGCCTCCAACTATATATGTATTTTTAAATGTAGGACTAGAGATCTCTTTTAATGTAGGACTAGAGATCTCTTCAAGAAAATCCAAGCAAATTAGAGATACCAAGGGAACATTTCATGCAAAGATGAGCACAATAAAGGACAGAAATGGTATGGACCTAACAGAAACAGAAGATATTAAGAAGAGATGGCAAGAATACATGGAAGAACTATACAAAAAAGATCTGCATGACCCAGATAACCACGATGGTGTGATCACTCACCTAGAGTCAGACATCCTGGAATGATAGTTAGAGACTCTGGGAAGCTCATGTACACATTGCTATATTTAAAATGGATAACCAACAAAGACTTATTGTATAGCACAGGGAACTCTGCTTAATGTTATGTGCCAGCCTGGATGGGACGGGGGGTTTGAGGAAGAATGAATACATGTATATGTATGGCTGAGTCCCTTCGCTGTTCACCTGAAACTATCACAACATTGTTAATTGACTATACCTCTGCTGCTGCTAAGTCGCTTCAGTTGTGTCTGACTCTTATCGACCCCATGGACTGCAGCCTACCAGGCTCCTCTGTCCATGGGATTTTCCCGGTAAGAGTACTGGAGTGGGGTGCCATTTCCTTCTCCAACTATACCTCAGTACAAAATAGAAAGTTTATAAAGTTTTAAGTAAAGTAAGATAAGTAAAATAGGCTCATGTCTGAATAAATCCTAGTTTCCATGAATAAATTTCAGAAATTCAGAGTTGAAAAGAAAACCCTAAATGGTTCCTACAAAATAACTAGAATATCAGACTTTTGATCAGCAACATGAAAAGAGAAAGTAGATTACTTGTTGCCTAAGACTGGTGAATTAGTGGGAATGGGGAATGACTGCTGTCTGGGAGATTCTTTCTTGGGTGGTGAACATGTTCTACAGTGACTGGGGTGACAATTGCACAACTCCGGGAACATATTATAAACTGCTGAAGTATACCCCTTAAATGGATACATTCTATGATATATGAATTACACCTCAATAAGGCTGTTAAACAGAAAAAACAATGGACTAATGTTTTCACTGCCCTATATAAAAATGATCTGAACCTAGAATTCTACCCTCAGGCAAACTACCAATCAAGCATGCTGCTGCTGCTGCTAAGTCACTTCAGTCGTGTCCGACTGTGTGCGATCCCACAGACAGCAGCCCACCACGCTCCGCTGTCCCTGGGATTCTCCAGGCAAGAATACTGGAGCAGGTTGCCATTTCCTTCTCCAGTGCATGAAAGGGAAAAGTGAAAGTGAAGTCGCTCAGTCATGTCCGACTCTTAGCGACCCCATGGACTGCAGCCTACCAGGCTCCTCCACCCATGGGATTTTCCAGGCAAGAGTACTGGAGTGGGGTGCCATTGCCTTCTCCGTAATCAAGCATGATGGTAAATGAAAACTTTTTGGTCATGTAACATCTCAAAAATTTACCTCAATAGGATTCACAGGTCTGAAAACACTCCTATCTTTTAACTTAGCAATTTCACTTCTAGGAATTTTTACCAATCTTCCACAAAACTAGAAAAACATAGTAGGTCTATTCATAAAGATAAATGATTCACTAGGTGAAAAAACATCAACTGATTTAAAATTTGGCACTATCTTTACATTTTAATACCACAAAACAAGCACAAAGCAAAGACCGAAGCTGCTTTCCCACCCCCTAACAAAAAGACATCCCATAAAAAGTTATGTTTTAAAGTAGAGAATTAAAGATAGCAAAAGTGGTAACAAAAAGCAGTCAGAACAACTAGACATAAGGTCTGGTTATGAAGAGTCCTGAAAGTCATGGTAAGTTGCTTTAATTTTATTCTAAGATATGAGAATTTGAATTTTCAAAAGCAGATGTTATGTGTGTCATAATCTGATATTTTATTACTGACAATTATCATCTCATTTTATAGATGAGAACATTGTGGCACAGAGGTGTTAAATTAGACATGGGAGAAGAATGAGAGAAATAAGTATCAAAGATGACCCCAACATTTTGAGTAGGTAACAGGATGGACAGTGACACCATTTACTGAAGTGGGGAATCTCTAGGGGAAGAAGTCAAGTATTATATTACCTAAAAGAGAGGTTAATTAAATGATCAAGTAGGCAGCTGGCTATGTATTTCAGCACTCAGGAAAAACTATGAGGCAGGATATATATTTAGGTGTCACAGAATGCTAATAAGGAAATCTCCAACAGAGTATAGGTAGACTCAACCCGAGCCCACCAAAATTTGGAAGATTGAGAAAGAATAGAGTACACAAAAATGATTGAGAAGAAACAGACACTGAGGTAGGAGAAAAACTTGATTCAATGAAGATAATTTATTAGATAAGAACAGGAACAAGAAATATTAGATAGAAGACAGAAGAATGAAATAGTAGTATCTGTATATAGTTTGTCATCATATTGATATATATTTGCGTATCTATCAGGGCTGGCAGATAACAGAGTATGTTTGTAGGCTGGAGGGAAAATCCAACCGAAAGACAAACTGATGATGTGTAAAAGAGATGCCAGCTGCAGGAAAGAAGCCCTAGAGAACAATAAGAAGAGATGGAACCTGAGTCACAAGAAGTGGAATTAGACTGGCAAGGAAGGTCTCTTAAGAAGAAGAGAAAGGAAGACTGAGAACCTGAACACCAATGCAGGTAGGTTTGCAGATACAGTGATGCAAAGATGATGACAGCTGCATCCGATTTCTCAATGAAGTTTGAGGTGAGGTCCATAGATGAGAGTGGGGGCTGTGAGAGGTTTCCAATGAGTGGAAACACAGTATTAACAGGGAATGTGAAGAAGGAGTAGCAGCACTGCCAGACATTGTTGAAGCCCTGTTGAGGTTCATGACATAAATTTTGAGCAGTACATTCAACTGCCTGAGTGCAAGCAGAGTGACGGTGGCCAGTTGGTATTTTAGTCTGCCCATAAATGGGGAGAGGGACTAGAGAGTCAAGGATATTATTAATTCTTACAGGCACTCCTTACTAAAATCTTCGTCCTGAAGCCTGTGAGTTGTGAAGAAACAGTTTCACTTGAGAAAGCCGAAGAAGGGCTGTAATCAAGGGCAAGACAGCTATCTGGAACCTTTCAGAGCTTAAGAAAGAGGTTGAGGATTTAAAAGTTTGTTGAACACAGTTTCACAATTACTTTGGCCAGTAGACAGTGAGAAATAAAAATAGGAAAGTGGTACTCATGAAATCAATAAATAGAAAATGTCCTGACTTTGAGTTAAGCTTGGAAATTAAAATGATCTAAAACAGAATAAGTGAATAAAACCATTTCTTCTGGTTGATTAAGAGTAAGTAAACCCTAACATTTCCTTGATCCTGACAAAGCACAAAAGAAAACAGCACATAAATGAATTATTTTAAACTGTCCATAGAATTGTCCACTAATTTACTTAGTTTTTAAACTAAAAGTTCAACAGCTACTCACCACTACTATTCAAAACGGTCTTTAGTAAACAGATCAAAATTTTGCCACATACATATAACTGAATTAAATGAAACTACATTTGAAGTAGGAATAAAACTGAATGAAAATGCAGATTCATATCATGTGAAACAGATGCAGTAGATATTCAGGACTTTCAACTGCAAATACTTTTGCATATCTTAAAAACATATCATGTCTTCTGCTACTAGTTCTGATACAACTCTTCAGTCATAATTTTCTTCCATTGTAAACCTCCTATCCCAAAGCACTTTCTGTTTCCATGGGAAACACTTCTACGTGTCACATCCTAAAATCAAAGATTTGTGGGAAAACACTGTCACAAATAAATAACAGGGGCATAATCACCTATAAGGGCCATAAGTTCAGTAAAGTTGAGATCGGTTACACATCAATCACTGTTTTACTCCTAGCACTTAAGTGTTCCAGCAAGAAGCAGGTACTGTATAGGTGCTGGCTACCTGAAAATATAAAAATCTCTATATTCTGGGTAAGCTCAGAGCAGACTGATGAAATCACAATTCAAGATTATAACGTGATTCCATACTGAAACAAAAAGTTATGTATGCAGATAGACATAAATAGAGATGCCAAGCATAAATTTGATATTGATGAAGTAAGTAAGTTTAAAAAGGCTATGTCTGGAATAAAATACTTGTAAGTGATATGACTGACAATGACTTACTTTCCAAAATACAGCTCAATATCAGAAAAACAAACAACCCAATCAAAAAATGGGCAGAAGACCTAAACAGACATTTCTCCAAAGAAGACATACAAATGGTAAATAGGCACATAAAAAGATGCTTAACATTGCTAGTTAGTAAAGAAATGCAAATCAAAACTACAATGAGGTATCACCTCACACCAGTCAGGATGGCCATCATCAAAGAGTCTACAAATAATAAATGTTGGAGAGGGTGTGGAGAAAAGGTAACCCACCTACACTGTTGATGGGAGTGTACACTGGTGCAGCCACTATGGAGGACAAAATCAGAGTTCCTTAAAAAACTAAAAATAGCATTACCATATGATCCAGCAATCCCACACCTGGGTATGTATCAGGAAAACATGAAAACTCTAATTCGAAAAGATACATGCACCCTCATGTTCATCGCAGAACTGCTTACAATAGCTAAGACATGGAAGTGACCTAAGTGTCCATCAACAGATGAATGGATAAGGAAGATGTGGTATACATACACAATGGAATATTACTTAGCTAGTAAAAGGAGTGAAATAATACCATTTGCCACAACACAGATGAACCTAGGGATTATCATACTTAATGAAGTAAGTCAGACAAAGACTACTCACCACTACTATTCAAAAGGGTCTTCAGTAAACATATTTTACCATATGATATCCCTTATATGTGGAATCTAAAGAAATGATACAAATGAACTTATTCACAAAACAGAAACAGACTCACAGACACATAAAACAAATTTAGAGTTACCTGAGGTGAGGGATAAATTAGGAATTTAGATTAATAGATACACACTACTATATATAAAACAGATAAACAACAAGTACCTACTATACAGCACTGGGAACGCTATTCAATATCTTGTAATAAGCTATAAGAGAAATGAAATCTGGAAAGGTATATCACTTTGCTATACATCTGAAACTAACACAACATTGTATTGGGAAATCAACTATACTTTATTCAATCAACAGACTACGTCAGTAAGTAAAATAAAAATGTTAAGTGAAAATAAGCACTAAAATAGGCAAGTTCCCACCTAATCACAGTTCTTACCTCACAGGAAAACATCAAGAATTTAGTGAGATATTTTACAAAACACCAAGCAGATTGCTTAAGAAATAATTGAAAATATAATTATTAGTTACTAATGTTATCATCAAATGTTTAAATATCAGAAGCTCCATCAATGAGCCATTTTCCAGGGAAGGTGTGCAATCAGAATAGGCTACATTATACTCTGTTAAGGATCTCCCATCTCTGTAGCTACAATCAGGAAAAAAAAAGAATCTCCCATCTCTGTGCCTTGAAACAAAATAAGTTTAGTTTTCATTCATGCTATATGTCTATTTCAGGTAGGAAGGGAAGCCCTGTTTATTGCAGTCACGCAGGGATGCAGGTTAACAGAGCAGTAGAAATGGCAACCCACTTCAGTATTCTTGTCTGGAGAATCCCAGGGACGGAGGAGCCTGGTGGGCTGCTGTCTATGGGGTCGCACAGAGTCGGACATGACTGAAGCGACTTAGCAGCAGCAATCACTGTTTTTAATAATGCTAATCACCAGGCTGGATAAAAAAAAAAACTATGGAGGGCCTGACACTGGCAACTAGACATAGGGTATGTCACCTGAGGTGATACAGGTCATATTTATAACAAAAAGAATAGAAGTAATCACATGCCTTCTTTGTGACCAGGTAGGAAAACTGGATATGGGTAAAGAGCACAAATGACTACTAGGGAAGGCTAATTTATCTAGAAATCCATAGGAACAAGAAAACTATAGAAAAACAGTCTGAGACTTTGGCTTAGAAAGAATGATTACTAGATGTCATGGAAGAAATGAAGAAATGTACTACATCTATCAAACACTATCTACATTTTAATGGTCTTTGAATACACTGTTCCCTCTGCTAGAACATTCTTCCATTAGCCACACCATCTCACAACATAACCAAATGGGCAACTAGGTTTTTTCCTCTGAAGTCTTTAACATGAACAAAAACCATAAGCCCAAACACACGGATTAGCCATACTTAAGCTGATTCATATAGAAATAAACAATACAATCGTAAGAAATCTGAGTTACAATTTTAAGTAACATTTGTCCAGGAAACTAAAAAACTTGTAATTTAATGTTGTTCTTTTCTCCCAATCATAAAAGAGAAAAAATTAGGTAGCAAAATAGCTATCTATAAAGAAGAAATTATAAACATAAATTAGGGTGTTCCTTGATCCATAATAATTATATTAACACCTGACTTCTGATGACACACACTGCCACCTGGCCACAGGAAGGACACGTTATACAAGATGGGCTAATTATGTACTTTATCCCACTAGCCCAGGTAATTGAGTATTGTGGGCACATGATTCTAGTTAGGAACAATTAAATTCTTTCCCAGCAATTTTCCTAAATGCAGCCTTCCTGACTATTATATGTGTGGCTTTCTATCTGTTCTTCACTATACACATTCGACTATAGTCATTTAAATGGAAGCAACTGAACCTAGGGCTACTTACAGCCATGCTTTCCAGCACACGGGAAAGTCTATCTCCAACAGAAGATAAGGAGCAAATATTTAGAAACAAGCAGAAAAAGGTGGAAAATATTTAGAATTCAGTGGTGCTGGACAACTTAAGGTCCACCTTGACTGATTCCTGTAGCTCAACTAATGTTGAGGTCCACCTCAACTAATTCCTGTAGCTCAACATTACTCTAGTATATTTCCCATAAATTTCCCTCTTTTTGATTAAGCTGGATGAGTTAAGTTTCTGTTTTGACAAACACTGTTTTTGCCAAATAATGTATTTAAAAGAAGAGTTTGGTTTAGTGTCCATTGGCTGAAGAACATCGGAAGACCAGATTCCCTGTAGACGACAGGAAAACTAGGAAGAAATGCATCTGGCTACAAACATGCCCATCTAATTCAAGCTTCATAATGAATTCTGTGATTGGCTGGAAAGCCCAGATAAAAGGCTCAAATCGATTAACACTGAAAAACAGACATGTGAAAGAAATATTCATATGCTAGAGGTATCTACTATTCTGGTTATGTAAAAGGTTACATAAATAGTTCTATTCAATGTGTTATGAACAGAAGTTACCTGTGCTAATGATTTTTAAAAATCTGATAAGCAATAATCCTTATAAATTCAAGTAGCCAAATCAAGTTACCAAGTATAAATTGAAAAAGATAAAAACTTTTAACACAAGGAGGTAACTTTCACTGAAACTTGATATAGTCAATAGATCTTATTTACATAGATTCAACAAAGAAAAAAAAAGAAGAAGAAGAGAGGAAGAGAGAGGTAAAGGGTAAAGGGAAGAGAAATCATCATTGTATATGAATCTGCACCTCTGAGCATGGCAGGGCAGTGATGAATACCTGAGCAGAGATTAAAAGGTAATCAGAGGCCTCTTTTTGTCATCAGGGTACAGGAGAAAATAGCAGTTGCAGAGCATTTAGAAAACATTTCCTAACAGGGATTATAAACCTACCACAAAATAAAGCTATGATAGTGACAGAGAACTTAAGACTATTCTGACATCTGTTGAAATCTTATTCTGCTTAAACTTTTAAGATAATTTTCTTTGATCAAAGAAATGAATAATTCTTTCCTTTATATACTTTAGGAATCTATTGTGATAATCAAGTAACAATATACCCTTTTCTATTATGAGTTACAATATGAAGATGTACATGCTTGTTTTATATTAACTTTTAAGAAAGTTTAAAATAAAAACAAATCTCAAACATATTCAAAACTACATTTTAAAAGGACATGTTAAAACTTTAAAGGGAAAAAAGCAATTGAACTCTTTCTCATTAATATTATTAGTTCAGTCTATTTATGAGAGTTCTCAACTTTTCTTAACTAATAGCAAAAGGCCCTACCTGAAAGTATACACATCTCCCAGGTTCTAGGTAATCTTAGCGTCAAAAGTCCTTTCAGGTAGCTCTCTTTACTCCCAAATCTTTAGTGAGATCACCTTTCTGACTCAGGTAATGACAAAAAAGGGCTTCAGTCTATCTTCCAACTAGGATGCTACAACTTTTTGCTCTCCTGAACACAGTTACAGCAAAAAAAAAAAAAAAAAAAAAAAAAAAAAGGAGTGAGGGAGAGGAGAGAATCACAGAGAACACTTCTTTGCCTCATTGTGAACTTATATGACTATCATTCCCTAATCAGATTAATTCTCTTAACATAATATTCAAAACATCCAGCAAACAATTCAAAATTACTCAGCATACAAAGAACTTGGAAAACCCCCAAGTCATGTGGAAAAGACAAGCAAAAATTACAAACTCCAAGATGACCCAGATGTTGGAGTTACCTGACAAAGACTTTAAAGCAACTTTAATAAAAATGCTTCAACAAGCAATCAATATACTCTAGAAGCCAATGGAAAACTAGAGTCTCGGAAAACAACAGAAGACAGTAAGAATTACAATAACAAAAATTTTAAAACTTGATGGATGGGCTCAACAGAAGAATGAAGATAGAGGAGTCAGGGAGCATGAAGGCAGATCAACTGAAATTATCCAGTCTTAACAGAAGGAAAAAAAAAAAGAGATCAAATTTTTTTTTAAAAATTGGGGTTCTACAGGACAACAACAATAAAGTCTAACATTTGTGTCACTGAACTTCCAAAAGAAAAGGAGAATGAAGCAATTAAAAAATATGTGAAGAAATACTAGTTGAAATCTCCTCAAATTTGACAAAACACATAAAACTACAGATTCTGAAAGATGAGTCCCAAAATGGATAAGTACACAGAAACATATACCACACACATCAAGTGTTGAAAACTAAAAACAAAGCATTATCTTGAAAGCAGAGACAAATGACTCATAAACTACATTTCAGATGACTACAGGTGTCTCAAAAGAAACCATGAAGGCAGAAAGTAGTAGCACAACATTTTAAAGTATTTAAAGAACTGTCAACCTAGTGTTTTATACCCAGTGAAAATATCTCTCAGCAATGAAGTAAAATAAAGATATATTCAGATAAATAAAAACAAAGAAATTTTGCTGCCAAAAGAATTACTAAAAGAAATTCTTCAAACAGAATAGAAACTGTATCAAAAGGAAACTTTAAAGAGCAGGAATGAAGAGCAAAAAAAAGTAAATATCTGGGTAAACACAATACATTAATCCCCTCCTCTTATACTCTTTAAATATGTTTAATAGTTGAAAGAAAAATTTATAGCATTTCCTAATGAGACTTTACATAAAGGAAATGTCACATGCAAGACAAGAAGAACAGAAAAGGAGTTGTTGGTGGTGGGGGGAGTGCATAAAGAGGCCTATATAGTAGTAATATTTCCATAATCCACTTAGCGGAGAAGAGAATTTATTCTAAGCAGACAATGAAAACTTTATTATATATACTGTAATTGCCAGAGCAACCACTAAAGAAACTATTGAGAGATATAACTAAAGAAAATAAACACACTAGGTAAATTTAAAATGGAATACTAAAAGAATATTCAAATAACCTAAGAGAAGGCAGGAAAGGAGAAACAGAGTAATGAAAAACAGAGGAAACTAACAGAAAATGAATTACTAAACTGGTTAACCTAAATCAAAACACACTGGGATTCCCTGGTAGCTCAATGGTAGAGAATCCACCTGCCAGTGCAGGAGACATGGGTTCGATCCCTGATCCATGAAGATCCCACATGCCACAGAGCAACTAAGCCTGTGTGTCACAACTATTGAGCTTGTGCTCCAGAGCCGGGAGCCGCAACCACTGAGGCTATATGCCACAACTACTGAAGCCCATGTTCCCTAGAGCCTGCGCTCCACAGAAAGAGAAGCCACTGTAATGAAAAGCCGGTGCACCACATCTAGAGAGTAGCCCCCTGCTCACTCGTTGCAACTAGAGCAAAGTCTGTGCAGCAACAAAGACCCAGCAGAGCCAAAAATAAGTAAACAAATAAACTTTTAAAAATACATCATTATATTAAATGTAAATAGTGTACAGATACAAATGAAAAAATAAAGACCATCAGAAGGGATGAAAAACATCTAAATACACAGTTTCTACAAGCAATTCACTTTAAATATGCATCAGAATCACTCAAAGGGCTTCTTAAAATACAGACTACAGGGTATCAAGCTCAGAGTTTCTGATTCAGTAAGTCTACAGGAGAGTCTTCATTTTTAACAGATTCCCGTGTAATGCTGCTGCTGCTGGTATGGGCATCACACTTTGAGAACCAGTTTTTTAAAAGGATGTTTCATAATTCTAAAAAAGTTATGTTAAAAGATATGAGGTCAGTTCTCTATAGATGTTGTTGATTTCCAGTTTTACTAATCATCCCTCTCAAATGTACAAATAGTGTACATGGGTGATGGACAAACTTTGGTTCCTTCTGTGTCTGAAAATATCTTGGTGAGGTATGGGATTCTTAATCACAGCTGTTGTTTACCTCTCAGTGTTGCCACTGTTGACCTGATTATCTTTCCTTTTTGTTCTATCTGAGCTTTCTTTCTAAGCTTCTGATCATCTTTATCCCTAATATTCAGTAATTTCACTATGAAGGATAACTTCTGCTTATTATTCTGCCTTTCAGTATACAGATTCAAGTCTTTCTTCAGGTCTGGATATAGTTTTCTATTATTCAGTTAACTATTACTTCCCTGCTTCTTTTTTCCTTCTAGAAATCTATTAATTCATGTTAGATCTCCTGAGTCTATCCTCTAAGTCACGTACATTTTTACTAATGAATTCCATTTCTGTGTATTTTCTTTTTACTGATTAACAGTTTATGTACCAAACACTCTTCTAGGCTTTAGGCGTGTAACAAAGCTCCTCCCCTCATGGAGTATACATTCTATTAAGGGAACAAATAAACAAGAGAACAACTGTATAATTTCCAGCAGTGAATCAATGCTTTGAAAGAAATTCAATCAAGGTAAAAGACAGAGAGTAGGGAGAAGGCTCTTTTGCTTTATTTCTAAAATTGTATTTATTTATTTTGGCCACACCACGACCATGTGGCATGTGGAATCTTAATTCCTTGACCACAGATTGAATTAGTGCCCCTGCCATGGAACTGTAGAGTCTTAACCATGGGACAACCTGGGAAGTCCCGAGAAGGCTCTTTCAAAAACCGTAGGCTTGTGGTTTGGAAAGGTCTTGTTAAAGAGGTAGTAACATTTGAACAGATATGAGAATAAAGTGAGAAAGCTGGTGAAAATATTCTTCAGGTAGAGAAAAATAGCAATTAATGAAAAAAGCCCTAGGTTACAAGTATGCTTGGAATATTCTACAAACAACAAGAAAGCCAGTGAGGCTGATGTGACGTAAGAAAATGCATACAGTGCAAGACAATAGCTCTCAAGCTTTATGAGTATGCTCTCATGATCCCTTTACACTCTTAAATTATTGAGGCTCCTCCAAACTGCTGTTTCTGTGAGCTAGAGCTAATGATATTTGCCCTATTAAGAAATCAGACTGGGAAATTATTTTAAAAATTATTTGAATAAAACTATCATGTGTTAAACAACTTTTTTTAAAAAACAAAAAACAAGTCCACTGTCCAAAACAAGCAAAAAATTTAGTGAGAAGAATGGCACTGTTTTACATTTTTGCAATTCTCTTTAATGACTAGTTTAATAGAAGGTAGCTGGATTGTCACACCGGTTTCTACATTAACTTGTAACAATAACACAGATCATGTAGCATCTGGAAACTTGATTCTACACTCAGGAGAATGAGAGAGAAAAAGGTAAATTTCATCTTAGTATTATTAATAATTTTGGCCTTACAGATCTCCTAAAAGGAGACTCGGGACCTCCAGCTTCCCTTGGACCACATTTTGAGAATCACTGGTTTAGAAGATGAAGCTATAGAAGCTGGTAGGGGCCAGATTATATAAACCTTGAAACCACAGTTTAAAGTTCAGGTTTTCTTTTAAGTGTAGTTTTCTAAGCAAATGAGTATCATTATATAAATTACATTTTAAATAATTACTCCTACTGGTATGTACAGAACAAAATATAAGGGGGCAACATCAGTTGGAAGATTATTGCAATAATTGGGGAGATGACAGCAGCAAGGACTAGGATGGTGGCAAAGAAAACAGTGAGAAGTTATCTGGTTTAAGAGGTACGCAAAATCCCCTACATATGAATGAGTTCCATTCCAAGAGTGTGTTCATAACTCCAACAAAATTAGCCTATGTAATCAAGTAACACAATCAGCTATATAGGACTGTACTGTAATGGGTTTATAATACTTTTCACAGAAATGATACATAAAAAACACAAAAAATAAACATTTTTAATCTTACAGTACAGTATCCTGAAAAGTACAGCAGTACAGTACAACAGCTGGCAAACAGGCTGGTAGCTAGTGAACAGGCAAGAATTACTGCCTGGAGGAGGAAGCAGGGGTTGGGAGATGGTAAAGCTGAAAGACTGTCAATAATAGGACTTTCATACATTGCACATTCACATATTTTAAAGTTCACTACTTGAAGGTTACTATGTTGAAGACTTACTGTATTTCAAAGGTAGAGCCAATGGAGCTCACTGGAAAAGTGGATTTCAGATGTGAAGAAAAAAGATCTTACTTGATCTTCCGGAACACATATTCAGTTCTGAGCAGTGGTTTCTCTTTTTCAGTTTCAGGTCCAAAAGTTATACATTTGGAAATTAGTACAAGAGAATATTATCTTGGTTCCATGTTTGAAATACATCCTAGATCAGATTACTTCTTACCATTTCCCCTTCTAGTCCAAGCTACCATCATCTCTCCCCTAGAATCTCCACTAATTTGTTCACTGAACTCACGGATGACTAAAATAAAAAGAAAAACAGGCAACTGTGGATAATGCATTACCATATGGTTGCGGAATTAAAAACATGTAACTCCATTCAGAATACCATTAATCAAACAAAAAACTTAAACCCTATATCAAAATATAGGCATATGAATATATTTATATGCTTTATATTGAAATATGTATCTCCTTCTTTCCTTAAATCATTTTCCATTTTAACCATTTTCAATTAACAACCTTTTTCAATCAACTGGCACTGACTGCATGATCAACTTAAATAGCAAACGTAACTAGCAGGATAGCTGTTCATTTGCTTTAAATACAAGTGAGATCACAACCTAAGGGACTGCAAGTTCAAAGACTACAGCTATGGAGATAATACACAGTAATAATCAATGAAAAATCAAGTAAACCTTAAACTGACAAAATCTTCAAATAAGAAATACTATGAATATATGTATGTGTGTATATATAGGATACATACATACACACATCCTAGAAAACTTCACAACTGAACAAAGAACAGAATGTCTACAACCCTTTCTATTTAAAACGTGACCAAGTTCTAGGTCCAAACCTAGAAGTGTAGCCAACTTAGTTTTTATCTCATTTAAGAAAAAACATTATTTCTCTTTTTTTGTTTTTAAGCACAACTGAACTATCTGCTTCCAAAGAGAATATAAAGGATAATTTTCCTACAGCTTTCTGCTATGAAAAGCAAAGCAGTCACTTGATCTTCCTATTTCCTGGTCACCCCTTGGCAAACATTCTGCACTGTTATCTTACGGAGTCTACCTTTAATATAGTTAGGATTTAAACCACTGAATTTAGAATCCACCACAGGTAGGATGTCCTATGTTCTCTTATTTTACTAGATCATATTTAGTCACACTCTGTAACATCTCATATTATTCTCTCAGGGCAATTCTGTTTTTCTTCCATGGTGCCTTTAGTTACTTTTTCAATCAGCCATGTGCGATATTTTGGGGCTTAACCTTTAATCTACAGTACTTATTTTTCAAGGTTTCTAAAGTATGTTTTGAAGTATCTCCAGCTATTTAATACTGTTCAAAGATTCAGTAAATGTGAGGCACTGTCCCTATTCTTATAGTATAACGGGGTTACTTAAAACTATTCCAAGCCCACATTTTGTTTCAGTTCCCTTGTCTATGAAGATGAATAACCACAAAATACATTATTTTGGTTTTCAACCTTCCTGATAAACTGTTATATGTACTTAAATGGTGACTTTTTTAAATTACATACTTATTCACAGATCTCTCTGCCTACTAATATAACTAAGTCCAGTATGTACATGCTCTGTATGTAAAATAACAACAGGCACAGAAATAGGTGTGTTTGTAAAAACACACAATAAAATAGTAAGTATCACTTACTAATCAGGTTACATGTATTAACTCATTATATCACTACAACAGAATAAGATAATATGTATTCCATCTTACAGATGAGTGGTAAGGCTCAGCAAGGTTAAGTAACTTGCTCAAACTCATAAGAAGAGGGATCTGAATCTAGATCCATCTCCTTTAGCAATTAGAAATGACAGTATCTGAACAAAGGCTTCGAACAATGTACCAGCTACAATAGACTTTAACAATGGAATTTAACAAACATATCCACTATATGCAAATAATTACAGGCTTTAGAGATACGGAGATAACCAGACTCAATTTTTTAGAAAAAACATAAGAGTTTAAAAGGAAACATAAGGTATCTTTTACTTCTGCAGAAGCTACCAACTTAAGTCAGGTTCTCACTACAGAAAGACTCTTAAAAGTTTCTAGTTTCAGGATCCCTTTAGAGTCTTAAAAATTATTGAGGCCTTATTCATGTAGGTTATAGTAATCAATATTCACCTATATTAAAATTATATCCAAGAAATTTTTATACGTAATTCACTTAAAAATTACAACACGTTCATTAACACAAATTATCTAGTTTTTACGAAAAAACATAACTACACTTTCCAAAACAACAAAAAACAGTGAAGATGGAAACTGGCATTCTTTTATAATACTAATTAATATCTACCTTAACAGAAGACATCTGAATTCTCATATCTTCTGCATTCAATCTGCGGCACTATGACACACCACATCACTGTATATTCACAAGAGAATGAGAGTGAAAATGCAAATAATGTCTTAGTATTATAAAAACAGTTTTGACTTAAGGACCCTCTAAGGGTTTCAAGAACCCACAGGCACTCTTTACTATTCCTTAATAATCACTTTTCAAAATTTATAATTATTAATTCAAATATGTGTGTGCAGAAATGGCAGAAAGCGAAGAGGACCTAAAGAGCCTCTAGACGAAGGTGAAAGAGGAGAGTGAAAAGGCTGGCTTAAAACTCAACAATCAAAAAATCAAGATCATGGCATCCGGTCCCATCACTTCATGGCAAATAGATGGGGAAACAATGAAAACAGTGAAAGACTTTATTTTCTTGGGCTCCAAAATCACTGCAGATGGTGACTGCAGCCATGAAATTAAAAGACACTTGCTCCTTGGAAGGAGAAGGCAGTGGCACCCCACTCCAGTACTCTTGCCTGGAAAAACTCATGGACGGAGGAGCCTGGTGGGCTGCGTGTCCATGGGGTCGCTAAGAGTTGGACACGACTGAGCGACCTCACTTTCACTTTTCCCTTTCATGCACTGGAGAAGGAAATGGCAACCCACTCCAGTATTCTTGCTTGGAGAATCCCAGGGATGGCGGACATGGGTGGGCTGCCGTCTATGGGGTCGCACAGAGTCAGACACAACTGAAGTGACTTAGCAGCAGCAGCAGCAGCTCCTTGGAAGAAAAGCTATGACAAATCTAGACAGCATATTAAAAAGCAGAGACATCATTTTGCCAACAAAGTCTCTGTAGTCAAAGCTATGGTTTTTCCAGTAGTCATGTACGGATGTGACAGTTGGACCATAAAGAAGGCTGAGCACCAAAGAATTGATGCTTTCAAACTGTGGTACTGGAGAAGACTCTTGAGAATACCTTGGACAGCAAGGAGATCAGTCAATCCTAAAGGAAATCAACTCTGAATATTCACTGGAAGGATTGATGCTGAAGCTGAAGCTCCAATACTTTGGTCACCTGATGTGAAAAGCCAACTGCCTCTGATGCTGGTAAAGAGGGCAGAAGGAGAAGAGGATGGCAGAGGATGCGATGGTTAGATGGCATCACTGACTCCATGGACATGAGTTGGAGCAAACTCTGGGAGACACTGAAGGACAGGGAAGCCTGGTGTGCTGCAGTCCATGGGGTTGCAAAGAGTCAGATACGACTGCACGACTAAACAACAATATGTGTGCACAGATTTTGTTCAAAGTCTGTGTTAACTCCGGGCTATAGGTTCTATAGTGACAGCGACTATATCTATTTCTATATATAAATATGTCCACAATGTGTACACACAGTGCCCAGCACACAGTCATCACATAAATATCTGCTGGATTAACATATTACAATACAAACAAACTACTCTCTTCAAAAGAAGGTAAAGGGACAATGTGTATCAGGAGGCAAATTTGGAAAGCTTCATATTTGACCTGGATCCCAAAGGATAGTCTGAATTTTATTAAGTATATGCGGTTAGAGTACTCTAGTCATAGTAAACAATCATCAGTGGCATCAAGGTACAGGTTATGTTCAAATTAACTATTGCCATAGTTTGGTCTGGCTATAGCATTGGTGATAAAGGTGATAAAGGTAATAAAGTTAGGCTGAAAATTCTTCAGTGGAGCTTGGCTTTTATTTTAAAGACATGATCAAATGGTTAACACCCTAGGTTTCAATTCTGTATCACCATTTACTAGATGAACTGTTGATAAGTTTATTCCAAATCTTTTTCTGTTCATACTTCATAGGTTATTTTAATGGCTTTATGAGACAATCATTCCATGCATTACCTTGTTTACTATCATTACTCTAAACTACTACCTTTTCTCCCTGAATTACTATTTACAAAGGCATCCTAACTGGTTCCCCCACTTCTTTTGCCCTACTTCCATTCCTCTCATATCCTTTCTCCACAGTCAGAGTGAAATCTCTAAAACACAAATCTGATCACAATCATTCTTGCTTAAACCTTTCACCGGCTCCTCAATGACTCATAATAAAACCTGAAGTTCTTAGCAAAGCATACAAGATCCTAAAGGATTTTGCCCGTCTATCTCCTGCCTCATTAGGCACTATTCTCTCCATACCTTACTCAATAAACTCAACCACAATGGTGTTTCAGCAGCAAACCTTTACCGCTATTCCTTCTTCCTGGAAAACTTGGCTCAGAACTTTTCCAAGCTAGCACAACTTGTTCAGATAGAAGAGATTTTTACATTTCACTTCCTCCAAGAGGCCTCTCCTCACTAACCTCCTCCCAATCTATACTGCGTACTCATTAAACTCTTATAGCTGCTGCTGCTGCTAAGTCGCTTCAGTCGTGTCCGACTCTGTGCGACCCCATAGACGGCAGCCCACCAGGCTCCGCCATCCCTGGGATTCTCCAGGTAAGAATACTGGAATGGGTTGCCATTTCCTTCTCCAGTGCATGAACAGGAAAAGTGAAAGTGAAGTCGCTCAGTCATGTCTGACTCTTAGCGACCCCATGGACTACAGCCTACCAGGCTCCTCCGTCCATGGGATTTTCCAGGCAAGAGTACTGGAGTGGGGTGCCATTGCCTTCTCCGAAACTCTTATAGCAGATAATCGCAATTCAGAATTTGTGTGCATGTATATATTTTTAAACTAATTTTTTAACGGACAGCTGATAGCAGAGACTTATCTAAGCCAGCACATACAGTAACTTTTTTAAATGCAGTTTTTGTTACAAATGTCTTTTGATCTGATTAGATATATATTTTAGGTTGTTTACTCTGGCAACAATGTTTAAGTTAACTAATAAGTCAGAGAGGTACTAGAGGCCAACTCTCATTAAAAACATGCTACAACTATCAGCAAGAAGTAATGAGAATCTGAACTACTGTTGATCAATTTAGTATCCTACGAAAACCCTGCTTTGTAGCAAGGAAGAACTTATGGTTCTGAGAGAGTAAACGGCCATTCCAAAAGAGAAAGTTTGAAAACATTTTGCCTAATAATTCAGCTATAAGTTTAGATGACCAGAAAAGTAGGGTGCTAAGAGAAATTGCAACCCCAGCTCTACAAAGTAAATCATTACAATTGTAATCCTGAAGTCCGATAGTTGGTTAATTGAAAAGGTTAGTTAAATCAGGGAATCCTAAGCAATGATAAAACCATAATCATTTTATTTCAAGAAACATTTTCTCTGTTATAAAAACTCTTCAAGACCATAAAAAAATTCTTAAGAAAATTAATCAGCTCTTCCTAACAACACAAATATAATTCTGATACCAAAACTGGGTAGAACAGTACAAGAAAGTTATAGACTAATCTCATTTATAAGCACAGATGTAACAGCACTAAATAAAAAGTTGTATGGCAAATGTAATGAATTAAATTACATTAGTAGAAGAAGAAAACCATACAATCACCTTAATAGATGTGGGTAAAAAAATCTGACAAAATTCAATACCCATTTATGATTGAAACACACACACACATAAATCTCTCAAACTAGAAACTGCATCACCAAGCATATAGAAGCATTCCCATCAAAGATAGGAGAAATAAAGATGTAGTGATATAGATCACTACAACTTTCAAATATTGTATGCAAGACCCTAAGCAGTGTGTGAAAACAAAGAGAGGCTTACGCGTGGGAAAGGAAAAAAGAAAACAATCATTATTTGTACATATGAGTATTACTTAAAAATCCAAGACAATCCACTGATGAATTTGAGAACATGACTTCTATAAGAATCAGATTTAAAAAAAAATCAATGTACAAAAGAAACAATCGGTTCCCTACAATAAATTTTTTTTTTTAATCCCATTTGCAGTAGCACAAAAGATTCTTGGGAATAAAACTAATCCCCCACTCCTCAAAGTATAAGAATATTATACAGAAAACTAGAGACATTTATTTAAGGAAATAATGGGACTAAAATAAATGAGGATCAAGACCATGTTCATGAACTAGAAAATTCAATTTGTAAATATCTATGTCCCCATATTAATATATAAATTTAACACAATCACTATGAAAATCCCAGTAGGACTTTTTATAGAACTTGATAACTTGATTTGCATTCCTGAACAATATAGTTAATTCCATTCGTTTTTGAACTTTTTATGAATAGAATCATGAAAAGAATCTTCTGTGATTTTCTAATGTTTGACTAAATTATGTTTGGGAGATTCATACGGATCGATGGAGGAGATAGATTTTCTATCTGAACAATATTTTTATTCCATAAATGAATATACAATGATTTATCTATCCAATGAACTATTGATGGACACCTGAGTTTTGTGTCTGTATACTTTGGGGTTAATAGGAATAATGCTGCTATGAACATTTTTCTATAAGTAAGCTTCCTAGTCCATATATTGACACATTTCTCTAGCACAATGGTTAGTTCTCAAAGTATGATTCCTTGGCCAAGTTCCCATCACCTAGGAACTTGTCAATAACACAAATTACCAGGTTCCATTCCACTCCAACTGAATCAGAAACTCTGGGGTGGGCCCAGACATCTGTCTGCACCCCGACAAGTGATTCTGATACACACTCAAATCTTACAACCACTGGTCTAGGGTAACTGCCTAGCAGTAGTATTGTAGATTGTAGAAAACTATTATTTTGCAAAGTGGTTTATCAATTCACACTTCTACCAGCAGTGGAAGAACTCCCATTGCTCCAAATCCTTGCTAATGCTTGATGCTGTCAGATATTTATGTCAGTGTAGCCTGTATAAAATTGTCTCCATTGGTTTGAGTTTCTACTCAATTGTTAATGAGGATAATGATCTTTTAAATATGTTCACTAGTCATTTAAATTTCTTTTATCATCAAATGCCTTCTCAGACTTTTTTGTCCTTTTTCTACTTGGTGTTCTTTGTCTTAGTGAACAGTTCCTTAGGTATATTTTCCATAACAGTTGTCCATTCATTACATGGTGGATGTAACATCTATAATGGCCCCAATGATTGTCACCTCTTGACATTCATGCCTTTGTACAATCACCTCCTTGAGTATGGGCTGGGCTTACTGACTTGCTATTGAATAGACTGGCATAAGTGATGCGATGTCACTTTTAAGATTAAGTTTTAAGAAGACAATCAACCTAAGTGTCCATCAACAGACGAATGGATAAAGAATGCGGCAGATCTATAGATACACATGGAATACTACTCAGCCATAAAAAAGAATGAACTTTTGCCATTTGCCACAACATGGACGTACTTGGAGGATATCATGCTTAGTGAAATAAGTTAGACATAAAAAGACAAATACACTTACATATGGAATCTAAGAAATAAAACAAGTGATAAATATAACCAAACAGAGTCACAGAGATTACAGAACCAGTAGGAAAGCAAAAGGAGGGAGGGGTAAAACAGAGGTAGAGGCTTAAGAGGTACAAATGACTATGTATGGGGAAGGCAATGGCAACCCACTCCAGTACTCTTGCCTGGAGAATCCCATGGATGGAGGAGCCTGGTGGGCTGCAGTCCATGTGGTTGCAAAGAGTCGGACACGACTGAGCGACTTCACTTCCACTTTTCACTTTCATGCACTGGAGAAGGAAATGGCAACCCACTCCAGTGTTCTCGCCTGGAGAATCCCAGGAACGGTGGAGCCTGGCTGCTGTCTATGGGGTCGCACAGAGTCAGACATGACTAAACCAACTTAGCAGCAGCAGCAGCAGCATGACTGTGTATAAAATAAATAAGCTACAAGAATATATTGGAGAGCACAGGGAACACAGCTTTAGAAAAAAAAAAAAGACCCCAGTAGCTCAGATGGTTAAAGAGTCTCCTTGCAGTGCAGGAGACCTGGCTTTGATCCCTGGGTCAGGAAGATCCCTGGAGGAAAGAATGGCACCCCACACCAGTATTCCTGCCTGGAGAATTCCATGGAAGAGGAGCCTGGCGGGCTACAGTCCATGGGGTCACGAAGAGCTGGACACAAGTAACTGACTTTGACTCACCACTCCCCCCCCCAGCCCAAGACTGTGGCTGTCACCTTAGAGAGTCTGTCTCCCTCTTGTCTGGATCTCTCATCCTGGGAAAGCCAGCTGCCATGCTGTGAGAGGGCCCTTATAAGGAGGCCCATGTGAGTGAACCTGGAACTGGACCTTCTAAGGCTGCCACATGTGCATGAGGGAGCACAAAATGAGGTCCTTCTTCAGTCCAGCACCGAGATAACTGCAGGCCCAGCTGACACCTTGGCTGCAGCCCCACAAGAGACCCTGAGCTAGAACCACCAAGCTAAGTTGCTCTCAGATCCCTGACCCACAGAACCAGAGAGACAAATATTTGTTATCAGCAATAGGTAGCTACTGCATGTGTTGCAAACATCTTTGATCCTGTACTTTATCTTTTAGTCTCTTAAGAGAGTCTCAATAATTAAGTTTCTATTTTTAACATAGTCAAAAATTCATCAATTTTTATGGTTTTTTCAGTCTCAAGAAATCCTTCCCTGCTCTGAGCTCATAAAAGTATGCCCCTTCTTTTAAAAAGCTTTCTGAGTTTGTCTTTTGTATTTAATCCTCAATCCACTAGTAATTAATTTTTATGCATAGTAAGAAAGAGGTGGGGTAGAACTTCATTTATTTAATGCAATAAGCAACTAATTTGCTATTAAGCATGTTTCCACCCACCTACCCCCATAAAAGCATATCAAGCTCATTTAGCAACCTCTACTTATATAATATCATCTATCACTTTGTTATTCATCTTCCCTTTTCTTCTTATAGGCACCTAAGACATCCCACAGGCTAGACCACAGATACCCAACTGCCTAGGCCTCAAAACCATGCCTGTGGAACCCTCAAAGTCACTCTCCCTGGCTCCCCAAGGTCAGGTTAACTGCTCTGGACATCACTCAGCAGCAGATCCCAACCCTCTCCTGCCTTTCTAACAAGGCTGTAACACAACTGACACTCTTAAAGATCTATTTAAAGAAAAACCAGTCTACTTCTAGGCTTCCTACCATTTAAAAAAATTCACAAAGGAAAATATAGACAAAAAACATATACAATGAGGAAAATTTTTAAATATGAAAAAAAAATCATATAATAAAAATTAGAGTGATAAGTCTGTTCATATTCTTGGCACTCATCTGACATTTTAGAAGTGGTTTGTTAAAACCTCCAGATATCACCAGAAATAAATCTAAATGTGACCTTTGGTGGGAGCCACGTGTCTTATTCACCAAGGTAATAACCAGGGCCCAGCAGTGCTTCACATATAGAAGGCATTCAAATTTGTTGACTGAAAAAATGTATTACAGAAGTCGTCTCATCTTACTGTTCTTTAAGAATATCTTGGCAATTCTTGCCTCTTTTTACTTCAAAAGAAACCGTTAATCAAGCTGTCAAGTTCCCCAGAAAAACTGACAGAGGTGTAGATTTCAATAAATTACTGAGATCAATTTGAGAAAAACTGACATTTTCACCATTCAGTCTTTCAATCCATCCTCAGGATATGGTATATAACTCATTTGGGTGTTGCTTAGTGTCTCTAAATAAAGTTTAATTACTCTTCTTTATGAAAGTCTTGCACATCTTCAATAGCTAAAATTCAGTTTAAGTATCCCTTTTCTAAAAAATCTTTCCATCCTCTATCCCCTACAACCATTTTGAATTATATGCTCCTCTTCTATGATTCCTCTGGCACCTGGACCACACTTTAAACATAGTATACTGTCTCTAATTCTTGATTTGTCTGCTTCTACCACTAGACTATAAGATCCTTAAAGACAGAGACTGACACTCATTTCTCTATCATAGTACCCAGCAACCAGCACAAGGGAGCTCAATATTTTTAAACTTTAAACAAAAGAATGAATAAATATAATCAATGAATGTAAAGCATAAACTATCTTATAAGGAAAAGAATCACTGAACTGTGGTGTTGGAGAAGACTCTTGAGAGTCCCTTGGACTGTAAGGAGATCCAACCAGTCCATCCTAAAGGAGATCAGTCCTGGGTGTTCATTGGAAGGACTGATGTTGAAGCTGAAACTCCAATATTTTGGCCACCTCATGTGAAGAGTTGACTCACTGGAAAAGACTCTAATGCTGGGAAGGATTGGGGGCAGGAGGAGAAGGGAACGACAGAGGATGAGATGGCTGTATGGCATCACCGACTCAATGGACATGGGTTTGGGTAGACTCCAGGAGTTGGTGATGGACAGGGAGGCCTGGCGTGCTGCAGTTCATGGGGTCGCAAAGAGTCGGACACGACTGAGCGACTGAACTGAACTGATGTACTGGACATAATAATACATGGGGTTCTCAGATGTATTATCTAATTCTAAAAGTAACTCATACTTTGGACACATACTTTATAAAGGCCTAATACTAGTGTCACATGATATACAGGGCATCAGGAATTCTGTAATGATACTCCTTACTGACCTGGAGGTCACAGTCTCATAAGCCTTAATAGGAATAGCAATTGTCTTACTCTGTTTGGACTGCTTATTAAATAACACCACGAACTGAGTGATCTGTAAATAGACATGTCACAGATTTAAAGGCTGAGAAGTCCACAATCAAGGTGCCAACAGATTCAGGGTCTGGTGAAGATCCACTCTGTGGTTGCAGATGGTGCTTTCTAGCTGTAATCTCACATGGAAGAAGGGACAAGTTAGCTCTCTGAGGTCACTTATAAAAGCACTAATAATCCCAATCATGATAGTTCCACTGACTGCACGGGAAAAAGAAGATAGGTGAAATCAGAGATGCTCTGAAGTTTCAAGCATAGGTATGCTAAATGGAAAATATTACCAAAAGGGAAGAAGATTGAAAGGGAAAGATATCTAACGCAGTTTTGGACCTGCTCACTCTGTGATGTCAGTGAGACATTAAGGTAAAATACTCAAGAGATAACTGGAAATGAGAACTGACACTAGTTCACAGGGGAGCTTGACTATTAAGGGCACATAGTGGCCTTCAAGGGCTTGCCTTGTAGCTCAGTTGGTAAAGAATCTGCCTGCAATGCAGGAGACCGGGGTTCGATCCCTGGGTCAGGAAGATCCCCTGAAGAAGGAAATGGCAACCCATTCCAGCATTCTTGCCTAGAGAACACCATGGACAGAGGAGCCTGGCAGGCTACAGTCAATGGTGTCGCAAGAGTCGGACACGACTTAGCGACTAAACCACCACCACCAGTGGCCTTCAAAAGACCAGAATTCAGCTGTGCAACAGAAATGGAAGACGGACTTTCAAGAAATAAGGTTTGAGTGAGTTACTAAGAAAAGGCATTTAGTGACCAGAAGTAAAAAGCTCAAGGGGTAACAGAGTAAGGGAAAGTATTTTTGTTTTTGGATGGGATGACTTGAATACGTTTGAAGGCAAACAAGTAAACAGTGTCAAAGAAAGGTCTAAACGGTGTGTGTGTGTGTTCATGTCAAACAATAAGAGAGTCAGGGTATGAGATAGAGACAGACTGTTCTGTGTTGTCTCAGAGAACTAAACTAAGACTGAAGTTTGAACCTAGAGAGGGTAAATTTGAGCTCTACAATTTTATCTTTATTAATAGTAAAGATACTTGACAAAGGAACAAACTGCCTTACTATTAAGGGTATTCAACTGAACATCTGTCAGGAATGTTACAGAAAAAAAAGTCTGCACTATGGTGAGAAGTAAGACTAGGTTCCACCTGACATTAAACTCAGTTCAGTTCAGTTGCTCAGTCGTGTCCAACTCTTTGTGACCCCATGAATCGCAGCACACCAGGCCTCCCTGTCCATCACCAACTCCCGGAGTTTACCCAAACTAATGCTCATATTAATCAGTAACTCCCATTCCCTCATCTTCCAGCCCCTGGTAACCTCTATTCTACTTTCTGTCTCTATGAATTTGCCTATTCCAAGTATTTCATATAAATAGAATTACAGTATTTGTCCTCTGTGTCTGGCTAAATTCACTTACCAAAACACTTTCAAGGTTTACTCATGTTATATCATGTATCAGAACCTCATTCCTTTTTATGACTGAGTAATATTTCATTGTATGCACTACATTTCATTTATCTGTTGATGGACATTTGGGTTGTTTCCACCTGTTGCTTATTGTAAATAACCCTGCAATCAATATTAGTAGACATTAGCAGACATCTAGTATATGGAGACTCTTGCCTGGAAAATCCCATGGACGGAGGAGCCTGGTAGGCTACAGTCCATGGGGTCGCTAAGAGTCGGACACGACTGAGCGACTTCACTTTCACTTTTCCCGTTCATGCACTGGAGAAGGAAATGGCAACCCACTCCAGTGTTCTTGCCTGGAGAAGCCCAAGGACGGGGGAGCCTGGTGGGCTGCCGTCTATGGGGTCGCACCGAGTCGGACACGACTAAACCGACTTAGCAGCAGCAGCAGCAGTATATGGAGAAGGAAATGGCAACCCACTCCAGTATTCTTGCCTGAAGAATCCTGAGGACAGAGGAGCCTGGTGGGCTGCTGTCCATGGGGTCGAACAGAGTTGGACACGACTGAAGCGACTTAGCACGCATGCATGCATTGGAGAAGGAAATGGCAACCCACTCCACTATTCTTGCATGGAGAATCCCAGGGACAGAGGAGCCTGGTGGGCTGCTATCTATGGGGCTGCACATGGTCAGACACGACTGAAGCGACTTAGCAGCAGCAGTATATGGGCTTCCCTGGTGGCTCAGCAGCAAAGCATCCCCCTGCAGTGCAGGAGACATGGGTTTGATCCCTGGGTTGGGAAGAGGCCCTGGAGGAGGAAACAGTACCCCACTGCAGTATTCTTGCCAGGAGAATCCCGTGGACAGAGGAACATGGAAGGCCACAGTCCAAAGGATCAGAGAGTCAGACATGACTGAGTGACCAGGCGTGCATACTAATATATATATATACAGTATAGATATATAGTCTATCTGTTCAAGTCTCTGTTTTCAATTCCTGGGTAGTGTTATAATTCTGTTTAGATTTTTGAGGAGCTGCCATTAAAAATAAATCACCCAATACAAAACTCACAATGAGGGACTTCCCTGGCGGACCAACGGTTAAGGATCCACACTTCCACTGCAGGGGGCATGGGTTTGATCTCTTGTTGGGGAACTAAGATCCCACATGCCACAAATGCAGTTTTCAAAAAACCTCACAATGAGATACCAATTCATGTCCACTAAGATAGCTAAAAATTTTTTAAAACATTGGAAATGTTGGTAAGGATGTGGAGAAATTGGCAGGCAAGAATTTATCAGTGAACCACCAATGCTTACAGGATGTGAAAAAATTGGAATCCTCATGCATTGCTGGTGAGAACGTAAATGGAATGCCAGCGGGAAAAGAGTTTGGTGGTTAGTATGATATATATCATCACTAAGATGGACTCTGAAAACATTAAGCTTAGTGAAATAAGACAGACACTACATTTCATCTGCTGAAGAACAAATAATATATTATTTCACTTATATGAGGTACCTAGAATAGGCAAACCCATAAAGACAAAGTATAATAGAGGTTACCAAAGGGGGGAAAGAGAGAGAGAAGGAATTATTTTTTAATGAGTAGTTTTTGTTGGGCATTATGAAAAATCAGGGGTATAATGATAATGGTGATAAAATATTTTATCAATCCATGGATATGGTATTTTGCTTCAATTACTAGGTCTTCTAAAATTTATTTCAACAAGGATCCTAGAAGTCTTACACTTGTTTTTTAGACTTATTTCTGGGTACATATTTTTTGTTCTATTTTGAAATTACAGTTTTAGATTTTTCTTATTTGCTAGAATATAGTAAGAGGTGATCTTTCATTTTCCTAATCAGCAATCTTGTTAAACCCTGTTTTTAACAATGTAGATACCTTTAGATTTTTCTAAATACACACTCATGTTAAGTCTGTGAATAGTGATAGTTTTATTTCTTCCTTTCCACTTCAAGTTTTTAAAATTTCTTTTTCTTGCTTTAGTGAAGGTCACAACTTTTAGTATAATGCTGACAAAAAGTAGTCATAATGGACATTGTATCTCTCCCAATCTCAGAGGGAAACTTTTCAATATTCCAACATTATGAAACTTGATTTTTTTATAGTAGATACCCTTAGCACATGAGTTTTGTTTCAGGTTTTATGATGAATGAATGCTCAATTTTATCAAGCACTGTTTGCAACTATTCAGCAGATCATGTTTCATATCTAAGCTGTTAAGATGGTATTACAAATAAATTTATTTTTCTTAAATAAATTTATTTTATTTATTTATTTTTCAAATCTTACATTTCTAGGATAAATCTAACTTGGTTATAATGCACTCTCACTTTATTTAGATAAATACCCTAATATCTTATTTAGAAATTTTACATCTTTGCTTATAAAAGAAAGTAATCTGTTAATTTTCTTTTACAATTTCTTCTTGTCTCGTTTTGGAATCAAAGTTATGCTAACTTTAAAAGACGTTGAGAACATTTTCTCTCTCACTGTTCTCTGGAAGAACATATGCAAGACAGAAATTCTGTTCCTTGAATGAACTATTAGTTTTCTTTGTGGGAAAGCTTTGACTACTTACAGGTTTAAGCTGTAATATTCCTTCAGGTTTTCTGAATATTCTAGAGTCAGCTTTGGTGTTATTTTTCTAGGAATTTGTCCATTTCTGTGATGTTTTCTAATTAACTGGCTTAAAACCATTCATAATTCTGTCTTTGATCTTTTAAAATGTTTTCAGGACATGTAATACCATCTTCTCCCCTGCTCTCCTACTTCTTTTTTGCTCCTTGCTCTTGGTTATTTTGACTTTTTTTCTTGATCACTACCATTCAAGATTTACCTGTTTCCCTTTCTAAAAAGTAAATTTTGCCTTTGCTCTCCACTGTATGACCCTCTTCTTTATTATTTACTTCCTTCTTTATTTTCCAGGTTTCATCAAAATTAAGTTGCTCTTATAAATGGATATCAAACTTAATTATTAATGAGACTTCTTGTATTGCAGCAAACACATTTAAGACTGAATTTTTGTTCATGCACTATTTCAGTTGCATTCTACAACTTTAATTTTGTTTCCACTAGGGAGGAGTGACTGTTACATTAATCAAAACTTTTATTTTAATAGTACACCTATCCTTTCCTTTTCCCTACTCTTCTTTCCTTTACAGTGACATTGATTTGTCAGGAAAAAAAGTCAGGTATACTGTAGAAAGTCCCACTTTCTGGTTTGATTTGGTGGATTTGTTTTCTCACGGGGTCACTTACCTTGTTCCCACATTTTCCACAAACCAGCTAGATCTAGAGATCTGATCAAGAGATTTGATAAGATTCAAGTTATTTTTTTTTTCCAATAAAGAATCTTTCATAGACTGGTGCTGGGTAATTTCTATTTTTCTGTCAAGATCCTTTAAATGTGAGGGACATAACATCTCCTTATCCCACCTTTAACAACCTGAGATCGATCAAATTCCACAACTTGACATCAAAATTAAGTACTCATCCAGCTCAAGGTACTTTCTAATTTCCATTGTGATTTCTTTCTTAACATATGAATTAACTCAAAGTGGTTATACACTCTATAAACATATGAAGCTTTTAAAACTACCTTGCTGACAAATTTTAATAAAAATGTGTTATGGAAAGAAAAGATGCTCTTTTTATTTCAATCTTCTGAAATCTGTTGAAACTTGTTTTATACAGTCAAATATGTAAAACTTTCTGTCTAAAGTATGACACATCCTTCCATTTCCTTTACCCAAGGGCTGATGGACTTTGTTCAACAAGATGTTTATTTTACCCTCATCCTTGAGTGATACTTAAGTATAGAATTTATAAATATAAATCTGCAGGTATTTTGTGAATATATGTTTTCCTATTGAGAACTCAGCTTTTGGTCTATGGTTGCTACTTTGAAAGAAATCTTCCTTGGGCTGCTTTTAAGATTTTTCTCTTTGTATTCAAGTTTATGCCGTTTCACTATATGATTTGTGTGGCTACAGATGTCTTTTTATTGATACTGTTAAAAATTCACAGAGCTTCTTAAATCTATTGCTGGTTTCTCATCAAAACTAGAAATTTGTCAGCCAGAAATACCTTTTCAAACCTTACCTTGGTATCAATCTCTTTTTCTTCTCTTTCTGGAGCTCTGATTAATTATGTTAGGTCTCACTCTGTCTTTCACAACACTTCACCTCCCTTCAGTATTTTCCATGTCTTTGACTCTCTGTGGTGCATTCTGGAGTTTCTTATGCCTTACCATCCAGGTAACTAATGCTTTCTTCAGCTAGGTATAATTTGATAAATTTTCCCCTTAGGTATATTTGACATAGTTTTGTTTCTGAAATTTCTCTTTGGTTTTTTCAAGTACATTATGTCACTTTTTCCACTTTATGGATCACAGCCTTACTGTGGCAAAGGTTGTGCAATTCAATGAAGCTATGAGCCATGCCGTACAGGGCCACCCAAGATGGATGGGTCACTGTGAAGATTTCTGAAACATGGTCCACTGGAGAAGGGAATGGCACCTACTTCAGTATTCTTGCCTGGAAAACAGTATGAAACAGCCCATTCTTGTGTGGACAGTATGAAAAGACAAAAAGAGATGACATCGGAAGATGAGCCCCCAGGTTGGAAGGTGTCCATATGCTATTGGGGAAGAACACAGAGTAATTACTAATAGCGCCAGAAAAAAATGAAGCAGCCAAGCCAAAGTGGAAACGACGGCTTGTGGATGTGTCTGGTGGTGAAAGTAAAGTCTGATGCTGTAAAGAACAATAAAGAATAGGAACCTGGACTGTCAGGTCCATGAATCAAGGTAAATGAGAGGTGGTCAAGCAGGAGATGGCAAGAGTGAACATCAACATCTTAGGAATTCGTGAACTAAGATGGATGGGAATGGGCAAATTTAATTTCAATGACCACTGCATCTACTACTGTGGGCAAGAAACCCATAGAAGAAATGGAGTAGCCATCATAGTCAACAAACGAGTCTGAAATGCAGTCCTTGGGTGCAATCTCAAAAAAGAATGATCTCCATTCATTTCTAAGGCAAACCATTCAACATCACAGTAATCCAACTCTATGCCCCAACCACCAATGCCAAAAAGCTGAAGTTGAGTGGTTCTATGCAGACCTACAAGACCTTCTAGAACAAACACCAAAAAAAAAAAGACGTTCTTTTCATCATAGAGGATTGGAAGGCAAAAGTAGGAAATCAAGAGATACCTGGAGTAACAGGCAAGTTTAGCCTCGGAGTACAAAATGAAGCAGGGCAAAGGCTAACAGAGTTTTGTCAAGAGAACACACTGGTCATAGCAAACACTATTTACCAACAACCCAAGAGACAACTCTACACATGGACATCACTAGATAGTCAACACCAAAATCAGACTGACTATATTCTTTGCATACAGTTAGAGCTGTTTTTACATGACCTGGAGCTGACTGTGGCTCAGATCATGAGCCCTCTTTACAAAATTCAGACTTAAATTGAAGGGAATTACTATGGAGAACCACTAGGCCATTCAGCGTCAGTTGCTCAGTTGTATCCAACTCTTTGCGACCCCATGGACTATAGCCTGCCAGGTTCCTCTGTCCATGGGGATTCTTCATCCAGGAATACCAGAGTGGGCTACCATTCCCTTCTCCAGGGATCTTTCCGACCCAGGGATAGAACCTGTGTCTCCTGCATTGCACGTGGATTCTTTTACGGTCTGAACCACCAGGGAAGTCCTGAGCCATTCAGGTATGATCTAAATCAAATCCCTTACCATTATACAGTGGAGGTGACAAACAGATTCAAGGGATCACTGCTGACAGTGACTGCAGCTATGAAATTAAAAAAATGTTTGCTCCTTGGGAAGAAAGCTATGGCAAACCTAGACAGCATATTAAAAAGCAGAGACACCACTTTGCTGACAAAGGTCCATGTAGTCAAAGCTATGGTTTTTCCAGTAGTCATGCATGCATGTGAGAGCTGAACCATAAAGAAAGCTGAGGGCCAAAGAACTAACACTTTCAAAGTGTGTTGGAGAAGATCCTTGATAGTCCCTTGGACTGCAAGGAGATCAAACCAGTCAATCCTAAAGAAAATAAGCCCTGAATATTCACTGGAAGGACTGTTGCTGAAGCTGAACCTCCACTACTTTGGCCACCTGATGTGAAGAGACCACTCACTGGAAAGGACCGTGATGCTGGGAAAGACTGAAGACAAAAGGAGAAGGGGGCAGAAGAGGATGAGATGATTAGATAGCATCTCCGACTCTATGGATATGAGCTTCACTATCCAAGAGATAGTGAAGGACAGGGAAGCCTGTAGTGTTGCTGTCGACGAGGATGCAGTCAGACACAACTTAGTGACTGAACAACAACAAAGTGTCACTTCATACGTCTTCTTTCCTGCTTCTCTTCAAATGTCTTTGATCCTTTAAACATAAAAAACAACTGTTTTAACTTCAGTGATATTTGCAACATCTAAGAATTTTGTGGATCCATTTATGCTCTTCACTATTATTCACAGTGCCATTTCCATGCATGTTACTATATTTTTCTTTGTAAAAAACTTACTTTGAGGTATACGTATACAAAGAAAAACCACTTATGTGTCAGTTATATCTCAATTTTTAAAACTACACAAATCTTAACTATATGACTTGAATTCTATTAGGTTAGTACAAAAGTAACTGCACTTTCAGACTGTGAATTTTAAATCATTATAATTAGGCTCAAACACATCTTTATTAATCAAGACAGGAACCATTACAATCAACACATATTTTACCAATGAGAAATAAGTTTGTTTATTCCTGTAGCATAAATATTTGTGCTTCGGGATTCAACAGACTCTTCAAAACCATTTTTCTGCCCCTTGCTGGCTGTGCAAGTGGTTTCCCTGCAAATAGCTGTCGAGATGCTGAAGCAGTCAGTAGTCAGCTGGCGAGAGGTCAGGTGAGTATGGCAGATGAGGCAAACTTTGCAGCCCAGTTTGTTCAACTTTTGATGCGCTGGTTGTGTGATATACATTTGAGTATTGCTGAGAAGAACTGGGCCCTTTCTGTTGACTAATGGCAGCTGCAGGCATGGCTGTTTTCGGGGTGTCTCACTGAATTGCTCAGTATACTTCTTAGATGTAATAGTTTCGCCAGGATTCAGAAAGCTGTAGTGGACCAGATCAGAAGCAGACCACCAAACAGTAACCATGACCTTTTTATGGTGCAAGTTTGGCTTTGAGAGGGAAGTGCTTTGGAGCTTCTTCTCAGTCCAACCACTGAATTGGTCATTGCCAGTTGTCATACAAAATTCAGTTTTCATCGCAAGTCACAATCCGGTCAAGAAATGGTGCATTGTTGTTGGCTACAATAAGAGAAGATAGAACTTCAATGAGTTTTTTAATTTGTGGTCAGCTCATGAGGCACCCACTTATCGAGCTTTTTCACCTTTCTAATTTGCTTCAAATGCTGAACGACCACAAAATGGTCAACGCTGAGTTCTTTAGCAACTTCTCATGTAGTTGTAAGAGGATCAGCTTCAATGATGGCTCTCAATTGGTCGTTGTCAACTTCTGATGGCTGGCCACTATGCTCCTCATCTTCAAGGCTCTCGTCTCCTTTGCAGAACTTCTTGAATGACCACTGCACTGTACCTTTGTTAGCAGTTCCTGGGTCAAATGCATTGTTGATGTTGCAAACTGTTTCTGCTGTTTTCAAGCTATTTTGAGCTCGAATAAAAAAATTGCTTGAATTTGCTTTTTGTCTGACATCATTTCTACAGTCAAAAAAATTTAAACAAACAGCAAGTAATAAGTCATTAGCAAAAAAAAACATAAAGTGAGAAATGCACATTAAAATGATATATAACATAACCACATTTATTTGGAATGCATTCCAGTATCAAATGGCAAATTTCAATAATGCAAAAATCACAATTACTTTTGCACCAAACTATACATACATCATGTAATTTTGCCTAGTTTTTTTCAAATATGCCTGGTTACTTATGACAATGTACTACTGCTTTCTGTCCTTGAAAAATTTCTGTTGGTAATTCCCTCAGAGTGAAAAAGACTCTGCCCTACAGATGATTTGCCTTTCCTTCTGCCAAACCTTGGGAGTACCACCAGTCGGACACAAGAGCCATGATAAAAGGGGACCTGGATCACCCCAGCAGGACAAATGTAACTGTCAATCAGTGTGCAGGCTAAAACTATGGTCAAGACTTGAACAGTTTATTTTAATTAATTTCCTTTTTCTTGCCCTGCTCCAATCAACCCTACAACTCCCTTGATATTGGAATAGGTAAACAGTTGTCTTTCACCTTTAACCTAATGATGAAATTACTGGAGTACCATCCTCAATGGAGTCGTTCTTCTTTTTGATGGTCACCTTGGATGAACTCTAGGTCTTGACTTCTGTCCTCTTCACCCCCATGACGTCCACCAAAACCAAAGCCCAACTTCAAACAGACTGGCAAATGCCCCTAGGGCAAAAGCTACTTCATCACCTTCTTTTTTCTTTGGGTTTTTGCTTTTGGTCTGGCAAGTCTGTATTGGGCTTCTCAGGTGGCACTGTGGTAAACAATCTACTTGCCAATGCAGGAGACACGGGTTTGATCCCTGGGTTGGGAAGATCTCCCGGAGTAGGAAATGGGAACCTGCTCCAGTATTCGTGCCTGGAAAATTCCATGGACAGAGCAGCCAGGTGGGCTACAGTCCACAGGGTTACAAAGAGTCAGACATAACTGAGTGACTGTGCACACACACACAATGCTCCATTATCTTTTCAGCTCTTCATTAAGATCTTTTAAAATAATGTTTCAAAGATTTTTAGTTGTCTTCATCAAAAGTTTGTCTGAATAACCCAATCTACCATTACTGAAAACAAATCTATTTCCGCACTTTATGACAACTATTTTGTACTGCTTCTTGAAATTTAGAGATAAACTACATAAGCACAATTTAAAAAGTCAATATAATACCCTAACTGTACTTTCAATCAGATGAAAGAAATTAAGTTATAATAAAATATTAATTTCAAAATGTGAAAGCAATTACTGTAATAAACAACATAACAAGGCCATCAGGTGCTTGCATCTGTATGCAGAATCACTGTGACTGTGGTGGTTACAACTGCAGACTGAGGAGAAGAGTATCTGAGTCACCAATACTATACAAGTGGCACTGCCATAATTTATGTGATTTTCCAAAGTGGTAAAGAACTCTTGATAAAGGTCTGATTGAAAACTTTTGATGTTTCTCCAATATATGTGATAAATTCCTGAAACTTCTAGTGTACTCTATGAAAATAATGACTCATATGTAAAACAAAGTTAGTTTCTAAGCTCAGATCATTACGATCACTTTTTTCCCCTACCTCAAAGTCTAGCAACCCATTCTAGATTATCTGAACAATTTTAAAATATACAGACTGTCCTGAACGCTGTGGGAAGGCTGACTTTCCCGGTCCTTGCTCACTGAATGCTAGTAAGTGCCCTGTTCCCCCACCTTGCTAAAAAGCAAAACACCTTCAAGTATTCAGAACCTTTCCTCTAGGGAAGAACTGCCTACACGCAGACCCTCTGGCTGTAGAAGACACAGGGATGCAACACCAAGCGTTTCTTCATGGAAGGAACTGCTGCCCCGCTGTGAGTCTAGTCAGCAGACAGCCTCCAAATGTCCCCTCCTCCAAGGTCCACCTCAACTGCTGCCAGGATTAGAGACCAAACAAAGGCCCAGCCATCTTGGCTTAAATATGGGTCTCTCTGATAGGCAATCTCTCACTCCAGAGCTCTACGCTGATAGGTAAAGGTTTTCTGAGGCTTATATCACAATACTTTGATGAGAGAACTTTTTTCTCTGCTCAGTCCCACACAGTGCCTCTTCCTCTTGCAGGTATTGATTTCTAATAAAATCTTGCACTGCAAAAAATGTCTCAGTATCTGTTTTCAAAGAACCCAACAGCCAACTGTGGCCTAGTGTAACACCTGACTACCAAGTCTTTCTATAAACATTTTTTGTTGTTTGACCTCTTTCCATCTTGATTCTACCCTACAGACACTCACCAATTCAATCACCCTGGAATATAACTTTTATAATTTTTTATTTTAAATCTCCAGTTTCATCCCACTGCATATAATATAAAGTTAAAAATTTTTTTCAGTCAATCATTATTTTCTACAATCCAGTGGCATCTAATTTAGCCACATTTTACTTCATACAATTCACTTACCTACAGACTATTCTGTTCTTTAAAAAAAACTACCTTACGAATTTCCAACTCCAATTCTTTTCGAATTCTATTTCCACTGCCTATTACAGTCCTTTTCCTTCCTTCTACTTGCCTAGGTTAAACATTAACTTCCATCAAGACCTTATGAAGCGACTTAGCAGCAGCAGCATAGGCTAATAAGGTCTGCACAACCCTTGACAATTTCATTGAAGTATAGCTGTGTTACTTTCAAGGATACAACAAAGTGATTTGGTTATGTATACATATATATATACACTTCTCCAGATTCTTTTCCATTATAGGTTATTACAAGATATTGAATATGGTTCCCTGTGCTGTACAGCAGGTCCTTGCTTACCTATTTCATATACAATAGTGTGTATCTATTAATCTCAAACTCCTCCCTCCCCCCCTCTCTCTTTTTCCCTTTGGTAACCAGAAGTTTGTTTTCTATGTCTGTGAGTCTATCTTCTAAATAAGTGAATCTTGACTTTTAAAAGGTCTAGAACTGACCAAGGTAGCCATAGCCAAGTGTTGACTATTTAAATTTGAATTAAATGAAAATTTGAAAGCCAGTACTTGGTCTTACTATACATATTCTGAGTACACAATAGCCACATGTGGACATATTGGGCATGAGGGAACATTTTGATCATGACAGCTATCTTGACTGAACAATGCTGGTCTAGAGGGAGTAGACACATAACAACAAAAAGCCAGTAACACAATACAGTAAGTAAAATGATACTGATATACTTCAGGAGGCTACAAAAGCACAAAGTAGAAGCACCTAACTAGGTCTTGGAAAGGGGATAAGGAAGGCTTCCAACAATAAGTGAACCAAGTTTGAAAGGTTTGGCGGATGGGTTTAGGAGGGGGAATCTGTATTTCAGGCAGCAGGAAAAGCACAAGTGAAGACAGGTCAAATTTGGAGGGTTCTTAAAATAAAGTAACAGGATAGCAATTGCTTCACTGTACAGTATAAAAGTTTGGCCTTGGAGTACAGAATGAAGCAGGGCAAAGGCTAATAGAGTTTTGCCAAGAGAATGCACTGGTAATAGCAAACACCCTATTCCAACAACACAAGAGAAGACTCTACACGTGGACATCACCAGATGGTCAACACCGAAATCAGATTGATTATATTCTTTGAAGCCAAAGATGGAGAAGCTCTATACAGTCAGCAAAAACAAGACCAGGAGCAGACTGTGGCTCAGATCATGAACTGCTTATTGCCAAATTCAGACTTAAATTGAAGAAAGTAGGGAAAACCACTAGACCATTCAGGTATGACCTAGATCAAATCCCTTATGAGTATACCGTGGAAGTGACAAATAGATTTAAGGGTCTAGACCTGATAGACAGAGTGCCTGATGAACTATGGACAGAGGTTCGTGACATTGTACAGGAGACAGGGATCAAGAAAATCCCCATGGAGAAGAAATGCAAAAAAGCAAAATGGCTGTCTGAGGAGGCCTTACAGATAGCTGGGAAGAGAAGAGAAGCGAAAAGGAAAGATATTCCCATCTGAATGCAGAGTTCCAAAGAATAGCAAGGAGAGATAAGAAAGCCTTCCTCAGCGATCAGTGCAAAGAAATAGAGGAAAACAACAGATTGGGAAAGACTAGAGATCTCTTCAAGAAAATTAGAGATACCTAAGGAACATTTCATGCAAAGATGGGCTCGATAAAGGATAGAAATGGTATGGACCTAACAGAAGCAGAAGATATTAAGAAGAGGTGGCAAGAATACACAGAAGAACTGTACAAAAAAGATCTTCACGACCCAGATAATCACGATGGTGTGATCACTCACCTAGAGCCAGACATCCTGGAATGTGAAGTCAAGTGGGCCTTAGGAAGCATCACTACGAACAAAGCTAGTGGAGCTGATGGAATTCCAGTTGAGCTATTTCAAATCCTCAAAGGTGATGCTGTGAAAGTGCTGCACTCGATATGCCAGCAAATTTGGAAAACTCAGCAGTGGCCATAGGACTGGAAGAGTTCAGTCTTCGTTCCAATCCCAAAGAAAGGCAATGCCAAAGAATGCTCAAACTACCGCACAATTGCACTCATCTCACATGCTAGTAAAGTCATGCTCAAAATTCTCCAAGCCAGGCTTCAACAATACGTGAACCGTGAACTTCCAGATGTTCAAGCTGGTTTTAGAAAAGGCAGAGGAACCAGAGATCAAATTGCCAACATCCTATGGATCATCGAAAAAGCAAGAGAGTACCAGAAAAACATCTATTTCTGCTTTATTGACTATGCCAAAGCCTTTGACTGTGTGGATCACAACAAACTGTGGAAAATTCTGAAAGAGATGGGAATACCAGACCATCTGACCTGTCTCTTGAGAAACCTGTATGCAGGTCAGGAAGCAACAGTTCGAACTGGACATGGAACAACAGACTGGTTCCAAATAGGAAAAGGAGTATGTCAAGGCTGTATATTGTCACCCTGCTTATTTAACTTATATGCAGAGTACATCATGAGAAACGCTGGGCTGGAAGAAACACAAGCTGGAATCAAGATTGCCGGGAGAAATATCAATAACCTCAGATATGCGGATGACATCACCCTTACGGCAGAAAGTGAAGAAGAACTGAAGAGCCTCTTGATGAAGGTGAAAGAGGAGAGTGAAAAAGTTGGCTTAAAAGCTCAATGTTCGGAAAACTAAGATCATGGCATCCGGTCCCATCACTTCATGGGAAATAGATGGGGAAACAGTGGAAACAGTGTCAGACTTTATTTTTTTGGGCTCCAAAATCACTGCTGATGGTGATTGCAGCCATGAAATTAAAAGACGCTTACTCCTTGGAAGGAAGTTTATGGCCAACCTAGATAGCACATTTAAAAGCAGAGACATTACTTTGCCAACAAAAGTCCGTCTAGTCAAGGCTATGGTTTTTCCAGTGGTCATGTATGGATGTGAGAGTTGGACGGTGAAGAAAGCTGAGTGCCGAAGAATTGATGCTTTTGAACTGTGGTGTTGGAGAAGACTCTTGAGAGTCCCTTGGACTGCAAGGAGATCCAATCAATCCATCCTAAAAGAGATCAATCCTGGGTGTTCATTGGAATGTCTGATGTTGAAGCTGAAACTCCAATACTTTGGGCACCTCATGCAAAGGGTTGACTCATTGGAAAAGACCCTAATGCTGGGTAGGATTGGGGGCGGGAGGAGAAGGGGACGACAGAGGATGAGATGGTTGGATGGCATCACCGACTCGATGGACATGGGTTTGGGTAAACTCCGGGAATTGGTGATGGACAGAGAGGCCTGGCGTGCTGCAATTCATGGGGTTGGAAAGAGTCGGACACGACTGAGCGACTGAACTGAACAGTATAAAAATTAGGCTGCAATAGCTGGGATGCTATTCCAGAAAGAAAAAACAATATTCAAAAATTTTTCAATAAATAATTACTTTTAGAAAGAAAATTAGTAACCAGATCTCTCCAAATTTAGCTTTCCTAGCAGGATAATGGCAGATACTTCATGAAGAAGTAATAATTCATGTTCTATTTCCCAATGATTCTATGTTTGTGAGTCAAAATGAGAATGACTCATATCAATTATTAAATTGCCTTGGCAAGTTACATTGAACTTTGATCTAGGACAAGTTAGGAGGCCCACAATGCTGTCTGGACAACAGCAAGTAAAATACTAAGTAAAATAACCTAATGAACTGAACTGAACATAGTCACACAGTCGTGTTCGACTCTGTGTGATCCCATGAACTGTAGCCTGCAAGGGTCCTCTGTTCATGGAGTTCTCCAGGCAAGAGTACTAGAGTGGGTTGCCATTTCCTTCTCCAGGGAAATAACCTGATATTGTCTATCAATTTCACTATTCCTAGTCTATTTACTCTCACACACTTCTAACAACCTCTAACATCTTTACCTTTCTCCTTAAAACACCACATCCCCAAAACACCAAAACACCAAGGTATCTTAGCTGATAACCTTCAGTCTGTCTTCACTGGGAAAAAATGAGGCAACTGGAAGACAACACGTACAGATTCCCAGCATCATATCTATCTACCTATCAGCACTGCTACTCTACATACTCTGCCCTACCACTTATCATCAAAGACAAAGTCTCTGATGCTTCGTCTCAGTAGACTGCTCCTACTGGGAGCCAGTCCATCCACTTGTACACAAAATTCCTTTCCCTTTGGCCTGTTCAGACATTGCTCCAGCAATTCTTCCGTCTCTCTTGAAATCACTAATGTTTTACACCATAATGGTTCATTCTTTCATTATATGCCCTTACCTTTTTACCATTAAAAAAAAAAATCTCATGACCACAACTCCTTCACTAGCTATGGTCCCATTTCTCTTTTCCCTTGGCAGGAAAAGTCTTCACTATCTTCATGTCCCATCCTATTCTCTCTTAAACTCACTCAATCAGAGTATCTCCCTCAGCATCTTCGTATATAAATCATCAATACCATCCATACCTTAACTCGAGTGGAAAATCCTTAGTCTTTATCTTACTTAACATAGCAGCATACACAAATGACCACTCTCTGTTAATAAACTTTCTTCATTTAATTTTCTACCTCACTGGTTGCTCCTCAAGTTCCTCCTCTTTTCTCCAACCTTGGAGCTCTTCTTTTGCCTATCTATGCTCATTCCCTTGATGACCATATCGATCTCACAGCTTTAAAAACCACCTAATATACAAACGGGCTTCCCTGGTGGCTCAAAGGCAAAGACTCCACCTGCAAGGCAGGGGACGTGGGTTTGATCCTTGTGTTAGGAAGATCCTCAGGAGAAGGAAACGGCAACCCACTCCAGTATTCTTGCTTAGAAAATCCCATGGAGAGAGAAACCTGGGAGGCTGCAGTCCATGGGACTGCAAAAGAGTTGGACATGACTTAGCAACTAAACAACAATAGATATACACACAGCTCAGTATCAAAAAAAAAAAAAAAAAAAAGGCAACACAATCAAAAATGAGAAAACCTAAATAGATATTTCTCCAAAGAAGACATACAGATGTCCAACAAACACTGTGGACAGAAGTTTGTAACACTGTACAGGAGGCAGTGACCAAAACCATCCCAAAGAAAAAGAAATGCAAGAAGGCAAAGTGGTTGCCTGAGGAGACCTTACAAATAGCTGAAAAAATTAAGAGAAGACAAAGGCAAGGGAGAAAGGGAAAGATATATCCAACTAAATGCCGAGTTCCAGAAACTAGCAAGGAGAGAAAAGAAGGGCTTCTAAAGTGAATGGTGCAAAGAATTAGGAGAAAACAATAGAATGGGAAAGACTAGAGATCACTTCAACAAAATTGGAGATACCAAAGGAATATTTCATGCAAAGATGGACACAATAAAGGACAGAAACAGTATGAACCTAACAAAAGCAGAAGAGATTAAAAAGAGGTGGCAAGAATACCTAGAACAACTATACAAAAAAGGTCTGGTTATTATCCAGATAACCACAATGGTGCTGTCACTTACCTAGAGCTGGACATTCTGAAATATGAAGTCAAGTGGGCCTTAGGAAGCATTACTATGATTAGTGGAGGGGATGGAATTTCAGCTAGTCAAAATCCTAAAAAATGATGCTGTTAAAGGGCTGCACTCAATATGTCAGCAAATTTGGAAAACTCAGCAGTGGCCACAGGACAGGAAAAGGTCAGTTCTCATTCCAATCCCAGAGAAAGGTAATGCCAAAGAATATTCCAACTACCATACAACTGCGCTCATTTCACATGCTAGCGAGGAAATGGTCAAAATCCTTCAAGCTAGGCTTCAGCAGTACGTGAAATAAGAACTTCCAGATGTACCAGTTGGATTTTGCAAAGGCAGAGGAACCAGAGATCAAATTGCCAACATTTGCTGGATCATAGAGAAAGCAAGGGAATTCCAGAAAAACATCTACTTCTGCTTCACTGACTATGATAAAACCTTTGTGTGGATCACAACAAACTGTGGAAAATTCTTAAAGAGATGCGAATACCAGACCACCTGACCTGTCTTCTGAGAAACCTGTTGCAGGTCAACAAGAAATGGTTAGAACCAGATATAGAACAACAGACTGGTTCAAAATTGGGAAAGGAGTACATCAAGGCTGTATATTGTCACCTTGCTTACTTAACTTCTATGCAGAGTACATCATGGGAAATGCCGGGCTGATGAAACATAAGCTGGAATCAAGATTGTCAGGAGAAATATCAAGAACCTCGGCCATGCAGATGATACCACTCTAACAGCAGAAACTGAAGAGGAATTAAACAGCCTCTTGATGAAAGTGAAAGAGGAGAGTGAAAAAGCTGACTGGAAACTCAGCATTCTAAAAACTAAGATAATGGTATCTGGTCCCATCATTTCATGGCAAACAGATGGGGAAAAAGTGGAAACAGTGGCAGATTTTATTTTCCTGGGATCCAAAATCACTGCAGATGGTGACTGAAGCCATGAAATTAAAAGACGCTTGCTCCCTGGAAGAAAAGTTATGACCAACCTAGACAGCATATTAAAGAGCAGAGACATTACCCTGCTGACAAAGGTCCGTCTAATCAGAGCTATGGTTTTTCCAGTAGTCATGTATGGGTATGAGAGTTGGACCACAAAGAAGGCTAAGCGCTGAAGAATTGATGCTTTTGAAAGGTGGTGTTGGAGAAGACTCTTGAGAGTTCCTTGGACAGCATGGAGATCAAACTAGTCAATCCTAAAGGAAATCAACTCTGAATATTCATTGGAAAGACTGATTCTGAAGCTGAAGCGCCAATACTTTGGCCACGTGATGCAAAGAGCTGGCTCACTGGAAAAGACCCTGATGCTGGGAAAGATTGAGGGCAGGAGGAAAAAGGGGGCAACAGAGCATGAGATGGTTGGATGGTATTACAGACTCCACGGACATGAGTTTAAGCAAACTCCAGGAGATGGGAAACATCAGGGAATCCTGATGTGCTGGAGTCCATGGGGTTGCAAAGAGTCGGACACAACTTAGCGACTGAACAACGAAGAACAAATGAGAACCTATTGTACAGCACAGGGAACTCTATTCAGTGCTCTGTGGTGACCTAAACGGGAAGGAAATCTAAAAAAGAGTGAATATATATAAACACATAACTGATTCACTTTGCTGCACAGCAGAAACTAACACAACACTGTAAAGCAACTATAAGTGAGTAAGTTAGTCACTCAGTCGTGTCTGATTCTTTGCGATTCCACGGACTATAGCCTGCCAGGCTCCTCTGTCCATGGGATTCTCCAGGCAAGAATACTGGAGTGGGTTACCATTCCCTTCTCCAAGGGATCTTCCCAACCCAGGGACCGAGCTTAGGTCTCCTGCATTGCAGGCAGATTCTTTACCATCCAAGCCACTAAGGAAGCCCCCAATAAAAATTAAAAGAGAAAATAAAACTAATTTGATGTAAGAGAAAATTTTTAAATGTAATTTAGTGAACACTGGAATGGATTCTCTGGCTGAATGGTGAAGTGGGTTAGTCATGGAGGGAAATATCTTGATTAAAAAAAAACATCAGATATAAAGTGAAAATAAGATTTGTGGAATAATAAAGCTCCTAGGATGAATAAGTGGTGACACTGACTCTAAAAAAACAAAAAGAAAAACACCTAAATGCCCAGATTTAAAGTTAGCTGTTATAACAAATACATCTTAAAGGTATAAGGACTCAAACTCATTAAATTTATTTCTTTTTCATCTAATAGTACTAGGTGGCTAAACAGGTTGGCAAGATGGTTCTTATCTAGACTGGTGGACAATGTACTATTTACAACAGATGGCTTCCAACTTTCCTTAAAGATCACCTCTGTTCCAGCAGGCTAGAAGCGAAAAACCAGAAGGAAGATGATGGTATGGCCTAGACCTAGAATGTGTGCACATCACTTGTGCTCATATTACATTAGCCTGAACTTAATCACATGATCACACCTAACTACAAGGGAGAATTGTCTAGCTTTATATTCAAAGAAAATAAGATACAGATATGGTGAACAGTCTCTGCCACTGGACCTCACTCTCAAATTCCAGACTCATGTACCAACTGCTTACTCAACATTTTGGACATCTAATAGGTATTTCAAACTTACCATCCTCAAAACTGAATTCTTAATCTGTACCCTCCCCTTTCCCATGACACCTCTCTTTCCTGCACATCTCACATTCAATCTATCAACAAATTCTGTCAGCTCTACTTTCAAAATGTCCAAAATCTGACCACTTCCCAAGACCTCTTCTGCTACCAATCTGGTAAGCCACTGCCTTAGAGGACTGGACGAGGCCCCTCCCTGGCTCCCTTGCGTCTATCCTGGCCCTTTACAACCTATCGCCCCCATAGCCATCAGAACATTCCTATTTCCACAAAAGTCAGATCACAGCTGCTACGTATTTCACTTAAAGTCAAACTCCTCACACGGCCCGTGGTCATGCTCCCACTGCTGCTTCAACACCTCTTAGATTTCATCCTACTATTCACCTCCCTTCCTCAAGGCACTGCAGCACCTCTGGCACCCTTGCTGTTTTTGAGTAGGCAAGGTACATTCCTGGCTCAGAACCTTTGATCTTGGTTCTTCTGATATGTTTTTCTCTGCTCTCCTAAAATCTTTGCTCCAATATCACCCTTTTCAGACAAGGTCCTACCCACATCTATTTTAAATAGCTACCTAACCCCCAAACTTTACCTGCTCTTTCATTTTTCCATAGTACTTACTACCTTCAAACACACTATAAAATTTTCTTTTTATGTGTGTGTTTGTTTCTCTCTCTCATACACACATACACCCCTACACCAGAATGTAAGCTAGATAAGGAGAGATCTTTGCATTGTTTTGGCTTTAAATGTACTAAGCAGCTAGACTACTACTTGGCACAGTAGAAATTCAAATATTTATTGAATATATAAATACCTATTGTCCTGTGAAATGACTCAATACAAAATTTATCAATGTAGTTTTGGAAGGATGATAAGGCAAATGGTGGACAATAGCTTTAAAAATGCCAAAACACAAGTCCTAATGGTAACCATTTTTCCTATAAAGCCATGAGATACAGTCTTTCTACTATCATAAAGAGAAGATACCTCATTCCTATGAAATGTTTACCCAAAATACCAATATGCTGCCACTTTAAATTTCTTTAATTCAATAGTGGTTTAAAGATAACACTAATAGAATGTTGGCAACATTGAAACCATTCTACTGGGTCAATCATCAGTCCTACATTAAGAACTAACCAAAAGTTTTTGACAACTAGAGCCCTGTACTAAAAGTATGTCATTGGACAGTCTTTAAAAACGCCAGAAAGATTTCTGAAAGCAAAATTTCGCATATATTTATCTTTGTCCCCAAAATTGGCAGAAAAATAACACAACTATAATTCTGTGAAGACTTGTACGTATTCTCACGCTACCCCTGTTACCCACTTACAAGTTCAGTGCATAGCATGAGGAAGGGCAGGACAAGGATCAAGAATTGCCAGTGAAAACCAAGCAGCGTATGAATGGCTATGACACTGAATAGTTATGACTTCATGATATTCTCTCAAGTACCCATTCATGATAACCAATAACTAAAAGTTTGATTCCTAAATACATAGAGCAACTGAAGTGCCAAATTCAGTAGTAGAAAAATCACCTGCAATAAACTTACCAAAACGTTATACTGCACTAAATCTTTATGCATATTGAAACTTTAAGATTGTGTAATTTACTGTTAATGTGAGAAGACATGCAGAAAGAATATATGGGTAAAACATTTCAAATTTTAGGAACAAGCATGTAAAAACTAAGATGAAATGAACACTTTTAGTAGTTGTACAACAGGAATGCAAGGACTATACTAACTCATTAAGTCTTCTCTATCTGAAGTTCTCTGACACCTGTTGCTGTTCAGTCACTCAATCATGTCCAACTCTTTGGGACCCCATGAACTGCAGAATGTCCAGCTTCCGTGGCCCTCACTATCTCCCAGAGTTTGCTCAAGCTCTCTGACACTATTCTCATGGAAATTTAGTAATGTGATGTGTAAAAAATGAATTCTGAGTTATGTAGCAATAATTAACAATAGTTCTTTATCTTTTCATAGTAAAAGAAAAAAGTTAGAAAGGCAGTAATTGTTTGGAACTCATGGAAAAGGTAGGATTTTTTTTTTAATAATAAATGGAAATTAAATTACCTTCATACATTACCAGAAATTACGCTACTAAGAACTCTTTGAAAATAAAACTCTCAAATTAGTTACTGTTGGGGTTTTTCCCTTTATGCTTTGGAGAGATTTCTAGGTAGAGAGTATAAACTTTAAAACAGACAAAATGGGATTAGACCCAATGTGGGGAAAAAAAAAATAGAAGTTCTAATAACTATTTACAATATCACTGCTGGAGCTAGTAAACTCCTTTAATAAAGCACATCTATAAATACAAACAGAAATTTACTTTGCAAAATAAGTGCTGTAATGCAGCAAATACAGTATAAAAATCTTAGGTCAACAGAAGAATAACCCCCAAGCAGTATTTAAACTGTTTCAAATAGTCAAAGATAAGTGACTAATTCAAAGCATCCTAAAATTTAAGGTAAGCCATTCTGGAAATAAAGTCAAATTTTTCTGGTGTTATTACGTTAAAGGTTACATATTTAGTGAAAGAAAAATATAAAACAAAAGCAGAGTATTTCTCAATTTAAACACAAGGCATCTTTTTACAATAAGGAGATGCATACTTTTTTAAAACACACTGATTTTGGAACAACAGTTGAAAATAGTCTCCAAAAATGTTGTGGTTCTCTCTCCCTGTAAGTGCCATTTCAAAATTTGCAAAGTAGCCAGATGCAATTAGAATAATACTACTTACAACATGAACAGAAGCCTGAATAGCATCTATCCTCCCAACTGTCATATGACCCTGTACCAAGTCAGGTATTCCAAGACTTTCGCTGATAAGTTTAAGTCGTAAGTTTTCCTTCCTTAACAAGGAAACAAACAAACAAACAAACAAAAATATCAGGTAATGTATTCAAAATTCTTAAGTAAAATCATGACTAGAACTATCATTTTACATTGCAGGGAAGCCCTTCAGGCTATGGAATAAAAAGCTATCACCACTGTAATTTAAAACAAGGTAATAGGTCCTATGGGTCCCAATGAAAAAGGCAGAAATATGACCAACCACCACCATATGCTTATCCTTAGTAAAAACAATTTAATGATGACTCTAAGAGTAATAAAGGTGCTAATTCTGGAACATCACAGAACATGACATAGATTTCAAATAGAAAAACTCACAGTGAAGACGGAGAATAACATAGCTAGTATTATAGACTAGTAATTCCTACCACTTGATTCACATTTTCCATAACTTTTTTGGTGAATAAACAACCTAACATATTCACTTTCACCCATACATATCTTGATTTAGAGTTAATATTTTTGAAATGTACGTTAAAAAAAAAAAAGGACACTGTTGGCCTTCTGGTGCCACCTACTAGAATATCTTCTTCATTTCTTATGAAGTTAATTTTGGATGAAACATGTTTTCTGTATCTGCCACTTTTCACAACCGCTCCACCAAATACATCAAGGAAGGGATGTGTTAACTATAGACTACAGTGAGTTTAAACTTTTCCTGGCTAGAAGACACCTTCGAGAACTGGGAGAAAATTACAAACCCTGTCCTGTCAAAAAATACAATAGCACAAAAGAATTTTAAAAATCAAATTTTAAAGGTCTAAAAATCCTACAAACTGAATCTACTTAATTTTAAGACTGAACTATAAAGCTACAGTAATCAAGACAGTGTGGTACCAGGCAAAGAGGAGACATACAGGTCAATAAAACAGAGTATAAAACTCAAACACAATCAACTGATTTAAATGCAGGTGCCAAGGTAATTCAACAGAAAAAGGTTAGTCTCTTCAAGAAAGGTGAAACAACTGGACATCCATATGAAAACGAATGACCAAACCTTAACCCGTACTTCACAATATATAGAAAAACTAACTCCAAAAGGATCACAGACCAAAATATAAAAGCTAAAACTGTAAAACTTATAGGAGAAAACATGGGAGAAAATTTTATGGCTTTAAGTTGGGCAAAATATACTGGGTAGCACACAGAATGCATGAAACATAAAAGAAAAATTTGACAAATTTGATTTCATCAAAACAAAATTTCTACTCTTCAAAGAACATTTAGGAAAATGAAAAGACAAGCCATAGACTGGGAGGCATGTACACAACACATGTCTGATACAAAGAACTTGTATCCAGGTTATGTGCACAACATTCTTACAACTCCATAATAAGAAGGTAAATACTGAATAAAAAGATTTGAATGGCTACTTTACCAAAGAAAATATATGACTAAGTGAATGAGAAATAGATTTAAGGAACTAGAGCTGATAGACAAAGTGCCTGATGAACTATGGTTGGAGGTTTGTGACAATGTACAGAATAACGGGATCAAGAACATCCCCAAGAAAAAGAAATGCAAAAAAGCAAAATGGCTGTCTGAGGAGGCCTTACAAATAGCTGTGAAAAGAAGAGAAGCAAAAAGCAAAGGAGAAAAGGAAAGATTTACCCATTTGAATACAGAGTTCCAAAGAATAGCAAGGAGAGATAAGAAAGCCTTCCTCAGTGATGAGTGCAAAGAAATAGAGGAAAAGAATAGAATGGGAAAGACTAGAGATCTCTTCAAGAAAATTAGAGATACCAAGGGAACATTTCACGCAAACATGGGCCCAAAAAGGACAGAAATTGTATGGACTTAACAGAAGCAGAAGATATTAAGAAGAGGTGGCAAGAATACACTGAAGAACTATACAAAAAAGATCTTCACGACCCAGATAATCACAATGGTGGGATCACTCACTAGAGCCAGACATCCTGGAATGGGAAGTCAAGTGGGTCTTAGGAAGCATCACTATGAACAAAGCTAGTGGAGGTGATGGAATTCCAGTTGAGCTATTTCAAATCCAAAAAGATGATGCTGTGAAAGTGCTGCACTCAATATGCCAGCAAATTTGGAAAACTCAGCAGTGGCCACAGGACTGGAAAAGGTCAGTTTTCATTCCAATCCCAAAAAAAGGCAATGCCAAAGAATGCTCAAACTACTGCACAATTGCACTCATCTCACTCGCTAGGAAAGTAATGCTCAAAATTCTCCAAGCCAGGCTTCAGCAATACGTGAACCGTGAACTTCCAGATGTTCAAGCTGGATTTAGAAAAGGCAGGGGAACCCAAGATCAAATTGCCAACATCCGTCATATCACAGAAAAAGCAAGGGAGTTCCAGAAAAACATCTACTTCTGCTTTATTGACTATCAAAGCCTTTGACTGTGCGGATCACAATAAACTGGAAAATTCTGAAAGAGATGGGAATACCAGACCACCTGACCTGCCTCTTGAGAGATCTGTATGCAGGTCAGGAAGCAACAGTTAGAACTGGACATAGAACAACAGACTGGTTCCTAATAGGAAAAAAAGAGTATGTCAAGGCTGTATATTGTCATCCTGCTTATTTAACTTATATGCAGAGTACATCATGAGAAACGCTGGGCTGGAGGAAGCGCAAGCTGGAATCAAGACTGCTGCTGCTGCTGCTAAGTCGCTTCAGTCGTGTCCGACTCTGTGTGACCCCATAGACGGCAGCCCACCAGGCTCCCCCGTCCCTGGGATTCTCCAGGCAAGAATACTGGAGTGGGTTGCCATTTCCTTCTCCAATGCATGAAAGTGAAACGTGAAAGTGAAGTCGCTCAGTCGTGTCCAACTCTTAGCGACCCCATGGACTGCAGCCTATAAGGCTCCTTCGTCCATGGGATTTTCCAGGCAAGAGTACTGGAGTGGGGTGCCATTGCCTTCTCCGGGAATCAAGACTGGCAGGAGAAATATCAATAACCTCAGATATGCAGATGACATCACCCTTATGGCAGAAAGTGAAGAAGAACTAAAGAGCCTCTTGATGAAAGTGAAAGAGGAGTGAAAAAGTTGGCTTAAAGCTCAACATTCAGAAGACTAAGATCAGGGCATCCGGTCCCATCACTTCACGGCAAATAGGGAAACAGTGGAAACAGTAGCAGACTTTATTTTGGGGGGCTCCAAAATCACTGCAGATGGTGACTGCAGTCATGAAATTAAAAGACGCTATTCCTTGGAAGAAAAGTTATGACCAACCTAGACAGCATATTAAAAAGCAGAGACATTACTTTGCCAAAAAAGGTCCGTCTAGTCAAGGCTATGATTTTTCAAGTAGTCATGTATGGGTGTGAGAATTGGACTATAAAGAAAGCTGGGTGCTGAAGAATTGATGCTTTTGAACTGTGGTGTTGGAGAAGACTCTTGAGAGTCCCTTGGACTGCAAGGAGATCCAACCAGTCCATCCTAAAAGAGATCAGTCCTGAATATTCACTGGAAGGACTGATGTTGAAGCTGAAACTCCAATACTTTGGCCACTTGATGCGAAGAGCTGACTCATCTGAAAAGACTCTGATGCTGGGAAAGATTGAGGGCAGGAGGAGAAGGGGATGACAGAGGATGAGATGGTTGGATAGCATCACCGACTCAATGTACATGAGTTTGAATAAACTTCAGGAGTTGGTGATGGACAGGGAGGCCTGGCGTGCTGCAGTCCATGGGGTCACAAAGAGTCAGACACGAATGAGTGATTGAACTGAACGGAACTAAGCATATAAACAGATGTCAAATATCATTAATCATTAGGAAAACGCAAATAAAAACCACAATGAGCTACTACTGCATACATATTAGAACTGCTAAAACTAACAAGACTAATAATCCAAGTGTCGACAAGGATAAAGTTTGGAACTCTCAATTCACTGTGAGTGGCAATTTAGAAAAGTTTGACAGTTTCCTATTAAATTAAATATACAGTACTACAGCTCTATAGTACTTGGAAAACCACAATCTTATGGCACATTTGTCCCCAAAGTGCTGTCAATAATTGCAGCTATATTACAAGAATAAAAATGATGTTACACAGCTTCCAAAAGATATAAAGTTAACTGAGTTCAGAGCAATTTTTATATTCTTTATCAAGGGCATTCCCAGAACCCAGAAAGAAATGTAATGTTACTGAGCACCACTTTGCCTCTATAAGCACAGTCCTGATATGAGGAGGAACAAGAATAACAGTTTTTTAAACCCAAGAGAAAACATGGAAACCAAAATAATCTCAGAGGATAGAGGGGAGAAAAAAATAACCGCTTAATGTTAGAGTAGAGGCTGTATGAAAGAGTTTCTTCTGACTACCGTGCTAATTATGCATGATAGCAAATTAGATTGGTAGACAAAAGAAAACTGAAAAATAAAAACCACTTCTCAGAACATGTCAATGCCTCCACCAAATATTTAAGGAAGGAATAGAAGAAATAAGGCTAGATTTTTGGTTCTTATCTACAACGTTATGACCATGCAAGCATTGTTTACAAAACAGAAAAGCTCCTCAACCGGCTCATCCATTTTGAATTCAGAAGCTGTATAACTATTGCTGATCCTGATTCTACAGAATAACCAATTCAGATGAACTAGACAAAGAGAATGAGTAAAAGGACTCAAAACAATTCAACTTCTGAGGAAGAAAAATTCAGTAAAAGCCACTGACTCTAAAGGTTTATCTGACAATCAAGGCAGAAATTTAGGAAGCACAGGAACATACTGAATTTCATAAAAGAGGAAGATGACACAAAATGTTCACTAAGTACCAGCTAAATTAATATCAAGATGTCAAGGGGAAAAATGCACTTTTGCATTTCTAAAGGAGAAAAAGAGCTTTATGGTTGGAGAAAAAAGAACATTAAATAAATGTCTCATTCTTCAACAAGTAAGCATCAGGTCTTAGAAAACGCTAACAAAGCAGTCTACAAATGCTATCAAAGCTCCCTCCCTTTCTTCCCCAGCACTCAAAGAGCGTAGGTTTCCATTTTTTATGACCTGATTGGCTCCCTCAACAGTAAAGCCAGAAACAGGAATCAAAATAAATCAGACTTCTCTCGCCTATAGTCTTAATAAAATTTGTCTAGCCTATTATCTAAATACAATTAAATCAAGTTGCTTTCAGGTTTTACTATATTCAAGGATTCGAGTACTCAGTTTCAAAGTTTCTTTCTTGTCCATTTACTGACTATCAATTCCTTTAAGGGTCAGCATACGTAAGTGACAGAGGTCAGAAAATTTCTAAATAAAAGAAGAGGTGAGTGGTGCCTAAAGGAGGGAGTTCATTAAATGATAAGAGAGAAAGACTACAGAAAGGGAATGCTAGAAACACCAAAGACACACAGTTATTTTATGGTTTTAACTAACAGGCATGTTTTGTCCACTTTGAAATGTATCTTAACAAGTTCATACAGCAATAGTCAGAATTGTAGAAACACAAAGTTTAGCAGGCCTACCACTTTTTAAAAGTATGATGCAATTCAACCTGGTTTGGCATGATTCATAAAAATGTATTTTAACACACCAAATCTCATTATAAAGGACATACTATCCCAGAATACTACCTAGTCAGTGCATTATTATAATTACACAGTTTAACCAAGGTTGGTGATAACAGATTTTGAAAACAATACAATTTTAATTGTAATGCAATTGTAAGAGGCTCCTTTCTACAAAAATACACCGTAAGAGGAATGGTTAATAAACATCATACCCTGGCATAACACTTTAAGAAAAAAAAAAAATTTTTATACCATATCGTCATAATGTCCCATACTATACCATATGGTCATAGAAAGAAAATAACATCAGGGAAATATAAATGGTCAGAAGTAAATGTTTAATGACAAAAGTAAAAGCACATTTATTTTATAAATATTTAATAAGCTCCTGTCATTTATCAGATTATTCTATTTTGAGCTTCTACAAAGTAATACTTACAAATACAGGATATGAAATTTGTTCACTTACCAACATAATTTTAAAAACTAAATCTACATTCTATGTTTAAGATGTCTGACAACAAAATTTTTTAAATTAAAAACAATATAAAAAATTGTTAAAATCACACATTAAATCTTTTATGATGCTGTTTAAAAATATTACAAAACCACATACATTATGCAAGCATAAAAAAATGTATGTATATACACTAAAATGTTTTATAGTAATTATATCTTAGTGGCAAGATTACAGGTAATTTTTCAAAATTTTTTGCACTTATGTGTTTCTAATTTTTCAATAATAAATGTGTTTTTCCTCTGAGAAACTTTTAAAAATCTGTACTTTACTGTCAAGTAAGGTAATTCTTTAGACACTTTTTTTCATTTCGTTCTATGCACTTGACAATCATAACATTATCTCCTAAAGTGCATATAAGGAAGACAGTTTAAAATATGACAGTAAGCCAACTTCAAATTTAAAATTATTTTTTGGAGGAATTTATTCTATCATCCATAACATTGATATTTATATTGAAAAGAGATTAGTTTTTAACCCTTTACTCTCCCCTCCCCCAGTCAAATACTCTTATAAGAAAATATGGAGGAAAAACTACTATTCATCACTAGCCGTAAAAACTTGGGTAGAGGAGGCAGGGGGAAACACTTCTACTGAAAATTAGTTAAGAGTATACTTTTGGTTTCAAGAGATAGTAATATCTTTTCCAATTATTACCAATTTAAACTTGAATTCATCTAGCCTAGAAGTTCTCAAGTATTGGCACATGAGAACTGCCCAGGAAGTGTGCCAAATACAGAAACTCATGGCCCTAGCTCTCACCTACTGAGTCAGAATCTTCAGAGTACAGCTCAAACAATCTGGGCCTTTCAAATAAAATAGCAGACATTGTACTTAACAAAAAATTTCTCTATATCACTGCAAACTGTTCTAATAATTTTGAAACAAAGTTTTCAATGAAAATAATGTTATAATCAGAATTACAATTTCATAGAAAGAGAAAGTGTCAGTTGCTCAGTCGGGTTTGACTCTGTGACCTAATGGACTGTAGCCTGCCAGCTTCTGTCCATGGAATTCTCCAAGCAAGAACACTGGAGTGGGTAGCCATTCCCTTCTCCAGGGGACCTTCCGGACCCAAGGATTGAACCCAGGTCTCCTGCATTGCACGCAGATTCTTTACCATCTGAGCCACCAGGGAAGCCCCATTAATCTTCCCATTCTTCTGGATGCAATTCAACAAAACCACACAAGAGGTATAAAGTAAAGCAAGCCTAGAAGCACCTGTGAGGAGTAAGACAAAGGCATATCCGATTCATGGAAAAAATAGACAGCAGATGTGACCCCAAGTATTTATCCATTAAAAACAATGTATTCTAAAAATAAATTTCCATGTCAACGGAACAAAGTTGTTTATAAATAAGAAGGAATGTGGAGGTGTGGGGAAGACAAGAGGAAGCCTCAGCAAGTTAAGTACCAAAAGCCAGGAAACAAAGCAGAATGAATGGCAACTGGGGACAAGGAAAACAGAATGAACTAGGAAATGGAAGAAGGGATGACCACTATCCTTAAAACCCAAGAAACTAGAGGAAATGAACAGATATTAAAGGAAACTGATCTGAGCAGAAATGCAAACAGAAAAGTAAGTGGGAAGTGGTGTAAAGGATACACACACACACACACACACACACACATATATATACATACACACATCACATATATCTATATAGATATTTATATGTTGGAAACAAAGTTCTCAACAAAAACAATGTTACAATCAGAAAATTACAATTCATAACCGATGCCTATTATTTTTTATAATATATATTTATAGATATATACAAATGAGAACTTAAGATGAGATCAAACGATACTACAGAACACATCTTGGGCACAAATGCAAGTGGTGTAAGAGAATGAAAAACAAATAGTACTGTGAACAAACTGATACTGAATACAACAAGCATATGGGATGAATCTCAAAGTAAAGATGATGATGCAGGAAAAAGAGAACTGCATAGACAGAAGAAAGAATGATACGTTATGAGAATTGGGCAATAAAATGTCAAGTGCTGTAGTACGAAGGAAAGAACTTTGAGCAGTCAATGGCGTTAAATCACATTATCTAATCAATAATTACAAAGCACAGTTATCATACCATACATTATCTCATTATTTGGAAAGCATAATAAAGTGTATTATTTTATGTAATACATTTTACATAATAAAAACAAAATGTAAAGAAAGTAATCTGACAAGGTGATAAGAGACTAAAATAAACAGTGGCTGAGAGATGGAAGGACTAAAGAAGAAAAAGTGAAAGAAAAAAAAGAGGACAGAAAAAGAAATCAATCACACCTATTTAAAAACCACAGGTAGGAATAAACAAAGAGGTGTGGATGTACAATGGATGATGGACTAAAAGGTGCCAGGAAAGCAAGTGAAATCTGACAGAATCTTGACAGCTTTAGGATTCATAAAGTAAGAAGTTCCAAAGTGTCCAGAAGGATTTGTGACCTTAACATGTTACGAAGCGGGGGAATGAAGTAGAGGGCCTCAACAAGACTAAGACAAGAGGAGTGCAAAAAATCGTCTTAAGCAGAAGCTGCGGTTAGGAGCAGGCAGGTCCGACCACTGGCAAAGGAGCGGGGAGGCAGGTGGAATTGGGATGGGGGTTACCAGCTGGCGACACTGACAAACATTAGGAACCGGGGGTCTGAGGTCGGGATGGAAGAAAGAACGGAAACACTGGCACTCAGGATTGAAAAAGTAGAGGCTAGATCTAAACCATTAGCTGGTTAAAACAGGTGACGAGAAATCCTCCCCTCCGCCCTAACAAGTAGAGAAGCGGAGGGAGGGCAGCGGCCTGAAAAGGGGGAGAGTCGGGGAGAGGTGGGGAGAGGTAGAGAGAGAATGATGCGCCCATCTTCACCGTGACCATGTAATAATTACACACAACGTTAACTCGGGCTGGGGTCCCGGCCCCGGCTACTAACCCACGTATTTCACTCACCAGGATGCCGGCCCCAGCTCCCCCTCCCCGCCCCCCCCCCAAAAAAAATAAAGAAAACATCCAGGAGATGCGAGGCTGGCTACCTTCAGCCAGCCGTGACCTTCTCGGACCAACCCCGAGTCTCGCCCCCTATTGATAGCCTCCTGCTCCACCGCGGCTGCCCGAATCCCTCAAGCCCCGAGCGCGGACCAGGGAAACCCCCTCTGGGCCATTGTGTGTGTTTACGTAGCGAGCTCCTGCCAGGCGGGGAGGGACAGGTGGGGAAAGCCAGTCTCCCAGCCCGCAGAGCCCCGAGGAGAAGGTGGCTGAGGGCAACTGGAGCCCCCAACGCCACCTCTTTCCCCCAAAATAAACACCAGTCAGCCGAGCCCCGAGATCGGAGGGGTGCAGGGTGCGCCGGCACTCACCTCCTCGGGAATGGCGGGGTCCGCAGCCAAAGAGGCCGCGGCGCCGGCCTCGGGCTCCATGTCCCCGTTGAACAGAGCCTGGCCCTGCTCCGCGCCGCCGCCGCCGCCGCCGCCGCCGCCGCTCAGCGCCGCCATCTTATAACCGAGAGCCGGGCCCGAGCGACCGCTGCTGGGCGGGGAGGGGGAAGGGAGGCGGAGGGCGGGGGGAGGAGGAGGCGGAGGACGGGGGCCGGTGAGGAGGGGCGGCCCGGGCGGCGTCGGCGGTGGGAGGGCGCCTGGGCCACCTCGGGAACCGGCCTGCGGCCCCCGGCGCAGCTGAGCCTGAGGGGATTGGGGGAAGGACGCTAGGCCGGGGGGGGCGGGGCGGGGGTAGGGGGCGGAGACGACTGGAAGTCGCCGCGGCAACGGCGTCACCCGCGTGTCACGGTCGTGACGTCACCCGAGGTGCGTGACGTGATCCTCGGAGCGCCCTCGCGCCGTCGTCTGGGGAGGGTGCCTACCCCTCCTGCCCACCCTCCTCTCCCACGTTTCCTCCGCTCGGCAGTTTCCATGGCTCCGATTAATTCTCTTCTCCTCAGTCCTAAACCTGTTCTGTGTTGTCGGATTTATTCGAAGAGGAGATTGGAGAAGAAGTTGAAATCCTAGAGGGGGAAAGGCGGAAAGCCCATACTACTGTGTTATTTCCATTATCATTACAACGAACGTCTCCGAGTCATAAAAATAAGACTTGAAGCTTAAAAAAAAAAAAAAGAAAAAAAAAATAAGACTCGAAACCCCGAGGTTGCAACAGCCAAGCAGAATTTGATAGAAATATATTTAGGAAAAGCCAGGTTACCAGAATGATGCTTGGATCCTCTTCATTAAAGGATTGGTCTGTCAAAGCGGGTCTAAATGGAAGTCTAAAAGCTTTTTTTTTTTCCTTACCATCGTTTAGGAATGAAATGTTTTAGTCTGTTTTTCGTTTTCCAGATTCGTTCATTTAACAAATGGAAGTGGATCACTTACCATGCACTAAGGCCTGCACAAGGCATGGAGCATTCTAGACATCTGAAGCATCCAAACTTGAATCATTTAATTTTCAAGAAAATGATTCAAAATATTTTAAGTACTTTTGTGCAGTTCATAAACAGAATAGCCCAAGGCATTCTCTATGCAAATATGCGTGAAAACGAGAGGAGAGGTAAATTACCTTTGAGAGGCCCAATTACAAAATGGAATTCGTTAAATCTGGCTTATTATTAAAGAATACATTTACGTGAAAAGAAGGGGGAATGTGCTGGGGAAAAAACTTAAGAAAGGGAAAAATCAGAGTGAAAAGCAGTGAGAATTACTGTGAACTCCTGATGGAGTACAGGTAATCACAAAATAACCTAAGCATCAAGTCATGGTATGCTCTAAGTGGACTACCATGGGAGGAAGTCACCAGTGACCTTCTTGTATTCACCATGATTCAAGAGATAGAAAGCTATCCTACTGACATCTGAAGCAGGATGCCTGCGTATGGATAGAGTCAATATGAGCCCAGGAGCTGATCATTACTCCCAAGGTAAGGAGTTCTGTGTGAGGCTTCTTGTTTAATCAGAATGCTAATATTCCCCTACATTGAAAAATAGGGGACAATAGGGGAAAAATAGAATACCACCTATCGAATGAGCATAGTATTCTCTGTACTTTTCTTCTAAGTAGAGAAGTCTCTTTGAGACACTAAATTTAAATCAAAAGATGGCTTGACAAAAGTAGTGTAAATGAGGATGATGGTAGAGGATGATGGTAAAGGATAATGTCATTAAGCTATACAAGTCTGAAGGACCCTTCTTTACTATAGGGAATTCTGAGCAGAGGAACATGGAACCAGCAGCCAATTGTAGCAACTTTCCCCCTCGATACTATCAGGAATACAATTGGCAGAGTTTTTATTCTCTAATAGTCCTGTCCTATTTCATTTTTTAAAAAATCAACCCCTAGAAATATCACATCATTATCTCACTTCTTCATAGCATTAAAACTCCCAAGATTTTTTTCCATTGGTTACATTTTAAAGTATAACCTTCTTTATCTGCCACGATCTGTAGATCATCTCTTATTTTTTCTCCACAGGATGGGGGATCTCATCCATTTAATATTTATAGCTTTCGTTTATTCAGTGTTTTCTGACTTCATCATCAAATTCTGGATGTATCTTCTTTGATATATCTTCTAGGCCGTTCTAAAGACCCACAGAATCCAGATGGAAAAATATAGTGGAAAGCATAAACTTTGGAGTCCGAAGATTAGTATTTTAGTGTCGGCATGCCACATCTTGGCTGTATAATCTCAAGTCTGGTAAGCACTGTTCTGGTAAGGCTGCTGTTCTTTCAGTCTCTAAAATGAGGGTAATGATAATGCCAGTCCTGTCTATCTGTAACATTGTGAGGATCAAATATAATAGGTTTGCCCTTTATAAAATATAGTCACCCTCTTGGTCAGAATTCAGGCAAGGCATAGTAGACGTGGCTTAGTTCTGCCCCGTGATGTTTGTGACCTCGACTGGGAAGATTGACTGCCTGGAGGTGTCTCGGTGGTAGGGAACTGGAATCATTGGGAAGCTGATTTCCTCCTATCGCTGATGTTTGAAGCTGGGACCATAACTAGGACAGTCAGCCAGAATTCCTCTCTTCAGGTGGCCTGAGCTTCCTCCTAGCGTGACTGCCTCAGAGTAGTGAGACTTCTAACAAGGTGGCTGAGGGCTCCATACCCTCTGGTTCCTGTAAGCAAGGTGGAAGCTGTATTGCATTTTATGACCTAGCTTCCGAAGTCACACAGCATCACTTCTGCTACATTTTATTGGATACGAGTAAGTCACGAAATCCTTCCCAAATTCAACGAAAAACATGCCAAAGAATTTACAGACATACTTCATTTCAGACAGATCATGTTTAGAATAATGAACTAGCTACTCTGTAGAAATGGCTACTTACCCTTATCTTCTCCAGAGGGGATTTTACACTTACACTCTCCCCCTTTAATTACAGAGAATTGCCAAGACATATCTCAGTATGGTCATGAAGAAGCCTTTACCTTCTTTCTTTAGATTCAGAGGCCTCCACTCTTTGCAAAAATAAATGCAGGTCCTTGGCCTTTGGACACAGCCTAACTCTCTCGTCTTGGACATTTCCCCCTAAATCTCAGTGCTCACATAGACAGTATTGATGTGCTGAAACCCTCTACACAAAACAGTGACACTGTGTTCTCGGAGCCTGTAATGAGCCAAGCCAGTTTGTGTTGAGCAGAAACAGAAATAACACCTCCCTTTTGTGTTATAGCATGCCATATGGGCATCAAAGCAGTATTATCTTGCATTCTAAAGTCTTGCAGACATTTTAGTCAACACAGTTCTTTTAGCTTTTGCTCACCATCCCCTTGGGGTCACAAAGAGTTGAACATGACGAGCACACATGCACACCATCCCCTTTTCCTCTACGGCATTCATGGTTTCACAGGATGCTGGAAAACAATCTAGGTGAGAAACACTACTCAGAATATTGCTCCAGTGGATGACCGAGACACTGTTACAAAGCCTTGCTGCTATGTCTGACCCGCTCTTCCCTGACTATACGTTTATTTCCAACTGGTGTTTCTATCCTGAAACCTGCATTTCAATAGACACTGGATAGTCCCATCCATGAGCCAGACTGACCAGCCAGGTCTCATCCCTCATGAATGTTGTCAATTACTGAAAACTGGTAAAAGGCTTCTAGGAAGCTTAGAAACTCTAACCATGTTCAATGCTGTATAGCTAATCACAGTTTAATATTTTCTTTATTAATCAAGGTCATCATTACAAATAATACTTCCTGTGTTGTTTAATAGTAGATTACTCTTGTAAGTATTTAGGTGCACATAGAAAATAGAATCAGAGAATTGATTCCACACAACCTTCCTACTGAGAGACACTTGGAATCTCATCTGTAAAATTCTAGAATCTACTCAGATACTTTAGTGAGGGAGACCTCACTAATACAATCCTCTACTCAACTGTAACTTGAAATCTTCCTCTTTGTGACATCTATATTCTGATCTAAGTTTTGCCTAATAGAGGAACACAGGATGAATCTGTTTCTTATTCTGTGTAACTGCTTTCAAATATTTGAAGGAAGTTCTCTGAAGGCATTTTTCTCTTCCTTCTGTGTACTCTTTTCAATGTTTCTCTTAAAACGTGGTCCTGTGAATTAAACACTGTTCCAGATTTGGTCCAACTAACAAATAATAGACTCTCTCATTGCAATAATCTAGGAACCATGCACTTGTTAATATTATAAAAAAATCATATAAGCAATCCCACCCCATTATTCTTACATAGGAAGGTTACAGTCAGCAAAAAAACGTTTGTTGTTTTTTAAATAAAATGCTATTACATCAAGTCTAGATTTTCAGTCATTTTAGCGTTGGTCATCTCTTCCACTGAACTAATATTTCTCAGACTTTAACTCTTGAAGGAAGATCTTGCTTTTTAATTCATGAAATTTGTTAAATATTATATTTCTAACATTTAACAGAGGATATTTATATAAATATGCTATTTAATCGTATAACATCTTGCTTATACTATCCTTGGTCTTGTTAATTAGATAGAGTTCTTTGGAACATTCTTTATGAATTTGGTAATATGGGGTGCTGAATTTTTAAAGTTTGCTTTTATTTCAAGGTGTAGGTGTAGCTTTCCATATCAGATATGGAAAACTATATCTATATATTGAAAATAGTACCTGCTAAGGGATGAGGGTGGAGGAGGTATGGTGGGAGCAAGACTTCCCTGAGTTACCTGAGTATACCTTTAATATGGTTTTACTTTATGAGTGTAAATAAATGAAAAAGTACAATCTAAAAAACTAAATCTAATTTCACATCAAATTAATAACATAACTATATGAAGAAAGGGCTTTCCTGGTGGCTCAGATGGTAAAGAATCTGCCTGCAGTGTAGGAGATCTGGGTTCGATTCCTGGATCAGGAAGATTCCCCTTGAGAAAAGAAAGGCAACCCACTCCAGTATTCTTGCCTGGAGAATTCCATGGACAGAGGAGCCTAGAGGGCTATACTCCATGAGGCTGCAAGGAGTCGGACACAACTGAATGACTAACACACATACAGATAAAATGATTAATTCATTTCCTGACTGGAGACTATGGTGGATTTACTGTGTTAAATTATCTCAACTGGACCTGTTTCCCAGAATCCTCTTACATCCTTTAAGACCTGCTGACCATCTCCTTAAGTATATCCCATTGTTGTTGGTCAGTCACTAAATCCTGTCCAAGTCTTTGTGACCCCCATGGACTGCAACATGCCAGCCTCCTCTGTCCTCCACTGTCTTCCAGTTTGATCAAATTCATGTCCATTGAGTCAATGATGCTATCTAACCATGTTAACTTCTGCTGGCCCCTTCTCCTTTTGCCTTCAATCTTTCCCAGCATCAGGGTCTTTTCCGATGAGTTGATTCTTCATGTCAGTGGCCAAAGTATTGGAGCTTCAGCGTCGGTCCTTCCAATGAATATTCACGGTTGATTTCCTTTAGGATTAACTGGTTTGATCTCCTTGCTGTCCAAGGGACTCTCAAGAGTCTTCTCCTGCACCACAGTTCAAAAGCATCACTTCCCTAATGCCCAGCCTTTTTCATGGTCCAGCTTTCATATCTGTACATGACTACTGGAAAACCATAGCTTTGACTATACAGACCTTTGTTTGCAAAGTGATGTCTCTGCTTTTTAATATGGTGTCTAGGTTTGTCATAGCTTTTCTTCCAAGGAGCAAGCATCTTTTAATTCATGGCTGTAGTCAACATCCACAGTGATTTTGGAGCCCAAGAAAATCTGTCACTGCTTCCACTTTTTCTCCTTCTGTTTGCCATGAAGTGATGGGACAGGCTGCCATGATCTTAGATTTTTGAATGTTGAGTTTTAAGCTAGCTTTTTCCCTCTCCTCTTTCACCCTCATCAAGAGGCTCTTTAGTTCCTTTTCATGTTATGCCATTAGAGTGATATCATCTGCATGTGTAAGGTTGTTGACATTTGTCCCGTCAGTCTGGATTCCAGCTTTCGATTAGGCAGAGTGACACCATTCAGCCTTGTCAAATTCCTTTCCCAATTTGGAACCAGTCCGTTGTTCCATGTCCAGTTCTAACTGTTGCTTCTTAACACCCATGTAGGTTTCTCAGGGCAGGTAAGATGGTCTGGTATTCCCGTCTCTTTAAGAATTTTCCACAGTTTGTTGAATCCACACAGTCAAGGAAGGACTTTAGCTTAGCCAATGAAGCAGAAGTAGATGTTTTTTGTAATTTCCTTGCTTTCTTCATAATATAATGGATGTTGGCAATTTGATCTCTGGTTCCTCCACCTCTTCAAAATTCAGGTTGTACATCTGGAAGTTCTCAGTTCACATGTTACTGAAGTCTAGCTTGAAGGATTTTGAGAATAACCTTGCTAGCATGTGAAATGAGCACAATTGTGTGGTAATTTTAATAGTCTTTGGCATTGCTTTTCTTTGGGATTGGAATGAAAACTGAACTTTTTCAATCCTGTGGCCACTGCTGAGTTGTCCAAATTTGGTGACATATTGAGTGCAGCACTTTAACAGCATGATCTTTTAGGATTTGAAATAGCTCAGCTGGAGTTCTGTCATCTTCAATAGCTTTGTTCATAGTAATGCTTTCTAAAGCCCACTTGACTTCACATTCCAGGATGTCCGGCTCTAGGTGAGTGACCACACCATCATGGTTATCTGAGTCATTAAGACCTTTTTTGTACAGTTCTTCTCTGTGTTCTTGTCACTTCTTCTTGGTCTGTTCTGCTTCTGTTGGGTCCTAATAGCTTCTGCCATTTATAGTGCCCATTCTTGCATAAAATTTTCACTTGATGTCTCCAGTTTTCTTGAAGAGATCTCTAGTGTTTCTGTTTCTATTGTTTTCCTCTATTTCTTTGCATTATTCACTTTAGAAGGCCTTCATATTTCTCCTTGCTCTTCCCTGGAACTCTATATTCAGTTAGATATATCTTTCCCTTTCTCCCTTGCCTTTCACTACTCTTCTTTCCTCAATTATTTGTAAAATCTCCTCAGATAACCACTTTGCCTTCTTGCATTTATTTTTCTTTGGGATGGTTTTGGTCACTGCCTCCTGTACAGTGTTACTAACTTCCATCCACAGTCATTCAGGCACTCTATCTACCAGATCTAATCCCTTGAATCTATTTGTCACCTCCACTATATAATCATTAGAAATTTGATTTAGGTCATATCTGTATGGCCTAGTGGTTTTCCCTACTTTCGTCAATTTGAGCCTGGATTTTGCCATAAGGAGCTGATCATCTGAGCCAGAGTCAGTTAGCTCTTAGGTCTTGTTTTTGCTGACTGCATAGAGCTTCTCCATCTTCGATTGCAAAGAACATAATCAGTCTGATTTCAGTATTGACCATCTGGTGATGTCCATGTGTAGAGTCATCTCTTGGGTTGTTTGAAAAGGGTGTTTGCTATGACCAGTATGTTCTCTTGGCAAAACTGTTAGCCTTTACCCTACATCATTTTGTACTCCATGGCCAAACTTACATGTTATTCCAGGTATCTCTTGATTCCCTACTTTTGCATTCCAATCCCCCATGATGGAAAGGACCTCTTTTTTTGTGTTAGTTCTAGAAGGTCTTGTAGGTCTTCATAGAACTGGTCAACTTCAGCTTCTTCAGCATCTGTGGTTAGGGCATATGTTTGGATTACTGTGGTATTGAATGGTTGGCCTTGGAAATAACCAAGATCGTTCTGTCAGTTTTGAGACTGCACCCAAGTACTGCATTTCAGACTCTCTTGTTGACTTTGAGGGCTACTCCATTTTGTCTATGGGATTCTTGCCCACAGTAGTAGATATAATGGTCATCTGAATTAAGTTTGCCCTTTCCCATCCATTTTGGTTCACTGATTCCTAATATGGTGATGTTCTGCTTGACCGTGTCCAATTGACTTTGATTCATGAACTTACATAAGAGGGTACATCTATCCCATGAGAGGGTCCAAAGTCTGTTCACCAAAGATATAAGATATGAATCTGTGAGGGTAACTTTTAGAGCTCTTTGGTGGCTCTCTCTCGTAATCCAGAAATGCCAATAACTGCTACCATTTCTATGAGTGCACTTTTACCTGTGGTGGAGAGCACTGTCTTCTCCTACAGTATGTCCGTCATGGGAGTTGTCATGAGAGCCCTGGGTGGTAAGAGTTTGACTTATCCTGCAGTCCCTCCTCATGGTTTCCAGCAGTAGACCCTGGTCTCACATAGACTGTCTTCCCAGATCCACAGTTGCATAATATCAAATCCCTAATGTAAATAAATTATTTACATTTCCTAGTGCTTCTGCTTCTGATTAAGTACTTACTGGAAAAGAATCTAAACACAAAATTAATTGCAAATAAATCTTTATTTATATTTATTATTGGTAGTAATCTTGGTTTTGTAATTCTGAAACAGTTTGTAGTTATTGCGGCGTAGAGCAAATGAGTACATATATTGCTATTGGGAATCTGGGTTCATACTGTGGAAAAAGTAGAAACACACATGGAATAGGGGTAGTTGAAGAAGAATGCTGTGGTGTTGTATTTAATTGGAATGTAGTAGTACTAACATAAGATTTAGTGGGGGAAATACATACACACACACACACATACATATATATATATATATACACACACACATAGACATTGTATAATTTTTAAAAGAATATATGTTAGTTAATATACAGAGAAGAAATGATGCAATTAGAAACACATATGCTAATAAGTATATCAGTTGTGTAAAAACATGCTACTGTATAAGTGTTGTTCTTGTTGTTCAGTTGCTCAGTCATGTCCTACTGTTTGCAACCTCATGCACTGCAGCACGCCAGGCCTCCCTGTCCTTCACCATCTCCCAGAGCTTGCTCAAACTCATGTCCTTTGAGTCGGTGATGCCATCCAGTCATCTCATGCTCTGTTGTCCCCTTCTTCTCCTGCCTTCAATCTTTCCCAGCATCAGGGTCTTTTCCAACGAGTCAGTTCTTTGCATCATGTGGCCAAATTAATGGAGCTTCAGCTTCAGCATCAGTCCTTCCAATGAATATTCAGGATTGATTTCCTTTAGGATTGACTGGTTTGATCTCCTTGCAGTCCAAGAGACTCTCAACAGTCTTCTCCAACACCACAGTTCAAAAGCATCAGTTCTTCGGTGCTCAGTTTTCTTTATGGTCCACCTGTAAGATCCATACATGATTGCTGGAAAAACCAAAGCTTTGACTGTATGGACCTTCATTGGCAAAGATTGTCCCTACTTTTAATATGCTGTATAGGTTTGTCATAGCTTTTATTCCAAGGAGCAAGTGTCTTTTAATTTCATGGCTGCAGTCACCATCTGCAGTGATTTCGGAGCCCAAGAAAATAAAGTCTTTCACTGTTTGCATTGTTTCCCCATCTATTTGCCATGAAATGATGGCACTGGATGCCATGATCTTTGTTTTTTGAATGTTGAGTTTTAAACCCATGTTTTTCATGCTCCTCTTTCACCTTCATCAGGAGGCTCTTTAGTTCCTCTTCGCTTTCTGCCATAAGGGTGATATCATCTGCATATCTGAGGTTATTGATATTTCTCCCAGCAATCCTGATTCCAGCTTCTGCTTCATCCAGCCTGGCATTTCCCATGATGTATTTTGCATAGAAGTTAAATAAGCAGGGTGACAATATACAGCCTTGACATACTCTTTTCCCAATTTTGAACCAGTCCATTGTTCCATGTCTGGTTCTGTTGTTTCTTGACTACATACAGGCTTCTCAGGAGGCAGGTGAGATGGTCTGATATTCCCATCTCTTTCAGAATTTTCCAGTTTGTTGTGATCCACACAGTCAAAGGCTTTAGAATAGTAAATGAAGCAGAAGTAGATGTTTTTCTGGACTTCTCTTGCTTTTTTGATGATCCAATGGATGTTGGCAATTTGATCTCTGGTTCCTCTGCCTTTTCTAAATCCAGCTTGAACATCTGGAAGCTCTGGGTTCACATACTGTTGAAGCCAAGCTTGGAGAATTTTGAGCATTACTTCACTAGCATATGAAATGAGTGCAATTTTGCAGTAGTGTGAATATTCTTTGGCACTGCCTTTCTTTGGGATTGGAATGAAAACTGACCATTTCCAGTCCTGTGACCACTGCTGAGTTTTCCAAATTTGCTGGCATATTGAGTGCAGCACTTTCGCAGCATCATCTTTTAGGACTTGAAATAGCTCAGCTGAAATTCCATCACTTCCACTAGCTTTGTTCATAGTGATGCTTCCTAAGGCCTACTTGACTTGGCACCCCAAGATGTCTGGCTCTAGGTGAGTGATCACACCATCGTGATTATCTGGGTCGTGAAGATCTTTTTTGTATAGCTCTTCTGTGTATTCTTGCCACCTCGTCTTAGTATCTTCTGCTTCTGCGAGGTCCATACAGTTTCTGTCCTTTATTGTGCCCATCTTTGCATGAAATGTTTCCTTGGTATCTCTAATTTTCTTGAAGAGATCTCTAGTCTTTCCCATTCTGTTGTTTTCCTTTATTTCTTTGCATTGTTCACTTAGGAAGGCTTTCTTATCACCCCTTGCTATTCTTTGGGACTCTGTATTCAGATAGGTATATCTTTCCTTTTCTCCTTTGCCTTTCACTTCTCTTCTTTTCTCAGCTATTTGTAAGGCCTCCTCAGACAACCATTTTGCCTTCTTGGATTTCTTTTTCTTGGGGATCGTTTTGATCTCCACCTCCTGTACAATATTACAAACCTCTGTGCATAGTTTTTCAGGCACTCTATTAGATCTAATCCCTTGAGTCTATTTTTCACTTTCACTGTATACTTGTAAAGGATTTGATTTAGGTCATACCTGAATGGTCTAGTGGTTTTCCCTACATTTTTCAATTTAAGTCTGAATGTGTCAATAAGGAGTTCATGATCTGAGCTACAGTCAGCTCCTGATCTTGTTTTTGGGGACTATATAAGCTTCTCCATCTTCGGCTACAAAGAATATAATCAATCTGATTTTGGTGTTGACCATCTGATGATGTCCAAGTGTAGCGTCATCTCTTGTGTTGTTGGAAGAGGGTGTTTGCTATGACCAGAGCATTCTTTTGGCAAAACTCTGTTAGCCTTTGCCCTGATTCATTCTGTACTCCAAGGCCAAATGCTATATAATTGTGTACAGCTGCCCCTTGAATAACACAGATTGGAGCTGCACAGGTCTACCTATCTATAGGTCTTTTTTTAATAGTAAATACTATAGTACTACATGATCCAAGGTTGATTGAATCCACAGATGCAGAAATGCGAGTATAGAGGAATTGTGTATACAGAGGGCCAACTCTAACTTACACATGGATTTTCAAGTGCAAGGAGAGTCAGTGCCTCTAACGCCTGCGTCGTTCAAGAGGTCAACTGTATATCTTTATAAATACTTATAATTTATACATCTTTATTTATATCTATACCTATATAGAGTATATATGCATACTATATAACTACTTTTGTGTGTGTGTGTGTGTATATATATACATATATATGCTCAGTCGCTCAGTCCGTTTCTGACTCTTTGCAATTCCATCGACTACAGCCCGCCAGACTCCTCTGTCCATTGGCTTTCCCAGGCAAGAACACTGGAGTGGGTTGCCATTTCCTCCTCCAAGGCATCTTCCCAACCCAAGGATCAAACCCAAGTCTCCTGTGTCTTCTGCATTGGCAGGTGGATTCTTTACCACTGAGCCACCTGGGAAGTCTTGTATATATGTAAGTACTTATGTGTATAGAAGTATATAAATACTTATGTATATGTGTACTCTGTATTGATATAGATGTAGACTCATAGATTGGTATAGATATAGTTCATAGCTTGTTAGCTCTGCCCACTGAGAGAAGTGCTTAGGAATAGTAGTAAGCATATCTGGTACCTGGATCTTGATTTTGAAATGCCGTTCTCCATTAAAAGTAGCATGAACTTCTTTAACAAATGGTTCATGCATCTGGAAGGGCTGATGTTGAAGCTGAAACTCCAATACTTTGGCCACCTGATGCAAAGAGCTGACTCATTTGAAAAGACCCTGATGCTGGGAAAGATTGAGGGCAGGAGGAGAAGGGGACGACAGAGGATGAGATGGTTGGATGGCATCATCGACTTGATGGTCATGGGTTTGGGTGGACTCCGGGAGTTGGTGATGGACAGGGAGGCCTAGCGTGCTGTGGTTCATGGGGTCACAAAGAGTCGGACATGACTGTGTGACTGAACCGAACTGAACATCCATCTGGGACAGTAAATTTATAAACTGAGTTTGCACAGGATGTACCTTGTATATGCAAGAACAAGGATATGATAGAATTAGAAAAATCACCATTTTGCAACCACCAGTGTGGTAATTAGTCTAGGTCAGGACCATGAAGACTTGCTGAAACTATTATTGGGTAAAAAACTGCTGGGAAACAGGACCGTCTTATGGTTTCATAATTCCACCGCACAGACCTCTTATTAATTATAAAGGGGAAGTGTATATTTACAATGGAGAGATCTGGGAGCCACTATATTAGCCAAGTAATAAAACTTAGCATCACCAGTAGGGGAACAGTTCACTATTATAAAAGTGCTAATGCAGTGCATCATCTGTGTTGGGTTTGGGTCCAAAAGTGTTCAACCTGGATGTAATCATGAGGAAACAATCAGAGCCAGAATGTGGGACATTATAAATATAAGACAACCAGCTCTAACTCTTTAAAAATTCACCATTGTGAAAAACAAAAGAGGTCAAGGGCAGAGGACTATTCTAGTTTAAAACAGAATGAAGAGCTATAACAATCAAATGTAATACATGAAACTTAACTGAATCCTGGATAAGAAAATAAACTCGAAGAGATATGTTAGGAACAGTTGGGAAAATCTAAATATGGGCTATATATTAAGTGGTAATTTTGAATTAATGTTAATTAATTTAATTAATGTTAATATTCTTATTTCTATGAGATGAGTGGTGAAGTGTTTAGGGCTGAAATGTCATATCTGCAACATATTTTACAGTGGCTGAGAAACAAATGGAGAAAGAGATAAAGAAAAGCTGCAAATATTAACAGTTGGGGAATCCAGACAGTTAATGCATTTGTAATACTATTCTTTTAGCTCTTCTGTATGTCTGTAGTTTTTCCAAATCTGTTGGAAGAAACAGTTTTTATTATAAAAATAATACATCAAGTTTTACCTTCTTCTTACATGACCTGCCTAGGATCTACTTCTGATAAATCTTGTTTGAAAATACCTTTTATTTTCTGATACACTGGAATTAAACCATTTTGTGTCATGATTTATAGACAATAAGAATCATGAAACAAAAATTTTGCTGTATCTCGCTCAGGTTTTAGTAAGACCCTGTAATGCACCTCTCTACCTATCAAGTGAGAATTTTCTCACATCTTAAATGTTGTTATGTTAATATAAGTGTGTGTTTGGAGTACGTATTTTTAAATTTCAAATATTTGCAACAAGACCTGTCCTAGTATCTTCTCATTCTTAAGATATTTTTATGCTGTCTCATAGTTCATGTCTTCATTTCTTCATTCATTCCACAAATAGTTACTGTGTACCTACTGGGTGCTAGACACGGTACTAGGCTTTTATGTGATCTGAACAATAATGAGAGTATTAGATTTTGGTTTGTTTGCTTCAGCACTTACTGTCACTATTAAAGAGCCTTGACTATATACAGTTGTTGTTTTTTAATCACTCAGTCCTGTCCGACTCTTTGCGACCCCATGGACTGCAGCATACCAGGCTTCCCTGTCCTTCACCATCTCCCAGAATTTGCTCAAACTTGTGTCCATTGAGTCGGTGATGACATCCAACCATCTCATCCTCTGTCATCCACTTCTCCTCCTGCCTTCAATCTTTCCCAGCATCAGGGTCTTTTCCAATGAGACGGTTCTTTTCATTAGGTGAGCAAAGTATTAGAGTTTCACCCACAGCATCAGTCCTTCCAATGAACATTCAGTGTTGATTTCCTTTAGGATTGACTGATTGGATCTCCTTGCTGTTCAAGGGACATGCACACATACAATAGATGGTTAAAAAGCAAATCGCTAATAATTCTCAACATTAGAGACATCAGAACTTCTGTTACTGTTTTGTGTGTGTGTGTTTAATGTCTCTAATGCTGGTTTCTAAATCTGTGTTTTGCTTTTGTCTTTGATTCTTAGGTATATAAACCTGTCTGTAGAATCTTGCTTCCTGTTTCATGGAAGAAATAGAGGCTTTAAGGCATCAACTCTAGTTTCCAGCTCCCCTAAGTAGGAACATCTGTGCATTTTTATTCATTCTTATCTCCTTCCCTACCTCATAGTATGAAGTATCACTCATTATGCATTTGATACTGTTAGCTGTCTCCTTTTTCTCAAAAATCTCTGTTGCCTTAGATTTTATGACTCTACACATTCCTGATACTCCTCATAAGAGATCAGTTCTTTCTTGGTTTCCTTTTGAGGGTCTACTTTCACCATTTGCGGTTTTACCATAGATATAACCTGGGCTTTCATCTTCTGCCAACTTTTTTTTCTCACAGAACTCCTTTTATTCTCTTATCAGTTCCATTGGTTTTATTTGCAATGATGACTTCTACATCCATATCACAGTCTAAGTATCTCCACCTTGACCTCAGCCTTCAGTATCCAACTACCAACTAGATACCTTCACTTGAATATGTCACAAACAGTGCAGACTCCACAAGTACCAAACCAAGCTCTACAATCTGCACTTTCTGCTTTAACAGCTGCTCATCTTTAATATTTTTTAAAATCTCATTTGATGGTACCACCTTTTGACTTTTTAATATAAGTATAAATACTAACTATATACTTCATTCTCTGCTGTAGATATAACAAAAATCTTTAAGTTGATTTCTGTAATCTTTTTTTAGTAATTGAATTAAGCTACCTCTGAAGTTTTTAAACAATAAATTGGCAAATGTATCTCTCTTCATCTTCACATCTTTTCCATTTTAGGTGTCCTCTGAAAAATCTGGATTCTTCTTTTAAAATTCTTATTTATTTCTTCGATAAGTTTTCAGCTGTCTTTTTTGCTCCTGGTTTCTGGTTTCAGCATCTTCCATGATCACTTCTCTTCACTTTTATTTTCATGACTCAGTACCAGATAATTTAAGTCATATTTAACACTATTGGTTTGGGAAACAAATATCCTAAATTATTCTGACCCTTTTATACTGTTCAGAATTAGTAATGGTCTGAAGGTAGCACTTTTCAAATAAGAATTTTTCTTACATGAGTATAAATATATCTTCCATGATTTTGCACAGGACATTAATTCACTCTTTAGCAAATGTTATTAATTGCTAAAATAATGATAGAAGTTAGATATTAGGAACTTAAGGTGCCAAGAACTCTATTACTTTAAAGAAAACTGAATATTTTATCGTATTTGTATTTCCTGCTATGTGATGCCTTTCAAACATACTGTAAATGTAGTCGATTGTTCTGGGTGAGACTAGGCCCAAAGATTTTTGAAACACTGAAGAGAAAATACAGTTAAAACTGCCCTAAAACTTACAAGCAGGAGACTGTCAGTGAGAGCAAGGCTAGAGTGGTGGCAGACAGCTAGGCTGGACTCAACCAGAAGCTGAATTTTTCTGCTGTTAGTTTACAAGATACTGATAAATGCAGACAGCAACTTCATAATATTACTGTATCTTTAGAAGTTTCTTAATATATAGATCAAGGTTGAAACTCCTCACCCCATATGGAAGGATGCTTAGAGAGGTCTCAAGCTAAAAATTTACAAGTTAAAGGTGAAATAAACACACTGAAGAAAGTTATTAAAGCCTCTTTCTAAAAAAAATTGACATGGCTAATTACTGCAATATCCAAGGTGAGGGTCATCCGTATTCTTAACTAGCTTATTTTTACTAAGTCTGAAGGTATCTGTTTATTCCTTTTGTGTTGAATTGACATTCTAGTTATAAGGTGTTTGTAAACAATAAGCAATATTACAGTTGTCTTGATAATATGGAACAGGAACTATTTCTTCAAGGCCATCATAGCTTTCCTCAAGACACTTGTCCTTGTAATTTGACCTTGCAGCATGTTGGAAACTTCAAGTTATGGAAGGTATAAAACCAGTTTTCCTTTCTCTGTCCCTGAAGACTTATTTCATTGTCAAGTTTTCCACATACAGTTAATTACTTTGGATGTGGCTTATTTAATTATTGTCTGTAGAAAAATAAATCATAGGAAGATAGTTTGGAAATGCTAAATATGCTCAGTAAATTAAAGATTTTTAAAAGTTATGAAGTTTCATTTCTTGAATGGGTCTGGATATAAAGCAAGTACCCGATCTTTTTTTCCTCAAAATACATACATATAAACACCATTGAATACTGGAGGACAGAGGAGCCTGGCATGCTGCAGTCCATGTGGTCACAAAGGGTCAGACACAACTTAGCAACTGAACAACAACAACAACCACTGAATAACCACAAATATTAGGTGTTCTGATTTAGATATATGCTTCTTTGTCCTTTTGGATAGAGGTTGGAGAAGGCATATGGAGGCATATTTGTATTACGCATTGAGGCAGGTTACCCAAAACCAGTTGCTTATTTTTGTAGCTAAGGTGGACTCTTCGTAGGGAGTGATGTTGAGAGCTGTTTGCAGGAGATGAAGAATGAATGGAGACAGGAAGCTGATTGATCACTTTGGTGAAAGACTATGAGGTCTGGGCTTAAGTACCTGAGAAGCAAAGTGCCATGGCTGTAGGGAGTAGGCCTTTCTCTGAATTTCTGCACAAAACCCAAGCCTGATCTGATATGGGCAAACAATGGAGCTAGGACTATTAAGGGACTGCATCCTTGGCGTGAGTAATGGGGAGCTGCCATGGGCGTCCTCAACATTAGTATCAGTGGTTCTCTTTTAGACAGTGTCAAGGACAGCAATGGCCAGGGGCACCTGAAGCAGAGGAGGAAGAACATAGTAGATCCTGAATGGGAATTGGTCTGTGAACACCTTAAAGGCTCAGGGTCAATGCTGTGCCATTGCAAGGACACCATTCACATTTTACTTACTGTGAATCTCAGTTGTGCTCCGGGGAGTGATGTTCACCCAAGACACAGTGTCAATTGTACCCCCGGAACTGGGCAATGTGGCTGTCTGATCCTGGGAAGCATCGCTTTCGCAGGTTCCCAGAAATAATTACAGGCTGCCTTAAATGCGCTGCTGAGGTTCAAACTATCAAACACCGGGTAGGAACCCAAGTCATTGTGATTTTGAGTTTTGAGTTAATATGTCGTCATTTTATTCATTTATTCTGATAACATCTGGGAATTTACATTGGTTAGTTTTGTAAGCTCTTGCCAGATATTATTATGTTCTCTCACAGCAGGGATCCAGCGAGAGTCTCAACAGTGTTCCAGATTCAAGTGTATATGGAGGACTGATGAGATAGGCCTTCCAACAGCCCATTTACAGGAGGGATTGGAGTGACTTGTAGGTGGATCAAGGACTGTGAACCAGTGTTGAATAGAGTGATTCTCATAACAGTATATTATCGCTTACTTAAATTATTTAAATTTTTCTCCATTTCCACAGTTTTCACTCATACCTGAGTTTTGAGGTGAATTTGTTAAAAAGATAAATCTGTTCAGTACAGAGTTCAGTATGAAGCAAGCTCCGCTGGGAGAGTCACACTGTGCTGACCTTCAGGAGTGAGGATATGCCATTTGAAGAAGAGAATTACACACCTTTGAGAAACATCTCCTGGTGTATTACTGGGCCCTCATAGAGACAGACTATTAGACTGTGAGGAGCTAAGGAGCCACGGGTCCAGAAATGCTCATGAGGGATTTTGTCAGACCTGCCCAGTTATGTCAGATGGCCCTGCAGCCATTCGTCAAAAGAGTGACATCAAGGAAGACCAGAGGGCAGAAAGGGAACCTAGACCCCCCACGTACAGGTACCCTCTTCCTCACTCATACTTCTGTCTTGTCAGGGGAGGTCCTATAAAACCAGCTAAAGGAGCAGGTTCACAGAGGTGTAGGTTGTTGTTAGTTCTTCAGTTGCTAAGTTGTGCCTGACTCTTTGCCACCTCGTGAACTGCAGCACAGCAGGCTTCCCTGTCCTTTACTATCTCCTGGAGTTTGCTCAAACTCATGTCCATTGAGTTGGTGATGCCATCCAACCATCTTATCCTCTGTCTCCTCCTTCTCCTCATGCCCTGAATCTTTTCTAGCATCAGGATCTTTTCCAGTGAGTCAGCTCTGTGCATCAGGTGGCCAAAGTATAGGAGCTTCAGCCTCAGCATCAGTCTTTCCAATGAATATTCAGGGTTGATCTCCTTTGGGATTGATTGGTTTGATCTCCTTGTTGTCCAAGGGACTCTCAAGACTCTTCTCCAGCACTACAGCTTGAAAGCATCAATTCTTTAGTGCTCAGCCTTCTTTATGGTCCAACTCTTATGTCCTTACATGACTACTGGAAAAACCATAGCTTTGACTATACAGACCATTGTTGGCAAAGTGATGTCTCTGGTACATGGAGGAAAACTGAATATGATTATGGCAGCATTATTATATCCACTTTTAGGGGTAACCTTGAACAATTGTAGGCAGGGAAGATCTTCCCAACAGGCAGAGTCATGAATGGTACCACTGGTCATGCACTTTGTAGGAGGAGAAGTGGGCCAAGAGGAGAGTATATGCAGATTCTTTAGCCATGGTCAATGATCAGGAACCTAGAAAGAAGAGACTGACAGATCTGTACAAGGAAATCTAGGGAAAAGCCTTGTGAATAGACCTGTGAGAGTTGACACCAGTGAGCAGATCTTTATATCAAATGTTAACATCTGCCAGGGAGCATCCACACATGGATAAGGCATTAAACAAGCAAAGAGACAAAACGGTTAGGCTAGTTGATGTCAGCTAGCCTATGTCATAAGACATCCCAGTACTGGCACAATAGGCACATGAGCAAATTGGCTGTGGGAGAAGAGACTGAGGTTACTCATGGACCCAACAGTCTGGCCACCTACTTGCCAAAATGGCTGTAGCTACTGGTGCCAACCTGCCAGCCAGAGAGACCAATGCTGAGCCTTGATATATTGCACCATTTGTTGAGGAGAACTGTTGGTCACTCGGTGACAAGTTGACCACACTAGACATCTTACTTTTCTTAATATTACTAAAAATATCTGATAATCCCTCAAAATCAACTGCCATGGCCTGGGTTCAATCCCTGGTTGGGGAACTGAGATCCCCACAAGTTGTTCAGTGAGGCCAAAAAAAAGCAGGTATGACGTTGTTTGAAAAAGGTATGTGCTCAGTCTCTTTAGTCATGTCTGACTCTTTGTGACCCTATGGACTGTAGCTCACCAGGCTCCTCTGTCCATGGGATTCTCCGGACAGGAATACTGGAGTGGGTTGCCATTTGAATAGATCCTGTCGATTATTTTACAAAAAGTCTCTAATACTTCCTATTTCCACCAACGATACATTTGGATCTCCTTCCCACATTCTTGCTAGTACTGGCCATTATCACTTTAGAAATTTTTTGACATAGATTTAAAGTGATATCTCATAGTTACTTTATATTTTCCTGATCATAGTATTTTTATGTGTTTATCAGTTGTTAACTTTTTTTCTTCTGTGAATTGTCTGTTAAATGTCTTCTGCCTACTTTTCTACTAGTTTCTTATTCTCTTGTGCCTTAGTTTGTAAGAGTTCATTATTTATCATAGTTGTTGACTATCCCCTTCTGTTACGTAAATATTTTTTCCGAATCGGTTGTCTCTTAGTTTAAATTATGCTATCTCTTCCATATTTATTCATACCAAAGTTTAAAAATTTTTAGAGTCGTATGTATCTTTTTCTTTCTTTTATACCTTCTGGCCTTCCAATGCTATCTACCTGTTGATTAAATATATATTTTCCTAGATTTTATTTCCTCAAAGATTTTGTTTGATTAATATTTTAAAGATTTTATCTATCTGTATATTTTTAATATCTGGCTCAATAGTTAGCACCATTTATTATATAATTCTTCTTTCCCACAGTGATTCCACCCACCTTTATCCCATATTACTTTTCACATGTATGCTGAAATCTTTCTGAATTCTTATTCCCTTCCATTGATATGTTTGGCTAATTTAGATAACAGTGACTTTTCAGTGTGTTCTAATGTCTGCTAAGTCCTCCTTTATTGTTTATTTTGCTATATGCAATCGTTTATTTTAGTGTATAAACTTTACAGGTATTTTATCTAATTCCAACCTGCATCCATACCCTAGAGTATTAATTGAAATTTTATTAAATTTATGTATTGTTATGAGAAAATTGACTTTCTAGTGTTAATGTCCTCAGCTAAGAACATGAATGCTTTTCCTTTTGTTCAGCACTTGCTTCTTGTTCTGAAATAAGATATTATTATTATCTCTATTTGCTGTGCTTTTCTTGTCAAATTTATCTCTAAGTAATATATATGTTTTTCTCCTATTGTGAGTAGCATTTTTAACCTCATTTCCTTTTCTAAATGTTTATTAAAGTGAGTAGAGAAAAATCAGTAATTCCTATACATTGATCTTGTCTTCAAGCATCTTATCAAATTCTGTTATTAATTCTTGCAGTGTTTTTTTAATCTGTACCTCTTGAGTTTCATCTCCTTTTCTCATAATATTTGTACCATTTTTCCTGTCACACTGAATGTACTGGATTGTTCAAGACAGTGTTTAATAATACTAACATAGCGTCCTGACTGCTTATTGATTTTAGTGAAATAGTTTTGGTATTTTGCTATTTAGGCTATTTTCTGTTGGGATTTGGTAAATAATCCATTATATGAAAGGTGTCCTTCTATTTTATGTAGAATTTTTATTAGGAATTGCTGCTGGCTTTTATCAAAAATCTTTTTAGCACCTGTTAACATGATTATATAGTTTTTCTTCTTAAAATTTGTTGACAGAATGGAATATATTGATGGAATTCTTATTATTACCCACCTCAGAAACATTTGATTACATTACTGGATTAAATGTAAATTGTTTGGAACCATGCATCTATACTTATAAACTTGGAAATATGTGTCTATACTCATGAATGAGACTGGTCTACATTCTTCCTTTTTTTTTTGCATTTTCTTCATCAAGTTTATATTTAAAATTTGTTGGCAATGGCAACCCACTCTAGTACTCTTGCCTGGAAAATCCCATGAACGGAGGAGCCTGGTAGGCTGCAGTCCATGGGGTCGCTAAGAGTCAGACACGACTGAACGACTTCACTTTCACGCATTGGAGAAGGAAATGGCAACCCACTCCAGTGTTCTTGCCTGGAGAATCCCAGGGACGGGGGAGCCTGGTGGGCTGCTGTCTATGGGGTCACACAGAGTCAGACACGACGAAGCGACTTAGCAGCAGCAGCAGCAACTTTATAAAATGAACTACTGGGCTTTCTATCTTTCCATTAATAGCCAAGAATAGTTTAAACCACATTAAATATTATGTTCTTTAAAGAGTAAATAAAAATCTGCTAGGAACCTATTTGGTTCTGGCACAGTTTACAATGGGTGAATTTAAAACACTTTCAACTCTACCTATAGTAATTGTTCTATTCATGTTTGCCATCTTTCTTGGATAGGTTTGGTTTATATAGGAAATCATCTATCTCCAGCTTTCAAATGTATCGACATAAAGGTGTATGTGGTATTCTCTTAGAATTCTTTTAATCACGCCATCTCTGGTATATCTCCTATCTCATTCCTAATCGTGTATATTTTTATTTCCTTTATTTGTCCCTAATTAGACTCATAAAGGTTTATTAATATTTTCACTTATTAAAGATATGTTTTATATTATTAATAGAGTAATTGAAGTCATAAAGCATCATACATCTCCCAGCTGTCTTTGATGATGAAGAGGGACAGTGTTTTTCCCCAGAAGAAATCTCAAAGAAGCTTTTTTTTAAAAGCCACAAAGGGAATTCCCTGGTGGTCCAGTGGCTAAGACTCGGTGCTTCCATTGCAGGGGGCATGGGTTTGATTCCTGGTCAGGGAACTGAGATCCTGCATGCTGCACAGTGTGGCCAAAAATAAAAAAGTAAAATAAGAAATCAATTTGCAAAATAAGAAATTATACAGCAGACAAAAACTAATGGAAAGAAACATGAGAAATGCATATGAGTTTAGTGTAATTATCTTCTTTGTCATTTATGAACCCAGAGTAAAACTTTTAAAATAAATGTTCACGCTTTTAACAAATCGATGTGTTCACTTATGTGTTCACTGTTGCTATACTCAGTAATTTATTTTTCTATGTAACCTTTACAGGTTTTTTATCTAATTCCAACCTTTTATCTAATTCCTTGCTAAGAGTACTCTTTGTGCTTGTGTTCAGTCATGTCCAACTCTTTGTGACCCCATGTACTGTAGCCCACCAGGCTCCTCTGTCTATGGAATTTTCCCGGCAGGCATACTGGAGTGGGTTGCCATTTCCTCCTCCAGGGGATCTTCCCAATCCAGGGATTGAATCTGAGTCTTCTGTGTCTTCTGCATTGCAGCTGGATTCTTTATCTCTGAGTCACTGGGGAAGGCAAGAATATTCTTTACCTTGAGGAAAAGTGCAGTCAAATTTATACTGAGAAAGAAAATATTTTCACGGTTATCAAGGTGTCTTGTCTTAGAGTATTGTGGGGAGTAGTGTTTGGTTTTTCTTATTTTGTTGTCAAAGGGTCTTTTTAAATTAAAATCCTTATCAGCAGATAAGTAGGTCGAGTTTGGTAACACCTTTGTTCTAAGCCAAATAACAAATCTATAAATTTTCTAATAAGGTTACTGTGAAAGTGAAAGAAAGTGAAGTTGCTCAGTCGTGTCTGACTCTTTGCGATCCCATGGACTGTAGTTTATCAGGCTTCTCCGTCCATGGTATTTTTCCAGGCAAGAGTACTGGAGTGAGTTGCCATTTCCTTCTCCAGGAGATCTTCTCAACCCAGAGATTGAACCCAGGTCTCCCGCATTGCAGGCAGGTGCTTTACCCTCTGAACCACCAGGGAAGCATGACCTAGCAATTCCACTTTTAGGTTTATACCCAAGATAATTGAAACCATATGTTCACATGAAAACTTGTACATGGATGCCCATAGCAGTATTATTTATAATAGCCAAAAAGCAATCCAAATGTCCATAAACTGATGAATGGATAAACAAAATGTTATATACTCTTACAATGGAGTATTATTCAGACATTTAAAGGAGTGAAGTACTGACACATGCTTCAACACGGAGGAACCAAGAAAACATTATTCTAAATGAAAGCAGTCAGACAGAAAAGGTTGCATGTTGTATGATTCCATTTATATAAGATGTCCAGAATAGGCAAATATGTAGAGACAAACAAATTAATAGTTTGCCAGTGGTTGAGGGGAGGAAGAATGAGGAATGACTACTAATGGGCACAGGGTATCTTTTGGAGGTGAAAAAAATGCTCTGGAGTTAGATAATGGTGACGATTGCATAAATTCGTGAATATGCTAAAAAAAAAAACCAAACACTTGTACACTTTAAAATGGTAAATGTTATATTATGTAAATTTTACCTAAAAACCTTGCGGAATAAAAAATGCCTAGGGAAAATGTTAAGAATTAGTATACATGCAAGTCAGGGAAGAGGTCATACTAAAGATACAAATTTAGAAAGATTTCTTTATTGGTGGGATATAAAGTGTCGAAGCTATGGTTTTTTCCAGTAGTCATGTATGGATGTGAGAGTTGGACTGTAAGGAGCTGAGTGCCACAGAATTGATGCTTTTGAACTGTGGTGTTGGAGAAGACTCTTGAAAGTCCCTTGAACAGCAAGGAGATCCAACCAGTCTATCCTAAAGGAAATCAGTCCTGAATATTCATTGGAAAGACTGATGCTGAAGCTGAAACTCCAATACTTTGGCCACCCGATGCGAAGAACTGACTCATTGGAAAAGACCCTGATGCTGGGAAACATTGAAGGTGGGAGGAGACAGGGAAAACAGAGGATGAAATGGTTGGATGTCATCACCGGCTCCCAACTCCAGGAGTTGGTGATGGACAGGGAGGCCTGGAATGCTGCAGTCCATGGGGTCGCAAAGAGTCAGACACGACTGAGCGACTGAACTGAACTGAAAGTGTTGGGTCTGAGTCTCTGTTTGCAGATAATATGATTTAAAATATGAGGAAAATCCTATGGATTCCATAAAGCAACCACCACAAATAATATGTGAATTTAACAAGGTCCCAGGAGACCTGGGTTCTATCCCTGGGTTGGGAAGATCCCTTAGAGAAGGAAAAGGCTACCCACTCCAGTATTCTGGCCTGGAGAATTCCATGGACTGTATAGTCCATGGGTTTGCAAAGAGTCGGACTCAACTGAGCAACTTTCACTTTCAGGATACAAGGTTATAAAAAATCAGTTGTATATATATCATAGTAAAAATAATTGGAAAATGAAATACTAAAAAAACTCTGTTTATAATAATTATAGAAAGCTAAAATGCTTAGAAATAAATTTAACAAAAGATGTGTAACTACACTAAAATTATTAGACATTGTTAAGAATAATTAAAGAAAATCTAAATAAATGATGAATTAACCATACTCATAGTGTGAAATAATAAGAAATACATATATTGGTCTCTATCCTTGGTTCCTAACACAGAGGTCCTGAATCCCTTATTAATACGGATGCTGAGAGAATCCTGTTTTTCATTTCATCTCTAACCCAAGTTCCTGGCATAGAGATTCTGAAACTCTTGTAATTTCCAAATGATAAGAGCACTGGGAGCATCTTTTGTTCTAATATTTGACCCTAGTTTTTGACACAAGGCTTCTGAATTCCTTAGAATTTCCTGGGTGATAGGAATGTTTTATGTTTTAATGAGGCAATTCTGGATGGACTGCTGGCTGATTCCTGGGTCAGAGCTGGTCACCAGAAAGACCAAGCCTTGGTTAGAAGCGTGGAATTTTCAGTCCCACTCCCTCATTCTCTAGGAGAGGAGAGAGGTGCTAAAAATGGAATAGTAACTGATCATGTCTACATGATGAAGCCTCCATTAAAACCCCAATAGTGTGGAGTTTGTATAGCTTCTACATAGGTGAACATATCCATATACTGGGAATGTGACAGATTCCAGTTCCACAGGACCCTCCCAAACCTTGCCCTGTGTAACTCTTCATCTGGATGTTCACCTGTGTCCTTTATGTTATCCTTTATTATACACTAAACAGGTAAATGTAAGCAAGTATTTACCTGAGCTCTGTGAGCTGTTCTAGCAAGTAATAGAATCCAGCGGGGAGGAGATCATGGGAAACCTTGAACTATAGCCAAGTTAGTCAGAATTTGTGGCTCACCTGGGGACCTAGTGACTGACATCTGAAGTGGGGCCAGTCTCACAGTAATGAGCCCTTAACTTGTGGGGTCTGTTGCCATCTCCAGGTAGAATTGAGTTAAATTGTAGGACTCCCAACTGGTGTCACAGAGAATTGTTTGGGATGAGAAAACCACCATATATCTAGTGTCAGAAGTGTTGTGGGCATGGTAGTAGTGCGAGTTTAAAGGAGGGACACACAGGAGGAGGACTGGGCTTCCCTAACCATGTGGATTGGCTGATTCAATATTGTTAATGCATCTATGCTTTTAGGCTTCCCAGGTGGTTCAGTGGTGAAGACTCTGCATGCCAGTGCAGGAGACACAGGAGACTTGGGTTCTATCCCTGGGTCAGGAAGGTCCCCTGGAGGAGGGCATGGCAACTCACTCCAGTATTCTCACCTGAAAAATTCCGTGGACAGAGGAGCCTGATGGGCTACAGTCCACGGGGCTGCCAGGAGTCAGACACTACTAAGAGACAGTACAGTGCGGGTTGAATGCAGTCTCAATCATAATTCCACTATACTTTTTTTTTTTTGGTTGAAAGCTCATTCTAAAATCCGAAGCAGTCTTACAAAATAATAAAAAGGTGGAGGACTAACATTGCTTGACTTCAGTATTTACTATAAATCTAAAATAATCAAGGCAGCATAGTACTGGTATAGGGATCAACTAATAGATGAATGAAACTAAAGAAGAAGCCCAGAAACACACACACACATATAATCATTTCATTTTCAGCAAAGATATTAAAGCAATCTTTTTATAAAAGATTATTTTATAATCTTATAAAATAATTTTATTTATAAAATTTATAAAATTTTATAAGATTTATAAAAAAGCAAATATTTTTAACAAATTATACTAGAACTGGATATCAGTATAGAAAGTCCTTAACTATCTCACATCATATATAATAATTAATTCTGGAGAAATTTTCAACTATAATCTCTTCAAAAATTTTCTCATACCTTTTCTTTTTCTCTTCTTCTTCTGGGACCCCTATAATTAGAATGTTGGGCATTTGATATTATCCCAGAGGTCTCTGAGACTATCCTCAGTTCTTTTCATTCTCTTTACTTTCTTCTGCTCTTCAGAAGTTATTTCCACCATTTTATCTTCCAGCTCACTGGTTCTTGTGCTTCAGATATTCTATTATTGAATCCTTCTAGAGTATCTTTAATTTCAGTAATTGTGTTGCTTGTCTCTGTAGGTTTATTCTTTAATTCTTCTAGGTCTTTGTAAATTGATTCTTGCATTTTCTCCACTTTGTTTTCAAGGTTTTTGATCATCTTTACTATCATTATTCTGAATTCTTTTTCAGGTAGTTTGCCTATTTCCTCTTCATTTATTTGGACTTCTGTGTTTCTAGTTTGTTCCTTCACTTGTGTAGTATTTCTCTGCCTTTTCATTATTTTTTTTTAAACTTATTGTGTTTGAGTTCTCCTTTTCCCAGGCTTCAAGGTTGAATTCTTTCTTCCTTTTGGTTTTTGCTCTCCTAAGGTTGGTTCAGTGGTTTGTATAAGCTTCATATAGGGTGAGATTTGTGCTTAGTTTTTGTTTGTTTTTCCTCTGATGGGCAAGGCTGAGTGAGGTGGTGATCCTGTCTGCTGATGATTGGGTTTGTATTTTTGTTTTGTTTGTTGTTTAGATGAAGCGTCCAGCATAGGGTGCTACTGGTGGTTGGGTGATGCCGGGTCTTGTACTCAAGTGGTTTCCTTTGTGTGAGTTCTCACTATTTGATACTCCCTAGGGTTAGTTCTCTGGTGGTCTGCGGTCTTGGAGTCAGAACTCCCACTCCAAAGGCTCAGGGCTTGATCTCAAGTTTTGCGTGGTTCTCTATATTCTTTTCCTCTGGTCAGATACTCCTGTCTGCTCTCAGCTGGTGTTCTGCATCCACGTCTGTGTCTGAAGGTGTATTCCTGATGTATCCAGGGAGAGAGATGTGCTCCATGTCCACCTACTCCTCTGCCGTCTTTGAAAATCTAAAAATTAATTCTGAATTTATCATAAACCTAAACATAAAAGCTTAAACTATAAAACATCTAAAAGAAAAGATAGTAAAGTATTTTTGTGACTTCTGGTTAAACAAAGTTTTTAGAACACAGACTTATCTAGCCATGGAAGAATAGGTTGGAAAGGGGGAGATAGTAATCAAAAAGTACAAACTTTTAGTTATAAGATGAATAAGTTCTGGATACCTAATATAAACTATAGTTAACAATAATGTATAAGTGGCAATTCTGGAGATGAAAAAGTACACAAACTGAAATGAAAATTTAGCTTGAAGAGCTCAACAGAAGATTTGAACATACAGAAGAAAGAATCAGTGAACTTTAAAGTTAATTAAATTGAAGTTATCTAATGTGAAGAACAAAAAGAAAGAAAAAAAAAATGAAGAGAGCCCTAGAGATTATAAGCCATCATTAAGTGTACCAACATATGAGTTATGGTAGCCCCAGAAGAAAAGTCAGACAAAGGGCAGAAAGAGGATTTGAAAAAAAAAGTAGCCCCAAACTTGCCAAATTTAATGTCACACATTACTATACACATCAAATTCAACAAACTCCAACTAGAATAAACAAGAAGAGAGTCAGAGCTCGGCACATCATAATCAAACTATCAAAAGTCAGACAAAGAGAACCTTGAAAGCAACAAGAGTTAAGTGACCCATCACATTACAAGGGATCTTCAATAAGATTATCATTTGATTTCTTACAGAAGCTATGGAGGCCAGAAGGCACTGGGGTCACATATTCAAAATGCTGAAAGAAAATGCTGTCAATTAAGAATTCTATATCCAAACAAACAACAATAGCAAACTATCTTTCGAAGATAAAGGAGAAACATGGCTTTCTTAGATAAGCAAAAACTGGAAAGAATGTATTGCTAGCAGACCTGCCCTATAAGAAGCACTAAAGGGACTCCTTCAGGCTGAAATAAAAAGATACTATAGGGACTTCCCTGGTGGTCCAGTGGCTAAGAGTCCATGTTCAACGCAAGGGGCGTGGGTTGGATCCCTGGTCAGGAAGCTAGATCCCACATGCTGCAACTGAATATCCTTCATGCCACAACTAAGACCTGGCACAGTCAAATAAAATAAATATTTTTTTAAGAAAAATACTAGATAGTAACTTGAATTCTCATGAAGTAAAGCACACTTGTAAAGGTAATTGCAAAGGTAAATATTAAAAGCAATACGACTGTATTTTTTGTTTGTAATTCTTTATTTTTCTTGATTTAAAAGACTGATACATAAAGCAATAATTATAGATCTGTGTTGATGCACATACAATGTGTATTGTGTGACAGTAATAGCACAAAGGAGCAGGAAGGGAATGGAGCTTATAGGAGCAAGGTTTTTTGCATACAATTGAAATTAAGTTGGTACTAATGATGGACAGGGAGGCCTGGCGTGCTGTGGTTCACAGGGTCGCAAAGAGTTGGACACGATTGAGCGACTGAACTGAAATGAATGTGGACTAGATTGTTATACGTTAATATGCCAGTTACAGTACTAGATAAGATCTGTCTTGTCTTTTACCGGTTTTCCCCTCCTCCTTCTTACCTTAACTATGGAGGGGCACAAACCACATCCAGTTGAGTAGAAAGCAAAGTAGGACAAAGTGGAAAAACAGGTGTCACCTAGGGTCACCTTTTTCCATAGCAATCGTCTACCTGTGGGAAACAGCATAAACAGGCTTGAAAGAGTTAAGCAATCTTTGTTATTCTTTAGCTGTTACTACTAACAAACACTTATAGCTAGACTTGTCCTTCACAAAGCTAAGCAAAGCTAATTACTCTCTGACTTCATATGAATCGTATTTTGCACCTGGCATTCTTCTACCCCTACACTCTCTTGTAGGATTCTTCATTTCAGAGAGGACATGGGTGATAACTTCAGGGACACCAGACCAGTTGCTAAGTTGCCTGATGCCAGCAAACTTTGCAAAAGAAAAAAAAAAGAAACTTTGCAAAAGAAAAAGCATGACCTTCATGAGGATATAAAACCTCTCCCTGTTCCTGAGAGAGAGGAGGGCACAATTGTTGAGGTGCTAGCCTATTGTGTTTTCCCTTGGCCTGGCAAAGACTAAAACTGCTCTTTTCTATTTCCTCCAGTCTCTCTGTCCATATTTTTATTCAGCATCAGTGGACAGGGAGCCAAGACTTTCGCAACATTAATGACAAGTTGCTAGTGTCCAGGATACCTGATATACAGTGGTGAGAAGACCAGGATAATGGCAATAAAACTCCCACTCAGAGAAAGGGGGAAATGGGAAATTACAGCAGTTACCAACCTTTAGAAATTAATCAAATCCTGCTGGACAATTACTGAATCCTACTAGACAGGAACAGTGAGGACTCCCGGCCCTGATAGAGAAATAAGTTCCTTGATGAGCCAGTCTGGTAGCCCCTAATCTTTTCCCTGGGGTAAACCTGTGTCTCCCTCCATCTCTGGAGATAGTGACCTTCTCTTTCTCCTGGCTCTATTTGGGGTCCCAGAGATTGCTTAAATTCAGTAGCCACAGGCTGTTACCACGTTTTGTTTGTCTTCTTTTTGTTTGTTTTTTAATCTACACAGTTCTCTTAAACCTAGTAGGTTTTTGGAGTATCTATTTCTAATTAATTCTTTGTGCATGTAACCACAGTCAAGATTTTTTATATTAATAGATAGTCTTTGAGTCTGAGAATTTGGGACTCTTAGGCCAGCCTTAATACTCTGCCAGGCCTCCACTCCCAGAATGTAATGGTCCCAGCCCCTGATGCTGGGAGACATTAAAGGCAAAAGGTGAAGGGGGCAGCAGAGGCTGAAATGGTTAGATAGCATCACCGATTCAGTGGACACGAATCTGAGCAAATTCTCGGAGATAGTGAAGGACAGGGTAGCCTGGCATGCTGTAGTTCATGGTGTCACAAAGAATTGAACACGATTTATCGACTGAACAACAACAGCCTTGCAGTGCTTTTAAAGCAAAGGCAGGAAGACAACACCCTTAATCCCATCTTCTTCCACTGACATTCCTTCTTTGTCAGGCAAATAATTCTTAACAGGAAAGGTACTGGTTAAAATTCTGGGCTTCCAGTCTTCTGCCCTGCTGGCCTGTTGCTTCGCAGCCTGGCTTGCTTGGACCTCAGGGTAAGGTATTGAAGCAGCTGACTTTTTCAGTTTCACGAGGATCCCAGCTCCAGGACAGTGGGCTTCTGCAGACAGAGACCCTCTTAGCCCTGAGGTTTTCCACACTCCCTTCCCTCTGTTTGCATCTGGCTAACTTGAGTTTCAGTTTGCTCCTTTTTGGAGACCGTTTGCTGGAAGTGGCAAGATATTTTTTTGCAGGAAAGCAGACCCCTTCCAGGGCCTGAGAGTGGGCTCTTGTCTGACGCTCGGAAATGAGTTGTCTGCAGAGATACACATGCTGACAAAGGAAGAGATTTTATTGGGAAGAGGTACCCGGGTGGAGAGCAAGAGGGCAAGGGAACCCAGAAGGACTGCTGGGCCAAGTGGCCCACAGTCTCAGACTTTAGTCTTGGGTTGTCTCTGCCCAATCATTCTGGCTCAGGGTCCTCCCTAGTGATGTAGGCATTGCTCAGCCTAAATGGATTCCAGTGAGGAGGATTCTGAGTAGGACATGTGGCGTCTCCTTTTGGCCTTTCCCGAATTCTTTAGGCTGGTGGTGGCTTGTTAGTTCTGTGTTCCTTATTAGGACCTCGGGTCGTAAAATAACTCATGCAAATGGTTACTGTGGCGCCTGCCCAGGGTGGGCAGTTTGATCATTGGTTCCCTAACAATTTGGCTTCCTACCACACTCAGAGTCCTTACAGTGGCCCAAAGGCCTTCCATGCTCTCACTCCCCTCCCCCACCACAGTCCCCTCTACATCAGTTTTTACTATCCTCCTCTTTTTTTTTTGACTCCTGTTCTTCCATAAACATTCCCAGGATACTCCTCCTACACCCACTGCTTGGACAGTGTCATCCAGGTGACCTCACGGCTCTCTCCCTCTTTCACTTCCCTCTGGTGTCTGCCTATTTTTCACATTACCTCAGTTTTCTTTCTGACCGCTTCACATAAAAAGCAGCTCCTATTCATAAAACTCCTTCATCTCCTCTACTTTGCTATTTCTTTCCTGTAGCACTTTATAGACTGCACATTATATGACAAGATATGATAGATGATATTCTGCCCAGATATTTCATATCAAATTTGACCACCTTCTCAGCCTGAAATGATTGATTCTTGGTATTCTCTGACCAATTCCACAATTTTGTTTTCTTATTCTTGTGGGTTCTCATACCTTAAAAAGAAAGTCAAAATTGGTCGGGAATAATTTCACTTCCAAGAAACCAAAAACTTCAATGGGGCTATAACTAGATGGAGGAGTATTTGGCTCACACCACAAAAAATTGGGGAATAAGTAGGTAGTCTAGGTCTGGTACAAGGAAGTCTCTGAGTCCAGGCTTCTTGTATTAATATCTTTCCACACTTTCAGTGTTTTGGCCTGTGTTCTTTTGCTGGTTGCCTGTTATGCACAATATAGCTGCTGCATCTCCATGCTTTGAACACACATTTGTACAAGAGGAAGGAAGAAAAGGCATTAGCTGTATCAATAATGAAAAACTTCTCCAGAAATCCTCAGCACTTTCATTTTTGTTTCCATGGTCAAGACTATATTGTATGGCCTCTTTGATATGCAAGAAAATTCTAGAACGTGAATATTTTTAGCTGAAAGCATTGCTACCTGGAACAAAATCTGGCTTCTGTTAATAAGGAAGAAGAGGTGAATGGCTGTTGGGTAAACACAAAAGTCTGTCAGTGTTTTTCTCTTCTGTGAAGTGCTATTTATACATTTTTCCTAGTCTTTCTCTTGGGTTATCACCACCTTATTAATTTTTAGTGGCCCATTGTATAATTGGGATGTTAGTTCTTTGTTGATTTTATGCATTACAGATACTTTCTACCATTCATTCATTACAAGTTGTAATAAGCTACACATCAGATTTACCATGCTGAGTATTTTTTCAGTGTACAGTTCAGTGACATTAAGTACATTCACACTGTTGTGCAGCCATCACCAGAACTTTGTCGTCTGTCCCAATTTCAACTCTATACCCATTAAATGCTAACTTCCCCACCCCCAACCTCTGGCAACCAGCATTCTATTTTCTATCTCTATGAATTCGACTACTTTAGGATTTCACACAAGTGGAATCATACAGTATTTGTCCTTTTGTGACTGGTTTATTTCACTTAGCATAGTGTCCTCACAGTTCATCTATGTTGTAGCATATGACAAGATGTCCTTTTTTTTTTTACTGAGCTACGGCATGCGGAACTAGGGATCAAACCATCACCCCCTGCAGTAGAGGCACAGAGTCTTAACCACTGGACCACCAGGGAAGTCCCTGTCCTTCATTTTTAAGGCTGAATAATATTCTCTTTGGGGATTTTTCCTGGTAGTCCAGTGGTTAAGACTTTTGCCTTCCCACGCAGGTGGTGCAGATTCAGCCCTTGGTCGAGGAGCTAAGACCCCACATGCCTAGTGGCCAGAAAAAGCAAAACATAAAATGGAAGTAATATTATAAAAAATTCAACAAAAGACCTAATAAAATTCCTCTTGTGTATATATATGCTACATTTGTTTATCCATTCATCCATCAGTGGTAAATGAACATTTGGGTTGCTTCTACCTTTCAGATATTGTGAATAGTGCTGCTTTGAACATGGACGTACAAGTGTCTCTTTAAGACCCTGCTTTCAATTCTTTGGGGTATATATCCTGAAGTGGAATTGCTGGATTATGTGGTTATTTATTTATTTAGTTTTGAGGATTTATTTTTATTTGGCGCTTCCCAGGTGGCACCAGTAGTAAAGAATCTGCCTGCCAATGCAGGAGACACAAGAGACACGAGTTTGATCCCTAGATCAGGAAAATCTCCTGGAGGAGGAAATGGCATGCCACTCCAGTATTCATGCCTGGAAAATTCCATGGGCAGAGGAACCTCGCAGGCCACAGCCCATGGGGCTGCAAAGAGTCAGACGCGACTGAGCACACATTCCATTCAATGCCTAGTGGCATTGAGCATCTTTTCTTGTGCTTGTTGGTATTTGCATAACTTTTTTTTTTCAGAAATATCTACTTAAATCCTTTGCCTGTCTTTTAATTATGTTACTTGGGGATTTTTGTTATTGTTGAATTGTAGGAGTTCTTTATATATTCTGAATATTTACTACTTATCAGATATATGGTTTGTAAGTATTTTCTCCCATTCAGTGGGTTGACTTTTTACTCTGTTTTTCAAGTTTTTTTAAATTAATTTATTTTTATTTTTGGATGCACTGGGTCTTTGTTGCTGTGCTTGGGCTTTCTCTAGTTGTGGAGAGTGGAGACTATCTAGTTGCAGTGCACAGTCTTCTCGTTGTGGTGGCTTCTCTTGTTGCAGATCACAGGCTCTAGGCACACAGGCTTCAGTAACTGCAGCTCGTGGGCTTACTTGCCCTGCGGCAAGTGGAATCTTCCCAGATTAGGGATGAAACCCGTGTCCCCTGTGTAGGCAGATGGATTCTTACCCACGGAACTACCAAGGAAGTCCTGCTTGTGTCCTCTGATTCACAGAAATTGTAAATCTTGATGTAGTCCAGTTGATCTATTTTTCACTTTAGTTGTCTGTGCCTGTGTCATTCCAAGAAATCATTGTCAAATTAAATAACAAGATGCATTTCTTCTAAAAGTTTTATGGTTTTTACTCTTATGTTTAGGTCTTTAATCCATTCTGAGTTAATTAAAAAAAAATTTATTTGGCTGCACCACGGGACATGTGGGATCTTAGTTCCCCAACCAGGGATCAACCTATGCCCCCTGCAGTGGAAGCATGAAGTCCTAACCACTGACTGCCAGGGAATTCCCCTAAGTAAATTTTTATATATGGTGTAAGTGAGGGTCCAACTCCACTGTTCTACGTGTGGCTATCCAATCTTCCCTATACCATTTGTTGAAAAGACTGTCCTTCCTCCATTGAATGGTCTTGGTATCCTTGTCAAAAATCATTTGAACACATATGCAAGGATTTATTTCTGGGTTATCATTTTATTCTGTTGAATAACCTCAGATATGCAGATGACACCACCCTTATGGCAGAAAGCAAAGACAAACTAAAGAGCCTCCTGATGAAAGTGAAAGAGAGTGAAAAAGTTGTCTTAAAGCTCAACATTCAGAAAACTAAGATCATGGCATCCGGTCCCATCACTTCATGGCAAATAGGTGGGGAAACTGGAAACAGTGGCTGACTTTATTTTTCTGGGCTCCAAAATCACTGTAGATGGTGATTGCAGCCATGAAATTAAAAGATGCTTGCTCCTTGGAAGAAAAGCTATGACCAACCTAGACACCATATTAGAAAGCAGAGACATTACTTTGCCAACAAAAGTCGGTCTAGTCAAAGCTATGGTTTTTCCAGTAGTCATGTATGGATGTGAGAGTTGGACTATAAAGAAAGCTGAGCACCAAATAATTGATGCTTTTGAACTGTGGTGTTGGAGAAGACTCTTGAGAGTCCCTTGGACTGCAAGGAGATCCAACCAGTCCATCCTAAAGGAGATCGATCCTGGGTGTTCATTGGAAGGACTGATGTTGAAGCTGAAACTCCAATACTTTGGCCATCTGATGTGAAGAGCTGACTCATTGGAAAATACCCTGATGCTGGGAAAGATTGAGGGCAGGAGGAGAAGGGGACGACAGAGGATGAGATGGTTGGATGGTGTCACTGACTCAATGGACATGAGTTTGGGTAAACTCTGGGAGTTGGTGGTGGACAGGGAGGCCTGACTTGCTGTGATTCATGGGGTCGCAAAGAGTCGGACATGACTGAGCAACTGAACTAACTAACTAAACTTAACAACTTTTTAAAAAATCAGTTTTTTTATCAATTTTGGGTTTTCTGTTATTTATTGATTCTATGATTTTCCCCAAGGTTCCTCTTCCTTTTGCTGAGGGGCCTTTGTACTGATTTTTAAGTTATTGTCTTTTAGCTCCAGACCCACTCTTCTCTGCCCTTTTATGCTGGGCCTGGGACTTTGGAAGCTACACATCTCCTTTGTTAGCTTTATTTCCTGTCTATAGATTTCCCATCTACTTGTAGATAGGAAACCTGGAGAAAAGAGAAGTGACTTGCTTCTTTTGATTTACATGTTATTTCTGTTAACAGTGCCCCAGAACCTTTATACATCCTACTCATCCCTTTAGATCTGAGGTCCAAAAAAACCACTTTTTTTTTCTAAGGCAGATTGGTGGATGGAGATTCATAATCTTACTACACTGGTAAATTTTTTATTTTTTATATGCAAGTACTTTTGAAAAAAGGACTTCCCAGGTGGCACAGTGGTTAAGAACCTGCCCACTAAACAGATGCAGGTTTGATCACTGGGTTGGGAAGATCCCCTGGAGTAGGAAATGACAACCCACTCCAGTATTCTTGCCTGGAAAATTCCATGGGCAGAGGAGCCTGGTGGGCTACAGTCCATGGGGTCACAAAGAGTTGGACACGACTGAGCAGCTGAGCACTTTTGAAAAAAATGAAACGACAGCTTTACTGAGATATAATCTACATTCCATAGAATTCACCCATTTAAATGTACAATTCACTGATTTTCAGTCTATTCAGAGCAAGATGACCACAATATCTAATTTTAGAAAATTTTCATCACCTTCCAAAGTAACCCCATTAGCAGCCTAAGACAGTAATTTTGGGGACATCCCTGTGTGGCTCAGTGGGAAATAATCTGAATTGTTTTCATCTAAGGTGAGGTTCCACAATTCTGGTCCAGAAATTGTTTTCTCTTGGGCCCTGTCTTTTATTTATGGACAACTGCATTTGGTGGGTAAGAGATCAGATGAAGAAACAATGCCAAACATTCCAGACCCTCTGCCCTCTGTGTGGGCTGCCACTCCTACAGGCCACACTCACATGCTGTGGCAGCCTGCTTTACAGGCCCTGTACAAATTACATAGACCACGGTCAGGATGGACAGGTTCTGTCTGCATAGCATAAGCAACATTCACGGGAGAAAGTCTGAGCCAAAGACTTCCTGTTAATTAGTGTTTCTCACTTGTTGGCATTACCTGTCTTTTCATCACCTTCCACCTCCATGCCAGAGGCAGCTTGGACCCAGAGGATCCTGAGGCCCACTGCTTAGATTTTATAAATTTTTTGCTGGGAAGATCAAAGATCCAAGAGGACAATAAGATTTTACTCCTAAGGGATGTAAGCCTGTATATTTTACCATGTTCTTAAAGACACAGGAAGCCTTTAAGACTTTATCCTTGAAATAAAATCTTGGCAAGACCAATTCCAGCCGCTGCCGTTCACAAAACCTACAGTATGTGAAAGGTACACCCTAGATATGGAGTGTAACCAGCATCAATATCCTTAGCCTGAGTCTTGGCCAGCAGATATATAATAACAACAGGATAGAAGTAATGAGAAGGATAATTAGCATTCTATGGCACCTTCTGTGTGTGAGATTTAACTAGAATGTCTCACAAATGTGTACAGAAAACCAGTGATGTTACTATGGCTCGCCCTTCATATTCCTCCACCCTCATCTTTACTGAGGAATAATTGACAAATAAAAATTGTGTGTATTTAAGGTGTACATCTTGCTGCTTTGCTGTATGTATACATTATGAAATAATTGCCACAGTCAAGCTAATTAACATATATTAATAAAAGAAGCAAATTGTGGAAAAAGAAGAATTTGTAGCAAAATTGACTTGGGGAAAATTGTTCTGTGATTCTCTCTCTCACCCCTCAGGGGAGTAGGGGGTAATTCTCCCTTTATATCAGATAAGGAAAGAAGACACACAGCGAACCGGTGCCTGACTCCTACCTGGAAAAGCCCCAAGCTAGAGAAGGGCCAACTTCAGATCCAGAAGCAAAGAAGGATAGTGAGAGTATAAGAGAGTGGCTGCTTGGGGTGGTCCTGCTCCCAGAACCTGCTCCCAGAGTCTCAGAGCAGAGGATGCTTGAGTATTCTGAACACCCACTGTGGCCTCTCAGTAGAGAGCCCAGCTGGACCCACACTGGTTGTTGTTGTTTAGTCACTCGGTTGTGGTTCAACTCTTTGCGACCCCATGGATTGTAACCTGCCAGGCTTCTCTGTCCGTGGGACTTCCCAGGCAAGAATACTGGAGTGGGTTGCCATTTCCTTCTCCAGGGGATCTTCCCAACCCAGGAATTGAACCCACATCTCCTGTGTTGCAGGCAGATTCGTTACCGCTGAGCCACCTGGGAGCCATACTGGACCCAGCCCCAAAGGACCACACGAAGGAAGGAGGGACTGCAGAAGACAAGAGTCTCCATGGAGCAAACCTCTGAGAAACCAGAGAGAAAACTGGCCAACCTGCAGAAAACACTTGTCTCTCACACCACAGGAAATGCAGCCCAGAGTTCCCAGGGGCTGCCTCCAAGGAACCCAAGAAGAGTCTCATGAGAGAAAATATCATTTAGAGACATCTGCCAGGCCCAGTGCTGTAAAGTCACCTTCCAGGTCTACCAGTCAGATAAGAACTTTCCTTCAGTGCTGTGCCAATCTGCACCCCTATGTAGACTTACCAAATGATCACCTGTATGTTGAACCAAGTGGAAATGTTAATAAAGATTTCACGATCTAAAAACAGGATGACACATGAAGTCTGGGTTGCCCAGTCTGTTCTCTCTCCATTGTAAACCCTCACAAACATACTCATCAGGGGACATGATGACCCCGTGGCCCTGGAACTACAGGCTGATGATTCGAAACACTGTTCCCATTGCACAATAACTCAAGGTCATAAGACAAACAAAACTGGACAGTCCATCTTTATTTACATTTTTGGTGTGTTGTTCATCCTGGAGTTTTTGCATTTGATTTCTTAAAAAAACTTCACATGATTTATCTTGATTACTGATGCCTTTAAAATTTTGCACCTGAAGCAAGCACCTTCCTTCCAACCCTGTTTTCCAGCTCTGTTTTTTTTTGCTTTTTCACCCCTTCAACTTAAGAGAACCCAGAAATTTGGGTTATTTAGCAAGAGGAAGGAGAGGGGTGAAGCATGAAGTGAAGAAAGCTTCCTGTCTACAGATGGTCTGAGCTGGAGGAGAGGAACAGTGGGAGGCAAAAATAAAGATGTGCTCCCTGATTACATTCCCTGAAGATGTGCTTATTCAAGGTATTGGTCACATGAAGTTGCATACCAGCTTCAAAACAAAATCACACAGATGCTTGGAAGTTGGGACTTGAGTTGAGGATAAACAGAGAAACCTCCAGCATGGTATAGTGAAAGAACTTAGGCTTTGAGGTCAAAGGTCATGGTTCCTTGATACATAATCTTGGGAAAATACTCTGATAGCCTTATTCCACCATCCATAAATTCAGTGAATGTTGTTGAAAATGTCCAATATGCTAGGAAGACATGATTACATCTTTGAGGAAGACAGAGGCAAACAGCCAATGGCCAACCTAGATAGCATATTTAAAAGCAGAGACATTACTTTGCCAACAAAAGTCCGTCTAGTCAAGGCTATGGTTTTTCCAGTGGTCATGTATGGATGTGAGAGTTGGATGATGAAGAAAGCTGAGCTCCGCAGAATTGATGCTTTTGAACTGTGGTGTTGGAGAAGACTCTTGAGAGTCCCTTGGACTGCAAGGAGATCCAATCAATCCATCCTAAAGGAGATCAGTCCTGGGTGTTCATTGGAAGGACTGATGTTGAAGCTGAAACTCCAATACTTTGGCTACCTCATGCAAAGAGTTGACTCATTGGAAAAGACCCTAATGCTGGGTAGGATTGGGGGCGGGAGAAGAAGGGGACGACAGAGGATGAGATGGTTGGATGGCATCACTGACTCGATGGATATCGGTTGGGATAGACTCCGGGAGTTGGTGATGGACAGGGAGGTCTGGCGTGCTGCGATTCATGGGGTTGCAAAGAGTCAGACATGACTGAGCGACTGAACTGAACTGAACTGAGAGCTATCTTCAGGCTGTGTTCCTGCAATGGAGCCCAGGGGCAGAGCAGCCTTCCCATCTGGGGATCTTAGGAAGGTGACAGCAGAGCTCAGTAGGGCAGAAATCAGAGAGATGGGTCACATGACACTGAAGGAAAAGAATGCCTTAGCCAGAGGGAACTGTATACACAAAAGCATAGAGGATTCCGCATATGTGCATTAATGCATAATATTTGTTTTTCTCTTTCTGATTTACTTCTCTCTCTATGACAGACTCTAGGTCCATTCACATCTCTACAAATGACCCATTGTTCCTTTTTATGGCCAAGTAATATACCATTGTATACATGTTCCGCATCTTTTTTATCCATTCATCTGGTGATGGACATTTAGGTTGCTTCCACATCCTGGCTAAGAGAGGAAATCTTAAGTGTTCTCACCAAAAAAAAAAAAGGCAAGCAAATGATAATAACCATGTGAGGCGATTGATAAAGGGTAAAGTGTTTCTAAGAGCCATGCTACCAATGTTTTAGATATCTACTGAAAAATTCCTATCAGGTAGTCCATCTTGAAAATTCCTTTGGGATTTCTCTGTTGGTCCAGTGGCCAAGACTCTGTGCTCCCAATTCCGGGGATCTGGGTTCCATCCCTGGTCAGGGAACTTGATCCCGCATGCCATCAGTAAGACACAGCACAGTCAAATAAATAAATATTTTTTTAAGAAAAGAAAATTCCTTTCGTATCAAATAGCTAGAGCTGTGGTGACTCAGCTGAAAAGTCCATTTTAACATGCTGCTGCTCTTATATTGAAGAGGTATTTTTCCTCAAGATCTGGACATGGTGAGAGAAAAGAAGTGATGAGTTAAGATTCCTCAGCTCTGTGGGATTCCCTGGTGGTCCAGTGGTTAAGACTCTGTGCTTGTACTGCAGCGGTGAGGGTTTGATTCCTGATCTGGGAACTAAGGTCCCACATGCCATGCAATGTGGCCACAAAATAATAATAATAGTAATAAGATTCCTCAGCTCTAAGCTCTATTCTTAAAGGCAGAAGTCTACATTTTAATAAAAACGTAACATTTCAGATTGGAACTTGAGGACTCCTTGTGTGTGATGATGGAGTCAGTGCCTGAAACATCACCTGAAGTTAGTGTCCTCACCTGAATCGTGGCCCAAGTACTCATTTCAGATAGAACAGTGAGTCATCAAACTTCAGATTCTTTACTGCATCCTACTGAGAGTGGCTAAAACTCGCAGGTAAAGATCTGAAAGGTGGAAGTAGCTAGAGTCTCGTTATGAGACCAGATGTTATGTATGAAAGATAGAAACTTTGAAGAGGTATATGGCGGTTGTTCTTCTTAGTTTTCCCCAGAAGTCTGATTCTCTGTGTGCAGTGTCAAAGTATAGGTCAGCCAATTTCTGAGTAATTCATAGATTCAAAATTAGCAGAATTCAATTAAGTAAGGTTTGGTCATGACTGTCTTTATTCTAGTATAAGAATATAATGTCTATCTTTTTAGGAGTTACTGGTAACCAGCCTCAAGCCAATTTGTCTGTACTGTCTCCCTGTTAGTACTCTATAAAATTTAGCTTGTCTAACAAAACCTTAATCCTAATAAATATTTCTCCTTGAGTCTATTTTAAACTGAAGTAGGACAATACTGCAGGATAGGAAATTTTTAATGTCAGGATGATCTGACATTCATCCATCATGTTAAATATCATTTCTTTAGAGACACTTTGGGGAGTGTTATGAAGGCAGGGATGTGTATATCTCACCCACTGCTGTGTCTTCAGGAGCTTGCCCAGTGCTAGCACAAAATACGTGCTCTGTCATCATCTTCTTGATGAATGGATTCATTTACTCATTAACCTGTGACAGGCCTATTGTTCAGTGTGTGCGTGCATGCGTGCTAAGTTGCTTCAGTCATGTCTGACTCTTTGTGACCCCATGGACTGTAGCCTGCCAGGCTCCTCTGTCTGTGGTCTCCAGGCAAGAATACTGGAGTGGATTTCCATGCCCTTCTCCAGGGGGTCTTACCAATCCAGGGATCAAACATGTGTCTCTTATATCCCCTGCATTGGCAGGTGGGTTCTTTTCCACTAGCCCCACATGGGAAGCCCCTAGTGTTTGGTGACGGTGAAAGTGTGAGTCACTCAGTCATGTGCAACTCTTTGTGACCCCATGGACTGTTGTCCACCAAGCCAAGTAAGAATACTGGAGTGGGTTGCCATTTCCTTCTAGTGTTGGGCACTGGGATATAAAGAGGAAAGATGGGGTCCCTGTCCTTGAGTAGCTGATGGTCCCTTTAGCAGAGACTGACAATTGCCATGCAGTGTGAAAATCACTTTGGTAGAGCACTCTGAGTTGTGTGGGAACACAGAGGAAGGGTGTGTAACACCATTTTGGTGAGAGTGGGAGGAATGGGGGAGTGACTCAGAGAAGGCAGGGTTGCTTGAACTGTGTGTGTGTGTGTGTGTGTGTGTGTGTGTGTGCGCGCGCGCTCAGTCACTTCAGTGGTATCCGACTCTTTGCCATCCCATGGACTGTAGCCCATCTGGCTCCTTTGTCCGTGGATTTTCCTGGTAATAATACTGAAGTGGGTTGCCATGGCCTTCTCCAGGGGATCTTCCTGGCTCAGGGATTGAACCTTGCATCTCTTGCTTTGCAGATGGATTCTTAACCACTGAGCCATAGGGGAAGCCTCTGAACTAAGTGTTTAAGAACAGATAAAAGTTAGCCACATCAGAGCAATAAAGGAGAAGAAATTGCAGGTTCAAAAGGAAAGAGGACCAGGACTTTCCTGGTGATCCAGTGGCTAGAACTCTTCTCTCTCAGTGCAGGGGGCCCGGGGTTCAATCCCTGGTCAGGGAACTAGATCCCACGTGCCTCAGCTAAAGATCCTGCATGCTGCAACAAAGATCGAAAATATTGTGTGCTGCAACTGTGAGCTGGCACAGCCAAATAAATAAATAAATTGTTTTAAGAAGAGAGTACAAAAAGTGTGTCTGTATATCAGCACTGCCCTAAGGCAGAGTCTAAGAGGTATGTGAGTGTGTGTGTGTGTGTTTGCGTGTGGCTGTGATGAAAGGCCCACTCGTGAGTTCCTCTGAAGACCCCTGACCCTATTTTCAAACAACGCATGGAGATGAAACAGACTCTTTATCCATCTGCCTGCTCTTTGCCTTGCATGCACTCCCATCCTTCTCCCTCAAATCACCTGTTTGTCCTTGATGCCTGGCTACCTGGCCAGGGTGCCTTTTCTTTCCTGTCCCTGCATGGGTGGAATCTCATTTGTATGGTCAGCAGTGCTTGGTGTGGGGGCCCTTCACCAAGTCACTCCAAATTGTAGTCCCAGGGCAGTGAGACTCCTTCAGACCACAAATGGCAATTATTTCCCTGCTATGGAATTATTTGATCGATTGTCTTAATCTTTTATTTTCTTTCCATTCAAAGACACAATCTGAAATACATATGTTAGTTTTTCCTATGAGAAAAGCAACCAAGGATACCAAACTGCTCAGGCAGTGAAACAGTAACAATGGAATCAAGCTCAGAGAACCAGGTTCCGCTAAAACCAGGACCACTGATGAGCTGTATAACCTTGGAAAAGTGGTTTTCTTGTGTTTAAAACAGTAGCTGGACCAGTACAAGGTGCTCGCTAAGGTATCCTCCAACTAGGATTCTTGTCAAGGGAGAGATATTTAGCCTTATGAGGAAGAGACAAAGTAGTGTTGATATTGAGCAAAAACAGTAGTAATTGCCTGCTCATCTCTCTGTTTATCTCCCCCTCTCTGTTTCTCTCTCTCTCTCACATACACACACGAATACACACACTCCATGGGAATATTTCAGCTAAAGGAAATCAGCTTAACAGGAACTCAGCAGTGGGTGTAAGGTTAGCCTTCTCCATAAATGTTTTGATAATTGTGCAGTTGTAATTAAGTTTTGCTTGAGAAAATTGGTTCTCACGGTGCAGCTTGAGAACCTCCTTCATTGCTTATTCAACTCCAAAGCTCAGTGGCTCTCTGCTTCCTACTAGTCACCAGTTTAGCTTGTTGTCCTAAGGTCCAGAGAACACTATGATACCCCTGAGACACGGTATCATCTACCTGACTTCTGACCAATATGTGGTGGAAGCTAATAATCTGTATGTTTTTGAAACAAACAAACCAAAATCTGTTTATATTTAGATTTGGTAGACTATCTTTCCATCCAAAAGGAGAGCTGATTACACCGTTTTTCTTCAAGGGGGTAAGTTGGTTCTGAGTCTGGTATTGTGTGTGTGTGCATATGTGTGTTTACCTGTCTCAGAGGAACAATTCCAGTTTGGCAACCCCCTAATTGCAGGGATTGCTAAAAAGATTATTATACGTGTTATTGCAGAGAACTCAGCACCCTATAAAGACATGTGGCAGGAACTAGGGTATTTCTCAATTTACCACATAATATTGCAATATACCAACTCCTCTTTGTAAACAACAGGCCAGAAGGACTACCTGAAGGGTGGGTTTGCAGGGTCTTCTGGAAACTTTTTTTGTTATTGAGGGAGGGTGGAGAAATCACAGTCATTTTATTAATTTTTTTTGTTGTTCTTTGGCTTTTCTCCTTCTTTTATATCTTTTTTCTAATTAGAAAAGAAATACATATTGAATGCAGAAAATTTGTAAAATGCATAAAAGTATAAAAAAGCAATAAAATTAACTGAGATCCCATCTCCTAGTTACAACACTATCAACCTTTAGAAATACTCCTTTACTCTCTTGACTCATGCATAACAAATATTTATGCTCTGCTTTTAACACAATATTATAAGACAGGCCTTTTTCTTACTTAAAAAATTGTTTATAACTATAATTTCAAGTGGCTACCTAGTGTTTTATTTATAGAATTTGCCTAAACAGACTTCTATCATTAGATGTTAAGTCAATGTCTATTTTTCACCTGAATATAAAGTTTTACACCATTCATCTTGATGCCAAAATATTTGTGCATATTTTGGATAACTGCTTTAGCATAGGTTACTAAGAATGGAATTTCAAGGTCAGAGTGTAGAACATTTTAAAGCCTCTCCATGGACAGAGGAGCCTGGTAGGCTGCAGTCCATGGGGTCGCTAAGAGTCGGACACGACAGAGTGACTTCACTTTCACTTTTCCCTTTCATGCACTGGAGAAGGAAATGGCAGCCCACTCCAGTATTCTTGCCTGGAGAATCCCAGGGATGGCGGAGCCTGGTGGGCTGCTGTCTATGGGGTCGCACAGAGTTGGACACAACTGAAGCGACTTAGCAGCAGCAGCAAACACATTGTGAAATTGCTGTCCTGAAAAGTTGTATTAATTTTTATTCCTGCCACCAGCAAAATACAAAAGGACCCATTTCGCCACACTTTCATCAGTTAACATTCACATTATAACACATCTTTGCTCAACTTGTAGGTGGGTAAATTATCATGTATTTATAGTTTTACTTCTTGGCTATTTGATTTTTGTGAAGTTAATCATTTTACCAAATGTCTATCATCCAATTGCATGTGCATTGTCTATTCATATTGTTTGTCCATTGTCTATTGAGAATTTAGAGAGGTTTTTTTTAACTCATTTGTATGAGCTCATTTAATTCTTGGGCCATAATATTTGTTTTAGTAAATATTTCTCTCAAGTGATTGCTTGTATTGCTTCTGTATCTTTTTGATGTATAAAAGTTTAAATATTTGATACACCTCAGATTTTAATCTCTTATTTTCTTTTATTTTTAAACTTAAAAAGTTATCTCCAGTCCAGAGATTAATAAAGTTTTCCTTCTCTTTTCTTTCATTGTATATCCATAAGCTATTTTAAATGCAAAGCACATACCCCCAAAGTCTGAGGATATATTTCAAAGAAAGCAAAAGTAATGATTCATTATGAAGGCAAAGCTGGTCTCTGTTAGGAACCAGTTGGACTGCAAACTTTGATAAGACTATTTGAAAGAAACGCCTGTGACTGTCAGTGAGCTGCTGATCATGAAGTGTGGAGGTGACTGGGAGGGGATGGTTAGAGAGTCTCGAGAGGTGGATTTTCATGCTGGTTTTGAGGCCTCTTCACGTTTTCCATTCTTTTCTTAGAATTTCTGAGTTTCTACAATAAATTTGTAGTAGCCATGGATTCAAGGAACGATGTCTTAAGACCTTTCCCTAAGATTGACAGATAGCTATGGGTTGCAGAACACACAGTTCCTCATTTTCAAAAGACACAGAGAAATAGAAGAGTTAGGGAACTGGGGCAAAGCTAACTGGGAGTCTCTCAGTTATTCTCTCTTTATTATTACCCCATGATAAACAGAAACAATAGATAAATGTAAAAGTTGAGTGTCAGGGCACAGAAGGTGAGCTACATGGAGATGTGGAGCCTAAGTGAGAGGAAGTGGTTCCTCTTTTGAAGTGAAGTAAGGAGAATCAGAATTAGATGAAGCATTCATACAATTTGAAATTCAGTGTAAGAAGGGCAGATATTTGTAGTTTCATATGTTTTATTTATACTTTAAATCTACTTATTTTTATTTCATCATTGTGGATTATTCAAATATTTGTATTGGTTATCAATTCTGCTAACACATTTAATGTTTACTTGAAATTATAATGTAAGTCTTCATGATTGTTTCTACTTGGACAAAACCTCAGTGGCTGGTCTAGCATCTACTAAGAGGAATTTATCTTTTAACTTACCTGAATTGTAAACACAGTGACTAAGAGGAACGAACTGCTTGGTTTGTAAAGCACTGGCTTGGTAAACCCAGCCTTATAAAGTGACCACAGATTACACAAATTGACATTTGTGCCCTGTTTGAGGACATTTGCCAAGAGTCCTTCTGTAACCTGGGATCTAGTTCTGCATTTTCAGGGGCCCTAGGGCAAAACATCTGGCTCAAGACATGCTAATTTCTTCAGCTGTTATATGGGGACTTTGACTAAATCTCTAAGGTTGCTTCCAGCTCTAAAAGTTGGACTTTTTTTTTTAATCCTGCAACTAGGAGAAACCTAACAAGGATAGTTTTCTTGTTCTTTTTCTTTAGCCATACGAAAAATACATTTCAGGACAGTCACAGGAAGCAGCCTGGAGCTTTATAGTTGATTAGGAGTACTAGAAAGGCAAGCTAATATTCCTTTAAGTTACTCTGGTTGCCTAGGCTCTAACTTTTCTTGAGTATTTTGTTGTTGTTGTTAAATCTTTTGTTTTCTCTTTTCTTTATCTTGGTATGTAATAAATAGCTACCATATTCAATTAAGTTAAAAGATTTTCGTAAAGAATTAAAACAGAGCAAAGAATAAAACCATGTATGTTTCAATATATTAGAACACCTTCCTATAGTAAAAATCCTTATTGGTCAAATGACTCAGCCATGACTGATGCACTACTGCCACCTGCTGGCACATTGCCTAATTACAGGAAAAATATCAAAACAGCTTGTGAAACTAAAGTGACAGCAGATACTATAGGTCTTATTTGTTTATTTATGGCCACACCTCATGGCATGTGGAATCTTGGTTCCCCAACCAGGAATTGAACTCAGACCCTCTTCAGTGGAAGCACAGAGTCTTAACTACTGCACCACCAGGAAAATTCCCGAATGTTATAGTTTTAAACAAGCCTCTGAAATGTGTATTTAACAAGGCAATTACTATGTAGATAAAAGTATTATAATCTAGTAGTGCCCAGGTTGGTGCCACTGAACCTATAGTCAGACAACATTGCTTATTTTTGCTTCTGTGTTCTTGGGAAGAAAAAAATCCACTTTTTTTTTTCCAGTTGCTCCAGTGGCATTTATTTATTTATTTAAAAATTTTAATTAAGCAAGTCATGGATGCTTTTGTGGAAAAGTTAGAAAACTGAAAGAAGCAAGAAGTTTATAAAAGTCATTTACAATGGTATCACCCAAGAGTAAACATTTGTTAACTTTTGGGCATATTTCCAATATCATATCATAAGTTTTTCTGTATCATTTTAATGATGGGATAAGTGATTTAGTACACATGCAACAATATTAATAATAACAACTAGCACTTACATTGTATTTACTATATGCCAGGCACAGTTCCAAGTGCTTTACATAAATTAAATTTGATCTTCATGGCTGGCCTATGAAGAAAGTAATATTATCTTCATGTTACACATGGGAAATTGAAGCATGTAGAAAAGAAGTAGCTTATTAGATGTCACACATATAATAATTGGTAGAGCTGGGATTCAAACTTAGTCTGCTTGGATTTAGGATCTGTTCTTAACCACCTCTCTGCATTCTGTTATATTGATATATTTTATTCACTAAATTATCCTTGTTGGACATTTAGGTAGTTTCTAAAGTTATTGTCCTTATAAACAGTGATGTGGCTGTCATCATTTTTGTTAATTTTTGCAAACATACTTGATTATACTTTTTGGCTAAATTCCAAGAGGTAGAATGAAAGTCAGATTAACTCCACATTTTTTAAGGTTCATTGTCTAATTGCCTTGTGTCAGACAGTAAGAATGTGCTCAAAGAAAGAAGGGTGTGGTGAGGGAAATCTAAAGGGAGTCAGTGGTATTGGATTGGAATTGAAGGCATGGGTATGAACTTGCAGTATTTAGAAACATATTTAGATAGCTAAAAATAGAAATAGATTTAGATATGTGTGTATTGAGAGGATATAAATTCATATATTATATGTTTAACAGCTCTGTCTGAGAGGGCCCCAAAACGATGACACCCAGTAGCAATGAGCACACTTAGCACTCATATCTTGGTTTCTAAGTGCCATTCTTCATTAAAAGGAACCACATCTTCCTTGGAGAAATGGCTGATTCCAGGGCTGGGGCTGGGAAAGTGCAAGATGAGTGTGCAACATTTTGGTGTCAGAAAGTAAGGCAATGAGCAAAGAAAGAGGGAATATAGCAGAAGAACATAGGATTTGGGTAATAGGGACTCCTCCTGACCAAACCTGGGACAATTTGAGCATCAAAATAAATAATGATAGTAAAGACTCCATGAGTTTAAACCAGTATGAGTGTATGAAACAAAGAACGAATAATGAATAAATGGGAAGGGGAAAATTTTCCTTAATAGTAATATTCTAACTAATTAATGTTAGTTAATTAGCTACTTAGGGCTTCCCAAGTAGCTCAGATAATAAAGAATCTGCCTGCAATGCAGGAGACCCAGGTTTGATCCCTGGGTTGGGAAGATCTCCTGGAGAAGGGCATGGCAACCCACTCCAGTATTCTTGCCTGGAGAATTCCATGGACAGAGAAGCCTAGCAGGCTACAGTCCATGGGGTTGCAAAGAGCTGGGCATGACTGAGCGACTAACACACAACAACTAATTAATGTAGAAGGAATGATGGAATTAGAAAGTTACTATTACGAAGGAAAAGCTAGTAAATTAACAGTGGAGAAACCTGGCATACGTCACCTTCACCAAGTGTTCGAAGCTTAACAGCACCTGTGATGGTTCATTGTGTGCCTCCTGATACGGGGACGAACACATCACACCTGTGATAGTCCCATCCCAAATGATAACCTGAATCATGAGGAAACATCAGACAATTCCAAACTGAGGCACATTCTTCAAAATACTTGGACTTTATTCATCAGAAACATCAGGATCATGAAACACAGAGAAAGAACTTGCCTGGTAGTACAGTGGATGGGAATCCACCTGCCAATGCAGGGGACATGGGTTCGATCCCTGGTCCAGGAGTATCCCACATGCCTCGGGGCAACTGAGCCCATGCACCACAACTACTGAACCTGTGTCCTAGAGCCTGTAGGCTGCAACTGCTAAGCATATATGCTGCAACTACTGAAGCCTGCATGCCTATAGCCTGTGTTCTGCAACAAGAGGGGCTGCGGCAATGAGAAACCCAAGCACCACAACCAAGAATAGCCCTACTCGTGCCACTAGAGAAAAGCCCATGCACACAACGAGGACGACCCAGCATAATCAAAAATTTTTTAAAAAGCAAAACAACAAAAAGAAAGACTGAGGCACTGTTTCTGATAAAAGGAGACTAAAGAAACATGACAGCTGAATGCAATCCATTATCTGAGATTTTCTTTTCCTACAAAAGTCATTATTGGGATAATAGTTGAAATATGATTTGTAGATTAGCTAATAGCTTTTTATCGAAGTTAATTTCTTGATTTTCCTGATTTTGGTAATTGTACTGTGGTTATGTAATAGAGTGCTTTGCTTTAGTAAATAGATTCTCAAGTATTTAGAGGTACAGGGGAATCATGTCTGCAACTTACTCTCAGTTTTAAAAATTCACATATACACACAGAAAGAGAAGGAGAGAGAGAAAGAGAGGAAGTGGGAGAAGGAAGAGGGAGAGAGAAAACAAATGTGACATTTGGGGAATCTGTGTGGAGGTTGTAAAGTAACTCTTTGCACTATTTTTGCAATGTAATGTAAAACTGAAATTTTGCCAAAATCGAAAGTTTTTAAAAAATACAAATGTATGTGTTTTCCTGGTGGGTCTGTGATAAAGAATCCGCCTGCTAATGCAGGAAACACAGGTTCAATCCCTGGATCAGGAAGATCCCCTGGAGGAGGGCATGGCAACCCACTCCAGTATTCTTACCTGGAAAATTCCATGGACAGAGAGCAGCCTGGTCCGTGGAGTCACAAAGAGTCGGACATGACTTAGTGACCAAACAACAACAGTAAGAAATGTATATGCTATAAAAGGGAAAGTGATTTCTTACTCGATATAATCACAGTAAGCAGTTTGGTGGATAGGCTTACAAACATATGTTCAGTTCAGTTCAGTCGCTCAGTTGTGTCCGACTCTTTGCGACCCCATGAATTGCAGCACGCCAGGCCTCTCTGTCCATCACCAACTCCTGGAGTCTACCCAAACCCATGTCCATTGAGTCAGTGATGCCATCCAACCATCTCATCCTCTGTCATCCCCTTCTCCTCCCGCCCCCAATCCTACCCAGCATTAGGGTCTTTTCCAATGAGTCAACCCTTCGCGTGAGGTGGCCAAAGTATTGGAGTTTCAGCTTCAACATCAGACCTTCCAATGAACACCCAGGATTGATCTCTTTTAGGATGGATTGATTGGATCTCCTTGCAGTCCAAGGGACTCTCAAGAGTCTTCTCCAACACCACAGTTCAAAAGCATCAATTCTTCGGCACTCAGCTTTCTTCACCGTCCAACTCTCACATCCATATATGACCACTGGAAAAACCATAGCCTTGACTAGACAGACTTTTGTTGGCAAAGTAATGTCTCTGCTTTTAAATATGCTATCTAGGTTGGCCATAACCTTCCTTCCAAGGAGCAAGCATCTTTTAATTTCATGGCTGCAATCACCATCAGCAGTGATTTTGGAGCCCAAAAAAATAAAGTCTGACACTGTTTCCACTGTTTCCCCATCTATTTCCCATGAAGTGATGGGACCAGATGCCATGATCTTAGTTTTCTGAATGTTGAGCTTTAAGCCAACTTTTTCACTCTCCTCTTTCACTTTCATCAAGAGGCTCTTTAGTTCTTCTTCACTTTCTGCCATAAGTGTGGTGTCATCCGCATATCTGAGGTTATTGATATTTCTCCCAGCAATCTTGATTCCAGCTTGTGTTTCTTCCAGCCCAGCGTTTCTCATGATGTACTCTGCATATAAGTTAAATAAGCAGGGTGACAATATACAGCCTTGACATACTCCTTTTCCCATTTGGAACCAGTCTGTTGTTCCATGTCCAGTTCGAACTGTTGCTTCCTGACCTGCATACAGGTTTCTCAAGAGACAGGTCCTATGGCCTGGTATTCCCATCTCTTTCAGAATTTTCCACAGTTTATTGTGATCCACACAGTCAAAGGCTTTGGCATAGTCAATAAAGCAGAAATAGATGTTTTTCTGGAACTCTCTTGCTTTTTCGATGATCCAGCGGATATTGGCAATTTGATCTCTGGTTCCTCTGCCTTTTCTAAAACCAGCTTGAACATCTGGAAGTTCACGGTTCACGTATTGCTGAAGCCTGGCTTGGAGAATTTTGAGCATTACTTTACTAGCATGTGAGATGAGTGCAATTGTGCGGTAGTTTGAGCATTCTTTGGCATTGCCTTTCTTTGGGATTGGAATGAAGACTGACCTCTTCCAGTCCTGTGGCCACTGCTGAGTTTTCCAAATTTGCTGGCATATCGAGTGCAGCACTTTCACAGCATCACCTTTGAGGATTTGAAATAGCTCAACTGGAATTCCATCACCTCCACTAGCTTTGTTCGTAGTGATGCTTTCTAAGGCCCACTTGACTTCACATTCCAGGATGTCTGGCTCTAGGTGAGTGATCACACCATCGTGATTATCTGGGTCGTGAAGATCTCTTTTGTACAGTTCTTCTGTGTATTCTTGCCACCTCTTCTTAATATCTTCTGCTTCTGTTAGGTCCATACCATTTCTGTCCTTTATCGAGCCTGTCTTTGCATGAAATGTTCCTTTGGTATCTCTAATTTTCTTGAAGAGATCTCTAGTCTTTCCCAATCTGTTGTTTTCCTCTATTTCTTTGCACTGATCGCTGAGGAAAGCTTTCTTATCTCTCCTTGCTATTCTTTGGAACTCTGCATTCAGATGGGAATATCTTTCCTTTTCTCCTTTGCTTTTCGCTTCTCTTCTCTTCCCAGCTATCTGTAAGGCGTCCTCAGACAGCCATTTTGCTTTTTTGCATTTCTTTTCCTTGGGGATTTTCTTGATCCCTGTTTCCTGTACAATGTCACGAACCTCTGTCCATAGTTCATCAGGCACTCTGTCTATCAGGTCTAGACCCTTAAATCTATTTGTCACTTTCACGGTATACTCATAAGGGATTTGATCTAGGTCATACCTGAATGGTCTAGTGGTTTTCCCTACTTTCTTCAATTTAAGTCTGAATTTGGCAATAAGCAGTTCATGATCCGAGCCACAGTCTGCTCCCGGTCTTGTTTTTGCTGACTGTATAGAGCTTCTCCATCTTTGGCTTCAAAGAATATAATCAATCTGATTTTGGTGTTGACCATCTGGTGATGTCCACGTGTAGAGTCTTCTCTTGTGTTGTTGGAATAGGGTATTTGCTATTACCAGTGTGTTCTCTTGGCAAAACTCTATTAGCCTTTGCCCTGCTTCATTCTGTACTCCAAGGGCAAACTTGCCTGTTACGCCAGGTGTTTCTTGACTTCCTACTTTTGCATTCCAGTCCCCTATAATGAAAAGGACATCTTTTTTGGGTGTTAGTTCTAAAAGGTCTTGTAGGTCTTCATAGAACCGTTCAACTTCAGCTTCTTTGGCGTTACTGGCATCACTGGCATTACTGGTCGGGGCATAGACTTGGATTCTTGCCTTGAGAACCCCATGAACAGTATGAAAAGGCAAAAAGATAGGACACTGAAAGATGAACTCCCCAGGTCAGTAAATGCCCAATATGCTAATGGAGATCAGTGGAGAAATAACTCCAGAAAGAATGATGGGATGGAGCCAAAGCAAAAACGATACCCAACTGTGGATGTGACTGGTGATAGACGCAAAGTCCGATGCTGTAAAGAGCAATATTGCATAGGAACCTGGAATGTTAGGTCCATGAATCAAGGCAAATTGGAAGTGGTCAAACAGGAGATGGCAAGAGTGAACGTCGACATTCTAGGAATCAGTGAACTAAGATGGACTGGAATGGGTGAATTTAACTCAGATGACCATTATATCTACTACTGTGGGCAAGAATCCCTTAGAAGAAATGGAGTAGCCATCATGGTCAACAAAAGAGTCCAAAATGCAGTACTTGGATGCAATCTCAAAAACAAACATATGTTATGCATATATAAATAGATGTGTACGTGTCTGTATATGTGTTCTTACGCATAATTTTTAAGTAGGTTCATACTATAATAGAATATTCTGCTACTTGAGTTTTTAAAATGTTGTATCATTGACATTTTCCAATGTCAGGAAATATACATATATCTCTTTTTAAGAACTAGTTGTTTAATATCCAGGGTATGGATGTATAGTACAGCTTAGTTAATAACTTTGCTATTGATAAACAAGTACTTTTTTTATAAAAACCATAGTGAACATTTTTGTGCATTTGTATCTTTATTCCTATGCTACAGTCACATGGAAATCCTGAGTCAAAGGATATTCATATTTAACCTCTTGATAAATATTGCAAAGGCCTCTTTAGAAAGCAAAAGCTTCCCTACATAATATCTCTTGATTACCACTGTCAGGGCTATACATTCAGAATACATGTGAACAACGACTGAGACCAATTTTGGGGCCATTTGGGTGAGTCTTTTGGACCACGTTCTGCTTATGGCTTTGCATCGATGACCAGCACGAGCAGTGTAAATGCCTCTTATACTCTTGTATATTACTGGTAAACATCTCTGGCTGTGGGTTACCTCATACAGGCTGGTACATGACTGTATAAAGTTTCTCAAGAGTTCACTGTTAATCTGAGGGGTTGTGCCAACTCTGTAAGTGCCCCATAATTACCTGTGGGTTTTCTAGTGTGTTTGTCTTAAGAACACAGCTATTAATTATTGTGACTCGGATCACTACTTATCTTCTACTTTACTTTCTTCTCTTTACTGTTGTGTGTTATTATTATTATTATTTTTTGCCTTTCACTCACAAACAGTTCAGCAATACCAGTTAGATACCTGTAAGGAAATATTGGCATCAAGACAGGCTCAATATAAATAAATAGATACAATAATTCCTTTTATTATACCATCTACCACTGCTGCCCCCAAATATTTGCTCTGTAAGCTGGCTTTTCATCAGCAATGGATATGTTATGTTGTGGAAGAGGTCTGTATGCAAAGGAAAAGTGGCAGAAATAGTTATCCCAGTAAAGCATAGGCTCAGAGATTGTTTGTAAGCCAGGGGAAATGTTTTTGAATCATGACTGTAAATTAGCAAATTAAGGATGTAAAAAGAGTTTATTAAAGGATAGAAGGTTACCATATGAAAATCTTCAGGCAGCACAAGATTTACTATGACATGACTGGAGAACAATGAGAGGAAAGATCATGAAAAGTAGTTTTCATGTAACATTTATTGAGCTACTGTTCCAAGTCCTCGGCTGGGTGCTGGGGAACATAGATGAATAAGGCCTGCCCTTTACCCCTGGGTAACTTACCGTCTTGTGGGGGACACAGACACGGGTGCACATAATTATAATGTGGTTTGAAGAGGTATGTACTGGATGTGGGTGTCAAGTATCAGGGAGCACAGAAGAGAGAATAATTAGTTTTGACTCAGGGTACAGCATAAGGGAGGGCTTCCTAGGTGGCTCAGTGGTGGCGAATCCACCTGCCAATGCAGGAGACATAAGAGACATGGGTTTGATCCCTGGGTTGGGAAGATCCCCTGGAGGAGGGCATGGTAACCCACCCCAGTATTCTTGCTTGGAGAGTCCCGTGGAGAGAGAAACCTGGTGGGCTGTAGTCCTTGGGGTTGCAAAGAGTCGGACACAACTGAACAACTAACACTTTGACTTTTTAGTTGCTTTACAATGTTCTGTTAGTTTCTGCTGTACAGTAAAGTGAATCAGCTATAGGTATACATAGATCCCCTCTTTTTTGGATTTCCTTCCCATTTAGGTCACCACAGAGCACTGAGTAGAGTTTCCTGTGTTATACAAGTATATATAGTTGTTTAGTTGCTCAGTTGTGTCCAGTTCTTTGTGACCCCACATGGACTGTAGCCCACCTGACTCCTAAGTCCATGGGATTTCCTAGGCAAGAATACAGGAGCAGGTTGCCATTTCCTTATCCAGGGGATCTTCCTGACCCGGGGACTGAACCCACGTCTCCTCCTTGGCAGGTGGAATCTTTACCACTGAGCCACCTGGAATGCATGTGCTGTACAACAGAATCTCATTAATTATCTATTTTATACATAGTTTCAGTAGTGTATATATATCGATCCCAATCTCCCAATTCATCCCACATTCCCCTTGCCCCTTGGTATCCAAACATTTGTTCTCCATGTCTGTGTCTCTATTTCTGCTTTGTAAATAAGATCCTGTATACCAATTTTTTTTCAGATTCCACGTATACAATTTGTTTTCTCTCTCTGACTTACTTCCATTTGAGTTATTTGATGATGCTTTCTCGGGTGCTTCAGTGAGAAAATAGATGCATCAGTTGGGATGCTCTGTTTTGAATTCATGACAGTGGTTCCTAAGAGCCACCTGTTTTGTTTTTTTTTTTTGATCATAGAATTGATGCTTGTGTTTTGCAGAACATTTGATAGTAAGCCATGCTTTAGAGTGGTCTTAGTTGAGTAGATGATCTGGACTGTTTTTCTTTTATTCTTGTTTTCCATACCTCACACTGTGGCCACACCCTCCCCGGGGAGCTGGCTCTGGTGAGTGGTTTGGCAGTGTGGTAAATAGAATCCCTTGGTGGGGGGGGGCCCACCTGTTGCGCTAAAGACAGACTGTAATTGCCAAATAAGATCACTGAGCTGTTCTTCACTTTCATCTTCCCTGCTATTAATGCTGGTTGTGAAATGCAGTGGGGAGGCTTCATCAGACTAATGAAGGAGGAGGAAAGATCAAGTGATTATTTTTCACAAGAAAGGTCATCCTCATCATGATTTCCATGATGAACTGCACAACCTACCCAGGTGGTTCGGAGCAGACCCTATGGCTGGAATTTAGCACCCAGGGATTGGACTATCCTTACTCCCTCAGCCTCTCCCTGAACATCCCCACAGAGACCACTGCAGAGACGAGATCGTACGAGATCGTACTAGAATGATAAGCAATGATTAACACCACGGTCTCACTAAGAATAAAATCAGATGGACATGTGAGCTTGTTGGAAGGAATTATAAAATCAGAGGCTGAAGGAGATTGGTGATGAGGACCCCACAATCCAAAGTTGACTCAAGACATCTTCCATAACATTTCCAAGCACACTATCGTCTATCTGGAGGGCAGCATCTAGTGGGCTCCCTAAGTAAACATCTTGGCTGCTGCTGCTGCTGCTGCTGCTGCTGCTGCTAAGTCACTTCAGTCGTGTCCGACTCTGTGCGACCCCATAGATGGCAGCCCACCAGGCTCCTCATCCCTGGGATTCTCCAGGCAAGAACACTGGAGTGGGTTGCCATTGCCTTCTCCAATGCATGAAAGTGAAAAGTGAAAGTGAAGTCGCTCAGTCATGTCCGACTCTTCGAGACCCCATGGACTGCAGCCTACCAGGCTCCTTCGTCCATGGGATTTTCCAGGCAAGAGTACTGGAGTGGGGTGCCATTGCCTTCTCCGAAACATCTTGGAACCAGGGTTTAATCTCTTTCAATTTTGGTTCCACCGGAATTCCTGAAACATCAATTCTCATTCTTTCAAGTGCATATTAATCACCTGGAAGCTCTTGTCGGGAAGGCCTATGCCTGGGCTGCCTCTCAGTCAGCTGACTCAGAGAAGCTCCAGGAGGACCAGGAGGCTGAACCCAGCCGCTGAGTGTCCCTCCTTCCCAGAGTCACGCCGCTGACTGACAAGTGCAGGTCCCGTGCGACTGGGGAAGAAAGTCCTGTTCTTCCTTCTGCTGATTTCCCACCAAGCGCTGAGAGTAAGGGCTAAACGAAGAGGTCCAAAGAAAGGAAAATCAGAATAGATGACCCCCAGTTTTTACAGCCCAAATGTATTTCTCGAAGGTTGCGTAAAACTCTAATTTGTGTGAGCTTATCTTTACTTTCTCTTTATTTCAACCCTGACATGTTATATCCACTTTTTGATTTTCACGTGGTCGTGGCTTTGCCACCTCACCTTTCTTTTTCAGCTCCACCCAGCCTCTCCACTGTGAATTTAACTCCTTGTGAACAGAGTAAACAGGTTAAGTGAGAGCCCCGAGGGCCCCCTGCCTTCACAGCTGCAGAGCCCCTCATCTCCCCCGGGGGCGCCCCTCTCCGGCGCCAGTGCCTGTCTCTCAGGGGGTCACATAGCTGCTGGCCTCCTGCCTCGGGGTGTAGGATTGTTTGCACCCTGCCCAAGGCCCTGGCTCTCCTCTTGCTCTGCCCTGCTGCCTGTCAAGTTGTGCCTGGAGGTGCAGAGTGACTTCTCTCTATCACTTGTCAGACCAGGTGCCCCGGTCGGACTGGTCACCCATCTGGCTTCATTCCGGGTCAGTACTGCACTGACCAAAAGGGCTCAGAAGTCATTTCCCATCAGAGTTCCAAGTTTCTGCTCTGCAACCAGTGCTTCCTACCTCTATTTGCTATCAGAAGTAGGTGAAATGCTTCCCAGGGCTTCCCAGGTGGTGCTCGTGGTGAAGAACCCACCTGCCAATGCAGGAGATGTAAAAGAGCACCTGAGCTCCATGGGCAGGTCTAACCACCCCTGCCGTCAGCAACTGAGAGACAGGAAAGTGTATCCTACTGAGGAAGAGACTAGCAGGCTTGATGGTTCCTGCTCTTTCTATCCCACTTGATTCTGCTCCGGCTGCGCTGGGGGCTTGCAGACGGCACACTTCACCAGCGCCGCTCCTTCAACACCAAGGAGGCTGACTCAAACCCAGGCCAGGGACAGGCAGTGCCTTACCCTGCAGTCACTCCCAACCTGTGTTGTCACATGGACTTCGCTGCTTCAGCGAGATCCTGAGACATATTTAAAGACTGTAAAGCCTACAGGAAAGCCAGGCTGGTGACAAGAGACCAGAGAAGCAGGCAGGGCAACAGCCCAGTGGTAAACGGAGGCTGCCTCTGGCTTCTCTGTTCTGGAGGGGCAGCCCCACGACTTTTGATGCTTTTTTAAGAGAAGCTGATATCTGGGTTTTATGTGCAATCTCTTAATTATAAAACATTGATATCTAATTCACAGTTTAAAAAATAGCACGGAGGCCAGACAAATCATATTCACGGGCCAACTATGGGCTGTAAGCTACCAGCCTCTGACCTCTGGGCTAGATTCTTTCCTCCTGATCCAGCTTCGCCTGGGTGCCTTTTGCTTCTTTCTTAGCCCCCCTGGTCCTCAGGCTCCCACATTCTGAGCCTGGTTTTACCTCGGCACTCCACTCTCTCTGCTCACTCCAGGCCCACTTGTACTCCCTAGCTGCCTAACCTGTGTCCTCCTGCTCTGCCTTCCGGGGGAACGTGTAAGGGGCCATTTGTGTTGATCTCATGTTGTCATAGCCCTGCACCCCCCAAGCCCATCTGTACCTTGCCAGGGCACCTGACAGAACCCCCAGTTCTACATTATGGGGCAGAATTTCACAGTGTGGTACGGCCCCCTCAGTGAATCCTATCAAAAGGACCCAATGTCAGTGTGTCTTATTATTGATGTTAACCTAGATCTCCTGCTTAAGATGGTGTTTGTTAGGTCTCTTTACCTTAAAGTTACTACTTTTCTCTTTGTGAATAATAGTTATTTAGAGGAGATACTTTGAAGGCATACAAATATCTACATACTTTTGCCCACTAATTTTAGCATCCCATCAGTGGATCTTGCCTGCAGCAATGATTATGTGGTGTTCTGATGGTGATTTCCTCTCTTCCTCATTCTTTACATTTTTAAGTTGATATTCTTCAATGCAAAGAAATAGAGGTAAACAACAGAATGGGAAAGACTAGAGATCTCTTCAAGAAAATTAGAGATACCAAGGGAACATTTCTTGCAAAGATGGGCACAGTAAAGGACAGAAACGATATGGACCTAACAGAAGCAGAAGATATTAAGAAGAGGTGGCAGGAATACAGAGAAGAACTATAGAAAAAAAGATCTTCACGACCCAGATAACCACGATGATGTGCTCACTCACCTAGAGCCAGACATCCTGGAATGTGAAGTCAAGTGGGCCTTAGGAAGCATCACTACGAACAAAGCTAGTGGAGGTGATGGAATTCCAGTTGAGCTATTTCAAATCCTCAAAGATGATGCTGTGAAAGTGATGCACTCAATATGCCAGCAAATTTGGAAAACTCAGCAGTGGCCACAGGACTGGAAAAGGTCAGTTTTCATTCCGATCCCAAAGAAGGGCAATGCCAAAGAATGCTCAAACTACCGCACAATTGCACTCATCACACACACTAGCAAGGTAATGCTCAAAATTCTCCAAGCCAGGCTTCAACAACACGTGAACTGTGAACTTCCAGATGTTCAAGGTGGATTTAGAAAATGTAGAGGAACCAGAGATCAAATGGCCAATATCCACTGGATCATTGAAAAAGCAAGAGAGTTCCAGAAAAACATCTACTTCTGCTTTATTGACTACACCAAAACCTTTGACTGTGTGGATCACAACAAATTGTGGAAAATTCTTTAAGAGATGGGAATACGAGACCACTTTACCTGCCTCCTGATAAACCTGTATGCAGGCCAAGAAGCAACAGTTAGAACCGGACATGACAGTGGACTCATTCCAAATTGGGAAAGAAGTACATCAAGGCTGTATATTGTCACCGTGCTTATTTAACTTCTATGCAGAGTACATCATGCAAAATGCCAGACTGCATGAAGCACAAGCTAGAATCAAGATTGCTGGAAAAAATTTCAATAACCTCAGATATGCAGATGACACCACCCTTATGGCAGAAAGTGAAGAAGAACTAAAGAGCCTCTTGATGAAAGTGAAAGAAGAGAGTGAAAAAGCTGGCTTAAAACTCAACATTCAGAAAATGAAGATGATTTTCATTTTCAGTCCCATCACTTCATGGCAAATATATGTCTGGTCAAAGCTGTGGTTTTTCCAGTAGTCATGTATGGATGTGAGAGTTGGACTATAAAGAAAGCTGAGCACCAAAGAATTGATGCTTTTGAACTGTGGTGTTGGAGAAGACTCTTGAGAGTCCCTTGGACTGCAAGGAGATCCAACCAGTCCATCCTAAAGGAAATCAGTTCTGAATGTTCTTTGAAAGGACTGATACTGAAGCTGGAGCTCCAGTACTTTGGCCCTTGATGCAAAGAACTGACTCACTGGAAAAGACCCTGATGCTGGGAAAGATTGAGGGCAGGAGGAGAAAGGGCTGACAGAGTATGAATGGTTGGATGGCATCACCAACTCGATGGACATGAGTGTGAGTAGGCTCTGGGAGTTGGTGATGGACAGGGAAGCCTGGCGTGCTGCAGTCCATGGGGTCACAAAGAGTCGTACATGACTGAGCAACTGAACTGAACTGATTCTTCTGTAAGTAACAGTTGTTGCTTCTCCCTAATTTATTTGTATCAGTATGAACTCAAGGATATTTATTTTAATCTTTGGGTTTTAAACCAGCACTATTCTTATTTGTTCTGATGCTCAAATTGTTCCAGCCTTGGCCATTGGGAACTCTTTTAGGTTAAATTCCATGCCTTTTGAGTAAGTTCCCTCTTTTTTGAAAGGGCATTATTTTACTTTCTGGCATTTTATCAACTGTAGCCTTGGAATCCACTTTCTCCAAAGAGGGGGGATTTCTTTTGTTATAGAATGATATTTAAAAATCAAAATTTAGATGCTAAGTTGTATTTTTAGGTCAAAGGATATGGATGTTATTAATGGCTTGGTATACTTGTCAATAGATTCTTTTTCAATAAGGTTAAACTAAATATACTGCCAACAGCAATCTTCCAGTTTTACTAAATCTTGTTGTCAATCCAAATGAATTATCATTCATGTTTCTCTTCCTTCATCCCTCCCTGCCTTTCTTCTTTCCTTCCCTTTTTTCTAATACAGTGAGAAAAAAGTACTTCATTAATTTTCCAATTATAAGCAAGTTTGGGTCTTTCATTCATTCAGCCAAAATGTAGAGATTCTGACTACAAATCAGGTACTGTTCTAGGCACTGGGGATATGGTAATGAGTGTGAGTAAAATTCCTGTCCACACAGAGCTGGGTTTTTGCAGGAGGAAGAGACAATACATAAACTATTCACTGTGCCTGGTAGAAAAATGGAGCAGAAAAGGAGGTGAGGTTCATAGTGAATAATATTTGTGACTTTCAAGTGAGTAGTCAGAGAAAGCTTTGTAAAGTGACCTTTGAACAAAGACCTGAAAAAGTGAGTTTAAGAGCCGGGTGGGACATTTGGGGAGAGTGTGTTTGGAGGCAAAATATAAAGGCCCTGAGAGCAGAGGGTGTATCCTCATGTATTTGGTTACTAATTCTAGTTGCTGTTTTTGTGTCATTTGCCTCTTTATGTCAGTTGCAATTTTTCTTTTGTTCTTTGCATGTTTTTCTCATAAAACTGTATACATTCTTTATAGAACTTTAAAAATACCCATTTTTTTTTTTGTCGTTTGCCATAAATATTTTTTTGGTATCATTTAAACATGTTCTTAAGAACCTGTTTTCAATCTGCTGGCCTTTTCACTTGGGCTTCTTTTATTACTTTGCGGTTACAGAAGTAAACATCTGTCCAAGTTTAGCTAATGATTCAGTTCTATTCCCTTACACTTACCATTAAATTTTTTCCCCTGTACTTAATTACTGACCCATTCAGTATTTCTTTGGTATATGGTATGAGGTGTTGTTCTTCCCCCACCTAATTACTAACTAATTGTCCCAATACCATTTATTAACAAATTTGTGAAGCACCCTTTATTGTATGTTCATTATTATACAAACTACTTCTAGATTATCTCTTTTTTCCCTCCATGCTTTATTCTTGCATGAATACCAGTATCTTTAAAAACAATTTAAACTATATATTTCATCTAATATAGGTCTTCACATCATTCTTCCTTTTCACAATTTCTTTTGTGTTCTCTATTTTTTCTTTCAAATAAAATTTTAGATCCTTTTATCAAACACCAGAAATGTATATTGAAATTTTGATAGAAATCATAAATTATATAAATTAAATGTAAACTATTAACATCTTAATAACACATAATCTTCCTATTCAGGTATATGGGATTCTGCTCCATTTATTCAGTTTTTCTTTTACAGCGATCAGTAGTTGAATGAACTTTCTCATACTAAGACTTTCTCCTTACCTGGAATGGACACCTTGTTCTACTGCTGTCAAGTTCTAAAGATTTCCTCCTTCTGGGTTAGGAGAAGGCTTCAGGGTGGCTAAGGAATCTCATTCGAGGTAGAGCCACACTAGTTTGCCAGCTGGTGGGCTTTGGCCAAGTGACTTTAATAGTTCTCAAAGTGTGGTACCATGCTAGAAGCATCAGCAACACTCAGGAAGTGTTACAAATGCAAATTCTTGGGCCCCTGGGAGCCCTACTGAATAAGACAATCTGGGGTGGGGCCCAGCCGTGTTTGACAAGCTCTCTCGATGATAACTGCTGAATACTCAAGTTTGAGGAATAATACTTTTTTTTCATTAAAAATTCTTTTATTTGGCTGTGCCAGGTCTTAGTTGCGGTAGACAAGATTGTCCGTCTTCATTGGGGGCACGCAGGACCTTTAGTTGGGGCACGTAGTCTTACTTGTGGCATGTAGGATCTAGTTCCCTGACCAGGGCTTGAACCCAGGCCCCATGCATTGGGAGCTCAGAGATTAGCCACTGGACCACCAGGGAAGTCCCTGAGGAATACTGCTTTAAAGCAGTGATTCTTAACCTTGGCTGCACAGTACAGCCATCTAAGGAGCTTCTCAAAAATACTGTGGTGAAGTCGTTGCTCCCTCCCCACCCTCATGCTGATTGAATTGGCCTGGAGTGGAACCAGGTACAGGGTTCCTCTGACCTCCTGCTGGTGACTCGAATGCATAGCTGGAGCTGAGGACCACAGCTCTAAACTGCAGTTCACATGTAAAATGGGAAAAGTGATACTTCGTAGGGTGGTTGTTAAGAACTAAGTGATGCGGCTTAAGGAGTTCAGCGTAGTACTTGCTGTGCTGCCGTGCTCAGTCGTGTCCGACTCTGCGACCCCGTGGACTGTAGCCCACCAGGCTCCTCTGCCCAGGTGAGTTTCCAGGCAAGAATGCTGGAGTGAATTGCCATTTCCTTCTCCAGGGGATCTGCCCAGGAATTGAATCCATAACTCCTGTTTTGGCAGGTGGATTCTCTACCACTGAGCCACCTGGCAAGCCCAAGCACAATGCTTAGCAAATGCTAAAACACTGGACAAATGGTAGTTATTGTTACAGTAATCCTCAGACTTAGCAGATCTGTGCTATGCTGTCATGTCACAAAAGGTACAGGCTTTGGAGTCAGGTTCAGTTCAGTTCAGTCGCTCAGTCATGTCCGACTCTTTGCGACCCCATGAATTGCAGCACGCCAGGCCTCCCTGTCCATCACCAACTCCCGGAGTCTACCCAAACCCATGTCCATCGAATCAGTGATGCCATCCAACAATCTCATCCTCTGTCGTTCCCTTCTCCTCCTGCCCCCAATCCTACCCAGCATTAGGGTCTTTTCCAATGAGTCAACTCGGTGGCTTGGACTTAACCCTCAGTCTAAGACATTTGGAGCTGTGTGATTTTTGGCAAAAGACCTATGCCTCAGTTTCTGCATCTCTAAAAGGGGGGATACATATGATATGGGAATTAAATAAGATCAGGCTTACAAAGCACAATCCCTGGCATCTAGTAAGTGCTCTAAAAACATTGACATTACTTGCAATCATGGTTGTCACTGCTTGTAAAGTTTCTGATGATTCAAACCACATTGATATCTCAAAACGTTTCAAGTTCAGTATACATTTTTTACTGGTTTTCCAGTTATCTCCACATCCAGGGTTTTACTATTTCCTTGTTTTATCTAAGTCTTCTTGAATGTATTGCTGTTTGTTTTGGTGATTTTATCTCATATATATGTAATTTTTAATATAAAAATATATGTATATATTTTAATATATAAAAATATGTGTATATTTTAATATATGTATATATTTTTAATATATATATCAATATATATATATTTTTAAAGAATGCTTCCTTTTGAACTCATAAATGAGCACTTAAGAAGGACCATGAAGTCAGGATTGGCAGGTTGAAAGACATCTCCCTCTGCCTTTTGTTCTTGAAGTTTGTTCCTGTCCTCTCATTCTCTAAACTTTGAGACTTAAAAGCTTTGGGAGAAGTGTGTGAGGAAAGAGGAAAAAGGTGAAGAGGGTGGAATTTAATTTTTTTAAACTTTTTTATATTGGAGTATAGCCAATTAACAATGTTGTGATAGTTTCAAGGGGACAGAAAAGGGACTCAGCCATACAGATACAAGTGTCCATTTGAGGGTGGAATTTTAAATTCTGACTTTGTGGGAGGAGCTTCATGAATAAAAGCATTATTATGTATGTGTGTGGTTTTTTTTTTTAATAAATAAGTTACTGGAACCTATGATTACAGAAACAGTAAAATGCATCTCACACCTTCTTCCTGAACCTACCATGCTGCTTATAAATGTAGAGAACTCATATTTTTAGCAGGTATTTATCAACATTGCCTTGGAAAAATCTGCTAGTAAGACAGAAGCAATTCTCATTAGTCATACAAATAGCTGTCTGTAAAAGTATTTGATTAACCTTTTATAGTATACCTAGTCCTTTTCACAAATGTTTTCATTAATCCCATGAAGTACTATCATGATTTTACAGAGGCAGAAAGTCTCAGAGGTGGTAAGGGACTTAATGTCTCCTAGCTGGTGAGTAGAACTACGTCACAAACCCATGAGTTTTGCATCATGGGTTTGAGAAACCCAGTCTCTTTTTACTAAGCCATTCAAGGGTGAAATCCTCCAGCACATGAAACACTAACCATTAGAGGGAAAACAGTTTTGGTTGTGACCAGAGAAATTAAACCATCTGGCTAGCTAAAACCTAAAAAGGTATTTTTTCTAGTTGCAGTTAGTTCTTAACTGCTGGTCGCTGGTGTCCTGAAATGTGTTGATTCCATGGAGTCAAGAAGTGACTCTTCGCTCTCATCTTTTACTTTCTGCCTGGTCCACTGCTCAGTACAGATCGTTTTGAGCTGCACAGTGTTCACTTATCGGTTGGTTTTAGGGTGCAGCTCATGTACAGATGCATTGTAGCTCTAGTTTCCCATTTTCAGCATGGAGCAGTGCCACGCTAATCTGCTGAGTTGTCTACAGCTTTCCTGTCAAACAGTGCTAAGGCTCCTTGGAAGCTCAGGGACAATCAGCGCACCAACACACCGATCCTTGGCTTGTTTTCTGACTCAGGAGAGCTGTTGACATCTAATGCAGTCACTCTCTTTAAAGTATCAAGCTAATGCTCCTAAGTTCCTCTTACAGTCAGTCTTTCCCCCAAAAGGTGGCGATGGCATGATTCAGAACATCCATTTAGCTACACTGGGTTCAGGCTGCAAGGCTCCAGCATCCTGGAGCCCATCTACCCAGCAGGCTCCTTTGCACTGGCCAAGAGTAACAGTGTATCTGCACTTTCCTGAGCGAGTCCCCAGGATCTGGCCAATACTTTACAACACACATGTTCATTCACACGATCCTAGGGACTAAGGCTATTCATCTGTATCCTCTACAATTAGCATGTGCCAGGTGCTCAGCAAAGTTCTAATTGAATGGATTCTCAGCTTTCTGTTGAAATTCATGTCTATCAGATGGAATTATCCATTTTTAGGTATTTCTTATTTTTATCAACTGTAATATAGGCCCTAGCCATACCATCTGGATAAGTATCTTTAAAAATACCATTTATCTAAACATATGGAGCAAGATTCCTACTAGTTCAGGAATTATTCACAGGGCAATTACTGCCAATACTGCCAGTGTTGCAGGGAAAGAAAATTACAGCTAGAGCAGTGGCTGTTGGTGCTTTGCCAGTGGGGAACAGGGGTTAAAGGTGCTTTATTTTCCACAATAATCTGCATATAGTTAGCGCTTCTGTACTGTACACTTAAAAACAGTCAGGATGGTAACTTTTATGATTTTGCCACAGTAAAAATAAAGTATTTAAAAAATTTCCTAGACAGTGCTAGAGATCTTCAGAATACTTGGGGAAAAAAAAAATCAGAGAAGCTCTTGCATCTCATTGGAAACTCACTGCTAGACTACAATAAAAAGTTAATCTGGTTAAGTTAACTATATACAAGTTAATCTGGTTAAGTCCAAGCTTTTTCAAAGAACTTGCAAAACCCTTCGCAGTCTGGCTTTTGTTTCATTATACCTGAAGTCACACTAGTTAGCATTTTTTCAGTTCCTCAAACTGGACCATTTCCTTTTACCTTTGGGCTTTGCCAATGGCTGTGCTCTATGCCTCTAATGCTTTTCTACCATTTTTATTCTGCCCCACCCTAATTTATTCTTCAGAGCTCTTTAGGGAGACGTTCTTTAAACTACCTAACGAAGTTTTGGCCTCTTGCTATCCCTCTGGATCAATCCATTGATCCATCCACATTCTCACAGAAGTCTGGATTTTTCCTTTGTAGCATATAATACAACTGTATTTGTGTAACTATGTAATATCAGTCTCTCACACAGGACTGAAAGTTCCATGAGGTAGGGACTGTTTCCTGTAAACCACTGTATTCCCAGGGCTCTGGCAGCTTGTATAAAGCAGGTATTCGGTACTCTCCTACCAGGCACAGCCTTTTATCCCACAAACTTATCTTACAGATCTTCTCAAAGGAGTGGGCGGAGAGGAACATAAAGTTTGTGAGCTTGGTGGTGGAGACAGTGGTTGAACAGCCGGAGAGATGAAAGAGTTTAGGGGTGGTTTAGGTGGGGAGGCAAGAAGGGAGTAATGAGGACGTTCATTTAACGAGTTTCCCCTCCACTCCCGCAACACCCCATCCCCTCCCAAACCAGTCATTCAACAATAAATAATCATGCGTTCCATTTCTTTGGGGAATAAGGTAAACCTCAGATTACAGAACCAAGGAAAATAATTTTGCAGAATTGGAATGAAACCAGTCACAATTCAACTGCGTTAGATTTCAACACAGAAATGATGGTGTTCCTCCAGTTTTCAACCTGGGAAGCTGACACTCCTCCAAGATGTGGATGGACTGTAAATACACTTCTTCCTGCTTTCAGCCACTGAGAGAGAAGTCCTCCCCTGACGGACCAGCACTATTTCTTTTTCGCTGCTCTTTTCCCTTCTCCTTTCCTTGGCTTCTCCTTTCCACGAAGCTTCTTCAGACGCAGCTGCTCATCCCTAAAGTCCTGATGTTCGTCTCTGAAAGGAGAAAGAAAAAAATAATTAGCCAGTATTTTTACCAGACTGGAAAAGGACACCTGTCTAGAATGTTCCCTTAGGTGGTTCTGGTTATCACACTCTGACTTCTACAGCTTAGTGAACAGAAAGGACAGGGAGCCCATGATGTACAGACAGGCTGCGTTCCCAGAGTTCATTTCTAAATCAGTTTCCCATCACAGAAGCAAGGTCACAAACAGCAGTTAATTGCCAAGCCCATCGTGTAAACCGATATAACTAGGATTCAACACTAATAATTGCCCCAGGTTTCCCTGTAATACTAAGACTATACACTGACGGGGGCAGAAAGTGGGTATAAGCTTCAGTAGCTACACGAGACCCTGGGAGGCCCAGGGATCAGCACCTACTACCAAAGGGAGAGGTGTGGAGGAAGCTGCCTGGATGAGAGTGGAAGAGTCACACAGAAGGCTGCTGGGGAGTCTCCGGCAGAAGGAAGCTGGATCAGCAAAGAGGAGCTCTACAGACAGGTCCTCGAGGGATCAAGGAGGCCAGGGCTGTTTGCACATATGAATGGGGTGTAAGATGAAGACTGCCTGTACTGTATAAAAATGTCTGCATTTTACAATCAAACATGGTCATTCCTCAGTATCCTTGGGGGACTGGCTCTAGGACCCCCCCCACCAGAGATACCAAAATCCACTGATGCTCAAGTCCCTTATACAGCATAGTGTTAGCATATAATCTACACACATCCTCCTGTATACTTTAAATTATATATAAAGAGTTGCCAGTGCACGGCAAATTCAAGGTTTGGTTTTTAGAACTTTCTGGAATTTTTTTTTTCACGAATATTTTCAATCTGTGGTTGGTTGAATCTACAGATAGCTAACCTGGGGATACGGAGGGCCTAAAACAGTATAGTGTTTCAATATGTAAGCTCTGGAACCCATGCGACCCTGGGTTCAAGTCACAGCTCCACCATCTAGTAGCTGTGTGACCTTGGGTGAGGATCCTTCCCTCTCTGCACCATGGTCTCTTCATCCATGTAAGTGTGGATAGTAGTAAACTAACTAAATGTAAGAGAGCGGTTTCCTGGACCCAATCTTTAACTCCTGATGCTGTTTTTTTAGGGCTTCCCTGGTAGCTCAGCTGGTAAAGAATCTGCCTGCAATGCAGGAGACCCTGGTTCAATTTCTGGGTCCAGAAGATACCCTGGAGAAGGGCATGGCAACCCACTCCAGTATTCTTGCCGGGAGAATTCCCATGGACAGAGGAGCCTGGTGGGCTACAGTCCACAGGTCGCAGAGTCGGACGTGACTGAGCGACTAAGCATACACAGCACAGCTGCTTTTTAATTTTTTTTATTCTTTAATTTTTGGCTGTGCTGTGTGACTTGTGGGATCTTAGTTCCCCAGTCAGAAATTGAACCCGGGCCCTCGGCAGTGAAAGCTCAGAGTCTTAACTGCTGGACCACCAAGGGATTCCCCCAGGTTGTTTTAAAAAATAGATAGGTTTTATAGGGTTGGATGTTTCATTCCATGAACATGATAGCTACAAAAGACCTCTCTGGGATTAGCTATGTGCTGTGCTTTGCTTAGTCACTCAGTCGTGTTGAACACTTTGCGACCTGATGGACTGTAGCCTGCCAGGCTCCTCTCTCCATGGGGATTCTCCAGGCAAGAATGCTGGAGTGGGTTGCCATGCCCTCCTCAGGATTAGCTATGATTGCCCTCAAGTAAGTCACTTTCAAAAAAGCAGCCAGAGTAATTTTTCTGAGACGTAAGTCAGACCATGTCACTCCTCTGTTCACAGCCTGGCAAATCGCTCTCTGCTTTCTCAGCCCCCTTCACAACCTTCCTCCTGTCCCATGGCTTTCCCTTCAGCCTGTGAGGCTCCTGGAACAGACGAGGCATATTCCTCAAGGCCTTTGCTCTGCTTTGGTCTCTGCCTTGAAAGCTCTTCCTTGGGTGCCCCCAGCTCACTCTCCACCCTCAGCCTCTGCGGAAACCTCGTCTTCTCAGCGAGGCTACCCTGACCGCTCTGTTTAGTACTGTGACCCGTGCTCGCCCCCCCAACTGAGGGCCCAGGCATCACTCTTGATCCTGCTCAGCTGGCTCTACTATTTTTTCCCCCTGCATCACATTCAGCTTTGTAACATACCACATAATTTACTTACTTAGTATGTTTTCCCCTCTCTTCTTCCCTCCTGTCAATCATTTCTGACAACCCCCCAGGCAGAAAGAAAATTCCAAAGGCAGGGGTCTTTGTGGATGAACTGCCCAAGCATCTGCTTGATGGAATGAGTCACTGTTTTTGAGACCCTGATTCCCTCCCCGTTTTGTAGGTCTTTGTAAGATTTTCTTTATTGAAGTTCGTCTGCTTTCATCCTGCCTGACTCCTCAGGAGGCCTTGCGGTAGAGGCACCATTTACCGTAACTAGTGACTACATACGTGAAAATAATTGTGCTTCTCCACGGATAACTAAAGCTAAGTGTTTTTCCTCTGTCCCCAAAGATAGTTGAGGCTTTATTTTTCAGACAAATGGGGAGCAGCAGCAAAAAAGTAAATTAAAATAACTGAAGGTAATTTTGGTATGGGTTATGATTTTCTACTCAGGACACGTGTCTTTCAGTATTTTATTTGGGGTAAGAATAAAATTAGTTTTTATGTTTTGAGCCAAGACTTTAGGGAGATAATCCCAAAAGCAATTCCAGAAACTCAAAATACATCATGGATTATCATCTCTAGTGATATATTAACTAAGAAAATCTATTTTGTTCATAGAACACTTCCCTTGTGCCCATCTTAAATGCCTGCATATGGAAGGTACTGAAAAAAAAAAAGTTGGGTAAATGAATGTACCAATCTCTAGTTATTGGGAATGAACTGTTAATCTTATTATATTAGAGCTAACAGTCCCAAATTAATTTTTGTAACATCGCCCTAAGACAATTAAAACATGTTAAATTAAAAAAAAGTCGGCATTTAACTTTATACAATTATGTACTGTTTAAATTCGTGTATAATGAACATGTATTCGTTTGGTAATTAAGACATTTTTTAAAAGAAAAATGATCACAGGGGTATTTGATCTTTTTTCTTTCTAGAGCAGCATATCACCTCAAGCGCCCACTTCCTATGCATGCACAAACATACAAATGCATGGTGGAAAGAGCCCACTACTGTTACTATTATATGTTATTATCCTATTATAATATCGATTACCTATTACCCGTAAAGGTAAACTTCAGCTTTAGTATACCAAAAAGGGTACCAATTAAAAATGCCCAAAGAGGGTGAAAGGAAATAAGAAATACAACAAAACTGCCATCAGGAAAGAAAGGAGGCTTCCCCTTGCCAGTTAGGAAGCAGGTCGGCTGCACCCTTTCCATCTGACCAACGGGATCTGCTCAGTGTGTGGACCTGTTTCCTCTGCATCCATTGAGCGCTCTTAGATTAATGACTAAGTCACAGTCTCTCTATAGCTCAGTATCTAGTCAATGGTAGTTGCATCATAGACATAATTAAGTTATGTCTTCCAGTAAGTGCATTTTCCTTTTTTTTTAAGTATATATACTCATTATGGATATTTTGAAAGCTTTCTTCTCCCACCACTGTACCTTTTGAACTACCTGGGCACTATTATAAGAACCAAAAAACTATAAAAATAGAAAGGCTAATTTTTTTCCCTTTCTGATCTATTAAACAAATCTCCTATAGGTTACTCTTTGTGTTTTTTTGTTGTTGTTGTTACCTGTAGAGGCCAAGAAAACGTAGTATCCCCATGAGTGCAAAGTAAGTGTTGTGATTTGGATACCAGTCATAAGTCTCTTTCCTCTTGGCCAAAGGCTGCTCACTGAACAGCTTCACCACTTTCATGGATTTGGAATCAGTAGGCCTGGCAACCTCACCGAACAGCCGGGCACTCAGACGACTCATGCGCAGGGCATATTCTGAAAGTGAAGACATTTCTTGAGCAGCAAGGAACAAGAGGCCCTATAGAAAAATGAGAACACAAACGGTTCATGTTAAGAAATCCCCAGATTATCTAAGGAATGCTTTACAAAGTGAAAACACAGCGAGCCACCCATGACTTAGTTCATGTTGGCAGGACATGCCTTGGGGTTAAGAATTATCCACAGTTCAAGTGGTTATTTCCTTTGCATGCTTTCCGCTCGCATCTTTTACGTTTGGTGTTCGCGTATGATTATTCCTGTGCTGTAATGCCCTTTTTACAATGAACGATTTTGTGATTTAATAGGTTATTTACTGATAGTCAGCTCACCTATTTGTAGGCTAGATGAGGACAGGGGAACAAGTTATCCAGCCACAGCATCTGTTATTATACCTTCAGAAAATACCGACCTCAGCACTCTGCAGAATAAACACGCTGACTGCTTGCCATCTAAAGGTTTAATCATGGTGGAGAAGTAATTATGCTGTTGTCTTTATTATCAGCCCTTTGAACACTGTTCTCCTCAAGGGCTCCAGATGGCTCTGAAAACAGCTAATGAGTTATGAGGTCATTTAGCCTCTAGGTTGCTGGATTGGATTCTGCCTAGAGACTGAGAGCCAGTTGGGAAAAACAGAGATAGTAGTCGTATAGGAATTAACTCGATGGCTCAAAAGATTCATTTTATTCCGGAATAAAAGGCATTTATGAATTGTGATGTGACGTGTCTTATCTTCCATCTTAAATATTCTGTTTTAATGAAAACTTGCTAAATTCGTATTAGCTGAAAACAGTAACTTTTTCTTTGGAGGCATAGAATGGTGAAATAGTATAAGAATAGTATCTGCAATATGCAGAAATTACAGGTAATATATATTGAAGATTATATAAGTGATACATTAAAAATCAAGACTTCACAAGTACTATACCAATATTTTGTAACTATAAATGGAATATTACCTTTAAAAATTGTACATCACTATAGGGTATATCTGTAATATTACCTTTAAAAATTGTACATCACTATAGGGTATATCTGTAACATATAATATTATACTTCAGCTATAATTCAATTACAAAAGTAGTAGAGAGTTTCTTATATTAGAAAAAAGAATGATGCTAGTAGACTAACTCTCCATTTTAGTTCAAACGTAAGGGTAACTGTCAGCAGAGTATACTAATTTACATAAACTTTTGTAGTGACATGAGAGTTTTGTTGACTAAGACAGTATCCTGGGAGACAGTTTATCTAGGATGAAAAGGAGCTGACCTCTGAATAGAAAAAAGGCATCAATCTATCTTGAAAAACCAATGGAAGAAATACATTAAAAAAAACTCTCCTAAACAGGAATGCTGCCAAGTAAATTTCAAAATTTCTCTGGCAATTTAGATACCCAGTATTTAAAGAACTTTTCATGTCCATTCCAAGATCCACTGAAAGAGCCTAAAGGATGACCTGAAACCAATTTCAGGTCAATCTCTAACCAGTTACCTTCTGAAAACCAACCAAGCAATCTTGGGCCAACAGTGCCACCTGAAGGCCAGCAATGGGAGAACACTCAGGTCCAAGGTCTCCCTGCCCATCTCCCCTCCAAGCCGGAATCTGTGCAAGCCTTTCTCCTTTCAGCACTCTCTGTTCCAGGATTCCCTTCTTTGCCAACTCTTGCTCCACTGTGGATAGGGATGGACTGGGGTTGTTAGGGCTAGGTTTATAATTTCATCAATGAGAAAAAGTCACTAACAGTTTAACATATAAAGAGAATATAATAACGTATCAGGTTTTGCACATTACCAGAATTTGCCTTCAGAAGCTACAAAAAGTTTCTTTGCATGCATTATCTTTTCTCTTCCCTCCACCCTTCAGTTCAGTTCAGTCGCTCAGTCGTGTCAGACTCTTTGCGACCCCATGAACCGCAGCACACCAGGCCTCCCTGTCCATCACCAACTCCGGAGTTCACCCAAAATTGGGTGAACAATTATCTATTCTCTCTAAATATCAGTTTCCCTTTTGAAAAACAAAGCTTGCAGGACTGTGTGAGAAATAAAACAGTGGCACTGAATAAATGGCAAACTAAAAAAAGCAAAAACCTCAACGTGCTTGGTATTCATACATTCTATACACAGACACATTTGTTTGTTCCTCGTCCTCATTTAACCACGCACAAAAGGAGATGCATACGCCATGCAGCTGAACCTGTGCCTCCCTGGAATGGGATCCTCACTTACAAACACTGACACCCAGGGAAACACAGGGGAGGGGACCACAGCTTGGCAGTAAGGAGGGACTCACCAGGATTGTGGTCACTGAAACCATCACAGGATGCTAAGTCATCTCCATGTCAACCTTGGAAGGCAGCAAAGTACTGGGACACATAGCTCATGGATAATAAGGTCTCTTATCATGGGTTTGGGTAAACTCCAGGAGTTGGTGATGGACAGGGAGGCCTGGTGTGCTGCGATTCATGGGGTCGCAAAGAGTCAGACACGACTGAGCGACTGAACTGAACTGAACTGAGAATCCAATGGAGGGCTTCCCTAGTAGTCCAGTGGTTAAGAATCTGCATGTCAATTCAGGGAACATGGGTTTGATCCCTGGTCTGGGAAGATTCCATATGCCATGGGGCAACTAAGCCCATGTGCTGCAATTGGTGATCTCGGGCACTAGAGCCTGTGCTCTGCATCAGGAGAAGCCACCTCAATGAGAAGCCCGAGGACTGCTACTAGAGAAGAGTCCACATGCAGCGATGAAGAACCAGTGCGGCAATACATAAGTAAAAAAATAGAAAGATTTGTTAAAAAAAAAAAGAATCCTATGGAGATGGTCATATCACAAACTCCAAGTCCTAGAACTTTTCTGATAGAGAAAGAGAATAAGCCTCTCCAAACCTGAAACATTTACTAGAAACAAACGAGCACTTGCCAAATAGAAGCAAACAAAACGGCTGTAACAATTACCCGTTACTGCTTTGTAGCCTCTTACAGAGCACAGACCTATATGTTTCTGATGAAGGATGGCATAGGTGCTAGGTAATCCTTTCTTTCACATAAACTAAAACAGCTCAGAAGTTCTGCTGTCCATAAATACTGGTCCTGAGACTGGAAAACTGCCACTCTTTACTAGCTTTGATTTTTTTTAAGATTGGGAAAGCCTTACCTAGGACTTTTCAGGATCCTCGTATGTCTCTTTCCAGAAACTTTCAACTTTATCTTAAAAACAAACAAACAAAAAAGAACATGATTACTGTGTGAAAGACTTTAAGGTAAATGGCAAGTAAATTAGATTTTTATCCACACGAGGCCACTTAAAATATCAAATTTTCTTTAAATGTGAACTAAATAAAACAGTATCATGAAGAAAAATTACCTGGATTGAAAATGCTAAGTAAAAACGAATTACTGAAATGTGTCAGAGCAAGACACGTTAAGTTCACAGAGAAAATGTCCATATTTTTGCTTTAGCATATAAGGGTAAGTTTCTGTATCTTTCTGATAGGTCTGATGCAGTAAAAAGCTCAGGTTTGTACAGTAACTGGTTTTGGATTATGTTTGCCTTTTTTCTTTGAAAAATGTGGATGATGTGCAAGAGTTCTTAATCTGGGTATCCTTCAGTGTGGTGAATCTCAGGGAGCTGTATTTAGAAGCATATGCTGAAACCTGTGTGTGTGTAAATTCTGCTGGAGAGGCAGGCTTCTCAAAAACCACTGGCTAGTGGACAGTGCCAGCTTTGGAGTACAAAAGCTGGCTGGAATTTTGCCTTTGCACTTTAATGGTCATATCGTGTTTGTAGTAGTATGTATTCTTTGCCTTCCTTTTCTCATCTAGTACAGGACAGTTATGCTATCTCACTGCCTTGCCAGGGTGACAGGCAGAAGTCAGCACAATGCCTCCCCTAAAAGTCATCAGGCAAGGAAGTGGCACACTGTGCACACGTGTTTCACACACAAAAACCAATCTAGACACAATGCTTTATTATTTTTAAAGCCTGGTGCTGATTATTTGACTGGGTCTCAGAGACATGAACGACTCTTAATGTAGGTCAAGCTTTACTCATTTCAACAAAAACATCCCCAACCCCCTCCGACTGCCTGGATCACACCTCCTTACTGTGATGGAAGCAACAGTGCCAAGCTGGGCTTTTCGCTAATATATTTAGGCTGATACAACTTATCTGCATTACCCCCGACTTCCACACACCTAAGGCCGACTGATGAGCATAGAAACCGAGCCTTGAATGCTGCCTGATCAGAGTAATTCCTCTCCTGGGCCGCAAAGGAAACTACGCTAGGGCCCTTCGTTTGTTAAATTCACCAAGTTAAGCAGGAGAAGGTCAAGTTGTTCGGGTGATACCTGTGAAATCTCCGATCTGGTTAATCAAATTGACTCGTCCTATTCTTGGCGACTCTACAAGGTTGGAGACCCCCGCTCGGTCTCTAAAGCCATCGCCCACAACTCACTACAGAGCCCCCCCCCCCCAAAAGTCACGTACGGCCTTACCTACTTGTGACCTTCTCTCCCGTGGGCCCTTTTCCCGGAAGGCCCGCCCCCAGCCCGCCCCCAGCCCGCCCCCAGCCCGCCCCCAGCCCGCCCCCAAGTGCCCGCCGGAGATTCCCGCGGAGAGCAGTAGAGAAACGGAAGCGTGGTGGCTAGAGAGGAGTCTTAGGGAACGACCCGGAACTCTTAACGGCGTACCTGGCGCCTGCGCAGTGAGAACAGCGCCTCCAGGTGTGCGGAGGACTGACGGGGACGCAGGTTCAGGTGCGAGAGGCCTGGTTTTCATGGACTGTCCTGCAGGGTTCGCTAATTGTATTTTGTTGGAAATGGCTCTAGCACGGACCTCCCAACCTCTGAAATAGTGTTTATACGTGTTCCTTGTCGGGGAGAATGAAATGCGTTTGTTTTTTCTTTTCCTCCTTCCGCTTTGTTTCTGTGTGTTTTCTTTCTCTTTTCATCCAGCTTGGGCCTTGACGTACTCCAAGCGCACTGCTTGACTTGTAGGGGCTGAGGAATCTTCTGACTCACCAGGAGTGCCATTCCCCTCCCTCCGGGAGGCTATTCTTAATACCCCCTTTCCTGGGTTAGGGGCGCTGTTTGGAGCACTCTCTCTCTCTTTCCACCCACTGCCCTGGAAGCTGCTTCAGAGAGTTGACGGGCTATCTGCCTGACTCCTCAGTGTTTATCTAGACCCTCTTGGCAGTATTTCACTCCCTAAGAGATCTGCTCTCAAGCAAGCCACATAGGTATTGAATTGAAGCATTTGTTGAATGTTTGATAGTTCTACTGAAAACATTACTTATTTTCTGAGCATTATTTAAGGCCTGTCATAAATACTCTAAAAATGTACCCTGGGAAAATGCAAATCAACAGCGTGCTATATACCTAGACACCCTCTTCCCTTCTACAGAACTTTGTATTATTAACTTAGGTTTTGGCATCTTATCAATATGTGCTTTAGAGTTTGTTTCTATCAAGTTAAGTTTTGACATGTTATCAACCTATGATAACAAGTAGCCTTGTTAACTCGGGTATGGCTTAAGAAGTTGTCACAGGGTGTAATGAGTATAGCATGTGTAACTCAGTCCAAAAAATATACTGGGTGGGAATTTCACCTTGTCTTGGATTGTTGGCTTCCCCTGAATATTGGCTGTTAGAAAGTTTAAAACCAAATTTGCAATGGTCTCATGGCAAGAGCTATTATGTGTGTATTTCCATAAACAAATATAAATCTTGTTGGCTCTGTATTGTGTGTCTTCGATTTTCCCCTTTTTTTGGCCTGTTTATGAGTTGTATTATCAGAATGTTTTGTGAATCTCTGTCAACTATCTTAATTTTTTCTTAAAATATAACAAGGCTTACTTTACACTATGACTCCTATTAAGTTAATTTCATAGGGATCATACTATTTTCTAGAGCCTACTGTAATGAAATACCACAAGCTTGGTGGCTTCAAACATCAGAATTTTATTCTCTCACAGTTCTGGAGACCAGAAATCCAAAATCAGTATCCTCAACCCAAAACCAAGATGTTTGGCAAGGCTGTGCTCCTTCCTGAGGCTCTGGAATAGAATCATTTCTTTGACTCTTCCAGCTTCTGGTGGTTGCTGGCACTCATTGACTTATGGCCACATCATTCCAGTCTTAAAGGCCAGAATCTTCAAATAGCTCCCTGCTTCCTCTTTACATCACCTTCTTCTTGATGTGTATCAGATCTCCTACTGCCTTCCTCTTAGAGGAATATGTGTAATTGCATTTAGGGCCCACTTAATAACCCAGGATAATCTCCCCATCTCAAGATTCTTAATTTATTCACATCTGCAAGGGCCCCTTTCCCATATACAGTGGGATTCACATCTTCCAGGGATTAGGACTGGCAACCTCAGGGGGACATTTTCCTGTCTACCACAGAGTTAGAAACAGCAAGTCTGTGATACTGACCTGTAGAAACTGTTACTGACCGATGGGGAAATTTAAATATTAGGGTGGGCAAACTAATGGAACAGTAAAATTTAACCTCCTGTGGACATTAACTTCCAGATCTTTGTTCACCCACTTGTACCTCCAAGCTAAAGCTTCCTTAAAGACATTTGTTATAGGTAGAAATTGCCTCATGTATTTCTCTTTTCTGAAACCCAGTGTTTTAAAATTGTGGGTTATGAATCACTAGTTGGTTGTGAAATCAATTTAGTGGGTCGTGAGCAGCCTTAAAAGATGTTGGAATAGGAAATATCAAAGTGCATCGCATGTAGTAAGGGTAATTATTGTTTCATGAAACGATATGTATGTGTGTATTGGATCATGATATAAATATACTGCTTCCTCTAGGATTGTAGAAGGCATCTGCTGTAGGCAAATTCACTATTCATCATACTCTATGGCAAGTTTTCCTTACTGTTGCAGCCAGAATTAAAGTTCACATCAATTGAAGTTCTTATTGTGTGGAATAGTCTACAGGGCAGGTGGATACCTACTCCCTCAAGTATAAGTTAATTTACAGAGCTTTATTTCTATAAGTGTTCTTCCCCAGTGTTGGATAGGTTCTTTTATCTTATTTCTGCATTTGTAATAGTTCTTTTCTCAATTTACAAAAGAAAGATGCACTCCTCACCAGGGTGTAAAACCCTCCAGTATAACAAGCAAAAATATTCAAGATGTTTGGGGAGAAGCTTCTTCCCCCCACTCCCGATCATTATTTGTATTTATTAAAAACTTTTATAGTTTTGTATTGAGGTATAGCTTATTAACAATGTTTTGTGGTAGTTTCAGTTGAACAGTGAAGGAACTCAGCCATCCATATACATGTATCCATTCTCCCCTAAACCCCCGTTCTCATCCATGCTGGCATGTAACATTGAGTCCATGTGCTATACAATAGGTCCTTGCTGGTTATCCATTCTGAACATAACAGTGTGTACATGACCTTCCCAAACTCCCTAACTATCCCTTTCCCCTGGCAACCATAAGTTCATTTTCTAAGTCTATGAGTCTCTTTCTATTTTGTAAGTTAAGTTCCTTTGTGTAATTTCTTTTTCGATTCCACATATAAGGGATATCATACGATATTTCTCCTTCTCTGTCTGACTTACTTCACTCAGTATGACACTCTCTAGGTCCATCCTTGTTGCTGCAAATGACATTATTTCATTCTTTTTAATGGCTGAGTAACAGTGTTGGAGAAGACTCTTGAGAGTCCCTTGGACTGCAAGGAGATCCAACCAGTCCATCCTAAAGGAGATCAGTCCTGGGTGTTCATTGGAAAGACTGATGTTGACGCTGAAACTCCAATACTTTGGCCACCTCATGCAAAGAGGTGACTCATTGGAAAAGACCCTGATGCTGGGAAGGATTGGGGGCAGGAGGAGAAGGGGACGACAAGAGGATGAGATGGTTGGATGGCATCACTGACTCGATGGACATGGGTTTGGGTAAACTCCGGGAGTTGGTGATGGACAGGGAGGCCTGGTGTGCTGCGATTCATGGGGTCGCAAAGACTCGGACATGACTGAGCGACTGAACTGAACTGAATATTCCATTGTATACATGTGCAACATCTTTTTCTGTTCCTCTGTCGATGGACATTTAGGTTGCTTCCATGTCTTGGCTATTGCAGACAGTGCTGCAGTTAGCATTGGGGTGCATGTATTCTTTTAGATCATGTTTCTCTCTGGGTATATTCCCAGCAGTGGAATGACAGGGTCATATGGCAGCTCTGTTTTTAATTTTTTTAAGGGACTTCCATACTGTTCTCCATAGTGGCTATACCATTCCTACCAATAGTGTAGAAGGGTTCCCTTTGGGAGAAGCTTTCTTTAATGATCAATCAAGACAACGTAAATCTTTCTTAGGCTTCCGTCTTTTCCCATCTTGCATATATTCCAGATAAGGGTGAAGTAAACTCTTAGATATGGTAACTGGATATTTGTTGTGACTTTATGAAATCAGACTGTGTGAGTGTGAATGGAGGGAATGATAGTAATTTTCCTTTAATCATCACATCTCTTTTATCTTCTGTGGTTAAGAAGTGTATTGTTATTGAAGGAGAGTCTGTTGAGAGCAGAGCAAAACTGACATTGAAGAAAATATTGAACCCTAATTTTTTTTCACATATATAAACATAAGCAAAAAATTTTTTTCAGCTAGTCTCAATGCTTATCTGTAGGATGTGTTGTTATCTGGAAAGGAAAGTGACTTTAAACAACTGAAGGAGTGAAGGGATTCTTTACCCAGGGATTGAACCCAGGTCTCCTGCATCACAGGTGGATTTTTTACCAGCTGAGCCACAACGAAGCCCAAGCATACTGGAGTAGGTAGCCTATCCCTTCTCCAGCGGATCTTCCAGACCAAGGATCTTCCAGACCCAGGTCTCCTGCATTGCAGGCAGAGTTTTTACCAACCGAGCTATCAGGGAAGCCCTCTTTTAAATATAATATGAATTATTTTAAGAGACCTTCATATTTTTTTCACATTACGTAGAATAATCTGCAAAAACATCATGCATAATTTTATTTGCTTATTTTTTTGATGACCACTTTTGGTACCACCTAAAATCATTTTGTGTACACCCATCAGTGCCTTAATTTTATTTTAGATTTGGCATGTGGTGTTCAATGAAATTTAAAATATACTGTGAAAATCACAGATCACTAAATAGTTCCTGTTCTCTCTCTTTCCAGGCATAAGATTGTAGTTCATTTCATGCCAGTTCTTGGAGTTGGGTAAGGCCATGTGACCACCTATGGCCAGTGGGTTATACACAGAAGTGAAGTGTTGCCTTTACCCATATGAAACTCTCTGGAGCTCTCCTTTCCCTCTGGTACAGAGGATCATTGCTTTGTCAGCCTTGAGAGTTGTGAGTGATTATGAGGAACAGATCCTGTTCTGCCAGCCACAGTGTACACCTAGCTTAGGTTAGAAAGAAGCCTTTGTTGTTTGAAGTCGTACAATTTTGTTTTTTGTTACGGCAGCATGGCATAGCCCATCCTGTCTGATACACTTATTTTATCAAATTCTGTCATGAAGTACATAAATACATCCCTGTTTAACAATTTCTACCTCTTATTAACAATAAAATTATGTGCTAGGTGCTAGACTGATTTGTTTTTAACAGCATGTGCTTTTATTCTTCATTAAATATAAGGGGAAATATTTATTATTATTAAAAGAAAACTGCTTAGAGTATTACAGAACTTTTATGTGATTTTTACTTAGTTATTCCTGAAAGTTGAAAACCAAATTTAAGTATATACGTGGACATACTTATTAAAGGGATACTGTGATTTAAAAAAACATTCTAATTCATAAATAGTATTTATTTTGTTTTACTACTGTGAATTAGCATATTAAAAAGCAGAGACATTACTTTGTGAACAAAGATCCGTCTAGTCAAGGCTATGGTTTTTCCAGTAGTCATGTATGGATGTGAGAGCTGAGCTATAAAGAAAGCTGAGCGCTGAAGAATTGATGCTTTTGAACTGTGGTGTTGGAGAAGACTCTTGAGAGTCCCTTGGACTGCAAAAAGATCCAACCAGTCCATCCTAAAGGAGATCAGTCCTGGGTGTTCATTGGAAGGATTGATGTTGAAGCTGAAACTCCAATACTTTGGCCACCTGATGTGAAGAGCTGACTCATTGGAAAAGACCCTGATGCTGGGAAAGATTGAGGGCAGGAGGCGAAGGGCATGACAGAGGATGAGATGGTTGGATGGCATCGCTGACTCAATGGACATGGGTTTGGGTGGACTCTGGGAGTTTGTGATGGACAGGGAGCCATGGCATGCTGCAGTTCATGGGGTCGCAAAGAGTCGGACATGACTGAACGACTGAACTGAACTGAACTGAACTGTGAATTAAGTGATGACAAAATGCATAGATTTTTATTCCTGGTTTTATAACATTATAAAATGCATAAACTAACTCTGTTAGTTCTTATTAATACATCATTTTAGTTTTGATTGGTTTTAATAATTGAACTTACATATTTTATAATCTATTTCCCAGTTTTTAGAAAATTTGCATCAAATACACATACTAACACATTTATTGGAATTGAAAATTGTCACACTTTTTCTCAAAGTTAATTTCATTTAGATGATTGGTTTGAAAATGAACTTTGCTAATTCGATTATGTGGTCAACAGCACATTTTCTCCAAATTGAATAAATTATATCTGCAGCCCCTCCAGGGTTCAGCAAAAACATATAAAGTACATGATGTAATGAAAGTGTTTTACAAAAAATATTTTGCGGAGAAGGAAATGGCAACCCACTCCAGTATTCTTGCCTGGAAAAGTCCATGGACAGAGGAGCCTGGTGGGCTGCAGTCCATGGGGTTACATGACTGAGCACGCATGCATGAGGGTGGAGGGAGATGGGTTGGTAGCAATAAACTGGTAGAACTAAAAATATATATATATATTTTGCATTAAATTAATAATGTTTCCATTTTGCTAATCCTTTAAAGGTTATTTCAGGTAAGGCAAGATACTTCTAAATGAGAACAAAAGAAATATGGATTTGGTAAATCTTAGTATTGCTTTTTTGGTTTATTTCCCAGACATTGTGAAAATGAATAGCAATGATGCCTGGATAATAAATTCTTTTTCTCTTAACTCAAATTTTAGATTCTGTTTTGGAGGTAACAGCCTCTCCATTGTTTACTAGTTATGTTATTTTGAATTGCAGAAATTTTATGTTTTTCCTTATATTAGCATCTGTGGTAGGAATCTTAGCAGCAGACAGTAACTGCTCCAGGTCAATATAGTCTTTTAAAAATCACATTGAAAACAATTCTTTGTTTTCAGAAAAATTTGAGAAACTAGTGAAGTTGTCAGTTGATAGATCATCACAAATAATTTTTATGATAGATTTCTATATAATCGTTTGCGTCTAACTTGGGATGAATTTAAGGAGTTGGGTAATATTGCTATGACCTAGCTTTTTCCATTCCCATCTACTTGCTCCTATTAGCAAAGTTTCTCAGTGCTTATGTCAGCACAACTAAAAATAGAATTGATGCTGTCTCATTCAAGCAATAAGTAATAGTTGTACATGGATACATTAAATCAATGGGGAAAACTTCTGTCAAGAGATGTGTTAAATTTTTTGTTGTTTATAAGCATTCACCTCTGACGGCAAGGAGATCAAACCGGTCAATCCTAAAGGAAATCAACCCTGAATATTCATTGGAAGGACTGATGCTGAAGCTGAAGCTCCAATAGTTTGGCCACCTGATGTGAAGAGCCAGCTCATTGGAAGAGACCCTGATGCTGGGAAAGATTGAGGGCAGGAGGAGAAGGGGATGACAGAGGATGAGATGGTTGGATGGTATCACCAACTCAATGGACATGGGTTTGAGCAAACTCCGGGGGAGGGTGAAGGACAGGGAAGCCTGGCCTGCTGCAGTCCACAGGGTTGCAAAGAGTCGGACATGACTGAGTGACTGAACAACAACATAAGCACTCTCCAAAATTCATGATATGTTTAATTTGTTTTGATCACTTATAAACCAAAACATTGTAACCCTAAATCAACCCAAAGGGAAAACTATTTTTAACAGAGAATTTCAGTCACAGAAGTTTAAAAAAATTAAACTTCGATTTACAGATATTTTATTGCAAAGAAATAGATGATCAAGAAATGTCTTTTAAGTATAAAAATAGATTAGGATAAGGTGATATTTCATGATGTAAGTAGAATGTAACTTCAAGGAGAAAAAGAAATGGTATAAACTTTTCCACTACCAAAGAAGGTCCTATTTGTGTATTTTAAAAACAAAATGATGATAGATATGAAATTACTATTCCATTGGACATTGAAAAGATGATGTAATGCTTTTATTTTAAAATTCTCATGTTGGCAATACACTTTGCCATTCTTTAAATTTATGATGAAAAATTATAGGTGTCAACTTAAAACGTGCAACGGAGCACTTGCTTTCTCTTAGGTGGGTCATAAGCAAAAGTTCGAAGATCATTTGTATTTTATTTTTATGCTAACAGTTTCTAAGGCTGATTCCAAAAGTGCTAGCTGGAGAATTAAGGTAGTAGTCTAGGATTAATTACAGTTTCTTTTATCAATTACACTTTCTTTTATTAATTACAGTTTCCTTTATTAATTACAGTTTATTTCTGATATCTCTTTTTGTGAGAACTCATTGCAGAAAAAGAGTTATACCTGTCACTTATCTGGGTAATTGTCTCATTTTCATAAGTACCTGGGTATTTATGTAGTTTTTCCTGTATTGATATACAGGAAAAAACAGCTCTCTTCTGGTGGCACTAACTACCACTAGTGACCTTCAGCCTTCTTTATTGTTTCTATCACCCAATTCTCATATGGCTGTTGTATATCATTTCAGACAAAGAAGGTGATGAATAAGGGAAAAATAAAGCTTAGAAATATAGGAAAATGTTATCTCTTTATCAGAATAATTTAAGTGCACTTTCCCTTACATCAATACATTTGAAAACTCAACAGTTTGTGAAAAGATTTAGTAGCACGTTGGTATCATGTGAAAACCCATTACCAAAGGATCTCTGCATCCAAGGCCCTCTATTTTCTGGGCTTCCCAGGCCTTTATTTCAAGCCGAAAACCATATTTATCCATTTATCCTACACTCTTTATGTTGTAGTTGTCTGAAGTATTACATGTACATATATTGAAATTTGGAGAATATTAGCAATTTTTGTTTTCAGCAGTTATACATATTTTAAATGAAGAAAAAGAGTCTGTTGCATTTACCTTGATATTTACCATCTTTATTGTTCTTCCTTCATTCCTGATGTTCCAAGTGCCCCTCTGGTATAATTTCCTTTCAGCCCGAAAAACTTCTTTTATCACTTTTTAAAGAGCAGATCTGCTTGTGACAAATTCTTTTATTTTCGGTTCATGTGAGAATGTCTTTATTTCATTGTCATTCCCTAAAGGTATTTTCACTGAATATAGAATTCTGGGTTGATAGTTGTTTTCTTTCAGCTCTTAAAAATGTTGTTCTGCTGTCTTCTGGTCTTCATGGCTTCAGAGGAGAAATCAGCAGTTGTTCAAATAGTTGTTCCCCTATGTGTAATGTGTCAATTTTTAAGATTTAAGAAAAAAAATCTTTGATCTTCGGAAATTTATCATTTTGGGATAAGAATAAAAATCATGCCTGAAAAATCATAAATCAAACTTCTGAAGACCAATTTTTTTTTCTTAAATCTTAAAAATTGACATCTGTACATTTATGACTTCACTATATTAGGGAACTTTTGGCCATTATTTTTTCAAAAATTCTTTTTGTATTAATTTACTTCTGTCCTTCTAGGACTCCAGTGATTCAAACGTTAGATTATTTGAGTTCTGTTTATTTCCCCCGCTTTCAGGTTGAATAACTGTTATAATCTATTTTCAATCTAATCTTTACTTTCACTGGCCCTTTCCATTCTCATTGTCTTTGTTCTTTTATCAAGCCGTGCATTGGCATTTTTATTTCATATAAAATGTTTATTTTCAGTCCTGAAATTTCTGTCTGAGTCTTTGCTGTTGAATCTATTACTTTGCAAAAAAATTCTGTGTTTCTATTCACTTAAGGAAGGTTTATCTTCATAAAGCATGGATATGATGACTACTTTAAAGTCTTTGATATTTCCAATATCTAGGTTGTCTTGGGGTTTGGCATATCCTAATTTTCTTTTCCTTACAAATTGATCACAATTCCATGGTTCTTTGTATGCTGAGTAACTTTGGATTGTATCTTATATTTTGAGTAGTAGGTGGTGAGTCTCTCAGCTCTGTTAAAATTCTCTGGAGAATGTTGATTTTTGTTTGTTTCGGTAGACAATCAGCTTGGTTGTATTTGGATTGGAAGTTGTGTGTTGCCTTCTTTGTCAGTTCAATTTACAAAGCCCTGATAATGCTGCTTTGGGTCAGTTCTAAGCACATGCAGATTAGGGAGTAAGCCTAGTAATGGGTGAGTCTGTGTAGAGAATTAGGGATCCCTTTGTCTGTCTTTCTGCTCTCTAAGATTTCCCTCACACTCTCTGAGTCCCAGGGGCCTCTTTCCTTCAGCCTCTGGCTGTAAAGACAGGTTTCTCTTAGGAGTTTAGTCGTAGTTTAGTCACTTGCATTGCATGATGGGGCCACCCATGGGGGCGAATAGGGAGGAAAAACAGAAAAAAATGGTCAGGGATTCCTCTGCAGTCCCTTTCCCCGCATCCTCTGTTTAGAATGATAAGTTATTGAGGTTTCGGATGCTTACTCCACCGCCACTGTACTACAGCCCCAGGACTGGGGCTAATCTTGTGGTAAAGCTGGCTCTCAGGTTCTCAGGTTCTCCTTTTCCTCGTCCTCAAGACAGTAAGGCAGTGAAATCTGGGAGATATAAGAGGAAAAGCAAAAGGAAACTCATCACCTCTTACCCAGAGATGATTTGTTTAAATTCCAGAGTAAAAATCTCTCCCATCTTCTGAAGAAGAGACTGCCATCAGTCCCTTTTTAAACTCCACGTCGCGTATTTTTCGGGTCTTCACTGTTGGTGTTAGCACTGCTGCCTCTTCAGGGTGATGTCAGGCCCTCGTTGTTGCTGTTCTGCGGGGAACTGGGTATCAGAACTGGTGCTAAGATGCCCTCTGAGTAGTAAATGGTCTGTTTATATAATCCAGAGACTCGGTATTTCTTTGTAGAAAAATCAACTCCACATGTGTCATAGATCTAAATATAAGAACCAAAACTAAACTTTCTTTGAGAAAACATACAAGAAGCCTATTGTGATGTTAGACGAGGCAAAGTCTTCCTGGATAAGACATGAAAAATGCAAGCCATAAAATAAAAAGTTGATAAATTGTGCTTCATCAGAAATGTAAAACTTCTGAATTTTGAAATATACTTTTAAGAATATGAAGAGATAAGCCACAACTGGGAGAAACTATTTGCAAAAATTATACCTGATAAAAGACTTGTGTCGTCAGAAAATATAAAGAACTCCTACAACTAAAATATAAGAAGATAAACAACCCAATTAAAAAAGTGAGTGAAAGATGTGAACAGACTTTTCACCAAAGAAGATATATAGATGAGAAATGAGCATGTGAAAAGATGTTTAACATCAGGGGAATGTGAATTAAAGGCAATAATTGACTAGAAAGGCTAAAATTGAAAACAGAGAATAAGAATGTTGATATGGATGTGGAGCTAGTGGAATTGGAAAATGGTACAGCAACTTTGAAATATAATATGGCAGCTTATTATAGTGTTAAATATATCCTTACCAGAATTCCCCTAGATTTCCACCAAAGAGAAATTAAAAAATATGTTTACACAAAGACTTGTACTCAAATGTTTATAAGCAGCCTTATTTATGATCGTCCAAACTGAGAAATATGAAGGAATGTGTGTGTGTGTAAATAAAGAAGATATTCTTGAAACCAATGCGACTGAAAAAATGTTCTTCTCTAGCTATTTCTTCCTTTTTCTTTCTCTAGCTATTTCTAATGTTATTAATTGAATTGCTTTTCTTTCTGGATCCCTAGCCAGTTTCTCTTAATAAAACAGTGTATAATCAGCCCATCGTTGATTCTTCGCACTATTCACTGGTTCGGTACTCTTTTCCCATTTTTTTTCTTAGAACTTTACTAATAGGGTAATTAACTCATCCCCTCACAGTGAATCTTGATTTCTGTCTGCTCACAGGAATTCCAGAAACCCGTCGTCATGGTCATTGTCATTATGTCAGCAGAAGCAGCATGTAAGTACCATCATCACATCATCATCACCACCTCCACCACCATCATCATCCTTAAGTGGTTTTTCAATCCCATCCGTCTAAAACAGGGCAGACGCCACATAACTTAGCTTTAGCAGACTTGCTTCACTCTTCCGAAATAATCTCACTCCCAAACCTGTTACTGTGGTTCTCATGGAGTGAGGTGGCAAGGTGGTTAAGAGCATAGGCTGTGAAGCTAGACTTCCTGGATTCAGATTATGGCTGAGTCATTTACTAGCTGTGCAGCCTCAGGCAAGTTACTTAACCTCTCTGTGCCTAAACCTTGGGAAATTTATTTAACCTCTCTGTGCCTTAATTTCTTCCTCTGTCAAATCAGACTAATGCTGGTGCCTGTTTCATAGGATTGTTTTGAGTATTAAATGTAGTATTATAAAGCACTTAGAGCAGTGCCTGATACCTAATTAGCTCATAGTAAATGATAGCTCAGTTGGTAAAGAATCCATCTGCAATGCAGGAGACCCCAATTCGATTCCTAAGGGATAGGCTACCCACTCCAGTATTCTTGGGCTTCCCTTGTGGCTCAGCTGGTAAAGAATCCGCCCGCAATGCAGGAGATGTGGGTTCAATCCCTGGGTTGGTAAGATCCCCTGGAGAAGGGAAAGGCTACCCACTCCAGTATTCTGGCCTAGAAAATTCCATGGACTGTATAGTCCATTTGGGTCCCAAAGAGTTTTGGGACACGACTGAGCTTTACTTTCACTTTCACTTTCAAATGCTAATAGTAAATGAATTATAATAATAATTATGTTGCTGTTCCTCTTTCCTGGAATGTTCTGTCGTCTGCCTTCTGTTTAACCAAGCCATCTATCCTGAAGGCTCAGGTTACTTCCATGTTTGATTTGAATTCTTCCTGACTGTTTTTTCTTTTTTTGAATTTTTTATTGGAGTGTAGTGGATTTTAACGGAGAAGGCAATGGCACCCCTCTCCAGTACTCTTGCCTGGAAAATCCCATGGACGGAGGAGCCTGGTAGGCTACAGTCCATGGGGTCGCTAAGAGTCAGACATGACTGAGCGACTTCACTTTCACTTTTCCCTTTCATGCACTGGAGAAGGAAATGGCAACCCACTCCAGTATTCTTGCCTGGAGAATCCCGGGGACGGCGGAGCCTGGTGGGCTGCTGTCTATGGGGTTGCACAGAGTCGGACACGACTGAAGCAACTTAGCATAGCATAGTTGATTTTAAATGCTGGGTTAGTTTCACGTGTTCAGCAAATTGAATCAATTATCCCCTTTTTTAGATTCTTTCCCATATAGGTGATTACAGAGTTTGAGAAGAGTTACCTGTGTGATACAGTAGGTCCTTATTAGTGATCTATTTCATACATAGTTGTGTGTATATGCATCTGACTGTTTTGGTTCTTACTGATATCCCTCCCCTCTATAGGCATATGATACTTATAACCTGACCCACATCATTTAACCAATTGTGTATTGAAGTCTTTTGGCCTCCCCTTCTCTAGCTGCAGTTTAACTTCTCTGAGAGCAGGAAGTGTGTCCTGCTGGAGCTCTCTTTGAGTTCCAGACTCCTATCTTTAAGGATGGGGTGGGAATTTTTGCCCGAGTGTCCCACTGCTGCCTCAAAGACCATGTGCTGAACATTCCTGCTTGCACCTCCGTATGTACTCTCCACTCTTTTCTACCCTGCTCTGTGCTTTAGGAGCTGACCTCCTAAGACTGTATTTCTTCGGACCCAGGCATTAGGAGGCACCAGCAAGAGATTAGAGGGTGGTGGGGTATTTATTCCTTTGAGTCCCTCCGACCTGGGTGGTTCTTCTCCCCAGAGCCGTTGGGCAGCCCTCCCCTGCAGCCACAGTTTGCCCGGAGCTTGTTAACTGCTTTCCTCCTCTGGGCTCTGCAGGCCTATGGGCAGTAACAGCTTGCTGTTTTGGTGATTGGGGTGCTTTTACCATCCCTTGTTAGTTTCCTTAACAGTCCATGCCGAAGGATGCTAAGTCACTTCAGTCGTGTCCGACTCTTTGCAACCCAATGGACTATAGCCCGCCAGGCTTCTCTTTCCGTGGGATTTTCTGGGCAAGAATACTGGAGTGGGTTGCCATGCCCTGCTCCAGCGGATCTTCCTGACCCAGGGATATGAGTTCCTGACCCACGTTTCTTACATTACTGCATTGGCAGGCAGGTTCTTTACCTCTAGCACCACCTGGGAATCCCCCTTAACAGCCCACATATCTTTAATTTCTTCTTTTCCTATCCTTGTATTATTATTATTTTCTAGTCTTTCTTCAGAGTCTAGGGATGCCAATAAAATGTTAAATAGAAGCGATGTTAATGGGAATCTCGTTTTGTACCTGATTTCAAAGAGGAAGTTTGCAATTTTTTTTCCCACTAAATATAATGCCTGCTGCAGTTTACTGTAGACATTTATCAGATGATGGCTTTTTGCTTTTATTTCTGCTTTGCTAAGAGTCTTTTCTAAATTATGAATCTATGTTGAAATCTATCAAATACTTTTCTATATTTATTGATGTGATCATATTTAAAAAGAAATTTCTTTTTCCTATAATGCAGTAAATTATAGTGATTGATTTAATTTTTATTCCTGGAATAAACTGAACTTGACTGTGATATATTTACTATTATTTCTATATATTTTTGAATTCATTTGAAAATATACTGTTTAGGGATTTTACATCTATACTGAAAAGTATTATTAACCTGTAATTTTACTTTTTGAAAAATATATTCAGTTTTGGTATCAAGGTTATGCTAGTTCATAAATCTATCCTCTTTTTCTATTCCCTGGTATAGTTTTGAGATCGACATTATTCTTCCACAGATGTTTAGTAGAATTTGCTGGTAGAGTCATCTAGGCTTGTGTTTTCTTTGTGCAAAAATTTTGAATTACAGTTTTTTTTGATAATCATTATACTTGTGTTATTTTTTTGAAATTCTACTCACTGCCCATCTGAAACAGGACTCTTTTTCTTTATGTCAACTTCGATAAGTTGTATGTATTCTAGAAAGTGGTCCATATAGCCTCACTTTTAATGTTTGTTGTCACAGTAGGCTATGGGTTATTAATTTTCAAAGAACCAACCTTTAGCTTAGATAATCTTCTCTGCTGTATATTTGTTTTCTATTTTACTGTTTCCTTCTGTTTTTATTATCTTCTTTCTATTCTATTGGGGTCAAATTTGTTGGTTTGGTTTTTTATTTACTTATAATGTGGAAGTTTAGCATATTGATTTTAAACTGTCTTCTTTCTTACTATATGCAATTAAAGAAATGACTTCTGAGGAGGGTGAGAACCCTGTGGGCCAGAGTGGCTAGAGAAAGAATCACAGAGAAGCTGGGACTTGCATTTTCAGAAAGAGGAAGAGAAGTGCTTAGCAGACTGATGGAATATTGTAAACAAAAACTTTCGGCAAGAATGTATTAAAATTTTTTAATAGAAAATTTGAAACATATACACATGCAGAGAGAACGATATAATGAACCCTTGTGTACCCACCTCCCCCTCCTCTAATATTATTTTGAAGTAAATCATGGATGGCATATGATTTCATATATTTATATTTCAGCATGCATGTCTAAAAGATTGGGAATCTTTTTTGCTTATTTAAAATAAAATCAGCCTGTTGAGGACTTTGTAATGAGGTGCTAATAAGCAGTAACATTATCATGGTAATTTGTCTTGAGAACTCATGAATATGAAAATCTGGGGCCACATGGCCTTCTTACTCTTAAACCTAAACTCAAATCCTGGATCTGTTACATCTCTGATAAAGCAAGAAGTCACACCTGTCAATATAAGAGAAGAAGGGTCCAAAGATGTCGTCTTAGAGCTCATTGGAAAACATGTTTCCATTAATGATCAGGAATCTTATCATTTAGGCCACTTGTTTAGGAAATCAACACAACCTGGCATAGCCCACAGGCAATTTAGAAGGGATTTTGTTTAAGGGGCATGATGCGTTGTGTAAACTATAGGCACACACTCTTGTGTTAGCTTGGCCCAGTCTCTGCTGCATTGATCCACTCCTTCTCTGGCTTTGGGAAGTTCACCTTTGTATCCCACCCCAGGGGTGGATTTTGTGATCCTGGAAGAGACGTGCCCTTTATCTGCTCTGAAGGGCAGCATAGTTTTTTAAAAAAGGTTTTGGAATCAGACAGAACTAGGTCTGAATCCCGTGTACCCCACTGAAGAGGTCTAGATACTCTTTTACCTGTTTTCGTCATCAATAAAACAGGTTGGCGATGGATACTTAGCAAGGCCATTATGAAAATTAATTATGGCAGAAAGCAAAGAGGAACTAAAAAGCCTCTTGATGAAGGCGAAAGAAGAGAGTGAAAAAGCTGGCTTAAACCTCAACATTCCAAAAATAAAGATCATGGCACCTGATCCCATTACTTCGTGTCAAATAGGTTGGGAAACAGTGACAAATTTTATTTTCTTGAGCTCCAAAATCACTGCAGATGGTGACCACAGCCATGAAATTAAAAGATGCTTGCACTTTGGAAGAAAAGTTGTGACAGATCTAGACAGTATATTAAAAAACAGAGACATCACTTTGCAAACAAAGGTCTGTATAGTTAAAGCTATGGTTTTTCCAGTAGTCATGTATGGATGTGAGAGTTGGACCATAAAGAAGGCTGAGCACCGAAGAATTGATGCTTTCAAACTGTGGTGTCGGGGAAGACTTTGGAGAGTCCCTTGGACAGCAAAGTGATCAAACCAGTCCATCCTAAAGAAAATCAGTCCTGAATATTCATTGGAAGGACTGATGTTGAAGGTGAAGCTCCAATACTTTGGCCACTTGATGTGAAGAGCTGACTCATTGGAAAAGATCCTGATACTGGGAAAGATTGAAGGCAGGATGAGAAGGGGACGACAGAGGACGAGATAGCTGGATGGCATCACCGACTTGATGAATATGAATTTGAGCAAACTCCGGGAGATAGTGAAGGACAGGGAAGCCTGGTGTGCTGCAGTCCATGGGAGTCACAAAGAGTCGGACACAACTGAGTGACTGAGAAACAACAATAATATGTGAACCGCATGGTGCTTGCTATTAATCTTTCCTCTCAATTTAAGATTGAACCTGCCTTTCTCGGAGTTACCCGAACCTTAGTATGTATCTCTGGACTTGGCCAACAGAAATTCCATAAATTAAACTCTACTTGGACGTCTGTTCTCATTATACCTGACCTTCTGAGTTGTCTGCTCTGAGAATGTTTTCCATATTTCTTAATTTCTGAACCCAAAAAATTTCTCTAAGTTTCTAGTTTCTCCACCATTCTGCTCTGGGTGGCGGGACTTCTTGTCCTTAGCCACACATCAGAATGTTAGAAATTCTCATTTAACTGAAACATCCTGCCTTTGAACTATCTACTGACAACATTAGCATTCTTAGAACTCCACATTTATATTTCATTATATTCTCTCCAACCCACTTTGAGTTCTTAATTGAGTAATAATAATTCTGAGAGAATATATTATTTTCCAACATGGGGAATCAGAGTTACTAGGATTTGAGACAACAGTTTGAAAGAGAGTTTGGAAACCCCAAAGGAAATAGTCATTCACTTCACAAACTTGCCTACAGTTATTGCCCAGTGTCTGGACTGACTTTTCACTGGGGCAGCCTCATATCCATTTAGTCTCTGTGGCTTCATTTTCCCATCTTCAACTGATAGATAATAGTGCCAGTGGTCAGTATCTTGTGAGTAGATCCTGAATAAGCATTCATGTGATTTAGTCATAATGATAGCATCATAATACCTACCCCATAGGGTTACAGAGATAGGAGAGTGTTTGCATTGTGGTTAGACACAAGCGTTTTAGAGCCAGACAATCTAGGTTTCAAGCTCAGCTTTACCACTTATTACCCACATGACTTTGGGCAAGTTACTTAACCTTTTAAAGCTTTACTTTCTTCATCTGTAAAATGGCAGTTCTAATAACATCTATTTCATAGGGCTATTAGAGGATTACATGAGATAAATTTTGGTATTTAAGCACTCTCTAAAAGTCTCTTTTATGGTTATTCTTAAAAGTACTAATGGTGATTAAAGTATTGAAATAAGTAGGTATGAAAGCTCCAGCAGAGTAAGTGCTTAATAAATGTGAGAAGTCAATAATTATTTTTCTCTCTTTCAACACTTCCTTCTCTATCAACTGAATAGCAAAGATGAAAAGGAAATGGTAAAGAGGTTAAGGACCTGGACTCTGGAATCAGACTGTCAGGATTCAAATCTTAAATCTAAAGTTTACTAGCTGTGTGGCTTTAGACAAGTTATTTAACTTCTCTGTACCTCAGTTTCCTCATCTATAAAGTTAGGATAATAGTAGAACCTACTTTATAAAATTATTATGAGGATTAAATTGTTTGATGTAGTGAAATATTTAGTAACAGCCTCAACACAGTCAGTGCTATATATTTGTATATAAAATAAACGATACTTTATTTGTCAATTTTTAATTCCGAGTGCGTAAGTTTCCATTGTGTAGTATATACGGTGGGCGATTGACATTGAACTTGGATGAACTGTGGGCAAGTTATGTCATCACAAACAGAGCTTAAAAACTTAGAGAAGGCCCTTCCGCTCCTGGCTCCTTTTCTCTCGACAAGATGGCCACACCGGCAGTACCGGCGAGCGCGCCTCCCGCCACCCCATCTGAAGACCCAGCTGCGGCCTCATCTCCGTCCTCGGCCCCGGCCCCGGCCCCAGCCCCAGCCTCAGCCTCGGTGCCGGCTCCAGCTCCGGTTCCAGCTCCATCGCCGGCTCCCGCGTCATCCTCAGACCCGACAGCAGCAGCGGCTACGACCGCGGCTCCGGGCCAGACCCTGGCCTCAGCGCCAGCCCCAGCGCAGACCCCCGCACAGTCTCTGTCTGGCCCTGCTCTCCCAGGCCCCTTCCCCGGCGGCCGCGTGGTCCGGCTGCATCCAGTCATTTTGGCCTTCATCGTGGACAGCTACGAGCAACGCAACGAGGGAGCTGCCCGAGTTATCGAGACCCTGCTAGGAACCGTTGACAAGCACTCAGTGTAAGTCACCAATTGCTTTTCAGTGCCACACAATGAGTCAGAAGATGAGGTGGCTGTTGATATGGAATTTGCTAAGAACATGTATGAGTTGCACAAGAAAGTCTCTCCAAACGAGCTCATCCTGGGCTGGTACGCTACAGGCCATGACATCACGGAGCACTCAGTGCTGATCCATGAGTACTACAGCCGAGAAGCCCCCAACCCCATTCATCTCACAGTGGACACCAGCCTCCAGAATGGCCGCATGAGCATCAAGGCCTACATGAGCACTTTAATGGGTGTTCTTGGGAGGACCGTGGGGGTGATGTTCACCCTCTGACAGTGAAATACACATATTACGACACTGAATGCATTGGAGTTGACCTGATCATGAAGACCTGTTTTAGCCCCAACCTGGTGATCGGCCTCTCCAGTGACTTGCCGCAAGTGGGCGGGGCTTCAGCTCGCATCCAGGACGCCCTCACCACAGTGTTGCAGTATGCGGAGGACGTGCTGTCTGGAAAGGTGTCAGCTGACAATACCGTGGGCCGCTTCTTGATGAGTCTGGTTAACCAAGTACCCAAAATAGCTCCCGAGGACTTTGAGACCATGCTCAACAGCAACATCCATGACCTGTTGATGGTAACCTATCTGGCCAACCTTACACAGTCACAAATTGCCCTCAATGAGAAGCTTGTGAACCTGTGAAAGGGCCACGGGCAGCCCTCCTGCCACGTTGGGCCCCAGCCAACCCCGGGACCCAGAATGGAGTGAAGGAGAAATGGTGTCTTTGTGGTCTGAGTCACACTGAGTCAACCAACTGCTTGTGACTCTAAATAAACGTAGACTACCTTTCATAAGTGAAAAAAAAAAATTTAGAGAAGAGAAGCATGAAGATCAATATATACATATATATTAATAATTATGAAATACTACATATCAATTGCTTATTTAAATATTCAACATGAATTATCTTCTTTAATTCTACCACAATCCTTTGAGGTAAGAGCTGTTTTAACCTTATGTTACAGATAAGAGAAATGAGGCACAGAGAGACTATGTAACTTGCCTTGGGTCACAGAGCGGAGCTGGGTTAACTCTGAATCGGTCTCCACAGCTGTTCATGTCATTCTGGTGCCCAGTTCCCTTCCCAGTGAGATGGGCAAAATGGTGCTCTGCAGGTCATGGTCCTAGGCCAGTGATCTTCACACTCTGAGTCGCTCACTCTCATGAGATACAAGAGGGTGTATCTCCTGCTCTAGTTCAAAGTAAGTTTAAGGCCAGCAAGTTTAAAGCACAGGGTCAGTCTTCTGCATAGCTTAATGCTAGTCCAAAAGTTCAAATAACATAAAATAGGTTTATCCCCCATAAAATTTATTTGACTGTTTATCCCAAGATGTGTTTATACAAAAATAAACACGTGATAAATGTAGACAGTCCTGGGTCTTGCTAGGAATACAAAAATAAACACATTAACAAATAAATTTGAAAGTGCGGTTGACCCTTGAACAATGTGGAGGCTAGAAGTGTGACCCTCCTCATGGTGCATAATCCATGTGTAACTTTATGGTTGGCCCTCCAAATCCCCAGTTCCTTATTCTTGGATTCAGTCAGCCTTGTATTGTGTCATACTGTGGTATGCATTTACTGAAAAGAATCTTCGTATGTACGAAGAACTTGTGTTGTTCAAGGGTTGAATTCACTAAAAGCTGGCTTAATGAAAAATGTGGTCACCAGTTCACACGGAATGCTTCCCTGTCAGCAAGATTTCTCTGATAGTTACATTAATAGTTAAATTTCTGAGCACAGAAAGGTAACATATACTCAAGCGATGTTAGGATGTTTTTCCTGGGAAAGCCGTGGAGCAGCTACTCTTTGCTGCAGTTCCTGGAACCCTTGTGTTTGCCACAGGCCTGGACCTTCCCTTGCTTTCCAAACAGGAGAGCCTGATACTGAAAGTATGGTTGTTTAGGACCCGGCTCTCCCCTATAGCAGCCACAGGTTACTTCAGTATTGCCTTAAACACCCATAGGCAGCTGCTGCTGCTGCTAAGTCGCTTCAGTCATGTCCGACCCTGTGCGACCCCATAGACGGCCGCCCACCAGGCTCCTCCATCCCTGGGATTCTCCAGGCAAGAATACTGGAGTGGGTTGCCATTTCCTTCTCCAATGCATGCATGCATGCATGCTAAGTTGCTTCAGTCGTGTCCGACTCTGTGCGACCCCATGGACAGCAGCCCGCCAGGCTCCTCTGTCCATGGGATTCTCCAGGCAAGAATACTGGAGTGGGTTTCCATTTCCTTCTCCCTCATAGGCAGCAGGTGACTGTTTTGGTCACCCATCACACATTTGCTCTTCCTCTGGGTCAGAACATCCTGAATTTCCTCTGGTGAATCTTTTCTCCGTGACTCAACCCTGTGGATTGTGGATTGGGTAGGGCTCCCTTCTGCCCCAGAGGTGGAACATATGAACAACGTCTGACTAATCAGGAGTGGACAGCAACCCAAGTTGATCCAATCAGTGTGATTCCAGGACTCACGAAGGAGGTTAAAAAATGGTGCTGTCTTCTTGGCTGGAAGATACCTGGGAGGATGGGAGCCCAGAGAGCTGCCAAGTGGAGAATGAGAATGAAGCCAACAGGGAGAGCAGAGCTGAGAGGGAAGGAAACTGTCATCCTGATAACATCATCTGGGTTCCAGGCTCACGTCATGCCTGAAAACCATCCTGAGACTTTTCAATAACAAACCAAAAACTCTTTGCTGGTACCAGTTTGAGTTGAGTTTCTGTTACTTGCAACAGGAAGAGTCTTAACTGACATTGCAAAAAGAGACTATGGAGCTTTGTATTATTCACAGTGGCTTGTACCACTTTGGAATGAGTGAATTTAACTCAAACGACCATTATATCCACTACTGTGGGCAGGAATCCCTTAGAAGAAATGGAGTAGCCATCATGTTCAACAAAAGAGTCCGAAATGCAGTACTTGGATGCAATCTCAAAAAAGACAGAATGATCTCTGTTCGTTTCCAAAGCAAACCATTCAATATCATGGTAATCCAAGTCTATGTCCCAACCAGTAACGCTGAAGAAGCTGAAGTTGAACGGTTCTATGAAGACCTACAAGACCTTTTAGAACTAACACCCAAAAAAGATGTCCTTTTCATTATAGGGGACTGGAATGCAAAAGTAGGAAGTCAAGAAACACCTGGCGTAACAGGCAAATTTGGCCTTGGAGTACAGAATGAAGCAGGGCAAAGGCTAACAGAGTTCTTCCAAGAGAACGCACTGGTAATAGCAAACACCCTCTTCCAACAACACAAGAGAAGACTCTACACATGGACATCACCAGATGGTCAACACCGAAATCAGATTGATTATATTCTTTGCAGCCAAAGATGGAGAAGCTCTATACAGTCAGCCAAAACAAGACTGGGAGCAGACTGTGGCTCAGATCATGAACTCTTTATTGCCAAATTCAGACTTAAATTGAAGAAAGTAGGGAAAACCACTAGACCATTCAGGTATGACCTAAATCAAATCCCTTATGATTATACAGTGGAAGTGACAAATAGATTTAAGGGACTAGATCTGATAGTGTGCCTGATGAACTATGAACAGAGGTTTGTCACATTGTACAGGAGACGGGGATCAAGATCATCCCCATGGAAAAGAAATGCAAAAAAGCAAAATGGCTGTCTGAGGAGGCCTTACAAATAGCTGGGAAAAGAAGAGAGGCAAAAGGCAAAGGAGAAAAGGAAAGATATTCCCATCTGAATGCAGAGTTCCAAAGAATAGCAAGGAGAGATTAAGCAAGCCTTCCTGAGCGATCAATGCAAAGAAATAGAGGAAAACAACAGAATGGGAAAGACTAGAGATCTCTTCCAAGAAAATTAGAGATACCAAGGGAACATTTCATGCAAAGATAGGCTTGAAAAAAGACAGAAATGGTATGGACCTAACAGAAGCAGAAGATATTAAGAAGAGGTGGCAAGAATACACAGAAGAACTGTACAAAAAAGATCTTCACGACCCAGATTATCACGATGGTGTGATCACTCACCTAGAGCCAAACATCCTGGAATGTGAAGTCAAGTGGGCCTTTGAATGCATCACTACGAACAAAGCTAGTGGAGGTGTTGGAATTCCAGGTGAGCTATTTCAAATCCTGAAAGATGATGCTGTGAAAGTGCTACACTCAATATGCCAGCAAATCTGGAAAACTCAGCAGTGGCCACAGGACTGGAAAAGGTCAGTTTTCATTCCAGTCTCAAAGAAGGGAAATGCCAAAGAATGCTCAAACTACCACACAATTGCACTCATCTCACACGCTAGTGAAGTAATGCTCAAAATTCTCCAAGCCAGGCTTCAGCAATATGTGAACCATGAACTTCCAGATGTTCAAGCTGGTTTTAGAAAAGGCAGAGGAACCAGAGATCAAATTGCCAACATCCTATGGATCATCGAAAAAGCGAGAGAGTTCCAGAAAAACATCTATTTCTGCTTTATTGACTATGCAAAAGCCTTTGACTGTGTGATCACAATAAACTGTGGAAAATTCTTAAAGAGATGGGAATACCAGACCATCTGACCTGTCTCTTGAGAAACCTGTATGCAGGTCAGAAAGCAATAGTTAGAACTGGACATGGAACAACAGACTGGTTCCAAATAGGAAAAGGAGTACGTTAAGGCTGTATATTGTCACCCTGCTTATTTAACTTATATGCAGAGTACATCATGAGAAACGCTGGGCTGGAGGAAGCACAAGCTGGAATCAAGATTGCCGGGAGAAATATCAATAACCTCAGATAGGCAGATGACACCACCCTTATGGCAGAAAGTGAAGAAGAACTAAAGAGCCTCTTGATGAAAGTGAAAGAGGAGAGTGAAAAAGTTGGTTTAAAGCTCAACATTCAGAAAACTAAGATCATGGCATCCGGTCCCATCACTTCATGGGAAATAGATGGGGAAACAGTGGAAACAGTGTCAGACTTTATTTTGGGGGGCTTCAAAATCACTGCTGATGGTGATTGCAGCCATGAAATTAAAAGACACTTGCTCCTTGGAAGGAAGGTTATGACCAACCTAGATAGCATATTTAAAAGCAGAGACGTTACTTTTCCAAGCAAGGTCCAGCTAGTCAAGGCTATGGTTTTTCCAGTAGTCATGTATGGACTGGAGAGTTGGATGGTGAAGAAAGCAATGCGCCGAAGAATTGATGCTTTTGAACTGTGGTGTTGGAGAAGACTCATGAGAGTCCCTTGGACTGCGAAAAGATCCAACCAGCCCATCCTAAAGGAGATCAGTCCTGGGTTATTCATTGGAAGGACTGATGTTGAAGGTGAAACTCCAATACTTTGGCCACCTCATGCGAAGAGTGGACTCATTGGAAAAGACCCTGATGCTGGGAAGGATTAGGGGCAGGAGGAGAAGGGGACGACAGAGGATGAGATGGTTGGATGGCATCACCGACTCAGTGGACATGGGTTTGGGTAAACTCTGGGAGTTGGTGATGGACAGGGAGTCCTGGCGTGCTGCGGTTCATGGGGTCACAAAGAGTCGGACATGACTGAGCGACTGAACTGAACTGGACCACTTTAAAAAAATTATCTTAAAAATCTATATCTGCTATTACCTATTTCTTTTTCTCTTTAAAATAGAGTAAAAAGTGTTTTTGAGATCTCCTAGAGACCTTCATGGCTCCCTAGTTATTAATTACCATTGTAACATATTGGAGAAGCAAATGGCAACCCACTCCAGTATTCTTGCCTGGGAAATCTCATGGACAGAGGAGCCTGGCGGGCTACAGGCGTGGCAGAAGAATCAGAGGCGACTTGATATTAAACAATAGCAACAAATTGTAGCATATAATTCCTTCCTAAATGAAGCATAGTACATATGAGAATGCACGTGTGCACAATGACAAGTCAGACTGAAGAGGCTACTGTGGAATTTGGATTCTTGGCTCACGCACAGCCACGTGGGGCATAGGATTCTGAAAAATTAATGTTTTAGCAAAGTCATCTATTACTACAGGATGCAGACTTTAGGGTCGTTAGTGAGTATACTGAACCTTCAATGCTACATCCACAGTTTCAAGCATCAACTATATTGCCTTACTGTGTTAATTTGTCCTACTGCAATTTTTTCCTTTCCCTTCCATTTCATTAAGTCGGACTTTTCCAACTCCAGAGTAAATTCTGGGTCCAAATATATTTGCTAGCCACTAAAGCAAAATGGAAATATTGGAAATGTTCCAGCTCATTTTTTAGTTAAAAAAATTTTAAACCTTTTCCTAAAGTCCACAGTTTACTGACCTTTACATTGTAGATTTTCTGTACTTACTGATACAGGAAAAGCAGAGGCATTTAAATGAGTTTCACTTTAAGAGAAGCTGGTATTTGAGAAGTAATATTTCTGAAATAACTATTTGAAGGAATGATTATTTGCATAAAAGGTGTTTTTCATTTTAAACAAAATCTCTCCTCTGTTTCCCATTAATAGTCACCCTATTTATCTCAACAACTGAGCGACTGAACTGAACCAATAAAACTGTGCTTAGAATTCTGGAATTTCAGAACAGGAAAAATGCTTGCTTGATGATAATTTCTTATTTGTAGAAGTTGCAGAATGAAACAAGTTAAATAATTTGTCCAGTTAATGATTGGTTGATTAGTGGTAGTTGAGAATGTATTGCCTGTAGACCCACCTTATTTTAAAAAACAATTTTATTTATTTATTAATTTTTGGCTGTGCTGGGTCTTCATTGCTGCGTGGGTTTTCCTCTAGTTGTGGCAAGTGAGGGCTATTCTCCAGTTGCGGTGCTTGGGCTTCTCATTGCAGTGGCTTCTCTTGTTGCAGAGCATGGATTCTAGGGTGCACTGGCTTCAGTAGTTGCGATACCCAGGGTCAGTAGTTGTGGATCGACGACTCTAGAGCACAGGCTTGATGATTGTGGTACACAGGCTTAGTTGCTCCGAGACATGTGGGATCTTGCTGGATTGGGCGTCAAATCTGCTTCTCCTGCATTGCCGGGCGGATTCTTTACCACTGAGCCACCAGGGAAGCCTGATCCTCTTTCATCTTAAAAGAAATTCTTCAGAAACACTCCCTCCCTCTGCAACCTGCTCCCACCCCTTACCCAGCCAAAGAAGTTCTTAGAAGGAAAAATGATATAGTTCTAAAACTTTGGGTCTCATAAAGAAAGGAAGAGCATTAGAGAAGGAATAAACAATGGCAATATAAATCTTTTATATTTTTGTTTCAATTGATCCAACAGATAATGGTTTGCTCAAAATAATAATAGAAACAAGGTATTTGGTGCTTATAGGTTATGCACAGTGAAATGAATGACAGTGATGTTATAAGAGATGAGAGGAAGGGATTGGAAATACCCTGTTATAAAGTACTTGCATTACCCATGAGATGGTATAGTTGTACTTGAAAAGGGACTTGGATGAGTAAATGTATAGGACAGCTTCTAAAAGAATAAATTAAATAAAAAAGTGCAACTAATATCCTAAGAGAGTGGAAAAAATGGGATTATATAAAATGCTCAATTAAAACAAGAAAAAGGATAAAAAAATACGCAACAAAAAAAAGAAACAAAAAAGAAGGGCAGTGAACAGAAAAGAGTAACAATGATGGCAAATACTAATTTGATTATATCAATAATCACTTTAAATGTCAATGGTCTAAATACACCAACTGAAAAAACAGAGATTATGTGTCTAAGTGGATTAAGAAAAACAAGCTTTTATGTTTTGTTTGTAAGAAGCTCATTTTAAACGTAGGCTGGATAGATTAATAGTAAAGATAGATAAGTTAACAGTAAAGAGATGGAGAAAGACATACTATGGTAACACCAATCAAAAGAGAGCTGAGGAGTAATATTAATTTCAGACAAAGCAGAGAAAGGAATTATTAATATTATTAATTAATATTAATTTGTATCAATAAATCATTAATTTATATTAATATTTATATTAAATATTAATAACACTAATTTCAGAGCAAGGAAAATTAAGGATAAAGAGAAGAGAGGTATTACATATGATAAAGAGGTCAATTCTCTAAGAATTCATAATAATTCTTAATATGTATGTACCCCACAGCAAAGTATCAAAAATATGTGAGGCAAAAGTTGGTTAAGCTGAAGGGAGAAGCAGAACTTTAGAAGTTCTCTTTTCAGAAGCTGAAAGGAGAAATAGAACTCACTGTTCTAGTTGGAGACATTAACATCCTTCTCTCAATAATTGGTAGAAATTTAGAAAGGACATAGCGAAGTGATTAGCACTATCAATCAATATGATATAATTGACTTTTATAGACTAATTCACCCAACAGAATAATAAAGTGTTTCCTTTCTTTCACATGGAGCATTCACTAAGACAGGCTGCATGCTGGGTCACAGAATACACCTTAACAAATTAAAAAAAAATAGACATCACACTATGTATGCTATCAGTTCACAATGGAATTAAACTGGAAATCAACAAAAGATAGCTGAAAAATCCTGAAATGCTTGGAGGTTAAACAACACAATTCTCAATAACATATAAATTAAAGAACTCTTAAATTCTAAAGTATTTTTAACTAAATGAAAGTGAAAATACAATTTTCCAAAATTTGTTGTATACAGTAAAAGCACTGCTTAGAGGAAAATTTATAGCACTGAATGCCTATATTAGAAAAGAAAAATAACCTAAAATTAGTAATCTGAGTTTCCATCTTTGCTGTTGTTCATTCACTAAGTCACGTTCGTCTCTTTGTAACCTCATGGACTGCAGCACACCAGGTTCCTCTGTCTTCTGCTTTCTCCTGGAGTTTGCTCAGATTTGTGCCCACTGAGTCAGTGATGCTATCTAACCATCTTATCTTCTGTCGCCCCCTTCTCCTTTTGCCTTCAGTCTTCCATCTTAGGAAACTAGAAAAAGGAGGAAAGATAAAGTAAGCACAAGAAAAGATAATAAAAATTAAAGCACAAATCAATAAAATTATAAACAGGAATGATGAAATTAAAAGATGGTTGTTTGAAAAAATTAATAAAATTGATAAATGAACAGCTAGGCTAACTAAGAAAAAGAGAAGACAGAAATTACTAATACTAGAAATGAAAGAGAGGCCATCACTACTGATCCTATAGATATTAAAAGGAGAATAAAGGAATATTATGAGTAGAAAAGAGTAACAACTATGGCAAATACTAATTTGATTATATCAATAATCACTTTAATGTGACTATTGATATACAAGTTCATACAAGAAGAGAGAATTTGGATTTGCTTACATTTATTAAAGAAATTGAACCAATAACCTTCTAAACAGAAAGTTTAGACAAACCTAGACAGCATATTAAATAGCAGAGACAAAAGCTGTGGTTTTTCCAGTAGTCATGTATAGATGTGAGAGTTGGACCATAAAGAAGCTGAGCACTGAAGAACTGATGCTTTCAAATTGTGGTGCTGGAGAAGACTATTAAGAGTCCCTTGGACTCCTTGGCGATGTTATGTCAATCCTAAAGAAAACCAACCCTGAATACTCATTGGAAGGACTGATGCTGTAGCTGAAGCTCCAATACGATGACCACCTGATGTGAAGAGTTGACTCATTAGAAAAGACCCTGATGCTGGGAAAGAGTGAGGTCAGGAGGAGAAAGGGGCAAGAGAGGCTGCGATGATTGGATGGCATCACTGACTCAATGGGTATGAGTTTGAGTGAACTCCGGGAGATAGTGAAGGGAAAAAGAGATTGGCGTGCTGCAGTCCATGGGGTTTCAAAAAATCAGAATAACTTAGTGACTGAACAACAACAACAAATAGCTAGATTTAAATCCCTGCCCCATCATCCACCAGCTGGATGAAGTTGGGCAAGTTACTCTCTTAGTGGCTCCCTCCCTTCAACCTGATAAAAGTAGATTATATACATACATACATATATATATATATGTATAAAGTAGATTACATTTTGAGCAAATTAATGCTTAGAATTCTCCAAGCCAGGCTTCAGCAGTACACTAACCAAGAACTTCCAGATGTTCAAGCTGGATTTAGAAAAGGCAGAGGAACCAGAGATCAAATTGCCAACATCCGTTGGATCATTGAAAAAGCAAGAGAGTTCCAGAAAAACATCCACTTCTGCTTTATTGACTATGCTAAAGCCTTTGACTGTGTGGATCACAACAAACTGGAAAATTCTTCAAGAGATGGGAATACCAGACCACTTTACCTACCTCCTGAGAAACCCGTATGCAAGTCAAGAAGCAACAGTTAGAACCAGGAACAACAGACTGGTTCCAAATTGGGAAAGGAGTGCATCAGTTCAGTTCAGTTCAATCACTCAGTCGTGTCTGACTCTATGCAACCTTATGGACTGCAGCATGCCAGGCCTCCTTGTCCATCACCAGCTCCTGGAGTTAACTCAAACTCATGTCCATTGAGTTGGTGAATGCCATCCAACCATCTCATCCTCTGCCATCCCCTTCTCCTCCTGCCTTCAATCTCTCCCAGCATCAGGGTCTTTTCAAATGAGTCAGTTCTTTGCATCAGGTGGCTAAAGTATTGGAGCTTCAGCTCCAACATCAGTCCTTCCAGTGAATATTCAGGACTGATTTCCTTTAGGATGGACTGGTTGGATCTCCTTGCAGTCCAAGGGACTCTCAAGAGTCTTCTCCAACACCACAGTTCAAAAGCATCAATTCCTCAGCGCTCAGCTTTCTTTATAGTCCAACTCTCACATCCATACATAACTGCTGGAAAAACCAAAGCCTTGACTAGATGGACCTTTGTTGGCAAAGTAATGTCTCTGCTTTTTAATATGCTGTCTAGGTTGGTCATAACTTTTCTTCCAAGGAGTAAGCGTCTTTTAATTTCATGGCTGCAGTCATCATCTGCAGTGATTTTGGAGCCCAGGAAAATAAAGTCTCTCACTGTTTCCACTGTTTCCCCATCTATTTGCCGTGAAGTGATGGGACTGGATGCCATGATCTTAGTTTTCTGAATGTTGAGCTTTAAGCCAGCTTGTTCACTCTCCTCTTTCACTTTCATCAAGAGGCTCTTCAATTCCTCTTCAGTTTCTGCCGTAAGGGTGGGGTCATCTGCATATCTGAGGTTAGTGATATTTCTTCCGGCAATCTTGATGCCAACTTGTGCTTCATCCAGCCCAGTGTTTCTCATGATGTACTCTGCATATAAGTTAAATAAGCAGGGTGACAATATACAGCTTTGAGGTACTCCTTTTCCTATTTGGAACCAGTCTGTTGTTCCGTGTCCAGTTCTAACTGTTGCTTCCTGACCTGCATACAGATTTCTCAAGAAGCAGGTCAGGTGGTCTGGTATTCCCATCTCTCAGAATTTTCCACAGTCACCCTGCTTATTTAACATATATGCAGAAGAGTGTATCATGTGAAATGCTGATCTGGATAAAGCACAAGCTGGATTCAAAATTGATGGGAGAAATATCAATAACCTCAGATATGCAGATGACACCACCCTTATGGCAGAACCTGAAGAGGAATTGAAGAGCCTCTTGATGAAAGTGAAAGAGGAGAGTGAACAAGCTGGCTTAATACTCAACATGAGAAAGACAAAGATCATGGCATCTGGTCCCATCACTTCATGGCAAATAGATTGGGAAACTGTGGAAACAATGACAAACTTTATTTTCTTGGGCTCCCAAACCACTGCAGATGGTGACTACAGCCATGAAATTAAAAGACACTTGCTCCTTGGAAGAAAATCCAAGGAGAAGGCAATGGCACCCCACTCCAGTACTCTTGCCTGGAAAATTCCATGGACGGAGGAGCCTGGTAGGCTACAGCCCATGGGGTCACTAAGAGTTGGACATGACAGAGTGACTTCACTTTCACTTTTCCCTTTCATGCACTGGAGAAGGAACTGGCACGCCACTCCAGTATTCTTGCCTGGAGAATCCCAGGGACGGCGGAGCCTGGTGGGCTGCTGTCTATGGGGTTGCACAGAGTTGGACCAACCTGGGCAGCATTTTAAAAAGCAGAGACATTACTTTGCCAGCAAAGGTCCATCTAATCGAAGCTATGGTTTTTCCGGTAGTCATGTATAGATGTGAGAGTTGGGCCATAAAGAAAGCTGAATGGCGAAGAATTGATGCTTTTGAGCTGTGGTGTTGGAGAAGACTCTTGAGAGTCCCTTGAACTGCAAGGAGATCATACTAGTCAGTCGTAAAGGAAATCAATCCTGCATATTCATTGGAAGGACTGATGTTGAAGCTGAAGCTTCAATACTTTGGCCATCTGATGTGAAGAGCCAACTCATTAGAAAAGACCCTGATGCGGGGAAAGATTGAAGGCAGGAGGAGAAGGGGACAACAGAGGACAAGATCGTTGGATGGCATCACTGACTCAATGGACCTGAGTTTGAGCATGCTCTGGGAGATGGTGATGGACAGGGAAGCCTGGCGTGCTGCAGATCATGGGGTCGCAAAAAGTTGGATATGACTGAGTGACTCATCAACAACAACAACAATGAAATTTTGATGATTAAATGAAAAGTCCTCTGTGCAATGCCTGGCACCAAGTAGGCAGTCAACAAATGGGGGGGCCTGATGCTCATAACTGTCCTCTGACCTGCCTTCCTTTCAAGTTATCCAAGTTGGTTACAAAGATTCTGGCTTTCCTTGCAGGACTATCTTTGTCCTGGTCCAGTATCTTGCTTTCGGACCACAGTTCCTGATTCCTCTCTGGCTGTTTGTTCTCCCTCATTTATTGGATGTTTTGGGTCCCATCATCTTGCTTGTTTATTGTGTTCCTGTGATTCTGGTTCTCGGTGCTCTCACTTGGCCCAGGTTAGAGCACCACATCCATCAGGTTCCTCAGCAACCTGCCGTCTGATCTTGGCAAAATCATTTCTAGTCTTGTACCACACCTATGCCTCTTGATGGCATGTGCTTATCAGACTGAAACATAAGGATCCAGTTGAGGGAGGATATGGGTGTGGTTCACAATGAGCAGAGAACCCTGGGAAAACCACAACTCTTTTTTTTTTAATTCTCCTGTAAAGAATCTTCACTGTCAAAAAGTGTAAAGCAAAAATATATAGTTCACAGCACTGAGATACAGAATTATCTCTAAAGAAAATACTCTTAATTTTGGATGTCAATAACTCTTTGATTGATTTTGTACTTTTTGAATGAATTTGTTCATTTTGGAACCTAGGGAAGCCTACCTGCATGAGGAATTAATCGTACATATAAAAGTGTGAATTTGAGTACCTTTATTATCTTAATATGGCTTTTTTTTTTTTGTCCATTATGTGCCTTAGTTCCCCAACCAGCAATCGAGCCCATGACCCCAGCATTGAGAGCATAGAATCTTTATCACTGTACCATCAGGTAAGTCCCCACTGTGGCTATTTTTAGGCAATTAAGTAACACATGCTCATTATAAAAAACCCAGAAAATACAAAATCCTTTAAAGAGAAAATAATCCAGAAATAATCCTAACATTTTGTTCTATGACCTTGTCACTTATTTTTCTTTATGAAATTTGAAACATATTTCATCCATGGTTTTATATCCTACTTTTTGCACTTACCAGTGTCTCCAGAGTGTCTTTCTACATTTATCTTGAACCTCCCTCCCAGAGGGAGTGGACATATGTATGAAGTGAAGTGAAAATCGCTCAGTCATGTCTGACTCTTTGCAACCCCATGGACTATACAGTCCATGGAATTCTTCTGGCCAGAATACTGGTAGCCTTTCCTTCTCCAGGAGATCCTCCCAACCCAGAGATTGAATCCAGGTCTCCTGCATTGCAGGCAGATTCTTTAACAGCTGAGCCACCAGTATACCTGTGGCTGATTCATGTTGATGTATGGCAGAAACTAACACAATGTTGTAAAGCAATTAGCCTCCAATTAAAAAGATGGAAAAAATACCCCTTGAAAACATTATTTTTAATGGCTGCTTACTATTTTTGAATGACAGTATTATGATTTACTCATCTAACGCTTATTGTTGGACACTTTTGAATCTTGTTGCAGATAATACTTCAGTGTAAATATTTGAACTCTCATTTTTTTTTTTTTTTTTAGTTCTACCAGTTTATTGCTACCAACCCATCTCCCTCCACCCTCATGCACGCGTGCTCAGTCATGTAACCCCATGGACTGCAGCCCACCAGGCTCCTCTGTCCATGGACTTTTCCAGGCAAGAATACTGGAGTGGGTTGCCATTTCCTTCTCCATGAACTCTCATTTTTGAGTGCTTATCCAGTTATACCCTTAAAGTAGATTCTTTGTGAGCACTTTACACTTCCAAGGTCCTTTGGTTGCTGTACATGGGGTACCACTGAGATCAACTACAGTGGGGCTAAATGACCGAAGACGCTCTGGGTGGAGGATTCTCTCTGCTAGGATGATTTTTATTACACTCTAGGAGGGGCCTCTTCCCAGTGGGCTTAGCTGCTTGTGCATATGAAATGGTAAACTTGAAAAGGCTTTTTATAAAGGAACAGCTTTCTACATCTGTGTGATCTGCTACAGGCTGCAGCCATGTGAACACCCTGTAATACAATATCCTGGGCAGTACCTTCAAGTCTTTTTTTCTTTTCTTAATTTTTATTTTTTAAAATTTATTTATTTATTATTGTGCTGGGTTGTCGTTGCAGCCAACAGGGGCTACTCTGAAGTTGTGGCATGCAGGCTTCTCACTGCAGTGACTTCTCTTGTTGTGGTGCACAGACTTAGTTACTCCATGGCATGCGGAATCCTCCCAAAGCAAGGGTCGAACCTGTGTCCCCTGCATTGGCAGGGAGAGTCTTAACCATTGGACCACCAGGGAGGTCCCTACCTTCACGCCTTGTACAGGCATTAGTTAGCTAGTGATTCCTTTTCCTGAATGGAGTACTTGCTAGCAAGCCCAGCATCTGTAGGAGGCAGTGGAGGAATGGAGATTCCTATACCCCAGGTTTTCCTTGGTAAGACAAGCCCCCGCCGACAAGCTGGAGTCTGGGTTTGCCTGGATAAACCCTGGCCATGCTGTAGTGAGCCAGGTTGTGTTTGGGTGTCTGGCACCCTCCAGAGATGATACAAATTCCTCTCTTTTATGAAGTGGTTCCTCTTTGTGTTAGTCTTGAGTTGCCATAACAAAGCACTATAGGCTGCTTGGACAACAGATATTTATTTTCCTGCAGTTCTGGAGCCCAGGAAGTCTCAGATCAAAGTGCTGGTTAGTTAGGTTCCTGGTGAGTTCTCTCTGCCTGGCTTGTGGATGACTGTCTTCTCTCTATGTCCTCAAATGGCCTTTTCTCTATGGTCAAAGGAAGAGAGAAAGAGAGTGAGATAGGGCTTCCTCCTTTTCCAATCCGTTTGGGTTTGGGCCCCATCCTTAATGGCTTTTTTTATACCTAGTTACTTCCTAAAGACATTATCTCAAGTTACAGTCACATTGAGGGTTATGAGTTCCTTTGAGTTGCTATGGAAACTATGGTGTCTTAGTCTGTTTGGTCTGCCAAAACAAAACGCCATTACCTTGGGAGGCTTAAACAACAGAACTTTAATGTCTCACCATTCTGGAGGTTGGAGGTCTAAGATCAGAGTGCCGGCAGAGTTGGGTTGAGGTGAGGGCTCTCTTCCTGGCTTGCAGATGTCTGCCTTCTCTCTGTGTCCTCACATGGCCAGAGAGAGAGGAAGCAAGCTATTTAGTGTCTAATCCCAACATGAGGGCCACACCCTTATGACCTCCCAAGGCCTCATCTCTGAATACTATCACATTGCGGGTTAGGACTTCGACATATGAATTTTCTGGGGATGCAAACATTCAGTCCAAAGCTGATAAAGTAGCAAATGATCAAGGACTTGCAGAATCTGGACTCTGAGATGTCAGGTCAGGGAGGAGAATAGGACACTGTCATGACTCCTTAGTCAGGAGGTAAATGCCTGGATACTATCAGGATATTGCATTGACCAGATGACATCAGAGTGTGCCTGTATTGGTCAAAAGCTGCCCGGGAGAAGTGTGTCTACATGTCCCATTTCCAGATCTTGTGTAATTGTTGTCCCCAGGAGGTCTAATCTCATACAAATCAAGTGTGCCATGATTTTTGGTGAATGATTAGATCAGGTTTCCTATTCTTTTTGTTTATAAAAAAGAAAATCCCAGGGCTTCTGGGGAGGAAGTACAGGGTCTGAGAAGTAGGTATCACACTGTTTAAAATACTGTGACTTTCTAAAATACTTACTTCTGAGAGAGCAATTATCACACAAAAATATCTTATCTATTCTCACTAGATTTTTACAGATGAACTTTAGAATTATTTTCCAATAAATATCTAGGAATTGTGTTAAACCTATGAATGATTTCATAAAGCATGGACATTTTAACAGTATTGAGCTGTTTCATTCAGGAACATGGTAGGTTTCTACATCTTTTTTGGGTCATTCATGTCTAGCAGTAAAATTGTTTTCTTCATATAAAGCCTTCACTTTCTTTGTAAATGTTATACTTAAGTATGTTATCTGTTTTTAAAAAAATTTATTTTTGTTTTGGCTATTTCTCATGGTGTGTAGAATCTTAGTTCCCTGTCCAGGGATTGAACCCATGCCCCCTGCAGTGGAAGTTCAAAGTCCTAACTACTGGACTTCCAGGGAATTTCTAGGGTGTTTTTTGTTTATTTGTTTGTTGTTGTTACTATGCAGGGGATAGTTGTCCAGTATTTGTTCTAACAATTGCTATTATAATGTATTGATTCCTATGTATTTTTCTTATATTAGGCCACCTTATTGAACTCTCTTATTAGTATTAACCGTTTTTAAGTTTTTTCTTTTGAGCTTTCAGTCATACTCTCCACATATAATAGTTTGACACTCTTCTTTCCAATTGTTGTAAGTCTTATTTCTGTTGCCTGCCCTGTTCTTCATGTTCCACACCCCCCCCCCCCCCCATTAAATAGTGAAGGTAGAGAGTGCTTATTTGCCTTGGTCTTGATTTTATGGAACTCTCCACCTTGTGCCAGTCCATCGTGGCCTGTTTTCCCTCAGATTTGTTCCTTGACTTTCCTTGCTCAGTTCTGCTGCAGGGGGCTGACATTTGTGGGTTGCATGTCCCAATGCTCCCATGTCAACTGGTGTCCATCTGGGTTCAGCCAACAGGAGGCCCTGGGAAGGATTAATGAAAAGAAGGAAGGGAGAAGGGCAGAGTGTCTATCTCCTGTTTTCTTCCACAGGTAATAACTGCAGCTGCTGCTGCCTCAATTTCATGGTTCAGCTCTGCTGGACAGCTGTCTCCATGGTCCTGCTTCTGTTGGGTAAATCTGGTCCTTAAGTTCAGGAAGTATCTTTCCTTTTTTGTTCCTCCAGCTAGGCTGCCCTCTGTTCCCAGCAAGAGGACCCCTGCCCTATAGATCCCTTGTTTTATTTTTATTTTTCTGTGGCACTTGGGCTTCTCTAATTGTGGTGCATGGGCTTAGTTGCCCCCTGGCATATGGGTTCTTAGTTCCCTGACCAGGGATTGAACCTGAACCCACTCCATTAGAAGGCTGACTCCTAACCACTGTACCACCAGGGAAGTCCCATGACCCCTTGTTTTAGAGGGCCCACATATCACAAACACACAAAATAACGATTGAAGACCTCATGGTTGCGTCTGTGTGTTGGGATCCAGTATCAGTACTGGCACAGGATGGCTTGCAACCTTAAACATCTATTTTCCTGGTTAACACAGAAGAGGCTCCAAGGAGATGCTTTCCTATACCTTTTGCTCTGTGTCCTCAAAGCAAAAGACCTGCATCTGAGTGCCTTTCAGTTGTGTGGGTTGAGTTGCTGGTGATAGATACTATTGGTGACAGATACTGCTTTGAGTTGTTGAGAGGATCTGAGGGTGGAGGCACTTTGATAAAAGAAAAGATGAAATGATTAACTTGTCAAATCCTTCCTCCCAGGTAGATTTTTGAATAAGGAAGTATCATTTCCCAGCAGTGATGAGCATCCATTTTCTTGCTTCCCTTTGTGTTCCAATTCGTGGTTCACAGTTACATATGAATTAGGGCAGTGTTTTGAACAGTAGCACACAGTAACTAAAGAACGTTTTACAATATTATGCTCTTGCAGTTCATATTGCTGTTTTTAAAATTTATTTATCTTTATTTATGTTGGATGCGCTGGCTCTTCCTTGCTGTGCACAGCCTTTCTCTAGTTGTAGCAAGAAGGGGCTACTCTCTAGTTGCAGTGCACAGGCTTCTCATTGTGGTGGATTCTCTTGTTGCAGACCATGGGCTCTAGGGAGTGTGCGTGGGCTTCAGTAGTTGCAGCATGAGGGCTCAGTAGCTGTTGTCTACGGGCTTAGCTGTTCTGGGGCATGTGGGATCTTCCGGGACTAGGGATTGAACCTATGTCTGCTGCATTGGCAGACAGATTCTTAACCTGTTGGTCATATTGTTCTTAAACTAAAAGTATATTTCTCTAGACCCAACCTGCATTTTGGCCTAAAATCCAGAAACATTCTTGATAACTTGTGTGGAACATGATTTGGATTTGTTTCTAGTGATGTGGCCTCAACTGAGCGAATGGTCATAAAGTTCTTTAGGGAAACTCAGAGATTATTTATGATATGTCTTGGATCTATCTGTAGATGAAATACATTTAAATTTGACTTTATAGCCACTTAAGAGACATAATGGAGATGTCGATTAAATGTTGTTAAAGCCATTAAATTTAATTTAGAAAAGATATAAGATATACTAGGAAAGCTAAATGAAATAATAGAAGATCCTTAAATACAGAGCAAAGTATGGTCTTTGGTGGATAATGAAATTAATTTTGGATTTGTGCTATCCACAGTTTTTTGATATGAACTATTGCTTGCTATTTATAATATAAACAAAAGCATATCTAAGTTTGGCAATTTCTCAGAGGGATTAACGGAGAAGGCAATGGCATCCCACTCCAGTACTCTTGCCTGGAAAATCCCATGGACGGAGGAGCCTGGTAGGCTACAGTCCATGGGGTCGCTAAGAGTCAGACACGACAGAGCGACTTCACTTTCACTTTTCCCTTTCATGCACTGGAGAAGGAAATGGCAACCCACTCCAGTATTCTTGCCTGGAGAATCCCAGGGACGGTGGAGCCTGGTGGGCTGCCGTCTATGGGGTCGCACAGAGTCGGACACGACTGAAGTGACTTAGCAGCAGCAGCAGCAGCAGAGGGATTAAAAATATTATAAAATTGTAAAGAAAATGGAAATAAACTATTTATAACCAAAAGTGATATTCTAATAAAATAAAAGGAAATTAGAACAAGGAAATGCAAATGTCTTTATGACTTTAAAGAAAAGTTACATACAGTTAATCCCAAAGTAATGTTTGTAGTAACTATTTCCAATCATTACTGATCAAGTTATGGTCTGTAGAGAGATTTGAATCAATTAAGCAATATGCTGTGATTTTTTGATTTTCTTCATTCTGGCATTTGGAAGAAGAACTTAAATAATATTGTGTGGATCTAGGAGTTACTTTAAGAGGTAGTAAAAATCATGCTGTATGTGATAATGATTTATATGGTAAAAGTAATATAGCATTTTTAGCATTAACAATAATTTGTCATATGTGATTGTTAAAATTCTTGATCATACCATATAAAATTCCAAATGTAAGCACTGACTTAAGAATTTTATTGACACTTTCAATAGAAGTGCTATTGCCTCAGTAAAGTTTCTCCAAAAAAAAAACTAAGAACTACAGTGAATCAAAAACAGTTATCAAAAACATTTGGCATTACCATCAATGGAATATAATGTTATGTGAAAATACCGATTATAACAATAGTGATTTTTATGAAACAAAAATCAAGAAGAATAAGTCTTATGATACACATATTACAAATCAATTATTAATGTCTTTATTTTATTACTTATCTACACATTGTTGGTCCATCAGTGCATGTACAATAATGATTAATTTGGTTGTATTTGATATTTTGCCATTCAAAAATCATAACTTTATGCATATTTGAAAATTTTATTGTGATAAAGATATTTGTCCGGTAAAAAGATAGAACATTTTTAGTTAACCGTTTGTCATTGTAACCCGCCAGGCTCTGCTGTCCATGGAATTTTTCAGGCAAGAATACTGGAGTGGGTTGCCATTTCCCATTTCAGAAGATCTTCCCAGCCCAGGAATTAAACCCATGTTTCTTGTGTCCCCTGCATTGGCAGGTGGGTTCTTTACCACTAGGCCACCTGGGAAACCCCAACATTTAGACATTTGGTATGTGGGCCTCCATTTGTCTGCTTGCCCTGGGCTCTTTGTTAGGGGTGAGCCTCTTTGTTGAGGGGTGGTAGTGACATTCTGCTATCAACTTCCTGTTGCCTGCTTGGCTTCTTGGTTCTTCCATTATCCTTTCACTTTGCACAGATAAGCAACCACATGAATATTTTTTTTAAATGCCCCTTTCTTTTTTACATGAAAGGTAAAGTTATGGGTTGAAGACTGTCCCGCCAGAATGAATGTTGAATCCTTATCCTCTTGCCCTCAAAATATGGCCTTATTTAGAAATAGTGTCATTGCAGATGTAATTAGTTAAGATGAGGTTATGCTAGAGCAGGGTAACCTCTTAATTCAATATGACTAGTGTCCTTATAGGAAGAGAGAAACTTGGAGACAGAGATAAGGATGATGTGAGAGCAGATGGTCATGTGCTTACACAGGCAGAGATTGGAGTGAAACTTCTACAAGCTGAGAAATGTCAAGAATTGCCAGCAGACACTGAAGGTTAGGAGAAGCCAGGAAGGATTCTCCACTACAGGTTTCAGAGGGATCCTGGTCCCATTAACACCTTGATTTTGAACTTCTAGCCTCTAGAACTGTGTGACAATGGATCGCTGATATTTTCAGACACCTACTTTGTGATACTTCTCACAGAAACCCTAGGAAACTAATACAGGTAGTACATTAAAGATACTCTTTGCCTGTTGTACAAGTGCTCTGCAGGCTAAGTACCTAGAAGCACATCCTCTGGGTCATAACAAACCTGTATTTTTCATCTTAACAGGTACTCCAGATTGCCCTCCAGTGTGGCAGTGTCAGTTTATGCTCCTGCCAGCTGTGCATGAAAGCACGTTTCCTTTGCCCTGGCCAACACTTGACATTAACGGCCATGTAATTTTTCCCCCATCTGATGGGTAAAAAGCAGTATTTAAAAAAATTGTATTCCCTGATTACTAGTGAGATTGAGTTTTTTCCCATTTTTTAATTTTTCACTTGAATTTCTTCTTCTGTAAATTGTCTTTTTATAAGCTCTGCCTGATTTCCTGTTGTCTTGTCTTATTCCTACCAATCATGAATATTTCTTTACACAGGAAAGAATGATCTTATTCATTTAAAACCATTTCTAGTATAGGAAGAACTCTTAAATATCGAGAATGTTTGTTAGGTTTAATTGGTTGTCTTTTCAGCTTCTAGTGAGATGAACAAATGATATTTATTTGACCTATTGATATGAGGCACCTGTAACTGTAAGAACCTGAAAAAGCAGGCCAGTTAAATATTTTATGGGCAAGAGGAATAATGCCAATGTGGGGCTTTTCAAAACATGTTTAGAGAGCTGCCTAGCTAGAACAGAGAGTGTGTCTAAGGGAATATGATGGTCAAATCTAGAAAACAGGCTGAAGCCTTTGTGGGGTGGAGTACAGAGTTTGAGCTTTACTGTAGAGGTGAGATGAAATCACTGCAGTGTTTGGAGTAAAGGACTGAAGAATTTAAGAAGACTAATATGTTGCTGTGGTGGAGGAAGAAGAAAATCAAAGCAAAGAGAGGACTTAGATACTCAGTGGTAAGATGAAAATAGCTTACTAAGGAAGAAAAGACCGAAGGTAGGTGAGTACACCAATGTAACTCTGATGAGAGATTTAGGAAGAAGGTCTTTATAGGAAAAGAAGTGTACCTATTCAATAAGAACTAGCATGTCACACGGAGAAGGCAGTGGCACCCCACTCCAGTACTCTTCCCTGGGAAACCCCATGGACGGAGGAGCCTGGTAGGCTGCAGCCCATGGGGTCATGAAGAGTCGGACATGACTGAGCGACTTCATTTTCCCTTTCATGCACTGGAGGAGGAAATGGCAACCCACTCCAGTATTCTTGCCTAGAGAATCCCAGGGACGGAGGATCCTGGTGGACTGCCGTCTATGGGGTCGCACAGAGTCGGACATGACTGACGCGACTTAGCAGCAGCAGCAGCAGCATGTCACAGACTTGGGGGACTTTGTCAGGAGGACTAAAGTAGAAGATAACTTTTGGGTTTCAGATGATGTCCAAGTTGCACAAAGTTATTTAGGAAAATAGAAATAAGAATATGTAGAGGGCCTTTTCTCTGGGCAGTGATGTAATACTGATGGAAGGCTAAGAGAAAGCATACCTCATCAACTTTTATTTCCAATTGACAATGTCAAGGAGAGTGATTTTCAGGCTCAAGGTGGAGTGTAGGGTAGAACAAATATGATAACTGAAGATAGTTCACAGAGGGTGAGAAATTATAGAAGAGCAACTATCTGCTCTGTGTAAAGTGTACCCCAGGAAACTGAGAGAACTTTTAATGATATCTTTATATTTTAACTTTAATGATATCTCTGAATCTCTGATGTTGACCTTTGAGAAAGCCTGAAAAATGTCAACTTGGAAGTCTATGGTTTTTCCAGTAGTCATGTATGGATGTGAGAGTTGGACTATAAGGAAAGCTGAGCGCCGAAGAATTGATGCTTTTGAATTGTGGTGTTGGAGAAGACTCTTGAGAGTCCCTTGGACTGCAAGGATATCCAACCAGTCCATCCTAAAGGAAATCAGTCCTGAATGTGCATTGGAAGGACTGATGTTGAAGCTGAAACTCCAATACTTTGGCCACCTGATGTGAAGAGCTCACTCATTTGAAAAGACCCTGATGCTGGGAAAGAATGAAGGTGAGAGAAGAAAGGGATGACAGAGGATGAGATGGCTGGATGGCATCAGTGACTCAACGGACATGAGTTTGTTTAAACTCCAGGAGTTGGTGATGGACAGGGAGGCCTGGTGTGGTGCAGTCAATGGGCTCACAAAGAGTCGGATATGACTGAGTGACTGAACTGAACTGAACTGAAAAGTAGATGTGTATGTGCTTGTGTGCACGTGCGCAAATGAAACTCCAAATTTCAAAAACATAGATTTCACAAACTGCAAATCCACAGTAATCTTAATGTCATTTCAGGGCAAGATCCTAGGACAGCATTCCAAAGGGATGGCATGTGAACTCCTAGAAGAGGAGGTGAGGATCATTAGAACTCTACATGGGTTATGTAAAAAACTGGCTGATTACATTTTCTTCTTCATCGGTTGCCATGACTGTTAGATCAAAGATCATTGTTGGTTGCAAGAAGCACAAACAATGAGGAGGTATCAGAAACCCAGTAGGAGCAAGCACAAGGAGGAAATGAACAAAGAATGTTTAGCCTGGAAGGAAGAAAGTATAGAGAGAACATGATGGCTGACATTAAGTATGAGACGAATCATTATATGGAGGAGGGGTCAGGTATCTGTGGACTTCTCCAAGGGCAGTGGGTAGGATTCCAGGGACCTAGAATGGGACTCAGTATAAGGAAGACCTGTTTAACCACGCATACCATCCAGCAGTGGAACAGAGTGCTTTCCAAGCCAGTGATTTCCCCATCACTGCAAGTGTGCTAGCAGAAGCTGGTCAGTCACTTTTTGGGAAATGTTCTAGAGGAGATTCATGTGTTATTGTGTGGATAACTCTAAGCTTAGTTGGGTCTGACTCTTTACAACTCCATGGACTGTAACCCACCAGGCTCTTCCGTGCACGGGATTTTCCAGGTAATACTGGAGTGCTGCTGCTGCTGCTAAGTTGCTTCAGTCGTGTCCGACTCTGTGCGACCCCATAGACGGCAGCCTACCAGGCTCCTCGTCCCTGGGATTCTCCAGCAAGAGTACTGGAGTGGGTTGCCATTGCCTTCTCCAATGCATGAAAGTGAAAAGTGAAAAGTGAAAGTGAAGTCACTCAGTCGTGTCCGACTCTTCGCGACCCCATGGACTGCAGCCTACCAGGCTCCTCTGTCCACGGGATTTTCCAGGCAAGAGTACTGGAGTGGGTTGCCATTGCCTTAGCCATTTATTCCCTTCTTCAGGAGACCTTCCTGACCCAGGGATTGAACCCAGGTCTCCTGCATTGCAGGCAGGTTCTTTACTGTCTCAACCACTAGGGAAGCCCAAAGCAAGTGAAAGTTGCTCAGTCGTGTCCAACTCTTTGTGACTGCATGGACTATACAGTCCATGGAATTCTCCAGGCCAGAATACTGGAGTGGGCAGCCTTTCCCTTCTCCAGGAGATCTTCCCAACCCAGGGATCAACCCAGGTCTCCCACATTGCAGGCAGATTCTTTACCAGCTGAGTCACAAGAGAAGCCCAAGAATACTGGAGTGGGTAGCCTATCCCTTCTCCAGTGGATCTTCCAGACCCAGGAATCGAACCAGGGTCTCCTGCGTTGTAGGCAGATTCTTTATCAACTGAGCTATCAGGGAGGCCCCAAAGTCCCTTCCAATTTTGAGCTTCTCTGATCCTAGGCCAGTGTAGGTGCAAATGGGAAGAATTAGGTTGGAAATACAGAGACCTTGAAGCTGTACCTAATGGGGTGGAAGGAACTGGAAGAAGACAGTGGGAAGACATGTAGATCACTTACTTAAGAAAAGAAAATCATATAGTCATATAGTTTAGAGGAAGAGTCCACTCTCTTTTTTAACTGCAAAGACGGATCATCCTCAGATGGTTTAGAGCTGTCCAAGAGCATTGCACTTTAAAAGAGGCCTTAAATCAGTACCTTTTATAGGGTTTCTGGGATGTGATGAAGGACAGATGTTTCAAAATACAATTTTAATGGTGGTCAGAAAAGATGATGGCACGGTGCATCATCACAGTCCCATTGAGGACCACTGGGAGGGGCATGGCATGTCACTGGAAGCAGGCCTAAGGCACAGGCCAGGAGAAAAAGTTAAAAAGCAAGAGTAAGAGAGGAGTGGAATAATGGCAGAGGGAGGAAGGATAGGACACAGTGAACAGGTACATTTACTACAAAAAGCAGCTGCTTGGGCTTGCAGAGGTCACAGGGACTCCTCTTTCAGCTGGTTCTCAGGGGGCAGGAGAGGTGAGTACCAGACTCAATAGAGACTGAGGCTCTACTGCTGGCATGCCCCAACTTCCTGAGTGACCTTGTGGATGTCATTTCACCTTGCTGCCTCCTCCCTGTTGTCAAGGGCAGGCATACTGCTAACCTAAAAGTACTCTGGGCTTTACCAGAGAAAATAGCTCCAGAAATTTAAGACATTGTCTGCATGGGTGGGAAGTGTCTACACTTGTTTCCGGTTTTTCCCGGTTGAGAGAGGGAGAGCGAGTAAGTGGAGGGTGGAGAGAAAGGTGAGAAGACATTGTGGCCAAAGTCGGTCTAGCTCCCTCTCATCGTCCTAGGGAGCCCGGGGCCGGGATGTGGCCGGAGCGCGCTGGGGGCGGGGACATGCTGCAGCCCGCAGGCAGCCGGACACCCAAGGACCTGAGCGGACATCCTCGGGCTCTGCGAGCGCTTCAGCCAAGTCCCATTGCAGCATCAGGGACCAAAAGCGAGGCACGCCCCTCCCCCACTAGATGGCACTGAAACGCCTCGTTCGAGATATTCAGAATGCAGGAAGCTAGGAAAAAAAGACAAAAAGAATATGGTGGAGGTGCGCTCATTTTGGCTCGCAGGCCCAGTTGTGCAAAGCAGGGTGCCAGACCCTCTTTGTTTCCCCAGGGCAGCTCTTGATTCGGCAGTGCGGGCCTTCGGCTTTGGAATGAGAGTGAAAATGAGGGGTGAGCCTTGGAGCGTAGAACCTAAGGTTTCGACCTGGGAGGGAGGCACACAGCCCTGCGGCGGCGTCTCACGTGAGCCGGGCGGTGTGTGTTGGGAGGATGAAGCTGGCTCGCTTGGGGCCCGCTCGCTTAAGGTCTAGGGTCTATCCGCGCCACCTCCCAGAGTCCTCGGAGAGCCTAAATCCAGCTGCCACCCGGATAAGGACAAACCCCGAACCGAGGTGTCATTTAACCCCACTTCCCCACCTCAAAGCGTGAGCCCCCCAGACGTTTCCAAAATGTCTATTAAGCACCCTCCGGCCCCTGCCCCCGGAAAATTCTGTCCCTCTTGTCTAGAAAGCATCAGTCAATTTTCTCTTCCCGCTGAGGAGAGAGGTGGAGGTGGGTGTGTGTCGGAGTGTCTGGCGCTGGCGTGGGGCTGGACCCGGGCTGGTGCCGACAGCCCCGCGCACGCGCTCGGCCCGGTTGGAAACCCCTGTAGCCGGTTAGGGCAGCGCCTGCGGCTTTCTAGGGGAAAAGAAAGATCAAATACAATCCAGGACATAGGCCACCGAATTCGGGGACGCAGGGGAACTTCCTCAGTCCCTCTGAAGGCCCACTCCGCAATGAGCAGTCTTTTCTTTCAAGAACTCTGGTCTATTTAAGGGAATTTTGCACTACTGAAAAGAGATAAACAGAGATGGAGGCAACATCCTTACATTTATACTAACGCCCGTAAGCATGCTACATATCACATATATGTATATGTGCATAAATATGGATGTGGTTGTGCACATACCTAGCCAGACACCATTGACTTGCCTGGTCACAGAATAAGCCTTAGACATCCTGTGTCTGGGAAATGGTGCACTTTATCTTTAAGGATGCTAGAAAAATAAGAGATGAGGCTCACGTTGCACGGATGACATCACTAGCTTTTGGCTGCGCGCTCCGTGTTCTCGTCTGTGGGTTTCAGCCAAGGCTGCAGCGCCCGGCGCCCGAGCAAGCGAGCAAAGCCGCGGCTTCCTCCAGCGCCCCGCAGCCGGGCGATGCGATTTCCAGAGTCTCCCCGGCGCAGCCTGGGCTCTCGCTCCCTGGCACCGGCGGAGACCGCGAGGTCCCGGAGCCGCCGCGGCTAGAGGAGGAGGCAGGGAAGGGAAGCTGAGAGACCCAGCCTCCCTCCCCCACCCGCGCCCCATTCACCTCGGCGACCACCGCGTCTGGCGCCGGATCGTGGAGCGCCGAGGCCGGACGCGACTCTCTGCGCGTTGCCGAGTGAGCCGGCATCTCAACCCCTGGGTGGGCTGCGAAGAAAATGGTGCAGTCTGAGAGCGGCTGAACCCAGCTGGACCGAGCAGACGGAGTGCTGGAGTGCCGGGGCTCAGGTGTCTGGAGAAGGGGGCGGATTGCGTCGAAGGGCCGGAGCCGTTGTTTTTCTGGGTACCTGCAGCACCCGGGCAGCACGTTCCCGGGGCTACACGGGAGCCAGATGAAGTGAGGCGGAGGTGTCTCGGGAGAGGCGGGTTTGAAGGTGGCCGGGTGGACACTTCGGGAAGAAGACGGCAGTGGTGGGGGCGGCATGACGCCCTGGGGGCTGGCTGCTGGGCGGGCCGGGCGTCGAGATCGCGCGACCTGTCCATGGTGTTGAAGGCGCCGTGCGTAGAGCTCCGCGCGCCCCGCGCTGTGCGCCCCGCCGGGTGCACCCTTCTCGGTGCAGCCAGCCTCTCGCGCCCGCGGGCTGCCGCCCAGTCGCCGCAAAGCCCAGACCAAGGCTCGTCCAGTAACGCCGTCTGGGTGACCGCACCGTCGGCCCGAGGGGCCGCCTGAATGGCGAAGCAAGAGGCAGACGACCCGGGAGCTCGCGGGCATAGGTCGGCCGAGACCGTACACCGACTGGGAGACCGCCTCTGAACGCTGCGCGCTGGCCAGAAGGAGCAAAGGACCTGCTGGTGACCAGAGGACAGAGTTTTTTTTTTTTTTTTTGTAAAAGACCCGATCCGGAGAAGAAGAATATTTCTTCTCTTGCAGACCAGGAAGGGTAGAGTCGCTGAGAGGGAGACCCAGGCGGGACTCAGGGCAGCCGACCCTGGCATCCGGAGGTTTCCTGAGCTGGCCGGCCGCATCGGGGGTGATTCAATTCATCTCGTCGCCTAGCATCTCCTCCTGATAGACCCCCTCCCCCAAGAAAGCCAAGCGAGTGGGTCCCGCCACCTTGCACAAAGAAAGCCCAGGAGTCCCACCGCAGCGGAGGACACTTGGTGTTTAGTTTCCGGCCGGAGGGCAGCGTCGCCCGAAACCCGGCTGAGTGCAGCGGACGCGGCGGGTTACGAGCAGCCGCTTCTTGCTGGGCAGGGAGGGGGCGGGAGGGGACCTGGCCCGGCGCGTCGCCGCCCGAGGCTGCGCCGGCTCGGGAGGACGTCCAGGGAATCGCCGGAGCCTCTCCCGATCAGAACTTTTTACGTTGCCCGCCCCCATCCCCCGCAGTCCCTGGGCTGCGCACCAGCAGGCAGGGGCCGAGGGGCGCCGCTGCGGAGTCCCCTTGCCGTCCCCTCCTCGGCTCGGCCGCCCGCAGCTTTGTTCTGGGCGCGCGGAGGGAAGGCGAGGCTGCGGCGGATCATGCCCAAGGTGTAGCCGCGAAGCGGAGGCATGGCTGCCGGAAGGTTACTGCTCTACACGGGCCTCTCGCTAGCGCTCTGCGCCCTCGGCATGCTGGCCGTGGCCATCTGCTCAGACCACTGGTACGAGACGGACGCCAGGAAGCACAGGGACAGGTGCAAGGCCTTCAACACTCGCCGGATCGACCCCGGCTTCATTTACAACAACAACAACAACTTACCACTCCGGGCCAGCCGCTCGCGCCTGGACCGCTGGGAGGGCAAGCTCCTCCGGGCCCGGAATCGCCGGCAGCTCTTCGCCATGAGCCCCGCCGACGAGTGCAGCCGGCAGTACAACTCCACCAACATGGGCCTCTGGAGGAAGTGCCACCGACAAGGCTTCGACCCCGAGATCGCGGCCCTGATTCGGAAAGGTAAGCGCTTAGAGGCGAGGCTTGGCGCTGAGGAGAGCCGCGCGCCTCTAGGCCCGGCTGCCCTAGCCTGCCTTCGCCCGGCCGCAGCCTCTCAGATCTCTTGGTACCAGGAGGTCAGGTTATCCAGGCTCGGCTGAGCCTTGGAGTGGCCACATCTTGCCTCCCAAGAGCTGGTAATGAGGCTTACCTCTCCCTACTCAGCCTCTGGTCTTGCGTTTGTCTGATGGGATTCCGGTAGAATCTCATGGTCCAGGGGTTTTACCCAGGAAGATGCTTCAGTAGTCTCTGAAAAGGAAGGAAATCTGTAATCTTGTGCGGTTAACAGAGGAATGAAACCCTTTAAGAGTGTTATGTCGGGGTAGACAGACTCCTAGTTTTAATCTTTGTTTTACGTGTTGAACTGATCCATCAAAGGCAACTGGGGAAACATCTCACAGGGAAGGCCTTATTCGTGCCAGAAATGTTGAAGTGCTATCCTCTGCCCGGCATAATGCAGGCACTGGTCATAGAAACATCAATTAATCACAGCCCCGGCCCTGTTTCAGCCCCAGCCTGTTGACCTGTAGCAGCGCACAACAGTTCTTGATTTGTCTTTTTGAGAGAGTGGTTGACAAAAGTGTCTCCTGCACACTGAATATTAGCAGGATCTAATAAGTAGTTTTTTTCCAGTAACACCAGAGTGGGTACTTAAGAGAAAAAAAAAAATACTATTTTCAGAAGATTTGTAGAAAAAATACCCAGAGTATACAAAAGCAGAAAACAAACTGCATTTGCTAATGATAAAAATTTACTTGATACTTTAATATGATCACAACAATTTTTTAAAGTCTGCTCATCTGATGCAGTTTGTAGATCTTGCATGATTTATACTTTGGGGAGCATCCTGTTCCATTAGCCCACCAAAGTACTGTTTGGATGTATGTTAATATTGCTTTGAAGAAGGGACTATGCATCCTGGAATATGCATTAATGATAGCTGCACCCTGGAAGTTGTGGTGCAATTTCATGAGTTCCTCCCACCCCCTTTATTTTCTTCATCTGTTAAATGGTAATACCAAGGTGAAAACAATGTTGTTGTCTGAAAAGTCTTTGTGGCTACCATATGAGGTAGTTTTTCCTAATGTCAATAATTACCAGTGCAAGGTTGCTGCTATTTTAAAATCTTGTATGTGAAAACTGATGTTCTTAGATTTGTAAAAAATGTTGAAGTGTATCAGAAAAAAATTGTTAATTTGAAAAAAAAAAGTTGTTTAAGAAAGACAAACAGTGGGTATAGTCTGGAGGGCCACTCAGATTTGGGTGGGTAGGTTCAGAAAGAGAATCCATCTTAGTGTTTGTTCTGCATCTTCTGTAGAATGACTAGGGATTTTAGATGATTTAGTTAAGAATGTGTTACTATTACAAGCATCACATCTGCTTCATGGTTAGACTCTTAGTAAAGTAGGGTGACCCGCTTGGAGCTCTACAACTTTGTCTAACTGTACAGGATATTAGAGATTTGCAGAAGAGAGCATCTTGGGTTTGGGAAAGAAGAGGAAGCAAAATAAGTTTTGACAATGGTTGACTTTGTAACAGTTTTCAGACTCTCAGATTCAGGAAAAGGTTACTTTATGTGTCATTTTCTGCTTTCATTAAAATTGGAATGATAGGAAGTTAGCTGAAATGTGAGGAAGGATTCATGTTAATAATGCCTGATAAACACTGGTAGGACTTGCTGAAGGACGTTCTTGAATTTCCTTTCTTGAACATCTTGTGGAACAAGACTGGTATCCTTCTGTCTGATATTGGTTAACCCCACTGAGAAAAAGGGGGCTGGAATTCATGACTTCTGGTAGTTTCATTGAGAGCTTTGATTCCATGTTGCTCTGCTTGGCAATCAGACTAGAAAGGTTGACTTGGTCTGTGCACCAGAGGGATTGGTTACCATAGTGACATGTTCTTCCGGTGAAGCTGGAAACACGGTGACAGGGAAAGGGATAGGGGAAGAATGTACAACATTTTGACTTTGTATGGACTTATTTTGAATTGAAGCAACAGAAAATGGATATGGCACAGCAGGGGGATTGAATACACTGATACCTCGTGTTGTCAGGGCATTGTATTTCACTTGAACTAATGGAAACGCTCTTTCCCATCACCCAAAATACAGCAATCACTGTCAGCCGCAAGTAGCTGCTTACCATGGCCGTTTCTGTCCATTTGACATTCTTGTTAGGTATTATTGAGATAGATAGCATGCCAGACTTACAAATCTTGAAAGACTTAAGGTCACTATATTCATTTTTAATCTCAAAACATAATCTTTGAAAGCCAGATCTGCTTTTTCTCAGCAGTGATGGACACACTGTGGAAATAAGTGCATCTTATGTTAGGAGAATTCACAAGCAATTCTAATAGCAAGCAGAATGTTCTTCATAGATGTGCAGATTTTAGAAGGAAGTTAAAAAATAAAAAAAAAATTGATATCTTTATGTTTAAATTTAAGACATCTTAGAGAAAGATATTTACCTCATGGTGTTTATCAGCAGTCTCAAAACCTATCTTAGACCTTTGGTTTTTTTGGGAAGCATCTTAGATGAAAATTCTGGAGATATGTTTTGGGCAGGGGCAAAGGGTAATCAGAAAAAAGACTATGTAAAATCTGTCAATATTATGGGAAAATTAGAGATTTATCCTAGAGTCCTAAAGAACTCAATCATTTATTAAATCAATGTTCATTACATTAGAAAATGCTGTTTGTGCATTTTATAATAATATCACATAATTAATAAGGAAAAAAAAGTCAAATCTGTATCTGATTTGAAGACAAAGTCCTTTGGATTCATATGCTTTCTGAAATCCATTTCTTGCCCTGCTGACTTGACTGTGCCCACAAGAAGACGTTTCTGATCACTGTGTATTTATTTGTTTGTCTTATTGAACCATAAGTTCCTGGAGGGCACGGAAGATAATCATTTGTAAAATACATCCACCCAATGCTTGGTACTTGGGAAATAACTCATACAAATTAGGTTCCCAGAAATGTATCCATCAAAAGCTTATTCTAATTGTTGGAACACTGTGTGGAAATCCAAATAAAGGATTAGTCAGAAAATTGTGATAGGAAAAAAGAACCAGTGTGACTCTCAGGGCAGTTTAATATTGCAACAGAGGCTTCATAATTTAACAAGGGAGATTTCTTGAGCAAAAGCTTTGCTAAGGAGTAAGAGCAACACAAAACAGTTTTGGATAACACATGTCAATGAATAGACACATATCACCCACAATCATTATTTTTCACGTTAGACAAGATTTTAATTTTTTCCTTCTTGAGGGTAGGATTTGAGTAGAGGATGTAGCAAAGATCACTTATCCTTGAATTCCCATCTGTGTCTATAATCAGGTCCTCTCATCTTCTTTCTTTTCAATCTCATCTGTGTCTTCCTGGTAAGTCACTGCGAGCACTGGGGACAGATAAATGGCAGGATCAGTTTCTGAAATCCTAGAGATTTCCAGACTGTTAGAAGGAGCAAACACAGGTAGGAGTTTGTTCCAGGGGAGATTCAGATTCTTTGTTAGTATTGAAATGTTATGTTGATATGGCTTGAAATCAGTAGACCTTCAACTGACACACTAAGAACTTCCTTATTATTTGAAAATAAGCCTTATAGGAGAACTTGACCTAAATAATTATGGAGTGGTAGTCAATGTTCTAAAGTTTGTGTTAATAAAACCTTATGCACATTCACAGGTTAATAATGGACTCAGCAAGTATTTACTGCACAGGTATTAGCGAATGGGCCCATATCACCAGAACAAAGAGAGACTGGTCCTTAGAATTCCCATCTTTCTGTTAGTATCACACAGAGTAAGTGACAAGTCTGGGATAATGAGAGCGACAGAAACAGATGCAGAGGAACATAGAGGAGATGATGCTTCATTGTGTCAGCAGTGGGATGAGGTCAGGTGGGAGGGAGTTAGGGAGAGTTGCCCGGAGGAATGAAAGTTGAACAAGATCTTCAGGAAGTTTGGAGGCAGATGGGGAGGAAGGACATTTCAGGCAAAGAGGCCAGCACAGGCACAGCCTTGGAGGTGTGAACCTGCCATTTGTCCTTGTGAGTGTTGATTTCTGGGGCGAGGGAGAGGAGCAGACCAGGAGCTGGAGAGCAGGCGAGGACCACCTTAAGGAGCTTGTAAACTGAGATCCCCTGTAGCAGTGCTGTGTAGGGTGGCCACCAGCCACATGTGTCTGTTTAAACTTAAAATAATAATACTTAAATAAATTTAAAAATCACTCCCTTGGTCACATTACAGATGCTCAACAGCCATATGTGGCTAATAGCCATCATTTCAGATAGTAATAGTATTTCAGTTCAGTTCATTTCAGTTCAGTTGCTCAGTCATGTCCGACTCTTTGCGACCCCACAGACTGCAGCATGCCAGGCCTCCCTTGTCCATCACCAACTCCCTGAGTTTACTCAAACTCATGTCCATTGAGTCAGTAATGCCATCCAATCATCTCATCCTCTGTCGTCCCCTTCTCTTCCCGCCTTCAATCTTTCACAGAATCAGGGTTTTTTCAAATGAGTCAGCTCTTCTCATCAGGTGGCCAAAGTATTGGAGTTTCAGCTTCAGCATCAGTCCTTCCAGTGAATACTCAGGACTGATTTTCTTTAGGATTTACTGGTTGGATCTCCTTGCAGTCCAAGGGACTCTCAAGAGTCTTCTCCAACACCATATAGTTCAAAAGCATCAATTCTTCGGCGCTCAGCCGATGTAATAGTATTACTATTTACTATTAGTATTACGATTAGCATTACTATTTATTAATAGTATTACTATTTGATTAATAGTGATCAAACTTGATGGCGAGGTACTCTTCTAAGAGTTTTACATTTATTAGCTAACTTATTCTTCATGATGCTGCTCTGAGGTGGGTATTTTTATTATTTATTCTACAGTTGAGGAAACTGACACACAAAGCTCCATTAAGCTGTTACATTCTCATGATAAGAAAATGAAGGCGTCAGGCTTTGAATTCTGGCTTTGTGTTTGGAGACTTACCCACCCCACTCTACTGTCACCATAGAGTCTGTTGGGGCTGGGGTGGGTAGAGAAGAGGCAGGTGTATTGACTCCCCAAATTAAAAAATAAAGTAGGGTTATTTTGCTGTTTACCTGAAACTAACACAACTTTGTAAATCAACTATTCTTCAATAAAAATAAACTTGTTCCTTCAAAGATATAGAAAAACAGGAAGTAATTTAGAATTCACAAAGATGAGACCTGCTGGAAGCCTTCAGCTTAGCACTGAGAGGAAGGTCATTTCAAAGCAAAACATTTCACTTTGCCTTGAGACCCGCCAACAGAATTTCATCCACATTTTGTTCTGTAATTTTTGAGTATTTTTTTTGTTGTTGTTGTTCACAATGGTAGATGCTGAGATTATAGAAATGAATGACATATGCATTCATTCCACAAATATTTATTGAGGGTCTAGAGGCTGGGCATTGTGGAGAAGCTTACATTCCATGGTGGGGTGGGCGGTGGAGAGACACAATAAATAAATACAGATGAAATAAAAATAACATCTAACGAGCTAATCAGTGTATAATATAACATGCAGTAGTGAATGCTATGAAATGTCTTCGCCCTTGATAAGCACAAAGGGGAAGATGAAACAATAAGCCAAAAGAATAAATAGTTCTATTAGTTTTGGTTTCATAATATCTGGAGGCTTTACCTGCTCACGGGCAGATACATACAAAACCCATGATCTCTGCGTAAGGTGTGCAACTCCACGCATGTTTGTTACAAGTGTGTTGGGGGAGAACGAAGTCATCATGTGGTTCTTGTCCTGAGGGAGCTTATACTCCAGCTCACAGTTTCCCAAGTTCATTGTCATATGTGAGTGGATCAGGCTCTTTTGCAGGAGGTCACGTCTGTTTCAACTGGATCAGGAATCATCTGGTCAGGGAACTCAGGGGTGAGCTCATCTTATTGAGCCAATGAAGTCAAGAGCCTTATTTCTGTTGCAGAGGTCAGTTTATTTATTCTTTTACTGTAGAGTTGGTAAGGGTCAATTAGAGGATCGATTCTATATTCCACTTTGGATTGTCAGTTAAAAATATTTTCTCCCTCTTTGCTATTAGTAGGTAATCCTAGGCCTTCAGGCAGAATCCTAAACACACTCTGGATTAGACTCTTCACACACACACACACACACACACCACACACACGTATATGTCTAGACATTGGATAGTAGAGTCACAAGTGTTCATTCAGATGCAGATACTTTTGTAACTCCTTACCCCCAGAGAGAAGGCTGTGCATGAGTTGTTGGATGAGTGGGCAACACATTTATTCTAATGTCTTGATCGGATGTCTGCTGTTTTGAGACAATGCATCAGTCAGTCAGTCAGTCAGTTCGGTTGCTCAGTTGTGTCCAACTCTTTGCGACCTCATGTACTGCAGCACGCCAGGCTTCCCTGTCCATCGCCAACTCCCGGAGCTTGCTCAAACTCATGTCAGTTGAGTTGGTGATGCCATCCAACCATCTCATCCTCTGTCATCTCCTTCTCTTCTCACCCTCAATCTATCCCAGCATCAGGATCTTTTCTAATGAGTCAATTCTTCGCATCAGGTGGCCAAAGTATTGGAGCTTCAGCTTCAGCATCAGTCCTTCCAGTGAATATTCAGGACTGATTTCTTTTAGGTTAGGATTGACTGGTTTGATCTCCTTGTAGTCCAAGGGACTCTCAAGAGTCTTCTCTAACACCACAGTTCAAAAGCATCAATTCTTTGGCATTCAGCTTTCTTTATAGTCCAACTCTCATATCCATACATGACTACTGGAAAAATCATAGCTTTGACTATATGGATCTTTGTTGGCAAAGTGATGTCTCTGCTTTTTAATATGCTGTCTAGGCTGGTCATAGCTTTTCTTCCAAGGAGCAAGTGTGTTTTAATTTCATGGTTGCAGTCACCATCTGCAGTGATTTTGGAGCCCAAGAAAATAAAGTCTGTCACCATTTCCATTGTTTCCCCATCTATTTGCCGTGAAGTGATGGGACCGGATGCCATGATCTTCACATGCATTCTTTTAAAGGACTTTGTTTCCTCATATATGAAAGAGTGAGTTTTGATTGTATGAATGTCAAACCCTTTCACATTTGGTGAGAAAGTTAAATGTAGGTGACAGAGGGTAAATAATGGGCAAATGGTTGAGAGAAGGTGAAAGAGAGGGAAAGGAAAGCAGGGTGAGGCAGGGGAAAGAAAGAGCAAATTGAGAGACGGAGATGTTGCAGAAAGGATCGTGGCAGGGTGCTAGTTTGTAAAAGGAAGAGGTGGAAAACAAAGCAGCTAATTTTGTTCCAATGTAGGACCGTGTAATAAAAACTCACTATCTCTTTTTCTAATGATTTAAAATGCCATGTTACAGATTGAGGTTAAAAAATCTAAAATCTTGATGGAGAAAGGTCGTGTTGGTTGCATGACAATATGGATGTACTTAATGTACTAAAAGTACAGAACTGTATTCTTTTTTTTATTATTAATTTTTATGGGAGTATAGTTGCTTTACAATGTTGTATCAGTTTCTGCTGTACAGCAAAGTGAATCAGCTATATGTATACACATATTCCCTCTTTTTTGGATTTCCTTTCCATTTAGGTCGCCACAGAGTATTGAGTAGAGCTTCTTGTGCTATACAGTAGGTTCTCCTTAGTTATCTGTTTTATAGATAGTATCAGTAGTGTTTATATGTCAATCTCAGTCTCCCATTTCACCCCACTCTTCCTTTCCCCCTTGGTGTCCATAGTTTGCAGAACTGTATTCTTAAAAATGGTTAATATGATTGATTTTAGGTTACATATCAGTTCAGTCACTCAGTCATGTCTGACTCTGCAGCTTGCTGGGCTTCCCTGTCCATCACTAACTCTGTTTTACCACAATTAAAATAAAGAAAATAATTAAAAGAATTAGGAAACTTAATAGAGAAAGGAACTGCATTCCTGGTGTGTAGAATACTTCATAACCAAGGATCTTCATTTATTCAACACAGTTTTTGAGCACCTACTATGTGCCAGGCACTAACTCAGGTATGTTTTGGACATAGAAATTAATGAAACAGACAAAACATCTGCCCTCATAGGTCTTAACACTGAAACACCTTCGAGGATTGTATCTTTTTTCTAAACAAAAGTTTTCAAGAATACCAGTATACAAAACAAGTAAAAATAATGGATATGTTCTTTGGGTCATTTAAAAACCATTGTATGGTAAAGACCACTTCTCTGTGTTTATTCTAAAAATGCCTTTTGAGTTCCAGCTATTTCAGGCACATTCCTTGGGGCTGGAGGATCCTGAGTGAGACAGGTATTAATAGCTCCTGTCCTCAAAGAGAAAAAAGGCAGTATACAGAAGACTGACGAATAAAAACCCCAAGTTTAGTTCATTTAAAAAAAATTTTTAAATTTTATTGGAGTGTAGTTGATTTACAGTGTTGTGTTACTTTCAAGTGTACAGCAAAGTGATTCAGTTATACATATTATTGTTGTTTAGTCGCTAAGTTGTGTCTGACTCTTTATGACTCCATGGTCTGTAGCCCGCCAGGCTCCTCTGTCCATTGGATTTTCCAGCCAAGAATACTGGAGTGGGTTGCCATTTCCTCCTTCAGGGGATCTTCCCGACCCAGGGATGGTACCTGTGTCTCCTGCATTGGCAGGCAGATTCTTTACCACTGAGCCACCAGGGAAGCCCCATATATAAATAGGTATATACATATATTTATTCTTTCTTAGATTCTTTTCCTCTCATCTTTTCTCATATAGGTTATTACAGAATATTGGATGGAGTTCCCTGTTCTATACAATACATCGCTCATCTACCTTATATATAACGCTGTGCATGTGTTCATCTCAAGGTCCTGATTTATCCCCTCTTCCATGTTTTCTCTTTGGTAACCATAAGTTTGTTTTTGCTGTCTATAAGTCTGCTTCTGTTTTGTAAATAAGTTCATTTGTACCTTTTTTAAAAAAAAAATTAGATTCCACATATGAGTAATATTATATGATACTGGTCTTTGACTTCTCTTGGTATGATAATCTCTAGGTCCATCCATGTTGCTGCAAATGTCATTATTTCATTTTTTATGACTGAATAATATTCCATTATATATATGTGCCATAGCCTCTTTATCCATTCCTCTATCATTGGACATTTAGGTTGCTCCCATGTCTTGGCTATTGTAAATAGTGCTGCAGTGGACATTGGGATACATGTATCATTTCAAATTATGATTTTGTACAGATATGTGCCCAGGAATGGGATTACTGGATCATATGGTAACTCTATTTTAAGTTTGTAAAGGGACTTTCATACTGTTCTCCATATAAATTTACATCCCACCAGCAGTGTAGGAGGATTCCCTTTTCCCCACACCCCCTCCAGCATTTGTTTGTAGATGTTTTTTTGATGATGGCCATTCTGACCAGTGTGAGGTGGTAACCTCATTGTAGTTTTGATTTGCATTTCTCTGATAATTAGTGATGTTGAGCATCTTTTCATGTGCTTTGTGACAATCTATGTGTCTTCTTTGGAGAAATGTCTATTTAGATCTTCTCATTTTTGGATTAGGTGTTTGTTCTTTCGATATAGAGCTGGATGGGCTGTTTGTATGTTTTGGAGATCCAGGTTTGGTTCTTTGAGAGATTTATGTGCTGAGGGCCTGAGTGATTCTTGAGTTCTGGAGCAATTAGGGGAAGCTTTGCCAAAAAGGGGACAGCTGATCCTAAGATGTACTTAGGTTATCTGTGGGTTGATAAAATGAAGTCTGAGCCTCAGTTAAAAGTGATTAATTAATAATGACGAGGTAATACTTGTCGAGTCTGTGTTCCACCCACATTTGTCCCCCAGGCACCTAGTCCTTCTCCCAAGAAGCAGCTATTGCTCCCAGATTTTAAGAAATCATATCAGAGATACTCTGTTTAGCAATACTTAAAAATGCCAGCAAGTATAAATATGTCAGGCAATGCACAGGTGATTTAAGGATGAAAAAAGTTTAGTTTTTGTAAATCTTTAGGCACAGAGATGATGTTTAAAGGCCCATTCTAGGAGTCACTAGGAATCTTCTAAGGTGATGTTTATTCTGAGCGGAGGTTGCTGTTGGCATTCAGAGAAGTTTGACAGATTTGCTGCTTTTATGGGGGACTGCAGTATCTGAATTATTTCAATTGATTTTTTTTGGCATCCAAGTGTTTCGCCAAGAAAAGGCAATTTACTTTATATTAGGTCATCTTCATAAATTTATATCATTTCCTGCATTTGAGAATGCCCTGCTGTTCTATATTCTGAAGCTCACTCTGTTGGACACTTTATTTGCTCTAGAGCAATCTCTCATTCAGATTTGCCCTCCATTTCACTTCATCTTTGTAATAGCAGCTCTATTTAGGCAGACACAACTCTTATTCCCCAAGGCTCTGGAGTGTTTTGTAGACCTGGATGGGATAGGCTTATCTTTACCTTAAAGAACCTCCATGCTCCTGTGCTGCTGTATGCTAATTAATACAGCATCAGATATTACCTTGTGAGGCTGAGGACACACGTGCCTTGTCTCCTGACACTTCTGCCCCAGGCTATACACACTCATGAGTTCACAGAACACATCCAGGAATCACCACAGCACCACTCTCTTATAATAATAAAATCAATAAGTAAACAAAAAGGAAAAACTTGTGTTCATTATTAATAGGAACATGGATAATAGGTATGGTTGGTTCATACGATGGAAACTACCACTGTATATTTAAAAGACATCTACTAGACCTATGTGTTTCCAAGTGGAAAAAGATAAAATTGAAGTGAAAGGATCAGGGTGCAGAATGAAAGGAGGTGTATGATGCCATTTGTATGAAATTCAAAAACAGATCAGATAACATGAGATATGGTTTATTTGTATTTATAAAAATATGCATGTGACTGATGAACCCAAAATGAAGGATGATGTTTATCTTTCTCAGGACAAGAAAGGAAATGGAATTGGGATGGAGCTTTCAAATCGTCTGTGATATTAATATTTTATTTCTTAAAACAACAACAACAACAACAACAACAAAAAACAGATCTGAAGCAAATGGGACACACATATGCATGCACACTGAAGCTATTTGAAAGATTGTTGCTGTTCTAACCAAAAAAAGTTAACATTTTATTCAGACTCTACTGTTCAGTCTTCAGGAGGCAGGTTCTTTAAAGAAAATTCTTGGAAAACTTTGAGTCAGTCTGTGACTGACTTGTAAGTAGTAAACAAAGAAGAGAATCAGCTAACCCTTAACCAACAGTTTGCACTGAGAGTTGGTCTGGGGGAAGGGTTTAGAAAGCATAAAGTCATGTTTTCCCCCCTTCTGATGTGGTGTAAGAAGAGGAAGCCAAGGCTTTAAAATGACTTATTTCTGAGATAGAGATGAATGTGCACATCACTCCTTGCTTTGTAGGTTTCCTGCAGCTTGTGGAGAAAAACCCAGCATTCTAAGGGCCAGACAGTTAAACCAAAGCCCTCCCTCCAATGAACTTAATCAGATACTGAACATTAGTAGCTAAGGCATGGAGACAGAGAGAGTACAGCCCACCAGAGACTGAGCACGAGCCCTTGGGAAGGCCTGTGGACTCTATGGGAGGACCTCAGATGAACTAGGAAAGGAAAAGCTGAGAATTGGTAGGAAGGAGTCAGAATTATATTCTTAGAATTGTGCAGGTGACTTCAGCCAGGAGCAATGGTATGTTCCCACGCCATACGAGCTCCAGCCGGAATGGGACAGGCCCATCAGAATTACAGCAGGGTCCCATTTTCACCTGATAATGCTTTTCAAGCACCAGAGCTGGACCTGAAGTTACTAGGGGTCATGAAAGTCCTAGGGGATTTCAGGGGCGTTGAAGCAGAATAACTTTCACGCTCATATTTCAGTAACCATGGGGCTGAAGAGATGCCCATGTGAAGCTCTGGGCAGGCCTGCATCTCCAGGTCCCATGTGGATGAGCTGTTTTATTCATCGTGCTGTGCAAGGATGCTCTTCCTGCCCTTCCTGAGATGAGTGATGTTGGGAAGGGCTGGCCTCTGTGTCTTCAACCTCTTCCCCTCTCTCCCTCCTCCAGGAATGTGTTAACACGAAACAGAAGTTCATCTTGCTTGGCCCTTGTTCTTTTCAGGTGTGGCCTCTCTCCTTGCCTGGCTTTCTTGTCTTCTTCACCTTCAGTGCACTTTGAGGCCCCTGCCACTGGGTTTCCACCCCAGCTCTCACGCTGGGATCACTCCTTTCCTTCTCTTTGAATATGTCACCTCCTCTGGCTTTGGGGGCACTGTCCTCTCCTGGTCTGCTTCTGTATTGGTTCTAACCTCCTCTTCAGCATTAGCTCTTCTTTCTCAGCCCGTGAGAGTGTTCTCTAGGGTACTACTTCTTTTTCTTTCCCTCACTCTCTCCTTGAGCCGTCTCACGTCCATGGCCAATCTTGATGTTCACAACCTATTGCACTGGGAATCTCTCACACCTCACCTGTCGAATATCTCCGCTTGGAGGTTCCAGAGGTCCAAAAGAACCTGTTTTCTTTTTCTCCCAGTCATTGCTCTTTCATTTTCCTCCATCTCGGGAAATGACCTCACTGCCTCCCTACTTGCCCAAACCAGAAACTTGGGAGTCATCCTTAGAGATCTCTTCATTCTTGCCCTACTCATCCGAGCAGTGAAGTCACTTTTCCTCCTGATACTTTTCTGCTCATCTCCCCATACTATTCCGATATTGCTGCTGTGGTGAGGTCCACATCACCTGTGTTCTTGTAGCATTCTCTGTTTGGTTTCCCTGGTCTCTAATCTCATCTCCTGTCAATGCTTTCCATTCAGAGTGATTTTTCTTAAATGTAAATCTAATCATGTTATCACTCTGCTCAAAATTCTTCAATGGCTCCTCCCAGCCTGTCGGTCATGAAAGGTCCATGATAAGGTCGTCTTGGTGTGTGAGGACTCACAGATCTGGCAACATTCCCCGCTCCCTATCCCACAATCTGCCCATCTCATCCTTTTGCCTGCTTCTCTCCAGCATGCTATCCTCCAGCTCTGATGAAGGACTCCTGGGTCCCCAAACAGGCTAAACTGTTTGATACTTGGGAGCCTTTGATGATGAAGGTTCTTCCTTTGCCTAGAAGCCTCTGTCCCTGCTTATACCCACCTCCAACTCAACCTGGCCAGCACTGCTTATCCTTTAGGGATCAGCCATGGGCCCCTCCTCCTAGTCTTACTTGGGTTCCATCACCTCTGTCTCCCAGGGAGAATTGCCTTCTTCCTCCTTAGCCCTCTGTCCCACAACAGACATCTTCCTAGCACCAGTGACATTTTGTTTCCCCATATGTTTCCCTCCTTTTTAAGACTATTTTTGAACTACTTATTATTCATCTTTTTATCTGCAGTGTTTTACATAATACATGGTCCATAATAGGTATTTAATACATAGTTATTGGATGAATGAAGGTTTATTTCCATTAATGCAGTCAATCTGGAAGTCTTATTTAACAAAGAGCCATAATTTCACTGGACTAGAGAAACTCACTATTAAAAGGAAACCTGCTGTGAGTTGCTCTGTAATGCATACGATAAACTTTGATTTATTTCTTTTGTTAAGGTTTGTATTTTCTTAAAGCGCCCATATCTCTGATTCACATGAGGAGAATTTCAAATGGGAATTGTTCCACATATCCTGGACTGGACCTCTTCGTGAAGATCTTGTCTACTTTCTCTTCTTGGCATGCTTTTCTTAGACTGGTCCTCCCACCCATAGCATATTGGATAAAGAGAAGGCTAGGTCCATTTCATTTTTTTTTTTTTAATATTTATTTATTTATTTATTTGGATGCACGGGGTCTTCATTACAGAATACAGGGTCTAGTTCCCTGACCAGGGACTGAACTCAGGCCCTCTGAATTGGGAGCGTGGAGTCTTAGCCACTGGACCACCAGGGAAGTTGCATATCTCCATTTCTTGTCCCCATCATGGATGTTAGAATTTCCATATTTACCTCTGGGTCTGGCGTATGTGACCATTCCCTCAAGTTTCTCAGTGTTTATCACCAGGCTTGTCTTCAGGCTGTCTTACCAAACTTCCCTCTTGACTGTTTACTTAGGGCAGCTTCCTCAAATCTCTTCTCACAAAGAGTTTGGTCAGATAATGGCCAGAAGATAAGAGACTGTGTCTTTGTGAATGCCTCTCTGGTTCACACCTCAGTTCACTTTTCGTGACTTCCAGCTGGCGTGAGTCAGTGATGCTGGGTAAACAGGGTTAATAGCTATTTCCAAGTGTCTGGTGCACCTGGCCTCATTGCGGTTGGTGAGCAACATTGCTCATAGAAAACATCCATCCCCTACTGAAGGATTTGGGGACAGAAAGACATCATGGCCAACCAACCCATCTTTGCTTGTGAGGACCACCGCATCCCAGCTCAACAGTGGGTGAGAGACACATTGACTCTCTGCGTCACTGGGAAGTGGATTCTCTTCCAAAACAGCAGCAACTGTTGTTCAGGCTGGTCATCTCACAGGGAAGGTTTTGAGAACTTCTCCTTTAGCCATGTGATCTACTAACGGCAGACCATTGCTGTCATTTGGATAGTAGAATAATTCTTTTGTTTTTCAGCAGATAAATATACATATGGCTACATTGCTTGGCTCTCTAACTAAGCTGAATAAATAATTCTTATCAAGAAAACATTTTCTACCACCACTGTATCTCCTGGAGAGATACAGATTGGTTAAGTCTATGCTGAATTTAAATTAGAAAAATTATTTCCATCACCCTCTGCCTAAGTTGCTAAAGCGCCATAGACCAAAATTCAGATTGTACATTCAGTAGTAACCATTGGGTAGGCATCCCAACTAAACACTGAACTTGTGTTTTGAAGAGCTAGATTAACTGTAAAAACTGATTATAAAAAGTATAAGTGATCTATGCAGCAATGCAAGTCTTGTAAAATGGAGGGTCTCCCTTACCCTAGTAAACCGTCTGTTGTCATAAACGCTTATTTTAAAATCTATAGGAATCCAGAGGCTTATTTCACACTGGAAGGTGGCGTCTCATCTTTTGGGGTCAGCAGAGTTGTTACCATTTCAGAAAAGGACGTTTATCTCCTGTGCCGGCAGAACGCCTGTATCAGCTTTTATTACACATATCCGTAGTGGTGTGGTGGCTGGCTGGGCGCTTGCAGATCAATAAAAGCTGCTAAAAAGGGGGATGCATCAGAGACCGTAATGGCTCCTTCACAGAAGATAGATCGTCTCCAGGTAGTGAAGTGCACTCAGGAACAACAGCGATATCCCTGTACTGAGCTCCTTATTACCTAGAAGAGAGAAACGGACTTTCTCAAGGTGATGATTCCTATGATGCAGACCTTAACATGCTAAACATACACTCCAAGAGAGTTTCTGTTCCAAATGGATTCAGTTTAAGTAGAAGAATTCTTAGGTGGCAAAATACAGAATTGATTCTCTTGGCCTCAAACATGACTTGATTATAGTTATTCTGCAGCTTGGTTGTCCTGTTAATTTTAAAAAGTCTTCTTATGACTTGAACGCTGATTTTTAAGAGACTCGGGTGGGCTTTGGTACAGCATCCGTGAGGTGTTGGGAAGATTAGTGACCCTAAACACAAAGTGATATGAGTGGGGTTTGAGAGCGGTGGAAACTTCCAGAAGATGGTACAGAGTTTCTTGGCTAAAGTTCTTGACTTGAAGGCTGTGGACACATGGAGTCAAGATTTTGTTTGAGTTGAGTGTACTTATGTGCGGGTGGGTTCCTAGGGTATGGTGTCAGAGAGGATGGTGACTTTTTCTAGGGTGTGTGTGTGATAATTTCTACTTTGTGGTTCTCCTTCATGATGCCATGAATAAACTACACAAACTATGTATTCATTTATTCAACACATATTTGGTGAATACTTACATGTCAGGGTTTGTATTAGGAGCTTAGGGTGCAGTGTGCTTTGTTGCTCAGTCATGCCTGACTCTTTATGATTCCATGGGCTGTAGCCCTCCAGGCTCCTCTGTCCCTGGGGATTCTCCAGGCAAGGATACTAGAGTGGGTTGCCGTGTCCTCCTCCAGGGAATCTTCCCAACCCAGGGATCGAACTCAGATCTCCTACATTGGTGGCGGATTCTTTACCGTCTGAGCTGCCAGGGAAGCCCTAGGGTACCGTAGTGAACCAAATAGGGCAGCAGACCTGATGTGGGAGAAACAGCTAGCATGTTGGAGAAATTACAATGTTGGAAGAATGGCTGGGGTTGGGGGAAGAAATGAAGGGGGGCACTGTCATAGGATTCGATGTCAGCAAACTAAAGAGCCACCTCCTGTAGGGTTTGAAGACATAGGATGGCATGAGATGGGAAGCCTCTGAGAAGAGGATTGGCATAATTAGACTAGACTTATGGTTTAAAAGGATCTCTTGGGTTGCAAAAAAACAGATTACAGGGGGAGTGCATATGAAATCAGGGAGACTAGCCCACATAGAGGGTGGCTGGAACTAGAGCGATGGTGGAAGAGATTGGGTTCTGGGTATATTTAGAATGAAAAACTATCAGGATTGGCTCATGGATCAAATACAACCTGGGTGAGAAAAAGAGAAGTCAAAGATGGCATCAATATTTTCAGCCTGAGTAGCTGGTAGTGTGGCATGCGTGCATGCTAGGTTGTTTCAGTCATGTCCTACTCTTTGTGACCCCATGGGCTGTAGCCCGCCAGGCTCCTCTGTCCATGGGATTCTCCAGGCAAGAATACTGGAGTGAGTTGCCATGCCTTCCTCCAGAGGATCTTCCCAATCCAGGGATTGAACCTGCATGTCTATGTCTCCTGCATTGGCAATGGGTTCTTTACAACTAGTGCCACCTGGGAAGTGTGGAGTTGCCATTAAATATGATGGCCAGGACTGGAGGAAGATCTTGGTTTGGGAATCCACTCTTTTGGACATGATAATGTTTGAATGTTCAGTTGGAAATGTTTATAGCTAATTGGATATATGGGCCTGGGTTCAGGGGAGAAATCTCACTTGGGATGTAAATTTAGGAGTCATCAGCTAGCTTATGGTATTTTTAAAGTCATGAGACTGAATGAGATCACTTAGAGAGTGAGTGTAAATAGAGAAGAGAGGAGGTCTAAGGATTGAATCCTGGGGCTTTATAAACCTCAGGGAGATGAGGAGGAATTGGCAAAAGACACCAAGAAGGAACAGCTAGTGTAGTGAGAGAAAAATGAGAACAGTGTGGCATCCTGGAAGCCAGATAAAGCAAGTGGTTTAAGGAGGAGGAGGATGTGGTCAACAGTGTGCAAGGCTGCCCGCGAGTCCAGTAAGATGAGGCTGAGACTTGAACTTGGGCTTTCACAACGTGGAAGTTAATTGATTCCAGTGGTGGATTCAAGAGTGAATGAGAGGAGGGGAGGAATTGAAGACAGTGAGTTTAGACAACTTTTAAAAGGGGTTTCCATGTAAAAGTTAGGAGAGAAATGGTAGCTGGACTGAGAAATTTAGACTAAGAGAGACTTAAAACTTTTTTTTTAATTAGAGAAATACTAGCATAATTGTAAGCTGATGGGGACTCAGTAGATAGGGACAAAACTGATGGTACAGGGAAAAAAGAAGGAAGAATTGCTGGAGCAATTATTGGAGAGGGTTGAGGCAGAAAGGAAGGCAGAGAAAAGAGTGAAAAGGAGGGATAGAGCCCAGGAAGAAACACATGTTTTAGGGGAGTAAGTAAAAATCTGAGATTATCATTTATTACTTTTTTCGTTAAAGTACTCAGTTCAGTTCAGTTCAGTCACTCAGTCATATCTGACTCTCTGCGACCCCATGAACCGCAGCATGCCAGGGCTCCCTGTCCATCACCAGCTCGCAGAGTCCACCCAACCCATGTCCATCGAGTTGATGATGCCATCCAACCATCTCATCCTCTGTCGTCCTCTTCTCCTCCTGCCCTCAGTCTTTCCCAGCATCAGGGTCTTTTCAAATGAATCAGCTCTTTGCATCAGGTGGCCAAAGTATTGGAGTTTCAGCTTCAACATCAGTCCTTTCAATGAACACCCAGGACTGAGCTCCTTTAGGATGGACTGGTTGGATCTCCTTGCAGTCTAAGGGACTCCGAAGAGTCTTCTCCAACACCACAGTTCAAAAGCATCAGTTCTTTGGCACTCAGCTTTCTTTATATTCCAACTCTCACATCCATACATGACCACTGGAAGAACCATAGCCTTGACTAGACGGACCTTTGTTGGCAAAGGAATGTCTCTGCTTTTTAATATGCTGTCTAGGTTGGCCATAACTTTCCTTCCAAGGAGTAAGTGTCTTTTCATTTCATTGCTGCAATCACCATCTGCAATGATTTTGGAGCCCAGAAAAATAAAGTCAGCCACTGTTCCCACTGTTTCCCCATCTATCTGCCATGAAGTGATGGGACCGGATGCCATGATCATAGTTTTTTGAATGTTGAGCTTTAAGCCAACTTTTTCACTGTCATCTTTCACTTTCATCAAGAGGCTCTTTAGTTCTTCTTCACTTTCTGCCATAAGGGTGATGTCATCTGCATATCTGAGGTTATTGATATTTCTCCTGGCAATCTTGATTCCAGCTTGTATTTCTTCCAGCCCAGTGCTTCTCATGATGTACTCTGCATATAAGTTAAATAAGCAGGGTGACAATATACAGCCTTGACGTACTCCTTTTCCTATTTGGAACCAGTCTGTTGTTCCATGTCCTGTTCTAATTGTTGCTTCCTGACCTGCATACAGGTTTCTCAAGAGGCAGGTCAGGTGGTCTGGTATGCCAATCTCTTTCAGAATTTTCCACAGTTTATTGTGACCCACACAGTCAAAGGCTTTGGCATAGTCGATAAAGCAGAGGTAGATGTTTTTCTGGAACTCTCTTGCTTTTTCGATGACCCAGCAGATGTTGGCAATTTGATCTCTGGTTCCTCTGCCTTTTCTAAAACCAGCTTGAACATCTGGAAGTTCACGGTTCACGTATTGCTGAAGCCTTGCTTGGAGAATTTTAAGCATTACTTTACTAGCATGTGAGATGAGTGCAATTGTGCAGTGGTTTGAGCATTCTTTGGCATTGCCTTTTTGGGATTGGAATGTTAAAGTATAGTAGATTTATAATATTGTGTTAGCTTCAGGTATACGGCAAAGTGATCATATATACATATATATGTGTATATATACATATATATATTCCTTTTTTTGATTCTTTTCCATTATAGCTTGTTATAAGATATTGAATATAATTCCATAGGGAATTACATATAGTATAATATAATATATTATACAGTCAATCCTTGCTGTTTTTCAGTTGTGTATATAGTACCGTGAATTGTTAATCCCCTATGGCAAATTTATTCCTTTCCCCCCACCCCTTTCCCCTTTGGTAAACATAAGTTTGTTTTTTGTGTCTGTGAGTCTGTTTCTATTTTGCAAATAAGTTCATTTGTACTGTTTTTTAGATTTCACATATTAGTGATAGGTGGTGCTAGTGGTAAAGACCCCCCCTGCCAAAGCAGGAGGCATAAAAGACACGGATTTGATCCCTGGGTTGGTAAGATCCCTGGAGGAGGACATGGTAATCCACTCCAGTGTTCATGCCTGGAGAATCCCATGGACAAAGGGACCTGGTGGGCTATATATAGTCCATAGGGTCACACAGAGTCAGACACAACTGAAGTGACTTAGTACGCACATATAAGTGATATCATATAGTATTTGTCTTTGTCTGACTTACTTCACTTAGTATGATAATCTCTAGGTCCATCCATGTTGCTGCAAATGGCATTATTTCATTCTATTTTTATAGCTGAATAACATTCTATTGTTTATGCATACCATATCTTCTTTATCTGTCATCTGATAATGGACACTTAGGTTGCTTCCATGCCTTAACTATACTAAATATAGTGCTGCTATGAACATTGGGCTGCATGTATCTTTCTGAATAAGAGGTTTTGTCTTTTCTGGATGTATGCTTTGGAGTGGGATTGCTGGATTATATGATAACTCTATTTTTAGTTTTTTTTAAGGGAAACTCCACACTGTTCTCATGGTGGCTCCACCAATTTACTTCCTCAACAACAGTGTATGAGGCTTCCCTTTTCTATACTCTCTCCAGTATTTATTATTTGTAGGCTTTTTGATGATGGCCATTTTGATCAGTGTAAAGTGATACCTCCAATGTAGTTTTAATTTTCATTTCTCTAATAATTAGTGATGTTGAGTATTTTTTCATGTGCCTGTTGGCCATCTGTATGTTTTCTTTGGAGAACTGTCCATTTAGACTTTCTGCCCGTTGTTTGATTGGATTGTTTTCTTTTTTTTTTTTTTTGTTATTGAGTTATATGAACTATTTGTATTAAGCCTTTGTTGGTTGCATCATTTGCAAATATTTTTTTCCAGTCTGTAGGTTATTTTTTTGTTTTATGGTTTCCTTTGCTGTGCAAAAGCTTATAAGTTTGACTAGGTCTTATTTATTTAGTTTTGGTTTTATTTCTTTTGCCTTTTGACTGACCTAAAAAAACATTAGTACAATTTATGTCAGAGAAGGTTTTGCCTATGTTCTCTTCTAAGACTTTCATGATGTCACATCTTATGTTTAAGTCTTTAAGCCATTTTGAGTTTATTTTTGTGTCTGGTGTGAGAGAGTGTTCTGACTTCATTGATTTACATGCATCTATGAGACTATCTTTCTTGATGCAAGTAATCTATCTTCTTGCTCACACTACTTGTGAGATAATTTGAGCCAAGAGCTTTAAGCTTCTTAGAAGAGAGTTTCTATAGCATGTCAGCATCTTGTTGGCATTGAGCATTTAATGGAAGTTTTCTCTGAAGAAAGCAGAATTGGAGAGTGGACTACACTCTGGTAATGCATGTTGGTTTTGCTTTTTGCTTTATAAAAAGGAACTGGTTAGGGTAGCCTGTTTTAGGCATCAGCTGGTTGGTGATTGGTTGGATCCTCTGAGACATATTGCACTTAGGTGTTAGTTGAAATGTGTTGTGTTGTGTCTTGAAGTATGGTACTCTGAAAAGTTTAAAAGGTTTCAGTTTTAAAAGCTAGGACAGCTCATTCTGGAACCTCTTCTACTAGCTGCTGTAGTGATCTTTAATGAACAGTTTCTACAGTATTTTCATTTAATAGCATCACTTTAATTAGGATCTTAGGGTGCTTTGATGCTGATAACATTCAAGTCATTTTTGAGATACAGCTGCTTTATTTTCAGGCTGAATAGACACATTCTTGCCTTGTCATCCTGAAAATGCTGCACCGTGTCTGCATTTCAGAGCCACTGATTAAATGAGTGAAGACCTATGGTGGTGTGGAATTAGTCTTCTTTGTCTATTATACTGTAAGTTTCTCTGGAAAACAAAGCCCAAGAACTTCTGGGAACCTCTCAGCAACAAATATTTTCTATGATTAGTGTAGGAAAAAAAAGATCTAGTGTAGTCACAAAATCTTCCTTTCTTGGGGGAAAAAGTATGCATCAAATTTATATGGCTGCTTGTTTTTTGAGAAGGTATGAATATATCGAGCTTCCCAGGTGGTGCTAGTGGTAAAGAACCTGCCTGCCAATGCAGGAGACATAAGAGACATGGGTTCGATCCCTGGATCAGAAAGATCCCCTGGAAGAGGACATGGCAACCCACTCCAGTATTCTTGCCTGGAGAATTCCCATGGACAGAGGAACCTGGCAGGCTACAGTCCATAGGGTTGCAAACAGTCGGACAGGACTGGAGCAACTTAGCATAAAAACACACATGGATATCATTAGTCTCTTTGATTTCTTCTTTGGAGATTGTAAAGACTCAAAAATCTAAGAAAAACTCTAAAAGTTCTAGAAACAAAGAGTAACAGGTGCAAGTTAAGGGAGCAGGTGGTGTATAACTTCACCTTTGCCTCCTACTCAGAAATAGAGGGGAAATCAGGTCCCAATTTGGAAACCATGTGAGAAATGTCATTCATTGCTACCTAAAATTGCACATAACTTTTTTTTTTTTCTTTACCCTTCTGGCTTGTGGCTGGGAGCATGTTTGGTTCCATCTGGAAGCAAGTAGGTTCTGAATTTCCACAAAATGTCTTTCAGAGTGTATGCCATGACCAATTTTATTTTTTCAAGCTCTTGGAAATTTCTAAGCTTGTCACATTTTTCTGTTTGGTTATTGCCACTTTCTTTCACAACTATCACAGTAATACGTTTATTCAAAGGATGCTCTCCTCCCTAATCTTCTGTCACCTACTTTTCCTCTCTCTTTCAGTATTCTCTCATATATATCTTTTCATCAGGACTTTTGTTTTTTCACTGAACCCTCACCAATATGTAGGGCATATGATTATTTTCATCGTTTTGCATATGAGGCACCGGAGATAAAAACGTTTATCATCTGTTGCCTGACTAGTAAACTGTGAGAGCATACCTGGACTTTTCCTTTTTTCCATTTCTTTCAACCACTGCACTCCAGGATGCTGCCTTGTAGTGCTGGGTTGAACTGGGGATGTGCCTGTGTATTCTCTTGTTTTGTTCTCCTTCATCATTGCATCCATCAGAGAGACCAGATGTATGAAGGGAAGTACAAGTGCCGATGGTAGCTCTAGGCAACCAAACCATCTCTCCACTTGCATTGACAGCCTCAGACTTGGTATCTAGAGGTGAAGAAACTCAGAACTACAGTCTATACAACATGATCAACCTCTTGGCCAGATTCTTGCTCTGGCTCTTTATGATGTACATTTTCCCAGACTTGAGGGGAGAGTAGTTTGTAGAGTAGTATTCCAGCTTAAATATTTTGTTACACTATGCGTTCAATTGCACCATAGGTCAAATGATTGCCCATCCAACAAAATGTGGCTGTTCATCAGATTTATCTCTTTTCTTGTGGGTGCACAGCCAGACTGTTCCCCTCCCACCAGATCTCTGCAGCTAGTGGTGGCCATTTGACTGAGATCTGACCAATGATATGTGGATGTAAGTGATAAATTTCACCTCCATGTGTGTCCTATGAAATCCTCCTATGTGATCCCCTACTTTCTCTGACATTTCTATTTGGATTCTGACTGTTGGATTACATTGAAATTCAAGGATGAAGATGGTAAAGCCTCAGGAGGAATTACTGGAAATAGTAATCTTTCCTGTCTTGCTGGCCAATTGAATTTTAGTGAGCAAGAAATAAATTTCTTAGTTAAGCCATTGAAATTTTAGAATTTATATGTTAAAGTGGCTAGAATTTCATTATTTACTTATGTATGTAATAACTTAAGGCTTCCCTGGTAGCTCAGATGGTAAAGGATGTGCCTGCAATGCAGGAGACCCAGGTTCAGTCCCTGGGTTGGGAAGATCCTGTGGAGAAGGAAATGGCTACCCACTCCAGTATTCTTGCCTGGAGAATTCCATGGACAGAGAAGCCTGGTAGGCTACAGTCCATGGGGTCATAAAGAATTAGACATTACTCAGTGACTAATACACAAACACATAATAACTTAATGCATCCGTTTTCAGCTCTAACATGAAAACCTGTATTGAAGCTACTATTAAGACAACATATAAACTATATCTACATATCTACATCCAGGTTAACACAATAAATTCTAGATCCTTGTACCAATATCAGCAGTACAATAGAGTTTTACTCATTTATATATTCTTCTGTTCCCCGATAGCTCAGCTGGTAAAGAATCTGCTTGCAATGCAGGAGACCTGGGTTTGATCCCTGGGTTGGGAAGATCGCCTGGAGAAGGGAAAGGCTACCCACTCCAGTATTCTTGGGGTTTCCTTGTGGCTCAGCTGGTAAAGAACCTGTCTGTAATGCGGGAGACCTGGGTTTGATCCTTGGGTTGGGAAGATCCCCTGGAGAAGGGAAAGGCTACCCACTCCAGTATTCTGGCCTGGAGAATTCCATGGGATTCCATGTCTGGAGAGCCAGACATGACTGAGCAACTTTCACATATATGTTTATAACAAGATTTGTCGAAATAAAAGATTAAGTGTTTTTCATTACTTTTTTCTCCAAATATTTAAGTATTGTCAAAGATTGCTTAACATAGACTTTTGATTATTATTTCAAAATAGAAGAGAACCAACCCACCTCCAGTCTTTTTGGCCAATGGAGCTCAATGAGAGTCTGTCCATGGTCCTGAAAAATTTAGCATTGTCATTGTGTTAAATTTGCAATTGTCTCCTTCAAATCTCATCATTCTCAATGTGTACAATACTTCTTCTTATAGAATGTATCCATTAGACAGTTATTTTCTTAAACAACTAGGTTTTCCGTTTGTGTCAGCTTGCCAAAATTTTCTGCTTGTGATTTTCTGTTCTGATTCATTGACATTACCAAAGAGCTCCTTACTGCCAGTGCCCTTCTCAACAATATGAGTCTCTGTGCCTTTTTCCCAGTCAGGAGGAGGCATCTCTCCAATTTATTGCATCTTTTATTCACTTGAAATTAGAGTCTATGCCACTTGAAACTTTTAGTATTGAAAATCTTTCCCAGTGCAGATGGAGAATGTTTTTCTAACCCTTATCATGCTCATCAGATTAAAGTTTTAAATCCAAAGCTTATCAGGTTTGTCATAGCACATATTAAAAAATAATTTTTTATATCAGCCTAATTTAAAAACAGGTAAAATGGTTTATCTAAGCTTCTGTTTTATACTTTACATGTAAACTGGTTTATCTAGGCTTCTGTTGTAAATATCTTTTTTAGAGTGAGTAGTAACAGTGTAGGCCCTGGAGTTGTACTGTCTCCAAGGTCCAACTTCACTGTGTGACTCAGAGCAAGTTACTTAACTTTTCTAGATCTCAGTTTCCTCATTTGTAAAATGGAGACTTTATTTTTAATCTACCTCATAGAGTAATTATAAATATTGAGTGAGGTTATATACGCAAAGATCTGAGGACAGTTCCTGGCACATAATGAGTGTTGACTATGACCATATTTCAAACTTGCACAAATAATAGATGGATTAAATAAGTTAAATTACATGTAGGTTTCTACATTAGATAATTGCCAGAATGATCTCTGTTGCCAGAAGTGCCTTATGGGCAAGCACATATCTGAGTCTCCAGTTTTTAATTTCTTTTGGGCTTTCTCTATCTTTCAAGAGCAGATGATGTTTGCTCTTTCACTAACCCATCTTTGATCCCAGTGCTGGTCATCTTTATTTACAAAAGCAAAACCAAAATAAAATAAACAAAAAATCTGTTTTAAAAAAACCCTGGAACAAAACTCTTCAACTTTGCTAAAGCCAGCTTAAGCATATCATCCACAGCCAAACTGGAACTAGATGCAGCTGTGAAATTTGTCTTTGGAGACCCTTATTTCCCCTCTCAGAATCTTTTCCTCCCTTGATAGAATCCCATTTTTTATCAATTAAAACATAAATCTACCTTCCTTCTTATCATAGCTCTTCAACTGAGGAAAGCATCTGAGTAGGTTCTTTACTATTATATCAGTTGTAAATGACCAATGAAGTTCAATGCCTTGTCCTCCCCAGAGGAACGTGCTACAGTTATAGAGATGAAGCCTTAAGCTAAAGGAATACATTTCTAACATGAAATTTTATTAATAGCAACTAGATGGGATGAGTATTTTGTGGTCATACATCCTTTCCTTAACATCCTTATAAATTGCTACCCTTTTCCTCTTTTTTAAAGGTTTATACATTAATTCATTCTGAATTGAGTTGTCAACCCCTGAATGTACTTATATGTGGCTAGCAGTGTACTGTTAAAGAACTGTAAGTGGAAGCCCTCAAAGAGGGTGGCAGATCAGAATAGAGCACCCATACTCAGTAATGTGCTGGTCTCCTGACTGGGCATGGGAGCTTGATTTGCCCTACTGTAGGTCTGTAGCAAATCTCAATTTCATATGTATCAACTATTATTGTCCTTAATCACAGCTACTGATGACATTTAGTTGAAAGACCACTGTGCTAGGTTGTCTTGCCTGGAAAATCCCATGGACAGAGGAGCCTGGTAGGCTGCAGTCCATGGGGTTGCACAGAGTTGGACACGACTGCAGCGACTTAGCAGTGCTAGGTTGAGTCAAAGCATGGGCTCCTTCTTCTAGCTCTGCCATTTACTTGAGGTCACTGGCTCCTTAGCTTTATGTCTTCTGTCTGAATAAAGAAAATGGTGTCTCTTAATTCAGACTGCACTCAGAATCACCTGGACAGCATGCAGATTCTCAGACCTCAACTCTCAAACTGCTAATTTAGTATGTTTGAGTGGGCTCAGTTCAGTTCAGTTCATTTCAGTCGCTCAGTCGTGTCCGACTCTTTGTGACCCCATGAATTGCAGCACGCCAGGCCTCTCTGTCCATCACCAACTCCCGGAGTCCACCCAAACCCATGTCCATCGAGTCGGTGATGCCATCCAACCATCTCATCCTCTGTCGTCCCCTTCTCCTCCCGCCCCCAATCCTACCCAGCATCAGGGTCTTTTCCAATGAGTCCACTCTTCGCATGAGGTGGCCAAAGTATTGGAGTTTCAGCTTCAACATCAGTCCTTCCAATGAACACCCAGGACTGATCTCTTTTAGGATGGATTGATTGGATCTCCTTGCAGTCCAAGGGACTCTCAAGAGTCTTCTCCAACACCACAGTTCAAAAGCATCAATTCTTCGGCGCTCAGCTTTCTTCACCGTCCAACTCTCACATCCATACGTGACCACTGGAAAAACCATAGCCTTGACTAGACGGACTTTTGTTGGCAAAGTAATGTCTCTGCTTTTAAATATGCTATCTAGGTTGGCCATAACCTTCCTTCCAAGGAGTAAGCGTCTTTTAATTTCATGGCTGCAATCACCATCAGCAGTGATTTTGGAGCCCCCCAAAATAAAGTCTGACACTGTTTCCACTGTTTCCCCATCTATTTGCCATGAAGTGATGGGACCAGATGCCATGATCTTAGTTTTCTGAACGTTGAGCTTTAAGCCAACTTTTTCACTGTCATCTTTCACTTTCATCAAGAGGCTCTTTAGTTCTTCTTCACTTTCTGCCATAAGGGTGGTGTCATCTGCATATCTGAGGTTATTGATATTTCTCCTGGCAATCTTGATTCCAGCTTGTGTTTCTTCCAGCCCAGCGTTTCTCATGATGTACTCTGCATATAAGTTAAATAAGCAGAGTGACAATATACAGCCTTGACGTACTCCTTTTCCTATTTGGAACCAGTCTGTTGTTCCATGTCCAGTTCTAACTGTTGCTTCCTGACCTGCATACAGGTTTCTCAAGAGACAGGTCAGATGGTCTGTTATTCCCATCTCTTTCAGAATTTTCCACAGTTTATTGTGATCCACACAGTCAAAGGCTTTTGCATATTCAATAAAGCAGAAATAGATGTTTTTCTGGAACTCTCTTGCTTTTTCAATGACCCAGCAGATGTTGCCAATTTGATCTCTGGTTCCTCTGCCTTTTCTAAAGCCAGCTTGAACATCTGGAAGTTCACGGTTCACGTATTGCTGAAGCCTGGCTTGGAGAATTTTGAGCATTACTTTACTAGCATGTGAGATGAGTGCAATTGTGCGGTAGTTTGAGCATTCTTTGGCATTGCCTTTCTTTGGGATTGGAACGAAAACTGACCTCTTCCAGTCCTGTGGCCACTGCTGAGTTTTCCAAATTTGCTGGCATATCGTGTGTAGCACTTTCACAGCATCGCCTTTCAGGATTTGAAATAGCTCAACTGGAATTCCATCACCTCCACTAGCTTTGTTCATAGTGATGCTTCCTAAGGCCCACTTGACTTCACATTCCAGGATGTCTGGCTCTAGGTGAGTGATCACACCATCGTGATTATCTGAGTGGGCTAGGTGGTCTCTAATAAGACTAGGTTGGGAATTACTGGGTGGGTCCATTTTTAAGGTCCTTTGGGTCTTTTGTGTGAGCAATTATTTTTTCTCTGAAAGCTCTTAGTCTATCCTCTCTATAAGTGCAAACACTTACACACATACCTTCTTCTTGTAAAGTGTGAGAGAGCTAGCATCTTTGAAAACCTGCCTCAAGTGAATAATACGCTAGATTTTGTGGGGAGTACAGGAGAAGTGGTCAGCCTCCTAGATATTCCTGATTTAATCCAGCTCCCTCATCGTTATGTGGCTTGTTATTTCAGTTGACATAAATTTATAGAAGTACCAAAACATCTCCTTCCTAATATGAAAATACAATAAGCATGCTCAACCAAATTGAAATCATTTTTAGACCATTCACTCTGAAGTTCTTCTTGTAGATATAAATGAGGGTTGACTGCATCTGCATGCATGCATAGTTCATAGCAATAAGCTGATTTCCTTGCATGGCTGGTAAGCTTATTTCAAAATTATCTCAAAGGAAGCATTCCAAAAGTGTTTTGAGCAGTGGAATAATTATATTGACTGGAAAGGTAAAGCATTAAAGGGCTCTACAGGACAGTAAACTGAATGAGTACATTTTGTATTTGTTTAAACAAACATATCTTTAAATAGTCTGGCTACTTTATAAGTAGACAGGTTCTGACTTAGTGCCCGCAAAGATCCTTTTCATGGATATTTGGAAGGGAGAAAAAAATTGATTTCCATTGGCTTGATTTAAGTAGTTTCTAGGTTATCAAATAATCCTTTGAGATACATTCCTTGGAACATTAGATAAGACATCAAATTCTAAGTCTGTAACCTGCGAATCTGGGAAAAATTATTTTGGCTCTTTTGAACCTAGTCTGGGTTTGGCAAAAATTACTCCAAATCTGTTGCCTGTTGTCTAACTCTTGATTAATTAATTAATGAACTACAATAAAATGTTTCATGCAATCTTTCTGTTTTTCCTTTTAACCTTTAGAAACTAGAATAATAGATTTTTACCTCTTTCTATCTTTTTGCCTGTGTTCAGGTAGTAAGAAATGATTTCTTTAGCTGTGGACCTCACTGCTGTTTAAAGAGCCTTTGTGGAAATGGTGGAAGTTATTAACTTGTGTTTTCCCTGGTACAGTGGAGACGTCCTTGGAGCTTGAGGCCTAGGGTGTATTAGTCACTCAGTCATGTCCGACTCTTTGCGACCCCATGGACTGTAGCCCTCCAGGCTCCTCTGTCCATGGGATTCTCCAGGCAAGAATACTGGAGTGGGTTGCCATTCCCTTCCCTAGGAGATTTTCCTGACCCAGGGATTGAGCCCGGGTCTCCTGTACTGGAGGCAGATTCTTTACCATTTGAACCACCAGGGGAGCCCCAGAGCTTGGGGCCTAGGGTGTGTTAGTTCTCTGAGGTGGTTCTGGGGGCTTAGAAGCTGCTGTAATGGTAACAAGCCTGAAACAAACATGTCTTCTAATGTCTTAGTGTTTCCTTATGTTCTGTTTGGTGACTGATGTGATGTTTTGTTTTGAGAGACTGATGGATGACAGACAACTATCTAGAAATAAAAACATATTTAGCATGTTTTGATACAACAGACTCTATTAGGTATCAAATATTTTTGTTGTGGAGTTTAGTTTTAATGACCATGTTACTAAAAATTATACTTCCGGCATGCAGAGCTGAAGCCCCACTCTTTCTGAATCATTCGGTGCAAAGGAATAATCTGAATATGAGGGTCTTCCTATGATCCTTGTCATCACCTCAGTTTGTCTTCTTCTGGTTCTTGAATAGTGTGTATAGGAGTGTGTGTATTTGTGTGCGTGTTGTGTGTCTGTGTGTGCATGTGCACACATGTGCCGCATGCCTCCCTGTATGTCTCAGTGAGTTTTAGCTTTTCAGTAGGCTTTTTGGGGATGTTTGAGGTGCGAGTCAGTGAAGAAGAGCAAGGGCCGTTGAAGAGTAATTGCTGCTTGATGGCAGAGCTAAAGCGCTGTGAAGAGGTTAGCAACCCCTTTTTGTTGCCTGCAATGCAGAGATTTTGTAATTAGTAGTTTCATTAGAGAGTGTGCATGACTATTAAACGGTTCAGGCAAACAAAGCATTCATTGTATTGGAAAATTTACTGTAATCAGATAGAAAAAGTACTGTTTTAGGGAATCATTTGTCAGGTTGAAGAAATCATTTCACTATTTGAAAATCTTCTCTTATTAAAGCGTTTTTTTTTTCTCATAGTCTTTGAAATGTATACAGATCAGTGTCTTAGTCCCTTTGGGCAGCTGTAGCAGCCATACCATGAACGGGCTGACTTACTCATCAGACATTTATTTTTCACAGTTCTAGAGGCTGGGAAGTCCAAGATCAAGGCACCGGCAGCCTTGAGGTCTGGTGAGAGCCTGCTTCTTGGTTCAGCCAGCCGTCTTCTCACTGTGTCCTCACATGGCACCAAGGTCTCTTTTATAAGGGCACTAATCCCTTTCATGAAGGCTCCACCGTCATACCTAATCACTTCCCAGTACCATCTCATTGGGGGTTAGGATTCTGTGTATGCATTTGGGGTGGGAGAGGCACAAACATTTAGTCCATAACATTCAGTGTTCAAAACATGGTTACTTTGGTACGGCTCTGTTTGCATTTATCATGCGTTATGTCCTCTGAGTGGGGTTTCCTTACCTAATAGTACAGGGCATATTTTATTCCATTGATAGAGGTTAACACATTTCTTGGGAGTTGGGATGGTTGTGTTTGGCAGTGATGTTTGCCTGTTGCAGATTTCGTTTTGTGAGCTCTCCTACACTGCTGCTATAAGGCCAACAGAAACGTGCTAGTTTCTAAGCATATGCAGGGTTCCTGGCATGGAAAAAGCTGATGGGGGTTTGCCCACACACCAACTGTCTCTGTTTAGGAGTAGCTATCCCTATTTTTTAACCATCTTCACACTTTGTCGATCCAGAGAGGTACAGTGTATTTTAATCAAGCCCTAAGGCAGCTTTGTGGCTAGGTTAATTATAACCCTCTCTTCTATTTGTACAGTGTTTTTCAGGCTTAAGAACATTTCTACTTATCACAGTTCCTTTGATTTTTCTGAGCTTTCTGGGAGGTAGGCAGGGTAGGTGGTATGACCCCATTTTACAGAAGAGAAAGTTAAAGCTGATGGCATTAAAGAAAATGTGTCCAGTTAAGTAGGTGGAGCCAGGACTCTGGAGTCTCCATCTGGAACTCTGTCCATCACAGCTCGCCACCTTTACTGCTATCCCCAGGGACAGCTAAATCCAGGAGCCCAAGATACCCAGAATAGCCTTCATGCCATTTGTGAGTTTCCTCTATGTTATATTTGTCGTTCCCCTGCTACCTAGTTTTCTTTCAAATGGAGAGAGGAAAAGATGATTACTCCCCAGGTGGTGCCAACTCATCTTTTCTGTGGACTTGGAAAGGCAGCGACCAGTCTAGACCTGCTGAATCACGTGACATGGATCCTGGGGGCAGGAAAGAGAGGAGCAGTGGGTGGTGGACATAGCTGGCCACAGTGGGTTGAGATTATAAAGCATTAAAACCAGTGTGCTCTGTCGTTTTCATCCTCTTGTTTCCGAAGTCACAAAGCAGCTGCCTCCAGAATCCTGAATACAGGATCACCTTTTGTTCAGTTTCCACCTTTCTTTCACTTTACCTTTAGTGTAGCATCTACAAACTGTAATCTATTGATTTGTCTGTCTACCTTACTTGATAATGAATTCTTTGAAGGCAGGGACTGTATCTCCTCTGTCTATCTCCATTTCTGTCACCCTGCCCATGTATGTAGTAGGCTTTCTCTGAATGTTGGTTGAATGACTGAGTGAACTTTTCAGTGCTGGGCTCAAATGGAGGACTAGTGGTGTTGGCTTTCATGCAGCTTCAGGGGACAGAATTTGACTTGGAAGAAATCTGAATTTGTGTCGTAATGAGGTGTGTTGTTTGAATTTGTACCATGCAATATGTTGTTCCATTTATTTAATAACAGCATTGCTGACAGATTTCCTTTGAAGATTTATTGGCAGATTTTGCTAACTGTATTAGTGCTGGAATTATGGATTTTCCCTTGTAAACCTCATCATATCAAGGGAAAAAGGGGTGATTGGATTCAGATCCTTCACAGGTTGTCTGCATAATCACTGTTGAGAGAAGACATTCTTCCTCACCTGGGTATCAGAATAGAAACAATTGTCTTTGTTTCTTTCCATCCATCCCCTCCCCCTGCAATGCACAACTCGGAGCATATTCATGCATTTTTCAAGCTCTTGCTACCAGTGTTTTAGTTGAATCTGAGTGAGGTCAGATATTGACCAGATTTGAGTGTAAAACAAACAGAATTCATGTTCCCCCAGCTTCCTGAGATGTAGGAAGAGCATCCGGGCAGGTGGCATAGCCTTTGTCTTCTTACCTGGAGACTCACAGGAAACGGGCTGTCTTGGTTCCTACTGTGGGGACAAAGGGGCCTTCATTTTCAGCCCATATTTTTTGCACAGTGAACCCAGGATGGCCGACCTCGGCCTCCAGTGGGGCTCACGAACACCTTCCGCTGCCGGTGAAAGAGGTAAAGGTCCTTTGCAGAGACACGGATGTATTGGTGGATGTCGGGGAAGAACTGCTGTCTAACAAAGCCAAGGTCTTTTCTAGGTCTGAAAACACACTCAGATTTCCAGAGTTTTATTCTTCCTCTGTCCTTTGCTCTATTTCTGCCATCTGAGCACCATCATCGATTATCTCCAGTCCTTCTTACCCTTGCTTTCATCACTCCTGAGTTGCATCTATTATTCAGTGTTTATGGGTTGTATTCATTTGCCGGGGCTGCTGTGGGAAAGTAGACTGGGTAGTGCGACAACAGAAGTTTATTTTCTCACAATTCTGGAGGCTAGAACTCTGAGATCAAGGTACCAGCAGCGTTGGTTTCTTCTGAGGCCTCTCTCCTTGGCTTGCAGATGACCATCTTTGCCCTGTGTCTTCACATGGTCTGCCTTCTCTGGATGTTGGTGTCCTAGTCTCCTCTCCTTTCAGTGTTGTCAGCCATATTGGATTAGGGCCCGCCCTAGTCCCGGGCCATGCTGAGGTACCTGTGGTTAGGACTGCAACACATAAATTTGAGAGGACACAAGTCAGCTTATAACATGGGCTGAAAGTCAGAACTCTTCATGAACTTCAAGGACAGTTGCACTGAAAGAGTCAGAAAGTGAAAGTGTTGGTCACTGGGTCATGTCCTATTGTTTGAGACCCCATGGGCTATAGCCTGCCATCTCCTCTGTCCATGGGATTCTCCAGGCAAAGACACTGGAGAATGTAGCCATTCCCTTCTCCAGGGGATCTTCCCGACCCAGGGATCAAACCTGGGTCTCCTACATTGTAGGTAGATTCTTTACCATCTGAGCCACCAGGGAAGCCCCCAAAGAGCCAGAAGCTGGACTTAAATCCATTACAGTAGGTATGACTCCAATCCCTGTGTGGCCTTTTGTCTAAATGTTAGGGCATGACGGAGGAGGAATGGAGGAGAAAAAGAGGGGAGAAGAGTAGAAATCAGAATGCAGCCAGGGAAGGGCTAGCTGGCTGAGCTGTAGTGGCTCAGCCTCCACCCCAAGATTGTAATCTGAAAGACGGAACATTTTATTTCTTTTGCTTTACTTAGCCACAAATGGAAATGCATGTTAATGTCATTTTCATTAAAATTATTCTCCTCCTTAATTTCCCTCATCAGCTGTAATGACCTCTTCCAAGTTAGAAATGCTAAAGGATGTTCGAGGGAAAACATAAAATGTGACATGCAGCTTCTCAAATAGCTCTGGAACAAAGTGTGTGGTCGTTAGAAGACTGTGAAAGCAAAGACAGAAATTTATACAGAGTCTGTTTAACTCAAAAGAACTTCTCAATAAGACCTTTAAGAAGGGTCAGTTAGGGTTTGACAAGGTGAAACTGTGAAACATGCCAGTTTGGTTTTGTGCTTCCATTTAGCTTTGCAACCCTCCCGGCTGTTGTTTGGTAGTTCCGAAGTGTCCTGTGATTCCCAAAGTGGGGTTCCTATACTTCCTAGGAGGAAGTGATGTTCAGGAAAAACATGGCACCCCTGTGTCATTTGTGAATTTTACTCTACGATTGTTTGGAAAATCAAGTAATTAAACTATTGAATAATTTAGCATTATTTTTATATTTAAACAAATGGATATATTACAGAGAGGAGCACAAAATGTACATGACTTTTAAAGCTAAAACTTGACACTTTAAAGGCATTTAGGGCTTTGATAGGTCATGCCAACTCTTTATTTTCCCTAGGAATAGAAGTTCGTCGTCATTTACTCTTTGGAGTAAGTTCCCAGTTGGATCAGTGGTAAAGAAGGTGTCTCAAGCCTTCTTTTGGCCTCAGGCCACTTTCCAAAGTAACTACCAGATACTTTGATGAAAATATATGTGTAAATACTCTAATAAAGGCCAACTCGTTAATGGGAACACGGTAGTCCTTTTACTCATCATGCCTGGATAAGCTTTGAGTATTTCACTTGTGGCCATTGAGTGACCATGTCTCTGCCTCTTGTTTCATGTATTCACTCAGCTTATTATTATATCACTGGGCACTGACAATGTGCCTGGCACTGGTCTAAGCACCTGAGATAGAGGAGTAAAAAAGAAACAAAATACTTGCTCTGGCTGAGTCTACGTTCTAGCAGGGAGACAGTCATCAGAATAAGTAAATGATAGATTGTGAGTTTGAGCAAACTCCAGGAGATAGTGAAGGATAGGGAAGTCTGGTGTGCTGCAGTCCATGGGGTTGCAAAGAGTCAGACACAACTTGACAACTAACAACAGCAGCACCGATATTGTGTTTGAAGCTGATGAGTGTTTGGGGAAAAAATGGAACAAGGTAGGGAGCATAGGGAATGTGGAGGAGGGCACTGGCTTGAGATTTCAAGGAGGCGGGACAGGGAAGGACTCACCAAATAGATGACTTTGAAGGAGATAAAGGACTAAGACATATAGATTTTGGGGTAAGAGGAGGAAGAGTGAGGAAGCAGCCATGTTAAATTGCTAAGGCTGGCATATGCCTGGCCTGCCTGAGAAATAGCCAGAGGCCAGCAGAGTAGAGTGAATGAGTGAGTGAGGGGCAGAGCAGTAGGAGGTGTATCCATGTAGGGCCATCGTTAGGTCTTTGCTTCCACTCTGAGGAGGGGTCACAGCCACTGGGATCTTTCTGGTTGCTGTGCTGACGGTAGATTGTAGGGGGACAACGACAGAAGCAAGGAGATCAGTTAGGAGGCAGTTCACAGCACAGACAGGTGATGGTGGCTTAGGGCAGAATGTTAGCAGAGGAAGTGGTGAAAAGTGGATTCTGGAGATATTTTAAAGGTAGAGTGAAGAGGATTACTTATGGATTGGATGTGAGAGAAAGAGAGGACTCAGGGGAGGCTCCAGAGTTTTTGCTTGACCAGGGATGGAATTGCTGTCAACCAAGATGGAGACCGTAATGATCCAGCAGACTTCAGGGAGATAAAGGCTTTGGCTTGGGGTGTATTAAGTTGGAGACGTCTGGTAAACATTGCAGAGGAGGCACGTGGATATACGTGTCTGGAGTTCAGCAGAGTGATCTGGACTGGGGATGTAAACTTGAGAGTTGTTGGCATAGCTGGTGTTTAAAACTATGATTAGATGAGACCCCAAGGGAATGGGTGAGAGAAGATTAAAGACCGAGGCTTGGGGCACTGCACCACAAAGAGGTCCAGGAGAAAGAAAACCAAGGAGGAGTGGTCAGTGGAAATTAAGTGAAGAAAGTGTTTCCAGGAGAAGGAAGCAGTCTGTGTCACATATTGCTGGTTGAGCAAATGAAATGAAGAATGAGATTTGTCCACTGGGTTTGACCATTTGGAGGTCGTTGGTGGTTGTTTTGGTAGAGTAGCAGAAGTCCAATTGGGCTAGGTTCATGAGAGGATAGAAGAGACCTTGAGTATAAAGAACTCCTCAAAGATGGTTTGTCATAAAGGTAGTAGAGAAATGGAAGATTAGCTGGAGTGAGAAGTGGCCCTGGGAGAGGGATTTTTTTAAGGTGGGAGAAATAACAGCTGATTTGCATGATAATGGGAATGGTCCAATAGGGAAGGGAAATTGCCAATGTTGGTGGAAGGGGGGGGATCCTTACAGTGATGTCATTAACTAGGCACCCAGGGATGGGATCTAGTGCACAGGTGTGCCTCAGACAGGTGTACGAGCAGCTCATTTATAGTAACAGGAGGCAAGGCAGAATGTGTGGTAGTTAGGCACTTGCTGGTAGGTAGACAGATGCGGTCGTGGGAGTTACTGGAAATTCTATCAATTGCATCAAATCTCAGTGGTACAGGATGCAAGATCATCACCTGTGAGGATGGGGAGCAGGTGATGAAGGGGTGGACTTGGAAATATGATATCCTTGCAAGCAGCCTTAAGGGTTCAGTTGAGGCTTGTGGTCTCATATTTAATGTGAGACTAGTGTGGCATGATTGTGTGTTTTTCTCTAGGGTGTTTTGCTGCATGGGCAAATGCATGGAGAAAGCAAAGAGTGTTTTTTTTTTTTTAATATTTATTTATTTGGCTGCATCAATTGTGGTGCACGGGATCTGCGTTGCACAGGCTTAGTTGCTCCTCAGCATATGGGGTCTTAGTTTCCCGACCAGGGATTGAACCTTTGTCCTCTGCTTTGCAAGGCGGATTCTTAACCGCTGGAACACCAGGGAAGTCCCAGCAAAGAATTAGAGTTAATCAAGAGTTTGCTAAAATAGAATATGAAGAAGTGAAAGTGAGGCCTAGAGATGGAGAGTAAAGGAATGATTGGCTACGGCATCCAAACTGGAAAATGTGGGGAGAAAGGACAGGAGCAGATGAGGGACAGTGAAAAAGTGATGGGATGGATGGATTGTAAGTCCTGGTGGGATCAAAGGATTTTTGGAGATGGGTCACTAGAAGCAGTAAACTGGAAACTCAGGAGGTGGTGTACAAAGAGTGTGACCCCTGAAATTGTGCATTATTGGTAAGGACAAGGCCTTTGAATTCTTACCTGACTTTCTGTTCTTGGATTTTACAGACCTGGATTCCTGTCCTTTAGTACCCTTAATCCGGCTAGTAATTATGCATTTATTATTGTGATAGTTTTCTTCACTAAAGTGTGAGCATCATAAGGGCAGGGACTGTGACTGTGTCTGTTTCTTGTCACCACTACATCACTGTGTGTCTGGTTCAATGCTTGGCAAATTGTAGGAGCTTCATAAATAATTGATGAATGAAAGGTAAGACCCACGTTGATGGTAGTAATGCGACCCAAGTTAGGATGTTGATGTCCACTTGGGCCCTGTGGATTTTGATGATTCCAACACAGGAATAAAAACATTGACTCCTAAGAAAAAGTCAAATAGGATTTGACAAAACCTCTGTTCTATTGATTAAAAGGCAAAATTCTGCATCGTTTTTGAAAGCTAATTTATAGGAAAAAGAAGACACATGGTAGGAAAGATCAGGATTGGATTTTAGGAGCTCATTTCTTTAACAATCTTATTAAAACAATGTTTTAAACTTTTGAGTGAGGTTATTGTGTCTTTATTCATTCAACAGTTGTATGAATGTCCATGTGTATCAGACACTATGTAGCTGTGAATTTCATTGGAACAGGGCAAGGTCTAGGTCCCCAAGGGCTTACAGAATTAAGAACTGACTGAAGAAAGAACTTTTTTGTATAAATGAGTAGTGGAACTTCAGTGATACAATTCAGAATATACAATTGCATCAAAACTTGGGAAGAACATACAAATACTGATTTGATTTTGGGGGGGCTCCAAAATCACTGCAGATGGTGACTGAAGCCATGAAATTAAAAGACGGTTGCTCCTTGGAAGAAAAGCTATGACCAACCTAGACAGCATATTAAAAAGCAGAGACATTACTTTGCCAACAAAGGTCCATCTAGTCAAAGCTATGGATTTTCCAGTAGTCAGATATGGATGTGAGAGTTGGACTATAAAGAAAGCTGAATGCCAAAGAATTTTGAATGCTTTTGAACTGTGGTGTTGGAGAAGACTCTTGAGAGTCCCTTGGAATGGAAGGAGCTCTAACCAGTCAATCCTAACCTAAAAGAAATCAGTCCTGAATATTCACTGGAAGGACTGATGCTGAAGCTGAAGCTCCAATACTTTGGTCACCTGATGCGAAGAACTGACTCATTAGAAAAGATCCTGATGCTGGGATAGATTGAAGGCAGGAGGAGAAGGGGACGACAGAGGATGAGATGGTTGGATGGCATCACTGACTCGATGGACACGAGTCTGAGTAAGCTCTGGGAGTTGGTGATGGACAGGGAAGCCTGGTGTGCTGCAGTCCATGGGGTCACAAAGAGTCGGACACAACTGAGTGACTGAACTGAAATGACTGAGTAAATAGTTTACCTAAGTTCCAGAGAATAGCGAATTTCTCCATAGGTATTGTTATGGACTGAATGTATATGATCTCTGCTGTTCCCCTCAGTTCATATGTGGGAGCCCTAACCCCTAGTATAACTATCTTTGTGGTAAGGAAGTACTTATGGTTAAATGAGATCATAAGGGTGGGACCCTGATCCAAAAGAATTAGTGTCCCTATGAGAAGAGATATCAAAGAGCTCTCTGGCTCTCCGTCCACGTGCACACAGGGAAGACAGGCCACGTGAATACCTAGCGAGAAGGTGGCTGCCTGCAAGTGGGAAAGGAAAGCCCAGCAGAAACTGAACCCTGTGGGACCTTGGTCCTGGACTTTCTACCCTCCAGAACTTAGAGGAAATAAGTGTCTGTTGCTTGAGGCACCCTATCTGTGGTACTTTGCTGAGTAAGACAGGCACATGAAGCTGCCTACAACTTGAAGAATATGGCATCTGCCATCTTCTGTTTATCTAATACATTAATTTTCCATTTATGTTATACAGGATTGCCTCAAAAATAGTGTCTTTGCTGACAATTCCCTGGTCTAGGGAACATTCCTCAAATATGAATTGCTTCTTTTCACCTCAGCTGTGGAGAAGCCAGCCTGCATAGAATCTGAGAAGACAAATGTTGAAAGGTTCAGGGTATTTTCTGATGTTAATTCTGGGTTAAAAAATATAAAGAGAAGGAGAAAAGGTCAGAACTTAAATGGCTCTCCATCATCTTACTTTATTATAACTTTTTCCTGGGAGAAAAACAGAGTAGGACAAATGACTGCTGTCATGGATTGTTTCTATTTATTTTTCTATTGCCAGAAATGAGTGTTTGCTTATATCAATATTTTCATTCTGATTACATCCATCAGTAAAGTATGTATACTAATTTATAGAAGTAGTTGAATGAAGTTAACAATTTTGGCATTTCATGACAAAGCCAGAAACATTAGTCTTTAGATTAGAAGTATTAAGGATGCATAATTTACAAAGTCAATAATTGTTTTTCCCTGCCATTTATTGGTATTTGCTCTTTCTTTTTTGCCCATGTGTGTAGTAGGTCATCAGGATGAATTAACTCATGCAGGTCGTTTTCATCTGGTTTTTGGGCTCATTCTATTATGGAAGATTTATTTGCCTCAAAGCAATTTATCTTCAGAAATCACCTCACTAACTCTGTCCTTTTACTGGATTAGAATGTAAAAATCTGCTAATTGTTCCAGGTCAAGGTATCAGTAATCTCCCCTCTTTCCTGCTTCTCTGTTCCTACCCTTTTAGCAAGAACTTCTCTCCATGGTTTCCAGTCTTCACGGAGACTCCCTAGGGGCTCCAGGGAGGTAACATCAAAGGTCTTTCTCTTGTTTATCAGAGAAGTGAGGATGCCCCTCAAAATCCTGCATTCCGTTCTGCAAGTACCCACTCACCCACTTGGCCTGAGTGATAAATGACTTTTGCCAAGAAAGTACATTTCATTTCTCTTACTGCTCGAGCCTCTTCTGGGGAAGAGAAAGAAAGGGAGGTGACATGTATGGTGACTTGGGAGCTTGCTCTGCATTTCAGCCTGAGGCAGACCATTGGCTATCAGTGCATACCCTACCAGGCTTTCAAGGGTGAAGTAGTTTCCTCTGAAACTGTCCAAAAATACTGTGATGGCAGAATAGCTGGCGACGTATCGAGTAGTGCTAAGGTGGCAGGTGCGGAAACCGAGGTCCCTTGAGGCCCCAGGCCCTGCTCCTGTGGCTGGTTGGTGAAATCAAGTGGGTCCCTGCCTCCTACACCAGTGCTTCCCACTCCAAGAGCAGTTTTTACTTTCCAAATGCTTGTTTAACCGTGGAGCTCATGTTGTTCTAACTCAGCTGCTCTAGTTGAAGTGGGAAGGGGACCTCTGAGTCCCGGGCTCTGTCTCGTTGGTCCCATGGCTGTCCATCTGTTCCCAAGTTCCTAGGACTCCACGTAACACAGCATGAAAACTAGGGACTTGATAACCATTGTATTGGAAGGGCTTAGGAGGGCCCAGGCGAGGGCATCACCCCGCCAAACAAGTCTGCGGAGTCCGTCTTCTTCTTCCTATCTCATGCTTCTCTCTGGGAGCCTCCTTCCAGGTGGAACAGTGCCCATCTCAACATCTTCTTCTGCAGGAAGCCATTCCCTGTCCCCCCATCGGAATGGGAGCCCCCTCCCTCTGAATCCAGGGCACCTGTTTCTTGGGAGCTCCTCCTGTTGCCTACCTTGTTGATGAGTTGGACCATTTTCAGTCTGAGGGTAAGCCTCCCAAGGCCAGGGACCATGGCGTACTCATTTCATCTCTTTGGTACCTACAATGTTGCTGTTGTCGTTTAGTCACTCAATCGTGTCCGATTCTTTGTGACCCGATGGACTGTAGCCTTCCAGGTGCCTCTCTCTGTCCATGGGATTCTCCAGGCAAGAATACTGGAGTGGGTTGCCATTTCCTTCTCCAGGGGATCTGCCTGACGCAGGGATCAAACCTGTGTCTCCTGCGCTGGCAGACAGATTCTTTACCGCTGAGCTACCAGGGAAGCCCCGGCACCTATAATGGTATATTGCAAATAATGAAGACTCAGCAAATGTTTGTGGAATTGAAGAGACCATTTTATATGGTATCTACTTAACCACCATTTGAGCTGGATAACCTCTGATATCTGGGTATGCTAATTGTGCCTCCTCAGGCAGGGGGAGAAGGTTATTTAGATAATTGTTCAGAAATGTTATGTAAAAATCTAATGATTATATTGTCTTGCTGTTTTCACAGTTAAGGCCATTTTAGTATGGGGATCAAAGATCATTTATAATTGATATAAAGAGGAAGCCTTGAATTTCTCAGGGCTGAAAGTGGATGACCACATAATATCACTGATTGGTGGGCAAGGTCCTCAAGGAGGAAGTGTTTGAGTTGATTTCACCATTAAAGTGACTCATTGGAAAAGACCCTGATGCTGGGAAAGATTAAAGGCAAGGAGGAGAAGGAGACGACAGAGGATGAGATGGTTGGATGGCATCACCGACTTGATGGAAATGAGTTTGAGCAAGCTCCGGGAGTTGGTAATGGACAGGGAAGCCTGGTGTGCTGCAGTCCATGGGGTCGCAAGTAGTTGGACACGACTGAGCGACTGAACTTAACACCATTAAGGACAGCACATCTATGTTAAGTATAGCCTTGCACTAGGTGCCGATGAACTGTATCAGACATCTCTGTGTCCTGCCTTACATCCTTCTCAACCCATCTTTTACTCCAGCCGTTGCTGGGCAAGGAGCCTCACAGAATGTCATAGGACAGCATCTTGCTTCAGTTGTACCACATAGCTGTCCCTTTCTCCCCATGGGTTTCTGGGGACCATCACTGGAAGGCCCAGTGGAGTATGAAGGAGTCAACATCCCTGGGCTAACCCTTACCAGTGAGGGGCGGGAGCTGGTGGTGAATTGCTTCCTTCTTTGTCCTTTGGATGGAGGAGTCTGAGCCATATTCTGTTCATCCTCAGAGGGTCCAGGGAGATGGAGTAAGCCATGCAGGGACCCAACAGTGACCACTCATTCATGCACCTTTGCGTTGGCTCTCTCCCCTGCTGTGTTTCTCTCTCCCCTAGTTCCTCACTCCCGCTCCTGGGATCCATCCCAAATAACCTACTGCACATAAGCTGTTAGTAAAGACTCTGCTTTTAGTGGGGGAATTCAGGCCAAGTTAAGGGATTAAAGAGTGTAGTGAGAGCTTTTCCTTGTCCTCCAAAAGCTTATTAGCTTGGGGAGTCTTGTGGAACATTTGGTTACTTTAGAAGGCCAAAATGGGTGGTTCAGACAGAGTGGGTGCTGCTGCAGAAAGGAAAAGGGAAGTTTGGCGTGTGTGTCACTTGTGCACTAGGCAGGTCCCGAGAAGGAGCTGAGTGGGCCGGTAGGGAGGCAGAGTACGCTCTGGTGTTATGTAACGGGAGGTGTGAGCAGAAAAGCTGCATTAGGGTTATTGTAGGGAGAGAGTGAAAAGTACACTTAGAATTATCTGGTTGTGTGCAGTCATGAATGCCAGGCATAGGATTCCTGATTTTCCTTTGATGAGAAGGCATCTGGAAATTTGAAAACTTGGGGGGTACAGTCTGGAGAAGGAAGAGAAGGGGACGAGAAACTGTCGAGACATTGAAGTGGAATCAGGTGAATGAAGGGCAAAGTTCAGTGACCCAATCAATTGCAAACTCCGTCGTTGAGCATTCTGCTAGAAGTGAGATTCCTGGGGGAATACAGAGATTAACCTCAACAAGGTACATTTGCTGTAGGGTGTTATGCTGAGTGAAACAAGTCAGACAGGGAAAGACAAATGCTGTGTGGTATTGCTTATATGTGGAGTCTAAAAAACACAACAAACTAGTGAATAAAATGCAGAAGAAACAGACTCACAGGTAGAACAAACCAGTGTTTACCAGTGTGTGGGTGGGTGAGTGGGGTCACAGACTTCTGGGTTTAAGGTAGGCTTATGAATGTATTGTACAACAGGGGGAATATAGCTGATATTTCGTAATACCTATGAATGGCAATTAGCCCTTAAAATTGTATAAAGAAATGTTTTCCCATCCTTAAAAAGATAAAAACAAACCAAAAATCCACAAGGGGCTTTCACATCTGAGGAAAAGGCCCATGTATAAGGAGTAGAGTGGTGTTTAAAAGGAAAAAATTTTCATGGACCCCCAGAGTTGACTTCAATTATTTTTGTTATTGTTGTTGTTGTGTGTGCATGTGGAATTGTGTCTGATTCTGTGCGACCCCATGGACTGCAGCCCATTGGGCTCCTCTGTGCATGGGATTCTCCTGGCAAGAATACTGGAGTGGGTTGCCATGCCCTCCTCCAAGGGATCTTCCCAACCCAGGGATCGAACCCGCTTCTCTTATGTCTCCTGAATTGGCAGGCAGGTTCTTTACTACTAGCACCACCTGGGAAGCCCATTTTTATTATAATTTTATTTAAATATGTATAAAAAAAGGCAATTTATAAACCCTTAGTACTTATATATCCATAAACCCCAGAGAGATTTACACATTAAAAACCAATCAAATGACAAAATCAATAAAATTCAAACTACCACCATTAATTTAACGTGATGGATGATGTTTTTGGCTAAAACGAAATTGCTGTGGATGAATGCACGTGGTCCTGGCGGCCTCAGCTTAGACTCCGAGTTCAGGCTGCAGTGGGCCCCGCAAAGACTGCATTCTGCTGCCGGTTTGTGTTTGAACCACTGAGAAACCTTTGTTTGAACAGCTGGCCACGAGTGAATGCATTATTTACCCACGGAGGCCGCCTCTGTTCCTTTCTCATTAGCCAGAGACAATGAAAGTGGCATCCTTTGTGCCAGCTGGGCCCTAAGCAGGAAGCAGAAGTGGTGCTGAGCTCTGGGCTTGGGGGGTAAGGGGTGGGAAGGGGGCCCTGGAGGGAAGCTGAGTGATGGAGGTCAGAGGGCAGAAGAAAATTGGGAAAAAATGGTCAGCATCTCACAAGACCGAGAGGGATGCTGGAATATCCATTATTAAGTTCAGCTGGGATGCTGATGTCAATTTTTCAGCTATTAAATTCTAGTGAAGTGGGGATTTCAGAGATATTTTTCCTGATTAAGGGACACCCCCGCCCCCCGCCCCCGCCACGGCATCTGTGGATAGAGTAGAATATTTGTGGAATATTACACTATTTACTGTCTCCCATACAGTTTGGGGCTTCCCAGGTGGTGCTAGTGGTAAAGAACCTGCCTGCCACTTCCAGAGACTTAAGAGATGTGGGTTCAATCCCTGGGTTAGGAAAACCCCCTGGAGGAGGGCATGAAAACGTTTCACCTGTGGCTTGTTCATGGGCCGGCCTCCACCTCAGTTATTTAAGGGCTTCTCACCTGGGGCTGACTCCAGACCTGAGGATGCCACCGGGACCGACTGGACGCTGTTTGGAAGTCTGCCTTCTCTCTTAGAATCAGGGCCTGGAGGTAAGGAGGTCTGGGTTTCAATCTCAGCTTCTCCGTTTCCTGTGTGACTTTAGACCCAGTCTCTTTGTAATAATGGCTACTTTGCGAGATGAACAAGTTAACATACGTGAAGTGTTCAGGACACTTGGTGAATAGTAAGTGCTGTGTAACAGTGTATGACGGTGGTGGTGACGGTGTTAGTTAAATCTGTGATGTTTGACCCCGCAGGGAAGCACTGAGCCTGCTGTTTGAAGGGGTTTTTTTTTTAACAGGATCTGTGGGAGAGATGATTGGCTGACAATCATGAGGTCTCTTTGCTAAAGAGGCAACAGCAGGATATAAAAACATATTAGGAATCACAAACCTTGGTTATTTTAACCCTCGTTCATTTGTGGTCAGTTGAAGTCTGCCTTTGCGAAGGAAGGGTGATGAAGGAAGGGTATGAAGAACCAGAATGAAACTGAAAGGGCCTTGTCTGAGGAGCTTCAGAAAACCTTACTTTCTAACAATATGTATCCTGCATTAAAAACAGATGTGCTAATTATGTGCTGTCAGTCTTATTAATTATAACAGGTCCCCAAGGGAAATTATTTGGCACACTTGGGTCTCTGAAGACATTTTGCTGAGTCAGGTCCTGTGTGAGTCAGGGTCCTCCAGAAGTGTACCCCGAGACAGGGAGATGGCCAGCGGGGGGTTGGGGGGCACAGCAGTAGGTATGGGGAGAGAATGGGACAGTGATTGGCTGGTGGGTGGGCTCTTGCTGTGGGCAACCAGGGCTCAATTTTTGCAGAGCTCTGAAGAACGATGCAGAAAGCGCTTCCAGTTACTCAGGCTGACCTGTGAGGGTGCTGTGCTACTCATCCACTGATTTCTCCAAGCCCCTGTGTGGAGGCCTGCTCCGGCAGGGTTGGGGGTTAGCTATCCACCACTTTGCGTCTCTCACAGGGTCCCAGAGGGACCAGAGAGGTGGCCAGAGCGGTTCTTCAGACATAGACTGTCAGGTCCTGGTGGGTGGAAGACTAGGATTGCCTGCAGGTACCGAGGTGCCCTGGATGATGTGGGCTGGGACGTCGGCTAAGTTCTTCCCACGTTCTGTGCTCTGTGCTGCACTAACATCTTGGGTTGGCACTCACCAAACACACGTTAAGCGTTTATTAACACGCTTTGATGCCTTTTGCAGATGTATGTGCTAAGTGTCCTCAGTGGGGACCCCCCCCTGTTTGGCCCCATCTCAGTTAAAGGGAGGCAGGGGCTGGTGAAGGGAGCTGCCAGGGTACTGCAGGTGGGGAGAGGTTGATGAGGTACCTGGAAGTGGAGGGGCTGGGTGCTGCCCTCCTATAGGTGCAGCCATCATGGACGTGGATCAGGGCAGGCCTCTGCCTTTGCCAAGGAATTGAAAGGGTCAGCAGGACGTGCTTTGCTTGTGCTAAAGAGTTCAATTGTAATGGTTGAAAAAAAGTGAAAGTGTTAGTCACTCAGTCATGTCCAATTCTTTGTGACCCCATGGACTGTATAGACCTCCAGGCTTCTCTCTCCATGGAATTCTTCGGGCAAGGATACTAGAGTGGGTTTCCGTTCCCTTCTCCAGGGGATCTTCCCAACCCAGGGATCAAACCCAGGTCTCCTGTTTTGCAGGCAGGTTCTTTACCATCCTAACCACCTTCTGGAGGCTCTGTAATGGTAAAGGGGCAGATCTTAGATAAGGGCAGGAGAGTGACTTAGGATGACGATGGAGCTTGGGACTGTAGCTTTGAGATGGGCAATGTCTTTCTTCAAAATTTGAGGGTATTAACATTGAGGGATCTGGCTTAGTACAGGGAGGTGGCATCTGATTGGAGGCAGAGACTAGGGGGAGGTTCAAACTCTGTTCTGAGACTTGTGACTTTGGGCAGGTTGACCTCTGTTTTTTCATCTGAAGGAAGAAATGGTAACATGCAGTTTACCAGGTTATGATCAGGTGAGTGGATGTGTCTGTTGCAAAGCGGTCATGTTCTTCAGACCAGTGGGGATGTGGCTGGGGGAGGGATGGAATGGGAGCTTGAGGTTAGCAGATGTAAGCTTTTATAGACAGAATGGATAAACGAGGTCCTGCTGTATGGCACAGGGAACTGTATTCAGTCTCCTATGATAAACCGTAATGGAAAAGAATAAAAAAAGAATGTATAACTGAAACGTTTTGCTGAAATTAACGGAACATTGCAGAAATTAGCACAACATTGTAAATCAACTATACCTCAATTAAAAAAACACGTAAAAATTAGTGCAGCCACTTTGGAAAAGATTTTAAAAGTTTCTTATAAAATTAAACATATACTTACCATGGGGGGAAAAACAAAAAAAATAAAGCAGTCATATTCTTTTCTTGTGCATAGAATATTTTAAATGTTTACATTTAATTAAATGTTTTAATAAAATAATGCACCCTAATGCAATTATTCTATTTACAAGATAATTTCAGGTTTTATAAAAATGTTAATTCAGAGTATATACTAATGGGATGCAAAATTTAAATTTAGTTTTATTTTTATTAATACTTTTTAATCAAAGTAAAGTGGTAATAAAATACAACTAAAAATGTCCTAAAGAAAAAAGTCCAGTCCTTTGCCTCTTATTTTCCAAGCCAACTTTTTAGTTACTTTGGATGTTTTTTTAATTGTTTCCTCATTTTAAAGTGATATACTTATGTCACAATGTGTTAGATATTACATTTAAACTTTGATATCATCGATTGAATTTTAGTCCTTATATCCTATGCTGCTTCATTCACCTCTATTTCTCAATATAATTATATCATAATTTTTGGTTAAAATCCCTTATCAGTATTTACATTATTATGACTGTATAAATATCATTTATTAATACTTTTGAGCCAGATAGTGTACTCTGATTCTATTTGCTTCTCATACATTTTATTTTCCTAGAGGTAGTAAAACTGCCTTTTAAAAAATTGCTCAGTGTTTTATGTATCTTTTGCTAATTTCTCCCTGAGATTCTTTTTTTAATTAATTAATTTTGATTGGAGGATAATTACTTTACAATATTGTGATGGTTTTTACCATACATCAACTTGAATTGGCCACAGGTATACATTTGTCCCTTACATCCTGAACCCCCCCTCCCACCTCCCTCTCCTGGAGATTCTAATAGATTTGTCAAATATCTATTAATCCTGTTTTCCAAACACATCACCAGGAGAGAGAGTCTGTAGGTTGTTTCCCCTTCTCACATCCCTCTTTTCGTTCTGCTCTGGTGGCTCTTTCTTTAGGCTGGTAGTGCAAACCCAGTGATCCGAGGACTTTGACCACTCTCATGGTTAAAATCCCCTTTTCATTAATGTTATATCTTTTTTTTTCTTGGTTTAGTTTCTCTTTTTGCTGTAGCACATCCAGTAGTAACTTCTTTAAAAAGGATAATTTTTTGAGTCCATGTTTGTTTGAAAATGCTTTTATTCTTGGTTGATAGAATCCTCGATCTGGACAAACTAAATTGGAATGAACTATGTCTAAAATTTGAAAGAATGAATCCGTTGGTAGTGAAAGGTGTGATGCTGCTTAGATTGTTTCTCTTTGAGACTTGGTTTTTGTTTTTTCCTCCCTATGTGCCTGGACCCTAAGCTGGGAGCCTCTCCAGGGCTCTGTGGTAGAGAATCACTCTGTTTCAGTTGGCATCCCCACTTTAAACTTGCTGAGGTTATAACTTCCTTTATACTGTTTAGTCAGATAACCTCCTCCACCTGCTCTCTGTCTTTCAAAATTTGTTGAACCCTTTGACTTAAATGCAGCAAGGTTTTTTAGATCCAGCTCCTAGAGTAGTGGAAACAAAAGCAAAAATAAACAAGTGGAACCTAATTAAACTTAAAAACTTTTGCACAGCAAAGGAAACCATAAACAAAACAAATATAACCTACAGAATGGGAGAAAATATTCGCAGATGAGGCAACCATCAAGGGCTTAGTTGCCAAAATATACAAATAGCTTATACAGCTCAATATTAAAAAAAAAAAACAACGCAATAAAAAATGGTCAGAAGATATAGACATTTTTCTAAAGACATACAGATGGCCAACAGGCACATGAAAAGGTGCTCAATATTGTTAATTATCAGAGAAATGCAAATCAAAACTACAGTGAGGCACCACCTCACACTGATCAGAATGGCCATCATCAAAAAGTCTACAATATTGTAAAGTAATCATCCTCCTATTAAAAATTAAAAAAAATTTTTAATGTGAAGTACTCTGTGGCAACATAGAAATAATAAATGCTGGAGAGGGTGTGAGAAAAGGGAACCCTACACTTTTGGTGGGAATGTAAATTGGTGCAGCCACTAGGGTGAATAGTATGGAAGTTCCTTAAACTAAAAAGTTATTGTATGATCTAGCCATCCCACTCGTGGGCATTATGTCCAGAGAAAAACATAATTCGAAAAGATACATGTACCCTAGTGTTCATAGCAGGACTATCTATAGTAGTCGAGACATGAAAGCAACCTGTGTCCATTGAAAAATGCATGGATAAAGATGGAGTATTAGTCATAAAAAGAGAATGGAATAATGCTATTTGCAGTTACATGGATAGACCTACAGATTATCATACTAAATGAAGTCAAAGACAAATATATGATATCACTTACATGGCTACAAAGGAACTTTATAAAACAAAAACAGAGTCACAGACATAGAAAAAACTTATGGTTACCAAAAGGGAAAAAGGGGAGAGGGATAAATTAGGAGTTTGGGATTAACAGATACATACACTACTATATATAAAATAAATAACAAGGACCTACTGTATAACACAGGGAACTATAGTCAATAACTTGTAATAACCATTATAGGAAAATAATCTGAAGAAAAATATGTGTAACAATATCACTTTGCTGTATACCTGAAATGTTGTAAATCAGCTATACTTCAATTAAAAAAAGCAAAAAACCCTTCCCTAAACCAAAAATTTGTTGACATCTTTCACGTGTCGGTGTTGCCTTTTCTGTATGCCTCAGTGAAGGACTCTCTAGCAACATATCAAGAAGGAAAGAAAGTTGAAACCCAGGTCTGTCCTGTCTAATGCAGGTTCTTTGTCCACCGTGGATCAAGGAATTGTTATTGATAATGGATTTATCAATGGGCCATGATAGTGTTAGATTTAAGAATTTTATGTTTTTCAGCTTCAGAGGGCAAAGGGCATCGATTATGCAAAACAAACCCCATCCTCCAGTACTGCATGGAGACTGCAGACTCAACCTTAAATGTGATTACACAAATGTAATATATCATGGTGAGGGAGAAAATTACTGATAAGGACTTTTTCCTTTTTCATCTTGTCCATTGTTTTTCTTCTTTTTTTTTTTAGAAACCATTTTTCTTTGTGAATCTGAAGGCTCTGAATGAAAGATAATGATAATAGCTTGTTTATGTAGCCATAAAGACAGCCATTAGAGCTAGTTTGTTCCCATAGCCAGATACTGTATTTCTTGCCCATTTGCAGGTGAATCAAGGCCAGTGGTCAGAATATGAAGAAAAATCTAACTCTGGAAATTCCAGTTTTTGTCAGCCGGGACCAAAGAGAGAGGCAAGATAGGGCAAAGGAAGAAAAAAAAAAAAAGGCAAGAAGGAAGAGAGAGGGGTCAGTAGAAAAAATGATGCTTCAGTGAAGGACTTCATAGAGACTTACCAAGAAGGAAGTTCAAGACTGAATTCCAGGCCAGTTTCATGTGCTACGTCCAACACTGATGATTCCCCTTGTTCTTTTCCTTTAATTATTTTCTTATTGCCCCTTTGTTTTAAGGTTTTTAGTGTCCTCAATGCTGCCCCACCTGTCTTGGCCTGTCTCCTGATGTTCTATGAGAGATGCAGAAAGTAGGAATGGTGCCCGAGTTGCGGGAAGAGTGATTTTCAGAACTGACAGGGCAGGAAGAGCAGCTGTAAGCCTTGCCGGATATTCACTGTCTAGTGGGTGTTCAGGTGACTGGGAGGCTCCCTCCTTCCTCATTTTGTGATTGGTGCCAGAGTCAGTGGTGTGGCTGCCGTTACAAGGATCCCACGAGGTGTGCACCACTCTGTCCTTCAGGAGCAAACGCAGGGAAACAGAGAGAACAAGAATGGTCCTTCCTCTGTCGTACAGCACGGGGAACTCGGCCCAGTGTTATGTGGCAGCCTGGGTGGGAGCGGGGATTGAGGGAGAGTGGATTCATGTGTATGTATGGCTGAATCCCTTCTCTGTGGAACTATCACAACGTTGTTAATTGGCTATTTGAGTGTGTTAGTTGCTCACTCGAGTCCGACTCTTTGCGATCCCATGGACTGTAGCCTACCAGGCTCCTCTGTCCATGGGGTACTCCAATATAAAATAAAAAGTTCTAAAGAAAAAAATGAATGGTCTTTCCTCTTCTCCTGGAGACAGAGAAGAACCGACTACACCCTGCAGTCGGTGGGGTCACAAAGAATTGGACACGACCGAGCAACTGAGCGACTGAACGACAACAACAAGTTTCTCCCCTCGGCTCCTACACATCAGCCCCTTGAACTCCTCGAGTCCAGGGAGGAAGGTTAGCATCCTGCAGAGACGACAGCAGGTGCTTGTGGCAGTGTACCTGTTTCAGACCCAGGACATGGGGTCCAGTCCCCTTGTCTACACTGTGACAAGTGGCCACTGTGAGCTCAGACACTGACCTCATGGGCCTCGGCTTCCTAGGTTGTATAATGATGAAACTAGAAATCTCGGCAATCCTTTGAACTAGAACGTTCTGTGAAGTTAGTGACAGATAAATATTCTAGAATTGTGTGCAGGAATACCTTGGGGATCCTGTGGGTTCTGATCCAGACATTCTAGAATTTTGCAGTCAAGTGAGTTGCACAAACTTTGGGCTTCCCAGTGCATGTAAACGTTGTGTGTACAACATACTGTAGTCTTAAGTCCATAAATAGTATGATGTCTAAAAAACTTGCCTTTCTTAATTACTGGTAAAAGATGCTAACCATCATCTGAGGCTTCAGGGAGTCAATGTTTTTGCGAAAGCAGTAGGAAAGATTACTGATCACAGATCACCATAGCAAATATAGTACTATTAATAGAAAAGTTTGAAATAGTATAAGAATTACAAAAATGTGACAGAGACGTGAAGCGAGCAAATGCTGTTGGATGTACGGCACTGACAAACTGGTTTGGTGCAGGGTTGCCATAAACCTTCAACTTATTTTTTAAAAAATGCAGTACCTGAGAAGCACAATAAAGTGAGGTATGCTTGTACTGGTTACATCTCCTTTCTTACAGTGACATTAAACATTCACTTTTTAAAAGTTTGAAAGGAATGAACGTTTTCTCCATTTTAGTTTTTCTGATAGGGAATATCAAACATTAAGAAGCAATGAGCTTTTTTGATCCTCCAGCCAGGTCCCTTTTTAGGAGTGACAAGTGTTGTCCCCTAGACTGTAATCTCCATGAGGGCAGGACTGCTGTTTGTCTTATTTAAGAGACCTCTCAGAGCTCTGCATGTTCACATGACTGGAAGTGAAAGTTGGTTATATTTTATTTGTTTGTTTCTTTACCACCTAGCACAGTGCCAGGCATGTAATAAATATTTGTTGAATTGATGCCTAACATATGGTATTCTAAGTATTGTGAATGGTGAAAATTGCAACATAAGCAAGGTGAGGGTATGGGTATTGTATTTTATTTTTTTTCCTAAGAAAAAAATTACAGTGCAGAATAAAACCTTTCAAAGAAGATTACAAAGCTGTTTTCTTTATCATTACTCATCACTTTTCTCCTCCCCAGAATTCCAAGTCCTATTGTCTCACCAAATAGTGAAAAGAGAAAAATGTAAGAACCTTCCAGAATTACCTAGGCTTTGTACGCCCTCCTTGTTGGGTGTGTGTCCCTTTTGTGCTTTGGTTTGGTAGAAGTTAACCAAAGAGTAAAGAGATATCTGAGGCCCCATATCAGGATGCTAATTAGTTGTTTTCTTGTCAAAGGAATTAAAAAGCTGTTTCTGAGAGAATGTTTGATTTGGAAGAGAACTTTTGTCTCACCCCAGTTTTACGCGATGTCCCCAGGTATCTCCAATTAGCTCAAGAGGTGTTACACCATTAAAAAAAAATCTCAAAGTGAAAATTAGTTTGCTTTGGTTTAAAACATACATGCCATATATCCCTTCAGGAGGAAGAAAGCTATTATGAAATCTGGAAAACAATTTACAAAAAGAACTTAGCTCCCTAACTGCTCGGAAGGAAGTCCGGTGCCCTATACCGTCTGAAACTGACTGGAAAATAGAGTTGTTGTTTTAATTGCGGTTGTCATTTGCAGCTCTCCAGGTGAAGGAAGTCAGCTTGCTGGAACATTTCTTTTGGCATTAGAAGCTCAGGAAATTAACAAGAAAGAACCGAGGACAAAGTGGTACTTACCGATTAAAGCACATTTCTGGAATTTCTCTCGGACCCTCAAGTAACCTTCGGTTTGTAGACATTGAGCGATTGCTAAGTGGAGAGCACTGTGCTGGTGCAGAGAGCTCCCTTCTCTAAAGGACTCTGGGCTTGCTGGGAGTAGGAAGGGATCAAGACAACTGGAGAGAGAACCAGAGTTAGTGGCATGATGGATCCGATCCTCAGCGTGCTGGGAGGTCAGAGAGGGGAGAGGCCAGGCTGCACTGGGGTCCAGAAAAGAGATGCCATGGGTGGCCGGTGGTGCCTGATGGGGTGCCTTGTTTGCCGGTGAGCGGAGAGGACTTGGAAGAGCATTCAAAACTGAGGAATAGCATGAGCCAGAGCTGGAAGACAAGCAGTACACTGGCACACTGGGTAGAGGGGGTAGTGGCACGTGGAGGGGATTAATGAGAGATAAGGCAGGGAAGCTGAGTAGGGGCTGACTTGTGAAATGCATTGAAGATGGTGCTGTTTGAGCCTGGAATGTCTTCCCCTGAACCCAGTCTCCTCATCCTTTGCCCTCCACACCCTTCCCCTTGTTTGGGAGCACACGGAAACTGGTTGGGAAATGCTGCTGTAAACAGTGAGTGGTCAGTGGTGCTTTGATCAGAGGATGGCATGTCTCAGAAGAGGATTATGTAAGAACTTATTTTTTAATATAGTTTTGATTGTTTCATGTCTTTGTTTATAGCTGCGGCTATTCGATGGACAGTAGACATGCTAAATGGGATCAGTGTTTGCTGTTTAATTCACCCGGTTGGGAGGGATCTTGGTCTAGAAATACCCTGGGGAGTTTTGAAATTGCAGCCACCCATTGTGCCTGATGGTTGTGGCCTGAGATGACCTCCTCTTTGGTATCCCTCCAGAGTGTGTGTATGTGTGTGTGCGCGCGTGCGTGCACTAGGGCACATGTGCTAGTCAATATATTTGGTGACTACAAAGTGGAAGGTACAGAGGCTTTAGGACCAGGCAGATATTTTTAAAAGTTGAAGTATAGTTAATTACAATGTTGTGTTAGTTTTAAGTGTACAACAAAGTAATTTAGTTATATATATATAAATTCTTTTTCAGATTCTCTTCCATAATAGGTTATTAGAAAATATCAAGTATAGTTCCCTGTGCTATACAATAGGTCCTTGTTGATTATCTATTTTCTATATTGTAATGTGTATATGCGGAGAAGGCAATGGCACCCCACTTCAGTACTCTTGCCTGGAAAATCCCATGGACGGAGGAGCCTGGTAGGCTGCAGTCCATGGGGTCTCGAAGAGTTAGACACGATTGAGCAACTTCACTTTGACTTTTCACTTTCATGCATTGGAGAAGGAAATGGCAACCCACTCCAGTATTCTTGCCTGGAGAATCCCGGGGACGGCGGAGCCTGATGGGCTGCCGTCTGTGGGGTCGCACAGAGTCGGACACGACTGAAGCGACTTAGCAGCAGCAGCAGAATGTGTATAGGTACACATTAATTCCAAACTCCTGTTTTGTCCCTCTTCACCTTTCCTCTTTGGTGACCATAAATTTGTTTTCTCTGTCTGTGAGTCTATTTCTGTTTTGTAAATAAGTTCATTTGTATCATTTTTTTTCTTATTTAATTTTTTGGCTACACTGAACAGCATATGGAATCTTAGTTCGCTGACCAGGGATTGAACCTGTCCCCCTGCATTGGAAGCACAGAGTCTTAACCACTGGACTGCCAGAGAAGTCCCTGTATCGCGTATAAGTGATATGATGTATTTATTTTTCTCTAACTGGCTTACTTAGTATGATAATATGTCACAAATGACATTATTTCATTCTTTTTTTATGGCTGAATAGTATTCCATTGTGTATATGTAGCACATCTTCTTTATCCATTCCTCTGTCAATGGACATTTAGGTTGAGGACTAGGCAGATTTGCATTAGATGCAGGTCTGCTCCTTTCAGCTCTGTGATTTGTGTTGGAATGTATAGGCCAGCAGCAATAACCACCAGGGAAAGCGCCACGGGCAAGAGATAGGGTAGGGCATGACTGACAGGGGCTCCAGCCTCTCCTTGTTGGACACAGTGGCCACAAATGGAGACACAGAGGAGGGTCTCTACTCCTTGGACATTTGGTTTTCTTGTATCTTCTCTCCTGTGGAGAGTCTAATCCTCTTTCTTCGTCCTCCAGATTTAGCTTAGAAAGATTTTTAAAGACTATTTGTTGAACTTTGATTCACTTGGGCACTACTTTGTACACACGTGTAATGGTTTGAATGGTGGTTCCCCAAAAGATACGTCCAAGTCCTAACCCCTGGAGCCTGTGTATTTGGAAAAAGATCTTTGGAGATGTAATTAAGGATCTCATGGTGAGATCATCCCAGATTTAGGGTGACCAGTCCAATGACAGGTGTCCCTGTGAGAAAAGGAGAGGACACAGAGACACACAGAGTGGTGGCCTGGTGAAGATGGAGACAGAGATGGGAATGCGGGATTGGTAAGGACTGCTGGGAAACTTCCAGATGCTAGGAGAGAGGCGGAGAGTACACCCTCCTAGAAGGAGCCATTCCTGCTCACACTCTGATTTTGGACTCTTCACCTCCAGAAGAGAGTAAATTCTGTTTTAAGCCATGCAGTTTAGGGTGATTTGTTTTGGCAGGCCCAAGAAACTCGTATAGCACCTATGTCGGAAGGCCCCATCTCCACTTTGTGGTCCAAGCCCTTTTAAGCTCCCTGAGCAATTTGCTGTTTTAGAATTTTTTCACTTATATTTCTCTGCAAGGTAGAGTTAGAAGTTCCTGTTTTAGGTCCAGTTCCTTTGCACTGTATTTCCTCCGGGGTCTATTGGCCCTGGAGTCTGCACCTGATGAGTGAGCCCTAGGATATCAGAGGTCCTAGTCTCTTTCCTCCAAAGGCTGTCAGTTTCAGTTCATTGCTCTTGTTTCTTTTACTAAGGTGTCTATATAGTATATTGTTAAAACTAAGACACTTGTGAGAGTTAAAAGGAGCACTGAAAGAAAGTGGAAGTGTTAATCACTCAGTTGTGTCCGACTCTTTGTGACCCTGTGGACTGTAGCCTGCCAGGCTCCTCTGTCCACAGAATGCTCCAGGCAAGAATACTGGACTGGGCTGCCATTTCCTCCTCCAGGGGATCTTACCGACCCAGGGATTGAACCTGGTCTCCTGCCTTGCAGGCAGATTCTTTACCGTCTGAGCCAGCAGGGAAAGGGGGCACTACTGATATTTATAACAGATGTAAACTGAGACTGTCTTAGGTGAACCAGGACATCTGGTCATTCTTGTTATTGGTCATTTCTAGATTCTAAATACCAGCCTTGTGGGGCATCCTTTCTGGTCTTGTCAATATAATGGCTGGCTCAGCCTTGGGAGTGAGAAATGCAGGGAGTTCAGAATCACTGGCCTTCCTTCCTAGTCTCTTTTCTCTTGCTCTAGTGTTATCTGCAGAGGCTTGATTTCTCTTTTGCCTTTTTAGCTTCACATCTGATAACCCTGTTTTGTCCTCAGACCTCTTTTGTAAGGTAACACAGCCCCTTGACCTCTTCCTCGTTCTCATTTTTGCCTCTCAGTATGCTTCTCTGTAGTGATTAAGACGATTGGGACTCTTTTGAATGGACCATCAACTAACTTGAATCCTTTAAAGTAAACCTTAAAATATGTTAAATTATTAATTCACACCAGAAACAGGAGCAAAGAGTTTGTCATGTTTCATACATTAGTACTGCATGGGGCTCTGACACCATCTGGAGCACAGAATCCTGGGGCCCATGATAGGGGCCGTAGGCAGTCACTGAAGTTGTTTCATGATTCCCACACCAGTGCCACTGCTGAGAGAACAAAGAGTCGTCTGTTGGATGTTCCTCTGCAGGGTGGAAGCTGGGCCACATTCTCTAAAATTAGCCTCTTTTCCTCTGCTGTTGTTGCAAATGAGGAGCCTTCCAGGAGGGTATTCGCCATCACCACCAATGACCTAGAAATGTCAGTTACAATTAAGTACCATGCTCTGAGATATATTAGCCATATTGCTTCTCTGGAGAAATGAATGGCCATGCATGATGTTTCAGTTACTAGATTGGAATAAGAGTCTAAGTGATCTCTTTTGGAAGACAGTGAACTTCTGCAGGACCCTGTAGCCACGTTTGAAAAGCTACTGCCAGTTGCCCCAGGGTAGTAGGTCACATGTTTGACTGCCCATTTCAAGGATGCCTTTAAGGATAGGGATTATGTTGCCATGTTCATTCATGTGTCCTGCACACCCTGCGTGGTGCTAGGCAGCTGGGAGATGCTCAGGAGATGTGTACTGAATGAATGAGTGATGCTAGAAAAGGTCCAGCATTTCTATCCGCTGAAGTCATATCTGGCTAAAAATTCAAGACACTGCGTAAGAAATATTCATATTCCCAAGTGTGCTTCTTTATTTAGCTTGATTGCACTATGGTATGAGGAATAACATAATGTAAAATGCTCAGATCTGTAGTGAGCAGCTCCATTTTTGTACGTGTACACACTTAGGTCACCACCACTCAGATCAAGAATCAAGAACACGTCTAACACATAAGAAAGCTCCCTTGTACCCCCTTCCGTTAACAGTTTTCTGCCAAACATAACCACTCTCTGTCTTCTGTTATCATAGGTTAGTTTTGTCTGCCCATGTACTTCTAATATATGAAATTTTAGTGTGCGGTCTCTTGTGTTTGGCTTCTTTCACTCAATATTATGTCTGTGAGATTCATTCAAGTTGTTAATTGCTATGTAGCAGCAGTTTATTCTTTTTATTGCAAGGAGGTATTCCATTATATGAATATACCACAATTTATTTATACATGTTAGTGTTTGGGCTGTTTCCAGTTTGGGCTATTATGAATGTTTTTGTACATGTCTTTAATTGCACATATGTCCTAAAATTTCATGTTTTACTAATGAAGGAAAGGAAGGAAATAATAATGATAATAATAACTGATGCTATTGAAAGGTTACTAAATGCCAGGAAGTACAGTAAGCGATCATGCAAATACTCTGTAGTCTAGTCTATGCATGTTTTTTATTGCCATACCATTCTGTCTTCTCACTTTGTGCCTTAATTAGGGAAAAAAACCCTTAAAAGCAAGATAACCTTTTAGTACACATTGTGTACGTGATTAGTCAGCATCTGAAATTATCGAATTGACTTTTTTGTTTTAAAGCAGCCCCCATCCACTGCTAGGGCCTCCCAGGTGGCGCTAGTGGTAAAGAATCTGCCTGCTAAAGCAGGAGGCCCAAGCAAGAGAAATGGGTTCTATCTCTGGGTCAGAAAGATCCCCTGGCATAGGAAATGGCAACCATCTCCAGTATCCTTGCCTGGAGAATTCCATGGGCAGAGGAGCCTGGCAGGCTACAGTCCATGGGGTCACAAAAGGAGTTGGACACAACTGAAGCAACTAAGCACTTCCCCTGCTACCATGGCTTTCTTCACTAGAATGGGAGCCCTGAAGATTTGGGACTGAATCCCCAATAAGCAGTTCTATGCCTGGCACTGATAAACTGAATCAATAGGCTTACTTACAAGAGAGCTGATTTTTTAAAAAGATTATTTGTGAGCAGGTTGTTTTTTGAGTCTCAGACACACTTTGTCACAAAATTGTCTCGGACTGGTCTAATGCAACCTGTTAACTGGAGTGCCAGTGATGATCACCAGGACCTCCTACCCTCTTAATTTCGAAGATAGCAACTCTTCAACTCAGGTGTTTGCTGGTATTTTTGTGCCATTTTTCAATGTTAACCTCATTAAGCAGCCTAAAAAATTAAAAAAGAAAGTCAACTTGAGTTTTAGTTAACATATAATAAAATGCCTAGATCTTGAGTGTTCTACTTGATATGCGTTGATAGTTGAGTATAGCCATCACTCCAAATGAGATACAGAATTTCTCTAGCCCCCCATACTCCCTCCTCAACCCTCCACCATTTCCCAGGCAACCACAGATCTGACTTCTTTCAGTATGAATTAGTTTTGCCCGTTTTGGGCTACCATATACATGAGAAATACAGTGTGTACTCTTTGGTGACCAACTTTTTTTTTCTTATCATGGTGTTTTGAAATTTACCTTCATTGTATATATTTTCATTGTTGTTGTTTAGTCACTAAGTTGTGTCTGACTCTTTTGTGGCCCTATGGACTGTAATCCTCCAGGCTCATCTGTTGAGGGGATTTCCCAGGCAAGAATGCTGGAGTGGGTTGCCATTTCCTTCTCTAGGGGATCTTCCTGACCCAGGAATCAAACCCTTATCTCCTGCATTGGCAAGTGGATTCTTTACCACTGAGCCACTGAGTATTATTCCATTGTATGAGTATCTCACAATTAATCTACTTTCTTGTTGGACATTTTGGGTCATTTGCAGGTTTTGGCTGTTTTGAGTACATCTTTCACAAACGTTTTTGTGCAAGTCTTTTGTGGACATAAATTAATCTCTCTCGGGTAATTTTATAGAGGTGGAATCATTTGGTGAATGTGTTTATTCAACTTATAAGAACCTTGAAAGCAGTTGAATTATTTTACACTCCTATGAACATGTATGAACATTCCAGTTGCTCCACATCTTTATCAACATTTGGTATTGTCACGGAGCTCTATTTTTAACAAGCTCTGATTTCCCCCAACATTTGTCTTTATGCAATTCCACACTTTTTTCCTCTTTCAACGTGTACCTTGAGACTCTATTTACAGCCCTGGCCTTTTTTTTTTTTTTTTTTTTTTGAGTGACAAGTCTGAGAATTTCTTTAGCTTCCCAGCTTGAACCCTTGCTGCATGTTTGGTGTTTTCTGCTTTAGAAGAGGAAACTCTTAAGTCATCTCGGCTTTCCTGTCCTTGTTTGGCAGGTGTTAAGTTCCTATGGAGCATCTAAGGCCCAACTACCATTTTCTATTCAATTTGTCGCTTTAACTGAATTGAACTAGAAATTAATATTTTCAAGAATGGGGAATTTGTCTGACTTGATCCTCATTATATGCCTAGCTTCCAGAACAGTGCTAGTACATAATAAATGTTTATTTAATAAAGACATTCTCAGACTATGAATGTAGTAAACATGTTATACATTAGTCAGCATATAGAAATTTAGAGAGTTTCTGATAGTGCCACAGTTAATACTTTGTTTTTCCTCAAAAGCAAAATGGAGTATGATTTAGTGAGAAGGGTATAGAGATAACTAAAGAAAATAGACTGAAGTTATTAATGATAAGATAGATTTCTGTGCTGGCACAGTATTGGCTGTCCATATGGTACAAGAGAAGGGGGCTGCTAAAAGTTTTCATGCTGCAAAATATCTTTCCCACCAGGTTGGCAGAACTCCTAAAATGTATGTTAGAGATTTGTTTCTTGGCTTAAGGTATTCAGTATTTTTATTTTCATGAGATCGTCTTTAAAATTCAAAATTTTAAGGAAGGCTCATAGGCATCCTTATAGGGAATTAATTTAATAGACTTCTTCACCAATTCACATGGCTTAGGGATACATAGGAAGGGAGAAGTCGGGACAGGGAGTTCAACCCTGGGCTTTCTCTCCTGAGGGTGGAGGCGCGCGTGCGCACGCACGTGTGTGTGTGTGCGTGTATGAATCTGTGTGTGCTTCGGGGTGTGCAGGTGGGTTAATGCTGAATTTGAGAAACAGAGCGCAGTAGGGAAGGTGTTGGAAGGAAGCATGACCTCTGTCAAATTTTAGTTAACACCAGTCAAGCTGTTAAACATAAGACTGATGTGTAGAGACTATAAAAGCTATGCCATACTTTCTTTCAGTTCTAAAATCACATACAAAAGATGATTTATGTGTTTTAATGGCAGTTTTGTTCTCAGATATAGTACATTATGAACACTTAAGTTAAACTTTATCTTTTAGACATGATCTTCCATGAAACAGTCTAGATGCTCTTTAATATTGTTCTCTTCTTTCACGATTAATCCCACAGCCAGCTTAAATCCATTGACTATCCAAAGATGTGTTTAGTTTCACCTTAGCTTTTCCTTTTCAGTCTGTGTAAAAGTTTCCGTCTTTGCCCAGATGTGTTTGAGACCTCTGGTTTTTACCTTCAGCATTTCATTTCCGTTTTGCCTTTTTATAAAGGGGTGAATATAATAAAATATTCCATAGTTGAGCAGACATTGCTCTGCTAAATAAGGTGACTGTACTGAAGACACTGTCCTCCTTTCATTGCTTCTCTCTGCACTTAGAGCAAGATCCTTCTCTTTACAAGAACTGAGGCCTTGAGTGGTCTCCTACCCACCCCATCACCCTTATTTCTCACCACTCCTCCTCTTGTTCACACCACTTCAGGCATGCTAACACTCTCTCTGTTCTCAGATGTATTGGCTTCTTTCCTGCTAGAGGGTTTTTGCACATACTGTTTCCTAAGCTCTGAACACACTCCTTTTTTTCACGTGATCTAGACCTTCAAGTCCATGCTTGAAGTTAACTCTCCAGTGAGGCTTTCTCAGACTTCCCTATTTATTTTTCTGTGTATTTTTAATCATAGACTTTGAGTTTTAGGAGAGTTCTAGATTTAAGGAAAACTTGAGCTAGATAGTACAAAGTTCCTAGATAGCCTCTGCACAATTCCCTCTAATATTAACATCTAGTGGAGTTCATTAATGGAGATTAATGAACCAATATTGATGATATTAACTAAAGTCTATTTTATTCAGACTTCCTTAGTTTTTCTCTGTCCTTTTTCCGTTCCAGGGCCCCAATCAGGACCCCACATTATGTTAAGTTGTCATGTCTCCTTAGGCTCCTCTTGGCTGTGATGGTTTTTTCAGACTCTCCTTGTTTTTGATGACTTCAGTGTTGCATGCCGGTTAGAGGTCTTGTAGGATGCTCCTCTACTGGAACTTGTCTGATTTCTTTTTTCCTCATGATTAGACTGCGTAATGGTTTTGGGAGGAAAACGATACAGGTAAAGTGCCATTTTCATCACATCATATTAAGGGTACATCCTATCAACATGATTTGTGACTGTTGATACTGACCTTGATCACCTAGCTGAAGTAGTATTTGTCAGATTTCTCTAAAGTTCTTCTTTTTACTGCCTTCTTTGGAAGGAAGTAACTACTTCATAGCTAAGGAGTGGGAACATAACTCCCTAGTCCTTTAAGGTGGAGTATTTACATAAGTCTTTTGGAATTTCTCTGCACGGGAGAGTTTTCTTCTCCATTTATTAATATATTCAATCATTTACTCATAGCAGTATGGATTCATGAATATTAATTTTATACTTTGGATTATAAGCCAATACTATTTTATTTATTTTGTTGCTCTAGTTGTTTCTGTGTTGGCTGTTGGGAGCTCTTTCAGTTGATTCCTGTGTCTCTTTGATCTTGCTTCATTAATTGGGTATTTATTTTTCAACACCTTTCTTTCTGCCATTTCAAGGATCATCTTGTATATTTCCTGCCCCACCCCTAGAAATCAGCTATTTGTCTAAGGAGCCTTGATTCCTTTTGCTGGAGAATGATATTAGAGACCAAGATCTAGGTGCTAGGTATGCTCATTGCTACTGGGTGTTCCCCATTTGTTTTTATTAGAGTATGCTGATTCTTTCATTCATAGCATAAATTAGATAGTATGTTGTTTGCTTTTTTTTTTAGAACTTGCTTTAATTCTATTATAGAATAATCATTTCCATCAATTAGAGACACAGTAGCAATTAATTATTCATGTAAATATTTAAAAAAATTGTTCAAGTCTCTTTGGGAACAGGATAGATTCTAAAAAGGCATTACTCTTTACCATAATGCAAAGCAGTTCTTCCTGACAAGGGTTTTTTTTTTTTTTTTTCACAAAATGGTATTGAAATAGTTTATTTTATTTGCATGTACTTTAAAAAATTTGGGTATAATTTATTTACAATATTGTGTTAGTTTCAGATGTACAGCAAAGTGATTCAGTGATATGTATATATCCATATACATGTATATGAATATATATATATTTTTCCCCCAGGATAGGTATTTGCAAGATATTGAATATATTTCCCTGTGCTACACAGTAGGCCTTTATTTATTTTTTCTTTTATTATTGGAGTATAATTGCTTTACACTGTTTGCTTTGTTTATTGTCTGTCTCCTCACCTTCTGTCTTCTGTCCGTCACCTATATTGGTTGTTCCCTGAGGTTGAACACCATACTTCACCTATAGTGTCTGATGCATAGTTGGCCCTCAAGAAACATGTTGCTGAAGGATGAATGAATAAATGAATACTGGCTGGAAAGCAGGACTTTCAACAGAGAGCTTGAATGTTCATCTAACAGCTGTTTAAACCTGCAATTTAATATGTAAGTGGTGTTCAGACTTACTGTGTTTCGGTGTACAAAGTATTAGGGAAAGGTTAGGCTAGTCCAAAGCTGAATGTGTGAAATTAAGGATTTCTTTTATATATGCACTACTTAAAAATGTATTAATTGTGTTGATGTTTACATTCTAATTCTCTAGTAACTTGTTTATTAGCTTTACAATCAGAAAAAGCATGTATGATTTCTAGCTAAGTATTGCTTAGTGTAGGTGAGATAGCTAGATAGTGAAAATGCATATTTATTTGCTAGTAGTTACAGTAAAGTTTGTTTTTTTAATGCCCCCCCACCCCCAATAGCTATGGGCAAAGGAAGTACAAGTAGAGGCACAACAAATATGCTCATTACCTTTTCTCTATCAAAAATAACATTTGGAACAAAGTTCAAGATACAGCATAGTAAAGCACAGAGAGCTGGAATAGGCTGGGAGGGGCTGGGGCCTGGAGCAAACGCTCAGTGGGGTGGTTGCTCAGGGACTCTGGGTGCAGTGGTCAGCACTGGAGGGATCTCATGTTTCTGGTAGTCAGCCTGGGAGAGTGCACCCTTGGGAGACCACAGTGTGCTTACCATGCAGAACCCAGACACAAACAATGCTGGGTGTCTGAGCACTCGGTGTGGGAACATTCTGGGGGTGCTTGCAAAGAGCAAGGTCCCAGTTCATCCAAGGAGCTCAGGAAAAGCCCTTCTTTGAAAGGAAGAGGAAAGGGAGCATCTTGGACTCAGAGATGTGGACACAAGGGGGCTGGGGGCTCATTTGCCAGATGGAGCCCATGGTGGGAACAAAGGAGCAAAGCCAGTGATGCCAGGCAGGACCGGGTAGCTGCAGGGCAGACTCGAGATTCAAGTTTAATGTGAGCTGGTGCCCTTTCATTGTCTTCTGTCCTTAACCAGGCTCAGGGCAGGTTGAGGCTGCAGGGCTCAGGGTCTGGGGTTGGGGAGGTTGATCATGTGACTCCAGCCTTAGGTAGAGAGGAAATGCTTGGCCTGACTTGGAGGATCTTTGGTTTCTGTTTGACCTTTAGCTCTGGTGTAATTGCTTTTGGGAGGGAATTATTCGAAGGTCACTTTTGGCTGTTTACTGATACAGCCAGCAAGGCTTACCGTTGGTCTGTATCCTGTGCAGCATAAACACTATGTTCTGAGGATGGGACGAATTGAGAGAGCAGCATTAACAGATATACACTACCGTGTGTAAAATAGATAGCTAGTGGGAAGCCGCTATATAACACAGGGAGCTCAGCTCGGTGCTCTGTGGATTACCTAGAGGGGCAGGATAGGGGACTGGGAGGGAGGCTCAAGAGAGAGGGGATATATATGTACTTATAGCTGACTCATATTGTTGTACATCAGAAACCAATAGAACATTGTAAAGCAATTATCCTCCAATTAAAAATAAAAACACCACAGCTACTAACCCCAAACTCCCAGTCCATCCCTTTCCCTCCCCCTGCCCAGCCCCTTGGCAACCACAAGTCTGTTCTCTATGTCTGAGTCTCTTTCTGTTTTGTAGATATGTTGATTTGTGCCATATTTTAGATTGCACGTATGTCAGTGTTAGTTGCTCAGTCATGTCCCACTCTTTGCAACCCCATGGACTGTAGCCTGCCAGGCTCCTCTGTCCATGGCATTCTTCAGGCAAGAATACTGGAGTGGGTTGCCATTTCCTTCTCCAGGGGATCTTCCTGACCCAAGAATTGAGCTTTGGTCTCCCGCACTGCGGGCAGATTCTTTACCGTTTGAGCCACCAGGGAAGCCCAGATTCCACACCTAAGTGACACCATATGTATACCTGAGTCCCTTTGCTGCACAGCAGAGATTGATACAACACTGCAGGTCAACTATCCTTCAGTACCTAACCCCTCCAAAAGACTGTTCCACTAGCCCCAGCAGACACCGGGTTGCCCCTGGCTCAGCTCTTTTGTGCCTGGCTGGGGCCACATTACTGCCCTCCGGAGTTCCCTTCCTGGCTCCTCTGCTGCTGCTGCTACTAAGTCGCTTCAGTCGTGTCCGACTCTGTGCGACCCCATAGACGGCAGCCCACCAGGCTCCGCCGTCCCTGGGATTCTCCAGGCAAGAACACTGGAGTGGGTTGCCATTTCCTTCTCCAGTGCATGAAAGGGAAAAGTGAAAGTGAAGTCTCAGTCGTGTCCGACTCTTAGTGGCCCCATGGACGGTAGCCTACCAGGCTCCTCCATCCATGGATTTTCCAGGCAAGAGTACTGGAGTGGGGTGCCATTGCCTTCTCCGCCTGGCTCCTCTGAGGAGAGGGCAAATGGGGACTGTTGTCCTCACCTTCTACATTCTATCCCCCAGGAATTTTATCCCTAACCTCAGATCCCTCTCTTCCCTAGCCAGGGGCAGACCTGGTAGAGTTAACCCTTCATGTTCCCTGCTGTGCCTAACTTTTCTGACTTGTGAAATCTGGGTGAAGGAGGTGCTGTGGTTTCACCTGGAAGATTTTCTGAAAATCCTAGATTAAGCGGCCACTTCTTTGCAGTGACAGAAATGCCCTTTATATCCTGTCTTGTATAAAAGAGACATTCAAAGTTGGCAGCATTGCAGGTCAACTCATTCACCCCTGGGCCATGCATTTATTTGGAAATTGCAGAATGTCTCTTTGCTTTTTAATTCAGTGGTTCTCAAAGTTGAGGGTGTACAAGAATTTAAACAGTAAAGTCCAGGGCCCCGCTCTGGGCAAGTTGGATTCTGTAGGTCAGAAGCAGATGTAGGCCACCTTGATTCTAAGCAAGAGTTTTAGAACTCTGATGCCTCAGGGGAGGGGGATGATTGTCATTGTAAAAGCTACGAGGTGCTGAGCTGCTTGTCTTGTGGTAGCAATAGCTCCTTCCCAGTGACTGTGCTTTTTCAAACACATTGCTGGCCTAACTAATATATACCCAAGGGCCATAATTTGCAGTTGTCCTTCTAATGTTTCTGTAAAGCATTTGATTTAGGAAGTGTTGAAGAGTAATTGTTTGTTGAAGCAATAAGAAAGTATTAGTCGCTCAGTCACGGCCGACTCTTTGCAACCCCATGGAGTGTAGCCCATCAGGGTCCTTTGTCCGTGGGATTCTTTAGGCAAGAATACTGGAGTGGGTAGCCATTCCCTTCTCCAGGGCATCTTCCCAATCCAGGGATTGAACCTGGGTCTCCTGCCTTGCAGGCAGGTTCCTTATCAGCTGAGCCACCGGGAAAACCCCAAGAAGCAACAAGAGGAAGGGGTTTATTTATTATGTGCTCACCGAATACTGAGTACAGCACTTAGCACTTTTATATATAGTATCTTATTTAATTCTAATAAAGCTAATCAAAGTAGATATTAATATCTTCATTTATGGAGGAGGAAACTGATATTCAGGGAGGTTCATAAGGTACCCTCCTGCAGTTTCCACAGCTTGTGGGTGGCAGAGCTAGGATTTGGGTCTAGGTCAGCCTGACTTCAAAGCCAGTGTCCCTCCCACTGGTACCTGTCACTGCCTTCTATTCCATGCTTTATTCCCAAGGAAAGAAAACACACAGTCCTAATCCCAGCATGTAGCTCTTAGTGGTCTGTGAGTACTCACAGGCAGAGTCTTGAATTGGGACATGGGTAAGAACACAGACTCTGGACCTGACGGCCTGGCTAGGAATCCAGGTCTTCCCACTTCTTAGCTGGATGATGCCAGACATGTCACTTAAATTCCTGGGACCCCATTACAGCATCTTTAAATTGAAGATAATAATATTGACCTCATGAAATTTCTATGGGGACTAAATGAGGTAATATAAGTATAACCCTTAGTGCCTGGTGTATAGTGACCACAGTTGGAATGTTAGCTTCTATTTGATGGTGATGATGATAACAACTGCTGCTACTATCGGAGAAGGCAATGGCACCCCACTCCAGTACTCTTGCCTGGAAAATCCCATGGACGGAGGAGCCTGGTAGGAATACAGTCCATGGGGCCGCCAAGAGTTGGACACGACTGAGCGACTTCACTTTCACTTTTCCCTTTCATGCACTGGAGAAGGAAATGGCAACCCACTCCAGCATTCTTGCCTGGAGAATCCTAGGGACGGCGGAGCCTGGTGAGCTGCCGTCTATGTGGTCACACAGAGTTGGACACGACTGAAGCGACTTAGCAGTAGTAGCAGCAGCTGCTACTATGGATCATTGTATACCTCTGTTAGCAGCGTGGCATTTGGCCTATTGTTGGAACTAAGGAAATGTTGGTGAATGAATATATCCCAGTTGACTCTTCTGTGGGCTTCCCTGGAGGCTCAGATTGGTAAAGAATCTGCCTGCAATGCGGGAGACCCGGGTTCAATCCGAGTCAGGAAGATGCCCTGGGGAAGGGAATGGCAACCCACTCCAGTATTCTTGCCTGAAGAATCCCACGGACAGAGGAGCCTGGCAAGTACAGTCCTTGCCAGGAGAGTTGGATGGGACTGAGTGACTAACACACATACACACATTCTTCTGTGGTCATTCCTCTTTACCTACCTTTCCTGTTTCTCTATTCTCACATTCTCTAAGCCACAGAAGTTATCTGCTTCACTTTGGATGTTTGTATCTTTAGGCTGTGTCTGTGTGAGAGGATCTCAGGGGTGGTTATGGAAAAACACGTGCGGTTGGATGAGCATCTGTCTGGATCGTCTGTGTTCATCTTTCTGTGTGTGGGCATATCTGTAAGGGAATGAATATTTGCATGAGTTTGCAAGTTGGGGTGTGATTTTGCATTTTTGGGGGTGTGTCTTGAGTAATGAGAATATATAATTGCTGATATGTATGTTTAAAGTGTCTTGTATGGAGGAGGTGTTTCTACTCCCCCTGTGTTGAGAGTCCATCTGATTGGGGTTTTGGAGAGATAAACTCAGTGAAGGAAAGACCTGGGAGTGAGATCAAGCTTTTTCCTCACCTCTCTTCCTCTTTCCCTTCCTTTCTCCTTCCCATCTTCTAATAGAGGAATGTGTTTGGTGGTGTGGAAAGCTGGGCTGTGGTACAGAGGAGGTGAGGCTGGGATGATGGGTTGGGAGGCAGACAGGGAAGCCCTGTAAGTCAAATTTAGCAACTTGACTTTTATTCCAGGGGAACCTAGAAAGGAGAGATGTGGAAAGATACTTGCATTTCAAAAAGAAAAATTCAGCGTGAAGGATGGATTTGAGGGAGATAGTTGGAAGACTGTTGTGGAAACCAAGAAGAGACAATGGAGAGGAGGGGACAAGTTTATGAGATGAAATTGGCAGGACTTAGAGATGAGTTAGACGCTGGGATGAAGAATAGGGAGTCCTCCAGGTGCCCTGCTTGGAACAATGGGTGTATGATGCTGCCATCAGCTGAGACAGAGAATACAGGTGGGGAAACAGGTTGGGATGGTGTGGCAGAGGGACTGAGCTGAGGACATATTGAGTTTGGGGTATCCACTGGACATCCAATGAAAGATGTCAAGTAAGCTGTTGAATGTGTGAGTCTGAATTTTAGAAGCAAAACATCTGCTTATAGATGGTCACTGAAGCCATGGGTAAAGATGAAGTTGCCTCAAGAGAACATCCAAGAATGGAAGAGAAGAGAACTATATTAGTTTCCTAAGGCTGCTGTAACAAATTACTATAAACTTGGTGGCTTAAACAATAGAAATATATTACCTTATGGTGTTAGAGGTCAGAAGTCAGACATGGGTCTTAGGGGACTAAAATCAAGGTGTCAGCAGAACTGTATTCCTTTTGGAGACTCTTGCGGAGTCTTCCCAGCCTCTAGAGGCTGCCCACATTCCTTAGCTCATGGTCACATCACTGTCACCTCTGTTTTAGTCATCGTAATTTTCTCTCTGGCTCAGATCCTCCTACTTCCCTTTCATAAAGATCCCTATAATTACATTGGGCCCACCTGAATAATACAGGATAATCTCTCCTTTTCAGATTCTTAACTTTTTTTTTTCTTTTCCTTTTTTTTTTTTTTTTTACTTATTTTTGGCTGTGCTGGGTCTTTCTTGCTGTGTGGGCTACTCTCTAGTTGCGGTGCATGGGCTTCTCATTGCGGTGGCTTCTCTTGTTGTAGAGCATGGTCTCTAGAGCATGTGGGCCTCAGTAGTTGCAGCATGTGGGCTCTAGAGCACAGGCTCAGTAGTTGTGGTGCATGGGCTCAGTTGCTCTGAGGCATATGGGATCTTCCCAGACCAGGGATTGAATCCATGTGTCGCCCACTGGCAGACAGACTCTTCACCACTGAGCCACCAGGGAAACCCTGCAGATCATTAACTTAATTGCATCTGCAAAGTCTCTTTTGCTGCAGAAGGTAACCAATTCACAGATTCCAAGCATTAGGATGTGGGCATCTTCGGGAGAGCCATTATCTTGGCTACCACAAGGATCTAAAATAGAATCCCAATGTTTACTGACTTTAAAGACATAGAGGAAGAGGATAGTGCAAAGGAGACAGAGGAATCAGAATGAGGAGACTGTAGCCTGAGATCGGGTGAGGTTAGGAGGAGATAGTAGAGAATTATGCAAAGAGGACATGATTGCTTCTATCACATATACTAGGTTCTACAGGATAAAGATAGAAAATTGTCCATTGGACGTGACAAAGGAAGAAATTCATTCTTGCAACAAATACATCTCTTTTGTGCCAGGCACTCGCAGGTGTGGCAAGTATAGCAGAGATGACGTACAGTCTCTGCTTACATCCTCGTGGGAAAGACAGGCAGTGAATCAACAAGAAAGCAAATCACGTAGTTATAAGTGCTATGTAAGGAGTTGAGTTAGACGTGAAAGAGAATGACTGAGAAGACCTGTGAAGAGGTGACGTCGAAACCTATATCTGATCGACAAGAAGAGTGAGTCACTGAATCCTGAGGCTGGCGCTCCAGGCACTGGGAGCAGCCAGTGAGGAGGCCCTTGCTGGGGTGGGTCCTTGTTTAGCAAGAACAGAGAGGTGCTCTGTGTGGCTGTAGCACGAGGGTGAGGAGGGGTGTGTGGGGAGTGAGGTGGGGGAAAGGCTGTGCAGATCTTGACCTTGGGCTTTGAATGCCAGGTTTTGTTCCAGGATTTTGCTGTTTTGGTGGTCAGGAGTGAAACAGAGACTAGAAAAAGAGGTGATTGCAGGGACTTCCCTGGAGGTCCAGTGGTTAAGACTGCCATCTAATGCAGGGGGCTTGGGTTTGATCCCTGGTTGGGGAAGTAGATCCCACATGCCTCGAAGCCAAGAAACCAAAACATAAAATAGAAGCAATATTGTAACAAATTCTATAAAGATTTGAAAAACTGTCTGCATCAAGAAAAAATTCTTAAAAAAAAAAGTGATGGCAGTAAGAGGTGATGGTGGCCTAGACTGGGATTATAGTAGTTATGGCTGAATTATGCCCTCCCTGTTCTGTGCTCAGTAATGTCCGACTCTTTGCGACCCTGTGGACTGTAGCCCACCAGGCTCCTCTGTCCATGGGATTTTCCAGGAAAGAATACTGGAGTGGACTGGTATTTCCTACTCCAGGGGATCTCTCCGACACCAAGATCGACCCTCCATCTCTTGCATCTCCTGCCTTGGCAGATGAATTCTTTACTACTGAAACACTGGGGAAGCCCGTACGCCCCCACTGCTCCCCCTCAGAGATACATTGAAGTCCTAACCCCCGGTACTGGTGAGTATGGCTTTACTTGGAGATAGGGTCTTTGCAGAGGTAATCAACTTAAAATGAGACCATACTGGATTAGGCTGAGCCCTAGTCCAAATGACTGATATCTTTATAAAAAGAAGGAAACTTGGACAGAGACAAACAGAAAGAGAACCATGTGATGACAGAGGCAGATACTGGAGTGACGAAGCTGCAAGCTAGGATACACGAAGGCCACCAGGAGAAGCTCAGAGGCAAAGGAGGAGTCTTCCCTCCAGGTTACAGATGGAGCATGACTCTACCAACACCTTGATTTCAGACATCTTGCCTCTGAAACTATAAGACAACACATCTGTTGCTTTAAGCTACCCACTTGGTGGCAGTTTGGTACGGCAAGTCCTAGGAAACGAGTACAGTGGTGGAGATGGGCCGGGGTAGCTTGGAGGTAGAGCTGAAGAGATTTGCTGATGGATTAAACATTTGAGTTGTGAAGGAGAGGGAGCAGTTACAAACTAGATTTATGACCCAAGCAGCTGGGGTAACTGGTGATTTTCTCTGCAGAGACTGGAAAGACCATAGATGGAGCAAGTTTGGGGAGCAAAAGCAAGACTTGAATGTGTGAGTCAGAGACTGAGTTGGAAGTATAAGTTTGAGGGTCATTAGCATATAGATGGTACTGAAATAATGAGTAAATGAAGTCACCCAGGGAGAAGAAGTTTCAGGCAACTCTAAGTGGCCTTGAAAATTCCTCATGTGGAGCAAAAGGATTTTCCAATGTCAGATACTCCTCGCTTTTTAAGGGCTCTGGTGCGGGTATGTGCTATTCCTCCACTTCTATTAATACATGGGTTAAATGAAATGTGTATTTCTTTCACTTGGTCTGGTTTGAAACCCTGGCCAAAATATTTTGAAGGTCCTTCAGCCCTACCCTCCTCCTGTCATTCAATCCTCCTATCATGAGGTAGAGTCTATTCCCCGCCCCCCCAAATGCCTCCCCACTAAAAGTAATCGTATTGGTCACGGGATTGCCTTTGAATGATGAATGTGGTAGAAGTGATGTTGCGTTTGGTCTCAGAGCCTGGACTCCAGAGGTCTTGCAGTTCTGACTTTGCCCTCTTGCACCACTGTTGCCTCCGTGTAAGGACGACTGGGTTCTACTACTGATGATGGGAGAATCGCCTGACTGCAGCCCAATAGTGAGTCCAAGTGAGACCAGTAGCGGAACTGCCTGGTTAGCCCACAGAACCAGGGGGAGTAACACATGATGGTCATTTTAAGCCACAGGGTTTCAAACTGGTTGGTCCTATAAAGGGATACACTTAGCATAGAGCATGCATCCATGCAGGCAGGATAATATCAAAGGGAAGAGCTGTATGCTATTCAGGGTCAGGAAAATGAATCAGGATTTAATCTAGATGCATGATTAAATGGAAATCTAAAAGGTCATGGAATAATACATCTTTCATAAAATGATGAAACACAGAAGGCACATTTCAGAGACCAAACAGCATTCATCAAATCATTCCTTCAACAAATATTTGAGGGTCTCCTGTCTACAGTATGCCTGCAGGGCAGTAGGTGAGGGGCATGGGGGTGTAGGGGATGAGAGTTCAGAATACTGTTCCTGTGTGGAGTTTATCGTTGAGGGCGTAGCATGACTGTGCACTAGGAATGGCCACAGATAGAGAATGGCGATACAGAATGGGGTTGGCATTAGCAGTGGCTGTCAGTGGCGGACCTCTGACTAAGTGCTGTGTCTTTTGTTATCTTACTTAGATCTCACCGCAACCCTATGGCGTGGGGCTTCTTTGTTTCCATTCTGCAGATGAACAGACTGGCTCTTGTAAAGAGCAAGTAGCTCGGCCAGGATCACACGGCTGGCAAGGGGTGGCTACACCACCAGTGTGTCTGACTCTCAAGTTTATAGAGTAAATCCCCTACATATGAACGAGTTTCATTCCGAGAGCACTTTCATAACTCCAATTTGTTCGTAAATCCAACAAAGTCAGCCCTAGGTACCCAACTGACACAGTAGACTATATAGCACAGTACTGTAATAGGTTTATAATACTTTTCACACAAGTAATGCATAAAAAACAAATGCAAAAAATAAAACATCTTTAATCTCACAATACAGTACCTTGCAAAATATAGCTACGTCACCACTGCTTTTACACTTACTTCTGGACACCCTGAGTTTGCAATAAAGACACTGTACTACCATAGATAAATTACACAAAGGCACAATCATTTGTAGAGAATGCACACGCATGACAATGTACACCAGACATGTGAACTAAGCCATGTGACTGGACATGTGCACACATGTTTGCATCTTTGAAAGTTTGCAACTTGAAGGTTCATATGTAGGAGACTTATTATATACTCTTTTCTACCAGGCTGTCTTTATTTCCCACTAATCCCTCTCCTAAGAAGGCAGGTTATAGCACCAGATTCTAGTTTGGGTTTGGGGGAGCTCTGTCATCAGATGCAGTTCCTCTCTGGGTTGGCAGCTGACATTGGGAGAACGGATAGATGCTCAATGGTGAAAACCACTGTGGAGATATAGCCCTCCAGTCTCTCTGCACAAGGAAAACCAGGATCTTGGTGGGAGGGGAAGGCAGAATGGACCCATACTATCACAAATTCAACCTGTGAAATCTTGAGAGACACCCCCTTGCTCCCCAAGTAGACTTTAACAAGGAGGGTGGCCCCTCCAGGGTATATTCTCATTGTACTGGGTTCATGCATTGGTACAGCCATGCAGGTGGTGGAGGCTTAGTTGGGAGGGGAGGACCACCGTCAGAGTCACCCCTCACCTCACGGGCCCCTGCTGGTGCTTGGCAGCATCCTGTGAGCTCCACAGCTTGGGTGTGGCAGCTGGGTTCCATCAGCAGAGCTAGTATGCGATGTCCCAGTTGTGGGACAGTGTGCTTTGGCGTGTGTGTGCTCAAAGTTCAAAGGAGGGCTTGCATATCACTGGACTCTTAGGGGAGGAGGGAGTCATGGCTAGGGTGTGATCCCATGCTGAAAGGAATGGCATTGTGTGAACTGAGAGGGAGCCCACAGCAACTACTGTCCCAAGAGTCAATCAGAGTGATAAGCGGTCACAGGCAGAGAAGGGTTCCACACAGGGATGCAGAAGTCAGCATCTCAGGATAGGATGTGGGGGATAGGCCACATCCTGCAAGGCAGGGCCTGACTCTCTGTCCTGGAGTCCCTGCCCTTGAGTAGGCCACTCTGCAGAGAGACCCCTCTTGGGGGCTGGGGGCTGCATTCAGGCCCCATCTCTGGGAGGGCCTCGGGGTGTCACAGGTCAAGCTGACTCAGCTTCCAGACTTCACAATGAGGGTCACCTCAAAGATCGGGGTGTCTTTTGCTTCTTGCTGAGCACTTATAGACTCGAGGGTCTCCGAGTCCTGAGGGCAGAGTGTGACCATGAGTCACTTCTACATCACTGGACCAGGCTTTGTCCTGACTCTGTCACTTAGGAGGATTTTGAAGTTTGGAGGAAAAAAAAAATCTTGAAGTAACCTTGTTCTGTGGTGGCTGCGGGCTTTGTGGCCATAGGAGCTAGGACACCAGCAGTGGGTGGGTGGTGACGGGAGTCCCTCCCATCCAGAGACTCTGTGGAGGACCGCTGGCCAGAGGGGCCGTCTCTTCCTGGACAGAACCGGCCTTTTAACTGGACAAGCAGATTCTGTTAGACTCCAGTGAGGGCTGAAGCCAAGCCTCCAAATGTGTTCTTTCCTCATTTTAAAATATTGCTCATTTATTTATTTTTGTTGGAATCTTTTGCAATGTTTCTATTTATTTATTTTTGGCCCTGCCATGTGGCATGTGAAGGCATGTGGGATTTAGTTCCCTGACTAGGGATTGAACCCAAGCCACCTGCATGGGGAGCGCAGTCTTAACAACTGGACCGCCAGGGAGTTCCCTCTCTTTTTCAATGACAGTTCCTTTTCTCTAACAGCAGTAGTGATATTTACCAGCCATTTATTAGGTGCCAGGAGTTGTGCTGGGTACTTCACAGAGATTATATTATACAGATTCTCACAACACTCTGAGGCAGATACTAGCAGAACCCCTTTTGTACAGATGGTGGAATGGAGGTGCAGAGAAAGTAGATTATTTGTTCTAAATCACGTAGCTAGTAAGCTGTGGACCCAGGAATTAACTAAAGCTTGAACACTTACCTGTACTGCTTCCAACAGGCAAAGAAAGAGCAATCTCAAGGTAGAAGATTTGCAAAACATGAGAAAAAAACAAATCTGTAGTCTTCCTCTCCATAGATAACCTCTCTTAATGTCTTTTTCCATGAACGTGTAATTAAAAAAAAAAAGTTACTGTAGTTACTGACTTTAGTCTGCTTTTTCAAAATTCTACATTATGTTTTGAACATTTTCCAACGTTAAATATTTTCAACACCTTGATTTTTTAATGGCTGGGTGCTGTGTGCTCAGTCATGTCTGACTCTCTGTGACTCCATGGACTGTAACGCGCTAGGCTCCTCTGTCCATGCAATTTTCCAGGTAAGAATACAGGTGTGGGTTGCCATTTTCTACTCCAGGGGATCTTCCCAACCCAGGCTACAAAGCATTTTATTATACAGGAATCTATAATTTAATTTTAAAACCCCCTGTTATTGGAACTTTGGGTTGTTTATAAGTTCTATTTGTATAAATAATGCTGTGGCTGGCAACTTTGTTTATTCATCTTTGCATATATCACGGAAGAGTACCTGCTTGAGGATAAATTCTTAGAGGTGTTTCTGCACTAAGAGGCATGTACATTTTAGAGGTTGCTGGTATTATGGAAAAAACACTTAAACCAGAAGGTTTGTACTAGTTTCCTTTCTATCAGTTGTTGTTTACTTGCTGACTTATGTCCAACTCTCACTATCAGAGTACCTATTTATTCCTAATTAAAAGACACTTGCTCCTTGGAAGAAAATCTGTGACAAACCTAGACAATATATTAAAAAGCAGAGACATCAATTTGCTGACCAAAGTCTGTACAGTCAAAGCTATGGTTTTTTCCAGTAGTCATGTACGCTTGTGAGTGTTGGGCCGTAAAAAAGGCTGAGCGATGAAGAACTGATGCATTTAGAATGTGGTGCTGAAGAAGACTCTTGAGAGTTCTTGGACCACAAAGAAATCAAACCAGTCAATCCTAAAGGAAGTCAACCCAGAATATTCATTGGAAGGACTGATGCTGAAGCTCCAATATTTTGGCCACCTGATGCAAAGAGCTGATACATTGGAAAAGACCTTCATGCTGGGAAAGATTGAAGGCAAGAGGAGAAGGGGGTGACAGAGGATGAGATGGTTAGACAGCATCATGGACTCAATGGACATGAATTTGAGCGAACTCCAGGAGACAGTGGAAGATAGAGGAGCCTGGCGTGTTGCAGTCCATGGGGTCGCAAAGAATCGGACATGATGTAGCAACTGAACAACAACAACTGCTAACACTGGATATTTCATTGTTTTTAAGCTTTGTAAAAGTGCTCAGTGAAAAATGATACCTTTCTTTGATTACTAATAACATTGACTACTATATATTTATCAGTCACATGTAGGTGTCTTGTGAATTGCTTTTATTCTTTGGTTTTTTATTTTTTCTTCTAGTGTTACTGAGATAAAACTGACATATAGCACTGCATAAGTTTAAGGTATACAGTATAATGATTGGATTTTCAAACATTCTTCCATACAAAATAATGACCACAGTAAGTTTGGTGAACATCCATCATTTCATATTAGGTACAAAATTAAAAAAAGAAAAAAATACTTTTTCCTTGTGATGAGAATTCTTAGGATTGACTTTTAACAACTTTCACATGTATCATATGTCAGTGTTAATTATATAAATCTTGTCATACATTACATCCCTAGAACTTACTTATAACGGGAAGTTTGTACATTTTGACCACCTTCAATTCCCTCTCCCACTCTGGTAACTACAAATCTGATCTTTTCCTCTTAGTTTGGTTGTTTTTGAAGTATAATTTACCTACAAAACTATGTTTGTTTTTAATGCACAGTATAGTGATTTGAAATTTCTATATGTTACAAAATATATTGTTGTTCAGTCACTCAGTTGTGTCCAACTCTTTGTGATCCCAAGGACTCCAACACACCAGGCTTCCCTGTCCTTCACCATCTCCCGGAGCTTGCTCAAAATCATATCCATTGAGTCAGTGATGCCATCCAATCATTTCATCCTCTGTCATCCCCTTCTCCTCCAGCCTTCAATCTTTGCTAGCATCAGGGTCTTTTCCAATGAGTCACTTCTTCGCATCAGGTGGTTAAAGTATTGGACTTTCAGCTTCAGCATCAGTCCTTCCAAAGAATATTCAGGACTGATTTCCTTTAAGGGCTTCCCAGGTGGCCCTAGTGGTAAAGAACCTGCCTGCCAATGCAGGAGACTTAAGAGACGCAAGTTTGATGCCTGGGTGGGGAAGATCCCCTGGAGAAGGAAATAGCAACCCACTCCAGTATTCTTGCCTGAAGAATCCCATGGACAGAAGCACTTGGTGGGCTACAGTCCATGGGATTGCAAAAAGTCAGACATGACTGAAGCGACTGAGCATGATTTCCTTTAGGATAGACTGATTTGATCTCCTTGAAGTCCAAGAGACTCTCAAGAGTCTTCTCCAACACCACAATTCTTCAGTGCTCAGCCTTCTTTATGGTCCAACTCTCACATCCATACATGACTACTGGGAAAACCATAGCCTTGACTATATGGACCTTTGTCAGCAAAATAATGTCTCTGCTTTTTAAAATGCTGTCTAGGTTTGTCATAGCTTTCCTCCAAGGAGCGTCTTTTAATTTCATGGCTACAGTCACCACATGCAGTGATTTTGGAGCCCAAGAAAATAGTCTTTCACTGTTTCCACTGTTTCCCCATCTATTTCCCATGAAGTGATGGGACCAGATGCCATGATCTTAGTTTTCTGAATGTTGAGCTTTAAGCCAACTTTTTCACTCTCCTCTTTCACTTTCATCAAGAGGCTCTTTAGGTCCTCTTAACTTTCTGGCATAAAGGTGGTGTCATCTGCATATCTGAGGTTATTGATATTTCTCCCAGCAATCTTGATTCCAGCTTGTGCTTCATCCAGCCCAGTGTTTCTCATGATGTAGTCTGCATAGAAGTTAAATAAGCAGGGTGACAATATACAGCCTTGATGCACTTCTTTCCCAATTTGGAACCTGTCTGTTGTTCCATGACTGGTTCTAACTGTTGCTTCTTGACCTGCATACAGATTTCTCAGGAGACTGGTAAAATGGTCTGATATTCCCATCTCTTTCAGAATTTTCCACAGTTTGTTGTAACCCACATAGTCAAAGGCTTTAGTGTGGTCAGTGAAGCAGAAGTAGATGTTTTTTTTGGAACTCTCTTGCTTTTTTTTTGTGATCCAGAGGATGTTGGCAATTCGATCTCTGGTTCCTCTGCATTTTCTAAATCCAGCTTGCATATCTGGAGGTTCTCAGTTCACGTACTGTGGAAGGCTGGCTTGGAGAATTTTGAACCTTTTGTCGTATATGTTATAGATACTTTTTCTATTTGCCATGTATTTTTATATTTTATGCAAAGTTTTTTTATGGTAAGAAGTTTTAAATTTCTCAGTAATCAAATCTACCTATCTTTCTTTGCCTTTAGTATTTTTACTTTTGGTCCTATGCAAGAAGATATAGGTGTCTCCATTTAAAAATGTTATTCTGTTACTCATTTTAAAGTCATTAACTTGGCAAATATCTATTGCTTGCCTGTGCTATACCTGGCCCTTTCTAGACATTGAGGGTACATAAGCAAGACAGGCAAGTTTTCCACTTCTTTGACCTTTTCCATCCATCTGAAATTGATTTTTAAGTATGGTGGGAGAACAGGTTGTAAGAATATAGTCTTTCTTGATGAGATCAAATGGAGCTTGGTTGAACTCCTCTGTGGTGGCCCTGCCTTCCTTAGGAGGAAAAAGTAAAGAGGAAAATGCCTTAGCTAAGGCCAAAATCTTAAGACTTGAACTTGAATGGCTTTCTGCCTCAGTGAAGACACATCACCAAGATCAGTGCCCCTTGGACTGTGATCTGTGCTGTGCTATGCTTAGTCGCTCAGTCGTGTCCAGCTCTTTGCGACCCTATGGACTGTAATCCTCCAGGCTCCTCTGTCCATGTGGATTCTCCAGGTAAGAATACTGAAGTGGGCAGCTATGCCCTCCTCCAGGGGATCTTCCCAACCCAGGGACTGAACCTAGGTCTCAGGAATATCACTTACCCTCATCGGGCCTCACTATCCTTATCTCTAAAATGATGGGACTGAAACTATTGACCTCTAAGCTCTCTCTTCAGCTCTAACATGCTCTGGCTGTAAGAACCTTTGGATGATGGCAATATTTATAGGCAATGATATGGCTAGAGAATGTTTAGACTGGGCTCATAGTCTGTGTGAGGCAGAGAAGAACATGCAAAATCATTTGGAAAAGAAGTTATTTTTGAGTGCTGTAAGACCCTAATAATAAAACACAAATTCAAAAACGAAAGAAACTGGGCCACATTTCTCAGGTATAAAAGACGAACACCTTGAAACATGACGGGGTTGATAGATTCAGCTGTGATGCTTCCGGTGGCTCCGGTTCAAGAAAGAAAGATCCTCCTGGGAAATCAACAGGAACTCTTTTAGACAGATCGACTCTAAATTATGGAGGGATTATCCAGGTTCAATCTTGCTTTCATGCATTTTGACTGCATCTATTCTGCTTAATTACTTACTTGGTTGGCATCTCAGATTTCCTCTGTTTTCTTGCAGCCTGCAGGGAATCCCTTTGATGAGATAGGATGGTGTAGTCACAAAACTGTGGATTAGCAATCGGGAGACCCAATTTCTAACTGTTTCTAATGATAAGACCTCCAGCCTATCATTTTTCCAGTCTGGGTCTCAGATGTGTTTATTGAAAAATGAGGGATTTGGGATAGATCAGAGATTTGCAACCAGGGGCTATTTCTGAATATTGCTGGTTTGGCTTTGGCTCCCTGCCGCAGGTGGAATTCAGGTCGGCTTGGCCTGGCTCTCAGTGTTCTGGGACCAGTGAAGCATGTTCTTCTCTTAGCGGGTGGTTCAAGTGCAAACCTGGGATGCTTCTGTGTTTAGGCAGAGTTGAGGCTCATGGTCACTTCTGCCCATAATCCACTGGCCAAGGCGAGTCACATGGCCAAGCTGAACATCCTCGTGCAGGGATGTATGCTTCATGTCTCATGGGACAGATTTTTAAAACTATTTATTTTTATTTGGAGGATAATTGCTTTACAGTGCTGTGTTGGTTTCTGCTGTGCATCAACATGAATCAGCTGTAAGTCCTCTCCCTCTTGAACCTCGCTTCCCCCTTCCACCCTATCCTGCCCCTGTAGGGTGTCGTAGAGCACGAGGTTGAGCTCCCTGCACCAGACAGCAAATTTCCCACTGGCTATCTATTTTACATATGGTAGTATGTATGTTTCAGTGCTGCTCTCTCAGTTGGTCTCATGGGACAGTCTCATGGTGACTCCGGAAACAGGAAGGGGTGAAGAGTAGAAACAGTATGCAGTCCATCAGGAAGGACTCTTCCTCCTGCAGTCCTGGGAGAGGAGCCCTTTTCATTTTATAGAAGCTTGCAGACCAGAAACAAAGGAAAGCAAAGCAGATCTTCACTTCCCTGCCCTTACACAATACACACACACACACACACAGACAGGAATATGAGACACCAAGCAACAAACAACAACAGCAGTGACCGCTACACACAAAGAGAAGGTTTATGAACTTATATAGTAAATTCTGCTTACTTATCTGAAAGGCTGGAAGCCAGGTCCCATAGTCTTATTTGTAAATACTTTCAGTTGTCCTAAGCCTCAGTCTCACATCTATGAAATGGGGATGATAACTTCAGTCTCCCTCTGCATAGGATGGCTCTGAGAATTGAGTTAAGTAATGGCTGTAAAGCCGATGCCTAGCACATAGTGGGTGTTAAGACCTTCGTTTCTCCTTCTCTCTCCTCTCTGACCCTTATCTCACAGTGGCTGGATTATTATCTCATCCTCCTCTGTGTCCCTTCCCACCTTCAGCTTCCCTCCTGATGGCTCTGCCTTTTCCTGTCTCTGTGCCTTTGATGGGGTGCTTTGCCCTGCTTGGTGTACCCTTTCTTCCCCTGTCTATAAAAATAGCGTTTGTCTTTTAAGGCCAGCACGAGCCCCACTTTCTTTTTGCTAACAGACATCAGCTTACAACAGATTCTCTTTTTACCATTGGTATTTAACCTTGTGTGGCCTCATGCTGCCAACTGATGTCTCTGCCGAAAGTTCTTCAAGGGCAAAAATCTGTGTCTGATCCATCTCTGTATCTCTTATACCAGCACATTGCAAAGACCATGGTAGGTGCTTACTAAATATTTGTTGAATGATTAAAAAAAAAAAGTCTCAGGCTCCCTAGAGCCGTCACCTTTATCTATGGGGTGTGACCGGGACAAGGAGACCAGCAGGAAGAACAGGACTCAGGAGGTCCTCTGAGATGAGGCCAGGTCTGTGTACAGGGCTACTCTGCTTGGAGCCAGCCCTGGACCACGTGGTCTTAGGAGCCCCTCTTGGGTTAGGGGCCCAGTGATGAGATACTGATTGGCCAACCGTCTGGTTGCCGTTTGATGTGGTCTGACCCCCTGCTGGCTTGCATGCCCAAGGCACAAGCCTTCAGCATCCCCTGGTATCTGGGTGTGGCACTGGGATGCCTGCTTCTGTCTTCTGAGGATACCAGTTTCTTTCTGGGTACATAGAACTCGATTCTCGGCATGACCTCTAGAATCCGTTTCTGTCCTTGAGGAGTTTGACAGAGAGGCCAGAGAGAATGAAGGTTAAATGGAGATTTATGAGTGTTTAAAGAAAGAAATGGGGTGGGGTGAGGGGTGCTTGGGAGGGCAAGGGAAAGGAGGCAAAGTTTGGCAGTGTTTTTGTCCCTTTTGTGAACTATTTAGATACTTAAGTCCCTTGCTCTTCTTCATCTCGAGGAAAAGATGTCACCATACACTCAGGGGCTCAGGCCAGAAACCCAAGTGTTCTTTACTTCCTTCCTCATCTGTCTCACCTGTGGTCTGTCCCACTTTTTCCCCGTGTTCTAACCCTCGTCTGACTATCGCTCACCTATCTGCTCCTTCATCACCTCTCTCTCGGGCTCCCATGAGGTCCTCTCACTGTATTTCTGGAGCCAGTCTTGCCCTTTACAACCTACCCTCCATCACAGCCAGATCGGTGGCTTCAAGATCTCCATAAAATCGTGCCACTCTTTTGTTCAAAACCCAATTATGATCTCCAATTTCACTTAAAATTAAACCCCAACTTTTTTTTTGCTATGTAGCATAATTTCCTCAGAAAATGAGACATAGTATCACCATGTAATCCAGCAATTCCACTTTGGGGTATTTGAACTATTAAAGGATAAACTGAATAAGCATATTAAAAACTTTAGGACTTTATCTGAGCCAAAATTGGCTTGGATCTGGCAGTGCCAAATCAGGAATGGTTAGGAGGACTCGACTGTCAGGAGTTCAGGGAAGGAAGTTTCATAGACAAGTAGTGAAAGCGAGGAAGTTATGTGATTGGCTGTAGCTTAAATGGTTATGTAATTTGAGAAGGAAAGCTGCCGTCTGTAATGGATTGTCCTTAGGTTTTGATTTCTTTTTAAAAAATTATTTAATTTTGGTTGCACTGGGTCTTCGTTGCTGTGCTTGAGCTTTCTGTAGTAGGGGCGAGTGGGATCTACTCTTCATTGCAGTGCATGGACTTCTCATTGTGGCAGCTTTTCTTGTTCATTGCAGTGACTTTTCTTTTCATGGGGGACAGGTTCCAGGACATGGGCTTCAGTCATTGCAACATGCAGGTTCAGTAGCTGGGCTGTGTGGGCCTAATTGCTCCACCACACGTGGAATCTTCCCAAACCAGGGATTGAACCCTTGTCCCCTGCATTGGCAGGTAGATTCTTATCCACTTTGATTCCTTAACCTTGAGACATTAAAGGCTTTGGTTGGGGTTTGCTTACTTAGGCTACTAAGGCATTGAAGCCACCTCGGTCTAATGGCCTCCTTGTTTAATTAATTTTACAGCCTCAAAGAATTGAAGTAAAGTTTGAAGGACAGATTTGCATACCCATGTGCATAACAGTATTATTCACAGTAGCCAAAAGGTAGCAGTAATCCAAGTGTTCATCACAGATGAACGGATAAACAAAATGTGGTACATACAGACAATGGAATATTATTCAGCCTCAAAAAGGAAAGAAATTGGCTACAACATGGATAAATCTTGTAGACATTATGCTCTGGACACTCAGCCAGTCACAAAAAGACACATACAGTGTGGTTCCACTTATATGAGGTTTGGAGTCTAGTTCAGAGAGACAGAAAGTAGAAAAATGGTGGTTGCCAGGGCATGGTAGAGGGGGAATGGGGACTTACTTAATGGGTATAGAATTTTAAGTTTGCAAAATAAAAAAATGTTCTGGAGATAGAGTTGTGGTTGTACAATGTGAATGTAACACTGCTGAATTGTGCACTTAAGAATGGTTAAGATGGTAAACATGTGACTTGCCAATTATAAAGGAGTCCATTCTATTTTCGAGGTTTTGGATCATCTTTACTCTCATTGATCTGAATTCTTTTTCAGATAGTTTGCCTCTTTCCTCTTTGCTTATTTGGTCTTGTGAGTTTCTACACAAGAGTTTATTTGGTCTTATTCCTTCATTTGTGCAATATTTCGCTGCCTTTTCATTTTTTTCCTAACTTACTGTGGTTGAGGTCTCCTTTTCCCAGGCTTTAAGGTTGTATTCCTTCTTCCTTTTGGTCTCTGCCCTGTGACTCAGAGATCTCAAACCGGAGCTCTGTGACAACCTAGAGGGGTGTGATGGGGTGGGAGATGGGAGGGAGGCTCAAGAGGGAGAGAACATGTATACCTGTGGCTGATCCATGTTGATGTGTGGCAGAAACCAACACAGTATTGTAACTTTCCTTCAGTTAAAAAGAAATTAAGAAAAAAAAAAGAGTCCAAACTTCTCATGACCTGAGTCTTCACTTGATCTGCTTCCCTCTGAGTCTCCAGCCTCATGGCCCCGGGCCCCTCATACACGCTATCTGGGTACCAGCCTCCCTTCTCTGCATCTTCTCTTCTCCTTCAAGGAAATTTGCGTGGCTGGTGCCTTCTGGGTGAGTCACTCTAACGTCACCTCTAATGTCTGCCCTACCCCACCTTCTCCCAATTACTCTTTATAACCCTTTCTGGACCCTTATGGTGCTCATTGTTCTCTAGGATGGATTTTGTCCAGTGGCCTCCCTAGCCTGTTGTTTGACTTGTCTGCCCTCTTAGCCAGCAGAGTGTGTGCCACAGGAAGGATGCTCAGTTAACTGCTGGCTGAGTGGTATTTGCTGATGCATGTTTCCGGTTGGCTATTAAGAGGTCATATGCTCTAAGCCGTTTTCCTCATCATGAGCCTGAGTTACACTGAATCACCCATGATCCCTGGGCCAGGCCGCCTGGGCCCAGTGACGGAAACTGGCCAGATGTGGGATTAACAAAATTAATTTGGTCCTCATAAGAATTAAATTATTAACCTTGAAGTCAACACATTTTTATTGGATTTCTTTCATGATTAAGGCATTAGGGAAGGGAGAGTTATAGAGATGCATGAGATGCAGGATGTGTCTCGAAGAGCTTCCAGTCTGACAAGATAGAGAAGATGGGCATGGTCAGGGCCATCGTGAACGGCAGGAGGAGATGAGTGGTGTGTGTGGGGGTGTTACTTTTAGCCATAGGGCTCCAGAAGGCCTCCATGGAGAGGTTCTGTTGGGGGCAGGTCTGGAAAGGTGGAGGGACTCTTAAATGGGAATAGGCCTGGACCGTGATGCAGGAGCAGAACCAGAGATGTGGGTGAGCAAGGGCAGGCACCCGTGGTGTCTGTCTGCATGTTTGTGGTGTGGGTATTGTTCTGTAAAACTGAGGGAATCAGTGCCTTTCTTGAGCACAAGAATGAGGAGCTCAGAGCTGAGTGTCATGAAGATCATTTGATAACCACGGGCAGGTTGGCTTGGGTGGGTTGGGAGATTGGCAGCAGGGGCCCCAGTTAGACTAGAGGCTCTTCCCGTGGAACAAGTAGAAGGCAGTGCAGGTCTGAGAATAGGTGACTACAAGGTGGACCACTCTGTGTGTGTGAGTGACTGTGTGTGCCTGCGTGAGAGCGTATGTGAACATGCATTTGTGAGTGTGTGCGTTTGTTGGCAGAAAGGGATGAGTTCCTCCACGTGCTGAGCTCATTCTCCAGACGGCCCGCAATCAGGTGCCACCTGCGGGGCTTGGCCGCCTCCCCTAGGATTCCCTTTCTCCCTGCAGGAGCCACGGAGAAGCCCATTTCAGAAGCAGGAAGCTGACTCTGGTGTGGGGCTGACGTGTGAGGCTGGACACCCCATGGCTTCTGCAAACTCTGGAGCCCCCAGCCTCCTCCTCTCCAGCCACTGCATCTTGCCTTGTTCATGCACATGTTCGCATCCCGCTGCTGTCCCCAGGCTCTGTGGCCGACTGTCCTCCTTTGACCCCCGCCGGGACTCTTGGCACCTTGTCTGCTGTGTTGCTGACATGTGATACACACTGGGCTCTTCTTGTTTCTGGCTGCTGCCCATACCCCGGGGCGGACTCCTGAGCAGAGTTTACATAGAGCAACTTGATGCTTAATAAGTGTTCATGGAGTGATTTAAACATAAGCAAAATGGGCCCAACTAAATACATTTGCCTTTTAGCACAACTGCCTAAGGGGACAAAAGGAATATTCAGCTCATTGTAGGATGTTGACATCTAATTTTGTTTCTTACCAATGCATAGTTAGAAAAAGAATCGTATCATTCCCATGGTACCAATACCAGCATTTCATTTCATTAATCAAAATGGACAATGTTTTGTTGAATACAGGCACTGGAAAACATGGGGACTGGTATAAATAGTATTTTAATCATGATTTTAAAAGGTGGTATTGTGTAGATAAATCAGCATTTGCATGTGTTTTTATGGGAGTGGAGAATAAAACTCAGAGTGTGCATGCGGGGTAGGTAGACGTTTTAACCATCTGTGCACAAAGGATTGATTGCGAATATGATGCTAAAGGCATCTGAATCCATCAGTTCACGAGTAAACCAAGGCCATTTCTTGCAAAGCATTTTATGACAAATACAAAAACTCCATTCTTGTCAAAAATAGATTCCCTCCAAATTTGAGGCTTTTAGGTGGTGTATCAGCTAGCTTTTGCTGTGTAACAACCAACCACAGAAACTCAGTGGCTTATAACACTTTGGGTATGGTATCTGTTCTGGTCTCTGCAGTGGGGCTCTGTGGATTGTTGGGGCTCCTTCATGCCTCTGGAGGTTGACAGGGATTTGTCTGGGGCACCTTAGCTGGGCCGGTTCTTTCTGGGCTTCTCATTCTTCTCTCAGGACAGCAGGCTGGCTTCAATGTGTCATTCTCAGCGCAGTGGTGGAAGTGACTGAGTGTGCCTGGAAACAGGTAGGCCCTGGAGCTGGCATCCTGTCACTCCTACCACCAGAGAGCGACCAAAACAATGCACACGGCTGAACCCAGATTCTGGGCATAGGGGAACAGGCTTTGCTTCATTGGAAGAACTGCAGTTAGATGGAGAAAGGTGAGGGTGCTGGGAGGGCTGAAGAACTGGGACCAAATGCAGTCTACCACAGATTGTGTTCTCTGTCTAGTAAACAACATGTTTTTAAGCGGATTTGATGAAGAAAACAAAGGTGTGTGTGTGTATGTATATGTATGTGTGTGTATATATATATATATATGTATATATTTGAATAGGTCACTTATCCATAGGTATTGAAAACTGAATGATTGTTTAGTGTTTTGGAATTTTGAAATTATGAATTATTAAGGGAACTCAGAGGAAATTAAATCTCAGCTAAACCTCTAATTTTACGGACTAAGAAATTTTTAACCTGGATTGGTGAGGTGATTTTTCTTAGGGTTTTTAGTCGTCAGAGACCCCCTAACTATTGAAACTATATATATTTTCTGAATATAATACTGTTTGGTAGGTATAATCGTACACAGTTTCCTTCCGGCATCCTCTTTTTGAATGAAAACCAAGTGAATATAACAATAGCATTATTTTTAATATTTGGGCTTCTCATTCACACTCCTAAAAAGAAAGTCATAGAATTCTAATTTGCAGATGTGTTACTATATTCAGGAATTGATTTTTAAATGAAAAAATGTACGGATGTTTTCATGAGAGGTAGGCAACTCAGTGCGACAGCCAGAAGAAGCCTGCATTGCAGCATTTCACCCTGACTCTCATGTATATGGTGGCATTAATACTGCAGTGCTGCTGTTTGGAATTGTCACCAGGCAGTGAGACAGGTGGAGGAAATGGGACTGGGACAGGAGCAGACTGGGTTCCTGCATTTACTTTGCTGCTGGTGACGAGACCTGGGCCCATGACTCAGCTCTTTGGTTCTTCTTTTACTCATGTGAAAAATAACAGGTTGGATTAGATGAAATCGAAGGCCAATATGAACGCTAAAATTCTAGTTTTTGTATCAGTGCTGGAAATTATACAGGTTTTCCCTATGTTGCTGTTAATAAGGATTAGATGCAGCTATACTTGACAGAAAGTGAAGTGAAAATGAAAGTTGCTCAGTCGTGTCCGACACTTTGCAACCCCATGGCCTATAGTCCATGGAATTCTCTAGGCCAGAATACTGGAGTGGGTAGCCTTTCTCTTCTCCAGGGAATCTTCCCAACCCAAGGATCAAACCCAGGTCTCCTGCATTGCAGATGGATTCTTTACCAGCTGAGCCACAAGGGAAGCCCGTACTTGACAGAAAATTCCCCAATAAGTGGCCTATGTAATATAGAGGCTTTCTTTTTTTTTTTTTTTTTTTTTACTTTACAATATTGTTTTGGTTTTGCCATACATTGACATGAATCCACCATGGGTGTACATGTGTTCCCCTTCCAGAACCCCCCTCCCACCTCACTCCCCATCCCATCCCTCCAGGTCATCCCGGTGCACCAGCCCCGAGCACCCTGTATCATGCATCGAACCTGGACTCGTGATTCGTTTCATATATGATAATTTACATGCTTCAATGCCATTCTCCCATATCATCCCTCCCTTGCCCTCTCCTATAGAGTCCAAAATACAGTTCTATACATCTGTGTCTCTTTTGCTGTCTTGCATACAGGGTTATCTTTACCGATTTACTAAATTCCATATATATACGTTAATATACTATATTGGTGTTTTTCTTTCTGGCTTACTTCACTCTTTCTTATTAATAACTGCCCCCCCCCCAAAAAAAAGAGGCTTGGAGTTAGGTGTTCAGGGCTTGTAAGATAGCACTGAGCATCACTGGGGATCCAGATTTCTATCTTGCTGCCCTGCCATCCTCAGGACAGGACTCCCATCCTCAAGGTGACCTTCAAGGTTGCCTCATGGATCAAAATAGGTGCTGGAGCTCCAGCAGTCATCATCATTTAACATGTCAGCAGTAGAAAGAAATGGAGGAAAGGGCAAAAGCACTTGCCCTTGCTTTTTTGAAAATCTTTTTGTTTTGAAATCATTTTAGATTTACTGAAAAGTTGCAAAGATAATTACCATATATCTATTATTCAACTTTTCCTAATTATATATCATATATAACCATGATATATTTATTAAAACCAAGAAATTAACATTGGTACGATACTATGAGTCTAACTACAGTCTGTGTTTAGATTTTACCAGTTTTTAAACTACTGTTTCTTTTGGTTTCTAGGGCTCCATTCTGTATACCACATTGCATTTAGTTGTCATAGCCCTTTCAGTCTGTGACAGTTTCTCTGTATTTCCTTATTTTTCACGACCTTGACAGTTTTAAAGATTACTGGTCAGGTATTTTGTAGAAAGTCCCTCAACCTGAGGTTGTTTGTTCTTTCATGATTAGACAGCAGTTATGGGTTTTGGGGGAATTCTCAGAGGTGACATCCCTTTCCCGTTGCATTATATCAGGGTTTATGATATCAACACGGCTTATTACTGGCGATGTTAACCTTGATTGCCTGGTTAAACTGGTGTCTGCCAGGCCTTTCCACTGTCAAGTTATTCTGTTCCCATTTCCAGACACTCCTGGGTAGAACTAGTTTCTAAATTCAGCTCACACACAAGGAAAGGAGAATTGAGCCCCACCTCTTGGGTCTGCCTCTTTAAGGCACATTCTTGCAAGTTCCACACAGAGCGTCGACTTCTATTGGCTGGAATTTAGTGGAGTATAATTGATGGCGAAGAGCTTTAACTGACGTCAGGCTGCTGGAGTTCAAATTGTAGCTCTGGCACTCATTAACAGTATGAATTGGGCCAGTGCTTAACTTCTCTGTCTGTTTCCGTGGTCAAAAAAGGGATAATAACTGTGCCTGCTCATACAGTCGTTGTGAGGGTAAAGTGAGTTTCTTCTTGTAAAATTGCTTAGAATTGAGCCTGGCACCTAATGAAGTGCCGTCATTGTTAGCTATTGACATTGCAAGGCTACACCCAGCTATGAGTGAGGCTGGGAAATACAGTCTTTTTCTCATGAAGCCATATGCCTAGCTAAAACTTGGGATACTCCTACTAAGGAAGAAAAGGGAGGCAGGATATCCAGAGACAGTCAGCAGTATCTGCTGTAATTGTCACCAAGATCTGGACCACAAGTAGGTGGGATGATAAACTGGACATCTTTCCTGTTACAAATTCTCCCTTGAACAAGGTCCCCTGTGCTCTTGAAGTGGTCATTTTGGGGCCCCAGGAAATTGAAAAACACAGGTTGTCGCCAGAAATGAGCTCGGAGGTCATCAAGAATTAAGGGTTCTGTTGGGTTCACTTGATCTTTGGGGAAGAATCAGTTCTCTCTCTGCATCACATTCCCAACCGAGGACACTCAGGATGAGCATGGTGGAAGGAATGGTGCGTCCATATGAAAGTGTCTGCTTTCTTGAAAACATTTTTTATGTTTTGAAAATATATTCCTCAAAAAGGGAAGAGACTGGAGTAGGCTAGATGTCTTGGCAAAGATCAGAGCCACCTTCTGTCAACAGAAGGGGTGAGAAGGAACATTCCTGGGTTGGGAGGACTGAAATCCAGAGCTATAGGGATGACCCAGAACCTGCCCAACCCCATCTTTCATACCAGGCATTCCTTCAGAGCACCAGGAACCAAGGTCTGGGTCATTGCCAAGTTGTGCCTTTGGGTTTTCAGGTTTGAAAGAAGAACACAAAGAGGAAGGACCAGGAGTAGCTCTGCTCTGCCAATGGGATCTCAACACTGATTCTAGCTGGAGCCCAGTGTAATGCTTCTGACCACCAGCCTACCTCCTGAAGCCCGGTCCTGACAGGTGGTTCCTAACAAGCATTCACTCCAAGCCCTATGATGTCAGGTGTCTGGAAACACTTTCCTTCTTGTCTAATGTTTACCATGCCGAATTTGTGCTTTTCACATAATTTGTTCAGAAAAGGATAGTGTTCAAAGTCATAGCTGGAGTTTGCTGTGTGGCCTAGAGCAATCATTTAACCTTTCTGGGCTCTAGTCTTCTTTTCTGTAAAATGAAGGTGTTAAATCTATGTGATCTAAGATCGCTTCCAGCAAAACTGCTCTGGGCTCTGCCCTGATCGGAGGCCACGCTGTCCAGAGCTGCCCACTAGGACTACATCTTGTGCTTTGATGCAGGCTTAAGAACTCACCTCTTCATCCACGTGTTACCCAGAGGATCCCTTGGTGTCATTTGTTTCTCTGACTCCAGGCAGCTTCAGTACAGAGCAGTCCATCCTCCTGTGGCAGCAGCCCAGGCCTGCACAAGGTGGACACTGTGAGTGCGTGGGAATCGCATTGTTCTGCCAGCCTGCCACTCCTTGCTCTGGTCAGGTTCTATTAGGAATGGCGACTTTGCAGCAGATTTGCGACTTTAATCATTTTGCTGTGTATAAGGGCCTGGATCCATGGCACTGACATCCCTCTCTTTTTTTCATCCTTTTGATCAGAGACAGTGCCTGATGTGCTGTCTCACACTGGGTTTCCTTCCAATCCCTTAAACTGAAAACATTTTTTGCAAAAATGCTGGTTCCTATGCTGCCCCCAAATGCATAAATTAGGAAGGTAATTATGGTTTCTGAGCCTGCTGCCTCTTCAAGGGCCAGTGAAAGAATTCAGTTCTGGCTGGGCAGGGTGGTGTGCAGGCCCCTGTATGGAGGGCCATCCACCCCAGGGGCCAGTTTGCCTGCAGTTTGCATACTCCTTCCCATGAGGTCCAGGGAAACAGATTTCCTGCTACCCTGAATGTAGGTCTAGGTCTGCTCCCCACCTTAAGTTTGCCCCGGGACTTCCCTGGTGGTCCAGGGGTTAAGAGTCCACCTTCCAATGCAGGGGATGTAAGTTGGATGATTCCTGGTTGGGGAACTGAGATCCTATGTACAGTGGGGTGAGCCCACAATGAAGGGCCTGCATGCTGGAACGAAAGATCCTGTGTGCTGCAACTAAGACCCGACGCAGCCAAATAAATAAACAAACAAGTATTAAAAAATTGCCTCTACATTTCTTTGAAAGTCACACCATCCTTTGGCTCCTTTCCACCCTTTTATGCACTCAAATGCTCCAACATTTCTAATTGTGGCCAGGTTCTTATATAGCCCTTTACAGTTTATTCCATCTATTTCATGTACATTTTCATAACATGTTCGATTTTCATGACATCCACGTGAGAGGCCAAGACAGAGACCAAAAATCTGAGTCTCAGAAAGGGTGAGTGATTTGCTTAAGCTGGTGAAATGAACAGCATCCTTAGCTGGGTCTTCTGTCTCTGCTAATCCAGGATCTCTGGTCTTTCATGGTTTTGACTCAGTGTCATTCGGTTGACTTCTGGATTCAAGTCTGTCTTCTGGTGACATTGAAGTTAATGCGTGCTTCATGGCTTCTCCTTCCACAGATGAGCTCTACCTTGGGGAAGCTCGTCAGACTCTGGAGAAATGGAGCTCTCCTGGGCTTATGTATGTGGGGAATGATATTTGTGGAATTACATCAAAGGGGTGAAATTTAGAAAATTTCAACCAAGTACACTCTTTCTCTTTCGAGCTTGCTCTCATCTCCTCTTTTTTTTTTATTTTTATAAAAAGTTTCCTCCTGGATATTTTCTTAAACTTCTAATTCATCTAATTAATATCTAGACACATGATTCTGAGTGATTAAATGGTCCTAGGTTTAGCAGAGAATCATCCACGTCGTTGTTTGTAATCTTCTTTCAATATTTATTGAGGTCAGGTTACTTGCAGAAAACTCTGGAGACCCCAAGATGAAAAAGACACTCGTCTTGGTTTCAACAAACTTACAGAGATGACTGGAGCTATTAGAGACCTTGGAGATTCCAGCACTATTTCCTTCATTTACTTTTTTAAGCTTGTATGTAGTATACCAAAAATGTTTAACAATATTTGTACAACTCCAAATTAAAAAAATTTCACCCACAGTTTCACCATACCCCCAAATCAAGCTATTCTCAATGTCTGTGTTCCACTTCCATGAATATGAATTATGACTTTTCTTCAATATTATACAAATGTTTTCCCATGTTGCTTTATTTACTACTCAAGTATGTGTTTTATGTACTTAGTCTTTTGTTTACCACTGGATATTTAGGTTTCCATGTTTTTGCCATTATAGAGCTCTAGTAAACTTTTGCCAGTAATTTTACAGTTATTTTGGATTATTTCCTTTGAAGTATGATTACTTGGTCAAAGATTGAACATTTGCATTGTTCTTGATGAGTATTGTCATACTGATCATTTAAATGGTGGTTATATTAATTTATCCCATCATCAACAAAGTGTGAGTTAATGTTCTTGACTCAGATTGTCCCTGGATGGATTCTTTTCCATTGTTACAGTAATCCTTGAGGTCCCTTGAAGTAATCTCATGATTGAATCTTGTTTCTTTCATTGCAGTTATTCTCAATTCTTTCTCAGTTGTGATGTGACCAGTGGTAAGATCACGGATGAGTGACCTAGCCTGAGTGTGCTTCTGCTTGGTCATCACTAGAGTGGGGACCATCCATTATTTCTGGGTTGTTGTGAGGATCAAACAGTATAATTTATGGAATTTCTCTGTAAATGATCCACAAGTAAGCTGTTACTGGTGGTGTAACTGATTGCCTCTTAAACCCCTTTTCTCTGCTTTGAATGAGGCTCCCCTGAATGGGAAGGATGGCTGACAAAGTTCCCAGAAGCTTCAAGGACTCTGCAGTGCATGGCTGTACCAGGGAGGAGATGATGAGATGGGGGACAAGCATATGTGCTAATGGAGAAAGATCTGAAAGAGCTAAGATAGAACTAATAATCCCAGAACCAGTCCCTGTTGGTCAGGCCTTCAGTAAACAGGGGTCCCTTCCTTCCTAACTGTGCTCTCATAGACCCTGTGTGGGCCCCTCTCCCGAGGCATCCTTCTCGCCTGGCCCACCACACTGGTTGACACCAGAGAAGATGCTAAAGCCTGTGGAACAGTTCTTGCTGGGGGTGGTGAGCCTGGTGGACCACACATGCCAAACCACAGAGCAAAATCGGTGCTCTTCTGTCAACTAGAATCATCGCGCTATTGATGGGCATGTACACACTGCTCTATTTAAAATGGGTAACCAGCAAGGACCTACTGTATAGCACATGGAACTCTGCTCAGTGTTATGTGGCAGCCTGGATGGGAAGGGAGTTTGGAGGAGAATGGATACATGTGTATGTATAGCTGAGTCCCTTCATCTGAAATTATCACAACATTGTTAATCGGCTATATCCCGATACAAAATAAAGAGTTTTAGAAAAATCAGTTATTGCAGATTTCACACAGATATATATATGAACACCCCATGTTTAGAATACGCTTGAGGTATAACGCCTCAGTTTTTAGTCTTAGACTACTCTTAGCACCTTAATATACATCTATTGTCTATTTTAAAATAGCAAATATTTTAGAGTTTTTACTGCATGACAGAAACTGAGTGTATTACAGTCATTATCTTATTTTATCCTGGTAATGATGCTGTGATGTAGGTACTAATGTTAAGTCCAGTTTACTGATTGGAAACTGTCTGGAAACTTAACTTGCCAATAGTCACTTGGCTACTAAACGGTAGAGCTCGGGTTAGAACTCAGGACTTTAAAAATATTCTGCTTACTAGTGTCTCAGGGCTCTGGCTTGGCCAGACCCATACTCACAACTTATTTTGGATCAAGATGCATGAACGTACTTGGCAACCACAGATCCCTTATGATACTGCCTCTGTTGTTGTTCAGTCACTAAGTTACGTCCAACTCTTCTGCAACTCTTTTTATAGCCAACCAGGCTCCTCTGTCCATGGGATTCCCCAGGCAAGAATACTGGAGTGGGTTGCCATTTCCTCCTCCAGGGGATCTTCCCAACCCAGGAATCTAACCTGCGTCTCCTGCATTGCAGACAGATTTTTACCACTGAGCCACCTGGGAAGCCCCACTACCTTCTGAGGAATGCTACAAATCCCATACAAAGGGAGATGGCAGGTGTCACAGGGGAGACCAGTGATGGGAACAGTGCTTTGGGTGGGGGTTGGGGGAGAGAAGAAAGTGGAACAGGGCTGTGTGAACACATGAGTGTGGACCAGGGGCAGGGGCAAGGGAGTTATATGTCTGCAATTCTTGTTGGAGTCTCTGCTGTTGATTTTCAATAACTATTTGTTGAGCACCTACTATGCACTAGTGCCATATGGCTGCAGCCATCTGTTGTGTGCTGACTGTGCTCCACTCACTGGGATGGGTACTTTATATCCATTTTCTCCATTCCTCTCAGTGATGCTCTATATTCCATATTCTTTAACACACAAGGAAATGGAGGCATATAGAGATTAAATATTTGCAATACGGTTAGGAAGTTGGAACCAGAATTGCAACTCACAGCACAGTGAGCGGAGTAGTTTATTTCCTAATTTCATTTAATTTCAACCTTTCATTTGCACATGTTGACTGAGAGCCTGCCAGGTGCCAATCACAGCATGAGGTATTGGATTAAAGGGTGAAGTCCCAGATTTGCTGCCGGAGAGAATGTGAACAGTGTTCCATAGGAAGTTCAAGACTCCATGTCTCTGTCCTCAATTGGGATCTTCTTCAGCTTGAATTTAAGCTGAAAGGTATTTTTCACACCAGAAAGGAAGCCACCAAACCCCTCTTAGATGCTGCAGTGGAGCAGAGAGTGCAGGCTGAGCAGGTCTGGCCAGAGGATTTGGGCCCTGGCCCAGAGAGCAAGAGTGGATGGCGAGGCCTCACTCTCAGAGAAGGTGGTACTGAACCCAATGCCCAGCAGAGATGCAAGCTTGGCCTCAGCACTGCCTCAGGAGTAATTGGCCAGGACTCCGTGGCCTCCTAGCAGTGCTTGATGCCACAGAGGAGGACCTGAGAAAGGTTAGCAGGAATGAAGGCAAATGGAAACAATTCCAGCCACATCGGCCAGGGGAGGAGGAATTAGACATTATTAGATTATTAGACATTGAAGGTGTGTAGTACTTCTAGGTTGCTGTACATAATTATGTGTAAGTTCTGTCCCAAAGCAAAAACAGTCATTCGCAATTAATTCTTTTGTTCTCCTCATTAAATCCTAGTTAGAATACTCCTTGAGGTATTGTTATAGATGAGATCTGTGCAAATGTATTAGCTTACGAATTTGCGCGGGTGCCTGAAAATAGCTCGTGAAGTCCAGACTGTAAGGCCTCGAGTTGGAATGGGTGGCCAGCTAAGTGTCTCAAAGTCTCCTGGATGTTGCACTTGGCTCTGGGATCCAGAGGATCGTAGGTGCAATCCTTTGTTGTGAGTCCTTCCTTATGAGGAACTCAGAGGTACTCGATAAATGTTTCCTGATTGAGTTGAGTGAATGACAGACAAATTATTAAGGAAAGAATGGAACCAATTACCCACTACCTGACCACATCTTCCCCATCCCTTTCCATTGGATGTTTGGGGAATGTTCCTTGAGGGAAGGGTATTTGAGTCAGAACTTCAAGATTGGACTGTCATCATGGTGAGGATGTGAAGATGCCAGAGAAAATAGCCCATCCCACATGAAAAATTATACAAACTTGAACGATGGACCATTTTTAGATCTAACCTGAGGCTGTGTAACAATGATATAGGCCTGGAATTGTTTCCTTCTGAATGTCAACCCAGTCGATCGAAATGGTGGCCTGCATTTGTGTTGGGGGAAGGATTTGGAAGTCTCTTTCTGAGGCTGGATTGATTAGCCGTGTTTGCCGTGGGGGTGGGAGAGGTGTTGGTGGTGTTGGTACAATGTTAATTCTCTGGGTTTTTAAATAACCCCACTCTGGAAGGAGAGAGTGGGATGATTTGAGAGAATAGCACTGAAACATATACATTACCATATGTAAAATAGATAGCCAGTGGGAGTTTGCTGTATGATGCAGAGAGCTCCAACCCAGTGCTTTGTGACAACCTAGAGGAGTGAGAGCAGGAGGAAGGTGGGAGGTGGGTACAAGAAGGACGTGACACATGTATACCTATGGACAATTCATGTTGATGTATGGCGAAAACCGTCACAATATTTTAATTATCCTACAATTAAAAAATATACCCCTGCTCCTTTCTTTGGCCTCAGCTCCATCCATAGGGGGAAAGCAGACATGGGTAACAGGGCCTGGCAATGCAGTTGGTGACAACTCATGCCAGGGGAAGAGACCAGACAGGAGCAAGAAGTGATTCTCTGCTTTTTCGCTAGTCGAGTCTTCCATCAAAAAAGCATTTCTTCTGAGGCTGAGTGGATGGATTAGGCTTCGAAGAGATTCTAGTGGAGGCATTCTCTTGAAAAACTTTAATTATCAGAAAGGAATTATGCATCATAGAGGCATAGACATTTTTGCACTGTTCCCTTTAATGTAATAATGTCTAATTGTTTCTTCTTGAGTTGTTGAGGTATGAACTGAACCACAGAGGTTAAATTTCCAGATCACTTAGGTTTTGTGTTACAAACTTAAACACGGCTTAGAACAAATTAAATGGAAATAGCTATAGAATTGATTGTCGAATTTACTGCTTAAGTGACTCACTTGCAAGGGTTATTACTAAAGATATTGTTGGTGATACATTGCCATCATCATCAGGTCAAGCATTCTGCTGTCATGCAGTTAATATCCTCAAGGGTTATTGGGCTGCTTGCCCCTCCCTGCACTAAGTCCCAGGTTGCCCTGGCTTTTGAGATTTTATGTCTTCATTTTGTTTTTTCTGTGTCTTCCTCTCACGTTGGCTGTCAACCTCTTGGCTGCTGTCAGTTTGCCCGCTTTCTTAGCAGGACGACTTTTTGTGTTACTGTTCTGTGAATTTCTCTAAAATCATGTAATTAAGCCTGTTAGAATTTTATCTAAAGGAAGCCACAGCAGGACTCTGAATGAAGGCCTGAGGGACATTCCAATGAATAAAGACCGCACACTTCCCACACATGGTGTTTGGGCTTGGACAGACACCTCTTCACTTTTTTTTCCACTCACTTATTTCACTTTTTTTTTTTTTTTTTACAGAATACTTGTTAAAGTTGTTTAATGTACAATTTCTCATTTGTCACTCTGGAAGTCCTTTATTATAAAGACTATTCTTTGATGACAAACAGCAGCCATGTTGTCAGTGATGATTCTGGACCTCCTCGTTGGAGGCTGGCTTTTACTTAGTCAAAGTTGCTGCATAAGTGACCTTCGGGTAAACTGAGGTGTAACTATGCTGCAAAAAATCTCCTGATTTTATGGATGGGCCTTCAAGGTCAGATTTGAAACCACTGGTCTAGAGAATAAGACTGCATACTGGAAGGCTGAAGATCTAGATTGACTCGCTAGAATTTGCTTAGCTTCTCTGCAATTTTGAAGAAAATGCTCTCCATCAGCCTAGAGCCCAATAATTGAAGAACTTAGTTTCTCAGATAAAGGGCTATATCAAGATCAGTATAAAAACTTGCTCTGAAGGGTTAATATTCATTTAGGCAAAGTAGTGGCAGAATTTGCCAAATGGAAAAAATCCTGAAATAAGGCATTTTGATTAATTTCTTTTCCATTTGAGAGGCAGTGGGTGAGGAGAGGCTCTCTGACAAAAAGTCATCATTTGAAATGGTTGCATAATATTAGCTGGCAGTCCTTCGTCGTGGACACGATGTACCACTGCTGTAATATGCAATGTCACTTGCAGCTAATCCCTTTATTGATTTTTTTTTTTCCCTGTGAATTTGCTGACAGCAAAAGATTAGGTCTAGAGAAATAGTTGCAGTTCAGGTTCTGTTTGACAATATTTAGAATTTAAAGTGACCTTTAAAAGAGAGAGGGCTGCCCGAGAGGGATTTAAGTGGTTAGGGACAGGGCCATATTAAGGGTGAGGTAAAAGGGAATGCTTTTTTAATGCTGGTGTCAGGGCCAGGCCATTCTGGGCAAGTGTCCTCTGTCCTTAGGACCACGTGAGAGCCCAGGGCCAGGTTGACCCTTGGCTTTGTTGTGAAGGAGACGAAGTTTGATTTTTGTCCCATTTAGTCTTTAATGCACTTGACTCTCCCTTCAGTAATCTGCTCTGTCTCTGGTCTCGCTCGCGTTGTCCAAAGCCCTCCACTGTACATCTCATCCAGGTCTGTGCACCATCAGTGCCCTGGGCTCCCATGCCACCTCCAGGAGTCCTCCCATCTCTGCCTGTTTTTAAGAGGAAAGCAATCTAATGAAACTAATAAGATGTGCATGGCTACTGGTCCTTCATTTCCCATGAAGTAAAGCCTCTGAAATAGTATATAGACAGATTTTTTTCCTTTGTGCTTATCAGTGTGTCAAAGTGATAGAGGGAGAGAATTGGTGGATGTGGTTTAACGCATTAAGAAATTAAATAAAATACAAATATATCCCAAAACACGGCACTCATTCGAGCCCTATCCTGTACTCTCTACCCTGCACTGGTGGTCACCCTTTCTCCTTTCCTTGGTCACTTTCACGGGAGCGACATTTATACCCCTCTGGAGGCTTGGCGTGTCACACGGAGCTTGTGTTAGTGTTGGTCATACTTTTAGGAGTTATTTCACCTCGGTATATCCAAATTCAACTGATGTGTTCCATTCTATCCTTTTACTTTTCAGTATCACCTGGCAGAAGACAGTGACGTTTCCATTAGTTCCCAAATTGCGTAATTACTAATTTCTAGTTATTTGACTTGTCATTTGATTCTTCTGGTCTTTAGTTTCCTTACCTGTGAAATTAGAAGATGTGACTGGATACCTCCAAGATCACTTCTAACTATAAAATTCTATGTTTTATTGTTCCTTGCCCTCTGTTGCTTCTAAATCCTGTTCCAAAAGGCTCTACATGAAGAAAAGTTCCAACACCCTTTCAGCCATCCATCCTTCATGTGCCAAGTTTGATAGGGAACTGTATACAGTAGGATGATGAGAATTCAAAAGCCATAGAAGATGTGATCCTTCCTCTGGGGAATTTGCATTTTAGTTTGAGAGACAAAATTAGGGTATAGGAAATAGCCAGAGACCAGAAAAAACTATCAGTTTGTGTCACCACAGCAATGTATTCAGAAATACACCTTAAATGTTTAGTTAGATTGTAAGCCCTTTGAGTCCTTAACACATGGTAAATTTTTTAATACATGTTTGTTGATATAGAAATGTTGTGTATATCATGATGAGATGTATACAGTGGAAATATACAATACAGAGGTGACTGAGGTAGAGGGGCTGACTGGGGGAGGGTTGATGTAGGCTGGATGAGTCAGGAGGGGCCCAGTGTAGACTGGCTACCAAGAGGAGGAAGGAATTTTTTAACAAGTGGGTTGGGTGAGTGTAGCCTGAGCTGTAGTTCTAGAAGGGTGATACCGATTAACATGGCTTTTCTTTGCATGTGATGTGCCTTTGCCACTTCGAGTCCGTAGTGAGAGTGAGTTTGGGTTCACAGCCAGGAGCTGGGACCGGCTGCATGGACCCTTCGATACTCATCCTGGAGTCTGATCCTTGAATGTCATTGTACTATACTGCATCCCTCGTTTTCTGAAACTCTTGGCATGTCTTCCTTCCTGGGTGTTAGGCCTTTTTGTCACCCCATTCCTTAGAATCATGGTGCTGCCAGATGCCCAACTAGGAGACTCATCTCAACCCAAGGTGTCCTATAGCCAGAGTCCACCACCATCTTGGACCCCTTGGCTGTTAACTAGAGGTGTGGGTATTTGGATTGTTGATGGTTCACATCCAGGGCTGGACTTTGGATTTGGTAGTTGTTTCCTAAGCCTGCTTATTCCCAGCTTCGCATACTTCCCTCTTGGCTTATATCAGGCACGTGTCCTGGGCACCAGGGGAGGCCCATGCATGCCTGCTGCACTTTGGCCTTAGGACACCATGATTGAGAAGACCGTTGTAACAAAGAACACATTTGAAGCCAAGAACCTTTTTAGCCTTTCCCTACTGGATTTTAGGTACGGTTCTAAGGCATGCTTCATTTGGAATCACCCAGGGAAGAGAAGAGAATTGGGTTACCTGGCTGCAAAGAGTTAATGGGGGAAACATATAGAAGGAATGATGTGGACATTAACATTGGTCAGCGTGTTGCAATTGTTCTTCAAAATATGGAGGCATTAATAAATCAGTGAAACAAGAGTCCTAAAGGATATCAAAGTCCTGAATCTTGTCACCTTTTCAGAGTTTTTAAATGGAGAGTAACATGTCTTTGAATGAGGTGTAAAGTACCCTAATTAGCTAAAATTCTTCGTCATAAAAACAACGTTGACGCCAAGTCACAACAGATTGTAAGTCAGAGAGCCTCAGCATAAGGGTTGTGTCCTTGCTGATCCCTTCCCAGATCTGAAATCTTGCGACAGCATGGGGTTAAGTGAACCAAAGTGGGGAGGACATAGCTTTGGCAGCCTTCACAGCTCAGCCTGTCATCACATGTTCACTCTCAAATTCCAGGTCCTTTGTTTTACCCTGAGTTGTTAGAAATGCGCACGGACGTCAGTGGTAAAAATTAACGCTTCATTCAAGTTATAACTTTGCATTCTCCAAATGGGTTTGGGGTTGGAATTTTTCTTTGTGTTACCTAGAAAAAAATAGTTAATTAAGCATATTAGATATGTGAGTATAATTGTTTGATTTAAAACGATTTAGAAGTACCTCTTTATACCTTGACCATTGATGTGTTAATCACCAAACAATTGTTTCTGCTTACTTGTGTGATGTTTCCCTGGACATGATTTCTAGCTTCATTCCTCCTCTTCCTCCTTTCTGCTCCCCTGCCCAAATTAGATTTTAGAATGTTGAAGATGAGAATGTATTTTTCTAATTTTCTTACCCTAACTCCTAGTTCAGTGCCCAATACCTAGTGTCAGGAGTGATGGATAATTGAGAACCCATACAAGGTTATGGGCTTCCCTGGTGGCTGAGTGGTAAAGAACCTGCCTGCCAATGCTGGAGACATAGAAGACTCAGGTTCGATCCTTGGATTGGGAAGATTCCCTGGAGAAGGAAATGACAACCCACTCCAGTATTCTTGCCTGGAAAACCCCATGGACAGAGGGGCCTGGTGGGCTACAGCCCATGGGGTTGCAAAACTGAGTGACTAAACAACAACAAAATAAGGTTTTGACCTTTGATAAGCAAGTGTGTTTCCTGGGCTTCCCTTGTGGCTCAGCTGGTAAAGAATCCGCCTGCAATGTGAGAGACCTGGGTTCAATCCCTGGGTTGGGAAGATCCCCTGGATAAGGGAAAGGCTACCCACTCAAGTATCCTGGCCTGGAGAATTCCATGGACGGTATAGTCCATGGCGTCACAAAGAGTTGGACACGACTGAGTGACTTTCACTTTCACTTCTTTCCTGGAAGGGGCAGGTTTTGAGCAGAGGGTTGTGGGGTTGTCTGAGTGCTGGCCTGTGGTCGAGTTCATCCCCACGTGCTGGCCTCCTCGGGGCACAGAGCAGCTCTGTTTGGCCTCAGCAAAGGAATATCATTTTCAGAAATGATGGAATCAGAGCCCTCTGAGTTCACTTCAGAAATGATAGAATCAGAGCCCTCCGGGCTGGGCCTCCTTCTGGGTGGCTCTCCCCACTGGGCTCTTGGTACCCATGCTTCCTTGGAACTCTTTCCTTCAGGAGGGTTCTTTTTTTACCAAAGGGCAGACATTCTTCATGGATGTCTTCTGGGCGGTTCCACTCCTTCACCGGGTCTGAACAGCACAGACCGGTGAGAGCATCACTTGTGGGGACATAGGTTATCGAGTGAGATCCTGGAGGCCGTGTCTCCTCCATCGTCTTCCACGGTTGTGTGGGGAGCATTTATTGACTGACTTGTACCTAACTGGAGTGAGTGCTAGACCTGCAATTGCTTTATTGTTTTGGTTTAGGTTTTAGGCATGGGTTAGCGCATCCTGATCTTCAAGGTCCTCCTTCCCCGACTATTGTTCTTTGTCCTCATTCAGTCACTCAGTCGTGTCCGACTCTTTGCAACCCCATGGACTGCAGCACGCCAGGCTTCCCTGTCCTTCACTGTTTCCCAGAGTTTGCTCAGATTCATGTCGGTATTGTTCTTTAGGCACTCTCCAATTCCTCCCAGGAGGTTCAGGAAATCCTAGAGATATCTGTTTACCTCCACACATTCTTGGTTCTCGGTTCCCCAGAGGGCTCTCGTGATTCACTCAGAAGGAGTCAAGATCTCTGCTCTCCACCAGCGACTCCTGTCCTACAGCCTCTTCTGTTCCCACCACTAGGCTCTCCCACTGCTGCTCACGTCTGACGAGTGGGAGCCTCTGCCCTCCTGGTCTGTTCCAGACATGGGCTGGCCCAGCTTTCTATGATCCTGACTGCCCGGAGCCTGCCCTTGGTTGTCATTTTACTGGAGAGGAAGAAACTCCGTTCCCCCCACCCCACCCCTGTTTCGTGGGTCACCAGCACGTGCTGCCGTGTGTGTGTGTGTGTGTGTGTGTGGCAGTGACTTTTTTACAGGGACTTCTGTCACTTGGCTCATCTGTTTATTTTGTTAAATCTGTCTTTCCCAGGGCTCTGGCACAGATCCCAGGAGCCTGGGGGCTCTGGAGCAGCACATCCTGCTGCATTTGGAATTGCCCTCCCCCACCCTGAGCTGTGGTCCTTGGACCAGGCTTGTGCACAGTGACCCTTCTCTTAGGATGAGTATTTTTCCAGTGGTCTGCTGGGTCCCTGATGCAAATAATTTTCTGAAAAGTCCAGAAGGGGACGAGACAGGTAATTCTGGGACTAGACCACATGTTCTGAAGTCCAGTTAGCACTGCTTCTGCTCTGGAGGGCAGCTGTCTTACTGACCCTCCAGACATGCCCAGACATGTCTAATGCCCCAAGCAGTCACGGACGGCTTAGGCTGTTACCATGGTACACTCAGTGCTTTTCTGGGGTGCTGATGTTTAGTTAGCACCTCATTCGTGAAACCCATCCAGCGATGGTCTTAATTATGACATTAAATGTAAACTTTGGTCCTAGATAAGCTTCTCCCGAGAATTCTTTCCTTTTGAAACTTCAACTTCTTAACCTTTTAGATCCTTAATAACTTGGTCTTCTTTCCTGTCCACTGTGACTTGATACTATTTAAAAAAAAAAAAAGGTTGGGGGTGACCTATGATCAGTGAGTCAGGGTGACAGTTCATTGAGTTCATGGTAAGAGTCAAGGTCATGGGTAGGAAACCAGAGCTGATCCTACAGGGTCTGGGTAGATGCCAAGAACTGAGAGGGTGGTGCCAACAACCATGGTCCAAAAAGGGGCCAAAATGCAGTTTCCAGCCGCATTTTGGAAACGGGATGCTTTTTCAGTGAACTAGGAGTTTTTCTAGTTTGACTGGCTTGACTTCAAGGAACACAGGTACTCAAGTGGAGGGAGGCGATTGGGAGGATGGACCACAGCTGGGAAGATAAAGAACCCAGGCAGCCTCGGATCTTACTGGAAAGAAAGATTCTTTCTGGGCCTCTGCTTGTCCCTCATCTCCTCTTTCTACCCACCTTCCTACTTCCCTGCCTCCCTCGTAACTTTAACCTGCATTTTATTTTGTATATTATTCTGTTTGCTTTTCTTGGTACCAGCTTAACTTGATGGTACCCCTTCTGCAGCTTTCCTCTAACCCCTTCCCCTGCTTTCCTTCGGTGTTTCTGCTGTCATGTCACTTGAGGGAAGATTGGCTGAGTTTTGGATCTTATGCTGAACCCTTGCCATGAGTGGCTGGTGCCCATCCCCGGCCCAGTTTTGGGTTGAGGGTCACATGTTTCAGTATACAGCTGTTTAAACATCAGGAAAAACTGGGGATGCACACTCTTTTAGAAGGAAGTGTGGGTGGGGCAGGATTTTTCTGGTTTCTAGGAAGGTGGTTCTCTTGATTCCCTCCAGACAGTGAGTAGACTCACCTGGCCTACTAATCGTGTCAGGGCTCTTGCCTCTGCAGCATCTTTAAGCAGTCCCTGAGTATCTGACATCCACAGCTGGGTATAGTTTTTGCTTTGGCTCCATCCCATCATTCTTTCTGGAGTTATTTCTCCACTGATCTCTAGTAGCATATTGGGCACCTACCGATCTGGGGAGTTCATCTTTCAGTGTCCTATCTTTTTGCCTTTTCATACTGTTCATGGGGTTCTCAAGGCAAAAATACTGAAGTGGTTTGCCATGCCCTTCTCCAGTGGACCACATTCTGTCAGACCTCTACACCATGACCCATCCATCTTGGGTGGCCCCACACAGCATGGCTTAGTTTCATTGAGATAGACAAGGCTGTGGTCCGTGTGATCAGATTAGCTAGTTTTCTGTAGTTATAGTTTCAGTGTGTCTGCCCTCTGATGCCCTCCCGCAACACCTACCGTCTTACTTGGGTTCCTCTTACCTTGGACGTGGGGTATCTCTTCACGGCTGCTCTAGCAAAGTGCAGCCGTATCTATACTACTTTGGCCACCTCATGCGAAGAGTTGACTGATTGGAAAAGACCCTAATGCTGGGAAGGATTGGGGGCAGGAGGAGAAGGGGATGACAGAGGATGAGATGGTTGGATGGCATTACTGACTCGATGGACATGGGTTTGGGTAAACTCCGGGAGTTGGTGATGGACAGGGAGGCCTGGTGTGCTGCGATTCATGGGGTCACAAAGAGTCGGACACGACTGAGCAACTGAACTGAACTGAGTATCTGACGCGTGGCAGCATCACAAGTCCACTTGGGTAGTCTCGAGCCCGTATCTTCTACGTGTATGTCTTTGATAAGATGTTTGTAAGAGAACTCTCAGTACACTGATGGTAATGTCCAGAATGGTGCCATCATACATTGGAACTCCTCAAGCCTTCACAACAGCCTTGTGGGGCAGGTACTGGGGCTTTCATTTTACACGGGAGGAAACTGAGTCTGGGAAATGGCGAGACTTGCGCAGTGAGTAAGTGGAAGAGCTTGGACTAAGTCTTCTGACTTCTAGCCTTGTACCTCTTTCTTTCCATATGTCACACATCTGTATGCAGCGCCTTGTACTTCCCTAGGTGTTATGAGGAGATAAAAAAGAAATAAGCTTACCTTCTAGTAAAGAGAAGCTGCAAACAACATATATTAAGACAGTCATTTGAGAGCTGATTGCTCTTTGCCAGTGATTATGACCTTGAAGTACTCACATGATAGGACACACAGAAATTACAGGCTGCTTTGAAAGTCTGGGATGTGCTGTGGATTGAAGATAAGCCTGGAGAGAATCAAGGTCACATACTTGTCCAAACTTGGGGAACCTTGCCAACAGTCAAAGTTATTTGGTGGAAAAAGTGAGCTGGAGGACGTTCCTGAGTCCTACTGCCTGAGGAGGTCCAGGACTGGTGGTGATGGAATTGACAAGGAATCTGAAGTCCATTGGAAAAGACCTTGATGCTAAGCAAGATTGAGGGCAGGAGGAGAAGGGGGCAACAGAGGATGAGATGATTGGATGGTATCATCGACTCAATGGACAGGAGTTTGAGAAAACTCCAGGTGATAGTGAAGGACAGGGAAGCCTGGCGTGCTGCAGTCCATGGGGTTGCAAAGAGTCGGACATGACTGAGAGGCTAAACAACAACAACAACTGAAGTCCAAACCAGGGAGGTGACTATATTCTTTGGGGAGAGGGTAGTGGAGCCAGCATAGCTCTGAAGGGTCACACTGCAGTGACAGTTCATCTTCCAGATAGCCATGATGCCCGAACTGGCCGAGGACATCACGAGAGGTTTTAAAGTAGCCTAGAATGAACATCAAATGATGAGAGAGACTCCCTCACTATAATGTATTAGAACATAACTAAGGGCAAGACTTGAAGGGCTGTTTCTGGGAGTAAAGCTTCACCAAGTTGGCTGTGGGAGGTGTGGGAGTGAAAACAGAGCTCTCCCAGCAGTGGGCAGGGGTACCCAGTGGCAGCCACTAACACAACGAGTGGAGGAAACCCAGCGCCCAGGGCATCCTGGCAGAAGACAGGCAAAGCAATAGAAACTTAGGGGCAGGCTGTGTGCCGCTGGGTCGATGCACAGGAGGCTGGCAGCCAGTGGCTAGGTCGCCTCCGGCTCATCCAGGGCTAGGAATGCAGCTGTCCATCCTGGCAAGGGGCAAGTGGAGTCCTCAGCCTGGAGGAACTGGTGATGTAAGTGGCCGGCCTGTGAGCCCTGGTCCTGAGAGGACAAGGCAGGACTGGTGAATAGGTGAGGGCAGAGTGAGTGGCCAGGTGGCAGTTCTGACCTTGTCCCAGCCTAAGCCTGGCCCTGGTGGCCACCGGCTCACCCACTGGCTGTGTCAGCCTTTGTAAAGTCTCTCTGCAAAGGCCCAGCCCTGCTTTTAAGGTTAAGAGAGGGGTGACTCAAATTGTAGGGGAAAGGAAGGCTTGGAGGGCAGAGAACAGGAAAGTGTCTGTTGAGGACCACCTCGGGTGCTGAGAGCCATGCAACAGTGATGTGGAAGCCAGAGGGCCAGGGATCAGAATCTGTGGTTCAGATGGGGGAGGTGACTGCCTCAAAACCATCCTGGGCAGAGCTGGATTTTCTTTTTTGTGATCTCGACTCTTGTTTTGTTTTTAGCATCATCATTTACTTTTTTTATATAGGTGAAACATTGACGTGGTTCACTGTTTTAAAAATACAAAAGGATTATATAAAATACAAAATGGAGAATCTCTTTCCCTTTCATTTTCCCAACCTCCCAATTCTTTGTGTAGAAGGAAATACTACTGTTTTCCTCCTGTGCACGCATGCTTGTTCCTCTCCGACTCGACTCTTTGCAACCCCATGGACTGTAGCTGGCCAGTCTCCTCTGCCCATGGGATTGTCTTGGCAGGAATACTGGAGTGGGTTGCCATTTCCTTTTCCACGGGATCTTCCCAATCCAGGAATCGAACCATGCAAGACATGTCTCTCATGTCTCCTGCATTGGCAGGCAGATTCTTTACCAGCTGAGTCACTGAGGAAGCCCATTTCCCCACTAGAGTTATTTTATGCATTTGCCAGCATGTACCTATACATCTATATCTATGTCTATCATCTCTGTCCCCAGCCTTACATAAAAGTGATATATATTACCTGCTGTCCTGCACCTTGCTTATTTTCACTTAATTCATCTTGTAAGGCTTTCCGCCTCAGTTTCTAAACAGTTTTGTCTTTTTCAAAGTGCTGTATTGTGTTCTATTGTGTGGATATACCGTACTTGATCTAACCAGGCTCCAATTGATGGAAATTTGGGTTGCTCCTGTAAGCAAAGTGGCAATGAATAATCTTGTACATACATCTTTTCACGCCTGTGAGACTGCATCTCTCAGATAAATTACTAAAAGAAGAATTTCTGGGTCAAATGGAGTCTTTCTAATTTTAAGAGATATTGATGAATTGCCCTCCAGAGAGGTTGTACGAATTTATAAAATTTACATTCCAACAGCAGCCTGTGAGGGTGTCTGTTTCCTCAAACCTCACCATGGGGCATCATCAAACTGTGGATCTCTGCCAGAATGAAAATGGCACCTCAGTGTAGGTTTAATTTGTAGTTATCTCTCTTTTCTTTTTAAAGAAAATGATTTATTTATTTTTGGCTGTGCTGGTTCTTCACTGCTGTGCACAGGCTACTCTAGTTGCAGTGCACTTGCTTCTCATTCCGGTGACTTCTTTTGTTGCAGCTTGAAGGCGCTAGAACATGGGCTCAGTAGTTGTGGCGCACGGGCTTAGTTGCTTTGCAGCATGTGGAATCTTCCTGGACTGGCAATCAAACCCATGTCCCCTGCATTGGTAGGCAGATTCTTAACCACTGGACCACCAGGGAAGTCCTGTAATTCTCTTATGTTGAGTGCTCTTGAGCATCTTTTCATATGTTTAAGATAGATTGTGTTTTCATCAACTGTCTGTTCATATCTTTTGCTCATTTTAAAATTGGATTGTTGGTCTTAATGTCTAAGTGCATTTTATGTTTGAGGGAAATTAGTCCTTTGTAATGTGAGTTGCAAATGTTTCCCTCAGTTTGTCTTTTGCTTTTGTTTACAGTGTGTTTTGCTATGTGGAAATTTTGTATTTTTTTTTTTTTGTAGTCAGATTTATCAGTATTTTCTTTTATGGATTCTGTGTCAGAGCTATAAGGGCTTTTTCCCCCTAAGACTACCAAAGGTTTTACCATAGTTTCTTCTAGTACTTTTATGATTTAACTTTTTTCCAAACAAATATTTGATCTATTTGGAAGTTATCTTGGCCCAAGATGCAAAGTATACCTTCAATTTAATTTTCCCCCAGAAGGTTACCCAGTTTTCTGAATATAATTAATTGAATAAGCCATCTTTCCCCTATGACTTAAGATGCTACAATTGCTAGGCTAAGGACTAAATTGTATTGCATCAAAATTCAGATGTTGAAGCCCCAGCCCCCCCAAATGTGATTGTGTTTGGAGATGGGGCCTTTAAGTTGAATGAAGTTCTAAGGATCAGGCCCTGACTGGATAGAACTGATGTCCTTATAAGAAGAGAAAGAGACCCCAGAGTGCCCTTTCCCCTTGCATCACAGAGGAAAGGCCATGTGAGGACACAGTGAGGAAGCAGCCTCCTGTAAGCCATGGATGAGTGGTCTCATCAGAAACCAACCCTGGCACCTTGATCTTGGACTTCTAGTCTCCATATTATGAGAAAATTAGTGACTATCATTTAATCTACCCAGGATCTGGTGTTGTGACAACTCAAGCAGACTAATACATACTGTGTAGTAAATTCCCTTGTCTTTTGGGTTGACCTCAGGTTTTCTGAATTCTGTTCCAGTTCTTTTATTGCATCACATTACCCACCACCTGGGAAGAGGGAGAGTCAGGACTCCCAAAGCCAGGGGTGGGGTGGGGGAACAGAGGGACATGCTGGGGAAGGGAAGCGTCCAGTGGAGAGAGGAGAGAGGATGCAGGGAGGAACGGGGATCCGCAGAGACAGTAGAGGCTGGAGAAGGACTGGAGGGGAAACAGATGACACGATTGTGTAAGGGAGAGATGGGAGTGGCTGGCCCAGTAGAAGGAAGCACCAGGGCAGATATCATCTGAGCCAGCTGGGAGCTGCTGCAACTCGTATGGGAGGGAGGAGAGAACGGGGACTCTCCGAGTGGTACTCTTTGTCTCAGGTGTTTATTTCAGTGTCTATCTCAGTAGTTCAGACTCCAGTTGCTTTTCTGGCTTCATACTTGCCCTCAAACCCTAGCCTCCTTAGTTTCTCTTAATTCCAAAGACATTCCACAATGGACACTTGGAATACTAACTCTTGGGGGGGGGGTGGCAACTTCCTAGTTGATGTTTATATTTATTTCAAAGAATCTCAATGTGTTCCATCTTTTGTAAGCAGGAAAAATATCAGCAAATGGAGATTTCTTTAATACTAGCTGCCCTGTCCTCCTTTAACCTTCCCACTCTGTTCGCCCTGCCTCTCCACTGGTGGGGGTTTGCCTGGGTCCTCTGCCTCCAGCTCTGACTTTGGAGAGCTCCATCTCTCAGCTCTGCCTCCTGGATCCTGGATCCTCTCCAGAAAGTCATCTTGCCAGGCGAAGGCTGCACCAGTTCTGTTCTATTGTGTTGAATGCAATGACTCCCTGAGTCCTTGAAAAACTAGATTAAAGACAGCTGTCTGTCCATCTTATCTTGTTATACTTCTGTGTGCTGGCTGCTGATTTCTATGAAGCCCCAGATGCAGAGCCTCAAGGGATGTGGGAGTGATGGTCACTGCCCTTAGGGAGGGGTTGGCAGCCTTGTAAGAAGCAGGTTACTCCATTAGGATGATCCGCACCTCTCCACTCATTCAGTCCGGATGCCTGGGGTCCCAGCGGGCACACACTCACCACCTTTGTGCCCCTGGGATCTGGACATTGGGCAGCTGTTTGACTTGGCTGCAGCAGGAATGCTGGTCCAGTGAGCAGGGAGGATCCTAATATGCTGCCCTTGAGAGAACAGGTCAAAGCCAAGGGGCCAGGAAGCTGGGGTAGACCAGAAGTCTCCACAGATGTGTTCCCTGTGCACACTTCCAGCCATACTTGGGCCCTGCTCTGAGGTCTGGACAACCATGGCAGCTCCCCGCCCAGGTCCTCCCCTCAGTGATCTGCTACTAACCCAAACTCACCCCTCCCTGCGCGATTCGCCAGACTCTGGCTGAGGCATAGTCTGTTTCCTGTTGAGTTCACTGTGGACTCCTTAGATGTGGGCTGGGCCTAGGTTACACCCCTTCCCTCCTATGCTGCATCCCCCAAACTGAACAATGTGATTCCTTCTCCTTCCTCCATCAGCCTTCCCTGATGTCCTCATCTATGACCGTCCTGCCCCCCAGCACAGTGCAGCAGTCACCACGCCCTCTGCTCCCTGGTGCTTTCCGTGTCTCTGTGTCATCGGGTCCTCTGAGCATCTCCCGTGCACTCGGTGGAGGTGAGGGTGGGCTCATAGGTCGTTAGAGGGAAGCTACCAGGAGGAGATCAGGGGGAGATGAGCCAGAGCCCCCGGAGGTTCTCCCACTATAAAAACTCGGATAATGTGGCTTTGATTTTGTTAAGGTGACCGAGTGGATTTCTCCTCCAGAAGCGATGGTGTTCTTTCTCATTGGATCCCAAGGGACTATGTTTGGTAGGAGGATAAAAATATAGAATACTGAAAAGTGAAAAACTATTGTAGGTATAAATCTACAGTTCTGTTTTCACTCCATGTGATATTTTGAAGTCTATCTCTGTACTAATATGTACAGTACATTCATTTAAAGTATTGTATAATATGTGAATATAACCACCTAATATTTTCTTTCTCCTAACTGATGGACCTTTAAGTCTTCACTATTATTATTTTTATTATTTTTACAAGCAAAGCTGTGTAGAACATTCTTGTACTTCTCTCCTCCTTGTATACATATGTAGGATTTTGTCTAAGGGTGTGACTTGGGGTCATAAGGTGTATTCGTTTCCAATTTACTTGATATTTGTCAAGTGTTTGTAACAATTTGCACTCTCAAGAGTAGTGTCTGGAGCTTTCTTCTCCCCATATTTACTAAACGTTGATTTTATCCGACTGTTAGGTTTTGCTATTTTGACTGGGAGGTGGAATGTGGGGCCACATTTCCAGAATGTTAAGAAATGAGAAATTACATCTTAGCATGGATCGGTGAGTGATCCATCAGGCGAGCGCTAGGGGACACCCTTCCAGCTAGGAAGGGTCATCTTCACAGGTCACAGGTTTCCCTAAATCATCGCTTTCCTGGGTGTCGGAGGTCAGCATCCCCAGTGCTGTGTAGTTGCAGTGATGCTTGTGCTGTTTAGTCTTAGAAGGTCTTACAGGTGGGCATGGAGTCACATTCTATTACTAGAAGTTTGATGGTATTACCAGTGTTAGAGGGGATTGGATTTGGGGGGGGGGGTGGTCTCAACCTTTGAGGTAGGAGCAGGGTGGTGGGATGTAGTCGGGGTTGGAGCCTAGGGGGAAATGCCCTGAGCTGTGGCTGAGGGGACTCTAGAGTCACAGCTGAGGAAGCCTGAGGCAGGCAAGGATGGGATGCTAGAAACCTGTCTCATGGAACATTCATTTCTTTTGCTGAAACCTGTCAGATACGTGCTTGCTGCATGTCTTAAAGGACTTATCTGACGTCTGGCATACACAGTAAATCTACATCCTATATGGTGATGACATAGTAACAGTAGTAAGTATGTAGCACTTACAAGATACAGGTGCTGAGTACTTTACTGAAACTGATTCACTGATTTCTCGCTGCACCCCTGAGGGAGTAGATATTTGTATCCCTTCCCTTTAAAGTGAAGGCATGGAAGCACAGAGGACTTGATCCATTTGGCCAGGATCATTGACCCAGAGAATCTCAAAGCTAGGGTTTGACTCCAGGCAAGCTGGTTCTGATGACTGGGCTCTGGACCACAGCAGTGCTGCTGGACACAGTGGGAAACAGTGAGTCATTCATTATTTGTATTTTCATGTCTGGTTTTGAATTTTATTTCAACTAGTGAGTTGAAACAAGCTGAGTTAACACTTTAATTAACATCTAGCCAAGCCATTTAACTTAAACAAGAAAATAGTCAATTTTGTGAGTAGAGATGATGCTGGAAAAGATTGAAGGCAAAAGGATAAGAGGTCGTCAGAGGTGAGATGGTTGAATGGCATCACCGGTTCAGTGGACATGAACTTGGGTGAACTCTGGGAGATGGTGAGCAACAGGGAGGCCTGGCGTGCTACAGTCCATGGGGTTGCGAAGAATCGGACACGACTTAGCGACTGAACAACAACATATAAAGAAAAGCATAATTCATCTGTTTGGGCTTTCTGCTTTAATTCTGGGCTCTTTAGTTTGCATTTAGTTTTTAGCAAAGGCACATAGCAAGTTTAGGAGTAAAATAATGAACAACCATCAGGGCTTGGTTTCTCATATAGGACAGCCAGCTTTTTCCCCAGTCTGCCCCAAACACACACACACACGCACACACACACAGTGTCTCTGCCCCCCTCTCTGAATTAACTGGTAAAAAGGAAAAGCATTATCTAACTGCTTTTTCAAATACAAAGTAGAAAACTCAGTAATCTGGATTTTTTTCCCCTAGCTGAAACCAAACATTCAGCTATTTGGAAATACCTGGGCTGCCGTCTGAATTCTCTGTCTTCTATCTGGTGTGTCCGTAGGGAATGGCTGCCCTTACGGAGATGCACACCTGAGGGTATAACCCTCCATCAGAAAAGCTGGCAGTGCCCACCGTCCAATCTGGAGCCCACCTGTGAGCAGCAGTGCCAGTCCTGCCCTGGTGTCTGCAGTGCTGGCAACTCAGGAACCATCATCTCCCTTTTCTCTGAAGGAGCCGGAATGAAGAATTCCCAGCTCTGTTCACCTTCTCCCTGTTCCTCCCCTTTAGGACAACTGCCTCATGCTGGATCCTAAATTTAAAGAATATGGATGTTTCCCTCTGCCTGAGAGCTGGAGATTCTTATCAAAAGTGACATTAAAAAAGTGCCAGACTGGCCTCCTCCCTCTTTCCTGCTCATCCCTCATCACCCCTGCCTGTCTCCATCACTGTCTCCCCAGCTCCAGATCTGTCTCCACTTCCTGGGTCTCTGGAGAGAAAACATGAGCTCACTGTTTTCCAGTGAAAAACCAGATTTGGTCGTCCTTCTTGCCTCGTTTATCTGTCAGGGCCTGGAGATGGATGGTGCTTCCACCCGCTGAAACTGTGCCCAGGGGAGCCACAGGCTTGTGCTCGGGGTGTTGGCGCACCAGGATGGGAGGTGGCCTCGGGGAAGGCAGTGACAATTTGGGGCTCTGAACTCTCCAGAAGGCCATTAGGGCTGTGATAGGAGTAAGGGAGCAGATTATTTACTACACCCCAAATGGTGACTTAAAGCCGTACCTCACCTTCTCATACTTTCCCAAGCAGCCTGTTTCACGCTGGAAAAATACATGAGCAAATTGGGAAAAAGGGCGGCTGAAACCTTACCGGGAAGATGGGTGGTGTGGGGTCAGGATGATGACACCTCATTTTTTATTTCCTTTCGTGAGGACGTTACGATGTAATGACATTTAAGAATGTCTCTTTTAAAACATGTGAAAAGACTCAGAGAGGGGGGAAAAGACATCCCGAATCTAGGAACAAGGAAGTGAGGATGAAAAGGTTGTGGATCCCACAGAAGATGAGATGACCTTTAGCACAGAAGATGGTAAATGTTAGAGGCTATGATGTTGAGTCAGGGGAGTTACATGGTAAGGTGATGAGAAGAACGGAGTGGGTGAGCAGGAGTCAGGGGCATGGAGACCGTGTTTTGCAGGGCGACTGGGGGACATGGACACGGGTTGTAAGCTTGGCAGGTGGGTGGTGGTCACCAGCAGGGAGGCCTCATTTCTATTCCTTGATGGGAGTGTTGGCTGCTAGAGGATGCGGAAGGATGGTGGGCAGCATGGGAGACCATTTCTTCTGGGGGGCCACCCTTTTTGTGAAAGGAGACCAGATGGTCAGAGGAGCTGTGACTTAGAGGTAGGGGTGCTGTGTTAATTTTTCAATAAAGGTGACCCTGGGGATTCTGTGGACACGGACGAGCAGCCAGACTAGTGGGAGGCCTGGACAACCGTCCAAAGGGCCTACAAAGCAGACGTGGGGGGAGCGCTTGTCCAGGAGGCAGTGATACCTAGGGACCAGCGTGCAGCCCTGAGCTGACCTCATCCCCTTTGTGGGTACAGTTCCTAGATGAGTTGATGGGGTGAATGGTGCAGATGGGGTCTCATGACATCCAGGTGCACTAAATGCAAATGGGGGTCTGGGGCCAGGGAATGGGGGCAGATCGGGAATGTGAATTCATGGCAGGCTGCAGGGTCCCACCCAAGAGCCCTTAATGGTTTGCTTTCTGATTGCAAGCTTCCCTGGTGACTCAGATGGTAAAGAATCCGCCTGCAATGCAGAAGACTCAGATTTGATATCCCTGGTTTGGGAAGATCCCTTGGAGAAGGAAGTGGCAACCCACTCCAGTATTCTTGCCTGGGAAATCTCATGGACAGAGGAACCTGGCGAGACACACTCCATAGGGTCTCAAAGAGTCAGATATGACTGAGCAACTAACACTTCCTCACTTTCTCACTTCTGATTACAAGGAAATTTGTGGTGTGTGTGCAGGTGCACAGTTCTGCCCTCAACATCCATCCTGTTGAGAGATTTTAGTGATGTCTTGGATGAGGCCAGGAGTGGCCCGCTGATGGAGTTTATGGACTGATGGCTAATTTATGGAAGGACAGGCTCACCATCCAAACTTTTCTTCAGGGGCCTGGAGCAAACAGGAGACCCTACAGGAGGTAACAAACCAAATGACATAAAGCAGCCCCAGATGAAAAAAACAACCAGCTGCCCAAGCCCATGCTGGCTAAGTAGCTTCTCTGGAGGAAAGCACGTGGGCCTTGTCCCCTGCACGTGACCAGCCTGTGTCACGGCTGCCCACAGCACTCACAGGGAGCCGGGCTGTGGGCTCTGTCCCTGCGGGTGCGATTGTGGTCAGTGTCACCCTGGGAGAGATTCTGACACGTGCCTGGGCCTTGCGGATGACCAGTGTGGTGCTGGGTTCTGTGACTGCGGGCGCAGGACCTGAACGGCCTCCGCTGGAAGAAAAGGAGCCGTGGGTGGGAGAGGCGTGAGAGCCGTCTTTAGATATGATGCTGCGCTGTGCTTAGTCGCTCAGTCGTGTCTGACTCTTTGCGACCCCACGGTCTGTAGCCCGCTAGGCCCCTCTGTCCATGGGATTCCCAGGCAAAAATACTGGAGTGGGTTGCCATGCCCTCCTCCAGGGAATCTTCCAAACCCAGGGATCAAACCCAGGTCTCCCACACCAGGGAAGCTCATGAATACGGAAGTGGGTGGCCTATCGCTTCTCCAGTCCCAGGAATTTAACCAAAGTCTCCTGCATTGCAGGCTGGTTCTTTACCAGTTAAGCTACCAGATATGGGAGGAGGTGTGTCCCAGAGGTAGAACTGATAAATGAGCATTTCTCGAATGCTTACTCCAGAGCAGGTTTTACATAAGTTATCTCATTTCTTCCTCATCCATCTTAGGAGCTGAGCGCTATCACTGTCTGCATTTGCAGATGAAGAAATGAAGTTCTGAGAGGCTGAGTGACTTGCCCCAGGTCCCTGCTGGTGGGTGGCTTGTCCTGGGAGTGGGGTAGGGCTGTGGCCAAGAGCAGGGGCCAGCAGATGCCTTCTCAGTCCTCCTCCACTGTGTCTAGAAGCTGTCTTCCGGCTAGCTCATTACGGGAGCACTGGAAGCAAACCTTCTGCCTTGTCCTGGTAAGAGCAGCAAAGTCTGTAGAAGCTGGAAATCCCTGCACAGGGAAAAGTTTTGCTTTATTTCTGATGGAAAACCTTGGAGGGTCTCTTTATTGCTGAAGAGTTTGACTTTTCCCAGTTTCTCTTCATGAGCATGCATAATGTGGTGCTTAGGGAGAGTAGGTAGGTGGGTTTGCATGCCAACTGTGCCAGTAATAGCTCTGAGTTCTCAGGCAGGAGACCTCTTTGAGCCTCTGTGTTCTCATCTGTGAAATGGGGACAGCAGCAGGCCTTAACTTTTACGATTAAATGAGATAACGTGGGATAAAATCCTCTGTGCAGTACTTAACATGTAAAAAGTATTCATTGAACATAAGCTATTGTTAAAATGAATTACTCTTGACCCTTGAACAATGAGGGGGTTGGGATGGCCCCTCTGTGCAGTAGAAAATCAAGTATAACTTAGAGTTGGAGAATCCGTATATGCGACTCCTCTGTATCATTGATGCAACCAGCTGTGGACTGGGTAGTACTGTAGTCTTCCCACTGGAAAAGAAAATCTGAATAAGTGGACCCGTGTAGCTCAAACCCATGTTGTTCAAGGGTCAACTGTACGACACTGAAAGCACCCTCTTGGCCAAAGATGAAAACCACAAGCTCCCCTACCCTGAAGCATTTGCTGTATATAGAGAGAAATACATGGTTAATATACAAGTAACATCCTGGAATGTGAAGTCAAATAGGCCTTAGGAAGCATCACTATGAACAAAGGTAGTGGAGGTGATGGAATTCCAGTTGAGCTATTTCAAATCCTGAAAGATGATGCTGTGAAAGTGGTGCAGTCAATATGCCAGCAAATTCGGAAAACTCAGCAGTGGCCACAGGACTGGAAAAGGTCAGTTTTCATTCCAATCCTAAAGAAAGGCAATGCCAAGGAATGCTCAAACTACCCCACAGTTGCACTCATCTCACATACTAGTAAAGTAATGTTTAAAATTCTCCAAGCCAGGCTTCAGCAATACATGAACCGTGAACTTCCAGATGTTCAAGCTGGATTTAGAAAAGGCAGAGGAACTGGAGATCAAATTGCCAACATCTGCTGAATCATGGAAAAAGCAAGAGAGTTCCAGAAAAACATTTATTTCTGCTTTATTGACTTTGCCAAAGCCTTTGAATGTGTGTACCACAACAAACTGTGGAAAATTCTGAAAGAAATGGGAATACCAGACCACCTGACCTGCCTCTTGAGAAACCTGTATGCAGGTCAGGAAGCAACAGTTAGAACTGGACATGGAACAACAGACTGCTTCCAAATAGGAAAAGGAGAACATCAAGGCTGTATATTGTCACCCTGCTTATTTAACTTATATGCAGAGTACATCATGAGAAATGCTGGGCTGGGGGAAGCACAAGCTGGAATCAAGATTGCCGGGAGAAATATCAATGACCTCAGATATGCAGATGACACCACCCTTATGGCAGAAAGTGAAGAAGAACTAAAGAGCCTCTTGATGAAAGTGGAAGTGGAGAGTGACAAAGTTGGCTTAAAGCTCAACATTCAGAAAACTAAGATCATGGCATCTGGTCTCATCACTTCATGGGAAATAGATGGGGAAACAGTGGAAACAGTGGCTGACTTTATTTTTCTGGGCTCCAAAATCACTGCAGATTGTGATGGCAGCAATGAAATTAAAAGACGCTTACTCCTTGGAAGGAAAGTTATGACCAACCTAGACAGCATATTAAAAAGAGACATTCCTTTGCCAACAAAGGTCCATCTAGTCAAGGCTATGGTTTTTCCAGTGGTCATGTATAGATGTGAGAGTTAGACTTATAGAAAGCTCAGAAAGCTGAGCGCCGAAGAATTGATGCTTTTGAACTGTGGTGTTGGAAAAGACTCTTGAGAGTCCCTTGGACTGCAAGGAGATCCAACCAGTCCATCCTAAAGGAGCTCAGTCCTGGGTGTTCATGGGAAGGACTAATGTTGAAGTTGAAACTCCAATACTTTGGCCACCTGATGCGAAGAGCTGACTTATTAGAAAAGACCCTGATGCTGGAAAGGATTGAGGGCAGGAGGAGAAGGGGATGACAGAAGATGAGATGGTTGGATGGCATCACTGACTCAATGGACATGGGTTTGGGTAAACTCCGGGAGTTGGTGATGGACAGGGAGGCCTGGCATGCTGCAGTTCATGGGGTTGCAAAGAGTTGGACATGACTGAGCGACTGAACTGAACTGAACTGTTACAACAGTAGCTGGCAAAAGTGTTGGGAGACAGAGTCAGAAATGGGGTGGGTGAAGGGCTGCCCTTTGGAAGTAGGATTTTCCAGAATGCAACCCGTGCATGTCAGTCCAGGGGGCCCCCACAACACGACTCCTAACAAACATTTATGAAACACTGAGTGGAAAGGAATTAAATATTTAGGAGTCTGCCCATGCATTGCATACAAAACAACATTAAAAGGCCACGCCGATACCACAAACACAAAAAACAAAATACACCAAGTGGAATGCGTTTGAAAGCATTAAAAATAAAAAAGTAGCTAACACTTTCCCTCAGTATGAAGAAAATAAAACATTCTTTCTTGCTGGGCTGGCAGCAGCTCTAAGCCTTGAAAATCCTTCAGCTCATTACATCTGGGAGAAGCAGGAGGTGCTGGAAAGGAGCTGGGGAGGTTTGTTGCAGGAAGCTTTTGTGAAGAGTTGTCTGAAATCCCTTGTAAAATACCACTGCCCTCCCCAGCTCTTTCTCCTTCCGGCCCGCCTGGGGATGTGGTCGTGCGGGATGTGGAAACTCCAGCTCTGTCTGCCCTCCTTGAACCCCTGGAACTTTGCTGGTTTGCTTCCCTCCCTTTTCATCAGGGACATGGTTTTGCTTCTAGTCTCAAACCTTTCACCCCCTAAACTCCATCTCCGCTCTTACAGCTGGCTAAAGAATTTGACGTTGACAGTGCCGATACATTGATAATGGCTTTCCTAATTGGTCAAAGGAGAATCTCCCTGTCTTCTCTCCCTCCGAAGGTGTAATTTTAACTGCCCCCCCTTTTTCTTTTTTGAGGAAATGCCCTTTATGCAAGGGATGAAGTCCAAGATTTAAAGCTTCAACCGGTTTTTTTTTTTTTTTTTTGAAGGTTGGCTTTCAGTTTTTTTCCAGTGTGTTCTTTCTACTTTTGACTTAATCTTTCCATTTGTTAGGGCTGAACGATGATTGAGAACCGCCAGCTTGATGGGTGAGACGGATGTCAGAGTGAGAGGGTGAGGGCTCTTGCCGTGGTGGCCTGAGGCCAGGACCGGTCAGCAGGGCAGATTCCAGTGTCCTAGGCGAGCTCGCCATTGGCATCAAGGGAGGAAGAGTAGCAGATAAGACATGGGTGATGTGCCCCCCCACCCAGTGTATGTAAAGTTCCTCCACATACAAGGCTCTGTGGCTGCAAAATAATCCTTGTTCCCCATAAACCTCCCACGAGGCCATGAAATCATTACAGCTGTGGTGTCTGAAGCCACTGTGCTGACACCTGGACCCTGCCTGCTCTCCTTGCTGGTTGGCTGGCTCCAGAGAAGGCCTTCATCTCTCTAAACTCTCCCTTCCTCAGTCATGTGAGAATACTACTGAATATGGGCTGAGAACAACGAGAGAGGTAATATCTGCCTCTCAAGGTTGTTGTGACCATGATGTGGGGGTAAAGTGACTCTCCAAAGCCCTCACCGTCTGTAAGGCACTGGATAGATTTAATTTTTTTAAAGAAGGAGCTCTGGGATGAAGGAAACTTTGGACTCTCAGCCGTGGTCCAGTAGTCCAGTGGGATGCGGGAATGTCAAGACCATTTCAGAGTTTCAATTCAGTTCAGTTGCTCAGTCATGTCCGACTCTTTGTGACCCCATGGACTGCAGCATGCCAGGCTTCCCTGTCCATCACCAACTCCCAGAGACTACTCAAACTCGTGTCCGTCACGTTGGTGATGCCATCCAACCATCTCATCCTCTGTCGTCCCCTTCTCCTCCCACATTCAATCTTTCGCAGCATCAGGGTCTTTTCAAATGAGTCGGTTCTTTGCATCGGGTGGCCAAAGTATTAGAGTTTCAGTTTCAGCATCAGTCCTTCCAATAAATTTTCAGGACTGATTTCCTTTAGGATGGACTGGTTGGATCTCCTTGCAGTCAAAGGGACTCTCAAGAGTCTTCTCCAACACCACAGTTCAAAAGCATCAGTTCTCCCATCCAATCAAAAACTATTACAATATTGTAAAGTAATTAGCCCCCAACTAAAATAAATAAATTTATTAAAAAAAAATAAAATAAAATAAAATACAAAAAAAAAAAAAAGCATCATTTCTTAAGAACTCAGCTTTCTTTATAGTCCAACTCTCACATCCATACATGGCTACTGGAAAAACCACAGCCTTGACTCAGTTCAGTTTAGTTGCTCAGTCATGTCTGACTCTGTGCGACCCCATGAATTGCAGCACGCCGGGCCTCTGTGTCCATCACCAACTCCCGGAGTCTACCCAAACCCATGTCCATCGAGTCAGTGATGCCATCCAACCATCTCATCCTCTGTTGTCCCCTTCTCCTCCAGCCCCCAATCCTACCCAGCATTAGGGTCTTTTCCAATGAGTCAACCCTTCGCATGAGGTGGCCAAAGTATTGGAGTTTCTGCTTCAACATCAGACCTTCCAATGAACATCCAGGATTGATCTCTTTTAGGATGGATTAACTGGATCTTCTTGCAGTCCAAGGGACTCTCAAGAGTCTTCTCCAACACCACAGTTCAAAAGCATCAATTCTTCGGCACTCAGCTTTCTTCACCGTCCAACTCTCACATCCATACATGACCACTGGAAAAACCATAGCCTTGACTAGACGGACTTTTGTTGGCAAAGTAATGTCTCTGCTTTTAAATATGCTGTCTAGGTTGGCCATAACCTTCCTTCCAAGGAGTAAGCATCTTTTAATTTCATGGCTGCAGTCACCATCAGCAGTGATTCTGAAACCCAAAAAAATAAAGTCTGACACTGTTTCCACTGTTTCCCCATCTATTTGCCATGAAGTGATGGGACCAGATGCCATGATCTTAGTTTTCTGAATGTTGAGCTTTAAGCCAACTTTTTCACTCTCCTCTTTCACCTTCATCAAGAGACTCTTTAGTTCTTCTTCACTTTCTGCCATAAGGGTGGTGTCATCCGCATATCTGAGGTTATTGATATTTCTCCTGGCAATCTTGTTTCCAGCTTGTGTTTCTTCCAGCCCAGCGTTTCTCATGATGTACTCTGCATATAAGTTAAATAAGCAGGGTGACAATATACAGCCTTGACGTACTCCTTTTCCTATTTGGAACCAGTCTGTTGTTCCATGTCCAGTTCTAACTGTTGCTTCCTGACCTGCATACAGGTTTCTCAAGAGACAGGTCAGATTGTCTGGTAAACCTTTTATAGATTGTTAAACCCAAGTTTTCCTAAACATCAATGCGTTTGACCATCCCATGTCCAGCCTGCATCACTCCACTTTTTAAGTGGGGGCTGGAGAGGGGGTTCCCATGTTCTGGTTCTTTCTCAGGCCCACCCTGGTCAGCACCAGATATGGTTGTGAAGTTGTGGATTTGCCTTCACAGCAAGTACCCCCGCCCCCATGAGCTGCCGGGATCCTTGTGCCTTTCTCAGCTTCTCTTCTCTAGGGGTACCCTGGCTGCTAAGGGTCCCTCTCGTCTAGTGAAAGATGCCTAGTCGTGTCCAGCTCTTTGTAACCCCATGGACTATACAGTCCATGGAATTCTCCAGGCCGGAATACTGAAATGTGGTAGCCTTTCCCTTTCTCCAGGGGATCTTCCCAACCCAGGGATTGAACCCAGGTCTCCTGCATTGCAGGCAGATGAGCCACAGTTGAAGCCCAAGAACACTGGAGTGAGTAGCCTATCCCGTCTCCAGTGGGTCTTCCTGACCCAGGAATCAAACTGGGGTCTCCTGCATTGCAGGCAGATTCTTTTCCAGCAGAGCTATGAGGGAAGCTCTCTAGTCTAAAGGAAAGGGATTTCATGATCTCATCCATACCTAGGCACGGGTGGCTAGGGACGATCCCATTTGGACTGACTTAAAAGAATTTTAAAAATAGGGGCCTATGAAAATAGTGTCTGACCCAAAGGAATGACTCTCTAATGCATGAATATAAGTACTGTGGCACCTGTTTATGGGAGGTGATTCTAGATGGCATGGAGCTGAGTCCTAGCACTGCCTCTAAAATCTCCCTGCCTTAGAAGGTTTCCACTTACCATGCATAACTCTGGAGAAGGAGACTCCTGGAAACCACACCTTCCTGATAGTAGATGCATGTGAAAGGAACCTCGCCTGTGGTTTCCTTGTAGGGTGGGATCAGAATCCGGAGTTCATCAGGTGGGCCGTCTCTTCTGCTCCCCTTCAGTCAGTTTCCTCATATGCCCAGCACATGTCAGGGCTCTGAGCTACAAGTCTCCTAGGGTTACAGCATATGAAATTTCTCTCTCTGCCTCTCCCCACCCCCATACCCCACCCCCTGCCTCTGGGTGTGTATGTAATGTGGTGTAAACATTGCTGATATTATTTCTGATTTCCTGTGGTTTTGCCCCCTTAGAGTAAGTAGTGTTAAGGCAGCGATTCATCGTGACTGTGGGATTGGCCAGAGAGTGTGGGTTTTTCCATAAGACTTAAGAAAAAGCCCCAGTGAACTTCTTGGCCAACCCAGTAGTATTTATTGAGCACTTACTGTGTGCAGGGACCACATCAGGACTTGATGTGAATTACCACACTCATGCCTTGGGTCTTAAAGCATTTGAAGTGGAGAGAAAAGATGAGAACAGTGTCCCCCCTCTCTGTTCCTTGTTCCCGGGTCTCCCTTTGCCACTGAGGACTTTGAGAGGTGGAAGGGAGGAGGGAGGCGCTCTCGTTGGACTAGGGGGAGCTGGAGTGATGATGTAGAAGGGGAGAGAGCTGGATGCTTGCATTTGTCCCTTGAGTCCAGTTGAGTCCAGTTCCGTCTTTACCTGCTCTGTGCTTGGAGGCTGGCCCCCCCCTTTGACTTCTAGGTGGGTTCAGCTCTGGGGAGACTTGGCGGAAGGTGTGGGTGGGAGGAGCGAGAGATTGGGCATTTATATCCTGCCCCTCACACAGGTGGGCTGTACCCTCTGCTGGAGCCTGCATCACCTCCCTCCCAGGGCCATCCTCTCCAGGTTCCCGTGATGGTCCCTGCTCTGCCTTGCCCATCCTTGGGGTTGCCCCACCTCCTTGTGTTGCCAGCCCCAGGGCCCTGCCCCACCCTTGGCTGGTCCCTTTACACACTATGCTCAGCTTTGTAAACTGACCATTTTGGAAACTCTTCTCAGTTACCTGTTTGGGTATCCTGTCTCCCTGGGACTCTGACGGTGGCTCAGATGGTAAAGAATCTGCCTGCAATGTGGGAAACCCTGATTCAATCCCTGGGTCAGGAAGATCCTCCTGGAGAAGGAAATGGCCACTCACTCCAGTATTCTTGTCTAGATAGAGAATTCCATGGATGGAGGAACCTGGTGGGCTACAGTCCATGGGGTCGCAAAGAGTCAAACATGACTGAGCAACTAACACTTTGGGACTCTGACACGCAGATTGGAGGGTCCTCAGCTCAGAAGGCAGGGCGTGGCTGAAGGTATCAAGTCCCATGGTGCCCACAGGAGGCACTCCCCCCCAACCCCGATGCCTCACTGACCAGTTTTTTGGCCCCTCAGCTGAGGCTTCAGGAGGGGGAAGTTCCCCTCTCTGGGCTGGAATGCAGGAGTCGGGGAAGGTCACAGTCTTCTCTGTTACCTTCCACCATCCTTTGCAGGAAAACCTGTTTGTGTTGGGAAGCCCACATTCTGGGCACACGAATTTGGTGCCCAGATGGCGCCTGTATTGACAAAAGCCCAGCACACTGACAGGACCTGCAGACACATGGGTAAATATTTTGCCTTTCTTCTTAGGCAATATTTGAGTCTTTCAAATTTAATTGCTGTCAAAGGCAGGATGCTTGCATCCCTGAGGCAAAGCAAATAGTGAGGGCCTCCAGCGGGGCTGTTGGGAAGTTCTCCAGCCAAGCTCCTTGGCCGGCTGCCCACCGTGCCTGTCCGTCAGCTCCTTTCTCTTGTTGAGTGTCAGGTGGCCTCTTCCCTGGCTGGCCGGGTACGCTGGGGCCGAGGGAGGTTCAGGAAGCCTGGAACCTGTGGCCACTTGTTGAGTACGTTTTGAAGCTAAGAGAACCTGGTCTCAGCCAGGAAATCAGGTACTTCTCTCAGACGTGAGTGACAGGCACCCATCTAGCTGTTACCAGTGGAATTCCGTCTTGTGTCTTCCAAGCTGGGCCCAGGGAGTGTTTTGTTTGATCTTGAAATTATGGAGTGTAGGGTGGCTCCTAGTTCTCATGCCATCTTTGCGCAAATTAGATGAAGGCAGCCTCTCTGACTGAGATATACCCTGCATACCCCACCAGGGTGCAGGTCTTTGGAAGCAGAGCAGCAACTGTACTTCAGCAACCAGGTACCGCTTGAGAGGCACCCTTGTGCAGTGCACAACCTGCTCAACTGTATATGTTCCATGTGGTTGCTAATGATATTCATGTAAAAACCCTTTCTCTCTAATATCTCCCTCTCTTCTTTCTTTTCTTTGTCTTTTTTCTACCCTGAAACCATTGACCTAGTTATCCCTTGGATTACATTTACAAAATGTGGTAAGAGGCTATTTTGTGTTCATATGTGATTGACAAGCCTCTCCTTACACGGTCCAGACAGGGAAGAGGTATTTGCCATAGGCTTCCAGAGTTCTGCAACAGTCACCTTCGTTTATTCATGACATTCTAATTTGCCTCCATTATTTTAATCCTTTGCATAAAATACAAGCAGTTGGATTCCTTACCCACTGTGATCTTGTAAAGGGTGCCTTGTATTATTCATCGCTTTCTTCAAAGCATGGGTTCTTGGTGCTCATCCTGTGCTGGGGGCCAGGGAGATAAAGATGAATGAAGAAGACAAGTCCCTGCCCTCCAGAAACTCTTAATCCAGTGGAGGAGTGAGGCGTGTAAATAGATAAATCACAGCCAGTTGGTGTGCTGGCTGCAGCAGGAGGACCCCGATCAGGGAGGGGAGAGCGAGGGGCCATTGGATGCCTACTGCTGGATGCTGTCCTAGATGTGAGCAGGGCTTCCCCGAGGAGCTGGAGGTGTGTACCTGGTGAAAGAAAGGTGGGGAGGAGAGGAGGGACAGAGTTGTGAGCAGATCCACCCTCGATGGGGCAGGGTTGGGAGGGCACCTGACTGGAGCCTAGGGTGTGTCCTGGTTGGGGCTAAATGGGGGCTGGGACTTTCTGCCGGGAGTGTGGGGTTTATCCCCTGCATGATAGACTGCATTTTCTTTCTGCGGTACGGTCTGAGCGGTAGGATGGAGGGTGGCCTGACAGGAGAGATACTCCAATAAGGCGATCCTGGGTTCTTATCCTGGCCCTGCTCCTCCCTTAGGCAAGTCACTTAATCTTCTTGAGCCTCCGTTTTCTTATTTGTAAAATAGGGGTGAGGAGTATAATAGCACCTACTTAATTGGGTCATAGAAAGATTAGTAAGGCATTGTTCATAATAGAGTGTGCCAGCAGAGAGACACGTGTGTAAGTGTGTTAATCGCTCAGTCGTGTCTGACTCTTAGTGACCCCGTGGACTGTAGCCCACCAGACTCCTCTTTCCATGGGGTTCTCCAGGCAAGAATACTGGAGTGGATATCCACTTCCTTCTCCAGGAGATCTTCCTGACCCAGGGATGATGACACGTATAGAAACCACAAATGGGTTATGGGGATGTGGCTCCTCCGGCCCTTGGGGAGGCTGGACAAGGCTCAGCAGCCCACCCGTTGTCTTGCACACATCTTTTCTATGTGCTCCAAGACAGAAGTTGGAAACCACTGGTCTACTAGGCACTTGGCAAGTCTCTCCTACCTCGTAAGTCCACAGTGTGGCTGTTGAGATCCGTCATTGCTTTCTCGCAGCTATGATGGAGGGAGTGGGGACAGAGAGGACAGGCAGGCTGGATTCCAGGGATATTTCTGACATAAAAGTGTCGGAATTCGATGACCAGTTGGATGCCAGGGAGGAGGGGCACCACTAGAGCCCCGGAAAGCCTTGGGGATGGCCGTGGGCTTTGTGATATAGACTGGATGGGAACTGATGCTGTGAATGGAAATTGTTATGGAAATGAGGTGTGAATGTGGGTTCTGGAAGCAGAGGACTATTTTTTTCTAGAAGTGTAGCAGGTGAGGGAAGAAGGAAGACAGAAGTAGGGGGATGTCATGGGATGAGGGGGCCCATGAGAGACCTCAGGATGTTTGTAGGCTAAGAAGACAGAGGCAGAGGAGCTGAGAAATTTAAAGAAAAAGAATGCCTAACACTTCGCTCAAAACTTTGCCTCTGGACAGCGTCTGTCCCATTGCAGGAGTGTCTGCCAGTAACTCGCAGTGGTCGGTCGTCCAGACGTGATTTACAATAAGGCGCTGTCTAAATTACTGCACTCCACCTATTGCCAGGTTCCCTGCTGACAGTGAGCCAGGGGTCAGACAATTCAGGCAGGTGCCACTACTTATAAATTGAAAATCAGTGGGGTGCAAAATGGATTACCATCAAAATCCATTCGTGTGCAAAACCAAAATTTAAACCCCCTAACCTTTAAAAATCACTCCTTTCCTGATTCTTCATAATGCGCTGACACTTGAGTTTTAATATCCCCCAGATAAGTAAGTGCCAATAGAAGAGCCTGCAGGAGACCAAGAACTCCTAATCTTGCTTACCTTTTGAATTTGACCAACCTGGCGGATTTATAAACTCATTCATTGGCAATTCTATTAGATTCTTGAAGGCGGCAGTTTTCAAACTCAAGTGTGCAACAGAATTACCTGGAGCGCCTAGTAAAATTCACATTGCAGGCTCTACCTCGGGGGTTTTGATTCAGCAGATGTGGGCTTAGGCCTGGGAAATGGCACTTCTAGCAGGTTCCCAGGGATGCTGATGCTGTGTTCCCAGGGCTACCATTTGAGAACCTCTGGCTCTGAAATATAGAGCTGTTTTGATAATCTGACTAGCAAAGCTTGTATTGATTGATAACAGTGTCTCAGAAAAGGTCCTGATTGGACCACACAGTTGAGTATGTCAAGGGGCTTCGATTTTGTCCAAGAAATCTGAGAGGAGACTGGTTCAAGGAAGTACAGATGGAACTGAGTGCTTTGTGTTTAGAAGTGGGGCTGGTGGGGGCCATGGGATAGAGAAGAGGGAAGAGGCCCCTCTAGCTCACCTTTCCACAAGACAGCACGTGCTATGTGATTAAGGCCAAAGCCTGCTTGCTGCTGGTCCGTGGGTGCAGACTGTAAATGTTTTTAGATACCAAACATCCTCCCTTGACATATAAGTTGATTTTCTTAAGGTTAAACACATGGGTACTACTTTCTTCACAAGCTGCCGTCAGCCTCCACTTGGACTCTTCCTATCTCTGAATGATGCCAGAGATGTGTGTGTGTGTGTGTGTGTGTGTGTGTGTGTGCGCCCAGTTGTGTCTGACTATTTGTGACCCCATGGACTGTAGCCCACCAGGCTACTCTGTCCATAGCATTTCCCGGGCAAGAATACTGGAGTGGGTTGCCGTTTCCTTCTCCAGGGCATCTTCCCAACCCAGGGATGGAACCCACATCTCTTTCAAATCCTGTACTAGCAGGTGGATTCTTTACCACTAGTGCCATCTGAATTGATGGTGTTTGATTTTGTTCTACTCTCTTGTTCTTTTGGAGTCGAGGTTACTACCTTGTATTTATAAAATGTAGGTGTCACCAGGCCCAATATGAAACAAGTGTCTCTCCCCAGGATAGAAAAGCAGATCCTGGAAACTGCCCCAGACATGGTTGCTGCCTCATTAACATTTGGCCTCCTGTCTCTTTTCCAGGAGAAATTGAGCGGTGCACGTACATCAAATACCACTACTCCTCAGCCACCATCCCCAGGAACCTCACCTTCAACATCACCAAGACCATCCGCCAGGATGAGTGGCACGCTCTGCGTAAGTACACCTGAGTCTCTTTCCTTGGCTGTGACCTTTGGAGGGCATGGAGGTTGGATGCCCATCAGCAGCTTGGTCTGGACGGACAGATGGACCTCTATCGGAGACCTGTGGAGAGCCTCAGAACATGGTGGCAATCCTTAAAGTCTGAATATCTGTGGGTCTGAACTGCCCCAGTTGGTTTTGATTGTATTGCAGTTTTGAGGAGTTTGCTTCTACAATTGACACAAAAAATGATTAGCAGCTCTACAATGATCCGTGGTCTTGTTTTGCTACCCTGGTAGGCATTTCAGATTTCACCTACCTGACTGAACCAACTCCTAGGATTCAAGTCCAGCTTGTCTCAAAGTTGCTTGGGGCGTTATTGTGGCAACCTGCTAATCCCTCGTGTCATCCTCTGTGTGGGTTAAGACCTGCTGATGGTTGCAGGCAGTATCACACTGGAAATTTGCAATTGGGCAGGGCCCCTGAGCGGGAAGGCCTGGTCCTCCACTGACAAGTTTATCTCCCGGAGAATGAAAGGCTTTGGGACCTGGGTTCTCCTGCGATGGCTCAGCGAAGGTCAGAATATGTGCTTTCATTGGTTAGGAAAGATTTTGGTTAGGGATTCTCAGAGACTTAAATTATTAATATAATAAGATAATGACTTAATGAGCAAACAGAATTGGTTGACTATTTTTACCTTTCTGCTCCACGGGGATCCACCTGCTTGTTGTGTAAGGATAACTCTCCTTTGTCTCAGGCATGGTTCATGCGAACACATTCTTCCTGTTAGTAAGCTCCACGCCACCTCTGGTGCTCTTGTCATTTCTTCCCGATTCCAGCTTTTTCACATAATGTCACAAGGTTAAGTTTCAGTTTTCATGTATACATGAAGGAGCCTTTTTATTGAAAACAAGGATCCTGTCGTGGGAAAGCTCTGATGAAGGCCAAAACCATCTTTCTTCTCTTCATTGTCACCTAGTTATCTTTGGCGTGCATGGGACCCACTGGGTCTGTTCCACTTTTGGGGTTGGTTTTAATCAAATCACCATACGTTGATGGGTGGGGTGAGAAACAAGTAAAATTAAACAAACAGAGCAATGATCCATTGGTTTCAGGAAAAATATTGTGACTAGGTGTCTGGATGAGTGTTACCTAGAGCCACTGGCCCCAAATGATGTAGGGGCAGGTGTGAGTAGATGGGAAGGCATTAACCAAATGGTTCCCCCTACAAGCTTTATCACTGGTGGAGGCACAAACCAGAACCTGAGGACAGACAGCGAATGTCCAGTGGGCACCCTCGTGTGCTAGATGTTGAGCTAAGTTTCCCACATACTTAACTTTAATGTGAGATTTGCCTTAGGGACACTAGTAAGGGTTATTAATTTCCTTTTTGGAGGTAGACATACAAGAAGCCAAGTATATAAATCCTTGACTGTGACTGCTTATTTGTCACATTGCATTGGTCTGGGATAGTCACTTAATAGACACCTACAATGGATGTTCAAGATATGTGACAAGCTTGGTTGAATAACCACTTAAATATAACTGGAGGGGGAGTTGTCACTGAATTGAAGAAGTTGTTGGTATTGCAGCTTCCATTCAGTTCCACTCAATTCAGTCCCAGTTAACAAGTTTTTCTGTGTACTAGGGCACATGGTGGACACCCAGGCCACAGAGAACTCTTTCAAAGAGCTCACGTCTGGAGGTGGAGGTCGGGGAGGAGTGGAGAGAGACATTCTCAAAGCAAATAATTATAAGGCAATGCGCTAATTACAATATAGTGTAATTGCTTCAAGCAATTAAGATAGCTTGTGAAAGTTCTTCAGCAAGAAGGAGAGTTATTCTAGTGTAAATGGCACAGATGCACTTCGTGGGAGACCTGGTAGAGCTTTGTTGGCTGTGCACACAGCAGAGAATCTGGAATTCAGATGGACGACCCGTGGCGACATCACTGAAAGTATGTTACATGGTGTTAGCAAAGATCGAGATGAGGCTGATGCTCAGCTTTTATGGACCTTCTCTGAACCCTGTATCTCCGGGGTTCTTCTAAAACTGGAGTGCCCTTAGCTTCTGCAGAATCCAGCGTGAGCCTCTGCTGTGGTGAATGGGGGTGCAAACAGATCTATTTTTAACTGATAAAAGCCGTCTCAGTGACTGATGCGTGCGGAAGTTTGGGCACCCCATGTTGGGTGGAGTCGAGGCTCCCCTTTGGTGTGGGATGCATCTGCCTGTTTCACAAAGCAGCCTGATGGGCTGTGAAGCCGGCAGAGAGCGTCTGCTGTTCCCGACATCCACAGCAGCTATTTTTATCAGCGGGCAGGTGAGCACCGGTCGTATCTGAAGCTGCTGCTAAGTGTAATTGGCAGTGTTGACACAATGGGGAACCATAGACAGAAAGAAAAGAGAAAGAGCGTGCTGTGCTCAGTTGTGTCCGACTCTGCGACCCCATGCGCTGTAGCCTGTGAGGCTCTTCTGTCTATGGGGTTTTCAGGCAAGAATACTGGAGTGGGTTACCATTTGCTTCTCCAGAGGATCTTCCTAACCCAGGGATCAAACCCAGGTCTCCTGTATTGCAGGTGGGCTCCTGCATGGCGTGCAGGTTCTTTACCAACTGAGCCACCAGGGTATCCCATGGGGAAGCATAGTAAATGTCAATGTTAGTTTTCAAAGGTCAGATATTGATGACATTAGATAGGAAGTGGGCGTATAAGCCCCCTTTGAAATAAAGTAGAAATGGTCGAAGATTAGCAAACCTCTGTGATGGAGCTTTAGAAATTAAAAAAAGAAAATCAAACTCTGATTTCTTTACTTATTTGAGAGTCCTGTATTCTTTAAGATTGTTAGTGGGATCAAATAAATTCATTTAATGAATTGGTTATTGTTTTATAATTTCACCATAATATCTTATATTCAATAATTTTTCTCAGTAAGTGATGTTCTGTTAAAGCAAAAAATTTGATTTATTTTCTGCTGAAATAATTCTGGGCAAATATTTCAGCCTTTGATGAAGCTTAGGTTATATTGATTATGTACATTTTCATCAAGAATTTGCACGTGAGCTTGGATAGGAGGGGAGTTTGCATGTATATGTATGGCTGAGTCCCTTCACTGTTCGTCTGAAACTATCACAGTATTATTAATCAGCTGTACCCAACAGTGAATAAAAAGTTTAAATTTAAACAAAAGAATTTGCATGTGATCATCAAACACTCTTGTGAAAAAAATTTTTTTTCAAGTAAGAAAAGCACCATTTGGTTTAAAACTATGCTGTGATTTTTGAACAGTTAATTCCACCAATGAGAGGCTTAACTGTTTGGCTGAGAGCTCATTCACATTATGGTCCTGTGACTAGCAGGTGAAAGAATAAAATTAATCTGTAGGTTGCTAGGTTTACAAATCCAAGTGTAAGGAGATAATAACCATCACTCTGGGGAGTAAAGGTCAGAGTCAGACCTGTGTGTGTGTGTGTGTGCGCGTGCACGTTGTTGGATGGTCTCTGCTATGGAGGTTTGAATGCTGAGTTGTCTGAACCTGATGACAAGGTTCTGAATCTGTCTTAGATGGTAATTTCTGATGAAGAGTTGGATGTGCCCATTTCTCCTTCCCACCCCGGCAACAGCTCCCCTAGAGAAGGTAGAACTCCTTCAGTACTAGGGACTGTGCCCTCAACCCGCCCAGACCTGATTGTCTGCTGGGAGCAGCCCACCTTATCTTCCTGCCTGTCTGCCACCCCGCGCGGCATTGGTCCAGCCTCAGTGGGCTCCGATGGGGCACTGCACTCCTGCCGGATCCTCCTGCCACCTCCAGGGCTGGAACAGGATGGGCACGTGTGGCCAGGCCAGTGAGGAGAGGCTGGTGGCTGCAGGGGATGAGTGGCAGGGCAAGACTGGCAGTGGTCAGGGGACACAGACTGGCAGTACAGTGGCTTCTTAAACGGTGACGCTTCCTCCTCTTGCTAGAATGCATCCCTACGGGCTTCTCATGCTCTGAAGCTCAGGCTCGGGTTGCATGCTGGTTTAGAGGATTCTGTGTCCCCATCCCACCTCCAGGAGGCCCTGAGGCCGTCCCCAGTAGCTGTGCCTTTGCTTTCTCTGTCACTGGTGTCCCTTTGGAATGCCCCTTCAGCACGTGGGTGGAGGGCCTGGACGCAGCCAGTAACAAGGCAAGGATGGGTGGGTGGGAGGGGAAGGTCTGGGGGGGCCTCTGATAGGGTCTGGGGAAGCCAAGGGGGGCTGAGAAAGCTGGGCCTGGGGAGGGGGTGGTGCTGAGATGTGGGTACTTCTGCAAGGAGAAGCTGGCGTGGAGTGGAGCTGTGCTTGGGCAACGCCAGTGACCCCAGGGTGGGGGCGGTGGTAGAGGGTCCTGCGGGGGGCCTCCCTGAGGGCTGCAGAGCAGGTACCGCTGGAGGGTGTGGGAAGGACAGCCCTTTCTCCCCCTGGTCTACCACTCTGCTTGTCAGGGACTCCGGACAGCTGCTGCTGAGGCTTCCCTGGGGGTTCGAGCCCCGAGACTCTGGAGCTCTGTGCCTGTGAGCTCAGATCCTCTCATTCGGCTTGGCGTTTTCAAGATGGAGGTTTCAGCTCACAGTTGATTGTCCCTGGCAGTGGGAAATCAGGGAGCTGGGGCTCCACGTTCCTGCAGTCACATCCTCTCCATTATCTTTCAAGAGGCTGAGAGCCCAAAAGCGCGAGGTTTTTTTTTTTTTTTAAAGCTTCCTTCTATCAAGACTATCAAAAGTTCAGCTAATTAAATTGGATGGTCACACAGCACATTTCCAGCTGGCCAGGGAGGGAGAGAAAGAGGATCTCCGCCCCCTGACATCCCCCCCGCTGTCCTCCTGAAGGCTCACCACCTCCCCATCCCCCAGTGACACAAACACACACTCACATGGTAGCCTTGCAAAGTCGAATCAGAAGCAATATGTATGTAGTTCAAGAGGGAGGGGAAGAGGAGGGAAAAGGCATTGGGGGAGGGAGGGAGACAGACAGAGATGAAGGCTTCGCGGAGGAGCAAAGACATTTCAGTGAACATGATGCAAAGGAGGAGGAGAAATGAAATTCAAAAGTGTCTTGTCTCATGCATGCCCCTTGGATGACACACTTGGATCCCTGACCCTGAGGCCCCTGGCTGTTTATGCTGGGGGCCTGTAGTTTTTAGTTTAGTCTGGTGGGGAACCAGCCCCTTCCAGGCTGTGTACCGTGAGAAGCTCAGGCTGTCTGCTGCTCTGCTGTGGATCTCCGTGCCTCACGCTCCTCTTACTCTGCTTGGTCAAGCCCTACCTGGTTCCTCTTCCAGCCTCTTCCATAGTCTCTTCCACACCCTCCCCTCTTTCCAGAATTAACCCCTTCTGCCCCTGAACCCTCCCTGGTGCTAAGACTCCCTCCAGCCTCCTCCTGGGTCCCAAGCTGCTCCTTGCCCCTCCCCGTTGGCGTTGGCTTTCTGGCCTTGGACTTGTGTTGACTCCTTGCCCGATGGTGCTTGCTTTTTCCTTTCCCAGTGGACTGTCCTGGTCATTCCAGACCGATCTGCTCATCTGCCCTCTGAAAGTGAAAGTGAAAGTCGCTCATTGTGTCCGACTCTTTGCGACCCCATGGACTATACAGTCCAGGGAATTCTCCAGGCCAGAATATTGGAGTGGGTATCCTTTCCTTTCTCCAGGGGATCTTCCCAAACCAGGGATAAAACCCAGGGCTCCCACATTGCAAGCCCTCTGAACTTTACTCCTGTTCAGACCTCTGGCCTCACAGCCCAGGAGTTGCCTAGGTTTCTGGTCCCTCATTTCCCAGCCATCCCTGGTCATGACAAGATGAATGTGTAGAGACAAGAGCTTGAGATGATGATAACAGTAATTATAACAACAATAACTGCCTCTTTGTTCATATCAGCTGCAATGCTCCTTGGAGGGTGGCTCAAGAGTTTTCTCCTAGGAACCCAGTCCACATTGTGCTGGCTTCTTTGCTGACAGAATAACCAAGCCAGGGAGGAAGGGGCTGTGTAGAGGTCCCCTCTTGGCCTCAGAAGAATCTGAGACTCAGAATCAAGGTCTGAACTCCAGCGGACTCCCTCCAGCTGTTTTCTCTTTCTGTTTTTTGGCTGATGTTACGTAAAACGTCCCAATGAGGTAAACATCCCAGACATGGAAAGCTTATGTCTCCTGCAGTGTCAGCCATTTCCCTCCTCCTGCATCTGCACCCAGCCAGTGTGAGTTCTCAGCGTGGGCAATCTGTTGTGAGCTGCCTCCTGCTTGCAAGCCTGGCATCCATGGGGGTCATCTCTGGCCAGATGCCCTCCCTGGAATTCTGGAAGCTTTGTAGCAGAGGAACTCAGCCAACAGAGCATCCCCATAGGTCGCTTGGTGTTCTGAAGTCTTGGCCTTTTGTAATCCAGCACATATCTCTCTGTCCCCTACCCTCCCCAACCTTGCAGGGAACGTTGGCAACCTTTCAGGATACCCACAGCCTGCAGCCCAGAGGCTTCCCTGTGCTTGTCCTCCCAGAGCTCCCGTGGCATTTTTGTGACAGGCCAGGCAGAGAATGCGCACCCCTTCATGTGATACACCTACACCTGCTCTGGCAGCTGTAACTCAGGCCAGGACTCCTTTCCTTCACAGCTTTCCTTGCCCGTCAAAACCTCCCCCTCCTCTGTCCCACTCCCTCAGGCTTCTGCTAGACAGCGGGTTTACTAAGTGGGTGAACCTGTTTGAGTTAAGGTGTTAATGCCTTCTTGTGTTACCTGTCCTGATGGCGTTGTTGTTTTCAGGAGACCTCACCCAAATGACAGTGAAGTGTTAAAGGTCGTGTGGAGACACTCTAAAATCATGACACAAGTGCAGCTGTTGTTCCCACCTGCTTAGATGGTGGCCTGACTAGGGACCAGTGGTAGAGATGGAGTGGACAAGAGGGAGAGTTTATTTTTGAGGTGGCCTTAGGAGTAAGATTTCCCTGGTGGCTCAGCAGTAAAGAATCCACCTGTCAATACAAGAGACACCAACTCAATCTCTGGGTTGGGAAGATCCCCTGGAGAAGGGAATGGCAACCCACTCTAGTATTCTTGCCTGGAGAATTCCATGGACAGAAGAGCCTGGAGGGCTACAGTCCATGGGGTTGCAAGAGAGTCAGACATGGCTGAGTGACTAGCACTTTAACTTTCACTTTACAAGTAAGGCTTCCCTGGTGGCTCAGTGGTAAAGAATCCGCCTGCCAACGCAAGAGACGAGGGTTCAATCCCTGGGTTGGGAGATCCCCTGGAGAAGGAAATGGCAACCCACTCCAGTATTCTTGCCTGGGAAATCCCATGGACAGAGGATTCTGGGGGGCTACAGTCCATGGGGTCGCAAAGAGTCGGACACAAGCAAATAAACAACAACAACTAGGAGTAGGGAAGAGAGGAGGCCTGGAGTGAGGAGGGGGGTGTAGAGTAGACTACCACCTTTTCTGTTAAGGAGAGCCCCTTACTGAAACAAACCTGAGAGCCACTGTGCTGGTGTCATGGCAGTCTTCAAGCCACAATTCATCTGAATGTGCAGGTCCGATCTTGTGCTGGGAATTAGTTGGAGTCTGGCCTAGAGGTGTTCTCTCAGCTTCTGCAGGTTGGAAGGTGTTTTCTTCTGGCCGAGCGTCTTGATCCAGACACCACAAAGGAGACCTGGGGGCAACCCCACTGGCCTCCCTCATCCATTTGTTCTTTTACTCATTCAATATTCATGGAGTGCCTGTTCTGTGAGAAGCCCCTTGCTGGGTACTGGAAGGGATATTAAAAGGTATCCTGCTTTCTAAATTGGATGATATATTTCCAGGTATCAACTAGGCCAGGGATCAAACTGCTTGTTGCTTTATGTTGATTGACTACCCAAGGAGTGCAGGCTAATGCAGCTGGCATGCACACACATTGTGGGTCCTGACCTCCACACTTAAATGGGCAAGAACTCATTGAAGGGGAAATAAAAACAAAGCATAAGACAAAACTACCATATCTCAGAGGCTTGGCCTGTTTTTCCCAGGCTGGGGAAAAGTGGGGATGGTTTAGGATCTGCTTCTTCTTGGCCCTCCGGGGGAGCTGTCCCAGCTCTAGGTGCTAAAAAGGAAGCTCAATATGGCAGGTGACTCATCTTCTCAAAAGTTAAGACAACGGAGCTTTCTGTCCACATGAGCTGCAGCAGTGAGGGGGAGAAGCAGGACCAGGAGCTGGTTTTCCAGCAGGCAGGGACAGCTCAGAGATAGGGAATCTGGGTTGGATGAGACAAGGATGTCTGGGCAGACATCTTGTCACAGCAGACACTTGTCATCAAGACAGTGGGTCAGCAGGTCCAAATACAGTAAGTGCTACTTTGGTGGTTTAAGACTACATGATCCAATAGGGAAGAAGCTTGGCCAGCAGAAGGCAGGCACCCGTTCTCAAGAAATCTGGAGCATTAGGGGTTTAGAATAAGAAACAGAGAAAAGTGACTAGGAGAGAAACCAGTTTTAAGGTCAAGGGTACCATACCTTGATGGAGAAGGAAATGCCGACCCACTTCAGTATTTCGGCCTGGAGAATCCCATGGACAGAGGAGCCGGCAGGCTACAGTCCATGGGGTCGCAAAGAGTTGGACATGATGTAGTGACTGAACAACAACAGCTACGCCTTGAACACGATGGGAGACCACTTTAGTCAGAGCAGCAGTCTCAGCCTGTGATCAGGATTGGTTCTGGGATTTGAGGATGAGGCTGCTTCTGAAGATGGTAGGACTATGGGGAGGGTAGGGGAGAGGCATCTGGGAACCAATATCACTTATCAGAAAAGGTAAGCAGGTTCTCCCTGGTGTGGTAAAGGTCCTATCAGAGTCTAGAGCCGTGCTGCTCAATTGTGGTTCATGGACCAGCAGCATCTGGGAACTTAGAAATGCAGATTTCTTGGGCCTCAGCCCAAACCTACTGAGTCTAAACCTTTATGAGTGGGGCCCAGGAATCTGTGACTCTTAACACATTCACGTTTGAGAACTCTTGGTTTGGAGGGTGTTGTGGGGGCTGCAGTGGTCAGTGAAGGCTCCTAGGAGGAAAGAGTGTGGGTGGGCTTTGGATGAGAGCTGAGAGAGGGAATGTTGCGTTTTGTACCTCCCACGCGTAACCAGGACTTTTAACTTACTTGCATGTTTGTGTTGTCTATTTGGTTATAGCTTTGGTAATTTAACATTTTCCATATCTCTTTCTGTTAATTGTGGGCTTCCCTGGTGGCTCAGATGGTAGAGCGTCTGCCTGCAGTGTGGGAGACCCAGGTTCGATCCCTGGGTTGGGAAGATCCCCTGGAGAAGGAAATGGCAACCCACTCCAGGACTCTTGCCTGGAATATTCCATGGACAGCAGAGCCTGGTAGGGTACAGTCCATGGGGTCGCAAAAAGTTGGACATGACTTCACTTTCTTTCTTTTCTTTTCTGTTAATTGTACAAAATGGCATGGGAGATGTGAGGTGTATTTTCTTTTTTTTCCCCCCTATTATGGGGCATCCTCCTATTATCTAGCTTGAAATCTCTATCTCGTATCTGCGGTGTTCTCCTTTCAGAAACAGACTTCAAGCTTCACTGAGGATAGAGCACATTGAATTGAGTTCCAGCTCTGTTGCTATCAAGGTATACAACCCTGGGCAAACTATGTGAGTGTTTTAAGCCCAGTATAGTCATCAGTAAACCGGCAGTAATAATACTGTCTTGAGAGTTATTATAAAATTTGTTAAATAAGATGATTCATGTGAAATCAGTAAAGGCAGATACCAAGCAGTGTTGCTGTTGTTTCAGTCAAGCTGCGTTCGACTCTTTTGCGACCCCTTGGACTCGAGCCCAGGAGGCTCATCTGTCCATGGGATTTCCCAGGCCAGAATACTGGAGTGGGGTGCCCCGGATCTTCTCGACCCAGGGATCAAACCCATGTCTTCTGCATTGGCAGGTGAATTCTTTACCATTGAGCCATCAGGGGAGCCCTACCAAGCAGCATTAGATGCTGTTATTACCAGAACACAGAGCTGTGCCTGGCACTGGGTTCCCCATAGGAAATGGGGGAAAGGCTCTGAAATGGTACTTTGTAGACTCAAAGGCTTTTCTCTTGAACTATATGTAGCCTGGGTCATTGTGGGTCAGTGTGCCTCACATATGGCTGTATATGTTGGTGGGTCTGCTTTGGGTTTGCCATCTGCACAGGTGTGTGTGTGTGTGTGTGTGTGTGTGTGTGTGTATAAGTGATAGGAGCTGGCATCTGGTGTTTCTGGTGTGGGAGTAGGAAGTGGCTGAGTATATTATGTGCTGAGTGGCAACAGTGTGGCATATTGCGAAAGGAGCTGAAGTGCAGAATCTTCAGTGTTTGGGATCCTCAGTGGGATAGCACAGCAGAAGTAGTCTCTAATTTATCAGTTGTGTCCAATAGGAATGCAGTTTAGACAATAATAGGAGCCTCTAAAAGAAGATTTACATGCTAAGTGTCTAAAAAGTAACATCTTCAGAGCTTTGAAGATAAATATACTGGGAGTACATTTGTGTTGAAATTGTCAAGGGGAATATGAAAATGATTCTCGCCTAACTGTTACAGCCTAGCCCTGACTTCCAGGAAGACTGCAGTTTCCAGTATGTGCTATATCAGAGCCTCTCTTATTCCTGAGGTGAAAAGGCACTTCCCCAAAGAGGATGCTGTGAGTGTGTTGGAAGTAGAGGGCAGAGACTGTCCGGGAAGAGAATAGGTGATGCTGGAGGCAATATTCCTGTCCTGGGGGAAAGGGAACTCCTCTTCTCTCTTTTTTTGTAGTACAACATACATTTATTAAAAATTTAATAGTAAATTCTAAGTCATCTATTAAGAGTCTTGCTTATGATAGGTACTCAGTAACTATATCTTTTTATATTTTCTATTTTGCTGTTATACTGATATTTTCTACATGTTTTAAATATAAAAACCAATGAAAGAATGGTGGTCTGGATGCATCATTACATGTACTCCCAAAACAAAGACAAAAATTGTGGTAAAAGCTCATATTAAAAAGACTTAGGGTCTCATATTCTTAGGGAGCCCCCACACATGCAAAATTAAGTTTTATTTTCTCCTGTTAAGAAAAAAATAATATTTAAAAAGATAGTGAAATAGCCTCAGGGAACTCCTTATTTTCAGCTCAGTGCCCACGGTGGGCCATGGGGTGGTGCTGGCTGTGGTTGGTCATGGCTTCTGCCATTCCTTGTTACCAGCTAAGGAGGACTAAGAATTGCAGGAAGATTGGTTAACCTGGGAGATTAGCTGGTAACTTGCCAGTTGGAAGAGAGGGGGCTACAGCACTGCCCAGCCCACGTCCCTTTGGGAGGAAGAACTAGAACCCGGGTCTTTGTGAATGCAAAATTCATGCTCTTTCTTTGCTCCAAGTGTCCCCACCTATGTCTTACAAGATAAGCTGACTCATATTCTCTTTTCCCTTCTCTGCCTGTTTTCCCAAATAAGCTTTATTCCCCCCACTCCGCCATTATCCCAAAGAACAACTCTAATTCATCCTCCAGTCCCCCACCCCCACCATCAGCTACTTCCCCTCCATCCCATTATCCAAAGTGAATGAGGCTCCTTACCCCTTGAGCAACCAGACTCCCCACCCCCTCCATCCAAGAGTTCTGGTATTCAAAAGAAACGAAAGAAAGCTATTTATTTTCCACTTCTCTGTTTTTCTTTTTCATTTAATTACTGGTATCACAACAGGGTTTTTTTTTCTGTTGCTTTTCATTGCAAATGTATAGTATTTCATCTACATTATGAGTTAAATAGGCTTTTGTGGGCCAGCCTGGAAACCCAATCATCATTTATAACAGATATGACTTCTCTGGAAATGGGTTCTGAATTCCAAATAACTGACTTACAAATGAGGTTTTAGAATGGAGCTCATTTCAAAGCTGGAGACTGTATCTTCTACTTTCTAGGCAGTTTGCCTCTGAATGGTCTTGCTGTCTCCCCTCTTTCTACATCTGTTGTTCTTAGGCTGGATTCCCCCAAATTAGGTACCCTCAATGGGGTGAGAGCTCAGACTGTTCTGTCCCTTGTTCTCAGCCCAGCTACTGATACATTTAATTAATGTTAATTCATACTCCATAACATGTCCTATGTAGGCTTGGCTGAAATATAGAAACCAACCATGAGACACTGAGCGTCCTTGGCGCTAGGTATCGTTCAGTCTCAGCACCCCTCAGCCCCTAACTCAGTTCACGCTGGTAAAATGTGGCTATTTATGTAATGTTTCCTGGAGGCTCTTTGCTTGGTTTGGGGACCTGGCACCAAATTGGAAATGAGCAGTCAGAGTGGTGTGTGCGTGTGAGTCCTCCTGAGACTGAGAAGTTGCTAAACATGGGTGTGGAGGTGACACCACATGGGACCCACACAGTGTTCATATTCCTCACACCACCACATCCCACTGACTCACTCATGAAGCCTCTAGATGCTGCATGGTTGCCAGGGAAACCAGGAAAAGGAACTGTAGGAAAGCCATCTCCTCCCTAAGCTCCTGGGCGTGCCCTCTTGAGGGTGGAGTAGGGGAGAAGGAAGGGAGTAATTCCTGGCTGTGATGGGTGGTTGGGCAGTGCTGACACGGAGCCAGCACGCCCTCCCTCCGCAGGTTGGCTTCCTCCCTGTGTTGTTGTTGTTGTGCATTGTTGTTGTCATCGTGTGTCGCTTGAGCACTGCGTTCTGCTGTTCCCTCTCTCCCATTCACAGTGCCCTCAGCTCCTGCCCCAAAGCGATCTTTTCATTTCCTGGAAGTCAAGATGACTTCTCCACTTCATAAAGAGGAGGGACCTCTGGCTTGTGGTTAAGGTTTGAAACCCAGTTGCTGTTTAGTTTAGCAGAACTAGCAGAAATGTGCCATTAAAAGAATGATTAACTCAGCTCCATCTCCTCTTTCAATTGAAGGGAAGGGGCTGGTATCCTAAGTGCTTACAATTCCCCATCAGAGCTTTGCGGCTCTGGTTAATGAAGATCCATCTTTGATCATCCTTGGAATGACCTAAGTTGCTTCATGCTAGGTGTGCACAGTATCTGAACCAGACAGTGAGAGAGGGGTCTTCACGGGGCCCACAGTCTCCCAGAGGACACAGGGCAGTGATTTCAGCTTGAGACAGCAGGGGCTGGCACTGCAGGACATGGACAAGCCAAATGCTATTAGCAGTGTCCATGGGAGGAAAAGACCATTTCAGCCCAGGATAAAGGGGCAGGAATAGTGGCATTGAAATGGGCTTAAAATAGTTGACTTGTTAAGTTTATTGAGTTTCTACTATTTACCGGAAACTGTTCTAAGTACCAGATGAAAGAGGCAGCAATTCCTGCCCTCATGGAGTTGCATCCTCATGGGATCATAACTACCATTTATTGATGAAGCTTAACTTGGGTCAATGGCTATATTATATCCCCAATATGCATCATTTCACTTAAACCTCAATTGTCTCATGAGGAGCATACTATTATTGTTACAGCTTACTGATGGGGAAACTGATGCTTACAGAAGTTAGATAATTTGAGAGCCATGTGGTCTGAGTGTTATGATTTTATGATATCTTGAAAGTGTTAGTTGCTCAGTTGTGTCATGTTCTTTGTGACCCCATGCACTGTAGGCCACCAGGTTCCTCTGTCCATGGAATTCTCCAGGCAAGAATCCATGGAATTCTCCAGGCAAGAATACTGGCCATTCCCTTCTCCAGGGGATCTTTCTGACCCAGGGATTGAACCTGGCTCTTCTGCACTGCAGGCAGATTCTTTACTGTCTGAGCCACCAGGGAAGCCTTAGGAAATGCATCCATCAGATCTGTCTGGGAGGGATGGAGGGGAGTGGGGTCTGGACTCTTGAGGGGCCTTCTGTGATATTCCAGGCCTGAGGTCATGGTGAGCTGGACTGGACTCTCAGTAGTGGATTATGTGAGACTTGAGGAAACAAGGAGATGTAGGTGGGTGTGCTTGTGTAAGTGGCTCTATGGAGGAGGGTTGAGATTCTGACATGTGTAGACAAAGTCTGAATGAGTGGGTCTCTAACTCACTCCCTACAGGGGCGTGGCAACTGTCTTTATCTTGAGAACAACTTGATTAGCACTAACTATGGACTCAGAATACGAAAAGTAAGCTTTCCTTGAAGTGGAGGGAAGAATTAACTATATTTTGTTGAGCTTACATTTCTCTTTTCGTTTGCAGAAATAAAGTATATTCATTACATCCAAAGATAATTCAACCTTGGCATGCAATAAATGCATGAATCATACATCTCTTTGGACTTCAAGTCTCAAGGCTAACAACAGTTTTCATTCTGTCATTAAACAAGACCTATTTGATCATGGTCATTAATCTGTAAAAATTAGTTTTCATATGTATGTTATATTTAAATAAACTTAAATATACCAGGCTCACTGAAACTGTTCTTGAGAACAGAATTGTCAACCGTAACGCAGTTGGCAAATACACCTGTTACTCATGAACTCAGATTTAAGGGGATAGTTAGATTTTCATCTGTCTTTGGGTATTTAAACTGGATTCTCACCTAGGGATCACCAAGGGGGAAAAAAAAATCAATGAGAAGCTATTACTTACTCTCCGAAGAGGGGTTCTTCTGCCTTACCCGAGTGGAGCTGTGAATAATTCAACACAATCCTGGGCTCCTTTTTCCTTTCTTGAGGTTGAGCTTATTAAAATTTCATGGCCAAAGGACATTGGTGAGGAAATGACTGGCTCCCTCCATCTCAGCTGCCAGAAGCCCCACATGGTCTCATAACAATCTCAGCTCAGCCTCTGGGGACACTGGGCTGCCATCAGCTGGGGATGACGCATGGGTGAATGAAGAAAGTGAGGGAGGAAGAACCAGGCGTCTCCTCCATGCAGCAGTTTTCGTCCATTCCCTTGGCAGCCATCCTGGTAGTGTATGGAAGTGGGATGCTATCTCCATGTTCACTATTGATTAACTTAGTCATCATTGTTGGCCGCTTCATTAAGTATTTAGAGTTCTTTAGAGTTCACTGTGCTCTAGGTAAATGATGAACAGTCAGGGCACCCTTTTAGAAGCTTTCCAAGACTATCTAATTCATCTCCTTGAGTGAGGTGAAATCTCTAGAGAAAGCATCTAAACTGAAGGGTCAATTGATTACAGTCAGTGCTATGTTTATTGGGGGGAAAGAGGAATCCAATGACACTAAAGAGTTTTTGAAAATGCTATGGTTCTTTTGGAGCATTTTTTATGGGTCAATATTATATAAGTTTCTTGAACCAGCTAGGATTCAACTTGGAGGCTGAAAATGGTGGGAACTCAATGAGACTTTTAAATCCTAAGGACCCAGGTCAGATTTATTTAAGCATTGTCAGGGAGATTGAAACCAAATGTTAAATCTTATTAATCTTGAAAGGAGGGAGGGAATCTGAGACAGACATCGCCATCGAGTGCTATTCTGGGCAGCAAACATTTGCCCACCATCTGAATCCTTCTTTAAGTCTCTGGTTGTAATCCTTCCCTCTTACCATTCACCCCAACCCTGGTTCCTGTTCTTCCTCATTAGACTGATGTTTTCCCCTCCTCCTATCTTATCTCTTTTTTTCATCGGTTTATTTTTCTTCTCCTGATGCTCAAAATAAAACATGATTATTATAAAAAAAACTTGATAGGAAAGTGTAAAACAGCAGAAAAACATCAAATCATCTGAAATTCTACTACCAATAGGTGAGTTACCATTATGGCATATATCCTGTTGCATTTCTTTCCATGGTCTAAATCATACTTTTCATATAATTTTTTATCCCAAGTTTTATCCTAAAGGAGATCAGTCCTGAATGTTCATTGGAAGGACTGATGTTGAAGCTGAAACTCCAATACTTTCGCCACCTGATGCGAAGACCTGATTCATCTGAAAAGACTCTGATGCTGGAAAAGATTGAGGGCAGGCGGAGAAGGAGATCACAGAGGATGAGATGGTTGGATGGCATCACTGACTCAATGGACATGAGTTTGAGTAAATTCCAGGAGTTGGTGATGGACAGGGAGGCCTGATGTGCTGTGGTCCTTGGGATCACAAGGAGTCGGACATGACTGAGCGACTGAACTGAGCTGATTTATAATTACATCATAAGCATTTCCCATTGGCATCAAAACTCTTCTTAATCACAGTTTTAATGGCATCATAATACTCAACCATATGGATATTCACCATTTGCTTAACCTTTCCTTTAAAATTAAATGTTTATGTAGTTCTAGTTTTAGGCTGTTATGATAATGTTGTAATGATAACCCTTGTATGTAAATCTTTAACCACATTTTTGATAATATGTTGAGGATAGATTCCTGGAACAGGGATTATTGGTTCAAAAGATACATTTTTTTTTTTAGGTTCTTCATGAACAATGCCAAATTTCCTTTCAGAAAACTTGGGCCAGTTTCGTTTTACCTAAATTTACCTACACTGAAAATTCTTTTTTCACTCAAGCATATACTAATTTGATGAGAGATAGTAACTCATTTTTTAAATTGTCATTACTATGAGACAGGTTTGAGCTGGAAGAAATGATTATTAGCCATTGTGTTTCTCCTTTCTCAAGTTCTCTCTTCAATTGTGTTTACTTTCCTATTGCCTCATGATTCCACCTCAAACGAATTAGCCCATCTTCAGGATATGTGTCATTTGACTCCTCCTCTAATCCCCTCATCAACTCCCCCTTAATTCTTTGCCACCTCTAAAGATTTCTGCTTTCAGGGCTAAGAGATTGACAACTTTTGGATTACAGTTACCAAGCCCTAAGAGGTGTTCAGAAAATGAATCCCAGTAGTTACTTAAATGGGTTCAAGAACACTTTGGATTTTGTGAGTCTTGGAGTTGCCACGAGGAATGAGACCTTGTCTTGCTTGCATCTGCACGACCAGCGCCTAGAACAGAGCTGACACACGCAGAAGGCAAGGCGCTCAGTGCCTGTTTGTTGAGTGAAAGGGCAAAGCCTTTTCACATTTCCAGCTTCTTCGCAGTGATTTGACTCTCCTGACCCACAGCTCTGTCCCTGATCTCAGGAAAAGAACGAGGGGGGCTGCCAAGCAAGTTTGAAATTAACCTACATTTTGCAATTTGTACAAGAATATAATTAGATTCCTTCTCCAGAGGTAATCCATTAATGTAATCGATGATGGTAGTTACTCAGTATGTAGCCTTAAAAAATTGCTGATGCCTCATAAAAACAAACATTTGCCTGGTAAAATTCTCTGCCCAGGACTAGCCATTGATATGTTTTCTTTTTGTATGAGACATGGTATCTCCTCTGCAGCAGGCTCACTTAGAGACAGCAGCCAGAGCTGCTCCCTTGGGGGCCGGAAGGGTCCCTCAGTCATCACACCTGTGAAGTGGAGGGCTGTTGCTGCTGGTGGGAGGCGTGGAGTTGCAGGGCTTTCACCATCAGCTAGCTCTCCCATGCTGGCTAGCCGGTGCTTCCCATGGCTGACCATGTGATCCAGCCAGCACTGCTACTGCCATACAACTTAACTCTTTTACTTTATTTTTTTAGTAGATGTGTAAGTATGTATGAATTCGGCATCGTGTGAACTTAGGGGAGCCACTTCCTTCCTTCTTCTTCCGCCTTGTTTCTTCCTTCTCCTGCCAGGAAGCATTCTCTAGCCTTGGGGTGTTGTGGGTCTCCAGTTGTCCTGCCTTTAACGGCAGGCAGGCTCATGCCCCTCAGGGACCCTGAGCCTCCCCTCGGAGACTTGTGGGGATATATCAGTTGGGCCCTAAACCTGGGAGCAAGAGGCTAGTAATGGAGACATCGCCCCCCTGGTTGAGAAAAACGTGAGGAGGTCATCTGAGCACAGCTGTGAGCTGCCATCTCTAATAACCAGGGGAAAGTGGATGATGTCAGTCCCTGCGTTGGAAAGTTCTTTTGAGTGACTTGGAGCAGATAGAGAGAGTGCGTGGTGATTTGCACGTGATGATCCCGGAGGAACTTGTCAATTCTGAGGTTAGGTCTCCGTTCTCCTCTCTCCAAGGAAGCCCCTCCTGCATGTCACTCTCAGCACTCTGTTGATTTCATATCACAGTCACTGACTGTTGTGCTTGTCTAGCCGAAGGCGAGGGGGATGTCTTATACACCTTTTAGTCTCAGAGTCGAGTATGATATCTGGCACGTAGTAGGCATGAAAACATTTCTTTAAAAAAGTTGCAGAGTGTGAGAGTGGAGTTGTTGGATGCAGGGATAGAGCAAAACATCATGGTGCTGACTCAGTTGTTGAAAGTAGAATTGCTATTGTCAACTGGGCGAGCTCTGTTTTGAGGAAGAAATTTCTCCATTTTCCATATTAACTCTGGAAACCTTTCTCCACGTGACGGCCGCACCGTAACTCTTCCTCCATTTCGGGCTCGTCCTTCTTGTGGGTTCCTATGCATCTCAGCACAGACAGATGCTGGGAGCTAGACTGTGGGGGTGTTATAACTTCTGCATCCCACTGGGGTATGTGTTCTGCCAGGGAGGAGTCTGGGCCTCTGGTCACACAGATGCTTCTAGGGTACTTGGTGTTTGGAAGGTCCAGAGTACTTTGACTTGTACCTCTGCTGGTTGAAAGGATGTTGAGGATTCTGTGTGTCCCTGAAGTGTATGTGTGTGCCTATGTGCTGAGTGCTTCAGTCATGTCTGACTCTTAAGACCCTATGGACTGTATAGCTCACCAGGCTCCTCTGTCCATGGGATTCTGCAGGCGAGAATACTGGAGTGGGTTGCCATGTCCTCCTCCAGGGGATCTTCCCACCCCAGGGATCGAACCTGCATCTCTTACATCTTGCGCATTGGCAAGCGGGTTCTTTACCACTAGCGCCACCTGGATTCTCCACCAAAGAGAATTCTCTCTTTTGAAAAATAGGCAGCACCTCATTCAACTTCTTTGACTTCACTGTGCCTCTGTACCTGTCTCATGAAGTGGCCCCCACACAGAATTTCCAAATTGTGGTCCCAGAATCACCAGCACCAGAATCACCTGGCTGGGCTTGCAAAATATCCGATTCTGGTCCTGCCAGTTCAAACTGTTGAATCTAAGTTGTAAGTAGGGCCCAGGAATCTGCATTTTAGCAAACTCTGACAGTTATTCCTATGTGCTAGCAAAAAGTTGGCTAACTCCTGCCCTAGGGCATGGGGGAGTTGATCTCCTGGGGAGCAGTGGTCCTAAAAGATGTCTGGTCCAGATGGGGCCAAGGGATAGTCACTGCTCCTTTTCCACAGCCTGCTTCTTGCTGATCCATAGTTATATATAAAGCTGGTGATATGCATTGTTGGCATTAAAGTATGAATAAGATGATGCCTCTGTCCTGTATTGTTTAAAATAAGATGTCTGTGTTTGTACATGAGTCACTTTAATACATGATACATTGGGACAATTCAAATGCCGTAAAAGACAGGGTGAAGAAGGGAGCATTTTAGGGGTTAGGATGATCTGGTGAAAGTTTAATGGAGGTAGGATTCAAATTGGACCTTGAAGAGTAGCTGGGACTTCCCAGGCACACATGGGAAATGAAGACTTTCTAGACTGATGGAGCCGTGTGAGCAAACTTCTGGAGGCAAGGAGGATACTGGGATATCTGAGCAGTGGAAGGAGTCCCATGTGGCTGGAACAGAGAATGTGTGAGGCTTAATGATGGGAGAAGAGACTGAAGGAGGAGTAAAACTCACATACTTTAGGACTCTCCTCTGTTGGCCAGGGGAGAACTTGAAACATTTTCTAGTAGGATCAGATATGATCACACCCTCTGGGAACAAAACCTGGTCCAAGGGTTTGCATGACCATCTATTTCCCCACATTTGAGTAAAAGTGTTAGTCGCTCAATTGTGTCTGACTCTTTGCGACCCTATGGATTGTAACCTGCCAGGCTCCTCTGTCCATGAAATTCTCCAGACAGGAATACTGCAGTGGGTAGCCCTTCCCTTCCCTAGGGGATCTTCCCGGCCCAGGGATTGAACCCGGGTCTCCCACGTTGCAGGCTGATTCTTTACCGTCTGAGCCACCTTTGGGAGTGGTCACCACATTTGGGTAATCACCTGCAAATTGGCACTTGCCATGGGTATTTGCCATCTGCCTCAATAAGGATTAAATCATGAGCTGCTGATCTTCAACACCATTGCAAGGAGTTCAGGGTGGAGAGCAGAAATGAGGCACTCTGTGCTCCGGGCAGGGGGGAAAACTGGTTGGACAGGTCTTCAGATAGGTAGGTATTTTCAGGAGGTGATTTTCAAAGCCTAATTCTTGTATCTCCTCACATCTAGGAAAGCACTAAAATCCTTTATGGTGACAATTGTTTCTCGTGACTAGCAAACCTTCACGAGACTAGTAGAAAGAAACCTTCTGGAAAAACATGTGCTTGATTGCATGTATTCCCCCTTCACCAAAATCACATATATGGTGTCCTCCCCCTCTGCCTCTTTGGAGCAGTCTCTCAGAGCTATCTGAGGTGCTGTCTCCTGGGCTGCAGTCCTCATTTTGCCCCAAATAAAACTTAACTCACAACTCTCAGGTTGTGCATTCTTTTAGGTTGACAGGGTTAATAAAGTCCTTTATTCCCTTTGCGTCATCTCACCCCTCAAGCCCTCAGAATTCTAAACCATCTGTACTCTAGTTCATGTGATAGAGCCAAACCTCGGTGAGAGAGGAAAGGACGGACCAAGAAGAGAAACAGTTTGGTCATTTCTGCGTTGTCCACCGCACTCCTGGAGGGATAGGCTTGGGAGGTGAAGAATCCACGACAGTATGTGTTACCAGAGGCACGTATACTTGGCTTTGCAGCGCGTGGTGTGATTGCTGGCAGCAGGAGCAGCTAATTTACCTTCCTAATTAGGCAGATATTCAAATGAGTTGGCACTCCCTGAACGCATGCCACCAAATTGCAAGGCCCTGTCAAAGAAACCGTATCCATCTTCATGTTAATATTAATTATTTACATTCATACTAGTTAGAGTACTCTGGAGCATTAGCATTAAGAGATCTCCCATCAGCCTGGCTTGTATAGCCAATAGGCTCCCAGCTGGACATCTCCATTTGTGATTGATTTTTTTATGAAGCTGGGAATAATCTCTACCACATTTAGAATCGTTGAATCAAGGCTTCTGATTTGTTGTGGTAAGGGATATGTTGTTACATTGATAATAGTTTCCTATTTGGTGTAGAATTCTTGCTCGAAGGCAGATTTCTCTGTGTTGCAGCATATACAGTAGCGTGGGAAAGCCATTTGTGGTTCTAATTCCCTTTTGAACTTTAGTTTCCAGTAAAGTACAGTCAGATATGAATGACGGGATGTATTCTAAGCCCATATGTAGACAGGACAGAATTTATAACCATCAGTAAAAGCATTCATCTTTCACTTATTCATTTTATAGCTAGAAGCAACTTTGGAGATCAACTAATCAAACTTTATCATTTTAGTTATGAAGCCAAAAGAAAGTTAAGGATCTGGAGTCTGTAGTACTAAAAGTGTGTTGTCGGGTACAGGCTAGCCAAGGGTAAAAAGAAAAGTGGATTAGAACCCTGAAAACTCTCTGAGGATCATGCCAGGTTGATTGTCTGTATATATTTTAGTCACTATACTTCCTCAGTTCAGTTCAGTTCAGTCACTCAGTCGTGTCCGACTCTTTGCGACCCCATGAATTGCAGCACGCCAGGCCTCCTTGTCCAACACCAACTCCTGGAGTTTACCCAAACTCATGTCCATTGAGTCAGTGGTGCCATCCAACCATCTCATCCTCTGTCATCCCCTTCTCCTGCCCTCAATCTTTCCCAGCATCAGGGTCTTTTTAAATGAGTCAGTTCTTCGCATCAGGTGGCCAAAGTATTGGAGTTTCAGCTTCAATGTCAGACCTTCCAATGAACACCCAGGACTGATCTCCTTGCAGTCCAAGGGACTCTCAAGAGTCTTCTCCAACACCACAGTTCAAAAGCATCAATTCTTCGGTGCTCAGCTTTCTTTATAGTCCAACTCTCACATCCATACATGACTACTTCCTACAGGTCCATAATGGAGAGGGTACTCCTACTTGCTCCTTAACAATTGTCCATTGAGCCCCAAGAAATTGCCGGGCACCCTTCAAGATCTTTGGATAACTGATGGACAAGATGGGCTTAGTCCTTTGCCATTTGCATCTTGTATTTCCCCCAGACACATGGCGCTTTCTGCTGGCTTCAGGCCTGTCGTAGACCCAGCTCAGCCTTCCAGATCCTGGGTGTGTGATGTTCCTTAAGCTTGCCTGCTGTTTGGTTTTTTAATGAGAGCAAATCGAAGAGCACAAGAGGCCTGTTCTCCTCTCTGTGTAATCACCAGCGAGAGTTGAACTGGATGAGAGCGAGAGAGACAGAGCAGAGCTGCAGTGATGCTCTCCAATTCCAGCTTCTAAATGTTCTCTGGGAGGCTAGCCAAGCAAACACCCTCACCCCCAGACCCCTGTGAAGGATGGGAGGGGCTGGATGGAGGGAGCTCGGAGCTCGGGAAGGGTTTGTAATGAGGCGAAGAGGAAATGGAAGGGTTCCCCAGCATCTCTTGCATTGGCATGCGTGTGCTTTACCACTAGGGCCACCTGGGAAGCCCCCTCCCCTGCATCTCTGATTAAACCACTCCCAAGTTTGAGAAGTTACAGAGGTCAGGTGAAGGGGAGCTAGACAAAGGGGGAGATGGGTAAGAGCAATGTGTGAGTGGTGATGGGGTTCCCAGAGCCCTCAAGAGGAGTTCTGAAAGTCCTGAGGAGAGCTTGTCTCTCCCCTGGACACAAATAGACACTCCCTGCGGGAGGGGAGGCAGGCACTGGCCATCACATCAGTGCCCTGTGCACGTGCTGGAAGAAGGTAACAGAGCCAAGTCAACTGCCTGGGGCCTGCCTTTTCCCCACAATACAGATTATTTCAAAGGGATTGTCTCTGTCCCTCTAAGAATAATTGCAGCATATGGGATGGGTGAGGAGCTAGAATAAAGTAACCCAGAGTAAGGAAAGGCCTGGGAAGGAAGCTGATGAGACACAACTTGAGAGCAGAAATAATCCATGAGAAAACTATTAAACAAAGTAGAAAAGAAAAACAGGTAAATATTTATCTGATGCTCTGATGGGGGAAAGATTTTCTAAGCTTAAGGGAAATCACAAAGGAAAAGATTGATAGGCTTGTCTACATTCAAATCAAAAGCTACACAGCCCCCAAATTAATGAAAAATTAAAAGGCAGAGAAACCTGAGCAAACGCTTGCAACAAACACAATAGGCAAAACATGAGCTTTTTTAATATGGTGAGAGGGCGCACGTATAGATTCAGAGCCCAAAAAATACACGCATAAAGGCTTCGACAAGGTGGCCCAAGGGAAGTCGAAATTCGAATATACATGAAAAATGTTCCATGTAACCAAGTAATCTGAGATGTCAATTAATATAGTAATATCATATTTTTTATTTTTGGCCTAACAAGGTTAAGAGAATGCTCATTCATTGTTGATGTGTTAGAGGGAGATTAAACTGATATAAGGTTGCTTGCGGGGCTTCCCTGGTGGCTCACTGGTAAAGAATTTGCTTGCAATGCAGGAGACATGGGTTCGATACCTGGGTTGGAAAGACCCTCTGGAGAAGGAAATGGCAACTCACTCCAGTATTCTTGCTTGGGAAATCCCATGGACAGAGCAGCCTGGCGGCCTACCATCTAGGGGGTCACAAAGAGTCTGACAGGACTGAGTAACTGGGCACACACACCCACAATATTACTTGAAATATATTTGGGTATATTTTTCAAAAGACAGCATGTTCATATCCTAAATAATTTCACTGAAGGGCTGCTATCCTAAGGGAATAGTCTGAAATACACATAAAGTTCTATATTCAAATTGTTCATCACTGAAAACCAATAATGATCATGATGCTCAAAAATGGGGTAAGAGTTAAATTATGGCTCAGTCATATGGTAAATGATGCTGTAACCAGCAAGTGGGATGGTTCTGCAGAATTTTTAAAGCTGCAAAGAAATGCTTATATATTGAATGTTAATTGAAAAAAGCAAAATGCAAAATTATAAGTAGATTCTTTCCAGTTAGAATGTTGCAAGGAACTATATACACATATGTAAGGAAAAGGTTACAAGGAGCTAAACCAAAATGTTAACAGTGGTTATTTCCACGTGGTGAGATTATGAGTGATTTTTTTAAACACTTAAAAAAAATTTATTCCTATAAGCATGCATGATTCAGTGAACTAAAACAAGTAATAACAGCAAGAAAACCAGATACTTCATTTGAAAGTAAAAGAGGAGGGGTAAATAGAGTACTGTAAGCTGGGGACAGGGCGATGTCAGTGGAGACACCTAGCTGGGGAGCTGAGTCAGCAAGTCGTGTAGCTGGTCCCCAGGGTCGGAGCCCAATCGTAGGACAGGTTGTAGATGCAGTAAGTCTGGAAGTCCAGGAGCAGATCTGAGTCCAGGCTGGAAAGGCCTTACTTCTCTATGGAGGCAAAGGACTCAGTGCAGGGTGGTCCATGTTAGGACCTCCCGGGCTTGGGAACAGAGGCCACCAGGCTGTCCATGGGAGACTGCTGCCCACCCCCACCCGGTCTGACTTGAAAGTGAAGGTGTTAGCCTTTCAGTCGTGGCTGACTCTCTGCCACCCTATGGACTGTGGCCCTCCAGGCTCCTCAATCCGTAGAATTTTCCAGGCAAAAATACTGGAGTGGGTAGTCATTCCCTTCTCCAGAGGATCTTCCTGACCCAGGGACTGAACCCAGGTCTCCTGAATTGCAGGCAGCTTGGATGGCAAAAAGGCCATCCTTTGCTGTGTCTCGACTGCGTAAAACCTGCACCCCAAGATTCTCTGGACTGTGGGAACAATACCTGAGCTACTGAAGTATCAAGAGAAAAAAATGTGCAGACTGGGAGTGTGAAGAGCCATCGGTGGGGGAAGTCACTTCTCTTTGTGATGGTGGCAGTAAGTGAACCTGGGCAGGTCACAGCAGAGGGTGACTGGGCAGTCCCCGGCCTGTGTGTGCCTTTGCACGTGACTTGACCTGGTCACTCTTAGCACCAACAGAGGCCTGTGTTCCCCACCCTTCCCCGAGACCAACAGTGTGTGCATGCTGCCAGGAGTCTGGGTGGCAAGGGGCGCTGTTTGTGGTCAGGGAACAGGGGAAATTGATATGTCCCCTGGGAATAGCTGAACCTGTCTCTGGACTTCTCAACAAAGGGCTTTAACTAGGTGACATCACCAGCTATATGTGCAGCTTAGCTCTTGGGTGTCAGGATGTCTTTTCTTTGCCTAAAAAAGCAGAGATGGATAGATGCTTCACAATAATCACGACAACTGAGAAGAGCCAGTGGGAGCTGATAGAAGCTTCATTTTTTTTAAATATGTGTGTGTAGCTGACCTAAATATCCTGACTTCATTTCTGGATCCAAATGCTTGTACTTGTGTGTGCACACAATACCCTTTTTTCTCTAACATTTTCTTCACATCTGAGGGTTCACTGGAAAACAGGCTGTCTTAGTTCAGGCTGCTATAACAAAAACATGATAACTGGGAGGCTTAAACAACCGATGTCTATTTTCTCAGTTTTGGAGGTTGGAAGTCCAAGATCAAGGTGCCTACAGATGTGGTCTGGTGAGGGACCATTTCCTGATTTGCAGATGGCTGTCTTCTTGCTACGAACGTCTTCACATAGTGGAGGGCAGAGAGAGGGAATGGTTCTCTTTTCTTGTAAGCACAAAGGCCATCATGAAGGTTCTACCTTCATGATGTGGCATGACTACCTCCCAGAGGCCCTGTCTCCAAAACCCGTGACATTGGGGGTGAGGGTTTCAGCATATGAGTTTGGGGGGCACCCAATTGTTCAGTCCATAGCAAAGAGCTTGAGACTGAGCTTCGCATGCAGAGAGTTTATTGGGAAATACCCTGTGAGGGTATTCGAATGCCATTTTTTTCTGCCATGAATTCTACTCCTCTAGTTAATAAAATGTAAATTTTGGGGGTGGGGGAGGGGGAAGCCAATAATTCAAATTCATTACCATTAATATTAAAATCCACAAAGCATAGGATTGGATCTGCTTTGTGTGTGCAGTACTAAGAAGGTATACCTTCCTCCTAGAAGCTTCTAAGTTTCTGTTAGAGTGTTTACTGATTAAGCTTCTAAATCTACACAATCTGTCTTCAGGGTCATCTGGACCCTGGGACAAGTTTCAAGAGATGATATAGTTTATGATGAACTGAAAACAACAATAAACCAATAACAACGTGAACCTAGTAACATGAGCAGCAATACCTTAAAAAGTCCCAAGATGCTGGGATATTAAGTCATAAAAGTGGAAGATACCCTTCTGTCTTCTGTGGGTTGTGATACCTTCTACTTTCCCCAAGTAGAAAGTTAATGATTTTCTCTGAGCAAAGGAGGACAAGAATTTCGGTGAGCAGAAGTTTTACTTTTGAGAATATTTGGGAGCAAAACATTTAAATTGATTGAATTGCATTTTCACCCCAAAGAGAATAACCATCAGAAGTGAGTTCAAGGTACATTTCTCTGTCTTTGGCAAACACCACATGGGTTTTCCAGCTGTAAGCGCCTTCTGTGATCATTATATCAGCAGATTGCCTTCTTTACCCTCCACTGCGCTGGGTTGCTGTGTTCTTTTTGTTTATTCATGTCTCTGTTTTTCTCCTCCTCCTGGTGATTGGGTATTTTGCCAGCTTTTGAAAAGTTCTCTGAGAGGTGGGTATTGGCAAGTTTGCTCTTGGACTTCCTGCCCTGCATCTCTTCTGGGTGGAAAGCCCTTTCTGTGAGGTCAGAACATTGTCACTTCTTCTCAGATTCCTTTTTGATACAAAATGAGTTCCTGCTTCCCCTGAGTCCTCTCACCCCGGAAAACAACATGGCAGACTATTCAGAATTTATTTGACTTCTCGGCTATCAAGCTCCAGCAAGATTTGGGTGTACATGGTGATGCTGGTTTCCATCAGATCTCTTTTCAAAAATTTTAATTTTTTAACACCATAAACATTTTGTATTGGGATATAGCTGATTAACAATGTTGTGGTAGTTTGAGGTGAACAGTGAAGGGACTCAGCTATACATGTATATACATGTGTTTGTTCTCCCCCCACACCCCCTGCCATCCAAGCTGGCACATAACATTAGGCAGAGTTCTTTGTGATATACAATAGGTCCTTGTTGGTTATCCATTTTAAATATAGCAGTGTGTACGTGACCTTCCTGAAGTCCCTAACTATCCCTTCCCCCAGGCAACCGTGACTTCATTTCTTAAGTCTGTGAGTCTCTTCATCAGATCTCTTTTAAAATAGCTTTGCCTTGCCGCCTTCAGAGTAGTGCTATCCAATAGAACCATGATGTGAGCCATATAGTTAATTTTTAATTTACGAGTAACTGCCTTAATAAATGAAACAGGTGACATTAAATTTAATACTGCATTTTATTTAACCCTATATATCCCAAATAATCTCACTTTAATATCTCACCAACATAAAAAATTATTAGTGAGGTATTTTACATTCTTGATTTTCATACTAAGTCTTCAAAATCTGTTGGGTACTTCACACTTAGGACACATTTGAATTTGAGTACTAAATTTTCATCAGAAATACTTGATTTTATTTAGAGTTCAAAAAATTTACAATGGGAAATGTGGATTCACATATCCAATTTGTTCGAAACGTACTTAACACTTTTTAAGAACTAAATTGAGTACCCCTCTCAGGTCAGTTTTCTTTATCCATAGTAATAAAACTGGTTTATCAGTGAAGAATGAATTGATGTGATTTTGAAACAAAGTGAAAAGTAGTCCTACCAAATAAGGCTGTGTTCAATGAAAAAAGATTTCATATTACTTTCATTTTTAAATTTAAACTTAGGTTTGGTGAAAGTCCCATCACATTGGGACTTCCCTGGTGGTCCAGCGGTTGAGGCTCCCCTCTTCCACTGTGGAGGACATGAGTTCCATCCCTGCTGGGGAGCTAAGAGCCCCTGTGCTGCATGGCATGGCCCAAAAATCCAAAATAAGCTAACTAAATCTGAAAGAAAAAAAAATTGTGTCAAATTTAAAATTCACCTTCTCAATCACAGTGGCCACAATTCAAATGCTCAATTCAATCACGTGGGGCCACTTTAGAATATTTAAAGCCCCGTCAAATTGAAAAGAACAAAATTATAGTGATTTTTTCCCACTATACCTCTCTGTGTGGCTGTTTTCAATGGTTTTGTTTTAAAGGCGCACACGTGTGTATGTGTGTGCATGCCTGCATGTGTGTATGTCTGCATTAATTCCATTTCTGACTTGTTGTCTGGGACTATAACTGCTGTGTCTCTACCTTTTAACTGCAGTGGGTTTTGTTTCCTTCCTTTCTGATACCATTTTTCATCTCATGCTCCATCCAGCTTTTTTTATTTCCCCTCTCTTCTGCTTTCCTTTCTGACTTTCCATCATGAACGAGTCACAAAGGGTAATTTTAAGAGAATAGAATTTTTTTTTTTAGGGCAAGTTTTAGGATCACAGCAAAACTGAATGGAATGTATAGAGATTTTCCATGTACCTCATCCCCCCCCACATTTGTACCCACCCCCATCATCAGCATCTCCCACCAGAGCGGTGTACTTGTTCCACTTGGTCAGCCTACACTGATACAGCCGTATCACCCAAAGTCTATAGTTTACCTTAGAGTTCACTCCTGATGTTGTGCATTCAGTGGTTTTGGACAAATGTCTAATGAATGTATCCATCACTGTAGTATCATACAGAGTATTTTCACTGTCCTAAAGCTTTTCTGTGTTCATCTTTTTAAATAATTATTTTTTGTATTGAATAATTTTCAATTCCCAGTAGTAAAAAAAAAAGGTAGTGTAGATTTTTTTCCCTCACTCCAAAGTAAAATGTAAGCAAACTTAAACAACTAAACCCTTGGAGCCCTCGATTGATTTCCTTTTCTTGAAGGTCATGGACTAACAAAGGGGGAAAACGTCCCTGCTACTGAATTCATCTGAGATCCGCGGGGCACTCGGTGTTGGGTTTTGCTGAGAAGGCTGCTGGGATGGTCATTTGTTTTTTCACTCTGACCCCAACAATTGACTTCTGTTTTGAGATGAAAAAGAACACAGAAATCTCTCAGATCTTCTGTCCTGGTACAGGGCAGAGAGAGGTCAGCTCTGCTTTGTGGGGTGATGGTTGCCATGGGAAGTGATAAACAGCATCCTAGCCAAGGATGTGAGATGTTTATGAAGCTGAGGGACAGGTCATCTAGGACTGGGTGTTGTCACTGGACAAGACCTGGGGGGAGAGGGAACTGAGGCAGGGCCCTCAAGTTAACTTAGGCCAGTAGATGCGTGAGCTTGAGCAAGTCGGTCTCCTCCTTGGGCCTCAGCTTCCTTCCTCATCGTCAAACTGAGCTGTACCTTGTGTGCTGCCTCCACCGTATCTGCCTGTGAGACCAGATCCACTTCTCAGAGCACTCGTTCCTACTGCCAGGTGGCACTCAGTTACAGAACTGAGAAGAGGTAAAATCAAGCAGGTCCATTATTAAAAGCAATAGGGAGGAGGGAGAAAATAGTTAATGCATCTCCATGTTCCATTTTTCACTCCCCAAATAATTCACGCCTGCATGAGTCGTTTTTGCTTGACCTGTCATGACCTAAACGTGTATTCACCAGCAGATACCCACACACCCACATCGTCCAGATGCCTGGCCCAGTTATGGCCTGACACTCTGAGCTTTCCTCTGCAGCTGGCAGCAGAGGCAGACTGGGGCCTCTTGGGATGTGGATGTCTTGGGAGCATTTCGCATAGTTCATCTTACTTAGTTTGCCAAGTGTTTATTGAGTTATCTACTTACTTATCTTTAAACCTATGTTTTTAAGCTCATATTTTGTGCCAGGTCCTGAAATAAGCCTTTTATAAAGATCAGATCATTAACTTATATGTTAAGATAAGCAGATCCTTTTAAGAAAACGTCACAAACACAGTTCTTATTATCCAGAAACTCAGAATACTTTGAGTTGCATAATATGTCTGCAGGAAACAGTTAAGAGTCCAAGGCATTTTTTTTTAAGTGCATAAATGATCATATAGTCAGTAAGTGCTTCAGACATTCAGGGAGGGGAGAGATCATTTAGGACTAAAATTAAGTCATGAAGGTATTTCTCATACGTGGAGAGGAAGGAAGATAGTTTTTTGAGTAGGAATAATATGGGTTAAAGTTTTCGTTACGATCAACTGGTAGGTATATGGCAAGTAAAAGATACACAGGTACGATGTTGAAGGAACAGATCAATGACTTCAGGCTTCAGATCGGGTGACTGAACCTAGTCAGGCCGTTGGAGTAAGAAGAACAGTGATCGTGGTTTCCGTTTCGGGGGAGGGAGTGTTTGTGATGATGACATGGCCCCTTGGAGACGCTTGTGGACGCCTGGACTGCAGTGTAGTTGAGAAACTGAGGGAGGAATACAGACTTGAGAGTCATGGAATAGAGGTGATCGTGAAGTCATAAGATAGGATTTTGTTTCCTAAATGAAAGAGGAGCGTGATGCCTGGAGTCATTCGAAGTGCACAGGGCTTGCGCTTGGGGGAAGAAGGGGTCAGCAAAGGGCACAGAGAAGGGATAAATGGACACGTGGGAGGAAAGCAAAGAAAAGCGTCATGTGGAGGGATCAAGGAGTCAGGTTTCCTGGTGTGGCCGACACCTGTGCCACCTGATGGCGAGAGGTGAACAGAAAGGCCAGAGGCAGAGCCCAGGGTCCTTCTGGATGAGGACGAACAAGGGACTTTGTGGAAAGAGGTCTGTTCTTTGTTATGCTCGCTGGTAATTTTGCTCAGAGACCTGGGTGTTACATGATTGCTACCAAGGGCTGAACTTTCGAGTACATTTTATAAAATAGGAAAACACAACAAAAAAGGCTCTGAGAGCCTATTGAGTTTACAGCATGGAGAGGAATCACTGAAGTCTCAGAACTCTTCCCCTTGCCTTCTGAGCATCCTCTTCTGCAAACACTCTCTTTTCTGCAAATACTGTGCGTATGTTTTCACTTGTCCCCAAGCTCAGATGCAGTCACACTGCTCCTATCAGCCAGCGTCCCAACAGAGCTCCACATTATTTGGGAGTGTCTAGATTTGCCAGCTGAAATAGAGGCAAGAGAATCAGCATGCTATGAGCAGATCTGCTTCCACACCTTCCCCAGATCCATATTCACTGTGTCCAATGAATTTCATTATGGCACATGACTGAAATGTCACGTGGAATTAGATATAAATCCAGTTCCATTATGTAAACAAGCACCATTTTGATCTCATTCCAGAACCACCATCAGACTGGAAAAGGGTTAGGAGGTAGAGATGGAAATAATACATTTTGGGAAATGATGTTTTAGGGGTTTTTTTTTGTTGTTTCCTGAATTCTGATTAAACCTGTAACTTCTGGAGATTTCTACTGACTCAACTAGTGTCCGTCTAGCTTTGGTTTAGCCCAGCCTACAGTTTATCCAAATATGTTTCTGAAGGGGTTGATTCTGAGTAAGAATCAGATTCTTGCAGGTCCTAGATATCAGTGAAAGAATGGCAGCAACTTCTGTCTGTTTTTGTTGATGCTCATTCTGCTGGAGCCATGCTTATTTTAGTTCAACTCAAATCGTATCATCAAATATTTATTATTCCCTGAGTAAAATGGAATTGAAAAATACTTATAGGTGAGTGACCCCTTTCCTTACATTGATGGAAGTGGCAAGTTTTTCATTCATGATTTCAGCAAGTATCTTTCAGGTCCAGTTTATCAGGCAGAGTGTTGTGGGGGCCACAGAAGGCTATCTGGGGGTGGTGTCCATTCTCCAGGAGCTTTTAGCCTATATGGAGAAACGAGAATAACGCAAAGAAAAGGATTTAAAAATAATCTGGCTAAATATATAAAGCATGTTATAGTATAGCCTATGTGCTTAGGAATTCAAAGTAAGTTGAATAATATTAAGTGATGCAGTGAACAGAGATGGCTGGTTGGAGGGGGTCAAGTCATGAACCGGATGGACTACGTGGCCAGTGGATAGTGCACCGAGGGTTTGAACGCAGCTGTTGCTGACATGAAAGGCGGCACTTCTTCGGGGCCACCTCACCAGCATGGGAGCCTGGGTGTGCAATTCTGGGAGTGCTCCCAGGAGGAAGGAACTGTGTCCGAGGAATTGTGAATGTCGAGTCCAGAAATGCTCAATCAAGGAAGGAATTCTGATTTGAATAAGGGCACAGGGTGGTGGAATAATTGAAGAAGAAATCTGAGTTTGGAAGGTGCTTCAGAGTTCTGCGGGTCCCATGGAACCACTCCCAGGCCTCAAGTGGAGGGTCCTGGCTACCACTGCCTCAGCCTTTTGCTGGAACCTGATACATCATCCGTGTGAAATAGGAGTGCAGCGAACCTACAGGGCCAGCCTTCCTGGTCCTTATCACTGCCCACTGCCCAGGCGAAGGCTGCCAGGTTACATGTGGGACACTCGGTTACATCTGAGTTTCAGATAAACAACAAACATGTTTTTAGTCTAAGTATGTCCCCTACAATGTTCGAGACATCCTTACACTAAACTTACTGTTTATCTGAAATTTGACTGTAACTGGGCATGCTGTCTTTTTGTTTGCTATTCCTGGTATCTCTGCCCCAGGCTCCTGCCTTCTTTGGGGACAGGTTTCTGGCTTGCTTGCTTCTCCTCTTGCACCTGAGTCCAGTCTATTAGGCAGATTAGTAGAGGTTCCAGGCCACTCTTACGGCACTCATGCATTAATTTATTGACTCTCCATCCTAACCCTATGAGTGTGTGTGTGCTAAGTTGCTTCTGTCGTGTCCAACTCTTTGCAGCCCTATAGACTATAGCTCACTGGGCTCCTCTGTCCATGGGATTCTCCAGGCAAGAGTACCAGAGTGGGTTGCCATGCCCTCCTCCAGGGGATCTTCCCAACCCAGGGATTGAACCTGTGTCTCTTAGGTCTCCCACATTTGCTGGTGGATTCTCTACCATTAGCACCACCTGGGAAGCCCAACTCTATGAGTAAGTACTATTATTATCATTCCATTGTCTAGATGACACAACGGAAGTACGGAGAAGTTAAGTGACATGTTCAAAGTCGCGCAGTGAGAGGCAGAGGAGGATTTGAATGAGGCAGCCTGGCTCCAGAAGCACAGCGCTGTGTCACTGGGACAGCAGCAGGAGGAAGTAGTGAAGCATGGTGAAGGAAAGAAAGCCTGGTGAAGTCGAGGGAGCCCTTCAGGTCCTGGAGCCCAGAGGAAAGAGAAGAGGGTGGCGTGGCTGCTGTTCCCGTGGGGACAGAGCAGATGCTCTGTGCCGCCTTCCCTCAGCCCTCGCGAGGCCTCTTAACAGCATCCCGGCCCCCCTCTCCCCAGCCAGAGGCTCCTGCAGAGCACTGGAGATATGCTGCTATTCCACCCCCTGCACCTCCCCAAGATGCGTGAAGTCAGTTTCTCTTCCCCACTACTGTGCTTTAACCATCTTCATCAAGTGGAGCCCTGACCAGCAAGCCTCAGGGTTTCCAACAAACCTTTTCCCACAGGACAGGACCCAGTGGATCTAATCTCACTACGATCTCCACTTACGGGGGACATTTCTCCAAACTCCAGGTCATGGGAAAGGAAGATCCACCTTCACAGACCTTTACTTTTGGTGTTTCTGTAAAGGGTCAGCTTTAACAGTCTCCCTTAGGCGTCTTCTGCTGGCCATGCCACCAAGTTCAGCCCTGAGGATATAGTGATGGGTAAGAGACTCTCAGTCTAACTGGGATGGGGCACCCTCCCTCCCCAAGAAGGTAGCACTGTCTTTGCCAGAAAATTCTATGCCAGAGTCAGAAACAAACAAACATGCAAACACAAACATCCCACAGGAATCAGAGTTCAGTTCAGTTCAGTTTCTCTGTTGTGTCCGACTCTTTGTGACCCCATGGACTGCAGCATGCCAAGCCTCCCTGTCCATCACCAACTCCCAGAGTCCACCCAAAACCATGTCCATTGAGTCGGTGATGCCATCCAACCATCTCATCCTCTGTCATCCCCTTGTTCTCCTGCCTTCAATCTTTCCCATCATCAGGGTCTTTTCAAATGAGTCAGCTCTTTGCATCAAGTGGCCAAAGTATTGGAGTTTCAGCTTCAACATCAGTCCTTTCAATGAACACTCAGGACTGATTTCCTTTATGATGGACTGGATGGATCTCCTTACAGTCCAAGGGACTCTCAAGAGTCTTCTCTAACACCACAGTTCAAAAGCATCAATTCTTCAGCGTTCAGTTTTCTTTATAGTCCAACTCTCACATCCATACATGACTACTGGAAAAACCATAGCCTTGACTAGACGGACCTTTGTTGGCAAAGTAATGTCTCTGCTTTTTAATATGCTGTCTAGGCTGGTCATAACTTTCCTGCCAAGGAGTAAACGTCTTTTAATTTCATGGCTGCAATCACCATCTGCAGTGATTTTGGAGCCCAGAAAAGTAAAGTCAGCCACTGTTTCCATTGTTTCCCCATCTATTTGCCATGAAGTGATGGGACCGGATGCCATGATCTTAGTTTTCTGAATGTTGAGCTTTAAGCCAACTTCTTCCCTCTCCACTTTCACTTTCATCAAGAGGCTCTTTAGTTCTTCTTCACTCTCTGCCATAAGGGTGGTATCATCTGCATATCTGAGGTTATTGATATTTCTCCCGGCAATCTTGATTCCAGCTTGTGCTTTATCCAGCCCAGCGTTTCTCATGATGTACTCTGCATATAAATTAAATAAGCAGGGTGACAATATACAGCCTTGACATACTCCTTTTCCTATTTGGAACCAGTCTGTTGTTTTCTGTCCAGCTCTAACTGTTGCTTCCTGACCTGCATACAGATTTCTCAAGAGGCAGGTCAGGTGGTCTGGTATTTCCATCTCTTTCAGAATTTTCCACAGTTTATTGTGATCCACACAGTCAAAAGCTTTGGGATAGTCAGTAAGGCAGAAGTAGATGTTTATCTGGAACTCTCTTGCTTTTTCGATGATCCAGCAGATGTTGGCAATTTGATCTCTGGTTCCTCTGCCTTTTCTAATACTAGCTTTAACATCTGGAAATTCACGGTTCACATATTGTTGAAGCCTGGGTTGGAGAATTTTGAGTATTACTTTGCTAGAACTGAAGCATGTGAGATAAGTGCAATTGTGCAGTAGTTTGAGCATTCTTTGACATTGTCTTTCTTAGGGATTGGAATGAAAACTGACCTTTTCCAGTCCTGTGGCCACTGCTGAGTTTTCCAAATTTGCTGGCATATTGAGTGCAGCACTTTCACAGCATCATCTTTTAGGATTTGAAATAGCTCAACTGGAATTCCATCACCTCCACTGGCTTTGTTCATAGTGATGCTTCCTAAGGCCCACTTGACTTCACATTCCAGGATGTCTGGCTCTAGGTGAGTGATCACACCATCGTGATTATCTGGGTCATTAAGATCCCTTTTGTACAATTCCTCTGTATATTCTTGCCACCTGTTCTTAATATCTTCTGCTTCTGTTAGGTCCATACCATTTCTGTCTTTTATTGAGCCCATCTTTGCATGAAATATTCCCTTGGTATCTCTAATTTTGTTGAAGAGATCTCTAGTCTTTCCGATTCTATTGTTTTCCTCTATTTGCAGCAAATATGGCAGGTAGGAACTTCCATGGTGGTTCAGTGGCTAAGACTTCGCCATGCAATGCAGGGGGTGTGGGTTCAATCCCTGCTTGGGGAACAAAGATCCCTCATACCTCGCTGCCAAAGAATCAAAACATAAAATAGAAACAATATTGTAATGGATGCAATTAAGACTTAAGAAAAATGACAAAGGGGCCTGGTCAGTGTATGTGGACTGATGTCCAGGGAAACACGCGATCTATGCAGCTGGGAATGGGCCGTGATGCAAAATGCTACTGGACAGGAGCAGGGGAACATGAGAGGGTGAAGAAAGTGCAAGGTTCTCACAGCTCCTGAAGTTCTACGGCTGGAGACACTTAAATGAACGTTTATTGACAGGACCTACTAGGTACATGATGTAGAGTTCCCAGGTAACTCCTTAGCCTGCAAGATTTCTGCATAAGTAAAAATTATTAACACATGAAGCCATAATTATTAAGTAAAATATCGACAGTAATAACTCCAGAGCAAACTTATAAAACAAAATTAGAGTGTTTATTACCCCAGGTCTAATTTAATTTATCAACCCTGAATTGTAATTAACTGTTTGTTACAGTGAGTCCCAACACACAGTCCTCTGTCCAAGGTTAACACACTCTCATTTCTTTAACTTATTAGTAGACTTGACCTTAAGGTGACATTTTTTCTCAGGCTGCCTCCCCCTGGGCTTTTCATCTGAGGATGTCAGTGGCTGCACCCTGGAACTCACGTGTGAGGGGCAGCAAGGTTGCCTGTTCCCAGGGGGTAAGGGAAGTCACTTCTCTTTGAAATTTCAATCTACTTGATGCTTCTTTTTATCATTGAGTTCTTTTACTTTTCGCTTAGGAGAAAGACTTTTCTCCACGATTTCTATTTGCTTAAGGCTTAAGAAATGGGATGCTACTCTTTATTAGCATTCTTTTTCAAGCTGCTGTGAGATAACAAGAGAAGGATTTTGTTAAGCTAGAGAACTGACTTGATGAGAGGCAGCTGGTGAGACGGAAAGAGGGCTCCGCTGTGAGCATGTTGGTCTGTAGGCCCCTCTCCCTGCTGGGCTGACCTGGGGGCAGGCACCAGGTCAGGATGGAAAAGATGCTGAGGAATGGGGACTTTTGCAGTAGGAGCAGCTGGCCTGCACTTCCACGTGAAGTCTGGACTTCCATCTCCTTCCCCATTTGGGTGTCTGAGCCCTGTCTCCTGCATAGCAGCTCTGAAACCCAAACTGCTTCATCTTCTAATATTGAACATGTTTGCTGTTCTCAAAAGGAACAAGGCAGCCATGTGAAACTGTGAACTCTTCAACAATCCAAAGGGAAACCGGTCAAGATGTGAGAGTAGTTCTAGTAGTAAAGTTGAGAATCGAGATAAGAATTCCTTGGGCCTGTATTTCTGTTCCCGTGGACTTGATCTCTATCTGGACCTTGGAGGTAGAAAGTAGACTGTTCCATAGATTGAAGGTACAGGTTTAAAGCTTTGTGATAATCTTAGTCGCTCATGTGTATCTACTAAGTCTACACATCTCCTGGAGCTGTTTAGCTTTTGCATCTGTATAATTCTTGGATTAGAGACGCAGGATGTAAAAACTGAGAGACCATGGAGACTGTCTAGTTCGGTCTCTTTCCTGGAAGTCCAACCACGTTAAAGGGTGTCCAGAGTCAGTAGTGGTACAAATGGAACCAAGTGTCCTGACCCTCCATCTAGGGCTCTTTGCTGGTTTTGTCCACTTGCCCAGCTTCATTCTCCAGGCCCTGGGAGGCTGACCTCGATGGGTTGCATTACCTCCACTCACTAACTCTCAGCTTTCCATCTGGGTTTGGCCAATAGGAGGCATGGCCAAAAATGGAAGAGGCCAGAGGAAAGAGGGGTGGTCTCCATCAATACTGTGCCCCACCTTCTGCGTCCTCCAGTGCAGCGGTGCTGGGTTCTTCAAGGCACGGGTCCTGCCAGGGAGCCCTCTTCTGCTGCTCTGGATCTTCCCAGCCTCACAGTTCCCTCCTCTTGTCCATCATGGCAGTGATAGAGTCCCCGTCATTGCCAATCCCTCAGTGCTTCACTGTCCCTTAAATTGTGCATAGAACTGTTAATGCCCTCCTAAAACTCCCTTCAGTCCAGTCCTTTTGAGTATGTTCTCCATACCCTGCTAGGTCCTTACGGTTCCAGGTGCTTCCCTCCTCCCTGGGCTGTTGGATCTTAAGTCAGCAGCCTCACCAGCTCCAGGCTTCTGCTCATTCTAATCCTCTGTAGCAGGTGTAGCTTGGTTTACACAATAGCTGTGCTCTGGAAAATGCACTAAGTTACACATGTATTAAGTTGAACTCCTATTTTTTCTATACTATTTTTCATTTCAGACATACATTTTCCCTTCAGTTTTGAATGCTTTTACAATGAGTAGTAGCTCCTAAGACTAGGGACCTATAATCCCACCACAAACAGAGCACTTGGGTCCTACTAAAGCCTGCACTTGGGTCCCAGGCAAAGACAAAAGCCTCTTGGTAAAAGGACTTCCGTCACCCTGTCTCCTTATTCTTTTCTGCCTTCCAACTTTTTGCTTATTGGTGAGTTTGACTTTTTGCCTTTCAAAATGGTTCCAAAAGTGGGGCTCATCTGGACTCTACTAGTAAAGTAGAGAAAAACAATCCTGATAGGGAGGAAGGATAATTACTTTGTTGTTGTATTTTTTGACTTTGCTTATTTTTATTGAGGCAACATTGATTTATAATGTTATATAAGTTTCATGTGTACATTGTATTTCTATATCTGTATACCCTACAATGTGCTCACCACCAAAAATTTATTTTCCACTTGTCACCATTTAGCTGGTCCCCTTGACCCATGTTCCCTCCCCCACCACCCCTTCCTCTCTGATAACCACTATTATGTTCTCTGTATCTACATGTTTGTTTCTGTTTATTTTTTAATGTTTGATATGAGTGATGAAATCATGTGGTAAATCTAACTTATTTCATTTAGCACAATACCCTCCAAGTCCATCCCTATTGCTGCAAATGGCAAGATTTCATTCTTTTCATGGCTGAGTAATACTTCATTCTGTGTGTATATACATAGACACACATATATGTATGTGCGTGTGTGTGTATACACACACACACTAGTGTATTTGACACTGGTCTTCAGTTCAGTTCAGTTGCTCAGTCATGTCCAACTCTTTGCAACCCCATGGACTGCAGCACGCCAGGCCTCCCTGTCCATCACCAACTCCCTGAGTTTGCTCAATCTCATATCCATCAAATCGGTGACACCATCCAACCATCTCATCCTCTGTCATCCCTTTTTCCTCCTGCCTTCAATCTTTCCCAGCATCAGGGTCTTTTCCAATGAGTCAGTTCTTTGCATCAGGTGGCCAATGTATTGGAGTTTCAGCTTTAGCATCAGTCCTTCCAATGAATAATCAGGACTGATTTCCTTCAGGACGGACTGATTGGATCTCCTTGCAGTCCAAGGGACCCTGAAGAGTCTTCTCCAACACCACAGTTCAAAAGCATCAATTCTTTGGTGCTCAGCTTTCTTTATAGTCCAACTCTCACATCCATACATGGCTACTGGAAAAACCATAGCCTTGACTAGACAGACCTTTGTTGGCAACATAATGTCTCTGCTTTTTAATATGCTGTCTAGGTTGGTCATAACATTTCTTCCAAGGAACAAGCATCTTTTAATTTCATGATTGCAGTCACCATCTGCAGTGATTTTGGAGCCCCCAAAAATAAAGTCTGTCACTGTTTCCATTGTTTCCCCATCTATTTGCCAAGAAGTGATGGGACTGGATGCAATGATCTTAGTTTTCTGAATGCTGAGCTTTAAGCCAACTTTTTCACTCTCCTCTTTCACTTTCATCAAGAGGCTTTTTAGTTCTTCTTCACTTTCTGCCATAAGGGTGGTGTCATCTGCATATCTGAGGTTATTGATATTTCTCCTGGCAATCTTGAATCCAGCTTGCACTTTATCCAGCTCAGCATTTCTCATGATGTACTCTGCATATAAGTTAAATAAGCAGGGTGACAATATACCGCTTTGACGTGCTCCTTTCCCTATTTGGAACTAGTCTGTTGTTCCATGTCCAGTTCTAACTGTTGCTTTTTGACCTGCATACAGATTTCTCAGGAGACAGGTAAAGTGGTCTGGTATTCCTATCTCTTGAAGAATTTTCCACAGTTTGTTGTGACCCACACGTTGTTAATGATGTCTTTATAGATCTGTCTCAGGCAAGTGAAACAAAAGCAAAAGTGAGAGGGAAACCATTAGAATAATGAAAAGTAAACAACCAAATGGGAGAAATGATACATCTGATAAAGTGTTAATATCCAAAAAATCTGAAGGACTCATGCAACTCAACGACAAAAAACCAAGCAAGTCAGTTAAAAAAAACAGGTAGCAGTGCTTTCTTTCTTAAGAGGGCAGTGACCTCTCTTGTGTGAGTGGCATCTGAGCATGGGAGCTTGGGCATCTCCAGCAAAGTGGAGAAGAAATGGGGGTGGGGAAAGAGCGTTCAGAGGTGAACCCTAACAGGTGATGCCCATGAGGCCAAGTGCCCACCAGTGCTGACTTGAGGTTCCCGTGAGAGACAGCTCCACTCTCCTCGACTTCTTCATTGCTTTCCTTCTCACTTGAAATTAGAAGCTTGTTTATTGTAAATAGAATTCAAAAGGGATGATTGAGAGAACTGAGTCCTAATTTTCACAGTTCTTAGATTCCAGTGTCTAAGTAAAGGTGACCCAGTTTTAACAGCAGCTGAAAAGTCAAAATCTGGACTTATAAAATATGAGTCAAGGGGCAATCTTTCCCCATTGTTGTTGGTGTTTAGTCATTACGTCGTGTCTGACTCCTTGCAACCCTATGGACTGCAGCACAACAGGCTTCCCTGTCCTTCACTATCTCCTGGAATTTGCTCAGACTCATGTCCATTGAGTTGGTGATGCCATCCAACCATCTCATTTTCTGCTGCCCTCTTCTCCTTTTGCCTTCAATCGAAGTCTTATCCAGTGAGTCGCCTCTTCACATCAGGTGGCCAAAGTATTGGAGCTTTAGCTTCAGCATCAGTCCTTCCAATGAATATTCAGGATTGGTTTCCTTTAGGATGGACTGGTTTGATCGCCTTGCTGTCCAAGGGACTCTCAAAAGCTTTCTCCAGCACCACAGTTCAAAAGCATCAATTCTTCAGCACTCAGCCTTCTTTCTGGTCCAACTCTCACATTCCTGCATGAGTACTGGAAAAACCACCTTTGCTTATATAGACCTTTGTCAGAAAAGTGATGTCTCTGCTTTTTAATATGCTATCTAGGTTTGTGATAGCTTTCCTACCAAGGAGTAAGCACCTTTTAATTTCATGGTTACAGTCACCATTTGCAGTGATTTTGGAGCCCAAGAAAATAAAATTTGTCACTGCTTTCACTTTTTCCCCTTCTATTTGCCATGAAGTGATGGGAATGGAAACCATGATCTTAGTTTTTTGAATGCTGAGTTTTAAGCCAGCTTTTTCACTCTCTTCTTTCACCCTCATCAAGAGGCTCTTTAGTTCCTCTTCAGTTTCTGGCATTAGCGTGATATCATCTGCATATCTGAGGTTGTTGATATTTCTCCTGGCAATGTTGATTTCAGCAAGCCCGGCACTTTGCATGATGTACTCTGCACATAAGTTAAATAAGCAGGGTGACAATATACAACCTTGACAAACACCTTTCCCACACTTTTTTGCTTCACAGTAGGAAAAATTCTTTATATTCCCTGAGTATTTCAAATCACTGACTCTACCCCAATAGAGATCAGGGAAACTTCATGTGTTCCCATCCACTGTCTTTAGAATAGCTACCACCAAAGTGGAGAAGTAACTGTGGGGTCAAGAGGCGGATAGGATTTCATATACAAAGGCTGATTGGGCACATGATTTCAGGAGCATAATGTCAGCCTCTGCCTGTGTCTTTGTCATTTTTCTCTGCTCCTGGCAGGGTCTCTGCCAGTGGGATCCAGGCCCCAGAGGCAGGGCTGCGGTTCTGTAGCTGACTCCTCTTCATATTGGAAGAAGAGGGGGTGTGTGTGAGAAGCTGCTTAGTGCCAAGTCAGAGTCCAGCCTTCAAGAAACTGAGGTACTTTGCTTATTGTTGATTTTATTAAGACTTTGGGATTCTTGAAGAGTTGGGTCACAGGAAAGAAAAAGGCTGAAGAGCGGGGACCAGAAATAGTGGTTTTCAAACCTTTGATTTCATGAACAAAATCCTTCCCCCCTAAAAGGGCAGCATTGGATCCCTAATCAGTCTTATCATTTATGCAGCCCAGGGGAGCCCAAGTGCCACCTGCAGTATGGTGGAATAAAAGTGTTGCCTCATGCAGAAGGGCCCCTTTCACTTGAAGATTTGGAATGAAGAGTCAAGTAGGTGATAAGTAATTTAAAAAACACTATATTGGGGGCTTCCTTGGTGGCTCAATGGAAAAGAATCCACCTGCCAGGGCAGGTGACACAGGTTTGATCCTTGGTCTGGAAAGATCCCATGTGCCTTGAGCCACTAAGCCCGTGCTCTAGAGCCCTTGAGCTGCAATTACTGAGCCCACATGCCCTAGAGGCTGAGCTCTGCAACAGGAGAAACGGCCACATGAGAAGCCCATGCATTGCAAGTAGAGAGTAGCACCCGCTCACCGCAACTAGAGAAAGCCCACATGGCCACAAAGACCCAGCGCCGCCAAAACAAACATGATTTTCAAATGAATAAACACAGATATAAAGTAGAATGCAAAACTCAGAAAGTAATCCTGTATATGTTTAGATAAAACCATGAGACCTCAGAGAAATTCTACACTTACTCTGCCCACTTTGGGGTATTCCTAGAGGTATGCCTTCATTCTCTGGAGTGTTTTCATTAAAAAATTACAGAAATGCTATAGCGTGATTAGTCGCTCAGTAACTCTTGGTGACCCCATGGAATCCCCTCTCCATGGGATTCTCCAGGCAAGAATACTGGAGTGGGTAGCCATTGCCTTCTCCAGGGTGAAATTCTATAGAGATGAGGCTTAAAATGGTTAATGAAAGATAATAGGAAAGAAAGCTTTAAGATTTATTAAATTGAAAAGAAGATCATTTATCATAATGTAAGTGGTGATCCAAGTTCAGCCTTAGTCATTGAAAAGAATTGAGAATTTAATTCTATAATTAAAAAGAAACCCAAACTTAATGAACACATTCCTTGCAGTCAAAAACTGGTAGAGTGCAGCCTGATTTCTGCATAATTGTTTTGTTTGGGGTACAGAGTTTTTGAAATACAATTTGCATGTCGGTTTGTGAGGGGGAGGGAGTGGATGTGGTCTCCTCCTCCTTGCCTTTTTATGTTGTAGAGGCATTCCCCTGGGCTACCCTTGAACTGATCAAATTCTAACCTAAAGCTGGCTTCCCTGGTGGCTCAGATGGTAAAGAATCTGCCTGAAATGCTGGATACCGGGGTTCCATCCCTGGGTTGGGAAGATCTCCTGGAGAACGAAATGGCTGCCCACTCCAGGATTCTTGCTCAGAGAATTCCATGGACAGAAGAGCCTGGTGGGCTATAGCCCATGGAGTCACAAAGAGTAGGAGATGACTGAATGACTAACACTAAGATAAAGCTAGGATGAAGCAGGGGACGGAGTTAGAATCTTTGTCTGCAAGAAAAGAGATCATTGGAGTATGGGTGGAACTTGTGGATAGTGGGGAAAGGGACAGATCAAGCACAGAAATTGTGGATGTAGAGGAGGGCCTCAAGAGCAGACACTGTCAATCACTTGTGGTCCAAGGCTAACCAGACATCAGGATGGGAAATCGAAACCCAGCAAATAGTTGAGAGCAGTGAGTAACCATGATCATCGTCTCATCTCCCAGAGTCAGAGCTCCTGCTGTGCTCCAGGCCCTCATTCATCTGTTTCCATCCTTCTCATGATTCCAGGGGATGGAGCAAGGACCAGGGGATGGAAAGTGGAGTCCAGTGCTGGAGCTCCCAAAATGAAAAGGTGGGAGAGATAGGGACCATGTGCTCCATATATCACAGCTGTGTTTTTGGTTGTTGTTTTTTTCTTTCTTTAAAAAAGTCACTTACTGAGTTATGATTGACATGCAAAAAGCTGTATATTTTTGATGCTTACAATTTGAAGGGTTTGGAGATAAGTATACACTTATACCAAGGGCTTCCCTGGTAGCTTAGCTGGTAAAGAATCCTCCTGCAATGCAGGAGATCCCGGTTCAGTTCCTGGGGCCGGAAGTTCCCCTGGAGAAGGGATAGGCTACCCACTCCAGTATTCTTGGGGTTCCCTGGTGGCTCAGACAATAAAGAATCCACCTGCAATGCAGGAGACCTGGGTTCAATCCCTGGGTTGGGAAGATCCCCTGGAGGAGGGCATGGCAACCCACTCCAGTATTGTTGCCTGGAGAATCCCCATGGACAGAGGAACCTGTCCTCCTACATGGACTCCATGGGCTACATTCCATGGTGTCACAAAGAGTCAGCCACTACTGAGTGACTCAGCACAGCACAGCATACACCTGTGAAACCATTACCATTGTATATGCCATAAACCTATCCATCATCTCTAACAGTTTCTTCCCACCTTATTTATCATTGTCATCATCATCTTATGATAAGAGCACTTGATATAAGTGCTCTCTTACCAAGTTTGTAAGTATACAATATATTTTTTGTCATTTGATTTTAGAAATTTTTTTTATTGAAATATAGTTGATTAACAATGTTGTGTTAGTTTCAGGTGTAAAGCAAAGTGATTTAGTTTTGCATATATATATATATATATATATTCTTTTTTTGCATTCTTTTCCATTATAGGTTATTACAAGATATTAAGTATAGTTTCCTGTGCTATACAATAGCTCTTTGTTGGTTATTTATTACAGTACATTACTGTTAACTGTGGGAACTGTGCTGTACGGTAGATCTCTAGGATGTATTCACTTGTGTAATTGAAACTTTGCTGTCTTTAATACCTCCCTGTTTTCCCTGCATCAGTCCCTGGAAGCCACCATTCCATCCCTGTTGCTGCCATCTTTCAACCTCGCATGTATTAGTGGCAATAGGAGCAATTACCATTTTGTATTGCAAGCATTGTGGAATCTTATCTCTTAGACCAGGAAGAATCTTGCTAGGTTGTCAGGTCCAGCCCCCCAATTCCAAGAAAATAAGGTGTCATTATCCATGGCCCTCAAGGCAGCTCAGGCCAGAAAAAAGGCTTAGACACTTAAGAATGTTAGGGTGAAAGGGACCTTAGAGGTTTTTCAGTTCCTTCTCCTAATTTACAGACAAAGGAACTGTTTCTAGAGGGGTCATCAAGGAGAAGAAGATAAAGTTAGAACCTGTTTGCTGGTGGCTCAGATGGTAAAGAATCTGCCTACAATGCAGGAGAAGCGTGTTACATCTCTGGGTTGGGAAGATTCCCCTGGAGGAGGAAATGGTAACCCACTTCAGTATTCTTGCCTGGACAATTCCATAGACAGACGAGCCTGGCGAGCTGCAGTCCACTAGTTCACACAGAGTCGGACACGACTGAGCACAAATGCACACAAATTGCAAGCCAAGCTGTTTGTACCACACCAGGGACCCTGAGCCATCTTTTAAAAAAGTAGCCTCACCTGGTGAGTCCATTTGAGTTGCATGTTTCTGTTTGGGTTCAGATGTCCACTTGTTCAGGCTCTGATTGGAATCTATAGAAAATCAGGTTTGGTGCTCTCTTGCTCCCTCTGCTGGCCCTCAAGGCTGATTTCCCTGAAATTGACATAGACACTTGGGCCATGAAATGACTTAAAATAAAATGGAGGCATGCATGTGGGTTGCTTTAGAAACAAAGCAGAAAGCTAACAGGCAAAGCCAATCCAATGGAAGCTTTAATATATATATGTATACATATAAATTATATTTCCAACTCCTTCACCACCCCCCACCCCCCACCTCCTGGTTTCTCTTGGCTACACACAATGGCAAAGCAAAACTGGAAAACTTGAAAAAAAAAAAAAAAGTTGACAGCGTTTCTATGATTCAGCCAGCAATTTGCTACGGTATCCAGGGAGACAGCTTCTCACATACATTAGCATAATGTGAAATGGCAGCTAGAACCAGAATTTACTGTCTAAGCAACTCAGCCTGAACAGCCGTTGACGACAATGCAATTTAAAGGAAATCCAAATATTAGGCTTAAGTGACTGATACAGCCCTGAAACCTCTTCATTTTAAGCATATGGGGTCCAGTTTTTTCCTCATTTGATTCCCCATTCTTGGGACAGATGACTGGAATTCAAGGTTAACAAAGAGAGATACTGTGGCCAGCTGAGACGCAATATAGCATTCAGCTAGCCTCAGCTCACTCCAGCCCTGTTAGCACCAAAGTACATTTTCTTTCTTGATTTTTTTTTTTTTTTGAGATTTTCCATTTCCATTGATATCCAAATGCTGACATTTTCCTTCCTGTATCTTCCCTGTGAGCCTTGACATGAGAATGTATCTCCTTGCTCTCCTATTATCTGGACACCAAGCCACTGGCGATAGCAGCACAACCTTGAAAAGGGTTTTGTTTCTCAGCAGGAGAACCCAGTGAGCCTGGGAAAGACATCCCAATGGGTGAGACTCCTGAGAATTCAGAGGCTGTCCTGGCTGGCACTCTTACTGACCTCTGGCTTCCCCAGCATCCCTCTGGCTCCTCTTTTCCCTTCCTCTGTCTGTATAATTTCCTGCCTTGAGTGGAGGATCAGGCTCCGTGGAATGGTGCCTGACATTTTCCAGGCAGATGAGACACATGGACACAGGTGGCGGTTTCCCAGGTTCGGTCTTCCAGGTGATACCCCTCCTAATCTCCCTCCAGTCTACCACTTCTGTGACAGCTGATGCCAGACTTAGAAGTCCCAGATGCCCCAGAGGCAGGACCTCACCCATGATGTGCATGCAGATCGGAGGATGGTGGGAGGGATGGGAGGGACGGAGTCCTCGGTGCACACGGACTCAGAGAGTGTAGATCATCAAGACCCCACCCCCACAAAATCTTGCAAGTGGACACAGAATAATAATTTTAGGCTTTGAGGCTTATCTACAGATGATAGGGAATGATCCAAGGATGTGGGTTTTCAGTTTGTTAGAGATGAACACAGAACCTGGCTGCCCCTCCATGGGAATTTTCCCAGTGGTCTCTGCAATTGGGAACAGCTCCCAATACTATTCTCACCTCCAACACCAGCTGGAAGTTTACAAACACCCACAGTCTCCCTGGTGGCTCAGATGGTAAAGGATCTACCTGCAAGACAGGAGACCCAGGTTTGATCCCTGGGTCAGGAAGGAAATGGCTACCCATTCCACTATTCTTGTCTGGAGAATTCCATGGACAGAGGAACCTGGTGGGCTATGGTCCAGGGAGACACGACTGAGTGACTAAACACTTTTTTCAAGGTCTCTCTTAGCATCAGTAATTCACTAGAAAGTCGCACAGAATGTTCTGAAAGCGTTATACTCATGGTTATGGTTTGTTACAGTGGAAGGATACAGAATAAAGTCAGCCAAGGGAAACAGCACAGGGCTCAGAGTCCAGGAGAGCTCCAAATATGGGGCTTCCAGTTGTCTTCTCCCTGTGGAGTCATGGGAAGCACCACTTTCTTGGCAGTGTATGATCACATGCATGAAGCACTGCCAACCACGGCAGCCCATTGAGTCTTGGTGTCTGGAGTTTTTATTTGGGCCCCATCATCTCGGCAGAGTTGACTGACCTCATGGTTGACCTTAGTCTCCAGCCCCTCCTGAGGCTTAGCTGATGCCACATGACCCGAAACCTGAAGTCTAGGTCACCTCATCACACTACGCTGCATGACCATAGTCCCCAGGCAGACAGACCTGTATTTGGTGTTATATTCCTTGAGCTTAGAGAATTGCCTCCCAGAAGCCCATGACAAAGGCCAGCCTTCTCTTTGGGCAAGGTTGATTCCTTACTATGCAGCCTGTCTATACTGCTGAGCCAGCTGCAGAATCTGTTCAGTTAAGGCTGAGTGTTCCTGATCTGTGTGAGACAATTGGCCATTGTGAAGGTAGAAGTGAAAGAACCACAAATGAGTGACTGAGAAGAGAAAAAAACTGTACTGGGAAGAAAGAGGGTCTGCTCTGAAAACATGAACTGCAATATTATGTATGAATAGAGCAGGAGACATGAAACCCAAAGGGTTTGTGAAATACTGTTTTAGGTAGTGATTTATTCTTTGATTTTGTCCACAAGGTGTGTGTTAAACCAAGGATAAATATATCTTAACCTTCAAGGTTGAGAGCTAGTTTTTCCAAAAAAGCAAGATGAATTGGGGTCCATAGGTATAAATAATTTGCTCTAGAGTCAGTAGAAGCATTGCTTTCTCTGTACATCCATTCAGGCAGTAGAGAAATCAAGGGCATAGGATGAAATGGGTTGTGCTTTGTAAGCATGTCAATAGTAATAACTATCATAATTATAAACAATAATGACTGCCATTTATAGATGCTTCTAAGTGCCAAGTACTGTTAGATTATTTACCAACATTATAACATTTAATTATTTGAACCTCTCTATGGGATAGGTATTATTATCTGAATTTTATAAATGTGAAAATTGAAACTTAGTGTGGTACTTTAAGCTAAGTCAATAATAGCTTAAAGGCTTATGAGTGACAGAGTTAAGACTCAAACCCAAGGCTTTCTGACCTTAGTTGTCTAGACTTAACCTGCTACAGGTCCTTAGATGGATATGATTAACATGGTCTACAGGGTAGAGGTAAACCTCTGGTTTATGGTTTGATGTTTAATGAGCTCATTTTAATAATGACTTCAAAAGACTACGTGGGAATTTCCTGGTGATTCAGTGGTTAAGACTTGGTGTTCTTACTGCTAGGGGCCCAGGTTTGATCCTTGGTTGGGGAACTAAGACCCTGAAAGCCAAAAAAAAAAGAAAGAAAAAAGATGATGTATCTGCTAATACTGAGGCTAGGTCCACGAGGAGCTCAGGTTTCTACATGAAAGGCTTTGGAAGGGCCAAGGTGATGAGATGGGAGGGAGGGGTTGGGAGACAACTGACTTTTATGGCTTCATGACAGTGAAACACACTTAACCTCCGACTTAGCTCACAGCCAGGAGTGGCAGGTTCAGTTTGTTCATCTACACCAGGAGGGAGGTATAGGCATCTTGCTAGGATGGGATTCACAGATTAAGAACATAAAACAGAGGTGGGAATTCTCTAGATTCATGCTCCCCGAGACCAAGAAGAGTGTCTCATTTATTGTTCTTTCTCCAGCATCTAGCACAGTGAAGGGCACCCTGGGGAAGTTTAATGAATCTTGAATGCATGAATGGGTAATATGTGAAGTGGTTGGGTGGGATGTATCTCTTCTGGGATTGAGGTCAGATGAAGGGGCAGGATCAGCTTTTTTGTTGCTGTTGTTGCCATTTTATGTGCTTTCCAAAAGTTCCCAGATACTTTCAAAATAATACTTGATATTGATGTGGCCCTTTGTAGTTTTAAGATACTTTTATGTAAATTATTTCATTTGATCCTTCAGTTCAGTCACTTAGTCATGTCCAACTCTTTGTGACCCCATGAACCGCAGCACGCCAGGCCTCCCTGTCCATCACCAGCTCCCAGAGTTTACTCAAACTCATGTCTGTTGAGTTGGTGATGTCATCCAACCATCTGATCCTCTGTCATCCCCTTCTCCTCCTGCCTTCAATCGTTCCCAGCCTCAGGGTCTTTTCAGATGAGTCAATTCTTCGCATCAGGTGGCCAAAGTATTGGACTTTCAGCTTCAGCATCAGTCCTTCCAATGAATATTCAAGACGGATTTCCTTTAGGATGGACTGGTTGGATCTCCTTGCAGTCCAAAGGACTCTCAAGAGTCTTCTCGATTCTTACAAGATCCTTAAATTTTATAGTGTTCATTTTATATAAATGGAGGGGACATTTGAGGTTCACTGAGATTAAATGACTTGCTGAAGGCTATATAATTCATAAAGGACAAAGAAATTGTGACACCCAAATCCAGTAGTCTTTCTAGGACCCTGGAGATGATGGTGGGCACAGGTTATAATGGTGTTCCTCCAGCCCTTTGACTGCTAATGTGGTCGTGATGGCTAACAACTCTACCTTCCCGACAGAGTTTGATTTTTAAGTGCATTATGGTGACAACAGGTCGGGTTTCTCCAGCTAATGATTCTTTGCTTGCTGGACTAGAGCTCTCCAGTACTGGCCCTGGATATGACTTGGCTGGGGGACTGGGGTCCCCATGACCTTGAGGAGCCTGAGGTTCCCCCTCCTTGAAGTCCTCCTGCTTCATGAACTGGCCCACTTTGGAACATGGTCAAGGCTTCTCATTGCAGATACCTTAACCAAAGTGGTTGTTTGGAGACTGAATGAGATAATGTTTCTCTTAGGTTTCTTGAGAAAAATATTGAAACTTGGAATCCCAAATGGTGCTATAGCTTTGAGCAACTGCTCTTCTTTCTTTTTTTCTCCCCAAAAGAAGCAACATTTTTTTGAAGCTCAGTTAAGTTACAAGGTTGTATTAGTTTCAGGTGTACAGCAGAGTGATTCAGTTATACATATATGTATTCTTTTTTAGATTCTTTTTCATTACAGGTTATTAGAAGATACTGAATATAGTTCCCTGTGCCACACAGTAAATCCTTATTGTTTATCTGTTTTATGTAGAGTAGTATGTATCTGTTAGTCTCAAACTTTTAGTTTGTGCATCCCTCCCTTCCTTTCCCCTTTGAAAACCATAAGTTTGTCTTCTATGTCTGTGAATCTACTTCTGTTTTGTAAAGAAGTTCATTTGTGTCATCTTTTTTAGATTTTGCGTATAAGTGATATCATGTTTGTCTTTCTCTGACTTTCCTCACTTAGTATGATAATCTCTAGGTTCATACATGTTGCTGCAAATGGCAGTATTTCATTCTTTTTAATGACTGAGTAGTATTCCATTGTGTATATATACTGTATCTTCTTTATCCATTCATGGATGCTAGACGTTTAGGTTGCTTCTCTGTCTTGGCTATTGTGAACAGTGTTTCAGTGAACATTGGGGAGCGTATTTCCTTTCAGATCATGTTTTTCTATGGATATATGCCCAGGAGTGGGATTGCAGGATCATATGGTTGCTCAATTTTCAGTTTTTTAACACTGTCCCATATTCAGTTCTTCATAGTGGAACAGCCACTCTTCTGATAAGACTTATTCTGGGATAATATTTTGAGGGAGAATCATGCCATTCATTTTCCTTCTGAGACAGCCTGGAGCCATGATCAGTAACTGATCTCCGTGTTGGCAGAAGGTGTGGCTGAGAGTGAATCGCTCAGCCTAATGACCCTGGAACACTGAGTAGAGAGATAAACCTAGTTTCTGCTGTCCATCAATCTTCTGTTAATAACTCAGAATTCTAGTTGCAGCTGCTTTCTCAGTGAATGGTGTACACATGAAACTATTAGTTATTGAAAACCTTGTATCAACAGAGTGCTCCCGGTGGGTTCAGCTCACTATCCTTTCTATCCCAGGAAAGGTAACTGAGTGGATATTCCTGCTGGCTTTTGGCTTAAGGAAGGCTGTGCAGACCCCCTAGTGGGCTCGGGGGGGCTGCCTCAAGGTTCTGAGCAAATCTTGACACCTCTTGTTATGCTCATGACAAGTCATTGCTGCCTTTAGTCTCAGACCCAGCGGAGTTGTACGGCACTAAGTCATCAAAAGATTGTCATTGTTTATAGAAGATTGTTCACAAACACTGCAGTTTTGTTGATGGTTCATCGAGAAGGTGTCAATTACTTGAAGAAATGTGTTTATAAACTGAAATAAGAAAGGAGACTGAGACCCAAGTTATGGTTTATGTCAATGTTTTTGCTGCAGTTGGGAGTTTTCCGAAGGTGTGACTTGTCCGGATTCTTTTCCTAAAACTGTTCAAAAGCCCCTGTGACCTGCCTCTCATTCCCCTGAAATCAGGTGATGCTCCCAGGGGCTTTGTGTTTGGCCAGGTGGAGAGAAGTAGGACCTGAGGGGTGCTGCCTGTCTCCTCTTGCTGCCTCAGGAGGTGGGTAGAGGGGAACAAGAACGTGACATCAGAAAGACTCTTTCCTCCGCAGCTGATCTTGAGCTAAAAGCACCATTGACTCGGGCAAGGTAGAGAAGGAGGGAAACCCTCCATCCATCCTTGGTCCTTTCCCCAGATGTCTGGTCCTCCTACTTGCCTTAAATTTCTCTGTTTAAAGGTTTTTCCTGTCCCTCCTAATGAGGAGCTCAATAATTTGTTAATTTACTTCACACTGTCATAATAGGGGCTTGAGGAGTTATTCCTACCTAAAGTATGGGCTTTACTTTCTAACTGAGAACAGAGAGTCTCACATAGCTCAAAACAAAGATGGTGGGTTTCAAAACCTCAGTGATGAAACTGATGTTCTGATGGCAGAGACCTTAACCAGAGTAGCTGTTTGGGGAACTAAAGGAGATAATGTCTCTTAAAGACTGACTTGAGTTTCTTGAGAAAAATACTGAAACTTGGAACCCTAGATGGTGCTATAGCTTTGAGAGCCTCTTTTCCGATACAGCTTGTTCAGGGCTCACCTACCTTTGGCCTCCTCTTCTTCCATGTTGGGTTGGCCTTGGCTTCAAGCCGACATCTTCCAAGGCACAGGCGTAGATGTGGACATCCCTGGTTAATGTGCTGACATCAAGCATCAGGCTGAAAAGCAAGTCACGTCTGCAGAGACTGGGGTGGTTACAGAGCCCCGAGGCAGGCCTTCTGTGCAGCCGCTCGGCTGGCTTCAGCCCCCGCGGAGCCACACTGTTCTCTGGGCTTTGCTGGATTTCTTTCTCCAGCATCTGGCTGAGCCTCGTAGTTAATTCATGCTGCGTTCTTGTCTGGGTCACGCTTTTCTTTAACAGCCTCTTCAGGGCTGTGCTGGCCTGATTCTCTAGTCCTCCTGCTGTAACTGGGGGAGGGAGGAGCTGGGCTGACAACCATTTCACCCGTAGAAACTGGCTGGTGCCTGCACTTGCATGTGCTGAATAAATATTCTCAAAGCTTCTCCTGAAAGTCAACGTTGGAGCTCTTAAGGGAGTATGAAGCTTGTTTTGCCCAGCTTGGGGGTGGAGTGGGCACTGTGTCCTGTGCCACTCTGTCTATGGAGCGCTACAGAATTACACAGAGGCCCATATTTCTCACTGGCCATCAGTTAGAAATGCAGTGACTGTCTAGACATTCACGATAGGATGGATTCCCCCAGATAGGGTGTATTTATGTCTTTTGATTAAAGAGCTGTGGTCCCTGAAGTACTCGAAGAATTGTGCGGCTTTAGAACCTGGTAGCAGAAGTAAAGGTTCTTGGGGAAACACCTGGTTCAGCTTACTATTTTTATATGGTCAGTCTCAGCTCTGGTTCAAGCTGAGATGCTCAGGTGGGGAATGTCTGTTTCAGGCTCAGAAGTTCACGTGGGCCAATCAGCCCGGGCGAGTCCCTGGTTCGAGCTGGGTTGCTCAGGTGGGCAGTCTATAGTCCTGGAAAGAGGAGACCCCAGGATGATAAGAAACTGACATTCAGGAATTTTCTTTGAGTGCATTGTCTTTTGACACTAAAATTTCATGCAGTTGTGTGTTGTGTGCTAAGTCGCTTCAGTCACGTCTGACTCTTTGCTACCCTATGGACGGTAGCTTGCCAGGCTCCTCTGTCCATGGGGACTCTCCAGGCAAGAATACTGGAGTGGGTTGCCATTCCCTTCTCCAAGGTAACTTCCCAACCCAGGGATTGAACCCTCGTCTCTTACATCTCCTGCATTGCAGGTGGGTTCTTTACCACTAGCGCCACCTGTAATTGAGCAACATACATATTCAACCACCATTTAAGGTTGTTCTTGTCTGTCACATATGTTTATCAAAAGTAGTTTTGTTAGTTTTTGTTAGTTTTGTTAGTTTCATTGTTTTCATTGTTGCTGTTTTTACCATTCTCCCTGAAAGCATCATTTCTAATTAAAATATGGACTTAAAAAACACTGTATAATTCCAGCTGAAGCTTAATCAAAATGATGCAAAGAAAGATAAACTTTCTTTCTAAACCTCCTAAAAACCGAAGCCATAGCTCTTGCTGGCCTGTGCTGCTAAGTGTTAACCATGTCCTTAGTGCCATGTCATTCTGACTCGAGTACCGAGAAGAAAATGCCACTACGCTTTGGCCACTCAGCCAGCCAGGCAGCCCAGCTGTTCAGAATGAATGCTTCCATGATCATCCTTGTTAGCACCTCCTATGCATTCCAGAATGTCCTGTTTCTATTTCTATACGTTTCTCCTAGACCATCATTATAGTGGGTCTCGGCATAGCCCACAGGCAGCCACTTTGGAGGTTTGCTTGTTCCCAAGTGCTCTAAGGAGAAGGCAACGGCACCCCACTCCAGTACTCTTGCCTGGAGAATCCCATGGACGGAGGAGCCTGGTAGGCTACGGTCCATGGGGTCGCTAAGAGTTGGACACGACTGAGCGACTTCACTTTCACGCATTGGAGAAGGAAATGGCAACCCACTCCAGTGTTCTTGCCTGGAGAATCCCAGGGACGGGGGAGCCTGGTGGGCTGCCATCTATGGGGTCGCACAGAGTCGGACACGACTAAAGCGACTTAGCAGCAAGTGCTCTAAGCCAGGTCTGTCTGACATGGGCTATCAAATTCTCTCCTGGGACTTTGAAGGGACAGTTGATTGTGTCCTTAGTTTGCCTGTTGCCCTGGTAACAGAGGAGTTTTTTTTTTTTTTTTTACTCCCACATCAGTTCCTGGATGAGGCAAATCCCACCCGCTCCATAGATGGCTGTATCCACTTTCCAGTAAGCATTGTTTCTGCATCACTCAGTCTGCTGTGAAGCTGGGGTTGGGAAGGAGGTATGCTTCAAAATCTCTCCATGCTTTCCAACCTTCCAGCAATGACTGTTGGTTGTCTCTACCTTAAGGGCTTCTGGTTTCCTGAGTGGGAGGGTCACAAGGCACCTTCCTCAGGTATTTCCCTGCACTAGTTACTTTCCAACGTTCTCTTTATGAGGCTTTTAAAAAGTGTAAGTGGTTTAGGAGCTGAGGAAGGGTGAGTGGATTCCACTGGTAGTAACCACCACTCGGAGGAGGCCATGACCCTCTTTTCCTGGCACTCCTTCATATTCATTTTCATGACAATCAACATGGAGCTCCATGACCCATTTCTGTAAGCTGGGACCCGCAAGTTGCCGTCGCAAAACAAGGTCCCTTCATCGCTGATCTTGGCTCCAACATAGAGCTCAGTCCAGTGGTTGTCTGTGTTCTTTTATAACCTTGAAAGTGTAACAGTAGTTAACCATGTACTGTTAATAGTGTATACTTAGTAGTGTACTGAGGGTTTAGCCTTTGTTCTGGGTGGTTCTACTAAGTGCATCATTTGCATGATCTCCTTTATTCTTCATAACAGTCCTCAGGGCTAAGTTCCTCTAGTATCCCTATTTTACAGTTAGAAAATGGAGGCTCAAAGAAGCCAAGGAACTTGCTCAAGGTCACACAGATTGCAAGTGTCAGATTTAACTTGCTCTCCCATCGGTCAGGACAGCCCTACTCTGCCTCACTGTAATGTCCTTGGACACATTGTCCCCTTGCTCAGGTCTCCTTGCTCCCATATTTCAGTGTCCAGATCAATACCTGGCCCCAGACAGGAGGGAGCTCTTTATGGCCTCCTGTAGTTCATGGAGCTCAACTGCTTACCACTACTTACCATTCACTACCTTGTGCTGTAGTTCACGTTCATGCTTCTGATCTCTAATTGGGTGGCACATTTTTCAGAAGGCAGTTCCTAGTGCCTTTCGTTTCTCCTGAAGTGATGGTTGTATGTTCCCATATAGTCCATGTTCAACAAATCCTGGTCATTGATATTACTTTAAATTTGAGTCCTTACCTGTGAAGGCGAGCTTCTCTGATGGCTCATCTGGTAAAGAATCCGCCTGCAATGTGGGAGACCTGGGTTCGATCCTTGGGTTGGGAAGGTCCCCTGGGGAAGGGAACAGCTACCCACTGCAGGATTCTGGCCTGGAGAATTCCATGGACTGTCTAGTCCATGGGGTTGCAAAGAGTCAGACACGACTGAGCGACTTCCATTTACCTATGAAGGGAGGAATGCATTTTGCTGAATTGCCGTTGTGTAGCACAATTGGAGGGTTTTACTTATTTAATAAGTCATTTACTTCTAAGACAAAAAAGGAATCATCTGTAGCTATTTCTCTGAAATGATTTATTACAAACAAGAAAAATGATTTAGGCAGCTACAGTCAAATCTATAAATAACATTCAGTATCAACTCTGCTGTCTCACTGGAGAAAAAACAACATTCCCATTTTGAAACCTAATTTGGGGTCACTTCAGCAGAGTCCTGAGGGCCCCTGTGCTGAGGATTATGTCACCAGGCACAACCTCTTTTCTGCCCCAAAAGTCAGGGGTTCTGAGAGCTCCCTTCCAGTCACCTGTCAGGGGGCTTCCCTCACCACTTCACCCAGAGCAGCATATTTACCTCCTTTTGCGGGATGTGACTTGTAGACACAACAGTGGCTTGTGCTAAAAGAGAACATTTTAGCTACAGAAACAACCTTCTCCAACTTGCACAGTCCTTGGGGTATAATGAATGGGACTTCCTTTGTGGCTCAGTGGTAAAGAATCCACCTGCCAATACAGGAGGCACAAGAGACTCGGGTTTGTTCCCTGGGTCAGGAGGATCCCCTGGAGTAGTAAATGGTACCCCACTCCAGCATTCTTGCCTGGGAAATTTCATGGACACGATTGAGCAACTGAGCACAAGTCAAATGCACAAGGGATAGTGAGTGAGAAATTGAGACATGTTTGTAGAGACATTAGGGCACAAATACAAGACTGATCTAAGACATTAAAAAAACCACAACAAAACACAGCATTCTACAAACTGATAATGATTAGCCATCTAAACAGATACTGTTTCAACAAGGTGTTAGCGCTCAATCATGTCCAACTCTTTGCGACCCCCTGGACTGTAGCCCACAGGGCTCCTGTATCCATGGGATTCTCCAGGGAAGAACACTGGAAAGGCGTACCATTTACTCCTCCAGGGGATCTTCCCGACCCAGGGATTGAACCCAGGTCTCCCGCATTGCGGGCAGATTCTTTACTGTCTCAGCCACCAGAGAAGCCACATTCATTGTATCCCAGGGACCATGAACTGACCATTAACTACAGCTGGAGAGAGACTGTGCCTTTGCTATAATGCTCTTGTGTGCTTCGGTTATAAGCATCAAGCAGGTCTGCCAAAGGTTTCTGTGCCCAGTGCTGTCACAGGAACTGGGAAGGGTCCCTGGAAGTCCCTGTCCAAGTATTAGGCCTCTCCCAAGAGCAGACGGGAGAAGGCAATGGCAACCCACTCCAGTATTCTTGCCTGGAGAATCCCAGGGACAGAGGAGCCTGGTGGGCTGCTGTCCATGGGGTCGCACAGAGTTGGACATGACTGAAGTGACTTAGCATGCATGCATGCATTGGAGAAGGAAATGGCAACCCACTCCAGTGTTCTTGCCTGGAGAATCCCAAGGACAGAGGAGCCTGGTGGGCTGCCATCTGTAGGGTCGCACAGAGTTGGATTTTTGTGTAGTAGTTTGAGCATTCTTTGGCATTGCCTTTCTTTGGGACTGGAATGAAAACTGACCTTTTCCAGTCCTGTGGCCACTGCTGAATTTTCTAAATTTGCTGGCATATTGAGTGCAGCACTTTCACAGCATCATCTTTTAGGATTTGAAATAGCTCACCTGGAATTCCATCACCTCCACTAGCTTTGTTTGTAGTGATACTTCTTAAGGCCCACTTGACTTCACATTCCAGGATGTCTGGCTCTAGGTGAGTGATCACACCATTGTGATTATCTGGGTCATGAAGATCTTTTTTGTATAGTTCTTCTGTGTATTCTTGCCACCTCTTCTTAATATCTTCTGCTTCTGTTAGGTCCATAACATTTCTGTCCTTTATTGAGCCCATCTTTGCATGAAATAGTCCCTTGGTATCTTATTTTCTTGAAGAGATCTCTAGTCTTTCCCAGTCTGTTGTTTTCCTCTCTTTCTTTGCATTGATCACTGAGGAAGGCTTTCTTATCTCTCCTTGGTATTCTTTGGAACTCTGCATTCTAATGGATATATCTTTCCTTTTCTCTTTTGCCTTTCACTTCTCTTCTTTACACAGCTATTTGTAAGGCCTCCTCAGACAACCATTTTGCCTTTTTGCATTTCTTTTTCTTGAGGATGGTCTTGATCCCTGCCTCCTGTACAATGTCATGAACCTCCATCCATATTTCTTCAGGTACTCTGTCTATCAGATCTAATCCTTTGAATCTATTTCTCACTTCTACTGCATAATCATTTGATTTAGGTCATATATGAATGGTCTATTTCCTTACTTTCTTCAATTTAAGTCTGAATTTGGCAATAAGTAGTTCATGATCTGAGCCACAGTCAACCCCTAGTCTTATTTTTGCTGACTGTATAGAGTTTCTCCATCTTTGACTGCAAAGAATATAATCAATCTGATTTCAGTATTGACCATCTGGTGATGTCCTTGTGTAGATTCTTCTGTTGTGTTGTTGGAAGAGGGTGTTTGGTATTACCAGTGTGTTCTCTTGGCAGAACTCTATTAGCCTTTGCCCTGCTTCATTCTGTACTCCAAGGCCAAATTCGCCTGTTACTCCAGGTATTTCTTGACTTCCTACTTCCTTGCATTCTAGTCCCCTATAATGAAAAGGACATCTCTTTTGGGTGTTAGTTCTAGAAGGTCTTGTAGGTCTTCATAGAACTGTTCAACTTCAGCTTCTTCAGCATTACTGGTCAGGGCATAGACTTGGATTACTGTGGTATTGAATGGTTTGCCTTAGAAATGAACAGAGATCATTCTGTCATTTTTGAAATTGCATCCAAGTACTGCATTTCATAACTCTTTTGTTGACTATGATGGCTACTCCTTTTCTTCTAAGGGATTCTTGCCCACAGTAGTAGATATAATGGTCATCTGAGTTAAATCCACCCATTCCAGTCCATTTTAGTTCACTGATTCCTAAAATGTCGATGTTCACTCTTGCCATCTCCTGTTTGACCACTTCCAATTTGTCTTGATTAATGGACCTAACATTCCAAGTTCCTATGCAATATTGCTCTTTACAGCATTGGACTTTACTTCCATCACCAGTCACATCCATAACTGGGTGTTCTTTTTGCTTTGGCTCTGTCTCTTCGTTCTTTCTGGAGTTATTTCTCCACTGATCTCCATTAGCATACTAGGCACCTACTGACCTGGGGAGCTCATCTTTCAGTGTCCTATCTTTTTGCCTTTTCATACTGTTCATGGGGTTCTCAAGGCAAGAATACTGAAGTGGTTTGCCATGCCCTTCTCCAGTGGACCACATTTTGTCAGAACTCTCCACCGTGACCCATCTGTCTTGGGTGGCTCTGTATGGCATGGCTCATAGTTTCATTGAGTTAGACAAGGCTATGGTCCATGTGATCAGATTGGTTAGTTTTCTGTGATTGTGGTTTTCAGTCTGTCTGCCCTCTGATGGACAAGGATAAGAGGCTTATGGAAGCTTCCTGATGGGAGAGACTGACTGAGGGGGAAACTGGGGCTTGTTCTGATAGGAACAAGAACAACATCTTGTTCCGATGTTCATGGCATCCGGTCCCATCACTTCATGGGAAATAGATGGGGAAACAATGGAAACACTGACAGACTTTATTTTGGGGGGCTCCAAAATCACTGCAGATGGTGACTGCAGCCATGAAATTAAAAGACACTTGCTCCTTGGAAGAAAAGTTATGACTCCTGAGACAGCATATTAAAAAGCGGAGACATTACTTTACCAACAAAGGTCCATCTAGTCAAAGCAATGGTTTTTCCAGTAGTCATGTATGGATGTGAGAGTTGGAATACAAAGAAAGCTGAGCACTGAAGAATGGATGCTTTTGAACTGTGGTGTTACAGGAGACTCTTGAGAGTCCCCTGGACTGCAAGGAGATCCAACCAGTCCATTCTAAAGGAAATCAGTCCTGAATATTCACTGGAAGGACTGATGCTGAAGCTGAAAGTCCAATACTTTGGCCACCTGATGTGAAGAACTGACTCATTGGAAAAGACCCTGATGCTGGGAAAGACTGAGGGCAGGAGGAGAAGGGGACGACAGAGGATGAGATGGTTGGATGGCATCACCAACTCAATGAACATAAGTTTGAGTAAACTCCGGGAGTTGGTGATGGACAGGGAGGCCTGGCATGCTGCAGTACATGGGGTCACAAAGAGTTGGACATGACTGAGAGACTGAACTGAAAGGGGGCTTTTATAAAAATCTATGACAAGCTGCTTTGTAGAGAGAATCTCATTTTTAAAGTAGGCGATGATTCTCTGTTTTGGTTCATCTGAATGATTCCAGATTTGTTCCAAACCTTTTTCCCTGCATGATGGCCTGTACTAGGAATGCTGAGGGACTGTGGGGGAAATACAGTGAATTGGTGCTGGTGGATGCATTGAGTTTTAAGAAGGCAGAAGGCAGTGATGAGTACTGGGGAGAGGGCTGGTCATTTATGGCGAGCATTGTGTTGGGGTGCAAGCAGGCTGCTGTGGGTGCATCCAGTGGGTCCAATGGGGACAAGCACAACTCAGAGCTGGAAGCATGTAGGTAGGAAGGGGCTGTTGGAAGAAGTCCTTAGGTGTTGCCCTTGGGACTTCCATGTGTTTCATCAGGAGCTGAGAGTCCTGGGGGATATTAGGATATGGGTGGAACCTAATGAACCAACACATACTTGTCAAATGTCTGCTTAGTGCCACCATGCTAAATACTTACACTTACTCCTCATATCAAAGTGTATAAGATACCATCTCCAGAACCCTAACCTCTAGTTGGAGGGAGAAGATGTAAAGAGTCAGATAAGAATCGAAGATACTGACCCACAAAAAATAAACACATTTGGCCTAAATGGAAAAGCTCTGTTCTTGGACTGAAAAATACCAGTTAAGAAATTCAGAATTGGATTCCCTGAGTCATACAGCAAATTCCCACTGTCTATCTATTTTACATATGTTAGTGTATATGTTTCTATGCTACTCGCTCCATTCTGGGTCTCTGTGACAACCTAGAGGGGTGGGTTGGGGTGGGAGGGAGGCTTAAGAGGGAGGGGACATATGTATACCTGTGGCTGATTTGTGCTGATGTATGGCGGAAACCAACACAATATTGTAACTACCCTTCAGTTAAAAATAAATTTTTTTAAAAGCTAAAAAAAAAAAGAATGTTAAGGAAAAAGAAATTCAGAATTGGGAATATCTAAGGGTTTTAGTGAACTCCAGTTTCATAGGAGTCAGCAGTACGAAGTGGCTGCCAGAAAACAAGCACAAGCTTCGGGAATAAAGGCTTGGTGCCCAGGACAGGAGGGCCGTGGGGCCTTGGCGCTCTGCACAGCTGAGCTCATCTGGCGCATGGCACACAGTTCTGGGCATGACATTTCGAGAGGCACATGGAAATGTGGCATTGCCTCTTGTGGGACATAGCCTGGAGAGTGAAGGGGCTAGAAAACACGAATGAGGAACAGTTTACCCTTTCATTCTGCAACAAACAGTTATGGAATGTCTGCCACCTAACCATGACAGGTGCTAGGGATTCAGACGGAAGCTTGTCATCCTTGAAAATGCTACACAAGACCTACTGGTTCTGGAGAAGAAAGGACTTTGGGGTGAAATTTAGACACAACCATGTGGAAGGAGGGTTCTGAAGGGTAAGACAAGGGCCAAAGAATGGACGTGAGAGGGAGGCAGAACTGAACCCCAAATAAGGAAAAGGCTCGGTAACCATTGGAGTGGGTAAGTGGTAAGTTGGCACTCTTTTTATGGGAATATTTTACAGGTCTGCCAAATCAAAAAAAAATTAGGAAACACTGTCCAATTCTCATTCTGGCTCAAAGGCTGTCATGAATTGTAATAATAAGTGCTAAATTCGTGGTAGGCACCACAGATGCTATGGAAAATGATAGAAGGCAGAGACGGCTGCTTTCCTCCCAGGCAGCAGGGGATGTTTCCTTAAAAAAGAAAATATCTAATTTAGGAGCTGGACTCTGGTGCACACTCCTGGATGGGAAAGACTATGCTCTGGGTCTCTGAGGTTGATGGGTGGACGGGCGGGCGGCCTCGGACAGGGGACTGGCTGGAAAGGAGTGCAGTGACTGCCAGGGCAGGTCCCACCCATGAATCCCAAGTCTGACTGAAGTGACCCAACTCACTGAACCAAACCGGGGTGCCCCTGGGGAAGCCGGCTGTGAGCAAATAGCTTGGGTACCTCATAGATTACCCTCTTTGTGGCCGTTGGAGGCTTCCCATTGCAAAGCTCCACGGATTTGCAAGTTCTTATCTGATACCCTTCTGGGATTCTGGCTGTCGAAACCCTCAGAGTTCATGTTCCGTTTAATAACCTTGGATCCCACGCAGGGCTCTATGGTTGTCCAAAAGAGTCACACAAACCCACCCTGGGTAAACCTGGTCACCAGTCCATTTCCCGTGGGATGGAGGGGGGCTAGGGGTGCCAGGCCATACCCACCCATCTTCCTGGGCTCGTGCTCAATGAGGGACTCCAGGTGGCCTGACCTGTATCAGATGCCCATCCTTCCACCTGTAACCCTGATGATGGAGATGGTGCCAGCTCTTCTCAGATCTGTGCTGTACATTCAGGTGGGAGATGAAAAGATAGGAAATTCCCTTGTTGGAGGGTTAGTGCTAGTCTCAGAACAAGGGAAGGCACGGGGCTGACTGACCGTGAAGTGTCCATGAGTCGATGCCTGGGGGAGTACCCTGGCTGGGCTGCAGTCATTCTGTCGACTCCCTGCTGGCTCAGGCCAGTAATTAAAGCCTGAGTTTGTTCATTAATGAGTTGAGAGGAAACAGCCCCAGTTCTTGCTGACACAAGCAGGTCAGAGGCAGGGCTGTGTCTCTGGGCACCACTCACAAAACCCTATTTCCTGGGGCAGCTTTCTCTCGCCTGGAGTGTTGCTGTCCAGAAAACATGCATTTAAATTATACTTCGTTTTGTTTCCTAGCGGAGATGCTGATCCCACAGTCTGGGGTGGGGTCTGGAATTGGTCCTCCAAATACAGGGTCTCATGTGGCGGATGCAGATGGCTGGTGGCCGCACATGGAGGAAGCTACCCTTGGTGTCTGTCTGCTTCCCTGCCCAGCGTCCTAGTCTCTGCTTCAGACTGTTGGTATTTTGCAAACAGATGGTTAACTGTACAACGTGAACTCTTTCAGGGCCTGGAGGAATGAAAGCTTTTGCAAAGGGAAGCATAATCTTTTGATGATGGAGCCCACTGTTTCATTCCTTCTCTGTCTCCCAGGCACAGGATATTGTGGTTTGTCAAGGCTCCATGAAGGGCTTTTTTTTTTTTTTTTTTCTGGATTCAAGGCGCCCTGTTACTGCAGGAGCCTGTGATAACTCCAGCTATTAGTATTACTTTAAGTCTCAGTTTTAAAATAGCTGCAGGGCTGCACCTGGAATAAAAATGAATTAAAAAGAAAATCACTGAGTGGAATTTAAATAGCACCCCAGGGATAGGCTTGTTCTTCTGGTACCATCAGTTAAACCCACAAGATTTTTTTTTTTTTTTCTCCTTTCCGAAAGCTTCCCAGAATGCCACTCACAGGAGCAGACACAGGGCTTTTGTCATCTTTTCTTCTTTGGGGTTTAAAAATATCATTTTGAAGGAAGGCTTCTCTATCTTCTTTAGTTGTTTATCAGATTGGGTACCAAGTGGCTGACATGTACCATCTGCCCATGAGGGACCAGGGACCACAGTCCAGTAAGGTGGGGCCCCTCCCCTTAAGGAACTTTCTGGAGGATGTGAAGGCAGAAGTGCAAATGCACCCCAGTAATGTGCGAGTTCCTGTGTTGGGAGACTGGTGAACAGTGTTTGCATCGAGGGAACAGCATGGGCCCAGAGGGAAGGGAGTGGCACTCTGGAGAGGCCAGTGGGAAGCGTGGAGAAATGTAGGAGGTTGTGGCAGGGGAGGCAAGCAGGGCCAGATCAAGAAGGGACTTGTGCGATGTAGGGAATTGTCTGGGTATAATTTTGTAGATGAAAAAAATCAAGTAGGAGAGTGATGTGCTAGAGTTTGCTTCTCACTTTTTAACTTTTTATTTTGCCTTGGGGTATAGCTGATAACAATATTGTGGTAGTTTCAGGTGGAACACCGAAGGGACTCAGCCATACATATACATGCATCCATCCTCCCCCAAACCCCCCTCCCATCCAGGCTGCTACATAACATCGAGCAGAGTTCCCTATGCTATACAGTAGGTCCTTGTTGGTTATCTGTTTTAAACATAGCATTGTGTACATGTCGATCCCAAACTCCCTGACTATCCCTTTCCCTCATTGACTTTGCTTTTTTGAATAACCATTTTGCCAGCGGACCAGAGATGGGATTGGAGGGTGTGTGGGGTTGATCCCAAAGACAAAGAAACCTATTTGGGAGCCTTGGGAGTGGTCCAGGTGAGCAATGAGAAAGGTTTGAGTTAGGCCAGGGCACTGCGATGAAGAACTGACAAAAAAAAATATTCAGAAGATACAACAGAGCACTAGATGCTCTAACCGAAGACGGAGTGAAGCCAGGTGTCAGGGGTAGAGACAATCTAGAGACGGAAATAGTAGTGAGGCTTGAAGAGTGGTTTGGCCATCATGAGGTTCCTGTAACCCTGACCTTAAAACCGCAGTTTAAAAGCATCAGCTAGGGGAAGGGAGGAAGGGAGAGGGGGAAGAGAGGCTGGAAGGGGAGAAGAAAGATAGTATTCAACTGTGCAGGAGAAGTCGTAAAATTAAGCCACCTGCTTGTAATTCGTAGAGCTTTCCTTTTTTTAAAGTCCCATTTGCTCATTATTTTCATTCCAAGTTCCTGAGGGTGAAAGACAGTTCTGAAGATGAGATGCCTGGTAAATGTGGAATTGGGGAGAATAATCAGGAAATTCGTTAATTATCGCTCTATTTACAATTCTGTTACAGAGTCCAAATGGTAGTTTACTACACCAATTTAAGCCTTATTGGATAAGAGGTATTGACATAGCATGACTCCCTGGAGAGGAATGCGAGTGAAATTCAAACATACTTGGGAATGTAAATTCAAGCCCATACAGGACGGTAGTCACGGCACATCCTATTAAATAAATGAACACTTGAAGATCCAGGCACAGCTGACAGCAGGTGATCCGAAAATGTTCTTGTTGCCCATTCTTTCTCCCCAACTGCATGGGGATGAGAAAAGAGGAAAGGGAAGCATCATGAAGAACTCTAATAGTAGGGATAATTTATTAAATGCTCAGATGGTGCCAGATACTGTGCTGAGTATAGTTCATGAACTATCGTCTTTAGATGATCTCATTTATTCGATAGAATTTCCTACAAGTAATCAGGGAGGGACTCTTAGTATCCCCATTTTGTCCTTGAACTTGGAGGCCAAGTGGTCATGGCTGGGAAAGTGGGTGTTGTGATCTCTGGTGATGGGCAGACCAACCCTGTCGGCTCCTCCCCATCATAAAGCTTTGGGTCTCCACTGCTTTATCAGCAGAAGGTGGAGGTTGGTTCAAAATACCCCTAAAATGCTCTTTGCCTGAAAAATCCAACTCCTTCCACCTGAGGCTGCAAATGTGCCTTTGCTCAAAGTAAGAGGGACCAATGGGAAAGGATGTAATCATGCTGGCTTCCCTGGAGAAGCAGCAGGTGAATTTCAGAGCAGGAATGTCAGCTTCCTGGGAACGTTCAGCCTGACCCCATGAGATGCACCAGAGGGCTGTGTGCATCCCAGCTGCAGTCTCCCTTTTCACAAAGATTTCCCATCCTGTCTCCTGCAGTCAAGGGTACCATTTTCCCTGGATGGACTCTGAGCTGCTATTAATTTTGTATGTGTCTAGAAATCTTTTTCGTACCATTCACATTTTAACTCTTTATCTTTCACATTTGACATCACTTATTGCAAAGACAAATGTCTGAAGCATTTGTTAAAATCCCCCACGTTCTTCCTGAGGTCACTACCACATCAGCTCTTTGCCTCATTACTTCTCAGAACACAAGGTTTTCTTGCCAAATATCGCTGGGGTGAAGAATTATTTGGTAACGGAATAATGTGTATTTATTTTTCATAAAAAGATTTTTTTTCTGAGACCAGATGATCTTAATATTGGAAAATTTCTAGTGCTGGATCCTCTTTCTAAATGCGGAAGGGCTGGAATGCTCAAGGGTGATCCCACAGATTTGAGCTGAGAAGTGGAGAGATGGTGCTCGTTGATCTGTTGAAGACAGAATAGCTCAGTCGAAGAACTGTTGTATTGAGCCAGGCCCCACTTCATTCAGCTGAATTGTATACGAATTACTGCCATACAATGGCTGCTCTTGCTATTTATTGGGTCTTGGTGTGTGAGGCACTGTGTGAATATCAATACTTAAACAGGGATGGTCCCATTTAATCATCACAATAGAAGAACAACACAAAGGCTTACTGCCTGTGGCTTGTAAAACTCAACCTTGGTGGACAACATGCCATGTGATTTGAGAGTTGAGCTTTCCTCTGGAGGTTACAGATGTTCAATTTTCTCCTAATGCTCTTACATAGATTTTTCCATAACTTTATCCAAACCCTCCTTCAATTTACATTTTTAGTCTTTACCACCTCTCGATGTTACCAGTTTTGTTGTTATTATTCGTAATTTCTTTCTAACTGCCCTACATTTGTCTGCTTTAAGATTCAAGGGATGATGCTTCAGTGTGGCATTGTGGAATTTGGTTTATGACTGCATTTTTATTCTAAGACATTTGGAAAACTTTGACATTTGTCCTCTCCTAACATTTTTATTTATCTTGCAGACTCCTAATTTATTTAATTCATCCTTATGAAGGAGGCTTTTTTGTTTTTGATGATTTTAGCTGCCCTCCTCCAGACCTTTTCTGATTCCATTAGATCTTTACCAAGAATTGAAAATGAAAGTGGCATTTATCATAGAATGCCATGGTCTTATTCCAAATTGTCTTAGGACAGAGCAATATAAGGCATAATACGGGGTCATGTTGTGAACAACTTTGCTAAGTGTATTAGACAAAGGAATGACCACCACATACCACCGTCTGCTCAGATACAGTATGAAGGGTGAGTCAGATGGGCCGTTGGCCCTGAGGACCTGAACTGGTCAGTTTTATCTCAAGGATGTCAAAGGCGGTTGGAAACAGTGTGATCAAAGGGACTACATGACCCCACGTGGGGATTCAGCTGGGAGCCAAGTGGGTTTGGAGTAGCTGAGAGAGTAGAGTCTAAGATGAGTTGAGGATAATGGATCACAACTGAGGTCAAGGTTACAGGGCTCATATTTTGGGGGGACTGGCTGTGAGACAAATGGTGAGGTCTTCTAGATTGGCCAGGTACATGTGAAACCTTTCCTTAGAGATGGTAACTTAGAAGAGGCAGCTGAAGATAATCATTGATGGGGCTGGTATGGCCTCAGTCGAGTCTTATCTGAAGACAGGGACTTTTCGCTTCCCAACCCCTTCCCCAGTGAGGGTCACTCGTCATCCACTTGGGCCTGCCCAACCTCAGGGAGAATCATGCTTGTTGCTGGTCCCATAAGTGAACAGACCCTCAGTCTTCTTAAAGCCAAACTCTGGACAGACCGGCCCAGAGGATGGGGGACCCATTCAGAAGAATGTGGAAAGTTCTCCAGAGTTTTTTTTTTCCTCCTTCTTCTTGAATTTGTATTCAGCTTGTTCTGAAATTCACCTGTACTGAATGTTGCTTAAAATAATCAGGTCAACATTTGGGGACTGAGAATACCTTGATGGTACTGGGAGTGTGTTAAAGTTTAGTTTGAGTTACAAATAATCATGGAACATAGAATTAAAAGGATTCTTGGAGGTATGGCAAGTTAGATTATCTCACATCCAACTGCAAGAAATTCCTTGAAGTCTTTTTTATCATCACTCACTGTCCCTTTTATGGGGACTCTCAGGCAAAGTTTCCTTGGGGTCTAGTCTCAGAAATAATATTGCTTTTCTCCCTCCACCCCATTTACTTTTCACAATCTTTCTTTGAGGTAGATAAAATTATTCTAGTTTTAGAGTTGAATAAACAAAAACTCAAATTGTTTAATAGATTTGACTAAGCAAACAAATCTGTAAGTAGAAAAAGTTAGATTTAACTAAAGTCTGTGAAACTTCAAAACTTTTCAAACTTAGAGTTCCTAATACAAAACTCTGACCTCCTTAGTGAAGAAATATAAGCCATGAGGGTGTGGCTTCTATAACCTCTAATATCTGGCTTTTTAGCATTTCTCTTGCTAACATTTTGAGTATCTCAAGAGAGTTCTTCTCCTGGCCTCAGTTCTTAAGATATTTTTCCATGCCCTGCACAGCCTTTTCCCTCCCCCACCCACGAGTGTGCATAAGTGCTAAAATGTTTTTGTGCTTTTCTTTCAGTCTTTATATCTTGCTGCCTGCTTCCACACCCACCTTCCTTTCTCCCTTTTTCCTACTTTGTCAATTTCCTAGTTGGTGTGAAGTGAATGATCCATCCGGTTTCTCCTCTGCTGTTTTCTGTTAAAACACAGAAAGCCAAATGACTGTCAGTCTTTAATAAGGGAGTAGAGTTCACTTTAACAAATGAGTAGAACTCTCTACCGCATGCTTTAATATTAGTCTTACTCAGGGCTCCATTTTTAGGTCTCTTCTGTCCTTTGTTTTTTCTGTTTTTCTTTCTTATGTCTCTGTAACTCGCAGTGTCTCAGTAGATTTTTCAGTTTAGTGACCCTTTAATCAGCCTTCAATTCTTTTTTGAATGAGACTAGGTATAAGTAAATGAGTTCAAATCTAGTCACCCCTCTCTCTCAAAATATGAAACTGAGGTTACCTCGCCCAATTGATGGACCCCCTTGACTTTCGTAATTAACGTGTGTGTGTGTGTGTGTGTGTGTGTGTGTTAGTTGCTTAGTCATGTTTGACTCTTTGCAAAACCATAGACTGTAGCCCACCAGGCCCCTCCGTCCCTGGGATTCTCCAGGCAAGAACACTGGAGTGGATTGCCATTTCCTTCTCCAAAAAGAACCATAGAAAGAAAGAAAGTGAAGTCGCTCAGTTGTGTCTGACTCTTTGCGACCCCATGGACTGTAGCCTTCCAGGCTCCTCCGTCCATGGAATTTTCCAGGCAAAAGTACTGCAGCGAGCTGCCATTTCCTTCTCCTGTAATTAACATATTCTTTTCTAAATACAAGCCACAAGTTTAGTAATTTGTTGCACTTTGGGGATCTGCTTGGGGCTCCTAAGGGAGTACCTTCTTCCTTTTCCTGATATGGACATTTGTTCCTCGCCCATCAACTGTCATCTCTGAAAACTTTCCCAAATACAGACCCATGAGCCATACCTTCAGTTCTGGGCTTGAATAGTTGAACTCATTTAAGGAGACCAACTGTTCTCTCGTTGTCATTTCACTCTCTCGTTCTCGCTTCGCTTATTTCTTTATGATGTTTACCTTCTTCACTTCCCAGATCATTTCTTTAAGGAAAGGCAAACACAATAGGAGTCTTTTTTTGCCATCTGTGAGCATTAAGTTGTCTTCCCCAAGCAGCGAGTTCATCTTTTCCCGGTTGTGTTCTCAGACATAGCTCATAAGTACTTTTAAAAATTATCTTGCACTTTTGGAAATAGCAGACACCCCATACCCTTGCCACAGAGTGTGTGCACCCCAGGATCGGAGCCCTCCCCCCATGTCTGTACCTGCCTCTTCACTGTGTGGGCTCCAGTGGACAGCCATCTGGTCTGGGGACCCTCATGGCCTCCTTTAGATGTCTCCCACTCCTTTTCCTCTTTGGGATCTTTTGTCATTTTTCAGCTGCAGTTTCACCTTTCAGAATCTTTCTGGCACAAAGGCTTGACTTGGACACCTCGCCATGAAATTCTATCCATTTTTCTCACCACTACTATTTCTATTTCACTTTTTTTTCTGAAGTCCAGGTGCCTCCCTAGGCCTGGACCCTGCCTCATCCTTTATTCTTTATCTGTTGCCACTTCACTTTTGCCTGCTGGCTCCTTACCTCCCGCCTACAAAGATAAGCAGAGTTTCCTTGTCCAAAAAAAAGGAGAAAAAAAAGACCAAAAATGAAAGTAAAGAGAAAAAGATAAGAGAGGAACCGTCTTTGATTTCACTGTCCCCCTCCAACAACTGTCTTACTTTTCTCCTCCTTTTCAAGTTCATGCCTATGTTCCTTGACAGTCCTGCCTCGCCCTCACTGGGCTTCTCATCCACTCCTTCCACCATCTCTTGCAGACTGATTTCTGGCCCCCTGGTGCCTTTGAAGCCGTGAGCTCCAGGGTGATTCTTGCAAAGAGCTGCTCCATCCAGGCAGCAGACATAAAAGTGCCGACCCTCGCTGTGCACTGGCCGACCTGCTTCCTTGGTGCCTTCTGCCTTTCTCCATTCCTTACCCTGCCTCCTGCCTCACCAACACTTCTGACCTGGCTACTGACTTCCCTGTGCTCCATCCTTTCTATCCCTCCCTCCCGCAACTGACCTCCAGGCTCTTGTCCTTCCTGGCTACCGACCTCATCTGTCCTTCTGGTTTTATTTGCCTCTCCTTCCCAGTAAGGCTCAGTGCATCTACAGACAACTCCGAAACTGTCTTCTGACTGGGATTGACCCTCAGGATCTTCTCTCCCACGACTGTCCTGTCCGTGCTCAAAACTCTTCCACTCCTTGTTTTAAGGATAGAGCTGAGTCTTTAATCATAAGCTCTAGGCGCAACTCACATGCCTTTCCAAGGCACAGGAGAGAAGAGCAATGGGGTTGAGAGCACAGGCCCCAAGACAGACCGTATGGGTGCTGGCCCTGGCCCTGCCATCATCCTAGGAGCTCAGGAACTGTGTGCAGGTTACTCGGAGCCCATAGTATCTACCTACAGGTTTGTGGAGACAACCGCATAGAAGCGATCAGCTCAGTGCTTGGCACATAGCAAAGTGTTAGCCATAGTCATCATCACAGCCTTTGGGATGCAGTCTCATTGTTGTTCAGTTGCTAAGCCGTGTCCGACTCTATTCGCCCTGTGGACTGCAGCATGCCAGGCTTCCCTATCTGTCTCTGTCTTCTGGAGTTTTCTCAGATTCATGTCCATTGAGTTGGCAATGCTATCCAACCATCTCATCCTCTGCTGCCCCCTTCTTTTTGCCTTCAATCTTTCCTAGCATCATAATCTTTTCCAGTGAGTCGGCTCTTCACATCAGGTGGCCAAAGTACTGGAGCTTCAGCTTCAGCATCAGTCCTTCCAGTGAATATTCAGGATTGACTTCCTTTAGGATTGATTGGTTTGATCTCTTTGCTGTCCAAGGGACTCTCAAGAGTCTTCTCTCCAGCACCACAGTTCAAAAGCATCAGTTCTTCTGGGATGCAGTCCCAGAACTCAGCAATCGGGTTTGAGTTAAACAAGCGCATCAGAGAACAGGGCTTTCATGGACCCCAACACAAGGAGGCCAGCCTGCCCTGGGAGGGACCAGGATAGGACTGAATGAGTCAAGGCTCATCTCTGCTTTTCTCTGTTTGTCTCCTTCACTCTTCTTCTGCAGACTGCCTTCCCATCTTTCTTTTTCTCTTGCTCTTAGGAGCAGATGGTTTCCCCAGAGCTCCTGAGTTTCTGTATCCAAAAAGCAACCGACCAGCAGAGAATCCAAATTCCTGGGAGAAAGCATCTGCTTGGCTCAGCTTTTGTTCACATGTTCACCCCAATCCAAACAGTTGTGGCACAATGGAGTGAATGGTAACTTGGAACAAGGATGCTTGCGGTGCGGGGCTGGGGGCCCTACCCTGAGTGCTGGGGCAATGCTCCAAGAAGACAGGTGTAGCTTATTGAACATCTGAAGGGTATGTGCTACCTTGTGTCATCAGTCACATCACTCACCACATCATTAAAGGAATTCATTGGGCCAAACTCAAGGCCAAACATGTGTATATTCATGTTCTAGTTCTCAACTAACTGCCCAGACATGGAACCTGGGTTCCTCCTTCACACACCCACCTTGTACACTTTATCTGATCCATCACCTTCCATAAGTCAGCTCCAGTCAAATTCCTGCAGCAGACATTTCCTGACCCCCTTGTCCTCCTCGCCAGATACTCTTCCTTCCAGGAACTTGGTCCTTCTGCTTCTCCTCTGTCACTGACAAAATGCCCTGCAAGTTATTTATATTCCGTATAAAGTAGAAGCTCTCAAAAGGCAGAAGCCAAACCCAATTTCTGCTCATAGATGCTGACTGTGAGTGATGACCATTTCTACCTATGCCTTCCATAGCTACTCCAAATCCTGAGATAAAGCGGTCACTTAAGAGACCCCTGCCACTTGTGCATTGCCAGGAGTTTCTTTCCTGATGGTCAGAATTGTGTCATGAAGAGCAGTTTTCCTAGTTGCTTTCTCTACCTTTGTAGAGATAATATTGTCAACAGGACAAGGGAGGAATCTCTTTGATGTCCTGCATGTAATAGAGTTGAGCTACCAGGATACTGGCATCCTTGATAGCACTGCTGTGTCTGGATTCTGAGACAGTCTCATCATCTCTATTGGGAATGTGTTATTTATCTCTTGCAGCTGGAGGAGTGCTCTGTACCCAGTTACCTCCATCAAAATGACTTTGGTCATTCCTCCTCTTTTAGGAGACCCTCTGGGAAATCTTTTGAGGATCTTGAGGCCTTCTGACATCACCCTATGACAGATTTTTCTGTCTTAGGAGAAGCAGCTGGAATTAACAAATGGTGTCTGTAGCCTGTCATTCTTAACTAGGTTAAACTGGAATGGGTGCTCCTTTTACTGGAGGAGAACCTGGGCAGTGGCCCCAGGAGTGAGCATCCATAGTGGCTGCCAGAGTCCCTATAAAACTCTCTGCTGAGACTTCCTTTCTTTGTTTCTGCTAGAAAACACAGCAATTGTACCACTCACTGTCTAGAATGAGGTAAGAAAGTTGACATCAAGGGAGGTGATAAGAGGTGAGAGCATCTTAATTCACTTTGCCGCCCATCCCCCCATCCCCAAGATGGCAACCCAGGATTGTGGAGTTCATTGAAGAATCTCATCTTCAGGTAGTGGGGAACTTAGGGACAATATTACTTTGGGGCCAAGCTTCCTCTTCAGGGTGCTAAAATCTCCACTAATGACAGTGATGAAACATCAGTCTTGTCCAACCCACAGTGGTGAAGCCACCATCTTGGCAACTCACCCGTCACCACCTTTTGTCGTTCAGTCGCTCAGTCATGGCCAGTTCTTTGCGACCCCATGGAATGGAGCACACCAGGCTTCCCTGTCCTTCACTATCTCCGGGAGTTTGCTCAAATTCATGTCCATCGAGTCAGTGATACCATTCACCAGCTCATCCTCTGTCATCCCCTTCTCCTCCTGCCTTCAATCTTTCTCAGCATCAGGGTCTTTTAGCATCAGGTGGCCAAAGTATTGAAGCTTTAGCATCAGTCCTTCCAATGAATATTCAGGATTGATTTCCTTTAGGATTGATTGGTTTGTTCTCCTTGCTGTCCAAGGGACTCTCAAGAGTCTTTTCCAGCATCATAATTTGAAAGCATCAACTCTTTGGTGCTCAGCCTTCTTTCTGGTCCAACTCTCACATCTGTACATGACTAATGGAAAAACCAAAGCTTTGACTATTTGGACCTTTGTTGGCAAAGAAATGTCTCTGCTTTTTAATATGCTGTCTAGGTTTGTCATAGCTTTTCTTCCAAGGAGCAAGCATCTGTTAATTTTGCGGCTGCAGTCACCATTCACAGTGATTTTTGAGCCCAAGAAAATAAAATCTGCCACTGTTTCCACTTTTCCCCCATCCATTTGCCATGAAGTGATGGGACTAGGTGCCACAATCCATAGTTTTTTGAATGTTCAGTTTTAAGTCAGCTTTTTCAGTCTCCTCTTTTACCCTCATCAAGAGGCTCTTTAGTTCCTCTTGACTTTCTGCCGTTAAAATGGTATCATCTGCATATTTGAGGCTGTTGATATTTCTCCTTGATTCAAGTTCTTCCCCTAAATGTCCTCCCTTGGAATTCTGCACTCTGGTTTGTGTTATCTTCCAGACATAGTTTTTTTTCAAATATCAAATTTCAATATCAAAACCCTGCTTGCTCATTTTTCTCCCATTATTGGCTCTTTGTCATTTCATCTTGGATACACATTTTAGAAAAACAGCACATTTCTGCTTGTTTTGTCAGGTTACAAAGAGCCACCGTGTATCTCTCAGTAGGGAGCCTCCAAGAGCCCCGCTGTACCTGTCCCTCCCCCACCCCGCCCTGGGGCACTAATGAGTTTCCTTCTGCCTATGCAGGCATTTCCCTCAATGTTCTGCAGAGAGAACACTGTTCTTATTTGGTCGATTCAGAATATTCATGCATGTGGATCGTAGTTGCAAAGTGATTGGATTTCTCCTCCTCCTCTTGATCTACTGTGTCATCTTCTTTGACATTATTTCCTCTTATCTTTGGTTTTATTCTAACTTCTCAAAAATATCTTTTCACTGTCATCTTGCCATCTTGTCTAGGAGGCCTTTATCTTGTCTAATAAACCAGACTGTAAAGTATCATTCCACAAGCGCCTTTCATCTTGTTAGCTGAGGAAGGAACTTGCCCTTGCAAGTTTTTATCCTCGGGCAGGAAAACAAGTTTGGATCCCCGCACGTATCCTGCAAGTCACTGACTGGGTGTCCATGTTCTTGCATCACTAATGAACTGATATCCTTTCTGGCATCTTCTTTATATTCTGCCTTTAAATATTCCTCTGTCCCTTCAAGTTTGCTTTCAGATCTTTTTATTGAGTGCACTGGCCGCTACTCTGGGGAAAAACTGAGCCTGAAATACTGAGCTTGTCAGGGTCATGGCAAAAAGGGTCCCATGAAATCAAAATATGATAGGGATCTGTGGACCCACCTCTGTCCTGGAGATCATTCTATTTTTAGAGACAGATCTGGGGAGAGTCCAAATCATTCTTATCTGGAGAGGATTCATAGGATTTGGGGGAGATTTAAACTTGAAATGGCCTCAGAGATCCCAAACTGAAGTCTGAATCCTCAGCAGACTACACCTCAGCCCATCTGACTGGGGACCACCAGGACCACCAGAAGAGGACCCGGCTGGACTCCTGGGCATTCCTTAGGCATGGCCTGTGAGCATTTTCCAGGTGTTTCCCTGTTGCCCTCCCAGGAAGCCCAAAGCTTGCTAGGAGTCAAGGTGTTTGTTAGTCCTTTCATTCAGAACAATCTCCTTTGCCTCTAAGACTGCTGACTATCTTGGATTTTTTACCCCCCGCACCTTCAAAAAAATTAAACTTTGGAGATGGAAGTACTAATGAGCTTATCTACCACAAGTGCAGCTTCAACCCCATAATTATGAGGGTGAAGTGGCAAAGAGGGTGGGTGCTGGTGGTGGAAATGGGAAGGAAGGAAAAAAGGTGAGACTGTGGGAGAGACCAGCAGTCTGCCTTTACTGGACTCAGTCCTGCTAAACATTTCCTATGACCTGCTTGATGGTGTTTGATGTAATGAACAGCAAAGGTTCTCTTTGCATCTCTTTAATTTGCCTTTGGAGAGGAGAAGGGAGAACTTTATTTGTTAACAGCAGAGAGGTTTCCTGTGTAACACTTGTCAAGGTTACCTACCTGTGGCTGGCACCATGCCTGGCATACAGAGAGCGAATAGAGAGTCTTTATGAATGACAATAATAGATCTCATTTTTTTCCATCACGACTGTAAGAAATCCAAGAGGGTATGAGGTCATCACGTGGTTACTTCCTTCTTGATCTTTTGATTTGGAAAGGAGCAAAGGAGAGCACCTCATATTCTTCTGTTTGACATTTCTGCCCCCTGAACTTCTGAGGTCAATAGGAGGCTGTGGGTGGTGATATGAACGAAAGAAAACCAGGATCAGGCACCCTGGGGCTGAGTCCTGAGCTTGCCGCTTGGTAGTCGAATGGCCCTGGGCGAGTTTGTTTCTCTCTGTCCACTGAGTGATGGTTCTTGCCCACCCCCAGGGTGCTACAAAAATCAAAGAAGTTGCTATAGAGAGGAATAATTGGGAAACTGCTCAAGTGGTTTACAAAATTAATTGCAGTGATTAATAGTAATACAGGTGTAGTTTCCAGTCCCTCAGGCTCCCTCCCACCCCTGCTGACCTCAGCTACTTGAACCCATGAAAGGGAACATGGTCCTTCTGAAGGAGACCTTGGCTTGTTCCAAGGTGCAGGATATCAGCACCAAGGACAGAGGCAGCAGGAACCTGTCTCTATCAGCCTGTGGTCCTCACAGGCCTGTCCGGCACGTGACTACACATCCTTGTGTGTAGACATGTGTAACAGAGAGAAAGAAAAGAGGCAATTGAAAAATGAAACAACCACTGAACAAAAACAAACATAGAGATAGAGTGTAGTTACCACAGGAGAAGGGTGAAGTGCATATGGTGATGGATGGAAACTAAAGTTTTGGTGGTGAGCTGGCTCTAGGGTATACAGAAGTAGAAATGTCATGGTGAAACTTACATATTGTTATAAACCAATGTAATCTCAATAAAAAATAAAGCTAAAAGAAAAAGAAAGAGACCAACTCAGACTCAAGATGTGCATCCCCTTCTCTCCTGTTATTTTTCAAAAAACACCAACAAAGACCCTCAGTTAAACACCCTGTAAGTGGGGAGAGGAGCTGAGATGGGCGTTCCTTCTCTGTAGGCCCAGCACCCTCAGCTCCCAGCCTGGCCCAGAAGGGACCTGCTTGGTTTCTGGGAGGACAGAGGCTTTCAAACCCCTTGCCCACGGGGGACACACACTCCTTTGGAGAATATGGAGAAGAGAACAAAGAAGATAAGTCCTGAACTTTGTGCATGTTACCCTCATTTTTCTTCCGGAGAGAATTAGAATCTCCTGCAGGCCAGTCACCTGTGAACAGACTTTGCTCAGACATGGGCCGTTTTCAATCAAATACAACTCAGTGGCACTATGCTTGCCCATAGAATTTGGCAGTTTTTATCCCTCTAGGCTGAAGTGACTTAGCAGGCATGCACATCCCTCTAGAGAGAGGGATTTTTTGGGGCCTGCTGTCCCTGATATAGGATGGGATGATGTGCTGAGAAGTGTCCTTGCCTTTAGTGGAGTCCCGCCCGGGGCCGAGAGAGTTGCCTCCCTGGGAGCCGGCTTCGGACGTGATGGGTGTCTACACGTGCATGCTTGTTTTGCTATTGGACATGGGTGGATGAAAGCATCCGAATTCCAGAGGGAGATGGGGGTGGGGAGATCTTGGGCTTTGTGGAGTGAATCTTGGGTAGCCCCTAGCATGGTTAGGGGGATTAGAGTGTAGGTATGCAGCCTGGGAACTTCCCAGGTGGGTCAGTGGTTAAAAAAATCCACCTGCAAATGAAGAGGTAGGTTCAATCCCTGGGTCGGAAAGATCCCTTGGAGCAGGAAAAATGGCAGCCCTCTCCAGTATTCTTGCCTGGGAAATGCCATGGACAGAGGAGCCTAGTGGGTTACAGTTCATGGGGTCGCAAAGAGTCCAACACAGCTGAGTGACTGAACACATACACACAGACACATATGCGCACACGTACACACATACAGCTTGGAAAGGTGCAGAGATGAAAGAGGCCATCTAGAACAGCACTGTGAGCAGACTGCACATGACGCCCAGAACCTCGGATCTAGCAGGTGCCATCCGCGATTTCATTTCTGCAGGCTGGTCTGGGCCACCGCTGTGGCTGTGCCTGCTGGATGTCCCCAGAGGTGATGTCTTGTCTCTTTATTCATGACTACATTTAGCTCAGGGTCTGGCAAGTCCCAAATGCCCGAGGATGATTACGTGGTACCATTATTACGAGGCAGAGGAAGGAGGTGACTGTCGAGCTGTGGTTGGTGAGTGGGGAGTGTTTTCTTAGAAAACAGACTTGGCCTCACCTTTGGTGTCTGCAGGGGGCCAATTCCTCTGCTCATTCACTTTATCTTTTGTCAAAAGAGGAAATTCACAAAGCACATGGCCAAGAGCAAGGAATGAAATTAGAGTGGGTATTTTGGCTGGCAATCCGGAGGCAGGCGGAAGAGCAGAGAGGGAATACCAGCCCAGAAGAGTGGCTCACCTTTGTCCCACATTTCCAGAGACCTGAAGGTGGTCCAGCCACAGCCCTGTTGCCATTAACCTCCTGATGCTAGTGGCAGCTGGTTTGCATTCCTGTTAACATTTGCTGGCTGGGCGTCTGCAGCTGCCAGCAGTGCACACGTGTCTCTTCTTGTTGAGGTTTCCAAAGGCACAGAAAGAAAATGAAATGCAGCAAAACCCTAAGCATTTGTGCTGGAGCCAAAGGGGAAGGAGTGCTTTCAGCTAGCCTTCAGGGGTGAGGGGCTCAGGAAAGAGGATTAATCCTTTTATGTGTTGATGTTACATTTACTGTGAGTTTGCAGCATGCCAGGCAAAGCCCTAATCTGCTGGGGATGCAGAGATGGAAAAAAAAAAATGGTCCCTGCTGTTGGGAAGCCTGGCCCAGAGTGGGGATGGGGTGAGAGCCAGCTTACTAATGACACCAGATTCATTTCCATGGAGTCTTGGGGACCTGGGCTTCTGGCTGACTTCTTTATTTTAAAAACAAAAACAAAAACAAAAAAAAACAACTTATGAGATCATTTTAAATTTACAGAAAGATCCTGATGCCCTGCACTCTGTGGTAACATCTTGTGTCAATATAGGCCAATCTGGCAGACTTAAAAGTGTGTTTCCTCTGGGCTGCCTCCTACCTGCTGTTTTCTTTTCTTCTTCTAAGTGGGTCTTGCTTATCTCACCCCTGCAACCTTGTCGTGATGCTGCAGGGTCTCTCCAGCCATAAAGCAAAGTCATTTCATTAGTTGATACATTCGTGTTGTGTTGGTGGCTTGGATTGTTCTGGAGAGAGAAAGCTGACAGTGGCAGTTCTCAGCCTGATCCGATTCTCACCATCCACATGTCCAGCACAGTATATCACTAGGGGAGTCGAGAATTATTGGCTTAAAAAAATGAATGGTAATTGACATTGTTATAATGACCTTCACCATGGGCTTCATACATTGTTGTATCTTATCTGCATAACAAGACTGTGGAGTAGGACCTGGGACCTTTCCTAATAAGTTGAGAGCTTAAGTGACGTAGCTGCTGAGAAGCAGAGCCCAGATCATCCACTCCTGAAGCCCCTCACTCTTAACTTCCCCTTAATAAAGGAATGAGTCTGTACTGTGGACTGTGAGGAGCCAGGGAATGTGGAGTGATGTCAGGGGACAAGGAGTCTGTGATGCTTCCCATAGCACATGGCACCCTCCTCTTCCTGTCTTTGAAACCCAAGGCTGGGTCTGCTTATCTTTATGAAATGTCACTTTACTAAGAACTCTAAGAGAACATTCTATTTGGAGAAGGGAATGGCATCCCACTCCAGTATCCTTGTCTGGAAAACCCCATGGGCAGAGGAGCCCGGGAGTCCACGGGGTCGCAAAGAGTAGGACACGACTGAGCGACTAATACTAAGCTAAGAGAGCATCAAGGCAGTAAAGAGAGATTGCGGGTCATAATATATACAGACTAAATTTGGGTAGAATTTTCTGGGATTTTATTTTTAAGCTTCTTGAATTTTAGGCAAGAATACTGGAGTGGGTAACCATTCCCTTCTCCAGGGGATCTTCCCAACCCAGGGATCGAACCGGGGTCTCTTGCATTGCAGGCAGATTCTTTACTGTCCAAGCCACCAGGGAAGCCCAACCTCTAATAGTTCTTTTTTAAAATAATTTTTTGAATTTATTTTTGGCTGCGCTGGGTTTTCGTTGCTGTGTGGGCTTTTCTCTATATGTTGGTGCATGGACTTAGTTGCTCTGCTGCATGTGGGGTCTTCGCAGATCAGGGATTGAACGTGGGCCTCCTGCATTGGCAGGCAGATTCTTTACCGCTGAGCCTCAGGGAAGGCCCCCCCACCCCCACCCCATCCCACAATAGTTCTTATGCCAGTAATTTGGAGTTTATGTCATCAGACTAGGAGCTGGGATGAAATAGGCTTTTCTTGTACTATTGGAGGAAAAGGTTCTGTGAAGTGAATATGGTGAAAAGAGAATCAAGTTCTTAGAAGCTCTTGGGCAGCGTCCATTTGCAGATGTGTAACCCATGTACCAAAGTTTTAGAAGTCTCATTTTCCCCCAAAGGTCAATGAGAATGGCTCAGTGACTCTGGTCAGTTATAAGAGTATAGATGAGAAAGAAGCGGAGAGAGAACTCACCGTGCTGCCGGGATGCTGACCCCTTTGCCATTCCTTCCCCCTCCCACCCGGCCCCCTGGCTTGCATGCTTACCTGAGTTTTGTAGGAATATGTGGGGTTTTGTCTTCAGGAGTAGGAACCTGTTTTGGGGAGGAGTGGGTGAGAGAGAGACTACTGGAACAGACCTATTTTGGGAAAAGGAGAGCTGCCTGGTTGGGAAAGAGAGGCTAGGATGGTGTTTGAGAGAAAAAGGTGAGAGAAGAAGGTTTACCAATGGCTCTTTCCTCTGAGAGAGAAAGCTGGTTTCCTTACTGGGTCTTTGACATTTCCTGCTCCACTGACAGGCTTCCAAAATGTTCCTATTTGCACCCAAGGCAGCTCCTGAGGCAGAGCTGAAGTTATAGCTTCCAGAAGCCCAGGCTCCCCTCAGGGGTCTTCAAAGGTTCCCTTCTCTGAGGCTCCGCTTTTCCCAGGCTCCCCTGGCCAGGCCAGGCCTGGGTCCTTCCTTCTGAGCTCTCTGGGTCCTCTCTCCTCTGAGCTCCCTGACACCCTGTTCTAAGCAGGATTGGAAGACCCCACCTGGTCTCCCTTTGTTTCTGTGCTGATGGTGGGAGGTGGGGTTGTCCTCTCTTCAGTCCCTTTTCTTGGTCACACACTTGGAGATCCGAAATCTGGGACCTTGGCGACAGTTCTAGGTGGTCTGAGATAGTGGCTTCTTTTGTTTGTTTTTAAATTCGCTGTCAATATTGGGCAGATTTCACATGAAAATCAGACTGTAATTCCTCAGGGAGGAGGATCCATATGGTGGCCGCTCACTTTCAGATGTCCTTTCTCTTGTTGATCAGGGTCTCAGGACCTGGGCTTCTGTTTCTGCCCTCGTCCACCTCACCTGGCAGGGTGGGAGGCTGCTGCCTCCATCATAAACCCATGGGATGGCACGTTGTACCCTCTGGTTCTGTTCAGCTACTCTCAGGGCACATCCTCAGGGGGTCTCATATATCCTCATGCAGCGATGGCGGGCTGCCAGAGAAAGGCTGTTTCATTTGGCAGAGCTCAGCATAGGAGAGATGGGTGAGAAACACCGAGGAAGGAAGGGCCACCCACCCGGTCCCCTGGAACAACTGTCCGGGTGCCTTCATGCCTTCCTGCACCTTGTCTCTGAAATATCAGGAGAGTGAGAATCTGTGTTCCTTCTCTCCAGGAACTTGGACACCTTCTTCTCTTTCTTCTACTATGTCTTAGCTTCTTGGATCCCTCACCATTTTTGACTCAGTTCATGGGGTCACAAAGAGTTGGACGTGACTGAGCGACTAACACTTTCACTTTCAAGGCCAGATGCTAAGTGACGAAGTGAAGATGGCGAGGAGAAGCTTTTATTCCCAACATTGACCAGGTTTTTGAACTCCCCAGGATGGCAGAGCCCAGTGCTCTGTCTCTGCGAGCGTTCCCCACTCCCCCTGGCCCGTCCAGCCCCCACGACCATTCTCCTTTCTGCTTTTCTCTTCCTCTCTCCATCTCCTTTTACCCTTCTCCTTAATTTTATGTCTTTCCCAACCCACAGCTCCTAACTTGACTTACACTTCTGTGTTTCTAGAAGATTCCTCAGCGGTTCTTGTCACTTCTCTTGAGAAACCTCCCTTCCCCATCTCTCTTTGACTCCATTCTACGCTCCTAGGCTGTGCAAAGTGCAGCCCGCCTGGAGAACACCTCGCTGTGCTCACGAGAGGCTTTGCTCCAGATTCCTCTGTGTTTCACAGCACTGTGAATCTGGAATCTGGGCTCATTTGAGTAAATGCGCAACAGCCCAGGAAGTGAGCTTATACCTGAACAATCTGGCAGTATTTGGAGGAAATTGGAATTTAATTAGCGTTTCCTTTTATGCCACTGTCAATATGCCTCTGTTACATTTATGGGGTTGTGTGGGTATCCTCCGGTGACTAATTACGTGAAATTTCTCTTCTTTGTTAAATTCTAATAAACAAGCACAATATATATATAAAGTTGAAACTGGCTCTGTTGCCAAAAGTGAGATTTTCTCATTTGAATAGGGATTTATTTGTCTCTTCTTTAAGGAGATGGTAGTTTCACATATTTGTGTTTCACAGATGGGTGGGTGATATTTGTCATCCTTTTTCTCTTATAGGCGATAGCAATGAGTAATCTAAACCAGCAACACTTTCTCTTCTTTTGTTTATGTCCAGAAAGGTTGCAATGAAAGAAAAAAACAATAGCAAATGGGAACTTACATTTAGACTGTTAGTGTTGTGCTTGGTTCTCCAGCCTCCAGCTCAATGTGGTTAATTATACCAAGAGAAATGTTTTGTAGGTGCCTATTAAGGTTAGAACAACTCCTCTCCTAGCCATGTGGGAAGCATTGGCCCCCTTCTCCCTTGGCAGGCAGGACCTGTGTGTGTTCCCAGAAGTCTCCCCAGTCCAGCTCCCCCAGAGTTGGCTGTAAGCACCAGCCCTGAAAGAGAACTAACTTGAGGGGGTGATGGAGGGGCCTGGGCCAAATAGGAAAGATTCAATCGGCACTGAAACAGTTCGCAGGTCCCAGGTTGTGATCACAGTGTCCATTTTTCAGAGGAGGAAGCCAAAGCTGGGTATGGTCAAGGGTCATAGCAGGTGTGCTTGCTAGAGGCTGAGAGGAGGGGGACTTGGGGAGTTGTTGTTTAATGGATATGGAGTTCCAGTTTGGGAAGATGAGAAAGCTCTGGGGATGGATGGGATGATGGTTGCCCACCAACATGAATGCACTTAATGCCACGGAACTGTATACTTTCAAATGGTTGAATGTTTACATGTATTTTATCATAAAGAAAACCAAGTTTCATAATTGAGAGTCAGTAGTTTAAAGATACAGAAATTCAGATGACTAGATGTTTTAAATGTGGTCTATACAGACCATGAAATATTCAGCCTTAAAGAGGAAGGAAGTTCTGATACACGCAACAGCATGGATGAATCTTGAAAACATAGTGACACAAAAGGACAAGCATTGTGTGATTCCACTTATGTGAGGTACATAGAGGAATCACATTTCATAGACAGAAAGGATAATTGCAGTTGCCAGGGTATAGGGGAGTGGGGAATGGGGAGTTAGTATTTAATGGTTGTGGCGTCTCAGTTTGGAAAGATGCAAAAATTCTGTAGATGGGTGGTGGCGATGGTTGCATAACCATGGGAGTGTACCTCATGCCTCTGGACTGTTGTGTTGCTGCTGTTCAGTTGCTAAGTCGTGTCCGTTTCTTTGTGACCCCATGGACTGTAGCACACACCAGGCTCCCCTGTCCTTCACTATCTCCCTGAGTGTGCTCAAACTCACATCCATTGAGTCGGTGATGCCATCTAATCATCTCAGCCTCTGCCCCCTTCTCCTTTTGCTTTCAGTCTTTCCTAGCATCAGGGTCTTTTCCAATGAGTTGGCTCTTTGCATCAGGTGGCCAAAGTGAACTGTGTACTTAAAAATGATTAAAATAGTTCAGTTTGTGCATATTTTACAACAAAGAGACACACATACAGTCCTGGCAGGCTGCAAGGCACCAAGGAGTCTCCCTTACTGTCCTAGCCCAGCACCCCTTCACTTAGTCCTGGCTATCTCTCTGGGAACATCGTGTAAATAAAACCAGACAAGTTTCTCTGTGTCCTGACAGATGCCCACCATTACTATGTGCCAGAGAGCAAAAGGCTGCCTGATAGAGACTTGACCTCTGGGCGTGGAAGACGCAAACACAAATGCCAGCTAGGAAAAGGGATTAATGATGTAAATGGTCTGAGGGAAAGAAAATGCTATTAGTGCTAGCTTGGCTCACTGAGAAGGGTCCATTAATTCACATATAGGAGTTCCAGGGGGAGAAATGTTGCCCTAATTATGTCTTGGGTAATTTGGCCATTTAAATTGCTAACCAATTTGCAGCTTGGTTCTTCCTTGAGGTATCACATCTTGATTCAGTGCTGTCTCTTCCCACCCGGGGCCAGGTTGCTCTTCCGACATATGCAACATTGTGGAGATGTTAGCTTGTCTTGGCTGATTGCTACCCCGCCTCCTCTTCAATCACGTGACCTTGTAGCTCTTCTGTGCGATTGGAAATGTGTCTCACTGGAGTTATCACCTATGTTAGCAGAATTCTTGTAGCCTCCGGAAGATACAGGGCCAGATACCATGTTTGTAGCATCTTCCATGAATAGCTGTGATGGGTGAGGATCAGCTTTGTCGTTCAATTAAGGGGAGATTCAGAACACATCCAGGTCCCGTTCTGGTGAGATGCCTGCTGGAGAAGCTTGGTACATAGGCAAATCCAGTGCCCTGCTCTCCAGGAAGGACCCATCCTCCAGAGATGACCTTTTCATACCCAATGAGCTGAGTGTCTGGACCTTGCCATGAACATCACCCTCAATGATGATTGATTGATAGGCTCCAAGTGACCTTGCTGACATTTTTCCCAGGATGCCAGACGTGTCTCCAGGCTTTGGTGGAGAGAGAGCTTCTGGATCAATGATTCTGATTTTTGCTTCCACCAATACCTACCACCTAATGCCTTTATTTTCTTGGACTCCAAAATCACTTCAGATGGTAACCACAGCCATGAAATTAAGACGCTTGGTCCTTGGAAGAAAAGCTATGACAAACCGAGACAGCATATTAAAAAGCAGAGACATTACTTTACCGACAAAGGTGCATATAGCCAAAGCCGTAATTTTTCCAGTAGTCGTGTATGGATGTGAGAGTTGGACTATAAAGAAAGCTGAGTGCCGAAGAATTGATGCTTTTGAACTGTGGTATTGGAGAAGACTCTTGAGAGACCCTTGGACTGCAAGGAGATCCAACCAGTCCATCCTAAAGGAAATCAGTCCTGAATATTCATTGGAAGGACTAATGCTGAAGCTGAGGCTCCAATACTTTGGCCACCTGATGTGAAGAGCTGACTCATTGGAAAAGATCTTCATGCTGGGAAAGATTGAAGGCAGGAGGAGAAGGGGACAACAGAGGATGAGATGGTTGCGTGGCATCACTGACTTGATAGACGTGAGTTTGAGCAAGCTCTGGGAGTTGGTGATAGACAAGGAAGCCTGTTGTGCTGCCGTCCATGGGGTTGCAAAGAGTCGGACACGACTGAGCAACTGAACTGAACCACCTAAGGCAGGCAAAGACACTGAAAGCGCGACAGTGAGAAAATGTGATGTTCTTCCCGAAACAGCAGGGAGAAAAGCAACAACGAGTATTTATTAACAAGATCTCTTAATATTAATAATAGACAAAAGCTATTGTTTTTCATATGCCAGGCTTCATATTGAGTCTGCTGAACATATTTCTTTTTTTAACCTTTACAATAACCCTGAAAGGTAATGGGTATCATGGTCTCCATTTTACAGGCTATAGAAAAGAGGCTCAGAGAGGTTTGGTGGCTTGTCTCTGATCACAAAGCCAGTAAGTTAGTAGAAGCAAGATTCCAATCAGGTTTTTGGATTCACATGTCCACATCCTTTTGGCAGCTCAATAGCTGCTCAGGGACTAGGGTTCATTGCAGGAGCTGAATGTCTAGGATTTAAGGTAACCCACGTTAGTTCAGAATACCAGTGAGCAACATTATGGGGTTGTGAATTGATTCAGTTTCTAAGAGCGCCACATGTTTCTCCTCTTTCTCTCCCCACCTTTGCAGATCTTGCACACTCTGTGTGTTGGTGACTCAAGATGGAGGTAGAGGAGCATGGAAAGTGGTGACTGCAGGACTCTGTCTTTTGTAACCAGTCTTGTGTTCTTTTGAGAAAATAGCAGTGAATTTGCTCCACTGGCTCTGTGTACCCTGTGCTTCCCCTGCTCCCAAGCCTCCTCTCGCCTTCTGTCCCCCTGCCCCAAATATTTATTTCCCCTCCACTCAGTCCTGTACTATTGCCATATTACTATTCCCAAAGTAAAAATCAGATCACATCAGCTGGGTCAAAAGTATTTTATGGTCTGTGGCATTTGGAGCTTCCCATAGTATGAGCCCAAATCACTTTCTGGTCTTGTGCCCTGCTATCACTTCCCTACACCAAAAACAGGGAGGGCAGTAGCCATAGTAGTAATACTACTAGTAGTACTGATACTACTACTACTAGTAGTACTAAATAGTACTGCTAGTAGTACTAATAGTACTACTAGTAGTACTGCTAGTAGTACTAGTAGTAAAGCAGCAGCAATATAGTAGCAGCCAGTGGTCACAGAACACTGTGTGCTGAGCACTGTTCTAGGTGCCTTGTTTTCTTTATATATATATATTATTATATATATTATTATTATATATTATAATTATATATTATATATTATATAATATATATATATACATATTAAGTCCTTTGTTCTCATAAGCACCCAGGGAGTAGATCCTTTTATTCTAGTAAATGCATCACTTGCTATTGCAGGTCATGCCCTGTGCTTTCCCTCTTCTCTGCCTTTTCTCCTTCTGTTATGTCTGACAAGACTCTTCTCCCTTTACACCTCTCCAGGTCTGAATTTTACTCATATCCTGAGGTTTATCACAGGTGCCCTGTCCTCCTTGCTATGTTCCATGGTGCTGTCCCGTTAAATGGGTTCTTTTGTTTCTGCTTCTCTCTCATCCCACTCCTCATATTCTGTCAGGTGCTATAGACATATGTGTGCTTGGATTATCCTCTCTGGTTTCTTGGAAGAATCTTGAGTCCTTGGACTATCTCCTCCAGGTCTAGATCCTCTGTGTGCATGCTAAGTTGCTTCAGTCAAGTCTGACACTTTTCGACCCCATGGACTGTAGCCCACCAGGCTCCTCTGTCCATGGGATTCTCCAGGCAAGAATATTGGAGTGGGTTGCCATGCCCTCCTCCAGGGGATCTTCCCAACCTAGGGAACAAAACTTCATCTCCTGTGACTCCTGCATTGCAGGTGGATTCTTTACCACTGAGCCATTGGGGAAGCCCATATCCTCTGTTTAGTTCAGTTGCTCAATCGTGTCTGACTCTTTGCAATACCATGGACTGCAGCACACCAGGCTTCCCTGTCAATCACCAACTCTCGGAGCTTGCTCAAACTCATGTCTATCGAGTCAATAATACCATCCAACCATCTCATCCTCTGTTGTCTCCTTTTCCTCCCGCCTTCAATCTTTCCTAACATCAAGATCTTTTACAATTAGTCAGTTCTTTGCATCAGGTGGCCAAAGTATTGGAGCTTCAGCTTCAACATCAGTCTTTCCAATGAATATTCAGGACTGATTTCCTTTGGGATTGACTGATTTGATCTCCTTGCAGTCCCAGGGACTCTCAAGAGTCTTCTCCAATACCACAGTTCAAAAGCATCAATTCTTCGGCGCTCAGCTTTCTTTATGGTCCAACTCTCACATCCATACATGATTACTGGAAAAACCATAGCTTTGACTATATGGATGTTTCTCAGTAAAGTAATGTCTCTGCTTTTTAATATGCTGTCTAGGCTGGTCATAGCTTTCCTTCCAAGGAGCAAACGTCTTTTAATTTCATGACTGCAGTCACCATCTGCAGAGATTTGGAGCCCAAGAAAGTAAAGTCTGTCACTGTTTCCATTGTTTTTACATCTATTTGCCAGTTCACAGCTGCTCCTCTGTAGTATCCAGCAAGTACCTTATACATAGTAGGTGATGGCTGTATTTGGTATATTGAGCGGAAGTTAATAGGCTTGGATTCACATTATGGTTTCCTTGAAAGATTGATGTCTTTCATGTAGCCTACCCCTTCTATTTAAATGGCTAGATAAGCCCAACCAAATTAGGAAGAATAAAGATGCCAAGGGTGCATGCGTGTGTGCTCCGTCAAGTCCGACTCTTGTGACCCCATGGACTGTAGCCTGCCAGCCTCCTCTGACCGTGGGATTTCTCAGGCAAGAATATTGGAGTGGGTTGCCATTCACTTCTCCAGGAGATCTTCCCAACCCAGGGATTGAGCTCGAGTCTCCTGCATTGGCAGGTGCATTCTTTACCATTGAGCCACATTTAGTAGTTATCTGTGCTCCTTAGAAGAGATCAGTGGGAGGGGACTTTATGGAGGGATCCCCTTTGCATGAGGGGAAGGAGAGGTTGGATACACCTTTGAGGCTGTTAATAATCCAGGTTCCTGCTATGAGCAGCAGGAAGGAAGTTCTGTATTTTGAAGAGGTACCCCAATATGATATGAGTACATCTTTCTTAATTAGCTTTAAAAAATCAAATATTATTAATATAATTCATTCCTGCAAGTTTATCAATATGGCCAGCTTTAACTAGGAAGAGGTTAGAGGCAGAAGTTCATGGGGTATTCATAACCCTGAGGGCTTGTTTTATTTCTAATCCTTCTGGTCTCCTTAATTCAGCCTGTTCTAGTCCACCTTGTCTTCCTCCACAAGCCTCATCTTTTCTTACTATCTTTGTGCCATCCCTCTCTTTAAAAAAAACAGTCACTCCAGGTTCTGGTCTTTCCAAAGTAAACCATATTCATGCCTGCAAACCACTGTTTAGCCTTCAAGCCATGGATCAATTTCCACTTCTTTCTGGAAGCTTTTCTTGACTTCTTCATTTCACACTGATGCCACCTGTTGTTGTTTTTTTCCAAACTTCTGCAGAATATATGGCCTATACCACACAGTTCACTCAGTTATACTCCTGAGTGTTGGTGATGATTGCTTGTCGTCTCCCAGATGAATTGGCATCTTCTTAAGCATAGTGACCTCATTTTATTTTGCTCCTTGGACCCAGCAACTCTTCACAACATGTTAAGCATACAAAATACAGATATCTTTCCTTTTAGATACTGATTGGTTGACAATGTTGGTACCATTTCGTATCTAGTGTTAGTAACTCAGCCATGTCCGACTCTTTGCAGTCCCATGGACTGCAGCCCACTAGGCTCCTCTGTCCATGGGATTCTCCAGGAGAGAATACTGGAGTGGGTAGCCATTCCCTTCTCCAGGGAATCTTCCTGACCCAGGGTTAGAACCTGGGTCTCCTGCCTTGCAGGCAGATTCTTTACCATCTGAGTCACCAGGGAAGCCCATATTGTATCTATTTAGTTCTAAAAATAATGATTGGTCTGCAGCCTAGCTAAGTATTGAAATAATATTTTCCTCCACTGAAGAGGACAACATTTTTTTAGTTTACAAGGATTTTAAATTTTATTTTAAAAGGATAAGATGAATTGATTGAGCAAGTTTAAATATTACGTACATAATAAGTAATTCTTGTAAGGGTTTATCCCGTAGGCAGTTTATCAAAGGTGCTGGTCCGTGAGTGTAACCCAAGTATCCCAGGTAGCAGAGGAGGGCGCCCTAGAAGGGGGATTCTGATTCTGGGGCTCTCACTCAGTCCTGGGATCCCTCAGATCCCTTCCTCCTCAGTCCTCAGTGGTGCCCCCCTCTTGTAGCCCCTGCTGCCAGCCCAACAGGAAGTTCCCATCAGGCAGATGGTATTAGCGCACACATGTGCCAGAATCCAGCATTTCAGGGGCAGTTCTTGGTCACAGGGTCCCTGAGCTAGTGAATGTGATGGGCTGGGGGAGTGCTTCAACTGGGGGTGTTCTTTCTCGACCCTCCTCATGAGGACACAGATTAGCCTTCCTAGAAAATGGGATAAATAGGGATGAAGAAACATGTGCTGTCAGTCCCTTCTTTATTATCCAGGAAGCCGCCTCATTTTCAGTACATGTTGGTTGGGGCAGAAACTAACTTCCTATATTCTAGGCACAAGACTCATGGCTTTCCATACTTGACTCACTTAATCCACATGTTGAATGTCAGCCTAGGAGGGTCTTGTGGTTTGGGCATATTGATGAGAACATGAGACCTGAATATAGTAGATGATCGATGAATCTTTGTTGAATGGATGAATACAAGTGTGGAGGCTGTGATTGTGTTTGCTGTGAATAACTTACTTTTAGAGCAGATGTTTTGTGTAAAGCACTTTTCACTTGCAGTATCTGAGTCTTTATAACGTTCTGTGGTGGGAATCTGGTTTTTATCCTCATTTGAAGATGAAGAAGCTGGGGACAAGCGGGTGAATAACTTTCTCCAGGTCACATGTAAGGTAAATGTAAGACACGGGCAGGACCAAGATGCAAACTCAGATTCTCCAGTTTTGAAATCCCCTTCTTTTCACCTGCCTATTAAGAAATAGAACTCCAGCTTGAAGAAATCATTCTGTCTTCTCAGACTTCAGTCCAGACTATCAGGTGAGACAGACTGATAACAGGTGGGGTTGGGAGAGGTCGGAAGAAAGTTGGAATGTATTTTTTAAACCATTCTTTTAAACAAGCAGAACCCTTTTTTCAACATGATGTTGTGTGGAACTGCAAGATAAAAAAACAGAGGAATGTGAAGCTGCTCTAGTTGAAGGAGGGCCTCAGGGCCTCAAACCCCACCAGTCAGTCTCTCCATCACCCTACATGCTCAGTTGCTCAGTTGTGTCCAGTTCTTTGAGACCCCATGGACTGTAGCCTGCCAGGGTTACATAGCCTTACATAATTGGTCGTGTCTGTCATACACCCATCCCGTGATGTGGCATTACGGATCAACCCAAAGTGCCAAACAAGATGGTGCAAAGACATCCTGATTGTCAAGTGCTCTGGGGGAGGACCGAGAAAGTGGATGAAGTTAATCCTATAGAGTAAAGGCAACCAGAACTTGAGCTTGAAATAGGAGAGGCTTTATTTTTGCTGACAGGAAGAGTAAAACAATTCAACTCACATATTTTATTTATAATTTTAACAATAATATGTTTTCATTATAAAATAACTAAAAATTCAGAAAAAATGAAACAAAAATCACTTATAATTTATACTGACAACTGAGATATCTACTCAAAGGTTTGCACAGTATATTTTCTTTCACTGTTTTTCTGGTATATAATGCATCTATACCTAAGGAGATCAAATTTTTTATATATTTACTTTCCACTTTTTGCTGTTTAACATTATAGGATGTACATTTTCTATTCTCACCAGTATGTTGTTGAAAACAATTTAAAACATCTTTCTTGTTACACATATTATATGTATTTATTGTAGATGTTTGGAAATAAATAGATAAGCACTAAGAAGAATATAAAAATCACCAATAATCTCATTACCCCAAATTGACTATTTCTTAGTATTTTGGTGTATAGTTTTCTAGTCTTTCTATTACATTTACACAGACACAGACACACACACACATATATATATACATCCTTAATATACTCATGGTTATATTACATATACTTAAGTATTTTCCAATGTGGTGAATTAGGGATAGATATTAATTTTATCTTCTTTCATTGCTTAGTGATAAACTTAAAATATTTGTTGATTATTATTTTTATGTAAATTGCCTATCCATGTCTTATCTTTTTAAATAGAACTATTGTTGATTTATAAATGTTCTTTATAGATTAAAGGTATTTATCTTTCCTCTTTTTGCATCTATGTGAAAATATTGAGTATGTAATTAAAAATCTATGTTTTATTAGTCCTCTAAAGTATAAATATATGAAGTATATGAAATTTACAAGTTTTTGCTACTATAAATAATGCTACACTTAATATAGTTGCATATAGACCTTATTTGTATCATTTCTTTGGGATTGATTCAGAAAAATGGAATTATTGAGCCACTGCCCACAAGAAGTATAGGCAACATCTATTTCTCTAAACTCTTCCCTGGTAGCAGCTGGTAAAGAATCTGCCTACAATGTAGGAGGCCCTGTTTCGATTCTTGGGTTGGGAAGATCTTCTGGAGAAGGGATAGGCTACCTACTCCTTCTTGGGCTTCTCTGGTGTTTCAGCTGATAAAGAATCTGCCTGCAATGCGGGAGACCTGGGTTCGATCCCTGGGTTGGTAAGATCCCCTGGAGAAGGGAACGGCTGTGCACTCCAGTATTCTGGCCTGGAGAATTCCATGGGCAGAGGAGCCTGGCAGGCTACATTCCATGAGATCGCAAAGAGTTGGACACGACTGAACGACTTTCACTTATTTTTAAGGAGCTGTCCAATTTAATAAGCCCCCCCAAAGACTTTTATTTTTAAGTTATTCGATTATTAGAAAGTCTTCTCTTCATATTTTATTACCTATTTGTATCTGAATGTTCTGTGTCTTGGCTATTATTCTTTGCCCAGTAGGGCTGTTATTAGTTTCCTGATTTTTTTATGTTTTTAAAAATACAAATGAAGGACATTAACCTTATGCTATTTGCTACAAATTTGTTTCTCACCTTGTTCCATGAATTTTTATTTTTATAACTGTTTTGATGTTTTAGATTATTTTAGATTATGTAGTTAAATCTATTTCATGCTTTTCTGTGTGATTTTCTACCATTTGTATTAGGCTTAGCGAAGTGTTCTGATTTTTTTTCTGGTTTGATTTGTTCATTTGGCTTCAACATCCATCGTTAGTATGTTTTCATGTGTCACTGTCTGAGGTGGGACAGTTTTGACAAGACTCTAAGGGAGAATGAGGACCAGGTTTGAGCAGTCATCAGAAGGTGACTGCATGTGGAGCTAAAATTTCAGAGGAAGAAGAGAGACTGTGATGCAGGACCTTCAAGTTCAGGTTATAAGTCCTCAAAAGATGTAGAGGTCCTTATAGCTGAAGTACAACCCACAGCTGAGGTTGAGAAAGAGAACCACAAAGAGCAAATATGTTTATTCTTTGTTTGTTGTCTGTTGTTGTTCAGTCACTCAGTTGTGTCTGACTCATTGTGACCCCATGGACTGCAGTATGCCAGGCTTCCCTGTCCTTCACCATCTCCCAGAGTCTGCTCATACTCATGTCCACTGAGTCGGTGATGCCATCCAACCATCTCATCTTCTAGCATCCCCTTCTCCTCCTGCCCTCAATCTTTCCCAGCATCAGGGCCTTTTCCAAAGAGTCTGCTCTTCGCATGAGGTGGCCAAAGTATTGGAGCTTCAGCTTCAGCATCAGTCCTTCTAATGATTATTCAGGGTTGATTTCCTTTAGGATTGACTGGTTTGTTCTCCTTACAGTCCAGGGGACTCTCAAGAGTCTTCTCTCGCACCACAGTTTGAAGGCATCAATTCTTTGGCACTCAGACTTTTTTTTTGGTACAGTTCTCATATCCATACATAACTGCTGGAAAAACCATAGCTTTGACTCTACGGACCTTTGTAGGCAAAGTAATGTCTCTGCTTTTTAATACGCTGTCTCGGTTGGTCATAGCTTTTCTTTCAAGGAGCAAGCATCTTTTGTTGTTTGTTTATTTATTTTCTGCTCATGCTGCACAGCTTCTGGGATCTTAGTTCTCTGACCAGGGATCAAACTGGGGCCCTCAGCAGGGAAAGCACAGAGTTCTAACCTCTGGACCACCAGGAAATTCCCCAGGACATCCTTATTCTTGATGGTGGGGCTAGAATGACTTTGATTAGGAATTAGTACGTTTAAAAGCTATCATTACCCTAGCCAAGGTCATCAAGGACTTACCAGGTGTCAAATCACTTTCCCTTTATTTACCTCTTCTGCAGCTTTTGAGTTGCCTGGTTTTCAAAGCACCAAATCCCCTTAGATTCCATGGCACCATCCTCTACTGATTTTCATTCTCCCTTCTGAACTGGGGGCTTCTCTGCTTTTCTGCCATCCCTGCCTTAAGGTTGAGCTCTGCTCCCTCTACTGGATAAACTCTTCCTGAGTGACTTTATCAACCCCCACACTTGCACTTACCATCTACATGCCAACCACCCTCCTCCTCAGTGTGTATTTCCAACCTGGACCTCTCTTTTGAATCGGGGTGAGTATATTTACTCAATGGTTAGATGCTTTATTGCAGATTTGAAAATATCCAAACTTCACTCATCTTTCTTTCCCACTCTGTTTCCTCCCCAAACCCAACTTACTCTTCTTCCAGAATACCCTGTCTTAGTGAGTGGGTTTCTGTTAGCAAGCTCCTCTGGGCTCTGCTTTCAGAAGAAAGGGACTCACATCTCTGCAAGAAACCTGGAGCCAACATGAAGATGTTCCTGTGGCTGAGAATGAATCGATACTAGTTTCCCAAGCAAAGCTAAAACAGGAGAGACAACTCACTGTCCTTCGAGCTGGGAAATAAAGCCCTAAGCCCTCAGTATTTTCCAGGCCCTGAGAGGTCATTTGGGAGACAAAAGTTTCTGAACATTTCTCCAGTATAAAGACTCTTAAAGTAAACCATCCCAGTCTTTGGCTTGCAGGTTCAGCCTCCAAAGGTCACATATTCCAAAACAGTTTCTAAATTTGCCTCCGATTTGCATTTGTAAGAAGATGCACCTGCAGACCCTGTAGAGGCGCATCTAAGCTGTAGCGTTTCAGTCCTCCGCTGGAGGTCCAGATAGGATGGCAGACGCAGTTTCTAAAGCAGGTGGAAACCTTTTAAAGAAAATCTTCCCAAAGACCTCAATTGGGAAGTTCAGTTCAGTCACTCAGTCGTGTCTGACTCTCTGTGACCCCGTGAACCACAGCACGCCAGGCCTCCCCGTCCATCACCAACTCCCAGAGTCTACCCCAACCCATGTCCATTGAGTCGGTGATGCCATCCAGCCATCTCATCCTCTGTCGTCCCCTTCTCCTCCTGCCCCTAATCCTTCCCAGCATCAGGGTCTTTTCCAATGAGTCAACTCTTCGCATGAGGTGGCCAAAGTATTGGAGTTTCAGCTTCAACATCAGACCTTTCAATGAACACCCAGGACTGATCTCCTTTAGGATGGACTGGTTGGATCTTCTTGCAGGGACTCTCAAGAGTCTTCTCCAACACCACAGTTCAAAAGCATCAATTCTTCGGCACTCAGCTTTCTTCATCGTCCAACTCTCACATCCATACATGACTACTGGAAAAACCATATCCTTGACTAGATGGACCTTTGTTGGCAAAGTAACGTCTCTGCTTTTAAATATGCTGTCTAGGTTGGTCATAACCTTCCTTCCAAGGAGTAAGTGTCCTTTAATTTCATGGCTGCAATCACCATCAGCAGTGATTTTGGAGCCCCCAAAAATAAAGTCTGACACTGTTTCCCCATCTATTTCCCATGAAGTGATGGGACCAGATGCCATGATCTTAGTTTTCTGAACGTTGAGCTTTAAGCCAACTTTTTCACTCTCCTCTTTCACCTTCATCAAGAGGCTCTTTAGTTCTTCGCTTTCTGCCAAAAAGGTGGTGTCATCTGCATATCTGAGGTTATTGATATTTCTCCCGGCAATCTTGATTCCAGCTTGTGTTTCTTTCAGCCCAGCGTTTCTCATGATGTACTCTGCATATAAGTTAAATAAGCAGGATGACAATATACAGCCTTGACATATTCTTTTTCCTATTTGGAACCAATCTATTGTTTCATGTCCAGTTCTAACTGTTGCTTCCTGACAGCATAAAGGTTTCTCAAGAAACAGGTCATATGGTCTGGCTTTCCCATCTCTTACAGAATTTTCCACAGTTTATTGTGATCCACACAGTCAAAGGCTTTGGCATAGTCAATAAAGCAGAAATAGATGTTTTTCTGGAACTCTCTTGCTTTTTCGATGATCCATCAGATGTTGCCAATTTGATCTCTGGTTCCTCTGCCTTTTCTAAAACCAGCTTGAACATCTGGAAGTTCACATATTGTTGAAGCCTGGCTTGGAGAATTTTGAACATTACTTTACTAGCGTGTGAGATGAGTGCAATTGTGCGGTAGTTTCAGCATTCTTTGGCATTGCCTTTCTTTGGGACTGGAATGAAAACTGACCTTTTCCAGTCCTGTGGCCACTGCTGAGTTTTCCAGATTTGCTGGCATATTGAGTGCAGCACTTTCATAACATCATCTTTCAGAATTTGAAATAGCTCAACTGGAATTCCATCAGCTCCACTAGCTTTGTTCGTAGTGATGCTTTCTAAGGCCCACTTGACTTCACATTCCAAGATGTCTGGCTCTAGGTGAGTGATCAAAGCATCGTGATAATCTGGGTCGTGAAGATCTTTTTTGTACAGTTCTTCTGTGTATTCTTGCCACCTCTTCTTAATATCTTCTGCTTCTGTTAGGTCCATAGCATTTCTGTCCTTTATCGAGCCTATCTTTGCATGAAATGTTCCCTTGGTATCTCTAATTTTCTTGAAGCAATCTCTAGTCTTTCCAATCTGTTGTTTTCCTCTATTTCTTTGCATTGATCACTGAGGAAGGCTTTCTTATCTCTCCTTGCTATTCTTTGGAACTCTGCATTCAGATGGGAATATCTTTCCTTTTCTCCTTTGCTTTTTGCTTCTCTTCTTTCCCAGCTATTTTTAAGGCCTCCTCAGATAGCCATTTTGCTTTTTTGCATTTCTTTTCCATGGGGATGGTCTTGATCCCTGTCTCCTGTACAATGTCACGAACCTCTATCCATAGTTCATCAGGCACTCTGTCTATCAGATCTAGTCCCTTAAATCTATTTGTCACTTCCACTGTATAATCATAAGGGATTTGATTTAGGTCATACCTGAATGGTCTAGTGGTTTTCCCTACTTTCTTCAATTTAAGCCTGAATTTGGCAATAAGCAGTTCATGATCTGAGCCACAATCCGCTCCTGGTCTTGTTTTTGCTCACTGTATAGAGCTTCTCCATCTTTGGCTGTGTGGGCACAGGAGGGCTGAGAGGAGTTACTCCATAGTCAAAGTCAGGAGGGGCTGCCGTGAGTAGATACCCCTTGTCCAAGGAAAGGAGCAGCGGCTGCACTTTGCTGGAGCAGCCATGAAGAGATACCCCACGTCCAAGGTAAGAGAAACCCAAGTAAGACGGTAGGTGTTGCAGGAGGGCATCAGAGGGCAGACACACTGAAACTATAATCACAGAAAACTAGCCAATCTGATCACATGGACCACAGCCTTGTCTATCTCACTGAAACTAAGCCATGCCGTGTGGGGCCACCCAGGACGGATGGGTCATGGTGGAGATGTCTGACAGAATGTGGTCCACTGGAGAAGAGAATGACAAACCACTTCAGTATTTGTGCCTTGAGAACCCCATGAACAGTATGAAAAGGCAAAAATATAGGACATTGAAAGATGAACTCCCCAGGTTGGTAGGTGCCCAATATGGTACTGGAGATCAGTGGAGAAATAACCCTAGAAAGAATGATGGGATGGAGCCAAAGCAAAAACAATACCCAGCTGTGGATGTGACTGGTGATAGAAGCAAAGTCCGATGCTGTAAAGAGCAATATTGCATAGGAACCTGGAATGTTAGGTCCATGAATCAAGGCAAATTGGAAGTGGTCAAACAGGAGATGGCAAGGGTCAACGCTGGCATTCTAGGAATCAGCGAACTAAGATGGACTGGAATGGGTGAATTTAACTCAGATGACCATTATATCTACTACTGTGGGCAGGAATCCCTTAGAAGAAATGGAGTAGCCATCATGGTCAACAAAAGAGTCCGAAATGCAGTACTTGGATGCAATCTCAAAAATGACAGAATGATCTCTGTTCATTTCCAAGGCAAACCATTCAATATCACAGTAATCCAAGTCTATGTCCCGACCAGTAATGCTGAAGAAGCTGAAGTTGAACGGTTCTATGAAGACCTACAAGACCTTTTAGAACTATCACCCAAAAAAGATGTCTTTTTCATTATAGGGGACTGGAATGCAAAAGTAGGAAGTCAGGAAACACCTGGAGTAACAGGCAAATTTGGCCTTGGAGTACAGAATGAAGCAGGGCAAAGGCTAATAGAGTTTTGTCAAGAGAACGCACTGGTAATAGCAAACACCCTCTTCCAACAACACAAGAGAAGACTCTACACATGGACATCACCAAATGGTCAACACCGAAATCAATTGGGAAGAGCTAGTTCTTTATTGTATTTTTGTTTTTATTAATAAAAGACACAACAGATTGATCAGAAGGGGGGGGTGTCAGTTCTTTTTAGATAAACTTTCTAAAGCTTCAAGCAAGAGCTATCCAAATTTGGGCTAGTTATTAAATCTTAAAGGAAATCAGTACTGAATATTCATTGGAAGGATTGATGCTGAAACTGAAGCTCCAATACTTTGGCCACCTGATTCGAAGAGCTGACTCATTGGAAAAGACTGAGATGCTGAGAAAGATTGAGGGCAAAAAGAGAAGAGGGTGGTAGAGGATGAAATGGTTGGATGGCACCACCAACTCAATGGACATGAGTCTGAGCAGACCCTGGGAGTTGGTGAAGGACAGGGAAGCCTGGCATACTGCAGCCCATGGGGTCACAAAGAGTCAGACATGACTTGGTGACTAAACAGCAACAAATTAACTCTTTGAAGGAGAAGACAAAGTATTATTTTTTCATCCATTTGGAGGCATCAGAGCCATTAGAAAAATTATCAGACGAAGTGAAGCAGCATCAAGCGTTTGAGCGAGTAGAAAAGAAGGTTTCCAGTTTGCTAAGAGTATAAGAGAAGACCTTACCACAGTGTCTCCTTTCCTGTCCTCACTGTGCTCTTTCTGGCAACCACCAAGCTCACCAAAAAGGGAAGCTTCCTTTCCACTGCTTTCCAAGCTACTGGATGCTGAGGTCATTCATGCTCCAGGCTCAGGAACATGAAATCATGAAACTCAGGTTTTCTCTTGCCCACGTGCCCCATGCTTTTCCCCACAGTTGTACGTCTTCTTCCACCTGATAGAATGGAATCCTGCTCAGGACATTGTCATTCGAAGTTTCATTATCAGCTTTCCTGAAACTGCCCCACACCTCCTGCTAACGTGAATATGAACCACAGACGTTTTCTTTCAAGGAGACTTTATTATGGATCTTTAATAGAATTAGTAGATTATTTCACACACAATTGCTAGAAAAAGTTCTATGCCCCCAAATGGTTGGGGCTCCAAAGGCTCCTTGACCTCTGCTGAAATGCCTTCCCTCTGGGTTCTTCAGCTGCCTTCCAGAGATAAAAATGTTGCCATTATACAAGTTCCCTCTGCACGTTGGCAGTATGAAAGAGGAATATCAGCGTGGCTTTTGGTGGACGAGTACAGGCCTTCTGGACTTATGTTTATACTTTGCTTTTGAAAAGTCTGCATGTGTATCTTCTGAATTATTGATATGTGTCTTTGGGTACCTATGTGTGCATGCTAAATCTCTTCAGTCGTGTCCAACTCTTTGCGACCCTATGGACTCTAGTCTGCCAGGTTCCTCTGTCCAGGGGATTCTCCAGGCAAGAATACTGGAGTCAGTTGCCATTTCCTTCTCCAGGGGATCTTCCTGACCCAGGGATTGAACCCACATCACTTATACCTCCTGCATTGGCAAGCGGGTTCTTTACCACTAGCACCACTGGGAAAGCCCGGTGTTTTTGCAGAGAGGGTCTAATTTCAGAAAGCCATAGAGGCACACGTTGCCTCAGAGCCCCTCCAATGAGACAAGGAAATCAGTAAGTGCAGAAATCTCTGATTTAAATCCAGTTCCTGACAGGGAGCCGACAAGAAGCAGTTCGAGCTTCCACAAAACGATGATGCCAGCGAGAGCTGAGAGCAATGAGGTGAAAACAGACCAAGCCAAAAGTTTTGGTTGCCCGTGGTGCAGCCGTTTCAGTTCAGGATCACCACCACCTGACTTTTCTCTCATTTAGTAGCAACAGCTGGAGCTTCTTCCCTGGAAACCCAGGAGATTCTTCTCTCATCTCTTCTTGGAAATGTTTAACCCCTGCCAGCTGGAATCAACCTTATAGGGAAGAAAGAGCAGCCGTGTGGCTTCCTTCCTCAGATTGACAGCTTTCCGGGGCTGCACCTTGCACGCTGTTGGCCTTGTGGGGTGGTTTTCTCCTGCAGGATTTCTGTTTTTTCTTGGTTTTCTTGTCAGAGAGGAGGCTGGCTCCTGGCTCTCAGGATGTCTCTACTCTTGAAGACAGGGCAGCTTTCTTTCTGATGGGGCGGACATGGGACTCCCGGGGAGATGGGTCTGCCTTCACTACTATCTTGTATTCACTGCTATGTGCATGACCATGTGAGCAACCCTGTGTTTACTTGTATAAGCTGTCTGCTTCCACCACATACCTGTCCCCATATCTTGTGTCTCCCTGGATCCTTGGGATCTAGCTTCTGTCCTGACCAGTCTACTGAGATGATGCTCTCTGAGGAGCAGTTGGTTCAGGTCCAGTGTCCTTTCTTGGGCATCCTCCTCCTCCTCTCCTTCTCAGCAATGCTTGGTGCTGCTCCTGTGGCCGCCACGCCCCACTCTGGTCTTGCTTTCCCTCCTGCCTCGGCAGGTGCTCCTGCTCTGTCTGCATCAGTGGCTCTCATCTCTCTCCACTCTTCCCGGATACTCCCTCTGATCGTCAGTGCACGCCGTCCTCCCTCTGAGGTCTCAATCACCCCAGTGGCCAAGCTGCCTGCTGTGTTCAGATATTTCCAGGCTGCACTGTCGTCTCGTGGAGTTGCAGCAGAAGATGGACCAGGTGCTCACTGGCCATTTCTATCCCTGTATCAAGTGATTATTTCAGACTCAGTCTGCTGCAAGCTCATTGAGTCATTCTCCAGCCACACTTGAGTCTTCTTCCTGATATTCCTCATCCATGAAAGCCAAGGCCCATTCTTGATAGTTGGTTCTGTTTTAGGGGCACGTATCCAGGCAGCTGGGGCTTCCCAGGTGGCTCAGTGGTAAAGAACCTGCCTGCCAATGCAGGAGACATAAGAGATGTGGGTTTGATCCCTGGGTTGGGAAGATTCCCTGGAGGAGGGCATGGCAACCCACTCCAGTATTCTTATCTGGAGAATCCCGTGGACAGAGGAGCCTGGTGGGCTACAGTCCATAGAATTGCAGTGTTACAAGCTATACAGTCCATGGGGGTTGCAAAGAATCAGATAGGACTGAAATGACTTAGCACACACACATGCACCCATGCAGTCAGTTGCCAAAGCCTGATATATATAAATATATATATATATTTTTGGAATGTTCCTCCAATCAGTCCCTTCCAGTCCAGTTGCACCTGAAATGTTGCTGTTTCTTGGGTGCTGATCTCCTTACCACCTTGACTGCTGTCCAGTTGCTTCTGTACACCTCTACCTGATGAACCTCCTGGAAACACTGCTTTCCCGCACCTCATCCTCTCAGTTCAGTTCAGTCGCTCAGTCGTGTCCGACTCTTTGCGACCCCATGAACCACAGCATGCCAGGCCTTCCTGTCCATCACCAACTCCCAGAGTTTACCCAAACTCATGTCCATTGAGTCGGTGATGCCATCCAACCATCTCATCCTCTGTCATCCCCTTCTCCTCCCGCCCTCAATCTTTCCCAGCATCAGGGTCTTTTCAAATGGGCCAGCTCTTTACATCAGGTGGCCAAAGTAGGAGTTTCAGCTTCAACATCAGTCCTTCCAAAGAACACCCAGGACTGATCTCCTTTAGGATGGACTGGTTGGATCTCCTTGCAGCCCAAGGGACTCTCAAGAGTCTTCTCCAACACCACAGTTCAAAAGCAGCAATTCTTCAGCGCTCAGCTTTCTTTACAGTCCGTCTCTCACATCCATACATGACTACTGAAAACCATAGCCTTGACTAGATGGACCTTTGCTGGCAAAGTAATGTCTCTGCTTTTTAATATGTTGTCTGGGTTGGTCATAACTTTTCTTCCAAGGAGTAAGCTTCTTTTAATTTCATGGCTGTAATCACCATCTGCAGTGATTTTGGAGCCCCCAGAAATAACGTCAGCCAGTGTTTCCACTGTTTCCACATCCTCTTGACAAACAATTTATCTTATTAACAGCCTAAAGTCTGCAATGCATAGGTTGTCACTGAGGAACTCCTGGCTCCAGCCAACATGAATCCACACCTCTAAAGGTGTACCCAGAACATGCCAAGGGCACCCCACTGCATACCCATGCTGGTGCTGGCTTCCTCATCCGGAGGCCTTTTCACACTCCCATTTGCAGATCTTACCCTTTCATCAAGGTCTAGTTTAGAATCTGCTTTTCTCATGAAACCTCCTATAAATATTTGTGCTTTTTTAAGGATCTTGACCCTCCAACATCTCAGTAATGATATCCAGCGTGAGTGCTCAGTCACTTCAGTCGCGTTGAACTCTTTGCAACCCTGCGCACTGCCAAGCTCCTCTGTCCATGGGATTCTCCAGGCAAGAATACTGGAGTAGGTCGCCATACCCTCCTCCAGGGCATCTTCCCCACCCAGGGATCAAACCCGCATCACTTATGTCTCCTGCATTGGCAGGAAGATTCTTTACCCACTCAGCCACCTGGGAAGTCCATGATATCCAGCACTTACATTTACTCACTTACTGCTCTTTTGCTATCTTTGACATTGTTCTCTTTTACTGATACGTAATTATTATTTGTGGATTAATCTGTTTCTTTTTGTGTACCTGTTTTATGACACAAACATAGTTATAAGCTTCTTGAAGGCATGAGCTATACAATTGTTTCCTTGTGTTTCCCTTATTAACTGATACAGAGCTTGGCAGGTAGGAGTTACCTGGCACTTGAGAGAAGAATGAGATTTAAGGTCATCTGGGACTTTCACTTTATTTCAATCACAGTAACCAATTTTAAAAATAACAGTTTTTTTCCTCTACAAGATTATTTATCGACCCATTTGTTCCTCCCATCTTGCCATCAGTATGTAAAAACAAAATTCTACTCATCGAAAAAAGTGTCCTGTTTCTTGTTTGTGAGCTTGATTATGTCTGATTGACAGCTGAGACGTACGAATATGCTCCATGCGTTTCATGACAGGTTGTTGGTTCATTGTCCCTGATGAGGCTGTGCAAGTGATGCTCAGGGTGGAATCTTGCCCGCGGTCATGTGATTGAACTCCAGAGAGAAGAAGAAATAGCAACACTGCAGAGGCTGCCAAACCTAATTCAGGCACCACTTGGCCTTGATGCCTTTTGTACTGAAGGATATTAAAGCAAAGAGACTGGCTGGCTAGCAAGTGAGGCTGAGCCTGGGTCTCAGCTTGGCAAATCCAGAAATTTGATGTAACGGCTCACTGCATTTTCTGAGGAAGAAATTGGTGTTAACCAGACTTTAAAACACTGATTATAAAGTCAGCATTCAATTAAGCATTTTAGGGACTGAGGTATTTAATCCTTTTTCTAGGGTAACTTGGAAGGTAGGAAAACATCTAGGCCACCTAATTCTAAATCAGACAAGACCTGAAGAATTTCTTCTGGACAGTGTGTGTGTATGTGTATGTGTGTGTTTGTACTTATACATTTTCCTCCCCCACATCCTGAATATTCACACTTGCTATTTGCAAGTATTTATATTTGGACTTCCCTGGTGGCTCAGAGGTTAAAGCGTCTGCCTCCAATGCGGGAGACCTGGGTTCGATCCCTGGGTCGGGAAGATCCCCTGGAGAAGGAAATGGCAAACCACTCCAGTGTTCTTGCCTGGAGAATCCCATGGACGGAGGAGCCTGGCAGGCTACAGTCCACGGGGTCTCAAAGAGTCGGACACGACTGAGCGACTTTCCTTTATTGAGCACCTACTTAGTGCTTGCTGCCATGTGCTGAAGACAAAGGTGCTAATCCTACACGTTTGAAGTTCATAGACAGGGCTCTAGCCTTTGGTCAGTACTGTGTAAATAGCATCAACCTCATTCATCAGCTCTTTTTTCCTAACTCTCTCTGGATGACCATTTCTTTTGGGTCTTAAAACTCATTTCTGAAGTTGGTGTGTTTATGAAACTGGCTGATATGGTCAATTTCACTTTATTTTTGGAAGTGACGTCTTCTAATGTTTCCTCCAGTTCTGGGTGACAGTCTTCTCGGGGTGTGTGGATGCACACATGTCCAAACCTCCCAGGAACAAGAACGGGGAGCTATGGGTGGGCATTCCTCACCCTTCCACCTTTGTCCCCAGGGATGGAGACCCTTGCTCTCTCAGGATTATCTGAAATGTCCTGGTGGAAGTTGGTCTTCAGAAGTTCTTGTTAAATCAGTCGGTGGCCAAGGCACGCAGAGGAAGTCTTAGCTTGCTGACGTGGCTGCTTTGGAAAGTACCATTGTATTTAAAAGCAGCGTCTAGTAGCCCAGCTATTACTGGAGCTGCCTACAGGGAGGGGACTTTTCTTTCCTTTTAAGGAGTGGTAGGAGGTTGCCTTCTTCTGAATGGGAGATGAGAGATGACAGGCTGTCCTGCTATTGTAGAGAGAAACCCTGGGTGGATGTAATCCTACCTTTTCCACCTTGACATACCTGGCTTCAGGTATGTCAGGGAGAATGGCAGATCTTTCCCATCCGACGCGGCAGTGAGAAGGGCAGGCTGAGGCTGTGTTTTTAATTAGTGTGAACGACTAAGAGCAGGTGGCAGGAGCCCTGGAACTGGGGACAAACTGCTGGTACCTGTGAGACATGGGGGAACTTTTAATGCCAAGATGACCTTTAGTCCTGGAGCAGAAATTCCCGGGATGTCTGCCCAGGAATGGTCAGATGCCAAGATCTGAAGTCTCTAGTGCGGTTTTTGATGATGTGTTTTAATCAGACTTTTGGCACAAAACTGATTGGAAATCCAGAGTCATAACCCAGTCCCAGAAGTGATTTCATTTCATGATCTGATTCAGAGTGAGGTAGAAAAGAGCATTTTACCAGAGTCTAGGGATCAGTCAAAAGTCTGTGTGTGCCAGCAGTGAAGGATTGGTGATAAACTATGTGGACAAAGAATGTTTCCCTCCGCATCAGCCATCAAAGGATACTGCAGCCACCAGCCACTGCAGCCACCCCCTGATGCTACCCCCTCCTCTACCCCTCCCCCGGGGATTCAGGATGGAGAAAAAGAGAATACTGGCCCTGCACAGTTAAGGTGCATATCAAAGGAATGATTTCAGTGAGCCCAGACTCTTGCATCTTCCTATAGTTAGAAAAGTGCTAACTTGATTAATCTGAAGTATCTGGTTTTCTTTAACAGTAATCTTTTGATGCTCCAACTACCTGGAGATTTTTCTGCAAAAACTCCTTTATATCCTGGCTCCTCCCTTAACTCTTCTAAACATTCCCTCCGAGCTATCTGAGAGCGTACCTTCTGGACCTAAGTCCTGAGTTTGTTCACTGAATAGAATATAATTCTCAACTTTTAGGTTATGCTTCTTTGTTTTCAGCCAACAAGTATTAAATTTCACTTGGTGTATTTTGAGCCACTAACAAACAGTAACTGCGATGGTTGCGTGGGATTGTCAAAAGCTCAGAATGTGGCTGTGCAAGCATCTGCAGCTGCACAGTGTCTGTAGCATTTATCTACTGTCCATATTTTTGAAAGATTATTTTATTAGATTTGGCTTTTAAAAATAAGTTATGTACTTGAGAGGGATGTAGATTTATTTTTAATTTTAGTTAAAGCATCTCTTATTGAATAAGCTTTATCAGACCTGGTTAGGATTGTAGTATGATCACAACTAGGGTGGTATAGGATGTCCATCTGTCTGTCTGTCTATCCATCTGTCCATTCATTCATACAGTGACAATTCATTGAGCCTACAATGTGGCATCTGCTGTGTGAGTGATATACAAAAGTACTGGATGTTGAGTCTATAAACAAAATACAATGATGGCTGGTCATCCTTTCTTACAACCCATTTTGAGGATGGGAATGGGGTTGAAAAATCAATAATTGAATATTTTAACACTAAGAAGTTTGGGTTTCCATATATCCAAGTTGGCTTGAATTAATTTAGTGGAGGGAAAAACCCAAGTGTGTCAATTCATTAAACCATTCAAGTCTTTCTCTTGCTTTCGTTTATTTGAATAAATGCTTTGTCTGAGCTTAAAATGTTTTCACTCAGAGTAGGGCACTACTCCATCACTACTGTTACAAGTAGTAGCAGGGCACTACTACTTGTCACTCAAGGGGAAATAGAAATGTATCAGGGACTAGAGTGTGTCTCCTCTCTTCAGACCTGTTCCATGTTGCCAGACTGTTTTACAACCAAACCTGAGCCTACCCTTTAGAAGCCTGTAGGAGACATCTGGAACTTTACTACTTTAAGTCTAACTGATTCACAGCTCATCTTGATTTTGCAATATCTGTTACCTTATAGAGAGCAACACACCAGCTCCACCACATGTGCTAAGAATAATACTGTCAAATATTGTTAAACTGCTAGAAATCAATGTTTGAAAATGGGCTAAATGAATGTGTATCTCCCATGCTGTCTTAATTCAGTTAAGGAGATTTTTTTTTTAACCATATGTGCCAGAAATGCTTACCTTGGATCCAAGCTTGAATATGAGATACTGTGCCAAAAAAAATGAACAATTTTTACCAAGTTTTAAGCGATTGCAAAAAAAAATTGGTGACTGTAATGGTTGGAGAGAATTGTCAAAGACTGCAAAATGGGATTCTTTCTGATCTCCATAAGATAAAATGCAAAGCAGAAGGTTTAAGAATAGGATAAAATCAAGAGAGATGGTGATCCAAGTAGACCACTGTGTTTAGAACAAGAGCATAGAAGAGTCACTCTAGAAATAAATTGGCTTTTGAGCACCTGGCCACCAGTGCAGTGGTTCCCGTGTTTTCTTGAGGAAAAGAGACCCTCATTGACAGACTGACAGCCTTTCCTCTAAAGCTTCTGGTCTTTTGTAGCTCTGAGTTTGATCCCACAGATGGAAGACTCGTGTTCCCTCTTGTCCTCTAAAGACTCAACAATGGATATATTCGTGCCCATTTGGTTAGCCTTTGGTCTCCAAAGTAGTTTGAACTTTAGCTTAGTATCTTGTCCAGAAAAGGGAGAACTAGACATTTTTTTTTTGATGGTGAAAATATCTCATAGAGAGGCCATCTTCTAAAGAATGGGATGGAAGAACTGTCTTTCTGATTGTGTCCATGTGTTTGTCTTCTGACCATCAGGGTTCAGAACAATGGGGTTTCACGCCCATTTAAAGACCACTTGGGGAGCTTCCCTGGTGGTCCGTGGTTAAGACTTTGCCTTCCAATGCGGGGGGTGTGGGCCCAATCCCTGGTTAGGGAGCTAATATTGCACATGTATTGAGGCCAAAAAACCAAAATGTAAAACAGAAGCAATGTTGTAACAAATTCAATAGAAACTTTAAAAATGATCCATACTAAAAAAAAAAAAAAATTAAAAAAAAAGGCCACTTGGAGTGAGTTATGTGCTTTTCCATTCACTAGCTATGAGATCTTAGGCAAGTTTCTTAGCATCCTAGTGCCTCAGTTTTCCCCCCACCCATCCACTGGGGATCTAGCAAACCTGACTCAGAAGAATGATGTGAGGACTAAAAGTATTAGGGGCTCAGTACAGCGTATGCATTTACCACACGTTGGCTCTTGTGCTGGTTAAGGGACCTCTATCAGGCATGGGCGTTTGAGCTGGAGAAGTCCAGATGATTTCTGTGGCTGGAGTGAGCTCTGGAAGAGAAGAAACATGACTTACAGATTCTGAGCCTTGTGAGAGCTCAAAGGGTGGTCCCTCACCTCAGTCTTTGGAGGCCAGCTGATCCCACTCTGGTTCCTTGGACTCCTGTCTCCTGCAGCCCCCATACCTGAAGCCTTAGACCCTTCTCCACCTTGAGTGAATCCTGGAATCCTTTCCTTATTCAGTTATCCAGCCATGTACGCATTCATTCATTCACTCATTCAGCATGTCATTGCTATTCCATTTGTTAAATACTTCGACTCTTACCCTGAATTTAATCTGCAAACAAATCTACAATGGAGATATACCCAGGATCATCCCATTTTGCCGAAAAAGAAACTAAGGCACAGAGAGGTTAAGTAACTTGCTCGAGGTCACACAGCTAGTAAGTAGCAAGGGATTTGGACCTTGAGGTCTGAGTCCAGCTCCTGCTCTTAATCTCTGAGCTGCAGCACCCTGTCCATGAGTTGGCTGAAGAACTACTAGCCTTTCCTGCAGGGGAAGGCTTCCAGAGTCAAAGAGGCTTCTTTCAATTTGCTTCACATTTTAGCTCACCTGGATTCCCTCAGAGTCCTTGGTTGAGAATAAGCCTCATCACAGTCAGTGGTGAAACATCCCATGCACATGATTCTTGAGAAAGTGAAGTCTGTTGGAGTATGACTCGTCTCTGTAGAGGAAGGAATTTCTGGCCGCTAAGGACCAACTGAAAGCCTGTGCCCTTGGCTGTGTGAGGCTCAGTGTCCAAGGGCAGCCAAGACCAGATCTATAGCCCTGAGTATCTCCAGACCAGCTACAGACTCACCTCCAGTATGGGGCTGGTGGTTCTTGCCCATTCTGTCCAGAAGGTCAGATACTTCCATGATGCCTGTCCTGGAGCAGTTTGCCCCATGATCTTGAGCATCTCTGCCCTCGGGTGTTGAAGGTGCCACCTGTGGGAACAGTGAAGCCTCATTAACCCCTGTGGCAAGTGACATTTATTGGGTGTCATGCACACCTGCACTGCACTGGTCAGAGGCCCTGAGGACCAAGATCAGGCTTCTAGAGGAAGCCACGCCAGAGAGAGGAGCACAGATAGTCACTGGTCATCACTCGTGGCCTGCTCAGGCTTGCTTTCCTCCCCAGTGGGCCATGATTCCTTGACAATGGCTTTAAGTGCTCAACGCTGGTTCCGCTCCCTGTGATTTTGCTCCAGGCCTGAGTAGGACACAAAGGAGGAATGTGTGGCTGAATAGCCTTCAGGCCAGAGCTGTAGTTCTCAGCCCTGCTGGCCACTGGGTCACCTGGAGAGCTTCAAAGAGGACTGATGCCCAGGCCCCAGTGGGGTTTCTGATGTACTTGACTGGGCCCTAATTGTCAGTATTAAAAAAAATTGCTCCCCAGGAGGGTCTCATGTGCAGGCAGGAATGGAGAAGCTCGGGCCCCAGTCTTAGCCCTCGCCCCAGAATCCAAGGGCCTTGGATTTAAACAGATGCAAAAGCTGTTTCCCACTGAGTGGAGGCAGCCTGGGTTCATCATCGTTATCACTGGCATCTATTTGTGGAGTTCCTAAATTGTGCAAACACCCTCTGCTTGGTGCTGGAAAACAGAGAGATTGAAATCAAATTCGAAACGCGCAGACTGGCTGGAAATCTGAAAATGATCCAAGGCCCAGGACCAGCCTGTACCATTCATCTTCTGTATCCTTCCTATCTGCCCTGTCGTGGGTGCACAATACACATTGCTGCTTATATTGTTATTCATAACAATAATCATCATGACAACCAACAAGACCAAGGAATATGTCCTCGGTGTCAATTAGAAATACTGGAAGCATGAGTTGGTGGGATTGAGAGGGTCAGAAAGCTTCATGGAAGAAGGGGACTCTAGCAAGTGCAGAAGGACAGGGCCTTCAAGGCATGGCCATAACTAGCACAGAGGCATGGTGGTGGGGTGTGCCTGGGGCGGTCAGCAAACTCAGTTATCTGATCTTGCGGGAGTGAGACCTGCAGGTGAGATTGCATGGCCAGGTAGGCAAGAGATTTTTGTTCTGAGGACCCCCTTCCCTCACAAAACAGTAATGAGCTCGACTATCTATCTATTGTCATTTCCTTACATGTGATTTCGTTGTCAGGGAGGGGCATAGGTCTTCCTTTGGAATTCGGAAGAGTCTGCTGTCTGCTTCTGGAAGATTGGACTGAAATGGTTTGGAGGCTGTTATGAGGTGTTAAGTCTAGTCAGCTCTTGACAGGTAGCTAACCTTTGGTAAATGTTAAGAGAGAAAACTCTCCTTACAAAATTCTGTTTAGAAGCTGCTCAGTGTAGAAAATCCGATGCAAAAAGAATCAAGAAAGCAAAAACATCTCCTTAAATTTTTCTACTATAATTGCTTGATCTCTTTCTCTCTCTCTTCTCATCTCTCTGTCAACCATCAATCTATCCACACAAATACATGCACAAATGGAGTTTTGTAGTAAATAGAGGCAATGCATACACGTGATACTTATATTATACTTTACACTGTGATAATACTGTATTTCCTGTTTTGCAGTCTTCCTGTTTGACTTAATCTGTTGGGGCGATCCTTTCACATTAGTGAGTAAACACTACATCATTATTTTAAGGGCTGCACAGTGCATTGTTTTATGGCTGCATCACTATCTGACCAATTTCATGTTCGGAGGCATTTAGGCTGTTTCTAATTTTTTCCACTTCCGTTTGTTTTTAACTTACAATTAACACTTGGAGTGCTGATAACTGTATTTTCAGAGTTCATACATTCAACAAGTATTTATTGAGTGCCATGCACTGTACCAGGCACTAGTGAGCCCTTCATGAACAGAAGGGACAAAAATCCTCGTTCTTTTGGAGCTTACATTTTATTATGAGACAGAGATGATGAACGAGATAAATACGTGATGAAGTATGCTGGGTTATAAGTGCTAAGTAGAAAAAAAAATGTGGCAAGAGATAGGAAATACTGTGATGGGAGCAGAAATGGAGATTTTTGAGAAGGGTTGTGAGGAAAGGCCTTGGTGAGCAGGGGCTTTTGAAAGTAGAGGCATGAGAGACCCAGTCGTGGGAATATGAGAGGATGGTCATTCCAGACAGGACTGGCAAGTGCAGAGGCCCTGAGGTCTGGACATAGGCGTGTTCAAGAAACTCCCTGGAGGTCATGAACTTGGAGGAGAGTGAGTGAGGGAGAGCTTAATGGGAGATGATTTGAGAGAGGCAGGAAGGAGGCAGATTGTTTGGGGCCATTGGTTCCTGGAAGGGATGCCATTGGAGAGTTGATCAAAGTGATATAATATGACTTATATTTAATAGGATACAGCCTGAAGGTAGAGCAAAATCAGAGGCAGAGAGATGAGCTGTGGGTATTTCAATATTCCAGGTTGCAGATGGTAATAGCTTGGGTTAGCAGCGTGGCGGGGAGGAGGAGGGGGAGGACTTTGTACTCTGACCCAGGCACATTTACTGACAGCTCACATGTGAAGTGTGAGAGCAAGAGAAGGAGATGATTTCAGGGTTTGTGTCCTGAGTAACAAAGATCAGCCTTGCCGTGAACGGAGAATGATCAGGATAAATGCTCTGTCCACAAGGACAGTGGGTGGGGTGGGGGTCAGGAGCTGAGTTTCAGACTTAATGTTGTGTGAGAAGCAGTCTGCCTCGAACAACTTCTTTTTACAGCAGTGTCTCATTTAAGATACAAGTTGGCTTGTCGATCAATGCAGCTATTAGATTTTAGGGGCTTTTAGTCATCGTGGTTTTGAGTCGGGGTATAATGTCCCTTTAAAGAATCATGCGCCACTTTTTGGTGTGCAAATTTGGAAGCTCACATCTTGTTTTAGCCGTAAATCTGCTTATCGTAGATTTCAGTTGTCATTGTTTCTGCAGATTCTTGATAACTGTGCCCATTTGCATACAAACAGGGCCTTTTGTTTCCGAACCAGATGATTAGCTCTTAGCTGGATCTGGGTTTGAAGTCGTAATCCTCTCTTTGTGACAGCATAGTGGTTGCTCTTGGAAATGATTAGGATGTCATAATTGGTATAGGATTCCAGGTGGGGAATAAGTGAGAGGAGCAGGTGATCATTTTCTGAGAAACAAAAAATTCCTACCTCCTCCGCCCCAGGCTCTCAGTGATCAGAGAGGGAGGCGGGGAAAATGCATGGTCTATAAATAGAACTGGTTCTAAAGAGGCTGCTTTCCTAAAGGTCTCATTAGGCATTGGAAAGCCCTTTACTCTTAGCAATTAATGGCACTGATTTGATGGTACTATATTGTGAAGATTCAGAGAAGAAACCTCAATTTGCTTCCTTATGAAACAGATGCAGGTAAAATGCCTGAGAGAACTCTAAATGGGTTTCTATAAATCTCAAGTCATTTTCCCAGATTATCAAAGTGTTTTGAGGAAGATAACTTTCCCCTTCTCTCTGTGTTAACTCTTCATTGTTGACAGGAGCTAACATGATGCTGTGCCTTTGTCCTCACTGCCTACCCACTGGGAGAACATCCCCAGGAGGGTCTTTCAGAGATAAAAGAACCATATTCACTGCTGGTCCTCAGACAGGCCTCTGTCTTAGCTCGTCCTTACAGGGATCAGCTTATGGTCTGACCTCCTTAAAATCACACTCAAGCCTCCTGAACTGACAGGGCTCCAAGAAGGTGAAACAAGCTTAAACTTCTTGGGAAGACTACAGAAAATGTTTCTCTATATGCTGGATCCTTGTCTCCAGACTTAGAAAAAGACATTAAAACCTCCTTCCCCATTTTTCTCGAGTGAATTCTGTTTAAACCCAGCAGCTCTTCCACCTGGGATGGTTTGAATTCAGACGGATGGCTTCAGTTAGTTACAGAAGACTGCCCTGGAAAAAATGTTTGATTCTCTAGGGAGTTCAGTCATCGATTGTCAGAAATGTACAGGCCTGTGGTTTCACACCTGGGAATGACTGGAGGGGTTCTCTACCTTCTTAGGTCCACAGATCCCTTTGATAGTCTATCAAAAAACTATAGATCATGCCAGAAACTCTTACATCCACCCCGCATTACTAATGTAGTAAAGTTATAGAATTCCTAAAATCTATTTATGAACACTCCTATTTTTGTAATATTCAGTCTTTTTTTTTCATTTGATAAGTATTTATTGAGCACCTATCATGCATTCAGCACTGTTCTAGGTATGAAAAACATAGCTGTAAACAAAGGAATCATATTTGTGTTTATTAACAGGGGCTAAAAATCTCCTGAGTAGGAACTCAGGTGATCCCCTTTTCCTTTCCTATTTTTTAAATTCTGCTTTCTCATTTTTCTAAACCAAAGATGCATTACTTGTATTAGAGAAACATAATAAAAGAGATAAACTTCATGGTTCATTTCTTGAGAATAATATACAACGACATATGCTCCTTTGAAAGCAGTAATGGCTTTAAATGGATTTGTATTTTATCCATCATGATAATATAGAGATAGTCTGATAAATAAAGGTACAGGTATATGACAGACATTTATTTAGTCAGTCTACAGCTACTACTTGTGGTGCCTGTGGATAGATGCCCTGCAGTAAGTTAAGACCTCCTGGGAGTCAAATGTCCCTGGATCAGGAATGGTTCCTCTAGGAACTAAATTTCATTGTTATAAATAAAGTTTTATTGGAACACAACAGTGCCCATTTCATTTGCATATTGTCTATGGCTGATTTCACACTGTAAGGCAGTGCTAAGTAGTTATAATGGGTAATTTGGTTGGCTCACAAAACCTAAAACTCTTACTTTATAGCCCTTTCCATAAAAAGGTTGCGGGTCCTTGCTTTAGGCTAGCTGTGTCTAGTGGTTCTTTCTGCAGTAACAGTGTTCTGTGTCGATGTGGTCCTGTCCAATACAGTAGCCACTAGCCATATGGGTCTGTGGAGCCCTTGGGATATGGCAAATGTGACTGAGGAAGTGAATTGAATCTACATTTGAATTTAAGTAGTCACACATGCCCTGGACTACTGAATTGAGCAATACAACTGTAGTCCAAACAGTGAGGTCCATAGTTTAGGTGAGGGTTTGCTCTTGGTGGTATATAGTCCGTGGGTTTTTACCAATGTATAATGTACAGGTTCAAGTCCCTTCTGGGGGTGGTAAAGAAAGACATAGTGTCTAACCCAACTGTTAGCCTTTAATTTCTAGATGAAGCTCACGAGCACCTATAAGATTCTAAATGAAGGCACAGCTTTGGGGATGGAGCCGGAAAGGCAGGTTGAGGATGATGGAGGAGGTGCTGAAAGGAGAGGGAGGAGGATAAAGAAAACTGTGTTTGCTTTACCATTTGACACATTCTCTTTCCCTGCTGGACGCTGGCGGTGGGCAGGTAGGCATATGTGAATGTGAATTCATACACCCAGGCATCCTCTCTCCATCATGTCCAGCTATGATCGGAAAGGATGTGATCCCAGTTTCCAGCTCATTTCAGGTGATTCCCAGAGACACCTGGACCCGATGGCAAGCAGTGCTGGTGGTGTAGACGGCCAGCCTAATCTTCCTCGGGAGACATGTGTTCCCAGGGATGGTCTAGTGGCAGCTTACAATGCTCTTATTTTCATACTGACAGTGTTCAATGTCAGTTCAGTTCAGTTGCTCAGTCATGTCTGACTCTATGCGACCTCATGGACTGCAGCACGCCAGGCCTCCCTGTCCATCACCAACTCCCAGAGTTTACCCAAACTCATGTCCATTGAGTCAGTGATGCCATCCAGCCATCTCATCCAGCCTTCTCCTCCTGCCCTCAATCCTTCCCAGCATCAGGGTCTTTTCAAATGAGTTAGCTCTTCGCATCAGGTGGCCAAAGTATTGGAGCTTCAGCTTCAGCATCAGTCCTTCCAATGAATATTCAGGACTGATTTCCTTTAGGATGGAATGGTTGGATCTCCTTGCAGTCCAAGGGACTCTCAAGAGTCTTCTCCAACACCGCAGTCCAAAAGCATCAATTCTTCAGTGCTCAGCTTTCTTTACAGTACAACTCTCAATGTAACTGACCCTAAAACTTTTCACCTTTCCCACTTGGTAACCATAATTTGTTTTGTCTGTGAGTCTATTTCAGTTTTGTAAATAGGTTCATTTGTATCATTTTTTTAAAGACTCCACATATAACTGATATTGTAGACATTTGTCTTTCTTGACTTACTTCACACTAAGTAAATGTAAGTGACTCTTTAGAGAAACACTGAGTCATCATCTCTGTCTGGCATCCTCATGCACTCTGGGCCCCAGACCTTGCGTTCTCCGCTGAGGGTACTGAGACAGCTTTGGAAGTGGAAGGCTGACACCTTCAAGGATGACCAGGTAACTTTGCATACTAATTTTGAACTCACATCATTCATGTGTGTCATAAGACCTTGGGTTGCATGCTCATTTCTGTCCCACAAGTGGAGAAGGAAGGAGAGAGGCTGACTCTGAGGGAGAAGGTGTCTATTTTCCTTTCTGGTCATTGCTTTTCTTCTGGAGGCACTGTTACCGTAGTGGTGGAGAGAGATGCCCATTTGGGATTCTGTCCAAACTTCACACAAGTGGTATCTTGTGTCTCATACCTTTTTTGATGGGAGGAATCTGAGAAGGGGCTGTGAGACACAGCATCTGCTCAGAGGAAAAGAAATAAATGGAGTTCTTCCCACCTCCCCCCTTTCCCTGGTGCAGGCTGGGGCTGCGGGAGTTCTGAGCCCATAAAAGCCACCATGATGTGGTGGGAACAGCTCCGGCCTGGGAGATGAGATCCCTGGGCCACTGAGCATGGGACTGGTCACTCGGGGTCTCCAGGTCTGGACCAGTCATGAGAGGAGAGCTGTTCCTGCATCCTGTGACACATTCTGGCTTAGAAACTGCTCTGTCTTCACCCCGCCCTGTGTCCCACTGCAACACACAGCATACAGTTTTTATTCTGTATAAAAAGAAGCTGAAGCTGTTCTTGTGAATCTTCTCTGATTGGGCCAAGGAGCCTGGCCGTGGTCATTTACCATCCCCAGGATTGAATGATCCAGGCCAAAGATGCTTTTCATTTTGTCTTCCTGAAATGTATCCTAGGCTCATTGACCTGCAGAGGGTCTCTGAAGACCAGCTGGCCTAAGATCAGCTTTGTTTCCAACTGCTTCCTACAGATGAGGCTCAGAAAGTTTCAGGACCCTGCTCAAGGTGACCTAGGAAATTAGTGGTTAGAATCAGGTCTCATGACTCTCAGATCATTTTGATAAGCTGTACTTCTTCCCTGGTTGATCCTGTTTATATACCATGTGTGCAGGCATGCTCAGTCACTTCAGTGATGTCCCACTCTTTGTGATCCCATGGGCTGTAGCCCACCAGGTTCCTCTGTCCACGGGATTTTCCCAGCAAGAATACTGGAGTGGGTTGCCATGCCTTCCTCCAGGGGATCTTCCCGACCCAGGGATCGAACTCATGTCTCCTATTTCTCCTGCATGGCAAGAAGATTCTTACTGCTGAGCCACTAGGGAAGCTCTTGTATACCCTCCCAGGTTTTATTGCCTTCATGTCCTCAGAGTCAACCCCCGAGTCTTAGAATGGGAAGGCTGGACACTCGGGCATTGATACTCGATGTCCTAAAACTGTGCAGCTTCTCTTACCGCTTTCCCACCAGTTAACCCAGATGTCCACCAAGAGACTGTATGGAGTTTTGTTGGAACTTGCCATGGTAAACTGAAAGAAATAAGTGCACCCCTCACTCCAGCTTCCACCAGGAGCTGGGACATGGAACAGTGTCTGTGTGGGCAGAGTCTCAGACACCCACCCGTGTAAGGCAGGAGGAGGAGAGTTGGGGCTTCGGCTGGCCTGCCCACTGTGGTTACTGTCCTCATTGCCAATTTCCTCCTGTGACTGGGGAGCAGATTCTACCAACTGGCGGACAGCCTGTGGAACCGCTGTCTCAAATCATCATCCTTTTGTCCTGATCCTTATCAGGTCAGCAGAGCCACCTTTTATTTCTTGTCCCTGGGGATAAAGCTTTTCTGTCATTGCAACATATTCAGGTAAAGACATTTGTTCTTGGTGTTTTCATTCTAAGGAACTGAAAAACGGGTTGTACCGAGCTGCTAGTACATCGACCGTCCTACAGAACATTCTATGATAGCTACTGCAGTTGTGTTAGGGGAAGGAAATGAACGCATGGCCCAGAAACCCTTAACAAGCACTCCTTTATACAAGTTACACTGTCTGTTCTTCCCCATTCATTAAACAAGTATCAAGAGACCTGCTATCATCAGGAAGCCAATGAAGGGACAGAAAATAAAACAGGAGATGCCACCCTAGCTCACAAAGAGTTAAAAACCAATCTGGTCAGGGAAATCAAAGCTCACAAAAGACAGCAAGTCTTTAGAAAGTATTCTAATGACAGGTTGCTAGTACAGTGTACAGAACATGAGTGGTAGCCAAATGGGCTCGTCCGGGCACGTGGCCAGGAGATACATCAGGACCACCACTGCACAGCGAAGAGAAGATGAGCTGAAAAAACTAGACTATACCCATGAACAAAAAGAAAAAAAATCTCTCATAGGCTTACCACCCTCATCTGGCTTCTGTTCCCATCATATGGGTTACACACAGACTGATACACTTACAAACACACACATTCCATTGGCGTGATCTCTTCACTCAGACCAGTGATCGACATGACCCCCAGGAGCTGTGGGAATGGTGGTCCTTCCCCTCCCTGGATTTGATTCTCTTCCTTCCCTTTACACAAGTTCCCTGCCTCCTCCACCCCTCGCTTCTCTCAGGGTTGTTGTTGTTCAGTCGCTTAGTCCTGTCTGACTCTTTGCGACCCCATGGACTGCTGCACGCCAGGCTTCCCTGTCCTTCACCATCTCCTGGAGTTTGCTCAGACTCATGTCTATTGATTCAGTGATTCCATCCAACCATCTCGTCCTCTGTCATCCCCTCCTCCTCCTGCCCTCAATCTTTCCCAGCATCAGAGTCTTTTCCAATGAGTTGGCTCTTTGCCTCAGCTGATCAAGGTATTGGAGCTTCAGCATCAGTCCTTCCAGTGAATATTTTGGTGCTTTGTTGCTTACTTCCTCCCAGCTTTTGTAGGTTTCGGGGGTTCTCCTTGGTGAGCACCATAGAGCGTGTGGCTGAAAAGTGTCCCTACCCATTTTGAATCTACCATTTTAGATTGCAAGTGTCTTTATTTTTTTTCCCCTGGGATCAAACCACTTTACTGAGGGACTTCCGGGGGAAGGTTGAAGGGCCTGAAGGATAATGAAATTTGATGTCCTTGGCCTAGGGTGGGATCTTCCTGACTTAACAGTTGCTGAAAAGCCCACTTCTTTATTGCTGTATCCACTGTTCCCTGCCCCTCCGCCTCTCCTAGAGGGTCAGCAGTCCCTAGGGTGGCGCAGAAGCAACACCTACCTTTTACAAGTCGCAGTGGCATCTCACTAAACACTCAGCTCTAAAATTCTGTAGGCTTGAAAACACCATTGAACACAGACATTTGTGTGTCTCCATCACATGTTGATGGGTGGACCTTAGCCAGGCTGAGACCCCTTATGATTCATGTAGGTTTGGGGTGTCCATTTTCTACACTCTGCTTCCCCATCCCAGCCCCTGGTCACAGTCAGGTTCAGCCTCTTTGGGTCCATCATTCCCTTTCTGGTCTCTGAAAAGTGTTAGTTGCTCAGTCATATCTGATTCTTTGCAACCCCATGGACTACAGCCCACCAGGATCCTCTGTCCATGGAATTCTCCAGGCAAGCATACTGGAGTGGGTTGCCATTTCCTTCTCCAGGGGATCTTCCCAACCCAGGGACCTAACCCAGGTCTCCTGCATTGCAGGCAGATTCTCAGCAACTTTTTATTTGGCTTTCCTGCCTGGGAAACCAAATGTGCCCACACAATCATTAGCAAGTGTGGAAATTGTTGTTAGCTGCATATTTGCTTCACACCCATCAATTTTTAGGTGCTGTGCAGAATACGATTGCCAGGGGATGGCTTTTGTCTGAGATGCCAAACGGAAATTCATTAGCATTGAGAGAAATGCTTGCATTACAGACAGGCTTCTTGACCACACTGGGCCAGGGCTGGACAGAGCTAGGCTGAGACCTCGGCGGCTGTCCTGGGTCGGGGATGGGCACCTCCCAGAACCTGGAAAGAGGTGAGCTGGGGGAGGATCCAGGCCCAGGCGGAGGAGGCCCAGAGGCAGGGAGGCCATTCTCCAAACTGTATGGCATTTATTCATCTTAATTCCACATAGCCCTAGGACAGAATCGAGTTTTTCTGGGAATGTGTGGGCCTTCCCCAGTCCTGGCTTGACATGCAACACAGGATTTTGCTCAGACTGATGGGCGTTTGAGTTCTGTCTCAGCATCTCATTGGGCTTTCCTGGTGGCTCAGAGGTAAAGAATCCGCCAATATAGGAGATGTGGGTTTGATCCTGGGGTGGGGAAGATCCCCTGGAGAAGGAAATGGCAGCCCATTCCAGTGTTCTTGCCAGGGAAATCTCATGGACGAGGAGCCTGGTGGGCTACAGTCCATGGGATCGCAAAGACTGGGGTACAACGTAGCGACTAAATAACAACATCAACGGCAGCTTATTGGTAGGTGACCGAGGGTAGGTTGTATGACATCTCTGAGCCTCTCTTTTCTTATCTGAAAAATGGGCATAATAATACCTCCATGCAGGTTTATTCTTATGCAGCTTAAAAGTAAAGTACATTAAGAGGTTGGTGTCATGCTTAACCTGTGATGACGGTTTTGCTCGTGTGAGTTATTATCACCCTCGTGGTTGTTACCATGGTCAGCTCTAGATTGTATGCTTTGTCATGTCTCCTTGGGACCTGAAAATGAAAACCTGCGAGCCACCTACCCTAGGCAGAATCCTAAGGAAGATACACAACCTAATTCCTTGGAAATGGGAGAAAGATTTGTTGTGTAAACATTTGTTGACGGGAGTAGAGAAGAAAGCAATGGACAAAAGGGAAGAACGTTGTGAAATTTCCATTAGGAAAAAGTCACTAGTTACACCTGTGGTTCCCTCTTCTCTACTGCCACCCCACAGGGAGGTCACTATCTCAGGACCCTCCTCTTTACAGATCAAGGGGGAGAAGCCCTGGGAAATGCATGTAGTTGGCATTCCAGCCACGTGTGTGCTGTGTCCTATAGAAGGAGAGCACTTGATCCAGGTAATTAAAAGTGTCAGCTTCTTATCCAGGAGAGGGTTCTATTAAATTATGTAAATATTTTTGCAAGTTGGAACTCTGAAGAAGACTTATTGATCTGTGGCAAGCTGCCAGGCAGCTGGTAAAGATTGGGAAAATTGTTCTCAATCCAAGGCAGGTCCTAGGAGGGGTGGGAACGCAAACAGTCTGGAGGCTCTTTTGTTTCACCTTTATCTTTGCCTCCCGTGAGAAGCCTGCAGTTTCTCCCAGGGGGGCTGAATCAATAGCAGACAATGACATGAACTGCTTGGTTAGTACAGCCTCAGTGAGTCTCATATGAGCCATTTTGGCATGGCTGCCCAAAGGGGCGGCCTGGATAAGGGAGGGGAAATTGATGTCAGGGGATGGGAGTCTGATCCAGCTGGAGGGGACAGGGGGCATTGATGGGAGGTGGCTGGAGGGGATGATGCTGCCCAGATCCTCGGCTCAGTGCTGTCCTCCAAGAGCTCCTTGGCACCACTGACCCCACCCACTGAGGTCCATGTCTGCCCTTCCTCCTCTTTCCTGCCCCAGGCCCTGGCTCTGCCCTGAGGATGCTGGAAATAGTGTTAGCCAACTGACATGTGTAGTCAGCTGGGTCTTGAGAACAGAGATGCAGAGATGGGAAAGGAATGGCTGGCATGGCCAGGAGCTCTTTCCTCATGGTTTTGGTCCTGGGTGAATTGGGCAAGCACCCTGAGGAGGAGCCAAGGGTGCCAGCTGAGAGGGCTGCCCCAATGCCCAGCACTTCTAGAACTCCTGCTAGCTAAACTGGAACTACTAGTTTCCTGTTTTATGGTGTCTCTCTCCTTCCTTGTCTTCTCCGTGTCAGTATGGCCAGTTCTTAGAACACTTTCTAGCACATAGTAGGTGATCAGTAAATGTTTATTGAATGAGCCAGTGCAGGATTCCTTCTTTGTCTTGATTTAGTTCTCCTGCAAAGGTTCCCAGGGCTGGTGCAGAGGGTGGGGAGGAGAAAGGGCTCTTCTAGTGCTGGGAGGTTTGGGGAAGTCCTCTTGACCCCGAATGCTGAGCCTTGTAGTGGGGACCACTCCAGGGACTGAGTCCAGGGGCTTTCTGTCAACTGGGAACTCCTGGCAGCTGGGCTGCAGGATAGAAGGAGTGACTAGAAGCAGAGGGGAAGGTGGTCAAGGAAAGGTGAGACACTGGAAACAGGTCATACTTGGTACTTGCAATTGATACTTTCCGTCTTTCCCACCCCAGCCTTGGGCCCTGTGTGTCCAATAGCTCCTACCTCTGCCTTCCCCTCTCCTCTGGATTCCTCTCTTCAGGGATCTTGGCATGTCTTCGGGGCTGATGGGGCTTTGGGGGGCTCCTTTAACTCTCTTTCTTCCCACTGCCTGGCATTTTGCAGATCCGTGGCTCATTTGCACCTTTAGTGATTATGGAGGAAGGGTAGAAGGGAACCCACAAATAGACCGTTTTGCTGTTTGTTAGTAACTTCTGTCAGATGAGAAAAGCTGAACCACATAGTAATACCATGTGTGGTTTGGGATTGCTACTTTTATTTTTTCCTTTAAACTTCCCATCGCTTCCCTCTCTCCGTCAGTACAAGGTGGTGGGGACTTGTCTACCGTGTGGATGGGTTTGGAGCAGAGACATATGGTGGTTCCATCGGACGGGCTCAGCATGTCAGGCGACAGCTTGAGTGGTACATTAGAGAGAGGTCTGAAAGGATGACACGTCTGTGCCCGTGTGTCCTTGATGGTTCTGAGGCCATGCTCTTTTTTCTTGCATTCGAGGAAACTTGCTATTTTTCCTCCCAGTGTCTCCAGGTACAGCGAGCCCCACTCTGTGCTTGAAGTTTTGTGCTCTGCAGGGAGCCGTTACTTTGCTGTTTAAAGAAGCCTTTATGCTTTGCGGCTTTAGATCATTTCACATGATGAAACACCATCTCACTACTGACGATTGTAATTTACAATGTTTGACAGTCTTCTCAACTGAAAAAGAGTGATCATCACTCGCCACGGGTAAACTAGGAGAGCTGCCATTTCCGAGCCAACTGGGAGTGTCTTGCTGGTTCCTTCTGGGTGGATCGAGTCCTCCCTGGGGCCTGCACTTCTTTTGCTCCTCTTCCTCACCCTCACTGTCTTTTCATCACCTCAGCTGCTCTCTGCCTCCGAGTCTTACTGCTGTCACCATCATCACCACCATCATCGTCACCATCATCACCACCATCATCGTCACCATTACCACCACCATCACTACCACCCATGCACAACTTGCATTCTGTTCCTAGATCCCCATGTCTGCCTCCATCTCCTCATCTGTTAAAAACTGGGGCTCGGAATCCTGGCCCACAGGTTTCACGGGAAGAAACGGGCAGTGGGAAGTGCTGAGCTTTGGAGAGAGACTGGTGGGGAGGAGGATGTTTCTTGAATGACAGAATACTGAGTCCACCACTATCCCCTCTGTAACCTTGGGCAGCGCTTATTTACCTGTTGTAGGTCTCTGTTTTGTTATGTGTCAGATGAGACTAGTAATACCTACCTTTTTAGACTCTTGTGAGTCTTAGAGCCAATGTTATAAAGTTCCTGACACAAGGATTGGCTCAGTCAGTTTATCATGAGGATGATATCTGTAGGACAGTGTCTTTCAAAAGTAATGTAAATGGTGTAAATGTGTGGTTTTACTATTCGTGTTCTCTAGCTCAATAAACTGGATATTATAAAATGTGTACTACCACTGCTTCTGGGGTTTCCCAGGTGGCTCAGCAGTAAAGAATCTGCCTGCCAATGCAAGAGATGCGGGTTCCATCCCTGGGTTGGGAAGATCCCCTGGAGAAGGAAATGGCAACCGAAATCCCATGAACAGAGGAGCCTGGCAAACTACTGTCCATTGCATCACAAAAAGTCAGACATAATTTAGTGACTAAACAACAACCATTGCTTCTACCATCACTGCCATTACTACCGCCCCACCATCACCCCTACCGCCACCTGCTTTTACCTCCATCATCACTGTCATCACCGCAGCCACCACCATGACTGAAATCAGCAGTAGGGAGCTCTCACTGGACTCACTGCCAAGCATAGTTTTAAGTGTTTTGCGTGTATCTACTCACTCAATTCCTACAAAACTAAATATCATTAGCCTCATTTTCAGTATCATCACCTTCCTGATAGATGACAAGGCTGTCTCAGAGATATTCAGTAATTTGCCCAAGGTCATAGAGTTAGTAAGTGGTGATGGAGCCTCTGTTCTGTCTACACTTTTGGCTACATTGTTCAGGATATTTACACATGTGCTTTTGTGTCTGTCTGTGTGTCCATGACATGTGTGTTTCTACACAGGTCGATACATACTGTGTTGTTTTGACATTGAGGAGGCCATGGTGGCCTTATTAAAGACTTTAAGTCCATTACAAATAACAGAGGTAGAAAATATTCACAAGATATCTCACAGATAAAATAATGCAGCATGATTTTTAAAGTTCTGTGACAGAAATTAGAGTAATAAAGGTGTAAGAAAGGGGAAGGAAAACAGAATTTTGATCATAATACAGTTAAAATCTTCAATAATAACTTTATTTAAAACTGATTATAATCAGTGGAGAAATGCTGTAAATTAGTCAATTATATAATTGAGCTTTCTCTCAGCCCTTCCTTTCATTATCTCCCAACTTTGTTTTCTTCCCTGGAAATCAAAGAAGCATGTAAAAATAGTCTTTGGGGCTCAGATTGGAAGGCACTCTTATTCTGGCCAGAAACATCTCATAAAGACATTAAACATCTCATTAAGACAGTCAATAATGGAATACCTGGAACCCTAGTGCACCTGCCCTCTATTTGACCTTGAGTGGTGATGGAAGGAAGGCAAGGGTAATATCTGCTTTCTTACATAGTTTAGAACAGACAAAAAATAGAAATCTCCCTTTTTAGTGATTCTGGGTGCCAGCACCATGTGGCCCATGAGGTCTGGACCACTCAGCCTTGTGAGTGAGTTCGTGACATTTGATATGGCCTGAAGTTGTCAGGGGGCAGTGGCCGAGCTGTCACCCTGGCAGCTGCTAGCCTGGTGGCTTTGGTCTGCCGGGGATGATGGGGACCCCCTCCGCCTCTCACAGCTGTCAATCCAGTCCTGTCCTGGCTGGCTGGGGTGACACCTCTGCATAAGAAGTCACTTTATTTTATATTTTAGAAGCAGATGCTTGGATGTTTGCTTTGGGTGTATGTTGTTCCCATCAGATTGTTGTGTGTTGGGGGATTTATCTTACTGGTAGGAGGCTGGAGCCATCTATTAAAAAGGAAATAGTTACTTCAGAAAAATACAGGGACTTCCTTGGCAGGTATCAGGGAAAGAAGGGGTGTGTGTGTGTGTGTGTGTGTGTGTGTGTGTGTGTGTGTTGAAATAGGGGCATGGGTTGTGACTTTAACACATAGACACACATTGTAAATCTCTAACAGGACTAGTTTCTTCAGACCCAGGTTGGAGAAGCCTCTAGCAAACCCCCTGGGGCCACCTTCCTTCTCTCTGGCTCTTTGCACTGGAGAGTGGACAGATGGTTCTATGGTCCTACCAAGGGAAGGGATCTGAAGCCAGTGAGGAATCATTTCAGCATCAAACAGCCCCACACTGTAGGGATGGATAAGCTAGCAGTCTTTGGTAAAGCTCAGTAGATGGATCTGGAGAATAAGCTACATGCTACAGGCACCCAGGCTGCAGTGGGGCCCCCAGAGCCATGTGGGCGGGTGTGGTGGGAGTCAGTGATGGCTCAGGAAACCAGCTGCAGGGGAAGTATGGATGGGAGATTGGGATTGACACATATACACTATTGATGCTATGATGCTGGGAAAGACTGAGGGTAGGAGGAGAAGGGGGCAATAGAGGATGAGATGGTTGGATGTCATCACTGACTCAATGGGCATGAGTTTAAGCAAACTTCAGGAGATAGTGAAGGACAGGGTAGCCTGGTGTGCTGCAGTCCATGGGGCACAAAGAGTTGGACACGACTAAGCGACTGAAGAACAATAAAACAGAAAACTAGTGAGGACAGACTGTATAGCACAGGGAACTCTATTTAATGCTCTAGGGTGGCCTGAATGGAAAGGAAATCCAAAAGGGAGGGGAGATGTAGGTATAGATATAGATATATACAAAAATAGATATAGATGTATACAAATATAGATATATACAAAAATGGATATAGATATATACAAAAATAGATATAGATGTATACAAAAATAGATATATATGTATACAAAAATAGATATAGATGTATACAAAAATAGATATAGATATATACAAAAATTAGATATAGATATATATATACACTATATATATATATATTTGGCTGATCCATTTTGCAGTATTTTGTATAGTTTCAGTAGAAACTAATATAACATTGTAACGCAACTATACTCCAATAAAAATTAATTTTAAAAAAAGTCAGGCCAAGTAGGAGATCAGAAAACCAAGACTGCACTTCAGCAAGAGATCTAGAAAAAGGGGTTCAAATTAGCAAAGGAGATTTTTTAAAACGAGTTTGTAAAGTTGAAGGTCCAAATATAAAGTCAAATAGAAAAGTGAGGCCATTCATGTGCATCACACAAGAAAATTTGAACATGAAAGCAGGTTCTTTTCCCATCTTGCCACATCTCACCCTTGGTAGCAGAAACTAGTCCTCGATACTGTAAATGTGAGGTTAGGCACCTGCGAGAAAGCACCTATCTGAAGGTGGGGGAAGATGTATCAGAAAGACAGGAACAGGTAGAACCTGGTGCAGCCAGCCTGCCCTTGAGTGGATGGTCTGCTCTCCAGACATTTGTGTCATCCTGGCTCGAAGTCAAAGAACCAGGCAGTTGACTGCACAAGAGGATTTAGGGCAAGTTGGAAAAAGTCATTTTGTCAAAATCTTGGAGTCAGACCAGGATCAGATGAAAATGTGGTGATGGGTAGGAATGGTTTGTTGAGATGGAGCTGTGCTAGACAGAATAATTGCCTGTGAGATGTCTACATCTTCATCTCTGAAACCTGTGTGTTCTCTTCCATGGCAAAGGGACTTGGCAGGTGTGATTTAGTTCAGTCTTGAGACAGGGGTTAGACTGGATTATTCAGGTGGGCCCGATATAAACACAAGGATCCTTAGTAAAGGGAGGCAGGAGGGTTGGAGTCAGAGAGATTTGAAGGTGCTACACTATTAGCTTTGAAGCTAGAGGAAAAGGCCATGAACCAAGGAATTCAGGTGGCTTCTAGAAGCTGGAAAAGAAGGTGACAGTTTTCCCTTAGAGCCTCCAGAGAGAGCACAATCCTGTTGACACTTTGAGTTTGGCCTGGTGAAAACCATTTTGGACTTCTGACTTACACAGTGATAATTGATTTATTTATTTTATGCCTCTGAATTTGTGGCAACTTGTTATAATAGTGGTTGGAAACTAATACACCTAGCAATTTCTTTTGAGATATTTCTTGCCAAAGTTTGCTCTAGAATCTTCATCTGTAATTTCTGTTATTTTAATTTGGCATGTATAGCTGTGTTGATAACATTGCAATATGGATTTGTGTTTGCAAAAGGAGTAAAGACAAGCTTATTTCCATCTTAGTTAAAACATCAGAAGATGTGTGCTTCTCAGGGCCCTAATTGTAGCCATACCACCACCTGTTGGCAGTATAGTGTTCCCTTCAGGAGAAATACCTAAGGAAAACACAAGAAATATCCTGCCTTGACATGAAACTGTATCTAACAGATTGGTGGATCATTGATGGATTTTGTAAATATTGCATGAATCTGGAGCACTTTGAGAAAAATAGTTTCTTTCCTTGGTGTCTATGAATACTGTAGGCTATTTTTTTCTGCATAATCATTGAATACTCCTTTCCCCACCAGTGTTATATGATTATGTACTATATGTTCTCAAATATGTGGCTAAATATGAAGTTCATTGCTCCCTCCAGATCAGAAGCAAAGACAAGCTCTCAAAAAATCACTCACAGTCAAAAGTATTGAGTGAGATTAAAGCAGAGAAACACATACAAGCAGCCATCACAACAAATCCACATGTAAACATAAATGAGAAGGAAATGAATCCATTTTCTTTCTCAACCCAGAGCTTTTTCTCAACCCAGGTTTTGACCCTGTTTGGAGTTATGTGTGCGCAAGCTGGAGAGAGGGGTGCACACTGCTTGCTGGTTGTTGTTGCTATGGAAACTGGCAGAGACAAAAGGCCAGGCAAATGAAGGAAGAAGATGACATCTAAGGACTAAAAAACAAAACAAAATGGGGTTTTCTTTCTTCTTTTCTCCCCATTTTGCTACATGAATGTATTAAGTGCTATGATTAGAGCAGTGAGGAATGGAGGAAGGAAAACAGGAAGATGGACAAAGGTCAAGGGTTTGCCTTCTCTCTTGTCACTTGTTTCAAATGCATAATCCAGTTCAGGTTTTTCTCTTTTGTTGCTCATCACTTTCCTCTCCTACAAAAGCAAAGAATCTACCCATATGTTGGAAGGCAAAGCTTTCCTTTCTCTCTAGGGAAGGAAATGTGACTATTTCAGCTCAGTATGAAGAAGCTCTTTCTAACCAGTGGACTGCCTGCCTGCCTTCTCTATGGGGTATTTTCATCTCTAGAGGTCAAGGCGTGGCAGAATGACCCAAACGTCTCAGACACTTCTCCTGTCTAGTGATTCAGGAATTAGTCATTTCAGTCATTTGATTTAGGGGAAATGGGACTGAGTTTCAAATGCATCTCTTTTTATCTAGGGAAAAAAAACAACCCTGAAACATATGATTGTAAGACTTCTATCCTGGGAAGCCCTAACAGTCCCTCTGCCTTTTCACTAGCCCCATTCTACTTGATCTGGGGAATTTCCTTCACTTTGGGGTTGCGGTGACTTTTTGCCACTTTAGAAATTAGTCTTGACTTCTCCAATGTCTTTTAGGAGAAACTTACAAATTACATTAAAAAAAAAAAATACAACCGAAAAGCTAACAATAGTTGAAGGAAAGAGGAATAATGGATCTAGAGATGTTGGTTCTAGCCTTTTTGTCGTTCGATGAGTGAACCATGAAGTATTTCTCTGCTGCCCTAAATCAGGACAAGTGGAGCCCCGTGTTAAAATTCTTGTTCAGAAAATTCATTTTCCTGGAGTCCCTTCTCAGACCTCCTGAAGTGAGGAATCTCTTGGGATGGGCCTAAGGAATCTGCTCGTTTGACTCCCATTTTATCCTTCAGATCAAGTTCCACCTACCAACCTAGGTCTTCCTGGCAACCTTCAGGATAGCCAGGGTCTGAGATGCTGCTCATTAAGCTGGCCCGTTGGCTGGTAAGGAATCTCTTTTGGGTAAGCTGAAGCAAGTCTTTGTCTCTTGGGCAGAGAGAAGAGCAAGCTCAGAGTCCACTTTAAACAAGACTCTTCTCACAGATGGACGACTCAATCATTCCTGGTTTTTTCCATTTGAATTTCTGTGGGCAGTGATGTGTGAAAATGCCCTTACCTACCTCATGTTGTGTCCGTCTCCAGTTTCTCTCAGCTTGATTGACTCTTCTCCCCAGCCTGGTAGGTTCTTCACACCATGGGGTCTGTTATACACACTCTATCCTGATGGAAGGCCAGCTTCCTGCCATCTGTCTGTCATTGATCACATGTGGCTGTCCCTCTTAGACATTCTGTATTATTGGTTTGCAAACTTTAGCTGCATCAGAATCACCTGGAGTCTTGTTAAAACATGGGCTGCTGGGCCTGCCCCCAGGGGCTTCTGATTCAGAAGGTCTGATTCAAATGAGGCCTGAGAACGTGCATCTCTAACAGTGATGCTTGCTGATGCTGATACTGCTGGTCCAGGGACCTCACTTTGAGAACTGCTGTCCAGTGTTTTACACTTCATGGCTGGACCACTTAGGCCCCTTAAGGAGTCTGATTCATCTCTGTCCCATGCATTGCCTCTGACAAGGCCACTCACGATAAATATGTGTGATGCTGAATTGGACAAATGAAATGAGACACCTCTCTGACCTCAGACTAGTCCTTGGATTCTGACTGTGAGCTTCCAAAGCCAGATGGCCCCCCAGAGAGTCCTAGCTGGCATTCCCCAGGTCCAGCTGGGGCCTATTGTTGGACTCATTGGCAGCCACAGAATCTAAGGCCAGATTGGTGCCAGGGCTGCTGACCTTCCTGCAGCTGCCCGGCTCAGACTCAGGCTTGTTATAGTTCTCAGCTGTGGTGGGAAGACTTCCTTAAGTTTCTGTGCTACAGCTTGTTCTTTAGAGACAACTGTGGGGTCAGCTGCCCAAGCTCTGAACTCCTGTCGCATCCTCTGAGTGTCTGTGGTCTGGGCATGGGACTCCTAGACCTCTCTGAAAGTGAATCAATGAAAATGAAAGTGTTAGTTGCTCAGCCGTGTCCGATTCTTTGCGACCCCATGGACTGTAGCCTGCCAGGCTCCTCTGCCCATGGAATTCTCCAGGCAAGAATACTGGAGTAGTTTGTTATTTCCTTCTCCAGGGGGATCTTCCCTACTTACTACAATTCGGACTGTCTCATCCTCTGCAGTAGGAAAAAGTAGAGTTAGCGTCTAAACCACCACCACCACACCAAGTCTGAAACTACTGTGTATATTGGCCCCTTACTGCGTGCTGATCTAAAGTTCAGTTCTCTGATATTAATGTGTAGGTGACATTGCCTAATAATGAACATATCAACAGCTACAGCAGTTGGATTATCTCACTGATCTTCTGTGCTGTAAAGTCCTATAAATCCCATTTCACAGACCAGGACACTGAGGCCAGAGTGGTTGAGTCACTTGTCTGTGGTCACAGAGCTGGAGGTACTCACTGGTCTCAGGTGTCTTTGACTTCATGGCCCAGTGCAGAGCTTGGCCCTTCAGACACCAAGCTTCAGATGGTGTTTTAAGGGATCCAACTTCTATCGAATTCCACTCTGTAATGAAGAGTTATGAAGTTTCATTTTAGAAATTGTTTTTGATTTTGAAAGAAAAATTTAATGTGATTTTAAAACTTTTTTTAAATCATGGATTTTTAAGTCTTAGTCTTAGAAGGTAGGCTGAAGTATAAAACCAGTAAAGATGTATTGGGTTGGCTAAAATGTTCATCTGGCTTTAAATAAAAGTATAAGGCACATTTTTTTTTTTTCATTTTCACTAAGAACTGTATTGAAAAATGTTTATTAACCGAATGAACTTTTTGGCCAACCCAATACCTGGAATGCCCAGAACGCCATCCTCTCAGTTCCCTGGAGATTCACAGATCAGTTTGAAAACCACTGGACAGGGTAAAAATGGCAAAACATGGGACATGAGAAGGTCTAGTTTTAGCCAGTGGCTCTGCCACCTGCTATGAGACCTGGCGCAAGTTAGCAAGCTCTTCAGGACAGGACTCAGTTGCCTTGGTTATAAAATCACAGAAATGGATAAGAGTCCTACCACATCTGTGACTGTGACCTTGATTAATGAACTTGAGCTAATGGCTAAAAAAAATTAAAAATAGGTTTTACTTTAATGAAGTGATCAAGTGTGAAAGTCGCTTAGTTGTGTCCAACTCTTTGCGACCCCATGGACTATACAGTCCATGGAATTCTCCAGGCCAGAATACTGGAGTGGGTAGCCTTTCCCTTCTCCAGGGGATCTTCCCAACCCAAGGATCAAACCCAGGTCTCCCACATTGCAGGCAGATTCTTTACCAGCTGAGCCATGAGGGAGCTAGTCATAATTAGTACATTACATGCAACTGTGTTATGAAAAAGAGTTTGGAGAGAAATTATGTCCTAAAGTAAAAGGTCTCAAACACACTGTCACTGATATTAGTACTATTTTAGGGTCCCCTTCCCCCACGCTTTTCCCATTTAAAGATAGAAGACGGCTATATTTTCATCTAACCCTGGTCAAACTGACACAAATTCATTATCAGTAGTACCTGAATGAATAGCGTCTTACTTATCAAAAGCCCCCACTTTTACAAATACATTTACAGCAGGAGTTGATATTCTGCAATAAAAATCTTTGAACCCGAATGTCAATGGTTTGAGTAGTAAAGATTTTTCAGAGATTCTGGAGAAGTAGGATGTTGCTTTCCACCTTAATTCTGTTTCCTGTCCTTACTTTTACAGTGCGTGGCCTCTTTCTTTGACAAACTACAGGGGAGATGACACTGTTACAGTGAATGATGGAGTTGTCTCAGTGAAAGCTATGGTGCAGGCATCAGGGTCATGTTAGCCTTTTATAGTTTTAGGAGATCTTATCCAAATCCACACTAGGTAATGGTTTGGTACAGACTGTTAGTGTTGCATAGAAAATGGTGACCCAGTGTGGCCAGGAAATTAATATTTATCTTGTAAAGAAAAAAGCTGAAGAGATCGCTTTAATTAAATATTAAATCAAATTATAAAGGATTATTTAAAATACCTTTATTGATTATTTTAAAATAACTACCACTTTTACCATGAGAATAGGCCTTTTTAAACTTTAAGGGGACTGTTAGCCAAATGAGGCTTGGAATTTGGGCATCTTATCACCAGGTGGTGGGTGATGGTAAGCTCACTTTGCTTTGTTACACGTGGTCCAGATCTCACCCACTTCTTTACTTTAGTCAAAAGTAACTCTTCACAAAAATAGGTGATATGGAAAACAGTAAATCATGCTGTAGAAAATCAGGTAGAAAAATACTAAAATATGCAGGCTTAGGACAATTTGGCATCCTTTTAAACAATTCTTTGGTGTTATAATTCTAAAAGACACATGTGCCCCAGTGTTCATTGTAGCACTATTTACAATAGCCAGGACATGGAAGAACCTAGATGTCCATCGACAGATGAATGGGTAAAGAAGATGTGGTACATATATACAATGGGATATTACTCAGTCATAAAAAGGAGGGATTTTAGCCAGTTCTCGTGAGTGGATGACCCTAGAGCCAATTAAACAGAGTGAAGTAAGTCAGAAAGAGAAAAACAAATGTCATATATTAATGCATATGTATGGAATCTAGAAAAATGGTACTGATGAACCTATTTGCAGAGTAAGAATGGAGATGCAGATATAGAGAATGGACTTGTGGACCCAGTGAGGGAGGGAGAGAGTGGGACAAATGGAGAAAGTAGCATCAACATATATACACTAGCATGTGTAAAGTGGATGGCTGGTGAGAGGTTGCTTATAACACAGGCAACATCACAGTCTGGTGCCCTGTGATGACCTAGAGAGTGTAATGGGGGAGAGGAGGGAGTCTCAAGAGGGAGACTTGACTGATTATGACTGATTCCAACCATAAGGCAGAAACCAATGCAATGTTATAAAAATTAAAAACCAAAAAAATGTACAGATTAAAACAAAAACAATTCTTGGGTGTTATCCATCAGCCCTGGTATTATCACCATAGTTTTTCCTTTCCTAATTTATCTAGAATGTCACCTGGAAGAGCAATTCTTCTTGGGACAGTACCCATCTCCAGGACTTGATAGCAGCTTTTTGTAAGGCTGCTAGTTTATTAGCACCTTATGAGTGAAAATCCCATGTGACTGCATCTCCTCCCTGTCCTCACTCCAGCCACCCCAGATATAGGCTGTGACTATCTCTGTGTACACATACACGGATAGAATCACATTTTTAAAATTAGAAAATAAATTTCCATTAGAGTAGATTCCTCAGAAGGAAAAGGGAGGTGTTTCCTGCTCCCTTAGGAATCTTCTAGACCAGGTCTACCTAGGTTTTCCGTTAAATTTAAATATAGGATGGCAGAGAGTCATGCTCTTCTGAGTAGATTATAAAGTTAGGATGTCAAGTAAAAACCCCTCTGTGGAGACTACTTTGGGTGATGCCACGTGGCAGGTCAGCACGCAGTCTCCCAGGTGTCCAGCAGAGCCTGGTTTCCCTTTAGCCCAGAAAGAGACAGCTGTTTGCTCAGCCGAACATCAGATGCCACAGTTGGTTTGTGTTGAGAAGCCACACTGCGCAAAAACACCTCTCATTAAGAACCAGTATCACACACTCCGCACAGTAAGATGCTCGTATCTGAGAGAGCCGTGGTGACGGGATGCGGCTCCAGGGCCAGCAGGCTTCCAGCTCTGGTCCAGCTCACCCCCTCCTGCCCTTTGCACGGAGTCTGGGCACACGCACCAGCTCTTTCTCTCTCTCCACCTCTCCTCTGCCTTCTCCTCTCTCCCCTTCCTGTCCCCCTCCCCTCCCCTCCTCCATCACCCACTCCCTCCAGCAGCGAAGTGTGTGTATAACCCCAAAACAGAATGCCCTGATAATCTTGCTTTGTCACTGTTGTTACCCAGGAAAGACAATTTCTCAAACAGCCTCTGTCATAAAACCTTTCAAAATGTAATTTCCAAAGGTCCCCATCTAATTAACCGCAGAAGGTTTAAAAACAATATTTACCCGAGTTGAAAGAAGGATTTTTTAAGAGACCTAGCCACATTTAGCAATAAGCCGCATATTCTATTGCATCCTCTGAGATTTTTATTATACTAACCAGGTCTTTTCATTTTGTTTTGTTTTGTTCTTAAGTCTTCGCTAAAGTCTTGGCTTTTGCTCTAGTGAGTTGTTTTATTTCTTTATTTTTGAAATTTGTTTCTAAACGTCTAAAACTTTTATTTGTTTATTTTGGGCTGTGCTGTGTCTTCGTTGCTGTGAGGGCTTTTCTCCAGTTGCAGAGAGCAGGGGCTTCTCTCTAGCTGCGGAGCACGGGCTCTAGGATAGAAACCTGTCTTCAGTGGCCTTTATTCATTGCAGCTCCCGGGCTCTAGAGCACAAGCTCAGCAGTTGTAGCACACAAGCTTAGTTGCTCCGAAGCATGTGGGACCTTTCCTGGATCAGGAATCGAACGCGTGTCTCCTTCCTTAGGAGGATTCTTTTCCACTGAGCCACTGGGGAGGCCTTCTGCTGTGGCTCAGTTGGTAAAAATTCCACCTGCAATGCGGAAGACCTGGGTTCGATCCCTGAGTGAGCCACAAGGGAAGCCCTCTAGATTTTGAAGTTGTTTTGTTTCACAGAAGAATAAGACCACAGAACCAGTGAATACAAACTCCTTCTGAAATAAACCCGAATTGTGTAAAGGTTTTCTACAAGCACATCTGAAGGGAGGGTGTACATTATGTTTGTCGTGTCTGTCAAATGAGTGTTGTGCGCATCGTTTGTTGAAAGGTGTTGGTCTTTTCCTGGGACAGGCAGGACAGCGAGGAGGTTGTGAAGGAATGGCTTTCCGACTGGGGAGTCAGATACTAGAAGAAAGACTGATTTCTGGAACTTCAGAAACGGTCTCTGGGCCATCTTGGCAAACGGTCATTTCGGGAGGGAGCAGCCTGAAATTAGTTCATCTAATTTCGACTGTGAGAAAAATGCAGCCATTTCAGAGCAAGTGTGGATAATTTCAGGCTGAAAGCAAATTTTAACTGACAAGACTATCTCCAGCCTAGTTAAGCTAATGAAACCTTAACTAGGTGACGACGAAATCAGAAGATGCGAGCTTGAAATGGACTTGGGAAGAAAAGGAGCAATTTCAGATAATGCGTCTCACTCTGGCTGGAAGACTGATTTTTGTCTGGAAAAGAATAGCTTTAGCCTGGTTCAGAGAATGAGACGTTAACTGGGTTACAAAGCCATTAGACCATGCGTGAGCAGACCTGACGCCTAGGGACTTGTCAGAATCCTGTTGAAAGAGCGACAGGCGGAGTTCATGGCAGAGGACTGGGGCAGGGTAGCACTGGTGGATGGACCACGCCTCGTCCCCACATGACTGACACACAGGCAAAGGAGAAAGGTCTACAGATGGTTGTTTGAATATATTGTATAAGTTTTCCCAACAGATTCTTCTTCACTTTATTTCATAGCTAATGTTGTTATTGGTTCATAGATAATAAACAATTTAGCTTTTATTTATAAACTGGAAGTGTTTTATATTTTTTAAGTATTTCTGATTTATATTTTCTCTGTGTATCTATCTTGCTCAAATTTTTAGCTTGCCAAAAACACATATTTTTGAGAATATTCATAGGGCTTGTCTCACCTTCTCTTTGGTGAACCCACCTATCTGTGGCTGGAACAAATAACTCACAGTGTTAGTCACTCAGTCATGTCCAACTCTTTGTGATCCTGTGGACTGTAGCCCACCAGTCTCCTCTGTCCATGGACTTCTCCAGGCAAGAAAGCTGGAGTGGGTTGCCATTCTCTTCTCCAGAGGATCTTCCAGATCCAGAGCTCGAACCCGGGTCTCCTGCATTGCTGGTGGATTCTTTGCTATCTGAGCCACCAGGGATGGATTTTCTTAAAAGTAGACCTCTCACAGGAGAAGCTGAACAGGAAAGGGACCAAGACACACATTAGATCAGGCTCCAGAAAAACTGAGACGGGCAAGGTCACATTCAGACATTGAACATACATGTTTGGAACTCTTCACTGTGTTCTTGGGATTGTATGAGGCATTGGGTTATGACAATGAACAAAACAGGCAAAGGTCCCGCCCTTGTGGGGCTTAAATTCCGGTGATGAGAGACAGGCAAGCAATAAATAAAACAAGTAGGTCAGTTATCTGCTGTGTCAGAAGGTGTACATTACTGTGAAACAAAGAAAAAATATAGCAGAGTGAGAGTTAGGCATGCTGGGTGTTGGGGTGGGGCAGGATGTGGTGTGAAGCCTTGCTCATGTTCTGGGTCAGGAGCCACTATTCTCAGATCCATGAGAAAGAATTACTCTACCATCCACCCATCCATGCAGTAAGACTAATTGGATACCTGGTACGGTTCTGGGCATGAAGATACAGAGATGAGTAAGACATGGTTCCTACCTTCAAGATGTCACAGTGAAGAAACAACTAAGACTGGAAGGCCGGTGACTACGCAAGTACGCTCTGCTTCTGAGTACCTTCATTCAAGCTCTGCTGGGATCCTACATCAGTGAGGCCTTGTTTGGTCATCTCACCTAAAATGCCTTTCTATTCCCTGACTGTGCATTATTTTACTTTATGGTGCATATCACTCCTGGCATTGTTATTATTTGTGTTTTAGTCTCTCCCCACTGGAATGCAGGCTCTGAAAGGAGATATGTTGTTTTGTTCATTGCTGTATCCTTATTGTTGTTGTTGTTCGGTCACTAAGTCATGTCTGATTCTTTGTGACCCCATGAATTGAGGCACGCCAGGCTTCCCTGTCCTTCACCATCTCCCAGAGTTTGCTCAAACTCATGTCCATTGAGTTGGTGATGCCATCAACCATGTCATCCTCTGTCGTCCCCTTCTCCTCTTGCCCTCAGTCTTTCCCGGCATCAGGGTCTTTTCCAGTGAGTCAGCTCTTCGCACCAGGTGGCCAAAGTATTGGAGCTTCAGCTTCAGCATCAGTCCTTTCCCAGCTTAATTCCTGATAGAAGATGCTTAATAAGATTTGTTGAATGAATGAATAAATAAATAAAGTCCTATAGAAGAGAGAAACATTAAGTATGGAGTTGCTGACCCTGTATCTCCTAATAAAGTAGTGAGTAGAAAAAGCAATATTAACATAAGATCCCCCAGAAACAGTGTAAGGAATGATTAAAAATAATGTTATTATAGTAAGAAAATGTAAAATATTTTTTACCAGGTTAAAATTTTTTATTTTAAATTATGAAATATTTCAGACAAACAGAAAAGTACATAAAATATCCATATACATCATTTACATGGGGTTTATTTTTCTGACACACACACATGCATATGCATACACCCTTATACATCCTTGAAGGTTTTATAATACTTGGGGCCTCAGATTCAAAATAGCAATGCTTGGTAACAAATACCCCCTGGTCACTTGAAAACTATAAAGGTCTTGTCCATCCCCAAAAGAACTTCACCTATCCCTAACAGTGGTGAAACCAGACCCGGGTGCCCCTACAACATATGACCTGTATTCCCTCTGGCATCCTTTTGGGCAAATATTGTAACCATGTGGACAATGGATGGTGTGCTATACACTAGAGTTGCTGTTAGTGGTGGGTCAGCCATGACTCTGCATCTCTGAAAGTGGTCTCCAGAGCAGTTGGAGCACCAGTTTCCTTCAAAGTAGGGAGCCAAGGAAGACCATCTCTTTCCTTTTACAAAAATAGTCTATCCATACCTTTTGCTATAAATAATTCCCAAACTCAAGTGGCTTAAAGCAACAGTTATTTATTTAACTCACAAGTTTTTGAGTGGGCAATGTGGACTGGGCTCAGCTGGGCAGTTCTTCTGGTCTCCAGGAGCTCACTCAGGTATCTGCAGTCGGCTGAGGTTGACTGATGACCTCCACTTGAATGGCTGGTCCAGCATGGCCTCAGATGAAATAGCTGGCCTCTGTTCCTGTTGATTTCCCATCCTCCAACAGGCCAGCCTATGCTTGTTCAACTGGTGGCCATGCAGGGTTCTGAGAGAAAGCAGCAGTGCACAAGTGCAAGGTCACTTCTGCTGGATTCTCTTGCTCAAATTCACAAAGATTCAGTCTAGATTGAAAGATGGATGTGGAAACAAACTTCACTACTAGATGTCATTTTTTTTAAATCTGAAAATGTTCCTGATTTCATGACCTTTTTGAATACCTCCTACCTCTAGATCCCTGAACTAGGCATTCAGCTGATATGTCCCACCTTCGAGGTGCTACTACAGAGGCAAAAAAGAAATTTGAGAACAACACAATTTCATGGAAGTTTATTGAGCACCCCAAATGCGCCAGCCTGGATATGAGAAAAGAAAGAACCAAGGATGAATATGATGCAACTTTGTTCTTGAGGCCGGCATAGTTGTTTCCAAATCACTTAGCATTGTTTCCCGTAGCTCACTGTCCCTGTGGATTTAAACACAAAGTCCTGTGGATTTCACCTTGACTTGCCTCCTGGAGGCATCTCTTCCACAACCACCTCTGTTCAGTTCTTTTCATCTGTTTCCATGACTACAACACAACCTTCTCGCTAGTCTCCCTGCCTCAATTCCTCCTTCTCTGCTAAGCTTGGCTAAGTTTACACTACTGCCAGAATGTCTTCTAACATGAACATTTGGTCATGTCACTACCCTGTAAATATTCTTCTGTGGATGGCCACCAGCCTAAAGGCTTGCAGCTAAAGAGTCTTCTGTGCCATGCAAGACCCTTTTTGAGCTGGCATTGCATCACCCCACCATCTCACATTTTATTCTTGAGCAAAGCCAAACCATTGTTACTTTTGTGAATACAATAGTCTTTCTCAAATCTTTTGCCTGACATATTCTGTTCCCTATGACAAGAACAACCTCTCTCCTGCTTGACTGCCTAAAGATTTTGACTTTCTTTGAGGGCCGGTTATTCTTAGAAAGATACCTATATTTTTTAGAAGCAGTATAAGAAATTCAAAGCATATGCTATTGCTGCTGTCTCTGACTTCAGACTTCTATTCCTCCTTCAACTGTATGCCCCATTGCTTCTCCCCTATTGGAATCATACTGTGTTGTTTTGTCTCTTCTCATTACTATTGTTTTGTTTATTATCTGAAAACTTCTTTAAGGCAGCACCCCATTCTTTTCTACTTTTTAAAATCTAGCAATTAGCGGTTAATAAATATTAATTAAACAAATGAAGTCAAGACAGAAGTGAAAACATTAAGTTCATTTAAATTTCATCAATGGACAGGCAGCAAGGTATTGTATACTGCTCCCTGGACTTGATGCCAGAAGTTGTTGCTATGTTACTTCACAGCCAGTTGACCTTGAGGAAGTCTGATTCCTTCTTAGAAGTCTCCATTTCCTCATTAGCTAAATAAGAGGAAACCTACCATTTACCTCATGGTGTTAAGACAGTCAAGTGAGAGAATGAAATGTGAGCATAGAGTTATTAGCAAGCAAAACTGAGAACTAGCCCTAATCCTTAAGCAGGTTTTGAGGAGTCTTTCCCCACTGCTTTGCTCCACAGTTTATGATCCATGACTTGTAAATCTCTAGTAGGTAATAGCAATATATATGCTTTGAGTATTAATATATGTTATACTTTGGATTTAATACTATATTCTAAACTCTGTAGTTTTTGTTTTCTTGTTTTATAATAAGCTATGGGAAGCCCAAAGCTATAATAAGCTATCCTCAAAGAGCATTAAAGAATTCATGGTATCACAGAAATAGGCTATATTCAGTGGAAATGTTTTGGTGCCATGATATTTATGTTATACATAGTCAGTCCTCTTCCACTTCCTTCCATGACACTAGAACCTCAAGTTTGCTATGCCATTCAGTTCTGGCAAAATAATGAAGCAAACTTCTAATCCCTGTATAGTCCAGGAAAATGAGATATTTAGGAGTGTGTGTGTGTAAGTAGGGGGAGAGGGAACCCATAAGTGCATACATAAGTGCTTGAGAGTTAAATTATTTTCATTTATGGGTTTTTAAAAAATATTTTTCATATCCCCTACCTACCTATTCACCCACTTCTCTCTATTATTGACCTCCAAAACCAAATCTTTTTAAGCCTAAGGGGCTTGTTGGGGCAAGTCATCTGTATGTCCCACTCTCTCCCCTAGTTTCACTTAAATGGTTTCTATGGTTCTCACTTGGGCACCCCCTTCCATTACATTTCTACATCCTTTATTTCTGCACCATTGCCATTTGCCTCACCTCCTTCTGAAATATTTCTCTGAGTTTCTCGCTCTTTCACCTCTTTGGGATTCCAGGTCTTCTTCCTTCTTCAGTCTTCCTATGAACTGATCATGAATATACTTACAGGTTTAAGAGATTCTAGCTGCTCTCCATTTAAGATGATTTTTTTTTTTTTTTGCTGTTTAAGTTGTTGTTTTGCTTAGAGAAAAACAAAGTTATTCATGTTAATGAAAATAAATTCATTAAAAGCAGCCAGACCAAGTAAACAGCCTCCTCAACAAAACTCTGCTGCTGTGATGAAAGGGTGGGAGGGTTGAAGGATTGTCCCTTGGGAAGGCAGAGAGAGCACCAGGGTGAATACTGATCATTTTTCAGGGCTATCTCCAGTTTTATTGGAGGGAATCAAATGTTCTTGCTAATTATTGTCAGGGATTTGGCTGCTGTTCAGACTCAGTGACTAACTCAGGAAATAAAGGGAGTCAAAGAGATGGAGAGCCTGAGGACAAAAACAGAAGCACTGCCAGACAGACTGTGAGCCTTAAGGATTGGGGACCCCAGGGACCCCTGACACTCTCTTCATCAGTTATGCATTTGGCATGAATTGAGAGAGATCCAGAGCAGATGAAGACCTCTGATTCTCTTAAGGAGGGAAACAAACTATGGTAAGTATTTTAGGATCTTTTCATTCTTGAGTGGGGCAGGGTGAGTAGGTACTGGATAGGAAGGGCCAAGTGGAGCCAAGCAAACTTAGATAGACTTTCTACTTGGGTTTGCAGTCCCCATAGAATCCAGGCTGTGGGGGAGGAGCACACTGGACCGAGCTGTCCAAGGTTCTGACTTGCCTCTGTGTCAGGTAACTGCTGGACCTTGATCTTATCTTCCAGAGATTCTGCCTAAGAACTTGACTACTTTGAATTTTGCTACCCATGGCACTATGACCATACCCCTTTGCTCATTTCAACTTCGTCTCTGGGTCCTAAAATCACCCTCTGCCTGCTTCTCTGCAAATATGATATTTCGTGATTCATAAAATACACCTTAAATCAACAACTAGAGCATGAGTTTTTAAGGCTCTGTCTCTGACACTGGGATCTATAATGAAATAGAGATATGCAGTCATTGTGGGTTGTATTGTAATTTGTTTTAATTGTGCACAGAGGGAAGCAAAAGACCCGATTCATTAAAACAAGAGCGGATTCTTAAAGAAGGGGAGAAGTCGTACAGTATTGGCTCATACCCAGCTGTCTCCAACTTTATCTTCTGCATCCAATGATGTCTTCAAATGAAAGTTCTATTGTCTTCCCTAATGTCAGCTTTAAAGGTTAAGTGCTTCCAGCTCTCCTCTCTCTTAGGAGCCGCTTATGGCTAACATTGACAAGTTTGTTCAAACGCTTTTTGAATCCTTTCGTATTTCCAGTCAGTACAATCTAAAAGGTACACATCTTTATAAGACTTATTGTAAACTTGCCTTTTTTGGTCCTAAACTGACTGTACTCATGTTTCTTCTGCTTCCATCCCACCCATCTTCATGTATGTAGACATGGGTCATAAGTTTGTTTATCTCCACTATTCATCTCATGGTAAGCATTGGTCATAAAGCCCTTGCTGTTATGACAGGTCCTTAGCTTTGGGTTTCCAAAGCCCCAAGGGGTTTTGGGGAGAAATCTAAGGGGTATGTGAACTTGTATGGGGAAAATTGCATCTTTATTTCCACTAACATCTAATTGAAATTCAGGATTTTATTCCATTACACATACCACAATAAATATCATAGATATTTTTATATTATGCACAGGTTTGTAAGAGTTTCCTGCATCTTTTTCCAGTAAGCTTAAATCTTTTCTCCCCACTCCAGTTTGGTGTCATCTTTGAGACACACTTAGGTCCTTTCTCCTAAACATTGTCTTTAAAGATGCTAAAGAGCACTGGCCTGGTGCTTATCTTTGAGAAACCAGGCTCTTCATATTTTGCTTCTCTACTCACAGATATTTTTTAAATACTTTGCTTCCTAAACAACTCTTTATCTATGAAACCCCATCCCTACCCTGTCTCAATTCCATAACAATTCATTCAATAAGTTGGAAAGGCATTGAGTGGAGAAACTTTTATTGATGATCAAGAAATTCTGCTCCTCTTTAGATTCTTCCTTTCTCAAAAATTCTACAAGTAGGCAGGCACGTTTCCTCTTGTTTGAACCATGTTGCTTTCTTGTTAATAAGGATGCTTAGATTTTCTAGTTAACTATTAAAAATGAATATTTTAATAAATACTAGATATCTGGGAGATGGAGTTGAATCATCTATGAATGTGGAATTGTGATTTTCAAGAGCTCTATTAGTCACTAAGTCTTTCCCAGAGTTTCAGTCTTTCTCTCTCTCTCTGATACACACACTCACCTCTTTATGTCCTCCTGCGCATACACAGTTCATATTTAATAGTTACCTTAACTGACTCAGACTGACCAGCTGTTTTTCATAAAATAGGTGCTACATTTGGCATTAAATGGATTGGTCCCCAGAAATTCTGTTTGGAAGACTCTTTCATGTAAAATCTAGGAATCTTGCATTAGTATCTTTTTAAAAAGCTTTCTCACTCAGTTTGTATTGATGCTCTGTTTTCTTTCTGCCTTTCCAGGGCACATCTGGTCTTAGTGAGATGCACATACCAATTCTGCCTCGGTACAGCCCACCAGCTTGGTGCCCTCCTTGTAGCTGACTCTGGCATAATTAACACAGTTGCTGGTATTGGCAGAATTCTGTATTGAGCTTCTGTTTATCATTTTCTTATAGTAACTGCCATGCTCTTATCCAGCCTTTCAGATTCTCTCTGTTCCAACCTGCACTCCAGTCTCTCCTAATTGACCCATTATCATTAACTTGATTGTTAGCTTATTCTATCCATAATGACTATAAACAATTGTGATGATAACCTATTCTTAGGAGGGCTACAAAAACAATTTAGCTCCCAGTGGCTCATGTCTTCTTATTATAGACTCCATCAGCCATTTCTTCAGATCCAGGGTGGAGTTCTTATGAAGAGGGGGTGCGTTTTTAGGAAAAACAGCCTTTAGAACTGGTGGCCATTTATATGAGTGGGTTACATACTGTGGCCAATTTTATTCTTGAATTCCCTCAGAATTCTCAGGTCCATGCCACCTCATATAATTAACATATTTATCTTGTAAATTTACGTTGTGACATCCTTCTCCCATAGAAGAGCCATGTGACCATCTCTTACCTGCTCACAGAATCCAGACTCTGTTCACATAAGGATAAGGAGGGGAAGGTAGTTCCTCTGACAGCCTTGGAGGATGGATCATGACTGATAACAGCCAGTCATGACAGTTCTCATTCTGCTCTGACAGACATTCCCTTGACAGCTTCTTCTGCATTTAGGGGTGTCTATGGGACCGTTATAGCTAATAAGAGGAGAGGGGAAGTCTTCTGGGGGCTTCTGGCAAGGATTTTGAGTCCAGATAAAACATGAGATCCTTGTGAGAGGCAAGCCTTTTTTACTCTGCCCCTTCCTTTTTGCTTGGCACGCAAGCACTCAGGCATAATGTCTGCAGTGGCTGTAACTGTCTTGGAAGCATGATGGAATGGTCAAGAAAAACACAAAATGCTGACCCAGCATCCTAACATTTTTTGGGCCCTTGCACTAAACTCTGTAACGGCTCACTTCCAGAACTAGTGTTGTGTAGAATAATTGAACGACTTCAACTTCTCATCATTCAGATATTCTGCTGCTTGCAGCCAAATGCATTCTTAACTAATTTGGGCTGAAAACACAGTGTTTGACTGCTTTTTCCATCCGGGATGTAGGTTAGGTTCTGGGGGTTTAAATGTAGTTATAAGTAATAATCAAACATTTTAGAGGACATTTGGAAGCAAAACATCATCTAATCCTCCTCGGTAGAAGGAAAAAAAAGGACAATTTGGTAATGCTTTGAGTTCCAAGGGAAAGAAAGCAAGGAGAGCATTAATCACTGTGGGCAATTTGCCCCCTCCCCCCCCCCCCCCCCGCCAAAAAAGCCTCAAAGAAGGGGAACAATGAGTGGAGCTTCTCTAGGCAGAGAGAAGAGAAGGTTAAAGAGGCATTAAACCAGAAGGGACGTGATGCCTGCTGTGGACACATTCCAGGTAGTGTGCCAAAATAAGAGTCCCTTTGAAGGGAGAGAATATGGAATAGGGGTCTTGACACCACCTAGGTCCAAGGCACTGCCCTGATACTGGCTGGTCATGTGACCCAGCATCCCATCTGCTCCTTACTGCTCTCCCTGGGTCGTGGCAGAGTTTGGCACCATGAGGTCATTTGTCTCCACCATCTCTCTAGGTTTTAAGGTAAGGAAGGAGGGAGCAGAGAAACAACCCATCACAGTGCCAAGTGACTTGGAGAAGGTACAGCCCTCCCTTGGTATCTGCCGAGGTTGGTTCCAGGACCTCCTGCAGATATCACAAACTGATGGGCTTTCAGGTCCCTTAGTCTGCCCACTGAACCTGTGGATTCTGCGTCCATGGGTCCCACCAACCCCATCTGTAGTTGGTTGGATCTGCTGATGCAGGACCCATGGATAGCAAGGGCTAACTGTACTGGAAAACCAGTTCTGTGCTTGAAATGAAAGAATCTTCCATTTCTCTATGTCCATGCTACATTTGGGGGAGAGGTGAACAAGAACAGTTGGAACTGATCTTGCAAGACTGTCTTAGAGGTCTTGATTAGATGCGTGTTATTTGACCTACCCACTTCAGGTGTTTTTTAAAAAAATAGTTGTTAACATTTAATAATCGAGAGACTTTGCATAAAAACTCATGTTTCTCATCTCGAAACAAGAAGACATCTTGGCAACATGAGGCCTCCATTTCTGCATGCCATTCGGGTGGGAGTAGAGTAAACTTTGTCCCATTGCGTGTTTCCCAGTTTGAGACTGTCACCTTCTCTTTATTGTCTACATGACGCTGAGGCTGAGGGTTACTTTATCATCACCCTCCCAATGCTTTTCTTTTTCATGATAGAGACTGTCTCTCTCAAGAGTGGGGAAACAAAAGAATGGAGGGAGTAGGCTGAGTGTTTCTCACACCCAGCCTGCTTCATCATTAAAATTAGCAGCCTACCGACACCTGTAGGCCTTTGAATTTGCAAACCAACTGTAACTGTAGTGCAGACCACGAATGGAAACTTGTCTTTGTGACACTTTCACTCTCATCCTTCTTGGAAAAAGGGAGGTGAGGAGGTTGATTATTCTTACAAGATGAAGCATCTTTAGTGCATGGCAATGGCTAAATTAATTCAGCTTTCTAGACCCTTTTGCTGCAAGACAGCTAGTCTGACAAATGCCATGGCTAATTAGTGTGCCAAGTCGCAGGAGGGAACCTGCTATCTGGTGATCACAATAGTGCTTTTCAGTAGGCCCTGCAAATGAAGACGTAACATGCAATCTTAACTTGGGTGGCAGCGGTGGGACCTTTATTTTGCTGTGGAGGGGGGCATTCCCACTAGGGCCATTTGCTGGGACAAAAATCTCAACTCTGATGCAAGTAATAAACATAGGACACAGTAGTCACGCCAAAATGGACCTTTTCTGGCTTTGAAATGTACAGACAAGTTGCCAGCAGCTGATTGTCTCTTGGGCTCCAGGATAAGATGCTGCCCCCTTGGCATCTGTGAAACTGTTGGTTCCCTCTTCGATTGTTTCCTAAATGTGAAAGCTTAACACGTGTACTGTATTTTAAAAGACCTGTTAATTTGCCAGACTATTAACTTGTCCACTGAAAGAGCTCCATAGAACGGGGAGATGTAGGTTATTTTATGATCAAAGTGTCCATGTAAGAACCCACCAGGACCCTGCACACGGGCAGTTGGCTCTCAGGATCAGGGAGTGCTCTGTTGGACGTTTGGTGCTTTGAGGTCAGTCTCGTAGCTTTGTTGACTTTCTGGCTGAAGGACTGGCTGAGGGTCTGGGTTCTGGACCTCAGTAAGTAATTGGGACGGCATCTGTGCGTTCCCCACCTCCGCTGGGCAGAGCTGCTTTGAGCAGTTTGAAAGTTATAGGAGGTGGGCAGGAAATCACCCACGCTGTACCCTTCCCTCCCGGAGCCACCAGCAAATGCTCAGCGGACAGCTCTTGCCATCCAGAGCAGACAGCTAGCTGGCTGGCCATCTGGAGAAACCCTGGTGAAGTCAGACCCGCAGCAGACAAAGAGACGTTTTTTGGGTAGACAGAACAAGGGGCTGAGAAGGCAAAAGCCCAGCCTGTGCTCTGGGAACAGAGCAAACCATGAGGGCCCATGCCAGTGGGCTCTGGACAACTGGCAGGGCAGAACATTCAGGGGAGACAAAACCATGGAAAAAGTCTCCAGGGCCTAAAACAGAGTAGCTCATTATTGCTAGAAGAGTGAGCAAATCTTAATGTGACTCAGACTACAGTGACTCACGAATGGGGCTACTGTGACACCCTTGAGGGTTGCCTTTGCAGGCTCAGTAAACAGCTAGGAATTCCTTTAATCTTGACATCAAGCGCCAGATTATTTAGAGCAATGTGCATCACTCGTGATTCTCCTCCCTGTGTCTGCTGTGACATCTTTTGGCTGGTCAGTTACTCAAGATATAGTGATCCAGTCCATGAAGAGCCTCTATGCATGGCCTTGGATGACCCGCCAGGTGACCCCTGAGAGGTGACAGGAGGGTTTCAATTTTGAAGGGAGGTAAACTGAAGACCAGCAGAGTGACTGGCCGCGGTCAGGCCGATAAGTGGGAGTCTAGGACTTGCACCCGACTCTGATGGCAGGGCTGTTTCCTTGGTTCAAGGCTTCATGTTTCCCCAAGATGAGCTTCTTTACCTGTCAATTTTCTTTCCTCTCTTTCCTTTATGTGCAGAGGTGGGCAAAAGAGATTTCTGTGGAAACTGGATCTCCTTTGTGCTCCTCTGAATAAAGATAAGCCTGAGGTAAGGAGCGGTCTCAGCAGTGGTCAATTTCCCTGTGGCCTTTAAAGGATAAAGAGGCTCCATGAACTGCCTTCACACCCTCTGAATGTCTATTTATGTTTTCATCACCAGTGAATGGATCCCAACCATTTTGGGGTCTAGTTATAGCTTTACGTCTTAAGGAGTTAATGGATTTATGCTTTCTGCGTGTAACGAAGGTGACTGCTTTTATTTGTCTTCTAACTAATTCCTTCAAATCTTACTTTGCATGGTGAGCAAACCCCCTTTCCTTTCCTAAAATAATGTCCAAGAGACTACCCCCTCGGTACAGTTAGGGAGTCATTCATTTTTGCTGTACTTCTGGGCTGTGCCCACTTGAAAAGCAAATACCTCCCAGGTGTAAGCACCCATTAAGAAACTGGGCCCAGATCTCCTAAAAGAAAGTAGCTGAGCAATCGCCAACCAGCTTTTTTGCCTACTGTAGCTTCCTTGCTCCTCTTCCCTGTGCCTACTCAAGTTTTTCATTTTGTGCAGCTCCTCAGAGCTCCTTCCTATCTGCTAGACTGAATGCTGCTCACTTTGAATCAATTTTTCCTCAAATAAAATCTTAAAAATTAAATAATTGGGCCTGGGATCACATCCTACAATGACTACTTTACAGACCAGACAGGTAACTCAAGAGAGGGAAGCGGGCGGGATGCAATAAACGCGGTACTGCAAGAGAGATGTAACAGGCAGCTGGCATTTGGCGCCTGTGTGGTGATCCTGGGAGACTGAGGATAACATACTCTGCCCTCTTTTCATGATGCCACGCGAGGATGTAGGATATGTGTTGCCAGATCTTCTGCTTTTTCCAATAAAAGCTGGGATTTGAAGGTAATGTCTCCTGACATTTACATGTCATAACTCATTAAAAAATCTTTTTTCACATTGTGGACTAAACAAAACACATCTGTGACCCAGGGATGGTGCCAAGGACCAACTTGAGGAGACTGGAGCCCCTCTCTCAGAATGCCCATCACTCCTTCTTTCTTTTATATGGACATTCTGCATTTTCTCAGTAAAATCCTGCGTCAGTACAGCTTTGAGAACCCTCACTCTTTCCCCTCAGATTGTTGGCTTCAAATCCCTGCCGTAGACTTTCTGGGTTCCACTTGGCCCTCATGATGTGAGCTAAAGATGGAGTCAGGATATGACCTTGGCAAAGAGGAAGGACAGTTTCTTCATCTGTAAACAGAGGCAGTTAAAGTTGGAGGCCCCATTGGAGCTCTGATCTGATGGAAAGGTATTGGGGCTTTTTGGATTAAGGCTCTTGAATTTATTCAGATACTGCCTGCTTCACAGCTGTATTAGTCAGGCAGATTTCCTTAACCTCATGAGTTCTACTTATAAAATGGGGATAATGACCATCCCTGGACTTGTAAGGATGTTTGGGGTTAGAGAAAATGTGTACAAAGTTCTGGATGGATAAAGTCGCTTCAGTCGTGTCCGACTCTTTGCAACCCTTTGGTCTGTAGCCCACTGGACTCCTCTGTCCATGGGATTCTCCAGGCAAGAATACTGGAGTGGGTTGCCACGCCCTCCTCCAGGGGTTCTTCCCAACCCAGGGACCGAGCCCTGAGTCTCTTACATCTCCTGTGTTGGCAGGCAGATTCCTGACCACTAAGTGCCACCTGGGAAGCCCTCAAGCTCTGGCCGCAGTGCTAAATAAATGTCACCGTGTTTCTATTTTACTCCAAAGGTTGGCAGATGTTTTTTCCTCACTGATAACGGAGATTACTGACCAATATAACATGGAATTTGTTGAGGAAAAGGATAAGAGAGATGGGGAGAGGTTTGGGTCCAAGGAAGGTATGAGCACTGTGTGATGAATGAGCGAGCCGGGTGGGGTGGCTTGGTGGCCACCTCCAGGAGTGGTCCAGCCTGCGTGGCCAGGGTGGAGGGATGACCGCTGGAAGGTATGCCTCGGGGAAGAGCATTAGGAAACCTAGACATGCAGCCCGGGGCTGGGGCGCTACCACACCCCACAGTGACTGGGTGAGTCTGCTAGGGCTGAGAGAGTCCTACACACTGGTAGGCTAAGACAAGGGGTTGACTTGCTCACAGCTCTGGGGGGTAGAATTCTGAAATCCAGGTGCCGGCAGGGCTGAGCTCTTTCTCCACCTTCTGGTGGTTGACCGGGGCTCCTGGGGCCGCGGCTGCAACCCCTGCTGCACGCCGCTTCCCTTGTCACATGGCCGTCTTCTTGTGTCCGTGTGTTCAGATGGCATTCTCCCTTCTGGGTGTGTCTTTGTCTCTGTGTCTCCTCCTTTTATAAGGCTATCAATCATATTGGATGAAAGGGCCACTCTACTCCAGTAGAACCTCAGCTTACATCTTAATTACACCTGCAAAGACCTTATTTCCAAACAAAGTCACGTTCACAGGAACCTTCTCCAGGGGATCTTCCTGGAGAAGGGAGTAGCTCCCCACACCAGTATTCTGGCCTGGAGAATTCCGTGGAGAGGGGAGCCTGGTGGGCTACAGTCCATGGGGTCACCAAGAGTCGGACACGACTGAGCAACTAACACTTTCACGGGAACCAGGCATTAGGATTTCATATCTTTTTGGCAGACACAAATTATCCCACAGCAGTGACCTGGGTAATTCATTTAACCCTTGGAGTGTCTCTTCTTTCTTTTATCAAACAGAGACACGCTTGCCTCACCTGTCTCCCAGGGCTGTTTGGGAGGTCGCGTGCATGCTGGGGGGACCCTTCTGTAAAGCAGAGGCACTTGATAACTGTTCAGTATTTTGTCATCAGCCTAGAAGGGATGTGATAAGGTCAGAGAGGATGATTGTCAAGCATGTGCATTCCTCCGGAGCTATCATAAAAATAAAGCTTGTAGTATTAATTATTAATAACCTGCGTGCTGGAATCCTTTGACACTCTTCTCATTTTGCCTTCTGACCACCTGCTCCAGTCCCTGCCCATACTGAAAGCATGCCCACGAGTTCCACCCTAAATGGCAAATGATTATTTTATTTCCCTTTCTTCCCCTGCTATAAGACCCGCCCCCCCTTGGCCCCAACAACAACAAAAAATACCAAAGGGATCTGTTTCCTTGTGTTTAAGACCTATTTGTTGCTGAGGATTTAACAAACTACCCACCTGTGTGGACTCAGAGGTGGTTTGTTTTTCAAGAGGCCCCAGATTTCTTGGTGTTTCAAACCCCACTGCCCTGTTCTCTTGACTCCCTTAGATTTTTGTTTATTTAACACCATTTCATCCAGTTTCCCCTGCTTTTCTTTAACTCTCTCCATCTTTCTCCCCATTTCTCTTTTTTTCTTTTTTCCTTCTTTGCTTCCACTTCCTTTCCAAAGCATTCTCTCTCCTACTTCCATTCACTCCTTGTCTTTATCAGGTTGGACGTGATCCTTGGCTAACCTCTGCTTTATTTTCCTTCTAGCATGTGCGTGTGCCCAGTCACTTCAGTTGTGTCCCATTCTTTGCGACCCTATGGACTGTAGCCCACCAGGCTCCTCTGTCCAAGAGATTCTCCAGGCAAGAATACTGGAGTGGGTTGCTATTTCCTACTCCAGGGGATCTTCCTGACCCAAGGTTCGAACCCACACCTCCTGCATTGCAGGCAGATTCTTTACCCACTGAGCCATCTGGGAAGCTCATTTTCCTTCTAGAGACCCCTCCAGTTGCCCATAATATACTCTGTCACTCTCCTGTGACAGTTTATAATCAGTTTTATGAGCCTTAAAACTGTTCCATCTTCTTACTCCCAAAAGATGGTGGCTGATGCTGAATGAATCCACAGGAGTTTGCAGGTGGGGATGCTCCTGCTTGGACAGCAGCTTCTTGATGTCCCTTTTGGTTTTGGCTTGTGAGCTGGTTTGTGCTGCTGTGATTCTGGGCCACACACCTGGGGAAGAGGGCCGAGCAAAGGCTTCCAGCACCTGGATGACAGCAGGACCCCCAACACAGCCCCGTGGAGGGGAGAGAGAAGGGAGAAGACACTCTGTCATGCAATGTCTTTGAAAATTTGAACTTCTTTTACAAACCAATTATTTATAAAAGGATGAGAAGATTCTCCATTCATTCATCCAACAAGTCATTTTTGAGCTCCTCTTAGGGGCCAGGCATTGTGTTGAGTGCTAGGAGTCTAGTGTTAGGTAAAGCCATCTCTTAAAACCAGAAGATCTTAGTGGTCAGGACACAGTGGGTGAAGGAGAACGGGACGAATTGAGAGCGTAGCACTGAAACATATACGTTACCATATGTAAAACAGATAGCCAGTAGGAATTTGCTATATGATGTAGGGAGCTCAAACCCAGTGCTTTGTGACAACCTAGAGGGGTGGGATGGGGTAGAAAGTGTGAGGGAGGTTCAAGAGAGAAGGGACATATGTATACCTATGGCTGATTCACGTTGTTGTATGGCAGAAACAAATACAGTACTGTAAAGTAACTATTATCCAATTAAAAATAAATTTTAAAAAGCATTTTAAAAAAAAGACACAGATAGGTAGAGAAATGGTATGTGATGAGAGGCTATGCTCAGCACTGAAGTGAAATGAAGTCGCTCAGTTGTGTCCAACTCTTTGCGACTCCATGGACTGTAGCCCCCCAGGCTTCTCCGTCCATGGGATTTTCCAGGCAAGGGAACTAGAGTGGGTTGCCATGGCCTTCTCTAGGGGATCTTCCCACCCCAGGGATCGAACCCAGATCTCCCGCATTGCAGGCAGATGCTTTACCCTCTGAGCCACCAGGGAAGCGCAGCTAGTGCTGAGCACTAGCCTGGACTCTCACCCGACCTACATGATAGGAGGTGGACAGAAGGCTCTCCTGTGAGGCAGTGTCCTTGAATGGACACTTGAAGGGCTTAGCTGTTGGAAGCTGTGGGAGAAAGAGAGTGAGGGGCAGAGGGCACGGGGCTCCAGGCTGAGGAAACCATCCATGTAAAGGCCTTTAGGCCAGGTAGACTTTGGAGCTTTCAAAGATCTGAAGACCAGGGGTCCAGGGAGCCAGGGGCACACAAGGCCCAGATGGCCTGTATCAGCTGAGAGGTGGGGGCAGAGGCCATCTTCATTCTGGAAAAAGAGGAATGTTGGAAAATATAAAGAAAGGCAAAATGATCTGCGTCATCCTACCTTTATACATGTGAAACTTTTTTTGAGCTGGAATATACACACAGTGAGGTGCATAAAGGGTACATAAGTGTGTATCTCATTGAATTTTTACGTGAATGGACTGGGCTTACAAACTTGTGATTCTATTTTGAATGAAACCTCACACCACAAACATTTTCCACTGTTAAAAGTGCGTCAAGAATTTGATGCTAAAGATGAAATCCCGCTCTCTTGTCAGGTGCTTTGCACTCCCTCCATTTGTCTGTGTCTCTCGTCAGTGTTTGCCTCGTGGACCACGCACTGAACGTTACTGTATGTAACTGGTGGTGTGTATTTGGTAATCTTCGTAACGATGCCACAGGTAAAAAGGGCATGAGCGTAGGTGAAGCTCTTGAAACATGGTGCAAGATGGCAGAAAGTTGAATTATCACCCCAGGATTCCCAGCAGAGTGGGCAGCATCCTTGACTCCCCTCCACGTGACCGTCTTTTCCTCTGTCTTGATCTCTCACAAGAGGATCCGACTGCTCAGGCTTTGTTCCCCCTACATCTGAGTCTGAACAAAGAAAAATCCTCAAGTCTGCGAACATGGGTGAGTGTTTGATGAGACAGAGAAGGCCCTCATTTCCTTTGAGGTGGGAAACCCTGACCCCCCAAGGCCATGGGCCCCATGCGGAGATGGGGCTGATCCCAGGAATAATGTTGGGGGACCCCACTTGTTCCCCATCCCACCTGCCTGGTCCCTCTAAGAGGTTTCTAAGCTCTAGGAAAGGGTAAACCTCCCATTAGCCTTAACTTGGCTTTTCATTCTCATTTGATCTTATTCCCCTTAAGGTATAGATATTCAGGATTTGTTTCTTGAATCAATGAAGAAAGATGTTTCTTAAAGTGATACTGTCTAGCAATCTCCTCATGTGTGTGCCCGCGTGTGAGTGTGTATAGGGGACAGAGGGTAACTTGATCACCGTAGAGAAGGTTGAAATACTGTTGGCCTCTTTGCACCGACTTCCTCTCAAAGCAGCAACTCCTTGCAGGGTTTCTGGGCTTCTCCAGCTGTTCAAAATGGCTGACCTCCTGTTTACTTCCTTGTTTGTGTGTCTGAGCAAAAGGGAAAATTCAAAGGGAGGTGTTTTGCTCTCTCCCTGAGCTAGAACGTTGAGCAGGGGAGCACTTCCACGCGCGTTACTGATGGCGCTCGCCCTCTGCAGACTGGCTCCGAGCCCAGGTTTATGGAAATTCACTTCAGACAAATACATTCTGCCACTTTCTCTCTTGGGAACAGACATGGCAGAATCCCAGTGGGTCACTCCATCTGTCCCCTGGAGCCAGGATTACTTCCTACCTCATTCCACAACAGCTTTTTCCACAGGACTTTTAAATAAACCATAAAATAAAACTATGCCAGCAAGTGGAGAAGGAGACTACTGGTTGAACAGGCTCATGGAATCATTCAGCTTAGAGAAAAACAAAGAAAACAATATAAAATCAAAAAAAAAAAAAAAAAGAACAAATTTCTATTTATTTTGCCTCTCTTTCTCCCAGCACAAGGTTTGGTCTGCCTTTGCTCAGTCGCTTCAATCATGTCCGACTCTTTGCGACCTCATGGACTATAGCCTGCCGGGCTCCTCTGTCCACAGGATTCTCCAGGCAAGAGTATGGAAGTGGGTTGCCATGCCCTCCTCCACGGGATCTTCCCGACGCAGGGATCGAACCTGTGTCTCCTTAGTCTCCCACATTGGCAGGCGGGTTCTTTACCACTAGCTCCACATTTCCCTCTTTCTCCTAGCACAAGGCAGGCCCAAACCTCAGTCATCCCAAATAACAGTGGATTCCAGGTGGGTTTTCTGCTCCCAGGCCTGAGAGATGAGGCAGAGGTCTGCCCCAGGGATGGGGGTTCTGGGACGAGATGGAGCTTTGAAGGAGCTCCCAGTGTATCACTGAACCTCAGAGACAGAGGGAGTAGTAACGGGAGTGGCCGCAGAAAGAAGAGGAAACTTGCAGAGAGGTTCATTCAAAGGGAAGATGCAGTCTTAGGATATCAAGAGTAGTAGCCACGAAAGCCCAAGAATTATAGTTTTGTCCAGGTATACGCCCTCAAGTGGGATGGCTGGATCATATGGTAACTATTTTGAGTTTTCTGAGGAGCTTCCATGCTGCTTTCTTTTTTTAAATTTATTTTTAATTGGAGGATAATTGCTTTACAGTGTTGTGTTGGTTTCTGCCGTATGACAAAATCAACCATAAGTAGACATATATTCCCTCCCTCTTGCACCCCCCCACCCCCCACCCCCATCCCACCCCCTAGGTCATCACGGAACATCACTGCTGTGCTATACAGCAATGGCCCACTGGCTATCTGTTTTACATATGGTAATGTATATGTTTCAGTACTATGCTCTCAATTCATTCTACCCTTTCCTTCCCTCATTGGGTCCACAAGTTGGTTCTCTACGTCTGCTCATGCGGTTTTCCATAGTAGCTGCACCACCTTACGTTCTCACCAACAAGGTAGTCTGGTTCCCTTTTCTCCATACTCTCTCTGTATGTGCTTAGTCGCTCAGTCATGTCTGACTCTTTGCGACCCCGTGGACTGTAGCCCTACAGGCTCCTCTGTCCATGGAATTCTCCAGGCAAGAATACTGGAGTGGGTGGCCATGCCCTCCTCCAGGGGATCTTCACAACCCAGGTGTCGAACCCAGGTCCCCCGCATTGCAGGCAGATTCTTTACCATCTGAGCCACCAGGGAAGCCCCATGCGTAGAGAAGTACACTCTGTCTGGTATTTGTTATTTGTAGACTTTTTGAGGTTGGCCGTTCTGACCCCTGTGAGGTGGTTATCACATGGTAGTTTTGATTTGGATTTCTCTAATAATTAGTGTTGTTGAGCATCTTTTCACATGCATACTGGCCATCTGTATGTCATCTGTATGTCCGTTAAGTTCTTCTGCCCATTTTTTGATTGGGTTGTTTGTTTTTTTGTGGTTGTTATTGAGTTGTATGAGCTGTTTGTATATTTCGGAGATTAAGCCCTTGTCAGTCCCATCGATTGCAAAATTAGTACAATATTGAATCAATAAGTCAACTATATTTCGATTTAAAAAAAGAGGCCCCAAGAAAAGGGAGCAAGGATCCAGGATTTCCACTGGCCAGCAACCCACAGTATGATACCACAGACTGACAGATATGTATCCAGACTCCGTGGTGGCAACTGGGAGAGGCATGGGCAATTGGATGTGACTAAACTGAGCTTGTGTTCCAGGTGAGCAACTCTGAAACTTTGAGAAATGGGATGGAAAGGTATAGCACATGACCTCTGCCCTCAAGGAGCTTTTAATCCAGTTAAGGAGACTGGTAAATACAAGTGTTCACAGAAAATAGCATGTGATAAGGTCTCCCGAGGTGGGTAGTGGACAGGAAGTTCCTTTTGTGCTTAGCACAAGGAGAAACTAGCTCAGGCTAAAATAGTAGAGGAGGATTTCCTGGAAGGAGAATGTATGCTGAGTCTCAGAGGGTGAGTGAGATTTGGAGACGAAGGAAGGGCAAGGCATTTCAGACTGTGCTCAGCAACTTTTGCTAGGGAGGTGATTGTGGGAAAGTGACAGCTGCTCAGTCGTGTCTGACTCTCTGTGACCCCCATGGACTGTAGCCCGCCAGGTTTCTCTGTGTGTGGAATTCTCCAGGCAAGAATACTAGAGTGGGTTGCCATTTCCTTCTCCAGGGGATCTTTCTGACCCAGGAATCAAACCCGGGTCTCCTGCATTGCAGGTGAATTCTTTACCATTTGAGCCACTAGAGAAGCCATGTATATATATATATATATATATATATATATATATATATATGAGGCTTTTAAAAGATTGTGGACCATTTTTAAAGCCTTTATGGAATTTGTTACAGTATTGCTTCTGTTTAATGTTTTGGGTTTTTGGCTACAAGGCATATGGGAACTTAGCTCCCCAACCAGGAATCAAACCCATACCCCTGAACTGGAAGGCAAAGTCTTAACCACTGGACCACCAAGGCTCATGAAACCAGAATACTCCAGGTCTGAAGGCTGTGACCCTGGTGTGAATCTCCACATTAGAGGTAGTCTTGCCAATGGGACCAGAACACCCAATGTCCACTGACTGAAGCCCTGTCAGCCCATTCACCCAACCAACTTCCCCCCTGCACCTCCCTCCTAGAGCCAGTCCCCCTACCCACCAGATCCCATCTCCTCTTGACTCCTCATGACACTGCCCTGCCAGGTCTCCGCTTCTCTCATCTTTTGTCCTCTCTTTTCCGTCCATCTCAGCAGCATACAAGTATCTGTTACTCTCCTCATTTTCAAAACGTCTCCTCGGAGCTTCCCTGAAAGTCCAGCAGTTAAGACTCTGTGCTTTCACTACAGGGGTGCAGGTTCAATCCCTAGTCAGGGAACTAAGATCCCACCTGTCACATGGTGTGGCCAAAATAAAATAAATGCCTAGGCAAGTTGTTAGTCACTCAGTCATATCTGACTCTTTGCAACCTCATAGGCAGTCTCCTCTGTCCATGGAATTCTCTAGGCAAGAACACTGGAGTGAGTAGTTATTCCCTTGTCCCGGAGATAGTGAAGGACAGGGAAGCCTAGTGTGCTGCAGTCCATGGGGTCACAAAGAGTCAGGCATGATTGAGTGACTGAATAGCAACAAAGGCAGTTGTTAAAACCAAACAAACAAAGACGTCTCCTTTTGACCCCATTTTCTTCCCGCCAATGAGTCCTCCATATCTTTTCTCCTTTTGGCAGCAACACTTGGAAGAGCTAGCCTCTTCTTCTCCTTCCTCTCTCTCCCCAACTCACTCTAATCTGGGTTTCACCACCTGTGAGGTGCTCTAGAACTTAGGTGACCCTTTGGAGAAATCCCACCTGAGAACCAGGGAAACAAGGTCATTGGATGCAGGCTGCCCCTGGGCAAGGGACGGAAGCCCCGGCAAGATGGATGTTCCTGTCACCTCCAGGAGAGCGCCCAGCTGGGAGCTCTCAGCACCCGGCACCCCCACAAGTTGGGGAAATGCAGGCTTGGTCCTGAAGGCGAGGTGGGCGGCACACCTCCCAGTCCATCACAGGACTGCTTCCTGTTTTCCACCTGACCCCTCTGCTCAGCATGGAGACTGGGAACCTCCAGCTGTGCCACCAAATTCCTCCCATGGGCCAACATGTGGTTATGCATAAACCTACCTCTATGGGGGGACTTGAACACACAGGGAAGAAAACAGCCATGATGTGTAAAGGACCCGCCCTCCTCCCATTTTATTCCTTATTGAGTGGCTATGAGGAAAAGCTCAGGTCCACACCACAGCGCATGGGAAGCCTGGAGCACGGTCCCCATGGTGAGCTTCACTACTTTCTAGTGTTTTCGAGGGGAAGCCTAGGACTGTGAACACTCAGGAGCAGTACTTCCATCATGGCCTCACAGTGTTAAACATGGTGCTTAATCCACAATTCTTGACTGAAAAGCAGCATTTAAATGGGACTTCTGTGGACTTCTGTGGCTCAGAGGGAGCTTCCCAGGTGGTGCTAGTGGTAAAGAACCTGCCTGCCAATGCAGGAGATGAAAGAGACGTGGGTTCGATCCCTGGGTCGGGAAGATCTCCTGGAGGAGGGCATGGCAACCCACTCCAGTATTCCTGCCTGGAGAATCCCATGGACAGAGGAGCCTGGCGGCTACAGTCTATGGAGTTGCAAAAAGTTGGATACTACTAGAGCAACTTAGCACACACGTGGCTCTAAGGGGAGAGCGTAGTCACATCTCTTAGTGTCATCCCTGGTGCCCTGGGGTGCCAGACAGCTGAGTGGCTAACCACTATTTAAGATGATTACCTTTACAGCCTCAGAGATGCAGGGCTGCAGTGCAGACAGTACTCCTGAAGTCTCTCCAGCGCAGTCTCCTTGCACTTTCTTTGCTGTGTGCATCGTAGTGGAGAGAAGAGCACACAGGTGGGTGAGACAGAATAAGTGTTCCAGGGAAGGGGTGGGCTGACGGGTGGTCATAGAATGACTCCCATAGTGCAGCTCAGAAACCTTCACGTGCCTCTAGTGGAAGAGTCCCTCCCATCTGGGCGATCTCCACGTTCAAAGTGCTCTTGGACGTGTCAGCTCACGAGACAATTCCTGGGACCTCCTTGCCCTACCTAGCAACCTGTCACTTGATTTCACTCTGGCGTTTACTCTTCTGGGCCATTTTCTCTGAGTGACTATGAATGTACATCTCTGGAATTTGAACTGGATTTGTGAAAATTTAATCTGATAGACTAGATCGTTACCGGAGACCTTCCACGCCGAAGATTCCACGTATGCCTGGTGCAACGGGACAGGGTACCGGCTGGACTGAAACAGTCCCAGGGTGCCTCACACCTCCTGCATCCTCCCCCGTATTCGCTTTGTATGTGTCTTCAGATACATGTCCCCATGTCCCAGGTCTGGGGTTTGAGAATTTGTCTTGCTATTTCCATATGTTTCTTTTTCATAATTTAATGTCTCCTTGGATACCAGCAGATGCTTTCCCTTCTGGATTCTGCATATTTGATGGACAGGTCACCACCCCACTTTATATATTGGGTGATGAGAATTACTGTTTGCTTTCATTTGCTCCTTTCTACCATTTAAATGTTATTCCATCTCTTTGTGATTTTAATAATTAACATGAGTAAATTATGCCTATGAGTGTATAACCTTGATGGGTTCTGACAGGATGGAAAGGTCTTGGTGTGGCCCATATTTGCGACTGCTTGCAGCTGGAAAACCCGGCCCCATCATTTCAGGGTCATTGTGATGTGTCATGTGAATTGCAAAACGTAAATCCATCCATTACATCCGTCTTGATTGCACCTGCATAGAGGTTGTCAAAGTCAGACCCTTATTTTTAAATGAAAAAGACAAGGAGTTAAAAATACAGTAGAAACCTTTTGTGATGCTGATTTTAGCCGACAGGACTAACTTCTGTGTTAGAAGCAGACTGTATTGCATCCTATTTCTTATTGCAGTAGGTAATAGTTCTGTTTCAGGGGGAAAGAATCTGACTCCAGGGGTCTGTCTGCTAGTTTCTCTTAAGGAAGCCACAGGAAATGAACCTCCTGTTATTCGGTATAAGTCTGGGTTGTTGGAGGCTGTGGTTCTTGGAATATATTTAGGAATCCATGGTTATTGTAGTTTATTTAGAAATGGCCATGTTGATGAGTCTGGGAGAATTTAATATAGGCTGCCATACTAATTAGGAGGTAGGAGGTGGTCTCACTTACATGGAGAGATCATTCTTGGGGAAGAGAGCAGACTCTTAGACATAAAACAGAGAGACCAAGCCTCAGGTGAACCACAGAAGGAGACATACCTCTAGGCTTCAGATGGGAGCAGCCATGTGGAAGTAGCCAGGAGCTGACAGCCCAGGGACAAAGGCAAGGTCACCTTGAAATTGTGCCAGTCCTCTGGACACCTATCTTAATCTTGGTCAGCTGAAGCATTTTCTATTTTATATTTGTAATACTCTCAGCATTTATCTCCTCTTATACTTCCTTAATGCTTGGTAAAACCTTTTAAATGCTTCCGCCGGCATTTCTCCTGTCTTTTCTGTAGGAACTATATTTAAGGGTAACCATATAGACCCAGATGATTAGGGAATGTTATACTTTTGGAGAGAAAGCCAGCCAATAAGAAGAAAAAAGAATCTTAAAAATAGTTTTGTGAATCCCAGTGAAATGATTGATTTAGGCAAGTATCATTAATTAGTATTAAAATCACTGGATAGGTAGCTATTAGGGAAAAGGATATTTGGTATACTGCCAAAATTACACTGACTCACGGATTACTTTCTGACCTCAAGAGGAAAGCATAATTGTATAATATAAGGAAAAGATGATCACCATCTTCGTCTGGTGACCAATCATAGTAGCACTAATGGTGTAACAGCCTGATGTTTGGTGTCTTTTGATATAATTGAACACAACTACATATCACTCACAGTGTTTCCTAGAAAAATGAGTTTAATATTAATCCATCAAGCCTGAGATAGAAATGTCAGTTTCTAGGAAATCCAGGGGATAGAGGAACAAGTTAAGCATCAGCAGAAGGAAACCCAGAGGCTGAGACATTCTGTAGGACCACTTGCCTAGTATCTTCACAAATCAGAGTCTGTTGGCGAAATTTACCAAGTTTAAAAATATTTAAAGGACACAGCAATCAGATGTAGTCATCCTAGATTGGATTATCTGGTCTGGTTTGAAAAAAGAAGTTGTAGGAAAATGTGGGAGGAAAATTGAATATGGTAAAAAGTATTAGTTAATAACAAAAACTTACTGAAATGAAAAAGAAGAAATCATTGGCAGAAAAAACAAAAGGCTTCAGGAAAACATTTAGTGTGAAAATCTCACACTGGTAACTATAGACGTGATGTACACATATATATTAGAACGAGAGTCAGAAAGAGAATACTCCATGTGTGATATTTTGATTTGTAGTTTTTACTTGTATATATTTTATAATTTTCTATAATGCATGGAGGCTGTTTTTGCCATTTTAAGAGATCACCATAAATAAAACGTATCAAAAAGGAATTAAGATTTCATTTTGTGTTAAGATCTGTTGATTCTTTTGGAACTCAAATATATTTTAATTTTTTTATTTTGGAGTAGTTTTAGATGTAGAGAAGAATTACAAAGATAGCACTGAGTATTCCTGTATATCCTTTCTCATTTCCCCTACTGTTATCATCATGTATGACTGTGGTTCATTTGTCAAAACTAAGAAGTGAACAGTGGTACATTGTATTAACTAAACTCCAGACTAGATTTGGATTTTACCACTTCTTTCAGCAATGCACTTTTTTGGTCCAGGAGGCACATTGCATTTAGTCATCATATCTCTTTGCTCTCTTCTGGTCTGGGCGGGTTTTTCAGTTTTCCCTTGCTTTTCATGACTTTGACAGTTTTGAAGAATATTGCTCAGGTGTTTTGTACTATGTCCCTCATTCTGGTTTTGTCGGTTGTGTTTCCAATAGTTAGCCCAGGGTCATGGGCTTTGGGGGAAGGATTCCACAGAGATGAGGTGCCTGCCTTAGTGTATATGTTATATGAGGGGCTGCCTGCCATCATCATGGCTCATCACTGCTGAAGTTAACCTCGATCACTTGGTCTTGCCACTGTTTCTTACTTTTCTTAAAAGTAAGTTTTAAAAGTAAGGTAAGAAACTTAAAAGTACTTACTGTTTCTTTAAGTTGCTATTGTTCCCTTTCTATACTCTATCCTCTGGAAGTGAGTCACTGAGTTCAGCTCACATGTTTTTGATTTCACAAAATGCTTCTCTGTATTGGCCCTCGCCTTCCCCTGTTCACCCCCACCGCCAAATATCCAAGGGCACTAATTAACTTTAATTGTGCTATGGGGCGCTTATTGTTTTCCCCTTTTGAAAGAGCATTGTCAGATAATAACACACACTAGGGGCATGGCATGAGTGGAACTGGTAATGAAATGTGGGAGCCCTAAGGGAAAGTGATCCCCAGGGGCAAAGATAGGGTCCCTTGCAGCCACTGCCCCTCCATGTTTGGCCAACCTCTTCTTCTCACACTCAACTTGAAAAAACTATGGGCTTCAAATGATCAGAGGGTTGGTCTTCCCTTGTAGAAGCTACTTTTGATTTCTACGGACCTTTCATTGCTACTGGAGAATGGGTTGCAGGAGAATGGAAGGTGTGGTACCACGAGTCAAAGAAAATTGCCAGTCAAGCTCTCTTCCATGGCAAACATCACTTGGATGTGTCGGGTGAGAAGGACTCCAGGCATCCAGCGTAAGAATCTCTCCTGTTTGTGTAACTGCCATTTCCAAAGAGACACTCACACTTTTTTGGCATAGCTTTTCCAATTTTTCCCAGTTTTATTGAGAAATAGTTGATATACATCACTGTGTAAGTTTAAGGTATACAACCTGATGGTTTGATTTACACATTGTGAAACAATTCTTGCAGTAGGTCCAACCAACATTCATTATCTCGTATAGATACAAGATAAATTAAAAAAGAAATTTTCTCCTTGTGACAAGAACTCTTGGGACTTACTGTCTTAATTTTTCTATATATCATTCAGCAGTGCTAACTATAGTCATTATGCTGTACATTTCTTATAACTGGAAATTTGTACATCTTCTTGATTATGAGTGTCACTATAAGAAATGAAGGTTTCTATTCAGACTAACAATGAATAAGTTCTTGGGAGTTTTTTTTTTTTTTTTAATCAAATTGGGGGATTGTCTAGGTGTATCATGTTTCTACCTGAAAATTCTTTCACCTTTGGAGAATTTGGAAAAGGATGTAAATTTACAGAATTTTACATTGGCTGTCTTTTTCTGGGGCTTCCCTAGTGGCTCAGTGGTAAAGAACCTGCCAATGTAGGAGATGTGGATTCGATCCCTGGATTGGGAAGATCTCCTGGAGAAGGAAATGGCAACCCACTCCAGTGTTCCTGCCTGGAGAATCCCATGGACAGAGGAGCCTGGCAGGCTACATTCCATGGGGTTGCAAAGAGTCAGACAGAACTTAACAACTAAACAACAACAGCAACAATCTTTTTCTACCCATGGATTCTTACTACTCTAGATATAGACTAAGAAGTTACTTTGCACTCTGCCCCCTACCCATAAATGTAAATTCAAAAACAAATTTAGTTGCATATTAAAAAATGCATATTTCAATGCAAAATTTTAAGGCCTAGATGTATGTTTTGGAAACTAACTGATTAAAGTCTTCATACATTTGTGTTGATCACCCCAACAGCCTAAAATTGATCATAGTTCTGTAATGGTTAGTGAGGTAGGACATCATAAAGTGAATTATGTCAATATCTGTTGGCTGTGCACAAAAATCTGGACATACAAAGTATTTGAATGTTTTGGATTGATAGCAAAACACTTAGAATAACTGAATTTCCCAATTATATTCTTTGTGTGTGTGTGTGTGTGTGTGTGTGAAGACCTTTCTAAGGAAGTTGAAGCAGAGACTTCACTTTCCTGATACTCAATTATAGGAACCTTTCTACCCCTTTAGAAAATGATACTCCACGCTCTTTTCTTTGTCATATCTAAACTTGGTGGGTTTCATATCAAATTTTGTAGGTTGTTAGTGTTTTCACCTTCCTACCTGGAATACACATTTACCAAATGTCCTATTCATATATGACCATTGCTTCTAGTAAAAAATCCAGCTATTTGTTTTTGCTGTCATGTGTGCACATGTGTGTGTTTATTTAGGGAAGGATTCTATGCCCTTCTACAAGCAAATATTAATTGATAACATTTATCATCCTGCTCCCTAAGATAATTATTCACATAAATTGTAATCATCCACAGCTACATTCAATCATTGCATTGTAAGTGAAGTTGTCTCAGTGTGCTAATCTCATTGCATTTTAGAGGCAGGATATCATCTCTGAAAAGACTTATACCTTCCTATCTGTCTGAAAATTCTGGACTCAGATACTTACCTAGAAGAAATCAGACCTGTAACTGAGTGTTTCAGAGGCTAATACTGTGGATGCTGAGACCCCAGTGACAGGCGCATCACTGTCTCCTTACTCTTATCCCTTGTAGCACAATATGACCCACACCTTACCTGTGTGCGCACCGTGTTTCTTTTGTATGCTTGCTTCACTTTCTCATAATAGTACAGCAAGTGAGCTAAGGTGAACGGAAGTGTTCTGGACCCCAGAAGTCAAGGCAAGGGTAGCATCCACATGACTGTGATCTTTTCATGTAATTCAGTGGTGTGCCCTGGCACTCCCACTGCACCCCATCAGAGTCTTATATGTGGCTTCTCCGGATTTTCCTCTGTGGCCTTGTTCACATTTCTTAAATTCTTCTAGATCCTTAATTCACATAAAGGACAATTCCAGCCCTCCATTCTGAATAGGAGGGCTTCCGTGATGGCTCAGTGGTAAAGAACCCACCTGCCAATGCAGGAGATGCAGATTCAATCCCTGGGTCAGGAAGATCCCCTGAAGAAGGAAATGGCAACCTATTCCAGTATTCTTGCCTGGGAAATCCCATGGACAGAGGAGCCTGGTGGGCTACCTTCATGAAGTCACAAAGAGCTGGACATGACTGAGTGACTGAACAACAGCAACACATTCTGAATAGAGATGTAGATTCTTTCCCTGAAGTTGTTGGGGAAGTAATTTCCATTTGATTTTCCTGGGCCACACTTGGTTTGTCAGAGAGCTAAGTGTTGTGTGACATTTTTCCTTCCCAAGAAGGAGCAACTTTCATTTTTCGTATTTCTTCCTTTTCTTTCCTGAGCTTCAAATATTTCTGTCTATAAATTATTATTTTAAAAGGCTATTTCTAAATATTCCCTTACTTCTTTCCATATATCCCTCAAACCTTGCCTTATTAGAGACATATGGGTCTCAAATATATTTAAGTGAATCTAGAGGCCCTCATTAAAAAAAAAATGTGTGGGAGGGGCTTTCATGTTTTAGGACATTGACAATTCAGTCCCCTCTTTTTTGCCCACAAAGATAATACATTTTCTCTTGTAACTGAGAGGAACTGAATGCATTTATACTCTTCTATTCTGTCTTGGCTAGAACCTTTTCCATTTTTAATACAGAGAGTAGGTCTCTGGCATTCATTTATTCATCCTAGATTTAAATCTCCAGCCCTCTTTCCCTGAGTTCAAGGATCAGATACCTCCTGCTATCTAACTGATGTCTAATTGACATCTCCATACAATGTCTAAGACTTTTCTCAAACTTCACATGCCCCAAAAGAAGTGAATTCTCCTCCCCTAAACCAGTACCCTCCTCTGTCTTGCCCGTCTCAATAATGGTACCAGCATCTACCAAATTTGCTCAAATTGTGCTTGATTCCTCTCTCCCCAATCCCATACCCAGTCCATCAGAAATCTATTGACTCTAATCTCCAGTTTATCTTGAACCAGTTGTCAACCCCCAAGTTCAGGCCACCATAATCCCTCACTTGATATGTTCTAATAGCCTTCTCCATAGGGACACCTGGTCTACCTCCTACCTTCTATCATCTGTTCTCTCAGTAGCAGCCATAGTGACTTTTAAAACTGAAATCATATCACTTCCTTGTGTAAAAATGTCCACAGTCTTCCTATTCACTTAGATCGATATCCAAATCCTTCATTATGAACCACAAGGCACTGCATGCCTTGGTTGCTGCCTTTCAAACTCCTGTGCACCAGACACCATCCTAGGCATAGGGATTCTAGGAAGAATCAGACAATGTCTGCCCTCCTGAAACTGATAATCTGGTGGGATTCTTAAGAGATGGGTCTTAAGATCTTTGAGAAACTACCAATTTATGAATATTACTACCTTATTAGAAATCCCCTCATGAATTACAGCTTTTGCTCTGGCTGAAACACTCATAAATTCTATTTTCTGATTTCCCTGGTCCCTGTAAGTGAATTTGTTTCACGTGCCTGATCTGCTAAATTTAACATTCCACTTTTTGTTTTATACAAAATACCGCTTGCTAAGCTCTCTCCTCATCGATCTCACCTGTTACCAGCATTTCCCAATGGCTTACTTTATTAAACTGTTTTTTTTTTCCCCCACAAGAAAGGCACTTTTAAAAAAGCATCACTTTATGAGTGTTAATGCATGTGTAACAACAAAGGGAAAACAGCACTAATACATTGATTTGGGAATGCCAGGTAGTGGACTAGCCTTTCTCACTAAGCTAACAGACTCAGCCCCACCAACAAACCTTAGGATGCACACAGTTCAAAATTCAGTGAAGTGTGAGCTCCCCTGTGCCTCTGAAGTCTCTGGGAAATACAGAAATTCCAGCAAGATCTGCCAGTGGGAATCCATAGATGTCCCCTTACTTACCTTCCCTACATTTCTGGCACCTTTATCATCATGGTCCTGTCTTTCCAGCCCCATTCCCTTTAGAAACTTGGGAGCTTAGAAAACTCATCTTTCTGCCCCAAGCTCATGTCATTGTTTGGCCATGATGGGAAGCTGCAGTCCAGCCTTGATTCCTTCCTTACTGCTGATGCCCTCACTTGGCTGGACTTCACACTGGCATTGAACCATTGCTCTTGGAATGGCTTTTATTTATTTTTATTTAACTTTTATTTGGTATAGAAATATAGCTAATTAGGGCTTCCCTGGTGGCTCAGTGGTAAAGAATCTGCCTGCAATGCAGGAGACTCGGGTTCAATCCTTGGGTTGGGAAGATTCCCCTGGAGGAGGGCATGGCAACCCACTCCAGTCCTCTTGCCTGGTGAATTCCATGGACAGAGGAGCCTGGCAGGCGGGCCACAGTCCATAGGGTCACACAGAGTCGGACGTGACTGAAGCGACTAAGCAGCAGCATAGCCAATTAACAAACAATGTTGTGATAGTTTCAGGTGAACAGCAAAGTGACTCGGCGACTTGGCCATACATATACACGTATCCATTCTCCCCCAAACTCCCCTCCCATTCAGGTTGTTACGTAACATTGAGCAGAGTTCCATGTGCTATTTGTTGTTTATCCATTTTAAATATAGAGTGTGTACATGTCCATCCCGAATGGAATGGCTTATGTTTTTAATATGTGGAGGAGACTGTTCACTGGTAGCGTTACTCATCTTCCTATATGTGTGGGGTGGTGTTTTGTTTTTCTGTTTTGTTTTTTTGGTAATTTCCCCCAGCTTTACTGAGATAGAATTGACAAATAAAATTGTAAGATATCTAAAGTGTACAAGATGGTAATATACATATGTTGTGAAAGGAATTCCCTCCACTGAGTTTATTAACATATCTATCACCTCACATATTTACCTGTTTTGTGTGTGTGAACATTTAAGTTCTAATCTCTTAGCAAATTTCAGTTATATGATAGTGTTATCAACTTGAGTCATCATGATATTCATTAGATTCTCAGGCATTCAGCTTATAACTGAAAGTTTGTACCCTTTTACTAACCTCTGACAATTTCCCCCATCAATTTGTGAATATCTTGTTTTCTATAAGTGATGCCACATGTTACATGGCTTATTTCACTTAGCTTAATATCCTCCAGGTTCATCCATGTTATTGCAAATGGCAAGCTTCCTTCTTTTTAAAGGGATGTATGTGTATTATTTCTTTACTCATTTATCTATCATTGGACACTTAGGTGAATATAGATATTTCTTTGATATAATGTTCCATTTTCTTTGGATATATTTTCAGGAATGGAATTGCCAGATCATATGATAGTTCTTTTTTAAATTTCTTGAGGCCCCTCCACACTTTTCTCCCTAGTGGCTGCACAAATTTATATTTCCTCATCAGCATTTGTTAGCTTTATCTTTTTGATAACAGACATCCTAACAGTTGTGAGGTGACATCTCATTGTGTTTCTGATTTGCATTTCTCTGATGACTAGTGGTGTTGTGTACCCTTTCATGTTAACTGTTAGCCATATGCATGCCTTCTTTGGAAAAATGTCTATTTAGGTCCTTTGCCCATTTTTTAATTGGGTTATGTTTATTTTCTATTGAGTTGTATGCTTATATGTTTTGAAATATCTTCTCACCACTTTCTGTAGGTCAGGTTTACTTGAGATCTCAGTAATTTTAGTATTTTAATAATCTATGTAGTGTGAAAATCCGTCATATGAAATTAGTCTATTTATTGTCCTTTATGGAGCATGCTGACATGCTAACATTATTTTTTCCCTATTTCTTTGTTTTCAGATAAACCAACCTTCTTTCTATTATGAATCCCTGAATTCAAAATTAAACCCAAATCATTATTTAATCCAGTTGACTGTCCTGACGAATTTATGAGTCTTCAAAAATGTCCCTCGGTTTTTCTCCAGCAAAAGAGACCCCTTTCCATTCTTTTCATGTTTTTCTATATAAATCTCATGACCCTGTTTCTGAAATTTCACTGTCATTAGTTATTTCATTTTTTCAGCACAGGCAACATGTCCATCACTGAAATAGAAGAATCTGTTACAAGAACAGCCCTTAATGCCAAACCAGATCCCTGGAGTTCTGTATGCATCATTATGGTCCCTACCATCCAATGATCTTTCTAGGAGCATCCTTGAAGGCAGACTCAATTTGTATTATCAAACTTTGGTATTAGCAGAGATATTCAACTCAACCCAGCCATTTGTACTTTTAATATAAAGAGTTACATTTAAAAAATCCCCCCAGCAATCCCACTGCTGGGCATACACACTGAGGAAACCAAAATTGAAAGAGTCACGTGTACCCCAATGTTCATCGCAGCACTGTTTCTAATAGCCAGGACATGGAAGCAACCTAGATGTCCATCATCAGACGAATGGATAAGGAAGCTGTGGTACATATACACAATGGAATATTACTCAGCCATTAAAAAAGAATACATTTGAATCAGTTCTATTGAGATGGATGAAACTGGAGCCCATTATACGAGTGAAGTAAGCCAGAAAGAAAAACAACAATACAGTATACTAATGCATATATATGGAATTTGAAAGATGATAACAATAACCCTATATGCGAGACAGAATAAGAGACACAGATGCATAGAACAGTCTTATGGACTCTGAGGGAGAAGGTGAGGGAGGGACGTTCTGAGAGAACAGCACTGAAACATGTATATTATCATATGTGAAACAGAACACCATTCCATGTTCGATGCATGAGACAAATACTCAAGGCTGGGGTAATGGGATGACCCAGAGGGATGGTATGGGGAGGGAGGTAGGAGAGGGGTTCAGGATGGGGAACACATGTAAACCCATGGCTGATTCGTGTCAATGTATGGCAAAAACCACTACAATATTGTAAAGTAATTAGCCCCCAACTAAAACAAATAAATTGAAAAAATAAATAAATAAAGTGGTTGTACCAATTTACGCTCCCACCAAAAAAAAAAAAAGAAAAGAAACACATTACATATAACCTTGAACTCTATTTGTAACTCATACCTTATAGTAAGTAGGGGAAAAAGACTTTTAAGTTCCAAAAGCCTACTGTTAGTGCTTCCTTAACTGTTAGAGAACAGTGTTTCAAACAAGCAATCGTTTGTATTATGAAATCAACCCCACATTGTTATCCAGCCCTGTCTGGCTTATTTTCAGCCATATATCAAGGCATAAATCCTACTTACATCATTAGAACTTTTAATCTTATTCCCTGGACACCCATTGGTCTTAATTATCCCTAACCTAGGTAAGTCTAGGAACAAATGTTATCAGCTCCTCAGCCCCATTCCTATCTCCACGAGTACAACTCTCTGACAAAATAGGAGATAGCCCCTTCCTTCTGTCCCATCCTCTGCTTAAGGCAAACACAAAACAAAACCAAAAAAAATCTGACTCCTGAGCTTTGTTATTTTACAAAGAGATCAGACTCTTCCTCTTAGGATTCTTTCTGAACTCATTACCTGGTGATGAGAAGATTTTATTTGAGTCTGTGGACTTCTTACATTCCTCTCCCTTCCAGCATCCATTCAGCACGCTCATAAGGACCACCTTGGGCCTCAAGGGCAGGTGGCCTCTAAAAGACTTGGGGAGGGGTTTTGAGGGTCTGAAGGGGTTTTGAAATTTTGCTCCCCTCTTCTAGGCTTTGAGTTGTCATGGATATAATCAGTTCTCTCTGTGTCAACTCCTTTCTCTCCTGGGTGATGACTTGATTAAAAATCTTATTTCCTTATTGGTGGGATTCTAGTACAAAGGGTCATTTGGGAACTTTGCAGAAACTTTAGCACCATTCCCTGGACTCTGAAATATTGTTGTTTTTGTTCAGTTGCTCAGTTGTGTCTGACACTTTGTGACCCCATGGACTGCAACACACCACAGTTCCCTCTCCTTCACTATCTCCCAGAGTTTGCTCAAACTCATGTCCATTTAATCAGTGATGGCATCCAACCATCTCATCCTCTGTCACCCCCTTCTCCTCCTGCCCTCAATCTTTCCCAGCATCAGGGTCTTTTCCAATGAGTTGGCTCTTTCCTCAGGTGGCCAGAGTATTGGAGCTTTAGCTTCAGTCCTTCCAATAAATATTTAGGGTTGATTTCTTTTAGGAATGACTGGTTTGATCTCCTTGTTCCCCAAGGGACTCTCAAGAGTCTTCTCCAGCACCACAGTTCGAAAATGTCAATTCTTTGGCGCTCAGCCTTCTTTACAGTCCAACTCTCACATCCATACATGAACTACTGGAAAAACCATAGCTTTGACTATATAGACCTTTGTCAGCAAAGTGCACAAAAAAGTCTTAATGACCCAGATAACCATGATGGTGTGATCACTCATCTAGAGCCAGACATCCTGGAGTGTGAAGTCAAGTGGGCCTTAGGAAGCATCACTATGGACTCTGAAATATGGGAGAAGGTAAAAATATTTAAATCCACTCTCAGGAACTTGGCTCTCCAGTGAATAAATAACACACTACTTTTGTTCTCCGTAGAGCTACCTCTCTAATACTTTATTAGATGAAGGTCTTGTATTTTGGAGTTTAATCATTTTGAGAGGGAAAGTCAAGAATACTTTCAAACTATTATGAAAACTATGGATCTTCTTTCTAAGTGATCTGATTATGCACTACCTGTGTGCATCATTACCGTGTCCTTTGTTTGCAATGAATGGACATCAGCTCTGGCCAATGGAAATAATAAAGGATGCTAGGCTAGCTCATGGAACTGAGTAAGAGAGAAGCAGCCTAGATCAGAGGAGGAAAAGAACCTGAGCTGTCCCAGGGTTTGGGGATCTTCCTGACTCAGCTCCAATAACTCCTAACATCTGTATTTGTCCATATTTCAAAATCCCAGGAAAGGGAATTTGTCTTAACTTGAGTCAGATCAATCAGCTGTACCAGGAGGGTGGGATGCTCATTTGGATCCACTTTATGTAGCATGAGGGGCTTCCCTGATGGCTCAGATGGTAAAGAATCTGCCTGTAATGCAGGAGTCCTGGGTTTGATCCCTGGGTCAGGAAGATCCCCTAGAGAAGGGAATGGATACTCTCTCCAGTATTCTTGCCTGGAGAATTCCATGGACAGAGGAGCCTAGCGGGCTACATACAGTCCATGGGGTCACAAAAGAGTCAGACATGATTGAGCGACTATTTTTTTTTTTTAAGGTAACATGAGGGTATTCCCAGTGACTGGAGAAATCACTGTGAGTTGTGCAAACATCTCTCCTATGAGCTAACTTTGCACACTACTTCAAGGCATTCAGGTCCTCCTGCTTTGGAGGAAGATAAAATCAGTTTTGACAGAATTCATAGAACTTCAGAATATTAGAGTGGAAGGAATTTTAGATAATATATTCCTTTTATTGAGCATTTACTATGTGCCAAAGATTCGGCTTCCCGGGAGGCTCAGTGATAAAGAACCCACCCGCAAATGTAGGAGACACATCCCTGGGTCGGGAAGATTCCCCTGGAGAAGGAAATGGAAACCTACTCCAATATTCTTGTCTAGGAAATATGGACAGAGGAACCTGGCGGGCTACAAGTCCGTGGGGTCAGAAAGAGTCAGACGTGACTGAGCACGCACTCATCCATGTGTCAGACATTGCATTAAATACTTTACATGCACCGTCTCCTTTCATTTATACCATAACTCCTTTAGACGAGTACATATTACATCTTATTCTACAGATAAGGGAACTGAGACATTCAACCTAGAAAAAGATAGCTTGAAATCCTGTCTCATCCCTGGTCCTCATAACTTCTTACCTTCAGAGAAAGAAATTCTACTGCTAGTTATGAGTTCCTCAAGATCCAAATTTTATTTCTGGGTAATCTAGGTAGATCAGAGGTAAAGTACAGAATGACGTTTGTCCCTGCCTAAAATGGGTTTGGTGGCTGATGAATCCCTTGCCATGCCCATCTTTTCTTGGCCCACCACCAGCTAGGACTTAGAAAAGGTTTTCATGGAGCGAAGCTCTATTTAGCAGACCCCGTTTTAATGAAGGGAAAATGTTAAGCCTGCACGTATTCACCCACTTCTGTCACCCGGTGGCATGGACTCCCTCTGCCCACCCACCACCACCTGCTGTGCTTCCCTGTGGCTGGACCCTTGTCTCCCATCACCACATGGCTCACCCACAACTGTTCCGTTTCTGGGCCTCTCACCCACCCACTCTTGCTCTGTTATTCTGTCACACAACCCAACACTCATGCATATTCTCCACCCAGCCCTCCACGGTCATCACACCGGCCACTCCATTCTATAAGAAACCTGCCTTCTTCCACTCACCTGTAGTCATTTGCTGAAGGTGCCAAGCCACACACCCCTTTAGCTTTTCATCGGCTGACTCTGAGATGTGAGCTCTCATGGCTGTAAGGCTGTGTTCACTGCAGTGTTTGGGGATCTCTAGGGGACTCGGTAGGACATTTCTGCTACTGAAGCAGCTGGCTGTACTTAGAGGCTCATTACAGCTTGAGTGTCTGTCAGGTAACCATGAAAGTTCCTGGAGGGCAACGGGAAATAGCCCAGATGTATCTTTGGCTCATCTGGACCCAGTACAGTGCCAGGCTCATGGCAGGCACTCAGTAAGAACTTCTCTGAATTGCCTAGGACTTCCCAGTAAACTCAGTAGTAAAGAATATGCCTGCCAATGCAGGAGGCACAGATTCGATCCCCGGGTCAGGAAGATCCCTAGAGAAGGAAATGGCAACCCATTCCAGTGTTCTTGCCTGGGAAATCCCATGGACAGGGGAGCCTGGCAGGCTACAGTCCATGGGGTCGCAAAGAGTCAGACACGACTGAGCGACTGAAGAACAACAACCGCCTGAATTGCCTCCATCATATCAGTCAGGTTTCAGGTGGAGACGTTTTTCAAAGATGAACGGCAGGCATGCTTTTCTATGGTAAAGCAGGTGTCAGTTTTACAACCAGCTGGTTTGCTGTGAGTGCAACTGGGCACTCACTGAAGATGGAGCTGCATTTCTTTAGATGAAAAACATTCTCATCGCCTAAATTTATTCAGTCTAAATTCTTCTAACCAACCAGGAAACAAATTCTTTATTTCTTCCTCCTGAGGTCATTATGCTTCCTTCCCACTAAGCCTCTTCTTACCCATCAGAAGGATCCTGCTGTGGTATCCAAAACCTAATTCTAGGAGCGGCCAAGGAATTAGGTTAAAAGGATTGGAATAGTAAATACTTCCAGTTGGCATTAACTTTTCCTGTCGTGGCAGCCTGAGCAATGCACAGTAGTTTTCATGGGTCTAACTCCATTGCAATTCTGAAGTCTCACAATGCTGGACATTTTACATACAGTTTGGGGCTGATTTAGGTAGGAGTCAGCAAGACTTCCACTCATTTCCAAGGATGTACAAAAAAAACAGTAGATAAAAGTCAAACACTACGGTTTCTTGGAAGTTCTATCAAGAACTACAAGTGTTTAACTGGCACGTGATTACTCAGACTTTTCAAGGGGTCCCTCCTTCCTCACTGTGTGTGCTCTGCTGTGTCTGACTCTTTGAGACCCCCTGGACTGTAGCCCACCAGGCTCCTCTGTCCATGGGATTCTCCAGGGAAGAATACTGGGGTGGGTTGCCATTTCCTCCTCCAGGGGATCTTCCCAACCCAGGGATCGAACCCATATCTCTTGTGTCTGCTGCATTGGCAGGTGATTCTTTACTACTGGCGTCACCTGGGAAGCCCCTTAATTGGTACAGCTATTATGGAAAACAGTATGGAGGTTCCTCAAAAACTTAAAAAGAACTATCTTGTGATCCAGCAATCTCACTTCTGGATATATATACCCAAGGAAAATGAAATCAGCATTTTCTCAGAGAGATATCTGTTCATTATAGCAGTATTTATGATAGCCAAGATACAGAGACAACCCAAACCTTCATTGAAAGATAAGTGGATAAAGGAAGTGTTCAATGGGCTATTATTCAGCCTCAAAAAAGAAGGAAATTCTGCTACGTTTGTGACAACATGGATAAACTGTTAAGATATTAGGCTAAGTGAAATAGGCTAGAGGCAGGAAAACAAACACTCCATGGCTTAACTTACACGTGGAATCTGAAGATAGGAACAGAAGAGAATGGCAGTTACTGACTGGGGCCTGGGGGAAGGGAGCCATGAGGAGCTGGTGGTCAAGTGATACAAACTTTTATTTGTATGCAAGATAAATTAGGTTTTAGAAACCTAACATACAACCATGTGACTATAATGACTATTGTATTGTAGACCTGAGATTTGCTAAAATGGTTGACCTTAAATGTTCTTACCACAAATGAAAAGGGTAACAACTTTGTGAGGTGATGGATATGCTCATTAGCTTGATTGTGGTGAGTGTTGCACAATCAAATTATCAAATTGTACACCTTAAGTATATGGGCTTCCCAGGTGGCACTAGTGGTAAAGAACTCACCTGCCAATGCAAGAGACATAAGAGACATGGATTTGATCCCTGGGTTGGGAAGATTCCCCTGGAGGAGGGCATGGCAACCAACTCTAGTATTCTTGTATGGAAAATCCCATGGACAGAGGAGCCTGGCGGGCTACAGTTCATGGGGTCACACACAGTTGGACATGACTGAAGCGACTTAGCAGGTACACACACTTTAAGTGTATATAATCTTTGTCAGTTATAACTCAATAAAATTGGGAAAATTTTTTAAAAGTTGAGATAGTAGGTAGCATAGCAGCCTATGAATTTGCTGGTTTCTAATTCGTATATTGATTATTGGATGTTTTATATACATGAAATCTTTCCTTTCCAAAACAAGCAGATAAAAGAACAGCTTTGTAAATGTTTTGAATATACCGTTTCTGCAGTTGCAGCTACATTATTTTACTGTCCTGGGGCAGTCCTAAAACTGCCTGGTTGTCCCTTACTCCTGGCAGCAATAAGAATTCAACAGATCACCCTGGCCTGCAAAGTCCAGCTGATTCTAGGTAGTATCATCATACCTGAATCCAGAAACTGGATCTTTCTGGGTTTCTTGTGTTTTTCTTTTTTAATCTTTTTAGTGGAATATAGTTGCTTTACACTGCTGTCGGTTTCTGCTGTACAACAAAGTGAATCAGCTATATGTTTACATATATCCCCTCTTCCTTGTGTGGGCTTCCCTGGTGGGCTCAGATGATAAAGAATCTGCCTACAATGTAGGAGACCTGGATTGGGAAGATCCCCTGGAGAAGGGAATGGCCACTCACCCCAGGATTCTTGCCTGGTGAATCCCATGGACAGAGGAGCCTGGTGGGCTACAGTCCATGGGATCTGGACTTCCTTCCCATTTAGGTCATCTCAGAGCACCAAGCAGAGTTCCATGTGCTCTACAGTAGGTTCTTCTTAGTTATTTATACCAGGTAGTGTATATATGTCAATCCAAATCTCCCAATTCATCCCACCACCCCTTTCCCGCTTGGGTGTCCATACATTTGTTCCCTACATTTGTGTCTCTTTCTGCTTTGCACAGCAGATCATCTATACTGTTTTTCTAGATTCCATATATATGAGTTAATATTACAGTATTTTTCTCTTTCTGATTTACTTCACTCCGTATGACAGTCTCTGGCAGAAATCAACTCTTTCCCCTGAAGTCCAGTCAGCAGGAACTTGCCAGCAAGTTTATCACTTTTTCACGATACCAACTACTCTTATTGGGTCCAGGAGGTATAAGTAGAAAATTCATAGTAAAAAATGTGTAGCTTTTCTGGGCTCTCCTCTGTCAATTGCACGGATAATGTCTAACATAAAAGGGAAAGAATCTCTTTCTCTACAACTTCTCATAATGAGTAAGTCTTATCTGCTCTCCTAATAACTCCTTCTGGATCCATGCAGTGGTCTCTCCAGTAAATTGGTTTTGAAACTGGGTCATATCCAGGCCTGGACTTCCATGTATACAGCCTAATGGGGAAAAGAGGGTGCGTGTGTACACGGCTTCATAGGGTGGAGTAGAAGAAACAGTGGTGAGAACCTTAACGTATGCACCGCTCAGAGGGTGGCTGGTGAGTTCGAGGGCCTCCTTCCATCTTAAGATCTCTGATTAGCCGGTTATAGCATGCCAGCACAAGTGGCTCAGTGGTAAAGAATCCAGCTGCCGATGCAGGAGACGTGGGTTCGATCCCTGAGTTGGGAAGATCCCCTGGAGAAGGAAATGGCAACCCTCTCCAGTATTCTTGCCTGGGAAATCCCTTAGACAGAGGATCCTGGTGGGCGACAGTCCATGGGGTTGCAAAGAGTTGGACATGGCTTAGCGTTCAAACAACAGCAATAGCAATTATACCAGCTGTGGGTTGCAGCACCACTGCCAAAGTCACCAATAGAGTGACAATCCCATTTACTTCCGAGACTGTCCTTGATCAGTGGCAAAGGCATTCATTCACTGTTGAGAGTTGTCTGCATGAATCTGAATGGAGACAATTGTGTGGGGTCTGCAGTTTTACCAGAAACCTCTGGGCCTGAACAGGGAGTTGTTCAGAGATTTGGGGGAGCAAGGACATTTGCAGAGATCTCCATCTCTCATCGGAGTGCCTGGCATGAGCCCCTCAATGATCTACCTGGGGTCTTTAGAAAATAGTGAGTCTTTTTTTTCTTTTAAAAATACAGATGGCTAACAAACACATGAAAAGATGCTCAACATCACTCATTATTAGAGAAATGCAAATCAAAACCACAATGAGGTATCATTTCACACCAGTCAGAATGGCTGTTATCCAAAAGTCTACAAGCAATAAATGCTGGAGAGGGTGTGGAGAAAAGGAAACCCTCTTACACTGTTGGTGGGAATGCAAACTAGTACAGCCACTATGGAGAACAGTGTGGAGATTCCTTAAAAAACTGGGACGAGAACTGCCATATGACCCAGCAATCCCACTGCTGGGCATATACACCAAGGAAACCAGAATTGAAAGAGACACGTGTACCCCAATGTTCATCGCAGCACTGTTTACAATAGCCAGGACATGGAAGCAACCTAGATGTCCATCAGCAGACGAATGGATAAGGAAGCTGTGGTACATATACACAATGGAATATTACTCAGCCATTAAAAAAAATACATTTGAATCGGTTCTACTGAGATGGATGAAACTGGAGCCCATTATACAGAGTGAAGTAAGCCAGAAAGAAAAACAACAATACAGTATACTAATGCATATATATGGAATTTGAAAGATGGTAACGATAACCCTATATGCGAGACAGAATAAGAGACACAGATGCATAGAACAATTTTATGGACTCTGAGGGAGAAGGTGAGGGTGGGACGTTCTGGGAGAATAGCATTGAAACATGTATATTATCATATGTGAAACAGAATACCATTCCATGTTCGATGCATGAGACAAGGGCTCAGGGCTGGGGCAATGGGATGACCCAGAGGGATGGGATGGGGAGGGAGGTGGGTGGGGGGTCCAGGAAGGGGAACACATGTAAACCCATGGCTGATTCATGTCAATGTATGGCAAAAACTATTACAATATTGTAAAGTAATTAGCCCCCAACTAAAATAAATAAATTTATAAAAAAAAAAAAATACAGCTGCTTTGGGAGCTGAGTGGTGCCTTCAGGGACCAAGCACGTGGCTGGACATGTCTTGTCCAGGTCCCAGGCAATTACTCCTAAGGGGATATTTCAGCTTCTCACTGAGAAATACTTCAAGTGCTCAGATCCATTTCTTTTCAAGTTAAGATTCCCTTCAAACAAAGAAGAGAGAATCATTTAGGCTTTGAGGAGAGAGTGGGAGAGGACAAACCCAACAGAGTGAAAGGGTAAATCATTTCTCTCTCCGCCACCTTCCTCCTTTCTTTCCGGGCTTTTGGGGCAACACTCCTCCTTTGGCGTCAGGAAGTGCTCACATGTTATTCTTTATCACGTGCACCGTGGGCTTTAAGCCCCAGCTGCCCACTTTCCTGTTATGAACAAGCTTTGATGGTTTCTGTCCTCAAGTGACAAATTTTTGCTTGTTTATGTGTGTTTTTATGTACCGCATCCTAGTCCACAAAAATACTGTGGCTTGGGGTGGGAGCTTCAGCTTCTACTCAGAATCAAGTGATTTTTTACTTGTTGGGGAAATCAGAGCTTTCTGCCTGTTTCTCTCCACCTCCAGAGGGATCTCGCCTCACCCCCATCTCTGATGGGGGCTGGTGGGTCTCCTAGTGGGGTTATGCTATACATTACAATCTGGCTTACGTTGCTTTGGGGTTTTCAAAGTCAGAAATTCTTCAAACTGCCTGGAGCATCCCGAAATGCCATTTGGTCAGAAATTTTATGTTTAGCTGGAGATCAAGGGTGGAGATCGTAATTTCCCAGCTATGACCTTTAACTCTCAATCCCCTGATACCCATGACCTTTCTAACGCGCATATCCCCTTGAAAGAACATTTATGCTTCTTGTACCTCTGCCGGGCCTCTCAAGTGAACTGTACACACAGCATACTCACCCTTGGCCAGATTCTGAGCATAGATTTTGTATATTAAGAGTAAACAGATGTTTATGGAGAATACTGACAAGGAGCAGCAGAAATGAGAGAAAGACAGGATCATTGTGGTCAGAATTCGGAAGAGTTTTAAAAAGAGGATGATATCTTTTTTACTAAAGACAGGCGCTTGACTTCCAGAATAGATGGGATTTGACAGATGGAAAAGGAGAGAGAGAATTCACGTGGCAGGACTAGCAGGAGGAAAGGTGCAAAGAGGCCTGGAACCATGGGGCGTGTGCAGGGCCCAGCGGAGCAGGAAGCGCTTAGCAGAACCCCGAGGGCCACAAAGGCCAGGTTGCGGAGGCTTACTGCTAGCCTGCTTAGCTGCTTCTTTCAACTCTTTATTATGGAGGCTTTCTAATTGTGGCCAAATAAGAGGGCTTCCGTGGTGGCTCAGACAGTAAGCAATCTGCCTGCAATGCAGGAAACCCAGGTTTGATCCCTGGGTCAGAAAGATTCCCCTGGAGAAGGAAATGGCAACCCACTCCAGTATTCTTGCCTGGAGAATCCCATGGACAGAGGAGCCTGGAGGGCTACATTCTATGGGGTCATAAAGAGTCAGACACGACTGGGTGACTAACACTTTATACATAGCATAAAATTTACCATTTTAACCGTTTTTAAGTGGACAGTTTTGTCTCATTCGGTTAATTCAACCATCATCCCCCATCCATCACCAGAACTTTTTCATCAGCCCCAACTGAAACTCTCTAGCCATTAAACTCTTCCCCGTTTCCTCCTCCCCTATCAGGTAACCACCGTGCTACTTTCTATTGCTATGAATTGTCTACTCTAGGTATCTCAGATAAGTGGAATCATGCAGTATTTGTTGTTTTGTGGCCAGCTTGTTTCACTTAGTGCTACATCCTCAAGGTTCATTTACGTTGAAGCATGTGTCAGAATTTCCTTCCTTTTTAAGGCTAAAAGAATGTCCCACTGTGTGAACATACCACATCCATTTATCTGCTCATCTCTCTATGGATGTCTGGGTTGCTTCGACCCTTTGGCTATCGTGAATAATGCTGCTGTGAACACAGGTGTGCAAATATCTATTCAGATCCCTGCTCTTACTTCCTTTGGGTATATACCCAGAAGTGAAATCTGGATCACAAGGTAATCCCTTGTTTAATGTTTTAAGGAACCAGCATACCATTTTATTACAAAAAATTTAAGCATTAACAAAAATTGAAAGAAAAGGCATGCAGTAACCCCTCAGATTCAAAACAGAGATCTCAAACCGCCTGGTCCTCAAATGCTGTTTAATTAGAGATGTTACTAAAGAGTTTGGGACTGAGAGGCAAAGATAATTGTCTAGTATAGGCTTTAGTTTTCAATCCCATACCAGACATAAACTTCTCACACTTATCTCTTTGGAAGAAAATTTACACTCTTTTCCTTCTGAAAGGAACAGGTGACATTCATAGGTCCACCACCCAAGTCTAACAAATGCTGACATTTTTCCATATTTACTTCATCTTTCTCTCTTCTCTATCAACCTGTCAAAAAGTGTTTGATTCTTAATGAACTGCTCCAAATGTCTGCAATTTAGGTATTTATGGTCCTAAATACCCCAGAGTACTTATATATTCACATTGTCATTACCTCGTTCAACAAAATGAATGATAATTTCCTAATATTACCCATGCCTAGTTCGTAGTCTCATGTCCACAGTTGTCCGTCACATGTCTTTTGTGGTTGGATTTCTTTTTTTCCAAACTAGAATCCAGTAGCCAGGGGCCATCTGCAGCAGGCGTTGACTCTGTCCAGATGGAAAGGAGAGCCTGAAGATTTGGAGCAGGGAGAGAGGAGATCAAAGCTGAAATCTGGTGTTGTGGACAGCAGCGTTTTTCTGGCGCCCCTCTGGGCCATACTCTAACTCTTGGGAATGGATCGAAGAGATTGAGGAGTGAATTCCCTGCTCCAGAGCAAACCAGATACAAGTTCTAATGGGGCTTGCATCTGATATTTAGTCTCACTAAGCTTTTAACACTTCTGAAAAAAAGACTTAGAGTGAGTCATTATCAAGTTATCCGAAGTTCTGCATTTACCATCTCCAAGCCCTGTTATTTAAGGCAAATAACTTGCCAGTTCCAGCACTTCGAGCCTGTGCTTTTGTGGTATGTTTAGACGCTGGAAATTCACAAAATGTGTGATAATTCATTTTTTCCTCCTTGTAAACAGAGCTTGTTACCAGGGAAGAATGCTGTCCTGGGTGCTCCAAGGGGTTCCTCTTCCTCAGGGTAACAAGGTCTTTATCCTTCTCTCCCTCCCTCCATCTTTAGGTAACTATGAAACCAAGAATCCCTAAATCCTTCATCTGTTACTGAATCAGCAGGATATTTACTGAGTGACAGCTCTTTACTCAGCAGTGAGGAAGAGTCAAAGGAAATAGAAACCACTTGTCACCAGGAGAATGAGAACTGATAGAGGCATAATAGGTACAGAAACGGTGCTTTCAGCCCAGAGTGTGGTAGATGCTTGGATCAAGGAGGAATGAAGGAGCCGGAGGACTTCCAGGGAGAGATGGGAGTTGAAGAGGCTTGAAGGATTTGGGGGTGTGGCTAAGAGGCCGGAAGAAGGGAAAAGCGTTCATCCCCTCAGCATTGTGGGGTCAGGGCTCATCTGTAGCCCTGCTTCAGCCTCTTCATGTAAGCCCCCCACACCTTGTGACTTGATGGATATGCCAGTAGCTGGTACTCCCAGGAGCAGGGTCCCTGAGACAAAATGGCAGCCATCTTCTGCAAATATGCTCTCATGCTCTCAAGAAGACCTCCATCTTTCTTTCCACTGCTTTCCATGTTTTGTGCTTCTCTTATGGGCGCTGTGTGTGGGTTTGGAGAAGGCTAACTAAACAAGTGACTCTTTGGGTGTGCAACACTCCATTTGGGGGAATTAGTAAAAAAAAAAAAAAAAACATGCTTTTCACCTTAACTTAGGAGGAATTTATTAGGCTAAATTTTTTTCTTTTCTTCTTTAGACAAAAAGATAGCTTCATTTCTTTGGCATTTACCCTGTATCACTTATTTATGTTTTCTTTTCTTTTTCTTTTTTTACTTTCTAAAGACTGGATATGTTGAAGGAAACTCCTCTTCTTGTCTCAGTAAATCATGGGCATGCTGTGTTACCTGACCTCTCCTTGACTTGTACTTACATTTCTGGGGGATTTTGTTTGAAGATAGATTCCATCCAGTTTAGTCAGCGTTTTCTCTCTCTGACCACAGAAGCACCCTCTGTGGCTTGCACAAGACCCTGGAAAGACTGGACCTAAAGCAGCTCCATGGTAATTGGCCCACAGCCTGACCACTGATGGTTTTGGTACATTTTTCTCCAGCTTCCAGGATGGAAACAAGTTGGACTTTTCTAGGAGGAAATGGGTATGATGACAAGAACTTAGGCTTTAAGAGTAAGAGAGTTTGGTTGGTTTAGATGTGGTCTCCTCTAGTCCTAGTTATAGGGGCTTAAAGCAAAGTAGGGACCCTCCTGTCTCCCATGAGAGGCAGCTCAGGAGTCAGATATGGTTTGAATCCCAGTTCTGCCACTTAACTGGCTGTGTGGCATTGGGCAAGACTTCTGTTTTTCTGAGCCTCTGCTTCCTGATCAGTTATAATACCTGCTTCAAAAGTTGTTTAGGGGATTATAAATTATAAAATGCCTCACCCTCCACAGTTTCTGATAACAGAAGCCAAATCATGGCCCCTGTATAGAATAATAATGTCCTCAGCTCCTCCACCCCAGGGGTACAGCCCATGACACAGCTGCTATTTTTTCCCATCACCAGTGTTAATATAGATCTATGGTATTTTGAGCAAATTCTATCCTTTTCCATTTTCATCTATGCCTGGTTCATTTATAGATTCTCAGATTCTAAGATACAGATAAAGCAAATTGCATAGCATATATATTTATATGTATTCTTAGCCCTAGTCCTCCTCCACCTATTCACTCTGAATTTCCCCCAGTGTGCCAGCCCATTTTAAGGTTCTTATTCCATGTTTTAAATATGTGCTCCCCACATATGTAAAGTCTGGACTCACCTGTGATCCCCTAGCCTTTCATCATCATCTCTTTGACTACCCACAATCCCTTGCTGCTTCTCACACCCACTGCGTCCCCCTCGCTCCAGCCTCCTGGCATCTAAGCCGCCCTCACCTCTATTGACTTATTTGTATCTAATAATTTCGATTCTAGTTCTTTAGTTTGGTTAGGTTTCCAAATAAACGTGGCTGCATATAAGCTGCAGAAGACACTATAGAAGGAATTCCATGGACACATGGAACAGTTACTAAGAATTTAGCTCTTAATGTATACAGCTAAATCACACAGCTTCCCGGGTTTCATTGTTTTGATCCTCAGAGTGAGCTCGGCATGACTAGGACTGCTTTGTTATCCCTGTTTTAGGACCAGGAAGCCGAGGCGCAGAGACAGAGGTCCCCACGGCTTCTGTGTTGGTTTGTGGTGGTGCCAGAGGCAGACCTGGTACTCAGTAGGTGTCCACAGTGCTCTCCTCTCCCTCTGCCTCAGTAAACAGGAAAAGCATGATGTGTTTACTCTGCTTATTTATACTCGTATGGCTTTTTATATCAGGGGAATGGGAGAAGAGGACGGGGTGGGGTTGAGAATGGGTTGGAACTGGAGAGCTATAATTAATTCTTTCTCCCACACAAACCACTGAAATACCACATATGAGAAAGCATCACCAGGAAAATGCCATGATTAGGCAGCATCACTTCGTATTGGGGAGCAGAGAGGGGGTGGTGCTAATTAACAGGTGGAGACGGAATATTTACAACATCCTATTACTGGTAATGGAATTGTCTTCACCCTCCTAATCATCACGGAGACCAGGGCTCCTCCCGGCCAGGCGTCTGGCCGTGCCTTGTGCAAGAGGATGAGGCAAGAGGCTTGGGGGTCTTGATACCCTTACCCACCCCCCAGGAGGTGGGGGAGTGCAGAGAACTTGGCAGTGGTGAGGGTAGAGGAGGGGTGGGACACCAGGGAGGAAGCTGCTCTGCCAGCACCCCTCACCTGTTCCTCACCCCAAGCTGCTCATCATTGCCTTGGGCGCCTGATCACCCAGGAGTTTGAAGTCCAAGTTCCAGAGGAAGAAAACAGAGTCTCTTTCCAAAGGAAGAGGCAAATGCCCTACCTCATCTCCCTCCCACACGCCACCCTCCAGCCTGTTTCCCGGGGCATCCCTTGACCATTCGGTTGCCCTCCCTTCCTGGAAAACCTTTGTCCTGCTGCCCTTTGGGGACTCAATGGTCTTGGGAGCCAGAAGGATCTTCAGGGCTTGCCCAGCCTGGGCCTGTCCCATGACAGAGAAGAAAAGAGTGTCAGAAAGGTGAAGCGACAGAGTGTGGCCATTCAAGGTTTCAACAACGCTCAAGCTGATCTCTGCCTTCCTCTCCTCTTCCTCATACCTGGATCTGTTCGGAGTCAAGAAGCCACTCCAGATGGGACCTTAAAGAAGAGAAGATGGGAGACTTCTCTGATAATCCAGTGGTTAAGACTCCACGTTCCCGATGCAGGAGGCCTGAGTTCAATCCTTGGTCAGGGAACTAGATCCCACATGCTGTAACTAAAATCCCACACCCGGCAACAAAAATCCTGTGTGCTGCAACTAAGATCTGGTGCAGCCAAAAAATAAAATTGAATTAAAAATTAAAAAAAAAAAAAATGATGGGAAAGTCTCCAGGTATCTTTGGGCTCTCTTTAACACTGAGGGTTGGCATGTCTCCTAAACGTCACTTAGCAGTCTCCTGGAAGTCCACATGATACTAAGAGAAAGATCATAAAGAAGGTCGCTGTCACAGAATGAAAAAGCACTTCAGTCGTCCCCACTATTTAGGTGGTGTTGAGAACCCTCCGGCAATTCATTGTGGGGACAATAGCACCCTAAGATGTTTGTGATTGTTGTCGTTCATGGGAGAAAAAGAGAGCTCCAAGAGGACAAGACATCATCCAGACTGAACACTTTTTTTGTCTCACAAACATCACTGAGCGTTGAGCATGGGCATTCTATCAGCACCACCAGCACCATCAGAAAGGGACTATGTGTCAGCATCCCGTTAGTGAAGGTTGATGGTTGTAAGAAAAAATGAACTTTGATTGGTGCTTGAAGCAATGAGATCATGGAGTTTTTCTCCCCCAAATCATATTAGTAGTAATTAACTATTTCATTGATTTCTTTCACTTAGAAATAGCACAGTGAGGAAAAAAAATTAAGCATGGGACTAGGAAAGTTTCCTCTCCCCAGGAGTTCCTGGATGACCTTTCACATTGAGTCCTGAGGGCCCTTGCACTGTGAGGACCCTTCTGTGAGGCCGGTCAGTTCAAGAAGAACGTCACTTCATTGAATCTGGCCCCTCCTGCCAGCCCTAATACAGACAGACTTTGTATGGAATTATTGGCCTCCAACTTAGAAGGAGCCTGTTCTGAATTTTTCCCTGCAATATGGTGATTGGGAACTCAGAACACAGATTCTGGTAGAAACCATACTGTAAACAGTAGGCAGGTTGCCAAGCCAGTGAGTAAAAGCCCATCTGTAACTGAGCTAGGAGTTAGGAGCCCTAGGTTCAGCTCTGTCACTAGCTGCCTCTGTGGAGAAGGACATGGCAACCTACTGCAGTACTCTTGCCTGGAAAATCCCATGGACAGAGGGGCCTGGTAGGCTACAGTCCATGGGATCGCTAAGAGTCGGACACGACTGAGCGACTTCACTTTCACTTTCATGCATTGGAGAAGGAAATGGCAACCCACTCCAGTGTTCTTGCCTGGAGAATCCCAGGGATGGAGGAGCCTGGTGGGCTGCCATCTTTGGGGTCGCACAGAGTCGGACATGACTGAAGTGACTTAGCAACAGCAGCAGCAGCAGCTGCCTCTGTGACCATGGATGAGTCGTTTAGTCACTGCTCCTGATTTTCACACTGGAATACTGATTATCTTTCTTTTTTTTTCTTTTTTTAGTATTTATTTATTTGGCTCTGTTGGGTCTTCGTTGAGGTACATGGGGGTCTTCGTTGCGGATTGCAAAATCTTTCATTGCAGCGCGCTTGCCTCTCTAGTTGAAGTGCACAGGCTTAGCCTGTGGGATCTTAGTTTCCCAATCAGGGATCGAACTCACGTCCCTTGCATTGGAAGGCTGATTCTTAACTACTGGACCACCATGAAGTCCTGAATACTGCTTATCTTTCTACATTGATTTATACAGAATTTAATCACCATGATCCTTCCCTGAGAAGTTATAGTCCAGTTTCTAATTTGCAATGCAGGGAATGAATCTGCTTGATGAGGGGCAGAAGCAGAGCTGTCCTACCACTGAGCCTTCCAGCAGCTCTTGGGCAAGTGGGACTCTGATGGGAAGGGGCCCAGCTCTGGCTGTACTGGGGGGCTGAGTCAAGGTCAGGAGACTGGGGTGGCTGGATAGGTAGGAGGTCACTAAGGCAAGCCGGAGGGGGAGGTGCCACAGCGTATAGAGATGGACTTTCTAACATGTTGAGGACTCAGTGAGGAGCCTTTAACAGGAGTAAGGGTGTTATCAAGGGGGCTTCCCTGCTGGCTCCACAGTAAAGAATTTGCCTGCAAGGCAGGAGATGAGGGCGTGATCCCTGCGTCAGGAAGATCCCCTGGAGATGGAAATGGCAAGCCATTCTAGTATTCTTGCCTGGGAAATCCATGGACAGGGGATCCTGGTGGGCTACAGTCCATGGGGTCCCAAAGAGTCAGACCCGACTTAGCAACTAAACCATCACCACAAAAGGGTGGTATCAAAGACAAACTGTAGGATATTGAGACCTTTGCTTGGCTCTGATCTAAGAACCTTTGCTAGTACTTTGTAGCACCTTTTGGCATCTAACTAGAGGGTAAATTTAAGTTCGTGATTCCGACTGAAAAGGAGGAGACCGCTTCATGCCTGTTTCTTCTGAAAAGTCTCTGTCATCTAGATACAGTACACTGAGGCTGATGCTTGATCCCTGGTTTTACTACACTGATGCTGTGACCCAGCCTCTTGTCTTGGAGCCTGGGAACACCCCAAGAAGGCGCGGGAGCTAACACATGGGGAGCTGGACGGACTGACCAGTACCCCTCCTCTCCACTGCTTGACTCCTGCCTTCTCTACATGCGCCCCCCTCCCCGCCCCCCCCCCCCCAGCAACTCCTCTTCCCCACCACCGCGGGATTTCTTTTCTCCCCAGAGCTTGGTGCCTCAGACACCAATGTGGGCTTTTCTCTGGGCCATCTGCAAGAGCACATGGGAGGCAAATTAGACTGTTAGGCAGGGAGCAGAAGATGTTCTTCGCTAGAATGGTTTGATGGAGAATCCTGTTTTCTGGAAGCAGCAGGAGGGGCTGCAGAGGTCCCCAGCGAGCTTATTCTCATAGCCTCGGACAGGGGCTCCCGGAACTGGCAGGTGAGGCAGGCTCTTGTCCATCCCCCTCTGCCCTCTGTGTGCAGACATGGAATCTGAGCCCCAGAAAGGTGAGCTGACCTCTCCGAGATCACAAAGCTAGGAGGCAACAGAGTCAGGGAATGGCCCCGCCAGTTTCATTGTTGAAGCTCCTCCTGCCTTTCCTGAGAAGGGGCATTAAGGAGAGAGGCTCTGAAGGGCATTTTCATCAGCAGCTCCCCAGTCATCCCAAATTAGCAAGCATCAAGCTGTAATCAGTGTTTGGTGACGATGCGGGCAGCCCAGCTTCCGCACCTGTGTGCTTTCTTTGCTTTTCTCTTTTAATTTTGGAAAGGTTTTCTATCAATGCAAATTCAGACCATATTTATCTCCCCCATCCTGACTCCCCTCCCATTTTCTTCTTATCTCCGGGGGCCTACCAGCAGTACCACATGGGCTTTGCCTTTATCTCACAGCCAGCCCTGGCCAGTTGAAGTGTTTTCCTAATTACTCCTGGATTTTGGCTGCAGGCATCTCACTGGATCCCTGGACCTCAGTTGGTCCCTGATTCAGGAGGCACCACACAGGACTGACAGGATGAGCACTGGCGAAAGGTCATGGGAAATATGGGTTGTGGTGGGTTACATTTTAGTGTATTAGCCGATAGATGGTCAAGGCAGAATCATGATAAGAACTCAGGCCTTCTGATTCCTCTTTCCAGGTTATGGTAATACAGTGTTCCCACTACGGACTTCCCTGGTGGTTCAGGAGCTAAGACTCTAAGCTCCCAATGCAGGGGGCCCTAGTTTGATCCCTAGTCTGGGAACCACATGCCGTAACTGAAGATTGAAGATCCTGTATGTTGCAACTATTTGACCCAGTGCAGCCAAATAAATAAATTAAAAATTTTAAATATATATTCTTTAAGAAAGCTTTTTAAAATGTTCCCTATAATCATAAATGCCCTAGGAAGATAACTGGTCCTTATCTGGGTTTGGTGGACACCCCAGAGTCTCTGCCCAAGAGATCAGTTTCACACCTGCTTTCCGCGTACATGTCTTTGCCATTTCTCAGAAGGTGATTTCTGGAGGTCATTTGTTCGCTTTCTTTGCCTGCATATTGACTGGCATTAAAGGGAGAGTCAGATGACTTCCAGACTGCTAACTCATCAGGGGTAGATCTACATCTCTATGAATTCTTTTCTTCTGCTGGTCCCAGAGATTTTCTATTTTACTCTCCTTTTTAAAGTGGTGTCTTACTTTGGGCCTTGGGATTTTCGCTGCCTCTTCTTGCCTCACTATTTTTGAAAATAAATGCACAGGTATTCTACACTTGAAAGTTCAGTGGGCAACAAAATACATAATCAGGAACTTTTAAAACAGTCTCCAATACAGCAAATTCTGTTAGGATCTGGGAACACAATGATGAACTTAAGCTGGAATCTGTTCCCAAGGAGTTGATGGTCAAGTGGAAGCTACAGATGTAGATGGAAATAATTATAACATGACCTCCATGTACTATAGTTCATCATACACCCACAGGTAGGGGTTATCCTGGTAGCAGGCACTCTGACACCCTGGGGATTCTATAGTTGTGGACCAAGACTAATTGAGGTCACTGCTTTTTATTTATTTTTTTATCATTTGTGCATCTAGTCACCAGGTGATAGGAACCAAGATCTGTGCAGATTAACTCAGATTGAATTTCAGAAGCACAGACAGGTTTCTGTATCCCCTCCCTCTCCTTTTTCCAGTTCCTTCTGCCCTGAATTCCCAGAAAACTTTACCCCTGACTGCTCAAATACACCTGCATTTTTCTACCTAATCCCACAGCTTTGACGCAGGCCCTGAGATGTATATGTCACTTTAGCTTGGATCACTTTTGCCCTGCCTCTCCCAAGTCTGTTTCATCTTTCCTAGAACCTCCTTTCTCCTCTTCTTTGTTCCAAGCTGGGAATACACCCACCCCATTCCCAGAATAGTGTCTTTTACCCATACTCTTGTTTAAGGCAGCTGGCAACTTTACATGGGAGCTAAGTTGCATGCAATTCTGAGAAAAGATATTTAAGTTCTGTTGTAAAGTGAGGGCCTGCATAACACTCTCACGAAAAAGGCTGCAGCCTACTCTTCCTGGATGCTGGGGTGGGAGGTGGCCGAGGAGGGCTTCAGGAGAAAGTAGCCTTTGAGCTGGGGCTAGAGCAGGGAGGGTGTTCTTTGTACGGAGAGTCACTGGTAGGACAGCACGAAAGCTATGGCAGGACACGATATGTCTTTGCTCTGGCCTGTCCTCTTTGCCCCCAGATTAGATGGTGACTGGTTGTCCCAATGTCCTACTTTTATTCTCTAAAATCTCCAAAGGCTTGAGAATCACTTTCTCCTGAAAGACCTGCTAGAAGCACTATTAGGCAGCCCAAGAGTGAGCTTGTGACCACTAAACAGTCCAAGTCTGAGACAGCTAACTGATTAGCCTGAGTTATAGCCTGAGAGCCTAACACTTCTGATTCTCTCCAGTGCCAAGGAATCATGTTCAGAAACTTAGACATGCCTCCCATGCCAAATAGAATGGTCTGGGCTCAAAAATTTATCCAACTTATTGACTGATGAGGGAACCAGTAAGATGGAAAAGCTGGTTTGAAGATCATTGAAGAGCAGTGGGTTTTGTGTTTGAAGTGTTGTGTGTTCAGTTGCTCAGTTGTGTACGACTCTTTGTGACCCCATGGACTATAGCCCGCCAGGCTCCTCTGTCCATGGAATTTCCCAGGCAAGAATACTGGAGTGGGTTGCCATTTCTTCCTCCAGGGGATCTTCCAGACCCAGGGATCAAACCCACATCTCTTGTGTCTCATGCATTGGCAGGTGGATTCTTTACCACTGCACCACCTGGGAAGCCCCTTTGTGTTCCATCAGTTCAGTTCAGTTCAGTCGCTCAGTCGTGTCTGACTCTTTGTGACCCCATAGACTGCAGCATGCCAGGCTTCCCTGTCCATCACCAACTCCTGGAGCTTACTCAAGCTCATGTTCATTGAGTCAGTGATGCCATCCAACCATCTCATCTGCTGTCGTCCCCTTCTCCTTCCGCCTTCAGTCATTCTGAGCATCAGGATCTTTTCAAATGAGTCAGTTTTTCGCATCGGGTGGCTAAGGGAAAGACATTTAAGATATCCTAGAAAAGGAAATAAGATTGCTAGGTTAGATACAAAACTGGTTATGAACCACAGGGCAATGAACAGTAAGCACTGACTAGACTTATCTTTTCTTCAGGCTGGAAATCATTTACATCTCTATGGGACAATATTCATTTGCATTAGTCTTGGTTGGAATCATTGGTTTGCTCTCAGTTTTCTAAAAGTTGACATCTACCTGGATAGAGTTGTAAATATCCTAATCAATAGTAAATAGCAAATCACACTGAGGCAGAATCAGAGAGCCCCAGGCAGCCAGCTGCATACCTCCTGCTAACTCAGTAAAGGAACCTACGGTAAACCCTTTGTTCCATTTCCAAATCTTGGGCAATTTTTCCTGATCCCAGGAAATGTGGCCTTAGAAATAAGCTCATAGTAGCTTTGCTCTCTTTTTTACTTCGTTAATAACGACAGCAACATCTTCAATATTGAACATCTTCAATATGCTAGGTATTCTACTACATCACGAATGTCATGGTCATCATGTTGAGGCTTAAGGAGGTGAGCCCTGCCCTTCAGGACTTCTCTACACTCACAGCTGCTACAAGGAAGGGTTACAAATAGAAGCAGCACAGGCCATTAGTGTTAGTCGCTCAGTTGTGTCCCACTCGTTGCAACCCTGTGGACTGTAGCCCACCAGGCTCCTCTGTCCACAGGATTCTCCAGGCAAGAAGACTGGAGTGGGTAGCCATTCCCTTCTCCAGGGGATCTTCCAGACCCAGGGTTAGAACCTGGGTCTCCTGCATTGCGGACAGATTCTTTACCATCTGAACCACTAGGGAAGCTCTAGCACAGGCTACAGATATTATTAAAGTTCTGGGAAGACGAAGCTCCGTTCTGGCATGGAAGGGCAGGAGGGCTTCTGGAGGAAGCCCTTTGGTGCCCGCGGGTTGAGCTCACCTGGTTTCCCTCTCTGGAGGGCAGGAGTCTGCCTGTCTGCCCCGGTGGGTGTGGGTGCCTGTCTTTCTGTGTTCTGCAGGGTGGAAAGTCGGGGCTTCCCAGCGATTCATCTCCCTCCCACCAGTGCCTGTCATTACTGCCGGTGTTTCTCCTGTTGGAGCTGCATCGTGGCGGATCAAACGCTCCGTTTTGTCTACTCGTGCTGCCAGCCCAGGATCAAGCTAGCTGTTGCTCCAGTGTGCAGACAGAAGCGAGTGGGGGAGGGCAGGAGTGAGAACTGCAGGAGCGGGAGCAGAGTCAGCGTCTGAGCAGTGGCCTGGAGATGGGTGGACGGGCGTGGACTGGGCTAGATGGACAGACGGAAGGAGACAGAGGTTACAACCTTGGCCAGTTTGTGGCTATAATTGTCTGAGCTCCCACCAACCTATTATTACAGGCACTTAGCTGAGCCTGGGAGAGGCCCGAGGTGCCAGGCACTCAGAGGCCTGAGTGTTGACAGTGAACGCAGATTCGGGGTGGACTCTGGGTTAGAAGCCAAAGGAGTAGTACTGTGAAACAAAGATACTTACTTTTCATTGTTCATCATTGAACCCCTACCCCTTTAAGGAGGAGGACTTCCCTGGTGGCTCAGACAGTAAAGAATTCACCTGCAATGCAGGAGGCCTGGGTTCGAGCCCTGGGTCGGGAAGATCCCCTGGAGAAGAGAATGGTAACCCACTCTAGTATTCTTGCCTGGGGAATCCCATGGACAGAGGAGTCTGGTGGGCTACAGACCATGGGGTCACCAAGAGTCAGACACGACTGAAACGACTTAACACTTCACTTTAAGGGGGAGCCTGCTACCTTGGGCAGAGCTCTGTTGAGTACTGTTTTCTGCAATCAGATAGAGGCAGGCCCCAAACCAGAGCATAGGTGTCCTTTCCTTTAGATGGTATGGCTAGTATAAACTGCCTTTGCCTCGGCTTGTGGTCATTTGAAAGATCTGCGCGAATCCTCATGCGGGTGCCACCCAGGGCATTGTCTAGGCCAGCCTGGACCAATAGAAATAGAGTAGGAGCCACATACATAGTTCTTCCTTTTCTAGTTGCCCCATTAAAAATAAAGTCTAAAATCAAACCGGTGAAATATATATCTTATTTAGCTCAGTAGATCCAAAATGCCATTTCAACATGTAATCAAAATAAGAAATATTAGTGATAATTTATACTCTTTTCTTTCTACTTGGTGGGACGTCTCCACTTGACTAGTCAAGTTCTAGTACTCAGTGACCACGTGGAGCTCATGTCAACTTTCCTGGACAGCACAGACCTGGGCAGGACAACCAGGAGCTTGTAACCTGTGACGTCAGGACTGTGGTTCAGCTAGTCTCTATAGTGAGCCCCAGGTCAATCCTAAAGGAAATCAACCCTGAATATTCATTGGAAGGACTGTTGCTGAAGATGGAACTCCAATATTTTCACCACCTGATGCGAAGAGCTGAGTCACTGGAAAAGACCCTGATGTTGGGAAAGATTGAGGGCAGGAGGAGAACGGGGCAACAGAAGATGAGGTGGTTAGATAGCATCACCGACTCAATAGACATGAGTTTGAGCAAACTCTGGGAGATAACGAAGGACAGGGAAGCCTGGAGTGCTGCAGTCCATGGGGTCGCAAAGAGCTAGACGTGACTGAGCGACTGAACAGCAATAACGGGTGGTAAGCGGGCTGAGCTATTTATCCCCACTGTGTTATTTCCTAGGGCTGCCATGACAATATACCATAGGCTAGGCTGCTTAACACAACAGGAACTTCTTGTCTCAGTTCTCCAGCCTGGAAGTCCAAGATCAAGGTGTCAGCAGTGTCTCAGAGAGACTCCTTTCTGCCTCTTCAGCCTCTGGTGGCTTCAGGCGACCTTTGACCGTGGCAGATCCCTGTGATCTCTGCCTCGATCATGACCTTCTCCCCTGTGTCTCTGTGTGTCAAGTCTTCCAGTCCTTTCTCTTCTAAGGACACCTGTCATTGAATTTTGGGCCCCACCTAAATCCAGGATGATCTCATTTTGAGATCCTTAAGTTATTTCATCTTCAGAGACCCTATTTCAAACTAAGGTTATATTCACAGGTGCTAGGGGTTAGGACTTGGACATTGTGGCTTTTGGGGGGACACAATGCACCCCATTACACCCATCATACATATAAGGATATTGGGGCTCCTTCTCTTCCAGGGTTATGTGGCTGCCTAGCAACACAGCTGGGATGAGGACCTAGTCCTTCTGTGTCTGGTCCAGGGTCCTGTCCACTATACTGAGCAGCCCACTGACCACGGCCAGCACCCCACGGACAAGGCTACAGATGAGGTTCCCTTCTGCAGCCTCTGCTGCTGCATGTGGGCACATGGTGCTGCTGCTTTGGGCCTTGCCAGGCATCCTTCTTTCCTCCCACATCAGCACAGGCTTTTCTGCATGACCTGGCCTGGGCACCTGTGTGAATGTGTGCTCAGTCTCGCTTAGTCCTGTCTGACTCTTTGTGACCCCATGGACTGTAGCCTGCCAGGCTCCTCTGTCCATGGGATTCCCCAGGCAAGAATACTGGAGTGGACTGCTATTACCTCTCCAGGGGATCTTCCCAATCCAGGGGTTGAACCTGGGTCACCTGCTTGGGAGGCAGATTCGTTACCACTGAGCCACCGGGGAAGGCCACCCTGGGCAGCTGCTTCTTGCTAACTCCTTCCAGTGGAAACCAACATGTTTCTGTGACCCTCCCCCATCCCACTGGGGCACTTGAACACAGCCAGATCTGCAGGCCTGGAGTCCTAACCACGTGGAGGGAATTTGGACAGAGGAATCGCAGTTCCTCAGACAGTCTGGTGCCGTGTGGGCACCTGGGCCTTTGGGTGCCTTGCAGTGTACCATGGGCAACCGGACCCTGGTGTCCACAGCAGGCCAGGAGCAGGTAGCACCGATGACCTCATGTCCCTGGGACAGAGGAGGGGCATCCTCATCCTGGAGGCTTTTCCTCAAGCCCAGAGACAAGGTCACGGTCTCTCTGTACAACTTCCTTGACTTTACCTGACCTTGACCGTGGGACCCATTTCCCCAACTGTAGAATGAGAAAAATACACTCCTGGTCAATCTCGCAGGCTGAGAAGCAAATGAACTAAGGTATATGAAAGTGCTTTAATGCAAGTGGTGAGGATTAACCATGATATTACCCTTCCACCCCACCTTACCCCATCCACAAACTGGAATCCAAACTCCAGAGCATGCATACCCACCCCTCTGCCCAGAGACAGGGCCAGCAACCCAGACCTTTCAGGGCCTGCCCTCCTGGGTCCTGGGGTCCAGCTTAAGTTAAAGGAGGAGGCTTGTGCCTCCCACTGCCATGGAAACCTCTGGGCCTCTCTGAAGTGGAGGTTGGGCTTCCTGGTGTTGTGAAGCAGCTGTGACAGGCTGTACAGATAGATTTCCATTTTAATGGCTGTGTCAGGGCGTCAAAATGTCTATGTTGCATTCAATCCTCATTAAAATGGAAGCCCATTGCCACTGGGTACAGAGGAGGTGTGCTGCATTATTTATTGTTTTTTTATCTGTTTTCCTAAAACTGGGCTGTTAGGGTTCAAATAGCAGATAAAATTGCCACCCATTTACCTCCACCCTGTCATTTTCCAGCTCACATCTCTTCACTGCACATTGTATGTTAAATGTTACATTACCAGGGTGTCAGAAGCCCCCAAGCGGTATCCTCCGAAATTTCATTTGTCTACTTCCTGGCAACTTATAGGGGTTATTTCCACTCCTTCCTTTTCCTACAAGGTCCCTGGCTCTGGTTTCCATCTCTCTGCATTCTGGCCTCTTCTTCTCCATCTTGTACACCAGGAGGCCCCTGCTCTAAGCCGTCAGGAAGTTTCTACCACTCTCTATTCATTGCCTTGTCCCCACCTTCTGTCTTGACCCTCTACTTGACCCAGCCCATAGTCCTCCCAGATTATACCAGAGTGGAATGTGAAAATGAGAACTTTCCCCACCACTCATGAATCCTAAGGACTCTTAACAAAGCAAAACAACTACTAATTCAACCCCACATCACTTAGAGATTGATGTCTGAGTGTATTAAGGTTATTTATCATGACGTGTTTTTACACAATTATTGTACATACATCCTAGATCAAAAGGATGTGCTGTTTTTCCATAACTTTTATCAACTCCTAGAAAAACAAATTGGAGAAGGCAATGGCACCTCACTCCAGTACTCTTGCCTGGAAAATCCCATGGACGGAGGAGCCTGGTAGGATGCAGTCCATGGGGTCGTGAAGAGTTGGACACGACTGAGTGACTTCACTTTCACTTTTTACTTTCATGCATTGGAGAAGGAAATGGCAACCCACTCCAGTGTTCTTGCCTGGAGAATCCCAGGGACGGCGGAGCCTGGTGGGCTGCCGTCTATGGGGTCGCACAGAGTCGGACACGACTGAAGCAACAGCAGCAGAAAAACAGATTAGCTGCAGTATATGTAGGATGCTTAAGTTTTCACTTAATAAAATGCATCGTATTCTAATTAGGATGAAAGGGAAGCAGTTTGTGTGGGCATGCATGGCAATAGGTTTTTGGTTTGAATAATTCTGTACCTTCAGTGTCATAAGATAAAAATCCATGTCACCCAAATTCTAAAGTTTAAGTGGGATTTTGCTCTAATTTATACACTCCTAGAATTCACACCCTCTGGCTGCAAGAACTAGCGATATAATGAAGTGGATAGCCAATTTCTCTATGATGAATTAACAAAGAAAATGAAGTGTTTTGAATGGAGCCGAGGAAAGGAAGGACCACGATTCTCTTGTGTTCAGTTTTTTGGTTCTGTAAGCCCGAGTTTGGCAAACTGTGGCTCGTGGGCCAAATTCAGCCCACCCAATTGGTTTGCATGTCGTCTGCTGCACTTCAGTGGCAGAGTTAAGTGGCAGTGGCAACAAAGACCCTATGGCCTGCAAAGTCTAAACTATTTACCAACTGGCCCTTTAAAGAAAAAGTTGGCTGAGCCTTGCCTTAAGCTGTTGTACACTCTGTGCAGTTTAGTATCCATGGGTGAGTTTAGCATTCACAGGTGAGCTTAGCATCCGTGGGTGGGTTTAGCTTCCATAGATGGGTTTAGAATCCATAGGTGAACTTCTTGGCAGGAACGGTCCCTGAAAAATTCAACCCGAAGGTTTTGAAAGGCTGCCTTGTTTGATGTCTGAACCAACCACATAAAACCAAAGCAAACCAAGACCAATAATCAGTACTCTCTAGTCTGAAGTACGCGTGCGTGCACACACACACACACACACACACACAAATCAGTGTCAAATAATCAGAAGGTTGTATTAAGATTGTTCTTTGTGGATTGTATACCACCAAAATCTTATTTTGTGCTGTTCTCAGGAATGAAAATAGCATCATTAACAGTAGCAAGTAGTACCTTAGTGGCAACATTGTTGAACACTTACAGTACACTTTCAGCAACTTATATATTCAAACAAATCTGGGAGGTGAGTGGAACAATGACCCATTTTACAGATGAGGAAACTTCAGTACAGAAAGAGTAACTTTTCCATGTCACACACTTGGGAACATCACGTTGATTGAATACGGTATGCCAAGCATTGAATTAGAGCAGGGCTTCCCAAACTGGACGGCTTGTTAGAACAGAGTCTCCATGAGTAAGTCTGTGGTGGGACCTGAGAATTTGCATCTCCTAGGCTCTTGAGGCTTGCTGCCAGAGAAATGAGGGCAAAGCACTGCAGAGAAGAGGGGCGAGAAACTTCTCAGCCGAATTTTATGTGGGACCCTTGCTAACTCCTTTTTAGGCCATTGGAGAAAAAAATTATAAGCCAGCTATTGAGGGTCTCGAGAAGGAAGATAAAATGTTCCTTTTGATTCCATTTTGCTGTGTGACCTTGGACCACTTACTTAACCTCTCTGTGCAGCTGTTTCCACATCTGTGAAATGAGCAGGATGTTGGGTTTTTGTGAGGAGTATCTAGGACAGTGTTTAAGTAAAATGCCTCCAGGTACACAGGTACATTATAAGTGCCCCCCATGGGTTTGGTGTCTTTATTAATTTATTTGAGTTAGTATTTTCTGCTTTCCTAGGAGAGATGATAAGGCTGGATATTTCTGCTTCATCTCTGGTCTCCGTAATTAGCCTGTTTTCTTTAAGAAAGAGAACAAAAGTCTCTCCCAGTACACAATCGTAAGTGCTTGTCCTCCTTGACTGTCTTTGTCTTTTTTTTTTAAGAAGTAATTTCATGGCTCGTGCACTTGAGGATCCATCAGGAGAGCAGGAGAGCAGGCCTTCGCTATCAGGCAGACGATCGCCCCTGCTGGGCACTCATTGGCAAAACACGGCTCTGTTAATTAACACAATGTGGGATTGGAGCTCTCCGCTTCTCTCAAACTCGCCTTTTCTCGCTTGGGGTTTGCGCTGCGGCCTCTCTCCTCGTCTGATCTCCGGGGACACGTGTGTCTCTGGGCCACCCCCGTTGTCCTTGCTAGTCCTGGGCTCAGCGGCTGGAAGGACAAGGCCAGGTGCCTCCCACACACTCACCTGTCCTGTGCGTCTTATTCTGTCTTTTTTTTTCTCTTACCCCAACATCCCCATCCCCTGCTTTCTGGAAAATTTCCTGGTTTCTCCCCGGTGTAAAAGGAGACTTGCATTTCTATTCTGAGCGCTTTGCTTTGACTTGGTGTGCCTCCCTGGTCTTCGGCAAGGTGCCTGGGTTGTATAATGAGCCTCTCTCTGCCCCACAGCTGAAGCCTCATGTAGCCCTACTGTGCAGATGCAGATGGAGCCAGTTTCCCCAGATGAAACCCCTTCGCAGATGCACTCAAGAGTCAGCTCTCCAGCTCTGCTTGTTCTCACTCTCCTACTTCCCTTGAGACTGTATCCTCAGGCATTTTTTGTTTGTTTAATATACTGGCTTGGTCAGGAAAAACCCAAATGAGCTTTTTGGCCCACCAATATAGGCTCAGACAGTAAAGAATCCACCTGCAGTGCAGGAGACCTGGGTTCGATCCCTGGGTGGGGAATAACCCCTGGAGGAGGGCATGGCTACCCTCTCCAGTATTCTGGCCTAGAGAATCCCGTGGACAGAGGAGCGGAGGGCTACAGTCCATGGGGTCACAGAGTCAGAGGTGACTTAGAGACTAACACTTTCCCTTTCAATATATAAACCAGAGCTAGTAATGGGTTGTAAGCACCCCCCTACACACAACTCTGGCCTGGGACCAGTCACCAGAGACCTAGAAATAGCTGGCTCAGGAAGGAGGCGAGGCGACTTGCAAAGTTCTCCGCAGAGTCAGGGTCTAATCCAGACCTCCCAACCTCTTTTTTTGATATCAGTTCTGAAGGAGCTTGTGTGAAAAGTGAGGAGGGCTAGACCATGCAATGCATTGTCCCCGCTCTACACTGTCATATTAAAAATGAACCACCGTGGCTACTGAACTGTGTCCTTAAAAACGGTCGCAGTGGTAAAGCTCTTCTTATGTGTGCATGTGCGTGTGTGCTCATTCACTTCAGTCGTGTCTGACTCTTTGCGACCCACGTACTGTAGCCCGCCAGGCTCCTCTGTTCATGGGATTCTCCAGGCAAGAATACTGGAATAGGTGGCCATGTCCTCCTCCAGGGGATCTTCCCGACCCAGGGATCAAACCTGGGTCTCTTGCGTCTCCTGCATTGCAGGCAGATTGAAAAAGTTCGGAAGACGGACAGTGGTGATGGTTATACAACAAAATGAATACATTTAATGTCAGCAAACTCTACCCTTAACAATAGTTTACATGGTTACTGTGTTATGCAGAGGCACAGTTTTAAGAGGTTGGGGAGGGGCACCACCGTGAAAACACTTTTAAAGCACAAAATGAACATGTGTGGGAAAACAAAAAGATAAAAATAACTTTTTTGAAAGCCTCACTTATTGATTCAAAGATACTTTCCTAGCTTTGGGACGTAAAAATGTATTATGTGTAATTTAGGTTGTTCACAAAATTATCGTGTTTTGGGTATTCAATTTAAAAGTATAACTCAGACAACTCACCCATTTATCTAGCGTATTTATGGAGCCTATGTGGGAGGCACAGTGCTCAGCACGGGAGAAAATCAGTGCAAAATCACTAATTGAATTTAATGTAAAATGGTCGACGTTTTTCTTACATATAGCTGAACAAGCTGCTGAACTTTCAGAATCTAGCCTCCTTTGGCTATTGTGGATTTTATTGGTGACTCTCCTTCAGGTCTGCCGCAAAGAGGCAAGTCCAGGTTGTCTTTGCTGCCAGGCTTTTGTTGCAAAGAAACAAGGAAATGAAGTGGTGGAGGTGAGCCATGCCTGGCTCCACGCCTTCCCTGGGTCCCAGCACCTCCAAGACTGGGCTCTGTGGCAACAGTGACTTCACAATTTGGGGTTTCAGGCTGAGCTTGAGTGACCTGTCCTTTCTGTATGCCCCTCACATCCTGGGATCACCAAAGAGGATCTGCTTGAGCCAGCTTGTTATTTTTTCAGTGAGAAGTGACCCCCATTGGGCAGGGTGTCCCTCTGAGTCATCGCCAAAGCATCACGTTGTTATGACAATTATATGACTTAATAGATGCAGAGTTTTTAGGACAGGGCTGTATTCAGCACATGGCAAGTGCCAGTAATATGCTGTCCTTATTATGAGGCAAGGCACAGTGTTAGACCTTATGGATGAGAATGTAGAAGGCACAGACTAGCTATAAAATCTGACCAATGTTTGGATGCTCTGAATCAACCTCATTCAGGTAAAAATTGTCCATCAACCTGCTCTAAAAGTGCCCTGGGCTTTCGAATTGAGGCCAGTGCCGGATCTTCTCTTATATTTCTGCAGAGGCCCAAGAGATTTACAGCAGCGTTAGTTGGTTGACAATAAGATTCATGCTGTTTATTGACCAAAAAAAAACAACTTTCACTTAACTTCTGCATTGAGCTTCTGGAAGATGTTGGGTTTTATTTGATCACAGCCGTTTGCGAAAGAGTATTTGGAGAGATCCAGATGAGGGAGTGAAAAGAAACCACTTTGCCAGAAATGTGGAGTGTTCTAGGGAACTCAGAACCAAGCCCAGCCAGTGTCCAGTGTCCCAGATAGCTCGTTTTCGTGGAACATCTAATATGTCATGTGTGGTCCCCTCTAACCCTCATGTTTTGAGCAGGGCTCTGTTATTAAGCTCATTTTACAGGTGGAGAAACCGAGGCTGAGAGATGACCAAAGCTGCATGGCTGGCAGGAGCCAGTGCTTCAGCCCAGGCAGTCTGACCCCAGACCTTTCTGAGTTTCAAGATTCAACATTTCCACTAGTAATGAAAATACACCACTGTGACTGGTGAACTCTTTTCTTCCTTTAGACCTTTGGAAGAACACTCAGCTTCACCATGTCACAAAGAAGCAGAGATAGTAGCACTCTACTGCCGTGTCATGATGGTCTTTTACATTACAAAAATTGCCAGTGGGTCAACCAAGAATATTTCTTGAGCGCTTTCTATGTGCCAAGCACAGTGCCAAGTGTAAAGCAATTTCCTACTGTTCTGCATCCTCTAACATTCAGGATTTTACAGCTGATACATATGCGTACACATCTTCAGGGCACATATGCATGTCTTATTTCTATTTGTCTGTAGAAAGCTGATTTCATTTCATTTCATGGTGTTTTTCCACCCCAATCACAGCACATGTCCCTCAATCTATAATCATTTCAAATCACACTGGCACTTCTTTCATAGATTCTTGTGTATGTTCTGATTTTGAAAGTAACCTACAGCGAGATTGCTTAGTTGTTGTTTAGTTGCTAAGTCGTGTCCGACTCTTTTGCGACCCCATAGACTATAACCCGCTAGGCCCCTCTGACCATGGGATTTCCCAGGCAGGGATACAGGAGTGGGTTGCCATTTCCTTCTCCAGGATATCTTCCCAGCCCAAGGATTGAATCCACGTCCAAGTTTTGTGCATTGGCAGGAAGATTCTTTGCCACTGAGCCACCTGAGAAGCCCCAGATTGCTTAGTACACAGATACATAATAGTGTTAAGAGTTTGAAAACTCAACAAATAATATAATGACTTCTATTAATATGAATTATTCATCATAGGCAGAGATGTTACAGGAAGAAAAAAAAAGTCTGTTCTTTTGTAAGACCTTGGTTCCTTTGCCTGGGCATTCTCAGGTCATCTTGTCTGTAGGTAAAGTCATTGAGAGTATTTAGTGTGTAGCTGCTCAGAGTATTTAGTTCAGAGGCTGTTGATGAGGAAACCTTTGTGATTAGGCTGCGGAGGCCAGAGGATGCTCAAAGAGCCGCTTGAACTTCCTCCATCCTTATATGCCTCATCTAAGCCGGAGGACTTCAGTTTGTTGCTGTATTTGTTTTTGAATCACTCTGAATATTTTCCTCTTTCATTATAAAAGCAATACACACTTATTATTGAGAATTTGGAATCCACAGAAAAAGATAAAGAAGAATATAAAAATCCACCATAAGCTTCTTCCTGCACAATTAACCTTCCGGTATATTTTCTTTTGGTCTTTTCTTCTTGCTTCTTATTGTTATCATTTGTGATTATGATCATTAGTATTATCTGTCTGGGAGCAGACAGAATATACAATTTCATATCTTGCTCTTTTCAACATCATTTAATTTCTTTAAAAACATCATTTTTATGACTGTATAATAGCCCCTAATGTGAATATATCACAATTTATTTAACTCTGTCCCAATTATTGTAGTAGTTTAGGTCATTGTTTTCCCTTCTCACAGTGGGGTTTTTAATGTCTGTGATACACTTCTTACATAGAAGGACATGTTTGGCCAGCTTATAACATTTGGAAATTAATACTTCACTAGAGAATATCTGCAAATGACTTTTATTTCTCAAACTAATTTACTATCTAGAAATATGGAAATTTCAATGTAGAAAAACTAGTGTCTGGCTTTTATCTCTGTTTATTCCCCACACCCACAAATACACTAAGCTACGTAAATTTATGTTTATGTACTTAGTAATGGCATCTCCTTAACATAAACATTATTTAACTTTGACAATTAAATGATCCCTACAGGGTGCTAAAAGTTGGGTAAATTACATGTGTGTGTTATTACATAGTTTGGTTTTTGCCACAGTCAAGTATCAGGAAGACTTTGCGAAAGATTCAGGGTGGAGCTGAGTTGAATGGGTCGGAACTTGATGCATAGTTACAGAGCAGGTGCTGTCTCTCCAGCATCAGGAAAGGAAAGAGCCTAGGAGGGCAGGGAGTGATCTTGGAGATCCAGATGGCCACAGCACAGAGTCTGTGAAGGAGAGAAGACAGAAAAGAGATTGTGCTGGTAATGAGGGTCAGCTATGAAGACCCTTAAACTAGACTCTTGGTGTGGACCTTGCTCCAAGAGTCGGTGTGGAGCAATTCAAGGTTTTGAGCACAGAGGGAGAGAGTGAGATTTGCTGTAGAAGAATTAGTCTAGCAGCAGAGCATGAAATGAGTTGGAGCAGAGAAATCCTGAGAGGAAGGACTCTGAACAGCAGGTCAGCTTAGGAAAAAGAACTGGTCCTCACTGAGCTCCTACTAGGGGCTGGATACTGTGTGTGCATTTCATGTAAATTCTCTAATTTTATCACCTGTCCTTAGAGATGGGGAACTTGAGACTTGCTGAAGGTCATGGGGCTAGAAGTTATGGAGCCAGATATTAACCCTAATAACACAGTTCAGGCTCATTTGACTGTACCAGGGGCGAGTGCAAGAGGGCCAGGCAGAGGCAGGAGAGAAGGGAATACATGGGTTAATTATCATGGAAGCAAAATTGGGGGAACTTGGTAACTGATCAGAAATGAAGGTGTTAAAAAATGAGGGGGATTCAAAATGCTGCTGGGGTGTGGCAGACAGATGGTCATGAGGATGGTGTTGCCATTGGCATAAGTAGAGGAGGAGTCCTTTGATGGTGAAGATGAGGAATTGGGTGTTAGAGGTTCAGAATTAGAAGTGGAGGCAGACCGCCCTTGCCAAGGTGTCCAGAACACCCAGGGGAAAGGTCTGCACCCCCACGTAGCATTAATAAACATCAGGGTAGGGGACATTTAGTTCTCATTTATGCAGGTAACAAATATATTGCAATGCAGCCTGAGTATAGTTTAATGTAAGTTCAAATAAACTTTACAATAAAGAGGAATACTCTCTTTAAATCCTTTCATGCGTCATAAGGTCCCAGAAGTGGGGAGAGGACAGAGGATGAGATAGTTGGATGGCATCATGGTCTCAATGGACATGAATTTGAGCAAACTCCAGGAGAAAGTGAAAGACAAGGAAGCCTGGTATGCTGCAGTCCAGGGGGTTTCAAAGAGTCAGATAAGTCGGAACGACTGAACAACAGCAAGCTTCCAGAGCCTAAAGGAGCCAAAATTCAACTTCCTTTTGATTCTAAAGCCTTAAATTTTCTTGCCCTGGGTTCTCTGGAACCTTCTAAGCAGTAAGACAATAAGTTCTTTGTTTATAACCTGCTCAAAAACATTTAGATGACTCTGCCAGTAGAGTTCGTTCTACCCACAGACCCATGAGTTACAGCACAGGGTCCAGGGGAATGTGCCCCCCAAACTTCTGCACCCAAATCCTACAAATCCAGCAGGCTCTGACTCTTTTCCCCTTTTCTAGCACCAAGGATAGTGACCCTAAATGGCGGAAATGAATCTTAAACTTGAGAATTGCTCTGTGATGTTGGGCTGGAGGACACAGGAAGTATAAAGACCTGATGAGCTGATGTTACTACACAGCTTGAGTACTGTTCCTTTAGAAGTCATTTGAGGGGTAGAAAAGATCAGCTATCAATATATGAACATCTTGCCTTAAATATTTTATCTCCATCATGCTTAAAAAAATCCATGATCCATTTATTTCTTTTTTTCTAACTTGGAAGTAAATCGAACACACTGGTTCCCTTGGAAGAACCGAAAAAAAAGTTTTTGCCCAATTTTGCCCAATGAGTTTTTACTAATCTGTAGTGACCTTGGCCTCATTCATATGCACGTTGATAGAACCAGCTTCGATGGCCTGCCACAGAACAAAGGTAACGTCCAGGGCAGAGGGAGAGAGGGGTGCACACGGGGCCAGAGGGTTGGACTTGCTCTTCTCTTGCAGAGCCAGACACAAAGTACATAACAAGCATTTACTTAACAAAAGATCCAACAGCCAAACACTGGCAAAATCTAAAAGTGAATGACTACACACGAAGCATGAAAAATGTTTCCAATCACGTGAGACACTTCAAGCATGGAAAGCAAACCATACATAATGGAAAACATTTGAAAACGTAAAAATGAAGCCATTAGGCATCGCTTTTCAACACAAGGAATAGAAAAGGCTTTCTCATTGACTGACTCTTAAGTGAACTGTGTACTGTCAACAGTGCCTGGCGCGTAGTTAAGTGACAAATAAGCATCAGCGTCTTTCTCCCTGATAACTGATCTTCTGGGAGACACTGGGCCCCTACTCATTCAGATACCTACAGAATGGAAGAGACTCATTCATTGCTTCATCCTGTGAGGTTTTAGAGCTTCTACTATGTATTAGATGCTGTGAGAGATGCAGAGAAGAAAAGACACTGCCCCAGTTTCTAGGTGATCGGATGAGCACACCAGACACAGCAGACAAGGCTTTCTGGAGCAGCAGCCTTCTCCAGGGAAGGGCTGGTGCCTTACCTGTCTTTGCAGAACAATACCTGGATGAGGGATGGAGCACTGCAGGTGGTAAACATATGAATGAGTCAGCGAATGGATGAACGTGCTCTGAGATAGAGACTGGCCTGCAGGTATGCTCCATCCCGGGCACGTCCTACGTCCTACGTCCTATGGAATGTGCTGCTGGATAGAACTACTCAAGAGTTTCAGAGAGGACGGGAGTCTGAGCCCTGAGTGGCTTTGGAAGAGGAATGATGTAAACTCACCTGTGTGCTCACCCAGTTCCTAACCATCTCCCTGTCTGCCAGGCTCTGTCCTCTCTTGCTTCCCTCTCAGACCCCTCCATCCACTGAGTGTGCACTTGTAGGCATGTGTGCACATGCATGTCTATTTCTAGGCCTTACTCTCCCAGCATTTCCTTGGCCGTTACTCTGTGCCAGCCTTGCTCAAAGAGATTTTAAAATATAATCCTCATAACAATCTTTGAGGTAGGGATTATTGTTATCGCTGCTCACAGGTGGGGAAACTGAGGCACAGGGGCGGGAAGGTCACATGGCCAGTACGTGGTCAATCTGGAATTCAAGCCCAAGTAGTCTGACCCCCAGACTCAGTGTTTTTCACCACCAGGCTTTGCCCACCTTGTTTGTCAAGGGGAACCAGGGACTTGCCTGGTTCTGGTGCGGGTCTACTCTTTTGATTTGGAGATGAGTCAGTGCATGAGAAAGGGTGTCACCTCTGGTATCTTTGAGTTCATCTCCTATGCTAATTCTTTCTCCTCTGCATAGAAATACACTCAAGTCTTGCAGACTTTGGAGAAAGAAAAGCCTTCCTCAGTGACTCTGTTTCCTTCCTCTTCACTAGAGTCAGGCTGCTTGCAAACAGAGGATGGAAGAGGAACTTTTGCTTCCTTACCTCCCATTCATTCCTAGTAACTCAGTGAGGTTGACTTTCATGCAAGGAGCCTGTGACAAGGTCATGAGGGACCTTCTAGTTGTGAATCTAGTAAGCCCCGTGTGGAAGAGACCGTGCCTAGCCTATGAATTGCAGTGCTCCCTGTGGCTGGCACAATGCCTAGCGAACATTCAGTGCTCAGCAAGCCTTTGCTGACTCTTTTATGACATTAGGTCTTATTTGACCTCAGCATCCTCAGCCGTCACGGAAATCTTTTTCCTGTCCCTCCTGTGATGGCCCTCATGCTGAATTTTGCCCTGCCCTTCTTGGCTGTCCATTCTCATTTTTCTTCTCCTCTTCTCATCCCTTAATTATTGGTGTTCACGTTCTGTCTTCAGCCTTCTTTTCTTCTCTTTTATACACCAACTCTGGGAGAGTAGGCATTCAGTCCTACAGTTTTAACTCTGTGGTTTTGATATCAATATATTAAGCACTGATCTCTTTCCCACGAGATCCACAGAGCCAGTGCCGTAATGGACATCTCCAATGAGGTGTCTGTTAAACACTTAACAAACTGAACTCAGCATCCTCCCTTCTCTTGCAAGATCTGCCCTTCCCATTCTCCCTCCTTTCCCCCCTCCAAAAAAAAAAAAGCGAATAAAAATAAAACTAAATTTTATCTAGTTTTATTTAGTTTATTTAGAGGCAACATTCTCTGCCTCTTCTACTGTGTATCTGAGTCAGTGACATCACCACGTTTCCCCTCATCCAGGCCAGAGACCCGAAAGTCAGCAGTGACGTGTCCTCCTCCTTCATCTCGCGCATTCCATCAGTCACCAATTCCTATCAATTCTACTGCCTTTTCCCCCACTAAGTTCTAAAAGAATTTAGCTGATTATACCAAGTACTTCTTTGTTTCCAAACCTATCACTAGGATTTATCATGTGGCTCTAAGTCAACATGTTACATTAAAAATTGTGAAGAGAAAGCTACCTTTAAAAAATATATTTATTTATGGCTGTGCTGGGTCTTCACTGCCGCTTGGGCTTTTCTCTAGTTATGGTAAGTGGGGGCTACTCTTTTGAGATGCACAGGCTTCTGACTGTGATGACTTCTCTTGTTATGAAGCATGGGCTCTAGGCACATGGACTTGGTAGTTGGGGCTCCCGGGCTCTAGAGCACAGACTCAGTTGTTGTGGCACACGGGCCTAGTTGCTCCGTGGCATCTCCGGGGATTCTTCCCAGGCCAGGGATCAAACCTGTGTCTCCGGCATTGGCAGGTGGATTATTTACTGCTGAGCCTCCAGGGAAGCCCAAGAGAAAAGACTATCATCGTATAGGATTGTGTAAACTCTGCAGTCTTCCTATTATTCCTCAAACATGCTAAGCAGATTCCTGCCTCGGTGCTTTTGCTTCTGTTGTTTCTTCTTCCCGGAATGCTTTTTTTCTCAGATATCCACACGTCTATTCCCTCTCTTCCTCAGGTATCTGCTTAAATGTCCCTTTATTAAGAGCATTTCTAACCTCCCTCTATTAATTAGCAACTCCCCCACTTCTGCCCTATTACATTTCACCCCTTTTACCTACTTTATTTTTCTTCATAGCATTTACCACCACCCATCATGGTGTGATAGATACGCGTATATGGAAACCATTTGTCTCTTTCCCTGGAAATCACATTTCAGGAAGCCAGGGGCCCAGTTCTGTTGTTGGACATAGCTGTGGCTTGCTAAACATGAAATGAATGAATAAATGAGTATAAGTTGACTGCAAAGAGGGAATTTCTGTTGATGAATTGTTTTCAAGTAGAGGGTACGATATAATTTTAGTTTCCTTACAGAGGCCATTTTCTTGGCAAGATCTTTATTTTATTAAGCTTTAACTCTGCCAAAGAAGCCTGGGTCACTGATAGCCTCCAGAAAACAAGCCACAAGAGCCACAGAGGAAGGCACAAGGGAAAACGAGAGGACATCCAAGTCCACTCATTCACTGCTGGTCACTGCTAAGCATCTCCAGGCCGGGGGAGACATCCAGAGTGGGAGAAGGAAGCACTGACCACCAGGAGGAGGCGGCTCCGCTGTCTCATGCATGAGGCTCCCAGCCTTCTGGAAGGCATGCAGCCTCCTTGATTTATGTTATCTGCTTGATTTATGATCGTTTGGCACTCCTCAAAAATAGCTCCAGGATGCAGTGTTAGTGTTTTAGTAACACACTCATTATTTTCAAATTGTGCTCCATCTCTTGAGCTAAAGACAGGCTGGCATATGGCAAAAGCAGGGCTGAGAATCACAACTACTAGAGTAGAATCATCTGGTCTACCCTCAGACCTCTGGACAGGAAAGGTATTATTATCCCCATTTCAGAAACTAGAGGAACTCTGAAATTGTAGGACTTACCTAAGGTAATAGAATTAGTGACCGAGGTCAAAGGTCAGGTCTCCTATTTCCCAGAGTAGTGGTAGCTTGCTATTCCATGGTCTTAGGACTCCAAAGCACAGTTTATTTCTGCCACCATTGCTTGTTCCTGCCATCCCATGCACATGGCTTTGGAAAACCTATTTGCTGATATGTGGAGAGGATCCTGGTGGACCACAGTCTCTAGGGTTGCAAAGAGTTAGACACAACTGAAGCAACTTAGCACACTTAAGACAGAGGCAAACACATGCTTCTTAGGCCCTTCATCATCATACTTCTAAATGAGAAAACAAAATCTGCCAGAATTGCAAATTAAAGATTTGGGGAAGGGCCAAGGAGGGGAAGAGGCTATTGATCTTTTATTTCTCATGTTATATGTAATGACTGGTGTGTCCTGAAACTGCTAAATACACATTAGATGATACCAATAACACCCATCTATTTACCATGAAGTGATGGGGCCGGATGCCATGATCTTAGTTTTCTGAATGTTGAGCTTTAAGCCAACTTTTTCACTCTCCTCTTTCACTTTCATCAAGAGGCTCTTTAGTTCTTTTCACTTTCTGCCATAAGGGTAGTGACAACTGCATATCTGAGGTTATTGGTATTTCTCCCAGCAATCATGATTCCAGCTTGAGCTTCCTCCAGCCCAGCATTTCTCATGATGTACTCTGCATATAAGTTAAATAAGCAGGGTGAACTGTGGTGCTGGAGAAGACTCTTGAGAGTCCCTTGGACTGCAAGGAGATCCAACCAGTCCATCCTAAAGGAGATCAATCCTGGGTGTTCATTGGAAGGACTGATGTTGAAGCTGAAACTCCAATACTTTGGCCACCTCATGCGAAGAGCTGACTCATTGGAAAAGACCCTGATGCTGGGAAAGATTGAGGGCAGGAGGAGAAGGGGACGACAAAGAATGAGATGGTTAGATAACATTACCAACTCGATGGACATGGGTTTGGGTGGACTCCAGGAGTTGGTGATGGACAGGGAGGCCTGGCATGCTGCGGTTCATGGGGTCGCAAAGAGTCGGACACTACTGAGCAACTGAACTGAACTTAACTGAATAACACCCACTGGATCCATTGTGTTTGTTCCTCTGCCTTGTAGCCTGCCAGTGAGTGTTTGCTCACTGGCATTTGTGGTAGTGCTTTACAATTTGCAAAGGGCTACTGTCACAGATCTTATTTGGTCAATGACTCCAGGAGACTGTGGATCACAGTGATGAAAAGCTTGGGTTTTGCAATCTCCAAAGGCACCTTCTTCCAAGCTGCCTGACTTGGGGCAAGTTACTTATTATCTCATCCATAAAAGGAACATTATAATCTCATCAGTTTATTGGGAAGATTACATGGGATAATATATAGGAAGTGCTTAGGACATGCCTGGCACATAAAAATGCTAGCTGTATTATTATCATCCTGGTTTCCAATATGACTTTTTATAAGATCATTTTTAACCAATGTATTGAAAAACCTGCATCTACAACTTTATTTTTTCCCCCACTACAACCTTCTTAGCCTGGTCTTTCTGGTCTCCTGCTCCCAGTTTAATCTCTGGCAGGTAACCTAACAGTTTCTCGGGTAACCGTCAGGTGTTGGTAAACTGTCATTTGTAGATACTGACATTTGAGTCGGATCTAGTGTCAGAAGGTCAGTCTTCTATCTGGTCTAAGTCTCCTTGCTTCCCCAGTGCATGGGCTTGGCCCCCTACAGGAAGAGAGACGTGCACTCCCGCCGCTCCGTCAGCATTACTCCACCTGCTCCCCTTCAGCTCTACTACTTCCGCTTCCTCTTAGGGTTGGCAGGGGGTGTTGGCCATGAGAAGAACAAGTAAAAGGGCCCCAGGATCTAGTTTGCCTGGTGGCGTTGCTTCTGTTGGTGCCCTGTGTGTAGCAGAGCGCCAAAGCTGCTCTGTCTCTTGCAGGGCACCTTCGTGATTCCTTTGGAAAAGCTTCTCAGTGACTGATGTCCATCATTGTCTCCTGGTGTGGGCAACATTGTCTCATCTCTATCTTCCAACCAACCTGGTCCCACTCCCTCCTCAGTCCCCAGTTTTGGTGTCCCCAGAGGGACTCTGGTGTAGTAAACACACCCTCCCAGGCGAAGCTCTTGAATCTTTTCTAGGAACCGCTAGTCTCCGTTGGCATTCATGTGGCCCATGGAGAAAGCCCAGGACCCTTCCCCACCCGGATTCTGGGTGTGTAGCTTTGTCTCCACTTCCACAGGAAGCTGTAACCAGCTTCTCACCTCATTTTGGGGCCCACATGTAGGTACAATCCCCTGCATCTTCCAAACTCTGGGGTACCTGTGTGCTGCTCCCCAGTTGTTTCTCTCAAGTTTCTTCTCTTGGCTTGAGGAGGTGGGGCTCGTGGTGAGAGGGGAAAGCCCCCACATGAAGGAGGGAACACACAGCCCTCTGCTGACTCTCTTCTAAGAAACCTTCCTCATCAGTCTCTGCCCCTAATCTTCTTCCATGTGTAAACTGAAGGTGGCAAACACACAATAAGTTGCAAAACCCTTCTAGCAAGTTCTTAACATGTTAGTTGCTCAGCCGTACCTGACTCTTGATGACCGCATGGACTGTAGCCCTTCAGGCTTCTCTGTCCATTGAATTCTCCAGGCAGGAATACTGGAGTGGGTAACCATTCCCTTCTCCAGGGGATCTTCCCAACCCAGGGATCGAACCTGGGTCTCTTGCCTTGCAGGCAGATTCTTGACTGTCTGAGACACCAGGGAAGCCCAGCAAGTTCTTACCCTTCTCTTTGAAAGTGCTGTCCATTGAAATATAATGCAAACCATAACCCAGTTTAAAATGTTCTACTAGACCCAGTGACTATGTGAAAAGAAACAATCAAATTAATTTCAATAAAAAATTATCTAATCCAGTATATTAAAAATACTATCACATCAACATGTGATCAGTATAGAAATTATTGTGATATTAGATGAAAGCTCATACCAGTCTTTGACAGCTGGCTATGTATTTTGCATAGCCAGGTGCTTGATGGTGATTTCAAGTGCTCAGCCTACACTTGTGGCCAGTGGCGCCCACACAGCTTTAGAATACGGAGGGAGCGAGCGCTCACCATCCACTGTTCTCAGCTTCATTGTTGTGCTCTCTGTATTGTTAAGAGGCTGCAGAACTGAGAGTTTGGTGTGACCTGTGTGATGCATTCCAGCCAACTCGTGGAAAACTGGGACTCAAATGCAGGTCACCTAATACCACATTCAGCATTTTATCTGTTTCTGCAGCATCGTGCTGCTCAAACAGAAATTGTGGTGCTTGAGCTTGAGAATCTCATGGTGAAGGGACATGTGGGGATGAGAAGATGCCTACAGAGACATTCATGTGAGTCTTCTGAGGTCCTCGGGTGTCCTCGAAGTGCCTAGCCCCTAACACATGGGACAAAGTCAGAGCGTCCTGAGGGGACCTGCACACCTCACTGAAAGCATCGCCTACAGAAAGATTGGCAGCCGGGGCAGTGACATCTTAAGAGTTCACTCGCGTGCTGGTCTGAGCTGGAGCTTCGGGGTGAAGGAAGCACTGCCCTCCAATGGCAAGTATTGGGTCGGCTAAAAAGTTCCTTCAGGTTTTTCCGTACAATGGTATGGACAAATCTGGAATGAACTTTTTGGCCACCCCGGTATTTCCGCAGTCCATGCTGTTGGCCAAAGAAGAGCGTGGCAAGTGTTTTGGATTCACTGTTTAAAAAGACTAAAGAAACTAGTTAGCGGCATTGTGTCTTTAAGAAGGGAGTACTCATGAAAAGGAATCTGTGGCCAGGCCTGAGATCAGCGTCTTCTCTCTGTTCAGTTTGCCTCGTTGTTTGTACTTAAGACTTTAAGAAACAGTAAAGCTCACATCTCCAACAGAACTCAAAGTTTGATTGTTAAAGTAGCACATTCTCCTTGTAGAGAAGAACAAACAAAACCCCAAATGCCACAACCCAGAAAGGCTCCCTGTTAGCTTTGGGGTCCTTCTGCCTTGCTTCTCCTGCATGGGTGGATATGCATGGATGCACACCTGTATACCCGCAGCCTAGGGGTCATATGGCATCGATAATTGATATTCCATATATTCCACCTGTGCATTATTTTTCATTTAATGGTCTATTATGAACTTTCCCCCATGTCACTGACATTCTTCAGAAGAGTAATTTTAATAGCTGAATCATATTCCATTACATTTTATTGAATGTGAAACTCCCTTCTGGGGTTTGAAGCGACAAGGAACCTGGAAATGACTGAGGAATGGAAAGGGCATGGGCAGACAGGGGCCCTTTCCCAGGCCTGATTGGCTGTGTGACCTTAATCTGCTGAAATTCCACTGTCTCCATTTCCAAGTTTGCAAAATGAAAGAAGATCTCCTGTATAGAGCCACTGGGAGGCTAATGGGTGCGTCCTGTGGAAATTGTCCAACACAGCACCTATGCATAGTAACATGCACAATAAAAGTTCATTCCTATTTATCGTCCCCTTTCCTAGGCCTTTCAGATTCTTTGCTATTAACCACCTCTCAGGTGCCTGCAACATGTTTCTGGAAAGCATTGTACTCTCCAAGGTGCGCATGTGTCTTTTCTTTGTATTTATTTGTATTTATTTACTAATTTGGCTGCACCAGCTCTTAGTTGCTGAGTGCAGGACATAGTTCCCTGACCAGGGATCAAACCCAGGCCCCCTGCATTGGGAGTGAGGAGTCTAGCCACTGACCACCAGGGAAGTCCTGCCCCTGTGTCTAAGCTCCCATCTCCTGGTTGCATTGTGGGAACTCTCTAGGGGCACAGTCTTGCCACCCTGATTTCTGTCCTCCACCTCAGAGCAGCTGTCAGTGACATGTGATCCAGAGGAAGATGTCATGTTCTGTTTGCTGGTTGGAAAAGCATTTCCAGACATGAGGCAGAATGAGAGGAGAATAAGGTTTATTAGAGCAGGAGATGCTGTTAGAACAGTGGGCGGGCTCGAGGGAAAGCCAACTCCTTTTGTAGGCTAGTAGCCAATTTTCATAGCCTCAAGACAGAAAATTCCTACTGGAAGGGTGGCATTAGGATGATTGCTTAGGATGTTATAGGGTGAGTAAGAGGATGAGTATTTTACATAATATGGGGTCAGGGAAATGGCTGGTTTAGATCAGGAGGCCTATGGTAACAGTTGCTCTGGGGCTTGGTTTATTCCAGAAATGTTTGTCCTGTTACCTCAGTATAAGGCTCCACGGAGGAGAGGTGGGAGCTTCTCTGGGGTGGCACAATGATTGTACTGGTCTCACTCCCGGCAAGAAGACCCCCGTACCCCCACCCCGAGGACAGAGACCTAGGCAGCAAGCAGGTGTATCTGGGTTGGCCGAGCTTCCTTGTCATCATTCCTGTCTACAGTTTCTGCTGTTGGCTCAGCAGTGTGGCAGTGGGAAGGAGCGAGTCATTCTTGAGGATTTTTGGTTTGGGACTCTGCCTCTCTCAGTTCTAGGTTTTTTCCCTCTTTTCTCTCCAGGCACTTGCTTTAGCTGCTGACCAAGCTTTCTTTCATCAGTCGAGTACACATTTTGCAATTTGCCTTCCCTTGTCTTGACAATGGATGTGATTTGTATATGGCACCATCACATAATGTCCCTATTTATGGCAGCTCTCTAATCCGGAGGTAGGGTTGGAGAGCAGGAAGCTGCAAGCCCATCTCTGACCCAGAAACCACTGCTCGTTTCTATAGCAGCTACCTTCCTCTGTGATCTCTTCCTGACTTGGGGGAGTGGAGGAGGAAAGAAAGGTCTGTTGGGATTGTAATCTGTGAGGTATCATATGGGCTTGTTAAACTTTATGAGGCTTCCCAGGTGGCACTAGTGGTAAAGAGCCCACCTTCCAATGCAGGAGACTTAAGAGACCTGAGTTCGATCCTTGGGTCGGGAAGATCCCCTGGAAGAGGAAATGGCAACCCAGTCCATAAGGAGCCCCCACGTCACATGGCTCTTTGCGATCTGGAATCTGAACTTATTTTGATGTTTTCTTTGTGCATATGATTAAAAGAAAAACTATGTTGAACTGTTAAGCAAGTTGATGCTGGCTTTTAAAAATAAGATTGGAGGAGGGAGAGGTTGGCTTCAAGTCACAGTGACATTTGAGTCACATCCTCCTCACCCTGCTTTAGTCCATGGTGCATCCAGTTTTAGAGGTTGTTAAAGGGTTGGGTGGGGGGGAGTGATCTCATTTAGCAAACATTTGTTGAGCACTTGCTTATGCCAGGCAGTGCGCTGGGAACTGGGAAAACAAGTAAACCAAGCACAACCACAGCCCTGAACAAGCTTGCACTGTTGGAGGAAAGGACATGTAAGTAGTTACAGTAAGATGGTGATTATCAACCAAGTGTTACAGGAGCCTTGAGCGCTGGATGCCAGTGTCAGCTCAAGAAGCGCCCTGGAAGCCTCCCAGAATTTCACTTTTTGGGGATATTTCAAGGGTGCTGAGAAGCTTGCCAGGTGAGATGTGTGGGCAGCCATGTTGGCAGAGAGCTCAGTGCCATCAAGGAAGGAGGGGGGAATGTGCCAAGCCTTGCAGAGAACTACAGTTTGTCATGACCAGAACACGGGGGGGCTTGGAGAAAGATGGAAGCACAGGGATGGGCAGAGGGCACTTTTTATGGAAACCCAAGAACTACTTTGGGCTTCCCACGTAGCTCAGTCGGTAAAGAATCTGCCTGCAATGCTGGAAACCTGGGTTCAGTTCCTGGGTCGGGAAGATCCCCTGGAGAAGGAAATGGCAACCCACTCCAGTACGCTTGCCTGGAGAATCCCATAGACAGAGGAGCCGGGCGGACTACAGTCCATGGGGTCGCAAGAGTCAGACACATCTTAGTGCTATCTTTCTTTCTTAAGAACTATTTTGTTTTCACATAAAAATGGTTTCTTAAGTATAATTTCATTAGGATGCCAAACCAACTTACACCCTGGAAGGAAGCCATAGACAAAACCTTTCAATCATAAATACAAAGAAGACATCCGGATAGGTTCCTGGTCCAAATTTGTGAGCCACTTCTGTTTCAGTGTTAATTGACTAGATCACTCAAGAGAGATGGTCTTGTGCATCCTTCTTCCTTCTAGATCAGTTCAGTGCTCATTGCAAGAGCCCAGGTTTCGAGCAGCCTCTGTGGCCTCTGGCACCTCTGCTATTAGCTGCTGTGGCCTCCAGCTGTTTTGGTCTCCCGAGGATAAGAAGCATCCACGCTCTAGGTTGGATACTTCTTAATATTAACAAACAGAGGCATAAAGCCTGCACCTCAGCCTCTCCTGGTGCCTGAGAGGCTCAGGAACAGATCTCAGAAGGCTGTTCCCCCTGGGTACCAAATCCTTAATTAGGGGCTCACCCCAATGTGCTGCTCAGCTCTTGTATGTCCGTGTACAGCATGTGCAAGAGATGTAGTGCATGAAAAAGAGAAAAGCGCCTTCATTTAGGTGATTCCACTTCTTGTATCTCTCTAGCTTTGTGTCAGGCACTAGTCTAAGCAGTTTATACATATTATCTTGTTCAATCCTCTGAATAACCCTTTAAAGTAGGTAGTGTCATAACTTCCACTTAAAGATGCAGACATTGAGATCTAGAGAGAGGGACCAACTTGCTCACATTCATACAGCCAGTATGTGGCAGAGCCAGGATTTGAACCGGGGCGGCCTGGTTCCAAGAATCCATGCTTCCATTCTCATCTGTTGAATCTCTGTGTGGTTTGCTGCTGTTGTTTAGTCGCTAAGTTGTATTTGATTCTTCTTTTTTTTTTTGGCCCCTGTAGTCCTCCAGACTCCTCTGTCCATGGGATGTCCCAGGCAAGAATACTGGAGTGGGTTGCCATTTCCTTCTCCAGGGGATCTTCCTGACCCAGAGGTTGAACCCATGTCTCCTTCATTGGCAGGCGGATGCTTCACCACTGAGCCACCAGGGAAGCCCTCTCTGTGACTACCCAGCACCAAAATCCCCTTTTCCTTTAGAGATGGATGCTCTGCAATAATTGGTTCTTGGAATATTCCTTCCCCTGTGAATCAGCTTGTCCTGAGTTGATGCCACAGCTAACATGCTCATTGCCCGCCCTTTCTCTCCACTTCTTACTTTCTAGATTGACCCCCGGGGACAAGAACACCGAGTTCTGTCCTCACCACCATCCTCTGCCCTTCAGTTGTCTCCTTGAACCCCAAAGGGACTAATTAATTTGCACATTTGTGCCTAGCTCCCAGGGCAGCTGATGCTCTTCCATCTTTGTAGCCAAGGCAGCACCTCTGTCACCCAGAGGTGTCCCTTGTGGCCAGCAGAGGAGGACCGTGACCTTGTTGGTTTCCAGGCTCTTGACCCTGGACCATTAACATAGTGTCCGCCCTCCCATCTCCTGTCTTCACTGACCAGCAAGTTCTAACTCAGACCTACCCTCACCATTTCTGTTTTTTGAATGAGAAAAATATTCCCATCCTCATCAGTTTTTTTGTACAAGGTCTTTAAAGAGCAAATAGAAAGAGATTCATAGCCCACATATATTTTCCTTCTCTGAGTAGTGTTTATTTAAATGCAGATGTCCTGGTTTCCCATGTAGAGTTGCAAGCAATACCTTTCAATTTAAATGTTAATAGGAGTGTAAACTTCAAAATCAAAATTTTTCCACGAGGGAGAACTGTTTTTTCTGGTTGTATCTGATGGTTCTCCTGGCCATTCTTCCTCCACCACCCTCATCATCCACCCCCCTCTGCCCACTCCTTTTCACTGTGCTGTCTGTCAGTGTTCTTTTTCTGAAAAGATTAGAATGCGCCTTTGTCATTTTGAACACTAGACTCTCAAACATTAGGATCATGGAAGACAGATATTAGACTCAAACCCAACAGGATTCATGGGAAGATTTTTCTTTATCTCAGCCTTTCCCTACAGAGTCCAACTCAACGTTCCAAATTCTTTCTAAGGGGATTATTCTTTGTCTGACCCTGCATAGTATTTTTCCAAGGCTTCGGATGGATGAGTTTGGTTTTCTGCTTCCCCTTCCCTCTCCCCTTCTTTCTACAAAAAAGCAGGAAGAGATGGGGAAAGAAATAACAGTTGACCCTTGAACAACACAGGTTTGAACTCCTTGGATCCACTTATTTGCAGGTATTTTGAAAGGCTACCCACTCCAGTCTTCTGGCCGGGAGAAGTCCATGGACTGTATAGTCCATGGGATTGCAAAGAGTCAGACACGACTCAGCAACTTTCACTTCACTTTCGCTTTCAAGAGTACATGCAACAGTAGTACAAGATGAGTGGTTGACTGAATCCCTGGATGTAGAACTTTCCATCTTCTGTAAGTGTACAGAGGGCTGACTGCAAGTTATAAGTGGATTTTCCACTGTGCGGAGGGTTGGCGCCTCTTAACCCCCTCATCATTCAGTGGTTAACTGTGCAAGTTGTATAAATTCCCAGGTGCAAAGTACTGCACAGTGAACAATCACAAAGAATTTAAAAAGGCAATTTCTCACTCCTAAAGAAATAAAATTAACACATAGGATAACACAGATGTGGAGAAGGAAATGGCAACCCACTCCAGTATTCTTGCCTGGAGAATCCAGGGATGGAGGAGCCTGGTGGGCTGCCGTCTGTGGGGTTGCACAGAGTCGGACACGACTGAAGTGACTTAGCAGTAGCAGTAGCAGTAACACAGGTGGGGTGGAATGGGGCCATCAATATGTCAGTCATTCCATAGGCAGAGTGGCCTTTGGGCTTTTCTCAAATACAAATAAAAAGCAACAAAGATTTAAAGATAATGAAAATAATATCTAATGCCTTAAATACAAATATGGTGACTATAATAACCTTCCTAAGGACCTCAGGTCCAAATTTTATGTGAGAATGTGATATCTGGCTTCATCTTTTATTTCTTTATTTTTTCTTTCCTTCATTTCCTTGTACTGTGTGCATTTTGTAAGACTCCTAAATATTTTAGAACAAGATAAGACTCTCACTGCATAAATTAGAATGGATTTTATAATATAAATTTCAATGATTTTTGATTCCAGTATTATAAGGTGTTATTTTTGTTCTTCAGAGAATCTTTTTCTATAGTCTCTAGTTCTTATTTCATGGAAGCAAACTATGTTTCTTCTCTTGTCTCTTGGGGATATTTATATTGATTTAAAATTTTATTTTAAGAATTTAATACAATTTTTAAAGATTATTTTCCATTTACATTTATTATGAAATATTGACAGCATTCCTCCTGTTGTAAATACAGTGTGTCCTTTAGCTTATCTACACCCAGTAGTTTGTTTCCCCACCCCTCAACCCTGTACCCCCTCCTATCCCCCCACTGATAGCCACTAGTTTGTTCTATATATCTGAGTCTGTTTCTTTTTGTTATATTTACTAGTTTGTTGTATTTTTCAGATTCCACTATAAGTGATATACAGTATTTGTTGTTCTCTTTCTGGCTTGTTTCACTTGGAGCATAATGCCTTCCAAATCCATCCATGTTGCTGCAAATGGAAAACTTTTGTTATTTTTTATGGAATAGTGAATAGTATTTCATTGTGTGTGTTTGTATATATATGTGTGTATGTATATATATGTATATACATATATGTATATGTATATATATGTGTGTATGTATATATATGTATATACACCGCGAGAGCCGGCGGTGACCCGGGCAACGGTGACCAAACGAGGGGAGGGGAAGGTAGTGGTGGCGGTTTGCTGCCACTCCGCGCCGGAATGGCGGTTAGAGGCGGGACCAGCAGCCGGGTACAGGAGTCAGAATTGCTTGGATTCAACACTACGAGTCCCACCATGGGCTTGTCTGCATCTACCCCTGCTGCTTCGGTTCAGACCGCTACCCCTGCTGCTTCAGATCATCAGACAGCAGCCCCAACGTCTGGATGCCCAATGCATGAAGGGAAAGTGAAAGGCTGTCCAGTGAGTGCCGAGCCATCGGACTCAACCTGTGGGAGCAAAACAAACTCTGTGCCTGCACACCAGGAGAGCGCCTATGAGTACGTGCAGTGTCCCATCACCGGCGCCAAGGCGGAGAAGAAGGAGAACCTGGATCCTTCTAACCTGATGCCACCACCTAATCAGACACCAGCACCCGACCAGCCATTTCCACTATCTACTGTGAGAGAGGAATCGTCTATTCCGAGGGCAGATTCAGATAAAAAGTGGGTTTATCCTTCTGAACAGATGTTCTGGAATGCGATGCTAAGGAAAGGGTGGAAATGGAAGGATGAGGATATTAGTCAGAAAGACATGTATAATATCATTAGGATTCACAACCAGAATAACGAGCAAGCTTGGAAAGAGATTTTGAAATGGGAAGCCCTTCACGCTGCCGAGTGTCCTTGTGGTCCATCCCTGGTCCGGTTTGGAGGCAAAGCGAAAGAGTATTCGCCACGGGCAAGAATTCGCTCCTGGATGGGGTATGAGCTGCCTTTCGACAGGCATGACTGGATCATCAACCGTTGCGGGACGGAAGTGAGATACATCATTGACTACTACGACGGTGGTGAGGTCAACCAAGACTACCAGTTCACCATCCTGGACGTGCGGCCCGCTTTGGATTCGCTCTCGGCCGTATGGGACCGGATGAAGGTGGCCTGGTGGCGCTGGACTTCCTAACCACTGCTTTGTCAGAGATGAGAAAATAGAAACAATTTGTTTTTCTGAGAAGTACATTAAACTATTTTCCCCAAACTGAATTGCGCTCCTGATGTAACAGGGATGTCCAGGAGGGTCGTCCTACCTTCCATGTTACTTAGCAAAGGATACTCAGCACGTGCTCTTTTGAGTTCCGTTTGTACCTTGCAATTGATGGCACATCATTTTAAATTCGGAGAAGGCAATGGCAGCCCACTCCAGTACTATTGCCTGGAAAATCCCATGGACGGAGGAGCCTGGGAGGCTGCAGTCCGTGGGGTCGCTAAGAGTTGGACACGACTGAGCGACTTAGCAGCATATATATGTATACACACACACACACACACACATATATATATCACATTTTCTTTATCCATTCATCTGTTGATGGACACTTAGGTTGCTTCCATATCTTGGCAATTGCAAATAATGTTGCTATGAGCCTTGTACATGTATCTTTTCAAATTTAGTGTTTTTGTTTTTTCAGATATATACCCAGGAGTGGAATTGCTGGGTCATAGGGTAATTCTATTTTTAGTTTTTTTAAGAAAACTCCGTGCTGTTTTCTACAGTGGCTGCACCAATTTACACTCCCACCAACAGTGTACAAGAATTCCCTTTTCTGTACATCCTCACCAACATTTGTTATTTGTGGTCTTTTGATGATGGCCATTCTGACAGGTGTGATATGATATCTCATTGTGATTTTGATTTATATTTCCAATAATAATCTTTTATTTCTCCTCCTTGCAGTTTGTTTCTTCAAGTTCTTTTTCTTCCAGCTTATAGATTTTCTTAATATTTGGGGCTGCCTGAAAGCCCTGAGTAGGCAGTGGGCTTGTCAATGGGAAGCTTCCCTGTAGATGGAGGGACTGCTTGTGCCTCCCTGCCTCCCACCACACACACAAATAGTAATGTGTCTAGATATTTTCTTGTGTGCTGGTCATCACCAGAAAGGTCTCTCCCAGCTTCCAGGCTACAGGGCAAAGGCACGGCAGTCCGCTTCTGGGAACCAGGCAGAAGAGGTCTGGGGTCTCAAGGGTAAGCAATCAACATTCTGTAGGTGCACAGACACTTCCTTGCCCTGTGTGCAATGACCCTCAGTTGTGCTGACCAGCCGTCACCTGAGCTAATCGACTCCCAGTCCTAAGTACTCCTTCTCCACCCTGGGGGTGGGGGAAAGGAGTTAGTCCTCAGAGGGGTGGAGTGGCTGAGGGGAGCTAGGGTTCTCATTCCATCCCAAACAACTTGTTCGAAATCCTTGTTTTATCCCCCTCCCCTCTGCTTGACTTCCTGATGCATAGTGATTAATGCCAATTCCTGAGCCTTTGGGGATTTGGCAGGATGGTTTTCAGCTTCCCCTCCCACCCCTCTGCTGGCTCTGGTCTTGGCTTGTTAGGTCTGTTGAGAAATTATACTGTCCCTCAGTTTTGTAGCTTCCAGTCTTCTGTTGTTGCCATCTTCTTTTCTGGTTTCCCCTTCCATGTGAATTTCTGTCTTTTAAAAAAATCTTGTAACTCTAATCCTGGCTTTATTTGGGAGGAAAAATGCTAGTTACATTTTTTCCATCTGTGATGATGATCCTGTAGGTCTTTAATTAGATTATTAATTTTATTTTCCCACACAACTCAGTAACCCAACTCATTGCTTTTTAGTTCACTGGTTTGAGACTGTTGATCAATAAATTATTTAACTTCTCTAAATCCTGTAAAATAGGAATATTTCTTGTCCTGCCTACCTTTAAGTTGTTGCTGCAGCTGCCCTGAGTTACCATGTGGGTCTGAGAGCAGAATAAACAGCTCTATGTACATGGCTCTAGCAAAATCAGGCTCACCGGGTGGTGGTGAATATCCTCTCACGTCAGTGAAAATGCTCAGGCCTGACCTCTGGTTTTCATCCTTCTTTCTAGAACAACAACTTAGCCTGACCCTCAGTTTTTATGGACAAAGCCTTTGGGAGACAGCAGAGTACACACAGTCTGTGCTGGAGGCACAGCCTTCCCTGACCTGGGAACGCAGATGGCTGCTGTCTGTCTCAGGGCTTTTGGAAGAGGAATTATTCTCTCCATTTCTGTTTCTGCCTTTTGCTCTGTTTTCCCCTAAGTGAAGCACTTGGCTTTCCTCCTCCAGCAGCAATATCTTTCTGTCTTATAATGATTTGCATTTCCGTTTTCCTGCCCACCCCTCTTCTCCATCCCCAGCCCAAGTACACAGAGCTCACAGGGACCCGCTATCCAGTACCCCAGGCGGCACCTTTGCTCCCTTGGGTCTGCGTAGCCCAGGGGCCGGTACCCACCAGGTGCTGCAGGAAGGGGCTCTGTGGCTTCTGCAGGGCTGTCCTCTCTAGTGCCACTAGGGATTCTTCCTAGAAATTCTAGGAGAGTCTTCCTAGAAACCCCCCTGTTACTGAGAAGGAAGTCCATGGTTTCACAGGGGCATAGAAGAGAAATTTCCTGAGCTGTTTAAGGGGATATAAATAAATCTCCTTTAGACTAAAAATACCCTGGCCTCTCATCTCCCATTCCCACCACCTCCTTGCCCTTGATGGCAGTGGGGAGTGGATGAGCCCCCCGTGGCAGAGAGCATCCCATGGCCAGGAATCAGTCCCAGTGGGGTCGAGAGGGGACCTTTTTCCACCAAGGAGGCAGCCCAGAGCTGGCTGCTTGGAGTCTGTTGTGGTGACAAAGGAAAAAGGGGCCAAGGGACTAAGGCTCATGGCCATGGGAAGATGGAAGGGCCAGGGTGACCATAGGCAGTTGAAAGAAAAGGGGTGCGGTCCAACTGGCAGGAAGGTCCTCCCTTCTTTCCAGCCAGCTGTGAATGCCTGAGCACGGAGCCCACGCAGGAAGCCTGGCACACATTTGAGAGCTGGGATCTAACGCGTCCTCAGCAAAGTTCCCTCTGGCGTGTTTAGCGGTCTGAGCCATCAGTGCAGCCTGATAATTAGGCCTCCTTGGCAGTGCACGGGAGTGACTGTAACAGGTGTGACTGCTCTCTTGCTGGGCTGGCACTCCGGGGTCAGCAGGGGTGGGAAGGACCCAGGAGAACTCAGTAGAGCGGGAACCTGCTCGTGGCTCTCTGTGAATGTCCGCCTCTGTGGCAGGGCCCTGTCAGGCCCCCTTCATCACGGGGAGGCTCACCTGCTGTTCTCCTCCCCACCCCCCAGCCAACTTCCGCCCCGGGGGTTGAGGAGGGGGCTGCCAGGGTCTGATCTCCAGTGTCAGGACAAGGGGCATGGGGAGGGGCAGGGGGTCTCAAGCCAGACTGTGCCCGGGATCCTCTGTTTACTCTGCCGACTGGGAGACTGGAGTGCGAGAGAGGCACAGAGGTGCTCCCCACAGAAACCTGGGTGCTTGTTTCCCCAGGGATGAGAAGAGACCATCCGTGCTTGCTTGGATGGGGGGACTCATGTAGTTTGCTGTCCGGTGGCCCCCCCCCCTCACCTCCTCATTCTCCTTCCCTTCCTTCGAGAGAAGGGAATGTCCACGGGGTCTCCAGGCTACTCTGCAGTCCCCATCCCCCAGGGCAGAGACCAGACAAATGGCTCCTGTGTGGAGCCTGATTGGGGGTGTTACCCAGAAGGAAGAAAGCCAGATTCCAGGGAAGGAGTGTGCAGCAGGTAGGGTGGGTCAGGGGGACACACCAGAGGGTAGGGCTGGAGCTGGGAGGAAGCTTAGCAAGATGCTGAGTGAGGCTGACAGAGACATATCAGCAGCCCTGCCATCTCCCTTCTGCTAAAAATTCCACCTTCCCAGACCTAAATGAGAAGGAAATCCAAAAAGAAAAAAAAGTGGATACATGTAAACATATAGCTGATTCACTTCACCTACAGCAGAAACTAACACAGCATTCACGTGCTAAGTCACTTCACTAAGGTCCAACTCTTTTCAACCCTGTGGACTATAGCCTTCCAGGCTCCTCTGTCCATAGGATTCTCCAGGCAAGAATATTGGAGTGGGTTGCCATGCCCTCCTCCATTGGATCTTCCCGAGCCAGGGATCAAACCCACGGCTCATGTCTCCTACCTTGGCAGATGGGTTCTTTACCACTGAGCCATCAGGGAAGCCCTGTAAAGCAGCGATACCCCAATAAAAACTAATTTAAAAAATCACCTTTCCAGACAGCCCTCCTCCCCCTGCATGACAGGCTTTGTCTGGCAGGTTGGCAGAGCATGGACAGAGAAAGGCCTGATCAGGAAAGCTGAGAGGGCCTCCTCAGGGTTCAACCTGAGAGCGGGAAGCATGGCTCCCACCCTGCAACCACATATGCGGGGGAAGCTGAGCCTCCCGGAGTCAGGCTGGAGGATGGGGAACATCATACCGCTTCTTCTACACCCCTGACCTTCTGGGTGACCAGCAAACCCTGCATGGGAGGGACAGAGTTCTTGGCAAGTGCCAAGACCCAGCCCAGCTCTAAGGGCCCGTTTGTCTTGTTCTCACCTCCCTGAAGAGTGAGTGATGCTGGGTTAGGACCCGGGAGCCGCACAGATCTGGGTTTGATGCTGTGTCCTCCACTCTCTGTAGGCTTTCCGTGGGTTTCTCCATTTTTCAGATAGGGATAAAGATGATAGCTGTCTTAGATAGAAAGTTGGGAGAGATGCTTGGGAAGCACAGTGCTGCACCCAGCACAAAGGAGGGAATGCAGAGGAAATGGCAGCTATTATGGTGGTGATCTCTCCCTCCGCGTATGGACCAGGCTGTCCTAGCTGGGTTTGCACTCAAGGTTATGGTCACTGGGGCTTCCCAGCTGGCTCAGGGGTAAAGAATCTGCCTGCAATGCAGGAGTCTTGGGTTCGATCCCTGGGTCTGGAAGATCCCATGGAGAAGGAAATGGCAAACCATTCCAATTTTCTTGCCTGGGAAATCCCTGGACAGAGGAGCCTGGTGAGTCCATGGGGTTGCAAAGAGTCGGACATGACTGAGCAACTAAACAACAAATACGGTTGCCATCGGGAACTCTGTCCTCTGCAAAGGAAGCTTGGTTGTGCCAACCTGTCTGCAAAGAGCAGGTGGCCTCCCTGCCCCTGTGGTGCCCTGCCCTCTCTCCCTGGCCCAAGGTTGGGGTACACTGGGCCCTGAGTTCCAGGCTCTGCTGCTAACTGGTACCCACCTGCTTCCCTGCAGACCTGCGCAGGATGACCGCCGGCTTCATGGGCATGGCGGTGGCCATCATCCTCTTCGGCTGGATCATCGGCGTGCTGGGCTGCTGCTGGGACCGAGGCCTTATGCAGTATGTAGCTGGCCTGCTCTTCCTCATGGGAGGTAAGGCTTGGGGGCGGCGGGCTGGGAGGTTCTGGTTACTGGCATTCTGAGAGAACAGCTGGTGGACATGAGGATGGAGGCCCAGACTCCATGGTGGGGCCCCTTTCCTTCACTCATTCCAGCAGTGTGTTTTGAGTTCCTCTTAGCCGCTCACTACTGCTGGTCCTTGCCCTCGGGGGTCTCCCACCTGGTGTGCAAGAGACGGTGGTGATGGCATTGAAACAGGTGTCGGATATGGAGCAAGTGTGAACCCAGGAGGTACCTGGGTATTTTGAGCACATAGTGTGTACATGCTATATACTGTGGGGCGGGAGGCAACTGCTGTCTGGACAGTTTTCTCTTCAAAAGCCTACCTCCACCCTTGATTCATGGGTCCCACGGCTGCTGCTCCCATTTCCAATGAGGCTCTAAAGCTGGTGGGACAAGGCCAAACCTTCTGTCACGTGTCTCTCTCACCTTCTGTTACTGCTGTGGCCATAGGACCAGTCCAGCCCTTTGACAGGTGGTCCATAAGCAGAGCTTATGTAGCTCTGAGGCAACAGGTTCTCGTCCGTGGGAAGTAAAAGCTCATTCACAGTCTGTACAGCCTCTTTTCTCCCTGAAGAGTTCAAGTGTGCTTTTTGGTCTCCTGGTCTGAGCCTCCAAAGCGAACGCTACCCGTGAGTGTGCCCTTCACAGGGCACTCCTTGGAGAGAGGTGGATGGACAAATTGCATGGAGTTAGGAAGAGGGGGAATTGGGCTTGTGTGGAAGGAATTGAACATGTATACAAGGAAATGTGTAAGGGCAGGAGGAGAAGTGGACGACAGAGGATGAGATGGTTGGATGGAATCGCCGACTCAATGGACATGAGTTTGAGCAAGCTCCGGGAGATGGAGAGGACAGGGAGGCCTGGCGTGCTGCAGACCATGGGGTCCCAGAGAGTCGGACATGACTGAGCAACTGAACAACAGCAATAATGAGTCCCATGCACGGAAACCAGCGTTAATTAGATGGCGGACACCACGTGAACTGCCTGACTTGGGATCTCTGATCAGGCCCAGGAGGTGGGGAGGTGGGGTATCCCGCTGGAGATTGGACGCGGCTGTCCTGGGCAGACAGAGAGATCTGGGGGCAGTGAGCTGTGGGTTGGGAGAGAAGGAGGAGAATTGTTGGGTTCAACTTGGTGCTGGACTGTTTATCCTTATGCCCTGGAGGAACAGACATCCCAAATCTCAAATTCTCTGTCACCAGAGTGAGCCATCGCCACCCAACACCACCTCCCCTGTGGGTCCCAACCGGACTGAGGCAGAAGCCAGGGGAGGGAGAGACAGGGGCAGCTCCCTCCTCCTTCCTTCCATCCCCCGCTGAGACAGGGCCCCCCCCAAAACCAGCTCCACCACCTTTTCTGTTCCCTGGGCGTTCTCCTCACTGAAGCAAGGGTCACACTCGGCCTGGGATGTCCGTGCTTGGTTTTAGCAGTGCAGAATCTTTTTCGTTTCCACCTTCCAGTCAAAAATCTTCCGTGGACCCCGAAACATGAAAAGATCAAAGTGGAGTGGCTCTGTTTGTAGTGCGTGTCCTCTCTAAGGCTCTTGTGGTTGTACAAAGATGGGCTCCAGTAAAACGGGGCTTTTCTAAGGCTCTAGAGAGGCCTCCCAGGAATCCGCGAAAAGCTGAGCAAACAGGCCTCGGGCAGAGCAGGAATCTGGGAGCCCTGGGAGCTGACACTCTTTCATCCCCGCTCTTCCGAGGTGCTCTTCCGAGGTGCTCCCTCCTCCCCGCACACTGCCCCCTCTCCCATCCCTCCAGGCCAGCCCTCCTTGCATCCCACCAGGTGCTGAGCCTTCCAGCTCTGACAACTTCCAGACAGAGACAGTGTGGGGCCCGGCTGATCTCTGCAGGCCAGCCACACACCACACCCCAGGACACTCCCCACTCACCTGAGACCTGGGTGGGAACTCTCTCCCAGAAGAGGGTGGGGGACAGGAGGGTGCCTGGGGCCCTCCACCACCCCACCACCCCATTTGCTGGGGCATCACCAGAAGCCTAGGGCTCTTGGATGCCACGTGAAAGCCCTCAGGCTGGACGGGGGACCTGAGACCCCTCCCCACAGGGGAGTGAGTGACAGTGTTGATCCCCTTCCTCCTGGTTAGTGGCTCTTTTTTTTTTTTTTTTTTTTTTTTTTTACTTTCGGCTGTGCCGGGTCTTCATCGCTGCTTGGCCTTTTCTCTAGTTGCAGAGAGCAGGGGCTACTCGCTGGTTGCAGTGCTCAGCTTCTCTTGAGGTGGAGCTCAGGCTCTAGGGCCCTCGGACCCGGGAGCCACAGCGGCTGAGCACAAGCTCAGTAGTTGTGGTGCAGGGGCTCAGTTGCTCCAAGACATGTGGCATCTTCCCGGATCAGGGATCCAACCTGTGTCCCCTGCATTGGCAGGCAGATTCTTTACCACTGTGCCACCAGGGAAGCCCTGGTTAGTGGTTTGTAATCACTGCACAGTCAAATCGCCTGCAGGGCTTTTTAACATACTGATGCTGGGGCCTCGCCCAGACTCATCCAAGCCAAACACTTGAGGTGACCCTAACGTGCAGTAAGCGAGGGGAGAGGTGGGGGAACCGGTGACTTTTAAGAGTCCTCCAGCTCTGAACTGTCCCGGTTCTGGGGATGAACTAGTTGGGAAGGCCTCTCAGGATTTGTCTTCTTCCTTCCCCGACTCCCCCCCCCCATTTTATGACTGCTTCTCAAGTTCTTAGGCCGCATCAGACAGGGCAGTGCTGTCACAGGGCATGGGTTATTATCCTGGAGGCCCATCTGAGCCCTGATCACTAAGCGTCCCAGCTAAACCTGCTTTCCTAAACCTGCTTTCCCAGCATACGTACTCCTGGCCGCCCTTCTTTTAAATGGAAAAACCATAGTTCATGATAAAATGGCAACATCCAGAAGAACTCAGGGGAGCCACTATCCCGAGAGCTGCTTAGTGCTGATGGGAGGATTGTTCTGTTAGAGCAGAGCCATCTCGTCCACCCTGGAGCTTTGTTACCTGTGTCCACAGGTAACAAGACGCTGGGGAGGGGAGGGGTGTCCACACATCTCATGGTGACCAGCAGACGGGCCCCAAGAGGTGAGAAAGAAGGACAAAGCCACTAAGAGCTGATCCCTTGATCCCTGGTCTTTGGGGGAAATTGAAGCTCTAGGTAGGGGAGGGTACCTTCTCCCTTTTCAAACGAGTGCCCTGTCCAAGGAGGCCTTCCCAGGTGGCGCTGGTGGTAAAGAACCCACCTGCCAACACAGGAGACGTAGAGACATGAGTTCGATCCCTAGGTTGGAAAGATCCCCGGAGGAGAGCATGGCAGCCCACTCCAGTATTCTTGTCTGGAGAATCCCCATGGACAGAGGAGCCTGGCGGGCTACAGTCCATAGGGTCAAAAAGAGTCGGACACGACTTGAGAGACTTAGTTGGCATGCGTGCCGAGGAAGCCAGACACAGTCACGGTAAGGGGAGTGGGAGGAGGGTGGTGGTCCCGATGCCGAGAGCAGCTGCTGCCTGCTGACCCCAGGAGTCTGGTTTAGTTTGGAGCCTGGCAGGGAGCAGACTCAGAGTGGAAGCTGTGCTTCCCTGTCCCTGCTCAGCACAGAGTTGCTGAGAGGTGAGGTGTTCGTCCAGAGACAAAGCCTTGTTGTGAAGACTCTGTGTGTCATGAAGAAACATGTCAGCACCAACTACTCCCAGAACCAGAACCTGACTGGTGCCTGTCCTCCAGGAGTTCCTCTTCTGGGGGTGACCCATGGAAAGGCTTGGAGAGTCAGCTCCCTCTGACAGCCACCTTACGAACATGGCAAAGCTGTCCCTCAAACTGTAGATATTTGTGACCAAAATGTCCCATGGCTTTACCTCTCACCCAGATTCAGTTCAGTTCAGTTCAGTCGCTCAGTCGTGTCCAACTCTTTGTGACCCCATGGACCACAGCACACCAGGCCTCTCTGTCCATCACCAACTCCTGGAGTTTACTCAAACTCATGTCCATTGAGTCAGTGACGCCATCCAACCATCTCATCCTCTGTCGTCCCCTTCTCCTCCTGCCCCCAATCCTTCCCAGCATCAGGGTCTTTTCCAGTGAGTCAGTTCTTCGCATCAGGTGACCAAAGTATTGGAATTTCAGCTACAACATCAGTCCTTCCAATGAACACCCAGGACTGATCTCCTTTAGGATGAACTGGTTGCAGTCCAAGGGGCTCTCAAGAGTCTTTTCCAACACCACAGTTCAAAAGCATCAATTCTTTGGTGCTCAGCTTTCTTTATAGTCCAACTCTCACATCCATACATGACTACTGGAAAAACCATAGCTTTGACTAGATGGACCACCCAGATTGGCTCAGTCTATAGCTGAACACAGACTAGTGCCCAAGGGGTTTGATTGGATGGCCAGTGAGAACAGCTACTGGGGACCTGACCGACCACCACAGGGCTCCCAAGCTGGCTGGGCATGGGTGTGGGGGTGGTGTGGTGAGCAGGTGGAAAGAAGGGGTCAGTAAGAGTAAAACAGGTAAATTGAAAGTGGAGAGTCCAAAGATAGAATTGCAGTTGACTGTAGATGACCCTGCCGGGGCCAAAATAAGAGGTTCTATCCACAGTCTCTTATCTGTTCCCACATGAATGGGGGTGGCCCACACTGGGTGCTTCTCTTTTCCAGGATTTAACTATTTCCAGGCTTAAAGAGAGGGCGCCCTGCACCTCAGGAGATGACTAGCAACAAATTGTTTAATTAACACTCAACCCGGAGGAGGCAATTAGTTAAGTACGGCAGCTCTGTCGGGCCAGGAGGGCGGGGGTGGTGGGTGGAATCCAGTTTCCCCTTTGGCAAGGCCTCTGGGGAGAATCTAGCTCAGACTGGCACAGCAGCATTTGGGTGCGACTGCCAGAAACAAGTGTCTGGTTGAATCACCAGTGAGATTCAGATGTACAGGGACAGGATGGCATAGGGGGAAGGACAGCGTGGCGAGGGAGCAGATGACTGCTAGGATCACTTGTAATTGACTCACCGGGTGCATCTAGAGCCGCCTCGTGGACACAGGTCTACAAATGGGTGGGAACATCTAAAGCCCGTGCCCCACCCCCTCAGCACTCCTCTGCCATATCCTCCCACACTCCTGGAAGACATCCATCATTTGCCATGAGCTTTCATCGAGGTTGACGCTGGAGCCTCCTGTGTAGACTGGTACCCGGCAATCAGTCCTTCACAGAGCAGTTGGCATAATATTTTTGAAACTATAAATCAGATGTTCACTTATCTACTACCAGTGTGCCAAAAACTTACTCTTGAACTTAAAATCCAAACTTCTTACCTTTCTTCCGAGGCTATCTCAGTTAGCTTGGGGTCATATTACAAAATACCAGAGACTGGGTGACTTATAAAGAGCAGAAATTTGTTTCTTGCTATTCTGGAGGCCAGGAAGTCCAAGATCAAGGCACTGGCAGATTCAGTGTCTGGAGAGAACCTTCTCTCTGGTTTACCGACGTCATAGATGGTACCTCCTTGTGTGTTCTCATATGATGGCAGGGAGTTCTGGCAGATCCAGTGTCTGGGGAAAACCTGCTTTCTGATTCATAGACGTCGTAGATAGTACCTTCGTGTGTGTTCTCATATGATGGCAGGGTCAAGAGAGCTCTCTGGGGCCTCTTTGAAAGGTCACTAATGCCATTCACGAGGGTCCTGTCCTCATGACCTAATCACTTCCCAAAAGCCCCTCCATTTAGTACCATCACCGTAGGGGTTAGTGTTTCACCATGTGAATTTGGGAGCACCCAGCCTTCAGTCCATGGGGAGATCCCATTTAATCTGACTCTTTCTCCCTCCCTCGACTCCCTTCCTGTCCCCTCCCCCATGCTCACATTACTCTGGCCACACCACCTGCCTCTCTCCTGGATCTCACAGTTTCACCGCCTGGTTCTGGAGCTGCCTGGTCTCTGCCCACAGTGCTTTCCCCATGTTTCCTCGTGACCGGCTCCTCTTAGGATTGAGATCCCGAATGAAGAGCTGCCCCCTCAGAGAGGGCTGCCTCAACCACCCAGTTTACAAAGCTGCCCAGTCACTCTCTGCATTTGAATTAATTTTCTACAGCACGCCCACTACTCTATGACATGTTTATTGTCACTGCATTTTGATTTGGGTTGCTTTTTTTTTTTTTTTTAAGCAGCAACCCTTGTTATCTTGCACAGTTTCCCTGAATCAGAATTCCAGGTAGGCTTAACTGCCTGGATTCTCCGCTCGGGGTCTCCGCAGTCTACAGTCCAAGTATCCACCCAAGCTGGGGTCTCATCTGAGACCAGGGTCCTCATCCAAGATCATGATGCTGTTGGCAAAATTCATTTCCTGCAGTTGTAAGACTCATGAAAGCTTGCTTGTGCAAAGCCAGGAGCAGAGAGAGTCTGTGACTCCTTCCATCTCTGACCTTCAGATTCTTTTTTTTAAATAGACTTTCTTTTTTAGAACAGTTTAGGTTTACGGAAAAATTGAGCAAATAGTACAGTGAACTCACATATCCCCCTTTGCCCTTGAACACAGTTTTCCCTGTTATTAACATCTTATTTTAGTACAATACATTTATTACAGTTAATGAATGTCCATAGTTAGTTGTTTTTATTCCTTTTTCTGTTGTTACTCGATGCCCTTTTTCTGTTTCTGAGTCCCTTCCAAAAATTCCCACTATGTTGTCATGTCTCACTGGGCTCCTTTTGACTGTGACCATTTCTCAGACTTCCCTTGTTTTTAATGACCTTGCCAGTTGAGTATATGAGGAACACTGCGTATTGTGGACACAACAATGAATACTGCGAATTCATGTGTAGTGTGGGATGCTCCTCTGTTGGACCTTATCTGGTTTTCTTCTAGTGATTAGACTGGGTTATGGGTTTGGGGAAGAAAATCACACAGGTAAGGTGCCATTTTCATCACGTCATTTCAAGGGTACCTGCTAGCCCCGTGACGTGTGATGGTTGAGATTACCCTTCATCCCCTGGAGTAAGGAGTATGTGTCAGGCTTCTCCACTGTAAAGTTACTCTTCCGTTTTCTCTGTTTCCATGCTGCCCTCTTTGGAAGGAAGTCAGTAGGCACACCTAAGCAGTTGGGGGCTGTTTCTCCGCCTTTAGGTGAAATAGCTACAGAAACTATTTGGAATTCTTCTGCATTGGAGATGCATCTCTTCTTCCCTATTTATTGACAGTAAAAGCTTTAGTCACTCAGTTGTGTCTGACTCTTTGCCACCCTATGGACTGCAGCCTGCCAGGCTCTTCTGTCCATGGAATTCTCCAGGCAAGAATACTAGAGTGTGTTGCCATTCCCTTCTCCAGAAGATCTTCCTGACCCAGGGGTTGAACCTGGGTCTCCTCCTTTGCAGGCAGATTCTTTAAATTATTTATTCATTTCAGTGTGGACTCATGAATGCTGATTTTATAGTTTGAGTCATAATTCAGTACTCTGTTTACTTTGTTGTCCAGCTGTCCCAGTTTTTTGGCCACTGGGAGCTCTTTCAGTTGGCCCCTGTGCCCTTTGGTATACTCATCAATGTAGGCTTTTGATTTTGCTTTTTGTGAGCACTTCCTTAGTTTTGGGCACTTCAAGGTGCTCCACACTCATCTAGTGTTATTTCCTGCCCTCATCTTAGAACTGACCATTTCTCCAAGGAGCCTGGTTCCTTCTGTTGGAGAATGGTATTGGAAATCAAGACCCGGATACTGGGTGTCTGCAGGGTTTTTTAACATTCCCCAACAACCCCCCCCCAACATAGACATCAGCTCCATGAGCCCCAAAAGCTTATCTGCCTTGTTCTCCAAGGTACCCCCTGGGTCTGAAAAGTGTCTGCAGCCTCTAATATCTGCTGAATGCATGTATCAAAAGAGGGAATTATGTACAACAGAGAACGTGTTTTGTTTTTTCTTGATAGAGCCAGCAGTCCTTCAAGAAATTAGCCTGTCTTATCTTCTGTTCCTGGTCTGACCTTCTCCTCTTCCATGGGGTTTCTTATTCTCATTTTATCTTTATTTGAACAGTCCTGAAGTCTGTCTCAAATTCCTTTTGGATGGAGGGTATGAATTATACATGACCTCAGAAAGAACTTTCTGTCTCTAATTTGGACTCCTAAAAAGTTAGAAATGGAAGGGGGCCTTAGAGACCATCCAGTTCGACCTTCTTGTATTTCCAGATAAGAGGAGTTATGTCGGCTGTCCTAGGTCACAAGGACCTTGATAAAGGTCCAGCAGTTCTGAAAACTTACAAGCCTGAAATGAAAAGGCCGAGGCATGGGTGTCTGGTGGCAGAAATGGAACCAGGGCCCCGTCAGGGATGCCAGCCTGGCTTCTTACAGCTCATCCTGCTCTCTCTGCTTCCAGTTCCCCGTGTGGGAGATCCCCATGACCCCCTGTGCTGTACACGTCTGCCCACAGTGGCATCACTCCGATTCTGTACTTCTAAGCAGATGCCCAGGGACAGGGGAGCCTGGTGGGCTGCTGCCTATGGGGTCACACAGAGTCGGACACGACTGAAGCGATTTGGCAGCAGCAAGTAAATGCCAGTCTCAGAATCTGTCTCCATTCCCTTTCTGTTCCTCCCTTCTCAAAGCACAAAGGGGCACATGGAGGAGACGGTGGCCAGAATTGAGGGCACATGTGCCTATGGGGAGAGGAAGTCATAAAGGTCCTTTTCCTCCCACCTGTGATCAGCGTAACCTTGTCTAACTCCCCAGTCAGTCAGGAGAGCAAAGAGGATGCTCCCAAAGAAGCTCAAGCTATGTACTTTGAGTGACTACAGTTATCTGCAAGCCAGTGATGCTCAGTGACACCCCTCCACCAAGCCCACCAGAGAGCAGTTGTGCGGTAAACCCCCAGATACCCCTCTTCTGATAGAAAAAGACCTTGATAAAGGTCCGACAATTCTGAAAACTTCCCTGGTAGCTCAGCTGGTAAAGAATCTGCCTGCAATGCAGGAGACCTCAATTCAGTTCCTGGGTTGGGAAGATCCCCTGGAGAAGGAATAGGCTACCCACTCCAGCATTCTTGGGCTTCCCTGGTGACTCAGATGGTAAAGAATCCACCTGCAATGTGGGAGACTCGGGTGCAATCCCTGGGTTGGGAAGATCCCCTGGAGGAGGACATGGCAACCCACTCCAGTATTCTTGGCCTGGAGAATCTCCGTGGACAGAGGAGCCTGGCAGGCTGCAGTCCATGGGCTCACAAACAGTCAGACATGACTGAGTGACTAAGCACACACACAAGCCTAAAATGCAGAGCCCAAGGCATGGGTGTCTTGACTGGGTGAATGTGCCTTCCAGGCAGTAAGTGGAGTGGTTTTAGGGATGCTGTGAAGTAGGACAACATCCAAGCTTCCCCCATCAGCCTCTCCCTGCTGTCCTCCCGAGCGCCAGCACTGCTCGGAAATGTGGCTAGGACTGAGTGTCTCTAAGTTCAATAGGAACTGTGTCTCAACATTCGTGACTCATGGTTAAGAGAAGCATGACCACATAAGTTAGATACTATTCTAGGGAGGGAGGATAGAATCAACAAGCCAATGACTTAACACGATGCAAGCTTATAAGAAACCCTCAGCAAATAATAGCTTTTACTCTCCTGTGTAAAGTACTAAAGTGCTAGTGAGTATTACACACGTACCCCAAGTGAATTCCCTTCTAATAGGCAGAAGAGAATCTATAATCTGTCATGACCAACAAGGGCATAAAGCCCAGCTACCTACCTTGCTGAACGGCCTCTATAACTTCAGGTGAGATTTCACTACAACCTCCCAACTCTTCTCTTGACTTCTTGTCTTACAGCCTTTCTCTCACAGTCCTCAGCAGAGATTCACAAACTACTTCATATCCTGGGATATATCTTGCCCTTTGGAAGGTGCATATTTGAATATGTTTTAGCATTTGATGATTGCATTCAAAACAAAGACATTTAGGGGGAGGAGGCACATCGTCAGGAAGATGAGGAAACAACATGCCTGCTTGGCTGATGTGGAACCAGTGGTCAGGACAGTGTAGCTGGGGCTGCATTTTTGCCTTAAGAGTGGAAATAGACTCCAAAGCACGTGCGCCCTTACCACCCAGTGGGACCTCCTCTGTTACAGATTTGCACTTTGGTGGAGAATGGTAAGCAGCCCTGGCTCTGCAAACCCTAATCTGGTCAGTGGAGGCCTTGCCAGAATGGCCTGTCACTTGCCCATCAAGCACTCAACACAGCCACACCACTACACATCATCCAGGGCAGATGCAAATTCATGCATTGCTTCCGTTGTCTTACCTGTAACACAAGGCTAATGATAGTACCCATTTGAGGCATAGTTGTGAATATTATAGAGTTAACTCATATAAAAAGGTGCCATTGTTCTCAATAAATTTCTAGACCTTAGTATTTTCACTACTGAGATGCTCCTTTTTTTTAAAACGACTACCTTCAGGGACGCTTTGCTTTAAGTAGTCCCATGTCACCACCACCGCCAACAGCATGCAAAGATACACACACCACAGGGTGGTGAAGATGAAATTGTTGAACAGATATTATTTCTCTGGCTAATCACCACCCTACTCATGCATTCATTCAATATTGATTGCCTGTACTATGTGCCAGACACTGATTAAGACCTTGGGCTGTGGTAGGAAATAGGATCAAGTCCTCAGGAACCTTGCATTCTAGCTAGAGAAACAGACAAGAAGCAAGTTCCATAAAGTAAATACATGATCTGATATCAGGGGGTGAGAACAATGGAGAAAAATTAAGCTGGGAGGGAGATGGAGAGTTCTGGGAGGCCATCATTGTAGGTGAAGGGCCAGTGGGCGGGAACAGCAGCCCCTCAGGGTGGTTATGGTGAACAGAGATGTGAATGAAGGGAGGATGCTGAGCCATGGGAAGACTCAGGAAAGATTAGTCCCTGCAAGAACAAACAGCAGGTGTAGAGGACATCCTGGGATGGGGATGAGCTTCTGGGGTCTGAAAAAGCTGAGCAAGCAGGGAGAATTGTGCCAGGAGCAGAGTGAGATAGAGATACGCCCAAAGCAGGGTGGATGGTGTAGGGCCTTGGAGGTCACGGTCTGGGCTTGATTGATTTTGCCTTACCCTCTGTCTATTTCATAGATTGCTCTGGGCTTCTCCCGTCAGCGATCATTGGATATTGTGTGACATTTATCAGTGGTCTGGCTTCCTTTGGGGGTACCTGCATCTGGGGCTTCTTCAGCCTGCCATGCCCAGTTCCAGTGAGTAAGGGCATGATGTCTATGCCTGAGGTGGCCAGGTTAGGGTAGGAGGACGGTCATGTACCCCCTGAAGCTGCTGCATTGCCACACACATGGTAACATCCTTCCCCTCCCACCGGGACCAGCTCCATAATTTGTGAGGACCAGGGTAAAATGAAAACTTGGACCCCTTTGTTGTTCATTGTTCAGTAGGTCAGTCGTGTCTGACTCTGTGCGACCCCATGGACTGTAGCACACCAGGCTTTCCTGTCCTTCACCATCTCTCAGAGCTTGCTCAAACTCATGTCCATAGAGTCGGTGATGCCATCCAACCATCTCATCCTCTGTCGTCCCCTTCTCCTCCTGTCTTCAGTCTTTCCCAGCATCAGGGTCTTTTCCAATGAGTCAGTTCTTCGCATCAGGGTGGCCAAAGTATTGGAGCTTCAGCTTCAGCATCAATCCTTCCAATGAATATTCAGGACTGATCTCCTTTAGGATGGACTGGTTGGATCTCCTTGCAGCCCAAGGGACTCTCAAGAGTCTTCTCCAACACCACAGTTCAAAAGCATCAATTCTTCAGCGCTCAGCCTTCTTTGTGGTCCCCTTATTCAAACATTATTAAGAATTTCAAGATGGCGACAGCAGAATATTAAAGCCAGCACACAGCTGCTCATGTCACAGGCCCCCAAGCCATCTCTGCCTGCAGCATCTCCCCACACCGAGACTCCCCAATCCCAGGACACCACAGCCTTTTGCTACAGAGGTTCCCAGAGAACTTGAAAACTTAGGTCTCCTCCCTTTTCTACATGCAGCTGCCCTCTTCCCTAACTGAGGCCAAGTCTGCTGGGCTGAAAATCACCCCTTGCCCTTTGATGACTAGATAATCATGCAGAACAAGTGTTCCCCCTTCCCTCACATCAAAAGCTGGCTTTCCAAACATTGCCGACACAAGCTGCTAATAAGACGTGGTGGAGTGTATTGCCTACTGCCAACAGGGAGAGGAGCATCTTCCAAAACTGACAGGGTCTCTGACTGGGGAGGTAAGGTCGGAATTTATTGAGACTTGGAACCTTGGTGTAAGACCTTTATTTCTATGCAGGTCTTTGATTAAGATTGGGTGAGAATATTGATAACATCCCAGATCGATGAAAACAGCAGGATTGAAAAAGCCTTAGCACTCATGCTTTCTGTTGATGCTTTAAATGGAAGAGTTGATGGATCGCCCATGTGTGCATGCTAAGTCGCTTCACTTGTGTCTGATTCTTTGCAACCCTGTGGACTGTATAGCCCACTAGGCTCCTCTGTCCATGGGGTTCTCCAGGCATGAATACTGGAGTGGGTTGCCATGACCTCCCTCCTCCAGGGGATCTTCCCAACCCAGGGATCAAACCCATGTCTCCTGTGTGTCTCCTGCATTGCAGGCAGATTCTTTACCTGCTGAGCCATCAAGCAAGAACTGATGGATCTTTTGGGAAGCTCCTATAATGCAGTTCAACCCCTTGCATGGGCAGGGCAGACCCAGAAGTGTCAAGGTCTAAGGAAGGGAACAGCAGGGTTAGGTTACTACAGATGGTAAAGGGTGGTTGTGATGCATTGTCTAGGCTGAGTCTGGGTGGACGATTTGGGGTCCCACTCAGGATGAGTGATTTCTCCACAACCCTGGTGCCTACCTCCACCAACACAGACATCCACAGATATAGCCCAGACTCAGGCTGGGACCCTGACAGCCTGTCTTTCCTGGTTAGAAATACTAACAGGACTGCCCCAAACTGGGGTCTCTTGCTTCCAGACAATGGGCCATCAGCAAGAATGGGTCAGGGAAGGGCAACCAAGAAGAGTGGGGGGTTGACGCAGGTAAGCTGGAAAACCATCTCTCTCCTGGAATCGTTGTCGAGAAATAAGAGATTTCTCCAATAGCCTTTCCAGTGGGAGCAGAAAGACCCAGAAAGTGGTGGCAACACCACAGAGCTTGATTGCCATGGAAACTGAGGTAATTTCTAAAGCAGCCTCAAAAGCCTCCCTCCCTGTGGTTCTTCTAGGATGTTCTTACAGAGGTGTGCAAGCTTCAGAGAAAGGGAACTTGGCTGCCAAGCTCCTGCCTCTTGAAATCAGTCATCAATCAAAGAAAAATGCTCATTCCTGGAGTAAATGCACAGACCCCTCCTGTCGGCCTTAAAAGCTGCTCCCCAGAAACAGTGACGAGGGAGGCACTGGTGGAAGTGATGAATGGCCTCTCTCCAGTCCTGGGTGCAGAGAGGAGAATGAGGACCCGGAAAGGCGGCATCAGAAATATCCACACCCAGGGAAGGCGGGGAGGAGGTTCCAGCCTCGAGAGGCTCCTGTCACCCCTACTGCTTGGATGTCTATGATGCACAGTGTGTACAGGGTTGGAGGGCTTCCCAGGTGGCACTACTGGTAAAGAACCTGCCCACCAACGCAGGAGGCATAAGAGACATGGGTTCAATCTTCCTGGGTCAGGAAGATCCCCTGGAGGAAGCTATGGCAACCCACTCCGGTATACTTGCCTGGAGAATCCCATGGACAGAGGAGCCTGGTGGGCTATACAGTCCCTGGGGTCGCAGAGTTGGATACAGCTGAGCACACACGCACACCACACCAAGAATCATAATGTAATCAGACATATTAAGCCATATTGGAAATATTTCCGCAACAAATTCTAACTCAGTTCAAAAAATATTTCTGTGAGCACACATAGTGCTTTAAAAATTGAGTAAACATAGGTCTTACTTTAAGGAAGTTTATTTTCTATGTTTTCAATAGAGAGTAGAGTGGGTTCAATCCCTGGGTCAGGAAGATCCCCTGCAGAAAGGAATGGCTACCCACTCTAGTATTCTTGCCTGGAGAATCCCATGGACAGAGGAGCCTGGCGGGCTACAGTCCATGGGGTCACAAAGAGTTGGACACGACTGAGGCAAATTAGCACGTACGCACACATGTACAGGATTGCTCAAGGTACCAGACACAGGGAAAACATCCCAGACCAGACACAGGGGCACCCTGAGGTAGGCTGAGAGGACGTCACCAACAGGTGAGCTGGGGTGTGTGCACAGTAGGACCCCAGCCCCCTCTGGGGACCAGAGGGGTGATCTGGAGAAGCAGCCCAGGTCAGAGATCTGGGGGCTGGGCCAGGCAGCCCCCACAGTGCAAAATCAGGCACACCTTGGGCTCAGGGCTACACCCCTCCACCACCCTTCACCTCACTGTGAATGATGACCCCTGTGGGTAGAGGTGGGGAGGAGCTTAGCAAGCCCAAACCAGTTGCTATCTACATTGTCCCACGATCTGCTGGTGATGGCCTTGAAGGTCTAGGAGGTGCTGGTGGGGGAGTGATTCTTGGGAAACCTGAAAGCATGATACTGGAGAAGGTTTGTGAAGATGGCCCCAGAGGTGTTAGTCAACTCTGCTCTACTGGACATGCTTCTTCATCCAACAGAACTAGGGCTTTGGGGACAGATGGGGAATGACTCGCTTTTTGTCTCCAGGTATAAAATACCTGATGGCTCAGGGGTAAAGGAGGCACCTGCAATACACAAGACACGGGAGGTGTGGGTTCAATCCCTGGCTCAGAAAGATCCCCTGCAGAAGAACATGGCAACCCACTCCAGTATCCTTGCCTGGCAAATCCCATGGACAGAGGAGCCTGGCAGGCTACAGTCGATGGGATCACAAAAGAGTCAGACACGACTGAGCGACTAAACAAACAGAAAAATAATTAGAGAATGAGTGCCTGTGTAGAGCGTTTCTTTCCCTGATGTTCTGGAAGTTTCCTGATTTTAAATATGTTTTGCTCTTATCAGATCATGTCTCATACCATGTGTCTTGATTTAGGGTTTGGAAAATACCCTCACCCCATCTATAGGAGCTATCAGAGCATCAAGGATGTCTAAGATGTGGTTGTGAGAGAGGAGAGCCCATTCCCCACTTTAGTGAACCATTGGAATCTGCCCAATGTTCATAATTCATTAAATAAACAACCCCTTAAGTACCTGCTAAGTACTTAAGGATAGAAAATATGGTACTATGGAGGATAAAAAATAAAGCTTCTGCCTGCCTGGGAGTTGCCCATGATCTTAGAGTAGAGTCAGACACCTAGACCAGTTTGTCTGATAAATGAGCCATTTCCCTCTTCAGGACTGACAACTTTGCAATGCAAAATATTAAAAACAAGAGAATTCTGTGTCATTTCAGCAGTAAGGAGGATGAGGACTTCTTTGATATACCTGTCTACCGTTCTTGGGAAAGGAGGGTGCTGCTCACCCAAAATGAAAGTGAAAGTCACTCAGTCGTGTCTGACTCTTTGCAACCCCATGGACTGTAGCCTGCCAGGCTCCTCTGTCCATTGGATTCCCCAGGCAAGAATACTGGAGTGGTTAGACATTTCTTCCTCCAGGGAATCTTCCCGACCCAGGGATCAAACCACAGTCTCCTGCTTTGCAGGCAGATTCTTTACTGTCTGAGCTACCAGTTCATTCTCAGTCAGGTGACAATTTTTAGTTCACAGAGCTCCAAAGGCAGGGGAAGTTCCCATTTGACCTTCAACATCCCACACACCACCACCCCTAGAGAACAGGTGGAAGAGGTAGTGAGGAAGGGAAGAGCTCACTTGTTGGAGCATCAGTGTTGTGTCAATGGCAGATGCTGTCCAAACGTTATTTTCCTTTCATCTTTCTGGCAGTCCTTAAGGTTGGCATTACTATGCTGATTTTGTACATAATGAACTTGTCCCACAGATCCAAGAAACAAGTTTAGAGTCATGCAATTAAGTAAATGGTGGAGCCTTAATCTAAGGTCTTCAGATCGATGCCCCCTCTTTCTTCTCTGTTCCTGGAACATGTGGGAGAAAAGAAAAGGGTACCGGGCAAGGCCACCTGGGATGAAGAAGGAGGCATAAGAAGTGAAGCAGAAGGCAGACGCAGGCTCACCCACAAGCTTTCATTAGTGTCTGGAGGCCAGAGGGGTCCTCCTCTCCCCCACTTGCAAGGGGCAAGTAGATGTCCCTTTCGGTAGGACAGGAGAAAGATGGGTAGAGAAGACCTTAAGGGCCACCCAAGCAGAGTGATCAGTGGGGACTGTGGGTGCCCAGAGAAAGGGAGCCTCTCTCTCCTGGGGACTCAAGGGCAGCCTCACAGAAAGGCTCAGGATTGAGGCTGTGGGAGGAATTCAGTAAACTCACCCCTTCAAGGGCTTTTCATGTCCATTTATCAAATGAAACTGCTCCTAGGCTTGGAGTTGGCCACTCTTCAGGAGCAGTCCATCAAGTCTTTATTTATTCATTCTGGTTTAGGATTTCACATGTCATTAATACATTTCCGTTCTTATATATCTCTATGTAACTAACTCTCTTGTGAATGAAGCAAAAAAAAAAAAAAATCCCTTTCATCGTTTAAAAAAAAAAATGCTTAAGCAGCTTTGTTTCAAGTTAAGTGTAAATTTAATATGTTTTTTGAACCCATAATTTTGGCCCTGGGGAGGAAGGAATCTGGTAGCTGTGTCCTTCCTACTACACCCCACCCCCACCCCATCCCCGCCAACAAAACCCAGGAATACCTTAAAGATTCTACCACCCTCATGGGCTACAATTTATTCTAAATAATAAATTAAAATATTCTCTCCCATTTAACTCTTAACATTTTCAACTGAAATCACATTTCCCAGAAGCCTCTGGGTCACAGATTTCTAGGGTCTTTGAGTTAGTACAGCCAAGGGCAGTGGGATGGCATTCTCTTTATCTCAGCATTCCCATCTGGGCCTGTAAAGTAGGAAACTTCTCTCCTCTCTTTAGAAGGATACCAACTCTACCTTAAAAAAAATATATTGATTTTATTTATTTATTTGGCTGTGCTGGGTCTTAGTTACGGCATGTGAAATCTTTAGTTGTGGCATGCAGTCTCTTAGTTCTGACATATGGGATCTAGTTCCCTGACCAGGGATCGAGCCTGGGCCCCCTGAATTGAGAGCACAGAGTTTTAACCACTGGACCACCAGGGAAATCTCCCCACCTCTACCTGTTAAGGCCCTGCTTCCTAAAGGAGAAGAGGTGACTGACTTCTGATTGGTGAGGTTGTCAGAGGAGACTGAGCTCCTGGGCCCAGGAGCATCTGAGTTGTCTGCTTTTGCTTGACCTCTTTAGTGGCCAGCATTCCCGGGATCAAGGCCCACCACCCAGGCCAGCATCAGGAGGCCACATTGGAGGCCTATTTTTCTTTCTTTTTCTGGCCCACCAGTGTGAGTCACTTCTTGGTGAGTGTATCTCTCTGCAGAACCAAACATTCCTTAGGGAAACTATCCTAAAATGTCAGCCTAGCAGGGGAAAGTATTACTGAGCTTGATGGTGGCCAGGAGCCAAGCCACAGTCGCCATACTTGCTTTAACAGTAAAAAAAACCTGATATCTTCTGTCCTCTTTACCTTCTTTCTGGGACTTTCTTCTCATCAGAGTTTGAATTCAGAAAATGAAGAGAGGTAAATAAGAGTAAATTCCCTAAATCTCCCAGACATGAGTGGAGCTAAAAGGGTTGCTAGGTACAGGCCCACTCACAAGCCAGCAGCACTGTGGGGAGGAGCCTGCTGATGGGCAGGGGTCCATACTGAGCTCCCCTGGGGCTTCTGACAACCAGGTCACTCTGCCCACTAGGTTTGGTTTCTGGCCTCCTGAGAAGCTACCAAAAGTCTTATTGAAAGAGAGCTGGTGTTCTAGGTCTTGATTCCTTTCCTTTCTCAACCAAAACATCCTGATCCTCATGGAAAACTCATGTCCCTCTAGAGGAAGTCACCCTTCAACCCAACATAGACCAGAGTGAAGTTATGTGTGGACTGTGATCGGTTTTCCTAGTTATCTGGAGAAGTCAGCCATGAGATTTTTATTAATTAAGCCATGAGTCTGAGGGTCACCCAGAACCTCTTTATGGCCATTTTAATAATGATAGGCCCTCTTCTCCCAATCTCACTATCTAGTAGATAAATCTTACTTAAACACCACCATGTATAGGGTCTTGTTGGGGAAGAGAAGAGCTTCTCTGCTTACATTGCTTACAGTCCAGCTCCAGAGACAGTACCCATGCACGTGAAAGAGCTGGAATGAGAGAAAACAAGTCACAAAAGCATGGATTTGAATCCTGGCTCCAGTACATAGCAGCTGTGTGATCTTGGGCAATTTACTTAACCTCTCTGTGTCTTACTTTCCCTTTCTAGACCTCATAAGGTTTTGCTTTGAGGATTCAAAGAACTACCATTTGTAAAGCTTTTGGAACAATGCCTATCATATCATGTGGAAGTGAAAAGTGAAAGTTGCTCAGTCGTGTCTGACTCTTTGCAAACCCCACTGACTGTATGGAATTCTCCAGGCCAGAATACTGGAGTGGGTAGCTGTTCCCTTCTCCAGGGGATCTTCCCAACCCAGGGATCAATCCCAGATCTTCTGTATTGCAGGTGGATTCTTTACCAGTTGAGCTCCCAGGGAAGCCCATCATATTATAAATAGTACAAATAAGTGTTTGATTCATATAAAGCTGTATATGTGTTCAGCAACCCAGTGGTGGGGTAACAGCATGCCCAAATCACTTGGGTACAGGTTTTCATTTCAAGGGAGGGCCAAGCCAAGCTGACAGATGTGCCGTGCGTGTAGAAACATAAACCAAACCAGGTGGCAGGCTCTCCTGATCTTCTGGCTACCGCCCCAAGCCTCTCTCTTCTTCTGCTAATGATCATGGCATTGGCTTGGATCAGATGGGGCAGAAGCCAGAGCGCCAATTTCTTCCAGACACTTAAACAGCTGGGTCCCTATCCTTCTACATTTCAAATCAAGGCCATTTTGAGCTGAGCCTCATATGCATGCTGATGGCGAATAATGACATCTGATGGTCTCATTCACCAGCCCTTCTGTGCATGTCAGGAAGTAAGAACCAGCATCTTCTCTCCAGGTGGCTAATGTCTGACAAAATAAGTGACAGCAAGTCCTAGAACAATTCAAAGAGAATGGTACCTTTTTGTCCTAATACCTAGAGTCACAGGATCACTTAATCAGAAGAATCTTGGAGATCTGGTCTACCCCCTATATTCTGTGTTCAAGGAGATCATAGCCAAGAGAGATGAGGTGATTTAATCCACTTCTTGGGAAAGAATGGAACCAGAACCTGGATTTTCTGATTCTTGATGGAGTTGTCTTTCCATGAAGCTACATCCTGGTCAGTAGCAGGTCTCCTCCCAGGAAGCTGGTGCAGGCTGACCCTGAGGGACCTCTGGGTGGGCCAGGAGAGTCTCATGATGACCAAGACAGTGACTCAAACACAATGAAAGATCAGTTTGTACTGGGCTTCATGCTGGCTCGGTGGGTGGGAGGAGGGTGGGGTGAGGTGGGATGGGGTGTGAAGATGAGGCTTTCTCTTGTATCTACTTAGGAAGATGACAGGTAGAGAGACCAGAGAAGTATAGTTTCAGAGATGGCCTGCAGGAGGTTTTGTATGCCTTCAAGCATCGTCCCCAGTAAGAAACCCAGGGCAAGGTTGCCCTCTGCTCTAGAGGTTCTCAAAGTTTGCTCCGTGGACCATTGTTGTCCACCGGAAGGCATTGGCTTAGAAAGAGAAGAAGAGGAAAAGCAGGAGCAGGAAGATGGCATGTTCTAAGTGGCCTTCTGCTTGGAAGCTCACTATTCACAGCTTGAGACTGTTCCTTTCTGCACAGCTGTGGTCGCCACTCTCAGTCTAGTTAAGAAGCCAGTTGGATCCACTAACTCTCAGCTCTGAACCAAGGCCCCAGATGGATAGGAAGCTGCAAAGATTCACATTGAGAAAAATGTGATGCTGTACTCTTGCTTCATTTGCCCTCTAGAACTCTCTTTCCTGTCCTATTTGGAAAGCTCACAGCTCACCACAGACTACCAGACTCAGATCTTCCCAACTTTTCATTCCTTGAGGTGTGGAATATCCAAGGCCAGTGGGCAAGAGTGGAGTGGGCCAGTGGTTGCTTCTTCTGGAGGATGCTGTTTTTTAAGGGGGCCAATGGAAGCCAATATGATGAATAGCATTCGGGTGTTTCCACAATCAAATAGTTTGAGGCTTTACAACAAAATCAGGTATTTGCTCTGTTCCTTATACCTTGGAACCTTCAGCAGATTATTTAATTTGGAATTACTACGTGAATTATATAATTTATAGGATTTATATATACATATACGATTTGCATAAATATATGTAACCTCAATATGTAACCTCACAGCAACTTCAAGAGGTACAGAAGATACAAAAGCTGAGACTTGGCTTGAGTCAAGTGCAGCTGCCTGAATTTAATCATTGTGATTACAGAATGACTTCCTCGGGAGAAAGAATGGTGGTGGTGTTTTAACCAAAGAAGAAAGAAGGGGGAACTTCCCTAGTGGTCCAGGGGCTAAGACCCCACACTCCCAGTGCAGGGGACCCGGGTTCAATCCTGGTGGGGGAACTAGATCCCACCTGCTGCAACTAAGACCTAGTGCAGCCAAATAAATACATTTTTTAAAAAAAAAAGAAGAAGGAAAAGTGTTCTGTGTAGACTAAAAACAGTAAGAATATAGCTCTCTCAGTCCCCTAGGCAATAGGTGTTTAATAAATGAATTTTGTAATTTAGTAAATGGGATAGCTATAAATGCCGCCTCTGCATCCCAGAGAAACCAGGATCAGAGCTTCTGTAGCACTCATAAAAGGTCCCCACCTCATGTCACCTAGCGATTTCCAACCCTTCTCTGAAGGCTGCTTCCTTTTACCCCTCCTGGTTGAGCACAAGCTTCATTGCAAGCCCACCAATGTCAGGATGTAACCCCTGGTGGGTACTGAAACCACTCTGAGCCCCAAGATAAGTTCTGTTACCAAGATGGGTCTCAGAACTGTATTCTGAGATCTTCCAGATCCCATGGTTTGAGTTCCAACAAAGCACGCAGAACTAAGGCTCTTGAGTGAGCACTTTGTCTGGTCTCTGCTGAGAACAAGTGCTTCCCGGCTTGGCACCTGCCCTTCGATGGGGCCAGGAGAGAATGGAGCAGGCGATGGAGATGAAAAGCAGCGAGCACAATTTTTCTTGTCCTCAAGAACAATTTTTCTTCACCGTCACTTAAAGCCTTCCCTTTCTAATATTATACTTTACCTATAGAAAGCAATTTTAACTTCTCTAAGCTTTTCCACATTTATTATTATGGCTCTGCAAAATAATCCTGCAGAGAGGGTATTATTCTGATGCTGAATTTCTATAGAAACAAAAATGCTTCCTGAAATCCAAGGCACCCATTGAAACACAAGGTAGGTAGGCACGGACCTGTGTGGGCATGCGCGCACACACGCGCGCACACACACACACACACCCCTCACCAGCCACAACACACACACACACACCCCTCACCAGCCACAACACACACACACACACCCCTCACCAGCCACAACACACACACACACACACACACACACACACACACACACACACACACACACACACACACACACACACACACACACACACACACACACACACACACACACACACACACACACACACACACACACACACCCTCACCAGCCACAAAATGATTTAGGAGAAATGAGAGTGGGAAGGCCAGCCATGGTATCTCTTTTATTCCCTTCTGTCTTTCCAAGTCCATATTTTCACTTAAAATTTCCATAGCCATTTCCTCCAGTGTTACGGATTTACTGCTCAGAGCTGTGTGTAATACAAAAGGAGACAGTGCTGCCCTGCCAGCTCTGGAGGAAGTTACAGTGTAGCTGAACAGAAACTAAAACAGGGACCAAGAGAAGGTTCCTATCCCTAATTGTCCGATTGCCTGTTCCTGATGGAAAATGTTTTAAGGATTCTGAAACAAATGTGGACTATCTCGTGGCGGGCATACTCAGAGAGGACTTCTTGGGAGATTCGGGACTTAGATTGGGCCACGAAGGAAAAGGGCCAGGACAGCTGCCAGGACTCTGTGCAGACTGGTCAGAGGGTGGAAATGGCAGAGTCCAGTCTAGGAGATGGGACAGTGGTCTCTGACCTTAGTTCCCATCCTTACATTTGAACCCACTGACGCTCTCTTCCCAAGAAAGAAAAGGCTCTGTCTTGGGTGTGGAGGTCACCAGTGAACTTGTGATCAAATCTAACATACACCCAGAAGAATTAAGTGTTTTGATGGGACTGAGTGGGAGTAAATGTCAACGCATAGATGAGGGAGACGAGATGGAGAAGAATCCACCTGATGCCCAGCAGCTATCATTTTGTGTGGCTGGGTTTAGAAGCCTGTTTCAGCTATCAGGTGGCTGTCAAGTCTGGTAAGTAAGTAAGTGTTAGTCGCTCAGTCATGCCCAACTCTTTGCTACCCCATGGACTGCAACCCACCAGGCTCCTCTGTCCATGAGATTTTCCAGGCAAGGATACTGGAGTGGGTTGCCATTTCCTTCTCCAGGGGATCTCCCCAACCCAGGGATTGAACCCAGGTCTCCTGCACTGCAGGCAGATTCTTTACCGACTGAGCTACAAGGGAAGCCCAAGTCTGGTAACATAGCCTTGTTTTATCACGTATAGTAAACGTTCTGTTAATAAACCAATTATTATATATTCACCTGTTGTATCAGAGACAGAGGAGCCTGGTGGGCTAGAGTCCATAGGGTCTCAAAGAGTCGGACATGACTGAAGCGACTTAGCAGGCCTGTTGTATCAGATCACACGTGCTGCCAAAACAAAAACCCACACAGTGGGTAGCTTAAACAAGAGAAATTCGTTTTCACACAATTATGGAAGCTGGAAGTCCAAGATCAAGGTCTCTGAGGCCTCTCTCCTAGGCCCGCGGATGGCCTCCTCTTGCCGCCTCTTCCCATGGTCTTCCCTTTGTGCACGAGGCTGTATCGTGTCTCTTTGTGTGTCCTAATCTCTTCTTACAAAGACTCCAGTCACACTGGCTCGCACCTGCTGCTGGTGCTCAGTTGTGTCCAACTCTTTTGACCCCATAGACTGGGATTTCCCAGGCAGGAAGACTGGAGCGGATTGCCATTTCCTTCTCTAGGGCATCTTCCCAACCCCAGGATCAAACCCACATCTCCTGTAGCTCCTGCGCTGGCAGGAGGATTCCTTACTACTTATGCTGCCTGGGAAGCCTCATATTGGCTTAGGGCCCACCCTAAGATCCTCATTTTAACTTAATTAGCTCTTCCACAGCCCTATCTCCAAATACAGTCACACTCTGAAATATTGAGGGATTAAGCCTTCAATAATTTATGAGGACACAATTCAGTCCATGACTCCTGTGTTTCCAGATTTGGTGGCCACCCTGGAGATATGGAAAAACCAAGGGATGAAGCTCCAAGTTATATCATAGTAATGTGGAAGCTTTTCTTTACAGCCAATGGCAACCCAGCTGAACCAGCCAGGCCCTTTCGTCCCTCGAGCTGGGGATGTGGCATGACTGTGACACCATCATGACCGGACAGAGACCAGCCTTGCAGCATGCAGACACAGCCTCGGGGATACAGACTCTGCTTGCCCCGGGGGTGTGGTGGCATTCACGTGGCGACTCTGCCCAGAGCAGCTGCAGGGTGTGGAGAATAATGGATGGTTCTCTCCTAACTCAGGGCCCCATCCCCTGCAGCGTGTTCTCCCTCAGAGCCTGCCACCACCCCCCTGCCTCATCCCAGTGAACCCCTAAGGCACCTTGGCTGTAAAGCCCCATGTGACCTGCCTGCTGCCTGCTGCTGACGCAATGGTGTATAATTCAGCAGTGATTTATATTCCATGCAGGTCTGAGCAAAGCTATAAAGCACTCTCGAGAGCCAAATGCTGCTGAGGCGTCTCATCTAAGCAGAGGAAGGGTTTGTGTACATCAGCTTCGCGGGATGCAGAGCACTGTGAGAGGAGGAGGGAACCTTCTTCTGTTTGCTGATTTGCTTCTTTACGGATTTCCAAATCAGAGAGGGGCGGAAGGGGGAGGGCTTTAGGGAGGACTTGGGCTGCTCCCTCACCTCCCTGACACACACGTCCACGAGGGCACATCGGCACAGACTGGGGTCAGGACAGAGGCGCTCTGAGTGCCATAGCAACAAGGCACCCCGCAGGGGTCAGGGATACACAGATGTCACTCCTTACTCCCAAGAGCAGAAAATGTCGCCCAGATGGATTTCTGGCCCTGGAAAGCTGCAGAAATTCTACTCCAGTGAAGTTTTGGGTGCAACTTGGTCACAGAAGGAATAGCTATTTGGGAAAAATGCCTGTGCACACAATATGAGACCGCCCTGCATTCCTGTGCAAACCGAACCTTCGCCAGGCCCTCGGTTTCCTAGGCGATGGCTTCTTGAATTAGTAAGAGCACTTCCACCGCCTCGCCCGAGGCTGCAATTTCAATGCTATTTCTCCACAGGGTTCATGGCTGTGGGGTTCCTGCTGAGGCTTCTCTGACAATCCCAGAAGGGAGTGGAAACACGTGTTCTCCTCTCTCCTCCTGTGGATGCTAAAGCAGCAGTCGCACAGGAGGCCCCATCCCACCTGCCTTACATACCTGCAGCCACTGCACTGAAGTGGCCTGAGCAGGGGTCGATACCAGAACTCTGAATATCAGCTTAAAAATATCTTAGTAATCAGCCTTCCAGCTGGTACTGGGTTTGGGTTCAAACCATTTGAGGGCTGCAGAATAAGTGATCCCTGGTGACATTTCATGGTTGCAAACGAATTAACTGCCCCTAAACAATGCTCTCCCAGTCTGGCATTTCTTAACATGGCAACCCATCCAGAGATCCAATTTTCTGTGCTTCAGGCATTAGGTTTTCTGTAACTTACAAGTGAGGAGTCCCAGGTGGTGCTAGTGGTAAAGAACCTGCTTGCCAGTGTAGGAGACTTAAGAGACACAGGTTCAGTCCCTGGGTCAGGAAGATCCCCTGGAGGAGGGCATGGCAACCCACTCCAGTATTCTTGCCTAGAGAATTCCATGGACAGAGGAGCCTGGTGGGCTACAGTTCATAGGGTCCCAAAGAATTGGGCGTGACTGAAGCAACTTAGCACACGCATGCAACTTACAAGTGAGGATTCATTTTTGTAGTCAGTGCAGTATCACCAATGGGCCCCAGGGTGCAGGGCAGGAGGGAACCTGTAGGAAGGGTGACCAGTGTGTCCCACTTAGCCCAGGTCTTTCTCATTTTAGGACCAGAAGTCACACTTCCCAGGGACACACCCTCTACCCCACCAACTCCCAGACAAGCTGGGGTGGTTTATCACCCTGCTAAGGAAGAAGGACTTTGAAAGAAAAAAGTCAGAAACTTAAGGATTTTGGAGGAAGTGCTGGGAATCTGTGTGTAGCCAAGCTAGTACCTGGAACATACATGTCCCCTGAGGATTAGGACACATCATTGCATAATATGTGATACCACAGACTATCACATAATCCTGTGACTCAGTCATGTTCTGGTGGTGGTTCAAGTTGGAGGAGAGGGTGAAGTGGCCAGAAAGGGTGCAGGGTCCATGGAGAACTGGGGGAGCCCCAAACCTGAAAAGACAAAGGAGGAAATAGAGAGGGACCTCGAGGGAGAGGGGACCAAGCCTGGCTCTAGGGGCAGTTTGGAAACTTAGAGAAGAGAGAGCCTAGCAGGAAGAAGCTGTCAAACAGCCAGGAAACTAAAAGTAGGGAGAAAGCTAGAATCTGGTATTTGGCGACCAGAGAGCCATTAATTAGAGATGGCTGCACAGCGAAGCAGGTGGGTGAGAAAGCTGTACTTGGTGTTGAAACAAGGAGTCGGCCTTCTGGACATGAAAGCTGTTTCCTCTGTCTCACCCTCACTAAGCCTCAGCTGTGTCTAGAGTGGGGATGCTAGGGGGACTGGAGGCGCGATGCAGTGATTCCACCCTCTCCCCTTCCAGCCAGGTGCTGGCGGGACAGGCAGACAAGAGTGACCAGGGCCAGGCCATAGGTTGCCAGGTGACATCGTGGGTGTGATTCCTAACCGTGCTCCAGATGGGGCTGGTCATCCAGGGAAGCAGATGCTGTGTGTGAATCAAGAGCAAGCATTTATGTTTACAGATATCACCGTTACACACCTTGGCCCTGCCTTCCTGCTCGCAGGTGGAGTTTGCAAGGAGGGACTCTAGAGGGGTCTGGAGGACACATCTGCGTCAGCGAGTCTTGTTAGCACCAACTCTCAGGCTGTGGGAATCTGGGGTGGCGTTGTTCTCGTCTAACTGGGCTCCCTGAGCTCTGAGTCCAAACGAGTGAGAGTCTTGCTGCAGAAAGGGTAATTAGGTTTCATTTCTTCTTCAGACCAGCTGCAACTGACCAGTTAGGGCCAGCTGCCTGGAGGGCACGGCTGAGTAGGAGTCTGAGGTCCCTTCCAGGACCAGCAGGAATGAGGGTTGAGATTGATTAGCTATTTCTGCCAAAGGCATGGACTTGAAACTATTAGAAGGGCCATTGAACTTTGCTGTCCAAAGCACAGTTCCTGTAATGACAGACCTTACGGGCCCCTTGTGAATGGACAAGGCTAGTGCTTTTCAAAAATGTTTAGATCAAATGAAACTTCACGTGGAAACAGATCAAAGCAGGGCTTGTCCTGGCCAAAGAGAGGAGAGAGGGCTGGGAGTCTCTTTACTCCCTCTTCCTTCCCAGGGGCAGTTCCAGAGGCACTGCAGTGGCACAGGGTTTGAAAATCCCTGGAGGAGGGACTGCTTTAGGAGAGGCCTAGGGAGGGTCTCTCTGAGAGGATGGAACTGGAGTTGAGATCCCAGAAGATCTCAAGAAGAAGGCCATTTTAGTGAGAGAACAGCAAGTGCAAAGGCCCTGTGGTGAGGACAGGCTTAGCCCGTTTGAGTCACAGAATGTTCTCTCGTGTGACTGGTGTACTGGGAGTCTGGGGATCAAGCTGAGAGATGAAGTCAAGTAGGTAGGAAGCATCCACCCAGGTGAGGCCATACAGGCAGGGTAAAGAGGTGGGCTTTGAATTTTTTAACATATGGCTGGAAGAAGAAGGTGGAGCATCACTGACCTGCTACAGAGGTTCTGTGGGAAGTGATGAAAGCCTGGCTGGGATGACAATGGTGAGCATTTCAGAAGTCAGAGGCATGATGGGAATGGGGTACAGACATGCCTTTTCAACTCAGCCTTAGAGACCAGGACCCTGGGGCGCTGGGACTGAAGGAAGGATGCTCTCTAGGCCAGGTGAGAACCCCCTTCTGTTTATTGCCTGCAGACACCCTGTTCCTTTTTCAAGACCCTGCTTCCTCTGGGAAACCTCCCCTGGCCCAGGATAGTTGTCTCTTACCATTTACTTCTGGGTATTATTCCTTCTTTTCCTAAAGATGACTCGATATAGGAGGGACCTTCTAGCTATCTGCTCCAGCTCTCTGATTTACCGATGAGGGTACCAACTGTTCAGAGCGGATGCTAAACTCAGGCCCTTTAATCCCCCATCTGGCGCTATTTCCACTTCATCCTCAGCTTTTCATTTTTGTCTGTCTCCCATCCCCAACGAGATTATAAGATTTTTTTTCATCTTTTTATTTTAGATTTAATTAAAAATTCTCAAGAACAGTGATCCTATCTTATTCTCCCTTTTATCCCTCTAACATCTAGCATAATGCTTGGTACAAACAGAGAAGTTCAACAGATGTTTGCTGATCAGCTGTCAGGCACACCGTGGGGCCCGAGGCCAGAGAAATGTTCCCTTCCTTCCACCCCATCGCAGCTAACCTGCCTCCCCCAGGCTTGGCATCCCTTAGATCTGGCATTCACATTTCTGCTGTCCATTCTTGCCTGGCCAGTGTCACAGCCAGCTCTGGGCACACAGTGGAGACTTGCTCCCAAGGGAAGGGCTCGGCTAGTTCTTTTCACTTAATTGGTAACTGTAACTATAATTAGTCTTAAAGTCTGATTGGAATTAGGCTCAAACCCCAAGACATGGGGGAAATTATTGAGAAGATGTGACCACGGATTAGAATGTTTGCCTTTCTTGGATCCTCACTAATCAGTCAGTAAGTGCTCCCGAGAAATAAGATAACCCAGTCTACAGCCTGCTCCTTGCGAAGCAAGAACTGTCTCATTACTTACCCAAAGCACCACTGTACTTGGGGTGAATGGAAAGAAGCTGTGATCCCCAGCGCTGTAATATCTATGTGTGTGTGTGTGTGTCAGTTGCTCAGTCATGTCCAACTCTTTGCAACCCCGTGGACTGTAGCCTGCCAGGCTCCTCTGTCCATGGGATTCTCCAGGCAAGAATACTGGCATGGGTTGCCATTCTCTTCTCCAGGGGATCTTGCCCACCCAGTGATCGAACCCAGGTCTCCTGCATTGCAGGCAGATTCTTTACCATCTGAGCCAGCAGAGAAGCACTTGCCCTTTATTTGAGGTGTGTTTTCTAGCAGAGGCATTTAGAATCTCTGTAAGTTCCCCAGAGAACCCCAGGGATTTGGTGGTGGTGGCGGTGGGGGGTGGAGGAAGTTCTGTACCCCACCCTCCCCAGCTGGTCGCCAGTCCACAGATCTGAGAGTTGGACTCATCACCTTAGGACACTGGGTCAGGCAGGTCCTTGCCCATCTGGGCCTGTTAGCCCACACACACTCTGGGACTCCATCAAAGAACATCGTTATCTCAGCTATCAGAATAGCGGTGGCAACATGTGCTGCATTCAGTCTGTTAACCGAGGACCCACCAGTTCCCTACACGGGTGTATTTCCAGTTACTAGTGCACATTTTTCCAAACTTAAATTTAGAAGTGCAGAAGCACATGAAAATAAAATCCTCACCCAGAATGAAATCCTCACCAATGTCTGTGAGGGCTGACAGATCCTTCCCCACCTCTTCCCATTTTGTCACACAGGACTTCTCCATGGGTTGCACAGATGACCTGCATAATGGGCCATCTTGAGTGAGAGCCCGCAGTTTTTTCCCACCTATGGGAATATTGACAAGAGCTAGCAAACCATGGAAATTTTTAAAGGTTGCCAAGTCACAGAACAACTGACATGATGTGGAGGCAGAAAGATACCCCAACTAATACTGTTAACATAACAATAAGATGTATGTTATCAACAAGATGGGCCATGTCTAGTTGGTAGGTAATTAGGTCCATGTGGTAATTAAGTGATTAGGTTTTGATTTATCAACCACATTCTTTCTGTCCTGCCCACTATGCTTGCAGTTGTTGTTTTTAAGTTGCTAAGTCATGTCTGTCTCTTTGCAACCCTATGGACTGCAGCATGCCAGGCTCCTCTGTTCTCCTGTATCTCCTGGAGGTTGCTCAAATTCACGTCCATTGACTCAGTGATGCCATCCAACTGTCTCCTCCTCTGTCGTCACCTTCTCCTCCTGCCTTTAATCTTTCCCAGCATCAGGGTCTTTTCCAATGAGTTGGCTCTTCACATGAGGTGACCAAAGTTTTGGAGCTTCAGCATTGGTCCTTCCAATGAATATTCAGGGCTGATTTCCTTTAGGATGGACTGGTTTGATCTCCTTGCAGTCCAAGGGACTCTCAAGAGTCTTTTCCAGCACCACAATTCAAAAGCACCAATTCTTCCGTGCTCAGCTTTCTTTATGGTCCAACTCTCACATCCATACATGACCACTGGAAAAACCATAGCTTTGACTGTACAGACCTTTGTTGGCAAAGTAATGTCTCTGCTTTTTAATATGCTGTCTAGGTTTGTCATAGTTTTTCTTCCAAGGAGCAAGCATTTTTTAATTTCATGTCTGTGGTTACAATCTGCAGTGATTTTGTAACCCAAGAAAACAAAATCTGCCATAGTTTCCACTTTTTACCCCATGTATTTGCCGTGAAGTAATGGAACTGGATGCCACGATCTTAACTTTTTGAGTGTTGAGTTTTAAGCCAGCTATTTCACTCTCCTTTCACCTTCATCAAGAGACTCTTTAGTTCCTCTTTGCCTTCTGCCATTAGAGTGGTATCATCTGCAAATCTGTGGTTGTTGATATTTCTCCCAGCAATCTTGATTCCAGCTTGTGATTCATCCAGCCCAGCATTTTGAATGATGTACCCCATATATGAGTTAAATGACCAGAGTGACAATACATAGCCTCGACATACTCCTTTCCCAATTTTGAACCAGTCCATTGTTCCATTTCCAGTTCTAACTGTTGCTTCTTGATCTGTATACAGGTTTCTCAGGAGGCAGGTAGGGTGGTCTGGTATTCCCATCTCTGCTTGCAGAACACCCTTAAAATAGTGTCCTTCAAGTTTTATCAGCTACTGGCAACTTGTGAAGATCATCAGGTCAAGATCAATTTTTCTTGAGGCTGACTTTCTCTCCCAGAACAGATCACTGAACTTAATCAGGAGGACTGTGCCCCATTTGATGAGAAGAAATGTCTCCTTTTTGTAAAGTATCCTGTGTAGGTACAGTTTATAGAGAGCTCTTGGGTGACTTCAGTCACATGCAGAGCTTTAATTTACAAGATGTTGACTCAGTCCAAGTCTCTAGCTCAGAAATTTCTACCAGACTCCCAACCCGTGGTCCGAAGTCCCTCAACATCCCAAGAGCAGCTCAGATTTGAACTCAGCATGCACGTGCACACACACAAACACACACGCATGCTGTCTCTCTCTTTCTCTTTCCCCACTTCCTGTCCTAAATCTAAATTTTAGGAAACAATATCATGCACACCCAGGTTTCTAAACCAGAAAGTGAAAGCGTACTTGAGGCCCAAGCAGGCTTCAAGGTTTTGTTGGAATTTGGATTCTTGAAAACTGGTGTCAAAGTGGAGCATTCTCCAGCTCTGGCTCTCCCAGCCCATCACTGTCTCCTTCCCTCACCCCTCTCTGCTTCTTCCCTCACCTGGATCCATGTCTCAAGGTTATACACAGAATCTCTGCCCTCACACAGGGTCTCGCTAGGCTGATCAACAGAAATCACCTGAAGAACTTTTGAAAAGGAAAGCGCCCCATACTGTCCCGCAAGACTCTGATTCAGAGGCTCTGGGGTGAGGCATAGTCGACTCTGGGCACCCACTTAGAATTCTGTCTGAACCCCAGGACAGAGAAGGAGGGACCCTGGGTGCTTTGTAACCCTCCAAGTTTGGGACCACCGTTCTCCCAAGAAATGATGGTACCGTATGTGTTTGTACACGATGGCTGTCGCTACACACACAAACACATACACCTACATGCTTCCTACACACACAATTTCATTTATGCCAAGTCCCTCCTGACGCACTGCTTTCAGCTGCCTCTACTAACCATCATTCACTAAACAGTCACTCAGTCCTGCCGTGCTCCTTCCTCCTTTTCTCCTCTTGACACAGCAGGGTCCTCCCTGGACTCCCTGCCTCTACACTGCCCTCTGCTCTGCTCCTGACTTAGTGGCCTTTGGAAATGCAGATCACAGCCACTGAAGTGCTTGGGCCCCTGCCTACACCAGCCTTCCCAAAGGTTACATATTTCTTCAGGCCATCACTGTCCCATCTGCGGTGACAGAGCAAACAAGACACAGGGAAACGCAAGAAAAGTTCTTAAACTCATTTTAGGTGCATCTCATCTCTGTTGGCTAAAAGTGGGCTTAGGATTCTATTTGATAATGTTCTGTCTCTTGTAGCAGCCTTCTCACTGGAGGTTAATATGAGCAATGGTTTTCTTTGTTTTTGTTTTTCTTGAGTTTTTTGGTTTGTTTGTCTTGTTTACTATTTGACTGTGTCGAGTCTTAGTTGCGGCCTATAGGATCTTCAGTTGGGGCCTGTGGGATCTAGTTCCCTGACCAGGGATTGAACCCAGGCCCCCTGCATTGGGAGTGTGGAGTCTTAGCCACTGGACCATGAGGAAAGTTCCTAAGCAATATGTTTTGTTTTTGTTTTTGTTATAAGGAGCATCATATAATAAGCTTGTGAAATACCTCTTAAGACTAGGTCAGACTGGTTAACTTACGTGACTGTGGATTATGCATCTTCGTGGGTGAGAAGTCACGTACAAAGTTTCCCAGAGTTGCTGCCTCTGCTTCCACATCGTAAAGGAGTTTTCCCCTAGGCTTGGTGTCCCACGGAAAACACTCTGGTGTGTGTTGTCTTATGGGAAAAGGCTTCCAGGATTTGGACGACTGGTTGGTAAACGGATTCAAGGAAAACCTAGGATCATGTAAGACGTTGTATGTGAGGAAAAAAAGAATAAAGATGTTTTTTCTCTTTAAAGAAGTAGCATGGGGGTGTTTTCTGCATCTCCAAAGAAAGACAATGAATTTTAAACGCTTTCGAAAAACGAGCTGAATGCTCTTCTGTTTGCTTCACCCTACACAAACTGGCCTGTGATTTATTGTTAGAATTTTCCCAAAGGAGAGATGTCCTGAGTTTGTCCAAGACCGGGCAGTTATCGGAGCGTGAGGCAGCCTTGATACTATTCCCCTGTCCGTGAATGTTTCCAAATATTGATCTCATTAGCAGGTTACCCTTAACCTGCATCTTTTCATTTTTCTTATGCAAGAAAATAAAAAAATGTAATAAACCTCCCTTCTCTCTCTCTTCCTCTCCTTCCCCTTGCCTTCTCCGCTGCCCCTCCCCCGTCTCCTGTGTCTCCCCTCCCCCTCCAGGAACTTTCTGCATCATCTCACTGTGCACCTGTGTGGCCGGGATCAACTTTGAGCTGTCACGTTACCCCCGCTATCTGTACGGACTCCCCGACGACATCAGCCATGGCTACGGATGGTCCATGTTCTGTGCGTGGGGAGGCCTGGGCCTCACTCTGATCTCGGGATTCTTCTGTACCTTGGCCCCTTCTGTCCAACCTGTCCCGAGGACCAACTGCCCCAAATCCAGACCCGAGAACGGGACAGTATGCTAGAACAACAAGCCCATACTCACACACACACACATATATATATATAAATATATATATAATATACATATATATGACAAAACTCAATCAAGACAATGCCAGTGCCAAGGCAGAGTGGGGGTCGGCTCAGGCACCCACATCTCGCCGGACTCTGTGTCGCCTCATCACCGAGATGGGGGAAGGCATTCCCCTCACGTGGCTCTTCCATCGATTCCTAACTTCTGACTCCGTGGTTTCTTGAGGACAGCGTGAGCATCACCCCTCAAAGACAGGGTCCCGATTCCAACCACTCACAAGGATGGGGGCACCGGGGGGTGGGGGCTGGGAAGAGACAGTGCCTGTGGTCCAGGGTGGCACAGGCGTAGCCAAGAAAATGCCCTCCCCTGAGCCGACAAGAGGGGACACCGCCCAAACCCCGATCATACCGCCAAGAAACAGCGCCCTTAGTTCATAGAATGTAACCAGATCTTCGAGGCCATTTCCAGAACCATTTTCTTCTCCTGCTCTTCCCGTTCTGATTTCCTTCCTGGCCGACCAGCGACACACCAGAAAGTGGGAGAGAAAACACACCAAGAAGGAAGTTTTCTCTCTGCTGCCAAACTTTTGGATGAAGTTCCGGAGGTGGGAAGGGGGAGAGAACGCCGTGCTGAGAGGCAAGACCCACATCAATGAAAGGACACTTCCGTGGATGCTCAGAAAGCCCAGTCTTACCTTCCAGCTGCCTTACACCCGGTTAAACAAGAGGCCGCCCTGCCCCGAACCCAACCTGCACTCCCTGGGCAGATCGGAGCCTTGGAGTAACCCTCTGGTGTGTGTGTGTGTGTGTGTGTGTGTGTGTGTGTGTGTGTGTGTGTGCGCACACGCCTGTGTGCAACAACTTTGGATGGTTTCCTTTTTTTTTCTTTTCACCTTTTTAAAATACTACTGGATCATGACTGTTGTCTATCATTTGTGCTGGCTTCATGGCCCAGGATGGAGGCCCCAGGAACTAGGCAGCATCATGAGGGTGGGCCTCTATGGGTGCCAGTTCTGCAGCTTGACATCCCTGCTGTGTGTGTGTGCGTCTGTGTTTTCTGAGTGTAGGATTTTTATCATTTGTGTTGCATTTTTCTATTATTTTTAGTGCAGCTGAAATTCCCTGAGGGCAGAACCAAGAACACAACCACTGGGCAGAGGACCTGTGGTGCTGCACATCCCAGGTCTGGGATGCCACAGGACCTGGCCCCCTAACTTTGGAAGTTCAAGACACACCTGGGCACACAAGCCCTGAGTGAAGAAGGGAGCACGGATCACGAGGGAGAAGGGGAGTGGCCTCAGTTACCGCTGGATAAAGTCCGTACACCAAATGAGACCTTTCCCTTCCCGTCACGGAAGCTGTCCTTTGTCACTGGACATCCACCCCTTTCCTAGGGGTGACCTCTGTACAGACGAGAGAAAATGGGTCCCATGCAGAGAGAGCCGCCATGTCCCATGGACTCCAATTTGTATGATATTGTGTAAATTCATGGAGAACTCTTGACTCTTGCCATCTTCGTCCTTTCCCTCTTAATATTCAAGGCCATGAATCCCAAAATCGCCATTGTGGTGGCTAGCATCCAAGCAGAGGTGGCCTCGATCCAGCCCAGTGTCCCAGGCTCAGTTGAGCAAGTTGGCACTGCAGGTGTTGACGAGCTGTGATGTCAGCCAGAGGGTTGTGAAAGCTGTGGGGATGGGATCTGCTGGCAGGAGTGGGCAGCAGCAGCCAGCGGTCACCTCAGTGACCCCGCAGGGGCCGAGCAGCCCTGGGAAGCAAAGATTGAATTCCCCTAGCGGTCCAGCCATGGGTTCACTGCGTAGCCGAGGGTTCAGTTGCTTCATAACTGCATGTGCTCTGGGCGCTTTGCCTCCCACTCAGCAGCCTTCCCCCCAAGCCATGCCCTCTGTTTCATCTCCCTGTCTTCTGTCCCATCTCCCCTCCAGCTCCCCCCTTTCCCCACCTGTGAACTGTTTCCCTTCTCACTATTCCACACACCAGGCTCCAAGGCCTGCCTCTCTCCTCATCTGCCCTTTTTGACTGTGTGTGTCTGAGTGTGTGCAATTCATGTCCAGATAGGGCATCTGATGTGCACGGATGGGTGTGAGTGTGGGTCTGTGTGTGTGTGTGTATCTCGGGTGCATTTTGTGTACATTTGTGTAAATGCACACCTGGACGCAGATCTGGGTGTACTACTCAAGACTTCCTTGCTAGTGACACGGGTCAGCTTCTGCACAAAGGCTCGCATGTGAGTGCTTTGTGCGTGGGGTGCTGGGAGACGACCGGGCGGGAAATGCTGTTAGCTCCCAATTATACTTCTAAGGATGACTTTTCAAACAGAGGATTTATTCTATGAGAAAGAGAATTTTCAGGAGAACCCAGTATTTCAATTGTTTAGAGAATTTTGAAAAAATAATTTTCTTTGAAAAGTTCAATTTCCCGCTTCAGGGGAAAGGCATACTTGGGCTTGAGGGAAAGTAAGGGGAAGTATCTCAGATTGAGAGACCTGTGCCTCGCTTCCAGGCATCTGGACTGGGCTCCACCTGGCAGGGAGAGGTGGGTGTCCACCAGCATCTGTTTGGGGCAGAGGGCTTGTCTGTGACCAGATCCGAATTTCAGCTAGTTCCCAGTTGTGGGAAAACGGAGAAAGAAATTCCAAACAGGGCAATTTGTAATCAGCCACTTAAATCCTTCTTAAGTAACTTTTCTTAAGGAGCCAGTACTGTTCACCAACCTGTGATTTATACCCTTTTTTAAAAATCCCGTGCTTGCCATAAATAGATCATCCACTCTCTCTGACTGCTCATCTTTATTGTTGTTGAGTCGCTAAGTGGTGTCCAACTCTTTGTGACCTCATGGACTGCAGCACGCCAGGCTCCCCTGTCCTTCACTGTCTCCCAGGGTTTGTTCACACTCATGTCCATTGAGTCGGTGATGCCATCCAACCATCTTATCCTCTAGCGTCCCCCTCTCCTCCTGCCCTCAATCTTTCCCAGCATCAGGGTCTTTTCCAATGAGTCGGCTCTTTGCATCAGGTCATCTTTATAACAGACCTTTAACACAGCCTTCTGTATCCCTTTGAAATGTCCCTAAAATGTTAGGAGACCTAGGAAAGAAGGAAACCACCTGGGCTCAGCTCACCATCAGCAGAGCAGGAGCTTGGACCTGCTTTTTTGGTCATGGGGCCAGAAAGGTACAGATGCGCACACTCTGGGTCTGAGTCTGCTCAGGGCCAGGTAAGGCCTGGCCACACAGCCAGGATAGAAGCCCTGGGCAGATGGCCAGTCCTGGCTGTGGGAGAACCACCCTGATGACCTCGATCCCTCCAGCACAGGGACTTGATCCCAGATGAAGACGTGCTGCCCCAAGCTCCTACTGAAGCTGTCGTGCTGTGAGTGCTGAGGAAGAAGACCAGGAAGAGAGGAAGGAGGAGGCTCAATCTGTGAGCCTAGTTAGCTCAGGCCCTGCTCACCCCAGGTCAGAGTAGGACCCCACCCTCTGGTGGGATTCACGGTCAGCAGCCTTACCCACCAGCCCACACCCCAGGTCAAGTCAAATTCCCTACAGATGTATAGACGAAGCCTATACTGTGTATGTGTTCTGAGCTCCATGCAAGCCAACCTTGAGCCCAGGGCCCATTTCTGCTTTTATTCCTTGCCCTATGACCCTGGGGATTCAGGAAAGTGGAGTATCTGCCTGGAAAGAGGTCCTATTCTTTCTCTCCCCATCTTGAGAGTTTTGGTTTCTTCTGTTGGCTATTCCTTTCTGTCCACTCACTTCCACTTTCCCTCTGCATCAACTTCAGTCAGCTAAAATAATTAAGGAATTTGTCTTCAGAGAGGCTCACATGCTCCAAGCAGCACCCCCATTCCTTGTTTGTTGGGGCTGTAGGTTTCATGAGTTCTGTGTTTCCCTGGCATCTAAGTGTAAGAAAATTTCAAGTGTACCTGTTCCAGCTTCAATCCTCCTGCAAGCCCCAGCCTTTTAAGAACTAGACCTTTTTCATTTCAGGGATCACAAAGTCACAAAGACTCAATGACTCCACCATATCAAGGCAAAGCCTTCCTGCCTCACATGTCCATATGTGGCACCCTGGGCCTTGGTGCCACTCAGGGATATGCTCTGGTTGGGAGTGAGGGGTTCCTGCAAGCAATGCTTGCCTTTCCTTTAATGAGGGAAGAAGGTGCCCTGAGACTCCGAGTCTGGGCTGTACATCTTAATATTCATCCACAATCACAATGAGAGGTCCGAGATAAACGATCTTCATGTAGTTCTCCTGATTTAGCGGGAGGATGGGTTGCTTAGGGCTCCAAAGCTGCCCACCTGAGTCAGATTCGGGGACATGAAATCAAGTACATCAGCCAGAAGCGTTTAGAATGGACTCTTCACCTGGATTCTTCTGAGAGCATTCAGTTCAGTTCAGTCTTTCAGTTGTGCCTGACTCTTTGCGACCCCATGGACTGAAACCTGCCAGGCTTCCCTGTCCATCACCAACTTCCAGAGCTTGATTGAACTCATGTCCATCAAGTGGGTGATGAGAGCATTAGTGAGCTGATTTTCAAGTATCTGGGGAGGGAAGGAGTGGGAAGAAGTACACTCTGGTCATCTTTGATGTGATTTGTGAGGGATGTTTGCTTGATTCTCGTAACTAAAGAGAAGCCGTTCTTCTAAACATGTTCCCTCTGCTCCAGGGACCAGTCTTTCCCAGGGACTCATCCAGCCCTTTCCAAGGTGGAATGATGAGTCATGGGGTGATTGACCATAGATAGAAGTAGTGGTGCATAACAGCTGGTTTGGCTTCTGTGCTGTCTTCCAGCCGCTATATAACAGAGTAAGGGGGCAGAGTTTTAAACCAGCCCCCCTGAATTTATGGTCACAGAAGCTCCAGGTGTCCCTCAACACAGCCACCTTGGTGGGCTGGATTTGTCCTCTTTCCATCGCTTTCTCCATGGGGCAAAATGTTTCTTAAACATTGTTAGTTCTTAGACTCCATTGTTATTGGCTATTTGACTTTTTTCTTCCTGAATAACACATACCCATTGTAGAAAATTAGAAAAATAAAATACAAAAGAAAAAAGTCCTAGAAGGTTGTTCATAATTCCATGTCTGTGAGATATCATAATGGCCATAGCCCTGATACCTGCCCAATTGGTGGTGTCTCTGGGTTGGCAATTGGGGCCTGGGGTGCAACCTGTGACCGCAGAACCATACTGGTATGTGTGGAGTTGAGGGCTTCCCTAGTGGCTCAGACGGTCAAGAATCTTCCTACAATGCAGGAAACCTGGGTTTGATCCCTGGGCCTGGAAGTTCCCCTGCAGAAGGGAATGGCAACCCACTCCAGTATTCTTGCCTGGAAAATTCCATGGACAGAAGAGCCTGGGGGGATACTGTCCATGGAGTCATGTGGAGCTGAGCCTGTGTTTAAGGCAGCGAGAGCATAGGGCTCTGAGCCCCCAGAGGTAGCAAACAGGCCTTTGAAGTGGCTCAATGCCAGAGCTTAGGGGCAGTGTAGAACAGAGCTAAAAGATTCCTATTTTGTGATTTATTTCTTCTTCTTTTATTTTGTTCTATTTCTTTTCTTTTGGAGTGCCATGTCAATCTAATAATGATAGATATAAGAGTACTGAAGCCAGAGTAACTTGCCAGTTCAGCTACACTTGTATAATGCAGTTACTGTCCATCTCATTTCAGTTCTGCGCTGAAATGATTGGTGACTCTGGGCACTGTGTATTATCCATACTTGAACTTCCTTATCCACAAAATGAGGATAGTGATAACACTTTACCTCATGGTATATTAAGGTTGACCAAGAAACTGCAAAGTGATTTGCAAACCAGAAGTGTCATATAAATTATATACTGTTCAGATTCTCCTACAGCAGTCAAGGCCCCACAGAATGGAATTCTTCCATGTAATTTCTGAGCTTCACTGCAGAAAGGATAACCTAGAATGAGAGGACCGCTGCTGAGCAGGACATACTATCCAACTTAAGCATGTGGGTTTTATTCAGTCATCCTAGAATGAGAGGACCGCTGCTGAGCAGGACATACTATCCAACTTAAGCATGTGGGTTTTATTCAGGTTCCTCAGAGAAGTCGGCTCCTTAATTTACCCACTCTCAGGCTTCCTTCCTTTTATCCAAAGTCAGTTTTGCCAAGAGCACTCTTAATCCCTCCTTGTTATTCCCAGAGGTGATGAAATAAGTAAACCATATGTAGAAAATGGCATATATGAGCTAAAACATTAACTGTTAACCAAAACACATATTCAATGCCTTATTATTATTATTATTATTATTATTTTTACCATTCTCCTAGCATTAACAATTCTCGCTGTCCTTGCCCAAGGGATTGGGAACACATCAGATTTCTGAAACATTCTAATGGTCTTTGAAGTTGAAGATGGGAATGAGTGTTAAGCCACTGGGATCTTCTTTCTCCGGTCAGTTGGTGAAGCAAATGGCTTTGTCAGAAGCACATAGGTTCTTATAGGTTCTTATGATGCATTCACTGGGAGTTGTTCTGGGCGCGATCCTGTTGGGGGAAAACTCAATCCTAGGTTCTAAACAAGGAAAGATTGCATTTCCTAAAGGGTCAGCATGCTTTCTGCTTTGCAGGGGATCAGCTTACAGTGTTACGATGAGACCTGCTCTAAGGGAAAGCTGAGTCGTTCGTTGCTCCCAATATGGTTGGAGCCCAGCCAGGGATGAAGGAACCACCCAACCGCACACCACTGAGAAACAGAAAACTGGGTATCACCATGGGGGTCCCACAGCTGCAACTCAAACCTGGCCTCACTCTGCTAGACACCAACCTCAGCAATTGCAACCCCTGCTCTTCACTTCCAAGGACTGGATGTTCACTCCTCGGGGACCTCTATGTCCCTCTGTCCTCTCCTGGCTATGCGTTTCCCTTCCTCTCTGGGTCACCATAGACCTTTTCTGGCCTGAGTGTATCCGTGTGTCTGTGTCGCTGTGACTGTAAATCTGCCTTTCACATACAGAGCTTTCATAACTCCTCCTCCTCTTCCCCCATCTCCACCCATGGTGTGACTGTTTTGCTATTCAAGACTATCTGTAAAAATGTACAAATTAAAATGGAAACTGAAAATACTGGGGAGGGAATTGAGACTAGACAAATGCATTGCTGTAGCCCTCAGTTTTCTGAGGACTTATGTGGACTGCCCGGAGACCCCGACCCTGGGTGGGACTCCAAGGCAGGGAAGCCATTGGCCCAGGAGGTTGTTTTTGGTTTTTTTTTCTGATTGTTTCTCTGACAGTCACGAGTGTCTGCTTGGAACTCTCTGTTTGAAAGGTTTTTGCCTTTCAAGTGAAATGTAGTTTCTGAAAAGTAAAAGCAAGCCATCCAAGTGTGAAGGTGAAGGTTATCACGAAAGTCAACACAGACCCGATCCGGGGGTGGTATTAATCGCTTTGTCACTGGCTCGCTCTGGGCCTTGGGTGAATCTTGTTACCTCACCGTTGTCTCTGCGTCCTCTCAGCCAAATGGGGGCTTTCCAGGGCTCCTGGGGCGCCCAGTCACCTTGGCTGTCCTGCTGCTATTTTGGGAGAGGCTTCGAACCCGTGCTGGAGCACACTTAACTGTGGGAGGTACACTCGAGAGTCCCTCCTTGCTGCTCTCGCCCACACTTTCACTCTTCGGAAAGTAACCTCAATCAAGCTAACAGCCAGTTTGTGCTCAGAGTCCAAAGCCTTTTATCTACCTTTTCATTCTCAGATGCCTTTCCACCCACTTTAACGATCTCATTTTACTATCGTTACTGACAGAGCGCTGTCACTAGGAGGAAGCGTCTCAAAGGAGATGATGTGTGTGAATTGCTTTGTAATCTATGACTTACTCTACCAAACTGGCGGGTACTGTCAGAAGCAGGGGGTCTGGCTAAGGATGCGATCGAATCAGAATGACGAAAGCCTTGGTGGGAGGGGAGGGGAGAGGCGGTGGGCAGCAGAGGGGGGATGGCGGCAGAGGTAAGATAAAGAAAACTTTTGGAGGAGGAAATGGCAGAATCACAGGGCATCCTCAGCATGGCAGCAGAGAAGCATCCCCAAAACGCTGGGCACCCCGAAGAGGAAGTAGGAAAGAGGAACATGGGCAGGTAATCCTGGAATACAAAGAGCTGCCTTCCCCTAGGACTGAGAAGACTAGCTGCTCCGGGGGTGGGATTCACCCCAAGCTTGGCCAGTGACCTGACCCTTCCTCCTCCATGATACTATCGATCCAAACCTTTCTGCTCTCCAGTGGTCCACAGTGATCGTCTCTGGGGGCAGTGCTGTCCAGTAGACACAATACAATGCAAGCACCGTATGCCATCTTAAGTGTCCTAGTAGCCCCATTTTTGAAAGTCCAAAGAAACAGGTGAGATTAATTTTAATACCTGTTTTAACCCAACATATCAAAAAAAAAAGTATCATTTCAACATGGAATCAAAAAGTATCCTTTCAACATGGAATCGGTATAAAAATTACTGGGCTATTTGATGTTCTTTATTTTTTTTTCCAAATGAAGTCTTCAAAATTCGTTGTGAATTTTGCTCTTAGAAAACACATCAGTTTGGACCAGCTACATTTCCAGGGCTCAGTAACCCCATGAGGCCACCGGCTACCATATATAAGACAGCAAAGATTTAGACTCTTGGTTAGGAGCTGGAATCCCCCCTCAACCTGTGAGTTGCTCAGATCTCATGGCTAATAGGCTGGAGGTCTGTGTTGGCCCTGAGTAGAAAGCCCAGGAGCGACGTCCAGGTTGCCATCCTGGCTGCGGAGAGGACCACTGCTTGTCAAACATGTCACATCTGGCCCAGAGGGTCAGTGCTGCCCCCGGACACAGCCCCAGATGACCCATCAGAGCTCTAGAAGCCACAAAGCAAGTCACTTTTTTCTGCTATAGGAACTCTAGCTTATCCTTTATCTAGGCACCCTTTATCTGAGGGTGGAGAGAGGGCCCGACGGACCTTGTCTTTGTCAGGAACAAAGATCTCCACAACCTCTTGTCACCTGGTCCAGTCACCTGCCAAATAGCATCTCACCAACATTCAGAGCTGTTTTCTCAACCCCTTACTTTCCTTAAATGCTAAAAGAGCAGTGAAAAGAGCAGTGGCCACAGGCAGACTGGGTCTCCTAGGAGGTGGCAATGACAGGCTCTGTCCCTTACACTGGGACTCAGGGTCCACTATTGCCCACCTCTCTTCCCTGCCTGGAGGCCTTCCTTAGATTTGAAGAAACCTCTCTGAGGGTGGAGACAAGAAGTGAGATCTTAGTGCCGAGTACAGAATAAAATGCAAGCAAACAACCCCTGGGCGTTCTCAAAGCATTTCGAAGAGCCAATATGACATGGTTGGGTTCATTTAAAATACCACGTTCTGAGCCCTGTGTTACTGAGCAAAAGAGAATGAGCTGATTCTGTGAGTATGTTTTATATATGGTCATCAGACAGGGACCATAGCCGACAAAACTCTCGAAACACCTGGAGTGTTTATGGTCCACCAGATTATTGCTCAGTCAATAGACATTGATTTACCTTTAATTTGCATAGTGCTTTCTGATTGGTTAGACAAGGTGTGATGTGTTCTGCAGGATTCCAACATCACCTCTGCCCTTGGAGGTAGCAATTCCTGTGGTTATTGGTGCTAAAATAAGATTAAATATTATGTTAATTTGTTCTGATACGATGTGAATACCTGTTGTTTAATCTTAACAAGAATGCTACATCTTATCAGATCTATTGTACTGTCTGTTCCTTCTCATAGTTAATTAATTACAGGAAAGGTGATCCAAACCAGATCTTGAAATTATTGTGCTATTCTGAGAAGTGAATTTAACAGGGACATGGGAGGGGCGGGATGAAAAGGGAAATTGCCAGGTTCCTGTGACTTTGCAAGAACTGAGGAAGCAGAGAGCATTTGGGGACTTCTGACACTGACTGCATCTTGCAATTTTCTTTTTCGAATTTGGCAGAAATACTGTATTTCCATCGATCGAAGAAAAAAAGTGTCTGGTAATTAATTAAATGACTTGTTCATGGAAAAAATAAAAATAAATAACCTGTCAGTTGTGGAATGTAAACTGATTAAACAATTAAATAAAGAAGATCATGTTGTGTGTTTTAAATGATTGTGTCTGCTTGGGGAAGAGGGGTCGACCCTGCGCTCTTGGATGGTAAATGATGGTTCTCCCTCAGGCGTTGTACGGGGGAAAAAATTGAATGACTCATGTAGGTAACAGACTGAAAACTGTAATCCTGAAGGAAATAGACAGTGAACATTTCAAGCACATATAAGCCAAAGGCACATGCTTTTCACGTTGGGGGCTGGGGCATGGGGAGTGATTCAGAGAAAAACCAGGAAACTTGTTCTTTTTCTCCTAGTGTTAACATTCATAACATTTTTTTAAAGGCTTTATAAGATGCTCAAATTACTGGTTACATTCTAACTTGCCATCCTATTCCTTAGCTTAGTAAGGAGAGAAATTTCTCTTAACAGTCTTCATCATCCCTATCCCTACCTTAGAATTTCAGTTCTTTTCCATCCATGTGCCTTTTAAATGTTTCTAGCTCACTCCTGGGGAGGACGTCTTCCCTAGATGCTGGGAGGCTGAAGGTGATGGGAGGCAGGTGGTTTTTAAGGATAATGTCAGTCCCTATCTTGAATTTTAAGCCAGAGTAACTAGCTCTGTCTGGTATAAGTGGAAAAACAATTTACTGAAAAGACATGAGTAGCTGGAAGCCCACAGTGCAGGCAGGAAGAGATGAGCAGCTAGTTGGCCAGAATCATACTCATTCCGATCTGAACTTGACACCACAGCTGGCCGGTTGCTGCTATTATCCTGGAGACCAAAGATTGCTGGGCTGCCTCTGTCACTGAGATGAATCCCCAGGTACCCGCTTGTTCCAGTCGGTACCCTCAGTGTCAGAATCCCAGGTGGAGGCACCATCTGAGGGGACCAGCAAAACTGGTTCTAGAGCCCTTAGCTTCCCTCTTGGTTGATGAGCCCTGCCTTCCACCAAGAGTCACAGAGCAGACAGTTCTCCAGCCCCAGGAAGAGGTGTAGATGCTGAGCATCAGAAAGGGGAAATGTCCGTTAAAGGTGGGATATCTGAGCAAGAGGAAGGATCCGTGAATAAGAGGCACGTTGCTGCATCTCTGTATGGTGCGTCTGAATAGTGTCCAGTGGCTCTGTGTATAATCTTCAGGACAGTGATGAGCACCATGGCTGGCAGCCTCTGCTGATAGACATGCACAGTGTTAGGCATTGTATGGGGCTTCCCGGGTGGCACTAGTGGTAAAGAACCCGCCTCCCAATGCAGAAGACGTAAGAGAAGTGGGTTGGATCCCTGGGTCGGTAAGATCCCCTAGAGGAGGGCACAGCAATCCACTCCAGTATTCTTGCCTGGAGCATTCCATGGACAGAGTAGCCTGGCGGGCTACAGTCTATGGGGTCACACACAATCGGACACAACCAAGCAACTAAGCACACACACACAGGCATCGTACAAGAAGACCTGCCTAGATTTAGGCACTAATATAATCAGGGTCTGGTGAGTGTCATCCAACACTCCCAAGCAGTTCTCCATGTCTCACAGGGTACCGATCAGGTGTCCTACGATTTGACTCAGTTCTGACACCGTCTACCTGGAGACAGTGTCACATCCCACAGTTTAAGGGCTCAGTCCCACAAGATTGTCCCCACTTTGGGCACCAGTCAGAAGTCTAGGTTGTCACGTGCGCTTTTGATTGACTGGCTATAAATGGGAGGTTTCCTCCTTGAGTTCAATTAATTTGCTAGAGCAGCTCATAGGACTCAGGAAAATAATTCACTTACTAGATGAAGGGTTTATTAGGAAAGGATTTAACTCAGGAACAGACAGGTGGGAGAGACACATAGGGTCTGGGATGGGGATCGAGGTGCAGAGCTTCTGTGTCCTCTGCTGCCAGCAGAATCTCCCAGAATCTGCATGTTCACTAACCCTTGTTGTTTAGTCATTAAGTTCGATCTGACTTTTGCGACCTCATGGACTATAGCCTGCCCCCAGACTCCACTGTTCATGGGATTTTCCAGGCAAGAATACTGGTATGGGTTGCCATTTCCTTCTCCAGGGGATCTTCCCGACCCAGGGATCAAACCCAGGTCTCCTGCATTGGCAGGCAGTTCTTTACCACTGCACCACGTGGGAAGTTACCAACCCTGAAGGCCTCCAAACCATGTCCTTTTGGTTTCTTATGGAGGCTTCATTACATAAGTATGATTATACTACTGGCCATTCCCTCCACCCTCCCCAGAAGACTGGGGCATGAGACTGAAAGTTCCAACCCTCTAATCACCTGGCTGATTCCTGTAACAACCAGCCCTCCATCCTTAGTGACTTTCCAAAACTACCTCATTGACATAAATTCCAGTGTGGTTGAAAAGGGCTTGTTATGAATAATAAGATACTTCTTCCACCTTTATGGAAATGGAGGCCTTTCAGAATTTCAGAAACTGATGACAAAGGAGCAGATAGTACAACCAAAGATGCTCCTGTTGTTCTTTTTCCTTAGGAAATCCCCAGGGCTTTAGGAGCTGTGTGCCAGCAACAGGGATGAAGACCTAATGTGTGTTTCTGTAAATAACAATATCACAAGTATAATTTTTTTTAAAGGAAACATATCCTGGAAGTAATGGAAATAAACAGTTAAAACATTTCAAAAGTAAGTACAGTTTAAAGGTAAGTGCCTTACAGAATGCATGAGGGCAAGTTTAACTTGAAGAAATGGGAGACCAGAATCCTAAGGGTCCCCTGCCCTCCTTGTTAGTAATGTCACCTGGAAGAGAGAAGAGAAACACCACTGATCTTAAGAAATGAGCAGGGCCTTTCAGTCCAGCTGCCTTCAAGGAGAAAAGCTTCTGCCCCTGCTGGGGTTGGGGTGAGGAGGACTGAGAGGATGTGACCAGAAGGTCCTATGAGTTTGCTTTGCGCTGCAGTATTCTGACCTGGAAAAGACCCTGATGCTGGGAAAGATTGAAGGCAAAAGGAGAAGGAGGTAGCAGAGGATGAGATGGTTAGAAAGCATCACCGACTCCATGGACATGAATTGGAGCAAACTCCAGGAGATAGTGCAGGACAGAGGAGCCACGCTGCAGTCCATGGGGTGGCAAAGAGTTGGACATGACTTAGCAACTGAACAATAACAACAAAAATCAACAAAAGTAAAAGGCAGGTAGGACAGAGTTCAAGAGAGATGACATAGTTTCCAGTGGTCCTCCCCTTGTGGATTCGTACCAACAGTGCTTAATTCTCCCAGCAAATACGTGTAACAATAGAAGTATTGCTAACCAGGGGAGCTGACCAGAGCCTTAGTGTCCAGGGACTTGACTTGAGAGGGTCTGTCAAGTGGGCATGAAACACCCACATAGCTGACCTTAGTTACCCAGCCAGAGGTCAGACAAGGTCTTCACCATACATCACACTATTGGCATAAATTATCCAGCACGGCCCAAGGTAAACCAGTAAACAAAGACACTGACCAGACAGATGTTCCAGGGGCTTAGAGGTTATCTCTCAGGAGCCACTGAATCAGAATCTGCATTTTAACATGATCTCCAGGTGATTTGTATGCACTGATCTGAAGATTCACTCGCCTAGCTATGTGATTTGATCATCTGTCTCAACACTTCTGCTGATGTCTTTTATCTAGATCAAGATCACAGGATGATTTCAAAGAACAATGAAAAACATTGTTCCAGTCTGAGGTCTTAATGCCAATCGGAACAGGTATCATTTTTTAAAATTTTATTTTATTGAAGTCTAGTTGATTTACAAGGTTGTGTTAGTTTCTGCTGTACAGCAAAGTGATTCAATTATACATCTATATATATGTTCTTTTTCATATTCTTTTCTATTATGGTTTATTACAAGATACTGAATATAGTTCCCTTTGCTATACAGTAGGACTTGCTGTTTATCCAACCTATGTATAATACTTTGCATCTGCTAATCCCAAACCCCCAACCCACCCCTCCGCCTCCCCCTCAGCAACCACAAGTCTGTTCTGTGTGTATGACTCATAACAGGTTTTGTTTTTAACTAACGTGCCAAGAACAATACCTTCTGCTGAGTCTAATGCTGGGTCACCACTGGAGAACAAAGCCCAATAAGCAGGTTTGAACTCTGCAGCAGCTGCCCCAGGAGCAGGTGTGTGTAACACTGTGAGGTTTCAACCTTGGAGGGAAAGCAGGCGTGGGGTGGCTCTGGGGGGAGGAGTTCACCTCTTGCTGAAAAAGTCTGGACCCCAAGACAGAGTTGATCTGGAGTGAGGGGACTTGGAGGCCCTTCACCCTTATCCCTCCTTTCATGTTTTTTTGTGAGCGAGATGCCAAGCTTTAGTTGATGACAGCATAACTTAGTGGTTATAAGCAAGGACTCTGTACTCAGATGGCTTGAGTTCAAATTTGGCACCATCTACCAGTGGTGTAAGCTTGGGCAAGATACTTAATCCTTTCTGAGCCTCACCTTCCCCTCAGCGAATGAGGATGATACTAGTAATATCCACCTGGTGGGGCTGCTGTGAAGATAAAATGAGTTCATATTGTCCACATATTTAAAACAGCGCCTGGCATGTACTAGCTGCTGTTCACATACTACAATCTCAGTGAAGAATTCAGTGGCCTATGTGAGGACTCACTGACTAGACAGACATGGTCAGATGGTGTGAGTCTGGGACTAAATCTTGGAACAGAGCCTTCGAAAAGAAAGGCAGTCAAGGATTTCCCTGATGGTGCAGTGGGTAAGCATCCACCTGCCTTGCAGAGCCTGTGCATGCCCAGTTGTGTCTGACTCTTTGCGACCCCATGGACTGTAGCCCACCAGGCTCCTCAGTCCGTGGGATTTCCTAGGCAAGAACAGTAGAGTCAGTTGCCATTTCCTTCTCCAGGGGACCTTCCCAACCCAAGGGTCAGACCTGCTTAGTTGCAGAGCAGTTAAGCCTGGGCGCCATAGCTACTGAAGCCTGTACACATAGCACCCATGCTCCGCAACAAGAGGAGCCACCACAGTGAGACGCCCAAGTACCGCAACTAGAGAGTAGTCCCTGCTCATCTCAACTAGAGAAAGCCCTAGCAACAGTGAAGACCCTGTGCAGCCAAAAATAAATAAATAAAGTGTAAGAAAAAATATATAAATAAAGAAAGGCAGTGGAAAAGGATTTTCTGCAGGGTGTCACTATGACGTTGATGGTGGTTGCAGCTGTCTGGAGGCAGCAGCAGACCTGTCTCCATGAGCATCTATTGGCATCACTGACTGCAGGCTGACACTTCTAGCGTCAAGGGTGTTGCACCACCGATTGGGCTGCGGCCCCTACAGCAGTGATGTCCGCAGTTCTGCCTCCTGCTCGGTGGCTGGGATTGCAACCTCCCCTCTCTATTTTCCCTGTGCCTCCATCTTTCTACTGTTTAGGAGGAGGAAACAAAGTCCTGCCTCAGGAACCTCATTCCTCCTGAAAATGAGGTGAAGATAATGTGAAAAGAGCAAATAGCACCCCACTCCGGTACTCTTGCCTGGAAAATCCCATGGACGGAGGAGCCTGGAAGGCTACAGTCCATGGGTTGAAAAGAGTCAGACACGACTGAGCAACTAACACTAACACACACTCTTATCACTGAGGTTTGTAACAGGGGGTTTAACTTGGGAGGGGAGGGTCCTCTTTAGCTTTTTCTCCCTTATTTCCCTAAGTTACTCTTTAATTTTGGCAGTGTGCAAAGACCTGTTTTTTTTTTTCTTTTGAAATAGACACTGTATTTTTAGAACATGTTTGAAGGTGAAAGTCGCTCAGTCTACCAAGTGAAATGGAAATTCTTTTGGCTCCCTTCAGCCTTGAGAATCAACCACTGAGATGGCCGTTCAAAGATATTTTTGAATGGAGTTAATGTATCTGGCACTGTGGCTCCAAGACCAACAAAGATCTTCACCATCTGTATTATAACATAAGGTTCTCCATCTATGATAATGTATTTCCATTACTGTGTGCTTTTTATGTGTGTGCTCACTCAGTTGTATCCAACTCTTTGCAACCCCATGGACTGTAGCCCATCAGGCTTCTCCGTCCATGAGATTGTCCAGGCAAGAATACTGGAGTGGGTTGCCATTTCCTTCTCCAGGGGATCTTCCTGACGCAGGGATTGAACCTGCATCTCCTGCGTCTCCTACCTTGGCAGGCAGATTCTTTACCATTGCATCACCTGGAGGGATCAAAAATCATTTTACTGGTTTAATAGACTTTGGGGACATGAAGATCTCTCTGAAATTTTAGAGTCATCAGTTGACTTCTGAGGATCTTGTTCACAAGAAGAATATCTCTTCTTTTAGAAGAAAAAAGGGGCATTTCAAACGATGTAAAAATACGAGGATTCAACAGGACAAAGAAGCTTTTCTCGTCCCATGTGCTCCTTCCTCCCCAGTGGAATCTTTGAAGTTGGATTTCTTAATCCCTCCAACAGTCTCGAAATTCCTTGGGTGTTTTATACCATAATTGGTAGCTTTAATAACCTGAAAAATGTTCTAAAATTGTGGACCTTAAAAGATAATTATCTCTGAGGTTCATAGACTAGAACAGTAATGAGTTGGGAACAAAAAAAAAAATCAACTTTGATAATCTATATCTACAAGGTGAGTGGAAGAATCCCCAAAAGGTACTGTTTAGAATATAAAATGATATCTATGCAAAGTAGTTCTCATTAATTCTGAACCAAATGGTCATAAAAATAAAATGGCCTTCAGAAAGTACTCTGGCTATCCAAGCTTGAGAATTTGGTTTCTAGCCCCTAAGACTGAGCTTCATCTACACTAAAATTAGGACTAAGCAAAAATAAAATCTGTCCTCAGCTGTTTTGGGGACCAAGTGTGGATTCATCTTCCTGAATATTACATATTCCAGCAGGTACATTTCCTTCTAGAATAACCCGGTTCCTCTGATGCTGAACACTTTTTTGAAACTAAAGCACACAATAGCTTTTAGCCATTTTAGAGGGAAAAAAATTGGTATGCTACGTTATCTACACAAAGAACTTCAATTAGAAAAAGGATTCTTTCCTTTAAGAAATTATTTTCATTGAGGAAAATGAAAAAAAAAAAAAACGAGGAAAACAAGAAGGAGGAGGAAGAGAAAATAAGGAGGGGAGCTACTGTACCCTACCACCCAAAGAAGATAAACACCAATTAATTATATTTGGCATAGTTTCTTTCTAGCTGTGATTTGCTCAAATCACAGTAAGCATGCTGGTTATATAGCATAAGTAACATGATGCATGCTCAGTCCCTCAGTTGCGTCCAACTCTTTGCAATCCCATGGCCTGTAGCCCACCAGGCTCCTCTCTCCATTGGATTTCCCAGGCAAGAATACTGGAGTCGGTTGCCATTTCTGACCCAAGGATCAACCCCACATCTCCTGTGTCTCCTGCATTGGCAGGTGAGTTCTTTGCCACTGTGCCACCTAGGAAGCCCTACAAGTGACATACCAGCTTGTAAAAACCAGGAACATGCCCTTCCTTGCACTGAAGCTTCATCCTTCAATCCTTCATCGTCTTCCTGCTTCAACATCGAAATGTTTTGGCTTGAAATGAGGCCAGACTCCAAGCACCAGCTCCAGACTTGATCTGAAAATCTGTCCCAGTTTTATGTCCTGCACATGGCCTTCAAGTACATGTTAGTGAAGCTTTGCTTTTCGCTGTGCCTCTCTTTTATCCCTTTATAATTAGCACAAGCGTTCTGCCCATTGCTAAGCCGCTGGTTGACTTCTTCTCCGTAATTTAATGGGTTTCCTTCTAAGAACTATCAGAACTTAATGTTGTTTTTCCTGTTGTTAGCCTTTTCAAGGGTTGTATACAGACTATTCTACTGGGATCTGTTGCATCTCTGGTTTCTCTTCCCTCCCTCCCTCCAGTCTGTCTGTCTTTCTTCCCTTCTCTCCCTCGTCTTTTTCTTCTCCCCTTCTGTACATATGCACACGCGCACGTTGTTGAGTCCCACTAATAAGCCCAAATACAAAGCTGAGAGATGGAAAAACACATTTGAGAAGCAGAGTGTGGGGACTGGATGTGGTCTCAGGGTTGCTGCATATTTTTGTCCAAAACAGACTATCATGTAAATGGCATCCTCCAGATTTGTGCAGTGCACAACCTGGGCAACATTCACAGTGGCCCAGTGGTGTAACGTCAAGGCTGAATCCAAAAAAAATTTGAGATAGCATATAGACATCAGGGTGGATGCTTGCTCGCTGGTATAGGGGCTGCTACAAATGTTATAGTGGAGACATGGATATGACTATTGTTTGCCTATAAGCAAACTGCTGCTGCCTATTTGGAAGCATTTGATTTAGTGAGGATGGGCCTCTCCCAGGTAGCATGATTTGTAGACCTCATCTCTGAAAAATCAGCTCAGGTCCCCTCCTGCCTTCCCAATCTTGCCACTAGCTGTGGAGGCTTAGACTAGTCTCTTAATCTGACAAAGAAACAATGTTGGTATACTGGCTATTATGATTTGAATTGTGTCCCCCACAAAATGATATTTCAGTCCTAAGGTGCTTCTGATTCTGTGACCCTATGGACTGTAGACCACCAGGTTCCTCTATCCATGGGATTCCCCAGGCAAGAATACTGGAGTGGGTTGCCATTTCCTCCTCCAGGGGACCTTCCTGACCCAGGGGTCAAACTAGTGTCTCTCAAGTCTCCTGCATTGGCAGGCAGGTTCTTTACCACCCAGGAATGTGACCTTATTTGGAAACAGTCTTTTCAGATGATCACGTTAAGATGAGGTCATTAGGCTGGTCCCCTAGTCCAGTTTATTTATATTTTTGACCATGCCACATGCCAGGATTTTTTAGTTCCCCAACCAGGGACTGAGCCCACACCCTTAGCAGTGAAAGTGCAAAGCCCTAACTGCTAGACCGCCAGGGAAGTCCCCTCCCCTAATCCAGTTTGACAGGTATCCTTATAAAAAGAAGAAATTTGGATGCAGAAACACCAACACGTGAAGATGAAGGTGCAAAACAAGGAAGGTTCTTCATCTACAAGCCAAGGACCAACAAAGATGGCAAGCAGACCATCAGAGCAAGGGGAGAGGCGAGGTCAGTTTCTCCCTCACAGCCTCAGACAGAACCAACCCCACCAACACCTGATCTCAGCCTACTAGCCTCAAGAACCACGAGAAGATACATTTCTCTTCCCTGCTAAGTCGCTTCACTCGTGTCCAACTCTGTGCGACCCCATAGACGGCAGCCCACCAGGCTCCACTGTCCCTGGGATTCTCCAGGCAAGAATACTGGAGTGGGTTGCCACATTTCTCTTCCCTAAACCATCTAATTTGTGGAACTCAGTTACAACAGCCTTAGCAAAATAATAGTCCTACTGAGGGTCAGAGAAGCACAGCAGAAATGGACTCTTATTTTTCAGTGATGTCCTTGTCACTGCAGCATAGCATTACCATCCTTGGAGATGGATCTTCTAACACCCGATACATCAGCATACATTTCTGCAGCAGTCCTTGTTAGGTCCTAGGCATCGTGCCAAGCAAGCCCTTTAATACATGACCTCACCATGACCTGCACAGCCTCACCATGACCCTATGTGGACAGCATGGCCATTCACCATTTCTGTAGATGAGACAATGTATTCACACAGCTACGGCTCAAAATCCAGATTCAAAACTTGTTTCTCTCTCTCTCTCTCTCGCTCTTTCTTTTAATGTTCTTCTGAGCTAAGGAGAAGGTGGTAGTGGTCTGGGATTTCAAAGGGGAGGAAGGCAGTTCACAGGGAGATGGGCCGAGCAAATGTTTGGTGAACATTTGCCTTGCCAGTCTGAGAAGTCTTTCTTATATAAAACAAAGTTGTCTTTGGCGATGGCTCTCTTCCTGGTGTTGGCTCCCTATCTAAATTCTTTTTTCAAACTATTTTTTAATTGAAATGTCATTAACTGATGATGTCATGTTAGTTTTAGGTGTATAGTACAGAGATGCAGTCATATATATAAACTTTCTTTTTCAGGTTCTTTTTGCGTGCTAAGTCACTTCAGTTGTTTCCAATTCCAACTCTTTGTGACCCTATGAACTATAGCCCACCAGTCTCTGTCAATGGAATTGTCCAGGCAAGAACACTGGAGTGGATTGTCAAGCCCTCCTCTGGGGGATCTTCCCAACTCAGGAATCAAACCCGAGTCTCTTGCATTTCTTGCATTGGCAAGTGGGTTCTTTACCACTAGTGCCACCTGGAAAGCCTATTGTAGGTTATTCTAAGATATTGATTATAGTTCCCTATGCTATGTAGTAAGTCCTTGTTATTTATCTAATTTATATAGTGTGTATCTGTTAACCCCAACTCTAAATTTATCTCTCCTCTCCCTTCCCCTTCCCTATCGCTATCCCCTTTGGTAGCCATATATTTATTTTCTATACCTGTGAGTGCATTTCTATTTTGTAAATAAATTCATTTATTTCATTTTTTTAGATTCCACATATAAGCAATATCATATGATATTTATCTTTCTCTGACTTATTTCACTTAATGTGATCATCTCTAGGTCCATTCATGTTGCTGCAGATGGCATTATTTCATTTTTTTCATGGCTGAGTAATAAAGAAGTGACATATATGCACAGTGGAATATTGCTCAGCCAAAACTTATGTTCTTGGTGACCATTATGTACTTTCTCTGCCATGTGGCTTGTATCTCCAAATTCCTAAAACATCCTGCATTATTAACTCCCTTTGGACTCTTACCATAAGTACAGATTGTCATCCTATTTTGTTACAGATTCATATTTTAATTGAGTCAAAAGAAATCACTCCCTATGCTCACCCACTGATAATTTTACCTGACCAGAAACTAGGCTGTTTGCTTTGGAGTTCTCAATGACAAATCACATTAGCTTCCAATTTTTGAGCATTTACTGTATATCTTGAAAGTGAAAGTCACTCAGTTCAGTTCAGTTCAGTCTCTCAGTCATGTCCGACTCTTTGCGACCCCATGAATCGCAGCACGCCAGGCCTCCCTGTCCATCACCAACTCCCAGAGTCCACCCAAACCCATGTCCGTTGAGTCAGTGATGCCATCCAACCATCTCATCCTCTGTCATCCCCTTCTCCTCCTGCCCTCAATCTTTCCCAGCATCAGGGTCTTTTCCAATGAGTCAACTCTTTGCATCAGGTGGCCAAAGTATTGGAGTTTCAGCTTCAACATCAGTCCTTCCAATGAACACCCAGGACTGATCTCCTTTAGGATGGACTGGTTTGATCTCCTTGCAGTCCAAGGGACTCTCAAGAGTCTTCTCCAACACCACAGTTCAAAAGCATTAATTTTTCGGCTCTCAGCTTCCTTTATAGTCCAACTCTCACATCCATATATGACCACTGGAAAAACCATAGCCTTGACTAGATGGACCTTTGTTGGCAAAGTAATGTCTCTGCTTTTTAATATGCTGTCTAGGATGGTCATAACTTTCCTTCCAAGGAGTAAGTGTCTTTTAATTTCATGGCTGCAATCACCATCAGCAGTGATTTTGGAGCCCCGCAAAATAAAGTCTGTCACTGTTTCCACTGTTTCCCCATCTATTTGCCATGAAGTGATGGGGCCAGGTGCCATGATCTTAGTTTTCTGAATGTTGAGCTTTAAGCCAACTTTTCACTCTCCTCTTTCACTTTCATTAAGAGGCTCTTCAGTTCTTCTTCACTTTCTGCCATAAGGGTGGTGTCATCTGCATGTCTGAGGTTATTGATATTTCTCCTGGCAGTCTTGATTCCAGCTTGTGCTTCATCCAGTCCAGCGTTTCTCATGATGTACTCTGCATATAAGTTAAATAAGCAGGGTGACAATATACAGCCTTGACATACTCCTTTTCCTATTTGGAACCAGTCTGTTGTTCCATGTCCAGTTCTAACTGTTGCTTCCTGACCTGCATACAGATTTCTCAAGAGGCAGGTCAGGTGGTCTGGAATCCCCATATCTTTCAGAATTTTCCACAGTTTATTGTGATCCACACAGTCAAAGGCTTTGGCATAGTCAATAAAGCAGAAATAGATGTTTTTCTGGAACTCTCTTGCTTTATCGATGATCCAGCGGATGTTGGCAATTTGATCTCTCAGTCATGTCCAACTCTTAGTGACCCCATGGACTATACAGTCCATGGAATTCTCCAGGCCAGAATACTGGAGTGGGTATTTCTCCAGGGGATCTTCCCAATCCAGGGATTGAACCCAGGTGTCCCTCATTGCAAGTGGATTCTTTACCAGCTGAGCCACAAGGGAAGCCTCTTGTATATCTTGCATCATACTAATTGCTTTAGATTAATTATCTCAGCAGTCTTTATAAGTACTCTCATTTTCTGTACATGAGTTTGGGCAACTTGCAAAGGTCCCACAGGAAGTGGGTGTCAAGATCTGACGACAGAACCTGCCTCTTCACTGCTTTGTTTTCTCGTGTACTATGTCTTTCCTTCTAAAGGGATACACAAGCAAAGCTCAAAAGGACTTAAAAGCTGAGTCTTGTTTCGTGAATGCATCGTGTATTCTTTCACCTGGCCCCCATCATCTCTCACCTGGATGATCACAATAACCTAACTAGGGGTCCATGTCCCTCCTGTCTGACCCCCACCCATCTGGTCTGTACCTGGAAGTCCTACTGAAATTAAAATGTACATCTGATTAGACCACTCTCAAACTGAAACCCACTCGGGGGCCTGCTGTAGAACTAAGAATATAATATCCAAACACCTTCCATGGCCTCTGAGGCCCTAGTTCATCTGACCTTTCTTATTGATCCCCATCTGCCTAAGTTACAGACTTCCCTGAAGCCATGCTGATCTAATTCCTATTCCTCCAGCAATGCCCAAGGGGCCCTGCCTCTCCAGCCCCCCATGGAGTTCCTCTGCTGGGCACAATCTCTACCTCTTTGCCTCACTCCCAATCACCTTTCAGGTCTTGGCTTACATGACACTTCTTCATAAAGGCCTTCCCTGACCATCTCATTTTAGCACTGCTTTTGCTGCATCCACAAAGATTTAATATCTATATCCCGTGTTCACTGCAACACTTCACAACAGCCACCATGTGGAAACCTACGAGTCCATCGACGGATGAATGGATTAGAGGAAATGTGATATGTGTTTAATAAGGAGCATTATTCAGTCTTAAAAAAGAAAAAAAGAAGATATCTTGCCATTTGCAATAACAAGGATGGGCCTTGAGGATATTTTGTTAAATGAACAAGCCAGTCACAGGAGGGGCTTCCCAAGTGGCGCTAGTGGTAAAGAATCCTACTGCCAATGCAGGAGACACAAGAGACATGAGTTCAATCCCTGGGCCGGGAAGATCCCCTGGAGTAGGAAATGGCAACCCACTCCAGTATTCTTGCCTGGAGAATTCCATGGGCAGAGGAGCCTGGTGGGCTACAGTCCATGGGGTCACAAAGAGTCAGACATGACTGAGCACACATCTACACAATCACAGGACAAATGTCGCATGATTCCACTTTATTGAAAATCAAGTCATAGAAGGAGGTGATACAATAGTGGTTGTCAGGGCCTGGAGGGTGGGGGAGATGAGTTGTTCAGTGGGTACAGAGTTTCAGTTTTGCTGGATGAATCACTTCTAGAGATCTGCTCTAGGACAAAGTACCTGTGGTTAACAATGCAGAATCGTGCATTTCAAAATACAGCTATTAAGAGGATAGATTTCACAATAAATATTCTTACCACACACACAAAAGGGACACAAGGAAATTCTGGAAGGTGGTGAATACATCTGTTATCTTAACTGGGGTGATGGTATCGGGTGTTTGTAGATGTCCAAAGTGAAGTGAAAGTCACTCAGTCGTGTCCAACTCTTTGCGATCCCATGGCCTATACAGTCCATGGAATTCTCCAGGCCAGAATACTGGAGTGTGTAGCCTATCCCTTTTCCAGTGGATCTTCCTGACTCAGAAATCAAACTGGGGTCTCCTGCACTGCAGGCAGATTCTTTACCAACTGAGCTATCAGGGAAGCCCAGTGTGTGTATGTGTAAGAGCTCAGTTCTTCTGCCTAAAAATATTTCAAAAATGAAATATTTGAAAGGGACTTCTCTGGCAGTCCAGTGATTAAGACTCCACACTTCTGCTGCAGGGGCTGTGGGTTCAATCCCTTGTCAGGAAACTAAGATCCCACATGCTATGTGGAGCAGGCCAAAAAAAAAAAAAAACCACATGCCAGGCTCAAATAAAATTTTTGAAAAATAAAGACAATGGAGCAAAAAGTAAGCCCTTTCCTCTTAGCCTTAACCACAAGCCCTTGATTTGTGTTGGTTCTTGTTTTCCATCACCAGACTTTCATTCTAATTTTCAATTCTTTTATTAGTCTGCCTGCTTGTTTTTTCCTCAGTCAGCTCCCTCTGCTAAACACTGTAAATTCTAAGAGAACAGAGATAATATCTATCTTCAATTCTGCAGCCCCAGAGCCCAGCATGATGCTGACCCATAGCAGGTGCTCAGTGTGTGTTGAATGAATGAATGAAAGAGAAGAGGCTAGCGCCCACTGGATAGGAACCATTCAGGCACAAGTCCTTACGGCAAGTGTCCATGATGTTGTTGTTTAGTTGTTAAGTCCTGTCCAACTCTTTGCAATCCCATGGACTGTAGCCCTCCAGGCTCCTCTGTCCATGGGATTTCCCAGGCAAGAATCCTGGAGTGCATTACCATTTCCTTCTCCAGGGGATCTTCCTGACCCAGGAATTGAACCCACATCTTTTGCATTGGCAGGTGGATTCTTTACCACTGAACCACCAGGGAAGTCTTAGTTTCCACAATAGACCCTTAGGAAAGAGGCAGGGAGGGGGAAGAAAGGAAAATAGAAGTGGGAATAAACTCTCACCTCTAATTTTGCTCAGTTTTCATGGTTTCTGGGAACAATGAGCAAATAAACTGCCCGATCGTCCAGCTTTGCTACTCATTGCCCCCTCTCTTCTCCCTGACCTCGATCTCCATCCCTCTATCTCCAGTCACCAGCAAGAGGAGGTCATTCAAACCACAGGGGTCCTTCCCACCTATGCTTAGAAAATTATTTCTCTTTCCCTACTTCTTGGATCTCTGTTTTCCTCACTTCCTCACACACCAAGAGTCCTGTGATGTTTGAGGCATAACAAAATGGAGAAAGAGTTGTGTGTGAGCTGCAGTGGGAGAAACACAGTGTAGCTGGCAGGGTGGGGAGCGGGAGAGGTCGAAGGGGATTGCCAAGTAACAGCTTTGCCTGTGAGCTGGTTGCCAAGGTGATTATGCATCTTCATCGTGTTGCTCTGACCAGTCCTGGGCAGCCAAGGACGGTGGTCCTGCAGCTAGCCACCGAATCCAGCTGGGTTCTCCCAAGCTCAGCTCTCCAGTTTCCCACCACCACCCCCGCACCCATGTGCAATCTCTCTCTACCTCCCTGACCCGACAGGGAGTGGTAGACTCTTCATCCTTCAACAGCAGGATAGCTGGTCAGGGTCTTCTCTACGCTTAGGGGAAACAGGTGTCACAACTCCAGGTGTAGGCACTGGTTGTTCATTTGAAAGGCAGAGACTATGCCCTGTAGATGTTCAAATAGCAGAAATCCAGCCTCTGCAAACCCTAAGCACTGCTGTCTTCAAAAGAGAGAAAAGGTGCCCGCCCCTCAGGCTTCCCAAGCTGTTTTGCTGCTAAAGGATCCCTCTTGTTGAGAAGATAGAGACACACAGGTTTCCTGACAGCTGCAAGCCACCTGCTCAGGAAGTTCTCCATTCTGCCTTCAAACCACGATGAGAAATGCAGATTCTTCCTTTCTTCATTTCTCCTTCCCTCCTTTCACACCATGATCACCATTACCTCCTGTGCCCCCGCACAGACACAGAGTGAGGAAAAGGTGTGTGCAATGGTCTTTTTTAAAAAAAGACTTTCAGGAGTTTTTAGCACCATTTTCAGTTCCCTGTCAATATGTGTCTTTGTCTCTTTCCCTTTCCTTCTCCTTATCGCCTTGGATTTTAAAGAGTTTTTCTCTAGAAGAGAAACCTGATTGCTGCTTGTAGAAATTCAAAGGGGAAAACGCTAGGAGTGATTTAAGAGCATCTGGAGACCCTCATTTTTCTAATCACAGATTTATGGCACTTTATAATTTATTCATGCATGTGTTATCTCACTGGATAATAGAGTTCCCCAAGGCATCGCTTGACTCCCAGAACCAATGACAAGTCTATCTTCTTTCTTCCTTTTCTTCTTGACCTATTTCCAGACTCCTAAGAACATGATATTTTAAAGGGTATCTGTGGGTTTTAAACAAACACTATATTAAGATTATGTGCTTTAAAATGAAAGGAACCTCTTATATCTACTTCATTTTGAAAAGCACTTGTCTGCCAAGAGGAAAAGATAGGGCTCCCCTGACCCTAACATATCTTTTTCATGGGGATGAAAGTAGACAGATTTTGTAAATTTTATTTAATTTAGCAGACATTTATTGATCTGGTCACTATTATATAGAAGTTCAAACTTGACTCTAGTTTTAATTATTGCCATTTTTTTCTGTTTCCTCAGATCACTAGCATCATCTGAAAGTGCTCAGATTGTTCTTTTCCAGCCCTCAAAGTCCAAGAAACAGAGGCAAAGGGAGTCAGGAGAATTATCTAAAGTCTCCAAAGGAGAGAGGGACAGATCTAAGAGTTGAACTCAGATCTCCTGGTCCTCAATATTTGCTTTTCTAACATTTAAAAATCCTGTTTAAATCATTTTATGAGGCATTCGAAAATCTGAACACTGACTGAGTTATCTGTGTATATTTTAAATTATTAAAATATAATTGTTAATTATTTTAGGTGTAATGGTAATATGAATATTTTTTAAGTTTTTACATTTTAGGTGTGGACACTGAAACAGTTAAGAATGAAATGATAAGATGTCCGAGATTTGCTTCAAAATAATGTAGGAGGTGGGGAATTGGTAGGGGTTTGGATAAACAAGATGGGTCATGAATTAATCATTGTAGCTGAGTGGTAGGTATATAGGGGCTCATCACACTACTCCTCTACCTTTGTATATAACTGCAATTTCCCATAATAAAAGTTTGAAAATTAAATAATAAAAATAAAAACATGTTTTATCCACAAACCGTTCCCAGACAGATAACAGGGTGTAAGATTATATTTTGGTGTTTGCACCCACAGTTTTTGCTGGAAAACAACCTGTCAAATCTCAAAATAGGTTGTAGACCAGATATCAGGATTGAAGGAACAGCTAAATATTCAGCCACAAATAGGTCATTGTGGAGGGAAGCTGAGAATCCCCTGGACATGGAGGGAGCGTGTCACCAAGTTGCCAAAAATAAGTCTGGATCCTGGCAGATGGAAAAGCACAACTGGGCTCTCGTCTTCAGTGGAGTCAGTGCCCAAGGACCCAGAAATAGTACCAGCGATGCTTTGTTAGAGAGCCAAAGAACAATGAAGGACGTTGCTAGTTCCTTCACCCTCATGCCCATTGCTCCACCTTCAGAAAGAAGCCTCCTTGGGCATCATTGGGTGGGTACATCACCCAGTGGGTGGGTCCATCAGTGGAAGCACTTTTAAAGGCCAGTTTGACAACATCAAAATTATAAAGGCATCTGCAGCTATTCACTTTCTAGGCATTTTCCTCCAGCTGTATTCGTGTATAGATTTTCATAGAGGATATTCATTACAGTATTGTTTTTCCATAGCAAAAATCATAAACACGTTGACATTCATTCTTGGGAAGTGGCAACAGTGAACATGGCCATAGAGTGGAATGCCATACAGCCAAGAAAGCAATCAAGGTCAATCTCAGTGTGTAGGTATAGAAAGCTGTATGAGCATTAAGTGAAAAACACCAGACATGGTTTAATCCTATAGGAGACCACCAGTTTCTGGGAGGTGTGTGGGTTTGTCCTTGGACATAGTTGAGGCTCACCCGGTGCTGGGAGAAGGGATTGACAGAGTGGATATTCAATCCCAGGTCAGTCTGACCACAAAGCCAGTGTCCCCAGCTGTTCATGACCTCTTTCTTTTGACATACCTGGTCTTCTGTGAGTCAGGTGGCATGTGCCCGAGGACTAGGCCACCTTCTGCTACACTCCCCACTTCCTTGGCCCCTGTCACTTTTTTAAAGAGAGGGCACCCGAGCCCTGGGACCAGAAAGAGCAAGCAGAGCCCACGCTCCTATGGGGAAGCAAGGACCATCCGGCCCACAGCATCAGCCTCTGGGGACTCGGCTTCTCGAGTTTTCCAGCCACAGGTGGGATACACTGTCCTTTTATTTATTTATTTTTCTGGAAATTTCTTTTGGGAAGAGATGAGGAAAGCCAGCACAAGGACTCCCTCCTTGCAGTCTCTGGCCTGCAAGAGCCTAGTACGTGATCCCGACAAGGGTCTTTCTCCTACGTGTGCCTTCCTTTTTCTTTTCTCCCTTTTTTTTCAGGAGAGATTAAATGAAGCTTAACATCTCTGTAGAAGGGCAAGGAAGACATGACAGAGAATTGTTTTAAAGACATCACCACCTTTCTCTAAAATATGGAATTACGGCCTAAGGTATGTCTAAAACCAGATGAATCCTGTGTCTTTAACTTCAGGAAGTTAACACTGAGGCTTTGAGGTTGATATGTCTGTATCATCACACTCAATGTGCCGTTATGTAAAGCAGTTCACATAGGCAGGAAAGTTAGTAGTGATGTAGATGCCCTCAATGATGTGCTGAAGACTGAGAAGGAATACACACTACTGTATATAAAACAGATAAACAACAACAACCTAATGTAGAGCACAGGGAGCTATTCAATATCTTTTGATAACCTATAACGGAAAAGACAGAGAAAGATGTATGTGTATAACGGAATTGCTTTGCTGTACACCGAACTAACATACCATTGTAAATCAACTATACTTCTATTAAAAAAGAAAAACCTTAAAAGAAATTTTTTTTTAAAAAAGAAAATCTTTTACATACAGGTGGAAAACAAGTCAGAAATCAGGCAGAGGCCACATGCTGCTGTGGTCAGTATGAGGTTCCAGTGATGAGCCTGAATCTCCTCAACCACTTTGCTCTCGAAGTCCCTCCAACCGGCATGTGGAAATGGTAACTTACACAGTACGAGCTCTGTGTGGGTGAAGAAGTCATCTTCAGTCAATAAGAGCTGATGATGCTAGGCCTTCAAGTCTTTGCAGAGAGAGACCTCCGGCAGGGGATCTCAACCTTGACTGGAAGGAGAGGAGACAGAATCGGCCTCTAAAATTCCGTGCTGAGAGGCCAGCAGTTTGGAGGGAAATTTCTGGCTGGGATGACTCCCCTCCTGCCTCCCTCTCTTTCCTCCTACTTGCTAGAGCCTTCAGGCAGTAGGTGGGACAGGAGCAGTGGTTGCCATCAGCAGTCTGGATTCCTTCACTTCTACTCTAAGTAATGATTTCCTGTCCCTTTATATCCCCCCCTCCTCCAGGGCTCTCACATTCAAAGCATGACAAAATGGGCATCATTTTCAATAGAGATCTGACTAATGTAGATTGTAGCCTAATGATTGCTTCCTGGGTGTTGCATGTCACCCTTCTATAAATACATCCCAGGATCACTTTGGAGTGCTTTTCAGCAGTAGCACTCCATCGCTGCCTGCCTCCATCTGTGGTCAGCCGTGACCTCCCTGGTCTCTGTGTGTTACACCTGTACCTAATCAGTCCTCGCCAACCCTGTTTTCCCATTACTGGCTTCTCTGTCTCAAATTTACCATATTCCACATGCCCATTCTCAGAAAATGCGGCACGATATTAGCAGAAGCCAGAACTATTCAAACTCTGCTCTCTTCTGCTCTTCTCTAGGAAGAAAAACATCCTCAAATTGAAAAGAGCAGAAATAAAGAGTAATAGAGAAACCACAACTTGTGTGCAAAAGAACAGTAGCAAGTTAACCTAAAGGGAGTCCTAAACTGCAAAGCTCTGGATTCAAGGGCCAACTCCATCCTTTGTAACCAAGTGACCTTCAGCAAGTCATTGAATCTCTCTGGACTTCAGTTTCCTTACCTATAAAGAAGGCAGTTTGACTACTTTATCTCTAAGCTACCTTTAAAAAACCCAAACTTTAATACTGTACCATAAAATGAGTTTGTTACTGGGTCCCTTTTTGAAAGTTTATGGCTTTATGGCTTTTTTTTTTTTTATTGATCTCATTCTTTGACATATTATGGAAACAAAAACATGGACATCACCCACCTCATTTCAAAGCTTATAATCTCAACAAAGATGGTAGGAGTGAGAGAAAAACTCATTCTCCCATCAGGATGGTTTCCTGTTACCTCTTGGGTAACAGAAAAGCCGGAGGTCTTACCAGAGCAGTGAGCCTGCCCTGTGGCCTCCATCTCAAATTCTGACATCTTTTTTTCCTACAAGATCTTCTAAATTCCTGGTCTCTTGGTACTGTGGTACCATTCATGGCCTTCAGACGTTCAGCATCACAATATCAGAAGCCTGAAACGAACACAGTGTTGTGAATCAGCTATAGTTAAGTTAAAAAGAAAAGACCAGAAGAATACCAACACATGTAGATTCTTCATATTAACTGGGGAAAACAGAAGATGTGTCCTGAGATGAGGAAGAGCAGCCTCTTACCAGGTGGTTGTGTGTAATAGTTGAAGAAGTTCAGGGTGACAGAAGCCTGTCCCATTGCCTCATCCTGCCAGCCACTCGGGTGACAATCAGAAGGACTACAAATCAATCTCTTCGTCTGAAGACCTTTGCCACTTAAACTTGAAGAATAGTTCCCCACACTTGTTAAGGCTACACACTCCACCATTTGTTTTCAAGTCTAAGTTCGTTTCCTAGGGTGTGTAAAGAACTTGTCCTCTGATCTCGTAGTCACAGTGGGTAATTTGTGAGGAATCATGGAAGACTGGATGTGCCTTGAGATGGGATCCCAACCATGGGAAGTCAGCTCAATATTAACGCCAGGCCAGAGTCTAGATTGTTGTTGCTTAGTCACTAAGTCGTGTCTGACTCTTTTGTGACCCCATGTTCTGTAGCCTACCAGGCTCCTCTGTCCATGGGATTTCCCAGGAAAGAATGCTGGAGTGGGGTACCATTTTTTCTCCAAGGGATCTTCTAGACACAGGGAACAAACCTGCATCTCCTGCATTGGTAGGCAGATTCTTTACCACTGAGCCACTCTAAATTAGATATACTTAAAAGGGGCAGGGGTTGGGAGACTTAGAAAAGAGTGCCATTGGCACAGAGCCAGCATACACATGCTAAAAAGTTGTACCATACAAGCCATGTTATATTTATTTTAATGGATTGCTTGGCTGACAAATTTCAGGAGCTACTGCTGATAAAGTATGTATGTACTTTAGAAAACCTTTAAAAATGTTATCCTTAAGATCTTTGTGGATAAGACAGAGAAATAAGAGATGTCTGGCAGTATTTTGGAGTGTATTTATCAGCTTATGGCTGATTACTCATGAATTTTATGAGTGATTCTGGATTAACATGGAAGGGGGTGGTTACCATGGGAGCTTTTGTCCGAGTCACAACCCTTTCAACATTGCTGTCACACTGGGAAATATGACCCAGCAATCCCACTGCTGGGCATATACACCGAGGAAACCAGAATTGAAAGAGACGCGTGTACCCCAATGTTCATCGCAGCACTGTTTACAATAGCCAGGACATGGAAGCAACCTAGATGTCCATCAGCAGATGAATGGATAAGGAAGCTGTGGTACATATACACAATGGAATATTACTCAGCCATTAAAAAAAATACATTTGAACCGGTTCTACTGAGATGGATGAAACTGGAGCCCATTATACAGAGTGAAGTAAGCCAGAAAGAAAAACAACAATACAGTATACTAATGCATATATATGGAATCTGAAAGATGGTAACGATAACCCTATATGCGGGACAGAATGAGAGACACAGATGCATGGAACAATTTTATGGACTCTGAGGGAGAAGGTGAGGGTGGGACGTTCTGGGAGAATGGCATTGAGACATGTGTATTGTCATATGTGAAACAGAGCACCATTCCATGTTCGATGCATGTGACAAGGGCTCGGGGCCGGGGCAGTGGGATGATCCAGAGGGATGGGAGGGGGAGGGAGGGGGGTGGGGGGTTCGGGAAGGGGAACACATGTAAACCCATGGCTGATTCTTGTCAATGTATGGCAAAAACTATTACAATATTGTAAAGTAATTAGCCCCCAAGTAAAATAAATAAATTTATAAAAAAAAAAAAAAAAAAAACAGAAGAGATCTGCATGTCAGATCTACCAGTGACCTGAAGCCAGGAAGGATTGCTAATGTAGTCACTGATAGCATCAAATTTAAAGTGATTTTGGTTGGATTTAATCTTAAGCCCAAACCAACAAAATATAAAGTCATCCATTTGGGGTTCAAGATCAACTGCACATATGCAGAATGTGAGAGCTGCAGCATGGCAGAAATCCACATGAAAATATCTTGGTATTTCAGCTTAATGTGATGTAGCTTTAAGAATAAGCCAGTACACTTTTCAATTTCTCTTATCAGAAGGAAAATTCCAGGTACATTTTATGTTTTTCTCCCTATATTTTTTGCTGGTCAAAAATGTGGGGAACTGTGTTCAATTTTTGACTTTTACAATATGAAGAGAGACACTGAATTTGCCTGTATAAAGGAGAACATTGGGGGTAAGAATATATGATAACCATGATGCATGAGCAAATGTGGAGCTTCTTTTTATTATTATTCAGCCAAGATTTATTGATCATTAATTATGTGTCAGGCACTATGACAGACCTTGGAAATGCAGAGATACACAAGACATGATCCCATTGTCAAGGTGCTGATAATCTAGCCTGGGAATCAGGAAGGTAAGCAACACTTTGGCCATCTGATACAAATAGCTGACTCATTGGAAAAGACCCTGATGCTGAGAAAGATTGAAGGCAGAAGAGGGTGGCAGAGGATGAGATGGTTGGATGGCATCACTGATGCAATGGACATGAACCTGGGAAAACTCCAGGAGATGGTGAAGGACAGGGAAGCCTGGCATCCTGCAGTCCATGGGGTTGAGGGAGTCAGACATGACTTGGCGACTGAACAACAACAAGCAACTCGAGGTATATGGAGGGAGTACTGTAGGATGCTGAGCATGGTCTTGCAAATTAGAGTGGCAGGGGCAAGGAATGCGGATGGAAAGGATCAGAAACTGGATCTGGAAGCTCAGGGGATATAAACTTGGAGGACCATAACCTTTTAAAGGTGGAAGAAACCTTTTTATCTGATGCATGTAAAGTGGTGGTGGAGAGAGGGGTGGATGGCTTATTCTCAAAGGTCCCTTTGTCTCCGAAACTCTTGAATGTTGCACAGCTCTTATATCTGAGGCTTAGTCTCTGTATTACAAGGTCACAGAGCTAGTCACATTCCTAGAGTTAGAATTCTAGGCCCATGTAGTCCTTCTGAATTTCATCCAATTGTCTTTCCTGTGGGCCAGTTTTTTCCCAATTGCTCGACCTTATTTTGCATGATTTCCTGCTAGAATTCAGCTGGTCCACCAAATTTAGTATTGCCTGACAATCTGACAAGCATACACTCAATTCCTTTGTCCAGATCACAAAGCCTATGACCAGAATAGATCCACCCTCAATCCAGAGCAGGTGGCTTACCACTAGGTATATCTCCAAGGCTACTCTCCAAGGATTCTTGCCAAAGACAGGATGGATGTGAAAAGACCTCAGGCTTGTGAGTGGGGGAAAGAAGTTCAGCTGAAAATTCTGTTGATAAATGGCAGCCTTGAAAATAAATAACCACACTGATCTCAATGAAATAAGTATATATGCCTTTGACCCATGGTAAATATAGAGGAAGGAGAAAGAATGAAAAGGCAAGTCCTATAATTTGTTATCTTGAAAGCGTCTGTGTCCTGGTTCTAGTGTGGGTCCCCAGCAGTTACTAACTGGGGCTTTGAAATCAGAATTTGTATATAGAAGGTTTGCTTTCATAGGATCTATGCTTCTATGCTGATGGTGGCTCTCCTTGAAGGTGAGGTGGGTGGCTTTTTCCCCCATAGCTCTGGCTCCATCAGAAACCCCAGGGTCCACAGATCACCTACTAAAAATAAGAGCCTCCTAGAATCCGGAGGATTCTCTGCACATTCGATAGTCTTCTCTTTATCTACATTTCCTCATGTTTTTGCTATGGCTATAAATGAGATCATTAATACTATTTGCAATGGTTCATTTTCTGTGTCAACTTGGATAGAACTGTCACCGAATTCAGATATTTGGTCAAACATCAGTCTGGATGTTGCTATGAAGGTATGTTTTTTTTTTTTTACATGAGATTAACACTGAAATCAGTAGACTCTGAAGCAAATTACCCTCTATGATATAGGTGGGCCTTGTCCAATCAGTTGAAGGTTTTAAGAGAAGGAAGAGGGAATTCTGCCTTAGACCACCTTTTGACTTGAGCAGCAGCGTCAACTCTTCCCTGGGTCTTTCGCTTACCAGCCTGCCCTGCAGATTTTGGACTTGCCTGCCTCTAAAATCATGTGACTCAATTTAAAATAACTCTCACTCTAGGATATATGTACGTCTTGTTGGTTCTGGTTCTCTGGAGAACTCTAATCCGCTCTTTGAACTGGAGAACCAGTTGTTCAAGCCTATACTCACTTTTCCTCTTCACTCCAGAAATAACCTCATCCCAGATATGAAATCCTTTAACTTTCCACTCATATACCCAAGAAATTTTCTGGGCTTGAGTATGCCCTCACTTCCTACCCTCAAACTAAGAAAAGTTGACCCTTTTCCTCTTTTCAGTTAGATCCCACCCTGCTACCCTCCTGCTGCTCCATCCCATGCTGACCCCAACTCACACCCTCTCTGGGTCTCTGACAATGTCAAACAAATGTATTTGCTCCCTTTCTGCCCTCTTTTTCTGGTGCAGTTACAGGTGTCTATTGTAAGCTAGGGCAGTGTACAAGTTGCCTGTGGAATGAGTCTGATGGCAATACCACCAACTTACAGTCTGCCCTGGTCTGGGTTTTTCTCATCAGCTTGAAAGAACCTCTTGACAGGTAAGTGAAGCAAACTGGAGGAGGAATCAACGCTGGGAGAATTACTGAGATGCTAGCAGACAAAACCGAGCCCCTAAATGTCTTTGTTGGAGCCAGTGTGAGAAAAGCAGGAGAGACTCCATCTTGAAGCCTGTCATCCATCTTAAAGACAGGATGTGAACTGGGCCTGAACCTTGCTCAAGAGTGAGGAAACTGTTGCTAATGAAAACCAGGTCTCCTGGAGACTTCCCTCCCTACAGATGACAGAGATTGTAGTTGAGGTCAGGCTGCCCCTGTTAGATTAACCATGGAGACATCCCCCCTTGATGTATAATCACTGTCCCGCCCCCACCCCCACCCTTTAACCTTAATTGTTTGTCCTCCTAGCACCTATTTGTTGTAAAACTCAGTCACATGCAGCAAAGAGGTTGCTAACATATAACCAGTCAAATAACGGGGGTATAAAACTGGGCTTCTCAGAAACATCAGGGCCCTTGTTGGGAACTGATTCCCCTTGGACCTGCTGGCATAATAAACTATACTCCACTGTCTTGAATATCCTCCACAACATTCTCAACAGGCTGAAAGAGTGAGCCAAAACCAAGAATGCATTTAATAGAGAAAAACAAATGGCAGAATCTCAAGAGGAAAAGGATCTGAAAGGTCACTGACCGGAGCCCCTGATTAAATCCTTGGCTCCCTGAATTCCCTCCCTCCTGGTTTCTACTATTCTAGTCACACCTGTTTCTACCTGACCAGCTCTGGAGGTGTGAGGAAATCACCGTATCTATTCAAAAATCTTGTTAAATTCCAATTAAATGGGCTGGGCTAGCTTAGCTTTTTAAACCCCATGCTCTTAAAGCAGAGGTATCAGAAGCAGACTTGTCTCTAGTTCTGAGAGTGTGATCTTGGCTTGTAAAGAGTTGAGCAAATAAACGTCAGAGGTGTTGGAGATTGACTGGGGCAGTGGTTCTGATGGGGAAAAAAATCACTGGGAATCTACAATCTAACTGGTCATATTGCTGGCTTCTGTCACCAAAGAGAAGGGCCACAAAAAAAAAAAAAAAAAAGGACAAATTTGTATTCTAGGAGGTAAACTAGGACATGAGTAATTAGAGGTGGATAACTTCCATACAAGAGAAATATTAGCAGGTTTGACAGTTGGTGAAGTTGCTAAAACCCAAGGCCTTCCAATGTTAAAACTTTAAAAGATTCAGGGTAAACTAGTTCCACTCAAGTCTAGGGTAAAACAAAAGATGAGGTTAAGTAATAAGTGGTAGTATGATTGCTAATAATTTAAAACAATGTCTTAAATGTCAATAGGCTTCAGAGTCGCTAGGAAGCCTTTTTAAAATGAATCTCTGGTCCTGCCCTGGCAGGACAAGGCCTGGGAACCTGCATTTTAACAAAGCCCTAAAATGGTTCCTATGCACACATGAGTTTCTGGATTAGAAAGCTGACTCTACTCAAGGTTTTGCTTCCTGGTTTCTCTGACATTCCCCACTAAAACCTCCCAATGCTGTTCCAGTGAATCTGGCCATGGGTTACCCCATGGCTGCTTAACCCTCCAGCACTCAGGCTCTCAACGTCAAGGATCTACCCTTCCGCTGGGTCAGTGCTTCCTCCCAGGGAGAGACCTCATGAGCCAGGTCCCTAGGAAGATGGCACCAGGTCATGTCCTTCCAGCCGGTGACACATTTGCTGGGCCAGGAAATGTCACTGCTCTACAGTTACTTATGCAAATGCACATTGCTTCTAGGGCTTCTCTGGTGGCTCAGACGGTAAAGAATCTGCCTGCAATGCGGGAGACCCAGGTTCAATCTCTGGGTCAGGAAGATTCCCTGGAGAAGTGAATGGCTACCCACTCCAATGTACTTGCCTGGAGAATCCCATGGACAGAGGAGCCTTGCAGGCTACAATCCATGGAGTTGCAAAGAGTTAGACACGACTGAACAACTTTCACTTTTTCACATTACTTCTAAGGCACTTCTCTTTCCTCAAGCCTTTTACCTTGTATTTATTTTCTATCTATTTTTTGGCCACTGTGCAGCATGTGGGATCTTAGTTTCTTGCCCAGAGATCCAACCCCTTACAGTGGAATCATAGAGTCTTAACTGCTGGGCCACCAGGGAAGTCCTGCCTTAGTATTTTTGGCATGTATTACATACTAATTCCCAATATGTCCCCGAGATATGCCAGGCTTTCTGAGGAACCCTAGCAAGGCCTGATTTGAAGAGGGCAAAGCATCAAAAATTTCTCCAAAGGAATGGTCACTCCTTGGTTCTCTTTTGTAGGATGGAGGCAGGTAATGGACTAAGTCAGCACTGGCTTCTTGATCTCACAAGGTGTCTTGCAAGTGATCTGATGCCTGTGAGGATGTAAGAGGCATGGCACCTCTCTCATTGTTCCCCACCTTTGGGGATTCCGTGTGAACAAGCAGGCCTCAGGAAGAGCAGGATTAAACATCTTGTTATGTGTATATTTGTACAGATGTGTCTGTTTGCCAACCAGACACAGGATGGAAGGTGATCCGATCAGGGTGGTGTCTTCTTCAAGAGAAACGAATAGGAATAGATATGAAGGCAAGTGGTAAATATAAAGTGATGAGAATGTCCATGCTCGTCTGTGGTGTTTGTGTGGGATACAAACTGGTGGGTAGGAAAGCAGGGAATCTTAGGAAATAGAGTGAAGATGGAGGAGAAAAGCACCAAAGGTATAGTAGGGTAGTAGCAGTGCTTTAGTTGCTAAGTTGTGGCCAACTCTTGGGACCCCATGGACTGTGGCCCATCAGGCTCCTCTGTCCATGGGATTCTCCAGGCAAGAAAACTGGAGTGGGTTGCCACCTCCTCCTCCAGGGGATCTTCCCAACCCAGGGATTGAACCTGGGTCTCTCTATGTCTCCTGCATTAGCAGGCAGGTTCTTTAGCACTAGTGCCACCTGAGAAGCCCTAATCGGCTATACCCCACCACAAAATAAAAAGTTCAAAAGGAAGAAAAAAGATTGTTTATTTCTAAGCCAGAACCCCGGAGAAGGCAGTGGCACCCCACTCCAGTACTCTTGCCTGGGAAACCCCATGGATGGAGGAGCCTGGTAGGCTGCAGCCCATGGGGTCTCGAAGAGTTGGACACGACTGAGCAACTTCACTTTCACTTTTCACTTTCATGCACTGAAGAAGGAAATGGCAACCCACTCCAGTATTCTTGCCTGGAGAATCCCAAGGACAGAGGAGCCTGGTGGGCTGCCGTCTATGGGGTCGCACAGAGTCGGACACGACTGACGCGACTTAGCAGCAGCAGCAGCAAGCCAGAACCCAGCTGGGACTTGCCAACTCTGGAGCCTGCTGATCGGTATTGGTCAAGGTAAAGTGGAACATCCAGGGTAGGCTATGACTGCCAAGAGTGGGGCTGGAGCTCTGGCAAGGTGAGGGGATTTTCTAGTGCAGTTGTTCCAGAATGCGGGCTAAAGAGTCACATAAGCTGAATCAGAGCAAAGGGAGGGCTAGGGACACTAGGAGCAAGGACCTGAAGAAAGAGAGGGACAACTAAACAGAACAGAGCTGTAAGAATGGGACACAAACGTGTGTGGTAGTCCCAGGCAGCCCGGAGGACCTACAGGCCTTGGTTTTGAAGCCTTGGAGAGGCAGGCAGGAGAAACAGCCACCAGTCATCCCCTTTCCCCAGAGCCAGTGGGTGTGTGCTCAGTCAAGTCAGTCGAGTCGGACTCTTTTGCGACCCTATGGACTACAGCCCACCAGGTTCCTCTGTCCATGGAATTCTCCAGGCAAGGATACTGGAGTGGGTTGCCATGCCCTCCTCCAGGGGATCTTCCCGACCCATGGATCAAACCCGAGTCTCCTGTGTCTTCTGCATCGCAGGTGGATCCTTTACCACTGAGTCACCAGGGAAGCCCTCCCAGATCCAGTGAGTCTCACCCAAAGGACCCAAGAGATGATAAGGGATTCCTAGAAAGGGCATTAATCCACGTGGAGATAATTGAAATAAGATGGCACCCTTTCCAACACTGTTCAGATGTAACTGAAGTGATGAGGTGGGTTTCCTATGCGGCTTGTAGCCTCAACTCGATTACTTTAAGACTGCAGTGTGTATCTCAGCTGTTCCTTTCCATTACTTAAACAGCCGTAAAGTCAATCGTGCGTTTTAACTGGCAGGCCTGGGTGGAGTTTGGCAGTGAGGCAGCTTAGTGGAAATGGAAGAAAGTTCCCCAAGGTGCCTGAGGAAAGAAACCTTCATGTGAGGTGGCCTTGGGGTGCTCTCTTATGACCTGCCCCGTAGATTCAGTAACATCCACGAGAAATCTCAGGTGTGACCCAGAACGAAGAAAAGGAAGAGAGAGGAAACACAAAAGAGAAAACAAAAGGAGAGGGAGGAAAAAAAAAATGGAAGCAGATCTGATGGAGTGAGATAGGGAACGAGCCAGATGAGGGAAGGCGTAGGTTGCCCAGCTGTGAGAAATTGTCCTGAGTGGGGAACCTCCACGACCTGCCCTGCCCACCTGCACCTGGCCTTGATCCCCACCTCTTCTGTGCACACTGTAGCTGGTAAAAGCCAGCCGTCTGAAACGTATTACCAATCAGAAGACAGAGGCCAACGTTCAAAGAAGCTCAGAAAGAGGGGCCACTTTGATCCTTTGTGGCTGATTCTGTGGCTGTCGCTGCGCCTGGGGCGGCAGCCCCCTTGACTACCGTAATTACCCACCCCCTGCACCCCCACACCCTCTTTGCAGCTCCAACTTCTTGGCCTCAGGCCCCAGCTCTGAAATTCTCCCGTGAAGCAGGAGGAAGTCCAGGAGGCAGCCTGCACTCCTGGTGAGAAGCGACCAGGTGCGACCACGTGCTCCAGGTAAGGGCCCCCATCCCCCCCACCCCCACCCCCGTCGTGGGCGGCTTGGATGGGTGGAAGGCACACATTCCCTTGGCCTCTTGGTGGGCAAGTGTGCTTATTTCAAACTGCGACTGAGAAGTGGAAGCTTTGAGTGTGTCTGCAGGAGGTAAAAACCTAGCAGGCCAAGCACAAGGGGGCTGACTTCTTTCCTTCACTGGCAGCTTTCCCCCTCCCTGTTGCGCGTCTCTGCCTTTCCTCTGGTCCTTTCTTCCTGTCCCTGTACCGCTCCCCACCCCCCCATTCCTGCTCCCGCTCCCAGCGGGGGTGCTCAGGCTCCCTGGAGCCCAATGAGCCAAATGGCACCACCGTAGTAACAGCTCCGCTCAGTTCCCTGGCTGCTGGCCCCTGGGGGTTCTTAAAGGAGCCCTTCCCTCCCGCCCGCATTTCCCGGTTCCCGCCGCCGCCACCCCTTTTCTCCGGAGCTGACTTTCACCTCTGACTTCGCTTCCTCTTTCTCAATACAGGTTTTTATCTTCACTGTTTAGCTTACTTCCTGCCTTCACCTTCCCACCCTTTCTCTGAGTTCAGTTCAGATCAGACACTCAGTTGTGTCCGACTCTTTGCGACCCCACGGACTGCAGCACGCCAGGCATCCCTGTCCATCACCAACTCCCGGAGTTTACTCATGCCCATTGAGTCGGTGATGCCATCCAACCATCTCATCCTCTGTTATCCCCTCTCCTCTTGCCTTCAATCTTTCCCAGCATCAGGGTCTTTTCAAATGAGTCAGTTCTTCGCATCAGGTAGCTAAAGTATTGGAGTTTCAGCTTCAGCATCAGTCCTTCCAATGAACACTCAGGACTTATCTCCTTTAGGGTGGACTGGTGGGATCTCCTTGCAGCCCAAGGGACTCTCAAGAGTCTTCTCCAACATCAGATTTTAGCAACTCATTTTTTTAAAAAAAAAATAGTTATTTTTATTTATTTATTTGGCTGTGCCAGGTCTTAGTTGCAGCATACAGGATCCTTGATCTCTGTTGGGGCATGTGGGGGTCTCAGGATCTAGCTCCCTGAGCAGGGATGGAACCTGGGTCCCCTACATTGGGAGCTCAGAGTCTTAGCCACTGGACCACCAAGGAAGTCCAGGGGTGGTTTTTTTACGCTGCGCTGCAGGTTAAGCATTTCTGCCTTTCATTAGGAGGTGCTAGAATGGAATTGATAAGGAGAAGAGGGTGACAGAGGATGAGATGGTTGGATGGCATCACTGACTCAATGGACATGAGTCTCAGCAAACTCCAGGAGATGGTGAAGGACAGGGAAGGCTGGTGTGCAACTGTCCATGGGGACACAAAGAGTCAGACACAATTGAGCAACTGAACAACAGGAAAAGATGGAGGAGGCACTCGAATGGACATTCTCCAAGCATAGGACACATATTGTAATGGTCCGCACAAAAGGAGGGGGTGAAGGGTGAGGAACATACAGGGGACATCAGAACACGATGACATGGCCAGGGCCACAGCTTCTGTCGGGGAGAGGGATGAAAAGAAAAGGCCAGGGCTGGAGCTGGGGTGGAAGAGGGAAGGGGGAGACACTGTGGCTGCATTCCCCCCACCCCCAGGAAGCACCTCTAGTCCCTGGATACCTCCATTTACCCTGGCCCCTAGGATTCCATCTCTTGTCCTGCCTCGGGCCCTAGTGGCTCCTTCTTTTGCTCCCCTTGACTTGTTTTCCCGACAGATTCTTAAGCAGGATGACGTTCAGGGCCTGACCCCAAACAACCCCACCTGATGACACGACCCCAACCTTTGCCTTCCCTGCTTCTGCCCCTTCTCAAATCTCACCTTTCTCCATCTCTGGGACAGAATCTTTGATTTCCCTCCTTCCTCTCCTCCCCCGCCCCCCACCCCGGGGGGTGGGTGAAAGCACCAACTCCCCTGGGAGGGGCACCTGGAGGAGGAGAGCAGGAAGTACCATCAAGGGAGAAGGCTCACAGATCCCTGAAAGGGCAGGGCAGGGGGTCACAGAGAGGAGAGGGGTGAGGGCAGTGGCCACTCCTGTCCTCTGCTCCCCCCTGCCCACCGTCTGGGGGACTTCAACACAATAGAGGGAACAGGTGTGTGTGGGGTCAGATCTGATAGGGAGGAGAGAGGAGCAGGAGAAACAAATCGTGAAAACCTAGAGAATTCCGCTAAGAAAACACGTCTTCCTCCTTTCCTTCTGGAGGCTCCTTGGTTGGTGGGGGAAGTAGTGAGGACTTGATGGAAAAGAGAAGGGAGGAGGAGATGGTACTGAGGGACTTTCCTCTATACTCCCCTCTCCCCCCACCAACTTGGAGCTCACCGGAGCTGGGAGGGAAGCGGCTGAGAGCTCAGAGGCACCCCCTCAGCCCCCGGCCAGGGAGCCCACAGCTGTGGGTGGGGCCGCCACTGCTGCTGCCGTCGCCACTGGACAGACCTCACCTATACCTGTGGGTGCAGGGGGTCCCCCTCAGAAGGTGGGCTGTGGCCGGGGGGCATCTCCCAGGACCCCCAGATGGGTCTGCAAGTGGCCGGCCAGCTGGGCAGGGGTTTTGCAGGGCATGTTGCACAGCTTGCACAGGATGCGATCAGCCCGCAGGGCCCGGAGTCCACGGTCCTGCACCGGAAGGATGCGCAGGTTTGCTGCCGTGGGTGAAGCCTTTGTGTCAGAGCTCACAGACAGGGTGAGCGCCGTGGCTGTGCACCTTCACGTGGTCTGAAATACAAGCTGAGCTCAACATCTTGCCACACACATGACATGGCACCTTCTCCTCGTGTCCTGCTGTGTAGGCCCACAGACGATCCTTCCCAGCCAAAGCTGTCTCACCTTTCTCACATTGGAAGGGCCATTCTAGCAAGTGCACTTGTCTGACGTGACCGCAGAGGTGATCCTGCCCGGAGAAGCTCTTGCCACAGTGCGAGCAGTTGCAGGGTTGGTGCACAGCGTCCTCATGTGAGCGCATGTGGTAGCTCCTGCGGTCCTTGGCGCTTGAAGCGCTGCTGGCACACCGGACACTGGTGCGGGCTTCTCGTTTTCGCTGCTCTGCCGCTGGCACCCGCCTCCTCCCACTCCCCCGCCGGCTCTGCTCAGTTGGGGCACCCTCAAGAGGCTCAGGGGCACGATGAAAAAAAGTGAAAACGAAGTCGTTCAGTCGTGTCTGACTTCTTGCAACCCCGTGGACTGTAGCCTACCAGACTCCTCCGTCCATGGAATTTTCCAGGCAAGAGTACTGGAGTGGGTTGCCATTCCCTTCTCCAGGGGATCTTCCCAACCCAGGGATGGAACCCGGGTCTCCCGCATTGCAGGCAGACGCTTTACCATCTGAGCCACCAGGGAAGCCCCAGGGGCACCATGGTGGTGGGCCTCTTCATAGCACCCGAGCGGGACCCGGCCAGCTTTGGCTCCGGCCTGGGTGGCCGTGTGCCTTCGGAGGGTGTAGCCGTTCTTGAACTCCTTGGTGCACAGGGCCGCAGATGGAGGGCCCCTGGCTCTTTTGTCTTCTTCTCTAGGGCACATGTGACCGGGGCCACGGCGATCGTCGAGGTTGGGGCAACAACGGCGGCGGCGGTGGCCGCCGCTGCGGCGATGGTGGTGGCAGAGACAGGGAGGGGGCGCGGCCTCGGTGGCGGGCGCCGACACCAGCGAGGGGGCGGCGGAGGGGGCGCGGGGCGGGTATGGGGGCTGCTTCAGAGCCGCTGTATCCACAGTGGAGCCGGGGCCCGGGGCGCGGCCGCGCCAGATTCCTGGGCCGCATCGAGGACTGGGAGCAAGTCCACCTGGAGGGGCTCGGCCTCCGGGGCCTGGGGCGTGGGTAGGGGCGCCGTCGCGGCCTGGAATGGGCTCCGGGCGCAGCCCTGGGAGGCAAAGAAGCGGGACTAGAGCTCAGCCCCGACCTGCAGGTGGGGTTCTGGGCATGACCCTGAGCTGGTGGGAAGGAGCTCATGAGGCCGCCCACTCCCACCCCTCCGCCTTCCTCCCCCCACCCGTCCTCCTCCCCCCTCTCCTCCCTCCCCTCCCCTCCCCTCCCCTCCAAGGGAATCCAGGCCCAGCACCAGGAAGCGGGGAGGGGCCAGCAGAGTGCAAGGGAACACGGGGAACATGGCATCAGCCACGGCGGGGAGGGAGGGAAGGAGGGCGCGCCTGGCCGGTAGGACACATTCTAATTGCCCGATCATCCTGGGAGGGGAGTAGTATGAGAACCAAGGAGACATTGAACCAAGGCAGTGCTCAGATTCAAAGACGCCGTGCAGTGTCACTGCAAGACAGAGAAGACACTGGGCTGGCCAGGGGGCAATGGCCAACACTGTGGGCAGGAGTTAAGTTCTGGGTGTACATATCCTGCTGTCTGGCCCACCTCTTCACTTGGAGATGTTCTAAACAGAGCAGGTCTCAGAGCGCTCCTCCCTAACCCAACCCCATCTCAACAAACCTCTCCTCTCTCCTCCGGTTTTAAGAGTTAGTCCTAACTCCTCTCTTCCTCTCCTGCCTCATATCTGATCCTTTGGCAAATTCTGTGTGCTCTTCCTTCTAAGTACATCAAGAAATTAGCTCCCTCTTGCCATCTGACTGCTACCAGCCTAGGTCACACTGCCCTGATTCCTTGCCTATGTTACTGCAAAGGTCTCCTAATTGGTCTCCTTGCTTCCAGCCTTACTCCTCTACTATCTGTTCTCCCCACAGCCATCATCATATTTTTATTTAGAAATGGAAACAGATCGTGTTGCTTAAATTCTCCAAATGCTTGCCGTCTTGCTGAAAATGAAGTCCAAAGTTCTTAGCGAGGCCTTACTGGGCCACACCTCCTCTCTTGATCTCATCTCCTCCCACATTCCCACTAGCAGACAGGGCCAGTGCCCTGCCCACACCCCTGGCTTGCCCCCCAAGGTCGCCCACAGACCCTGCCCTGCACCCCAGCGGCCTTTGTGCACCCACCTGGATGTATTCTGTGGCCTTCAGGGAAGCTTCCAGAAGCCATCTTCAGCAGTGAGGCAGGAGTTGGAGAATACTCAGTTTCCTGACTGGTCAGTGGGGCAGTTCTAAGGCATGTTTCATATATTCTCTCAGAGGTCCCTAGCAGGACTGAGCCTCAGTAGCTCACAATGGTAACCCACTTCTTTTTTAAAAAATATTTATTTTTATTTATTTGGCTGCACCAGCTCTTAGTTGAGGCACGTGGGATCTTTGATCTTTGTTGCAATGTGCAGGATCTTGTGGGATCTAGTTTCCTGACCAGGGATGGAACCTGGGCCCCCGGCATTGGGAGCTCAGAGTCTTAGCCACTGGACCGTCAGGGTAGTCCCAGTAACCCACTTATTAAAGGCTCAGTGTTAGCTTCCCTTCCTTCTCTCTCTCCCTGGCACTCTCTCTCAGTGCTTCCTCAGATCACTTCCAGAAGAAACTGCTTCGGCCCAAGTCCTTGTCTCAGGGAAGATGCAAACTGAGATACCTCTCACTCCATTTCAGCTGCACCAGCTTCTTGTCTTTAGAACACGTCAGAGGGCCCACCACCCAGAACCTCTGCATATTCTGTTTCTTCTGCCTGGAATACTCTCCCTCGAGTCCTTCGGGTCTCTGCTCAAATATCATCTCTAACATACATACGAAGTAGGAACTCTGACCCCCAGGAATCACTATCACCTTTCTCTGCTCGCTTTGTCTGTTTATCATCCGCAGCTAACAGACTCATTGCATGTTAATTTGTTTGCAAAAGGGGTTTACCCTGGCTCAGACGGTAAAGAATCTGCCTGTAATGCAGGACACCTGGGTTTGATCCCTGGGTCGGGAAAATCCCCTGGAGAAGGGCATAGCAACCCACTCCAACGTTCTTGCCTGGAGAATCCCATGGACAAAGGAGCCTGGTGGGCTACGGTCCATGGGGTAGCAAAGAGTCAGACACGACTGAGTGACTAACACTTTCACTTTCCCTAGCAAAAAATAAGCTTCATGAGGGACTTACAACTTGCCTTTAATGATCTTCGTTGGTAATTGCTCAGTGTCTACCAGCGGGAATATTACTACTGTATAAGAAAGATTTGGGGGCATGCTTGATTTCCAATTTTCCATCAAAGGATCTGAGGCTTTCCCTGAGTAAAAATGTGAGAGTTAATTTCATAACTATCTCTGCTTCTTTTAAGAAATCTTTTAGATCCTAATTATAGTATCATTCACAAATTCTTTTAATTAATTAATCAAAAATATGTATTTATTTGGCTGTCCCAGGCCTCAGTTGCAGTACGTGGGATCTTTTAGTTGCAGCAGGTCTAGTTCTCTGATCAGGGATTGAACCCAGACCCTCTGTGTTGGGAACATGGAGCCTGAGCCACTGAACCACTGGGGAAGTCTCTCTTTTAATTTAGAAAGACTCCCCCACCCCCCAGCCCCCGGAAATAGCAGACTTGTACCACTATGCAGCTTCACATGGTTCTGTCCAGGGTGGGAAACATTCAGGCACTGTATTTTCTTCGATAGAAGAAACTTAATAGGCTGATGCTACCGAGTAAGTGAATAAGCTTAACAAAAAATGTAGAAAGCAGCTCCTAAGTCTGTCCCAGGTCTGAGGGGTCAGCCTGAGCTCTTTTCCTCATCACCTCTTGGTTTCCTTGGCACACTGTCCTCATGGGCATGACCTGCAGCTCACCCCCATTCTACGTCTTTTTCCTGGTCCTCGCTTAAATGTCACCTCTCAGGAGACACCTTCCCTGACCACCATCTGTGTGGTGATTCTCATCCATAGTGTGCCGTTGTTTTCCTTGGTGGCGTTTATCATTACCTGTAGGCGCATATTTATTTCTTACCATTTCTTTACTGTTATCTGCCTTCCTAGTGTGTAAGCCCCCTGAGGGCAGGACAGTATCTGTGTTGTCACAACTGCATGCAGAGCACCTGGCACACAACAGACACTCCATTAATGTTTGACGGATGTCAGCATGAAAGAGCAGGTGAAGGAAGGGAAACAGGCCCCAGGGGGCGGGGTGGTGGTGGGCTCAGTGACAGATCATCAGCCAGGCTCAGGACCGGCTTCCTGACTTCCCCTCTGCGTCCTCCTCCCAGCCTGCTCTGCGCTTCACCAAAGCTTTTAATCACTTTGCTGACAGGCAGGGTCATCCACGAAAGCAGAAAGAGGAGAAGAAAAATGAGGCACAGGATTGCCGAACGGAGAATCCAGGCCCTTTTAGCAGCCACTATTCCTTATCTCTTGCTGGAGTATTGGCACCTTTAAAAGCCTTGGCTGTCCTCCCCAACCTCCCCACTCAATCACAAACCATAGTGTCTAGAAAAATATAAAAGGGGGAAAAAAATCAATGTGCTAAATCTCCCCTGGGTTCAATAGCAACTCCTCCTGTAGCTTCCTTCACTGGCCACAGAACTAAGCTCTGCAGGCCTCCGAACTTGACCCCAGGGGCAAGGAACTTGAATGTTAAAACGTGCGCCTCCCCCTCCCGAATCATTCCCAGCCTGGAGAAGACCCGGGAGGTGGACTGCCCTGACACCCCAGCTCTGAGTCTCTGTTGGCTGATTCAATGCTGCACACTAATGCCTCATTAAAAGTTTTCCATTCACATTTACTCCATTTACAAGATCAGATTTACCGATCTTCTTCAGGACTTCCCTAGCCATCCAGTGATTGAGACTCTGTGCGTCCAATGCAAGGGGCATGGGTTCGATCCCTGATTGGGGAAATAGGATCCCACATGCAGCATGGCATGGCCAAAAAGTAAAAAGAAAAAAAAAATTTTTTTAATAGATCCTCTTCTTTCTGGTGTGTAGGGAATGAAAGGGAAAGGGAGAATTGTTATCTGCAGGTAGATGGTTGGGTTGAGAACAGAATCCTCTCTTTAAAATATTAAAATGACTTATTTTCGTTTAACTTTTAAATCGTATTACTTGCAGCAGTCTCCCTCCCAGTCTGAGTCAGGGGGTGTACTGCCCCAGGAAAGGAGGAGGTGGGCAGAACTGAGAGGCAGTGATTACCTTTGGGTAGGAAATCTCACCACCTTGGCTTCTTAATCAAGAGCTTGGTCTTAAAAGCTAGGATTCATGGAAACAGAAGAAGGGTGTGTGTCTGGGTGTGAGTGTTAGTGTGTCCAAGTGTCTGAGGAGGGAAACAGGGGAGCTGAGAAGATTAAAGTGAAGGGCAGTCTTGCAGCACAAGTCCTTGGAAACACCTTAGAGGTGTTCCCAGTTGAAGGCCCACCTGTCCGAGATGATGGAAGAGCAATCGGAAGGTACTGGCTGAGGAAGTGGCTGTGATGAAGGACCCTGAGGCAGCACTTCTGGGTCCCCTTGGCTGACTCACTAAGAGTGGAGGATCTGGAAGTTCCTCCCTGTCTTGGGGGTGGGGGATGGGACGCAGAGAGTGCTGGGGAAACGTGGAAGCTTGGAGTGGGCAGAAGATACTGCCCTGGGTGGAGACATTGAGACCAGGGCAAGCAGCCGGGACCTGTCCTCGTTCTCAGCCCCCTTTGCAGGTTCCTCGTTATCTCCATGCTCTGAAATTCCTTTCCATACTCAGCTCCCCTAATGATATCATCCAGTGTCACAGCACTTCCCATGCACCACAAATCTCCGTCATATGTCTCCAGTCCTAGCTTTTCCCTGAACTGAGACCTTCAAAGGCAGCTCCTTCCTCAGCACTTCCCCTTGAACAATCAGTTCAGTTCAGTCGCTCAGTCGTGTCCGGCTCTTTGCAACCCCATGGACTGCAGCACACCAGGCTTCCCTGTCTATCACCAACTCCCAGAGCTTGCTCAAACTCATGTCCATTGAGTCAGTGATGCCACCCAACCATCTCATCCTCTGTCATCCCCTTCTCCTCCTGCCTTCAATCCTTCCCAGCATCAGGGTCTTTTCCAATGAGTCAGCTCTTCGCATCAGGTGGCCGAAGTATTGGAGTTTCAGCTTCAGCATCAACATCATTCCTTCCATTGGATATTCAGGACTGATTTCCTTTAGGATGGACTGGTTGGATCTTCTTGCAGTCCAAGGGACTCTCAAGAGTCTTCTCCAGCACCACAGTTCAAAAGCATCAATTCTTCAGCACTCAGCTTTCTTTATAGTCCAACTCTCACATCCATACATGACTACTGGAACAATGAAGGTCTCCAAATTGAAGTCCATGCTTTCCTCTCCCCTCAGGAAATTTCCCTTTCAGCCTTCTCTTCTTCCACATGGAAATGCCAGTTTTCCATTTGCTCAACCAACAGCATTCTTGACTTCTTCATCTCTCATGCCATTGGTGCTACAACCCTGGTTCACACCCCTGTCATCTTTCACCAGGATGATGACCCACCTCCCAACCCACCTCTCTTTGCCCATTCTTGCTCCCCTATAGCCTATTCCCCATCAGCAGCTGTAATGGGACTTTTAAAATGCATGTTGCTTCTCTGCTCAAAATCTTCCAAAGGCTTCTCATCTCACAGTAAGAGCAAAACTCCTCCCCACGGTCTACCAGGTCTGCCACAATTCGGCTGCTTCTCACCCTCACTCCCTCTAGTCCCTCCTCCTCTTTCTCCATGTCAAACCTGCTCATGCTTCCAGGCTTTGCCCTTGTCATTCTGCCTACCCGGAAGGTGCCACCCCCAGAATCGGTCCTGCACCTTCTTCAGGACTTAGCTTCAAATGTTTTCTACTTAGTAGGGCCTCCCTTGTCCACTCCATGGGAAAGAAGAGCCCCCCCATCACTCTCTATTTCCGTTAACCTGCCTCTCCAGCCCCCATATCAACTATCCCCCCTGACATATTACATATCATGAGCCTATTTATTGTCTGCTGTACATCCCACAGATTGTAAGGTCCATGAAGCCAGAGGGCAGGGACTTTGTCCAGCACTGTCTGTGTAGCACCTAGAACATAGTCTTGGGACACAGTAGGATACTTGATAAATATTTCTGAGTAAATAATGCATTGAAGTAAATAATGCATTGAAGCCTCCCCCCATCTCTGCTATGATCTGGCCCTGAAAAGACTCTCTACCTCTCCACACCACATCCCTGAAAGGGACTAGGATTGAAGGAACCACTGAGCTTCACCCTACAAACAGCCTGAGTGATTGAATCAAAGAAACAAACAACCCAGACCATTGTAGGCAGAATAAACCGTGAAACTGTAGGTGGATCAAGTTTTAATTTTGTTTCTCTTCATAGTTACCCAGTGGGATGGGGGCTGATGGTAAAGAGCAGATCAGTTATAGGAAATAAAAATACTACATGTTCTTGGCACATCTGTGTGAACGTAGAAATATGTGTATCTCTTCACACACATATCTCTGCACACATGTATCTCTGTGGCTCCCCACATTAGTTCAGGGGCATGTATGGCCAACCTGCCTTCGTGTGTGATGCTACAGAGGATGTGTGAGACAAGTTCTGTTTCGTCGAAAGCTCGCGATCTCACTGGGGCGCTGTGATACGTAGTAGAGAGTTTGGAGACACCCTTGGGAAAGCGTGTGACCGCACTCGGTGACGGATGACCACAGAGTCTCTCAGCAAGGCTCCCTGGAGGAGGAGGCACCCTCCTGCACACTGGGCCATGGAGCGGGCAGCTGAGAAGACGTGCAGCCAGTGGCAGAGCTCGGTCACTTGGCTGAGTGGCCAGGCCTGGAGCAGGTCAGGGAGATGTGAGTTCACAGGACTCCCTTGTTTCCATTGCCTGGAAGCATTTCTCAGCACAGCTGCTCGGGTAACCATCCTAGGGGTTGAGAAGGATCTGGCAACCACTGGTTGCCATACTTGGAGGAGAAGAAGGGCTCATTGGAAGTCTTGCAGGAAAGGAATCTATGCCCTGGACCACACATCTGGAGCATGTAGAAGTATCAGCCAACGGGAGCTTGTTCTCTCTACCAAGTGTTTGTTACAGGCTGTCTAGGCCCAGCCATTCGGACACACCATCACTGTTTTCTGTCTTCTGTGAGCTCTTTGCTCAGTTAACCTGGGTTGCCCTCTGTGCCTGTCCCTGTACTCCATGGTGAGGCACTGCTTTTACGAGCTGACTTTCCAATCAGAGCTGCACTTACGCTTTCACTCGTGCATGTGGACTGCAGAGGCCAAGCCTCTGCTACAAATCTCTGCTGATGAGAAGCAGCACTAGGTGGTTCCCATATTAGTGACCTATGACTAGGTGACAAATCACCCCCAATACTTGGTGATTTAAAAGAGCAAGCATCTGTTGTCTCACGATTCCTGTGGGTCAGGCATCTGGGAGTGGTTTAGCTGGTGTCTGTGGCTCAGGGTCTCACAGGCTGTGCTCAAGGTGTCCGTCTGGGCTGCAGCCTCATCTGAAGGCTCAAAGGGTCTCTTCAAAGCTCACTTGTGTGGCTGTTCACGGGCCTCGGAAGCTATGCCTCCAACTTCAGTCGTGTGGGCCTCTCCACAGGGCTGCCCCATGATGTGAGACCAGTAGGTATAAAAGATTTAATAAGGAAGGGTAACATAGGCATGAAATTGTAAAAACCTGTTTATTGAAGCATATCACAGATATGAAAGTGAGTGAAGTGAAGTCACTCAGTCGTGTCCGACTCTTTGCGACCCCATGGACTATAGCCTACCAGGCTCCTCTGTCCATAGGATTCTCCAGGCAAGAGTACTGGAGTGGGTTGCCATTTCCTCCTCCAGGGAATCTTCCCGACCCAGGGATCAAACCCGAGCCTCTTAAGTCTCCTGCATTGGCAGGCAGGTTCTTTCCCACTAGTGGCACCTGGGAAGCCCCCCTCACCTTTCTTCTTCCTCCCTAAAAGTAGCCACTATCTAGACTCCAGCACCACATTTGCCTGAGTTTCCCCCCACCCCCAGCTTTACTGAGGTATAATTGACACGTTTGCCTGTTTTTAAACTTTATATAAATAAAATCCTGCCATACGTGTTTTGCGTCTGGCTTCTGGCTCAACATATGTGTGAGGTCCATTTAAGCTGTAGTATGAAGCTGGAACTCATGTATTTCATTACCGTAAAGGATTCTGTTTTATGAATATACTACAATATACAATATATAACAATCTATTCTACCATTGATAGATGTTTGGGTTTTTTCCACCTTTTGACCAATAAAGACACTACTGCTCCAAGCCTTCTTGTACATGTGTGCATGCATTTATGTTAGTCCTTGCAGTAGACAGATTAATGGTCTATAAAGACATCTACATCCTTTTTTAAAATAGTACCTCCAAGATATACTATTTATTTCACTTACTTTTACTTGAAGTGTAGTTGATGTACAATGTTGTGCCAGCCTCTGCTGTACAGCCAAGTGACTCAGTCATACATCCTGATCCCCAGAACCTATGGATATGTTACATTTTATGGCAAAGTGGAATTAGGGTAGCAAATGGAATTAGGAAGTACAGCTGACCTTAAGATAGAAAGATTATCCTGGATGATTTGGCTGGGTCCAGTATAATCACTAGTGTCCTTAAAATGTGAAAGTGGGAAGGGGCAGAAAAGGAGATCAGAGTGATTCATTGTGAGACCCACCCACTCTTGCTGGCACTTTGACCATCAGCCAAGGACTAGGGGTGGAATCTTGAAGCTGAAATGATCAAGGAAAAGGATTCTTCACTAGAATCTCCAGAAAGAACACAGCCTTGCCAACACCTTGATTTTAACGCAGGAGCCTCCATTTTGAACTTCTAAACTACGGAACCGTAAGATAGAAAATGTGTTGTTTTGTTCCACTGAGCTTGTGGTCATTCATTACGGCAGCAATGGAAAATTAAGTCGATGATGTTCATTCTTATACGCAGAGTCATTGTGTATGTCCATGTTCATCTTTTCTAGACACGGTCAAACAGTTTTCCAATATGGTTGTGCCCATTGTCCTCCCACCATGTATGAGGCTCACTTTGCTCCAGGCCTTTGTCAGTGCTTCGTCAATCGGTCCTTTCAATTACAGCCATTTTGTTAAGGCATCTCATTTTTATTTCCATTTGCATTTCTCTGATTACTGAGGAGGTCGGATATTACTTTCATGTTATTATTAGCCGTTCAGATCTCCTCTTTTGTGAAGTGCCTGATGGTATGTGATTCCTTTATGCCATGTGGTAAAGAAGGAATAGGATTTAGAACGTAGCTTCCCAAGTAGCACTAGTGTTAAAGAATCTACCTGCCAATGCGGGAGATGCAAGAGACGTGGGTTTGTGGGTTCAGTCTTTAAGTTGGAAAGAGCCCCTGGAGGAGGAAAAGTGGCAACCCACTCCAATATCCTTGCCTGGAAAATTCCATGGACAGGGGAGCTTTGCAGGCTCCAGTCCATGGGGCCATAAAGAGTCGGACATGACTGAACACTCTAGTTTTCTATTCATAAAACCATTCTGTGTTCTCAAGTCACAAAATTGGGATTTTCTTCAATGTTTTCTAAGACTTTTTTCTTATTCTTCTTTAAAATAAGGAAGAGAAGCAGATTCTGGCATCTATACCACAATATGGCTATTTTTGCGAGTTTGCAGCACAACACACAGAATTACAAACAGATATGGGACGCTGAAAAGAAATATGCAACAACCATGAAAGCCACTAGCAAATATTTTTAAAAACAGTAGTCATAAATACCAATGGACCATTAAAGTGTTATTTATAGATTAATAATCTCTGCATGTGGCTATTTCATTCAGAGGCTCTGTGATGGGTGTATTATTTGACAAGCCTGAGTATTGAATGTTGAGATCAAAATATGATCTTCTTCAGCTGATATAACTTCTAAAATAAATCATTCATACAGCCAGTGACTCATACAATCCATTCCAGCATGCTCTGCTATTTGTTAGGAGGTTTTTATTTAATTTAAGTGTTTTCATTATGGCAGATTTTTATTGTGCCCTGTTCAGTTCTGAGTCTTGGACAGTTGTTATAATAAGGTTGCTAGTCAGAGGCTGAAGATAAAGAACAGGGAGCCAATAATTAAAAGGCAACCAAGAGTGCAATCTGCCAAGTGTAAAAAAATCAGATCTCAAATGGCATGAAGATTGGGCTAAAAGCCAAAACTATTAATGCAAAATATGATTATTTCCAGTAATGAACTGATGCATGTTGGGGCTTCTGTGTTACAAGGGGGATTTTGTAAGATAATCAGACCAACAGCGTTAGGCAGGACAATCTTGATTTCCCCTCCTTACAATATCTCCTCTCGGAACTCCATTTTTAATAGTTTTAGGATCCCATTAGACCAGGTTCTATTCCTTCCTCCTCTTATTTACTCCCTCCATTATTACTACCATTCCTACCATCTGTGTGGCTTTCTGTCCTCAGAAAAAGTAAGGTTTTTGAGAGCAAGCACCTGGTCTTCTTGTTTTCTGTACATCTTTCTCAGTATCTTTTGGAATTGCCCGCTCACCTCTGCTTCCATTGCCCTAGCTCACGCCACTGCTTCCACTTTGCCTCCTGTGGACTCCTGGTCTCTCTACATCCATCCCCGCCCCCACCCCACCCCACCCCATCTTACTAAGTCTCCACAGAGCAGGCAGACTGATCTGGTTGCTACACAAATCTGATCCTGTCATTTCTGTCCTTAAAGTGATTTTTACTCTCACTCCAAACTCCTCCACGCCACCTGAAAGGCGCTGCCTGTCTGGTTCTGTCCTGCCTTACCAGCCTCTTCTAGAAATTCTCTCCTTGTTCTCTAAGCTCCGCCTTTCAGATTCTGAAGCACATTGTGCTGCTCTCGACCCCAGGGCCTTTGCACATGCTGTTTCCGTCTGCCTGGCTAACAACAACCAGTCCTTCAGGTCCCCACTTCAGCACCGCTTCCTTAGACCAGCCCTCCAGGTAATCCCAGCCTAGATCAGGGATGGTACTGTTTGTTCTTGGTGACCTTTATTTGTCCTTCCTAGTACTTAACACAGTTGTGAAATTTTACTCATTAATTCACTTATCCCTTTAACTTTGAATGTTTAGTGTGTATCTATATTAGTTTGCTAAAGCTGTCGTAACGGAGTACCACAAAGTGTGGCTTAACCAGAAAACATCTTCTCACGGTTCTGGAGGCTGGAAATCAGAAGTCAAGATGCTGGCAGATTTGGTTTCACTTAAGGCCTCTCTCCTTGGCTTGTAGATGGCCACCTTCTTGCTTTGTCCTCACATGGCCTTTCCTTTGTGTGTGTACGTATCTCCTGATCTCTTCTTATAAGGACACTAATTGTATTGGATTAGGAACCCATCCTTATGGCCTCACTTCGCCTTAATTGCTTCCTTCAAGACCTGTTAGGGACTGAATGTTTGTGTTCCCTCCAAAATTCATATGTTGAGATCTAGTTCCCATTGTGATGCTACTTAGAGGTGGAAGATTTGGGAGGTTATTGGGTCATTCTGGTAGAGCCCTCATGACATCAGTGCCTTATAAGAAGAGACCAGAGAGTTTTCTCTGTGCTATGTGAGGATACAACAAGGGGTCACCAATCTGCAACCCCGACAAGGGCTCTCATCAGAACCCAACCGTGCTGGCATCCTGAGCTGAGAAATAAATTTCTGTTGTTTATAAGCCACCCAGTCTGTGGCATTTTATTATAGCAGCCTGAGCCAAGACAAGCCCCTGTTTCCAAATTCAGTCATCTCTGAGGGGTAGGGTTTCAACATATAAAATTGAAAGAACACAATTCAGTCCATAACAGTGCCCATCACTGAACACAATCTGATGAACAAGACAGAGGGTCCCTGTCCTCAAGGAGGCTATAGTCTGGGAAGGAAGGGAACAGATAGAATAAAAAATAAACAAGAAAACTAGTGAGTGACAGATAATAACAGGTTATAAGAAGTACTCACAGGAAAAAAGAGGATATAATGAGAGATAAGGGTGAGTACCTATTGTAGACTCAGGGGCTAGGAAAGGCCTCTTTGAGAAGATGTTTTTATTTATTTTTATATGCAATTCATTTAGATTTTGATCTTTAAAAACTAAAATTGTTAATACTGTAAATGTAAGCCTCCGAATAATAACTAAGTACAGTTAGTTAAACTTGATAAATATTAAGTAAAAATGGGAACTTTTACCCATAAACCATTTTGATATATTTCCCTTTCTAGATAATAGTAATACAATTACTAAATCCAACAATTATCCCTGAATATAGGTGACTCTCTGGTAAAGAATTTGTCTTCCGATGCAGGAGACAAAGGAGATGTAGGTTTGATCCTTGGGTCGGGAAGATTCCTGGAGAAGGAAATGACAACCCACTCCAGTGATTCCTGGAGAATCCCATGGACAGAGGAGCCTGCAGGCTACAGTCCATGGGTCACAAAGAGACATAGTTGAGCATGCATACACGAATGGCATAGGATTCCTAGGAAATACTGGTCTAGTATATTTTTGTTAACTAGAAGTTGGAGGTTATAATTTATTCTGCTGCTTATGAAAAGGCAATTGCAGAATATTCCATAGAACATAGGCAAAGTATTTTACAGAGTACTTTCCTAAAGCATAAGGTTTCGATAGTTTGAGTTTGTTAAAATATAAGGGAATCAGAAAAGCCCTGAACCTAAGAGGGTTGTGGTTTTACTTGAATTCCGCAGTTTGAGAAGATGGTTTTAAGTTAAGAGCTAAAGGCTAAGAAACAGTTAGCTGCATATGTGTCTTCACATACAGCGTCCCCTCCGCCAGGGGCACGCAGTCACGTGGGACAGAGTTCTGTGTGTTTGAGAAGAATGATCGAGGCCAGGATGACTGGAGTGCTCTGAGCAGTGTGGAGAGGAACATGGGCAAAATTAGAAACATAAGCAGGGGCAAGATTTCACAGGGCCTTGTGGCCCTCATAAGGACTTAGATTACTTTAAGGACATTAGGAAGTTGTTTTTTGTTTTTTTTTTTAATCAGAATAGCTATGACACGATTCTCACTATGTGAGAATTAGAGTCTATGGAGGTCACTGTAAAAGCAGGGTTTGCCATCAGACTACTTCCAGTGAAGCCCACGATGGGACTATAAGAGCTTAGATTAGCAGGGTGCCCATGGAGATGGGGAGAAGCTGATTAGAGGGGAAAGTTCAGTTTTGAACTTGCTTGTTTGAGACGTTTGTGAGACACTCAAGCAGATGTGTCCATTGGGCAGTGATACAGGCTGGGAGTTAAAAGGGGAGGCTGGGGTTATATGGAATCTCCTTTGACCTCAGGGTTAAATTGTTAAGTCAGCGTGGAAAGACAAAGCATAAACAGTTAGAAGTTGCCTTTGCAAAACTCCATCTCTTAAATCTGTGCCTTTGGACACTCAAGAGCCAGGGTCTGCTTCTTTCTGTCTTTGCCTTGTGGCCACTGTTCCCATCTCCCTTTTCTCCCAACAATGTCTTCTCTGAGTTAACGAAAAACAAAATCTGGTTTGTGGAAATGGAGGAAATGGAAGAAATAAGGCTTTTATTCTTTGCCATGGGGATGGAGTTGAAATCACTGTTTCCGTGATACAGCTTTAGTGTATAAACTTGGGAATCATCAGCAACTGGATGGTTTTTAAAATACAGAAAAGGGAGATGGGATGAATTGGGAGATTGGGATTGACACATATGTACTATTGATATTATGTATAAAATAGATGACTGATGAGAACATACTGTGTAGCCCAGGGAACCCTATTTAGTGCTTCATGGTGACCTAAATGGGAAAGAAATCCAAAAAGAGGGGAGATATGTATACGTATACTTGATTCACTTTGCTGTACAATAGTAGAAACTAACACAATAAAATAAAATAAAAATTAATTTAAAACAATTTAAAACTATGGAAATGAATAAGGTCACTCAGGGTGAGGATGAAGCAAAATGGGAGCTGTATTAGTTTCTTCTTTTAAAAATGGTTTGTTTGGCTGCACTGGGTCTTATTTGTGGCATGCAGAATCTTTAATTGCAGCATGTGGGATCTAGTTCCCTGACCAAGGATCAAACCCTTATCTCCTGCCTTGGGAGCCTGGAGTCTTAGCCACTGGACTGTCTGGGAAGCCCATAGGGGCTGTGTTAGTTTCACTGAGTTCCACAAACTGGAGGGATTAAAGCAACAAAGTTATTCCTTCACAATTCTGGGAGCTAGAAGTCAGAAACCAAGATGTGATCTGGGCCGTCCTGCCTCTGAAACCTGCAGGGCAGAGTCCTTCTTTGCCTCTTGTAGCTTCCGGTGTTCGCTGGCATCCTCAGCGTTTCTTGGCTTTTAGATACATCTCTCCAATATCGATCTGCTTCTGTGGACATCAGACACCCTCTGCTCACGTGTTTGTGTCTTTCTCTCCTCTTCTTAGAAGGACATGAGTGTCATTGGATTAGGGGCCATTGCTGTTCCAATATGACCTCATCTTAACTAATTCTTTCTGCAAAACCTGCTTCCAAACAGGCTTACATTTGGAGGAGCTGGCACCTTCTGGGTACACAACTCAACCCATAACGAGGGCCCCGGGATAAACTCTAAGGAATAGCAACATCAGGGGTCAGACAGGCTGGACAAGTGTGAAAAAATTAGCAGCACAATGCCTGTCTTTTCCGCTGGGTCTGTGTTCCTGTTAACACGTCTGTCTTTCCCTGCAGAATGTGAGACCCATAAAGACAGGGGCTGCACCTCTCTTGCTCTCCACGGTCCCCCAGCAACCAACCGTCTATGGGTAGAAAATGTGGAACTAAATCGTTTTTACTGTAGTTTCCCCAACCACAGTCTTCACTTCTTATAGGAAAATTATAAAATATTCCCAGAGACTTGTCACCAATGATCTCTTGACTTTCCAAACTGGTCTTTCCCCTTTCTGACCACATCTATATTTATTCAGGTTTCATGCACATTCCTGAGGCCGGACAGTGCTTAGTGAGCCAGGGACAGCCATCACGTAAGAATCACGAATGTAATGCCTCTGTTTTATCGTCTTTGCCCCGGTCGTTTTATGGACAGTCCTAGTCTACTTCAGTCTTTTTGAAAAGAGATCTTTCCAGATTTCATTCCTTAGTGCAATGGCTGTGCAACGGTACAAACGTGGTCACATGTCTCTTGTTTTACTAGTTCATTGCTCAAGTGTCTAAAGGACGACTTAGCTGAACGTGGGTGACTCGAGAATTTTCACTGCCCTCTCAGGGATTCTGGAGGTTTAAACAGACTCAAGAAGAGCCAATAAGATCTCCATAGCCAGGAGGAGAGAAAAAGGCATCTCCTCTGATTTCTGCTGCAGTTGACTCTCATTACCACAAGGTGTCGCTGCTGAGGACTTGCTCTGAGCCATCTCATGCTGATTTCTTCTAGACTGAGCCTCCCAGAAAGGCTGAGATCCCGTCGCAAGCTGTGGCGTGTCTGTATGAAGGACAAACCCACACCCTCAGTGCAATATTCTATAAAAACAACAGACTTTGCTAGCTGGTCTCTCTGCTTTCATTCTTGCTCTAATGACTTATCCTAAAATGGAGAGGAAGCAGTTTCTAAGACTCTGGAGGAGAGAGTTGATGGTAGAGCTGGGAGAAAAAAGTGCATTAAAGATGCTCTTTTATACCTGAAAACGTATTAAATAGTATCACATAGCCATAGAGTGAAGCCTTGAGTTATAATTTATAGTGTATATCTCTAAAATTGGGCTCACCGAGAACCTTGGGAGAAAAAATAATCACTAGAGAGTGCAGAAGACTGTCACCAAATTCCTTATTTGCAAGTGTCCAGAATAAAGAGCACTGGATGGATAAGAAGACCTGAATTCCAGTCCTTGTCCTGTAGTATAAACTTGAGAAGTCACTCAGTTTCTTTGATCCCAATGCCTAAATCTGTAAACTCAGGACAGTACCAGTCCCTTTCATCTTCTGGTGATGCTCTTGTGAGAATCAAATGGATTGATTCAGAAACTTTAAATCCCTATGTAAATATGAAGTCTTTCCCAACAGATTTTTTTTTTATTAACTGATTTTATTTTTAAGCAGTTTCAGGTTTATAGAAAAATTGAACAGAAAGTACAGAGTTCCCATAGAAGCCCTCAACTGCCTCTGCAGTTTCCCCTATTATTAAATTCTTGCATTCATTTGTTATAATTGATGAGCCAATATTAGTACATTATTATGAGCTAAACCCATAGTTTATGTTAGGGTTCATTCTTTGTGCATTCCATGGGCTTTGACAAATGCTTAGTGACATATATCCAGTGTTGTACAGAATGGTTTCACTGCCCTACAAGTCCCCTGCACACCCGCATCCATCTCCTACCTCCCCACAGCCCCAGCAACCACTGATCTTTTCACTGTCTCTCTAGCTTTGCCTTTCCAGATGTCATCGAGTGGGACTCATACAGTGTGTAGCCTTTCAGACTGGCTTTTTTCACTTAGTATTGTATTTAAAGTTGCTCCACGTCTTTTCATTGATAGCTCTTTTTTATTGTTGAAGAATATTCCATTATGGATGTATTCCCAGCTGGCATTTTGTTTAAAATGAAAGCCCAAAGACTGCATTGTATTAGAGTTAATTAAATATCAAGAGCTCCATGAAAGAGAAAAAGAAGGTGCAAAGGGCAGCTTGGTGTGGGGGCTAGAGTGGGCAGAGAAGTGAAACGTCATCTCTCCTCGTTTTCATGCAGATGGTGTGTGTTGGAGGAGGCAGGGATTTATGGGCTGGATGTAAATATAAGAACCACGATATTCCCCTTCTACCTCCTGGAAACACAGTTCACCTGTTAGCAACTTGGTCCCCTAAGTGTAGGGTCTAAAGTGTAAGCCCAAGAGCAGTACCTGGGCTTGGTGCTGACAGCAGACTAAGGGGAAAAAAAAAAAGCTCAAGTCTTGTATCTCACACCACATCACTCCTAGCTCTAGGGACGACACACAAGAGCATGCAATAAATGCTTGAAGGAACAGCAGAGGAAACACAGAGTGATCCCAGACTTGGAGACTAATGGAAGGTGCAAGGAAGAGGCAGAAAGATCCAGGCGTTAATGATCTGTGATAAAGCTCTGGAAATACTACCGCCAAGCCCAAGATCGCCTTTACAAACTGCTGAGCACTGCAGAGCGACTGTGTGCGTCAGCTTCAAGTCAAGACATCCCTAAGATCCGTGACAATAAAGAAAATAGCAGCCTCCTGCCAGCTAGTACACCCAGAGGGAAGTTGTAACTTGGGTGCCTTGTAGAGCCCCGATTCTCCTCCTACAGCCAGATCTTCAGCGCCACCTAGTGGTATACCATTCAGGCTGGCTGCGCTACCAAAGCAACGGACTAGGGAAAACTTCACCCTCTGGCTTAAAGCTGGAAGGATTAAAGCATTCTTCTTAAGGTTCAAGATAAGAGACTATGTGGAAATCATGCATAAATTGAGAGCTTTAGACTTAACGTCAGAGAATTTTAAGTCCCAGAACTTAATCTCAGCAATTACATGCACAGTTAGTAGCAGGGTTTTGTGTTTGGGCTTATCACCCTGCAGCTCGGGTATTGAGCAATTTTGGACAATGAGGCTGAGATCAAGTTTAAAGTTGCCCAAAGAAGTACAGAACTGAGAAGTGGAAGAGAGAATCTGGTCTAGCCCCTACCCCCAGGCAGAGGAAGTGCTATTTCCTTTTCCCACTCTAGCTACCCATCTTTTCTCTTATTCTCTTTTTCACCCTTCACTTCTTTGTTTCCCAGCTTCATTGAGAAACAACTGACTCATAGTCTGGTAGCCCATTTTAACCCATCCATCTCAGCGTACAGCAGGTTTCAAAGTTACCACTCACACCTATTCTGGTTTCCTCAGTGCTTATCGGTTTGATGTTAGCAAAACAATCTGATCAAATTAATATTTACTAATATCACGGCTTCGTGCTTCAGGAGTGTATGTAAGTAGAATAAATCTGTAACTGGAACATTTCAATTAGCTTTGAAGAGATTTGGAGAAACAAGCTGATGGATCTAAGCTGAATATTTAAAAAATGTATTTATATATTCTATATATTCTATATGTTAGAAACAAATAATTCGATATTGAAATTTAAACAGTATCATTTACAAGAGTACTAAAAACATGGAAAAATAAAGATACTTTTAACCAAATGTGTCCAAGACATACATAGTATTGTATACAATTGCTGTTGTTCAGTTGCTAAGTCATGTCAGACTCTCTGTGACCCCATGGACTGCAACACGCCAGGCTTCCCTGTTGTTCACTATCTCCCTGAGTTTGCTCAGACTCATGTCCACTGAGTCACTGATACCATCCAACCATCTCATCCTCTGTTGCCCCCTTCTCCTCTTGCCCTCAATCTTTCCCAGCATCACTGTCTTTTCCAATGAGTCAGCTCATCACATCAGGTGGTCAAAGTATTGGAGCTTCAACTTGAATATCAGTCCTTCCAATGAATATTCAGGATTGGTTTCCTTTAAGATTGACTGGTTTGATCTCCTTGCTGTCCAAGTGACTCTCAAGAGTCTTCTCCAGCACCAGAGTTCCAAAGTATCAATTCTTTGGTGCTCAGCGTTCTTTATGGTCCAACTGTCATATCTGTACATGACTACTGGAAAAGCCATAGCTTTGACTACATGAACCGTTTTTGGCAAAGTGATGCCTCTACTTTTTTATATGCTGTCTAGATTTGTCATAGCTTTTCTTCGGAGGAGCAAGTGTCTTTTGATTTCATGGCTGCAGTCACCATCCACAGTGATTTTGCTGCCTAAGAGGAAGATATGGGTATTCTGTAGGAAAAATAGTAACATTGTCACTGTTCTCATGGAATTTAGACTATCAGGTGGGGGAGGGGCCTGGCACTAATACAATTACAAAATTGTATTGTATTACAGATACAATTGTAAAACACTCAGATTATGATGAATTCCACGAAGGACAAGGGAGCTCTGGATGAGTATAACGGGAGGAACCTAATTTAAATGAATGACCCAGGGAAGGTGTCTGGGGTGAAGTGACCACTTAGTCAAGAGGAGGAAGGCGAGTGAATTAGGTGATAAGTGAATGTGCCAGCCTCAGTGAAGACCTTGAAGTTGGAAAGATCTTGGTACATTCTGATAGGGAAAAATAATTATGAGCGAATATTTATTTATTTATTTTATTATGGGTGAATTTTAAAAGATTAATATAAAAATGAAACCACAGAAAATTCCTGGGAAATAAATACAGGTCAGTTTCTGATCATTTGATAGAGGGTTTTCAAGACTGACTGAGATTCAACTATACGTCATACAGGAGGTTTCTGTGGTTTGTTTATGTTTATTTATTTATTTGGCTGCACCAGGTCTTATTTGTGGCACTCAGGATCTTCTGTCCTCATTGTGGCATGTGGGATCTTTACTGGTGGCATGTAAACTCTTAGTTGCCACACGTGGGATCTAGTTCCCTGACCCAGGATCGAACCAGGGCTCCCTGCATCGGGAGCTTGGAGTCTTAGTCACTGGACCACCAGGGACATCCCCAAATTCTTGTTCCAGAATAGTTAGAATTGGGTTCCTCTGGGAAACTGGGTTTTGCAAAACAGTGTTGGAGGCCTTGCTTGATGTGATCAATGTGAACCCTGTCTCCATTCCCTGTTGTGTGTGTGTGTGTGTTAGTTGCTCAGTCGCGTACGACTCTTTGCAACCCCGTGGACTGTAGCCCGCCAGGCCCCTCTGTCCATGGGATTTTCCAGGCAAGAATACTGGAGTGGGTTGCCATTGCCTTCTCCCTGTTACTCCTATATTAAACAAGCAACTGGAAAGTGCCAGCCAGGGCCCAGATGTTGTCAGGAGGAGGACATGGCCGAGGACAAGGAGACACATTCACAAGAGAAGTCACATTCAGGGAAAGACAGGGCCTGCAGAGATCATGGATGAGAATGGGCATGGCAGAGGGCGCTTGTAAAATCCATGTTAAATGTGGAAAATAGTCTCCCTCCTAGGAACCTGCTGGTTTCTTGAAAGGCCTCATTTACATGTTTCCAATCTGTTAGTTACTACTAACAGTGGATATTAAAGGTCACAACAAGGAAGAGATTTTAAGCCTAAATACCAGGAGAACTCCACCTCATAATCTGTCTTAGTGGAAACAAAGTAGTCTAAAGAAGAATCTGTGCGCATAAAATGCATAAATAAACCCAAATGAATGTTGAAAGGATCTGTACAGAATTTTCTATAATAGAAATTCTGGTGGAGGAGCATCTATTCCCACAAGCAGATTCCATCTGAGAGGCTTCATATAAGGCTATTCATGGTGATAAATTTTCTAACCTTTAACTCTATTTTCATGTTAATGAATCTGTAGCCAATGAGTATGGCCCAGGTCCAGGAGAATGGCTAGAGAACGATTTGATTTTTTAAAAAGTCTTCATTTATTTTGGCTGTGCCAGGTCTTAGTTGCAACATGAGGGATCTTTAGTTGCAGCATTCAAACTCTTAGCTGTGGCAGGTGGGATCTGGTTCCCTGACCAGGGATCGAACCCGGGCCCCCTGCATTGGGAGCGTGGAGTTTTAGCCACCGAACCACAAGGGAAGTCCCCTGGAGAATGATTTTAGGAACAATAAAAGGTTAAACATACCAACTGATGTCAACTAGCTCCTTTCTGCCATCTATGTTCATCTGTTTTCCCCTTAAAATTTCAACATTATCTTTTTAAAAATGTCATCACTGTGTCTGCTACTCACCGAGATCCGATGACTCGCACTTTATCAGATCAGTGCTCTTGGCTTCAAGGAACAGAAAACCCTGACTCTGACTTAGACAATAACGGAATTTGTTATTTCACATTATGGGATGTCCAAGTTTGAGCAAACCCCAGGCATCGTTCAACCATTTACCTCAACGATGTCACCAAGTACCCAAGTTCTTTCCATCTCTTCCTGCTCATCCTCTGTGAGTTGACTTTGCCCTGGGGCTGGCTCCCTTCATAGCTGAACAATAGTTGTAGCAACTTCAGGTATCATGTACACATATGACCCTATCTGGGGTTTCCCAGGTTGCGCTGGTGTTAAAGAACCTGCCTGCCAATGCAGGAGACATAAGAGATGTGGGTTTGATCCCTGGGTTGGGAAGGTGCCCTCAAGGAGGGCATGGCAACCCACTCTAGTATTCTTGCCTGGAAATTCCCATGCACAGAGGTGCCTGGCAGGCTGTGGCCCATAGGGTTGCAAAGAGTCAGACACGACTGAAGTGTCTAAGTACACATGTACACACATGGTCTAATCCATGGGGGAAAGAGGGACAGAGTGTCCCTTTCATTTTTGTAAATAGCATTACTGTGGTGTAATTCACACATCATACCATTCTTTTATCTAAAGCTTCTAGTATAGTCATAAAATTGTGCAACTATCACCACAACCAATTCTAGAACAGTTCATCCCTACCCCCACAAGGCACTCATACCCATTAACAGTCATTTTCTATTTCTCCCTAACCATCTCCAACCCTAGCCTCAGGCGACCTCTAATCCACTTTCTATCTCTATGTATTTGCCAATTCTGATTGTTTCATAGAAGTAAAACCATACAGTATGTGGTCTTCTGACAGTGGCTTATTTCACTTAGCGTTAATATTTTTAAGGGTCATCACCATGTCTTTCTTGGATGTCCCGTTTTAAGGAGAATGAAGCCTTTCCTGAGATCTCTCAGCAGACGCCTTAGACTCTCTGATCTAAATTGAGTTACATGATCGATTTCTAATCAAAGCACTGGCAGTGGAAGAGGAATTACGATGAGTACCTTGAAGTGATGTAAACCAACTCCCGGCAACAGGGATGCAGTTATCTAGTCACCTGCAAAGTTGTCATAGGCTGGCAGGGACTGTGAATGTGAGAGGCAGATACCTGAGCAAAATTTGGTTCCTTTTAGGAAAGACGAATGGGGAGATGGATGACTGATAAAGAAAGGCTACACTGCATTAGATAGTACAATGTAATTCCAAATGGAGCCAAGAATCAGTGGTGGAAAAGGCCGCACTTATCTTGGGTATATTTATTCTACTGCTCTTTTCTTCCTGGCTGTTTGTTCTGCATCTGTAAGTTTCAGACTCTAGGACACCACGAACGTCCTATTTCTGTAGGCTTACCATGGCCACTGCCCCGAGCTATGCCATATACCACCCCTGCCATAGGGCCTACCATCAGGTTTAGCTATGCTGACCAAGTACAGGGAAGTGGAAAGGTAGGCAGAAGTAAGTGAGTGATGAGGGCCACAGAGTACCCTCTCTAGGTCGTCTCAACAGACAAAATTTAACACGCCGCCTTTGTTGTTCCAGCTTTATGTGGTTAATGTATACAACCGGGAAGGAGGTTGAAAGTATCAGAACATTCTATATATGCACATGCGTGTATATCTGTATATGTATATCTTGTCAGCGAGTAGTTAAAACGTGAAGCCACCTTAAACCCTGAGTCTCTTCCCCTTGATTTAGTCTCATGTTCTCTCACTCTTTTTCCGCAGTAGGGAGCGATCCGACTGGGCACCTAAGCACTTCTTAAATCCCTGGGGATTTGTGAGTAAGCAAGGCTCTCCTGTTTCCTCTTACGCTACATCTAAACAGAGGTCATCTCCCTCAAACATTCTCAATAACAGACTTTGCGCCAAGAGAAAGTCAGCTCAGGATTGGTTCTGGACTAATGGGAAGCTAGTGGGTTTCTGGATGGTCTGTCATTGTGTTAGGAAAACGAGATTTTTAAAAACTGTGTATTTTTTTTATTACGGCATAGTTGATTAACAATGTTGTTAGTTTCAGGTGTACAGCAAAGTGCTTCAGTTATACATATACTTGTATCTATTCGTTTTCCAAATTCTTTTCCCATTTAGGTTGTTGTAGAATACTGAGCAGAGTTCCCTGTGTTATACAATAGGTTCTTGTTGGTTATCTATTCTAAACATGTACACACATGTACATGTCCAGGCAAACTCCCTAACTATCTCTCTCCATGCACCCTTCCCCTTGGTAACCATAACTTTGTTCTCTAAGTTTGTGCTTTGTAAATAAGTTGATTTGCATTGTTCTCTTAGATTCTGCATATAAGAGATATTTATGTTTCTTTGTCTGACTTACTTAGTATGATGATCCCTAGCATCCATGTTGCTGCACATGGCATTATTTCATTCTTTTTATGGCTGAGTAATATTCTACTGTATATGTGCATCACATCTTCTTTATCCATTCCTCTGTCAATGGACATTTAGATTGCTTCCATGTCTTGGCTATTGTGAATAGTGCAGCAATGAACATTGGGGTGCATTATCCTTTCAAACCATGTTTTTCTCTGGATATATGCCTGGCAGTAGGATTGCTAGATCATATGGTAGCTTTGTTTTTAGTTTCTTAAATACTACAGATACTGAAACATAAGTAAGACTCTTTCAATGCTAGGGGCTGTTGGCTATCAGTCTGTGCATATTTCTAATCCTCTCAGGGAAAAGACAGGAATACCAGACCACCTTATCTGCCTCCTGAGAAACCTGTATTCAGGTCAAGAAGCAATAGTTAGAACTGGACATGGAACAATGGACTGGTTCAAAATTGGGAAAGGAGTACATCAAGGCTGTATATTGTCACCCTGCTTATTTAACTTACATGCAGAGTATAACATGTGAAATTCCCTGGCTGGATGAAGTACAAGCTGGGATCAAAATTGCTGGGAGAAATATCAACAACCTCAGATATGCAGATGACACCATTCTTATGGCAGAAAGTGAAGAAGAACTAAAGAGCCTCTTGATGAAAGTGAAAGAGGAGAGTGAAAAAGTTGGCTTAAAGCTCAACATTCAGAAGACTAAAATCAGGGCATCTGGTCCCATCACTTCACGGCAAATAGATGGGGAAACAGTGGCTGACTTTATTTTTGGGGGCTCCAAAATCACTGCAGATGGTGACTGCAGCCGTGAAATTAAAAGACACTTACTCCTTGGAAGGAAAGTTATGACCAACCTAGATAGCATGTTAAAAAGCAGAGACATTACTGTGTCAACAAAGGTCCGTCTAGTCAAGGCTATGGTTTTTCCAGTACTCATGTACGGATGTGAGAGTTGGACTATAAAGAAAGCTGAGTGCAGAAGAATTGATGCTTTTCAACTATGGTGTTGGAGAAGACTCTTGAGAGTCCCTTGGACTGCAAGGAGATCCAACCAGTCCATCCTAAAGGAGATCAGTCCTGGGTGTTCATTGGAAGGACTGATGTTGAAGCTTAAACTCCAATACTTTGGCCACCTGATGTGAAGAGCTGACTCATTTGAAAAGACCCTGATGCTGGGAAAGATTGAGAGCAGGAGGAGAAGGGGACAACAGAGGATGAGATGGTTGGATGGCATCCAACTCAATGGACATGAGTTTGGGTAAACTTGGGAGTTGGTGACGGACAGGGAGGCCTGGCGTGCTGCAGTTCATGAGGTCGCAAAGAGTTGAACACGACTGAGCGACTGAACTGAACTGAAAGAGGAACTGAAGAGCCTTTTGATGAATGTGAAACAGAAGAATGAAAAAGCTGACTTAAAACTCAACATTGAAAAAACAAAGATCATGGTATCTGGTCCCATCACACTATGGCAGATAGATGGGGGAAAAATGGAAACAGTGACAGACTTTATATTTTCTTGGGCTGCAAAATCACTGTGGACAGTGACTACAGCCATGAAATTAACAGATGCTTGTTTCTTGGAGGAAAGGCTATGAAAAACATAGACAGTGTACTAAAAAGCAGAGAGATCACTTTGCCAACAAAGGTCTGTATAGTCAAACTATGGTTTTTCCATTAGTTATGTATGGATATGAGAGTTGGACCATTAAGAAGTCTGAGCGCCGAAGAATTGATGCTTTTGAACTGTGGTGTTGGAGAAGACTCTTGAGAGTCCCTTGGACTGCAAGATCAGACCAATAAATCCTAAAGGGAATCAACAGTGAATATTCATTGGATGGATTGATGCTGAAGCAAAGCTCCAATACTTTGGCCACCTGATGCTAAGTGCTGACTCATTGGAAATCACCCTGATGATGGGAAAGTTTGAGGGCAGGAGAATAAGGGGGCAACAGAGGATAAGATGGTTGGATGGCATAATCAACTCAATGGACGTGAATTTGAGAAAACTCCAGGAGATAGTGAAGGACAGGGAAGCCTGGTGTGCCACAGTCCAGGCAAAGAGTCAGATACAACTGAGTAACTGAACAAAAACGACAGCACATACTTCTAATGCTCTCAGGGAAACACAACTTCATTTCATAGGCAACTGAATTCACACTTTCAGTGTGTAGTTTATTTCATTATGTGCGTGCGTGCTCAGTCATGTCTGACCCTTTGCGACACCTGGGACTGTAGCCCATGGCTCCTCTGTCCATGGGATTCTCCAGGCAAGAATAGTGGAGTGGGTTGCCATTTCCTTCTCCAGGGGATCTTCTCAACCCAGGGATCGAATTCATGTCTCCTATGTCTTCAGCATTGGCAGGCGGATTCTTCACCCCTGAGCCGCCAAGGAAGGCCAGTTTCAATTTGTAACAAGTACCAAATATGGCAGCATGTTGTGTGAAGGAGACACAAATCCCTATTTTTGACCATTCAGAATGTTCTCCAGGCAAGAGTTGGAGGCCCAGAAAAACTCCACCTGGCAACTGGGAATTGATTTTCTGCTTCTTGGGAACCTCACTCAACTGTGAGCAATACTGAACAAAAAACATGGGAGAAGGAGAGTATAAGCCATGCCCTTGTCTCTGACTGTGCGCTTTGGGATAGATCTTTCGTCTCATCTAAGAAAAGTGCCATCAAACCTCAGGGCTGGTGCCCAGCATCTAAGGACTGTAGTGTCAGACCTGAGTGTCTCTCTCTGGAACTTGAGATGCTTATCATGGCCCAGCAGAGGAGACATTCCAGGACTCTCCCTACGAGAGAGGACCAGTCTCCAGTCCTTGACTAATGGAATCAATACCTGCAAAAAAAAAAAAGAGGCGGGGGCCAGGGAGAAGGAAGCAGGATGAGGCAGAGGGAGGAGCTGAGCTGTGACACAACCTGACAGCCTCAGCTGACCCTGTGAGGAGCTCTGAGGCTAGAATAACCAGTCAGAGGTCTCATATTTGGGGTTGAATTTGACCAGAGATCAAATTGCCAACATCTGCTGGATCATCAAAAAAGCAAGAGAGTTCTAGAAAAACATCTACTTCTGCCTTATTGACTACACCAAAGCCTTTGTGTGGATCACAACAAACTGTGGAAAATTCTACAAGAGATGGGAATACCAGACCACCTGACCTGCCTCCTGAGAAGTCTGTATGCAGGTCAAGAAGCAACAGTTAGAACTGGACATGGAACAACAGACTGGTTCCAAATCAGGGAAGGAGTACATCAAGGCTGTGTATTGTCACCCTGCTTATTTAACTTCTATGCAGAGTACATCATGAAAAATGCTGAACTGGATGAAGCACAAGCTAGAATCAAGATTGCCAGGAGAAATATTAATAACCTCAGATATGCAGATGACACCACCCTTATGGCAGAAAGTGAAGAAGAACTAAACAGCCTCTTGATGAAATGAAAAAGGAGAGTGAAAAAGTTGGCTTAAAACTCAACATTCAGAAAACTAAGATCATGGCATCCGGTCCCATCACTTCATGGCAAATAGATGGGAAAACAATGGAAACAGTGACAGACTTTATTTTTGGGGCTCCAAAATTACTGCAGATGGTGACTGCAGCCATGAGATTAAAAGACGCTTACTCCTTGGAAGAAAAGTTATGACCAACCTAGACAGCATATTAAAAAGCAGAGACATTACTTTGCCGAGAAAAGTCCATCTAGTCAAAGCTATGGTTTTTCCAGTAGTCATCTATGGATGTGAGAGTTGGACTATAAAGAAAGCTGAGCACTGAACTGTGATTTGAACTGTGGTGTTGGAGAAGACTCTTGAGAGTCCCTTGGTCTGCAAGGAGATCCAACCAGTCCCTGCTAAGAGAAATCAGTCCTGAATATTCATTGGAAGGACTGATATTGAAGCTGAAACTCCAATACTTTGGCTATTTGATGCAAAGAGCTGACTCATTGGAAAAGACCCTGATGCTGGGAAAGATTGAAGGCAGGAGAAGAAGGGGATGATAGAGGATGAGATGGTTGGATGGCATCACTGACTGGATGGACAGGAGTTTGAGTAAGCTCCAGGAGTTGATGAAGGACAGGGAAGCCTGGCACGCTGCAGTCCATGGGGCCGCAGAGTCGGACACCACTGAGCAACTGAACTGAACTGACCAGGCTTTTCTGCTTTCTTCTAGGTCACAGTAAGTGCCTATCTGCAGCCTGGGCAGTGCAGTGCTCTCATCCAATTGTGGCAATAAGTCACAGACCACAGAGAGAGGACTCGTTTCACTGCCGTGAAACTCGATATACTGTGTGCACAGATACACAGCTTACACAGCTGTCCTCACCGGACACTCACAGGCCAGCACGCACACGAGCACATTCAATGCGGTCAGATCACACCCACTCGGGACGAGGATGTCCCAGCCAGCCTGGATTCTGTTCCTTGTCGGTCCTAACGACAGACAGGAGTATAGAGCTCCCTGTCCATGTGTGATCCAAAACAAAGATAAAATCAGCTCTAGAACAACAGAAGAAGTGTATGTACAAAGAAGGAATACAAATACAAAGAATACACCTCCATATAGCATATAGATATATACTTTAAGAAAAAGCTTTATTCTACATTTCTTCATTTTTTTATTGAAAACTTATGGAAAAACTCATTTAAGCTGAACTTTTCTCACCAAGGGGAAACACTGTTCTGCTGAAGCCCTGAAGCTTAATCTGCCCATTGGACCATGCAGTATGAAGTTCCAAATTTTTCTAACCTGCAGGCAAGCAATTCAGCAACTTATTTTCAAATGCAGATGTTTTAGATGGTTGGAAAAGGAGAGCTGAAAATAACTGTCATACCTAAAATATCAAAACATTTTATAGCTAGGCAAGATTTTTTTTTTATGATGATCTAGTCTCCTAATTTACAGGTAGATGGTCTAGGAAGTTCACCCTACAGTTAATATGGCCCCTTGAGGATTAGAACATGGCAAGTATGCTTTACTGCACCATAATCTTGTCGGCCTGTCTCATTTCTCTTAAATCATTCATATAGGGGGCAATAGGAAGGATGTGTGTCTTTATGCAGTAAATGGGGAAACTAGACTGCAAACTCTATGAGGGCAGGGACCATGGGCGAGGGGTGATGTACAGGCGTGCATCCCCTGTGCCTAGAGCATGCGCAACACTCTGCAACTGTTGGTTGACCAGTGATGGATGGGAGAAGGAAAGAAAACATTCTTGGTTGACTGGCATGGTCTCCACCCTACAGGTGCTGGTCAGGGGAAGAGGTGGGGAGGAGGACAGAAAATTAGAACTGCCCTCTGGTGGTCTGCCTGTGCCCTGACTTCTCTGCTGTCTCTTACTTGCTAGGATCTATTCACTACATTGTAGATGCTTTGGAACTGTGGTGTTGGAGAAGACTCTTGGGAGTCCCTCGGGCTGCAAGGAGATCCAACCAGTCCATCCTAAAGGAAATCAGTCCTGAATGTGCACTGGAAGGAGGACTGATGCTGAAGCTGAAACTGCAATACCTTGGCCACCTGATGCAAAGAACTGACTCAAGACCCTGATGCTGGGAAAGATTGAAGGCAGGAGGAGAAGGGGACAACAGACGATGAGATGGTTGGATGGCATCACTGACTCGATGGACATTAGTTTGAGTAAGCTCCAGGAGTTGGTGACGGACAGGGAGGCCTGGCGTGCTGTAGTCCATGGGGGTCGCAGAGTAGGACACGACTGAGCGACTGAACTGAACATTGTGGCCAGAGGCGTTTAAAATGCAACTCAGAGCATGTCATTCCCTTGACCCTCCAGGTCTTCCCATCCCGTTGCCTACAACGTCGTCAGAGCTCCTTACTACCATGGCCTGTCTTGCCCACCTCTCTGCCTTCATCCCATCACCTACTCCTTAGTTCTCTCTGCTTCACCCACACTGGTCCCTGACTTGGTAAACTGCCTCAGACTTTACAGCTCTTGCCCTGATTGTTCCTTCCTTCAGGCTCTTTTCTTCTAGAAAAGAGGACCTTGCTTGACCTGCTCCTTCTCCCCTTCGGGTCTCAGATTAATTGCCCCTTACTGGGAGAAGCCTAACTTAAAATAGTTCTCTCCACTCACTCTCTCTATCACCTGTTTTCATTTTCTTGTGAACATGCTGTTTAGGGGCTAAGTCCTGTAGGACTCTTCGCGACCCCATGGACTGTAGCCCGCCAGGCTCCTCTGCGCTCCACTGTCTCCCAGAGTTTGCTCAAATTCATGTTCATAATGAATGAGCGGTTTATATCACTGCCTAAAATTCTCTGATTTGGCGCCAGGCCCTAAAACAGTGTTCGCCTTTTAGGCTTCTCATAAAATATTGTTGAGCGACAGAGAGATAGGTGGTAGGGATGAATGGATGAATGAGTGAGTGAAGTCGCTCAGTCGTGTCCGACTCTTCGGGGCCCCATGGACTGTAGCCCACCAGGCTCCTCCGTTCCACGGGGTTCTCCAGGCAAGAATACTGGAGTGGGTTGCCATTTCCTACTCTAGGAGATCTTCCCGACCCAGGGATCCAACCTGGGTCTCCCGCATTGTAGGCAGACGCTTTACCGTCTGAACCACAAGGATGGAGATCAAATAAATGTTCGATCAAAACCCGAAGGCAGTCCCCTGGCGGTGGCGGCCCCTGCAGACCGCGCCCTCCCTGCGCTCCAGGAACCCGCGGCGGAACCCGAGGGCGGCGGTAGCTGTTTCCCTTCAAAGAGCGGGGGACTCTTAAGGGAGCACACAGGAAAGGCAGGGCGGCGAGCGGGACCGGCCGTGGTGAGTGCGGCGGTGCTGGCGCTGGGAGCGGGTTTCGGGGACCGTGCAAGGGCTGGCGCGCTAGACTCGGGGGTGTGGGGCGGAGCCCCGGGGGCCGGGCCTAGGTGGCCGCCGTTCGGAACGCCGCTGCGGGCGGAGGGTGTGGGAGCCAGGGCTGGGCGGAGCGGCACTGGGAGAGCTCCGAGCACAGGGTGGCGGCGTTCCTGTTGCCCCTGCGGGAGGCACATGTCCTGGGCTCTGGCCCCAGAGCTGTCGCTAACTTGTGTGACCCTTTCCTTTTCTTGGGGACGGGGATAAGGTGGGAGACGAGGGGAGAAGAGAGCAGTTGCGCTAACTTATTTGCAAAATAGGGCTAATGGTCTCTGGTCGATTGATTCATTCATTCCAGCGGCTTTGCTAGGTTCTGTTTGTTAGACATTAGACAGAACCTGCTTTATGAGGGTTCAGTCTAAGTGAGGAAAGCCCCACCTTAAGTGAGGAGTGTCGAATACAATTGGAATTTGGGAGTTCTTGGGGGAAAAGCGAACATGCATTTCGGATGAGACATGCTACCATTATTTCTCAAATGGCTATTTTATGCCAACTTTTTTTTTTAGTAAAAAAAAATTTGGTTTTTTTTTTTACTGTGATGGGGGAATAAGAATTCTGTTGAGTACTTAGAAAGCATATACATTGGTAATTCATATGTTGCATATTGTGATAATTACCTAAATAAGGAGAAATTTACAAAGTGCATCCACACCTGGTACAATGGGAACTTTACAGCCAAATGACTTGATCAGAGCAGGTGTATCCTCATTTTGGGGTCGCAAAGAGTCGGACACGACTGAGCAACTGAACTGATCCTCATTTTATTCATGAAAACTTAAGAGATGGGTCAAATGACTTACCCAGGCTCTCACTGCCAATAAGTGACAAAAGTAGGACTTGAATCTAAGCCTCAATCTTAGACCAATATTCTTTCCACTGCTCTAGGTTGCTTGCATGTTTCTGCACTAGTTTTATAATACACAGACCCATTCATGTGTGATGCAAGGCAGTTCCAGTGGGTCATGGGTGGCCTTAAAATGGACTCTTATCAACTCTTAAACTGTTCTCTAATTTCTGTCCTTGCCCTGGGTATTTTATCTGCACTCCATCTTGACCTCCTTTACACTGAGTCCCAAATCTATATCCTCTATCCAGTTTGTCCTGGCTTCTAACTGCTAAGTCTGGATACCCATTGATCATTTCCATTGGATCCCCCAGGGGAATCTCAAACTCAGCATCTCCTACACCACATGTAACACCTTTCTTCATTAACCTAATCTAGATTTCGTGATTGAAATTGTTATTCAGTAAGTTGCCCAGGTACAAACCTGGCTTGGTACCTCTTCTCTCACTGTCTACGATCAATTGATCACGGGTGAACATGTTAGTCGCTCAGTTGTGTCCGACTCTTTGTGACCCCATGGACTGTAGCCCACCAAGCTCCTCTCTGGGATTTTCCAGGCAAGAATACTGGAGTGGGTTTTCAGTCCCTTCGCCAAGGAATCTTCCTGACCCAGGAGTTGAACCCAGATCTCCTGCATTGTAGGCAGATTCTTGACTGTGTGAGCTACCAGGGAAGCCCCAATTGATCACTAAGTGCTGCCGAATTCTATTTTCTAAAGATCTCCCAAATTCAACCCCTTTGTTCTGTCCTTCATTTATGTGTCTAGAGATTGTAATAACTTCCTGCAGGCTCTTTGTAGCTTTGAGCTCAGCTTCTTCCATCCCATTTTCTGTTTTGCTACAAAGTGATCTTTCTACAGCCCAAATGTAATTCTGTCCCTCACTTGCTTAAATCTCTTCAGGGTTTTTCATCATTGTCAGTGTAATTTCCAAAGTCTTTAGGACCTTGGATTCAAGGTCCTGCCTGATGTTTTCCAAACCTCCTGAGCCTTCCGCATCCTTTATCTCCAAACTATTCTTTGTCAGAGTGTGGTGCTGAGTGAGAAGCAAGGGAGTACTGGTTAATAATGAACATGTTGATGCTGAAAATGGCCTCTGCGCAGGTACCCACCCAATCAAATCTTGGAGGCAGAGTGTTGGGTGAAGAAGAAAAGCATAGCTTTATCGCTTTGCCAGGCAAAGGGGGACACAGCGGGATCATGCCCTCAAAACCTCTGTGTCTCAATTCTGGGGGACTTGGTGAGGAGTTTTATAGGAATAGTTTACAGGCAGGGTTGTTAATAAGGATTAGCTGTGCAGGGCCTGCACTCTAATCTGGCCTCAGGTGGGTTTCTGATGCGCTTCGGTGATTCTTGAGGTTATCACACTGTGACCTTCTCTGGGATGAAGAATGTTTCATCAAGTAATTAACATGTTCCATTTGTTGGAGGTTTTAGTTCTGGGGAAGAGCGCCAAGAATCCTTCTGTTTATCACTTGAGGCAGAACCAGGACTCTGCCCCCCAAGGCTGCACTATTGTTTTTTTTAATTTCTCCTCCCTTGTCTCTGTATCCCTCTCCCTTCCCTGATCAGCAACTGTTTGAACCTGTCCTTTGGAACTCGGGGAAGGTCAAGAAATGGGGGACACAGGCTTTTGGGCCGAGGAGCTTCACAGGCTACTGGTCCGTTTCACTGACAGCCCGGCTAGAATAAGTCAGAATCTCGGGGTCATGCCTAAGAATCTGTATTTTAAACAAGTTCTTTGAATTTCAACAAGATTTACACTAGAGTTTGAGAGGCCTTGTTCTCACCTTCCGTTACTGACCCTGTTCCCTATCTACACCTGACGACACACTTCTGTTTCTCTGAACATACCTTGCTGTCATTGATGCCTTTGTGCGCAGAAGTCTCCTTAGCTGCTGCTTTGGTGTTTCTCCTCATTGTTCAAGACCCAGGGTACATGTCATGCCTTCTGGAAAGACTTCCCCAGTCATGAACCACCTTGTCACCTCCAGTCCACATTAGGTCATTCTCGTGGCCTCTCACAGACCCACGACTTAGCCCTCAACAGCCTTCCCCCTGTGTTACAACTGTAAGTTATGTAACTGTTTTGTACTTGTGGCTTTCACAGTTGCCAGCACTTGAGAAGAGAGACTTGTGCTGCTCTGCGTAGCAGACAGCCCAGAGCCTAGCATGTTGAATGAATGGGCGCTTTAGAGCCAGATGGAGAGGCATCTAATTATCACATGTGCTTTCGGGTTCCTTTATGTGCCATCCTGGACTGCAGCCCTGGTTCACAGGAAGGTGGGCTCCCTGGCACCAGTTTCACACGTGACTGGTGATAAGGATGTGTCTGACCTTGAGAGGAATTTTAACCAGTGGTGGCGGTAAAGAAAAAATTAAGTAGTGACACTTGTTAAAGACTGGTAAGGCAAACTTCACTCCAGGGTGGGGAGAGGCATCTGGGTGGTTGTAGAGACCACTTCAGTCGTGGTCTTGGACTGAGGGGAGGAGCTGGGATCCAACCCTGACTCCAGTGAGGACGAACGGGCGTTTATAGCCAAGGAGCAGGGTGGCATCAGTGGATGGAAAATTGCTATGAGGAAATGTCAGGGGCAAAGGGGACTCTTACTAGGTGACCAAGTAGAACTCCTGCTGAAGGTAGACCAGGGTGATAAGATATCCAGGGTGGTCAGATTCCAACGGTGGGGATGGGAGATTTTCACTAGACTAGCTTAGTAGGGTTCTTGCTCAAACTGGATTCTACAGGGGCCGAGAGGGAAGCCCAAGGTAAGTCCTAGTCCAGCAGAACTCAGAGCCTGATTCAAGTTTCTAGTCAAGAAGAGAGTCACTGTGGTTAAATGGAGTAATCAAAGAACTAGCATGTGCTAAGTCACTTCAATCGTGTCCAACTTTTTGCGAACCTGTGAATTGTAGCCCGCCAGGCTCCTCTGCCCATGGGATTCTCCAGGCAAGAATACTGGAGTGGGTTGCCATTCCGTCCTCCAGAGGATCTTCCTGACCCAGGGATCGAACCCACATGTGTTACGTCTCCTGCATTGGCAGGCAGGTTCTTTACCACTAGTGCTGCCAAAGAACTAAAATCAGCAAAAGCAGCTGTTCCCATGCTGCCCCCACCCCCATCAGCATTGGTCTGTTTACCTCATGCATACATAGTTAAAAATATTCTGTCTAGAAAATAGTTTATCTTTAGAAAATTTTAAAAATACCTTGCAATTTAAAATATAAATATCACCCGTTATCTCACAAGGGGGAATTACTACAGTCTCGTGTGTTTCTGTTTTTTTTAATTTATATTTGTGTTTGAACGTAATTGGTAAATGCCAATTACATAAGACTTTTTAATCCTGCTAATTTTACTTAAAATTATATTTTTTAGCTTTTTCCACATCAACAAAAATTCTTAGTGAAAAAAAGTTTAAATGTAGGTGGGGGAAAAGTGTTCCTTGACCCTCATAGGGTCCCTACCTGGGTCTGGAAGTTAAATTGACAAAGACAGATAAACAGGAGCAAAGCATGCAAGTTATCTAATGTAAGTTTTACGTGATGTGAGAGCCTTCATAAGGAAATGAGGACCCAAGGGTTTAAGTAGACCACTGTGGAGGAGCATGATAGGGTCAAGAGTGTGAGGTAATTGTAGCAGATGAAAACCTTGGAGAGGCCTGCGTGTTAAGGAGTCTTTGTTGACAAAGCAAGTGCCTCTCACTGGAGGGTTTTGTGATCTGTTTAAGAAACGGCAAGGTGGGGAGGTGGTCAGAGTGACTTTCCTGCTTCTGCTATTTTCCAAACCTTTTCTGAGCAATATATCCACCCTCACAACGTCCCATGTTTGAGGTGGCATGTCTTGAACCCCATCTCATTCCACAGTTATTTATCAAATGGCTGTTATGTGCCACATCTTATTTTGGACACGGGGATTCTGCAGTGAACCAGAGCCGTCAAAGTCCTTACCCATGGAGTTTACATTCCAGTGGGATAGTAAACTAACACGTAAGGACCATCACATGATAAGCACGATGAAGAAAAACAGAAGTATGTATGGTCACTTTTTTTTGTTTTCACTTTTTTGTTTTTATTTTTAGTTTTTTTAATTGGAGGCTAATTACTTCACAATATTTTGGTGGTTTTTGCCGTACACTGACATGACTTTGTTTTTGAGTGTTCATGCTTGGTGGCTTAGTCATATCCGTCCTCCTCCTTCCAACTCCATGCATTACAGCCCACCATGCTCCTCTGTCCGTGGAATTTTCTAGGCAAGCATACTGGAGTGGGTTGCTATAAAGTTATGCTAATTTACCTTTCTTATAGTAGTGTGTGAGTGTCTGTGTCTGTCTCATTTTATTTTGTCATCAGTGAATACGATCATTTTAGAATTTTGTTCATTTTATGGGTGAATGGAGATAGTTCTTTGTAATTTACGTGTATGATTACCTTGGAAGTTGAGCATTTTTACAGTTATGTACATTTCCTCTTCATTGAGTTTACTGTTTGTTTGTTTTTTTTTTTGAGGGCCTGGTTGTTTTCTCCTATTTTGAATAACCCTTTTACATCACTGATTTGATTACTAATTTGATGATAAGCACTTTATATATAATGGATAAGCAGATACTCCTAAACAGAGGTATAGTGACTGTAAAAAGAAGGCAAAGACAGGACTCCTAGAATTCCTTTCCTCTCTTCCTTCTAAGAAGAAGTGATGAAAGAAGAAAAAGTATACTTTAGGTGGAAAGAAGTGAAGAAAGAAAGGAAATGTAGATGGGCAGGTAAAAAGGATGCAGTGTCTAGGAAGGAAAAGGAGGAAGGAAGACGTGGAGAGGATGAAAGGATGAAGAGGGTGAAAGCGTGGGGCCCACGTGATTCCCTGGATAATTATATTTTTCTTTTCTGCCTCTACTTATCTAGCAAATCCCTAAGAGAAGATGACTGTGTTCTTTAAAACGCTTCGAAATCACTGGAAGAAAACAACAGCTGGGATCTGCCTGCTGACATGGGGAGGCCACTGGGTCTATGGGAAACACTGGTAAGCATCTGACAGCGCCCCCACCCCACCCCACCTTCACATGCAACACAGAACAGTCCACAGGGGTCTGCAGTTCAAGTCTTGTTCAGCCGTCAGTTCGGTTCAGTCGCTCAGTTGTGTACGACTCTGCGACCCCATGAATCTCAGCACGCCAGGCCTCCCTGTCCATCACCAACTCCCAGAGTCTACCCAAACCCATGTCCATCGAGCCGGTGATGCCATCCAGCCATCTCATCCTCTGTCGTCCCCTTCTCCTCCTGCCCTCAATCCTTCCCAGCATTAGAGTCTTTTCCAATGAATCAACTCTTCACATCAGGTGGCCAAAGTATTGGAGTTTCAGCTTCAACATCAGACCTTCCAATGAACGCCCAGGATTGATCTCTTTTCGCTTGTCTCTAAAACGTTGTGATATAAAAGGAAGGCGAATATTAAAATCTCAGAGATGTCGGCTTCTTGTAACCAGTCCTGAGAGGTGGACACTGTGTAGAACTGTTAACACTTATACTTCAGTGGACACAGAATCCCGCTGCAAGATCAGGACAGGGAGAAACAGGGCCACCTCAAGAGAGAGGCAAGCGACCTTCCAGGGAAGGGTAGAGGGTTGGAACTCACACGTCTCCTTGGGGCGTTAGTCCTCCTTTTCTCACTCTAGTCTCTCCATCTGTGACGGTGGCCGTTAACGGACACTGAGTCCTCGCCCTGCAATGTCTGACTCAGACTTTCCTCCTCCAACTCGTTAGCGTAGGTTCGTTTAAATGAAACTAAGGCTTTGCTACCTTTTGTTTGAGTAAGGGATTCCAGGGAGTCCTGGGTTTCCAGGACTGGGTTAGTCTTCAGGTCTGCAGGGAGAAGAAAGGGCCAAGCTTTTCTTCTGGTTTAACATGGTAATAAGATTTAAATAAACAATTTTTTAAAATAAAAATTATACAGATTATTAAGAGAGCCAGTCACACTGCAGTCTTTGGGGGATTCAGGGCTACTTCTTAAGTATGTAGCAACCTTCTCTAAAATCCAGGTATCCTAATTGACTGCTTTGTTAAATGAACGCACTGAGCAGGCGTTACAGTGGGAGTCTCCACACTGGAAAGCAGAGTCATGCTGGTCCTTTTGTGAACATCCTCAACTCACCCATCAGAGATCATTGATGATACACGTGGTATCTGCTTTCTGCAGGTGTGGAGAAGATGAACCATTCCCACCTCCTCTAAGTATTCTCAAGGCTGAGCATGTGAGCTCCACAAGCTAGTATATAAAGAACAGCCCAGGAATCTTAAATTTTTATTATATTTAAAAAAAAAAGCAGAGGAAAGGTTTTAACAAATTGTGTCTGGAGCATATAATTGTTTGGCTTTTCCTTCCTTTTCAAGCTACATTTGAGCCCTCGAGGGAAGGCTCCTTCCAGCTCCAGCCAAGGTAGGAACTAGGATTTCCTTGGGAGGAGCTCAGACTCCAGGCCCCAGCTCGTTCAGTGCAGGAGAACCTCCCCCTCACTGAGGGTTATGGCTGTTGCTACTGCTGGGTGAAGGTCTGAGGAAATAACCATGTCCTCTGTTCAGGATGTCTTTAAGGTACCATAGTTACTTCTCATAGTGTAGTCTTGAGACTTTTAAAAAGGCCCTGTTAAGTCTCCAGCAAAGTCTCCAGCACTGAGTCCAAGGCCTCCTTCTCGGTTGGATCTGAAACAGCTTGAACGAGAATTGTAGCAGGAGCCTGAGGGCTTCATTTTGCTCTGTCTCTACCCTTGACATTCAGGGTCACTGCTCAGAATGCAAACTTCTGTGTCCTGCATAGCTTGCTTTTCTCAATTTCTCTCCTGCATGCTTTGGTGCTACTTAGCACCCCCGCCCCTTTAAAAATATTGTGATAAAAATCACTAGCAGAAAATTTACCACCGTGACCATTTTTAATTGTACGCTTAGTAGCATGCAGTATATTCATTTTGTCTTACAGCAGATCTCTAGAACTCTTTCATCTTGCAAAACTGAAACTCTGTGCCCACTGAACACTGTTTCCTCCTTCCAGCCCCTTGCAACCACCATTCCACTTTCTGTTTCTGTAAGTTTACCTGCTTTAGATACTTCATGTGAGTGGAATCATGCAGTATTTGTCTTTTGTGACTGGCTTATTTCTCCTAGCATGGTGTCCTTAACGTTCATTGATGTAGTACATGGCAGGATTCCTGTCTTTTTTAAGGCTGAATTGTATTGTATGTTTAGACCACATTTCTTATCCATTTATCTATTAATGGACATTTGGGTTGCTTCTACCTCTTGGCTGTTGTGCATAATGCTAGTACATTGGTCTTGGGCGTGCAGATATGGCTGCAACATCTTGTTTTCAGTTCTTTTGGATATATATCCAGAAGTGGGATTGCTGGATTAATGGTATATCTATTTTTAATTTTTTGAGGAAGCTCCATACTGTTTTCTATAGTGGCTGCACCGTTTTACAGTCCCAGCTGCACAAGGGTCCAACTTCTCCACATCTTTATGAAAGCTTATTATTTTCTGTTTTCACACCTGCACCTCCCCCCCCCCCCCACCAATTACTGGCCATCCTAATGGGTGTGATATGGCCTTTTGTGGTTTTGATTTGCATTTCTCTAATGATCAGTGGTGTTGAACATTTTTTCATGTTTGCTGGCCATTTGTTTATCTGTTTTATTTGTTCACTGTTAGTGTATGAAAACATGACTGATTTTTGTATTCTGCAACTTTGCTGAATTTGTTTATTCTGATTTTGTGTGTGTGTGTGTGTCATCTCCAGTATTTTCTACATATAAGATTATGTCATCTGCAAATATAATTTTACTTCTTCCTCTCCAATTTGGATGCCTTTTATTTCTTTTTCTTGCCTAATTGCTCTGGCTAAGATTCCCACTATTATATGCAGCAGAAGTGGCAAGAGCAGGCATCCTTGCCTTGTTCCTGATCTTTAAGGAAAAGCTTTCAATCTTCACTGTTGAATATGATCTCAGCTGTGGGCTTTTAATACATGTTCTTTATTGTATTGAGGTAGTTTCCTTCTATTGTCTTTTTAAAAAAAAATCTATATATCCCCCAACTTTTCACATACCAGTCCTAACACAATTTTTTATACTAATCTAGTTTTTTTCCCTGAGAAAATCTTCCCCTGAACTCTCTTGAGTAGAAGCTACTCTTGCCTTCAAATGTGTTGGCATTCTCCTAGCTTCTCAGTTGCTATTCCAAACCATTACTTTTTCATCATCTTATAAAAAAATCTCTTCTCCTTTGAGGTTCATAATACCTGACTACATCATAAAACCATAAAAACCATAACCCTCCGAGATTTCTGGGGTCTTATCTGTTGCATTAGACTCAGGCGTCAATGCCTGGCTTATCAATATCCTTCTCTCTTTAAGTCTTGGTATCTTTCTGAACGCCTGAGTGTTTATGTGAATGACCCATCTGATAGTACCTTGTCTTTCCTTTCCCTGACTTCATCTATTCCTGTCACGTTAAGCCTTTGCCTCTTTCAACTCCATCCATTCTCACTGGTTGAATGCTAAGCCTTATTATCACTTGTCCCTGTTCCTCTCTTGAAATATGGAGCTTCAGCATCTGAGTCTTTCATGTCAGCCTTCTGTTATTCCAGTTTTCTTCCTTTACTCCCCTTTTTCAGTGTTACCAACTTCTTGTCCCGTGGGCCCTCCATCTTCTTCCCAATCTATCACTCATCCCTGCCTTCTTCACTCTCTTCTGTCCTTGGTTCCTCAATCCAACACATTATACAACCTCTCAACACCGTTTTTCATATGTCCTCCCTGGCCTTTCACAATCTCATTTTCTCCTCTTCTTCTAAGTTAAACTTTTTAAATAGATTCCCTCTGCTTCCCTCCTCCTGCCCATGCTACATCCTGTCTGATCTTCATTAGAATTAGTCTTGCCAGTTTTATTCCTCATCCTTTTTGACTGTGCAGCTTTAGACACAGTTGATTCTTCCTGAAACTTTTTTTCCCCTTGACTTCTGACTGCCAGAGTCCTATTTTCCTCCTACTCCTCTAGCTGTTTATTCTCACTTTTCACTTCTCCCTTCTATTCAGACATTAGAGAAGTATTAATAGTTCTCTACGACTCTGTTCTGAGGGCTTCCCTGGTGGGTCAGATGGTAAAGAATCTTGCCTGGAACACAAGAGATCCAGGTTTAATCCCTGGGTCGGCAAGATGCCCTGGAGAAGGGAATGGCAACCCACTCAGTATTCTTGCCTGGAGAATTTCACAGACAGAAGAACCTGGCGGGCCACAGTCCATGCGGTCGCAAAGAGTTGACCACAACTGAGTGAGTTTCACACACACAGGACTCTGCCCTAGGTCCTGTGCTCACTTTATACCCTTTCCTTATACAGTCACATCCACTTGCAGTGGCATCACTGTCGGCTGTAGATAGACAAACCCCAGGGTCACATTTCTACAAAGACCTCTTCTTCTGAGCTCCAGACCTCTGCATGTATTCAGCTGCTTACAACTTGTCTCCTTGGATAATTAATTCCCAGGTGCCTCCAAACTCAACAGACTAAAAATGAAATCAAAAGCTTTCCTGGGAAGCCTGTTCCTTCTCAGTGATTGGTACCACTCACCATCCATGTAGTTTCCCAAACTAAAAATTTGAACATCATTCTCCATTCATCCTTCAGCCTTATTTCCCACACTCAGGTTATGCATTCTAAGTGATTTTGCTTTTTTTATATCACTTTGTTCAGTTTCTTCTGTCCTTCCTCACTGTCACCACCGTTGTCTTTACTCCCATCATCTCTGGCCTGGATTCTTACTAAATGCCTTCTGACTGTTCTTACATCTCCTCTTGCCTGTTTCTAATCTGTTTTGTACTGCCAGTACCATACTGTCTTAATTACTGTAGCTTTGTAATATATTTTGAAATTAGTGTTAGATCTTTAACTTTCCTCTTCTTTTTCAGAATTCTCTTGGCTATCCAGGGCTCCTTGAGATTCCATATGCATTTTAGGATGTTACTGACAAACTCAAACTTTTTGGCCAGCTCAATTCAGGTCTTCCAAAATGCCATGTCCTATTTTTTTTAGGGTCTCTTGGATGGCCTCCAGGAGTGTTCCCTCCTAGAACACTCTTCCCTTCTGTTCTTCCCCAGCCAACTACTATTTCCCCAGGTCTCAAATGTTATTTCTTCCCTGTCCCCCCCAGACGAGGCAGTCCTCCCGTATTCTCTCTATAGTACCGTGAACTACTGTGTAATTGTTGTTGTTGTTCAGTTGCTCAATTGTGTCTCTCTGCAACACCATGGACTGCAGCATGCCAGGATTCCCTGTCCTTCACTATCTCCCAGAGTTTGCTCAGATTCACGTCCACTGAGTTGGTGATACCATCTAACCGTCATATCCTCTGCCGCTCTCTTCTCCTTTTGCCTTTGATCTTTCCCAGCATCGGGGTTTTTTCCAGTGAGTCAGCTCTTTGCATCAAGTGGCCAAAGTATTGGAGCTTCAGCTTCATCATCAGTGCTTCTAGTGAATATTCAGGACTGATTTCCTTTAGGATTGACTGGATCGATCTCCTTGCTGTCCAAGAGACTCTCAAGAATCTTCCCCGGCACCACAATTCAAAAGCATCAATTCTTTGGTGCTCAGCCTTCTTTATGGTCCAGCTCTATTTTATACTCATTACTGTTGTAGTTTTTTTTTCTGTTTGTTTCTTCTGTCGTAAGACTCTGCAGGCAGGGGCCCTGTTTGTCTTTCTCAATGTCGTCCCCAAGGCCGGCACATAGAAAGTTCTTGACATATATTTTATTTACCGAGGAAGGAACAAACGAAAGAAGGTCTGAGTTCTCAGAGAGCAAATCTCAACCGTTTTGATTGGCTACTTCTGAATTCACAAACCCAGGCTTTTGACTATCCTCCTGAAGAAAAGGATACACTAAAGCCATAGTCACGTTACTCTTCCATCTTCAAAAATTTATTTTGAAATAGTCATGAATTGCCTCAGTTTCCTGCTTCGCCTTCTTTATTCTCGTTCTTAGACAACCTTAACTCCTACTTCAAAGAGAAAGAAGATCAGCAGTTACTTCTGTATGCACATTTCTGTCCTTTTTGTCTCGTTGTATAAAGTTGCCATCCTGCCCAGGGCCAGCCCCTCCAACCCTCATATAGATCCAGTTCTTCCTCCTTTGTTGGTTATCCTTTTCCTTGCTTGTACCTTTTTTGAAAAATTAATTTGTATTGGAGTATAGTTGCTTTGCCATGTTGTGTTAGTTTCTGCTGTACAACAAAGTGAATCAGCTATATGTTTACATATATCCCCTGCTTTTTAGATTTCCTTCCCATTTAGGTCACCACAGAGCACTGAGTCAAGTTCCCTTTGCTATGCAGTAGATTCCCATTAGCTATCTATTTTATACATAGTATCAGTTCAGTTCAGTCGCTCAGTCGTGTCCGACTCTCTGCGACCCCATGAATTGCAGCACGCCAGGCCTCTCTGTCCATCACCAACTCCCGGAGTCTACCCAAACCCATGTTCATCTAGTCGGTGATGCCATCCAACCATCTCATCCTCTGTCGTCCCCTTCTCCTCCCGCCCCCAATCCTACCCAGCATTAGGGTCTTTTCCAATGAGTCAACCCTTCGCATGAGGTGGCCAAAGTATTGGAGCTTCAGCTTCAACATCAGACCTTCCAATGAACACCCAGGATTGATCTCTTTTAGGATGGATTGATTGGATCTCCTTGCAGTCCAAGGGACTCTCAAGAGTCTTCTCCAACACCACAGTTCAAAAGCATCAATTCTGCGGCACTCAGCTTTCTTCACCGTCCAACTCTCACATCCATACATGACCACTGGAAAAACCATAGTCTTGACTAGACGGACTTTTGTTGGCAAAGTAATGTCTCTGCTTTTAAACATGCTATCTAGGTTGGCCATAACCTTCCTTCCAAGTAGTAAGCGTCTTTTAATTTCATGGCTGCAGTCACCATCAGCAGTGATTCTGGAGCCCAAAAAAGTAAAGTCTGACACTGTTTCCACTGTTTCCCCATCTATTTCCCATGGAGTGATGGGACCAGATGCCATGATCTTAGTTTTCTGAACGTTGAGCTTTAAGCCAACTTTTTCACTCTCCTCCTTCACCTTCATCAAGAGGCTCTTTAGTTCTTCTTCACTTTCTGCCATAAGGGTGGTGTCATCCGCATATCTGAGGTTATTGATATTTCTCCCGGCAATCTTGATTCCAGCTTGTGTTTCTTCCAGCCCAGCGTTTCTCATGATGTACTCTGCATATAAGTTAAATAAGCAGGGTGACAATATACAGCCTTGACGTACTCCTTTTCCTATTTGGAACCAGTCTGTTGTTCCATGTCCAGTTCTAACTGTTGCTTCCTGACCTGCATACAGGTTTCTCAAGAGACAGGTCAGATGGTCTGGTATTCCCATCTCTTTCAGAATTTTCCACAGTTTATTGTGATCCACACAGTCAAAGGCTTTGGCATAGTCAATAAAGCAGAAATAGATGTTTTTCTGGAACTCTCTTGCTTTTTCGATGATCCAGCGGATATTGGCAATTTGATCTCTGGTTCCTCTGCCTTTTCTAAAACCAGCTTGAACATCTGGAAGTTCACGGTTCACGTATTGCTGAAGCCTGGCTTGGAGAATTTTGAGCATTACTTTACTAGCATGTGAGATGAGTGCAATTGTGCGGTAGTTTGAGCATTCTTTGGCATTGCCTTTCTTTGGGATTGGAACGAAGACTGACCTCTTCCAGTCCTGTGGCCACTACTGAGTTTTCCAAATTTGCTGGCATATCGAGTGCAACACTTTCACAGCATCACCTTTGAGGATTTGAAATAGCTCAACTGGAATTCCATCACCTCCACTAGCTTTGTTCGTAGTGATGCTTTCTAAGGCCCACTTGACTTCACATTCCAAGATGTCTGGCTCTAGGTGAGTGATCACACCATCGTGATTATCTGTGTCGTGAAGATCTTTTTTGTACAGTTCTTCTGTGTATTCTTGCCACCTCTTCTTAATATCTTCTGCTTCTGTTAGGTCCATACCCTTTCTGTCCTTTATCGAGCCTATCTTTGCGTGAAATGTTCCCTTGGTATCTCTAATTTTCTTGAAGAGGTCTCTAGTCTTTCCCAATCTGTTGTTTTCCTCTATTTGTTTGCACTGATCGCTGAGGAAGGCTATCTTATCTCTCCTTGCTATTCTTTGGAACTCTGCATTCAGATGAGAATATCTTTCCTTTTCTCCTTTGCTTTTCGCTTCTCTTCTCTTCTATACTCTAGTATCAGTAGTCCTCACTTGTATCTTGAATCCCATCCTTCCTACTTCTTTCCCCTTATTTGTCAAACTGTTCAGAGCTGAGATGTGTCATTTCAGCCGTGTGTTCCCATTTATTTACCTCCCTCTTTCTCCCATTTACACCGCTCTTGACAGCTTGCCTCACACTTGCATGCCTCTCCCTCTTTTTAGAATAAGCTTAGTAAAACTTGGTTTTGTATCCCATCGTTTGATTGACCCTGTTCTTGACGAGGTCATTAATAGCCTCTTAGTTGTTAAATAAAGTAGATACTTTTCAGTCCGTTTCTGCCACATTTGATTCTCCTCAGTTACCTTTAGGGCTGGGTTTTTTTTCCCCCTATTGTTTGATATGCTGTGTGGCATGCTGGATCTTAGTTCTCTCAGTTCCCCAACCAGGGATCGAACCTGTGCCCCCTTGCAGTTGAGCCGTAACCCCTGGCCCGCCAGGGAGTTCCCGCCTTTAGGGTGTCTTTTTGCCCTGCTTGTCCCTTAGATGCTGGTGTCCCTAGGTCCTATCCTCATCTCATAGACTTCTTAGGTGATCATAACCACAGTAGGGTTTTCAGGTGGATACTTTGATTTTGGAGTCATAGTATTTTCTAGTCCATGTCTTCCCTTGACATCCTGTGTGAGGCGCGTCCCTGGAGTTGTACCATGCAGTGGACAAGCAGAGTATTCTTTCTGAAAGAGAACTCTGATCACGTCACTGTTCTACTGACAACCTGTAAATAGCTCTCCACTGCCTGGAACAAAAAGACCCAACCCCTTAGCATGGCATGAAAGAGGCTTCCTGATCCTGCCCTGTTCTCCTCTCCAGGCTTTTTCTGATTACTTTTCATCCTCCCTCCATAGCACTTACACTCAACCTCTGTGTTCCAGAAGTCTCTAAAAAAAGACCTTCCTGTTGTGTGTCTCACTCTCCCTTTGCTTGTGTTCTCCCCTCTACCTGAACCACTTCTGCCCTTCTTCACTTGGCCAACAGCTCAAAAAATGTGTCATCCAGCTGTGTTAAGCAATGGTGGCATTTTTGAATAAGAATAAAAGAAAACAACGTGTGTTAAGTAAGTACGCCATGCCTGCTGGCCTGCCAGAGCTGGGCCCGTTGTTTCCATGTACGTACATGGTCTCGTGTAATCCTCCAACCAGACCTGTGGGAGAGAGAATGTTACTTCCGTATATGAATGAAGACATTGAGGCTCAGAGAAATTAATAACTTGTCTAAAATCGTCTCTCTACTTATTGGTGAAATTGAGATTCGAACCCAGGTTAATCATGTTCTATAATAAATCCCATGTGCTTTCTTTGCTGTTGACCACTTTGAACACAGATGCTCACTTCAGTATATAAATTCTGCTGCATTGATTAAAGGACATTACCTTTTAAATGCCTTTTTTATGCAGCTTTACTAGAACTGTTCTATTAGGTTCCCGTTTCATTTTTCATTGCTCAGATGGAATCAAGCTCCTTTATTAAATAGACAGAATGCATTTATTAGCGTTTAGTAGAGATGATGTGCAAACTGGACACATAGCCGGGGGAATGCAGCCCTCATTGCAGAACCTTCTGGGCTCTCTTGGTTGTTCCTTCATGCTCTCAGTGGTTCTCTGTGGGCCTCTGTTCATATTCTGGTCTGACTCCCCTTCTGCCTTTTACTCACTGCTCCTACCCTTTCTCTTGGCCTTTCACTTTTTCTCCGTGTCCCGTCTCTTTTATAAAAGTTTTATTTGTGGCCTCTCAGGGTCTTTGTTTCTGTAGTTGCTGTGAGCAGGGGCTACTTTTCATTGTGCCATGCAGGCCTCTCATTGTGGTGGCTTCTCTTGTTGCAGAGCACAGGCTCAAGGCACGCAGGCTCAGTGGTTGCCCTGCAGCATGTGGGATCTTCCTGGACCAGGGATTGAACCCATGTCCTCTCCCTTAGCAGGCAGATTCTTAACCAGTGCATCAGGGAAGTCAGTCCCGCCCACCCCTCCCCTGCCCCTTTTAAGCTTCCTTACCTGTTTGTAATTTATAGATGAGTACATTTATTTTTCTTCCATTCTGTGAAAATCTTCAAACATACAGCAAACTTCAAAGCGTTTTGCAATAAGCAATCTGCCTACCGACTTCTTGGATTCTAGACTTCACTGTATTTGCCTTGTCACTTCCCTATCCATCTGTCCGTCCTTTCAATCTTTCTTTCTGATGCATTTCCAAGTAATTTGTCAGCATCGATGTACTTCTACCTGAATACCCAACCGTGTGGATCAGTAATTAGTTTAGCATTGGCTTATACTGTTTTTTCCTTTACAGTGAAATTTGCATGCAGTGAAATACACAGATTTAAGCCTGCTTTCCCTGAGCTTTGTCAGCTGCAGACACCTGTGTAACCCAGACCCCTGCTAAGACGGAGTGCTGTCATCTGTCCAGATGCTCTCCTTATGTTCCTTCCCCGTCACTCCCTGTCCCCCACACCCTGAGGCAGTCATTATTCTAATTTTTTCCCCAACCGTAGACTAATCTTCTTTTACTTCTACCACTTTGTATGAGAGAAATCATATAATATAAACCATATTCTTTTTTTTGTGAAGCTTCTTCCTCTTAATTGTTAAACTTCTTCCTCTTAGCGTAATGGCTTTGAGATTCATCCATATTGTTCATTTCTTTTTTTTTTTTGCTGAGTAGTATTCTAGAAAATAATTATTTTATACTGATAGAATTTTTTAAGTTTGTTGTTCTTACTGACCATAATATTTTGCATTCCTCATTTTAAAAAGCAAGCAAATTGTTATATGTATTTGACTCTCTTCCTGATATAGGATTCACATACCAGTAATAATAATTGACTGTGTTTCATTGTTGACTTTATGATTAAATAACGACCCTGGTTTGATAGGTGGGCTTCCCTGGTGGCTCAGCTGGTAAAGAATCCTCCTGCAATGCGGGAGACCTGGGTTCAATCCCTGGGTTGGGAAGATCCCCTGGAGAAGGGAAAGGCTACCCACTCCAGTATTCTGGCCTGGAGAATTCCATGGGCTATTGGGGTCGCAAAGAGTCTGACACGACTGAGCGACTTTCACTTTTAAGGAAAAGTGTGTGTGTGTGTGTGTGGTATTATTTATTTGCGGGTGTTATTTTATGTTGCTGTATTTATAGTTTTTTCTTCTGTGGGGATTTCTCTCCTTTTTTTTCTCCCTTCCCCTCAGTTTCAAGAAAAAAAAAAAAAAAAACACCTGTGATAGTCTCCTCTGCATACTTTCCCCCACAGCAGGTTGCAATAGTTGACAGGAACAGCAGGGGCTGCTTTCAGGACTCTGGAAAGAGCAATTGAAGAGGAGGAAATGACCCTCTTTGCTGAAAGTAGAGAATTTAAGTATTGCTCATTCCTCTTCAACTGCTCTTCCCAAGCTTTCTGGGTTCCCTGGGGGAGATTGTGTTCCAGGTAGTTCAGTTCATCATGTCAGCAGTTACCTGCGATGGTCTTTCTCTCATTCGGAGCCCTTTCAGTGGCCAGGAGCCTGCTAACAGACAGTAGCATAAGAAAGGAGGCACTTCTAACAGTCTGACCTTGGGCTCTCTGAGCCTCAGGTTCATCTGTAAAGTGGGGATAATAACGGTACCTTATTGGATTATTGAAGGCTTGAGGTAACTGAAGAGCTCTTAGCATAGTGCTTGATTGATATCAGGGTTCAATACATGCTAGTAACTTTGAATTAATTTGATGTAATAGGTACTCACTCACTTGGGGAGTTAAAAACGAATTACTGCTGGTAACTGGGCAATGAGTGATTCTAGAGCCAGCCAGTGGGGAAGGAAGTCGAGGATCTGCCAGATGGTGTAATGAGATCTCAGCCTTTTATTTATTTCACCTTTCATGTGTAACAAGATAGCTTGGAAAAGTGTAATTTCAAGAGTGACAGAACATAACCACAAGAGAGGCAGGGCATAAGTAGTTAAAAAGCTGCGAGCTGTGTCTGAACCCTTGTCCACCTGATTTGAGCTCAGATCCTTTCATCTTCGGGGACCGTGTCCTTGCTCATCCTGCCTCTGGTCTCTCTCCTCGAGATTCCGGCTGGTGAGGCTTGCCACAGCTTGTCGACTAGTCCTCGTGGCTCTGCAGGTGACAGAAGCTCTGTTCTTGCTTAGTTCTGGCTCCTGGTTCTCAGCTCTATTTGGTTCTGTGCTTCTGGCACCAGTTTGGCCACCCACCTTGGCCTGTGACCCGGGACTTCCTCCTGTTTATTTCTGGAGCATGTAGCCACTCAGACAGACTTCCTGGTATCTTCTCGGAGAATTTTCAATCCCACGAACACTATGCATCCCTACACGTGAAACTTGCAAACCAGACGTGATACTGTAGCACTGGTCCTGGGCTAGTGTCCCAAAGTTTTTATTAATACTGGAATTTTTTCCATCTGAACATAGGAACGTTAATCTTGATTATAATACATTAATCTTGATTACTGTAAGCATTAATCAGAGCCCACCTTTCAATTCTGTGGTCAAAACAATTGCTTAGAAGTAAAACTAAATGGTTATGAGTTGGCCCAAGAGGTATGTTCAGTGTCGTTCAGCTTTATTGAGAACGTAGTAGTATTAATCATGAGGATCACTAATACTTCATCAGAGCTTGTCACGTGTCAGACACAGTTCTAAGCACTTCACATTTATTAGCTCATTTTATCTTCCTAACAACTTTATGAGATGGTTGTTAATCACAGGCTAGTGTGAGATTAATAGCCCTAGACAGAGGAAGAAGCTGAGGGACAGCAAGATGAAGTAATTTGCCCAGGGTCACACAGCTAGTAAAGGCTTCCCTGGTGGCTCAGACGGTAAAGAATCCACCTGCAATGCAGGAGGCCTGGGTTCGATCTTTGGGTTGGGAAGATGCCCTGGAGGAGGGCATGGCAACCCACTCCAGTATTCTTACCTGGAGAATGCCCATGGACAGAGGAGCCTGATGGGCTACAGTCCATGGGGTCACACAGATTCGGACACGACTGAACATAATTAGCAAGTGTCAGGACCCCAATTTAAAACCAGATCCTCCTCATCACCTCTCACAGTGGCCCCTGTGTCTTAGGTGACAACCTGCAAACAGATTGTCCCAGGCCCAAGCCCCACATGACATAAGATGATGATAGAATGTCGTGCTTCAAATCGAGCTTCCCTCTGAGTCAGCTGGGCTTGAGTTTGAGCTCTTGCCTTTGTCACTTGCTGATGTGTGACTTTGGGCAAATTCCTCAAGCTTGCTAAACTTCACTTTTCTGCATTCTCATGGTATCTCACAACATTATTGTGACCTTAAATGAGATCATCGCAGTTTCTGGCGCACATCAAAAAGAGCAGCAGCTTTTATTTTGGATGAATAAGGCATTGTGTGCTGTGTCCTGTTCTAGTGCTACAAAGTCAATGTTAGGGGTGCCTAAGGGAAAAAAGGGTTACTTGAACATTTTTTTATTATGGAAATTTAAAACATATAAAAATGCAAATAGTATGATGAATCCCCATATATCAGCATTCAGCTTCAACAAATATCAGCATTTTATTAATCTCATTTCCCCTGTCTCTTCCTGTTTTTTTTTTTCCTGGAATATTTTTAAGCAAATTCCAGATATATCTTGTAACTATACCCATAAATACATTAGTACCTTATTTTTAATAATTAAAGAATTTTTAAAAATCACAACGCCATTAACATGGGCCTAGCAAAATTAAAAATTCTCTACTGTTGCTTCTGTTTAGTCACGAAGTTGTGTCCGACTCTCTGCGACCCCACAGCCTGTAGCCTGCCAGGCTCCCCTGTCCATGGGATTTCCCAGGCAAGAACACTGGAGTGGGCTGCCATACCCTCCTCCGGGGATCATCCCAACCCAGGGATCGAACCCAAGTCTCCTGCATTGGCAGGTGGATTCTTCACCACTGAGCCACCAGGGGCAGCCCCTCCCCCCCCAATCCTTTATGTCATCTCATATTCAGTCTGTGTTTACATTTTGCCTGTTGATGCCAATTTCTGCTTTATGGTTTTATTCAAATCAATATCGAAACGGGTTCCACACAGTGCACTTGATGTCTTATCTTTTAAGCCTCATAAACTCTCACTCCCTCCTCCTTTCATAGCATTTATTTGTTTTAGAAACCAGGCATGTCTGCATTTGCCCTGTAGAATTTTTCATCCTCTAGATTTGACAGTTAAACTTACATGGTTCAGTGGTGGGCAGAGTCATATTGAAGCCTGAGGCAAAAAGAAGAATCAGTAATACAGAGTCTGTATTTAAAACTCTGATATTGTGTTCATCACGGATCTTTTAGGCTCATTTTGATTTTTTAAAAATAATGTATTAAAGTGTTTCTCTCCATCCCTGTTTCGTGGTGTTCCCTTAAGTTTTGCACCTGAGGCAGGTGGTTCCTCACTCCTTTTGTTCCAGTCCCAGCTGTGAGTTGTTTAACTTGTTCGTCTGTCTCGCCTGTGCCTTGTACACAGGTGATTAGTCCCCTCCTGCTGCTTCCTTTTTTTTTTGAAGTCTTTATTGAATTTGTCACCGTATTACTTCTCTTGTTTTGTTTTGGTTTCGTGGCTGCAAGGTATGTGGGATGTTAGCTCCCCAGCCAGGGATCGAACCTGCGCCCCCTGCTTTGGAAAGCGACATCTTAACCACAAGACTGCCAGGAAAGTCCCCGGTTCCGACTTCTAGATCTTTGCTCTTCAAAGCATGAGCCAGGGTCCAGTGGAACATGTCACTCCTGGGAGCTTATTACAAATGCAGAACCCCAGGGTCCAGCCCAGACCTGCTGAGTCAGAACCTGCATTTTAACTGGATCCCCAGGGTCCCTGCCTGCGCAGTGAAGTCTGAGGAGCACTGTTCTAAAGGTGTCATTCCAATCACGTTTAGTTGTGGTGAGAGCGCTTCATAGGCGTGTTGTGGATCTTAGTGTATCACATCAGGAAGTACGTGGTGTCTGATTGTCCTGCTTTGAGGGATGTTAAATGGATCAGTGGCTTCAGATGTGATCAGGCTGACCCATCCGTTAGAAGGCTGAGAAATCTATTCTGAGCATTCCCTGGAGTAAGATGGTGAAGAGGGGGGCAGCTGGATGGATCTGAATGTTGACTTACACTTACCCATCTGTGACCCTGGATAAGGTGCCTCAGTTCTTTGCCTGTAAGCAAAGGTGGATCATGGTTGATCCATCTCACTGGGCTGTTACACAAATCTTAGAAGCAGGCTTGGCACAAAGCAGGCTCTCCATCAGAGGTATTGCTGCCCTTCTCTTCTTTCCTCATCGGAGACAGTATCGTAGCAAAGATGTCTCAAGTGGGGCCTTGTGGAATGGATGGAACGATGTTCTGGGTGAGATTCATGACCTGAGCACAGGCAGGAAACAGAAGTGTATGGTGTGTTCTTGGAGACTGGCGAAGAATGTGACCTCACTATAGAGTTTTTTTTTTTTCTGTAGAACAAGGGGAAAGCCAGATGGTGGAAGGCTTTGACTCTAGGCAGTGTGTAGTATTTGGAGCTCAAGGAGAGGAGGATGTCTGGAACAAAGAGGCGTTTAGGAAGTTTAATTCTGCTGCCTAGGAGGGAGAAAAACGTGTAGACTGCGGAGGTGGGCGGGGGAGCGGCGTTTCAGTACTTCACATAGAAGAGAGCAGAGGCCAGAGTGCTGGTGTTAGGAGGGGGAAATAAAAGGGCAGATACGAAGTTGTGGCACTGTGAGCAATGACTGAGTGTGGGTGCCATGCCAGCAGACTTCTGTTTGGTCTGGGTTTCGCTTCTTACTGGTCACGTCAAGTTGCTTAACCTCTGAGCCTCCTTTTGTTTATTGGTGAATGGGGACAGTGAGGTCTGTTCAGCAGATTACCTGTAAGGATTCAATGAAATGGTGCAGAGATTTCCCTGGTGGTCCAGTGGTTAAGACTCCACCCTTCCAACGCAGCAGATGTGGGTTCGATCCCGGGTTAGGGAACCAAGATCCCAAATGCCCCGTGGCATGGCCAGAAGGAATTAAAAAAAAAAAAAATGATGTGATGCATGTCATGTGCTGCATTTTGATAAATACTAACTGAAATAATTACTAGATGATTGATTGTTTGGTTAAAGGAGAGGAAGTTAGGAGAAATCTTTTTTAACCTCAAGTCTAGGATAATTGATATGAGTTTGTGCAAGCTGCGGGAGATTGTAAAGGACAGGGAAGCCTGGTGTGCCGCAGTCCATGGGGTCGGGGTCGCAAAGAGTCAGACACAACTGAGTGACTGAACCACAACTAGGATAACTGGTGATACAGAAAGAGGAAGGCCACCTGGGAGATTTGGTTTAAGGAGGCTGTTATATTTATATTCCCTTTTAGATGCGTTGAGTTTGAGACCTTGACGGGATGTCCAGGGGGGAATGTCAGATTCCAGGGAGAAATTATGCAGGAGTCACACTTGACTAGACCCATGCTGTTTCTTTTGGTGCGGATTATGGTTCCAGTAATACCTTGTGCTTTATTTCTCAGTATCTCTGGGGTTTCTGACAAAGCAGACGTTTTACTTGGACATCCATTCAGATGAGCCTCTGACTTTGCAGTCAGTGGTCCAGAGCCCGGCTGGTTGAGCAGCAGTGGAAGGTAGCAAAGCTCTTCTCCCTCATGACTTTTCCTCATTCCAGATTTTGTTGCAGTTTGAAGGAAGCAGTTTGTTTTGCTTTTTAGCCATTTCAAAATTTCTCTCTCTCTCCCTTTCTCTGAGTACAATCTGATACTGAAATTTGAGGTATCAATAGGTGCTCATTGATAAGTGCTCAAAGAAGTTCGGACACGACTGAAACAACTTAGCAGCAGCAGCAGCAGCAGCAAAGAAGTTCATTTATGAACTTAGATAACATGCCTATCAGCACAGATTTGATAGAGAACAGGGGGACTTTTTTTTTTCAGTGCAATGAAGTTTAATTATTTCCCTGTTTCTTTTAACTCTTTGTCATATTATTTAGAAAACAGATCTCTTCTTTTTAAAAAGTCTACTTTGTTTATTTTGCCTCCTTTCCATGTATTTTCTATATGTTTACTGGTGGAAGGTGGGGTGGGGTGGGGCGGGGGCACTGAGATGGAACGACGGAGATATGTTATATTTGGTTTTAATTTTACATAATTTTTAGGGATATTTATATCAGTGGTTTCAGCCACTCCAAGCACTGCAGAGAGAATAAAATTGACCCCTCTCCAGGTGGTCACTGGCATCTCAAATACTGCCTGTCCTGGACCAGCACAAATACGACAGTAGCTGTGAGTTTGTGTGTTTACAGGTCAGAAGTTTTCCAGATCTGTCCTGAATCCTGGAGCCCAAAGTAAATGACCGCTTTCTGTGTGCGACTTACACAGGATATGTCGTTGAGGGAGGTGGGGGAGATGGAAAGGAATTCTCCCTTCCTGTGCTTTCTTCCTAAATGTTGTTGTTTAGTTGCTAAGTTGTACCCGACTCTTTGTGACCCCATGGACTGTAGCCTGCCCAGCTCCTTTGTCCATGGGATTTCCCAAGCAAGCATACCGGAGTGGGTTGCCATTTCCTCCTCCAGGGAATCTTCTCAATCTAGGGATCGAACCCATGTTTCCTGTATTCGCAGGTGGACTGTTGACCACTGAGCCACCTGGGAAGCCCTTCTTCCTGAATCCCTGTCATAATTTCCATGTCCTCCATTTTCTGTCTTTTCTCTTTCTATGCAGATAGGTGAGAGTACCTTGTACATAGTTGACACTCCGTGTGTGTGTGTTTGTAGTTATATACATAAATATGTAATGGTTGATGGAACAGAAAGAACTAGTATTCTGGTTGCCAGCTAAAGTTAATGTTACACGTGTGTGAAGGAAACCGTGTGGCACAGAATGTTTAAGTTGGCGTGTTGGGTGGAAGTGGATGAACGGAAAAAGAACAGAAAGCAAAAAAAAATAAATGAACCACGAGAGAAAGTCAGAATATTTGTGAGAATTAGGTAGGGGTAGAAATCATCAAAAAAAAGTGACTAGAGGTAGCAGCTCAAAGAATCCCTTTAGTGGCAGCCAAAGTCCACACTTGAGCGTAACCTAGCAGCCAGCTGGAGATGGTCCTCAGACCTCAGCCTCTGTGAATGTTTGGACAGTGGAGTTGGAATAGTTGGTATTTTATGGAAAGCCGAGACTCAAATAAGAGGGTGAAAATAGAATAATTTCATGTTCTAAGATGAGAGAAGATTTAGGCTTCCTCCAGGTCCGTTTCTCTTGGTCAATGGAATGAAGGAATAACATGCAGAATACATTTCCATCTCTCTGGTCGATGGAAATTTCTACAGAACAGAACCAAATGATTCATTTATTATGTGAGCAGAGCCCTCAGGGGATGCTGTTTTTCATTAAGTCATTTCCCGTCCTGAATTGGAGAGGAAATGTTTTGTGGAGAAAACCTGAGGAATAAGAAGTTACTTGAAATATTACAAGTGGTCCATTTAAGTACACATTGAAAGTGAAAGTCGCTCAGTTGTCTCCAACTCTTTGCGACCCCATGGACTGTAGCCCACCAGGCTTCTCTGTCCATGGAATTCTCCAGGCAAGAGTACTGGAGTGGGTAGCCATTCCCTTCTCCAGGGGATCTTCTCAGCTCAGGAATTGAACCCAGATCTCCCACATTGCAGGTGGATTCTTTACCGTCTGAGCCACCAGGGAAGCCCAGGAATACTGTAATGGGTAGCCTATCCCTTCTCCAGCGGATCTTCTCAGCCCGAGAATTGAACCCGGGTCTCCTGCATTGCGGGTGGATTCTTTACCAGCTGAGCTACCAGGGAAGTACACATGAGTATAGACTGAAACAATCGGGAATGAGTAAGCTTGGAGGAAGTTAGCTTTGGAGTTCTATATTTCAGAGAGTAAGAAAGAATAAGCCGTAGGTCACCTAGAGCTTCATGCAGCCTCTGGCCATCACTATAGACAGGGCCTTCCCACTGAGCACAGAGAGTGGGTCTTTGTCTGGCTAATAAGTGTTCTTGAGTTAATGAATAAAGAGTGGGGTTAGATTTAGTTGGGCTTTTTCCAAGCCCGTTTGCAGGACATAAAGTAATCACTCTAGCGGTCCATTGTGAATTGAGGTGACCATAGTGGCGGCATATACCTGTGTGTGTATGGAGTGGATGGAGCTGTATTGACTGCTTTTTGTGTAATTTGGGCTTGGCCTTAGAGAACAGAGTAGAAGCAGAGTGTCGAGAGAAGAACCACCAGTGTTGAGAATGAGAAGGCTTAAGTTCTAGTGCTACGTTTTTGAGGAACTTCTGTCTGACAGTGGGCAGATCCCCAGACCAGAAGTTTCTCAGATGAGATGAGTTGGTTATTTTTCAGGAGCTCGAAGGAGATGGCACTGTTGAAGGAGTCCCTGTTGAATTGAACCTTCCAGAATCTCGTGGGGTTTAGGGGTTGGAATTATATATGTTGTATGTGTGTGTGGTGTGGTATGTGCGTGTCTCTGCCCAGATGAGGATCACTGCTGTAGTGAACTTGGTTACTAATGGAATGCCATGCCATTTGATTGACGGGGACCAGGCTGTGTTGCGGGAGGTTGAAAAGCATTGGACTAGAGAAGGCAATGGCAACCCACTCTAGTACTCTTGCCTGGAAAATCCCATGGATGAAGGAGCGTGGTAGGCTGCAGTCCATGGGGTCGCTAGGAGTCGGACACGACTGAGCGACTTCACTTTCACTTTTCACTCTCATGTATTGGAGAAGGAAATGGCAACCCACTCCAGTATTCTTGCCTGGAGAGTCCCAGGGACGGGGGAGCCTGGTGGGCTGCCGTCTATGGGGTCGCACAGAGTCAGACATGACTGAAGTGACTTAGCAGCAGATAATTTCTAAGGACTCGCCCAACCTTAAAAATGTCAATTGTCAGGAAATGGAATTTGGGCTTGGATAATGAGGGTTCAATCCCTGGGTTGGGAAGATCCTCTAGAGCAGGAAATGGCAACCCACTGCAGTATTCTTGCCTGGAAAATTCCATGGACACAGGAGCCTGGCGGACTACAGTCCATGGGGTCGCAAAGAGTAGGGGCTTGAACTTGAAATCAGTTTTGTGTAAAGCAGAAACTCTGTTTGCATGCCCCAAGGGGAAAGCTGGTAGAAACTGCTGTACAATTTGCCTCTAGACTATAGTGGGAAGTATTTTGCGGGGGGTGGGGGGGGATGGGAATAGGATGGATCAATGTAATTTTTCTCTCCATGTAGAGTTGTTATTGAAGTAACAGCTTATCTTATTTTGCAGTCCTAAAGTAATAAATAAAACATTTATGGCTCAGAATAAATTGAGAGCATCCCATTTCCTGCAGTAGCAGGCATGTTCAAATTCTTTTAAAGCCTCAGGCAGGGTGACATCAGCAGATTTTTTCTTCATTTTCTAATTCAGAAGCTTCTAATTTCTTTCTGTATAAGAACCCACATTTTAGTACTAAGCAGATCTTCAGGGACCCTTTTTGATATGACTACATTTTGCAGCACCTCTTTTAAATTGTGTTAAACTTCAGTGCTCTCAGGAGACAGCATGCTGTAGTGGAAGGAGTGTGGGCTTGGAATTTATATACAATATTTGTTTTTTTCCTGGTAGCGATGTCTTTGGTTCACATTCAGATTCTTGACCCATTAGCAGTCTGGAATTTCTGAGTTCCTGACTTAGCCTTTCTAGAGGGTTCTAGCTCCATGACCCTCTCCCACAAACACGCACATACACACCCACCCCCTTGAGTCTTCTTGATCTAGTCAAGGCTACCCACTCCAGTATTCTTGAACTTCCTTGGTGGCTCAGCTGGTAAAGAATCCACCTGCAATGTGGGAGACCTGGGTTCCATTCCTGGGTTGGGAAGATCCCCCGGAGCAGGGAATGGCTACCGACTACAGTATTCTGGCCTGGAGAATTCTATGGACTGTATAGTCCAGTTCAGTTGCTTAGCTGTGTCTGACTCTTTGTGACCCCGTGGACTACAGGACGCCAGGCTTCCCTGTCCATCCCCAGCTCCTGGAGCTTATTCAAACTCATGTCCATCAAGTCGGTGATGCATCCAACCATCTCATCCTCTGTCGTCCCCTTCTCCTCCCACCTTCAATCTTTCCCAGCATCAGGGTCTTTTCAAAAGACTCAGTTCTTCACATCAGGTGGCCAGAGTATTGGAGTTTCAGCTTCAGCTTCAGCATCAGTCCTTCCAATGAATGTTCAGGACTGATTTCCTTTAGGATGGACTGGTTGGATCTCCTTGCAGTCCAAGGGACTCTCAAGAATCTTCTCCAACACCACAGTTCAAAAGCATCAACTCTTCGGTGCTTAGCTTTTTTTATATTCCAACTCTCACATCCGTACATGACTACTGGAAAAACCATAGCTTTGACTAGACGGACCTTTGTTGGCAAAGTAATGTCTCTACTTTTTAATATGCTTTCTAGGTTGGTCATAACTTTTCTTCCAAGGAGCAAGCGTCTTTTAATTTCCTGGCTGCACTCACCATCTGCAGTGACTTTGAAGCCCCCAAAAATAAAGTCTGTCACTGTTTCCATTGTTTTCCCATCTATTTGCCAAGAAGTGATGGGACTGGATACCATGATCTTAGTTTGCTGGATGCTGAGTTTTAAGCCAACTTTTTCACTCTCCTCTTTCACTTTCATCAAGAGACTCTTTAGTTCTTCTTCGCTTTCTGCCGAAAGGGTGGTGTCATCTACATATTTGAGGTTATTGATATTTCTCCTGGCAATCTTGATTCCAGCTTGTGCTTCATCCAGCCCAGCATTTCTCATGATGTACTTTGCATGTAAGTTAAATAAGCAGGGTGACAATATACAGCCTTGACGTTTTCTTTCCTGATTTGGAACCAGTCTGTTGTTCCATGTTTGGTTCTAACCGTTGCTTCTTGACTTGCATACAGATTTCTCAGGAGGCAGGTGAGGTGGTCTGGTATTCCCATCTCTTGAAGAATTTTCCACAGTTTGTTGCGATCCACACAGTCAAAGGCTTTTCCATAGTCAATAAAGCAGAAGTAGATATTTTTCTGTAACTCTCTTGCTTTTTTGATGACCCAGCGGATGTTGGCAATTTGATCTCTGGTTCCTCTGCCTTTTCTAAATCCAGCTTGAACATCTGGAAGTTCATGGTTCACGTACTGTTGAAGCCTGGCTTGGAGAATTTTGAGCATTACTTTTCTAGCTTGTGAGATGAGTGCAATTGTGTGGTAGTTTGAGGATACTTTGGCATTGCCTTTCTTTGGGATTGGAGTGAAAACTGACCTTTTCCAGTCTTGTGGCCACTGCTGAGTTTTCCAAATTTACTGGCGTATTGAGTGCAGTATGTCTGTATTGACTATAGGTCTGTATTGACTATTTATGACTGTATAGTCCATGGGGTCGAAGAGAGTTGGACATGACTGAGCGACTTTCACTCTTACTCCTGGAGCTTCCCCTTCTCTCCTGTCTTGCCCCACAGTGAGCCCTCCTCTTGCCATTCGGTGATTATGACCCTGAAACAGCTTCCCCTTCAAGAACACCAGATTCTCCTACAGAGAATAACCTTCAGTGTCTCCTCCAGAACAGAGTCTGCCTGTCTGAGCAGATTGAGCCAATCTCTGCTGTTCAAACATTTGCCACTTATTTATTAAACAGTTATTTATTGAGTATCTTAGATTGTGTATAGGAGTCTGTGCTCTGTGCTGTGGGAAAGAAAATGGTGAATTATCCATGACTTCAGGACAGCTATCATCAAGGAAGAAAGATAAGACAAGCCGCTTTGTGTGTGGTAGGGTAAGGACTTGGGTGGTGGTGTTTGGTCTTTGAGTTTTTGTTTTTAAAGGGCGAGGGGAGGAAATGATCACATCCCTGGACGGGAAAAGTGAAGTTCCTTGTGTCTTTTAGGAACAGCAAAGCATGCCGTTTGCCAGGAGTAGGGGCAACACTGAGAGCATGATGCGGATACACGCCCCATCCACCACGTTTTTCCTTTGGCTTTAAGATGAGGCATGGTGTCCACTTCCCTGGGTCACTTACTGTTCTCTGTCCAGGGTCCTGCTGCTTCTGCTTTCACCTGCTCATACAGATGAACTTCTCCCCTCTCATCCCTCCTCTTACCATGTGTGTATCTTTTTTTTCTTTTTTCTTTATTTATGTAGACTGCACTGGGTCTTTGCCACTGTTCACGATCTTCCTCTAGCTGTGGGAGCAGGGGCTACTCTCTAGTTGCCACACAAGGGCTTCTCGTTACAGTGGCTCCTCTTGTTGCACAGCACAGACTCCAGGGCGCACGGGCTCAGTAATTGTGGCACACGGGCATGTGAAATCTTCCCAGACCAGGAATCGTCCCTGCATTGGCAGGCAGATTCTTAACCACTAGACTCTCAGGGTGGAGAAGGAAATGGCAACCCACTCCACTATTCTTGCCTGGAGAATCCCAGGGACAGAGGAGCCTGGTGGGCTGCCATCTGTGGGGTCGCACAGAGTCGGGCATGACTGAAGTGACTTAGCAGCAGCAGCAGACCCCCAGGGAAGTCCAGCCATGTTCATCTTTAGTCAAGAGCTCTATCTGGAATTCCAGACTTGTATTTCTAGCTGTCCCCTCGATCCTCCCACCTGGTCTCTTGGCCGTTGTCTCAGATCGACCGATCCAGACCAAGCATAGCTTCCTCCCTCCTCAACCCATCCTTCATGTTGCCTTCCTTCTCTGTGAATGTGACACCTTCCGCTGGAAGGTCAAAGGGTCTTTGACCCCTCCCTACCCATGAACCAGCCCTTAAGTTCACTCCTCAGCCTCTGCTGAATCTGTGTTCTCTCCATCCCCACTGCGACCTACCTGGTTCTAGTCCTAATCCTCACTGACCTGCATTCCTGAAGAATCCTCCCTGGTCTCCCTGGATTCAGTCTTATCTTTGACCCTTGCCCTTTTAACGCTGCAACCAGAATGATCCTTCTACCCTGTCAACCTGGTCATGTCAGTTTCCTTCTTAAAACCCTGTAATGGCTTCTTTTGGCCCTTAGGGTAAAGCCCACGTTCCTTAAATAGGTTAGAAAAGGCTCTTGGAGGTCACTGTCCTGGCTCCTCCCTGGTGGAGCTGCTGCTGCTGCAGCTGTCCTGAGCTACTTCCAGTTCTGGCCTTGGTTGTGACCTAGCTCTTGCAGGCTTTTCACATGCTCTTTCCTTTGCCTGCATTCTCCTCCCTATTTTCGCCTGGCTACTTTCTGTTTCTCTCCTAGATCTCAACTTCACTATCCATGTAAAAGTCTTCTCTAATTCCCTCAAGATGAGGTTAGATACCTCTATTAGAGACTCCTTTTATGGAGCACGTATAAGTCATATCATTTGATGATTGCTTAGCAAATTGTCTTTCTTCCCTCCTCAAACGGTAGACTTCATGAGGATGGGGAATGTTGTTATTCACCTGTATATCATAGATACCCAGCACTGTTCCTGGCATGTTATCTATCAAGAAACATGTCTTTTACTATATCACTGATATTTACCAAATGCTGTTCTTTGCTCCTGAATCCCAAGCTTCTTCAGGTCAGGACCAAATCTTGTTCATGGTGCTGTACCTGGCACTTTGTGTTAAATCAGTGTGTTTCACCAGTTCCTTTTGGGAGCTTTATTGCACTTGAATTTATTTAAAAAAAAAACTATATGAGTATAAATTCTAAGAGTTATGTTAGCTGGGACTAGGAAGTGATGGGATAGCTTAATAAATGTGCTGTAAAGTATGCATCCAAAGAAGTATTGCCCATTCAGTATGGTCTGGAATTAAGAAGTAGCAGCATTAAGGCATTTGAAAGCCCGCTCTCCCACTTAGCAACATGTGCTCTTGGGCAAGTCAGTCTCTTTCTCTGAGCCTGGACTTCCTCATCTGTAAGATGGGAATAGACCGCCTGCCTTGCAAGGTGGTTGTGTGCTTGGTCCCTCAGTTGTGTCCGACTCTTTGCGACCCCATGGAGTGCAGCCTGTCAGGCTCCTCTGTCCATGGGGATTCTCCAGGTCAGACTACTGGATATTCGTTGCCATGCCCTCCTCCAGGGGATCTTCCCAACCCCGGAATCGAACCCAGGTCTCCTGCATTGCAGGCGGATTCTTTACCAACTGAGCCCCCAGGGAAGCCCTGCAAGGTTGTTACAAAGACTAAAGGTTTATGAAAACAACTGCCATAGTATCTGGCGCACAGGAGTTGCTCTGTGGATTTTAAGTTATTTTCTTTTTATTGCAGCAATGCTGCCATTACAGAAAACATACTTGAAATTTCTTTTTTGAAATGGTTTTCAGAATTTGCTGTAGACCTTCAGAATATGTCAATAGGAGAAATATCTTTTGAGGATAAGTTTGATTTTTAGATACAGCTTGGTTCAGAAAACATGATCAAGGTAGTTGATACCACTTTTTGATATTTAAAAAGCTAAGTGTGATTATAATGAGGATTTCTTTTGTAATGTCTAAATTGGTACATATTCTGACTTTCTCACAGGTGGTGTTGGCAGCGTGCATATTTCATTTAGCTCATTGTAATCCAGGGTGTTAACTGTCAAAATATCTTTTGATTTTGAATAACACGCTGATATATCAAGCAGTATTAGTAAGCTCAAGAGAGCTGAGATCTTTAATAATACACTTCATCACAAGTTAACCATCAGAATTTTGCTTCTAGCAAAAAAAAAAAATTGAGAAAAAATGATCCAAGGTGCTACCCATATTCCTGTATCTGTTTGGGGGGGTCTTCCCTTTTCAGCTGGATCCACAGGCATCAGTGTGGCTGAAATGCAGTAAGGAAGGTGGTGTCTACTAATGACCCAGAGGGGCCTGGTGCCTTCAGAGGCCTGTCCCTAGTAGAAAGAGAAGCTGGCTGGGGGGAACGGACAGATATGTAGAGATAGGCACTCAGCTTTTATAGAAGCATGTGTTTGTACAGAGTAATCCACAGGATGTCTCTGTAGGGTAAGACAGTGGAGGCACAGGTCATTCTGTGTACTAGGAAAAACACGTTGAGGCAAGAAGGAGGAAGACAGTCCCATGAGGCTCGCAGCAGAAGCTCGGGCAGTCTGGAAACTAGACTGAGGGTTAAATCCGCTGAGAATGCTCAGGTGACTATAAGGAACCTAGTTTATTTTATGATCCAACGGATACAGAGGGCTCTGTATTTTGCCTCATCATTGTACAGAAGGGCATGAGTGTGAGGGTTATTACAAAGGGTTATTGACATGTAACTATTTTTAAATATTGTACTAGATTGGACCCTGAATCTGCCTCATCTTGCCTGCATGTTCTGTTGACGTTAGAATGATTCCCTGAGAGCAGTTGATGGAGAGGCTTGGAAAGAGCAAAGCATTTGTGTCTCTTGGGTGGGGGAGGGAGATGAGCTTGTAGAAGTCCCTTTGCCGCGGGCTAGTAGGGAGCAGTGTCGCTCAAGCAAGGAGGCTGAGCCTGGCTGTAAAGGCGCCTTGTGGGGTAGACATCACAAGGGATCGCTCCCCCTAAAATCTTTGTTGTAGAACCGTATGCGGTTTTCAGGTACTGAAAGTGAAAGTCACTCAGTCATGTCCGACTCTTTGTGACCCCATGGACTATATAGTCCATGGAATTCTCTAGGCCAGAATACTGGAGTAGGTAGCCTTTCCCGTCTCCAGGGGATCTTCCCAACCCAGGGATCGAACTGGGGTCTCCTGCATTGCAGGCGGATTCTTTACCAACTGAGCTATCAGGGTTTGAGGTACTGGTGTCATTGTAATTGTAATGGGACGTTGTCACTGCCCTTGGGTTTCAGGTGGGCAGCAGAGATACTTCCTCTGAGGGAGTGCTTTCTCCTGGAAGCTGATGGCTCTGTGAAATTGGGCTTGTCCTGCAGCCTGGCAATGGAAGAAAACTCGAGTTTGTAGCCTTTGACTGCAACTATAGCGAAAATCAAAAGTTTAATTTTAATTAATATGTATTATTTGTGTGAAAAGTATTATAAACCTATTACAATGCAGTGCTATATAGCCGATTATGTTAGTTGGGTACCTAGGGTAGCTTGGTTGGACTTATGGGCAAACTGGACTTAGGAATGCACCCTGAAAATGAAACTTGTTTGCAGGTAGGGGCCTTACTGTACTGTAAAGACGCATAATTCAAGGTCTTTGATGTTATGAGAAAGGTCTTTACAGAAAATTTAAGTAAAATAACACTTCTCCTTTTAATTCTTCCCTCTAAATTGTTTACTGCTCATGTTTTCTGGGTATTCGTTTTCTTCACTGTTGTTAGCCAGGTTGAAGTTACTATATGAATGATGCCAGCAACCCAGGTTAGAATGGACTCATAGAAGGAGATGATTCTGGAGCATGGTAGGCAGTCAGCCATTTAAAGTGGTCTTAAGGTATAAGTGGCCCAGACACATTTTAGAAAGCTTTATGCTGAATAGATGAACATAAACTGATAGAACGTTTTGTTTTTGCAAGCCAAAATTTTGCCTCACTCCAGAATTTTCCATTTGTGATATAATTGTATATCTGACTGTGATAAAAAAAAATAAGAGATTTAAAGAAAACAGTAGCAGAAGCAACTATATATCAAATTTATTTCTGGCAAATGACCTGAGTAATTTCTACTGAATAAGAAAAACGCAGGGTATGTGCATTCGTTTTTCTGTTGCTGCCCTAACAAATTACCACAAACTTAGAGATTTAACGGAGAAGGCAATGGCACCCTACTCCAGTACTCTTGCCTGGAAAATCCCATGGACGGAGGAGCCTGGTAGGCTACAGTCCATGGGGTCGCTAAGAGTCGGACACGACTGAGCGACTTCACTTTCACTTTTCCCTTTCATACACTGGACAAGGAAATGGCAACCCACTCCAGTATTCTTGCCTGGAGAATCCCAGGGACGGCGGAGCCTGATGGGCTGCCGTCTATGGGGTCGCACAGAGTCGGACACGACTGAAGCGACTTAGCAGCAGAGATTTAACAAGACACAAATTTATTATCTTACAGTTTTGTGGCTTCCCAGGTAGCTCTGTGGTAGAGAATCTGCCTGCCGATGCAGGAGATGGGGGTGTGATCCCTGGATGGGGAAGATCCCCTGGAGAAGGGAATGACAACCCACTCCAGTATCCTTGCCTGGAGAATCCCATGGACAGAGGAGCCTGGCGGGCTGCAGTCCATGGGGTTGCAAAGAGTCAGACACATGACTGAGCCCAAGCACTGTTGTTTGTGGAGTAGAGATCCAACCCAGGGCTCCCTGGGCTTAACTTCAAGGTGTCGGCAAAGACAGCGTTCCTCCTGGAGCCTCTGGGGAGAACCCCTCTCCTGCCTGGGTACCCACACTCCTTGACTTAAAGCCACTTTCCATCTCCAAAGCCAGCGAGGTTGCATCTTTCTGATCCTCCTTTCCTGGTCATATATGCTGCTGAAGTTTCTCTGCTTTTGAGGACCCTTGCAATTCCGTTGGGCCTACCTATGTCATCCAGAATTCTCTCCCATCTCCAGACCCTAGCTTAATCATGTCTGTAGAAACCCTGTTGCCACATAAGGTAACCTTCTCAGGTTCTGGGAATTAGGATGTGAGCATCTTAAAGGGAGTGGGGATTATTCTGCCTGCTGTTGTGTGGGAACACCTAACACGGATTTCATTCGGAGAAAGTACGTTTCAGATGTGCCCATGATTTGTTACAGGTCTTAAGAAACGTTCACTTGACTATTTAAAAAAGTTATATGTACTTTAAAAAATGATGATTTGTTTGGGTCTGAACCTACTTATTAAAGCTAACATTCCTTCTCTTTTGTTTACTTTGATAGTGATAACCTACTAAGGAGAGCAGCCTGTCAAGAAGCTCAGGTAATGCCGTTTAATATGAAACAATTAAAACCCACCTTATCTCCACCGTGCAGAAATCTCAGGCTGTTCCAGGGGACTTGCCCAGCACCTTGTGTGAGTGCAGCTTGGCTGTTTTTCTCCCCACTATCAGGGGATGAATCAGGCAGCCAGCCAGCTCTGAATAGAACTCGAGGAAGTTAACCATCTGGCGAAGAGCAGTTCCAACGCCCACCCCTTCAGACTTGTTTACTTCTGGATTAGTCCAAAGAACACAGAACTGGACTGGCTGGCGTTCTGGGAATTTGTTCATGTCTGCAGGTTGCCTGGAAGCTCTGGCTAAAGCGCGATTCATGCCTGAGCCGAATAAGCCCCAAGGATATCAGTTCAGAGCAGTTGTTACCTCTCAAAGTCAAATCTTCTTAAAACTGTTGATTCGTACTTTTAAAGCCTGTCTCTTTAGCCCAGCTGAGTCATACCCTGTGCATTGTTATTCCCAGTCTCAGGGTGTTGCACTTAAATATTCATCTGTCTAGTTAGAGTTGAATTGTTCATCCTTTCAAGTTTAAGATCACATTTCTTTTCTTCCCACTCCTCCAAATATGCACATTGTAACTTGCAGATGAATTTGCATGGTTAAGTTGCCTTTTTGTTATGTCACTTAAGCTTATGATGTCAGAAATACCAAAAAAGAAACATGAAATTAAAAAATGACAGAGGCATGATGCATTTAGTAGAAGTAGGGGGCAGAAAACGTTCTGAAATGTTTTCATGGATGACAATGACAATAGACACTAGGAACAAATTTCTCTCTTTAGGGATTCCCTAACTGTTCTAAATCCATGTTTTAAGAATTTGATTGCTTTGTTGTTTCATCTATGGCTCTGAGTTGTTTTGGAAATCAATTCAAGTAAACTTTAGTATTAAATTTGAGGTGATCTTCACCCCAAGGTAATTTTCCATTAGCAACTTGAAAATCGTGCACAGGGAAGCCTTTTGCTCTTGAACAAAGAGTGGATTTGGGCACTCCCTTTCTGGTGCCAAGTATTAATACCTTCACCTCTGCTCTGAATTCCCTCTCCTACTTTTTCACGGCCCTGTTTCTTCTGCTGTTTCTTCCCTTGCATGTTTCCCTCTTCCCACTGTTCTAATTCTCCACTTCCCAACACTCATTTAGCTCCTCTCATCTGAAAAAAAGAAGTGAATTCATCCTTACAATCTACTCATTCTAGTTACTTTTCCTGTGTGCGCCCCCTTTCAGTCTAAATTCTTGATTTTTTTTTTAAGCTCACATAAACTCACCTCATTATAAATCTCATGTAAACTCCTTAATCTATTATAAACCCGAGTCCTGAATCACAGGTAGCTAAGGCTTCTAGAGGCTAAAAACCCAGGATCAAGAGGCATAATCTAGAACTATAGATCTGGAATCTGGCAGGTTAATTAAATCATTCCTGGCCAAATTCCAGAAATAGTATGAATAGAAGAAGAGCAAATTGCAATATTATATTAAGGTCTAACTCAGAGTGAAAACAGTAGAAATTATGATGTACCAGAAACTTTTTACAAAGAAACAGTATATCTTTCTGAAGTATTCAGCAGTAGAGGTTTATTTTTGTGTTTAGAGCAAGTAATAGACAATAATGAGAAAAGATCTTCAGTGCGCTGTCAGGGAGGTGGTAGAGTCAGAATCAGTTCCTTAATAAGATACTTGGTATAACTTTCATTTTTCTTCTTGCTTTGTACTTCTGTACTTGAATTCTACCTTCTTGGCCCAGACCTGCTTCCCACCAGTTAAGACTGGAAATTTTTCCCTCTTTGGGATTTCCCTATTCTCCTTTGTGTTGCCCATCTTCTCCCATCCTGATGGAGCAGGGGCAGCTCTGATTAGTCCCCATCGTGACCTCTTACATCTTATCCTCTGTGAGTCTGAACTCTGCCTCATCCTTTATCTGCTCTTTAGAACTGATAGAGTGGATGTTTGGGTTTTGAAGTTAGATGAATATAAATTCTGAACTTGTAATTTATTAACACTTTGACTTGATTTTTCTGAATCTTGGCTTTCTCATCTATAGACATGGGAATATTTAATTCCTACTTGGTTTCTGAGAACTAAGAACAATATGTGTAGAAGTGGCAAATATTAGGCACTTAGTAAACATTAATTATGTTTCTTTTCCTGTACCAATTGATGCTACTGAGTTATCTTTCAGGTTGCAAAGAAAGGAGGCAGCTAGAGTATGAGATTTATTTTTTATGTGTATAAAGATATGAAGGTTAATTGGTAACACAAAGATTTTTCATTAATAAGCTTTAGATGGTTGGGAAGAACCCCTGGAGAAGGGAAAGGCTACCCACTCCAGTATTCTGGCCTGGAGAATTCCATGGACTGCATAGTCCATGGGGTCACAAAGAGTTGGACACGACTGAGTGACTTTCATTTCACTTAAAAGGAAAAATGATTATATTCTGAAAACTAAAGACAAACTTCCCTTATGACAGACTATGCCCTTATTGGTTGTAATAAACCTAGCCATATCTTATAGAGAAAAGAAAAGTTACTTACCTGTAGTAAGTGAATGAAGTGGGTGTTTTATTATAATATAATTTAGCTTACTTTTATTAAATAATGATCCACTTTTTAAAAAAACTTTTTATTTTATTTTGGAGTACAGCTGATTAAAAATGTGACAGTTTCAGGTAAACAGCAGAGGGACTTAGCCATATATATACATGTATCTATTCTCCCGCAAAATGTGGGAAATTCTTAAAGAGATGGGAATACCAGACTACCTGACTTGCCTCCTGAGAAATCTTTATTCAGGTCAAGAAGCAAAGTTAGAACTGGACATAGAACAACAGAGTAGTTCCATATCTGGAAAGGAATACGTCAAGGTTGTATATTGTCACCCTGCTTATTTAACTTATATTCAGAGTACATCATGAGAAATGCTGGGCTGGATGAAGCACAAGCTGGCATCAAGATTGCCGGGAGAAATATCAATAACCTCAGATATGCAGATGACACCACCCTTATTGCAGAAAGTGAAGAACTAAAGAGCCTTGATGAAAGTGAAAGAGGAGAGTGAAAAAGTTAGCTTAAAACTCAACATTCAAAAAACTAAGATCATGGCATCCGGTCCCATCACTTCATGGCAAATAGATGGGGAAATGATGGAAACAGTGAGAGACTTTATTTTTGGGGGGCTCCAAAATCACTGCAGATGGTGAGTGCAGCCATGAAATTAAAAGACACTTGCTCCTTGGAAAAAAGCTATGACCAACCTAGACAACATATTAAAAAGCAGAGACATTACTTTGCCAACAAAGGTCTGTCTAGTCAAAGCTATGGTTTTTCTAGTAGTCATGTAGGATGTGAGAGTTGGACTATAAAGAAAACTGAGCGCTGAAGAATCAATGCTTTTGAACATCAATTCAAAAATGGTGTTGAAGAAGACTCTTGAGAGTCCCTTGGACTGCAGGGAGATCCAACCAGTCCATCCTAAAGGAAATCAGTCCTGAATATTCATTGGAAGTCCTGATGCTGAAGCTGAAACTCCAATATTTTGGCCACCTGATGTGAAGAGCTGACTCATTGGAGAAGACCCTGATTCTGGGAAAGATTGAAGGCAGGAGGAGAAGGGGATGACAGAGGATGAGATGGTTGGATGGCTTCACTGACTCGATAGACATGAGTTTGAGCAAGCTCTGGCAGTTGGTGATGGACAGGGAAGCCTGGCGTGCTGCAGTACACAGGGTTGCAAAGAGTCGGACACAACTCAGTGACTGAACTGAATCTCCCCCAAACCTGTCTCCCATTCAGGCTGGCACATAACATTGAGCAGAGTTCCCTGTGTTGTTACAGTAGGTCTTGGTTGGTTATCCATTCTAATTATAACAGTGAGTACATGTTGATCCCAAATTCCCTAACTATCTCTTCCCCCATTCCTCCCCCTTGGCAACCTTAAGTTCCTTCTCTGAGTCTGTGAATCTGTTTCTGTTTTATACGTAAATTCGTTGGTGTCATTCTTTCTAGATTCATGCAGCTTTATTGTTGTTTATGGTGGGGTTGTCAATATGAAATCTAGGAAGAACATTGGCTTCCTCAGGGTAGACGCCAGAAGTAAATTCTTTTGGAATGAAAGAATATATATGTTCACTAACTCAATAAAAGGACACTTACTGAAAACTTTTCTTTGTTCCTTTTTAGGTGTTTGGCAGTCAACTTATTCCTCCCAATGCGCAAGTGAAGAAGGCAACTGTGTTTCTCAACCCTGCAGCTTGCAAAGGGTAGTTCAGTCTGTGATTTGTTACAAATTCAGTTTTTCTAGGGGCAAAGAGTGGAGAAGGAAATGGCAACCCACTCCAGTACTCTTGCCTGGGGAATTCCGTGGACAGAGGAGCCTGGTAGGCTACAGTCCATGGGGTCACAAAGAGTCGGACACGACTGAGCAGCTTCGCTCACTCACTCAGGGGCAAAGAGTCACAGTGTCAGGGCAGCTGGTTGGAGTCTGTGGAACTGGAAGCAGTAGGTTCATTGCTCTTGTAGCCACAAGATTCAATTGTAATGTAGAAATCACGGTTTAAGGGGATATAACTGTAAAACTAACTGATGCTTAGCCGACTTGTCTAGTTGAATTTTAATAATTATTGAAGAATTAGCACACTCAAATCAGTCTTATCTGCTTGGACCTAGCCCCCTTGGGAACAGCTTCTGCTGCCGTGATATGAGATGTTCAGAGATGGCCAAGAATACTGTGGCCTTGTGAGGTCAGAAACATTCTTCCCCAAAGCAGTGAATGTAGAGTTAGGTCTTGGAGGTCAGTAGGGAGGACACTCGGTCTTCCCGACTAAGGAAATGACCCATGGAGGTGGGGGAGTGTGGTTAGAGATAGGAGTGTTGACTTACGTCCCTTGCTGTGTCACTGGTCTGACAGTCCTGGAGGGGTCATGTGAGGCAATTGTGAGCATTAACATGTGAAGTCCAGTTGGGACCTTGGTTGATAGTCATGTGTTCATTTATTGTAACAAATGTACCATACTGGTGCAGGATATTGAAAGGGAGAGAGACTGTGTGGGTGTGTAGGGGATCAGGGAGGGGGTTATGTGAGAACTCTGTATTGTCCACTCTTTTTTACTGTGAACCCGGGCTTCCCTGGTGGCTCAGAGGGTGAAGAGTCTGCCTGCAGTGTGGGAAACCTGGGTTCGATCCCCGGGTTGGGAAGATCCCCTAGAGAAGGAAATGGCATCCCACTCCAGTACTCTTGCCTGGAAAATGCCATGGACAGAGGAGCCTGGCAGGCTACAGTCTTAATTTTTTAAAAAGTACCATAAGCAAATTAAAAACTTTTTCTTTTATACTATTAGTTGGGAACAACTGTCATTCAGTTGGAAAGGACTTTTGATAGTTTTTAGAAGAAATCATTTACAATTTGAAATTATGATTGTTTTTGATTTATTTATGGCTAATCCCATGGACAGAGGAGCCTGGTAGGCTGCAGTCCATGGGGTCGCTAGGAGTTGGACACGACTGAGCGACTTCCCTTTCACTTTTCTTTTTCTTGCATTGGAGAAGGAAATGGCAACCCACTCCAGTGTTCTTGCCTGGAGAATCCCAGGGACGGGAGAGCCTGGTGGGCTGCCATCTGTGGGGTCGCACAGAGTCGGACACGACTGAAGTGACTTAGCAGCAGCATGCTGGGTCTTTGCTGCTGTGCACGGAGGCTTTCTCTCGTTGCAGTGAGCAGGGGCTACTCATTGTTGCAGTGCTTGGGCTTGTCATTGTAGTGGCTTCTCTTGTTGCAGAGCATAGGCTCAAGGGTGTATGGGCTTCAGTAGTTGCGACACTCAAGCTCAGTAGCTGTGGTGCATGGGCTTAGCTGCTCAGCGGAATCTTCCCGGACGAGGGATTGAACCCATATCCCCTGCATCGGCAGGCAGATTCCTGTCCACTCTACCACCGAGGAAGTCCTAAAATTATTTTTTTTTAAATAGTAAGAATTGGTGGGGGAGGGGGGGAGTGATACCTTTTATTCTTTCTGAGGACCAGAGTAATTCTTTCTGTCCTGATTGAGGATTAGAAAATTAATAAATATGTTTTAGATTGGATTCTGCATTAAGATAATGAGAACAACAACAAAAAGCATAGTTGGGAGCGGCTCTTAAGTGGTAAGTTTGATGTTGTCTGGAAAGAAAAGCAGGAGTTCTGAAATAAGTTTCTCTTGTCTTTTCTAGGGAGGTAGTGAGTGTGGCTTCACAGATGTGAGGACTAGCCCTGCCTTATTTCTTTTGAATTCGGCAATTTGAGATACTACAGACTGCCTAAACCAATTCCATTGCTCTACCTAATTGAATCATATTTGCCCACCTTTGTTGGAGCCACTTCCTGCCCCCCTAAACATACTTATTATCACAAGCCATTATGATCGTTGTTTAATATTTATTTATATATATTTATTTGCTTGGCTGCTTAGGGTCTTAGTTGTGGCACGTGGAATCTTAGTTCCCCAACCAGGGATTGAACCTGCGTCCCCAGCATTACTTCAATATTCTGGGCTGGAGAATTCCATGGGCTGTATCGTCCATGGGGTCACAAGGAGTCGGACACAACTGAGCGACTTTCTTCACTTTTCCCGGCATTGCAAGGTGGATTCTTACCCACTGGACCACCGGGGACTTCCCTCATTCTTGTTTAAAACCAGCACTAAACAAAAATACCAACAAAGGTTCTAACAGAACACAATCAAAATACCCAAGATAGCTAAAAAGTCGCTGGTGGCTTTTGGGAGAAGCCAGCAGGGAACTGGATGTGAGTTTAAGAGTCTGGAGGATCAGGTCTGTGTCCTCTCTTCTGCTCTGTGATGCTGCGGGTGTTGCTTTTTAGTTTCTTAAATCCTCAATTTATACTCATCTGTAAAATGGGAAAATAATGGCACATACCTTATAAAAATTACCATGTAATCCTTTAGGATTAAATGAGATAATGCCTCTAAAGTGTTTTGCATTCCTTCCATTTTATAGTTAGCATTCAATTAAAGAAATATAAGCTGCTGTTCTTGTTGTTACGGACCTGTAGTGTTAGTCACACTGTCTTGTTCAACTCTTTGCAACCTCATGGACTATAGCCCACCAGGCTCCTCTGTCCATGGGATTTTTCAGGCTCAGATACTGGAGTGGGTTGCCATTTCCTCCGACAGGGATCTTCCCGACCCAGGGATCGAACTCGAGTCTCCTGCGTCTTCAACATTGGCAGACAGGTTCTTTAACCACTGAGCCACCAGGGAAGCCCTTACTGACCTGTAGGCGGAGTTCAAAAGGTTCTTTACTTGGCTTTCCACCCTTGGACCTCTCCTTCTGTCAGCATTAATGTAACTAATGTAACTGTTCCAGGTCCTATTCCTTTTAGAGACCTAGTAAGTTAGTAACTTGCCAATTCTGATGATCTATATGGCAATTGTTTAAGCTATAATCAGTCATTTTGAATTTTTACATCTAAGAGATATTTGCATTTTTAAACAATGAAGACACTTTTTAAAAAGCAGTTTTAGGTTCTGTTTACACTTTTACATGGAAATGTATTTGCGATTTTAAAGGTGAAGTTCTTGTTGAAAAGTATGATACCTTTATCTGCAGACGAGGGGAAGGAAAATTTTTCTAAAGTCATGGTCCACTTTGACAAGGTGAATCCCTGTGTGCTTCTAGGAAGCAGTCACTCTGAAATAGCTTTCACTACTTAATTGTACTATTTTTGTCATCTTTGCTCTGCCCTGACACATAATTTATAATTTATCATGTAGCTATTTCATTATGTAGTACTGGTTTAAAACTAAATTAGAGCTTTAGGAAATAAGATAACTGTGTTTAGCATTAATACATAATACATTAAGGAGTAATTATTTTTTGTGTGTGCATGAACCTGGAAATTGCTGTAGTATAGAAAGTTTTTATTTGGCTCTGGTGCTATCTCACCCTTAATTATGTAATAAATAATAACATTTCTTACTGGTAACACTTGTTTTTCAATCTTTTATATGGAACATTAGAAGGGAAAAAAATGTCTTCACTTTCATCTTAGAGATTTTCTGTACCTGTGGCATCACATAAATATGTGAATATAGGCCCAAATGTTCAGATATTTTTTCTTTTCTTAAAATTATAGTTGATTTACAGTATTGTGTTAGGTTCAGGTGCACAGCAGAATGCTTCAGTTATATTTACATATATATTTTTTTCAAATCCTTTTCCATTATTGATTATTATGATGCATTGAATATAGTTCCAGTAAATCTTTGTTGGGACTTCCCTGGCCGTCCAGTGATTAAGATGCCATACTTCCAATGCAGGAGGCTTGGCTTCAATCCCTGGTCACAGGGGAACTAAGATCCCACATGCTGCTTGGCAAAAAAAAAAAAACCAATAAACTGGTAAATCTTCTTTGTTTATCTAATTTATATATAATAGTGTGTATCTGTTAATCCCATACTCCTAATTTATCCCTCCCCACTTTGGTAGCCATGAGTTTGTTTTCTCTGTTTGTGAGTTTATTTCTGTTTTTAAAATCAATTTATTTTTTAGATTTGTCTTGTTCTTTCTGACTTACTTCACTTAGTGTGATGATCTCTAGGTCCATCCATGTTGTTGCAAATGACAATATTTCATTCTTTTTATGGCTGAGTAATATTCTGCTGTGTGTGTGTATGCATGCATATGCGTGTGTATACACACCACATCTTTATCCATTCATCTGTCGATGGACACTTAGGTTGCTTCCATGTTTTAGCTATTGTAAATTGTGCTGCTGTGAACATTGGAGTGCATGTATGTATCCTTTCAAATTAGAGTTTTCATCTTTTCCAAATATATGTTATGCCCAGGAGTGGGATTGCTGTATCATATGTAGCTCTGTTTTCAGTTTTTTAAGGAACCTCCATAGTGTTCTCCATGGTCACTGAACCAATTTACATTCCCACCAACAGTGTAAGAGGGTTCCCTTCTCTCCACGCACTCTCCAGAATTTATTGTTTGTAGGTTTTTTGATGATGCCATTTGACTGTGTGTGAGGTGATACCTCATTGTACTTTTGCAAATCTTATTTCTTAAGCTAACTCAGAGGAGCCCACAGGTGTGTTATAAGTGATTAATACAGCTGATTGAGACTTCTCCAGAGTTCTGCCTCCCAGAGATAGATCTGATCCACTTCCAACTGACCCTTTCTTATCAGCCTATTAATGAAAGCAGTCCTGTAAGAATTGTTTACAGTATCACCAGCTCAGCCTTTTATTGTTGGTGTAAGCCCCAGAAATGGTATCTGGGAAGGAGGAGTTTCCATTTAGCCTTTCCCATTCATTCTGATAATCATTCAGAGCCACAGAAGAGGGAGGGTAGGTTTGTTTGGTTTGCTTATTACCTGCCTAGGTGGGCCCTTGGTTCAAGCTATTCTTTTGGCTCTTGTGAAAATTTGCTCAGGCTTCTCAACTTCTGTTTTCATTCATAATCAGAAATGTTTTATGTTCTGTATTCCATTTGGTAGTTACTTCTTTTTAAAGAATGTTGAATTTGGTCTGTGCATAACTTTGTACATGTTCCTCATTCACTACTTTTGCATCTCTTTCTAGTATAAAATATTCTTAAGAAATTCAAAGCATGCATCACTGATAAGAAAAATAATCTTTTTGATAGAGGACTGGGTAAGTGTGAATGTAATAGTTAGATGTTTGGTATTGATTGTTTTGAAAGCGCTAGTTTTTGTTTCTGTTTTGCAATATGATAGTTGAAAATATTTGGGTAAAAGACAAGTCAGCTGATTGGTATGTTTAACATTTATTCAACCTTGAGACTCTTGAGTGGGAACTTTCTGCAGCTTCTGCATCTAGGCTCTGTTTTTGAATCTTGACCTGAATTGGACAAGGGTCAGTACTAGAATGATGTATATGATACTTTTAAAACACACAAACTCTCCTAAGTGCGCTTTATCTCTGTTGTTATAAGATACCACAATTGTCTCATTTCCTTTTCCTCACAATATACATGTCTACATTTGGAATGGATTATTCATTCATTCATAAGTGCATTTATGTACCAGGTGCTTACTAAATAACCTTCTAAGTATACCAGTCATAGTGCTAAAGGCCACAGGACTCAAGGATTAATAAGGTTTGGTGTGTGTTTTTGCAAGGCTTCCAGTCTAGTGCTGAAGACTGTCTTGGGAACCACTGTTATCACAGAAGGTGAAAATCCCCATGAGAGGTGTGGACCATGTGCCAGAGCTACCCTGAGAAGCAAATGCCTGGGAGTTTTAAAAAGTGAAAGTGAGAGTCGCTCAGCCATGTCTGGCTCTTTGTGACCCCATGAACTATAGTCCAGGGAATTCTCCATGCCAGAGTGCTGGAGTGGATAGCCTTTCCTTTCTCCAGGGGATCTTCCCAACCCAGGGATCGAACCCAGGTCTCCCACACTGCAAGTGGATTCTTTACCAGCTGAGCCACCAGGGAGACCCCTTGGAGTTTTAGACAAGCTGCCAATTATCCCGTAGTAAAATTAGGTAATTTTGAACTTTTCCCTATCCCAGCAGAAATTCTGCCTGCAAGGAAATGAATTTTGCTCTTTCTCCAGGGATTTCACTACAGGCTTAAAACTCAAGAAATGGAGATACCCCTAGTATTTGAAATTGTTAAAAATGATCTCTCTTTCCTTCAAAGGTTGTGTTCACTGAGTCAGAATTAAGCAATAGTCTATTTGGTTCAGTCTGTTCTCTCGGGCCACATGAAAAATGTTAAATACATTCTTAGTCTACCAGCGGACTATAAAGCAGTCCCTCGAGGGCTTGTTACATTATACCTGAATTACACGTATGTGTGTCTGCCTTGTCCTATTGTTTGTCCGGCTCCTACATGTGTCTAGCACACAGTAGAAGGTCGGTAGTGCTTGTTGAATGAATCAGACGTTGTTGCTAGACTGGCGCCGTGTCTAGTGTACGCTTTTCCTCTGGAGGAGCTAGAATGTGAACTGTAAGCATCCCATATGGATAGGGGCAAGCTCCTGGAGGCCCTGAAGTGAGAGAGTCCATATTTCTACCCAGAGAAACTCATTACTCATCATTAGTCTTCCTGTGTTGAACAAATAGAGGAAACCTGTGTTCTTTGTCCTATTCTAGAGAAGATGGTTGGGCTTTTTATTTTCCCTCCTGAGCACTCCTGTTAAAATATTTGTATTTTTTCCTTTGTTTACAGCAAAGCCAGGACTCTATTTGAAAAAAATGCTGCCCCGATTTTACACTTATCTGGCATGGATGTTACTATCGTTAAGGTGAGAATTGCTCTAGAGTGTTGATTTTATCCAAGCCGCCCCTCCCTATAACATATCCTGTTCTCTTGACTTCTTAGCAGAAATTGTTTATCATGTAAGGAGGTAAGAACAGAGAAATCAACGTTGTGTTCTTCTTCGGATAATTAATACAATTATATTGTTTTTCCCAACCACTCTCAGCTTTTCATTTTCAGAATAGAATTAAATGGAGCCATGAACTTGGTTCCTTTCCTCTGAAAGATAGGACTTGGAACTCTTGTCTCTGAGAAGATGAAAAGTTGTTACAGCTGTAAGAATTCTTCTGACTCTTTAAAAAAAAACACTTCAAGTTTGAATAATTAATTTCTTGGCAGACAGGTAAACATTTTCTTTCTGGTGAGAAATTATCTCTGGTGAGGAATTTTAAGTGGTAAAAAGCTTTAGAATTTTTGAGATTTCGATATGAAGAAAGGGGGTCAAAAAGCCACGAGAGGGGATTGTGTACTTCAGAAGAAGCCTCAAGGCTCCACTGCGTTGACTTCAAGTGCTGTATGTATGGTGTGTACATAGGTGTATATATTTGGTAAAAATCACTGTGTTGCCTGTTTTTAAGTCTGCAGTTTACTGATTTTTCATATTACACGCTTTCATTAAATCTTAAAGGTTGAATGGTCGTTTAGTCCAGTTGGCCATGCAGTGCTGAACTCTCCTCTCCACCTTGTCTGAGACATGGTCTTCCAGTTGTCTGCCTCCAGGGATGGGGGGAGGGGAAGGACGCTGATGTTTATTTTAGAACCTGTGTTGTATACTGCAGACTCTACCTGTAAGAGAGCTGAGAATGGTCACTTAAGACTGATACTATTTAGTTGGGGGCTAATTACTTTACAATATTGTAATAGTTTTTGCCATACATTGACATGAATCAGCCATGGGTTTACATGTGTTCCCCTTCCTGGACCCCCCACCCACCTCCCTCCCCATCCCATCCTTCTGGGTCATCCCATTGCCCCGGCCCTGAGCCCTTGTCACATGCATCGAACATGGAATGGTGTTCTGTTTCACATATGATAATATACATGTTTCAATGCTATTCTCCCAGAACGTCCCACCCTCACCTTCTCCCTCAGAGTCCATAAAATTGTTCCATGCATCTGTGTCTCTTATTCTGTCTCGCATATAGGGTTATCGTTACCATCTTTCAAATTCCATATATATGCATTAGTATACTGTATTGTTGTTTTTCTTTCTGGCTTACTTCACTCTGTATAATGGGCTCCAGTTTCATCCATCTCAGTAGAACCGATTCAAATGTATTTTTTTTAATGGCTGAGTAATATTCCATTGTGTATATGTACCACAGCTTCCTTATCCATTCGTCTGCTGATGGACATCTAGGTTGCTTCCATGTCCTGGCTATTGTAAACAGTGCTGCGATGAACATTGGGGTACACGCGTCTCTTTCAATTCTGGTTTCCTCGGTGTATATGCCCAGCAGTAATTAGCCCCCAACTAAAATAAATAAATTTATAAAATAAAATAAAATAAAATAAAATCAGGCATTCAGATTTACACTTCTCATTGTAGAAAGGAAAAAGGAAGCTTTAAAGATACTAATGAGCTATTCCATTTCAAAGCTATATTTGAAATTATCTGTTACTGGTAAAGTAGAATTGTGACATCTGAAGCTAGACCTCCAATAAATTAAGTCTTCAATGAGTTATGGCAGATTTGGGGGAAAATCATGGTGTTCTTGTCCTCTCATAGTGTACTGAACTTATTCCTACTGTAAAATTTGACATACTCTATTATTCACTCTCTCCATATATTAATTTTTTTCAGGGCACAGATGGCATTTTATTCACCAATGAATTTCCAGTGGCTAGGACACTGCCCAGGACATGTTAAATCCTTAAAATAACAGTAGTTAAAGGAACACATGGACATCCATTAATATATAATCTAATGACTACTGGGTCAGCAGTGCTATATTCCAGATATAATGAAGCAACCTGTTGGAAAAGTTCTCTTTCTTCTAAAAACCTAGATTTTTATTAACTGCAATATTAACACAAACAGCTAACAGGATTGTTAACACAATTTAAGTGGTATAATGACCTGTGTTAATGATACAAATCATTAAATCATTATAATACAAAGGGGGAGAAGATTATGCAAAAAAAAAAAAAAAAAGACTGATACTATTTATCCCTGGAATGTTTGGTTGAACTCAAAAGTAGAACCACCTGGGCCTGCTTGGAGCTTTCTTTGAAGGGAAATTGTTTTGTATGTGTGTATTAAATTTCTTTAGTGCCTATAGAAATACATCAAGATGTTCTATTAATATTGGGAAGGTTAAAATTTTTAAAGGAATTGGTTCATTTCATCTAAGTTTTCAAATTAATGGGCATCAAGTTGTTCATAAAATCTTCTTCTTTTAAATTTCTGTACCATCTGAAATAAATCATTGTCATGCTCAATATTGTTTTATTGTTTATCCATACCATCTTTTTTTTGCCTCCCAGTCATGTGAGAGCTGTGTCAATTTAATCCTCACCAAGAACCATTTTTTGGCCTGCTGATCCCTTTATTTATGTTTGTTTCATTAATTTTCAGTCTGCCTTTGTTTCCTTCATTCTACTTTCTTTGGATTTTTTTTTTCTGCTTCTGCTGTTCTGACATTTTAACTTGAATATTTATTTCATTAATTTTCACCCTTCTTTCCTAGTGTTTGCTGCTTCAGCTGCATCCTAGAAGTTTTGATGTACTTTCATTATCATTCATTTCTAAATATTTTCTAATTTTCATCATGATTTTTGTTTGGCCTGTGAGTTAGACATGTTTTAAAATTTTCAAATCTAAAATTTTTTCACATCTTTTTGTTAATGATTTCTGATTTAATTGTGCTATAGTCAAAGAATGTAGTCTATATAATTCCAGTATTTTAAAGTTTATTGAAATTTGTTTTATGGCCTAGGGTGTGGTTTGTTTTCATAAATGTTTTATGTATGCCTGAAAAGAACAGGTATCAGTTATTGGGTACCATGTTCTATATATGCCCAGTAAGTCAAGTCTGTTAATTGTGTAGCTCAAAATTTATACATCTCTACTGTTTTCTTCTGTTTTAACTATAGATTATTCAGAAAGAGGTGTTAGAAATATCCCACTGGATAGATTTGTCTGTTTCTCAATGTAGTTTTATCCACTTTTGCTCTTTTATATCTTAAGACTATGTCAGTAGATGAATTCACATTTCAAGTTATTTCATTTTTCTTGCATTTTGAACCCATCATAGAGTGACCCTTTAGCATGCCTTTTACTGTGGTCTATTTTATTTAGTGTTATTAGTAACCATACTGGCTTACTTTGGTTGGTTTCTGCCTGGTATAATTTTTACTTATCTTTTTAATTTTAAGAAAGTCAAACTTACCAATTTTTTCTTTTAGGTTTGCTTTGGGTGATTTATTTAAAGACTCATCACCAAACCTAGGATCACCTAGATCCTCTACTATGTTATTTTCTAGAAACTTTATAGTTTTTTATTTGCATTTAGATCTGTGATCCATTTTGAGTTAATTTTTATGAAAGGTATAAAATTTAAGTTTTCTGTATCCTCAGGCCATTCTCTCTCCTTTCTCTTTGGTGCATTTAGAATTTTCCTCTTAAGGTTAGAGCCTGAAATATATCATCCCTATTAATGTAATCTTTTAAATTATGGTCTGTTAATTGTGTCAATGTCTTTTGAAATTTTGGTTCTTTCATTCATGTACTTATTCCTACTTTTCACTTTTTCTTGCAAATATTTGAGTACCCCAGGTGGCTCAGTGGTAAAGAATCCACGTGCCAATTCAGGAGATGTGGGTTTGATCCCTGGGTCGGGAAGATCTCCTGGAAAAGAGAATGGTAACCCACTCTAGTATTCTTGCCTGGGAAATCCCGTGGACAGAAGAACCTGGTGGGCTACAGTCCATGGGGTCACAAAGAGTCGGACACTACTTAGCAACTAAACAACAACAGCACCTCCTATAAAGTAAACTCTGTTCTAGGTATTGAGGATACAGTCTGAACAAAACATTTTCCCTGTCTGTCCTCAGAGAAATTCTAAAGTGTGAAAAGAAGGGATGCACATGATAAATATATATAAATAAACTTATGATTTGTCAGGTGGTGGTGAGTGCCAAGAGGAAAAGTCAAGAGGGATAGGAAAAGTAATGGGGGTGTTAGTTTAGTTCAGGAAGCCAAGGAAGGCTGGTCTTACAAGATGCCCTTTGAAAGAGACCTGGAGGAAATGAGTGAGTCATGCAGGTAGGCGAGGGAGAGGATCCAGGGCCAGCATACTACACATTCAGAGGCTCTGCAGAGTATTTGTGGGTGTGTGAGGAAGAGTACATCATGAGAAACGCTGGGCTGGAAGAAACACAAGCTGGAATCAAGATTGCCAGGAGAAATATCAATAACCTCAGATATGCAGATGACACCACCCTTATGGCAGAAAGTGAAGAAGAACTAAAGAGCCTCTTGATGAAGGTGAAAGAAGAGAGTGAAAAAGTTGGCTTAAAGCTCAACGTTCAGAAAACTAAGATCATGGCATCTGGTCCCATCACTTCATGGCAAATAGATGGGGAAACAGTGGAAACAGTGTCAGACTTTATTTGGGGGGGCTCCCAAATCACTGCAGATGGTGATTGCAGCCATGAAATTAAAAGACGCTTACTCCTTGGAAGGAAGGTTATGACCAACCTAGATAGCATATTTAAAAGCAGAGACATTACTTTGCCAACAAAAGTCTGTCTAGTCAAGGCTCTGGTTTTTCTAATGGTCATGTATGGATGTGAGAGTTGGACGGTGAAGAAAGCTGAGTGCCGCAGAATTGATGCTTTTGAACTGTGGTGTTGGAGAAGACTTTTGAGAGTCCCTTGGACTGCAAGGAGATCCAAGCAGTCCATCCTAAAGGAGATCAGTGCTGGGTGTTCATTGGAAGGACTGATGTTGAAGCTGAAACTCCAATACTTTGGCCACCTCATGGGAAGAGTTGACTCATTGGAAAAGACCCTAATGCTGGGAAGGATTGGGGGGCAGGAGGAGAATGGGACGACAGAGGATGATGGTTGGATGGCATCACCGACTCGATGGACATGGGTTTGGGTAGACTCCAGGAGTTGGCGATGGACAGGGAGGCCTGGTGTGCTGCAATTCATGGGGTCGCAAAGAGTTGAACACGACTGAGCGACTGAACTGAACTGAACTGAGGAAGAGGAAGAAGGCCATTGTAGTTAGAGGAGGATGAGGTTGGAGAAGTCAGGAAGGGCAAGATTGTCAGGTTTGTATCACTTATATATTCAGTCAGTGACCTTTCTTCTCCCTGTTGATCAAGTGTTATGCAGGAAAAGGCTGAATGGAGAGCCCTAAAGAAATGTCATCAGGAATCTACCTACAATTTGATGTTCCTCCCCTGTGGGCATGTTACTTTAAGCATAGACATTCACTTGGTAATCAGTTCACCCAGTTGTATTTTAGTATATTGTTCCCACTTATCTCCACCTTGTTCCAAGGGTATTATCAAATAGCTTGCCAGGTGCCTTGCTGAGGACCAGATAGAATGTCTGTTTGGATTCCCATACCTTCTTATCTAGTAATCTGTCAAAGGTGAGAATAGTCTGAGAGGCCTGTTCTTGGAGAACCCTTGCAGATTCCCAGTGGTCACCTATTTTGGGATGTTTAACAAAACATTTTAAATTAGGATCAACATATATTCTTTTTTTTTTTTTAATGAAATATTTGGATTGATTGAGCTCAATCACCAGAGGGCAACGATTTAATCAACCATGGGTATATAATGAAACCAACGTAAAAACTGGAAGGGACAGAGTTCAGAGAGATTCTGGGCTGGTGAACCTGTGGAGACCTGAGAAGTGGTGTACCAGAGAGGGCATGGGGCACCCCTCCCCACACACTTTGCCCCATGTACCTCTTCCATTTGTTCATCTGAAGTGAAGTCGCTCAGTCGTGTCCGACTCTTTGCGACCCCATGGACTGTAGCCTACTAGGTTTCTCCATCCATGGGATTTTCCAGGCAAGAATACTGGAGTGGGTTGCCATTTCCTTCTCCAGGAGATCTTCCCGACCCAGGGATTGAACCCAGGTCTCCCGCATAGTAGGCAGATGCTTTACCATCTGAGCCACGAGGGAAGTCCTAAATCCTTTCTAATAAGCTGTTAAGTGTGAAAAGAGATGTATTTGTAAATGTACAACTGCAAAACCAGTCATTTGATTTTTCAGGACATGAGATGAGACGATGTTAGTGTAGGGACTTCATTTTTTTTTCCTTTGTTGACGTGTGGCCCGGGTGCTTTAGCCCATCTGAAACCTCAGTCCCTTAATTTTTTGCCTATTAGTTTGTCTAGTAAAATGTCCACAGGAGATAGTGTTTCCTTATTATTAATTGCATTACCTTTACATCTGTTAAAATCCAGTATTTGGTTTTAGTTGCTCTGTCGTGTCCAACTCTTTGCAACCCCATGGACTGTAGCCCATCAGGCTCCTCTCTCCATGCAGTTTTCCAGGCAGGAATACTGGAGCAGATTGCCATTTCCTTCTCCAGGAGATCTTCCCGACCCAAAGATTGAATCTTCGTCTGTTGCATTGGCAGGCGGGTTCTTTACCAGCAGAGCCACTGGGGAAGCCATTATTTAGCATAGTACCAGTTAAGAACAGGTACCTTACTGTTTGCTTTTCATACTGCTTTCCAACAGTATTAGGAGAAATCTCTTACCCTTTTCTTCCAGTACACATGATTTCATTGATAAGGAAATTAAGATCTTGAGGGTTTAAAGCCACTCAACTGAAAAATAGAGTTGGAGTTTAATCTGGGTCTCTTGGGCTCTCAAATCTGTGCTCTTTTCATTATGTCTGTTTCTCCTTATTTGCATATACATTTGACCTCTTGCTTTCAGATGAAAGTCATTGGATAAATGAAGTAATAGAATCTGCACTGGACTGGAAATGAGTCCCCTGACTGGCTAACTGTAACTGAAACTTCCACATTTTTAGACCTTTGGGCTTGCAGCTCTAGGATGATACATTTGCCAAAGGCTTCCTTTGTATTGCAGACAGATTATGAGGGCCAAGCCAAGAAACTCCTGGAACTGATGGAAAACACAGATGTGATCATTGTCGCTGGAGGAGACGGGACTTTGCAAGAGGTATGGCCACTTTTCTGTCTGAAGCCATTTTGAAAATGAGGAAAATAGAAGTGAGATCTTAGACCAGTGGCATAAAGTGATTATCATTTAAGGACATGATTTCTTGGTAATCCATTCCTTCTAGGATTGTTTCTCTGTGAAGCAAGCATAGCATTACCTTTTTCCTCATGGACTTTTACTTCATTGCTTTGTATAAATTCTGAACCCAACACAGAAAGGTTTTTGTTCTATCACATTGAAGGTGGATAAAGTGGAATAAAACAGGGTACAAAATCATGCTGGGTGTGAAATGCTTTTTACATTTTGACGACTCTTCTGCGGTAGCCCTGTTTATTATGGAATCATAGTTTCAGTTATGGGGAGGTTTCTTGTAAAACTTAAATAATGATTCCCTTTTTAAAAGAAGGCATCTGTCCATTCTCACATCATTTCCATCCTAGGTAATGTTATCTCCTAATGGTACCACCTTTAGAGGCAGAGGTTTCCATGTTCCAATGTGTGTACTGCCTTTGTTCTGCAGCTCCTTTTCCATATTGCTTGCCTGGCTCAGTAAGTATACTGCCCGGGGAATGCTCTTCTCTTCCAGGGCAATAGACTAGAACCTTCATTATGTACTGGAAGCCCCTGAAGAGCCCAGTGCAGATGCCCCTCCCGCTCAGTCACCCCATCCTGTGTAAGAATTGCGTTGCCTTTTGCCTCTGCCTGGTGGTTTCCTCAGTGTTTATGGATCAAGAGCTACCAGCAGACAGGGCATTGTCCTGTGTTTAATTTAGCAACCATGTGAGCCTTAGTAAGCTGCTTTTTAAAAGGCTGTGCTAATGATCTTGTAATTGTTTTTATGGCTTTTTAATGAAGTGTGAAGAAAACAGATAGCATGCCAGCAAAGAATGAAGTGGGCCACATCAGAGCCCCATTTAATCCCAAAATTCAGGGAGGCAAGAAATGGGGGAGAAGATGGGCATCAGCCTTGACTTTACAAAATGTTTTTAAGAAAGATACCAAATTGTGTATCTGATATAATCTAGTCATAAAACTATGCCCTGATTAAAAAAAAAAAAGAATTGGAGAGAAATATAACAGAATATAAACAACTCACTAATGATGTCTGGTGGGTTAATGAGGAAGTATTCTTTCTTCAGGTATTTTTCACAGTTTTTACAAGACTTGTGCATTATAGTTTAAAAGTGAAAAGTAAATTATGTAAAAATTCAAATTAAAAATGTCTTTTTATAGAGGGAACACAATTCCCCTTGTCTTTGTATTCATTGATAAGAAACATTTATTGAGAGCAGGCTTCTGAGTGGCCCATCTTATCGAACTTAAAACATAATTTTACTAATATAATGTGGAGGTTTTATAATTATTTTATCTTAGCCTTTATAGTCCTATTGATCCCAGGTGAAGAATAAAACCTAATTTAGCTCTGATCTTATTGGAGAATGGTTTGTGTTTTAAGAACCAATACATCTTTTGACATAGTTTCTAGGAAGAAAACAGGAACAAGTTTGTGGTCCATGAAAATTGAAGCCAATTATTTTATGATAAAGGAACTACAAGATGTTTATAATAATTTTTTAAAACATTTTTAGGTTATTACTGGAGTTCTTCGAAGAGCAGATGAGGTGAGCTTTTAAAATAAGAATAATTGCATTTTGACTTTTACTTTCCATCCTCTTTCTTTATTCCTCCCTTCCTCCCTCCCTCCCTTCCTCCCTATTTTATGTTTTAAGGTGGGCACAAGTTTTGCTTCCTTGGATTTTAGAAAGTAAAATCTGCCTGTCATAGAACACTTTTATTAACCTGTGGCAGACTTTTCTGCTTTGGGAATCCAGAATATCCAATGATTTTTTTTCTACCAAGAGTTTAAATTATAAAATTTCCCTATAAAATCTTTTTCTCAAAGGATTCCTTCATTAATAAACCATGATATATTCATATGTTGGAAGCTGCACAACAGTTAAAACGAATGAACTAGGCTTACAAACATCTGTGTGGTAAATCTAAAAAATATTCAATAAAAAAATCAGGTTGCCAAAGCATGTTATGCATTTCTACAAAGTTTTAAAATTCAGATAACAAAGATACTATTGATGGAAGCATCAACTTTGTAGTAAAAGGATAATAACGTGGATGGAAAGGAATTGTACCCAGTCTATGATAATGGATGGTTGGTTTCCTTTGGGGAAGGGAAGGAGGAAGAAGGTGAGAAGGGGCTTGAACTGCATCTGCATCAATTTCTCTCTTAAAACTCTGAAGCAAATATGGCAAAATGTAATATTTGCCAAATCTGGGTCTTAGGGACATGGGTGTTGTGAGATTATTTTATCCACTTTTCTACAGTAATTTAAAGTATTTTAAACAAGAAATACAACAAGAAAAAAGAAAGTAACCACAAGGAAGAAGATCCTTCGCAGTCCCTTGGTAATAATAGGTTGAGCTCAAAATAGTCTTTAGAACCTTACAGTATCTATTAGTATTTGTAGCATTTAATTAAGTCCTCTACTATGCCATTCTTCTGCTGCTTGACCTTGCATATTCTCTTAGCCTTGTTTATACTTGCAATAGTTTACAAGGCAGTTTCACCTGTCATCAGTCACTGTACCAACACTTTTAATTGAATTTTATCTGCAATTTTGTCAAATAGTGTGGCAACATAATACAGTCTGTCACAGTCATGCAGTTATGTAGTATCCAAGACACTCATTTTCTTAACTAAATTTCTTTCAAAAATTGAAATTGAATACTTGAATATTCAAGTATTTCTTCCAAATTTGAAGTTTTGTTGTTTTCAGGAACTGCCCTGTTCTAGAAACTGCTTCCTCAGGATTACCTGATGGCTGGTCTAGGGGCGTGGGAAGGAAGACAGGGAGGCAGGGCCAGGGTCACTTACTTTGTTTTATGGACACATCTGTGCCATAAAAGGTTCAATCTCATTTTCTGACCATAACAATAAAACTTCCCTCTCATTTTCTTCCCCCCAGGCTACCTTCAGTAAGATTCCCATTGGATTCATCCCACTGGGCCAGACCAGTAGCTTGAGTCAGACACTCTTTGCCGAAAGTGGAAACAAAGTCCAGTAGGTCGTCAATGTGGGATGGTAGCATTTGTGGGGAGAGAGCCTGGGAATGGCAGATCCGCATGTGTGATACAGTTTTCCTTTTGAGTTTCGCTAGCCTGAAACTTCAGATCATTAAGAGGAGCAGATCAGAGTTCAAGCATTTGGTTGATTGGGAAGTTTCTCTGTTGGGTGGTGGGACCCTGGTGATCTAATATTAAGTCCTCAGGTGAGGTATGAGGATGAATACTGATGTCCTTTTGTCTCTTATGAGGATAACTTCACTGATCCAGGCATACTGTTTGTGTGCTTTTGTGTTGTAAGATTCTCTGGTGAAGACAGATTCACAGTGCTCATTTTCTTGCGTTAAGTATGCATGATGACAAATAGCAAATCCCCCGTGGAGACCGAGCCAGCAGCCTTGGCTCCATTACCTTGATAATATAAGTAGCTAAAACAACCAAATATAGTTACCTCCTTTAGGGAATGCCTAAAGTAGAAAGCAGTACAGAGAAAGTAGACAGAAAGCAGTGCAGCCCTGACATCTAAATTAAATTGCTGTGAGTCTACCGTTGTCTTCAGGAGTCAGGCAAATTGTTACCATTGCACTTTTCTTTCAAAAGCATTATGTAAACAAAAATTGAGTCTTTCAAGAAGATGGGAATCTTGAATTTGAGTCGTGACTTTGATTAGAAATAGAATCTTGGACGCATCATTTTCAGGTTCTCATTGTCGGTTGCCTGATCTTTATTTATTTTTTAAACTTTTTATTTTGTATTAGGGTATAGCCGATTAACAATGTTGTTAATTTCAGGTGAACAGTGAAGGGACTCAGCCATGCATATACATGTATCCCTTCTCCTCCAAACTACCTCCTGTCCAGGCTGTCACATAACATTGCAGAGTTCCCTGTGCTATAGAGTAGGTCTTTGTTGGTTATCCAGTTTAAATGCCTGATCTTTAAGGCTTTGTGACACGTTGGAGAGGTCAATAAATAATGTTTGTTGAATGAATTGAAATATTCTCAAGGCATTTCTGTTTATAACCTTCCAGAATCAATGACAATAACAATACACAGGTGATTTTCTGTTTCGGATTATTTTTTTGTTTCTGCTTTGGGATTTTTCTTTTAAAGTGTAATGGACATACGACGTTATATTAGTTTCAAATGTACAACACAATGATTCAATATGTGTATACCACCACAGTAAGTGTAGTTGACATCTGCCACCAGACAAATAGTTACAGAATTTTTTCCCTTACAATGAGAGCTTTTAAGATATGCTCTCTTTAAAATTTTCTAACATACAGCACAGTATTAGCATTAGTTGACATGCTTTACCTTCCATCCCCATGACTTACTTATTTTGTAACTTTTGACTCCCTTCACCTATTTTGCCCACCTCCCACACCTCACCTCTGACAAACACCAATCTGTTCTGTGTCATTTATGAACTTTTTTTTTTTTTAAGATGCCACCCACATATAAGTGAGATCATTTGTCTTTCTCTGTCTGACTTAACCTCACTAGCATAACACCCTCCAGGTCCATCCATGTCGTTGCAAATGGCATAATTTCATTCTTTTTTATTGTTGAATATTATGTGTGTCTACACGAACATAAACATGTATCACATATATATCACATATTCTTTATCCATTCACCTGTCAGTGGACACTTAGCTTGTTTCCATATCTTAGCTATTGTAAATAATGCTGCAACAAATATAGTGCATATATCTTGAGAGTTAGTGTTTTTGTTTTCTTTGGTTAAATAGCTAGAAGTGGCATTGCTGAATTGTGTGGTAGTTCTATTTTTAATTCTTTGAGTAATCTCCATACTGTTTTCCACAGTGGCTGTACCAATTTAACATTCCCGCCAACAGTGAACAAGGGTTCCCTTTTCTCCACATTCTCTATAACACTTGTTGTTTCTTATCTTTTTGATAATAGCTGTTCTCACAGGTGTGAAGGGATATCTCTATGTGTTTCAGTTTGCATTTTCCTGAAGTTTCATGATACTGGGCCGTCTTTCCATGTACCCGTGGCCATCTGTATGTCTTCTTTGGAAAAATGTCTGCTGCAATCATCTGCCCATTTTTCAAGTGAATTTTTTTTCCCCTCTGTTGAGTTGTATGAGATATTTATATGTTTTGGATATTAACCATTTAGCAAATATTTGACTTGCAAATACTTCCTCCCATTGATCAGGTTGCCTTTTCATTTTGTTGGTGGTTTCCTTTGCTTTCCAGAAGGTTTTTAGTATGATACAATCCCACTTTTCTATTTTTTCTTTTGTTGCTTTTGGCATCAGACTCAGGAATCATTACCAAATCTTATGTCAAGAAGCTTACCTTCTGTTTTCTTCTAGGAGTTTTATGGTTTCAGGTCTTATTACATTCAGGTCTTTAATCCATTTTGAGTTTATCTTTGTGTGTGGTGTAAGCTAGTAGTACAGTTTCATTCTTTTGCATGTGGCTGTCCAGTTCTGCTTGGGGATTTTGAATAGACTGGTTTTATGGATTTATTATTGCTGTTGTAATTTTAGGAGTCATCTTGTATCTTTTAACAATTCAGTTCTTTGTTTTAGATAAAAGCCTTGGTCCATATATCACAGATTAGGCATAAATGTAAACGTATACTAATATCAGATCTTTATTAAAACTTCCCTCATGCCTCAAATCTTCATCTAATGGGGAGTATCCAGCTCTTTACCAGTCTTCCTGCAGCCGAACGTGGCATTTCATTTTGCTGTATATTTTTCCCCAGTTTAGAATTTCTGAGGGACAATAAATATGACAACTAGTGAGTTAAACATTTCTGCTTGTCGGAGACAAATCCTGTCTGGTTCGGGTCTTGATCACTTGTGATAGCTGGTCTTTCCGCCTGTCAGTGTAGATTATTCGAACTGCTTGCCAGCATCACCGAATATGTCAGCAATGCAGAGGCAGACTGCGTTCCCGGGAGAACCCTCACCTATCCAAAGCCAGGGTCTATGCTGGGTGCCCGCCCTCAAGGCCTTAGATAGCCCTTAGTGTCTTGAGAGCTGATTTTCCCTGTAGTTAAACTAATGTTGTTGCTGCTTCTATTTATAATTTAAAGATTTTCAAAACTTAATTTATAAGCATGCCCCAGGGCTCTTAGGTAATTAAGTCGGTCTGCCCTGGGTTCAGAATTTTGTAGACCCTCTTAACATGGCAGGTTCCTGAGGCTATTTAAAAGAACAAGGCTTTGCTTTTTGCATCGCTGTCAAGATTTGTTGTACCATAATTACTACAGAAGAAAAAGGAATTTTGAATCCGGAATGTTGCAGATAAATAATCCTAAAAAATAGCTGTTCCATGCTACAGGGCTGCTTTATTTAGAACTTTCAATTATTGCCAGAGGATGACAAATTTAAGGTTGCATGTTAACCATCTTCTGCCAAGCAATTTTGAAAAAAATTAATATGGAAAGGCATTTTTCAGTTGGAACATTTTTTAAAGGTCAGCCTCTCAAAAGCACTTCTTAAACCTCTTAATGTGCTAGGTACCACTCAGAGCAAGCATGGAACTTTAGGATTCTTTCTGATAACTTCCTTTGAAATTAATATATTCATATCAAATTAATCTGAACTGGTGATCATGCATCTTGCTTTCTCCTAAATTGAATCTCATTTTCTAGATTTCTACCTGCTTCCCACATAGCATCTGTCTTGGAGGGGAAAATGGGATAAAGAGAAATTTGAGAAAGTAAATGAGGTTGTTTCTTACATTTCAGCTTGCTTTCTAGGGAACCCAGAATGTCATCCAAGCATTAACGTGTATATTTTGAGGATTTATTATATTTTTCTAAAATAACTTCAACAAATCCTGTCCTTCATTTTTTTTCTTCTTTTGAATGTAATCCCCACACCAGAGATACTTAGTTGCTTTTTTTTTCTTTTTAAAAATAATTTTATTTATTTATTTTTATTTATGGCTGTGCTGGGTCTCTCTTGCTGTGTGGACTTTTCTCTAATTGCATCAGGTAGGGGCTACTCTCTAGTTGCGGTATGTGGACTTCTCATTGTGGTGACTTCTCTTGTTGTGCAGCACGGGCTCTAGGGCACACAGGCTTTAGTACTTGCGGCACGTGAGCTCAGTAGTTGCGGCTCCCTGGCTCTAAAGCACAAGCTTGGTAGTTGGGGCACGTGGGCTTAGTTGCTCTGCAGCATTGGGAATCTTCCTGAATCGGGATCGAATTCACATCTCCTGCACTGGCAGGCGGATTCATTACCACTGAGCCACCAGGGAGGCCCGGTCCTGTCCGCTAGTTATCCTCCAGGTTATTAGAGTAAAAAGGTACATGGTTTTTGAAGAGCTTGACTTTGTTAACGAGTGAAAGATGTTATTTATTTATCATAATTTCCAATGATAAGAGTTGGACACAATGTAGACCCTCAATAAGTGTGAAGTAAATAAATGATTGGTGCTTCCTATAAACTTCTCTTTGCTGAAGCCTTCTCTTTGAGTCTGTATCGGAGCCTTCCACTGTATTTGTATCAGCAATTCTTTTACACTCCTTCATTCTACTTTCTTGGGGGTATTTCGAAGGAGTATGTCTTTTTCCTGACTCAACTGTTAGTACTCTGGGCAGGAATGGTTTTGTGTGTGTGTCTTGGGGGGACTGCTGTTTATTTCTCACAACATGATCGTTTCCTTCTTGTTATCTTTTAGACATATTACAGATGCTACACTTGCCATTGTGAAAGGAGAGACAGTTCCACTTGATGTCTTACAGATCAAGGTAAGGAGGTCTTTTCATCAGAGTTTGAAAAAATTACAAGCTAATGCACATTTAAAAAAATAAAATGTAATAGTTCAAATAATGTTAGAATGAAACCAATTCCTCTTCTTACCCTTTCCTATTTAAAGTATAACTCCACAGAGAAAATAATTTTACCTGGTTATTCCAGTTGTTACCACTAATTAGTATACCTGTGATGCTACTTTTTAAAATTGTAGTTTAAAAAACCCCCACAAAACTTAAATTTGCATCATAACCATTTTTCCGTGAAATTCAATGTAGGAGGCGTCCCAGGTGGCACAGTAGTAAAGAACCTGTCTGCCAGTCCAGGAGACACGGGTTCAGTCCCTGTGTTGGCAAGATCCCCTGGAGAAGGAAATGGCAACCCGCTCCAGTATTCTTGCCTGAAAAATTTCATGGACAGAGAAGCCTGGTGGGCTATGGCCCATGGGATCGCAAAAGAGTCAGACACGGTAAAGCGACTGAGCATGCACACGGAATTCAGTATATGACCCTATGTATTGGTTTATCAGTTTTAGACCTTATCTTTTGGCCTCTTTTTCATATCAGAAGTCCTCTAGATAACCTCTCAATATAGTTGTATCATGATTTTTAGTTCCTCTGTTGATTGTTTGACCCACAAGTAATTTTTTTTATCTTATATGGTTGTTTTGAGTACTAAAAGAGCTAATAAAAGCACTTGGGACAGCACCTGGTTTCATCTTTTGTGTTTTTAGAGTGGCTGTCTCTTAATCTCGTGTTCTGCCATGGGCAGAACCCTTCTCATGACCTGTCTGTCTGCTGGAGGGCCTTCTGTTGGAAATTCAGGTTATTTTGTTTTCTTGTATTCTCAGCTCTCTAAAGAGCTTAAGAAAAATTATGATTCTGTAGATTATCAGGCTTTTTCTCAGCTTTAGGGTGGGAACAATGTTCTCTGTTGCTTCCTATATCTTCTTTTGGGTGGCCTAACATTTTCTTAGTGATTTGCAGGTGAATTTATGAATTATTCTAGAAATACATTTGCTGGCTCTGCCCACTGAAGGGGCTTAAGACAGTAACACCAAACAGCAGTGAGCATGCCTGGCACCCAGAGTTTGGTCTCTAAGTACATTCCCTGATAAAACTTACCAGCACTCTGTGCAGAGATGTCTTTCAGTGGCAGGGCAGAACAAGGCAAAGAACTACTCAAAAACTAATGGGGACAACACTGCAATGACATAGGAGCCAGCCTGATGGTATCCTTTATTGTTGTTCAGTTACTCAGTTGTGTCCGACTCTTTGCGACCCCATGGACTGCAGCACGCTAGGTTTCCCGGTCCTTCACTATCTCCCAGAGCTTGCTCAAACTCATGTCCATTGAGTTGGTGATGTCATCCAACCATTTTGTCCACTGTTGTCCCCTTCTCCTCCTGCCTTCAATCTTTCTCGGCATCAGGGTCTTTTCCAGTGAGTTGGCTCATCATATCAGGTGGCCAAAGTATTGGAGCTTCAGCATCAGTCCTTCCAATGAATATTTAGGACTGATTTCCTTTAGGACTGACTGGTTTGATCTCCTTGCAGTTCAAGGGTCTTGAGAATTCAAGACTCTCAAGAGTCTTTTCCGACACCACAGTTCAAAAGCATCAATTCTTCGGTGCTCAGCCTTCATTATGGTCCAAATCTTGCATCCATACATAACTACTGGAAAAATTACAGCTTTGACTGTATGGACCTTGGTTGGCAAAGTAATGTCTCTGCTTTTTAATATCCTGTCGAGGTTTGTCAAAGTTTTCTTCCAAAGAGCAAGTGTATTTTAATTTCATGGCTGTAGACACCATCTGCAGTGATTTTTGAGCCCAAGAAAATAAAGTCTGTCACTGTTTCCATTGTTTCCCCATCTATTTGCCATGAAGTGATGGGACTGGATGCTATGATGTTTGTTTTTTGAATGTTGAGGTTTAAGCCAGCTTTTTCACTCACTTTCACTTTCATCAAGAGGCTCTTTAGTTCCTCTTTGCTTTCTGCCATAAGGGTGGTGTCATATGCATATCTGAGGTTATTGACATTTCTCCCAGCAATCTTGATTCCAGCTTGTGCTTCATCCAGCCCGGCATTTCACATAATGTACTCTGCATCTAAGTTAAATAAGCTGGGTGAGAGTATACAGCCTTGACATACTCCTTCCTCAATTCAGAACCAGTCTGTTGTTCCATGTTTAGTTCTAATTGTTGCTTCTTGACCTGCATGCAGGTTTCTCAGGTAAGATGGTCTGTATTCCCATCTCTTTAAGAATTTTCCACAGTTTGTTGTGATCCACACAGTCAAAGGCTTTAGCTTACTCAATGAAGCAGAAATAGATGTTTTTCTGGAATTCTCTTTGCTTTTTCTGTGATTCAGTGGATGTTGGCAATTTGACCTCTGGTTCCTCTGCCTTTTCTAAATCCAGCTTGAAACTCTCGAAGTTCTTGTTTCATGTGCTGTTGTAGCCTATCTTGGAGAATTTTTAGCATTACTTTGCTAGTGTGTGAGATGAGTACAGCTGTGTGGTAATTTGAACATTCTTTGGCATTGCCTTTCTTTTGGATTGGAATGAAAACTGACCTTTTCCTATGGCCACTGCTGTGGCCAAATTTGGAAAACAGCAGTGGCTTTGCTGGGATATTGAGTGCAGTACTTTAATAGCATCATCTTTTAGGATTTAAAATAGCTCAGCTGGAATTTCATTACCTCCACTAGCTTTGTTCATAGTAATGCTTCCTAAGGCCCAGTTGACTTCGTACTCCAGGATGTCTGGCTCTAGGTGAGTGATCACATCGTCATGGTTATCTGGATCTTTAAGACCTTTTTTTGTATAGTTCTTCTGTGTATTCTTGCCACCTCTTAATATCTTCTGCTTCTATTAGGTCCATACCATTTCTGTCCTTTTTTGTGCCCATCTTTGCATGAAGTGTTCCCTTGGTATCTCTAATTTTCTTGAAGAGATCTCTAGTCTTTCCCATTTTACTGTTTGCCTCTATTTCTTTGTGTTGATCACTGAGGAAGGCTTTCTTATCTCTCCTTGGCTGTTCTTTGGAACTCTGCATCCAGATGGGTGTGTCTTTCCTTCTTTCCTTTGCCTTTTGTTTCTCTTCTTTTATCAGCTTTTTGATGGTATCCTACTAGCCACTTTTGGGGCAGTTTGAACATCAAAAAGAGTAATGCTAGTGGATTATAATATATTAAGTAAAAATGATCAATCCTGAATCTACAGTCATATTACAGAAGAATCACCAAATTAGGTAAGTTATGACAGAGTTAGAGAATTACCATCTGGCAGTCATTAATGAAATAATTCAAGCAGAGATCATCAGTGGATGCTGCACACATTGAATAGAAGGTTGTTGAGAAACAAATATCCACACAGTCTCAAATTATGCCAAATTACTGTACTTAATCATTACAAAGGGAAAAAACACCTTTATCAGAGAAAGATCTAGCATACACCACCTTATCCAAGTGATCAAACAGCATCACCAGTAATGAGACAGATGAACATCCTCTGCCTCCTGATATGATACATTGAGAAGGACCCAACATCACCTACGTAGTGTCTTGCCCAAAACATTAGTCTTAATCTAATTGACTCTAATCTTGAGAAAACAATCAAATCCAAGTTGTAGGACATTCTAGAAGCAACCACTGATTTGGCTTCTTCAAAAGTATCAGTGTTATGAAATCTTTTAGAAGATTTAATCTTGAGCAGTTAAGGAAAACTAAAGAAATATCATAATTAAGATATGAGATCTTGGATTAGAAAAATGAAAAAATAATGTCAGCTATAAAAGATACCAGAGATATTTTAATATGGATGATATATGGTGCCATGGTGTTATGGTTATGTCTGTGTACGTCCTTGTTCTTAGGAGATGCGTGCTGAAATTTTTTGAGTGAAATGTCATGAAGTCTGCAGTTTATTTGCAAATGATTTAACAATTCTACAAACTGTACACACACAGATAAAGCTAATAGGAAATGCTGGCATGGTGAAGCTGAGTGTGAGGTAAAAATGGTGTTCATTGCACATATAAAAAGTTTTTTGGTTTGACATCTTACCAAAGGTAAAATTTTGGAGGGAAGAAGCCCCAACAGCTATTCCAGATTCTTGATCAGAATCGTCTAAAAAGTGTTCAATTCCTAAAAATTGAAAAGGAAACGATACCCTTGCTTGATAGCAGTTAAGTATCTGTTCCTTTGTCATCTGTATTTCTCCCCATCCCCCTACCCTCCCCCTCCCCCTCCATCCCCTGCCGCCGGAAAAGGCACATTCTTCAGAGACTAAGCCATAAAGCCAAATAATCCTGTAAACAGTGAATCCCTCATACTTTACTCAGATTTGGCCTTAAAAATGTGCCAGCTACATTCAGTTGTCTTCCAAAGGTTATACACATTTTATATTCACGCAAGTTTCCAAGTATCTGTGGAAGAAGTCTCCACACTGTGTCACAATTCCAAGCTTCAATCCTAAAATGTCACTCTTGTTATATAATGTTTATTATGTGCTTGTTTACAGTTGATGAACCCGTGAGCTTGCAGTCTGTTTTCCTTTTATTTTCCTTGTTCTTTATGCAGTGACATCTGCACTCTCCACCGTGACCTTGCTGGTCAGGGTAAAAGTGATTTAAGTTGCAATTGATTCTTTAGTATCTAATAAAGCTTAATTGTTTTCACAAAAGGTACTGAGAGAAATGTTAGGCTAGAAAAGGAAACTACAGATCAGCATCTATGAAGATATTATTCTATATATTGTTACTATCAAAGGAATGAATCAGGGTAGATCTCTTAATAACTGAGTGAGTTACTGCTTCTCATTTATGTGTGAGAAGTTATACATTCTGAAACAATTAGGATTTAACTGGAAATTCTTCACTGTGCTTGCATTTAAATGTCTTGTCTCCTTTATCTTTTTCTTTCAAATATACCGATTCTGTGAATTGATAAAACCAGAGTCAAATTTACCACAGCCTCTTTATATTGGTAACACATCCCAGGAAGCAGAAAACTTTTAAAATCAATTCCTAGAAAACTAAGTACAGTAGCCCCTACTGTGGTTTCTGAGGCACCCAGCTAGGCTGAATTTGTCTTTTTCTTTTTTCTTTATTTCTGGAAATTGCTTTCAAAATATGCTGGAAAGCATTATAGATGAAGCCTGATACCAGATTCCTCTTCTTTTGAAAAACAAACTGAAGCACAGTTAAACATATAATGGAAGATTCTCCAAAGATAAAAGAAACGGCCCTTAGAAGCTCTAATAGTGCTTTATATTTTCATTGTAGAGTGTGAGTTCGCATCTCCGTAGGGCCTCTAACTAAGTGAGAGAGGCAAGATGTGTATTAGTGTCTTTATGGGACAGATTAAGAAATAAAGGGATATCTAATCATAGATTAGCTGTGCTGGAGACAAAATAAGGGTTTTCTGTCTTATGGGCCATTGCTTTTTCCTTCAGTGCTTTGTCCAGGGGGATCACTGTTTTCCTGTCCCACGTAGATATCTATAGTGCCTTGAACTTGACTTTAAAGTGACTACTGGAAAGATTTATGGAATTCTTTCTGGTTCTTTATTTTTGGTCTTTCGGTTAGACTCAGACTCTGCCAACCCAGAACCAAATGAGGAGGGTGGGGCAGGTGGTGAGAAGTGAGAAGCTCCCCACCCTTCCCCACTCTGTCATTCTGGCTCATCACATGGCTTCCTTCTGTGAAAGCCCCAGCTTGGATCCTTCTCATATGATGATGCTTAGGGCTGCTTTAGAGCTCCTTCTACCCTGGGCTTCCCTGATAGCTCAGTTGGTAAAGAATCCACTTGCAATGCAGGAGACCCCGGTTCCATCCCTGGGTTGGGAAGATCTGTTGGAGAAGGGGTAGGCTACCCACTCCAGTATTCTTGGGCTTTCCTTGTGGTTCAGCTGGTAAAAAATCTGCCCGCAATGCGGGAGACCTAGGTTCGATCACTGGTTGGGAAGATCCCCTGGAGAAGGAGACCCTGGGTTCGATCCCTGGATTGGGAAGTATTCTGGCTTGGAGAATTCCGTGGACTGTATAGTCAGACATGACTAAGCCACTTTCACTTTCTTTGCCTTGCTTCTTTTTCTTCATCTAAAATCCCTAAGATTCCAAGATCGGGCAGCTGTCTGGTTGACTGGGATTGTTTTCTTTTCACTGTTCTGTTCCAGCCAGCTCTCCCAGTTACTTTCCTCTGCAGAGCACAAGGCCATTCCACACAGGGAGTCACTCTGTCCAGGGGAGCCTCTGACTTGGTACAGCGTGTCTCCTCTGCTGCTAAGATCTGGCTCTGCACCATCTTTCTGTATCCATTCTTGTTTTGTGACCTCTCCATCTCATAATCTATCAGCCAGACCTTCACTGACCTAAGATACAGTGATGCTTTGTCTGTTGGCTTCCACTCTATCCATCTGACCTTGCTTGTTTTTCCTGGGCTCATGTGTTCTCTAACTGGGACCAGTCTCTTTGCTACTGACTCTCAGACCTCTTCTAATCCTGAAGGCTCTGTACCCATCTGCTTCTCTAGACTCTTCACACTCCTTTCCTGTTGTCCAGAGCCCTTTATACCACTTGCTAGAACAGCACCTCAGGTCTGTGGAACCTTAAGGTTACAAGGCTTTTCTGTTAGTCTTAACAGAATAGTCCCCAAATTCTTCCCCTTACATGAAGAAAGGGAAAGTGGTTTTAGAGCACCAGTCAGGAAATCTTGAGTACTTATCTCAGAACTTCTTGCCTCTACTACATGCTTTAGAATAGCATTTTAGAATAGCATTGCAGGATGTCTTTCCAGAGAGGGCTGCACAAATGACTCAGGAAAACTGTATATTGTATTTTTCCTCTTGGAAATTTATGATGTACATTAACATATGAAAGACTCTTAAGAAGAACTGCAGTCAACATAACTTGTTTCAAGCCAAATAAGTTTGCTATTTCCCAGCCTATTTCAACATGGAATCTTCTGACATCAAAATCATCCTCATCAGATGTAACACTTAAGATCTTAAAAGACATTTGGGAAATGTTCCCACGGATACAGCGCACTATTCACATAGTGTTGTTTCTCTCCCTTAGGCTAGAACACTCTTTCTCCTCTTGTTTCTTTCCTTTCTCTCTCCTCTTCTCTCCAACCGCCCTAATCCCTTTTAGGAGAAGGACTGGTGAGATCACCGTGGTATGCACTTATTATATTGTAATCTAGTATTCTTCCTCGAGGGACCTGGTTTCTTTCTTTTTAGTTAGCATGCATCTTCCCTGGTCCCAATACTGTGTGATTCAGCCTTGTTCATTCTCTTTCAATCCTATATAGTGCTTAGGTCACTGTTGAGAACCTCCTACATATATCTGCAAAAATTATAATGAATAGATAAAATAATCCAGGATTCATATAGATATAGATGTATATACAGATATACACATGTATATATGCTGAATCAAAAAATATAGATACATTGTATTAGAAAAAACTTCCCACCCACGACTTCCTGCCTGTGTGAACCACCAGTCTGTTTTCTGTATAGTCTATAAGCTTGTTTTTTTTTTGTAGTTGTTAGGTTTTTGGTGGTTTTTTTTTTTTTTTATGATTCCACATGTAAGAGAGATCATACAGTATTTTTCTTCCTCTGACTTACTTCATTTAGCCTAATGCCCTCAAGGTCCATGCATGTTATCCCAAATGGCAAGATTTCATTCCTTGTTTTATGACTGAATAGTAAATAATGAGCATGTCTGCATGTGTGTGTGTGCACGTGTGTGTGCACATGTGCATGTGCCATAGTTGATCCGTTCATCTGTCAATGGACACGTAAGTTGTTTGTGTATCTTGGCTATTGTTAATGATGCTGCAGTGAACATGGGGTGTGTATATCTTTTGAGTTAGTGTTTTGTTTTTGGATAAATACCTAGAAGTGGATTTGCTTGGTCACATGATAGTTCTATTTTTAATTCTTGGAGGAACTTCCCCACTGTTTTCCTTAGTGGATACACAAATTTACATTCCCACCAGCACTCACAAAGGTTCCCTTTCCTTTGCATTCTTAACATTTGTTTTCTTATCTTTTTGATAATAGTCATTCCAGTAGATGTGAGGTGTTATCTCACTGTTTCTTTGCCTTTTCTGATTAATGATGCTGGGCATCCTGTTGGCCATCAGTATGTCTGTTCCTATGCTTTGCCCATTTTTCAATTGGATTGCTTCTCTTTTTCTGTTGAGTTGTATGAGTTCTTTATATATTTTGGATATTAACCCCTTATCAGCTATGTGATTTGAAAACATTTTCTCTCAATCATTTGGTTACCTTTTCATTTTGTTGATGATTTCCTTTGCTATACAGAGGCTTTTTAGTATGATGCAGCCCCACTTATTTATTTTTGCTTTTGTTGCTTTTGCTTTTGGTGTCAGATTCAGAAATCATTGCCAAGACTTATGTCAAGAAGCTTACCCTGTACATTTTCTTACAGGAGTTTATTGTTTCGGGTCTTCTGTTTCAGGTCTTGAATCCATTTTGAATTAATCTTTGTATATGGTGTAAGCTAATGGTCCAGTTTCATTCTTTTGCATGTGGCTGCCAGTTTCCCTAGCATCATTTACTGAAGACATTGTCCTTTCCTCATTGTATATTCTTGGCTCCTTTGTCACAAGTTAACTGACTATATATGTGTCGGTTTATTTCTGGGCTCTTTGTTCTACTGATTTTTGTGTCTGGTTTTATGCAAATACCATGCAGTTTTAATCATTACAGTTTCGTAATATAGTTTGAAACAGGAATTGTAATGCCTCCAGCTTTGTTCTTCTTTCTCAGGATTGCTTTGGCTGTTTGCATTTGTGTGTATGTGTGTGTGTGTGTGTGGTTCCATGAAAATTTTAGGATTATTCTGTTTCTTTGAAAATGTCATTGGAATTTTGATAGGGATTACATTGAATCTGTAGATTGCTTTGGGTAGTATGGACATTTGAACATCAATAATTTTTTCAATCCAGGATCACAGAGTATCTTCTCATTTGTGTCACTTTCAGCTTCTTTCATTAATGCCATATTGTTTTCAAATTTCACCTCCTTGGTTAAATTTATTCCTGGATACTTTATTCTTTTTGATGCAGTTGTAACTAGGATTGTTTTCTTTATTTCTCTTTCTGATGTTTTGTTATTAGTGCATAGAAATGTTACAGGTTTTTGTGTATTGATTTTGTATCCTGAAACTTTACTGAATTTGTTTATTACTTCTCTCATGTCATATATAAATAGTGATAGTTTTACTTCTTCCTTTCCAATTTGGATGTCTTCATTTCTTGTTCTTGCCTAATTGCTCTGGCTAAGACTTCCAATATTATGTTGAATAAAAATGGTGAGGGTAGACATCCTTGTCTTTCCTGTTCAAGATCTTAGACGAAAGGGTTTCAGTTCTTTACTGTTGAATAGGATGTTAGCTATTGTGTTGTCATATATGGCCGCTATTCTGTTGAAGTGTGTTCCCTTTATACCCACTTTATTGAGAGTTTTTTTTTAATCATAAATCAGTGTTGAATTTTATCCCACACTTAAGTGTGTTCCCCTTATAGCCACTTTATTGAGAGGTTTATTTTTTTTTATAAATCAACACTGGTATAAATCAGTGTTGAATTTTATCACATACTTTTTCTACATCTAGTGAGGTGAACATATGATTTTCACCCTTCTTTATATTAATGTATCAGATCACTTTGACTAATTTGAAGATGTTGAGCCATCCTTGCATCCATGGAATAAATCTTACTTCATTATGGTGTCTGATTCCTTTAACGTATGGTTGAATTTGGTTTGCTAATATTTTGTTTAGGGTTTTTGCATCTATATTTGTCAGGAATATTGGCTTTTAATTTTCTTCTCTTGTGTTGTCCTTGACTGATTTTGGTATCAGAGTAATCCTGGCCTCATAAGATCAGTTTGGAAGAAATCCCTCCTGTTTTTTGGAAGAGTATGGGAAGAATTCGTGTTAACTCTCCTTTGAGTATTTGATGAAATTTACCAGTGAAACTGTCTGGTCCTGGATTTTTGTTTGGTGAGAGGTTTCTACTGATTCAGCCTTCTAACTAGTCATCAAGCTGTTCAGATTTTACCTTATTCTTTAAAATGTATGGTTTGTCTTAGAACTTATGTCATGTTTTCCCTGACCATCTATCTCCTCTGTTCCCTCACTCATCATACGGTTGCACCTACCCTGTACTTGCAAAATACTTGGTACATATCTCTATTCTTTGGACCTACTACATGTTCTTACTGACTGTCTGTCTATCCCCTCATTATACCTTGAGCTTTTTGAGGACATTTTTTATTGCTAGTTCCTAATATATACTATAAATATCCTTAATGATTCATGGAAAAAATGATTAAATGAATGATTAATAGAGTGAGAAAGACTCAGGCCCTGCTATCTTCCACAGTATGCACTTGGCACCCAGGAGACGAATACATCCCTGCCTTGCCCGTCATGACTTAATCTTACCATCACCTCTTTGCTCTACTATTTCTCTCTTCCCTCTACTGTTTCTTCTCTTGCTCAAGCAGGTACAGAGAGCAGAAAAGCAAATCTGCTTCAATGGATAGACAACCAAGGAGTGGGAGGCCAGTGTCTTTTCCTTGTAGGCCGGTCCTATTTGTGTATGATTCCCCTAGAAGACCCTCGCTTGTTTCAGCATAGTGGGAACAGGAGTGAAAATGGGACAGACGTCCTCTCCTAAGAAGACTTAGACACTTTCTCTCGGCCAACAACTTAGAGTGCCAACAGTCTCCTCCAGTTCCTGATCTTCTGCTTACACTGGTTCTAATAATGGCACGGTGGAAACTGATCTGGTTCTGTGCCCGGTTAGCAAATTCTGTGGAGTTGTGTCTAGCAGTTGGCAGCTCTCTTTAGAATGTGGGGGTACCTTTGGGCTTTTGCTGCAATTCTGAGCTATAGGGAATGTCCCTTTCAGAATTCAAGTGTGTATATTTTCATCTAGAAAAAAGCCCAGCATGGAGTATAAACTCGTAGAGGCAGTGGCATTGTAAATGTGTGTTTTCTATAGTAGATATTGCTAAACTCACTGATTTATTAGAAATTTGGTGATTATAATATGCAGTATTTGGCCACAAAGCACTGAACTAAACCAAATCACTTTGCATCCTGATTTGTTATGACAAATACTTGGCTGTATCTTCAGCGACTCAGGTGAAACATTATGGAGTACATACCAGAACTCTGATCTTGCTTGACAGCTCTTGGCCCTCCATAGAGAACACAGGTTTAAATTACCTTGGACAAATACAAGTGAGAGAAGTTCTAGCTGACCCGACTAATTGGTCCAAGAATCAGCATAGTGATTACAGTCTGAAGTATGATACCATGTTTTCTTGCCAGCAGACTCATGAGGCCTAATACATGAAAGTTAGTTTCATTTTATTTCAATACTTTTACTGAGCACTCAAAAGAGTTCATTTCTTAAATTTGGAACATCCCTTTTGGAATTTCGTTTTGATGAAACATAGGCCATGAATGTTTGCTGGCTACTTACCTGTAGAGAGTTCCAGGTTATTGTCATTAATTTAAGTGCAATGTATTTAACTTCCAGGGTGAAAAGGAACAGCCTGTGTTTGCACTCACCGGCCTTCGATGGGGATCCTTCCGAGATGCTGGCGTCTCAGTTAGCAGGTAGAAGGGCTCTGGGTTAACCAGTGGTGGTTTTTAAACACCTTCTTACTCTGTCCCTGTCTTTGAGGTTTCAGTACACAGTGATCTCGGAATACATGCGGTGGGCCCAGTGGTTGAATTATGTATGACTAACAGAAGTGAAGTTTACATTCTGTGTGCAGAGAGGCTGGGGGAGGTCCCAGTTTCCTCCTGGCTGGCTCAGTGGTAGCTCAGGATGAGCAGCGTCCACCTCTCTTTCTAGGCATCGTATTTGACCGTGATGGGGGCCTAACTAGACCAGAGGGGCACGGGGTGTTGTCTCCTCCCTCAGCCTGCTTAGCTGGGTGCCAAGTGCAAGGCAACCACTGGGGCCACAGCCTCCTGGAGCTTTGACAGCCCTGGTTGGAAGACCCCCTTTCCCTCAAGAGGTGTTCTTTCTGAAGGCCTAGCGAATTCACCGACCCCAGGCCACCTCCTTCAGAGGAGGGAAAAAGGCAGAGACCTGGGAATGCTGGAAGGTGGACGAAACAGGCCTGCAGAGGAGGCGATTGAGGGCTGCTGGTGGCTTTTCATGGCAGCCTGCTTATTTTTGGAGAATTCATTGTGTAGCATAAAACTGCCGGCTCGGAAAGAGGATGTGCCCTGTGCTCTGTGCCGTGGAGAGGCCGCGTGGGCAAGGCTTCCTGAGGTGGGGCTGAAGGAGACAGGGCGTGAGGTTCGCGCCTAGCCTGTGGGCATTATTTTCTTTCTTTACCTCCTCTTGACAACATGCTTACAATTTGAGTGTAGTGTAAATGAATGATGATTGATCTCACACACAGCTTTTATCAAGAAAGCTTCCTTCACTTTGTAGGCATTCTCACCACATTTTCTTTACAGAAATTCCTCTCATTTGTCCCACATGGTTATCCCTGGTATTCACGTTCCTGACAGTGGACTGTCAAAGGAGAGAGACCACTGAGTTACATCACACACTGCGTTCTTTTGTTTGCAAGTATGCATGGTTATCTTCATTCCGAAAGTCATCTTGTATCTGATCTGTAATCTCACATGCCAGCAGTTTACCAAGAGGAATTGCTTAGTTTCCCCTGAGAAAGTCTGATGAGAGCAAATTGCTCTTTCTTTTTTTGTGGCCACACGATGTGCTATGTGGGATCTTCCCTGACCACGTGGGGTTCCTTGACCAGGGATGGACCCCATGCCCCCTACAGTAGAAGTGCAGAGTCCTAACCATTGGACCGCTGGGGAAGTCCTTCATTGCTTTCTGAGTGTATTGAGCACAAGTATAGGTCAGCCCTTGAGAAATATCACACACAGGCCCATATTCTGTTTGATTTCTGAGCATGGAATTTTAAAATGCTGGCTGTTATTGTACCTGGATTAGAACCATCCACTGAGTCGCTCTGTGTGTTATGGGAGAAACAGTGGGGGTGCAGGAAGCCATTTCCTAGCTGGTCTCACACAGGATCAGTTCAGAATAAAGTTATTTATTTATTTCTAAATCAGTTTAGAAAAAAACTGCCTTGGCTGGGATGTGTTTCTGTCTGGCTACCCAGGAAAGGAAGCAAAGCATTGAGTAAGCTTTCAAACAAAGTAACAGAAACAAAAACGTTAGATGATCAAAGCCGTCATTAATATGCTTACTGGGATAATAGTTAGAATGGTTCTGCTCTGCTCCTTGGATGGCTGAACTCCTTACTCTGGTGTTCAAGACCAACTTAAACCGTCATCATCCCTAATTACCGCGTTCTGTGCCTTTGTTTAAAGCTTTTGCTCTGGCAGTTACTCTAAGCGTTTCCTGTACTGTTACTCCTTGTCCTGCCTAGAATGATGTCCTTGCCTCTTTCCTGTGTCTACGTCCATCCCAGGTTTCTAGGTCTCAGGCCCTCACTTGGTTCTTATGTCATTTGTTGTACAGGTGTGGCTGCTCCAGTGATTTCAGGCCCGTAATGATTTCTTGCGCCCTCTTGACTTTCCTTAACAGTAAATAGTGATCAGTTTATACCATGTCATTGAAATATGTTTATTTGTCATTATCTATTATATTTGGGGGCCTTATCTTCTCAGAAGCCCGCAAAGGCAAGAATTTTTTACTGATTATATTGCTTCTGTTTCCTCCATATACCTGGTACGTGCTAAATGAATGCATATTGATTCGAATCGAATAGGGAGCGGTTAAGATACGCTGATAGATGAAAGAGAGACATTTTAAGAGAGAAGTCTACTCTATGCCACTTTTCTAAATCCAACCAGGCATCTTTTTCTCTTCAGTAGCTTTTAGGAATTTAGCAATATGAAGTAGACCCTCTTAACTCCCAGATTTCACATTTGCTATGTTGAAGCTGCATAGCATGAGTAATGCGAAATTATGCTGATTTACAGATTTTAATTGTATGTTTGTGTGTGAGAGAGAACGCGGTGTACAGCATGCAGCCATTTAGCTTACAAGTAATACGTCAGCACCCGCATCTACATCTCATTGTGGCTTTATCACTCTCCACTCATTCGGAATGTGAACTCATCTGTGTTCCATGGGGGAAAGTACATATTACAGTGATACCTGTGAATTTAGAGAGTCAAGGAGACTCTGATTATATATCTCATAAATTGCAAGGATTTAGCTGCTGTATAACTAATTACGTTCTGTTTGACGTGGTATTCAAATGCAGATTAAAAACTTACTGCAATACTTTTTTATGCTAAACCACAATCTCCATACCTCTAGAGCAGACACTTCTGGTAGAGGTGTAATTCTAATGTATTATCTGTCCTGAATGGTATCTAGCACATTGATAGTTTTTTTTAATATTCTAATCAGGTTTTTATTTTGCTCTTTCTCAGGTACTGGTACCTTGGGCCTCTAAAAACCAAAGCAGCCCACTTTTTCAGCACTCTTAAGGTAAATGCAGGCTACAGTATTGAAATTTGACCTCTGGTATTTTGTTATTCCTTTGTGATGTGTGTATTTGGAATTTTTAAAAGTTTCTTTCTATAGATGTATATGGCATGCTCCTAAAATGGGGCCTATTTACTTACACACAAATGCAGAAGGCATTCCTGTTTTGATACTTCTCATCTGCCAACTTATTCTCTATTACCAAGCCCATATTTAATTTCCTTTTAGTATTTCACTTCCCTTTGTCTGTTCACTTACCCAACAAACCTTGAACACAGTGACCTATATCTCATTAATTATTTGCAAGTGTGTCTATATTAGTATCTAGAAATGAAGACTTGTATTTGAATACACCTAATCATATAAGCTTGTGTGTAATATAGTAGGCTTCAAACAATGCTTTTGTGCTTTAAACTATGCTTAACTAGCCAAATATGTGTAGAGGTTGCTGCATTGGACAGTACAAGTATGAGACTGTTGCCATCATAAGAGAAATTTCTATCAGGCCATGCTGTTACAGGCTATACGAAGAAAAATATTGGCGTAGAGAAAAGCTCAACAATGTATGTTAATGAAAACGCTAATAGAAAAGTCATAGTTATCTTGTACTACATACCATGTTGAGCTTTTATGCACATGAAGGTAGTATATTTACATTTTGACCAATCTGAAAATTGGCAGATGAAATTTCAATGTAGGAAAGAGTTTGGTTCTATCTAATGTTAACATTCAGAGTATCGAATGAGTTTGAAATTAAAAAAGTAATGTATGTCCATTGCAAAACATTTGGAAAACATAGCTCCCTTTACTCAGAGCTATCCAGTTATTCATTAACAAAGCCATTAAAGTACTAGGGGTAACCAATCTATGTGATTACTGAAATGAACTTGGGGTGGTAGGGAGCAAGGACTTTCTATGCTTAAGGCAAACTGTGTGAGTAAAATGCATGACTGCTGTTGCTTGGAGGAATAATTTCATTGGTGGAGTATTCAGGAAGAAATAGAGTAGCTCCATATTTAAGTTGTAGAATCTGGGACCATATAAACTGTTTCTATCATTTCTACAGCAGACAGTGATTGCCTACCTATTGGGTGGTGAGCCCTGCTGTATAATTGGAATACTGGGTCAAATAAGACAGGTCTCACGCCCTCAAGAAGTGTTCACGTGCCGGGAGTGAGGGCCAGGTAAATCAGCAGTTTGGCAAGTGCTAGGAGAGAAATAGGGAAAGAATAAGATGGAAGCAGAGAGGAGGAGCATTTACCTCTGACTGAAGGTCAGGAGAGTCAGCCCAGAGAAGGTGACACTTCAGCCAAATTTTGAAAAAATACAGGACTAGATAAAGGGCATTCCAAGTGGAGGGGTCAGGATGTGTGGAGTCACAGAGGTGTCACATGGTCTTTAATTATGGCCAGAGCAGTGGAATGGCTTGCGGTCAGGACCGCTTACGGCACGTTTTGACGTGGGATCTGACCTTAATCATTAAAGCACTAGTGGGTTGCTGGATCTTAAGCAGGGGAATGTCAGGAGCAGGCTTTCACTTTGGAAAAAAATTGTTTGGCAGAAGTATGGACAAGAGACTGGACATCGGTGGTTACAGGCAAAGGCATCAGATAGAAGATTGTTAACACGATCCAGGTGAGGAGAGATGAGGTCTCGACAAGGTGGGAATAGTGAACATTGACCCCAGAGCATTGACTAAAGAGGTACAATCCTCAAAAGTCAGAAGGAGCATGGAGTATTCCCAGATTTCTGGTTTGAGGGGCTAGAGTTTGGTAACTAGAGTTTTCCATGAATGCTGATAATATTAGAGTTGGATCACGTTCGTGAAGAAAGGTGAAATTCTCAGTTTGGCACATATTGAGTTTAACATTACCAGTGGTACAGACCAGTGAAGTCATACAATTATGACTTAGATCTGGAATTCAGAGATATCTGGGCTGAAGAAATAGATTTAAATGTCGTAAGTGTATGAGTGGCATTGAGCTATGGGTTTGTTGAAGTTACTGTTGAGACTAGGTGGGCAGGAATAACCATCATTTTAAAGAGCCAGAAACGATGCCCAGAAAGTCCAGAGAGAGACTCTGGGAGGAAGTACTGACATAGAAGCCGATGAAAAAGAGAACTTCCAGAAGAGAGCGAGATTTTAAGAAGCAGCAGCAAAGAGCAAAATAAAGAGAGGAAAGTAAGGATCTATTGAATCTGGCAACCCCTGCAGGTTTTGTAACGTCTTAGGTGGAGGGGCCGAAGCCAAAGTGAAGAAGGTTCAGGAATAAACGGGAAGTAAAAACTGGAGGCAGCAGAGCCACTCCTTTAAGAAACTCAACTTTGAAGGAGAGGAGATGAAAAACAGCAGAAGGTACTGAGAAATACGGGTCCCTGGAGCATTCTGGTTTTGTTTTTTTTTTTTTTTGATTAGAGAGCTGTTCATGTGTTTATTCCCTGAAGCAAAAGTAAAAGCGAATGGGAGAGATTCCGTGACTGACTCGGCCGAGTCCGTGAGCAAGTGGAAGGGAGTGGGTCAAAGCCCTGGACTAGCCTTGGACAGGGGGAGGGGCACCTTCTTCCTTGAGACAGGAGAGCAATAAAACAGAGGTCCAGATGAAAACACATTCATAAGGAGGTGAGGCAGTTCTCCCTGATGTCCTTGTATTCTCTCTGAATGGCGGGAAGCAAGGCGATCTTTTGGAAACAAGGTGGGTGGGGAATTTGGAAGAAAGATGAAAATAGGAGGGTTTAGAAAGATTATCAAGTGACATAAAAGACCTTAGACCAAGAGCTTGTTGTGACGCGGTTGTTTTCCCTGTGTGAGTACTCAGCAGGAGGGTCTTATCTCCCCCTCTGATGATATTGAGCCACGATGTAGAAGTACAGACGCCTAGTGACACATTGATCCAGAACTGAGGCTTTTCGGGGCACATGTTAGAAAAGGAAGACGAGGGCCAGAAGCGATGGAAGGATGGTGCTGAAGACAAATGGAGTGGCCGGGAGCTGGGATTCTCTGAGAGCCCGGTGTGGTTAGGATCTTCAGGGGCCCCCAGTTCATAGCCCTCTCTTCCTCTTCTGACTTTGAACCAAGTTATGAAAACAAAATGCAGAAACAAAGCAGATGGAAATTGACATACCGGCTTTATCAGTGTCAGCAGGAGTGAAGGACACAGCGTGGATACGTGGTCACAATCTGATTTGCTCACGGTCCAAATTGAATTTCTCCACTGAAAAGACCTCCACCAGGACAGAGACTGCTAAGTAAGCCCACTGCATGAGGAATTAGTGGATGTGTGACTCCGCAGGACTCTGATCACTTCCAGAGAGAGAAGAGAAGAGGTTGGGTCTTTCTGGACTTGGGAGGAGTAAGAGATGGAGTGAGAGAAGTCAGAATTAATTGTTCCTCTTTTGTGATTCACCATGTGGAAACTTGAGAACAGTGGAGTAGTTCACCTGAGGGCCACTGGGCACAGAAATATCAACTAGAAGAATAAGGGAAGTGATTAGATACTGGGATACCAGGGCTTTAGACTTCTAAGATGGAGTAATTCTGGGTACTTATAAGGACCAGGATGTGGCCATGGAAATGGGTTGCTATGTAGGTTGGAGGCAATGTCAAGGGCTGAGAGGCTAGGGTATTATTTTAATAATCCTTGAGGACACTGATGAGACCCAGGATGGTACTGGACTCGGGATGCCAGGAAGAAAACAGATCTGGAGTGTGAGAATGATTACCTTTGAAAGCAGGAATGAGAAGCCTTGGGCTGGATTTCGAGGCCAAACCAGTGTAGCCTCTGAGTGGAACATGCTTCCTGAAGTGAAGGAAGTATGTGATGCAACTAGATTTCATCAGTCTCATGTTTGTGTCATCATCTCTAAATGAATGATAAATTTATGATGATGTGATTCTATGCTCGTTCATACTGAGAAACTCCGGGAGTTTATAATTGTGTTGCATGATAAACGTTTTTTTTTCCCTTCATTGAAAGGAGTGGCCTCAGACTCATCAAGCCTCGATCTCGTACACGGGACCTACAGAGAGACCTCCCAGTGAAGTGGAAGAGACCCCGCCGCGGCCCTCTTTGTACAGGAGAATTTTACGGAGGCTTGCGTCCTACTGGGCACAACCACAGGGAGGTGAGGAGCCTGGGGACTGGAGGTTGGAAAGCCCTGGGCAGCTCAGGACTGCCTGAGGCAGACCCTTCACCAGTGTCAGACCCTCCCAGAGTGGGGGAAGCCTGAACTCAGCCCTCGGTGTGCACAGCGCAGGCCCAGACCAGCAGCAGCAGCAATGTCCCATGAATGGGGACAGCCTGTGTCATTCCTGACTCCCAGCAACTCCCTCTTTCTCTCGCCAGCCTTTATGTTACTGTAGCTGCTTTTGTTGGGATGTCTGAGGCCTAGAGATTCCATTTTGAACCTGGCTCTTTATCCCGTGTATAAAAAGTATGAGATAAAGAAAATTAAGCCTGGGAGTCCACAGACGGGCTTGGGAGGCCATCTGAGCCGCAGGCAGCTGGCTGTGGGTGGCAGTGCTGAAATGTTCGTGGGAGATAACTGACCTGTATCGGATGCATTCACACAGCCCCGCAAGAGGTGAACCCAGAGGTCTGGAAGGAAGTGCAGCTGTCCACTCTTGAACTGTCCATCACAACCAGGAACAGTCAGCTTGACCTGGCAGTAAGTGTGCTTTTTTTTTTTTTAATTAGAAAAGCATTTCAGAAAAGTGACAAAGGCTACAAAGGCTGCACACTCTTCTAGTAACTTGGTGTTTTTATTTTTACCCTGTGGGGAGAGAGGGGTCAGGAACAAGAGGATGTGGGATGCATTTGAGGAATAGTAGCATGAGAAGAAACAGCTGAGTGAAGTGCCTAAAAGCTTATGGGGCTCTGGTCAAGTATCTGTCACCAAGCTTTCTGCCTTGAGGGAACCAAGGGCCTTTAGGAGTAGAGTTAGTCTACTCCTCTTTGTCATAGGAACCAAAAATTGAGAACTTTTACTTAAGTAAACATCTATTATTTTTGTGACTGTATTAAATATATAGATTTAGATCTCCAGGGAAAAAAACTATATATATATATATATATATATATATACACACACACATACTTATATAGATGTATGTGTGTGTATATATATATACACACACAAATATCTATATTTACATCTTTTGAGTCCAATCTATTGACATGGACTGTCCAGTATAGTAGCCACTAGTCACAGGTAGCTGTTTAAATTAATTACAAAATAAAATTTAAAACTCATTTCTCCTGCTACACGTCAAGTGCCATATGTGGCTGCTGCTGCTGCTGCTAAGTCGCTTCAGTCGTGTCCGACTCTGTGCGACCCCACAGACGGCAGCCCACCAGGCTCCGCCATCCCTGGGATTCTCCAGGCAAGAACACTGGAGTGGGTTGCCATTTCCTTCTCCAGTGCATGAAAGGGAAAAGTGAAAGTGAAGTTGCTCAGTCGTGTCCGACTCTTCACGACCCCATGGGCTGCAGCCCACCAGGCTCCTCCATCCATGGGATTTTCCAGGCAAGAGTACTGGAGTGGGGTGCCATTGCCTTCTCCGCCATATGTGGCTAGTAGCTGCCATATTGGAAATCACAAATATAAAATATTTCCACAGTGCAGAGAGTTCTCCTGGAGAGTGCTGATACAGACAATAACGCTAAAAAATATTCTGAAATAAATCAGAGGTTAGGAAACTGGTCTGCTACCTGTTTTACTACAGCCTGCAAGCCAGGAATTGATTTTAAGTTTTTAAGTGGTTGGAATAAAGTCAAAAAAGGAATTATATTTTGTGATAGGTGAAAAGTATACGGAACTCAAGTTTCAACATCCGTTAAGTGAAGTTTTACTGGAACAGAGCTGTGTTCATCCATATCCATGTTGTCTGTGGCCACTCTTGTGCTCCAGTGGCAGAGCTGAGTCATTGTGACCGAGACTGAATGGCCCAAAAGCCTAAAACATTTACTTTCTAACCATCCACAGTAAAGGCTTATTGACCCCTGGTCTAGAGGAAACCTTAGTAGTTGATGTTAATGAAGATGCCAGCAGGAAGGTCATTCTTAACCATGGACCAGTACTATGTTTAGCTTTTAAGTAAATCAAAGTAGTATGTTCACAATTGACCTGGTCAGTCTGAAAACTGGCACACGGAATTGAATGTATGGATGTAGCGTGGTGAGTAAGGGAGAGAAGTGCAGTGGGAACTTTGGTTCCAGTATTAATATTCAGAGTCTTGGGTTGCTTTCTAAATGTAAAACTAATGCATGTCTGTTGTATAACATTTAGATCACATAGCTCTTTTCACCTTCTAAATTGATTCCAGTTGGATTAAAAGGTTAAATGTAAAAAAAAAAAAAAAAACTATGAAAGTACTAGAGTGAAATCTTAAGTGATTATCAATATATACTTGGGAGGACAAGACTAACCTGGCACCTGAGGCAAAAATCATATTGACGCATTTATGTACTTCGAATAAAGAAGAAATAAAAATGTTCATGAAAATTGGGAAAAATATTAGGATGTGATTGACCCGGAATTAATAGCTTTCCTTTATACTAAACTGTTACACTAACCAGTAAGAGATGAGCAAAGGATTCATATAAACAACAGGCAGAAGACAAAAATAGAAATTCACAAAGGAAATAAACATAAAAAAAAAAAATCGCTGGTATTTACTACATGATAAGCACTGTCCTAAGAATTTTACCTAGTGTCAGCGCATGTATTCATCATAACCGTACTATCAGGTGGGTATAACGTCTATCTTAATGTCATAAGTAAAGAAAAAAATGCTTAATATCAAAGAAATACAAATTAAAATCATAAATATTGAATGGGAGTAAATTAAAAATCATGCTAGTGTTCAGTGTGGGTGGGGAGATGGGCTGTCAGGTATTTTTGGAGGGAAGAGAGCTCAGACCACCCTTTCTCCATGGCATTGTGGTGGTATATATGAAGCATCTGAAATACAAGCATACCACTGGCCCTGTTAAGCATATTTCTAAAAATTTATCCATCAAAAATAATCAGATACAGAAAGACAATCCCTTATTTCTTACATAATGGGATTCTGGAAATGTTGGTGAAAGTAAATGTATTAAGGTTAAAAAATACTCTGTTAAAAAGAAAGATAAGATTTCTAATTATGCATTTCCTTTATACCCAGTCTCTGATGATATATATTTCCAGTGTTTTGTCCATGTTCTTTAACCTTGTTCTTTGCTCTGATGATTGAATACCGGTGAATGGATTGAGTTCAGCAAGTAGGTGATTGTGGCTCGAGATTAGCTGCATTCAGAATGCCGAAAGCTTTTTATCTTTGTGCCAATTATAAAAGTATATGATCCTGTGCTGCTTATCACTGGCAGCAGTGCATTCATTTTCTTTTATTCCAAAACCTCTTTGTAAAAATAAAAGCGAATTCAATAAAATATTCAAAGACAATGAAGCTGCCATGTAATAGCTCAAAATGTTCATTTATCATTTAAAAAAAAAGTCCATTCAGAGTCTGAAAGAAGCTTTAGGGGTGTGGAATGTTTGAAAATTAGGATCTCTTGTAGAGCTATGTTCACTGTATTTATCATGGCAGAATACATGAAACAAACTAATCAGGCAGCTGATTAAATAGATTTTGATGTGTTTAGTTGCTCAGTCATGTCCAACTCTGTACAACCCCATGGATTGCAACCCCCAGGCTCCTCTGTCCATGGAATTTGAATACTGGAGTGGGTTACTACTTCCTACTCCAATAGATTTTTGGTACATGTATTTAAAATGTTCTCTACCAACACGGAAAGATGTTCATTGTATATTGAAATGAAAAACCAGGTTAATATGATTTGCATCAAATGACTCCATATATATGTTAAAAAGAAATACTCCCACCTCTAATTGAGTTTTGTGAATGATAGATAGGGTGAATGTGAATGATAGATAGATAGATATTGTGAAACTCTAATTTTATCTTCCTTCTATATAGAAAGCCAGTTGTCCAAGCATCATTTATTGAAATGTGCCCCACCCCTCCGCCTCCCACTGATCTGCAGTAAACCTGTCATACATCAAGAATTTGTATACATGGAGGTGTTCCTAAGTCTACTCTGTTGCTTTATTTTTCTATATTTGTACTAGTACTATGCTTGTCTTAATTATTAGTTTTAGAGTAAGTCCGTCTGTTTTTCTTCTTAAAGGATTTCTTGGCTATTCTTGACTCTTTGACTTCAATAAATCTCTTAGAATGTTTAAGTTCTACATAAATATCTGTTATAAAATCGATCAGGATTCCATTGAACCTGTAGATCAATTTGAGGAGAAATGACATTTTCTACAACATTGACTCTTCTGTCATATAAACATGGCATATCTCTTCATTTATTTAGGCTTTTAATGTCTTTCAGTGAAGTTTTATAGTTTTCTTTAACATTCTGTCTTGTTGGGTAGATTCCTGGTTATCTTAATTTCTGACGTTGTTGTAAATAGTGTCTTTTAAAATGTCATTTTTTAACTGATTTAGTAGATGGTCATGTAATTGACTTTTTTATATTGATGCTGTACCAGCAACCTACAATTCTTTTCATGTTTGTGGATTCCTTTAGATTTTCAATAGATTCAGTCATACCAACTGCAAATGGTACAGTCGATATAATTTTTTTCCTTTCAAATACTTAACCTTATAACCTTTTGCCTTCTCACATTAGCTAGGACCTCAATACTGGGTTGAACAGAAGCAGTATTGGCAGGAGTCCTTGTCTCATTCCTAAAGTAGAGAAAAAGGCTTTACTGCTTCATTCTTGAATTTGATGGTTTTTTTTTAATAGATACCCTTTATCAGCTTAAGGAAGTTCCCTTCCATTCCTATCCTAGTTTGCCAAGAGTTTTTATCATGAGTGGTTATATAATTTTATCAAGTACCTTTTCAGCCACTACTGAGATAAGGCTTTCTCACTGAATTTGTCATATTACAATACATTGACTTCCACACTTGCACGCTTTACAAAAGTCAAATCCTAGACTCGTATATATATCCACTTATCCCTTTTGATGTCTAATATACATTTCAGTCTTGGCATGTCCTGAGCTCCTGATCTTCCCTCCCACCCCTTGAAAACTGCCTTAGTCTCGCTCTTCCTCCAGCGCAGCTGATTGTAATTCCATTCTTTTAGGTGTTCAGGCCAAACATCTTGGATACTCCTTGTCCACACCTGAAACCTCCGAGGAAATCCTAGTGGCCACACCTTCTGCTAATGAATATTGCCAACACGTCACAGTCTCCACTGCCAGCTGTTCCAAGCCAGGGTCATATTTTAGCCCAATTATTACAATAGGTTCCTAAGTGGTCTCCCTGCCCCTTTCCTTCTCCTCTAAACACAGTAGCCAGAGAGATCCCTTAAAAAAAAAAAAAAAAGCACATTATATTTCTCTGCTTAAGACCTTCCAGTGGCTTTTTGCTTCACTCAGCCTAATGGCCAGCTTCCTGTAGGGCTGTCCAGTGTCCGTTCTCTCTGATTTCACCTCCTCTTGTCTCCTTTTCCCACTCTGCTCCAGCCGTGCCAGCTCCGTGCTGTTGTCTCCCAGTCAGACCTGCTCCCACCGAAGGCTCCCTGCCCTGCCAGTGTCCTTTGTGTGGACTGCGCATCCCTAGACCAGTGGTTCTCAAAGTGTGGGCCTTATATCAGCAGCAGTAGCATCACTTGGGACCTTTTAACAATGAAGATTCTTGGGACCCACCCCAGATCTATCGCACTATAAGCTCTGAGAATGGGGCCGAGTCTGAATTTAACAGCCACTCTGGTGACAGTTCTTAAAGACTGCCCTGGGTTGCCACAGTTCCTGCACCTTCTTCAGGTGTTTGCTTAGAGGTTACCTTGTCAATGAGGCATACCTGGACTCCTCTTTAAAAATGCCGCCAACATCACCTTTTATCTCACTTTTATAATGTACTCATAATACTTCTAATATACTCTACACCATTTATGCTAATATACATACTCTCCAGCTTACTATTTTTATACTGATATACTCTAGCATACTTCTAATATACGTGATCATTTATTATTTTATTATGGTTGTGTTTTGCTCATCCCTTTCACTGTCTCCGGTAGAATGTAGGTTCTTTGAAGGCAGAAATGTTTGTGTTTCTGGTTCATTGACGGGACTCTAGCACTTAGAAAAGCTCATGGTACAAAGATGACAATAAGTTGTTTAGTAAGAGGTGGCCTTAGAGCAGAGTTATCCCTCTGTGTTTTGTAATTTCTGGTTGAGATGTAAAGTTGTACTTTGGTTGAGCCCTTTAATCTTAGGCAAAGGCTGACAGCTCGCAGAGGCCTGGGGATGACCCTGGGGCTATGAATTTTGAACCTTTCCAAAAAGAACAAAATTCTATTTGAAGCAGACCCAGAAGGATTGGGATTGATTTATAGAAGGCCAGATTGTATTGCTTGCTACCAACTGGTAGTAAATTTCGGGGGTGGCCAAAGAACCAAGTCTGTTTTTTTATAGCCACTTCCTTGTAGCTTAGTTCTTCCAGGATATTCTTTGGTTGGGAATGCAGGATTTCAAAAACATTTGTTGTTGTTTAGTCACTGAGTCATAGCCCACTCTTTTTGCGACCCCTTGGACTGTAGCCCGCCAGGCTCCTCTGTCCATGGGATTTCCCAGGCAAGAATACTAGAGAGGGTTGCCATTTCCTCCTTCAAGGAATCTTCCCAACCCAGGGCTTGAACCTACAACTCCTGCATTAAAAACACTTCCATTCCATGTCATAAATGGATTGCTGCTCTTCAACTCTGGTCACTCACCAAGTCTGCATGTAGAGAGTTTAAAAAAAAAAAAATCCAGATACTTCTCCACACCAAGAAGCCAATCAAGCTGGTGTGGTGTGATGCTGACATATAGTGAGGATGGAGACTTGCTGGGAGAGAGGCTTGCCAGGGAGGGGACCCTCGAGACTGTAACAATTGTGATTATCAGCAAGCGACAGAACTTGACCAACCTCCAAACCTGAGTTTTTACCTAGCTTATGTATATAGTAAAAAAAAAAAAAAGCAAGCAAGCAATGGAGATGAATTTTATGGTATGTAAATTATGCTTCAGTAAAGGTCTTAATGTAAAAAGAAAGAAGAAGGACTGAAAATATATTCAGGATTAAGTCATTGAAAGTCAAGTCCCTTCTGTAATACACGGCTCCAACCACGACCCTCCAAGGCTAAGGGCAACAGGCTCCATAGGCCAAAATTCAGAGCATTAACGTTAGTTTTCCTAACTTTTCAGAGCAAAGAAGACTTTATGAACATCTGCATGGAACCCAACACCATCAGCAAAGGAGACTTCATCACTGTAGGGTAAGTGGACTGGGGTGTGTAGGCAGCGAGGCTTTAAGTGGTTTGTATTCCCAGACTTTACCAATCCGAGTGCCCACAAAGTCCAAAGCAGAGATCCCACTGAAGACTTGCGTGGTTTGGGAACTGTAGCACCCTTTTGTTTTGGGGGTTGGCATGCGTAGTGCACGTCTCCTGCTTTGGCCTTCCCCTTGCATTTTGGGAAAAGCAGAGTTTGGCAGCTGTCTTGGTCTTTCGACTGAAACGACAGGAGTCAGTGTAGCATGGTGTCCTGCCCAGAATTCTGGCCTCAGGGTCAGAACTACTGGGTACAAATCTTGACTTTGCCACTCACTGGCTTCAGAATCCTTTACCTTCCCTGAGTCCTGGAGTGGAATAACATGATTGCCTGTCTCTCTCAGGGTTGTTTTTGAGTCTCATTTGAGGGACTGTGTGGGCAAAGTCTCTATCGGCGTGAAGTACTTCACAGCACTGGTTACCATTCATGTCAGCTCACCTTACCTCTTCCCAGGGCATTAATGAAAAGGTATTGGGTATTGAGTACGTTGGACATTTTCCAGACTGTTTTCCCTTTTCCACTACAAAAGACCCTCCTAAGTCCTGTCTGATTTGTTAAGCTGTACCTCTGCCAGAGTTTTATTGGTTAAGGATGCTCTCAGCCTTCTGCCAGACTTCAGAGCAACTGAGAAGGCTGTGTGTTACCATGCCAACTGGAATCTGCTCCATTTTTTTCTGAACTCTGTCTCAGAGCTCCCTCTCGCGCCCACGTAAGGATTAGACATTGCTGTTGCAGCGGCCGGGTCTCCATGGCTACCTCATTCTCTGTGCCAGCACCAGCAGCACAATGTCTTTGCTCAGTTTGTGGTGTTCTTGCCTTGGGTACCGATTCTTCAGATGCTGAATAGGTGCTTCTGCAGCCTTTGATTTACTTGCTGTAACTATAGTAAAAGGGAGAAAGGGAAAAAGTCTGTCTTTTCCTAGGAAGGGTCCAGAAGCTACACAGTGTCCCACAAAGCCTGTGGGAACAGCTGTATTCGAATCTCCTTCATAGTGCTGACATCCAAAACCAGAAAGAAAAACTGATGATATTGCTTAAATTAGACGAAGTCATGATGGTTGCTGTCATCATCTGCAGCAGCAGCAATAACATAGTTTCCTTTTGGTCTCTCCAGGAAGTGAAATCAAGTCATGTCTGCTTCCTTTGAGTATCTGATTAGAACACTGTCAAGTTGCTTTAGAAAACCGATGATGTTTCATCGAAAGAATTACCGTTGTTAATTGATGATAAAGTGAAATGAAAGTCGCTCAGTCATGTCCGACTCTTTGCAGCCCCATGGACTATCTAGTCCATGGAATTACTATACAGTCCAGGCCAGAATACTGGAGTCGGTAGCCTTTCCTTTCTCTAGGGGATCTTCTCAACCTAGGGTTTGAACCCAGGTCTCCCGCACTGCAGGTGGATTCTTTACCAGCTGAGCCACCAGGGAAGCCCAAGAATACTGGAGTGGGTAGCCTATCCCTTCTTCAGCAATTAGTGATAAAGACAGACTAATTTTCTTAGATTAGCTTTTACCCATTTCCCACTGACTCCGACTAGTTGCAGCGTGTATATACATGAGGGTGTGTGTGTGTATAGAGAGGCTAATAGTTTTATTCCAAAGCCATGTAGTCAAGGTCAAGATGCAGTATTCTAAGTAGACTGTTTATGTCAATACAGAGAATCATACAAAAGCTGCTAAGGTTGGTTGTTCATATAAATCCATCTAGTTTAAATTAGAATAAAAAATTTTCTCTTTCAAGTAATAGACTCACAAGAAGTACCAAATATCAAAAGTGTTCATTTCATTCCGATTTTTAAACTTGGGATTTTTAAATAGCCCAAGAATTAGGTATACATGGAACTACTTAAAGATCAGTTGAGAAAAATCAGTCTTCATGCACAGTTCTCTGCAATAAATAAACCTTCTCAATCTAGAATGTATCTCAACACTAAGCAAGAAGCACTGGGGGAAAAATTATTCACAGAACCCCATGGTTCAAGAGACCGTGAGTTCCTGTCTGTGATTTTACCCAAAGACATGCAGAACTTGCTTTGTTCTGGCAGTCGAATGCAGTTGCCAGCACTGGTTTCCAAGGTTGCTTTTTCCTGTACCAACAGAAGTAAAAAGGTGAGAGACCCCAGGCTGCATGTTGAGGGCACCGAGTGTCTCCAAGCCAGCCGCTGCACGTTGCTTCTTACAGAGGTGAGTGGGGGTGAGCTGCCCCACAGCTTGTGGTCTTTTCCTCTTTGGTCTTCCTTTCTGGTTTTTTTCTCCCTCCTTCCTATTAACAGACCCTTCCCTAGGTACCTCATACATGCTGAGTGCTGTGCCAGGCTCTGGGTTATATTAAGGGAGAACTGAAAAGATGGCAGAAAAGCCCCTTCTGCACGAGTTTAGAGTTTGGCTCCTGAAGACTTCCAGTGTTGTCAAGCCAAGGTTCTGTGAAGTGATCCTTCAATCTCCTGAGCTTTTATTTTTCTGAATGTAAATTATGCGAATGGTTACTATAACAACCCACAGAATTCTCCAGTTTGCAAATGTTCCTAGTGAATTCTAGCCTCACATTTTTAAAAAATGATCTGGAAGCGTTTTCAGGATGGCAGTAATTTTTCTGTACCGGGAAATGCCAAGCTATGTGGAATAACCTATAAGTGGGGAAAAAACTTACTACAGATGGCCTCTGAAGACTTGGCTGTTAAACTAAGGTGGTCAAAAAGGACTGTAGGTAAAACAGAAGGTGTCCCCACAGTGGCTGGCACCATAGTTTCAACACAGCAAATGCTGAATTAAACGCATGAGTTATGGAAGGGTTTTCTAGAATTTGTAATATTAATGGTGCTATATACCTTAGGTGTAAAGGTAAGTGAGTCCTAAAGAACAACCATGAAAATAATTCATCAAGTGGCTGTAATGGCTTTCCTAAGAGAACTGGCTGTGTTGCTCACTTTTCATTTGGGCAAGATTAGGGCCAAGAAGGACATATACATCTTATGTGAATTCCTTAAAGATATGACAGGACCCCATCTTTCAATAAGCATTTGAAAATGATAACCTTGTTTCACAAATCCCAAAATACTCTGGGAGGAGGCAGAGGCCACTTAAACCTTTGTCATGGTGGTGAAGTGAGGTGAAAATCGCTCAGTCATGTCTGACTTTCTGCGACCCCATGGACTATACAGTCCATGGAATTCTCCAGGCCAGAATACTGGAGTGGGTATGCTTTCCCTTCGCCAGGGGATCTTCCCAACCCAGGGATTGAATCCAGGTCTCCCGCATTGCAGGCGGATTCTTTACCAACCGAGCTATGAGGGAAGCCCCCCCTATTTCCAGACCCAACCCTGTGTCTGACACAGGCACTGAAATTTCTTTTTAAAGAACATTAAGCTAAATCCTCAGAGAGGATGCGGTTTTCCCTAACAACCTGCCCAGATGCTCAGAGTGATGACGAATCCCAGCCAGCTGTGGGCGCGAGCTGTTCTGAGAGTCCTCTGCCCCCAACCCCCACCCTTCCTCCGCACAGGGCACAGGGGGCGCCTTCAGCATCGACAGTGAGGAGTACGAAGCGATGCCCGTGGAGGTGAAGCTGCTCCCCAGGAAACTGCAGTTCTTCTGTGACCCTCGTAAGAGGGAGCAGCTGCTGCAGAGCCCGGCCCAGTGAGCGGGCGGCAGGTGGGCGCCCGAGACTGCACTTTAGGCCACCCCGGGACCAAAAGGGAACCGAGGCCTCCCCTGTCCCCCGCAGTGTTGTCAGAGGACCCCAAGGGCCGGTTCACGGCAAGTAGCACCCCACCCCCCACCCCCCTCTCAGTGCTTCCCAGCTTTGCAGCCAGCTTCCCCGCAGCGCATGCTCGACTCCGCTGTGATGGCCCGGTCCCTCCTGAAGACCGCTTGTCCTAAGACTAGTTCCAGGAAATCCCCACCCGCAGTGGCCGGAGAAGGGCTCGACCTCGACAGCGCCCCCTGGTGGGGAGCAGGATCCTCCTCTTCGCTGGGTCCCGCGGCCGCCCTGGGTCTTCCTGGGAAGCAAGCCACCTGCTTTCCCGCCCCTCTGCCCGTTCCCAGGCCCTTCCACGGGTGCTGCGACTTGGTGAGCTCCGACTCCGCTTCTTTCAGTTTACTCTGCCCAAGCAAACAACACAGGGGGAAGTGTGTCCCTCTTCAGCCATGGCTGAAATACTGTCAAATACTCTTTCCCCACCCCTCCACCCCTCCGTCCTGCTTCGGAAATGTCGGTTTGCACGAGAACCACCTAGGGTGCATGTTGAAAACTGACTGAGTTGGGGCCCATCCCGAATCTAGTAACTCGGTCTGGAGTGGGGAGCCCAGGAATCTGCACGTTTTAAAAGGCGGCCACCCTCCCCTGTTGGTTCTGCTAGGAGAGGTCCCCCGAACTGAATGGGACGGTCCTGTAAAGCCGTGGTCCACACACACTGTTATTCTGCTCATGTACGTCCTGAAAGTATTTTGAAAAATTATGTAACCCTTTGCAGTTTTAAGTTGACAGCTAAAATTTTTCATGGGAAGTTAGTTGCCAAAGTACATACTTTCTAGTGTCATGTAAATATTGGTATTTTAAAATAAAACTGTTACATCATTCTTTTAAACATTTTCAGTGTAATTGAGATACACAATTTGACACTCATCATCCATTTACAAAAATAAACTAGTAAGTTGTTTAGTCATTGAAAAATGCTGATTTTTCTTATATGTGTATTTCCATACCACTTTCTGCAAAGAATGCTATCATAATGTAATGTTTTTATGCTTGAAATTTTTTTTATTGGATCTTCTTGCCAACAAAAAATATAAATGGAAATAACCTTTTTTAGTTCAAGTGTCAACTCACAAGAGAATAAATGTTATAAATTATTGAAATGCAATTGATATTATAAATTTTTGAAAATTAAAAGTTAACATTTTATTAGAATGCTCTTTATCCTGAGTTGACTTATTGAAAAACACCTTTGTTTTTTTGGTTTAACTCAAGTTGTTGTTTTTGTATTTTTATTTTATATAGTAGTATGGTTGATTAGAGGGTTGTTTCAGGTGTACAGCGAAGTGATTCGGTTATGCATATATGTGTATCTATTTTTTTTTAATTCTTTTTCCATTAGGTTATTACAGAGTGTTGAGCAGAGTTCCCAACCAACATTAGGTCCTTGTTGGTTATCTATTTTAAATATAGCAGTGTGTACATGTCGAGCCCAAATGCCTAATCTATCCTCCCCACCCACCTTGCTGGTAACAGTAAGTATAGTTCTCTCAGTCTGTGGGTCTGTGTTTTGTATATAAGTTCATTTGTATTTTAAGTTGTTTCATATGATATCTGTCTTTGTTTGACTTATTTCACTTAGTATGATAATCTCCAGGTCCATCCATGTCGCTGCAAATGGTATTATTTCATTCTTTTTTAACGGGTAATAATCCTACTGTCTGTACCACACCTTCTTTTACCCATTCATCTGTCCACAGACAGTCGGGTTGCTTCCATGTCTCGGCTACGGGAAGCAGCGCCGCAGCGAACACTGGGCTGCACATATCCTTTCCAACCACGTTTGTCTTCAGATATTCGCCCGAGAATGGGATTGTAGGATCATGCGATAGCTCTATCTTTAGTTTCTTAAGGAACCTCCATACTGTTCTCCACAGTGGCTATACCAATCTGCATGTCTTCTTTTAGGTCTCCTCCCTATTTTTTGAGTCACATGAGCTGTTTATAAATTTTGAAGATTAATCTCTTGTTGTTCACATCATTTGCAAATATCTTCTTCCCTCCGTGGGTTATCTTCTCACTTTGTTTATGGCTTCCCTCCCTCTTCTGGTCTCTTGTGATTTGATGACTAACTTTAGTATTGTGTTTGGTTTCCTTTTTCTTCTTTGTGTGTGGTTACCTATTGTAGGTTCTCATTTTGCTGTTACCATGAGGTTTTGATACAGCAGTCTATATATAAATGATTGTTTTAAGTTGGTAGTCTTTTAATTTCTAATGCATTTCCAATATCCTGCATTTGTGCTCTCCTCACGATTTCTGGTTTGAAATATTTGACTCATTTACAGATTTCCTACCTTTATTGTGTTTGCCTTTACTGATAAGCTTTTCCATTTGTCATTTTCTTGTTTCTAGTTGTGGCCTTTTCTGCCTAGAGAAGTTCCTCTGGCATTTGTTGCAAAGCTGGTTTGGTGGTGCTGAATTCTCTTAGCTTTTGCTTGTCTGTAAGGCTTTTGATTTCTCTGTCAAATCTGAATAAAGAAGAGCCTTGCTGGGTAGAGTATTCCTGGTTGTAGGTTCCCTCTCATCACTTTAAATATATTGTGCCATTCCCTTTGGCCTGAGGAGTTTCTGCTGAGAAATCAGCGGCTAACCTCATGGGAATTCCCTTGTACGTTCTTACATTCCTTTGTTGATTTTAACATTTTTCTGTATTTAATTTTTGTCAATTTGATTACTATGTATCTTGGTGTGTTCCTTCTTGGGTTTATCCTGCCTGGGACTCTGTGCTTCCTGGACTTGAGCGACCGTTTACTTTGAGGGAAGTTTTCAGCTATTATCTCTTTAAATATTTTCTTGGGTCCTTTCTCTTCTCCTATGGGACCCCTATAATGTGAATGTTGTTGGATTTAATGTCCCAGAGATCTCTTAGATTGTCCTCATTTCTGCTCATTCTTGTCTTCATTATTCATGGCAGTGATTTCCACCATTCTGTCTTCCAGCCCCTTTATTCTTCTGTCTCATTTATTCTGCCATTGATTCCTTCTTGTGTATTTTTCATTTCAGTTATTGTATTGTTCATCTTTGTTCTTTAAATCTTCTAAGTCTTTGTTAAATATTTGTTGTATCTTCCTGATCTGTGCCTCCATTCCTCTTCTGAGATCCTGGCTCATCTTTGCTCACTACTCTGAATTCCCTTTCAGGTAGATTGCCAGTCTCCACGTCACCTGGTTGTTCTTCTGGGGTATCTCATTTTGTCTGACTTTCCGTGATTGTGGCTTCCATTCTGCAGGCTGTAGGGTTGTAGTTCTTGCTTCTGCTGTCTGCCCCTGGCAGGTGCAGCTATCCAAGAGGCTTATGCAGGCTTCCTGGTGAGAGAAACTGGTACCTCTGCCCATGCATGGGTGGGTGGAGCTGGGTCTTGTCCCAGTGGTGGGCAGGGCCATGTCAGGGACTGTTTTTATTGGGCAGCTGTTTTCTCAAGATTTGAAGCAGCCTGTCTGTTGCTGAGTGGAGCTGTGCTCCTGCCCTATTGGTTGGTTGGCTTGCTTGCAGTATCTTAGCACTGGCTGTTGGGTGGGGCCAGGCCTTGGTGAGAAAATGGGGGCATCCGAGAGGGCTCACACCAATAAGTGTTCCCTAGAACTATCACAACCAGTGTCCTTGTCCCTGCAGTGAGCCACAGCTGCCCCCCCGCCTCCACGGGAGACCCTCCAATCCTAGCAGGTAAGTCTGGCCTAATCTCTTATGAGGTCACTGCTTTTTTCCCCTGAATCCTCATGTACGTGAAACTCTGTACCCTCCAAGAGTGGAGTTTCTGTTTTCCCCAGTCTTGTGGAATTGCTGGAGTCAAACCCCACTGGCCTTCAAAGCTGGATTCTCTGGAGCCGCCTCCTCCTGTCGCCAGACCTCCAGGCTGGGAAGCCTTTTGTGGGGCTCAGAACATTCACTCTTGGGGGAGAACCTCTGTGGTATAATTATTTTCCAGTTTGTGGGTCCCCACCCGGTTCACATGGGATTTGATTTTATCGTGATTGTGCCCCTCCTACCGTCTTATTGTGGCCTCTTCTTTGGATGTAGGATATCTTTTTTGGTAGGTTCCAGCATGTGTTTTGTTGTTGATGGTGGTTCTGTAGTTAGTTGTGATTCTGGTGTTTCCATAAGAGGTGAGCTCATGCCATCTTGTCTCCTCCCAAAGGCATGTTATTTACAGCTGAGACAGTGCTTAACATTATAGATGTAAATAGATAAATAAGCAGATGGGGCAGAAAGATTCTATTATGCAATTCAAAGAACTGCATGACATTGTTAACATCAAAAATCATAGTGATATATCAGCCTAAACGCTTAATTAGCTACATCCTCCTTCAGTTTGTTGAAAGCAGAGAACTAGACAGTGCTGGCCTTGCTGGAGATTTGTAAGCCAGTCATTATAATCACTTTGGTGATCCTGAGGTTTTTATACTCCAGAGGGCAATGCATTGCAGTAAGGTGGATGAGACCTAAGGCACTTCCTTTTTTTTAAAAAAAAAAAAAAGGGTAGGGAAAAGGGGAAGAAGAATTGGCAGACTTCTCAGGAAGATCAGTTTTAGGACAGTGCATATACCTGCACCCACGGACCTTGTGGAGAGGAAAGACCACATGCTTAAAGGATTACAAAGCAGCTGTGAAAAGACCATGACAAGCAGCTTAAAAAGCCCATAAAATAATGCTTACCTGTTTACCTCTGTGTTCTTCAGAGTGGTGTTAAAAGCTTTACTTTTGCAAAAACTAATGAAACAAAAAGCAGACGGGTCCAAACGTGCCAGGGAGAGGGTACTGTGATGTGCGAAAATACAGTCGCTACATGAGCCAAGAGAATCGGGCATATACTGGTTGTATAATAGAGTGCAAAAGACCAGCACAGAATCTTGACTACCAGCAGGTATGTGTTTATTTAGTGATTTCAATTTTTCTGTAGAAATAATGGAACATAGGATTGGGGAAGGATATTTAATTCAGATTAGTGTTTTTATTCATTTTTAAATGTAAATATGTCCTAGTTCAAATTTTGTTTTCTTGATTCACTTTTAACTGAGAACACAGTTGCCTTATCATCTACTGCCTTCTTGCCATTGTCCTTCCATATAAGGTCCACGTAAAGGATGTTTGACACAACTATGATAGACTCTCCCAAGTCAGCCAGACCTGAATGCAAAGGGGTCCAATGAGAACCTGAGTCCCCCCACCACCACCTTCTATTTAGTACAAACCTTATGTCAGACGAACGTCACTGAAAAACCAATAGCATTTCTAGTCAAAACAGAGCAGATGTTTTATATTAAATATAGCTTAGTATAAAGTCTTTTGCTTAACCCCACAGCCAATGTGTATGCACGGTTATAATTACTATGCACCAGTGCTTTACACACACGACTGATTAGCTGTGTTCTTACCACCCTAGGAGCTAGGTAATATGTGGTCACGTCACTTGGAAGGTAGGAACCTGGCTTGGAACACAGAGATAAGTGTTAGGAATTGACTCTAGACTGCCTTAAAATAAGTAACTGCCCAAAAGGTTAAAAATAAGACGTGTGTGTGTGTGTGTGTGTGTGTGTGCGCGCGCGCATCTCAGTATATAATGTTTTAAAGTGAACTTTAGTAGGAAGAGGATGTGAAACAAAAAGGCTTTGGTCTGGGTGGGGTCCTCCTCCAGAAGTCGCCTGATGTGACTGAGGGTGTGCAGTCTTGACTTTCTGACGGATTGGGGGTGGTTATTCCCAACTGCGGTTTCCCTTACCTGGAGAATGGGTATCCAGACCTCAGCCTCGAGGACAGGCTCCAGCCTCTGCGGGGTCCTCCGTCGTCACCCTAAGTGAGGTCAGCACCATACGTTCTGCTCACACCCGTGGCTGCCGCTCCTTCCTATCACAAACCACCTTTCTCGGACCAGGCAAAGGAGTGCAGCACACGCGTTCATGTTAAAATGTGAATTTTAATCGTAAAAACTGTTTTCTGTAAATATAGTTATATCAACCTCTCTGCATACAGCTTGGTTCAGATATATACAGATATGATATACACAGATGTTATCTGAAGCACAGAACAAAATCAGTTCAAGAAACACGTACCCTCTGGGATGAAGCCCAGCTTTCCTTAGGCCTTCTAAATGATTACCACCGGAGAGAGAGAACAGCAGAGCCAGCAGGACATTCAGGGAGATGTATCACCTGTCTTACTAATTTCATCCTAGGAGCTAAAGACTTGAAACAAAACTAGATTCCGTTTCTCTTATTGCTATGACTTTTACACTGGGATATTAATCAAAATAGGGTTTTGACATTTAAGGCGACGGGCAGGCTATGCTGATCTTACACTTGGAAAACACAGAACTTCTCCCAAGTTTCTTTTTCAGAAAAGACTTATTCGTCAGACCGATTAAAAAAAAAAAATTCAGCCAACAAGCCTGAGATATACAAAGGAGGTTAGTTTTGTTTTCCTCTACTCCATACCCCTCAAGTCTCCTACCCAAGTCTTCTCAAAAGTACAGAATCAACAGCTTTCCTCACTGGTCTTGGAGGGCTAGACTGAAACACAATCTTTGTTTGATTTGGACAAAGGAAGGAGTTTCCACTCCAATGTCAACGATATATGTTGACAACCAGATAACTCAGTGACCTGTGTGTGGATTTTTCATTTTGTGGATCATCTCTGGCTAATTCATAAAACCCTACACCCCACCTCCGCATCCCCCAACTGTCCTTAGCAAAATAGATGTACCGTTAGTGTAAAGAGGCATTCTATAGCAAAGAGAGGTGGTTCATACCCATCTGTTTATGGTGATTAAATACATTTCCTGAATTGAGATCCTATTACCTCTAAAAGCCCATTCAGTGCTGAGCTTCTAGAATAAATGCTAAAGAGATGAGAGCAGGGCTTTACTTCTCCATCATCAGCTCTCTATATAGTACTAGAAAATTATTTCCTTTCTAAATGTGCAATTTCATCCAACAGCCCCTGTATTCCAGCTCCAAAAAAAAATAAGCTAAAGTGACAGTTATAAAACTACCTCTGACTCCCTCCAGTTAAGAGGCCTAGCAATCAGCCTGATCACATTCACCCCCTTTCATAAAAGAGTCTTACTTTAAGGTTGGTGACTGTATGTCATCCTGCATAGGACTGTCAGTTTTATCTCCTCAAAGGTCTGTTAGATTTCACAGGACAGTCCTTATTCACTAACCAGAACATTTAAATAAAAAACACAAAAAAGGGGGGGGTCTCAGCTGCTTCCAAATTGCAATACTGCCCATTTCTTCCAGGATTATCGTTTTGACATTTCCTTCCATTTCAACATCTGCATCCTCAATGCATCACATAGTCGTATCAATATAAAAAAATAAACTTCCATTTCTTATCAGAAAAACATTAATTCACAGTTAGCCTTTTTCCACCACACTCGGCCCTCCAGTAGCTCCTGGGAACAGAGGTATATTAGTAATACAAATGGAATATTAAAAATCCATCCATGACTTGGGAGTAAAAGGAGCCCTGAGCTCCTCTTCCCCTACACCTGAATCACAAAAGGGCTTTCCTGAAACGAGAGGGGTGGGCTGGCCTGCTGAGGCGACCCCAGCCATGCAGGAGCCTCACTGCAGGGCACTGCATACAGGTACAGCAGGAGTACAGAGAAGAGACCGAGGACTGGCCCTTTCAGAGTCCAAGCCCACAGCCAGGAGCCTAGCGGGGAGACGAAAGCCCATTTGACAGACACCGGTCCCCATATTACTAACTTTCTTGCCTGGTTGAGAAGTGTCATCACTTCACTGTCAAGCTGAACACTGTCTTATTCAGCATCAACCCCCGCTTCCTGTACCTCTGTGAGTATGATCCTCCTGGGACGGGAGAAAGCATCTCAGTTCGTTCCCTGGGCTCTGTGGTTTCTTTCCGTTTGATTTAGCAGTCCAGAGTCAGGGCTGACTCTTTGTGACCCCATGGACTGTAGCTCACCAGGCTCCTCTGTCCATGGGATTTTCTAGGCAAGAATACCGGAGTGGGTTGCCATTTCCTTCTCCAGGGGATTTTCCTGACCCAGGGATTAAACCCACGTCTCTTGCACTAGCAGGAGATGCAAGTGGATTCTTTGCCACTTGTGCCACCTGGGAGGTTTCATTTCAAAACAACAACAAAAAGTTCCTGAGGTCCCCTTCTTCCTGGAGGGTTGTTGTACTGCCGTTAAAAGGTTAACGAAAACTTCACATCACTGCCCTTTGCAAAAGCTTCCCCAAAGGCCTTGGTTTAAAGGTGAGTAAGCTCATCTTTTTTACTCTGTTTGAAGGGCTTTCAGTGTATTAAGACAAATAGCAAGTTTGCCCTCATAACCACCAGAATGAAAAAGTGGTTCAGCTATGATTTCATTTATCTTTACCTTTATCTTCTAGCTAAAACAGGTAGTTACACTGATCAGTGACTCTTCACATGTGGTATTGAGAATTATCTGCACCCTGTGCTATACTTAAATTTCCCATCTTGCTTTTTCACGTGGGACAAACAAGTTATAAATGCAAATTCCTATGCTAAATGATTTCTATCAATGTATCAATGAATTCAGCTTCCCTTCTCCAGCCAAATGGAAGACACAACGCCATGATGAATGATGGAGGCAGCCTTCTAATCCACAGCATCACAACTTACTGAGGACTGTATGGGCACTTACCTTAGAGGGGATCTATGCCAGGCCTAAGGGGTGCTTCCAGCTTAGCAAAAGCCAAAGCTAATTCTGAACTGTTATTTGGCCCATACTTTCTGGTCTGGGGAAAGGTAAGTCCTACTATTTCTGACTCCATCAGAAGAGTCCTAATCCAGAGGACAGCCGGACATTGTCCCAAAGGCTGAAGAGTACCATCTGCCAAGCCTGCACAAGTGAAAAATCCATTTTGCCAGAACTTTGTCATATCCGACTAGAAATCAGCAAACTCCAAGCCTGGATTCTAGGCCCACAAGGACTCTGACCACCTAGAATTTCTTCTAACTTCATCCAAGGATGACCCAGTGGCCCCCACATCTCAAGTCAGCAATGTTTCCAGCTTTGGGCATGGCTCACAGCTTGGTTCAGTGAGTAAAGAATCACCTGCCAGTGCAGGAGACTCAAGAGACGGGGGTTCAATCCCTGGGTCAGGAATCCCCTGGAGGAGAGCATGGCAACCCACTCCAGTATTCTTGCCTGAAAAATACCATGGACACAAGAGCCTGACGGGCTACACTCCACAGGGTCGCGAAGAGTCGGACGTGACTGAGTGACTGAACACACACACATGCACAGCCTGGCGTTAGATCAGGCTTAAAGTTCCCCAGAAGGACCAAGCCAGCTGGCATAGGGTGGGGAGGAGGAGGTTTAAGAGTCGAGAAGGACAGAAGGTCACCGTCAATCAAGGTACCCACACCTGAGGCTCCCAGCCTGCTCCCAAAGGTCACAGTAATATTATAATAAGGCCTGTTTCTACAGAGGACAGAGGAGGACGTTCTCCAGTGACCTCCAAACAAAAGCAGATGGTTTCTCTGAAAGTATTTCCATAGTGACACAAAAGCAGGTCTGGGTGGCTTCTAGCTTCTGCTGTCCCTGTGCAGGGAGACCTGCTTGGTATCTCGCCAACAAATTCCCCTTTCAGAGCCCTGGCAGCAAGAGATGCTGGCGTGCTGCTCACCTGAGAGATTGGGGTGGGGAAGAAGGTGGGGGTGGGGGGTGGAGGAGGGAGCCTTCAAAAGGTGAACTCCAAGAGGCTCCATCCACAGGTTAACAGCGTGCCCTGCAGCCCAGCAGAGGGCACTGCGCTAGATTCCTGGCCTCACCAGGAAGCTGGCAATGCAGGGAAGGACCAATGCTAAGGTATCGTCTTCAAAGGACTCCTCTGGGGAGGCGGGCGGTGGGGGGGAGCAGAGGGGTTCTGCTCTGGGGTCAGCCGAACACAGGCTGCATTCGACTTCAGACGTGGCACTGCCACATGGGTGCACCCTCTCCCAGGGCCACTCCCAGCCCAGGGGATGCCGGATGGACGGCTGCCTAGAAGTGCACAGAGTTACAAGAAGGGGTGCAGAACCCTGGGCCCGCCATTCAAAGAGAAATACAGGAACCTCATTTTCATCTGATTACCTTTACATCAGCACGTCTGAGCCTGGAGTTACAATAGCCCAGAAACAAAAGCATTCGCATGCAGAAGCCCTCTGGAGCAGAAGGGCTTACAAAGAGTATTTGCCCAACAAATTCCCCAGTTCCACAGAACGAGGGCCTACCTGTGTCCTCCAAGAGAACCTGACCTTTCCTTTAACCCCACCCCTACTTCTGACCGTCCGTACCAACTTAGAAAGCCTTGAACCTTCCAATAATACTAAGAGTAACCATTACTTGACCCAAGTTACAAAGGCCGCTTCTTCTCCAGGAACAAGAGGAGATGGCCACTCTTCAAGGAAAAAGTCAGTGAAGCTTCAGCTTCTAAACAGATTCTTTTTTTCTTCTGTAAACAAATATTATTACTGAAATGATGGCTAAACCCACAGAGGAGAAAAATCTACAGTTTACATTTCAATGCCCAAACTTATTTATATATTTACATAAAAGATGCTACCTTGATTAATCAATGTCTGCATTTCCATATGTGAACTTCTTTAGTCTTGAATTCTGTATTAGGGAGCTGCAGTGAGAATGGTTTTGAATAAAGCAATAAGCCCTACAAAGCTAGTCTCGAGACAAGACACGTGATCCATCCATTTGAAAGTTATTTCTTTCTGACACTAGCCTGGCTGGGACTTGGGCCCGGACACAGAGACACAGACAGCTATCCCAGTAGCACAGCCAGGTAGGAACGGTGAAGGGGAAGAAGTTATTTGTCACAAACAACCCAGGACCCCAAGTCAAAATCCTGAACTGGCCCAGAAGACCTCTACTCTGCTCACAGGAGCCAGCTTCTCTAACAAACCATGGTGGCCTCACCTAGGCTGACATCCACTGAACACCCCAGCCAAAGAGAGCCGGCAGGGCTGACAGGAGCCGTCCCAGCTCCAAGCAGTCCAGAGCACAGCAGAGAAACTCACCCCTCACACACAGGGCTCCCGACCACGCCCCTGGGTGCAGGCACTGCCACCTCTGCTGACAAGTCTGGTGTGTCTCTGGCCCCAATTCCCTAGCTCGAGGAATGTTGTCTCTGCTAAAGAGAAGTTTGTTTGCAAAGGCTCCTAACTGGTACACATTTCTATTGACATCGGCCCGGAGGAATGTGCCAGCCTGTCCCAGGAGGGGATTTGGGGAAACAAGACTGTGATGTGCAGCAGCCACCGTTAACTTAGAGAAAGTTTTCAAGGCTTCATTTTTACAATTTTAGTTTTCAGCTGACTGAGAAGCCAGGTACCTCTCCCTGTCCCTGTCTAGAGAAGCTTCATACCTGGTGACAGAAACATCCTTTGTCCCCCTCTGAAGTCTCTACATGAACAGAGAAAAACATAGATTTACTCTAATAAACCAGAAAGGGAATTTGATCGCAAGACAAGACTCCCAGAACTGATAAAAACCTTGGAAGGCCATCTGGTCTAGCTTCTGCTTTGGGCAGATGGACATGCAAGGCCACACTGGACAGACCGTGGTCTCATCCTTGATACATCAAGTGACAGAGACTAGACAGACTTTCCCAACAGTCCAGTCAGGGTGTCCAGAGCTCCTGGTGATAGGCGGCCTTCACCTCATCACCTCAAGTCAATCATGAGACGAGAGAATCTGCTTTGATAACTCCTAAGACTGAACCCAGCAGCAGCTCGGAAAGCGGTAGCTTCCAACGACCTCCAAAATCAAGGCGCTCTCATCTTACCTCTTGGGAAGAAGGGAAAGAAGGAGATGCAAGAATTACATTTGTTGGAAGTAGAAATACTCCTGTGTGTCAATTAGAAATCAGGCCATCCCCACGTGACAGCAGCTCATCCTTCCTATGGGCAACAGGGGTTGTCAATGACCAACATGACATCGATGCCGTAGGCCTCCAGCAGGTCCATAAGAAAGCTCCTGTCTCCTTGAGGGTCTAAACCCATGCCCCGGGCATGCTCAGCTGTCAGAGTTTTGTCTTGACTGGCGGACACCTCCAACAAAGTCTGAAATATCCGGTTGTTTTGCTCAAGGAAAAACCTGCATTCACAAGACAAGACATGGAAAAGGGAGGGGAGAAAAGACAAAAGTTTACCAAGTAAGCCACACTTGGGGGACCAAAACTACACTGTTTTACTTGCTATACGTTTAAATGGTTTCAAAAGTCAGACAAGCCTTTTAAAAGAAGACAACAGGATAAAAGAGTTTTTCAAGTGCCACTAAGGTCAGCAAAGAACTGGTGTTAAGCCATTCTGTGATTAGCAGAGTCTCTGAGTGAGTGATGGCCTGACTGCCAGAAATCTACAGGAAGGTTACTAGAGGTTTAAACACAGCTGTAGGGAGAGGCCCCATGAACTGTGTTCCTCTCTTTTTGCTTAGTCCTAAAAGGAAGAGAAAGAGTGAAAGCCAAAACCAAAAAAAAAACAAAAAACATCTGATAATGCAGTTCTGAGGTCAAGACTTAATGTGAGAAACTGAAATCCACCTTCAAAGCCCTGGATGGGTAATTAAAGCCAGTGACAGAAGGCGAGCCTTCCCAACGCAGAGAAGGACTCTTAAAATGACTCTTCAGCCCCTGAGCCAACCACACAAAAAAGGCGGATCTCAGAGGTACTGGGGCAGGCGCTGGGGAGTCAGAAGCCAGCCCCGGGGGGCGGGCAGCGAAGGAGGACGGGGAGCCAGGCAGAGGGACCAATATCTTCTCAGCTCACCATCATCTGTGTATAACTGTGTGTTCCTTAGATGGCTTTTTCTTTTTGAAATTATGAAAGTATGATAACACATTTATAGGAGACCTAGAAAATACAGAACAAAGTTCCACTATGGTGGAACTTAAATATAGTTCCTATATGTAACTTACATATAGTTCTACTATATATTACAGTTTTTTCAGTAGATAAATTAAGATTTTTAGTTGGAGTTTCAATATCAAACTCTCAAAAATTAATAGAATGTCACGTTCCCACAGACTGTAAACCAGGAGACACTGGAACATATCCAGGGACATAAAACAAGGTGCAAAAATTTCATGGTCTAAAGGTACTGCAATTGTATAGTCTGTTCTCTTACCACTGTGGAATTATGTTAGAAATCAATACTTTGATGGCTTTTTTTGTTTTAATTTGCACACAGCATATCTGGGTGTCACTGACTTATAGTACTATATGAATATAGGAGCCGTATTCAGATATGATCTGATAACTTTTCAGCTGTACTCCACAGAGCAAGGTGCTCAGTGCCCCAGGCAGCTTTGGGCAGTCAGGAATTCCAGATTGAATAGACAGAGAGTCAAAAAGCCTTGATGAGACTGCTGGCTCTCTGCTCAGCTCCCAGATACTTCCACATCTTGACGGCAGGTACGCATTAGAAAGTACACTTGATCAGAATCAAAGTACTGCACCTTTGTTGCAACATCAAAAGACAGCGCTAAGTCGTGTCTGACTCTTGCGATTCCATGAACTGTAGCCTGCCAGGCTCCTCTGTCCATGGGATTTTCCAGGCAAGAATACTGGAGTGGATTGCCATTTCCTTCTCCAGGGGAGCTTTCCAACCCAGGAATTGAACTCAGGTCTCCTACATTGCGGGCAGATGCTCAAAGCCAATATCAAAAGCAGAAACAGTTCTAACTACAAGAGCTATTTCCCATCCCAAGTAGGAAGACCAAGCAGGTAGCTGGCAGAATTGTTTCTGGTTCAATTACGTTTCTGTTCTTATCACCTGGCACTATTACACACAGCTACTTATGAATGAAATCAGTGCCTTAAGGAGGCCATGGCTCCAACCCCAACCACCAACTGCTCTGGTGGGGGAAGAAATGTCATTAAATTCAAGAGTTAAGTTTCTGATGATCCCATATACTCCGTACAAGGAAGTGCTCTATTCAAAGGCAGCAATGGATGACAAGCCCCCGCATCCTGAGAGACAGCTCGTATGCAGCAGACATCTGGGTGTAAATGACCAACAGGAAGATGACTCCTAGGACTCCCATTTCTCTTAATAACCTTTCCCTGCTCTTGAACTCTTCTGAGTCCCCCTAACAGCATTTCAGGGCTCAGGCTGACTCTGTGGAACCCAGCTCTAAGGGCAATAAAGGGCATCCTTGCACGGCAGCACGTAACACAGGAGGTGGCGGTGGTTGTTTCGTTGCTAAGTCGTGTCTGACTCTTTGTGACCCCATGGACTGTAGCCTGCCAGTCTCTGTCCATGGGATTTCCCAGGCAAGGATATTGGAATGGGTTGCCACTTCCTCCTCCAGGGGATCTTCCCGACCTAGGGACTGAACCTGCATCTCCTGCATCGGCAAGCAGATTCTTTACCGCTGAGACACCAGGGAAGCCCAACATAGGAAGAATCCAGGCTAAAGCCGTCCAGTGCTAAAGGACCCTCAGGGAGGCCCATGACCACTGCCCAGGCTGACTTACAGCACAAACAGGTCTTCTTCACAAGGGTTATAATCTTCTTCCACCTCCTGGGAATATAACAGCATCTGCCTGTCGGGAAGGAGACAAGCATCAGCTTCTGGCACAGCTACAAGGGCCCCAGGCCCTGGGCTAGGTCACTGGACAGGCATCTGCATGGGTCACTACCTCCCAGAAAGGAGGCTGAAAACCCAGAGCAATAACCCCATTGCTGCCCTGGCCAAAGGCAGGGAGAGAAGGGGCAGCACAGGGCTTGGAGCCCAGGGCTGGGCCTGACCCTGGGTAATCCAGGATGAGTGACAGCCTTTCCTAATTGTCATGCAATTGGGGTGAGGCCATGAAGCCATTTATCTCACCACTGACAGCAAGTGCTGCCTCCGGCTTCACAGATTCTAGAGGCCACCGAAAAGGAGTCAGCCCAGGCATGCCTGCTACCCATCAATATAGCTGGGGAGCTTCCTCAACCCCCTGCTCCCTGGGCAGATAGGCAAAAACGTGCACAGAGGGAAGGGGCGGCAGGCAGGGGGGCTGAACCGGAGCCCCTCGGGTGTCTGGACGAGGGCAGCTCCCCTTCCCCCAGCCCCACCTCTGCTCGTTGAGCCGCCGGTACTTCTCCCGGTCGGCGCTGTTGATTTTCAGCAGCGGCTGCAGGTGGTCATGGTGGGTCTTCACGTTCTGGTTGTCCACATAGACGTCGTAGAGCTCCCGCTTCTCCTCGAAAATCTTCTCCGTGGTGCCTGCGGGAGCCGGGGTTCAGGAGGCGGGGACCCCCCGCAGGGTGGCCCTACAGGGAACCAGGGCCCCCGGGGGGCCTCAGGGATGCGCGGGCAGGATGGGGTGGGCCGCGTACTCACAGGCCACATAAGACACCTCTACCTCCAGGCTCTCGATGTCGGCCACGTTCACGTAGAAGAAAGGCTTGGACTCGGGCACGGTGCCCCCGATGCCAGGCAGGGAGACGTTGGCCAGGCAGCAGCAGCAGTACACTGGCGGGACAGCGGAGGTGAGGGCGCCTGGGGTCCCCCCTCCCAGCCTGCTCCCCACCTCCTGAGCTGCCAGGATCACCAGGGTGGTCCACTCAGACACGGCTCAGTCTTCCTCTCGGGAGATCTTGCTTAGGACGTGGTACTGGTGACCTTGCCCCTTCTCAGAACCCTTGCCCAGGGCAACCCCTGCCTCTCCTGGTCCCCTCCCCTCTTCTGACTGCGCCCCTCGGCCTCCTCTGGCTCACCTCCCGGGCCAGCATCTTCCACACTGACATATCCCTCCTGATTCACACTCTCCCCAAGTGATGGCACAGATAGCCCGGCCTGTCCCCCAAGGTCCTGGCCCAACTAGACCACTGCCTAGCGTCCACCTCGAGAAGGTCTCAGAGCAGCACACACATGTACTGTCCAAGTGGACTCCATCACACCGCCCCCCACCTGTTCCTCCTCAGTTCCCCTGCTGGTGGCCTACAGTCCTTGTCATCCTAGACTCTTCCACCCTGACCTCTCACACACATCAGAACCTTACAACCCAATCTGACACCAGCCTCTGCCAGGTTTCTCTCTTTATATCTGGAATCCATTCTCTCTGCTTTAATCCAGGCCCTGCTGTCTCTCCAGACGACTCATCTGCCACCCGATCCATCTTCCCTATATCAATCCAACCGCGGCCCTCCAGGGCATCAAACCAGTGAGCCCCTGATACAGATCAATCCCTCTGATCTTGGTCAACAATGGAAAGAATGGGGCGGTTTCTGTCGCAGGGAGCTTGGGCAGAGTCCCTGACTTTGGCTTCTAGTTACCTCTATAGCATACAACGCCCACTGGAGGGGGAGAAAATATCAAAATGCGCTTTCGAAGTAAGGCAAATTTCCAAAGGATGAGGATCTGTTCGCCAAAGAACTTAATAAACTGAGACATGCAGCCAGCTGGGTGTGTGATCTGAAAAAATTAACACAGGTGGGTGAGGGGGAGGGAGGAATAGCTTGTTAGAAATATTGTGAAAAATATTCAATACAAGTGTGTGCTAACCACCCCTCCCCACCAAAAATAACCCAAGGTATAACTAAACAGATACACTCAGGGATGGTTACTTCTACATAAAACGGTATTTTTCACTTTGAAAGTCTTATCTTTAAACCAGAATTCTATCATTCAGCAGCTCCCCGGATGCACCTAAGTGAGAGTTTAGGATCATTAACTACTTCACCTGGGGAAGCGATTCAGAGGAAGAGAAGCTGGATTGTAATATTTGACTCTCTTCGGGTGACGAACACCTTAGTGAGACCGTTCAGCTCCCAAAGTGACTTAAGCACAGGGAGGAAGGAAAGGATGAGCCAACTGTCCTAGGTGACACCCCAAATGTACAGGACCCAGCTCCCGTGCGAGGTGACATGTGGGAACAGGTTACAGGTTACCCCACTGGTACAAGGACTCCCAGCACCTAACCCCACCCCAGCATCTAACCCCACCCACCTATACCTAACCCCACCCCTGTACCTAACCCACTCCCTGCACCTAACCCACCCCCCTGCACCTAACCCACCCCCCTGACCCTAACCCCACCCCTCTGCACCTAACCCCACCCCTACACCTAACCCCACCCCCTACACCTAACCCCACCCACCTATACCTAACCCCACCCCTCTGCATCTAACCCCACCCCCCTACACCTAACCCACCCCCCTGCACCTAATCTCAACCCCCTGCACCTAACCCCACCCACCTATGCCTAACCCCACCCCTCTGCATCTAACCCCACCCCCTACACCTAACCCCACCCTCTACACCTAACCCACCCCCCTGCACCTAATCTCAACCCCCTGCACCTAAACCCCTCCTCCCTGTGCCTAACCCCACCCTCTACACCTAACCCCACCCCCACACCTAACCCACCCCCTGCACCTAATCTCGCCCCCCTGCACCTAACCCCACCCCTGTACCTAACCCACCCCCCTGCACCTAATCTCAACCTCCTGCACCTAACCCCACCCCCCTGCACCTAACCCCACCCTCTACACCTAACTCCACCCTCACACCTAACCCCACCCCCTGCACCTAAACCCCACCTCCCTGTGCCTAACCCCACCCTCTACACCTAACCCCACCCCCACACCTAACCCCACCCCCACACCTAACCCCACCCCTGTACCTAACCCACCCCCCTGCACCTAATCTCAACCCCCTGCACCTAACCCCACCCTTGCACCTAACCCCACCCCCCTGCACCTAACCCCACCCTCTACACCTAACCCCACCCCCACACCTAACCCCACCCTCTACACCTAACCCCACCCCCACACCTAACCCCACCCCCTGCACCTAAACCCCACCTCCCTATGCCTAACCCCACCCTCTACACCTAACCTCATCCCCTGCACCTAACCCCACCCCGGCACCTAACCCACCCCCCTGCACCTAATCTCACCTCCCTACACCTAACCCCACCCTCTACACCTAACTCCACCCCCCTGTACCCAACCCCACCCTTGCACCTAACCCCACCCCCCTGCATCTAACCCCACCCTCTGCATCTAACTCCACCCCCCTGCACCTAAACCCCACCTCCCTGTGCCTAACCCCACCCTCTGCACCTAATTCTACCCCCTGCACCTAACTGGATTGGAGACGGAAATGGCAACCCACTCCAGTATTCTTGCCTGGAGAATCCCAGGGACGGGGGAGCCTGGTGGGCTGCCGTCTATGGGGTCGCACAGAGTCGGACACGACTGAAGCGACTTAGCAGCAGCAGCAGCACCTAACTCCAACCCCTGCACCTAACCCCATTCCCATACCTAACCCCACCCCCTTGTCCCAACTCCACCCTCGCCTGCTCCCAGTGCTGGATGCCAGGGCCCCTCAACTCTGAGGGTCGCCTCCCAGGCGGGCAGAGGAGCCAAGACATATTCCAGGGGCAACTGCATGAGCTCTGTCTGACCCAGGGAAAGTCGGAGGCCAGGGTTCTGCTCTGCCCTTTACTGACAGGGAGACCTCAGGAAAACCAGCCCACGTTTCTGGTTCACTTTCTTTACCTGTAAAATGGGGATATATCATCACATCCCTCATATGGCTAGAAGGACCACTTGAGAAAAATAGTGTGCAACACTTGGCACATGGGAACGCTACATGACACAGCTGTCACTGACAAGACACCAGCCTTCAAGCCAAGTGCTTTGTGAATGTTTTGGAAGGTCACTTCCAGGACAAAGTGTGTAGTTTACAAGCCAGTGGAAGAAGCAGATACATAAGCACTTAAACACCAGCCTGATGAGAGCTGTGATGAAAGGGGCAGGGGGCTGCAGCAGGGTGTAGAAAGGCCCTGAGGTATGAGAACAAGCTGCTTTCTGGGAGCCACAAGTAGCTGGGGCATTGGGCAGGGCCTGTGCCAGGGCAAACGGGCAGCAGCCCAGCGAGGGGGTCTTCTCTCTGCTGAGACGCAGCCCTAGGCTGCACCCCGACTGCATGATACAACAGACTTCTGTGCTTTCATCTCAACACATTTCTCTTCTCTTGGCCTTGAAGCTTTTACAGAGAACCTTCTTTTCTGGTCTTGCACAGTTCCTACCTTTGTTTCTTCTTACTCCCTAATTGTCACTAATTGTAGGTCCCTCAGATTCACACTTCATCCCTCATATTCCACTTTCATCCCCCTAGGAAATCCATCCACTCCTGGGGCTCAGTCCCCCGACTTCTCTCTCTCACTTCCTTATTTCCTGGGGGAGCATTTACTAGCTGTTGTCGGACCTCTCAGAGAGGTCTCCATCAATCCTGCCTTCCTCTCACCTTCCAGGTTTTTCTTTCCCTCTACTTAGATCTGACCTGTACTTTATAAGTTTATTTTAAAATTTTCTTTATACATCTGTTCACTTTGTGAAAAATTCATTGACCTATAAACTTACAGCTTTTCAACCAGTTGCAACAAATGTTATATTTCAATAGAAAGGTTACATAACAATTTCTTCATATGTACACATATGTGATATATTTGAATAGGCTATCAAATATACCGTGTTAATTAGTAGTCATTTTTTTCCCCTGGTCTTTTCCTCTTTTACATATATAAGCATTGTCCCTCCAAACCCACCTCACCCCAAGGTAATATGTGTTAATAACCTACATCACACCCATCCTTTTTTTCCCCATGTTCATGTATGTATGTGGATATGGATACATTTATGTATGTGGATACATGTTTGTATATATGTTCATGTATGTATATGGATATATATACATGTTTGCACATACCCAAGGCAGCGATTATTTTACAAAAGTGATAACATCATATACAGTTTTCAGCTCTTTGCTATTCTCTCACAATACCTCTAGTAGAGCATCCTTTGTCAACTGCTTATGCTCTAATTCATTATTCCGAATGGCGGTGTAATATACGGAGCATTCTATTTGTCTACCACTCTGAACAATATTGAATTAAACATGCTCATACAGACATCATGACACTCTGGTGGTTTACAGATAGAAGACAGATCCTAAGGAGTGGGACTGTCAGATCAAAGGGTGCAATATTTTGAATTTTAATAAAGCACTAACAAATTGGTTTTTTAAAAGAAGACTGTTCACATTTCTACCTGCAACCTATTAAGGCACCCTGTCCCCTTCATCTCCCAGGGTTTAACAAGTCTGCTAATGAGCTGCCCACAATAAGGCAAAAAACAGAGGCGATTTCCCTTTTTCTCCCTCTGGTCCCCTTCTTGGCCTCTTGGGGAGAAGAATCTAGGGCACTGAGGTCAGATGCTGGTCACCTCCCTGTGGGTTTGGAGACAGCCTTGAACTCAGAAGGAAAAAGAGGGTCAGAGTTGGGAGTGAAGAGAAAGAAAGTAGGTTTTCATCAATACAGGCCTGGAACTGCCCTAATGATCCTCTGACAGCTTCTTAGTTATTGCCTCGCAGCACAAGCCCGGGAAATCTTCAAACTACATTCCCTGGACTCTTATGCCAGGTGGCCACCCGTTAGGTTCTACCAATGGGGGGCAGTGACTGGAGACTGGAGGGCAGGAAGAAGCTTCTAGTTTCAGGGTCCAGCTTCTGCTGGTATTTCTCCAGGAGCAGAGGACACCTCCATTCTAGACTCCAGCTATTCCTGGCATCCCTGGCCCTAGGCAAGCCCTGCCCCCCCTGGTGGGGGTCCAGCATGCCCAGGGGCACCGTGCCTCCCTAAGCGGTCTGAGAACCACCTCCGCAGAGCCACTCCTCCAAGCTCCTGCAGTTCAGATGTCACTTCCCGTCACTTTCCCCTTTGTTACTCCAGCCCTGGGAATGCATGGCAGGCAGCCTCTAAAAGCCCAGTTACACCACCAACCCCTCCCCCACTCATTGGTTATCTACTGCCTTATGCAATCCCCTTTTCCACCCGAGTAACTTGCTTTTAACCACCAGAATACAGCAACACTAGAGTGCTGTGACTTCCACAATTAATACAACGGATTGTGACTTCCACCTTGCCAGCAGACTTGTTCACGGATTGGCTTTGATGAAGGAAGCCATCATGTTGGGGTGACCCAACATGTTTGCTTACAGTCCAACAGCCCTCAAGGAACTCAATCCTCCCAACAACCATGTGAACTCACAAGTGGATATTCCCCCAGTTGAGCTGTCAGCTAAGCCCCCAATCGTGAGGGACACCTTGACTGCAGTCTTGCAGAGGACCCAGCAAAGCCTGGATCCCTGACTCACAGAAACTGAGAGATGTGTCTCAGCTGGTAAAGAATCCACCTGCGATATGGGAGACCTGGGTTCGACCCCTGAGTTGGGAAGATCCCCTGGAGAAGGGAAAGGCTACCCACTCCAATATTCTGGCCTGGAGAATTCCACAGACTATATAGTCCATGGGGTCACAAAGAGTTGGACATGACTGAGTGACTTTCACTGTTTTAAACCATTAATTTGAGGGCAACTTGTGATGCAGCAACAGATAACTAATATAGGGTGGTAGCCACTGTCTGTATTTCTAGTGTTTAGGTTATTTGGTTACCTCTCTGTGCCTTTGGTTTTCCAATTCCTGTATTAGCGATTCTCTGTATTGAATCAGTTTGAAATACCTGGCATAGTTTGTGTTTTCCTAACGAGACCTTAACTGGTACTTATTCAGGTTCAAATACCATGGTCTAACAGTTAAGGTTCTTTCCAATCTGATTGCAACCTATTTTTCCACTTTTTCCACTGGCCAGATGACACTGATATTCATCACAGTCAAACCAGTCTTCTCACGCTCATGAACCGGCCCTGTGATTTCTCATGCACATCCCCACAAGGCAATGGAGTGGGAGGGACTGAGCACTGGCCTTGGCACCAGGCCTGTGTTTTATCCTGGCTCTATCTCCTACTAGTTGTAAGGCCTTAAGCAAGTCACTGAACCTTTAAAAACCTCAGTTGGTTTATCTGTAAAACATGGATTAAAAAAAAATCCACTTTAAAGAGTGCTGCAACAGATACAGATAAAGAGTCAGTGGAACGTCTAACTCACAGAAGGTGTTGACAGAGTGCTGGACCATGGCCCCCACTGTGGCTCGTGCCTTCCCTCAGCCTGGAATTAGCATCCCTCACTTTCTCCCAGTTAAATACCTCAAATGCCTCTTCCAAGATGCCTTCTCCTAGTCCTCTCAAACTCATGGTATAATTTCTCTACCAGGGAGCCTGAAATTTCCACTGAAGTATCTTGTGGCCACCTGTAGGGGAGGGGAGAGGGGATGGAGGAGGAAGATGGGGTGGAGGAGGAGGGAGGGGGTTAGAGGAGGAGAGGGGGTGGAAGATGGGGATGGGGGAGGGGATGGAGGGGGGAGAGGAGGAGGTGGACAAGGAAAGGGATGCAGGAGGAGTAGGGGGACGGAGGAGGAAGTGGATGGAGGAGGGGGAGGGAGGGGGAGGAGGGGGAGGGAGGAGGAGGAGGGGGACAGAGGAGGGGGAGGGAGGAGGAGGAAGGGGAGGGGGAGGGAGGAGGAGGAGGGGGATGGAGGAGGAGGAGAGGGATGGAGGAGGAGGAGGGGAACGGAAGAGGAGGATGGGGATGGAGGAGGAGGGGGACGAGTAGGGGGATGGAGGAGAAGATGGACAAGGAAGAGGATGGAGGAGGGGGAGGGGGATGGAGGAGGAGGAGGGGGATGGAGGAGGAGGAGGGGAACGGAAGAGGAGGATGGGGATGGAGGAGGGGGACGAGTAGGGGGATGGAGGAGGAGATGGATGAGGAAGAGGATGGAGGAGGGGGAGGGAGGAGGAGGGGGACGGAGGAGGGGGAGGGGGATGGAGGAGGAGGAGGGGAACGGAAGAGGAGGATGGGGATGGAGGAGGGGGACGAGTAGGGGGATGGAGGAGGAGATGGAAGAGGATGGAGGAGGAGGGGGAGGGAGGATGAGGGGGAGGAAGGGGAGGGGGAGGGGGGAGGAAGGAGGAGGGGGAGGAGGAGGGGGGATGGAGGAGGAAGAGGAGGGGGATGAAGAGGGAGGAGGGGAAAGGAGGAGGGGAGGGAGGAGGAGGTGGACATGGAGAAGGAGGGGGATGAGGAGGTGGGGGATGAGAAGTAGGGGGATGGAAGAGGGGGACAGAGGAGAAGGAGGGGGATGGAGGAAGGGGATGGAGGAGGAGGAAGGGGATGGAGGAGCAGGGGGACGGAGGAGGAGGGGGACAGGGGAGGAGGAGGGGGGACAGAGGAGGAGGGGGAGGGAGACAGAGGAGGAGGGGGATGGAGGAGGGGGATGGAGGAGGAGGAGGAAGGGGATGGAGGAGGAGGGGGATGGAGAAGGAGGAGGAAGGGGAAGGAGGAGGGGGTGGAAGATGGGCATGGAGGAGGGGATGGAGGGGGGAGAGGAGGAGGTGGACAAGGAAGGGGATGCAGGAGGAGTAGGGGGATGGAGGAGGAAGTGGATGGAGGAGGGGGAGGGAGAAGGAGAGGGAGAGAGGAGGAGGAGGGGGTTGGAGGAGGAGGAGGGGGAGGGAGGAGGAGGGGGAGGGAGGAGGAGGGGGAGGAAGGAGGAGGGGGAGGAAGGAGGAGGGGGAGGAAGGAGGAGGGGGAGGAAGGAGGAGGGGGAGGAAGGAGGAGGGGGAGGGGGATGGAGGAGGAGGGGGAGGGAGGGGTGGAGGAGGAGGAGGGGATGGAGGAGGAGGAGGGGGATGGAGGAGGAGGGGGAGGGAGGAGGGGGAGGGGGTGGAGGGGGGAGGAAGGAGGAGGGGGAGGGGGTGGAGGAGGAGGGGAGGAAGGAGGAGGGGGAGGGGGTGGAGGAGGAGGGGGGGATGGAGGAGGAGGAGGGGAACGGAAGAGGAGGAGGGGAACGGAAGAGGAGGATGGGGATGGAGGAGGGGGACGAGTAGGGGGATGGAGGAGGAGATGGACGAGGAAGAGGATGGAGGAGGGGGAGGGAGGAGGAGGGGGACGGTGGAGGAGGAGGATGGAGGAGGAGGAGGATGGAGGAGGAGGAGGGGAACGGAAGAGGAGGATGGGGATGGAGGAGGGGGATGGAGGAGGAGATGGACGAGGAAGAGGATGGAGGAGGGGGAGGGAGGAGGAGGGAGGGGGAGGAGGAGGGAGGGGGAGGAGGAGGGAGGGGGAGGAGGGGAATGGAAGAGGAGGATGGGGATGGAGGAGGGGGGCGAGTAGGGGGATGGAGGAGGAGATGGACGAGGAAGAGGATGGAGGAGGAGGGGGAGAGAGGAGGAGGAGGGGAATGGAGGGGGAGGAGGGGGAGGGAGGAGGGGGAGGGAGGAGGAGGTGGACATGGAGAAGGAGGGGGATGAGGAGGTGGGGGATGAGAAGTAGGGGGATGGAGGAGGGGGACAGAGGAGAAGGAGGGGGATGGAGGAAGGGGATGGAGGAGGAGGAAGGGGATGGAGGAGGAGGAAGGGGATGGAGGAGGAGGAAGGGAATGGAGGAGGAGGAAGGGGATGGAGGAGGAGGAAGGGGATGGAGGAGGAGGAAGGGGATGGAGGAGGAGGGGGACAGAGGAGGAGGAGGGGGGACAGAGGAGGAGGGGGAGGGGGATGGAGGAGGAGGAAGGGGATGGAGGAGGAGGAAGGGGATGGAGGAGGAGGGGGACAGAGGAGGAAGAGGGGGGACAGAGGAGGAGGGGGAGGGGGACAGAGGAGGAGGGGGATGGAGGAGGGGGATGGAGGAGGAGGAGGGGGACGGAGAAGGAGGAGGAAGGGGATGGAGGAGGAGGAAGGGGATGGAGGAGGGGGATGGAGGAGGAGGAAGCGGACAAGGAGGGGGAGGGCAGAGCTGGGGGAGGAGGGAAAGGCTCTTTGTACCCTCCCAACACCTAACACTTGCTTGGGTCTTCTGTTAATGGTAAATAAACATATTCTAGTACAAAGTACTTCAGAAAAAATACACAATAAAGTAATATCAAAAATATGGTAACTAAGAAATATCTTAACTGTTCAAACTCTTCATTGAACTCAAATGTCTGCCTTTAAAACCGAAGCAATCACAAGAATCAGATCCACTTGTCGCCCCCAGTAGTCACCACAACTGGGCCCTCCATATGGCTTTGCACCACCATTACGTAAGTGTTAGAAAGCGTATTGTTTAAGATAACTTGCCTTATGTTTTAAATAAGAACCAAATGCTGAGGTTACAATCCTATTCTATCAAAAGCAGACTTTGGGCACTAGCCCAAGACACAAATTTCCTTATTCATGAAAACAATAATCAGCAACTACTGTCCACAGACCCAAGCCCGGGACTGTGTGAGACTTTGGCTGACCTACCTTCATCTCGGGGTACATGTATCGGTGGATGGAAGGCAGCCAGTAGACGGGGGGCAGGCTGCCACCTCTCCCCGGGCCGGCGTGGAGCACCCCCTTCTTGTCCTCATAGAAGGCAGCCAGATGAGAGTAATGACCCGGGGTCTCCAGCTGGTGTCTGCACGAGACACAGGCACAGTGAGATTGGCTGTGACTGCAGCCCTGCCACTCACTCCCCGGCCCCAGGGGCAGCAATACTTGGGGTGGGAGAGGGCAAAAGCCTGGATAAACTAAAAGCCTCCCTTCCAGAGGTTGCCTAGGACACTTCCTTCGATGTTACAAGCTCCTTAGCAAAAGCTCTAAGATACGCTCTGAAACTCCCCGACAGTGCTGTGGACACAAGCTCCTTCTTGTGGGAAACAGGAGGAATTAACAGACTATAACTAATGTCCATTGTTCTGGAGCGAAGGATGCTTCCCAGAGAATGGCTGTTGGTGATGAGAAGGGGAAACTTGGAAGACCAGATTCCCTGCTTAAAAGCTGCTCTTTGTTTAGAAAGCAAGTTCGTCTTCTTGCTTTGCTGTTGTGAAAGAATAAGAAGGTTGTGAAGAAGGTTGTGTGTTGTGAAGAATAAGACGTACTCAACGTCTCAAATAACGGAAAACAACTACTGGAGGTCACGAAGGGCTTATGTCTGAACCAAGTAATAAAGAGCACAGGACCTTTTCTCTCCCAACCCTATCCTGCACAGGTGGCAGAGACTTGGCTGTGGGTAATTCTGTCAACTGATCCCAAAGCCAAGAAAGCTGTATTAAGGCCCTAGACCATACGGTCCATGGAGAATCCAATCCTGCCTTTGGGTCAAGCACAGGAGGACCATGGGTACCATTTTGGAACTATGTTTAATGAAAGTGTAATAGAGGCTGAATTTAAAATGAGGTCATGATCTAGTATGACTGGTGTCTTTGTTTTTTATTTGTTGGCCACACTGCACTGCATACAGGATCTTAGCACCCTGACCACGGATCAAACCTGTGCCCCCTTCAGTGGGAGTGTGGCATTTTAACTACTGCACCACCAGGAAAGTCCCAACTGGCATTTTTGTAAGAGGGGAAATCTGGATGCACAGACACACACACAAACACTGTGTGCAAGCAAAGGGTCGGAGTGATAAATCTACAAGCCAGGAACAGCCAAGACTGTCGGAAGCCAGGAGAGGAACAACGACCAGATTCTCTCTCAGAGCCCGGGAAGAAACCAAGCCTGCTGACACCTGGATTTTAGACTTCCAGCCTCCAGAACTGTGAGACAATACATTTCTGTTGTTCTCAGTCGCCTAGTTTGTGGTACTTTGTTACAGCAGCCTTAGGACACGAACAGAAGGAAAAAAAAAAAAAAAAATACTGAAACTTTTTTAGTCCATTTAAATTACCTTAGAACTCTACAATTTCCATCATACTGCAATGAAAGAGAATCAAAATAGAGCTTTACTGAGCCAGGGGAAGCTTCCCTAATTACAGCTGGTCCTGGCACAATGGTGACTGGAGGGCAATGCCCCCAGCCTGTCACTGCTGGCTTCGCCCAAACGCCATCACGCAACACTCAGATTCAAGATCTGCACTGTCCACCAGGTACCCTGCTGCTCCCCACCCATCTCTGCTCCAGAGGGACCAATGGCTTCTGATGTCAAGGCTACAGCTGCCACTTTTTCACTGTGAGAGCTCAGTGACATTACTGAACTTTCCAAAATCTGCTTTTCTTCCAGTAGATAGCAGTATCACCATAATATTATTGTGAGGTGTAAATGGAGCTGAGAAGAAAAAGTGCCTAGGACACTTTGGAATATATTTCAGCTTCTTGTAGAACACCTGGCAGGCTCCCCAGGTGGCACAGTGGTAAAGAATCCGCCTGCCAATGCGGGAGACATGGGTTTGATTCCTAGGTGGGAAGATGCCCTAGAGGAGGAAATGGCAACCCAGTCCAGTATTCTTGCCTAGGAAATCCCAAGGACAGAGGAGCCTGGCGGGCTACAGTCCACGGGGTTGCAAAGAGTCAGACACAACCGAGGGACTGAGCACAGCACACTAAACACTAGGCTTCTTCCTCCCTAGCACATGGGCAGAGTCCGGCCAGGTGCACAGGGAAGGCTTGGAAACTGTGGGGAAACAGAGGGAGATTCAGGGCAAGCCCTGGAAGAGACCTTTAGGCAAATTAACATTTTAAAAAGCAAAAAACAAAAAAAAATCACCAAGTACACCCCAAAAACCATTACTAAAATAAACTCCTCTCTGAGTGACAGTCTCTGCTTTGGTGGTTCCTACACTTTCACCTTTGCACAAGGAAGCAGCTGTGTGATGCAATAATAAATGACTTGGGTGTGTGTGCTTATAATCATTTCTGGTTTTCTTTTATTGTGCTGCACAGCATGTCAGATCTAGTTCCCTGGCCAGGGATCAAACCCACACCTCCTGCATTGGAAGTGTGGAATCTTAACCACTGGACCACCAGGGAAGTCCCTATAATCATTTCTTTCACTCTCACAAATGTTCACAGTCTAGACGGGAAATCCATGAGGGCTAAGCTGTGTCCAGCTATTCTGAGAAGATGGCAGACTTTAGACACCCTTCAAGGATATGTCACAGGGACAAAAGCTTGATTACTACAAAATAGCATGTAGACAATTAAGTTCAAGAGTAATTTTATTAGGACCTAATTTCCTTAAAAGGAACAGTGGGAAGCATTTTATTGTATTTTTAATACTATTATCTTGGCTATATTTTCTAGGTTCATTGTTTGCTGATTTGCTTCTCAATTAACGGTCTTACCTGTTTGACTCCATTAAACTCTATACTTGAACCAAGAGTCTAAAGAAAAGCTCACTACAAAGTTAGAATCTCTTACACTGAAAGGTAGTTTCAGAATCCTGTCCTCTGACAGCCTAAGATACCACTGGCTGATGGAACAGAATGAAGCAATGACATGGAGTATGGACACGGACACAGAAATAAATATAAATTAGCAGTTCCCAGATATGTGTTAAACAGCCGTTTTATGAAAGTCTCAAAATTTAAACACAATATAGATTTTGCAATGAGCAAGAATGATTATCAAACCGTAACACCAAGATAAACCAAAAAGTACTGAAACAAGCCTGAGAGTTTAGAAGACAAGCTGGGCTTCAAAGATGATTCAGGAGGGTGATCTGTACGAGGCTGAGATGAAGAAGCACAGGCCAAGCATCTGTGGGAACTGCCCAAGAGACACGACAACGTAAAAACGAGAGAGTAACTGGCAGAGTCTGTGCTACTGATCTGAGCCATGGTTCGGGGCCACATCAAGGATTCTTCCCAAGAACCAGAGACACCAGGTTGCTGCTTAGGCCCCCAGCCCCTTCACTAATATGACATAAGCTGTACGGCCACACCAACACTCACTGCGACTAACCCTGCCTTCCCCCAGCACACCGGGCCATCATGCGCCTAGTGTAAGCATCAGGGATACCTCTGCACAGCAATGACACTTCTTCACTCCTGACACTCATGACCGGTCTGAACCACTCTGTCTTCTGGCCTTGGAAGTAAAGAAAAACGGGCATTCCCGTTTGTCGCTGGTGCAGTACAACACGGTAGTATCTTTATGAAAGGTCACTTGAAATTTGTATAAAACTGTATACCCTGGATGTGCCCTTCAACGCAATGATTCCATTTCCAGGATCAAGGCCTAAAGATCTATATGTGGATACGAACAATCATTCGTAAGGATATTCATGTTCACGGTGGTGAAAAATAAGAACAACCTAAAAGTCCCCAAAACAGAGAAACAGGGACTTCCCTGGTGGTCCAGGGGTTAAGACTTCACCTTCCAGTACAGAGGGTGTGGGCTCGATCCCTGGTCGGGGAACTCAGATCCCACCTGACTCACCGAAAAACCAAAACATAAACGAGAATATTGTAACAAATTCAATAAAGACTATAAAAATGGTCCACATCAAAAAAAAATCTTAAAAATAAAACAGTGCAACAGTTGAATTGTGATACATCTATATATTGAAATGCTTGCGTGCTTTGCTCTGTCATTTCAGTCGTGTCCAGCTCCTTGTGACCCCCTGGACTGTAGCCCACCAGGCTCCTCTGTCCATGGGATTCTCCAGGCAAGAATACTGGAGTGGGTTGCCATTTCCTTCTCCAGGGCATCTTCCCCCAATGCTTCGAAACCACCAGAATGATGATAAGGGCTATTATTCATGAGACAGTAAAAGGTTAAATATCTTTCAGTTAGAAAATTTAGACACTGAGTGACCTCAATGTTCTTTTTGAAAAAATTAATATGTATGTACATATTTACACATTGGGAAAAGACCAGGAGGATATAAATGTTAACAGCAAATAGGTCTGGCTAGTGGGATCATGTTCATTTTTAACCCATTAGCCTTTGCCCATTTTTCAGTTTTCTGTAATAACTCTATGTTAATTTTCTATTTAGTCTTTTTAAACTTTTCAATATGGAAAATTTCAAACATACACAAAAAGTAGAAAGAAGAGAATAATAGGCCCCATTATCCACCACTTAGTTTCAACAACAGTCAATATTTGATCAATATGGTTTTTACAGCTATACTTTATCCTCCCCAATGCCCATCACTCTTTTTCCTGAAATGTTTTAAAGCAGATCCCTTATAACATTTTACCCATAAATACATCAGTATGCATCTCTAACTAATAAAATGTCTTAAAAATACTGTAACTACCATGTCATTATCTTACCCAACAAAATTAATAATAATGCCTTTAACACAAACTAATACGCAGTCCACTTTCAAATTATATCAACTATCCCCTAAATGTTATTTTATAGTTCATCATTGCTATCATGAGCTAAGCAAGATCAAAAATGTGATTATGTGTTTAAGTCCCTTTTATTTTATAACATGCCCTCTTCATTTTTCTAACTAATCCTTTAAAATTATAAAATAGTTCCCCAATATCTTCTGATTAATAAAAACGAATCACAGAAAAGACTAACTAGGGAGACAGAGAAGTCAAGAGTTGTGGATAAAATATGAACAAAAAAAGGTTAGGATATCATACATAAAAATAAATATAAAACATAGATTCAGTATTTTAAAACATCAAGTCTAGTTAATTTTTATAGAGGTCATTGCTACAATCATGTGTTATCCCTGGCCACACCTGGGCTTTTATCACTATGCTTTCTCTTTTCCTCATACATTCTCATGCAAGTCCTTCTCACGTGTTACCTGAGCTCTCTTTAATCATCATCAAGCTGGAAAACCTTTCTAGTTATGATTCAAAATCTATAAGCCATAAAAAAAAGTATTGAATTCACTGAAGAAAAAAAGAAAATGAAGAAAAATCTGCACAACAAACAAAAAGGAATGTTAAAGACAGGTGACAGTGGCTTCCCTGGTGGCTCAGTGATCAAGAACCCGCCCGTCCAAACACTCTGACATAAACCACAGCAGGACTCGCTCTGACCCACCTCCCAGAGAAATGGAAAGAAAAGCAAAAATAAACAACTGGGACCTAACTAAACTTAAAGGCTTTTGCACAACGAAGGAGACTATAAGCAAGGCGAAAAGACACCCTTCAGAATGGGAGAAGATAATAGAAAATGAAACAACTGACAAAGAATTAATCTCAAAAATATACAAGCAGCTCCTGCAGCTCAATTCCACAAAAATAAGTGACCCAATCAAAAAATGGGCCAAAGAACTAAACAGACATTGCTCCAAAGAAGACATCCAGATGGCTAACAAACACATGAAAAGATGCTCAACATCACTCATTATCAGAGAAATGCAAATCAAAACCACAATGAGGTACCATCTCACGCAGGTCAGAATGGCTGCTATCCAAAAGTCTACAAGCAATAAATGCTGGAGAGGGTGTGGAGAAAAGGGAACCCTCTGACATTGTTGGTAGGAATGCAAACTAGTACAGCCACTATGGAGAACAGTGTGGAGATTCCTTAAAAGCAAGAAATAGAACTGCCATATGACCCAGCAATCCCACTGCTGGGCATACACACCGAGGAAAACAGAATTGAAAGAGACGCGTGTACCCCAATGTTCATCACAGCACTGTTTACAATAGCCAGGACATGGAAGCAGCCTAGATGTCCATCGGCAGATTAATGGATAAGAAAGCTGTGGTACATATACACAATGGAATATTACTCAACTTTTAAAAAGAATGCATTTGAATCAGTTCTAATGAGGTGGATGAAACTGGAGCCTATTATACAGAGCGAAGTAAGTCAGAAAAACACCAATACAGTATATTAACACACATATATGGAATTTGAAAGATGGTAACGATGACTCTATATGCGAGACAGCAAAAGAGACACAGATGTGAAGAACAGACTGTTGGACTCCATAGGAGAAGGCGAGGGTGGGATGATTTGAGAGAATAGCATTGAAACATGTATATTATCATATGTGAAATAGATCGCCAGTCCAGGTTCAATGCATGAGGCAGGGTGATCAGGGCCAGTGCACTGGGATGACCCTGAGGGATGGGATGGGGAGGGAGGTGGGAGGGGGGTTCAGGATGGTGGACACATGTACACCCATGGCTGATTCATGTGAATGTATGGCAACAACCACCACAATATTGTAAAGTAATTAGCCTCCAATTAAAATTAAAAAATAAATAAAAGATTGTTACCATGCCAAAAAAAAAAAAAGAATCCACCTGTCAATGTAGGAGACATGGGTTTGATCCCTGATCTGGGAGGATCCTACATACCATGGAGCACCAAACCCCATGTGCCACAAATATGGAGCCTGTGCTCTGGAGTCCAGGAGCTGCAACTGCTGAAGCCACCCACCCTCGAGCCTGTTCTCTGCATCAAGAGAAGCCACTGCAGTGAGAAGCCTGTACACCCCAACTAGCCAGCAACCCCCACTCTCAGCAACTAGAGAAAAGCCCAAGCAGCAACAAAGACCTGCTGCTGCTGCTGCTAAGTCGCTTCAGTCGTGTCCGACTCTGTGCGACCCCATAGATGGCAGCCCACCAGGCTCCGCCGTCCCTGGAATTCTCCAGGCAAGAATACTGGAGTGGGCTGCCATTTCCTTCTCCAGTGCATGAAAGAGAAAAGTGAAAGTGAAGTCGCTCAGTCATGTCCGACTCTTCTCGACCCCATGGACTGCAGCCCACCAGGCCCCTCCGTCCATGAGATTTTCCAGGCAAGAGTACTGGAGTGGGTTGCCATTTCCTTCTCCACAACAAAGACCTAGCACAGCCTAAATAAACAGATAATTTTTTAATAGAGACAAATGACAAAGTGGAAAAATATTTTCCATTTATATCACAAAGAAAAACTCCCCATATTATACGAAGAACTAGAAATTAATAAGAAAAGACCAATGACCAAAAAATAATGTAGCAAAGGCTAGGAACAGTGCACGGAAAAAGAAATGTAAATGCCTCAAGCACATATAAAGGTGCTTGCCCTACTTCTGAGAAAAATGTAAATTTATAATGTGTTTTATGGGTTTCCCTGGTGGCTCAGACGGCAAAGAATCTGCCTGCAATGCAGGAGATATGGGTTTGATCCCTGGTCCGGGAAGATACACTGGAGAAGGGAATGGCAACCCACTCCAGTACTCTTGCCTAGGAAATCCCATGGACAGACAGGAGCCTGGTGGGCTACAGTCCGTGGGGGTCACAAAAAGTCGGACACGACTTAGTGACTGAACTGAAGATACCCAATAAAGCAAGCATGGTTCTTTTGTAATACAACTGTGAGAAACAGTGAAGAAGGTCTCTGTGTACGAATATGAAAAGATCTCCCAGATACATTGTTGAATGAACAAGGCAAGGTGCAGATAACATGTATGATATGCTACCTTTTGTATGAAAGGGGGAAAATAAGAACGTACATTTGTATATGCACAAACACGGGCTTAGGAAAAATGCATGGGAAATAAGCAGTGATGACCGGGATTACTGGATGGATGTGAGAACTCAGTGAACACTTTGCTTTTTAATGCCAGTGGTTGATACTGCCACTCTCTTCTTCCCTTAGTAATAGAACCTTTCAGATTTTAGCTGACCACATGACCAGCCAGTTAAAAACCCCATTTCCTAGACTGTCTTGCTGCTAGGTGGGGCTAGTAACTAAAACCTGGCCAATGAAACGTGGGCAGAAGTTATATGTTCAATTTCTAGGATTCCTGCATTTTTCCCCCTCCAGCAGCCTGGGACACCACCTGCTAACAGTGAATCACTTTTTACCATGTGAGTGAGGACAATATTCTAGGAGATGGCAGGATACAAAACAGAAAGGCTTGGGTCCCAAAATGACCCAGTGGAACAAAGTCTACCACACCAGACTACTTCCCTCTCTCTGGAATTATCATGCCAGAAAAGTTGTACTTCTGTCTCCAGACCTGTCACTGTATTTTGGGTCTCTTTTTTACAGCAACTTAGCCTGGACTTGAGCTAAAGTAGAAAATGATATTTAGATATGAGTTTCCATGATCAACAATAGTGCATTGGCTTAGCAGCTGGCAAGGGAAAATGGTAAGAAAATAAAAATTGCAGACTGACAAGCTGGTAATCCTTGTTATTACTGCAGCAAAAAAACTTTGCTAGAACGTCAATAACTTATAAGACAAGCCATGTGTCATCTGAACTTGTGCCTTTAGGGCAAACAGTGAGAAACAGAGTACTGACGGATCCTTGACGTTTTTAATGAGCCTCTACAAGAGTTAAGACGAAAATAAGCAAGAACCGGTCAGCAGGCAAGCAGAAATAAATAGAACATAAGGGTGTACATTCTGAGTTCCACAATATGAATTAGTGAGATTCAAAACATTTGGGACCCAATGGGACTGGAAAAACCAATTTCTCTGGACCCGAAAAGCAGGAGGTAAGAATTTCTCTCAAAGCCTCCAAGAAATTCTCCAGTTAAGTATTCTCAGCCAGACATGAGTGTCAGTTCATTTATAAAGATCAGATTTAGGCTACAGTCTCAAGACAGTTGCCATTAAAATGAGGCAAAGACGGGTTGGCCACGAGCAAAGACCAGTAACTACTCCACAGTCCACTGCCTTAACAGCTCAGACCCAGAAGAGATGTTTGGCAGTGGATATTTTTACCCGGAACTGACTGGAAGCAAACAGACCAGAAGCCTGCTGAGTTTCTGAGGGGTCTGGACTGCCGCATGCTTGGCCTGTATAAGCCCGGGACTTTTCTTATCCCTTAAGGAAATCACTAGACTTCCAGACCTACACCAGCAGGAAACACGTTCTTAAGCTATGCAGCTTTCTCCAAAGTTCTCCAAAGCTTGATTTAAAAGCCTTTATAGTGGGAAACAGATCAAGAACCCCCTAGAAGGCAAAGAAGGGGAGCCATGGAGGGAAATGGACAAGGGGATTCTAGTGAGCAGACCAAGGTGCAGCCAGGAGCTACTGCTCTGTGACTACAGGACGTCTCTGCCATCCCTGCTGGGCAGAATTCCATCATCGTTATGATCTACTGACCGCTCGTATTTCTCATTCTTTTTCAAACAGGATTTTGTATTATGGCTCCTACTCTCTCTTCTATGTTGCACTTGGGAGGTGGGGAGTGGAGGACTGTTTTTTCACAGCTTTTCAGAATAAGAGGAACCATGTCCTGATTGCCTCGTATCACACAGAAACCTGAGATTGTAGACGGCCAACACTCTGATGTCTCAGGATGGAGGGGATGTGCTCTGTGTGTGGGAAGAGTGCACACAGACACTTGGGTTGCCAGGGGGGCAAACTGAAGCAGGGGCTGCTAAAATCTCCCCTAAAACCATTCTTCCTGTACAGAAAAGGAGCCCCTAGTTTTAACTGGTCACAAGGCCACCCAATTAGAGACGACCTTCCCCAGTTCCTTTGCTGTCAGGTGTCTTTGTGATTGAAGACTTGACCGTGGGTTACGAGAAGTTATGTATGGAAATTCTGGCGTTTCCCTCCTACCTGTGGGCGGCAATGCAGACCTAATGGTGGTGAGAAGGACATCTGAGAACACAAAAATCTCTCCTAGGATCTGGCAGAATAATAAGAGAAGCAGTGTGGGCCCCGAATGATTGTGGGGACAGTAGGCTGCCCACCCTGACCACCTGCCTACTTCTAGACCATTCCATGGAGAAGAATCTTCTGTCTTATTTGAACCAGTGTATTTCAGGGCCTCTGTTACCACCGTTTAGCCAGGACTCTAACTAACATAATACCTCCTTATAATTTTGGACTTTTGAACCATGAGAATGTATTCCCTCCTTGGGAAATTAATTTTTCAAAAGGAGTAATAATTTTTTTCAAGTGTCAAGATCTCAATAAAAATGTTCGTTTCCTCAGTATTACTTCTGAGACACAAAACTGAGGAAATATTTCACATACAGAAAAACATATATCACAGCTCCAAAATGTAGAGGAGCAGTTAAAAAAAATTAGAAATATGCCAACTGCTCAGCCACAAGGAGTAACGGAGTAGATTCATGGGACAGCTCTAACATTCTACAGCTATTAAAATAATCATCAGGGACTTCCCTGGTGGTCCAGTCATTATGAATCCACCCGCCAATGCAGGGGACATGGGTTCGATCCCTGCTCCAGGAAGATCCCATATGCTGTGGAACAACTAAGCCCATGTACCACAACTACAGAGCCTGTGCTCTAGAGCCTGTGAGCCACAGCTTCTGAGCCCACATGCCACAACTACTAAAGCCCTCACGCCCAAGAGCCTGTGCTCCTCGACAGGAGAAGCCACCGCAATGAGAAGCCCGTGCATCACACCCAGAGGGTAGGCCCTGCTCGCCGCAACCAGAGAAAGCCCAAGCACAGCGAAGGAGACCCAGTGCAGTCAGAGGTGAATAAATAATTTTTTTAAACCATCAAAATGAAACATACACAGGACAATGACAAGAAAACCTGAGCATAACCGGTGTTCCTGAAGAAAGAAAAATGTAGAGGAAAAGTTGAGTTTTTCATGGTAGAAGAAAAGGTTCCTGAAATTAAAAGTCATGTCTCTAGATCAAAAAGGAAGAACTATTCCAGGAAAAAAACAAACAAACAAACAAACAGTTCAGAAACATCACAGATAAAGAATCTATAGGGACCTAGACCAAAGAGACTTTTCTGAAACTACCAATATCAGAAGATAGCAGAGCAATATTTACAGCATCCTGAGAAGAAAAAAGAAAAGATATAAGAATCATATACCCAGCCAAGAGTAAAGGGAAAAGACCAACCCCATCAAGCATGCAAGATTTCAGAGGAGGCAGCACCCATGATCCTTTTATGACAAAAAAAGTGCTTGATGGCAAAATCCAACCAACCAAGAAACGTATCAGGAGCTCAGCAAGTCACCGTTAAGCCCTGGATGTGGTTGTAAACATATAAATGAGACTTAAGAATCATGGGCATTATGATTACAGAACTAAATGTAATAAACCTCATAATATATAAAGGTTAAGAAAAACAGTAGAGGAGGAGTTCTGGGGAAAAGTATAAGATAACTGACTGTCTGCACCTAAAATACAACCTAAAAACACCAATGACACCTACACAGATTTGTACACTTTATTGTATATACGCCATTTCTCATTAAGAATAATACTGTATCTTTATGTTTTTCAGAGTCTTTTGTCTTAACTTGGGAGGAATATTCCAAGAAAGAATACATCTTACCGTGAAAAAAATATTCACTTAAAGTTTGACAATTCCTTCAGTTTCACTTACTCTTTTCCTCTGATACATACAAATACATTCAACCAATCCTACTTTTGTAAAATTATGTTTTTTAGAAGACATTCACTGAATATTGACAATGGATATCTCATCTTACTGAGTGCTAAGATTTGGGAGAATTTTAAAAATTCATTTGTACTTTTAACTAATTTTTAAATAATAAACACTTTCCCCACAAACTACATTTCATATTCTTTCAAAGATGATCAAGAAAGTTAGGTCAAAAATTAAAATAATGATAAATTTTAAAAGGATAGGATGTAAAAGTATGTATATTGTATGGTGCCAAGTATATAAAAAATTTTTTAAAGTACACACACACACACACACACACACACACACACAAACAGAAAAGAGGCAAATGTGCTAAAATTTTAACAGTGCTTCTGGGATTAGTGATAGATTTCTTCCTCAAAAATGTGAAATAAAATTAGGTTACTCACATGATGGGAAAAAATATGAAATATTAACAGTTTTGCAGCTTCTGTTAAAAATTCCCTTCCTGTTAATCCTCTCCCATGATAACGATTACTCCAAATAATAAATGATTAGGTCTTAAAAGAGTTGAGAGTGGGAGTTGGAAGGGAGGTTTAAGAGAGAGGGGACGTATGTATACCTATGGCTGATTCATGCTGATGTATGGCAGAAACTAACACAATATGGAGAACAATTATCTTTTGATTAAAAATAAATTTTTTAAAAAGTTGAATGCCTATTTGCCTGGGGCAAAGAGGTCATAATTGTGGTTGAGGGGAAGCAAAGATCACTGTACATGTCAACAAACTGATTAAACAAAACTGATGATAGTGTTAAAATAAATTGAAAGCAAAATCTACCCTAGCTTTCAATCGAGTATGAAGGATCAGTACGCAGGACGCTGGCTGAAACGCAAAGACCACCGCGGGAAGCGTGAACCGCGGCCACGGAAGTTCTGAGAGAGGCACCTGCTGCTCTGATCGATGCACGCCCTTTACCCCGAGGGCTCATCACCGACGGCCCACCGCCTCCCGCCCCGTCTGGGGGCCACGCACCGAACTTGGTTCTCCAGAAAGTGCATGTGCCGGTACAGCAGGGTGTAGGATGGAGACAGGATGCCCACGGACTTCATCCGGGCGCCACGCTCCAGCTCGCTCTCCACCGGCATGTTGGCGAAGCAGGCCAGGCCGAAGAAGGGCCCCTTCCGGAAATAGCTAAAAGAGACCCAATACGTAGCATAGCTCAAAATCAGAAATTTTGTTTGTTTTTTTAGCTTGAGAGGCGTGCTAAGTCGCTTCAGTCGTGTTCAACTCTTTGCGACTCCATGGACTGTAGCCTGCCAGGCTCCTCTGTCCATGGGGATTCTCCAGGCAAGGATACTGGAGTGGGTTGCATGCCCTCCTCCAGGGGATCCTCGGGACCCAGGGATGGAACCCGCATCTCTTATGTCTCCTGCATTGGCAGGCAGGTTCTTTGCCAGTAGGACCACCTGGGAATCCCTGGAGAGGCGTCCCAAATAGAAGATGTAACTGTGTCCAGGGCTCTACATGAGAAAATTCAGCCTGAGAAAAACGTTTTTTAAAATCTCAGGGGGACAATGAGCCCAAGCCATTCAACTTTACAGATGGGACAATCAAGGCTCAAAAAAAAAACTGGAACTCACTAAGGGTCGTCCCGCTGGAGCCAGGACTTGCTCTCTGCAAAGCCTGCTGTTTAGCTGCCCTTGACCCCAGATCAACTGCCTGTGACCATGACCCTTCTTTCCTGCATACCAGCTGACTTGATGTGTGACCTCTGTTTCATTAGCATAAACTGTGTTGATTCTCTCCTCGCTTCCTGAGTCTCAGATGTTTTTAATAGAACATTTGACCAGAGCTGTCATTTGATTTCCTTCCCCTTTCTCACATTTGTGCCTGTCATGGTTTCAGCCCAATGAGAAGATGAAAGCAACTCCATCACCCTTTCGTTCTAGTTGCTCCTCACAAGAATCGTAATCACACAGGACTACAAACTGGCCTTACTTAAAGCTGAAATTTCAAGTGTTAGCACATACATGTCTTGAGTTAACCCAAATGGAACCAAAAGTCTATTCTGTCATTAAAGCCAAACCTCAAGCGAGGATCAATCATTTCTTAGAAAAGGTGAGAACCTCTATGGCAGGAGTTCTTAACGTTTCCGGGTCACGAGAACCTAACGAAAGCTTGGGAGCTTCTTGTTACAAAACTGATATAAAAACACAAACCGGTACATATATTTTCAGGGCATTTACACACACTTCCTGAAGATGCCCTGATGACAGCTCTTATTCTCTGGGGAAAGCAGAAGAAGAGAGGAAACGGTGCACCAGACTGACAATCAGCACCACTTACATGAAATCAGACTGAATTTTATGGGATCCGCTGGCCATAGACTTGAACTCCACGCCTTCAAGGTCAATATCTTGGGGTAAGCACCATTCCACCATGTTTCCTGCGAGGAAGGGAAGATACAAGTTTAAAACAGACAAAATCATTCAAAGGGCTCAGTGCAGGGCCAAGCGCATGTGGCTTCCAAGTAAATGAACTGCTGACTCAGCCACGAAAATGCAGGCTCATCCCTCCACCAGCCACAGGCTGGCAGAGTGCCTGAGTCATCAGGCCAGGAGATGGGCCCTGAAGGCACCTCTGGTCTCTGCCTTTGAATGAACACAGTTCTTCCTAGCGAGGCTGCTGGCTTTGCTTCTGCCATTCTGCTTGGCCACCTCCCAATCTCCTTTCTGTTGTAGCCTCACTTCTAGGTGCATGCTTTCACCCTCTACCTCCATTTCCTGGTCTCATACTCTCTCCTTAACCCCTCAAGATCCTGCTTCCATCTTGCTTTTCTATAGCCACTAGCAGGATCTTTAGTTGCAGCATACGGATCTAGTTGCCCAGCCAGGGGTAAAACCTGGGCCCCCTGCACTGGGAGTGCAGTCTTATCTGCTGAACCACCGGGAAGTCCCCCAAACTCTTTTCAATTCAAATTTTCATTGGTTTCATTGTGGCATTTGATAATTCCTCAAAAACCTCTCCCATTTTTTCCTTGACTCCCATGATAGAACACTATCTTGGTTCTTTTCCTTCTTCTCTGGTCAGTGTAGCTCTGCTGCCTTCCCTAACTCTCCTCCCTCCTCAAATGAGGCTCTTTTCCAAGGTCCAGACACCAGTTCTTTGCTTCCAGAATTTAAGGGCTCATTCACTCATCCCTAATTACCGAGTTTCTACTGAGCCAGACATTGGAGCTATAAGTCAAATAAGACATAGTCCCTGAACTCAAACAGATTAGATTCCAGGGCTAGATAAAGAGATAAACAAGGAGTCTGGTGATTACAGTTCTGGAGGTGTTATGTTAAATTCTATGGCAGAGTATAATATGGGATTTTAGAATGTAGCAATGACAAGCCTCCATCAGATTGAGAGAATCAGAGAATTTCACAAGACCAGTGTTTCCTAGAGGTTTGAGAGGACACTACAGAATATGCCCTGCTGTTTTCTTGCATATTCAAAATTTTTCCAAATAAAAATACTAAGATACTTGTAAAGATTTCACTTTAGAACAAACTCCTCATCAACATGCTGCTGCTGCTGCTAAGTCGCTTCAGTCGTGTCCGACTCTGTGCGACCCCATAGATGGCAGCCCACCAGGCTCCTCTGTCTCTGGGATTCTCCAGGCAAGAATACTGGAGTGGGTTGCCATTTCCTTCTCCAATGCATGCATGCATGCTCATCAACATGGCAAACCCTAATTTCCCAGGCAAGAGAAATACCATTAACAATTCCAGACAACAATGCTTTTCAGATAACTGTTTGGGGCATCAGAGGTCCACCTGTATACAACCCAGGCTCTGAACAGGGCAGACATCACAGGGACTCAGCTTATCCTAAGGCCCCCTTTCAAGTAGTTTATTTTCAAGAGAGGAATAATAAACCCCAACGATGAGCTAAAACACAAAGCATGGAAAAGGGAGTTATGATTTCACACAACAGAAAAGCTAGACCAATGTTGTATCTGTCAGAGTTAAAGACAAGAAAAAGCATGCTGGATGCTGAACGAGGGGTAAACATGGGGAGAAAGGTAAGGTTTCCAGCACCAAGGTCCCCCGACATGCCTGTCTTTCCTCTTAGCATCCATGTCTACTGTCTCTTTAGTCCAGTGGCTTCCACCCTGTGTCATGCCTCAGGAAACCCAGGAAACTTACAAACGTGCTGAGACCCACTCCAAATCTACACCATCTACTCCAAATCTATGATCTGTGCCACATGGTTGCCTCTGCTGATGAGCCTCCTATGTACAAGGTCCCAATTCTTTTTTGAAATAATATATATTTATTTGGCTGCACCAGGTCTTAGTTGCAGCATACAGGATCTTCGATCTTTGATGCGGCATGAAGGGTCTCTAATTGCGGCGTGTGGGATCTAGTTCCCCAACCAGGGATCGAACCTGGGCCCCCTGCATTGGGAGCACAGAGTCTTGGCCACTGGACCACCAGGGAAGTCCCCAGGGTCCTGACCCTGCATGATGGCAACAGATGTCCAGCTGAGGAGAGGGTCAGCCTGCAATGACCCTCTAGTAGACTCTGTCCTCTCACTTATCTGCTTCTTCTAGTATCTGCTGCCTTGTTCCGCGCCCCCAAGCCACTCCGTACGAGGGTTCAACTCGCTCTAACTTAATTCCCTTCCTCTAATCCAGCATGTCCACCAGCACTCAATGACTTGTTAAAATGTTAATGCACCCGCGCTGAAGGATAAGTTTAGAAAAGTGCACAGATCAGAACTATGCGACACAGTGAGTTTTCCCAGCATGAACATACCTGGGTGAGCAGAACCCAGACCAAGAAGCAACAGAGCAGAAGCCCCTCCGAGTCGCTAACCCTCTCTCACGGCTGACTGTTATCCTGACTTCAAATGAGCTTTGCTGTTTTTGAAATTTACATAAATGCAAACATCATTTGTATTCGTGTCTTTTTTTGCTCCATATTTTTTGCAAGATTCATCCATGGGGATGCATATAGCTATAATTTGTTGATTTATTATTTCCATTCCATGCTAGTGACACAACTTACTTATCTACTTAACTGTTGACGCACACTTAGCTTATTTCTTATTTGAAGGCATTAGAAACAGCATTGCTGTAAACAATTCCATACGTGTCATCTGGTGACTCCACACGCAGTAGCTTTGTAACGCATGACCCGGCTGGGCTAATACAAATTTCTCAGAATTCCCTTCTTTGTACGTTTCCAGTTGAGACTGGCAAGGGGAAGTGAAGCGGTAGCCATATTATGTTTGTGTGGGAAGGTCAGTGAGGGAGCTTCAGGTAAGCTGATACCTGTTGTTGCTTATCTTGTAGGCTCATCACACTTTGGTGGGGGTGGGGGGGCACCAGGTCTGCTGCTGATGGACCCACTTTCCCTGGATCCTCTTTTGGCTTCTGACTCACACCCCAGGTATGTGCTTAGTTCCACAATGAAGGGCATCAGCATCATCAGGTCAGGACACCAGGTCATTAGAACTGGAGGCAATGACAGACTGACTTGTTGTTCCCACCCACTCTCATGAGTTCCCGCTTATTCTTCTTTTCAAATTTCTTCTAACTGCTTTACTCAAGAGACCTCCAGCTCCACAATCCAATACAAAGACAGCAGCCTTATGCAGACTATCTACCCAGCTCCCACAAATGCACAAGATCAAGTCTCTGCAATAAATCCCTTTATTTATCTCCAGTGGTTCTGTTTCTTTGACTAATCCTTGATTTTGACACAATGTGCACATGTTTCTGTTGATGAAATCCCTGGGAGTGAAAGTCTTGTAAAAATGTTTGCATTGATGCAAACTAAGAAAAAACTTCAAAAATTCCCAAAGCAGTGTTTCTCAAAGCTTAGGGCTTCAGCAAATATACATATATATATAAAGGGAGTTTTCAGGTTAAACAAAGACAGACACGTTCTTCTACTGCAGACCTTCTCAGAGCCTTTTTATGTTATTCTGCATTATGAATATCTATGAGATCAATACCATGCTTAAGGTTCCAAAATTATTCTGCTGGTAAATCTATTTTTAAGTAGCATCTTAAGGGTTCAATCTTACAGAAGGCTTTTTTTTTTTTTAAGAAATACTAGTATATAAGGGGCTGCAAGTTAACCCTTAGTACATATCACTCCACCTTTCTTATAGGGAATAAAACTTATTCTTAGCACGGCATATGGTCTTCCAAATGATGACTATGTTTCTCTGTACCTTCTTGTAAATAGGTATGGCTACACAAGTAAATTCTGGCTAATGGGATCTAGACAGAAATGAGGTGTGTCTTTCTAAAACATGCCTTAAAAGAAAGGCGTATGCTGCTCCCTTCTTCCATTCTATTGCCTGGCATGTGGATGTAGAGACAAGCCATCTTGCATCATACAGGTGAGGGCATCAGCCCACATATCACAGAGGGGATGATGGAGCAATAGCCAGCATGAGTTTAGGTCCCTGGATGACCTCATGGATCTGAGCCAGCACTCTAGCCCTAGACCACTGACTTCCTGTTAAGTAAAAGCTAAACTTTTATCTTGATTAAGTCACTGTTAATTTGGGTCTTTGGTATTCATCTTTTCTGGTGGCTCAGTTGGTAAAGAATCCGCCTGCCAATGTGGAAGACGTGGGTTCAATCCCTGGGTTGGGAGATCCCCTGGAGAAGGAAATGACAACCCACTCCAGTATTCTTGCCTGGGAAATCCCATGAACAGAGAAACTTGGCAGGCTACAGTCCACGGGGTCACAAAGAGTCAGACATGAATAAGCAACTGAGCACGCACACTTCTGGTATTCATGGCCAAACATATATCTTAATATATGTTAATACATATATTAATACAGCTTATACAGCTTAATACAGCTGATCTGAAGAATAAAGCCCCCAATTCCTCAGCCTGGTTCTCAAAGTTTCTTTCTTATTCCTCTGTGCCTGGCCAACCCTCACTGTACAGAAATTGAAAGAATCAGATGAAGGCAATGACACCCTGTTAGTTGCATCCTTCACTGCTAGATGGATGCAAGCCCCTCTGGGTTGGGAAGGAAGGTCCATCAGGGTCAAGCTGAATCACAGAATGGAGTATGCACTCCAGGACACCACTCTGGGAATGGTTCTTTATCCCACAGAAAGAACATTTCTGCTGACATACTCCTTGAATGAAAGGCAAGTAGATAAATCTACTATGGCCCTCATCCCAGCCTAATACAATCATTGTCTTAGCTGTCTGTCTCCCCAGGAGACTGGACTTCTTAAAGGCAGGAACTCTGCTTGTTTATCTTTATATCCCAACAGAGCACAGTGCTTAGCATATGACAGGATGAACATTAAAAAGAAACAAAAACAAAAACCCAGCTTTACTGAGGACAAGCGTGATTTTAAAAAGCTAGTGGTAATGATAATGTGGTTTTTTAAAAACATTTTTTTTTTAATGTGGGACTGTTTTTAAAGTCTTTATTGAATATGTTACAACATTGCTTCTGTTTTATGTTTTGGTTTTTTGGCTGCAAGGCATGTGTGGTCTTAGCTTAGCTCCCAGACCAGAGATAGAACCTGCAGCCCCTGCATTGGAAGGTGAAGTCTTATCCAATAGATCACCAGGGAAGTCCTAGATATTGTAGTTAGGTAGAAAAATGTCCTTTTTCTTAGGACGTTTATACTGAAAGGAGTGAAATCATGTCTGCATTTAGTTTCAAAAGGTTGAGGAAGAGTTTATATCTGCATTTAGTCAGTTCTGATACAATGCTTGCTGAATTTGTGTCAGTTGATATATATTGAGAATAATGTGCACACAGGGAATTTCATATTTGCTAATGCTATAGATTCAATGTGATCTCAATGAAAACCCCAGTAAGCTATTTGTGGATATTGACAAGTTAATTCTAAAGTTTACTTGGAAAGGCACAAGGCTTAAATTAGCCAACACCATACTGAAGAGAACTAACACTACCTGATTCTAAGACTGACTATAAATCTACAGGAATCCAGACAATGTGGTATTGGCACAAATACATCAATGGAACCGAATAGACAGCTCCAAAATATACCCACATGAATACAATCAACTGATCTTTGCCAAAGGAGCTAAGGTCATAAAATGGGAAAAAAGATAGTCTTTTCAACAAGTGGTGTTAGAACAACTGGACATCCACATGCAAAAAACGAATTCAGACACAGACCTTACACTTTACACAACAATTAACTCAATATGAATAGTATGCTTAAATGTAAAATACAAAATTATAAAACTTCTAGAATATAGGAGAAAATCTAGGTGACTTGACTTTGGGTTTAGCAATATTTTTAGATACAACACCAAAAGCATCATCCACCAAAAAAAAATTGGTTAGTTGTACTTCATTAAAAGTAAAAACGTCTCATCTATGAGAGATGCTATTAAGAGAATAAAAAGACAAACTAATTATGGAGCAAAATATCTGTAAAAATATATCTGATAAAGGCTTAAATCCAAATACACAAAGAACTCTTAAAACTCAACAATAAGAAAACTCAATTCAAGAAATGGACAAAAGATCTAAGTAGACATCTCACCAAAGAAGATATGCAGATGGCAAACACACACATGAAAACCTGCTCAATATCGCGTCATCAAGGAACCGCCAATTAAAATAACGAGATCCGATTACACACCTATTAGAATGGTCAAAATCCAAGGGCTTCTTCCCTGGTGGCTCAGACTGTAAAGAATCCTCCTGCAATGCAGGAGACCTGGGTTCAGTCCCTGGGTTGGGAAGATCCCCTGGAGGAGGAAATGGCAACCTACTCCAGTATTCTTGCCTGGAGAATCCCCATGGACAGAGGAGCCTGGCAGGCTACAGTCCATGGGGTCACAAAGAGTTGGACACGACTGAGTCACTAAGCACACACAGAATGGTCAAAATCCAAAATGCTGACAATACCAAATACTGACTAGGATGTGGATCAACAGGAAACCTCGTCTGCTGCTGGTGGGAGTGCAAAATGGTACAGCCACTTAGAATAACAGTTTGACAGTTTAGTTTACAAAATTAAATATATGTGTATCACACAATCCAGCAATCATGTTCCTTCGTATTTATCCAATGAGTTGAAAACTTATGTCCACACAAAAGCCTGTACATTAATGTTTACAACAGCTTTACTTACAATTGCCAACAACTGGAAGCAACCAAAATGTCCTTCAAAAAGGTGAATGGATTGAAAAATTGTGGAATATCCATATAAGAAACACAGTGCTGTGCTTAGTCACTCAGTCGTGTCCAACTCTTTGCGACCCCATGAACCTTAGCTTGCCAGGCTCCTCTGTCCATGGGGATTCTCCAGTCAAGAATACTGGAGTAGGTTGCCATGCCCTCCTCCAAGGGTTCTTCCCAACCCAGGAATTGAACCCAGGTCTCCCGCATTGCAGGCGGATTCTTAACCATCTGAGTCAACAAAACACTATTCAACAACAAAAGGAAATGAGCCACCAAGCCACACAAAGGCATGGAGGGAACTTCTTAAAAGCATATTGCTAAGTGAAAGAAGCCAGTCTGAAAAAGATATTTTCTGTATAATCCTAACTATATGACATTTTCACATTCCAGGATGTCTGGCTCTAGGTGAGTGATCACACCATCATGATTATCTGGGTCGTGAAGATCTTTTTTGTACAGTTCTTCTGTGTATTCTTGCCACCTCTTCTTCATATCTTCTGCTTCTGTTAGGTCCATACCATTTCTGTCCTTTATTGAGCCTATCTTTGCATGAAATGTTCCTTTGGTATCTCTAATTTTCTTGAAGAGATCGCTAGTCTTTCCCAATCTGTTGTTTTCCTCTATTTCTTTGCACTGATCGCTGAGGAAGGCTTTCTTATCTCTCCTTGCTATTCTTTGGAACTCTGCATTCAGATGGGAATATCTTTCCTTTTCTTTTCGCTTCTCTTCTCTTCCCAGCTATCTGTAAGGCCTCTTCAGACAGCCATTTTGCTTTTTTGCATTTCTTTTCCATGGGGATGGACTTAATCCCTGTCTCCTGTACAATGTCACAAACCTCTGTCCATAGTCCATCAGGCACTCTATCAGATCTAGTCCCTTAAATCTATTTGTCACTTCTACTGTATACTCATAAGGGATTTGATCTAGGTCATACTTGAATGGACTAGTGGTTTTCCCTACTTTCTTCAATTTAAGTCTGAATTTGGCAATAAGCAGTTCATGATCTGAGCCACAGTCTGCTCCCGGTCTTGTTTTTGCTGACTGTATAGAGCTTCTCCATCTTTGGCTGCAAAGAATATAATCAATCTGATTTTGGTGTTGACCATCTGGTGATGTCCACGTGTAGAGTCTTCTCTTGTGTTGTTGGAAGAGGGTGTTTGCTATGATCAGTGTGTTCTCTCAGCAAAACTCTATTAGCCTTTGCCCTGCTTCATTCTGTACTCCAAGGCCAAATTTGCCTGTTACACCAGATGTTTCCTGACTTCCTACTTTTGCATTCCAGTCCCCTATAATGAAAAGGACAACACTAGAAAGCATCACTACAAACAAAGCTAGTGGAGGTGATGGAATTCTAGTTGAGCTATTTCAAATCCTGAAAGATGATCCTATGAAAGTGCTGCACTCGATATGCCAGCAAATTTGGAAAACTCAGCAGTGGCCACAGGACTGGAAAAGGTCAGTTTTCATTCCAATCCCAAAGAAAGGCAATGCCAAAGAATGCTCAAACTACTGCACAATTGCACTCATCTCACATGCTAGTAAAGTAATGCTCAAAATTCTCCAAGCCAGGCTTCAGCAATACATGAACTGTGAATTTCCAGATGTTCAAGCTGGTTTTAGAAAAGGCAGAGGAACCAGAGATCAAATTGCCAATATCTGCTGGATCATCGAAAAAGCAAGAGAGTTCCAGAAAAACATCTATTTCTGCTTTATTGACTATGCCAAAGCCTTTGACTGTGTGGATCACAATAAACTGTGGAAAATTCTGAAAGAGATGGGAATACCAGACCATCTGACCTGTCTCTTGAGAAACCTGTATGCAGGTCAGGAAGCAACAGTTACAACTGGACATGGAACAACAGACTGGTTCCAAATAAGAAAAGGAGTACGTCAAGGCTGTATATTGTCACCCTGCTTATTTAACTTATATGCAGAGTACATTATGAGAAACGCTGGGCTGGAAGAAACACAAGCTGGAATCAAGATTTCCGGGAGAAATATCAATAACCTCACATATGCAGATGACACCACCCTTATGGCAAAAGTGAAGAAGAACCAAAGAGCCTCTTGATGAAAGGGAAAGAGGAGAGTGAAAAAGTTGGCTTAAAGCTCAACGTTCACAAATCTAAGATCATGGCATCTGGTCCCATCACTTCATGGGAAATAGATGGGGAAACAGTGGAAACAGTGTCAGACTTTATTTTTGGGGGCTCCAAAATCACTGCTGATGGTGATTGCAGCCATGAAATTAAAAGACGCTTACTCCTTGGAAGGTTATGGCCAACCTAGATAGCATATTTAAAAGCAGAGACATTACTTTGCCAACAAAAGTCCGTCTAGTCAAGGCTATGGTTTTTCCAGTGGTCATGTATGGATGTGAGAGTTGGACGGAGAAGAAAGCTGAGCACCGCAGAATTGATGCTTTTGAACTGTGGTGTTGGAGAAGACTCTTGAGAGTCCCTTGCACTGCAAGGAGATCCAGTCAATCCATCCTAAAGGAGATCAGTCCTGGGTGTTCATTGGAAGGACTGATGTTGAAGCTGAAACTCCAATACTTTGGCCACCTCATGCGAAGAGTTGACTCATTGGAAAAGACCCTAATGCTGGGTAGGATTGGGGGCAGGAGGAGAAGGGGACGACAGAGGATGAGATGGTTGGATGGCATCACCAACTCGATGGACATGGGTTTGGGTAGACTCCGGGAGTTGGTGATGGACAGGGAGGCCTGGCGTGCTGCAATTCATGGGGTCGCAAAGAGTCGGACACGACTGAGCGACTCAACTGAACTGTACTGATATGACATTTTGGAAAGGAAAAACTACACATGGTAAAAAAGATCAGGGGGTAACCAGGGATGAATAACCAGAGCACAGAGGATTTTTAGGGCAGTAAAATTATTCTGTATGATACTGTTATGGTAGATAACCTAACACTGTGCATTTTTCAAAACCCATAGAAAGTACAACACAAAGAATGAACCCCAATGAAACTATGAACTTCAGTTAATAATAATGTATGAATATTGGTTCAACAATTGTAACAAATATGCCATACTAATGCAAGATGTCAATAACAGGTAATATAGGTGGGTGGGTAAGGGAAGAGGGCATATGATATGGAAATTCTGTATTTTCTGCTTAATTTGCCTATAAGCCTAAAATTGTTAAAAATAAAATGTATTAATTAAATGAACTTATCTAGGTTAATTATCCTAGGGGTAGAAACAATATTGTGGTTAGGCAGGGTAGTGGCCTTTTTCTTAGGAGATTTATACTTAAGTATTTAGAAATGAAATGCCATGATGCCTGCAAGTTCCTTTCAAATAGTTCAGAAAAAAAGTATATCTATACATCCTCAGTTCTGCTATAATGCTGGCTGAATTTGTTCCAAAGCAATTGACATATTAACAGTTTCATCACAGAGAATTTCATGTGTGCTGACACCTGATTTTGATCTCAAGGATTACAATGTGCATACAGAAAACTGCACCCAGCTGCAGAAATATACAAGATGAATCCCAACACAACACTCAAACCCCTGCCTGTTACCTCAGTTCACCATGTGTGTTCTGAGCCACATTTACCTCCTCTAGTGTTACAACTTTCCATCCAAATTCACAAAGCCCTTTTCCACTGCTTCATAACTCACAAGTTCCACCCTTCCAACAGCCACCTTTGTAAACAAACCATACGTCTTTTTTTTTTTTTTAGAGGGCCATATTTAAAGTAGTGATGTATTTCTTAACTATTTAGTATATGTACAGTCCTCCTACCACTTTTTATTATGTTCTGATCTTTAAAGTGTTACTCACAAGGTTTTTAAGTGTTGTGCCCCTCACCCCATCTTCCCCATAAGCCCTGTGGTTTTTACTGCAGGATTTGCTTAGCACAGTGGTTTTTAGAAATGCATATTTCACATCATGGTGGAACTGACTTTACAAGGATAAAGCAAATATGGCAAAATGTCAACAAACGGGAAGTGAAGGATATATCTTAAGTGAGGGATATACAGGTTTTTAAAATTTCCTAAGGTGTAAAAAAATTCAACATATGAGAGGGAAAGATGACAGAGTAGGACTTGAGCTTACCTCCTCTCACAAAAACACCAAAATCACAACTACCTGCTGAACAACTATCAACAAAAAAAGACTGGAACCTGTCAAAAGATACTCTGCATCCAAAGACAAAAGAAAAAGTTGCATCGAGATGTTCTTCCAAGGACAAACCAGGAAGAAATAGCAAATATGAACAGACTAATCACAAGTACTGAAATTGAAACTGTGATTTAAAAACTTCCAACAACAGAAGTCCAAGGCTAGATGACTTCACAGGTGAATTCTGTCAAACATTTAGAGATGAGTTAACATCTATCCTTATGAAACTCTTCCAAAAAACTGAGGAGAAAGGAACACTCCCAAACTCATTCTATTAGGCCACCATCACCTTGATACCAAAACCAGACAAAACCAACACAAAAAAGAAAATTACAGGCCAACATCACTGAGGAATACAAATGCAAAAATCCTCAACAAAATACTAGCAAACCAAATCCAACAACACATTAAAAAGGTCATACGCCATGATCAAGAGGGATTTATCCCAAGGATGCAAGGATTTTTCAATATCCACAAAACAATTAGTGTGATACACCATATTAACAAACTTAAGAATAAAAACCATATGATCATCTCAATAGATGCAGAGAAAGCTTTTGAAAAAATTCAACACCAGTTTATGATTAAAAAAAAAAAAAAAACAAAACACTCTCCAGAAAGTAGACACAGAGGGAACCTACCTCAACATAATAAAGGCCATATATGACAAACCGACAGCTAACATCATACTCAATGGTGAAAACATGAAAGCATTTCCTCTAAGATCAGGAACAAGACATGGATGTCTACTCTTCCCACTTTAATTCAACATAGCTTTGGAAGTCCTAGCCATGGCAAACAGGAAAAAAAGAAATAAAAGGAATCCAAACTGGAAAAGAAGTCAAACTGTCACTGTTTTCAAATGACATGATACCATACATGGAAGATCCTAAAGATGCTAGTAATAGCAGAAAACCACTACAGTTCATCAACGAATCCAGTAAGGTTACAAAATACATAATTAATACAGAAATCTCTTGCATTTCTATACATTAACAACAAAAGATCAGAGAAAGAAAATAAGGAAACAATTCTACTTACAATTGCATCAAAAAAAATAAAACACCTAGGAATAAACCTACATAAGGAGGCAAAAGATCTGCACTCTAAAAAACTATAAGATGCTAATGAAAGAAACTGAATATAACACAGGCAGATGCAAAGATATGCCATGTTCTTGGATTGGAAGAATCAATAATGTCAGGATGCTTTAATATCCAAGGCAATAAATAGATTCAATATAATCCCTATCAAATTACCAATGGCATTTTTCAACAAACATTTTTTTTTTAATTTGTATGAAAATACAGAAGGCCCTGAATAGCCAAAGCAATCCTGAGAAAGACGTATGGAGCTGGCTCCCTGACTTTAAACTACAAAGCTACACTAATCAAAACAGTATGCTACTGGCACAAAAATAGAAATATAGATCAATGGAAGCCCAGAAATAAACCCACACACCTATGGTCAATTAATCTAGGACAAAGAAGGCAAGAATGTACAATGGAGGAAAAGCAGGCTCTTCAATAAGTGTTGCTGGGAAAACTGGACAGCTACATGTAAAAGAATGAAATCAGAACATTCTCTAACACCATACACAAAAATAAACTCAAAATTGATTAAAGACCTACAGGTAAGGCCAGATACTATAAAACTCTTAGAGGAAAACATAGGCAGAACGCTCTTAGACATAAATCACAGTAATATCTTTTTGGATCCACCTCTGAGAGTAATGAAAATAAAAACAAAAATAAACAAACGGAACCTAATTAAACCTAAAAAAGCTTTTGCACAGCAAAGGAATCATAAACAAAATGAAAAGAGAACCCACACAATGGGAGAAAATATTTTCAAACAAAGTGACTGACAAGGAATTAATCTCCAAAATATACAAACAGTTCATGCAACTCAACATTAAAAAACAAACAGCCCAATCAAGAAGTGGGTGCTCAGTCGCTCAGTCGTGTCTGACTCTTTTCTACCCATGAACTGTAGCCTGCCAGACTCTGTCCATGGGATTTTCCAGGCAAGAACTGTAGAGCGGGTTTCCATTTCCTTCTCCAAAAAAGTGGGTGGAAGATCTAACTATGCATTTCTTCAAAGAAGACCTACAGATGGCCAATAAGCACACAAAAAGATGCTTAACATCACTAATCATCAGAGAAATGCATAGCAAAACTACAGTGAAGCACCACCTCACATCAGTCAGAATGGCCAACATCCAGAAGTCTACAAATAAATGCTGGAGAGGGTGTGAAGAAAAGGGAACCTTCCTATATTGTTGACAGGAAGGTAAACTGGTACACCCATTATGGACAACAGTATGGGGGTTTCTTAAAAAAAAAATACCTACCATATGATCCAGCAATCCGAGTTCTGGGCATATATCTGGAGAAAACGATAACTCAAAAAGATACGTGCACCCCAATGTTCACTGTAGCCCTATTTACAATGGCCAAGACAACCTAAATGTCCACGGACAGATGAATGGCTAAAGACGGTATGGTATGTATCAATATATACAATGAAATATTAGTCATAAAAAAGAATGAAATAATGCCACTTGCTGCAACATGAATGGACCTAGAGATTATCATACCAAGTGGATTAAGTCAGAGAAAGACTAATACCATATATTTATATGTGGAATCTAAGAAGATGACACAAACAAACTTATTTACAAAACAGAGACAGACTCATAGGCTTTGAAAACAAATTTATGATACCAAAGGGGAAAGGTGAGGAGGAGAGATAAATTAGGAGTTAGGTATTATCATATACAAACTACTATGTATGAAACAATCAACAAGGACCTACTGAATAGCACAGGGAACTCAATATTCTATAATAACCTATATGAGGAAAGAATCTGAAAAAGAATGGATATATGTATATACATAACAGAAGCACCTTGCTGTACATCTGAAACTAACAACACTGCAAATCAACTGTACCCCAGTATAAAAAAATTTTTTAAATGTATCCTATGAATTAAGGAACATAACTGAAATAACAGAGATGGGAAAAACCATAAGCCAAGTATAAAGGACTTTGCAAAAGCGAAAAATAATTGAGACAATGTGTTATATTTAGGGGGATGAAGCAGCATGATGGCTAAAGGTCATTCTTTAACAGAAAGAAAACAGGATGCTCAAAAATTAGAAGCCCATTTATATAAGAAACTTGTACAGGCTTAAAGGAAAGTGATTTTGCAAAAATAACAATCCTTGTGGTGAGCCATGCAAGGCCAGAAAAACCTCACACAGAATGCTACCTACCCCAGGCTCAGCCCTCACATGCAAAGCCATTTGGTTTTCCAAATCTCCTCAACACACTTCAAGAACCCAGCCAGGGAGCTGAGGCCTGGCAGGATTGAACAGAAGGGCTAATCCCAGGGGTATGAAAGCAATTAGAGAGAGGGGGCGATCAACATGGACAGGTGCCTTCTTGTCCAGCTTGCACTCCTTCCATCTCCAGGTCCCCCCTTGCCTTGGGCCCATCACAGGTACCCACGGGCCCCGCCTAGGGTCCAGCTGCTAAGACAACTTATGCGGAGGGATGGGCATGACAGCACGAAGAACAGACGTGGCAATCTGCTTTGTGTACCTTCAGCCAGTCATTCAATAAATATTAGTGGAAGATAACTTGGCAACCTGGTGCCAGATGCTGGGCTAGGGCGAAGGAACTTGCACTAACAGATTACTGAGTTGGCAGCTCACTTAGCCCAGGGAAGCTAGAGCCTGGCTGCAGATGCAGAGACGGCCTGCACCTCATGGCCTGGTGGGCCAGGGCCTCCCAGGGCTGATGTTTCACAAGCTCCTGCGCTAGGTGAGACGTACTCTGTCTTATCTCCTACATACAGGGCTGCCTCCATTTCCTCTTTCGGTCAAAATGTGGAATGACCACCCCTCACCCCACCATAATTGGACTTCATCAACCACCATTTCTCCAGAGAGAAGAGACACCAGCTGCCACTGTTGCTGCCTGTGAGAAAGCTGATCTCAGAAAACTGAAAGCGGAGAAAGCAATGGTCTTGAACCAAAACAATCTCTTTCTAATGGGAAATAGTGACTTTCCTTCCTCCTTTTCTCCCTCCTTGCTGGGCAGTTCCCAACCAACAATTTCCTCCTGAGGTCTTGATTTCATCATCAGCGACTGACTCAAAGGTCCTGTTACCGCTTCTTTGACCTCAAGCATGGAGCTATGGACCAGTTCTCCTCTCTCGGAAGAAATGTGCCTTGATTTTCAGTCTTTCCTTCAGCTTTCCGTCCATCAGCATACACACAGGCCCTCATTCCAGTCCAGAGGTACAAAGGAATCCTGTCTCATGAAAAAAGGCAAGAATCCAGGAGTGCTCGTGGTCCCCACTTCTGCAGTAGGCCCCCAACCCCAAATGGAAGAAACCTCAGAAGCTTACAGGGTTCGGATTCTAACACCAGGAACGTCAACAGCCAATATCATTCGACTGGGTCTCACATAGCTTTGAATTGTCGTAACATCACCTAGGATGAGAGTCTATCCAAAGCCAAGGAAAAAAGGGTCAGGATAAAGAAACCTGAGGCAGGAAGAAATTAATCCCGGTGATTTCAAGTCAGCCATATGCCAATCCATGGCTGAATTCCAATACATTAATTTTACATGGAAGAAACTTTCCATTTCACGGACGCCGTATCATTTTGCACCAGGCAGTGGAGTGGTGTGGTGTGGTGTGGTGTGGTGTGGTGTGATGTGGGAAGGACCACAGACATCGGACGCAGGCAGAGCCGGCTTGCCTCTGGGCTCCGCCCCCATCTCTGCTCTGTGACTTAAGATGACTTAACGGCCCGGTGCCTCTGTCTGCCTTATGACTGTGAATGCTGTTGAAGGGATTAGATAATTCCTGGTCCACGGTGGGCAGTCGGTGAGCGGTGGGTGTTATGACTTCCCCTCCTACTCGAGTCTCCAGCAGCTTTCAAGAGAAGAAACAGAAGTCACAGCAGATGGTCACCAACTGACTTCTCCCTGAAAACTGCAAGTAGGTGAATCACCAACAGCCTGGGAAAGAGTCTGCCAATATGAGAACTAAAGAAATCCACCAGTTGTAATCCACTGACTTCTGATCAAAAGTACAGAGAAAGGCCATGGCCGAATTACATCACTTGAAGAGGCTTGCTTGCCTTGGCTATCGGACCCAGCCTTCTCTTGGCCTCTATGAGCCGGCCATCCCTAGGACTCTTCCTATTTCAAAACCACGCTCCAGATTTTCCACTCTCATTCTACTGTTACTTTCCCACCAGTGGCTGAAGCCATTTATTATTTGTACAAGTCAGATGACCTGGGCAGCCCTCCAAGTTATGCCTCAGACGCCACACCTGGCCCTGTCTCCCTGGGCCTCTGCATCGCCGCTGTTAAAAAGAAAATGTTTGTGTTTTGTTGACTGTAGGGAGAATGTATGGAGGTTAAAACTTGTGTATGTGAGTGATTTTAAATACTACACTCATTTGAAGCATTTAGATGCACTAAATTAAATAAGGGGTTAAGATGCAATTGAGGCACTGGCTAAAGGTTGAGGGAGGAACAGGTAATTCATCCCCAATCAGGAAGAACAAAGGAAAAAGAGACATCCTATAAACCGCGGCAGGTATACCACCCCTCAACCATCCCCACATAAACACACACACACAGGAATTTCCCCCGGACACCCACAAGATAACTCTGTGGAAAATGGAGCTGTTGAAAGTGGATCTCTTAAAAATAAACAGTCCAGCGGGGCTGAATCACAGGTACACAGGTATCATCCATTATAGGTTCAAAGATCTCCCTGCCTCAGGCTCATACACAAGCCCTCAGTCGAAAAGCAAGATAGCGATGTCACCTTCATAGAGGGGGTTGGGGAGGGGGGAGGCTGATTTCCAAGCATGACATTACCTTTTCCCTTAATTAGGCAGAGGAAGAAAATTTAGTTCCTAGAGGCCCAAGGCAATGGCACCCCACTCCAGTACTCTTGCCTGGAAAATCCCATGAACGGAGGAGCCTGGTAGGCTACAGTCCATGGGGTCCCTAAGGGTTGGACACGACTGAGAGACTTCACTTTCACTTTTCCCTTTCATGCACTGGAGAAGGCAATGGCAACCCACTCCAGTATTCTTGCCTGGAGAATCCCAGGGACGGCGGAGCCTGGTGGGCTGCCGTCTATGGGGTCGCACAGAGTCGGATACTATTGTAGCGTCTTAGCAGCAGCAGCAGCAGAGACCCACAGGACAGAGTCAAAGCTCTAAATGATGGGTTGGACACAATAAAAAAGCAATATTCTGGCTGCCAATCTCTCCCACCCGGCTCGCAGAGTCAGCATCTGGGCCTGCTTTCAATAGCAGCTTTGTAGCCCAGATGGCCGGCACCACCACCATCCCAGGGACTCCCTGCTCCAGATAAAGACTGAGTGTGTCAGCGAGTGAGTGTGTGTGTGAGAGAGACAGAGAGGAGGGAGTGAGAGTGCGTGTCAGAGAGAGAGGGAGCCTGTACCTCTCTTGATCCTGAAGCCCTGGTCCTCACATCATCTACAGACCCAACCACCATAATCTTCAAACCGCAGCTCCAATGAAAATAACATTCTTTATGCCCCTACCCTCTTCTCTGATTCTTCCTATAGATGCTCAACCCCAAACCTGTATCCGAAAGTACATACACTCTTATTCCCATATACCAGTCTGAGAATCACTGAGCATTCTCTGTCCGAGTGTGAGTGTGAGTGTGAGTGTGTGTGTGTGTGTGTGTGTGTGTGTGTCCAGGTCCACTCCTCCCTCTCATTTCCTTTCAGCACACAGACCACTCACGCCCTGACAGATGACCCACAGGGGTGGATTCTCTCCTCCCCATCCTCTCTTGTACTCTTGCAGGCACACGCACCAATGTGTGTTACCTGCACCAGGAGGGAAGATGCATGAAACACCCACGGCCTGGGCAGCAAGTGCCTGCGGAGGTTTGGGGAGAAGGGAGGCAGCTCCGAGGGGAGGACGCTGAGGACACAGTGGGAGACATGCGGAGCAGATGGGCAGTCATAGAAACAACAGTTCCTCCTATGTAAGAACTTCTGTGATGTGATCTGATTTGGGTAAAGAAGCCAGTATCCACTTTCCTACTTTGGGTATCATAGGTTTAGGAAGGCAAAAGTCTTGGTGGACCAAGTTTAAACAGCAACACAGAGCAGACCTGCCTCCATCGCAGGATAAATGTTGAGACACTCAATTCAAACTGGGAGACAGAAGCCTGGCCCCAGTGACGTCTGCCACTCCCTGGGCATCCGAGGGCCCATGTGTCACCTCTGCAGACCGAGACTTCCCCTAACCCTCACACAAGGGACACGCCACAGATTCTCTGAGGCCCTCGTCCCAGTGTTGACCTTTGTGGTCCTGGGAACTCCAGAAGCATTCATTCATCCCATCTTTTACTTTCAGGCGCCTCATCACACAATTTTTACTCAATACAGATACTATCAGAATTTTAATACACATACCCACAAAACCATGCTCACCAGCTGTGACTAACAAGGCAGGCGGAGGGGCCCAGCTCTGAGGTACTTTTAATTATTATTAACTCCACCTGGCACCCCACTCCAGCGTTCTTGCCTGGAGAATCCCAGGGATGGCGGAGCCTGGTGGGCTGCCATCTACGGGGTCGCGCAGAGTCGGACACGACTGAAGTGACTTAGCAGCAGCAGTGGTTAGCCCAGAAACTCTTTTTTTTCTCCTCCTCTTTCCCTCTGTCTCTACCACCAGTGCAACCACTGCTAAATCAGACCTTGTGAATGCTCCCTCTCCATTTCTTCTAGTTACTCTTAAATACTTTTCAGAAAGAATCTCATGCGCACATCTATTTACTGCAGGAATAAGGAATATTATGAGTTACAAAATAGTATGTTTTTCTCTAGTGATAAAGGTTACTTCGGTCAAAAAAACCGTTTTCCTGTCTGGGAGTCCCAATCATATGTCAGTTAAGCAGCCTATGTGATGAGCATTAACAAACAAAAAATAGAAAATGACAGTAAGTACTACACGTAAAAGGGATTAGTTCTATTTCATGAAACTTTAATTTCAATTACATATGTATGTATGGAGCAAACTGATTGGTATGTACAATGAATTTCATATGTTGGGTCACAGTCAAAGTTTGAAAGCCATAGGGAAGGGGCCAAGGAATCACCAGGAGTCAGAAGGGTCTAGTCTCCCCACAGCTGTTCCTATTTCTTCCTGGGCCTTGCTGGGTTCTAATCCTGCCCATCTTCTGACATCCCAAGATCCTCACCCCTTTCCTTTTCCTCACTCCATCACACCCTATCAAGTTTTTCAGAAAGGTTTCTACAGCTCATCCTTGGAGGATCAGGTAGGGAACTGGAGAAAAAAGCTGACGCTCCACATAATTAGACACTCCACACTCCAGCAACTTCAGTGGACTGAGAACAGAGGCACATCTGGGTTTTCTTAACTCCAGTTCCATGGACAAAGGAGCCTGGCAGGCTCAGGTCCGTGGGGTTGCGGAAGAGTCCTACACGACTGAGAGACTAACACTTCTCAGAACCATGAGCGAGCGACCCCCCCCTCCACTCCTGAGAGCAGAGCCCTTCCCCGACCACCTGAGGCTCTCCGAGGGAGGTATTAGCGACTGAACAACAACTTAACGCCGTCACTTTTGAACCCTAGGAATTCGCTCACCAGTAAAATGCACACTTCCTTACCGGATGGTTAGGCTAAAGATTATGCGAGATCACCCTTTAACTCTCCGAACACACCCGCAAAGAGCCTACCGAGGAGGTTTCTCTTTTAATCCGTCTCCAGCTTAATCCCTCAGCGCCATCCCTTAATGCTCCAGGCGTTAATTCCTTAAAATAATGCCATCAGAGAGACTGAACTTGGGCGCTCACAAAGTTACCAGGCGGAGAGGGATGGGGAGCGAGGGCGGGAAGCAGAGAACGTGGAGGCTTAGGACGATCTGTTTCCGAAGGAATTCACCTGGTGGGGGGCGGAGGGAGGGGGGCGTTCCTCCTCTTCACAGGAGAAACCGATTAGCCAAGCCCGAAAAGAAAACAAAAGCTAGCGTGCCCGTGGCCACGAACAGGATCCTCTATCACCCGAGAAGTGCAAACAGGAATGGGGGGACTGGGGCGCCGGTTGGGGACCCGCCGGGAGGCAGCGGGACGGAACGGGAGAGGGGGCCCCGGGGCGCAGGGAACAAAGCCCCACGCCCCCACCCCGCTAAGGCACCCCTGCCCGCCCGGGGGGGCCCGGGCCGGCGGGGAGAGGGGTGCAGGTGTGCGCGCAGCGAGCCCCTCCCCCGCCGTCCCCGAAGCCCGGTTGGGGGGCGACCCTCGCCCCGGTCCCGGGGCGGCTCTCACCCGAGCGGGGATCGAAGGTGACCACGAACACGGCCACCACCTGGTCCTCCTCCACGTCGCCCAGCTCGAGGCGCCCCGGTTGCCGCAGCTCCTCGGGCTCCCGCCTCCTCGGCGGCTCCGCGGCCGCCCAGCCGCCCCCACCGCCGCCCCAGCCGGGGCCTCCAGCCTGCGGGACCGGGGCCCGCGGCGGGGACACGGCGGGGCCCTCGGCCCAGCGCAGCAGCGGCGCCGCGTCTCCGCGCTCCACCATGGCGAGGCGAGGCGCGGCGCGGCGGCGAGGAGGAGCCGCGGGCGGCGAGGGGCGGGCGCAGGGGCGGGCTGCGGGAACTCCCCTCGCCGGGCGGGCTGCCGGCCGCCGCCGCCCGGGCCTCCGCGCACCCGCCGCGCCGCCGCCGCCCCAGGCCCGCACCTGCCCCGGCCGCCCCGCCCCGTCCCGCCCCGCGCCCAGCGCCCTCCCACCCCGCTCGGCTGCGTGCAGATCCCGCCCGAAGAGGCGTCCTCCCTACCGCTTCGCGGAACTGCGTGCCGGGTTGAGATTTCACCGATGCATCTGCGCGCTCCGGGATGGGGAAAAGTGCGGTGACCGGGACGCGCAGCCACTTGCATCTGTCTACCTGCGCCTTCTCACCTAGGATTCCGTGGGATGACCGTACCGCCGTGAATTGTTATAGCCACCATTATTTTGAAAGTCCCCTGGACATGCAGACCGTGACAAATAGGTGTTACATAACCCCCGATGTGCGGCCAGAGCTCCCGCCGTGCTGCGAGTGAAGCATAAGACGGGAGCCGCGGCTGCCCGCGTTGTTTGCACTTGGAATGTGGCCTGATCCCCTGAAGCTGTGGGCTTTGGTGTCCGGCCTGGAGCAGTTGTGTGTGTACCACCCTGTTGGTGTCCCTTGAATGGGCCAGAGAGTGCCTGACCCTGGTCTTCCTGGACCCTGCTTGGGGCCCCATCCATTGCAGTCACTTAGTCTCTACAGAGAGTGGTGGACGGTCACTTACTTGCCCTTGGCGGGGGGTGGGGGTGGGGGGTGGGGGCGGAGAGGTTGAACTAAATAATCGCCATGAGGAAAGCAGTCCCTGTTCTTTAGGGTAGAATGCTGCCTGGATTCTGTCTTGAATTTTGGTCTGGAAGCAGCAACCTTGGGTCATCACTGATGATCTCCTTGGGAAAAGGGATTAGATCGTGTTATCACTGCCCTCTGGCTCATAAATATGACTCTTCATCAACACCCCCTGTGTAATAACTAGTAAACAAATCCACTGGGTCCTTCTGAGGGCAGGCAAAAAACCCAGGCTGTCCTGAACCATGGAGAAGCCGGATGTCTGAACAAGTATCTTTCCTCATCTCATTCTTTCTCATTATTTTAATGACTATTCCTATTTTTCCCACCTCCTCTGATGACATAACCACCAGATTTACCCCAAGGGTTGAGGCATTCAAAATGCTACTTCTAAATAGAAAATGGGGGTTCATAGAATATCCTTAATCCATTCCCAAAGCCATCAGTTTTAGTCTGACTTTCCTTCCTCCCCACCAAGGGACTTCCTTTTTCTGATATTTTGTGTGGACTCACCCCATCCAGAATTCCCTAGTTTTAATACCCTCAAGTTGTATATATATACCAGGAAATAAACTCATAATCTCTATCCCAATTGATTTTCTGTATAAACAGAAGACCAAAATGTTCAAACCCTAAATCTAGCAGCTTTTCCAATATTCATTTAAGCAGGAGGTCTAGCTCACCAGCCATCATGTCCTTCTTAAGACCTGTGAGTGCTCAGTCATGTCTGACTCTTTGTGACCCCATGGGCTGTAGTCTGCCAGGCTCCTCTGTCCATGGGATTTCCCAGTGGGTTGCCATTTCCTTCTCCGGAGATCTTTCCTACCCAGGGATCAAACCTGCATCTCCTGCATTGGTTCTTCACCACTGAGCCCCCAGGGAAGCCCTGCATAATGGGTGCTCAACAAATATTTGTCAACTAAGTAAAAGACTGAAAGTAGAGATTTAAGCCTCTACACAACTGGCTGCTCCCACCAGGCCTAATCTAATATCTTGCACATAGAGCTCAAAAATGCTAATGATGCTGATGATACTCTGCTTAACACATTAACAGTATGAAAGAGGCTCTGTACCTGACCATCAGATTGATCTTTTCTGTGTCTATTGAATTTCACAAGATGATAGGAAGGGAATTAATTGAACTTAGCTATTAGAATAGAACTGGTGAGAAACTAGTGTAGAAGACAAGAAGAAATAAAGATCTGTCACATTCAGAGACCTGAGGATAATGTTGAATTCATTTTATTTTCTGGTGATGCCATGTAGCATTGTTGTCGTTGTTCAGCCTCTAAGTCATGTCCGACTATTTATGACTCCATGAATTGCAGCACGCCAGGCTTCCTTTGTCCTTCACTATCTCCTGGAGTTTGCTCAAGCTCATGTCCATTGAGTCGGTGATGCCATTCAACCATCTCATCCTCTGTCACCCCCTTCTCTTGCCCTTAATCTTTTCCAACATCAGGGTCTTTTCCAATAAGTTGGCTCTCCACGTCAGGTCGGAGAAGGCAATGGCACCCCACTCCAGTACTCTTGCCTGGAAAATCCCATGGACGGAGGAGCCTGGTAGGCTGCAGTCCATGGGATCGCAAAGAGTAGGACACGACTGAGTGACTTCACTTTCACTTTTCCCTTTCATGCATTGGAGAAGGAAATGGCAACCCACTCCAGTATTCTTGCCTGGAGAATCCCAGGGACGGGGGATCCTGGTGGGCTGCCATCTATGGGGTCGCACAGAGTCGGACACGACTGAAGCGACTTCGCAGCAGCAGCCACATCAGGTAGCCAAGTATTGGAGCTTCAGCATCAGTCCTTCCGATGAATATTCAAGATTGATTTCCTTTGGGATTGACTGGTTTGATCTCCTGCTGTCCAAGGGACTCTCAAGAGTCTTCTCTAGCACCACAGTTTGAAAGCATCAATTCTTTGGCACTCAGCCACACAGCCTACAAAATCTTCATTCCCCAACCAGGGACTGAATCCATGCCCTCTGCAGTGGAAGCATGGCATCTTAGTCACTAGAGCACCAGGGAAGTCCCAATGTTACATTTTTTAATGAGTTCCCCTAGAATCCCACATATCTCAAATTTTAAATGAAATTATTTTAATTTTCCAAATACCAATATGTCTACATTATGTAAAACACATTACATAAAACATATCTATATTATGCATCTATAATATATAAAAATACAATGTATATAAGATATATTAAAGTATTTTTGCTTTATCATCTTACCACTGAGTTGGCCCCTGTTAAGATTTTGTTTAGTCTATCTCATCAATTGTAGGGTGCGAAATTTTTCACTTGTTAGGATTGCTATGGTGGCTCATAAATGCTGCTAGCCCTGCTGAGGTCTAGGTCTCACAGGGGAGATGTGTATCTGTTTTTGCAGCCATCTGAGGCAACATCAACCTGAGTTGATGCTCTGAGTTAAATTGCTCTGAGTTAAATTCTCTGCTGGAGGTTCTTTGGACCACGCTGGTAGTATGAATTCAAAATGCAAGCTAGTGCGAGCCCTACCTTATAATTCTTAGGTGCGATTTTTTTTTTTCTTCTCTGCACCCAATGACAAAGTTGAGACAAGCAAGCTTCCTTGCCCAGCCTTCTCTACATGGGAGGTTTATTTGTTGAAGCTATGTAGACAATATCATATTAGACTCAGCATCACGGGCATTTTTTATTCTCAGTGGTATGTGAAAATAACAGTATAATAATGGTATATCTTAAAATAAATGATAGATTTAGATGTTTTTCTTCCTGGGTGTTTACATGTTGAAATCATACTGTATATCAATTTTGTATTCTTTTTTCACTTCTTATCAAACTGTGAACAATTTGCCATTCTATTAGAAAGTTTATACACATCATTTTAATGGTTCCCCTTGTATGCATTCTGAAAATTTATTTGCCCATTCTCATTGTTGGACAATCAAGCTTTTCCATTTTTTGCTGTGGCTGAATTTCACTCTGAACATACACTAGGTACCTATTCTATGCCAAGTCCTGCTGTGAAGAAAACAGACATCCCTTCCCATCAGGCTTTCAGCCTAGCAGGCAAGGCAGCTATCAGGAAAAAAATGAAATCTAGAATGAGGGATGACAAGTAGGGCAAGTACAATCGGTCACTCGGGCTGCTGACTTATGACAGACTGCCAGAGGTGGCGATACTGGGTTAACCTGCATCCGTGTTTTGATTGTACTGCCAAATTGTTGAGTCACAAGTGTACAAGGGCCTCAATCTCACTTCCCTCTCATCCCAATTAGATAGTGCCATTTAAAATCATTTTTTTTTTTTTTGCCAGTTGTCAGATGGCCATGGTATTTTAAGTTAATCTTTTGTGACTGAATCTAATCATGGTTTTGAAATAAATGTTGGTGATTTGTGGTTCCTCTTCAGAGTAGTGTCAGAAGACACTGTCTGAAGAATTGTTATCAACTGGCATGAGTTCTGTATGCAGCAAGAATATTAATCTTGTATGTATGTTATTAATGTAGAATATTAATGTATGTGTGTGTGCGTGTGCTGTGTGCTCAGTCCCTCAGTTGTGTCCAACTTTTTGCGATCCCAGGGACTGTGGCCCGCCAGGCTCCTCTGTCCATGGGATTCTCCAGGCAAGAATACTGGAATGGCTTGCCATTTCCTATTCCAGGGGATTTTCCCAACCAAGGGGTCAAACCTACATTTCTTGTGTCTCCTGAACTGTCAGTCAGGTCCTTTACCACTGAACCACCTGGGAAACCATATATATAAATTCACATATAAACTTCTATTTCTAGGAGAGGTAGTCTTCTTTCTTTACTGATTTTTTTTTTAAGTCATCAGCTATTTCTTTGACAGTCATTTTTCCATGTGAAATTTAAAATCGTTTTATCTAGTTTCCAAAAAACTACAAACTGTTTTCCAATTCAGTCAGATCAAACTGAATGAGAATTAACCCCTAAATAATGCAGTTTGAACCACATGACATCTGCTGGATCATCTAAAAAGCAAGAGAGTTCCAGAAAAACATCTATTTCTGCTTTATTGACTATGCCAAAGCCTTTGACTGTGTGGATCACAATAGACTGTGGAAAATTCTGAAAGAGATGGGAATACCAGACCACCTGACCTGCCTCTTGAGAAACCTGTATGCAGGTCAGAAAGCAACAATTAGAACTGGACATGGAATAACAGACTGGTTCCAAATAAGAAAAGGAGTACGTCAAGGCTGTATATTGTCACCCTGCTTATTTAACTTATATGTAGAGTACATCATGAGAAACGCTGGGCTGGATGAAGCACAAGCTGGAATCAAGATTGCCGGGAGAAATATCAATAACCTCAGATATGCGGATGACACCACCCTTATGACAGAAAGCAAAGAAGAACTAAAGAGCCTCTTGATGAAAGGGAAAGAGGAGAGTGAAAAAGCTGGCTTAAAGCTCAACATTCAGAAAACTAATATCATGGCATCTGGTCCCATCACTTCATGGCAAATAGATGGGGAAACAGTGAAAACAGTGACAGACTTTATATTTTTGGGCTCCAAAATCACTGCAGATGGTGATTGCAGCCATGAAATTAAAAGACGCTTACTCCTTGGAAGGAAAGTTATGACCAACCCAGACAGCATATTAAAAAGCAGAGACATTACTTTGTCAACAAAGGTCTGTCTAGTCAAAGCTATGGTTTTTCCAGTGGTCATGTATGGATGTGAGAGTTGGACTATAAAGAAAGCTGAGCACTGAAGAATTGATGCTTTTGAACTGTGGTGTTTGAGAAGACTCTTGAGAGTTCCTTGGACTTCAAGGAGATCCAACCAGTCCATCCTAAAGGAGATCAGTCCTAGGTGTCCATTGGAAGGACTGATATTGAAGCTGAAACTCCAATACTCTGGCCACATGATGCGAAGAGCTGACTCATTTGAAAAGACCCTGATGCTGGGAAAGATTGAGGGCAGGAGGAGAAGGGGACGACAGAGGATGAGATGGTTGGATGGCATCATCGACTCAATGGACATGGGTTTGAGTGTACTCTTGGAGTTGGTGATGGACAGGGAGCCCTGGTGTGCTGCGGTTCATGGGGTCGCAAAGAGTCAGACACGACTGAACGACTGAACTGAACTGAACTGAACCACATGAGTCCACATATACGTGGATTTTTTTTCACAGTAAATACTATCCATGGTTGGTTGAAAGCACAGATGGAGAGCTGTGGATACAGAGTCATCTCGGGCACAGAGGGCAGAGTCTAAGTTACAAGCGGATTTTCAACCTTGGAGAGGGGGGAGCCCCAACCCTCGAGCTCTTCAAGGGTAATCTGGACATATTTACTGGAGAAGGGTCAACATCTTTCTATAGCTAAGCAACTTAATTCTGACATTAAGAGAGATTGGTGAAGGCAGGGCAATAGGTTGCCCTGTCTCCATCATTGGTCTGAATAATTAGTTGTCTGGGGCAAATGCTACTGGTTCAGAGAGAGTCCAGATCATGGGACAAGCTGAGGTGTAATGGACTGAGATTTAGAATGTGAATGGAGGAGACCCATTTATGTTATACATTAGCCCACACAACAGTAACATCAGCCCTGTCTACACTGAATCATCTGTGCTGCAGACCCTTGGCATGACCCAAGTTGAAAGCACAGTAAATCTCATACTACAGAGGCTGAGTTCCGGTTGAGCCAGAAATGGTGTAAGGATTAATAAGCTAGAATATATGTTCAAAATTACTACATTTTTAAAAATCAACACATCCCTCCCTTTTAGTCCTCTCACATTTGCAATGCGATTGGAAATTAAGCATCTGAAACCTCATAAAAGGCACTCATTCTACAGTAGTGTCCATTACGTGGATACTCAGAACACATAGTGTGCGCCTTGATTCACCGTGGGTGCTGTGTGCCAAGCCTTATTCCAGGTAATGGAAAAACAGCATCAAGCAAGAGTTAAGTCCTGTCCTCATGGAATTTAGATCCTATTAGGGATGGGATGGGGGAGACAACTTTTCAAATGAACCATTGAATATATAATATATGATGTAGTGGTAAGTGCTGAGAAGAAATGTGAAACAGGGTATGGGAGCAGAGAGTGGGTGATGGGGTTGTTGGGAAAGACCTCAGAGGTAAGTGACTTGTAAGCAGACACCTGCAGGAAGTGATGGGGTGAGTGAAACGTGTGGGGAAGGTCTTGGTGTGTGGAGGGACAGTGAGGAGACTAGAGCAGGATGTGGAGGTGCGGGCAGGTGGCAGGCATCAGACGTTGAGGGGTGGACCCTATGGCCCCGGGGGCCTCATGCAGGGGCTGGCTCTATATTCTAAGTGAAATGGGTGGCCCTGGAGGATCTGAGTGCAGGATCCTCTTAAAAAGCCCTCTTTGGCTGCTGGGTGGAAAGGGGGCGGGGGAGGCAGAAGATGCTACTTCAGTAGGAGGAGGCTGAGAGAACTGCAAGAATTTCTCAGAGACTGGCTGCATGGTTGCAGAAAGGGTTGTCAGTGATCACTCACAGATTTTTGATGTTCCATGCACCAAGAAATTAAAAAATGTGGAAGGAATTGGTTTGATTGGAAAGATCATTAGTTTGGCTCTGGACACATTTGAGACTGAGATGCCTGTTAGACAGCCAGAGAGAGATCTGATGAACTAACTGCAAGTCTGATGTTCAGCAGAGAGGTCTGTGATGCAGAGATAAATTTCAAGGTCACCTGCTAACCAATAAGGTTTCAAGTTAGGGGCTGAGAATGATATTCCAAGGAAGAGAGTGGACACAGAAAAGTGTGGGGGACTGAGCTCAGGGACCTCCAGAGTTCAGAGGTCAGGAGATGAAGAGGAGTGGGCAAAGTGACTCAAGCATGTTCTGGACAGGTTTAAATACATCTCTCTCTCTCTCTCTCTCTCTCTCTATATATATATATATATATACATATATATACATATGGGGCATATGTATATAGATGCATATGTATACGTATATATTCATTTACTTGCTGGAATTGTTAGATATTATTTTAAACATTTTAGTAAGTATATATCTATGGCAAAGATTAAATAATTAAATTGCACAGAGGACATATAATGAGCAGAAATTTCCTTCCCCTCCAATTCCCCCTTCCCCATACTCTCTTCTGAGAAACTAATACTTTAAGTTTATGTCTTTAGAGTTTCTGCTGGTTACCTCCTGTGGAAGAGCTTAAATTCCTAATCACACTTCAAAAAATCATTAAAAGTTCACTTTGCCTCATTCTATGAAGGCAAAACTTCAGTATGGGGATCTTGTCATTGGATCAGAAGTATCAAGAAATGACTGAGAATGTTTGGGCAAATTTCTTGGGACTTCCTGAGCCCACCCCTTGGAGTAGAGAGAGAGAGTGAGTCAAGAATGAGGCACAACAGACCCAGCCCTTAGAATGAGTCTTTTTCATCCGTAATAGTTTCTTCCCTTTAAAGTAGTGAGTGTGTATGTGTTTGTGTATGTGAGAAAGAGACACAGACACAGAGAACCTCATCTCTGTGGCTGCAGGCCTGGTCTTGGACTTGGTCACATAGGCAACACTGCTGTAATTGTAGAGATCCTGGGGATGGTCAAATGCCACGTAAATTCTTCCGACTGTGGCCCACAGAGAAAAGATCAGTCTAATGAATCTATATCATTTTAAACTCTCTGCTCCTTAAAGTGTGGGCAGTATACCATATATCTCTAAATTATTGGAATTTCAGGTTAGAACTTTGTTCCTGTTCTAAGAAGAATACTGTCTTGTGAGCGGACAAGTAGTTTATCTCTGTTCTAACAGCCATTTTGATGAATATCCTCTAGTTCTAGCAAACAGGCAACTCTGGCAAGAGGAGCAATTCATTAGAATCTGATCTATTATATAATTTTATAGTAAATTTCAAATAAATAGATTAATCTAAGGATTTTTACTAATGACACCAAAGTATTCATGGGTTAAAGGACATGTTATCCATGATGTGTTGTAAAATATTCTAGCACCCACCCCCAAGAAAGGTGCAAATGTAAGTGAAACAAGATTGTAAAATTGCCCCTAATTTTTGGAACCTAGATTATTGGTCCATCAGGACCCATTATACCATATTTCCTCTACTTTTGGTACATTTGAACATTTCCACAAGAAAAAGCAGAACAAGAAAAGTATTCATGATAGACTCATCAGCTTTAAAATGACTTCCAGGCTTTATCTTAACTGGCCCACAATCTTTCCTTGGAATTCTGTTCTGCTGCAAATGCTATTCATTAGACATAGATGTATAAGCACTTCCAAAGGAGAAATGTGGAGGCCAAATATAAGTATTGTTAGTGAGTATTGTTAATGATTGATGTGATTATCAGTAGATTGACTGGGGCTGACAGGTGCTGTCTCTGTGCACTCTCTCTTAGTTGAGAGAGGAGCTCAAGATGAAGTCCTCTTCATGGCTCTTGGCTTTGCTGAACACCCTTGTCATGGGAGAGCTTCCCTGGTAGCTCAGCTGGTAAAGAATCCACCTGCAATGAAGGATGACCCTGGTTCAATTCCTGGGTCGGGAAGACCCCTGGTGAAGAGATAGATTACCCACTCCAATTTTCTTGGGCTTCCCTGGTGGCTCAGCTGGTAAAGAATCCACCTGCAGTGCAGGAGACCTGGGCTCGATCCTGGGTTGGGAAGATCCCCTGGAGAAGGGAAAGGCTACCCACTCCAGTATTCTGGCCTAGATAATTCCATGGACTGTATAGTCCACGGGGCTGCAAAGAGTCAGATATGACTGACTTTCACTTTCTTTTTCACTTGTCTTGGGAAGAGGGATGTTAGAAGCAGGAACACCTGGGGCCCCTGCTGGAATGGGTCCAGGACTGGGACAGCTGCGCCCATCTTTGGACCTGCTCTCGGTCACGGCCACTGAGGAACTGTCCAAGTTGCTAAGTAATACATGTCGGTAACGAACATGTTCTGCTTTTCTCTAAGTTATTGCAAATTTCCGCCCCCAACACCCCCCCCCCGCCCCCAACCAGGGTTGAAGCAACATTTCCGGATTTCCGGTTGTGAGGAGAGATTGAGCAAGATAAGGACAAGGAAGACAGTGGGGTTGAAGCCTGAGGGACCTTCGAGATATCTCTGCCGAGACTTCCTATTTCCTCAGTGAGCTGGCGGTGATGCCGCCACCTGTTCACGAGGCCCGCGGGCCCTTTCCTGAAACCTTGACTGCCGCATTGTTGCCTCTGTTGTTGTTGTTCAGTCACTCAGTCGTGTCCGACTCTTTGTGACCCCATGGACTGCAGCCCGTCAGGCTTCCCTGTCCTTCACCGTCTCCCTGTTGCCTCTACAGGGCTCATGCTGGGGATAAAGGTCAGCTTTTCTCCTCTCCCCAGAAAGTCTGGTGCTAAAAATACCCAATTCTTACCTGGGAAACCAGACCTCCCAGGGGTTCCCAGTGGGGCAGTCCTATCAAATACACCATGATCTAACACTGGTATTTTTTTCAGAGTCGGAATGACTCACTCTTAATTCAGTCTTCAGTCAATAATAAGGTGGAGCTTCACTTTAGCTTGTTCAAACATTTTTTACATTTCTCCCTCCTGACTGAGGAGATCAGGTTGGCATGTCCCTTCTTGGAGCAATAGACTCTCAAATATTTTCCATGGCCTTAGTTTTACTTTTGAAAAGGAATGGTATGCCTTTTCAATGTATATGTAAATTTCTACCTCTTGCAAATCTGGAATTAGCTGGATTTTCCTGCTTCTGTTCTTCCCATCAGTGCTTCAAAGATGTCAGAAATGAGGTCTGGTCAGAGCTCTGAGTCTAGGAGCTTTCTCATCATTCAGCAGCGTCAGCAGAAGGAGAGCTTTCCCCAAGTACGTGGTTTGGGGAACCCAGCCCTGAGATTCAAAGCTGACTTCCTCCTAGTACATCTCACTCCTGGGGACATGACTTTCCTGCTCTGCACAAATCCTTGTTAACAACATGAGAAATGTTTGAATTTCAAAAAAAAGTCCAATACTGAGTACTTTTAACAAAAACTGAGATACATTAATTTTATTTTCCCAAGTCCATTCAAAAACAGCTTATGGAACACCCATAATGCGTTCCACTTTAAGAGAAAAATTCTTCTCCCCCTTTTCCTCTTACTGCCACAAATTACTTGGGTTCCCCTTCTGACATCTCATCTCAACTGTGATGGGAATGTTTCTGCCTGGGATGGGTGCCTATTAACACGCACTGAAGCAAAGATGAAATCTTGCACAATGTAAAGAGGATAAGAACAAAGAAAAGAGTAAAGCATGACACCAAAAACAGCAGGGCTGTGGACCATACAGAAGATGTGCATCTCCAGGGACCCTTGGGCCATCAAGGTCAGCGACTGCCCAATCCTCATTGTTTTATTTTCCAGATTGAGAATATTTTTTTGTACTTGTTATTATAAGTAGTTGGGCTTTCCAGGTGGCACTGTGGTAAAGAACCTTCCTGCCAATGCAAGAGATGCAACAGACGTGGGTTTGATCCCTGGGTTGGCCAGAGCTCCTGGAGGAGGAAGTGGCAACCCACTCCTGTATTCTTGCCTGGAGAATTCCATGGAGAGAGGAACCTGGTGGGCCACAGTCCATAGGGCCACAGACTCGGACATGACCGAAGTGACTTAGCACACATGCATGCATTATAACTAGTTATTATCTGAAGCCTTAGCAACAATCATCAGTTCAGTTCAGTTGCTCAGTCATGTTCAACTCTTTGCGAACCCATGGACTGCAGCACGCCAGGTGTCCTGTCCATCACCAACTCCTGGAGCCTACTCAAACTCATGTCCATTGACTCGGTAATGCCATCCAACCATCTCATCCTCTGTCGTCCCCTTCTCCTTCCACCTTCAATCTTTCCCAGCATCAGGGTCTTTTCCAATGAGTCAGTTCTTCGCATCAGGTGGCCAAAGTACTGGAGTTTCAGCTTCAGCATCAGTCTTTCCAATGAATATTCAAGACTGATCTCCTTTAGGATGGACTGGTTGGATCTCCTTGCAGTCCAAGGGACTCTCAAGAGTCTTCTCAAACACCATAGTTCAAAAGCATCAATTCTTTGGCACTCAGCTTTCTTTATAGTCCAACTCTCACATCCATACATGACTACTGGAAAAACCATAGCTTTGACTAGAAGGACCTTTGTTGACAAAGTAATGTCTCTGTTTTTTAATATGCTGTCTGGGTTGATCATAACTTTTCTTCCAAGGAGTAAGTGTCTTTTAATTTCATGGCTGCAATCACCATCTGCAGTGATTTTGGAGCCCAAAAAATTAAAGTCAGCCACTGTTTCCACTGTTTCCCCATCTATTTGCCATGAAGTGATGGGACTGGATGCCATGATATTAGTTTTCTGAATGTTGAGCTTTAAGCCAACTTTTTCACCATCCTCTTTCACTTTCATCAAGAGGCTCTTTAGTTCTTCTTTGCTTTCTGTCATAAGGGTGGTGTCATCTGCATATTGGAGAAGGCAATGGCACCCCCACTCCAGTACTCTTGCCTGGAAAATCCCATGGACGGAGGAGCCTGGTGGGCTGTGGTCCATGGGGTCGCTAAGAGTCGGACACGACTGAGCGACTTCACTTTCACTTTTCACTTTCATGCATTGGAGAAGGAAATGGCAACCCACTCCAGTGTTCTTGCCTGGAGAATCCCAGGGACAGGGGAGCCTGTGGGCTGCCATTTATGGGGTTGCACAGAGTCGGACATGACTGAAGCGACTTAGCAGCAGCAGCATCTGCATATCTGAGGTTATTGATATTTTTCCCAGCAATCTTGATTCCAGCTTGTGCTTCATCCTGCCCAGCGTTTCTCATGATGTACTCTGCATATAAGTTAAATAAGCAGGGTGACAATATACAGCCTTGACGTACTCTTTTCCTGATTTGGAACCAGTCTGTTATTCCATGTCCAGTTCTAACTGTTGCTTCCTGACCTGCATACAGGTTTCTCAAGAGGCAGGTCAGGTGGTCTGGTATTCCCATCTCTTAAAGAATTTTCCACAGTTTGTGGTGATCCACACAGTCAAAGGCTTTGGCCTAGTCAATAAAGCAGAAATAGATGTTTTTCTGGAACTCTCTTGCTTTTTTGATAATCCAACAGATGCTGGCAATTTGATCTCTGGTTCCTCTGCCTTTTCTAAAACCAGCTTGAACATCTGGAGTTTCCTGGTTCAAGTACTGTTGAAGCTTGGCTTGGAGAATTTTGAGCATTACTTTATTAGCGTGTGAGATGAGTGCAATTGTGTGGTAGTTTGAGCATTCTTTGGCATTGCCTTTCTTTGGGATTGGAATGAAAACTGACCTTTTCCAGTCCTGTGGCCACTGCTGAGTTTTCCAAATTTGCTGGCATATTGATTGCAAATTCATCTGCTGAGTGATAATGCACAGAAGGTGAATGGTACAGGTTTCTGATAGAATTACTGCTGATAACATAAGATCTAAGTCATCACAATGGCATAGTTGCCACCCTAGGCAAACAGTGCAGTCCTAAGTAAAGGTAATTGAGAATTCTAGCAAGGCAGAGAGGAAAGGCAAGGCTGATGGTAAAAACCCACACACCAGCCCTGTGCTCTGCCTGCAGGCCTGTGATCCAGACTGTTTCAGGTTAGTCTCATCCTACCTGAGAGCAGAGCCAGTCTCCAGCTGGCCTGGAGAGGTGAGAATGACTGGCTATGACCTCAAGAGCAGAAAGTTGATCAGCACCAAGGCTGTAGTGAAGGAATTATATCACATGGCCTCCTGGTTTGTAAACAAGAACCCAACTCCAAAGCCCAGAATCTCAGTTAACAGGAGCTTCTCTGTGAAAAAGTGAAAGCATTAATTGCTCAGTCATGTCTGACTCCTTGCGACCCCATAGACCCCATGAGGCTCCTCTGTCCATGGGATTCCCCAGGCAAGAATACTGGAGTAGGTTGCTATTCCCTTCTCCAGGGGATCTTCCTAACCCTGGGGATCTTCCTGAAGACCCAGGGATCGGACCCACGTCTCCTGCATTGCAGGCAGATTCTTCACCATCTGAGCCACCAGGGAAGTCTGAGGGATGCCAAATCTCTGACCAAGGTGAGCAGGGAGCTACTCTGTTGAATGATCTGGAAAGTCGGCGTGGCAAGAAGGACTTGGAAGGACAAAAGAAGGCTTGGGTGGTGTGCACACCTAACAAGCTGGGGCATGAGAAGGCATTTAGCTGAAAAGACACTTTCATATGCTCCCAGTTACTCTTCTCTTGGATTAAGCTAATCATGAGTTCAGGTGGGGAATAAGAAGGGAGTGAGAGGGGAGAAAGGAGTGGAGGGATTGGTAAAGAGAGAGAAGGTGGAAGGTGGGTGCCAAGTAATGGGTGACCAAAGACCATCAAGAGATGGGACAGTGAGTTTGTTTCATTCAAGACCAAACCCAGGACTTCCCTCCAGTGGCTAATAGTCCCTGCTATCAGTGCAGGGGACCCGTGTTCGATCCCTGTTCAGGGAGCTAGATCCTACTTGCTGCAACTGAGAATTCACTTGCCACATCTGAGACCTAGCACAGCCAAATATAAGAAACTAACAGCAAACTCATCCTCACCAGCTCTCTCACTTTGGGTCCACATCTGTCATGCAATTAATTTCTCATGTCCAGTCCCTCCAGAGTCTCCCCTGAGGGCACCAGGGGCTCATTACATCATTTTCCTTTTTCACAGATTGCCCTTCACATGGTTTCTCCTATAAAATGATATCGGTGGCCTTATTTTGCTCTTCAAAGCATTTTTTATTTTTACCCTCCCCATAGGAACCACTCTGAGAAAGAAATTGAATAATGTATATAAAAGATATCTAAACAGTAAGGAAATAAATTTTACAAAATAAGGCATTTGGGGCCCAAGTAATCACCATTTTCTAGTAATACATTTATCTGTCTCTGTGTTGCTGATCTTTCTACCTTTCTTTTTTTTTTTGGTATAAAAATGTGTCTGGTTCTCTAAAAGCTTTAACTGCTCAGGGGTGAGAGGAGGGTGTGGAGATGCCTGAATTAAGACAGGTGTATCTGGTAGAGATCTCAGGTGTGTGTCTATTAGAGAGGTAAACTCCAGCCAAGATATGTTAGCTGTTGTTTGACGATCATTATGCTATCCAGGTGATACTGATTTCTAAGGAACTGCTATTAGCCACTGGATGGGTGGTGAGTGGGAGAAGGAAGAGGGCCATATTTCTAAATGGCAGGTAGAAAAGAGTGAAAATGATGTCTTTCCAATAATGAGCTTGTTCCTAATTAGCAAATGTGTATTTTTTTTAAATTTATTGTAATATTTTATTGTTAAGTAAAGTTACAGATACCTATGCGTATGTTTAAAGCCATGCTAAAGTAAAGAATCCAAGTGTCTCCCTAGTAGTTGGTAGCACGTGGGTTCAGGGAGACTGCGGGAGTTCTATACATAAATTGGATTTAATTGCTCAAAAAGTTACTGCAGCCTTCTTTAATCAGAAGGGAAATAGGGAGAGGCTGAGATCTTACGGGTGCATGGTACTTAAGTGAGAAAACCGACGGCGTGTCCCTGTGTAGCTGTCAGTTGGCCGAAGGAAAGCAGGGCTGGGACTGGGGGACGTGTCAGCTTACATTCTTTCTCCTCCTTGTTTCAGGAGCTCCGTTTCCCTCTGCTAGGCCTTCTTGCCCAAGCGGTAAAGCTCTTTGGCTGAGATGGGTGACAACGATGAGAACAGAGAACTGAAGCAGAAGTTAAACTTTTCCTGTTGTGAAGAGGAACATGAGAACGAGGGGCAGGAGGAAGCACAGCAGTGCGAGGAGGCCCAGAGTCAAACCCCAGAGAGACCTAGCGGTCAGGATTCAGAGGCGAAGCGCACGCCTCCCAGGACTCCCCTTGGTAACGAACGTGACCTCAGCGCGCTTCGCGAAAGAGACCAAGCGAGTCCAGGCCAGGGTCTCGGGACTCCAGTGTCACACTCTCTTGCACGCCCTGAAACACCACCAGCTGCACCAGACAAGAGCAGGCCGTCACACTGCGAGAGCCCCTTCACTCCCAAAGTAAGTCCGCTATGGGGGGAGAGGGAGCCAGGCCGCCTAGGCCTGTGTTCCTTCAGTTCAGCTGAGAGAGAATGAGAGTGCAGTCCTGGGTGTGTGACAGATGTGCTTCATGCTCCGTATATGTCTTCAGTTATATATTTGCTGGTGAAAATGAAGAAGAGTTGAAAGCTACCAGAAAACAGAATTAAGTGTCTTGCCAGCTGTCTACTCAAAACCGTTGCTGTAGGCCCCAGATAAATCTTGGGTGGGGAAAACGTTCCTAGTGAAAGAATACTGGAGCTGGAAAAAATAGAGGTCTAGAGGCCAACCTGTACTCTGTTGTTGCTTAGTCGCTAAGTCATGTCCAACTTTTTGTGATCCCCACGAGGCTCCTCTGTCCATGGGATTTCCCAGGTAAGAATACTGGAGTGGGTTGCATTTCCTTTTCCAGGGGATCTTCCTGACCCAGGGATAGAACCCATGTCTCCTGCATTGGCAGGCAGATTACCATTGAGCCACCAGGGAAGCCCAACCTGTACTCTCCCTATGCAAAAACCAAGGTCTTAGGAGAGAAACTGGCCTGTAACTCAGCCAATGGCAGTGAAGGGACTGAATACACAATCTTTAGAGCTTAGTCTATTGTTCTTTCCATTCCGCCAACTGGCTCTATTTTTCTGTGATATTTACTATTATTGCCTAATATGTTTACTTCACTGTTTGAACACATATGTATATCTCTTTGCTGATACTCTTTTCAGAAAGAAGTCCTCACCCTTTTTTCATCTAGTGACGAACAGGCTCTTATAGGTGAACAAAGAGGTGACGTTGATACTACTTTATAAGCTGAGGATGGCAAATGAGCTAAAGTCCCAAGAAAGCATCTTCCTTCCTTTTTTTGCTGTGCTTGGTCTCCTATTATATCATTCATTCTATTAAAGCTAGGATTGGGCAGGGGTACCTCTGATAGACTGGTACCATGGCACAAGAGCCTTAGGCCTGGAATTAGCTCTGCTTCCTGCTGGCTCAGCTTGAGGCACTTAAGATCATGGAAATAACATCTCTGCTTCCGCTGGCAGCACAGTCACTGTCAGCAGGTCTTTGTACCTGCTGAGGGTGGTTGCCACATTTACCAGCAAATACCAGCCTTCTTGTCTGAGTGGTAGACAAACTAATACATTCATGCATCCATCTGTGGGTTTTTCAATGGTCCCTATAACCAATCAATCATCCATTTATTTTTTGAGAACCCACTGTGGTCTGGAGCATATGGCAGTCTCCAGGAGGGGAGAATGTCTGCAGATACCACATGTTAGGTGATTCAAGCGTGGTCAGAGTTCTCTGGGTAGATTGCTTCTCAGTGGCTGGTCAGGAAAGAAATGAACATAAAGCAAGTATGAGAAGGTCAATGAAAGTTGGTATGGTTTTAACACATGGCAATTGGGGGAGAGTGGATTGAGAGCATATGGTTCTGAGCAGGAGTGCACAGGCAAGGAAACAACATGTTATGTATATTTTCTTCCATTCACTGAAAACTTTGAACACCTTGATACGTTAGCAGACCTTCTGCTGATAAGCCATTCACTGCCTCAACAAGTGCCTGCAAAATGGTGTGAGGCAATAGCTCATTGTATTTTTGTCTTGCATTTCTCTAATAATTAGTGATGTTGAACATCTTTTCATGGGCCTTTTGGCCATCTGTATGTCTTTTTTTGACAAATGTCTATTCAGATCTTCTGCCCATTTTTTGATTGGATTGTTTGTTTTGATGATATTAAACCTCATGAGCTGTTTGTCAGTTTTGGAGACTAAATGCCTCGTCAATCGCATCATTTGCAAATGTTTTCTCCCAATCTAAGGGCTGTCTTTTGGTTTTGTTTATGGTTTCCTTTGCTGTGCAAAGGCTTTTGAGTTTAATTCGGTCCCATTTGTTTATTTTTGTTTTTATTTCAATCATTCTTGGAGACAGATTGAAAAAGATATATAAAAGTAAACAATAATAATAAAGTTAGAGCAGGTATGCTAGAGGAGTTGTAGAGTGTGATAAAAACTAATGAGGCATTAAGTCTCAAGATAGCCGGGAAACCTTTCCAAAGAAAGCAATGTTTGAGAGCAATCTTACAGAATGAGTTGGAGTTTCCTAGGAAGAGAAGGAGTGAGAACTCAAAGCCAAGGGAAAAACATCTACCGAGTCCTAGAGGGAAAAGATCATGCCACACCTGGCATGCTACATGTTATTCAGAGCAGCAGGAGTCTGTATGTGGGAGAGGGCAGGTAGTGGGGCCAGAGTAGGTAGGTAGGAGCTAGACTAAGATTTCATCCTGAAAGTGTTGAGAGAGCCATTAAGTGGTTTTGGTCAGAAGCATTTTTGAGAAATCATGACTTTCATGTGAAGGATAGAATGGAATGGGAGAGACCAACAAGGCAGGGCAGTGTTCACAATAGATCTGTTGAGAAAAGAGAAGGGTCTTTTCTCAAAAAGGACTGAACTAGGACAGTGGTGGACCGTGGTAAGCTGAAAGATGTTTAGGAATTGGTAACTGACTTGATGGAGGGGTTGCAAGGAAAGGAGTGGTCTCAGGGGCTGTGAGGCTTCCTGCTTGTCTGATTGAGTAGATGGTACTTTGAATCAAGGTAGGTGACATTAGAGGATGTATAGGTTTGGAGGAAGAGAGATGGTGTAAGTTGTTGGACACATGGCTCTGCACTGCAAGAAATCAACTCCAGTTGGAGAGCTATACTTGGATATCATCGGCATTTAGGAAGCTGTTGAAGCCAGGGGTGTGTTTAAGTTTATGTAACCTGTCTGCCAGAGTAAGAAGAGGAGTGGTACAAGTTAGGAACTCTAGAAATACCAAGATTTGAAGGACGGAAAGAAAACAGAGCTTGGGAGGGAAACTGGAAAACAACTGGAAAAGTACACACTTTATGAAAAATATAGTTGAGATCAAGATCAGAGGAAAGAGGCCAGGGTGATGGTAATTGGTGATGTTGTACTAAAGATGGACTTCCCAGGTGATTCAATGGTAAAGAATCCACCTGCCAGTGCAGGAGATATAGCAGATGTGGGTTTGATCCCTCGGTTGGGAAGATCCCTTGGAGAAGAATACTGGGTATTCTTGCCTGGAAAATATCACGGACAGAGGATGGGATCTGTCCATGATACAGTCCATGGGATCACACAGAGTTGGACATGACTGAGTACACAACACTAAAGACAGGAATACAGAGCAAAGGAGGATTGGCTTAATTCAGCCTTGCTACAGGGATAGGACCAGAAGTCATGTGAAATGACCAGGTCATCATAAGGACTGCCTAGCAGAATTATCTAGATATAGAAGAGTTTCCTTAGGAGGTAGTAAGTTCTCTGTGGCTAAATACATGAAACACTAGTTGATGACTAGTGTAGGAATACTGTAGCAGGGATTCAAGCATCAGGAAGATAACAGTTGGTACTGGGCCTTAAAAGTCTTTCCCAGTCCTTGTGATGTTGTGTCTTATGGGAGGTTGCCACCTTCTCTCACCATCTTCAGAAGTCAAGGAGCTATTCCCCAAATTTCCTTTCTTTCTCTTAATCACCTATCATAAGAGCTGCTACTTATATAGAACTGGCTACACTCTCTTGGACACACTTTTACTTTGCACCTGGTCATCTTTCCACGTTTTCAGTCTGTTTTATTTCCAGGCAGAGCTCATTTTCATCATAAATCTTCTTGCAAACTGTGTTCTTTAAGATTTCAAAAGGATTACTCATAATTCTATCACTCTGGCAATAAAATATGTATTATGTCTTTCTCTATATTTTAAGTGGAGTTCACAAAATCTATCAGCCTTCATATTTCTGGACTAGGAATTCTGGTACTGTCTGCCTTGATATGAACACTTTTCCTTACTTTTAGCTGAGAAGTTTCTAGGCCCTTTTTGTTGTCCTTGAATTGTAGCAACTGGAATTATGTGCACTGTTCCAGGAGTGGGTGCCCTACTGTTTCATATGTGACAGGTGTATTTTATTTTCTGTGACAATCAGCATCACAAAAAAAAAACTGTTTCAGAAAATGATTTACTATAATTCTAAATTCACTTCCTGAATCACATTGACCATTGAGAAATACCATATTGTATAGTTTTATTTCTTTTCAACCAATACTCAACCCTTACAGTAAATTTATGGGAAAATTGTTTGTCATTGATGGCTTTGAATAATGATAGCCCCAAGGTTGTTGACCCTCTGAACTCTAAGACCTATGTAAGCCCTTATCAAAACTCTTTACTGAGTCAATTTTTTCTTCATTTAAAACAACGATAGGTTACTATGTATACTCTGTTGCTTCCTTCATTTCTGCTTCTATCAATCATTTAATGAGTATTTATTAATAAGTTCAGAATACATCCTTTGTAGACTCACATCTTCAATTACATTTTTATGTAGTGAGTCATGTTGTAATCTAGCTTCAGCTTCTATACTCAAAAGTCATGGGCAGAGACAATCAAAATGGTAGAATTCTTTTTGAAAGAGCCTCACAATACAATGGTTATAGTTAGTCACTCAGTCGTGTCCGACTCTTTGTGACCTCATGGACCATAGTCTGCCAGGCTCTTCTGTCCATGGAATTCCCCAGGCAAGAATAGTGGATGGGTAGCCACTCCCTTCTCCAGGGGATCTTCCTGACGCAGAGATTGAACCTGGGTCTCCTGCACTGCAGGTGGGTTCTTTACTGTCTGAGCCACTGGGGAAGCCCACAGTAATTATACTGTGAGGTAATATCATGCCCCCCAAGTCTACTACAGTCCTCTTGAATCTATAACACAGCCATTCCTCTGGCCCCTGGCGCTTAGGTCATAATAGCATTCAGCTATCTCATCAGAATTCTTTGATTTCTCACCTCTGTCGTTTGATTGAATTCTGGTTAGGTTTTAGGCTGGTGCTCTTTTACTGTACCCCACTTGGAGTGGTAAGTCCTGCACATTTTCCTATGGATTAGTATGCTAGTTACAGCCCTTGCAGAGCCTTGCATCTTAAGGGCTTAGACTATTCCTTTTCAACCTCTCTTCCCCATTTCATGGAGCTCCTCTCAACTGGTGCTACATTTTAAGTGTAATTGGAAACTTCTTCCATGCTTAGTCTATGAAATCTTTCCCCTACAAAGTGATTGTGAGCTGCTGACTAGTGGACTTCGTGTTCTTTAAGAGCTGGAATTCACCCTTCAGCACCTAGCCCAGCAAGAACTCAGGTCTCCAGAATTACAGGCAAATCCTTTACTGTTTGAGCCATCAGGGAAGCCCACCTTCTACTTAGCAGGCAACAAACAAATATTGGAATGAATAACTGAGGGGAAATTAAAGTATACACTCTAGGAACAAAAGTGCTGGGTCTTTTAGAGTCATTTTTGTTTGTCTAAGCTTCAATGTGGAGAAGGAAATGGCAACCCATTCCAGTATTCTTGCCTGGAGAATCCCGGGGACGGCGGAGCCTGGTGGGCTGCCATCTATGGGGTCGCACAGAGTCGGACACCACTGAAGCGACTTAGCAGCAAGCTTCAATGTGACCTTTAAAAAGCTGGAGGTTGGACTAGAACTGGTGGTCTCTAACAGAATCGCCCAAGAGAAGGGAGTGCTTGACACAAGTACAGATTGTTTGAGAGTTGTACAACAGTATGAATGTACTTACTGCCACTGAACATACTGAATGTAACATACAGTTAAGTATGGTTAAAATAGTATGTTTTATATTCTGTGACTTTTACCACAATTAAAAAAACATTAAAATGAAAGTACAGATTGCTGTGTGGATCCCATGAATCAAAATATCTAGAGGTAGTCTGGGGATCTTTATGTTTCGCAAGAGGACTAGTTACCATGCAACTAGTTTGCACTGTACCAGGTACCCTCTAAGATCCCTTTCAACAATAACTTTTTTTTTGGTTCAAATGTTAACTACCTAACTGATACAGAATCTTTTTTTTTTTAATTAACTCCATTCTGATGTGCCTTTTGTCATCCTCATTCAGGGTCAGGTGAGCCGGTCAATGATTTCTTCAACAGGGAAGCCTCTGCCCCGAAGCTCTAAGCATCTGAAGCTCACACCCGGCCCCTTCATCGATGAGATGACCTCATTGGCTCTGGTCAACATTAATCCCTTCACTCCCGAGTCCTATAGAAAACAATTCCTTAAATCCAATGGCAAGAGGAAAACCCGAGGCGATCTGTAAGTGTCCTGTTGCTATGACTCTTGAGAACTGGTCTTACTATTGTCAAAAGGAAAAGAGTGTGTTAAAGATTAGCAATAAACAATAAGTCTGTTTGAATGAATTGACATCATGTTTATACATCTCCTCCTTCCTAAATGTCAATGTTGGCTTTTACCCTCTTCATCACAGAGATCCTAACACCTTTCCATAATGAAGTGCACGGTAAAATGCCTTCTCTTTGAAAGAACAGAGCAGAGTAAGTGAAGATCTGACTTATATTAGGAAGTCGAACGGGCGATGGAATTGCTCTCAAGGGCTCCCCTCTGGTTACTATGGGGCTAGTAGTTGGGGAAGGTGTCGTTCTCATTTCAGAGAGTACATTGCTGTTTTGAATCCAGTGGTATGACTGGCAATGAGAGCTATAGAGCCAGAATTTGAACTCCTCTGCATATGATGGAAGATTGGCTGAAGAGAAAAAGAGTGTTGCTTTTGGAGGTGCTAATAGATGGAAAGCTGACCATGCAATTCTACAAAGGTCACTCAATGGCAGAAATCGCCTAAATAACGAGATTGCAGATTACTCAGGGGCTTTTTTTTTTTAAGTGACCCTATCTATATGTGAGAGAGTAAAGGGGTACTTGCTTTTATTTTTATTTATTCATATTTTGGCAGCATGTGGGATCTTAGTTCCCTGACCAGGGATGGAGGAACCTGTGCCCCCTTCAATGAAGTGAGGAATCATAATCACAAGACCATCAGGGAAGCCCTCAAGGACATTTCTTTATCTTCAGTGCTGCTTTTTTTTTTTTTTTAATAGAATGGAAGCACCTCTAAAACAGGCCAGTCTTTTGTGCTCAGATGTACTTGGCAAAATAAAGGTAGAGCTAACAATCTTAAAGTCTACAGAGCATTTAATGTGTTGTGTTCTTTTGGAATCAGTGACCCTATATTAATCAGCCTTGTAGCCAGAATAGGTTTTTCTAAATAGTGTTTCTTGGATCTTAAGTAAATAGGACTTGAACACAAATACACTAGATCTATTCTTGTTACTGAGTATTCCACTGGTTTTTAGCTCTTCAGGATTCTTTGTAAACCTGCAGAGTGAATGGATTCATCTGTCACTGAAGCTAGCAGGAAAAACTGCTGATTTGAATTCCTGGCCCTGAAAGTGATGACACTTTTGTAAAATCACTTAGTGATTCTGAGACAGTATTTTCCCTTCTTTTTCATTATGGTGGTGTTATTTTATGAAGATTAGAATGTAGTATTAAATTTAAGTCACAAGTTTGTCTGCATCAGTTTCTTTGTGTGAGTATAACGTCCTCCACTTGCCATTTTGACCCTGTACTTGTCCAGAAAAAAAAAAACCTAGCTGATCTAGAAACTGAAATTTTGCTTAAAGATTCCAGAATGCATCTGCTCATGCCAAAAGAGAATATCCATCAGAGACTTCAGCTTATTGAAAAGTAATTGAAAACATCTTAGCTAGGATTAGAGCACATTTTGTTATGTCTACAGTCAGCTTGTGAACCTAAGACAGGCCAGGCTCTGGGGAAGGCAAGCATTGCAGGGGACATATTATATTGTGGGGGTGAACAGCCCTTAGGGTTTCTCACATGTTCTGTAAGCTCTCTTGACTCCACATCTTAGCATACCTTGTTTTATTTGTCTGAAACCCTTTTTCTTTTCTCTTAGCTGGTTCCTACTCATTCTTGGAATCTTAGCTTATATATCCTCTTTTTTGCGGAAAGACTTTTACTTTCAAAATAGAGTACATAGTACTGTCTAGAGTATCCTTCATATTTTGTTTTTAATACTGTCCTACGTTCTTGTATTAAAAACTTCTGTTTATTCCTGCTTCTAAATATAGATTGAAGAGGGAGAATAATTGTCTTATTTACTTGTACTGTGCCCAAACCTAGCACAGTACCAGGGTCCATAAGTGTTAATCATACATTGATGATCGTTTTTTTTCCCCAAGTGAGGAATCCAGCCCAGGAGAAGGCAAGGGAGAACAAGGGCTGCCTGCTAAGGTGAGCACCGCTCTTTAGACCAGCTGTTGTAACACAGCCATTTCATTCTAATACCTCTTCTTTCTCCCTTCCTCCCTCCCTCCCCAAACCTTGACACTTGAAGGAAATATGTTTTGCAGCTGAATTTATCTGTACTGTAATCAGGGTCTATATTCTTAGCTAGTTGTTACTTTATCAGTGTCTAACATCTATACTGCTGAATCATTACCTTGGATTATTCTTAAATTCACGGTTATTGCTTCTGTCTTTGATCTGGGGGAAAGTTCTGTATTCCTGGGGTACAGAAGTAAAGGGAACATCAAGATATTTAAGGTCCTAAAAGAAAAAAAGGCAGAAAAATAGCATAAAGCCAGAGGTTTATATATACAAATTTTAGCTCTTAAATGTGTCAGTATCTATTGATTTTTATAATGTTCACAATCTTTGATCTATTATCCTTCATTTGATAATCTAAACTAAGAAAATAATGCTGTAAATATTCCCACCAGAGATGTTTGTTGCAGCCTTAATTATAAGAGCAAAAAAAGAAAAAAAAAATAGGAGAAGTACCAAATATCCAATAATAGAAGAATGGTCAAGTAAATTAGAGCATAAATTCAGTGTAATATTAAATTGACATCAAGATGGCATGTTGGATGTAGGCAAGTTTTCATGATAGTATATTGTTCAGTGTCTGTACAGGACAGGGAGGAGGATGGGGAGGGGGTGATATGGATAGTAAGCTGGTACTTGGTATCTGAGATGAAGATAGAAGGGAGCAGGTAAGCACTACCAGAGTCTTCAGGCCTCTGATCAGAGGTGAGGATTCCTCATAGGAAACACTTAGGTCTGTCTCATTCTATGGCATCATTTCACAAAAATAATCTTACTGATAGAGGAGACAGAGAAAGAGCTGGCAGCTGGAGCAAGTCCAGAGGTCGAGGAAGCTGAGCTCGAGACTGGTAAAGGCAAGGGAAATTATAGATCTTGTTGATGCAGACTGATTGGGCCTGGATGTTGAAAATGAAGAGCTGGTAAGAGTCAAGATTTTTTAAACATTTAAAGTTAGATGGAAAAAGTTCTTGCTAATGGAGATATTGGGAAAAGGTGATATCATAGAGATGAATTAGTTTGGACTGAGATTCTTATAAATCTATGGATATTCCCATCATCAGAGCTACTGTTTACTGATAATTGATATGCATTTGTAATATATGTAATTCTCATACAATATTTGAAAGGACCCTGAGGCATAGTTGCTCTGATCCTCATTTGCCAAATGAAAAAACTGATACAGGAGTTCAGTGACTTGCAGTTATTTCCTTAGCAGAGCAGTGAGTGATGTCATGGTCGGCCAGTAGGGGGAGCGGTTGCTATAGCTGAACACACATTCTGAAATACATCAATTTGACTCTTTTGTTCTCTAGAATAAGGTTTTGGGGGAAGCAAACTAAACAGTATGTTTATTGTGCTTAAGATGAAACATTAGCAGCCAGAATGTGAGACAAGTAAACAAGAGCCAAAGAGAGGTGTTCTGTTTGTGTGGCATCCTCCTGCAAGAGCCCACCGCTCCTCTCAGCGAGGACGGTAGCTCTGGCTATGGGTGCCGAGTTCCCTCTAGGAACAGACACAGGGAAGAAGAGTATGCCCAGACGGAGGAAATAATACGGAGTAAGATTTAATAAGTTAGCCAAGAGAAATGTCGGTGCAGAGTTGTATGGAAGGCGATAAAGAGCACGGAGAAGGTAGTCGGCAACTGTGGCAGGGGGTGGGAGGGGGTGGTTCTTGCCACCATGAATATTGACACAGAATCCAATGGGTTTGCCTCAAAAGTCTTTTTGGAAACTTGGAGAAATTGAGGGGTATAATATGCCTAAATTTTATTCTAAAATATTTCACTTTTTGCTAAAATATTTCAGAGATGTGTTTTACGAGAAACCAACATGGCTTCCCGCTATGAAAAAGAGTTCTTGGAGGTAGAAAAAATTGGGGTTGGGGACTTTGGTACAGTCTACAAGTGCATTAAGAGGCTGGATGGATGTGTTTATGCAATAAAACGCTCCACGAAACCTTTGGGAGGATTATCAGATGAGTGAGTACCTTTAAAATGTACTAGAAATACACACTTGGGTTTGTCAAAACATTTTGAATAAGAGCACTGATGTCATTTGCTACTTTTAAAAGTCAACCTTACCACTGAAAGTTGTCTCACATTCATAACCTTTCTGAATTTTCAAGATCAGAGATAAGTTATCTCCTGAAATACACCATGAGCATTTGGAATTGTGTTGTGTGTTTGTTTGTTTTATTTCTCATGGCTTTTACTACTGGTCTTACTTTTTTTTTTCTAATGAATGGATTTAGGAAAGGCTCGTCTGATATCTGTTTAGTCCATCAGAAATACTACCAGGTTATTGTTAACTCACTGGTTATCTCTACTTTGTATTAATAATAAACTCAATAGTAAAGTGTGAAAAACTCCAAGCCAGGAAAAACTAACAAAAATTTAAATTTCATTCACAGCACAAATTGTTCAAAAGTTCTTCCTTTTCACAAGGAAAACAAATATTTTCAGATTCAGCCATTGCTTTTTGTGAACTCTGGGAAATACTAAAATGCTGAATCTGAAATTAGTCTTTGGAATTCTTCATTTGTATACTGAAATCAATCAAACACTATATCTTGCTGCTTTTTTTTGTGTTGGATTTTTCTATTCCATGATGAATATCTGTCCTCAGGACTGTCCCTGTGACTACCTCATACACAGCTGAGTTTAGTATTGACTATAAAGGCTTCCTTGTCGGCTTGGTGGGTAAAGAATCCACCTGCAATTCAGGAGAAACGGGAGACACGGTTTTGATCCCTGGGTCTGGCAGATCATCTGGAGTAGGAAATGGCAACCCACTCTAGTAATCTTGCCTGGAAAATTCCAAGGACACAGGAGCCTGGCGGACTATAGTCCAAGAGGTAGCAAAGAGTCGGACATGACTGAGTGACTAAACACACATATAACAACAGTTTAGCTTTCATAGGGATGGTAGAGGGCCCATCACAATGTCTACAATCAAGTCCATTTCTTGTTAAGCCCATCAGGGTTTTTAGATTGTGAAAAATAGAATCAAAACAAGTCTGCTCCTGAGGTAATGGACACCTAAGATTCTTCTCTATATATATCCTGTTCAATCAAAAAACCGTGAACTTGGGCCAAGGACAACCAAGGTTCTGGTCTTGGATCTATTATCACCAGCTCGACTTTGGGCCAATCACTTAACCTTTTAAAGGCTTCATCCTTATCACTATATCATGCAGAGGAGTTACAAAGATTAAATGTGTAAGATTGTAAGTAAGCAAGCAGTGAGCATTCAACAAATGTTCTGCCATTGTGAATAATGCCTCATATCTTGTCTTTAAAAAATTTGTATGTGTATTATTTTCAGTTTCCTCACTGCTTTTTCATCTTAGGAATCTGGCTATGCATGAAGTTTATGCCCATGCGGTGCTGGGACACCACCCTCATGTGGTTCGTTACTACTCTGCGTGGGCAGAAGATGACTATATGATCATTCAGAATGAATACTGCAATGGTAAGTATGTGGGCTCATATCTATGGAGAAGGAGGATTAGCTTTTAAATCTTTGGAAAAAAAGAAAATCTTTGCTTCCTTCTTGTACCTGATAGCAGGTATAGCAGAATCATACCTAAAAGTCTGTACTACTGTTTTTGCTTGGAAGCAGAGAGCTGGAGAAAATGAGTTGAGCTGGAAAGGAGTTTCAGGCTTATGTTATTAGGTGTTTCTTTCAAAGCTGACGTGTAGTTGGTACATAGGAGCTATCACATCCTTCACACTTTAATTAATACTTAGAAAACTTTTACCCTAGCAGTTTGAATGGTAAGTTATCTTTTTACCATTTACTAGGTGCTCTAAAAGATGTAAGCCATAGTCTCTACTATTTTGGAGGAGGGATTGCTAAACTTATATAGCCAACTTTTGATTAATTTTGAAGTGGATTCCTGTGTTTGGGGATGTTTGTGTTTCTTGCTGCTTCTTACCTTTGAGCTTTAAGTGTTCTCATGAGAGTAGTGGCATGGGGTGGGGTGCTGGGACTGAAATCTAGTGACTTCAGATATATGCTCCTAGATCCTTCAGGACTACGTATACACAGTAACCAGTAAAACTTTTTTCTGGGCTACTTAAATCATGAAGAGTGGTCCTTTGGAGTAACATATTTCTAATCCATGATTTAATAGTTCTTATCTATGATTAAGGGGTTACATAACAGCAGTTATGTATTGTTATTCTTGGAAATACATTTTCATCAAAACGTCTAGTGGTTAAGTAGGAAAGTGCTACCAATTGGATAGAAGCTTGTCATCATTTTAGGATGCATCTACAGTTTGCAATCCATATTTTAGCCTGAGTAATACTGGATAATGGCATCCCCCCAACATATACACCTACCCTGAGTTTTTTTTAATGGTGTAGTCTGTCTTTGGGTAAGTTTAGTTACCACCAGATAGCCTGGCTTTTGAGAACAGTGATCAGTGATAAAGCTTCAACATTGTATACATGATTACTTACACCTGTAGGTAAGTAAATAACATTATGAGATGCTAGAAGCATAGAAAATGGTACATATATTCTACAAAATAATAATTTGGCATCTTCCTTGTTATTTCCTTATAGCCTGCTTTTCTCATAGCCTTACTTGTGAACTTCATGAGTTTTTTCTTTAATAAGCTCACCCCAAATCCCTTTTTCTAATAGTTTCTTTGGGTTAAAACAAAATGGACCCTTTCCTTATACTTGTGATCAAGGAGTTGACGCATTTTTTTTTTTAAATCATCTTCTCTTAATTTCCTCTTATCATAACCTGAGAGTCCCTATTCTTTTTTTCTTCCCTCTCTCTACAGAGAAGATTGATTTTTTTATTTCCGTAACATTTACCTATTAACAAAGATAATATCAAATTAAAAAATCTGTCAATAAAGCAAAACTAACTATTTTTAACCTCTGGGCAATGTAAAATTTTAACTGGGGCAATGTAAAAATTTCAAATTTTCAAAAAGAATAAGATGAAGCAATCAATTACAAAATCATCTCATTCTTTTCAATATTTGATTATCTTCTATGGGCTTGACAGTGTATTAAGCTCTCAGGTGTGAAATACTGTAGAGTGAGGTAAGTCCTTACCTTCAAGAAGCTTGATTCCACTTGCTCTCTTATAATGAGCACACAGTGTCCAGAGAGTGTGAATGTGAGCAACGGTAGCAGGGTGTGGTGGGATGGGCCTGGGCTTTAAAGTCGGCAGACTGGAGTTCAAAACCCAGCTCTGTCACATAGCTCAGTTGGTAAAGAGTCTGCCTGCAATGTAGGAGACCTGGGTTCGATACCTGGATTGGAAAGATCCCCTGGAGAAGGGAAAGGCTACCCACTCCTGTATTTGGCCTGGAGAATTCCATGGACTATGCAGTCCATGGGGTCGCAAAGAGTCAGACACAACTGAGCGACTTGCACTTCATTGGCCTGGAGAATTCCATGGACTATGCAGTCCATGGGGTCGCAAAGAGTCAGACACAACTGAGCGACTTGCACTTCATTTCACTTCTCTCAGGATCACTGGGACGTCATTTAATCTCACTGAGTAAAGAGACAGTAATATTTACTTAAGGGAGTCATTTGCAAATTAGCAACAGTATATGTCCAATGCTAGCACATGATTAAGTCCCAATACATAGTAAGAACATGGTAATACTTGTTGTTAGCATAACCTGAGAAAATCTCATGAAGGAGCTAAGACTTGAACGAGACCTTCCAGAAGGATTCCTTGAGTTTATGGAAGCAGAGGGAAGACCAGCATGCAGGCTAGAAGCATGGTACTGGGCTTGCGTCTGGCCTAGTAGATAGAAAGGAGACTAAACAGGACTGGGGTGACCCCTGTAGGAGGAAATCAGACCAGCAAGGTGAAGTGTGGGAAGCCTGTAGTGGGCGTTGAAAGCCAGGCAGTGAGTGTGGACTAGATGTAAGATACTATGGGAAATCAGTGTTTGTTCATTGTGGTGCTTCAGCTAACTTCACTCAGTACTTGCCAACTTAAACGTAACTGTGATTTAGCGAAATGTAATTCACGTACATTGAATCTTTCAAATGTGAACTGATGATGGAAAATAAAGCATGCCCTTTTGTGGGGCTTCCCAGGTGGTGCTAGTGGTAAAGGACCCGCAGGCCAATGAAGGTAGACGTAAGAGACACAAGTTTGATCCCTAGGTTGGCAAGGCCCTCTGAAGGAGGGCATGGCAACCCACTCCAGTATTCTTGCCTGGAGAATCCCATGGACAGAGAAGCCTGGCAGGCTACAGCACATAGGGTTGCACAGAGTCGGACATGGCCGAAGTGACTTTGCACACACACAAATCTTGTTTTGTTGTTGAGGATAATCCATGTTGAGACTTTTCCCGGTGGTGGTGGTGGTTTAGTCGCTAAATGGTGTCGCACTCTTGCGACCCCATGGACTGTAGCCTGCCAGGCTCCTCTGTCCATGGGATTCTCCAGGCAAGAATGTTGGAGTGGGTCTAAGTAAAGGATAAGAAATCCAAAGTATGTGTTAGGTAGCTGGTGCTTCTTTCCTTCCGCGCCTACATCCTTTCTCTCCCCTCCGTCTCACCTGTTCATCCTATGCCCTGTTTCCCCATACCCACCCTTACCCACCCATATCCACCCAAACCCCTCTACCCAGCCTCTCATAGCAGTCAAGCTGGAACATGCACGGTTACAGTTTTAACTTCAATTATAAATTAGATGATGTAGATAACATAGATTTTAACTATGAGACACTAACAGTCATCTGATTTCCCTCCTGTCCCTCGTAAACCCTGAACCAATTACAAGTTCCCGCCCTCTCCGCCACCCCAGCCAAGGTCCCCTACAAGTCACCTCTGGGCCAGCTTCAGAAATCTGAGGTCTCCAGTAGCAAGCTGATTCTGCAACAACCAGGATTCTAATCGGCTTAGCGCTGGATAATCACTCTGTCCCTGTGCCTGTGTGCGTGCTCAGTCGCCTCGGTCATCTCCGACTCATTGTGACCCTATAGACCGTAGTTCCGCAGGCTCCTCTGTCCATGGGATTCTCCAGGCAAGAATACTGGAGTTGGTTGCTGTGCCCTTCTCCAGGGGATCTTCCCAATTCAGGGATCAAACCCGTGTGTCTTACATCTCCTGCTTTGGCAGGCAGGTTCTTTACCACTAGCACCATCTGGGAAGCCCAGTCTCTCCCTAATCGCAGTGTTTCCTTGTGACGTCTTCTGGCATAGAAGTTTTACAGAGCACGATCCCCTAGAATACTGGTTCTCACATTTGCTCAAGTGATGTGACATCCAGAAGTTGAAACACCATGAATACAGGTTATATTTTCCCACCAGATAAGGGACAATTTTACCAGCAGAAAAGTAGGCTTGTGTCTTTGGCAGCAAAGTAACATTGAGACGGTGAGAATACAAATACATACATAAGACGTGCTGTTGAACTGTTGGCCGGCTTTTTGCATTTCATTGTCAGAAGGTATTTGCTATTTCTTTGTTTTGGCATCTGTTAGGTCTTATGAGCAGACAGGAAAACAAGGATATGTTTTTCTGAAGTATCTTTTCTCCTACCAAGTGGGGCGAGTACATTTATCTAAAGGAAAGAATTCAGCAACTCATCTCACAAAGATGGTTTCAAAAGAACTGCCCGGGAGCCAGCTGTATTCCTCCTAGGGTACCTCCTAAGGCACTGAGCCAATGCCAGGGGCTACCTTGGGTTATGGAACTAAGGCTTCAGTGTACCCGGGTGAGATTAGGAGGGATGAAGTTTACAGTTCATTCAGTATTGCTATGTCTATAAATGCATGAAAGTGAAGTGAAAAGTGTTAGTCACTCAGTCATGTCTGATTCTTTGCGACCCCACAGACTGTAGCCTGCCACGTTCCTCTGTTCATGGAATTCTCCAGGCAAGAATACTGGGGGGGGGTAGCTGTTCCTTTCTCCAGGGGATCTTCCCGACCCAGGGATCAAACCCAGGTCTTCTGCATGGCAGGCAAATTCTTTACCATCTGAGTCACTGGGGAAGCCCCCCTGTCAATGGATGCTTCTTGTTAACACTGTTTAGTAAAGAACAGTTCATTATACTGTTCTATAAGAGTGTGTGTTTAGCTCTAGCAAAATAAGGTTATTCTAATACAGTCATATGAATGAGTACTTTCAGTAACTTCTCTTCTACTGTTTTATCACTTGGCTAACTTTAACACTACCTATAGAGATTCTAAGTAATTGAAAGTGCTGCTATCACTGGTCTAGTTCCCCTTACTAAATACCTATTGCTCTTCAGGGGATTAGAAACCCCTCTGCTTATAATCTAAAGGAACATATTAAAGGAATGCCAAGTAACCTAGGATGCTTATTTCTTTCCATGCATTTCATCGGGGCCTTCACTCAGTCTTTTCCCTCCATTGTCAGGACAGACATTCAGTTCAGAAAACACTGATTGCATGCCAGACCACGGGACAGGAAGGAGGATTGAGCTGTTCATCCTAAAGGAACAGCCAGGCTAGTGGAGACCCAGGGGCCTTGATGCAACCTCCCTTTTCCTCAGTCACATCTCATTGACTCATCTGCAAACTTAGCCTCAAGGTGGCTTTTTTTTTTATAATAACCCCAATGCACTCTTTACTTATTCTTCCTTTCTAATGTCATCTACAGTTCATAAATTCTTTCCTAAGAAGATTCCCAGGGAAAAACAAAAACCCTCTCCTTTAGCCCCCTTTTTTTTGTTTGTTTCTCAAAGGGGCTGAATTCTCCTTTCCGAATTTATTTGAATGTGGCAGTTCAACCTTTACATTCAGTTTTACATAAGAGAGTTTTAAATATGGATTTCTTTAAAAGTACAGTTACCATCTGAGACCGAACTGTTCTGATACACACCTGAAGGAGGGATTTACAGGCCTGATAACTGACAGGGGTCCTAGAATTCTCCAATTTGACTGAGGAGGCTACAGACAAATGCTAGTTAATGAAACAAAAGGTTCAGAAGCATTCTAATACCTTAAGGCAGGGGCATCTGAGGCCAAGTAGTCAGATGAGCTCAGGGCTTATCTTTTTATTGATAACAGTGATAGAGTTGATGTACAAACACAGTGGCTCAGAGAGGGTTTAGGTCTACATGGAGGTTTTATATTTTCTTTGGGTCAGCCATCGTTAAATGTTCTTATTTCATGATATATGTTTTAATGGAAGGAAACTTGAAATCAATTACATTAGAGTTACTAATGGCCTATAATCACTAGCTTGACACCAACATGGAATTATTCATCAACACCATAGTAGCTATATGACTAGGCCTGACTGATCTTCTGTTGATAACAAGGTAAAGCTTTTTAAATGTTAGTTGGGGGCATACTCAAGGCAATAGAGCCACATATTGGCTACCTAGGATATAGCATTTTCTTTTCCTCTTTAAAGGCCCTTAATTATTCTTTCCAGTGTGTTTGTGGTATAGACAGGGAGCTGATATTATATTTCACACCGACACTGAAGCAGTTGAGACTTGTTCGACTGAGTTCATTCATGAGGAATGTATTGAATATGGACTAGGCTGTCACGTATAAGATTCATACCTTTTTCTCTCATTCGGTGGGGCTATTCTGTTGTTTTTTTCCTAGGTGGGAGCTTGCAGGCTGCAATAACTGAAAATGCAAAGTCTGGCAATCATTTCCCAGAGCCCAGACTCAAGGACATCCTTCTACAGATTTCCCTCGGGCTCAAATACATCCACAACTCCGGCATGGTGCACCTGGACATCAAGCCCAGTCAGTACAGCTCTCCTCTGCTCCTCTGGCTGTGTTTAATTCCTTCCCCATTGTTGTCAGAATCTGTGCCTTAATGACTGCCAAAGATGCTGTTAGCTGGCAGAATCCTTTTCATTGGTTCCACGTCCCTCTCCCCCTGCCCACATTCCAATTAAACAGCTTTAACTACTTTCCCATTGGGCCTAGAGAACAGAAAGACAAGACTCCCAGATAGTGAAGCCCAAGTATGAAAATAAATCTTGAATTTACTGCATAGATAAGAGACTGCATCCTGGCTGCCTCCTGACTGTTTAAAACTAGTGGAAGTCTTTCTAACTCGGCACTGATCAAAGTGAGCAGAAATGCCTGGTTAAGGCACTCATTCATGTGAAATGCAAGGAAATGTTGTTACTATCCTGTGTTGTTGATTATTTCTTTGTTTTGAGGTCACCAGCCTCGTCAAAGAGGTTTGAGGTTTAAGTTGCATTGAAATAGGTATTATCAATCACTGAGCTGTTTGGAAGTAGTTTAAGAGATTCTATGGAAGAAAAATAACCTTGATAGTCTTGTTACCTGTACACAGAAGAGGAGGGTGACTGAAATGTCATTTACAGAAAAGAATCTCTGAGGTGAAAAGGTTTAGGAATCATTCCTTATGACAGTTCTGTATTTTTTTTTTCAGGCAACATCTTCATTTGTCATAAGATGCAAAGTGACTCTCCTGTAGTCCAGGAAGAGGTTGAAAATGAAGCTGATTGGTTTCTCTCTGCCGATGTGATGTATAAAATTGGTGAGTCTGTTTTGTAACTTGATTGGTATACTCTTATCCTACAAAATGTACACTGATGACTCTAATCCATTTATTCCAGTTTTAAGAAAAACATACTTTGAAAGAACTCTACTTGTTTTTTCTTTTTTTAGGTGACTTGGGTCATGTGACATCAATAAGCAATCCCAAAGTGGAAGAGGGGGACAGTCGCTTCCTGGCTAATGAGATTTTGCAAGAGGTATAGATTTGGGGAACAAAAGGTTTTGAATAGTCCATTGAAATGTTTGCAAAGAGGGTGGCTCAATCAATGGATTAATCAATATTTTTACTGTTTTTTTGTAAAGGTCCTTTGCTATTTCTAATATTTTATAGAATTCTTAGCATTAGGAATTTCCTAGCAAGAAGGTAGCCTTTTGTTGGTCCAACCCAATCTTTGTCATGCGACTAGCCTTTTGACAGCACCATCAGCCTTGGTCACTGAAATGGCCTTGAGTTATTGCTCATCTTTTAACATGTCTATGACTCTGGCCTAGGAAGGATATAACTTTCTACAGGATGATAGTTGGGGGAAAAAAGAGGAGTCTTTCCTCTCTATGATCAGTCAATCTAAGTTTCAAGACTTTTTGAGCCTGAGAGAGCAAAAGAGTGCTAAGATTCTGCCTCTGACTGTTCAGGACAGTATATATTTTTAAAATTTTATTTAATTTTTAATTGGAGGATAATTACTGTACAATATTGTGATGGTTTCTGCCATACATCAACATGAATCAGCCACAGGTATACATACATCCTCCCCGTCCTAAGCCGCCCTCCCACCTCCTTCTCCATCCCCCCTGTCTAGGTCATCACAGAGCACCAGCTTTGGGTTCCAAGGACCAGGGCAGTATTACTCAGGTAGACTGATGCCCTGTCCTCTGTCTTCTCTAGAAGGAGACTACTAACCACAGCAGATACGACCCCTCCACTGTGTCTGTTTAAGGTCATGTGCGTTCAAGCAACTTTCTCTTACCAGTTGTGTTTTAGTCTAGACTTGCTTCACTTGGCAAACTAACCAGCCATCCTGTCTTCTCTTTTGAAGAATTATCAGCACCTCCCCAAAGCAGACATATTTGCCTTGGGGTTGACCATCGCGGTGGCTGCGGGAGCAGAGTCGTTGCCCGCCAACGGCACTGAGTGGCATCACATTCGTGAGGGGAACCTTCCAGACATTCCTCAGGAACTCTCCAAGGAATTCCACCAACTACTCAAGGTGCTGTCTCTGGGGAACTGAAGAGAAGATGGAAATGTCTGTCTTGTTTGTTTTTAAATGTAATGGCAAATAGATGTCCACCTATTTCTGTGTGTAAATCGTTCTTAAGAGTTAGTTGATACTTTTACTTACTGAGGAGCTCAGTGCTGGTCCTGTGCAAGTAATACGTATATGCTAATTCATTTATTCTCACAACAGTCCAGAAAGTGAATATTGCTATTCCAAATGGCAGTAAAGGAAGACTGAGTTTCAGCAAAGTTTTGTGACTTGCTCAAGGCTACATTCTAAGTAGTGGAGCGGATTCTGAATGTTGCTCCTCAAATGGAAGGGTCAGTGTTTTCTTCATTATTTGACACTGATTGCTGTACATAATTAGTTATTTTCTACTGTATTCCAGTCATCTTAGGCTACAGACATCCTCTGATGACAAAGGCTGTAGGAATACTGTCATGGTGGGATATCTTTAATTAATCTTAAGTGAAAAATGGACACATGGTAGTAAGTGAGCTGAACTAGCAGTTGGGTAACCCAGGTTTTAGTCTTGGTCCTGTCAATAACTCAGACAAGCCAGTTGATCTCAGGACCTCAGTTTCTTCTGTTGAAAATTAAGGCATTAGACTAGACTAGTTCATCATTCAATCAGCTTTAAAAGATGATACTTGAGAAAGTCAAAGGTGTGGATGATGGATGCTATCACATAAGGATGATATTTCTGTCCTGGGTGGAGCTAAGTTTTCATTTATTTCTTCCCTTTGCAACAAAGGAGAATTGAGTTGCAAAAAACCCACCAGCAGAAGCTAGGTTGGAGTTGGTTGGGTGGAGAGGTTTTCCCAAGAGTGAAGCTTCTGTTTCCTCCCTTTTGGTCCCACCTCATCAGAGCATGATCCACCCTGACCCAGCAGAGAGACCGTCTGCAGCAGCTCTGGCCAAGAGTCGAGTCCTCTGTCCGTCCCTGGGGAAAACAGAAGAGCTTCAGCACCAGTTGAACTTGGAAAAGTTCAAGACAGCCACGCTGGAAAGGTAGATTTTTGGATGCTGGAGTTAAGGAAGAACCTATTTATGTGGTACTCACAGTGACACAACTGGTCTGATGTATTTTCTTTATGGATTCAAGTGGAATCCAACATTATGACTGTGAGGCTCCTGCCCACAAAGAGGGGTCCCATGTAACAAGGGGCTGTACGCTCTGTGAGTAGAGAGCTTGAGACAGACAATTCCAGTTAATGCAAATGAATGCAAGGAAATACAACTAGTAAAGAAGAATTAGGATTCTAAGTGACAACAGTATTCCAGTAACTGGTGAATGACTATCCAAAGTAAGATAATCATAACTAAGGTGGGAAGAGATCTATTAGAAGTCCATTAAATCATGGGGCAGGCAGATACTCTGTCTTGATTGTTACAGAGCCTAGGGCTGATTCATGTTGATGTATGGCAGAAGCCAATTCGATATTGTGGAGCAATTATCCTTCAAGTAAAAATAAATAAATTAAAAAAACAGAAAAAAAAATTCTGTTTTGGCCCATGTTTAAGAAAGAGGTATTTTTCTAAGCCTAAAGAAACAATCCTATTTCCAGTGCATGAAAGCTTGTATTCATGCATGCATTTATTAATCTAGTCCTTCATTTAACACGTAGGAATTAATTAGATAGCATGGACCTGGTTTTATAAAGGTCAGGCAGTGATGGTTGAGCAGGATCCTGAAGGTATTTTAAAGTAATTATTACATCCAGTGAATTGTTGAAAATATAAAAGGAGATGAAAAGGCCCAGCATCAGGGTCTTTTCCAGTGAGTCAGTTCTTCGCATCAGGTGGCCAAAGTATTGCAGTTTCAGCTTTAGCATCAGTCCTTCCAATGAATATTCAGGACTGATTTCTTTTGGGATGGACTGGTTGGATCTCCTTGCAGTCCAAGGGACCCTGAAGAGTCTTCTCAAACACCACAGTTCAAAAGCATCAATTCTTCAGGGCTCAGCTTTCTTTATAGTCCAACTCTTAACATCCATACATGACTATTGGAGAAACTATAGCTTTGACTAGACGGACCTTTGTTGGCAAAGTAATGTCTCTGCTTTTTAATATGCTGTCTAGGTTGGTCATAACTTTTCTTTAAAGGAGCAACTGTCTTTTAATTTCATGGCTGCAATCACCATCAGCAGTGATTTTGGAGCCCAAAAAAATAAAGTCTGCCACTGTTTCCCCTCTTTCTCCATCTATTTGCCAAAAAGTGATGGGACCGGATGCCATGATCTTAGTTTTCTGAATGTTGAGCTTTAAGCCAACTTTTTTACTCTCCTTTCACTTTCATCAAGAGGCTCTTCAGTTCTTCACTTTCTGCCATAAGGGTGGTGTCATGTGTATATCTGAGGTTATTGATATTTCTCCCAGCAATCTTGATTCCAGCTTGTGCTTCATCCAGTCTAGCATTTCACATGATGTACTCTGCATATAAGTTAAATAAGCAGGGTGACAATATATAGCCTTAACATACTCCTTTCTCGATTTGGAACCAGTCTATTGTTCCATGTCTAGTTCTAACTGTTGCTTCTTGACCTGCATACAGATTTCTCAGAGGGCAGGTCAGGTGGTCTGGTATTCCCATCTCTTGAAGAATTTTCCACAGTTTGTTGTGATCCATACAGTCAAAGGCTTTGGCATAGTCAATAAAGCAGAAGTAGATATTTTTCTGGAACTCTCTTGCTTTTTTTGATAATGCGACAGATGTTGGCAATTTGATCTCTGGTTCCTCTGCCTTATCTAAATCCAGCTTGAACATCTGGAAGTTCACAGCTCATGTACTGTTGAAGCTGGCTTGGAGAATTTTGAGCATTACTTTGCTAGCGTGTGAGATGAGTGCAATTGTGTGGTAGTTTGAGCATTCTTTGGCATTGCCTTTCTTTGGGATTGGAATGAAAACTGACCTTTTCCAGTCCTGTGGCCACTGCTGAGTTTTCCAAATTTGCTGGCATATTGAGTGTAGCACTTTCACAGCATCATCTTTTAGGATTTGAAATAGCTCAACTGGAATTCCATCACCTCCATGAGTTTTGTTCATAGTGATGCTTCCTAAGGTCCACTTGAGTTTGCATTCCAGGATGTCTGGCTCTAGGTGAGTGATCACACCACTGTGATTATCTAGGTCATGAAGATCTTTTTTTTGTATAGTTCTTCTGTGTATTCTTGCCACCTCTTAATATCTTCTGCTTCTGTTAGGTCCATACCATTTCTGTCCTTTATTGTGCCCTTCTTTACATGAAATGTTCCCTTGGTATCTCTAATTTTCTTGAAGATATCTCTAATCTTTCCCATTCTATTGTTTTCCTCTATTTCTTTGCATTGATCATGGAGGAAGGCTTTCTTATCTCTCCTTGCTATTCTTTGTAACTCTGCATTCAAATGGCTATATCTTTCCTTTTCTCCTTTGCCTTTAGCTTCTCTTCTTTTCATAGCTATTTGTAAGGCCTCCTCAGACAACCATTTTGCCTTTTTGCATTTCTTTTTCTGGGGATGGTCTTGATCACTGCCTCCTGCGCAGTGTCACGAACCTCCATCCATAGTTCTTCAGGCACTATCAGATCTAATCCCTGGAATCTATTTGTCACTTCCACTGTCTAAAATATACTTAAACCCAATTTCTTTTGGATACACAGTCCATCTTAGAATGATTAGCGTGAAATGTCCCCCCAAATAATTTCTTGGCAATGAGTTGTGGAAACTCTGATGAAGACTTTAGCCAAGTAATCCTTCCTTGTATGTAACTTCCTAATAATTCTAATATTTTTTTTGCTCTATTTCTACTAACAAAGAAAATACAAATATATATGCTGTCACAGGACTAGAAGTAGCCTTAAGGTGTGGTGTGTATATCTGTGAAGCCAGATGTCGACATACAGGTGTGTGTCAGTAGTGAGCACTCATCATGGAGATGAGGCAGATGCCTTCTTGAAATTGTCTAGACCAGGGGCTGGCACGCTCTTCTATAAGACCAAGGTAGTATTTTATCCTTTGTGGGCCATATGGTCTTAGCTGCAATGACTCAACTCAGCTGGAGTGATGTGAAAGTGATCAGAGACCATACAAAAATGAATGGGAATGGCTCCATTCCGGTAAGACTTTATTTACAAAAACAGGTGGCAGGCCAGATTTGACCCATGGGCCATCCTTTGCTGATCCCTGTAGAGTTGTCTCCTTATTTCTCTTTAAAATTAAAGACCATTTATGCCCCGATCAGTAGAAGTCAGGAAGGCAAACTTGCAATATGTTGAGGCACAAGTGTGCTAGCCCTTTCTAAAGATAATCACAGGAGTTAATTTTCTATTCTGTGTATCGTTCATGCTTGTTTCTATAAATACTGAAATAAAAAGAAAAACCTATGCTGGTTTTGATCCTAAATATCATCTCTAATTTAGGACCAAGGAATGTACACTTTCCCTTTTTCATTGTCAGGGAACTGAAAGAAGCCCAGCAGGCCCAGTCCCCCAAGGATGGCCACAGTGTCCTTGGGGTCTCTGAGACCCCCACCGGGTCAAGGAGCACCAAACGCCTGGTAGGAGGAAAGAGTGCCAAGTCTTCAAGCTTCACCTTGGGGCAGTCTTCCCCATAAGAACGTCTCTCCCATCAACTTACCGTTTATCCCCAAAATAGATACCATCTATGTCAACCTTTCTCTTGTAAAGGGAGGAGCTAACAGACTCGGGAGGCTGAAGATTTCAAGAGCCACCCTAATTTAGCATTTTCAGCCAAGCTCCTACAGCCGTCAAGGCTTCCTAGCAGCAGTGGTGGCAGGTACTGCCATTAGCAGCCATTTCTCTTCTCTCATTACGTTCCTAACACCACCTGTCAACAGCTCAGGGACTTCTCAGATTTGCTGATGCACAACGGGAAAGCATGGGCCTCTGAACTGAAAGCAGCTGCCCTCCACGCCCCCACAGCCCCTGCAGCCGTGGACTGTGAGGCTGCCTACCTACCTTCCTACCAACCAAGGATCCCAGGGACTCTCCTGGCACACAGAAAGAAGGTCAATTTTGTTTTGAGTTGAGGTAGCATTTTTATAAGAAAGTATGCCTGGATTTCAACAACACTTCCCAGGCTAGATGATTTTATTCCTCAAAAAATTCTCAGTTGCTTTGAGCAAGTGGTTTTCCTACTGTATTCTCTGAATGGAGATAATGCCTTTCTCTGATACTGTTTTTACAAAGTAAATGACTTCACTATGTGAGGTAGGTAGAAATAAGACTCTATGTGACTTGAAATTTCTGAACTGGCTATTAACTTATGGAACAAAAACACTGGCTAGAGGGCTTGAGGGAAATCTGACGTGGTTTGTTGTCCCTCAATCTATTTGCTTTGACTCTCTTGTAACTGTTATAACTGGTTTAATTTTTCTGAGTGTTACTAATTTCTACTGGATTTTATCAAAAGTTGGCTTTGCTTCCTGTGATTTTATCCTATTTTATCCAAATCCTTTATTCTGTATATATATTTAAAGGAATACAATGTTTGTAAATAAAGTTGTTTTTTTTTTTTTTAATTCTTGTCCAAAGCCAAATAGGAGTAAAGCACTTTTCTTTGTAAATATGTAACTAACAAAGAATGAGAAATTCATGTTGGAAACCATAGTAGGTAGGACAGAGAATTTAGTAGGCTAGGGCTAACAGCTCCTGGCTTTAAGGCTCAGTTTCACAGCCTTCACAGCTAATAATGGCCAGGCTATGACACAAAATCATGTTGGTCATAAAGGCATTTGAGAACGCCTAGTTGTGTCTTTTAATGATGTTACCCTCGTTGTGGCTTGTAGGCTTTTTGGCTGCCTTATTTTCTTCTTTTCCCTTAATTTTTAAAAGCAAATTAAGTTTTAAAAATTGAATAAACCAGTGAACAAACCATCACATCATTCTTACATTTTGGAGTAGCAATTTATTCCCTGCAATTAAATGAGGTATAGTGCTCTGTACTGCCCACTGACACTTTAAAAAAATTAGTCTTTATTCAGGTTTTTCTTTTTCTGTATACACTTGTGTATTTTATTTTTATTTATTTTTTAAAACATATTGGAATATAGTTAATTATTTAGGTTTTCAAACTGAATCTATGTCTTGCCTCCCGGACAATAGCCATGTCTCTGGCAGAACAGTGCAAGGTCAACCAAACTTTGTGATTTATAAACAGGTATATTATTAAGAGTAAGCAATGTATTGGACTTCCCAGGTGGCACAGTGGTAAAGAATCCACTTGCCAATGCAGGAGACACAGGAGACCAGTGTTTGATCCCTGGGTTGGGAAGATGCCCTGGAGGAGGAAATGGCAACCCATTCCAGTATTCTGGCCTGGAAAAGTCCATGGACAGAGGAGTCAGGTGAGCTGCAGTCCAAAGGGCTGCAAAGAGTTGGACATGACTGAGCGACTGAGCACAAGCAATATATAGCCCCAAGTTCTGTGGCTACACCTGCCTTCTTCAAGTGAAGTGAAAGTCGCTCAGTTGTGTCCAACTCTTTGCGACCCCATGGACTATACAGTCCTTGGAATTCTCCAGGCCAGAATACTGGGATGGGCAGCCTTGCCTTTCTCCAGGGGATCTTCCCAACCAGGGATCGAACCCAGGTCTCCCGCATTGCAGGCGGGTTCTTCACCAGCCGAGCCATGAGGGAAGGCACTGACAACTATTATTAGGGCCTGTGACCCCTTCTCTACAGTGTTCCTCGGAGCCTGAATGGATCTGACGCCAGACTGTTGGTTTCCCTCCCTTTCTCTCTGCTGAGCTCCACAGTAGCAGGAAGTCACCCGAAGAGCAAGAAGCTGCACAGACACTGAACGTGACACGGACTGGGTCTTCTCTGGGCTCAGGGTTTAATCTCTTCCATTTCAGTTGGAAGTTGACCCCTGGCCTCAGCGAGAAGCTCCATCCTGTCATGAAGCTTGGTTTCTTAAACATGAACACTGACAATCAGGTGCCAACAGAAAATTTTGAATTAAAGAAACCTTATAAAGAAATACTACTGGGCTTTCCTGAGGCTTCCCTGGTGGCTCAATCAGTAAAGAATCCACCTGCAATGCAGGAGACTGCCTGCAATACAGGAGTCTAGAGTTTGATCCCTGGGTTGGGAAGTTGCTCTGGAGAAGGAAATGGCAACCCACTCCAGTATTCTTGCCTGGGAAACCCCACAGACAGGGGATCCTTGCAGGCAACAGCCCATAGGGTTGCAAAGAATTGGACATAACTGAACGACTAAACCACCAATGTATCTACCAATTCATAGATGCTGTTTATCTAAAAGCTGTAGAAAAATGAACACTGAAAGATAAATGTGCCTGAACAATTAGGTTTTAAAAAAAATCTCTGTATGAACCATTATGTCAATCTTGAATTGCATAAAAATTGTTAGGTTGGTGTTTTTAAAATTTAACAAAAAGTAGCCATGGTTAATTATAGAGTATTGCTAAAGTAGATTTGAATCACTGTAAAATAGATGCTAGTAATCAGGTTAGGTAATAAGTGCTTTAATTTTTTTTCTAACAGTTATTATGAGGCTTCAGGAAAAACTGATTTAAAAGCAAAGCGAAAACTTGATTACAATATATAAAAAGTGTTCTTGTACAGCATTGGAATTGTCCAAGGCTTCCTATCTGTGAGAAAGCATTGCCAACCATGGTTTCTACCAGTTGATGCCTACAGCTGAGACTTTAATTTGGGTGGGGAGGGTAGGCAAGGCCAAAGATAGCTTTGTGCTCTTGGGTGTATACTGTAGACGTGTCTCTTTCTCAGCTAGCTTTGCAAAGGATGAAAGCCCTGAATTATTCTACTAAGACCAGCAGTAATGGTAGCTGACTAAAGGCGTGATGCTTTCACCACTTCTCAGCATTGGGAAGGTCCTTCCTTTCTGGGTCCATGGATGAACTACAGAAAAGGCTTACAATTATGTTAAAGAGTGGGTGCAGGTCTATGCACATCATGAAGAGGTTTCAGGAATTCCTCATCAAAATGCAAACTGTAGATTTCTTGCAAAAGCAGTGTGTTTAATAAATTTTTTTCAGCTACTCTTCCAGATTATTATTTTTTTTAATTTTCTAATTTCAGGCCTATTTGAGTATTCTTCTGTGTTCTATTTATTTGTTCTCGCCTGTGGTCTGTTCTTGTTTAAAGCGTAACTGCTGACTGGATATTCACAAGAAGGTCCTTGTTCTCTAAGAGCTCCAAGTCAACAGGGAAGAGGAGGCACCTTCAAGGGCATTTAAATTTTAATACAAGATAAGACTTATGGTGTAAAGAAAGTGAAATGGGAGAACAAAAGAAGGATGATTTGCATAAAGAATTTTGAAATTACAGGAAAGAACACTTCTGATGATGAAGACCGAGCAAAGCAACGCTAAAGTATCTGCCATGTTGGGAAGGAGGATCTGTTTGATAACAGATGTTTTAACTCCATTCTGCCATAATATCATACATCTTAATATGATTTTCTTTGTCAAAGAAGACAGCACTTGCAACTTTCTCCAGCCAACAAAGGAGAATGTGAATTGGTAATTCCTGTCTGAGAGAGAATTCAGATTAGCCCATATTCTCCACTAGGTTTTATTCATAAAGTTATGTGTGTGATTTTCAATTTGCGTGGTGCTTTGTTTTTTTTTTTTAATAAACTTTTCCACATTCCTTTCTCCAAAGTGTTTGTGAACAGAAAGAAAGAGGGAGTGATTTGTGGCCTAATAAAGAACTTTTAAGGCCAAGTGATTGGTTGTGGATGAGTAGATGTGGGTGATCAGGGAGAAGTTTCAAAGGTGATTTCAAGCTCAGATCTGGCAGAATCTTGGCACCATTAAAACACACAAGGCACTTAGAAGAGGGAAACTGGCTTTGAAGGAAAGGATGAATCTGGTTTTTCACTTGACTCAACAGCTCAAGTGAAAGTACGATTTTTAAATAGGAAATCATCAGAGGGCAAGTTACAGTAGTAAACGGGGGCATGTAGGATGATTAATGTCTGAGCAAGGCCTGAAGGCAATTAACATGGTATGTTTCTAGGACAAAACATCTTGAAGGTGGAAGTAAAACAGGTAAGCACCATGAAATATACCAACTAGGAAGTCCTACATACTATTAAGACTGGGTTAAGGTATGTGTTGGAAACCACATGAAATAGTTGGTATTTTTTCCTTTTAGGGCAAAAACGGGCCATTGAAAAGTTTTAAGCAGGGTTCTGAGGAGATTTTCTGATTAGGATGACGTGGGTGTATGTTTTCTAGAAGCTGGACAGTGCCAGGACCAGAGGATGGAGAGGCCCCCGGAGGTGCCCCTCAGCCTGGATTCTACAATCTGTCGGCCTCCTTTCCCTTCTTCCTACCAAAGGCAGGATTAGCGGGAGCAAGACAAAATTTAAGGGATGGCTAGGAAATCCAGCACTGACGACTAATGCTTCATTTTAAAATTATTAAAATTAATGAAATCCACAATGAATTCTAAATAAAGGGAAGATCAGTAAGCTTAAGTTAATTAAGACTGCCACTTCCTCAAGAAAAATTATCGGAGATGGAAATTCTTGCAGTTGGAAATAAGGTAAGCAAAGGATTTTGAAAATATTATCGATTGGTTTACTTCCATTCAAGGCAGGAAGGTAAAATTATAATTCTGTTTTTAGTATTAAAAAATACATACCTTAAAACAGTGTTGAGTTTTAATACACCTGGTTTTTAAATTTCTTCAAGGACTTAAATGTTTTGGGGAAAAAATGTTCAAATACGTAACAACTTGTACATAGGTGCGCACGTTTTTCCTGGTGCCTTAGGAACCTAACTGGCTCATATACTGGATTTAATACAAATTATATTTTATTCACGGATTTGTTCCTTAATTCTGACTTTAAAATATTGTACCAATATTTATTTTGACCCCCCCCTTTTTTTTTGGTGACCCTTAAATTTTGCACTTTCGGCTCTTTCCCCATTCCTTTTTCTGTTTTATTTTTATTTGTTGTTGTTACTGTTTTTTTTTTCTTGCTTTTGGAGGCTTGAACCTTTATAGTTTTTTCCAGAGGCGCAGGTATCCTTTGTTTCGCTCACCTTGCCGAGTCCTGGGCCGACCCCGGAAGCTCTTAAAATACAGTAGTTTCATTTCATTATAAAGTTAAAATCAAGTTAGCTCGCCGATAGGCAGTGTTGATATATTGCTCCCGCCTGGAAGGAGGCTCCCGGAACTACCGCGTTAAGGGGGCGTGTTTCCCGCAGCGCCTGCCGGCTGCATTTTCACGATGCACGCAGCGGGCTTTCCGGTTCTTCCTTCTCGCGAGCCTTGAGTCCGGCAGCACCCGGAAGCGATTCTCTGCCTGGAGTCTGTGTGAGCCGGAGCCTCAGGTGAGGGCGGGAGAAAGGGTGGAAGGCCAGAGTCTTGCGTTAGGTGTGCGTACGGCTGTGCGCGGTCCGGGAGGAGTTGCTTTGTCGGCGTGTAGACTTCCTCTTCTGCGCGGAGGACTGTGTGGTTTCGTCTCACCTCCCAGGCCCTTTACGTTGTTGGTTGGGAGCGTCAGCTTTGAGCAAGGGCCCCCACACATTTCAGCGGTGAGACGGCCAAGCCCAGGGATCGCCTTGTTCTTTGCAAACGGGATTGGAGGCAGTGATTTTTGCGGCAGCACGTTCCAGATTGAAGCCCCATGATAACATTTTAGTATTTGCTGAGCTCTTACTTTGTCTTAGGAGCTGTTTTAGAAGTATTGGGCGTAACAGTGAATAAATGAGGCAGAAATCCCTGCCAGAAGGGAGCTTGCGTTTTAATTGAATTTAGGAAAACAGTGGAATAGAAATGGGGGTAGAATCAGGATTTTTGTATGGGTTAAAAGAAGAGGAATTTAAGGGGGACCAAAAAGACAGAAAGGTGCGAGAGATTTTGGGGAGCGGGAAGGGATCCTTGTCTAATGTGCAGGGGTATGATATGTTACGGTAGCATGGTTTGTTGCATAAAAGCCCTGAATGCCGTTAGGAATTTAGGATTTAGTGAAATCGTGTTCTTGCTATAGAATATAATCTCTTTTTCTTCAGGAAAAGACTAAAGATTAGATTGGAAGAAAAGAGAGTAGAAGCCATGTTTCGAAGACCTGTAGTACAGGTAATCACTTCTCCATGTTAATGTTGAGATGTGTTATTATAAACCAAAGCGGTCACATTTCTTTAGGCTTTTGCCTGCAGAGGCAGAAGTCCTTTGAGCCCACCTATCTTATGTGTACTTAGTTGATATGAGAGTTGGGGGTATGAGAGTTGATATGAGAGTAGGTGCAAGCTCAGTCGTGTCTGACTCTTTGCCACCCCATAGGCTGTAGCCCACCAGGCTCTTCTGTCCATGGAATTTTCCAGGTAAGAATACTGGAGTGGGTTGCCATTTCTTGCTCCAGGGAATCTTCCCAACCCAGGGATGGAAACTGCATCTCTGGCATCTTCTGCATTGGCATGCAGATTCTTTACCACTTGAATAAATAATGTTCACTAAAGCAAAAAAAAAAAAAAGTTTCTAGTTTATTCACATATATGATGAGAGTAGTTACTTTTTAAAACATATACTTTCATGTAGGTCAGTTAGAGAGCATTTAAAGTCCTTATTGATCTAAAGTCTGAGAATTGTTTCAGCTTTTTTTGTTTGTTTAAATCACGTGGTTTGTTTTCTGACCACCTACTTCTTTTGTTGTCAGTCTCCCTCCTCCACCACACGCCATCTCCCTGTGCTGAGGAGAGCAGGTAAAGTCTCAGCAACTCTACAGATGTACTATATTCAAAACTCATTTCATCCAATCAGACTCCTCACCTAATCTCTTCAGTCAGTCTAGCCAGCCTTGAGTCAGCCTAGACCCGCTTTTCCTCACTTACCTCATTTGGGCACTGAGTTGTATAGATTCTCCTTTGTAACACTTCTCTCAAACTCCCATTTTGTTAAGGAAGAATCATTTCCTCAGTGGAGCCTGTTCAGGTCTCCTCCACTCTGCTGTAGAATTGGCTCTATATTCTTGGATCCCTATTTTAACTTATCATACTTTTAAAATATATACTTTTTAATGTATTGAAATGTGAAACCTGGAAAAGTTACTCTTGTCTTAATACACAATTCTACAGTATTAAGATAAATTCAATGCCGTGTGTAAAAGGGTTAAAAGTTTAGTTTAAAAAATTATCCAAGTTAAATAATTCATTCCCTATTTTTGCTTCTCCGGTAGGTCTTGATTTTTGTGTGCCCCCAATGGGACAGATTATTATTCCATAAATCATGTGAGCTCTGGCTCATCTGAGCATCAGGTTAGTACATTTCTAGAATCATGACACAAGTACCAGTTAGCAGGTTGATTCTTTACTATGTGGTAACTCATATTTTTATTTTTCTACCCACCCTCTGCCCCCAAGCATAGTGCTGGGATTCCACAGCCAAAACTACCCTTGGAATGGGTATGTTTCAATTGGTAGATACCTACTGTATGTTAACAGTGCCAATTCTGGACAGATGTTTCTCTGATACAATGGTTAGCTCTCTGAACCCAGTGATGTTCTCAGTAATGTGTACTCAAAACTTGGCAGTAGCCCTTAAACAGAGGCAGCAAAGGGCAGTGGGAGAGCCAGCAGCCTTGGGGTCGGGGGCCCTGAGTTGTGACTTGCCACTTCTTACCTGTAGGATTTTGGGCAAGTTACTCTATCTCTGAACTTCATTTTTGTCATCTGTAAAGTGGTGGTAATTTTATATAGTTTATAGGTTTATTCTGAGGATTAATTGATAAGAGGCAAAGCACTTACCTAGTATTCACTAATGATGGACTACTATGGCCTATAGCTTGCCAGACTCCTCTGTCCATGGAATTTTCCAGGCAGGATACTGGAGTGGGTTGCCATTTCCTTCTCCAGGGGATCTTCTCGACCCAGGAATCGAACCTTTGTCTCTTGCATTGGCAGGCAGAGTCTTTACCACTGTGCCACCTGGGAAGCCCATTCAGTAATGATAGCTCTGGTTATCACTGAGTGCTACTGTTACATGGCAGTGACTGTCTTTCTTTGATAGACTGATTCGAACAGTCCTATTTTTGTACTTAATCAAAGAACCATATTTGCTTATCTTAGATTTTTTGGGGGGCTGTCAGAAGCACAGATTTTTCCATCATGTGTTGTTTACCTTTTTGTGTGCAAGCATAGAAGCACCATGTCAGAAGGTTGCCACGGAAGCAGCAGGAGAGGCCTGTAAATGGACTCTCTTGTGTACTCCCTCGAGCCTTCTTTGTGCCTGTGGGCTTCCTCAGGAGGCTGCCCCTAAGTGTTTGTGAGGTCCTCCTGGCTCTGTGGGGCTTCCCCAGTGGTTCAGAGGTAAAGAATCTGCCTGCAATGCAGGAGATGCAGGGGATGTGGGTTCAATCCCTGGGTTGGAAAGATCCCCTGGAGGGGGCATGGAAACCCACTCTAGTATTCTTGCCTGGAGAATGCCATGGACAGAGGAGCCTGGCGGGCCATAGTCCATAGGTTTGCACAGAGTTGGACAGCACTGAAGCCACTGAGCATGCATGCGTGCCTGGCACTGTGATGGGTGCACCTCTCTTGTGTGGGTGGGTGTGTGCCTTAGGGGCTGCTGACTAGGTGGTGACCAGGTGTGAACTGGTCTTCTGTTTGCATTTGCCTTTCTCCCTGTACTAAAGCTGTTTTACTCATTTCTTCCACTTTAGGTACTTCGTCAGTTTGTAAGACATGAGTCTGAAGTAGCTAGCAGTTTGGTTCTTGAAAGATGTAAGTAGTAGCTGATTTCCAGTTTTTATAGCAGTTTGCTCATGTTCTCAGATATGTTGCAGAAGAGGTGCATTCATCAGGTTATAGTCTGTTAACCATCATGCTTTTGGCTCATATCTGCCTCTCTGTTCTTAGCCTTCCTATCAGGCTGCAGGGCAGGGGCCTTCTGTAAACCTGGTCCTGCTTCCCTTGTCAGTCACTTTTTACCCACTCTTATCATCACTTTCCTGCCAAAGAAGTTCCTTGGGTCCTATTTGGTTACCTAAGGCATCCAAGGCTGTGTGCTCATTGGCTGAAGTAGTGAATGTTTGTGAAAAGTGTTTGTTTCACAGAAATAGTGCCTGTATTTATAAAGATTTTCAGATCTCAGTTTTGTTTTTTTAACCATACAAACAGTTTAAAAAAGTTTTTTCAGTTCAGTTGTGTCTGACTCTTTGCGACCCCATGGACCGCAGCATGCCACGCCTCCCTGTCCATCACCAACTCCCGGAGTTTACCCAAACTCGTGTTCTTTGAGTCGGTGATGCCATCCAACCATCTCATCCTCTGTCGTCCCCTTTTCCTCCTGCCCTCAATCCTTCCCAGCGTCGGGGTCTTTTCCAGTGAGTCAGCTCTTCGCATAAGGTGGCCAAAGTATTGGAGTTTCAGCTTCAACATCAGTCCTTCCAATGAACACCCAGGACTGATCTCCCTTAAGATGGACTGGCTGGATCCCCTTGCAGTCCAAGGGACTCTCAGGAGTCTTCTCCAACACCACAGTTCAAAAGCATCAATTCTTTGGCGTTCAGCTTTCTTTATAGTCCAACTCTCACATCCATACATGACTACTGGAAAGACCATAGCCTTGACTAGTTGGACCTTTGTTGACAAAGTGATATCTCTGCTTTTTAATATGCTGTCTAGGTTGGTCATATCTTTCTTTCCAAGGAGTAAGCATCTTTTAATTTCATGGCTGCAATCACCATCTGCAGTGATTTTGGAGCCCCCAAAAATAAAAGTCAGCCACTGTTTGCACTGTAAGGTATTTAAAAGAAGAATTGATGCTTTTGAACTGTGGTGTTGGAGAAGACTCTTGAGAGTCCCTTGGACTGCAAGGAGATCCAACCAGTCCATCCTAAAGGAGATCAGTCCTGAATATGTTGGAAGGACTGATGTTGAAGCTGAAACTCCAATACTTGGGCCGCCTGATTCGAAGAACTGGCTCATTAGAAAAGACCCTGGTGCTGGGAAAGATTGAAGGCAGGAGGCAGAGGGAACGACAGAGGATGAGATGGTTGGATGGCATCATTGACTCGATGGACATGAGTTTGAGCAGGCTTCGGAAGTTGGTGACAGACAGGGAAGCCTGGCATGCTGCAGTCATGGGGTCGCAAAGAGTTGGACACGGCTGAGTGACTAAGCTGACTGAACTGAAAAGAAGAATTTAAATAAAGAGCTTAATGCTTGTTTTGTGGGGTTCTATGGATATTTTCTCCTTGTCACACCTCTTTTTTCCTCTGAGCCTCTTTTTATTTGCTCCTCACACTTGTTTTCTGACCTTGTAGTGCTTGGATTTTGCTTAATGCCGAGATTGAAGTTGAAGTGGTGTTTGTAGCTGTTCCTCTTCTGGACATTTCTGTCAGTCTTATGTTATCTACAAATTGCTTTTCAGCTCTGAATCGCGTGCAGTTGCTTGGTCGAGTAGGTCAAGACCCTGTCATGAGACAGGTAGAAGGAAAAAACCCAGTCACAATATTTTCTCTAGCAACAAATGAGATGTGGCGGTCAGGGGAAAACGAAACCTACCAAATGGGTGAGTATAAAAGACTGGGGTTTTAGTTTTATCCGCAGTAAACAGACATTATTTAGTGTGAATTGTCTAATTAGATACTTCAAGAATACTTTCAGAAAGGATCTTCCCTAACTCTGTCCTGTCTCTTAGAAACTGTGGCATGGCTTAGCTGGACACGATGCCCTTTGGCAGTTGTCTTTTGCATTTGTAACCACATTCCCTGTTCTTGTGATTCTTGTGACTTAGGTGATGTCAGTCAAAAGACAACATGGCATAGAATTTCAGTGTTCCGACCGGGCCTCAGAGATGTGGCGTATCAGTATGTGAAAAAGGGGTAAGTTGAAGAAGGAGGGATCTTACAGGTTGAATGGTTTTAAAAAAAAACCTTGGAACATGTTTTCATGGATGCTGTAGCTCCTCTGTTTATAAAGTACCACTCATTAATTTGGGTTAGCCCAAGAGGTATTTATTCGGTGCTTAATACTGTATACATAGTGTCATATGGGACTAGTTTAAAGGTTTTAACATGGTTTAGCCTTTAAGAACTTATAACTTAGGACAATAGGATGTGAACTTGAACAGCACTGATGAGGTAAGAGAGAAGGCAGAGGGTACCGTGTGCCTGTGAGCGGGTGCAGCAGTGCTTGTGGGAGTTCTCCATGGCCAGGGACCCTGATGGTAGGTGTCTTGCCCTTGGCATCCGCGTGGTGGCTTGACAGAGGGTCTGGCAGGTTGGGAGCCTGACGCAGTGAGGTATTCTGGTGATATTCAGAGCAGTTAGTTCGTATTTGATAATTTTATGTGAGCTTAGCAATTCTGTTTTGAAATGTTTGGATTATATATAAGAAGTGTCTTTTCCAAACCCACAGAAGGACAAAAGGTTGTGTTTAACAGCAGCTGTAGTCATAGTTTAGAAATGTATTATAGAAATAAGACATTTCATGAAACATAAGTTCAGCAATAATTAAAATTTCTGTTTTTTTCCTTAACTGCATACCTTTTCTTCATATGTACCTCCATTGTTGTGTGTGTATGGTATGTACATATATACACACGTAAAACATGTAGAGGACATTTCAAGGAAAAGGTCTGTATCCAATTTCACCTACTGGTTGATGAATCTTTGTGTCTGTTCCCTTTGGCACCCAGTCATTTTACTAGTCTACTTTCCATATTGTACAGTATCAGTGCTGTTAGATTCTGAAATTGGTGCCACTGTGGCCATTTTCTACCCTTTAAAGTTGGCATTACATTTGTCTTTTAGTTCAGCCTTCTAGAGAGTGCAGAATAGTCTTAGTAATTAACTCTGGGTGAAATACTAAGCTGAAAACTTGTATTTTGAATTTTAGTAATCTAAAGTCATTTGAGAGTAAGTTCATGAACCTCACTATAGAAAGGAACTGAAAAATAAGTGGAAAAAAACCGCAATCTGTTAGAGAATTCAGAGTGAAAGGGGATAGAAAAATCACATGTTAGAACTCAATCATAGAGATTTAAAAGATGCTCTTCATTTTCAGGGTCTTAAGGTTGCTTTTTTTTTTTATTTTGACGTAAAATTTGGAGCTTTTTTTTTTTTAAAACTTCATAATGGCCACAGGCAGCTAAAGGACGAAAACGTCCTTTTTTCCACAGTGTGGCAAGGCAAGTCCACGTGTACTCTATGTTTAGGTACTCTTGTTCTTTGGCTGTGCCTCGTGGCTTGCAGGATCTCAGTTCCTGGATCAGGCAGTGAAGGCGTGGAGTCCTAACCATCAGAAAACTCTCTGTTTTAGCACTCTTAATTGTGAATTTTGAGAAGTGCTATGTGTGATTATCTGTTTCATCCTTGAAGAGTATACACATTACTCTTCTCTGACCTGACTCTCTCCTGTAAAGTATATTGAAATCTCCAGACTAAAACTGGTAAATTTTATTTGTATCAGGTCTCGAATTTATGTGGAAGGGAAAGTAGACTATGGTGAATATACGGATAAAAATAATGTGAGACGGCAAGCAACAACAATTATAGCTGGTAAGGCTCTTGTGATAATAGCTATTCTTTGTTTTTTCTTTGAAAGCTTGTCTATGTTGCAGCCTCACCTGAGGCTATTAGTACTGATGCTAATGAGATTTAAGGTACCTCACCAGGAGAATCCTGAGTGGAGTTTGTGGGCCTGCTCCAAGTGTCTCTATATATATCTCTTCTTTCAGAAAGTGATCTCTGTACTCACAGTTTTAGTTCACAAGTAACTTTAGAATTATCCATTGCACTGTCGATGCCTCTTTGAAGGACATGGCCTAAATGGAAGAGCATGTACCAAGAAGAATTACACTAATGTTGGCATCAGAAATATTTACAGATTCATTCAGAGCCTGTTTGGTACTTAACGTGATGATATTGTTTTAAATTCCTATTGTTCTTATTAAACAAAATACAAAACAACATGGAAAAATGGATGCACAAAGCTTAAAGGAGGTTAAGAAGATATCCTCTATAGGAGAGTGTTTAAGCTTTTCTGAAAATTCTGCAAGAGTTTTGAAACCAATATACCCCTTTGAACATGTTTAAGTTGACATTAAGAGTTTTTTTCAATATAAAATTATGTTGCTCTTAAAGGTATTAATGGATCTAAATACCATAGCAATTTGGTATCCATCATCATTAAAAAGATACAAGCTATTCAATATTTGGAAGTTTTATGATTCCCTTTTCTCTGAACTTGTTTTTCAATTCCATTTTCTCCTTAGAAGTATATCTTAATATAATATGTTGTATAGTCAAAAATATTTTATTATTTTATTCTGTTAAATGTAACAAAAGTACATACATAAATAGAAAATTTAAAATATTTTTAAAAAACTTTATGAAAGTAAGGCTCTAAATGTTAGGTTTCTCCTTGAATAGGTTATCATTAGCAATGGCACCCCACTCCAGTACTCTTGCCTGGAAAATCCCATGGACGGAGAAGCCTGGTAGGCTACAGTCCATGGGGTCGCTAAGAGTCGGAAGACTGAGCGACTTCACTTTCACTTTTCCCTCTCATGCACTGGAGAAGGAAATGGCAACCCACTCCAGTATTCTTGCCTGGAGAATCCCAGGGACGGCGGAGCCTGGTGGGCTGCTGTCTATGGGGTCTCACAGAGTCGGACACGACTGAAGCGACTTAGCAGCAGTAGCACAGTTGTTCTTAGAACATAACTGACCAAAACAACTGTAATATGTAAGTACAAAAGCTGTAGCATTTTATTGAAAATGTGTCTTAATGAGATAGATGATGCATTTTTTTGTCTTTTGAATTAATTGCTAAAATAAAAGTTATTAAACATCCATCTGTTTTCTTGTTTTTTATGGATATAAAACTCAAGAAACTTTATTTTCTTAAATAAGTAGATGAGAATGAAAGAGCTATTTATGAGCTTCTGAGATATGCTAAAATTAGATCTTTAAAAGTTAATTTTTTATTATGGAAAATGTCAAACATACACAAAAGGAGAGAGGAGTGAAAAACAAAAACTCCCGTCATGCAACTTCAACAGTTATCAACAGATGGCAAATATTATTTCATCTATGTCCCAGCCCACTTTTCCCCAACCTGGATCATTTTGAGTGATCTGAGACATTGTATCATCCATAAATATTTCAGTAGATGTCTCTGAAATGTATGGATTCCTCTTTATAATGCTATTATTAGAGCTAGTATTAAGAACTCGTATGTTAAATTTACCTTTTACTAAATGTCATAGTATTGAAATTTTTTTGATTGCTTCATGAACAGCAATCTATGCATTATATTACATGGTTTATGTAAATCTCAAGTCTCATTTAAAAAAAAAAAATTTTCTTAGATTTGGGAAGTTAAAAGTCTGACAAGTCTCCTAACCGACAGATTTTCCTTTTTCTCTTTGCACTTGTTCCAGAGTTCATGTCTTAACTACTATGCCTTATTGATAAACGATAATTTGTTATAAATAATAATCATATATTTTCTTACTGCTTTCTTGAAAGTACATTGACCTTGAGAAACAATATAGGCATCTTCCTCCCCTCATTATTAAACCTAAGAGAAGGTTCTTTCTGACCAGTTTGCTTTCATATTTCTTGGGTATCTTGAGTAAATCACTTCCTGCCTGCCCTGTTCTTCCTTGGCTCATTCTTGCAGAAGTATCTACCTGTTCAAAAATTTTTTTTCCAGACCTATGTATGGTATAAAACTATGCCTGTGATTTCAGCAGTGGAAAATCAAGCTTTCTAATAAAATAGTTGACATATTTATGAAGCATTTAATACTTTCATCTTCCACTGTAAACCTATTGTGTGGGCAAATTTCAAATTTAAATTATGTGAAGTTTTATAAACCAGGTCAAAGAAAAACATTTCAAATTATCTGCCATTTTTTTCTTGTCACTATTATTCACCAGCATGGGTGATTAAGCAATTAACGTAGGTTTATGGCTAATAGTAAAATGAATAGGTCTTTAGTGCCATTAGGATGGAAGGGAATAGAGTATAATTTGGCTCATCTGTTTTATAGGCTATATTTTTTTTCTCCTAGAAATCAGTGTAACTTAAAAATAACTACCAGCAGGTGGCAGTCTCGTCTTTTTACATAGTGATGTCAATTGGGATAATCTCTTCTGAAATAACCATTCTGTACCAAAATACTCTAGGTTTAGAAGACTATAGTCATGAACAAATACTCAGTTATTGTCTAATAACCATTTTTTGGATAATTCTAAAGTTTTAAGAATGTCAGTGTTTCGGTATTATGTAGAAGGTACTGCTTCTTTTCCTTTGCTTGTCCTAAACTAATTGTTTCTGGACAACCTTTGAGGAGCAGTGTCTGATGTTTTTGGATAAAAATGCTCCCTCTGAAATATTGATTACTTGAAAATTTCCCGGGAATAAATGTGTAAAACTCATTTTGTTTTGAAATTTAAAAATACTATGTGTTCTGTATGAGTGTTCAGACTTAAAAAACATAAATAGATCTCTCTCTCCTGATGGGGCCATATTGAACCCCGTCCTTCCCTCTTCCCTCCAGCATGTGGTATGTGATGCCGCGATCCTCTTCTGTGTGAGGATCTGCTCCTTGGTTTACTGGCATCTGAGTGTTGCAAGCATCAAAGTGTGTGACTAGCTCTTTTGTAGAAAGTTACTGCTGAGAAGACCTTTGCTACCATCAGGGAAGACAAGAAGTATCTCACCTTTTCTCACAAGGTCTGAATTATTGATAAACTATCGAAGCCCAGCTTTTACCTCTATTATGCCTATCTTATATACCTGTCAAGAACATCAGTTAGTTTAATCGCTCAGTCGTATTCGACTCTTTGAGACCCCATGAACTGCAGCACACCGGGCTTTCCCATCTATCACCGATTCCTGGAGCTTGCTCAAGTGCATGTCTGTCGAGTCGGTGATGCCATCCAACCATCTCATCCTCTGTCATCCCCTTCTCAGCAGGAACCTAGTATTTTGAGAATTTGTCTAAAGTCTCTGGTGAATAGCACTAAAATATGTATGTGGTAGAAGGGAATGATTAAGTGAGGTGGAGAAAGAGTTCTGAAAATAACATTTCTGCTTTGGCTTCTTTACAGATAATATTATATTTCTGAGTGACCAGATGAAAGAGAAGCCGTAGACTGGACGATTCTTCTCTGGCCGGTGTTTGGTACAGTCTCATTTCCAAATCATGCTAGTGCTTATAGTTGCTAAGGACAAGAATTAAAATACTCTCCATTATAAAACGAGTGATAACATTTTCCTGACTATCACTCCCCTTCCCCTTTTTGTGTCATGGACTCTGGTGGCTCCTGCCTGTTAATGGTATTCACTGATTGTTTATTCTTTAAGAGATGGTTTCTGTGTACAAAGTTGTGAACTTTTAGGTTCATTCATGTTACAGCAAAAGGATGACTGTCCTTTGGGAAGGCCCCCCCGCCTTTTTTTTGTGCACACTTCTGTTATAGCATTGAGTCAACCACCACAGTGTTTTTGAGCATTGCTGTATGTCAGACATTTATCCCCTGGTTGTAGATACTGATTTCCTTATCTGGTTTATAGACCAGAAGGCAAGGGCTGTATCTTCTTTGTGTACTTGCGTGTTTAACCAGTGCTTTGCACAGGGTAGGCAATAAATGTTGACACGTGAATGATCCCAATAGGATAATGAGCTTTAGCCCAAAGTGAAGGGGTTTGCTGAGCAGCGGTTACAAGTATCTAAACTAAATACCTTCAAGCCTAAGCTACCTCAGTCACGTCTTTTGTTTTTGGACAGTTTCACCAGTAGCATTTATGAAACAGTTTATCAGCAGTAAAGACCTAACGTGCAACTGGGGATGAAAATGTTCATCTCCAGGAGGTGATACAGGGGCTCTGGTTTCACTATTTTCTGTCTTTCTAAGCCCCTATTCTCTGTCCTTTCAGTCTCATCCGGAGCTCTCTCTGTTTAGGGAGCCCCCTCTGGCACTGTGTCTCTAGGTTAGCGCCCAGGTATGATGTTTCCCTTTAGTTTTTCTACATGGTTTCCTGCTGTCCATACTGTGTACACTTTCATTATAAGATTCTGAAAATCACAGAGCACTAATGCTTTACTAGTAATGATTATATAAAATAAACTCTGTTTTAAATGCGTACTGTACTCTCTGAAGTTGGCGTAAGTCCTTCCCAGGTGTGCGTGCTCGTTTGCTGCTGTCTCACAGAGGCTGGCTGCTGTGGGCAGGTTGTCGGGTCACATGGCAGAAGTCCCTGGTCTCAGGCTCCAGCTCCACCTCTAACCCAGCCTGGTTATTTGTGTCCCAGGCTTTGTGTCCTCTCCCCCTGCCTCTGAGTGTGCTGCTCACTGTAGCTTACATCCTGCTGGATTTAAACGAGAACCTCATTCACACGTTATTTTATGGGCCCTTGGCTGTTTTAAGGTATCTTCTGCACACTTCAGCAGCTTTTTGTACTCATACTACAGTTTGGCTAAGGAAAGTTGGAGTTCCTTAGTTTATCCTTTACATGCCAAGATATGGGAGAAAATTACTGTTTCTTCATATCAACCATCTTTAAATTTTAATTTTTTTTTCAGCCACCATTTTCTTTTCTTTTTTCCTGTAACTGGGACCATTAATCAGCATATTACATCTGCTGTCTTGGTTCCCACATTAAAACTGTCTGATGTTGTAGTACTCACTCCTTGACCCCACATTCCTTAAGCAAAGTTGTAAAGTAGATAAATTTGTCTTTGGGGCAACTTTTTATTCTTGTCCTCAGTGAAGCTACTTTTATGCCCCTTCAAAGTTGTAAGAGGTCATGCTTATTAGTATTCCTATTTAAACTGGGTGATGAATCTGTGCTTTGGGAAAGTGACATGGTGAACAAAACAGCTTAATTGCCAAGTGATTCTGAGTCCGGGTGTAGGGGCCAGAGAGTGTGTCCTCCAGGATCCTGTGAGCTGAGGGGCTCTTCTGTAGACTCCCACTGGAGTTCACTTGAGATGCTCTGAGGTGGGTGGCGGGGCTTTCAGAATCAGGTGTTCAGGGCGGAGTCCTCGGCGTGCATGTGATGCTACAGACCTGGGATCCACAACCTGGTGGGCTGCAGGAGCATCAACTCTGCCCTCCCCTGCAGGCAGCCCCAGCTGCTGAGAAACTTGCTGCTGTTCCTAGGCTGGTCTCAGAGGAGACGGAGAATCCGATAGCAGTCACAGACTGTAGGGGTCTTCTAGTTTTGTGTCCTGCCTTTCCTTATTTCATGGTCTTACAATGTCAGGGAATGTACCTGTAGAAGACTGCTCTGTGACTTTGATTTTAGGATTCTGTGTTAGTTTAATGATGAGTATGATACGTGGAAGTGTGTGAGAAAAAGTGTCAAACAGCATGTGTGGTTTGAAAATATATCCCGTAGTTGAAAAAGAAGTAATTGATAATAGATGTATACCTCAAGAAGTCTAGAAGGAGAAAAAACAAAATGTTCTGATGATCTCTGAATGGGAAGATTGTGTATGATTTACTTTACACTTTTGTATATTCTTTTTTTTTTTTTTTTTTAAAGCATTGAGTGTGTATTAGTTTTATAATAAGAAATAAAGCTGTTTACATTTTTGGGGGGAAAAAAGCCAACCTTTCCATTATTTCCAAGCCAGGCTTATTCTCCTCATTCACGTTAAGCTAGTACCGTCTCATGCTTAGACACGTCATCTTCTTTTATTTTTTTCTTGTGTTCTCCTCTTAAGTATATACAATCTGGAAGGGTTGACTTTAAAGACTGTCGCATATGAGATCCACTATTTGCTGCAAGGTGGAGTTCTCGGAGTCATCCTTTTCTTAAAAATTGCTGGGTGCTTACTTGTTCAAAGACATCCAGAATCACCAGAAATGTTTCTGTGGCTGTTTTGGGGGTTACCTGTCATTGCCAACTGGGTTTTAGCCTAACCTTCGTAGCTCATTTAGGGGAAATTAATGGTAGTTTCTCATTGTTCCTAAAAGGTAACATGCAATTCTTGAGGGCAGAGTTGTTTTTTACTCAGACTGCCCTTTTACCCTTGTCTAGCTCAGCCCAGTGCAGTGATGGTTTAGGGCTTTGTAAATGCCTGTTGTTCTGTCCGACTGCACTGAGACATTGACATGCAAATGAGGGCAGGATCACTTTACTTGTTTTGCTGTCAGGGTTTGCATTATATGCCCTGAAGATTGGTGGGAGTAACAGTAAGCAAATCATCATAGAAAACAAGAGATCGTCACAAGGTTAGTGAGTTATGGAGAAATATTTTACAAGGTAACAGTAATCATATTAGTGGCTGCATACCAGGCCCTGAGCTAGGTACTTTTTACTATTGACTCATTTAACTACTACACTAAGAAGAAGTCATATTATCCCCATTTTACAGGTGAGGAAATTTGAGATTGAGAGATTAAGACACATGTCAAAGTGGTGCAGCTTGTAAGAGGCACGTCTGGGGTTTGAACTTGGATACGTGAGATTTGCATTTTGCTTTCTGCCCACAGCCTCCTTAGGGGCTTGCCTGTAGCTCAGCTGGTAAAGAATCCACCTGCAATGTAGGAGATCTGTTTCAATTCATGGGTTGGGAGATGCCCTGGAGAAGGGATAGGCTACCCACTCCAGTATTCTTGGGCTTCCCTGGTGGCTCAGTCGGTAAAGAATCCACCTGCAGTGCGGAGGACCTGGGTTTGATCCCTGGGTTGGGAATATTCCCCTGGAGGAGGACATGGCAACCACTCTGGTATTCTTGCCTGGAGAATCCCACGGACAGAGGAGCCTGTTGGGCTACAGTCCATGGGGTCGCAAAGAGTCGGAAACAACTGAGCAACTAGGAGCAGCGCAGCGTAGCCTCCTTCCCACTGCCTTCCCACTCCTGTTGACCTTGAATAACCAGAACCCCACTGCTGACTTCTGCCTGGAGCCCCATGCAGGGTGCATCTGAATCACACCAGGATTCCGTACCTTCTAGGCTTTAGTTGGGGAAGAATTACAAGTGATGGAGAAATAACCACCACCTCTTCAATATTCTTTCTCATTTTCAGTTTAATGATTCCCACAGGAAAATAAGTCAGTTAATTTCCGTACCAGGTTATCTTTACATATTCCTCTTCTTTTGTATCAAGCAGTGTCTCTTTACTGGTTAAAATAAGTTCAGGGTGTCTGCTGCTTTTATTGTTTCCTCCAGTTGTTTCCTTCCTACTGCGTGTTGAGATTGACCGGAAGATTGTTCAAGAATTTGTCAGGCTCATTTTTTAGAGAGGGAGACTTTTGGCCGGCAGCATTATCACTGACGTCCCCTCTCATTCCCTCTTTACTGTTCATCCAGTAGCTCTCTGCTATGCTTTGAACTTCAGGGTCCTGCTTGTTCATATAGGTGTATACATCTTGACGCTTTCTTGTTTTTCTCCTCTACCTGTTATTTGGAAAAAAGGTGGTCTGTCATAGTAGTTCATGAAGGCTGTGCAATCAGAAAGCCTGCGGTTAAATCTCTGCTTTGGTCAGAGCAGCTGAGTGAACTCTGGTGAGTTTCCTAACTTTCCATGCCATGATTTTTGTTGTTTTGTTTTCCTGTGAATAAACCAGGGATAATAGTAGTCCTACTTTTATGGCCCTGCTCTGAAGAACATAGTAAATAATATGTGTAACTTATATAGCACATAGTAACTGCATCAAGTGCTCAGTATATACTGGATGTTATTACTGTTGTTGCAGTTATTTTAAATAAGATGTATTTCTGTTCCAGTCACCATCTCCATCTCACCAAGTCTCACGGGATCCTTAGAGGGCATTTCAGTTTATTGTATTTTACCTTTTTGTGGTTATATTATCAACACCCATGGATTACGGAGCACATTTGGTCATTCTTTTTTCTTTGCTCTTTAGTTAATCTATGGCTATTTCTCATTAACCTGGGTATCTTTTTAAACTCAGAAGCCATATGCCACGCATCCATGCAGCCAGGACGTAAGGCTGAATATAAAAGGGCTCTTGCACTGAAGGAACTCATGGTGTAGGATGGGGGGGGGGTTGGGTGGGGAAGACGAAAGCAAGAGGCTGTGTAGTCAAGTGCAATACTCTAGTCACAGTGGAAACAGTCCTGCGGGGCACAGAGGAGAATAGTTAGGTTAGAAAGCAGCATGAACAGAGGTCCAGAAACTTAAAGGTCTATGAAACATTCAAAGATAAAACACGAGAAGTGGTTTGAGGCTAGACTGCAAAGGGCATTGAAGGCTTGCAGAGAACTTTGGCAGTAGGAGTCCTAGAAGGTTTTACAACAGGGACATCTCATCAGAATTGTCCTTTAAGAACTGTGGAGACAGGTGAGGGGTTGGAAGGAGGAAAGCGGAGAGGTCATTAGGAAGCTACTGAATAAGCCTGGGAAGGGTTAGTTGAGTGGGGATGAGAGGTGAGATGATGGCTGTCCAGGATTCACATGGACTCATTCATCTGTGTGCCGACCATGTGCCAGATCCTGTGCTAGGCTCAGCTGGGGACACGGAGAACACATAACTCCTACCCAGGATCTAGTGGTGACAGAACACGGGTGTTGGTGGTAAGAGAAAAGTCAGTCAGAAGATAATTTTGAAGGTCCTACTTGGGCTGCTGTGGAGATAGTGACATTTTTATTTGAGACTAAGGAATGTGGGCGCTGGGGCCTTGAAGATCCCCCTTCATGGGTCACAGCCTTGTTGTGGCGAAGGGGCTTGTGTAACTCACTGAAGCTATGAGCCATGCTGTGTGGGGCCCCCCAAGATGGACAGATCATAGTGGAGAGCTCTGACAAAGTGTGGTCCACTGGAGGAGGGAATGGCAAGCCACTCCAGTATTCGTGCCTTGAGAACCCCATCAACAATATGAAAAGGCAAAAAACATACGACACTGGAAGATGAGGCCCCCAGGTCGTCAGGTGTCCAATATGCTATGGGGCGGGGGAGGGCAACAGAAGATGAGATGGTTGGATGGCATCACCAACTCCATGGACATGAGTTTGAGCAAACTCCGGGAGATAGTGAAGGACAGGGGGAGCCTAATGTGCTGCAGGCCACGGTGTCACAAACAGCTGGACACGACTTAGCTACTGAACAACAGCAACAGCAAGGAACATGGGTGTGGGAGCAGATTTGAGAAGAGGGAAGACACCGAGTTTAGTTTTGTTTAGTTGTAGACTTTCTAGCTTATATTTAGGAGGGTGAAGGTTAATGAGCCTGGTGCTCAGAAGAGACGCTGAGGCAAGAGTGACAGTTTTTCTTCCCGCCAGACACATTGTAAGCAGGTTTTTGTGAGGTAACCTTCAAATGTGGCCAGGATTCCAGCTTTCTGTTGTGGAAAACCATATTATGGGAAAGATTTCCAGTTGTCTACCTGTTTTTATGATATACCTGGGGTTGGTTTTAATCAGGAATCGTATGATGACAGACACAGAGACAGCTGTCTTTGAGAGAAGAGTTCCTTACTTGCAGTTCTCGAGTGGAGGGCATGGGCCACACCATGCACACACGGGGAGGTGCCAGGGTAGGTCAGGAGGCAGCGGGAGGGAGGCAGAGGCGTGGGTTTCCTGGGGGAAGGAGCGGGTGAGACAGGATAGCGGAGCCGAACAAGTTTAGGGTTAGTCAGCTCAAACACATTTCAGTAGGCAGTGGGTAATGGGTGGTCCCTCGGTATTGGGTGCCTGAGGTATTGGGTGCCTGACTGTGGGGGGATTTCAGGCAGAAGAATAGTGTCCTGGTGAGAGCTATGAACTCAGGAGGCTGATGAGGGCTGGAGGCTTAAGAGGGCTGTGAACTCAGGGCTGCTTGATGTGCATATCAAAGGCATGCTTGTGGGCAACTCCTCTACTGTTTCTAGGAATCAGCTACAATTTGGGGGTGGGATGGGTGGGGGCAGTGGCTCCCATGATCTGCCAGGCCCCAGGATGTCAAAACATCATAAAATGCAGAAAATAAGACGCATTGTTTTTTAAAAAAAGAAACATGCATATGCTGCCTAGTATCTGTTATTCTTTCTACATTTACGGAACCCATATATTTGAGGGGCAACAGTGTGAACAGCAAAAGTACTGCATTCCTATTCTCCTTTGCAGTTAAGAATTGCTCGGGGCTGGGGTGGGGGTGGGGGTGGGTGTAAGCAGAAGTCATTTGTTGGCATTTCCAGGAAAGTTCCTTCAGTGACCAACTCTGCTGGGAGGCTCATCCACCGTCATCTGACTCTTTCTTGCCTGAAATGTGGCCGTGGTGGCTGAATCTCCAGTAGCCGCGTTGGAGCATGAGATGGTCTTCAGGCTGGAAGACAGAGGAAGCTGGGATCCATGGAGCCACCATACCAGTCCCGGACAGTCTACTTCTGGACTTCTTTTGGCGACACAAATAAATCTACCTTGTAGCCACTTGTTTGTGCTTTGCAGTTAAATCTAATCCTTAACGAATTCACACATTCTTAACCTTTTATCTCCATACATGTGATCAGCTCATTACTCTCACCTTTCTGTTGTATGACTCTCCACTGTGAGTAGAAGTGAAATCTTACTTCTGTTCCCACAGTCCTCCAGGCTTTTAACTTACCATCTCATTCTGAATTCGAGGAGGAGATTGGGACATAAACCCTACACAGAACCTTAACAGCGTTAAAAAGAGTGAATCTGAGCACCCTCATCAAATAAATATTGTGTAATTTTGCTTGAAGTCCCTAATGAGGACCCTTAGTTTAACAGCTCCCTGTTAAATAAAGGAGCACTTAAGAACAGAAATACTACCCTCATACTTCCCCTGGCAGTATAGCAGACCAGGTAATCTGGAGTGAGATTTACCAGAGGAAAAGTAACTGAATCCTGGGTTTAACATAGTTTTTATTGCATCACTGAATGTCTTAATTGAGGCTGCTGTAACAAAGTACCATAGGCAAGGTGACATAAACAACGGACATTTGTTTTCTCACCATTATGGAGGCAGGAAGTCCTAAGATCAGGGTGCCAGCATGGTTTCTTGTGAGGCCTGTGCTCCTGGCTTCTAGGTGGCCACCATCTCACTGTGTGCTCACATGACCTTGTTTGTGAGTGTTGGTAGAGAGCTCTCATGAGGAACTAATCCTGTTGTATCAGGGCACAGTGAGGAAGGGGGGAAAGTATTAAGATAGCAAAGTTGCAAAGACTGGGATTCCATAGAAGATACAAGGGAATCAATAGATGAGGAATTAGGAGTTGTTGGAAATAAGATCAGTATACGAAAGTCAATTACAAAGAGCAAAGAAAATGTAATTTCAAAAAGATGCTATACATAAGAGCATCAGAAGATGAAAGGTGTCCTTAGGTGTGTGGTCCTTTAGAGGACGTTATAAAGCTTTTGAAGTGCGTGATAAGACAAACTGGTATGCCATGTTTATTGGAAGCATCAATATGTAAAGATGTCAGTCCTTCCCTTGATGTTTTACAGATCAAAAAATTCCGGGGGCGATGGGACAAGCTGATCGTAAAGATGTATTCTTGAGCAAAAGTCTGAGACCAGGCAGTATGCTCCTGAAGAAGGGTGAGATGGGGGGCTTGCCCTGCCAGTTGGCAAGACAGGTTTTGTTTTGTTTTATTTTTTTCAAGTAATAAATGAAGTATACTGTGGATGCAGGAATAAGCATATTGAACAGTGGCATAGAATAGAGAACTCAGAAACAGGCCATGCATATATGGAAATGATAGGATGAAAAGTGGCGTTATAGATCACTAGGTTAAGTATGAATTATTCAACAAATGTTGCTAGGAAAATTTATCATCCATATAGGGAAAAAATGAATCTCTACATCTTACACAAAAGTCAATTCTTGGTTATTTAAAGAGTGAAAGGAAAAACAAAATTTTGGAAGAAAGTACAGGACAATGGCTAGGTTTTTTAAAATAAAATCTTCAACATAGAAACAAGTGATAAATTTAACTTAAAAATAACTTTTAAACCAGAAGTCACCACAAAGAAAACAAAAGGACAAGTCACAAACTGGCTGAGAAGATATTTGAAATAATATAACTGAAATAGTCTGGAATATAGAAAGGCCTAGAGAGCAAAAAGTATGAGCTGGAATATATGAAAAACTACAAAGCAATAAGAAAATGAGAGCTTAGTAGAAAAATGGTCAAAGACAGAAGCATTTAACAGGAGATATAAATTATCCACTAGTGTATGAAAAACTGGTCAATCTCATTAATAATCAAGGAAATGCAAAACCAGAAACTTCAATAAACTCTTACTTTAAGACCTCCATGATAGCAAGGTTCAACACATTTGACAGAGCAAAGTGCTGAGGGAGGATGTTGTAGACCATGGAAACCAGTGGGGGGAATGTAAATGGACACCTTTTGAGGGAGATAACTTGCCTTATTTAAGAAAATTGACATTAACTTGTAACTGAAATTTCACCTAGTTATTCTACCTTTAAGATACTCTATAGAAAAGTCTTGCCCATGTAGAGCAAGAAACAAGTCCAGAGGTGCTCATAGCAACAATATGTAATAGTACAAAACGAAACAATCCAAGGTTCATCCACATAGAATGGGTAAATAAATGCTCACACAGTGGATTATCATACAGCTGGGTAAATGCAGTTATCTCATAACAAGAATAATTTTATAAACATAGTATTCTTGCGTAGAGAATCCTGTGGACAGAGGAGCCTGGTGGGCTGCTGTCCATAGGGTCGCACAGAGTCGGACATGACTGAAGCGACTTAGCATGCATTGGAGAAGGAAATGGCAACCCACTCCAGTATTCTTGCCTGGAGAATCCCAGGGACAAAGGAGCCTGGTGGGCTATACTCCATGGGTCGCACAGAGTCGGACATGACTGAAGCGACTTAGCAGCAACTGCATTAATATCAGGTTGCAGAGGATATTTGTATAGCATGTTGTTTTTTTACAGGTTGAAATCAAGCAACTATACAGTATTTTTAATAGATAGGGACCTATATGATAAAACTGTTCAAAAAGGGAAAGAGTGATAAATACAGAATTCAAGGTGAGTTTCCACAGGAAACTGGGGGAAGGCACAGGGATAGGACAGAGAAGCAGAACACACACATGTGCCATGATACAACACTTTGTGGATACTTAAGTTGGATGGTGGGATTATGGGTACTTACTTTGTTTGCTTTATAGCTTACATATATGTTACATGGATTTTTATATGTATTAAATATTACATTAAATAACAGTCTTCATAAAAATATCCCAAGTGTGGTTAGTGTATAGGGCAGTGACCCTGTTAATAGCTAATGTTTAAAAAACACTCCTAGGCATTTCCCTGGCCATTCAGTGGTTAAGACTATGTTTCCAATGCACGGGGCCCGGGTTAAATCCCTGGTTGGGGAACTAAGATCCCACATGCCATGTGGTGTGGCCAAAAAAAAAAAATCAATGTTTAAAAAAAAACACGCCTGCATTTTACATTTTTATACTCACTGTCTTATTTAATTACTGTAACAATTCTATGAAATAGGTACTAGTATGCCTGCTTTACAGATGAGCACGTTGAAGTTGAGGAAGATTCGTTTGCCTAAGATTATATAACTAATGAGCAGAGCAGTGGCATTCAGATTTCAGATCTAAGCCTGGCTCCAGAACCCAGGTCCTTAAACGATTCATTCATATTGACTGTCTGGTACCTCCTCACTTTATTTCCAACCTGAGGATCAGAGAGATCAAGAAGTTTGCCAGATGCCACACACACAATTAGCTTAAAGCTTTTCTATGGCAAGAGTGCAGGTATCGTAGGTTGCTGTCTTCTGGGATTTTTCCAATTTTCAGATCACCAATTGATAAAATGTGTTATACAGATAAATGAGGAGGAATGTTAAAGGCAGAGAATGGGACCCAGATGTTTCTCAATGAAACACGTGTTGGTTTAAGGTACATCCCATGATTTGGGAGTATATAGGGATCATTAGTAACCAGAGCAGATGAAGCAGTGTGATAGAAAGAGGCTCTAAGATCTTGTCCTTGACTAACATTACTGATCCAGGCCCTATTTTTTCTCATATTTATTGAGTTGTCACCAATAGGTGGTCTTTGAGATCTTTAGTTAAGGCAATGGATTCTGAAGCCAGACTGCCTAGGTCAGAATCCTTGCTGTGCTGCTTACTAGCTCTATGGGAATCTCTGAGCCTTAGTTTTTTGCCTCTTTAAAAATGAGGAAAGTAATAGAACTCACCTCATGTGTTGAAAATTCAATGACTTACTCCAGTTACCTTAAAACAATTTGTAGCGTGTAATTAAGTGCTATGTGTATATTTTATTATTTTACGAGTGCATGCTTAGTTGCTCAGTCATGCCCAGCTCTTTGAGACCGTTTGGACTGTAGCCTACCAGGCTACTCTGTCCATGGGATTTTGCAGGCAAGAATACTGGAGTGGGTTGCCATTTCCTCCTCCAAGGGATCTTCCTGACCCAGGGATTGAACCCATGTCTCCTGCATTGCAGGCAAATTCTTTACCCACTGAGCCATTGAAGAAGCCCATTATTATTTGATATGTATTATATATTAGTCTGTGGATATGTTGGCAAATAAATCATCACCACCATTCAGTTCAGTTTAGTTCAGTTGCTCAGTTGTGTCTGACTCTTTGTGACCCCATGAATAGCAGCACACCAGGCCTCTCTGTCCATCACCAACTCCTGGAGTCTACCCAAACCCACGTCCATCGAGTTGGTGATGCCATCCAACCATCTCATCCTCTGTCGTCCCCTTCTCCTCCTGCCCCTAATCCTACCCAGCATTAGGGTCTTTTCCAATGAGTCAACTCTTCGCATGAAGTGGCCAAAGTATTGGAGTTTCAGCTTCAACATCAGTCCTTCCAATGAACACCCAGGATTGATCTCTTTTAGGATGGATTGATTGGATCTCCTTGCAGTTCAAGGGACTCTCAAGAGTCTTCTCCAACACCACAGTTCAAAAGCATCGATTCTGCGGCGCTCAGCTTTCTTCACCGTCCAACTCTCACATCCATACATGACCACTGGAAAAACCATAGCCTTGACTAGACGGACTTTTGTTGGCAAAGTAATGTCTCTGCTTTTAAATATGCTGTCTAGGTTGGCCATAACCTTCCTTCCAAGGAGTAAGCGTCTTTTAATTTCATGGCTGCAATCACCATCAGCAGTGATTTTGGAGCCCCCCAAAATAAAGTCTGACACTGTTTCCACTGTTTCCCCATCTATTTCCCATGAAGTGATGTGACCGGATGCCATGATCTTAGTTTTCTGAACATTGAGCTTTAAGCCAACTCTTTCACTCTCCTCTTTCCCTTTCATCAAGAGGCTCTTTAGTTCTTCTTCACTTTCTGCCATAAGGGTGGTGTCATCCGCATATCTGAGGTTATTGATATTTCTCCCGGCAATCTTGATTCCAGCTTGTGTTTCTTCCAGCCCAGCGTTTCTCATGATGTACTCTGCATGTAAGTTAAATAAGCAGGGTGACAATACACAACCTTGACGTACTCCTTTTCTTATTTGCAATCAGTCTGTTGTTCCATGTCCAGTTCTAACTGTTGCTTCCTGACCTGCATGCAGGTTTCTCAAGAGACAGGTCAGATGGTCCGGTATTCCCATCTCTTTCAGAATTTTCCACAGTTTATTGTGATCCACACAGTCAAAGGCTTTGGCATAGTCAATTCACCTCCATTATTGCTTCTATTTTTGTAGTGCATGGAATTCCCTTCTTTACCTTGCCTGCCCGGTGAACTCCCATTCATTTTAAGAAAAGTATCTTAAATGTCTTCTCTTTTTTCAAGCCTATTGACTATTCCAGGGAAAATATATTCCCTTGTCTGTGCAAACATGTATATTTTATATCTATCTCTTATAGCATTGGTCACACCGTTACATTATTTTTTTGTAGATATGTCTCTCTTGCTTACTATTCCATGAATTCCTGTACCTACTACACTGCCTGTCACATTAGTAGATGCTCAAGAAATGTTAGATGAATGAATGGCAGTACAGAAATAAGATTTAACTTCTAGTACATCTATTTTCCATTATTTTTCCTGAAATCCAACAATATTAGATAATCTAAAGCTTGAGATGAAAACAGTAATCAAACTTCTGGGAAATTTATTTATTCAATATGTATTTACTGAGCTTCTGCTGTATTCCCAGGACTGAGCTTAGGGCCCGAGTCTTCAGTGAGTAAAACTTCAAAAGGAGGCATTATTAATAGTTACTTGAAGTGACAGTTACATAACCATGATTGCCCTAGACAAGTGGGATATATGATCACTCTTATTACAGGAAATTTATACTGTAAAGAGGAAGGTTGTCTAGAAATAACCCTTGGAGTTCAATCTAGGTTGCCTGGACAACCCGTTGTCTGGGAAAAGAGAGTCTCTTGCACTTACATGAAGCACTTTTCTGTATTTCGCGTAAGCTCAGTTCCCTCAGAATTGATGATTTTCTCCTTCTGACACTGGGAACAAGAACATCTAAGGTCCCTGGTGTTGGTCAGATGGCCTTCCTGACAACAATAATAGCTGGCTTCCTAAATCCAGATTTTTCCGACATTAAGCAGACTGTTTATTTTCCTACTGGTGATTGCTTTCACACTTTGGTTCCAAGAAGTGAGACCAACAGAGAGGATGAGGTACCTCTCTGGCATACATATGTCCACTGCTGACCGAGCAGTGCCCAGATCCCTGGGTGTAGTCTGAGGAGGGTGAGGAGGAGCCATGCTTTCATTTCTGTTGTTATCTAGAAGGTTTCTCTTACTCCAATAAAGCCTATTTCTTAACTCAGACCATGTGGTATTAGACAATTTATTTTGAATTCTGTTGCATGCAGAAGGTTATTTAGAAGAGGTTCTCAGTATACAATACACTATGAAGAGTTTATGTTTTGTGTAGTTGTACTGGGAAGCTGGGGAAGTGTTTTAAGTAGTGGAGTGGAATGATCTAATTTACATGTTCAGAGGATCATTCTTGTGGCTGTGTGGAGAATGTATTATGGGGGAAAAGATTAGAAGTAGAGGAATGAGTTAAGAGGCCGTGAAGCAGTTCAGAGGAGAGATTGTGGAAACCCACACCAGGATAGGGGCAGTGGAAATGGAAAATTATCCATGTTATTCCACGTTAGCCACATTCAGAATGTATTTATGCATATAAGGTGTGAAGTGGGCCTTCAGGATCCCGATTAAATGCTCACTTAGATTGATTAACTGGGTTACAAGATGGTGGAGGAGAAGGACGTGTGCTCATCTTCTCCTGCGAGAACTCCAAAATTAAAACTTGCTGTTGAACAACCATCAATAGGAGAATGTTGGAGTCCACCAAAAAAAGATACCCCACATTCAAGGGCAAAGGAGAAGCCCCAGCAAGACGGTAGGAGGGACAAAATCATGTTTAGAATCAAACCCCATACCCACCAAAGATGCTCGGAGGGCTCCAACAAAGCCTTGTGCACACCAGGAAACCCCACAGAGACTGAGCCAGACCTGTCTTTGAGTGTTTGAGTGTCTCCCGCGGGGGTGCAGGTCAGCAGTGACCTGCTGCAGGGCCAGGGGCTCTGGGTGCAGCAGACCTGGGTATGGCATAAGCCCTCTTGGAGGAGGTCGCCATTAACCCCACCATAGAGACACCAGAACTTACACAGGACTGGGGAAACAGACTCTTGGAGGGTGCAAACAAAACCTTGTGTGTACCAGAACCCAGGAGAAAGGAGCAGTGACCCCACAAAAGACTGACCTAGACTTGCCCGTGAGTGTTCAGGAGTCTCTGGTGGAGGCATGGGTCAGCGGTGGCCTGCTGCAGGGTTGGGGGCACTGAGTGTGGCAATGCATGCATGGGTCCTTTTGAAGGAGGTCCCCATTATCTTCATTACCTCCATCATAGTTTGGCCCCAGGTAAATAACAGGGAGGGAACACAGCCCCACCCATCAACAGAAAATTGCATTAAAGATTTACTGAGTGTGGCCCCGCCCATCAGAACAAGACCCAGTTTCCCCCTCAGTCAGTCTCTCCCATCAGGAAGCTTCCATAAGCCTCTTATCCTTCTCCATCAGAGGGCAGACAGACTGAAAACCACAGTCACAGAAAACTAACCAATCTGGTCACATGGACCACAGCCTTGTCTAACTCAGTGAAACTATGAGCCATGCTGTGTAGGGCCACCCAAGACAGATGGGTCATGGTGGAGAGTTGTGACAAACTGTGGTCCACTGGAGAAGGGAATGGCAAACCACTTCAGCTTTCTTGCCTTGAGAACCCCATGAATAGTATGGAAAGGCAAAAAGATAGGACACGGAAAGATGAACTCCCTAGGTTGATAGGTGCCCAATATGCTACTGGAGATCAGTGGAGAAATAACTCCAGAAAGAATGAAGAGACAGAGCCAAAGTGAAAACAACACCCAGCTGTGGATGTGACTGGTGATGGTAGTAAAGTCTGATGCTGTAAAGAACAATATTGTATAGGAACCTGGAATGTTAGGTCCATGAATCAAGGCAAATTGGAAGTGGTCAAACAGGAGATGGCAAGAGTGAACATTGACATTTTAAGAATTAAAATGGACTGGAATGGGTGAATTTAACTCAGATGACCATTATATCTACTACTGTGGGCAAGAATCCCTTAGAAGAAATGGAGTAGCCCTCATAGTCAACAAGAGTCCGAAATGCGGTATTTGGATGCAGTCTCAAAAACGACAGATCTCTGATCTCTGTTTGTTTCCAAAGCAAACCATTCAATATCACAGTAATCCAAGTCTATGCCCCAACCAGTAATGTTGAAGAAGCTGAAGTTGAACAGTTCTATGAAGACCTAAAAGATCTTCTAGAACTAACACCCAAAAAAGATGTCCTTTTCATCATAGGGGACTGAAATGCCAAAGTAGGAAGTCAAGATATATCTGGAGTAACAGGCAAATTTGGCCTTGGAATGCAAAAATGAAGCAGGGCAAAGACTAACAGAGTTTTGCTAAGAGAACATACTGGTTGTAGCAAACACCTTCTTCCAACAACACAAGAGAAGAATCAACAATGGACATCACCAGGTGATCAATACCAAAATCAGATTGATTATATTCATTGCAGCCAAAGATGGAGACGCTGTATACAGTCAGCAATAACAAGACCAGGAGCTGCCTATGGCTCAGATCATGAACTCCTTATTGCCAAATTCAGACTTAAATTGAAGAAAGTAGGGAAAACCACTAGACCATTCAGGTATGACCTAAACCAAATCGCTTACGATTATACAGTAGAAGTGACAAACAGATTCAAGGGATTAGATCTGATAGGCAGAGTGCCTGATGAACTATGGATGGAGGTTTGTGACATTGTACAGGAGGTGGGGATCAAGACCATCCCCAGAAAAAGAAATGCAAAAAGGCAAAATGGTTGCCTGAGGAGGCCTTACAAATAGCTGAGAAAAGAAGAGAAGCTAAACACAAAGGAGAGAAGGAAACATACACCCATTGAATGCAGAGTTCCAAAGAATAGCAAGGAGAGATGAAGCCTTCCTCAGCGATCAATGCAAAGAAATAGAGGAAAACCACAGAATGGGAAAGACTAGAGATCTCTTCAAGAAAATTAGAGATACCAAGGGAACATTTCATGCAAAGAAGGGCTCAATAAAGGACAGAAATGGTATGAACCTAACAGAAGCAGAAGATATCAAGAAAAGGTGGCAAGAATATACAGAAAAACTGTGCAAGAAAAGATCTTCATAACCCAGATAACCACAATGGTCTGATCATTCACCTAGAGCCAGAGATCCTGGAATGTGAAGTCAAGTGGGTCTTATGAAGCATCTCAACGAACAAAGCTAGTGGAAGTGATGGAATTCCAGTTGAGCTGTTTCAAATCCTAAAAGATGATGCTATGAAAGTGCTGCACTCAATATGCCAGCAAACTTGGAAAACTCAGCAGTGGCCACAGGACTGGAAAAGGTCAGTTTTCATTCCAATCCCTAAGAAAGGCAATGCCAAAGAATGCTCAAACTACCGCACAATTGCACTCATCTCACACTCTAGGAAAATAATGCTCAAAATTCTCCAAGCCAGGCTTCAACAAGATGTGAACCGTGAACTTCCAGATGTTCAAACTGGGTTTAGAAAAGGCAGAGGAACCAGAGATCAAATTGCCAACAACTGTTGGATCATTGAAAAAGCAACAGAGTTCCAGAAAAACATCTACTTTTGCTTTATTGACTATGCCAAAGCCTTGACTGTGTAGGTCACAACAAACTGTGGAAAATTCTTAAAGAGATGGGAATACCAAACCACCTGACCTGCCCCCTGAGAAATCTGTATGCAGGTCAGGAAGCAACAGTTAGAACTGGATATGGAACAACAGACTGGTTCCAAATCGGGAAAGGAGTATGTCAAGGCTGTATATTGTCACTCTGTTTATTTAACTTATATGCAGAGTATGTCATGAGAAACGCTGGGCTGGATGAAGCACAAGCTGGAATCAAGATTGTCAGGAGAAACATCAATAACCTCAGATATGCATATGACACCACCCTGATGGCTGAAAGCAAAGAAGAACTAAAGAGCCTCTCGATGAAAGTGAAAAAGGAGAGTGTAAAAGTTGGCTTAAAACTCAACATTCAGAAAACTAAGATCATTGCATCCAGTCCCATCACTTCATGCAAATAGATGGGGAAACAGTGGAAACAATGACAGACTTTATTTTTTTGGGCTCCAAAATCACTGCAGATGGTGGCTGCAGCTATGAAATTAAAGGATACTTGCTCCTTGTAAGAAAAGTTATGACCAACCTAGACAGCATATTAAAAATCAGAGACATTACTTTGCCAACAAAGGTCCGACTAGTCAAAGCTATGGTTTTTCCAGTAGTGATATATGGATGTGAGAGTTGGACTATAAAGAAAGCTGAGTCTTGAAGAATTGATACTTTTGAACTGTGGTGTTTGAGAAGACTCTTGAGAATCCCTTGGACTGCAAGGAGATCCAACCAGTCCATCCTAAAGGAAATCAGTCCTGAATATTCATTGCAAGGACTGATGCTGAAACTGCAATACTTTGGCCACCTGATGTGAAGAACTGACTCACTGGAAAAGACCCTGATGCTGGGAAAGATTGAAGGTGGGAGGAGAAGGGGATGGCAGAGGATGAGATGGTTGGATGGCATCACTGACTCGATGGACATGAGTTTTGTGTAAGCCCCGGGAGTTGGTAATGGACAGGGAATCTTGGCATGCTGTAGTCCATAGGGTCGCAAAGAGTCAGACACGGCTGAGCGACTGAACTGATCTAGACTTACTACTGGACACTGTGTGTTCTTCAGGTCAGGATTTTAAAGGCCCTGCAAAGCTGCAGACCACTTATCATTTTATATGTATTGCTGATCTCTCTGCTGTGTACACTAAACTCTGCCATTTCCTTCTGTGTTCTTCAGATTAGTGAACTTTGATTAGTATAAATGGATATTGTCCAAGATTTGTCTTGAAGTCAGTCTGAGTGTACTGCTAACATTTATCCACACAGTTGTCATGCAGAGTAGTATCAGAAGCAGGAATGATGCAGAGACTTGGACCATGATGTCTAAGTCCTTGCGGAGAAAGTGCCAAGAATAGTGAAGGGGAGGAAGATGATCTGAGAATGCCTTGTTGGTCTGCTGACCTGTATTCTCTCAGCTGACTCTCTTCTGGGTCTCCAACTGAAAAAATCTCAGCTAACGGTCTAGAGTCCACACACGGCTCTCTCTCTGGGAGTGGTATCATATTATAGTGCCCCTCTGTTCCTGCCCTGGGGTCCTAAACTATCTGCTTATAGTTTCCCTAATACTCTATCTTCATTTGAAAAACACTTCTAGAATGACCTAGTCTGTGCAAACTATTTTTGCCAGTGCCTTGACTTACCTTACTTACTTTGGTCTTTTACTAAAAAGAATGGTTAAGAGCAAGTGTGTGATCTCAGTATTCTTTCTAGGTGTCTGTAGCCTGGATTGCCACAATATCACAGCTCTAGTATTGATTTCTCCAACAAACTGCAGGTTTAATAGAATGGAAATACATGTGGTTACTTGTAGACCGTGGTCAATGTACATTTTGGAGGCAGCCTTTACTAATGCTGTGGTTTTAGTTATAGTATGATGGTTCTACTATTTATGTGAAGAAATGAGAATAGTTATAACTGTGGGCTTATAATTCATATCACTGGTACCTGATGGAATAATAGTAGTGATAATGATGATATTCAACAAAGTCATTTGAGAAATTGAACTCTGGTCACCAACTAATGAGATATACATGGAAGCACACTGTCCTGGGAAATTTGTAAGGCACTGTTTTGGTTCACAGAGAGTGTCAGTATGTTTTTTTGGTCAGCTTGAATTATTACTGACATGTCAATACAGTGGTCAGGCCCTCTGAAAAAATCCATCCCTTGAGAAGCTTGTATGATACTTCATTATTGTTATCATTTAAATATTCAGGTACTTAAGAATTTCCGATGCCGTGACTCCCTAGAGATGAGCTTGTAGCCCCTTCATGTGAGGCATACTCTAAGAGGCACTCCATTTAATTCTGATTCAGGACCACTGGCTCTGAATTTTTCCTATTTTATGAATGTAAACCTCCCTCCAGGATGATTGTGATAGTGCCATATGAAATGCTGATATTTCCCCCTTTTGTATGTGTCCCTGAGTTGTTCCTCCTGAATGATTCTGTGTGACCCTTCTGGTGACAGACCTTTCCACTTTGGGTTTCCACTCCACTTTCCACTCAGAGCCCTGCTACCTTTGAAATGGAGTCCAAATCCTCCATCTTCTTTGTGACTCATCTCTTCCTTCTCTGTGTGACACTGGACACTACTCTATTTGCATTTTGGCAAAGAGCTTCTGAGTTTAGAGCGTAGATGGAATGTGACAAACCAAGTCGTCCTCTGAAGAGGACAGACTAACCTGAAAGAGCCAGAAGGTTTGCTGTTTTGTGTCTACAACAGACCAAAGTGGGCAGAGATAAGAGAGAGGTACAGAGAAGCAGCAGGTAGAGGTGATTAACAGAGAGGAATTTCAAATCAGCAAGAGAATGTTTCTCAATGGAAAGTACAAAGATCAGGTCTGATGAACAGCTAACATGTTGAGACTCAGCGAGTGGGGGTTTCTGGTTCTTACCGCCATTCAGTTCATGCTGGGAATGCTGGGGAATGGTTTCATGGGGTGGGTCAATGGCAGCAGCTGGTTCAAGAGCAAGAGGATCTCTTTGTCTGACTTCATCATCACCAACCTGGCTGTCTCCAGGATTGTTTTGCTGTGGATTCTCTTGATCGATGGTGTTTTAGTGGTGTTCTTTTCCAAACTACACGATGAAGGGATAATCATGCAAATTATTGATGTTTTCTGGACATTTACAAACCATCTGAGCGTTTGGCTTGTCACCTGTCTCAGTGTCTTCTACTGCCTGAAAGTGGCCAGTTTCTCCCATCCTACGTTCCTCTGGCTCAAATGGAGAGTTTCCAGGGTGGTTGGATGGATGCTGTTGAGTAGCCTGCTGTTATCATGTTGCAGTGCCATCTCTCTGATCTGGGAATTTAAGATCTATTCTGTTCTCCATGGAATTGATGGAACCGGGAATATGACTGAGCTCTTTAGAAAGAAAGAAAAAGAATATAAACTGATCCATGTTCTTGGGACTCTGTGGGACCTCCCTCCCCTAGTCGTATCTCTAATCTCCTACTTTCTGCTCATCCTCTCCCTGGGGAGGCATATGCGACAGATGCATCAAAACTGTGCCAGCTCCAGAGATCCCAGTACCGAGGCCCATAGGAGGGCCATCAGAGTCATCCTCTCCTTCCTCTTTCTCTTCCTACTCTACTATATTTCCTTTTCAGTTTTAACATCCAGTTATTTCCTACCAGAAACTAAGATGATTGTGAAGATTGGAGAAGTAATTGCAATGTTATATCCTGCTGGCCACTCCTATGTTCTCATTCTGGGAAATAGCAAGCTGAAGCAGATGTTTGTGGCGATGCTTCCCGTGTAAGCCTAGTTGTCTGAAGCCTGGATCCAAGGGATCTGTTTATCCATAGAGCATCGTGGGGTGCGGGAGGGAGCCTATGAGTCCTTAGACCTAGGAGTCCTTAGCCAGGATCACAGGGCTCTTCCTTACCCTCCTGTGGCACCAATTCTGTAACTACTGCTTCATCCTGTCCCCCTCGGGGACACTTCTCATGGCCTCTCCTTTTATGGTTGCTTTGAAGAGGCTAAAATAGTCTTTGGAATATGTAGACATGGAATTGTATTTTAATAAGTATCAACTCAACATAATGAGCTGATTACTAGCTTTAACTTCAAGTTTATACTGATAGTGATGTAGTGAACTAGAGGGGAGAGAGCAAAAGAATTGTAGTCCCACAGGCTCAGGTTTGAATTCTGGTTCAGTCCATTTTCCAAGACTTTTTTTGGCCTTAGGAGAGTTATTTTAATTACCTGTTTGATTCTGTCTTTCCCCATTTTAAAATGCAGACTGTGATACTGATTTCACAGGGTTTTAGAGATTCAGAAGACAATGTGTGCTGTCATTTCAGCACAGTGTATTGTGTCAGGATTATATCAGAATTAGAGGAGAAGGGGGCAGTTGGATGGCATCACTGACTCAATGGACATGAGTTTGAGAAAACTCAGGGAGATAGTGATGGACAGAGAAGCCTGGCGTGCTGCAGTCCATGGGGTCACAAAGAGTCAGACATGACTGAGCAACTGAACAAGAAGAAAATCTACAGGAAGTGAAGCTGTTACTGTAACAGTGAAGTGTGCCACTGCAGCAGTTACCACAGGAGATTTGTTTCCACAAATCCATTGTGTACTGACAAGCAGAGAAATGCAAGTCAAGACCCTTGGATACTAGGTACCAATCCAGTCTGCTGGTTAAGTCATTTTACTTTAATTTCAATAGTCCTTTGCTTTCCTTTATCATTTTGCTAAAGCAAATTTTCAAGAAATTTTTAATTTTTTAGATTGGGCAAAATGTCCAGTTTTTTTTTAAAATTATCCAAGACACATATCTGTTTTTATTTTTTTTATTTATTTTTTTTATTTTTTTTTTTTACATATCTGTTTTTAAAATGTCAGAGTTTTGTGAAAAATAAGAGGTTTTTCTAAATGTAATCACTTTTATTTTAATAATACTATGTAGGCTTTGATTTCCTTCCTGTCACTGAGCAGTGCTGACAAGTCAGTGAGAATTTATTGCTTGAAATCTCAAACTTGTAAACATATTTAGGATACATGGCAATGCTAAATCTGGATTTCTGTCACTAACGGGGCTCTCAGGTATGAAGTTTTTTGGCTAAAAACGTAGACCAGATAGCCTGAGCTCAAATCCTGACTCAGACCTTAACAAACTGAGTGACCCTGTGGATGTTTCTTAACCTCTCTCTATTTCACTTTCCTCATATAGTCAAAGCTATGGTTTTTCCAGTAGTCATGTACAGATGTGAGAGTTGGACTGTAAAGAAGGATGAGCGCTGAAGAATTGATGATTTCAAACTGTGAACTGTGGTGCTGGAGAAGACTCTTGAGAGTCCCTTGGACTGCAAGGAGATCAAACTAGTCAATCCTAAAGGAAATCAACTCTGAATATTCATTGGAAGGACTAATGCTGAAGCTGAAGCTTCAGTACTTTGACCCACCTGATTTGAAGAGCTGACTCATTGGAAAAGATCCTGATGCTGGGAAATATTGAGGGCAGGAAGAGAAGGGGGTGACAGGATGAGATGTTTGAATGGCATCACTGACTCAATGGATGAATTTGAGCAAACTCCGAAAAACAGTGAAGAACAGGGAAGCCTGGCGTGCTGCAGTCTCTCGGGTTGTAAAGAGTTGGATGTGACTTAGCAACTGAAAATCAACAATTTGTAAAATAGAAATAGTAATAGTATTTTCTTGATAGATTGTTGAAAGGAATGAGTGAATCAACACATGAAAACTAGAGTCCCACATGGAGAAAGTCAATAAATACTGCTATTATTATTGTTTTTGTTCTTGTTTTGTGAAAGAGGTTACATTCTGACATAGCATGAAGAATTAACACGTATTTCTTAGCACTTTGTCATATGTAGCCCAAAGTGAGTTTTCAGGTTGTTCTGATTTATACATTCATTTTCAAAATTATAGAAATAAAATGTCTTTTGGTCTGTATTGTTTGCTTTCAAATTGATATTTGCCTCTTGGAGGTGCTAGGAAAATTCCTAATTCTTACATAAAGTTCTCTTTCAAAAAGATATCTATTGAAACTTAAAATAATGATGTTTTTCTTAATAAAAATTTAATTTGGAGGAAGAAGGAATTTTCCAAGATGGTGTAGACACACAGAGAGAAACAAATGGGAAAAAAAAGAAGCTAAAAATATATAGAGAAAAATTATCAGTAGAAATAATGATTTAATATTCATGCATAATTCACTAACATAGAAGGATTCTAAAAGGACAACTTCTGTAATTAAAAAATCTGGGCTTCTTTTCAGCACAGGGAAGTTTAACTGTGGAAAAACTGCTGTCTCAATTAATACGTGCTTTGTTCACCTTGAACCCTACTCTTGGATTTATCCTCTCCGACTCTTGAACACTTGTTCTTACTTCTTGTCATTTTGACAGCTTCTCCACCTAGCCCTGACTTTCTGGTTCTTTAGCCCTTACCGGAATTCCTGATCCTGCCTTCTGCCTTGGGTGTGGGGATTTTCTTCTCTTTTAATTGAACATAACATTTTATTAGAGATTTTGGCTTGGCTGTTGTTTGTTTCTTGGTGCCTTTGGCTAACTCCTAGATGTTTCCTCCTCCTTTTTCTACTGAGGTTTCATTAAATCCTATCCCGATCTAACAGATTCAGATGAGTGGGTCCAGTAAACTTGCTCAGGCTACCACTAACGTTCATTCCACTGGAGCCTGGAGTATGGATGGAAAATGTAGAATTCCCCAGTAGGGATTCTGTTGTTGTAGTCAAGTTGGCTGAGTGCAGAGTTTCCCTCCCTGAGAGCAAATGAAGTCAGATTCATAGGTGAGGCATTCCCAACCCCTCCCCCGTTTCCTCTTTCAGGGAGATCTGGGAGTGACTCCTGGGGAAGCTCAGACTCTGTTATGTGACTTCAACAATATATTGGCTGCCCTTAATCAAAGACTGGGGTGGGAGTGGGGACGTGAGTCTGAGTAGTGGGTGATTTGCTGAGGAAAGGAGTCTTACTTGTGGCTAGAGGCACATTGAAGGGAAGTTTAGCTCTTTTGGAGAGGATATGGTCTTCTGAACCCACCAGGGAAAATACTTAATCTGCCAGCTCCTGACTGCGTCCAAGGCCATAGAGGAGAATTACCTAATACCTCACTCCCATTTTTGAGAAACCCTGGAAGTGGCCATCTTGTTTGTTTTGTTTTCATTAAATTAACTTTAGTTGCTAAATCCCTTAAGACTCGTACATCTGGCCGTTTCATGGACAAAGGACCAGAGCATATCTTTCCTCCACTGTGACCAGGTTCTTAGGGTCAAAGTATGAGAATTGTCCTTGCATTTGGAGTCCAGTTACAGGCTAGAGCTTGTTCCTGAGGCCACGTGTCTCCACCAAGCACATCCGTTCTCTGGTGTATGGTGGAGGGGCCTTTAACACATGAGTCAACAGTAACTTATGACAGTACCTCATGAAACCTTCCACCAGGTTTCCACCAGGGCCCCCTATATATCCTGTGTCTCATGGAACTACTTCTTATTTTTGATACTCTCTGACGTCTCTTAAAAAGCAGAGACATTACTTTGTTAACAAAGGTCTGTCTAGTCAAGGCTATGGTTTTTCCAGTGGTCATGTATGGATGTGAGAGTTGGACTATAAAGAAGACTGAGTGCTAAAGAATTGATACTTTTGAGCTGTGGTGTTGGAGAAGACTCTTGAGAGTCCCTTGGACTGCAAGGAGATCCAACCAGTCCATCCTAAAGGAGATCAGTCCTGGGTGTTCACTGGAAGGACTGATGTTGAAGCTGAAATGCCAATACTTTGGCCACCTGATGCAAAGAGCTGACTCATTTGAAAAGACCTTGATGCTTGGAAGGATTGTGGGCAGTAGGAGAAGGGGATGACAGAGGATGACATGGTTGGATGGCATCACCAACTCGATGGACATGGGTTTGGGTGGACTGTGGGAGTTGGTGATGGACAGGGAGGCCTGGCGTGCTGCAGTTCATGGGGTTGCAAAGAGTTGGACACGACTGAGCGACTGAACTGACTGACTGACTGACCGACCTGTCTGGCTTATCTTGATTCTACTTCATTCTTTCATGCTACAGACGTTTGTTTAACACTCTCTCTGCACTAAATAGTGTACTAGATCAATCATTATTCTCAGAAGCATTGCATCTAGTGGGCAATAAAGATGCAGAAATGAGTATTCCATCTATCACTGAAACAGATGCTTCAGGTATGATGAAGGGATCCTGTCATTACCAGAGGGTTCTGGCCCAGGTGATCTTTCTCTGTATCTCTCTCTTTCTGACGGCTATTAAAATGTACCGCTGCAATATTGTAAAGCAATTAGCCTCCAATTAAAATAAATAAATTAAAAAAGAATGTACTGCTTACTTCTCTTGCACTGGGGAGCAAAGTTGACTGAGGGCTCCAGCTGCTGAGGCCACACTTCCTGCAGACTGCTCCCAGCCAGTGATGGAGACCAGTGCACTAAGGTAGGTCTGCTCTATTGAGACATGAGACTCTTCCAACAGGCAGTTTTAGCCCAAGGACTCTCCATCAGCTTGGGTGACCCTTTTTTGGAACTGTGCTGCAGTCTAGAGCTCTTCTTACCCAATTCTTTCTTCTCCCTTTCTTTTTATAGGTATCAGACCTACATTGCTATCTGAATATTCACCTTCCTTTGCTTCCTGCCACCTAAAATCTCTTGCATGTCTAATCCTATTTCTGCCTATGTTTCTTGTGTAAAAGATACAAATGTTGTGTTTTTTCAAGTGAACTAGAATTTTGAGAATCATCCCAGATTCTTCCTTTTCCTTCAGTTTTGATATTCATTCGATCACTAAATCTGTTTGGTTTTACTCTAAAAAATTTTCTCTCAAATGCCCCCCTAGTCTCTATTTGTACTCTTTTTCATCCATCGGAGTGACTGCAGCAGGATTTATTTATTTTAATATCTATTTATTTATTTAGTTTCACTGGATCCTAGTGACAGTGTATGGGATCTAGTTCCCTGACCAGGTATCAAATCCAGGCCTGCTGCATGGGGAGCTCAGAGTCTTAGCCATTGGACCACCAGGGAAGCCCCTGCAGCATGATTTAACTAGTTTCCTGTTTCCAATTCCATCCCCTTCCAGCAAAGTATTTCGACATTACTGGGTTGTGGGCTTCATACAGTGAACATACAATCTTGGTGCTCTTCTCTTAAAATCCTGCAGTGACTCTCCATTGCTCACCCCAGCCTTTTACTTGGATAAACCCTTTGCATTGTCAATAGTTAATTTATATGTCTCCTTAAGGATGCCTTTTTGTGAATCCTCAAGTCTGTGTTAAAGGCCCCTCTTTAACACTCCCAGTGTACCCTTTGTTTTTCCTTGTTACAGCAACTAATACATGGTCTAATTGTCTGTTTGTCTGTCTCTCCCACTATTGTGTATGCTCTTTGAAGGCAGGGTGTGCTGTGGGTGATTCTTCCCTGTTTCCTTAGTACCTAATGTATAAGTGACTGGCTGATAATAACAATTTACTGAATGAATGAACCAATGAGGAGCTGCCTAGTGTATGGGACAGAGCTCAGTCTTAGAAGACCTTCCAAATTAGCCACTGATTTTCTGTGACATTTGGCAGTCACTTACTCTCTTTGATCTGAATTTTCCTCATCTGGAAGTAGGAATAACCAGATTTCCCTCCTAGAACTGTTTTAAAGATAAACTGAGATTTATAATGCCTGGGAACATAATAAGCACTCAAAAAAGTCTAAGAAATATTAATAGATGTTTTCTTCCTTCTTCTTCCTAAGCAACATTGGTACCCTTTTGAAACACCTGATCTCATTCTTCAAAGTCTTCATCAAATAAACCAAGTCATCCTTTTGCTTTGACTGTTTGCCCTAAGACTTTTCCTACACATCTACTGAGTAGCAAAGTATGGACTCAGGACTTCACTGTATCCACCCTGGGTCTTCTTGGGCTCTAATAAATAAACGAATAAATGGTCAGACTCATAAGACTGTCTTAGGCCACTCTGGCACCAGTGTACTCAGATGCGTATAGTTCAGGGATCCAGTTCAGCAGCAGGGGAATGTAAGACCTTCTTTTGCGGTGTCCTTGCTGCCAGTTATACAGTTCAGGTACAAGGAGAAGAGATCCACATTTAGGGAAGGGTAGAAGCTGCTCTAAAATAAAAGCCTCATGTCTCAAAGAATCAGTTTCTCTTGTAATAATTTCATGGCCTTAGATTCCAGGTTGAGCCAAGGAATACACACCTAGGAGTTATCCATCACATTCAAGGAAGCAAGAGGTCTCCATAACATATTTAACTGAAGGTCAAATTCTCCTGCAGGGGAAGAGGGGATTTTGTTAACACTTTGCCTATAGTGACCCTTTCAGAAATGACTTCAGATAGAGGCAGCTTACTCATTGCTCTTGCTAGTTAACATGATCACATCTTAATTCCATGCCTCCTGCTACTGAGAACTCAACCACTTCGTGTATCAGCCCCTGAATGTGGCCTATTACTGCATGACACTGGATTTCCTCTTCTTTTTTTGGAACATTTACTACTTTTTTCTTTTAATTAAAGTATAGTTGATTTACAATGTTATGTTAGTTATTGGTATATAGAAAAGTGGTTAAGATATATATATATATATATACATATGTGTGTATACATATATATATATATATATATTCCTTTCAGATTTTTCTACTATATTACAAGATATTGAATATAGTACCCTGTGCTATACAGTAGGTCCTTGTTATTTATTTTATACATAGTAGTGTGCATCTGATAATCCCAAACTCCTAATTTATCCCTCCCTTACCTTTTCCAATCCCAAAGAAAGGCAATGCCAAAGAATGCTCAAACTACCGCACAATTGCACTCATTTCACATGCTAGTAAAGTAATGCTCAAAATTCTCCAAGCCAGGCTTCAGCAATACGTGAACCATGAACTTCCAGATGTTCAAGCTGGTTTTAGAAAAGGCAGAGGAACCAGAGATCAAATTGCCAATATCCGCTGGATCATCGAAAAAGCAAGAGAGTTCCAGAAAAACATCTGTTTCTGCTTTCTTGACTATGCCAAAGACTTTGACTGTGTGGATCACAATAAACTGTGGAAAATTCTGAAAGAGATGGGAATACCAGACCATCTGACCTGTCTCTTGAGAAACCTGTATGCAGGTCAGGAAGCAACAGTTAGAACTGGACATGGAACAACAGACTGGTTCCAAATAGGAAAAGGAGTACGTCAAGGCTGTATATTGTCACCCTGCTTACTTAACTTATATGCAGAGTACATCATGAGAAACGCTGGGCTGGATGAAGTACAAGCTGGAATCAAGAATGCTGGGAGAAATATCAATAACCTCAGATATGCGGATGACACCACCCTTATGGCAGAAAGTGAAGAACTAAAGAGTCTCTTGATGAAAGTGAAAGAGGAGAGTGAAAAAGTTGGCTTAAAGCTCAACGTTCAGAAAACTAAGATCATGGCATCTGGTCCCATCACTTCATGGGAAATAGATGGGGAAACAGTGGAAACAGTGTCAGACTTTATTTTGGGGGGCTCCAAAATCACTGCTGATGGTGACTGCAGCCATGAAATTAAAAGACGCTTACTCCTTGGAAGGAAGGTTATGACCGACCTAGATAGCATATTTAAAAGCAGAGACATTACTTTGCCAATAAAGGTCCGTCTAGTCAAGGCTATGGTTTTTCCAGTAGTCATGTATGGATGTCAGAGTTGGACAGTGAAGAAAGCTGAGCGCCGCAGAATTGATGCTTTTGAACTGTGGTGTTGGAGAAGACTCTTGAGAGTCCCTTGCACTGCAAGGAGATCCAATCAATCCATCCTAAAGGAGATCAATCCTGGGTGTTCATTGGAAGGACTAATGTTGAAGCTGAAACTCCAATACTTTGGCTACCTCATGTGAAGAGTTGACTCATTGGAAAAGACCCTAATGCTGGGTAGGATTAGGGGCAGGAGGAGAAGGGGACGACAGAGGATGAGATGATTGGATGGCATCACTGACTCGATGGACATGGGTTTGGGTAGACTCCGGGAGTTGGTGATGGACAGAGAGGTCTGGCGTGCTGCAATTCATGGGGTCGCAAAGAGTCGGACACGACTGAGCGACTGAACTGAACTGAACTGAACCTTTTCCCTCAGGGTTGCTTTGTCAGCTCTGAGTCTTCTCTGGTTCCATATAAATCTTAATACTTGTTTTAGTTCTATGAAAAAATATCATGGGTAATTTGGTAGGGACTGCATTAAATCTGTAGATTGCTTTGGGTAGTATGGCCATTTTAACACTATTAATTCTTTCAATCCAAGAGTGTGGGATAAGTTTCCATGTGTTTGTATCATCTTCAGTTTCCTTTATTAGTGTTTTATAGTTCACAGCATATAAGTCTTTTACCTCATTTGTTAGTTTTATTAAGTAGTTTTTTAGATGTGATTTTAAAAGGGATTTTTTTCACTTTCCCTTTCTGATATTTCATTGTTGGTGTAAAGAAATGCAATTGATTTCTGTATACTAATCTTCCGTACTGCTATCTTTCTGAATTTGTTTATCAGTTCCAATAGTTTCTGTGTGGAGTCCTTAGGGTTTTCTATATATAGTATCATGTCATCTACATATAAAGATGATTTACCTCTTCCTTTCCAATTTGGATACCCTTTATTTTTTTTTCTTGTTGCATTGCTGTGGCTAGGACTTCCAATAATATGTTGTATAGAAGTGGTGAGGGGTGGCATCCTTTTCTTGTTCTGGATTTAGTGGGAAGGTTTTTAGCTTTTCACTTTTGAGTGTTATGTTGGTTATATTTGTCATAAATAGTTTTTATTATGTTAGGATAAGTTCCCTTGATATCCATTTTGGTAAGAGTTTTTATATCATGAATGGATGTTAAATTTTATCAAATGCCTTTTCTGTATCTATTGAGGTGGTCATGTGGTTTTTGTTTTCTTTTGTTGATGTGGTGTATCACATTGATTGGTTTCCATATGTTTAACCATCCTTGTGACCTGGGAATGAATCCAGCTTAATCATGCTGTATGATCCTTGCAAAAGCTAACAAAGTTTTGTCAAGAGAACACACTGGTCATAACAATACCCTCTTCCAGCAACACAAGAGATGACTCTACACATGGACATCACCAGGTGGTCAATACTGAAATCAGATTGATTATATTCTTTGCAGCCAAAGATGGAAAAGCTCTATAGAGTAAGCAAAATGAAGACCTGGAGCTGAGTGTGGCTCAGATCATGAGCTCCTTATTACAAAATTCAGGCTTAAATTGAACAAAGTAGGGAAAACCACTAGGCTATTCAGGTATAACCTAAATCAAATACCTTATGATTACACAGTGGACGTGATGAATAGATTCAAGAGATAAGATCAGGCAGACAGAGTGCCTGAAGAACTATGGATGGAGGAGGTTCATAACACTGTACAGGACATGGGGACTAAAACCATCCCAAAGAAAAACAAATGCAAGAAGGCAGATTGATTGTCTGAGGAAGCTTTACAAATAGCTGAGAAAAGAAGAGAAACAAAAGGCAAGGGAGAAAGAGAAGGATATATCCAACTAAATGCAGAGTTCCAAAGAATAGCAAGGGGAGATAAGAAAGCCTTCTTAGGTGAAATGCAAAGAAATAGAGGAAAGTAATAGAATGGGAAAGACTAGAGATCTCATCAAGAAAATTGGGGATATCACGGGAACATTTCATGCAAGGTTGAGCACGATAAAGGTCACAAATGGCAAGAACCTAACAGAAACAGAAGAGATTAAAAAGAGGTACCAAGAATACACAGAAGAACTATGCAAAAAAAGGTCTTAATGACCCGGATAATCACAATGGTGTGGTTACTCACCTGGCCAGACATCCTGGAGTGGAAGTCAAGTGGGCCTTAGGAGGCATTACTACGAACAATGCTAGTGGAGGTGATGGAATTCCAGATGAGCTATTTACAATCCTAAAAGAGGATGCTGTTAAAGTGCTGTACTTAATATGCCAGAAAATTTGGAAACTCAGCATTGACCACAGAATTGGAAAAGATCAGTTTTCATCCAATCCCAAAGAATGTTCAGTTGCACTCATACAATTGCACTCATTTCACATGCTAGCTAGGTTATGCTCAAAATCCTTTAAGCTAGGCTTCAGCAGTGTGTGAACTGAGAAATCCAGCTTTACAAGCTGGATTTAGTAAAGGCAGAGGAACCAGAGATCAAGTTGCAAGCATTCATTGGATCATACAGAAAACAAGGGAATTCAGAAAAACATCTATTTCTGTTTCACTGACTATGCTAAAACCTTTGTGTGGATCACGACAAACTATGGAAGATTCTTAAAGAGATGGGAATACCAGACGACCTTACCTGCCTCCTGAGAAACCTGTGTGGAGGTCAAGAAACATCAGAACTGGACATGGAATAATAAACTGGTTCAAAATTGGGAAAGCAGTATGTGAAGGCTGTATATTGTTACCCTGCTTATTTGACTTATTGCAGAGTACATCATGCGAAATGCTGGGCTGGATGAAGCTCAAGTGGGAATCATGGTTGTCAGGAGAAATATCAATAGCCTCAGATGTGCTGATGACACCACCTTAATGGCAAAAAGCGAAGAGGAACTAAAGAGCCTTTTGTTGAAGGTGAAAGAGGAGAGTGAACAAACTGTCTTACAAGTCAACATTCTAAAAACAAAGATCATGGCATCTGGTCCCATCACTTCATGACAAATAAATGGGGAAGAAATGAAAACTGTCACAGACTTTTTCTTTCTTGGGCTCCAAAATCACTGGGGACGGTGACTGCAGCCCTGAAATAAAAAGATGCTTGCTCCTTGGAAGAAAAGCTGTGACAAACCTAGACAGTGTACTCAAAAACAGAGACATCACTTTGCTGACAAAGGTCATATAGTCAAAGCTATGACTTTTCCAGTGGTCATGTATGGATGTGAGAGTTGGACCATAAAGAAAGCTGAATGCTGAAGAATTGATGCTTTTGAACTGTGGTGCTGGAGAAGACTCTTGAGTGTCCCTTGGACAGCAAGGAGATCAAACCAGTCAATCCTAAAGGAAATCAACCCTGAATATTCATTGGAAGGACTGATGCTGAAGCCCCAATACTTTGGCCACCTAATGTGCAGAGCCGACTCATTGGAAAAGATCCTGATGCTATGAAAGATTAAGGCAAGGAGGAGAAGGGGCGACAGAGGATGAGATGGTTGAATGGCATCACTGACTCAATGGACATGAGTTTGAGCAAACTCCAAGAGATAGTGAAGGACAGGGAAGCTTGGTGTGCTGCAGTCTACAGGGTTGCAAAGAGTCTGAAACGATTGAGTGACTGAACAAAAACAATTGATGGATATGTATTTATTGCTGCTTTAAACCTTGTTTTCCAGTTGATTTTGTATTTCTTTTTGTTCCTTTCTTTTTCTTTTTTGTTTTTCCTTTTGTGGTTTGAAGGTTTTCTTTGTATTATGCGTGAGCTCTCTTGTTTTTGTGTTTGTGAATCCATTGTATGTTTTTGATTTATAACTACAAACTTTGGTTTTCAAGTATTGAACATTAATTCTTATCAGTTCAGTTCAGTCACTTAGTCGTGTCTGACTCTTTGTGACCCCATGGACTGCAGCACGCCAGGCTTCCCTGTCCATCACCAACTCCTGGAGCGGGTGATATAATTAAGATGTAATTATTGTATCTTACACTATATTGTTTATTCTGTTTAAATGTGGCAGGTATAATATTTCAACGTAATTACTTCAATGTAGTAATCAATTTTGTAGATAGCTAAGTGGAAATATGTGCTCTGATACAACCTTTCCTTTAATTGTTGCCTTGCTTGCTCACTCTGTGTTGCCTGTTTGATGTGGCCACCCATGGTTTTGTGTGTGTGTGTGTGTGTGTGTGTGTGTGTGTGTGTGTAGGAGCGAGGCATGGGAATTCCTACCATATTCTGAGGTTGCTATGAAGAGAAGTCCAGACATGCTGGACCAGAATTCAATCATTTGATTTTGATAACCTTGGAGTCTTCTGTAATTTTTCCCTCTAGCTTTCCTTCTCTCGGAGAAGTGGACTCCCAGGTTCACTTTGGTGGTTTTAATTAGGCATTTCTAAGGAAAACAGGATATGAAGGAAGAAATAGTAATGCAATCCTTTGAAGATTTGCATCTCAGTAAAAGCAGCTGGCTCTTAGACTGCTAATGGTTCGTTTGCCACAGTGGGGAAATTAAAATAGGAAATATCTTTCCTGGCTTGGTACTGGTGCCTACTTGTACATTACAATATTTTCCCTGCTCCCAGCATCAGCACCGCATCTCCTGAGTCCTCAATGAGTAAAGATGCTTCGGATAGTCTTTTTTTCTTCTATCGTTGTCTCTGAAATTTTAACTTTTGTAGGACTCATTGTGAATCTCTTCATTGTAGTGGTCAGTTACAAGACTTGCATCAAAAGCCACAGGATCTCTTCTTCTGACAGACTCCTGTTCAGTTTGGGCATCACCAGATTTTTTATACTGTTACTGAATGTTGTTGTCATCGTCTCTCCAAAGGCAGAAAGGTCAGTCTCCTTATCCTGTTTTTTCCTGTCATGTTGGATGTTTTTGGACTCTAGTAGTCTTTGGTTTGTAACCTTGCTCAACGTCTTGTATTGTGTGAAGATTGCTAACTACCAACACTCAATGTTTTTCCTGCTGAAACGAAGTCTCTCCACCAAGATGCCCCGGCTGCTGCTGGTCTGTATGCTGCTTTCTGTCTTCACCACTCTCCTGTACGTTATGCTCAGACAGTTGGCGCCCTCTCTAGAATTTGTGACTATGAGAAATGGCACAGTGTTTGACATCAATGAGGGACTCTTGTCTTTGGTGACTCCTTTGGTCTTGAGCTCATTTCTCCAATTCATCATTAATGTGACTTCTGCTTCTTTGTTAATCAATTCCTTGAAGAGACATATACAGAAGATGCAGAGAAGTGCCACTGTTCTTTGGAATCCCCAGACTGAAGCTCATGTGGGTGCTATGAAGCTGATGATCTGTTTCCTCATACTCTACATTCCATATTCAGTTGCTACCCTGCTCCATTATCTCCCTTCTTCTATAGGGATGGATTTGAGAACCAAGTCTATTTATGTTATTATGTCCACCATTTACCCTCCAGGACATTCTCTTCTTATTATTCTCACACATCCTAAACTGAAAACAAAAGCAAAGAATATTCTTTGTTTCAATAAATAGTGGAATTTCAATAATAAATGGTGCTAAAGTCACCTCAGGGCGAGCAAGATTTTCTTTGTTGGTAGTTTTCCCAGTGATCTGAGAAATTCATTTTTGTAATTACTGATCTGACTCCATAAGCCTTTAAGTGCCCATATTTCAGTTCATTCTGCAATATATTGTTTAGTAATATTTTAAAATCAGGCACTTTTCTATAAGGAACTTGTTAGAGGCATTGCTTATCGTGTGTTTTGCATGGGCATCGGATCCCTGGATCATGGAAATCACCACACTGTTCCACTGGCTACTGAAGTATAATGGGTAGTTCCCCAAAATTAAGCAATATATTAGAGGTCACTTCATTAGTTAAATTTTTGAAGTTTAGCTGAGGAGCCCTGGGTAAGGGATCAGCAATGGTTAAATGGTCATCGGGAGCCACTCAGCTGGCTTAGGCATAAGAAGGTGCAGCGAGAAAAAGAGGAAGGGAAAGTTTCAGAGAGAAAAGAGAAGAAAGAGAAGCATCAAAGGAGATAGGTGTACATTATGTTAGATTTAGAGAAAAAGGGTCCTCAACTTGCTGAGGGACAGTAACTGCCAGGAAACTCAGGACTGAATTTCTACTTTTGTTCTGGAAAAAAGGGAAGGGCCAGAATTGATGGGTGGAGGAAATTGACCAGCATTAAAGAAGCCCAATCCAGGATGGCTTTAAGGATCTTCAAATCTGGGAAGCCAAGTTCAAAAGCATATGCCAAAGAGTGACATCAACACATTCTGAGTGCCACTTTACAAAAGATTTGACCCTATCATATGATACGGAATTCAGTAGAAAGCTGAGTGGAGTCACTGGACTGGTGGTGGAAACACCTGACCTTTGGTGAACTTCTGTCATCGCTGTGTGAATTTATGCACCGAATTTTATGGGCACTGCATAATTCTCCAGAATGTTGCGCTTTCTGATTGTTTGTTTGGAACAGCAGGACTGTGGCTACAGAGGAATAGAAATCTGAAGTTGAAATACTGATGTTTTGAAATGGGAATTGGGAAATAATAATTTATATATTTTTTTGTGTGTTTACAGGATATGTAATATTTACACATCTCAAAATAATCTTATTAAAATAACATTTTCCTTATTAAAAATTACCCTGAGAAATCTCCAAATTTTACAGTCTGCCTGATATTTCTCATCCCAGCCACCAGAATCTTGGCTAGAGTATTCAGTAAGATTACCCAAACCAATATTTTATACTCCAACTGCTGCTGCTGCTAAGTCACTTCAGTCATGTCTGACTCTGTGCGACCCCATAGACGGCAGCCCACCAGGCTCTGCCGTCCCTGGGGTTCTCCAGGCAAGAATACTGGAGTGGGTTGCCATTTCCTTCTCCAGTGCATGAAAGGGAAAAGGGAAAGTGAAGTCGCTCAGTCGTGTCCGACTCTTAGCGACCCCATGGACTGTAGCCCACCAGGCTCCTCCATCCATGGGATTTTCCAGGCAAGAGTACTGGAGTGGGGTGCCATTGCCTTCTCTCAAACCTGGAGGTATCCATTAGGTTAGAATCTGAAGATTAGGAGATAAAAGGATTGCTGAGAGTGATTAAGCTACACTATGACATCAAAACTCTAAAGGAATAGCAGAAACCCTGATGGACCCCAACATCTTTTCTTTTCCCCCATAAATTCATAGTTCATAGAATTTTTAGCTACTTAGAATTCTGGTAGCTTTCTCTTGTAATTAGGTATTGCCATATGATTGAGTTCTGCCAATACAGTATGAGCAGAAGCTGTGTATATGATTTCTAGGAGGTGCCCCCAGAACAGGTGTTAATAGATGCCTTGCCTTTCTCTTTTCCCTTCTCCTCTTTCTGTGGGCTGGAACTCTGATACAGGGATTGGCCATCTTGCACCACAGATGAGGTGATGGCCTGGGGATAGTGGAGCAGATTTTCATACTAGACTTGGCTGTATGGTTCCTAACACTGTGGAACTACCTTATCTTAACTCCAGGACTGTTTATGAAAAATAAACATCTCCATTCTTTTCGACTCTGTAGTTTGATGTTTCTATTGCCTTACTCAAATAACTTATGCTATACTGTAAGTATGTACAATAGCATATATCTTTATGATGAAGTAATGTGTAGCTATTTACCATTTTATAGTCAAGGAACATTTTTATATGATCTGATAAAATACTTATATTACTAACTGAAATAAAAATAAAATAATACATATGCAAAAAAATGAAAACAATTATTTTTAGGTAGAAAGTTTTGAGTTTTGCTTCCCTGGTGGCTCAGACAGTAAAGAATCTGCCTGCAATGCAGGAAACCCAGGTTCGATCCCTGGGTCATGAATATCCCCCGGAGAAGGGAATGTTAGCCCACTCCAGTGTTTTTGCCTGGAGAATTCCATGGACGGAGGAGCCTGGTGGCTACAGTCGATGGGGTTGCAAAAAGTCAAATACGACTGAGTGACCAACCCTTTCACTTTCAGAAAGTTTTGAGTAATTCCACCCCCCCCGAAAGTTTCCAAGTTTTCTATGATGAACATATATTTCTTTGGTAATCAGAACAAACTACATACTTTAAAACATAAACAGTAAGAAATTATCTGTCTGTCTGTCTATCTAAAGGAGCTATGGGGTCCTCTGATGTCAAAATTCTGTTTTTCCTCACTAAGAAAGGCTGCGTGAATAACTATTTTTCTGGTTTATCTGGATTCTTTTTCTAGTATTGACAAAGTTCTGCTAATTAATTTCTTGATTATCTTATATTGTATTCATTTATTTCCTATTTGGACTGGATGTATTGGTTTTGTATTAGGAATTTTTTAAATTAGGTTTTTCTATTTGAAGAAAGTCTTGAACCTTCCTTCAACTTGATACTCTTTAAACTCTTTCTTGAGAAGAGTCACTTCCTGAAATGAAGGGCAGGCACCAGGACAATATCTGTATAACATCATGAAATATTCACTGTGGTAGCTATAACTGGGGGCTTTGTTACTTAACTTTTAACTGCTACAAGTCCAAATATTCTCTGGGCTACATTTTCACATGCTGTTTTATTGGTTCCTCACAATTTCTTTGGTAATGTAGGTATTATTATGCCCATTATATGACTGAGAAAATGGAGGTACAAACAGATAAAGTGACTCATAACAGTAAAACTGGGAGAGGATAGACCCAAGGCTCCAATTCATCTTCTGATTCTAAAATCCAATTATTTTTCTCCTGTATCACAAGATGAGTGGGAAGACATAGTGACAGAGTAGAATAATGTCCAATTATAAAACTTTATTTCCTAGGACAAGAAAAAAGTATTCAAAATGATGTCTGAAGCAGGATGTATCCAACCTGAAAATCTCACCCTAAGGCTGCTAGAATTTATATTTATTTATTTATCTCTATCTGTCTATTTATCTGAGGGAGGTAGGAAGATATGAAATCTTGTGGGTGCTTAGTTTCCTTCCAAAATAAATATTGTGGGATCCTGTAGATACTGGATTTTTAGGCGCTGGAATTTATATGAGATATGTTTTTTAAACCAACAAGTAGGAACATTAAAGAAGAAACCATTTTACAATTTCTTTTGAATGCTACTACTTGGGAAGGAATAGGCCAATAGAAAGAAGGTGGGAAGGTAGATACAATTTATGGAAGAACTAAATGAGATTCTTGGCCTTTTCAAGTATTTTGAAGGTTTCTCTATATTGCTGAAATTTCACTTAAACATATGTGACTTTGGGTTTCCCTGATTGTTGTTACCAGCTTTTTTCAGTTGTTCAAGTTAAAAAAAAAAACAAACAAAAAAACACTAATAAAAGAAAGAAGGGATTAAGAGGAAGAAGACAGTAGTGTTTGAAAGCATAAATTGAATGTAACTTTTAAGATAGCCTCAAATGCCAGGGTTTTCCAGTGAAACTGAAGCTTACTGAAAGCATTTAGAGTAGGTTTCCCAATAATGTTCTTTTTTATAAGCTCAAGCTGGAGATGTATCCTCTCATCTGCCCATTGCTTCTCAGAGAGTGCTGGAGAAGCTGGGACTTTCTTTCGAATTTTGTATACTTGCTTCCTGTTCTTCCTGGGTGAGTAGAAGGTAGAAGTGGTAATTTGATAAAACTCCCTAAGGATTTAGATAACTGACCCTTGGCCTGTTTGATTCCTTAAGTGAAAAAGGGAGAAAAGAAACTCTATGGATGTGTGAGAATTTGCCTGGCATGGAAATTGACAACAGGTAGGTGATAGAAGTTAATGGAGGTTAGGGAGGGGAGAGAGGAGGAGAAGGGTCAGAGGGTAAGGACCACAGCAGGGGGAGGGGCAGAGACTGCACACCAACCTCCCCAAGTGGCTGGGGTGGGTGTAACGTCAGTCTTCTTGGGGCATGCCAGTAGTAACTTCATGTCAGAACAGCTGGCTTGTTTTCTGGATGATGGCTGAGTGCTGTGTTCTGTTCAGTTCAGTTCAGTTGCTCAGTCTTGTCCGACTCTTTGCAACCCCATAAACTGCAGCATGCCAGGCCTCTCTGTCCATCACCAACTCCTGGAGTCTACCCAAACTCATGTTCATTGAGTTGGTGATGCCATCCAACCATCTCATCCTCTGTCGTCCCCTTCTCCTCCTGCCCTCAATCCTTCCCAGCATCAGGGTCTTTTCCAATGAGTCAGCTCTTCCCATCAGGTGGCCAAAGTATTGGCATTTCAGCTTCAGTATCAGTCCTTCCAATGAACACCCAGGACTGATCTCCTTTAGGATAGACTGGTTGGATCTCCTTGCAGTCCAAGGGACTCTCAAGAGTCTTCTCCAACACCACAGTTCAAAAGCATCAATTCTTTGGCGCTCAGCTTTCTTTATAGTCCAACTCTCACATCCATGCATGACTACTGGAAAAACCATAGCCTTGACTAGACGGACCTAGAGGGCTGTGTAGGGTCTGGGAAAAGGCAGGAATGTAACTCCATGTCAGGAGGAAGGGGCCTGAGGCCGTGGGTGATGGCTCCATGTGCGTACAACTCGCTTGCAAATGAGGTGTCTAAACACAGGTACATGATTTGTTTCATGATTTTCTGGCCTATTTTATATATAAAGTGGAGTTGCTCAGTCATGTCCGACTCTTTGCGATCCCATGGACTGTAGCCTACCAGGCTCCTCCATCCATGGGATTTTCCAGGCAATAGTACTGTAGTGGGTTGCCATTTCCTTCTCCAAGGGATCTTCCTGACCCAGGGATCGAACCCAGGTCTCCCGCATTGTAGACAGACGCTTTACCATTTGAGCCACCAGGGAAGTCCTATTTTATATATATATGTATATTTATTTATTTTTTTTAAAAAATTAGAGTATAATTGTTTTATAATGTTGTGCTGACCTATTTTAAATACAGAAAATTATTTGTCTCAGTTTTGCTGCTTTCATAGTTGGGACAATGACTATATAATGACCTGAATTCAGGGCTCTCAAGAAATAATCAAATATATTGATATTACTCAGAAAAACCTCTCTAACTCCCATTTGTTCCTCTATATCTTTGACTTCTTTGCCTGTTTTTAAAGGCCTGTCTCCTATCATCACTCTTACTGTTCAGAAATTCTGGAATTGTGTAGAGCTGATCACCTTTTTTAGAAGCACCATCCCAGTTCTTATATTTGCATACCGTGAGTACCAGCAGACTTTAGATGTTCCCCTACCTTGCTGACAGGAGTGAGTATGGAGAGAAATCACCAAGGAAGGAAAGAAAAATATTGACATTAATTTGTAGGAGCCAGGCTAGGTAAATTCATATGTCCTTTTATCATCACAATATCCCTGTGAGGTGCGCATTATTATCAAAACTTTCTTTATGCGGAGGAACCAGGAGCTCTGAGAGCTTAATTGACTTGTCTAAGAACATAGCTTCTGACTTATTGAGCGGGGAGGCACACCCAAACCTGTCAGACTCTGAAGCATGGTGCCTTTCTGTGAGTGGCCCCAAGTGCCCCTCTTTAAATTCCCCTTACAAGGAGCTGGTCAAGAGATTTGTGTCCCATTGAGGGTTCATGCTAGCATGGGACTGTGGACACTTTACTTTGGACGAGCAGATATCCAGAAAGTCCTGTCTGCCATCTCTGTCGCTCGACTCTTTTCTTAGCATGATCTTGTGAGGGGAAAACCTCTGTCTCCCAAATTTCCTCTGGAAAAGCATAAGTCCCAAAATGTTAAAAATGTAATTTTCATGCGAACAGCCTTCTGTAACTGGGTTTTATGTAACTTTTCAAAAACTGAGTTTTAATTTTATTTTGCAGAAAAGTTGCAAAGAGAGTATGTAGGGTTCTTATATTCTCTTCTGTCAGCTTTTCTGATGTTAATACCTTACATAACCTGATACATTTGTTAAAACCAGGAAAACCAGCATCCATACAGTAACTGTTAACTAAACTACAGACTTCATCCAAATTTTACTAGTTTTCCCACACATGTTCTTTATCTGTTCCAAGATCCAATCCAGAATATCACATTGCAGATAGTCTTGGTCTCCTCTGGTCTATGATGTTTTTCAGTCTTTCCTTGTTTTTCATGACCTTGACAGCTTGGAGGGTTACTGTTTGGGCATTTTGTAAAATGTCCTTTCATCTGAGTTTGTCTAATGTTTTTCTCACAGTTAGACTGGGTTTGAGGGCCTTTGGGGAAGAGTACAAAATAGTTGAAGCACCATTATCATCACATTACATCACATCACATCACATCACATCACATCAGGGGCCCATGATGTCATCATGACTATTCATTGGTCCTGTTAACCTGGATTGCTTGGTTAAGGTGGTGTATGTAGGTTTCTCCACTGCCTGCTTACTCTGCTTCCCTTTCCAGACATTCTAGTTTAGAGGTAAGTCTCTACGTCCTGTTCACTCTCAAAGGAAGCAGCATTAAGCCATGCTTCCTAGAGGGTCTCCCAAATCTTGTCTATCTTACTTATTTCTCCTCCCAAATTTTCATACTAATGGAACCAGAGAAAATAGCTTTGCTCTCCTATCTGCCAGGTTCCCTGACTACCATTTACTTTTTTTGCCCCAGCATTGCTGCTGCTGCTTATATTCTTACACTGATCCTTGCTGCACCCAAGCCATGGAGGATGATGTAGTTTGGCACATCCTTCTGCCTGCAAACACCTGAGTTCCAGTACGCATGACATGGTGCCAACCCAAGAGAGCAAGAACTCCACCTCTTCATAAAGTGGTGGGAAAGAAGCTGGAAAGACAATGAATATATGTATACTGATAGTTTTGGTTATACATGCTTATTAATAACATGCTTAATTTGCTCAATTTCTGAATTTTTAGACTCATACAGTGTATTAAGAGAAGAATTAATTTGCTCAGGTGAACAGCTGCTATTGGTGAGTTGCCTTCTAGATGCCTTCTGGTGGCGATGTGGGCACATTTTGGGAAGCATTGAGGCTGTGTGCAGGAGTACAGAATGGTTGAGTCCCAGAGATATGTCAGATGTAGGAGATGGAGCTGGACTGAGCCTGATAGCTTGTAGGCGGAAGGCATTTTTTGGATGAAAGTGGCAGACCTGAGTCTTTGAAACCAAAGTCCCTTAACTGCTTCTTCTTTATTCATGTGGCTTTCATGCCTTGGCTAGCCTCTCTGCCATCATCTCCAGCTCTTCCTCTGCTGAACCCACCACTGGCTCATCTCTGAGATACTCATGGCTGCCTTTACATACTGGGCTTCCCTGGTAGCTGAGCTGGTAAAGAATCCACCTGCAATGCAGGAGACCTTGGTTTGATTCCTGGGTCTGGAAGGTCCCTGGAGAAGGGATAGGCTATCCACTCTAGTATTCATGAGCTTCCACTGGTGGCTCAGATTGTGAAGAATTTGGCTGCAATGTGGTGAGACCTGGGTTCGATCCCTAGGTTGGGAAGATTCCCTAGAGGAGGGTATGGCAGCCCACTCCAGTATTCTTGCCTGGAGAATCCCCATGACAGAGGAGCCTGGCGGGCTACAGTCCATGGGGTCACAAAGAGTTGGACACGACTGAGTGACTAAGGACATTTTGATTACAATGGTTAGGAGGAATCAGACCTGTTGAATTCTGTGGAAGGTGTCCACGACATGGGAGATTGAGTCAGCCCTTACTCTAGAAAACTGCCATCAGTAAAATTCACTTACTGTAAAGTTAACATTATAATTAACTTACTGTAGAGTTAATTAAATTTCTGTTCTCAACTCTTTTTCTTACTTCTTTTTTAAGTTTGAAATAAAATGAGGAAGTAACGTGAAAAACAGAATAGAAACCAGAGCTGTTGCTTTCTAAGCAATGCAAAGTGCTTGTTTTGTTAAACTCCAGATGTCAAAACTGAGTTTTCATGTTTTGCATGGAAAGGATCAGATTTTTCTAAATTATTACAGGTAATCCAATTCTCTTTGCCAATGTAGACTATGTATCCCCTGATGAAATGAAGTAAAAAAAAAAATAGCTGTAATTTTGAAATAATGAGTGTTAAAAAGACTTGAACCTTGCGTTAGTTGCTAGCTGTTTTTTAGACAAACATTTTTCTTATTAGAGTTAACTAATTATCTTGGTTCTCTATGTGGTTTAGCCTTTCTTAATACCACTCATAATCTGTCAAGAAACCATCTTTTTGTTTCTAGCGATTTTTTTTTTTTTGAGGCGAGACTGGGCTTCCTGGATACATGTCAGTGGCTACCCCACTTTGCCTGAGGTTCCACTGCCCAAGGTGCACCTGCTACCTGAAAAGTCACCATAGAAGCCTTGCTCCTGGAGAAGTTCATGCCTTACCCCAGCTCTCTGACCAGTGGCAGTTGTGGTCTTCCCTTTTGCCTCTCCACAGCTGCAGGCGGAGTTCTCAGGTGCCAGGCCCTCAGGGGGGTAGGGAGAGGCACAATGCATGCACCTTGGACACAGGGGCTGCTCACTGCTGTGTTCCTGTGCCTGCTACACTGCCTGGCACATGGTGCGTACTCTGTGTATCTGACCTAGATGAACTGAAGTCCAGTCCTACAATCCATTATATTTTTAGTGGAACAGCTGAGACCTCGAGAGGGTGGTGGCTCACTTGCAGCTTCATAGAGTGCCTCAGGTACTGCTGGGACGTGGAACAGAAGTCTTTTTACTACACCCATGCTGCCTTCCTAAGAAGCCAGCCTGGCCTTTCCCCTTCTCTCCAATCCAATTCCACTGTCTTCTCATTTCCTTTATAGTTGTTTCTAGCCTGTATCGAATACCATACTGGTTTTCTATTCTCTGCATAGCAATACAAATTTAGCAGCTTAAAACAACATACTTTTATTGTGTCATGGGCTGGGCTGTGTTCCTTCTGGAGCTCAGGGTGCTCTTCCAAGCTCTTGGTTATTGGAAGGATTCAGTTCTTTGCATTTGTAGGATGAAGTCCCATTTTCTTATCAGCTGTCAGGTGGGGGTGTCAAGTCTAAGTATCTCGGGGTCTCCCATAGTTCCTCCCCATGTAACACTCTCATAACATGGCAGCTGGACTCTTCAGGGCCAGCAGAGGGCTCAGTTCCTCCTCCAGGACATTAACTGATTGGTGAATCATGTGAATCTCCTTTTTGGTTAACTCAAGCTTGACTGATTAGGACCTTAATTACATCTGCAAAAGCCCTCTGTCTTTGCCAGGTATGTAATATTACCTAATCACAGGAGTGACATCCCTTGTTATTCATAGCCCTACACCTGCTCAAGGATTATTTAGGGTGTGTACACCAAGGGGTGGGAACTTTGGGGGCCAGTTTAGATTTCAGCCTCTCACAAATACATTTGCTTTTGGCTGGTCCCAAGGAAGTTGGAATCTGAACAATAAATGAAGCACTTTCCCTGTATTTCTTGATAACTGTGCTAGTCTTTTTTTTCACTTCTTTGAGCCCATCTCCTTTCTCTTAAGATTTTGATGTGAGATATATGCTAAGTCAAGTGTGTGTGGATAATTGATCATAAGGGCAGATGACCTCAGAGATCCTAATTAATAGTAATGGTTTCTGTACCCGATCTCCTATATATATTTTTTATTATTTGACACTTAAGTGAAATATGTTCTGATTATCTGATTGTTTTCTTTCCCCAGACTCCCCTACTTCTGTCTCTAATAATACAATATATTTTGAATTTCTGAGTTTATTCAGCTTTCATGCTTATATGTCCAAAGTTCTTTTTATGAAAATAGAATTTCTTTTTTATATGAACAAGCTCACATCTGGCATGGTATAGAATCTTAAGTATGTTTTGATTTGGTCTCTCTTGTTGATGTGTGTATATGCTAAGTTGCTTCAGTTGTGTCCAACTCATTGTGACCCCATGGACTGTAGCCCATCAGGCTCCTCTATGCATGAGATTCTCCAGGCAAGAATACTGGAATGGGTTTCCATTTCCTACTCCAGGGCATCTTCCCAACCCAGAGATCAGACCTGTGTCTCTTCTGTCTCCTGCATTGGCAGGAGGGTTCTTTACCACTAGTGCCACCTAGGAAGCCCTTATTATATAATGTGTTACTATCTAATGTTAACCCAATATCCTTGAGAAGGAGACTTTGTGTCTGTGATGTTTCAAATGTCTAGTCTCAGGGTTTGTTCTGGGTTCATTCATGTGAATGCAAATACAGAGAGATTTGTAACTTCTAAACTCTTTGCTCCTGGTCAGTGCTGTTCAGTCTATGCTTGAGGACAGATTGCAGAAGGGTAAGACCAAATTCAGATTTTGTGATCTAAGAATTTACCTTGAGTGTGGTATCACCTTCAGGGAATCTGCAGTGTAGCCAGGAGCTATATACACCTATCTGCACTAAAGCAGAGCACCTTCTGCGACAGCAGTGAGAGACTTCCCCAGCCATGCTGACTTCTATCCTAGGACTCCTGATGCTGGGGGCAGTGGCTAGATTTCTCATTGGCCTTGTTGGAAATGGAGTTTTTGTGGTCTGGAGTTTTGGAGAATGGCTGCAAATGTTCAGGCAGTCCTTGCATAACCTCATTGTCCTGGGCCTGGTGGTCTGTTGGTTGCTTCTGCAATGGTTGATTATGGTGGACTTAAGTCTGTTCCTGCTTTTCCAGAGCAGCCATTGGCTTCACTATCTCAGTGTCTTCAGGGTTCTGGTAAGCCAGGCCAGCCTGTGGTTTGCAAGTTTTCTCAGTATCTGCTACTGTAGGAAGATCATGACCACTGAATACCCTGTCTCTTTGTAGCTGAAGCAGAGGGCCTGTTACCTGAGTTGCTGGTACTTCCTGGTATACTTCATGATCAGTTTGTTACTTACAGTCAGGGGTAGCTTAGACTTCTCCAGTCCTTCCCAAGGAAACAGCAGCATCTTATTCCCCATTTCAAACTGGCACTATATATGTGTATTACAGCTCAATACAGGAAGCATGATGCCTTTCATGATGTTTCTTGTTTCCTCTGGGTTGCTGATTGTCTCTTTGTATAGACACCACAGGAAGATGAAGGTCCATACAGCCAGCAGAAGAGATGCTCAGGCCAAGGCTCACATCACTGTCCTGAAGTCCTTGGGCTGTTTCCTTGTACTTTACATGGTCTACATCCTGGCCAGCCCCTTCTCCATCAGCTCCAAGACTTTTCCTGCAAATCTCATCACTCTCTTCATCTCTGAGACACTCATGGCTGCCTACCCTTCTCTTCATTCTGTCACACTGATCATGGGGAACCCCAGGATGAAGCAGACATGTCAGAGAATCCTGTGGAAGACTGTATGTGCTTGAAGAGCCCAGGGCCTGTGAGCTGGAGAGAGAGGAGTGGTCAGGAGACTGTTTTGAGATAATTTTTTGATAGCTCTCCCAAAGAGGACTGACTTAAAAATTTTTCCTTCTTTTAAAATTTTGTTTTATTTTTTATTGGAGTATAGTTGATTAACAATGCTGTGTTAGTTTCAGGTATACACAGAGTGATTCAGTTATACATATACATGTATCTATTCTCTTTCAAATTCTTTTCCCATTTAGGCTGTTACACAACATTGAGCAGAATTCCTTGTGCTATACATTAGGCCCTTGCTGGTTATCTGTTTTAAATTTACCAATGTGTACATGTCAATCCCAAACTCCCAATCTGTCCCTCCCCCAAACTCTTTCCCCCTGGTAACCATAAGTTTGTTCTCTTAAGTCTGTGAGTCTCTGTCTCTTTTGTAAATAAGTTCGTTTGTATCAGTTTTTTCTTTTTAAATTCTGCATACTAGCTCAGCTGGTAAAGAATCTGCCTGCAGTGCAGGAGACCTGGGTTTGATCCCTGGGTTGGGAAGATCCCCTGGAGAAGGGAACAGCTGCCCATTCCAGTATTCTGGCCTGGAGAATTCCATAGACTATGTAGTCCATGGGGTCACAAAGAGTTGGACATGACTGAGCGGCTTTCACTTTCACTTTTTATAAGTGGTATCATATATTTGTCTTTCTCTGTCTGACTTATTCCACTTAGTATGACGCTCTCTAGGTCCATCCATGTCACTGCAAATGGTGTTACCTCATTCTTCTTTAATTTTTTTTTATTGGAGTATAGTTGATTTACAATGTTATGTTAGTGTCAGGGGTATAGCAAAGTGAATCAGTTACACATATTCACATATCCACTCTTTTTGCAGATTCTTTTCCCATATAGCCATTACAGAGTATTGAGTAGATTTCCCTGAGCTATACTGTAGGTTCTTATTGTCCATTTTATAGTGTGAATATTTCACTCTTTTTAATGGCTGAGTAAAAATTTTCCTTCTTTTAACACTAAATCAACAAATGGGAAATAGAAAATACAGAATAAAAATCAGTAGTGTTTCTTTCTTGACAATATGAAGTACATTATTTTCATGTATTATAGAAATCAAGGCTGGGGCTTCATGTTTGGTAAAAGAAGTGTTATGTTCTGTTTATATATAACAAATAATTCATTTCTTTTAAATTTACATATATAAGTTGTATTTTTCCTATTATATGAGATAGAGGTTAGGAAGAATTACTATAGTGATCATTACTTTTTATGAAATTTCATCTATCTGTTAATGTTAGTCATTTTAGATAAGTTTAATAAAAGTTTCAAAGAATTTTCCCATTTCTCTAGTTATCTAACTGAAAAACAAAACAAAATACATTTCTATCTCTGGAAGTTTCTTTGAGCCCTAGACTTGCCTTTTAGGATAAAAGTCAACTGGCTGCTGTAATTGGTATTATGTTCTGATGCCCAGGACCTGTGGGAAGCAAGATGGAAGCGAGGGGTACTTGCTTCCGCTCCCCAAAAGAACACTGCTCCCTTCAAAGGCCAAACCTTATGTTCTTTGGTCATGTAGCCATCCTGACTGTCTACTCTGGCCTCTCCACAGCCTAAAGGCCAAGTTTTAGCATGTTGGGTCTTTGAGTTGATCGGAGATCATCTAGCACATCAAATCCATGGCAGTAGGAACTGTGCCTGCTTTGTTTCCTCCTTAGTTTCCTGGTGCCTAGAATATTACCTGGCCTATAATAAACAATTTCTAAATGATTGATTTGCTGTGTGAAGTAGCCTTTTAACTCCTATTATATATTATAGAGAAAATGAGCCCCAGAGAGGGCAATGGGCTGCTCCAGAGTTGCACAGAGAGCCAGAACTAACTTTCCTGACTCCTATCCCAGGCTCTTTCTTTATATCACTCTACCTTCCTAAGGAGTTAGCTTCGCGTCCTTCGTATATACTTCCTCAGCCTTCTTTTTAGGCTTATTTGAACATATTTCCCCTCTGTAATCTAAAGAACAGTACTTGATATACTTACATTTTTTTATTTCTTACTAACCATGCTAATCTACTTTCATTAACATGTTCTAACACATATCTTTTCCTTACCCAAAGCTGTGAACTGAGGAGCGTGCTGGGTGCATCTGGATGTTGGTCATCGTTCAAGGGAGGCATAGCTCCACTGATGTCGCTGTGAGTTGTGTGAGGTCAAACACCATATTAGTCTTCTGGAAATGATAATAGTCGTCCTTTTCAAGTAGAGAGATACCTCTCTCTGGCTATATTTTTAGTAGTAGGGTAGATTTTCCATTATGCCATGCCTATACAGCTGTCTGTCGTGACCAATTGTTGTAATAATGATAATTACCTAACATTTGTATTGGGCTTTATATCAAGTATTCTTATATGTAGTCTATTATCTTATTTAATTTTAATAGCAACTCTTTGCAAGTGGTAATTCTTTTCCCATTATGTAGATGACAAAACTCAGGCTGGAGTGATGATTTGCTCAAGATCATCAGCTAATACAAGAGTCCCAGATGTTTGAACCCCAAATCTTGTGCTTTTTCCAGTAAACCTTAAGTCCCTCTTGTTCATACTTGTGAGACTTCATGCTGGGATTAGTATGTGGAGTGCTCAAGTTTTTGAGTATTTTTAAACAGGTGAAATAAGCAGGTAATCTTTCAAGTTTGGTGTTAGTGGGATGCTTGGGAGCCAAGATCCAAAATCATGACAGACTGAAGTTTCTGTGACTTGCTTTTCTCAGGGACAGAACACTTGCATTTTCCCAGTCATCTTGTGGGATTGAATTTCCTTCCTCTTCTGTATGTGATTTAGCTCATGATGGATGTGAGGATACTTTGTGTTTTACCCAAGAAAACAAATCTGGAGGCAAATCTGTGCTCTTGAGTTAAATCTTGTGTAATTAAATCTTTTATAGTTTGCATTCTCAGAGCTGCAGCTGGGTCCATGTTCACGTGCATGTGTGTGTGTGTGTGTGTGTGTGTTTGTGTGTGGGTTCAGCTAACCTTCCTTTCTCTTATGGACTGAGATCTCTGATGGTGCGGCCTAGAGGGGAGCTAGGAAGCGATGTTAAACGGTACAGAAAGGTAGAAAATGTTGAGCAGTATTTTCCCATTCCATGTCCTGACATTAGTCACAGATGCAGTCACATTTTACCTTTTTTCTTCATTCTTCTGGTGATGACTTTCACAACTCTAAATATTTTGCCTCTCTTAATTAGTTTATTAACTTTCAACTGTAACTTTTGAATCCCATTCATCAAAATTTGGGGATTGTCTCACTTAACCTCAAATTTATTCCCCTCTCCAATATTTGATTATTTTTATTTACTTGTCATTCTTCTGGTCACTAATTTTTATGACTTTAAGTAGTATATTTTTTACTTTGCTTTTTACAGTCATAACTTATGACAGTAGCTACAGAATCTGAACTATGTAAAAGGAAGAAATTAGTTTTTTAACTCTCCTGTACTTTCCCCACATCCCAACTCATGTGTCCAACTTGATATGACTTAAGAATAAATTTGATTTATTGGAAGTGAATTGGCTATCTCTTGGAATCAAAGGGAAGTCTGGAGACTCAGTATCAGAATGGGAATCAAGGGGATTTAAACAACTGAGAACACAACCAAGTCATTCTTGAGGGACTGATGCTGACACCACCATTCACATTTCAACTGTCAGCATTGTGTCTTTGACACTGCCACTGCCTCTGTGAACATGTCCCTTTGAATTACAGTACCAAGGTCTAAAATCCTGGCTAAGAGCCTCTGCTTAGTTGATTCTAGGTCACACCTGCCATAAATGACAGGTTCTGTGGCGAGGAAAAATCTGATTCCACTTTGGTTTCTGAAACATGTATTTTTAGATTAGATGACATATTCAACAGTGAGATTAAGCATCAGAATTAATATTCAGCTGATGGTGAATTAATGAACTGGAAGGTCAGCTCAAATAGCTCTCTGAGAAGGTATCAGGAAACAGTAAAAAGATGGAAATAGGAGAAACAGACCAAAGAAATTAAGCATATAGATTGAAGACAAAATGAACTGTTGGAGACAACTTACTTTCAATTAAAGAGAAAACATTAGCAATGTATGATCATTTTAAGAACAAAGCTGAAAACTTTGCTGAGGTTCTTTCCTTTAGTGGGAGCTGGTGGAATAGCTTCAAAACTTCCAACATTCTACGTTAAATACAGTTGCCATGAAAGGAAAGTGAATGTCGCTCAGTCGTGTCCGACTCTTTGCTACTCCATGGACTGTGGTCCATGGAATTCTCCAGGCCAGAATACTGGAGTGGGTAGCCTTTCCCTTCTCCAGGGGATCTTCCCAACCCAGGGATTGAACCCAGGTCTCCCACATTGCCAGCGGATTCTTTACCAGCTGAACCACCAGGGAAGCACATATAAGCCAGCAATTCCTCTCATAGGTATATAGCCAAGAGAAATGAGAATACATGTCCACACAAAAACTTACCAATGAATGTTCACAGCAACACTGTTCATACTAGTCAAGAAGTGGAAACAACCCAAATGTCCGTTGTCTGATGAATGGATAAACAAAGTGTGATGTGTGTGTGTACGTGCGTGCATATGTGTGCACACACATAATCATATAATAGAATATTATTCAGCCATAAGAAGGAAAGAAGTACTAATACATGGTATAGCACAGATGGACCTTGAAACATTCCAACTGAAAGAAAGAAGCCTGTCAGAAAGACTTCATGTTTTATGATTTCCTTTATATGAAAGGTTCAGAATAGGCAAATCTATAGAACAGAAAGTAAATTAGTGGTTTCCAGGTGCTGGGGATATAGGTATTGGGTAGTGACTGTTTATGGATATATATGGTTTCTGTCAGGGTCATGAAAATGTTCTAGAATTAGATAGTGCAGTAATTGCTTAAGTCTGTGACTATATGAAGAAAACCACCGATTTATATACTTAACAACACATTAAATAAATTAAAAATGTAAATATTAGAAAAGAAGAAATAAAACTCATTGTTTTAAGCAAATATGATTGTCTACATAGAAAATCCCAATAATTAAAAATTTTAGGAAATAAGTTAATTTAGAAAGGTAGCTATGTATAAGATCAACATCTAAGAGTTAATGTGTTTCTATATAGCAGTATGAAGCAATCAGTAAACATGAGTTTTTAGAAAACCATTTTTTGTAGCCTCTAGTGTTCTATAAAGTTCTGGGACAGCTTTAGATAGTACATGCTTCATGGTAAAAGTTAGTTTCAAGTTTTCAGTCTTGGCAGCATATGAGAATCACTTTGGCAGATTAAGAGGTATCACAAATGCCCAGGTCTTTCCCAAGAGCGATTCTTTCAGAGTCTCTGAGATAGGACTAGGACTCAGGCATGATGTCTTTTAAGTGTGCAAAAGAGGTTAAGAAGAGTAAAGTATTAATCTCATTGCAGTTTTCTTAGCATAGTATCATTGCTGCTAAGTCACTTCAGTCGTGTCCGACTCTGTGCGACCCCATGGACTGCAGCCTAGCAGGCTCCCCCGTCCCTGGGATTCTCCAGGCAAGAATACTGGAGTGGGTTGCCATTTCCTTCTCCAATGGATGAAAGTAAAAAGTGAAAGTGAAGTCGCTCAGTCGTGTTCGACTCTGAGCGACCCCATAGACTGCAGCCTACCAGCCTCCGTCCATGGGATTTTCCAGGCAAGAGTACTGGAGTGGGGTGCCATTGCCTTCTCCGAGATAGTATCATTAAGGTGAACTTATCCTGAATTTAAGGTAAAAGATAACTTTGAAAAACAGGTATCAACAGTTTAGGCTTTTTTTTCTTTTAATAAGGTTTTGTAACTCAGCACTGTATATCTCTGAGGAACTAGTAGAAGAGTTGGGGGAATATCTGATGACAGCATCTTTCACTCCCAGGCCCCTAGCTTTGTAAATTGGTTTTGGGCTTTCCCAGTATCCCCAGAGGAGCAGTAGCCAATTCAACCCTTCCTCCTGAGGTTCCTGTCCTGGCTGTTCCCTAGATGAATCTCTTATCCTCTTCCCTTCTTCTGCCCATTTGTCAGCATCAGTGCCTTCTGGGTACGTTCAAGACTCAGGAGCCACGTTCTGTCACACTTGACAATCACAACTTGTCACAAACATATTCCTCATCCTCACTTCCTCACTTCCTCACTCCTGATCGTCGCATTTTGACTCTTCTCTGTTAACGATGATTTCTCGAGAAGAGTGGATAACGCCTTTCCCAACCACCTTTCAACTCTATTTTCTGCATTTCCAAGAAGATTTCATAGAACCTACTCCAGCTTTGGGCATCCTTGTTGAGTAATTCTCAATGTATGGTCTAATGTATGGTCATTTAAAATGTTACCTCAGTACTGCCAGTACTACTGGGAGTTAGTTTTTTTTCATAGTACTTACCTGACAGAATACATTTTAAAATTTACCTGTGTCTCTAAACTAGAATGTATACTCCATGAGGACAGAAATCTTTGATTTTCTCCCTTGTCTTCAGTGTTTAGAACAATAGATATTATTGAATGATCACACATATTATTGTGTATGATTGTACTGCCTTTTGAAAAACGAGCCACACTCTGTGGCCCCCCACCCTACCAGTGTTTTGCTCTCTACGGTGTTACAGTGAACATCCTTGTAAAACTCTAAAGGTAGACATCAGAGAATATGCATATGCATAGTTCTAAGGTTTATCATATGCATTGCCAGATTCTTACAGAAGATGAATGTGCACCGGAAGTGGGGTCCTAATTTTAGATAGGGTAGTCAGACAAGACTTTACTAAGAAGATATTTATTTATTATTATTTAAAAAATATTTATTTAATTTACTTATTTGACTGCACTGGGTCTTAGTTGTAGCATGTGAGATCTAGTTCCCTGACCAGGGATTGAACTCAGACCCCCTGTATTGGGAGCATGGAGTTTTAGCCACTGAACCACCAGGGAAATCCCTGTATGCTTTTAAAAGATGTATTTATTTACTTACTTTTGACTGCTCTGGATCTTAATTGCTGTGGGGGGGCTTTTTCTAGTTGCGGTGAGTAGGGGCTACTTTATTACAGTGTGCAGGCTTCTCATTATGATGGCTTCTCTTGTTGCAGAGCACAGCCTCTGGGGTGCACGGGCTTCAACAGATGTAGCACACAGGCTCACTAGTTGGAGCTCTCAGACTGTATACTGCAGGCTCAATAGTTGTGGTGCACAGGCTTAGTTGCTCCAAGGCATGTGGAATCTTCCCAGACCACAGAGCAAACCCATGTCCCCTACGTTGGCAGGCAGATTCTTATCCACTGTGCTACCAGGGAGATCCAGAAAATATTTAAACAAGATTTTAGGGAGTGAGGGAAGTAGTCATTCAGGAATCTGGGAAAAGTGCAAAAGTTTTGAGTAAAAAAGTGTCTAATGTGTTCAAGGGAGAGCAAGGAGGCCAGTGTGGCTGGAGTAGAGGTGTTGTGGGTGATGAGGTCAAAGGGGCAGGGGGGCCCATGGTTTTAGGGCCTTTATAGTCCATTGTACACATTTTTTGTTTATTCTGAGTGAGGGAACCATTGGAGAGTTTTTAGCAGAGACAAGTGACAGAACTTGACTTATGTTTTAAAAGAAGTTGTATTGAGAATAGGTTGAATTTAGTAAGGTAAAAGTGGGAGATACTGCAGTACTCCAGGTTTACCAGAGTGGTAGCAGTGGAGGCAGAGAGAAGTAGTAAGATCTGATAGACAGAGTGCCTGATGAACTATGGATGGAGGTTCGTGACACTGTACAGGAGACAGGGATCAAGACCATCCCCAAGGAAATGAAATGCAAAAAAGCAAAATGGCTGTCTGAGGAGGCCTTACAAATAGCTGTGAAAAGAAGAGAAGCTAAAGGAAAAGGAGAAAAGGAAAGATATACCCATTTGAATGCAGAGTTCCAAAGAATAGCAAGGAAAGATAAGAACACCTTCCTCAGTGATCAGTGCAAAGAAATAGAGGAAAACAACGGAATGGGAAAAACTAGAGATCTCTTCAAGAAAATTAGAGATACCAAGGAAACATTTCATGCAAAGATGGGCTCAATTAAAGACAGAAATGGTATGGACCTAACAGAAGCAGAAAATTTTAAGAAGAGGTGGCAAGAATACACAGAAGAACTGTACAAAAAAGATCTTCACGACCCAGATAATCACAATGGTGTGATCACTCACCTAGAGCCAGACATCCTGGAATGTGAAGTCAAGTGGGCCTTAGGAAGCATCACTACGAACAAAGCTAGTGGAGGTGATGGAATTCCAGTGGAGCTATTTCAAATCCTAAAAGGTGATGCTGTGAAAGTGCTGCACTCAATATGCCAGAAAATTTGGAAAACTCATCAGTGGACACAGGACTGGAAAATGTCAGTTTTCATTCTAATCCCAAAGAAAGGCAATGCCAAAGAAAGCTCAAACTACTGCACAGTTGTACACATCTCGCATGCTAGTAAAGTAATGCTCAAAATTCTCCAAGCCAGGCTTCAGCAATACGTGAACCATGAACTTCCAGATGTTCAAGCTGGTTTTAGAAAAGGCAGAGGAACCAGAGATCAAATTGCCAACATCCGCTGGATCATCAAAAAAGCAAGAGAGTTCCAGAAAAACATCTATTTCTGCTTTATTGACTATGCCAAAGCCTTTGACTGTGTGGATCACAATAAACTGTGGAAAATTCTGAAAGAGATGGGAATACCAGACCACCTGACCTGCCTCTTGAGGCCTTACAAATAGCTGTGAAAAGAAGAGAAGTGAAAAGCGAAGGAGAGAGGTAGCAGGAAACAGAAGCCAGTATCTGTTGTAATGCTATGGACTTGCCTGTAATTTCAAGGCTAAGAGCACAGGGCTAAGAATCTGGCATTTTGGGGTTCCGTTTCAGGCTCTGATAAACTACCACCTATAGATAATATTAAGTAACTTCTATTTGTCTCAATTTTCCCATTTGTAAAGTAGGAAGAAAAGATAACCTCGAGGGTTTGTTATAAGTTTTAAATGAGATAATAGATATAACCCAGGACAGTGTGGCAAGTGCTTATTTCATGTTTCGTTCATGATTCTTCAGCTCATTATGGGATATATGCAGAGATACAAATGAGAAAACACAAGATACTGGTGTGGTAAATCCAAATATTTCTATTTGGATGTTTTATTTTGAATTTGGGATAAGTTGTGGTTGGTATTGTCCATGGAAGAGCCACTGGGACGCAGAGGGAGAAACATGGTCTCATTTGTCTTTAGTGGTACTCTCAATCCAGGTGACATATTTCTGAACGTTGGTGTAGATGCCCACATCCCCTCCCATGAAGTGTCCGACCTCGATCCCCTGCAGCTTGTTTTTGCAGATGACAGTAGCAACGGCCACTTCCTACAAGGGATCACACAGAGAGAAGGAGGCAGACAGATACGGTCAAATCTTCTCCTTATAGGAGCTCTCTAGTCCCAGTATGGATGTGCCCTATTTAGAGGTAGCATGCTGCATCAAGATAAGAGTCTGCAGACTGGAAGCTTGATTCATTTATCTAACTTTGTCCTAACTAGCCTTGTGTGACATTGAGAAAGTCAGAGAAAAGCCTTTCTAGAACTCACATGTAAAATCAGTCAAACTCCATTTACTTGAACTGGTGAAGCCTGTTTCAATTTGTGAAATATTTAAATTAATTTTTTTAAGCGCTACCCATTTTCAGTTGCAGCTATGAGAATAAAAACCAAGCAAAGTATTATTAACTCTAGGTGTTGTGTGATGCCCTTTAATGAATACAGATGTCGCTAATGAGGGCCCTTTACTGAAGATAATGGGAGGCTTTGCTGCAGCCTTACCAAATTCTCAAAAATTTGTGAAGTTGTGGGCTTTCTATTTTTTAAATACCGTGGTTAAATAGTTAACTAGACATATCCAAATGAATGAAAATTGAATAGAGAGAAAAGATTACCCCGAAAATTCGACTGAACACTTTTAGAAATTTAACGCATATGGAGTTTCTGTGGCTTTTTCCTTGTTCGGTTTCCTGGCAGGCTGTGTTGGACATCACAGGGGCCTCCAGGTTCTGCCTTAAATCAGGGTGTCTGCCTGAGGGAAGACAGGGATAAAAGAAACCTTCCTGTTCACAAATGTTATTTAGCTCTCCAATCCCCAGTCTCAGTTTCAACTGATGTTTTGTGTCTGTCTGAACAATACTTCGGCCACCTGATGCGAAGAACTGACTCATTTGAAAAGACCCTGATGCTGGGAAAGATTGAAAGCAGGAGGAGAAAGGGACAACAGAGGATGAGATGGTTGAATGGCATCACTGACTCAATGGACATGAGTTTGAGCAAGCTCTGGGAGATGGTGATGGACAGGGAGGCCTGGCGTGCAGCTGTCCATGGGGTCGCAAAGAGTCAGACATGACTGAGTGACTGAACTGAACTGAACAAAATAATGAGAAAGAAAGAAGATGTGATTTTGTGCATGGTTATGAGGGTTAATCTTGAGGATTTTGAAGTGGCGTTTATGTCTCTTTAAAAAGCAGCATTTTGTTTCTCCTCTGTGTCCTTGGAGGAATAAGAGGTGACCTGACTCAAGTTCTCAGGTGTCCTCCACAAGAGAAGTGAGCCAGTATGGGAAAGAGGAGCCTTTTTAATGTGAACTGTGCCTCTGACAATCAGGAGGCCTGGCCTCTGTGCTGAGTCAGGTGGCCCGGTGGCTCCATCTGCCAAAGCTCTGAAGAAGCAGTGAGGCTTTAGACACCCTGGGAAAGGAGGACTCTGGACTGCTGGGAGGGTCTCTTTTTGCCAGACCCCTCAGATAGTACCTCCCCTTGGTCTCCACCCCACCCTCCTCCGCTCTCAGTTATACAGATAAAGGGTCCTCCTCCACTTGTCTCATCAGATATAACTGACAACCTGATGTTCGGTGGCAGGTGCACTCACCATTGTTGTTTTGGCTCCAGTCCAAACCTGAAAGCATGCAGATGGTGCCTGGCGTGGCGGTGCTGGTGGCGAGGGCAATGGGCTGGACTTTTTCGTTGAGGATGGCGGGCTTAGCCAGCCTAATGAGCATGAGGTCATCTTGGGGCGAACTGTGACTATGGTTCCAGTAGCGGATAATCTGGATAGGGTTAATTATCTGCTCTGTCCCATCTCTGATTCTGATCCTGAGATTTCCCAGCATCACCTTCAGATTTCTGGAGGGATAAGGGGTTGGAAGTCACCATCATCATCACTGTTGGTATCATCATCAAAGCTGATGTTACAGTGGGCCAGGTGCTTTGCCAAGAGCTTTGTCTGGATCCTGGATTCCCTCATTTACTATTCACAACAAAGCGGTGAGGGGGATTCTGTTTTGAATCCCTGTGTTACAGATGAAGGGATGGAGGCACCTGAGAGTATTCACCCATGGTCACACAGTTAAGTGGTGGAGCCTTTAACCTCTCTGTTTTCATGTAGTCGGAGAGAAAAGAATGCATGGTCTAGAAATATTATTTCACCTCCTTTCCAGCTCCAGCCTATCTGGGCATTTCCATTTTGGTGTCGGGAAGAGAATGAGGTGACTTGAGTGTTGGACAGCTCCTGTTTGCTTTATCAGATCTCCTCACAACTCTATTTCATCCTTCTCTGTACTTTGGAAGGTGAAATAGGTAGATTAAGTCAATGAGCTTTCTTGTCCTCTGGCATTTGATTGGTATTTGGCTGATAAGAAGCACCAAAAAGGAATTGGAAGGAGAAGGGAGAGGTTGGCGTGTTTATCCTCCCACCTGTCCTACCCCGTTGGGTTGCCACAGGGTTGTGGCTGTCGACTGTCTCCTGACCAAAGGTTGGAACCTCTGTCAGGCAGTCTCTGTGCACAGCGCTCTCTTTTTCTCTCTCTCTGACTCTTTTCCTCTCCCCACTTTAAATCATTCTCCCCCTGCCCCTTTAGGTCTGGGAGTAGTAAGTGCATCTTTCTAACACTGAACCCCAGAGGAACTGAACTGTTGTCTGTGTTTTCCCTATAACTAGACCATACCTTTGTCATTAGTTCTTTTTTTAATTCTCCTCAATTTAATAAAATCTGAGTGCACCATCAGTTGCCTGCTGGTTCCTTAACTGACAAAACTCATATTGCCAGTAAAAAAACCGTGGAAAGACCGATGGGAGACTGAGGAGGCATACTACGTAGAACAGGACTCCCCAGAAGCCCTGCTGAAATGCGGGGCTGGATGACTGTGTTGTGGAGGGGCTGTCGTGTGCACTGTAGGATGTTAAGCAGCATCCTTGCCCTGGCGTCTGTTCACCAGGCAGATGCCGTTAGCACAGCCCTCCTCGCAGCCCTCACTCCATTGTGACAACCAAGAATGTCTTCCTTTGCCAAATGTACCCTGAGGGGAACGTTGCCCCTGTTTGAGAATCACCAATGCGAAATGAGTAGAGTGGATGAGGATACTCAACACTCACGGTAAGTAGCAGTGAGCAGGGGCCAGCACCCAGTTGCTTTTGATGAGGACACCCACACAGGGGTTGAAGTGAGACTTGAGGTAGACCAAATAGGGGGCAGGGTCATCTTTCTGCACAGATGAGTGAACGGAGAAAAATGTCTCTGAGGAATAGATATGAGAAGTTCTTAGAACAAACAAGACAGTCAATAGCTTCTCAGCTGAATGGAAATACGGACGATTTTAAAGTAGTAATCAGTTGGCCAGGAAATGTGAAGCTACTTGACATTAAAAAATAAAAATGTACATGAAAATGACATACCATTTTATCTAATAGTTTTAATAATCATTTTTGTCTAATGTTAACAATATTCAGCCTAAGAAAGTACAATGAGAAAGACTCTCATTTACTGCTTGTAGGAATGGGAATTGATTCTGTCTTCTTAAAAAGCAATTTAAAAATGAGCATCAAGAATTGTAAATGGTTTGTCATCTTTGACCTAATAATTACAACCTCAAGAATTCTTGATTCTAAAGAAATAATCAGATGTAGACCAAGATTATTAGTAAATGTGCTCATTTTAGCATTATTAGTAATAGGTAATTCTTGAGCTTCCCTTGTGGCTCAGCTGGTAAAGAATCTGCCTGCAACGTGGGAGACCTGGGTTCTATCCCTGGGTCGGGAAGATCCCCTGGAGAAGGAAATGGCAACCCACTCCAATATTCTTGCCTGGAGAATCCCATGGATGGAGGAGCCTAGTAGGCTACAGGGTTGCAAAGAGTCGGACACGACTGAGCTACTTCACTTTCTTTCTCATAATAGGTAAATGTTTGAAATATGAATGTCCAATACAGTAATGTTGGATATTGAAATACAAAGGGACGTGAACAAATGGAACATCATATATATTAAAACTGCATTTATAAACAATATTAAACAGCAAAGGAATACTAATAACCTTTCAGTTAAAAAATGTACATTTAATCTAGTAATCCAATTATCTAAGAACAAGTAAAGAAAAATAAACCATTAAAATAAATAAAGCCTTGGAATAAATTCAAACAGTGCATTAGCATGTGTTGACTGAGGTGGGACTATGAATGATGTTTATTTTTTATACTTTTTAATATTTCTCAATTTTCTAATATGACTGTGCAGTGCTTTTATAAATGAATTATTTAAAAAAAAAGCTAGAGAAGAAAGAGGATGAAGGCTAATTCTAATATCAGAAATATTGTTTTTGTTTCAGCTGCCCTTGGTTCTTGTGTTAATCCTTTCCAAGCCCAGGCCTGTACCTCACCACACCCTTTTCTATGGAGTCACACTGTTAGACACCCCAAGGAAAAAAGGGTGGGGTATTAATAAGGACAAGAGCCATTGCACTCTTGTTCTAAATCTTCACAATGACTCTATAATGTAGGTAGGAATATCCCCATTTTGACTGTAGAAACTGAAGCCCAGATAGATTAATTAACTTGTCCAAGCTCACACAGCTAATTTGTGATGCAACAACCTAGGCAGTCAGGGTATGATGGGAAAGGCTGCTCTGGCGAATTCAGAAGAGCTTCACGATAGTCAGGGAGTACAGGATGGAGGGTCCTTGCATTTGACCTTTTGTTCCCATCTTCTCCATTCCCCGCCTTCTGAGTCTCTAAGCTTTTGCAGCAGGGAGGCATATCAGTCGTCAAAATGAGTTCTCTGTCCTTGTGACTACACTGAGACTTGTCCCTGTGTGATGAAGCCCGTGTTTTGGAATAACCAAGGTGGAACCCTCACTGTTGAGTGTTGAGCGTGGAACTCTCCAAGGCAGGCATACACCATAACCTACCCCCCAAGCTTAGCACTGCCTGTCCAGAGAGCCTTTGGCTAGAGCCTGAGGGGGGGATCCCCAGTGCTGCTCCTGACAGTTTCTCTTGACTCTCTTTTGCACCATCCCCACATCCTGCATCTGCCCTCCTCTGTTCTGTATTAACCTGTGCCTTATATGACAGAGTAGAAAGTCCTGGGTACATACCAGCAAGCACACTCAAACAGAAGATAAACTTCATAGTCTCCCCTTGTGATGTGCAGAAGATCAGCAGAGACTGGAGGTCTCAGTTCAGTAGTTTCTCTGGAACACCTAGTAGAGCCAGTGGATATGGTTAGGCAGGAGGGTTGAAAAGCAGCTCTGGGCATGAACAGAACAGGGGAAGAGGGCTCCAACAGGCAGATGGAGGCCCTTCTGTTCCAGGGAAGGTCAGGGACTCTGCCTCTCACGGAAAGACAAGGAAGCTTCGTGTCTGGACTTCTGGACCCAGGTCCCTCAATTTGCTGTCCCTAAAAGCCCATCTGCCTAAAAGCAGTTCAGCTGTCTGTGGGAAAGGGAACTCCAGGCTTAGGACTTATGTCCCCATGGAGTTTTTCAGGCCAGGGCTGTGGGGGACAGGATTCTGCACCTTAGTTCAGGAAGACAGTGTGCCCAGGTTTGCTCTGACCCCCCTAACAGTTACTTATACTTTTCTTTAGCCCCTCCCCTCTTTATTACACTAGCTTCACCTTTCCCTGGGGTCACCATTTCATCACTCCACCATCACCGGCTTGGCCTGGCGGTTGTGATCAGCAGCTTTGAGCTACGGAAGTGGGGAAATGACAAGCAGTCACTGAGCAGCCATTCTGGCAGTCAGGGCGTGATTTACACTCTAGATCACATTGGATCTAGGGTTACTGAATGGTTGGCAGGACCTCTAAGTGCTTTTTACCTAATGAAAAGATCGGTCAGCCAATAATGGACTGCCATGTCATCCTTGGATAATTGGGAACACAAAGAGCCTGGATGCTAATAGCCAACCTTCTGTGAGCATTTACTGCATCCCAGGCACTGAGCAAAGTTGTTAGTGGTGATTTTATATCAGGTTAGTCTGAGATACAAAATTAAGTAAGCTTTGTATCATTCTTGCCCCTGAAAGTTTCCTAAACTCATAATCTCATTCCAGTGTCACAACAACCCTGGAAAGATGAGGCAGGGCTGATATCATTCTTTCTTTTCTCCTGATCTGTAGTGACAGGACCGAAACAAAGAATTTAAATGATTTTCTCAAAATCACACATGGCTGGAAAGGCTAGAAGTACAGTATCTATATCTTATTAATGGATACCCACCACTTTTTAGCCATATCCTCCAGGCTTCAGCTCATCAGCCAGCATTCATGAATCCTGGAAAACTATACAGTCCCTCACACAAATTTCCTGAAGTGTGGAATGAAAAGTTAACATGGGGACTTGTCTTGTGCTCCAGTGGTTAAGAATCAGCCTGCCAGTGCAGGGGAGAGGGGGTCAATCCGTGCTCTGGGAAGATCCCACACGTCTTGGCGCAGCTTAGCCCCTGCAGCCCAACTACTGAGCCTGAGCTCTAGAGCTCGCAAGCCACAACTACAGAAGCCTGCATTCCTGGAGCCTGTGCTCTGCAACAAGAGAAGCCACTGCAATGAGAAGCCCAGGCACCACAAGGAAGAGTATCCCCCACTTGCCACAACTGGAGACAGTCCACGCGTAGCAACGAAGACCCTGCGCAACCAAAAACAAATAAGTTTTAAAAAGTTAACGTGGCACATACTTTCCTAAACCTCACAATGAACACAGAGCCACACTGGGATTAGGGCTCGTTTATGAAATACGCTTGAGATTCCTGGACAGGATGGAGTTGTGTAAGGTTTTCTGTGGTGGGGGTGGGATTAGTTAAATGGAGGTTAAAAATTTTAGAAAGAGAGAGACTTTACTGTTAGGTTGTTTTTCCTAGTTCTTTTGGAAAGATTCTGGGCCAGGAAGGGAGTTTGTCTGGGGATGTGAGGACTGAGAGCAGATCTTCTGGAGAAGCTGGCACTGGGGTCTGTTGCCTGCTGATGAGCTTCACATCGGTATCTGTAGCTCAGAGCTCTGGTCCCGCATCAACTGCTTCCTGGAAACCACTGTTTGCATCTCCTCTTGGCTCCTAAAATTTAGTCTGTCAAGCTAAGCTCCTTATTCCTCTAGGCTTTCAAGCTCAGTCTTCTGCCTGTTTTCCTCCTTTTAGGAGACAGCTCTACCTTTCACTTTAAAATTTTTTCTCTTTTTCTGATCACTCAATCCCAAAGTCCATCCTGCTTCCCCAAATCTCTTAAATCCATCCGTGTCTTTCCATTCTCACTGCTATCACCCTACTCCAGGCCATAATCTTGACTCACTTGAACTAATGCATGTGCCTGCCTACTATTGCTCAACTTAACATTGTTTTACTCAGACATCTTTCCTAAAATGTAGCTGAGAGAGTATTAGTCTCTTTCTTAAAACTCTCGAGTAGTTCCCTACTGACTGTAGAATGACCCCTAGCATGGTTTAGGGAGATCCCTTGACATCATCTCATTTCATCTCTTCTCATCCCCTCTTTGCCACCCACTCCTTCCTGCCCACCCCACACACTTATTTGCAGGCCTACAAAACTACTTTCAAGTGTGAATTTTCTTGTTTCAATAAATAACTTTTTTTATGATACATTAGCCCTTGAATGTTTCCTTTAGTTTGCCAGTTTCATTTTTTTTCCCTTTTTGTTTTGAGATATTGATATCTGATATGGACATTGTTCTTAAAGTTTCTCTTTGTGAAAGATAACTTGAGAATCCTATGAGTGTGTATGTGTGTGTACAATATTCAACATTTCCTCGTGTTTGTAAATTTCTTATCATTAAGTTCTTTATTAAAGTTATTATAGATTCCATACATATATATACATGGAGATATACCTGTCCATGGCCTCATTCCACAGAATATCTGAGGTTTAAAGGAACTCTAAATCTATTGTTTCATTCTGCCATCTAACAGATTTTCTATTTAAGTAATATCCTTGTTGTATTGGGCTTCCCTCATAGCTCAGTTGGTAAAGAATCCGCCTGCAATGCAGGAGACCCCAGTTTGATTCCTGGGTTGGGAAGATCCCTTGAAGAAGGGATAGGCTACCCACTCTAGTATTCTTGGGCTTCCCTTGTGGCTCAGCTGGTAAAGAATCTGCCTGCAATGTGGGAGACCTGGGTTCAATCCCTGGGTTGGGAAGATCCCCTGGAGAAGGGAAAGGCTACTCACTCCAGTATTCCGGCCTGGAGAATTCCGTGGACTGTATAGTCCATGGGGTCACAAAGAGTCGGACAAGACTAAGTGACTTTCACTCACACTTGTTGTATTTGCTGCCAAAAAATCCATGTAAACAAGGCAGACGCAGAGAAAGGAGAGAGAGAGTGAACAAGAGTACCCTGTCCCAGAGGGCAGTGTAGTAGGAACAGATTTGGAGATCTGACAGGGGCCTCTAGTACTGGTGTTGGCTGAGAACTTTTCTTCAAATGGTATTTGTGAATACAACCTGTAGAAGTGAAGCGGTTCCGAGGAGGGGTGGGCTGAGTGTGACATGAATAAAGGAGAAGGGAGTCCGTGTCACAGAGAAGGGTGGAGACATAGCTCTGCTTCATCAGAGTAGCCCAGAAAGCAGAGGGTCAATGGGACATGTAGAGGGAGGGGTGCTAGTTAAACATCGTGGGGAAGGAACTGGTGAAAAGAACTGAGAAGCTAGGGAAAGAACTTGGGATGAATTTTAATACCACAGAAGGTTCACTCGGTTCCTACTTCCTTAGATAAAGGATAAAGCTCAGACCCTTGAAACTCATCTTCCCATAGGGCAGATATCAATCAGACTGCAAGGATTTCCATGCCAATTGACTGAGAGAGTTGGCAGGTGTGACTAATGAATCCTTTTTTATACTAAGGATCAAGACTGGAAGAAGCAGCCTCTAAATGACAGACTTATAGAATCCTCATCCCAGTTCTCTCATTTGCACTTAATCCTGCTGTTCAGAATCCCTAAGTGGGTTATAAGTTCTGTTCCTGCTTTGTGTGTGTTTCCACTACAACCTTATTCTCAGGACAAGATTCAGGCATCAACATGAAGTGTATCCTATTAACCTTGCTGATGATAACTGGTGAGTGACTGAAGGTATCTCTTTCTTGTTTGATTGGGCCTCAACTAGGAGATACCCTGGAGAAGGAAATGGCAACCCACTCCAGTACTGTTGCCTGGAAAATCCCATGGACGGAGGAGCCTGGTAGGCTACAATCCATGGGGTCGCGAAGAGTCAGACACGACTGAGCGACTTCACTTTCACTTTTCACTTTCATGCATTGGAGAAGGAAATGGCAACCCACTCCAATATTCTTGCCTGGAGAATCCCAGGGACGGCGGAGCCTGGTGGGCTGCCATCTATGGGGTCGCACAGAGTCGGACACGACTGAGCAACTTAGCAGCAGCAGCAGCAGCAACTAGGAGATAAGGCTGTAGAGCTCTGTTGGGAGGGAGAGCTGATGGATCAGAATCAGGGAAGTTTGGGAAATATGTCATCTACCAGTCATTTTCTGTACAGGCTGTGCAGAAGCTTTTTAGTTTGATATACCATTACTTGTTGATTTTTGCTTTTGTTGCTTGTGTTGTTACTGTTGTATCAAAAAAATTGTTAAGACCCATGTTAAGGAGTTTCTTCCCTATGTTTCCTTCTAGGAATTTTATGGTATCCCATTTACAATAGCATCAAAAACAATAAAATACCTAGGAATAAATTTAACAAAGGAAGTGAAAGATCTGTACAATGAAAACTATAAGACTTTGAAGAAAGAAATTAAAGAAGACATAAACAAAATTGAGATATCTCATGTTCATAGATTGGAAGAATTAATGTTGTTAAAATTTCCATACTACTCAAAACCATCTATAGATTCAATGAAATCTCCATCAAAATTCCAATGACATTTTCCACAGAAATAAAAGAGCAGTCCTAAAATTTATATGGAATCACAAACGACCTCAAATAGCCAAAGCAGTCCTGAGAACAAAGCCAGAAGCATCATACTTCAAACTATACCACAAAACTATAGTAATTAGAACATTGTGGTATTGGCATAAAAATAGAGACATAGAACAATGAAACAGAATAGAGAGCCTAGAAATAAATGCTTATATATACAATCAGTTGATATTTGACAGAGGAGACAAGAACACTCGATGAAGAACAGATAGTTTCTTCAATAAATGGTGTTGGGGAAACTGAATAACCACATGTAGAAAAATGAAATGGGAAACTTGTCTTATACCACTCACAAAAATTAACTCAAAATGAATTAAATTACTTAAACAAAAGACCTGAAGCCTTGAGATTTCCTAGAAGAAAACATAGGAAAGAAGCTCCTAATTGATTTTCAAATGTGGAACCAGTCCTGCATACATAGCAGAAATCCCAGGTGGTCTTAGAGCATGTATAATGTTTTTTTATACATTGTTGAATTAGATTTGACTACTGTTTTGTTGAGGATTTTTGATCATGAGAGGGTGTTTTTTTTTTTTTTGTAGTTTTCTTGTAATGACTTTGTTTTTGGTATCAAGATAATGCTGGCCTCATAGAATAATTTAGGAGATATTCCCTCTGCTTCTATCTTCTGAAAAAGATTGCAGAGAATTGGTGTAACTTCTTACTTAAGTGTTTGGTAGAATTCATGAGTCAACTCATCTGGGCCCAGTGCTTTCTCTTTTGGAGGGTTATTGTTTAATTGATATCTTTAATAGATATAAACATATTTAGATTGTCTGTTTCTTCTTGTTTGTGTTTTGGCAAAGTATATCTTAGACAGAATTCATCTAGGTTTTCTTGTTTGTAGGCATAGAGTTGTTTATAGTATTCCTTTATGGTCCTTTTGGGCTTCCGGGTGGCACAGTGATAAAGAATCCACCTGATGATGCAGGAGACGTGGGAGATGTGGGTTTGATCCCTGGGTCAAGAATATCCCCTGGAGTAGGAAGTGGCAACCCACTCCAGTATTCTTGCCTAGAAAATTTGGTGGACAGAGGAGTGTGGTGGGCTACAGTTCATGGGGTTGCAAAGAGTCAGACATGACTGAGCATTCACGCTAACAAGAGATGATCTGGATTCAGGGATAGATTGTGGGAGTTAAATAAGACTTAGATTTATGTGCTGGAAGAGCTTAGAGTAAGAAGAAATGAGAACATTGCCTATGCCGGTGGTTTGCAACCTTTTTGACCATAAGAACCCCTCTTAGTCTTATTAATAAAACATGATGTATTAACATCATATATCTTGAGAGTCCCTTGGACTGCAAGGAGATCAAACCAGTCAATCCTAAAGAAATCAACCCGAAATATTTATTGGAAGGACTGATGCTGAAGCTGAAGCTGAAGCTCCAATATTTTGGGCACCTGATGTGACTAGCTGACTCAGTGGAAAAGAGCCTGATGCTGGGAAAGACTAAAGGATAAGATGGTTAGATATCATTACTGACTCAACAAACATAAATCTGAGCAAACTCCGAGAGACAGTGAAGGACAGGGAAACCTGGTGTGCTTCAGTCTATGGGGTTGCAAAGAGTCAGATACGACTTAGTGACTGAACAACAACATTAACATCATAAAAAGATTCAAAATATTTTAAGACTAAAAGGAATTCTTATGCTAAAAAAAGTTGCGAAGCAGGTGGCATTAGTGGTAAAGAATCCACCTGCCAGTGCAGGAGATGCAAGAGACATGGGTCTGATCTCTGGGTTGGGAAGATGCCCTGGAGTAGGAAATGGTAATGCACTGCAGTATTCTTGCCTGGAGAATCCCATGGACAGAGGAGCCTGGTGGGCAACAGTCCATGGGGTCACAAATAGTCAGACATTCCTGAAACAACTTAGCATGCATTAATGCATGCATGGCAGAAACCAGTTAATATTCAACAGATTTTAAAAATGCATGCATGTGTATATTTGGACAGAAGTACACGTCTGTATACATAATATTAGCTTTTGGTGACAGTGCTTGCTTCATATATGAATCCGTAAAACCCTTGCATTAATTTCAGAGCCCTCCAGTGGCCCTTTGCATGCAAAGTGAGTTTTACTCTAATCTCTCATTAATTCATTTGTATAATACCTACCTATGTATTGAGTTTCTACCATGTGCTGGGCATTATGCTGAGTGCTTGGGGATATTGTATAAGTCATTGTTATTTTACTGCTTATTAGATGAAAACCCATAGACCCAGAAATATAAATTGATATAGCAAGAGAAACCCCAATTGGAACATAGATTTTTTAAAAAAGTAATAGTTTTATATTTTCCTGTCTCCTTTCCTGAACTGGAGAAAGCAGTATTTGACCTAACTCGTTGAACCCACTAACCAAATGCCACCAAGAGCAACACCAGGAATTTTTTTAAGTGAGGTTTATTTAATTTTATGCAGCAGGGACAACACACTCGAACCTCATGTGTCCCAGTAAAGGGAACTTGGGAGGGCGTCTTAAAGGGTTTGATGGATAATTCAGAAGATGGAGTTAGAGAAATGGAGTCAGTTCAGAATTTGGTGTTGTCAAGAAGGAACGTTCTGACTCTAATTGGGGTACCCTAACCCTAGTTGGGTACTTCAAATGTTTTAATTAGTAGGTAGTAGGATTGACTTAGGGCCGGAGCTGTCACTGATAAAGAAGTAGCAATGGCACACAAAAAGGGTGATATCAGGCAGTATCCAGTGTTTAGTTATTTGGTAGGTAATGGAGAGGCTTTATCTGTATCTTTTTCTAAGTATTAGTTTGCAATTTATCAGTGTAAAAATATTCTTGAAACTGCCATAGTATAAAATAACATTTATTGAACACACATTATATGCATTATATGCCAGCATTCTTTCAAGCTATTTACATACATTAATGCATTCAATTTTCACAGCAACCTTAGGAGAGAAGTTCGTTTGTGATTTCAGTGTACAAATAAGGAGATTAAGATATAGAGATCTACCTAATTTGTACAAGTTCCTACTACTGGTAAGGATAGAGCTGGAATTTGAATCCAGATAATCTGTTTCCAGAGAATAAGTACTGTCCTGTATTTAAGTGCCCATCTGTTTAGAATACCTCTCCCTATATTTTCATGCCAGAATTAAATAAATTTTGATTAACTAATGAAATTATTGCTGTTGGAGTCACAATGACTGGTCTCTGAGCATCCCTGCAGTGTGCTAGTAGGAAAAGTCAGGGAGCTGCAGGACAGGCTGCATGACTGTGACTGTGGATAGAACCAAGAAGTCTTAAGCCTTTGGGAGATTGAAAATGAGCTAAGTCATCCTGAAAAACTGCAGACAAGGTGAAGAAAAGCAGGAGATCGTGTGGAGAAGAAGGATGTACATGGGATTTGGAATCAGATAGACTGAAATTGGGATCCTTGAACAAACCATCATTTACTAGTTGTATGACTTTAAGTATATTTCCTAAGGTTAAGTTCTTACTTTGTAAAATAATATAAAATGTATCCACTCTTTTTGTTTCCCTTGCAAATTAAAAAAAAATTTTTTTTTAAGTACTTAAAAAGCTTAGTGGGGCTTCGCAGGTGGTTCAGTGGTGAAGAATCCACTTGCCAGTGTAAGAGACATGGGTTCAATCCCTGGTTTGGGAAGATCCCCTGGAGGAGGAAATGGTAACCCACTCTAGTATTCTTGCCTGGGAAATCCCATAGACAGAGAGGCCTTGTGGGCTACAGTCCATGGGATCTGTCGGACATGACTGAGTGACTAAATAACAATAACAAAGTGCTTGGTACAGTGTTTGTACAGTATGGGACTCTAGTACCATGAAGTGAAAAGTGAAAAACTGTAGTAGGTTGCCATTTCCTTGCCAGGGGATCTTCCTGAACCAGGAATTGAACCCATGTCCCTTACATTAACAAGTGGGTTCTTTACCACTGAACCACCTGGAAAATCCCACTAAGCACTTTAGATATTTAAAAAAAATTTTTTTTTTAAATTTTCACAGGAAATAAAAAGATGGATTGGATGCATTTTATATTATTTTACAAAGTAAGAACTTAACCTTAGGAAATTTACTTAAAGTCATATAACTAGTAAATGATGGTTGATTCAAGGATTCTGACTTCAGTCTATCTGATTCCAAATCCTGTGTATGTCCTTCTCCTCTACATGATCTCCCTGCTTCTCTTCAGAAGGAAATGGCTGCCCATTCCAGTGTTCTTGCCTGGGAAATCCCATGGACAGAGGAGTCTGGTGGGCTACCATCCATGGGGTCACAAAAGAGTCGGACATCACTGAGCGACTAAGCAACAATAACAAAGTGCTTAGTACAGTCTTTGTACAGTATGGAGCTTAGTACCATAGGGTAGGCTAAGTGATTAATGGGGTAAATATTGATAATCAATCTGACTCTGGTGTCTTAAAATCTCCATAACTATGCCAGCTGCATTTAATCAGCTGGGTTATATCCCAATGATTCTTCTCTCTGTGTGTTTCAGGTGTTATGTCAGTTTTTGTTGAAGATGCTGCAGACCTAAACAATCTTTTCTATTTATTATATCTAAAATCCAGTTACAAGCCCTGTATGGGTACTCTGATTGCTCCTCAGTGGGTGATAACAGCAGCACACTGCTTCTTACCGTAAGTCATGGGGAATGTTCTACTCTATTAAGGCTTCCAGGCTGGGGCTCAGCACTCCTGTGGAAATTCTATAAAACTTGTGCTAGTCAGGAAGTCTTAATGATTCAGTGGAAAAGGGGAGCTCAAGTACACAGATAAAATTTAACTACACATTCTTACATTTAACATATTCAGAATGAAAACAGTTTTATGGTATAGTACAATATTTCATATACACATAAAAATAAACCTGCACATTGTTCTTAACATTTTTAAGATTCATCCAGAACTGTTAGATGTGACTGTACTTCATTTTTCATTGCTATATAATTTTTCATTGTGAATGTCGCATAGTTCGGTTCATTCTTTTCTTGATAGATGTTTCAGTTATTTCTAACTTTCTGCTATTTTGAAGTGTTACTGTAAACATACTTGTACCATGTACCTTAGAACGTATTCTTGTATATGTATCTGTGGGATATGTTCTGTATCTATATATGTATTGGTATCACAACATATTGCTTTATATCTGTAAGTACACCTCTTGGTATATAAATAGAATATATAATAAGGAGTGGAATTTCTTGGTTATAGAGCTTGCAAATGTTTCCTTTTACACACCCTCCAGCAATTTATGAATTCTTCCAACATTGGGTATTGTCAAGCTCTTTAATTTTTTTGCTGATTAAGTGTCAATTATCTTAATTGTGTTACTTTTACTAGTAGTGATGATCAACATCCTCCCTCCCCATCCTCCTCTTCCTTCTCCTGACAATAATGTATCTTTTGGGAAATACTCTTTTTTGTCTTTTGAACATTTTGTGTATTGTAAAAATACCGCTTCATAGGATTTCTATAGGTGCTCTAGATATTACTCGTTAGTCAGTTATACATGTGGAAAATATCTTCCACTCTGTGGCTTTATCTTCTCTTTATGATGTATTTTCATGCATTAGAGTTCTTAACATCAAAAAAATAGAGAAAATATATAAATAAATAAATCTTTATAAATAATAAATAATATATATAAATAAAAACCCAAATGGTACTTTGCAACTAACGTTTAAGACATATATTCAAACATATAAAGCATGCAAGCTTTCAATGAAAAAATAAGTGATTCATTAATGTAAAAAGAGTTACTACAGTATAATTAAATTTAAAACTTGAATTATCAGTCTTTATTTGTGGTTATTGATAATTGTGCCTAGTTGAAAATATCTTTTATGATCATAAGCAGAAAGATATTCCTTTACATTTACTTCTAAAGATTTTAAAGCTTTGATTTTCATATTTAAATTTTTCGTATAATTTGGAATTGATTTTTGTGAATGATGTGAAGTAGGCATCCAATTTTATTTTTTTTAACATGTTAAGCAAAATATCCAAATATCATTTGTAAGTAGTCCCTTCTTTCCCCACTGATCTACAGTATCTGTTAGTCATCTATCAAATTTCCATCTGTATGTGGGTCTGTTTCTGGGCTGTCATTGCTGTTCCATTGGTTTATTTATTATAGACCACAGTGCCTTAGTAATTATGACTTTATCATAATTTGTGATGTGTGATGTGGTTGGCCAGCCATCTTATTCTCATCAGGAATGCTTAGGAATTCTTTTATATAAATTTAAAAATCAACTTGTTGCATTCTATGAAAAATTCTATTGGGATTTATTTGGAAGTGCTTTGACTTTTTATATCAGTTGGACAGTAGTATTACTAATTATTAAAGAAGTGCAAATCAAAACCACAATGAGATATCACCTCACACCTGTCAGAATGGTAATCATGAAAAAATGTACAAATTACAAAAGTTGGAGAGGTTGTGGAGAAAAGAGAACTGATATACTATTCGTGGGAATGTAAATTGGTGCACCTGTGTGGAAACATTATGAAGTTTCTCAAAAAACTAAAAATAAAACTGTAACATGATCCAGCAATTCCATTCCTGGGCAAATATCCAGAAAAAATAAAAACAGTAATTAAAAAAGATAACACACCCCCGATGCTCATAGAAGCATGATTTACAGTAGCCAAGATATAGAAGCAACCCAAGTGTCCATCAACAGTTGAATGGATAAAGAAATTGTGAGATGTATATATATATATATATCTCCACACATATATATTCAATGAAAAGTTACTGAGGCATAAACAAAAGAAATTCTGCCATTTGCAGCAACATGGATGGACCTAGAGAATATTATGCTTAGTCAAATAAGTCAGAGAAAGACAAATACGATATGATTTCACTTAAATGTGGAATCTAAAAAATAATACAAATGAATGTATATGCAAAACAGAAACAGACTCCCAGATACAGAAAACAAGCTGGGATTTACCAGAGGGGAAACAGATGGGGGAAGGGGAAAGTTAGGGGTATAGGATTAACAGATACAGACTACTGTGTTTGAAATAGATATGCAACAAGGATATATTGTATAGAACAGGGAATTACAGCCATTACCTTTTAATGACTATGAATGGAGAATAATCTATAAAAATACTGAATCACTATCTTGTACACTTGAAACTAATATAATATTGTAAATCAAATATACTTCAATAAAAAGGAATAAAATAAAATTTCCACTTGATTAAATCTTCCATTTGTAAGTTTAGAATTTTGGGAGTGAATTTTCTAAATTTTTCCAAATTAAAAAATATTTTGATGAGGGAAACTTCCTCCACTGTTGGTTGATGGGGATGTGAATTGGTACAGCCATAATAGAAAGCAGCATGGAGGTTCCTTAAAAGATTAAAAATAGAGTTACCATATGACCTAGCAATCCTACTCCTGGGCATATATCCAAAAAACAAAAACTCTAATTCTGAAAGATATATGCACCCCATTGTTCATAGCAGCATTATTTATTGTACAATAACCAAGATATGGAAGCAACCTAAATGTCCAATGACAGATGAATAGATAAAGAAGATGTGGTATATTGATATAAAATGGAATATTACTCAGCCATAAAAAAGAATGGAATAATGCCATTTGCAGCAACATGGACGGACCTAGAGATTATCATACTAAGTGAAGTAAGTAAGACAAAGACAAAGATCATATGATATCACTTATTGTGGAATCTAAAAAAATGATACAAATGAACTTATATAAAAAACAGAAATAGATCCACAGACATAGAAAACAAACTTATGGTTACCAAAGGGGAAATGTAAGGAGGGATAAATGAGGAGTTTTGGATTAACAGATACACACTACTGTTTTGTGGTCTGAGAATGTGATCTATGTGATACTGATTCTTTGAAAATCATTGAGACTTACTTTTGGGACTAGTATGGAGTCAGTTTTTATAAATGTTTCTTGTGTGCTTGAAAGAAAGTGTACTCAATTTTATGGGTGAAGGTTTTATGTATGTTCAGTATATCCAGTGTATCAAACTTTTAAATTATGTAGTTCAAATCTTCTATATCCTTTCTAATTTTTTTTTTTTTTGCTTGATACCAGGAAATGAGAGGATTGTGTTGAAATTATTCCTCTATGTTAGTAGGCTGGTCAAAATAGTTCTATGAATTTATTTTTATTACTTTTTGTGTTTTAAAAATATATTTGTCTTATGGACTCTGAGGGAGCAGGTGAGGGTGGGATGTTCTGGGACAACAGCATTGAAACATGTATATTATCATATGTGAAACAGAACACCATTCCAAGTTCGATGCATGAGACAAATGCTTGGGGCTGGGGCAATGGGATGACCCAGAGGGATGGGATGGGGAGGGAGGTGGGAGGGGGGTCCAGGATGGGGAACACATGTAAACCCATGGCTGATTCATGTCAGTGTATGGCAAAAACCACTACAATATTGTCAAGTAATTAGCCCCCAACTAAAATAAATAAATTTATTAAAAATAAAAAAATATATATTTGAGGCTATTTTATTTGGTATCTATAAATTTAGGTACATTTATAAACTTAGGTACTTGGTACATTCCTGGTAAAATCAAACCTGTTATTATATGTCATTTCTTTCTCTCATACAGTTAATATGTTTTATCTTAAAACCTATTTTTGTCAGCTTTTAATACACCAACCTGGTTTTCTTTTGGTTACTGTTGTCCTGGTATATCATGTTTATATCTTTTCTTTTCCACCTTTCTGTATCCTTTTGATTTAAGCATGTATCTTAACTTATATATAGCAGGACTTAAAAAAATGTAATACTATAATTTGTCTTTTAATTGGTGAGGTTAGGCCATTTGTGGTTATTTTGATTAGTGCTATGTTTATATTTGCTTTTTACCTATTTTGAATTTCTACTGTATTTTGTTTGGGTAAAAATACTTTTGCTTTCTTCTTAGATTAGTAATTTAGATAACTTTTTAATTTTCCTTTTTTCTATTCTTTCAGTTATTACTTTGTAAATTTTAAGGGCTTCCCTGGTGGCTCAGCACACCTGGGTTCGATCCCTGGGTTGGGAACATCCCCTGGAGAAGGGAACGGCTACCCACTCTAGTATTCTGGCCTGGAGAAGTCCATGGACCGTATAGTCCATGGGGTCACAAAGAGTCGGATATGACTGACTTTCACTTTCACTTTTCAAATTTTAATATGAATATTTAATAAAGTCTTAAGTTAAACAATATCCTAATGTTCATCCTATACTCCTTCTCAGTTACTTTTCACTCATATTTCTCAGAGGCACCTACTATTCTGGTGCTTTTTCACCATAATTTAGTTTTCTGAAACATTATTTATTTTATTTTTGACTGTGCTGGGTCTTCATTGCTGGAAGTGGGCTTTCTCTAGTTGCAGTGAATGGGGGCTACTCTTTGTTGCCATGAGTGGGTTTCTCATTGCGGAGCATGGGCTCTAGAGCACAGTAGTTGTGGTGCACAGGCTCAGTTGTCCCGTGGCATGTGGGATCTTCCCGGACCAGGGATCACACTGGTGTCTCCTGCATTGTCAGACGGATTCTTTACCACTGAGCCATCAGGAAAGCCCTCCTTCATGCCATAGAGCTGTTTTAAGCTGAAATACACTTACCATAATTTGCCCAAGAATCATCTGTTTACTTATGAATTTTCTTCAATATAAGCAGACTTCTAAATTATAAATATATTTTACGATGTTGTTGTTGTTCAGTTGCAAAGTTGTGTCTGACTTTGCAATCCCATGGACTGCAGCATGCCAAGCTCCCCTGTCCTTCACTATCTTCTGGACTTTGCTCAAACTCATGTCCGTTGAGTCGGTGATGCTATCTAACCATCTCATCCTCTGCCGCCCCCTTCTCCTTTTGCATTCAGTCTTTCCCAGCATGAGGGTCTTTTCCAGTGACTTGACTCTACGTCAGGTGGCCAAAGTATTGGAGCTTCAGCTTCAGCATCAACCCTTCCAATGGATATTCAGGATTGATTTCCTTTAGGATTGACTAATTTGATCTCCTTGCAGTCCAAGGCACTCTCAAGAGTCTTCTCCAGCACCACAGTTTTATCTTATAAACTGCCAACAGAGTGATAAGAATAGATTGAGACAAATTATACTGCTGTTAGGAGACAAATAAATTTAGCATTGGGGATTTCAGCAGAAAAGTGGTGTTCAGTACTGATATGGTATTTATTTCACTGTTATGGTTGGAGAGACCCCTGAGCGGGAGACTCAGGGGCCTCAGAGAAGTGTCCTGTTCTGAATTTAGAATCTTGAGCCATATTAGTGAGTGGATTTCAACTGGATCTCAGTGGAACATCCAGTATTTTTGACTCTTATTCTTGTAAAGGACCATCAGAAAACCCTGTTAATTCAGCAAATTTTTGATTGAGATGAGTAGAGCATGGTATATTTGGATGATCCTCCCTAGCTTTAAAATATTTCAACTCTCTAAGCTGTTAATTATTTCATTTGTACAATCTCATATTTCCTGTTTACCCTCAACACTCAAAGAAGTCCACTTACAGAAACTACTACTTTCAGAGAAGCCTTGACTATCCACTTGTGCACTTCTTTCAGCTATTTCTGGGTGTCAGATTGAAGCTTCTCCCTGGAAATATGCTAAAATTGGAGACCAAGCTATTGTATGGCTTAAGTTCTGGAGGCAGCACTCACATTATAGTCTGGGTTAATGGCAACCATAAAGAAGACTGAGTGCTGAAGAATTGATGCTTTCAAACTGTGGTGTTGGAGAAGACTCTCGAGAGTCCCTTGGACAGCAAGGAGATCAAACCAGTCAATCCTAAAGGAAATCAACCCTGAATATTCATGAGAAAGACTAATGCTGAAGCTGAAGCTCCAATACTTTGGCCACCTGATACGAAGAGCTGACTCATTGGAAAAGACCCCAATGCTGGGAAAGACTGAGAGCAGGAGAAGGGGGTGACAGAAGATGAGATGGTTGTATGGCATTATCAACTCAATAGACAAGAGTTGGAGCAAACTCTGGGAGACAGTGAAGGATAGGGAAGCCTGGCGTGCTGCAGTGCCTGGGGTTGCACAGAGGCAGACATGACTGAGCAACTGAACAACAGCAGTGGCAACCCACTACATTTTATGGCAGACAACCTACATGACCACAAGTGGTAGCTATGCATAAAGGTTTAGGTGGACAAAGATGAGAGGAGGTTAAATGGATTACTATGGAAGGAAAGTGCACGTGACTGTGTGTGTGTGTGAGGAAGATAGGAAGAAAGAGAGAGAGATTAGGCTTGTGATATGTGATAGTAGATAGTATCAACCTTTTTTCTTTCCATTTTCCAGAGATCTCCAGGTTGTCTTAACTGGTGGAGCCATCACTTTTCAAGAGTTTATTGGGGAGATACTACCTTATGAGGAGGTCATCGTTCACCCAAACTTTACTCTCACTTCTCCTAAAAATGATCTTATGCTGATAAAGTTGTCTGTACCTCTCACCTTCTTCTCTACCAGCATGTTTCAGTTGCCTGTTTCCAATGCAAGTGACGTTTCAGATTGCTTGGTTTACACCTGGGTGGAGGAAAAAAGACCTTTTGGTGAGTGACTGTCAAAAAGGAATAGTTAGCTGTATTCTTGGGTATGTTCACATCTTCAGGATCTCTGAGGAGCCAGGGGAAGGAATTGGAACTAATTTTTAAGCATCCAATTGTAACAGTAGAAATAGAACAGTGGTGTCAGCTCTTTAGAATAGAAGGGATTATCTCCTTTAGGACTTTGGGAATCAAATCTAAATCAGTGTGTCGTGTGTATGTATCACATTGGTACACACTGCAGAAGGCTGAGGCTCAGGGATTTATGTTTGAGTTTTGGTTCTGCCATTATATGATTACTGACAGATCCTTTAACTTCTCTGAATCTTAATTTGTAAATTGGTGAAAATCATATTTTTCCTTTACCTGCCTATCAGTGATATGGTTATCACTTACAACAATGATAGATGCAACCATTTGTTGAACACTAATTATGTCCCAGGCACTAAGCATCCTATATGTATTATTCAGTCATCATCATATATCATGTAGATCAGTTTTCTTAGGATTTACATCTTATAAATGAGGAAACCAAGACTCAGGGAGATTAGCTAGTTGTCCAAAGTCATAAACTTCATGATGGCAGAGCTTGGATTCAGATATTGTTTGGAGTGTCTTGGTTGGTGTCACACCTTGATGCTGATAATCTTTCAAAGATGATAAATAAACAGGAGGACATGTTTAATCCATGATCTATTCCTTCAGTTCTTTCTCTGCAGTCCATTCTAACTGAAAAGAAGCCCTGAAGGAGAGGGAGACAAAATACCTTATGAAAATGCAAATAGAAATGAAAGCCTCCTTTATTTACTATGCTTAGGAAATACAAGAGGTTACCTGCATAGCTTCATGACTGAACTGAGTGTTGATTCAGCCTGCAGAACATTACTGCATAAAAAGTTCTTTGAAGATGTGTTCTGTGTGGGACACTTAAGAAAAAACACAGATGAATGCCAGGTAACCTTTCTCATTTCATTTGCCCATAAGCTCAGTCTCTGTTCTTTCTCTTTGTCTTTGTGTCTCTGTTACCTCTCATCCTTCATGAGGGTCTATATTTTGCAGACAGACTGAGAGCTCAGAGAGTAAAGGGCTGAAGAATGATGACTCTGACTCCTCCATCTTGTGTGAGAGATGAGAGAAATAGATTGTTGAGGAGTGTAAGGCTATCTTCCAGCTACCATTTTGAAATTTCTGTCCAGGGATGACTGGGAGGTGGGGGTAGTTAATGCAGTTGAAAGAAACTTTCACACTATTGTATCCCAGGCCCTTTTGCATGGCAGATATAGTGGCCTTTGCTTTTGTTCAAGAGTTGACAAATTTCCAGGTGGGAAGGAAGTTCTGATCCCCTCTGTTCTGTCTGGCAGGTGACCACAGCTGCACCAGCCACATGTGGCGATAAATTACAAGGAATTATGTCTTGGACAACTGGATGTTTTCTGACAGATAATTCTGCTGTCTTCACTAACATCTACAGCCACATTCCATGGATCAAGAGCATTATTTCTCCATAAGCTGATTCGCAACTCCATTGACACCCTTCCTACATCCCAGCTGATCCATGGAAACCACATTCTGTATCTTAGTCCCAATTTTTCCTAGGATCTAGGCTTGAGTGGAGTGTCAAAAGAAATCATTGATGACTCCTGGGTGTTGACATTTCTCTAGTTTCTTTAACTACTTCTTTGCTTATTCCCAGCTCACGAACAAGTGTTTATAACATTGGAAACATGGATGCTGGTCTCAAGAAGTGTAGCCCTACCAACTCAGATACTTCTGTTAAAATACTGCCTGTTTTATCCTAAGAACACAGAAGACAAGTGAATATGAGGAACAGTAACTACTAGGAGTCTGTTTGGGCGTGATGCAAACCACATAGCTGAGTGGTAATTGGCTGAAATTAGTTAGATGATTTAGTAATTATTCTAGTGACCAAATGTCTCCTGGGTGAGTGAGTGAGTGTGAGAGAGAGAGAGAGTGTATGTGTGTATGGGTTATAGTTAGTGTTTCCATTACCTACTTAAAAGATCTGTGAAATCAAAATTTTCTGAGGTTTGCTGAGGCCACCCATAGGTCAGTGTAATTTTGGAATATGGGTTTATATGAATTTTGTAATTCATATTACAAATATCAAGGATTTCATAAGTGGTTGGATTTTTTTTCAATATATTTTCCTTCCAATACATTTTCCGTTCTTATAGGGAAATGCAATAGTGAAATTCATGAGGATTTTGGCTGAGAGATTTTATGCATGACCCTGAATGCATTCTCTAGGCCATGCATATATTTGTGAACACATGCTTTTACTCTCAAGCACACCCAAAAGACACTTGTTTGTCGTTCCACAAATATATTCTCCACATATCAAGTTTCGTTAATCCATGATAGAGTAAACTGATTTTGATCTAAAATCTGCTAATTTTTATATAAAATACTGAGTGATCAAGAAATTTTAGTACCTGAAATGTAAAACACATTTTTATTTTGTCCAATGCAGTGAAATACTGGGATTCTTTTGTTCAAATTGCTGATTGATATAAATTGCTTACTTTCACAAAGCTTCTCAAAATCAAAGCCATTATTCCTTGTAAGACTATCATGGTGATCAGAGATAATGTGTTAAGTGCTAAGTATATTGGAATGCATAGGAGGGATTCAGGAATTGGCAACGGTTAGTAATTTTAACAGTTTCCAACTGTTTCATTTTTTGTTGCCTACTTAATTCCTACTCCACTTCCCTGGTGGCTCAGACGGTAAAGCGTCTTGTCTACAATGCGAGAGACCTGGGTTCGATCCCTGGGTTGGGAAGATCCTCTGGAGAAGGAAATGGCAACCCACTCCTGTATTCTTGCCTGGAAAATCCCATGGATGGACAGCGTGGCAGGCTGCAGTCCATGGGGTCGCAAAGAGTCGGACACAACTGAGCAGCTTCACTTTAATTCCTACTCCAAGTTGTTAGAAATATTCTCTGTCCTTACACGATATGCCAGATGGTATACTCTCCTCAGCCATTTGAGCCAGTTGCAACCTGAACTTTTCACTGGGATGATTTTCCTAACAACCTACCTGTACTTCTGTCCTCCTTTCTCTGGCCTCATTCTTACAGTTCTCAATGTCTTCATCCCACTGCAGTTGTTCTAGATTGAATCAGGCCCTCTACTTGCAAGCCTGTCTTATTGATTGGGTCACCAATACTTCAACCATTGGGCATTTTTGCTTCTTCATGTCTTCTGACTTTGGATTTTGCTGGTATGAATTGCCTTCTTTCTATCTCACCTTGCTCTCCAATGTAAAAAGGAAAGGGTAAATCATTGCCTCTCTCTATCTATTTATCTGTCTTATGAATGTGCTTCCTTGGTGGCTCAGATGGTAAAGAATCTGCTGCAATGGGGAAGGTCCAGGTTTGATCCCTGGGTCAGAAAGATCCTCTGGAGAAGGAAATGGCAACCCACTTCAGCATTCTTGCCTGGAAAAACCCATGGACAGAGAAGCCTTGTGGGCTACAGTCCATGGGGTCACAAAGAGTCAGACACAACTGAGAGGCTAAGACATGAATGGATAGTTAATCAATCTACTAATTTGTGGAGAGTGTGAATACCTTTCTACTTATCTGGTCAATTTCTTCTAAACTCAATTCTGTATGTGAAAGAAAGTGAAAGTGTTAGTCACTTATTCCTGTCTCACTCTTTGCAAGGCTATGGACTGTAGCCCACCAGACTCCTCTGTCCTTGGGTTTCTCCAGGCAAGAATACTGGAGTGGGTTCAGAAGACCGAACCCAGATCTCCCATATCACAGGCAGATTCTTTACCATCTGAGCCATCAAGGAAGCCCTAATCTTGCATATGGTTGATTGCAAAACCTTTTCATTTCTGTCCCACATTTAACTTGGTTTATCAGTAACTTCAGGTAGCCTGTGCCCTGTCTTTCCTCACTTCCACCTCCCTCTCCTGACATATCCACCAATCACTGTTGTATTCCCTTTCTGGTTCCTTTTTCTCTTTCCATGGATTGGCGTTAATATCCCATGCCCTTCTCTTTAGCTTATGTCCATTGCACTGAAATGGACCCCTGATACAAAACAGCAGATTTCAATGTGGTAAGTGAAGAACACAACAAAAATGGGAACATGAAGGATGGCCTGGTCAGGCGGCTAGTTCTCCTCTGCAGTGTGGAGGAGAACTATCTTGTCTCTAGCCTTCTGATTCAATCATGTCTGATCTTTAGCTCATGAGAGAGATCACCTTTCTTGGGTCTATAACTTATAGATTATTTCAAAGATCCTTTCTAAACTCATGTGTAAATGTTGCCTATTAACTTCTATTTATCCCTAATTTATTCTGTTTTTATTTATTCATTTTAGACCCATTCCAGTGTCCTGAAGAGTTCATTCCAAAATCTGATTATGGGTCTTCATTTCTATTGGTTTCCTTGGGACACTGTTCTAATTGCACCACCTCTATTATTACCACATACTTGCCTACTTTTGCATACTTCTGACATCACATCTTTCCTTCCTCAGTCCATCTTCTTCTTTGGAAATATGTGAGGGATGATATGCAGTAGATTGCTGTTCTTTTATTAGAATTGACAGACTATGTAAATTTAGAAAATCATTGGGCTTTGGCTTTTAGATTTATTTGATATACAAAACAAAAGAGTTAAACCTGTGGATGCTGTGGTTGCCTTCTCAGCATTCACTTCTACCTCTCCTCTATTATGTCACAATCATGCACTAGGGATGTGACCTGCTTGTCCTAAGCTTAGCAGTGAAATCCCTGTGTTTGGCTCAGGAGTGGATATATGACACAGTTGGTCATATTAAACATCAAACCTTTTATTTATGTTCAGTGTTGGGATAACACAGAATGAGCTATGTTGAGACATTGCTCTGGGCATATGAGCATGGCCTGTGAATGAGAACCAAAGTTGCTGCTGTCATTTTGCAGTGACCACTGGGGAAACTGCCTAAGAATGAAGCCCACACACAGAAGTCAAAAGAAGAGAATTGCCCAGAAGTGGAGTGGAAGTCCTAATAAAACTGTGACAGAATGTAGGCCTTTTCTCTAGACATTTTTCAGTTATCATCTACTAAATTCCTTTCAATGTGTAAGATAGTTTGAGTCAAGCTTTCAGTTGCTACAATTAAAACCATCTCCAATGATACATTTTCCAAAACCTCTTCCATCTCTGCGTCAAGCTATACTTAATGCTTGTGCTATCTAGCTATACTTGTGCTATATAGCATTAGCTATACCTAATGCTAAAACAAATGCTTTATATGTTTATTCTTATTTTCATGGTAAATCTGTGGGGTCATTTTAATCGACATAGATCTATAACTTCACAGATCCTCTCAACCACCTCTTTCTTTCCAAGGGCACTGCCTGCATCCTGGGTCATACTGCTATCACCTTTTCTGGGCTCTTTGCAAGCTGACTGGAGGCCACATGAAGGTCTGAGCATGAATAGCTCTCATGTCCCTGAAAAGTGAAAGCAAAAGTTGCTCAGTCATGTCTGACTCTTTGTGACCCCATGGACTATACAGTCCATGGAATTCTCCAGGCCAGAATACTGGAGTGGGTAGCCTTTCCCTTCTCCAGGGGATCTTCCCAACCCAGGAATTAAACCTGTGTCTCCTGCATTGCAGGTGGATTCTTTGCCAGCTGAGCCACAAGAGAAGCCCAAGAATACTGGAGTGGGTAGCCTATCCCTTCTCCAGCGGATCTTCCCGACCCAGGAATCAAACCAGGGTCTCCTGCATTGCAGGTGGATTCTTTACCAACTGAGCTACCAGGGAAGCCCGTAAGCTGAGCCTATCTAGGCCAACTTTCCATACTACTTTAAAACTTGTCTGAAAAAACACACTTTCAGACCTTGCTTTGGGCTTCCTGGGTGACTGTCAAGGGAAAGATGATGCTATCATAAATTCTGAGTAGTTATATCCTGGGATATGAACCTTGACCTATGAGAAATGAGATGGGGAGCCATACAGATAAACTGCCAAGGGCTACTCTGAGCTGTGTTTTTGTCTATCACATCTTCCTATTTCTTTACTTCATGTGTCTTCTTACCTCACTTCCACTTTCTCCTCACCCTTCCTTCCCTAGTGTTCAAATGGTGTTAGTTCTTTAATCCTTGCCTCTGCTGCTGACAGGACCATCTTTATTCTAAAAAGATAACAGCTCAGGTATTAGCTTGTTCAGGATCACTCAGTAGCAGCTCCTGGATTTGCGTCTGGGTCTCACAGGAAGCCAGATTGCCATAAATGTTTCTAATATTTACTTTGCATGCATGCTTGTATGCTAAGTCACTTCAGTTGTGTCCGACTCTGTGCGACCCCATGGACAGCAGCCCACCAGGCTCCTCTGTCCACAGGATTCTCCAGGCAAGAATACTGGAGTGGGTTGCCATTTCCTTCTCTGATTTAATCGCTAAGTCACATCTAACTCTTTGGAACCCCATGGACCATAGCCCACCAGGCCCCTCTGTCCATGGGATTTCCCAGGCAAGAATACCTGAGTGGGTTGCCATTTTCTTCTCCTAATATTTACTTTATGGTTTGTAATTTGCTTTCCACAGAACAGTAACACACAGTTTAAGGACCACTGGTCATTGGACCACACTTCACATAGTGCTGTTCATACTAGCGCTACAGGAGAATCAGTCTCCAGTTGTGTTCTTTTGGCTTCTTCACCCCAGGCATCCTTCCCACCACACTTGCTGCCAGTGGACTTTACTGGTTGGGAAGATATCAAAGGGACTTTAGTCCATTCATTTATGCATTAAGTAATTCACACTTCATTGCATACCTTCTTTATTTGGAGATAGAATTCATACTTTTGGGCTCTGGAACATCTCCCAAGAGTTTGTAATGGCATTGTGTTTGATGCAGGGGGAAGATCAGAATTTGTTTCCTAGGCTTTTAGTTTATCTATAGATATCTATGGGGCTTCCCTCGTAGTGCAGTCAGTAAAGAATCTGCCTGCAATGCAGGGGACCTGGGTTCAATCCCTGGGTTGGGCAGATTGCCTGGAGAAGGAAATGGCAACCCACTCCAGTATTCTTGCCTGTGAAATCTCATGGACAGAAGAGCCTGGCAGGCTACGGTCCAGGGGGTCACAAGAGTCGTACACAACTTAGCGACTGAACCATCACCATAAATATCTATAATATTCACAAGTATTTTAGCTTATATTTCACTTAGGCTGTATCCTGTCTTCTGAATTGAAGCCCAAAGCTCTGCCACTTAAAATATTTCTTAGTTTATTAGACATGAGAAGAGGTTCATTTGTAAGGAAAATAGTAGATGGTAGGAGTTGATATGAAGCTGTATAATCAGATAAGTCTAATTTCAAAAACCAGCCTCACTATTAATAAGCTGTGTGTATGGGGGAAAATTATTTAAACCCTCTGGTCCTTAGCCTTGTCATTCTAAGAGGAGAGATAATAATAACTAATCACTCTAAGGGCTGATGGAGAAGGCAATGGCACCCCACTCCAGTACTCTTGCCTGGAAAATCCCATGGATGGAGGAGCCTGGTAGGCTGCAGTCCATGGGGTTGCAAAGAGTCGGACATGACTGAGCGACTTCATTTTCACTTTTTACTTTTGTGCATTGGAGAAGGAAATGGCACCCCACTCCAGTGTTCTTGCCTGGAGAATCCCAGGGATGGGGGAGCCTAGTGGGTTGCTGTCTATGGGGTTGCACAGAGGTGGGCACAACTGAAGCAACTTAGCAGCAGCAGCAGCTAAGGGCTGAGTCTATAGAGTTGGGCTGCTGGCATTTGTGCCCTGGCTTTATTATTTATACCTAATGAGACTCTTGAGTGTGTTACATAACTTCTATTTCATTCTCCTTACCTATGTGTAATACACTAAGTCCTCACTTTTTACAAACTTAAAGGGGAAACAGTGACAGACTATTTTCTTGGGCTCCAAGATCACTGTAGATGGTGACTTCAGCCATTAAAAAATGCTTGTTCCTTGGAAGAAAAACTATGACCAACCTAGACAGCATATTAAAAAGCAGAGACATTACTTTGCCAACAAAGGTCCATCTAGTCAAAGCTATGGTTTTTCTAGTAGTTATGTATGGATGTGAGAGTTGGACCATAAAGAAGGCTGAGAACTGAAGAATTGATGCTTTTGAACTGTGGTGTTGTAGAAGACTCTTGAAAGTCCCTTGGATTGCAAGGAGATCAAACCAGTCAATCCTAAATCTAAAAAGAATCAGTCCTGAATATTCATTGGAAGGACTGATGCTGAAGCTGAAGCTTCAATACTTTGGCAACTGATGTGAAGAGCTGACTTATTTGAAAAGACCCTGATTCTGGGAAAAATTGAAGGCAGGAGGAGAAGGGGACAACAGAGGATGAGATGGTTGGATGGCATCACCGACTCAATGGACATGAGTTTGAGTAAACTCTGGGAGTTGGTGGTGGACAGGGAAGCCTGGCATGCTGCAGTCCATGGGGGTCACAAAGAGTAGGACATGACTGAGCAACTGAACTGAACTGAAAGTCTCAGTACAAGGAATTGTTCTATGTCTCAAAGCAACAGATCTGCTTTTGCCTCTTGGACACTGAGAGTCACGTAGAGTGATCATTCATGGGCTGGTAGAAAGTTCTAGACTGAATCTGAAGCCCACTGCTGGCAAGTGACCTGGGAGGGGTGTACTATGTATGCCACCTGCTTCTGGTTTCATCTTTCTTTCTTATCATATAGTGTCTCCACTTATCCTATGTATTTTCTTATAAGCAGCTTTATATTCCTTTTGGAAAGAAGATACATGTGAAATAAACATGAAAGTGAAAGTGTTAGTCACTCAGTCGTGTCCAACTCTTTGCGACGCCATGGACTGTAGTCCACCAGGTTCCTCTGTCCATGGAATTTCCCAGACAAGAATACTGGAGTGGGCTGCCATTTCCTTCTCCAGGGGATCTTCCCAGCCCAGGGATTGAACCTGGGTCTTCCACATTACAGGCAGATTCTTTACCACTGAGCCACTAGGGAAGAAAATGTTTAGTGCTTCTTATAGAATTATGCCCAACAAATGAGTTTCCTTGGTCTTTGCCTAGTACTGAGATTTACTGAGAATATCAAATGTTTGTAGCTCTATCTGTGCCCTGAACTGATGGATTCCAGTGAATGAGCTAGCTATAAGCAGAACTGCCTGTGATGCATCCTCCTTTCCCTTTGCTGTCCATTTTAGATAAGAGGTAGGATCCAGCTTGGTTTTGAGGAGGACTGGCCTAGAGTTTTGAGTACACTACAATTGTGAGGGCAAAGTACAGTGTGACTTGAGGGGCATGAGCAGACTCAGTCCAGAACATACCACTAGTCATCTTGAGGCTTAAGAGAGGAATTTTTATTTGATGAATCACTGGAGTGAGATCTGTAAATTTCTGTAATTCTGATTCTTTGATCTCTCCTAAAACAAATATATCATCAGCTTTAAGAATCCCATAAGGTAAAAATTCTACATACCAGAAAAGTCTTAAACCAGGCTTCTGTGAGAGAAGACTAAGAGAACTTGTTTGAGTGGTAGCATGTTTTTAATTGAGATATAGTTGATTTACAGTATCATTTAAGTTTTATAATTTTTAAAGATTATATTACATTTATAGCAATTATAAAATATTGGCTATATTCCCTGTGCTGCACAATATTTTCTTGTAGCTTATTTATTTTATACATGGTAGTTGTACCTCTTAATCCTCTACCCCTATTCTGTCCCTTCCCTCTTCCCTCTCCCCACTGGTAACCACTAGTGTTCTCTATATCTGAGTGTATTTCTCTTTTGCTGTATTCACTAGTTTTTGTTGTATTTTTTAGATTATGCATATAATCTAAGTGGTAACATAGAATATTTATGATTTTCTGTCGGACTTATTTCACTTAGCATAATGCCCTCCAGATCAATCCATGTTGCTGCAAATTGCAAAACTTCATTCTTTTTTGTTTTTTTGTTTTTTTTTTTAATAAATTTATTTGTTTTAGTTGGGGGCTAATTACTTTACAATATTGTAATAGTTTTTGCCATACATTGACATGAATCAGCCATGGGTTTACATGTGTTCCCCTTCCTGGACCCCCCACCCACCTCCCTCCCCATCCCATCCTTCTGGATCATCCCATTGCCCCGGCCCTGAGCCCTTGTCACATGCATCGCACATGGAATGGTGTTCTGTTTCACATATGATAATATACATGTTTCAATGCTATTCTCCCAGAACGTCCCACCCTCACCTTCTCCCTCAGAGTCCATAAAATTGTTCCATGCATCTGTGTCTCTTATTCTGTCTCGCATATAGGGTTATCGTTACCATCTTTCAAATTCCATATATATGCATTAGTATACTGTATTGTTGTTTTTCTTTCTGGCTTACTTCACTCTGTATAATGGGCTCCAGTTTCATCCATCTCAGTAGAACCGATTCAAATGTATTTTTTTTAATGGCTGAGTAATATTCCATTGTGTATATGTACCACAGCTTCCTTATCCATTCGTCTGCTGATGGACATCTAGGTTGCTTCCATGTCCTGGCTATTGTAAACAGTGCTGCGGTGAACATTGGGGTACACGCGTCTCTTTCAATTCTGGTTTCCTCGGTGTATATGCCCAGCAGTGGGATTGCTGGGTCATATGGCAGTTCTATTCCCAGTTTTTTAAGGAATCTCCACACTGTTCTCCATAGTGGCTGTACTAGTTTGCATTCCCACCAACAGTGTAAGTGGGTTCCCTTTTCTCCACACCCTCTCCAGCATTTATTGCTTGTAGACTTTTGGATAGCAGCCATTCTGACTGGTGTGAAATGATACCTCATTGTGGTTTTGATTTGCATTTCTCTAATAATGAGTGATGTTGAGCATCTTTTCATGTGTTTGTTAGCCATCTGTATGTCTTCTTTGGAGAAATGTCTGTTTAGTTCTTTGGCCCATTTTTTGATTGGGTCGTTTATTTTTCTGGAATTCAGCTGCAGAAGTTGCTTGTATATTTTTGATATTAATTGTTTGTCTGTTGCTTCATTTGCTATTATTTTCTCCCATTCTGAAGGCTGTCTTTTCACCTTGTTTATAGTTTCCTTTGTTGTGCAAAAGCTTTTAATTTTAATTAGGTCCCATTTGTTTATTTTTGCTTTTATTTCCAATATTCTGGGAGGTGGGTCATGGAGGATCCTGCTGTGATTTATGTTGGAGAGTGTTTTGCCTATGTTTTCCTCTAGGAGTTTTATTGTTTCTGGTCTTACATTTAGATCTTTAATCCATTTTGAGTTTATTTTTGTGTATGGTGTTAGGAAGTGTTCTAGTTTCATTCTTTTACAAGTGGTTGACCAGTTTTCCCAGCACCACTTGTTAAAGAGATTGTCTTTTCTCCATTGTATATTCTTGCCTCCTTTGTCGAAGATAAGGTGTCCATATGTGCGTGGGTTTATCTCTGGGCTTTCTATTTTGTTCCATTGATCTATATTTCTATCTTTGTGCCAGTACCATACTGTCTTGATGACTGTGGCTTTGTAGTAGAGCCTGAAGTCAGGCAGGTTGATTCCTCCAGTTCCATTCTTCTTCCTCAAGATTGCTTTGGCTATTCGAGGTTTCTTATATTTCCATACAAATTGTGAGATGATTTGTTCTAGTTCTGTGAAAAATACCATTGGTAGCTTGATAGGGATTGCATTGAATCTATAGATTGCTTTGGGTAGTATACTCATTTTCACTATATTAATTCTTCCAATCCATGAACATGGTATATTTCTCCATCTGTTTGTGTCCTCTTTGATTTCTTTCATCAGTGTTTTATAGTTTTCTATATATAAGTCTTTTGTTTCTTTAGGTAGATATATTCCTAAGTATTTTATTCTTTTTGATGCAATGGTGAATGGTATTGTTTCCTTAATTTCTCTTTCTGTTTTCTCATTATTGGAGTATAGGAATGCAAGGGATTTCTGTGTGTTAATTTTATATCCTGCAACTTTACTATATTCATTGATCAACTCTAGTAATTTTCTAGTAGAGTCTTTAGGGTTTTCTATGTAGAGGATCATGTCATCTGCAAACAGGGAGAGTTTTACTTCTTCTTTTCCTATCTGTATTCCAACTTCATTCTTTTTTAATGGCTGAGTAATATTCCACTGTATGCATGTACCATATCTTCTTTATCCATTCATCCAGTTGATGGACTCTTAGGTTGTCTCTACATCTTGGCTATTGTAAAGAATGCTGCTATGAACATAGGAGTGTATGTATCTTTTCAAGTTAGTGTTTTCATTTTCTTTGAATCTAAGAGTTGAATAGCTAGTTCATATGATAGTTCTATTTTTAGCTTTTTGAGAAATCTCCATACTGTTTTTCACAATGGCTGCACAAATTTATATTCCCACCAACAATATACAGAGGATTCAGTTCAGTTCAGTCACTCAGTCATGTCCAACTCTTTGCGACCCCATGGACTATAGCCTGCCAGGCTCCTCCATCCCTGGGATTTTCCAGGCAAGAGTACTGGAGTGGGTTGCCATGTCCTTCTCCAGGGGATCTTCCCGACCCAGGGATTGACCCGGGTCTCCTGCACTGCAGGCAGATGCTTTACTGTCTGAGCTACTGCAAAGCCTGTAAAATGGTAGAGCCTATAGAAAACCGTGTGGTGGTTCCTCAAGAAATTAAAAATAGAATTATCATATAATCCAGCAATTCTGCTTATGAATATATACTTAGAAGAATTGAGAACAGAGAGATATTTGTACCCCTGTACTCACAGCAGCATTATTCACAATAGCCAGAAGGTAGAAGCAACCCAAGTGCCCACTGACAGATGAATGGCCAAATGTGGTTTAGATGTACAATGGAATATTATTCAGCCTTTAAAACGAAAGATTTTTGACATATGCTACAACATGGATGAAACTTAAAGACATTATACTAAATTGAAGTAAGTCAATCAAAGAAAAACAAATGCTGTATGATTCCATTTATGTGAGAGTCATCAGATTCATAGAGAAAGAAGAAAAATGGTGGTTTCCAGGGGCTGGAGTGAGAGGGTGGTCTCATAGGTGCAGAGTTTCAGTTCTGCAAAATGAAAAGAGTTTAGGAGATTGATTGCACAACAGTGCAAAAGTGCTTAACAGTACTGAACTGTGCACTTAAAAGTGGTTAAGATGGTACATTCATGTCATGTGTATTTTACCACATTTAAACAAAAAACATCTTGAACTTGCTTCTTGAAGAATGAAGTGGAGGAAGATGAGAACTGACATAACAGTTTCTGTTTAACTTTCACCTCCTGAATGAAGATAGAAGATAGTGTTTACCAGTTTCAGGGATCTTAGTTTTCCCTGGCCCATGACAGTTTTTCCTTTTCATCCTAGACAGTCTCCTTTCTGTAATTTGGAGGGAAACAAGGAGCCATGAACTTACTAAGTCACGGAAAGAATCAGTTATGGAATTCAGAACAGTAGGCTCGTTTTACTGATGATCTGATATGGCCTTGAATTTAATCTAATTTAAGGACTCTAGGATGTAGGACTGATTTAAGGAAGTTGGTTCTGAAAAAGGAGTTCTGAAAGGTTTCGAGTCTTGATCTTTGGATGTCTTTATTTGCCACCAACCTTCCTTTCACATTTAAACATCTGTCATCACATGACCCAACACTGCTGCTCTAAGGCTAACAGGCAGATAATAGCACAGAGGCTCCCTGGGTGGCTGTCAGCGTTGTCCCCATGGGCCAAGGACCTCTGGGATATGTCCTTCTTTCCAAGACTCTATCCAGTTATTGATTTCTATGATCTGCACAGAGTTAAGAGTGAAATGGAAACATCTTACCTGGAGGCTTTGTGGACAGACCCAATATAATATCTTTTCAAGAGATTATAAATCAATAACATTCAGGGGAAAGCAATCTGATAAAAGATAGAAAAAATTTAACATAATTATTTACAGTTAAATATTTTAAAAAGTATGGGGCTTGCCAGGTGGCTCAGTGGTAAAGAATCTGCCTGGCAAACAGGAGATGTGGATTCGATCCCAGGGTAGGGAATATGCCCTGGAGAAGGAAATGGCAACTCACTCTAGTATTTTTGCCTGCAAATCCCAAGGACAGAGGAGTCAAGTGGGCTCTAGTCCATGGGATCACAAAAGAGTTGGACATGACTTAGTGACTAAACAGCAGCAACAACTTTCAAAAGTAGAGAGGCATATATACAAGTATTATATTGTGGTATTGATCAAAAATTGAAAACAACTTAGTGTCCATCAGTAAGGAAATGGTTAAAGAGTGATGGCATATTCATAAAGAGAATATGAAGAAATTATTGAAAATACTGTAGACATGGGCTTTCCTGGTAGCTGTGCTCCGCCTGCAATGCAGGAGACCCTGGTTCGATTCCTCGGTCGGGAAGATACACTGGAGAAGGGATAGGCTACCCACTCCAGTACTCTTGAGTTTCCCTGGTGGCTCATCTGGTAAAGAACCCACCTGCAATGTGGAAGACCTGGGTTTGATCTCTGGTTTGGGAAGATCCCCTGGAGAAGGGAATGGCTATCCACTCCAGTATTCTGGCCTGGAGAATTCCATGGACTGTATAGTCCATGGGGTCTCAAAGAGTTGGACATGACTGAGTGACTTTCACAGTAGAGTAGACTTTCACAGTAGACTTAGATGAAGTGCAATATATTACATGGAAAAAAACAAGTTTCAGGACAGTATGTGTGATGGAATACTACTTAAAAAAGCACATGGTTATATAGATGGGACATCTTTAGAGAGACACTTAATTTTTAACTATCTTTTTATACAGTTTTAATTTTTAACATGAGCTTTTTAAATTTTTAATATATCAGTAGTTATTTATCCAAAAGCAAAGCTAAGCATATTTATCATTTTTATAACTTTCCACCTCTGCATTTTGACACTTTACCCTTTACCTCTTACTGCAACCAGCTCAGGGAGGTGACCCCGTAGATTTGAAGGGAAGCATATGGCTGAAAAGCCAGTTGGAATGCATGAATATTGGATAGGCTGGAATGGCCATGAGGTTGGATGAGTGGCAGATTCTCTATTTTTCTCTTACTGAGGTTCCCATTACAATGGCCAAAGGATATTGGGGGAAGGGTAGTGCCAAGATCATCTGGGGAATAGGGTCTCATGAGGACTCCAAGATGAAGAGAACATTTTTGACAGAAGCCCATTTGCCATTTTTTTTCTCTCTCTTAAATACTCATGTCAAGGTCTTTTTTCTTATTGTGGTAAATAAATATAGCATACTATTTACCATTTAAATAATTTAAAGTGTAAAACTGGGGCTTCTTGGGTGGCGCCAGTGGTAAAGAACCCACCTGCTAATGCAGGAGACATAAGAGATGCAGTTTCAATCCCTGGGTTGGGGAGATCCCCTGGAGGAGGGGACAGCAACCCACTCCAGTATTCTTGCCTGGAGAATTCCATGGACAGAGGAGCCTGGAGGGCTACAGTCCATGGGGTCACAAAGAGTCAGACACGACTGAAGTGACCAAACACACACAACTGTAAAACCAGTACAGTTAATTACATTATTTTCACAATGTTGTGCAGTCATTGCCAATATTTCCAAAACTGTTTCATCACACCAAACAGAAACTACTTATTAACAAGAATTCTCTATTCTCCTCTGCCCGCAGCCCCTGGGAACCTCTAACCTATTCTAACCTCTGACCTGTCTCTAACCCCCTCTAACCTCTAACCTGTTTCAGAATTTGCCTATTATTGTTATTATACAGTATTTGTCCTTTTGTTTGATTTATTTCACTTAGCATAATGTTTTCAAGTTCATCCATGTTATCAGAACTCCTTTATATGGCCAAATAAAATTCTATTTTATGTGTATACTACATTTTGTTTATCCATTCATCTGCTGAGGGCCACTTGAATTTTTTCCCACCTTTTGAGTATTATGAATAATGCTACAATGAGCACTGTCATACAAATGTCTGTTTGTGTCCCTGTTTTCAATTCTTTGGGATATATGCCTACAAGTGGAATTTCTGGGTTATATGGTAATCCTATGTTTAACTTTTTAAGGAACTGCTGGATTGTTTTCCACAGCAGCTGGACCATTTACACCACTACTTTAGCCTTCTGATGTGAGGAGCCGACTCATTGGAAAAGACCCCGATGCTGGGAAAGATTGAAAGCAGGAGGAGAAGAGGGTGACAGGATGTGATGGTTGGATGGCATCCTTGCCTCAATGGACATGACTTTGAGCAAGCTCCAGGAGAAGGTGAAGGACAGGGAAGCCTGGCATGCTGCAGTCCATGGGGTCACAAAGAGTCAGACACGACTTAGTGACTGAACAACAACAAAACAGAAATTGTGGAAGGCAGACAACTAGGTTCTTCCAACTAATCTACCCTCGTTACCTAATTGCCTTTTGTAAGAGATTTCCAGAGAGAGGGCTACATGTTGACAGGGCAGTGTTTCAGTGAAGACAGAAAGGCAGGTTTGCTTCAAAATTGGTCAAAGCCAGGACTAGATATGCTTTGTTCGTAGATTCTTTCCTTAATTGATTGATTCATTGGATTGTTCATTCAAAAGTATTCATTGAGTATCAGAAACCATAAGTAAGTAAGCATGACAAAATTTCTGCTTTCATGTTGCTTACATTATAAAACAGGAGACAGGAAATAAGCCAAAAGTAAACATCATTTTAGGTGATAAGAACTAGGAGATAAACAGATCCTTGTGAGGTGGTAGAAAGTAAAGGATGGTATGTGTTCTCTTACAGAGGATGATGAAGAAAGGCTCCCTGAGCTTTGGCACTTGAACAAGGGCCTGAAGGAAATGAGGGAGGAGCCCAGAAATCCTAAGGGGCTCGGATCCTTGGGTCCATTTCATGTTACTGACAGCTCAATCTTTACTCTTTTATAGGATTTTGCAGGAAAAAACTGGTTGTAGAAGGAACATTGTCTCTGGGGAGACTTTCTGAACTTTCTATTAGATCAAGTCCAAGACCACTTATCTGTACAGCCTGGGCTGGACCCAGATTTCACATTTGGCAGCCTTGACTCCCTGCTGGATCTCAGGTTTTGAAGGCAGGGGATGTTGAAATTAGACCTTTAGCCTCTTATCTCCCCATTCCAGCATGAGAAAGATGCAGGACAGGTAGAAGTTGAGGATGTAAGTCCCACCTGTGCCCTCCTCTGGACCCTCCTGCTGTGAATCTGGTGATTATTGGTCTTAGAGTCTGGGAGAGAGAGAGACTCCTGACTGACTAACGCCAGTGCTGACCAGTCTACCTTCTGTGAGAAAAGACGTTCACTGAAGAGAAAAGCGAAGCTGATATTCACTCCCAAGAACCGAGTGGAAGAAAGTGGTAATTCAGCTAGGCAACTAGCTGGCCAGTAGACCAAGGGAGACTCTGTCCTTGCCCTCACTATCTTACAGAAAATCCTCAAATTGATCCCCACTCCCACGCCCACCAGTGACACCAATGACGATAGACATAAAGAAAAAGCTTTAAAATGAATGTAGTGCCAATGGACCCTATTTCAGGAAAAACCAACACATAACCAGCTCTTGGTAGAAATGAGGTGGCTGTGGGGGTATTTTTCTACAGGATGTGGTACTGGAGCAGGCTCATAGGACACAATACATTTGGTGGAGCAGGTAGTTCCATCCCAGATGGAAGGGAAAGCGTGGTGAAAAGGACTGCACTGTTGTTAGCAGGTGGCCTGGGGGGCTGTTGAGAGCAGAGGGGAAGGCATGGTGCCCTGTGGATGGACAGATGCAGTCTGAGCAGGGAAGCCTTGCCTATGGTACAGTGTGGGTGACTGGGCTCATCTTCTTGGCCAGATTCATTGTTCTTCATACATCATGAATATTCTTAGAAATAATTCGTACTGACTATGTTGAGGGAACAGTAGGGCGTGAACCCTTCCTAGTCATGTAGAGCTTATCAACCAGAAGGGAATATTTTTTCTACCTGGAACTGTTTCTGCTTTTTTGAGATCAGTCACAGTGTTCTCTCTCTTTTGCTCTCTAGATTTCAGAAGGAACAAGCACTCAAAACTAACTGTTGGGGAATTATACCAGTGCTACTGAATTTTATCTCTTAGACTTCCCCGGCTCCCAAGAATTACACAATTACACCATGTGTTATTTGCTACCTTCATCCTCTTCTACTCAGTGACAGTGATGGGAAACCTGGTCATCATCTTGAGGGTCTGTGTTGATAGATGTCTGCAGACCCCCATGTATTACTTCCTGGATCACCTCTGTCTTAGAGATGCTGACCACATTTGCGGCTGTCTCCTTGATGCTCTGGGGTCTGCTCCTTCCTGGGATGCAGGCAATATCTTTGACTGCCTGTTGTGTACAACTGTATTTGTACCTGTCTTGGGAACTTCAGAGTTTATATTAATGGGAGCAATGGTTATGCACTGCTGTGTGGCTGTCTGTAACCCTCTGTAGTACAACATCGTTATGAATACAGATACAGATACACCTGTATCTGGTGGTAATTGTGTCCTGAGTATTTGGGTTCCTGTTTCAAATCTGGCCAGACTATGCTATGTTTCATCTTACTTTTTGCAAATCAAATGTGCTAGACCATTTTTACAGTGACCAAGGGCAACTGCTCAAACTGTCATGTGATGACAGCCAATTCATGCAGTTTATTCTTTTTTAATGGCTGTTTTCATTATTGGTGCTTTTATCCCCACAATTATCTCCTACACCTACATCCTCTCCACCATCCTCAAGGTGCCCTCAGTTTCTGGGCGACAGGAAGCCTTTTCTACATGTGCCTCCCACTTCACCTTTGTTGTCATCGGTTGTGGCAGCTGCTTGTTCCTCTATGTGAAACCCAAGCAAACTCAGGCAGCCGAGTACAACAGGGCAGCATCACTGGTGGTTTTAGTGGTGACCCCTTTGACAAAGTCATTGAGGTCTTTTGAGACACCATGAAACGCTTCTGTCATCTCCTCAAGGATTACCTCTGCCCTAAGGACCATCGTGTACTCATCATCACAGGCCTGAATAATCTGGAAGCACTGTTTGAAATCAGAAATGATCCTTTTCATCATCAAACAGTTTGTGACCCATGAGGGAATTTTAAGACACTGACAGTGCTCCACTTTATAGCTGGATGGTTCTTACATAGGAGTCACTTTAACATTTTTAACTGGATATATACATTTATACACATTACTGTGGTTAAAATGAATTTCACAAAATAGATTTGACAGGTATAAATATACAAAATATATGTGATTTTTTTAGAGCACTTATCTTTGAGTGAAATAGATGAGGAAAGTATAGTTCATTCTCTTGACAGCTGACTTAAATGTTTGATTATAGGTTCTGGGTCACCTTCCCCTATATTGTTCCATTCTTTCCTGAGTTTTTCACTGCTTTAATTATTATTTTTTGAAAAATTTATTTTTAATTGGAGGATAATTGCTTTACGGTATTGTGTTGGTTTCTGCCTTACATCAACATGAATCAGCCATAGGTATACATATGTCCCCTCCCTCTTGAACCTCCCACCCATCTCCCACCGCATCCCACACCTCTAGGTAATCACAGAGCACCAGGTTTAAGCTCCCTGTGTCATACAGCAAATTCCCACTGGTTATCTATTTCACATATGGTAATGCATATATTTCAGTGCTACTCCCTCAATTTTCACCCCACCTTCTCCTTCCCCCACTGTGTCCACAGGTTTTTTCTCTGTGTCTGCATCTTCATTGCTGCCCTAGAAATAGGCTCATCAGTATTATCTTCTAGATTCCATATATATGTGTTAATAGGCAATATTTGTTTTTCTCTTTCTGACTTTCTTCACTGTATAATAGGCTCTAGGTTCATCCACCTCATTAGAACTGACTCATGCATTCCTTTTCATGGCTGAATAATATTCCATTGCATATATGTACCACAACTTCTTTATCCATTCATCTATCAATGGACATCTAGGTTGCTTCCATGTCCTAGCTATTATAAATAGTGCTGCACTGAACATTGGGGTACATGTGGTTTTTTTCAATGATGGTTTCCTCAGGTTTTATGCCCAGTAGTGGATTGGTGGGTCATGTGATTGTTGGAGGGAGTGTAAATTGATATAGCTACTATGCAGAACAATATGGAGATTCCTTAAAAAATTAAGAATAAAACTATGGTAAACCCCAACAATCACTGCTTAAACTACTTCTATGCATGATGCCACATCCAACTTCAGGATTAAACCTTTTCTGAGGTTCCTGGCCCAAGGTCAAACAGTGACAGTTCACCTGTGTAGATCTTCTCAGCTGGTAGTTGTGAGAAGAATTCACTCACAACCCTGACGTTTTACCAACCTCATGGCCAAATGGATGGGTTAATGCAGACAAGTCTATTTTCAGTGGGCTTTCTCAAGGTGTGGAGGGAAGTTCTTGGAAAGAAACGTTCTCTTATCTAGCATCACTCACATCATCATGGCAGCCCTAAATTTGGGAGGGAAATGGCTGGGTTATGGCAGCTGAAGGTGACAAGGGAAAACCACCATGCTTGTCCCCGGGTTGAGGGAGGATGCAGAGGGGACAGAGAAAGAGAAGAGAAGTGGCACCTGGTTACTTCTCTCTGCCTTTCTCACACTGTTCAATCCTGACCTGTGCATTTCATCTCTCTTCTCTCTTACCTATGCCAGTCCCTCTTGTCCAGTTTCTTTTCTGATTCTTTCTCATGTTTTACTTGCTGGGGTTGCCAGATTCATTTCTGTGTTCTCTTTCTTCTCTCATCCCCACCCTCAACTTTACCAGGCTATCTTTCAGCTCTACTCTGAGCTTCCCACTCTGCATGTTCCTATTCTAATGTTGTCCTATTTCAGTCCCTCTTTCTGTCACATCACTATTGCCGATGCTTATTTCTGCTCTTCTTGCATGGCCAAGTAGGGGTCGAAGAGCTGTGCACATGAGACTGTGTCACCACCTTTACAAATGTATGACCTGACCTCCCTGAAGAGGGAGAGGCAACAGGGAGTAACTTTGAAAAACAGTGTTATTAGCTGGAATCTGGAAGGCTGAGTTAAAAAAAGGAACAGTGCCCATCATAGTACTCTTGCTAGTAAGTTTGTTTCTCCAGAAGATGTGAGTTAACAATTCTGAACTAGCTGTACATGTGTATAGCAGTTGAGGAAGTGAATAAAGGTCTCACTGTGGTTAGGTAAGCTACAAACAAGCAAGGGGAGAAGACTGGAATAAGGAATATGGTACTGAACTACAGTTGGAGGCATCAATATGCACTCAGATTTACATGAATATATGGACACAGGTGGATAGAATAGTATGCAATATAAATAAATAAAGAATTGATGCTTCTTTTTCAAAACTTTTGGTTATTCCATTACCATTTTCTTTCTGTATAAATCTTAGAATCAGTAGATATCTACTACAAAGCTTCAGTTCAGACACTCAGTTGTGTCCGACTCTTTGCGACCCCATGGACTGCATCACGCCAGGCTTCCCTGTCCATCACCAACTCCCGTAGCCTACTCAAACTCATGTCCATTGTGCTGATGATGCTGTCGGCATCCTCTGTCATCCCCTTCTCCTCACAGCTTCAAACTTTCCCAGCATCAGGGTATTTTCCAATGAGTCAGTTCTTTGCATCAGTTGGCCAAAGTATTGGAGTTTCAGCTTCAACATCAGTCCTTCCAATGAATATTCAGGACTGATTTCCGTTAGGATGGACTAGTTGGATCTCCTTGCAGTCCAAGGGACTCTCAAGAGTCTTCTCCAACACCACAGTTCAAAAGCATCAGTTCTTCAGTGCTCAGCTTTCTTTACAGTCCAACTCTCACATCCATACATAACTACTGGAAAAATAATAGCTTTGACTAGACGGACCTTTGTTGGCAAAGTGATGTCTCTGCTTTTTAATATGCTGTCTAGGTTGGTCATAGCTTTTCTTCCAAGAAGCAAGCATCTTTTAATTTCATGGCTGCAGTCACCATCTGAAGTGATTATGGGGCCCCCAAAAATAAAGTCTCTCACTGTTTCCATTGTTTCCCCATCTACTTGCCATGAAGTGATGGGACCGGATGCCATGATCTTAGTTTTCTGAATGTTGAGTTTTAAGCCAACTTTTTCACTCTCCTCTTTCACTATAAAGCTTGATGGGATGTTAATTGTGGCTGTGATGAATCTATAGTTAAATAGTTAAAGCCCCAAGATACAGGACTCTCAGTTTATGTATGATGACGATGGGCCTGCATGGAGGTTCTTGGGTGCTACAGGGTTGATCCTTCATCTCCCCTCTATCTTTCGTAATTGTTATCTATATCTCATTTCAAATGTAAGCATAGTTGTCTTCCCTCTGTGACATTGAGCTTGTTCCTGAGTCTCCCATCCCTTTGTAACAGTGATTTTTCTTTCATATCGTGTGTCTACTATCATGATGATATTGTACAAAACTGTCTAGTAGGTTTTAAACTTCTTAGAAAGCATTTATCTTTATCATGTCACCCTTGTGTATTAGAGTCCTCATCTGTTTTACCTGCAGCCACCTCTCCTCCAATCCAAAGAGCCAATATTGTTTTTACACTCTATGCCTGATGCCATCTGTCACACTCAGGTACATCACCAGCAGTTAACAATGGTCAGCTGCTTGTAATAGACTCTGAATGGGTGGAGTCAACCCAACCCCACCTGGGTTTTTTTCCCTTTTACTTGCCATACCTGGACAGTTACTTTTATATACCAAAGTTTATATAATTTGCTATTCATAACTCGAGAGTCCAAAATAAAAGGAAACAGCAGCATTTTTTTCAATCATAGCAACATTATTCATAATTGTTAAAAAGTGGAAATAACCCAGAAGTTATCATATGAATATATACCCTAAGTGTGGAATCTGCACACAACAGAATATTATTCAGACATAAAAAGCAATGAAATTCTGATACATGTTGCAACATGGGTGAATCTTGAAAACATATGCTAAGTGAAACAAACCAGACACAATAGGACAAATATGTATGATATTCCATTTAAATGAGTTACTGGGAATAGCCAAATTTTTAGTGATTGAAAGTAGAACAATGAGTAGCAAGGACATGGGGAAGGCAATAATGAGAGTTACTAAGGAATGGGCACAGAATTCCAGTTTGGGATGATGGAAATATTCCAGAGCTGGTCAGTGGTGGTGATTGTGCAACAATATGAAAGTACTTTGTGTATTGAATTGTACACTTAAAATGGTAAATTTTATGTTATATATTTTTATTAAAAAGAAAAGGCATCAAGTAATGCTAAATGATTTATACAGTAAATCATCAGATTGTTGTCTTTTTCCTTTCTAATCCATGGTTCTGCCATATTTAACTTTCTACTGCTGTGTATTTGTAACAATATATTTATACAGGTTCTTCTAAATTATTCAATTAGTTTTTCCTTTATCTAATAATTGCCTTATTTAAAATTTTACTTAAACAGTCACCTTTTTTCTTTTTGTAAGTTTCAGAAATCTTGAACCTCTAACAAAACCTTTGTGCTACAGAGGCCATTTTTCCTTCATTTGCTTCCAGGTTTTGATGGAGCATATTGCTTGCATTCTTCTAAGAGAGAACTCAGGTTAGGTAAGTTTTCTGAGATTGGATATTTTTACTCCAGCTTCATAATTCGTTGCACTTTGGCCAGATAAAAACACCTGGGGATTCCTCACTTGCCAGTGCACCCAGCGCTCTGTACCCCAACACTGTGACCCCCAGCACCTCACCTATCCCCACCTTGTGGCAGACTCCTTGTACACATTCCCAGTGGCTGCTTGAGTGAACTTCGGTGGAAAGCCAGTGAGCACTCACAGCAAGCTAATGTTTATGGATAGGAAAACTACTATTAAGATGTCAGTTTTTCCGAATTTGACCTTTTAGATTTGACCCAATCCCAGGCAAATTCCCAGTAATTTATTTTGTGCATATTGCTAAATCAATACTAGTGTTTATATGAAAAGGTGAAACACTGAGTATAGCCGATGCAATCCTGAAGAGCAAAGTCGAAGTGCTGATACTACCAGTACTGAAGTTACCAAGAGTGTGTGTTAACAGTGAAGTAATAGAGCAATATGTCCAGGGAGTAGAATAGAAGCGAAAAATCAGGCCAACACATACGTTAGCAACTGACCTTTGACGAAGAAGAAAGACAATTCGATGGAGAAAGGATAGTCTTTTCAAAAAATGGTGTTGGAACAACTGGACATTCACATGTAAACAAAAATATCTGGATACATACCTTACATCTTTCACAAATATAAACTCACATTGGTTCATAGACCTAAATGTAAATTGAAAAACCTATACAGCATCAGAATACAACCTAGGAGAAAATTAGGTACCTTTTGGCTTGATGGATAATTTTTAGATACAACACGGAAAGCATGATCTATGAAGGAAAAAAAATGGAAAAGTTGGACTACATTAAAAACTGTGCTTGGGAAAGAAATGACTCTGACACTGATTTCATTTTTTGTTTTTTTTTAAACTCCAGATAGTTAACTCAATTTTTCATGGACACTGACAGAGTATCCCACATATTTAACTCAGTTCTGGAACTATTTATCTATAGATAGTGTCATATTCCACAGGTTAAGGGTCAGTGCCTGTACTTGTGACCAACTGGCTATAGATCAAGGCTCCCCTGACCCTTTCCAACATTTCATTAATTCTGCTCACAGAACTCAGGGAAGTATTGAATTTATTAGATTGCTAGTTTATTATAAAAGGAGATAACTCAGGGACAGCCAGATGGAAGAGATACATAGGGCAAGGTATGTGAGAAAGGGCACAGAGCTTCCATATTCTCTGAGCTTCTGACTCTCCCTGAATTGCCGCATTTTCACCAACTTGGAAGCTCTCTGAACCTCTTCATTTTGGGATTTTTTTTTTTTTTTTTTTTTTTTTTGGAAGGTTTTTTTTTTTTTTTTTTTTTTATAAATTTATTTATTTTAGTTGGGGGCTAATTACTTTACAATATTGTAATAGTTTTTGCCATACATTGACATGAATCAGCCATGGGTTTACATGTGTTCCCCTTCCTGGACCCCCCACCCACCTCCCTCCCCATCCCATCCTTCTGGATCCTCCCATTGCCCCGGCCCTGAGCCCTTGTCACATGCATCGAACATGGAATGGTGTTCTGTTTCACATATGATATGATATGATATGAAATCATTTTGGGATTTTATGGAGGCTTCGATAAAACAGTTGATTGAATTATGGGCCTTTGGTGATTGATTCAATATCCAGTTCCTTTTCACATCCTGAAAATAAAGCATGGGACTGAAAGTTCCAATCCTCTACTTATGGTTGGTTCTTTGACAACCAGGCCTCCATATTAGGGGATTTCTGGAAGTCACGTCATTAACATAAACTTAGTTATGGTCGAAAGATCCTTGATATGAATAACAATACACCCATTTCAGCTTTATGGCTCTGAAGGGATTTCAGGCTTTCAGGAACTGAGGTCAAAAGACCAAATATAATACCAAAGGATGGCTTTTATTGCATAGGAAATTTCAAGGAGTTTGGGAACTCTGTGCTAGAAAAAGAGGACAAAAACCAAATATATATTTCTTAATATAAATTACATGTCACAGAAAGACTGTTAATAGAATGGAAAGAAAAGCCACAGTTTGGGAGAAAATATTTGCAAAACACCTATGAAATATAGCACATGTATCCAAAATATTGGGGGATTCCCTGGTAGCTCAGCTGGTAAAGATTCTGCCTGCAATGCAGAAGACCCCAGTTTGATTTCTGGGTCAGGAAGATCCACTGGAGAAGGGATAGGCTACCCACTCCAGTATTCTTGGGCTTCCCTTGTGGCTTAGCTGGTAAAAAATCCACCTGCAATGTAGGAGACCTGGGTTTGATCCCTGGGTTGGAAAGATCTCCTGGAGAAGGCAACAGCTACCCACTCCAGTATTCTGGCCTGGAGAATTTCATGGACTATACAGTCTATACAGTCCATGGGGTCACGAGAGTCAGACAGGATTGAGTGACTTTCACTTCACTTCATATCCAGAATATACAAAAAACTCTTAAAACTCAACAATAAGAAAATATAAGATAAAAATAAAATGGCCAAAGTATCTGAACAGACACCTCCATAAGAACATATGCAGATGACAATATACACATGAAAAGATGCTCAGTATCATAGATCATCTGGAAACTTCAGATTAAAACAACAATGAAATCACACTACACACCTAATAGACAATATGCACATGAACATCTGATACTCAGTATCATATATCGTCTAGAAATTATAGATTAAAACAACAGTGAAGTCACACTGCACACCTAATAGAATGACCCTAATCTGGGACACTATACATCACCAAATGCTGGTGAGGATGTGGAGCAACAGGAACCTTCATTACTGATGGTGGGAATGTAAAATGATGTAGCCAGTTTGGAGCACAGCTTGAGAGTTTCTTTCAAAACTAAATACAGAGGGTCACCAACTTATAATGGCTTGACTTACAATTTTTTGACTTTAGGATGGTGCAAAGAGATATACATTCAACAGAAACCATACCTTGAATTTTGAATTTTGTTCTTTCCCCTGGCTAGTGATACGTGGTATGCAATAGACTTTTGTAATGCTAGGCAGCAGCAGCAAGCTGCAACTCCCACCTAGCCACTTGATCACAAGGATGAACAACTGATACAACCATTCTGTGTTTTGCTTTTAGTATGGTATGTAATGAATTACATGAGATATTTAATACTTATTATAAAACGTGTTAGATGATTTAGCCCAACTGTAGACTAATGTAAGTGTGCTGACAAGGTTACATTTGACTAGGCTAAGCTATGATGTTGAGTAGGTTAGGTGTATTAAATGCATTTTTGCTTGTGATATTTTCAATTTGTGATGAGCTTCTCTAGATGTAACCCATTGTCTAAGAAGTCCAGGAATATCTATATACTCTTACCATACAATCCAAAAATTGAGCTCTGAATTTGCTCATCTGGATATTTACCCAAATGAGTTGAAAACTTACGTCCAGACAAAAACCTGCACAGGCATGTTTACTGTAACTATATTCATAATCCCCCCAAATTGGAAGCAGTCAAGATGCCTATTATGGGTTGAATTGCATCCCTCAAAATTCATTTGCTGAATTGCTAACCCCCAGTAGCACAGAATGTGAACTTAATTAGAAATAGATCATTGCCAATGTCATTAGTTAAGATGAGGTTATACTGGAGTAGGGTGAACCCCATCCTACACAATTATATAATTGTAATATGGAAAGGTTTAATGTGCACACACACACACACACACACAGATATTATATATAGCTGAATATTCAACCCTGTATTTTCATTGGAAGAACTGATGCTGAAGCTGAAGCTGCAATACTTTGGCCACCTGATGTGAAGAGCCAACTCATTGTAAAAGACCCTGATGCTGGTAAAGACCAAGGGCAAGAGGAGAAGGGAGTAACTGAGGATGAGATGGTTGGATGGCATCACCAACTCAATGGACATGAATTGAGCAAATTCAGGGAGATGGTGAAGGACAGGGAAGCCTGGCGTGCTACAGTCCATGGTCTCAAAGAGTCGGACACAGCTTAGTGACTGAACAACAACAAATGTTATATACGTATTCAGAAAAAGGTAGCAGGATAGTTTATTTATTAAAACATCGTTTACTCAATAAGAATATATAGAGATATTCATGTATATCCACAGAGAACTTCTATATTAATACAATAGAAATCTATAATAATGTTTAGCTCTAGGATATGGGTCAGTAGAATCAAACAAATGGGGAGAGGGACATTTAAATTTTAGCCTGGGTCCTTCCATGTGAAATTTTAATTTGGTCTGTGCTAATTTTATGAAAAATGACAGTTGTTTTTGAAAGTGTAAAAAATAAATATTTAAAATATGATTTTGTTATTTTACTAAGCATCCCAAGCATCTTCACTTCTAATGATTTTTAAAAATCTTTTTTGTCAGTTCTCAGTCTTGTTTCTAAACCACTGTTATCCCTCAATTCAAGCTGATGAGGGAGGTTACCCAATTGCATTTGGAGACCTAGAGGGAAATGTATGGCTGAACAACCCCACTTGGAACACACGCGGGTTAGAGAGATGGGAATGGGCCGTGGGATTAACAGGTGTGCGGTGGAGTAGGTGGCAGATCCTCTCTGTTTATCTCTGACCAGGATGCGTAACTATGGCCAGAGGGTGTGTGGTGCACAGAAGGGCAGAAATCATCTGGGAAAGGTGGGCTTTATGCAGCCCTGCAGATGAACAGAGAATTTTGACAGACGTCCATTTGGTGGCCTCTTAGGTTTTCAATGAGTGTCTTGAATCCACTGGTGGGTTCACAGCTTCGGGGTGGCTTAGGCTCTGTAGGGCTCCATGTAGTCAGGGAGAGGCACAGAGCAGCTGAGTTGGCTGACTGTTGACAGCTGGGATTGTGTGGTGGTGAGAAAGGGCCTGGGGCGGGGGGCAGCCTGGTTGTTGAGAAGCTTCTGACTGGGAGCTTTCAAGTGTGCCCACTGCACAAAACTTAAACTTCCATGGTCTCCCACTTGATTAGCCTCAGGAGGGAAGAGTGGAAGTTTCTTCAGCTTTTCCTTGACTACCTCCCCAGTGTGTATCTGCCTGTGCAAGTTGTTCCTCAGTGAATAACCATCCTTGGGGACAGACTAGGGAGAGGAGGAAAGAGGCAGAGAGAATGAGACAGACAGGGAGACAGCTGGATCCCTCTCAGCACCATTATTTCTGGACTTCTCCAGGTTTCTGTGTGTGGCCAGTTGTTCCTCATCGTCAGTGGAGACAGCAGAATCAGACTGTCTCCCAAATATTGCTCTCTACTAGCTTTACAGGGGCTGGGCCAAGTTGACGCCTAAAGGGTGGTAGAAGTTACATTCCATCCCCTTCTCTGGTGGTGAGTGTCTTCCCAGCGATTTCCTTCTGTGAAAAGGCATCACCATGAGAAGGCCTGAGCTGGGCTGCCTCCTGGAACAAGGGCATCTAGAGGCTGACGAGTGAGCTGAGACAGCTGCAGAGTAGGAGCTGTGCATCAGACCATCCCTCCATAGCAAGGAGCATGTTGAGGGGTGTAGGCACAGCCCTCTGCCTGAGAGAGCTAAGTGAGACCCTACACTCTCTTTTCTCACTGTCTCTTCCTTACTCACTTGCCGTTTGTAAGGGATCTGCAGAAAGAGAGACTGCAGGCTGACTGGACAATGGTTTAGAGAAGAATGAGTGGAGGGAAAGCTAGTCAGGTTGGACATTATTTATTGTATGGTTCTTTACCTATTAATTGATATATTCCGTGAATGATATTTACAGAGCACACACATTGTCAGACTCTATTCTTGTCACTTGTGGTGATATAAGAATACTAAAGAATGTGCCTTCAAGGTACTTAATTCTAATGTGGGATTTTGATGACAAATGAATAAAGAAGTAAAAGCATGATAGATATCAGATATTGATTAGAGCCAAATGAAAGCCATCTGGTCACAGAAGAATTGTAATCTCAGAGCTAGAAATCATCAACTAGAAACTGGTCAGGTTTTTCCTGCATAGAGGAGACATATTCAGTGAAGGCAGAGATGGAAGATCATTTTTATCATAAAAGCAAAGAGGAGGACATGGATAATTCATTCTAGGGAACCAGCTCCCCCGAAATCAGAGAAGGACTTCATACTTCATTTCAAAAATAGCTCTTATCTCATGGCAATGTTCTGGATTGATCCAAATTCCCAACAGCACCCCAAAAATGATAAATATAAGAGGCAACAAATTTAAAATGAATGTAATTGGAATGGAGCCTGTTTTTAGCAGATACAGAGGAAAGAAGTAATTATGTCTGGCTGTGATTAACTAGGAATTCTGTCTCATAGTCTCCTCTGGTGGCTTAGATGGTAAAGAATCTGCCTGTAATGCAGGAGACCCAGGTTCGATCCCTGGGTCGGGAACATCCCCTGGAGAAGGGAATGGCTACCCTACTCCAGTATCCTTGCCTGGAGAATTCCATGGACAGAGGAGCCTGGTGGGCTACAGTCCATCAGGTTGCAAAGAGTTTGACACGACTGAGCGATTAACATTTTTTTGTCTTATAACTGTTTACATATAGCAGTTTTTGCAGGACATGGACAAAACAGGTACAGAAGACAATTTAGGGCATTCAGGATGGAAGGGGTCATTGTATAAATGAGCATGTTGTGTTCTAGGATGTAGATAGGGTAGCAGGTGAGAGCAAAGATGTGAACTGAGAGGTAAGGGTGCATACTGGGGAGGGTGGGTTTTCATGCCTAGGGTGGTATTGGTGACCATTGCTCATTTTTTTGGACCTATGCTATTATCTTAATATACTATACATTCCTTCATAAAGTACCAACCATTAACCTTGTGTAGAAAATAGTCATGTTGTAGAGCCTAGGAGTAGGGTATATTTCTTCAAGTTGAAAATGTCTTTCATCTTTCTGAGGTTAGAACTATGTTATCTCTCCCTGGCTCTCTAGACTTCACAAGAAACAAAAGTTCAGAGCTACATGTTGGAGAATCACTCCAGTGCCACTGAATTCTATCTCCTTGGCTTCTCTGGATCTAGAGAACTACGCCATATCCTCTTTGCTACCTTCTTCTTCTTCTACTTAGTGACATTAATGGGTAACACAGTCGTCATTGTGATTGTCTGTCTTGATAAACATCTGCAGTCCCCCATGTATTTCTTCCTTGGTCATCTCTCTGCCTTGGAGATCCTGGTGACCACCATTATCGTCCCTGTGATGCTCTGGGGGTTGCTGCTCCCTGGGATGCAGACAATATCTCTGGCTGCATGTGTGGCCCAGCTCTTCCTCTACCTTGCTCTGGGGACCACAGAGTTTGCATTGGTGGGAGCGATGGCTGTGGACCGTTACGTGACTGTCTGTAACCCCTTGAGGTACAACGTCATTATGAACAGCCGCACCTGCAACTTTGTGGTAATTGTGTCATGGTTGTTTGGGTTCCTTTTTGAAATTTGGCCAGTTTATGCCACATTTCAGCTTTCCTACTGCAAATCAAATGTGGTGGACAATTTTTTCTGCGACCGAGGGCAGTTGCTCAAACTATCCTGCGATAATACTCTTTTCATGGAATTCATCCTCTTCTTAATGGCTGTTTTTGTCCTTTTTGGTTCTTTGATCCCTACAATTGTCTCCTACACCTACATCATCTCCACCATCCTCAAGATCCCCTCGGCCTCTGGCCGCAGGGAAGCCTTCTCTACATGTGCCTCCCACTTCACATGTGTCGTGATTCGTTACGGCAGCTGCTTGTTCCTCTACGTGAAACCCAAGCAAACGCAGGCCATGGCTTACAACAGGGTTGTTTCCCTAATGGTTTCCGTAGTCACGCCTTTCCTCAATCCTTTCATCTTCACTCTCCGGAATGACAAAGTCATAGAAGCGCTTCGGGACAGACTGAAACAATGCTGTCATCTATTCAGGAACTAGTCTTGCTCTAAAGCTTTTTATATGGGAGAATACATTCTGAATTCTAGAATGGTCTGAAAAGCACTTTGAACTGGAGCCTAATCATCATAAAATAATCTGTGTGCAACAGAAGTCTTTTACATTATGGCCATGGTGTTTATCATTATAGGTTGTTATTTAAAAATTCACTTTATTATATATATATGTATATATATATATATATACATATATATATATGTTTCACTTATGATGCATTTCACAATAAAATGTTTTAAAATTAAATGCGGTAATAATATATGTGATATTTAAATTTCTGAAGAGGAGAGTATCGGAAATATATTCTCTGGCTCCAGAATTGAATAACTACTTGATTCCAGGTTCTTGAATCATCTTCTCATAAATTGTCCTTAGCTTTATATCCTCTGACTGTGTGAAGCTCCCTATTCCTTTTCTGGCTCCAGCATATTCTCTTGTTTTCCTATCCAAAAATCCTGTGGCCTTAATACTTCTCTGCACATTTTCTTGGCTGGCTATGAACTCAGTGCACAGTCTGATGCCTGTACAGTTTCAAGGGTGGTTGTTGTTTAGGTGCATACATGCCTCTCTAATCTGTGGACTTTCTCAGGATGTGGGAGGAAGGGCTGAGCAAGGAGTTCTCCCACCTGCTGTCCCCCAGGTTGTGCTGCCTGCCAGGAGGAGGGGGTGGGTCAGCAGAGCTGAAATGCAGGGGAGAGCTGGCCTTGCCGAGTGGCTGGGCTGAGAGGAGTGCAGGAGTGGAGGAAGAGGCAGCCTTTGCCCCCTCCCTGTATTTCTCACATTCTGCCATCCCTTCAAGGTCCCTGCTTCCTGTCCCTTCATTTGTTCATCCTCTCCTGGCTGCTTTCCCTCCTGATTCCTCTCTGTAGCTCTCTTTCTATGGTTCCAGGTCTTTGATTCATCTCTGGGTCCTTCTTTTCCTTTCCCCTCACACACCCCAAGTTTACCACACTAGTGTCCAGCTTTCCACAGAGATGTCTTATGCCTCCCTTATAGCATTGGCAACCTCACCACTCCCCTAATCAGCACCCTCTACCCTAGTCCAAATCCATCTCCCCATTTCTTATGTCATTAGCACAATGTTATCAGCATCTTTGTTACAGTGTCTTTGTAATAGCAACATATTGATGACAATGTGATATCTATAGGTGACTGGTTAAATAAATTATGTTTCATCTGTATAATAAAATATTTTGTTGTTCAGTCACTCAGTCGTGTCCAACTCTTTGTGACCTCATGGGCTGCAGCACACCAGGTTTCACTATCTCCTGGAGTTTGCAAAACTCCTGCCCATTGTGTCGATGATGCCATCCAACCATCTCATCCTCTGTTGGCCCCTTCTCCTCCCGACTTCAGTCTTTCCCAGCATCAGGGTCTTTTCCAGTGAGTCAGCTCTTCGCATCAGGTGGCCAAAGTATTGGAGTTTCAGCTTCAACGTCAGTCCTTCCAATGAACACCCAGAACTGATCTCTTTGGGATGGACTGGTTTGATCTCCTTGCTGTCCAAGGGACTCTCAAGAGTCTTCTTCAGCACCTCAATTTGAAAGCATCAGTTCTTCAGTACTCAACCTTCTTTATGGTCCAGCTCTCACATCTGTACATGACTACTGGAAAAGCCATAGCTTTGACTATATGAACTTCATCGGCAAAGTGATGTCTCTGCTTTTTAGTATGCTGTCTAGGTTTCTCATGCTTTACTTCCAAGGATCAGGTGTATTTTAATTTCATGGCTGCAGCCACCATCTGCAGTGATTTTGGAGCCCAAGAATGTTTTATATTAATCTATAAAAAATGTGAGACAGATTTTTTCCTGTGTGATGCTGGTGATGCTGAGATAAATAGCTTATTCTACACCAAGTTCCCAGCATTTGGAAGTCAAGAACTTCATCACTTCAGAAGATAAAAGTAAGAAAAAAAGATGTTTTTGCACTTGATTTCTGACAGGGGAAGGGACATGATTACCTGTTTGAAAGAATTGCATCTGAGTCTCTCAAGAGAAATTCTGAGTAATTTTGTGCTGGAGATATTAGTAGAAGCTGAGTTAAGGTATATGCCATCTAAGAAGGAGATAATTGCTTTAGTTCCTTACAAAGTTTTCAAAGTGAGAAAATAATTAATTAGTCCCTGTGAGTCAGTGCAGAGAAACTTTTCAGCTGGAGAAAAATATTTTTCCTGGTTTAGAATGCCGCCCAACACTTACAGATGCTCAAAGATGGAGAAATCTCCCCCTCCTGACTAGTAGCTTTTGGAGAAGACCCCAAACTAGGGATTAAACAGCTCTATGTTATCTACAGATTAACATTCATAAATTATGTTCCTATCATATACTTATGTGTGCGCACACATGCCAGTGCACACTCACATGCCTGAGTTTAACCCACCTCTCTACCTCCTGTGCAAAACCAGCAGCCTTGGGTCACAGGGCAACCATCCACTCTGATATTTGTGTTAGAAATCTGAGGTATGCCGCTTCTCCAGTTACAGTGTCAGCAGTTCCTTGCAGTCTTTAGGGTCAACTTATAAATATTTATCTTCTTACTTTTCTGGTTTTGACCCTCTCCACACTCAATGTCAGCAGGTATTTTCTAAGCTCTTCATGCATGCCTCCTCTCTGCATGACTCCCTAATTCCCAGAGAGAGCTCAGAGGAGGCGCCGCTCCTAAATCTGCCCCTTTTCAGCCATTCCAGTCCTCCAAATTCTAGTTTGTTCTCTTCCTCTGTTCCAGATAAGAGCACATTCACTCTATGTGAGTGCCCTAATAACTCCTTTGTTCCCTAACAAGTCTAGGGCCAGAAGATAGAGAATGAAGCACCAGAGAGGGTCAAGATTCATGAAAAAGAAACAGCTGACCCCTCACCTGGGATGCTAAGTTAAGTTCCAGGGAGGAGAATAATAGTTCTTTCTGTTTAATATGATCAGCTGACCATTTCCACTTACTCTCCCAATCACATTAAAAGGCATTGTAGGACTCAAAAAATTTTAATTAACAAGGACAAAGAGAATGGGGAAAAAGTTACAGTGGATAATATTTTACAATTTTTTTATATGGAAAGCAAAAATAAGTGTTTCCAAGGTAATAAGACTGAGATACAAACTAAATTCTGCAAAGCGGAAAGTAAGAAGAAACAGGTCAATTCACCCAACAACTGGTAAGTCAGCACATGGAGGCCTCAGCTACCAAGGATTGTGAGGGTGAGAGCTTATAAATAGGAATACTGCTTAAAAGTTTGTATAAATAGCAACTAGGCACCACAAGTCCCTTGCATTTTCTGTATAGGCAAGGAAATACCTGTTCCACAAGTAGAGTGACCCCTCATCCCACTTTATCCAGAACTGACCCATTTTAAAAACTGAAGGCCCCATATCCCAGGAACTCCTCAGTCAATTGTGAAGCCAGGATGGTTGGTCACATTATCTATATCCAGCTGACCTACCACAGCAGTTGGAAGAACCAAGAGAACAAAAATTAGAATAAAAAAAAGTTAGAGGAAAACGAAGATCAGTTAGGGAACAAAAACAATTAGAAAATCCTATAATACATGTCCTTTTAAAATTGGACCATGTTTTGTCCTGAAAAAGAGGATGCTGTGTGAAAAAAAATCAGAAAATAAAGGGAAATGCTCCTAGAATATAATATTAGGACTAGTAAAAAGAAATTCATAAATAAGCTGAAGAAGAAAATCAAAGTGCCCAAAACATATCAAAAATAGACTAAAATTTGGAAAATCAGAAAAGTAAGCAGTTTAAAAGATTAATTCAGGAGTCCCATATCTAAATATAAAAATTCTGCAAAGATAGAACAAGGGAAGCATAAACAGGTGAATTACAAAAGAAAGTGCAAGAAAATCTCCCAGTTCTGAAGAACTTGTCTCTGCAGTTTGAAGACGTCTCTAAACGCAGAGCACTGTGAACATATGAACGAAAACCTGCCCAAAGGCACCTAGCACCCAAAGGTGGGCAGCTGGGGTACTGTGGGGTCAAGACTCCATGGTATAGATACAGCTACGGACAAGATTGTATAGAGTTGTGAAGATTTCAGTGGGAAGGTACTTAAAAGCCAGTCCATGTAACTCAGGGCTTCCCTTGTGGCTCAGATGGTAAAGAATCTGCCTGCAAGGTAGGAGACCTGGGTTCAATCCCTGGGTTGGGAAGATAGAAGGGAAAGGCTACCCACTCCAGTATTCTTGCCTGGAGAAGTCCATGGACAGAGGAGTCTGTCAGGCTATAGTCCATTGGGTCATGAAGAGTTGGAAATGACCGAGCGACTAAAACTTTCATTTTTTTCACATTCCATGTGACTCAAAAGGGTAGAAGTTGGACAAAGGTAGATGTTACATTAAGGTAGTTTAAGGCTTGACATAAAGAGTTCAATAATTAGAGCTCCCTTCCACAGACATGTGTTCATCCCTAGAAATGGTAAAGCTGTGTTTCAATTTTCACCTATTAATAATGTTACAGGGAAGAGTCTTTCAATAGGGAATCTCCCCATTGCCTTCTTGTTTGTGAGTTTTGAGTTTGTCACATCACTCTTACATTTGGGAAAGTCATCTCTACATACTTTTCTGATGTACATCCCAGGACAAATAGAGAGAAAGTAAGACTAAGAAGCCCTAACATACTCACTAAGGAAGAATTTAAGAATATATATGTAGATATTATATACTTTTTCCATGGAAAAACCCAAATCAACAGTTTGACCAATCCAATATATGTTTTATTCTCAAAAGACACATAAATCTTTAAAGCAAAAATCATTATCTTTTTATAGCACCTGTAGATCTAATATATGTGATAACAATATCATGATAGATAGGGGCATAAATGTAACTGTACTTTTACAAAGCTTTTACATTTTTATGCTAAGTAGTGCAATATTAATTCCTGATTGTTGTTGTTCAGTCACTAAGTCGTGTCTGACTCTTTGCGAACACATGGACTATCCTTCACTATCTCCTGGAGTCTACTCAAGTTCATGTGCATTGAGTGGGTGATGTTATCCAACCATCTCATCCTCTGTCAGCCCCTTCTCCTGCTTTCAATCTTTTCCAGCATCAGGGTCTTTCCCAATGAGTTGGCTCTTTGCATTAGGCGGCCAGAGTATTGGGGCTTCAGCTTCAGCGTCAGTCCTACCAATAATATTCAGAGTTGATTTCCTTTAGGGTTGACTGGTTTGACCTCCTTGCTGTCCAGGGAACTTTCTTTCTTTTTTTTTTTTTTTTAAATTTTTCAAACCCTTGTGTCGAGGGCTGACTTTCAATAGATCGCAGCGAGGGAGCTGCTCTGCTACGTACGAAACCCCGACCCAGAAGCAGGTCGTCTACGAATGGTTTAGCGCCAGGTGCCCCACGAACGTGCGGTGCGTGACGGGCGAGGGGGCGGCCGCCTTTCCGGCCACGCCCCGTGTCCCGGGACGAAGGGCTCTCCGCACCGGACCCCGGTCCCGACCAGGGAACTTTCAAGAGCCTTCTCCAACACCACAATTTGAAAGCATCAGTTCTTTGGCACTCAGCTTTCTTTATGGTCCAACACTCACATCTGTACATGACTACTGGAAAAACCATAGCTTTAACTATATGGACCTTTGTTGGTAAAGTGATGTCTCTGCTTTTTAATATGCTGTCAAGGTTTGTCATTGCTTTCCTTCCAAGGAAATAGTATTCTTAATTTCATGACTGCAGTCACCATCCGCAGTAATTTTGGAGTCCAAGAAAATAAAATCTGTCACTGTTTCCACTTTTTCCCCTTCTACTTGCCATGAAGTGAGGGACTGGGTGCCATGGTCTTAATTTTTTGAATGTAGAGTTTTAAGCCAGTTTTTTTTCACTCTCCTCTTTTACCTTCATCAAGAGATTCTTTAGTTCCTCTTCTCTGCAATTAGAGTGGTAGCACCTGCATATCCGAGGTTGTTGATATTTTTCCTCGCAATAACTCCTAGTAGACTGTGATAATTTAAGAGTGCATGTTATAATCCCAGATAGCAACACTAAAGTAATCAAAAAAGTTATGTATAAAATGCCAAAAGAAATTATAATGGAAAAGATAAAATATTAATTAATCCAGAAAAGATAGAAAAATAAGAACAGAAGAAAAGAAATGTATCTAGGACAAAATAAAAAGATAGGAAATTGGTACTCTTAAAAAATAAAAAATCATATCCTATGTAAATGGAGTAAATGCTAAATAAAATTGTCAGGCCAGCTCTTGATGTCTATCCTTGATACACTTGAAATATAAAGATAGGTTGTAATAAGAATGACGGGTAAAGTTATAACATGCAAACAGAAGCTTAAGAAAGCTGGCAGTGTTCTATAATATTAGAAACCATAGACTTAAGGCAAAAAATATTACCAGATGTAGAGAGACTACCCAGATACTCTAAGATAATCTCCCCATTTTAAAAACCTTAACTTAATCACAGATTTAATGTCCTTTTTGCTGTATAAGATAACATTCACAAGTTCTGGCAATTAGGATGTAGATTTTTGGGGGAGGGTGATCAGGCATTATTTAGCTACCACAACTTGTAATTACAAATTTTCCTGCAAAGAAACTCTTGGCCTGGATGTTTTTACTAATCAAATTTTCCAAATATTTCAGGGGGAAATATAGGCATACTTCAGAGACATTATAGGAGTGGCTCCAGACCACTGCAATAAAATGAATAATGCAATAAAATAAGTGATATGAATTTTTTAATTTTCCAGTGCATATGTTATGTTTAGGCTATGTTGCCTGTTAAGTGTGCAATAGCATTATGTGTAAAACAATAATGTAACTACCTTAAAAAATACCTTATTGCTAAAATATTCTGAACATCATCAAACAATGCAGAGTTGCCACATTCTATTTGCAAGAAACTAAATTATCTGCAAGGCATAATAAAACAAAGCACATTATAATGAAGTGTGCCTATAATGCCATATTTTCCCATAAGATAGAAAGAGGTAAAGAATCCATCTGCCAATGCAGGAGGTCAGGAAACGATTGTCTGAACCTGGGTCAGGAAGATTCCCTGGAGAAGGGAATGGCTACTCACTCTAATACTCTTGCCTGGAGAATTCCATGAACATGAGCTTTGTGGGCTACAGTCCATGGGGTTGCGAAGAGTCAGATATGACTTAGCAACTGAGCATGCACAGAAAATGGAGACATATTTCCCAATTTACTTTATAATAACCAAAATTACCTTGATACCAAAACCTGAGAAAGATCTCATAAGAACAGAAAACTGCAGGCTAATATATTTCATAAAGATAGAAGTAAAAATCCTGAATAAAAGGGTAGCAAATAGAATTCAGCAGTATATAAAGGGGATAATGTATTCCAGAATTCACTCATAATCTTTCCCAGTCAATTTCTTTCCAGGACCAAGGCAGTCACTTTGGGGATTTCTTAAAACATGGATTATGGTTATTTTTGACCTATTTTAGAGCATTTATAGTGGAGTCATAAAGTTGGAGAAGGGAAAGGCTACCATTCCAGTATTCTGGACTGGAGAATTCCATGGACCGTATAGTCCATGGGGTCGCAAAGAGTTGGACACGACTGAGTAACTTTCACTTCACTTCACAAAGTATTCAATCTTTGGTGTATCTGGCTTCTTGTGTGGATCACAATAAACTGTGGAAAATTCTGAAAGAGATGGGAATACCAGACCATCTGACCTGTATGCAGGTCAGGAAGCAACAGTTAAAACTGGACATGGAACAACAGACTGGTTCCAAATAGGAAAAGGAGTACGTCAAGGCTGCATATTGTCACCCTGCTTATTTAACTTATATGCAGAGTACATCATGAGAAACGCTGGGCTGGAAGAAACACAAGCTGGAATCAAGATTGCTGGGAGAAATACCAATAACCTCAGATATGCAGATGACACCACCCTTATGGCAGAAAGCAAAGAAGAACTAAAGAGCCTCTTGATGAAAGTGAAAGAGGAGAGTGAAAAAGTTGGCTTAAAGATCAACGTTCAGAAAACTAAGATCATGGCATCTGGTCCCATCACTTCGTGGGAAATAGATGGGGAAACAGTAGAAACAGTGTCAGACTTTATTTTTGGGGGGCTCCAAAATCACTGCTGATGGTGATTGCAGCCATGAAATTAAAAGACGCTTACTCCTTGGAAGAAAGGTTATGACCAACCTAGATAGCATATTTAAAAGCAGAGACATTACTTTGCCAACGAAAGTCCGTCTAGTCAAGGCTATGGTTTTTCCAGTGGTCATGTATGGATGTGAGAGTTGGACAGTGAAGAAAGCTGAGCGCTGCAGAATTGATGCTTTTGAACTGTGGTGTTGGAGAAATCTCTTGAGAGTCCCTTGGACTGCAAGGAGATCCAATCAATCCATCCTAAAGGAGATCAATCCTGGGTGTTCATTGGAAGGACTGATGTTGAAGCTGAAACTCCAATACTTTGGCCACCTCATGCAAAGAGTTGACTCATTGGAAAAGACCCTAATGCTGGGTAGGATTGGGGGCGGGAGGAGAAGGGGACGACAGAGGATGAGATGGTTGGATGGCATCACTGACTCGATGGACATGGGTTTGGGTAGACTCCGGGAGTTGGTGATGGACAGGGAGGCCTGGCATGCTGCAATTCATGGGGTCGCAAAGAGTTGGACACGACTGAGCGACTGAACTGAACTGAACTGAACATAGGTGAAGATTGTCCATGCTGTGTGTCTCAGTAGTTTGTCACTTTTCATTGCTGAGTAGTATTTACTCATATGGCTATACAGTTGATTCTCATTATTTGTGTGGTTATGTCTTTGAAGTTTCTGGGAACAGTGAATACTAAATCACTGCTGTAGGAGAAATGTTCCTGGGAACACTTATCACAAGATTTTCATCAACTGATGGGGACATAGTCTTGTTTTATGTTTGTTGGTATTCAAACACATCTTACTTAATAAGTATTATTTATCCATTAATATGGACACAGAGCCAACACCTGTAACTCATGCCTGAAAGAAGTTTTGTTGTTTTTTAGTTGGTCAGTCATGTCCAACTCTTATGAGACCCCATGGACTATATCCTGCCAGGCTCCTCTGTCCATGGGATTCTCCAGGCAAGAATACTGGAGTGGGTTGCTGTTTCCTTCTCCATTCCGACCCAAGGATGGAACCCACATCTCCTGCATTGGCAGGCAGATTCTTTACTACTGAACCAGCAGGGAAGCCCAAAAGAAGTTTGCCTAACACATTTGTGTGTGTGTGTGTGTTTATTCATTTAGTTTTGGTTGTGCTAGGTCTTCGTTGCTGGGTGCCAGCTTTCTCTAGTTGTAGTGAGCAGGCTTCTCATTGCCCTGGCTTTTCCTGTTGTGGAGCACAGGCTCTCGGCTGGAGGCCTCACTAGTTGTGGCTCAGGAGCTTAGTTGCTGTGCGGCATGTGGAATCTTCCCAGACCAGTGATGGAATCTGTGTCCCCTGCATTAGCAGGTGGACTCTTATCCACTACACTACCAGAGAAGTCCCTGGAATATGTATTTTGGGTAAAAAAGCTTGTTTAATGCTTATCTAAGCTCATTTTCTCTGTAAGACGTGTAACAGCTTTCTTACACTTAGCAACAGTAGGTAGGCACCTCAGCACTGTGCTTGGGAGTCATCTTTAAGAGCAAAATCACCAATAAAATGCCAAAAACATGCTGCTAATTAGACAGCAAAGAAGCCATTATTTATGTTGTAGGAGTTGCAACAAGAAGATGGGGATTTTGCTGTTTTCAACTTTAGTTGAAAACATGTGTTCCCTTGAAAGCTCTTGAAAATATTGATTTTGGAGCTACACAAAAGTTTTCATGAGTAGATGAATTCACAAATACAGAATGTGTGAATAATGAGGATTGACTATACCATTCTCTTGTTGATGGGTATTTGTTTTGTGTCACTTGATGTAATGAACTAAACTGCTATGAAATAGACACCTTTGTGAGGAAGTATTTTTTCATTTCTTAGGTAGATAACTGGGAGCCTAACTGCTGAGTCATAGACTAGGTGTATACTTAGTTTTAAGAAACTGACAACATTTTTCCTAATGAGTTTTGCTAGTATCCACTCCTTCCTACCTCTGAAGTGTCTGTTGGGCTCCTGTGGCCTTAACACTGGAGGGACATCTGGAGTAAATGAAGCGTGCCCTGAACTAGGGAAGTTGGTTTTGCAACAAGGGTTCCAAAAGAAGAGTCTAGTTTCCTTGGATTCTCTCCATTGCCAGCAGCCTTGCCTCATGCATCTCCAGCTGTCATGATAGGGGCCAACATGATCCAAGCTCAGAGGCTAAGAAGCAGATGCTGGGTCAAGGGTGTCCTGGGCAGCTGGTAGCACAGTTTCCCATGGGGGTGGGAACTTCTGGGATGTGTCTTTACTTCATGATGTGAGTACTGACTCCTCATATGTTAGTATCATTACTAAGAACTGCACACGATGAACATGGTAATGAAAATTTCCCACAGCTTCCTGTGGAAATCTATATGGCTGGCCCCCATATGATCTCATTCCAAGAGACTGTAAACTGATGCAACGTTTTAAGGGTGATTGAATAACAGCTAAGAAATGTAGCATAATTTAGGGAAGTATTACTGTGCAAAAGTACATGCTTACAGGTAAAGGTATTTATTGCAGCATCATTATATTCATGAAAAACTGGAGCAGATGCAATGTTCTTGAGCAGATAAGTAAATGGTGTTAAGTAAAGTAAATAAGTAAATGGCGGTTATTTTCAAAAGGTGAATATTTATTTAGTAATAACATGATGTGAGAGATATATGAGTGCTAATATGGAAAGGTTTAATACACCCACATACATAAACATATAACAAAGAAAGTAGCAAGACATTATGTCAACTAACAAGCAAGTAAAAGACCATCTAGAGATATGCATGTGTATGATAGAAAATTTCTCTGTGGATACAATAGAAGCTAATCATAGTATTTAAACATACGAGACGGATCAGGAGAACCCAGCTTTGGCGAGCAGGACGTTTGCATTTTGTTTTCTATTCCTCTGTAAATTTTTTTAACCAGGAGGTTTTTTTTTTAACTTTTTATTTTGTACTGATCACCGAGGAAGGCTTTCTTATCTCTCCTTGCTATTCTTTGGAACTCTGCATTCAAATGGGTATATTTTTTCTTTTCTCCTTTGACCTTTGCTTCTCTTCTTAGCTATTTGTAAGGCCTCCTCAGACAACCATTTTGCCTTTTTGCGTTTCTTTTTCTTGGGGATGGTCTTGATCCCTGCCTCCTGTACAATGTCACAAAACTCCATCCATAGTTCATCAGGCACTCTGCCTATCAGATCTAATCCTTTGAATCTATTTGTCGCTTCCACTGTATAATCATAACGGATTTGATTTAGGTCATAGCTGAGTGGTCTAGTGGTTTTCCCTACTTTCTTCAATTTAAGTCTGAATTTGGCAATAAGGAGTTCATGATCTGAGCCATATTCAGCTCCCGGTCTTGTTTTTGCTGACTGTATAGAGCTTCTCCATCTTTGGCTGCAAAGAATGTAATCAATCTGATTTTGGTATTGACCATCTGGTAATGTCCATGAGTAGAGTCTTCTCTTGTGTTGTTGGAAGAGGGTGTTTGCTAGGACCCATGCATTCTCTTGGCAGAAGAGATCTCTTCAAGAAAATTAGAGATACCAAGGGAACATTTCATGCAAAGATGGGCACAATAAAGGACAGAAATGGTATGGACCTAACAGAAGCAGAAGATATTAAGAAGAGGTGGCAAGAATACACATAAGAACCATACAAAAAGATCTTCATGACCCAGATGACCACGATGGTGTGATCGCTCACCTAGAGCCAGATATCCTGGAATGCAAGTGGGCCTTGGAGGTGATGGAATTCCAGTTGAGCTATTTCAAATCCTAAAAGATGATGCTGTGAAAGTGCTACACTCAATATGCAAGCAAATTTGGAAAACTTACCAGTGGCCACAGGGCTGGAAAAGGTCAGTTTTCATTCTAATCCCAAAGAAGGGCAATGCCAAAGAATGCTCAAACTACTGAACAATTGCACTCATATCACACACTAGCAAAGTAATGCTCAAAATTCTCAAAGCCAAGCTTCAACAGTACGTGAACCGTGAACTTCCAGATGTTCAAGCTGGATTTAGAAAAGGCAGAGGAACCAGAGATCAAATTGCCAACATCTGTTGGATCATCGAAAAGCAAGAGAGTTCCAGAAATACATCTGCTTCTGCTTTATTGACTACACCAAAGTCTTTGACTGTGTGGATCACAACAAAGTGTGGAAAATTCTTAAAGAGATGGGACTAACAGACCACCTTACCTGCCTCCTGAGAAATCTGTATGCAGGTCAGGAAGCAACAGTTAGAACTGGACATGGAACAACAGACTGGTTCCAAATTAGGAAAGGAATATGTCAAGGCTGTATATCGTCACTTTGCTTATTTAACTTATATGCAGAGTACATCATGAGAAACGCTGGACTGGATGAAGCACAAGCTAGAATCAAGATTGCCGGGAGAAATATCAATAAACCTCAGATATGCAGATGACACCACCCTTATGGCAGAAAGTGAAGAAGAACTAAAGAGCCTCTTGATGAAAGTGAAAGAGGAGAGTGAAAAAGTTGGCTTAAAACTCAACATTCAGAAAACTAAGATCATGGTATCCAGTCCCATCACTTCATGGCAAATAGATGGGAAAACAATGGAAACAGTGAGAGACTTTTATTTTTGGGGGCTCCAAATCACAGCAGATGGTGACTGCAGCCATGAAATTAAAAGATACTTGCTCCTTGGAAGAAAAGCTATGACCAACCTAGACAGCCTATTAAAAAGCAGAGACATTACTTTGCCAACAAAGGTCCATCTAGTCAAGGCTATGGTTTTTCCAGTAGTCATGTATGGATGTGAGAATTGGACTATAAAGAAAACTGAGTGCTGAAGAATGATGCCTTTGAACTGTGGTGCTGGAGAAGACTCTTGAGAGTCCCTTGAACTGCAAGGAGATCCAATCTATCAATCCTAAAGGAAATCAGTCCTGAATATTCATTGGAAGGACTGATGCTGAAGCTGAAACTGCAATACTTTGGCCACCTGATGCGAAGAACTGACTCATTTGAAAAGACCCTGATGCTGGGAAAGATTGAGGGCAGGAGGAGAAGGGGACAATAGAGGATGAGATGGTTGGATGGCATCACTGACTCAATGGACAGGAGTTTGAGTAGGCTCTAGGAGTTGGTAATGGACAGGGAGGCCTGGCATGCTTCAGTCCATGGGGTCACAAAGTGTTGGACATGACTGAGCAACTGAACTGAACTGATTTTGTATTGAGGTATAGTCAATTAACAATGTTGTGATAGTTTCAGGTTAACAGTGAAGGGACTCAGTCATATATATACATGTGTCCATTTTCCCCCAAACTCCCTTCCCATCCAGGCTGCCACATAACACTGAGCAGAGTTCCATGTGCTATACAGTAGGTCCTTCTTGGTTACCCATTTTAAATATAGCAGTCTGTACCTATCCATCCCCAACTCCCTAACTATCCCTTCCCACATCCTCCCCCCACCCCCAGAAACCATAAGTTCGTTCTCTTAAGTCAGTGAGTCTCTTTCTGTTTTGTAAGTAAGTTCATTTGTATAATTTCTTTTTAGATTCCACATATAAGGGATGTCATACAATACCCTTCTTCTCTAACTTACTTCACTCAGTATGACATGTCCAGGTATGTACATGTTGCTACAAATTTCATTCTTTTTAATGGCTGAGCACTATTCTATTGTACTGTACCACATATACCATTGTATATATGTAGCATATCTTTTTTTTATGCATTCCTCTGTTGATGGGCATTTAGGTTTCTTCCGTGTCTTGGCTATTGTAAACAGCGCTGTAATGAACACTGGGGTGCTGTATCCTATTGGATCATGTTTTTCTCTGGATATATGCCCAGCACTGGGATTGCAGGGTGATATGGTAGCTCTATTTTTAATTTTTTAAGGAACATCCATACTGTTCTTCATAGTGGCTGTATCAATTCACATTCCCACGATAAGTGTAGGAGGGTTCCTTTTCCCCACACCCTCACTAGCATTTATTTTTTGTGGATCTTTTGATAATGGCCGTTCTGACTGGTGTGAAGTGATAACTCATTGTAGTTTTAATTTGCATCTCTCTAATAATTAATGATGTTGAACATCTTTTCATATGCGTCTTGGCCATCTAAATGTCTTCTTTGGAGAAATGTCTATTTAGATCTTTTGCCCATTTGTTGGTTGGGTTGTTTGTTTTGATGGTATTAAGTACCATGAGCTGTTCTTAAATTTTGGAGACTAATCCCTTGTCAGTCACATATTTTGCAAATATTTTCTCCCAATCTGTGGATTGTCTTTTCATTTTGTTTATTGTTTCCTTTGCTGTGCAAAAGCCATTGAGTTTAAGTAGGGTCCATTTGTTTATTTTTGTTTTTGTTTCCATTATTTTGGGAGATTGACCTATATTTCTATTTTTGTGCCCATACCATACTGTTTTGATCATAGCTGTGTAGCATAGTCTGAAGTCAGGGAACTTGATTCCTCCAGCTCTCTCTCTCTCTTTTTTTTTTTTTATCAAGATAGCTTTGGTTATTCAGTGTCTTTCATGTCTCCATACAAATTTTAAGATTTTTTTGTTCTAGTTCTGTGAAAAATGGCATTGGTAATTTGATAGGAATTACATTGAATCTGTAGATTGACTTGGGTAATATAGTAATTTTGACAATGATGATTCTTCCAATCCATAAGCATGGAATATATTTCCATCTGTTTATGTCTCTTTGATTTCTTTCATCAGCATCTTAAAGTTTTCAGAGTGCAAGTCTTTTGTCTCCTTAGGTAGAATTATTCCTTTTCTACCTTAAATATTTTATTCTTCTCAATGTGATGGAAAATGTACTTGTCTTGAATTTCTCTTTCTGATCTTTCGTTCCTAGTGTATAGAAATGCAACAAATTTCTGAGTATTAATTTTCTAACCTGCAACGTTACCAAAGCCATTGATGAGTTCTATTAGTTTTCTGGTGGAATCTTTAGGATCTGCTATGTGTAGTATCATGTTATCTGCATGCATTCCAACTGTGATAGTGACTCAGTGACAGTGACAGTTTAACTTTTCTTTTCCAATTTGTATTTTTACTTCCTTTAACTTCTCTGATTGCTGTAACTAGGACTTCCAAACTGTGTTGAATAAAAGTTACCAGGAGTAGTTTTGAATGGAAGCTGTTTTTAACAAGGTAAATATAAATACTTTAAATGTTATTTTGCTATTTTATTTAGCATCCCAGACATCACCCTTACATACTATTTTTGGGGGTCGGTTCTGTATGTTTCTTCTTCATCCTTTACCTCTCACTTCAGGCAGGTCAGGAAAGTGCCCTGGTAGCATTTCAGCTCAGTTCAGTCGCTCAGTCGTGTCTGACTCTTTGTGACCCCATGGACTGCAGCACAGCAGGCCTCCCTGTCTTGGTACCTAGGGTAACAGATAGCTGAACAGCACAGTTGGAATGCACGCAGGTTAAAGAGACTGGAACCAGCTGTGGCGTTCACAGGCTGTAGGCTGGTGTGCATGGCAGTTTCTCCCTTGTGTTTCTGTCTTCCCAGGTTCCCGTAACTGTGGTCAGAGAGTATCTGGTAGGTGGAGTGCAGAGATCATCTGGAAAAAGATGGGATTCCTGGGGATTGGGATAAAGGAAAACTTTTGACAGAGGCTATTTGGTGGCTGTTGGGTTTTGATACGTTTTAGAGCCAGTTGAGGTGGCTTCTGTTTGTGGGTCACTAGGCTCCGCTGGGCTGAATGGAATCAGGGAGGCACAGAAGAGAGCAGGGTCTGGCTATTTTTTGACTGTTTTGATGGCAACCAGGACTTGGGGTCTGAGGGAAGGCCAGCTGGGTGTTGAGAAACTCCTTGCCTCAGAGATTTCAAGTTCGCCCATTTAGAACTTTTCCATGTTCTAAACTTGATTAGCCTCGAGAGGAAAAGGGAAAAGTTTCTCTGACTCTCCTTTCACTGCTTCTCTAGGGATTCTCTGAACTTGGGTGGTTTATTTCCTCGGTGAATAAGTCTCCTTGGGGACAAAAAGATGAAGAAAAGAAGGGGAGAGAGAGAGAGAGACAGAGACAGAGAGACATGGTGGGGCTCTCATAGCACTTTGATCATTGGACTTTCCTTTAAGCTGCTAGTGTGAGGTGTTCCCTCTTTCACTGAAAGTGAAGACAGCAGCTGCTTGCTCTGGCTCACAGACCGTGCTCAGCACTCATCAGGCAGGGGGTACCCAGGGCTGATCCTGGAGCCGTAGAACTTTGCAGTCCAGTTCCCTTCTCTGGAGGTGAGTGTCTGCCATGGGTTCCCCTCTGTGAAAGAGTGAGTGAGAGAAGATGAGGATAAGAAGTTCTAGGCTTTGCTACCATGTAGAAGAAAGACACGTGGGATGCAGAGAGTAGACTCAGGGAGCTGCGTGGTGAACCAGCTCTGCACCCACTGTTTCCTCTAGAGCAAAGAGCGCACGCAGCTGCTCTCAGTGCTGGTGACAGACAGCGCTGCCATTACCGAAGACCCTGCTCTCTGACTTCTCTGCTCTCTCTCTCACTGCTCCCCACTTCCTCCTGTTGTACACTTGCCATTCTGCAGGGGATCGCTAGTCAGAGAGGCCACAGATTGACCAGAGGAGTCCTCACCAAAGAGTGAAAGAGAGCCCTATCCTATAGTAAGAGGAACAGTAGGTCAGTATGGACATCCTTTTCCATGCATTAACCTGTTAGTGATTCATTCACTGATGTATTTGCTGCAGAAATATTAGAAGAGTACTTGTTCACTCTGTGTCAGACTCTGTTCTTAGCACTGGAGTTGTGATGATGAACAAGAAAGACAGACTCTTTCGAGGTAGTTCCATTTCAGCTACTGATGAGGGTTAATAAGAGAAAGATACAGTCTAAAGAGAGGACAGAGTATGAAGAAGCACATGTGTTTCTTGAGAGATTCAGTAAGTGCCCCCAGGGTTAGAGACATTTGAGAAATGAGCTGCATGTAGTGAACAAAGGAATCCAGTTATCCTAAGGAACTCAGGGCGATCCATTTTGGTGTTTTCTGACACTTTTCCTTACTTGTAGGACTCAGGAGATAATGGAGGACATAGATGAGCCGATATTCTCCAGGGACTTTTCCTCACTTCCTATGGTCCTCAGACCATAGCTGGTTGGAAATAGGGACACACTACACATTTGGAAGTTTCTTCCTAGAACTAGAAATTTGAGACACCAGAAGGCCGGTGGATGCTACCTCAAGTCAAAATTCTAGTTCCTGGTTCCAGATTATGCAGGATAGGTGGGAGTGATGAAGTTGGCAAGAAAAGTCCCAGCGTCTTCACTCCTCTTGTTCCCCTACACTCCTCTTGATGACAAGAGGAATCAGCATCTCAGAGCTGGAGGTCACAAACTGGGAGCTGCTGAGGCTTTTCCTGCTTGGAGGAGACACATTCACTGAAATGAGAAGTAGAAAGTGACTTCTCCCATAAGAATAAGGAAAAAGAAGTGGACGACTCACTCCAGGGAGCCTGCTGCCCAGAAGTCAGGAAAAGACTCAATAGTTTGTCTCAAAATAGCTCTTATCTTAATGACGTTGTCCTGACTGGACACCACCCCCCTGCCTGTCATCCTTCCCAAGAGGCAGAAATGATGATACAGATAGCTGAATAGAAAATGTTAAAGTGAAGATGAGGCAAATGAATCTGTGTTCAAAGGAAACAAGGAGAAGGAACCATGTCTCGGTGAGATTCACTGGGAATACTTTCTTGGAACTGTTGAGATGCAGCAGTTATTTCAGGGCATGGACGTAACAGGCCCAGAAGACAGATTAGGACACTCAGGATGGAAGGGGTCATGCTCTAAATGAGTATGTTATGGCCAGGGAAGTAGACAGGGTGGTCAGGGGTGGTGGCAGAATTGGAGGCAGATTGTCCAGTGAATTGAGAGACAAAGGTGATTCCTTTGGTTGGTGTGTTCTTATGCATAGAGTAATATTGGTGACTATTTCTTATCTTACTGGAGATACACACTTATCTTCATATATTACACATGCTTGTTATTGTGTCCGACTCTTTGTGACCCCATGGACTGTAGCCCGCCAGACTCCTCTGTCTGTGGGATTTCCCAGACAAGATACTGGAGTGAGCTGCCATTTTCTTCTCCAGGGCATCTTCCTGGATCCAGTAACTAACCCATGTGTCCTGCAATGGCACTCATATTCTTTACCACTGAACCACCAGGGAAGCCCACATATTGTTTATACAACACTTAACATCAACTTTGTACAGAGAATAGTGAAATATGAACCCGCCTGGTCATTCTGTGAAGCCTGAAAGAGCAAGAGATGATATTTTGTCAACCTGTGATTGTCTTTAGTGCTTTGAAATTAGCAGCATGTTGTCTTTCCTTTGCCCTCTAGATTTCAAAAAGAGCAGAAGCACCCAGCTAAATGTTGAAAAATTACTCTAGCACCAAGGAATTTTATTTCCTTGGCTTCCCTGGCTCTAAAGAACTGCGCAATATTCTCTTTGCCACCTTCTTTTTCTTCTACTCTGTGTCATTAATTGGAAACATGGTCATCATCTTTATGGTCTGTATTGATAAACGTCTTCAGTCACCCATGTATTTCTTCCTGGGTCACTTCTCTGTCCTAGAGATGCTGACCACAACTGTGACTGTCCCCTTGATGCTCTGGGGTCTGCTACTTCCTGGGATGCTGGTAGTATCTTTGACTGCATGCTGTATACAGCTGTATTTGTACCTGTCTTTGGGAATATCGGAGTTGTTATTATTCGCTGCCATGGCTGTGGACCGTTACGTAGCTGTCTGTAACCCTTTGCGGTACACCATCATTATGAACAGCCACACCTGTCTCTGGGTGGTAATTGCATCCTGGGCATTTGGCTTTCTGTTTCAAATCTGGCCAGTCTACACCATGTTTCATCTTCCTTTCTGCAAATCAAATGTGCTAGACCATTTTTACTGTGACGGAGGACAGCTGTTCAAACTATCATGTGATAAAGGCCGTATCACAGAGCTTATGCTTTTTTTAATGGCTATTTTTGTTCTTTTTGGTTCTTTGATGCCTACAATTATCTCCTACACATATATCATCTCCACCATCCTCAAGATCCCTTCAGGCTCTCGCCGCTGGAAAACCTTCTATACATGTGCCTCCCACTTCACCTGTGTCGTGATCGGCTACAGCAGCTCTCTGTTCCTCTTTGTGAAACCCAATCAAACACAGGCAGCTGAGTACAACAGAGTGGCATCACTGATGGTTTTAGTGGTGAACCCTTTTCTGAACCCTTTTATCTTCACCCTCCGGAATGACAAATTCACAGAGGTGTTTCGAGACGTCATGAAAAGCTGCTACCGACTCCTCAAGGATTAGCTGTGTCATAAGGACCACCATGGACTCATCATCAGACTCATCATATTGGGCCTGAGTAAGCTGAGAGCTCTGATTCAAATATGAAATAATCATTTTCATCATCAAGTAGTTTATGATCTACGATATGACTTTTAGCTTTTAATAATCACTTCCTTATTTTTCACTGGATATATTCATTTATACACATTATTTTAGTTAAAATACATCTCACAAAATAAATTTAATGCAACTTCTCTGGTGTTCCAGTGGTAAAGAATCCACTTGCCAATGCAGGGAAATAGGTTGGATCAATTGTCTGGAAAATGCAACATGCTGCAGGCAACTAAGCTTGTGTACCGCAACTACTGAAGCCCGTGCACCCTAGAGCCTGTGCTATGCAAAAGAGAAGCCATCACAATAAGAAGCCAGAGCCCCAACTAGAGAGAAGCCCTGCCTCACCCCAACTAGCAAAAGCCTGTGTGCAGCAAAAAGACCCAGCACAGCAAAAAAGTAATAATAAATAAAAATAAATACATAAAATTAAAAAAAAATTTAACTAAAAATATAAAACATGTTCATGGTTATTAAAAACAACACTGAGATATTTGAATAGGAAATGTGTAGAAAAGTGTCATTTATTCTGACATCTGACCTAAATGTTTGAATCTAGGTGCTGGGTCATCTTCTCCTATATTGTCCTGTGTTTCCTGGTTTTCTCAATGCCTCAGTTCCCCATATGATTTCCATGAGTGATGCCAAGTCCAACTTCAGGGTTTAACCTTTCCCTGAGGCTTCTGGCCCAAGGTGCAACAGTGATAGTGCCTTCCTGGAGACTTTCTCAACCAGCAGTTGTAAGAGGAATTCAGTCCTTACCAACATCAAGGTTGAATGTGTTAATACAGGCAAGTCTCTATCTATTACTCTAGAAGTTTGTGATAATATTTAGCTCTAGGAAATGGATCAGAAGACTCAAGCAGATGGGAAGAGGGACATTGACGTTCCATCATTCCATTTGATTTTTAACTATGACTTGTGCTCATTTTATGAAAAGTGGCAATTGTTTTTGCAAATGTAATAATAAATATTTCAGATGTGATTTTGCAATTTTACTCAGCATCTCAGCCATTCTCACTTTTATGTAGCACTTTTGGGATTAATTTAGAATATTTTTTAAACCTTTATCCCTCAATCCAAGCAGCTGAGGTTTTTGAGCAGGGCTCCAAAACCCAATCGCATTTGAAGACCTAGAGGGAAACGTATGGCTGAACAACCCCCACTTGGAATGCATGCAAGTTGGAGAAATGGGAATGGGCCATGGCATTAACGCATTGGTGGTAGAGTAGGTGGCAGATCCTCTCTGTTGATCTCTGATCAGGATCCATGAATATGACCAGAGGGTGTATGGTACAGAGAGGGCAGAGATCATCTGGGAAAGATGGGCTTCGTATAACCCTAGAGATGAAGAGAGAACTTGGACAGAAGTCCATTTGGCCACTAGGTTTGTGACAGCGTCTTGAATCCACTGGTGGGTTCACAGGTTGAGGGTGGCTTAGGCTCTGTAGGGCTCCATGTAGTCAGGGAGAAGCACACAGCAGCTGCATTGGCTGATTCTGACAGCTGGGAATGTGTGGTAGTGGGTAAGGAAGGGCCTGGGAGGGAGGCAGCCTGGGTGTTGAGAAGCTCCTGACTGGGAGCTTTCAGTTTTGCCCACTGCACAAAACATCCATGGTCTCCAACTTGATTAGCCTCAGGTGGGAAGAGTGGTAAGTTTTTCAGCTTTTCCTTCACCACATTCCTGGTGTGTCTCTGAACCTGTGCAAATTTTTTCCTCAGTGAATAACCATCCTTGAGGGTAGACAAGGAAGAGGGGGAAGAGGCAGAGAGAATCAGAGACAGGGAGGCAGCCAGATTCCTCTTAACACCATTGTTTTTGTACTTTAAATTTCTGCGCTTGGCTAGTTATTCCTCATTATGAGTGAAGACAACAGAATCAGGCTGTCTCCCAAGTATTGCCTTGTATTAGCCATGTAGTGGTGGTGGTTGATGCCTGAAGGGCAGGAGACCTTTAAGTCCTTCCCCTTCTCTTGAAATGAATGTCTCCCAAGCGATTCTCCTCTGTGAAGGGGAGAGTAGAAAAGCATCTCTTTGGGAAGCCTGAGCTGGGCTGCCTTCTCAAACAAGGAGTAAAGTGAGGCAGCTGCAGAGTAGATCAGCTGTCCTTCAGATCATCCCTCCATAACAAAGAGCAGGGTGAGGATGCACAGTGCTGGGTGTAGGCACAGCCCTCTGCCTGAGAGACTCATGACCCTGCTCCCTCTTCATTTCTTCTTTATACCACTTCTCATTTTGTAAAGGATCTGCAGCAAGAGAGATTACAAATTGACTCGACAATGCTTTAGAAAAGAGTAAGTGGAGGGAAACCTAGTCAGGTTGGACATTCTTTGTCTGTTGTATTTTTCTTTAATCTACTAATTGATATATTCATTGAATAGTATTTATAGAGTACACATTTTGTCATACTCTCTTCTTATCACTGGTTGTGATACTAGAATGCCAAAGAAGGTGCCTTCAAGGTGCTTAATTCTAATGTGGGATTTTGATGTTAAAATGATAAGTACAAATGTAATATGATTTGAGATATTGATGAAAGCCAGTAGAAAGAGAAATGCAGCTTAGAGAGTTTAGAGAACGAGATTCTGAGTGTATTTTTACACAAGCAATGAGTGTAAAAGTGGTCAATTAAGCAAAGGTATGCATCTAGTGAGCGAGGAGCCTGGCAACTAAGGAATATGGTACTATCTGGTTTGGCATTTTCCAGCATTTTTCTTACCCTAGGGCTCTGGACAAAATAGAAAAGTCATAGACAAGCAGATACGTTTTTGGAGACTTTACAAATTGCTCTATGAAGCTGAGATGATGGCAGTTTGGTCTGAGGGACAGACTATTTGAAGGTCTGGCTGCTTGCTGCAACTAGAGATTTGGGACCTCAGAACATAGAGGATGTTGTCTCTAAATTTCAGCTGCTTCTTTGTTTCGTTATCCCCAGATAGAGACTGTGTAGGATAGATGGGACATAAGGATGAAAGTCCCGATCCTCTTCATTTCTTGGGCCCTCTCGTCTCTCATGACACGTGATCACAAGTGGAAATATAATGTCAGAACTTAAGGTCATCAACTTGGAGCTGGCTAGGTTCTTCGTGCTTAGAGGAGGCACATTCACTAAAAGCACAGATGGAGGAAGACTTTTATCACAAGAATAAGGTTGAAGATAGTGGATAATCCACAGTAGGAAGCCAGCTCCCCAGAAATAAGGGAATGATTCAAAACTCTGTGTCAAATTGTCTTATGACAATTGTCAGGGGATGTTCAACTTTAAGGAATCCAATATGTTGTGCTTTTCTTCCTTTGTGTGCTATTTCTCAAGGATTCTCTGTTCCTTATCAGGTCCTATTCCAGGAATGAGTAGAGCTGCATGCAGTTCTCAGGACTGAGATCATGGGAAAGGGTACCTGCTTGGATCCCTTTCAGTAACTCCTTTCAGTGACTCTTTCCAGCGTCAGCGACCTTGTATGTATTAGACGATCCATTTTGTTGCAACTGATGGAATTTCATTCTTTGTAACGGCTGAGTAATCATTTTACTAAAGATACATAAGCCTGCATTTCTGCTAATAAAATACTCTTGCTCCACTAGAGACTTGGGTCCCCTGCGTCCTTCTTTCTGTCTTCATTCTCTTCGGAGCATGGAAACCTACCGAGCTCACTTTCTCGCCTGGGCTTTCAAGACCTCCTTGAGAGGACACCCTGTGCCTTTGTGAGTGGTGCAAGTCCTGTGCGTGGGCTTTATTGGTTTTCTATGTAACCCGAGAGATACTGCTCGCTCTCTCTCTCTCTCTTTCTTTTCATCAACTCCGGTCCACCAGGTCTCAGTCTGTAAAGAAGACCAACAGACAATGTCCTTGATAGGCGCAAATTCTCAACAACACCCCTAAAGTGATACATAAAACAGGTAACAACTTTAAAATGCATATAATCCAAATGAAGCCTGTGTTCAGTGGATACAAAGAAAAGAAGTAACCATGTCTGGGTGGGATTTGCAAGGCAAACTTTCTTTTGTTTTGTATGCATCATGGGGCTTGCAGGATCTCAGTTCCCCAACTGGAGATTGACCTGGAAACCCTAGCAGTGAAAGCTCTGAGCCCTAACCAGTGGACCAACAGAGATTCCCAGAAATATTTTCTTAAAACTGTTAATATACAGCAGTATTTTCAGGATGTAGACAAAACTGGCACAGAACATAGTTTACACCCAATTACAATACGGTGGTTTCCCTGATGATTTCAGTAGTTATTTCTTTTCTCAATCCTTCAACCTCCGAAGTGACAAAGTCATAGGAGCACATCAGGATGGAATGAAACTATGTTGCAGATGTCCATTTTAGGAGATATTTGCAAGATAATGGTCTTTACTTCCTCAACTCCTCCTCCTCACTGTCCTATAAAAGAACCTGTCATCAACACCCCTACAAAATGGTTGTTTTGAGACATTAGTCTGCCATCTTCTTGGTCAACCGGCTTTCCAAATAAAATCGTGCTCCTTGCCTCAATACCTCATTTCTTGGCTATGTTGACTAAAAAGATACACAACTTGAGAGTTGCCAGTGAGTTTTACTGGGGGCAAAATGAGGACTGAAGCCCGGGAGTCAGCACTTCAGATAGGCCTGAGAAACTGCTCCAAAGAGGCAGTGGGGAGGTCATTATATAAGATTTTGGTGAAGGGGCAGTTCAGTGCAATCAAATGTTTACTTTACAAAAGGTTTTTTGCTAGTCACGAGGATCTGATGTCACCATGAAGGATTTAGTGCTTTCCTAAATATGAAGAGATGCAAGGATTGGGATCTTGAAATTAGTTCCTGAAAATATCTATCTAAAGACTTGTTCCCTTGGGAAAATGCTGTTAGCCTTTGCCCTGCTTCATTTTGTACTCCAAGGCCAAACTTGTCTGTTACACACGGTATTTCTTGACCAGTCAATCAAAAAGAAAATCAACCCTGAATATTCATTGGAAGGGCTGATGCTGAAGCTGAAGCTCCAATATTTTGGCCATCTGATGCAAAGAGCCAACTCATTGGAAAGGACCCTGATGCTGGGAAAGATTGAAGGCAGGAGGAGAAGGGGATGACAGAGGATGAGATGGTTGGATGGCATCACTGACTCGATGGACATGAGTTTGAGCAAACTGTGGGAGATAGTGAAGGGATAGTGACAGCCAAAAGCTTGTAACTCATGCCTGAAGAATTTTACCAAACATGTATTTTAAATAATGAAGCTTGTATAATACTTATCTAAACTTATTTTCCCCATAAGGCACATAACAGCCTTCTTGCCCTTAGCACCAGGAGATAAGCATGTCAGCATAATGCTTCAGTTCAGTTCAGTCACTCAGTCATGTTCAAGCGTTTGCCACTCAATGGACTGCAGCACACACAGCTTCCCTGTCCATCAGCAACTCCCAGAACTTGCTCAAACTCATGTCCATCGAGTTGGTGATGCCATCCAACCATCTCATCCTCTGTCATCCCCTTCTCTTCCCGCCTTCAATCTTTCCCAGCATCAGGGTCCTGTCCAATGAGTCAGTTCTTTGCATCAGGTGGCCAAAGTACTGGAGTTTCAGCTTCAGCATCAGTCCTTCCAATGAATATTCAGGACTGATCTCCTTTAGGATGGACTGGTTTGATCTCCTTGTAGTCCAAGGGACTCTCAAGAGTCTCCTCCAACACCACAGTTCAAAAGCATCAATTCTTTGGTGCTCAGCTTTCTTTATGGCTCAACTCTCACATCCATACATGACTACTGGAAAAACCATATCTTTGACTAGATGGACCTTTGCTGGCAATGTAATGTCTCTGCTTTTTAATAGGCTGTCTAGGTTTGTTATAGCTTTTCTTCCAAGGAGCAAGTATCTTTTAATCTCATGGCTGTAGTCACCATCTGCAGTGATTTTGGAGTCCAAGAAAATAAAGTCTGTCACTGTTTCCATTGTTTTCCCATCTATTTGCCATGAAGTGATGGGACTGGATGCCATGATCTTCATTTTTTGAATGTTGAGTTTTAAGCCAACTTTTTCACTCTCCTCTTTCACTTTCATCAAGAGGCTCTTTAGTTCTTCACTTTCTGCCATAAAGGTGGTGTCATTTACATATCTGAGGTTTATTGATATTTCTCCCTGCATCTTGCTTCCAGCTTGTACTTCATCCAGTTCAGCATTTCGTATGATGTACTCTGCATATAAGTTAAATAAGCAGAGTGACAATATACAACCTTGATGTACTTCTTTCCCAATTTGGAACCAGTCCATTGTTCCATGTCCAGTTCTAACTGTTGCTTCTTGACTTACATACAGATTTCTCAGGAGGCAGATAAGGTGGTCTGGTATTCCCATATCTTTAAGAATTTTCCACAGTTTGCAAAAACATTATGCTTAAGAGTCATCAAATTGAACAATCTTAAAGGAAATCAACACTGAATACTCGTTGGAAAGACTGATGCTGAAGCTGAAGCTCCAATACTTTGGCCACCTGATGCAAACAGCTGACTCACTGGAAAAACACCTGATACTGGGAAAGATTGAAGACTGAAAGAGAAGAGGGTGACAGAGGATGATATGGTTGTATGGCATCACAGATTCAATGGACATGAATTTGAGCAAACTCCAGGAGATGGTGAGGGACATGGAAGCCTGGCATGCTGCAGTTCATGGGATCACAAAGAGTCAGACACATCTTGGCGACTGAAAAGCAACAATAGCTTAGGTAGCAAAATCACCAACGAAATACAAACAAATGTCAAAAACATGTTGCTAATTGGACAGCACGAAAGACATTTATTTACAGTATAGAAGCTGCAACAAGAGGCAGGGTTGTGCCTTCTTCAAGCTCAGTTGAGAACATGTACTCCAGGTGACTCCAGTTTTCTGCTATGAGCATACATGCCCATGTCGATTAATGACCTTGGAAATTGCTTGGAAATACTGATTTTGGAGCTACCCTTTTTTTTTTTGTGAGTAGATGAATGTGCAAATACAGAATATGTGAATAATGAAGATTGACACTACCATTCTTTTGTTGGGGCTATTTGTTTTGTGTCACTTGATGTAAGGAATTAAACTGCTAGGAACATCAGAACAGACATCTTTGTGAAGATGTATCTTTTCATTTCTTAGGTAAATTTCTGGGAGCAGAACTGCTGTGTCATAGTAGCTATATCCTTAGCTTTAAGAAACTGACAAAATTTTTCCTAATGGGTTTTGTTAGTGCACATTCCTTCCTACTTTTGAAGTGTCTGTTGGGCTCCTGTGGCCATAAACATCACTGTAGGGACATGTAGGGACAATGAACCATGTTCTGAATTAGGGAAGTTGGCTTTGCAATAAGGGCTCTGAGAGGAAACGTCTACCTACCTCACCTACCTCAGATTTCCTCATGTGGCAGTAGCCTTGCTTCACATACTACAAACAGTCTTGACAGGCACTGACGCGTTCGGAGCTCAGGGGCTGAGAGGCAGTAGCTGAGACAGCAGCGTCTTGGGCAGCTGTCATCACGGTTCCCATGGGGATGAGGAACCCTGGGATGTTTCCTCCCTTCATAATGTAGTTACTGTCTCCTTGTATGTTAGTATGATTACTGGGAAGGTCACATGGTGAACACGAGAATAAAAATTTCCTGCAGCTTCCTGTAGAAATCTGTCTGGGTGACCCCAATATAATCTCATTTCAAGATTATAAATTGGTACAACTTTTTGGAGGGTGATTGGAAAGCAGCTAAGAAATGTAATATGATTTAGAAGCTGTTACTGTATAAATGTACATGTTACAGGTGAAGGTATTTATAGAGATATGCGTGTGTATGATAGAAAATTTCTGTATGGACATAATAGAAATTAATCATAGTATTTAGATGTATGAGATGATCAGGAGAATCGTACATTGGTGAGAGGGAATTTGTTTTCTATTCCTCTGTAAAACTTTACTTTCTTACTAGGAGTTGTTTTAAATGGAAGTTGTTTTAATAAGGTAATTATAAATATTTAAAATGTTATTTTGCTATTTTATTTAGCAATCCAGCTGTCCTCACTTTTATATACTGTTAATATTTGGGGGATTTAGTCCTGTATATTGCTCCTTCTGCCTGTACCTCTCACTTCAGGCAGGTCAGGAAGGTGCCCTGGTAGCATTTGGCACCTAAGGGAATATATGAATGAGCAGCACAGTTGGAATATACGCAGGGTGGAGAGCCTGGAAGGGTATGTGGCGTTCACAGGCTGTGAGGTCAGGGTGCATGGCAGATCCTCCCTCCCCTTTCTCTCTTCCCGGGTTCCTGTAACTGTGGTCAGAGAGTATCTGGTAGGTGGAGTGCAGAGATCATCTGGAAAAGATGGGATTCCTGGGGATTGGGATGAAGGAAAACTTTTGACAGAGGCTATTTGGTGGCTGTTGGGGTTTGATACGTTTTAGAGCCAGTTGAGGTGGCTTCTGTTTGTGGGTCACTAGGCTCCGCTGGGCTGAATGGAATCAGGGAGGCACAGAAGAGAGCAGAGTCTGGCTATTTTTTGACTGTTTTGATGGCAACCAGGACTTGGGGTCTGAGGAAAGGCCAGCTGGGTGTTGAGAAACTCCTTGCCTCAGAGATTTCAAGTTCGCCCATTTAGAACTTTTCCATGTTCTAAACTTGATTAGCCTCGAGAGGAAAAGGGAAAAGTTTTTCTGACTCTCTTTCGCTACTTCTCTAGGGATTCTCTGAACTTGACAGATTTAGTTAATCAGTGAATCAGTCTCCCTGGGGACAGAGAAGCAAAGGAAAAATGGAGAGAGAGACACAGAGAACCATGGTCAGGCTCTCACAGCACTTTTATGACTAGACTTACCCCTAAGTTGCTGGTACGAGGTGTTCCCTCTTTCACTGAGAGTGGAGAGAGCAGTAGTTTTCTGTGGCCTGCAGGCCATGCTCAGCACTCATCACGTGAGGGGGCACCCAGGGCTGATCCCAGAGCCGTAGAACTTTACAGTCCAGTCCCCTTCTCTGAAGGTGAGTGTCTGCCATGGTTTCCCTCTGTGAAGGAGCTAGCAGGAGAGGAGAGGATAGGAAGTTCTGGGCTTTGTTACCATGTAGAAGACACCTGGAACATGAAGAATGGATTAAGGGAGCTGCATGGTGAACCCGCTTCCTTCAGAGCAGAAAGCACATTTTGCTGTTCTGAGTGCTGGTGACAGACACAGCTCTCTGTCATTACCTGAGACCCTGCTCTCCCATCTCTCCCTATCTCTTTTGTGTATGCTTCCTATTCTGTAGGGGATCCCCAGGAAGAGAGGCCACAGATGGACCAGACAAGTCCTCTGTAAAGAGTGAAAGAGAGTCTTGTCCTGTACGCAGAAGGAAAAGCAGGTCAGGATGGATACTCTTTGTTCATTCGTTGATCTGTTTGTGATTCATTCACTGATTTATTTACTGAGTAAACATTAAAAGAGTACATGTTTACTCTGTGTAATACTTTGTTCTTGGCACCAGAGGTGTGACGATGAATGAAAAAGACAAGGTTCCTTGAGGTACTTCAATTTCAGCTCCTGATGAGAGCTAATAGGCAGAAAATACAGCCTAAAGAGAGTACAGAGTGTGAAGAGGCACATGTGTAGCTTTAGAGATTCTGGAAGTGCCCCAGGGTTATAGACATTTGAGCAATCAGCTATATGTGGTGAGGGAAGGAATCCAGTTAATCTAAGGACCTCAGAGTGACCCATTTTGATGTTTCTGACACTTTTCCTTGTAGGACTCAGGAGACTATTGAGGACATAAATGAGTAAATATTCTCTGGGGACTTCTGATACTTCCCCAGATTCCTAGGTCCATCGCTGGTTGAACACAGGGACACATTTCCCATTTGGAAATCTCTTCTTCCTAGAACTAGAAATTTGAAACCCCAGACAAGCAGAGCATGCTACCTTATATCATAGCTACTTCCTAGTTCCTGGTTCCAGACTTTGCAGTAGGAATGGGAGTGATGGAAGTTGGCAAGGAGAGTCCCAGTGTCTTCACTTCTCCTGTTCCCCAAAACTCTGCAGTCCCCTGGTGACCAGAGGTATCATCATCTCTGAGCTAGAAGTCACAAAGTCAGAGCTACTGAGGCTTCTCCTATTGAGGGGGCACATTCACTGTAATGAGCAGAAGGAAGTGACTTTTACCATAAGAATAAGGAGGAAAAATTGGGCAGTCAACTCCAGGAAACCAGCTTCCAGAAGTCCAGAAAAGACTCAATAGTTTGTTTCAAAATAGCTCTTATCTTATGACATCATTCTGAGTGGACCCCGTCCGCCTACCTGTTGTCCTTCCCAGGAAGAATGATGATATAGATAACTGAATTGAAAACTTCAAAGTGAAGATGAGGCAAATGAATCTGTGTTCAAACAAGGAGAAGGAACCATGTCTCCGTGAGATTCACTAGGAATACTTTCTTGGAACTGTTGAGAGGCAGAAGTTATTTCAGGACATGGACATAACAGGCTCAGAAGACAGATTACGACACTCAGGACGGAAAGGGTCAGGCTCTGAATGAGTATGTTGTGGCCAGGGAAGTCAATAAGGTGGTCAAGGAAGGGTGGAGGCAGAATGTCTAGTGAATTGAGAGACAAGGGTGATTCCTGGGGTGGGTGTGATTTTATGCATAGAGTGGTATCGGTGATTATTTCTTACTTAACTGGACATGCCCACTTATCTTCATATATTATGCATGTTGTTCATAAAACACTTCACATCAACTTTTTACAGGAAACAGTGAAATGTGGACCCTGCTGCCCATACTATGGAGCCTGAGAGCAGGAGGGAATATTTGTCAAACTGTGAATGTCTTTAGTGATTTGAAATTAACGGCATGTTGTCTTTCCTTTGCCTTCTGGATTTCAAAAACAGCAAAAGCACACAGCTAAATGTTGAAAAATTACTCTAGTGTCACTGAATTTTATCTCCTTGGCTTCCCTGGCTCTAAAGAACTATGCAATATTCTATTTGCCACCTTCTTTTTCTTCTACTCTGTGACATTAATTGGAAACATGGTCATCATCTTGACAGTCTGTGTTGATAAACGTCTGCAGACCCCCATGTATTTCTTCCTGGGTCACCTCTCTGTCCTAGAGATTCTGATCACATCTGTGGCTGTCCCTCTGATGCTCTGGGATCTCCTTCTTCCTGGGATGCAGACAGTATCTTTGAGTGCCTGTTGTGTACAACTGTATTTGTACCTGTCTTTGGGAACGTCGGAGTTGTTATTAGTAGGAGTGATGGCTGTGGACCGTTATGTGGCTGTCTGTAACCCTATGAGATACACCATCATTATGAACAGCCACACCTGTCTCTGGGTGGTAATTGTGTCCTGGGTATTTGGCTTCCTGTTTCAAATCTGGCCGGTCTATGCCACGTTTCATCTTCCTTTCTGCAAATCAAATGTGCTAGGCCATTTTTACTGTGACCAAGGACAGCTGTTCAAACTATCCTGTGATAACAGTCTTTTCACAGAGTTTATTCTGTTTTTAATGGCTGTTTTCATTATTGTTAGTTTGATGATCCCTACAATTATCTCCTACACCTGCATCGTCTCCACCATCCTCAAGATCCCCTCAGGCTCTGGCCGCAGGAAAGCCTTCTCTACGTGTGCCTCCCACTTCACCTTTGGTGTCATCGGCTATGGCAGCTGCTTGTTCCTGTTTGTGAAACCCAAGCAAACGCAGGCTGCTGAGTACAACAGGGTAGCATCACTGATGGTTTTAGTGGTGAACCCTTTTCTGAACCCTTTTATCTTCACCCTCCGGAATGACAAATTCATAGAGGCCTTTCGAAATGTCATGAAACGCTGCTGTCAACTCCTGAAGGATTAGCTGTGTCCTGAGGACCACAGTGGACTCGTTACCTTGGGCCTCAGTAAGCTGAAAGCACTGATTAAAATCTGAAATAATCATTTTCATCTGAAAACTGTTTGTGATCTACAAGGTAACTTTTAAATCCTGACATTGCTTCAGTTGAAAAGTGAGTCATTCCTATATGGTAGACTGTTATTTTTTAAGTGCTTATATTCATTAATACATATTACTGTAGTTAAAATGCTTCTTACAAAATAAATATAAGAACTGTAAATATACAAGTTATTAAAAAACACTGAGATGTTTGAAAGGGAAAAGTGTAGAAAATGTTGTTCATTGTCTTACAGCTGACCTAAATGTTTGATTCTAGGTGCTGGGTCATCCTCACCTATATTGTTCTGTGGTTTTCTGGTTTGCTCACTGCCAGAAGTTCCCTGTATTACTTCCATGAGTGATAGCAAGTCCAGCTTCAGGGATCAACATTACTGAGGCTTCTGCTCCAAGGTTTAACAGTGACAGTGACTTCCTGTAGATTATCTCGACCAACAATTGTGTTCATCGTCTCTTGGCACTTTCTTCCCTCCTTCCTCTCTGTAGCTCTCTTTCTGTGGTTCCAGGTCTTTGATTCATTCCTGGGTTCTTCTTTTCCTTTCCCCCTCACACACCCCAAGTTTACCACAATATTTTCCAGCTTCCCACAAATTTGTTCTTCTACCTTCTCTCCAGCATTGCCATTCTCATCATTCCTCTAATCAGCACCCTGGTTCCTAACTGATCCCCTGTTTCTTATGTCATTAGCACAATTTTATTAGCATCTTTTTTACAGCATCTTTGTAATAACAAAATATTGATAACTGATATCAATAGTGACTGGTTAAATAAATTATGTTTCATCTGTATAATAAAATATCTAGCTATAGAAACATTAAAGAAGCTCTTAAATAATTAAAAACAATCTTCAGTCTATATTGTTAAGTGAGAAAAGTAAAGTACATTGAATTTATTATTCATCCTTTTGTGTTAGGAAGGAATAGAAATGCATATAAATTCATATTTGCTTATATTTTCATATGGGCATCATCAGAAAAATCTAATAGGTGGTTTCCAGTGGGAATATAGTAGTGAGAATTGGCAGATAGAATGAGGAGGGGATCAAGACTTTTCACTCTATGCCCTTCAATATTCTTGTTATTATTTTTGTAGCCATACATATGTATGCCTATGAAAAAGTTAATAATTGCATTTCTCTTATGTCTTAAGACATGTACTAATTCAATTTCTCACCCTTTTATGGGTGCACATACTTGTGTAAGTATACCCCCCCATAGGAATTGTACATTTTAAATGTGTGAGCTTTATGGTATGTGAATTATATCTTTTTAAAGTTGGCAAAAAAATTGTACATTAGATGGTGGAAAAGTACTATGAAGAAAAGTGAAATAGGAATGAAAGGAACTATCTGTTGGGAGAGTGCTGAAATTTTAAATAAGGTTGTTAGGAAAAGTTTGAAAGAGGTGAAGTAGTGAGTCATGTAGACATTAGTTAAAGAACATTCCAAGCATGCAGGCATGCAGGCATGCAGAAGGAACCCAAGGAAGGCATAAGCAACATGCTGGAGTGGAGTAAGCCATGATGAGTAAGAGAAGATGAAATAAGAGAGGTAATTGAGATTTAGATTATGTAGAGCCTTGTAAGGCTTTTAAAGACGTTTGCTTTTTTTTAGGGGTGAAGGGGAAAACTATTGCAGGGTATTGAAGAACAGTGACAGAATCTGCCTAATATTTTAACAAGATTATTCTGACTCCTGGGTAGGCAGTCGATTGAAGGACAGTAAGAAAGAAGGAGGGAGATCCATTAACTTTTGCTGTATAAGACACACATACAAAGCTCCAAAGATGTCAACAGTAAGCTTTTATTTTCATACATTAGGGTTTCTGCTTATCAAGGCTCGGCTTAGCTGGTGGCTCTGCTAATCAGGAGGGCTTATCTATGAGTCTGAGCATTGGATGGTAGTCAGCTGGTCTAGGCTGGGTCTCCATTGATGTTGCAGCTGCGGTATCTTTCCTCTCTCTGGGCCCAGCAGACTCACCTGGGCATGTTTTTCCTATAATGATGGCAGAACGCAAGAAAACCCAGATGAAAACACTAGCGGCCTCTTAGGACCTGGGCTCAGATCTGGCATACTGAATCTGCAGTCTCGTTGTACTGGTCGAAGCCAGTTACGTGGAAAAAAATCCGGAATCAAGGTGTGGATAATATGCTGCCGGAGGACATTAGGCCAGGCAGAGGTTTACCCAGATGTCCTAACGTTTCTCTTGGCTTGACTAAACTTAAGCTGGGCTTATTCCTGACTCTAGGCCCCTGACATTTGCATTAGAACACTTGCAATTGTAAAATCTTTTTCTATTCCTTTGAGATGTAAACTTTTTAAAAAACCTGCTTCCAGTTTCACATCCCAAGGAGGATTTTCTTGGGACTTGGGAGCCATACCTTTGAAATATAATCATCAAGGAAGAAAGTGCCCTTATTCCCAGTCTCTGTGGGAGGGGATGAGCCTGACTTTGGTGGATACCAGATAGCACGCAGGATGGACTCATCACAGAAAAACACCTTTACAGACTCAGGAAAACTCAATGTGCTCAACATCTCCTATTGATCAACCTCTCCCGGCTAACGTCCTTCAGTACTTTTCCAGTAGTTCATTTCTATGATTAAAAACTCTCCCACTCTTTGAGTGAAGATAAGTGCAGGCATGAGTTCCCTTTCCTGTTGTGATAACCTTGAATAGTCTTCTTTGCCTGTTTAACATTGTCCAGGGCAAGTTTTGCTTTGACAGGGATGAAGAGAATGATTATTTTAGATGATTGTTTAATTAGTCATAGAGACCTTTACAATAACCTAGGCAACAGGTGATAATCATTTGGATCAAGGTAATGGCAGTAAAGTCTGTTTCTAAAGACTATATTTTATACATAACTAATCTAATATAATATCATCTTATTTACTTCAAACTATAGACAACAGCATTTGTTTGGATTTGATATGAAAAAAGAGATGAGTTAGTGACTATACATTTTTTTGGGGGGGGTGTCTAAAAAATTAGAAGGATAAAATTGTATTAACTGAGGTGAAATTCTGTTGACTGAGATGGTACCATAGAATGAGCCAGTTTGGGGGGAATATCAAGAGCTCAGTTATGAACAAATTAAGTGTGAGATGTCTAATATTAAATGTCTAAGAGAACATGTTGAGGAGACAGACATAAAACCCTGGAGTTCAGGGAATTTCAGGCTGGATACATAAATTTGAGAGTGAATGTTCAGTTCAGTTCTGTTGCTTAGTCATGTCTGACTCTTTGCTACCTCATGGACTGTAGCACATCAGGCTTCCTTGTCCATCACCAATTCTGGGAGCTTGCTGAAACTCATGTCCATTGAGTCAGTGATGCCATCCAACCATCTCATCCTCTGTCGTCCCCTTCTCCTGCCTTCAGTCTTGCCCAGCATCAGAGTCTCTTCCAATGAGTCAGTTCTTCACATCAGGTGGCCGAAGTTTTGGAGTTTCAGCTTCAACATCAGTCCTTCCAATGAATATTCAGGGCTGATTTCCTTTAGGATTGACTGGTTTGATCTCCTTGTTGTCCAAGGGACTCTCAAGAGTCTTCTCCAGCACCACAGTTCAAAAGCATCAATTCTTTGGTGAACCCAGGGATGGAACCCAGGTCTTCTGCATTGCAGGTGAATTCTTTAACAGCTGAGCCACAAGGGAAGTCCAAGAATACTATCTCTTCTCCAGTGGATCTTCCTGATCCAGGAATTGAACCGGGGTCTCTTGCACTGCAGGCAGGTTCTTTACCAACTGAGCTATCAGGGAAGCCCAAGAGTGAGTGTAGGTGGTATTTAAAGCTATGAGAGAATAGCATTGAAACATGTGTATTATCATATGTGAAACAGAATGCTATTCCAGGTTTGATGCATGAGGCAAATGCTCAGGGCTACTGCAATGGGATGACCCAGAGGGATGGGATGGGGAGGGGGGTGGGAGGGGGGTTCAGGATGGGGAACACATATACACCCATGGCTGTTTCATGTCAATGTATGGCAAAAACCACTACAATATTGTGAAGTAATTAGCCCCCAACTAAAATAAATAAATTAATAAAAAAAGATAAAGCTGTGAGAATAACTGATTGATCAAGGGATAAATCACAGACTAAAGAGGATAATAATGCATATGACTGGGCCCTGAGTTTTCAATATTCAGGGGCCAACTAATGAATAGGAGTCAGTGAGGGAGACTAGGTAATGGCCGACACAATGAGAGGTAAACTGGAAGAGTGGCATCTTGATATACTAGGTCATGTGGTCCTGAGAGGTCAAGTGAGATGACCACTGGATTTCACTGTGTGTAGGTTATTGATGACTTTGATGATCTCACAAGAGAAGTTCTCATAACACTTTCTTGATAGCTCTAAGACTCAGGGAACATCATAAAAATCCTCTGTATCTTCAGCTTCTTCTTTCAATGTTACACAGGTCTTTGTGCTGCACTTGAAACATACTTCCTCTAAGGACCCTGTGCACCCAGAGGTCCCATGAGGTCATATGTACATAGAAGAAGACCTTGCATGTACCAAAGGTGGGGATGCCTTGTAAATGAAGCATTGTGATTGAGTCAGTTCTTTGTACCTGCAGTTGAGAGACACTGACCATGAACTGTAGCTTTAGAGATATTCAAATACCTCTGCTGCCTCAGACTCATGACTGGTAGTGAAGATGGTCAGAAGGAAGCCCACTGCAGGAGACTTTGGTGAATCCTAAATCACCATGTCATTCAGAGGTGAGGGGATAGTAGAGGAGAGCTAAGACTTCTACTGCACTATTACTTGGTCTGTGCTGCGGGAGGCTCAGGGGGTGCAGTAGGACTAACCAGAAGACAAAGGCTCTGGAAGTGGGGGGTTGGCAGCAGGGACAATGGGCAAAGGCTCCCCATCCCTGATGCCTTTAGTCATCCATCCATCCATGTTGATTTGTCAACATTGAGGACAAGAGGATCGGTGAGTTTAGTCTTGGGACCCATAGGTCACACAGAGAGGAAGAGAAATTTGTGCATAAGCCAGAGACAAGGAAAACATGGCATTGATGTCCAGGGGGCCACAGAAATTTTGAGCCACCTTTCCCTGACATGGGCAGGTTTTTATTCCCATATTGTGAAGGAGTAAACAGGTTCTGAGAAATGGCGTCTTGCCTACATTCAGCTTCTTGCAAATTAAAGAGCCACTTCTCGGATGAAGATCTCAACTTCAAATCTTCCTCATTGTGTACTGCTGTTGAAATACACACACAGTGTGGATATTATTTCATATACATCTAAAAGAGTTTTGTGAGCCAGGTATTACTGCTCCATGCTATAGGTAAGCGAATCAAGGCACAGAAAGAGTAAGAAATCCATATGGATTCACATATCATATTGGACGCACAATCAAAACTCTAATCCAATAGTTTATTAAATTTCCATTGCTTTTAAAAAAAATAATACCACTGCTTCCCAATAAGGCTACAGTTGCTTACCCTTCTAAGGATTCGGCAACCCTCCCCCCATTCTCCAGTGAAAGTGAAAGTCACTCGGTTGTGTCTGACTCTTTGGGACCCCATGGACTGTAGCCTGCCAGGCTCCTCTGTCCATGGAATTCTTCAGGTAAGAATACTGGAGTGGGTTGCCATTTCCTTCTCCAGGGGATCTTCCTGACCCAGGGACCGAACCTGGGTCTCGTAAATTGCAGGTAGATTCTTTACTGCCTGAACCACCAGGGAAGCCCATTCTCCAGTAATGAACTTAAACCTAAGTCCACATATTTGCTCCCAGCTCCCCTCACCAACAGCCCCACCCCAGCTCCCTGTGGTTAGAACATGTGTGGAAGTACTGGCTCCTCTTGGGGAAAAATTGAGCCGCCCACCAGGCAAACCACTCAGTGTCTACATTTCCTGACTATAAAAGTCTGCAACTCATTCTGTCATAAAACAGGAAGTGTGGCAACCTCAGTTCTCCCTTTGCCAAACAGAAGGGTTGTGGTTTTCCTTTGCTGTCTGAATCCCAGGGCTTACCTTAGCTCAGAATTCTGTTCATTCTTTTCTTTACCACACTTTCAGCGCCCCCGCCTTCCTTCCCTGTAGCACTTGCTTGTCACTGACACCATCAGAGAGCTTGTATCTCCATTGAGTTCTAATATCATTCCACCATCCACTCCACCAAGATGCAAATTGTTGGGCTGACCAAACATTCATTTGGGATAAACCCTGAATGAAAACTTTTTGGCCAGCCCAATGCTTCTAATAACCTCCTTAAAGCAAGTTTTAACACATAATGTATTAATCTCATTTTTAAACATTGTAAGTGGCCATGCTAATTAACCCAAATTGGGAAGCCTAGGAATATAGAAACAGAGCTTAGTGTTGTATAAAATATAAAACGGTCATCAATTTAATTTGACATACATAAAGTGATGTTCACAATCATTGTAGTACATTTTTATTAGACATAAATGGTGATCTCTTTACTTGGGTGACTATAATTTCTAGTAGTTTTATACAGACTTCCCTTATGGCTTCAGTCAGTCAGTTCAGTCACTCAGTCGTGTCTGACTCTTTGCGACCCCATGGGCTGCAGCACGCCAGGCTTCCCTGTCCATCACGAACTCCCAGAGCCTGCTGAAACTCATGTCCATCGAATCAGTGATGCCATCCAACCATCTCATCCTCTCTCACCCCCTTCTCCTCCTGCCTTCAATCTTTCCCAGCATCAGGGTCTTTTCCAATGAGTCTATTCTTATGGCTTAATTCTTGTTAAACTAAAACACGTACATATTTCTTTTCTCTTTTCCATGTACTGAGGAGGGTCTGTAGCTGATGTCTTCCTGCAAGTACAGAGGACAGACAGGATGCCCACAAGACTTATCTACCTTTTTCTTGCCTTTCTTTCAGTATGGCCAAATGAACTCTTTTTCGTCCTGCACATGGTTTTCCTGTGTCCCTGGTGTTCCCTTTCTGCCACATTTCCACAACTGGCATCCAGCCAGTGTCTCATTGAGAGTCCAGCAGTCCTCCTCTTTTTCTGCTCTGTGGTCAGCTGGACCAGTCCTGGGTCAGTCTGGTACCAACCAGTGCTGGTGTCTTTGGGGTCAGTAGATTGTACCTGGCAGCACGATCTCTCTAGAACTGCAGGCAGGAATGTATTATGACTACTGGGACCCAAGGAACTATACCAGATTCTTAATATATACTCAACAAACAGAGTCAGGTCATCAAAACCCATTAAAATGGAGATTCAGGCCAAGATCAAGGAAATATTTAGCATGTTTCTTTAGGACTTTGCTGAAGAACAGAGACTCAGTTTTCTGAAGTGTGGTCATCTTGGGTGTTAGGTAGTCTTCAGAGAGGTTTCCTAGCAGATTCCTGCCCTGCCCAGCCCCTTCTCCATTCCCATGAACAGTGCTGTCTCTGGTCCTAGCTTAGCTCTCAAGCCCATTCCTAGGCCTGGCCTCAAAGCAGATTGAAGGGGGCCTCTGCTGTCCCTCCCCAGGCAGGCTGGAGGGTATGAGAACAGGGGTCTCTTGGGAAGAAAAGTGAGCTCCAGAAGCTGAGTTTATCCCTATTCGACTCTTGCTATTCTTTAAATAACGTTCACACCTGCTCAGTCTGTAGTTTCTCCCTGGTAGTATGGTCAGGTGCTCTGAGGACAAAACAGAGCCTTTTGATCAGTCAGAAATCCTTGGTTCTATAGAAGCAGATCTCATCTCTGTATCAACCAGTTGTCTCCATCAAACTGAGTCTGTCTCCTGGTGATATTAATAATATCCAGTCCCCCAAAGTGGAATGCAGAAGCTGATTTCCCCCAATGGCCAAGGACCTCTACTAGTAGACAGATGGATAAAGAGATCATTTGATCAGTTGACCCATGCAGATCCAAAGCCATGGGTGTGACTCTCACAGGAAATAAGGTCTCAGGGAATTGCTGACTCAGAATGAGGAGTTTGCCTCAGCTGTGTGTCTGCAAGTATATTTGTGGAGGGCCTGGTGCTTTGGCACTGAGGAGCTATTAGGGGGTTCTCCAATGACCTGTGGAAGAGAGACGTAGGCATTTGATGTTCTGTATCTCCTGGATCAGTCCCAATTGCCAATATGCTCTTTTGCTGTCTCTGGAGTATATTTGTTGTTCTTGTCAGAGGCCACGGAGAACTGCGTCATTGGGCCCTCTTCTCACAGATCCAGCGGTAGGTGACGTTACAAGAAACAGCATCATATGTCTTTGTTAGGCCTATGGTCACACAGTGGAAATTCTGACCCTGATTGGTAACGCTAGTTGGGAAAAGAAAGCATGGTTAAGGCCCATCATTTCAGCCTTTCCTTTTCCTGGTTCTGGTACCCCCTCAGCATCCCCACAGAGAAGGAAATGGCAACCCACTCCAGTATTCTTGCCTAGAGAATCCCATGGACAGAGGAGCCTGGTGGGCTGCTGCCCATAGCGTCGCACAGAGTCGGACACGACTGAAGCACCTTAGTTAGCATGCATGCATGCATTGGAGAAGGAAATGGCAACCCACTCCAGTGTTCTTGTCTGGAGAATCCCAGGGACAGAGGAGCCTGGTGGGCTGCCATCTATGGGGCTGCACAGAGTTGGACACGACTGAAGTGACTTAGCAGCAGCAGCAGCATCCCCAAATCCACCTCAAAAACTAATGCTTTCCTGTCATCTCTTCTGTGAGCTTTTACGGACTCATTGTCTTGGATTAACCCACTCTGTTTGGTTAGAAACACCTCATGGGTTGTTCGTCTCCTTTTCTCCCAGACATAATGTTTTAGTGCTGGAGGTCCTATGTTTTCAACAGGAGGCCCAAGAGGAGAAAGAGGAAGGAGATTTCTCTTCCTTTCCTGGACACCAGCTGGCTTTATGAAAAACTTGGTTGGTCTCTTCATACCTGTTTTAACTGTCTTTCAGTCTGACTGGAAAGAGTCTGGTTTCATGGGAAGGTCATAAGTTTTGGAGCCAAGTGGATGCAGGGTCGAACTGCAGCTCTACCACACCCTGGCTTTGTGATATTCAACACATTTCTAAGCCTCTCATCCTCAATTCATCTGTCTGTTAAGTGGGAATCAATAAAGGCTTTTCCTAATAGTATCATTGCGAATACTACCAGGAATGATGTGTAAAGTGCTTAGCAAGGGCCTGAATGAATGTTAACTTACTCCTCTCTGTGAGAGGCTGGTTACAGTCTGGGGAACTGACTTGCTGTCTATCTGACTCACCATTTTCATAGGCCCGCTGGGAGTGTCATGTTCCCCACCATGGCTGTGTCCATGGAATGATACATAGGACATAGCTCTTGGGAGTTAAAGTTTAATAGCTTTAAGGCATAGACAAGTTGTTTATAATAACCTTTCTTTAGATAGAGAAGCCACATCTGGGGAACTTGTAAGAACTTAGTTAAAAAAATGTGATTTCTAGGTTAAAAGATACCTATGTGATGTATCAAACTTGATATGTATGTGGATTTGTTTGGATCTTGATTTGAACAAAATAATTTGTTGAATGAACAGTTCTCTCTACTCAGAAATATTTGATATTTTCCATAATACAAAATGTACCCAAAAAATGTGTCTCTGGAGATAAGTGGGTTGGAATAAAGGAGAGGAAGAGAACGTGCAGCTAAGTCTCAGCCTTTGTGCTATTCCAGGGCAAACCCACTAAGTCTTGGGTCTGGTCTCTAGACGCAGCTAAGATCCCAGAAAACTGTGAGATGTTCACGTACTTGCCATTAAACTCAGCGTTGTTGATCCAGTGCCACATTTTCTCTACAGGCCGATATAATAAGCCAATAAAATACTTCTCAGCACCAGTTATGTCCTGGAGAAATTTCTAGAAATTAAAAAGAGATAAAACAATCAGCAAAAAGTTCTTTCCTGCTGCTTCCTTTGTGCCAGTGGACTCATGATTATATCTGATTCTGGAAACAAGTAAAGAACTCCAGGGCTGGTTATCCCTGGCACTGCCCATCAGCCCTAGAGAAGTGATTCTCATTTTACCCAGAGCATCAAAATCATGAGGAGGTCTTGTTAAAACATAGATTGCTGGGCTCTGGTTTAGTAAGTCTGGTGTAAGGGACCAAGAATTTGCATTCCTAACAAACTCCCGGGTGATGCTGATGCTTTGAAAATGAAGGAGGAGGCTACTATACCATCTAAAAAAGGGTAATTTCAAATACACCTTTCTTTGATCTACTCTGCATAGGATTGTTTTCATTGCCAGAAGTTTTACATTCCAAATAAGACTGGATCATCTTGGAGAAGGAAATGGCAACCCACTCCAGTATTCTTGCCTGGAGAATCCTGTGGACAGAGGAGCCTGGTGGGCTGCCGTCTATGGGGTTGCACAGAGTCGGACACGACTGAAGCAACTTAGCAGCAGCAGCAGCAAGACTGGATCAAGTAAATCCCTTGAATACTTGGCAAGGGAAAACAGGGAGATTTAAAAGTGTGTTGCCAAAGCAGATAATGCCACAGGAAATAATCAGTTGCCAACAAAGGTCTGCCTAGTCAAGGCTATGGTTTTTCCAGTAGTCACGTATGGATGTGAGAGTTGGACTATAAAGAAAGCTGAGCGCCGAAGGATTGATGCTTTTGAACTGTGGTGTTGGAGAAGACTCTTGCGAGTCCCTTGGACTGCAAGGAGATCCAACCAGTCCATCCTAAAGGAGATAAGTCCTGAGTGTTCATTGGAAGGACTGATGTTGAAGCTGAAACTCCAATACTTTGGCTACCTGACGCGAAGAACTGACTCATTGGAAAAGACCCTGATGCTGGGAAAGATTGAAGGTGGGAAGAGAAGGGGATGACAGAGGATGAGATGGTCGGATGGCATCACTGACTCAATGGACATGAGTTTGGGTAAACTCCGGGAGTTAGTGATGGACAGGGAGGCCTGGCGTGCTGCGGTCCATGAGGTTGCAAAGAGTCGGACATGACTGAGCAACTGAGCTGAACTGAACTGCTTGGGAGGGAGGGAGGGAGGGAAGTCGCTCAGTCGTGTCCGACTCTTTGCGACCCCGTGGACTGTAGCCTACCAGGCTCCTCCGTCCATGGGATTCTCCAGGCAAGAATACTGGAGTGAACTGCTTGAGTGCCTGCTAAAATGACACTGACCTTAGATATCTTACCTTCTGCATTGAATTAATGGGTCACAAATCACTCTGGCCAGAAACCTGGGAGCCCTCTGGACTCTCCTGTATTCTTCACATTCCTCCCATTATCAGTGGCTATCCAAGTCCACTTAAATATTCTCTCCATCCCCATGGTTACTGCCTTTATTCCTCCTTTCCTAATATTTTTCTTCCCTGAAATACTTCCTTATCTTTAAAACTTGGTTACCAGATTTACTCATTTAGTAAACTTTTTTTTTTTTTTTGAGTATCTGTTGTGTGCCAGGCATTGTATTAGGTTGGAGATACAGAAATAAATTTGCTTCTTTTCAAAAAAAATTTTGATCTAAAATGGGTTGGCAAGATATGGGCAGTGAGTCAAATTCAGACTGGAGCAAATTTTTATAATGGAACAGGGGCTTTAATGGAAAAAGCCGTGGCAATTTGTTACATATCGTGTATAGCTGCTTTTGAACTATGATGGCACTATTAAGTAGTTGTGACAGAGAAAATATGACCTGAAAAGTATAAAATATATACCATCTATGGTTTAAAAAAATGTCTGCTGACCCATGGTCTAATACAAGGGTTCTTAAACCTTCTGTCTCTTTCTAGAAGCAGGGATGGTTTCTACAGGAATCTATAAAGCCGCTGGAATTTTATTCAAAATACTGTGCTTATGTAATGTTTCTGGAAAGAGATGAATAGATTTCATCACTATTTCGAAAACATCAGTTATCCCAACATGTTGAAAATCCACAGATCTAGTAAGAGAAGATAGACGAGTTGACGAGCATAGTAGGGTATCCCAGGTGTAGTGCTTTTAGGAAATATGTATTAGATAGGGACCAGGAGGGCTTCCCGTGGCTCAGAGGTCAAGAATCCACCTGCAGTGCAGGAGCCACAGGAGATGCGGGTTGGATCCTTGGGTCAGGAAGATCCCCTGGAGGAGGGCATGGCAGACAACCCACTCCAGTATTCTTGCCTGAAGAATCCCATGGACAGAGGAGCCTGGTGGGCTACAGTCCATGGGGCTTCATAAAGTCAGATGTGACTGAAGCAACTTAGCACGCATGCATGCCCAGGGAGAAAGGAGGAAGTGAATAATTATACCTGGATTTCGGAGTCTATATAAAGACTGTAGATGGGGTAATATGTGAGATGGATTTGGGGAGATAGCTATTGTAAGGCAAGTGCTAGGAGCGGGGTGTGTGTGTGGCAGGGTGGGGGGGGCGGTGGGGGGGTGTTGGTTGGGGGTGGGGTCAGGATTGGACTTCCTGGAAAAGGAAGCATTAGATCACAGGCAGACTGCAGAGTGTGCGTGTGTGCTCAGTCACTTCAGTTGTGTCCGACTTTTTGTGACCCCATGGACCGTAGCCCGTCAGGCTCCTCTGTCCATTGGATTCTCCAGGCAAGAATACTGGAGTAGGTTTCCATTTCCTCCTTCAGGGGATCTTCCCAACCCAAAGGGATGAAGCCCGCTCCTCTTCGTTTCCTGCATTGACAGGCAGGTTCTTTACCACTAGCGCCACAGGCTGGAGCATCTCTGGAACTACAAGCTGCTGAATTCGGTTGGTGCAGAAACAGGAGGGAAGGGGGTTCAGAGACAGGACTGGAGAGAAGGCAGAGGCTGGACCACACACAGCTTACATGTCATGTTAGGGAAACTGGACTTTAACTCATTTCATTTTGGAAAATGGCACAGACAGTTTAGAGCCTTAGAGCAATTAGTAAGTCAGATCTGTGGAGGATAGGTAAGAAGTGGCAAAACTAGGGGCAAGGAGAGAAGTTAGAAGAATCCCAAAGAAATCCAGGGGAGAGCTGAATGATTTGCTGTGGAGATAGCAGGGAAAGAACTTGGTTAGCAGCTAATTTAGGGAGGAAGAGAAAAGACAAAGTCCCAGAAAACTGTCAGTGTTCCATTTCGGTTGACATGATGACTCATCAGTATTTGGGATACAAGTGGAGGAGCAGTTGGGGTAAAATACACTTGATTTAGTTTTAAGCATGGTATGTTTGTGGTGGTTTTGAGACATAAAAGTGGAATGTGATACAAATCTGGTCTAGGGAAGGGAACTGAAGATATGGATATGAGAGTCATCAGCAAGCCATTGGTGTGATGAGCTTTTTCTGGGGTTAGCATGAGTGTGAGTGGCAGAGAATGCCAAGGATTGCTTTTGAGATGCATCAACTCTTAAGGGTTTAGTAGAGGAAAAGAGATTATGGACTTTCTTTCCCATTCCCCTCTTCTCTTCTTTCCTTTTTCTCTTTTCTGCCCTCTGTCTTGCTCTTGGTTTTCTACTTTAAGGCATTTTCCCCTTCCCACTTGAGTCCTTAGCCCTAGAGGAGCTGTATCATCACTATCCCTGCTCACTGTTGGGCACCTACTACAGAGATTCACAGAGATGCTCTCATAAACTCTTCACCACCACGGGACTTTTTAGAGGAAGGGCGAAGGGAAGAGCAGAAAGAAGCTAGAATACTGTGTGCAGCACAATGTTTAGTGCTCAGCAAATACTTAGGTTTGAAGGAGAGGTAACTGTAAACTAAAATTATGGCCTAAAATTCAGTTGCTCAGTCATGTCCAACTCTTTGCAACCCCCTGGACTGTAGCCCACCAGGCTCCTCTGTCCATGGGGATTCTCTAGGCAAGAATACTGGAGTGGGTTGCCATTTCCTCCTCCCGGGGATCTTCCCAACTCAGGGATCGAACCCGCAGCTCTTATGTCTGTCTCCTGCATCAGTAGGCATATTATTTACCACTAGCACCACCTGGGAAGACCTAAAATTAATTAGAGTGTGGTTTTTGGACTTAGAGAGATCTGAATTCAATTTCATGTGCTGTCATTTAGTAGGTATGTGACCTTGATCAAATTATTTTTCTGTGCCCTAGTTTTTAATATTTCAATTTTATTCTATTTATTTAAGCATGAAAATTCACTTTTTAAAATATAATTTTTATTGGAGTATAGGTGCTTTCCTAGTTTTTCCTTATATAAAATATGAAGAACTCCTCAGAATTGTTATTATGATAAAAAGAGATAATAAAGCTTTTTACATACTGTGAGCTATTTTTACTCTCATAATTGCACACTGCAATCCCAATACTATGACCTGATTCTTTGTTTTGCATATTACTAATTTTGTTATTTAAAAACTTCCTTACTTATTAGGCTGATTGGGATCAAATATTAACAGCTGATGTCTGTGAAGAATTCCGTAGTTTTAAAAGCTTTATACACATCAGCTCATTTAGTCATTCCCTGTATTTTAAATATCCTGGCCCCTGCCCAACACACTGCTCATGGGAGAGACCATAGAGTGTGGATTTCATTAGCTCAAATAGGCCCAAGGAACACACCCCACTGCTACTGAGAAGAGCCTCCTACCCCGTCTCCATCCCACCCCCACCCATCCCCTGCTCCACAAAATCAGGTTGCCCCATCAACTCAACTCCACCCATGGAGGCTGGTGAAGGGGATGCTGCTTTTCTGTACCATCCCATGGGCTCACCAGTTTCTCTGGCGTGTTGACAATGGCCAGCGTGGATCCTTTTTCTTTGCAAAAGTTCATGCTCTTGTTCCAAGACAATTCCGATTTGGACAAGAAAAAACATCTTCCTTGATGAAAATCCCACCCCTTGGGGCAGACTACAGAAATCCAAGAAAAGAGAGGATGAAATTAGTGGGGTTTTGGGTGTGCACCTTGGGAGCGAATCATAAGACAGTAGGTTGTGGGTTTCTTTATAATTATTATATCAATACAATTCTCTTCAATCCAGGAAGAAATTTCATCCACTTTGGCCCCAGTTTCCCTGTCTGTAACATGAAGGGAATGATAATAAGGTCATTATGGCCCCATTGAGTCAAACAGTTTCATAAGAAAGGAGACAATGGGAAAAGTCTCTAAGAATTCACTGCCTAAGAACCTGGAGGTGGAGAGGGTTATAAGCACGCACTGTACCTGTTCCGTAGCTCTCTGTTGGAGTGAAGCTGACAGTGCCATTCCCCAAAATCTGCGGAACTGAAATGAAAAGAAAACCTGAAGACAGCTGGATGATGGATGTGATACACAAATGTCACAGCAGATGTCCAGAATGGACAGTGGAATTAACAAGGGACTCTTTGTCACTCTGTGTTGGAATTTTTCAGATTTTTTTCTTTGGAAATTCCATCCAACTACTACTATTATTTGACCTGCCTCAGGTCCTATTTTATGTCTTCTTTTTGGTGTCTCATATATACCTTTGACAGGTTTCCCAGGTGGCTCCAGTGGTAAAGAACCTGCCTGATAATGCAGGAGACGTAAGAGATGCGAGTTCGATCCCTGGATTTGGAAGATGCCCTGGAGGAGGGCATGGCAACCCACCCCAGTATTCTTGCCTAGAGAATCCCCATGGACAGAGGAGCCTGGTGGGCTACAATCCATAGGGTCGCAAAGAGTCAGACATGAATGAAGTGACTTAGCACACACACATATACTTTTGACAGTGTGAGATGCCAAGAAAAAGAGCAGAAGAAAGGAAAAGGAATAGATGCATTTAGTACCAGAAAGGAAACCTCTCTATTCCTTCTCATCTATACCTTTTACAGTGTTTTCCCCAAAGAGCTGTTTGGAGCACTTCCTCTCTAGGCTCCACATAGCACCTTTGCTGCTCTCCCCACTGCTGGGGTGTGCCTTAAACCCTATGTGAAAACCCATAGTCCTGATGGGCAGCTCTTGACTCTCTCTCATCAGCAATTATCAGCTCTAAGGACTGTGCTAACTGGAACAAAATTCAGAACTAGAGGATGTTGGCAGACAAGGAGGCAGATGGACATTCCAGAGGTTTTCTTTTGTTTTTGGCTAAGCCACATGGCGTGTGGGATCTTATTTCCTTGACCAGGGGTTGAATCCATGCCCCCTGCAGCGGAAGCACAGAGTCTTAACCACTGGACTGCCAGGGGAGTCCCCAGAGATTTCCTGTGGGCAGAGAAGGGTCCATTCATCTCTTTAAACATAAGAGGGGGATCAGTAGGCCTCCAAGAGGCCTCATTATTTTCAGGGAACACTGGCTGTTGGAGCGGATGGTTACAGTGGCTCCAGGGGTCGATCAGACTTTTCCTCAATGGACCAGTTGTTTGTCCATAGTTGCTGAAGACCGGTTTCGTTTACCCAGATGCCAATTAGCTACTTACAATCATATATAAAACATGCAAGTTAGCATTCACTTTTTATTTCAGTCCCCTGTTCAAAGGTTCTTTGTAATATAGCATAACCTGGTTTTCATTAGAAATGACTTGGGGACTGTAACTGAACAGAACCGTATACATATTTCATGAGCGTTTCCTCCTTTTGGCTCACTGTACACTTACTGGGTGCCTCAGTTGCTACAAAGATGAAGAAATTATCTTTCTGATAAATATGTGATTAGTAATAGGTTTGTCTTAAGAGCAAGTAAGAAGGAGATCCTTGGAAAAGCTTCAAGAGGAGGTGGGGTTCATAAGGAGAACTGTGCCTGACATATCTTTATCCCCCATAGCTTCTGGCATTGGACTTTGTGCTTTATAGATGATAGTTGACTAATTTCTCCTGTTTTCAGTCTCCTTCTGTGTTTGGTCTAGCATACTGCTTGGCACCAAAAAAAGGTGCTGAATATAATTTTTGATGATTTTTGTGGGGCATGGGTTTCTTTAAACAATTCTTTAAATGACAGGGTTTACAAAGTACTTTCCCATCACATTACACTAGTTATACACAAATCATCCTCATTCCCAAGAGGAAAACAGGATCTGAAATTTCACCAAGTCTAGTCTTGGTTTCTCATCTCTAAAAGTAAGAAAATTAATTAGAAGATCTTTGTTTTTCTGGGTGTGTTGCATTTATTTTACTTTTCCAGCTTTATTGAGATCTCATTGACACATAACATTGTATAAGTTTAAATATACAACATGATGACCTAATACATGTACTTATTGCAAAATTATCAACACAATAAGGTCAGTTAACTCCTCCATCACCTCGCATAATCATCTTTTTGTGTGTGTTGGGAGAACATTGAGCATCTACTCTTCCAGCAATTTCCTTGCATACAATACACTGTTAGTACTTATAGTCACTATGTTGTACATAGGAGTTTGGGAACTCATTCATCTTATAACAATTAGCAGCTCTTTATGAACTCATTCTACAGAAGAATGTTTAGGGGAAGGAGGCTTTGAGAAAGGGCTTTAAGACTTAAGCACAGAAGAACCTGGAGAGGGGAGAGGAGGTTATTTTTATGTACATTACCTGTTCCAGAGCTCTCTGTGGGAATGAAGATGACATTATTTTCGCCAAAAATCTGTGGGACTGCAAGGAAAATCAGCTGTTGACTCAGCCGCAAAGGTGGCTGTGCAGTGAGTGTTATAGACAGACATTACTGTGGGGCTGGTGGGACATAGCGCCTGTCAGTGGGACAGGTTGAGCTCTCTGACTTGGGTCAGCCAAGATGGGCATGTGTTTCCTGTGGATATATTCACTCATTCTCATCCTGCTATCTTATGTGGTAGAAACTGCACCTTAAGATTGGGCCATATGGTCGATACCTCTTACCCAACTGTTGCCTCCAAATCACATTTCCTTCCTCATTTATCTTCCCCACAGGGTTCTGAGGCTGGAGAAGATTTTACTTGCTGCAACTGTGGTAAAATCTTTTGATGTGAGGCCTCTTTTTCTGAACATTTGGATGAATTAGTCTCTGTGTACATAAAAGAAAGTATCTTGCCCAGTAAAACCCTGTTAACCTTTAATGTAGCTCCAGGTGGCACTAGTGGTAAAGGACCTACCTGCTAATGCAAGAGACTTAAAAGACCTGAGTTCAATCCCTGGGTTGGGAAGATCCTCTGGAGGAGGACATGGCAACCCACTCCAATACTCCTGCCTGGAGAATCCCCACGGACAGAGGAGCCTGGTGGGCTGCAGACCATGGGGTCGCAAAAAGTCAGACAAAACCGAAGCGACTTAGCACATCCCACAGCTTATCATTGGGTTGGACTGGAGCTGTATTTTCAAATTAGCAACTGTAACAAGCACTGCTGAGTACTTCAGCTCAGATTACCCAACAAATACTCTAGTGGCAAAAATTTTGTGTGGGAGTCTAACCATCAGACACTACTCTGTTTTGTATCTCCAAGGTAGACCAAGGAACCCTGCTCATTATGTGTGTCCGGGAATGAGAAGGGCCATCAGTTGCCCTCAGCTGAAAAGTCTTGAGCATTTAACCTTTCTTTATATTCAACCCTGCATCCTAAGGGAAGAGTCAAGAACAATACAATCTGAGTGGCGGTAAGACGTTGGTCAGATACTCACAATAAAGCAGAAATAAGGTCATTCCAACAATTTTAAGCACCACTACGATAAGCCCAGAGATTATCATGTGCCAGTTCATGATGCAGGAGATGAGAAGGCCTGTGGGCATGAGAGCACAATATCACCATCGGAATCTGGGACAAGGCTTCTTTCCAGCAGGGGATGTACCAGACTCTCAGAGCACTCCTTGGGGGCTGGGAAGCCAGGCATGACGTTGATAGGTGCAAGGAGAAGACCCAGCACATACCCAGAAGACAGGGAGGAGTTTGTGCTCCTTGGGAACCTTTGAATCTGGTGTGCTGCCTCTCCTCCGCCATCCCTCGTTCTCAGCCTCAATCCTGTTCCCATCTGCAGCTCTTAAACTCTGTCTGATGAATAAACCCTCTCCTGGACTTTGAGAATCCTTAACCTTGAAATGATCCCTGCTCCCCGGGCCTTTCATTTGTAGTCTTGGCTACACGGACTAAGCTCTCAAAAGTTGTCGTCTTCAAAAAACTATGCCAGGAGCCCGACAGACAGGACAAGTGTCCCTGAGGTCCTTGGCCTGGGAGCAGAGCCAACAATCTGTACAGAGAGGACAGGCGGAGACTCACCTGATGTCCCCCCGGAAGTCTGGGCTGGTCCACAGGTAGGGATCTTTCCCAGGGGCCTGGTGCTTGGTGTGGTGGGTGGAGGCCCCTCCAGTGAGAACAGGCTCCTTGTGTGTGGGCAGTGTCCTTCCTTCTTCACACAGTCTCTGTCTCACCAGCATCCCTGAGCAAACACTTCTTCCTGTTCAGTGTTCTTGGCAAAGGGAGCGGGAGGGGCTAGGAGGGCAAGGGAGTAGTCTCTGAAAGAGGAAGGTCCCTGCCAAAGGGGTTCTCATAGAGGGGAATGATTGTCAGATTATTTAGGAAATGGCATATCTTAATACCGACTTGTTCTGTGTGTCTGAATTGCCTTGAAATAGAGTGGAAAGAAAATGTAGTAAAATGTTAACAGATAAGAGTCTGGGTGAAGAGTGTCTATGAATTATTTATTTGGACTTTCCTTACAACATGTCTGCCAATCTGAAACTGTCAAAATAAAACATTTTAAGAAAAGAAATTCATCTGAAGTCACTACTTTTAATAAGGAGGTCCTCATATGTCCCATTGGTTCCATAACAGCAACCGGGCTCTATGTTCAGTCCCCTTTATCATGGACTCCTCCTCTCTGGTCCCACCCAACAGCACACCTCCCTGGCCTTATGCCTTGAGAAGGTGATGACTATTCAGTATTTCACGAGCATGGTGCTCTGCTGGATACAGTGGGTCTGGTGAGGATGAATAATACCAAAGTCTTACTATCAAGGACATATTACATTTGAAGTTTTCCTTTTATTATATTTTTCCTACTGTAAAGGCTATGTGTACTCATTGGGGCTTCCCTGATGGCTCAGATGGTAAGGAATCTGCCTGCAGTGCAGGAGACCCAGGCTCGATCCCTGGGTCAGGAAGATCCCCTGGAGAAGGGAATGGCAACCCACTCCAGTATTCTTACCTGGAGAATTCCATGGACAGAGGGGCCTAGTGGGCTACAGTCCATGGGATCATAAAGCGTCAGACATGACTGAGTGACAAACATACACTAATCATAAAAAATGGTTAGAGGAACCTTCCTGGTGGTCCAGTGGCTAAGACCCTGTCCTCCCAATGCACAGGACCCGGGTTTGATCCCTGGTCAGGAGCTGGATTCTGCATGCTACAACTAAAGAACTCACCTGCCCCAATGAAGATCAAAGAACCTGCTTGCCCCAACTAAGACCTGTTGCAGCCAAATAAATAAATAAATATTTTAAAAAGTGGTTAGAAAATACTGGCAGGAAAATTGAGAAAATAATGTTCATAAAATTTTGCGTTTAGCAATAGTTGCTGTTAACATCTCTGGATGTGTATAATTTATAAATGAGCAAGTAGATAAGAAGATAGATACGTAGATAGATAGATACTGGGTCGTTTAGAAAACTGGGATCATATTGTATATATTATTTGTAATCTAGGCACTATAGGTTAAACTCACACTGTACTACAGGTATCCCTTCAAGTCAAAATATAGATTTTTGATGATATATTATTACTGCATATACACTTATATGATTTATTCAACAATTGGACCACTGTAATTCTTCTAGTAAAGTGTATTTTCTGACTAGTTTCACTTTTCACTGAGATGTTCCACAGACAACCCAGTGTGGACATACCCTTGAGTGTATTATTTACCATCTTCTGCTAAAACAGGGCTTCCCTTGTGGCTCAGCTGGTAAAGAATCCACCCACAACGCGGAATACCTGGGTTCAAGCCCTGGGCTGGGAAGATCCCCTGGAGAAGGAAAAGGCTACCCACTCCAGTATTCTGGCCTGGAGAATTCCCTGGACTGTATAGTCCGTGGGGTCGCAAACAGTCAGACACAACTGAATGACTTTCATTCACTGCTAAAACATGTTCATTTTCTTAAGTTCCTTATCTCTGGATGGGAAGACCATCTATTCAGCTGTCCATAGTTTTAAATTAGGGTATTATCCTTGGCTTCTCTCTCTCCCCTCCTTCCCATCCAATCAAACTCTAAGTCACGATGATTCTCTTTTCTTGCAGCTTCTCAACCTGTCTTCTCCTCCACTTCCTCAGTGCTACCTTGTCCCCAGTCTCTACCTGCTCTCTCCTTGATCTTCTCAGCAATGTCTAAAGAAACCTCTGTGCCATCATCTTGCTTTAACAGTTCTCCACTCTTCAGCAATAATGATCTTTCTAAAATGCAGACTTGACCCTATCATTCCCGTGATGAAGTATTTTAGTTACTTTCCATTGCTCTTAGGATAATCTGAAGAGTTGGAGCCTGGAGGTGAGGAGTGATTCTTGAACCAGGAGAGGGAAGGATTTGGAGCCTGTGGAGAGACCGTCAGGTTCTAGAACAGAGATCCCAGGGAGATGCTCAGCCTTGGCTTTCACGTTGTGGAGTACCTCACTGAATAAATTAGAAGTTCTGCTGCTGAGGACAGTTATCCAATTGGGTAGAGAGGACATGACTTCATTTCTGTCAAGCTGTCACAGCATCAGGCAGAAGAAACACTGTTCAGAGATCAGACTTTCTTCTCAGGTTGTCTGTAGCGTGGCAAAATAGAACCAGAGAAAATAAAATACTTCCCCTATCTTCCTTCATTAGATCTTACAATATTTAACACTTCCAATATCTATCTACTTCCATCACATATTTGAATGTTGGGGAAAGCTCCCTAACTTCCTACCTCAAAGTTTAATATGTAGCAAAAAAATTAATGGATGTGTGAGAATATAATAACTCAAAATAAGATGAGCATTATGAAAAAAAAGATCCAATGACTGTCTGTGAAATAGAGTCATTGTTGTTGTTGCTGTCCAGTCACTAAGTTGTGTCCAGCTCTTTGTGACCCCATGGCCTAAAGCACGCCAGGCTTCCCTGTCCTCCACTATCTCCCACAGTTTGCTCAAGTTTATGTCCATTGAGTCGGTGATAAGACATAGGAAATGTTGGAAAACATCTCACTTATGTTTTCATTCAGAGTTTAGAGAACCCTGAAAAGAAAATCACTTAATAGAATGAAATTAATAAACAAATGCCAAAAGCAGTAAATGTGATTAGAGGAGAAAGAAAGAGAGGTGTGATACCAGATCTGGCAGATCGGGTACACATGTGGTGGTTTGCAAAAGAGAAAACATGAAAACTGAATAAACAGCAGCAATAATCAAAGAAATTGTGGGAGAAAATATAACCAGAAAACTGAAAGTTAGGCAAAATCTGTGAAAATAGATTCAAACCTGCATAATTCTGGTGATTTCTTTAAAAAAAATAGGTAAAATGTATTCTAGAGGATTCTAGATAGGAAAACCTAATGAAGTAAAATATTATTTTTCATATTTTTGTTCAAAAATTCTAGGTCCCAGAAGACCATAAATCAATATTTAAGGTTCTGAGCATTGTGATTTAGGAACTAATAATATGTCAAGTGCAATACAGAATTTAACTTATAATTACTCATGGGTTCCGCCCAGCCTCCACTCTCTCCATACCAGGAGCTCTCGGAGCCTCTCTGTGGCCCCCAGACATAGGCATAACCAATAGGAAGCTTAGTAGGATGGAAGTGTCTACCCTTCTCTATAGTTTGGAAACTCAGCAGCTTTCAGAACTCTGCAGTACTGTGTATCAGTGTATACTAGTCTAGCATTGCATTCATTTTTTTTAAAAATGAATTTTTACTGGAGTAGAGCTGTTTTACTATGTTGTGTTAATTTATACTGTACAGCAAAGTGAATCAGCCATCCATACATGTATATCCCCTACTCAGCATTACAAAAAAATTCTGAGTTATTCAACCTAAATAGCACCTTCTTAGGAGTTTATCTCAGGGTTCTTTCTCTCAGTTCTTCATTTCTTTTCTGCTCAAACAGAAAAATGCTCCCGCATATCCCATTAAGGAGAGGCTGCAAATTGGTAGCAGAGATTGGAAACTGGGGGCCCACAGATTGCAGTGATATTTTGTTTGATAAGCAGAAAGAAATTTGAATTAACATTTTGAAGTTTTAGAGATCTTTATAGCCACCTAGGTATTGAGAAGATCTGACACTACTGAGATTATGTTCCCTCAGGGCAGCAGTTGGCTCCATCGAGGGTGAGGGCTCACTCCTCTGATTCTAGTCTTCATCTCACTGGAACGAATCCAGCTACCAGCTATTGTCCTGCTCACGTAGCTATTTGTTGCCCCCCCTAGAGCAAGTGTTGTTTAAAGTTATGCCTCTATTGAAAGAGGGAAAACAAAAGGAAGAATGAAGAGTCTACATGCTTTCAGAAAAATGGAGAGAATATTTTTCCTTTTTGCAAAAAAGTAAACAATATTTTATGTGTTTTTGCCAAAGAATAAAACTGGAGACAGTTATGAAACAAATTAAAGAACAACTGCTCTATAGAAAAGACATATGATGAAAACTCAATTAACAGGAAGAACTAAAATTTCCACAATTGATTTCTGAATGCAAACAAAATAGGTTTCCCAAATGCTTTTGTGAAAAAGTGGCTATAAAATCCTTTACAGATGACGGATTTCTGAAAGATTGTCTAAGGAGTGAAGGCTACAGTATGTGGCTTAAACAGAATCAAACATTCATGAATATATTATAGTCAGGAATACTGTCACTTAGACTATTGGCTGAGAACTTGCTGGAAAGTGAAAGTCGCTCAGTCGTGCTATACAGTCCGTGGAATTCTCTAGGCCAGAATACTGGAATGGATAGCCTTTCCCTTCTCCAGAGGATCTTCCCAACCCAGTGATCAAACTCAGGTCTCCCACATTGCAGGTGGATTCTTTACCAGCTGAACCACAAGGGAAGCCCAAGAATACTAGAGTGCGTAGCCTATCCCTTCTCCAGGGGATCTTCCCAACTCAGGAATCGAACTGGGGTCTCCTGCATTGCAGGCGGATCCTTTACCAACTGAGCTAGAGCTTCCTGGAGAGGAATTAAATAATCTGTGGTGTGTTATAATTGCAGTGGATGAAGCAAGTGTATAAATAATAATTCCAAGTAGCTAGCTATATTTACTTGTGGTATTGATTGAAAACTTCATGCAGCCAATGAATTTATTAAAATGTCACCGTTGATGTCTACAACATCAAAAAACGATCTGTGTACTAAGAAAAACTTTGATGTTTTTCTGTAGAAAGATCCAGTTAGTAAGCATGACTAGGGATATATTCTGTGATGGTATGTGTTAAAGTCAGACTTGTTACTTAATTCAAACCACTGTGGCAACATTTCACAATGGCACAGAACTGAGCCTGCTCACCACATCATTTGTCAGGAAACACACTGTGCTAAAATATTCATGGATGTAGTGATTAAAGCTGTGTGCCAGACACACTAGAAAGGTCTAGAACTACACAAAACCAGGGTTTTGCATGAGTTCAAGCTATTCATAACACAATAGTCCACTGTACTCCATGCATCTACTAAGCACATTGAAAATTAAACAAAGAAACACATACACTGAGATTTAAAATATACCATATTTTATTGACTCAGAGAAGCACGTTGCTTTCCACATGACATTTCTGGATTTAAGATGTATCGTAGTCAATGATAAGAAAGCATTGCTTAATTTGTAGCTTTGAATTTTTTTTCCTTAGTGGTGTTTAAAATAAGTATGTATCCTAAAACTGATGCCATTTTACATTCTGTGAAATATGATAAGAAAATACCACAAATTTAAGCCATTAAAGTTTTTAACTTTGATAAAATAGATAAATCATGACACAACACATTGAAATTGACTCAAGAGAAGAAAACCTGAAGTGTCTTTGCTAACAGATGGTCTTAAGATTTTGGAAAATTGTTAATCATAAACTGCAAGAAAATGTTTTTTAAATGTAGTAATTTCTGTGTTAAGATTGAAACTGAAATCATTTTTGAGGAACACAATTCCTTCACTTTAAAAAACTTTTGAATTGACCAGATACACAGTTGTAAAGGTAAGACCTACAAATTTTGTGGTTTTAGCTGGTGCAAACAGTGAATTAACTGCATTAGAGGTATACATTAAGCCACAAATTTCATCGTTTTGTTTGGTGATGGATATTGTGTGTAATTCTGCCAAAGATAAGTCTCAGAGATGTTTATCCCTCCTTTTGAGGGGAGAAGCACATCTTTCCTTTACCTATTTTTATAGTGTTGTGGTTTACAAACCAGCAGTTTACAAACTCAAAAACCTGTAGGTTCTTGACAGTGAATATAATATGTGAAGTTAACCAAGCATAAGACAAACACTTGCCAGAACTATCTGAAACTTTTAATTTTTACCCAGCTGAATACACAATACAAATACATGATACTGGTGATGATATTTTAAATCCATTGAAAAAATACAAATTGAATGTTAAAATATTTAATTGCTATATCTTTGGAATGAAAAACATAATACTTTTTCTTTTGTGGATTGCGTTTTCAGGTTAACATTATGCATTGAGATGTAAAGTACCGAATTTATCCTTGAATCCTTTTAACTAGGAGTCATATTTCACTGCATTCTGCTTCATACATGGAAAATAGTTCTTTCGAAGTATAGATTCTTCTAAATATGAATAGAACATTTGTTCAGTAATTTTGAAATTGGAGAACATATAATGAAAATGAATTTTTTATAGCCTTAGAATTTTATTTCATGTCATTTGTTTCATTTCTGATAACTACTTTTGGCAGAGAAAATGAAGCTAGATTATTTAGTGCTAAATGAGTTTTCCCAAATCAGACTTTTTGTAGGACAGAGTAAATCTAATTACAGTGATGTGCCTCCATGTGAATGCCTCAGCAAAGACGTATTCAGGATACTTAGATGACATGTAATGTCAAGTTTTTGATGCATTCCTTTAAAAACTATTGTGTTGGCCAACAAGTTCATTCCGATTTTTCCATAACCTCTTGCAGGAAAACCCAAATGAAGTTTTTGACCAACCCAGTATATCATGTCATATTTCAGATGTACAAAAAAGATAAAGAATAATGTATTAAACAGCTATCTCCTAATCCAAGAAATGAAACATTACATTGAATGTTTGAACTCGTTTGTACTACTCACCAATCACATACTCCTCTTCCATTTATGGGTTAGGTACTACTCATTGTATCATAGGTCTTTTAGTGGCAAGTGAAAGGACTTCACACTAGTTTAGGCAAAAGTGGTATGTATTGGCTCATGACATATGTCAAAGGATCGCACAATGAAACCAAAGCAAAGCAAGGATATATCTGAACCTCTGAAACATCAAGAAGCAGATAAACTAAGTCTTGCCATATCCACCTCTTGTCTCTACTCACCTTCTCTTATGATAGGAAATATAGCAGGAATCATAGCCATGAGAAGCTGCTGTATTTCATGTCTTACAAATTTTTCTTGGATCAAATTAGAAAAATCCCAAAGGTAGACATTGATGAGTCTATCAAACGATGAAGACTCATCAAATATGGTTAGGTGCAGAATCATGGTAAACAGTCTAAATGGAGCGTGAGGAGCAGTTATCCCAAGATGGAGGTGGTTGTTCTCAGAAGAAGGAAGGGGCTGGAAAGGCGCGCACACACACACACACACACACACACACACACGCACACCCCTGGCCTATTCCAACCATCCTCATTACCTCTTGCCCACTTGCTGCTTCCAGAACTTTATGGCCTCCAACCTTGCCAACATTTTCCATCTACCTTTATAATCCCATTTAAAATTTACGTTTTTCCAAACTGGCTTCTCCTCGGATGACCATGTGTCTATTTCTAGTTCTGTCCTCTATCTGAATTTTAGTTCTTCATTTCCAAGACTCTGCTGGTGTTTCCAAGTAGGTGATATGATGTCAATTCAGTTGCAATAAGTTCCAAACCACACTTACCATTTTCCACAAACTCAATCCAACTTCCTTTCTCAACTTCTTTATTTTTGTTAGTCATTATATCATATTACAACATACTCAGACACTGAAAGCCTCTTTGATGCTTCCTTTTTGGTCAAATACCATATCAAGACCCGAGTCAATGATGTTTTTTGAAAGGTCTGTTACACCTTTTTCACCTCTCCATTCCTACCACCCCCATCCTCGTCTAAATCTTTCAGTGCAGTTGGATTGCAAATGGCCTGAAACCTTCACCTTTCTAATCTTCACCTTTCAACCTTCACTCTTCTAATCAGTATTAGAAAATGCTATCAGACAAAACTTTATAAAATCACCATTATGATCATGTCACTTCCCTATTTAAGTTTCCATTATAATCATTAGCTGGAGAAGGAAATGGCAACCCAGTCCCATGTTCTTGCCTGGAGAATTCCATGGACGGAGGAGCTTGGCAGGCTACAGTCCATAGGGTCACAAAAAGTCGGACACGACTGAGCAACTAACACATAACCATTAACAAGAACAAACCTCAGCTCTTGAGCTTAGCTCTACAACCTGGCCTTGACCTACCTGTACCCTAATCATTAGGGAAATGCAAGTCAAAACCAAAATGAGATATCAACTCACACATATTAGAATGGCTGTGATTAAAACAATAAGTGATAACAATATCTAATGAAGATATGAAGAAAAAGATCCTTTGCACTATGTTGATGGGAATGCAAATTAGCATAGCCATTATGGAAAACAGTGTGAACGTTCCTTGAAAAGTTAAAAATAGGACTCTTTCATTGTTGTTGTCGTCTAGTCACTTAGTCGTGTCTGACTTCTGCGATTCCATCGACTGTAGCCCGCCAGGCTCCTCTATCCATGGGACTTTCCAGGCAAGAATACTGGAGTGGGTTGCTATTTCCTTCTCCAGGGGATCTTCCCAATCCAGGGATAGAGCCCACCTCTCCTGCATTGACTGGTGGATTCTTTACCACTGAGCTACCTGGAAAGTCCCACAGGACTCTCATATGATCCAGCGATCCTACTTCTGGGTGTATATTGTGAAGGAAATGAAATTAGTATCTCAGACAGATGTGGGCACTCCTATGCTCATTGCAGCATTATTAACCACAGCCAAAATGTGAAAACAGCCTAAACGTTCATTGACAAATGAATGCATAAGGAAGATGGGTATGTGTGTATACACATACTTGTGTGTGTGTGTGTGTGTGTGTGTGTGTGTATATATAATATTCAGCTGTGAGAAAGAATAAAATCTTGCCATTTGCCATTCATAACAGCATAGATGAAACTTAGGGACATTCAGTTCAGTTCAGTTCAGTAGCTCAGTCATGTCTGATTCTTTGCGATCCCATGGACTGCGGCACGCCAGGACTCCCTGTCCATCACCAATATCCAGAGTTTACTCAAACTCACATCTGTTGTGTTGGTGATGCCATCCAACTATCTCATCCTCTGTCGTCCCCTTCTCCTCCTGCCTTCAATCTTTCCCAGCATTAGGGTCTTTACAAAAGAGTCAGTTCTTCACATCAGTTGGCCAAAATATTGGAGTTTCAGCTTCACCATCAGTCCTTGCAATGAATATTCAGGACTGATTTCCTTTAGGATGGACTGGTTGAATCCCCTTGCAGTCCAAGGGAACTTTTAAGAGTCTTCTCCAACACGATAGTTCAAAAGCATCAATTCTTCGTCACTCAGCTTTCTTTATAGTCCAACTCTCACATCCATACATGACTACTGGATAAACCATAGCTTTGACTAAACGGACCTTTGAGGGCAAAGTAATATCTCTGCTTTTTAATAAGCTGTCTAGATTGGTCATAACTTTTCTTCCAAGAAGCAAGTGTCCTTTAATTTCATGGCTGTAATCACCATCTGCAGTGATTTTGGAGCCCCCCAAAATAAAGTCTGCCACTGTTTCCACTGTTTTTCCATCTATTTGCCATGAAGTGATGGGACTAGGTGCCATGATCTTAGTTTTCTGAATGTTGAGTTTTAAGCCAAATTTGTCACTCTCCTCTTTCACTTTCATCAAGAGGCTCTTTAGTTACTCTTCACTTTCTGCCATAGGATGGTGTCATCTGCATATCTGAGTTTATTGATATTTCTCCCAGCAATCTTGATTCCAGCTTGTGCTTCATCAGTCCAGTATTTCTCATGATGTATTCTGCATATAAGTTAAACAAGCAGGGTGACAATATACAGCCTTGATGTACTCCTTTCCCGATTTGGAACCAGTCTGTTGTTCCACACCCAGTTCTAACTGTTGCTTCTTGACCTGCATACAGATTTCCCAGGAGGCAGGTCAGGTGATCTGGTATTCCCATCTCTTTCAGAAATTTCCACAGTTTGTTGTGATCCACACAGTCAAAAGCTTTGGCATAATCAATAAAGCAGATGTTTTTCTGGAACTCGCTTGCTTTTGTGATGATCCAGCGGATGTTGGCAATTTGATCTCTGGTTCCTCTGCCTTTTCTAAATCCAGCTTGAACATCTGGAAGTTCATGGTTCATGTACTGCTGAAGCCTAGCTTGGAGAATTTTGAGTATTACTTTGCTAGCGTGTGATATGAGTGCAATTGTGCAGTAGTTTGAGCATTCTTTGGCATTGCCTTTCTTTGGGATTGGAATGAAAATTGACCTTTTCCAGTCCTGTGGCCACTGCTGAGTTTTCCAAATTTGCTTGCATATTGAGTGTAGCACTTTCAGAGCATCATCTTTTAGGGTTTGAAATAGCTCAACTGGAATTCCATCACCTCCACTAGCTTTGTTTGTAGTGATGCTTCCTAAGGCCCACTTGACTTTGCATTCCAGGATATCTGGCTCTAGGTGAGTGATCACACCATCGTGATCACCTGGGTCTTGAAGATATTTTTTGTATAGTTCTTCTGTGTATTCTTGCCATCTCTTCTTAACATCTTCTGCTTCTGTTAGGTCCATACCATTTCTGTCCTTTATTGTGCCCATCTTTGGTATCTCTAATTTTCTTGGAGAGATCTCTAGTCTTTCTCATTGTGTTGTTTTCCGCTACTTCTTTGCATTGATCACTGAGGAAGGCTTTCTTATCTCTCCTTGCTATTCTTTGGAACTCTGCATTCAAATGGGTATATCTTTCCTTTTCTCCTTTGCCTTTAGCTTCTCTTATTTTCTTAGCTATTTGTAAGGCCTCCTCAGACAACCATTTTGCCTTTTTGCATTTATGAAATAAGCCAGACAGAGAAAAGCAAATACTAGTTGTCAGGCAAATGCAAATTAAAACCACAGTGAGATACCATTCACCTCCACTAGGATGGCCCAAATTAAAAAAGACTGACAATACCAAATATTGGTGAAATGTAGAACAACTCTCCTGCACTGTTGATGGGAACCTGAAATGCTAGATTCACTCTGGCAAATTCTTTAGCAGTGTCTTGTAAAGATAAATGCATATCAACATTATGACACAGTAATTCCACTCCTAGAAATTTATCTAAGAGAAATGAAAACTGCGGTCACCAAAAGGTGGATTCAAGAATGTTTATTCATAATAGTTCCACAGTGTAAACAATGCAAGTGATCATCAAAAGTAGATAAACAAGTTATAACTCACATACTATTAAGGATGAATCTCAAAGGCATTATGTAGGGCGAAAGTAGCAAAACAAGAGTCCAAACCACATGATTCCATATAAGAACAGACAAAACTCATCCATGGGAAGAAATAAACTGTGAAGAAATTAGTACAGTGGTTGCCCATGGTAGGTGGAGATTTATTGGAAGAGGAATACTGGAACTTTCTGTGCTGATGGAAATATTATATATTTGAGGTATTGGTTACATGAATATATATACACATAAGTAGACACATATTTATCAAGCCTCAGCAAATTTTACATTTAATACCTGTGCATATTGCTGTGTATGAATTTTGCCTAAAAATGAAATAAGTCTGCAAATAATTATAGAACTCTTGTTATTTCGCTTCTGCAGTGTTACAGGATAGAAATTCTGAAACCACCTTTTCTGTGTTCTACACATACACCAATGGGCAAATACATTGAACATAAATGGAACATATTTCTCATGGTTAAAGGCATTATGAATATATAAAAGAGGAAGACTAAAGTGAACCCTATATTTTTGGATTGGAATTGTGGGGAGGAGAGGAGAGAGAAATGGGGCAAATGAAAAAAATGAGTACATCTGGATAAAGGGTATATGGAAATTCTTGCAACTTTAAGTATAAGATTATGTCAAAATATAATGCTAAAAAAGCTGTGGAGAGCAGTAAGATGTAATGGAGATCTGTCTAGAGAGAGTTTATGCAAAACAAGAGGAAGAAAAATAAGAAAGGATGTCCTTTATTGTTCTCTTTCATAGTCCTCCAAGTCCTCCAGGGGAAGGTGGAATTAAAAGGTCACAGTACAGTTCAGTTGAAGGATCACATTGTCCTGCTCAATAATAAGAGCGATTGGAACAGGGTGTCTCAATATTGGTTGTACCCTGGTCACCCTGAGGTCCTTAAAAAAGTGTTGCCTGGGTTCTACCTCCAGAGATTTGATTTAATCAGCGTAGTGTGTGGCCTAGCCATTGAGATTTTGTAAGCTCCCTTAATGTGCAGCCAAGAGTGGGGACCACTGTCTTTGAGAGAAACCTAGGGCTTCCCTGGTAGCTCAGCTGGTAAAGAATCCGCCTGCAATGCCGGAGACCTGGGTTCAATCCCTGGGTTGGGAAGATCCCCTGGAGAAGGGAAAGGCTACCCACTCCAGTATTCTGGGCTGGAGAATACCGTGGACTGTATAGTCCATGGGGTTGCAAAGAGTCGGACATGATTAGGTGACTTTCACACACAGGATAACTTTGGTTATCTATTTTACACATGGTAGTGTATACAAGTCAGACCTACTCTCCCAGTTTGTCCCATCCTCTCCTTTCCCCACTGTGTTCATTCACATGCTTGTTCTCTACATCTGTGTTTATATTCCTGCCCTGGAAATAGGTGCATCTGTACCATTTTCTAGATTCCACATATATGCGTTAATATTTGATATTTGTTTTTCTCTTTCTAACTTACTTTACTCTGTATGACAGACGCTAGGTCCACCCACATCGCTACGAATGACCCAATCTCATTCCTTTTCATGGCTGAGTAATAGTCCATTGTATACCTGTGCCACATCTCCTTTATCTGTTTATCTGTTGTTGGACATTTAGGTTGTTTCCATGCCTTGGCTATTGTGAATAGTGCTGCAGTGAACATTGGCGTACATGTGTCTTTTGAATTATGATTTTCTCAGGGTATATGCCAGTAGTGGGATAGTCGAAGACCAGATGGCTTCACAGGCAGATTTTATCGAACATTTAGAGAAGGGCTGGACTATGCTTTGAAGCCTGTAAAGATCTATTGCCTGGGATACCTGTCTTTCTACTGAGCCATTTAGGATCTGATTTGAGGAAAGACTTCCTGGCTAGGCTCCTGTGCAGGCAGACAGAGAATGCTGGTCTCCACAAACATGCTTTTCAGGGAGACTATTTTGACAGGGTCCCCAACTAGACTGACCAATGCTTGGTACTGACCTCAAGTGGAATAGAGCCAGAAGGCACATGCAGGCTTTGCATCCAGGGCACCCAGCTGACCAAGTATCTTCCTTTTTATCTCTCAGTATAAAGCAGGTTGAATATACATTTCTGAATCAGTGCACTTTCAGACAAAATGACCCATCCTCTGGTTCCTGTAGGAGCTTTGATGTAGTACCTCTTGAAACGGAAGTGATGACATCACTGTTCTTCCATGTTTGTCTTTTCATATTTTATGTTTCCATGAAAATTGTGGAGTTTGAGGAGGATAATATCATTGCCAAGGTAGTGAATATGTTCAAATATTATACTTGCATCTATTTTAAGAAATAGCCAGCATGTGAAAAGCCAACCATGCTCCCTTGGGATTTAGATGTCATTTCATCAGAAGTGATTTCTCATGGTGTGAGTCATACCAAGCACTAGTAAGCTATAATATGCAGAACATTTACACTGAGTACTTTGCTTCTCTATTTTGTTCATTTTTAAAGGTTTCCCTGGTGGCTCTGACAGTAAAGAATCTGCCTGCAATGCAGGAGACCTGGGTTTTATCCCTGGGTTAGGAAGATCCCCTGGAGAAGGGAATGGCTACCCGCTCTAGTATTCTTGCCTGGAGAACTCCATGGACAGAGGAGCCTGGCAGGCTACAGTCCATGGGACTGCAAACAGTTGGTCATGACAGAGCGACTAACACCACTTTCTGTCAAGAAAAATCTAGGCAATCAATGCCATTCTACTTGCCTATGCCATGTATAGAGCTTTCATTGTTTTGTTTTACTGTGGATGGCCCCACTGATGTAGAGAGACTTGGGGTTATATTTTATAGAAGAAATTGGAGTGGGTTTCTGAAGGCTTTATGAACAATCAGAGGCATAGCCACACAGGGCCCATTTCCTGTCCGCTCTCAACACAGATCTGGCATCCTGGGATCTGCCTTGTGGTCCACCCTTACCTTGAGGCTGCTCTGAGCCCAAAGCAGAATGGTGTCCGCAGCCCTCCTCAGCTTGGCATTACCTGAGATCAGGATGACTGCATGTCCTGAGGGACAGGCTGCCATTATCCCTATGCAGACCATCACCCCGACCTTGCTGTGCCACAGCATCAGCAATGGCATCGAGAATAAGGCAGCGCAGAGTGACAGCACATACAGACAGAAGAAAGAGACGAGAGACCTGAGTGCCCGGGTGTGAGCCTCCAGGCTGGGGTCCCGAGAGCCCCTGGTTTTGGCCCTCATCATCCTCATGTGCCTCCCCAGGGAGAATACCAGCACTCCAGAGGAAATCAGGAAAAGCAAGAAAGAAGGTATGGACACCAGGCTGCAGAAGAGGAAGGAATGAAAGAAACTGAGTTTTGCAGTGTTCAAATTGAGTTCAGTACTGTTATTCGTGAGTAGCCTAGTTACAGCTGAGAAATGAGATCCACTAAAAAAGTCCCATAAGTAGAGAAGAGTGCAGACACAGGAGAGAACCACAGCACCCAGAAGCATCTGGGGGATCTTTCTGGAGATCCAGCTTGCTGCACGGAGCAGGAAGGCGTGAGAAAAACGGGCAATCTTGGAACAGTAGAGGAGACTAAGGCACGTGGCGAGCCAGAGGCCAGCTTGGTTGACGATCATCCAGAGTACAATGATGGTCTGGTAGCTGAAGTTCAGTGGGTCCTTTATCCGCTGGAAATGAGTCAGCTGGATGGCCTTCAGAAAGAGCAACCCGTGCAGGAGAAGCCGGGTGAGGCTGAGACTCAACAGGACAAGATCACAGTGGCTCAGTGGCTGCCTCCTCACCAGGTCCCAGAAATTCACCAAGAAAATGAAGACATTGACCAGGATCCCTACTGCAAACTCCAGGACTGAAAAGAACAGAAATGCATTCCTGACTTCGGAGGGCACCAATACGATGTGAGTCAGAGTCACCATGATGCCTCTTCTGACTTGGCTAATCTAAGACTCATGTACCGCCCAGGAGAGAAAGTATGTTTGTGTGCTAAGTCAGGACCTTCCTTTACAAGGCATCAACTCTTGGTCCAGAGTTATCCCAAGGTGAGTGCATAAAAAGTTCAGACAGTAAAGTTAGAGGGAAAGTACTTCTTTAGAATATCCCTTGGATACACACAGATGCTCATCGTGAGAGCAGAAGAATGATGGTTCTGTCTCTTGGGTGATGCAGAAGCTTTGAATAAACCCAGGTATTCTGTAATAACAGCCTTCCCACGGCATGACATCAGGGATGCAAACAAGATAGGATCTTGACTTCACAAGCCCAGTTTTGCATGTCCATCTGGGCGCCCATGAGTGGAGAAGAGAGTAGAATTTGTTTATGGGTTTTCAGTAAACTGACAGCAGGCAAAGTATATATTCTCTGTGAACTGAGGTTTGAAATAGTGCCTCTTTCCATTTGCATGCCTTCCATCACCCCTGAGGGTGACTCTGATGATAGACTGTGTGTTTAATATGGACAAGTGCATGCATGATTCCTCTGCTGTTTGTCTAGTATGACTGCCGTTGCCAAAGACTTCATTCAGCCATCATCATTACGCCAGGTACCATGCTTGGCAAGAGGAGTGTTAACATGAACAAGGCAGCATCTTACTATGAAGAGAGGGGGAAGGGGGAATATCTGACCTGGATCATTGCAGAAGTCTTACAGCTGCTCTCTCTGCTTCCCACCCCTACTCCCACACCACACTTTCTACAAAGCAGCAATCGTGTTCCTGTTAGCATGTACCTAAGGGGTAGGATTGGGGGCAGGAGGAGAAGGGGACGACAGAGGATGAGATGGTTGGATGGCATCACCGACTCAATGGACATGGGTTTGGGTAGACTCTGGGAGTTGGTGATGGACAGAGAGGCCTGGCGTGCTGCAATTCATGGGGTCGCAAAGAGTTGGACACGACTGAGCCACCGAACTGAACTGAACCGAAGATCATGTCATTGCTCTGTTGAAACCTTTAGGGCCCCCGTCTTCCTCATCATATCAGCTGAGTTTTCACAGTGACCTAGCGGTCCTGGGCACATAATCAGGACCTCCGTCCCTTCTCAGATGTCCTCATCTGAAGGGTGCTCAGTGTTGACAGTGTGGGCTCTGGAACCAAGCTCTTTCAGGTTAAGGCCCAGCTCTGCTTCGTCCTCTCTGTGCAAACTTGGCAAATGACTGAACCCTCTTCATTTATGTCATATGAAACAGAGATGACGATCAAACTAACACCTATCTCAGAGGGGTTACCTGAATTGATGCATGGAACATGCTTGAGATTGTGGTTAATGGCAACCCACTCCAATATTCTTGCCTGGAGAATCCCATGGACAGAGGAGCTGGTGGGCTACAGTCCAGGGGGTCGCAAAGAGTCAGACATGACTGAGTGACTGACACTTGGCCCATGAAGTCCAGTCAATCAGTGCTAGTTATAGAGCCATCATAGGATCCAGCTATTCCTCTTCTGGGTATTTATCCAAAGGAAATGAGAGAGGATATCGAAGATATATCCACATTCCCATGTTCATTGTGGCATTATTCACAAGAGCCAAGATATGGCAGCAACCCAAGTGTCCGTTAATGGATGAATGGATGCAATGAATCTTAGTCAGGCATGAGAGAAGGAAATCCCGTGATGTGGGACAACGTGGATGGACCCTGAGGACACTGTGCTAAGGGAAATAAGCCAGGCAGAGAAGGACAAATAGTGCATGGTATCACTTATACTGTATATGAGAAAAAGAGTTAAACTAATAGAAACGGAGTGAAAAAGTGATCTCCAGTGGTTGGAGAAATAAGGAGAGGTTGGTGAAAAGGTACAAACTTAAAGCTAATGCAGGCGGGTGTGTGTGTGCTATGTCACTTCAGTTGTGCCCGACTCTTCGCGACCCCATGGACCATAGCCCACCATGTTCCTCCTGGGATTCTCCAGGTAAGAATACTGGACTGGGTTGCTGTGCCCTCTTCCAGGGGATCTTTCAGACCTAGAGATCCAACCCATCCATGCCTCTTATATCTCCTGCATTGGCAGGCAGGTTCTTTACCACTAGTGCCACCTGGAAAGCCCCCAACTTAAAGCTAGAAGGTGAATAAAGTCTGAGAATCTGATGTGTAACATATCATATATAATGCTGAATTGTATAAATAAAATTTGTTTAGAGAGTAGAACTTATATGTTCTCATCAAATATATATTTCACATGTAAGTGAAAACATACAGCATTTGTCTTTCTCTGACTTATTTTTGCTAAGTGAAATACCCTCCAGGTCCATCTATATTGTTGCATATGACAAAATTTCATTCTTTTTTATGGCTGAGTAGTATTTGTATATATACCACATCTTCTTTATCCACTCATGTGTGATGTGCACTTAGGTTGCTTCTATAGCTTGGCTATTGCAAGAAAGTATGTACATTTTTGAGAACAAAGTGAGCTTCCTGTTTGAACATCACTGAGCTGAGATTCCTCAGTCCCTGCAAACTTCTTCTCCCTCACGTAATTGATTATCTAGATGCAAAGCAAAGGGGTGAATGGGGAGACATGACAGAGAAGTAAGTACTGTGAGATCTGGGGAAAGTGAGCCAAAGGCAACAGTGACTGTGAGGAAATGGCGGTTTAAATGAGCATATCCCTCTGGGAGAAAGAGCATTTTAATTTAGAGAGGAAAGCACAGCTACATGGCTTGCGATAACAGGGTTAACTGAAAGAAGCAATGTAATGTTAGTGGGACAGATGGCTGGGGTGGTGGTGTTCTCAAACAGGGCCATGGTGATGAAGGAGGACATGGCCACCAGCAAGAGCCCTGGTGGGAAGGAGACCTGTGCTCTGATGGGAGGGAGGAGGCCAGCGGATGCCTTGTAGCAGGAGGTGAGACTGGAGGGGCTGGGCTCCTCACCAAGACCGGTTCCCTTCTCTTTTGTGTAAATTATAATATAGAGTGATCCATGAATGGCTTCTCATCTGGCACCTGCCCCCATTCCTACTTGGGGACTGGCGAGGTTTTTACCCTGTGGGTAGGCAGTTATGGAGGGTTGTTTGAGACCAGTGGGGAAGACCAGGTAACTGGCTCTCAGGAAGCATGGTGCCTGAGGATGAGTCCATAACTGAACCAGATCACTGTCGTTTTTCCAAGTTCAAGCTAGCTTGGGATCCAGAATCTTCCCATCGTTACTCAACAGCTGCCACTAGGTGGCACCAGACCACTGTGAGGTCTGGAATTCCTGGCCTCCTTGGGATAGCTCAGTTGGTAAAGAACCTGTTTGCAACGCCAGAGAACCTGGTTCGATTCCTGGATCTGGAAGATCCGCTGGAGACGGGATAGACTACCCACTCCAGTCTTCTTGGGCTGCCGTTGCGGCTCAGCTGGTAAAGAATCCGCCTGCAATGCAGGAGACCTGGGTTCGATCCCTGGGTTGGGAAGATCCCCTGGAGAAGGGAAAGTCTTACCCACCTCAGTATTCTGGCCTTGAGTATTCCATGGATTGTATAGTCCATGGGGTCACAAAGAGTTGGACACGACTGAGCGACTTTCACTTCACTTCCCTTCACTTTGCGCAAGCTCACCCCAGCCATTGATTTAATCTTGCCACCCTGTGACCTTGTATGTTACAGAATTGAAATCTTAAGACTTCATCTTGTATCACTCTGTAGTAGGCTGAATTGTGAAGAGTGTGGTGATGCTTCCATTTTACTGATGACAAAGTGGGGTTTCAGAAAGTTTAGTGAAGTAACTGGGCCAAGGTAACTAAATTACTAAGTGAGGAGTTAGGATGCTGATGCTTTAAATGGGATTTAGCCAAGAGTCCTGGGAATTCCTATGTCCAGCTCTGGCAATCATCCCTATCACATGAGAGGAGCAGCAGGGAAGTTGGGTGTAAGGTGCATTACTTTATTAAAAGCTAGACCTGCATCTGAGAGCTCCCAAGAAAGAGCTCTGATACTAGTTGGTTTGGAGCAGGCAATAGACCTAGGCAGAGTCCACGCATCTAACTTGCCATTCTGTTCAATAGTGGTTGTTGTTCAGCCGCTAAGTCCTGTCTGACTCTTTGCGACCCCACGGACTGCAGCACACCCGGCTCCCCTGTCCTTCACCCTCTCCCAGGGTTTGCTCAGATTTATGTCCATTGAGTCAATAGTGGTAGTTGTTGCTAACTGCCAGCACACTATTAGTTCTTTCCTTTTCATTGCCGACATATTATCAGGCATGTCAATATTAACTAAAAATAAACTGCATTTGCCATCTTTCAGTTAGAGTGTCCAGTGAAACGCAGGAAGAAGACATTGGGTGGGAAAACCCCCTAGAAAGCCCTTGCTTCCTTTTCTTCTGTCTGGGCCTGAACTTGGATGTTATGGTTGGAGCGCCAGGCAGGAGGGAAAAGCCAAGAGAATCTCAACCCTGCAGTTTTATAAGTTCTTGGAACCCACTAGCAACTACTCTGCTTCCTCTGGAACAGTGAAAGTGAGAAAGGTCATCGCTTTCTGTCTTTAAGTCACAATGCTTAGGCCTCTGTGACCGGAAGCCGAACGCAGTGACTCACCGAAGACTTGCCTGTGAGAAGGGCTCTGAGTCCATTTGCCCATCCGAGCATGTGAAGCCAGGAAGTGGGCTGAGGAAAGGGCAGCCTGCCCCGTGTCTAGGTTCACTTATGAAGAGGCAGAAAACAGAAAGCAAGAGAAGAAATGAAATGGAGCCTCTGCTCCCTGCATTTAAAGCAGCAGTTCCTAATATTTTTGGCGCCAGATACTGGTTTTGTGGAAGACGATTTTTCCATGGATGATGTGGGGTGGGGGGGACGGTTTCGGGATGATTCAAGTGCATCATGTTCATTGTGCTTCTTTGAGACTCTAATACTGTCACTGATCTGACACGAGGCCGAGCTCAGGCGGTAATGAGAAGGATGGGGAGCAGCTGCACATAAAGATGAAGCTTTGCCCGTCCACCTGCTGCTCACCTCCTCTGGGCAGCCCAGTCCCTAGCGGGCCACTGATCCATGGCCTGGGGGTTAGGGACCCCTGATTCAAAGCATGTTCTGTCCACTTTGAACTGACAGAGGGAGGAGGGCAGAGAGGTAGCCGGGGAGACGAATTTAAAGATGGTCTCACTCAGCTCTTATTTCTGTTTCTCGATCTTTCAACTTTGCTCCTGCTACTGACCGATCCTGCTACAGATTCTCTGTGTGTTCCATTCAGAACAAGAACGTGAGTGGTTTGGTGCTCGCACAGCAGGCGGAGTCTGGAGATGCCAGTCAGCTGGAGGACTGGCTCTCTTGGGTTCATGCCCAGCCCAGGTTCAAGCAGCATAGGGGCCAGCATGGAACCTTGTGATTAGGGTCACACTTAGGTCACTTTCCCCAGCAGGGAGCTCAGGGTAGGGTTCCTCTAGAAGGTGCTTGGACCCCTCCTTGAGCTTTGCCTTGTCCACTAATATGAGTGATGCAAGAGGAGGTTTTAAGTTAACGCTGATAGAACCGTGAGACCTTGGCTGACTGTCCGTCCTGTTCTGTTTCACTCTAGTGGAAATAGGAAGAGACCATGGAGCATCAGTGTTCACGCAGACGCTGCGAGGGTTCACTGTCCAGCAGAGATGGGGGGAGATGGTGTGACCTGGTGATCTCCAGAGAGGGGGACAGAGAGGGAGTTTGGGGGAGGGAGGAGGAGCCAGGCAAGAGGGTACCAGGGACAGCCAGAGCCTGAATGTTGCTCAGAGACATTGTCGGTGCCTTGAAGACACTCCCTCTACCATTCTTTTCAGTTTCTCCTGGGGTGGGGACCTGGGGGAAGCAGATTTATGAGGGGCTCATCACAGAGGAAAATTTCTGTAAGCTTAGTGTTCAGGGTCGAAAAAAATTCATGCATGCCGTTAATTTATACGGCCATATTTTTCATAATTCCCAACTATTGATTCAAATTGCTGATTCTTCTCCAAGGACCTTTTAAAAAAATTATTTATTTTATTTTTGGCTGTGCCGGGTCTTCGTTGCTGGGTGCAGGCTTTCTCTAGTTGCGACGAGAGGGGGCTACTCGCTAGTTGTGGCCTGTAGACTTCTCATTGTGGTGGCTTCTGTTACTGCAGAGCACACGTTCTAGAGTTCACAGGCTTCAGTAGTTGCAGCTCATGGGCTCGGTAGCTGCAGCTTGGGGGCTCTAGAGAGCAGGCTCAGTAGTTGGGCACATGGGCTTTGTTGCCCTGAGGCATGTGGACTCTTCCCCAACCAGGAATTAAGCCTGTGTCCCCTGCATTGGCAGATGGATTCTTAACCACTGGACCAGCAGGGAAATTCTCCAAGGACTTTTGACTAAAGTCAGTTTCCCAAGGTATGTACCTCTCAGTGGGTCACCATGTAGCCCTAGGTTACATGTATCCTGAACTAAAAAAGACACTTCTATGGGGAGGCCAAATAATTCAGAGGCATCTTGTGAGGATTTGAAGGGCATACAATTGCAAGTGGTTGTAGAAGTCAACAAAGTACTGACAATATTCTACTGGTAGATTGAACTTGAGTGGTTAGAGACTTTTGGTGAAGGTATTTACACTGGACAAAGGGAGACCAATCTGTAAGAGCAGGGCCAGCAGAAATTGTTTAATTGCTGGGTATAGAAACTCATAGAGCATGGCTTCAGGAAAGGATGATGATGGTGATGGTGGTGTTGATGGTGATGGTGATGGTGGTGATGGTGGGGGTATGATGATGGTGGTGTTAATGATGATGGTGATGGTGGTGTTGATGGTGATGGTGGTGATGATGGTGATGGTGGGGGTGTGATGATGGTGATGGCGATGGTGGTGATGATGGTGGTGGTGGTGATGGTGGGGGTATGATGATGGTGGTGTTAATGATGTGATGGTGGTGGTGACGATGGTGTTGGTGGGGGTATGATGATGGTGGTGATGATGGTGGTGGTGGTGATGGTGATGGTGGGGGTGTGATGATGGTGATGGCGATGGTGGTGATGATGGCGGTGGTGGTGATGGTGGGGGTATGATGATGGTGGTGTTAATGATGTGATGGTGGTGGTGACGATGGTGTTGGTGGGGGTATGATGATGGTGGTGATGATGGTGGTGGTAGTGATGGTGGGGGTATGATGATGGTGGTGTTAATGATGTGATGGTGGTGGTGACGATGGTGTTGGTGGGGGTATGATGATGGTGGTGATGATGGCGGTGGTGGTGATGGTGGTGATGGTGAAGGTAGGATGATGGGGGCGGTGGTGATGGTGATGATGGTGGTGGTGGTGGTGATGGAGGTGATGGCTTAGTAGTAGAAGCAGTAGTGGTAGTAATATAGAAGTATTATTTTGGTGAAGAAGCAGGAGAGGAGAATCACATGAAATTCTTTTGAGCATTGTTCCTCACAGAAATAGGGAAAATACTGGCAGCTTGTCTCTTTACTTTTTCTTCTTTGGGGTTGAATAATCTCTTACTTCTGCAACTTTCTATGTGTCTATTCTATTCTCTTTTGGGAAAACAGGCATTTTCAATAAAACTTTAATTTCTGCCTCTCAGTAACATGTGAGTATGATTCAGACTCTAGGTCTCAAATCCTAATTTCTGGGAGAGAGCACCCCATTGGAACAGATTGGATCATCTGTCCAGTGCTGGTCCAGTCAGCTGGGACCAGTGAGTCAGGGCTGTGTGAGGGTCCCTTACAGGAGTTTGTCGGTATACCTCACATGTGGGGGAGGAGGGACATGGAGGAAATGGTAGAAATCTCTAGGACAAGATTTGAACTGAAGAGACGTAGCTGTCTATGAGGGGAGGATGGTAGAATTTGCTAACAGAAGGGATCTGAGGTTTCCTCTTTGGGACACGTGGTGGAGAGTGAACTTTGAATTTGTTGAATGAATGAGCAAATATTTAATCTGAAAAAGCAATTTCTGGATTTACTGCCTTCAGACTCTGTGAACATTGGATTACTAGATTAAAAGTAAGTTAGCACAGGTTCAACTTGAGCCACTCTTTGAATGACCTTTAGCAAGTCATTTTCCTTAATTTGTTTCCTCATTATACATGGGGTTTAAAAATAATCTTGCCTTATCTCTTTGTGGTGATCAGAGAGATAATACAGATTAAAGTGCTCTGAAAACTGCAAGATGTTATACAAATATAAAGTTTTATTATGAACATGTGAATACTAAGTAATATCCCTAATAACTCTCTCGTTGGACTCATGCTGGTATTTGAACATGCTCCTGTCCATGGGGGTGAGAGGTAGATAAGGATGAAAGGCCATGTAAAAACTGCTGAATAATAGGTATTTCACAAGAGGAGGAAATGCTGTAATGCCCAGTTTGCTTTATTCTCATCTTCCTTTGAACATTTCTAGGTGGGCAAATTACTTTCACTCTAAGCAACTTCTTCATTGCCTCTGATGTGAAGAGCTTATTTTGGGAGCAAAAGAAGGGTAAACAACAAGGTTGCAATAAAAAGAGGCATGCAAGAATACTGGAGTGGGTAGCCATTCCCTTCTCCAGGGGATTTTCCCAATCCAAGGATCAAAACTGCATTTCCTGCATTGCAGGTGGATTTTTTTTACCATCTGAGCCACCAGGGACGCCCTAAAAAGAGGTATGATTTATATAGTTTTGTAGGCTATGGAGACTGTGAGAGATGCTTTGTGACATGAAGGTGTGGAGATGGCATGTGCTTGGGTAGGGGGGTGGGGGAGAGATGGGGGAAGAGGGAGTGTTAAGGAACCATGGAGAAGTCGTGGGCTCAGCTGGTGTCTCTCCTGTAGCTTGTGGTTCAGTGCGGGAGGCACTGATGCTCTGCACTTGTCTGTCGGTGGTCCATGGAGGGAAGAGACCACTTCCTCCATCCCACACTAGTGAGGCTGTTTCTGGGGGTGGATGAACTGAAGGAATAGTTGTTAACAGAATTTAAGCTAATGGTTCCACTTGCTGAGTGTTCTTTGATGTTAAGACAAGCTGGGGAGGGACTGGGGAAACCCCGACCCTGGATATCAGGTTACCTACTATCTCAGCTTAGGCTCAAAGTAATATATGTCATGCCTATTATTACCTCCAATTCACAGAGAGGGCAATTGACCTTCAGAACATTGGAATGATTACCCAAGGTCTGTGGCACATGGAAGAGAAACCAATATTCAAACCGCGGCTTGTTTGATTCCAAACCGCGTGCTCTTTCTATGACATCAGCTGAAGACTTAACATGGAAACAGTGTCCAAGAGATGGTTTAACTTTATTTCAATGTTAAATCCATCTGTTTCAAGTTAATTAGCTTATTTATGCATACTTTCAGGATCATCTAACCCACCCATAGTCCACTGCAGGTAAAATCCAGACAGATGAGTATCTTAGTTTTTATAAGGATTTTATCCTGAGAGGGGAGACTCCATTGTCATGTTCAATGCTTGGAGAAGGGAAAACACACATTGGTCCCTTCTCTGCTCAGAGGTCATTACAGGCTCCTTGCTTGGGTCGGGCTTTGATGGAGACTCTGAGGGACCTCAACCAGCAGGGACTTGATGGGAGGCTAGCTGTTCTCTGAGCATTTTGGGGTATGCTCACCTATAAAACAGAATACCAGTTTTGAACGTACTGTGACATTAGCTGTTCAGAAAAGGGGAACCAACAATGTTAATTGAGCATTTAGAGAAAATTTCAGACCAAGTAGATTTTAAGCTTAGCTTTGCAAGAGGAGAGGGGTTTTCGCAGAAGACAGAGGACAAGAGGGTGTCGACCCAGCCCTGGAGGAGGGCTGCCCTCAGGCAATGATGCAGAAGCAGCCATAAGCTAAGTTGACTGGTGCCTAGTGAAAATATACTGGATTAGTGGAGTCAAAATGACAAAGAGGGCCTTAAAGAGAGAGAGGTTTGAGATTCATCATGAGGAACAGACCATGCCTATTTTGTTTGGAGTATAAAGTTTGGAAAAGGTTGCAAAGGGGGAGATGGGTCTTCTTGCTCAAGACTGACTGTGATCCACCGGCTCTTTGGTTTTCAGGGAATGCCCATGGAGGATCTCATGGTAGCAGAGTTCCATACTTTTGGGCCACTCCAATGGACATGCAGTTTACACAGGTCCCAGCGTTCCCTGTGAATATGACTTGTTCTGTTTGGAGGTGTGGGAAGAAGCAACATTCTCAGTAAAGACTCACAGAGACAGATAATGCTGCACATTGAATCCTAGGCAGAGAAATCCTAGGCTCAGAAATCTGTTTCATGTTAACGGCAGCCTGGGCAGTGTCTTGTCTGCGGTGGGTCCCTGTTGCTGGTGGGAGTCTTCTTGCTGACAGAACCTCCGTGATGCGGTGGCTCTAGTGTACTTTTACAATATTGTCCCTGACTTTCCCACAACTGTCTTCCCCTGTCTTTTTGCTAAAGTTTCTAAAGCAGGTCTCATTCTTCTAACCTCTGAGCCTTATTGATTCCTTAGCCCCCAGTCTCTTTCAATCTCTCCTTCCCTTCCCACTCCCATCTATCTTGTCCTTTGGTTTCTTTCCTGTCCCTCCCGGTTGGGGTTGTTCTTTCCCCAGTGGCATTTTTCAGTGCTCGCTTGTCCTTTGTAGCAGAGCCATTTAACTTCTTACCTGTTCCTGGCTGTGAGGTTATGGAGGCCTCATTCACATTCATATTCCAGTGCAGGCTTGATGAGACTGCCTGCGTCTGCAAACTGATTTGACTTCCTCTTAGTTACACAACCTGTGGGCAGTTGCTCTTTGTGCCTCAGGTTTCCCCACTTTAAAACTGGGGTAATCAGCCCTTCCCAGGTGGTTCAGTGGTTAAGAGTCGGTGCTTCCACTGCAGGGGGCGTGGGCTCGATTCCTGGTTGGGGAACTAAGATCCCGTATACTGTGTGGCTTGACCAAAAAAAAAGAAAGATAAAATAAAACAGGTGACAACAGTCACTGCCTCATAGTGAAGTTATGAGGAGAAATTGAAATCTTGCCTGTCAATCATTTAATGTAATGTATGAGTTGTAATAAGTGTTCCAAAAATGTTGCTGTCATTGCTCTTCTGATAGATCCTCAGTTATAACACACATACAATAACTACGTGTGATTGCAGCCGTAAAATTAAAAGATGCTTGCTCTTTGGAAGGAAAGCTATGACAAACCTAAACGGTGTATTAAAAAGCAGAGAGATCACTTTGTGGACAAAGGTCCATGTAGTCAAACCATGATTTTTCCAGTAGTCATGTACGGATGTAAGGGTTGGACCATAAAGAAGGCTGAGAACTGAAGAATTCATGCTTTCAAATTGAGGTGCTGAAGACTCTTGAGAGACCCTTAGATAGCAAAGAGATCAAACCAGTCAATCCTAAAGGAAATCAACCCTGAATATTCATTGCAAGGACTAAAGCTGAAGCTCCAATACTTCGGCCACCTGATGCCTAGAGCTGACTCATTGGAAAAGACCCTAATGCTGGGAAAGATTGAGGGCAGGAGAAGGGGGCAACAGAGGATGAGATGGTTGGGTAGAATTACCAACTCAATAAACATGAGTTTGCACAAACTTTGAGGGACGGTGAAGGACAGGGAAGCCTGGTGTGCTGTAGTCCATGTGGTCACAAAGAATTGGACACAACTTAGCAACTGAACAACTTCAATCAAAATCCTGAAACTGGAGCCTATTATACAGAGTGAAGTAAGTCAGGAAGAAAAACACCAATACAGTATATTAATGCATATATGTGGAATTTAGAAAGATGGTAACGATGACCCAAATGCGAGACAGCAAAAGAGACACAGATGTAAAGAACAGATTTTTGGATTCTGTGGGAGAAGGCGAGGGTGGGATGATTTGAGAGAATAGCATTGAAACATGTATGTTTCCATATGTGAAACAGATCACCAGTCCAGGTTCGATGCACGAGACAGGGTGCTCGGGGCTGGTGCACTGGGATGACCCTGAGGGATGGGGTGGGGAGGGAGGTGGGAGGGGGGTTCAGGATGGGGAACACATGTACACCCGTGGCTGATTCATGTCAATGTATGGCAAAACCACTACAATATTGTAAAGTAATTAGCCCCCAATTAAAATAAATAAATTGAAAAAAATCTTGATTTAGGAGGGAAGGAGATATTGGCATATTTAAGGCACCTGCGGTTGGGAGTCCAGGGTCTGGGCTCTAGTCACAGCTGTGACAGATGCACAGTAATCATAATAATTGTACCTGACACCGTTGATTATGTAACACCAAGTCTTTTACTTGTGTTATAGTGTTTAATCTTTATAATTTGACTGGGTGTGGGTGTGTGCATTCTCAGTGTGTCTGACTATTTGTGACCCCATGGACCTGCCAGGCTTCTCTGTCCGTGGAATTTTCCAGGCAAGAATGACCAGAGTGGGTTGCCATTTCCTCCTCCAGGGGATCTTCCCCACCCCAGGACTGAACCCTCATCTCTTACGTCTCCTGCACTGGCAGGCAGATTCTTTGCCACTAGTGCCACTTTTATCTTCATTTAAGTTAAGAAAACTGAGACTTACTTGGCTGTATTTCCCCAGCCAGTAAACAGACCTGGGCTTTGAATTCAGATCAGTCTCCTCGCTTGTAAAATGAGGGAGCTCTGTGTGATGATCTCTAACGTGCTTTAGGGTTAATACTAAACAGACCACATGGGCTCTGATGCAGAGTTAACAAGCATCCATCTGGCAGTTCAGACCCTCGCTGTTCTTGGGTCCTTGTGAATACTGATGAGATAATGTCAACAAAAGACCGCAGTACCCAGCAGGCCTCCAGGCACCGTAGTTTTCCTTTCCTTCCTCTTCTAGTTCTAAATTCTTTAACTTTGTGGTACCAAACAAACAGCCTAGATGGGGGATTTCCGGTACCTGGTCTGCAGGTTTTACTGGTTCCCATCATTTCCACTGGTTGATGAAATGAGAAAAATGACAAGAGAGTAAACTTTTCAAAATGATAAATTCATTCCATTTTTAATAGTCTGTGTCCACAATGAAATAATGATAATAGACATTGACTTTTGTCTAATTTTTCTAGGTGATATACAGTTTATAAATTTAGGTCCCTTGGCCTGAATTTTTCCTGAATTTTCTCTTATCTGGAAAAGCAAATGACCAGGCATTAACCATAGTTGAGCTGAGTTTTTAATATGATCTGTCATTAAAAAAAAAAAAGTTAAAAAATTTTTCCATTAGGTCACAGATTGAGACTTTTATAAATTTGAAATAAAAATAAATGGCCAGAAGAATTAAATTAAAAACCGTATATATATATATATATAAAACAAACACAAGCTCCATTTTTTATTATTAGGTTTAGGAAACAGAAATTTCTCTGACAAGTGGCAATAAAAGTTTGTAAATACCTATCCTCAGTTTTGATACTTATTTCCTTGGGACTGGCAATAACGGGTTCATGGATCATTGGCATCACTGGGGCTTCCCTGATGGCTCAGACAGTAAAGAATCCACCTGAAATACAGGAGATCTGAGTTTGATCCCTAGGTCAAGAAGATCCCCTTTGGCTACCCACTCCAGTATTCTTGCTTGGAAAATTACATGGACACAAGAGCCTCACAGGCTACAGTCCATGGGGTCACAAAGAATTGGACACGACTGAGTGACTGATACTTTCACTTCACTTTATTGTAGTATAGTTGATTTACACTGTTGTGTTTCTGCTGTACAACAAAGTGAATCAGTTATACATATACATATACCCATTCTTTTTTAGATTCTATTCCCATATAAGTCATTATAGAGTATTGAGTAGAGTTCCCTCTGCTATACAGTAGGTCCTTATTAGTTACCAATTTCACATATGGTAGTGTGTATATGTCAACCCTAATCTGCCTATTTATGAGCTTGGTAACAGAGCAAGACTGACTCAAAGTGTAGATGACAAAATAACATATCTTATCTGTCCCGCTTTGAGGGAGGGTCTGTCTAGCAATAGAGTTCTTAACCTGGGGTTCTTGCATTTAGTTCAGAAAGTAGGTGAATTGTAAGGGGAAAATATTTATGCTTTTTTCTTTGCTGAAATACTGACATTTAATCTGTCAAAGTATAAAGTCAAGCCACGAATCACAGTTGTGTGAGCAGTATCGAAGACTTTGGTTCCAAGAGAGGTCATGGTTACTTTTATATCATATGTTGAAGATAATCTCAAACTATTGTCTACACTGTTTTGAAACTGCAGTAGCTGCTAGGTTTGTTAGTTAATATATCCTTAAAGAAGCACTTTGACTGTGTGGATCACAACAAACTGTGGAAAACTCTTAAAGAGATGGGGATGCCAGACCACCCGACCTGTCTCCTGAGAAATCTGTATGCAGGTCAAGAAGCAACAGTTAGAACTGGACATGAAACAACAGACTGGTTCCAAACGGGGAAGGAGTACGTCAAGGCTGTATATTGTCACCCTGCTTATTAACTTATATGCAGAGTACATCATGCAAAATGCCGGGCTGGATGAAGCACAAGCTAGAATCAATTTTGCCGGGAGAAATATCAATAACCTCAGATATGCAGATGACAGCACCCTTATGGCAGAGAGCAAAGAAGCACTAAAGAGACTCTTGATAAGAGTGAAAGAGGAGAGTGAAAAAGTTGGCTTAAAACTCAACATTCAGAAAACTAAGATCATGGCATCTGGTCCCATCACTTCCTGGCAAATAGATGGGGAAACAGTAAGAGATTTTATTTTTTTTAGGGTCCAAAATCACTGCAAATAGTAACTGCAGCCATGAAATTAAAAGACGCTTGCTTCTTGGAAGAAAAGCTGTGACCAACCTAGACAGCATATTAAAAAGCAGAGACGTTATTTTACCAACAAAGGTCTGTCTACTCAGAGCTATGGTTTTTCCAGTAGTCATGTATGGATGTGAGAGTTGGACTACAAAGAAAGCAGAGCGCTGAAAAATTGATGCTCTTGAACTCCAGTGTTGGAGAAGACTCTTGAGAGTCCCTTGGACTGCAAGGAGATCCAACCAGTCCATCCTAAAGGAAATCAGTCCTGAATATTCATTGGAAGGACTGATGCTGAAGCTGAAACTGCAATACTTTGGCCACCTGATGCGAAGAACTGACTCATTGGAAAAGACCTTGCTGCTGGGAAAGATTGAAGGCAGGAGGAGAAGGGGACAACAGAGGATGAGATGGTTGGATGGCATCACCGACTCAATGCACATGGGTTTGAGTGGACTCCAGGAGTTGATGATGGACAGGGAAGCATGGTGTGTTGCAGTCTGTGGGGTGGCAGAGTTGGACACGACTGAGTGACTGAAGTAAAAAAGCACATACATTATTATACTGCAATTTAAGAAGTATTTTAGTAACTGTAACTCAATGAAATTGGTTTCTTTTGTATCCTTATTTTGTACTTCTGTATTTGGTCTCATGCATTTAAAAAATGTAATCCTAAGAGAAGTCCAGAGGAAGCATAAGACGGCCAAAGTGTCTTTTTAGCCCACACACACACGCACGCGCACGCACACACACAGCTTTAAAAAGAGGTAGGAAAGGAAGAGAACTATTTTGTAAACATTTTCAGAACCATTTCCTTCAAACACTGATCAGCGAATGAGATTGGGCTCTGGGAGAGATGGAGCTCTCTGGGCTCCCGGATCATTTTGTTGTTGCTCTTTGTCATCTACACTTTGAGTCGGTCTTGCTCTGCTACCAAGCTCATGGAGCGTCACTGCTGCAGAGACATTCTGTGTTCCAGGGTTTGGGGTGGTCGCTTCTTGCCCCAACGTCCTAGGGATGTTCGCCTCAGAGGAAGACCTTGATTACTAATTAACCAGCAAATCTGAGCCTGAGAAAGAGCTGGGCGGTGATTTGCATTTGAACTCCATTAACAGCAGCACACTAACCGGTTACCAGGGCTGTGGCTGCTTTCTCTGGACTGTGCTCTGCCGGGATTACCAGCCCATCCTTCAGGGAGAGGACGCAGCCTCGGGGTGATGAGGTATGTTCCTAAACCGTGTGCTCACTGATGGCTACAGATGTGCGTGTACAAGCGTGTGTGGACTTGTGCTCCTCTCCTTCAATCAGATGCCCTTGTTAACTCGTTAAACACAAAGATAAGCATCAATAACAAAGCACAAAATTATACAAACATATTAAACAAAATTCAACTCTTTTTTCCTTGAGATGCACGTGTGTGTGTGTGTGTGTGTGTGTGTGTGTGTGGTGATGATTGATTTAATATTCAAGGTGAATTCTGATTCTTGAGATGAGGTGGGGGAAGTGAGGGGAAGGAGCTAGAATTTGGGAGTTAGATGCGGGCAATTTGGGATGTTCCTTCTTAAAGGACATGGAGCTGTGATTGAGAAGTGGTGTTTCGAGAATCCATTACAGTCAGCAACTTGAGAAATCTGTTTCTATCCCTGTGAGTTTGGTGCCTTTACTGATCAAATAAAGAATTGTTATAGGGAAGAGTCTAACGGTGTGTGTGTGTGTGTGTGTGAAGTACACACAGGGTGTGTACCTGCTTTGGTATGTCATGGGGAGTGTGAGAGATTTCCTTTGGGATCTGGAAGAAGGAAATGAAGGGAAAGACTCGACGTCTGGACTGACCGTTGCGTGTCGAAATGCATGCTTAGGTGATGGATCGTTGCTGACCCCTCTCTGACAAAATGAAGTAAGAGAGAGTCCTGTCTTCACTGGTTGTTGAGAGTCTAGCTGAACACAGTGGGCATTCCTTTTGCGATAAGCCATGGAGGTGAGAAGGAAGAGTTGCAATTGGGGAAACAGAAGGGAGACCACGATCAATCCCATGGGTCTCACTAGAAAAGGCTTCCACGGGTTTCCAATAGAGGGTCTGAATGGTGGCTTTCCTGCATGGAAGGGGTGCTCTGAACCTCTAAACTGTCTACTGCTCTTTAGCACGGTGTGGGGCAGCGTGTATGCATGGTGGGCAGGCAGGAGGAAGAGAGACGGGTCTTTGTTTTGCTGTGCTGGGAAGGACCAAATGATGCGGGGGGGCCTTCTGCTCTGTACCCCCAAATGAGCATAACACGTCACTGTTTCACTCACACTTCCACAGACGCCAATGATTTTTAGCATCAGGAAACCCTTACAAATGAAGTTTGATAGGTTAATACCATTACTTTATATGTAAACTGCTCCCTGAGCATGGAATACTAAGGGCTAGATGGCTTTAGAAGAAGAGATTTTCCATCTGAAAATTTCCAAAACAGCCAAATGTGAAGGAGAAAATAGGCCTTTGCACACCCTGCTGCTGGGGTGATGATAGGGTCATAGCTGTCTTCTAGAGATGATCCATTTGGGGTTCAGAGGAGGAAAATGAGGCCCAGAGGGGTTCAGCAGTTTTTCCAAGGTCACACAGTGGAGTTAGGTCAAGCTTTAGATCTTCGCACTTTGGATGTGACAAGACTTGGGAGAAAAAGACCGTTAGCTCCCTTTTTACTTCCCATTCTCTAAATATCCAGATGACAATGTATCGAGCCAATAAATTTTGCCCAGGAGTTTTGAGGAATAGCCATGACTCACTGGGGTCCTCTTTGCAAGTTATTCTCAGTCTCTGTAATACGAACCCTCTCTTTTCCACAAGAGCTCTTGCCTTGTGTTATCAAAGAATTTTTTAAAGACGTAAATTGCCATATGCCGATCAGCTACCGGCTATACATAAAAAAATGAAAATTGATTATCTAGTTTTTCGAGTGAATTCAGATAGCCATCTCAAGTTTGGGCCCCACCTGACTTATCTATCTACTTTGCCTAAATGATTAGAGCAGTACGAGGAGAATCAGCTGTGGCAATTATTCATATAACCATTTTAATTCAAGAGGGAAAAAATGACTACGGAGTCCACATGATTTATGTATAGCAGTAACTTTCCGCTTTTCTATGAGACTTTCCCTAATTAAAATTGCAACCGTCACCCCCTTCTCCCCCATTCCTCATCCTCCCCACACCCAAGCTTTATTTTTCTCCAGAGCACTTATCAAAGTCTAACCTATCGTACAGTCTCAGCTTAGAGGATAGTTGTGAGGACAAAACGAAATAATGCATGTTATGCACATCACCCCGTGCCACACACGTTCTAAGCACTTGGTTAATGACCCAGATACTATCTGATAAAAACATAATCTCACCACAAGCTTTCTTTGGAGTGCACCGTGGGCATAATGGCATGGAATAACAGAGTAGTGGTTACAAGTTCTGGCTGTGAGGTCCAAAGGGCTGGTATTTAAATTGTGACTTTGCCTCTTATCATCTGTGTGAAATCAGGCAGGTTATATGACCTTGCTGAAGCTCAATTTCCTCATCTGAAAGTGAAGATGGTAGCAATAACTCACTGAGGGTTGTTAGGAAGATCACGTGCAACACATTATATAATCTTCTTAGCACGTTCCTCAATTGTTGGTAGTGACTTTCATCATTGTAATTGCACAGTTTATGCTTGTCACATGAAATAGAATATCCAAAGATTGACGACAGTCTGCTAAGTAATTTTTTTTAACAATTTTTCTCTTAAAAGCAGTTAAATCTATTTAAATTGCTTCCTTATTATATTTGCCTCCTGTCATTTTTCTTTTCTTTTTTTAATTTTTTTAAAAGTTTATTTTTAGTTGGAGGATAATTGCTTTACAATTGAGTTGGTTTCTGCTGAACAGCAACGTGGATCAGCCATAAGTATACATGCTTGTCATTTTTCTTGATCTTAATTTTTTCTGAATCGTATTTCCAATTTAGGACATGGTAAGGTTTCACCACTGAGATCCTTATAATTTGGGAAGTAAGGTCAACCAGATGATGCTGATGAGGGATTTTTTTTCCTTTAAGGCTTAAGGAAATATGTCTCTCCTATAGCTAGAAGCTCATTATCTTTGTTCCATAGAGCAGGTAGCCATATTTAAATATATAATACAAAAGGACTTTTTGATGAGAGGCAAACAGATTTTTAAAAAATATAAATGATATTTTTTCAAAAGTCATATTTACTCATGTATATTAATTATCTATTGTTGCATAACAAATTGCCCCATATTTAACAGCTTGAAGGAATAAACATTTATTATCTCACAATTCCTGTGGGTTTGGAATACTTAACTCTGTTGATTGCATCTCCATGTAGCCCAACATGTCTCTCCATCCTTGTATTTCCTGTAAATTATTAGACCTGGAGTTTTGACAGATACAGATTTGTTTTCTGTAGCATGAATGGTGCATAGATGGGAACAGCATCTTCCACCAGGACATACATAAAATCTAGCAGATTCTTCTTTTGCTTTAACTGTGCATAGCCATCAGGGAGCATTTCTTCACTCCGCTATTTCATTAGGAGTTGTGATGCAGTGAGACTGTAACTTAATCATTCTTTTACTTATTAAATGAAATGTTCCTATAGCAAGAAATCTCCCCTCGCCCATCATTTGGTTCATAAAGGAACAGTTTGTAGAGGAAAGGTAGGATAAACATTTGACTTTTTATTTACTGGTTTTCAAACTTAGGAGTTTTTCTCCTAGAATTCTCCAAAGGGGATCAATGAGATGTTTTAGTCCAAAATCTTTATGAACTCATAGATTTAAATACATTTCATCCGTATTAGTCCATTGATGGCATTATTATTATTAATGCTCATATTGTCCCACTTTACCCAGTGAGAGTCTCTTCAAGTTGGTTCCTGGTACCCTTTGGTAGCTCCCTGCTTGCTGGTTTAACATGATAACCTAAGCTCCTTTTATACATTTCCTGCCCCAGTCTCAAATGAAACATTTCTAAGGAGTCCTTAGAGATGTTTCCTTTAAGTGGGAAATAGTGTTTAGAATAGTACTGGATTTCCCTGGTGGCTCAGCGGTAAAGAATCTGCCTGCCAATGCAAGAGACTCAGGTTTGATCCCTGGGCCAGGAAGGTTTCCCTAAAGAATGAAATGGCAACCCACTCCAGTATTCTTGCCTGAAGAATCCCATGGACAGAGGAGCCTGGCGGGCTACGTCCATGGGGTCGCAGAGAGTCAGACAGGACTGAGTGACTAACACTTACTTTAGAGTGAGATTAGCCAATTGATAATTTTTTAATCTATTAATAGTTGATGGGTACCTGGGCCTTTTGTTATTTTACTCATCCCTCTTGTATATACATTTGAGATTTTCCATTAAAAAAACTTCGCTGACTATACGTGAAAGAAAACTCAAATCTAAAATTGTTTTCTCTTTCTTTGTAGATGGCAAGAAAGAAGCTGAAAAAGTTCACTACTTTGGAGCTTATGCTCAGTGTTCTTCTGCTTGTGGTGTTTATCGTCACTATTCCTATCTTCGTGCTTTCAGCCAGAGAGTCCCTGGAATCACAAGGTAATAAGGAAGTCTGCAGTTATCCCTCCATATGTTGCTCTTTTCAAAGCAGAAACCTCATAAATGGCAAGGAAGTAATGCTTTCGTGTTCACTGGAGTGAGCCTGTATGTGTGGTGTACGTGTGTGTTGGGGACCACCTGACTCAAACTGTGACAGCACAGTTCAGTTCAGTTCAGTTGCTCAGTTGTGTCTGACTCCTTGCGACTCCATGGACTGCGGCACGCCAGGCTTCCCTGTCCATCACCAACTCCCAGAGCTTGCTCAAACTCATGTCCATCGAGTCGGTGATACCATCCAACCATCTCAACCTCTGTTGTCCCCTTCTCCTCCCGCTTTCAATCTTTCCCAGCATCAGGGTCTTTTCCAATAAGTCAGTTCTTCGCCCCAGGTGGCCAAAGTATTGGAGTTTCAGCTTCAGCATCAGTCCTTCCAATGAATATTCAGGACTGATTTCCTTTAGAATTGACTGGTTGGATCTCCTTGCGGTCCAAGGGACTCTCAAGAGTCTTCTCCAACACCACAGTTCAAAAGCATCAATTCTTCAGCATTCACCATTTTTGTGGTCCAGCTGTCACATCCATACATGACTACTGGAAAAACCATACCTTTGACTAAATGTATATTTGTTGGCAAAATTATGTTACAGCACAATAGGTATACATTGTAGGCTTAACTCTGACACTTTTATTCCCCAATTTAGCATAGCACAGGATTCCATAACTGGCGCTTGAAATATATTGGCCAAATTTCATTGAATAATTGTATTTTTTCACAATAATAATTAATAATATCCTTATGTGAAACTCCAATACTTTGGCCACCTGATGCAAAGAACTGACTTATTGGAAAAGACCCTGATGCTGGGAAAGATTGAAGGCAGGAGGAGAAGGGGACAACAGAGGCTAAGATGGTTGGATGGCATCACTGACTCGGAGTTTGAGCAAGCTTCGGGAGCTGGTGATGGACAGGGAAGCCTGGTGTGCTGCAGTCCCTGGGGTCGCAAAGAGTTTGACATGACTGAGTGACTGAACTGATATGAAACATTGTCAAATAAGTATATAATCAAGTAAAGTATACTAGGCCGAAGTTTGTTCTCTACAGCTAGTAGAGTTGTTTATTAAAAGTTTATTGAACTGTATTATTTTCAAATCAGGGCTAGATTGTGCTGAGTTATCCATGATTTTGTATCTGGGCTTCATCTAAGAGCAGCTTCTTAGTTGGGGCAGGCAACGAGGGCCAGTATGTAGCCAGAGGAAAAACTTTTCCCTCCTTCCCTTATTCTTAGCCATGCCATTTCTACTTTTGTGGGAAATTAGATTAAATAATCTCAAAGGTTGTTAAATTCTTAAAATTCTCTGATTCTGAAGATGAAACTAAAACCTGCGTGTAGAAACTGGCACAAATAAGAAGTTCTTTTAATCCACCACTTTTGGGGTATTTTGTTTGATTTTTTTTGAAAGTTTTTTGTTTGTTTGTTTGCTTTTGATATGGGCCATTTTTAGTCTTTATTGAATTTGTTGCAATATTGCTTCTGTTTTATGTTTGGTTTTTGACCTCAAGGCATGTGGGTGGGATCTTAGCTCCTCAATCAGAGATCAAACCTGTACTCCCTGCATTGGAAAATGAAGTCTTTAAACCACTGGACCACCAGGGAAATCCCAATCTACCACTTTGAATTGGAAACCCTAGTGAAAAGAAAGCTTATTAAAAGCCTCATTGTTTTGTCCTATTATTGTTATGAGCTTATTGTAGAGAGCCCTAAAGAAATCTTTGATGAGCTTCCAATCTAATGGTGGAATCCAACTCCTTGCTCTTGTATGCACTCAGGGGAGGACTTGCTGGTAGAAGGAGATGGTGCAGGTATTCATGCATGCTAAGTTGCTTCAGTTGTGTCTGACTCTTTGCAACCCTATGGACTGTAGCCCACCAGGCTTCTCTGTCCATGGGATTTCCCAGGCAAGAATACCGGAGTGTGTTGTCTTGCTCTTCTCCAGGTACAGGTATATATAGGGTTAAATGCAGTCAGCAAGAACAAAATGAAGCTTTATAAAGTGAATATGTACACTTCAAAGTCACAGAGTGAAGCCCAGTCAGTAGTGACATCCATATAATTGGATGTTGAGAGCTATGGGGCTATCAAATACCTGTGATGTTAATTCTGTCTGATATTCTCTCTTACGTTTGTTTTTGGGATAATCCTAGATCCTGGGACAACAGTTACCCCAGATCCTGGGACAAGTACCACCCCTGGCTCTGCTGAGTGCCCAGTGGTAAATGACTCAGAACGGATAAACTGCATCCCTGACCAATCACCAACAAAGGTTTGAGTTATGGATCTGGTTTTCATTTAAGAGTTTATGTGATTGGATAAAGGGTATTTTGTTTGTTTGTTTGTAGCCCCTAGAATTATTGTTTGCATTGCAATTATTGCTGATTCAGAAAAAGTAATCCTGTATTCATGCTTATATGACAGTGCAGCTTTAGGAAAAGAACTAGAAAATTCCCTTGGGTTGCTAGATTCAGCACATAAAAGTATAGGGTTAAAAATTAACCCTATAAAAATTAACCCAGTTAAAAATTTCAGATAAACAATGAATTTTGTTTTAGTATATGTTCTGAGTAAGACTTGGGATTTACTCATATTAAAAGTGTATTTGTCTTTTATCTGATAACATTGCTTGGTTACTAGTTCTCTCTGACTCTTTCTTCTCTCCTCTGTCTGTCTCTCTTTTTTCCTTACACATTCCCAATAGGTTATCTAGGATACAATAAAAAGCCAACCACAGGCACAAAACAGTATTTCAAATAAGGACCAAGTTTCCAGAGCCTTCCTTTGTGGCTTAGCTTGTAAAGAATCCACCTGCAATGAGGGACACCTGGGTTCGATCCCTGGGTTGGGAAGATCCCCTGGAGAAAGGAATGGCTACCCACTCCAGTATCCTGACCTGGAGAATTCCATGGTCTGTATAGTCCATGGGGTTGCAAAGAGTCGGACAGGACTGAGCAACTTTCACTTTCCGGAGCCAAGTTTTGAAGGAAGAGGTAATAAATACCAGGATTAAAGATAGTACAGACATCTGGGCATTACTGTAAGGCAATGTTTCTTGATCATCAGCTGAAATCCAGCAGGATATTAGGATTATAAAGTGCATCGCACACACCATATCGTCACATTTCACATTGGGAGTGAATAAACACAAAATGCAGGCTTCTGAGTAAAGTCCACTGACATGCAATGGCAGGTTTGTATCAGGCACAGAGAGGATGCTTGCTCCCTGTGAGTCTTGGGCATGTGGCACCCTCACATTTACCTCTGTGCTGTCCTATTGTTTGTGGGCTGGAAAAATCTGTGATGTTCTTGAGAGATACTATTTTAGTTTGTCTAAAGGTCCTAATACCAAAAGGTATTGTATTTCTATGTTTTTCTCTCATACATCTGGAGGCTAGAAGTCCAAAATCAAGATGTTGTTAGGGTTGGTTTCTTTTTTAAAAAAATTATTTATTTTTGGCTGCTCTGGGTCTTTGCTGCTATGTTCGGGCTTTCTCTGGTTGTGGCAGGAGGTGGGGCTATTCTCTAGTTGCAGCATGGGCTTCTCATTGTGGTGGCTTCTCTTGTTGCAGAGCATGAGCTCTAGGGCGTGGGCTCCACTAGCTGTGCCATACAGGCTTAGTTGCCCTGTGGCATGTGGGATCTTCCTGGACCTGGGATTGAACCTGTGTCCCCTGCACTGGCAGGCAGATTCTTAACTACTGGACCACCAGGGACGTCTAGGGTTGGTTCCTTTTGAGAGCTCTGAGGAAGAATCTGTTCCATGCATTTGTCCAAGCTTCTGGTGATGCCACAATTCTTGGTGTTCCTTGGCTTGATGCTACATCACTCCATTCTCTGCCTCTGTCTTCACATGGCATTCTGCATGTGTGCACATGTGTCTCTGTTCAAATTACTGTAGTTGGGAGAAGGGTGATTTGACAGAACTAGTCAGGAAGCTCAGAGGCCATGTTGAAGGCAAGAGAGAGTTCCAACATGGTTGTTTTTATTGTTGAGTTGCTAAGTCATGTCCAACTCTTTGCGATCCCATGGAGTGCAGCACACCAGGCTCCCCTGTCCTTTCTTCACTGTCTCCTGGAGTTTGCTCAAACTCATGTCCGTTGAGTCAGTGATACCATCCAGCCATCTGGTCCTCTGTTGCCCCCTTCTCTTCCTGCCTGCCAAAATCAGAAGGAATCCCAATTAGAGCAGTTCATCTCACCAAGACTCTTGCACCCTTCATCTGGGGTTTTACCCTGAGCAAAATGAGTGTAACTCACTCTTGGATTAGTGAAGAGACATGCCTGCTTGGAGTAGGAAGAAATGAATCTGAGCAGAAAAGGTAGATTCAGATTTTGGGAGACCTTGGATTTGGGGTAGAGGAGTTTGTTTTTTTATGTGACACATAGCATCTAGGAGAAGCCACTGAGGGCTGAACAAAATCATATAGTCGGAAATTAAGAAAAGAGAGTAAAAGATGTAGAAATAAAGGAAAAGGAATATAGAAGAGAGAAAGAAAAAAAAAGGCACTTCAGTCTTGGGCCAAATGTCAAAAAGTTTAGTGTTTTAGATGATAGATTCAATAGGAGGAGGAGATAACCGAAGTAAATAAATAATGACTATAAAACAAAAATTTATATATTGTAAATAAAATACTGTGTGGATCACAAAACAGAAGAGATTATTACCAAGGAGAAGGTGGCGATCTGGAATTAGCAATAAGTAGGATTTTTGACAGAGATGAGAGAAAAGGAAAGTGAATTCAGAAGAGAGGAGACGGCGCACAGAAAGCGAGAGAAGAGGACTGTGGGGCACACACGCGGCGTATCAAGTGGTCCCGTATGGCCAAGCTACAGAGAGCACGTAGTGTTAGAGACTGTGAGGCAGACTGGAGCTTGCTGGAGAGGACCATCACTGTGCTGCTTTGTCAACAGGCGTGGGAAGTAGTGGTCTAGGCAGGTTGTGCCAAAGCAGGATGTTTCCAGAAAGCTGATCCACACCCGTTTACCTGCCCCTGTGATAGAGTGCCAGGAACTACTTGCTCAGAGCCCGCCTGGAAGACTAATGCATCTTCAGTCTGCTCGCCCTCCTGCAACACCCCATCTTGTTGCTGGCCACGTGAACTTCACATGCCATGGCTGCCTCGGGAATCGGTCTTTAGTTTTATTATAAGGCCTTTTAATAAATGCTGTGGTATCAAGATCGTAGTTCAGTAAACAACCTTTGCCTTTCTTCTATGTGTTATACCCAAGGGAATTAATCTATGACCTTGGCACTCAGTCACTAGCCTGCTCCTCTTCAGCTCAGCCAGAGGGAAAGACTCTAGAAGCACTTTCAGTGATTGGGTTTTTCATAGAAGATATTTCTTAGGTATTTTGTTGTGTGTTTTAAGTATCCTGGGTACTATGTGCTGATCCAGGCTGTTGTTGAAAGGCTGATTCCGTGGGTAATGATGTGTATGTGTGTGTATAGATATAGATAAATATCTATATAGATACTTAATATTGAAGTATCTGTATACATATAGATAAATGTATTTGTTGAAGGAAAGTATTATGGCTCTATGGGGGAGGGAAGTGGGAAGAAATTATGAACATGACGCCAGGTTGAGCACAATGTTTTACTGCTGAGGCCATTGCTATAATGTTTTCTTATTCCTCTCACCTTCTCTCCTCTGGGGTTGAAGAATTAACAGTATAAATCTCCCTTCAGATGATTCTTTGTTGTAAACCCTATTGTTTCTTATCCCAGTTAAGAGAGGGAATCCTGTGTCCAGTGCAGAATAAAGTCATCTGTCAACCACCCCCCTAGCGCTCTTGGGAGCCTTTTTAGAGAGAATGGGCTCAAAGAGCCCCTTTCATGGGTCTCAGAAGGAAAGATGGCTCAGTTATTAGTAGCTAAACCTCTAGCCCTGATCTCTAGTTCTGGACTAGCAGCTGGTTACAGGGCGTCTTCACCTGGATGTCTCACAATCACGTCACTGGAACTCACCACTTTCTCACCAAATCCGCTTTCCTGTCTCAACTGCAGATTTGTCTGGGCAGTTCTATTATGCTTCTAGTCTCTGAGGCTGGAACAGCATAACTTTTGCTTGACTCTTCCCCTCAGTGCTTTTGGTCAGTATTTCATGTATTTTAAAACATTTTTCTTAACAATATTTTCTAGGGAAAGCACTTCATTTCCATTCTCACTGCTGTCATACTCGAGTACTGAGTAATACTGAGTAACCCAGGCAGAAGTAAATGTTGCTTCATGCCTGGATTACTCAGTAGGCTGCAAGCGTCTCTTCTGAATTCCGTTTCTGCCCCTCCTGCCTGTTTCATTACTTGCATGGTTGAAGCTGCTCTCCTGAACATCCTACTTTCATTCTATTTCTACCTAACTGGAGTACCTACAGCATATATTACGATGCATTGGGTAACATTCGAACACTTTCCTCTGTCACCTAAGACTCTGATTACCCTTTTCTGTGCCTCTGTAGTGTAGTGTAATGTCACCTAGACCATCCCACCCATGCAGGTTTTTAGGGACAGCTGGAGGGCAGGGCGACCCACTCCAATATTCTTGCCTGGAGAATCCTGTGGACAAAGGAGCCAGGCAGGTTACAGGGTAGCGAAGAGTTGGACACGACTGAAGCAATTTAGCTCACACCCTCTGCTTACCCTCTCCATTCTGAAAGAGCGTATCACTTTCCACTTCCCTGATGAAGCCTTTTATCCACCATTCCAGAATTTAGCTGAAAGATCCCATCGATGGCAGGGAGCAGAAATATTTAGCATAAATTCCAGATATCCAGCTTGGGAGAGAAATAGTAGGTATAATTTTCAACTCTTTGGTTTTCAGGATTGGAATTTGTTGTATAAAAAGAGATTTACATGGTTGAACTAAACCTACAATCCCTGAGTAACCATTTAGTTAAGCTGAGAACAATTTACAATTATGTGTTTCCCGTGGATAAGATTAATAATAATACTAACGTAATCTTTTTGATGATATTTGAGTGGTCACCCTATTTCTTATTCAGAAACTTTGTCATATTTGATAACAAACACACTTGGTAATTATCTACTTATTACTTATGTCTTTTTCCAAATTCCAGTTTCTTATCAATAAATGTTTAATGGAGCGAGTTTTACAGTATATTAGCAAGTATATATCAGATCATTATTAGTCTCCAACCTCAGAATTATTCTGTGTCCACACAATATTAATTGAGAGCCATTGTACCGTACTGGGAAGGGCAGTGAGCTGCAAAGGCCTGAATATAGACTTAAGTTGTCTGGAACTGATAGTGTAGCCATTGGGCAGCAGCATGTTAGGGAACCCAGGGTATTAACTTCTGGTCTTGGCTGTACTTCTGAAAAATTCTGCCACTTGGTCACAAAGTCACATTTCTCTTGCAGACTATCCCTTGCAGACTGTCAAGTCCTTATCAGTGACATGAGACAATGTGGACACTGAAATTTATTCATTAACAAATGACTAGTGAACAAGTGCCAGGAATGCTACAAAACGCTGTAGTTAACAGGATTTTAAAATAGTGCCTCTGAGGTCCTGATAGATGTTCCGTGAACTTCACTGTAGTATAATTTAGGGGACTCGAGATTCTAAATCATAAGAATTGAAGACACGGCATGTTCTTTGCTGTCAGACCTCACTATGGGATAGAAAGAAGTGGTCAGGTTAACTTTCTAAACCAAACTTAAAGTGCATATTATGACATTATCTACAAGTAAGGCACTTTAATGAATTGAGATTAATTTCACTCACTTGTCAAACTTGTTGAACATAAAAGTGTCCAGGTAATGTTTGACTAAGTAGAAGGTGCTTTGGAAGTGTTTTGTTAAGTATTTTTCAGCTTCTAAAATTGCTGCCAGTATTTGAGAATGGGATACATTTCCTCACTCTTCTTATTGCCTTTGTATAAAAACTTTCTGGTTCTACATTTATTCACGATATCAAGTTTTCCTGGCATTTTAGAAAAGTCTTTATTATCCATAACAACAGAGGGCAGAAGAGATACAGAAACTGGATAGTTAAAAATGTATTTATATTTGGATTTGGGATCTAGTTCTTTTGAATGAATGCATCCAGTGTTTTTGGATTCCCTGCAGGTCCGTGATAAAGCTGTTCTGAGAAGAGCTATAAGCCCTGCTGCTCAGAGCTGTTCTGAAAAGAGCTATGAGCAGGACCAGCCCTGCTTTTTACCTGGTCCACATTCCCTCCATGTTGGACCAAAAAAAACAGCCTTAAATTGCTTAGTTACCCTATTTTCTTACAGCATGGTCTCTGTATTTATTCACTCCTGCCAAACGAACTACTCCAAATGTGTAACAGCAATCATTTTGTAACATCTCCCAACTTTATGGGTCAGAGATTTGGGAAGAGTTTGGCTGGGTGGTTCTTCTGCTCTATGTGGTATGGACTGGGATGGCTACACCAGTACAGTTGTAGGCCGATGGGCTCTGGAGGGTCCACGATGGCTTCACTCACATGTCTGCCACCTTGGTGAAATTGGTTCTGAGGTTCACCTCAACTGGGCCCCACCCCATTTCCATGTGGTCTCAGAGTCTTTGTCTCTCAGTAATCTCTCTAGCAGGGTAGCTCAACTTCTTACACAGCAGCTTGGGGCTGCAGGAGATGGAGATAAATCTGCCAAGCCTCTAAAGGCAAGATGAGACCTGGTGCCTATGTAGCATCATTTTTCTTACACTCTGTTGCTTGAATCAGTCAGAGGCCAGCCCAGATTTGGTGTGAAAGGTGGTAGACCCCGTCTCCTGATGGTGCATGTGTCAGAGACATGCAACCATTCTATAAATTCTAATTTTGATGAGAGTAGGTATTGGTAAACATAAAGCATGTGGAGAGCCACCAGACGGTATAGTGAGAACAGGATGGAGGGATGGAGGGTTAGAGGAACCAGCACCTGATACAGAATGGTTGGCAGGGCTGAATGAGCAAAGTCCACTGTGGACCCTTTCCCTCCAGCGGCAGGAGATGGCTAATTCTGACTCACTCAGGCTGACTCTTGCTGCACCTGGTATGCCTCCTTCTCACCTATTTGCATTTGTCCTTGCAACCTTGCTTGCCATCTTTTATAAATGCTACAGTTGCTGAGGTCCTGATTTTTCAATTTAATCTTAGATCTGCTGCTTCCTAATGACCGAATGATGAACACATTCCAGGGCATATGTAGTCTTATCAGTAAATTATTTTCAACTCATTCTTATTTGTACACAATTCTTGCTTGCCTTATTCTAGATTCTCCTCTTTGTTTTTATTATACATGTTGCAAATGTCTTCTGGTGTTATGAGGTGGTGTTAACCTATTTTATGCTGTCTTAATGAACAGATGTTTTATATTTTAGTGTAATCAAGCTCAATCTCGAGGAACAATTCCAGGAACGCTAAAAGCAAAAAAGAAAAAAAAAATTATAACTTTAAAAGAAAGCAGAAGATCTAATATAATCATTAACTTATTTTGTATAAATTTATTTCTATACATTTTCTTGGATTTTAATTACACAATATTATGTCAGAAAATAATGACATCTTAGCTTCATCCTTTTTGTTTTACAATTTTTCAAAAATTAATTAATTTATATTTCTTTTTAAAACATATTTATTTTTAATTGAAGGATAATTGTGTTACAATATTGTGCTGGTTTCTGCCATATGTCAACATGAATCAACCATAGATACAGATATGTCTTCTCCCTTTTGAACCTCCCTCCCCCCTCCCACCCCATCCCACCCCTCTCTGTTGTCACAAAGCCCCAGTTTGAGTTCCCTGAGTCATACAGCAAATTTTCTTTATCTTCTTGTCTTATTAGTCTTGTAATGTTAGGACGTCCTATACATATTTAATTATAATAAGTCATAGATATGGGTCTTCTACCCTTTTTTTCTTATTTTAAAGGGAATGTTTCTAACATTTCACATTTAGTGAGATGATTATTATAGGTTTTAGGTAGATACCCATTATCCAACTAAGAAACTTACTTTTATTCTCAGTTTGCCAAGAATTTTATCTTGAATAGCTGATCATCTTAAAGGATTGTGTTGTATACTTCCTCTAATAAATTATGACAAATTATGCCGTGGGTTTCCTAGTATTAAACAATTCTTGTGTTTCTGGGAGAAGCACCACTCACTCTTTATTTAATACGTTGCTGACTTCTGTTGTTAAAGCTGTGTGCCCTTTTAGGTTTTTGCATTCATGGATAAGACTGGATTCTAGGTTTCCTTTTTCTTTCAAGTTTGATTATGATACTAAATACTTGCTTTTTTGTTTCTTTTCCTCTCTCTCTAAATGTTAAGAAGGATTGAGGGTTGGAGGAGAAAGACTCAGGTGGAGCAGAGCTTGCCTAGGTCATAAACAGTGTCTTCAGCATCTGGTTTCTCACCATCTCTGATTTCAAGCCAGTGTTTCTCTTTGTGTTAGTGTAGGAGCCTGTATGTATCTATTAAGCAAAAAGCAAAGCAGCTTTACTTTTTTGTCTACTTTATCTATCGATTACTGAGGGAGTTCTTTAAAACTATTCCATGATATAATTAATATCTTTTTTGGGTTTACGTTTTGATTCTTTAACTCTTTTTCCTGTAAATACCTGGAGTCTTTATTATCAGGTATATATCAGGTTTGAGATGTCATATCTTCCTGGTGAGCTTTCATCTTCATACAGTGACTCTGTGTCTCCCTAATAATGTCAGCTATTATTATAGTTGTTCTAGCCTTGGGTTGGAGAAGGAAATGGCAACCCACTCCAGTGCTCTTGCCTGGAGAATCCCAGGGACGGGGGAGCCTGGTGGGCTGCCGTCTATGGGGTCGCACAGAGTCGGACACGACTGAAGCGACTTAGCAGCCTTGGGTTAGTATTCTTCTCACGTAGCTGTTTCTCCCATTTTCTGTGCTTTTGTAAGCTTAAATTTTGGGTGTGCTGTCCATAAGCCACTTCAGCTGAATGTATTTCTGTAAATGTAATCAGATCATCTTTGTTTTCTAAATTAATTATTTAAGCCATATAGTAATTGACCTGAAAAACTAGTCTCATTTCATGTTTTCCATTTGCTCTTTTTTTTCATGTACTGCTCCCCGCTCACCTTCACTCCCACATACATGTTTTCTTTCCTTATTTTTTGCATTGAGAATTTTTTTCCCCTCAGTACTGTATTGGAAATGATACACCCTATATTATTTTGGCAATTTCTCTTAAATTTTAATTCTCAGGTTCGACTTAAAGGGGTGTTTTGTGTCTTGGGTTTAGGTCTGGTTCTTTTTGTGTGCCTTTAATCTTCTTCATGTCTTTTTCATAGCTTTGCTCTGCAACTCATTTCCGATATTTCGCATACTCTTTACCCTCTTGTCTGTGTGCCTGGGCTCTGCTTCTTCCCACACTGCTTCTCATCACTGCTTAGCTCAGCTGCAGGGCCTAGGGTTTCCAGGCAGCCAACACTTCTCCTGCTGCCTGGGCCGCTCTTTGATCTTTGCCCTTTCCAGTTCAATGAAGAGATTATTAAGCTCTGGGGAGCATCCTGAAACCATTCTACTTAACACTCTTTTCAACACCTGTCTCTTTTCCTGTTATACTGAAGTTTCATCTGAATGGGTTTTGAAAAGAAAAAACAAAACCTGTGGACTAGTTGAGTTCACAATGAAGCCTGATTCCATAGCAATAGAAACCATAGATGGACACCATTTTTTGATCCTTAATATCAGTTATTAGCATAAAAATTAGCATTTGATTAAATCTAATTGTTCGTATATCTAGGCAATTTTTATGTGTCTTACATTTGTAAAGCATTCCCATATCCCCCTGAAAGTATGTTCAGCAGATACTTAACCCAGACTATGGAAACAAAGAAACAGAGCGAGAGAACTGAATTTTGACCCTTGGCTTCTCAACAGCTTTCTAAGTGAGCTTTGGCAGATCGCTTCACCCCTGTGAACTTTGAATTCTGTGGCCTGAGGTTCTTCATCTGTAAAATAATGTAGCAGGGTGTGTTCATCATCTGTTGCTGTGGAAGAAATTATCTCCAAAATAATAGCTTGGCACAGCAAACATTATTTCCTCACAGTTTCTATGGTCAGAAATCTGGCCTTGGTGTATCTGGGTGCTCTTGGCTTATAGGCTTCCGACACTGTGGTCGAGGTGTCTGCTGGGACGGAGGAATGATCCTTTTCAAGGGAGTGTGTTGTGATTACTGTAATTATTAGCAGAATTCAGCTGCTCAAGGATGGTTGGGCTGAGGGCCTCAGTTCCTTGCTGGGTATCGGGCAGAGATTTCCCTCAGTTCCTCACCATGTCGGTCACTCTGCAGTCCAGCACCTCACTTCTCCCAGAGTGAGGGCTCCAACAGAATAAGGGAAAGACAGGGAGTAAGCCAGGAGACATTCTGTAATCTAATCTTGGAAGCCACAACCTATTATTTTTGCTATAATATTTTATTATTACTCTTCAAGAGTATTTTGCATTATGTTTTATTTAATTTGGCTGCTTCTTCCAGATTAGTTGATATGAGAAAGAGATTGTATTCATTTTAGTTATCCACGTGCATGCAGGCTAAGTCACTTCGGTCATGTCCTACTCTTTGTGATCCTATGGACTGTAGCCTGCCAGGCTCCTCTGTTCATGGGATTTTCCAGGCAAGAATACTGGAGTGGGTTGCCATTTCCTTCTCCAGGGGATCTTCCCCACCCGGGGATCAAAGTCACATCTCTTAAGTTTCTTCCATGGGCAAGAGGGCTCTTTACCAATAGTGCTATCTGGGAAGCCTGTATTATCCATGTGATTGAGTCATTAATTATAGTTAAAGGCAGGTAACTTTTTAAAATAAGAATTAGAATCTATTCAGGTTTCATGGAACAGTTGCTTTTTGCCTTGGGATGAATTGAGAGACTATATAAAAATGTATATATATATATTTTTAATGAATATACATAATATATATGCATATATGTCACATATACTAAATACACAGATATATAATATACACATTTAAAAGTCAAAGCAAAATTATTTTGATTTCAAAGCTTCTGAGTAAAGCTAATTGCACAGTCTTTTTTTAAAAAGCCAAAACCAAAATTAATGAAGCTGTATTTGTCATTTTGGGTTAGAAAAAGAAAGAAAGTGAAGTCGCTCAGTCATGTCCAACTCTTTGCGACCCCATGAACTGTACCCTACTAGGGTCCTCTGTCCATGGGATTTTCCAGGCAAGAATACTGGAGTGGGTTGCCATGTTCTTCTCCAGGAGATCTTCCCAACCCAGGGATCGAACCAGGGTTTCCTGCATTGCAGGCAGATGCTTTACCATCTGAGCCACCAGGGAAGCCCATTTTGGGTTACTGGTGATATAACTATGTTGTAGTTAGAATCTTTAAATAAATTTATCAGTTTTATTTTGATGAGAGGTATAGAATGCACTGCAATCATATACTGTTATATGATAACAGTAACAAAGAAGGATGTTAGCCATAAAAACGAATTTTGAGGGCAAACACTGCATTGACTGGGCTGCAGCATGATTTCTCTGACTATCAGGTTACTTATTTGTAAAACAAGGTTCATGAGACCACAGGCTCCAATCGTATTTAGCAATGAATGGAGTTACTCTGACTGATCTCTTATTTCAGGCTACCTGTGACCAGCGTGGCTGCTGCTGGAGACCTCAGGGAACCATAAGTATGCCCTGGTGCTACTATTCTAAAAGTCATGGCTATCAAGTAGGGGGCGACCTCGTGAACACAAATGCAGGTAAGCCGAACTTTGCCCTGAAGAAGGAACTTCAGGTCCTCTGGAGGGTGGCTCTGTACACTGCAGCAGAGAGCTGTAGCAGCAGGCAGGGTGTTGCTCTGTGTGGCCACAGTGCCTGTGATAGGATGGGCAATGCCCTCAACCATGGACTGGAATCTATTTTGGCATCAAGGGAAAAGGTCACTCTCTGTCTTAAGAGTTGGGATACATGTCCTGTCCCTGGCTTTGTCCTTATGTGTGTGTAAGTGTGCTCAGTTGGGTCCAACTCCTTGGGACCCCTTGGACTATAGCCCACCACGTGCCTCTGTCCATGGGACTTTTCAGGCAAGAATCCTGGAGTGGGTTGCCATTTCCTTATGTAACCTTGTTGCATAACGTTGTGATCTCTTTGTTCCTCAAGTTTCTAACTTTTAAAGAGAGACTTTTGGACTCAGTCATCTCTGAGACTACCAACAACTCGAATACAATGCAATTTTAATGATATGGAAACAATTCCAATTTCATCAACATTTTATTAAAGTTAGCTAGTCATTGTCACTGTTCACAGACTAAACATCCCCCCTTCTTTTCTCCCATCTTAAAATGCAGACATAATAATGAACATTCTGGGGATAACAGAAGTTGACCACTTTGGGGAGGCTCTTAGCATAAAGGAAGAGGCATGCTCTTCCTCCAGGGCCTCTTGGCCTGATGGACTTTCCTAATCAGGTCTGGACTCTCATCTGGTGTGTCATGTAACTAAGGAGATGGCGTTAGTGCCTGTGATCACCTGTGATGTAACGTGAAGATGACAGAGAGGGAATAATGGACATGAGCCCATCGAGGACTGAGAGTGTAAAGGGTATAGGAGTGACTGATGGGCTGACAGAAGGAGAGGGATGTTTCTATTCAGATTTTGGAGAAGAATAAGGTAATAGCAATATCTAGCTGCAGAATCTGGCCAAACGTGGTATGTTGTATGATGAGGTTCACATCTGTGTCTCCTCTTCTGATGGGAAGTAAAGGCTTTTCGCCAGCCCCTTTGACACAAAGCTCACTTGTATGTGGCTGTTGTTTGTGAATTTACACAGCTGGCTCTGAAAATTCTCTCTTTTTTCACATTAGGATTCACAGCCCAGCTGGAAAGGTTGTCTTCTCCATCTCTGTTTGGAAATGATGTCAACAATGTCCTTCTCACAGCAGAATACCAGACGTCTAACCGTTTCCACTTTAAGGTTGTAGTTTGTTTGTTTATATTTTTCATATTATTTTCTATTACAGTTTATTACAAGATATTGAGTTTAGTTCCCTGTGCTCTACAGTAGGACCTTGTTGTTAAATATCTATGTTATATATTATGGTTTTGTTATGTATTATAGATATGTTAATACATGTTATGTATTATAGTTTTCATTTGCTAATCCCAAATTCCTAGTTTATCCCTCTTCAACCTCCTTTCTCATTTGGTAACTGTAAGTTTGTTTTCTATGTCTTTGTGTCTTTTTTTTTTGTAAATACATTCATTTGTATCATATTTTAGATTCCACATATGAGCAGTATCAGATGATACCTGCTTATTTAGAAAAATTTTTGAGAGGTGCTTGTTCCCTTCCTGAGGACTGCAGTTACTACAAAAGAGAAAAATTTGCTAATAGAATATTTTTTTCTACTGTCATTTTCTTACTTAGCACCTGTATGTTGAAGGTACATATTGCCTTCCTTCAGTGTGATAATTTCCCAGATATATGTTATAGGGTTCACTGGTGAGTTTTGGCTTTCATGCATTTTCCCTTGATACCACGTGAAATGTGGTAGGGAGGGGAAGAAAAGAATGATCGCAGCTTTGAAAATTCTAGAGATAAGTCATGTCTGCAGACTTACAGCATATGTTTCTACCTAAAGACTAACTTATGTCCAAGCGTTCAACATCTGAATTGGGTGATATAATTTCAGATTAGAATGTCATCTGCTTCCCAGATTCCAGTGCCAGGAGCATAGATGTTGGGAAGCATGGTATTGGTAGGCATGCTTCTGTTTTAGAAAAAGTAGAGATGTTTTCATTTTGACTTTTTTTTGCTAACCTCTCTGGACAGTTAACTGACCAAAACCAGAAGAGATACGAAGTGCCCCATGAACATGTGCAACACTTCACAGGAAATGCTGCCTCTTCCTTGACGTATAAAGTTGAGGTCTCCAAACAGCCGTTTGGCATCAAAGTGATCAGAATGAGCAACAATCGTGTTCTGTAAGTTTTGGAAACTTACCTAGAGAGCTGAGTCTGAAGGTTATAAAAAGAATGCCTTTCTATAATATTCCAGAAGGTTGTAAGCCCACTGATGGTGACCAGACTCTCCACCTTCACATGCATACTTTTCTCTGCCTTTCTGCCTCTTTCTTTCTTCCTGCTCCACTATTTCTCTTTCTCCCCCTCCTTCCTCCTCCTCATCTTTCTCCTCCTCCTCCTGTTATTACTAAGCATTTACTATAGGCCTGGCACTGGGCTGTGTCCTTTTTCTTTTTCTTCCTTACATTAGGTCTTTTTTCCTCTTTATTGTCCCTTTTTTGCTTCCATCTTTCTAACACCTATGCACCAGTAGCTCTCTGTGGAGCATCTACTATAACGTAAGAATAATATGGTCACGTGATAAAGTATTAGGGGGACAAGTCTAAGAAATGTGCCATTCAAACTCTCTCATTATTTGGCACGGATCTCTTTCTTGATATCCGTTGGAAAATATCACAAGAGGGCAAATGGGGCCGATTAAACAGCGAGCATTGAGTCTTTGAGGGCTTCCCAGGTGGTGCTTGGAGAAGGAAATGGCACCCCACTCCAGTATTCTTGCCTGGAGAATCCTGTGGACAGAGGAGCCCAGCGGGCTTCTGTCCATGGGCTCGCACAGAGTCAGACACGACTGAAGTGACTTAGCAGGTGGTGCTAGTGGTAAATAATCCAATGCAGGAGATCCAATCCAATCTCCAATGCAGGAGATCCAATCCAATCTCCAATGCAGGAGATCCCTGGGTCCCATCCCTGGGTCGGGAAGATCTCCTAGAGAAAGAAATGGCCACCCACTCCAGTATTCTTGCCTAGAAAATCCCATGGGCACAGGAGCCTGGTGGGTTACAGCCCATGGGGTCACAAAGAGGCGGACGCAACAGAGTGACTGAGCACAGCACAGCGCAGCACACTGAGTCTTTGAGTATATGACAATTTTCTAAGCAGCTGCATTCTCTCCACACCACTTGCCCACCTGTCCCATGTTTTCTACCTGTGTCCAGGCTTGACTCCAGCGTCGGGCCCCTGCTGTTTGCTGACCAGTTCCTGCAGCTCTCCATCCGACTGCCCAGTGCCAATGTGTACGGACTGGGAGAACACGTGCACCAGCAGTACCGGCATGACATGAACTGGAAGACCTGGCCCATCTTTGCCAGGGACACAACCCCCAATGGGGTAAGCTTTCAGATGGGCCCCCCTTCACTGAATATCATAGCCTCTTCTTGCAGGTCACTCCTAGCAGTACAGTTCAATTTAGTCGTTCAGTCATGTCCGACTTTTTGCGACTCTCGAACTGCAGCACACTAGGCTTCCCTGTCCATCACCAACTCCCGGAGCCTGCTCAAACTCATGTCCATCGAGTTGGTGATGCCATCCAACCATTTCATCCTGTGTTGTCCCTTTCTCTTCCTGTCTTCAATCTTTTCCAGCATCAGGGTCTTCTCAAATGTCAGTTCTTCGCATCAGGTGGCCAAAGTATTGGAGCTTCAGGTTCAGCATCAGACCTTCCAATGACTATTCAGGTTTGATCTCCTTTAGGATGGACTGATTTAATCTTCTTTCAGAATTCTTCTTTCTTAAGAATCTTCTCTAGCACCAGAGTCCAAAAGCATCAATTCTTCAGTGCTCAGCTTTCTTTCTGGCCCGACTCTCACATCCATACATGGCTACTGGAAAAACCATAGCTTTGACTAGATGGACCTTTGTTGGCAAAGTCATGTCTCTGCTTTTTAATATGCTGTCTAGGTTGGTCATAGCTTTTCTTCCTAAGAAAAGAAGCAAGCGTCTTTTAGTTTCATGGTTGCAGTCACCAGCTGCAGTGATTTTGGAGCCCGTCCAAAACTAAAGTCTGCCACTGTTTCCATTGTTTCCCCATCTATTTGTCATGAAGAGATGTACATGTGGTACAGTATAATGGTTAAGAGTAAGATGCTAGGGTGGGGCTACCGGGTCTGAATTCTGGCACTGCTACTCACCAGTAGCAGAAGAGGGCAACAGAGGATGAGATGGCTCGATGGCATAACCGATTCAATGGACATGAACTTGGGCAAACTCCAGGAGATGGTGAGGGACGAGAGGCCTGACATGTGGCAGTCCGTGGGGTCACAAAGAGTTAGACATGATTTGGTGGCTGAACAACAACAGCACTCGCCAGTTATGTGGCTCTGGGCAGGTTACCCCTCTGTGTCTTTAGTCCCCCATTCATAAAATGGGGGTAGTATACTTACTTCATAGGGTTGTGATGGTGATTAAATGAACGGATACACATAGAGTCTCCAGAAGAGTGTCTGCCACATAGAAAGTGCTCAATAAATACCATCTACTTTTATTTTATTTTCCTTTTGAGCTAACTAGTTGTGGAGAAAACCGATATTGATTCTGCACAATATGTTGGTTCTGATCACCACATTTTAGGTTGACATTTACAAATCACCAACTTACCAGGTTTGTCAGCAAAATAGGATAAAATATCAACTAAAATTCTGTATTAATCATTCTTTCCGTGAGGAATGTTTGGGACAGTGAGAGAATAGAAGGAATAAAGTTTCATTGTTGTTATTTTATTTTTTCTCTGTTTTGTTTTTACCGCTAAAATTCAAAGTAGAGATATTTTCTAGACTCAGAAATGCTACATTCAAGTTTTTTTCAGCAACTTTCCTGATTAAGCAGAACTAGTGACTGGATGAAAGGAAATTAGAGGAATAATTTATTAAATGACTTTTAAAAATACATCATCTCTATTTAGCAAAAGAACTCCAAAAAAATAAGTTTAGTTTACTCCATCTAACAGACAAAGAAACTGAGGTTTAGAAAAGCCAGATAAATAGAACAATGTAAAAAAGAAAACCAAAAACCAAAGAAGAGCTTGCCTAGTGGCTCAGTGGTAAAGAATCCGCCTGCCAATGCAGGAGATGTGGATCCAATCCCTGGATCAGGAAGATCCCCTGGAGAAGGAAATGACTACCCGCTCCAGTATTCTTGCCTAGGACATCCCATGGACAGAGGAACCTGGCAGGCTACAGTCCATGGGGTCACAAAAGAGTCAGACACAACTTAGCTACTAAACAACAAACACAACAACAAAAAATAGTTTGTAAGGAACAGAGATAAGATCTAACCCCTGGTCCATGCTCCTTACCACACCACATCCCATCAGAAAAACAGGACAGGTGTTGATTCAGAGCAAGTCCTCTGGGATATGGCTGCTGATGCTTGTTTAGTAAGGAGCCTAAGATCCTTGCTGCCTGAAGTATGCAGTACAGGTAACACCACATGAGAAATTTGGGCTCTCAGGTCTCTCTTCTAACTACTAAATTAGAACCCACACTTAAATGAAGTTCCTTTGTAATTTTTATGCACGCCAAATTTTGAGACATGCTATCCCAGAGCAGTGATTCTCAAACATGATTACACTTTGGAATCACCCTAGGAAATTCAACAAACTATCGATGTCTGCTTATATCCCCAGAGATTCTGTTTCAATTGAGGTAGAATGCGGCCGAGGTTGAGAACTACTGTTCTAAAGTCTAGAAGTCCAGCTTAAGTTCTAATGTTTACTCTTGTATAGACTAGAAGACCATATATCTTAAATAGAGCTCCATCTAGTTGCAAATTAAATGGTACCTGATTTATATTAGGGCTTGATGGAGTTTTTGCAGGTGTGGTTAGGTCAAACCTCTTTGAGTCAAGGTCAAGCCTGTTTGAGAGGAGAGCTGTGTTTTTTAAAAAAAAATTATTGGAGTACAGTCGATTTACAATGTTCTGTTAATTTCAGGTGTACATAAAAGTGATTCAATTATACATATACATATATTCATTCTTTTCTCATATAAATTATCACAAAATATTGAGTAGATTCCCTGTAGATCCTTTTTAGTTATCTATCTTATAGATAGTAGTGTGTGTATGTTTACCCCAAGCTTCTGATTTATCCCTCCTCACCCCGCCACGTTTCCCCTTTGGTAACCATGAGTTTGTTTTTGATACCTGTAGAGAAGAGCTTTTACGAACTACAGTTTCAAAACTCCTATTCTCCTACATCCTAACACATCATAAGCTCTCACAGTTGACTCTTTGTATAAGAAAATAGTACTTCATTTGATTAACATCAACCAAATATAGACCTTGTATTAGAAGTTTGTGTCTTCTTTGACCACACATTCCTTTGTCCATTTCTCGCATGATTAATACTGATTTCCTAAGCTATTTCTGGCCACGTGGGGCTTATTTGTAAATTTTTTATTTTAAACTGTCTTTCTGCAGGATGGAACTAACTTGTACGGTGCACAGACGTTTTTCCTGTGCCTTGAAGATGCTAGTGGATTGTCCTTTGGAGTGTTTCTGATGAACAGCAATGCCATGGGTAAAAAACTAAAGGAATATTCATGAAAAAAGTACTCAAGAATGACTTTCAGTCCCTTTCTGACAGCATCATGATAAAGGAATGGTGCCCTTTAGGGTCTCATATGTTCTCTGATTGTGTCATCCCTATTTCATTACCTGTGGACCCATGGTGGACATGAGTTGAGTGTCCTCTCCTAGCTTATGATTTTGTTCAGTCTGGTTGCCTCTGTTGGAATATTGTCTATTCTTGAGTTACAACAGCTAACCTTTCCTGTAATCTATTCTGAGGCAGTTTCTACCAATTTATTTTTCTCCTTCTTCAGACATCCATCCAGTACAGGGGTTAATATCAGCTTTGGTGAAAAACAGGTAATTCTTCTAGTGTGTGCATGCTCTTTGTGTCCGACTCTTTGCGACCCCATAGACTGTAGCCCACCAGGCTTATTCTTCCATGGAATTTTCCAGGCAAGAATACTAGGGTGGGTTGCTATTACCCACTTCAGGGTATCTTCCCACCCCATGGATCAAACCTGCATGTCTTGCATGTCCTGCATTGGCAGGTAAATTCTCTTAACATTGAACCACCTGGGAAGCCCAATTGTTCTAATAGCTGAGCCTAATCAATGGGATACAACTGAGCGGTGAATGTTTCATTGAGACACCAAGGGTAGCAAGGTAAAGTGGGGTGAGTGTTGAAGGCCATGCAGAATATTTTCAGATTGTTTAAGATCTCATGGTAATATCATAGGATTCCAGAAAGTAGCTCACTCCCTTATCTTTGAAGGTTTTAGACCAGATCAATGATTCTTAACTATTTTTCTGCTTGTACCAGTCACATACAATCCCAGGGCAATGATTCAGTCACTATAGGGGAAGAAGAGTTGTGTCAGAATCCCAGAGTTGATGATCAGCATAGGATATTGATCCCTACCCTCTTCTCGACTGAGACTCAGTGGACTAGATCAGGGCTACTCAAAGTGTGGTTTGTGGAGGGTTCACAGACTGTTTCAGGTCTACAGTAAGATGAATGTAGAAACTGAAAGTAAACATTGCTGTAGCACCCAAGTGCACGCATGAACCTTTTTTCTAGTATTTCATTTTTGTGTTATTTTACAAAAGTATCAGTTTGCAAAGAATTGGAAATTTGAAAAATTAGGCTCTGATTTTTTTTTTTTACCAGATTGTTTGAGAATAACTCAAGTGATACAAGATGATTCTAAGCTACCTAATCGAATCTTAGATGATTCTAAGCTACCTGATAGTCAAAGAATAGACTGAAGTAATGCAAGTGCAGTTTCAGGTGGCTGAAAGGAACCAGAAAACAATTTGAGGAGGCTTAGAGTATCTAGGATCCTGTGACCTTTCCCTCTAAGCCTGACCAGATTGATTTTTTTAAAAATTTATTCCTTTTTAATTGGAGGATAATTGCATCACAATGTTGTGTTGGTTTCTGCCATGCATCAACATGAATCAGCCGTAGGCGTACATATGTCCCCACCCCCTCGAACTGCTCTCCCACCGCCCACTCCATCCCTCCCCTCTAAGTAGTCACAGAGCACCAGGTTGAGCGTCCTGCATTGTACAGCAAATTCCCACTAGCTATCTGTCTCACCTGTGGCAATGTTTATATTTCAGTGCTGCTCTATTCCCCCACCCTCTCCTCCCACTGTGTCCATGAGTCTGTTCTCTCTGTCTGCATCTCATTGCTCCATTGCACACAGGTTCATCAGTTCCATCTTTCTAGATTCCACATATATGCGTTAATATATGATATTTGCTTTTCCTCTTTCTGACTTACTTCACTCTGTATAATAGGCTCTAGGTTCACCCACCTCATTAGAACTGACTCAAATACATTCCCTTTTATGGCTGGTAATATTCCAATGGAATATTACTGAGATGGTTGGATGGGATCACTGATTCAATGGACATGAACTTGGGCAAACTCCACGAGATGGTGAGAGACAGGGAAGCCTGGTGTGCTACCGTCCATGGGGTCACGAAGAGTCAGACTCGACTTGGCAACTGAACAACAACAACAGCAACAACAATAATATGGACCACAACTTCTTTTTCCATTCATCTGTCAATCGACATCCAGGTTGTGTCCTTGTTCTAGCTATTGTAAATGGTGCTGCAATGAGCATTGGGGTACACGTGACTTTTTCAGTTATGGTTTCCTCAGGGCATATGCCCAGTAGTGGGATGGTTGGCTCATATGGTAGTTTTATTCCTAGATTTTTAAGGAATCTCCATACTATTCTCCATAGTAGCTGATCAATTTACATTCCCACCAACAGTGTAGGAGAGTTCCCTTCTCTCTACATCCTCTCCAGCATTTATTGTTTGTAGATTTTTTTGATGATGGCCATTCTGATCAGTGTGAGGTGATTCCTTACTGTAGTTTTGATTTGCATTTCTCTGATAATGAGTGACATTGAACATCTTTTCTTGTGTTTACTAGCCATCTGTATGTCTTCTTTGCAGGAATATCTTTTTAGGTCTTCTGCCCACTTTTTGACTGGGAATTTTGTTTTCCTGATATTGAGCTGCATGAGCTGCTTGTGTATTTTGGAAACTGATCTTTTGTTAGTTGTTTCATTTGCTATTATTTTCTCCCATTCTGAGGGTTGTCTTTTTACGTTGTTTATAGTTTCCTTTGCTTTGCAAAAGATTTTAAGTTTAATTAAGTCTCATTTGTTTATTTTTGTCTTTATTTCCATTACCCTAGGACATGGGTCATAGAGGATTTTGCTGTGATTTATGTCAAGGAGTATACTGCCTATATTTTCTTCTAAGAACTTTATAGTTTCTGGTCTTACATTTAAGTCTTTAATCCATTTTGAATTTATTTTTGTGTATGGTGTTATGAGGTATTCTAGTTTCATTATCCCTAATGCAAATCAAGGTGATAGGGAGACTTCATCTTTGAGAATTGCAGTGGGGGCTTAGAGAGATTTTGAATTTATAATATCATCTCTGACATTATTTTAGTGTGGCTATTGCTTGATGTGAGATCCGCTGAGGCTACGACCTATGTGAGTCTAGCTGGGTTATATATTCCTGTAGTAATGATGGGTAATGGGATTGGAAGAGCATGTTCCGTAGTTGTGAATGTCAGAGGAGAAAATTTTTTTCTTTGTCCTCTTAAGTTGGGTATTTGCGGGCCTGTGAATCCATCTGACAAAAGACAGGTTAGCAAGAGAAAGACCGAGTTTATTTACACGTGTGACATACTTACACACAAGAGTGCTCAATAAGCAGCTCAAAGGGGTGGTTAGAATTTGGGGCTGACACACCATCCTAATGGGCTTCCCCGGTGGCTCAGATGGGAAAGAAACTGCCTGCAATGCAGGAGACCTGGATTCAGTTCCTGGGTTGGGAAGATCCCCTGGAAAAGGGAATGGCTACCCACTCTAGCATTCTTGCCTGAAGAATTCCATGGACACAGGAGCCTAGCAGGCTACAGTCCATGGGTTCGCAATGAGTCAGACATAACTGAGCAACTAACACTACCATTTTAATAAGTAGAGGAAGAAAGTTACTTAGGATGAAACAAATAACTCCCTGAAGGGGTGAGAGGGCATTTAATGGGACAATAAATGACTTTTTGGAAAGATTAGAGAGTCCTTAGGAAAATAGTGGGAGTTGGATATTCTTGTGGCCATGTCTGGGAGTGCTGCCAATTTATTGTCTCAGAGAACATTAGTTTTGCTCTAGGGTAGGGGGTTTATGACAACTAAGTTCTTTTCTTGGCAGTTTTTAATTTTAAAGATTTTGTTGACGTGGACACTTTTTAAAGTCTTTATTGGATTTGTTACAAACTGTTTCTGTTTTATGTTTTGGTTTTGGGCTGTGAGGCACATGGTATCCTAGCTCCCTGATGAGGGATCAAACTTACTCCCCCTCCCTGCATTGGAAGCCAAAGTCTTAACTGCTGGACCACCAGGGCAGTCTGACAGCAGAGTTCTTATCAGAGGCTCTGTGTTTAGGTTGATGAGGGATTTCAGAAACTCAAACATCTTCAACTTATAATCATTCTTATGCCATGGTGGCTTATTCCGAACCCCTTCACAAAACTGGTTGCTTTTTCATGAAATCCTGATACAACACTGAAAATCCTCCAGTCACCAGTGTGAAAATCTGCTACAGAACAGATGCTCTGACTGCTCTCAGGCTGTGAGGGTGGACTTTGACCATCAGAGTTTGTCCCTTTTTATTAAAAAACGAGGTATTAGGATTACTTCATTAGTGTTCAGATGATTGGGGATCTTCTGGTCTAAAACTTTGTAATTATTACTCTGGAACAAATTCTAATGTTTATTTGCTTCATTTTTAATCTTCAAGAGGTTTTCCTCCAGCCCACCCCAGCTGTCACTTACCGCACCATTGGGGGCATTCTTGACTTCTATGTGTTCTTGGGGAACACTCCAGAGCAAGTTGTTCAAGAATATCTAGAGGTAAACTTATGATATCATGATTATGATTAAAGAAATCCTAAATAGCACAGAGAAAATGAAATTTAATATAAGTGTGACTTATAAACATATGCTGTTAATATTATAAGTAGCTGCTACAAATGTGCTACTGCAATTTGACCCTACTCTCCATGATTTATAAAGGGGCTGGAAAAATAGACTAGCATCTAACATTAAGGAAATAGTGTGTTGGGAAGTGGGTATATTTTGTGCCCCCAAACTAATGCTCAGAATAAATTCTTTTAAAAGCAGAGTATTTCCTAACTTTCATTTTACGACATTCTTTCAGCTCATTGGACGGCCAGCCCTACCCTCATACTGGGCGCTTGGGTTCCATCTCAGTCGTTATGACTATGGAACTCTAGATAACATGAAAGAAGTCGTGGAGAGAAATCGCGGTGCACAGCTGCCTTATGTGAGTAAGATTTCAAAAAATGCTCCAAAAATAAAAGAATTGGGGAATAAGAACATCTGTTTATACTTTCTCCTCATGAGTTTTTTTTTTTTAATATATAACAAAAATATTTTTACATATTCAGAATGCCAGATTTTTTTGTCAGGCCAACCATTCCTTTAAAGCAACTGGTTCTTTAGCAGGAAATAGTACTTAGAGACCACAATTATGGCGTTGGGAGACAATCTATTTCTTTCTCTATTTTTCTTACCACATGTTTTAATAGTAAAATTTTCTTATGCTTACTGTATTGATTACATTTCACATAATGCATCTTTTATTTGACTTCTCAAGACATTTATTTTCATAGTTTAAGTGAGCAAAAGGATATAGTACATGCATGTAATAACATATTTTTATGTTTTAAATGACTGCACTTGAATGTGTCTAACTATATAATGAGTAGTGAGGTTTTGCAAGAGATGCAGAGGGAAAAGCCCAAAGGTCTCTGGAATAATCCTCTTCTCTCCTCTACCCCATGCCCTTGGAGGCAGACATTTAGGTCTTAGAGCAAGAGTCAATTTCATTCTGGGCTCCACTGTTTTTGTAAGAGTAAGATTAGGAAAGAATCAATGTCAAAGAAGCTCAAAGTAGAAGAGAAGCAACAAAACAAAACGTGGGACAGTCAAATGAGGGAGAGGAGGTGGGAGACACAGCCCCTTCCCTTCTTTACTGTTCATGGCACAGCATTTAGGTAATGGATGTGTTTTGACAGCCTTAGTGATTTTTTGTGTGTGGGTGATTGTCATGGTTTGTTTGTTAGATTGTACTTTAATGCCAGAGGGCCAGACAGCAAGGTAGAGTGATGCAGCTAATCTGATTCCAGGGATGGGCCCATAAATTGTGGACCTTGTGTATTCTTTCAGGATGTTCAGTACGCTGATATTGATTACATGGATGCAAGAAAGGACTTCACTTATGATCCAGTAGCTTTCAAGGGCTTCCCTGAGTTTGTTAAAGAATTACACAATAACGGACAGAAACTGGTCATCATTGTGGTATGGGCAGTCCTCTTATACCCCCACATCAGGTCCTTGCTCTTCTTTGTCATTGAAGCCCCCTCTCCCCACCTCATCCCCAATTTCCAATCTCCTTTCAGTTCCTCTGGCTTAAAGCTAGGTTCCTCACTGTATTTTTCTCCTTCTTAGGATCCTGCCATCTCCAACAACTCTTCCCTAAGTAATCCCTATGGCCCGTATGACAGGGGTTCAGATATGAAGATATGGGTGAACACTTCAGATGGTGTGACTCCACTCATTGGGGAGGTAACTTCGTGGGGACGCTAGGAGCTGGTGGGGGTGCTGTGGCTGTGTTACATGTGTGTGAGTGTGTGTGTGTATAATTGTTTTGTTTTACATTTTCAGTTGTCAAATTCGCTGGGGATCGACTTGCCCTTGTGCTTTCATCTCCAAATACCTACCAGCCATCTGAGCTCTTACATTCCCTTCAGAGCAAAGTCCCTTTGAACAATAGACATAGATACTGAATATTTCCCTCCTCACTCCCTATTTGCTCTTTAGCTGAGCGCAGTCTGCTTTTTTCCCCCGTCCCTCCTCTGACAAATGGCACCAGTTATTTTCAAATTGGCAAATCCAGTGGAACTGTTTCATTCCTTTTCTTACTTAATTTTTCTGTTATCTGACAAGTTTGACTAGTTCTTTCTCAAATTTCTATTTGTCCTTGTCTTCCATCAAAGTATTATCTGCTGCTTCACTTCTAATATCTTTGCTGACCTGAGTGCATAGTGTCTGACAGGAAGTGGATAGGAAGACAATAGAGAAGAGTGACTGATGGTTGGAACTTACAGCTTGTGATGCATCAGTTGAAATTACACAGTGCTCTTCCTCATTTGCTTCCCCTGTGCTCAGTCAGTAAAGAATCCACGTGCAATACAGGAGACCCGGATTTGATCCCTGGGTCAGGAAGACCCCCTGGAGAAGGAACTGGCAACCCATTCCAGTATTCTTGTCTGGGAAATCCCATGGACAGAGGAGCCTGGCGGGCTATAGTCCATGGGATCGCAAGGGTTGCACTGGACTTAGTGACTAAACCACCACCACTCCCTCATTTATATTCCCGGGATTGGGAGTTGAACATTAACAATGATTTAATCATTTTTTCGGAAATAACATCTTTTCTCCAAGTGTCAGTTGACAACTCCTATTTATTCTAAGTATTTGAAGTGCTTCACATCCTTAACTGAAAGTGACCTATGTCTGAGTAGCACTGTTGCCATAATCATATTAGGGATTTCTTTGTAAAGTACTCTATTTTACTCCGTATTCATTTAACTTTCTCTGATTAATTATTTTCTTTTCTTCCTGCAGGTCTGGCCTGGAAAAACTGTGTTTCCTGATTATACCAACCCTAAGTGTACTGCTTGGTGGACAAATGAATTTGAGCTTTTCCACACTCAAGTAGAGTTTGATGGAATCTGGATTGTGAGTTAACATTTTTTTCCTCTTTCCCTAAAATTAGTTTTTATTGAAGTATAGTTGCTTTACAGTGTTGTGTTAGTTGCTATTGTACAGCAAAGTAAATCAGCTCTACGTATACATACATCCCTTCATTTTTGTATTTCCTCCCCATTTAGGTCATCATAGAGCATTAGAGCGTCACAAAGCATAGAGTATCATGAGTAAATTTCCCTGAGCTATACAGTAGGTTCTCAATTATTATCTAGAGTTCTTAACATTCTGTTGAATAGGCAGCTAAAATTCAGACTGTATCTCTCTGTCACTGAATCATGGAGCACAGGGTCAAGAAGAGGAGAGGAAAGCAAGAGCGACAGTAATTCTAAGTATTCCCTCTCTTACTATTCAAATAATCTTACCAAGACATGTAGCTTAGACTCAAAAGCAGACTGTTAGAACTGCAAGTAAACTCAGGAAGCAGTTCTGTCCAAGTCTGTGCGTGCTCAGTGGCTCAGTCGTGTCTGACTCTGGGCAACCCTATGGACTGTAGCCCACCAGGTTTCTCCATCTATGGGATTCCCCAGGCGAGAATATTGGAGTGGATCACCATGCGCTCCTCCAGGGGATCTTCCTGACCAAGGGACTGAACCTGGGTCTCCTGCATTGCAAGCAGATTCTTTACCGTCTGAGCCACCAGGGAAGACACTGTCATTGTCACAAAGTATCTGAGTGGTTCAATGGCCAGTTCAGGGCTCTTTCACTTGGACAAGTTGGATACACTGACCAGAGCCAGAGTACTCAGGTGTGGACAGACCTGTGGCTACAGAAAGGACAAATGTCTCATACACTAATATCGAATGAAAACCAATGCAAAGCAGGAGGTGTTCAACACAATTTAGGGAGCGCTAGCATTGAAATTCTTCTATTTATAAGAGAAAGGTAGAAAATGCAAACAGAAGAGCTAAACAGATGAGAAGAGCGAAAATGATATCAACCAAGGGCATCTGCCATCAGTATTTCCGTGTGCATCTTTATAGACCTCTCACTTGCACAGCTGTGGGTACCTGCTTATTCACTCAGTCTCTCTGCATATGTTTATATATGTAAATGCATTTACATGTGTGTGTATTCATAGCTATATTTGCATATCTAGAGAACGTATCAATATAAGTTGATTTATAGGGGATCATATAAATTGAAATATGATTCACCTAATATTGGGTTGGCCAAAAATTTCATTCAGGTTTTTCTGTAAGATGTTATGGAAAAACCCAAATGAACCTTTGGCCAACCCAATATTTTGAGAAATGTTTCAGTTTAAATGATTGAAGATGTATGTCATTTTGAAGGGATTTTAATAACCTTCTCCACAAAGCCTTCAATGGGTAGGGAAGACAGGGCAGGAACATCTGTTTCTCTCTTTAACCTGAGGGTCTCTTTAGAAAAGAAATATGTAGAATTATTTCTCTGAGTCCTTCAAAAAAAAAGACACCATCTGTATAACATATGAGGAAACGTTACTCTTTCTTAATAGTTTTTGCTCTTTGTCTCGTAGGATATGAATGAAGTCTCCAACTTTGTGGATGGCTCAGTCTCAGGATGTTCCACAAGCAATCTAAATTATCCCCCATTCACTCCCAGTAAGCGTTGATTAGTCTGATTAAAGTGGCAACACATATCTCATATTTTAAATTCATGAGGATAGAAATGAACAACCTGCTGAGGGATTTTGTATATAAACTGCATACAGGAAGGAAAATGTGGGTACCATATAAAGAAAGCTAGAGAAGAAAATGAAAACACTCTGCTTTCTTAGATGAGGCATAAATTCAAAAGGGGCAACCTAGTCCTTCTGCTTACATCTGAGCTGTTTCTAGGGGAAAGTCCAGAGAAGATATGGTACAGAAACCAGAGGTTAGTAGTTAGTTCATTTGCTCTCAAGAGTGGACCCAGACAGATCAGGGCTTACCAGAGAGAGACCAGATAACTAGGTCTGGGCTTCAGATGAAGTCAAGTCTGGTCAAATTAAGAGAGTGAAGAAGAGATTTGGATGACAGGATAAGAGGAAGCCAGAATCCATGGCTTGGGAGGACAAAGTCAGTGTCAGTGAACAGAATGCTAGAGAGATCTGATTGAACTTTGACCAATAGAATCTCCCAGGGTGTGGCCCTAGGATCACAGCATTTGCTGTATTTTGAAGAAAACTAGAGGCTCACAGAGAAATAGTATCTTGATTAAGAAAGGAATAAGCTGCTAGAATTATAGCATCTTTTGAAGACTTCCAGTCTGAGAGAAAATAAGAAATTGGAACAAGTGGGTCAAGATTAAACAGCAAGGGACTTAGATGGGAGTCTTCATTCTTTTGGTGATAGAAATTACTGATATTTTAGTAATGGAAATATGGCAGTCAAATGGTTTTGGAAATATTGATCTGGCATTATGTGTGCTTCTAATATGAATTAGAAAGTTGATAGATCAGAGGTAAAAAAGCCATTAAGGAAATGATTGCAATGGTTAAGATCCAAAGTAATTTGGATCTGAACCAGAGTGGTATGAAGGGAGCAGAGAAGATTGGATGGATGAAAGACAGGTTGGTCGATCATCCTTTATAGTATCTGGTCAGTGGAGAGAAGGGAGAGAAATTTATTTTTAATAAATATTTTTGTTCTTGGACCACTCAGCTAAGTCTGCAGACTTCAGGTTTAACTTCAAGTCTGACTGGACCCACTTACTTCTAAGTGCTTGCTTCTGGTCACATGAGCACCCAGGTGGGAGGATGTGTGTGGGTGGCAAGTCAGCACAATCGTTTGCATAACAGAGAAACTACTGCAGGTGTATATAGCTCTCTGATTGTGCGGATGGTGTATAGACACTTCCAGGATGGCCACAGAGTTGCCTGCTCAGGGAGCCGCCATGTCTGGTGATAGTCGAGAAACGGGCAATGCGTAGCTCAGGCTCTCATTGACCGAACCCTCTTTGGTCGCAGAAATCCTGGATGGGTACCTGTTCAGAAAGAGCATCTGCATGGATGCAGTGCAGCACTGGGGACAGCAGTACGACATCCACAATCTGTACGGCTACTCCATGGCCATCGCCACTGCCGAGTAAGGCCATTATCGCTGTGGGCTCAGTACATGGTCAGATTGACTTAATACACCATCAGCTTCTTAGTCTTGTTAAATTCCAGGTGCCACTATGTTATTCTTTCGAACTTGTTGAGATTAGTAAGCTGTTGTTATTGCATGAATGAAGAAAATCCTAGGCACGTAGGGAAGAAAGTGAAAGTGCAAGTCATTCAGTCGTGTCCGACTCTTTGCAACCCTGTGGACTATACAGTCCATGGAATTCTCCAGGCCAGAATACTGGAGTGGGTAGCCTTTCCCTTCTCCAGGGGATCTTCCCAACCCAGGGACTGAACCCAGGTCTCCTGCATTGCAGGTGTATTCTTTACCAGCTGAGCCATAAGGGGAACTCAAGAATACTGGAGTGGGTAGCCTATCCTTTCTCCAGCAGATCTTCCCGACCCAGGAATTGAACGGGGGTCTCCTGCATTGCAGGCAGATTCTTTACCAACTGAGCTATCAGGGAAACCCATAGGGAAGAAGGAAGCTGAAAAATATTTATGGAAAGTATATAATGAAAGAAAGAATGAATAAATGCATGAATGGAAAGTTGGAAGAAAGAAAGAGAAGTAACCTGACCAAGGTCAAACAGCTAATAAATTGTAAGAGCAAAATTTGGACTCATTTCTGCATGAGTCCAAGGTTTCTTGTATTTTCCTCTCTGCCATACTCTATAAACTGGTGTATGGAGGGTTAAGTAGCTTACAGACTTCATGTGCTTTGGGATTTTAGGTACCAGCTCAGTATCAGTCTAGTGAAATTTGATTTTATGGAGTTAATGATGTACATAAAATGCCTAAAACAAAACAAAATATAAACATACTCAATGGGGCAGTCTGCTCCCAATAGCAAATCTAGCCCTATAGGAGAGAACTAGAAGAAAAGAGTAGGGTATTAACTTGAGAGCTTCAATATCATCAAATTAACCTCTGGGCTAAGACTCACTAAGGTCACACATTGACTCCTTCTCTCCCTGTCTAGAACTGTCAAGACTGTGTTCCCCAACAAGAGAAGCCTCATTTTAACCCGTTCTACATTTGCGGGTTCTGGCAAGTTTGCAGCCCACTGGTTAGGAGACAATGCAGCCACCTGGAACGACCTTCGATGGTCCATCCCTGGCATGCTTGAGTTCAACCTTTTTGGTATCCCAATGGTGAGTCCACATGCCAGTCTCCAGAATGCCTCATTCTAGATGGTTTTCAAGTAATAAATTTCCCCTCCTCTGCCCTCCACGGCCCAGGATTAAGTGTCTGGTGAGCACTGCTTCATCTACATTAGTATGATACTGATACCACGACATTCTTTCCTGTACTGCCTTATAAAAATAGAACCTTGATACCACCTTAAAGTGGTATCATTGGAATATTTTTTTTTAAATTAAAGTACAACCTACATGTGAAAAAGTACACATATCCGTAAGGTTACAGATGATGACTTTCACAAACGAAACACATCTGTGTATTTTGCACCCAAATGAGGAAGCACAACACTGTCAGCATCCTAGATACGGCTTTGGGATCTTTTAGTCAAATTCAACATTCTATTTATTGAGCTCTTACCCTGAGCAAAGTATTCAGCTAGGTGTACACATGGGGAGAAACACAAATACAGTGATGGAAACACCTTCCTTCCCTCCCCCCCACCAAGTTTATACACAAGCACACACACATAATTATGGCAAGCTAGGGTAAAAGTGCCAATAGGAACATATAATTTAAGTGTTAAAAGAAATGCTGAGAAAGGGAATTTTCAACTCTAATAAGATTACAAGAAACGAGGGGAGTCACGGGAAGAAGTCAATAGTGACTTCATATAGAAGATGGCACTTGAGTTTAACCTTAAAAGTAGGTATGTTTATCAGACTAATGGTTAGGGGAGATCATTTTAAGACTGAGAAATAAACTTGAACAAGACCAGCAAGAGGGAGCATTTGATGTATCTGTAAGGATGGGCACATAGGACTGGAATGAGAAATGATGCTGGAAAGGTGAGTTGCAGCCAGTTACCATTAGTTAACCGGAGGACGAGCAGCAGGAGACCCTGGAAATTCTTGAAGAGATGAATGACCTGATCAGATTTAGCTGTTGGAAAATTAATTGTGCCAGTGCTGTGGTCAAAGTGATAATATCAACAGTATTTCTAGTTACTATTCACCAAAAAGCTATTGTGCGTCACATGTTTTACTTGCATCATCTCATTTACTAAAACCCTAGAGTGCCCACTTTGATAAAATGAGGAAACCGAGGCACAGAGGGTTGAGTAACTCATTTGAAGTCACCTGGCAGTGGGGAGTGGACACGGGACCCAGCCCAGTTCCATCACACTGCATTCGCCTTCTTAGGAAGAGGTCAGCCAAGTTTGGTTGGCAGGTCTCCGGTAGAAAGCAAAGCCCAGGAGCAGGGGGCAGCAGTGGAAGTGAGGGCCACATGCTGTCACTGTCTATGTGTCCTTCCAGGTGGGTGCTGACATATGTGGCTTTCTACTGGATACTTCTGAAGAGCTCTGCAGACGGTGGATGCAGCTGGGAGCATTCTATCCATTTTCCAGGAATCACAATAGCCAAGGCTACAAGGCAAGTCAGTCTCCCAGGAGGTATGATCAAAATAGACTTGGCATTCAGTAGGACTGGATCTACTTGCATCCTCACCTAGAAATCTGTTGAGCCAACTTCCTCCCTGGTACTTCACTTAGGCTAACTGGGACCACTGTTTGCAATTGACCAGAACTCCTGTTGTGCCATTAAAATGCTCTGTTGCCGTGGCCTCTGCTCTTTCTGCTGCAGCAGTCAAAGAAATGGCGAGTCTGTGAAGGTTTTCAATCAAACCTCTAGACACATTATCTATGTTGCTCATTTTGAATCAAAATAGGGAAATACTTCAAAGTTATTTAAATGGCAGTCTACTGAGAGAGCAGAGCTTCCCCAATGGCTCAGAGGTAAAGAAGCCGCCTGCCAATGCAGGAGACACGAAAGACTCAGGTCCAATCCCTGGGCCAGAAAGATCCCCTGGAGGAGGAAATGGCAACCCACTTCAGTATTCTTGCCTGGAAAAAATCCCATGGACAGAGGAGCCATGGGGCTGCAGAGTCAGACATGACTGAGCAACTAAGAAAGCGTGCACTGCCAACAGAGCACCCCTAGAATGAACGAGGGGGAGGCATTGCAGGGTGAAGAGTGGCCACTTACTGGGTGAAATGAATTCCCTTTTCTCAACCCTATTGCTCAGAAGCAAAGTTGCAAGGTAGCTCCAGGTCTGGCAGGAATAAAACTCTTAGTTGTGATGAACGGAGTCTGATTTCTGCAGATCCTCCTGAGGCAGGAGGTAGATGGGCTCCAGGCTAGGCATTAATAACTAGCCTCCTGTTTACATTTTCTGAAGAAGGAGGCAAGTGGACTCCAGGCTAGGTATTTACAACCTAGGCTAGGTATTTACAGCCTCCCATGTGCACTTTGAGATAGAAAAAAAAGAACAGGGTAAATAGTCAGACTTGGGGCACTTTAAGATAATGATCATGGCAGGAACAGAGAGGAGTCAAATCCTGCTTGAGTAAAAGATCAAGGTCATTTCCCCTCCTTGGGGCAAGGGGAACACTGCACATGTGCAGGAAGCCTCCTTGGGGATCAAAAAGGAGGGGGTACCACCCCAGAATAGGTGATGCTAAGGCCCCCCATAGGACTGGACTTTTTCCCCATCTTGGGAAAAAGTTGCACATGCATGTTGGGGAGGAGGGTCCTAGGGCAATTCAGAGGTGGAAAAAGAAACTAGATAGTTGGCCAAAGGTAAACAAAGACCCAGAAGAACTGCTCCATATAAATGCCTTAACCACCTCTTCACTGAGCCCCTCCTCATTGCGATGCCCACACCCTTTGTATCCAGGTATGCCTCTCTGCCTCGCTTCTGTCTTAACTAAACAGACTGTTTCTCTGTGTGCTGTCACACTTGTGCTGTCTCTAATAATAAACTTTGCACCTGCTTTTACGGTTTACCGCCTTGAAACACTCTTGCTTTCAAACAGAGGCAAGAGCCTGGGAAAATTTGCTTCTTGCCTCTAACCCTTGCTGGTCTAGTGGCTAGGATTCCTGGTTTTCAGGTTCAGTTCCTGAGCAGGGACCTCACCGCTCCCTGCTGCTTCTCTGAGAGCAAAACCAGATGACAACTACCACCTCTTGTTTCTTTCCAGGCCCAGGATCCAGCCTCGTTTGGCGCCGACTCACTGCTGTTGAACTCCTCCAGGCACTACCTGACCATCCGCTATACCCTTCTGCCCTATCTCTACACCCTCTTCTACCATGCTCACAGCCGCGGGGACACCGTGGCCAGGCCCCTTCTGCATGAGTAAGTTCATCTAATCCACAAGAATGTTATCAATACAACTGGGTGAAACTGACTGTATCGTCAAATGGAAGCGGGATAATTAAAACAATTCAAACAGTTACTCAGATATATTTTTTCAACTTGGCTAGTCATTCGGTATTTGCAAAGCTATTACTGCCTATATATCAATGCTATTTTAGGTATATTTAAGTGTTATAGCCTTATCCCTTTGGGAGAGAGAAGTGTTCTAAAAGTCATGGGAGTTGGGGTCTTTGTTCTCCCAACTAACTCCATACCTTAGATAAATTGTTTAAATTCTTTCATGCTTAGTTTCTTTGAAAGTGAAAGTTACTCAGTCATGTCCCAGTCTTTGCGACCCCATGGACCATACAGTCCATGGAATTCTCCAGGCCAGAATACTGGAGTGAGTAGCCTTTCCTTTCTCCAGGGGATCTTCCCAACCCCAGGATGGAACCCAGGTCTCCCACATTGCGGGCAGATTCTTTACCAGCTGAGCCACAAGGGAAGCAGGTGTCCCCTACCTCTGGTATCTAACGCCTGATGATCTGAAATGGAGCTGATGTAATAATGATAGAAAAAAAAGGGCACAATAAATGTAATGTGCTTGAATCATCCTGAAACCAGTACCCCTTCCTCCCAAGTCCATGGAAAAATTGTCTTCCATAAAACTGGTCACTGGTGCCAAAAAGATTGGGGTCCATTGATTTAAAGGCTTTGATATCTTGGAGCTGATGGCCGCTTTTGTAATGTACCCTGTTTGGGCTCTAGGAATGAGCCTGTCACTTACACACTGGTAATACTACTATGCAGGATTTCCAGAAATCAGAATTTTTATCTTCAGGCAATGAGTATCTAATTTGACTCTAACAAAGAGCACTTTTAAGAGACTCTCTTTAAAACTGGTCACTTAGTATGAACTGATGCCTCAACAGATTAGCCAGCAGGTATCTCTGGGGTCTTCAGGCAATCCTGTTTCCCAGCTGGAAGCAGCTGTGAAGAAATACAGGCTGAATGGAGATTTGTCCTAGGAGAGGGTGTGTCCTTGCTTCCGCAATGATGCTGTGGGGCCCTCTAGTGGCTGCAGAATGAGTAGCTCTGTGATGGGGTTGGCATTCTCCTGAGTGGCCCCAGCAGGATCAGGAGAAGGAAGCCGCTTAGAAACTGAAGATTGAGATGATGCTGGGAAGTTTATGTGGAGCTAGCCGGCTTGAGACAGAGGCTGTGATTTAGGCAGGGACCCTGCCTCAACTGGTGTAAAGAATCTGCCTGCAGTGCAGGAGATGCGGGAGATTCGGGTTCATTCCCTGGTTCAGGAAGATCCCCTGGAGGAGGACATGGCAACCCACTCCAATGTTTTTGCCTGGAGAATCGCATGGACAGAGGAGCCTGGCGGGCTACAGTCCATAGGGTGGCAAAGAGTCGGACACGACTGAAGTGACCCACAAAAATAGAGATATTAGGTTGAACTAGTGTTTGCTGTTAATTAAATCAAAGCCTCAGTTTGGACATAGAATTCAACCAGTTTTATTGATTGGCTTGTAAGTGAATTCATTCTAACAGTTTTGAGCACAGATGTTCTGAAAGCTGAATACCTGGATATTGGAGGATATACTTGCTGGTAATCAATGGGGACATCTTTGAGGTCTATACTGGTCACATCACATAAAAAGAAAAATAGAATCTAGGTCTCATTTATTAAAATTAACACAATAATTTTACACTCTACAAATAAAGAGACTTTTTTCTTGTCAAAATAAAAATGCAGTTAATGCCTTTATGTTTCTGACATTTTAGGCCCTCAGGCATTATATTATTATAATATATATTATGATATATATTTATTCTTATGGGTAAGGTTTTGCTCTTTCCTGGAATTCTCTATTAAAACACAGGTATCACAAAAGAGAAAAGAGTAGAGTTTTTAATTTTTTTTTTTTGGAGGGAGGGTGATCAGATCCAATTCTTTTTGGATAGTCAGCTGAAGTTTTCAAATATCTTGCTTGTTTTATTTTTGAAGGGAGATATGGCAAATAGAGTTATAGCCTGGAACCTTCACAGCACAAGTACTGAAATAGGAATTTCTGTCTAAATTGAGGGAAGCATAGGAGGGTACAGAGGCTGGGAAATTGGGTCTGCCTGCAGGAGTGGGGGGAAGGCTAGGGATTGAACAGCGGTCACAGAATAATTGGGAGAATTTGCCCCAGGCAGGGAGCCTGCAGCTTTAGACAGGCTTGGAGGAGAGGCACCAGAAAGTACTGACCCAGATCTCAGGGAGGATTTCTCTGTGTCTAGGTTCTACCAGGACAGCAACACCTGGGATGTGCACCAACAGTTTTTATGGGGGCCCGGCCTCCTCATCACTCCAGTCCTGGATGAGGTAAGTGTTGCCACAGAGTAACCGTGGCCGTCTCTGCTTTTGTTCCTGCTAAATCCAAACTCCCCTCTTCTTGCAACCACATATCTTCTTCCTATTCCCAAACCATTTCCAACATCCCTGGCTGGGGCAGCCTTAAAGGCAGCGTGCTGGAGTTTGGGGAAGATAGAGTTTTAGCCTTTTTTCTCTAGGAGTCTTTTGTCCTTGACCAAGTTTCCAATCAGTGTAGAAGCTTCTATGGGTGACTCTGGGATCAAGAATGGTCCTATGCATTGTCAGATTCGCCTAGCAGACCATAACTTGCTCCGTGATGGAGAGACAGGATGCAGCAGTGCCCTAGCACTCATTCTGAGGTCAGGCTGATCTGGGTGTCAGTTGTCACCTCGGCCACTTGGCACCAGTGACATCTGGGGAAATGACGTGCTAGTTTCTCAGCTGTGAGGTGAGATAACAATAGCCGGTATCATTGGGGACTCTTGGGGAGGTTAAATGCGGTATACAGTGTAAACCTGGAACTGTTTTTTTATCACAGCATATGTTTCAGTATTATTCCTCTTCCTAATGTGGTTCCACCTGGGATTTTTCTTTGAGTTGCCAAGTTATCGCCTCTATCAGAAGAAAAGCACAAGCTGATAACAGAGAAAAGAAAAGCCATGTATGCATTCTCAGTACAAGTTTAAGAATTTCCCTAGGGAATGCTAAGGAATCCATTTTTTTCTCCTTCAGAGGCTGGGCCATGAAGGACAAGATTTTGTTTTAATTTCAGGGTGCAGAGAAAGTGACTGCATACATGCCTGACGCTGTCTGGTATGACTATGAGACTGTAAGTAGCTTTGACTTTTCTCCACTCTTCAAGCTGCATAGACAGGATACCTCTAGGCAGAGAGAAACATCTACCCATGTACTGAGGAATGTTTCTGTTGTGCTTCCGGTAGTAATTTCACAGCTAAGTCAATAAAGTGAGCCTAGGTCACTTGACATCAGCCATGATGAAATCTGAAAAAAGATACTTCTGTGTACTTTATTCAGCAATAAAATATAGATGGAAGTAGAATGTCTCATGGGCAAATACTGGGGCCAGTAGATAATTTGAGCCTTGTTATGAGTCAGATTCGTATTTAGCATGGTCAGTTCCCACAATGTACATCAAATAGCCTCAGCAAGACATTGTATTCCCCCAAGCCCTCAACTGATTCCAGAAACTGTTGTTCTTAAATTATTTCCCTTTTCTTGTTTGATTGCCTGGCTAGACAGCAATTCAGCTAGGTGGGAGAAGGAGACAGCTGTAGGTAAGTCAGCGTGTGGTTAAGAGGTGACGTGTGCATGCCAACGTGTTTGAGCTGTCTGTGTGCCTCAGGGGGGCCAAGTGAGATGGAGGAAGGAAAAAGTGGAGATGGAACTTCCTGGAGACAAAATTGGACTTCACCTGCGAGGAGGCTACATCTTCCCCACACAGCAGCCAGCCACGACCACGGTGGCCAGGTACAGTGCAGCTGGGGGTTTCCTTATAAGAGGGAGAGGCTGACAAACCTGGTCATTTCTGTTCCCATCTGTTGTCCACATAGAAGAGGCTGATGCACTGCATGGACTATGGGGAGGAAGGGCATTTGTGTGTTCGTGTGTATGTGTGTGTGTGTGTGTGTGTGTGTGTGTGTGTGTATGTGTGACGTCATCAAACTCTGTCCCTAGATTTCCCTAGGCCTCTTCTGGAGAAGCTGTGATTTAGAGCTGCATCCGGATGGATTTTCAAAGACCTGAATCCCTGTCCTTTCTTAATCCCTCAGACTTTCTCCTTGAAACATACTGACATCTACAGTGGTTAACCTTCCTAGTTTTCCTAGGACCATTTCAGTTTTAGCCCTGAAAGTCTCATGTTTTGGGAAACATCTCAATTCCAGGTAAAGGAGGTCTGTTGATCTCCCCAGCTAACTTAATTGGACCCTCATTCCACCGTGCTATGGTCCTGACACCCCATTTCTGGGGAGTTGGGTCCATTTCCACTCCCCTATAATTTCAGTCTCCTGTTCCTTTCTTCCCATGAGCCATTTCTTGTGATGCAAAACAGTGTTCAAAAATTATTTCCTGTGCAGTTCAAATCTTCACGTCACTACTTTCTACTTGATGATTTTGATTCTCAAATTATACATTCCATCTGATACTAAAGAGGCGCATATTCATATTCATGTCTCTAAATTATTAGCTTATTAGCTTTTAATAGACACGGAATTTTTTGGAGGTTAGGAGTCCTTTTCTTTTGAACATTCCTTCCTACCATAATTTTTCAAATTTTCACTTTGTAATACTGATGGAAAATATTTATACACCCAGTACCACCTGCTTTCTTTTTATTTATTCAGCTTTATGCTGTTATGCATACTGATACCAAAATTGTCTTTCAAAAATGAGGATCTCAACTTATTGCTTCCCAGGTTAAACTCCAAAATCTGTCATTAGCAGAGTGTTGAAGGCCACATAATCTGGTTTCAAGTTAACAAATGTGTCTCCTGACACATCTTGCTACACACCTTTAGACTAGCGATGCCAAAAATCTTGTTATTCTTCAAACATACTCATCTTTTCCCCTGCCTTTGGGCTTCTCTATTGATTGTCCTTTTCAGCATTCTTTACCTGATACATTCTTAATGATCTTCCAAATTAAACTCAGATTTCATCTGTGAGAAATCCTCCCCCAAAACTCCAGCAGAGGGAGTGCTGCTACTTGTAGCTTTCTGCTTATTATTTATACTTTCTTGCTGCTTAGCTAATTTTTTCCCCTCCTTAACATTGTTAAGTATTTCAATCATAGTTACTTTATACTTTGCAGCTGAGATTTCTAGTCTCTGAAATTCTTAGTAGACTCTGTTAATAAATCTCTTGTTAGCTGCTTTTGCCATCTATCTTTCATGCTGGCTAGTTACCTTATGTGTTTAGTAATTTTTTTGTTTTTCAAATACAGTGACTGCAAGGATCCAATTATGGGTCTCATCCTTCAGAGGTGATTAGCTTTCTTTTTGGTTGCAAACAAGGATTGCTGTCACTTTGGGTTTCACATTAGCAACCTTCAAGGATCAGGTGTCTAATTTATCTAGAGCCAAGCAGTGTTTTAGTGGATGAGTCCTTCAGGCTATTGGCTTCCCAAGTGGCCCCGTGTTTTGTAAAGAATCTGTCTGCCAATGCCAGAGATTGCAAGAGATGTGGGTTCAATCTCTGGATCAGGAAGATCCCCTGGAGTAGGAAATGGCAACCCACTCCAGTATTCTTGCCTGGGAAATCCCATGGACAGAGGAGTCTGGTGGGCTATAGTCCATGGGGTCACAAAGAGCTGGACATGACTGAGCAACTAAGCATGCACATATGCCTTCAGAGTATACAGCATCCTCCAGGATATCTAGGCCACCATGATGCTAGAAGTATCAGTATGGACTCCTGTAAGGATTTTAACTTTTGTGCCACTCAACTTTCTGCTTTGATTATTTGGTAAATATGTTTAATCTTTCTTACAATATTTAAGGTCATCAGTGGAGCTGTGGTCTGTTTGGTTTTGTATCTCTTAGACTTCCTAGCATTGAAAGCTACTCAGTACGTGTGTGTTAAATGAAAGCAGGTGACTTTATTGATAATGGAATCCGGCTTGCACAGGGCACTGTGGAAGGCTGAACTGTGAAAGAATACAATAGGGGATGTAAGGGGTGCAACAGGAGCCAGAAATTGGGAGGTGGTTTAGGGGAGGATGAAATAGGGAGAGATTTCAAATGCAGTTGCTCTTCCTTTCTCTGTCTCTCTCTACGTCCATATATTTCAACATCCGTTGAGTGGTTTCTTGTGTTTCATTTTCTAAGTCAGGGGTCCCCAAACTCCAGGATCTAATGCCTGATGATCAGAGGTGGAGCTGATGTAGTAACAATAGAAATAAAGGGCACAGTAAATGTAATGTGCTTGAACCATCCTGAAACCACCTGTCTCACTCCTGGTCAGTGGAAACGTTTTCTTCCATGAAACTGGTCCCTGGTGCCAAAAAGGTTGGGGACTGCTGTTCTAAGTTATGTAGCAAATAATTAGAATGTTTCCTTTTTCTGTCTCAAAATGCACTGAAAATAAATAATCAAGTTAGGAAAATCGCCCTCATACAGATGTATTCTATTGTATTTTCTTGGTTTCTGAGTCAACGTGGTTCTTAGGCAGGGAAAAAATATGTCCTCCTGACTTCAGTGAATACTTCCCCTGCATGTATCAGCTATAAAACGATTAGGCTGAACCAATTATCATCTAGGATTTCTCTTCTAATAGTCTGTATTCAAAATAATAACAGCATTAGTAGCTTTTGTTGTAGCTATTGTAGCAATTCTGGTGATTAAATTCTTGCCTCCTACACAGATGTTTCTCGCTAATGTTTGGGGTATTTCTGTCTTCTGCGACACTAGTGGTTCTGGAAAACGATGCCCCTGTAGATTTTGCCTTTGTGCCTGAAGACGAGCACAGCCATCTGCTGCTAGGAACTTTTCCCACTTGGAATCTGATGGAATCCTTCACAGCTCATTTAGCAAAATCCTTTGAGCCCCAAGTCTTTGCCTCTCACATAAATCTTGTTTCCCACAGTCGACGGAACCCTCTCGGCCTCATCATTGCCCTGGATGAGAACAAAGAAGCAAAAGGCGAACTTTTCTGGGATGATGGGGAAACAAAAGGTGAGCACCGTGTTGGGATTTCCAGACGCGCGTCTTTGAGTCTCTCCTGCTGCTCACTCAGTGGTGGGAGACATCGCACCGGGCACCGTAGCGTTAATCACTCAAGAGAGGAATTCTGGTTTTGGTTGTGCAGTTTAGGAATAGTGGTAGATGAAAGCATGGTACATGTTTTTCTAGGATGGAAGGAAAAATCCCCTCCACTTCTTAGAATTCTCCCACTGGCCAGCTGTATTGTATATATAGGCTCTCATTTGGTTGTCAATCAGCCCCTGAAATATGTTTTCAAGGCTGTCTCTGCCCTTCAGTGCATTTTCCTTCACTCCAAACGCTTATGAACAAGCATGGATGACATGTAAAACATGCGCATGCTAGTGAGGCAGTGAGAAGACACTTTCCTATTACACCTGCATCTAGCCATACTTCTCAGCTCATTTGTCTGTCTCCAACACACTAAGAATTCTTGTGGCTCAAGCTTAGGAAGCAGATTCACTGGAGGCATATGCCTTGGAAGCACTTGGGGGGGAACCTTTTCAAGGTTAAGGTAGGGAGGAAAAGAGAACACAGTGGCTCAGCCTTGGAAACTCTGTCTATAATCTGTCATTCTCAGTGTGTAGCTCTGTTACTGAGTCCAAGCTTGCTCTGCTTGCCACACGACAGGCCAATAAATTGGGGACGAGGTTCTGAGGCAAAGGATGAGGACTTTATTCAGAAAACTGGCAGATGGAGAAGATGGCAGATTAATGTCTCAAAATAACCACATATCAAGGTCTGGATGTCAGGTTCTTTTATAGATTAGAGGACGAGGAGGTGAAGAAGTCAAAAGATCGTAAGTCTTGCACTTATCTCCTGGAATGGCCAGCCTCGGAGAGGGGGTGTGTTAATTTCTTCCTTCCTGCAGCTGTTCACAGGCAGATAGGGTAAGGATGTCTTTTGAACAAAGGCACTTTGGTTTAACATTCAGGCGTAGGGGCAGGGTTCCCGAGGCAGGCCATTATGTATAGACAGTATCCTTTTAGTGAACAAAAGCAATGGGAAACGGAGGTTAAAGTAAAAGAAACAGATCCAACATAGAGCCAGGTTTTCTTCTTCCCTGTAACAGCTTCAAGGAGAACCAGGATGAAATCTGTTTTTCTGTATTGGGCAGGCCAGAGTCTGACTTGCCCTTCTCTCCCTTTCAGATACTGTGGCCAACAACGTTTATCTCTTATGTGAGTTCTCCGTCACCCAAGTGAGTAGTATATTTTTATGAATCTTAAGTGTGAGCTTTGGTCTGATGATTAGCTCCTATCTGTTTGTGTGTATGTGTAATTGTAGCTTCATTTATGACAATGCTGCTGCTGCTGCTAAGTCGCGTCAATTGTGTCCAACTCTGTGCAACCCCATAGATGGCAGCCCACCGGGCTCCTCCGTCCCTGGGATTCTCTAGGCAAGAACACTGGAGTGGGTTGCCATTTCCTTCTCCAATGCATGAATGTGAAAAGTGAAAGTGAAGTCGCTCAGTCGTGTCTGACTCTTAGCAACCCCATAGACTGCAGCCTACCAGGCTCTTCCGTCCATGGGATTTTCCAGGCAAGAGTACTGGAGTGGGTCATTTATGACAATAGAGGGACACATTTCTGTTTATGACTTAATGTCCAATAATTGGATTATCTATGTTAGTAAAAAGAGGCAATGATACGGATAAATTAAAGCAGTCAGTCTTTTTAAATGAATTTTCAAAAAATCCCTTTGTGTGTGCATGTGTTTCTCTCACCCTCCTTCTCCCTGCCTCAGGGGAAAAATAAGCTTGTATTTCAGCACACATTAGTAGAGACAACTAAGAAGCATTCAGGGCCATTTGGGTAGCTGGTCTAGGATAGACTATTTGAGTGACTTGAGAATCTGCATATTCAAGGCAGATCTTTGTGTTTAATTGTTTTGCAGAACCGCCTGGAGGTTAAGATTTTGCAATCAACCTACACAGACCCCAATAATTTAGCATTTAAAGAAATTAAAATCCTCGGAACCCAGGAGCCTAACAATGTTACAGTGAAACAGAACGGTGTTCCAATTCAAGTTTCTCCTAATGTCACTTACGATTCTAACCTACAGGTAAATAGCTTAGATGTTCCTTCTTTCCAAGGTTGCATTGGTTTCTAAAGAACCAGGGCACACTCTGAAGTCAGAAGTGGGGAAGCCAGAGGGTTAGGATAGAAAAAAATAAAAGAGGGAGCCAGAGCTGGGATGAACAAGAAGGCTGCTGAGATACTGGGAGGAAGTAAGCTGGTCCTTTCCTCTTTTTTCCCTTATCTGCCCCTCAGTCTTCTGTCCTCTCTGCCTAGAACAGAAGAAGAGCAAAACAGGAGTCTGGGGAACAGGTTTAGAGGAAAACTGGGCCTGAAAGCTGCTGACTGATTGATGCTAGCTAGAAGGGTTGAGGTGGGATTCCCATTAATTTAAATTTTCAGGTGCTTTTCTTTTTTTCTTTACTCTATAGAGCTAGATTCTCACTCCAACACATTTTTAGGAAATATTTTGAGTCAATGAAGTTGATAAGCTTAGCTAATGCTACTTACTTGGTTAGGTGATAATAATAAAAGAATTTTTCATCACTTTTAATGAGACGATGTTCTTGAATAGGTTATTATAAGTTCCTCTGAAATTTTAGCATTATGAGGGATCCTTTTCCCCAATACTGTTTGCTACAGGTGTTCCAGATAATCTGGGTTAGGGAGCAGTGGGGTCATCAAGGTTTGTGAGGAACCTTCCAAATTTGGAGAAAAATATGTAAATTTTGTATTCTACTAAGATAATATATTGGTATCATTGGACATTTTGTCCTAACAACATACATTGAAGATGCATACATTATAAAGTTAGAAATAAAGTATTATATGACTGGTTATGTGTGCAGCAAAGTGCAAGTCCTTTGTAAGATGCTCATATGAAAATAAACTAATCACCAGTTTGATAAATAGATTAATAAATATACAACCAAAAGAACTCTTTTATTATTTGAATTTAGGTGGTGGACAGGCAACCCAACCCTACCTTTAGGAAATGTTAACTTATATTCCACCCAGTTTCATGTTCAAAGCTTAATGGAGTCATTGAGCAAAAGCTTTGGCGGCATTAGGTCTAGAGTTGGACCTTAAAGACGGTACATCTGTGTAGAGATTTGTTCAGCTGCAAGTGACAGGAAACTCAGCAAAATGGTAGTTGAAACAAACTGAGATTTTTTTCCCTTATGTATTGAGAATTTAGGAAACGCTCAGTTTCTGGCGTTGGTTCAGTGCCTCAGGGTTGTCAGTGCAGAGGTCTTTTCTTCTCTTGTGATTGGAAGTGGTGGCTTAATTCCAGTCACTCTAGCCTTGTTAGAGGAAAAAATAATAAAAATAAACAAAAAAGAAGGAGCTGGAAGGAAAAGGGAAAGGTGACGATGAGAGAAAGGGAAGGGTAGGCCCTTAAATCAAGAAAGAAACCCTTGGCCAGCCACTTCCGGTGGACTTGCACTTAGCTATGAATGGCTGCAGCTGTGTTACATGGATTAAAAAAAAATAGTTCTTATTTGGGAAGTTTAGTGTTCTAAACTGAAGTAGTAAGAAGGGAATTTTCCATTGGGCAGGTGGATAGAAGTCTGTTTCACAAATGGGCACCATTATCCTAGAAAGGACATTGGCATAGATAAAGCAGTCAAGGTTGGGGTATTAGAAGAAGCCAATCCTGAGACTAAGAAAAGCCTTTTGTTAGCCTGTGAGTCTGTATAACTGGAATAGACAGGACCCACGTCTGGAAGAGGAGCTAGTTTGGACAGATTAACTTGTGGTCAGCTTTTGGAGGGTCTTAAGTGCCAAACTAAGAAGGATGTGATCTAATTCTCAAAGAGTCTCCTATTGATCCTTGAATCAATATCCGCCATTGTGAGAGTGTTGTTCTGTGGTTAATAATCTGGGATAGGGAGCGGGGATAGGTGGGATAGGTGGTTTTTGAGGTGTAGGGAAATGCAAGATGAACATAGACTGGGGAGAGACTGGAAGGATGATAATCCTTAGCATGAGGTTTTATGACTCTAGACAAATGAGAACTTTCACTATGGAAGTTACTATTTTACAAGGAGACAACCAGAAGAAAACCACATAGAAAAAATTAAATATTTGAATTAGTGAATGGAATTCAAAGGAAGTTTCAAGTTTTGGGCTCTGGGCTTGGGCCAATGAAGAGACTAGGGATACTAAAAATGAAAGGAAATATGATTTTGTCTACTTACCAATTTTGCAATTGGTAAACTGAGACCCAAGGAATTTGAAAGAATCTGTCCAAGTTTCCTCAGTGGGATGGAGGGGAGAACCCAGGCCATATGATTCTTATTTCTCTGTTCTTGCCCCCACTCCAGACCTGTGGGGAATACTGGTTTGGGGGATGGAGGGCAAGAAGATGAGCTCAACTGAGGATGACACCGTGTGCTTGGGTGTGCTGTGCTACAAGGGGACTGCAGAAGAGAGTCTTCCTGACAAAATAAGGAAGAGGAAGAGGAGTCAGGGGAGGAGAGGAAAGGGTGATTACAGAAGGCTGAAGCTGACCTGATTCTTTTCAAAATGTTATGTACAAGATTCTGATAGAATGGCACCATTCTCCCTGTGGTTATTGGCTGACTCCCTGCCCTCTCTCTTTCTCTTCATGGAAGCTCCAGTGTTATGTTACTTGGATTGTTGACAGACTGGTCTGATTTTTATTTTCTTTCCTGAAAGAAATCTCATACCTTGCAAGGTCTTTGTCCTGAGGATACATTGCCTTGATATTTCCCCATTCCTACAGGTGGCCCTTATCACAGAAATTGATCTTGTTCTGGGAGGAACATACACAGTGGAGTGGGATGTGAAGATAAGGGATGAAGAAAAAATAGACTGTTATCCTGATGAGAATGGTGTTTCTGCAGAAAACTGCATTGCCCGCGGTTGTGTCTGGGAGGTAACCATGCTGGTGGTGTTAATATACATGAAAATCCTTTACACTTTGTTTTAAATTGAAGCATAGTGGATTTACCATATTGTATTAATTTCTACTGTACAGCAAAATGATTATGTTATACATATATTAATATATAACAATCTTTTTAATATTCTTTTCCATTATGGTTTATCACAAGGTATTGAATATAGTTCCCCGTGCTATTCAGTAGGACCTTGTCATTTATCCATTTTTATATAATAGTTTGCATCTGCTAACCCCAAACTCCCAGACCATCCCTCCCCCACCTCCCCTTGGCAACCATGAGTATGTGTTCTACATCTGTGAGTCTATTTCTGTTTTGTAGATAGGTTCATTTGTGTCATGTTTTAGATTCCATTTATAAGTGATATCTGTCTTTGTGTTATTTGTCTTTCTCTTTCTGACTTACTTCACTAAGTATGATAATCTCTAGTTCCATCCATGTTGCTGCAAATGGCATTATTTCATTCTTTTTTACGGCTGAGTAGTATTCCATTGTGTCTATATAGCACATCTTCTTCATCCATTTATCTTTCTGTGGACCTTTAAATTGTTACCATGTCTCGGCTATTGCCAATAGTGCAGCTATAAACTTTGGGGTACATATATCTTTTTGAATTTTAGTTTTATCTGGATGTATGACCAGGAGTGGGATTGCTGGATCCTATGGCAGCTCTATGTTTAGTTTTTTGAGAAACCTTCATACTGTTTTCCACAGTGGCTATACTAACTTACATCCCCACCAGCAGTGTAGGAGGGCTCCCTCACTCTCTTCAGCATTTGAAACTTTTTACTGATGGCCATTCTGACCCATGTAACATAGAACCTCATAGTAATTTTGTAAAATCCTTTACATTCCATCTACAATTTCATGAGCATGGCACCAGTGCCTATGTCACTACTTAAAATCTATAGAAAGGGCAGACTTCCAAAGTAACCTGAGTTTTTATCTGGATGTGAAGAATAGATGGAACAGAAATGGGTCTTTTTTTTTTTAACAAAATTTTACACGGAAGCCAGGAGTGAAAACTTATGTCACTACCAAAGAGTATATAAGAAAATGACTGATTTTATCTTAATCTCCCTGAAAATTGCATTTTCTAGCCCCTTTGTATTTGATCATCCTAAGCTTTGCGCAGTGGCAGTATCGTAGCCAATGAGGTTTATCCGAGGTGCGATTATTGCTAATTGAAAACTATATTTGATCATCCTAGAGCTCATGCTGAACTGAATTTGCCTTTACTTTTCAGGAGTCCAGTTCTGGAGTCCCTTTTTGCTATTTCGTCAATGATCTATACTCTGTCAGTGATGTTCAGTATGACTCACATGGGGCCTCAGCTGTCATCTCCTTAAAGACTTCTCTGTATGCCTACTCCTTCCCCTCAGTACCTGTGAACTCCCTCCGCCTGACTGTGACCTACCATAAGGATACCATGCTGCAGTTTAAGGTATGTGTTGACAGAATATGTATCAAGTTCCTACTTCGCACTTTTTAGTTTCATTATTTTTTGCTCGTCAGGATCACAAAACCATGCAATCAGCTTGCTCTTCTAAGTTAGCCATTGAAAACTGTCGAGTCCTTGGCACACTTTCATAGTTTTGTTCTCCGTCCATTTGGGGTAGGTATCAAGCAAGGCAAATGTATCTTGATATTTCAGATAGGCTTTTGAGGCACTGTTGACAACGGAGGCTTTTTTTCTGATTTTTTGACAAGTGAATTTTTGCACACATTAAATTAGTGACTTTCAGCAACTGAAAACACATTGCAAATTAGCTGATGTACATATTTTATCCTAAATGGGCTTCCCGGGTGGCACTAGAATCTGCCTGCCAATACAGGACATGCAGGAGACACAGAGCCAATCCCTGGGTTGGGAAGATCCCCTAGAGTAGGAAATGGCAACCCACTCCAGTATTCTTGCCTGGAACACTCCAGGGGCAGAGGAGCCTGGTGAGCTACAGTCCTTGGGGTCACAAAGAGCTGGACATGAGTGAGTGGCTGAGCACACACAATATACTAGATCATTATCCGAAGAGTAATTTGGGACCATTGATGGCACAGTGAGACCTGGTCTAAACTGCGCTTTGAAATGATTACTGTTTCTACTGTAAGAAAAATGGTCCAGAGGATAAGGCCGAAAAAGGAGACAAGTTAGGACGCTACCAGTTAGGTAACCAGATGAGGTATTGAGCTCAGACCAGGTGCAGAAAGCAGAGGGAGAAGTGGGCAACTGCAAGAGAATAAGAAGTAGCATCATGGGATCTGGTGATTGATTACAAATAGGCAACGAGGGAGGGAGAGACAGCAAGACAATCACCAAGTTTCCAGCTTGTGTCTCCACGTGGGCGGTGCTTCATCCACGAAGGGGAGCCAGAAGGGGAACGCTGGAAAGATTTGGGCTTAGGCAAAATGCAACGATGAATTCAGTTTTGGACACCGAATCTGGGATATATGAAATACCTACAAGAGTGTACTGGTTTCTTTTTCTTTCATGATTTAATCACATCTCAGGATAAGTGATGGTCTGTTTTTTGTGTTTTATTTATGTATTTTTTTGAAAATTGGGATATAGTTGCTTTACAGTGTTGTGCTAGTCCCTGCTGTACAACGAAGTGAATCACAGTATGTATGCGTATATCCTGGACCTCTTTCCCATTCATCACACCCCTCTAGGTCACCACAGAGCACTGAGATGAGCTCCCTGTGCTATACATCAGCTTCCCATTAGCTATCTGTTTTACACCAGGTAGTGTGTATATATCATTCCCATTCTCCCAATTCATCCCCTCATTGCCATGGCCACACATCCATTCTCTACGTCTGCGCCTCTATTTCTTCCCTGAAAATATGTTCATCTGTGCCATTAATGATGGGCCATTTTTACGGTCTTTTTCACTATTGAATTATAAGTTTCTCAAGGACAAGAATTTGTCCTTTTGTCTTTGTACTTCTGAGATGTAACACAAAGCCGAGTAGATAGTAAGTTCTCAATGTTTATTGAGAGAGTAAAGATTCAGGTCAGTGTGCATTGCTTGAAAGCTCCTTCACAATCTGATATCAACCTGGACTATGAATTCTTCCACATCTTGTAATGCAGGGATAATGCTATTGTATCTTTCCATCCTCACCTTTGTACTGGCATGTGGTAGGTGCCTAATGGGTTTGAAATAAATGAACTCACTCAGCATTTCAGGTTTAACTCTTCCCTGCTCTACCTCCTGGATTATACAATAGCTCTCTCCAAAATAATCGCCTCTTTCTTCTAATTCTCTGTGCCTTTGCATTTATTTCTCTTCCAGGAATGACTTGGTTTTCTTTCTGTGCTTGATTAATGGCTGTAAAGCTTTGAAGATTCAGCCCCTTTCCCCATGAAACCATCTCAGTCTTCTGGAAACATTGATAGGCATTTCCTTCCCTACAATCTCACATACTTCTGTATAGCTGTACATAATATGTGTCACTCAGGTATTTTGGGCAGGCTCTTTCACCTTTCATGTGAATTTCTTAGCATGTGAATTTCTTAAAAGCAATAACTGTGTCTTACTCAGTTGAGTAAACCTTGTGTCTAGTACAGTATCAGGCAGGAATATAGTAGGTACACAGTGAGTCAATTTAGACCCCAGTTTTTAGCAAGAATATCTATGATTATTTTAATCAAGAAGAGTTCACATTTTTTAGGGGAGAAATATTTTTCAGTTCAGAAAACTTTTCAGGTAGTCATGTGCACTGATATACCCACAAACAAAATAATAAAGAATATATCCATAAATTCCAGACTTATTTTCCAAGGTAGAACCAATGTGAAAATAATGTGTTGCTGTAAGAGGATTTAAAAATAAGTTATGGCAGACTCAGATCAAAATGATAAATCTGACATTGTTCTTCAATTTGTTAATTAAGTTTCCAGTATCATGAGCTTAAAGAAGACAAATAGAGTGTTCAGACTCTTTGTCAAAGACATCAGGTTTCTGCTAAGGGTATAGGTTTCAAGAGTAATATATTTACCTAAAATCTGTCTCCTCTGGTCTAGATTTATGATCCCAACAACAACCGGTATGAAGTTCCAGTCCCTCTCAACATACCCAGCGTTCCATCTGGCACCTCTGAGAGTCAACTCTATGCCGTCCTCATTAAGAAGAACCCATTTGGGATTGAAATTCGCCGCAAGAGTACAGGCGCTGTCATGTTAGTGGCTCTTAGTCTGATTTGGAATTGATAATCCCCTGTGTCACTGCCAGGTCCAGTGTCCTTGGAGATACCCTGCTCAAAGCAATGCAGCAGCCATTTCCAGATTCTTGAATAAGTCATTTCCTTCTGTTCTTCTGAGAAATCTTTAGTGTCCTGGGAATAATTCCTGAATCAGTTGCATTACCTAGGGATTCATTCAACCAATGTTGATGGAGTGCCTTCTCCGTATTAGGTGGTTATAGAAGATGAGGTCTCTCTTTCTGTGACAAAAATAATAAGGAAATAACAAAAATAATTTAAGTTAAAATATGCAGAGATTTAGAGAGTGACAATGCTATGCAGGAAAAATCACAGGATACTTGATAATTATAGGGAGGTGACTGCTTTTGATACTGTGGTCAGAGTTGATGTCTCCAAGGAAATGAACTTTAAAATAGGATCTTAGGGAGGTGAAGGCACCTCCCATGTGGAGATGGGAGAAGAGGGAAACAGTTCAGACGGATTGAGTAGTCAGTGCCCAGGCCATGAAATAGGAGTAAACTTGCCTTATGAAGGGGAAAAATTCCAGAGTGGGTGGAGTAGTTTCACAAATAAGGAGGTAAATGGCAGGAGATGAGGCTGGGGTTTAGGTAGCTTCAGATCAGGATAGCTTTGAAGACTTCACAAGATGCTTCAGTGAGAATCACTGAAGAATTGTAAACAGGGGTTGACATGATGTGAGATACTTAAAAAAATAACTTTGGACGCTACATAGAAAGTGGACTCTGGTGGGGCAAGAGCGGAAACTAGGGCTGCTGTGAAGTGGGGGCGACTGAGATGATGAAAATGATTGGATCTGGCATTCTGGAGGGACCACTGAAGGGAGGGAGTCATAAAGGAAAGTAGAAGAAAGATGCTGGCTCCTGGACTTGCAGCACTGGCTGCTGTGATTATCTTAATCATACAGACTTTATGTTTTGTGTGGGAGGTCCACAGGAAATCAAGAGTTCAATTTCCCTGAGACTCTAGCTGCTTGAAGCCATTAGAACAGCCCATTTCTTTTCCAAACATACCCTCTTGTGTTGCAGCTGGGACTCTCAGCTCCTCGGCTTTACCTTCAATGACATGTTCATCCGCATCTCCACACGCCTCCCCTCCCAGTACCTCTATGGCTTTGGGGAAACTGAGCACACAGCCTTCCGAAGAGACTTGAATTGGAACACGTGGGGGATGTTCTCCCGAGACCAACCCCCGGGGGTAAGGGCAGAGCACCTGGGATCTGGGTCGTTGCCTCTGTCCACCCGCCCTGTGTACACGTCATACACAGTGGGTGTTTCCTCTTGCCACTCCCCACTCGGGTGCTCACAGTCTGCTTTTAGACGAGCAGGTCAGTCTCTCAGGCTTGTTTCTTACGTGTTTATTTCACAGAGAAGACTAGACACACCTTATCGATCAGTTTGTTGAGTTTTTTTTTTTCTTCTGAATCTCTCTTTTCAATCTTTGTCTTTTAACCTCCTGCCCTTCTCCCCATGACTTTCAGTACAAGAAGAACTGCTATGGTGTCCATCCCTACTACATGGCAATGGAGGAGGATGGCAGTGCCCATGGAGTGCTCCTGCTGAACAGCAATGCCATGGGTAAGGTGGTGCTGGCATCTTCTCTGCTTTTGTGAATCAGTCCTTCCTGAGGAACTTCAGAATGCGTTTAATCATGTTGCCCCTGAAGTCAAAATTATCTTGTGTGCAGTGTTTTTCTTTTTTTTTTCTGCATTCTGTTCAGCCTTTCTGCTTATTTCAGTTCAGTAACATGTAGTAATGGGCTTCCCTGGTGGTTCAGTGGTAAAAACCCACCTACCAATGCAGGAGACACAGGTTCAGTCCCTGGGTCGGGAAGATGCCCTGGAGAAAGAAATGACAACCCACTCCAGTAGTCTTGCCTGGAAAATCCCATGGATGGAGGAGCCTTGTGGGCTGTAGTCCATGGGGTTGCACAAGAGTCAGATACAACTTAGCAACTAAACAACAACAAAATGTAGTAATAAGAATTAACTCATTTGGCATAAACAATGTAAGATGGGATAGCAAAATCAAGGGAGTCCCAGGCGTCCTGGAGGTCAGTCAGTGGGAGCCATTTATATAATTTGACTTAGTGATGAAGGTGTGGGTCAGGGCACTCACGCTAGGGGTACTAGGGTGTAAAGAAAATTTGAGTAGTATATTGGAAAAGGGGTGGGGAATCAGGAAGTGGAGTTGAAGAGTGTGCTTGTGAAAACTGGAGAAATCTGAATAAGGCCTGTATCTGAGTTAATAGTATTATATTAACATCGGTTTCCTGGTTTTGATGACATACAATGGTTATATAAGAGTTATCACTGGGGGATGCTGGTGAAAGTGTCTAAGAAAAATTTTAGTACTATTTTTGCAATTTCTTGTAAGTCTTAAACTGTTCTGAAATAAAATCAATAATAACAGTTTTAAAAGAGCAGAAGGACAAAATATATAATAAGGTAATAGGTGCATCAAAGGTAAAAAAATCCATGCATATGCCCTGTAGACTTTCACTTAACTTTCACTTTTAAAATTCTGTGTAGGTATAGTACAAATTGCCTTCTCTCAATACTCTACAATAGAGGCATAGGAAGAAGGAGAATGTATGAATTTCAGGGGTAATTTTTCACTTGAAGGTTTCCATATTGATTGATATTTTCTGCATTTCCAGATGTGACCTTCCAGCCTTTGCCTGCCTTAACATACCGTACCACAGGAGGAATTCTGGACTTTTATGTGGTTTTGGGGCCAACACCAGAGCTTGTCACTCAGCAGTACACTGAGGTAGGAGGGAATTCAGTTGGTTACCCAGTATTTATACAGCACTTTCTGTAGTTCTTAAATGATAACTGAAACTGTTGATCTTTCTGGGTGACAGGTAGGTTATAGAATAATGAACAATAAATACATCCCAATAAGTGTTAAATTCCTAGCCTCTCAGAGCATTGCAGGATAGCAGAAGTAGTAATGGTACCACTGGTAATAGCTGGCAGTTGCAATGGTAATAGTGGTGATGGTGGTAATAGGGGTGGTGGTGATAGTGGTGATGGTGGTGGTAGTGTGGTGAGGGTGATGGTAGTGGTGGTAATGATAGTGGTGATGGTGGTGGTAGTGTGGTGAGGGTGATAGTCGTGGTGGTGAAGGTGGTGTGGTGGTGAAGGTGGCGTGGTGGTGATGGTGGTGGTGGTAATTGTGGTGAGAGCGGGGATAGTGGACATGATAATTGTGGTTGCAGAGGTCATCACAGTTGCTTTGGCATCAGCCGCAAACAGTGTTATAAAACTTACTGTATGTCGCTGATATATAACTTGCTGCGTATCAGATCACTTTCCATATATTAATTCACTCAGTCTTCACAAAACACTATGAAACAAATACATTATTATCCTCAATTTACAAGTGAAGAAACGTGTATAAGAGGTTATTTCGCTTTTGTCCAGAGTCACATAGCCAGCAGAGATTGGATCCTATAGGGCAACCTAGGCATTTTGTTTCTGAATTTCATGTTCTTAACCCACAAGCTAGAAATCACTGGAGATAGGAGTAAAATCAGATTTTCAAGAGAGTTCAAGTCTGGCAGGACGATTTCTCCAAGTTATCGTGGTGGCTTTGCATCCTCTTCGTTTCTCTCTGGATTTGAGTTTGTCGATTATCTAACTGGGGACACTGGAAAAATATTATTACTTTGTGTACAACTTTAATCCAAAGTCTTCTTTTTAAGGCCTAAATTTTCTGTTTATTTTCTAGTTGATTGGTCGGCCAGTGATGGTTCCTTACTGGTCCCTGGGGTTTCAGCTGTGTCGCTATGGATACCAGAACGACTCTGAGATCGCCAGCTTGTATGATGCGATGGTGGCTGCACAGATCCCCTATGTATGTCGTCAGCCTGTGGGGTTCTGGCTCTGGGACCTTGTAGTCAGCCCTTGTCTCCATGTCTGCATTTGTTTGTCTGATTTTTGTCAGAATCTACGAAATTACAAAGCACTTTCTCATATAGGATTGCACTCAGACTCACCCCTACCCAGTGGTTATAATATAAGGGTGGGGATAGTGTCATTGTCCCCAAACTGAAGAGTCACAGTGATTTGCCAAAGGAGGAGGACACTGGGTCAGCTCTAGGGGTCTTTCTACTAGATCATGCTTCCATTTCTTTCACATGACTTCGTGACATCTAGTCAAAAACATCCTTGGTACCGTATAAAAGGTGGCCCAAAGAGTAGTTTTGCTTCATTAAAAGAAATTGACCCAAATTCAGTCAGACCATTGTGTCCATAGATATAACCTCAGTTCCGACACTTTGCCAGCACTACAGCTCAGCGTTCCCCCAGGTGTGATCTAATTCTTGGTTGAATGTAGGGATCTTGGGACTGGTTTCCAGAAGAAACCAGTGTGTGGAGACAAACTTCACCTTTACTTGAAGATGAGTTGTTTTTTAGTTGCTAAGTTATATCTGACTCTATTGTGACACCATGAAGTGCAGCCCTCCAGGCTCCTCCACCCATGGGGTTTCCTAGGCAAGAATACTGAAGTGGGTTGCCAGTTCCTTCTCCAGGGGATTTCCCCAACAAAGGGATTCAACCTGCATCTCCTGCTTTGGCAGGCAGATTCTTTACAGCTGAGCCATTAATTTTTCTATTGATCAATATTATTCTCTGAATTTTCCCTTGGTTCCTATTAATGGAAAGTCTAGCATGCAATATTTTATTCTTAATAAGAAAGCTGTGTCTGATTACCCCCAGAATTGTTGTTCCAAAGCAATTACAGATGCTTTTGTTTGTTTTATTTTTAGTGGATTTACTGTCCATGTTGTGTTAGTACTGTACTAGTACTGTGTTAGTATGTTATTTTGTCTGAATCTGAACCCCTGATACCTGAGTTGGCTTCCTGGAGGAGATAACCGTGTTTGCTCTTTCAGTTCAGTTGAGTTGCTCAGTCATTTCTGATTCTTTGCGACCCCATGGACTGCAGCACGCCAGGCTTCCCTGTCCATCACCAACTCCCAGAGCTTGCTCAAACTCGTGTCCATCCAACCATCTCGTCCTCTGTTCACTCCTTATCTCCTTATTCTGGCCCTTTACAAAGCACTCTCATCGTTTTTTTTCATGTATCTCCACAGACAAAATTGTGGAGGTCGACGTTATTATTCTGCTTTTTGCTAATTTAGTTTTTGTTTTTTCTATTTTTACTACTAAAAGTTTGTGAACTAGGTGAATTTTCCAGAACCTAACACCTAGCAGATAACAGAGGTGGGATTTGAAAGGATCAAGAAGATGCTGTCTGAACTTCACCCCTGGTTACTGGACCATTGTTCTCACGTAGACCTGGGCTTGTGTGCGTTTCCTCTGTCCTCTTCCAGGATGTGCAGTACTCAGACATTGACTACATGGAGCGGCAGCTGGACTTCACCCTTGATGCCGAGTTTGAGGGATTTCCAGCTCTGATTACTCGCATGAAGGCTGACGGGATGCGGGTCATTATCATTCTGGTTAGTTGCTATGTGACTGGGTGGAGTCTGTTTGGAAGACTGAATGGACTTTGGTGGAGAAAGCTTTATACCTGTGTTTTCTTCCATGCTATGAGTAGAGAAATTAAGTGTATTTCCCTGGGTTCACAGAAGCTCTATAGCACGGGTGGAAGCCATGCCTCCTCTTTGGAGGAATTCTCCTTTTCCCTACCCTGGTTCATTCTCTGGCTTTGGTTTCCTCACCTGACCTGTGCTTTGATTTTAGGACCCAGCCATTTCTGGCAATGAGACCAAGCCCTATCTGCCATTCACACGGGGTGTAGAGGACGATGTCTTCATTAAAGATCCGAGTGATGGGAGCATTGTCTGGGGAAAGGTATGCTCTGAGCAGTGATTCACTAATCCCCACACTGTCAGTGTGTTTGCACATTTTTTTCTTTTTTCCATTTGGACTTTGAGGTCAGAAGTTCTCATATTCTCCATTGGTATTTGTCACCACTATTAAGGAATTTTAAAGGAATGTGTGTGTACATTGTGTGATCCACTTTTGTCTAGATCAATCCTACAAGAAAATCAAAGTACTATCACCCCTAGAACAAGGTTTATAGTTTCTTGTGTGCTTAACCCCTCAGTTGAGTCCAACGCTTTGTGACCCCATGGACTGTAGCCCACCAGGCTCCTCTGCCCATGGGATTTTTCAAGCAAGAATACTGGAGTGGGTTGCCATTTTCTTCCTCCAGGGGATCTTCCCAACCCAAGGATTGAACCCATTGTCTTCTATGTCTCTTGCATTGCTGGTGGATTCTTTACCACCTGAAAGCTCTATAGTTTCTTAGGAAATGCTATATAAGAGAGATTATCTAGTGCATTGCTTTGAAACATGGTTCTCTTCACAGGTCTGGCCTGATTTTCCTGATGTGGTAATAAACAGTTCTCTAGACTGGGACAGTCAAGTGGAGGTAAGGGGCTTGTGTGGATGTGGGGGATCAGGGATGTCAGGAAGGTGGCACCATGCTTAGGATACTGGACATCCCTGTGCCATGAGCGTGGGCGAGATGAGGAAACTCACATAGGAAATGTGTCCTGTGCATCTGTCCTGTGCCAGTCGCTTTGCATGCAATATTTTACCCCAGTTGGGAGGTAGCTATCTTTATGCTTTGCATAACTAAGACTCAGAGATCTTAAATTACTTGTGTCCATGGTTTCAAGTGACAGAGTGATGATTTCCACTCCATGACTGTCAGATTACAAGCATCCCGGAAATTTCCACTGAATGAAACCTCTAAGAAGCACTGTCTTTTGCCTGAATTAGTATATTTATTGTTCCTTTTGCAGTTTTTGCTTTGAGTATCCTTTTCAAACAGTCTCTCACCCCTGTCTTTACTGATGGGGTATTTTTCTCTGTACATCTTTTTTTTTTGTGGTTAGGCTTCTCCGTCTTCACTCTTATAAATCCCCCCATCTTTCCTTGGGTTTCTCAGCTTTGATCTTTTTTTCTTTCTTTTGCTGCGCTGGGTCTTTGTTGCTGCACATAGGCTTTCTCTAGTTGTGAGCGGGGTCTACTTTCTAATCGTGGTGCATGGGCTTCTCACTGCAGTGGCTGCTCTTGATGCAAAGCATGGGCTCTTGTTGCAAAGCATGTGGCCTTCAGTAATTGTGGCACGCAGGTTTAGTTGCTCCGCAGCATGTGGTATCTTCTAGGACCAGGGATCAAACCTGTGTCCCCTGCATTGGCAAGCAGATTCTCAAGCACTGGACCACCAGGGAAGTCCCTCAACTCTGATGTTATCTCCAAATTTCTAGCCATATGTTAAAACTTGCTCTCTCCCAGGAACAGGTTCTTACTTATGGATCTCAGATGAGGATCCAAGGGAGAGAACCTAGCTTCCTGCAATCTCTATTGTTTCTCACAGAAGATCACTTGAAGATTGGTGGTCCAGGCAGGCCACATGGACATAGGAGTCTGCCAGAGAAGTTCAGGGTCATGGGCTCCTTGACTTTTACTATTTATGTTAGTTTTTAGTTTTTTTCTCCAGTTTAACTGAGGTATAATTGGTAAATAAAATTGTATGTATGTAAAGTATACAATTGATCATTTGATATACGTGTATATCATGAAATGATTACCAGAATCAGGTTAATTAACAGATCCATCATTTCAGATAGTTGCCATTTGTATATGTGTGTGGGGAGAATCTACCCTTTTAGCACCTTTTAAGTATACAATACAATATTATTAACTATAATCACCACACTGGATATCAGGTCTAGGAACTCATTCATCTGATAAATGAAGGCTTGCAACCTTCGACCAGCATCTCCTCATTTCCCCACCTCCTGGCACCTGGTAATCATGATTCTACTCTCTGTTTCTATGAGTTCAGCTTATTTTTCTCAGGTTCCACATATGTGAGATCATAACAGTGTTTGTTTTTCTATATCTGTCTTATTTCACTTAGAATAATGCCTTCTAGGTTTATCCATAATAATGCCTTCTAGGTTATTGCAAATGGCAAGTTTTCCTTCTTTATCATAGCTGAATAATATTCCAGTGTATACACACACACACACACACACACACACACACACACACACACATCCCACATGTTCTTTATCCATTCATCTGTGGGCAGACACTTAGGTTATTTCAACATCTTGGCTATTGTGAATAATGCTTCAGTGAACATGGGACATATCTCTTCAAGATACTAATTTTGCTTCCCGAAGCAAAATATATGCCCAGAAGTAGGATTGCTGGATCACTTGGTAGTTCTGTTTTTAGTTTTTTGAGGGGACTCCACAGTATTTTCATAATGGCCATACCAGTTCATATTCTTACTGGCAGTGCGCAAGGAGTCCCTTTTCTTCACACGCTTGCCAACACTTGTCATCTGTCATCTTTTTCATAAAAGCTGTCGAAACAGCTTATCATTGTGGTTTTGATTTGCATTTCCTTAATGATTAGTGACATTAAGAACTTTTTCATGTATCTGTTGGCCATTTGTAGGCCTTCTTTGCAAATATGTCTGTTTAGGTCCTTTGTCCATTTTTAAATCAATTTATTTGTGGGTCGTTTTCCTTGTTATTGAGTTTTATAGCTTCTATATGTATTTAAAATATTAACTCATTGGGTATTTGCCTTTTAAATATTTTCTCCTGTTCTGTAGGCTGCCTTTTCATTTTGCTGATCGTTTTTTGTGGAGAAGCTTTTTAGTTTGATGAATTCTCACTTAATTTCTTTTGTTGCTCGTGCTTTCAGTGTCACCAAATCCAAAATCTCATTGCCAAGACCAGTGTCAAGGAGCTTTTTCCTGTGTTTTCTTCCAGAAGTTTTATGGTTTCAGGTCTTCCTTTTGAATCTTTAATTCATTTTGAATTAAGTTTTATGAGCAGTATAAGATAGGAGTCCAGTTTCATTCTTTTTAAATTTTTTTTTGGCTGTGCTGGGTCTTCGTTGGTGCACAAGCTTTTCTCTTTGGGACACGCGGGGGCCACTCTCTAGTTGTGGTGCTCGGGCTTCTCATTGTGGTGACTTCCCTTGTTGTGGAGCATGGGCTCTAGGCATGCGGGCTTCAGTAATTGCGGTTCCTGAGCTCTAGAGAACAGCCTCAATAGTTGTGACACACACTCTTAGCTGCTCCTAAGCAAGTGGAATCCTCCCGGATCAGGGATCAAACCTGCGTCTTCTGCATTGGCAGGCGGATTCTTTACCACTGAGCCACAAGGGAAGCCCCAGTTCCATTCTTTTGCATGTGGATATCCACATTTTTCTTTTCTCTATTTTGCCCACTCCACCCAGCTTGTAGGATCTTAGTTCCCTAATCAGGGATTAAATCTAGGCCCCCAGCAGTGGAAGCATGGAGTCTTAACCACTGGACCACCAGAGAATTCTCTTCATGTTTTTCTAACACTGTTAATAGAGGACTATCCTTTCCCCATTTATGTTCCTTGCATTTTTGTCAAAGATTAATTGACTGCATATGCATGGGTTTATTTCTGAGCTTTCTATTCTGTTCCACTGATCTATGTGTCTATTTTTTTTTTTACCAATAGTTGTTTTTATTTACCTGCTAAGAAATAGGCCAGGTGGGTACATCATGGGTTGAGGATGAGGGGAAATAGCATTGCAGAAACAATGAAGCAACAGTGGAATACAGACGGGAGTGAGGTAGAACTAGGACCTTGGAGAACAGCAGAGTTTTCTTCATTTCATGGGCAAGAGCCCTTTTAGGGTTCATAAATCAAAATGGTCAAGTCGCTCACTTGTGTCTCATTTGGGATTCAGTTATCTCTCAGACACGACCGGTATCGACTCTGTCTCCTCTAATCCTTCCCTTTCCTCCTATGCCTGAGCTGGAGCTCTCTGTTTCTGGTGAAAGATTCTGTTTTGTTGTTTCCATATTTCTACCTCCATTTTCTAACAAAAAAGGCATTCTTGACATGCCTCCCCTTCACAAGATGCTCAATGATGTGACTCAACACCTTGACGTTCTCTGTGAGCTGGATCCCTGTGTGCTGATCCATTTTCTTTTTCTTGCTTTCCTTGTGGACTTTTATCTAGACATTGGGTTTCCACTTGCCTATTACCTGTTGTGTATCAGAACTGGAAGTTCCCTAGTCCAAGTCCTCTTTCTGTTGTTCCCATGCCACCCACACCCTTGCCACCAGCATTATTTAGCTTTTAACTCTGGAAATGCACTGCTGAACACAGAAGAACCGATTTACTAAGACATACAAAGGACCATAAAGGTCCATAACAAGCATCATAGTTATGTAGAAACTTATCAAGATTTGCTGTTGTTAAGTGGAGTGAATTCACACTTATGCAGTTTCTAAGCTCAGCATGGTGGGGGAATACAAAGGTCAATGAGGGCCTTCCTCTCCAAAGGGTTATATAGTTCTGGAGTTATACCTTGGGTCCATTTTCCAGGTTAAAATAAAGACACTGTTTTTATCATTTGAAGAACATAAGAGAAAGAGGAGTTGAAACTTTCTCTTTAAGTTCTTCCAATTTAGTTGACACAATTAATTCTTCTTCATAGAATTAGGATAAGATTACATGAAATAATGTAGATATTTAAAGCCTAGGTCACGCAATAAGTATTTGAGACTGCACTTTTCAAGTGACTCTGAAACCATAGAAAACCCAAATACATATCAGTTAGATAGTTTAATGTAATCAAATGCAACCTTACCTCTTACCCCCTTTTCTTCCCGAAAATGAAATAGGGGAGAATCACCTGGATGTTTGTTTCCAACCTGTTGACAATACATCTGCTCTCTGCCCACTTCAAGCTGCAGTCTCCCTGGCTCATGTTTTGTCTTTGCGGAGAGCTTAGGAAACTACAAGTCAGAGGTTGAGGAATGGGTATCTACAGATGAAATAGTGAGTCCAGGGTGTTGGTAGCTACCATTCGTGTTGATGCAAAGAGGAAAACAGTCCATGAATGCTTTCCAGATGATAAGAAAGGGTTTCATTTGTGCTCGTTTCTATTCTTTGCACTCATTGTATTTCAAATACGCCAAGAACATTCCTTAAGCTCTGTTTGGATCAACTATCACCACACAGTACAGGTTTTGCAAGTTAAGCTTTCAGGAAATGCCTGTTTTCTGTCTAATATCTTTATTTGGGACAAATAAACTATATTTCCTTCTTACAGAAATATCGGGCATTTGTGGCCTTTCCAGACTTTTTCCGTAATTCAACCATCACATGGTGGAAGAGGGAGTTGACAGAACTGTACACCAACCCACGGGAACCAGAGAAGAGCTTGAAGTTCGATGGCTTGTGGATTGTAAGTGTGCGCATTTGTGTCTGTGTACATGGGGACAGTTGTGTTTCTATCTCTGCCTGACTCAGCATATGTATCCCTGACCTTTAATCCAAAGAGGTAATAGTCATCCAGGAAAGACTTTGAACGTATCAGACTGCAGCTCTTCCAGTCAGGACCAGTCCACCCTGATACTCCTCTTACCTTGTACCTTGTCTGAAGTTCTGGCTATAAAATTCCAAGGTGATAACCAGGAATTCCTTGGAACTGAGCCTACTTTACACCCTCAGTGAGGGTTTTTTCAAATCCTCTAGCCAGTCATTCTGTAGGACTTCCCTGATCTTTCTCAAGCTGGATTTGATGAATCTTCCATGGGCTGGTATCTATGGAACTACCAGATGGTGAGCAATATACTCTCTGCTTCCTTGTCTCTGGGTTGACAGGATGTAGCTCTTTTTAAAAGTAAAGTATTTCCGAATTTGATATTTCTAGGATATGAATGAACCAGCGAGCTTCGTGAATGGAGCAGTCCCTCCAGGCTGCAAGAATGCCACTCTGAACCACCCTCCCTATATGCCACGTAAGGACCCTTGGCCTTCTCTACTGGCAGCTTCATGGGTACAAGGAGTGAGCCCTGCAAGAGCCCAGCAACCTGGCATTTGCCCTGATGCTCAGGGACATCCTGACTGATGCTCTGTTTTGCAGGGGGGGAGGTGGGCGGGGTGGCAGTAAAGTAACAAATACACTCCTGAGAACTTTACCCAGTTGGGTATGGGTAAGTTATTGGCCCCTTTGAGTGAATTTCTCAGTTTTTTTCAGAAAACACTTAACAGTGGTCGTGTCTCCAACAGACTTTATAGCTCAGTGTCTTACTTCTGCAGTCTCACGTGAGTCCTCCCCAGGAATTTGTTGTGTCACCAGTGGGTGGACAGTAACAGCCTCCCCTTACCATGGAGTCAGTGACTTTGGCACTGTACTTGTGTTCATGTCTTGGATCCAATTATTATTTTCTCTATGAGAGGTATGACCTTCAGCAGATGACTTGCGCTTTCCAAATCCAGTTTTTTAAACTGTAAAAGGAGGATCATGATATCTTCTTCAAAGAATCATGATAAGAATTATATGAAATAGTGTACATGCTAGAAGCTTGGTTGGATCCTGTCATTGTTTGACAACTGTGTTCTCCACATGTCGCTGCTTTCTCCTCCGGGGTCCTGGCTGCTGAAAACACCTGCAAGTGCCTTTGTAACTAAGAGCCAGGCACATTTCCAGGACGCTGGGGAAAAGAGGGACCCATGCAGAGGTCACCTTAGCCGTAAGAGCCAGACACTGCCTTGCTTCAATCCCATGAAGCGAGGTCAAGGCTAAACAGGATCAGGCAGGGGTCAATGTCACATCGCTAGATCTTTCTCCTCAGATCTGGAGGCCAGAGACCGGGGCCTGAGCAGCAAGACCCTGTGCATGGAGAGCCAGCAGGTCCTGCCTGATGGATCACCGGTGCGCCACTATGACGTGCACAGCCTCTACGGGTGGGCCCAGACCAGACCCACATACGAGTGAGTCATAATCGCCCTTCTCCAGTTGGGACAGCCTGCGGGGACAGCCTGGGACTGAGGAAGCTACCCTGCTCCTCCTTTCATTCCCTCTTCCAAGAGTTCAGTTAGTCAGTTCAGTCACTCAGTCATGTCCGACTCTTTGCCACCCTATGGAGTGCAGCACACCAGGCCTCCCTGTCCATCACCAGCTCCTGGAGTTTACTCAAACTCATGTCCATTGCGTCAGTGATGCCATCCAACCATCTCATTCTCTGTTGTCCCCTTCTTCTCCCGCCTTCAATCTTTCCCAGCATCAGGGTCTTTTCCAGTGAGTTGGTTCTTCGCATCAAGAGTTGGGCAGATTTTAATTATAGCTCTATAGCAATTCTCTCTTACTGGGTTGGTCAGAAAGTTTGGGTTTTTCTGTAACATCGTATAGAAAAACCCCAGTGGACACTTTGGCCAACCCAGCATCAAACACTCATGAGCAGGGAGCCACATCCTGTGATCCTAGTGAGGAGGACAGATTTAAATAAGAGCTGGTCGTGCTGGTGAAAGACTGATAGTCCTCGTGGAAGAAACACACGCAGAGACACAGGCAAGCGTCACAGGGTGTGGATGATGCTATAGTAACTTTAGCTATTAGAAGGGAACGCAGAGGACTGGATATCTCTTTCCTTGACTTCAGAAGTGACTCATCTCTATTGGGATTTATTTATTTACTTATTTTGTCATTCCTGTTGGCTAGCCAGCTGGTGTTCTACTGGATTACCCCTGCCCATTTTGTGCGCTCAGTCCATGCTTAATAAGAATTATCCTAAGGAAAGCCTTATACAGGAATTCACCTTCTTCTCTCCCCAGTATATAAAACTGAGTATTGAGTAAATACATAGCAGGATTCAGTAACTAGCTATTATTTTTAGGTGATCCAGTGAGTCTATTACGTTCTGTAGTTTTTATAGAACATTGTAAAACACCATATAAAGGCACAGGTTTTAGTATTATCTCCATTACCTGGAATCAGTCAGTCAGGATCTCATGACCCAGTTTCCCATATTCCCTTGTGGGACACATGAGATGCTTTTTCCTTGAGCCGTAGGCTCAGGAGCTCTGGGGCTTTCCTCCCCTGCTCTGCCCTAAGTCACCCCCTTGTCCCCCTCCGAGCAGAGCCGTGCAGGAGGTGACGGGACAGCGAGGGATCGTCATCACTCGCTCCACTTTCCCCTCTTCTGGCCACTGGGGAGGACACTGGCTGGGCGACAACACGGCCGTGTGGGACCAGCTGAAGAAGTCAATCATCGGTGTGTGGGCTGCTGGCGGGAGAGGAGTCAGGATCTTGGATCAAGGGTTCTCTGGGGCGGGAGGAGGAGGCAGGTCATGACTGTCTTGTCTGACTCAGCCATGGTTCTCTTGCAGGCATGATGGAGTTTAGTCTCTTTGGTATATCCTACGTAAGTGTCCTTTTTTGTTCTTTTTAGAAAAAAAGTATTTATTTATTTATCTGGCTGCCCTGGGTCTTAGTTGCGGCATGTGGGGTCTCTCATTGCAGAACACCCACTCAGTAGTTGTGGCACATGGGCTTAGTTACTCCGTAGCTTGTGGGATCTTAGTTCCCCGAGCAGGGATTTAACCCTTGTCACCTACATTGCAAGGGGGACTCTAACCATTGGACCACCAGAGAAGTCCCTGTGGTGTCCTTTGGATGACTCCTAATCACCATGCAGATGGTGACATCTTTCAGAAATCATTAACTGGTCCATTTTGTTCTATCTTGTTTCAGACAGGAGCAGATATTTGTGGATTCTTTCAAGATGCTGAATTTGAAATGTGTGCTCGCTGGATGCAACTAGGGGCCTTCTACCCCTTCTCAAGGAATCATAACACCATTGGGACCAGGGTAGGACATTAAGCTCAGAGCTTAAAAGTTTTGTGCCACCAGGAACACAGACTCCCATTTGAACTGCAAGTAATGTATAGGCTTCCCAGGTGGTGCAGTGGTAAAGACTCTGCCTGCCGATGCACAAGATGCAAGAGATGAAGGTTCAATTCCTGGGTGGGGAGTATCCCCTGGAAAAGGAAATGGCAACCCACCCCAGTATCTTGCCTGGAAAATTCCACGGACAGAGGAGCTTGGCAAGCTATAGTCCATAGGGTCGCAAAGTGTCAGACTGAGCACATAGCACGTGATGTTGTTTATATTCCCCAAGGACATCTTATAACCCATTAAACCCTTATGTTCCTTCAAAAAAAAAAACCCTGAAATATATTATGAATTTATTACCACAGTAGGGTCAGTTAACACCTCAATCACCTCACATAATTGCCATTTCTTTTTTGTGGTGAGGACATTTAACATCTATACTCTTAGCAACTTTCAAATTTATAATACAGTGTTGTTGTTGTTTAGTCACTAAGTAATGTCTGACTCTGTGACCACGTGGACTATAGCCTGCCAGGCTCCTCTGTCCATGAGATTTCCCAGGCAAGAATACTGGTGTTGGTTGCCATTTCCTCCTTCAGGGGATCTTCCTGACCCAGGGACTGACCCCATGTCTCCTGCAATGGCAGGCTAATTTAACCACTAATTTACCAGGGAAGCCCTTATTGTATAGTATTGTTAACTATATATAAAACTAAGTATTGAGCAAACTCTGGGAGATAGTGAAGGACAGGGAAGAGGACAGGGAAATCTGGCATGTGGCAGTCTATGGGGTCTCAAAGAATTGGACACGACTTAGCAATTGAACAACAACAGTCATTAGCTGTAGGCACCATGCTGCACATTTAATCACCAGAAATATTTAACTTCTAACAAGAAGTTTTTATACTTTGACTGGCAATCCATCTCTGTCCATCCTGCAATCTGAATTAAAAATGGGCAGAGGAACTGAATAGACAGTTTTTCAAAAAAAGATATACAAATAGCCAACAGATACATAAAAGAATCTTCATGTTTCAATGAATCATATTCCTCAAGGTTCTTCAGATTATTCTTTTGGTTTGGGCATTGTACCAGATATATACCCCCCACCCCCAGCCCAATTTCTTATGAGAAATTTTTCAACTGTCCTGGGAAGGCTTCAGTGATTTCTTTCAGTCTATTAAACACATTCTCTGAGCCTCATCTATAGTCATCGTTGGTCTAGCTGTGTGTGATCTTCATTTGGACTAACCGTTCAGTGACCTCTTTAAGTCCCCTAGGTCCCCTAAGCACTGAACACTCTTTTTTTTCTCCTTAGAGGCAAGACCCTGTGTCCTGGAATGCTACCTTCGTGACAATCTCCAAGAGTGTCCTGGAGACCAGATACGCACTGTTGCCGTATTTGTACACCCTGATGCACAAGGCCAGCACAGAGGGCAGCACCGTCGTGCGGCCTCTTCTCCACGAGTGAGTGTCCAGCCAGGGTCCCAGTGGTTATGGGATAATTTCCTTCTATGTAGTAGCTGTTGCAGAAAACAATTCTTCCAGATTAAAGACATGACTGTCTTTGCCCAAAGCTCTCTAGGCACAGACCATACATTATGACTCTTTTAAGCATGGTGTCAGTCACACCTTCACTCTTTGATAAAAGGCTACTGAATATTTTAAAAAATTCAACATGATAGACAATACAACATAGAATAATTTCTTTCTAATTTGGGCATTTGTAGTAGCTCACATCATACAAGAAGGTATTCCAGGGGGATAGCTGAGGAATGAAGGCCATTCTTGCACCGAAGGTTAAGAAGTTGGAGATGTTGATAGGGGAGAACATGTCTAAACCCAATCATTTCTGGGTTTGAGGAACATGACACGTAGAAAGTGAGTGTGTATCTGATTAAAGTAGACCTAGGGAAAGAATAAAGATGGCATAGAGTGCAGCTGGATTTCCAACTTAGGTCTGAATTTGAGAAGTTTCTTCAAGGCCTAGACCTGGCATCCTGTAGAGAGGGTCCTAACTGTGATACTTGGTTTCCCTCCCCAGGTTTGTGTCAGACCGGGTGACCTGGGATGTAGACAGTCAGTTCCTGCTGGGCCCTGCCTTCCTGGTCAGCCCTGTCCTGGAGGCTGTGAGTATGGCTCTGATGAATAGAGAATCCTGACTATGAGGCCAGAGACTAGTTAAGGAGAAGCGGCCTCATCAGATTGGGGTCCTGAGATGTGCTTTATTATTCTTTGTCTACCTTTGTCTCTTCTTCTCCTCTGAAGTCCTTCACTTAGATGTTCTGGTATTCAGCTCCCTCATCTTTAAAATCAGCATATCAAGTTCTGATTCATTGAACAGTCGAGAAGGAAAAAACCCTCTGTTATACTTGAAGATATAATCGTTTCTTCTTTAATTGAAATGAGTAAGAGTCAGGTGGGAGCAGTACTGTTAATACAAAGAAATCCTTCCTATCCTCTGTCAGTGTTAAAGAGAAACTTTTCAGAAGAATTTTTTTTGCAGCAATGTGTATAAGGTCATCACTGGCCAGCCCTTCCCTTCCTCCAAAAGAGGTCCTCAGGCAGCCATTTCTTTACTTCTTTTATTGATGATTAGGCTTCTGACTAAAATATCAGTTAACTGGATTTTCTCCAAAACTTATTGCACTAATCATAATTTCTGAAGTATTGATGTCCATAAACCTGCAATTTTTCTTTTTCTTTTTTTTTCTGCCCTAGACCCAACCTCAGTTTGTCTCTTTGAAGAGGGGATAGGATTAGCCTATAGGCAAATGATGATTTTTTTTTTCCCTCCGTAAGTTCCGGATCCCAAAGGGTTTTATAGAAGCCACCACTTTTGGTTAGGCAAATACCCCAGTTTGAGAAGAGGGCAGGGAAGGAAGCCATTCCCAACACTGATGACCTCTAGAGAGGAAAGGCCTGTGGGTCCAAGTCCATTACTGTTGTTTTGGCTCTTCTGCTATGCAAATGGGTTACACTGCCCTTCGTAGCTGAGCCTACTGCACTCACACCTTCAGTTCAGTTCAGTTCAGTCGTTCAGTTGTGTCCGACTCTTTGTGACCCCATGAACCACAGCACACCAGGCCTCCCTGTCCATCACCAACTCCCGGAGTCTACCCAAACCCATGTCCACTGAGTCGGTGACGCCATCCAACCATCTCATCCTCTGTCGTCCCCTTCTCCTCCTGCCCTCAATCTTTCCCAGCATCAGGGTCTTTTCCAATGAGTCAACCCTTCGCATGAGGTGGCCAAAGTATTGGAGCTTCAGCTTCAACATCAGACCCTCCAATGAACACCCAGGACTGATCTCCCCTAGGATGGACTGGTTGGATCTCCTTGCAGTCCAAGGGACTCTCAAGAGTCTTCTCCAACACCACAGTTCAAAAGCATCAATTCTTCAGCACTCAGCTTTCTTTATAGTCCAACTCTCACATCCATACATGACCAATGGAAAAACCATAGCCTTGACTAGACAGACCTTTGTTGGCAAAGTAATGTCTCTGCTTTTTAATATGCTGTCTAGGTTGGTCATAACTTTCCTTCCGAGGAGTAAGCGTCTTTTAATTTCATGGCTGCAATCACCATCTGCAGTGATTTTGGAGCCCAGAAAAATAAAGTCAGCCACTGTTTCCACTGTTTCCCCATCTATTTGCCATGAAGTGATGGGACCGGATGCCATGATCTTAGTTTTCTGAATGTTGAGCTTTAAGCCATCTTATTTTTAATCACTCACACCTTATTTTTGTTTAATTTTAGAATGCCAGAGATGTCACTGCGTATTTCCCTAGGGCCCGCTGGTATGATTACTACACGGTAAGTTTCTCTGATCGCCTCTGTAGAACCTGGAAAACAATCGCACTCACAGTCTTCAGACTCTGACAGACCTCAGGTCAGGTTCTGGCTCTGCACCCACTTGTTGTGTGGACTTGAACGAGTCACTTTTAACCTTGTGGCCTCAGTTTTTTCACCTCCACATGGGGAAAGGCCACTTTCCTCACAGAGTTGTTGTGAAATGCACAAAGGCATCTCCTGTAGTACCTGGCTTTTTGTGGGTGTTCTTTATCTGTTAGTTTGTCTCTTTCCTTAACTTTTCACAGTGCTGTATAATGGAAGACACTAGAAAAATTCTTGAAGCTGTGCTGGAAACTATGGCTTTTACGTATATCCTCCCTGTTAGACTGGAAGTTCCTAAGTATTAGGAGCCCTTTCCTCTCTGTCTTTTTACATACCTCCTTTTGTAGTAGAGATGCCCAAAGAGTTGTTGAATGTACTTGCTAAGGTAAGCAAGGTCCTTGGCAGTGTGTAAAAGACACATAGAAATATAAGGCCTGACTCCTGCGAGCTGGTGTAACGTAACTGCATTTAGAAATGGGGAAGGAACACAACCTTCTCCCTCCTACGGCTTTTCCGGGCTAGTCTGAACTGCAGAGACCCAGCTGAGAAAACAAAGTCTTCTACAGAAGCTTCCAGCAGGGACCCTTTGCTGGGATACAGAGAAGTCAGAGTTTGATTCTTTTTTTCTTTTTGGTAGATTTTTTAGGGTTTTGTAAATAGGTATAATATGACAGATCAATATGTCATCATCCTTTTTCAGAAATGCTTTTGATTTTATTTTTTTATATTCTCCCAGGTTACATTAAAATAATATTGTCAATTCAGAAAATAAAAGCAAACTTGAGCTAACATATATTAGATAGCATATCACTATCTATTATATGCTAACTGTATAATTAATACCTACTTCATTATATAATTATGTATTAGTAGCCATATATAATTATGTTATTTAATTATATAATTAATATGTCATATATATCACTATTTATTATAAATCAATTATATGATATATACCAATTAATTGTATAACTATGTATCAGTTCAGTTCAGTTCAGTCTCTCAGTCGTGTCCGACTCTTTGTGACCCCATGAACCGCAGCACACCAGGCCTCCCTGTCCATCACCAACTCCCGGAGTCCACCCAAACCCATGTCCACTGAGTCAGTGATGCCATCCAACCATCTCATCTTCTGTCGTCCCCTTCTTTTCCTGCCCTCAATTTTTCCCAGCATCAGGGTCTTTTCCAATGAGTCAGCTCTTCTCATTAGGTGGACAAACTATTGGAGTTTCAGCTTCAACATCAGTCCTTCCAATGAACATCCAGGACTGATCTCCTTTAGAATGGATTGGTTGGATCTCCTTGCAGTCCAAGGGACTCTCAAGTGTCTTCTCCAACACCACAGTTCAAAAGCATCAATTCTTCTGCACTCAGCTTCCTTTATAGTCCAACTCTCACATCCATACATGACCAAAGGAAAAACCATAGCCTTGACTAGACAGACCTTTGTTGGCAAAGTAATGTCTCTGCTTTTTAATATGCTGTCTAGGTTGGTCATAACTTTCCTTCCAAGGAGTAAGCGTCTTTTAATTTCATGGCTGCAGTCACCATCTGCAGTGATTTTGGAGCCCAGAAAAATGAAGTCAGCCACTGTTTCCACTGTTTCCCCATCTATTTGCCATGAAGTGATGGGACCGGATGCCATGATCTTAGTTTTCTGAATGTTGAGTTTTAAGCCAACTTTTTCACTCTCCTCTTTCACTTTCATCAAGAGGCTCTTTAGTTCTTCTTCACTTTCTGCCATAAGGGTGGTGTCATCTGCATATCTGAGGTTATTGATACTTTTCTCCCGGCAATCTTGATTCCACCTTGTGCTTCCTCCAGCCCTGCGTTTCTTATGATGTATTCTGCATATAAGTTAAATAAGTAGGGTGACAATATACAGCCTTGACTTACCCCATTTTCCTATTTGGAACCAGTCTGTTGTTACATGTCCAGTTCTAACTGTTGCTTCCTGACCTGCATACAGATTTCTCAAGAGGCAGGTCAGGTGGTCTGGTATTCCCATCTCTTTCAGAATTTTCCACAGTTTATTGTGTTCCACACAGTCAAAGGCTTTGGCATAGTCAATAAAGCAGAAATAGATGTTTTTCTGGAGCTCTCTTGCTTTTCAGATGATCCAGTGGATATCAGCAATTTGATCTCTGGTTCCTCTGCCTTTTCTAAATCTACTTTAAACATCTGGAAGTTCACGGTTCACGTATTGCTGAAGCCTGGCTTAGAGAATTTTGAGCATTACTTTACTAGCGTGTGAGATGAGTGCAATTGTGTGGTAGTTCGAGCATTCTTTGCCATTGCCTTTCTTTGGAATTGGAATGAAAACTGACCTTTTCTAGTCCTATGGCCGCTGATGAGTTTTCCAAATTTTCTGGCATATTGAGTGCAGCACTTTCACAGCATCATCTTTCAGGATTTGAAATAGCTCAACTGGAATTCCATCACCTCCACTAGCTTTGTTCATAGTGATGCTTCCTAAGGCCCACTTGACTTCACATTCCAGGATGTCTGGCTCTAGGTGAGTGATCACACCATTGTGATTATCTGGGTCATGAAGATCTTTTTTGTACAGTTCTTCTGTGTATTCTTGCCACCTCTTCTTAATATCTTCTGCTTCTGTTAGGTCCCTACCATGTCTGTCCTTTATTGAGCCCATCTTTGCATATGTTAATGTATATCTGGGAAGAAATGATAATGTTACAGATTTATTCCTAGAGTGTATATATTTTACCAAAATAGTCCAAGAATGTTTCATAGCAGCATTATTTATAAAAGTACAAAAAACTAGAAGTAAGCCAAATATCCATCACCAGTAAAATGGATAAGTAGATTGTATTCTATTTTTAAAACTAAATACTAATAAAGTGTTGCTACACAAATAAAGATAATAAATATCAGAAACATAACCTTGAGCACAAATAGCCAGGTACAAAACAGTAAAGAATGTATGAGTCCATTTATGAAATACAAGTTCAAAACCAGGCAAAAGTGATAAAAATCAGAAAAGTTGCTGCCTTTGGTGTAGTGATTATTATGAGAGGGGAGGAGAGAGCCATCTGGGATGCTGGTAATAGTTACTTCTTGATCTAGGTCATGGTTTCATGGGTGTGTTCACTTGGTAAAACCTTATTGAGTTGTGTACTTGTTATTTGTATAATTTGCTGTACATATGTTATTAAGAAGTTAACTAGAAAATTTGTTTCCTCAGAAAGATAAGCAGATATACTTAAAATAAGACAGTATGCTTTAAACAAGACATACTCACAAAGCGAACCTTGCAAATTAAAGGCATTATGCAGGAATTTTGCTTTAAAAGAGCAAAAGTCAATATACAGTCTAATTTCTTTAAAAGAAATTATAAGGTATAATCCAGGAAATTACCCAGAAAGTAGAACAGACAGGCAAAGAGATGGCAAGCAGGAAAAGAAAAAATAAGAAAGCCCTACTTGTTTTGAGAGCTCCCATTTTTGCTGTTTCTCTGCTACTTGTCCAGTGGAACTGGGAATGAGCAATTGCTTGAGTGACAGGTGGGCAAAGAACGTAAGACTCCTAGCTCCCTATCTTGGTGGTTCCCACTCCCTGGGGATCATGACTCCTCCTATCATTGTTGCCTTGGTAGTTGCAGACTCTCATCCCCCACTGTCCCTTCTGGGCTCATCTGACTGCAAAAGCAACATGGCATGCTTACTCTTGATCTTTAGGCCCCACCTGTTCGATGAAGGGGCATGTATCTTGAGATAGGACAGGCTGATGCACTTCTGCCAAAGCTGGACCTTCATCTTCTCAGACTCTTGGATTCTCTAAACAAGCTGCAGAATCAGCAGTTAATAGCTCTTCACAGAGTTTTTGCCTGTCTTGGTCGTGCCTATGTGACTGCACATGCCATGATGTTGGCTTCTATCCACCCCTTTTTCCTTCTATCATATTGGGCATTACCATTTGTAGACTATTGGGACAGGGAGAAGCATGGAACTATTCTGACTTGTCTCATTGATTACCTATTTTAGTTAAGACTAAGAGCATACAGTGTGTGTATCAGTTTTTATCTACTTCACTTGTGGCCATTTTGTTTGTTTACAGTGTAGACTGTATATTGGATTTTAAAACAGTGCTTTTCAGTCATATTCAGTGACTATGCACTTGGTGAGAATTCTCCTGTACAAAGTCATGTTAAGTTGTCTATTCTTATTTCAATAGTGCTGCTTTAAGATTTGACCTTAGAGTCATGTCTTTATGGATATTTTAACAGGCATTTTTTAGGCGAGCCCAGTCAGAAATGATTTAAAGGAAAGTAAACAAGCTTGTGACTCATCAGGTACTAGAAAGGAAATCATGAGAAAGTATCATATCCTGTGTAGCCGCAATGTGTGGTAGAATGAAAAAAAAAAAACATCGGAATAAATAAAGAATTTGGTAAGAAGATAACTTTGACAGTTTTACAGGTATCACGTTTCACTTGAAGGTAGAGCCATCAATAGAGAAGTCCAGTATTCATAAGATATTGGAATAAACTCTCATCAGAGAGCATGTAGTTCACTTTTCTCATGATTTCAGTGAGGAAATTGAAGAAGCCCAGAGATCTGGGCTGGAATTTGTATTAAATTCTGTAGACTCTGGAGTCCTAAGGCTGCCCATGAAACAGAGTCTGAACTGGGGAATGTGATACAGATCAAGTCTGTATAGAATGAACATCAGGACCAAAAGTGAAGAAATGGTAGCTATGCTCCTTATCTCTAAAGTGGTGATTCTCAGATGGGAGGACTTGCCTACCAGAGGACACTGGCCAAGTGTGGGGATATTTTCGGCTGTCACAATGTGGTGGAAGGTCGGGGAGAGGCTACTGGCCTCTAGGGGATGGACATTGATCAACATCCAAACAGAGTTAGCTGGCCCAGAATGTCCATAGTTCTGAATGCGAGAAGCTGGGCTCCAGCTTGAGAACATGTTAGGAAGGAATTGAGATTCATGGCTTGGGGTGAGAGCTACTTCTCCCTGCCACATATGGGGCAAGATCAAGATGTGAAACATAAAGGAAGATACAGTGACTTTAAGATAAGGATTTGTGAAGTAGGTCCATTCACTTTAATGATTTCTGTCAAGTAGGAGTCAAAGGTGTTAGTGAAGTTGGTGGGAGCAGGGCATGGGGCAGTGGAAGGAGATTGAAGCAGAGTCGGGACCAAGCAAAGGGAAGATCTGGACATGCCTTTGTGGGGAGTGAGTCAGGAGCTGAATAAAATAAAAGGATCGCTCAGCCTCCTCTGGCAGTGCTGCCGGATGCAGAAACAGGATGTGGAGTGAGGCTAGGGTGAGAGGCAGCTATGGTTGGGATCCTGACCTGATGTCCTGGCAGCCTGGAGCCCACACAGCAGGTGGTGAGCGCGTGGAAAAGCATGATAACCGATGCCAGACGGCAGCAGGTCCTGAGCGTGGACTAGATGGCTTGTAGATCGTTGTCCGGGCAGAGGCGTTCCCCTATCATCCCTGACCTTCTTCTCGCCCACAGGGTGTGGACATTCAATCCCGGGGTGAGTGGAAGCCCTTGCCAGCGCCTCTTGACCACATTAATCTTCATGTCCGTGGGGGCTACGTCCTGCCCTGGCAAGAGCCTGCACAGAACACCCACTTAAGGTGAACAAGGGCCCCAGAACCACGCCTGTTAACTCAGATTCTGGTGAAGCCCACCAATCTGTAAACTGTACCCTCAGGCCCAAAAGCATGTTTACAGGGCTGGCCAAAAAGTTCATTTGGGTTTTTCCGTAAGATGGTATGGAAAAATTTGAACAAACTTTTTGGCTAACCCAATAGTAAACATTTTTGTTTGTTTGCTTGCTTGTGTGGATTTTAGCCTTTTTTGGATTCTGTACTCTTCGAACAATTTTTAATTAACAGCTATTTGAGATCTAAGTGGGTGAGGTGTTAGGTTTAAATGGTGACATTTGAAATGGAAGTCAAGTAGGAGCAACTATGGTTCATGCTAGTTTTAAAAGACTACCTAAGAACCTGGCAGGCTACAGTCCACGGGATCGCAAGAGTCTAGGTGGTTTAGCGACTAAACCACCACCACCACCTCCAGGGACTTCCTTGGTGGTCCAGTGATTTGACTTTACCTTCCAATGCAGGGGGTTCGGGTTCAATCCCTGGCTGGGGAGCTAAGATCTCACCTGCCTCATGGTCAAAAAACTAAAATGTGAAACAGAAAGAATACTGTAAAAAAATTCAATAAAGACTTTTAAAATGGTCCATATCAAAAAAAAAAAAACATGAAGACTATCTGGATCATAATTGCCTCTTTGCTAAGAAAATTATTGCTAAAAACTTGTATAAGCCAGATGGACACTGAGGCTGAGATTCCTTATATGCAAGGTTTAAAAATTCTAGGCCTAATGTATAACCTATGTATTTTAGTCCTATGTAATAATTGATAATAGCTGACATCAGGTGAATGCTTGCTCTGTGCCTAGAACTGTACTAATATGGAGACTTCTATTTAGGGATTTTCTATTTTTCCTAACAAAAGGAAAAATAAGCCCTTGGTATAAGTACTGTTATTATCTCCATTTTGCAGATGAGCAAAGAGAACCTTCAGGAGGTTAAATGATTAACTTAGAGTCACATAGTAAGTTGTTGAACAGAGACTAAAATCCATGTCTATCTAAAATCCATGTCTATCTGATGTTAAATTAAAATCCTTGAAGCCATATTTATTTGACTGCAAAAATTCAGTTAAAAAAATGAAGAACTTAGGACATCTGTAAGCAGAACTCACTGTACACGTGGCGATTAGGTCATGAAGGAAGAAAGATTGAAACACTAGGCTTTCCTCACAGTGAGAAAAGAAAGGAAACCAATGCATTTGCTTGTAGTTCTTTGTAGACATTGTAGAACTCCTGTGAGCTTATAGAGCCTTAAAATTCTCCTTGATTCATTCATTTATTCCTGACATGAAATTGTCGAGCTTGTGGAGTCAGAACTAGAACTAGATCCCAAGTCTCCAGAATCCTAGTACCCAGTCTTTATATCTTGAAGCACTTCCTTTTTGTTTTTATGAAAATGCTTGGTTTGTGGCTGTGGCTTTGTGTTTACCCAATGTCTCTTTCCTACCTCACTGCAGCCGTCAGAAATTCTTAGGTTTCAAGGTCGCCTTGGATGATGAGGGGACTGCTGAAGGCTGGCTCTTCTGGGATGACGGGCAAAGCGTTGGTGAGTAAGGGCTGCCTCCAGTTCCTTCATGTCAATACCAGGTTCCTGGATATCTTATAGGGCTGCTATTTCCTTTTATGTGTTAAGACAATTGTGCATTTTAAAATATAGCCATTTGTTACTCTAAGTGTATAATACATGATCTTTGTGCCTCATCTATATGAGGCTTAGTTCTGAATCTCTCACCATTATCTAGTTGTCCTAGTCCATTGTGAAAAAGAGCAGTATAAGGAGCTGTAGGGAAAGTTTCTTTGCAGCCAACTGAGCTATACTTCCATATATGGTTTATGTTCAAAGGCAATTTCCTAATTACATGTCCCACTAAGAAAAGCAATGCTTCTATCAGCTGCACTATTATTTGGAGGAGAGGGTTTCTATTTGAGAGTTTACAGGAATTAGTAAACTCTCAGAAGGATGTCTCAAGTACTATCGTTATTTCTATGCCCAGGGATGTCCAACAGAACTTTCTGCAACAATGGAAATGATCTATATCTGTGTTGTCCAACATGGTAGCAATTAGGCATATGTGACTGTTGAGCGCTTAGAATGTGACAAGAGTATTTGAGCAACTGAAGCTGAAATTTTGTTTGATTGTCATTAACTTAAATTTAAATAGCTACATTTGTCTAGTGGCTACTATCTCAGACAGCACAGTTCTAGAGGATAGGCAATGCCTTCTGATTGAGTGATAAAGAGCTCTGAAAGAGTCAAGCATTTGGGGAAGAGGGAGGAAGCCACAAAGTTAGGGTGTGTGTAATAGTAAGGCTTTGGCTATTCCACCCTTAACAATATTCTCCCTGGACCTGTGGCATAAATTAAGGATAAGAACAAAGAAGTCTCTTTTCTGGAGACCGCATTTAAAAAGTTGCCTAATACCACTCAAGATTAACTGACCAATCGTACACCAGTCTTGGTGTTTGTGATGTGGGTGTGCATGCACATGTGTGCATATATGTGTCTCTAGCAGAAGAAATTTGGGAATTCTGAGGTGACTACCAAGAGGCTGGGAATCACAAGAAAGAGAAGAGGATTAAGAGTGATGTTAGAAAACTCCATTATATGAGGTGACTCTGTTAGACCGAGGCATCTGTATACACTCGTTTCAGACATTCTCTGTAAACTGAGGTTGGGGGCGGATTCTGACTCATCTCTCAAAATGAAAGTCTGTAAAGAAGAAAAATAAAATTAAAAAAAAAAATCACAAACAAAAAACATCCCTACTTTCCCAACCGAGATAGGTAAGCCATTAGAATTCTAGGTGTAGCTCCAGGTCATGCTTACTTTGCTGTTTGTTTGCAGATACCTATGAAAAAGGACTCTATTACCTGGCTCACTTTTCTGTCAGCCAGGTGAGTGTGGCTGGGACTATGAAGGGTGAATGTAGAGTTCTGCCAGTTTAGTAGGATGCTGGACGTCGTAGGATATACATCATCACTTAGAATTCCTTTACTGTTCATGTTACTAATTTGCATCTTCAATTCAGTTCAGTTCAGTCACGCAGTCATGTCTGACTCTTTGCGACCCCATGAACCGCAGCATGCCAGGCCTCCCTGTCCGTCACCAACTCCCGGAGTTTACCCAAACTCATGTCCATTGAGTCAGTGATGCCATCCAACCACCTCATCCTCTGTTGTCCCTTTCTCCTCCTGCCCTCAATCTTTCCCAGCATTAGGGTCTTTTCAAAAGAGTCAGCTCTTCACATCAGGTGGCCAAAGTATTGGAGTTTCAGCTTCAACATCAGTCTTTCCAATGAACACCCAGGACTGATCTCCTTTAGGATGGACTGGTTGGATCTCCTTGCAGTCCAAGGGACTCTCAAGAGTCCTAACCCTAATTTGCATCTTACCCTTTCTCTAGACTTCAGATAGAGATGTCAAGTGCTCCCAGGAAGTTTTCTGTGATTAAACACACTCATATTTCATCAGTAACTTAGTCCAATTCACCAAGCAAGATGGGCAGACCATTTCAATGTTTTCTAGCCCTTGTTCCTATGTTGCCTTGGAACAATTGGCATGCTTTGTTACTTCTCCACATGTGGAATACAAAGGTTCCTGCTAGCTGAGATTCTTTGTCTCCTTAGAGCTGGGGTGACTCTAGAGACCCTACTGGTGTTTAACCAGTGTACAGTTGGGTGGTGGTTGGCGATAGGAGGCAGAATGTTAAAATCATGATCTCACTATCCAAGGTCACGAGGTGGGGACTCTTAAATTGTCTTACTTCATGCTCTACATTTGTGCCTAAAAAGAGGTTTTAAGAAATTTGAACAAATTTTGCTGTTTTGTTTTTTTCCCTCCTCTGGTTTCTTTTGTCTCCAATTGACAGAATACGATGCAGAGTCATATAATTTTCAACAAATACATCAGCGATACAAACCCTTTGAGACTGGGCTACTTTGAGGTCTGGGGAGTGGGCAGTGACTCCATTTCCAATGTCAGCATCTCTGTGAGTGGTGTGGTTATAACACCCACCTTCTCCTACAACTCTACAACACAGGTTTGTGACCAGTTCAAAGTCCAAATGGTATTTCCCAACCCTGAGCTCTCTAGTGCATTTCCTGCCTGCTCCCATTCCCAGCAACACCCTCTCCTGCAAAGCCTTTCTGGAATCCCTCTGTGTTCAGTGTGTCTGAATGGACAACATAGAAATGAAGGGAAAATTCAAGGTTTGTCATCATTTGGAATTAATGGTCTGGATCCTTACCTGTCATGTATGTCCTCCTGTCTGCAAGCTTAAGGAAAAGTTTGTCTTCGCCTCAGAGATCTGCTTCTCAAACAGCTTGAACTACTGTCTTTCATCAATTATAAGACACCCATCAGTTAAAGGTTGCTACATTTTTTCATGTGTCACAAAGAAAGAAAACAAGATTACAAAAGTATGATACAATGCATTCCTCTCACTTAAAACTTCTGTTTTAAAAGTACAGAAGCTTTACAAAACTTCTTTAAACAGAAGTTTTTATCATTTTAATATGATACTACAGAGGAAAATGTTAGGTAGAGACACATGGACATTGAGAAATGTGCATCAAAGTATTAATAATTTAAAAGAGGTAAACTCTGAATGTGAGGAGACATCTTAACCAATTTGTATCACACATTTTCTTTGATTTAAATTTCTATGTAAAATTTTAATTTAAATTAAAAATTAAATATTTGATTTAATATTTAACAAGTAAATTAAATATTTAATTTCATAATTAAATAACATATTAAGTATTTAATTTAAATTTCTATGTTAATATCTAAATTACTTTATTATTTTAAAAGGGAACTATGTGGCATGGAATTGGTTATTTCCTCTCTATTATCAGAGGTATTGGTGATACATCATTTCATGAAAATTCTTTCACTGCTGTCTATGAAATTTTCTCCAAAGCCACTTATATGCTTTATACAAGTTTTCATCATAGCATCTTCTTGATTTTACTGTCAGTCAAGATTTATATTTATTTCTGAAATAATCTTTAAGTAGTTTGCAGTCCATCCATTCATAATACCAGTAATAACAATGAAGTTCACACATGCACAGATGAACAGTTGTCAGGAGATCTGCTTGTTCACAGTAATTCCAAGGCTGTTGATTATAGAACAGATCTTGATTTCATGAATATTAAATATGTGAAAAATCTGCACCTTGGAATTACTGCAGTGCATTGGTCCTCATAGCTAGCCTCACGGTAAATGGGCTCTTTCCTTATGTGCTTGCTTCTTGCTTTGCCCAGAACTATTTTTCTCTCATAATCCTTCCTGATCACAAGGCCTGAAACAAAAGTTTTCCTTCAGTTTTGTATTTTTATTTGTTTCCTCATATTTGTGGTTTTCTTGTCAACCAACTTCCCCAGCTCTGCCAAGAGCTTCTAAAGGACTTTGTCCAAGTTTGTTGCTGACACACAAGCTGACTGCTGCACGTATGGTGAAACTATGGAAAGTATTTGCCTAGAAAAAATGCTGAAATATCGACTCTTACTGGACAATCATCAAGGCACGATGAGGGAATAGCAGTGGGAAACAAAAGGAGAGCTCCGAGTAATGGAAATAAGAACACTTTCTCCCATTTGTCTGCACAATTGCTTCTCTGCAGTGTTTGTGTGTTTCATTGTTTAGGGTCTTGTCATCTTTTCCCTATCACTGAATGATTTTTGTACTCTAAGGGATTAAGAAACATCCTTCTGACCTGAAAATCTGAGGGTGGTTTGGAAGCTAGGCAATGATTTGTGAAAGTGTCTGTGGACAACTGGCTTCTATCTGTTTTGTCCAACCGCGGGAAACTTCCATCAGTAGATGTGCAATACTTTTTCTTTGATTCCCAACAGGTGTTAAATATTGATGTGACCAGCAGAAACATCAGCCTACATAATTTCACTTCATTGACATGGAGAAGCACACTGAATTTTTAGAGCAAGATCCTAACCTCAAATGGCTTTGAAACTACTTGTATATTCGGTTGGCCAAAAAACTTCATTCAGGTTTTTCTCAAGATGTTACAGAAAAACCTGAACTTACTTTTTTGGCCAACCCAATGCTTCATGCTCATAAAATTATTGTGTGTTGCTAATTGGTTTATACTCAGTATGGCTAAAATATTTTCTTAATTTTGTTTTGTTTGATCTGTGGTTTAGCCCTGTGGTATAGGCTGGAGGGAGGTGTGGAAAGCTGTGGGTTATCTTGATGTCTCTGTGTGATTAGTATGGTACCGATGGCTCATCATATATTGACTGAAGATGCACTGGGTCCTCGATGAAGCATGTGTGCATGTGTATGTGTGTGTAATTGGCGATGGGCCCAGTCTTGCTAAATGTACAAGCTATAGCTTTCCAGGACAGGTCAGGTCCTGGAGTTAACTAACTCCACAAAAAAAAAAAAATATCCAGAAAGAACATCTGCCAGGTGGTTATAAGGAGATGGGATAGTATGCTAAGAGCATGATCCAAAGGGAAGAAAAGGCAAATGCAGGGAAGATAAGTAGGAAAGATGAGAGACAACAGATGATAAGGACAAAAGTGATCATGACAAGTAAGAAGATAACACAAAAATATTAAGAATAGTAGCCTCATTGGAAGGAGGGAGGAAGAGCCAATTCATCTGAAAGCAAGAGGAGGGGTTAGGAGGAAATTCTTAGCACCAGGGGACAGGGCTGGGGTGAGATTTGAGCAGGCAAAGTTGAAGGAAGGAGTTTGAATGTAAAAAGTAACTTATTTTTTTTTTTTTTACTGTGGTGTGCTTTGAAATGTGTAAATCTTATTTTCTATTCTGTGTCTAATGTACATAACCACAGTTCACACAAATGCATGCAATTTATATGCCAAAGGAAAATAAATGAGCAGATTTACAAGAGATTTTGAATTTTGTGGTAATTTGACCATGGGTCATCTCACTTTGGTATTAAGACTTCTTATTCAGCCAACCCTTGTGAACTGGTCTTGTTGTCTTTGGCATCAGAGCGCCTGAAGGCTAATTCACCAATGGAATGAACAGATCTGTGATTATCCACCCTTTTTCTTATGTCTCTGGCATGAGTTTCTCTTAAGGTTTAGGTTTGTGGGAGAGTGTACTTGGATGATTGTTGTTTTAATCATCATAAAAATTACTATATTTGGTAACACATCAACCCTGGAAACAACAGAATTTGGAACGGTATTGGTTAAAACACTAGATGGTTAGAATTTGGGAATAAAGAAATTATATACTAATGTTTAACAAAGATATTTAAGTATTATTTGAAAATGAGTATATTGGAGGTAGTGTTTACTTTTCTATGTCTTTTTAATTTCTTTTCTTTTTGAAATTGATGTATAGTTGATTTACAATATTGTGTTAGTTTCAGTTGTACATCCAAGTATTTCAGCTATATATATGTATATGTTAATACATACATATATATTTTTCAGATTATTTCCCATTATAGGTTATTATAAGGTACTGAATACTGTTTCCACTCAGAGAACATGTCTGTAGTAAATCCTTGCTGCTTATCTATTTTATATACAGTAGTATGTATCTGTTAATGCCCCACTCCTAATTTATCACTCCCAGCTTTCCCCTTTCTTTCTTTCTTTTTTTTTGATGCCAGGAAGCCAGACTATACTTGGATACTCATGTGTCAGTGCCTCCAGAAGGCTACAGAGAGATAACATTGTTAAACTGACTTAGTGTTCTAATTATCAAAGTAAAAAGCTTTCGGATGAGGGCTTGCACGAATTTAGGCAACTAACATGAAACATGGAAATACAGTCACAGGGATCCCTTGTTCAAAATGGTGGGAAACTTGCCAGCTATCCTATGATAAACCCAGGGAGGCTACCAGGAGGAAACAATTATTTACTTGATATTTGAGAAATATTTCATGTTATCATCAAGGACATATTGGTAGAAATTGGCTCTGGCTGCTACAAAATGCTCAAGGAAATTTCTGACTAGAGAATCCTGGTTGCCAAGTTTCTGAGTGAGGCATGGAAGGGTTGACAACATTTATAGGATCAAGGACCCTCTCGGCAGTCTAGTGGTACCTGTGGAACCCCTCCTAAGAGTGATGTTCTTAAATGCACAAAGTTTAATGCACACTGTTGGAAAAGAATCCTATTATATTAAAATGTGTGTTCAGTCACTCATTCGTGTCCAACTCTTTGTGACCCCATGGACTGTAGGCCGCCAGGCTCCTCTGTCCATGGGATTCTCCAGGCAAGAATACTGGAGTGGGTTGCCATTACCTTCTCTAGAGGATCTTCCCAACCCAAGAATCAAACCTGGGTCTCCTGCACTGTGGGTGGATTCTTTACCAGTGAGCCACTGGGGAAGCCCTCATTATAATAAAATACACTTCTGCAAAATGTTTTAAAAGTTTAATATAGTAATACATGAGGTGTTTTAAAATTATAACATTAAATAATGAGATTTAACTGTGTGTCTAATAATGCCAAAGCTTCAATGTGATGAGCAGTTTGAACAATATTTTGAGATATCTACTACAATTTCTTAATGTGACATGAAAATATTGTTGATTCTGTTTTTGAAAAACTCCTGTGCACTAGCAAAATTACTGTGCCCCACTGCCTCCATTCATAATCTAAGGAATTTCAGTTAGAAATTAGTGAAAAAAGATATATTTTCCCCCATCTATGTTTACAGATTCCTAAGTTATACCTTTTGGAGTTCTGGGGACACCAGTTCAAGAACCTCTTGAACTTAAGGCATGTCAACTTCCCAGACTTCGGTTCAGCAATTCAGACCCTGTGTAATTGTGACTGTTGCAAGAGTTCCCAAGCCTTAGTCTGTCACCTTCTCTTGAATTCATTCATCCTTTTGGGTTTTAAGCAGGCATATGAACATGAAGACGTTTAGTCTAGAATTAGAAAGATTCTGAACAGCTCTGGAAAAGGAGATCAGTGGGGTATTTGGGTCTCCCTTAGTTTCTCTCTCTGGAGCAGAGGTATTTCTTTTCTGAGTTTAAGGTTGATTCCACCTTGCTCCATCACAGGGGTTAGCTCTGTTGATCAGGGCATTTTGTACGGCTTTTGTCTGAGTGAGAAAATCTCAGAAGCAAGCTTTAGGGTCAGAGACTTGGTTAGGTCACGTTGTCTCTCTGGGATGCTGTTTGCTTCCTTATCTGCAAAATAGTGGTGTCAGACTAAAGCAATGACTTCCAGATGATGGGCTGTGCAGAGCTTTGGGCTGTTCCTTACCCTCTGAGACTGGGGAGAAGGCAGAATGGCAGGGTTCTGAGTGCCTAACCCTGGCTTTGGTCATTCACTAGCTTACGTACTGGAAGTCTAGTTGAACAAAGGATTTTAAATGTGTATTTAAATACATTAAGTATTATACACATATTTACATACTTAGTATATATTATATATATTTAAAATTCTTTCTTTCCGTAAGTAGAGTATACACACATGCATCCTTATATATAGCACATATATCATATTTATGTAAAAAATTTGAAAATCAGTGCACCAGATCAGCAGTCCTCAAATATTTTGATCCCAGCACATCTTTATATTCTTAAAAATGATTGCGGATTCCCAGAGCTTTTGTTCATGGGGTTATAGCTATCAATAGTTATCATATTGCAAATTAAAGTAACTATATTTTCCAAAACAAAAACGTTTAGTTGGAAGAGTTGCATAATTTTGCATTTTTACAAATTTCTTTAAAATCTGGCTCAATGGAGAAAAAAAGAATTCTCACAGCTGCTTCTACATTCAGTCTTTCATGATAGCACATTATGTAGCCTCTGGGAAACCTCCACCGTATGCTCATGACAGAGAGTAAGACAGGAAAATAGCTTCTTGGTGTTTTTATGAAAATAGTTTTACCTCACAAAGCTCCTGGAAAGGTCACTAAGACCTCCCGGAAGTTGATCCCTGGTCCACACTTTGAGGACCACTGCGCATGGAGCCATACATTTGTGGCTACCCCAGAGCAGCTTCCAAGACATGGGCCTATGCTTATCACTCCTGGCCAGCTATGAGGGAAAAGTCTGGGGTCCTTATGACGTATTCTGTCTTCTCCAGGTCATAGAATTTCACTCTATCTTTTCATGTATGCCAAAATAAAAAATAACAATCCCAAATATTTTCACTTAAAGAGGAAGAAAGTCATTCTTTTCTATTAAGAGCATCCTTGTAACATTAGTGACTGTAGGTACCTACAAAGACAAGCTTGTGTTGACCTTGGCAGGTATGGTCTGGGTCTCACCAACATCCATCCCCTCCTTGTCATGGCAGCAATGTCACTGAGAGTTTGGCATCTGGCTTTGGAGGATGGGGTCATACATATTGTTGGTTTCTGATCTGAAGATTCCAACCATTGGTTTGCTTTCATCTCTTTCTGAGAGAAAAGAGTTCTGCCAGTAGTTCGCTTTCCCATGCCTTCTTATTAATAAGCAATGGGAAGGTGTTGGCTAACAAACTTGTCTCTTCCCTTCAAAATGTTCTGTTACTTTTTCATTGGTCAGCACAAGCATGTGACCCAGTATCTTGCAGTTGCTACATAGCAAGAAGGGATGGCGAAGCTTGCTGTTTTCTGCCCTTTAGGAACAGGTGATAGCTGGGATCGTCAGTTAACATTTAGCATGGGAGATGTCACCAGTGGGCATGGGATGTGGGGAGTGAAGTGTAAACGACCATGCAAAGAATAGAAAAATCTTACATAACAATAAATCTCTTGGCTTGATCTTTTGCCAGGATATTGTCCCAGTTTGAAATGGGATCCAGGTGTTATTTCTTCTAACAAAGGCTCTCCTGTTTTGAAGCAAAAGATAAGGTGTATACGTCATTTCAGGAGTTTATAGAGGCAGAAACCAACCAAGTTTCTGTGTGTTTGTGTGTGGGTGTGTACTGGTCATACACTGAACATTTGAAGCAAATAAACTCCTATGGGTACTATATTACTTGTGTGTTATGTGTGTTCACTCTTTGTGACCCCAGAAACCGTAGTCTACCAGGCTCCTCTCTCCATGAGATTTTCCAGGCAGGAACACTGGAGTGGGTTGCCATTTCCTTCTCCAGGGGAATCTTCTTGACCCAGGGATCAAACTCATGTCTCTTGTGTCTCCTGCATTGTTGGGCAGATTCTTTACCTGTAGTGCCACCTGGGAAGCCCTTAGTATATTACTTGGATGCCCTCAAAAGATGGTATACCCTTATATATTGCTATATATGCTGCTGCTGCTAAGTCACTTCAGTCGTGTCCAACTCTGTGCGACCCCATAGACGGCAGCCCACCAGGCTCCCCCGTCCCTGGGATTCTCCAGGCAAGAACACTGGAGTGGGTTGCCATTTCCTTCTCCAATGCATGAAAGTGAAAAGTGAAAGTGAAGTCGCTCAGTCGTGTCCGACTCCTAGCGACCTCATGGACTGCAGCCTACCAGGCTCCTCCGTCCATGGGATTTTCCAGGCAAGAGTACTGGAGTGGGTATTGCTATATATAGAATATGCAATAGCCTCATATGTTGCTGGTGTGAAGGTAAAATGTTGCCACTACTTTGAAAAACAGTTCTAGAGTTCTTCAAAAAGTTAAAGCTAGAGTTGCCATATGACTCGGAAGTTCCACTCCTAAGTATAGCCCCAAGAGAAGTGAAAATACATATCTACACAAAACTTGTACGTGTATATTCATAGTAGCATTGCTCATAATAGCTAAAAAATATAACCAACCCAAATGTACATCAACTCATGAGTGAATAAACAGAATGTCACTACAATCTGTATCATCCAGCCATAAGAAGAAGTGAAGGGGACTTCCTTGGTGGTCCAGTGGTTAAGACCCCATGCTGCCAATGCTGGGGGCATGGGTTCCATCCCTGGTCAGGGACTAATATCCCATATGCTGCATGGTGTAGCCAAAAGATTAAAAAAAAAAAAAAAAAGAAAGAAAGGACTGATACTTGCAACAACATGAATAAACTTTGAAAAAGTTATGCTAAGTGAAAGAAGTCAAATGGCCATGTATGATTCCACTTACATGAACTATTCAGAATAAGCAGATCCATCAAAACAGGAAGCAGATTAGCAGTTGCAGGAACACAGGAGAGGAAAGGATATGGCTTCTTTTTGGTATGAGCAAATGTTCTGGAATTACATAGTTGTGATGATTGCACAACTTTGTGACTATACTAAAAAACCACTGAACTGTACACTTTAAAAGGATGAATGTTATGGTGTGCAAATTATATTTCAAATAAAAAAAAAAACTAGTTAGTGTAAGAAGAAACAAATTTTTAAAAAGATATTAGTGATTCGCTGAAGCTCCAGGAGGGCTAGAGCATCAGGTCTATAAGCTATGTGGTCAGAACACAGCAATGATTACCTAGTGGGATACTCTATTGCCATTTCTCTTACCACACGTCTGGAAATTTGTACCCCAGATCTGGGCATAGGATGCTACTATGAAATGCCTCTTGAAATGCATCTCTCCACCATCCTGGATTCCACACGACACTTCCTTCTTCCCTCAACTTTCTTCTGGATCACAGGCACAGACCATTGGCCACCCCCATGCTCCTTGCCTCTACCTTGGCTAGAAGGAAGACTGTGAAAGAGATTGTCTAGCATCTTCCTTGGGAGACAGAATTCTCAAAATGGGAAGCTCCTTAAGTGATACAGAAGCTTTTAAAAAAATTATTATTATTATTTTATTTTTGACCATGCTGCATGGCTTGTGGGATCTTAGTTCCCTGACCAGGGATCGAACCTGTGTCCCTGCAATAGAAGTGCTGAGTCTTAACCACTGGACCACCAGGGCGAAGTCCCTTGATAAGGCTTATAAAGATGCTGAGCAATCAGAGAGCATGACAAACATCTAGTAGCAGTGCCTTCCCACTTTAAGATAATATAATTTCCATTTCAATGGTGTTTCTCTTATTAGGATAATTGATAGGGAGGCTTATTTGAATTAATGAAAAACTGAGTTATACCAAGAGAAGCTGGGGAGATAAAAATGGGGACAGAAACAGTGTGATGAACCAAGCATTATTCATTGTTTCACTTATTTATTCAACAAAGAGCTGTATATTTACAAATATCAGTGGATATTGGGTCGAATGCTAAGTACAGGAGATACAGAGCTGAAGAAGATGATTGAGACCTCAGCTCTTGAGCTCTTTAGGCTACATGGACAGACAAGTGAGTATAATAGAAGGTGACAAGCAAGTAATCTGATATGAACAGGAACACAGACAAACTATTAGAAGAAACCCCGCCTTCCCCCTTTTATTTGCAAAGGGAGCTTTCTTTCCTCCTGTCACAAGGAAAATGAAGGACTTTTTATGGTCTTTTGGCAACTGCACTCGTCTCCTCCAATTGCCACTCACTTTATAGGGCAATAAATCAATCTTGGCAGAAGCTGACTACATCAGCCCGATCACCTTTGCTCAGTGCTCCTCAAGAACCACCGAGGGACAGACACAGCACATAAAAAGATACGGCTGTGAGGTGAGTGCTTTTCCCTATGCACATGGTTCTTTGAACAAGCAGTGTCCCTTCCTTCTTGTACTGGCTGGAGAGGAGAGCTGTGTGTGAGAGTCTGTGTGTGTGTGTGTGTGTGTGTGTGTGTGTGTGTTTGGAGGAGGGTCTCGTGTAAGAGGGTCCTCTCTCCTGGGGAGAAACCAAGGAAAGAATAAACAGATGAGGTCCTTCTGGTCACTCGCTGAATGGGGTGTGGATTGGGAGAAAGGCGAACTTGTCTCTTTGGGCAGAGAGGGAGATGGTTATCCAATCCTTAAGGGTTTTGGAAAAATAACCGGGATTTGTATTATTCTAAAATGCTGTTTGATACAGAAAAGTAGCTTTGGGCCGGGAGGGTATCTAAGCAGGGGAGAATTTCTACCTTCAGGAATCCCTGCTCCTACCCTCTGCATGGATGACAATGGTTCCAATAGCTGGAAAATTCCCGGGGTTGTCCCCAGAGTGTCCTTAACCTCTGGGAATTACAGGTGCTGAAACTGCTTCTCCAAAAGGATTAAGGAGCTATGGAAGAGGTGCTTGCTTTTGGTTTGAGGAGGCTGGAGAGAAAAATCTCCCCATGGAGAGAATTAGGGTTTGGAGGAAGAGGCTAACTGATGGATAGTGTGTTCACTGTGATAGTCAGTCCTGGGCTGAATGGATGAGGAACTTGTCAGGTTATTGTCAACATATGGGCTGGGTCATTCAAATTTCTCTTACTGCCTGAAATTCTACCATCGGAGAGTTAGCCTCTAGAACTTTAAGCTCTTCAGTCTAGGAGACCTCGTGGAGAGAGTAAGAATGTGTGTGTGCTCTCTCGGTTGCATCTGACTCTTTGCCATCCCATGGACTGCAGCCTAGCAGGCTCCTCTGTCCCTGGCATTTTCCAGGCCAGATTACTGGAGTGGGCTGCCATTTTCTTCTCCAGGGGATCTTCCCGACCCAGGGATCTAACCCAAGTCTCCTCTGTCTTCTGCATTGGTAGGTGGATTCTTTACCACTGAGCCACCCGGGAAGTCTGAGAGTAAGAATATTCAAATTCTAATTTAAGAAGCGGGGCATCTCAGTTTTTACATCAGTTCCACAACTAACTGTGATTAGACAAAGTTCCTTAACTTTCCCTTATAAAATAGAAATCATGGTGCCTGCCTGATCAACCTTGACATAAGAATTTTAAGGAAGCATAGTCATATGAGATATATCTTATGGGACTGAGAGTAAACCTTTGAATAATTTAGGCCAATGGAAGACACCTGATAGATTTAGGCACCTAGGAAAGAATGGAGAATAAAGAATTGTTAATAAACTCCAACTTCAATCCCAAACCCCAGTCCCCAACTTCACGTTGGCAAATTGGCTGTAGATCTTTGCTCCTCACCCCCATTTCACAATTAAGGTGCTTCTTTTCTTGGCTTATTAAATATTAACCTAAAGGCAGACTCAGATGAAAAGTGAAGCTATATGCATAAGAAAGTGCTTGTAGAAATGGTCATGGCATTGGGCTGGGGTTGAGAAGAGCAGGGGTGTGGGGGAATGGAAAGTTAAAGGAGAGGCAAAGTTAAAAAGAGAGAATTCTTTATATCAATTTATAGATTGTCACTGCATAAATGTTGGTTTGGTGCAGCTGAAACCCAGGGGAGGAAGAGGCTTGGGGGCTGGGCCTGGGAGGTGTCATGAAGACCTTCGGTTACACAGCTAAAGAATTTTTATTGTTTTCTGGAGAATCACTGAAGACTTGAATACAAGAGAATAAAACGATCTTGTTCATGCTCTAGAAAGATCAGTCCAGCTGCAGCGTGTTCAGCGGACTTCAGGAACAGGGAGAGCGGAAGCAGGGGGCTTTGGGGAAAGCAGTGGTGGCAGTTCAGGCCAGAAATGATGGCCTGAAAAAAGTGTTTCCAGTAGGAATGGAAAGGAAGGAACATGTTTGAAAGATATCGGTAAAGCATTTGACTCAACTTGTAGCTGGTTGTGAGAACTAACAGGAGAGAAGTCAGAAAAGTTTTCCAGGTTTTTTGAAGAAATTGTGATTCTGTTCCTTAAGGTATTAAATGTTTGAGAAGGAGCCAGTTTGGCAGAATTGGTGAAGCTAGGACTGGGCTATGGGGAGAGATGATTTCATGTTTAAACAAGTTGAATTTAAGCTTGTGGGAAATCCAAATGAGACATCTAACAAACAGCTGAATATATGAATCCAAATCTCTGAGCTAGAAATACGGGTTGGATTGTCCTCAGATATTATACAAAGTCACAGGAGCAATGAAAATCACTTAAGGAGAGTGAGCAGTGGCCCCACAATGAAATACAGGGAATGTCACATTTCACTAAATAGGAGACTACAAAGAAAATTGTAGAGAAGCCAGAAGAGTAGGTAGGAAATTAAGATTGAATGATATCAAATGATCCAAAGCTGAAGAATTTTACGGAGGAGGAAGTGGTTGGTAGGGCTAGGTGATTAAGACAGCTCACCCCTAGTGATCTTGGCAGGAGCAGTTTTAGTGGAATGCGAGAAACAAAGTTCATGCCAGGAATATGAGAGGAAGGTAATGCAGAATGCGTGAAATTATCATTTTGGAAAGTTGCCAAGAAAGGAGAAAGAAAGCTATAATGGTCTAGAGAAGAATACCAAGTCATCAAAAAGTTTGAGGTGAACTTTTTGGCCAGCCTAATATTTATGAGGGGAAAGAGCAAATTCAGAAGGAGACGTGGATAGTATAAGATAGAAGAAGCATATTTGGTAGAATAAGAAGTTTGAAAAATTCAAAGGCTCTGAGATCTAGGGAATAGATACTAGGATTATACTGAGACAAAAAGAGAAAAAACTCTTCCATTGCAAAGAGAGAGAAAAGGACCAGAACTTACCCAAATATGGATACTTTTTATAGAAAAGCTGGAGTTGAGAAGCAGGGAGATTAAATAGTTGCTGCAAAATAGTTATCTTGTCTGGAATGTTGGAGATAATATTGGAAATACACATCTAATAGTTGAAATACCCATCAGTCAGTATGAAAACTAGGATAAGAATTGAAGTTCTTTGATTCCTAGTTCAGTTCATACCCTCTAAAATAGCAAATATTTAAAAAGCTGTATCTATACCTGATGTTTAAAACTTGGGTCTAGGCTCATTATTTAGAACTACTGTGAGCCACCAAATTTATATGGATTTGTGTGCCATGACCATAGAAGTACTCATTATATTGAAGATCAGGACTAAGTTTATTTTTGTTACCCTATTCTTAAAATGCTTACTGAGCTCTAAACAGTTAAACACCTCAGCATCACCAGCATAGGAATTGGAACAAGAAGATTTGGATTCAGATATTGCTACTTTTCCCCTCCCTGAGTGGACCTTCCTTTCTCTGTCCAGGGATGGTGTGAAGGTCAAAGTGGCATCTAGAAGGGCTTTTGGAGCCATCTCAACCCTTCCTCTCTCTCCCATGCTCTGTTCAATTCCTCCTTCCCTCCCTTCAATTCTTTATGTCTGATGTATTTTTCTTTAGACAGTAATCAATCCCTTTGCAGACAAAAAGGACAAGAGTCCTACATGTGTTGGATGCACTGACCAGAGTTACTTGGAGACACTGTGATGAACAGGAACAAATACTCCCTGGATTACATAAAGAGAAATGCCGATAATCACGTCAACTGGCAAGGAGTTGGCAGCCTGATCAGTATACCTACCTATTCTTTTGGAATGATGGGGTTTGCAGTTTACTTTAATCCTGTTGCCTGTGTCCATCTAGATGGCGAGGAAGCTTAGTGCATTGGAAATCCTTCTGATCATCTTCATCATAATTGTACTTGCTGTAGATATCCTCTTGCTGATGCTTCTGTTGGAGAAGCCTCCAGGTAAGGGAGATGCTTGTGGCTGTTGGATTGGAAGGATTGAAACAGAAGTCCCCTCAGGATGCCAAAGACATCCTTTTATTTCTTCATTCCTCAGCACGCCACCACATTGCATTATTCACAATCTGTATCCACAATTAATTTAGATAAATTTCCAGATGCTGTGTTCTTGTTCTGCAACTATACCTAAAATTAAATGCTAGTAATATTCAAGGTCTCCCATGTCCCATTTGATGTAATTTTAGCAAAATGCAAAATGAGATTCATCAGAAGCCTGTCCTTCAACCTAAAGTCATGAATGAAATAAAAAAGTCTTCAAGAAGAATAGTTTATAGTGCCCAGTCCCTTTACATTATGGAAAAAGAAATTGGGCTACAGTAGAGTTAGGGACTGATTAACTTGGCCTAAATATGTCAATTACAATTCACCTCCAGCCCGTATTCTGATTAAATACCTACGATTTCTTCATGGATACCTTTGAAATTCTTCTCTCATAGAAACATCCCACAGAACGCCTTCTTTCCTGCATCTGAGCCACCAGGGAAGCCTTCCCTGCACACATTATACTCTAAATAATAATATACACTATACAAAAATCTTTTCTTAAAAAGAATTTGAGGTTTACTCTGCTTGATAAAGCTCACTATATCAATATAGATTTAGCGTGTAGTGAAAAGAACCTGTACCCATAGCATAATCCTACCTACTCATTCTTTTCACCACTCTTCACAGTAAACATTGAAGTATTTTCTAGGAACAATTATGATTTTGTAAGATGATATGAAAAAGTATATGGGCCTTCTTTCCATGGTGGTGGTTATCACATTCACCTTATACACGAAAGTTCCCCAGATAGAAACTGGGTGGAAACAGACTTTCTTTAGGCTTCCCAGGTGGCACTAATGGTAAAGAATCTGCCTGCCCATGCAAGAGACATAAGAGATGAGGGTTCGATCCCGGGGTCAGGAAGATCCTATGGAGGAGGAAATGGTAACCCACTCCAGTATTCTTGTCTGAAGAATCCCATGGACAGAGGAGCCTGGCAGCCTACAGTGTGTGGAGTCGCAAAGAGTCAGACACGACTGTAGCAGCACATGAAAACTATAACTCAAAATGGATCAAAGCTCAAAATGTAACAGCCAAAACTATAAAATTCTAGGAAAAACATAGGCATAAATATCAATATTTGTGACCTTGGATCAGGCAACAGTTTCTTAGATATGATACTAAAAAAAAAAAATCAGACCAAAAAAAAAAAAGCAAATTGGACTTCAAAATAAAAAAATTTTGTGCTTCAAAGAACACTATCAAGGAAATGAAATGACAGTCCACTAAAGAAGGAACATATTTGCAAATGACATGCTTGAAAATGGTCTAACATTCAAAATATGTAAATCTTATGATTCAAAATTAGAAGAAAAATAATCAAATTTCTAAAATGAGCACAAGATTTAACAGACATTTCTTCATGGAAGGTCTATAAATGGCCAATAAGCCATGAAAATAACAGTCAATATCATCAGTTGTTTGGGAAATTCAAGTCAGATGAAATATCCTTTATACCCACTAAAGTGAAAGTGTCCAACCATTTGCGGCCCCATGGACTATACAGTCCATGGAATTCTCTAGGCCAGAATACTGGAGTGGGTTGCCATTCCCTTCTCCAGGGGATCTTCCCAACTCTGGGATCAAACCCAGGTCTCCCGCATTGCAGGTGTATTCTTTACCAGCTGAGCCACAAGGGAAGCCCCTTCCTTTGTGGAAGGGAATAGTCAATAAGTGAAAACAACCCAAATGCACATTAACTGATGAATAGATTTTAAGAAGTGTTATATTCATATCATGAAATATGATTCAGCCATGAAAAAGAATAAAGTACTGTTACATGCTGCAACATGAATGAACCTTGAAAACATTACACCAGGTAGAAGCCAGATGTAAAAGGCCACATATTTTATGATTCTGTTTATATGAAATGTTCAGAATAGGCAAATCCATAGAGATAGAAAGTAGATTCATGTTTACCAGGGACTGGGAGAAGAAAGAAATGGGAAGTGACTACTAATGGGTACATGGTTTCTTTTGGGGTGATGAAAATGTTCTGGAATTAGATGGTCATGGTGGGACAACTTTGTAAAATATTATAAGCCATTGAATTGCACACTTTAAACATGTGAATTTTATGGTATGTGAATTATAGCTCAAAAAACTCCCAGCAAAACAAAAAGTAAACAAGTTGAACCCTTGGAGAAGTGTTAAACATTCTGTGCAAATGTAGATCCCAGTTACTTGTGATTACTGACTGGAGAATTGGCTGAAAGTCTAGGACTACTTCTTCCCTGGGACTGTGAGCACACTCCACATTTTCCATTTTGTCCTTTAATTTCTCTGCAGGTGCTTCATTTGTTCCAGAGTGCCCAGAAATCCCTGAATCAGAAAGGATAGACTGTGCCCCTGGCCAGGAGGTGACAGAGGTCAGAGAAAAATGGTCCTTGCTTTGGGCCTGCTGGGTTTTATTGAAAAGAGGAGTATGTGCAGTGGGGAGAGGGTGGTGATAGAGTGGATTATGGGCCTCTTGACTTGTTTGGAGTACTTTCTATCTTGCCTGATGAAATGAACAGCAACACCGAGGAAATCAGGGAAGCAGCCAGGGGTGAAAGGAAGAGGAGGAGGAACTAACAAGAGGGTTGGCCCATGGGGTCTGAAGTCCAGAGTCGAGGGAGAGTTCTCAGTGTTGCTAAATGTGTCCTACCGTGATTCCAAGGAGAGTCACGGAAAGGTTAATGTTTGAGGGCTTGAAATCACATTCCTTGAGAATAGAGGCCATCAAACATATATAAATGACTGAGTTGTTGTAGAGCCCAAATGACTTGTTACAACAAGAATCTTCTGAAATCATGTTATTGGCAAGTCATCCCAATGAACATATATTAGAAAACATAGATTTTCTACTTGAGTAGTTTCCATAAGAATATCAACTATTGGAAGCCTTCTTAGTTGTAACTTAATGACTTTATCATAAAGGTATACATACTTAGACTGTATTTCTTCATCTCATATTCTATATCCCATAATTAGGACTGCATTAAATTTTAGGTTTAGTTAGGTAACAGTGACATAATTTTAAATTTTCTCATTTTAAAAACATATTCAATACAACCTCTTTTCATTTCAACTCTTTTATACATATATGCATATTTCTCAACTGTCTTCATATATATTTCATTACAGATGTATTATGAAATGTTTTTCCTAGATGTTGCATATACAAAGTTTCTGTTGTAAATATAGTTTATTATATTTGCTAACTGGTGCTTCTTTTATTACTAAAGATTATTTTATATTTATTAAATATTACATATGTAAATATTATATCTATTAAATTTTATTATATATTATATTGATATAGTATATATTATGCTATAACATATTATATTAATTATACAATTTTACCAACTTAAATTTCTCATTGTTTCTAAAGTGGTTTATATAGTTCATTTTATTGTTATTGAGTATATATTATGGGCTTCCCTGGTGACTTAGATGTAAAGAATCTGCCTGCCAATGCAGGAGACCTGGATTCGATCCCTGAGTAGGGGAGATTCCCTGGAGAAGAAATGGTTACCCACTCCAGCATTCTTTCCTGGATAATCCCATGGACAGAGGAGCCTGGCAGGCTACAGTCCATGGGGTCGCAAAGAGTCAGACACAACTGAGAGACTAATACAACAACCCATATAGTTATACCCTAGGCAAATAATTATACATAATGAAAAATCCAGTTCATAGGATTTTTATCTTTATTATCTTCCATGATATTACAAAAATGTTTTCTCAAAGTATTTGTAGCAATTTACACTCCCTCATGAGTTCATTTGCTCTATATCCTAACCTACTCTTCGTATGTTTTTCTTTCTCAATATAACTATTCTGTGGCTTTAATTTGTATGTTCTTCATGACTAATGAAGTTAGACACTTTCATACGCTGATTGGCTAGATGGATAATCATATTTGTGAAGGGTCTTTTCCATCTCCTTTTTTGTCTAGTTTTTTCTATTGGGCTGTTCATATTTTTCTTATCACTTTGCAGTATTTACATATTCTGTATGCAAACCTTTTGTCATATAAATTTTAAGTATTTCCTAACACTGTGGTTTGACTTTTAACACTCTTCATGGTGACTTTTGATGAAAAAGTTTTTAACTATAACAAACCTACTTTATCAGTTTTATAGTTAGTGAATTTTGTATTCTATTTAAAAATTCTTTCTTACTCCAAGGTTAAAAAAATGTATTTCTATTTTTTTTCTCTAAGGGCATTGTTGTTTTTATCTTCCACACTGAGATCTTAAAATAAGTCTAGAGTTGACTTTTGTGTATGGTGTCAGATAGGAGTCCAGAATATTTTTTTTCTTGAATTTCTAATAGACCCATCACTGCTTACTGAAATTACCATCTTTCACCCTCTGCATTGTAATGCCACCTTTACTATAAATCATATATCTTTGTCTATGTTGATCTATTTCTAGAGTCTCGTATTTTGTTCCATTGTTAGTTTATCTGCTCTTCTGCTAATTTCACATTACCTTCATTACTGTTAGTCAGTCGTGTCCGACTCTTTGTGACTCCATGGACTGTAGCCCTCCAAGCTCCTTGTCCATGGAATTCTCCAGGCAAGAACACTGAAGTGGGTTGCCATTTCCAGGGATCAAACCCAGGTCTCCTGCATTGCAAGCAGATTCTTTACCTTCCAAGACACCAGGGAAGCTCTTTATCACAGCTTTATAGTAAATCTTGGGGCTTCCCTGGTGGCTCAAATGGTGAAGAATTTGTCTGCAATGTGGGATCTGCAGAGATGTGGCTCCATCCTGGGTCAGGAAGATCCCTTGGAGAAGGAAATGGCTACCCACTCCAGTTTTCTTGCCTGAAAAATTCCATGGACAGAGGAGCTTGGTGGGCTATAGTCCATGGGGTCACAAAAGAGTCAGACCAGACCAAGCAACTAAACAACAACATAGTAAGTCTTGACATGTAGTTGAGTAAGTTCTCCAAATTATTCTTATTTTTCTTTAAGATTGCCCAGCTTATTTTTGACCCTTTAGATTTCTGAATAAATTTTAGAATCAGCCTGTCAGCTTCCTCTCAAAACCCACCAGAAATTTGATTCTGATCACATAAAATTCACGGATTAATTTTGGGAGAATTGACATCTTTATAAGAGTGAATATTCTAATCCATGAATGCGATATATTCCTCTACTTATTAAGATTTTAATTTTGAGATTTTTGATACAGAGGACTTATAAGTTTTTTCCAAAAATTTTCTAAGTACTTTATGTTTGATTTTATTTAAATATTATTTTTAATTTTCCATTTAGCTGTTATTGGCATATAGATTTAAAGTTGATTTTTTAAATATTTGCTGATCTTAAAACAGAAATCACACTAAATTCACTTATTAATTCTCCTAGTTTGTCTATGGACTGTTGGATTTTCCTTTTACAACAGTGTTACCTGCAAATAATGACCATTTAAGATTTTCTCAAATGTACATTTTTCTCCTTGTAACACTAAGGATACTTTTTCATTTTAATTTTTCTATATACTTTGGGATATGCAGCTATAGTAGGTTTTAGAAAATGGAGACTGCTTTTAAATAATATAAGAAATAACATTTCAGTAAACATTAAAAGTAAAATATAAAATGTTAAAAGTAAAAGTAAAATGTTAACTCTAAAGAGGAATCTCTGATTTTGAAAGAAGTTGGCTACACATCATTCACAGAATTAAAGCATCTATCAGAGACTCTACTGAAAAAAAAATCCTTGCCTCAAATGGAAGTTGAAGAAGATAATTTCCAAGCCGATTTTCAGTTCTCAAGTTCCATTAGTCAGTAATTTCTGAGGGCAAAATGACATAAAAATCTATGTGAAAGGCAACTGGAGAGTACTCTTTAGAAAACAAAGTTTGGTGTTAAGGAAAGCATAGAGATAGATTCGTTATGAGTCAATTGCCATAATCCAGGTGTGAGTTTATGAGGATGTGTGTAATTGTGTAACTATGGAGACCAAAAAGGCCATATGTATATCTCAAAGGTTTCACTTCTGGTGTCTGGGATACAGGAAGTGCCTTAAAACTGAGACAGGAATGTTAGGGCAGACTTCATGCAAAAGTGTTGTGTTTATCTGACTGTATTGGATTTCTTGTCTTAACTGTTTTTTTCTTTTTTTTAATAGAGGTTGGTAGACTTTGAAACAATTTATGGCAATGTAACTGACCTTTTGAACTTTAACGATCTCAGCCTCAGAGATAGCAGGGCTACTTAAATATCTGTCTCAGATTTAGGAAACTCAACAGCCTAGAAGTTACCCCAAATCCCCAAACTTCTCCACCGATCCCTTCCAGCCTATTTTGTATTTAAAGAGGATGAAGCAGGAATATCATTTATATATTTGGAAAATTAGTAAGTCCTGTTAAGGAGATTGTATGGCTATAATGTAATTTTTGTTCCGTCTCAGTTGTGTCTGACTCTTTGCGAGCCCATGGACTGCAGCATGCCAGGCTTCCTTGTCCTTCCCTATAATTGCTTGGTTTATAATAAGCATGAAGGTTGATCTGTTATTTTTACTTAGTTATTTTAATTTAATTTATTCATTTTTAATTGGAGGATACTTGCTTACAATATTGCATTGGTTTCTGCAATGCATCAACATGAATCAGTCACAGGCATACACATTAATACCGTAGTTTTTCAGAGCAATTACAGTAGATGTTAGCATCTAAAATACTTTCTAAATAAGTAGTATTGTGACATATTCTTTTGTTTTTTAAATCGGAAAATCTATACTTGGATATATTCTTTTAATAAGAAAGATTCAGACATTATAGTTATATACCAAATAAAATTAGCAAAGTCCTTATTTATAATGTTTTCTCTTTATTTCCAAATCACCTACCCAGAATCAGGTCAAGAGCTTTGCATGTATCCTTCTCTTGATCTTTCTAAGCTTTTGTCCATGTTAACATAGGTATTTATATATTTTGTACATATATTTATATATTTTTGGTTTTGTTTTCACATGAATTTAGTTGTACTATATATCTTATTTAATAACTTGCTTTTAAAATTTGGGGCATTTTTATATATTGAAAAGTGCTTGAGATGATCATCTAATTTATTTTTTTGGTCAATGTTGTGAATTATACTAAAAAGATTTCTTAATTTTGAACCACTGTAGCATTCTCTTGAGAGTCCTCTCTTGACTATTATGAGTTAATTCTTTTAATACCCTAATGAATTCAGATTGCTAACATTTTATTAAAAGTTTACATATCTGTCTTTTTTAAGTGAAATTGGCTTATATATTTTTATTTGATTGTTTGCTTGGACTCTCCTTATCTAGTTTGTTGCCAGGATTATTCTAGTTTAATAAAATTAATCAGAAAACTTTTTTACCTTGTTCTGAAAATATATATATTATATGAGAATATTCTATTCCCTAAATCATAAGGGCAAAATATCATTTTTTTAGGGACAGGCCTTTGACTGCTTTTTACAATTTTCATGGTTAATGGTCATTTGATTTTTTATCTCTTCTTATCTAATCTTGATTATCTAATGTTTCATTATTTGAAGATTCAAATCATAGTTTCCCATTCATTGGTAAATATTTGTGTAAACAGTTTTCTCTAAATTCTTATTTATGTTAAGAGATCTCAGTATCTGTTGTCATTCTGCATTTTTTGTTCCTAATTGTGTTTGCCCCCCTCCCTCTTTGTCAAAATAGGACTTGATAATGTTTTCATATTTCTTAGATCTTTTCAAAGAGTCTCCTTTAGGTTTATTGATCTGCCAAACTAATACCAAAACATGTGTTCACACTATAATAATTACCAGTGTGGAATTACAGCAGGAATTGATATGTACACCATTAGAATATAATAATAAGTCCCCAAACACATATTCATATTCTCATATTTGTACACTTAAATTTAGTTTATAATAAAAATAGAATTTCAAATCAATAGTAGAAGCTAGGTCTATTTCATGGGGATGTCTGGCTTACTTTACTATGCTTGCTGACAACACAATAGCACATATTCTTAGATTATTACCTGGAAAAAAATTTCATGTTTTGAATTGATTGTAGGTACTTGCTTCTTTTCTCTTTCATTAATTACTGCTTTTACTTATTAGTTTTTCATGTAGCTTTTATGGCTTTATTTTGTTCATTTCCAGTTTCCTGTGTTGTATATTGAGTTGCTCGTAATTTATAACATTACTTTCTCTCTTTCCTTGGTTCCCCCTTTCCTCCTGTATTTCTCTTTTTACTCCTTTTGGAATCTTCTAGCTGAGTGTTGCACTGTGAGTCCATTGGTCACTTGACTTACCCTTTTCTACTTCCATTTCTTTATCTTTGTGTATTATGTTCTTGGATAATCTTAAATTGAATTAAAACTATTTTCTTGCCTTGATACTTCTTTCTTTTATTGTTTTCTTTTTGTTATTCAGTACAAATATTGAGTTTTAAACCTTGCTGTCAGATATCTTCACTTTCAATACTCTTTATTGCTTTTCTTAATGGAAGCAACTGCTGTGTGCCTGTGTCTGAAGGTAGTAATTATATTTATTGTGAAGGCTAATAATGTTTTTTCTATTAACTGCTTCCTCCGATTTGTTTATTAAGTTTGGTCCCTTCCTATCATGATGTTCAGTTCAGTCACTCAGTTGTGTCCAACTCTTCGCGACCCCGTGGACTGCAGCATGCCAGGCTTCCCTGTCCATCACCAATTCCCAGAGCTTACTCAAACTTATGTCCATCGAGTTAGTGATGCCATCAAACCATCTCATCCTCTGTCGTACCGTTCTCCTGCCCTCAATCTTTCCCAGCACCTGGGTCTTTTCAAATGAGTCAGTTCTTCACATGAGATAGCTAAAGTATTGGAGTTTCAGCTTCAACATCAGTCCTTCCAATGAATATTCAAGCCTAATTTCCTTTAGGGATAGATTGGTTGCATCTCCTTGCAGTCCAAGGGACTCTCAAGAGTCTTCTCCAACACCACAGTTCAAAAGCATCAATTCTTTGGCACTCTTTTTTGGGCTCCAAAATCACTGCAGGTGGTGACTGTAGCCATGAAATTAAAAGACGCTTGCTCCTTGGAAGTTATGACCAACCTAGACAGCATATTAAAAAGCAGAGACATTACTTTGCCAACAAAAGTCCGTCTAGTCAAAGCTATGGTTTTTCCAGTAGTCATGTATGGATCATGATGTTAGTTTCTCTCAAATGTTGGGTGTCTTGACTATCATCTTTGTATTTCATTATCTATGACTGCCTGTACTATTTACCTTAGCTCATGCTGAGAATTGAGGAGGAGAGGGCTGCTGGAGAGAAAAATGGATACTTATCTGGGGGTGGTTCTGGTGGCCTGGGGGGGTGGGTGCAGTTTATTAGCTGCTGTGTTGCGATACCTTCTGGCTCCCAGCATGTCTCTTCTCACTCCCTTACTCAGTTGCTCAGTTGTGTCTGACCCTTTGTGACCCCATGGACTATTGCCCACCAAGCTCCTTTGTCTGTGGAATTTTCCAGGCAAGAATACTGCAGTTGTTGTCATTTCCTCCTCCGGGAGTTCTTCCCAACCCAGGGATCAAACCTATGTCTCCAGCATCTCGTGCATTGGCAGGTGGATTCTTTATCACTGAGCCACCTGGGAAGCTCCCTCAGTCCCTTAATCTATGAATAAACACTTTCGGATGCCCACCCGTTAAGAGGAGCTAACCAGTAGCTGTTAGAGCTTCCCAATTAATCATCCACGGCTACATCCCAGGTTTCTCTTCCGCTTCTCTACACCTACCTGATTTGGAGCAGTTCTTTTTCTTCTCTTGTGTTTTAAGTTATGAATATGTGTTTTCCCTAGAGCTGATAAAGTTGATTTTCTGTGTTTCAGGAATTTCATAACTTTTCTGGTCTGCCGTACTGAACTATATTTTGCCGTTTTACAACGGACTTGTAATATCTTTCTTAATGATACTTCTGTCAATTCATGTAGGATCAGTTGGGTGGAGAGGTGAATACCTGTGCTTATATCAACATTTTGGTTCAATTTGCCATCTATTTAATTTATTATAACAGAACAATTTTTTATGTAAATTAATCTATCATTGCTGCTAAGTTGCTTCAGTCGTGTCTGACTCTGTGCAACCCCTTAGATGGCAGCCCACCAGGCTCCCCCATTCCTGGGATTCTCCAGGCAAGAACACTGGAGTAGGTATCTATCACTGAAACATGTATATTATCATATGTGAAACAGATCGCCAATCCAGGTTTGATGCATGAGACAAGGTTCTCAGGGCTGGTGCACTGGGATGACCCTGACGGATGGGATGGGGAGGGAGGTAGGAGGGGGGTTCCGGATGGGGAACACATGAAAAAAAAAATTGTAGGAACTTTAGAAAATACATCTTACCAAATGATAGTAATTTAAAAAAATCTATAATCAAGCCACTGTAAGAAACCATGTGTGGTTTATTTTTACCTTGTGGATACTGTAAATTTGTTTGACATCACTGTCTATCCTGGTTTGATCTTAACTTTCTCTGTTTCTTTGCTTTCCTTTTCTTATTTCTTAGAAATGCATTTCTTCATGCCGTGTGCATGCTAAGTCACTTCAACAGTGTCCGACTCTTGGTGATCTCATGGACTGTAGCCCGCCAGTCTCCTCTGTCCATGGGATTCTCCAGCCAAGCATACTGGAGTGGGTTGCTGTGCCCTCCTCCAGGGGATTTTCCCAACCCCAGGATCCAACCCAAATCTCTTATGTCTCACCTGCATTGGCAGGCAGGTTCTTTACCACTAGCGTCACTTGGGAATCCATATATTGTTAGCTATTTCCATGACTCTTCCTTGTGAGAAAGTCCATAGGGCTTGGTCCAGCATTCAACTCACTGTTGCTATGGATACCGTGAGCCTCCAGTCTCATTCCTCTCCCTTGGTATTCTTGGCACAATGAACTTACGGATTTACTGAGTCTCTTATGCATTGCTGCTTTCTCTGCTTGGAGTCCTGCTCTTCTGGTCACATGTCTAATCCCTCCTAGTGCGTTAGGGCTGGACTTACCTTTCACTTACCTGGAAGCCCACCCTACCCCCACCCCCACCCCAGTCTTCTAGGCTGGACACTGCGGCTGGTGTGTGTGTCCCCCCAGCCCCTGGGCACACCATTGCAGCACTCATTATATTGTGAGTACCTGGATTTACAAGTAGATTGTAAATTTGCTAAAGGCAAGAGCTGGATCTTATTTATCTGTATTATTATTAACAGTTCCTTGTTGAGTAGGTAATATATGCATATTGGATAGCTGGATAAATGTATGAATAAAAGAAGAATAAATACATGACTGAATGGAATTGTGCACCATCAGAAATTCTTCTTAGAGTAAAATTGGTTACAAATAAATAGAAGACTAGTATTTTCCTTCACTTCATGTAATGCTCATTCTGTGCTGTTGTTATAGGATGTCTGCAGACAGAAATATAAGTGCTGCTGGAAACCTGTGCCAGATACTGCCATCCCCTGGTGCTTCTTCCCCAGGAACTGGGGCTATGAAGTCAGTAATTGGGTTAAAAATACAAGCACGGGTGAGCACTGCTCTAATGTTGCCCCCGGGGATCACTTTATATGGACCAGATAAGTTAACTGCAAAATAAAGACCAAATACTTCTCTCTCCTTCCCTGACCTCTAGTGTCTGCTGCCTGGTTGAGAAAGTTGCCATCACCATCTCTGTTTGGATATGACATAATCGACACCCTCTTCACAGCTGAACATCAGACATCCAATCGTTTCCATTTTAAGGTTAGCTTGATAGTTATCACTGAAGACATCTCTGCAGAGAGTGGAGCCTCCATGCTGGGTTCAGATCATTCTCCTTTATAAGCTCTGGAGGCAGGAGGTGCCTTTGATTCTCTCTGCAGGAATCTCCTCATAGGATGGGCAGACTGATGTTTATTTGATGGGGGACTTGTGATTTTTTTATTTCCTTTTCAAATCAAGAAACCCAGGGTCAAGAATTAGAAGCTATCATTACTGGGGCTTATTTGAGAGTGAAAATTTTTGTAGAAGCTCTAAAAGGAAGTGATCTTTCTGTTTTCCGTCTGACAGATCACTGATTTCAATAACATGCGCTATGAAGTCCCCCATGAAAATGTTAAGCTCTTTGATGGGAATGCTGATGCTTCCAGTTTGAGCTATCATCTAGAAGTCACTCACAAACCCTTCAGCATCAAAATAATGAGGACCAGCAACAAAAGAGTCTTGTGAGCTTTCCAACCTTCTTTGTATACCTTTGAATATACATCCCAGTGAGTGGCATTCATTCTGACTTAATTGCAGGTAGTTGAAGAGATGAATATGACTTGGGAAAATGTTTGAACCTCAAAACTGTCAAAGCTTTTACTGTAAATCATTAACACTGGTAGTCTGTCATGATCGCAGAACAAAGAATACTGAAATGTAATGTGCTCATTTGCTCAGTTATGTAAATACCCTTGTGATTCATGTATATTTTAAAAGTGGTAACGTTACTCTTTTAGATTACCATTTACACTGGAACTCAACTTCACTATTTATCATTCCAAAGTATTATTTCCTGAGAAACTTACCAATAAGCACCTAACAGCCGCTTAAACTTAAACCAGAAATTGTAGTGGAGAAAATATAAGGATAATAACGTCAGTGAAATCTATGCAATCCTGTCACACGTGAATTACCACTCAGCTGTGTGATCCTAGGCAAATTACCTCACCTCCTCAGTCTCTGTTTCCTTGGAATCAAAACAGCCCACTGTTGCTGTGTGTGCTGAGATGCTATTTATAAAGCATCCAGAGTGACGCCTGGCAGGATGCTGATGGAAGTAGATGGATGGGGTCGCATTGAATAGCTGGCCTCATATCTCCAGGGCTGTGCTCCTTGAGAATCAAAGAATCAGAGATACCCTAGAAGGGTCTTCAAAGGTAGCATACAAGCAGATGATAGTAACACCTGAAACACCTGTTCCCTGAGTGGACAGGTAGGGAAGCAGAGAGATTGCTGGCACAGAGAGCTGTTGGTTGACTCCCGCTCTTACTCCATGGCTCTTTCTCCAGGTTGGACACCAGCATTGGGCCCCTCCAGTTTGCCCAGCAGTTCCTGCAGCTCTCCATGCGACTGCCCAGTGCCAACGTGTACGGGCTGGGCGAACATGTGCATCAGCAGTACCGCCACAACATGACCTGGAAGACCTGGCCCATCTTCACCCGGGACGCCACCCCTACTGAGGTGAGGCTCCCGGCCTCCCGCCGATGGCTCACAGCAAGCAATGCCTGCTCTTCTTTCCAGAAAGTAACCTACAGAGTAAAGTAGACCATCAAGTAATGTAACCTACGAGGTTACATTGATATTTTGCCCAATTTATATAGATCTGTTTGTGTTGAAGAATATTTGTTCATAAGGCTTATAAACTCACAATCAGTAATACTGAGTTTTGAAAAGCATCTCACTTTTAAAGGAAAATATATTTTTTTATGAGAAAGTTTTCTTATTTATTTATGGCTGCGCTACATGTGGGATGTGGGATCTTAGTTTCCCCACCAGGGGTTGAACCTGTACTCCTGCAATGGAAGCTTGGAATCTTAACCACTGGACTGCCAGGGAAGTCCTAAAGGAAAATATAATTTAATGATTATATTATAGCCTATTATAATTTAATGATTATATTATATTTTTGCAGAAAAAACATCTGCAAAATACCTTTGTCTTGAGTAACTGAGTAGTGTCTAGGGAAAAGCTTCAGCAGGGGCCATTCTCAGCAGAACTTTGTAGACTAAAAAAAAAAAATGCCTCTTTTGGCTGCTTTGTTCTGCTGATTGATGTGTATTCCAGAGACAGTGAGGTTGGCATCACCTGGGAGCTTGTTAGAAATGCAGAACCTCAGGCCATAGCGCAGACCTACGAATCAGAACCTGCATTTCAACAAGATCCACAAGTGAATCACATGCATATTAAAATGGGAGAAAAGCTGGTTTAGAGCAGTAACTTATTTGTAGTACAGAAGTCCTTCCTCCATCCCTCTCTTCCTTCCTTTCTCCTCCCTCTCTCCCCTTCCCTTTCTTTTCTCTTTTTTATCTTCCCTCATCCCCTCCACCTCTCCTTCTTTCTTTTTAATATTTTTAAAAACATAACCTGTTTTCTCTCCAAGTGAAGCTTCCCTGATGGCTCAATTGGTAAAGAGTCTGCCTGCAATGTGGGAAATCCGGGTTCGATCCCTGGGTGGGGAAGATCCCCTGGAGAAGGAAATGGCAACCCACTCCAGTATTCTTGCCTGGAGAATCCCATGGACAGAGGAGCCTGGTGGGCTGCAGTCCATGGGGTCACAAAGAGTCGGACAAGACTGAGTGACTAACACTTTCACTTTCTTTCTATCCAAATGCCGGTGTCATGAGTCTTCCTGGCTATAATTTCAAAACCAGCCTAATTTTGCATAGGCCTGCTGGCCTTCTGTCCTTTGCATATCATGCTCACTCTCTTTCTCCTCATCTCCTGAAATTTACTCTGATCAGTTCTGTACCAGGGGCTAAGTTTGCAACATCATACCAGGAGCTTTCATAAAGCTTTCTGTATGTTATAATCTCAATATCTTCTATTCTTACAGCACTTATATTTATACACAGTCTCTCTTTTTATATCAGTGCTCATCATAGCCTTGTGAGAGATTCAATACCTTTTTTAAAATTTTAAACTTTTGTATGTTATTTATAGAAAATTTGGAAAATAGTTAGGCATAAGGAAGAAATTCAAAATTGCTCATCATATTCTCTTCTTCTGCCAGCATTTTATTGTGTGTCGTTGCCAATATTTCCCAGTTAAAAAATAATTTGATGTTGGTTGTTGTTCAGTTGCTCAGTCATGTTCTGCTCTTTGAGATCCCATGGACTGCAGCATACCAGGCTTCCATGTCCTTCACCAGGCTTCCCTCCTTCACCATCTCCTGGAGTTTGCTCAAACTCATTCCCGTTGAGTCAGTGATGCCATCCAACCATCTCATCCTCTGTCATCCCCTTCTCCTCCTGCCTTTTATCTTTCCCAACATCAGTGTCTTTTCTAATGAGTCAGCTCTTTGCATCAGGTGGCCAAAGTATTAGAGTTTTAGCTTTAGTATCAGCCCTTCCAATGAATATTCAGGTTGATTTGCTGGAGATATAATTTATACCATGATATTTATCTGTTTAGTGTACAGTTTAATAATTAATAATTTAAAATATTTATAATTTAATAATTTTAGTTTCAGTGTACAATTTAATAATTTACTGAGTTGTGCAACCATCATCGTAATCCAGTTTCAGAATATATTCATTACCCCAGTAGGATCCCTCCTTCTCTTTTAGATTTAATCCCATCCCTACCCCAGTTGCCTACTCCAGACCCAGTCACTAGTCTGCTTTTTGTCTGGATAGATTTGACTTTTTTGGATATTTTACATGAATAGAATTGTGTAATATATAGTCTTTTTGTGTCTGTTCTTTTCACTTACCATAGCGCTTATGAGGTTGCTGAGACTTCCCAGGTGGTCCAGTGGTTAGGACTCTGCATTTCCATGGCAGGGGGCACAAGTTCAATCCCTGGTTGAGGAACTAAGATCCCACATGCTGCACAATGTGGTCAAATAAATAAAATATAAAATAAAATAAAATTGTTTCAGAAAATCAGTTTGGCCTGGCTCAGCCAAAAAGAAAACAACCAAAAAAAAAAATCATTTATGAGGTTGACACTTGTATCATGAATCAGTATTTCAGTTCTTATTTATTACTAATAGCATTCCATTGGATGGATATACCATATTTTGTCTATCCATTTGCCTGTTGATGTTACCATTTCAAAACCTTTTTGGTACAGTACTAAACTACATCAAATGTTTACAGAGCATCTATTGTGCATGGCTTTTGATTTTATTTTAGGATGAATAAAAATGTTTTCAACAGGCACTACCATTATTTCTTTTTATTTTTGTTGTCAGGGCATGATCAATCTATATGGAGCTCACACATTCTTCTTGTGCCTAGAAGATGCCAGCGGCTTCTCTTTCGGGGTTTTTCTGATGAACAGTAACGCCATGGGTAGGAAACATCTCTTTCTCTTGGCAGCGATATGTCTTGGAATGCTGCTTTTATAAAAATGGTTTTCATAGTGAGATCACTGTTTAAAGTTGAAGTTATTACTATATTGGACCTACAATATATTTCTATAGAAACTGAAACTCAAACATAGATTAACCTGTTTACAAATCCAGTTCAAGCTGGAAGCTATTTTCATTGAAAACTGCTTCAGTGTTCTCTATTGATGCAATGTTATCCATAATATTTTATAGGTAATAGACTCCATTGATAGACAGCTTCCAAAGATACCTGTAGATTTCAATGTTAAACCATGCTGTCTGTCTGTAGACAGCAAGGCTGTGTTTTGTAGGGTTTCTCATAGCACACTCCACCTCCCTCCAGTTTCTGGACTAATGGTGCTAGAATAAGAGTACATTTTTATTTTTTAACTGTAAACTCATCTAATAAGGTTTTAAAAAATTTCCTTCAGGCTAAATCACTCACAGATCCCAGGCATTTGTATTTTTATATGGTCAGATTAAAACAGATTTTGTCCTTCTTTCTCTTAAAAAATAAATTCTTCATTAGTATTTTTTTTACTCATTTAATATTTTGATATTTTGATGAACTGAATATTTTGATGAACTGATGAATTGATATTTTGATGAGCTGAATATTCTGATGAACTGATGAATGATATTTTGATGATGACTATTTTGATGAACTGAAGAGCCTCTTGATGAAAGAGGAGAGTGAAAAATCTGGCTTAAAACTCAGCATTCAAAAAACGAAGATCGTGGCATCCAGTCCCATCACTTCATGGCAAATAGACGGGGAAACAATGGAAACAGTGACAGACTTTATTTTCTTGGACTTCAAAAGCACTGCAGATGGTGACTGCAGCCATGAAATTAAAAGACACGTGCTCCTTGGAAGAAAACCTATGACAAACCTAGATAGCATATTAAATAATAAAGATATTATTTTGCCAACAAAGGTCCATCTAGTCAAGGCTATGGTTTTTCCAGTAGTCATGTATGGATGTGAGAGTTGGACTATAAAGAAAGCTGAACCCTGAAAAATTGATGCTTTGAACTGTGGTGTTAGAGAAGACTCTTGAGAGTCCCTTGGACTGCAAGGATATCCAACCAGTCTATCCCAAAGGAAATCAGTCCTGCATATTCATTGGAAGGACTGATGCTGAAGCTGAAACTCCAATACTTTGGCCACCTGATGCAAGGAACTGACTCAATGGAAAAGACCCTGCTGCTGGGAAAGATTGAAGGCAGGAAGAGAAGGGGACAACAGAGGATGAGATGGTTGGATGGTATCACTGACTCAATGGACGTGAGTTTGAGTAGGCTCCAGGAATTGGTGATGGACAGGGAAGCCTGGCATGCAGCAGTCCTTGGGGTCGCAAAGAGTTGTGAGACTGAGTGGCTGAACTGAACTGAACTGAATATTTTGATAAACTTTAGCAATCATCCAAAGAAAAGAACATGTGTGATTTTCAACTCTTTAAAAATGAGATTGAGCCTGTTTTAGATAACTCAGGCATTCATATTCCAGAGATGGGTATATTTCCAACTATAATATTCTAAGAACTCTTATCTTACTGCTTTCAGAGGTCACCCTTCAGCCCGCTCCTGCCGTCACTTACCGCACAATCGGGGGTATTCTTGACTTCTATGTGTTCCTGGGAAATACTCCAGAACAAGTGGTTCAGGAATACCTGGAGGTATGGGCTTGGTGTTTAAATAATTAGAAGGTTGCATGGAGTTGGACACAACTGCAGCAACATAGCATGCCCACATGCACGCACAATCATTATTTATCGCTGTTATCTCATACATTCATTATAAATTAACAAGAGAACAATTAAAATTGTGAGTGAATTATGGATTCCGAATGCTGGGACTGCGAGTCTTTCATTAGCTGGAAACATGTTTGTTTGTTTGGCTGTACCAGATCTTAGTTGTGTAATGTGGAATCTAGTTCCCTGACCAGGGGTTGAACCTGGGTCTTCTGCATTGGAAACTCAGCGTCTTAGTCATGGGATCACTGGGAAAGTCCCAGCTGTTCATTTATTTTGATGCACATTTATTGAGTGCCTTCTATATGCTGAAGAGGCACTGTGCAAGGCTTGAGAAATGCAAAACTAAGTTAGATGCCATCCTATTCCTGTTTTCAAGGAGCTCATAGTCCATCTTTGTATGATGAATAATACCAAAGATTAACATCTAAGGCCACACATCAGCAAAATCTATTCATTCATTCAACAAATAAAAAGAATTAGTGAAAAGAAACTATGTAAAAGGAACTGTACTACTTATTTCCGGTTCAAACTTTAGGGCAGGAAGGAACTTTAGACACCATTTAGCCTAAACTTTCTATGCTACGGACTTCCCTGGTGGCTCAGAGGTTAAAGCGTCTGCCTCCAATGTGGGAGACCTAGGTTCGATCCCTGGGTCGGGAAGATCCCCTGGAGAAGGAAATGGCAAACCACTCCAGTATTCTTGCCTGGAGAATCCCATGGACGGAGGAGCCTGATAGGCTACAGTCCATGGGGTCGCAAAGAGTCGGACACGACTGAGCGACTTCCCCTTCCTTCCCTTCTACGCTACAGACGAAAAGCATCAGGTACAGAAAAATGAAGTGATTTGTTCAAGATGGCAAAGTTTATAATAACATAGGAGAAATATAACAAAGCCTGAAATAGTAGTAATAGGAAGCACCTTATAATTAGTGCTACTAATAAGATGCAAATACACTGCATGGGGACTCAGAGACGTGAGAGAATCTCCCTCCCGAGGCGACTCTCATAAGGAAGGACAAGGCAGTGGCTCTCAGGGAAGATTTAAGACAGGGCTGTATGTGAGATCTTCTCAGAATGTTGGCTTGAGCAACTTATAGAATTGGATTTTAAACATAGTCCATTATTTCTTCATCCATCCCATTCAATATTAATCCTGATGCTTTATGCTTAGCACTTATCACTGTCTGAAATTAGACACTGATGTGAGAGCAGGAATCACTTTTGCTGTATGCCACTATATCCCAAGTGCCTTGTCAATCCTTTGCCACAATATCAACACTTAGACTGAGTGAATGAATGTTGCTTCTTTCTTTCCCCCAATATAATATTGTGATTCAAGCATTACCTGCAAATCCCACTGTTTTCTGATGTTGCTGTTGTCAGGAATACATTTAGGTAGTTAAGTGAGCTGTAGAATTTTGCAAATTGCCCTAGGAGGTTACTCTTGGCTTCAACATTTTTAGATCTGAGAACTTAAGAGAAAATGAAGTGAAGGCAGTATTTTCTGTGTCAGACGTGGTGCTACAGTGTGTATTGTAAATGCTTAGACACTTCTTTATCTTTTCAGCTTGTTGGACGACCATTCTTGCCTCCCTACTGGAGTCTTGGCTTCCAGCTTAGTCGCAGGAATTACGGTGGCATCGATGGATTGAAAAATGTTGTAAACCGAACTCGTGAAGCAGAGATCCCATATGTAAGTTGGAACTTCTCTTATCAACTTAGAAGAACTTCATTTGTTTTGGAGAATGTAGTATGTTGGAGAAAAATAGCACCTGGAATCCAAGAGCCTATCAACAAAGCCCCAGTAGACCTCCATCGACTCAGGCACCCATGACTTTGGGAAATGTCACTTAACCCCTTCACATTTCAATCTTCTCATTAAGAATAACACCTACTTCTCATAGGATGGTATGCAAACACAAAACATACACATGCATGAGTTTGGTTAATTAAAGCTCTATGCCTTTGTTAATTATCTTTGTTAATTATTACTCTCACAGTTTTAGGGCAAGAAGACCAATTTCTCCTCTTGTCATCTATTCTAGTTCCATGTTTAGGCTCCAAGTTAGAACATGTTTATAGCATTACTAATAACTCATTCAAACACACTTTAAAGAGAATTTGTTTTATGTCAAGCATCCAAGTTCTCAAGTTACAAGGATGAACAAGATCCAGTTCCTACTTCAAGTTCTTCTCAATTCCTTATGGCATGCTTCTATTAGTATGAAAAGGTAAACCTGCAATCTAAGAGTGCCGGTATCTTTCAGAAACGATTTCTTTACTTCTAGAATATAGCCAAGTCTAGACAGTTCTGGGATCATTAAGAACTATGGCTTCACTTTTAATCATCAAGAACCAGAGCTATAATATCTTCCATCAGCATGATCCTATTTCTCAGTTCTAATTGGCCAGCACTGTCTTATAGGATGTCCAGTACTCTGACATAGACTACATGGATGAAAAGAAGGATTTCACTATTGATGGAGTGGCTTTCCATGGTCTCTCAGATTTTGCCAACGAGTTACATAAAAATGGACTGAAATATGTAATTATTATGGTATGTTCAAACTCTTATTCTGTTGCCTAATTTTTCCTTTCAAAGTGGAAAAATTTACTAAACAGTACTTATTATTATATTCACTTATTAGAATCCTGGCATCTTAAATAACTCTGACTACCAGCCTTATGTGAATGGAAGCAGAAAGAGAGTGTGGATCTTGGGGGACAAAGGCTTTGTTGTTGGGCAGGTAATTTCTCAAGAAAATTGGAGTAATTACGATCATTTTGGGAAGTTTGTACTTTTGGTATGAAGATGAGTAGGTAGAAAGCAAGTTACAGTATCATTACTGTTTTCATAACTTTAGTGTTTTATTATTACTTTTAGACCAGTAGATGGAATAATAGAATGGTTAAAATTCTGAAGGATTTTTTAGTTGAAATATATTACATATATTAATAACATTATTTAAGTTTCAAGTATATAACATGTTGATTTGATCCACTCATATAGTGTGATGTGACTGCTGTTGTAGTAATAATTAGTACTTCTATCACTTCATATATTATGATTTCTTTATTGTGGTGGAAAAACAAATACCCTGACTCTCCAATACTACAGATAATTGAGAAAAAATATTTTTTAAGATTTATTTGTTTATTCCATTTTTTGGCTGTGGTGAGTCTTTGTAGATTTGCACGGACTTTAGTTGGAGTGAGTTGGGGCTACTCTTTGTTGCGATGTGACTTCCACTGACCACCAAATAACATGAATCATTTGATCTACGATGTTGGCGGAGGAAGTCATAGTGGGGGTGGCTGGGGTTCATTATAAAGGCATTCAGTTAGAATAAAGTTTGCTGGCCCTGCTTTGGGTGGAATGTGGCTACAACTGACTTCTTTGCCACATGTCTGTCTCCTGAGGCCCAAAATGGTCCCTAATTATGATCTACTGTCATCCCCTAGAATGAAGGACCAGGAGTTCAGTCCATTTAAAGGAAGAACTTCAAGCTCTTGAGTTTTAAGAAGCCTCTGCATTATAAATATATATAAATTGCATACATTATATTACTTGAGCATAAAATTGTCCCTAAACTACAATCTATACATTTGCTGGGGAAATGAGCAAGAAAGTATGCACAAAAGCTTATATCCCATAAATTCATAATTTACAATACTTTGGCTGTGGCTGTACCTTTGTGCTATTTGTAGAAAATGTTAAAAGCTACACTTGGATAGGAATAGATAGGAAGAGAAGATAGGGTGAGAAATAATTGGGCCTGAGTAAGAAGCATGAAATTCATTTAATCACTTAAAAAAGATTGCTTATACGCTGAAACCAATGTATTATTTAGAAATATCATTATTCAAAGTAGATTTTAGATTACCTTTATTAAAAACACATTGAAGAAATTTAATCATTCTCTTCTAAAATATTGTCTAGTTAGATTTCCAGTATTTTAAACAGTTTTTTCCCAATTGGCCCAACATAATGAAATTTTACCTTTTTTTTACATAGGAAAAAGATATTTGATGGCTTCTTATCTATTTAATGAATTCTTTTTCCTTTTCTTTTTTCTTTCTTTGGCTCCTTGCTCCTATTTTACTATTAAATTTTAGGAAGAGAGTCACAAATTTTGATTCTTAAGTTATAAGATGCATGGGGCTTCTTGTAGAAGAAATGGTAGCCAGCAATAAATCCAAAGTGAACCATCAAACAGACTAATTGCCACAGCCTTCTTTCTCCTCTAGGCATATCCTGGTTGGACAGTTTTTCCTGATTTTACTAATCCAGCTTGTACTGAGTGGTGGAAAGAGCAGTTCAGTGAATTTTATAATACTCTGGAGTTTGATGGAGTGTGGATTGTAAGTTGTTATTTCAGGATCAAACTTATTTTGGGAACAGATATTCCAAATTGTGAGATAAACTTTGACTCTGATTTGTAATAAAATAGTTTGCTTGACACAGTGGTATTTAAAATCCTTTTACTTAATGCTGAATTTATATGCAGTAAGTTAGACTCCTCAAAGCTCTGGGAAGTTTAATTCTGGATCTGCCACTCACTGGTTATTTCTTTTTGAGAAAGTCCTTTGTTTTCTCATAGCTTCAGCTTTTACCTCCATTAACTGTATTTTAACTTAAAAATACTGTTTTATGAGAAGCTATTAATATGATTATTATTGTCACACTGATTCATTAAAATTTAAAATTAATTATTAGAGAATTATTTCATGAGCATCTTTTATTTTTAGGTGGGGATAGCTGGTGGGGATATTTCTTTGAAATTTAAAAAATTAACTGTTTAGTAAAATCAGGCATCACCTACTTTTAATCCATATTTAAAGAAGTGGATAGAAAATTTGGGGCTTCTAATTCAGTAAGCATTACTCAACAGCTAACTGTGCATCAGTAACATTTTCCATTTTGTGTATTTTGTGTCTTTGTAGGAAATGGATGAAGTATCTAGCTTTCTACAAGGTTCTGATCAAGAGTGTGAAGTAAACAACTTCAACTTTCCTCCTTTCAAACCTCGTAAGTTTCTACTTGTTTCCTAGTGATGGAGGGATGCTGCTGCTACTGCTAAGTCGCTTCAGTCGTGTCCGACTCTGTGCGACCCCATAGACAGCAGCCCACCAGGCTCCTCCACCCATGGGATTTTCCAGGCAAGAGTACTGGAGTGGGGTGCCATTGCCTTCTCCGGATGGAGGAATGAGACGTGTTTAAACAACCTCGATAGTACTCGGTGTGGCCAGGAGCAATCTACTTGCCAGTTCAAGGGACTCCCCATCCAAACACCCTGACCACTCTGACCACTCTTCTGCTGGAGACCTTGCTTCATTGTTCGGTCTCTGATTACCTTTTCGTTGCCATAATCCAAGGGCAAGCACATGGTGGAAGCCATACCTCCTGTAGTTGTAGAGTTTTACATACTTCTACCCTGTTCACTGTCTCCAAACCCTTCATACAAGTGGTTCAATGTTAAACTTTATAATCAGAGAATATCAGAATACATTAAGGTACCAACTACCTGCCATTAAAGTAAATCTTTATTTTGTTAACTTTTCTTTTTTAAAACATTTTTATTTGTGTACTTATTTTTGGCTGTGCTGGGTCTTCATGATGCATGCGGGTTTTCTCTAGTTGTGGAGAGCAGAGGCTACTCTCTAGTTGTGGTGCACGGGCTTTTCATTGCCGTTGTTACCCTTCTTGCAGAACACAGGCTCTATGAGCTCAGGCTCAGTAGTGTGGCGTGCTGGGCTTAGTTGCCCCATTGCATGTGGGATCTTCTTGGACTAGGGACTGAATCCTTGTCTCCTACATTGGCAGACAGATTCTTTACCATTGAGCTACCAGGAAAGCCTTTTTTTAAAAAAAAGCTCATTAGCAACAGTTTAAAGTATGATTCCTTTTAGGTCCTTCCTATTTTTAAGGCCTGTTTCTACTGAGTTTTCCAAACCCTGATTTTGAAAGAGTGTAAGTGTGTGAAAGAGAAAGAGGAAGAGGGAGAAACAGTGTATGATAGATTACGCTGGAATCTGGAAACAAGTGAACATCTCAGTGGATAAACACAGTTTACTCACATAATACTCTAGTGTGGGACGTGTGACTCTCATCCAGCAATGATTCAGGGATCTAGTTACTTCCACAGTCTGTTCTCCCATCTCAGGGTCCTTTGCTTCTAGCTTTCTGGGTGAAAGAGAGGGTAGAGGGGTTCTTATGGACACTCCTGGAAGTGGGGTGTATTTAATAAGCTCACATTCCTTTGGCCAGACTCCAATAACATAGTCTCAGCTTAACGTCAATGAAAGTGTGAAATATTCTCCCAGGAAGAGAACACAGACTTGCTGAGCCTCTGGCCAGCTTCTGCCAGTTTATTCTGATTTGTCCACTTCATGTGCACCCTTGGACCAAGGTTAGCCGTTTCTTTAGTCCCTTTTGGACACTGCAGGAGTGGAGAATTTTTCAGGCAGAGTCCTGACTTTCAACCTTTTAGCTTTTTGTAAAATCTACTGTTTGCTTCTCTCGCTTATTCTTTTCTCTTAATTAAAATATTTTGTTAGCCATGCTGGGTCTCGTTGCTGTTCTCGGGCTTTCTCTAGGTGCGGTGAGTGGGGTCTACTCTAGATTGCCATTCACGGGTATCTCATTGTGGTGGCTTCTCTCGTTGCAGAGCAGGGGCTCCAGGCAGGTGGGCTTCAGTAGTTGTAAGTGTGGGTGCAATAGTTGTGGCGTACAGGCTTGGTTGCCGCACTGAGTGAGGTCTCCCCAGGCCAGGGATCAAACCTGTGTCCTCTGCGTTGGCAGGCAGATTCTGGACCACCGGGAAGTCCCACTTCTCGCTCTTAATCTTCATCCTATTCTGCTCAGTCTATGTTCCCTCAATTTTTTTTTCCCACTCTGAATCAGCTTATCATGTTTCCCTTTTAATCTCTTAATTTTTTTCTTGGCCAAAACTGAGTGTTTTCCTCTACAGAAAATGGCAATCCTATCACCTTCTACTTGCTTCTGTTGAGCACCCCATTCTCTACCTGCTGGTGCTTAGTCTCCCGATGTGTAAAGAACCAGCTGCTTTGTCTCGTAGCTGGTTTGCTTCTTGCATTTTCAGGACTGGACAGTATACATTAGCATGATAAGATTTAGATAAATTAACATTGACCCTGGAAAAATTTTAGTGTCGTTTCTTATAATTGAAGTCATCGTGAATCTCATTCCACGATCTGAATTGTGCCAGGAACAGAATTTTCGTTATTTCTGAAAAAAAACTTTCTGAAACTGTGCCTCATACTGAGGTCCTACGTGCAGGCAAGGCTTCATGAAAGAGGGTCCCCAGTCATTGGCCTTCAAGGAGAAGGGAAAAGAAGCAGGTGCATAAATTAGGAGTTTGGAATTAGCAGATACAAATTACTATGTATAAAATACATAGCCAACAAAGTCCTACTGAACAGCACAGGGAGTTAGATTCAATATCTTTTAATAAACCATAATGGAAAGGAATATATATATACATATATATATAACTGGATCACTTTGCTGTATACCAGAAATGAATACAAAATCATAAATCAGCTATATTCAATAAAAGCTAATAAATAAAAAGAAAAAAGGCAGAAAATATTGAGCATCTTAGGCATGAGAAAGGGAAAATACAGAAATAGTAGTGGTTTCTAGAGGCAAGATCTGAATTCTTATTCATGAAACCACTCAAATATCTTATCTCATTTTTAAAAAAAAATCTAACTCGGGTGTGAATATCTACAATATAAAAGTGAAAATGTTCACTACACTCATACCTGTTCTCTATTCTTCTTGACAAAATACATGTCGATAAACACAAGTGCTTTGTTTATATTTAAACTCAGATGAACCATTGCTCTGAACATGTTTTCTCACTTGCCTAAGTAGCATTCTTTGTGAGCTCATGGAAATGCAAATTAATTCTAATGATCTAGCTCAGGGTAGGCCCCAGGTGTGTGTGCTCAGTCGTGTCTGACTCTGTGACCCCATGGACTGTAGCCCACCAGGCTCCTCTGTCCATGGGATTCTCTAGGCAAGGATACTGGAGTGGGTTGCCATTTCCTACTCCGGCGAATCTTCCTGACCCAGAGATCGAACCCACATCTCTGGTGTCTCCGGCATTGGCAGGCAGGTTCTTTAGCACCAAGCCACCTGGGAAGCCCAGGCCAAAGGTAGGAAGTGGCATTTAGGATATTTAAAATCTGGAAAGGATTTTGTCAGGTGGAGACTGTCAGGGAAGGTCAGTAACCAGGAAGCAAGCGATTGGGTAATTCTTTTGTTACAGTTGGTGGACAGGGATGTGCCTCACAGATGGGTGTTTTCCCACAGGAGTTCTGGACCACTTGCTTTTTGCAAGAACCCTCTGCATGGACACAGAGTTTCAAGCAGGCCTTCACTATGATGTCCACAGCTTGTACGGCTACACCATGGCAAGAGCCACAGACTCGTAAGCATAGGTTTTCCTCCTAATTCCAGATTTGGGGAGGTGGGAGGTGAAGGGTTTCTCTTGTCTCTCATCACTGTATATTTCAAATATTTTTGTGGTTATAGGCATATAGAAACTCAGATCTTACAGGATATTTAAGAGGTTTTCCTCATAATCCCAGGTTTTCATGCAGGATTATTTTTGATTGGCTTCATTATTTTAAAGATTGGCTTCATTATTTCAGGAACTTCATTATTTTGAAGATACTCTAAGGCAATAACATACAAGGTATTTAGAGGTCCCAGTTGGACATTACTTGCTTGGGTCGTATTACTCTATGTATTAAGATCACCACATTTGGGCTGCCTGATTCAGCCAATAAAAATACAGGCTACTCAGTTAAATCTGCACTTGTTGTTGTTATTGTTCAGTTGCTCAGTCTTTTCTGACTCTTTGTGACCCCATGGGCTACAGCACACCAGGCTTCCCTGTCCTTCACCATCTCCCAGACTTTGCTCAGACTCATGTCCATTGAGTCGGTGATGCCATCCAGCCATATCATCCTCTGTCATTCCCTTCTCCTCTTGCCCTCAATCTTTCCCAACATCAGAGTCTTCTCCAGTGAGTTGGCTCTTCACATCAGGTGGCCAAAGTATTGGAGCTTCAGCTTCAGCATCAGTCCTTTCAGTGAATATTCAGGGTTGATTTCCTTTAGGATTGACTGCAAAGGATTCTCAGTAGTCTTCTCCAGCACCACAGTTCAAAAGTATCAATTCTTCAGTGCTCAGCCTTCTTTATGGTCCAGCTCTTACATCCAAACATGACTACTAGAAAAACCATAGGTTTACAATATGCTTAATGTGCCAAAATCTTATTATTTTTTGATATTCTTTTTTTTTCTTGCTGGACTGTCAGTTTTTAAGATTAAAGGTGCCCATGTATCCCTAGTGTACAAACTAAAAACATACTTGTTGAATGAATAAATGCTGGGCCTGAGGAAGAGAAGGTCAGGGTGGGCCCCTCAGAGACCTAATTCTAGAGGCAGAGTATGTGTTGATTTTTTCTTCCAGCACCATTTTGCCATCATGACTTTTTATTAATGTTGAATCATCCAGATCAGAGTAGATCGTTGTCTAGTAAATGAAAAGTGTTTATTTTAATGAAAGACAAGCTTCAAGAAGGACACACATTTCTGATTTTCTGTCTTGTCTTTTCTGGCTTCATTTTCTCTTTCTCTACCTTTCATGAGAAATAAACTAGATGAATAAGACTCAGTTTCCCCATCTTTGAAATGAGAGACTTGGATCAATGTTTTCTGTAGCAGCAGTAGTGTTAGTCACTCAATCGTGACCGACTCTTTGCGACCTCATGGACTGTAGCCCACCAGGCTCCTCTGTCCAAAGGATTCTCCAGGCAAGAATACTGGAGGGGGTTGCCATTTCCTCCTCCAGGAGATCTTCTAGACCCAGGGATTGAATCAAAGTCTTCTGAACTTCAGGCAGATTCTTTATTTACTGTCTGAGCCACCAGGGAAGCCCATAGTCCCTTCCTATAGGCCCTTCCTTTTTTATCTGTACACTTAGATGCTCCAGTCTAAGGATGGAAGGTAAGAGGGAGAGGGGATAAATGGCCAGGGCAAAAAGGAAGAGTAAGGAAGGGTAGTAGGAAGGAAAGAGACTTTAAATTGCATTATTGTTAGTGTCTCCATGTGACAAAGTGCTTTAACATCATGATGGGATTGATTAAAACATTCTACTAGCTATGGTTGAGAGTTAAAAGGTAACTATGACTGAGTAAGGAGTAAGCACACTTCTAACTTCCCTAGGTCAGGCAGAATGACCTAAATTTCAAGAGAACTGTGGAAATAACCATAACTTAGCCTTCAGGTGGGGGGCAGAGATGGCTGAAAAACAAATGGGATCTGGGGATCAGGAGAACTTAAGTCTTGTGGCTTCCCTGGTGGCTCAGATGGTAAAGAATCTGTGTGCAGTGCAGGAGACCCGGGTTCCATCCCTGAATTGGGAAGATCCCCTGGAAAAGGGATTGGCTACCCACTCCAGTATTCTTGCCCGGAGAATTCCATGGACAGAGGAGCCTGGTGGGCTACAGTCCATGGGGTCGCAAAGAGTAGGATGGAACTAAGCGACTGACTTTGACTTTCACACTAAGTCTTAGATCTAATGAGTATTTGGCTCCATCTTAGCTGGCAGTCCAGTCTGGGGAAAGTGGTTACTGATGTACCCAAAGGAGGAAATTCACTTCCATCTAGGCTGAAAGCAGAAGACCAGATTCTCTCAGAGATCAGAACCTGACCATAAATAGATCAAACATGAATGGTGGGAAAGAGGAATGAAAGGATCTCTGAATAAGACTTTATCTCTGAGCTGGGAAAAAACAGTTATCTCCTCTATGTTACCGTAACGACCCAGCTCTAAGTAAACTGTGACTACAGATAATGTCATCCCTGTTTGAGTTTCACTCTATAAAGCTAAATGTGTTTCTTCCATGACTGATGACTGCAGAAGGCAATAATCCCTCTGACCAACAGCAATAAGGGCAAAGGGTCTGCCAGTCTAGATCAAAAGAGAGACAAGGACGAGAGTTGAAGAGTGTGTCCTCTCCTCCAACCTACTCCCATCTTTTGGTCATTGAATTGTCAGAATAGAGCACGTCTTTTTCATGAACCAGCCTCCTAATTCAGAATTTTCCCCCTTTTGTCATTATAAGTCACTCTGTGTGTATAGACTCTCCATAAAATCCTTGGGAATGTGAAGTAAGGAAGCATTGGTGGTTGTGTTGGTGTCTATAAGGAATTACCTGATGCCTGGTGTCAACTTTTTCTCAGACCATGTATTGAAAGGAAAGATGAAAGAACTGGCCTGCAAAGAGCTAGCAGCAATTGTGTTACTATCAAGTGTTATTGTCTTGTAGTTGTATTATTGTTCAATTCTGGAGTCTAAAGGAAAGTGTGAACAAAGAAAGATGGCAAGGGCCTTTTAGTAAAGCACCTACATAAGAAAGTGTGCAGAATAGAAGCTAAGAAAATAGCCTACATCTAACAAAAATATAAATATTTTCCTTGTATTACATATAAAACATGTAATAACATATTACATATCAAATAAAACTATATAGAAAAGACAGCAAAGGAATTAAAAATAGAATTCAGAGATAATAGCTTCAGGATTCAGGGTAGGATAATATATAGTTAATAATATTATTAATAATATTAACTATATGCAATTATCTTTCTGAATTCTGTTTTTAATTCCTTTGCTCTCTTTTCTATATAGTTTTATTTGATATGTAATATTTTATGTGTAATACAAGGAAAATACTTTATATTTTAGTTGTTTTTAACTTTATAAAGAGTGCCATATATCATCTTTGACATTTCACTTGCATTTTTTATTCTCATTTCAATTATTATTTTGCATAGATTACAAATTTCTCATATTGGACATTGCTAATAATAAGTTGTGAAGCTTCAGAGGAACCACGTGCTTGGAGCCCAGCCAGTGTACACACTCTCTTCTTGGGCCAGCAGTGGGTACAGGGTTCCAGCCTGCGCTGGTGTTGTGCTGAGCAGGATTACTGATGGGCAGCAAGGCATGGAACCAAGGAACACTGAAGAAACCTTGTCTAGAGGGAGAAGATAGGGCCAAGAACCCAAGACATGGTTCCAGGGTAGTTTTGACCCAAAAGGCGGAGCACAACAAGTTCCAACAAGATAGAGAAAACATGATCAAGAGGATAGGAGCTTAGAGAAATTCCTTGATGGGGGGGTGGTCTATAGAGGTTTGTATTGTCATGTGAGACTGAAACTTTATCCAGAAGAGAGAAAGAAGCTCTTAAATATGCTAAACTAGTTTGCTTTCCTGATTTCTGACCCTTTGGTGTTTTTTCTGAGTTTGATTGGAAAGCCTGTTACTGCCCTGGGGGTAGGTGAGTCCTAGTCATTCCAGCTCACTTGACTGTATTCCTTTTCAGAGCCATGGAGAATATCTTCCCCAATAAGAGACGCTTCATCTTGTCACGTTCTACTTTTGCGGGATCTGGCAAATTTGCTGCTCATTGGTTGGGGGAAAATGCAGCCAGATGGGACGATCTCCGATGGTCCATCCCTGGTATCCTGGAGTTCAACCTATTTGGTATCCCCATGGTGAGTTCCATTCTGAAACAAGGAACTTTCACCCTTTGTCCTTTGACATTGTTTCATCACCAGACTTTGAGGGTGTCTGAAAACCAAGGAGCATGTATTTCACTGTGATATGTATCGGGAAAATCAATTTTTTTGGCTGTGCTGCCTCTTATTGTTGTGTATGGGCTTTCTCTAGTTGCCCTGAGCAGAGGCTACTCTCTAGGTGTGGTCCGTGGGCTTCTCATCGTGGTGGTTTCTTGTTGCAGAGCACAGATGCTGGGCCCTCAGGCTTCAGTAGTTGTGGCTCTCAGGCTCTAGCGCTGTGGCTCAATAGTTGTGGCGCACAGGCCTAATTGCTCACGGCCTTTGGGATCTTCCTGGACCAGGGAGCAAACCCATGTCCCCTGCATTGGCAGGCAGATTCTTAACCACTAGACCACCAGGGAAGCCTGGGAAAACCAATTTTTATGTGCCTTGTGAGCTGTCTTCTGAAGGTAAGATGGTAAACGTAACACATATTAGTATCACAGAAAATACCATCAGCAGAGGATCTGTAAATGCCAAACCTTGAAAGTGAAAGCTGAATGTTGAGGAAGAGCCCTTAATAAGACAGTTTTCTTCTTGTCAGTAGATTTGCCACTCATACTTGTTTCTTTCTCCCATTTGGCTGGAGCCAAATGGGACTTCCTTATGCATGGAAGGATGGAAATAAGAGATGCTATTTTTCCTTATCATATAGGTACCCAGTCAATGCTCTCTGCTCTCTCACTGACCGTGTGCTTGTGTGTGTGCTAATTCTCCAGGTAGGTGCCAACATCTGTGGTTATACAGAGAATGTCACAGAGGAGCTCTGCAGACGGTGGATGCAGCTGGGAGCATTTTATCCACTGTCGAGGAATCACAATGGGCCTGGGTTCAGGGTAAGGTTCCAAGAGAAATGATGGTGACTTCTTGAATTTTATGATTTACTTATACTCAAAGAGAGATTGAAGAAAATCCTACAGGGTGGCCCTACATGCAGAGGCAGAATAGATAAGCCTTGGGCGATAGGCTTCAAAAGCAGGATGTGGGGATAAAGGTATGTGGGGAATAGAGTGTATATAACTAAATGGATCCATTGCTGGAAACCCACCAGCAAGGTGAGAAGCATTGTAAAAGTGTCCGTGGTGCTGCTATTGCTTCTGTTGTTGGTTGTTGTTTTGTCTCTAAGTCTTGTCTGACTCTCTTGCGACCCCATAGGTTGTAGCCCTCCAGGCTCCTCTGTCCATGGGATTTCCCAGGCAAGAAGACTGGAGTGGGTTGCCATTTCCTTCTCCAGGGGATTTTCCAGACCCAGGGATCGAACCCACATCTCCTACACTGGCCTTCGGATTCTTTACCACTGAGCCACCAGGGAAGCCCCATTGCTTTTGCTACTACCTTATATAAGTTGAGACAGAGTCCACTGGGTTTTTCTTCAGTTAATACCAGGGAAACTCCTCCAAGATAAGGGAGACTGGGGAGGAAGGATTTAGGGAGGGACAGGCCAGGGACTTGAACTTTGTTTCACCTCGTTACACATTCTGTCTTTCTATGAATGGTTTGTGAGACCATCCCCACTGCTTCTCATGACTCATCATGCTTTTACCCTCTTCTATATAACCTCTTATTTTTGATGGACAAGAATAGCTGTAGGTTCAAAGTCCCCTTTTTAAAAATATATTAAATTTTATTATATGTTGCTAGATTGTTTTCTGGAATTACTGTAAAATTGACATTTCACTTAGTAGTGTATCTCCTTTCCCCCTACATTCCATTTTTTTTAAAGGTGGGGTACAGTTGATTTACAATGTGGTATTAGTTTCAGGTGCCCAGCAAAGTGGATCTATTATACATATTCGTATATCCACTCTTTCTAGATTCTTTTCCCACATAGGTCATTAAAGAGTATTGAGTAGAGTTCCCCTGCGTATACAGGAGGTCTTTACTAGTTATCTGTTTCATATACAGTATTGTGTATATGTCAGTTCCAATCTCCCAGCTTATCCCTGCCCCCACCCCTTCCCCTCTCATAATCATAAGTTTGTTTTCTACGTCTATGACTCTATTTCTCTTTTGTAAATGCATTGTCTGGTACCATTTGCTTCGAATCTACATATAAGCAATATCATATATTTGTCTTTCTCTTTCTGATGCATTTCACTCCCTGTGACAATCCCTAGGTCCATCCATGTTGCTGCAAATGGCATTATTTCATTTTGCTCTATTTCATGGCTGAGTAATATTCCACTGTATATGTACCACATCTTTATCCATTCCTCTGTCGATGGACATTTACTCCAAGTCCCCCTTAAGGAGATGTCTTTGGTGATGCTAGGGATGAGTAAGGTGGGATGCTGTTTCTTTTAATGACCTCACCCACAATTGAAATGTTTCATTTGAGTGGTTTAGCTCTTAATAGACTAATTAGAGTAACTTATTGATGGTCATTTTTGTTTCAGTTCTTGATTTTATCCCATGACATGTCTCTAACCTGGGAAAGACTCACAGCCAAGTATTTTATCCCTGGGCTTTCCTAGTTATTGGTGACCTAGAGAGAGATAAACTATTTCTGGACGTCTAAGCAAGGGGCTGGGAGCAGGTAGGGTGGGCTCACTTTCTGAAGAGATGGCCTGGAAGCACTTAATACAGACAAGTGCACTCAGATCACTTAGGTTTTTGGGTTCCAGGGCCTTTTTCCTTTCCTCTCAACTAGTGCTATTCAATAGAATAATAATGAGAGCCATACATCTAAGTTTAAGTGTAAATTTTTTAAAAATGAGAAGAAATGGGATCAATTATTCTTAATATATTTTATATAACTCAATATATCCCTAACATTATAATTTCAATCTGGGTTTGACACATAATATTAATGAGGTATTTTATATTCTTTATTTTTTCTACTAAGCCTTCAAATTTAAGTGTGCATTTTACACTTGACAGTGCATATCAATTAAGATGCTAACATTTCAGTAGTTGGAGTAAAGTGTAATCCTACCAAAATAATAATGTTTAATTGAAAAAATATTCTATGTTGATTCCATTTTTAGGTTTATATTTAAATGGATTAAAATAAAATAAAACGAAAAGTTCTATTCCTCAGTCTTACTAACCACATCTCAAGTGTGGAGTAGCCTCATGTACCATGTAGCCACCATAATGGATGGTGCAGCTCTGGACTTTCTCTGTTGGAAACCAAAGTGATGGAGGCTATGGAGTGTTATTTTCTTTGATGTTTGGCCTCAGGATTTTTATGAGTCTCACACTGGGGCCACTGAGTGGTCTCATGGAATAGTGCTATGCAGAAGGGGTGAAATGGGCATCTTAGGGATAAAAGAAAAAATCTAAACAATTTTCTCTAAAATTATTCCAGAAATAGAATACAAGATGACTGATCTAAATATGGCATGCATATCTTTCACATCTTTCCAATTATAGTGAAAATGAACATAACAACTGCTCATCATTAACGGAAAATTTATGTTTCTGTGAAGCAAATTAGATTTTCCATGTAAAAGGTTTTTTTTTTTTCTGTCTATTCTTGAATAAAATCTACTAGGGGCTTCCCAGGTGGCTCAATGGTAAAGAATTAGCCTGCTCAGCAGGAGACATGGGTTCAATCCCTGGGTCTGGAAGATCCCTGGAGAAGGAAATGGCCACCCACTCCATTGTTCTTGCCTGAGAAATCCCATGGACAGGAGCCTGGCAGGCTACAGTCCGTGGGGTCGCAAAGAGTTGGACATCAGTTAGTGACTAAAAGACAACAATATCTACTAAAAGCTGTACTTGTGATTTTTTTTTTTGCACATTGTATATTGAAGAACAAATAGAGGTCACTGTCTTTGGAATAGAGAAAATAAAACATATTTTGATGGTGAAAACATTACAGACAAAACCAGCCATAAGTTTTAAAATTGCAAATTTCTGAAACTGTAAGGAAAGGGAAAGAAGGATTCCTCATCATGGTGGTAGGCAGTGTGGCTTAAGGCCACTGGTTTCAGATAGTATTTTAGTAGGAGTGGCTCAGATGGCAAAGAATCTACCTGCAATGTGGCTGACCTGGGTTTGATCCCTGGGTTGGGAAGATCTTCTGGAAAAGAGAATGGCAATCCACTCCAGTATTCTTGCCCGAAGAATTCCGTGGACTGATTAGCCTGGCAGGCTATAGTCCATGGGGTCACAAAGAGTCAGACATGACTGAGCAACTACACTTTCACTTATCACAACTTTATTGCATTATATGCCAAATGAAGTATTATCAGAAACCTTAATAAATAACATACATTGGAGCAACAGCTTTAGGGGAGCAGGGCCCACAATAGCCCCTTTATCTCCATGGCCATTTCTGGGGGCCTCCCAATTACCCTGAGGCTGCAGATGCGTCATAGACTGGCAGATGTATCAAATTTCAACTCTGCCACTTGCTTTCAACTTGACATTGGGGAAGTCATGTAGTCTTTGATACTATTTTCCCATCTATAAAATGAAGAAGGAGAACCAAGATCCTTGCAGTTCTAGAAACACTTTGACATCCTCCGAATTGGGAAATGTTTTCACTTGAGAAATCTTCTTATCCCAAGAGAACCTCAGAGATCTGATGGAAACATTTAGTAATTGCTTACCTTTCCTTCTAGGACCAGGATCCTGCTGCCTTCAGTGAGAACAACGCTATGCTGCTGGAATCCTCCAGATACTATCTGAACATCCGCTACACCCTGCTGCCCTATCTCTACACCCTTTTCTACCGAGCTCATACCCTGGGGGAGACCGTAGCAAGGCCCCTCGTCCACGAGTAAGCTTCCTGACCTGCAAAGACTCCCTTTCAGATCATAACGTCACTTACCTTGCTAGTAGCAACAAGGTTAGTTAGGACCCTGCTGCCATACCATGTGCGGCTGTTCTGTATTCAGGCTTTACCTGCCTTCTCTGTTTTCCAGGTTCTACCAGGACCCAGCCACCTGGGAGGTGCACGAGCAATTCCTCTGGGGGCCTGGACTCCTCATCACGCCTGTTTTATATGAAGTGTGTTTATAATCTAAACAATGGGGTAGAATCTCCCACTTGTTCTCGTGGATCTACAGCTGAATAAGCTGGGTCCTGAGTGTCTGTGTTTAGAGATAAATCTGAATACAAATAGGAAGGAGAGAGCATGAAAATTTGGAAATTAGAAAAATAGTAATTATTGATCTCATTCTCAATTTGCCAAGCAAAACAATCTCCATTTTGCAAATTACCTTAAAGCTTGTTTCCTTAAGCATGTGGCCTTGGTACTGATGAGGGCTTTGAATACCTGGGAGTTCAGGCTGATCATCTGTCTGTGCTTCCTGTTCACCAGAGGGCATGTGTTTATTAAAGTCGGAGTGGGGGAAGAGAAGAGGTGGGGAGAGGAGTGTGGAAGGAGAGAGGGGTGGTGCTGGGTAAGGGGAGGGTGTTACTCTGGAGTCCCTGTAGGAAGGACCAAGTAGAATCAAGGGCAGGGGTGAGTAGGGAAGGGTAGGAGAGGGGTCAGGATAATGCTGATCTGTTTATAAACATGAGAGATGGCCAATGCACTCAAGTCAAAGGCCCTTGGAGCTGACGTTTTAGCCCCAGCATCTCATGGTAGGTCCTGCTAGCTGGAAAGTAGTCCTCCTGCAAAGCTCTCCTGAGGGCCTACCTGCTTCATTCTCCTCCTATCAGATTACACAAGGGACTCAGGGAATACACTTTCTCTGCTTTTCTCAGCAGTCTCCAAGCAAAACAATCTTCATTTCTAGGAACAGTTCTGTTTTGGTTAATCTGCCCAGTTTTTCTGAGGATCTATATTTTACTTGTAGGATGTATGATCCCAACTATCTCTCAGGAGTGTTGCGATGAGCACGTGCCATCAAGGGTGAGGGTGTTGTATAAACTGTAAAGGGTTGTGCCAATGTTGCTCACCATTATGTTTCCCCAGGGTTTGAACTATGCAAGGGCATACATACCAGACGCCATCTGGTACGACTATGAAACGGTGAGTGAGGCAGTAGTCTTGGGCGCGTGGGGTAGGCTAATAGAACAAGGTTTTACATTTAGTTGCTTACGGGTACGTTCCTGGGAAGAAGGCCTTTCCTGGGGTACAATGAAATAATTTGAATAACTAGAGTAGGTTTATGGAAATTTTCAGTAGATTTGACTAGCTATTCTGCAGCTATGTAGACTAGTAATGGGCCTTAGGTTGTGATGATCTACAGAATTAAAACCCGAGTGTGGTTTCACACACAGCATGGTGTAATATAAAGAAATAGGGCTAGAGTCTTGGCTCTGCTATTTCCTATGTGCCTTGGACAAATCACTTCACTTTGAGAGGTGCGGTGGTGGGGGGAGGGGGGTTCTCTGTTTTTCTCTTCTTTAAAATTAAGTAACCAAACTAGATAATTCCAACATCACTTGTATCCCAAACAACGTATTATCTGGTCTTTTTCCCTTTTGTTGGCTAGCGAATAGCCATAGAATGGAGGAAACAATTTGTGGAGATGCCCCTGCCAGGTGATAAGATAGGACTTCACCTCCGAGGGGGCTACATCTTTCCCACCCAGCAGCCAAACACGACCACAGAGGCCAGGTAAGTTCCTCACTCTTCTGACGGGGCAGAGTGTTATGGGAAAGAAAAATTGGAACTGAAAGTGGATCAACTAAGGGAAAATAGCTTCAGTAATTCATATTTCTCACTTCCTCTCATGGTCAGCCCAAAATTGGCATCTTCATTTAGCAGGGAATAAATGTAGCCTCGGTTCCTTTACATTCCCGTTGTCTTTCCTTGTAAATTGCATCAAACTGTGAGGATGGTCAAAATAATCACTCATGAGGATTCCCCAGGTCAGAAGGTGTCCTCAAGTAGATTCCCTTAGGCAGGAGACAATGCAAGTTAATAGGAGGTAAGCGAAGCCATATGAAAGTCAACATAGATTTAAAGTCTAGAGCCAGAAAATTTGGGTTCAAGCCTCAGCTCTGCTACATACAAGAAGTGTTACCATGGGCAACCTACTTTCTGTGTCTCTGCTCATCATTAGTAAACTGGAGATGATGGTAGTTCAACTTCTTAGAGTTATTAAGAGGCTCAGATGAAATACTAGAAATGATTTAAGGCATATAGGATGCTTAGAAGAGTGCCTTCCGCGTGGAAAGCATCCAATAAGTACTAATTTTTAGTATTATCACAAGTGCAGTTCTCAGCAGGGACTGCCTCCATTTACTGTTCTTCTTAAGCTCATTCACTACTCACCTCTGCTGTCTACCCACACCCTCCTTCCATGTTTTCAGACAGCATCAGTATCTACTTAATATCTGAGATTGACTCCAAAATGGTCTGTCCTTGGGGCATGAAGGGGGCTGGCTTAAGACCATTCTATCTTTTCTTCATTCTCTGAAACTGAGAATTGCTCTTTTACAGCCGGAAGAACTCTCTGGGACTCATCGTTGCCTTGGACTATAAGCGAGAAGCAGAGGGACAGCTGTACTGGGATGATGGTGTCTCTAAAGGTAGACTTCCTTATGGTACCATCACGGCGCTTCTCAGTGACAGCTCATCTTGGCAGACTGCCCAGTATAGCACGAGCTTTGTTATCACTGATGCTTATTTCTATAGCTTAGAATCAATGCATTCTCAAAGTTCCAGTAGCCAAACACATAATTAAAATAGACTTCAAATGAGCAACTTGTGTGTTATTGACTCTACCAAAGCAAAAGATATTACTGGATTTAGTTTATTCCTTTCTCTGGATGTCATTATTAATGCCAGAATAATACATTACGTTAATGTGTATATGTGCTCAGTTGTGTCTGATTCTTTGTGACCCCATGGCTTGTAGCCCACCAGGCTCCCCTGTCCATAGAATTTCCTAGGCAAGAATACTGGCACAGGTTGCCATTTCCTACTCCAGGGGATCTTCCTGACTCAGGGATCAAACCTGCAGCTCTGGTGTCTCCTGCATTGGCAGGCAGAATTTTTACCACTAGCGCCACCTTGGAAGCTATCATTTATTAACAGATTGTAAAATATTGCCTTGGTTGCTATTGAGAAGCAAGTAGCTTATTTGTGTGGTGATTTTTTCACATATAAGTACCTCACATAAGCTTTGGGTCTCATTATATAAAAATCTGTCCTACATAGAATTAGCATTTATTAATAGCTCTTGGCTATTTATTATTGGGCTATGTGCAGGGCCTAAACTTTCCAGGTGGCTTAGTGGGTAAAGATCCCACCTACAAATGCAGGAGATATAAGTGACGCAGATGTGATCCCTGGGTCGAGAAGATCCCCTGGAGGAGGGCATGGCAACCCACTCCAGTATTCTTACCCAGAGTATCCCCATGGACAGAGGAGCCTGGAGGGCTACAATCCACAGGGTCACAAAGAGTCAGACACGACTGAAATGACTTAGCACACAAGACAGCCATTGCCCTTGAGGAAGTCCTGGTCCAGAGAGAGGGAGGGCATGTAGATAACTACAAATGCAAGTCAAAATGTTTTTTTTTTTTTAATTACATGTTTATTTATTGTATTATTTATTTTTGGCTGTGCTGGGTCGTCATTGCTGTGTGGGCTTTTTCTCTTGTGGCAAACGAGGGCTACTGTCTAGTTGTGGTGCACGGGCTTCTCATGGCGGCGGCTTCTCTTGTGTGGAGCACAGGCTCTAGGGCATGCAGGCTTCAGTGGTTGTGGCTCCCAGGCTCTAGAGCACAGGCTCAGCAGTTGTGGTGCAAGGTCTTAGTTGCCCCGTGGCATGTGGGATCTTCCGGGACCAAGAATCGAACCCGGATCTCCTGCACTGGCAAGCAGATTCTTTACCACTGAGCCACCAGGGAAGCCCCCAAAATGCTTTAAATGCCAACAAAATGGTTCCACCTATGCCGTGGAGTTCAGAGGAGAGAGTAGTTGCTGGCGATTGAAGTGGTCCAGGAGACCTCTGTGGAGTCTGCAAAAAAACAGGTAGAACTTGGGTGAGCAGAGCTAGTTGGCAGAGGCGTTCCCAGTGGAGAGAAGAGGATGCCCAACTGTTCTGCTTCCTGTAGTAACTGTCCCTCCTCTGTCTTTCTCTTTCAGATGCTGTAACTGAAAATCATTATATTCTGTATAATTTTTCCGTCACCGCTGTAAGTACTGTTTTGGGGGAACCCACAGTGCGTGCTCTTTTCTGTGACTGCTTTTTTGAGTTTGGGGTTTTCTGGAGTTGCTTGCTTTTGTGGACAGTGCCTCATTGCCACAGTCCCAGAAAGGATTAGCATTAAAATGAAAAATTTTAATCTGTTAGAAACATAAACCAATAGAAAATCAGCATGAGTTTGGTGAAGAAGTTGTCTGTTTTTCTGGAAAAAAAAAAATCATTGCTTTTGAGTTTTATATGATGAGTCTGGGCTTCCAAGATGTGTCCTTACTTGAGAGGGTACAAGTGGGTGGGGTGTGGATGGGGGGTGATGAGGTATGTAGAGCCTTTTTGAAGTTGTTCCATCAAAGAACTTCCTTTCTAACCCCTAAAGCTTGGCCTTGGGCACAGGTATTAAGTGGTGGTTTTGAGAGATTGGGAGATGCAGTGCATTACTTGCCTGATGTCTGCTTCCCAAGGGGACTAGGAGGAAGAATGGCAGTGAGGCTGGAAGGGGGTGGGAGAACCCTGAATTGGTTTTCTTAGATGTCTGTTTGTGCACGGGCAGAAATTTCTTGTGTGGGACTCTCTCCCTTATTTCTTCTTTCTTTTAAATTCATATTGCCTTTTATTTTTTAAATGTTTATTTATTTGGCTGCATTTAGCCCTAGTTGCCACGCATGGGCTTAGTTGCTCCATGGCATGTGGGATCTTAGTTCCCTGACCAGGAATCGAGCCCACATCCCTTGCGTTGCAAAGCAGATTCTTAATCACTGGACCACCAGGGAAGTCCCAAGTGCTGAGTCACTCAATCCTGTCTGACTCTTTGCGACCCCATGGACTGTAGCCCACCAGACTCCTCTGTCCATGGGGATTCTCCAGACGAGAATACTGGAGTGGGTTGCCATGCCCTCCTCCAGGGGATCTTCCCAACTCAGGGATCGAACCCAGGTCTCCTGCATTGCAGGTGGATTCTTTACCATCAGGGAATTCTTTACGTGTATTTTGAGATAACATTGGCACAAGGTGAGTCATCCCAGGCCATAAAATGATTGACACGAATCTTGAAGAAAGTCAGGTTTTCAAGCAAATACATAGTCTCATTAACATAGCTTAAGAGAACATTTGCATGACTAAAACATACTGGTTTGTCAAGTTGGTTCTGAGTCTTAGGCGAACCAACTTGAAGAAAGACACAGTATAGGGTAAATACATAGTTCATTAACATAGCTTAAGAAAAACATTTCCATAAGAAAAATGCATTGGTTAGCTCAAGGTTTTTTGGTGTCTAGTATAATTGAGTTAATTTTTTTAGATTAAATTTAAAAGAAAATTTTGGGCCACACTGCAGGGCTTGTGGGGCTTTAGTTCCCTGATCAGGGCCTGAATCCAGGCCATTACTGTGAAAACGCCAAGTCCTAACCACTAGACCACCAGGGAACTCCCAATTTTGAGTTAATTTTTATATAAGACATGAGGTTTAGGTTGAATTTCACATTTTGCCTATGGATGGCCAATGGCTCCAGCATCATCTGTTGAAAGGGCTGTCCTTTCTCCATTACATTTTTTTTGTAAAAAATCATTTGGACATGTATCTGTGGGACACTTAATTTTTTTAAACATCAAAGTGTCCCTTTTTTTCTTCAGTCATTGGTTCTACCTTCTTTGTCATAGCTAAACTTTGTCACTTTTGAATTGTGGTTCCCTGGATAGGTTTTCTACATTATCTGGACTTTAGGCTCCTCACCTGAAGGATGGGGATCATTAGAGCCTCAACCTCATAGTTTGCTGTGAGAACTGAATGAGATGATACATGTAAAATGCTTAGCACAGGGTCTGGCACACAGTGAACATTCATAAATTTTAGCTACCATCATTATCATTAAAAGAAAAAATAATTATTTGGGCATTATTTTGTATGTGTATGAATGTTTATATCTTTGCATGCCTATGGGTCTCTTTTTTTATGTGTGTCATCTTGTCTGTTTGAGAATTCCACGGTGTCAGCAACATGTTTTCTGAGTAATAGAATCAATAAAGAACCAGTAAACTAAAACAAGTACATAATATTACTAAAAGATTACTTAAAGACTGTTATGAGTCTCACTTGAAAAATTCCCTGGGGGTGATCACCTGGAACCATATAGAACCTCAGAGGTAAAGGATCTCTTGGGATCTCAGAAAGATATGGAATGGTATTTGGACACAATCAGAATGAGATATACCTGATCTCTAAACTGACTTCTTTTCCCTGCAGAACCGTCTACAGGCAACAGTTATACATGATAATTATACGGACCCTGACAAACTCATATTTACAGATATCACAATCTTGGGAATGGACAAGGAACCTACTAATTTTACTGTCTTCCTTAATAATGCTGCCACCTCCATTTCAAACGTTGTCTACACAGAATCAACAAAGGTGGGATATTGTTCCTTGCTGCGGTGCCCCTGGCAACAGCCCTCGCCTGAGCTTCTGACAGCCAGCTTGTTCTTGCTCTGTTGACTTTGGGCGGGCACAGAGACAACTGGCTTGCTGGGGAACCATGGGGAGAATGTAGAAGGAGAAATCTGTGCATGCTCGATATGGACGCTGGAGCTTTGCTTGCATTGGGACTCTGAGGCAGGCCGGAGGAGTTGATACCCTTGAAGAAGGTAGTTCTTCTCTGTGCTATTTAAAAGTAGATGTGCTAATGTCAGATGTGATAGAGAAAATATGATTCAATACATTGGCCTAGTCCTGGAGAACATTGACACCTGTGTTCTCTCACTTACATTGAGGACTTATCTTTGAGACCTAGTTGCTATTTTTCCTTCCTGTTCTAAACTATTTTTATACCATCGCAGAAAATGAGAATTTAATCAAACACAAAGAGTAATCTGCTTTTGTTCTTAAGGAATGTTTCCCTTGCGAGATAATCTCTCAAAAAGAAAAGTCCCAATCGTTAGTTAATATTTCAAGCACTGGGAAATTCACTGTTCCTTAGGGCAGCCCTCTTTTTAATTTAATTTTTATTTTTTAAACCTTCTTTTGGCCACACGATGTAGCATGCGTGATCTTAGTTCCCTGATGGGGGATTGAACCCTTGTCCCCTGTATAGGGAGTGCAGAATCTAACCACTGTACCACCAGGGAAGTCCCTGCTCCCTTCCACTTTGACAACACATATAGAAAAGGACAAGAGCTTACTTTTTAGGGTTAGGCAGAATAGGGTTCTAATCCTAGCTCTGCTGAGCCCTAGCTGTGAGATCTTGAGCAAAACAGTAAACCTCTCTGAACCTCAGTGTTCTGATTTGTAAAACTGAGATAGTCGTATTATTCATAGCATAGGATTGCTTTACAGGACTCATAGAGATAATGCATATGAAGTGGTTATTACAGTGCTTGACAGACTCAGTAAAGTTTAGCTCTGGTCATTACTGCCATTGTTAGTAAAATGTCTGAGCACCGTACCCAGGGAGCAATGAATCTGAAATGCCCGCCCTGCCTGTGATCTGTGTTCCTTAACATGACTGAAGCTCTTTCCATTAAATATCCCACATTGGCTCCATGAGATCAGAAAGGTCTGGAGGAATTCACATTCATTTTCCTGACAGAGAGGTCGAAAGACCCAGAGGAGAAAAAAGAGGATTATGAATTTCCCACATCAAAGCGGTGTTTGTCCAAGGGCTGGTTTCCCCGGCCTGCTTGACCGACTGACTGCTTGACCACCAGAGAAGGACATTATCCAGGCAGCCACACCTCATCTCGTGTGTCATCATGGCTTCCCCTTTCTCTTTTCTCAGGTGGTGAACATCACTGACCTCGAGGGACTGGTACTGGGACAACCATTCTCCATTCAGTGGGATCTTCCGGTCAGTGACTTGCAGAAGTTCAACTGCTTTCCTGAGCAGCCCGCTGTCTCCGAGGAGAGCTGCAGGGAGCGGGGGTGCCTTTGGGAGGTAAGGATCAGCAGCAGACTGCCCCAGTGAACAGGAAGCTGTAAAAAGTGTCCCACGGGTAATTGGGCACCCAGGAAACACTTTCCAAATGTTGATAGATTAAACCATAATCATCCTCAGGAAGCAAATGATGCTATGGCAACTGATGAGGTGTTTTTATCAGTCGCATGTGATAGGCGATCAGTGTTTCAATCAGCGATCTGAATAAGGATCAACTCACTGACCTACAATCACAGCATTTCAAATCACACTTTGTTCTGAACATGGCTATAAAGCAGTGGGAATGCACTGAGTATGTTAAGTGATTTTTTTCCCCCATCTATTGGAGAGTACAAGCAGGAAGATAAGGTAATGCTGTTTCTCTCCCTTTGAGAAATAGAGAGAATGAAGGCCAGAGAAAATCAGTGATTTCCTCGAGATCACAATAAGGGACAGTAAGGACATGGGGGAGCAGAGCCCTGCCTTAGGACTCAGTCTGCAGATAGGTCTCCTGCTGGCCCTTCACCATTAGGTGAGGCCAGTGTGTGTGTGTGTGTGTTTATTTTCTTTATTTTTATTTGTTTACTTGGTTGTGCTGGGTCTTAGTTGTGGCATGTGGGACCTTTAGCTGTGGCATGTGGGATCAGTTTCTCCGACCAGGGATCGAACCCAGGCCCCCTGCATTTGGTGCTCGGCATCTTAGCCACTGGACTACCAAGAAAGTCCCTGTGTATGTTTAAATGGATATATTCATTTGCTAGGGCTGCCATAGCCAAGTACCACAAACTGGGTGACTTAGAACAACAGACATTTATTATCTCAGCGTCTGGGAGCTCGAAGTCTGATATCAAACTGTCCACAAAGTTGGTGCTTTCTAGGGGCCAAGAGGGAAAATCTGTTTCGTGTCCCTTTGCTGGGTTCTGGTGGTTTGCTGGCAGTCTTCAGTGCTCCTTTGTTTGTACAAACATCACCCTGCTCTTCATCTTCACATGATATGCTCCCCAGGTGCGTGTCTGTGTCTCAGTTTCCCCGTTTACTAAGGACACTAGTCATATTGGCTAGCTCTGTCCCAACGACCTCATTCAACTTGATCACCTGCAAAGATCCTATTTCCAAACAAGGCACCAGGTACCTTATTTACAGGTACCAGGGGATGAGACTTACCATGTCTTTGGGGAATATAGCTCGACTTATAGCAATGGACATAGAGTGAGAGACTGAGTCTGGTTTAACCACCTTCTTCTGTAATTAGAGTCTCGAAGCGTGGTGTCAGAGGCTGACCTTGAAGTCCTCCTCTTGTTCCAGCCCACGACTGTTCCTGGGGTGCCCACCTGTTTCTATGACACCATCCCTAATTATGCTGCCAGCAACATTCAGTACTTGCCTACGGGCATCACCGTAGACCTCACCCACCTGATAGCCTCGAAAGCTGCACAAGCTACGGTGCCACCACCATCATCATGGGACAAGCTACCCCCACCTGCAGCCGCAGCAAAGGCCGCCTCTGCCTCTGACACTCTCTCTGCAACCATGGGCTTTCTCCGCCTGAGCGTGATCTACCACACAGAGAACATGCTGCAGTTCAAGGTAATCCTGTGTCTCCATGGTTGGAATTCTTAGCTTACAGCTCCGTGCAGTTGGAAGACATTGAAACATCTTTAATCCAAATCCCTCATTTTACAAGTGGGGCTGCTGAGGCCCCAAGAGGCGATGATCAGAAAGTTAGGAGAGAGTTGGGGTGGGATGTAACCTTAGATCCCTGGGGGTGGTAATTTCTTATAACAGTGAGTACTCTAAATCATGAACATCCTCAAAGAGTCCTTCCTTAGCACTGAGAAAAGTGTTTGCTGTGTGGTAAGTCATATAAGTGGCAAAAACCCACTTCTGACATCAGGGTTATTCCTCTAGCTGTGGTTCTTAAGCTTTAGCACCTGCACCTGTATCAGAATCACCTGCTGATCTTGTTAAAAGATGGCTGGCCTGACCCCCCCAGAGTTTCCAACCTGAGGATCTGCGCTGCTAGCAAGATTCCAGGTGGTGCTGATGCTGTAAGTTAAGGGGCCACTCTTGGAGACCTACTCAGCTCAGTTCAGTTGCTCAGTCGTGTCCAATTCTTTGTGACTCCATAGACAACAGCACGCCAGGCTTCCCCAACCATCACCAACTCCCGGAGCTTGCTCAAGCTCATGTCCATCGAGTCAGTGATGCCATCCAACCATCTTATCTTCTGTCATCCCCTTCTCCTGCCTTCAATCTTTCCTAGCATCAGGGTCTTTTCCAATGAGTCAGTTCTTCGAATCAGGTGGCCAAATTATTGGAGCTTCAGCTTTAGCATCAGTCCTTCCAGTGAATACTCAGGGTTGATCTGCTTTAGGATTGACTGGTTTGATCTCCTTGCAGTCCAAGGGACTCTCAAGAGTCTTCTCTCTGCTTGAATAGAAATGCAATCAGAATCATGGGTCTTCTTTGACTCATGTGGGGTCTTTTGTTGCAGTGCATGAACTCTCTAGTTGTGGTGCAGGGGCTTAGGTCCATGACCAAGGAAGGAACCCACACCCCCTGCATTGCAAGGCAGATTCTTAACCACTGGACCACCAGGGAAGTCCCCAGATGTTTTCTAATAACTATAGTTTAAAAAATATATTTGGAAAAAAAATTAATGAATATATTTTAGTGACATTTTATTTAACCAATATACTAAAATATTATCATTTCACCATGTAATCCAAATACAATGTAACCATACTAGGTCTTCAAAATTTGCTGTGTATTTTGTACTCATAGTGAGTCTCAATTCAGACAGCACACTGAAGTGTTTCATGGCCACATGTGGTGGGTACCTCCTTGGACAGGTCAGCTCGAGACATTGCTTTTCACACTTTAGTGTTGATGAGTCACCTCAGAGATCTTATGAAAATGAAGAGCCAGATTCAGAAAGTCTGGGGTGAGGCTGAGATTCTGTGGTCTTAACAAGTTCCTCGGTGATCCTGTTTAACATTGTGAAACATTGTGAAAGCTGCTTTTGGTCTGATGAACACAATATTGAGAAGAAAAGCTTTAGAGAAAATTTGTCTGAAACAGGAGGGAAGGGGACAGGGCACAAGAGAATAACAAAACCTGAGGACAGGACATAAACTGATTAGATCCAAATGGGTCCAAAATGGTGGACAAGTCAATTTCCACTAGACTTTGAGCCTCAATATAGGATCCTTGTAACACATCAGCAAGTTAAATGACACACCCACAGGCACCATGACAATTCTCAGCTGACTATAAAGGGCTGAAAAGTGGGCGGTGGCTCAATTCATGGAAATCCCTGCCCATTCCCTGAAATAGTTGGAATAATCCTCCCACTCATTAGCCTATGAAATTACCCAGCCCATAAAAACTAACCACCCTATATTTTGAGGTGGTTCTTGCCTTCTGAGGTGGCCCACGCTCTGTTTGTGAAGTGTGTTTAATAAATCCACTTCTTACCTATCAAGAAAAGAGACTTATCTGAAGTGTAAAAAGTGGACTAATAATATGATAAGGAAGTGGATGCTTGCTCATTCTGGCAATACTCCAGGGCCTCCAACAACACTTTCCGCTTCTCTCATTTTTCCCACAAATCAAATCTGTTAGATAGGTAGGAACAAGCAGTGGGTACAACAGAGCTATCTTAGGGACGGAAAAACTGCACAACATCTGGAAATTCCACCACGAAGAAGACCTCAGTGTCCATACGTAAATTCAATTCTCTAATTTCTAACATATACTCACATGCTCACACTGTATACACATTCATGTTCCCATACCACACCCTCACACACACACACACACACACACACACGTACATTCTATCCATGAGATTCTATACCCTTAAATCACAAATTTTTTAGAAGTGCCCTTGCTGGCTCTGAAAAGGTCTTACTGAGGCATTTTTGGAGTTCAGGCTCCATATTGGGCACAGTAGGTGGGTAGGCCTCACACCTGTTTGTTTCAGGATATTTGATGCCTCCTGATATGATTCAGACCAGCCAGAAAATATGGAAAATGAGTTGTATTTGATATAAGCTGGCACAAGGAATTGTAGGCCTGAGACTCCATGAAAAAGCTTCCTTCTCTCTTCTTGGCAGGTCTATGATCCCACTAATAAAAGGTACGAGGTCCCAGTGCCTCTGAACACCCCTGCCTCTCCAGTGGGCTCCCCTGGAAACCGCCTGTATGATGTCAAGATTCAGAACAATCCTTTCGGGATCCAGATTCGAAGAAAAAGCTCCAGCACTGTGATGTAAGCGCTCTTTATTTGGTTCTAGTTAGAGTGGTTCTAGATCTAATTACCGTGGCTCTCATGAATGCAAGTGAAATATTAGTTTTAGAGACTCTATGTCAATATGTTCAATGAAGAATGTATCTATTGCCCCTACTTTAATAAGGATTTTGTTTTCTATTAGTCCTTAACAAGAAAAATGAATCAACCAAAGGTTTACAAAAGCTAACTAAGTGGTGCTTGTTTTCAGAGAAAGGAAAATACATGTTCTATTCTTTGTTCCTGTTAAGTAGGACGGGAAACTCTATTTAATAAGTATGACATAACCCATGACAGAAATCAGTTCTATATACCCTCATTAAGAAATAATAACAGAAGAGTCAGGATAGAAGGACAAAGGTTACTGAGGAGGGCAAAATGGCTTCTTACATTCTTTGCTTCTATTGACACTCGAGATGCAAAGCCTTTTCACAGTGTTAAGCATGAAAGGAGCTATCATCTCTCATCCCTTGTCCTGCTGCTGAGTGGAATGGAGTGAAGGTCTGGATTTTGCCTGGGACTGAGGTTCCCCATCCATGTAGAAACTGTGACCTGGGTGCGCACGTGTGCTTTCAGCTCTCTCTGACTGTATGACTTTCTGTCTGTTCCCTTCTTTGGTAAGAAGTTCTTTGGCCAATCCAGAAAACCATTCTAAGAGTATCACATTTTCTACAGAAAAATGTGCTTCTATCTTATCCATTCATTCATGCATTTATTCAAGCTGATATGTTGGGCAAGGAGAAGTAGAAATACAGAGATGAGGGTGATGTGGTTCTTGCTGTCCAGGAACCCAGGACCCAGTAAAGGAATTCTCAACCTTGTAAAAGACAGATAACAAATAAACATGCCAACACAGAAACTTGGCAGTGAATTATGGCCATTGTTATGACCTGGGTTGTCTCACAGTATCTGAACATGGATCCAGATATTCAGCCGCTCAGGAGGCTTCAGAATCGACCCCCATGGAGCCCGTGTTTGCGCTGGCCTGTGCCCAGCTCTGAACCAAGGTCTTCTCTCGTGTTGCAGTTGGGACTCTCAGCTCCCTGGCTTCACCTTCAGTGACATGTTCCTTTCCATCTCCACACGGCTCCCCTCTCAGTACCTCTATGGCTTTGGGGAAACTCAGCACACAACTTTCAGAAGAAACATGAGCTGGCACACGTGGGGAATGTTTGCCCGAGATGAGCCACCAGCGGTAAGCACAGACTAAGATCATCAATATTTTTACTCTGTGTAAATTTAGTTTAATCCCTGTATGTTCTGCTCTCAGATGAAATACACCATATTTAAGGTTTTCCTTCCTTTCTGTCCCTAAACTACCTATTTATATATATTTCCTGTGGACTATGGATTTTATTTCCTAAACTTTTATTTAATATGTTCTACATGTTGGGCACACATAGAATGAGTCAGTGTCTTATTAAGACACTGTCTTTTTCTCCAGATGCTTATCAACTAGTAAAAGAGAGAAGAGAGAGAGGCAGAAACAATGGTAATGCAGTGTAACCAGTGCTACAATAGATTTGTATAGTAATAAACAAGGAAGGCATATGGGGAGAGGGCACTTAGGTTTTCACTTGGGATGGAAGGAAGGGTCAAGGAAGTCTTCACAAGAGACATGACATTGTACTGAATCTTCAATACTGCACAGGAGTTTGCTGTTTGGGTTATGATGTGAAAATGATTTCTTGGATTTTCTCTTCTTGATTACCCACCTGCTCTTCCCACAACTCTCCTAGTATAAGAAGAACTCCTATGGTGTCCATCCCTACTACATGGCACTGGAGGAGGATGGCAGTGCCCATGGAGTGCTTCTGCTGAACAGCAATGCCATGGGTAAGACAGACGCACAATCCCTGTGTACCACCAGAAACATCTGTGACTGCTTTTGGCGATCTGGAATATCAACAGAAATAAGGAAAGTCAAGGGCAAGGGAAATGAGACAGATAAACTCACCTACCATTCATTCATCTATTCAAGTTTTACTAAGAGCACTAGGCCAGGTATAAGGGGTCCAGTTTTCACTAAACGCAGTGCCTATCTTGTATGACTATTTTACTGTACACTTTAGCTCTTTTTCACAAAGTGATATAAGATGTTGAGACTGAGATTATGTTTGAGGTAGCTGAATATCCCTCTCTGATTCCACTGCATGGGAAATGGCTTATTAGAGGAGGTAGGCATTAAAATAAGAATGTAAGAAAGTGAAAATAGCAAAATTTAAGGTAGATTCCCTGACTGGGTGATTTATAGTTTTGGGGATACTCCTCACCTTCTTTTTTTTTTTTTTTTTAACAGATGTGACATTCCAGCCTACTCCTGCCCTGACATACCGCACCACAGGAGGCATTTTGGACTTTTATATGGTTTTGGGGCCAACCCCTGAGCTTGTAACTCAGCAATACACTGAGGTTGGAAGTTATTCTACCCATCAATATATCATCCAATGTTTGCTGGGTATTGCCATGTTCTTAGCACTGAGAAAGGCCATTTTTCCCCCCTTAAGGCCCTTAGATGTCCCTACTACATTATTGCTGTCTTTTTTGAAAGTCAGGATTTAGTGTTTAGGGGCTCTACAAGCATATTAATATCTCATACTTCTCTTAACTATTTGCCTTTCTGAGAATTTCAAATCAGTGATAATCACTGAGTTCTCAGGTTTCCTAGAGTGGATACTGTTTATAGAGAGACTTTCTATCATTCTGCATCTCTATGGTTAATCCATATTTATTTGACTTTCTTATTTTTCTTGAGTGAGGCCTCTTAGATGAGATATTTTCATAGAAGAGCTCAAGTTGCTTTAAGTATAAGCCAATCATCTTTTCTTTCCAAAGAAATTTCTTGAATCTATTTTTCTTTTTTATTTTAGTTGATTGGTCGGCCAGCAATGATTCCCTACTGGGCCTTGGGATTCCAGCTGAGTCGCTATGGATACCAGAATGATTATGAAATCTCCAGTTTGTATGATGCAATGATGGCTGCTCAGATTCCCTATGTATGATACCCTCATTCAGTCTGTGGTTTAATTAGTGGTGGGAATTTGTGGCTAAGTATAGATTGGAAAATCTTTATAGAAATTCATTCAAGTAGTGATGACTACTTCAGCATGAAGAAAATGTAGCTGTGGAGCTAGAAAACATTACCTCTTAAATTTATTTCAGGCAACTCTTTAAAATCAAGGGTTGCAAACTGAGAGTTGCATAAACCCTTCAGCAGTTTGAGGGATGCTTGGGGGATACTGTTCCTGCCTCTTGCCAGGAATATCCTGCAGTAGCTGTGGCTGGACTTTGAGGCATGACTTTTGGGACCTGAAAATCATCTCAAGATTATAACCATTTTAGGAAATTGTACTGTGGCTATTCTTGGAGAGGGTGAATATAAAAGGACAATATGAATGAAATCAGTTAATACTAAGCTTTCACTTTTTCTTAAACACACACATGCACATAAGCATATCCTACAACAAAAACCTACCCCCTAGATAAAGCCCTAGAAGTACAGTCATTTGCTGTCAACAGGCAGAAATCCATAAATAGCATGCTCTTTATCCTCTTGTGATGAGCAGTTTCTCATCACACAGTTGTTTTGCTCTCAAATCACCTCCTGAGGTTTTGGAGGACAATTAATGATTGGCAGCTGAGAATAAAATAAAGCATTACGATATTCTCATCAAAGATAATTTGAAACATTCATCCAGGCTTAATTTTTCTTTTTATAGACTGCTATTCTAGATACTTATTAAACGTAAATTAGAAAAGATGAGAAAATTAAAAGATTAAAAAAATCCATGGATTTACCTCACAGAGACAATTAATATTAATAATGTGTTGATTCATTCTTTCCGAGTTTTGGCTTATGAACAAATCTCTCCTCCCTCGAACAAGTTTTACTTAAAGTCTTAAGGCAATACAGGTGATTATCACTTTCAGGCTAAAAAGAATCATCATCTCCCCACCAGGAACTGAATGTTAACCACTTTACGTCATTATCCAACAATCAAGGATTAAGTGAATTTCATGTGCTGAAACCTGAGTTGGTGCTTTATAGAGAAGAGGAAAGACAAGGTTCTCACTCCAAGGCTCATCCAGTCAAATGAGAGTGGCAGAAATAAATACATTCTAGAAAACTATAAAATAATGTAGTTCTAAATGTGAATAAATTCAGTCAGGTTTACTGGAGGAGGGAAAAAAGACACAGATATACAATCTTTTCTGTTTCTCAGGCAAGTATGGCTTTCTACCCTGAACATTCAACCAGCATGTTGTTTAATAGGCTGACTGAGTTTGAGATCTGAAGAATGGAAAAGACATAAATTGAGGGAAGGAAAGGGAGGAAATACAGTTGGAGGAGCAGAAAGAGAAAGAATGGGGACCGGTGAGCTGGATGTAGGGATCAGAAAGCAATTTCAATCAGCAGAATTGAAAAGTTAGTCTAGGAGAGTAACAGATAAGAAGTTCAGGGAGGCCTGGTCTGGAGTCTGCAGGCAGTAGGACTGGAGCCTGGCTGAGCAATTCATGTGCCCTGAGGAGCTCCTGCTGCAGGGACCCAAGTATCCTGCTTGCTTCCTTCTACAGGATGTCCAGCATGTAGACATCGACTACATGGACCGGAAGCTGGACTTCACCCTCAGCCCCAGCTTTCAAAATCTTGGGCTCCTGATTGAGCAAATGAAGAAAAATGGCACTAGATTTGTTCTCGTTCTGGTAGGTGTTCAGAAAGATTAGATCCTGTTTTCTGCTTCTGTAGTTCAAAACTAGTACCATTGAGGGAAACTGGGTGAAAAGTACAGAAGACCTCCCTGAACATTTTTCATAACTTCTTATGAAAGTCTTATAAACTTCTTTATTTTATTTTATTTTTTAAATAAATTTATTTATTTTAGTTGGGGGCTAATTACTTTACAATGTTGTAGTGGTTTTTGCCATACATTGACATGAATCAGCCATGGGTTTACATGAGTTCCCCATCCTGAACCCCCTTCCCACCTCCCTCCCCATCCCATCCCTCTGGGTGCCCCAGCCCTGAGCATTTGTCTCATGCATCGAACCTGGAATGGTGTTCTGTTTCACATATGATAATATACATGTTTCATTGCTATTCTCTCAGAACATCTCACCCTCACCTTCTCCCTCAGAATCCATAAGACTGTTCTATGCATCTGTGTCTCTTATTCTGTCTCGCATATAGGGTTATCGTTACCGTCTTTCAAATTCCATATATACACATTAGTATACTGTATTGGTGTTTTTCTTTCTGGCTTACTTCACTCTGCATAATGGGCTCCAGTTTCATCCATCTCAATAGAACTGATTCAAATGTATTCTTTTTAATGGCTGAGTAATATTCCATTGTGTATATGTACCACAGCTTCCTTATCCATTCATCTGCTGATGGGCATCTAGGTTGCTTCCATGTCCTGGCTATTGTAAACAGTGCTGCGATGAACATTGTGGTGCACGCATCTCTTTCAATTCTGGTTTCCTCGGTGTGTATGCCCAGCAGTGGGATTGCTGGGTCATATGGCAGTTCTATTCCCAGTTTTTTAAGGAGTCTCCACACTGTTCTCCAGAGTGGCTGTACTAGTTTGCATTCCCACCAACAGTGTAAGAGGGTTCCCTTTTCTCCACACCCTCTCCAGCATTTATTGCTTGTAGACTTTTGGATAGCAGCCATTCTGACTGGTGTGAAATGGTACCTCATTGTGGTTTTGATTTGCATTTCTCTAATAATGAGTGATGTTGAGCATCTTTTCATGTGTTTTTTAGCCATCTGTATGTCTTCTTTGGAGAAATTACCTCCTAATAACACAGTTATGAAAAATAAATATGGCAATCCATTATCTTTTAAAAGCCGTTTTCATTCATTCTTCCATTGTTTATTTGCTTTTCAATACTTTTTTAAAAAGAAGTTTAAAGTATTGAAAAGCAAATAAACAATGGAAGAATGAATGAAAATGGCTTTTAAAAGATAATGGATTGCCATATTTATTTTTCATAACTGTGTTATTTATTTTTCATAACTGTGTTATTTTTCATAACTGTGTTATTTCATAGCTGTGTTATTAGGTAATTTATTACTATATTCTTTTGATAGAGTTAGAAAACTGAAATAATAGATAATAGCCAAAAATACAATAGAGTATGTAACACTAGATATAGCCTCCCAAAAACAACAGTAAAGAAGAGAGAGAGTGTGTGTGTCTCACTGTTTCAGGCTATGCCTCAGACAAAATAGCTGTATCTTAGTCTCATTTTTCCCTTAGGGACTCAAAAATCTCTAAGTTACCATTACTAGTACTCAACAATGGTGAGGTTTAGGGGACTAATTTCTTCTTAACTGAATTCACAAACAACTGATTTAAGATACAGAATATCAGTTTATTATTTCACATTGGGGGCTTCCCAGGTGGTACAGTGATAAAGAATCTGCCTGCCAATGCAGGAGACAAGAGGCAATGATTCGATCCCTGGATCAGGAAGATCACCTGGAAGAGGAAATGGCAACTCACTCCAGTATTCTTGCCTGGGAAATCCCATGGGCAGAAAGAGCCTGGAAGGCTACAGTCCATGGGGTCACAAAGAGTTGGGCTTGACTGAGTGACTGAGCACACATTTTATGTTGGAAGCTGTATCTTGACAAACACAGAAGTAGTTACCTACAAATGATCCTTCCTTCTAGCTTCCAGAAATTATAGCATTATTTTCTGACTTTTGTTCATTCATTCATTCAAGTATTGACTAAACACCAGGTCTTTGAAAATCACTCTTCTAAAAAATGTATTTTTAATCTATGAGAATAAGATGTTCTTTTTCTCATAGGGATTTTATTCTTTTGGAGGGAGACCCCCAATAAATAAACATCAAAAAAAGATAGTTCCAGATAGGTAGTGACAGTTTCTATGACAGTTGTGAAATATGATGCTATTCAGAGAGCAGTTGAGGCAGGTATGGGACAGATTGAACAGGGAAGGGAACTTGAGATAGACAAGTTGGGTCACAGAATAGAAGAAAGGAATTTCATGTTCTTAAGGACTATTGCCATTAATTGTGGAAACACAATCAATTAGACTTCTCTACTTGAGAGCAATGTTTTATTAACCTGGTTTATCTCCAGGAATTGTTTTCAAACATTAGCATACTTTTTTTTCCCTCAAGAATGTTATGGAGAGGGACTTCCCTGGTGGTCCAGTGGTTAAGACTCCACACTTCCAATGCAGGGGCTGTGGGTTTGATCCCTGGTTGGGAAACTAAGGTCCCACATGCCACATGTTGCAACCAAAAAAAATAATAAAATAATGTTATAGAGAAACATCAATATAGTTTTTAGCTCTCAATTATCCATGGGATGTGTGTGTGTGGGGTGTGTTGTATTTCTTTCTCACCATTTCTTTCTGTACTGTGAATTGTTAAAAATTTAGAGAGGAGATTTCTTGGTGATGTTTTTCTCATGTCTGCTGTTTTAAACGCTTTCACTGCAGGACCCAGCCATTTCTGGCAATGAGACCCAGTATCTCACATTCACCAGAGGGAAGGAAAATGATGTGTTCATCAAATGGCCAGACAACAGTGGTATTGTCTGGGGAAAGGTAAGATTTTGTATAAGTTGCCTGTAATTAATCAGTATCACAATTGATTAAAAGAGATGCAATAACTCTTGGCAAAATATATTGGGTAATTTATAAATTATGAATGAGTAGAAATCTGTCTGATACTGATTAGCTCAAAAAACATTAATAAGGCTAGGTTTTCAGGTCTAATCCTCTAAAATATCAGTGAGCCTTGTTTTATTGTCTGGAAGTATTCCAATGACCCACCCCTTATATATGCCAACTGATCATTTAACAAAGATAAAGAATCCCTTTGAAAAGGACTTTGAAATCTGTCTCTCAGTCACCCACTCTCATCTTTGACTCAGGATGCTTAATCAGTATCTAAATAAATTACTGAATGCTATGAATTAATCTCCTTCTCTTATCTCCTTTCATTCCCTTTTGTGGCCTCAACCCTCATACTCATTGTTTGATTCTTAGCAACAATATTTTATGTGGACTTCCTGACTCTGGATGATAGTAGCTCTTAGCCAGGATTGCTCTGTAAATATCCCATGCTACTTCATCTTGTTGCCAAAATCTTGGCTCCCTGTCTGCTGATGCCAAATAGAAATACGGAGATAGAATTTGGAGGAAATAGAAAAGAGTAGCTTTATTATTTTTACCTGGAAAAAGGGAAACACAGCAGACTAGTGGCTCAATAATTGTGCCCTGCTTTCTTAGGAATAGGGAGAGGTTTTATATCCTCTTGAATGTCTCAAATTTTTTTTTTTTTCCTGCTGCAAAGTTTCAAAATGGCCACAGCTGGCATCAGGCAACTTAGCAGCCAAGTCTGGTGTCCCTGAAGTTATTAGCCCAGGACCTTCTTTCTGAAATGGAGAATGCTACAAGGGAATGTAGGAGGAGAAGAGTGCCAAGTGTAGAGTATAATCTATATGGAGTCAGAGAGTAATTAGCTTTGTGAAGGACAAGTCCACCTACAAGTGTCTGTTAGTTCAGTTCAGTTGCTCAGTCATATTCGACTGTTTGCAACCCCATGGACTGCAGCACACCAGGCCTCTTTGTCCATTACCAACTCCCGGGGTTTACTCAAACATATGTCCATTGAGTCGGTGATGCCATCCAACCATCTCATCCTCTGTCGTCCCCTTGTCCTACTGCCTTCAATATTTCCCAGCATCAGGGTCTTTTCTAATGAGTCAGTTCTGCACATAAGGTGGCCGAAGTATTGGAGTTTCAGCTTCAACATCAGTCCTTCCAATGAATATTCGGGACTGATCTCCTTTAGGATGGACTGGTTGGATCTCCTTGCAGTCCAAGGGACTCTCAAGAGTCTTCTCCAACCCCACATTCAAAAGCATCAATTCTTCGGCACTCAGCTTTCGTTATAGTCCAACTCTCACATCCATACATGACTACTGGAAAAACCATAGCTTTGACTAGGCGGAACTTTGTTGGCAAAGTAATGTCTCTGCTTTTTAATATGCTGTCTAGGTTGTTCATAACTTTTCTTTCAAGGAGGAAGCGTCTTTTAATTTCATGGCTGTAATCACCATCTGCAGTGATTTTGGAGCCCCCCAAAATAAAGTCTGTCACTGTTTCCATTGTTTCCCCATCTATTTGCCATGTAGTGATGGGACTGGATGCCATGATCTCAGTTTTCTGAATGTTGAGTTTTAAGCCAACTTTTTCACTCTCCTCTTTCACTTTCATCAAGAGATTCTTTGGTTCTTCTTCACTTTTTGCCGTAAGGGTGGTGTCATCTGCATATCTGCAGTTATTGATATTTCTCCCGGCAATCTTGATTCCAGCTTGTGCTTCCTCCAGCCCAGCATTTCTCATGATGTACTCTGCATATAATTTAAATAAGCAGGGTGACAATATACAGCCTTGACATACTCCTTTCCCAATTTGGAACCAGTCTGTTGTTCCATGTCTAGTTCTAACTGTTGCTTCCTGACCTGCATACAGATTTCTCAAGAGTCTGTTAGTAGTAGCAGCTAGAGAACAAACCAAATCGGTTGTAGGCCTGTTTGGCTGGTATGTGCCAAAGGCTGTTCACTCGTTTCTGTTTTGTTGCACCACTCTTGCTCTGGGTTAATGCCCTGTTCAGGTGCCTTTGAATGTTTCCTTCCCACTTACCCAAATAATATCTGCACTTCAAGGCCAACTTAAATATTCGCTCTTAGGAAGCATTCAAAAACCAGCTCATTCTCCCTTTTCTATATTGCAAATCTCAGAGAGTGTAACATACAACCTAGTGCTTATGTTCCATCTGTGAACTTGGAGAAAACAAGGACTCTTTCTTACTTAAGGCTCAGCAGATACACACTGAGCAACTGAACTGACTGACCAACTGACTGATACAGATTATAGAAGTGAGCCTGGCATATAGTAAATGCTCAGTATTTGTTGAATGAATGAATGAATCAATGTATATAGTTAATGTCCTTCTAATTATAGATGAAATTGGTTGATACTATGAATTTTTTAATGCTGTGTATACTTCGGGTCCCTAGTTAGTCATGATACTGCTTAAAAGCATTGAGGCTAAGTGTATGGGTTATGAATAGAAATCAATCTTATTCTTTTAGAGTCACACTTAATATGTGTTTTTTATAAGGGGAAATTTGTTACAAGTCTCTGATAGGCAGATCAGCGAAAAAATCATCATTTGCAAAGCAATTGTACAGAGGACGTGCTTAAAAGGGATTCAGTTAATAACATTCAAAGGTAGAATTGTGAAGTCTGATGGAATGAATCAAGAGATCCCAATCTATTTTCACCTAACAAAATTTCATATATTCAGACTTTGCAATTTAATTAATGGCAAATATCCCCTGGAATTGTATGGAGATGCATGTCATTAGAGTTTAACATGTGAAACATCTCATGGTCTGTGTGCAATGCCTTTTAAAGGTTTTAATTTTCCTTTTTCTATTTTTTCTAGGTTTGGCCAGATCTGCCCAATGTGAATGTGGATGGATCCCTTGATCACGAAACTCAGGTTAAGGTATGTTAACAGACAGATTTTTGTCTACATGGTCCTAAACATCTGTTTACTTATGAGTTTTACCCTGATGTTTGGTTAAGTAGTTCTGAGTTGAGTGTACTTGTCAACGAGTAATTTTCTGGAAGCAAAATTTTCCGCAAATGGAAAACCCAACAGGCAGCTAAACTAGAATTGTTTAGAAGGAAATTATATATGAAATACCTTTACCTGTGCACCTTCAATGGGTTGTATTTTGTTTGAATTTAATGTTGCTTAAAAATAATGAAGGAAAGTCTGGAATCTTTTCACTGGAGAGGTTATGAACAGATTGGGTTTTAATGAATCGTCTACATATAGAAGAAAGTGCTAGCTAGTTGAAAGGAGCAATGGCCTTGACTCCGCACTTGATGCTACATCAGTCTTGGGCATCCAGCATCCCATCCACACTGCAGCTCACATTTCCCTGCGTGACTGATCTCCTTGATTTGGCCAGTGGGGAAAAAGCACTTGTGCTCTGAAGTTTGACTGTTTAGACACTGATGGTTAATTTTCCCATTTATATGATGACATGCCTAATCGTAAAGTGAATCCCATGTTTAAAATGGGACTTAAAGACTATCTAACTTTCTAGGAAAAGAGAGAATGGAATCACCTTCCTGGTGTGTGTGTGTCCATAGTAAACTCTGTGCAGCTGAAGCCACTGATACGAGGTTAAGGCACACACCGAGTGAGCAAAGCCTTGCACAAATACCTGCTTGTCTCCCCTTCCTGGTTGTCGCTCCCCCCCTTCCCGGACAGGCTGAGACCCCACATAAGACATGTGTCATCCTTACAGCTGTACAAAGCCCACGTTGCTTTTCCTGACTTCTTGCGGAATAGCACGGCTGCCTGGTGGAAGAAGGAAATAGAAGAGCTCTACAGAAACCCTCGAGAACCAGAGAAGAGCTTGAAGTTTGATGGATTGTCGATTGTAAGTCTTCTTTCATGCCTTTCTTTGAAAACATTAGCAGTCAAAACACAGGGAGATAACTCCGAGCCTACTAAAGCAGCAAGTTAGCGCTGGAGGAGTGAACGAGAGGGATGCTGTTATAGAGCTGAGGTGCTGGGACCACCAGGAAGAGCAGAGAGAATCGTATGTCTGCCCAGGGACATACTGCCTGGGGGAAGTTGGAGTCCCTGAAGGCCATGAGCCACCTCTCAAGTTGCTGCCTGAAAAAGAAAGAGGGACACATACCTGACTTCTCTTAGCTCCCACCCTCTGACCTCTTGCCATTGCTTCCCATTGGCCAGACCTACACAGAGGCCAGCGCTAAAGGAGGCCAAGAGCCCATCATGTGATACAGGGCAGGGCCAGGGGTAGGCAAGTCATGGATCAGAGGCAACTGATGTTCATCACAGGGCTGGGAAAACTCCAGCTTCAAAGGTCCATTCTGATGTTTACTATGCTTGTTGGTTGGGCTTAAGAGCAGGGTTTCCTGAGATGTTTCTGGGACACATGTTCAAAGGCACCTCTATTGGTGTTTTTCTAGGGGTGGGAAGCATATCAGTGCCCCAGTTTCCTCCTCCACTGTGCAGTGGTCTGAGTCCCCGAGCATATTCCAGGTCAGCTCTGAAGAGCTTCTCCAGTCTGGGCCAGGCTGAAAGAAGCTTGCCATTGACCCAGAGACAAATCTCTCAGCCCACTGGCAGCCCTGGGGCTTCTCTCGCCACCATCAGGATAGGTAGGCCCAGAGCAGGTGCACAAAAGGACACAGGTTAACCCAAACTGTGAAGAGATGGGGGAAGCCCTGAGGAACACAGATCCCAACAGCTCTGTGGTGTTTGTTCCACTGTGAGAAAGGTTTAGCTGAATAATTCCAGTAGCCAACAGTCCTCCTTTGCTTGCCTTTGCATTTTAGTATGTCCTACTTAAGATCACCAGGGGCTTCCCTGGTGGCTCAGATGGTGAAAGCATCTGCCTGCAATGCGGGAGACCTGGGTTCGATCCCTGGGTCGGGAAGATCCCCTGGAGAAGGAAATGGCAACCCACTCCAGTACTCTTGCCTGGAAAATTCCATGGGTGGAGGAGCCTGGTGGGCTATAGTCCATGGAGTCACAAAGACTCAGACATGACTGAGCGACTTCACTTTCACTTAAGATCACCTAATATACAATATTTTAAGTTTTCCATTGATAATGTAGGCTGTGAGTATTCACCTCAGGAACTGCTATTTCTTGCATTTAAGTAATAGATACCTCCAAATATTATTTGATTTCTAGATCTGTTTCTGAGTTATTTAGGACTGTATCTACTGTAGAAAATTAGAGATTTCTTCTTGTTTGGGGTCTATGCTGATTTTAGAATCAATAGTCTAAACTATTGATAATGAGCAGATTATGATAACCATTAGCCACGGATAAAAAGTGAGTCATCCACACATAGAAGATATGGTCTTGTGTGGGGAGATTAATCAAAAGGAGATTTACTTAGGTCATGATTCCAGCCTAATTTCAGTATTTTGTCACTATAAGCCAATCCTCACAAGTCTAAAAATGCCAAGTAAACTAGAGGTTTAACACTCTTCTTAAACCAAAATGATTTCTTAGAGTCCTTTTGGGTTGATGCCTGAGATTACAGAGAGTCAGTGATGCAACCAGCTGATGTGAATTTGACCTCGTCTCTGTGAGGTCAGTGACATTTACAAGAAGGGCCATGCTGCCTCTGACCCATAGAATTTTTTTTTTTTTTTTGCTATCTCATCGCAGGACATGAATGAACCATCGAACTTTGTGAATGGATCTGTCAGGGGCTGCAGCGATGAAATTCTTAATAATCCACCCTATGTGCCATGTATGTAAAATGACATCTTCACCAATTACTTCTCTGCTCAAAAGCCTTGCAAATTTTCCTGTTATTATCAAAGTGAGGCCTAATTTTGGCAAGAAAACACTCTTAAATCTGACATAAAATCCCAAATAGAATAACTTTGAATAAGTGCAAATAAACAACTAATCAAGCATAGAAATAATGTCATGATGTGATATGAAAGAAACCAAGCAATGATGTGCATCTGACTGTAGTGATGAATATGACTGAAACTCCAAATCACCTCCTGCACACCACACATACCATACGTACATACCTCACACTACACTGCACACACACCACACATGCACATATACAGACATGTCACACACCACACATATCACACACACTGCAACATACTACACACACACCACACAGACACACATATACACATACGACACACACACACACATACACACTTTTGATTAGATGATGGAAATCTAGTTCCATCACTCCTTCTGCCTGTGTTCACAGAACCTACATGAAAGATATTCCTTGTTTGTCTCGTGATAAAAACAAAAACGGAATATCAATGGACCTCGGCTTTAAAGGTGTCTTAGAAGTTGAACACCTTACAAGTTGAACTCATTCCTTACCTTGAACTCGTACCTTTCTTGAACTCTTGCCTAGGGAAGGAAGTGACTCACTTCATTAAGAGCACTGTCCTAGTAATTCGTGGACTCCACATTTCCTGATGTGTGAGTCACTGCTACGCTTCCTATTGCTCACTAGCTCCCTTATTCCTTCCTCTCTCCCTTCCTCCCTTCCTTTCTGCCTTTTTCTCCTTCTTTCCTTAATTTAATATCTGTGTATCAGATAAGTGATAACAACTCAGAAAGCTTTAGCTGCATTAGTGCAGTGACTGAAATAGGACCTGTTCCCTTGAGAACATTACCATCTAGTGGAAGAGACGATCATAACCACAAAGGGATTTATTGTGTTCTAACTGGGCTATGGAAGCCCCCTGTAACTATTGGAGTTGGAGCAAACAGAAGGGTGCCCTTCCTGGCTCCATACCCTGTTCTTATCTTTCATTAATTAGGTAGCCACAGGACCCTGATAACAAAAAATTCTTGAAACTGAAGCTGTTATTGGTAACAAGGTTGTTGGCTGAAGTCGAGAAATGCTAAGATGATGGGCATTTCTGGTGAATGTGTAAATCAGGTTTTGTAAGAATTAACTCTGCATTTCCTCCCAGACTTGGAGTCCCAGGACCAGGGCCTGAGCAGCAAGACCCTGTGCATGGAGAGCCAGCAGGTGCTGCCCGATGGCTCGCTGGTGCGCCACTACGACGTGCACAGCCTCTACGGCTGGGCCCAGACCAGGCCCACGCACGAGTGAGTGTGCTTTTGTCATTGGCAGCAAGACAATTTTCATTTCTTCCTATGGCTATAAATGTCTAGAGTTCTGACACGATCAGGGACAAAGTTCTTTGCATCACGGGCATCCACTCTTATTCTATGTGTTTGTGCTAAGTCACCTCAGTCGTGTCCGACTCTGTGCAACCCTATGGACTGTAGCCCACCAGGCTCCTCTGTCCATGTGGATTCTCCAGGCAAGAAAACTAGAGTGGGTTGCCATGTCCCCCTCCAGGGGATCTTCTCAACCCAGGGATCAAACCTGCATCTTCTGTGACTCCTGCATTGCAGGAGAATTCTTTACCACTGAGCCACTGGGAATATCCCTGCCTTATTTCTTGCCTTCATTACCTCTCACTGGGGTGTGTGTGTGTGTGTGTGTGTGTGTGTGTGCGCTCACGCACATGTACATGCATGCCCACGCATCCCATTTTTGGACTTATTTTAGTGTGAAATATTGGCAGTGACCTAAATGGATTAGTTTCTGCTATAGCTAGCTTCTTTTCCTGATGTCATTTACTGAATACTTTATCTCTGCCTATTGATATGATGCTTTCTTTAGCAAATATTTGGATTACAAATATTTGGATTACACCAGCATCTGTCAATAGATTTTCTCTTTTGTTCCACTGATTTTTCTCTCTGTTTTTAGTTTTGGGCTAAAGCATCTTACAGAAGACTGACCTTCCATTGAGAAATATTTAAACATCTTTTATGTGTATTTGTCTCTCTATGCAAAATTTTTTCTGTGTTTTGAGGATTAGCCTAGTAGAGAGCATATTACCAAAGGGAGCTGTAGTCATATATACTTTTATTTGGGCACCAGATCTGCCTCTTTGCTCATTAAATGACTATGACAAGTTATCGCTCTTCTTTGAGCCTCAGTTTCCTGACAGTAAAAGGAGACCAGGGTTGTGAGACAGCACTCATGAACATGACCAGCACAATACCCAGGATAGAGTATTTGTTCTGTGAATATCTGTCTTACACCTCACCCCAGCCCTCCTCATACCTAGAAGTAGACAGCTAGTTAGATTTTTTTTTGAAGAAAAGAAATCCACATATTGTCAATCAGCTATACTCCAATGAAAAGTTTTTAATTAAAAAAAATTTTTTAAAGAAATTCATATTGTAGGTGATGCTCTATCTGCAGTTGCTTTGCTGGGAAGTTGACTGGGACTCTTGGCATCACTTAAATAGCAGATAAAGTTCCTCAGCTGTCCAGGCTCAAATTCACCCTCCGCTCACCCCCTTGTCCCCCTCCGAGCAGAGCCGTGCAGGAGGTGACGGGACAGCGAGGGATCGTCATCACTCGCTCCACTTTCCCCTCTTCTGGCCGCTGGGGAGGACACTGGCTGGGCGACAACACGGCCGCGTGGGACCAGCTGAAGAAGTCAATCATCGGTGTGTGGGCTTATCACGGGGCCTCTCGAGGTGGGGAGGGGACCGGAGTGCTCTTCAGCGAGGTTGGTCGTGTCTAATCATCATCCATGTGGTCAGTGAAAGCCCCGGGAGCTGAGTGCTCTGCGTATGTGTGAGTTTTAATGCACACCCTTCTTTGACATTTTCATCACGAGCAGCTCAGAGCTTTCAAATGTGGAACAGAAGAGACAGGTCAAACCTACCCTTCCCACAGTCTGCTCTCCTGGGTCTAACGCAGCTGTATCTTCTCCTTACAGGCATGATGGAGTTCAGTCTCTTTGGAATCTCTTATGTAAGTCCTAATGAGGCCGTGACAAATCCCCCAGTTCAGATTTCAGTGTTTCTGAAACCCACAAAGTCCCACCTAAAATATGCTCTGATTTTGCATCTTCTCAGACAGGAGCAGACATCTGTGGATTCTTTGGAGATGCCGAGTATGAGATGTGTGTTCGATGGATGCAGCTGGGGGCGTTTTATCCATTTTCCAGGAACCACAACACATTTGGGACCAGGGTGAGGGAAGCGGGTTATGTTGTGGGTGTTTTGTGTCCTCACATCACAACTTCCTCTTATAATTTTATTTATGTATTTGTTTAGTTTTGGCTGTACTGGGCCCTCATTGCTGCGTGGACTTTTTCTCTAGTTGCGGCGAGGAGGGTCTAGTCTCTAGTTGCCGTGTGCAGGCTTCTCATTGTGGTGACTTCTGTTGTGGAGCACGGGCTCTAGGGCTTGTGGGCTTTAGTAGCTGTGGCAGCTTGGGCTCAGTAGTTGCGGCTCCCGGGCTCTGGAGCACAGGCTCAATAGCTGTGGTACACCCGCATAGTTGCTCCATAGCATATGGGATCTTCCCAGATCAGGGATTGAACTTGTGTCTCCTGAACTGGCAGGTGGATTCTTTACCACTGAGCCATCAGGGAAACCCCACCACTTCTTCTTAATGCTCAAGATCACCATACTTATTTGTATGATGATAAATATAAAATCACCGGCAACTCCATTGCTTAGAAAATCCTCAGAGTTCAAAAGCCCAGACTACCAACCATTTTCAAGAATATACTTTTTCCCATCTCTTGGGTTATTAATACCTATGAGGAGAAATGTTTATGGCTCCCTTTGGAGCTGAAATAAAAAGAGGCTCCCTTTGCTTTTAGAAATGATGGATTTGTATTTTACTTAAATCTCATCGAGTTATGTCAGTGCTGCATGGAGACCCATCTCTCTACACATGTGCAGGGCCAAGGCTAGACCCCATCCTGAAGGGTTCATGAAAAGAAAAGGAAGCGAGAAGCTCCAATTTAGAAAGGTGCCAGATGGAAGGAAAGAGGAAGCTAGAAGTTAGAGGGAAAATGATGTGTGAGCTACATACGGGATATGTGGCTGCACATGAGTGCTTAGTCCCTAAATCCGACTCTTTATGACCCCATAGACTGTAGCCCACCAGGCTCCCCTGTCCATGGGATTTCTCAGGCAAGAATACTGGAATGAGTTGCCATTTCCTTCTCCAGGGGTTACTCCCAGATCAGGGATCCAACTCACGTCTCCTGTGTTGGCAGGGGAATTCTTTACTACTGAGCCACCAGGAAAGCCCATATGTGTGTGTGCTGGTCCTTTCCTCATACTGCTAGAAAGGAGGAAGGAGGAGATGACCTTCCACTTGCTCCTTTACCCTTTTAGAGACAAGATCCTGTGGCCTGGGACTCAGCCTTTGAGATGTTCTCAAGAAAAGTCCTCCAGACCAGATATACTCTGCTGCCTTACCTCTACACTCTGATGCATAAAGCTCACACTGAGGGCAGCACTGTGGTCCGACCCCTTCTCCATGAGTGAGTAGAGCCGAGTTCCCCAGGTGACAAGTCTGGGATGTCTTGGGAATAACCCTCTGCAACTATCATAACAATATGGGTGTGTTTTTCACATTTTTTTCTTTAAGGTTTACAGAGGAACACACAACATGGGATATAGACCATCAGTTCATGCTGGGCCCTGCCATCTTAATTAGCCCCGTGCTAGAAAATGTGAGTTTTCCATTGTAGCTCAGATACCCTCCAATCATATAATCTAAAGAACAGGAAGGGCATTTTATAGATCATCTTTTTATTTTTTGGCCTTGCCAGGTCATTGTTGTTGTGTGGGCTTTTCTCTAGTTGTGGTGAGCGGGGCCTATTCTCTAGCTGTGCTGTGAGGGTTTCTCATTGTGGCGGCTTCTCTTGTCGTGGAGCACAGGCTTTAGGGCATGTGGGCTAGGTAGTCGCAGCTTCTGGGCTCTGGAGCGCGGGCTCAGTAGTTGTGGCACACAGACTTAGTTGCTCTGTGCTTAGTGGCATGTGGGATCTTCCCAGACCAGGCATTGAACCCGTGTCTCCTGCATTGGCAGGTGGATTGGGTTCCTTACCACTGAGCCACAAGGGTAGCCCTACAGCTTGTCTTATCCAGCTCACTATTTTCAGGCAAATGCATTTCTAGAACTTCTAAGGGAGATCTTGATTGTTTTTCAAGATCTCCATTAATGGAAACTTTACCACCACAAAGGATTCTCATTTTGGTGTCTTGTTATATTGCATCCTTGCAAAATCTACCTTTTCAAAAATGTTATGTTTCTTTGTGTTTAAAGAAGAATTTCCTAGGATCTTTCTCAATAAAACCTTTCCAACTCTTAAAGTCATTAATCAAGTTCCCTTTTTAATCTTATTTCTACAGAGATAATTTTAAAAATTAAAAGTAAATCATTGGCATATTCATAACGGCATGTTGATTTTGTGTTTCAGAACACTTTTCAGGTCCAGGCTTACTTTCCCAGAGCCCGTTGGTATGACTACAGCACGGTATGAACTAACATTGTTTCTGGACCCGGGTTGGTCCCTGCAGGCAGAGAGAGGGGCCTGGAACTTTCTCCTGACTTCTAAGCACATGTTTCTAAGGGAGTAATTTTCAGCCTTTCAGCCATGCAGAGTCTGCTTAAATAAAAGTATCCATAAAACCATAAATATTGGAAAATCTGATGGCTATGTTACATTGACTCCTCCTCAACCCCCTACCTTTTTGGACAATACAGAGAAAAGACTAGATTTCCAGAGGTTTTAGCAAAGCTGAAAACCAGAGATTTTGGTATTTTGCTGATTTTCTTGGAAAGGAAGGACTTGTGGTAAAGCAGGCACTGATTTCATCTATTTTTCTGGTCATTTATTCCTTGCCTGCTTTTTCCCTTCTAGGGATCTGGCAATGAATCAACAGGTGAGTGGAAAGTCCTGGAGGCTCCCCTTGACCATATCAACCTTCATATCAGAGGAGGCTACATCCTGCCTTGGCAAGAACCTGCGATGAACACTCACTCCAGGTAAGGGAGAGAGATGGTGTTTGTTGGCCTCACTTTCCCATAATGAGGCAGCTTTATAGGAAGTGGCCCACCTCGATGAAGGATAAACTAAATATGGACAGTTTCATTGATTCCAAGAGTACCTTCCAAGAGGGATCTTGGAGGGAATGAGTTCATGAAGTCAGTCTTGGGGAGAACTTTTATCTGTAGCTTCTGTGTCAAAGGTTCAGTGTATGTTTTCCTTAGGGTAGCATCATGTACCTCTTTCCACAGTATTTAAAAATTCGGGAATAGGAGTGAGCTCTTTGATTTGTGATGTCTACCCAGGGTTTTAGTACTTATCCTGAGGTCTACTTTGGTGAACTCAAGAGAAATTACACACACACACACATACATATTACATAAAAGAGAACATGTTATATCAAAAGAGACGTATATAACAAGAGTAGTAACCGCTCAAAGAGGGAAGTTAGCTTTCACTCTTGTGCTATAAAAATCATGATTTCAGCTCTGGGCTGAGTCTTGAATAATAGAATTTGAATGTATGAAAACAAGAGAAAGGGATATTCTGGGAGGACTAAAGAACTAAAAGTGAAAAATGAGCTTAATTTGGAGGACAGTAAACCATTCAGTTTAACTGGAGCACTGATAAAGGAGAGAGATAAAGTAAATGAAAATCAAGCCAGTTAGTATCAGGCCATGGAAGGTTGTGAATGCAGAAGTACACTGCATTGTATTCTACAGCAATCTGGAAGCTGCTAAATGATTGTTTTTTGGGGGGAGAAGCCTCTTATATTACTTATAATATGTATGTAAGTAAAGTGTATGTATTTGATTTTTGGAGATTAAAGTTGTATTGAATGTTTCATTAAAATATAAACATTTATTCTGTTAGCTTTTAAATATCTTTTATTTTATCTCATCTATTTTTAGAATTTTAGGTGTATTTTTAATGTATTTACTTTTTTTCTGGATGACTATATATTTTCAAAAGAATCTGTCCTTCATTCTTACAACCTGAAGTCTATAGAAAAATAACTTTTCTTTTAATAGCCGACAGAAATATATGGGATTGACTGTTGCTTTGGATGACAATGGGAGAGCTGAAGGTCAGCTGTTCTGGGATGATGGACAAAGCATTGGTGAGTAGGAACTTTCCTGGGTTCCCATACAGCATTCAGGAAAGCCATACATGGAGGCTCAGGATATAATTGGCATGAACTGAAAACCTGTTTCTATTACTACTATTAATAAGGCAGTGGTGTTGGGAGGATTTTTGCAACTTTTGTTTCTCATATATATTATGCTGTAATTGTAATAGATGGGTATAGGGTCCCCAGCTTTGTAAGATCATCAATTTGATATTATAGATTCACCTGGGGGACTTAATGTCCCTATAACTTTCTTGCTCTGATAAGAGTGTTACTGCAAATATCAAGCTGACCATCCACTCTCAGTGGTTCATAGATCTGCCTCTGTTTGGGCCAACCATCTAGAACCAAGCACCCTTTGCCTCCAAAGTGGTGGCTCAAACAGTAAAGAATCTACCTGCAATGCACAAGACTTGTTTTTCAATCCCTGGGTTGGGAAGACCCCCTGGAGAAGGCAATGGCAACCCACTCCAGTATCCTTGCCTGGGAAATCCCATAGACAGAGGAGCCTGTCAGGCTACAGTCCATGGGGTCTCAAAGAGTCAGACATGACTGAGTGACCAACACTTTTATAACGCAGGCACACTCAGGAAACAAATTAGAGCTTAGAAAATTTCTTAGTGTCTCAGAATTTGGGAATTTAAATTGTCAAAAGAATACTTATATCAATGAAATATTGCTTTGTATACTTTCTCTTCCCAGTCTAGGAATACAATAGTTCTATCTTAGATAATTGGCACTTATCACTATAACTGAAACACCCTCTTCCTCAGGCATTGCTGTAGATTTACAATCTCTCACCACCTGATGTCCGCTTTCCAATACTTTATTACTGTGGACCAGAACATTCTAATCTTGTAAAAGGTAGTAGTTAGTGAATTTATAGTTTTTTTCAATAAAATAAAACATTTCTTTCCTTATTTACGAAAGTAAAATATTTCTAAAGGTTTCCTCCTTTTGGTTTTATTCATTATAAGGGTAAACATATTCTCATTAAAGAAAACATTTTAAAGATAAAAAATTAGAAAAAATTAAAACCAGTTAATATTTTTGCTGTAGCACCTTTGCTTTCATTTTACTTAAAATAATGCTTAACTTTCAATGATTCTGAAACTATGCATGCTCAGTCGCTTTAGTCGTGTCCAACTCTTTGCGACCCTATGGACCATAACTCCTCTGTCCATGGGATTCTCCAGGCATTAATTCTAGGGTGGGTTGTTATTTCCTCCTCTGGTTGAAAACATGAAGTGAAGTGAAGTGAAGTGAAGTGAAGTCGCTCGGTCGTGTCTGACTCTTTGTGACCCCGTAGACACAAAGCCTATCAGGATCCTCCATCCATGGGATTTTCCAGGCAAGAGTACTGGAGTGGGTTGCCATATTTAATTTGTGAATCCTGTTTCTTTGCACTTAACATAATGACACAAATATGTCTAGATATTATTTTATATACCTTATCAATATCCTTATGATTGTCACATTCCATTGAGAAGATATTTCATAATTTATCTTTCTATAGTTATTCCCTGTACAGGATGTTTTCAGTTTTACTGTTATAAAATAACAACACTGAGTATTAAACTTTGTTTGTATTTCAGATTATTTCCATAGTGTAGATTCCTAAAAGTAAAATTATTGTTTTCTAATTAACTTGATACGCCTACATAAAGTATATCCATTTTAAGTTTACAGTTCTATTAATATATGTTTTGACAAATGTATACAGTTGTTGGTTTGCTACTATCACAATAAATATGTAGAATATTTTTGTAAACACAAAGCCCTTCTACTTCTTTCCAGCAAACTGCCCCCCACTCCCAGTTTATATTTCCAGTCTCTGACAACCACTGATCTGCTTTCTGACATTATGAATTAGATTTGTCTTTTCTAGGTTTTATGTAAATAGAATCCTGCAATATGTCCTCTTTGTGTTTAGCCTCTTCCATTTAGCAAAATATTTTTAAGAATTCATCCATTTTATTGCATATAAGAGTTCATTACTTTTGACTCCTGAATAATCATCTTGTGGGAATACCACAATTTATCCATTTACTTACTGATAAATATTTTAGTTGTTTCATATTTTTTACTATTACCTATAACCTGCCATGGTTATTTGAGTATAAGTCATTTTGTAACCATATGTTTTCACTTTTCTTGGGTAAAATCCTGGAAATGGAATTGCTGGACCTGGTCATATGACAAGTGTATGTTTACCAGTTGAAGAAAATACCAAATTGTTTTCTAAAGTGTACTATTTTCTATTACTAACATTACTAATTAAGAGTTCCAGTTTTCTACATCCTCACCAACACTAAGAATTAATTTAAAAATTTTAACCATTCTAGTAGGTGTATAGTGCATTCCATTATGGATTTGATTTGCACTTCCTTGATGTTGAGCATCTTATCATGTGTTTATTGGTTATTTATATACATTCTTAGGCCTTCCCTGATAGCTCAGTTGGTAAAGAATCCCCCTGCAGTGCAAGAGACCCTGGTTTGATTCCTGAGTCAGGAAAATCCACTGGAGAAGGGATAGGCTACCCACTCTAGTATTCTTGGCTTCCCTTGTGGCTCAGCTTGTAAAGAATTCGCCTGCAATGCGGGAGACCTGTTTGATCCCTGGGTTGGGAAGATACCCTGGAGAGGGGAAAGGCTACCCACTCCAGTATTCTGGCCTAGAAAATTCCATGGACTGTATATTCTGTGGGGTCACAAAGAGTCGGATACGACTGAGTGACTTTCACTTCACTTCATATACCTTCTGATGTAAGGTTCAAGTCCTTCACCCATTTTTTTTAATTGTCATTTGTCTTTATTATTGAGTTCTATGAGTTACATATTTTACTGTCGTTTATCAAATATATGGTTTGTTCTCCCTGTCTGTGACTTGCTTTTTCAATTCCATGATGGTGTCTGGCAAAGAGTAACTTTAATTTTGATTAAACATCAATTTATTCATGCTTTTCTTATATGATTTGTGCTTCTTGTGTCTTAGCCTAAAAAGTGTTCTGGTACCAATTCCAACATATGTGTATGTGAGTGTTTTCCATACCAACAAGCAAGTCTGGGACACCAGCTGGGTGTATGACAATTCAATTCAATTCTGACATTAACTACTGAAGATCATGTCAGATCCCAAGGTTAAGGGGTCAGTTTCACAAGACTTACTCCTCCTGCCTTCCTTTCCCTCTTCTGACGCGAGCTGCAAGTCCAGGTTGTCATCTGTGCTTCTGAATGACCAACTATAAATCGGAGGGTCCCATGACCCCCTCCTCTGTTGCTGCTGCTGTTAAGTCACTTCAGTTCTGCCCGACTCTGTGTGACCTCATAGACGGCAGCCCACCAGGCTCCTCTGTCCACAGGATTCTCTAGGCAAGAGTACTGGAGTGGGTTGCCATTTCCTACCCACTCCTCAGGTTGGATTAATTTGCTAGAGTGGGTAACAGACCTCAGAGAAACATTTTGCATAATAGTTTATGGGTTTATTATACAAGGATACAACTCAGAAATAGCCAGATAGGAGCAATGCATAGGGCAAGTATGAGGGAAGCCTTGTAGAGCTCCCCTGCTTATTTCTGGTGCGTCACTCTCCCCACATTTCCATGTGTATAACAACCCCTAAGCTCTCTGGACCTCATTCTTTGGGGTTTTTTTTTTTGAAAGCTTCATTACATAGGCATGGTGTTTAAATCCTTGGCCATTGGCTACTGACGCAATCTCCAGCCCCTCTCCCTTCCAGAGGTCTCAGAGTAAGACTGAAAATTTCAAGCCTCAAATCACATAGTTGGTTATTCTGGCAACTAGTGGGAGACTTGTGTTCGATCCCTGGGTTGGGATGATCCCCTGGAGAAGGGCGTGGCAACCCACTCCAGTATTCTTGCCTGGAGAATCCCCATGGGCAGAGGAGCGAGGCAGGCTGCAGTTCATGGGGTTGCAGAGTCAGACAGGACTGAGTGACTAAAAACAACACACAGCACACAGCCACCATCCTGAGATGCTTTCCAAAAGTCACCTCATTAACATAACAAAAAACACCTTGACTGCTCTCTTCACTTGAAATTCTGGGGGTTTTAGGGTTCTATAGCAGCTTCTCTGTCCATGGGCTTTCTAGACAAGAATTCTGGAGTGGGTTGCCATTTCTTACTCCAAGGGATCTTCTTGAGCCAGGGATCGAATCCTCATCTCTTGCATCTTCTGCTGCGGCAGGAGGATACTTTACCACTGGCACTGCCAGGGAATCCCCCTGATGAAGACCAAATATATATTATTTATCATAAATCACATCCCATGGCCTAACTGAAGGTTACCAGTTTTACAGTTTTAGCTTTTATATATTAGGAACTCCACCTCATTAGTATTACATTTTGTATGTATGTAATAGTCCAGGTTCATTTCCCCCCATGTTTGTCCAGCTGATCAAGCACCACTTTCTTGAAAGTCTAATCTTTTTTCCTTGTTTTATTTTCTTGACATTTCTGTTAGCTATCAATAGGTTATATGTGGCTGAGAGTTTATTTTGGGTTAGTTTTTCTATTGATCTAAATGTTTAATCCTTATGTCACTATCATATTGTCTTGACTAAAGTAGTTTCAGATTTGTTTATTGTAGTTCCTTTGGATTTCATAAAAAATTTTAAATCAACTTGTCAATACCTAACAAACAGCTTATTAGAACTTTAACAGAAATGCTTTGATACTAAAGATAAATTTAGGATTATCTATCTCCCTCTCTATCTCATCTTCAATTAAGTAAGTAAGTGAAAGTACTCTTTAATTACTTCAGCAACATTTTGTAATTTTCAGTGCATGAGTCTTGCACATATTTTGTAAAGTTATCCTAAGTATTTCTAAGTTTTTGATGATGTTGCAAGCGGCATTTTAAATTACTCTTCTTCATGTATGGATAATACTTTAGAAGCCTGTATTCCTTTAATACAGTAAATAAGAGAGATTTTTTCAAATTATTATTATTTTTTTGCTCATTTATAGGTGGAACTGGCAAAAAGTGGAGGGATATATAGGAATTAGATTACTTTTGTTTTCAAAGTTCCATTTAGTCTCTGGATTTTTTTTTTTAAGTTAACTCTATGGAGAGACGTGTGATATATTGGAATTCAATAGGTCTGGCTTCAAATACCATTTCAGTCATTTATTAATTGTATATCTTTTGAGAAGCTTTATAGTGTTATATCTCTGCCTGTATTTCCTCAGTTTTCAAAATCTGCAAAATATTACTTATTATGTAGATTTTATACAGATTTAGTTGATTTAATATATAGATAGAATTCCTGAAACATAGTTGCTGAATAAAATGTATGATTAATATGCAAGATAAATAATAAATTTCCATTACAAGCTTTTAAGATATTTTACATTTAAATCAGAGTAGCATAACAACAAAAAGCCCAAAAATCAGAGAAAACAGATTAACCAGCCACCCAAGCCAACTTTTAAGGGAGTGGGACTTGAACCTTACAAGAAAATAATATGCCACAATGTCAGTTTTTAAATTTAAGAACTGTTTATTAATGGGCTAAGATGTTCCCATCTATTAGGAAGTACATATTTTTCCTTAAGTGAAGTGTATGTGAAAGATGAAACTTCAGTCAAGAATTTGTTTGGTGAGCAGAAAATTATAGCAACAGGAGTTAACGCCAGTAACACTGTCTTAATTATAATTGCTTTGAAGTAGCTTTTTGTTTTAAAGATTTTTTTAATATGGACCACTTTTAAAGTCTTTATTTAATTTGTGACAATGTTGCTTCTGTTTTATGTTTTGGGTTTTTGGCCCTGAGGCATGTGGGATCTTAGCTCTCCCACCAGAGGCTGAACTCACAAACCCTGCATTGGAAGGCAGTGTCAACCCCTGGACCTGCAGGGGAGTCCCTGAAGTAACTTTTGAAATTAGGGAGCAAGAATTCTCTTCTTTTTTAAGAAAGTGCCTTTATTTGTGGAGGTTTTCTCAACTTTGATTAACATTGACATTTGCTGCTGCTGCTGCTGCTGCTGCTGCTGCTGCTAAGTCGCTTCAGTCGTGTCCGACTCTGTGCGACCCCATAGACGGCAGCCCACCAGGCTCTGCCGTCCCTGGGATTCTCCAGGCAAGAATACTGGAGTGGGTTGCCATTTCCTTCTCCAGTGCATGAAAGGGAAAAGTGAAAGTGAAGTCGCTCAGTCGTGTCCGACTCTTAGTGACCCCATGGACTGTAGCCCACTAGGCTCCTCCGTCCATGGGATTTTCCAGGCAAGAGGACTGGAGTGGGGTGCCATTGCCTTCTCCATTGACATTTGAGGCTAGATAATTCTTTGTTATTGGTGGTGGTTGAACCATTAATTATACGATGTTTAACGACACCCCTACCCTTTATCCACTAGATGCTAAAACATTCTCTCCAGCTCCAAAATGTAACAACCAACAGGTCTCTAGATAACTGCTACATGTTTCACCAGCAGAACTGCTGCTGGTTGAGAATCAATGTTTTAAGGGCATCTGGAATCCTTTCCAGCTTCCCTGATGGGTCAGTGGTAAATAATCCTGCCAATGCAGGAGACGCGGGTTTGATTTCTGGATTGGGAAGGACATGGCAACCCACTCCAGAATTCTTGCCTGGAAAATCCCATGGACAGAAGAGCCTGACAGGCTACCATTCATGAGGTTGCAAAAGAGTCAGACATGACTTAGCAACTAAACAACAACAAGAATCCTTTTATACAGCGTGAGCTGATTAAGACTAGATGATTAATATCATATTGGGTTTATAGCACCAAAGTTAGTGTGTTTTAAAATTTACTTAGATTTAAGGAGATTCAACAGTTAGCTCAAGGTTAATCTTAAATAGTTTATATGAACAGAATATCATTCTTTAAAAATTTTAAATTAAAACTGCTAAAACAGGCTTCCCTGGTGGCTCAGAGGTTAAAGCGTCTGCCTCCAATGTGGGAGGCCCGGGTTCGATTCCTGGGTCGGGAAGATCCCCTGGAGAAGGAAATGGCAACCCACTCCAGTATTCTTGCCTGGAGAATCCCATGGACGGAGGAGCCTGATAGGCTACAGTCCATGAGGCCGCAAAGAGTCAGATACGACTGAGCAACTTCACTTTCTTTCACTTTCCGAAGAGGCTATGGTGTTTTCTTATGTTCACTTTCTAGCCAAAGCTCAGTTTAAAAATATGGATTTACAAGTGTTCATTTCCACAAGAGTGGAGTTAATTAGAAAATAAAGACTATTATTGGGTTCAGGGAGAGACTATGTTGGTATATTGATTAGAGATGAAATGTTGACTAGGGCAAAGAATAAAATACGAAATGAAACTGACTTTTATGATAGGCGTTAAGCCACATAAGGAGAATGGGTGAAACAGATATTAACTAAGGAGTATTTCAAAGAGGAGATGTGTGGGCAAAGAGGCTAAAAACTTGAACATCATGGTGAAAAATTGAAATTTAATATACTATATCACTGGTGATTTTGAAAGGACCAGATTCAGTGGGGAAAAACAAAAGAAACACAGGAGCTGAAGAGTGGTGGATATAGGATTGAATTATGAGTTGAACACACATATGTAACAAGCAGAGGTTGGAGGCCTTAGGATCTGGAACACTGTGGAAGGGTGAGCTAAGAGTAGGGAGAGAGGAACTAGGAAGATAGAGATGTTGATGACTTTGATGATGATTGTGAACAACAAATTTTGAGCACTTACCAACACAAGTGGCATGTTGTAGACCTCATTGCCTCGAGCTGGGTATTGTTAGCATCTCCAGTCTACAGATGATGAAATGTTAAGTAATTTGCCAGAGTTTTCACAATAATACAAAAGTGGAAAATTGACTCTATGTCAGTTTCACTTGAGAGCACAATTCCTAACCACTTTCCCCAACTCTAAGCCTTTATCGTCACAGCCATGTGAATTCTCATGGCTATGTGCTTTCTGTGTGTTAGTTGCTCAGTCGTGTCCCACTCTTTGCGACTGCATGGACTATAGCCCGCCAAGCTCCTCTGTCCACAGAATTCTCCAGGCAAGAATTCTGGAGAGTGGGTAGCCATTCCCTTCCCCAGGGGATCTTCCCTACCCAGGGATCAAAGCCAGATCTCCTGTACTGCAGGCAGATTCTTTACTGTTGCAATCAGTAGCCCTCCATGCTTTTTCACCTATGGTGTCTATTAGTTCAATCCAGATTCTCTTGTATTTGCAACCTCCTGATGCTCACCTCAAAAATACCCTCTTCCATAGGTACATCCCCACACTAACCTGGGGTGAAATATTCCCTCAGTTACTATCTTTAGTGCTGCTCTACAGAGGTCATGATTTGTCCTGATCAGTACTTGTGACCCCAATGAAATATTTTCTGACTGCATGAAAGATTATCTGCTATTTTTGAAACAATGAGTAGTTGCTTATTCTTTTTTCTTGCTTGCAGATACCTTTGAAAATGGAAACTATTTCTTGGTAAACTTTACAGCAGCTCAGGTAAGACTGTTTTATTGAATTTTATAAATCCTTTCCCAGTTAGCTACAGATTAAATGTAATCAGTGAACTGTAAAAATATCATATCCCACATCTTCCTGCCTTAACATTTATAAATCAGATCTACTGACATTAAAATAAGGAAGAAACAGTTCTTATTTTGACAATTTCCCAGTATACCATCACTGTATAAAAAAAATTGTAATTCATATAATGCTGGGGAAAAAAATGAGGCTTTGAATATATGACATGTTTTTAGGAAATGAGACATTTTCTGGCTGATAAAAATTTGAAGGATAAATGCTAGATTGGCTATCCGTTGCACAAAAATGATGCATAGAAAACAACCTTATAACTTCAGCAGCATGTAGTAATTAATGCTTATTTAGCTTATAACTTTGCAGTGCTTAGATGATCTAAGCTGGACTTGGCTGACCTTGGCTGGCTCACATTCATCTGCAATCAGTCATGGGAATGTCAGTTTGCACCGGTGATCATATATCTGGAGGGGGCAGTCACACGTTGGAGGTCAGCTGCTCTTGGGTGATCTAAGATGGCCTTACGGGCAGGTCTGTGCGTGACATTTCCATGATTATGAAAGAGGGCAAAAATAGAGGTGGAAAAGCCTGAGTGAGGACTTTCTGAAATCTCCATTTATATTAACTTGGCAATAGGCAAAGTCATATGGCTAACCCTGACAGAGGTGGGATAGAATGCCCCATCCAGAGAGGGAGGTCATTGCACAGTTGCATGGAAAAGAGTATAGATAGGGAGGGACAAATCACTGGAGGTCATAATACAATCAATCTACTAGGCATGTTTAATGATTCCATGGGTAATCCATATAGTTTTAATTAGAGTAGGAGGATCATTCTCTATCAAACCTATAATCTGCTTCTAATTTTTACTTGTGGATTTAACTAAGGAATCGTATAACATAAATCTATTGTGTTTTTTCTATGTAACAGCGCTTCAAGTGTCTGAAAGTATCTGTCACATAGTCCTTCTGTCTTCTTGGAATTATGTATCTCCAGGCTAACTTCATACTTCCTCTGTTTTGTGCCTATCCTGGTTTCCAGATTAGCTTATTCTGTTTGGACTAAAATTAGTCTAGATTTCTCTAACAGCATGGTGCCCAGGATTGAGAGATTATTTTAGAGCTTCACTCTGGTATGCAATGATAGTCACTAGCCTCATGTGGCACTCAAGCATTTGAAATATGACTAGCTTAATTTTAAATATTTAAAAAGATTATAAAATATCACATTAACATTTTATGTTAAACATATGTTAAAATAATAATACTTTGGATGTGTGTTAGTTGCTCAGTCATGTCCGAATCTTTGTGACTCCATGGACTGTAGCTTGCCAGGCTCCTCTGTCCATGGGATTTCCCAGGCAAGAATACTGAAATGGATAGCCATTCCCTCCTCCAGGGAATCTTCCTGACCCAGGGATCATACCTGGGTCTCCCTCATTACAGGCATATTCTTTACCATCTGAGCCACCAGGGAAGCCCAATATTTTGGATATACTGGGTTAAAGAAAACATCATCAAAGCAATTTTTCCTTTTTCTCTTGTTAAATTAAATATGTGGTTTGCATTACCGTCTATAAGACAGCATGGACTTCCTATTGCAAAAAAAAAAAACCACCCAAAACTCAAAACCTCAGTGGCATGCAACAATAAATACTTATTTAATTCATTACCTAATTCTTAGCTCCTTTTAGCTAAACTGTTTTCTTACTGTTATTGCATCACACTATGTATTTTTTTAAACATGTTTATCAAAGTATCTTCATAGACATTATTATTGAGTCATGGTGTTGTCATCCTGCATTTGCCTTTTTGAAACAAAATGCAAGACTTTGTATACTAATTAAGCGTGTAACTTCTCTGTTCTTAGTTTAAGAAAAGAATTGAAGATTATATCATTTTCCTCTGAAAATATTGCTTTTTAATGAAGCTGTTCATCTAGAAGTCCTGGATTTTAGTTCTCTTCCTACTGCTAAATAGTTATTCAAGCTAGGGAAGATAGTTCTCCTGTTCTGTTTCTTGATTATAATATATTTGGTTTCTCATAAATATTAATATCTTCTAATGCTAAAATTCCATTCTTCTGTTATTCCAAAGTAGTGATAAATGGGTTCTTATTTCTATGTGATGTTTGATGGAGTTTTTCCTGAGGATCAGTGCTTTGAAATGAAAGAGAGCTTCCCCTGGGAGTAATTTTTATCAGTGGTGTTCTGGCTGGTATGAGGTTATGGGGGTTGGTGGCTGATTAGTAGCATTTGCTAATTTCTGTATGTAAAAACTCCCATCATGTTAGTCAATTTCAAGCTATCAACTGGCTTGAAAAATCCCAGACAATTTAAAAATAGGCTCTCCCAAATCATTAGAGTTGGTTCCAGGACATCCATTTACTTCATGTTATATTCCTTTTTCTTAATTTTCTCTTGATTCTCATTACTCAATCAGTCACAAAAGTCTGGTTAATTCTCCATAATGCCAACTGGACATCGTTGTCTTTCTACTGTTGCTATCAGAGTCTAGGAGTTTATAATTTCACTCTACTACAGCTGTTCCTTAATTGATTGCATCAAATTTTCATCATCTTATCTTATGTACTTAACCAGTAATTTCTCCGCTTAGTGCCAGCTGCAGGAGCCCATGATCTCAGTGCCTTTGTTCTCTGCCTTTGTCAGGTGTGTCTGTGCCTTCCTCCACCTCATTCCCTTTCCTATTCATTTTGTCTTCATCAGCTCTATCCATCCTCCCAGGACTTCTCATATTCCATGTCTTTCCTAAGTCCTTTCTTGACAACCCTATTCCCATGGTGACTCTTTTGTTTTTCTTTTAACACCCCAAACAAATATTCATGATGATTTTCATTTAGGCCTTAATCTTCCGACATCTCATGACTTCCCTCACATTATTGTAACCCTTGTGTTGATACTTAAAACAGTTCATAATTTAGATTTGTTGCAAACTATCCTTAGCCTATGCTAAAGTCTTTGACTGTGTAGATCATAACAAACTATGGAAAAATTCTTTAGGACTTGGGAATACCAGACCATCTGACCTGACTCTTGAGAAATCTGTATGCAGGTCAAAGAAGCAACAGTTAGAACCGGGCATGGAACCATAGACTGGTTCCAAATTGGGAAAGAAGTACGTCAAGGCTGTATATTGTCACCCTGCTTATTTAATTTATGTGCAGAGTACATCATGCTAAATATTGGGCTGGATGAAGCTCAAACTGGAATCAAGATTGCTGGGAGAAATATCAATAACCAGATATGCAGATGACACTACCCTTATGGCAGAAATTGAAGAAGAACTAAAGAGCCTCTTGATGAAAATGAAAGAGGAGAGGGAAACAGCTGGCTTAAAACTCAACATTCAAAAAACTAAGATCATGGCATCTGGTCCCATCACTTCATGGCAAATAGATGGGGAAACAGTGGAAACAGTGACAGATTTTATTTTTTTGGGCTCCAAAATCACTGCAGATGATGACTGCAGCCACAAAATTAAAAGATGCTTGCTCCTTGGAAAAAAAACTATAACAAACCTAGACAACATACTAAAAAGCAGAGACATTACTTTGCCGACAAAGGTCCATCTAGTCAAAGCTATGGTTTTTCCAGTAGTCATGTATGGATGTGAGAGTTGGACTGTAAAGAAAGCTGAGCACTGAAGAATTGATGCTTTTGAACTGTGGTGTTGGAGAAGACTCTTGAGAGTCCCTTGGACAACAAGGAGATCCAACCAGTCCATCCTAAAGGAAATCAGTCCTAAATATTCATTGGAAGGACTGATGCTGAAGCTGAAGCTCTAATACTTTGGCCACCTGATGCCAAAAGCCAACTCACTGGAAAAGACCCTGATGCTAGGAAAGATTGAAGGCAGGAGGGGAAGGGGACGACAGAGGATGAGATGGTTGGATGGCATCACTGACTCAAAGGACATGAGTTTTAACAAGCTCTGGGGGTTGGTGATGGACAGGGAAGCCTGGCATGATGCAGTCTATGGGGTTGCAAAGAGTCAGACACAAGTGAGTGATTGAACTGAATGACTTATCCTTAGCCTAGGGACAAGTTGCCATAATCGTTTATTCACACTGTGCTAAGTCATACAGTGCTATGCACATAAGTTCATCATGATTCCAACCATATAAATGCCTTTAAGTTATATGACCTTGACCTTCTCATTTTCTCTCCCAGAGCCTCAGTTTTCTCATCTGTGAAACGGACATAAGGATTCTTTCTTTTCAAAATCATTGTAAGAATTAGTAATAATGTAGGTAAAAAAACTTTCATAATGTTGACACACAAACCTGTTTTGAGCACCTCAAATTTATTGTCTTAAGTACTCAGGAAGTATGTCTTCTGAAGCATTTAGGAATAAAGCCAGCATTTTTGTTAATATTGTAACATAGAATTTAGTCTATTAACAGATGTATTGTATATCTTTTCCTCTTTATACATTTTTTGCAGAGTGTACTGCAAATCCAAACGATACATAATAATTATTTGAGTGACTCTAATTCACTGAAAGTTGGATATATTAGAATCTGGGGCATAAGCTCTACTGATATAACACAAGTGACTGTCTCCTATGACAATCAACAATTCATGGTGATGAATTTCAAGAGTGACCCTTACAATCAGGTATGCCTTAAAGGAATGTTATCATATCATACATTAATTTTATTTTTCTGTAAAGTTATTAGCACTATTGTTATATTTACTTATACTTGAAAGGTTATATATATTTGCAAATGTTGACTCATATTGTACAGTACACATTAGTGATCTTCTCAGGATAGTCCAGGGGTCAATGATCAGTGATCTGATGGAATCCTCGCCATATGTTTCCTAAAGAGATTGTGCTGTGTGTGTTAGATTGGTCTTAAGAAGTTGCATTGCACAGTTGTTATACTGTAATGTGAGGTTTAACTTAAATGTGATATTTAACAAATTCTAAAATACCAACTTCATCTCTTCTTTTCTGGCAGACACTAAATATTCAATTGACTGACAAGATTATCAGCCTGGAAAAGTTAACTGAGGTTACTTGGATTCAAGGTGGTCCTATAGTTTCTACTACAGCTTTGACAAGTACCTTCCCGATGAGTTCTTTACATCCTTCTACAGCTTCTACTCCTGCTATTACTTCTGCTACCACTAGTTCTTCTATTTCAAGTAGCACTAGTGCTACTCTTCCTATGACAACCACTTCTTTTCCAACAAGCACTACTGAAGTTTCAACTAGTACTCCTGTTCCTAATACCAGTACATCTTTCCCTACAAGTACTACTACTGATAGCACTATTGTTACTCTTCCTGTCACAACCATGCCTTACCCAACAAGTGCTACTGAATTTTCAACTAGTACTTCTGTCCCTAATACCACTATATCTTCCCCTATAAATAGTACTACTGATAGCACTGATATTACTCTTCCTATCACGGACATGCCATACACAACAAGTGCTATTCAAGTTTCAACTAGTACTACTTTCCCTAATGCCACTATATCTTTCCCTATAAATACTACTTCTGATAGTGCTAATGTTACTTTTACTGTCACAACCATGCCTTACTCAACAAACGCTACTGAAGTTTCAACTAGTGCTACCATCCCTAATACCACTATATCTTCCCCTATAAATAGTACTACTGATAGCACTGATATTACTCTTCCTATCACGGACATGCCATACACAACAAGTGCTATTCAAGTTTCAACTAGTACTTCTGTCCCTAATACCACCATATATTTCCCTATTAATACTACTTCTGATAGCACTGATATTACTCTTCCTGTCACGGACATGCCGTACACAACAAGTGCTACTCAAGTTTCAACTAGTACTACTTTCTCTAATACCACTATATATTTCCCTATTAATACTACTACTGATAGCACTGATATTACTCTTCCTATCACGGACACGCCATACACAACTAGTGCTACTCAAGTTTCAACTAGTACTTCTGTCCCTAATACCACCATATATTTCCCTATTCATACTACTACTGATAGCACTGATATTACTCTTCCTATTACGGACACGTCATACGCAACAAGTGCTACTCCAGTTTCAACTGGTACTACTTTTCCTAATGCCACTATATCTTCCCCTATAAATAGTACTACTGATAGCACTGATATTACTCTTCCTATCACGGACATGCCATACACAACAAGTGCTATTCAAGTTTCAACTAGTACTACTTTTCCTAATGCCACTATATCTTTCCCTATAAATACTACTTCTGATAGCACTGATATTACTCTTCCTGTCACGGACATGCCATACACAACAAGTGCTACTCAAGTTTCAACTAGTACTACTTTCTCTAATACCACTATATATTTCCCTACTAATACTACTACTGATAGCACTGATATTACTCTTCCTATCACGGACACGCCATACACAACTAGTGCTACTCAAGTTTCAACTAGTACTTCTGTCCCTAATACCACCATATATTTCCCTATTAATACTACTACTGATAGCACTGATATTACTCTTCCTATTACGGACACGTCATACACAACAAGTGCTACTCTAGTTTCAACTGGTAATACTTTCCCTAATGCCACTATATCTTCCCCCATAAATAGTACTACTGATAGCACTGATATTACTCTTCCTATCACGGACATGCCATACACAACTAGTGCTACTCAAGTTTCAACTAGTACTTCTGTCCCTAATACCACCATATATTTCCCTATTAATACTACTACTGATAGCACTGATATTACTCTTCCTATTACAGACACGCCATACACAACAAGTGCTACTCAAGTTTCAACTGGTACTACTTTTCCTAATGCCACTATATCTTCCCCTATAAATAGTACTACTGATAGCACTGATATTACTCTTCCTATCACAGACACGCCATACACAACAAGTGCTACTAAAGTTTCAGCTAGTACTACTTTCCCTAATGCCACTATATCTTCCCCTATAAATACTACTATTGATAGCACTAATGTTACTCTTCCAGTCACAATCATGCCTTACCCAACAAGTGCTACTGAAGTTTCAACTAGTACTTCTGTCCCTAATGCCACTCTCTCTTCCCCTATAAATACTACTACTGATAGTACTGATATTACTCTTCCGGTCACAGCCATGCCTTACCCAACAACTACTACTGAAGTTTCAACTAGTACTACTGTCCTTAATACCACTATATCTTCCCCTATGAATGCTACCACTGATAGTACTAATGTTCCTCTTCCAGTCACAACCATGCCTTACCCAACAAGTGCTACTGAAGTTACAACTAGTACCGCTGTTCCTAATACCACTATTTCTTCCCCAATAAATACTAGTACTGATAGCACTAATGTTCCTCTTCCAGTCACAACCATGCCTTACCCAACAAGTGCTACTGAAGTTTCAACTAGTACTTCTGTCCCTAATGCCACTCTCTCTTCTCCTGTAAATACTACTACTGATAGTACTGATATTACTCTTCCTGTCACAGTCATGCCTTACACAACAAGTACTACTGACGTTTCAACTAGTACTACTGTCCCTAATACCACTATTTCTTCCCCAATAAATACTAGTACTGATAGCAGTAATGTTCCTCTTCCAGTCACAACCATGCCTTTCCCAACAAGTAGTACTGAAGTTTCAACCAGTACTACTATCTCTAATACTACTATATCTTCCCCTACAAACACTACTGTTGTCTAGCACTAATGGTATTCTTCCTGTCACAATCAAGCCTTTCCAAGAAAGTGCTATTGAAGTTATTAATACTAACGTTCCTAATTCTACTGTGCCTTTCTCTACAAATACTACTACTGCTAGAACTAGTGCTACTCTTCCTATCACAGCTACTTCTTTCCCAACAAGTACTACCGATACTAGCACTGGTACTACTGTTCTTATTACCACTGCTGCTAAGTTGCTTCAGTCGTGTCCGACCATGTGCGACCCCATAGACGGCAGCCCACCAGGCTCCCCCGCCCCTGGGATTCTCCAGGCAAGAACACTGGAGTGGGTTGCCATTTCCTTCTCCAATGCATGAAAGTGAAACGTGAAAGTGAAGTCGCTCAGTCGTGTCCGACTCTTAGCGACCCCATGGACTGCAGCCTACCAGGCTCCTCTGTCCATGGGATTTTCCAGGCAAGAGTACTGGACTACTCATTCTTCAACAAATACTGTTGCTACTAGCACTAATAATACTCATCCATTAATACTGTATTCCTACAGATACTGCTGCTGATACTACTAGCAATAGTTTTCTATTGTGACTAGTTTCTCTGAAAGTATTTATGATAAGAACACTACTTTTGCTACAGTAACCTCTCCTCCTACAGTAACCACTTCTCCAACTGCTAGCCTTGGTAATGATGCCCTGATTACAAATTATCCTTCCCCTACAACATCTGGGGACAATAGTACTAGTAATGCTTTTTCTACAATGACTACTTACCCTTCATAAACTCATGCCATTTGCACTAACACTCCTTCTCCCGCGATTACTTTTTTTCTTTATGTATGGGGGCTGCCAGCAATGGTAATATTGTTCCTTATGAGTACTCTTTCTTCTCCAAGTACTGATGTACTATTAGTACTTATTTATGAGATAATACTAGGTTGTTGTTGTTTCCTCTAGTGACTGAATTAACTTACAAAGTGCTAACTCTTTTATAGACCAGGAATCACCCAGACAGAGATGAGTATGTAAATATATGACATAGGGGAGACAATCTCTACCCTGGGATCAGAGTTCATAGTTTTGTTTGCTTTGTCTTCTACTTACCAGCTTTTCCCTTCTTGTTTTACTATCTAGACTCTCCTTCCGTGTGTTAAGACTTTCAGCATGTTCTTGGACTTTCATACCCACAATCACTATTTATTCCTGATCTATTATTTTCTAAGATCACCCCTGTGACTAGGCTCATGGTCATAACCAAATATTGCCATTTAGGTGCTATTGAAGGCTTAACCCTAGGACAGTATTTTGAAAATGTAGTTTGGGGAACCAGGGGAGACCCCAGAACTCTTTCTGGGGTCTACAAGGTCAAGCCTCTTTTCATATAAATACTCTGTTGTTTTTGCCATTTTCACTCATCCTCTCATTCATATACAGTGCCACTTTCCACAGCCTGTGCTCTGTGGTGTCACAATAGATGAATACAGAAACTGATACAAGAATCCAGCTGTCTTCTATTAAGCCAGACATTAAACAGATTTACAAATTATACAACAATGTCTTTCTTTTCACTAACTGTTTTTGCTTTGGAAAATATTGTGGTCTTTCATTAAGAATATATTATTTATGTCAACATGTATTTGATATATTTGTTTTTTAATGAACGAAGAAATAAATATTTGGCAAAACATTTTACAAATGACTCCATTTTTCCTAATGCAGCAAATGTTTGGAGATATAATCCACCCAAATGAAGCACAAGGTCTTCACTAAATTTGAAACTAAAGAGATCCTGAGACCAAAAAGTTTGAGAATCACTTCCCTAGGACAACAGTGTCCTAGCTTCAGTGTTAGGTCCTGGTCAAATATAGTGTGAAAACAAAACAAAGCAAAACTCATCATTCTAAACTGTATCAACGGACTTGCTCCCCGGCTCCCTCGTGTATATGTTTATTGAGGGAGCTCCAAGGCACTTCTCTTGTTGGCACCACAAAACCTGATCCCAGACAAAGAGCTCTGTGTCCCATGACACATGGGACCCAGCAGCCAGGCTGCCACCCTGGGGCAGATTCACTGGCCAAAGGCTTCACTTTTTTTTTTAAAGCCCTTGGGACTTGAAGCACTGAAGAGGAATTTGTTCAACTAACCATATTTCTTTAGTTACTGAACTTCAATCCCTTTGTGTGTATAAATGGATTGTAATTACAAGGATGGAATTTTGAAAAGGTAAGTGCTCCTGAAAAAAGAACAACAGCCAAAAACAATAAATACAGAGCTATATTTAGAACAGATAATCAACAAATACTACTGTACAGCACAGGGAACTCTGCTCAATATTCTTTAATAACCTGAATGGGAAAAGAACTTTAAAAAGAATAGACACATGTATTTGTATAATTGAATCACTTTGCAGTATACCAAAAGTTAACATTTTATTGTTAATCAGCTAGACTCCAATATAAAATAAATATTTTAAATAAAAAATCATGATCGCATAAACAACAACAACAAAAACAGAAAAAAAAAGACAGCCTGGCCTTACTTCAGACACTTGAAGAAACTTGAGAATTGAAACTCCAGTCTATGCACAAGATGTGGTCCTGGAACCAGGTTCAGAAAACGGGAAGAGGCAAGGGGTGAAAGAAAGCATCAGCTTGCTGCTTCTGAGTCTTAAGCTTTGCTGACGCCTATGCTTACATCTAAAGCACATGGTCGCCTTCACTGGCCCAGTTCTAGGAGCACCACCTGTACAGATTGGTGCAGGGACAACTGCTTCAGGTGGACACCGTTGTCTTTTACTTGCCTCAGTTTCCAAGGTTGAGTCAACATTGGAAATGCATTTTCAGTCTGTAAAACACTATACAAAGTTTTATTATTATTATTATTATTATATAATCCCTTGAGTGTTCTTATATCTATTTAAACTTTTTCTCACAGTAGTCAAAATCTCTTGCCTGGAAAAGCTGACACTTTTCTAAACTGAATTTTTTTCTAGGTAACTATGTGTCTTAAAAAATTTTTTTTGCTCCATTTTCATACTCTCTTTGTGTAGATTTCATGCTTATTTCTTTTTTAAAGATTAACGTTTTTGTTTTGAAATAAGCTTGGAGAAAATTTGCAAAAATAGCTAAAGACCTTCACTATCCTCTTCACCCAGTTTTCCCAAATATCATCCACAAATTATAAATTATGTACCATATTTACTCTCTCTCTCTCACACACACATACTTACACACACACACACACACATGTATAATTTGAAAGTTGTAGACACAATGTCTCAACATCACAAAATGCTTTAGTATAAATTTCGTAAAACACAAGGACATATTCTCACATAATCACAATATAACCAGTCAAGTCAGAAAGTTGATATTCATACAGTGCCACCATATAATGCAGAGACATTAGTCAAATTTTACCAATCATCCCAATAATGTTCTTTATAAAGAACACTAAACACGGACTTGCCTGGCAGTCCATTGGGCGTCCACTGACCTGGACATGGGTTCAATCCCTAGCTGAGAAACTTAAGATCCTGCATGTCTTGTGGCAGAGCCAAAACAATTTTGAAAAAGAAAAAAGAAACCTAAACAGCAATAATGACAAGGAGCACGTGTTGCATTTGCTTAACAGAATTTTTGTTTGCTTTTCAGTCTTCTCTACTGTGGAACTATTCCTCAGCCCCTCTTTTTCTTCTTTGATTTTGATGATTACAAGTCAGATATTTGTAGAATATTCCTCGTTAGAGGTTTGTCTAATACTTTCTCATGATTATATTGAGGTTGTATATTTCTTGGACAGATATAACATAGAATTGGTGTTGTGTCCTTCCTGGTACTTCTGTCAGGAGGCAAGTGATGTTTGTCCATGAGTTGCGATGCCAATTGCGATGCCAACTGACTGACCTGGATAAAGTGGTGCCTCTCAGTTCTCTCCATGGGAAGCCACAATTTTTTCTCATCATAATGAATAGCTATATTGTGTGGAGATACTCTGAGGCTATGTAGCTATCTAGTTCCTCTTCTATTAGTTTTTGTCATCTATGGATGATTCTTATCTGATTCAATTATTACTATGAATTTATTAAATGGTGATTTTCTAACTTCACATTTTTTTCTGTATTTGCTGCTTGGCACTATAAGGGCTCTTCTTTCTTTGCTATTTTTTAAAATTAATTTATTTATTATAATTGGAGGCTAATTACAATATTGTAGCGATTTTTGCCATACATTGACATGAATCAGCCATGGGTGTACATGTGTTCCCCATCCTGACCCCCCCTCCCACCTCCCTCCCCATCTCATCCCTCTGGGTCATCCCAGTGCACCAGCCCTGAGCGCCCTGTCTCATGCATCAGACCTGGACTGGCAATCTGTTTCACATATGGTAATACACATGTTTCAATGCTATTTATTTTTTGAGTGATGTTTGGTAAATAGCCACTTCCCTGAATCCCCCACATGCACCCCTTCTCTGAGATCCCCACACGTCCTCACAGTCTAGCAACTAAAAGTGTAGCTCTTGGAATTCAGGGAGCTTCCAGGGCTCCTCATTGCTGGTGTTCAGTGCTTGTGGTATCACTCCAACATGTGAACCCAGAGTGCCCATTCAGGAAGCTAAGAGCAATTGAACTTCTGGTTCAGTGGTCCTCAAGCTCAGATGCATATTGGAAACACCTGGAGAGGGTAATGATTCGCTAACGCCTGGACGCTGCCCCCATCATCCGGGTGACTCTAATATGCCATCAAGGTTGGCAGCCACTGGGGTGGTGGAGCAGTGGAGTTGAGAAGCTTTCTTGCTCAGTCTCAGCTGAGTATAGCAGGAATTGAGACGTGATGAGAACTCTAGCAAACAGGAGTAACAAACTAAGTTATCAACTTCATGAAGGAGAGGAAGACAGAGAGCCGGGGAAAGGAGGAAGAAGTAGGTGGGTGGGGGGAGAGGAGAGGAGGAAAAGAGAGGAGATGGAAAGAGAGGAGAGGGAGGAGGAGAGAGAAACAGGGCAAAATGTAAATGGGTAAAGCTCATTTAAAGGGCTTGTGGGAGTTCTTGTGACGATAAATTTGAAATTGTATCAAAATATTCTTATTCCACAGGAAAGACCAGAACCCTTGTAAGCATTAGCCTATGGGTCCTCTTGTCTTCTAGGGCTTCCCAGGTGGCTCCAGTGGTAAAGAACCTGCCTGCCAATGCAGGAGACATAAGAGAGGCGGGTTTGATCTCTGGGTCAGGAGGGTCCCCGGAAGTAGGGCATGGCAACCCACTCCAGTATCCTTGCCTGGAGAATTGCATGGACAGAGGAGCCTGGTGGGCTACAGCCCATAGGGTCACAAAGAGTTGGACCTGACTGAAGTGACTTAGCACGCATGCACCTCTTGTTTTCACACAAGAAAAGCAACGAGGGAATAAATAATTTATTTACCCTCCACATTTAAGATGGAGTTTTGAGTAGAGGAGGTGAGATGGAAAAAAAGTTACAGTCTCAGAGTCACTCAGAGCTGACCTGAACTTAGACACCAACTGAGGGGTGAGGTGTGACAGACACCCAAGTGCCAAGATGTTCTAGGAGGAAGTGGGGTCATCCTTTTCTCCCTCAACACTGAGCCTATCTTTTTGGAATGTATCATTAGGCTCTCTGGGAACTGCAGTCACAAAACACATAAACTGGAAACAAAGCTTGACGTCATATAATTCGTTTTCCCAGAAGTATTGTCTAATGTTGTTCAGTCGCCCAGTCATGTCTGACTCTTTGTGACCCCATGGGCTGCAGCATGCCAGGCTCTGCTATACTGTCTAAAAGTGAAAGTCTCTCAGTTGTGCCCGACTCTTTGCGACCCCATGGTCTATACAGTCCATGGAATTCTCCAGGCCAGAATACTGGAGTGGGTAGACTTTCCCTTCTCCAGGGGATCTTCCCAACCCAGGGATTGAACCCAGGTCTCCCTCATTGCAGGTGGATTCTTTACCAGCTGAGCCACAAAGATCCTGGTCTAATACATATGCGTAAGATAAATGCATTCCTTTTAAATATAGAAGCACATCATTATCCGTAAGTTGATATAAATAACAGTTTCTCTCTGGAGGCAGTCAGTGGGGAGAAATGGTCAATGCACTAGGAAAGGCTCAAAGGAGCATGCCCTGAACCCAAGGAGAAAACGGCCAGCCAAGGGCTCCTAGAAGCTTGATCACAGCTCCACAAGGGTGGGTCAGAGGGGCAGGGAAGGTGGTGCTGGTCCATTTCCTGTTCATTTCAGTAGCTCCTATTCTGACCTAATGTCAAGCTCACAGGTGGTGCTCAGTGAATATGTACATGATGAGTAAATGCTCAGATCAGGAGATGGAGATGAAAATACCATGAAAGAAGGAAACCTGAAGTGAGTACAGAGGAGAGCAATAGGACCAGGGACGTGTACCCGGCTCTGAGCTGGACAAACAGAGCATTGGAAGATTCTGACTGCAGAACCCTGGGGAGGTTGCTCAGGTGACTTGAGCTTATCAGGACCTGAGAATAAGGCTGCAGCACAGACTGAGGTTTGACATCAGAAACCCGTCCAGGAGGTTCTTCTATTTTCTTTTCGTTTTTGCCTGAAAGATCGAGGATGGAAGAATTTGCTTGCGGGGGTGTGGAGTGGGGATGCTTGGAGTAACAGCTTTGAATAGAAAGGTCAGACTTTTTTGTGAATTGGGCAAACCGAAGAGAAAAGGACTGTTTTGTTTTTGTTTAATATTTATTTATTTGTTTGCTCCAGGTCTTAGTTGTGGTACTAGGGATCTTCAGTTGCATCATGTGGGATGGAATCTGGTTCCCTGAGGAGGAATTGAACCCAGGCCCCCCGCACTGGAAGTGCAGTCTTAGCTACTGGGTCACCAGGGAGATGCGCAAAAGGTCTGTTTTGATTGTTTTAAGTTTCAGTCTAGATTAGTTTTGATCTGTGTATTTCTTCATGCTGTAGGAGGTAATTTGTGGACCTCAAACTACTGCCAAAGGTCCTTAACCATGTTTTAAGATTAAAGAAAAGCCTCCATTACCCTTGAATGGTGACCACAGCGAAGCCCAGTAGTGAACTTAGACAATCCTTCTGGCTTTGGGTAAGCCATGTTTTCTGCTTTGCTTGACAACCCACTCCAGTATTCTTGCCTGGAGAACCCCATGGACAGAGGAGTGTGGCTGGCTATGGTCCATAGGGCTGCACAGAGTTGGACACGACTATAGTGTCTTGGCATACACACATGTGAACTCAAGCAGTGGCAAGAAATGTAGAGGCCAGTTCTCTTATCTTCAGGGAATTAAGATCCCTCTAAACACCCTGGAATAGTCAGGGTAGGGGTCCCTTCCAGAAGACAGGGGAAACATGGGCAAGGCAATTCACAGACTGCCATGCCCTCGACCTGTTTTCAGAGCCCCAGTCAGCCTCCCTGGCCAGGCAGGCTCTTGACACTCGGTGATCTGAGTGTTGAGAATGTGATATGTCTTGAGGAAATAAAGATCACCTGGCAGTCAAGGCACAGTTGAGGCAAGCGAGTGATGCATTAGAAGCTGCATTTGGGGCAACCAGATCCTCAAATGCCCTCTGGCTGCCTCAGCCTGAGCCTTTCAGAGACCACCTTAATGGCAGCTGCCTCACCTAGATCAAAGGCTCAAAGGAAAGAGATGGCACTGGGAAGTGAGTTGAATTTTGTTTAATTTGGTGCCTTGAACTTCGTCCCTTATAAACAGAGCCCCTCCCTTCACCATAAGAAACACACATGTGGCTGCCTCTGCCTCACAGGGAGGTTTGGACAAAACTGTCAGAAGAAAAGAGAAACAGGAGTCCCTCCAGAGCCTGCAGGAGCTGAGGAGGGTTTACAGGGCTCCCTGTACTCATTCAAGCACCCTCCTCCCCACACAGCATCTCCTTGAGCGAGCCTGGGTACCGGACTGCTCAGAGACCCAGTCCCTCACCCAGCCTTGAATGCAGATTTTGTTAGAGGATGTGTGGTTCTACCAATGCTTCTAGGATGCTTTAAAGGATGGTTTGTCGAGCTTGTCATGGGACAGGCTCTGGGGTCTCTGTGCCACGCCCAGGCCTGCAGTCATGACTGAGGTCACGGGAAGGGGCACAGATGGGGGACTTTGGGGGCCAAGGAGGGAGTCTGTGTGATGATAAGGGGAGGTCTGAGCAGGGAAGGGGTCTGAGTATGTGACTGAGGAGACAGTATCAGATTGCAGCCTGCAGGGTGGCAAGAAACAAAGACAGGGCCACCTGCCCAAACAAGAGGGCGGCCAGGGGGAGGCACCTCAGTATGGCACTTCTGGAGCCCAAGAGGACCACGGGGGCTGCCCTGAAGCCTGCAGGGGTTTTGTCCTGGGGCTCCACTTTGCCTCCAGAGGACTCCAAACAAGGACCCCGGGGTGTAGGGTTGATGTCCCGAATCCAGCCTGTTGTGTTTTCCACTAGCTCCTGCAGGAGAAGGAGGAAAATGGGTGAAGGTGGAAGCACCCCCACCTCTTTTCATCTTCTAAGACCTTCTTTGGTCATCCCCAGCCCCTGCTGCCTCACAGGCTAACCGGGAGATGCCCACCCACACCCAGAGCATCATCAGCCCTCCTCTGCTCGCTCAGCTTCTTCTTCTCTGATCCAGCGTTCCTGCCATTGTCATTCACACCTCCTTTCTCCTCTTTTCTGGCCTTGTCCAAACCATCCTTCACTCCTCTAGCCCTAACCCTGGGAGTGCAGTGTCTCCCGAGACACTTACATCAATGGTCTTTATTATCACTGTCTGCTGGGCCTCCTTGCAGGCCTTCTCAGCCTTCTTAATGCTCTCCGGGGTCCACTCCACATTGCTCATGGCCATCATGCCCTCCATGGAGCTGCCATGGGCAGAAAGAGCAGACACTAGTTCAGGGGTGACTTAAAGCTTTGGCAAAATGTGTAAAAAGCAGCCCTACTTTTGTTAGCATCAGTTCCATGGCGTAAACCATAAGGAATGTCTTACAACTCAGTAAGAGCATGGCAGAAGGTGAAATCATCAGAATTAGAGATGAGAATTTTTTAAAAGTGAAAAAGAGGAAGTGCTAACTCTTTAAAGAAGTGTTTCTTGATCTGTGTACCATGAAGTCTAAGAAGGTTGATGGGATGACTTCTGGGAACCTATACATGTCCTGAAATTGTCTGTGAAATGGGATATGTTTGCAAAGATGTACCTTTTTCTTGGAAAGGAGCTTCAGCATTTTCATCAGAGCCTCAGGGAGGACCTTAGTCCCAAGTAATTAAAAGGTCACTGCATGCATGCATGCTCAGTCACTTCCGACTCTTTGCAACCCCATGACCTTGATAGGTCTTGATAAGTATCATGGTGAAGGCATTACATTAGTCAATGATTATCCATTAAAATTATTAAAGTGTGAAAAGTGAAAGTTGCTCAGTCGTGTCTGACTGTTTGCAACCCTGTGAACTGTAGCCTGCCAGGCTCCTCTGTCCATGGGATTGTCCAGGCAAGAATACTAGAATGGGTTGCCATTTCCTACTCCAGCAGATCTTCCTGATCCAGGAACTGAAGCTGCATCTCTTGTGTTTCCTGCATTGGCAGGCAGAATCTTTACCACTGCACCACCCAGAAAGCCCCAATTAAAGGTCACTCCTTGAAAGCAAATGGTGTTCAAATCAGGTAAGTGCATGAGAAAAAGCCAGACAAATACTTTGCACACAAGTGATCTAACTTCTAGAGGTCACTCTTGGTCTTATCTTCCAGGATGACTCACTCTGATACCTCCTCCCCCAGCTCGTGGGCCACGTAGATGATGTCAGGGTACCCCTGGCAGCTGGAGATGTTGTTTCGGGGATAGTAGAAGAAAAAGATGAGGCACATCTCATTAATGGTGCTGGGACCCCCCTGGAGAAGAAGAGAGAGCTAGCGACAATCTTAGCGAGTCATTGACCAAGAAAATGAGAATCCTGGTACCCATCTTACAGTCATGGGGATGTGAGAGCATGAAGCCCCACGTGAATGGGTAATAACATTGGAGAAAGAAAGGGGCTTCAGCTGAAATCATCTGAGTCATGGGTTAGCCAAGACCAGGGGTAAGGCTATTCTGAGGCTTATTTTCATTAACTGTGGTGGGAAGATGGGTACTTACAAAAGTCAAGGAGTTGCGGTCCAGCGTCTGGTAGCGACACTCTACCAGCAATTCATCCCCCTGTGCAGAGAGAAACAAAGGATGAAAGTAAGAAGCAGAGGGACCGGTCCAGCCTTAGACCTCTTAACTAACAATAACAAGTGCTGATCCTGTCTTCCCCCAATGCCAGCCATGCCTCCCTCAGCCCGGCTCGCACCGGCTTGATCACCGCTCGATAAGGTAAATCTCGAGTCTCCTGCAGATTGAAGTCGTAGGCATCATCTTTACAGATTATACGGAGTTGAGTTCCATTTCTGGAGGGAGACAAGGTGGGGAGAGGAGTAAGGAGAGGCTGACGCGGGGAGGGGGGTGTCCTGTCAACAAAGCAGCAGCATATGGGCTCATTCAGTGGGCACAGATAGCCTGCAAAACAAAAATCTCCACCCTCTGTCATCTCTACTCCAGGAACAGTTCTAGCTTCTCCTGTTCCAACCGAGCATAACCTCATGCTACAGAATAAACAACTGTTCTTAATGTTTACTTCCAAATACAGAAGGGAGCGCTTCCAATCTGTGTCTTCCTTACCTGTACTGCACTGCCTGCAATGCACGGCCGGCCAAGTGGGTGTGGAGCAGGTAGCCAAACACCTGGATGTCAGGCACTGGAGCCCCGTTCATCTGTGGCAGGGAGGAGACCACCTGGTCCGTTAGGAACTCTCCTCTGCTCCTTGGTTTCCTCCTTTAATATCTGACAACTTCCTCTGAAGACTGGAACATATCCCTTTAGTCCCTGCTGGGCCTCCTGGCCCCTCTTCCTGCCCCACAGCCCTGACTCCTGCCTCTGCTGCACCAGCCAGGTCAGGTCAATTTCCCAAAGCACCAGGCGGTGGTCCTTCTCCGGCTTGGGGACTCGGGCTGTGCGCTGGTGGATCACACCAGATCTATGACTGGGAACGGGGAATCTCAGGGGAAGTGGGGAGTGGGGGGGCACCTTCCGGCTTCACCTCTTCAAACTTCTCCGTCTTACACAGCCCGTAGGACATGAAGGACTCGGCGCCGGGGGGAATGAAGTGGATGGGGAAAGTGAAGAAGCCCAGCTGCAGGACGCCCATGTCATACTTGCGCAGGTGCGCGGTGTAGTATACTCGGATCCCCGAGGAGTCGTACAGACCTGGGGCAGGCAGGCCCGATCAGAGGAGGCAGGGGAATGGGTCACAGGCTGCGGAGGAAGAGGCCTGGGAAGGCAAGGGTGGGGCTGCGAGCAGGAGTCAGCGGGCCTCCAGCATCACCTTTCCCATGCCTAGAGGACTCAGCCAGCCCCATCCACGGGTGCTTCCATAGATGCTCTAGACGCTCACCAGGCAGATTGTGAAAATTGCTGTAATGAATCTCCAGTCGGACCCACTGGGGGTCCAAGGCCGTCCCAATAGAGATGCCCACGTCGTCTGGAAACTGGTAACTCTGGTGGAAGGAGGGAGGTTTGGCAGCAAGAATGGCTGGGAAGTAGGTGCAGGGGACTCCCCAGGGCCCACCCGTGTCTTCTCGCCTCCATCCCAGACCTCCCTTGTCTCCACCTTCCACCCATCCACCAATCGCCGTTGCCTGACCACACGTGTCCCCTTAGCCACCAATTTCCCTCATCACATGGACTCACTGTGCCCCCGACAGCCCAGCCCACGATGACCTGTGAGCAGAGGGAGAAGGCGGGGTCAGCCCCGTAGCAGTCGCTGATGCCCGTGGGGAGAGTGCTGGCGTTGCCACAGGCGTACACCAGGATGTGATGCACAATTGTCTCGTTGTGCTGGAGCAACTTGGGCTCGAACTGGGCGTGGATGCAGGACACAGCACGGTCAAGATCTTCTGGGTCAAGTCCTTATCCCTCGAGCCCCCACCCACACCTCGCTTTCTTTTCCCCAAATATTAATAAAACTATGCCCAGGTCTCCACTTCCCTCTTCCTCTTCCATTTCCTCTGTTTCCTCCTCCCCCAGCCTGTCATTTCCCTGGCACTCCACCTGACTCCTCTCTCAGCCCTCAGTCTTTTTAAAACCACTTCCTGAGAACACAGCATAGGTCTAGCCGGGAATATCCCAAGACTTCCAACTTTCCCTTAATAACCTCATCGGTTCCCTATATCTGAGCATGTAACCACATCTTGTTGGAGTCGCTCTCTAAAGAAAACCATGGCTCGCATACTTTGGCCATTCACGGTTAAGGTCACACTTTCATTTATTCGATCAAAATTGTAATCACTCCCATGTGAAATCAGATGATCTACCTGAGTCTCCTCTGGCCAGACTTTGCCAACCTGACAGGCTTTGGCCACGTGCCCCCCAGCCTGCACTTCCTCCAGGGCTAAAAGAACACATTTCTGGGCCCAGGGTAGGGCTCATCCTTTGTTCTTTGCAGACACTTAGTAACTAATGACTGACATCAAAATCACTGCTACACCGTGGGGCATGAGTAAAACAGTGCTGGGAGCTGTAGTTCTGGGCTCAGGAAATCCTGGAACTGCTACCTCCACCAGACCTGGCCTGGCCCCAGGTCCTCCTGGACACCTCCATCCCGCACCTCTTCAGAGTCAACCGTGCCCACTGCCTGTCTCAACCACCTTGACAACGTCCCGCCATCTGGTTCACAGTACCTTATAGATGTGGTGCTTCTTGCTAACGATGGGGAGAGGGAGGAAGGTGCAGGCATACGTGGTGTCATCCTCTGGGATGAGGAACTAGAGGGGGACACACAGGGGCTGAGCGGGTGGGAGGGAGGCTCCCGGAGAAGCATGGGAAGGGACAGGTCAGGGAAGGGCGGCCACTTGAGGGCCAGTTTGACCATCCTCGGAGGACCAAGGGGAGTCAGAGGAACCTGAATTCCAGGCATGTACTGAATATTGGGTGCAAGAGGAAGGTCTGGATTGAGTGGAAGGTGGGAGGGGGCTAGAGGTGACTGGGCAGGAAGGAGGGGGTCTTACATCAGTGATCTCCAGGTCATGGATGATGGTGTCCTCAGGGGCATCGAGATCATCAGGGTGGATGATTTGGAGCAGGAAGATGGACTTCACAAAAGTACGCTCCCGATCCATCTTCGGGGTGTCATCCAGGCCGTAGGCGGCCAGCACCCTCACAGTGTCGCTCTGTGGGTGTCAAGGGCGTCCAGGTGCTGCCGCCCACAAGCAGCACTTTGCACACACCCACACCCAACCACCGACACAAGTCACTGGCTCACAGCGCAACTGATAGGGACAGAGTGAAGGGACAAAGTGGGTGATTAAATAGTTAATCCCACTAAGGGATGAAAAGCATGAGAGACCCCTGTGAGTTAAAGAGTACTCAAGAAAACAGGTTTGCGCGTGCTAAGTCACTTCATTCACGTCCAGCTCTTTGCAACCCTATGGACCATAGCCCGCCAGGCTTCTCTGGGCATGGGATTCTCCGGGCAAGAACACTGGAGTGGGTTGCCAGTTCTCTCTCCAGGGGAATCTTCCGGACCTAGGGATGGTACCCGGGCCTCTTGCTTTGCAGGCAGATTCTTTACCATCTGAGCCACCAGGGGAGCCCCTATAGGCCATCAGGGAACTTCGACCAAATCAGGGTTGCTGCTGCTGCTGCTGCTAAGTTGCTTCAGTCATGTCTGACTCTGTGCAACCCCATAGACGGCAACCTAATAGGCTCCTCCGTCCCTGGGATTCTCCAGGCAAGAACACTGGAGTGGGTTGCCATTTCCTCCTCCACTACATGAAAGTGAAAAGTGAAAGTGAAGTCGCTCAGTCATGTTTGACTCTTCGTGACCCCATGGACTGTAGCCTACCAGGCTCCTCCGTCCATGGGATTTTCCAGACAAGAGTACTGGAGTGGGGTGCCAGTTTACTTAGCTACAAAACCAAGCAGACTTATTTAGCAACAAAGCCATGCAGCAGAAGCAGGAGACATGCCCCCAAACAATAAAACAATGATGGTGTGAAACACACATCCTGCCGGTGAGCTCAGTTAGTTAATGACCACCTAGGACATACTCTCTACACACATAAAAAAAAATAATTTGTGGAAAGGCAACATGTGAAAGTGAAAGATTCTCGTTGTACTGAGACCTGAAATAATTTTTCCATAGCACCATGACAGTCCTGGCTTGACCATGTAGGGACAAGTAAACTCCCCCACCTGATGCGGAGGAGGAACTGAGGATGGAAGCCTGATGTCTACTCCAGAGTGAGGCAGAAGGTGGTGTTCCCGCCGCCTTCCCACTTTTCCTTTGATGATATACCTGTAGTGCACTAGGTTCTCAGGGGCAGCACCCTCTCGCCTGCCCGACATAAGCCCCACAAGTGTCCTCTTTTAGTTAATCCTCCTCATCTATCACTTTACCTTTTGCTGAATTTTGTTCTATGCTGAGACATAAAGAACCGGAGTTCCTTGGAGAGCCCCCCTCCCTCAGAACGCCACATCGCAGTTTCAGAATGGAGAAGGTCTAAGATTGGGGATCAGAACTAGTTGGGTTCTGGTTCTGCCTAGAGGCTGACCCGCTGGAGATGCTGGGCAAGCCACACCCCCTCTCCCAGCCCGTCTCTGAGCCCGTGTCCACAGGTGGTTCACGACACCCTGCAGTTCAAGATCAGGCAAGGTTCTTCAAGAGGGGACGCCAGGGAGGGTGGCATGGGCTGTCAGGGGGAGGCCGCCGTGGAGGGCTGGTGGAGTCACAGGCGGCAGGATGGAGGTGGGGGGCGTGCGGGGGAAGGCTGAGAGATGGCAGCCCCGGGAACCGAGACTGGCTGCCTGACGGGCACGGCCACTCCAGGTCGGGGTGACGTCACCGCCCAGGAGGAAAGGCTGCTTGCGACCAAATGCTCCTCTCCCCTCTCTCCTTTACCGTGATGTCTTGGTCGTGAGGGTCGCAGGAGCGGAAGGGCCTGGAGAAGCGCATGGTGGTGTAGACGGCGTCTTCCGTCAGCCCCTGCAGCTCTGCATCCTGGCTCCCATCCTCCTCCAGAGTGTCTTCATCCACCAGGTGCTGGTCCTGGGGCCCAGGGAAGGTCACGGGGTGAGAACCGGAGCCCTAAGTGCTCACGGCTTTGGAGTAGTCTGGGTCCCTTTAGCCCCGCTAAGGTACCAAATTAGCGGGACCCGGGTCTATACAATGTAGCTCCCTCCTGGGACAGAGCATGGCGTCAAGGGGGGATTCATGGGGAAGAGGGATGGCTGGTGTCTGATCCTACTTTACTCCTCCCATTTCAAATCTCATCTCCTTGAATCCTAATATTCCTATATCCCTAAGTCTTAAAAACCCACTTATTCTCTGAAAGCTCTGTGCTCTTCATCTTTTTAGGGGGCTCTTAACATTGACCCTTCCCCATGTAAATGCAGTTCAGAATGACACTGGGAGACAGGTGGGCTGCTTCTTCATCCCTAAAGTGGCATAATAATCATCTACTTCCTGGTGATGCTGGGAGGTTTAATGTGCAAAGATTTGGACCAACCTCTGCTTAACCAAAACTGCATAATAATTTTAAGCTGTTATTATTGTGGGTACTGATGTCATTACTAGACTATTTTATGTTGTGGTCTCTCTCACCGAGCCTGACGGTAATAGAGGATGATGACTGTGTCCTAAACAGCTTGGATTCTCCCACAGTGACCTGCACTGAGATTGTGGCCCAGGAGGCTCTCTCTTTCAGTCCAATGGCTCCATTCCCTTTGGCACTTTAGGGACATTCAGTCTGGAAGACCTAGATTCAAACTCTCCAATGGACCGTTTCTGTAGGGAGAGGTCAGCCATCAGCTGGTGTTCTGGGCCTATGCCCGAATATGTTTGGAAAATATGGATCCTTCCTGGATTCAGAGCCATCCTCCACCCAGCAAGAGACCCAACATGTTTGGGAGGGAGCCACCCTCAGACTCACCGAGAAATAGACATTGCCATCAGGCAAGATGCCTCCGACAACCAGGTCACTTCCCGCTCTGCTGTAGTGATTTGTGACACCCAAGCCCACCCAGCCAGCTGTCTGGACCTGGAGCTCAAAAGTGATGATCTCAGCCTCAAAGTCAAAGTCCCAGCGCAGGAAAACAGCGTTAGAAGGGTCTAGGAACCTGGAATAACGCAGACGAGGCATGGGGCCGAGGCGGTTGCTTTGGGAAGGAGTTGCAAGGGCTGTAAGTAGGAGAAGCCAGAAGAGAAGGGCACAAGCCATGGCTTCTGGGGTCTGGAGCATCTCTCCTTAGATGGCCACTCAAGAAGTACAGACTTATATGCACCTGTATCTGTGCCAGGCACCGTGCCATGGAGGAGGGGCAGACTGGGGCTCCTCTGATCTGATTATCTCTGGGTTCAGAGTGGAGCCGCTTACATAACTCAGGAGGTGTGAGGTGCTCAGAGAGAAGGTGCTCTTGCCCTGGAGTAGAGACCTGGCATGAAATGCTCAGGAATGAGTCACTCTGGCTCTTCCCTGTCAACCCCAGGCAAGTGTCATGTCCATGGGGACTCTGTGGAATCAAGGATGTTTTGTTTCTCCCTTCCTCACTTTCTCTCCCTCCTTTTTTTATTTTTTGCCATGCTTTTCTCCCTTTATCTCTCTCTCTGCCTCCCTCCATTCTCTCCCTTCCTGCCCCCCATCCCTGTATCCCTGGATGTTCTTACTGAGCCCTCTGCCCTCTGGCATATGTTCCCCACCCCAGTTTTCATGAGCATTCTCTATTTTGTCTCTACCCAGAAGTGATGCACAGACAGGGAGTAGGGGTAGGACTCCACGTGGCCCTGCCTTCCAGCCTCCCTACAGCGCAGGAAGGACAAGAGGTGCTGGGAGGGAGCGAGGGGGAGGCTTTGATTTCCATCTCCTGGAGGAGTCTTGACTACTAATCCCTGGAAGGACTTGTAGAGGTGAGGGAGACATAATCAGCTTTCCAGATGGGCAAGTCTGGGGCAGCTTCGAGTTTCTGCACATAGCTGGGGAGGAGCAAGGAGGAGGAGGAGGAGACGGAGAAAATGGGGAACAAACACGAATTTGCCTTTGGGATGCTCTGCACTTTCCCCTTCTTCCCATGAATTGCCTTTCAGAGAAATCACATTCAGGGACCTTCCACCAGAGGCTTGACCAGCTTCCCCACTGGCAAGCTGTTCAGTGCGATGCAAACAATAGAAGCACAGAAGGAATATTATAGCATTGGAACACCGGGTGAAAAGGAACTTGAGATTCACTTGATTTTCCAAGAATCCCAGTCCATTTCATTTTGGGATGAGGAAATGGAATCATCAAGGAGTGACTTGAGCAGTGTCTGAGCCCCCATCCAGTCGGTAGGAGAGCAAACAGGAGACCACAGGGGCCGGGGAGAGGGAACATGAGGCTACAGGACCCGGCCTCCTCTCTCCATTGTTCCCTTAGGTCACTGACACTCACAAGGCACTCTTTCCCCCGCAGGCATTTCCACCAGGGCCTGTCCTGGTGGAGGGAGCTGGTGTCCTTCACTGGCTGCTCCTTAGGAAAGGGACAAAAGTCTCTCACCCTAGAGTTCTTTCTTCCATTGTCTGATAGAGCCCATCCTCACCTGATGGTCTTCTCCCATCAGACAATGGAGAGGATCTGAAAACAAAAACCAGGCTAGCCTGGAGGACCTCCTCCATCACAGAATCTGGGCCACACATTTCTATACAGGAATTCAGCTTAAATGAGGGTTTAAGACACTGGAGCCTCTGTCTGAGCCTCCATATAGGGCAGATGATTCTTCTCATCAGCTGCTGAGCTCATCAAAGCTGGTAAGAACCTAGCTGAGGTTGTTTGCAGCTCCTGGGAACACCTGACTAGCAGCTGGGGTGCAGTTGGGAGAAAGCACCTTTCTCAAGAGGACAACCGTACCACCAACCCCTGAGCAGGGCAGGGAAGGTAAGGAGCTAGGCAGCCACCTGGAAGGAAGAGGCTTACCTTGGCCCTGGATGGGAACCGGGCCAAGAGCAGAGCAGGAGCTTGGGGAGGCACCGACCTTGAAGAGTGGGAGCCTGGAGAGGAGATAACAGGGGTGTCAGAGACATGCTGATCCCAATCGCATTTGGGGATTAAGGCAAAGGGAAAAGGGAGAAGGGGCTGGGAGACAGGACAGCCAGGCCTGTAACCCGAGAGGGGCCCAGGATCCCTTTTCCTGCAATCTGCTCACCGGCCAGAACGCTGGCCTAGGGAGAGCCAGTAACAACTGCAACGCAGGAGATCTCTGCTGCTGGGTCCCCTCTGTCTGGCTTTTCGTGGGGCTTTTCTCTACTCTTTCTCCCCTTTTCCCCTAGTTACCATTTTCTCCCCTCTCTCAGCCCACTTCCTCTCATCAACTAAAGCCCAGAGTGACTCTCATGGGAGCAAACATCAGGATTAAGTGCCTGAGTCTTATGAGGGTGAGCACACATCTTGGCATGCCCCTGGTATTCAAGAGGTGTGATTTGGGCAATGCTCCCCTAAGCTCATTTCTCTCCTTCTCTGGAGTCCTGATGCTGGGATTAGGTAAGGGGGCTGAAGGCACGAGTGAGTCAGCACAGGAGATCAGAGGAGTGGTTACCTGAGGGAAAGGACGTCAACAGCATGGTGGTGGATGCTGACCAGATTTGTGATCACTTTGCAGAGTGTTCAGGTATTGAATTATAATGTTGTACACCTGACACAGGTCTTCCCAGGTGACTTAGATGGTAAAGAATTTGCCTGCAATGCAGGAGACCTGGATTCGATCCCTGGGTCAGGATAATCCCCTTGAGAAGGGATGGCAACCCACTTCAGTATTCTTGCCTGGAGAACTCCATGGCCAGAGGAGCCTGGCGGGCTACAGTCCATGGAGTCTCAAAGAGTTGGAAACGACTGAGTGACTGACACTTTCAGGCCTGAAACTTGTGAGAAATGGAATATTTCCTGCCATGTTGGTAAACAAAGGATGTCACAGTCATCAGCAATTGCAGCCACCACCAGATGGTGAGCTGATGAGCTCCAGGCAACTCAGGAAGAAGAATACCTTCCATCCAGCAGCCTTTAGACTATAGCCACTCCCTACAGTGAGCCCTGAGGAAACTCAGGAAGTGAAAACACAGGATACTGGCCCCAGATGGCTGAGGTGTATATCAAAAGAATGATTTCAGTGAGCCCAGACTCTTGCATTTTCCAATACAAAGAAAAGTGCTCAATTCCTTAACTCTAGATAGCTGGTTTCTTTAATTAACAATTACCTACTGATGCTCAGTCTACCTGATCTTTGTTGCAAAACTCCTCAATACCTTGGCTTCCTCCCTTGCTTCCCCCACAGCAGTTCTCAGGGTTACTTGAGATGCACCCTCCCTGGCTTGAAGTCCTAAAAATTCCCGTCAAATGAAACATAACTCCTAACTTTCAGGTTGTGAATAATTTTGTAGTCAACACTTAAATAGAAAAAAAGTAGATCCTCCCCCAACAACAAAAAAAGGGGAATCAGCACATGTTACTTAGAACATAGTGCGATTCACAGTTTGTGCACGTTTAGATTATGCAAACTTGAAAGTGTGATATAGAAAATATTAATGAAGTTACTTTATACATGTTGTTGGTGATCAGTAAGTAAGTTGTATCTGACTCTTTGTGACCTCATGGACTGCAGCACACCAGGAGATTAAAGACTAATACGTGTGTGTGTTTAGTCGCTCAGTCATGTCCAACTCTTTGCAACCCCGTGGACTGTGGCTCACCAGGCTCCTCTGCCCATGGTGATTCTCCAGGCAAAAATACTGGAGTGGGTTGTCATGCCCTTCTCCAGGGGATCTTCCTAACCTAGGGACTGAACCCAGGTTTCCCACATTGCAGGCGGAGTCTTTACTGTCTGAGCCACCAGGGAAGCCCACAAAGACCAGTAAAAGTGACTATAATTGTCATATTTTTATTGAATTGGAAGTTTACAATTGCAACATTAGAGGTCGACTCCTACTAAGTGAGTCTTAGTAGGAGCTCTATTCTAAGAAATTTTCATGTATTAATCCACTTACTCCTATGAACTAGCTTCCAATATCATCTCCGACTTACAGAGAAATGAACTGAGATCCAAGGTCACACTGCCAGGAAGTGGCAGCTCTGTGAGTTGTTGGGAAAATACAATTAAAAATAAAAGTGAAAGTGAAAATCACGCAGTCCTGTCCACCTCTTTGAGACCCCAGGGACTATACAGTCCATGGAATTCTCCAGGCCAGAATACTGGAGTGGGTAGCCTTTCCCTTCTCCAGGGGATCTTCCAAACCCAGGGATCGAACCCAGGCCAGGTCTCCCACACTGCAGGTGGATTCTTTACCAGCTGAGCCACAAGGGAAGCCCTAAGAGAAGCAATAACCAGTCCTCAAATGAGAGGACTTGGCAGTCCGTTTCGGTAATCCACAGTCCATGCTGAAGTACCCTGGGAAATGGGGTGTCTATCTGTGTTTGCTAATTGGCTTTACCAAAGGAAAAATAAATGTCATACTATTTTTCTATTTTTTTTTTTTTTGTGGCCACCCCTGTGGCACGCGGGATCTTTGTTCCCCGACCAGGGACCAAACCTGGGTCCCCCGCAGTAGAAGTGCAGTGTCTTAACCACTGGACAGCCAGGGAAGTCCCTATATCATATCTTTATGATGAAATCATTTTGCAACTTGGTGCCAGGCATCTGCTCTAGACCAAGTTAGGCTCATCTTCCTTGATGATTTTATTCCAAAGAAATGGTTACAGGTCCTTGAGAAAGACATGCCTGGGTCTTAATACTAGCAAGAAGTGATTTAGCTTTTAAGGAGAGTATGGTTTGTACATTTCAAAGAGATAGAGAAAGAATAAGTTTTCTAAATAAATGCTCTAAGAAAATGGAGGGGAGGGAAGTCTCTTCCCTTATTTTCTTCTTTTGTTTGTATTTGCTTTTACAGAGGAAAATACAGGTCATCAGAGATGAGTGTTCCTTACCTACCACCAAAGTTGCCCTGCAGGAGCCTCTATGCATATAGGAAAATGTCTCTGTTCAATCTACAAGTTTCACTTGGTTGTTGTTTAGTTGCTCAGTCGTGCCGACTCTTTTGTAAACCCCATGGGCTGTAGCCCTCCAGGCTCCTCTGTCCATGGATTTCCCAGGCCAGAATATTGGAGTGGGTTGCCATGCCCTCCTCCAGGGGATCTTCCTGACCCAGGGACTGAACCTGTGTCTCCTGCATCGGCAGGAGGATTCTTTACCACTGAGCCACCAGGGAAGCCCCGTGACTTGGTTTCATTGAGTTATTTTAATTCCTTGTGAAGATATAAGACACAGATTCAGTGTCCCATTTCTAGGAATCTCTCTGCAAAGCAGCCGAGAGGGTGCAGGTCCAGGTACATTCACCGAGGCCCCGGGGTGAGTTTGGGGAGCATGTACGTGTGTGTGTGTGTGTGAGTGCGTGTTGGTGTGCTGGAACAGGAAACTCCAGTTTGAGGTTTGAGCTTCAGTGAGAAGATGAGACAAGATACTGAGTTTCCTGGAAAAGCCACTCCCTCTTGAGTGTCAGGCTCAGAGAGTCTCAGCCGCTAATCGGGCCTCCCAGGTCAGCGTCTGCTCTCCTGCCTGGTGGCTCCGTCCCCCTGCCCTGCTGGAGAGGCGAGGGAATGGCACCGTTTTCCATCCTGTGGGGCTGGGTGCTCCTGGCTGCCGTGAGTACAGGTCAGGGGCCTGGCAGAGACAACCACTTGGTGGACTGAGGGAGGAAAAGAGGGACTGGGTCACGGGGGCGCCTGTAGGCGCAGAAAGTTTGGCTCCCTGACCCCAGCTTGCCAAGACCATCCTGTGGTCCCCTCACCCTGTGAAAGGACCCCTTCTGCAACAGCTTCCTCCCGGCACCACTCATGGGATCCCTCTTCAGGCTTTGGCTGCAGCTAGAGATTTCTGGTGGTGACCACTACCCCCAGGAACTTCAGCCTGGCCGGCATGTGTGTTTCAGATGCAGCCACGAGCTTGGTGGAGCAAAGGCCCAGGTGGGCCCTGGTATCCCGCGGACAGGCTGAAACCCTGCAGTGCATCCTGAAGGATTCCCAGTACCCCTGGATGAGCTGGTACCAGCAGGATCTCCGGGGGCAACTACAGGTGCTGGCCAGTCTGCGGAGCACCGGGAATGAGGAAGTCATAAACCTCCCTGGAGCGAATTACCGGGCCATGCGGGTCAGCGAGAGCGAGCTGAGCCTACACGTGGCCAATGTGACCCAGGGCAGAATGCTGTTCTGCGCCTGCAGTGAAGGCACAGTGAGACACTCTAACTGGGAAAATGAATAAAAACCACCCCCTGGGTCCCAACCACAGACCCAACTTCCTCCTCCTCTTTCCCCTCTGCCATGATGGCCCTCCCCCACCTGGATCCTCCCTTCTGGCCTCTTTACTACAAGCAGACTCTCCCTGCGCTTCAGAGAACACTCAGCCCAATGAGCTCAAGGTTTGATCCGTGGGCTCAGCAGCTACTTATGACTCTGGGGAAGATTTCTTCTCCTTAAAGGTTAGGTTCTGTGTCTGCAAAGCACCGACGCTAACTCCCCGACTCAGAAGGTTGCTTCTCGGATTAAACAACCCAGTTCAGGTGAAGCCTTTAGGAAAATACAGAGGCATGTAGGAAGGACTTAATCACTGTTGGCTATTCTCTCCACAGGGGTGGTGTTATGCTAAGTTGCTTCACTCGTGTCCGGCTCTTTGTGACCCCAAGGACCGTAGCCGGCCAGGCTCCTCTGTCCATGGGATTCTTCAGGCAAGAATACTGGAGTGCCCCCCTCCAGGGATTTTACCAAACCAGGGATCGAACCTGTGTCTCAACGTCTCCTGCATTGGCAGGCAGGTTCTTTACCTCTGGTACTGAAGAAGGAATTCATAGGGCCTGGACTCCATCTTAGGCCTGTTCATGCTGATCATGTTCAGCCACCTCTCTGATGGACTCTGAACTCTGTGCTTAGTGCCTGTGGAAACGACAATAGAAGGATAAGACCCCCTCCGGACAGGGGAACCTTGAAGATTGTATCCAGGTTACTCATCACCTAAGAGAAAACACACACTGATCCCCCTACCTCCGGACAGGTCATAAATTTTTTTCTCTAACCTCGGGCTTATTGATTATTGACTGTTTGAAATGTAACCTCGGGCTTATTGATTTTTGACTGTTTGAACACATAACACATGAATGATGGGGTTATTGTGATTGTATTTACCTTTCCTTTGTTTGTGTAAGTCACAAGGAAATTTAGGTGGTGGGTTCAGACACGTACCCATGGAGTATAAAAGATTTTCACAAATGCTGGTCGGGGTCCTTGGCTAAGAGGAGACTCTGCCTTGGGCCCGCCGGTGTAATAAACTGCACTTCACTATCTGCATCGTCCTTCTGAGTGAGCTTGTTTCCCGGAACACGTGGCTATAACAGTACCACCTGGGAAGGCTTAATCACTGTGAACTACTTTCTGCACAGTAGGCATGGAAAACTCAGCAGTGGCCACAGGACTGGAAAAGGTCAGTTTTCATCCCAATCCCAAAGAAAGGCAATGCCAAAGAATGCTCAAACTACTGCACAATTGCACTCATCTCACACGCTAGTAAAGTAATGCTCAAAATCCTCCAAGCCAGGCTTCAGCAATATGTGAACCGTGAACTTCCAGATGTTCAAGCTGGTTTTAGAAAAGGCAGAGGAACCAGAGATTAAATTGCCAATATCCGCTGGATCATCGAAAAAGCAAGAGAGTTCCAGAAAAACATCTATTTCTGCTTTATTGACTATATCAAAGCCTTTGACAGTGTGGATCACAATAAACTGCGGAAAATTCTGAAAGAGATGGGAATACCAGACCACCTGACCTGCCTCTTGAGAAATCTGTATGCAGGTCAGGAAGCAACAGTTAGAACTGGACATGGAACAGCAGACTGGTTCCAAATAGGAAAAGGAGTACGTTAAGGCTGTATATTGTCACCCTGCTTATTTAACTTATATGCAGAGTACATCATGAGAAATGCTGGGCTGGAAGAAGCACAAGCTGGAATAAAGATTACCGGGAGAAATATCAATAACCTCAGATATGCAAATGACACCACCCTTATGGCAGAAAGTGAAGAGGAACTAAAAAGCCTCTTGATGAAAGTGAGAGAGGAGAGTGAAAAAGTTGGCTTAAAGCTCAATATTCAGAAAACTAAGATCATGGCATCTGGTCCCATCACTTCATAGGAAATGGATGGGGAAACAGTGGAAACAGTGGCTGACTTTACTTTTGGGGGCTCCAAAATCACTGCAGATGGTGACTGCAACCATGAAATTAAAAGACGCTTACTCCTTGGAAGGAAAGTTATGACCAACCTAGACAGTATATTAAAAAGCAGAGACATTACTTTGCCAACAAAGGTCCATCTAGTCAAGGCTATGGTTTTTCCAGTAGTCATGTATGGATATGAGAGTTGGACGGTGAAGAAAGCTGAGCACCGAAGAATTGATGCTGTTGAACTGTGGTGTTGGAGAAGACTCTTGAGAGTCCCTTGGACTGCAAGGAGATCCAACCAGTCCATCCGAAAGGAGATCAGCCCTGGGTGTTCATTGGAAGGACTGATGTTGAAGCTGAAACTCCAATACTTTGGCCACCTGATGAGAAGAGTTGACTCATTGGAAAAGACCCTGATGCTGGGAAGGATTGGGGGCAGGAGGAGAAGGGGACAACAGAGGATGAGATGGCTGGATGGCATCCTCAACTCGATGGACATGAGTTTGTGTAAGCTCTGGGAGTTGGTGATGGACAGGGAGGCCTGGCGTGCTTCGGTTCATGGGGTTGCAAATAGTCGGACACGACTGAGCTACTGAACTGAACTGAACTGAGGCATGTATAAAAAGCATATTGCATTTTAAGATCAGTATCAATGCCCAGAGGAAAGAAGGACGCCCAAAGAAATCCTGGGAGCCCCGAAAAGAGTTAGAGTGAATATCTCAATGTGTGATTCCCCGCCCCCGCCCGGCATGCGTAAACAAGCACACGTTTTCCCGATTAGATCAGCACCACCTGAACTTCCCACGCCACGATCTCCAGTTGATCTTCTTAAAAGCAAGATCCACAGAAAGGGCCTGACCTAGAAAGGACCAAGGTCTGGGTTCTGGAGTGGAGGGCTCACCAAATATTGACCTAAAGCCATGTCTCAGAAATGAGTCTGCAGCCCTAGGAGGGGTGCATGTGGACTGAGGGCAGAACAGCAGGCTCAGCCCCAGATGAATGGCCGGGAACTACAGGGAGGGGTGTTATGAGAAAGACCCCCGTCCTGAGACCCCTGCAGAGAATGCAGAGAAGGGAGACTGGACTGCCACTGACCCACCCCGCTTCCAGCTCGGAGCTTCCCCATCCCAGACGGTGTGGTCCACATGAGCAGGTAACTGGGGTGCAGGGTGGGCGTGAGTGAATGCGGAGGCATTTCAAAGGCAGCCCCATCTTTGATGGCACAGTAGGTGGGTGGTTTGCCAGGCAGAACTACCAGCCCCTACCTGCTCTTTCCTCAGCGCTTGAATGAGAAACTTTCTCCACCAGGGGGCGCCATCTGCCCGCAGATCTCCATGGCCTGCACAGAGGGCATGATGGCAGCCATAGTGTTGGTCTTCTCTCAGCCCGGCTCAGGTGTGGTGATGAACACCTGCCTGGCTTTAGAAGACAAGGACGACGAGGAAGAGGAGGTCGAGGGCCTGGCATTTGGATACCCGAGTCCTCTCTCTATGGCATTTTGGTTGCATTTTCGTCAGAACAGCTGCCAGAAATCCCAAAGTGAGATAATCAAGGTGCCTAGCACTGCATTGAGTTTTCAAAGGGTATGAGAGTGATGGCCTTGGGATTCCTCAACCCCAGCTCCCTGTCTTTAGCTTCCAGTGGGCGATTTTTTTTTTAATTTAAAATTTTTGTTATTGCCTTGTTCAGTTTCATCAAGAACCACAGCTTCATTTTCTTTTGGTCACACTCTGATGGCATGTAGACTGTTAGTTCCCTGATCAGGGATCGAATTCACGCCCTTCGCATTGGAAGCATGGAATCTTAACCACTGGACCTCCAGGGAAGCCCCAAGTAGGCAATTTTCTTCTATTCCAGTTGTCATAGCTGATGACTCTAAACCAGGGCTTTTTTCCCACCCTGGTTCCCTAACTGAGCAGAACTCATTTTATGGTTTTCTCAAACCCTCCCATCCTTGAAGGAAATACACAGAGGAAAGAAACTCTAAATTAAATTCTATGAAGTCTTTTAAAGCCTCATCATTGCAGTAGCTGGTGTTCATTTCTGTGCACAGGACCAAGCTCTAGCCTGATCTTCACCTGGTTTTTTTACGATCCTGCCCCATCCGGTCACAGCTTTGGGGATCATAGCTTTTCAGCCTGGAGAATGGTGTTTATAGGGAGTGTCCCCTTACTCAATCAGCATGCTCTCCGAATCCTAATGTCTTATTAGGATCTGAGGAGAGAAATAGGTGACACCCCTATTTTCTTTACAGAAATTCTGAACAAAGTGAGAGAGATAGAGGAGGAGGCAGATGAAGAGGGAAATTTCTAGCAACGTGACTTACAGAGCTGATAGAGAATATGGCTCAGACACGTGACAACAGCAGGCTTCCTAAGGCTGTGACTTAAAATTAGAAAGACTTATCCCACCCTTCGGGGTACTGAATCATAGATGCCATCCTATTTTCTGTTAAAAACCCAACATGCACATGAACAGAGAAGCCTTGAAGAAGAACTTTGCAGGGGTCACATTTTCTCCTCTTTCAGTATCATTTAGCTCCTGCTAAAGAACTTTTTGCATTTTAAAGTATAATAACTTGCTAAAGGAAAATAGACAATGTCAAGTTACTAATTTCACCTGCTTCTCCAACTTCTAAAATGAAAATGAATGAAACAGCACAGTAATGTTTTGGAGCCTTTAAGAGGATTCTTTCAAGGACTCGCCATTAAAATGGGATCCCAGGAGTGAAAGGTCAAGTTGTTATTTGATTTATGTAACCAAAAGCAAGCCAAAACAACCTCAACAGATTTGACAGCAGTGGAGTGATGTGAGTCAATAAGCTGAAGTATTCCAGCCTCCCTCTTTGCTTACAAACTTGTTAGTTATATTAACTGATTTAATTCCCTTTGAGCCAAAGAGAGCCTGGGTGCCCTAGAGCAGGGGTCCCCAGTCTCCAGATCTACAGCCGGATGATCTGAGGTGGAGCTGATGTAATAATAACGGAAACAAAGTACACAGTAAATGTAACGCCCTTGAGTCATCCCAAAACCATCCCTGGGCCCTGGTCTGTGGAAAAATTGACTTTCATGAAACCAGTCCCTGGTGCCAGAAAGGTTGGGAACCACTGCCCTAGAGAATGGGTCCTCTGCTAAGACTGAGTCTTCTTTTAAGCCTATAAAAGAAGTGTCCCTATTTACTTGGTGACTTAGGCTCTGCAGATGAAAACATAGCTAAATTTTTTGAGAGATCCTGGTTATGAATTAGTACTAATTTGTGGTGAAGGGGAAGATATTCTCAACACTGTCCTGTGATTGGAGTGGGGCTTATGAAGATTGGAGGATTCATGGTTTGTTTTTTTTTAACTTAAGTCTTTCCTAGAGCAATTCTTGAACTCTTTCCTGGAGCTCTGAATCTATTTCACTAGTTCCTATGTGTACTATTGTGGGGCAGGGCACTTTTAAATCTGCAACCTGTAGAATCTCTACAACTATTACAATCTCTTCTTGGTCTGTGCAGTGAGGGCTTTTGTTGTAGAAAGAGCTAAGAGGAAGCTGATAAATTTCCTTCAGTAAACGTAAAGCATGAGCGCATTGCAGATATGAGTACTACCGACACAGACTTGAAATGAGCCATGTAATCATTTCTATTTTTATACTCCCACTCAGTTCTTCAATCTGGCCAACTCAAAAGAGTGGTGGGGAATGATAGTATTCGATTATTGTGTTATCAGGTGGTCATGCCAACTATACCTGCTGTTCCTTAGGTGTTAGTTGCTCAATTGTGTCCGACTCTCTGCAACCCCATGAACTGTAACCCACCAGGCTTCTCTGTCCATGGGATTCTCCAGGCAAGAATACTGGAGTGGGTTGCGATTCCCTTCTCCAGGGGATCTTCCTGACTCAGGGATTGAACCTAGGTCTCCTACACAGCAGGCAGATTCTTTACCCTCTGAGCCACCAGGGAATGAGCATAACAAGTACATTTTTGTTACATTGTCTTGAGAAGGTCAGAATTACTTAACTCTCATTTGGCAGAAGGAGGAGTATATCCTCACCTCCATGCTCAGAGAGTCATCATTGCTCTGGGTCTGTACCTGAATGTCGTCTTTAAGAGACTTGACAGTCTCAAGGGATACTCTTCTGGTCTGCTGTATTGATGATACCAAGTCCATAGCGCTAGACAACAAGAAGTAGCCAATTTCCCAGATACCTTGGAAAGGCAGATGTGTGCTAATGAGTAGGTTATATAACACAGAAAAATAGAGTCACCTGCTTCTGTAGTGAAACTCTGGATGTATGTTGGGTTCCTCCACTGAAATGGACACTTTGTTGAAACTTGGCATTAAGAATGATGTCCAAAGACCTCTAAATTTTATGAGCAATGTACATCTCATTAGGATATTGTGCTCTGAACCGTTGAATGAGAGATCTAAAAAGTTGCTAGTTTGGGTGAGACTGAGTCAGAAAAGACCCTCCAGCCCACACAAGTTGAAGTGCAATTGGTTCTGTTTCTTGTGTTTAAACTCTATAGCTCCAATGGTGCTAACAGTATCTTTAGCAACCTACATAAAGCTATGGCAAAGCCTAATGAGAAAATCAAAACAAAATTTCCTAAACTAGATGGCAAAGTCATGATAATTTGGGGGGGGGAATAACTTCTGGTTAGTAACTAGGGTCAGGTGGAGATTAAACGCCAGACTCCAGCTCACCAGTTACCATGAAACTCACCCTAGGTGGTTCTATCATTCTCTATTTTTCATGAACTTGGATGTGCTTGGTAGTATTTCATTCTCAATTAGAAACATAAACGGAACAGAGGTAAATCAGCCCCTGAAGATTCAAATAAGTTACATAAGCAATTGCTCTGGGCAGTCTTTCCTCGATTTACACTTATGACCTCAAAGAGATTTTTCCCTGAACAGTTTACTGAGGGTGAAAAGTATTCACCTTAATTATGCATAACTTTCACTGATATATGGATCCCAACTGCATGTGTGCATGCTGCATGCATGCTAGGTTGCTTCAGTCATGTCTGACTCTTTGTGACCCCATGAACTGCAGCCCACCGGGCTTCTCTGTCCATGGGATTCTCCAGGCAAGAATACTGGAGTGGGTTGCCATGGCCTCCTCCTCTTGTGATATTAAAACCCCTCAGAGGGATGCCATGAAGGAAGAAGGAGAACTGAATTCTTCTCAGGAGACAGAAGATCAATCAACATTATCTAGTTCTCATTCCTGAGGTCAAGATCAATGTGGATTTCTTGAGAGTGGCTGATGCTCTGCCCTGGTAGACACTTGGAAGGAGCAAAATGGGGACATGGGGATAAACTATTTGAGGAAGAATTAATGTACTAGAGTTTTGCAGGGTCAGTTTGGAGGAGGAAAATATGGTATCCCTGAGAATTCTCACCAAAATTCTCTCACTGCAGAAGACTTGAATGAGCAGATAGACAAGCTGGTCTGTTCTAAAGTCCTTCTTCATTGTTCTCATTGCTTTTAAATGGCTCCACAAGCAAAGTGAGCAGTGGAACCAAATGGAGCATGTGCAGAGACTTCTTGCAAAGACCTAATTTGCAAAAGTGTCACTGACCAATCTCGCCCTTGGTATAATACTGGTCAAAGGCCACTCCCCATGGAAATCTATCAAGTAAAACTCTCAGGTGGTAACTGGAGCTGCAGAAGTGAGATGAAAAGAGAAGAAAGAAGGAAGAAAAAGGCAAGACTGTTTAACCAGGGGGAAATGAAGCTCCTAGGGCAGCTGGCATCATAGAAAGAGCACATTGGGAAAATCCATCCTGTATTCTCTGTTCATCTGCTGTGTCCTAAACCCCAGTTACCTTTGGTATTAACCTCTCAGAGCTAAGTCCCCACTGAGAATGGTGCAGAATGAATGTCCAGAATCCATGTCTGGAGCTGAGAGTTGTGGCAAGGAGAAACCGAGGGCACCATTCCTCCTACAGCGTCCCCCCTTAAGCCCTCTCCCTTCCCTGGGACTTCTATTTAGTCTGATCCTTCTCAGACTTCCAGCTGGCATGTATAACTTGCCCAAAGCACATGTGATTGAATCCAGAGCAAGTAGTAGGCTTTATGTCACCCAAGATGCCAATTGAGTGACTTTTTTTTTTCAGTAAGGCAATGATCAGTTCATTAGAGAGGACACAGTCGCCACTTCATAAATTCCAAGAGGTATGGAGTTTGCCATCATCATCAATAGGGGAGGAGGAAGTGCTGTCATATATAGTCACATACAGGGAGGTAGCAGTCACCCACCCTGTGGGGCAGGAGTAAGACAGACCTGTGGGACCCTGGTTAGATTTAATTCTGAGGCTGGCCTTAGGAACAGGTGGTGTCACAGGGTCTAGAATTCCTGCCATGAGAACTCAGTTGTTCCGGATGGTATTTTCAATCCAGGGTGTGTAGTTAATGATTCTGGTATAGATGCCCACATCGGCTCTCAAAACACACCCATCCGCAAATGTCAGGATTCCTTGAAGTACCCCATTGCACACTGCTGGGGCAGCTGTGACTTCCTGCCAGAGAAAAGGAGACCGAGTTATTTTTCTGGCAAAGGACACAATAAGATGGGGATGTTAAGGCACTGAGAGTGCGTTACTTTGCAGGGCAGCCTCCTTCCTGGCACGATGCCCATGCACAGCATATTGTCTCTGATGCGGATGTTTTTATATGCTCTGCGGCACTCAGCTTTGGAGATTACGGAGATATTCACATTCTGCAGTGAGTCAGGTTCCTTGTCTGGAAGAAAGAAAGAAATAGAACTTCCTTAAGAGTTATGAGATACCAAACTTCCTTCTTTCCTTTCCTTCGTTTTCAACATAGATCCTCTCCTGGTAGAAACAAAAGGAGTTCAAACACAGAGAAATCAAAACTGCGGCCACTAAGACATTAGAAAGTGATCAGATTAACAATTTCTCATGATACAAAGTATCTATTTATAAAAGAGGTTAAATTCTTGGAAGTTAGAGGTAAATACAAGACATTTCTGCAATGAAGTGAAACAAATTACTTACAACTTTTTTCTGGCAATTCAGACATTTTAAGTGTCTTTTAAGTTGGAATTTTTATTTTCAATTTAATTTTATCTTACTTTTTGAGTTTTCAGGTTTATAATTTGTCCCATAGTTTATATTCATCACCAACTCCTTTCTAAAGTTTTTAATTGAAACACACTGACATGAAACATTGTATAAATATGAGGTATACAGTATATTGAGTATCTTTATTTGAAAATAGTATATTAATTTTTTAAAAGAAAATGATTGAGATTCTTTGCCTTATTTTCTAATCTAGCAATAACTGTATAGCGCAAATTTTCTTTTGGAAAGGCCTTTTTAGGAAATGCTTACTTAACTACTTCATGAGCCAGATCAAAATAAACTGCATTTTTTGTAAGTTACATCTCTTTTTGACTAAAGTGACATAACACAGATAAATCAAACATGCTGCTTAACAGAAAAGCATTTGCCTATTTCCAGAACTCAAGTTGTCTCTCAAAGAACAAGGAATTTCTACCTTTTTTTTTTTTTTACTGGAATAAAGTTGATTTATAATGTTATGTTAGTTTCAGGCATACAGCAAAATGAATCAGTTATACATATATATATATATATATATATATCTCCTTGCTTTTTAAGATTCTTTTCCCATATAGGTCATTACAGAGTACTGAGTAGACTTACCTGTGCTATATATATAGGTCCTTATTAGTTATCTATTTCATGTATAGTAGTGTATATGTCAATTCCAATCTCCCAATTTATCCCTTCCAATTTTCTGATGAACTGAGTGAATATTCATTTTTAAAATGTTACCCGTTAAAAATCTTAAACTTTTGTTGATCTGTATCACAATTTTGCATAAAGAAGTTCTGCATGATTTAGCACAATATTATGTATTTATCTTGTGTTTACTACATAACATAATTTTGCTCTATTTCAGGGCTTTAAGTTTCTTTAATGCCTGCAATGGTTTGAAACCATCTAATGTAGTTTATGCCTCATTTCAGAATTAAGAAAATTAAGGCTCCAAAGGTAAAGTGACCAATGAGCTGTCATACAGCAAAGCAAATGAAGACCAGAATCCAGACGTCTTCTTTCCACTAACACATCTGTCAGATATGAAAGCAAAGATGTAGAAAGATACAGAAAAGATTTCAGGACTCCTACAGTGAGACTCTGGAGAAGGCAAAGGAGATGAAAGGATGAATGAAAAGGTTAGAAGAAAGTTCAGTGGGAAGAATGGCAGAAGCTAAGTAAGAGTGCAAGTAGGAGAGGCGTGTGTCTGGCTCTGAGAGCTACTCACAGAGATCACACAGGTTGTAGGCCCAGGTAGAGACGGTGCACACGTCGTGTTCTGTGGCAGGTTCTCTGGGCAGGCTGACCATTTTCACGTAATCGTTGAGTCCAATATGGGTTTGCAGCTTGATTAACATGAGGTTGTGCTCAATAGAAGTGATGGAAAATTGTGGGTGATGAATCATCTTCTCATAACCAGCCACTTGTATATATTTTTCTTCATTTAGACTGGATGGTTTTGTAAGCCCCAGTATTAACTGAAGCTTCCTGGAATAATAGGGATGTTTGTGAGAAGACTTAACAGACATGGATTATCCATCCTTCTGGACCTTTATGGGGCTTCCCTGGTGGCTCAGATAGTAAAGAATCTGCCTGCAATGCAGGAGACTTGGGTTCAATCTCTGGGTCGGAAAGATCCCCTAGAGAAGGAAATGGCAACCCACTCCAGTACTCTTGCCTGGAGAATTCCATGGACAGAGGAGCTTGGTGGTCCAAGCTCCATGGGGTCACAAAGAATTGGATATATGACTGAGCAATTAACATACTATAGGCCTTGATGAGCTCCTCCCCAAAGCCTTTTCTCCACTACTGAACATCTCCAGAATGTCTCTCAAATTCCATTTAACTGAGTGGACCCCAGGGAGGATTCTGGTCTGTGCCCAACCTGAGAACGCAAAGCATAGGGTGACGTTGGAGGCTTATTACTCACGGTAAGTTACAGTGTGCAGCTGTGATCACCCAAAGAGGGTGGATAAGGACTCCAACACAAGGCAAGTAATCAGACTTCAAGTAGATCAGGTAGGGGGGAGTAATGGCATCTTTGTAGTCTGGATCAAAGGTCAAAGCAACTGGACAGAGACACATAGAACACAAATTCTGAGACTGTTTTTCAGATATTTTTCGAAAAAAACAAAGGAAGATAACTCAATAGACATGTTGCCCCACCCTTCTCTCCAGGACTTTTATCTGTAAGTTGAATATGTAAACTGGATCACTTTGTTCTAAAACATGAAGAAAATGATAAAAACACATATATTTCATAAGATGAAAGGTGTTTTCCCTTTTAGTTGCCATTATGTTTTCTTCAAAGTATTGATCAAATACAACCTTCCTTAAATATCTTCCAAGATTCAGTAGACATATGACAAACTGACTCATGGAGAACTTCCTATCTTTGCCATGTTTAGAACGCTTTAGCCAATATTATCCCTTTCTCCTGATACTGCAAGGCTGAATGATATGTGTCATTTAAAGAACAGAGCAAATGCTACCAGAGTCTGAGAAGGGAGGTAACCATTCATTCAACAAATAAATATTGAGCATCTAGTATGTGGCGGGCTCTAAGGGCTTGGGCTACATAGTGAACAAAACAGAGATATGCCCCTGCTGTCATACATTCTGATGAGTGGAGACATTCAGTAATAGTAAACACAGGAATACATCAGTGGTATAGTATGTTGGGTGGTGATTAGTGCAGGAAGCAAGGGAAGGGAGGTATCAGAGGTGTGCATGCATGTGTGTACGCATGTGGGTGGGGTGGGGTCATTGTGCAGTATTACATCAGTAGTTGGGAAGACCTCAGGGCCAATGTGAGAGACGAGCAATGTAATGAAGACGTGGGAGTTAATCAGGTATCTGGGGAAGGGAATTCCAGCCATAGAATATGTTTGGATTGAGAGTCCTAAGGGCTGTTTAAGGCACATTACAGAGGCCATGGTGGGGGACAGGGAGAAAGGCAGGAAGGGAAAGAGGCCAAAGAGGTGATGCGAGATTTTGTAGCATGTTGTAAGGACATGAACTTGTCTCCTAAGTGACACGTGGAATCACTTCAGGGTGTTGTGTAAAAGAGTGATGATAATTTCCTTACAGAGGAGTGTGGTGTTAAGGCATATAAAACAAAGAGGCCTGTTAGGAGAATGATTTGGTAATAAAGACAGAAGAGGGTGTCTTGAGCCATAGTGATCCATGGAGGTGGTGACATGTGATTGGATTTAGGAAATGTTTAGAAGACAGAGACAACAGTAGGTTCCAATCAGATTGAACGTGGGGTATAAGAGGGGACTCATGAATACCCCAGGGTTTTTGCTTGAATGACTGGAACCATGTCTGGACAAGACCTAAACCCCTGAATGTTCTGCTATGTCCATTAGCTGGACCCCTGTTTTCCACCCTGGACTCCACTTCTCATTCACTCATACCAAACATCAGTTCTGTTCTCCACAGGCCCAGAGTCAGGCCTCGGTCTTCCTTAGAGGGTCTAGGGTCAGGTTTCAGGGTCCATGCCTCCCCCCAAAGCACCCAGGCAATCCTCCTGAGGCAAAGACACAGGAAGAAAGCTGGCGGGGACGCTGGCAGTGCTGAAGGAGCGAGTCAGTCCTGCGCTTGCCATCTGGAACCTTGCCTCCTGTCTTCACCTAGCTTTTGTGATTCCCTCAGGATTTCTCTTGGGCAATTAAGGAGAAAGATACACAGATACTCACCAGGCAGGTTCAAGAGAGCCCACAGGAGGATTAAATTCATAATCATGTCGAAAGCCTTTTCAAAAGATGAGGTTCAGTGCCTTGAAAAGGATGCCAAGGAAGGAGAGAAGATCACTAAGATGAAGGAGGAAGAGGTTCCTGGAAGAGCTGGAACAACTGTTATCTGAATTCTTTCAATTGCAGGATTGAGTTCCTAATGCGGTGCCCGATATCAGAGGGACATTGACAGAGACCAGATGACTTGGTCCTCGACACAGTGGAGAACGGACCTGGAATCCAGCATTTCTCTCCCCCTCTTCAGGGAAAGATGCACCAAATTTGAGAGATGCTGAAGCTCACAGTGCTCCCTGCTGTGTGAGTCTCCAACACCATATCTCTCTTTGAACTACAGACTGATTCCTCCCACCTTTGTGATGCTAACCCTCATCTGTGTGACCCTGACATTTATTTCCAGTGACCATAACCCCACCCTCAGGGGCTGATCTTGACCCATCTGCTTGACACTAAACTCCTCATTGAGATACACGAGTCCTTTCTTCCACGTCACTACTCATCCATTTCTCTCAGCCAGCCAGCCAGAGATTTACACTATGTGTCTGATGTGTGCTGGGTTGCATGCTCATGTAAGAGGTACCTAAATGTGAAGACACTGCCCCAGCTGCAAAGAGTTATAGACTAGTGGGAACAGCAGGTCTACAAACAGGCAATTGTGAAACATAATATTCAGAGCTAAAAATCTAGATATACCCCTCTCTAGGGAGAAATATTTGCAAAACATGTATCTGTTAAATGATTTGCATCCAAAACATAAAATGGAATCTTAAAATTCAACAATATGAAAAACAAACAACTGTTTGTTAAAAAGTGGGCCAAAGATCTGAACAGCTTACCAAATGCATTAGTCTGCCCAAGCCTTTATAACAAAACACCACAGACTGGGTGGCTTCAACAACAGACTTTCATTATCTGTTACTTTGTTATAAAACATGAAGAAAATGATGGAATCAGTTGTAATAATTCAACAGGCATGATCAATGTACCAACACATTCAGTTCCTGGTGAGAGCTCTCATTCCAGTTTGTGGCCAGCAGCCTCTCACTGTATTATCATATGATCTTTCCTCTGTCTGTAGACAGAGTGGTAGTAATAGTGCTCAACTGCTCAAAGAGTAAGCAGCTCACGGGGTCATGTCTGACTTTTTTGCAACTTCATGGACTATAGGCCTCCAGGCTCCTCTGTTCCTGGGATTTCCCAGGCAAGAATACTGGAGTGGGTTGCCATTTCCTCCTCCAGGGGATCTTCCCAACCCAGGGATCAAACCCATGTATCCTGCATTGGCAGGTTGATTCTCTACTACTGAGCCACCTGGAAAAGCCCTGATTGAAAGTCACATGAAGTTAACTGAATCACTTTGCTGTATGCCTGAAACACAATCAAGTATAGATCAATTTAAAAGGAAAAAAGTAAAAGAAGTGATCAGATGAGCGTTTTATTAAAAACTCTGGAACAAATTTAGATGTGATTCAATAAAGGGAGCTGGGAGCACTGGTCAGTGAGTCAGAGACAGGAAGCAGGGCGTAACTAGAGACAGACCCACGGGAGAGGACAAGCAAAGGGAGGGGCTTGTGGGTTAGATGGACTGAAGATTACAAGAAAAAGAAGCGTTGTTGAATTAAATGGGCTTAGAGTCCAAATTTGAGGATTTGGTTTTCCTATATGTGCCAGGATAAGCTGTGGTATTCATCATAACCCAGCCATTTTTTTTTCCTGTTTTGTTGCTTTATTTTGTTTTCCTTTGCTGCGATAGGAGAGAAATGCATCCATGCTCAGAGGGTATCAATATTAAAAAACCAAACCACTTCAGCAATCTCTGCAGACACAGATTCACCATGCCCCTCAAGAGATGAACTCCAAATCTCTTCACTCTTTGCAGAATCTTTCTCTCCTCTGATGTGAGTCTCTGCTCATCTCTGTTCCTCTTCCCCTTTTTAACAGACAATCCCATGTCACGCTATCCCTCTCCTACATGTAAGTCCATAGCCTCTCATATATCACTCTATCCCCTATTTTTGGATCATTTGATATCTTCTCAATGCTGTATTTTTAGGTGTCCTGGTCGATGGGTTTGGGATGCTGTACATTGCCACTTTATGCCAGTGGGAGAGACGCACTGAGTATGGATCAAAGCTCCTCCCAATAGCATAGAACTTTACTTAAGTCTGCACCTGCTACCTATAAACACAGAAACCCCCTCATTGTTTTATTATCATCTGAGATCCAGATCTTTGCTAGAAATGGCCACCTGTATGTCCTTCAAGGATCTCTAATATAACATGCCCCACCTTGCTCCTGATCCATTACAGATGGAAACATTACGTCTCTTTGTATTACCATCTGAACCACCATCTCCCTTGTTCAAGTTAGAAACAGGGGTGATCCCTGACTCTGCCCCTTCTGTTTCTACTCAGTCACTGTGTTTAAAGCGTACGGACTCTGTGTTCTTACACCTCCCAATTCGGGCATTTGGCTTTAATGACAAAGCCTCTGATCCTACGAGATAAAAAAATCTAAATTCCTTTACCAAACAGGTCAGGCCTTTTGCTCTCTAACCCTTACCTGTATAAATAATACTTTTCTATCACATTCTCTCTTCCCTTCTGTGAACAATTTATTTTCCACCCTTCACTATTACTTATTTACATGTGTTTTCCAGAACATATAGGTTTTTATGCTTTTCTGATTTTTACTTAACCTCACCTCAGTTTTATCATATTCTCTAATTTGTTGGCCTCTTGGGTGGTACCTCCTGTGACTCTGACACCCTAATTTTTTTCTATATTCTCATGGAACTTATTGCTCATCTCCACTGTGGTAATTATCACCAGGTAATAGAACTGGCTGACTGATGGTGAAGTCTGCTTCATATCTACTCATGTACCCCTAGCATATACGCATGCATGCTCAGCTGCTCAGTTATGTCCAACTCTTTATGACCCCATGGACTGTAGTCCTCCAAGCTCCTCTGTCCATAGGATTATCCTAGCAAGAATACTGGAGTGGGTAGCCATTTCCTCCTCCAGGGGATCTTCCTGACCCAGGGACTGAACCCACATCTCCTGTGTCTCCTGCATTGCAGGTGGATTCTTTGCCACTGAGCCACCTGGGAAGCCCCAGGCATATGCAGTACCTACCAAATAGCAGACATTTCCATAATTTTTGAAAGAACAAATGGTTGGGAATGTTGCTAGATTTCTCATTATGTTTACAGTTTATATGATAAAGGAATAAGTTTTTAGTGTCACAGCGTAAGTTTTTAGTGTCATTTCTTTTTAATGAATTCTGCTCAAGAACAAGAAACATAATGAAGAGAGTTGTAGATCCAGGGTGGAAATCATGAAGGTACTGCACTGAGGGGATGGAGGACCAGAGACGCCTCAGTAGCTTTCAATGATGCTCATGATCCATCTTGAATAAGAACTGATTTCTGTGAAGAATCCTTCATTTCCAAGGGTGACACTTCCTTTTGCCCAACTCAAGATTCCATGTACCCTCCCGCTGCAGATGGCCGGAGCTGCTGAGACTTCCTGCCAGAGAGAGGGAACAGGGGGTCAGTGTTGTTTTGTTCCTCATCCAACAAGGATTTATTCTAGGAAGTGGCACATTGTGATAGCAGAAGCTTCCATCAGACTGGAATCATTTTTCTTGAGAGGGGAGAACCCTGTCTTCACATCCATGCAGGTCTCACCTCTCTAGGTTTGAATTTGACCAACCTGAGTGCATGTAGGAGGAGAAAGGGCAAATGACTCTCCCCTGACTCTCCCCCACTCTAAGGGAAAGCCGGGGAATGGATGACCAATCCACAGACTGAGGAGGCAGAGGAAGACCACAGGTCTTCTGCTTGGGTACCATTTGGTTTCCTACAAGCACCTTTCCTCATGGACCCCTTGCTATGTGCCTGTCTGGCAAAAGGAAAGATACCTTAGTATCAGATAGGGTCTTTAGAGGTTGCCCCACACACATGATGTTTACTGCCACTCTTTCGTCTTGCATATTCTGGCACTCATCGTAGGGAAGAATATATTGGTTTATCCAAGTCAGGATGTCAGGGTCACTAACTGAGGGAAAGAGAAAAGTCCAGGGTGACTCTCCTGATCACATATACTCTTGTGATCAGCCTCTGTTTTGTGAATACATTGTATATATTTATAGTAGGTATCAGACATTTCATCCTTCTTAGAGCCCCTTGTTCAGTATCTCTGTGTCTGAGCAGTGGATTCAAAGCATTACATGAGCCTTACATCAGATATCATCAGATCTATAATTTTCTCTGTACTGTGCATAGCTTGGAAAGCTTAAAAAACCCACAGGAAAATTATGGATGATTGAGAGAAGAGAGAGACAGAAAGCTGTTGTCCATAAGAAACCTTCCTTTTGGGGACCTACTTCATCATCTTTACATTCAATCATAAAGGGAGAAAATGATTTTTAATGTGTTTTAAACTGCTTTTTTTTATAGTGAGATCATTTATAAATGGATTATTTATAAGTGTGTATATATATGTACATACATACATATATAATTTTGCCTAAGTAGCATTGCTCATCTCACTTATTGCAGTTGTTACTATACTGTTAACCTCAGGATGTAAGGAGTCTAACCAATGCATTATGTAATTTTAATCTCTGGTGGAGAGTAATAAGGAGGAAGGAAGCAAAAAATCAACTAGAGATCTCTCAAATTAAACCTAGCATTATTTACAAAGCAGAATATTTTGGATACATTTCCAATCTAATGTTTTAAATCAAATCAGACCAGGAAGTGTCAGGTCAGAAAAGGACGAGAAGAATTATGTTCAGTTTTAACTTTTTTGGAAATCTAATTGAAATACTTAGAACAAGTTAGGTGAAAGTAACCTACTTATTTGAAATAATGAATTCTTAATAAATATTGGGAAGCTGGCCCTAGAGAGCTTATGGAATTGATTTGTCACTGTGATTCTGACATGACATGCAGAGCCTATGTGATGAAACTTTTTGTAGTTTTATTTTGTTTTCAAGCGGTATGTCGTAAATTACTTTGTAAAATGTGAAGCAGTTACTTTGAATAAGATTTAAAAGCTTCAATTTGTTCAGAAAATATATTCACTTAGATTCTCTACAATGTTGCTTCTAAATTGAAGTGAAGTTGCCAAATTTCATTGGCACTGAGAATACAAAAGTTCCCACTTGTTACCTTTTCAAAACAGACTGATAGACCAAACAGTCTCCTACTTTTTGTTTTTATAGAATATATGAATTGTTCTGTAACCACAGGAGAAAGGTTTAAACCTGATTACTATCTACATCTCGCCTTAGTGAGTAGGCTTTAACAAGCCAATCAGTCAATGTCAGTCTTTAAAGTCAGCATGTTAGACTCCTCCAATAAACAACTGAGTGCCAGCCAATCAACAACAATCTCACCCAGGTAACCAAGCCTCTACAGATGCCATCAACTCTCTTTAGCCTCTGAAAGAGGCTAAAGCCTCCAAACTCTCAATGGAAAGCTTCCCACAAGCTCCATATAAGTACTGCTTAGTACTCTGTACTGGGAGAAGTGTTCTTGCCTGGAGAAACCCACGGACGGCAGAGCCTGGTGGGCAGCCGTCTATGGGGTTGCAGAGAGTAGGACACGACTGAAGCGACTTAGCAGCAGCAGTAGCAGCAGCAGTACTCTGTACTGCTCATTGAGACTGTGTCTGCTCAGCATTGCTCTTCTATAATAAGCAATATGTTTAGCTTTATCATTTCGGATATCAAGTGGTGGTTCCAGCATCCTCTATTAAAAGGGAGGATAATGGTAGTATAAGTATAAGGTAGTATAAGCTATGTCCTTCACATATGTGTGTGCTGTGTGCTCAGTCATGTGCAACTCTTTGTGACCCTCAAGAACCTGCCAGGCTCCTCTGTCCATGGGATTCTCCAGGCAAGAATACTGGAGTGGATTGCCATGGACTATTCCAGGGGATCTTCCCAACCTAGGGATTGAACCCTCATCTCTTGCATCTCCTGCATTGCAGGCAGATTCTTAGCCACTGAGCCACACCTGAGAAGCCCTTCAGGTATATCCTTCTTCATTTTCCCCAGTGCCAAAACCTTCTCAGGATGAAAAACACAGAGCCAGACACTTACGGTTTTTATATTTACTCCAGGTCCAGGTTGGGATAAAGCAGGAATCATTAAGTGATAGCGGTTCCATAGCTATGGCTATGGTTCCCACTTGGGTGGTGAGTTCAGCAGCCTCAGACAGTTTTATCATCATCAGGTCGTTGCGCAGGTATTCTGAGTTGAAGTCAGGGTGGGGCACAGTCACTGAGTAATTCTGGGTCTGCTCGTGCTTATTTTTGATGTTGGGTTGATAAATTCCCAATCGGATTTTAACACTATGGAAGAAGCAAGGCAGGGAGATTTAAAAACAAGGTTATAGAATGTCAGAACTGCAAGAAGTGTCACAGGTGACTTTCTCTAATCATCTAATCATCTTCATTTTATTTCTTAGACCTGAGAACCAAAGTGACCTGCCTTGGCCTGTAAAATAGTAGTGACAATACTTTACAGGATTGTTGTATTAGAGTCAGTGTATATACATAAAATCTGACATGGTATCTGCCACCTAGAACGTACTCAGTGGAATCTAGTGGTTGTCGTCGATGATGTTAATGATCACAATGACAATCTGGATAATCTGAATGAATAGGTAACAGATATGGCACCAGAATCCATTATTCCAGAGGTCTTTACCTGCCCTCCACTATCTGAAACAACTCTGGAGCAAGTATATTGTACCAGCTGTTTCTAGATATTCTTAGGCCCTTTCCAGCTCCTTTTGGGCCCATATCTTTGTATTTACTGCAAGCTGCCTACACAGATTATAGATTCAAAAGACTCTTGGCAGTCTAACAGGACTCCCACTGACCACTTTCTACAATATTTCCTGGACAAATTCAAACACACCCACTTCCATTACCAGGAGTCCGGTCATGTAACAGACACAGGAGCCACTGCCTGCCAAAAAACAGTTCGTGCATAGGTCTGGCTGAGAGAAGAAAATCCAATTTTCCAAAGGCAGTTCTTGGAGCGGATGGACTATATCTCCTGTCTATATTTCCTTTGTATTTCTCACAGACACAAAGCAGGGCTTCAATCTGTGTTTGAGTGAACTTTCTTGAACAACCAGATGGCTGAAAACTCTGAGTTAGAAGTGATCCTTATACATTCCTGAAACTCTGACTAGGTTCCAATCATCTAATTCTTAGTCACAGACAACAGAGACACTGAGATTGGTAAAGGACAGCATCATCTCGTGCACCCCTGTGTCCATAAATCTGTTCTCTATGTCTGCCTCTCCATTGCTGCCCTGCAAATAGTTTCATCAGTACTGTCTTTTTAGATCCAATAAATATCCATTTATATATGGTATTTGTTTTTCTCTTTCTGACTTACCTTACTCTGTGTAATAGGCTTTAGGTTCATCCACCTCATTAGAGTTGACTCAAATGTGTTCCTTTTTATGGCTGAGTAATATTCCATTGTATATATGTACCACAGCTTCTTTATCCATTCATCTGTAAATGGACAGCTAGGTTGCTTCCATGTCCTAGCTATTGTAAATAATGCTGCAATGAACATTGGGGTACATGTGTGTTTTTCAATTTTGGTTTCCTCAGGGTATGTTTTAGTAGTGGGATTGCTGAGTTATATTGTAGTTTTATTCCTAGTTTTTTAAGGAATCTCCATACTGTCATCAGACCTGCTTTTATTTAAATAGGTCCCCCCTGGCTCCCAAGAGCAGAGAAATACTTACGGAGAGGGGCAGTGTGCAGCGGTCAGAACCCACCGCGGGTGAATGAGCGTCCCCACACAGGGTTCCGGGAAGGACTGCAGGTAGACCATATAAGGAATAGTAAAATCCACTTCATTCGTCTTAGCGTTAGAGCCTTCTGCCAGAATGACTCCTAAAGAATTAGTAGGGTCGCAGGTAGAGAGATAGGGCAAGAGGTGAGAGTTGGCTAGGATGATTTTTCCCACCCTCGGGTTTTCAAAGACAATGTCAAAGTCTTCTGACTACTTTAAATATTCTTTTTTCCCTATTTTATTTTAATTGAAGGATAATTGCTTTACAGTGTTGCATTAGTTTCTGCTGTACAACAACTCAAAGCAGCTATAAGAATACCTATGTCCCCTCCCTTTCGACCCTCCCTCCCTCCCACCTCCATCCTGCCCCTCCAGGTCATCAGAGAGCACTGAGCTGAGCTCCCTGTGCTATACAGCAGCTTCCCACTAGCTACCTATTAATATTTTACACATGGTAGTGTGTGTATGTCAACGCTACTCTCTCAGTTCATCCCACCCTCTCCTTCCCGTTGCATCCACAGTTCCTTTCTCTGTGTTTGCCTCTCTATGCCTGCCCTGCAAATAGGTTCATCTGTCCCGTTTTTCTAAGGGAAATCATACATGTCACCCATGCTCTACACATGAAGAAAACTGACACGTGTCTTTGCTTGAGATGGAGGTATACTGAAGTTCTGTGAAACTAACGCAAAGGCGTATCTGAGGCTGATCATATACCCTGATTGGCAGTGCTGTGTATAATAAAGATGAAGAAAAAAAGGAATTCAGTTCAGTCAGTTCAGTTGCTCAGTCGTGTCCAACTCTTTGTGACCCCATGAATTGCAGCACGCCAGGCCTCTCTGTCCATCACCAACTCCCAGAGTCTACCCAAACCCATGTCCATCAAGTCAGTGATGCCATCCAACCATCTCATCCTCTGTCATCCCCTTCTCCTCCCATCCCCAATCCTACCCAGCATTAGGGTCTTTTCCAATGAGTCAACTCTTCTCATCAGGTGGCCAAAGTATTGGAGTTTCAGCTTCAACATCAGTCCTTCCAATGAACACCCAGGACTGATCTCTTTTAGGATGGATTGATTGGATCTCCTTGCAGTCCAAGGGACTCTCAAGAGTCTTCTCCAACACCACAGTTCAAAAGCATCAATTCTTCCACGCTCAGCTTTCTTCACCTTCCAACTCTCACATCCATACATGACCAATGGAAAAACCATAGCCTTGACTAGACGGACTTTTGTTGGCAAAGTAATGTCTCTGCTTTTAAATATGCTATCTAGGTTGGTCATAACCTTCCTTCCAAGGAGTAAGCGTCTTTTAATTTCATGGCTGCAATCACCATTAGCAGTGATTTTGGAGCCCAAAAAAATAAAGTCTGACACTGTTACCACTGTTTCCCCATCTATTTGCCATGAAGTGATGGGACCAGATGCCATGATCTTAGTTTTCTGAACGTTGAGCTTTAAGCCAACTTTTTCACTCTCCTCTTTCACTTTCATCAAGAGGCTCTTTAGTTCTTCTTCACTTTCTGCCATAAGGGTGGTGTCATCCGCATATCTGAGGTTACTGATATTTCTCCCAGCAATCTTGATTCCAGCTTGTGTTTCTTCCAGCCCAGCGTTTCTCATGATGTACTCTACATATAAGTTAAATAAGCAGGGTGACAATATACAGCCTTGACGTACTCCTTTTCCTATTTGGAACCAGTCTGTTGTTACATGTCCAGTTCTAACTGTTGCTTCCTGACCTGCATGCACGTTTCTCAAGAGACAGGTCAGATGGTCTGGTATTCCCATCTCTTTTAGAATTTTCCACAGTTTATTGTGATCCACACAGTCAAAGGCTTTGGCGTAGTCAATAAAGCAGAAATAGATGTTTTTCTGGAATTCTCTTGCTTTTTCAATGATCCAGCAGATATTGGCAATTTAATCTCTGATTCCTCTGCCTTTTCTAAAACCATTTTGAATATCTGGAAGTTCACGGTTCATGTATTGCTGAAGCTTGGCTTGGAGAATTTTGAGCGTTAGTTTACTACCATGTGAGATGAGTGCAATTGTGTGGTAGTTTGAGCATTCTTTGGCATTGCCTTTCTTTGGGATTGGGATGAAAACTGACCTTTTCCAGTCCTGTGGCCACTGCTGAGTTTTCCAAATTTGCTGGCATATTGAGTGCAGCACTTTCACAGCATCATCTTTCAGGATTTGAAATAGCTGAACTGGAATTCCATCACCTCCACTAGCTTTGTTTGTAGTGATGCTTTCTAAGGCCCACTTGACTTCAGAATCCAGGATGTCTGGCTCTAGGTGAGTGATCACACCATCGTGATTATCTGGGTCATGAAGATCTTTTTTGTACAGTTCTTCTGTGTATTCTTGCCACCTCTTCTTAATATCTTCTGCTTCTGTTAGGTCCATACAATTTCTGTCCTTTATCGAGCCTATCTTTGCATGAAATGTTCCTTTGGTACCTCTAATTTTCTTGAAGAGATCTCTAGTCTTTCCCAATCTATTGTTTTCCTCTATTTCTTTGCGTTGATTGCTGAGGAAGGCTTTCTTATCTCTCCTTGCTATTCTTTGGAACTCTGCATTCAGATGGGAATATCTTTCCTTTTCTCCTTTGCTTTTCGCTTCTCTTCTCTTCCCAGCTATCTGTAAGGCCTCCTCAGACAGCCATTTTGCTTTTTTTGCATTTCTTTTCCGTGGGGATTGTCTTGATCCCTGTCTCCTGTACAATGTCATGAACCTCTGTCCATAGTTCCTCAGGCACTCTGTCTATCAGATCTAGTCCCTTAAATCTATTTGTCACTTCTACTGTATACTCATAAGGGATTTGATCTAGGTCATACCCGAATGGACTAGTGGTTTTCCCTACTTTCTTCAATTTAAGTCTGAATTTGGCAATAAGCAGTTCATGATCTGAGCCACAGTCTGCTCCCGGTCTTGTTTTTGCTGACTGTATAGAGCTTCTCCATCTTTGGCTGCAAAGAATATAATCAATCTGATTTCAGTGTTGACCATCTGGTGATGTCCACGTGTAGAGTCTTCTCTTGTGTTGTTGGAAGAGTACTACTTTAAAAATATTATTCTAAATTCACTTTTGCCAGGAATGAAAGTAAAAAGTTAAATCCTACCTGACTTTGGTGCTGAAAGGAGTGGAAGAGCTTGGAGGAGGGACCTGAGGCTCTCCCAGCCCCTGACTCACCCCTCTTCCCATCCTGCACTCACTCCTCCAGAGTCCATCTGCCCAGAGAAAGGGAAGATGTACTTTTCTGCTCTCTGTCCAGGAGTCCTGGGAGAGTGCAGGGCACTTATAGAGACATATGCTAACTTGCTCACAGGCACAGGAGAAGCTTAGAGAGACCGCTGATGGGGTGAGCCATGCATCAAGAGTGGTTCTTTTTGCTTCCATCAACAGTTAATCGAAGGAACTGCCCACCACCTCCTCTCTCTTCAGTTGTGGCCAGCTGCTTCCCTCTCTGATCCATGTGTGTGCATGCATGCTCAGGTGCTTCCGTCGTGTCCGACTCTTTGAGACCCTGTGGACCATAGCCCGCCAGGCTCCTCTGTCCATGAGATTCTCCAGGCAAGAATACTGAAGTGGGTTGCAATGTCCTCCTCCAGGGGATCTTCCCAACCCAGAGTTAGAACCCATGTCTGTTACGTCTCCTGCATTGGCAGGCAAGTTCTTTACCACTAGCACCACCTGGGAAGCCCCATCCTCCCGCACATCACCACATCACTCCCTAAGCAGCAACAAGACCTAGACTCACCAGCCATGCTCATGAGCATGAAGAAGACACAGCACTTCATGACAAGCTGGGATCTCGCCAGCAGCAGACAAGTCAGATCAAGCTCTCGGCTGTCTCAATCTTTAGTCCAAGTAGCCTTGGCAAGAATAGCTGGGGGAGAAATATTACTTTGTTGGGGTAGGGAAGGAGCAAGGATGCTAGAGCAATCTTCAAACTAGCCATTATCAAAATCCAGTTATATAAGGCAAAGCTGGAAGCTGGTTCTGATGTGGGTGAAAGAGGAAGGGGCAGACAAGTCCAGCCCCTGGTGCCTCTTCTCTGACCCTAAAGGTCTCAGGAGTCATGATGTAGCTGCTGACATTCCCCTCCCCTTTCTGTGACATAGTCATTCTTTGTTGTCCCCTCCTCCCTTTGTGACTGTGAACCTTATTCCCCACCCTCACCTGTCATCTCTGTTTCCCCAAGAGTCCCTCTTCTCAGAGACTCATCAAACATTGGGGTATGAAATAAAGTTAACAAGGCATCCTCCCCTCCCCATTTGAGTGATGAGGATGCTGTGGTCCTCATGGAAGTTAGCAGCAAAGTTAGGAATTGGAACAGAGTCTCCAGACATCCTCTGATGTGTTGAATTGTGCCTGAGCCCTGTGCTCCCAGAAAACAGTGGTGGGTGAAAAAGTTTTGGAAATCTTGTCTGCTGAGAAATGGCTTACCACAAAGAATGACCCTTCCCCACGTTAGTCTGAAGAGACCCTGCGGCACTCTTTCTCAGTCCCATAGGACTTTGGATGACTCCTTTGTTGACCTGTGACAAGGTCAGTCACAGGCCTTTTCCCTTTTTTACCTGGACCCACTATCACGGCCAGACATGGACCCTCCAATTCCCCAATCTGTCTCTCATCAATGATTAGCTGAGCTTGCAACAGTTATCCCCATCCCACAACAAATCTAACTACAACTAGAGAAAAATGCTTCCTGTTCAGCTGACTGAGAATTCCCTGATTGTAAAACAGCCTCAACTGTTCACCTCTCAAGCTGTGACTTGTATATATCTCCCTACAAAAGTCTTAAGGTAAAATCATTCTGCCGAGACAGTCCGATCTTCAGATCTGGGATGTTCATCTTATTGCAATAATCTGAATAAAATCAGTCTCCTTACCTGTTTAGTTTTTGTGTTGGAAACTTGCTACTCTTTTAAAGGTACCCCACTCCTTTTTATAAGTTAGCCTTAACTTTCTGACTGTCCATCCAGAGATATGTAATAATGGGTTCAATCATGGATATTGGTCTATAGTTTTCTTGTGTTGTTTTTGGCTTGGGTTTCAGGATAGTGCTGGCCTTGTAGAATGAGTTTGGAAGTGTTCACTCTTCTTCAGTTTTGGGAGGAGTTTGATAAGGGTTGGTGTTCATTATCTGAATGTTTGGTAGAATTCTCCAGTGAAGCTCTCTGGTCCTGTCTTGTTTTCTGTGTTGAGAGGTTTTGATTACTGACTTGATCTCTTGACTCATTATTGGCCTGTTCAGATTTTCTATTTATGAAGTGCTTAGAACAGTGAGTTCTAATGGTAAATAGTAATGCTATATAAACACTTGTTAAACAATGATAACCTTAGGATCCCCATATTTTCCAGGCTTCTGGGGACACCTTTTGCTCTTTATGTCCAAATATTGCTGTTAAGTCCTTAAAGCTTTGTAAAATTTCCATATGTATTAATAGTAGTGGCTTCCCTGGTGGCTCAGATGGTAAAGTATCTGTCTGCAATGCTGGAGACCCAGGTTCGATCCCTGGGTCTAATAATTAATAGTAGTGAAGAGCATAGACTCAGGAGTTAGTTCAGGCTTCAATTCCTGGCTTCAGGACCTTTTAGCTGTCTTGTCCTGATAAAAGCCTCTTTAACCCTCAGTATTCTAATCTATAAAATGGGAGGAATATTAGTACCTATGTCATAGGATGGGCATCTTGGTTGCTCCAAAGTTTTAGTGGTTATAAATAAAGCTGCTATAAATATCCATGGGCAGATTTTTTGTGTGGGGACACATTTTCAACTCCTTTGAGTGAATAGCAAGGAGTGTGATCACTGGATCATATGATAAAAATATGTTTAGAAAGTTTCCACAGCTTAGATGGTGTATAAATTTTAAAAAGTGATTAGACTTTTAATAAATGAGTATTTTTAAGACTAAATGAGTATTTTTGAGACTAAATAAAGACTTTTGTGTTTGCATTTTTTCAACAAGGCAGACTTTCTTTCTTGACTTTTAAAGAGAAGGCTAAAATCATAACCAAGATAGTAAATATCTTATGTATTTTTTAAAGGTCTTTTAAAATTTGATTTTGAAGCTAAAGTTACTTGCTATAAAATAAATAATTACAGTAGTTTTCATTTAAATAAAGAATTAAAATTCTAGGAGAAAAGAGGTGTCTATTTACTTTATTAAAGCAAAGATTCTTAGATAAATTCATCTTGAGTATCCCTTGAAATTCTTTGCTTGTTAGTGGGAAAACCAATAGATTATGGAGTGTACCAATTTGGAGTGAATTTACTTCTACCCTGCTTATAGATCCCATGTGAAATACATTTACATTAAGAAGCTAAACTTTCAAGTGCAAAGACTACTTTTACATAGCCATTGAAGGTCCTAACCATGAAGTTGGCAGTTGAGAGACAACTTAGTTTTCAGAGCAAGTGATAAGTAAAATAAATGTATCTGTTACTGTAATGCGACATAGCAACCAAAAAAACTTTTCCTAATCTCAGACTGTTACCTCTTTGTTGTTGTACACTGCCTTATTTTTGCTATGAAATATCAGGTCTTTCTGGATTTTATTGATTCGTGAATTAGGTATCTATTTGTTATAAACATAGTTTGGTGAGAGATGCCTTTTCTGACCCTACAATATGGATTTTTACTTTAAATTGTAGTATGCTTGCATAGGCCTTTTGATGTTTTTCTTTGATTACATTTTGGAAGCAGACCTTTGTTTTCCATCTGTACATTCTTGGGTCCAGTTTTCCTTTCCTGTGGCATTTGCATGGATTAGCATTATATTCTGTAGTCTCCACTTGTTTTCTGTTTACCCAGTGAGAATGAATACACCATGAAGGCAGGGTTTTAACTATTTTGTTCCCTGCTGTATGTATCTTTAGTAGATAATACATTGTTAGGCATGTAGTAGACCCTCACTAAGTGGTTGGATAAATGAACAGTTAAATTGTCTCCACTGTACAACGTACCAGGTTTATTTAATCAATCTTCTATTAATGAATATTTGAGTTATTTCCAGATTTTCAGTGTTATGTAGAAAAATATATCAATAAGCATCCTTGGTTACTCCGGCGGAGATTGTGGCTGCCTCCTTAACATCCGCTCCTCCACTTTTTTGATAGCTAACCTTAGAATTACTAAGTTCAGTTCAGTTGCTCAGTCATGTTCGACCCTTTGCGACCCCATGGACTGCAGCACGCCAGGCCTTTCTGTCCCTCGCCAACTCCTGGAGTTTATTCAAACTCATGTCCATTGAGTCGGTGATGCCATCCAACCATCTCATCCTCTGTCGTCCCCTTCTCCTCCTGCCCTCAATCTTTCCCAGCATAAGGGTCTTTTCAAATGAGTCAGCTCTTCTCATCAGGTGGCCAAGTATTGAAGTTTCAGCTTCAACATCAGTCCTTCCAATGAACACCCAGGACTGATTTCCTTTAGGATGGACTGGTTGGATCTCCTTGCAGTCCAAGGGGCTCTCAAGAGTCTTCTCCAACACCACAGTTCAAAAGCATCAATTCTTTGCTGCTCAGCTTTCTTTATAGTTCAACTCTCACATTCATACATGACTACTGGAAAAGCCATAGCTTTGACTAGACGGACCTTTGTTGGCAAAGTAATGTCTCTGCTTTTTAATATGCTGTCTAGGTTGCTCATGACTTTTCTTCTAAGGAGCAAGCATCTTTTAATTTCATAGCTGCAGTCACCATCTGCAGTGATTTTGGAGCCCCCCAAAATAAAGTCTGACACTGTTTCCACTGTTTCCCCATCGATTCACCATGAAGTGATGGGACCGGATGCCATGATATTAGTTTTCTGAATGTTGAGCTTTAAGCCAACTTTTTCACTCTCCTCTTTCACTTTCATCAAGAGGCCCTAACCAAATATATACCAAGTAGACCAAGTTTATTAAAAAATGAAACGTCTACTCCTTGCTTGGACGGTGTGACATGTCACTTAGTTAAAAGTTCCAACAGTATCATCTCCTTCAGCGATTGGCTCAGTTATGTGTAAGTGACCCAGTTCAGTTACGGAGACACATACGGTATTTGACGGGACTTCTGGGGAAAACGCGGCTTTCTCCCTAGATACAGGCCAGGAGGCTTAGGTGATTAGGTAAATGGGTGTATATTGGTGGTGATGGGTGGGATAAAAAGACCTTTCACAGGGAACAAGAAAATCTTGAAATTCATTTGTTTCTGTAGGGAAGCCTGAGATGTTTAGATAAGATAGACATAAGGTAGCATTAAAAAAAAAAAAAGAGGAGTCATGTGTGAAATTATTTTAGGCCATAAGTAAACATAAAGGCAGTTCAATAACAACTAAGGAAATACACAGGGCAGATTAGTTATAAATGAACATTTAAGAGCCTTGAACTCAAGGCTAAGGAATTTGGGCTCCATCCTAGTGGCATGATAAGGCAATATTAAGACTTCAAGACTGCTTGGTACTAATGTGCCATCCAGAGGTATACAAAGGCATAGGAAAGTGGTAGAAGTAATATGCATCTTGCCGTACCTTCTTCTTCTAAGATACCTGTTATGGACTACATATTTGTGTTCCTCATCACCAGAATTCATATAATGAAAGCCTAACACTCAAGGAGATGCTATGAGAAGGCAGAACCCTTGGCTTTGTTGTTGTTCAGTCGCTCAGTCCTGTCTGACTCTTTGCAACCCCATGGACTGCAGCATGCCAGGCTTCCCTGTCCTTTACCATCTCCTGGAGTTTGCTCAGACTCATGTGCATTGAACTGGTGATGCCATCCAACCATCTCATCCTCTGTCGCCCCCTTCTCTTCCTGCCTTCAAACTTTCCCAGCATCAGGGTCTTTTCCGATGAGTTGGCTCTTCACATCAGGTGGCCAAAGTATTGGAGTTTCAGCTTCAACATCAGTCCTTCCAATGAATTTTCAGGGTTGATTTCCTATAGGACTGACTGGTTTGATCTCCTTGCTGTCCAAAGGACTCTCAAGAGTCTTCTCCAACACCACAGTTCAAAAGCATCAATTCTTTGGCACTCAGCCTATTTTATCGTCCAGCTCTAACAGCTGTACCTGACTACTGGAAAAACCATAGCTTTGACCATAGGGACCTTTATAGGCAAAGTAATGTCTCTGCTTTTTAATATGCTGTCTAGGTTTGTCATTGCTTTTCTTCTAAGGAGCAAGCATCCTTTAATTTCATGGTTGAAGTCACTGTCCACAGTGATTTCGAAGCCCGAGAAAGTCTGTCACTGTTTCCATTGTTTCTCCATTTATTTGCCATGAAGTGATGGGACCAGATGCCATGATCTTAGTTTTTTGAATGTTGAGTTTTAGGCCAGCTTTTTCCTTCTCCTCTTTCACTTTCATCAAGAGGCTCTTCAGTTCCTCTTCACTTTCTGCCATTAGGGTGGTGCCGTCTGCATATCTGAGGTTGTTGATATTTCTCCCAACGATCTTGATTCTAGCTTGTGCTTCATGCAGCCCGGCATTTTGCATGATGTACTCTGCATATAAGTTAAATTAGCAGGGTGACAATATACAGACTTGATGTACTTCTTTCCCAATTTTGCACCAGTCCGTGTTCCATGTCCAGTTATAATTCTTGACCTGCATACAGATTTCTCAGGAGGCAGGTAAGGTGGTCTGGTATTCCCATCTCTTTAAGAGGGAAGGAAGGCTTAGATGAGGTCATAAAGGTGGAGCCCCCATGATGGAATCAGTGGTCTTATAAGAAGGCGATACTGTCACGGAACACAAGTCCCTGTGCCCAATGCACAATGAAGCTGAACAATATCAAAACATTAGAGTTTGGAGAAGAGAAAAGTTTATTGTAGGGCCATGCAAGGAAACAGGTGGCTTAAACAGGGAGTTTGGCTTAAACCCCAAGCTCCCTGCAAGCTGTCAGCAAAGCCCTTTAATAAGAAAGGTGAGGGATGGGGTGTGGTTAGTTGTTACAGACATCTTGGTGTCAGAGCTGTTGTTCTTAAGGTAAGATCATGGTCAGTCACCATGTTGCTGTAAATCTCCACCAACACAAATGTTATTCTCTGTTCTGACAAGAAAAGGCAAAGTCCCAAGGCTCTACTTTCGCCTACCAAGGTCCAGGCCCTGGTTAAGAAGAAGGGGTACCTGCCCAGGTCGGTTACCTGGAGCGTTCAACCAACATCCAGTTTGCATCTCCCCTCTAGTGCCCAGGCCCAGCTGATGGGACAGATCCCACCTGGCTCCCTCAGGACCAGGTCCCCAGACCCTGCCCAGCTGTCATCACTGAGCGTGCCAGGTTCCCAGGACCCAGCTGGCCCTCAGGCTCCTCAGGCCACCCAAAGTGGGGAGGGTGGGGTGGGTAGCATGGACCCATGCAGACAGCCCCAGCCATTAGGTTGCAGAGGAAGTGATGGGAGAGAGATCCTTCCAGCCATTGGGGGGCTGCAGTGAGGGCTCCGGAGCTCTGCAGGACACAGCCCCCAGCCTGTCCCCCTGGCCCACCCAGCTTACCTGCCTGCTCAAGGTGGGAGGGCCTGGAGGGGCTCGGGGAGAAGGCCTCCACTTACCCCTTACCACACTCTCCTCTGGGAGGACCACAACACAGCCAACCATTGGCCAAGGGCAACTTCCACCCACCAGGTGAAAGGTCTCCTTCTAATGATCTGGTAATAATGGTTGCTTGGTAACAGGGTAACAGCTGTATGCTATTGGCTGCACTCCACTGGACCCTATTAAAGTACCAGAGTCAGCTCTCTCACATATATGAGGATACAAAAAGGCAGCTATCTACAAGCCAGAAATTGGGCCCCTCCCGTGTCACCTTGATCTTGGACTTTTCAGCTGCAAACACTGTAATTAATGTCTGTTATTTAAGCCACTCAATCTGTTGTTTTCTGGTTACAGAGCACCAACTAAGATAACCCCTATCCATCACCGTATCATGTGATCCTACTGGGGATTACAAACATTTTTACCTTTCAGACCTCCTCCGCCTATTCCAATGCTTTTATGTTCAGACCATATTGTATCTATTTTCCTGTGTGTGCATGCTAAGTCGCTTCTGTCTGGTCCAATTCTTTGCGATCCTATGGACCAGAGCACCCCACCCCCCGCCCCCAGGCTCCTCTGTCCATGAGATTCTCAAGGCAAGAACACTGGAGTGGGTTGCCATGCCCTCCTCCAGGGTATCTTCCTGACCCAGGGATCCAACCCACATTTCTTTTTTTTTTTTAATTTATTTATTTATTTTAGTTGGAGGCTAATTACTTTACAATATTGTAGTGGTTTTTGCCATACATTGACATGCATCAGCCATTGGTGTACATGTGTTCCCCACCCTGAACCCCCCTCCCACCTCCCTCGCCATCCCATCCCTCAGGGTCATCCCAGTGCACCAGCCCTGAGCACCCTGTCTCATGCATCGAATCTGGACTGGTGATCTGTTTCACATGATAATATACATGTTTCAGTGAAAATCATCTCACCCTTCTCGCAAATCATCCCACCCTCACCTTCTCCCACAGAGTCCAAAAGACTGTTCTATACATCTGTGTCTCTTTTGCTGTCTCACATATAGGGTCACCATTACCATTTTCTAAATTCCATATATATGCGTTAGTATACTGTATTGGTGTTTTTCTTTCTGACTTACTTCACTCTGTATAATGGGCTCCAGTTTCATCCACCTCATTAGAACTGATTCAAATGAGTTCTTTTTAATGGCTGAGTAATATTCCATTGTGTATATGTGCCACAGCTGTCTTATCCATTCTTCTGCCGGTGGACATCTAGGTTGCTTCCATGTCCTAGCTATTATAAACAGTGCTGCGATGAACATTGGGGTACAAGCGTCTCTTTCAGTTCTGGTTTCCTCGGTGTGTATGCCCAGCAGCAACCCACATTTCTTATGTGTCTTGCATTGGCAGGCAGATTCTTTACCACTAGCGTCACCTGGGAAGTACCTTTTTTCTTGATTCATATCAAATACACATAGGAATCATGTGTTGGGACCTGTACTCCTAGTCATTCTCTAAATGATCCAGGGAATAGTGTTAAAGGGCTAAAGGGGGTGTCTGTGCTTCCTCTTGGGATAAGGCTGAAGAGAACAGAGAACAATACCCTTGTAGCCTAGACTTTTATGACCTCGGGGTAATATATCAATTTTCCACAAACTTATCTACATTTTCACCTTTTAAAAAAATTATAGTTCAAAATGGTACATACTTTGGGCTGGAGTTTTGGGGGGTGGTCTAGTGTGGGAGAGGGGTACAGACAGCTTGCAGGAATCATGCCTGCTGGAGCAATAAAATTCCTGATGGAAAAGAAGAACATCTTGGAGAATAAAAGAAACAGGTAGGTGAAGCCTTGGAAAATATAGAATCTGTTATTTTTTAAAACATTCTCCATCTAGCCTTTCCCTTAACCTAGTCTCACAGAGTTTCAGGTAGATAAGAGATGAAGGAAGATAAGGAAGTCAGTAGCAAAGCCTTGGGAAAAAAGACAGCTAGGAAGGAAGGTTCAAAAGGGAGGGGACATATGTATACCTATGGCTGATTGATGTTGATGTATGGAAGAAAACAACACAATGTGTAAAGCAATTATCTTCAAATTAAAAATAAATATACAAAAAAAAAAAAAATAAAGACAGCTGGGTCTTCAGCTCAGCCTCATAGCTAGTCCAGTGATTCTGGGAAGTTGGTTTTAACGTTCTGCATTTCAGTGTCATTATCTGTGTAACAATGTGATGGTAACAGAGACTGATAACCTTATTCATCTTTATAGCCTCAATATCCACACAGAGTCTTGCATATGGTAAGTGAGCAGTAATTTATTTTGATGAGGCTGAATGAATGACTAAATCACCTTTCAAATTCCATCTTCACATAATAGTTCAACTCTATGTCCACCGTCTTCTCAGCAGCCAGACTGAAGAGAAAGTACATAAACACCGACTAATGACCCTTGAACATATCTGATTTTATAAATGATTTTATTTCAGTAGTGTTTTCAGAATGGGAGGAAGGTGAAGCTGGCTGACAGGGAGGATCATGAAGAGATGAAGCTGTTTAGTTGGAATTGATGGTCTGCTGAATCCAGCTCACGTAGTTGCAGACCTTGGTGTAGACACCAGGTTTGTTTTTCTGAGCGCAGCCATAGCCCCAGGAGACAATGCCCTGGAGCTTTCCATTGCAGACCACAGGGCCACCGGAGTCACCCTGGGCAAGAAGGAAGAGCCAGTTAGAACTCCCAGCTCTGCCCAGAGGGAACAAAGGCTCAAAGGTGTTCCTCCTTCCCCCAGGGGCCGACTCTCCAGGCTGTTGATCCTCCATGAAGACTGTCTTTCCCTGGAAAGCCCACCCTCATTCTCCACGCTGTGCCCCTTTTCTTTCTCCTCCCTCCTTCTAGATCCCTTCTTTCCCCAGCTACAGGTCTATAAGGCCAAGAAGGAATGGGTAGTTCAATGCTGCCTACCCAGCCAGGCTCTTTTCAGAGTTCCCTACTACCAAATCCTTCCTCAGAAGGGCACCAGGATGTACTGCTTGCACATGATCTGTGCATCTTTTCCCTTGAACCTTAACCATTAATATGGCAAAAAGAAAACTTGTTTTTTATCCGCAGCCTATCCTGAGCCCTCATAATCCGTCCCAGAGACAGCTTTTCAATGTTCTGAGTTTCAGGAACTGGAAAATGCGGTGGAGATACGTGAGGCTGAGCTGGAAGGACAAGGAGTCCAAAGCAACTCACCTGGCAGGAGTCCTTTCCGCCCTCCAGGTAGCCCGCACAGAACATGTTGCTGGTGATCTGGCCTGGGTAGGCACTTTCGCAAGAGCTGTCCGATAGGATGGGAGCCTTCAGACACTGCAGGACATCAGGGTAGCTGGCTGTTGGGGACAAGATTGAAAAGAGAAGAGGATTACCCACACAATCTGGGAAATATCTTTCTCAGTACCTCTCCCCATCTTCCCAATATTCCCATTCCTTCCCTCCAATTGCCAGTAACTTCTGTTTTGGAAGAACAACCGTGATCTGGAGGGTCTTCCAAATGGCTTTAGTCAGCAAATTGTTCTCTCCCTAATACTAGTATCAGTGACCACATATCTTCAACCTAGAGACTTTATTTCTGAAACAGGGCTGTACTTGGAGCAGTTCCAACCCCAGCCTCTTTTCTCTGTACCTCCTCATTCCTTGCTCCTCTGCAAATCAGTATTCATATTTCAGCTGCATACCTAGCAACTTTACCATAGTCCTTTCTTTCTGTGTTGTCAAGCAGAGGGATCCTGCACATTTCAGTTATATATCCTAAGACTCCACAGAAGCCCCTCTCCTCTGGGAACGCTGCCTTGAATGACAGCTAGGGCTACCTGACCCTGAATGTGGTTTTTGCCTCCAGGATTCTCAGACCTGGTGACCGGGTTCCGGGTGAGACTTACTGCCACTGCTTTTGGTGTTGCCCCAGCCGGAGATGAGACACTGGGTGCCAGCCGAGGCACAGGATGTCGGCAGAGAGACCGAGGCTACTCGGCTGTTGAGAGTGGCAGCTGATTTCAGTTTAATCAACATGATGTCGTTATTCAAGGTGTTTTCGTTGTAGCTGGGATGGACGATGCTCTTGGATGCGCTGATGAATTGCTCATTGCCCTCAACGACATTAATGTTGTCTTCTCCCAGACGCACTTGGATTCCGCTGGATCAAAGGATGACAAGTTCTCTAAGCCTCTGGGGTGAGGGCCTCCCCCTCCCAGTGCAGCCCAGTCTTGAGCATAAGCACAGAGGGAAGGCCCTTACAGCATTCACATACACAAATACACAGACACAGACATACACACACATTGTTCACTCAAGGTAGTCTTGCCACATGTGGTGCAGGGTAGAGGATTCCTTAGGTGTACATCAGTCCAAGGCCAGACTCACAACCCAAGAGGCTTAAGATGTTGAAACAACAGTCTACAGTACATATGTCTGCAGATAACTAAATCTCATTTCTTTGAGAAGATTACAGGGAGCAGGGGTGATCAGTGTACAAAGTGTTAAGAGGAAGAATCTACCCTGAATTTCGGGCACTCTATTCATTAGGTATAGGAGTGGGAACCAAGCGATGCCAACAATACAGGAGATGAAAAGGGACATGGTGTTGATTAATCTAGTTGCGATTGTCAATTACTGTACAGAGATGTAGCCGGCCTCAGAGATATGACAGAGTATTAAGTGAACAGAATGAGTTGTGATTACCTTCAGGTTGTACTGGAAACCTCCTTTGTTTGTTACTTCCATATGCCGCTTTTCTCCTGGTTGAGCTATAATGATTAGAGCTCCTAAGGTACTCTAGGTATATTTATTTAATCACTCAGTATTTCTCTTCCTATGTCTTTATGGCCCTCATTTGGAAAGTCATCAGTGAACTCTAAGGGTATATTTGGGGCGGGGGGGGGGGGAGCGGGTAAGTGCTTCAAAACATACAGTGCCTTGGAGTGGGGGGATAGTGAGGTCTTGGAATCTGAATGCTCCCCTTCAAGCATAACTCTATAGTTCACCCCGATTGTCTTTGGCATGGTTGAGGATGCCCTGACCTCAGAGAACAGGGCTGTGAGTATTGGTTACTTACGACTTGTAGCAGTGAGCAGCAGACACCACCCACTGGCTGCTGATGAGGGAGCCCCCGCAGAAGTGGTAGCCAGAGTTCAGGGACACCTGGTAGGGGACAGTATTTGCCCCACAGGTGTAGCCCCCGACGATCTTGTCATCATCGTCCACGGGGAAAGCAACTGACAGAGAAAAGTTGGAAACTCTTTGTAGAACTGATTCATTGTGGAATTTCTACTTTGCAGCAAAGTTTTGCAGATGAACCAGAAGACAAATAGGTCCGATTTTCTTATCAGGCATAATTAAGAAACTGTGATTTTAGCATTATTATTTTCAAAATGTTATTGCTCTATACACTTGACACATGTACTAAATATTTATGCTATTATAACTATTAATTGTTAATGCATGCTTTAAATTTGATCATATCCTGATTTTTTTTTCATATGTGACACACACACACACAAATCAGAGACTCCTTACATAATAAACGCCTTGAAGCCCACTACCTGAGAATATAAAGAATATTTTTTACACAAAACCTTGCTAAGGAGACATTTAAGTATGTATTCAATGAAGCTTTGCAGTCACCATCATTGTGTTTATTTGTAGAGTTCAATATAGCATAAATACCACAAGAGGAAACAGAAAAGGAACCCTTAAATGCCACCTGAGTTGTTCTGACCTGTAAAAGAATAAGGAGTTTTGTACTTTTGTTCCTGCAATTTCTTCTTGGTTTTCACCTAAAATGTTCACTAAATAATCTCATAGAACATTATAAAGTTTCTCTCTCCAATCTTTCCCCTCATCCCAATCATGTTTTCAACATTTTAATTTATTCAGCACTGTAAATTTTGGACCACTGACTTACTCTTATTCCTAAAGGCTCTAAATATCTGGGATTATATGCTATATGCCCCATTGTTCATATTTTCTAAACTAACTTTGAGATAGTCACTTTTGATATATAAGTAGGCCTACTGAATTCATTTATAATAATCAAATTTGAGGAAAGTTTGTAATAAGTTTGAAGAATACAACTGTATTGAATAGTATAAAAACTGAATAGTCTTTCTCTATTTATGTTCATGATTGCATTACTCCAAAATTTCATTAGTGAAGATGTGGTAAAACCCAGCCTGAATCTTTTATTCATAAGAAATATAGTGTTTTTGCCTGTTAAGCTCCCTCTTAAGAAGCTTTTTAGTATAGAGGAGACTCGGGTGAGATACTCACAGCCTCAAGGAGCTCAACAGTAGTCATTTGTTCCAACTCTTAGTTACAAATTCTTTTAAAGATCAAAACAACATTTCCTTAATGTTGACTATCTTTCCTTTTTCACTCTTCATAGAACATACCTGAAATTCAGGGCAGATTCTTCCTCTTGATACTTTCCACACCAATCACTCCAACTCCCCGTAATCTCCAACAAATGAGATTTAGTTGTCTACATGTGTACTATACACTGTTATTTCAACATCTTAAGCCTCTTGAGTACAGAGATTATATTTGGCATTCATTGCTGTCTTCCAGAGTACAAAGTACAACCTTGAAAAAGTCATAGACCCCTACTGATCACTTATTTGTTAAGACTCACCAGCAGCTCCCAGGAGAGCCAGAAAGATGAAAGTCTTCATGGTTGCTCACCGGTTCTGGACTAGGGACTAGGTTGCAGGGTTTCCATCCACAGTTATTTATATGTCCAGGTTTGTCTTTGACACCCATGGCCACAGGTGCCACAAATGTGATTTCCCTGGAAAATCACAAATCCAAATTTAGAATTCAATTCCATGCCACACTGAAGATAATTCAGCATCCAACTTAAACATCTGCCTGTGTCCACTTTTCCAGAAGGTTATGGGAATGGAAGAAATGAGTCCACCTGGTAGACACTGCTCCCCTAAATAAAAACATAAGTTGGAGAAAGATCACAGAGCAGGGCTACAGGTGGCTTGATTCCCAGACGAAAAATTTAGGTCCTCGGTTGTCTCAAGTGTGAACTTTTACCCTGAGGACTAGCTTGAGAGCTACACCCTTGATGTTTCATTAATATTGCCTGTTTCACAGTTATATCATCTGTCTTGTGGTAGCTCTGGCCTTGTATACCCATGTTAATGTTTTGTTATTAATAGGAACACTTGCTCTCCTAAGAAAAGAACAAAAAATTTATTCGAAACCACAATAGTTCAAAATAGAAAAGAGAAAGTGAGCCTAATTTATACTTCTCCGAGCTTACTGTTTAATAGGCATATTCTAAATACTTAGCCTATGTTAAATTAGTAAATCTCTAGACAAACCGACAAGATCCCTCTTATGATTCCCATATCATAGATGGGAAAACTCACAAAAGTACAAGGGACTTTGCTAAAATCACAGGGCAAGTCCATGGTAGGATCAGGATTCCAGCCTTGGAAATCTGGCTTCAATGTCTATGCTCTCAACCACTATGTAACACTTCCCTAGTCAGTTCACCAAAATCTGGAGACTGAAATGATACAGAACTCTCGTCTAGTGAAAAGACAATGGGAATTTATTGAGTGCTTATAATGTATCAAACATGGTGGACGGGCCTTCCGTACATCAGCTCATTCAGTCCTTACAAATAGCTTTGTGAATGCTGTGCTTCAAGTTTTGCCATTTTCATAGATGGAGAAGCTGTGACTTAGAGAAGGTAAGATTTTTTCCACAAATTTTCAGTTCTATGAGGTGATCCATACAGGATTCAAACACAGCGAGCCTCAGCTCAGAGCCCATGCCTTCCACATGATGCCATACGCGTAACAGAGGAATGATGAAATTACATATTTTAAGGCAGGACAGGAAAAATTAAACAATTTAACATTCTCTTTGTGTCACTTTGGGCTTCTTTCTTTCCTCTTAATGTGCAGTGTGCTTCTGTTTTTCATAAATCCTCAAAAATGGAGTGGTTGCAAGACAGTTAAGATCTTTTTTTTTTTTTTCCTTTCTTCTGAAGCTAGCAATATAACTTCTTAAAAGTTTTATTTTTCTCCCAGCTCTTGAGGGGTCATGATGTCTTGCTGTGTATGTGCTTACCTGGACTGTGTATCCTTGGTGAACTTCACGTAGGCTATCACCATGTCATTTCAGTGTATGATCCTGGGACTCGAAAATGTATATAACTGTGCCTTTGATGTCTAACAGGCGGAACAGTCTTCAGAGCTTCTTAGAGTCTGCCTCACTGGTTGTAATCCTCAGCTTGGGTTGTGTAAAATTCGCCTCCCCCCCCCTTAATTTGATTGCTCGTTGAATTTTTCTCCATGGGAGAAACTCTTGAATTCTACCAAATTAAGGGATGACTACAAGGAGCATATGAAATTCTGAAATATCCAAGAAATGGATTCTTGGAGCAAGAATTGTCATAATAAGTGGGACACAGCAGAGTATCCAGGGGAAGTGACTCAGTGAGAATGAACCTCTAGCTAGATTATAGCCAGATTCTGCACCTATACAATGCATCTGAATGGCATCCTAGGATGCCACTTCTTCTTTAGCAAATCATCACTCTAAAGTAGGCTCTGTGTCTTTTTCATTTGAAAGTTTTCTGATATGAAGATAATTTAGTAGAAGGCAGAGTTTCTCCACTCCGGCACTGTTGATAATATGAGTCAGATAATTGTTGTGGGATGTTGGCCTGCCCCCTGTAGGATATTCATCAACATCCCTGGCCTAAATTTCCAAGTAGCACTAGTCTTCTTCTGGTTATGACCAAAAGTGTCTCCAAACATTGCCAAATGTTCTCTCGGGGGTCCATTTCATCCCCAGCTGAGGATGACTCAATGGAGGTAAAATATGGCAGAGCAGCTTCTAAGGATACAGCCATGAAAATTGCCTGTCTTGTCCTTAATTGAACTCATAACCACTGAGGACATTGTCCACAAGGCAGGAAGCTACCATTCACTAATTCCTAAAAATCAAGAAATGCTAAGGAGTAAGAGGAGAGCAAGATCCAGAATGAGAAATGGGGTATCTTCTCATCATATTTAATTATCTTCCATTTTTGATACCTCCACAATGAGGTGTTGGGTGTTATATTATTCTATATCCCCCCTGAAACTTCCCCCCAAACTTCATCAAGGATCTTAACCCATATGAAAAACACATTCTAGAGGATAGTTTGCACGATAATTGGCTTGTGTGCTGCTGTGTCCTAGAGGGCTCTGTATGGTGTGCCCTAGGCTTTTTGACTTGAATTCCTTCTATCACGATGGGAAAGAATGAGGGTTGCAAGTTAAGGAGAGTTATCTAGGAAGAAAGGCAAATTCCCAACAAAATCCTTGAGACCTGTCTGGCTGCAGTGTGATTGATGACTCTTCACTCATCTAAAGCAGTAGCAGGAATATGAGAAAAATGCCAAGTGATGATTTCCAGACTTCAGTAGTTCCTGTACAACTTTCACGCATGTTGCACGTAAACTACTTAGCATAGTGCTTGTACTGTAGTTACCTTCTCATTTTCTTTTTTTCTAATTTATTTTTTAATTGAAGGATAATTTATTTACATAATTTTGTTGTTCTCTGTTAAACCTTAACCTGGATCAGCTATAGGTATACATGTATCCCCTCCCTTTTGAACCTCCCACCCATCTCCTTCCCCATCCCAACTCTCTAGCTTGATAAAGAACTCCTGTTTGAGTTTCCTGAGCCATATAGCAAATTCTCGTTGGCTATCTATTTTACTGATGGTGATGTAAGTTTCCATGTTACTCTTCCCATACATCTCACACTTTCCTCCCCTCTCCCCATGTCCATAAGTCTATTCTCTATGTCTGTTTCTCCATTGCTGCCTTGTAAATAATTTCTTCTGTACAATTTTTCTAGATTCCGTATATGTGCATTAGAATACGATATGTATCTTTCTTTTTCTGACTCACTTCACACTGTATAATAGGTTCTAAGTTCATGCACCTCATCAGAACTGTCTCAAATGCGTTCCTCTTTATGGCTGAGTAATATTCCATTCTGTATATGTACCACAACTTCTTTATCCATTCATCTGTCAATGGACATCTAGGTTGCTTCCATGTTCTAGCTGCTGTAAATAGTGCTGCAATGAACAATAGGATACATGTATCTTTTTCAACCCTGGTTTCCTCAGGGTATATGCCTAGGAGTGGGATTGCTGGGTCATATGGTGGTTTCATTCCTAGTTTTTTAAGGAATCTCCATACTGTCTTCCATAGTGGCTGTATCAATTTACATTCCCACAAAAATGCAAGAACATTCCCTTTTCTCCACATCCTTTCCAACATTTATTGTTTGTAGACTTTTTGATGATGACCATTCTGAACAGTGTGAAGTGATACCTCATTGTGGTTTTGATTTGCATTTCTCTAATAATGAGAGATGTTGAGCATCTTTTCATGTGTTTGTTAGCCATCTGTATGTCTTCTTTGGAGAAATGTCTGTTCAGATATTTCCCCCACTTTTTGATTGGGTTGTTTGTTTCTCTGGCATTGAGTTGTATGAGCTGCTTGTATGTTTTGGAAATTAATACTTTGTCAGTTGTTTCATTTGCTATTATTTTCTTCCATTCTGAGAGTTGTATTTTCACCTTGCTTATAGTTTCCTTTGCTGTGCAAAAGCTTTTAAGTTTAATCAGGTCCTACTTGTTTACTTTTGTTTTTATTTCTGTTACTCTAGGAGGTGGGTCATAGAGGATCTTGCTTTGATTTATGTCATTGAGTGTTCTGCCTATGTTTTCCTCTAAGGGTTTTATAGTTTCTGGTCTTACATTTAGGTCTTTAATCCATTTTGAGTTTACCTTTGTGTATGGTGTTAGGAAATGTTCTAATTTCATTCTTTTACATGTAGCTGTCCAGTTTTCCCAGCACCATTTATTGAAGAGGCTGTCTTTGCCCCCATTGTATATTCTTGCTTCCTTTGTCAAAAATAAGGTACCCATAGGTGCATGGGTTTATTTCTGGGCTTTCCATCTTGTTCCATTGGTGTATATTTCTGTTTTTGTGCCAGTACCATACTGTCTTGATGACTGTAGCTTTGCAGTATAATCTGAAGTCAGGAAGGTTGATTCCTCCAGCTCCATTCGTCTTTCTCAAGACTGTTCTGGATATTCGAGGTCTTTTGTATTTCCATATGAATTGTGAAAATTTTGTTCAGATCTATGAAAAATGTCATTGGTAATTTGATAGGGATTGCATTGAATCTGTAGATTACATTTGGTAGTATAGTCATTTTCACAATATTGATTTTTCCTACCCAGGAACATGGAATATCTCTCCATCTGTTTATGTCATCTTTGATTTCTTTCATCAGTGTCTTATAATTTTCTGTGTAGAGATCTTTTGTCTCCTTAGGTAAGTTTATTCATAGATATTTAATTATTTTTGTTGCAATGGTGAATGGGATTGATTCCTTAATTTCTCTTTCTGATTTTTCATTATTAGTATATAGAAATGTAAGTGATTTCTGTGTATTGATTTTGTATCCTGCAACTTTGCTAAATTCACTGATTATCTTTAGTAATTTTCTGATACTATCTTTAGGGTTTTCTATATACAGTATCATGTCATCTGCAAACAGTGAGAGTTTTACTTCTTCTTTTCCAATCTGGATTCCTTTTATTTCTTTTTCTTCTCTGATTGCTTAAGCAAGGACTTCCAGGACTATGTTGAATAATAGTGGTGAAAGTGCACACCCTTGTCTTGTTCCTGATCTTAGGGGGAATGCTTTCAGTTTTTCACCATTGAGAATAATGTTTGCTGTAGGCTTACAGATGACCTTTAGTATGTTGAGGTAGGTTCCTTCTATGCCCATTTTTTGAAGAGTTTTAATCATAAATGGGTGCTGAATTTTGTCAAAGGCTTTTTCTGCATCTTTTGAGATTATCATATAGTTTTTATCTTTCAATTTGTTAATATGGTGTATCACATTGACTGATTTGCATATACTGAAGAATCCTTGCATCCCTGGAATAAACTCAAGTTGATCATGGTGTATGAGCTTTTTGATGTGTTGCTGAATTCTGTTTGCTAAAATTTTGTTGAGGATTTTTGCATCTATGTTCATCAGTGATATTGGCCTGTAATTTTCTTTTTTTGTGTTGTCTTTGTCTGGTTTTGGTATCAGGGTGATGGTGGCTTCATAGAATGAGTTTGGAAGTGTTCCTCTGCAATTTTTTGAAAGAGTTTTAGAAGGATAGGTATTAGCTCTTCTCTAAATGTTCGATAGAATTCTCCTGTGATGCCATCTGTTCCTGGGCTTTTGTTTTTTGGGAGATTTTTGATCACAGCTTCAATTTCAGTTCTTGCAATTGGGTTGTTCATAATTTCTATTTCTTCCTGGTTCAGTCTTGGAGATTGAACTTTTCTAAGAATCTGTCCATTTCTTCCAGGTTATCCAATTTATTGCCATATAGTTGTTCATAGTAGTCTTTTATAATCCTTTGTATTTCTGCATTATCTGTTGTAACCTCTCCTTTTTCATTTCTAATTTTGTTGATTTGATTCTTCTCTCCTTTTCTCTTGATGAGTCTGGCTAAAGGTTTGTCAACTTTGTTTATCTTCTTAAAGAACCAGCTTTTAGTTTTATTAATCTTTACTATTGTTTCTTTCATTTCTTTTTCATTTATTTCTGCTTGGATCTTCATGATTTCTTTCCTTCTACTAATTTTGGTTTTTTTTTTCTGTTCTTCTTTTTCCAGTTGTTTTAGGTGTAAAGTTAGGTTCTCTATATGATGTTTTTCTTGTTTCTTGAGGTAGATTGTATTGCTATAAACTTCCCTCTTAGAACTGCATTTGCTGCATCCCATAGGTTTTGAGTTGTCATGTTTCACTGTCATTTGTTTCTAGAGATTTTTCTTCAGTAACCTGATGGAAATTTAGAAACGTGTTGTTTAATCTACATGTGTTTGTGTTTCTTACAGTTTTTTTTTCTTGTAATTGATATCTAGTCTTATAGCATTATGGTTGGAGAAGGTGCCTGATACAATTTCAGTTTTCTTAAATTTACTGAAGTTTGTTTTGTGACCCAAGATGTGGTCTATCCTGGAGAACGTTCCATGTGCACTTGAGAAGAAGGTGTATTCTTCTGCATTTGGACAGAATGTTCTGAAGATATCAGTGAGATCCATCTCATCTAAAGTATCATTTAAGACCTGTGTTTCCTTATTAATTTTCTCTTTTGATGATCTGTCCATTGGTGTGAGTGGGATGTTAGAGTCTTCTACTATAATTGTGTTACTGTAAATTTCTCTATTTAAGTCTGTTAGTGTTTGTCTTATGTATTGAGGTGCTCCTATGTTGGTTGCATAGATATTTACAATTGTTATGTCTCCCTGTTGGATTGATCCCTTGACCATTATGTAGTGTCCTTCCTTATCTCTTATAATCTTCTTTATTTTAAGGTCTATTTTGTCTGATATAAGAATTGCTACTCCATCTTTCTTTTGCTTCCCATTTGCAACGAATATATTTTTCCATCCTCTCACTTTCAGTATATACATATCTTCAGGTCTGAAGTGGGTTTCTTGTAGACAGCATATATATGGGGCTTTTTTTTTTGTATCCAATCAGCCAATCTGTGTCTTTTGGTTGGAGTATTTAATCCATTTACATTTAAAGTTCAGTTCAGTTCAGTCACTCAGTCGTCTCCAACTCTTTGCGACCCCATGGACTGCAGCATGCCAGGCCTCCATGTCCATTACAACTCCTGGAGTTTACTCAAACTCGTGTCCATTGAGTCGGTGATGCCATCCAACTCTCTCATCCTCTGTTGTCCACTGCTTCTCCTGCCTTCAATCTTACCCAGCATCAGGGTCTTTTCAAATGCATCAATTTTTGCATCAGGTTGCCAAAGTATTGGAGTTTCAGCTTCAACATCAGTCCTTCCAATGAATATTAAGGACTGATTTCCTTTAGGATGGACTGGTTGGATCTCCTTGCAGTCCAAGGGACTCTCAAGAATCTTCTCCAACACCACAGTTCAAAAGCACCAACTCTTCGGCGCTCAGCTTTCTTTATAGTCCAACTCTCACATCCATACATGACTACTGGAAAAACCATAGTCTTAACTAGATGGACCTTTGTTGGCAAAGTAATGTCTCTGCTTTTTAATATGCTGTCTAGTTTGGTTATACCTTTTCTTCCAAGGAGCAAGCATCTTTTAATTTCATGGCTGCAGTCACCATATGCAGTGATTTTGGTGCCCCCCAAAATAAAGTCTGTCACTGTTTCCACTGTTTCCCCATCTATTTGCCATGAAGCGATGGGACCGGATGCCATGATCTTAGTTTTCTGAATGTTGAGTTTTAAGCCACCTTTTTCACTCTCCTCTTTCACTTTCATCAAGAGGCTCTTTAGTTCTTTTTCACTTTCTGCCTTAAGGTTGGTGTCATCTGCATATCTGAGGTTATTGATATTTCTCCCAGCAATCTTGATTCCAGCTTGTGCTTCATCCAGTCCAGCATTTCTCATGATGTACTCTGCATATAAGTTAAATAAGCAGGGTGACAGTATACAGCCTTGATGTACTCCTTTCCCTATTTGGAACCAGTGTATTGTTTCATGTCCAATTCTAACTATTGCTTCCAGACCTGCATACAGATTTCTCAAGAGGCAGGTCAGGTGGTCTGGTATTACTATCTCTTGAAGAATTTTCCACAGTCTGTTGTGATCCACACAGTCAAAGGCTTTGGCAAAGTCAACAAAAGCAGAAATAGATATTTTTCTGGAATTCTCTTGCTTTTTCGATAATCCAACAGATGTTGGCAATTTGATCTCTGGTTCCTCTATCTTTTCTAAATCCAGCTTGAACATAGGGAAGTTCACAGTTCACTTAATGTTGAAGCCTGGCTTGGAGAATTTTGAGCATTACTTTACTAGCATGTGAGATGAGTACAATTGTGTGGTAGTTTGAACATTCTTTGGTATTGCCTTCCTTTGGGATTGGAATGAAAGCTGACCTTTTCCAGTCCTGTGGCCACTGATGAGTTTTCCAAATTTGCACCCCTATAATTCGAATGTTGGTGCATTTGATATTGTCCCAGAGGTCTCTGAGACTATCCTCAGTTCTTTTCATTCTTTTTACTTTATTCTGCTCTTCAGAAGTTATTTCCACCATTTTATCTTCCAGCTCACTGATTCATTCTTCTGCTTCAGCTATTCTGCTATTGATTACTTCTAGAGTATTTTTAATTTCAGTAATTGTGTTGTTTGCCTTTGTATGTTTATTCTTTAATTCTTCTAGGTCTTTGTTAATTGATTCTTGCATTTTCTCTATTTTGTTTTCAAGGTTTTTGATCATCTTTACTATCACTATTCTGAATTCTTTTTCAAGGAGTTTGCCTATTTCCTCTTCACTTATTTGGACTTCTGTGTTTCTAGTTTGTTCCTTCATTTGTGTAGTATTTCTCTGCCTTTTCATAATTTTTTTCATTATTGTGTTTTAGGTCTCCTTTTCCCAGGCTTCAAGGTTGAATTCTTTCTTCCTTTTGGTTTCTTCCCTCCTAATGATGGTCCAGTGGTTTGTGTAAGCTTCATATAGGGTGAGATTTGTGTTGAGTTTTTGTTTGTTTGTTTTTTCTGTGATGGGCAAGGCTGAGTGAGGTGGTACTCCTGTCTGCTGATGATTGGGTTTGTATTTTTGTTTTGTTTGTTGTTTAAATGAGGCACCCTGCACAGGGTGCTACTGGTGGTTGGGTGATGCCAGGTCTTGTATTCGAGTGGTTTCCTTTGTGTGAGTTCTCACTATTTGATACTTCCTAGGGTTAGTTCTCTGGTGGTCTAGGGTCTTGGAGTCAGTGCTCCCACTCCAAAGGCTCAGGGCTTGATCTATTCTTAGTCTCTCCTACAGCTTCAGGTGTCTACTTGACACTGTTCCAGTCAGCTGGATGGAAGAGGCAGTCTGCTGGGAACTTTTGGAAAGGATCTTTTTTCCTTACAGTGGGACAGATGTGCAGAGTACTCTCTGGTACAGCTCCTTCACTCTTCCCACCTTGAATGTGGACATGGAATGCTCTGATGTGTAGAACTGCAGCAGCCGTCATGTGACCAGTGTCACTGACAGAGCGAGGCTCACTCACCTGCTTCAAGAGGCCTCAGGTTTGGGCCCTCCCAAGCTGGCTCCCCTGGCCTGGAGATGGGCTTCCTCTTGTTTCATCTACACCTCGAACAGCAACCTCTACCTTCTCATTTTCAAATTACACTTCTTTGCTTGAGTCTCTTCTTAAACAAAGATGTTATTATGGTATGTCTTTGTGAATTTTAATCTAATGCACATTTAAATGAGCACATGCTATTTTTAAAAGCTATTTAAGTAAAAATGGTCACCCATGAATTACCTAAAATCATGCTGAAGAATTCTAATGATGCACATAACAGCATAGGACTAGTCAGATGGTTGGACAGCATGAAGGTGGGGAAAACCAAGGATAGCAGATGTTTGGGGTGGGGAGGTAGGTGGAAGAGGTAGGGAGCAGAGTAGACCTGGTATTAAGTGAAAGAGCTTTGCATTCTAAGTGAAAGTCACTAGGAGAATGGTCCCTGTTGAAGAGGCCAGTGGAATACTGGGTTAGTATGAGGTGTCACTATATCTATGTATGTGTGCTTGTCACTTCTGTGAAGCAGGTTAACAATTCTGAAGAAAAGATCTTTGCATGGTTGTGCAAGAGCTTGGAACTTCAAGATATTTTATTCTTCTGAGATACTGAAATATTTCTGTGAAGTATGAACCTAGGGAACTGAGATGGGTCCCAGATTAAATAAATATTCTTATATGCATTTTTATATGGTTTGGTACTTATACTTCTTTTCCTAACTTCTGAGTGGCCCAGGAGCATGCATCTGTGTTCATTAATCTACATTTGTCACCTCTATTTTCCATGCACATGGCTTCGTGGCCTTGGAGGATTATTTAAACTTGTGCCTAAATTGGGTGCTGATTGGGCTCCAGCAAATATATTGATATTTATACTGGCAATAACAAGAGTCATTGGCCTCTAAAGGTAATCTCATGCCCTTTACTTCAGTGAATCTACTTTTCCTTTTCTTTGGCTTCCCTAGTCACTTTTTCTGGCTAACACTTCACCAGTCACCAAGGCTGAATTATTCTGGCTCTTTAACACTCCAGTGTGTAGGGAAATTTTAAATAAGAATGTCTCCCTTGAAAAAATGACGTACTAAGAAACTTACTGAAAAACTGAAGGAAGCAATCGGAAAAACTCAAGGTTAGTGAATAGCAAGTTCTTTCTTGCTTATGTAAATCTTGGAACCAGGCTGCATTTTCCTTGAGAATCCCGTTCAAAGATTCCATTAGTTTGGGGACATTTCTATTTTTATAGTTCCATGTGGTGTTCTCCATATTTTATGTGCAAGGTCAGCAACATTTTCCTTTTCCTGTAAAAGGCCAAATAGTAAATGCTTTAGGCTTTGCAAGCAATATGTGTGTGTGTGTGCATATATATATGTATATGTATGTATATATATATATATATATGTATGTATAGTTCTCTGTCATAACTACTCCACTCTTGACCATGAGCAGCCCTAAAGAATAGGTGAATGAGTGAGTGCAGCCATGTTTTTTTTTGGGGGGGGTTGTCTGGACTTTAATATTCTCATGGATAACATGAATATCCAGAGGAAAAAAAGGGGAAATGGGAGAAGTTAACAACTTTTGATCTACCTATCAGAGTTTTGTTGAAGTGCCAACTGAATTCAATTATGTTTCTGTTAGAATTCACTTCACATCTCTCTTCCCACTTGCAGCCACATCCTACTTCCATTTCTCAAGGTTAGGTTGGTAAAGCAGAGTTAATGGAAGGACAATTAATTTTTATCATAGAGGTTCCCAGGTATGTAACCTGAGACCACAATTGCCAGAATAGCTTGTGCAAATGCCATCATGAAATAATTTGGAAACTTGCCTCTTCTGAATATGATGGACTGGTAAGGCATTTCTTAAGAGAAAACGTTCTGCTGGATTGGAAGGATTTGAGATAAGGAAGAGAAGCAGAGAAAGTTGTAGGTAAATGTGATGGTGAATATCAAAATAGAGCATATTAAATGGAACATGACAAGAAAGAGGGAGAATGATAGTACGTGTGTGTGTGCATGCGTGCTCAGTTGTGTGTGACTCTTTGCAACCCCATGGACTGTTAGCTTGTCAGGTTCCTCTGTCCATGGGATGTTCCAAGCAAGAATACTGGAGTGGGTTGCCATTGCCTCCTCCAGAGGATCTTCCCAACCCAGGAATCAAACCCATATCTCCTATGTCCTCTATATTGCAGGTGGACTCTTTACTGCTGAGTCACCGGAGAAGCCCATTATGGTACATACCCCACAGCAATTTTTTGAAAAAGACAATTTTCTTTCAACTGTATTTATATCCCCATCAAGAAAAGTTTTTGTGATTTGTCTCAGAGCTCCATCATCCCAATCCGTTTCAATGCATCCACCTTGCATTTATGGGATACATTTCCTAAATCAAAGTAATGAATATCCAAAAAACTAGTAGGCATCTTGAATTCCACTCTAGGAGGAAGGCATGGGTCCTGGGACATACACTGGTGAGCAACTTTTCACAAGTGCTGTAACTTTCAAAACTTTTAGTCGCTATCACTTTCCTATTTCATCCTTGTGAGTTACAGTCATTAGACAGAGTATTTAGCAATTGTAGCAGAGAAGACAGGTTCACATAGGACAAGTCATGTCAAGCTGACCCCCTTTTCTTTGGCATGAGCTCACTAGATTAAGGAATTTAGAGAAAAATTGGAATCTTGCCTGTTTTGTTTTTAGCCAAGTGATTGACAATGTTTCCATGGTATTTTTGCAGGTAAGCAGCTGATACATGCTCTTGCAGCTGCACTCCAAGGTAGATTCCAATGTGAATCTAGAAAAGTGATTAACAACTTTTCTCCAAAGTGCTATCTCAGAGCCCATATGAAATGTGGTGAGAAGTCTCTGAGGTCTCTGACTTGAAATGACAGAAAGCCAAGTAGCTGATTTGCTAAAGACCCAGAGCTGAGACAATGCTCAGCCCAGCTGCCACTAGTGGTAAAAAACCTGCCTGCCAATGCAGGAGACTTAAGAGATGCTGGTTCGATCCCTGGGTCAGGAAGATCCCCTGGAGAAAGAAATGTTAACCTACTCCAGTATTCTTGCCTGGAGAATCCCATGGACAGAGGAGCCTGGAGGGCTACAGTCCATAGGGTTGCACAGAGTCGGACACGACTGAAGCAACTTAGCACAGCACAGCACACAGCACAGAGTTGAGAAGAATAAACACAACAGGTGACCAAATCAAGGCAGCAAAGAGATAATATCCAGCGTAAAAATCTCCCTAACTTGTCCAAATAGCTCTCCAATTATCTAAATCACTTAAGTGCTACTATCAGACTCAGCTTAGACTCACATTTTGATATAATTGCAGTCCTGGGCAAACAGGACTTAAGGAGGCCAAACCTAATGTCAGAGCTTCAAGTCAAATTAGCCAATCATCTTTCTGGGCTCTTGTGTCCTCTCTACTCAAGAATCTTACTTGTCTCATTCTTTGACAAGTGGTTGACCAGTTTTCCCAGCACCACTTGTTAAAGAGATTGTCTTTTCTCCATTGTATATTCTTGCCTCCTTTGTCGAAGATAAGATGTCCATAGGTGCATGGATTTATCTCTGGGCTTTCTATTTTGTTCCATTGATCTATATTTCTGTCCTTGTGCCAGTACCTGGGCATACGCACTGAGGAAACCAGAATTGAAAGAGACACTTGTACCCCAGTGTTCATGGCAGCACTGTTTACAATAGCCAGGACATGGAAGCAGCCTAGATGCCCATCCGCAGAAGAATGGATAAGGAAGCTGTGGTACATATACACAATGGAATATTACTCAGCCATTAAAAAGAATACATTCGAATCAGTTCTAATGAGGTGGATGAAACTGGAGCCTATTATACAGAGTGAAGTAAGCCAGAAAGAAAAACACCAATACAGTATACTAACACATATATATGGAATTTAGTAAATCGGTAAAGATAACCCTGTATGTGAGACAGCAAAAGAGACACAGATATATAGAACAGTATAATGGACTCTATGGGAGAGGGCAAGGGAGGAATGATAGGGGAGAATGCCACTGAAGCATGTAAATTATCATATGTGAAACGAATCACCACTCCAGGTTCAATGCATGATACAGGGTGCTCGGGGCTGGTGCACTGGGATGACCCGGAGGGATGGGATAGGGAGGTAGGTGGGAGGGGGGTTCTGGAAGGGGAACACATGTACACCCATGGTGGATTCATGTCAATGTATGGCAAAACCAATACAATATTGTAAAGTTAAAAAATAGATAAATAAACTAATTTTAAAAAAAGAATCTTACTTGTCACCATTATCTTGTGACAAAGTCCTCCTTTGATACACCATCCCCAGTAAATGGGTTTCTCCTATCCCTAGTATTTTTGTGTCAATACCCACTTGGTATCTCAGCTTCTTAGAGAAAGGGTTCAGTCTTGCTGGCACGAGTCTGAAGCCAGACTGTCAACACCAAACCCAACTTACTGCTTCGCTGCTTCCTGATTGACTCAATTTAGAATAAATTTTGTTGAGTAAGTAGATCTTAAAAATAAACTAGCACAAGACTTGAATTTGGTTTTCCTCTCTGTAAAGAGGACAAGTTTTCTTAAAATGTTGAGCTGCCTCTGATAACAGATTTTAAGTTTACTTTCTAAGTGATCTGTTCTATACTTGCCTTTGAAATCTTTGATTGTCACTTTGGTTAAGTAAGTCAGTATTGTTTCACAGTGAAAATTGTGCCATGAGGATCCAGATGACAGGATTGGGACCAGGAAGTGGATATTATGAAAGAGTGTGTGTGGGTGTGTGTGTGTGCGTGCGCTCATGCACGTGCGTGCTCAGTCGTGTCCAGCTCTTTGCGACCCCATGGACTGTGGCCCACCAGTCTCCTGTGTCCATGGAATTTTCCAGGCAAGAACACTGGAGTGGGTTGCCATTTCCTTCTCCAGGGGATCTTCCCAACCCAGAAAATGAATTCATGTCTCTTGATTCTCCTGCATTGGTAGGCAGGTTCTTTACCAGCTGAACCATCAGGGAAACGCATATGAAAGAGCATACCATGACTTAATGGAGCAAAGACCTTCCTAACAACAGATGGACACCCACCTGGGTACAGCAAGAGGCTCCCTCTGTGTGGTGAATGGAGAATAAATCAAGCAATACTTTCATTAAAGGAAAGTTAATGTTCTTTGGTAAACTTTGTTTTATCTTAGTCTTTATCCCTTGAATATAAATTAGTATATTTGGGTGTTTGAAACACTACTATCTCTGCAGTTACCAGTGGTACAGCCTGAAAGAAAATCTGAGTTTGTGATTGTGTTGCCCTGATTAGGCTTTGTTGATTGCAGAGTGGCAGCAAGCTGAGCTGAAGAAGGGTTCCCAGAGGAAGAAAAGAGTCTCTGGGCTAAGCCTCCCCAACACTGGGGTTGAAAGCATCGTATGCAGATGGTGGTTACAAACACAGAGAAGTTTTGATTCTTGGTAGGGACCAGGAATCTATAGTTTCAAGAAGCTCCTTGGAATTCTTCTAGTGTAGGTGGTTTGAGGACCTTATTTTGCGAAGCTCTTCTATACACCCTTCCCCTGAAACTGTCCAATTTGGAGGGATGGCATCATATGAGCAAAGGTATTTTACTGACACCTGTATGTGAGAGATCGGGCTTCCTTGGTGGCTCAGACAGTAAAGAATCCGTCTACAGTGTGGGAGAATGGGGGTTGATCCCTGGGTCGGGAAGATCCCTGAAGAAGGGAATGGCTGCCCACTCCAGTATTCTTGGGGCTTCCCAGATGGTTCCGTGGTAAAGAACCTGCCTGCCAACGCATGGGATGCTAGAGACATGGGTTTGATCCCTGGGTCGGGAAGATCCCCTGGAGAAGGAAATGGCAACCCACTCCAGTATTCTTGCCTGGAAAATTCCATGGATAGTGGAGCCTTGTGGGCTACAGCCCATGTGGTTGCAAAAAGCTGGACACAATTGAGCAACTAACACTTTCACTTTCTTTCACTTCATGTGAGAGATCTGAGGTCTCTGGGGGTAAAACAAGATGAGAGTGGAGTCCATGCTCCAGAATTGATCCTCTTTACATAGTCATCAGGTTTGTGTTGGCAGGCATAGCCTGCACCCCAGGAAACAATGCCCCAAAGTGTCCCACTGCAGGTTACAGGGCTACTCAATCACTCTGAACTGAGAGGAAGAGAATGTCAGAATGTCAGAGAATGTCAAATGCCCATCTCCTTACCAATGCAGGGCTCTGAGGAGGGATGAGGACAAATCCACCTGCCAGGCATGTTTTCACCCTTAGGAAAGTCCCAGCAGACCATGCTGTTGTTGATCAGGTCTCAGCGGGCTGGGTGGCACATGCTGTTGGATAGCATAGGACCTCTCACACTTACAGAGAGTTACAAAGCCTGGACCCAGCCCTTTCTCCATTTTTTGTCTGCTTTTTCTGTGGGATATCTCATTTCTGCACAAAGCGCATGGCAGTGATTGCTATCTATAGACACTGAAGAACACTCACCATCCACAGATATGGACTTCTCCAGCCTGGTTCTCCAAATTCTCCAGAGAGGCAGGTCCCCACAAAGGGCAGTGATAAGCCTTTCATGATGGTGATGATAGCAACAGTTCTAACATATCTTGAGTGCTTACTATGTGCCCTTTACTGTCTAAAGCTCATTATATCTCTAAATTCAAGTAGTGAGCTAGGTTTTTTTGATCCCCATTTTACAGTGAAGGAAACCACAGCAAACAAGTCAAACCAAGATAGGTGATGACGCTGGACAGTCAGTATATAGAATGAGAGAAGAAATCAAGCCCTATATTTTCAGAAGTTACATAATAGAAACTGAGCTTTGCATCATCCCATAGAGGTCTTAAGGGTTGGAGCCAAGGCTGACCCTTATTTTCTTGACTCTGAATACAGTGCATTCTCTTCATACTCCTTTTCCTCCTGTCCAACAAGTTGAGGTTATTTTGCACCTGAAAACAGCCATTTTTGTGGGGGGCATTATCTAAGAGTCCATACTAGAATGTTCGCACTGTGTCGTATTGACTGTGAGTGCGGTCCTCATTGAGAGAGAAGGAAATAAGACAGCTGTTTTGTGACAAGAGAAAGACAAAATTTTCTTTACTTCCCTATCTTTCTGTTGAAAAAGAAATAATTCCTGGAGTGAAATAATTTTAGGAGCTTTTCTTTATGAAGGAATGAAGGAAGAAAGGAAAAAGGGAGGGAGAGAAGAAAGGAAAAACAAGATACTATAGATCTGAGGGATATGCTTAAACTTGGAAATGGTCTGGGGGCAAAAACAAGATTTTTGGTGTAAAGATGTATCTCTAGGCTCTTTGTCTTGATAAAGGGGGAGGAGCATTTTGGTTCTGTCCAGAAGTTAACAGCATCAGAAAGGATGTGACTTAGGTAGACTCCGGGCCAGTTCACACGGGAGGCTGTCTGTTTCTAGCCAATAGGCAGATATTTTCAAACTCTGGCAAAATCGTGCAACTTTTTACTTTAATGTTATTTGAAGAAGGTCCAAAGTGGACACATCTCTGGGTACTTATCAAAAACTGAAACCAGGAATACAGTGGAGAGGAACCTAAGAGGGACAAGGGCCAGTGACATTGACCTGGAGCCCTGTTGGTACATGTGGGTTGACCCCAGGTCTTGTTTTGCTAGGGACAGTTCTGGTTTATGCATGCTGCCTTGGGGGCAAGTGTCAACTGTGCCATCTTTCCTTTTCAAAAATGTCCCAGTTTGATCACTGAATTACATGGTTGCCCTGGTTACATAGCATGGTCTCAGATAATCTTCAGAAGTGGATGAGTGAGGGAGAGGTAGGGTTAGAGTTTGCTGTTATCTGCTGCATGTTCTTTGTCTCTAACGGGAGTTGAAATGTATAGAAGTAGACCACATATGGTTAAGAGTGAAATATTTCTAACAGAGTAATGCACACATTCTGCTCTCAATGTGCATATTCCTTCTCTTCAGATTTGTAAAAGGTTATTTCTTGTAATACAGAATTTTATCTAATATCAAAGCTTCCCAGCCTCCTGAACTATGAAAAATTAATATTTGTGGTGTAAGCCACCTAGTCTATCTTTCTTTGTTATAGCAGCTCAAACCAAGTTACATAATACACATCCTTCACCTTATCTCTGGGATGGCAAATGTTTCCCCCTTTCAAACTTCTTCCACCTGATCCAATGATTTCATGCTCAAACCCCATTAGATTTTTCCCTTGATCCATACCACATTTGCACAGGAACAACACGCTCCAAATATTCTCTGGATGACCCAGGCAACAATGGAGAGTTCAAGGAGGGCTGAAGGACAGAGAACACACCTGTGGCCAAGACTTTTATGTCCTCAGAGTAACAGATCTATTTTTGGCAAATGTATCTGCATTTGTACCTTTTTTGCTTGCTGTTCAAAATAGTACATGGTTTAGGCTGGGGTTTGGGAGGTCTACTTTGAGAGAGTGGTACAGATTTCCAGCAGAAATCATGCCTGCCATAGCAATAAAATTCCAGACAGAAACAAGAATATCTTGGAGAATAAAAGAAATAGGTAGGTAAAACCTTGGAAAACACAAGATCTGTGATTATTTTTTAGGATCTGTGATTTTTAAAACACTCACCAGGGTCACAGCAGTAACAAAGTGATGGGACTAAGAACAGCAGAGAATTCATCTCAACTTGACTATGACTAGGCCAGTAACTCTGGGAAGTCAGTCTTAACATTATACATCTTAGTGTCATTATCTCTGTAAAAATGTGATGGTAACATAGACCCATACCCTTATTCATCTTAATAGCCTCAACATCCACACAGAGTTTGGCATATCGTAGATGAATATCAATTTATTATGATGAGATTGAATGAATGACTAAATCACCTTTCGAATTCCATCTTCACATAAGAGTTCAATTCTATGTCCACCATCTTCTCAACAGTCAGATTGAAGAGAAAGTATGTAAAAATCAACTAATTTTACTTGAACATATTTGGTTTTATAAATGATTTTATTTCAGTAGTGTTTTTCAGGATGGGAGGAAGGTGAAGCTGGCTGACAGGGAGGGTCACGGAGAGATGAAGCTGTTTAGTTGGAAGCGATGGTCTGCTGAATCCAGCTCACGTAGTTGCAGACCTTGGTGTAGACACCAGGTTTGTTTTTCTGAGCGCAGCCATAGCCCCAGGAGACAATGCCCTGAAGCTTTCCACTGCAGACCACAGGGCCACCGGAGTCACCCTGGGCAAGAAGGAAGAGCCAGTTAGAACTCCCAGCTCTGCCCAGAGGGAACAAAGGCTCAAAGGTGTACTTCCTTTCCCTGGGGACCACGTTTCCAAGTGCTGATCCTCTATGAAGCCCATCTCTTTCCCTGGGAAGTCAACTCTCATTCTCCACACTATACTCCTATTCTTCTCCTCCCTCCTTCTCTCTCCCCTTTTTCCTCAACTGCAGGTCTGTGAGGCCAAGGAGAGATGAGGAATAGGAAGTTCGATGCTGCTCATCTAGCCAGGCTCCTTTAAAAGTTCCCTGCTCCTACATCACTCCTCAGAAAGGCACCAGGATATACTGTTTGCACACGATCTGTGCATCTTTTCCCCTGAACCTTAACCATTAATATGGCAAAAAGAAAACTTGTTTTTTATCCCCAGCCTATCCTGAGCCCTCATAATCCGTCCCAGAGACAGCTTTTCAATGTTCTGAGTTTCAGGAACTGGAAAATGCGGTGGAGATACGTGAGGCTGAGCTGGAAGGACAAGGAGTCCAAAGCAACTCACCTGGCAGGAGTCCTTTCCGCCCTCCAGGTAGCCCGCACAGAACATGTTGCTGGTGATCTGGCCTGGGTAGGCACTTTCGCAAGAGCTGTCCGATAGGATGGGAGCCTTCAGACACTGCAGGACATCAGGGTAGCTGGCTGTTGGGGACAAGATTGAAAAGAGAAGAGGATTACCCACACAATCTGGGAAATATCTTTCTCAGTACCTCTCCCCATCTTCCCAATATTCCCATTCCTTCCCTCCAATTGCCAGTAACTTCTGTTTTGGAAGAACAACCGTGATCTGGAGGGTCTTCCAAATGGCTTTAGTCAGCAAATTGTTCTCTCCCTAATACTAGTATCAGTGACCACATATCTTCAACCTAGAGACTTTATTCGGAGAAGGCAATGGCACCCCACTCCAGTACTCTTGCCTGGAAAATCCCATGGACGGAGGAGCCTGGTGGGCTGCAGTCCATGGGGTCGCTAAGAGTCGGACACGACTGAGCGACTTCACTTTCACTTTTCACTTTCATGCACTGGAGAAGGAAATGGCAACCCACTCCAGTGTTCTTGCCTGGAGAATCCCAGGGACGTGGGAGCCTGGTGGACTGCCGTCTATGGGGTCGCACAGAGTCGGACACGACTGAAGCCACTTAGCAGCAGCAGCAGCAGCAGCAGCAGAGACTTTATTTCTGAAGCAGGGCTATACTTGGAGCAGTTCCAACCTCAGCCTCTGTTCTCTGTACCTCCTCATTCCTTGCTCCTCTGCAAATCACTATTCATATTTCAGCTGCATACCTGGCAACTTTACCATAGTCCTTTCTTTCTGTGTTGTCAGGCAGAGGGATCCTGCACGTTTCAGTTATATATCCTAAGACTCCACAGAAGCCCCTCTCCTCTGGGAACGCTGCCTTGAATGACAGCTAGGGCTACCTGACCCTGAACATGGCTTTCGCCTCCAGGATTCTCAGACCTGGTGACCGGGTTCCGAGTGAGACTTACTGCCACTGCTTTTGGTGTTGCCCCAGCCGGAGATGAGACACTGGGTGCCAGCCGAGGCACAGGATGTCGGCAGAGAGACCGAGGCTACTCGGCTGTTGAGAGTGGCAGCTGATTTCAGTTTAATCAACATGATGTCGTTATTCAAGGTGTTTTCATTGTAGCTGGGATGGACGATGCTCTTGGATGCGCTGATGAATTGCTCATTGCCCTCAACGACATTAATGTTGTCTTCTCCCAGACGCACTTGGATTCCGCTGGATCAAAGGATGACAAGTTCTCTAAGCCTCTGGGGTGAGGGCCTCCCCCTCCCAGTGCAGCCCAGTCTTGAGCATAAGCACAGACAGAGGGCCCTTGTAGCGTACACGCACACACGCACACTCATCTCCTGCATCTCCTGCATTGGCAGGGCGATTCTTTACCACTGAGCCACCTGGGAAAGAGCTATGTTAGGATACTCTAGACATATTTATCCACTCTGTATTTTTATTCCTGTGTCTTTACTGCCTTCATTTGGAAGGCCTCAATGCATACAGTGTCTGGTGGGGGCGTATAATGAGGTCTTGGAATCTGAATGCTCCCCCTCAAGCATGACTCTATAGTTTACCCTGATTGTCTTTGGCATGGCTGGGGATGACTTGGTTTCAGAGAACAGGGCTGTGAGTACTGGTTACTTACGACTTGTAGCAGTGAGCCGCAGACACCACCCACTGGCTGCTGATGAGGGAGCCCCCGCAGAAGTGGTAGCCAGAGTTCAGGGACACCTGGTAGGGGACAGTATTTGCCCCACAGGTGTAGCCCCCGACGATCTTGTCATCATCGTCCACGGGGAAAGCAACTGACAGAGAAAAGTTGGAAACTATATGAAGAACTGATCCATTGTGGAATTTCTACTCAGCAGCAAGGTTTTGCAGATGAACCAGGAAAAGATAAATCATGTTCTCTTTTGATGCCTAATCAGGAAACTGTGATTTACGTATAATTGTTTTCATAATCTTATTCTATCACATTTGCTTCTTACACTATTATAAGTATCTAACTTTTAGGTTTTAATGCTTTAAATGTGATCAATATAATGATTTTTACATTTGTAACATACATACACACAAATAAGAGACTCCTTACATAATAAATGTCTTGAAGCCCACTACTTGAGGTTACAAAGAATACTTTTTACACAAAACCCTGATGAGCAGACATTTAAGTATGTGTTCAATAAAACTTTGGGGTCACCATCATTATGTTTATTTGTAGAGTTCAATATAGGATAAATACCACATGAAGTAACAGAAAGGAAACTTTTAAATGCCATCTGAGAATGTTCTGATCTGAAAGTAATGGAGAGTTTTATTCTTCTGTTCCCCAAGTGTTTTCTTGGTTCTTGCCAATGTTCATCAAATGATTTCATAGAACATTATAAGGTGGGTCTCTCCAATGTTTCCCCTCATCCCAATTGTCTATCTAATGATTTAAATTTATTCAACACTGTAAAGTCGTGACTACTGAGTTGTTATGTTTTCTAAGGACTCCAATATCAGAGATTGTTACATGTACCCTATTATCTATGTATTTTAAAGTAATTTTAAGAAAGACATTTCCTGGTATATAGATAGGTGAAATGAATTTACAAATATGCAATTTGAGAAAATAATGTAGTAGGTATTAATTCTGTAAAAATTAGTAGTATAAAAATAGAAATAGTAATTTTCTATTTCCTTTCATGATTGCATGACATGTCATATTATATCAGAGAGATATCATTAGTGAAGATGTGGTAAAATCCAGACCAAAGCTTTTATTCATGAGAAATACAGTGTCTTTGCCTGTTGAGATCCCACTTAAGGTGCTCTTTAGTATAGAAGAGATGTGATGCTCACAAGATTAGTCCCAATTATTAAATGCAGATCCTTAGAAAGGACAGAACATTTCCTTAACATTGACTATCACTTTTTTTTCACTGTTGCTTCATAGATACTACCTTGATGTTCAAGGCAAATTCTTCCTCTTAATATTTTCTGCGTTGATTACCCCTACTAACCATAATCTCTAACAAATGAGATTTAGTTATTTACATACATATGTACCATACACTGTTATTTCAACATCTTAAGCCTTTTGAGTACAGAGATTATATTCAACATCCATTGCTGTCTTACAGAGTAGAAAGCATAACGTTAAATTCATCATAGAACCTACTATCAAAACTTACCAGCAGCTCCCAGGAGAGCCAGAAAGATGAAGGTCTTCATGGTTGCTCACTGGTTCTGAACTAGGGACTAGGTTGCAGGGTTTCCATCCACAGCTATTTATATGTCCAGGTTTGTCTTTGACACCCATGGCCACAGGTGCCAGAAATGTGATTTCCCTGGAAAATCACAAATCCAAATTTAGAATTCCATGCCACTCTGAAGATAAGTCGGCAACCAATTTAAACATCTGCCTGTGTCCACTTTTCCAGAAGGTTATGGGAATGGAAGAAATGAGCCCACCTGGTGGACACTGCTCCTCAAAATAGAAAGTAAGTTAGAGTAAGGTCAAGAGTAAGGTCAAGAACAGGGCTACAGGTGGCCTGATTCCCAGACAGAAAATTTAGGTCCTTGGTTGTCTCAGGTGTGAACATTTATCCTGAGAACTACCCTAAATTCTACACCCTTAAAGTTTAACTAATATTGCTGACTTTACAATATATAATTTGTCTTGTAATAGCTCTGGCCTTGTATATCTATGTCAATATTTCATTATTAATAGGAACACTTGTTCCAATGAGAAGAATAAAATCATTATGATTTGAAATCAATATAGATCAAAAAAGCTAGGAGAAAAGTACAAAAAAGTACAAAGTGAAGTTGCTCAGTTGTGTCCAACTCTTTGCAGTCCCATGGAACGTAGCCCACCAGGCTCCTCCATCCATGGAATTTTCCAGGCAAGTGTACTGGAGTGGGTTGTCATTTCCTTCTCCAGGGGATGTTTCCAATCCAGGGATTGAACCCAGGTCTTCCGCATTGCAGGCAGATGCTTTAGCGTCTGATCTACCAAGAAAGTCAGCTAGGAGAAAGAATGATTTTCAATATTATATATATATTATATTATATATATTATACATATTATATATATTATACATATTATATATTATATAAATATTATAAATATATAATGTAATTATATGTAAGTATTATAAATATATACTATAATTATATATAAATATATATAATAATATATTTATATTATATATTTACATATAATTATATTATGTATTTATAGATATTATATAATAAATATACTATAATAATATATATAAATATAATTATATATAAATATTATGTAATATATATGTAATATTACATATATTGCATATATATTACATATATTATTTAATGTATAATATTTTAATATATACTATATAATATGTATATAATATATAATATATAAATATTATATAATAAATATAACATTATATTTATATGATATATAATATACATTTACATATTTATATAAATGTATATATTTATATAAATATAAATATTGTATTTATATTATATAATAAACAGAATAAATATAATAGATATATAAAAATATTTTAAATAAATAATTATGTATACATATTATATAATACATATATATTATATTTATAATATATAATATATAATATCTATATTATATATTATATATATTATTATATTTACATTATATATTATAATAATGAATATTATAAATATATTTAAAATATTATAAATATACAATATAATTATATATAAATATTATATAATGTATTATATATAATATAATATATAAATATATTATATATAGTATATAATATAATATATATATAATGTATAATATATAATATTATATATAATAGTTATATATATTATATATATTATATATAATAATATATTAATTAATTAATATATTAGTAATATGTTACATATTTATATATAATATATTATATGTGATATATTATATATATTATATTATAAATATTATAAAATTATATTATATATAAATAATTATATATTATATATGTAATATTTATTGCATATAAACAATTTATATTTATCTGGAATTGCTATTTAACAGGCATATTTTAAATACTTAACCTATGTTATTTAGTAAACCTCATGACAACACTTTAAGACACCCATTATTATTCCTTCTTAACCAATGGGAAAATACATACACAAAAGTATGAAGGACTTTGCCAAAATCACAAAGGAAGCACATGGCAAGGTCAAGATTCCATCCCAGGAAATCCGGTGTCAGCATTTGCGCTCTTAAGAACTGCGTAACACTTCCCTAGTCAGTTCACCCATATCTAGAGATCACAAAATACAGAATTCTTGGCCAATGAAAAGACAATGGACTTATTGAGTGCTTACTGTGTATCAGACACTACAGTTGGGATTTTCCATAGAGCAAATCATTCTGTCCTTAAAAACAAATTTTTAAGTGTTATGCTGTAACTTTTGCCATTTTCTGGATGGGATGGTTGAAGTTTAGATAAGGTGTTTTTCTCAAATTTTCAATACTATGAAGTAGTCAATACAGGGTTCAAACACAGCCCTTTCACTTCAGGGTGTATGGCATCACAGTGGATGCCATACACATAGTCAAGGAGAACAATCTAAACTCTATCAAAATAAGGCATGACTCAAAGGGGTATATGGAATTCTTGGTGGTGTTGTTCAGTCGATCAGTTGTGTCTGACTGTTTGTGACCCCATGGACTGCAGCACACCAGGCTTCCCTGTCCTTTACAATCTCCCAGAGCTTGCTCAAACTCACGTCCATTGAGTCAGTGATGCCATCTAACCATCTTCATCCTCTGTCGTCCCCTTCTCTTACTGCCTTCAATCATTCCCAGCATCGGGGTCTTTTCGAATGAGTCAGCTCTTCGCATCAGGTGGCCAAAGTATTGGCACTTTAGCTTCAGCATCAGTCCTTCCAATGAATATTCGGGATTGATTTCCTTTAGGACTGACTCGTTTGATCTCCTTGCTGTCCAAGGGACTCTCAAGGGTCTTTTCCAACAACACAGTTCAAAAGCATCAATTATTCGGCCCTCAGCCTTCTTTATGGTCCAACTCTCACATCCATACATGACTACTAGAAAAACCATAGCTTTGACTCTGCAGACCTTTGTAGGGCAATGTCTCTGCTTTTTAATATGCTGTCTAGGTTTGTCATAGCTTTTCTTACAAGGAGCTTTTCTTCCAAATTAAAAGATTCCAAGGATCTTTTAATTTCATGGTTGCAGTCACCATCTGCAGTGATTTTGGAGCTCAAGAAAATAAAGTCTGTCACTGTTTCCACACTTGTCCCATCTATTTGCCATGAAGTGATGGGACTGGATGTTCAGTTCAGTTCAGTTCAGTTGCTCAGTCGTGTCTGACTCTTTGCGACCCCACGAACTGCAGCACGCCAGGCTTCCCTATCCATCACCAACTCCCGGAGTCCACCCAAACCCATGTCCATTGAGTCAGTGATGCCATCCAACCATCTCATCCTCTGTCGTCCCCTTCTCCTCCTGCCCCCTATCTTTCCTAGCATTAGGATCTTCTCCACTGAGTCAACTCTTCGCAAAGTATTGGAGTTTCAGCTTCAGCATCAGTCCTTCCAATGAACACCCAGGACTGATCTCCTTTAGGATGGACAGGTTGGATCTCCTTGCAGTCCAAGGGACTCTCAAGAGTCTTCTCTAACACCACAATTCAAAAGCATCAATTCTTCTGCGCTCAGCTTTCTTTATAGTCCAACTCTCACATCCATACATCATGACAACTGGAAAAACCATAGCCTTGACTAGACAGATCTTTGCTGGCAAAGTAATGTCTCTGCTTTTTAATATACTGTCTAGTTTGGTCATAACCTTCCTTCCAAGGAGCAAGTGTCTTTTAATTTCATGGCTGCAATAATCATCTGCAGTGATTTTGGAGCCCAAAAAAATAAAGTCAGCCACTGTTTCCACTGTTTCCCCATCTATTTGCCATGAAGTGATGGGACCAGATGCCATGATCTTAGTTTTCTGAATGTTGAGCTTTAAGCCAACTTTTTGACTCTCCTCTTTCACTTTCATCAAGAGGCTCTTTAGTTCTTCTTCACTTTCTGCCATAAGGGTGGTGTCATCTGCTTATCTGAGGTTATTGATATTTCTCCCGGCATTCTTGATTCCAGCTTGTGCTTCCTCCAGACCAGCATTTCTCATGATGTACTCTGCATAAATATAAGTTAAATAAGTAGGGTGACAATATAGAGCCTTGACGTACTCCTTTTCCTACTTGGAACCAGTCTGTTGTTCCATGTCCAGTTCTAACTGTTGCTTTCTGACCTGCATACAGATTTCTCAAGAGGCAGGTCAGGTGGTCTGGTATTCCCAACTCTTTTGGAATATTCCACAGTTTATTGTGATCCACACAGTCAAAGGCTTTGGTATAGTCAATAAAGCAGAAATAGATATTTTTCTGGAACTCTCTTGCTTTTTCGATGATCCAGCGGATGTTGGCAATTTGATCTCTGATTCCTCTGCCTTTTCTAAAACCAGCTTGAACATCTGGAATTTCACAGTTCATGTATTGCTGAAGCCTGGCTTGGAAAATTTTGAGCATTACTTTACTAACATGGGAGATGAGTGCAATTGTGCTGTCGTTTGTGCATTCTTTGGCATTGCCTTTCTCTGGGATTGGAATGAAAACTGACCTTTTCCAGTCCTGTGTCTTAAACCAGCTTTTTCACTCTCCTCTTTCATCTTCATCACGAATATCTTTAGTTCCTCTTTGCTTTCTGCTGTAAGGGTGGTGTCATCTGCATATCTGAGGTTATTGATATTTCTCTCTGCAACCTTGATTCCAGCCCGTGCCTCATCTAGTCTGGCATCTGACATGATGTACTCTGTATATAAGTTAAATAAGCAGAGTGACAATGGAATTATAGAAATTCTAGATAATGCAAGAAATGGGTTGTTGGAGGAGGAATTATCAAAATTGTTGGGATAGGGCAGATGTTTCCAGAATAAGTGAATCTAAGTGAGAACTAACTTCTACCTAGATACAGGCATTCTACACCAAACAATACATCTGAATGCCATACTAGGATGTCAGTTCTTCTTTAGCAAGTTGTCACCCCTGAAGTAGTTTCTATGTCTTTCATAGTTGAAATTTTTCTGATATGAAGATGACTTAGTAGAGGGCAGAGTTTCTCAATTCTGGCACTATTGATAATATGAGCCTGATCATTGTTATGGGGTGTTGGCATGCACAATGTAGGATATTTATCAGCATCCCTGGCCTTTAGTTCCAAGTAGCACTAGTTCTTCCCCCAGTTCAGTTCAGTTCAGTTGCTCAGTCATGTCCGTCTCTTTGTTACCCCATGGACTGCAGTACACCAGGCTTCCCTGTCCATCACCAATTCCCAGAGCTTGCTCAAACTCATGTCCATCGAGTCGGCGATGCCATCCAACTATCTCTTCGCTCAGTTACAACAACCAAAATGTCTCCAGACATTTCCATATGTCCCCTGGGGGAAGGGGGGGGGTGTCCAAATCAACCCATCTGAGAATGACAGAACTAATTAGAAAAGATGAGGATGTGCCTTGTGCTCTAGGACTATACTATATTGTCCCTAATTGAACTCAGTAACCACTGAGCACGTGGTACACAAGTCAGGAAGCTAACATTCACTGATTCCTAAAAATCAAGAAATACAAAGGAGTTAAGGGGAGAACCAGGTCCAGAATAAGGACCGCGGTATCTTCTCATCCTGTTTAATTACCTTCCATTGTTGACACCTCCGCAATGAGGTGTTGGGTGTTGTGTAATTCTACATCACCCCTGAAACTTCCCCCAAACCTCATTAGGGATCTTAACCCATACTGAAAACAGAGCATCCTAGAGAAGAGTTTGCACAAAAATTGGCTTTTATGCTGCTACATCCTAGAGGGCTCCCTGGACTTTATCACTTGGACCCATTCTATTCGGAAGGTAAAGAGTAAGGGTTGCCAGCTAAGGATCAATTGCAAACTCCCAACTAAACACCTTGAGGCCAAAGAACATGGACCTAGCTGGCTGCATTGTGATGATTCTTCACTCATCTTCAGCAGTAGTGAAGGTGGGAAGAAAATGCCAAGTGATGTTTTCTAGATTTCAGTAGTTCCCATACAACTCTCACATGTACACCACTTAGCACAGTGCTTGTACTGTAGTTACAGTCTCATTTTCAAATTACACTTCTTTTCCTGAGTCTCCTCTTAAATAAGACATTGATATTTTATGTGTTAGTGAATTTTAAACTAATACACAATAAAATGAATGCGTGCTATTTTTTTAAAAGCTATTTAGATAAAATGGTCACCTGTGAACTACTTAAAATCATGCTGAAAACTTCTAATGATGCACATATGAACATAATACCAGACAGATGTTTGGACAGCATTCAGTTCAGTTCAATCACTCAGTCGTGTCCGACTCTTTGCGACCCCATGGACTGAAGCACACCAGACTTTCCTGTCCATCACCAACTCCCAGAGCTTACTCAAACTCATGTCCATCGCGTCGGTGATGCCATCCAACCATCTCATCCTCTGTTGTCCCCTTCTCCTCCCACCTTCAATCTTTCCCAGCATCAGGGGCTTTTCAGATGAGTCAGTTCTTAGCATCAGGTGGCCAAAGTATTGGACAGCATTAATGTGGGAAAAACCAAGGATAACTGATGATGGTGATGCCTGTGAGTGGGAGGAGACGGGAGCAGAGTAGACCTGAAAGAGCTTTGTATTCTAAGTGAAAGTCACTAAGAGAAAGCTCTGTGTGGAAGAGGTTAGTGGAATACTGGATCCATGTGAGGTGTCTCTGTATCTACGTATGCATGTTTTTCATTTATGTAAAGTGGGTGAACAAGTCTGAGAAAGACGTCCTTGCATGATTGTGTGGGAGTTTGGAAACTCAAGGTCTTTTATACTTCTGAGATGCTGAAAACTTTCTATGAAGTTTGACCCTGGAGATAGGACTGAAAATTCCCAAACTCAATAAATATTCTTGTCTGCACCTTATGTGTGCAAACCTCCTGTTCTCAATAACTTCAATGATTTCTCATTTAGGATCAACACAGAACATGCCATAACGTGTGGTGATTCTCCTTCTTCAAACTCTTCCCATAAAAGAACCATAAGCTATGTATGGGGAATATACATATTTTTTTACCCCAAAGTGTGGATTGGTGTCTATACTACTTTTCCTAACCTCACACATATGGTGGCCCAAAGGCATGTGTCTGTATTAATTAATCTGTATTTTTTCATCTCTTTTTCCCATGCACATGGCATAGTGACCTTGGAGGGTTAAACTAGTGCCTAAATTGGAGGCTGACAAGGCCCCAGCAAATATGTTAACATTTGTATTGGCAGGAGCAACAGTCACTGGCCTCTAAAGGTAATTTATGCCCTTTCCCTCAATGAGTCTGTTTTTCCTTTTCCTTGGCCTCTTCTGCCATTTTCCTGGTTAATGCATCACCAGTCATCAAGGCTAAACTGGGCTGACTAGTTACCACTACAATGTGCGGGGAAATTTTATTAAGGATTCCTCTCCTTGAAAAAAGAGGTACTAAGTAACGTACTAAAAACTGAAGCAAACAATAAGGCAACAAAATACAAAAGGATCAAGGTTCACTGCATATGCTTTTGTAACACTCTTGGTACTGACCTGAGAGTCTGTGCTAAACTGAATTTCTAATTCTGCCATAAAGGAAATCACGGTTAGTGAACAGGATGTTCTTTTTTGATAAAGGAACCCTGGAAACAGGCTGAGTTTTCCTTGAGAGCCCTGCTCAAGGGTGGCAGTAGTTTGGGGACATTTCTACTCCAGTTTCATGTGTTTTCCCTCCACATTTTGGTTGCAGCATTGGCAACCTTGTTCTGTAAAAGGATAGCTAGTACATGCTTTAAGATTTGCAGGCAGTATGGTGTCTGTTACAGCTACTCTGCTTGGCCATGAGCAACTCTAAACAGTATGTGAAGGAGTGAGCACATACTGTGTTGCAGTACAAGCTCATTTACTAAAACAGGCTACAGGCCAGTTTGTTTCAGGGTCACAGTCTGTTGACCCTGCTTCAGAAGACAGGGATGAAACCATTAAATGCCCCACATCCAGACTTGAAGGCTTAGTGCTGAATAATTGATGCTTTCAAACTGTGGTGCTGGGGAAGACTCCTTGGACTGCAAGGAGATGAAAGCAGTCGATCCTAAAAGGAAATAAACCCTGGATATTCACGAGAAGGATGGATGCTGAAGCTGAAGCTCCAATACTTTGGCCACCTGATGCAAAGAGCCAGTTCATTAGAAAGGACCCTGATGCTGGGATAGATGGAGGGCAGGAGGAGAAGGGGATAACAGAGGACAAGATGGTTGAATAGCATCACTGACTCAGTGGACACGAGTTTGTGCAAACTCTGGGAGACAGTGAAAGACAGGGAAGCCTGGAGTGCTGCAGTCCATGGGCTCGCAAAGAGTCTGACACAACTGAGTGAGTGAACAGCAGCAAACATCCAGACTTGGAATTAAATGGTGCTCATTTTCAGTGAAATAAAATTAGAAATAAGATTTCTAATTTGCCTTCTAATTTGTTGCCTTTTCTTCAAGCAATATTTTAGGTAGAAAAGAAGAAGAGAGGGGTTGAGGATTTAGAGCCAGAATATTGGAGTGACAGAGAGCAGGGCAGGAAAAAGGAGATTCTGGCAGAAAGAGATCATTTTACCAAAGAAGCAGCAGTGACAACATATTGGAAAGGAGTATTTAGATCTGGGACCAGAGTTCTAGCCTTCATTCAGTCACTAGCCTTTTGCCTTTTTTTTTGTCCCTGAACTTTAATATCCTCATGGATAAAATTAATATCCACAGAAAAAGTTTGGTGAGATGCAGAGGTTAATATGATCTTTGATCCACATAATAGAATTTTGTTAAAGTGCCAACATAAATAAATCATATCTCTGTCAGAATTCACATTTCCATGCAAATTTTAAAAGTATTTGTTCTAGATCTGTGGGGAAAAAAAAAGTCATTGATATTTTGATAGAGATTGCACTGAATCTGTAGATTGCCTTGGGTAATTTGATCATTTTAACACTAGTGATGCTCCCAATCCAAGAACATAGAATATCTTTCCATCTGTTTGTATCATCTTTCTTTCACTCATGTCATAGTTTTCTGAATGTAGGTCTTTTGCACCTTTAGATAAGTTTATTCCTAGGGTGTTTTTTTTTTTATGTGATGGTAAATAGGATTGTTCCTTTAATTTCTCTTTATGATAGTTCATTGTTAGTACATAGAGATGCAACAGATTTCTGCATATAAATTTTGTATCTTGCAACTTAATTGATGAGCTCTAGTAGTTTTCTGGTGGTGTCGCTAGGATTTTCTATGATAGTATCATGTCATCTGCAAACAGTGACAGCTTTTCTTCTTCTTTTCCAATTTTGATTCCTTTTATTTCATTTCCTTCTCTGATTGCCAGGGCTAGAACTTCCAAAACTATGTTGAATAAAAGCGGTGAGAGTGGGCTTCCTTATCTTGTTCCTGATCTTAGAGGAAATGCTTTCAGCTTTTTACAGTTGAGTGTGACATTAGCCATGTGTTTGTTATATTTGGTCTTTATTGTATTGAGATATGTTCCCTCTATGTCTGCTTTCTGGGGAGTATTTTTTTTAATCATAAATGGATGTTGAACTTTATCAAAAACTTCCTCTGTATCTATCAAGAAGATCATGTGGCTTATATTCTTCGATTTGTTAATGTGGTGTATCACACTAATTGATTTGATTTGAGGATACTGAAAATTCTTAGTCCCTGGGATAAATACCACTCGATCATGGTGTATTATCCTTTTAATGTGTTGTTGGATTGTTAGCTGGTGTGTTTTTGCATCTATGTTCATTAGTGATATTTTACCTATAATTTTCTTTTTTGTGATAGATTTGTCTGGTTTCAGTATCAGGCCTGTAATTTTCTGTTTTTGTGATAACTTTGTCTAGTTTGAGCCTCACAGAATGCATTCAGAAGTGTTCTTTCCTCTGCAATTTTTGGAAATAGGTTGAGAAGGAAAGGTGTTAACTCTTCTCTAAACATTTGGTAGAATTCACCTGTGAAGCCATCTGGTCCTGGCCTTTTCTTCTTGGGAGCGTTATAATTACTGATTCAATTTTTTTTTTTTTTTTTTTACTGGTAATGGTCTGTTCTTATTTTCTATTTCTTCCTGGTTCAACCTTGGGAGATTGTCTCTTTCTAAGAATTTGTTCATTTCTTCTAGGTTGCCCATGTCATTGGGATAGAGTTGTTCATAGTCATCTCTTAAGGTCCTTTGTATTTCTGTGATGTTGCTGTAACTTCTTTTTCATTTCTGATTTTATTGATTTGGGTCCTCTCTCTTCTTTTCTGGGTAAATGTTTATCAATTTTTTTTACCTTTTCAAAGAACAGCTTTTACTTTCATTGATCTGATCTCTTTTGCTGTTTCCTTTTTAGTCTGTATTTCATTTATTTCTGCTCTAATCTTTATGATTTCTTTCCTTCTACTAACTTTGGGTTTTGTTCTTCTTTCCCTCGTTCTTTTGGGTGTAAAGTTAGGTTGTTTGAGGTTTTTCTTGTTTCTGAGGTAAGCTTTTATAGCTATAAACATCCCTTTTAGAACTGTTTTTGCTACATCCCATAGGTTTTGGATCATTGTATTTTTGTTACTCTGTCTTCCATTTGCAGCCACATCTTACCTCCACCCTACAGGATTAGCTGGTAAAGCAGACCTAATAAAAGGACAGTTCAGTTTTATCACAGAAATGTTCAGGTATGTAACCTGAGACTCACAGCATCAGTAGAGCATGTGCAAATGCCATTATGAAATAATGTGCAAACTTACCACTTGTGAGAATTATGATCTGGGGAGGCATTTATGGAGAGAAAACATCCTATTGGATTAGAAGGAAAGGAGATTAGGAAGAGAAACAGAGATGGATGGAGGTAAAAGTGATGCTGAAGGTCAAAATAGAGCAATATAAATAGAAAATAATGAGAAACTAGGAAAACATAGTACCCAACCCAAGTCAACTTTTTGATTAAGGTAATTTTCTGTCAAATATGTTCATATCCTCAAGAATGCTGAGCCCATAGGTAGGAAGTCAGGAAAACTTGTGTTTTGGTGATTTGTCTTAAGCTCCATCATCCCAAATCCCTTTAATATACATACCTTGCTTTATGATATGTATTTCCTATCAAAGTAAATTGATACCCAAGGAGATCCACTCCTTAATTCAGAAATATTTTCTGATTCTGGCTTTAGAAACTACACTTCGGGGGATTAGGAAGAGGAAACTGGTAGGCTCCTTGAAGTCCACTCTAGGAGGAAGACATAGGTCCTTGGACACGGGGGTGAGTGATCATTCACAAGTGTTGTGACTTTCAGGACTCTCAGCTGTCACTTTCCTACTTCATCCTTGGGGAGTGACAGTCATCAGGGAAACCATTTAGCAATCTTAGAAGAGAAGACAGGCTCACATAGGACAAGTCATCTCAAGCTAACCCCATTTTCTTTGTATGAGCTCACTAGGTTGAGGACTTTAGAGAAAAATTGGAACCTTGCATGTCTTGTTTTCAGCAAAGTACTTGACAGTATTTCTATGGTATTTTTGCACTTTCCATGGTATTTTTTATAAGTTGATACACGCTCTTGCTGCTGTACTCCAAGGTTTATTTTCAGCTGATTAACAACTTTTCTCCCAAGAGTTGTCTCAGCACCCATACAAGATGTAGCTAGAAGTTGCTGAGTTCTGATCTGACGCCCTGAAAGCCAAGTAGCCGATTTGCTAATGAACCAGAGCCGAGAAGAATCCACACCACAGATGACCAAGTCAAGGCACCAAAGATGTGACATCCAATGTAAAAATCTCCCTAGTTTATCCAAGTAGTTCTCCAATCATTTCACTCTCTTAAGTGAGACTGCCAGACTGGACTTTGACCCACAGTTTGATATAATACTATTATTCCTAGACAAACAGAATTCAAGGAGATCAAAGCTAATGACAGAGCATCAAGTAACATTGGCCAGTCACTCCCATGGGCTCTTATTTCCTCCCTTCTCAAGGATCTTGGCTGTCACCATTTCTTTGTGACCAAGTTCTCATTTGATACATCGTCTCCAATAAATGGGTTTCTCTTGTCATTACCCATTTAGTATCCTAACTCCTGAGGAAAGTGTTCAGTTTTACTAGTCTGAAGCCAAATTTTCACCTCTGAGCCCAACTTACTGCCTTCTTCCCATCCCTCTGAAGCTGGCACTCATCTTCTTGGGTGTTTGGACAATGAATCTATTCCTCTGTCCTTGCCTGTGTATACTCAGTCCCACCAAAGTAGTCCCGACCCACCTCTTGAGGCGCAAAGCCTGAGAGGGAAAGATGAAATGTGAGCTGTAGAAACGAACAAGAGCAGTGCCTCCCCAAGCAAATCCTCTCAGGACCAGGGAAACACACTCAGAGGACGGGAACCCTGGCAGGGAGACACCGGGTCCTGTCCTGTCTGAGCTGACCAGGGATCTGGGCTCCTCTGCTGTGTGGTCCTTTGTCTCCTGGAGCAGATGAGGCCTGGGAACAGGTGGGACATTTTTGTCTTTGGACTTCTAGTTTTGCTCATCGAGTTCCTTCGGAGACTCTCTGAATGTGGTTTATCACTCTCATAGGCCCTTTGGACGATGGAATTACCCAAATCCCTAAACACCTGGTAACAGTGATGGGGAGTAAAGGAATCCTAAAGTTTGAACAACATCTGAGACATAACTCTGTATATTGGTATATACAAAATGCTGGAAAATCACCAGAGCTCCTGTTTTTCTAACCGTAAGCTTCATCTATATTGAGAAATCAGTCTGAGATGGAAGGGCCTGGGGTTAATCTGAACCTTCTGATTGCAGGCACCTAGGACCTCTTACCAGAGAAGGCAATGGCACCTCACTCCAGTACTCTTGCCTGGGAAACCCCATGGACGGAGGAGCCTGGTAGGCTGCAGCCCATAGGGTAGCGAAGAGTCGGACACGACTGAGTGACTTCACTTTCACTTTTCACTTTCATGCACTGGAGGAGGAAATGGCAACCCACTCCAGTATTCTTGCCTGGAGAATCCCAGGGACGGAGGAGCCTGGTGGGCTGCCGTCTATGGGGTCGCACAGAGTTGGACACGACTGAAGCGACTTAGCAGCAGCAGCAGCAGCAGCAGCTGGATGTTCCTCCTCCTTTCTGGAACAAGAGAGCTGGGAGCAATGACAGGAAATCATACTTCAGGGTCTGATATAACAGTTTCATTAAAATATCAGCTACAATCTTTCTTCTGGACTCTGCCTCTGACTTCCATCTCTGTCAACAGTGACACCTGGAACCTAGAAGTGCCCACACATGAAAACAGCTGATACCAAAACCCTAGAGATAGAAGAGACAGACATCTAAGAGATAGATCTAAACATAACTTTTCACTTCGTTTTAACTGAAGGCGCCTGTTTCATAATAACTTAAGAAATTTAGATTTGAGCTGACTCATTTGTCCATGCACAAATCTAAATTTCTTAACTTATTATGAGCTACTTTTAAAATCTGTTGAAAGTTGTAAACATTAGAAAATACAAGAGCACACATCTCTAAGCTCAATATTGAATATTCGGAGTGATTACCTTTGACTTAGGGGCTGAGAATTCAGGGTCCTCTGGACCTTTCTCACTCCCACCCCAGCAAAACATCTATACCATCTTCCTTTAAAGCAAAAATAAGATGACATCTAATCACTTTTGAAAGTTAGTAAGTAAGACCTTCACATCATGGTATTGTGTTTGCTGCTGCTGCTGCTAAGTCGCTTCAGTCGTGTCTGACTCTGCGCGACCCCATAGACGGCAGCCCACCAGACTCCACCGTCCCTGGGATTCTCCAGGCAAGAACACTGGAGTGGGTGCCATTTCCTTCTCCAATGCATGAAGGTGAAAAGTGAAAGTGAAGTCGCTCAGTCATGTCTGACTCTTCCCGACCCCATGGACTGCAGCCTACTAGGCTCCTCCGTCCATGGGATTTTTCAGGCTAGAGTACTGGAGTGAGTTGCCATTGCCTTCTCCGGTATTGTGTTTAATGCTTGTCAATTGTTGTCTGTGTTACTTTCAAAGACCTAATGCTTAAACATTTGTGATCCATGTAATAATAGAAATAGTAAATGTAAATATTTTAAGTTAGATGAGATTTCAAAGGCTAAATAGGTAAGTAGCATTAGCATATTATGTGAAAGGTGAATGACCTGCAGACTGTCCCATCTGGTTTTGATCTGGATTTTCATTTAGAAGACCAATGGCCTTTGGTCCACCTGCAGGAGTTAACATGTACGTTGACTTTTGTATTTTTGTCAATAAGAAAGGAGATTTCTTTTCAAGGTCAGAGCCACCAACAGCTAGCAGCCAGATGAGTAGAATGGAAGGTAAACCATTGTCTTTGTCAACCTCACAAACCTAAGAAGCTAATTTTGAGCACCAAAGAGATGAAATTTGATGACACTGAAATCTTCACGGGACTCTGTGCTCAGGTAACTAAATTCGACAGAATTGGGATCACGAGATTTTTCCCTTCCATCCCACTCTGCAAAGCACACAGCTCAGTCCCACCCACCCCATCAACTTTTAGAGAAGTGGTTAAAAGGGATAGCTCTGCCAGGAGAAACTCTGCTATTGTGAAAGTCATAGAAAGCAGAGGCCGGGGTGGAAGTTTTGTTTCTAGAATGGGAGGAGTGTTTAACTTTCAAAACATGCGAATACATGCCTCTTCCCACTAACACCCAAACTCTAGGAAACTGTCCAAACATGAGAAGGAGTTTAAGACAGCCAAAAATATGGCCAATGTCCAAGACACACATCCTGATATCATTTCAGCCTGTTTCTTTTTTGCTCTAACTTTTCTCCAGTCTTCTGCCTCATCACCAGAGTCCTATGACTGACTCTTCACCTTTTTGTGGATAAAATGATCTTCAAGCTAAAATTATTGTATTTTCTTCCCTTGTTTACTTTCTCGCTGTAATTAAACCCTGGCAGGCACTTCTCAGACATCTCAGCATCAGCCCCGCCCTCCCATTCTCTCTGCAGAGGCTTCTCCTTCTCTGATTTAACTGGACATATAAGAAAAGAAGCGCAAAGAAGCTATTTCTTTGTTCCCCTCATTCCTTTGGGCAATTCTTGATAGACAATGGAAAAAACAGTGCTTTCAAACTCTCTCGTGAAAAACAGAAAACAATAAACAGAACTGACATACCTCATGCAAGGCATGTTTCTTTCCGTCAGTTTTCTTCTGGTATCTCTTTGGATGATTTGCACCTGATTTTTCCAGAGTATGTGCATGAAATGCTAATATAAGTAGTTCATTTGAAATCTACTTTTTAAGAAGAGGCTTCCCTTGTGGCTCAGCTGGTAAAGAATCCGCCTGCAATGCGAGAGACCTGGGTTCGATCCCTGGGTTGGGAAGATCCCCTGGGGAAGGGAAAGGCTCCCCACTCTGGTATTCTGGCCTGGAGAATTCCATGGACTGTATAGTCCATGGGGTCGCAAAGAGTCAGACACGACTGAGTGAGTTTCATTCATCATTTTTTAAGAATGGTTACTTCTTTGTATGGTCAGAATCACTAACATATGTCGCCTCCTGTCAATTTCATTTTTGACTCTTCTTTCCATCTATCCTTTCTCCTCCCTTCTTCCCTTCCCTCTTTTCTTTGAAAAGCTTCACATGTGAGTTGTGTGATATAATCAAACACAGGATATTGGATGCATGAGAGCCACCAGCCAATAAACATCTAGTGCTGCCCCGGTTGTTAGCGTGTTACTCACTCAGTCCCGCCCAACTCTTCGTGACCCTGTGGACCGTGGCCCACCAGGCTCCTCTGTCCATGGAATTCTCAAGCCAAGAATATGGGAGTGGGCAGCAGTGTCTTTCTCCAGGGGATTTTCCCAACCCATGGACTGAACCTAGGTTTCCTGCATTGCAGGCAGATTCTTTACCATCTGAACCACCCCAGGGAAGCAGATATATAAGAGCCATCAGCAATAAACATCTAGGGCTGCCCCTGGTTAGGATCACACAATTTTAAAACTGGACAGAGACTTAGACATTATTTATTACATCCCATTGTTTTGTAGATGAAAAAATGAGAAGCCATGTTCAGGACAGAATTTAACTGTATTAATACTGATTATATTTCTAACATCTGTATAAAATACATTTTATGTTTCTGATCTAGGGTAATCTATAAATTTCTTTTTGCCATTAGAATATAAACATCATGAGAGTGAGAATATTGTCTTACTCCGGCTTTGCACCAAGCAACGATTCAACGAGTGCCAACAAAGAAAGCTTGCATGAGTTTCCGGGACAGAGGTCATTTCTGTTTTGTTCACTATTATGTCTCTAGTGCTTGTCCTGTGCTCAATGAAAATCAAATGAACCACTGGGTTTGTCTCTGAAGGTCTTTCACTAGTAGCTGACAGTGTTGCTATACGTTGTGCACTTGTGTGTCTGTGTGTGTGAAACCTCCATGGCACTTGGTGCCCTGGTCTTACTCAGGGTCCTTGTTGACAGATAACTACCCAGGGCTGCCAGAGAAGGGCTGTGATATCCGGTCCCAGGAGCACTGAGATCTGAGAACTGCACCTTTCTGACCGCTAGGAGGCGCTGCAGCCCCATGGAAACCCAGAGGCTGTTGGAGGAAGGCAAAGACCCTGAGAAAGAAAAAGGGGAGGGAGGTTCTTATTGGAGCAGGAAATGGCAACCTGCTCCTGTATTCTTGCCTGGAAAATTCCATGAACAGAAGAGCCTGGCGGGCTACAGTCCTTGGAGTGGCAAAGAGTCCGACACGACTGAGCACACACAGTACAGGTTCTCAAAGGGGTGATTCCATAGTCTGGGAACAGTTTTTGCTGTCACAACAGGGGTGGGGAGTGCTACAGGCAGGCAGGGCATAGAGACCAGGGATACTGCTAAACACCCTACAGCCCCCACAATCAAGAATTATCCTTGCAGTATGTCAATAGCATGGAGGTTGAGAAACACCAAACTGGGTATTGAGCTTTAATGCATGCTTTGTGTGCCCAGTCATATTGCAACCCCAGACACTCTACCCCACCAGGCTCCTCCATCCATGGGATTTCCCAGGCAAGAACACTGGAGTGGGTTGCCATTTCCCCCTGGGGGAGGTGGGGATCTTTCAGACCCAGGGATCGAGCCTGTGTCTCTGGCAACTCCTGCACTGGCAGGCAGATTCTTTACCACTGAGCCACTTGGGAATCCCTATTGAGCTGTCAACTTTGTACCAAAAGGGAACGTGATCTATAGACAAAGCAAGGGCAGTAATATCATCCTGTTTAGATTTTCCCAAGTTTGTGTTATTATTCTCCTCTCTAATCTCAAGCTCTGGCCACATTCTGACTTCTTATTTCCCTCCTATTCTGCTCAATAGGAGAACATCACCAGGAGTAGGGCTTCCATTTATTCCTCTCAAAGACTCATTAGCAGAATGTACCCCTAACTAAGCGCAATGCATGATTCTGTGTGGTCTGCAGCTGGTTCTCGGGAAGACCTTAGAGTCAGTCTCTTGATGGTGACTGAAATCAGTAGCATAAACCACATGTAGAAGGGAGCCAAGATGTGAGTGGGGTTGTCCTGCATTATTGTGATGGAGAAGCAGAAGATCCAGAGAGGGACACGGCATGGGGTACCAAGAAGGAGGTGGCCAGGACCTGGGGCAGGGAGAGAGGAGGGAGGCAGTTGCTGGCACAGAATGACCATCAGAAAAGCATCCTTGAGGCCACCTGCCCACCATACTCAGGGTATCCCTAGGAATCCCCAACTCCTTTGAAAGGAGTAGAAATGAACATCGCTTTGCACAGACTGAGTGCAACCGTGGAGAAGGAGGGGAGCAGGTTAGAGGAGGCCTGAGGATGAGGAAGTCATTCTAGGCTGTGACGTCACAGGCCCAGCCCCTGGGAGGGCAGTGAGCATGGCAGCCTGGTCTTCTTACCACTGAGGACCAGCGTCCTGGGCCAGGGCTCCCCCATGGACTCCAGGCGCCTCTGCTGTGTGGCCCTCAGGCTCCTAGGAGTAGGTGAGTCCCGGGTCCAGGTGGCTGGATCCTTCCTTTGAGTCTCTAAGTCCATCCATCAAGCCTCCAAAGCCTGGCTATTTCCTGGGACTTATCTGAGTTCTGTTTCTTTCCTTCTCAGGTGCCTGGGGCATAGGGGTTTTTCAGACTCCAAAATATCTCCTCACACAGATGGGAACTAAGACGTCCCTAGAATGTGAACAAAAGCTGAATCACGATAATATGTACTGGTATAAGCAGGACTCCAAGAAATTGCTGAAGGCTATGTTTAGCTACAATAATAATGTACTCACTGAAAATGAAATAGTGCCAAGTCGTTTCTCACCAGAGTCTCCCGACAAAGCTCATTTAAGCCTTCACATCGACTCCCTGGAGCCAGGCGACTCTGCCGTGTATTTCTGCGCCAGCAGCTAAGACACAGCCCTGCAGAGTCACTGCCTGCTCGTGCACAAAGCCCCTGGCTTGGGCAGGAAACTGTGGGACTATGCGTTCACCCAACTCAAGGCTTCCTGAGAGTTTCAATCTTCAGGGCAGCCTGGAACATACCCGATGGGGCAGTTCTACAATTAGACACACAGAAGCCTTACAGAATTCTACTTCTCAGCTGGAGCAGAGAAGCAGAATTAAATTCTCTAGAATACTCAGGACTCCATAAACAAGAAAGAACCCTGTCCCATGCCCTGAAGATCTTAACTGAAGGGATAAGCAATTCCTTGCCTTCCTCTGCTGTACATATTGTAGAGAACATTATTCTGGCTGAAAACACACTATTCGCTAAGAACGCTTGATGAGCAAAAGTCAAAAGGAAGATGAGGTGAAGATAAAGTTTCTAAGACTAAAAGGAAATTCAGATTATTAGTGAGTTCACTGTTTAATGGAAAAAGTATTTGGAGAAGCATGAAAGCCATGGTGACAGGCATACGGTCAGGCCACTTAAGATGGCTGTTGTCTTGTTCTCTGTACAGCCTCTGCTTGGCCAGGCCGTGCTCCACTCACATGACTCTCCAATCCTCCTAATTATAGAGCCTGGTCCCTGTAACTGAGGTGCCCACCTGACATCAATTCCCCTATAAACGGTAGCCTCCTCCCTGAGTAGCTATGACTGCTGCCATGTCCGGCCTGTGCATGATGGCGTGTTGCTCCAGCACCCTTTGTGTATGATCTCCCCGTCCAGTAAACCACTGATGTCTCTGTCCCTGTCTCTGGACTCGTTCTTTTCTGTCCTAGATAACCACAAGTCTTGCAGGCCTACAGGGTGCAGCCCAACAACAGGTGAACTAGAAAAGGTGAGGCAGAAGCACCGGCCAAGGTAGACTTGTCCACTGGAGACTTCCTTCAAGAAGGAGCACAGTGCCATTCATTCCACTTCTGATTGTCATATTTGAAGCTTCCTGGAGAACAACCAGTACCCAGATGATGCAGGATATTAGGGACGTGGAAAGGACTTTGACCACTAATCTCTTGGCAGGAGCTAGACAGTGGTCCTACCTTAAGCAAGATAACACGATCAACATATTTTGGTATAGGAACACTGGTAGCAGTATGCATCAGAAACGAGATAGAGTCTGGGTGGGATGTACCATTAGAAGACAACTGAAACATTCTGCATTAAAGATTATGAAGGGGATGCTGAGAGGTCTTGTGGATGATATAGAGGAGAGGCTCTGGTTTTATGCTGGCAGGTCTGATTGTGGAATTTGCTAGGAGCGAACATTCTTAGGGGCTTCCCAGGTGGTGCTAGTGGTAAAGAATCTGCCTGCCAATGCAGGAGACATCAGAGACAAGGGTTTAGTCGCTGGGTTGGGAAGATTTCCTGGAGGAGGGCATGGTAATCCATTCCAGTATTCTTACCTGGAGAATCCCATGGACAGAGGAGCCTGGCGGGCTACAGTCCATGGGGTGGCAAAGAGTCAAACATGACTGAAGTGACTTAGCACACACACACACACACACACACACACACAATCCTCTTAGGGAGCCCTAGCATGCGGGCTCATTATTACTAGTGCTTGGCCCTCCTGGGGTCTCCGTGGGACTCACAGCTTGTTCACCAATGTCTCTCTCTCTCTAACTGGGATGGGCCACTGTCTTCCAGCTGAGTGTCTTCAAACAACAACAACATAGAGTGACTCACCCTGGGTCATCTAAGCTAGTCCCAGGTTGGAAAGCTGTCTGGACAACAAATGGGCCTAGTTTGGCATCTAACATGTTAGCCATGCACAAGGCTTTGGAGATCATTTCGGCTCAGTTCTTGCGTTGTAACAGCTGAGGAAATATGCTACCATATTCATGGAGTAATTTAAATACTGAAATACTGGACACATTTCTCAAACTTCATATAAGATACATTTGAGTCCCTAGTGGTTGTCTGTGACTAAGCCTAAGTGTATGTGTGTGCTAGTCACTCAGTCGTGTCCAACTCTTTGTGACCCCACAGACTGAAACCCACCAGGCTCCTCTGTCCACGAATTCTCCAGGCCAGAATATGAGAGCGGCTTACCATGCCCTCCTCCAGGGGATCTTCCCGATGCACGGATCGAACCCGGGTCTCCTGCATTGAAGGCAGATTCTTTACCATCTGAGCCACTGGTGTAATTACCCCATCACAATAAAATTCCAGGGGTGAACGTGTTGAATTTTTGTGCTTGCTCCTAGCTGTTGCTCAGTGAGTATTCATTGAACAAATCAAGATGGCCTATAAGCTCCACAGGGACCTGGGTAGTAGCTGCTGGTCTGCGTTTCGTTCACACCTGGGGATTCAGACATAACCGGTCTCTGTTGAGTGAAAAATGGGATGCCCTAGTTACGTGGATGGATGGTACTGTTGGCAACTGTTTTGGTTGTTTCAAGTGCTTCTTTCTTCTTCGTGATTCTCTGGAGCCTCCTATCTATCACGGAAGCTCCTGGTCTATGGAACGGGTGATAGATCTGCGCTGCTGACGCTGTGGGGGAAGAGGGCTGCGATCTGGAGAATGTGCTGCTTTGGCCACAGGGAGGCGCTCTGGCTCCGCTGAGACGCCAGGCTGGTGGGGGAGGGGCCGAGGGGGTTGAGGAAGGGGGCAGGGCGTTGGCCTTCCATCCCTGTATCAGTTGGGTGCGTCATTTGTAGACTTCTCAAAGACATTGAAGTCATTTTCCAACTGAGATCGTTTGCCTTGTGTTGTTTTCCTGCGGCAACCTGTTTGCTTTCAGCCCAGCTAAGCCCTGTACCCTCAGGCACAAAGAATGGGTTATCCCTAGTATGGTCCCCTCAGCACTCTTCCCAGGGTCTGGCTCCTGCCTGGGCTCAGGGGCATGCCTTTTAATGATGGGCACTGGTCCAGAACAGGACTGTGACCTTTCAGTTTTCCTCCCTCCACACAGCTGGGCCAAGGAGCTCCAGGGAGTTGCTGTTCAGTCGCTCAGTCGTGTCCGACTCTTTGCGACCCCATGGACTGCAGCACGCCAGGCCGCCCTGTCCGTCACCAGCTCCTGGAGTTTACTCAAACTCATGTCCATTGAGTCGGTGATGCATCCAACCATCTCATCCTCTGTCGTCGCCTTCTCCTCCCACCTTCAATCTTTCCCAGCATCAGGGTCTTTTCCAGTGAGTCAGCTCTTCGCATCAGGTGGCCAAAGTATTGGAGCTTAGACACTGAGAGGAATTTTGAGTGTTGTCCTGCCTGACTGAGCAGGGAAGAAGGAGATGTCTTGAAGGGGATGTAGTCTGTCTGAGAGGGGCTCTTGGAAGGGAGCGGGGCAGGGGGAGAATCTGTATAATGAGGAGAGCAGCTAATAGCAAAAGCGCCACTGTCAGAGGGCTATCCCAGCCCAGTGGATTCAACTCTACCTTCTACCAGAATCTATATAAGGCATGAAAGGGGTAAGAGGAAACATCCTTGCAGGCTGGGGAAACTGACAGGGACACTGACGTCATAGACAAAACCACCAACCGAGGCCGAGGAGGCCAGAGCCCCACCCCCCACCCCCCACACACACCCCGAGCACCCACCTCGACCCTGACTCCACCATGGGCTTCGGGCAGCTCTGCTGTGTGGTCCTCTGTCTCCTGGGCATGGGTGAGTCTTGAGTTCACACGGGCTGTCCCCGGATCCTGAACCATTTCCCTGTGGCTGCAGCAACACCTTCCCCTCTGGCCTTTGTCTGAATTCTGTCCTTTTTCTCCCAGCCGTCTCCGCAGACCCTGGAATCACTCAGATACCAAAATACCTAGTCATGGGAATGACGGATAAGAAATCTTTGAAATGTGAACAACATCTGGGACATAATGCTATGTACTGGTATAAACAGAGTGCCCAGAAGCCACCAGAGCTCATGTTCGTCCACAACTACAAGAAACTCACTGAAAATGAGAGTGTTCCAAGTCGCTTCTGGTCTGAATGCTCAGACAGTTCCCAGTGCCGCCTGGACCTGAACGCCCTGAAACCACAGGACTCCGCCGTGTACTTCTGCGCCAGCAGTAGAGACACAGCCCTGCAGAGTCAATTCCTTCCTGTGCACAAACCTCCAGGGTCCAGGCAGAAAGCTGTGGGGCCATCCAAGTCTTGGTTTGGCCTTTCCCATCAGACCACAGCCCTGCTTGTGGGTTCACGTGGCATGACAGTGGAGAGTTTCTTCACAGACATCAACAGTGTATGCTGGGCTCGTCCTGAGAAAGACTGTGCCAAGCCATTCAGGTTTAAGCAGTCCCAAGCATTTCCCAATCACTTTGATCCTCTGGGAACTCTTTCATGAGACCCTTGACCCTCTGGCCACAGCAGTCCTACCCATCCTCCTTCTAAAAGGTGCTTTTACTCTGACTTCCCCTTCCATCCAAGCTAGACCCTGGATCTCAGCCCAGATTCCAGCTCCAAATATGCTCAGACCTTCTTCAAGCACCTCATTCTCTCTCCAGGGTCTCTGTCTGTTCCTGGCCTTGAGGACCATGGATCCCCAATCCTGTTGGGATCGCTGTTCCCCAGTTCACCCTCCTGGCTGCTCATTCAAGGGCTCAGCCCTTCACTGGCCTCTCTTCCACTCCAGCCTTAACCCTTCAGACTTGATTCTTTTTTCTTCTGTCTCTTCAGGTATTCACACCCTGCCATATCAGCCACAGAGTCCCATGTCCTTGGATTGTTGCTCACAACAGGCAGTGAGAAGTGGCGGCCTCCTGACATTGCAGAGCAGGACTTTGTGCTTGGGGTTTTCTTTGCTGGACTTCGTGTCTTCCAGCCTCAGGGCTGCTCACACCTGCAACCCAGGGCTGGCTGAGAGCCCTGCGTCCTGGAGGGTGAGCCATCTGCATCTACAGGAAGGCCCCCTCCTCTTTCCTGCAGAGGGCCCTCCAGGGATGGGAACCCCTGACAGAGCCCCAAACGATAATCCCCAAGTCAATCCACATGGAGACTCTATTCTATGTCTTTAGAGTGTGGGGACTTTTTTTTTAAGCTGAATGTGACAAATGGTTGAAAGATAAACACAACCCAATGTAGTACTTTAATGCCTTGTTTATTGTGAAATAAACAAGCCTGCTGTAAAGTGGATGGTTTGGCTTAAGGTTTCAAGGGATCCTCTAAACAAACACGGGCACCCCGGGACTCAGGCCCTACACGGGCCCAGAGGATAAGAAGGATGCTGCTGCCCTGTGCAGGGTGCATTGCTGGGAGCTCCGCAGGTGCCTGGCTTCTGTGCCTCTCCTTTTCAGGAACCCCTCCAGCCAAGGCTGCAGTCGCCCATGGCCAAGCAGCAGGGAGCTTTGGGGAAAAAGAGAAGGACTCCCAAGCAAGGGTTCCAGGGCTGGAGTCCCTGCAAAGCACAGCGAGAGAGCTTTGGGAAGCAGGTGTGAGAAATGTGTCCTCTGTCTTCACCAGTTCTATTATCCTATAATCAGCTCATTTGTTCTCTGATTTATCTTGTTCTCACTCAAGGCTAGACCCTGAGCTCCACCACGATCAAAGTCCCACATCTGCACAGACACTTGCTCTCAACCCCTCAGGCAGCCAGCAGGCCCGTGCACCCCTCAGTTGAGAGTCAGTGTGCTGGGCTGGGTGCTTACTTTCTCACCCATTCTCCCTCCCTTGCACTGAAATGTCCTGCTAGGTTTCCGGTCTCAACTTCTCACTGGGTTTCCTCTCCACAGTGACACTTGTAGGGTTATTTTTGTTTTGTTTTGTTTCCTTTGGTCTCTTCATTCCCAATGTTTTCATTATCAGGCTCAGAACTATGACACGCAGAGTCCATGCCTCTGGATTGTGGCTCTGAATTGGCTGTCCGAAACAGGAGTGGGTCCCACCCATCTATTGGGGTCTTCACACCTGGTCTAGGTGTCCTGAAGCCTGTATTCCCCCAGGCTCCCTCTGCAGCTCAGGGGCTGGGAGTCTGCACTCCTCAGGACACACAAGGGCCAGTGCTAAGAGCATCACATGTCCATGGGCACTAAGGCTCCCTCATGTGGGGGCGTTCCTGAGTCTGTGGGTGCTGCCCAGGACTGTGACATCACAGGGTCTCCTCCCTGGGGCTGCTAAGGACTAGATGCCTGACTGGGAGAGGCTTCAGCCCTGCCAGACCCCCCCCATAGACAGCAGGCTCTTTGGCTGGACAATCCTTGGTCTCCTGGAAGTAAGTGTGTCCTGGAGGTGTGTGGGAAACTCCCATCCTGTTCCCTTGACCTAAAGCCAGTTACACACCTGAGCCAGTGTGCCTCCTTCTCTTCCTGGCCTCTGTGCCCTCCCACAGGACACTTGGTACCTAGTGTCAGCCAGAGCCCTTGCCACTACATCACAGAAATGGGATGGGATGTGACTCTGAGGTGTGACCCCATGCCTGGTCATTTGTACCTCTACTGGTACTGACAGACCCCGGGAAAGGGCATGGAGTTTCTGATGTCCTTCAGAAAAGGCACACTTTATGGAGGATCACTTCTCAACTGAGATGCCCGACGGTGCGTACCTGAGTCTGAAGATGCAGCCCACACAGCCGGGGACTTGGCCGTATTCCTCTGTGCCAGCAGCTTGCCCACAGCCTCACAGAGATGCTTCCTGCCCTTTCACAAACTCCACAGTGTCTCCATGCCCTCCCTGCTCAAGGCTGGAGTGGGTGGGCGTGGGGGTTTGGGAGGCTGAAGCTGCTTTCCAGTTGCTCAGGTCAAAATCAGCTTTAATTTGCAGAAGAGGAGATGTTGCACAGGACATCTGGGGCTGTGGTGTTCAGGAAAGGCTCTCAGGTACCACAGAATGTGGCCGTGGCCCCCAGCGATGGGACTGACCTGGCCAGTGAGTGACCTGGGGAGCCTACAGGGCACCCTCTGTATTCTCTTCTGCTCTCTGTTTGTGTTATTTCCTATTTTGCAAAACATGCCTTCCTTCCATCTTTGAGTGGAGACTGGCTTACTGGAGAGGGGAGGGGAGGCTTGCAAGGGAATACCCAGGAGCCTCCAGCTGGGAATGTTCCAGAAGACAAAGGATCTCAACAGCAGAGCTGAATACCTGTGGGAGAAGGACGTTCTGGGACAGAAGGCAGACGAGGCAGAAGCACCTTGGGACCCTGCCAGCCAGCATAGACAGTTTCTTTGGCCCTGTGTATGTGACCTCATGCTCTTGGGCTTGCAGGGATCCAGGCCAACAAGAATGTCACCACAGAGGACAGACTAGCCAAGAGAAAACACGCACAGAGCATCCTATGCCCAGGGCTGCTTGCTCTGAGCCTGATGGGTGAAGACTGGACTGACTTCTCAAAGGCTTAGACCTGAGGGTTCCTGAACAATGGCCTGGAGAGATTGAAAGTTTGCAGCTGTGGGCTACGCTGGGATTCATGACCTCCGGAGAAGAGGATTTTGATCCAGGGCTAGAGACGAGGCTTGATCACTCGAAGCTTTTGTGTAATAAAGTTTTATTAAAGTATAAAAGGGATAGAGGAAGCTTCTGACATAGACATTAGAAGGGGGCAGAAAGAGTGCCCCCCTTGCTAGTTTTTAGCAAGGAGTTATATATCTGCTGGGGCTTCCCTTGTGGCTCAGCTGGTAAAGAATCTGTCTGCAATGCAGGAGACCTGGGTTAGATCCCTAGGTTGGGAAGATCCCCTAAAGAATAGAAAGGATACCCACTCCAGTATTCTGGCCTGGAGAATTCCATGGACTGTATAGTCCATGGGGTTGCAAAGAGTGGGACACGACTGAGTGACTTTCACTTTCCACTTTCCACTTCTATATATCTGCTAGCAAGTTGCTAATCAGATAAAGAATCACCTCAAAACTATGAGAGTTGCATCAGGCCCCTCTCCCACAACATGCATTTTGAGATAGCACGCACAAGGTGAGTCATCCCAGGCCATAAAACAATTGACATAAATCTTAAAGAAAGGCAGATTTCCAAGCAAATACATAGTTTCATTGACATAGCTTAAGAGGACATTTCCATGAGTAAGACTGGTTTGTTGAGCCATTATGGGTTCAAGGTTTGAGTCTTAGGGGTAGCCAGTTTGAAGAAAGGCAGATTCTAAGGCAAATGCATAGTTTATTAACACAGCTTAAGAAAAACATTTCCATAAGAAAAATGCATTGGTTAGCTCAAGGTTTGAGAAAAGTTAAATTCAGGCAGAACCAGGTGCTGTCATGACAACACAGAATTTAAAAGAAACCTCCTTTTAATTTTTATAGAGAAGGAAAAAAAAGTCTGCCACTTGCAGTTTATTTCCTCCACTTGGGGACCCCTGGCCTTCCTACCTGTTGTCCTCTCAAGATAATGCAGAGAATGCTTCAGAATGGAGAGACTGGATGTCCCACTAACCAGGTAGGTGGACCCCACGTATTCAGGGGTGAAATGCATTGGTGTTGGTATGCTAGTGAATTGAGTATTTTGTATTGGTGGTGGTGGTTTAGTCACTAAGTCATATCCAACCCCTGCAATCCCTTGAACTGTAGACCACAAGTCTCCTCTATCCATGGGATTTCCCAGGTAAGAATACTGGAGTGGGCTGCCTTTGCCTTCTCCAGAGGATCTTCCTGACTCAGGGATCGAACCTGCATCTCCTGCATTGTGGGTGGATTCTTTACCACTGCGCCACCAGGGAAGCCCCGTATTTTGTATTGGTCTCACACTTCTCTTTCCTCCTCTCTCCCTCCTTCCCTCCCTCCCTTCCTTCCTTCAAAAGGGTATCCACCCTAAGATATGGAAAGTATGCCTAGTGCTTCACAGGGTCACATACGATGAGGGGTCAACCAACCCTAAAGAACTCTCCTTCATGTTATAAATTACCAGTTCCTGTAGAAAAGGTATGCTGGGGTTACTAAGACAGAAACACCATAGACAGAATATGCAAAATATGCAAAATTTCTAGGGGAATGAAAGTGGTGCTGTTGATAATTACCCTTGAACAACAGAGTGTTTATTCCACCTGTGTTCCAAACCATCTCAGAGTCCTGAGCAGGAAGAGGCATCAGGCTTATGAAAACAGCTGTGAGGAATAAGAGAAATGTCAGCTAAGAGTGGTGGTCATGGCAGCTCCTAGGGCTTTGCTGGGGGATTTCCTCGACAGGATGACCCTGAATAAAGGAGCACTGACCCTGCCTCCCTGAGGGGCCACTAAGGGCTGAGCACACCACAGAGCCCTACACTCGTAATTACAAATCAAAGAATAGGGTAATGGTAAATTGTGGCAAGTGGCCCCAGTAACAACCTAGAGTGGTGGGATGGGGAGGGAAGTGGGAGGGATGTTCTAGTAGGAGGGGACATGAATAAACCTACAGCTGAATCATGTTGTTGTTTGGTAGAAACCAGCACAATACTGTAAAGCAATTATCCTTCAATGAAAAATAAATACATTTTGAACAATTCACAACTGAAGAAGTTGAGAGTTATGTTTCATTTGGGGGGAATTTTTAGGACTTCAAGCCAGGGAGGCAGCATCTCAAGTAACCCTGAGAGAACTGCACCAAGGAGTGTGGGGGAGGGGCCAGGTTATATAGAAGTTTTGCAACAAAGGGCAGGTGGCCTGAACATCAAAAGATTGTTGTTAATTGAAAAGAAAAGCAGCCATCCCAAGTTAAGGAATTCATTGCTTTTCTAACTGTGGGGAGAAGAATCTGGGCTTACTGAAATCATTTCTTTGATATGCACCTCAGCCATCTGAGAATCCCCATGGACAGAGGAGACTGTCAGGCTACAGTCCATGGGGTCGCAAAGAGTCAGACACGACTGAGCAACTAAGCACACACACTTGTTCAGCTATCTGAGGCCGGTATCCAGTGTTCTCATACCCTGAGTTTTCTCAGGGCTCACCATAGGGAGTGGCTGCAGTCTGATGGTTGCTGAGATGGCAGGAATTCTTTCCTTTGTGAATTCCCTGGGGCTCACCAGCTCACCATTAAGTGATGGCTGCAGTCTCTGATGACTGTGAAATCCTTTGTTTACTGATATGGCAGAAAATACTCCATTTCTTACCTCTTTTTCCCCTGATCCCTCAATCCTGATCCCTGGAAGCAATGGACATGGCCAGGTTTCCAGGCATCTGGGAAGAAGTTCCAGTCCCTGAGGCAACCTGAAAAATGGTGAATTGAAAAGTCAACCCCTGATGGGTTCAGTCTAAGGTTCAAGGTGATTCACAAACAATAAACAACCCTGGGGCTCCATAGGAATTTATAGGGAACCAAGCTTGCTGGCTCAGTGGTAAAGAATCTGCCGGCAATGCAGCAGCCACAGGAGACTTGGGTTCAGTCCCTGAGTCAGGAAGATCCCCTGGAGAAGGGAATGGCCACCCATTCAAGAATTCTTGCCTGTAGAATCCCATGGACAGAGGAGCCTGGTGGACAACAGTCTGTGGGGTTGCAAAGAGCCAGACATGACTGAGCAATGAACACTTTCACTTTTCACTCAATTAAATAGATCTGGGAGACCAGAAGGGGGAGCTGTTGTCACCTGTGATGGTAGCGGGTCCCAACAGAAGGAAGAAAGATTCCTTTTTTCCTGTCAAGGGCTCAGTCACTGAAAAATCAGACCCTCCTTTACTATAGCTCTCCCACCTTCCTTTTCCTCTCTATAAAAGTATGGTGCAGGAACTTGCACGTGACTTACCGTAGCTACAGAAAAGCTGTGAGTCAAGTTTACTCAGTGTCTTACTGAGGGCTATAGCCAGGGAGACAGCCTCTGAGAGAGCTCTGAGAAACTGCTCTGAAAGGTATGGGGGTGGTGGGAGCTGAAGGGAGATAACCACACCTGTGATTTGGGCAAAGGGGTTACGTGCAACCGAGCTCACATCTCTGTAGAAGGTTGCTGCTAGTCACAGTGCTTTTCAAAGTATGGGAATACACAAGGATCCATGTTCTTAAAAATTTCTTCTGAATATATCTATCTGAAGCCTGTCTGCCAGCTTCCCCAGAGCACAGAGTGCCTCACTTCTGATCTCTTCCTTGAACTCCTTTCAGGGTATGTTGAAGGTCAACAGCTGCAGTGGCTAAAAACTTAATCTTTATAGAGGCAGATGGCTAGTGATATTCTTTAGCCAGCCATGCCCGTCTTTGCTGGAGAAATATCTAGCAGTCTTATTTATTTCAAGTCAACAGTAACTACAGTGTAGGGAGCTCTGAATATCTGATAAAGTGTCTATAACACAAGAAACTTTAGAAAGAACACTGTTCAAAAGGATAATACACAAATATTAATGGTTGTTGGCTCTGGGTAGTGGGGCGCACTTTTATTACAGGCAGTGAAATGAGTAATATTAAATGCTCATTATACGCATTTTGTCAAATAGACATACTCGAGCAACATCACTTCAATCAAGATACACATGTGTTATCACCCCGTGTGTTTTGTCTCCTTCCAATTACTATCCCCTTCCCCGTTGGTAACTACTGTTCTGATATACATCACACTTTTTTGCAACTAACATCATTCATGTAACATAGTTCTTGTGTTATTCATCCTTATTGTTCTGTTATTGGTAGTTTATTCCTATGTTGTGTGTGTTTTTTATTGTGTGCTCCCACCATAATTTCTATATTCATTTACATGCTGATAAACACTTATATTGTTCTAGATTTTGGCTGTTGTGTATAAAGCTGCAATAAGCAGTGTTCTGATATAAGACTCTTGTGAGGACATACACTTTCATTTTTCTTGAGTAAATACCTAGGAGTGGGCTTGCTGGGTTGTATGATAAGTACTTATTTCACTTTATAAAAGTGGGTACACTATTTTCCCAAGTGGTGATACCATTTAGCTTCTCACCAGGAAGGGGAGTTCTAGTTGCTTCAGTTTGTGCTGGACAAAAAGTGGAATGGGGGGGAAGTCAAGTAAACATGGTGATTTAAAGGAGTTGTGACTAGTACTACAACCAGCTGGGAAGTACCACACAGGAAACCTGGAGGGCTCCAGAGAAGACGGAGGTAAAACAAAAAATCCAGGAAATTACGGGAAGGCTTCCTGCCCCAGATGACAATGTAAACACTTCCAACTTATTAGGAGGAGGCCCTGTGGAGGCTCTCCTTGGTCGTTTGACATTGTAGTTGTGCTAAATCCATGGCTTAAGCCCAGCTGCTTTCACTGATGACTGTGTGCCTCGCAAGACCTCACGTGGCCCTGTCCCGCCCATTTCACAGCCAACCGATGGTCAGGTCCTTGCTCTTTTCAGGTTTTGAGGAGGATGAGGTCTTCGGGTTGAACAGGATGCAAGGACACTTCAGGTGAATAGACAGACCTGTTGGAGGAAACTTAAAAGCAGGTTTGGTATAGTGGCTGTAATTTTGACATAATTAGCAGTGTGGTGGTGGTTTAGTCTCTAAGTCATGTCTGACTCTTGCGACCCCATGGACTGTAGCCCGCCGGGCTCCTCCATCCATGGGATTTCCCAGGCAAGAATACTGGAGAGGGTCGCCCTTTCCTTCTCCAGGGGATCTTCCCAACCTGGGGATCGAATCCATGTCTCCTGCATCACAGGCAGATTCTTTACTTCTGAGCCACCGGTTGATCCTTTAAAGCAGCTGTCCCCAACCTTTCTGGCACCAAGGATCAGTTTCACGGAAGATAATTTTTCCACAGATGGAGGGCAGGGGGATGGTTTCAGGATGATTCAAGTGCATTACATTTATTGTGCACTTTATTCCTATTATTATTACATCAGCTCCACATCAGATCATCAGGCACTAGATCCCAGAGGTGGGGGACCCCTGCCTCACAGCACCACCCAAATCTCCATTAGAATCTATGAAACTCATTGGGTTTTCATAATTTTCTTGAGGAAATCAAAGACGGTCTTAGACCTTTGGCCAGGTAATGTGACGGGGTTGGAGAACACCAGGGGAATGCAGATTTCATGGGCATGGTCAGAAACCCCTGGAAAGGCTTTGAATTTTCATAGTTTTTGGAATTTATAAGCTCTAGGAAAATTCACTTAGTTTTCAAAGGAGAGCTTCATAGATCTTATCTGGATTATTAGCTGAAATCTTGTTTTTGGGGAAAATAGGCGGGAAAGTCCCTTGATAGGAGTCATTATTTCCAGAAAAGATGGATATATACTAGTTCCTACTGGAACAAAAACTTAGTGTTTACATGAAACATTGGCTTCTCTTAGAGAATTTGGTAACTTGAACATCCTTTTCCATAATACAACATTCTGAAATGCTGATATAAAATATGCTAGGTGGGCTGCAGGTTAAGAACTCCCGTTAATTGGCCTTACATTTTCTTATGCAGTACCATCTTCTATATTCTTGTTTATATTGCAGATCTTCATGTAGTATATTTGTTATGTGTGTTTTAAATTCTTAGTTCATTGAATTCAATAACTCACTTTTGGGGGCTACATATTTTACAGTTAGTTATATTTTTTCTGGTCCTTTAGTGGTATTACATACTCAGCTATTGATTTCTGTGATAAAAATGCAAGTAAGATTGTCTCAAAGTAAAGAAGGGGTCAGGCAAGAGCAGAATGGAAATTATTTTCACCAATTGTTTTCTTACTGCTGACCTGGCCTCACCCCTCATCTTACTCATACCCCAGCCCCAAAGAGCTTCAGTCTTTCCAGAATATTCTCTTGATTTTTGATGACTCTCTAGTGCTCACATTTACTTCTTGCCTCATTAGGTTCCCCTAATGAAAAAGCCAGGAGACGATGCTAGGTTGCAATTTTAGAAGGATCCAGAAGCCAGTGGCTCCACATTTTGCCCATTGTTATAATATCAGTTGGACTTCCCTTGTCTGAAATATAATGACTGTTTATTATGGGGCCTCAGGCATCTCTTAAACAATCTTCTGAGTTTTTTTTCCCTTCAAATAATTAAATATTGACTGGCAATCTTGCAATTTTGTCTAATTGATGCCAAAAGATGCCGAGTGTTCCATAAAGCAGAGAAATACACCTTCCTTAGTGTGATTTATAGTGATTGCTCATATTTCTATGATTTTATGTAGAACCTTCTCCTTGTCTACTATCAGAAACTCCATAAGACACATGTGATGCTATTGTGAAAGGTTTTAATGAGTTATGTGTGTACAAAATTCGTAAAAAGTATTCAGTTACAGGACATTGCCATCTACTTGAGCATCAAAGAAAAGTCTAGAGAAATATGATCATTTATCTATACATATTTACTCATACATGGGCAAATGGGCATTGTATGAATATTATTATCAATGAACAGAGGCAGAAAGAGGATTTCTAAAAGAGACAGGGTAGAAGAGATTTTCCAGAAACAAAGGGCATTATTTTCTTATTCTGGGGTAAGCTGATTAGTGGGAACATTGCAAAAAGGCCTACGTGGTCTGCTTTGAGTAAGTTGTCTGCAGTCATGAAAAGAAAACCAAGTCTAGCGTCTCACCTAACCTAAGCCAGGTTTGTACCATTTGCCTCGTCAAAAACTGCTTAAAGTCAAAACAGTTCTATCATGACCACATTTCGTTTTTGCTTAAAATAACAAAATCACAAATCATCTAGGGCTGGCTTGTATATGATGTGTGTGTGTGTGTGACTTTAGGAGAAACAAAGCAAAAGCCCCCCCAAAACAAAGAACATACTGCAATAGGCAAACAGTGAAATAGTTCCTAATTTAAGCACATCCCGTGATTATTATCTCAGGGCAAAGTCAATGTCTTGGTTATCACCCATAGGTCTCATGGGGGCACTGTGGAACTGCCAAACTCCAGAAGTTTCTGGGGCAGAGCAAGCAGACAGAGCTAGTGCCTGGGACCAGGAGGGTTAAGAAACAGCATTATGTGGTGCTGTTTTCCTCTAGAAGCCTTAACAGCACAGACACTAATTTGCAGGCTTCCTGTCCCAGCTGGAAGCCATGAACTTCAACTGTGCAGTGCTGAGGGAGCCTCTGCAGTTGCAGGAAAAGTGAAGGATATGGAGCTGGGAGGTGGTAGGGACAGAAAGAGAAACACCTGCCTGAAGAGAGAAGCGAAAGAGCCGTGCGGAAGGACGTTGGGCATAAACCCAGCCTCGCCTAGACCAGCAGTCCAGCTCACATGTCACCTAAGAGACTTTGCAGGAGGAGCAGGGTTCCTGGACCAGCTGACCTGGAATGAGAGGTCAGATTCCTGGGAACCAGCAGAGGGAATGACGTCAGAGCAGTGACATCACTGCCTCATCTCCAATCAGAGGAAGGAGGCCCAGAACCTCAGCTCTCAGAGAAGCAGAGCTCTGAGTAAGGAGATGCCTGCCCAGCTCTGCCCCTCCTGCCATGGGATGCAGCCCCGTCTGCTGTGTGGCTCTTTGTCTTCTGGCAGCAGGTGGGTCCTTAGCACAGGAGAGAATCCGTGTTCTAAGCTTGACTTTGCCTGAATCCAAGACAGCATCGGGCTCTCTCCTGCATTCTTTCTCAGCCCCAATCTTCTACCCCACAGGCCCTGCGGATTCTGGAGTCACCCAAACCCCAAGATACCTGATTAAAGCCAGAGGACAGTGAGTGACCCTGAGATGCTCCCCTGTCTCTGGCCAAACCCACCACCACCCAGGGTATCTTGGTACCAACAGGCCCTGAGTCAGGGCCTGCAGTTCTTCTTTGAGTTTTATGAAACTCTGCAAAGAACTAAAGGCAACTTTCCAGATCAATTCTCAGCAAAACGGTTTAGTGACTCCTGCTCTGAGCTGAACATGAGCTCCTTGGAGCTGACTGTCTTGGCCCTGTACCTCTGTGCCAGCAGCTTGGCACAGCCCTGCTGAGTCACCTGCGTTGTGTGTACAAACCTTTCTGCCCCAGTGTGGAGCAACCTCAGAGCTGCCAGATCCATGAGAGCCTGGGGACTGCAGTGGGAGAGAAAAATGACTGGGGGCCCTGGAAAGCAGCCTTGGGCTCTGGTGCCACACAGGGAGGACAAGAGAGGTTGAGAAGATGTGTTCAGAGGATGGGGTTACATCACTAGGTTTGCACCAAAATGACCTTCCGTGTCTGACACTGGATGCTACCAGGGGAGAGGAAGAGTTTGTCATTTACTAACTGGAGGCTTCTTTTTTGAGGAAAAGAGAGTTCGCCTGGGGAAGAAAATGACATAAGTGTGTGATTCTAATAGCATCACAAGCATTTGCTTTCTATAATTTAGGGAGAAGAAGTTGACATATGGGGAAAGTCTAGGGCAGAAAATATGCATGAAGGGGTTGAGAATAGATTTAGAGCTACAAAAAGAATAAAAAAAAAACCCCACAAAACTGTGTTATTCAAAACAATCTCTTTCCTCCTCCCTCCCACAGTCTTGAATCACCAGTGTTTATAACAACCAGCATCACCTGGGGCTAGTCCAGGTGAGCTCATCACCACATAGATGACCTGACGATGGTGTATGAAACCTGGAGTTGACCTGACTTATTCCTTCTAGACCTCTCACCCTTTCCTGCATCCTCTGGGCATGGTTCAATGTCTCCCTCACACAGGAGAGGGCATGGCTCCCCTGGTTATAAACAGGCAGAGGCTCTCCAGGTCAATCCCGCTTCCCTGGAATCACTTCAACACCCAGATTCTATTTGCTTCAGATCACTGCTTTGGGGCCATCTCAGGATGCGTTGCACTCTCTGACTGAACTTTGCTAATTCCCTGAAACAGAGATGCATCTTAAATTCTCTGCATCTACTCTTGCTCTTCCCGCGGCCCCAAGGGCCCTCTCTCCTCTGCACACAGGACCAGGTACTACTCATTTTTCAGGGACTGGCTCAGACCTGCCTTCCTCTTTGCTTCTCCTCCTGACTTTCTACGGCGCTACACTGTTGACTAGTTTGCTCGTGCTGTGCGGTGCTTAGTTGCTCAGTCGTGTCCGACTCTTTGCAACTCCACGGACTGTAGCCTGCCAGGCTCCTCTGTCCACGGGATTCTCCAGGCAAGAATACTGGAGTGGGTGGCCATGCCCTCCTCCCGGGGATCTTCTCAGGCTGCCATAATAAACACCAGGCTGTGCGGCTTAAACAACACACGCTGATTTTCTCACAGTTCTGGGGCCTGAAACCCAAGATCCAGGTGCTGGGGTTGGTTTCTGGTGAGAACTCTGCTCCTGGCTGGAAGCCAGCTGCCTTCTCCCTGTGTCCTCACATGGCCTCTCCTCTGAGTTTTCACAAAGAAAGGGCTCTCTGGTATCTCTTCCTCTTCTCATGAGGATGCTAGTTATGCTGAGTCCCACTCACATAATGTTATTCATCTTCAACCACCTCCCTCAAGGTCCTAAGTTCAGATGCAGTCTCACGGAGGTTTAGGGCTTCAATATTTGAATTTGGGGGAGACATAAGTCCTTCTATAAAAACTGTCTTACAACCTTTACTTTCATAGAAAAAGCCAAGGATATAAATATATAATTGATACTCTGACACGTGTGAAAGGGGTTAATTAATGCCCATTTACATAGAGTGGCTCAGTGGTAAAAGATCTGCTTTCAATGCAGGAGATGCAGATGTGTGGGAGACGTGGGTTCCATCCCTGGGTGGGGAAGATCCCCAGGAGTAGAAAATGGCAACCCAGTCCAGTATTCTTGCTTGCAAAATTCCATGGGTAGAGGGGCCTGGTGGGCTACAGTCCATGGGGTCGCAAAGAGTTGGACGTGACTGAGCAGGCACGGATATATTGTATACAGAGCTGCGTGGAATTTTTTTTTCCCAGCACAATTTAGACATTTATCCTAGTGTATGAACAACTGGATTCAAGTCCAGGCTTCCAATTTGTGTGAACATTTCAACATTTTCTTTTCTGGCAATGTCTATGTCAGTGTTAAGTCTTTTCAGAAAATTCCACATTGAGCACTCTTCTAATCAAACTATACTTGTTAGTACAGCTCCTGGTGAGTATACTTCAAAGTGATTATAGTAACATAGTACAGTTTCTTTAAAAATCTATGGCTTATAATTAAATGTGGGTGTGAATCCAAGTTGCCACTCTCTTGTAGTTTCTCTAAGTCTCCGAAGTCTGACAATCTCAGAAGCTGGAGTTGGGTTTTTTTCTATTTCTTCTTTGTATCATCTGTATAGTTGACCTATACTGTTGTCTTAGTTTCAGGTGTACAGCTCAGTGATTCGGTGATACACATTTACACATACACATAGAGAAGTGGAAAATGTGGAAGCAGTAACAGATTTCATTTTCTTGGGCTCCAAAATCACTGCAGATGGTGACTGCAGTCACAAAATTAAAAGACACTTGCTCCTTGGAAGAAAAACAATGACAAACCTAGACAGCATATTAAAAAGCAGTGACATCACTTTGCCAAGAAAGGTCTGTCTAGTCAAAGCTATGGTTTCTCCAGTAGTCATGCATGGATGTGAGAGCTGGACCATAAAGAAGGCTGAGCACTGAAGAAATGATGCTTTCAAACTGTGGTATTGGAGAAGGCTCTTGAGAGTTCCTTGGACTGCAAGGAGATCAAACCAGTCAATCCTAAAGGAAATCACCCTGAACATTCATTGGAAGGACTGATGCTGCAGCTAAAGCTCCAATACTTTGGCTACCTGATGCAAAGAGCTGACTCATTGGAAAAATTCCTGATACTGGGAAAGATTGAAGGCAGGAGGAGAAGTGGATGATGGAGGATGAGATGGTTGGATGGCATTAAATGGACATGTGTTTGAGCAAACTCTGGGAGATAGTAGAAGACAGAGGAACCTGGGATGCCATGGTCCATGGGGTCACAAAGAGTAAGACACAATTTAGTGACTGAATAGCAACAACAAAAATACATACGTGTGTATGCATGTTTTCAGAATCTTTTTCCTTATAAGCTGTTAGAAAGTACTGAGTATAATTCCCTGTGCTATGTAGTAAGTCCTTGTTGATTATCTATTATCTATTTTATATATTGTAATGTATATATGTTATTCCCAAACTCCTAATTGATTCCTCCCCACCATTCTCCCAGTGGCTCAGGCAGTAAAGAATCTGCTGCAATGCAGGAGACCCAGTTTCCATCCCTGGGTCAGGAAGATACCCTGGAGAAGGAAATGGTGACCGACTCCAGTGTTCTTGCCTGGGAAATCGCATGGACAGAGAAGCCTGGTGGGCTACAGTCCATGAGGTTGCAAAGAGTCAGACACAACTGAGCGACTAGCAATTTCACTTTCACTTTTCCCCATTGGTAACCATAAGTTTCTTTTCTATGTCTGTGGGTCTATTTCTGTTTTGTAAATGAGTTCATTTTTACCTACTTTTTTTAGATTCCACTTGTAAGCTGTATCATACAATATTTGTCTTTCTCTGCCTTATTCCATTAGTGTATTAATCTCTAGGTCCAAACATTTTATTGAAAATGACATTATTTCATTCTTTTTGTGGCTGAGTAATACTCCATTGTGTATATATACACACATACTATATCTCTATCTATTCACCTGTTGATGAATATTTAGGATGCTTCCATATCTTGAGTATTGTAAATAGTGCCAAGAAGAACATTGAGGTCCATGTATCTTTTAGAATTATAGTTTTGTCTAATTTTATGCCTACAAGTGGGATTGCGAGATCATACGGTAACTCTATTTTTAGTTTCTTAAAAAGCCTCCATACTCTTCTCCTAATAGCTGTGCCAGTTTTTATTCCTACCAGCAGTGTAGGAGGGTTCCTTTTTCTCCACACTGTCTCCAGCATTTATTACTTGTAGACTTTTTAATGATGCTTCTTCTGACCAGTGTGAGGTGATACCTCACTATAGTTTTGGCTTGCATTCCTCTGATAATTAGTGTTGTTGCCAAACTTTTCCTGTGCTTGTTGGCCATCTGCATGTCTTCCTTGGAGAGAAGTCCTCCTAGGTCTTCTACTGACTGGATAGTTATTTCAAGATTTTATAAGTATAGAAATAAATAGGTCCATATATAGAAAACCTCTTTATGAAGTACACTACCTAGAATTTGGCAATACTTAAACATAAAATCTGGAAATATATGGTTCTGATTAATCAGAAAGAGCTATGGAATACGTGTGTCCAGGATGGTTTCACTTGAGACCATCAGAGTGTTTATTTTATGGACAAGTACTATTTCATCTTAGCAAACCACCATGATAGCCATGGTGGAGCAATTTTTTTTTTCTTAGTCGAAGGGTCTCTTCATACAATCTTACCTCCAGGCTGGGGAGGCATAAGAACAGGAGTGTGTGTGTGTGTGTGTGTGTGTGTGTGTGTGTGTGTGTAGGGGTTGTCCTGAAGGCTGTTGGGAATTTCTATTCTTGCTTTAGACCTAAAGTGCAAATCCATGAGACTGCGGACCATTGGCCACTAGGAGGCGCTGTGGGCCCATGGGAAGCAGGCTGCCTGGGAGGGTTGAAGAGGCACCCAAGAGAGGGGAGCTTAAGGGAACCTTGACCAAATGCCTGTGTCAGGGAGCAGGTTTGAGTTCCCCTAGTGCTTCCAGGACACAAGGAACCAGCGCAGACTACTCACTGCCCAGGGGAGTGGGGACGTCCCTGGGGCTTCAGGATGTACTCAGGGGGACCCTGCACCAGAAGTGGAGGGTGAGGGGTTCGGGTGGCTGGTTGGGCTCGGTGATGAGTGTCAGGAAGGAACAGAGAGAGGAGAACAAGTCATATTGTGGACAAATGGAGACATGGGGAGGGTGCACACTTCACAACCACCCTTTGCTGAGCAGCTGTGCGGGACAGGGAAGGGCATAGGGGAGCCAGCTCTGGGTCCTGCCAAGGGGTCCCGGGGACAAGGGCAGTCTGCAGAGACACAGAGCAGTGAAGTCATAGGCAAATGCTCCAATCAGGGAAACGGAGGGTCAGCACTTTACACCACTCACCCCAGGAGCCCCGCCCCCAGCCAGCAGCAGTCTTGGGTTCCTGATGCTGCCATGGGCTCCAGGTTCCTCTGCTGTGTGACTCTCTGCCTCCTGGGAACAGGTGAGTCGTGGACACAGTGTGGGAGCTTCTGAGATGTCTTTGCCCCCCTGAGATACAAGCCTGGCGATGAGGGCGGCAGCAGGAGGCTTCCCCCTGCTCTGCCCTCAGCTTCCTTGTCTCCTCCCAACAGGCCTGGTGGATTCTGAAGTCATCCAGACCCCCAAGTACCTGATCAAATCAAGAAAGCAGCAAGTGACTCTGAGATGTTCCCCTGAATCTGGACACCGCTCTGTGTCCTGGTACCAACAGGCCCTGGGCCAGGGCCCCCAGTTCCTGATTCAGTATTACCGCGGACAAGTTAGTGGAAAAGAAAACATGCCAGATCGATTCTCAGCAAAACAATTTAGTGACTTTCGCTCTGAGCTGAATTTGAGCTCCTTGGAGCTGACGGACTCCGCTCTATATCTCTGTGCCAGCAGCCAAGACACAGCCCTGCATGATCAGGTGCCTCTGGTACAAAAACACTCCTGCCCCAGCTCAGGAAGAGGCCTTGAGGGTGTTGGCTGCCAGCCAGCCAGGCCCAGACTCTGGTAGAGTGGACAGATTTTCCCAGACATTCTTTCTTTGCTGTGTTTTAATGCTCACGAAGATCATGCAAGATAAGTATTATTTTAATTGTTTATACACCTGAGGGGAACTGACTTGCCCAGATCTCATACTTCATTACTGTCAGACAAGGAATCAGACTCAAGTCTGTCCTCAACACCTATGACCCTTGCCCCCCTTAGAATTATGCCCCCATAGAACAAACATATGTATACATGTTTTAAAGGAGTAGGCTTACATAGTTGTTAAGGCTGATAAGTCCCCAAACCGGATACTTGGCTGGTGATACTAGAGACCCAGGGAGATCTGAGTTTTAGTTCAAAAGCTGAAGAACTAATGGTCCAGTTTGAAGGCCATCACCTGGACAATTATCTCTTACTGGGGGAGGATCAGTCTCTCTGTTCTATTCATGTCTTCACTGGTTGGATGATGCCCACCAACACTATGAAAATTCATCTGTTTACAATGTTACAATGTTAATCTAATCTCATATTAAAGTCTACCTGTTTACATGTTAATCTCTTCCAACAACACCCTCATATAACACCCAGAATAATGTTTAATTAAATACCTGCGGCATAGTCAAGGTGACACAATATAATAGCATATTCCACTGCTGTATAAGTACTTAACAAGCATGAAGTCCCTGGCACATAACAGCACTCTGGACTTCTTGATTCCCTTTGCTAAACTCTGACAGCCTCTTTTACCATTTCCTAGGTGCAAAGGTAGAAATGGACATGTTACCTTGAAATCCTATAGTTGAGGGTATCAGCAGTCACAGGAAAAAATTATTTATGCCTGATGATTCATCACATGAAATTAACAAGAGTGTATAATATATATGCCTCCTCAGATTATTTTAAAATGTGAATTATATGTGTGTGCTCAGTTGTATCTGACTGTTTGTGACCCTATGCACTGTAGCCTGCCAGGCTCCGCATCTATGGGATTCCCCAGGCAAAATACTGCAGTGGGTTTCCATTTCTGTCTGCAGGAGATCTTCCTGACCCAGGGATCAAATCCACATCTCCTGCAATGGCAGGTGGATTCTTTATCACTGTGCCACTTGGGAAGCCCTATAGTTAACCTTTAACCCATGTAGGCTTTAGGGTCCCTGAGACATCCACAACGTGGTAGTCAAAACTTTGTATATAACTTCACATTCGACTGTCTGTGGGATTCCAGGTCTACAGATTCAGCCAGTCAAATTGGGCAGTACCTTCAGTTCAGTACAGTCACTCAGTTGTGTCCGACTTCTGAGACCCCATGGACTGCAGCATGCCAGGCTTCCCTGTCCATCACCAATTCCTGGAGCTTGCTCAAACTCAAGTCCATGGAATCAGTGATGCCATCCAACCATCTCATCCTCTGTCGTCCCCTTCTCCTCCTGCCTTCAATCTTTCCTAGCATCAGGATCTTTTCCAATGAGTCAGTTCTTCACATCTGGTGGCTAAAGTATTGGAGTTTCAACTTCAGTCCTTCCAATGAATATTTAGGACTGATTTCCTTTAGGATTGACTCATTTGATCTCCTTGCTGTCCAAGGGACTCTCAAGAGTCTTCTCCAACACCACAGTTCAAAAGCATCAATTCTTCAGCACTCAGCTGTCTTTATGGTCCAACTCTCACATCCATACATGAGTAATGGAAAAAACATAGCTTTGACTAGATGGATCTTGGTTGGCAAAGTGATGTCCCTACTTTTTAATATGCTGTCTAGGTTTGTCACTGCTTTTCTTCCAAGGAGCAAGAGTCTTTTAATTTCCCTTAGTAAGTATATATTAAAACATCCACACATAAATGGACCCACTCAGTTCAAACCTGTGTTGTTCAAAATTCAGCTGTAAATACCATAAACATCACACACTGTATAATGGACAGATCTGTGGTTTCAATCAACATATATGCATGTGTCATGCAACATTCACCTTATTACAATAAAGAACATTTCCATCACCAGAAAGTTTCTTCAGGTCCCTTTCCCATGCCTCCCTCCTTCCCTGACTACCAACAATATGATATCTGTTGCTAGAGATGGAGAAGGCAATGGCACCCCACTCCAGTACTCTTGCCTGGAAAACCCCATGGATGGAGGAGCCTGGTAGGCTACAGTCCATGGGGTCGCTAAGAGTCGGACACGACTGAGGGACTTCACTTCCACTTTTCCCTTTCATGCATTGGAGAAGGAAATGGCAACCCACTCCAGTATTCTTGCCTGGAGAATCCCAGGGATGGCAGAGCCTGGTGGGCTGCTGTCTATGGGGTCGCACAGAGTCAGACACGACTGAAGCGACTTAGCAGCAGCAGTTGCTAGAGATGTGTTTTACTCAAGCATCTTTTTACTGTAAATATAAGCTCTATACCCATTAAAACAATTCCCTTTTAGGCAAGCATAAAATATTGAAGAAAGTTAGGTGCTCCTGGAAAGACTTATGGTTAAAGAAGTGCTTGGAACCATGTGAGCACCACATCCATGTCAGGGACTATCCTATCTGGAGATGGATGGATTGATAAAACGACCATTAAAAGGTCATGCCAGCTGCTACAAGCTGTTTTTGTAAAGTTTGTTTACTCACTTTCATAAGTTTGTTCTCATGAACCCATTGCCTGAAATCACTTGATAATGATATTTTGACAAGAAGTCATCACTTCTCAGGAAATGATGTTGAGATTCCATGAGACACACACGTAGCTCAGTTTCACGCTCACTCAGTGCATTCTCCCCTGGCAAGACCGTGGGCACTAGCAGTGTTGGTGAGAGACCGTTCCATGTTGAGACACGGGTATTCCATGCTTCGACCATAAGTATCCAAGACACAGGCCTTGAGCTGGAAAGCCACTCTTTCTCTTCCAGCGTGGCCTGGGCATGAGTCTCCTGTGTTGTGTGCCCTGCTGTCTTCTGGAAGAAAGAAGTTCTGAGCATAGAAGTGGAAGCACTCGTGGGCTTGCCAGACCCCAGTTCAAATCTTGCTGCTGTGGTTATAAATTCAGACTCTTGCTGCTTCTGACTTTAGTTTCTGTGCCTTTCTGTCCCAGGTGCCAGGAATGCAGCATTACCCAGACTCCAGACATGTGGTTGGGATCAAGGAAAATCAGAAGGTCATCACAGGTCCGAAACCATGTAGCCAAGAACCAGCTACATAATTTGCAGGGCCCATGTTTCAACTGTTGCTGAGTGTTTGAACATCACAACAGCAGAGCATTACATCAAGTACGGGGTCCTTCAAAGTGGGGGGTTATGTGTAACAGGATAGTTTGGGGCTCTGTGATATCTATTAATTAAGATCAGGCATGCTACATAAGGGCTTCCCTAGTGGCTCAGATGGTAGAGTCTGCCTGCAATGCAGGAGACCCAGGTTCGATCCCTGGGTCAGGAAGATCTCTTGGAAAAGGAAATGGCAATCCACTACACTATTCTTGTTTGGAAAATCCCATGGACAGAGGAGCCTGGGGGGCTAGATCTAGTCCATGGGGTTGCAGAGTCAGACACGACTGAGCAACTAACACTTTCACTTTCGTTTATGCTACTTAAGGAGTTACTTCCATAGAATGGAAATAAAAGGGGAGCAGTTTTCATTTGCCCTGAGTTGCTACCACAGTCCCTTCCGCATCTGTATTCCTTTGTGCTCCCATGTCATCCACGGTGCTGAGCAACCATCTACTCTCCTCAAAGAAAGGTGGGTTACAGGTGAGCTGCTCCCCCCATTCAGACACGGGAAGCATGTGCTCCGGTGAACATGAAGGAGCTGTGGCCGCATGCGGCAGGTGCCCAGTCTATCAGCAAATTGGTAAGAAATAGACCCAAATGATACCTCAAATGTTGATGAGCCTGCTCCAAGGTTGGGGAACCAGATACCAGAAGAATCAGATGTAAGAAAAAAAAATACAGTTGCAGTCAACTGAACAAAGTAGAAATGAACAGTTGAAGGCATAGGTGGGACGCAAGAGTCATAAAGGGGAGCAGCAGGCTATAAAGATTTTTCCTCAAGAATCAAAACTAAGAAATCACATTACATATGTAAAGTGGAGAGCTAGTGGGAAGCTGCTGTACTGCACAGGGAGCTCAGCTCTTTGCTCTCTGAGGACCTAGAGGGGTCAAGTGCGGGGGTCGAAGGGAGGGAAGTTCAAGAGGGAGGGGATATATGCATACTAATAAAGCTGATTCACGTGGTGTACAGCAGAAACCAACACATTTTGTAAAGCAATTATACTCCAATTAAAAATAACTGTAAAAAGGTTACATCAGTTCAGTTCAGTTGCTCAGTCATGTTCGACTCTTTGTGACCCCATGAATCGCAGCTCGCCAGGCCTCCCTGTCCATCACCAACTCCCGGAGTTTACCCAAACCCATGTCCATCGAGTCAGTGATGCCATTCAACTATCTCATCCTCTGTCGGCCCCTCCTCCTCCTGTCCCCAATCCTTCCCAGCATTAGGGTCTTTTCCAATGAGTCAACTCTTCGCATGAGGTGGCCAAAGTATTGGAGTTTCAGCTTCAACATCAGTCCTTCCAATGAACACCCAGGACTGATCTCCTTTAGGATGGACTGGTTGGATCTCCTTGCATTCAAGGGAATCTGAGGAGTCTTCTCCAACACCACAGTTCAAAAGCATCAATTCTGCGGTGCTCAGCTTTCTTCACCATCCAACTCTCACATCCATACATGACCACTGGAAAAACCATAGCATTGACTAGACGGACCTTTGTTGGCAAAATAATGTCTCTGCTTTTAAATATGCTGTCTAGCTTGGTCATAACCTTCCTTCCAAGGAGTAAGCGTCTTTTAATTTCATGGCTGCAATCACCATCAGCAGTGATTTTGCTACATAAATATGTGGATAAATAAAACGAATGTAAGTTTAATGAAGAATTATCTCTGGAACAAAGTATACATAAAGTTGTAAACAGTTTACAGCTTACAACAAATTGTAAGGCTCATGTCCATTGTGCTGGATGGGTCTCCCTGTTGTGAACTGTTGACTTAGGTTCATTTTTGATGTGAGCCTCTGGGGGAAGGGGCGTGGCCCCCTGAGTGATAGGTTGGCTCTGGGGCCTGGCAGGGACAGTGACATCTCAGAAGGACTCCCTGGAGAGCCCCTCTCCCCTCTCATCCACACTCAGACCAGAGCGCCCTCTGCCTGCCCCGCCCCCGCCATGAGCCCCTGTCTCCTGGGCTGTGTGGTCTTCTGTCTCCTGCAGGCAGGTGAGTCCTGGGGGCAGGGTGCCCTGCAGGGTGCCAGCACCAAGCCTGTCCGTGTGACTGCAGCCTGAGTCCTCCTTCTCCACAGGGGCGGTCCATGCTGGTGTCACTCAGGACCCCAGATTCCAGGTCGTGAGGACAGGACAGAGCGCGACACTGAAATGTACTCAGGATATGAACCATGATTATATGTACTGGTACCGGCAAGACCTGGGACACGGGCTGAGGCTGATTTATTACTCAAATGCCCCTCCCACCACGGGCAAGGGAGATGTGCCAGACGGGCACCGAGTCTCCAGATCAAGCACAAAGGACTTCCCTCTCACGCTGGAGTCCGCCAACCGCTCCCAGACATCTGTGTGCTTCTGCGCCAGCAATTACTGCACGGCCCTGCACAGCCACCTGCTCTCTGTGCAAAAAGGCAAGGCAGCCCCTTGCTTGTAGGATCCTAGCACCAGGAGCCTCAGGGCTTTGCTGCCACGTGCCTGCAGTGTGACCCTGAGTGTGTGGTCTGTACAGGCCCAGACCCCACTCCAGACCTTGTGGCCATGTGTCCACCATCCATCGCTGTCTTTTCTCTGTATCCTCCCTGTGAACCAGGAGTTTCCCTAGCTCTGACTCCGAGTTATCACCTGAGCCTGAGACCTCCAGGAGGGAAGGTTGTTGGTAAATTAGGTAAAAATAGGCCCTCCTGTCTCACCCCAGGCAGCTCATTGCTGTCTCTCTGGAGGTTCTCCCCCAACCTGGCTCTCTTTTGCCCTCATCTCTTGCCGCCCTTTCCTGGGCGGGTAAGACATTCGTCTCCCCACCTCCCTGGCATCAGCCTCCTGGCCCACTCCATCACAGCCACACTGTTCCTCCCTCATCTGGGTTATGAAAGTGAAACTGAAAGTCACTCAGTTGTGGCCCACTGTTTGTGACCCCCATGGACTGTATAGTGCCTGGAATTCTCCAGGCCAGAATACTGCAGTGGGCAGCCTTTCCCTTCTCCAGGGTATCTTCCCAACTCAGGGATCGAACCCAGGTCTCCCACATTGCAGGTGGATTCTTTACCAGCTGAGCCACCAGTGAAGCCCAGGAATATTGGAGTGGGTAGCGTATCCCTTCTGCAGTGGATCTTCCCAACCCAGGGATCGAACCGGGGTGTCCTGCATTGCAGGCAGATTCTTTAGAAACTGAGCTATGGTCACGTCCCTTCCCAAATCACAAGGTAGCTTTTAAAGCGGCCTGTCCAGGTGGTCTGCTTTGAGCAAGCTGTCTGAGTCATCAAAGAGAAACCCACTTCAGTTACTTATCAATCGTCCCAAACTTCATGTGAGTCCATTGAAGGAGGACAGACTGTCTTTTTGTGTTCATCTTCCCGCCCCTGACTTTCTCAGCATCTCAACCAACCTCGGCCAGGTTGGCCCACCTCCCTCATCAAAATCTTCTCAAAGTCACAATACATCCTCCTTTGCGTCATTATATCAAGATATTATAAGTGCAGAAATAAATGAGTACGTATATACAAAACCTCTGTATAAAATGCCCTACCTAGAATTTGGTAATGCTTAATTTCAATAGGAGATCTGGAAATATATGCATCTGATTAATCAGAAGTAGTCATGGAATACGTGTTTCCAGGAGGATTCCCTTGAGGTCTTCAGAGTATTTTATGGTCATGTATTTTCATCTTAGCTAATTACTGTCATTGTAGTGGTACAATAATTACTCCCTTCTTAGTAAAAATGTCAGATCATACAGTCTTTTACCTCCAGAGGATAAGCGTGAATTTGAGGATCAACCCTAAGTCTGTCAGCCTGGAAAGGCAGGGGTGTGTATTTGTGTGTCTGTGTGTGTGTCTGTGTGTAGAGGGATTGCAGCCAGGGTTGTGGGGAATATCTGTTCTTCTCATTTATTTTTAATTGTGTCTTTTAGTGAGAGCTTCGAGAACACAGCTAGTTAAAGCACAGCACAGAAAGCCTGTAAGTTTAAATTCCTTCAGACTTTATTAGAATCACAAGGAGGCTGCTGCTCAAAAGCTTGTTCCCTTTAAGACCACCTTTGATCTTTAGAGTATACTTTGGACAAAGCAGGGGAGGGGAAATGTCTAGAGCCCAACAAATTTCTCATTAGCCCAACTTTCTCACCAGCTTATTTCCATTTTACAGCCATAGAAAGCTTAAAGGTGTTCCATGACACATTCATCATCTCTTGAGGCCTAAGGCCCAGAACACTCTATAGGAGTTATCACAAAAGGAGCGCTTAAGGAATGTACTTATCAGATTAGGAGTAAGAGTTGGTCCAGTAGTTTCTCTGCCATGCCTCTCTCAACATGCACTTCTGAGTAGTATTCTTCCACGCACAACAGGAGCAGGATGGGCAAGAATGAAATGCAAGAGTGCTGAATAGGCTAGTCTGTTACATCCCGCGCAAACTTCAAGGAATCACCCCCACCAGCCTACCCAAGAGCAACTAAAGAGGCCATCATCAACTCTAGATTATTTGAACAAATGTTAATTAACACACCCTTTTCCAAATGGCTTCTTTCTTTAAAGGAATGAATTTTGAAGAGAAAAAAAAAACATGGGGCAGATACGTAGAGAATAGAAAATAAGTGCAAATGTAAGCTGTTTTGCTAATTGTTTTATAACCACAACAAACCAATACAGAGAATGCCCTATACAAATAAAGGTTCAAAGATGGAGGTGTTTCCCTTAGTTAGGGCTGAAGACTTCAGTCTCTGGTATTTGGAATTTAGGCTGCAGTCCTGGATGGATCACTGGGTGTGTGGCACAGTTCATGCTTTTAATCAGATTTGAACAGTAGACTGGACACTTCGCCCAGGCCTTGGTTTCACGTGTCACATAACTACCGAAACTCCTCCCCACAATGCAGTGCCAGGTGGGTTGTACTTCTTGTCAAACTCCTCCTTGATACGGGCTATGATGTCCTTCTCTATATTATGCTTCTCCAATGCCTGAGTAGCACAGTCCACCAAGTCCCGCTGTGTCTCCTCCGACACATCGGCATTCTTGATCACAGCCTTTCTGTCACAGGTAGTCATCAAGGAGCAGGGGTTGGCCTTGGTCTCCTGGGGAAGGCGCTGGCCAGGCTCACATTTGCATAGAGAGGCAGTCACTACCAAAGCCATGCTGCTGCCGCTGCCGCTAAGTTGCTTCAGTCATCTCTGACTCGGTGTGACCCCATAGACGGCAGGCCACTAGGCTCCCCAGTCTCTGGGATTCTCCAGGCAAGAGTACTGGAGTGGGTGGTCATTGCCTGAATTTCTGTTCTTGATTTAGACAGAAGGCACAGATCCAAGAGACCATTGACCACTAGGAGGCACTGTGGGCTCATGGTAAGCAGGATGTGCTGGGAGGGGTTGAGAGTCACCCTAGAGAGGGCAGCTTAGGGGAACCTTGGCTACTTGTCTGGATCAGAAAGCAGGTTTGAGTTCCCTGAGTGGTCAAGACACATGGACCCCGTACAGACTCCTCACTGCCAGGAGAGTGGGCACATGCCTGGTGACTCAGGATGTGCCCAGGAGGTCATGTCCTAGAGCAACATGGGGAGTGGAGGCTGAGGGGATTAGCGTAGCTGGTAAGGGCTGGGTGATCAGTGCCAGGCAAGGACAGGAAGAGAAGATAAAACCGTGTTATGGGCATATGGGGACATGGGGACAGTGTTCACTTGACACCCACCCTTTGCTGAGTGGCTGTGCAGGACAGGGAAGGGCATAGAGGAGCCCACCATGGATCTTAGCAAGGGGTCCAAGCAAGGGTCCATTGGACAAGGGCAGCCTGCATAGACACAGAGCAGTGACGTCATAGGCAAATGCTCCAATCAGGGAAGCAGGAGGGTAAGCACTTTACATCACTCACCCCAGGAGCACCCCCCTCCAGCCAGCTGTGGTCTCGGGTTCCTGATGCTGCCATGGGCACCAGCCTCCTCTGCTGTGTGACTCTCTGCCTCCTGGGAGCAGGTGAGTCCTGGACACAGTGTGGGAGCCTCTAAGATGTCTTTGCTTCCCCGAGATACAAGCCTGGTGATGAGGGCTGCAGCAGTAGGCTTCCCCTGCGCTCTGCCCTCAGCTTCCTTGTCTCCTCTCAACAGGCCTGGTGGATTCTGAAGTCATCCAGACCCCCAAATACCTGATCAAATCAAGAAAGCAGCAAGCGACTCTGAGTTGTTCCCCTGACTCTGGACACCTCTCCGTGTACTGGTACCAACAGGCCCTGGGCCAGGGCCCCCAGTTCCTAGTTCAGTATTACAATGAGGAAGTGAGGGGAGAGGCACACCTCCCGAATCGATTCTCAGGAAAACAGTTCAGTGACTCTCGCTCTGAGCTGAACTTGAGCTCCTTGGCGCTGACGGACTCAGCCGTGTATCTCTGTGCCAGCAGCCAAGACACAGCCCTGCATGATCATGTGCCTCTGGGACAAAAACACTCCTGCCCCAGCTCAGGAAGTGGTTGCCAGTGTGTCAGCTGCCAGTCAGTGAGACAGACCCAGGCTCAGGTAGAACTGATAGACTTTCCCAGACATTCTTTCCTTGGTACGTTTTAATGTTCACAAAGATCATGCAAGATAAAGATTATTTTAACTGTTTATACATCTGGTGGGAGGTGACTTGCCCAGGTCTCGTATCTCCTAACTGTCAGACAAGGAATGAGAATCAAGTCTGTCCTCAACACCTGCGTTCCCTGTTCCCCGTCTTTTAAAGGAGTTCGCTCACATGGCTGTTGCAGCTGACAAGTCCAAATCTGCAGGCTGGACTGGTGATACTAGAGGTTCAGGGAGAGCTGATGTTTAAATTCAAAGGCCCAAGAACTGATGGTCCAGTTTGAAGGCCACCAGCTGAATGGTTCTCTCTTACCTGGGAGAGGATCAGTCTTTTCGTTCTCTTCATATCTTTACTGGTTGAATGAGGCCCACTAAGACTGTGGAATGCAAGGTCATCTGTTTGCTCATTAAAATGTTAATCTAATCTAATGTTAAAATCTACCTATTTATATGTTAACCGCTTCCAAAAACACCCTCACTTAACACCCAGAATAAAGTTTAATTAAATGCCTGTGCCACAGTCAAGGTGACACATTCAATTAGCCATCACACCATTTTCCTGGGTCGCATAAATGTTTAATAAGCATGAAGTTCCTGGCATATAACAAGACTCTGGATTTCTCGATTCCCTTTGCTAACTTCTGACAGCCTCTTCTACCATTTCCTAGGTGCAAAGGTAGAGATGGACATGTTTTGCCTTGAAATCCTTTAATTGAGGATGTCGGAAGTCAAGGGAATGGAAGATTATGCCTAATGATTCATTACATGAAATTTAAAAGAGCATGTAACATACATCTCACCTGAGATATTTCTAAATCAATTTTATTGATATTTGAACTGTATTTTACCTGTAAACAATGTAGGTTTTAGGGTCCCTGAGCCTCCTGCAGTTTTATAGTCTGGGGGCTTCCCTGACATCTCAGTCGGTAAAGAATCTGGCTGCAATGCAGGAGACCCCGGTTCGATTCCTGGGTCGGGAAGATCTGCTGCAGAAGGAAGAAGCTACCCACTCCAGTGTTCTTGGGCTTCCCCTGTCACTCAGCTGGGAAAGAGTCCGCCTGCAATGCAGGAAACCTGGGTTGGGAAGATCCCCTGGAGAAGGGAAAGTCTACCCACTCCAGTATTCTGGCCTGGAGAATTCCATGGACTGTATAGTCCATGGGATTGCAAAGAGTCGGACACGACTGAGTGACTTTCACTGGCACATTCAATGGTGTATCTGGGATTCCACATCCATGGATTCAACCCATCACAGCTGTTCAGTATCTTAGTATGCATTTATTAAAATATCCACCCGTAAGTGGACCCTCTCAGTTCAAACTTGTGTTGCTCAAGGGTCAGGTGTATATTCACACTGCATAATGAAGACATCTACGGTTTGATCAATATATATGTATATGCTGATAAAACATCTGTCCCATTAAGACAGAGAACATTTTATCACCAGAAATTCCCTCAGGGCCCGTTCCGAGGACGCTCTCCTTCCCTGACAACCAGCAGTATGAGTTCTGTTGCTGTAGATTTGTTTTGCTCATGCATCTTTTTAGTGAAAATTTAATGTCTATACCCATCAAAGCTATTGCTTTTTAGCCTGGAGCTAAATATGTAAGACAAGTAAGTGCTCCTGGAAAGTGTTATAATTAACAAAGTGCTTGAAACCATGTGAGACACCATTTCCGTGTGAGGGACAATCCTTGCTGGGGATTGATGGTTTGATAAAATGACCATCAAAGGTCTCACCAGCTGGGACAGGCTGTTTCTGTAAAATTTATTTACTCAATTTCATAGATATTTTTTTCTATGAACCCTTTTTCTAAAATCATTTGATAATGACTTTTTGTTAATATTCTGTGAGGAACAACATAGCAAGGCTTCAGATTCACACACTGGGTCCTGGGCTGGCCAGACCACCAGCAGTGGTTATTTCAGTCAATGATAATCCCGTGTTGGGAGAAGCGTTCCTATGACTTGATCCCAAGGATTCAGGCCACAGGCCTTGAGCCGGAAAGACCCCTTTCTTCTGGCCTGGCCTGGATATGATCCCCCTCTACTGTGTCCTTCTGTCTCCTGGACCAGAGAAGTTCTGAGCACTTATATGGAGCCACTTGTGGGCTTGCCAGGCCCAGATTCGAGGCTAGTTGTTGTGGTTATGACTTGAGTTTCCTTCATTGTTTCTCACTTTACTTTCAGTTCTTTCTGTCCCAGGACCCAAGAGTGCTTAGTCACCCAGACATTAGACATGTGGTCATGCTAAAGAGAAATCGACCATCAGGAGGTCACGGAAGTTCTAAAACCATGTAACCAGGATCTGGTACATAGTTTGCAGGGTCAATGGTTCAAAGACTATTGAGAATTTGAAGATCCCACAGCAGAGCATTGCTCTAAGTACAGGGTCCTTTTCAGTGAGGGATTTGTGCAACAGGATACAGTCTAGGGCTCTAGGATATCAATTTATTAACGGCAGCCATGCTTCACAAGGAAGTATTCCCATGGAGTGGATGTCTCATATAAAGTCAGAGCATTTTACATCTATCTTGGAGTCTGGCACCTCACCCCGAATCCCTCTCATATATAAGGTTTCTTTGTTCGAAAATGTAATCTGCGTTGAGCAACCAGCTTCTGGCCACAAGGAAGTTCCGCCATAGGGCTGCGGGGGTTCTACTTGCTGCTTCCCCTCCCTGCGCCCTCAGACTCGGGAAGCACATGCTTTGCCGAACATGCAGGCGCTGTACCTGCATTTGGCAGCTGTCCTGTCTGTTAGTGAACTGAGAAGAAACAGAGCCAAACGATTTCTCAAATAGTGATGAGTCTGCCCTGCAGTTAAGGAACCAGACACCAAAGAATCTTCTTGTAGGTGAGAGGACGGGAGCAGGACTGTGGTCAATTGAGCAAAGTAGAAACAACACTTGAGGGAGTATTTGGGATGCATCGGTCATAAAGGGCAGTTGGATGCCCTAAGAATTTCCTCTGAGATTCAAAACTACAGAAATATGTAGACAAATAAGTTAATATACAAATTAAGGAATTACTTCTGGAGTAAAATATGCATAAAGGTGCAAACTACTCTAAGGAGAGGTTACAACACTTTGTAAGAATTACGTCTGTTCAGACCATGTCCAAGCAATCTGTCCAAGCCATCTCCCTGTTCTAAGCTACTGATTTAGGATCAACTTTGATTTGAGCTTCTGGGGGAAGGGGCGTGGCCCACTGAGTGAGAGGTTGGCTCTGGGGCCTGGCAGGGACAGTGACATCTCAGAAGGACTCCCTGGAGAGCCCCTCTCCCCTCTCACCCACACTCAGACCAGAGGGCCCTCCGCCTGCCCCACCCCCGCCATGAGCCCCTGCCTCCTGTGCTGTGTGGTCTTCTGTCTTCTGCAGGCAGGTGAGTCCTGGGGTCAGGGTGCCCTTTGGGGTGCCAGCACCAACCCTGTCCGTGTCACTGCAGCCTGAGTCCTCCTTCTCCACAGGGGCGGTCCATGCTGGTGTCACTCAGGACCCCAGATTCCAGGTCGTGTGGACAGGACAGAACGCGTCACTGAAATGTACTCAGGATCTGGATCATGACTATATGTACTGGTACCGACAAGACCTGGGACACGGGCTGAGGCTGATTCATTATTCATCTTTCACTGACACCACTTACAAAGGAGATGTGCCCAATGGCTACAGCATCTCCAGACCAAGCACAGAGAACTTCCCTCTCACGCTGGAGTCCGCCAACCGCTCCCAGACATCTGTGTACTTCTGCGCCAGCAGTTATGCCACAGCGCTGCATGGCCACCTCCTCTCTGTGCAAAAAGACAGGTGAGACCCTGCAGCCTGGAAGCCAGAGATCCTCTTGCAGGTTCCTAGCACTAGGAGTCTCAGGGTTTTGCAGGTCACATACCTGCAGTTTGACCCTGGGTGTGTGGACTAGGTTAGTCCAATCCTCACTCCAGGGACTCTGAGACATGTGTCCGCCATCCATCTCTGTCTTTTCTCTGCATCCTCCCTGTGAACCAAGAAGATGCTTCTCCAGCTCTGACTCCTAGTCATTGCCTGAGCCTGAGCCTGCAGGTGGGAAGGTTGCTGGTAAATTAGATAAAAACAGATCCCCTTGTCTCACTTCAATCCTTTCCCTCTGGAAGGTTCTCCCCAGCTGGCTCTCAGGTGGTCTCCGCTCTTGCCCACCTTTCTTGGGTGTGTAGGACATTCCTCTCCTCAGCTCCCTGGCCCTCTCTACCACACCCATGCTGCTCCTTCCTCATCTGGGTCATGTCCCTTTCCAAGTCACAGAAAGGCTTTTAAAGTGGCCTCTCCATGTGGTCTTCTTTGAGCAAGCTCTCTGGAGTCACCAAAGAGAAATCAGCTTCAGTTAATTATCAATTATCTGAAACTCACGTGAGTCCATCTGAGGGAGACACTGGCTTTGTGTATTCATCCTCCCGCCCTGACTTCCTCAGCATCTCACCTAACCTCGGCCAGGTTGGCAGCACCTCCCATCAAAAGCTTCTCACAGTCAAAATGTATCCTCCATCGCCATAAGTGCAGAAATATATGAGTTCGTATATATAAAACTTCTTTATAAAATGTATTAACTAGAATTTGGTAATGCTCAATTTATATAGGAAATCTGGAAATACATGCATCTGATTAATCAGAGGTAGGTAAGGAATACAGGTTTCTAGGCAGATTCACGTGGGATCCTCAGAGTGTTTATTTTATGGTCATGTATTTCCATCTTAGCTAACTACCATCATTGGAGTGGTGCAGCAATTCTTTCCTTCTTAGTAAAAACATTGGATCATTGAGTCTTCAACTTTGAGATGCTAAGAGTAGATTTGAAGATCAACCCTAATTCAGCCCATATGGGAAGGCAGTAAAACAGTAGAATGTGTGTGTGTGTGTGTGTGTGTGTGTGTGAGTGTGTATTCAGGTTGTGGGGTTTTTGTACCCTTGCTTTATACAGAGGCTGCAAATCCATGAGACTGTGAACCACTAGCAACTAGGAGGCACTGTGGGCCCATATAACCAGGGTGTGCTGGGAGGGGTTGAGAGTCTCCCAGGAGAGGGCAGCTTTAGGGAACCTTAACTACAAACCTGCATCAGGGAACAGGTTTGAGTTCCCTGAGTGATCCTGGTGCACATGGAGCCAGCACAGACTCCGCAGCGCCAGGGAAGTAGGGACGTGCCTGGAGCTTCAGGTTGTACTCAGGGGTGCCCTGCATGGGAAGTGGAGGGTGAGGGTCTGGTGGCTGCTGAGTGCTTGGTGATGAGTGTCAGGAAGAAGTAGAGACAGGAGAAAAAGTCATACTGTGGACATATGGGGACATGGGACGAGTGCACACTTCATACCCACCCTTTGCTGAAGGGCTGTGCAGGACAGAGAAGGGCATAGGGGAGCCAGCCCTGGGTCCGCCCAGGGGTCCAGTGGACAAGGGCAGCCTGCAGAGACACAGAGCAGTGACATCATAGGCAAATGCTCAAATCAGGGAAGCAGGAGGGTAAGCACTTTACACCACTCACCCCAGGAGACCCGCCCCCAGCCAGCAGCAGTCTTGGGTTCCTGATGCTGCCATGGGCTCCAGGCTTCTCTGCTGTGTGACTCTCTGTCTCCTGGGAGCAGGTGGGTCCTGAAAACTGTGCAGGAGCTTCTGAGGTGTCTTTGCCCCCCTGAGATACAAGCTTGGGGATGAGGGCTCTAGCAGGAGGCTTCCCCCTGCTCTGCCCTCAGCTTCCTTCTGTCTCCTCCCCAACAGACCTGGTGGATTCTGAAGTCACCCAGCCCCCAAATACCTGATCAAATCAAGGAAACAGCAAGTGACGCTGAGATGTTCCCCTGAATCTGGACACTGCTCTGTGTACTGGTACCAACAGACCCTGGTCCAGGGCCCCCAGTTCCTCAATCAATATTACAACCAGGAAGTGATACAAAAGGGAAACATATCAGATCGATTCTCAAGAAAACAGTTCAGTGACTTTCGCTCTGAGCTGAACTTGAGCTCCTTGGAGCTGATGGACTCAGCCGTGTATCTCTGTGCCAGCAGCCAAGACACAGCCCTGCATGATCAGGTGCCTCTGGGACATAAACACTCCTGCCCCAGCTCAGGAAGTGGTGGTGAGCGTGTTGACTGCCTGCCTGTCAGGCCCAGGACCAGCAGAGTGGACAATCTTCCCCAGGTATTCATTTCTTGATATGTTTTAATGCTCACAAAGATCATCCAAGGTAAGTATTATTTTAACTGTTTAGACATCTGAGTGAACATGGATTGCCCAGATCTCATACTTCATAATTGTTATAGCAAGGATTCTGACTCAAGTCTGTTCTCAACACCTGTGGTCCCTTGCCCCATATGGAACTGTCTCCCTACAGAACAAATTAGATATGCATGTGGGTTATGTGTAACAAGATAGAATTTGGGGCTGTATGATATGAATTCTTATTCAACGGATGGCAGCCCTGCTTCACAAGGGAGGAATGTCTCAAATAAAAACAGCATTTTTCACTACCCTGGAGTCTGCAACTCTCTCCATGTCCCCCCTATGTCTGCATTCCTTTGTGCCAATACATCATCCTGTGCTGGGCACCCAGCTTCTCTCCACCCTGAAAGGTGGGTCACAGGCCTGAGGGGGCTCTGCTTGCCACCCCCCCAATATGGGAAGTAGGGCTCCTGTCAACATGAAGGAGCTGTACCGGTGTTTGGCTGGTGGACCGTCTCTTAGTGAATTGATAAGAAGAGATACAAATAATTCCTAATTGTTGATGAGCCTGCCATAAGGTTGGGATCAGATACCTGGAGAAACATGGTAGGTGGAGGGACATTCTCAGGACTGCAGTAAATTAAAGTGAAAATGGACCTTGAAGTCCTATTGGGACACATGAGTCATAAGGTGCAGTAGGAAGCCAGAAGGATTTCCCCAAGACTTAAAAGTCCAGAAATATGCAGATAAATAAAAGTAACACATGTGTTAATGAAAAATTATCTCTGGACTAGAACATACAAAAATTTCATCAGTTTTATAGAAAGGTTACATCAACTTGTAAGGCTTGTGTCTGTTGACCTGGATGGGTATCCCTGTTATGAACTGTTCACTCAGGTTTGATAGCTTATTTTGAACAGTGTCGGATTCATGATCTCCGAAGAAGATATAGCTTTGGGACCAGGGATCAGTCTTGATCATTCAAGAGCTTTTGTGTAGCCGAGTTTTACTAAAGTATAAAAAGGGACAAGGAAGGCTTCTGACATAGACATCAGAAGGGGGAAGAGAGTGCCCCCACTTGCTAGTCTTATCAAGATCTTATATACTTTTATCAGACCTACTCACAACATACACCTTAAATTAACAAGATTAGAACTGACAATAGAAATGTCTTACCAAACCCACTTCCACAATATACATCTCAAGATAACAAGATTAGTCAGAAGGTTATTGTTAACGACAAATATGTTCTCGAGCAAGATACATTCCTATATTGCTATAAACAAAGCAATGTAGAAAGAATGTTTGTCCTTTTCTCTTTGAGAGCCCCAGACCCCTTTGACCTTCTCTAGGGCTCTGGAGCCCTTTATCCTCCTCGGGGATCCTTGACTTCTTATCAGTGTGTCCAGGAATTGACTGTCTCAGGTTCATCTTTGATTTGAGCCTCTGGGGGAAGGGGTGTGGCCCCCTGAGTGACAGGTTGGCTCTGGGGCCTGGCAGGGACAGTGACATCTCTGAAGGACTCCCTGGAGAGACCCTCTCCCCTCTCATCCACACTCACACCAGAGGGCACTCCGCCTGCCCCGCCCCCGCCATGAGCCCCTGCCTCCTGGGCTGTGTGGTCTTCTGTCTCCTGCAGGCAGGTGAGTCCTGGGGGCAGGGTGCCCTTTGGGGTGCCAGCACCAAGCCTGTCGGTGTGACGGCAGCCTGAGTCCTCCTTCTCCACAGGGGCGGTCCATGCTGGTGTCACTCAGGACCCCAGATTCCAGGTCGTGAGGACAGGACAGAGCGGGACACTGAAATGTACTCAGGATCTGAGCTTTAGCTATGTGTACTGGTACCGGCAAGACCTGGGACACGGGCTGAGGCTGACCCATTACTCAGTTATCCCTCCCGCCACACAGAAAGGAAACGTGCCCGATGGGTACAGCGTCTCCCGACCAAGCACAGAGAACTTCCCTCTCACGCTGGAGTCTGCCAGCCACTCCCAGACATCTGTGTACTTCTGTGCCAGCGGTTACTCCACGGCGCTGCACAGCCACGTCCTCTCTGTGCAAAAAGAGAAGGGACACCCTACACCTGGAAGTAGGCGAGCCCCTTGCAGGCTTCTCACACCCGGAACCTTGAAGCCCAGGGCCACATGCCTCCTGAGTTTGCGGTCTCATATCATATCCAGCTACATCTACGTTAAATATAGTGGACGGTTAGTTTTTTCATTTCAAGTTTTATAACTTTAAAATAAACGGGTTAATATGTATAATCTCTGTATATAAACCCATTACCTAGAATTTAGTAATACTTCATTTATATAGAAAATCTAGAAATATGTGGATCTGACTATCAGAGGGATCTACGGAATGCAGTGTCCCAGGCTGTATTCACCTGAGCTCATCAGAGTGTCTGGACTGAAGGTCGTTGTGAGTCCTCCTTAGCACACGACTGTCAGTGCGATTATTTTCTTCTTACTGGAAATGTTGGTTCCTACAGTCTTTCACCTCCAGAGGCTAAGAGGGAATTTGAAGATGAATCTTAAATCAGCCAGGTTGGAAAGACAGTAGAACAAGTGTGTGTTGTGTATGTGTGTGTATGTTCAGGGTGTGGGGTATTTATATTCTTGCTTTAGACAGAAGGCAGGGATCCAAGAGACCCTTGGCCACTAGGAGGCACTGTGGGCTCATGGTAAGCAGGATGTGCTGGGAGGGGTTGAGAGTCACCTTGCAGAGGGCAGCTTAGGGGAACCTTGGCTACATGCCTGCATCAGAAAGCAGGTTTCAGTTCCCTGAGTGGTCCAGACACATGGACCCAGCACAGACTCCTCACTGCCCAGGGGAGTGGGGACATGCCTGCAGCCTCAGGATGTACCCAAGGGGTAGTCTCCTGGAGCAGCATGGGGAGTGGAGGGTGAGGGGATTAGTGTGGCTGGTTAGGGCTGGGTTATGAGTGTCAGGCAGAGACAGGAAGAGAAGAAAAACCATGTTATGGGCATATGGGGACATGGGGACAGTGCTCACGTCACACCCACCCTTTACTGAGGGGCTGTGCAGGACAGGGAAGGGCACAGAGGAGCCCACCATGGGTCCTGCCAAGGGGTCCATTGGATCAGGAAACAGCCTGCAGAGACACAGAGCAGTGACGTCATAGGTAAATGCTCCAATCAGGGAAGCAGGAGGGTCAGCAATTTACACCACTCACCCCAGGAGCCCCGCCCCCAGCCAGCAGTGGTCTGGGGCTCCTGATGCTGCCATGGACACCAGGCTCCACTGCTGTGTGACTCTCTGTCTCCTGGGAGCAGGTGAGTCCTGGACACAGTGTGGGAGCTTCTGAGATGCCTTTGCTTTTGCCATCCCCCAAATGCAAGACTGCCGATGAGGGCTGAAGCAGGAAATTTCCTCAGTCGTCTCCCCTCAACTTCCTTCTGTCTCCTCCCTAGCAGGCCTGGTGGATTCTGAAGTCACCCAGACCCCAAAATTCCTGATCAAATCAAGAAAACAGTGAGTGACACTGAGATGTTCCCCTGATTCTGGACACCGCTTTGTGTACTGGTACCAACAGGCCGTGGGCCAGGGCCCCCAGTTCCTCGTTCAATATTATGATGGGGAAGTGAATGAAAAAGGAAACATAGCTGATCAATTCTCAGGACAACAGTTCAGTGACGCTCGCTGTGAGCTGCGCTTGAGCTCCTTGGAGCTGATGGACTCAGCCCTGTAACTCTGTGCCAGCAGCCAAGACACAGCCCTGCATAATCAGGGGCCTCTGGGATAAAAACACTCCTGCCCCAGCTCAGGAAGTGGTGCCCAGTGTGTCAGCTGTAAGCCTGCCAAGCCCAGTCTCTGATAGAGCGATAGACGTTCCCAGACATTCACTTCTTGATATGTTTTAATACTCACTAAGGTCATCAAGATAAGCATTATTTTACCTGTTTGTATATCTGAGGATCGTGAATTGCCCAGATCTCATACTTCATAAGTGTTACAGGTAGCATTCCGGCTCAAGTCTGTTCGCTACACCTGTGGTCCCTTTATTCATGGAACTGTCCCCATACAGAACAAGTGACATATACGTGTTGGGTTATGTGTAAGAAGATACAGTGTGGGGCTGTATGATATAAATTGTTACTCAGTGAATGGCAGCTGCGCATCACAAGGAGGTATTCGCATGGAAAGAATTTCTCAAATAAAAAAAGAGCCTTTTTCAATTACCCTGGAGTCTACCAACTCTTGCCAAGTCCCTCCTACGTCTGTATTCCCTTGTGACAATATGTTATTTGGCATGGTGGGCAACCAGCTTCTCTCTACCCAGAAAGGTGGGTCACAGGCCTGAGGGCGCTCTGCTTGCTCCCTCCCCTGCACCGACAGGGGAAGCAGGGCCTTCTGTGAACATGAAGGAGCTGTACCTGCGTTTAGCCGGTGGACCGTCTATCAGTGAATTGATTAGAAATAGGCCAAACAATTCCTCAAATGTTGATGAGCCTGCAATGAAATTAGGAACAGATACCTGGAAAAACATGGGAGGTGAAGGGACAATCTCAGGACTGTGGACAGTTATGCAGAAATGGAACCTTGAAGTCCTACAGGGACATGTGAGTCATAAAGTCAACAGGCAACCAGAAGGATTTCCACAAGATTTAAAACTACAGAAATATGCAGAGAAACAAAAGTAATACATGTATTAATGAAGAATTATCTCTGAACTAGAACACACACAGAATTTAATTAGTTTTAGAGAAAGTTTACATCTACTTGTGAGACTTATGTCCATTGATCTGGATGGAGCTCCCTGTTACAAACTCTTCACTTAAGTTCATTTCTGATTTGAGCCTCTGGGGGAAGGGGCGTGGCCCCTGAGTGAAAGGTTGGCTCTGGGGCCTGGCAGGGACAGTGACATCTCAGAAGGACTCCCTGGAGAGCCCCTCTCCCCTCTCATCCACACTCAGACCAGAGGGCCCTCCGCCTGCCCCGCCCCCGCCATGAGCCCCTGCCTCCTGTGCTGTGTGGTCTTCTGTCTCCTGCAGGCAGGTGAGTCCTGAGGGCAGGGTGCCCTTCAGGGTGCCAGCACCAAGCCTGTCCATGTGACTGCAGCCTGAATCCTCCTTCTCCACAGGGGCGGTCCATGCTGGTGTCACTCAGGACCCCAGATTCCAGGTCGTGAGGACAGGACAGAGCGCGACACTGAAATGTACTCAGGATCTGAACCATGATTATATGTACTGGTACCGGCAAGACCTGGGACAGGGGCTGAGGCTGATCCATTACTCAGATGGCCCTTCCACCAAAGAGAAAGAAGATGTGCCCGAGGGCTACAGTGTCTCCAGATCAAACAAAGAGGACTTCCCTCTTACACTGGAGTCCGCCAACCGCTCCCAGACATCTGTGTACTTCTGTGCCAGCAGTTACTCCACGACGCTACATGGCCACCTCCTCTCTGTGCAAAAAGGCAAGGGGCCCCGTGCAGGCTCCTAGCACCGGGAGCCTCAGGGCTTTGCGAGCCATGTGCCTGCAGTGTGACCCTGAGTGTATGGAGGAGGCTGGCCCGAACCTCACTCCCGGGCCTCGGGCCATGTGTCCTCCATCGGTCTCTGTCTTTTCTCTGCATCCTCCTTGTGAACCAGGAAGATGCTTCCTCAGCTCCTACTCCTAGTCATCACAGGAGCCTGAGATCTAGGAGGGAAGGTTGTTGGTAAAGTAGATACATCTAGACACTCTTGTCTCAAGGCCGGTAGCTCATTTCTGTCTTTCTGGAAGGTTCTCCCCCAGCCTGGCTCTCACCTGGTCTAGGCTCGTGCTCACCTTCCCCAGGTGACCAGGACGTTCCTTTCCCCATCTCCCTGCATCAGCTCCCTGGCCCTCTCTACCACAGCCACACTGCTCCTCCCTCATCTGGGTCAGGTCCATTCCCATGTCACCGGGAGGCTTTTCAAGTGGCCACTCCATGGGCTCTGTTTTGAGCAAGATGTATGGAGTCATGAAAAAGGAACAAACTTTAGTTAATCACCTAATCACCCCAAAACTCATGTGAGTCCATCGGAAGGAGGACAGATTGCCTTTGTGTGTCCTCGAAACACATCCCCTGCCCCTCAACATCCTTAGCATCTGACCTAACCTAGGCCAGGTTGGCACCAGCTGGCTCCCTCATCAAAGTCTTCTCAAAGTCAAAATATATCCTGCATTGCCCCCATTATATTAAGATGTTATAAGTGCAGAAATAAATAAGTTCATATTTGTAGAACTTCTTTATGAAAAGTATTATCCAGAATTTGATCATGCTTAATTTAAATACTACCCACTATCTACTGTGAGAGAGGAATTGTCTATTCCCAGGGCAGATTCAGATAAAAAGTGCGTTTATCCCTCTGAACAGATGTTCTGGAATGTGATGTTAATGAAAGGGTGAAAATGGAAGGATGAGGATATTAGTCAGAAAGACATGTATAATATCATTAGGATTCACCACCAGAATAACGAGCAAGCTTGGAAAGAGATTTTGAAATGGGAAGCCCTTCACACTGCCAAGTGTCCTTCTGGTCCATCCCTGGTCCGGTTTGGAGGCAAAGCGAAAGAGTATTCGCCATGGGCAAGAATTCGCTCCTGGATGGGGTACGAGCTGCCTTTCGACAGGCATGACTGGATCAACAACTGTTGCGGGACGAAAGTGAGATACATCATTGACTACTACGACGGTGGTGAGGTCAACCAAGACTACCAGTTCACCATCCTGGACGTGCGGCCCGCTTTGGATTCGCTCTCGGCCGAATGGGACCGGATGAAGGTGGCCTGGTGGCGCTGGACTTCCTAACCACCGCTTTGTCAGAGATGAGAAAATAGAAACGATTTTTTTTTTCAGAGAAGTACATTAAACTATTTTCCCCAAACTGAATTGCGCTCCTGAGGTAACAGGGATGGATGTCCAGGAGGGTCGTCCTACCTTCCATGTTACTTAGCAAAGGATACGCAGCACGTGCTCTTCTGAGTTCCGTTTGTACCTTGCAATTGATGGCACATCATTTTAAATTCGGAGAAGGCAATGGCACCCCACTCCAGTACTCTTGCCTGGAAAATCCCATGGACAGAGGAACCTGGTAGGCTGCAGTCCATGGGGTCGCTAAGAGTCGGACACGACGGAGCGACTTAGCAGTGATTTAAATACAAAATCTGGAAATATATGCATCTGATTAATCAGAAGTAGTTATGGAATCCATGTTTGTAGGCAGATTCACTTGAGATCCTCAGGGTATTTATTTGATGATCATATATTTCCATCTTAGCTAACTACTTTCATTCTAGTGGTACTGCAATTATTTCTTTCTTAGTAAAAAGTTTGGATCATACAGTCTTCTGCCTGCAGAGGCTGAGTGGATTTGAAGATCAACCCTAATCAGCCGGGTGAGGAAGGTAGTAGAACAGGTGTGTGGTGTGTGTGTGTGTGTGTGTTCAGGTTGTTCGAATTTTGTACCCTTGCTTTAAACAGATAGGAGTTCCCTCATGGCTCAGATGAGAAAGCATCTGCCTCCAGAGTGGGAGACTTGGGTTTAATCCCTGGATTGGGAAGATCCTCTGGTGAAGGAAATGGCAACCCACTCCAGTACTCTTGCCTGGATAATCCCATGGACAAAGGAGCCAGGTATGCTACAGCTCATGTGGTTGCAAAGAGTAGGACAAGACTGAGCAACTAAACTTTCTTTCTTTCTTATAAACAAATGCTGCAAATCCATGAGACCCTTGACTTTTGCCACTTGGAGGCACTGTTGCATAATAAGCATGGTGTGCTGGGAGGGTATGAGAGTCACCCTAGGGAGGGCAGCTTAAGAGAACCTTGTCTATAGCATGCCTGCATCAGGGAGTAGGTCTGAGTGCCCTGAGTGGTCCAGGGACACATGGAGCCCGCACAGACGCCTCACTGTGCAGGGAAATGGGGATGTGCCTGAAACCACGGGATGAACATAGGGGGTTGTATCCTGCCTCAGCATGGGAGGTGGAGGTGAAGGGCTTGGGGTGGCTGGTGAAGTCTGGGTGATGAGTGTCAGGTAGGGTCAAGCAGAGGAGAACAAGGCATGTTGTGTGCACATGGGACAAGGGGATAAATCTCGCCTCACATCCAGTCTTGCTGAGGGGCTGTCAGGACAGGGAAAGGCATAGAGGAGCCAGCCCTGGGTATTGGCAAGGGGTCCAGTGGACAAGGGCAGCCTGATAGACACAGAGCAGTGATGTCATAGGCAAATGCCCCTATCAGGGAAGCAGGAGGGTCAACATTTTACACTACTCACCCCAGGAGCCCCGCCCCCAGCCAGCAGCAGTCCTCAGGTCCTGATACTGCCATGGGTTCCAGGCTCCTCTGCTGTGTGACTCTCTGCCTCCTGGGAGTAGGTGAGTCCTGGACACAGTGTGGGAGCTTCTGAGATGCCTTTGCTTTTGCCATCCCCAAGACGCAAGACTGCCGGTGAGGGCTGCAGCAGGAGGCCTCCCCTGTTCGCTCCTCTCAACTTCCTTGTCTCTTCCCAACAGGCCTGGTGGATTCTGGAGTCACCCAGATCCCAAAATTCCTGACCAAATCAAGAAAACAGCAAGTGACACTGAGATGTTCCCCTGAATCAGGACACCGCTCTGTGTACTGGTACCAACAGGCCGTGGGCCAGGGTCCCCAGTTCCTCATTCAGTATTATAATGAGAGAGAGTATCAAAAAGGAAACATGTCAGATCGATTCTCAGGAAAACAGTTCAGTGACTCTCGCTCTGAGCTGAACTTGACTTCCTTGGAGCTGAAAGACTCAGCCGTGTATCTCTGTGCCAGCAGCCAAGACACAGCCCTGCATGATCAGGTGCCTCTGGGACAAAAACACTCCTGCCCCAGCTCAGGAAGTGGTGGTGAGCGTGTCGGCTGCCAGACTGCCAACCCCAGTCTCTGGTAGAGTGATAGACTTTCCCAGACATTCATTTCTTGATATGTATTAATGCTCAAAGATCATGCAAAATAAGGATTGTTTTAACTATATATCTGAGGGGACGTGAATTGCCCAGATTGCATACTTCATAACTGTTACAGCTAGGATTGCAGCTCAAGTTTGTTCTCAACACCTGTGTCTCCTTTCCTCATGGAACTGTCTCCATACAGAACAAATTACATATATGTGTTGGGTTATGTGTAACTAGATACAGTTTGAGGCTCTGTGATATGAATTGTTACTCAATGAATGGAAGCCACGCATCACAAGGAGGTATGCCCATGAAAAGAATGTCTCAAATAAAAAAAGAGCATTTTTCACTTACCCTGGTGTGTGCCACGTCTCACCATGTCCCTCCTAAGTCTGCATTCATTCCTTTGTGCCCATACGTCAACGTGTGCTGGGCAACCAGCTTCTCTCCACCCAGAAAGGTGGGTCACAGCCCTGATGGCACTATGCCCGCTCCCTTCCCTCCTACACAAGAAACACGGGCTCCTGTGAACATGAAGGGGCTGTACCTGCATTTGGCCGGTGGAGCATCTGTTAGTAGGTTGATAAGAACAGATCCAAACAATTCCTCAAATGTTGATGAGCCTGCAATGAAATTGGGAGCAGATACCTGGAGAAACAAGGGAGGTGGAGGGACACTCTCAGAACTGCGTCTATTAAAGCAGAAATGGACCTTGAAATCCTATTGGGACACATATCATAAAGGAGAGCAGGAAGCTAGGGGGAAGTTCCCAAGATGCAGAGCTATAGAAATATGTAGACAAATTAAAGCAATATGCATGTTTACGAAGTATTATCTCCAGAATAAAGTATAGATAAAATTGCACACTCTTTACAGAAGGGTTGCAACAAATTATAAAGCTCATGTCCATTGTGGTGGACAGGTCTCCCTGTTGTGAACTGTTGACTTAGGTCCATTTCTGATTTGAGCCTCTGGGGGAAGAGGCGTGGCCCCCTGAGTGACAGGTTGGCTCTGGGGCCTGGCGGGGACAGTGACAGCTCAGAAGGAATCCCTGGAGAGCCCCTCTCCCCTCTCATCCACACTCAGAGTAGAGGGCCCTCCGCCTGCCCTGCCACCGCTACGAGCCCCTGCCTCCTGGGCTGTGTGGTCTTCTGTCTCCTGCAGGCAGGTGAGTCCTGGAGGGCAGGGTGCCCTTCGGGGTGCCAGCACCAAACCTGTCCGTGTGACTGCAGCATCCTTCCTCCTTCTCCACAGGGGTGGTCCATGCTGGTGTCACTCAGGACCCCAGATTCCAGGTCGTGAGGACAGGACAGAGCGCGACACTGAAATGTGCTCAGGCTCTGGGTCATGACCGCATGTACTGGTACCGGCAAGACCTGGGACACGGGCTGAGGCTGCTCCATTACTCAGCTGGTGCTCGTGCCACGGAGAAGGGAGACGTGCCCGAAGGGTACAGCGTCTACAGATCAAACACAGAGAACTTCCCTCCCACGCTGGAGTCTGCCAACCGCTCCCAGACATCTGTGTACTTCTGTGCCAGCAGTTACTTCACTGTGCCACACAGCCACCTCCTGTCTGTGCAAAAAGAGAAGGGAGGCCCTGCAGCCTGGAAATTGGGGAGCCCCTTGCATGCTTCTCACACTCGGAACCTTGGAGCCCAGGGCTACATGACTGCAGTGTGACACTGAGTGTGCAGTCTCATATCACACCCAGCTACATCTACATTAAATATAGTGGACAGTTGCTTCTTTATTTCAAAGTTTTATAACTTTAGAACTAAATGGGTTAATATATATAATCTTTGTATATAAATCTATTTCCTACAATTTAGTAGTACTTAATTTATATATAAAATCTAGAAATATGTGGATCTGATTAATCAGAGGGATCTATGGAATGCAGTGTCCCAGGCTGTATTCACCTGAGCTCATCAGAGTGTCTGGACTGAAGGTCTGTGTGATTCCTCCTTAGCACACTACTGTCAGTGCAGTTATTTTCTTCTTAATGGAAATGTTGGTCCCTACAGTGTTTCACCTCCAGAGGCTAAGAAGGAATTTGAAGATGAATCTTAAGTCAGCCAGGTTGGGAAGACAGTAGAACAAGTGTGTGTTGTGTTTGTGTGTGTGTGTTCAGGGTGTGGGGTATTTACATTCTTGCTTTAGACAGAAGGCACAGATCCATGAGACTGTGGACCACTGGACACTAGGAGGCACTGTGGGCCCACGGTGAGCAGGGGGTCCTGGGAGGGATTGAGACTCATCCTGTGGAGGGCAGATTTAAGCAACCTTGGCTACATGCCTGCACCAGAAAGCAGGTTTGAGTTCCCTGAGTTCCTGAGCTTCCAGGACACATGGAATCAGTAGAGACTCCTCACTGCCCAAAAAAGTGGGGAAGTGCCTGGACCCTCAGGATGTGCCCAGGAGATGGTCTCCTGGAGCTGCAAGGGGAGTGGAGGTGAAGGGGTTGGGGTAGGTGGTGAGGGGTGGGTGATTGTCAGCTGATTGCCTGGTGATTGCCAGCCAGGTGAGTGCCTGGCTGAGTGTCAGGCAGGGGCAGGCAGAGGACAACAAGGCATGTTGTGGGCATATGGGGACAAGGGAATGGTGCACCCTTCACACCCACCCCTTGGTCAGGGACTGTGAAGGGCAGGGAATGGCACAGAGGGCTTGCCTTTGGTCCTGGCAAGGAGTACATTGGACACAGCAGCCTGCAGTGACCTCATAGGCAAATGCTCCAATCAGGGAAACAGGAGGGTGAGCACTTTACACCACTCACTCCAGGAGCCCCTCCCCAGCTAGCAGCAGTCTTGGGTTCCTGATGCTGCCATGGGCTCCAGACTCCTCTGCTGTGTGACTCTCTGCCTCCTGGGAGCATGTGAGTCCTGGACACAGCGCAGGAGCTTCTGAGAAGACTTTGCCTCCCTGAGATAGAAGCCTGGTGATGAGGGCTGCAGCAGGAGGCTTCTGCTATGCTCTGCCCTCAGCTTCCTTCTGTCTCTTCCCCAACAGGACTGGTGGGTTTTCAAGTCACCCAGACTCCCAAATACCTGATCAAATCAGGAAAGCCGCAAGTGACGCTGAGATGTTCCCCTGAATCTGGACACCTCTCCGTGTACTGGTACCAACAGGCCCTGAGCCAGCGCCCCCAGTTCCTCGTTCAGTATTGTAGCCGGGAAGTGAGGGGAGAAGCACATCTTCCGGATTGATTCTAAGGAAAACAGTTTAGTGACTCTCGCTCTAGGCTGAGCTTGATCTCCTTGGAGCTGACGGACTCTGCCGTATATTTCTGTGCCTGAGCCAAGACACAGCCCTGTACAATCAGGTGCCTCTGGGACAAAAACACTCCTCCCCAGCTCAGGAAGTTGATGTGAGGGTATAGACTGCCAGGCAGCCAGGCCCAAGTCCTGGTAGAGCAGACAGCATTTCTCATACATTCATTTATTGATATGTTTTAATGTGTGCAAAGATCATGCAAGATAAATGTAATGTTTTAACTCTTTACACATCTGGCTTGCCCAGATCCCATACTTCATAACTATCAGAGCAAGGAATCAGACTCAAATCTGTCCTTGTCACTGTGGTTCTCGCCCCCATTGAATAATTCTCCCATAGAACAAATATATATACACATATATATATATTCATAAATATATATATATACTTGTTCTAAGGGTTATATAGATGTGTGTGTATACATATATATATATTTGTTCTATGAGATATATATATATATATATATATATATAAATCATTTAAAGGAGTTGACTCACATAGTTGTTAATAGTGATGAGTCTAAGTTCTACAAGCTGGGCTCATGGTGTTAGAGACATAAGGAGAAGTGATGTTTAAGTTCAAAGGCCATTAGGCAGGAAGAAGTGACGGTCTAGTCAAGGCCATCAGCTCGATAATTCCTCCCTACCTAGGAGAAGTTTAGGGTTTTTGTTCTGTTCATATTTTCATCTGATTGGATGAAACCCAGTACATTATGGAAGTTCATCTACCTTACTAATAAAGATGTTCATCTAATCTAATTTTAAAATCTATTGATAACTTTTCACATATTTATCTCTCACCAAGACATTCTCAGAGGGACATTTAGAACAATGTTTAACTAAATACCTCTGGCCTAGTCAAGGTGACACATTAAATTAGTCATCAGAACATCTTCCAGGCTTGATTAAGAATTTAGTAAGCTTGAAATTCCTGGCACATAACAGGACTCTGGATTTCTAGATTCACTTTGCTAATCTCTGACAGCCTCTTCCACCGTTTCTTAGGTGCAAAGATAGAGATGGACAGGTTTTGCCTTCAGCTGAGGCCTTTAGAAATCACAGGAATGAAAATATTTCTGCCTGATGATTTAGTACATGAAATTAGCCAGATCATGTGACATACATCCCTCCTCAGGCATGTTAAAGTCAACTTTATTGATGCATGGATTGTAGTTGACTCTTGAACAATGTGGTGTTGAGGAGCACTGAGTAACCCCCAACCCTGCAGTTAGAGATTTGCGTATAGCTTCACATTCGACAATCTGTATTTGAGGTTCTATATCTGCAGATTCAACCAGCCATGGATCGTGTAGTACTGTAGTATGTATTTATTAAAAAGTAGATCCACACAGTTCAAATCTGTCCTGTTCAAAGGTCAGCTGTAGATGTAATAAACATAACACATTATATAATTGATTGGTTAACAGTTTTGATCAATATATACATTATGTGCCCATGTAATATCCACCCCACTAGGATAGTGAACATTTCCATCACCAGAAAGTTTCTTCATATCACTTTCCTATGCCTCTCTCCATCCTTCATCATAAACAATATGACATCTGTTGCTATAGCTTTGCTTTGCTCAGTCATATTTATAGTGAATATTTAATTTCTCTACCTATGAAAACACCAGGCTTCCCAGGTGGCACTGATGGTAAAGAACCCACTTGCAGTGCAGGAGACAAAAGAGACACGGGTTCCATCCCTGGGTCAGGAAGATGCCCTGGAGAAGGGCATGGCAACCCACTCCATATTCTTGCCTGGAGAATCCACATGGACAGAGGAGCCCGGCAAGCTACAGTCCAGGGGATCACAATGAATCTGACATGACTAAGGTGACTTGGCATGCATGCATGTACCTATTAAAGCAATTCCTCTTTAGAGCACAGCTAAATATGTAAGACAGTTAAGTGTTCCTGGAAAGTGTTATGGTAAAAGAAGTGCTTGAAACAAAAAGAACTTCATATCCTCCTGTGGGAGAATCCTATCTCGAGATGGATGGTTTGATAGAACGACAATCACAATGTCTTACCCCTCGGTACAAGACGTTTTTGTAAACTTATGTATTCACTTTCATATATTTTTTTCTCATGAACCCATTCTTTGAAGTCATTTTTAATGATATCTTGACAAGAAGTCCTCATCTTTTTGTCAAAATTGTTGAGATCCCATGAGACACACACATAGCGAGGTTTTACGTTCACTCAGCATGTGCCCCATTGGCCAGAGCACGGGCAGTAGAATTTTGGTTCTGTAATCAGGAGAAGAGTACTATTTGCTTCAAGCCTAAATATCCAAGCACAGGCTTTGAGCTGGAACTCTCCACTTTCTCTTCTGGCCTGGCACAGGTACAGGTCTCCTGTGTGGGGTGTTCTTCCATCTCTTGGACCAGAGATGTCCCAAGCAGAGATGTGGAACCACTCATGGGCTTGCCCGGCTCCAGTTCAAGACTTGCTGTTGTGGTTACAACATGAGGTTCCTTCTTGCTTCTGGCTTGAGATTCTGCATCTTTGACTCTCAGGTCATAGGAAAGGTTAGTCACCCAAACCCAAGACATGTGGCCATCCTCAGTGGGAACCAGCACATCAGGAGGTCAGGGCAGTCATGCACTCAAAAAAGCTACAAGATTTGCAGGGTCCACAGTTTGACTATTGTTGAGAATTTCTTGTAGGTGGAAGGAAATGCACAGCACTGTGGTCAATTATATAACATAGATACAAACACGTGAGGAGTACTTGTGATGCGTGAGTGATAAAGGGCAGTGTGAAGCCACAAGGGTTCTTTTCATGAGTTTCAAAACTACAGAAATACGTTGTTGTTCAGTTGCAAAGTCCTGTCCAACTCTTTGCGACCCCATGGACTTCAGCATGCCAAGCTTTGCAGCCCTTTACTATCTCCCTTAGCTTCCTCAAACTCATGTCCATCGATTCAGTGATGCCATCCAACAATCTCATCCCCTGTCATCCACTTCTCCTCCTGCCTTCAATCTTTCCCAGCATCAGGGTCTTTTCCAGTGAATCAGTTCTTCGCATCAGGTGGCCAAAGTATTGGAGCTTCAGTTTCAGCAACAGTCCTTCCAATGAATATTCAGGACTGATTTCCTTTAGGATGGACTCGTTGGATCTCCTTGCAGTCCAAGGGATTCTCAAGAGTCTTCTCCAATACCACAGTTCAAAAGCATCAATTCTTCAGCACTCAGCCTTCTTTATGGTCCAACACTCACATTCATACATGACTACCAGAAAAACCATGGTTTTGACTAGACAGACATTTGTTGGCAAAGTAATGTCTCTGCTTTTTAACATGCTGTCTAGGTTGGTCATAGGTTTTCTTCCAAGAAGCAAGTGTCTTTTAATTTTGTTGGTTACAGTCACCATCCCCAGTGACTTTGGAACCCAGAAAAATAAAGTCACTCACTGTTTTCACTGTTTCCCCATCTATTTGCCATGAAGTGATGGGACCGGGTGTCATGATCTTACTTTTCTGAATGTTGAGTTTTAACCCAACTTTTCCACTCTCCTCTTTCACTTTCATCAAGAGACTCTTTAGTTCTTCTTCACTTTCTGCCACAAGGGTGGTGTCATCTGCATATCTGAGGTTATTGATATTTCTCCTGGCAAACTTGATTCCAGCTTGTGCTTCCTCCAGCCCAGCGTTTCTCATGATGTACTCTGCATATAATTTAAATAAGCAGGGTGACAATATACAGCCTTGACATACTCCTTTTCCTATTTGAAATCAGTCTGTTGTTCCATGTCCAGTTCTAACTGTTGCTTCCTGACCTGCATACAGGTTTCTTAAGAGGCAGTTCTGGAGGTCCTGTATTCCAATCTCTTTCAGAATTTTCCACAGTTTATTGTAATCCACACAGTCAAAGGCTTTGGCATAGTCAATTAAGCAGAAATAGATTTTTTTTTGGAACTCTCTTGATTTTTTAATGATTCAGTGGATGTTGGCAATTTGATCTCTGATTCTTCTTCCTTTTCTAAAATCAGCTTGAACATCTGGAAGTTCATGGTGTACATATTGCTGAGGCCTGGCTTAGAGAATTTTGAGCATTACTTACCTAGCGTGTGAGATAAGTCTAATTGCGTGGTAGTTTGATCATTCTTTGCCATTGCCTCTCTTTGGGACTGGAATGAAAACTGACCTTATCCAGTCCTGTGGCCACTGCTGAGTTTTCCCAATTTGCTGACATATTTAGTGCAGCACTCTCACAACATCATCTTTTAGGATTTGAAATAGCTCAACTGGAATTCCATCACTTCCACTAGGTTTGTTTGTAGTGATGCTTCCTAAGGCCCACCTGACTTCACATTCCTGGATGTCTGGCTCTAGGTGAGTGTGAGTGATCACACCGTCTTGATTATTGGGGTCGTGCAGATCTTTTTTGTACAGTTCTTCTGTGTATTCTTGTCACCTCTTCTTAGTATCTTCTGCTTCTGTTAGGTCCATACCATTTCTGTCCTTTATTCAGCCCATCTTTGCATGCAATGTGAAGCATCTTTCAATTTCATGGTTGCAGTCATCATCTGCAGTGATGTTGGAGCCCAAGAAAATAAAGTCTGTCACTATTTCCATTGTTTTTCCATCTGTTTGCCAAGAAGTGATGGGTCTGGATGCCATGATCTTAGTTTTTTGAATATTGAGTTTTAAGCCAGCTTTTTCACTCTCCTTTTTCACCTGCATCAAGAGGCTCTTTAGTTTCTCTTTGCTTTCTGCCATTAGGGTGGTGTCGTCTGCATATGTGAGGTTACTGACATTTCTTCCAGCAATCTTGATTCCGGTTTGAGCTTTATGCAGCCCGACATTTCACATGATCTTCTCTGCATATAAGTTAAATAACAGGTGACAATGTACCACCTTGATGTAGTCCTTTCCCAATTTTGAGCCAGTTTGTTATTGTATAGAAGCATGTAGATAAATCAACATACATAGTAATGAAGAATTATCTCTGGAATATAGCACACTTAAAGTTGTAAACTGTTTACAGAAAGGATACAACCACTCATAAGGTTCATGTCCATTGAGCCGGATGGTTTATTTCTGTTGTGAACTGTTGACTTAGGTTCATTTCTGATTTGAGGCTCTGGGGGAAGGGGCGTGGCCCCTGAGTGAGAGGTTGGCTCTGGGGCCTGGCAGGGACAGTGACAGCTCAGAAGGACTCCCTGGAGAGACCCTCTCCCCTCTCATCCACACTCAGACCAGAGGGCCCTCAGCCTGCCCCACCCAGCCATGAGCCCCTGCCTCCTGGGCTGTGTGGTCTTCTATCTCCTGCAGGCAGGTGAGTCCTGGAGGGCAGGGTGCCCTTCGGGGTGCCAGCACCAAACCTGTCCCTGTGACTGTAACATCAGTCCTCCTTCTCCACAGGGGCGGTCCATGCTGGTGTCACTCAGGACCCCAGATTCCAGGTCGTGAGGACAGGACAGAACGCGACACTGAAATGTACTCAGGATCTGGGTCATGACTCTATGTACTGGTACCGACATGACCTGGGACTCGGGCTGAGGCTGCTCCATTACTCAACTATTGCTCCCTCCTTGCAGAAGGGAGACATTCCTGAGGGCTACAGCGTCTCCAGACCAAACAAAGAGAACTTCCCTCTCACGCTGGAGTTCGCCAACCGCTCCCAGACATCTGTGTACTTCTGTGCCAGCAGTTACTCCACGGCGCTCCACGGCCATGTCCTCTCTGTGCAAAAAGGCAGATGAGGGCTCTACCACCTGGAACTTGGGGAGCCCCTTGCAGGCTCCCAGCACCTGGAGACTCGGAGCCCACAGACACACACTGGCAGTGTATCCAGCAGTTTTTGAACTTGGCTGGCACAGCCCTGACAACAGGGCCTCTTGGACATCTGTACACTCTCACTCTCTGTCTTTACAGTGCAGCTGCCGCGTGAGTCTAAAGGTGCTACACAGGTCTGACTCCTAGTCATCAGTCTGAGCATGAGGCCTCTAGGAGGGAAGGTTGTTGGGAAATCAGATACATCTAGACCCTCTTGTCTCTCCCCGGGCACCACATGCCTGTCCATATAGAAGGCTTTCCCCCAGGCTGGCCCTTGCGTGGTCTCTGCTCTTGTCCAACTTCCCCAAATGTGGGGCCTTTCCTCTCCAACCTTCCATGCCCTCATTCCCACCCTTCTCTACTTCAGCCTTGCTGCTCCTCCCCCAACTGGGTCATGTGCTTGCTCATCACCCAGGGAACCTTATAATGATCTCTAAGTGGTCATGTTTGGTAGGTTTTCTGGTGTCCTCAAAGAGAATGCAACCTCAGTTAATTATTAATCATCCTAAATTCCTTGGTATTCCATCACGAGAAGGAGAGACAGGCTGTGTGTGTGTGTATTCTCCACCACTGCCTCTCTTTAGCATCTAAATAGCCTAGACCCTGATGCTGGGAAAGACTGAAAACAAGAGAAGGGGGTGGCCGAGAAAGAGGTAGTAAGATAGCGTCACTGGCTGAATAGACATGAATTTGAGCAAAATCCAGCTCCCATGTCATCTAAGAGACTTTGCAGGACAGAGCAGGTTTCCTGGATCAGCTGACGTGGAATGAGAGGTCAGATTCCTGGGAACCAGCAGCGGCAATGACGTCAGAGCAGTGACGTCACTGCCTCACCTCCAATCAGAGGAAGGAGGTCCAGAACCTCAGCTCTCAGAGAAGCAGAGCTCTGAGCAAGGAGACGCCTGCCCAGCTCTGCCCCTCCTGCCATGGTCTGCAGCCCTGTCTGCTGTGTGGCTCTTTGTCTCCTGGCAGCAGGTGGGTCTTTGGCACAGGAGAGAATCCGTGTTCTAAGCCTGACTTTGCCTGAAACCAGGGCACCGTCGAGCTCTCTCCCGCGTTCTTTCTCAGCCCTAGTCTTCTTCCCAACAGGACCTGTGGATTCTGGAGTCACCCAAACCCGAAGATACCTGATTAAACAATAGGACAGCGAGTGACCCTGAGATGCTCCCCTTTTTCGGGACACGTCTCCGTGTACTGGTACCAATAGGTCCTGGCCCAGGGCCCCCAGTTCCTCGTTCAGTATCATGGCCAGGAAGTGAGGGGAGAAGCACACCTTCCGGATCGATTCTCAGGAAAACAGTTCAGTGACTCTCGCTCTGAGCTGAGCTTGAGCTCCTTGGAGCTGACGGACTCCGCCGTGTATCTCTGTGCCAGCAACCGAGACACAGCCCTGTATGATCAGGTGCTTCTGGGACAAAAACACTCCTATCCCAGCTAAGGAAGTGGCTGTGCAGGTGACTCCCTCCATGCCAGGCCTGGATAGACCCGATAGGCTCTCCCAGACATTCTTCCTCTGCTGTGTTTTAATGCTCCCAAAGATCGTAGTAGGCAAGTATTATTTTACCTATTTATACATCTGAGGGGAACTGACTTGCCCACATCTTATATTTCATTACTTTCAGAGCAAGGTATTTGATTCAACTTGTCCTCATCACTTGTGGTCTTTGCCCCCATAAAACTGTCCCCCACAAAGAATAAATAATACACACACACATACATACATACATACATATAGACATACATGTTTTAAAGCAATTGGCTCACATAGTTGTTAAGGCTGGTAAGTCCAAAAACTGCAAGCTGGTCTGGTGCTACTGGAGACTGAGGGGGAGTTGATGTTTAACTTCAAAAGCAGAACTAATGGTCCAGTGTGAAGTCCATAGGCTGACAATTATTCCTCACTTGGGGGAGGATCAGTGTTTTCGTCTATTCATCTCTTCACCTGGCGTCATTAAGCGCATCTATATTATGGAGGGTCATCTGCTTTACGTATTAAAATGTTAATCTAATCTATTATTAAAATATACCTATTCACATTTTAAGATTTCCAAAAATACCCCTCTTAGGAGCACCCAGAAAAATACAGCTAAATATCCATGGCAGAGGCAAGTTGACAGTCAGTCGGGTCTGACTCTTTGCGACCCCTTGGATTGAAGCACGCCAGGCCTTCCTGTCCACCACCAACTCCTGGAGCTTACCCAAACTCATATCCATTGAGATGGTGACACCATCCAACGATCTCATCCTCTGTCGTCAAGTTCTCGTCCTGCCTTCAATCCTGCCCAGCATCAGGTTCTTTTCAAATGAGTCAGTTCTTCGCATCAGGCCTCCAAAGTATCAGAGTTTCAGCTTCAGCATCAGACCTTCCAATGAATATTCAGGACTGATTACCTTTAGGATGGGCTGCTTGGATCTCCTTACAGTCCAAGTGATTCTCAAGAGTCTTCTCCAACACCACAGTTCAAAAGCATCAATTCTTTGGCGCTCAGCTTTCTTTATTCTCCAACTCTCACATTCATACATGACTACTGGAAAAACCATAGCCTTGACTAGACGTACCTCTGTTGACAAAGCAATGTCTCTGCTTTTTGATATGCTGTCTAGGTCTGTCATATGTGAACAGTTCACTTAGGTTGATTTCTGATTTGAGCCTCTGGGGGAAGGGGCGTGGCCCCCTGAGTGACAGGTTGGCTCTGGGGCGTGGCAGGGACAGTGACATCTCAGCAGGACTCCCTGGAGAGCCCCTCTCCCCTCTCATCCACACTCAGACCAGAGGGCCCTCCGCCTGCCCCGCACCCGCCATGAGCCCCTGCCTCCTGGGCTGTGTGGTCTTCTGTCTCCTGCAGGCAGGTGAGTCCTGGAGGGCAGGGTGCCCTTCGGGGTGCCAGCACCAAGCCTGTCCCTGTGACTGCAGCCTGAGTCCTCCTTCTCCACAGGGGCGGTCCATGCTGGTGTCACTCAGGACCCCAGATTCCAGGTCGTGAGGACAGGACAGAGCGCGACACTGAAATGTACTCAGGATCTGAACCATGATTATATGTACTGGTACCGGCAAGACCTGGGACTCGGGCTGAGGCTGATCCATTACTCAGTTGGTCATTCTACCACGGAGCAAGGAGACATGCCCGACGGCTACAGAGTCTCTAGATCAAACAATGAGAACTTCCCTCTCACGCTGGAGTCCTCCAACCTCTCCCAGACATCTGTGTCCTTCTGCGTCAGCAGTTACTCCGTGGAGCTACACAGCCACCTGTTCTCTTTGCAAAAAGACAGGGTCCTACCTGCAGGCTCCGAGCACCGGGAGCCTCAAAGCCTTGGGGACCACGTGCCAGCACTGTCACCCTGGATATGTGATATGCACAGACCTGAATGTGACCCCAGGGACTCGGAGACACGTGTCCACCCTCAGTCTCTGTCTTTCCTCTGCATCCTCCCTGGATGCAGCTCGGATTGCATCCAGTTCTGAATAGTTCTGACTCTTACTCATCAGCTTAAGACCTCCAGAAGGGAAGAATGTTAGTAAATCAGATATTTCTAGACCCTCTTGTCTCTCCCCAGCTCCTCACTGGTGTCTCTTTGGAAGTTTCACCCCCAGCCTAGCTCTCAAGTGCTCCCTCCTCTTGCCCACAAGAGGGGGAGGTCTTTCCTCCTTTACTGCCTTGGCCTCAGCTCCCCTGCCCTCTCTTCTCCAGACACACCGCTCTCCCCCCATCTGGGTCGTGTTCCTTCCCATGACACAGGGAACTTTGTAACCATGCTTAATCGGTCACGTTTCAGCAAGCTCTTGGGGTCATCAAAGAGAAAACAACCTCAGTTAATTAGAAACCATCCAAAATGCCCCGGGAATCCATTCGCAGGAGGAGAGACAAGCTGGGTGTGTGTGCTCTCCCTCCCTGCCCCTCTTTCGTAGCATCTCCATTAACCTGGACCAGGTTTCTACCATTTCCCTCAGAGCAATCTTCTCAAAGTCAAAATATTTCCTCCATGGTATCTTATTATATCAAGATTTTACAAGTTCATAGGAAATAAATAGGTTCATGCACATAAAACCTCTTAATAAATTGCACTTGCTAGAGTTTGGTAACGCTTAATTTAAATATGAAATGTGGAAATATATGGATCTGATTAATCAGAAGGAGTCTGGAATCCAGCTGTCCAGGCTGGCTTCATTTGAAATCATGAGAGTGCTTATTTTTGTTGCCCGTATTACTCCATTTTAGCTAACTACTGTCATCGTAGTGGTGAGGCAATAATTTCCTTCTTAGTAGAAATGTCTGATCATAGTTTTTTACCTCCACAGGCTAAGACTAGACTTGAAGATCAACCCTAATTCAGCCAGGCTGGGAAGACAGCAGATGAGGTTGTGTGCATGTGTGTGTGTGTGTGTGTGTATGTGTGTGTGTGTGTGTGTAGGGTTTGAAAGTGTGGAGTGTGTGGTATTTGTATTCTTATTTAGATGGAAGGCACAGATCCATGAGGCCCTTGGCCAATAGGAGGCACTGTGGGCTCATGGTAAGCAGGGTGTGCTGGGGGGGGTTGAGAGTCACCCTAGAGAGGGCAGCTTAGGGGAACCTTGGCTACATGCCTGCATCAGAAAGAAGGTTTGAGTTCCCTGAGAGGTCCAGACACATGGACCCAGCACTGACTCCTCGCTGCCCAGGGGAGTGGGGTCATGCCTGCAGCCTCAGGATGTGCCCAGGAGGTTGTCTCCTGGAGCAGCACGGGGAGTAGAGGGTGAGGGGATTAGTGTGGCTGGTGAGGGCTGGGTGATGAGTGCCAGGCAGGGACAGGAAGAGAAGAAACAGCCATGTAATGGGCATATGGGGACATGGGGACAGTGCTCACGTCACACCCACCCTTTACTGAGGGGCTGTGCAGGACAGGGAAGGGCACAGAGGAGCCACCATGAGTCCTGCCAAGGGGTCCACTGGATCAGGAAACAGCCTGCAGAGACACAGAGCAGTGACGTCATAGGCAGATGCTACAATCAGTGACACAGGAGGGTCAGCACTCACACCACTCACCCCAGGAGCCCCGTCCCCAGCCAGCAGTGGTCTGGGGCTCCTGATGCTGCCATGGGCACCAGGCTCCTCTGCTGTGTGACTCTCTGCCTCCTGGGAGCAGGTGAGTCCTGGACACAGTGTGGGAGCTTCTAAAATATCTTTGCCTCCCTGATAGAGAAGCCTGGTGATGAGGGGTGCACGAGGGGTCAGCCCCTCTGCACTGCCCTCAGGTTCCTTGTCTCCTCCCCAACAGGCCTGGGTGATTCTGGAGTCACCCAGACCCCAAGGTACCTGATCAAATCAAGAAAGCAGCAAGTGACTCTGAGATGTTCTCCTGAATCTGGAGACCTGTATCTGTCCTGGTACCAACAGGCCCTGGGCCAGGGCCTCCACTTCCTTGTTCAGTATTATGATGAGAAAGTGTATCAAAAAGAAAACATATCAGATCATTTCTCAGGGAATATGTTCAGTGATTCTAGGTCTGAGCTGAGCTTGACCCCCTTGGAGCTGACAGACTCAGCCGTGTATCTCTGTGCCAGCAGCCAAGACACAACCCTGCATGATCAGGCGCATCTGGGACGAAAACACTCCTGCCCAAGCTCAAGAAGTGGTGGTGAGCGTGTCGGCTGCCACCCTGCCAAGCCCAGTCTCTGGTAGAGCGATAGATTTTCCCAGACATTCATTTCTTCATATGTTTTAATGCTCACTAAAGTCATCAAGATAAGGACTTAACTCTTTGTACATCTGAGGGGACGTGAGTTGCCCAGATCTCATACTTCGAAAGTGTTACCGCTAGCATTCCGGCTCAAGTCTGTTCTCTATACCTGTGGTCCCTTCACTCATGGAACTGTCTCTGTACAAGCAAATTACATATCTGTGTTGTGTTATGTGTAACAAGATAAATTTGGGGCTCTATGATATGAATTGCTACTCAATGAATGGTAGCCACACTTCACAAGGAGGTATTCCCATGGGAGGAATGTCTCAAATAAAAACAGCATTTTTCATTAACCCTGGCATATGCACCTCCTTCCACGTCCCTCCTACATTTGCATTCCTTTGTGCCCATATGTCATCCTGTGCTGGGCACCCAGCTTCTCTCCACCCAGGAAGGTGGGTCACAGGCCTGAGGGCGCTCTGCTTGCTCCCTTCCCCCCACACGGGAAACACGGGCTCCTGTGAACATGAAGGAGCTGTACCTGCGTTTGACCCGTGGACCGTCTGTCAGTGAATTGATTAGAAATAGAGCAATCCATTCCTCAAATGTTGATGAGCCTGCGATGATGTTGGGAGCAGAAACTAGGAGAAACATGGTAGGTGGAGGGACATTCTCAGGACTGTGGTCAATTTTGTGGAAATGGAGCCTTGAAGTGCTATTGGGACACATATCATAAAGGCCAGCTGGAAGCCAGAAGGATTTCCCCAGGATTCAAAACTCCAGAAATATGTAGATAAATACAAGTAATACATATGTTAAAAAAGACTTATCTCTGTACTAGAGCATACAAAATATTTAATCAGTTTAACATCTACAGAAAAAATCTTTAACATTTACAGAGAGGTTACAGCAACATGTGAGTTTACCTCCGTTGATCTGGACCGGTCTCCTTGTCGTGAACTGTTGACTTAGTTTCATCTTTGATTTGAGCCTCTGGGGGAAGGGGTGTGGCCCCCTGAGTGACAGGTTGGCTCTGGGGCCTGGCAGGGACAGTGACAGCTCAGAAGGACTCCCTGGAAAGCCCCCTCCCCTCTCATCCACACTCAGACCAGAGGGCCCACTGCCTGCCCCGCACTCGCCATGAGCCCCTGCCTCCTGGGCTGTGTGGTCTTCTGTCTCCTGCAGGCAGGTGAGTCCTGGGGGCAAGGTGCCCTTCGGAGTGCCAGCACCAAGCCTGTCCGTGTGACGGCAGCCTGAGTCCTCCTTCTCCACAGGGGCGGTCCATGCTGGTGTCACTCAGGACCCCAGATTCCAGGTCGTGAGGACAGGACAGAGCGCGACACTGAAATGTACTCAGGATCTGAGCTTTAGCTATGTGTACTGGTACCGGCAAGACCTGGGACACGGGCTGAGGCTGATCCATTACTCAGCTGGTGCTCCCACCACAGAGAAGGGAGACGTGCCCGATGGGTACAGCGTCTCCCGACCAAGCACAGAGAACTTCCCTCTCACGCTGGAGTCTGCCAGCCACTCCCAGACATCTGTGTACTTCTGTGCCAGCGGTTACTCCACGGCACTGCAAAGCCACGTCCTCTCTGTGCAAAAAAGAGAAGGGAGGCCCTGCAGCTGGAAGTAGGAGAGCCCCGTGCAGGCTTCTCACACCCGGAACCTTGGAGCCCAGGGCCACCTGCCTGCATCGTGACACTGAGTTTGCGGTCTCATATCACGTCCAGCTACATCAATGTTGAATATAGTGGACGGTTGGTTTTTTTATTTCAGGTTTTATAACTTTAAAAATAAACGGTTTAACTGTATAATCTCTGTATATAAATCCATACCTAGAATTTAATAATACTTTACTTATATAGAAAATCTAGAAATATGTGGATCTGATTAATCAGAGGGATCTACGGAATGCAGTGTCCCAGGCTGTATTCACCTGAGCTCATCAGAGTGTCTGGACTGAAGGTCTGTGGGAGTCCTCCTTAGCACACTACTGTCAGTGCAGTTATTTTCTTCTTAATGGAAAAGTTGGTTTCTACAACCTTTCACCTCCAAAGGCTAAGAGGGAATTTGAAGATGAATCTTCAGTCAGCCAGGTTGGAAGACAGTAGAACAAGTGTGTGTTATGTATGTGTGTGTATGTTCAGGGTGTGGGGTATTTATATTCTTGCTTTAGACAGAAGGCACAGATCCATGTATTCTTGCCTGGAAAATCCCATGGATGGAGGAGCCTGGTAGGCTACAGTCCATGGGGTTGCTAAGAATCGGACACGACTGAGCAACTTCACTTTCACTTTTCCCTTTCATGCACTGGAGAAGGAAATGGCAACCCACTCCAGTATTCTTGCCTGGAGAATCCCAGGGACAGGGGAGCCTGGTGGGCTACCGTCTGTGGGGTCGCACAGAGTCGGACACGACTGAAGTGACTTAGCAGCAGCAGCAGCAACAGATCCATGATACCCTTGGCCACTAGGAGGCACTGTGGGCTCATGGTAAGCAGGATGTGCTGGGAGGGGTTGAGAGTCACCCTAGAGAGGGCAGCTTAGGGGAACCTTGGCTACATGCCTGCATCAGAAAGCAGGTTTGAGTTCCCTGAGTGGTCCAGACACATGGACCCAGCACAGACTCCTCACTGCCCAGGGGAGTGGGGACATGCCTGCAGCCTCAGGATGTGCTCAGGGGGTAGTCTCCTGGAGCAGCATTGGGAGTGGAGGGTGAGGGGATTAGTGTGGCTGGTGAGGGCTGGGTGATGAGTGCCAGGCAGGGACAGGAAGAGAAGAAAAAGCCATGTTATGGGCATATGGTCACATGGGGACACTGCTCACGTCACACCCACCCATTACTGAGGGGCTGTGCAGGACAAAAATGGGCACAGAGGAGTCCACCATGGGTCCTGCCAAGGGGTCCATTGGATCAGGAAACAGGCTGCAGAGACACAGAGCAGTGACGTCATAGGCAAATGCTCCAATCAGGGAAGCAGGAGGGTCAGCACTCACACCACTCACCCCAGGAGCCCCGCCCCCAGCCAGCAGCAGTCTTGGGTTCCTGATGCTGCCATGGGCGCCAGGTTCCTCTGCTGTGTGACTCTCTGCCTCCTGGGAGCAGGTGAGTCTTGGACACAGTGTGGGAGCTTCTGAGATGCCTTTGCTTTTGCCATCCCCAAAACGCTAGACTGCCGGTGAGGGCTGCAGCAGGAAATTTCCTCAGTCCTCTCCCCTCAACTTCCTTCTGTCTCCGCCCCAGCAGGCCTGGTGGATTCTGAAGTCACCCAGACCCCAAAATTCCTGATCAAATCAAGAAAACAGCAAGTGACACTGAGATGTTCCCCTGATTCTGGACACTGCTTTGTGTACTGGTACCAACAGGCCCTGGGCCAGGGCCCCCAATTCCTCGTTCAATATTATGATGGGGAAGTGAATGAAAAAGGAAACATAGCAGACCGATTCTCAGGACAACAGTTCAGTGACGCTCGCTCTGAGCTGAGCTTGAGCTCCTTGGAGCTGATGGACTCCGCCGTGTATCTCTGTGCCAGCAGCCAAGACACAGCCCTGCATGATCAGGGGCCTCTGGGATAAAAACACTCCTGCCCCAGCTCAGGAAGTGGTGCCCAGTGTGTCAGCTGTCAGCCTGCCAAGCCCAGTCTCTGGTAGAGCGATAGACGTTCCCAGACATTCACTTCTTGATATGTTTTAATGCTCACTAATGTCATCAAGATAAGCATTATTTTACCTGTTTGTATATCTGAGGAGTGTGAATTGCCCAGATCTCATACTTCATAAGTGTTACAGGTAGCATTCCGGCTCAAGTCTGTTCTCAACACCCACGGTCCCTTCATTCATGCAACTTTCTCCATACAGAACAAATGACATATACGTGTTGGGTTATGTGTTAGAGGATACAGTGTGGGGCTGTATGATATGAATTGTTACTCAGTGAATGGCAGCTGCGCATCACAAGGAGGTATTCCTATGGAAAGAATTTCTCAAATAAAAAAGGAGAATTTTTCAGTTACCCTGGAGTCTACCAACTCTTGCCAAGTCCCTCCTACATCTGTATTCCTTTGTGGCAATATGTTATTTGGCATGGTTGGCAACCAGCTTCTCTCCACCCAGAAAGGTGGGTCACAGGCCTGAGGGCGCTCTGCTTGCTCCCTCCCCTGCACCGACAGGGGAAGCAGGTCCTTCTGTGAACAGGAAGGAGCTATACCTGCATCAAGCCAGTGGACCGTCTATCAATGAATTGATTAGAAATAGACCAAACAATTCCTCAAATGTTGATGAGCCAGCAATAAATTTGGGAGCAGATACCTAGAAAAATATGGTAGGTGAAGGGACAATCACAGGACTGTGGACAATTATGCAGAAATGGAACCTTGAAGTCCTACTGGGACACGTGAGTCATAAAGTCAACAGGCAGCCAGAAGGATTTCCACAAGATTTAAAACTACAGAAATATGCAGAAAAACAAAAGTAATACATTTATTAATGAAAAATTATCTCTGGACTAGAACACACACAAAATGTAACTAGTTTTACAGAAAGTTTACATCTACTTGTGAGACTTATGTCCATTGATATGGATGGATCTCCCTGTTGCAAACTCTTCACTTAGGTTCATTTCTGATTTGAGCCTCTGGGGGAAGGGGTGTGGCCCTCTGAGTGACAGGTTGGCTCTGGGGCCTGGCAGGGACAGTGACAGCTCAGAAGGACTCCCTGGAGATCCCCTCTCCCCTCTCATCCACACTCAGACCAGAGGGCCCTCCCCCTGCCGCACCTCCGCCATGAGCCCCTGCCTCCTGGGCTGTGTGGTCTTCTGTCTCCTGCAGGCTGGTGAGTCCTGGGGGGCAGGGTGCCTTTCGGGGTGCCAGCACCAAGCCTGTCCCTGTGACTGTAGCCTGAGTCCTCCTTCTCCACAGGGACAGTCCATGCTGGTGTCACTCAGGACCCCAGATTCCAAGTCATGAGGACAGGACAGAAGGCAACACTGAAATGTACTCAGGATCTGGATCATAACTATATGTACTGGTACCGTCAAGACCTGGGACATGGGCTGAGGCTGATCCATTACTCAGCTGGCCCTTCCTTAAAGGAGAAAGGAGACGTCCCCGAGGGCTACAGTGTCTACAGATCAAACAAAGAGGACTTCCCTCTCACACTGGAGTCTGCCAACCGCTCCCAGACATCTGTGTACTTCTGTGCCAGCAGTTACTCCACGGTGCTGCAGGGCCACCTCCTTTCTGTGCAAAAAGGCAAGGGACCCCATGCAGGCTTCTAGCACTGGGAGCCTCAGGGCTTTGCGGACCACGTACCTGCAGTGTGACCCTGGGTGTGCGGAGGAGGCTGGCCTGAACCTCACTCCCGGGCCTTGGGGCCATGCATCCTCTATTGGTCTCTGTCTTTCCTCTGCATCCTCCTTGTGAACCAGGAAGATGCTTCCTCAGCTCCTACTACTAGTCATCACAGGAGCTTGAGACCTAGGAGGGAAGGTTGTTGGTAAATTAGATACATCTAGACACTTATGTCTCAAGTCAGGCAGCTCATTTCTGTCTTTAATCAGAAGTAGTTATGGAATCCATGTTGCAGGCAGATTCACTTGAGATCCTCAGAGTATTTATTTTATGATCATATATCTCCATTTTTGCTAACTACCTTCATTCTAGTGGTACTGCAATTATTTCTTTCTTAGTAAAAAGGTCGGATCATACAGTCTTCTGCCTCCAGAGGCTGAGTGGATTTGAAGATCAACCCTAATCGTCCAGGTGAGGAAGGCAGTAGAACAGGAGTGTGTGTGTGTGTGTGTGTGTATGTGTGTGTGCACTCAGGGTGTTAGGATTTTGTACCCTTGTTTTAAACAGATAGGAGTTCCCTCATGGCTCAGATGGAAAGCATCTGCCTCCAGTGTGGGAGACTTGGGTTTAATCCCTGGATCGGGAAGATCCTCTGGTGAAGGAAATGGCAACCCACTCCAGTACTCTTGCCTGGATAATCCCATGGACAAAGGAGCCAGGTAGGCTACATTCCAAGAGGTTGCAAAGAGTAGGACAAGACTGAACAACTAAACTTTCTTTCTTTCTTTTAAACAAATGCTGCAAATCCATGAGACCCTTGACTTTCGGCCACTTGGAGGCACTGTTCTATAATAAGCATGGTGTGCTGGGAGGGTATAAGAGTCACCCTGGGGAGGGCAGCTTAAGAGAACCATGTCTATGTCATGCCTGCATCAGGGAGTAGGTCTGAGTTCCCTGAGGGGTCCAGGGACACATGGATCCAGCACAAACTCCTCTCTGCGCAGGGAACTGGGAACGCGCCTGAAACCACGGGATGAACACAGGGGGTTGGATCCTGCCTTATCATGGGAGGTGGAGGTGAAGGGGTTGGGGTGGCTGGTGAAGTCTAGGTGATGAGTGTCAGGTAGGGTCAGGCAGAGGAGAACAAGGCATGTTGTGTGCACATGGGACAAGGGGACGAAGCTCGCCTCACACCCAGTCTTGCGGAGGGGCTGTCAGGACAGGGAAAGGCATAGAGGAGCCAGCCTTGGGTATTGGCAAGGGGTCCAGTGGACAAGGACAGCCTGATAGACAGAGTGCAGTGACTTCATAGGCAAATGCTCCTATCAGGGAAGCAGGAGGGTCAACACTTTACACTACTCACCCCAGGAGCCCTGCCCACAGCCAGCAGCAGTCCTGGGGTCCTGATGCTGCCATGGGTTCCAGGCTCCTCTGCTGTGTGATTCTCTCCCTCCTGGGAGTAGGTGAGTCCTGGACACAGTGTGGGAGCTTCTGAGATGCCTTTGCTATTGCCATTCCCAAGACGCAAGACTGCCGGTGAGGGCTGTAGCAGGAGGCCTCCCCTGTTCTCTCCTCTCAATTTCCTTGTCTCTTCCCAACAGGCCTGGTGGATTCTGGAGTCACCCAGATCCCAAAATTCCTGACCAAATCAAGAAAACAGCAAGTGACACTGAGATGTTCCCCTGAATCTGGACACCGCTCTGTGTACTGGTACCAACAAGCCGTGGCCCAGGGTCCCCAGTTCCTTATTCAGTATTATGTTGGGAAAGATTATCAAAGAGGAAACATGTCAGATCGATTCTCAGGAAAACAGTTCAGTGACTCTCGCTCTGAGCTGAACTTGACTTCCTTGGAGCTGAAAGACTCAGCCGTGTATCTCTGTGCCGTCAGCCAAGGCACAGCCCTGCATGATCAGGTGCCTCTGGGACAAAAACATTCCTGTCCCAGCTCAGGAAGTGGTGGTGAGCGTGTCGGCTCCCAGCCTGCCAAGGCCAGTCTCTGCTAGAGCGATAGACTTTCCCAATCATTCATTTCTTGATATGTTTTAATGCTCAAAGATCATGCAAGATAAGGATTATATTAACTATATATCTGAGGGGATGTGAATTGCCCAGATCGCATACTTCATAACTGTTACAGCTAGGATTGCAGCTCAAGTTTGTTCTCAACACCTGTGTCTCCTTTCCTCATGGAACCGTCTCCATACAGAACAAATTACATATACGTGTTGGGTTATGTGTAACTAGTTACTGTTTGAGGCTTTACGATATGAATTGTTGCTCAATGTTTGCAGCCACGCATCACAAGGGGGTATTCCCATGAAAAGCATGTCTCAAATTAAAAAAGAGCATTTTTCACTTACCCTGGTGTGTGCCACGTCTCACCATGTCCCTCCTAAGTCTGCACTCCTTTGTGCCCATAAGTCATCTTGTGCTGGGCAACCAGCTTCTCTCCACCCAGAAAGGTGGGTCACAGCCCTGATGGCACTCTGCCTGCTCCCTCCCCCTTTCAACACGCGAAACACGGGCTCCTGTGAACATGAAGGGGCTTTACCTGCATTTGGCCGGTGGAGCATCTGTTAGTAGGTTGATAAGAACAGATCCAAACAATTCCTCAAATGTTGATGAGCCTGCAATGAAATTGGGAGCAGATACCTGGAGAAACAAGGGAGGTGGAGGGACATTCTCAGGACTGCAGTCAATTAAAGCAGAAATGGGCCATGAAATCATATTGGGACATATACCATAAAGGAGAGCAGGAAGCTAGAGGAAATTTCCCAAGATGCAGAGCTATAGAAATATGTGAACAAATTAAAGTAATATACACATTTATGAAGAATTATCTCCGGATTGAAGTATAGATAAAATTGCACAATGTTTACAGAAGGGTTACAACAAATTGTAAGGCTCATGTCCATTGTGCTGGATGGGGCTCCCTGTTGTGAACTGTTCACTTAGGTTCATCTTTGATTTGAGCCTCTGGGGGAAGGGGCGTGGCCCCCTGAGTGACAGGTTGGCTCTGGGGCCTGGCAGGGACAGTGACAGCTCAGAAGGACTCCCTGGAGAGCCCCTCTCCCCTCTCATCCACACTCAGACCAGAGGGCCCTCAGCCTGCCCCACCCAGCCATGAGCCCCTGCCTCCTGGGCTGTGTGGTCTTCTGTCTCCTGCAGGCAGGTGAGTCCTGGGGGGAAGGGACCCTTCGGGGTGCCAGCACCAAGCCTGTCTGTGTGACTACAGCAGCAGTCCTCCTTCTCCACAGGGGCGGTCCATGCTGGTGTCACTCAGGACCCTAGATTCCAGGTCGTCAGGACAGGACAGAAGGCGACATTGAAATGTACTCAGGATCTGGGTGATGACCGCATGTACTGGTACCGACAAGACCTGGGACACGGGCTGAGGCTGATTCATTACTCAGCTGGTGCTCCTACCACGGAGAAGGGAGACGTGTCCGAAGGGTACAGAGTCTCCAGACCAAACACAGAGAACTTCCCTCTCACGCTGGAGTCTGCCAACCGTTCCCAGACATCTGTGTACTACTGCGCCAGCAGTTACTCCACAGAGCTGCAGGGCCAAGTCCTTTCTGTGCAAAAAGAGAAGGGAGGCCCTGCAACCTGGATCTTGACGAGCCCCTTGCACACTTATCACAGCCAGAACCTTGGAGCCCAGGGCCACATGCCTGCAGTGTGACACTGAGTGTGCAGTTTCATATCACATCCAGTTACATCTACCTTGAATTTAGTGGATGGGTTTTTTTAATTCAAAGTTTTATAACTTTAGAAATAAATGGGTTAATATATATAATCTTTGTATATGAATCCATTACCTACAATTTAGTAATACTTTATTTATATATAAAATCTAGAAATATGTGAATCTGACTAATCAGAGGGATCTACGGAATGCCTTGTCCCAGGCTGTATTCAGCTGAGCTCATCAGAGTGTCTGGACTGAAGGTCTGTGTGATTCCTCCTTAGCACACGACTGTCAGTGCAATTATTTTCTTCTTAATGGAAATGTTGGTTCCCACAGTCTTTCACCTTCAGTGGCTGAGAGGGAATTAGAAGATCAATCTTAAGTCAGCCAGGTTGGGAAGACAGTACAAGTGTGTGTTGTGTTTGTGTGTGTATATTCAGGGTGTGGGGTATTTACATTCTTGCTTTAGACAGAAGGCACAGATCCATGAGACTGTGGACCATTGGCCCACAGGAGACACTGTGGGCCCACGGTGAGCAGGGTGTCCTGGAAGGGATTGAGACTCACCCTGTGGAGGGCAGAATTAAGGAACCTTGGCTACATGCCTGCACCAGAAAGCAGGTTTGAGTTCCCTGAATTCCTGAGGTTCCAGGACACATGGAACAGGTAGAGCCTCCTCACTGCCCAGAAAAATGGGCATGTGCCTGGACCCTCAGGATGTGCCCAAGAGATGGTCTCCTGGAGCTGCAAGGGAAGTGGAGGTGAAGGGGTTTGGGTAGGTGGTGAGGGCTGGGTGATTGTCAGCTGATTGCCTGGTGATTGACAGCCAGGTGAGTGCCTGGCTGAGTGTCAGGCAGGGGCAGCCAGAGGACAACAAGCTATGCTGTGGGCCCATTTGCAATGCAGGAGACATAAGAGACACAGGTTCCATCCCTGGGTCAGGAAGATGCCATGGAGAAGGGCACGGCAACCCACTCCATATTCTTGCCTGGAGAATCCCCATGGACAGAGGAGCCTGGCAAGAGACAGTCCGGGGGGTCACAAAGCGTCGGACACGACTAAGGTGACTTGGCATGCATGCATGTACCTATTAAAACAATTCCTCTTTAGAGCACAGCTAAATATGTAAGACAGTTAAGTGATCCTGGAAAGTGATATGATTAAAGAAGTGCTTGAAACGAAAAGAACTTCATATCCTCCTGTGGGAGAATCCTATCTCGAGATGGATGGTTTGATAGAACGACTATCACAATGTCTTACCCCTCGGTACAAGATGTTTTTGTAAACTTATTTATTCACTTTCATATATATTTTTCTCATGAACCCATTCTTTGAAGTCATTTTTAATGATATTTTGACAAGAAGTCATCATCTTTTTGTCAAAATTGTTGAGATCCCATGAGACACACAAATAGCGAGGTTTCACGTTCACTCAGCATGTGCCCCATTGGCCAGAGCACGGGCAGTAGAATTTTGGTTCTGTAATCAGGAGAAGAGTACTATTTGCTTCAAGCCTAAATATCCAAGCACAGGCTTTGAGCTGGAACTCTCCACTTTCTCTTCTGGCCTGGCACGCGCACAGGTCTCCTGTGTGGGGTGTTCTTCCATCTCTTGGACCAGAGATGTTCCAAGCAGAGATGTGGAACCACTCATGGGCTTGCCAGGCTCCAGTTCAAGACTTGCTGTTGTGGTTACAACATGAGGTTCCTTCTTGCTTCTGGCTTGAGATTCTGCATCTTTGACTCTCAGGTCATAGGAAAGGTTAGTCACCCAAACCCAAGACATGTGGCCATCCTCAGTGGGAACCAGCACATCAGGAGGTCAGGGCAGTCATGCACTCAAGACGAGCTCCATGATTTGCAGGGTCCACAGTTTGACTATTGTTGAGAATTTCTTGTAGGTGGAAGGAAATGCACAGCACTGTGGTCAATTAGACAACGTAGATACAAACACGTGAGGAGTACTTGTAATGCGTGAGTGATAAAGGGCAGTGTGAAGCCACAAGGGTTCCTTCCAGAGTTTCAAAACTACAGAAATACATTGTTGTTCAGTTGCAAAGTCCTGTCCAACTCTTTGCGACCCCATGGACTTCAGCATGCCAAGCTTTGCAGCCCTTCACTATCTCCCTTAGCTTGCTCAAACTGATGTCCATCGATTCAGTGATGCCATCCAACAATCTCATTCCCTGTCGTCCACTTCTCCTCCTGCCTTCAATCTTTCCCAGCATCAGGGTCTGTTCCAGTGAGTCCGTTCTTTGCATCAGGTGGCAAAAATATTGGAGCTTCAGTTTCAGCATTAGTCCTTCCAATGAATATTCAGGACTGATTTCCTTTAGGGTGGACTGGTTGGATCTCCTTGCAGTCCAAGGGACGCTCAAGAGTCTTGTCAAACACCACAGTTTGAAACCATCAATACTTCAGCACTCAGTCTTTATTATGGTCCATCACTCACATTCATTCATGACTACCAGAAAAGCCATGGTTTTGACTAGACAGACGTTTGTTGGCAAATTAATGTCTCTGCTTTTTAACATGCTGTCTAGGTTGGTCGTAGGTTTTCTTCCAAGAAGCAAGTATCTTTTAATTTTGATGGTTACAGTTACTATCCACAGTGACTTTGGAGCCCAGAAAAATAAAGTCACTCACTGTTTGCCCATCTATTTGCCATGAAGTGATGGGACCGGATGCCATGATCTTACTTTTCTGAATGTTGAGTTTTAAGCCAATTTTTCCACTCTCCTCTTTGACTTTCATCAAGAGACTCTTTAGTTCTTCTTCACTTTCTGCCATAAGGGTGGTGTCATCTGCATATCTGAGGTTATTGATATTTCTCCCAGCAATCTTGATTCCTGCTTGTGCTTCCTCCAGCCTAGCGTTTCTCATGATGTACTCTGCATATAAGTTAAATAAGCAGGGTGACAATATACAGCCTTGACATACTCCTTTTCCTATTTGGAACCAGTGTGTTGTTCCATGTCCAGTTCTAACTCTTGCTTCCTGACCGGCATACAGGTTTCTCAAGAGGCAGGTCAGGTGGTCCTGTATTCCCATCTCTTTCAGAATTTTCCACAGTTTATTGTAATCAACACAGTCAAAGGCTTTGGCATAGTTAATAAAGCAGAAATAGATATTTTTTTTTGGAACTCTCTTGATTTTTTGATGATTCAGTAGATGGTGGCAATTTGATCTCTGGTTCTTCTTCCTTTTCTAAAATCAGCTTGAACATCTGGAAGTTCACAGTTTACGTATTGCTGAAGCCTGGCTTGGAGAATTTTGAGCATTACTTTGCTAGCGTGTGAGATAAGTGGAATTGTGCAGTGGTTTGATCATTCTTTGCCATTGCCTTTCGTTGGGACTGGAATGAAAAGTGACCTTATCCAGTCTTGTGGCCACTGCTGAGTTTTCCAAATTTGCTGACATATTGAGTGCAACACTTTCACAGCATCATCTTTTAGGAATTGAAATAGCTCAACTGGAATTCCATCACTTCCACTAGCTTTGTTTGTAGTGATACTTCCTAAGGCCCACCTGACTTCACATTCCAGGATGTCCGGCTCTAGGTGAGTGTGAGTGATCACACCGTCGTGATTATCGGGGTCGTGAAGATCTTTTTTATACAGTTCTTCTGTGTATTCTTGTCACCTCTTCTTAGTATCTTCTGCTTCTGTTAGGTCCATACCATTTCTGTCCTTTATTGAACCCATCTTTGCATGAAATATTAAGCATCTTTCAATTTCATGGTTGCAGTCACCATCCGCAGTGATGTTGGAGCCTAAGAAAGTAAAGTCTGTCACTGTTTCCATTGTTTCTCCATCCATTTGCCAAGAAGTGATGGGCCTGCATGCTATGATCTTAGTTTTTTGAATATTGAGTTTTAAGCCAGCTTTTTCACTCTCCTCTTTCACCTGAATCATGAGGCTCTTTAGTTTCTCTTTGCTTTCTGCCATTAGGGTGGTGTCGTCTGCATATGTGAGGTTACTGACATTTCTTCCAGCAATCTATATTCCAGTTTGAGCTTCATGCAGCCTGGCATTTCACATGATGTTCTCTGCATATAACAAACAACAGGTGACAATGTACAGCCTTGATATAGTCCTTTCCCAATTTTGAGCCAGTTCGTTTTTCTACAGAAGTATGTAGATAAATAAAGATACACAATAATGAAGAAATATCTCTAGAATACAACAAACTTAAAGTTGTAAACTGTTTACAGAAACGATACAACCACTCATAAGGCTCATGTCCATTGAGCCGGATGGGTTGTTTCTGTTGTGAACCGTTCACTTAGATTCATTTCTGATTTGAGCCTCTGGGGGAAGGGGCGTGGCCCCCTGAGTGAGAGGTTGGCTCTGGGGCCTGGCAGGGACAGTGACATCTCTGAAGGACTCCCTGGAGAGACCCTCTCCCCTCTCATCCACACTCAGACCAGAGGGCCCACTGCCTGCCCCGCACTCGCCATGAGCCCCTGCCTCCTGGGCTGTGTGGTCTTCTGTCTCCTGCAGGCAGGTGAGTCCTGGGGGCAAGGTGCCCTTCGGAGTGCCAGCACCAAGCCTGTCCGTGTGACTGCAGCCTGAGTCCTCCTTCTCCACAGGGGCGGTCCATGCTGTTGTCACTCAGGACCCCAGATTCCAGGTCGTGAGGACAGGACAGAGCGCGACACTGAAATGTACTCAGGATCTGAGCTTTAGCTATGTGTACTGGTACCGGCAAGACCTGGGACACGGGCTGAGGCTGATCCATTACTCAGCTGGTGCTCCCACCACAGAGAAGGGAGACGTGCCCGATGGGTACAGCGTCTCCCGACCAAGCACAGAGAACTTCCCTCTCACGCTGGAGTCTGCCAGCCACTCCCAGCCATCTGTCTACTTCTGTGCCAGCGGTTACTCCACGGCGCTGCTCAGCCACGTCCTCTCTGTGCAAAAAATAGAAGGGAAGCCCTGCAGCCTGGAACTTGGGGAGCCCCTTCCAGGCTTCTCACACCCAGAACCTTGAAGCCCAGGGCCACATGCCTCCTGAGTTTGCGGTCTTATATCATATCCAGCTACATCTACGTTAAATATAGTGGACGGTTAGTTTTTTCATTTCAAGTTTTATAACTTTAAAATAAACGGGTTAATATGTATAATCTCTGTATATAAATCCACTAACTAGAATTTAATAATACTTCATTTATATAGAAAATCTAGAAATATGTGGATATGATTAATCAGAGGGATCTACGGAATGCAGTGTCCCAGGCTGTATTCACCTGAGCTCATCAGAGTGCCTGGACTGAAGGTCTGTGTGAGCCCTCCTTAGCATACTACTGTCACTGCAATTATTTTCTTCTTACTGGAAATGTTGGTTCCTACAGTCTTTTACCTCCAGAGGCTAAGAGGGAATTTGAAGATCAATCTTAAGTCAGCCAGGTTGGGAAGACAGTAGAACAAGTGTGTGTTGTGTATGTGTGTGTATGTTAGGGTGTGGGGTATTTATATTCTTGCTTTAGAACGGAGAAGGCAATAGCACCCCACTCCAGTACTCTTGCCTGGAGAATCCCATGGATGGAGGAGACTGGTGGGCTGCAGTCCATGGGGTCGCGAAGAGTCAGACACGACTGAGCAACTTCACTTTCACTTTTCACTTCCATGCATTGGAGAAGGAAATGGCAACCCACTCCAGTGTTCTTGCCTGGAGAATCCCAGGGACGGGGGAGCCTGGTGGGCTGCCGTCTATGGGGTCACACAGAGTCGGACATGACTGAAGTGACTTAGCAGTTTAGACAGAAGGCACAGATCCAGGAGACGCTTGGCCACTAGGAGGCACTGTGGGCCCACAGTAAAAAGGGTATGCTGGGAGGGGTTGAGAGTCATCTTGCAGAGGACAGCTTAAGGGAACCTTGGCTACATGCCTGCATCAGAAAGCAAGTTTGAGTTCCCTGAGTGGTCCAGACACATGGACCCAGCACAGACTCCTCACTGCCCAGGGGAGTGGGGACATGCCTGTAGCCTCAGGATGTGCCCAGGAGGTCATCTTCTGGAGCAGCATGGGGAGTGGAGGATAAGGGGATTAGTGTGGCTGGTGAGGGCTGGGTGATGAGTGTCAGGCAGGGACAGGAAGGGAAGAAAAAGCCATGTTATGGGCATTTGGGAACATGGGGACAGTGCTTACGGCACACCCACCCTTTACTGAGGGGCTGTGCAGGACAGGGAAGGGCATAGAGGAGCCCACCATGGGTCCTGCCAAGGGGTCCATTGGACATGGGCAGCCTGCAGAGACACAGAGCAGTGACGTCATAGGCAAATGCTCCAGTCAGGACACAGGAGGGCCAGCACTCACACCACTCACCCTGGGAGCCCCAACCCCAGCAAGTCTGGGGTTCCTGATGCTGCCCTGGGCACCAGGCTCCTCTGCTGTGTGACTCTCTGCCTCCTGGGAGCAGGTGAGTCCTGGACACAGTGTGGGAGCTTCTGAGATGCCTTTGCTTTTGCCATCCCCAAAACGCTAGACTGCCGATGAGGGCTGAAGCAGGACGTTTCCTCAGTCCTCTCCCCTCAACTTCCTTCTGTCTCCGCCCCAGCAGGCCTGGTGGATTCTGAAGTCACCCAGACCCCAAAATTCCTGATCAAATAAAGAAAACAGCAAGTGACACTGAGATGTCCCCCTGATTCTGGACACCACTTTGTGTACTGGTACCAACAGGCCGTGGGCCAGGGCCCCGAATTCTTCGTTCAATATTATGATGGGGAAGTGAATGAAAAAGGAAACATAGCAGACCGATTCTCAGGACAACAGTTCAGTGACGCTCGCTCTGAGCTGAGCTTGAGCTCCTTGGAGCTGATGGACTCCGCCCTGTATCTCTGTGCCAGCAGCCAAGACACAGCCCTGCATGATCAGGGGCTTCTGGGATAAAAGCACTCCTGCCCCAGCTCAGGAAGTGGTGCCCAGTGTGTCAGCTGTCAGCCTGCCAAGCCCAGTCTCTGGTAGAGTGATAGACGTTCCCAGACATTCACTTCTTGATATGTTTTAATGCTCACTAAGGTCATCAAGATAAGCATTATTTTACCTGTTTGTAAATCTGAGGAGCGTGAATTGCCCAGATCTCATACTTCCTAAGTGTTACCGGTAGCATTCCGGCTCAAGTCTGTTCTCAACACCCATGGTCCCTTCATTCATGGAACTGTCTCCGAACAGAACAAATAACTATACGTGATGGGTTATGTGTAACAAAATACAGTGTGGGGCTGTATGATATAAATTGTTACTCAGTGAATGGCAGCTGCGCATGACAAGGAGGTATTTGAATGGAAAGTATTTCTCAAATAAAAAAAGAGCATTTTTCAATTACCCTGGAGTCTACCAAATCTTGCAAAGTCCCTCCTACATCTGTATTCCTTTTTGGGAACATGTCATCTGGCATGGTGGGCAAACAGCTTCTCTCCACCCAAAACGGTGAGTCACAGGCATGAGGGCACTCCTCTTGATCCCTCACCTGCACCGACATGGGAAGCAGGACTTCTGTGAACATGAAGGTGCTGTACCTGCGTTTAGCCGGTGGACCGTCTGTCAGTGAATTGATTAGAAATAGACCAAACAATTCCTCAAATGTTGATGAGCCTGCAATGAAATTGGGAGCAGATACCTGGAAAAGCATGGTAGGTGAAGGGACAATCTCAGGACTGTGGACAGTTATGCAGAAATGGAACCTTGAAGTCCTACTGGGACACGTGAGTCATAAAGTCAACAGGCAGCCAGAAGGATTTCCACAAGATTTGAAACTACAGAAAGATGCAGATAAACAAAAGTAACACATGTATTAATAAAGAATTATCTCTGGACTAGAACACACACAAAATTTAATTAGTTTTAGAGAAAGTTTACATCTACTTGTGAGGCTTATGTCCATTGATCTGGATGAGTCTCCCTGTTACAAACTCTTCACTTAGGTTCATTTGTGATTTGAGCCTCTGGGGGAAGGGGCGTGGCCCCCTGAGTGAGAGGTTGGCTCTGGGGCCTGGCAGGGACAGTGACATCTCAGAAGGACTCCCTGGAGAGCCCCTCTCCCCTCTCATCCACACTCAGGCCAGAGGGCCCTCCGCCTGCCCCGCCCCCGCCATGAGCCCCTGCCTCCTGTGCTGTGTGGTCTTCTGTCTCCTGCAGGCAGGTGAGTCCTGGAGGCAGGGTGCCCTTCGGGGTGCCAGCACCAAGCCTGTCTGTGTGACTGCAGCCTGAGTCCTCCTTTTCCACAGGGGCGGTCCTTGCTGGTGTCACTCAGGACCCCAGATTCCAGGTCGTGAGGACAGGACAGAAGGCGACACTGAAGTGTACTCAGGATCTGGATCATAACTCGATGTACTGGTACCGGCAAGACCTGGGACACGGGCTGAGGCTGATCCATTACTCAGCTGGACCTTCCTTAAAGGAGAAAGGAGACGTCCCCGAGGGCTACAGTGTCTCCAGATCAAACAAAGAGGACTTCCCTCTCACGCTGGAGTCTGCCAACCGCTCCCAGACATCTGTGTACTTCTGCGCCAGCAGTTACTCCACGGCGCTGCAGGGCCACCTCCTCTCTGTGCAAAAAGGCAAGGGGCCTCTTGCAGGCTCCTAGCAGCGGGAGCCTCAGGGCTTTGCGGGCCACATGCCTGCAGTGTGACCCTGTGTGTGCTGAGGAGGCTGGCCTGAACCTCACTCTCGGGCCTCGGGCCATGTGTCCTCCATTGGTCTCTGTCTTTCCTCTGCATCCTCCTTGTGAACCAGGAAGATGCTTCCTCAGCTCCTACTTGTAGTCATCACATGAGCTTTAGACCTAGGAGGGAAGGTTGTTGGTAAATTAGATACATCTAGACACTCTTGTCTCAAGTCAGGCAGCTCATTTCTGTCTTTCTGGAAGGTTCTCCCCCAGCCTGGCTCTCACCTGGTCTCGGCTCTTGCTCACCTTTCGCAGGTGAGCAGTTTGTTCCCCTCCCCATCTCCTGCATCAGCTCCCTGGCCATCTCTACCACAGCCACACTGCTCTTCCCTCATCTGGGTCATGTCCACTCCCATGTCACAGGGAAGCTTTTAAAGTGGCCACTCCATGAGCTCTCTTTTGAGCAAGATGTATGGACTCATGAAAAAGAAACATATTTTAGTTAATCACCTAATCATCCCAAAACTCATGTGAGTGCATCTGAAGGAGGACAGATTGCCTTTGTGTGTCCTTGAAACACGTAACCTGCCCCTCAACATCCTTAGCATCTGATCTAACCTAGGACCAGCTGGCTCCCTCATCAAAATCTTCTCAAAGTCAAAATGTATTCTGCATCGCCCCCATTATATCAAGATTTTATAAGTGCAGAAATAAATACGGTCATATTTCTAAAACTTCTTTATGAGAAGTATTATCTAGAATTTGATCATGCTCAATTTAAATACAAAATCTGGAAATATATGCATCTAATGAATCAGAAGTAGTTATGGAATCCATGTTTGCAGGCAGATTCACTTGAGATCCTCAGAGTATTTATTTTATGATCATATATTTCCATCTTAGCTAACTACCTTCATTCTAGTGGTACTGCAAGTATTTCTTTCTTAGTGAAAAGTTCGGATCATACAGTCTTCTGCCTCCAGAGGCTGAGTGGATTTGCAGATCAATCCGAATAAGAAAGGCGAGGAAGGTAGTAGAACCGGTGTGTGTGTGTGTGTGTGTGTGTGTGTTCAGGGTGTTCGGATTTTGTACCCTTGCTTTAAACAGATAGGAGTTCCCTCCTGGCTCAGATGGTAAAGCATCTGCCTTCAGTGTGGGAGACTTGGGTTTAATCCCTGGATCGGGAAGATCCTCTGGTGAACTAAACAGCAACCCACTCCAGTACTCTTGCCTGGATAATCCCATGGACAAAGGAGCCAGGTAGGTTACAGCCCATGTGGTTGCAAAGAGAAGGACAAGACTGAGCAGCTAAACTTTCTTTCTTTTAAAGAAATGCTGCAAATCCATGAGACCCTTGACATTTGGCCACTTGGAGGCACTGTTGCATAATAAGCATGGTGTGCTGGGAGGTTGGGAGAGTCGTGCTGGGAGGTTGGGAGAGTCACCCTGGGGAGGGCAGCTTTAGAGAACCTTGTCTATATCATGCCTGCATCGGGGAGTAGGTCTGAGTTCCCTGAGGGGTCCAGGGACACATGGATCCAGCACAAACTCCTCACTGTGCAGGGAACTGGGAACGCGCCTGAAACCACGGGATGAACACAGGGGGTTGTATCCTGCCTCAGCATGGGAGGTGGAGGTGAAGGGGTTAGGGTGGCTGGTGAAGTCTGGGTGATGAGTGTCAGGTAGGGTCAGGCAGAGGAGAACAAGGCATGTTGTGTGCATATGGGACAAGGGGACGAAGCTCGCCTCACATCCAGTCTTGCTGAGGGGCTGTCAGGACAGGGAAAGGCATAGAGGAGCCAGCCCTGGGTTTGGCAAGGCGTCCATTGGACAAGGGCAGCCTGATAGACACAGAGCAGTGACGTCATAGGCAAACGCTCCTATCAGGGAAGCAGGAGGGTCAGCACTTTACACCACTCACCCCAGGAGCCCCGTCCCTAGGCAGCAGCAGTCCTTGGGTCCTGATACTGCCATGGGTTCCAGGCTCCTCTGCTGTGTGACTCTCTGCCTCCTGGGAGTAGGTGAGTCCTGGCACAGTGTGGGAACTTCTGAGGTGCCTTTGCTTTTGCCATCCCCAAAACGCAAGACTGCCGGTGAGGGCTGCAGCAGGAGGCCTCCCCTGTTCTCTCCTCTCCACTTCCTTGTCTCTTTCCAACAGGCCCGGTGGATTCTGGAGTCACCCAGACCCCAAAATTCCTGACCAAATCAAGAAAACAGCAAGTGACACTGAGATGTTCCCCTGAATCTGGACACCGCTCTGTGTACTGGTACCAACAGGCCGTGGGCCAGGGCCCCCAGTTCCTCATTCAGTATTATAATGAGAAAGTGTATCAGAAAGGAAACATGTCAGATCGATTCTCAGGAAAACGGTTCAGTGACTCTGGCTCTGAGCTGAACTTGACTTCCTTGGAGCTGAAAGACTCAGCTGTGTATCTCTGTGCCAGTAGCCGAGACACAGCCCTGCATGATCAGGTGCCTCTGGGACAAAAACACTCCTGCCCCAGCTCAGGAAGTGATGGTGAGCATGTCCGCTGCCAGCCTGCCAAGCCCAGTCTCTGGTAGAGCGATATTCTTGATATGTTTTAATGCTGACTAATATCATGCAAGATAAGGATTATTTTACTATATATCTATGGGACGTGAATTGCCCAGATCTCATACTTCATAACTGTTACAGGTAGGATTGCAGCTCAAGATTGACCTCAACACCTGTGTCTCCTTTCCTCATGGAATGGTCTCCATACAGAACACATGGCATATATGTGTTGGGTTATGTGTAATAGGATACAGTTTGAGGCTGTATGATATGAATTGTTACTCAGTGAATGGCAGCCACCAATCACAAGGAGGTATGCCAATGAAAAGAATGTCTCAAATTAAACAAGAACATTGTTCACTTACCCTGGTGTGTGCCACGTCTTGCCATGTCCCTCCTAAGTCTGCATTCCTTTGTGCCCATACGTCATCCTGTGCTGGGCACCCAGCTTCTCTCCACCCAGGAAGGTGGGTCACAGGCCTGAGGGTGCTCTGCCTGCTCCCTCTGCACCCCTCAACACAGGAAACACGGGCTCCTGTGAACATGAAGGAGCTGTACCTGCATTTGGCCGCTGGACCCTCTGTTAGTAGATTGATAAGAACAGATCCAAACAATTCCTCAAATGTTTGTGAGCCTGCAGTGAAATTGAGAGCAGATACCTGGAGAAACAAGGTAGGTGTAGGGACATTCTCAGGACTGTGTCTAGTAAAGCAGAAATGGGCCTTGAAGTCCTATTGGGACACATATCATAAAGGAGAGCAAGAAGCTAGAGGGAATTTCCCAAGAAGCAGAGCCATAGAAATATGAAGACAAATTAAAGTAATATACACGTTTATGAAGAATTATCTCTGGATTGAAATATAGATAAAATTTCACACTGTTTACAGAAGGGTTACAACAAATTGTAAGGCTCATATCCACTGTGCTGAATGGGAATCCTTGTTGTGAACCCTTGACTTCTGTTCATCTTTGATTTGAGCCTCTGGGGGAAGAGGCGTGGCCCCCTGAGTGACAGGTTGGCTCTGGGGCCTGGCAGGGACACTCAGAAGGACTCCCTGGAGAGCCCCTCTCCCCTCTCATCCACACTCAGACCAGAGGGCTCTCCGCCTCCCCCTCCCCGCCATGAGCCCCTGCCTCCTGGGCTGTGTGGTCTTCTGTCTCCTGCAGGCAGGTGAGTCCTGGGGGCATGGTGCCGTTCGGGGTGCCAGCACGAAGCCTGTCTGTGTGACTGCAGCCTGAGTCCTCCTCCACAGCAGCGGTCCATGCTGGTGTCACTCAGGACCCCAGATTCCAGGTCGTGAGGACAGGACAGAGCGCGACACTGAAATGTACTCAGGATCTGGATCATGACCGCATGTACTGGTACCGACAAGACCTGGGACACGGGCTGAGGCTGATCCATTACTCAATTAGCCCTCCCACCACGGAGAAGGGAGATGTGCCCAAGGGCTATACCGTCTCCAGATCAAACAAAGAGGACTTCCCTCTCACGCTGGATTCCGCTAACCGCTCCCAGACATCTGTGTACTTCTGTGCCAGCAGTTACTCCACAGCGCTGCACGACCACGTCCCCTCTTTGCAAAAAGGCAAGGGGCCCCGTGCAGGCTCGTAGCACCGGGAGCCTCAGGGCTTTGCAGGCCACGTGCCTGCAGTGTGACCCTGGTGTGCCGAGGAGGCTGGCCCAAACCTCACTCTCGGGCCTCGGGGCCATGCGTCCTCCATCGGTCTCTGTCTTTCCTCTGCATCCTCCTTGTGAACCAGGAAGATGCTTCCTCAGCTCCTACTCCTAGTCATCACATGAGCCTGAGACCTAGGAGGGAAGGTTGTTGGTAAATTAGATACATCTAGACACTCTTGTCTCAAGTCAGGCAGCTCATTTCTGTCTTTCTGGAAGGTTCTCCCCCAGCCTGGCTCTCACATGGTCTCGGCTCTTGCTCACCTTTCTCAGGTGAGCAGGAAGTTCCCCTCCCCATCTCCCTGCATCAGCTCCCTGGCCCTCTCTACCACAGCCACACTGCTCTTCCCTCATCTGGGTTCGGTCGATTCCCATGTCACAGGGAGGCTTTTCAAGTGGCTACTCCATGGGGTCTGTTTTGAGCAAGATGTATGGACTCATGAAAAAGAAACAAACTTTAGTTAATCACCTATCAATGGCACCCCACTCTAGTACTCTTGCCTGGAACATCCCATGGATGGAGGAGCCTGGTAGGCTACAGTCCATGGGGTCGCTAAGATTCGGACATGACTGAGCGATTTCACTTTCATTTTTCCCTTTCGTGCATTGGAGAAGGAAATGGCAACCCACTCCATTATTCTTGCCTGGAGAATCCCAGGACGGCAGAGCCTGGTGGGCTGCTGTCTCTGGCGTCGCACAGAGTCGGACACGACTGAATTGACTTAGCAGACCACCATTCCAAAACTCATGCGAGTCCATCTGAAGGAGGACAGATTGACTTTGCATGTCCTCGACAAACATCCCCTGCCCCTCAACATCCTTAGCATCTGACCTAACCTAGGCCAGGTTGGCACCAGCTGGCTCCCTCTTTAAAATCTTCTCAAAGTCAAAATGTATCCTGCATCGCCCCCATTATATCAAGATTTTACAAGTGCAGAAATAAATAAGTTCATATTTATAAAACTTCTTTATGAAACGTGTTATCTAGAATTTGATCATGCTTAATTTAAATACAAAATCTGGAAATATATGCATCTGATTAATCAGAAGTAGTTATGGAATCCATGTTTGCAGGCAGATTCACTTGAGATCCTCAGAGTATTTATTTTGTGATCATATATTTCCATCTTAGCTAACTACCTTCATTCTAGTGGTACTGCAATTATTTCTTTCTTAGTAAAAGTCAGATCATACAGTCTTCTGCCTCTAGAGGCTGAGTAGATTTGAAGATCAACCCTAATCAGCCAGGTGAGGAAGGCAGTAGAACAGGAGTGTGTGTGTGTGTGTGTGTGTGTGTGTGTGTGTGTGTGTGTGTGTGTGTGTGTGTGTTCAGGGTGTTAGGATTTTGTACCCTTGCTTTAAACAGATAGGAGTTCCCTCCTGGCTCAGATGGTAAAGCATCTGCCTCCAGTGTGGGAGACTTGGGTTTAATCCCTGGATTGGGAAGATCCTCTGGTGAAGGAAATGGCAACCCACTCCAGTACTTTTGCTGGGATAATCCCATGGACAAAGGAGCCAGGTAGGTTACGGCCCATGCGGTTGCAAAGACAAGGACAAGACTGAGCAACTAAACTTTCTTTCTTTCTTTCTTTTAAAGAAATGCTGCAAATCCATGAGACCCTTGACCTTTGGCCACTTGGAGGCACTGTTGCATAATAAGCATGGTGTGCTGGGAGGTTGGGAGAGTCACCCTGGGGAGGGCAGCTTAAGAGAACCTTGTCTATAGCATGCCTGCATCAGGGAGTAGGTCTGAGTTCCCTGAGTGGTCCAGGGACACATGGAGCCAGCACAGACGCCTCACTGCGCAGGGAACTGGGGATGAGCCTGAAACCACGGGATGAACACAGGGGGTTGTATCCTGCCTCAGCATGGGAGGTGGAGGTGAAGGGCTTGGGGTGGCTGGTGAAGTCTGGGTGATGAGTGTCAGGTAGGGTCAGGCAGAGGAGAACAAGGCATGTTGTGTGCATATGGGACAAGGGGACGAAGCTCGCCTCACACTCAGTCTTGTTGAGGGGCTGTCAGGACAGGGAAAGGCATAGAGGAGCCAGCCCTGGGTTTGGCAAGGCGTCCATTGGACAAGGGCAGCCTGATAGACACAGAGCAGGGACATAATAGGCAAATGCTCCTATCAGGGAAGCAGGAGGGTCAGCACTTTACACCACTCACCCCAGGAGCCCCGCCCCCATCCAGCAGCAGTCCTGGAGTCTTGATGCTCTCATGGGTTCCAGGCTCCTCTGCTGTGTGACTCTCTGCCTCCTGGGAGTAGGTGAGTCCTGGATACAGTGTGGGAGCTTCTGAGATGCCTTTGCTTTTGCCATTCCCAAACGCAAGACTGCCGGTGAGGGCTGCAGCAGGAGGCTCCTCTGTTCTCTCCTCTCAATTTCCTTGTCTCTTTCCAACAGGCCTTGTAGATTCTGGACTCACCCAGACCCCAAAATTCCTGACCAAATCAAGAAAACAGCAAGTGACACTGAGATGTTCCCCTGCCTCTGGACACCGCTCTGTGTACTGGTACCCACAGGCCATGGGCCAGGGTCCCCAGTTCCTCATTAAGTATTTTAATAAGAAAGTGTATCAAAGAGGAAACATGTCAGATCGATTCTCAGGAAAACGGTTCAGTGACTCTCTCTCTGAGCTGAACTTGACTTCCTTGGAGCTGAAAGACTCAGCCGTGTATCTCTGTGCCAGCAGCCAAGACGCAGCCCTGCATGATCAGGTGCCTCTGGGATAAAAACACTCCTGCCCCAGCTCAGGAAGTGGTGGTGAGCGTGTCGGCTCCCAGCCTGCCAAGTCCAGTCTCTGGTAGAGTGATAGACTTTCCCAGACATTCATTTCTTGATATGTTTTAATGCTCAAAGATCATGCAAGATAAGAATTATTTTACTATATATGTGAGGGGACGTGAATTGCCCAGATCGCATACTTCATAACTGTTACAGCTAGGATTGCAGCTCAAGTTTGTTCTCAACACCTGTGTCTCCTTTCCTCATGGAACCATCTCCATACAGAACAAATTACATATACGTATTGGGTTATGTGTAACTAGATACAGTTTAAGGCTCTATGATATGAATTGTTACTCAGTGAATGTCAGCCACGCATCACAAGGAGGTATGCCCATGAAAAGAATGTCTCGAATAAAAAAAGAGCATTTTTCACTTACTGTGGTGTGTGCCACGTCTCACCACTTTGCTCCTAAGTCTGCATTCCTTTGTGCCCATAGGTCATCCTGTGCCGGGCAACCAGCTTCTCTCCACCCAGAAAGGTGGGTCACAGGCCTGATCACACTGTGCTTGCTCCATTCCCTCCAACAAAAGAAACACGGGCTCCTGTGAACATGAAGGAGCTGCAGCTGCATTTGGCCGGTGGACCGTCTGTTAGTAGGTTTATAAGAACAGATCCAAAGAATTCCTCAAATGTTGATGAGCTTGCAATGAAATCAGGAGCAGATACCTGGAGAAACAGGGTAGGTAGAGGGACATTCTCAGGACTACAGTCAATTAAAGCAGAAATGGGCCTTGAAGTCCTATTGGAACACATATCATAAAGGAGAGCAGAAAGCTAGAGGGAAGTTCCCAAGATGCAGAGCTATAGAAATATGTAGACAAATTAAAGTAATATACACATTTACGAAGAATTATCTCCAGAATAAAGTATAGATAAAATTTCACACTGTTTACAGAAGGGTAGCAACAAATTATAAAGCTCATGTCCATTGTGCTGGACAGGTCTCCCTGTTGTGAACTGTTGACTTAGGTCCATTTCTGATTTGAGCCTCTGGGGGAAGGGGCGTGGCCCCCTGAGTGACAGGTTGGCTCTGGGGCCTGGCGGGGACAGTGACAGCTCAGAAGGACTCCCTGGAGAGCCCCTCTCCCCTCTCATCCACACTCAGACAAGAGGGCCCTCCGCCTGCCCCACCCCCACCATGAGCCCCTGCCTCCTGGGCTGTGTGGTCTTCTGTCTCCTGCAGGCAGGTGATTCTTGGGGGCAGGGTGCCCTTCGGGGTGACAGCACGAAGCCTGTCCATGTGACGGCAGCCTGAGTCCTCCTTCTCCACAGGGGCGGTCCATGCTGGTGTCACTCAGGACCCCAGATTCCAGGTCGTGAAGACAGGAGAGAGCGTTACACTGAAATGTACTCAGGATCTGAGTCATGTACTGGTACCGACAAGACCTGGGACACGGGCTGAGGCTGATCCATTACTCAGCTGGTGCTCGTACCATGGAGAAGGGAGACGTGCCCGAAGGGTACAGCGTCTCCAGACCAAACACAGAGAACTTCCCTCTCACGCTGGAGTCTGCCAACCGCTCCCAGACATCTGTGTATTTCTGTGCCAGAAATTTCTCCACGGTGCCACACAGCCACCTCTTCTCTGTGCAAAAAGAGAAGGGAGGCTCTGCAGCCTGGAACTTGGGGAGCCCCTTGCACGCTTCTCACACCCGGACCTTGGAGCCCAGGGCCACCTGCCTGCAGTGTGACACTGAGTGTGCAGTCTCATATCACACCCAGCTACATCTACGTTAAATTTAGTGGATGGGTTTTTTTAATTCAAAGTTTTATAACTTTAGAAATAAATGGGTTAATATATATAATTGTTGTATATAAATCCATTACCTAGAATTTAGTAATAGTTAATTTATATATAAAATCTACAAATATGTGGATCTGGTTAATCAGAGGGATCTACGGAATGCAGTGTCCCAGGCTGTATTCATCTGAGCTCATCAGAGTGTCTGGACTGAAGGTCTGTGTGATACCTCCTTAGCATACTACTGTCACTGCAATTATTTTCTGCTTAATGGAAATATTGGTTCCTACAGTCTTTCACCTCCAGAGGCTAAGAGGGAATTTGAAGATCAATCTTAAGTCAGCCAGGTTGGGAAGACAGTACAACAAGTGTGTGTTGTGTATGTGTGTGTATGTTCAGGATGTGGGGTATTTACATTCTTGCTTTAGGCAGAAGGCACAGATCCATGAGACTGTGGACCATTGGCCACTAGGAGGCACTGTGGGCCCACGGTGAGCAGGGGGTCCTGGGAGGGATTGAGACTCACCCTGTGGAGGGCAGGTGTAAGCAACCTTGGCTACATGCCTGCACCAGAAAGCAGGTTTGCGTTCCCTGAGTTCCTGAGCTTCCAGGACACATGGAACCAGTAGAGACTCCTGACTGCCCAGAAAAGTGGGCATGTGCCTGGACCCTCAGGATGTGCCCAGGAGATGGTCTCCTGGAGCTGCAAGGGAAGTGCAGGTGAGGGGGTTGGGGTAGGTGGTGAGGGCTGGGTGATTGTCAGCTGATTGCCTGGTGATTGCCAGCCAGGTGAGTGCCTGGCTGAGTGTCAGGCAGGGGCAGGCAGAGGACAATAAGGTATGTTGTGGGCATATGGGGACAAGGGAATGGTGCACCCTTCACACCCACCCCTTGGTCAGGGACTGTGAAGGGCAGGGAATGGCACAGAGGGCTTGCCTTTGGTCCTGGCAAGGAGTACATCGGACACAGCAGCCTGCAGTGACCTCATAGGCAAATGCTCCAATCAGGGAAACAGGAGGGTGAGCACTTTACACCACTCACTCCAGGAGCCCCTCCCCAGCTAGCAGCAGTCTTGGGTTCCTGATGCTGCCGTGGGCTCCAGATTCCTCAGCTGTATGACTCTCTGCCTCCTGGGTCCATGTGAGTCCTGGACACAGCACGGGAGCTTCTGAGAAGACTTTGCCTCCCTGAGATAGAAGCCTGGCGATGAGGGCTGCAGCAGGAGGCTCCCGCTATGCTCTGCCCTCAGCTTCCTTCTGTCTCCTCCCAAACAGGCCTGGTGGATTTTCAAGTCACCCAGACTCCCAAATACCTGATCAAATCAAGAAAGCCGCAAGTGACACTCAGATTTTCCCCTGAATCTGGACACCTCTCCGTGTACTGGTACCAACAGGCCCTGAGCCAGAGCCCCTAGTTCCTCATTCAGTATTTCAACAGATGTGAGAGGAGAAAGAAACCTATCAGGGCGATCCTCAGGTCAACAGTTCAATGACTCTCACTCTGTACTGAGCTTGGGCTCCTTGGAGCTGACGGACTCAACCATGTATCACTGTGCCTGCAGCCAAGACACAGGCCTGCATGATGAGGGTCCTCTGGGACAAAAACACTGCTCCCCAGCTCAGGAAGTTGATGTGAGGGTGTCAACTGCCAGGCAGCCAGGCCCATGTCCTGGTAGAGCATACAGCCTTTCTCAGACATTCATTTCTTGATATGTTTTAATGCTGCAAATATCATACAAGATAAAAGTATTATTTTTACTCTTACACATCTAAGGGTGAGTGGCTTGTCTAGATCTCATACTTCGTAACTGTCAGAGCAAGAATCAGACTCAAGTCTGTCCTTGTCACTGTGGTCCTCGTCCCCACTGAATATTTCTCCCATAGAACAAATATATATGTATATACACACATATATATCTTTTAAAGGAGTTGACTTACGTAGTTGTTAATAGTGATGAGTCTAAGTTCTACAGGCTGGGCTCATGGTATTAGAGACCTAAGGAGAGCTGATGTTTAAGTTCAAAGGCTGTTAGGCAGGAAGAAGAGATGGTCTAGTGAAGGTCATCAGTGGGATAATTCTCTCCTACCTAGGAGAAGTTTAGGGTTTTTGTTCTGTTCATATCTTCAACTGATTGAATGAGAACCACTACATTATGGAAATTCATCTGCCTTACTAATGAAGATGTTCATCTAATCTGATTTTAAATTCTATTGATAACTTTTCACGGATTTATCTCTCAACAAGACATCCTCACAGGGACATTCAGAACAATGTTTAACTAAATATCTGTGGCCTAGTCAAGGTGACACATTAAATTAGTCATCAGAACATCTTCCAGGTTTGCTTAAGATTTTAGTAAGCTTGAAGTCCCTGACAAATAACAGGACTCTGGATTTCTTGATTCCCTTTGCTAATCTCTGACAGCCTCTTCCACCGTTTCTTAGGTGCAAAGAAAGAGATGGACACATTTTTCCTCCAGCTGAGGCCTTTAGAAATCACAGGAGTGAAATTATTTCTACCTGATGATTTAGTTCATGAAATTAGCCAGAGCACATAACATACATCCCTCCTCAGGCATGTTAAAATCAACTTTATTGATGCATGGATTGTAGTTGACTCTTGAACAATGTGATGTTTAGGAGCACTGAGTAACCCCCCAACCCTGCAGTTAGAAATCTGCGTATAACTTCACAGTTGACAGTCTGTATTTGAGGTTCTACCTCTGCAGATTCAACCATCCACGGGTTGTGTAGTACTGTAGTATGTATTTATTAAAAAGTAGATCCACACAGTTCAAATCTGTTGTTCAAAAGTCAGCTGTATATACAACAAACATTACACATTATATACTTGATAGGTTAATGGTTTTGATCAATATATACATATCTGCCCATGTAATATCCATCCCACTAGGATAGTGAACATTTCAATCACCAGAAAGTTTCTTCATATCACTTTCCTATGCCTCTCTCCATCCTTCATCATCAACAATATGATATCTTTTGCTATAGCTTTGTTTTTCTCAGTCATATTTATAGTGAATATTTAAGTTCTCTATCTAGTAAAACACCAGGCTACCCAGGTGGCACTGGTGGTAAAGAACCCATTTGCAATGCAGGAGACATAAAAGACATGAGTTCCATCCCTGGATCAGGAAGATCCCCTTCACTTTCAACAAGAGGCTCTTTAGTTTCTCTTTGCTTTCTGCAATTAGGGTGGTGTCGTCTGCATATGTGAGGTTACTGACATTTCTTCCAGCAATCTTGATTCCAGTTTGAGCTTTATGCAGCCCGGCATTTCACATGATGTTCTCTGCATATAAGTTAAATAACAGGTGACAAGGTACAGCCTTGATGTACTCCTTTCCCAATTTTGAGCCAGTTCGTTCTTCTATAGAAGTATGTAGATAAATCAGCATACATAGTAATGAAGAATTATCTCTGGAATACAAGACACTTAAAGTTGTAAACTGTTTACAGAAAGGATACAAGCACTCATAAGGCTCATGTCCATTGAGCCGGATGGGTTGTTTCTGTTGTGAACTGTTCACTTAGGTTCCTGTTTGATTTGAGCCTCTGGGGGAAGGGGCGTGGCCCCTGAGTGAGAGGTTGGCTCTGGGGCCTGGCAGGGACAGTGACATCTCAGAAGGACTCTCTGGAGAGCCCCTCTCCCCTCTCATCCACACTCAGACCAGAGGGCCCTCCGTCTGCCTCGCCCCTGCCATGAGCCCCTGCCTCCTGGGCTGTGTGGTCTTCTGTCTCCTGCAGGCAAGTGAGTCCTGGGGGGGCAGCGACCCTTCGGGGTGCCAGCACCAAGCCTGTCCGTGTGACTGCAGCCTGAGTCCTCCTTCTCCACAGGGGTGGTCCATGCTGGTGTCACTCAGGACCCCAGATTCCAGGTCGTGAGGACAGGACAGAACGCGACACTGAAATGTACTCAAGATCTGGGTCATAACTATATGTACTGGTACCGGCAAGACCTGGGACTCGGGCTGAGGCTGCTCCATTACTCAACTGGTTCTGATAGCTGGGAGAAGGGAGACGTGCCCGAGGGGTACAGCGTCTCCAGACCAAACACAAAGGACTTTCCTCTCACGCTCGAGTTTGCCAACCGCTCCCAGACATCTGTGTACTACTGCGCCAGCAGTTACTCCACGGCGCTGCACAGCCACGTCCTCTCTGTGCAAAAAGGCAGATGAGGGGCTCTGCACCTGGAAGCTGGGGAGCCCCTTGCAGGCTCCCAGCACCTGGAGACTCGGAGCCCACAGACACACACTGGCAGTGGATCCAGCATTTTTTGGTCTTGGCTGGCACAGACCTGACAACAGGGCCGCACTGACATGTGTCCACTCTCACTCTCTGTCTTTACACTGTAGCTGCCACGTGAGCCTAAACGTGCTACCCAGCTCTGACTCCTAGTCATCAGTCTGAACATGAGGCCTCCAGGAGGGAAGCTTGTTGGGTAATCAGATACATCTAGACCCTCTTGTCCTTCCCTGGGCTCCACATGCCTGTCCCTACGGAAGGTTCTCTCCCAGGCTGGCCCTTGCGTGGTCTCTGCTCTTGTCCAACTTCCCCAGATGTAGGGTCTTTCCTCTCCCACCTTCCTGGCCCTCGTTCCCACCCTTCTATACTTCAGCCTTGCTGCTCCTCCCTCATTTGGGTCATGTCCTTGCCCATCACCCAGGGAACTTTGTAATGATCCCTAAGGGGTCATGTTTGAGTAGACTCTCTGGGGTCCTCAAAGAGAATGCAACCTCAGTTAATTATTAATCATCCAAAATTCCTTGGTAGTACCTTCGGAGGAGAGACAAGCTGTGTGTGTATGTAATCTCCACCATTGCCTGTCTTTAGAATCTAAATAGCCTAGATCCTGATGCTAGGAAAGACTGAAAGCAAAAGGAGAAGGGGGAGGCAGAGAAAGAGGTGGTTAGATAGCGACACTGACTGAATAGACATGAATTTGAGCAAACTCTGGGAAATAGTGAAGGATAAGGGAGCCTGGTATGCTGCAATGCATGGGGTCTCAATGAGTTGGACTTGAGTTAGCAACTGAACAACACCATCACCAACAAAAAATATCCCAAGTTTATAGCATCTCCCTCATCACAATCTTCTAAAAGTCAAAGTATTAAATATTTCCTGCATGAACTCATTTCTTTTCTCTTGAAATACAAAATCATAAGTCAGCTATGGCTGGCTGGTGTGTGTGTTTGTGTTTTTAATTGTGTGTTTGTTCTTTAGAAAAACAAAACAAGCAAAAACACAGTGCAATTGGCAAACAGTGAAGTATTTTCTAATTTAAACACATCCCATGACTATTAAATCTGGGCAGACAATCTTGGTTTCCACGCATAGACCACATGGGGACGCAGTGGAACTGAGAAACTCCAGAAGTTTCTGGGGCAGAGCAAGCAGACACAGCTAGGCCTGGACCAAGAGGGTGAAGAGAAAGCTTTATTTGGTGTTTTTATCTCTAGAAGCCTTACTAGCACAGACACTAATTTTCAGGCTTGCTGTCCCAGCTGGGAGCCATGAACTTCAACTGTGCAGTGCTGAAAGAGTCTCTGCGGTTGCAGAAAAAGTGAAGGGTATGGAACTGGGAGGTGGTAGGGACAGAAAGAGAAACACCTGCCTGAAGAGAGAAGCAAAAGAGCCAAGGGGAAGGACGTCGGGCATAAACCCAGCCTCACCTAGACCAGCAGTCCAGCTCACATGTCACCTAAGAGACTTTGCAGGAGGACCAGGGTTCCTGGATCAGCTGACCTGGAATGAGAGGTCAGATTCCTGGGAACCAGCAGAGGCAAAGACATCAGAGCAGTGACTTTACTGCCTCATCTCCAATCAGAGGAAGGAGGCCCAGAACCTCAGCTCTCAGAGAAGCAGAGCTCTGAACAAAGAGACACCTGCCCAGCTCTGCCCCTCTTGCCATGGGCTGCAGCCCCATCTGCTGTGTGGGTCTTTGTTTCCTGGCAACAGGTGGGTCCGTGGCACAGGAGAGAATCCGTGTTCCTAAGCCTGACTTTGCCTGAATGCAAGACACCATCGGGCTCTCTCCCGCGTTCTTTCTCAGCCCCAATCTTGTACCCCACAGGCCCTGTGGATTCTGGAGTCACCCAAACCCCAAGATACCTGATTAAAGCAGTGATGTCACAGGCAAATGTTCCTATCAGGCAAGCAGGACCTTCACCACTTTACACCACTCACCCCGGGAGCCCCGCCCCAGCCAGCAGCAGTCTTGGGTTCCTGATGCTGCCATGGGCTCCAGGCTCCTCTGCTGTGTGACTCTCTGCCTCCTGGGAGCAGGTGAGTCCTGGACACAGTGCAGGAGCTTCTGCTACGCCTTTGCTTTTGCCATCCTAAAACTGCAAGACTGCCGGTGAGGGCTGCAGCATGGGGCAACCGCTGTGCTCTGCCCTCTGCTTCCTTGTCTCTTCCCCAACAGGTCTGATGGATTCTGAAGTCACCCAGACCCCAAAGTACCTGATAAAATCAAGAAAACAGCAAGCGACGCTGAGATGTTTCCCTGTTTCGGGACACCTCTCCGTGTACTGGTACCAACAGGCCCTGGGCCAGGGCCCCCAGTTCCTCGTTCAGTATTACAGGCAGCAAGTGAGGGGAGAAGCACACCTCCCAGATCGATTCTCAGGAAAACAGTTTAGTGACTTTCATTCTGAGCTGAACTTGAGCTCCTTGGCGCTGACGGACTCAGCCGTTTATCTCTGTGCCAACAGCCGAGACACAGCCCTGCAGGATCAGGTGCCTCTGGGACAAAAACACTCCTGCCCCAGCTCAGGAAGTGGCCGTGAGGTTGACTGCCTGCCTGCCAGACCTAGATAGACCCGATAGACTCTCCCAGACATTCTTCCTCTGCTGTGTTTTAATGCTCCCAAAGATCATGCTAGGTTAGTATTTTTTTACCTATTTATACATCCGAGGGCAACTGACTTGCCCACATCTTATATTTCGTTACTTTCAGAGCAAGGAATTTATTCAAGTCTCTACTCATCACTTGTGGTCTTTGCCCCCATAAAATTGTCTCCCACATAGAATAAATAATACACAGACACACACACACACACACAGACACACACACACACACGCAGACATATACACATACATGTTTTAAAGCAACTGGCTCACATAGTTGTTAAGGCTGATAAGTCCAAAAGCTGCAAGCTGGTCTGGTGCTACTAGAGACTGAGGGGGAACTGATGTTTAAGTTCAAAAGCAGAACTAATGGTCCAGTGTGAAGGCCATTGGCTGAGAATTATTTCTTACTTGGGGGAGGATCAATGTTTTCGTCTATTCATCCCTTCACCTGGTTTCTTGAAGCCCGCGTACATTATGGAGGGTTATCTGCTTTATGAATTAAAATGTTAATCTAATCTATTATTAAAATATACCTATTCACGTTACCTTTTCCAAAAATACCCCTCTTCAGTTCAGTTCAGTGGCTCAGTCGTGTCCGACTCTTTGCGACCCCATGAACAGCAGCACGCCAGGCCTCCGTGTCCATCGACATCTCCCTGAGTCCACCCAAACCCATGTCCATCGAGTCGGTGATGCCAGCCAACCATCTCATCCTCTGTCGTCCCCTTCTCCTCCTGCCCTCAATCTTTCCCAGCATCAGGGTCTTTTCCAATCAGTCAGCTCTTTGCATCAGGTGGCCAAAGTATTGGAGTTTCAGCTTCAACATCAGTCCTTCCAATGAACACCCAGGACTGATCTCCTTTAGGATGGACTGGTTGGATCTCCTTACAGTCCAAGGGACCCTCAAGAGTCTTCTCCAACACCACAGTTCAAAAGCATCAATTCTTCGCGCTCAGACTTCTTTATACTCCAACTCTCACATCCATACGTGACCACTGGAAAAACCATAGCCTTGACTAGACTGACCTGTGTTGGCAAAGTAATGTCTCTGCTTTTTAATATGCTGTCTAGGTTGGTCATAACTTTCCTTCCAAGGAGTAAGCATCTTTTAATTTTCTGGCTGCAATCACCATCTACAATGATTTTGGAGCCCCCCAAAATAAAGTCAGCCACTGTTTCCACTGTTTCCCCATCTATCTGCCATGACGTGATGGGACCGGATGCCATGATCTTCGTTTTCTGAATGTTCCTAGGAGCACCCAGATAAATAAAGCTAAATATCCAAGGCAGAGTCAAGTTGACACATTGTATTAGTCAGGACACCATCTTCCAGGGTTGCACAAGAATTTAGTAAGCATGAAGTCCCTGGCAGGTAACAGGACTCTGGATTTCTTGACTCCTTTTGCTAATCTCTGACAGCCTCCTCTAGTGCTTCCTAGGTTCGAAGGAGGATATGGACATATTTTAACTTCAAACCCCATACTTGAGGACTTCAGGTGTCACAGGAGAGAAAGGAATTATGCTTGCTGGTTCAATATGTGAGATAAATAGAGCATGTCACTTACCCTCAGGCCTTTTTTACATCAACTTGATTGGCATATGAATTATAGCTAACAGTTGAATAATGTGAAGTTTGGGGGCCTTGAACCAGCCTTAGCCCTGCTGTAAAAGTTTGTTTAAAATTCAGTCAACCCTCTCTGTTTATGATTCCTCATCTGCAGATTCAACCAGCCACAACTGTGTGGTACTGTGAAGAGTGAAAGTGAAAGTCACTCAGTCGTGTCCGACTCTTTGCGAGCCCATGGACTATACAGTCCATGAAATTCTCCAGGCCAGAATACTGAGTGGGTAGCCTTTCCCTTCTCCAGCGGATCTTCCCAATCCAGGGATCTAACCCAGGTCTCCCTCATTGCAGGCAGATTCTTTACCAGATGAACCACAAGATCTGTAGTTAGTATCGATTAAAAATTCCACACAAAAGTGGACCCATGAAGTTCACAATAGTGTGGTTCAAGGGATCCGCTATATATGCAATAGCAATACACAGTGTACAGTGAAGCGATGAATGGTTTTGATCAATCCATGTGTATGTGCCCATGGAATATTCACCTGTAAAGACAGAACATTTCATCACCAAGAATTCTCTCAGGCCCCATTCAAGGCCTGTCTCCTTCCCTGACACCAACAGTATAATCTCTGGTGCTGTAATTTTGTTTTAAAGTCCTCTTTAGCCCAGAGCTAAACATTTAAGACATTGCTCCTGAAAAGTATTATGGTTAAAGAAGTTCTTGAAAGCATGTGAGCACCATACCCATGCCAGGGACTATCCTATCTGGAGAAGGATGCTTTGGAAAACGACCATCCAAAGGTCTTCCCTGCTGGTACAAGATTTAAGAAAAACAATTATTTATGCAGTTTTATAAATTTCTTTTCTCATGCACACACTGTCTGAAATCATTTTATGCTGCTATTTTGACAGGAAGTCCTCATCTCCTAGGATATTACTTTGAATTCCCATGTGACACACACATAGCAAGGCTTCCTGTCACACACTGTGTGCTGGGACTGAGCGGGCAATCAGCAGCAGCAATTTTGATGAGAGATCATTTCATGTCAGGAGAAGGCTTGCCTTTGATTTGACCCCAGCATCCAAGTCACAGGAGTTGAATTGAAAAGTCCCCCTTTGTGTTGCAGCCTAGCCTGGACACTAGTCTCCTGTGCTGTGGGTCCCACTACCTCTTGGACCAGAGACATTCTGAGCACAACTGTGGATCCCATGGACGTGCCAGGCCCTGATTCAAAGCTTGTTTTTGTGGCTACAACATCGGGCTCATTCTCTGCTTCTGACTTTAGTTTCTGTGTTTTTGTCTCTGAGGCCCCAGGAATGGTTAGTCCCCTAGAGCCCAGATTTGCGATCGTGTTCCATGGAAACCAGTGCATCAGGAGGTCACCACAGACACCCACTCACGACCAGATGTGTGATATTCAGGTTCAGAAATTATTGAGAATTTGAACATCACAACAGCAGAGCCTGGCAGCGAGTATAGGGTCCTATTAAATGTGAGGTTTGTGCAAAGTGATACAGTCTAGGGCTCTAGGATATCGGTTACTGAATGGCTGCCATGCTTCACGGGGAAGTACTCCCATGTGATGGATGTCTCACGTAAAATCGGAGCATTTTCCCTTTACCCCGGGCTCAGCCATCTCTCCCGATATCCCTCCCATGTCTGTAGTCCTTTGTGCCAGCATGTCATGCGTGGTGCTGGGCAACCAGCTTCTTTCCTCAAAGTAAGCTGGATCACAGGCCTGAGGTGGTTCGCTTGCTGCTCCCCCAACCCTCAGACGCGAGAAGCACGTGCTCAGGTGAACGTAAGGTGCTGAGACTGCATTTGACAGGTACCCTGTCAGTCGGTGAATTAATAAGAAATAGAGCCCAAGGCTTCCTCAAAGGCTGATGAGCCTGCTCTAAGGTTGGGGAACCAGATTCCAGAATCGTTGTGGGTGGAAGGACATGAACTGGACTGTTGTCAGTTAAACAAAGTAGAAACGTGAGGGATTATTTGGGACACGTGAGTCATAAAGGGCAGCAGGAAACCCTGAGGATTCTCCCTGAGATCCAAAACTACAGAAATATGTAGATAAATAAAATGAATATATGTATTAATGAGCAACTATTTCTAGAATAAAATGTACATATAGTTGTGAACAGTTTTACAGAAAGTTAACAAAAACTTGTAACGCTTATGTGCATTGAGCTGGATGGGTCTCCCTGTTGTGAACTGTTCAGTTCAGTTCAATCGCTAGGTCGTGTCCAACTCTGAGACCCCATGGACTGCGCTCGCCAGGCATTCTTGTCCATCACCGACACCCAGAATTTACTCAAACGCATATCTGTTGAGTTGGTGATGCCATCGAACCATCTCATCCTCTGTCGTCCCCTTCTCCTTCTGCCTTCAATCCTGCCCAGCATCAGGGTCTTTTCAAATGAGTCAGTTATTCTCATCAGTTGGCGAAAGCATTGGAGTTTCAGCTTAAGCATCAGTCCTTCCAATGAATATTCAGGACTGATTTCCTTTAGGATGGACTGGTTGGATCTCCTTGAAGTCCAAGGGACGTTCAAGAGCCTTCTCCAACACCACAGTTCAAAAGCATCAATTCTCTGGCCCTCAGCTTTCTTTACAATCCAACTCTCACATCCCTACATGACTACTGGAAAAACCATAGCTTTGACTAGATGGACCTTTGTTGGCAAAGTAACGTCTCTGCTTTTTAATATGCTATCTAGGTCGGTCATATATGAACTATTGACTTAGGTTCATTTCTGATTTGAGCCTCTGGGGGAAGGGGCGTGGCCCCCTGAGTGACACGTTGGCTCTGGGGCCTGGTAGGGACGGTGACATCTCAGAAGGACTCCCTGGAGAGCCCCTCTCCCCTCTCATCCACACTCAGACCAGAGGGACCTCCGCCTGCCCCGCCCCCACCATGAGCCCCTGCCTCCTGGGCTGTGTGGTCTTCTGTCTCCTGCAGGCATGTGAGCCCTGGGGGGCAGAGTCCCCTTCGGGGTGCCAGCACCAAGCCTGTCGGTGTGACGGCAGCCTGAGTCATCCTTCTCCACAGGGGCGGTCCATGCTGGTGTCACTCAGGACGCCAGATTCCACGTCGTGAGGACAGGACTGAGCGGGACACTGAAATGTACTCAGGATCTGAGCTTTAGCTATATGTACTGGTACCAGCAAGACCTGGGACACAGGCTGAGGCTGATCCATTACTCAGTTATCCCTCCCGCCACACAGAAAGGAAACGTGCCCGATGGGTACAGCGTCTCCCGACCAAGCACAGAGAACTTCCCTCTCACGCTGGAGTCTGCCAGCCACTCCCAGCCATCTGTCTACTTCTGTGCCAGTGGTTACTCCACGGTGCTTCACAGCCACGTGCTCTCCGTGCAAAAAGAGAAGGGAGGCCCTGCAGCCTGGGACTTGGGGAGCCCCTTGCACGCTTCTCACACTCGGAACCTTGGAGCCCAGGGCCACATGCCTCCTAAGTTTGCGGTCTCCTATCACGTCCAGGTACATCTGCGTTAAATATAGTGGACGGTTGGTTTTTTCATTTCAAGTTTTATAACTTTAAAAATGAACGTGTTAATATGTACAATCTCTGTTAATAAATCCATTACCTAGAATTTAGTAATACTTCATTTATATAGAAAATCTAGAAATATGTGGATCTGCTTAATCAGAGGGACCTATGGAATGCAGTGTCCCAGGCTGTATTCAGCTGAGCTCATCAGAGTGCCTGGACTGAAGGTCTGTGTGATTCCTCCTTAGCATACTACTGTCACTGCAATTATTTTCTACTTAATGGAAATGTTGGTTCCTACAGTCTTTTACCTCCAGAGCCTAAGAGGGAATTTGAAGATCAATCTTAAGTCAGCCAGGTTGGGAAGACAGTACAACAAGTATGTGTTGTGTATGTGTGTGTAGGTTCAGGATGTGGGGTATTTACATTCTTGATTTAGACAGAAGGCACAGATCCATGAGACCCTTGGCCACTAGGAGGCACTGTGGGCCTATGGTAAGCAGGGTGTGCTGGGAGGGGTTGAGAGTCACCCTGGAGAGGGCAGCTTAGGGTAACCTTGGCTACATGCCTGCATCAGAAAGCAGGTTTGAGTTCCCTGAGTGGTCTAGACACATGGACCCAGCACAGACTCCTCACTGCCCAGGGGAGTGGGGACATGCCTTCAGCCTCAGGATGTGCCCAGGAGGTCATCTCCTGGAGCAGCATGGGGAGTGGAGGGTGTGGGGATTAGTGTGGCTGGTGAGGGCTGAGTGATGAGTGTCAGGCAGGGACAGAAAGAGAAGAAAAAGCCATGTTATGGGCATATGGGGAAATGGGGACAGTGCTCACGTCACACCCACCCTTTACTGAGGGGCTGTGCAGGACAGGGAAGGGCACAGAGGAGCCCACCATGGGTCCTGCCAAGGGGTCCATTGGATCAGGAAACAGCTTGCAGAGACACAGAGCAGTGACGTCATAGGCAAATGCTCCAATCAGGACACAGGAGGGTCAGCAGTCACACCACTCACCCCGGGAGCCCTGCCCCCAGCCAGCAGTGGTCTGGGGCTCCTGATGCTGCCATGGACGCCAGGCTCCTCTGCTGTGTGACTCTCTGCCTCCTGGGAGCAGGTGAGTCCTGGACACAGTGTGGGAGCCTCTAAGATACCTTTGCTTTTGACATCCCTAAGACGCAAGACTGCCGATGAGGGCTGAAGCAGGATGCTTCCTCAGTTCTCTCCCCTCAACTTCCTTCTGTCTCCTCCCCAACAGGCCTGGTCGATTTTGAAGTCATCCAGACCCCAAAATTCCTGATGAAATCAAGAAAACAGCAGGTGGCACTGAGATGTTCCCCTAATTCTGGTCACTGCTTTGTGTACTGGTACCAACAGGCCCTGGGCCAGGGCCCCGAATTCTTCGTTCAATATTATGATGGGGAAGTGAATGAAAAAGGAAACATAGCAGACCGATTCTCAGGACAATGGTTCAGTGATGCTCGCTCTGAGCTGAGCTTGAGCTCCTTGGAGCTGATGGACTCCGCCCTGTATCTCTGTGCCAGCAGCCAAGACACAGCCCTGCATGATCAGGGACCTCTGGGATAAAAACACTCCTGCCCCAGCTCAGGAAGTGGCCGTGAGGTTGACTGCCTCCTTTCCAGGCCTCAACAGACCCGATAGACTCTCCCAGACATTCTTTCTCTGCTGTGTTTTAATGCTCCCAAAGACCATACTAGGTAAGTATTATTTTGCCTATTTATACATCTGAGGGGAACTGCCTTGCCTATATCTTGTATTTCATTACTTTCAGAGCAAGGTATTTGATTCAACTTGTCCTCATCACTTGTGGTCTTTGCCCCCATAAAACTGTCCCCCACAAAGAATAAATAATACACACACACATACATACATATACACATACATGTTTTAAAGCAATTGGCTCACATAGTTGTTAAGGCTGGTAAGTCCAAAAGCTGCAAGCTGGTCTGGTGCTACTAGAGACTGAGGGGGAGCTGATGTTTAAGTTCAAAAGCAGAAGAACTAATGGTCCAGTGTGAAGGCCATCGGCTGACAATTATCTCTTACTTGGGGGAGGATCAGTGTTTTCGTCTATTCATTTCTTCACCTGGTATCATGAAGCACATCTACGTTATGGAGGGTCATCTGCTTTACGAATTAGAATGTTAACCTATTCTATTATTAAAATATACCTATTCACATGTTAGCTTTTCCAAAAATACCCCTCTTAGGAGCACGCAGAAAAATAAAGCTAAATATCCAGGCAGTGTCAAGTTGACAGTCAGTCGGGTCTGACTCTTTGCGACCCCTTGGACGGAAGCACAGCAGGCCTCCCTGTCCGTCACCAACTCCTGGAGCTTACCCAAACTCATATCCATTGAGGTGGTGCCACCATCCAACCATCTCATCCTCTGTCGTCGACTTCTCATCCTGCCTTCAATCCTGCCCGGCATCAGGTTCTTTTCAAATGAGTCAGTTCTAGGCATCAGGTGGCCAAAGTATTGGAGTTTCAGCTTCAGCATCAGCCCTTCCAATGAATATTCAGGACTGATTACCTTTAGGGTGGGCTGGGCTGCTTGGATCTCCTTACAGTCCAAGTGACTCTCAAGAGTCTTCTCCAACACCACAATTCAAAAGCATCAATTCTTTGGCTCTCAACTCTCTTTATAGTCCAACTCTCACATCCACTCATGACCACTGGAAAAACCATAGCTTTGACTAAACAGACCTTGTTGGCAAAGTAATATCTCTGCTTTTTCATATGCTGTCTAGGTCTGTCATATGTGAGAGTTCACTTAGATTCATTTCTGATTTGAGCCTCTGGGGGAAGGGGCGTGGCCCCCTGAGTGACAGGTTGGCTCTGGGGCCTGGCAGGGACAGTGACATCTCAGAAGGACTCCCTGGAGAGCCCCTCTCCCCTCTCATCCACACTCAGACCAGAGGGCCCTCCGCCTGTCCCGCACCCGCCATGAGCCCCTGCCTCCTGGGCTGTGTGGTCTTCTGTCTCCTGCAGGCAGGTGAGTCCTGGGGGCAGGGTGCCCTTTGGGGTGCCAGCACCAAGCCTGTCCATGTGACGGCAGCCTGAGTCCTCCTTCTCCACAGGGGCGGTCCATGCTGGTGTCACTCAGGACCCCAGATTCCAGGCCGTGAGGACAGGACAGAGGGCGATACTGAAATGTACTCAGGATCTGGATCATGACAGCATGTAGTGGTACCGACATGACCTGGGACATGGGCTGAGGCTGATCCATTACTCAATTAGCCCTCCCACCACGGAGAAGGGAGATGTGCCCGAGGGCTACAGTGTCTCCAGATCAAAGAGGACTTCCCTCTCACGCTGGAGTCCGCCAACCACTCACAGACATCTGTGTACTTCTGTGCCAGCAGTTTCTCCACGGCACTACATGGCCACCTCCTCTCTGTGCAAAAAGGAAAGGGGCCCCGTGCAGGCTCCGAGCACCGGGAGCCTCAGGGCTTTGCGGACCACGTACCTGCATTGTGACCCTGGGTGTGTGGAGGAGGCTGGCCTGAACCTCACTCCCGGGCCTTGGGGCCTTGCGTCCTCCATCAGTCTCTGTCTTTCCTCTGCATCCTCCTTGTGAACCAGGAAGATGCTTCCTCAGCTCCTTCTCCTAGTCATCACAGGAGCCTGAGACCTAGTAGGGAAGGTTGTTGGTAAATTAGATACATCTAGACACTCTTATTGGAGAAGGCAATGGCACCCCACTCCAGTACTCTTGCCTGGAAAATCCCATGGACGGAGGAGCCTGGTAGGCTATAATCCATGGGGTTGCTAAGAGTCGGACATGCCTGAGCGACTTTACTTTCACTTTTCCCATTCATGCACTGGAGAAGGAAACGGCAACCCACTCCAGTATTCTTGCCTAGAGAACCCCAGAGATGGCGGAGCCTGGTGGGCTGCCGTCTATGGGGTCGCACAGAGTCAGACACGACTGAAGCGACTTAGGAGCAGCAGCAGACACTCTTATCTCAAGTTAGGCAGCTCATTTCTGTCTTTCTGGAAGGTTCTCCCCCAGCCTGGCTCTCACATGGCCTCGGCTCTTCCTCCCTTTCCCAGGTGAACAGGACGTTCCTCTCCCCATCTCCTGCATCAGCTCCCTGGCCCTCTCTACCACAGCCACACTGCTCCTCCCTCATCTGGGTCAGGTCCATTCCCATGTCACCAGGAGGCTTTTCAAGTGGCCACTCCATGGGCTCTGTTTTGAGGAAGATGTATGGACACATGATAAAGAAACAAACTTTAGTTAATCACCTAATCATCCCAAAACTCATGTGAGTCCATCGGAAGGAGGACAGATTGCCTTTGTGTGTCCTCGAAACACATCCCCTGCCCCTCAACATCCTTAGCATCTGACCTAACCTAGGCCAGGTTGGCACCAGCTGGGTCCCTCATCAAAATCTTCTCAAAATCAAAATATATCCTGCATCGCCCCCATTATATCAAGATTTTATAAGTGCAGAAATAAATAAGTTCATATTTCTAAAACTTCTTTATGAAAATATTATCTAGAATTTGATCAGGCTCAATTTAAATACAAAATCTGGAAATATATGCATCTGATGAAACAGAAGTAGTTATGGAATCCATGTTTGCAGGCAGATTCACTTGAGATCCTCAGAGTATTTATTTTATGATCATATATTTCTATCTTAGCTAACTACCTTCATTCTAGTGGTACTGCAAGTATTTCTTTCTTTGTAAAAAGGTCGGATCATACAGTCTTCTGCCTCCAGTGGCTAAGTGGATTTGAAGATCAACCCTAATCAGCCAGGCGAGGAAGGAAGTAAAACAGGTGTGTGTGTGTGTGTGTGTTCAGGGTGTTCGGATTTTGTACCCTTGCTTTAAACAGATAGAAGTTCCCTCCTGGCTCAGATGGTAAAGCATCTGCCTCCAGTGTGGGAGACTTGGGTTTAATCCCTGGATCGGGAAGATCCTCTGGTGAAGGAAATGGCAACCCACTCCAGTACACCTGCGGAAATAATCCCATGGACAAAGGAGCCAGGTAGGTTACAGCCCATTTGGTTGCAAAGAGTAGGACAAGACTGAGCAGCTAAACTTTCTTTTTTTCTTTCTTTTAAAGAAATGCTGGAAATCCATGAGACCTTTGACATTTGGCCACTTGGAGGCACTGTTCCATAATAAGCAGGGTGTGCTGGGGGGTGTATAAGAGTCACCGTGGGGAGGGCAGCTTAGGGGAACCTTGGCTACATGCCTGCATCAGAAAGCAGGTTTGTGTTCCTTGAGTGGTCCAGACACATGGACCCAGCACAGACTCCTCACTGCCCAGGGGAGTGGGGACATGCCTGCAGCCTCAGGATGTGCCCAGGAGGTCATCTCCTGGAGCAGCATGGGGAGTGGAGGGTAAGGGGATTAGTGTGGCTGGTGAGGACTGGGTGATGAGTGTCAGGCAGGGACAGGAAGAGAAGAAAAAGCCATGTTATGGGCATATGGGGAAATGGGGACAGTGCTCACGTCACACCCACCCTTTACTGAGGGGCTGTGCAGGACAGGGAAGGGCACAGAGGAGCCCACCATGGGTCCTGCCAAGGGGTCCATTGGACAAGGGCAGCCTGCAGAGACACAGAGCAGTGACGTCATAGGCAAATGCTCCAATCAGGACAGAGGAGAGTCAGCAGTCACACCACTCACCCCGGGAGCCCTGCCCCCAGCCAGTAGTGATCTGGGGCTCCTGATGCTGCCATGGGCACCAGGCTCCTCAGCTGTGTGACTCTCTGCCTCCTGGGAGCAGGTGAGTCCTGGACACAGTGTGCGTGCCTCTAAGATGTCTTTGCCTCCCTGATAGAGAAGCCTGGCGATGAGGGCTGCAGCAGGGGGCATTCCCTCTGCACTGCCCTCAGGTTCCTTGTCTCCTCTCTAACAGGCCTGGTGGATTCTGGAGTCACCCAGACCCCCAAGTATCTGATCAAATCAAGAAAGCAGGAAGTGACTCTGAGATGTTCTCCTGTATCTGGACACCTCTATCTATCCTGGTACCAACAGGCCCTGGGCCAGGGCCCCCAGTTCCTTCTTCAGTATTATGATGATTAAGTGTATCAAAAAGGAAACATATCAGATCGATTCTCAGGGAAACAGTTCAGTGATTCTAGCTCTGAGCTGAGCTTGACCTCCTTGGAGCTGACAGACTCAGCCGCGTATCTCTGTGCCAGCAGCCAAGACAGAGCCCTGCATGATCAGGTGCATCTGGGACAAAAACACTCCTGCCCCAGCTCAGGAAGTGGTGGTGAGCGTGTCAGCTGCCAGCCTGCCAAGCCCAGTCTCTGGTAGAGCAATAGATTTTCCCAAACATTCATTTCTTCATATGTTTTAATGCTCACTAAAGTTATCAAGATAAGGATTATTTTAACTATTTGTACATCTGAGGGGACGTGAGTTGCCCAAATCTCATACTTTGTAAGTGTTACCGCTAGCATTCCGGCTCAAGTCTGTTCTCTATACCTGTGGTCCCTTCACTCATGGAACTATCTGTGTACAAGCAAATTACATATACGTGTTGTGTTGTGTGTAACAAGATAAATTTGGGGCTCTATGATATGAATTTCTACTCAATGAATGGTAGCCACACTTCACAGGGAGGTATTCCCATGAAAAAATGTCTCAAATAAAAACAGACCATTTTTCATTTACCTTGGCATCTGCACCTTCCTCCATGTCCCTCCTACATCTGCATTCCTTTGTGTCAAAATGTCATCCTGTGCTGGGCACCTCTTTCTCTCCACCCAGAAAAGTGGGTCACAGGCTTGAGGGCGCTCTGCTTGCTTCCTTCCCCCAACTCGGGAAACACGGGCTCCTGTGAACATGAAGGAGCTGTACGTGCATTTGACCGGTGGACCGTCTGTCAGCGAATTGATTAGAAATAGAGCAAACAATTTCTCAAATGTTGATGAGCCTGCGATGAGGTTGGGAGCAGAAACCTGGAGAAACATTGTAGGTGAAGGGTCATTGTCAAGACTGTGGTCAATTTTGCGGAAATTGAGCCTTGAATTGCTGCTGCTGCTGCTGCTAATTCACTTCAGTCGTGTCCCACTCTATGCGACCCCACAGATGGCAGCCCACCAGGCTCCGCCGTCCCTGGGATTCTCCAGGCAAGAATACTGGAGTGGGTTGCCATTTCCTTCTCCAGTGCATGAAAGGGAAAAGTGAAAGTGAAGTCGCTCAGTCGTGTCCGACTCTTAGCGACCCCATGGACTGCAGCCTACCAGGCTCCTCCGTCCATGGGATTTTCCAGGCAAGAGTACTGGAGTGGGGTGCCATCGCCTTCTCCACTTGAAGTGCTATCGGGACACATATCATAAAGGGCAGCTGGAAGCCAGAAGGATTTCCCCAGGATTCAAAACTCCAGAAATATGTAGATAAATACAAATAATATACCCATTAATGAAGACTTATCTCTGGACTAGATCATACAAAACATCTAATCAGTTTAACATTTGTAGAAAAAATCTTTAACAATTACAGAAAGTTTACAGCAACACGTGAGCTTGTGTCCGCTGATCTGGATGGGTCTCCCTGTTGTGAATGGTTCTCTCAGGTTCATCTTTGATTTGAGCCTCTGGGGGAAGGGGCGTGGCCCCCTGAGTGACAGGTTGGCTGTGGGGCCTGGCAGGGACAGTGACATCTCAGAAGAACTCCCTGGAGAGCCCCTCTCCCCTCTCATCCACACTCAGACCAGAGGGCCCTCCGCCTGCCCCGCCCCGCCATGAGCCCCTGGCTCCTGGGCTGTGTGGTCTTCTATCTCCTGCAGGCAGGTGAGTCCTGGGGACAGGGTGCCCTTTGGGGTGCCAACACCAAGCCTGTCTGTGTGACGGCAGCCTGAGTCCTCCTTCTCCACAGGGGTGGTCCATGCTGGTGTCACTCAGGACCCCAGATTCCAGGTCGTGAGGACAGGACAGAAGGCAACACTGAAATGTACTCAGGATCTAGGTCATAGGTATATGTGCTGGTACCGACAAGACCTAGGACACGGGCTGAGGCTGATCAATTACTCAACTGGGCCCCCCTCTGCCGAGCAAGGAGATGTGCCCGAGGGCTACACCGTCTCCAGATCAAAAAAAGAGGACTTCCCTCTCACGCTGGAGTCCGCCAACCGCTCCCAGACATCTGTGTACTTCTGCGCCAGCAGTTACTCCACAGCGCTGCACAGCCACGTCCCCTCTGTGCAAAAAGACAGGGTCCCACGTGCAGGCTCCTAGCACCGGGAGCTCAGGGCTTTGCAAAGCATGTGGCTGCAGTGTGACCTTGGGTGTGCAGACTAGGTTGGCCTGAGCCTCACGCCTGGGCCTCAGGGCTGTGTGTCCTCCATCGATCTCTGTCCTTCTGCATCCTCCTTGTGAACCAGGAAGATGCTTCCCAGCTCTGACTCCTAGGCATCACCTGAGCCCGAGACCTAGGAGGGAAGGTTGTTGGTAAATTAGCTACATCTAGACACTCTTGTCTCACCTCAGGCACCTCATTTCTGTCTTTCTGAAACTTCTCCCCCAGCCTGGCTCTCACCTGGTCTCTGCTCTTGTCCACCTTTCCCAGGTGGGCAGGACGTTCCTCTCCCCATCTCCCTGCATCAGCTCCCTGGCCCTCTCTACTACAGCCACATTGCTCCTCTCTCATCTGGGTCAGGTCCCTTCCCCTGTCACAGGGAGGCTTTTCAAGTGGCCTTTCCATGTGCTCTGCTTTGAGCAACATGTATGGACTCATAAAAAAGAAACAAACTTTAGTGGCTCAGATGGTAAAGCGTCTGCCTACAGTGCGGGAGACCCAGGTTTGATCCCTGGGTTGGGAAGATCCTCTGAGGAAGGAAATGGCAACCCACTCCAGTACTCTTGCCTGGAAGATCCCATGGACAGAGGAGCGTGGTAGGCTGAAGCCCATGCGGTTACAAAGAGTCGGACATGACTGAGTGACTTCACTTCACTTCACTTTAGTTAATTATAAATCATCCAAAAACTCATGTGAGCCCATCTGAAGGAGGACAGATTGTCTTTGTGTGTCTCGACACCCCCCTCGCCCCCCGATATCCTTAGCGTCTCACCTAACCTGGGCCAGGTTGGCACCACCTGGTGCCCTCATCAAAATCTTCTGAAAGTCAAAATATATCCTGCATCGCCCCCATGATATCCTGATTTTATAAGTGCAGAAATAATTGAGTCCACATTTATAAAACTTCTTTATAAAAAGTATTATATGGAATTTGATAATGCTTAATTTAAATAGGAAATCTGAAAATATATGCCTCTGATTAATCAGAAGTAGTTATGAAGACATGTTATCAGGCAGATTCACTTGACATCCTCAGAGTATTTATTTTATGATCATATATTTCCATCTTTAGCTAACTACCATCATTGTAGTGATGCTGCAATTATTTCCTTCTTAGTAAAACGGTCAGATCATACTGTATTCTACCTCCAGAGGCTATGAGTGGATTTGAAGATCAACCCTAATCAGCCAGGCTAGGAAGGCAGTAGAACAGGGATGTGTGTGTGTGTGTGTGTGTGTGTGTGTGTGTGTGTGTTTCAGGGTGTGGGATTTTTGTATACTTGCTTTAAACAGAGGCTGCAAATCCATGAGACCACGGACCTTCAGCCACGAGGAGGCACTGTGTTTCCATGGTAAGCAGGGTGCCCTGGAAGGGGTTGAGAATCTCCCTGGAGAAGGAAGCTTAAGGAAATCTTGGCTGCATGCCTGCATCTGGCAGCAGATTTGAGTTCCCTGAGTGGTCCTGGGACACATGGAACCAGCACAGATTCCTCACTGCCCAGGGGAGTGGGGACGTGCCTGGAACTTCAGGATGTGCCAGGGGGCGTCTCCTGGAGCAGCTTGGGAAGGGGAGGGTGAGAGGTTGGGGTATCTGGTAAGGGCTGGGTGGTGAGTGTCAGGCAGGGTCAGACAGAGGAGAACACATGTTGTGGGCCCATGGGACCAGGGGACAAAACCTACCTCACACCCACCTTTTGCTGAGGGGCTGTGCAGGACAGAGAACGGCATAGAGGAGCCAGCTCTGGGTCCTGCCAAGGGGTCCCGGGGACAAGGGCAGTCTGCAGAGACACAGAGCAGTGACGTCATAGGCAAATGCTCCAATCAGGGAAACGGAGGGTCAGCACTTTACACCACTCACCCCAGGAGCCCCGCCCCCAGCCAGCAGCAGTCTTGTGTTCCTGATGCTGCCATGGGCTCCAGGCTCCTCTGCTGTGTGACCCTCTGCCTCCTGGAAGCAGGTGAGTCGTGGACACAGTGTGGGAGCTTCTGAGATGTCTTTGCCCCCCTGAGATAGAAGCCTGGCAATGAGGGCTGCAGCAGGGGGCTTCCCCCTGCTCTGCCCTCAGCTTCCTTCTGTCTCCTCCCCAACAGGCCTGGTGGATTCTGAAGTCATCCAGACCCCCAAGTACCTGATCAAATCAAGAAAGCAGCAAGTGACTCTGAGATGTTCTCCTGAATCTGGACACCGCTATGTAGCCTGGTACCAACAGACCCTGGGCCAGGGCCCCCAATTCCTCATTCTGTATTATGATGGGAACGTGCGTACAAAAGGAAGCATGCCAGATCGATTCTCAGGTGAACAGTTCAGTGATTCTCACTCTCAGATGAACCTGAGTTCCTTGGAGCTGGCAGACTCAGCTGTGTATCTCTGTGCCAGCAGGCAAGACACAGCCTTGCATGATCAGGTGCCTCTGGTACAAAAACACTCCTGCCCCAGCTCAGGAAGTCATTGCCAGGCATTGACTACCAGCCAAGGAAACCCAGGTGCTGGTAGAATGGACAGCCTTTCCCAGACATTCTTTCCTGATATGTTTTAATGCTCACAATGATATACGAGATAAGTATAATTTTATCTGCTTATTTATCTAAGGGGAAGTGACCTGCCCAGATCTCATATTTCTTAAATGTTAGAGCAAGGAATCCTACTTGAGTCTGACCTTATCACTTGTGGTCCTCATCACCCCCACAACTGACCCCTGCCAGGAATGATGCGTCATCCACACCTGTGACGTGTGGTCGTGCTCCCGGGAACCAGCACATCAGGAGGTCACCACAGGTCCACAGTCATGTAACAAGGAATAGGTACACAATTTTTAGGGTCCCTGGTTTCAAATACCATTGAGAATCTGAAGAGAGTAGAGCCCTGCAGCAAGCGTGGGGTCCTGCTACGTGTGAGATGATGCACAACAAGATAAGAGTTTGAGGAGCTCTATGATATTTGTTACTCAATTAATTCAATCCCCACTTCACAAGGAAGTGTTCCCATGGAATGGATGTCTCACATAAAATCAGAGCACTTTTCGTTTAACCTGGAGTCTGCCACCTCTCTCTGCATCCCTCCCACATACAAGTTCCCTTGTCATCCGCTTGTGTGTGTGTGTGTGTGTGTGTGCGCGCACGCACGCGCGCGTGCCCTCAGTCACTTCAGTTGTGTTCGACTCTTTGTGACCCCACGGACTGTAGCCAGTCAGGTTCCTCTGTCCATGGGATTCTCCAGGCAAGGATAGTGGAGTGGGTTGCCATGTCCTCCTCCAGGGGATCTTCCCCACCCAGGGACCAAAACTGTGTGTCTTATGTCTCCTGCATTGGCAGGCAGGTTCTTTACCACTCTCACAGTCTGAGAGAAGCCCACGTCATCCATGGTGCCGGGCAACTGGCTTCTCTCCACAAAGAACGGCGAGTCCCAAGCTTGAGGTGGTTCTGCTTGCTGCTCCCCCTCCCACTTCAGAAACTGCAACACTGCATCCAGTGAACAGGATGGAAATGTAGATGCATCTGGCAGGTGACCTGTCTGTTGGTGAATTGATAAGAAATAGAGCCAAAGGATTCCTCAAGTGTGGATAAGTCTGACCTGCGGTTGGGGAACCAGATGCCAAAAGAATCATTGCAGGTGGGAGGATACCAACGGGACTGTGTTTAATTAACGAGAGTAGAAAGGGACACTTTCCCAGGTGGCGCTAGTGATAAAGATCCCGCCTGCCAATGCGGGAGATGTATGAGACTTGGGTTCAATCCCTGGGTCTGGAAGATCCCCTGGAGGAGGAAATAGCAGCCCACTCCAGTATTCTTGTGTGGAGAATCCCATGGACAGAGGGGCCTGGTGGGCTACAGTCCATGGGGTCGCAAAGAGTCAGACATGACTGAGCAACTAACACTTACTTAGACACTTGAAGAAGTATTTGGGGTTCATGAGTCATAAAGGGCAGCAGGAAGCCCAAAAGATTTTCCCGAGCTTCAACACTACAGAAATATGCAGGTGGAAGTAATATACGTATGAATGAAGAATTATCTCTAGAAAAAGTACATAAAGTTGTAAACTGTTTACAGAAAGATTACAACAAGGTTTATGTCCATTGATCTGGATGGGTCTCCCTGTTGTGAACCGTTCACTTAGGTTCATTTCTGATTTGAGCCTCTGGGGGAAGGGGCGTGGCCCCCTGAGTGAGAGGTTGGCTCTGGGGCCTGGCAGGGACAGTGACAGCTCAGAAGGACTCCCTGGAGAGCCCCTCTCCCCTCTCATCCGCACTCAGACCAGAGCGCCCTCCGCCTGCCCGGCCCCCACCATGAGCCCCTGTCTCCTGGGCTGTGTGGTCTTCTGTCTCCTGCAGGCAGGTGAGTCCTGGGGGCAAGGTGCCCTTCGGAGTGCCAGCACCAAGCCTGTCCGTGTGACTGCAGCCTGAGTCCTCCTTCTCCACAGGGGCGGTCCATGCTGGTGTCACTCAGGACCCCAGATTCCAGGTCGTGAGGACAGGACAGAGCGGGACACTGAAATGTACTCAGGATCTGAACCATGATTATATGTACTGGTACCGGCAAGACCTGGGACACGGGCTGCGGCTGATTCATTATTCATCTTTCACTGACACCACTTACAAAGGAGATGTGCCCGACGGCTACAACGTCTCCAGATCAAGCACAGAGAACTTCCCTCTCACGCTGGAGTCCGCCAACTGCTCCCAGACATCTGTGTACTTCTGTGCCAGCAATTACTCCACAGCGCTGCAGGGTCACCTCTTCTCTGTGCAAAAACATGGGGGAGGCCCTTGTAGGCTCCTAGCACTGGGAGTCTCAGGGCTTTGATGCCACGTGCCTGCAGTGTGACCCTAGGTGTGTGGTCTGTGCTGGTCCAGACTTCACTTCAGGCCTTGTGGACATGTGTTCACCATCCATCTCTGTCTTTCTCTGCATCCTCCCTGTGAGCCAGGAAGATGCTTCTCTAGCTCCGACTCCTGGTCATCACCTGAGCCTGAGACCTCCAGGAGGACAGGTTGTTGGAAATCAAATACTTCTACACCCTCTTGTCTCTCCCTGGGCACTCCATTGCTGTCTTTCTGAAACTTCTTCATCAGTCTGGCTTTCATGTGGTTTCTGATCTCGCCCGTCTTTCCAGAGGGGGCAGAGTCTTTCCACTCTTCATCTCTCTGGACTCAGATCCCCTGTCCTCTCTTCTTCAGTCACGCTGCTCCTCCCTCACCTGGGTCATGTCCCTGCCCATCTCAGAGACACCAAAGATACATCCTGTGCCCTGCAGAGGGATCCTGCCTTTCCTAGTGATTAACTCCTACCTGTGATCCCAGTCAAGGTCCCACTGTGTGGTCGGGCATGTCCGGGTACACCTGTTTCCCAGATGAACTGTGAGCACAGGTGGGATGTCTTTCTTCTGATTTCTGAGTCCCAGATTATGAACTTTTCTCTCCTGGATGTGGTCTCCGTCTTACTCAGAAGCAGGGCTCTGACTCCCGTGTGTGTCTCCTCCTTGAGCTCCTGTGATGATGGGGCTTCACAGGCACTGGGACAGCTGGTCAGTGTGACAAGACCAGTGGAGACAGTGGGATGTAACATCCTAAGTACCTTCCTGGATCCAGACCAATACAGACACAGAGCTACAGAGCACCCCCCGCCTGGACTCTACAGCCTTATTCTCCACCCCTCACTCATCTCTGGTCCTGCTCCCTCCTCCCCCTGAAACAGAGGATGTTCGTAATGACCGCTAGCCTATGAACAAATGAATTTTGAACAAGCAGATGCTCTGATAGCAGTGAAAGTGAGAACTACATTACTTCTGCAACATAGCCTCTTAGGTTTCCAGAAAGACAGAGTTATTATTGTATTGATATATTACACACCGGTATTTTAAAGGTCAGTGAAATTGGGTCTTCTGTAAAGAAGCTCTGAGGAACCTGTGTTTTAATGAGTGATGGACTTAGACGAATGTGAGGCTCTGCTGAGGGCTGTGGAGATATGAAGCTGCATGGAGATTGAGGAACAGGGAGAGGGCAATTGGTCCTTGACCCGCAGAAGGGAATAGAAGGGAATAGAAGCTTCCAGCCCAGATCTCTTCCCGGGATCATTTCATCCCTTGTGTCTCTGAATATGTCGGTGGCTTCACCAGGCTTCTTGGGCCAAATCGGGTCGACACCTCCATTGCCCACCCTTGCCTAAGAAGTGAATACCATGGAGCCTGTATGACTATGGGACCATGTGGTGGGGTGGTGGACTGGGACAGAAATAGGGGTGCTCATGGGAGACTGTGATGTGCAGGTAAAACAATGAATTCACCTCCTGGTATCTGGCTTTGGGGGCTTCCCAGGTGGGACTAATGGTAAAGAACCCACCTGATAATGCAGGAGACTTGAGACGCAGGTTCGATCCCTGTGTAGAGAAGATCCCTGAAGAAGGGAATGGCAGCCCCCTCCACTATTCGTGCCTGGGAAATCCCATGGACGGAGGAGCCTGGGAGAATAGGGTCACAAAAAGTCAGACACAACTGAAGCGACTTAGCATGCACACATCTGACATTGGAGGTGCTGTTGACCCTCTGAGTGAAAGTGCCCTGCAGGCAAGGGGAGATGAGGATGAGAAGATTAACGTAGAGATGCAACAACATGTGAGCCCTGTGGGAAGGCAGCCCTAAAACCCACACGCTGCTTGTGTTAAAAGGGGAGCTTGCGCACGTGCGTGCCAAGTCGCTTCAGTTGTGTCCAACTCTTTGCAACCTTACAGACTGTAGCCCACTGGGCTCCTCTGTCTAAGGGATTCTCCAGGCAAGAATATTGGAAGGGGTTGCCATGCCTTCCTCCAGGGGATCTTTCTGAACCAGGGATCTAACCCACGTTTCCTGGGGCTCCTGCATCCCTGGCAGATTCTTTACTGCTGAGACACAGGGGAAGCCCAAAAAAGGGGAGATTATAAATATTTAAATTAGTCATCTATGTATGTTATAATATTGGGCTGGCCAATACGTTCGTTCGGGTTTTCCTGTAATGTTTTGTGGAAAATCTCTAATGAATGTTTTGGCCAACCCAATGTAAATTACATGTCCCTCAAGTCATGGGCATTGACAGAGGCAGTGATGTCACCGTGGGAACTGCCCTATGGGGACAGGTGACAGCCCCCTCTGCTTATGCTCACAAGGACCCTGAGCTGGTGAATCTCCCATTGCTGCTCTGTCCCTGCCATGGGCTCCAGGCTCCTCTGCTGGGCGACCCTCTGTCTCCTGGGGGCAGGTGAGTCCTCAACAAACCATGTGGTTCCAGTGTGTGTGTGTGTGTGTGTGTGTGTGATAATTACAAGTAGGCTCTACATGACTGTCCCCATTTCTGTCCCTACAGGTCACACAGGAGCTGGAGTAGTGTCCCAGTCCCCCAGGCACAGGGTCACAGGGAGGGGCCAGGCTGTGAATCTTAGGTGTGATCCAATTCCTGGTCACCAAGCCCTTTACTGGTACCGACAGACGCTGGGGCAGGGCCTGGAGTACCTGACTTATTTTCAGGGCAAGGAGGAACCAGATAAATTAGAGATGCTTAAAAACTGGTTTTCTGCTGAGAGGCCTGAGAGTACGTTCTCCTCTCTGAAGATCCAGCCAACGGAGCCCGAGGACTCAGCCGTGTATCTCTGTGCCAGCAGCCCAACCACAGCATGGCACAGTCACCTCCTTCCTGTTCACAAACCTCATCCTTCTCTCTCCTTGCAGCTCCCAGAGACCCTAAATAGGTTGCTTTTTGCTTTTCACTCACCAATATGTGGTGCTAGTGGTAAAGAATTTCTGCACAATGCAGAAGACCCCAGTTCCAACCCTGGGTCAGTAAGATCCCCTGGAGAAGGGAATGGCTACCCACTCCAGAATTCTTGCCTAGAAAATTCCTTGGACAGAGAAGTCTGACGGGCTATAGTCCATGAGGTCACAAAGAGTAGGCACAACTGAGCATACACACCCCCCCAACAAAAAGAGGTAGATTTGGACTCAGCTGTTCTTTGGATAGAAAGAGACCATCGATTAACTCCTGAGATACTGCAGCCATAAATGTTGGTGGACAGAAATCGTTAAGGCTCATTGGGTTCTAGCATTCCCAGAGCCAGCTCAGTGCTCCAAGGCACGGACCACAGGCTTCTATGGGACCTGCATGTGGGTGCCCACACATGCGACTTCAGCTGCCTGTGTTCATAGTGAGTTCCCCTGCGCTTGTTGTTGGCAATTGGAAAGTTTTTGACTACCTCCTCAGGCACATTCTTTCTTGTAAAGCCTCTTCCATCCCTGTCACGGGTGACACTAGCAGTAATGAAGCCGACTGCCAAAGCAGGAGACTTGAGAGACTTGGGTTTGATCCCTGGGCTGGGAAGATCCCCTGGAGGAGGGCCTGCAACCCACTCCAGTATTCTTGCCTGGAGAACCCCATGGCCAGAGGAGTCTGGCGGGCTACAGTCCATGGGGTCACAGAGTCAGACACGACTGAAGCGACTGAGCACACACGTCCCTGTTACATTGCAAGTTTTCCACAACGTAGCATCAAGACTATTTTCCTGTTTGAAGTAAAATCCTTACTACTTCTCGGCCAGTTAGCTGACAAATACAGTGTTGAAAACAGTAAGACTGTATTTCCTTTGCCTCATTTAAGCAACCCACTTTCTCTATTTTGTTTTCATGTTTTCACTGCTGCAGTCCTGACAGTTAGACTAAAGCATACTTTCACAACCTCTCCACTTTCATCCTGATTCCCTGAATAAATCTGTTCTCTAGAGGTTGTTGTAATTCACACCCTAGGCTTTTGATATGAAATAATTTCCCTGAGGCCTTTAACTCAAGAAGACAGGATATTTTTCTAATGCCCCATTCATTTTTATGTGTTTGCTATATTATATATTGTTATACATATTGGTTATAAATATAAATACCTGTATTGTAAATAACACCTTCTATCCATCTTCACCCACAGATGAATCTATGAAATCTAAAGCCCTGGTCAGAGTGGTTGTGATTATGGGTCATGGTTTCTGGGAGTCCAAAGAGATAACCAGATAACTCTGGTGGGTCAGATAGTAAAGAACCCGTCTGCAATGCAGGAGACCTGGGTTTGATCTCTGTCTCGAGAAGATCCCCTGGAGAAGGGAATGGCAACCCACTCCAGTATTCATGCCTGGAGAATCCCATGGACAGAGGAGCCTGGCAGGCTACAGTCCTTGGAGTCCCAAAGAGTGGGACAGGACTGAGCTACCAACACGTTCACTTTTCAAGAGGTAACCCAGCTGTCAGACTGGGATTGAACGACATAGCCTCGGCCATGATGGTGGCACCCTGAGCTTTGCATAGCAGGTAAAGGGAACGACAATCGCCCCGAATCCACTTATTAGAAACTGTAGTCACTCAGGACACCAGGGCTCTTTCCCAAGAGCATGAGTGCCCAGAGGAGGGGGTTTTCCTGGTCTTTGATTGTGGTATCAGCAAAGCTTCCCTGGCTCTGTTGCTCTGTGCCTCTGGGGAGCAAGGAAGGCCAGATACACTGAGGATTCCCTGCCCTAGCAGTCCCATTTGAAGGACTCCCTTTTCAGATTTTCGTCTTCAATTTTTTCCCCCCATTTTCCCCCTTTTTGCCACATGAACCTGGCAGATTCAGCTTCCTTATAATACTGTTTTGCATCACTGTTTTCATATCTTCCAACTCCACTGCTTCTTGCAGAACCACCTGTTCCCTCCCTGCTGCTCCAACCGGCACAGTGTTAGGTCAATCGTTTAGTGGAGACGGTTCCTGGCTGATCTCAATGCCATCCATCCTTATCTCCCCACCAGATTCTGCCCCTCCGTGATGGCTTATGGCTTTATAAGATGTTCTTTTTTGTTTTTACATTCCAAGTTTACTTTTTATTCAGACTCAGTTGACCCCAACTCGAAGGCAATTTCATTATCTTCTCAGTCCTTTGCTGATCTATATTTTGGAGTTAACACTGATTGTCTCTCCCTCTCTTTTTTTTTTTTAGCAGTTTTGTTTATCTTTAGTAATGAAGATAAAAGAATCTCCTTATGCTTCATCTTCTGTGTTTCTCTTACCACCTTTAATAAACATTTTCTTTCATTTCTCCCGTTCTATTCCTCTCCCTTTCAGAAGACAGTTTTAAGAAGGAAGATCTCAGATCCCAGAGATTTGTGTCTATTGGGAATTTGGCAATCCTAGTCTCGCTTTCTAACTTTGAAGTTCTTGTTCATAAAAAAGCAGATTGAACTGGATGTTTTTTTGATCTACTACAGCAATAAAGGAGCTTGATTTTCACTGCAAAAAAAAAAAAAAAGGAAGATCTCAGTTGGACTATAACTGCCAGATAATGAGATAGAGGTTAAGTAGAATGGAGATTGCCTATTAAGTGTGATAAATCAAAGGGATAGTTAGGGTTAGAATTAGTGTTGGGATTAGAATTGAAGGAAATTGAGTATAAAATGTGATCACGCAGACATTTCCCAGCACCCCTTTGACCACTGCAGAAGAAACAATGGTGAAGCTTCAGTTATTGGCCACAAGGTGGCACTGTGATGCCACTGGGATCTAAGGGGCTCTGGGCAGGGTCTGGGAGAGAAATCTGGGAGGGAAAGTGTTAAGAAACACAGGCAGGGATCCAGCACTAGGCAGCTGTTGAAGAAGTTTTCAGTTATTTCCAGGCTACCTAACAACTATGGAAGCAGTGGGAGGCCCCTCTACACCTTAATGAGATCAGCAGTTGAAGGGTTTGGGCAAAGCAGCTTTGATGTCAGGCGGGGGCAGGTGCAGACAGAGGAGCAACTGTCTCAGAGGAATACCGGGGGCCCAGGGGCTGAATCCATGCACCCCAAATTCAGTACACTGCAGCCCCACCCATCTCGCCCGCAGGTGGCCCCACCCATCTCGCCTGCAGCAACATCTAAACCAGGAGGAGCTGATGTGCCTGAGCCAAGTCACAAGGAACCCTGGGAGAATCTGCAGGGGTGGGGGGTGACATCCCAGGCAGGCCCGTCTGGCCTTTGGAGAAGAGCCCCCAGCTCCCTCTCTCAGACCTGTGGATCAGAGCATTTATCAGGGACAGTCCTCCTCGCCCTCACCCTGCCATGAGCCCCAAACTCTTTGCATGATTCTTTGTCTCCTGGCATCAGGTGAGTTTGGAACTGGCTGAAACCTCTGCAGGGTTTGCAGAGTTCCAGCTCTAAGCCATCCCTTTCCTTCTCAGACCCAGGGTACTCTACTCACTAAGCTTTATCTTTGCTGTGTGTGTCTGCCTCTCCGACATGACCGGTGGATGCATCAGTCACCCAGAAACCAAGAGACCATATTATACAAACAGGCAACAAGATGGTCCTCGAATGTTCTCAGCATATGAACCACTTGAGAATGTTCTGGTACCGGCAAGACCTGGGACAGGGGCTAAGGCTGATCTATTATTCAAATGGTGTCCGTGACACTGGCCAGGGTGGGGGTGGGGGGTAACAGAGGGATGCTGTATCCCTTTGAATCCGAAGCAAGAAGGAGCATTTCCCCCTGACCCTGGAGTCAGCCAGCACCAACCGGACCTCCTCGTACTTCTGTGCCAGCAGTGAACCCACAGCATGGAGTAGCCAGCTGCTCTCTGAACAAAAACGCCAGCCACAGGCATGAGGTGGACCCTTCTTCCTGAGGTCAAGTCTCACCAAAGGGAGAAAACTCCTCATTTTGAAGATCTCATGCGATTAGTGTGAACTGAGCTCCAGCAGCGTGAAGTGTGTGTGTGTGTTTGCTCTAACTGAAAAAGACACATGACCTCATTGTTCACTGCAGCACTATTTAAAACAACCAAGACATGGGAGCCACCTAAATGTCTGTCAACAGATGAATAAATGAATGAAGATGTGGTACATATATAAATAGAATATTACTCAGCCATAAAAAGAATGAAATGATGCCATTTGCGACAACATGGATGGGCTTGGAGATTATCATAATAAGTGAAGTCAGACAGAGAAAGACAAATATATGATATCACTTTCATGGAATCTAAAAATGATAAAAATGAATTTATTTACAAAACAGAAATCGACTCACAGACATGGAACACAATCTTACGGTTACCCGAGGTGATAGCAGGGTGGGAGGGAGATATATTAGGAGATTGGAATTAATATCTACACACTACTATATATAAAATGGACAACAAGGACCTACTATATAGCACACGAAACTATATTCTATGTCTTGTAATAGCCTATAATGGAAAATGATCTGAAAAAGATTAGGTATATGCATATATAACTGAATCACTTTGCTGAACACCTGAAGCTAACACAACATTGTAAATTAATTATATCAATACTTCAATTAAAAAAAGTAAATTCAAATAGCACTTAATGTTACATCTTTCGATTGAGAATATTCTGGTAATTGAGTAAAGCTAAGGAACAGTAGCATCCAACATGAAATTCATGTTTCTCTTTCTTTTTTTAAGCAGAAAGCACCTAGGCAGCTTTAAATTCCCTGAGTGATCTGAGCTCCCCCATCTTGAAACTGTTACATAAAACTGCTTAGGGCTCACTGCATACCAGGCAAGAATTCTTCAGAGAAAAAAAAAATCTCAGTAATAAATTATAAAATACACAAGTAACAAAACACTTAGGAGAAATGTTAGTAGATGCGTCAAACAGCCACATTATACCCCAAGATGATCAACTGCAGAATTATCAAAATTGGATGACAAACTAAGTCTCTCTTGTGGGCACACGGCAGTATTTTGCATCTTCTCAGGTTACGAGGTCTTCTGAGGTCACAAAGACCATCTCACGTTCTCAATATTTTATACATGTGACTATTCCTATAGTCTCTTACTTGTGTGTGATTCATTTCTAAGTTGAACTGCATGGAACACAAGCATAAAATTGTATGACTCCCATTTGTATGCAATTTGTTAATTAAGAAAGAACTTCATTTTTATCATCCATTTGATTTGGATTAAAATCTATGAGCTTTTCAATTTTTTTTTGTAAAATATAAAATTTTTATTGGGCAACAATTTTATTCACCCCTAGGCCATATCCCTCCTTGGCTCCTTTCAGGTGGAAGTCCACACACTTCACGTGGGATCCACTGACTCCAAGACTGGGAGTTCACAGCTGGGGTTCACAGGAAGGGCATACCCCAAGTACTGCTCACCCCTTGACCTTCTGTGTCATATACACCCTGGGACAGGGGAACGCCAGTTGACCCAGGACCTGATCACAGACAAGAGAGCAGGCTGCCTGCTGGGTGAACACTCCACTCACTAATTGGCCAATCTGCTGAAAGTCTAAATGGTGAAACTGATGTATAACCAATTTTGACAAGTTATGGTGTTTACAGCAGTTCAGGATGCTTGGAATGATTTCAACAGTCTTTGGGGTTTTTTCTTTTGAAGTTTTTGATTGGCTACAACTTTCTTTCAGCCATCAATCCTCAGCTGTTTCTGGGCAAACTTGTCAGTCCAGCTTATTTTGAGGTCAAATTTGGATGTTTTGTATTTCAGTCACTGAGGACTTCTCACTTCTCAATATTTGATGCGTGTGATTGTTCTTGTCTTCTCTTATTTGTGTGTGGTTCACTTGTAAGGTGAGTTGCTTGGAATACAAGCAAAAACGTGACCCCTTTTTCCTGTGTAATTGTGTATTTATGTTTTAGGAATACTTCAAGGTGTAATTAATAGGGAGAAAATGCTCTAATTAATATACATAATGCTCTAATAATACCTAAATATACAAAATAAATACAAAATGCTCTAATATAATATACGCTCAGTCATGCCGACTCTGCGACCCCATGGACTGTCCATGAAATTCTCCAGTCCAGAATACTGGAGTGGGTAGCCTTTCCCTTCTCCAGGGGATCTTTCCAACCAAGGGATTGAAGCCAGGTCTCCCACATTGCAGGCGGATTCTTTACCAGCTGAGCCGCAGGGGAAGCCCAAGAATACTGGAGTGGGTAGCAGATCTTCCTGACCCAGGAATTGAACTGGGGTCTCTTGCATTGCAGGAGGATTCTTTACCAATTCAGCTATCAGGGAAGCCCACATTAATATACATATTTCTGGGTAAGTTTTGACAAAGGCATATACCAATACAACCATGATTGAAATCAAAATAAAGAACATTCCCTTCACCCAAGAAAATTTCCTCGTGCTTCTTCCCGATCAGTTCATTTCCGAGAAAACTACTTTTCTGATTATATGACTATAGTTTTGCCTAATAGGAAATACTCTGTTTTGATTGACCTCTTTTTCTCAAAATTATTACTTTTTATAATTTTATTTCATTGATTTTATTTTTGGCTGTGCTGGGTCTTCATTGCTGCGTGGGCTTTTCTCTGGTTGTGGTGAGAGGGGGCTATTCTCTAGTTCTGGTGTGCAGGCTTCTCATTGCGGTGGCTTCTCGTTGCTGAGCATGGGCGCTAGGGTGCATGGGCTTCAGTAGTTGCAGTGTGTGGGCTCGGTAGTTGTGGCTCACGGACTCTAACACACAGGCTCAGTAGTTGTGGCACACAAGCTTAGTTGCTCCAAGATACATGGGATCTGCCTGGATCAGGGATCCAACCCGTGTCTCTTGCTTTAGCAGACGGATTCTTTACCACTGAGGCACCAGGGAAGCACGTCAAAATTATTATTTTTGAAATGTACTCAAATTGTGTATATCAGTACTTTTTTCTTTATATTACTGAGTAGTAGTCTATTGTATTGGAGAAGTAAATGACAAACCACTCCAGTATTCTTGCCAGGAAAATCCCATGGACAGAGGAGCCTGACGGGCTACGGTCCATGGGGTTCAAGAGTCGGACACAATTTAGCAATTAAACCATCACCACCACCAGTCTATTTTATCTCACAATTTGCTTATCCATCCTCCTATGGATGGATGACTAGGTTGTTCCAGTTTTCAACTCTTATGAATAACACTTCTCTGAATATTCTTGTCCATGTCTTTTCGGGTAAATGCATTCATTTCTCTTAGGTATGAGCATAAGAGCGGAATTATTGATTCATAGGGTAGAGCCATGTTTGACTTAATTAGAAGCAGTTGAACAGGTTTCCAAAGTGGCTGCTCCAAGCGTAGGGGTTCCCCTGTACCTCCATCCACACCAGTATTTGGTATTCTCCTTTTTATTGTTAGCCGTTCTATTGGGTCGGAGAATGGCACCCCACTCCAGTACTCTTGCCTGGAAAATCCCACGGATGGAGGAGCCTGGTAGGCTGCAGTCCATGGGGTCGCTAAGAGTTGGACACGACTGAGCGACTTCACTTTCACTTTTCACTTTCATGCACTGGAGAAGGAAATGACAATCCACTCCAGTATTCTTGCCGGAAGAATCCCAGGGATGGCAGAGCCTGGTGAGCTGTCGTCTATGGGGTCGCACAGTGTCGGACACAACTGAAGCGACTTAGCAGCAGCAGCAGCAGCAGCAGCAGCAGCATTCTATTGGGTTCATAGTGATGTCTCATTTACACTTCATTAATCAGTAATGATATTTACTTTTTCATATCTTCCTATCTTTTTTATAACGTGCCTGCTTTTAAATTTGTTCATATTTAAAAATCATGTTGCTTTATATTACTGATTTGTAGAGGATATTTTTATATCCTAGATAGGAGCCTTTTGACCATTAAATAGATTGAATCTGTCTTCTCCCACTTGGCTTGCCTTCTTGCTTTTTTCATGTTGCCTTTTAGTAAACTGAAGATTTAAATTTTTTAAGGCCTAATTTATCATTTTTTTCTTTTTCACTTGGTGGCCTTTGCATCCTGTTTGACTATCCCAAAGTTATTATCCTTTCCTTTCTATTTCTTTCTCCACTGCTTCACTTTAATTACATCATTCCCTGCTCCTTGCTGTCAGCTGGAAATGACCAACCTCCAAAATGACGACTTAAACATCTCACTTTGCCCACAGTTTCCTATCCTCCCACACCTATTCTTTGGCAATACCAGGATCTCCTATCCATTGGTAACTAGCCTTCCTTTCTTCTATTCCTTAGGGTCCTTCCATATTTTCATCACCTCCTGATAGAGTAGATTTGATGATGTTACTTTCTTTTAACATTTCCTTGCAAATATTTCTTCTTTGGCCATGACCTTTTAGGTTGCCCTCACATTACAGAAACCCAAACCAGAGTGGATGCATTGATCTCTCCTTTTCACAACAGCAGCCGAGAGCTGTCAGAGTAAGTCACACCTGCACAAATAAGTATCTAACATGAAAAATTGAGTCACTAACCTTACCTGCTTTTACATCTCTGTTTTGAGATACCAGTTAGCTCACTTGCTCACTTTCCAAAACACTATTCCAAACGTTTAAAATGCTTTCCACTCTCTGTAAAATGTGTCCACTTCTTGCCTCTTAATTCAAGGGTGAATCCTACAGCAGAGGGCAGCGCCCTTCAAGGGGGATCTTTGTGGGGTCCCTGGTCTCTACCGAATATTTGAAGAAACTCACCCTGCTGTAGACTTCCTGAGTAGAGGTAGGTGAGGAATGGAGTCCGACTTCCCTGGATCCCCTTCAGAATGTCCCGAAGTCACACTATTTATTTTCACATGGCATATTCCTCTCTGCTTCTGCTGCCTGTCTCAGCAATGCTAATTGCAGAACATTAGAAATTTTGTTACTGCTAATTGCAGAATGTTGGAAATTTGTCATTGCTAATTGCAGACAGTTAGAACCTTTGTTACTGCTAATTGCAGAATGTTAGAACTTTCTCTTTTTTTAAGGCAGAATACATTTTCCGAGCTCATTTTCCCCTTTTCGCCTGGCTACATCTACTGTTTTACCCAGCAGGGTGATGGCAGGTTGAGGAGGATCAATGAAGATTCTATACATAAAGGTGAGACAGGGTTCAGGGAAACCAGTAAAGGAAGGAGAAGCATCCTAAGGGTGGCATAAGTGAGTGGCTCTTATCCTCACAGGCCTGAAAGTTGGTGGGGAAGGTGTTTCCTGGGCAGTAGGGTGCTGTAGTTTAAGGAGCCAGGTCTGGCCTTTGGTAAGAAAAAATAGCTAGGATGAAATGTAGGGAGGAGAAGGAAGCCGCGGGGTAGACATTTATTATAAACTAGGACAGTCGTGCCCTGCTTCCCTTCACTCTCCTGCCATCATCTCCTATAAACAAAACTCAATCTAGAGGAAGCCCAGTTACTGGAATCCATAAAGGTCAGAATCACAGGGTAAGAAGGGGTCTGTAGGGATAAACAGTAACTCTCCAGAACTGAAGATGGGCTTGAGGATAGTAAACCCCAAGTTAGCCAGGTCCCTGCCTGTGAGCGGATCAAGGCTGAGACTTGTTTCTGGAGGACCTTCACTCCCAAGAATTTATAGACAACCCAGGCCCCCTGCAGACCCAGTCAGATGGACTAAATCTTAGAGTCTCTGCATCACTGGCCAGTCAGGACAGGGGGGCCGCCCAGGAAAGGAAAATATCCAGACAAGGCTTGGTTTGAGACCCTCCCCCTCGTCATGGTGGGTGGGCTTCAGCAGGGAGACCCGCGAGCAGAAGCCTTGGTGCTAAGGAAGGTGACGGGAGACAGGGCTTCCTGGTTGCTGGTGGGGGTGGTGGCGAGGGCAGCAAAGGGGCACCCGTCTCAGAGAAACATCAGCACAGCTGTGTGGGGACAGACGTCGCCCTGAGCCACTTCCTGCTTGGCCTCCGGAAGTCTGCAGGGTGAGGGCAAAGGGGCGGGGTTATCACAGGATAATCCTCCAATCAGAGAGAGCGAAGCCGGAACTCCGCTCTCATTCAGAAGGACCAGACTCGGAGCGCCCGGCGCCTGCTGCCCCACCCCGGGCGCCATGGGCTCCAAGCTCCTTCCCTGGGTGATGCTGTATCTTCTGGGAGCAGGTAAGTCCCGTGGACAAAGAGATGGTTGCCCTTCGAAGCTTGCCGACTCCCGAATGGGGGTAATCATCAAGCTCTCTCCGGCACTCATTTGATCTGTGGTTCCCACAGGCCCTTTGGAGGCTGAAGTCACCCAAACTCCAGGACACCTGATCAAAACGACGGGACAGACAGCGACCCTGAGATGTTCTCCTATGTCTGGACACAGCAGTGTATCTTGGTACCAACAGGCCCGGAGTCAGGGCCCCCAGTTCCTCTTTGAGTTTTATGAAACTCGGCAAAGAGATAAAGGAAACTTCTCGAATCGGTTCTCAGCAAAACAGTTACACGACTTTAGCTCTGAGCTGAACGTGAACTCCTTGGAGCTGACGGACTCCGCCCTGTACCTCTGTGCCAGCAGCTTGGCACAGCTGTACTGAGCCACCCGCGCTCTGCGCACAAACCTCTCTGCCTTGGCTGGAGCAGTGACAGAGCGGTGCAGCCTCCCACCCAGGTTTCCCTCCTCCAAGGGATGTTTTTAGCCGCTTCAAATTTGCTTCTTGTGCCCTGCTGAGCTCAGAGCACTCCCGGGGAAGAGCAATCAGGGTCTCTTCTGTGCACTGAATATTTCCACATCTCCCAGCATCAGCCAAGTACTGGGGATCATCAAAAGAAGGAGACACCTGAGCCCTTCGCTTGTGCTGGAGTCTCTGTACATATCATACCCTTTAAAGCTCTGTGACAGTCGTGCAAATCAAATATTCTTCTACCCACTTTATAGATAAAAGAGCTCAGGGACATTAAATCATTTCCCCAATGTTTCATTATTTAAAAGAAGCAGAACTGGGAGACAAACATGTCTGTTTACAAAATCCATGCTTCCTCCATACGCCCAGCTGTTTCATCATTAGCCTCTCTGCCCCCATCAGTGAGAGCAGAGGCAGGGCTCCATCTTCACGTGTCCTGCTGGCCAGCAGTGGAAAGCTGATACCTCATCGTGGACATCACCATGGCCTCCTCCTTGGCCACACTGAGGAACATAAGATTTCACACAGATTCATTCTCATTTGTGTGCACCCCTCTCATCTTTTTTTCAGTCTGTAGCTCACGTCTTCATTGTTTACAGTCTGTTTTGATGGATAAAATTTAATGCGACTGACATTATAGCTTTTTTGTGTGTCCCAACTAAACAAATGCTTCCTCAAACAAGTGCCTGGAAATATTATCCTTAATTTAGTCTAGTAAATTTAAATTTTACTTTTCATAAGTAATAATAAAATATATGTGAATATTTATATATATATAAAATAATATATATATTTACTATGTTTAATATATATTAATATATATTATATATGATTTATATTTATTTATAAATATAAATGAATTTATATTAATTAAATATATTGAAATTATACTTATATAAATATATAATAATATATGATATATTATAATATATTTGATTATATATTGTATATATAACTATAATATATAATATGTGTACTATATATGATATATAAAATATATATAATATAATATATAATATATAAATATAATATATATAATATATAATATATAATATATATAATATAGTATATAGTATATATAATATATAATTATATATTACATATATCATATATAAAATATGATATATATTATATATATTACATATTATATATATTAATATATAACATAAAAGTAATATGTATAATATGTAATATAATATATATTATTTATAATATAATATATATGTAATATATAATATAATATTTTTAATTAACTATAATAGATAATATATATCATATTGTATATTGTATTTAATTATATATATTATATATATTATATAACAATATAATATATAGCAATATATTATATATGAAAATATATAATATATAATACATAAAAATATATACTATAATATATGATATATATTATATATGATATTACATATTATATCATATATCTCATATATAACATATATGATATAAATATATTATATATATTATCATATACATATATTATACATAATATACATATATAGTTATATATAATATATATTATAATATATCATATATGATATATTATATATATTATACATATTATATATATTATATATGTATATAATAAATATACAATATATATATTGTATATATATATACAAGTATATATAGTTATATATAATATATATTATATATCATATATATGTCATATTACATATAATATATATGTATATAATCAATATACTATATATAGTATATATATACAATTATATATATAATATATACAATATATGTATATTATGTATATATAATATATACAATATATGTATATTATGTATATATAATATATACAATATAATCAATATACACATATATAATCAATATATAATCATATGTATATATATCATTATATATATTATATATTATATGTAATAATTATATATATTTATATATTTTCATATATATGATATATAATATATACTATTTATACATATATATTATATAATGTATATATTTAATATTTAATATATATTTTTATTTATATATGTTTATATATAGAAATAAATATATGTTTTTTCATGTAAGGAATTAAGTAGAGATCTGGGACTATAAGGAAGGAATATATTTGCAGAGATGTGGATGGACCTAGACAGGGTCATACAAAGTGAAGTAATTCAGAAGCAGAAAAAGAAATATTGTGATGGAAATTAAAGCAAAAATAAACAAATGAGACCTAATTAAACTTAAAAGCTTTTACACAACGAAGGAAACTATAAGCAAGGTGAAAAGACAGCCTTCAGAATGGGAGAAGGTAATAGCAAACAAAGCAACTGACAAAGAATTAATCTCAAAAATATATAAGCAGCTCCTACAGCTCAATTCCAGAAAAATAAATGACCCAATCAAAGCAGGGGTCAAAGAACTAAACAGATAGTTCTCCAAAGATGACATGCAGATGGCTAACAAACACGTGAAAAGATGCTCAACATCACTCATTATCAGAGAAATGCAAATCAAAACTGCAATGAGGTACCATCTCATGCCAGTCAGAACGGCTGCTATTCAAAAGTCTACAAACAATAAATGCTGGAGAGGGTGTGGAGAAAAGGGAATCCTCTTACACTGTTGGTAGGAATGCAAACTAGTACAGCCATTCTGGAGAACAGTGTGGAGATTCCTTAAAAAACTAGAAATATAACTGCCATATGACCCAGCAATCCCACTGCTGCGCATACACACCGAGGAAACCAGAATTGAAAGAGACACATGTACCCCAATGTTCATCACAGCACTGTTTATAATAGCCAGGACATGGAAGCAACCTAGATGTCCATCGGCAGACAAATGGATAAGAAAGCAGTGGTACATATACACAGTGGAATATTACTCAGCCATTAAAAAGAATACATTTGAATCAGTTCTAATGAGGTGGATGAAACTGGAGCCCGTTATGCAGAGTGAAGTAAGTCAGAAAGAAAAACACCAATACAGTATACTAATGCATATATATGGAATTTAGAAAAATGGTAACGATGACCCTATATGCGAGACAGCAAGAGACACAGATGTATAGAACAGTCTTTTGGACTGTGTGGGAGAAGGCGAGGGTGGGATGATTTGCGAGAATAGCAATAAAACATGCATATTATCATATGTGAAACAAATCGCCAGTCCAGGCTTGATGCATGAGACAGGGTGCTCAGGGTTGGTGCACTGGGATGACCCTGAGGGATGGGATGGGAAGGGAGGTGGGTGGGGGGGTTCAGGGTGGGGAACACATGTGCACCCATGGGTGATTGATGTCAATGTATGGTAAAAACCACTACAATATTGTAAAGTAATTAGCCTCCAATTAAAATAAATTAAAAAAAATAAGTAAACATTAAAAAACGTTTGTAAGTGGAATCTACGAACATGGTGCAGATGAACAAACCTTTTTTGGATAAATTAGAGGTCATGGGACTTGACCCACTGAACTATGTGGTGGATGTCTACGGATCACTGGGCAATGCAGGAGACACAGAGCTGAGGATCACTTGTCCTCAAACCTCAGCTTCCTCCAGCCCACACCCTGCCTGTGAGATGGGTTGCTAGGCAGGGCTCTTTCTGGGCTCCCCCTCTTCACCACTAGCCATTTCAGAAATGTTTGTGACAGCAAAGCCTCCATTTATAGAGACAGGCCATGTATTAGTCCTTGAATAATTGTGTGAGTCTGTCTGGGCAGAAATAATCAAATATACAATTGCCTAGCATGGCCCAAGGATAGACCAAAGCCCTGGTTTCGCCTGAATGATTCACATCAATGCTTTAAAAACTAATGCAGCTTCATCTTCTTAGGCAGTGAAGACTAAAAACAGACTACTCATTTCAAAGAGTCGAACCTTAGAAAGACTGGAGTTAGAACATGTGCCCTAGGGACAGCACCTCTTATCACCCTTTGGAGAAAGCTATGAGCTGCTGATGAACAAATAACGTCACAACTGACACTGGAATGAGTAATACTGCTACTTGAATTATAAGTAAAAGACCAACATTTCTAGAGCCAGTGAAAATGTAACTTCTTTTTTATTGAGTATGGAAATGCAGGCACTAGGGGGCACGCATTCACCTTCCTTTTCAAGTAAGGATTATTCAAGGCTTGTTCTAGAATGAGGGGTCAGAGGCTCTGCTCCAGGTGCTGGCCAGTTTTTGTACAAACAGAAGCCACGTTAATCCACACTCAGCACAAAATGAAGTCACCATCGACCTCCTCATTCACCCAGCTCCCTGTCAGGGGCCGTCCATGTGCACAGGGCACTTGTGTTCCTTTACCCTTGGCTTATGTTTTAAAATAAGCATTTATACTGTATTCCATGGTCAGTGCCTCTCTGGATATTGCCTATTTAGACACCGCAAATTCTGCAACCTGATCAAGGATCTGAGTTTAAAGCTATCATGTGGTTAGGTTGTTTTTGTTTTTCAGTAAATCGTTGTTGATTATCTATTTTATGTATAGTAGTTTGTATCCGTTAATCCCTTACTCCTAATTTGTCCCTCCTTCCCTCTGTTTCTCCTTTGGTAACGACAGATTTGCTTTCTATGGCTGTGAGTCTGTTTTTGTTTTGTATATACATTCATTTGTCTTATTTTTTAGATTCCACATACAGCTGATACCATGTAGTATTGGTCTTCTTCTGTCTGGCTTATTTCACTAAGCATAATGTTCTCTAGGTTCATACACATTGCTGCAAATGGCAATATTTCATTCTTTTTATAGCTGAATAATATTCCATTGTATATATACGGTATATAATATATATTGTGTAATGTAACATATATATATATGCCGCATCTTTATCCATTCATCTGCTGATGGGCACGTGGGTTGCTTCTATGCCTTCTTAATAATGCTAAGCTATGTTCTATAGTTAGGGCTTCCCTTGTGGCTCAACTGGTAAAGAATATGGCCGCAATGCAGGAGACCTGGGTTTGATCCCTGGGTTGGGAAGATCCCCTGGAGAAGGGAATGGCTACCCACTCCAGTATTCTTGCCTGGAGAATTCCATGGATAGAGGAGCCTGATTGGCTACAGTCCATGGGTCACAAAGAGTCAGACATGACTGAGTGACTAATACACACACACATTTTACAGCTGAAAACAAAAAGCATCAACAATGTATAAAGACAGTGTTAGATGTTAATAATGCCCCTCCCTCTCCAGACATACCCCTGTCCAATCCCACCTTCAGGGTGTTTCTTACCTTCTTCTCAATGCTGACGCAAACCTATCTACCCAAATACACCCACAAAAGTGGGGCCACCTGTACACATTAACTGCCACTTGCATGCTTTCTTCTATTAGTCTACTTCAGACATTTTTTTTCAGATCAGTAGATAGAGATCTAACTTGCTTCTATTAACTGCTTCATACCGCATAATGGGGGTGGACAGGTAGGTTAATGGCCTCATGCGTGGTCTCAGAGCTGATAAGTGATGGAACCAGATTATAAAGCACAGTCTGTCTGCATCTGTGTTGGAGGGCATGGGAGCTGTAGGGTCACTGTGGGAATCAAAGATACGGAACCACTGGGGGTTTTCAGTCTTCAGGTCAGACGTACGAGGTAAGAGGGTCTGAGCGTTTCTTATAGTACTGCAGGTAAGAGTATCATGATATTGGCAAAGAAGTGTTAGAGGTGGCTGACTGGGGCTAAGCCCCAGAAAAGCCAAGCTTTGAGCGAATTATTCCAATCCCAATACGCATCAGAGACACAAATGTAAATAAATTAGGGAAGGAAACTTTGTGAGAAGCTATTGTTAAAATGAGAAGCTGGGAGACAACTGAGTGGTCACTTAACAAACATGAAATGCAGAGGAATACAATGTTAACTAAACTCCATGCCGGTTCTGATCAGTTTTGCTTGTTAAGGTGGGTGGAAATGGGATGATTTATTGTGCAGGTGAAGTTACCATCTGGACTACTCCTTTTCTGTCCACAAAGGCTGGTGACAAAGGGAGAAGTGGTGGGGCTGGGACCACAGCTTGCCTGTTCAGTTGTCGTTCATCGTTCACCCTCTACGTCGTGTCTGACTCTTTGCCACCCCATGGACTGCAGCACGCCAGGCATCCCTGTCCTTCACTATCCCCTGGAGCTTGCTCAAATTCATGTCCTTTGAGCCGGTGATGCCATCCAACCGTGTCACCCTCTCTTGCCTCCTTCCCCTCTTGCCCTCAGTCTTCCCCAGCATCAGCACTTGTTCGGTGGGACGCACTAATAAATCATGCTCTGACCAAAGAGACTCTCAGGGGCTGGACATAGGTCAGTTTTCCTGCATAATAAAGTTGGAGGAAGCTTATCTTCTTCTGGAAGGGATTGTGCTTCTTGTTCTTTTTATGAAGGCGTGGTCTGCATAAGTGCATGCTCAGTTGTCTCCAACTTTTACGATCCCATAAACTGTAGCCCACCAGGCTCCACTGTGCATGAGATTCTCCAGGCAAGAACACTGGAGTGGGTTGCCATTTCCTCCTCCAGGGGATCTTCCCGACCCACGGATCAAACCTGCATTTCCTGTATTGATAGGCAGACATTTTACTACTGAACCACGTGGGTAGCCCGCAGGCATCTTAGATATACTTAATTGATTACTATCAGTGAGGCTCAGTGATGTCACCATGGGAACTGCCTTGTGGGAACAGGTGACACTGGTCCTCCTCTGCTCATGCTCACAAGGACCCTGAGCTGTGAACCTCCTATTGTTGCTCTGACCCTGCCATCGTGGGCTCCAGGCTCCTCTTCTGGGCGACCCTCTGTGTCCTGGGGGTGGGTGAGTCCTCAGCAAACCAAGCAGGTCCAGTGTGTGTGTGTTTGTGATGATTACAAATAGGCTCTACCTGACCACCCTCACTGTTTCTCTACTGCCCTTGGAGCAGATGCTCCTATTTTTACATCTGGGAGATGGTGGAGGATAGAGGATCTGGCATGCTGCAGTCCATGAGGTCACAGTGAATCAGACAAGACTTAACAACTGAACAACAACAACAAACATGGGTATGTCCACTCTGTAGATGAGAAACATCTCAGTAAACCATTGAATAAACAGCAAGCAGGAGATCATGGACTTTCCAAATATTTCCTATTTTAAAGTATCAGAGACAGGATCCAACCTACATCATCATGCTTCCAAAATCAACATTCTCCTAAAATTCCATGAGGTTTCCTGGGGTCTGGTCAACAAATTGTAGCAGAACCCTGTCTCTTCCATCTTAAGACTGGCTGAGCTGTAGTAGGTGGTCTCACATCATGGTGTGGTTACTACAAGCTTACTACCTGTGAACTTCTAGGACTTTTGACTTCAAGCCAGAGAATGTTTGTACGGACATAATTCCTTATAGAATGAGGCATGATAGCCCCCAATACAGGAACTAGTGACTAGAGAGAGGGGGATTTCCAGTCTATCAGAGGATTCAGTAAAGGAAACAGAAACCCTCCAGGAATTTTCAGCAGAATGGGAGTGAATACAGGGAATTCATGCTTCTAAGCCATGGGTGGGTCTGGAGAAGGAAGAGTCTCCAAAGATTGTGGCTTGTTCTCAGGTGGACTGCTTTTGATCAGAAACCTGAAATTGCTACTTTTGCCCAGATCAGTCACTACAGAAGATAGCCGAGAGTCACAATTATTAAATGCATGATGTTGCCACTTATAGATCTCAGGCATAAGTTTATTAGTGAATGCAGACTGCTTTTAGTCTGCTTGGTGAAGTTATAGAAAATTCTTTAATTTATCTTTCATTTTCTCTGTGCCATATACATTATTTCAATCAGTCTTCTTAAGAACCATGTGAGATAGAGCAGTGTATCCACATTAAGGTGAAAAAACTGACTCCTGAATAGTTAATTTGCTAAAGCAGGCACAGCTAACAACAACTGGGACTCAAACCCACCCATGCTTTTGATCCACTTCTGTGTTTTGGTAGCAGGAGACATCTCCAGCATCGAACCATTGATCCAAGTCTCTTTCAGAAACACTAACTCTGACACAAGTTGTCATCACAACATCTTTCAAATGGGAGGCTAAAAGGACAAGAGTTCTGACTTCAGAGACTTTGGTCTGTTCTGCCTTTGACTATTCTGACCTGCCTTGAGCTGGTGACTTGGAGAAGATTTGGCTGAGTTTTCCCATTTGTAAACTGAAGCCATGATATGTGACTTGCAGAGATTTTATGCAAGAAAATGAAACAGATTGCCTAATGCAAAGTACAGGCTTAAGAAACCTTAGTTCTCTGTTAACTCTCTGACAAATCTCTGGCCTAGCACAATTACTGACTGTGCCCAATTCTAGGATCAAAGACAAGGATGGATTACTCTTGTCTGAGTCACCTGTGTTTCAGACACAAATTCATTTGAAATGCAAATACAGTCGCCTGATAATTTATTATGTGAAACTGGCTACAAAGACTTGCCTCTTGAGCAAAAATGAAAAGGGAACCCTGGACAGCCTTTCCTGTTTGATATTAAGTCTGATATGCAAGAAAGTGTGGTGCTTCCAGAAAATTCCAGTTTCCAAGCTGTTAGCAGTTATGCACAAGATCTGCTAGAAGAAGGGACAGTTCTTTCACCTGAAGAGCGGCCATCATGGAGCTTCTAGGGTTTTCCATCACATCCTCAGCCCCCCTCTGATTTCAGCCTCAACTGCAGTGAATGTTACATGCAAGTCTGCATCCATTTGCCCCAAGCTATGAGAGACTTTATTTTGGGGGGCTCCAAAATCACTGCAGATGGTGACTGCAGCCATGAAATTAAAAGATGCTTACTCCTTAGAAGAAAAGTTATGACCAACCTAGACAGCATATTAAAAAGCAGAGACATTACTTTGCCAACAAAGGTCCATCTAGTCAAGGCTATGGTTTTTCCAGTAGTCATGTATAGATCTGAGAGTTGGACTATAAAGAAAGCTGAGCACCAAAGAATTGATGCTTTTGAACTGTGGTGTTGGAGAAGACTCTTGAGAGCCCCTTGGACTGCAAGGAGATCCAAACAGTCCATCCTAAAGGAGATCAGTCCTGAGTATTAATTGGAAGGACTGATGTTGAAGCTGAAACTCCAATACTTTGGCCACTTGATGAGAAGAGCTGACTCATTGGAAAAGACCCTGATGCTGGGAAAGATTGAGGGCAGGAGGAGAAGGGGACGACAGAGGATGAGATGGTTGGATGGCATCACCGACTCAATGGACATGAGTTTGGGTAAACTCTGGGAGTTGGTGATGGAGAAGGAAGCCTGGTGTGCTGCAGGCCATGGGGTTGCAAAGAGTTGGGCACGACTGACCAACTGAGCTGAACCGAACAGTCTCCTTCCATGCATGCTGGGAGTCCCTCCCTCTGCTTTCTGCCCCAGGGTCTTCTGTGATGTCCTAGGAGCAGGATGTACCCAGAGCAGGCAGAGCTGTAGGGCCACTAATGCTCCTAGTGGGACAGAAGCCAAGGGACACGACTCGCGTGTTTCCATCAGGGATAGTTTAGGGAGGCATTCCCTGCGCCTCTCAGAAGGTCCTAATGGAATCCATCTTCTGTTGCCCCAGCACAACCTCAGTATGGTGCCTTATCCTGGTTTTCCCCTTCTGTGTTTCATTCTGCCTGCTCTCTGGCAAGGATGGAAAGACATCATCAAGGGAGGCTTCTCCTTGGAAGAGATCGCCATTTTTCTTTTCTACATACTGCCATTCAGTCATTCAAAAAGTCTTATGGTAGCATATATGAAGGAATCTTTCCTTGCTCATTTTGGTTGATTTTGAATTCCCAACAGACTCACATAGTCTCTGCTCCCTTAAAGCTCTGAACCTATTTGAAACTAGAATTACATTTACAAACGTAGAGCTGGCTTGAACTCAGTCATTTTTTTTCTCCAGTCACTCAACAAACATTTATTGAATGCAGAGTAGATCCAGGTTTTGTAGAACCTAAATCTTATACAAAGAATAGGAATCTTCTAAAAGTCTTAGATTCTGTTCAAATGAGAAGGCCTGAAGTTATTTTATTCTTCACTGACTTCATGGTCGATCTTCTATTTATTACTCTTCATGTGTAGGTTCTGTTCCATACTGTTCTGGGTGCTTGGAAACACCAGTGAAAACAAGCAAACAAAAAAAAAAGCCCAAACCCCAAAACAGACAAAGCTTCTGGATGAGGTGTATGTTTTCAGCAATACCAAAGTTGCGACTCAGTAATTAATTTAAGAGTAAAAAGGAAATGTTTCTGGCAAATACTCATCTCCCTAAAAAAGTCAGAATGTTGTTGAAAATACTAATGTTTTAGGTAGATCATACCTTATTGTGAGAACAATCCTCAGCTTTCAAGAATTCCGTGCATCCTACTTTAAAGAATGTGAGTCTCAGCTGAAAAACTCCCTTTTTGGCACTAACTCAGCCGTAGGAAGTAGGCTGCTTTGCTGTGAGGCTCTTGGCCCCTGAGACCAAGTGTGTCCTGGGAATAGATGGGAAAACCCTTTCCCAGGTTTTCCAGGCCCTAGTCACAAGCTTTTCCGTGCTGTTCTACATCGCCCTCCTCCTTGTCTGATTTTGGATTCCATATCCTTCCTCACTGTCGTGTGATCATAGGGGTTCCCCATCCAGATATCACCAAGATAGGTGATCACAGGAATAGGGGAGCCAGGCACACATCCACGACCTATATATGACTTAATAGGAAGCACTGATATTGTCTAGCTGTAAGTTTTGCACTGTAGCAAATTTATGATTCAATAAATATGCTCTCATTTGGTGGATATAACATCTGCCACATGGAGGCAGAACATTTCCCTGTGGCCCTGGAGGCATCAGGTATGTGTACATCTGGCTGAGTATTTTATCCACATTGCTAACAAGCCTCATTCCTTTTTCACAGAAAACACAGTCACGGAAGTGAGTGATCTAGTTCTTCGTGGCCTCCTCTGGAACAAAGGGAGGAATCTTACCCCGCAAGGATACAGAGACCTGAGCATGGATGGTGGGGCTCCCATCATAAATAGTTCTTGAAATTCCAATGACTTTGATCTTGAGACTGAAAACATTCTGGAAATCAGGTAGCTCTTTTTCAATGAAAAGATCTGTGTTGGCTGATAGTCAAGTATCCAGAGTTTAGGCAAAAAAGAAAAGAACTAGTAAAATTTTGAGCACAGAAGTCACAAAAGTACCAGGGCTGCCATGAAAATATTTCTTAGTCTACAGAAGCATGAAAAATTTTTAACAGTGTCCAAATAAGTAATATTATCATTATGCAGAGAGGAAAAAAAAAATCCTTACTAAAAGGTGGAGGGAAAGCTCATAGATCTAAGATTTCTTTTTAAAGCAGACTTACTAATTCTTCCTGTTCTGAGCTGTTCAGCTTTATATAGATTATTGACTTGCTCCTGTGGGAAGGTGTGTGCCTGCTGAGCTTTGCAGCTCATGCATGTGTCAAGGACAGTGACATCATCAAGTTACTGAGAGCCCAAGTTCTTTTTTTAATTTTTGGTGGTGTCATGTGTCTCTCGGGACCTTAGTTCCCTAACCAGGGATTGAAATTGGCTCCTGGCAGTGAAAGCACCAAGTCCTAACCACTGGACCTCCAAGGAATTCCAAAGAGCTCAAGTTCTATTTCCCTGAAACAGAGCTGGACGGCACGAGCCTCCATCCTGGATCAGAAATGGTCATCAGGCGGTCCTCCTATGTGACTTTTTATCACCTGTGGGCAGGTAAGTACAGGTGGGGTCTCTCCCTGGAATTCTCAAGACCTCAGTACAAGCCTTCCTTTTGGGATGAAGACATCAGCTCTATCACAGGACCTGTGGAGGCTGGGATCATCGACAATACAAGATCACAGTGACAGGAGAGACAATGACTCTGGAATGTCACCAGACTGATAACCATGACTGTATGTACTGGTACCAACAAGACCTGGGACATGGGCTGCGGCTGATCCATTACACCTATGATGGTGACAACACTGGGAAAGCTGAAGTCTCCAAAGGGTACAGCATCTCAAGATGAAATATAGAGGATTTCTCCCTGACCCTGGAGTCCGTTATCCCCTCCCACACATCTGTGTACTCCTGTGCCAGCAGTAACTCCACAGCGCTGCATGGCCACTTCCTCTCTGCACAGAAAGAGTGGTTACAAAGACTGAGGGTTGACTGCACATGTGAGGTCTGGCCCAAATGCCTGGAAGTTCCTGTCTCCATCAAAGTCACAGAGCTCTTGCCAGCCTGGGGGCTTGACTGCAGGGGGCAGTGTGACCCTCAGCGCTGAAGTCTACCCTACACCAGTCTCAGTCTGACTGCAGGTCACCCCAACACCTTAGCTGGCTGGTTCTCTCTTCTGAAGTCCCTCTGCTTGCAGAAAGGAAAATGCATCTTTAGTTGAGATACACGAAGAGCTCCTTGGTGATCTCAGAGTCCCACCATCTTCTCTGCCCTGTGGGCTTTGCAACTTCTTCATCTACTGCTTACCCCACTCTCTACTATCCTTCACCTTACAAGTCAGAAACCTTCACTCACATGGTCTCTGCTCCCGACTGCCTTTCTTCAGAGCAATAGTCCAACAAATTCCTATAATGTTTGCTTTCCTTCTATCCCTCACCATCATTCTGCATGAGTTTCCCCTGACTCTTCCTGCTCCAGCCATAAGCACCCACATTTAGTTATTTCCTCCTATGTGTCATGTTCCTTGTCACTCTAGGATCTTTTTTATAGTCTATTTCTTCTGCACTAAACATATATCCCTCCTTCTTATTTCTAGATCTCTTCTTCATTCTTTACATGAAAATCTATTTCAGGTATTTGTGCCTGCTTAGTCACTCAGTCGTGTCCGACTCTTTGCAACCCTTTGGACTGTAGCCCACCAGACTCCTCTGTTCATGGGATTTTTCAGGCAAGAATACTAGAGTGAGTTGCCATTTCCTCCTCCAGTATACCTAATTGTAATTGTGAAGAGCAAAATTAAATTTTACTAGGAGAAATGAAGGAAAAATATTTGGGAGCATTCATCTGAGAATGGATTTTTTTTAAAGAGAAACACAAAAGAACGCAAACTACATGAACTTTCCTGGTGGTCCAGTGGTTAAGAATCAGCCTGCCAATGCAGAGGACATGGGTTTGATCCCTGGGTTGGGAAGATTCCACATGTCACGGGGCAATTAAGCCCATGCACCACAACTATTGAGCCTGCACTCTAGAGCCTGTGGACCACGAGGAGCCACTGCACTGAGAATCCCATGTACCGCAATGAGAGAGGAGTCCCCTCTATTGGGAACTGGAGAAAACCCGCATGCAGCAATAAAGACCCAGTTCAGCCAAAAATAAATAAATTAAAATAAAAGCAAAAAAAAAACTGCAATGAAAATACTTATAATGTGAGTGCATTTAATTAAACCCTTGTACATAAACACACTGTAACACACTGTAAAAAAGATGGAAAGGTAAGCTGCTGACTAGCAAAAGACATGAAGGCTGCAGACAAATGATACAGAATCAGTGTGACAGAGTCTAACCCTAGTCACCAAATTCCCATGACCCCTCTGTGATTCCAATATCACTTACAGTTGGAAGGTTGGGAACCTAAGACCTGGTTCTGAACAATGGGATGTGAGTAAGCCAATTATGTAAGTCAATTATGTAAGTCAATTTCCAGCCTTGGCCCTTACAATTTTCTATGGCACTGTGATGGGATCCCCAAGTATCCTCCCATTTGGAGATTTGCTTTAAAGACTCATCAGATATGACATAGAGTTGTAGTCATGGCTAAGATTTATTAGTTTACAAAGGAAATATTCAGTGGCAGATCATCAAGAAAAAAGACAGACAGAGTTTGGAAGAATCCAGACACGGGCTTCCTTATGCTCTCTTCCTCCTGGGAGGGCTCACACAACACAGAGCTCACTGTCCCTAGGTCACAAAAATGCAGCAACACGGGTGTCATGATCCTGCCAAGGGAGCCCATTGAGGACTCTGCAAATCTGGACTCTGGCTGGCATCTGGGAACTTGGCTGGTGAACAGCTGTCTACATTGATAGAAACTTTTCTTGAGAAGAGTATCTCACTGTGCCCCACTGTTAGTGTGAACAACTTGTCTTACGCTTTACACTGGATTTCCTTCTGGGAGACTAGATTTTTTTTCATTAATGGTAAGCAGAGTGTTCCTATGGGATCAGCTCCCCCCAGAAAACTTGGGCAGAGTTCTCAATGGGCTCCCTTGGCATAAGTCAGCCAAATTCTCAGGAACCCATGGGATGGAAAATGACTGCCTTGTGAGACCATCAGAAACCCTAGAGAAACACTTGTACCCCAAAGCTAACCCCTTCTAGTTGTGTGCCCTAGATACTGTGTAGGATGATGCAAGAGAGATTCAGGGGAGGAGAGTAGTAATTCCAGACCTTGTCTAGGCTAGACCTGAATGGCTCACACCGGTGACACTGCAAATATCCTTAATAAGAATCAGATCAGCCAGAACACCAGCCTTTCCTCCTTTGAGCACTGAGATGCCCCCTTCCTGCTCCGCCTGGATTTTGTCTTGGATTTGTCCCATTTTGCGGCCCAGGAAGAAGGGGAGGCCGGAAACACAGGGAATTTCCTCCCGGAACGTGCACACCTCAACTACAAGCATTTCGTATGTAGCCCGAGAGGGCCCCATCTCCAGTCACCCAGATCACCACCCACCATGAATGCCGCTGTCACTTAGAACCTTTAACCCCTGGGCACAAGGACGGAACAAGCAGTGACACCTCAATGTGAAGAAGCTTCCCATCAGGGGGTGATTAACTGGTGCCAACATAAACTGGACTCAGACCAATGGCTTTTCTATCTTAATAATAGAGAATTTATGAGGGAAATGGATGGTCCTAATAGTTGTACATCTACGGGTCTTAAACGGATAGCTTGGGCATGTAAGCCCTAGGGTTTGAATACTCAGAAGATTATCTCAGAGAACATGACTGTACTGCTTCCAGGTCTCTGACACACATTTCCTTCTTTTCTTGATTCATACCAACTCTCAGGGCCTTCTTCAGTCCTCTAACCCTTTCTACCTCACCACTCAGACAATGAAGAACATGTTTCATAACAAAAAAAGGAAAGAAAAACATTAAAAAAAAAGAAACTAATCACTGAAATTCAATTGTATGTCTGCTATGCTTTTTTTAAGATTCCAGAAGCTCTGTTCAATTTTGTATTTATTGTTATCGTATCCATCCCGGTACTTCCAGGGATAAGGGGGTTCTCTGCCTTCTCAGCTAAGATTAAAGGTATTACATTGATGACCTTGAAGCACAGGCAGCACCGTGGCAAAGGCTTTGGTACATGACACATCATGGAGAACAGCAAAAGCAAAGAGGAAGCTGGTCTTAGACCTTCAGATAGAACAAAAGCTGCCAACTCAAATCTATAGCCAGGGCATCATTTTATCCCTTTATCTTCAAGTGTGTCAGTTAGTTCACTGTGCTTCTAGGATAAAGATTTAACAATTACCCCAGCTTCCACCTTTTCTTGGGCTTCCAGGTAGCTCAGTGGTCAAGAATCCGCCTGCAATGCAGGAGACTAGGGTTCAATCCTTTGGTTGGGAAGATTCCCCTGGCAGAGAAGGAAATGGCAACCCACTCCAGTATTCCTGCCTGGGAAATCCCATGGATAGAGGAGCCTAGTGGGTCACAAGGAGTTGGACATGACTGAGCATGCATGCACACACACCACCTTATCTAAGCTCATCTGATTGGGAAAATAGAGAACCTGGTAAAAGAGACATCTCCGAAGAGAAGGATAAGTATAGATAACAGAAAGAGGGCATTAATTGATATCTCAAACTTGAGTTGCCTTTGACACATCTAAGTAGGAACATCCAGCAGAGAGTTAGACAATGGTGATGGGAGATCCACTCCCTCAGGTTCTGGAGTGATGGGTGAGGATGGTTGGATGAATTCACCCCGTCTATGACATTCAACAAACACTAGATATGTTTTAGTTCATAGCGGTTGGCTTCGAAGGCTGTGGGCCTTTGCAGAGGCAGTGATGTCACAGTGGGAACTTTCAGTGGGGACAAGGGGCGCCCTGACCCCCGCTCATGCCCACAAGGACCCTGAGATGGTGAACCTTCCACTGCTGTTCCTACCTGCCATGGGCTCCAGGCCCCTCTTCTGGGTGACCCTCTGTCTCGTGGGGGCGGGTGAGTCCTGAGAACATCAAGCTCTCACTGCGTTTTTCTCTTTCAAGTTAAAGTTTCAATCATCTCCTTTTTCCATTTTCAAATTCTATCTTTCCCTCCAACCTCGACAGAACTCACAGAAGGGAGGGGTAGCCCAGTCCCCCAGATACAAGATCACAGAGAAAAGAAAGACCGTGGCTTTGTGGTGCGATCCCGTCAGACCCTGGGATGAGGTCTGGAGTCACTGATTCTCTTTGAGGAAGAGACTGAAATAAACATTATACAGTTGCCTGAGAATCAATTTTCTGCAGAGAGGCCCAGAGGTGCAGACTCCACTCTCTGGATCCAGTCTGCAGAGCTGGGGGACTTGGCTGTGTATTTCTGTGCCAGCAGCTCAACACAGCCTCAGAGAGATCCTTCCTTCCCGTGCACAGATTTCATGATTCTCCCTCTTTGTAGCTCATGGCAGCTCCAGACAGGCCCCCCCCCCCCAATTCCTCATTATGCCAGGGGCAGATGTGGGTTTGCAGAGATAAGCTGTGATGCATATAAATGGAGGACACATGCTTTTCCTTAAAACACAAGAGCTGAAATTGTGGTTTGAAAATCATTATGACTCAGGGATTAGAATCATTTCATGGTGACAACTCAAGAATCCAAAATGAAAGTACTTGTCACAGATTCAGCCCTCAGGGGCTAGTGATGGTTGTTCTCCTGTAATATGCAATCAAAAAGCATGTCCAATAAACTTTAATAATACAGGTGGTGATTCTGTGAGTGCAGCAAACAGCAGGCTTTCTGAGGTTTTTTTAATCATCATCTGAATGATTCAAGTTTACATCCTTCTTTTTTTCTTTTACTTAGGAAGCTTTAGGCATCAAAGTCTCAACACATAGTATGTGTTTGGAAAACACTTTTCCCCCCCATTTTTATGGGGAGATAATTATGATGTCGTTGATGGTGATGATAATGTCAGCTATTTTATTCAGCCCTTTTTCAGCTTCAAAGAAATATATACAAATAGATATCCTGGTAACCAGTCTTAAATTCTAGCCCAAAACAAATTCCTGCTCTGGAATTGTCTAAACAATACAACTCAACACTCTATATAGGCTTGCAACTTCCCTGGTGGTCCAGTGGCTAAGACTCCATGCTCCCAATGTAGGGAGCCAGGGTCTGATCCCTGGTCAGGGAACTAGATCCCACAGCTAAAGATCCCGTGTGCTGCAGCTAAGACCTTGTGCAGCCAAATAAGTAAGTGAGTAAAATTTTAAAAACAAAAAAACACTGCACGTAGGCTTGAGCCAGACATTCAAAAGCTATTGAGGACATTTCCAGTTGTCTGGTTTAGTACATGAAAGTAGTTCCTTAGCACATTAAAATATTTTTTAGTAAGAACTTCTAAAACAATCAATTGCCCTGATCCAATTGCCCCCTCTGATACTGTATCCTCTACTCTAACTTCTGCCTGGGTTCTCAAAGATAATTACAGAAATCATTCTGAAGCATTGGTTGGAACTGCTTGGAAAGCAATTTACTGAGATCCTCTTGAAGGCATGGTCACTACTCCTGAGGCTCTGTTGGTTTCACTTCTCTCCTTATCCAACCAAGACTGCAAGTCATAATACACATTCATGCACTCAACGCATATTCCTCTCCAGGGCTCTGCCCATATCTCCATCCAACTTACTTGTCTGATAAAACTTCAGTCACTGATGACCATTTCTTCATTGTTGTTGATTAGTTGCTAAGTCGTGTCCGACTCTTTTGTGATCCCATATATACACATGTATATATATATACACGTATCCTCTGTTTTCTGGATTTCCTCCCCATTTAGGTCACCACGGAGCATTGAGTAGAGTTCCCTGGGCTGTACAGTAGGTTCTTGTTACGATTTGATACATAGTGGTGTAGATATGTCAGTCCCAGTCTCCCAATTCATTCTATCCCCCTTCGCTTCTTGGTATCCATAGGTTTGTTCTTTACATGCATGGGTGTGTGCTAAGTCGTTTCAGTCGTGTCTGACTCTGTGTGACCCTATGGACTGTATCCTGCCAGGCTCCTCTGTCCATGGGATTCTCTAGGCAAGAATGCTGGAGTGGGTTGCCTTGCCCTCTTCCAGGGGATCTTCCAAACTCAGGAATCAAACTCTTCTCTCTCATGTTTCCTCTATTGGCATGCAGATTGTTTACCAGTAGTGCCACCTGGGAAACCCATTCTCTACATCTGTCTGTATTTCTGTTTTGCAAATATATTCAGTTGTACTATTTTTCTAGATTCTACACATAAGCAATATTATAAAACATTTGTTTTTCTCTTTCTCACTTACTGTACTCTGAGGACTGTCTCTAGTCAGTCCATGTCTCTGTCAATGACACAATTTCACTCCTTTTTATGGCTGAGTAATGTTCCATTGCATGTGTACACCACATCGTTATCCTTCCCTCTGTTGATGGAAATTTAGGTTGCTTCCATGTCCTGGCTATTGTAAATAGTGCTGCAATAAACATTGATGAATTGAAGTTTGATGATTTTTTTTTACCCAACTATTTAGACTAAACAAAGAAGGGTTGACTTGAGAACTCTCATCTATAAGTACTAGAATTAAAGTCAAAAGAATTTTATTTGGAATTTTAAATAAAAATTAATCAGTGTTAGATTCTTAATATGAGATTGCTTAGATATTTAGCTTAAATGACCTAGAGATGTTACATTTAAATTTTAATTTTAACAAAAGTATTTCTTTTAAAAACTTAAATAGTATTTGTAATCATATTGGGACATTGGCTTTGTCATTTTATTATTGGTGTTTCAAAATGTTTTCTTTTTTTAACCTTTATTGTATGACTTCTGATGTTCCACTGGACCCTGTGGCAGGATGGGAAATGAGATAGGGAGTGGATATTTAGACTTGATCACAGAGTATAGAATAAATTTGAGATTTGTTTAATTGTTGCAACGTCAGGACACAGATGTGCTGTTTTCTTAAGTATACCAGAGGAGCAATGGTTGGATTGGGGGAGAATAACTGACATGTTTCTGTCTTTTCATCTCCCTTTAAATTTAGTCTTCTAGGACAATGCTTTATTTGATATTCCCCATTTAGGGGAATTTGATAAGGTAGTCCTCCTGTTCTAATCTTCCTATTCCTTGCTGAATCTACTCTGTCGGAAGAGAAATAGATAATCTTATTTAACCTATTTTTCTACTTTAGTCTCTCATCTCCTGCCTTCTTCTTGCTGGCTACCTACACAAGAGATAGATGCTTCAGTGTTTTCTCAACATGCACCAAGAATAGCAAAGAACTTTCTTATCCATACAGGGTCATCCTGTAGTTTGGAGGAGAGAGAAAATGAGTTAAGTTCCGATTCAGCGTAGTGTAAACCAACCCTTTTGGTTTCACATCTGAGCCCTGTTATTTACCAATATCAAAACTGATATTATTATCTTTGCCTGACTCCAATGTCTAACTCTCAGGTGGTTCCATCTTAGGCCATAAGACAGTATTATTCATTGTCCCTCTAACACCAAGAAATTATAATACCCTTATGTCCTGTACTTAGTGAAAAAACACACAATCCCTTTATGTTTTCAGTTAGTTCATTCACTCAGTCGTGTCTGACTCTTTGTCACCCCATGGACTGCAGCACACCAGGCCTCCCTGTCCATCACCTACTCCCAGAACTTGCTCAAACTCATGTCCATCGAGTCGGTGATGCCATCCAACCATGTCATCCTCTGTCATCCCCTTCTCCTCCTGCCCTCAATCTTTCCCAGCATCAGGGTCTTTTCCAATAAATCAGTTCTCCGCATCAGGTGGCCAAAGTATTGGAGTTTCAGCTTCAGCATCAGTCCTTCCAATGAATATTCAGGACTGATCTCCTTTAAGATTGACTGGTTTGGTCTCCTTGCAGTCCAAGGGACTCTCAAGAGTCTTCTCCAGCACCACAGTTCAAAAGCATCAATTCTTCAGCACTCAGCTTAGTGAGAGGAGAAGGAAATGGCAACCCACTCCAGTATTCTTGCCTGGAGAATCCCATGGACAGAAGAACCTGGAGGGCTGCTGTCTATGGGGTCGCACAGAGTCAACTGAAGAGACTTAGCAGCAGCTGCAGCAGCTTACGGAGAAGGCAATGGCACCCCACTCCAGTACTCTTGCCTGGAAAACCCCATGGATGGAGGAGCCTGGTAGGCTACAGTCCATGGGGTCGGTAAGAGTCGGACACGACTGAGGGACTTCACTTCCACTTTTCCCTTTCATGCATTGGAGAAGGAAATGGCAACCCACTCCAGTATTCTTGCCTGGAGAATCCCAGGGACGGCGGAGCCTGGTGGGCTGCCATCTATGGGGTCGCACAGAGTTGGACACGACTGAAGCGACTTAGCAGCAGCAGCAGCTTAGTGAGGGCATATTCGTGCTGCTTCTGCCCACTGGCCACTAGGAGGCGCTGTGGCTTCGTTGTCATCTAGTGTCTATGTGGTGGTGCTGCCTGGAAGGATGGCGTTAAGGGAAACCAGAGGGTCGGATTTAGAGTTAGGGAGTTGGCGATATCTTGAGTAAAGGCTGAGAGTGAAGGAACTAGAGACCAACCCTTCTTCCTCTGTTGTTCAGGTGGGTTTTGCTCTGACTGGACCTCTGAGTGTTCACTCGCTTCAGTCGTGTCCGACTCTTTGCAACCCCATGGACTGCAGCCCAACTGGCTGTGAATGACAGGTGCGCCTGCACAATGGGCATTTCTTTGGATTTGCTTAAGTCATGGTTGCACAAGGAACTGGGATGCTGTAGCTTGCAGGTTCTGGGTTGGGGAAAGCAGAGAAGCAGTTTGAGTGTCAGAGCAGCCTAGCCTAGCGAGACAGAGCTCATGCCACCGGCTCTGCTGAATTTAGAGGGCAGGGCTGGGAGAAGGGTAGGTGCTAACCTGGACCTCATCGGGGGACCCTCGCCCCAGGGAGCTGACAACCACAGGGACACCACTGGCAAACCCACATGTCAGTCAGGGACTGAGTGGATCAGAGCAACAGAATTTCTCCCCAGGAAATTTTGCTCTCAGCAGGAAAATACATAATGGAGTTTCGCCATTCACTCCAGATTCATGGGTCCCTTTGAAGCAGATGAGATCTGGCAGAAAGGAGAATTTTTTTGTCTCAGCTACCTTGGTCTGATTTCCAGTTCTTTCTATGGGACTGCATCAGTCTCCCCTCTGTATCTCCTATCAAGCTGTGGCCTCTTTCAACTCATATACTGTGATTGATTAGATTCCTGTTGCTGTTCTAACAAATTACCATACATTTTGTAGCTTAAAACAATATAAGTTTGGGACTTCCCTGGTGGTCCAGTGGTTAAGACTTCGAGCTCCCAAGGCAGGGGACCTGGGTTCGATTCCTGGTCAGGGAACTAGATCCCACATGCTGAAACTAAAAGTTCCTGCACGCTGCAATGAAGATCCCATATGCTGCAACTAAGATCCAGCGCAGCCAAATAAATAAATTAAAATAAATATTAAAAAAAAACAATATAAGTTTATTGTTTGATAGTTTTGAAGGTCAAAAGTCCAGAATGAGTCTGTGCTGTGCTTAGTCATTCAGCCGCGTCCGACTCTGTGTGACCCCATGGACTGTAGCCCGCCAGGTTTCTCTGCCCATGAAATTCTTCAGGCAAGAATACTGGAGTGGGTTGCCATGCCCTCCTCCAGCGGGTCTTCCCAAGCCAGGGATCAAACCCAGGTCTCCTGGATTACAAGTGGATTCTTTACCAGCTGAGCTACCAGGAAAGCATCAAAATGGGTCTCAGTAGGTTAGAATCAAGGTGTCAGCAGGGCTGCCTTCCTCCCGGAGGCTGGAGGGGAGAATTTGTTTTTTTTGCCTTTCTCAGCTTCTAGAGGCCACAGGATGTCTTGGCTCGTGGGCATTTCCATCTTCAAAGCCAACAATGACAGATCAAGTCTCTTCTCCTGCTGCATCGCTGTGACCCTTACTCTTCTTCCTTCTTTTTCCACATTTTACAGTCCTTGTGATTACATTGGGCCCATCTGAAAAATCCAGGCTTGTCTCCCTACACTAAAGTCAGCTGATTAGCAACCTTAATTCCATTGAGAACCCAGATTCCTTCCCCCGTGTTACATAATATAACATATCCACAATTCCAGGGATCAGGCATTGACATCTTTGGGGAGCCATCATTCTGTCTACCATACCCTAGGTACCTGGCAAAAAGGAAGGAACAAACAATGATCCTTTATAAAAATATAATAATGGCCTCAGTTTTATGTTTAGGATCCAACAGAAACCAAAGGGATGGACTCTGCAAGGGGAAGAGGTACCTCTGGTAACATAATTTAGCCTGTAGACTCTCTACTCTTTAAAATTGGCATGTGCATCTTCGATCTCTCCCAGTGGCTCAGTGTTAAAGAATCTTCTTGCAATGCAAGAGACCTGGATTTGATTCCTGGGTTGGGAAGATCCCCTGGAGAAGGGAATGACAACCCACTCCAGTATTCTTACCTGGGAAATCCCATGGACAGAGGATCCTTATGGGCTATAGTCCATGAGGTTGCAAAGAGTCAGATACGACTGAGTGACTAACACTCCATGGTTCAGAAGACTTAGTAGTGTGTCTCTGTGTTAATCACAAAATATGGATTGAACTGGTCCTTCTTGGTTAACAAATAACTCACTTGAACAACCCTGTAAACAGAGGCTCACTTCTCTCAGCTTTCTGTAACCTAAACCATGAGGGGAAGTGGGTTTGTGGCTTCTTTTATAGGGAAAAGCTGAGATGTTAATGTAAAGACACTGAGTTTTTCCAGGAATAAGGGTAATATATAAATCAATGCTAGAGAATTTTATTTGCAAAGAGAACATGAAAATCCTCTGCTTATTTCATGGCAGGGATAAAGAAATATGGTAAATTCTATGCTAAGGGTTTTGAGAATTTAATAGAACTTGAGGATAAATAAACTCAGAAAGATCTTTCACTGCAAAAAGAGATTTCAAATTGAATCAGTTCTCAGGGCATCAGTTCAGTCCCTGAAGCCCTAACAAGGCAGTTCCTATTCTTGTTTATCCTGGAGTGCTCAGAGCTAAACTCCTAACCAATGGATGAGTTTGAGTGTGATATGACCAGGATCATCTAGCCACCGGTGAGAGGAATACGAGGGTTCATGGGGAAGCTGGATTGCCGTGAGACAATGAATTCATCTTTAAGTACTTGGAGTTCGAGATTCAAGTGGAAATATTGGATTGGCAAGCTCTAGATAAGAGAGAGTATAGAGAAGGCATTATGAATTGATAATACCAAAATAAATCTGTGGGAACCTCTGTCTCATATCGATTACAATTGTGGGTTCATGGAGAAGCTGGATTGCAATGAGACAATGAATTCATCTTTAAGTACTTGGAGTTCGAGATTCAAGTGGAAATATTGGGTTGGCAAGCTCTAGATAAGAGAGAGTACAGAGAAGGAATTATGAATTGATGATACCAAAATAAATCTGTGGGGACCTCTATCTCATATCAATTATAATTGAGTTCAGTCCTGCCTGATTCATCTCCTAGAGATGTGGCCTTCTCTGAAGGGAGCTGCTGAGTTGGGAGTAGTGGCTCGTTCAGTGATGTCACTGACAGACACATCTTGCCAGGATAAGCGGTCCCGAACACACTTCTTTGCTCACGCTCACAAGGGCCCTGATCTGGGTAATTCCCCATCATTCTCATCCTGCCATGGGCACCCGATCCCTCTGCTGTATGGCCCTTTGTCTCCTGGGGGTAGGTGAGTCCTCGGAACATTCAGCGTCCTCCCGTTGGTTTGCCCTATTGTGACTCCAATATATTTCTTATTCTGTTTCCAAATTCTTTCACAGGAACCACAGATGCTAACCTAGGAGTCACCCAGACACCTAGGCATGAGGTGACAGAAAAGGGACAGGCAGTCACTCTGAGTTGTGAGCCAATTTCAGGCCACACTTCCCTTTATTGGTACAGACAGACCTCGGTGCAGGGACTGGAGTTGCTGATTTACTTCCACAACGAAGCTCCTATCGATGAGTCGGGGATGCCCAAGGATCGATTCTCAGCTAGGATGCCTAACGCGTTGTTTTCCACTCTGAAGATCCATCCCACAGAACCCGGGGACTCGGCCACCTACCTCTGTGCCAGCAGCAAAGACACAGCGCTGCAGAGTCGCCCTTCCCCAAGCAGAGAACCTCTGCTTCCCCTTCCGGCTCAGCCCCCAGCCCTCTAAGTCATCCCTACTTCTCTTTCACCAGGAGAAGTGAGTGTGTTTGGGGCTTAACAAGAACAGAAAATAAGGTATCAACATAGGCGATCTTGTATATGAAATCCTGTAGGAATGGGATTCAGAGATTGCTCCGAAATTGTCAATGAGCTCAAAATTCACCCCACATATAAAATAAGCCTTAATTACTCAGATCATAGAATTTCCTGCCTTCCTGCACTTGCCACCCCCATCTGAATGGAAGAAGCTCCAGATAATGGCTGCTCATCCTTCTCCATTCTTTTTTAACTCTAACTTGTTAACAGAATCCTGCCCCACCCCAACACAAGTTTTTTTGATAGGACCCTCCTAATTGTGATTACGGACATCCCATTCTAATGATAATATCAACTTAACATATATATGGCTTTTTCAATACATTTTGGGCAAAGTAAACAACTTAATTCAGTAGGTGCAAGCTGAATCTTGGTATTTATTTCTCTCTCTCCTGCCTAGGAGAGATACTGATATTGAATAAAACCACTCAATATCACAGGAATCCAAGTCTATGCCCCAATCAGTAATGATGAAGAAGCTGAACGGGTCTATGAAGACCTACAAGACCTTCTGGAACTAACACCCAAAAAAGATGTCCTTTTCATTATAGGGGACTGGAATGCAAAAGTAGGAAGTCAAGAAACACCTGGAGTAACAGGCAAATTTGGCCTTGGAGTACAGAATGAAGCAGGGCAAAGGCTAACAGAGTTTTGCCAAGAGAATGCACTGGTCATAGCAAACACCCTCTTCCAACAACACAAGAGAAGACTCTACACGTGGACATCACCAGATGGTCAACACCAAAATCAGATTGATTATATTCTTTGCAGCCAAAGATGGAGAAGCTCTATACAGTCGGCAAAAACAAGACCGGGAGCAGACTGTGGCTCAGATCATGAACTCCTTATTACCAAATTCAGACTTAAATTGAAGAAAGTAGGGAAAACCACTAGATCATTCAGGTATGACCTAAATCAAATCCCTTATGATTATACAGTGGAAGTGAGAAATACATTCAAGGGATTAAATCTGATAGAGTGCCTGAAGATCTATGGACAGAGGTTCGTGACATTGTACAGGAGGCAGGGATCAAGACCATTCCCAAGAAAAAGAAATGCAAAAAGGCAAAATAGTTGTCTGGGAAGCCTTACAAATAGCTGTGAAAAGAAGAGAAACAAAAAGCAAAGGAGAAAAGGAATGCAGAGTTACAAAGAATAGCAAGGAGAGATAAGAAAGCCTTCCTCAGTGATCAAAGCAAAGAAATAGAGGAAAACAATAGAATGGGAAAAACTAGAAATCTCTTCAAGAAAATTAGAGAAACCAAGAAAACATTTCATGCAAAGATGGGCACAATAAGAGACAGAAATTGTATGGACCTCACAGAAGCAGAAGCTATTAAGAAGACGTGGCAAGAATACACAGAAGAACTGTACAAAAAAGATCTTCATGACCCAGATTATCACAATGGTGTGATCACTCACCTAGAGCCAGACATCCTGGAATGCGAAGTCAAGTGGGCCTTAGGAAGCATCACTATGAACAAAGCTAGTGGAGGTGATGGAATTCCAGTTGAGCTGTTTCAAATCCTAAAAGATGATGCTGTGAAAGTGCTGCACTCAATATTCCAGCAAATCTGGAAAACTCAGCAGTTGCCACAGGACTGGAAAAGGTCAGTTTTCATTCCAATCCCAAAGAAAGCCAATGCCAAAAAATGCTCAAACTACCACACAATTGCACTCATCTCACACACTAGTAAAGTAATGCTCAAAATTCTCCAAGCCAGGCTTCAACAGTACTTGAACAGAGAACTTCCAGATGTTCAAGCTGGATTTAGAAAAGACAGAGGAACCAGAGATTAAATTGCCAACATCCATTGGATGATATAAAAAGCAAGAGAGTTCCAGAAAAACATCTGCTTCTGCTTTATTGACTATGCCAAAGCCTTTGACTGTGTGCATCACAAAACTCTGTGGAAAATTCTGAAACAGATGGGAATACCAGACCACCTGACCTGCCTCCTGAGAAATCTGTATGCAGGTTAAGAAGCAACAGTTAGAACTGGACATGGAACAACAGACTGGCTTCAAATCAGGAAAGGAGTACGTCAAGGCTGTATATTGTCACCCTACTTATTTAACTTATGCTTATTTAACTTATGCAGAGTACAACATGAGAAATGCTGGACTGGATGAAGCACAAGTTGGAATCAAGATTGCTGGGAGAAATATCAATAATCTCAGATATGCAGATGGCAGAAAGTGAAGAACTAAAGAGCCTTTTGATGAAAGTGAAAGAGGCGAGTGGAAAAGTTGGCTTAAAATTCAACATTCAGAAAACTAAGATCATGGCACCTAGTCCCATCACGTTATTGCAAATAGATGGGAAAACAATGGAAACAGTGAAAGACTTTATTTTGGGGGGTTCCAAAATCACTGCAGATGGTGACTGCAGCCATGAAATGAAAAGATGCTTGCTCCTTGGAAGAAAAGTTATGACCAACCTAGATAGCATATTTAAAAGCAGAGACATTACTTTGCCAACAAAGGTCAGTCTAGTCAAAGCTATGGTTTTTCCAGTAGTCATGTACGGATGTGCGAGTTGAACTATGAAGAAAGCTGAGCGCCAAAGAATTGGTGCTTTTGAACTGTGGTGTTGGAGAAGACTCTTGAGAGTCCCTTGGACTGCAAGGAGATCCAACCAGTCCACCCTAAAGGAGATCAGTCCTGGGTGTTCATTGGAAGGACTGATGTTGAAGCTGAAACTCCAATACTTTCGCCACCTGATGTGAAGAACTGATTCATTTGAAAAAACCCTGATGCTGGGAAAGATTGAAGGCAGGAGGAGAAGGGGACAACAGAAGCTGAGATGGTTGGATGGCACTACCATCTCAATGGACATGAGTTTGAGTAAGCTCTGAGAGTTGGTGATAGACAGGGAAGCCTGGTGTGCCACAGTCCATGGGGTCACAAAGAGTCGGACATGACTGAGTGACTGAACTGAAATGAACTGAACTCCTGCCTAAACAGAGTGCAGGCCTGATCTACAGCAGAAGACAGAAGCCAATGCCAGCTGAAGGCTTGTGTGGGACTCAGAATACCAATGCTGCCTCTTAAGCTGTCTGTTTTAGAGCAGTAACTGGACTCCTTTGAAGAAAAGCTATGAAAAAACTAGACAGCATATTAAAAAGCAGAGACATCAGTTTGAAGACCAAGGTCTGTCTAGTCAAAGTTATGGTTTTTTCCAGTAGTCATGTACGGATGTGAGAGTTGGACTGTAAAGAAGGCTGAGCACCGAGAATTGATGCTTTCAAACTGTGGTGCTGGAGAAGACTCTTGAGAGTCCCTTGGACAGCATGGAGATCAAATCAGTCAATCCTAAAGGAAATCAACCCTGAATATTCATTGGAAGGACTGTTGCTGAAGCTAAAGCTCCAATAGTCTGGCCACTTGATGGGAGGCGATGACTCGCTGGGAAAGATTGAAGGTTTGAGGAGAAGAGGGCAACAGAGGATGAGATGGTTGATGACATCACTGACTCAATGGACATGAGTTTAAGAAAACTCTGGGAAATAGTGAAGGACAGGGAAGCCTGACATGCTGCTGTTCACAGTGTTGCAAAGAGTTGGACATGACTTAGTGACTGAAGGACAACAAAAAAAGTAGACTCCACACTGGGATGTCTAAAAGTGTGCAGACCTGTCCAGTCTAACTTTGTGCTCTTTTTTTCTTGATCATATGTTAAGACCCGAATCTCTATTTTTCTTTTCATTTATGCAGAAGTACCTACATAATATTGGGAATCCATTCTGAATGGTTATAATTACTCTCTTTCAAGTTCTTTTTTTTTTTTTAACATCCTGATCCCTTCTCAGCCCCTATGAGGCCATCTTTGGCAACTGATGCAAAGGATGGCTGTATTTTGAGTGCCTGAGGCAATTCAGGTTTACCAGCGTTAAGAGGCAAATTCCGCTTGCAATTGTCCTAGGTTTGCCATTCAGGGGCCCTAACTTTCAAGATGGAAACTCGTTTTCTATTGTGTTTACACCAAGAGGCATAATCTGCTTTTGTGTTTGATTTTAGCACCATCTTTGTCCTCCTGGCTACTCCCCACTGCTTCTAGATTGTTTTTCTCCCTCTTGCTTTAAAACCCAGCTCCTTCCACACACCTGACGTGAACATGTTACCCTTCATCTACTCCACTGCAGTTACTCCATTCCCACCAGACCTCGCCTTCTCATTCCATCCCCCCCATGATTAATCCTGTGACCATTCTTAGTGATTTCACTGTCGTATAGACCATTTACACATTGTTTTGGTTTCTTAGTTTCTTGACCTCCTCCTTCAGATGATTTTTTGCCTCCAGTCTTTTTCAGGTACAGGTCCATGATGACAGACCATATAATGAACAACACAGAAGTTCTTTCCAAAGTTTCTGTTTCAATCATCTATGCTCCTACATTTACTGCCTTTCTTTCCATCTCATGAACTCTGGTTCCATTCTTCCTACCATCCCATCCACTGAACCTCAACCCCTAAATCCAACAGATATGAAACTCCCATGTTCTTAATTCTCACATTGTTTAAAACATACTTCAAGGTTTAGGACTATAATTTCAACCCTGGTTAAATCTAATGGGTTAAAATATCTGTTTGAGAGACTTTTTAAAAAATTATTCAGTTATTTATTATGGTTATGCTGGGTATTTGTTGCTGCTATCAATAAGAAAATGGAAAAATAAATTCTTGGAAATTCAGCAAATTATTTTATACTAAACCAAATGTAAATAAACTAAATCTATTGGATAAAACAGATAAATATGTAAAACAAATTTTAGAAATGCAAGTCCAATATAGCACCACTCTATTTCATTTTAAACACAGGTGAAAGAACACTCTTTATTGGCTAACGCTGTAGACCACAAGATCATTTACTAAATATGTCACCATGGATAATTACTTCATCTCTCATCATTTCAGATTTCTCATCTTAGAAGCAGGAATAATAATTATAAATGCATTATGGTACTTTTAAAAGGTAATTTATGAAAAACACTTATAAGAATGGCTGAAACTTTCAAGCTTTTAACACATATTCCCATTTATTTTCATTATTGTGCTTGATAAAATCCATATGCGGTAAAAGTAGAAAAGCAAGAGAGGAAATAGACTCACCAAACTCAGACTAATTGTTACATCTCAGAAGGAAAGAAAAGACCAAGAAGAGATAGTAAAGAGCAGCTTAATTGATTTGCTGTATTTTTCTCTAATTTAAAAATGCAAAACTAACTGCTCAAATGTTTAAGTTTGTTTAAATTCCATGATTAGAGATTTATTGCATTAGGAGTTGAAGAGATTACGGTCTGCACAATTCCTGTTGGTATATCAAATCTTACTATTTCTAAGGTCTCTGAGTCACTCCCAAGTGTGGTCATTAGCTCTTACTGGGGCTAATCCACCAGTCCTTGGTCATTCTTGGACCTATAAGTTCAAATTCAACAATATTCCTTCCCCCAAAATGTAATACTAGTTGCTTCACATATAAAAAGAATGTGTCATTTTAATCTTCCAAGTAGATTGTTATAATTATGTGTTAATTACATTCAACAGATTTATTTGGAGTTATTAACAGTTCTATTCGCAACCCTATTCTCCAGTTCAAATGCAGAAGATGCGTTTTGGATGATCCAGTTGCAGGCTAGGGTTTTTCCATTAAATATAGAGCTATACAATGGCAGCTACTCTTGGCTGGATATTTTCTGAGATCCTGGTTGATTACAACCTCCCCATTCTTGGTAAGAGATTAAAAAATTCAAGATCAAGCTTGATATTGAGTCTTCAGACAGTGAAAAGAAACTCATGGAAATAACCTTTTTAGGTGGATTGTCACAGAAAAATCTATATTTCCAAGGTTCTTCTTGAAATCAGAGTGAACTATCAGTAACTAATGAACTCTCAGACAGAAATAATTTAGTGTATGTGATAATAAGCATGACTGGCCAGGCCCTCTCTCCTGAAGGAAAAATGAATGGGGAAGACTCTTAAGGAGAAATGGAATAGATCATGTGTACAGAGAAATCCCAAATTATTCAACATAATTATTGCAAAAGCTTAGAGAACGCTTAAAAGAGCACTTGCGCCTGAAACACTGTCACAGGGAATTTAAAATTGCTAAGAGAATGGATGAGACATTACAGTGGTTTGAAGTTATTCTTCCTTCTTACCATCAGGCTAGGAAGAGAGCAACAACATTTACAGCAGAAAGTTCTTATACGCTTCTTCCTAGGTGATGGGCATTCCACTAGATGCTGAACACATTCCATTAGTACCCCATATTACAGACAACGAAACCAAAGAAAACTTGTATGTAATTTTTCAAGTCATCCAGCTAAAAAAATGGTGGAAAAGGGATCCAAAGACAAGAAATTTGAGACCAGATTCTCTTTAGTCATTTGCAAACCACTAATACACAAAAATAAAAGCATAGATTCACTAAACTGGAGAAAGAAAGATAAATCTTTAGGAAAAGCGCTAAAACCTTGGAAGGCTCAGTGTTCTTATGTGGAAGGGAAAGGAGGACCTCCAGTCAGGAGAGACAGATTTTCAAGGGAAGGAGGAATGCCTTTGGGCTCAACTGCTCTCTGAGTTACTAGGAAAGAAAGAACTGTTTTCTTTGTTGTTACCAAGGTTGACAAGATAACTGGGCCCCCCAAAGCCCTTTGGGAAGATCCCCTGGAGGAGGGCATGGCAACCTAGTCCAGTATTCTTGCCTGGAAAATCCCCATGGACAGAGGAGCCTAGTGGGCTGTGGTCCATGGGGTGACCAAGAGTGGGACACTACTGAGCTACTAAGCACACACAAAGCCCTTGAGAAATAGATGCAGGATCTCAGAGGTCACAGGGAAGACAGGAATGACTCTGAAAATCAACCCGATTGAAGGGCTAAGTACAATCTGGACAGTATTGACAGGGATTGAATTGAAAATATTCACATTATTGTACAAACAATATCTAAAGGCTATTTTAAAGGGCCATGCCTAATACATTTATAAAATTACGATTCCTAGGAAAGGCTTAGGAAAAAACGGGATGTATTAAAGCAAAAGCATGCAAAACAAGAGAATGCCTTGTAGATGGGGTTGCTCAACAGAGGAAATTGAAAATATGCAATATTTGTTTTAATAGTGCTTGTTTTAGAAGACTCAGAGCTTAATTTCACATTTCTCACTAGGGAATATAGCAGAGATAAAATCTAGAAGAACATATTAAAGAAATTAATGATTTGGGCCAGGATACAAACATAGCATTAAAGAAGGTATTCAATTCCAGTGACTGCTGCTAGCACCACTGTGTCTGAGGAACAACAGAATGAATTTTAAAGGCATTTAAAATTTTGGGAACTTCAATTAAATCTTTCTTAAAGGATTAGGTAATCACAGAGGGAAATAAAATGATTAAATTGGGATCTTCCTTGTAGAAATAAAATGTTGTAATGGAAATACTATTCAAAGCCTGGAGCATTCCAGATTTGAAAAAAAGAGTATGAATTGATGAAAAAAAATTAATGACTTAGATTGTTGTTTTTTAGAATTTCGTAATGGAAGTAGTACTTATTTAAGTTTGGGGCAACTTTCAGTATTGGCATTTAATCATTGGTAGCTCATCATGATGTCATTTTTTTTTTTTAAGGATTTTTTTCTGGATGTGGATCATTTTTAAAGTCTTTATTGAATTTGTTACAATATTGCTTCTGTATTATGTTTTGGCTGTTTGGCTCTGAGGCATGTGGGATCTTACCTCCCTGGATAGGGATCAAACCCATACCCCCTGCATTGGAAGGTGAAGTCTTAACCAGTGAGCCACCAGGGAAGTCCCTACGTCATGTAAGTGTGTCATCGAACCTCTGTTTGATCATAATGGGAAATATAGCAGGAGAGATGGGAGAGGGAGAGGGAAATGGAGAGCTAATTCCCAGTGTTTCAGCCAGCCTGGCCTGTGAGTTCTTTAATTACTATACTGCTGTGCACCATCTCATGTCGTGTGAGGCCCAGCTTAATTGCCCCCTGTGGCTCCAGGAGTATGTCCCAAAGAGCAGTAATTAATATTGGGTTGGGGGGAGCCCCTTAAGAAGGTGGGAATAGAGTTGTCCTACCAGATGGCTCATCTCTTGTTGATGCAACGGTCAAGTTCAAGGTGTTGAGAGAATACAAATCTTGAGAGTCTTAAGGGGAACATCTATTGCCCACTTTCGTCTCTGGGAGTTCTCTGGAGCAATATCCTAGCCCCTCTGCCATCCCTTCCCTTTTCTCTTTGGTAAGAGAACTGAGTTACTGATTAGAGATTTTTTAAAGGAGGAACTCAGCAGGCTCAGACCAAACCTTCCTGCTTCTATCTTGTGTTTGTCTGTCTGCAAGGAAGATGCTTTCTATTCTCTTGGCTCAGAATTATGGTAAAATTAGTGAGCAGACTGTATTCAGTGGGGAAGACTGGTTGCTGGGGAAAAAGTAATCGGGGGTGTACATTCATCTCAGAGGATATGAGCTACCACTCAGCAACACATCTTAGTCCCACCTTTACTGGCGCCAATGCTGTGTTTGAATTTTAGTTTGACTTCAGTCTCTCTCAAGTGTTTTATCTGAGAAAGAGGATTATTTTTGAACTTCTAAAACACGAACACAGATAACTCCCCATTGTCCATACACCAATGTAACAGCACAGTTCACCTTGGGTCTTGACAAAAGGCTCCTTTCTAGTGACACTGCCCAACTGGCCGCCAGGAGGCGCTGTGGTTCCACATTCCTTGGTGGCTTGCTGGAGGAACTGGGAGAACTGCCTGATGGTGGAGATTAGAGAGAAGCTCAGGCTTGGTCTCTGAATCATGAACCTGATTTGCAGATACTGAGCAGGTGTTGGAAACAGAAAGGTAGGGACCAAAGACTTCTATTCTTGTGCAAACGGGTTAAGACCCATAGTGAGCACAGACTTACTGGCAAGCCTGGGATGGACTGTATAGTCCATGGGGTTGCAAAGACATGACTGAGTGACTTTCCCTTTCATTTTCACTTTCTGGGATGGTTGCCATGTAAAGGAGCCAGTGATACACAAAACATTAACACCATGCAGTCCAAATTAATACGTGTGTGTGTGTGTGAGAGAGAGAGAGACAAGTGCAGAAGAAAGAGAACCCGTGTGATTCCCACCCCCCTTTATGCTCAACCCAAGTCTCATTAACCCACAGAGATGTGTGTTTACGTGGGTCATAGGTAGATTGCAGAGAGTATGGTCAGTATTCTAGTAGATGCCTCATGATACTACAAGTATTCTGTGGAACAAGAGGGCTGAGCAGGGGACATTTCAGTGACTTTAAGAGATGTCCCCTTCGTGGTTAAAGAAATGGCTTTAATGGAAAGGAAGATCTTGTTTTTCTGTAAGCTAATGCAGATCATCGAGCCAGCTCTCTGCTAAATTACTGAAAAAATTTAGAAAATAGGTCCCCAAGGTCATTTCTCTCTGCTTCAGAGGGGCACCTCTTGAGCCTGTCAAGATGTGGGAAGAGAAGGAGATGGTTGGTAAATTTTTGTGTCCTAATAGAAGGAAAGCAAAACAGCTCCTGTGTCAGGACATAAGAGAAGCTGTTGGAATGGGCTTCCCTCTAAACCCAGCCTTCTCCCATACTACCACTGTTGAAGGCCTTTACGGCAGGGCCCCAAGGAGGACAGCCTGACAATGTTCTAGATCAGAGGGGCCCTGAGCCTTCAGAAGTCCAAAAGTACGCCTGTATAAGCAGAAAATGTACCAGGGCCTGGGGTGACTGTAAGACTGATTTTTCTCTCCACTAGAGATTGGAACACTTAGGAGGTAACTGGCTCACTCATATTCTGAACTTGTTATAGGATCACAGCTTCTCCATTTCACAACATTTTGTATCCTATAGAAGATAAGTCCTGGACAGGAGTCAGATAATTCACATCCTGAATGCTGTGTCCTAATTTGCAATGTTTTCTATTTGTCTCTGCTGTTATTGCCCCTCCTAAAGAATCTGCCTGTCAATGCAGGAGACATGGGTTCGAATCTTGGATTGGGAAGATCCCCTGGAGAAGGAAATGGCAACCCATCAGTATTCTTGCTGGAAAATCCCATGGACAGAGGAGTCTGGCAGGCTGCAGTCCAAGGAATTGCAAGAGTCAGATATGACTTCGCAACTAAGCAACAACAACAAAAAACCCTGTGTCCAGCTCTGCATTCTTCAACCTCAGGCTGCAAAGATGCTCTCCTGAAGCAAGTAAACGCTGGACCAGGGAGTGGGCACTGCTGATTCTATAAAACTTAGAAAGTGTCACTATCATAATATTTCCAAGTAGTCAGTCATATGTTTCTCTCTGTCTCTTGACAGACACTCAAGTTTGGGGAGTTGAGGAATGTGTCTCTGTGCCAACAGCTGAGACATGGAGCTAATGTGTTCCATTTCCTCTGTAAACAGAAATCTTACTACTCTCCATACCCCCAAGAACTGGGTCATTTTCCAGAGTCTCATTCTCACCACCAGAAAGAGTTCATTTATGAGTATCGGTTGCGTTTAGTACAAGGAGAGTCGAGTGTTAACCATCAAAGAACCTTTTAAGCTTTGCTAGGGGTTGAAGAGGATTAGAATGAACTGAGAGTGCTTTATTGCGGTTCTTCAAAGAAGGTTGAAGCCCCCATTTTTCACTGCACAACCCACACCAGGACCTGCAGGATTAAGGCAATTCTGAGGTTCACCATAGAGGTAAGATGGCTTCCCTGGTGGCTCAGACGGTAAAGAAACTGCCTGCAACGCAGGAGACCCAGGTTCGATCCCTGGGTTCAATCCCTGGGTTGGGAAGAACCCCTGGAAAAGGAAATGGCAACCCACTCTAGTATTCTTGCCTGGAGAATTTCATAGACAGAGGAGCTTAGCAAGTCCATAGGGTCGCAAAGAGTCGGACACGACTGAGTGACTAACACTTCCTCTTTCTCTTTATGAGGTAAGATGGAGCCCCTTGACGGAAAAGGTGCAGACATACAGAGGCCCTATTCTTCGGGCTGGGGATTATGCAGTATAGGGGCATTGGTCTCCAGCTTTTGCTGGGAATAAAATCTTCAGAAGCCAGTCTCTTTCCAGGGCTTCCATTTATGCCCCTTAGAGATGAGCATGGTGGGCAAGTACAAAGGCTTTGGGAGGAATCTGTGGCAAAGCTCTAACTTGGCAAGGATTTATTTTGATTTTCTATATCCAGGTGATAGGGAATGCCAGCAAGAGGCATGGTTGAAGGTCTTAACATGTAAAGAGTAATTTACTGATGTCTGGAATTTGTGGTGCTGGTGGTACATTCAAGCAAAAACATTCAGTGACATATGATACATCAGAGAAGGCCAGAGGGGTGGGAACACCAGGGCTGGGAGAGGCGACAGCTGGGGAAGGTGCTTGGGGGGGAGGGGGGCGGTCTGTGAATGCGCCAATACACCCTAGAAGAGTTGGGACCTGTTCAGTCGGTCTTTTGCAGAGAATGAATGTTCACCTTTGGAAGGAGGTCCCCTGAGCCGGGTCAGAGTGTAGTGTCCCTGCCAGGTCCCTCTCCACCTTGCAGAGGACTCAGAAGCCCCGCCCTTCTGTTCACACTCACAAGAGCCCCATCTGGATGAAGCTTCCTCCTGCCTGCATTGCCATGGCCACCAAGCTCCTTTGCTGTGTGGCCCTGTGTCTCCTGGGTGTAGGTAAGTCCCCAGAAATAATCTGCATTCTTGAATATTTCCCGTTATGATTCCAGTCATGCTTCTTATTCTGTCCCCAAACTCTGTCCCTCTCCACAGGGCCCACAGATGCTGGAGTCACCCAGACACCTAGGCATGAGGTGACAGAAAAGGGACAGGCAGTCACTCTGAGTTGTGAGCCGATTAAAAGCCACGCTGCTCTTTTTTGGTACAGACAGACCTTACAGCGGGGACTGGAATTGCTGATTTATTTCAACAACCAAGCTTCTGTGGACGATTCAGGGATGCCCAAGGAACGATTCTTAGCTAAGATGCTTAACGCGTCATTCTCCACTCTGAAGATCCAGCCCACAGAACCCGGGGACTCAGCCACCTACCTCTGTGCCAGCAGCTAAGACACAGCGCTGCAGAGTCGCCCTTCCCTGAGCAGAAAACCTCTGCTTCCCCTTCCGGCTCAGCCCCCAGCGCCATCAGCTGTCTTCCTAGGCTCCTCCCCTAGCAGCCCAGCGGTTCAGTGTTCTAATGACCCTAGGGAAGGCAAGAATAGAATGAAACAACCCATCACATTAGGAAACATTTGGGGGGAAGGCAGTAGAGGGCTTGGTTTCTGGCATTTCTCACAAATTTCTCGTAGAGGGTGACAGGCCATTTGTTGTTGTCGTTGTTCAGTCACTCAGTCATGTCCGACTCTTTGCAACCCCATGAACTGCAGCACGCCAGGCTTCCCTGTCCATTACCAACTCCTGGAGCTTGCTCAAGCTCATGTCCTTTGAGTCGGTGATGCCATCCAACCATCTCGTCCTCTGTCATCCCCTTCTCCTCCTTCTGACAGTCCATGGCTAAGGGCAAATATCACCCACTGAGCTTTCAAGTGATTATATAACCATCAGATCGGAGAAGGCAATGGCAACCCACTCCAGTACTCTTGCCTGGAAAATCCCATGGACGGAGGAGCCTGGTAGGCTGCAGTCCATGGGGTCACTAAGAGTTGGACACGACTGAGGGACTTCACTTTCACTTTTCCCTTTCGTGCATTGGAGAAGGAAATGGCAACCCACTCCACTGTTCTTGCCTGGAGAATCTCAGGGACGGCAGAGCCTGGTGGGCTGCCGTCTATGGGGTCACACAGAGTCAGACATGACTGAAGCGACTTAGCAGCAGCAGCAGCAGCATAACCATCAGATAAACTCAGTTTGAAAGAGCTTCTACAAAATACTTGACTGGTGATACTCGAAAGGTCTTCCCAGGTGGTTCTAGTGGTAAAGAAACTGCTTGCCAATGCAGAAGACATAAGAGTCATGGGTTCAATCCCTAAGTTGGGAAGATCCCCTGGAGAAGGGCATGGCAATCCACTCTAGTATTCTTGCTTGGGGAATCCCATGGGCAGAGGAGCCTGGTGGGCTACAGTCCATAGAGTTGCACAGATTTGGACATGACTGAAGCGACTGAGCACACACGCATGATTCTCAAAAGTGTCAAAATCATTCAAAACAAGAAAAGACTGAGAAACTCTCATGGCTTGAAGGAATCCAAGAAGACGGGTCATCTAAATGTTCTGTGGTGTCCTGGATTAGATCCTGGAACAGAACAATAGAAAAAAGAGGGAAATCGGAGTTTAACCTGTAGCTGACTTGTGCGTATGTTAAATCCTTGGTTCTGAGCAAAGAATCATGCTTATGCATGATGTTAACAACAGGGGAAGTTGGATGAAAGGTATAGAGGAACCATAGTATCTTTACAACTCATAGGAAATAAGTTTTCCGGTGTTGGGTCTCCAGAGTCCCTGCTACACCAACAAGGGATGTTGTTGTTAATTGTCCTTGTTCCCCAGGCTCAGAGCACTCAGACAGATCCAGACTCAGCTGCTGCTCCTTGGTCTTCACTCCAGTGCTTCCTGAACATCAGGCAGGGCAATGTAGGCTGAGCAGAAGCTTGCAATGCAGAAGTCCACCACCAAGGCTGGCCCACTGCTTCTCTGAGGCTCCCCTTCTGTCTTCTCTGCACACCGCTGCCATGCATAGGTAGCGGCTGTTGAGCTGACAAACACTGAAACTTAACAGTGAAGAGAATGTGCTGCAGATTTATATACAAAGGGCTCAGGTTGATTCATTTAGTATTATGGGGAAATGACACCCGTAAAAATTTCCCAACTGATCAGCAGAACATTTTGTATTGTGTGGCAGGCTGAATAATGACCTCCGGCCCACCCCACCGTCCCAAAGATGCCCATGTATTCACCCCTGTAACCTGTGGATGTTGCCTTAGATGGCAAAAATGGACTTTATAGATGTGATTCAGTTAAGACTTTGAGAAGGGGGCATTTATCTGGGATTATCCAGCTTGGCCTTAATGAGACCATGTGTATCTTTATCAGAGGGAGGCAGAGGAGATTTGATACAAATAGAAGAGGAAGAAGCAAGGTAACCACAGAGGCAAAGGTCGAACCCATACGAGGTCAATACCTAGTTAAATGCATAAACAGGCCAATTTTTTTGGTGTCAGGTCTTCCTGATTACCCCTCAAAGGCAGCCTTCTTTGGGGAAAAATAAGCGTGCTTTCTTCTATGCTTCTGCTTCCCTAGAGGGAGCCACTGAGACTGTGGACGCCTGCTTACAGGGTGATGTCAGTGCCAGCCCACAACGTATAGGGCCCTGGGACATGGATCTGCTTTCATTTCTGCTCCTACATACAAGTTCCCTCATCTGGGAAAGCTCTCATTTTCATCTGGATCCTGCCATGCTTTCCAGTCTTCTCCGCTTAGTGTCGCTGTGACTCCTGGGAGCAAGGGAGTCCTTAGAAATACGAACATCTCCACTGGGCCCTTTTCCTGTCTATCCTTGTCACGTATGTTCTTGTCTTCTCCCACAGGGGACACATCAGCTGCAGTCGCCCAGTCCCCCAGCCACAGGGTCATAGAGAAGAAACAGGCTGTGAATCTGAGTTGTGACCCTATTTCTGGATATGATTCTCTTTTTTGGTACTACCATGCTGTGGGGAAAGAAATGAAGCTTCTGATTTACTTCATAAGAGAGTCTGTGCAGGACAACTCAGGGATGCCCGAAGGCCGATTCACAGCAGGAAGGACAGAAGGGATGTCTTCTATGCTGAGGGTCCACTCTGCAGAGCTGGGTGACTCGGGAATTTATTTCTGTGCCAGCAGCACAGTGCTTCAGAGTTCTGTCCTTGCTGTGCAAAACCACATCCTATCTGCTCCTCTCAAGTCAGGCAGCCCTGTACTCTTTCCCTATGCCGCCTCCCCAAGGAAGAGAGGAGGGGAAGGACTGGAACTGACCGTTGAAACTCAAGAGTATTTTTTAAAAATTTAACTGGGGATATCTGTGACTTGGGAGACTGCTGGGGTTCCTCACACAGAACTCAATCTATGCAAATCTGTTTGTTTTAATTTATCTTACTGAAGTATAGATGATTTACAATGTTGTGTTAATTCTTACTGTACAGCAGTGACTCAGTTACACACACACACACACACACACATTCTTTTTCATATTCTTTCCATTATGCTTCATCACAGGATATTTAATAAAGTTCCCTGTGCTGCACAGTAGGGTCTTTTTGTCTATCCATCCTATACATACTAGTTTGCATCTGCTAGTCCCAAACTCCCAATCCATATGCAAATCTACGTGTGTGTGTGTGTGTGTGTGTGTGTGTGTTATCCTGATGTAAAGCACGGTGGGCTTCTTGCCTACCTTGGTGCTCTGATCTAAAAGGAATTGTGATGCTGACTGTAGCCACATCTTTACATTCCTTATTACATCATAAATAAGTGTTCCTGATGGAAATAAAAATCGTGAATCAAAATGCATTTACTCTTTTAGTTTGCTCTCTGATAATGGGGATGATAAGTTTAAGTTACATTTGTCTAGCACACATCCATTATCAAATATTTTTAAAAGCTCATTTTTGAGTGGAATACCAGGTCAATTATCATCAAGATAATTTTCCTTTATCTGTAGGGTCTGATTTTTCTAATGTAAAAAGCACGGGTTAGTGCTAAATGTTAACATGTGTCAGCCCATCCTGACCATTTGTGAGGTCGGATCCAGTGGCTGCACTAGGGCTCCAGCATCTTGGTGAGGCTAGTTCACTGGTGTGGTGGCCCGATGCTTCCAGATGCAGTCCGAGTAGAATGAGGGACTGGATACACCTCTAAGCCCTGATGTGTCTCACCCTCACCCTTCGCCCAGATTTTCTTGGACCAGTGTAGGAAGGCTGCTTCTAGGCACATTTCTACTGGCCATAAGGAGGCATTCTGTTGTCACTGATGGCTAAAAGATGTAGATAATTTCTTTGGTACTCTCTGAAAAGTGGTCATAAGTAGAGGGATTCCAAGACCTGATTTCTGCATGGTGAGGATAGTCTGCAAACATCAGTCACCCATCTGTGATGCGGAAGGCAAAACACAAAGACATTATCTCAACAAGACTTTCGCAAAAGCTATTCACGTGTTGGGGGCTTCCCAGGTTGCTAGCAGTAAAGAACCTACCTGCCAGTGCAGGAGATGCAAGAGACGCAGGATCGATCCCTGGGTTGGGAAGATCCCCTGGAGAAGGAAGTGGCTACCCACGCCAGTACTCTTGCCTGGAGAATCCCATGGACAGAGAAGCCTGGTGAGCTGGAGTCCACGGAGTCACAAAGAGTCAGATACGACTGCTCGACTTAGCACAGCACACACATTCACGTGCTGAGGAACCTCTAAACTATCTCATAGGAAAAAAGAAATGAGGAGTGAGATGGAGAGGCCAGGATGAAATGGGGCAGATGTAGGAACAGGAGCAGATAAGGGAACATCACCTCTACTTTATACCTGATCCGGCCAAGCCCAGATGCCCCTGTCAAGCAGGAAGCTGTGTACATTATCAGTGAGGGTGTCCTTGCGCTGGTGACATTGACGTCACAGGCAGACTGCTCGTCTGTCTCTCAACCCAGAGACCAGAGTCTGGAACAGAGGTCTCCTTCCCATCCCAGCCCTGCCATGGGGCCCTGGCTTCTCCTCTGTGTGGCCCTGTGTCTCCTGGGAGCAGGTAAGTCATGGTCAGAAAGGACATCTCTAATTAAAGCTTGTCCCCAGTTCTGTGCATCTCGTTTACAGCGGCAACATGACTCTCCTTCTATGCGCTGTCTCTAAACCTTCCTCCTCCTCCACAGGTCACGTGGGAGCCATGGTCATTCAGAACCCAAGATACCTGGTTACCAGGATGGGAAAACCAGTGACCCTGAGCTGTTCTCAGAATCTGAAGCATGATACCATGTACTGGTACCAACAGAAGCCAAGCCAAGCACCAAAACTGCTGTTGTACTACTATGATACTCAAAGCACCAAGGAAAAAAACACCTCTGAAAACTTCCAGTCCAGCCGGCCTAACACCTCTTTCTGTTCTCTTGACATCCGCTCAGCAGGCCTGGGGGACTCGGCCGTGTATCTCTGTGCAAGCAGCAGAGACACAGAGCTGAAGCCTTCCCTACCCTCTGTTCATAAACCTCTGCTTCCCAGAGCCAAGAGTCCCCTCTAGACCTGCCTCCCCTCTGGCAACCACGAGAGGAAGTGGTTTAAGGCTGTCATTATCTCCTCCGTAGATAGAAGTTGGATCTAGACCTTCAAAAACCATTAAGAGTTATGCCAAGAGTGGAAAAGTGGTTACTCTTACCCAACATTCAGTTGGTGGTAATTTCCCAGGACCACCCCTTCCGTTCCTTTCAGTAGAGTAATAGAATCTTTTTTCTTAGTTGTTTCTTTTAAAGTCTAAGTGGTTGACTCAGAAACATGTTTAAGGACAGACCCAGGCAAGAGGTAGTACCATTCCCCTGAATTCTCGCCATTAGAGGAAACTGCCCTCATAAGCATGTGAATGCAGTCTCACTGTTTTCTTATCAAGTAGGGAAAATTGATGGTGATGGTCTAGTTGCTAAGTCGTGTCTGACTCTTGCAACCCCATGGACTGTAGGCCATCAGGCTCCTCTGTCCATGGGATTTCCCTGGCAAGAATACTGGAGTGGGTTGCCATTTCCTTCTCCTCTTCCCAACCTAGGGATCGAACCCAGGTCTCCTGCACTAAGCTGGGTCTCCTGCATTGCAGGCAGATTCTTTGCCAAGTGAGCCACCAGGGAAGCCCAGGGAAAATTAGAACTGCTAAAAATTTGTGCCAGATTTGAAGACACGTGAATTGCCTGGGACATACATTATTCACAATGCTTCTATATATTTTTCCTGATATTAAAACCATCTATGAACCATTTAAGTGGCACAAATAGGTCTCGTGTCAAAATCGAGAAGCAGCACTGTGGAAGATGTATTAAAATTATTAGAGTTTGCCCTATCTTTTTAATGTTAATAAAAATATCAAATACCACAGCTTGTTTGAAAAAAAAAAAAAAAAGGGATTTCTGCATTCTACTATGAACAGCTTTCTGAAAGCCAGTATGTGTCTTATGTCCTTTACTAGGTTGAAATATTTATGGTGACTGATTGAATAAGTGGATGCACGAGTGAATAAAGTTCATCAGTGCAGAAAGGAATTGGCATCTGCTAGCTGTGAGATGCCTGATTCAGAAGATGAGAATGTTTTAATGCTGTGTCCCTGTTTTAATGCTGAAGGACACAGATATTCTTACTATGCAATAATGTATTACATCACTGCATATAGGCATCAATATCACAGGTGTCCAAGTCTTTAATCAAGAGACCAAGAAGTATGCCCTAGATCCAGTTCTGGTGATGTTAGGTAAAAATCAGAGAAGCTGAAAACTGGCATCTGAGTCATCCACCATCTAACTTCCATGTTATATTTTCCTCTTTCTTAACTCACCATGCATTTGTACTGCTTTTCTTGTGAGTGATTAAACCCTTTGTCTCTTTGTTCATCTACCTAGATGTCAAATTTTTCTTCTATGAAACGAGATGTTGGGCTAGATTTCTCTGGGGCCGCTCACATTTTTATGGCTCCATGGTACAGTCTAGAAAACTGACGCATCTGGAGTGCAATAGTCAAAGAATTCCACCAGGGGGCAGAAGATGAGCGCTCCCTTTCCTTCAGCGAACATTCCACCTCCTCTTGAATAAAAGGAGGGGAGAAATGAAGACCACAGGCTCATCTCATTTCAGGCCCAGGTGAAAGGTGGAAAGATGATATGAGCCAACGAAAGAAAATAAAGGAACGAAAGATAAAAATTGGAGAGGGCAGTGGTACGAACTATTTCAGAAGCTAAGGGCCTGTAATGAAAGTTATTCATCTCTCAACACTGTCCCCCATACGGACACATTCTAAACTAGTTTGTATGTATAGCTAAGAAGAGATGCTCCACTCAACTGATGTACAAGACTAATTCTAGAAACAATATTTGTTTAGAGAAAACGCCTGTTGAGGGGAAAGTAAAAGTGAAGTCGCTCAGTCGTGTTCGACTCTTTGCGACCCCATGGACAGTAGCCTACCAGGCTCTGTTGTCCATGGGATTTTCCAGGCAAGAATGCTGGAGTGGGCTGCCATTTCCTTCTCCAGGGGATCTTCCCAACCCAGGGATCGAACCCGGGTCTCCTGCATTGCAGACAGACGCTTTGCCGTCTGAGCCACCAGGGAAGCCCAGAGTTGAGGGGAAATGGGAAGGAAGCCAAGGAAGCTGGGGAGCCCAGCTGACTGGGATGCAGATCTGACCTTGTAAGGAAAGCGGGAGGGAAGGAAGGAGAAAAAGGAGGAAAAGAGAGGAAGGAAGCAAGGAAGGAAGAAGCGTAGGTCTTCGGCTGCCCTTCCTTGAGTCACAGTAGAGCTCTGAAGCCGTGTCGTCGCGGCCTGCCGCTCGCCATGGGGGCAGGGACAGTGGCTCGCTTCTCCTGGAATGACACCCTTCTGCTCTCTGAGTGGGTCCCTGGGTGGGGTCTTCTTGACTTACTCCCCCCCACCTCCCAGAGTGGAACCTCCATCCTGTGGGCAAGTCAGAAAGAGGAAGACTGGGGCCTTGTGTTCTTGGCCTGTTGTTTCTGGAACACAGTCCACCCTTTGAACCGGTGCTGGTGGAAGGAGGGAACACAGACCTCTGGGCTGGACTGGCCAGGAACAGAGTTTCTACCCCGCGGACCTGGAGAGGAGAGGCACTGTCGGCAGCTGGCCCCTCCCCAGGAGAGAGTCGGGGATCCTTGCGTTCTTGGCTAGAGCTGCTATCACAGAGCAACGGGGCAAGAGTCATGGCTCAGTGCCACAGACTCACATGGCTTCTCCCAAGATTTAGAAGACTTTCTTGAGTAACTGTTTCTCCATTTGCTGTATGCTCTTGGGACAGTTTTCAGAGGCTGCAAATGCTTGTTTCTAAACATTCAGCCATCATGTTGTTTTCTTTGGAAATCAGGTATTCAGAGCTCCTCGCGCTGTCATCCTGGAAGTGCTTCTCGCCAAGTACAGCTGTTCACATGAACAGGTGGTCAGGCCCTGGGTTATAATTTGCCAACCCCTGCTTGAGCCTCATTTTGTCCCACGACAAAAGCATGGCCGTTCTGGGAGTATTGGTGAATCTTTTCTGTGCTTTCTCTCTAACGTTTGTTAGTTCTGTTCTACATAGACACAGACTACTCTTGAGTCAAAAGTTTATTATGATCCCTGCAAAGGTTTCTGGAGTTTTTTGTGTAGCTTCTTCCTCTCTGGCAGTCTTCCTCCCAAATTGTAGCTGCTTTTGTTGCCTCTATATTCTAACCTCTGTCTCATGACAACATTTACCTTCTCTGTTTTTCCCTCCACACTTGTTATGTGTCCGATTCTTTGTGACCCCATGGACTGCAGCACTCCAGGCTTTCCTGTCCGTCACCAACTCCTGGAGTTTACTCAAATTCATGTCCACTGAGTCGGTGATGCCATCCAACCATCTCATCCTCTGTCATCCCCTTCTCCTCCCACCTTCAATCTTTCCCAGCCTCAGGGTTGGCTCTTGGCATCATCCGTCCTCACTGTGTGCAGATTTTCCCCCATTCTTTTCTGGTTTCAGAAGAATCAGTCTTGTGCTGTGTGTTTTCCAACAACTGAGTACAATTGTTTCCTACATTCAATTTTTTTTCGCTTGTACAGAGTAGGATTCTAAATTTAACGGATAGATTTAGGTTCTGGTGACTGCATTTAATAAAATAGATAGGAAATGAGAAATCTAATGAGAGATGATGTGAATGAAACTGAGGGAAGAGAAATTTCCAGGACCTGGTGGATAGTCTATAGTCAATGCTGTCAAATGCTTCAAAGAGATCAAGTAGGCAGAGAAAAAAACTAAGTTTTGGAGCTTCCCTGGTGGCTCAGTGGTAAACAATCCACCTGCCAATACAGGAGACATGGGTTCGATCCCTGATGTGGGAAGACCCCACATGCTGCAGAGCAACGATGCCCATACACCAAAACTATTGAGTCTGTGCTCTAGAGCCCAGGAAATGCAACTAATGAGCACATGTACTGCAATTGCTGAAGCCTGCGTACCCTTGAGCCCATGCTCTGCAGCAAGAGACGCCACCACAATGAGAAGCCCACGTACTGCAACTCGAGAGCAGTCCCCATTTTCTGCAACTAGAGAAAAGCCCACCCAGCAGTGAAGACCCAGCACAGCCAAAAATAAATAAAATAAAATAATTTCAAAAAATAAGTTTTTGTCCTAGTAAATATACCATACTAATCTGTAGAGGAATAGTTTTATAGGCACAGATGGAGTGGAAATACACTATGAAAAAGCTGAAGATGGCATCTAAAGGAGTGAGTTCTTTGTGGCAAAAACAAACGTCTTTATATAAAGTTCACTGGGTTCCAGGAAGTGATCACATCACGGAGGAACCACTCACATGGGATGAAAGAGCCTCAGAGAAACCCACTTGCCTCTGCCCTTTTCCTAATGCTGCCATGCGCCCCACATTCACCTGCTTTACAGTCCTTTGTCTCCTGGGTGCAGGTAAATCCCTGTTTTGATCTGGTCAGTGCCCTGCTCTCAGCCTTTCATCCAGGTCATCAGACTCCCTCCAGGGCTTAGTCTCCGACTTCTGTGTGCTTTCTTCACAGGTTTCCTTGAGGCCGAAGTCACCCAGACTCCAGGGCACCTGGTTCAAGGGAAAGGACTGGAAGTGGAAATGTATTGTGTTCCCAAAAAAGGACATATTTATGTTTTCTGGTATCAACAGATCCTGGCAAAAGAGTTCAAGTTCTTGATTTCCTTCCAGAATGATAAAGTCTTGGATGATAAAGAGATGCCCAAGAAGAGATTTTCAGCTAAGTGCCTCTCAAACTCACCTTGTAGCCTGAAGATCCAGCCTACGGAGCCGCAGGACTCAGCTATGTATTTCTGTGCCAGCAGTGATTGCACAGTGAGAAATATTGGCTAAGCTTAATGCATAAACTCAACCCAGGCTCAGCTCAGGAAGCAGGTGGTATAATAGGTTGAAAGGAAATAACAGACAAGAACTAGAGCAATCTTAAGCCATATGGAAATTTCTTGCAAGGCTAAATGCATAATTGTACATCTTTTAAAATCTTAAAACAAGAACACAGGCATTCTTCTGGAATAAAATCCTGAAACTGTGACATGGTAGATTTGATGACTCCTTTCTCTTTCCAACTCGTTGGCTCCATTCATTCTCCCTTATTATAAACTGTCTCCTCTGTTTCTTAGATTTCATAGTAAGCTGTTGTTCAGTCATTCGGTCATGTCTGACTCTTTGCAGAGCGGACTACACTCCATGGACTGCAGCATGCCAAGCTTCCCTGTCCTTCACCATCTCCCGGAGCCTGCTCAAACTCATGTCCATTGAGTCAGTGATGCCATCCAACCATCCTGTCCTCTGTCATCCCCTTCTCTTCTTGCCTTCAGTCTTTCCCATGTCAGGGTCTTCTCATAGTAAGTAGAAGATTATAGATTCAGATGTCAGCCCTCCAGCCACATTCAGGACCAACTTTCTCTTGTGTTAGATTCCAAATCTAGAAAATAGGGGAAAAGATGATCCTGTTTTACTTGCAAACACACTTTTGGAAAATACATTAACCAAAGGGGTTGGGCTATTTTGAACAACAAGGCAGCTGAGGCTCTGTCACTTTGACTTTATAGATCAAAAATTGCAAAGAGAGGAATTCTTTAATTAGGAGCCAGGACACCTGAGAGATGGTCATCACACATGAGGTGTGAAGGATAATTAATGCATTTTCTGGACACAGAAAACCTAGGAAAACAGAAAGAACTAGAGAAGGGAGCAAATCATTAGTTTCTAGAATAATGTCAGCCCAAGTGAAGACTCTGGTTAATTTCTTTTTTAAGGCATTAAATCCAGATAACACAAAAAACACGTTAATTTTAAGTGTGATCATGTCAGACCCCACAGTCACTAATTAGTTTCTATGGAGATGAGGGAGGAGACAGATTAATATGTTCTCAGTAGAAAAATACATGATGTGCAGACAACTGAAATCCAGATAATTGAAAAACCCTCAGATATCTGATCCAAGTTGTAATGAGGGACAATACAATCTACATCAGTGTAAGTGAAGGGAGCTGGGGAGGTCATTGCCGTGACATGGAGCAGTTAGAAAATTCAAAATCCCTCTGTTAAAATCTAATGATCCATTCTTTTTACAAATCTGATCATTTAGCACCACATAACAAAAGTTTATTTCCTCTTTCTAGTCATATCTGTTCTTATTTCAGTATAAGCTGAACCAACTGTGTTATTCCCAGAAGTCCAAATATAATTCTTTTCTTCTCAGGAAAAATTTCATTCTGACTTCCGGGAATAGAAATTCAAAGAGAAATGCTCCTTAGTGTCCATTTTTATTCCTCTCCAAATCCAATCTTACTCTTGATCACCAGCACTTTTGTTTTTGTCACAGAAGAGTCACTCCTTTGAATGTTATCTTCGGCTTTTTAAGGGGATATTTCCATTCATATGAAACTATTAAATATTAGAAACTCCTAAATATCAGAAGCATATATTTTGCTGGAATAAAGACTTATTTTTGTTTCTCTACTGCCTAATCTCTTTGAAGCATTTGACAATACTGACTATATCCTAGGCCCTGGAAATTTCTCTTCCTTCAGCTTCATTCACATCATTTTTAATGAGGTTTCTTGTTTCCTATCTATTTTTTTAACACAATTTTCAGAACCTAAATCTGTCCATTAAATATGCCCTTTCCCAGGCTTCCCTGTAGCTCAGACAGTAAAGAATATGCCTGTAATGCAGGAGACCCAGGTTTGATCCCCAGGTCGGGAAGATCCCCCGGAGAAGAGAATGGCAACCCACTCCAGTGCTCTTGCCTGGAGAATTCCATGGACAGAGGAGCCTGGTGGACTACAGTTCATAGGGTCACAAAGAGTCGGACATGAATGAGTGACTAACACTACTATACTACCTCCCAGGAAATTCTTGTTCTACTTAGATTTTAACATATAATTTAATGCATTAGGTGCCTTTTTTAGTTAGTTTAGCCTTTTAAGAATCTCTACTTGAAAAAAATGTAGTGTGATCTGAGACAACTTGCCTCACCTGAGGGACAGAATAAACAGGTAAATTCTAGGACAGCGTCAGAATTTCAGAGGCAAAATTTCTGAGGTGGGTTATAGGAATGCGTGTAATTTTGCCAAGACCCTGGTGATTTTTGTTCATATTAAAATTTGAGAATATATGTCAAGAAAACTTTATAAGATGGATAGAATTGCAACCCTTGTGTAGAACTCTACCATTCTCTTCTTGATTTTTTTTAAATTTTCACTCTTTTCTTTTCCCTTTTCTATTTCTTCTTGCTTCTTTTTTGTTGTTGTTGTTTTGTTGTTGTTAGAAGGATTTCTATATTTGATACATACCAGGATGCCAGTAAGATAGTTCCCCATGAAAGGAGAGACATAATTACAGCTAAATAATTAAAAATCCTAGATCAGTATTAAAGACACCCACTCATTTCTGATGAAAATGTTGCAGCACGTGCTTCAGGGTCAAATGAAAAAATATATTCCAGATCGCTGGCAGAATCACTTCCTGATTCTCCTCCAGGTCTTCGGGGGTCCTGCCTGCCCCAGTCTTGTTCCAGGTTGATGTCAGAGGACTCAGTTGGCAAGTACTCTGATTCCATGACCCAGCTTCTCTGGAGCGATGGGGCCAGGGTTTGGAGGCAGTCTTTGGACTCAGAGATTGAATTAAATCCAACAGAGATGTCTCATACCTGCTAGTGTTGGAGGGTCTCCTGTGGAGGCGTGGGTTGGTAGGGGCTCATTACAGGGATGGGGTACTGCCAGCAGCGGTCTTGGAAGGCTCTCCTTGGCATAAGCCATCCTGAAGGTCACCATCAACCCTACCGTAGAGTCTGCAGACCCTGGGGCTTGGTCACCCCGCGTCAAACAACCAACAGGGAGGGTGTGCAACCTCCTTATGTTTTTCTTAAACTTCAACTTTCCTAAGAGCCCTCGAGTGGGTTTGGAGCCTGTTCACATCGTCCATGTAACAAAATTAGCAAGAGGTCAAACATTTGAACGAAGGGTTCCCCGTCTCCGGCAGAAGGTGCCCCTCAGGCTGTGGGTGTTGTCAATGGGGCCCATGGTCTGCAATCCTCTTTGCTCCTGTGCATCAGAAACCATTGCTGGGAGAGCTCTTCCTACTCTGATCCTGCCATGGACACGAGGCTCCTCTGCTGGGAGATCTGCCTCCTGGGGGAGGGGTATTCAGGGGTGCATGAGGACCTGTGTAGAAGATGTTTCCTAGAGCCACAACAGAAGCACTCTCTGTGCTTCTATCTCTTCTCACAGGACACGCAGACCCTGGGGTCAGCCCAATACCACCCACTGATCACAGAGATGGGATGGGATGAGTCTTGGATAGGATACAATTTCTGGTTACATCAGTTCAGTTCAGTTCAGTCGCTCAGTCATGTCTGACTCTTTGAGATCCCATGAGCTGCAGCATGCCAGGCTTCCTTGTCCATCACCAACTCCTGGAGCTTACTCAAACTCATGTCCTTCGAGACAGTGATGCCATCCAACCATCTCATCCTCTGTCATCCCCTTCTCCTCCTGCCCTCAATCTTTCCCAGCATCAGGTCATTTCCAGTGAGTCGGCTCTTTGCATCAGGTGGCCAAAGTTTTGGAGCTTCAGGTTTGGCATCAGTCCTTCCAGTGAATACTCAGGACTGATTTCCTTTAGGATTGACTAGTTGAATCTCCTTGCAGTCCAAGGGACTTTCAAGAGTCTTCTCCAACACCACAGTTCAAAAGCATCAATTTTTTGGCGCTCAGCTTTCTTTATAGTCCAACTCTCACATCCATACATGACTACTGGAAAAACCATAGCTTTGACTAGGTGGACCCTTGTCGGCAAAGTACTGTCTCTGCTTTTTAATATGCTGTCTAGATTGGTCATAGCTTTTCTTCCAAGGAGCAAGTGTCTTTTCATTTCATGGCTGCAGTCACCATCTGCAGTGCTTTTAGAGCCCAAGAAAATAAAGTCTGTCACAGTTGCCATTGTTTCCCCATCTATTTGCCAGGAAGTGATGTGACTGGATACCATGATCTTCATTTTTTGAATGTTGAGTTGTCTGGTCATGTATTTGTTGAGAATGTCTGGTCACATATTTCTTTACAAAATGTGAGGCTGGAAATGGAGTTTCTGTTTCCTTCCATTCCCAAAGCACCGCAGCTGAGTCAGGATACCCACGGGTGAATTCTCAGCCGAAAGACCTAAGGGCACTCATTCCGCCTTGAAGCTCCGGCCTGTGGAGCCAGGGACTCAGCTGTGCATCTCTGAGCCAGGCGGCCCTGGTGCGGTGTGGCTGAGTCAGTTTCCTCTGGTGCAGGCTCCCTGGCCTCTCTTCTCCCCGTGAGCCCTAGGAAGACGTTTGAAAAGGCCCTTCTTCATCTTTCTGCCTCGGAGGAAAGAAGCAGCCTGATGGCTGTGACTCCAGCTGCTAAGGGCAGGGAGCCAGACTGTAAATTCTCTCTTAAATTATCCTGATGGATATGCTTTGGGACTTGGGCCTCTGAAATTCCTAAAAATAATGCATAATTAGGCAGCGTGTGATTAGAATTAGGTTTAGTAGTAAAGACCCCCATCCCAACAATTTCAAGTACAGAAGCCAGATAGCTGAAGTCGGTATCTCAGAAATGCTAAGAAACTCCTTCTGAGTTTACCTCAAACACAACTCCCCTGCAAACTCTTTCTCCATCAACATACCCTCCCGAGATGATGACCTCCATGTCTGTGGAACCACGGACAATTGACAACTAGGGGTTTATAATAACCTTTTATCACAAGTCTGTCCCCTCCACAGACTGACAGACCCTTAAAAGCGGTGATTATATAGGAGTAACTGTGAAGGAACAGCAAATGCCATCTTCTTGAGAGAAAGGAAGTCAGATAAACACTAATTAGTGATCCCCACTCAGAGACACTTTCAGGAAACTCAAATCTCAATCCTTGTACAGCTGCCCAGGAAAGCATGAAATGATACTCTATGATATCAAACTCTCAACTCCTCCATTCTCTCTCTTACAGGCTCCAGGTCCACAGGCACTAAAACTGGAGTTTTAGGAAACCTGCTTCCTAATTCTAATTCTGGGACTTCCCTGGTGGCTCAGTGGTAAAGAGTCCATCTGCCAGTGCCAGAGCTGCAGGAGACGTGGGTTCGATCCCTGGATCAGGAAGATCCCCTGGAGAAGGAAATGGCAACCCAGTCTACTATTCTTGCCTGGAAAATCCCATGGACAGAGGAGCCCGGTGAGCCACACTCCATGGAGTTGCAAAAGAGTTGGACACAACTTAGCAACTAAAACAACAACAACAGCAATCCCAATTCTGTTTTTTATTTTAAAAAGCTATAAGGTGCTGGCAGATGCCCTCGACTTTCTCAGATTCAGTATTCTCTTTAAAATTAGAGACTTGCATCATTTACTTGTTCTCTAAGATCTGACATGACTATTATTTTTTGACTCAGGATGTATCTCCATTTTTTCCCCCACACCTGTAACCATAGGGATTGCTGGGGAAGACATGTCACAACCATCTGGAAGTAACCGAGCATAATTGTGCACGTGGATATGACTGATCCAAGAACATCTGCTTGGAAGGGGCCCTGTGGAACACCCCAGCAAGCCTCAACATGGATTCTGACTTGAAATGTGTTCCTATCAAAGAAAAGAGTGTGTATTTTCTGCAATATCCTCATCTGCTGCCAGCTGGCATTAAAGGAGTGTGTCAGAAAGTCCACCGCCACAGAAAGTGGTCAGATCCTCTGGTGTACATGGCAACCCTGATTCAGACCTGTCATCCTGGCCTCATTATAAAGAGCATCCTTTTTCACATACTAAAGGGTTCCATTTGGAACAACAAATACATGGCCATTGCAGATAAGAACACAGCTTGCAGCTTCCCTCTGCGAAAAGCAGACCGTTTATTATTATGGTGAATTGTGTCTAAGAAAATTTTACTCAGACACTTATTACAAGGATAAGTCAGACTTTATTCAGTGAAACCACAGCAATGGGGTTTTGCAGTAGGGGAGACAGATTGGGCACAACTCAAATAAACAGAAAAAAGTTTACTTTATAGCCAAGGAGTAGATAGGCAGAGGGGTTCAGCAGACAGAATTACTAAGAGGAAACTTCAGGAATAAGGGGAGATACTGACTAAACTGAACTACCTTGGTTGTTGCTGAAGGCAGGTCAGGATGATCAGATATCACCTCGGGGGGTTGGGGTGTGTAGGAATTAGGTTAGATACCAAGGGTATCAGATATTGAGGGTGGGTATTCTGGCTAACTGACTTATGAAGGTTTTTGCTAAAATTGGGCTCTTGAAGACTGCCCAAGAATAGGGCCTAGTTCAAGAAGAGAAGGGATTCTTAACGTAGAGAATGGACAGAATTTTAACATACTTGTTGTAAGAAATGAAGGAGAATGATGAGGTGAAGAGGTGAAGAGACAAAGATGACTCTGATTTTAATAGTTACAGGATATTCAACAAATCCAGGAATCACAGATAAAAGAGAACATTCAGTGAACAAATTCAGTTTGGATCACTTTTGAAATTGTGGTACGTTTGAGGTGTACACATGGATATCCTGGAGAAGGCAATGGCACCCCACTCCAGTACTCTTGCCTGGAAAATCCCATGGATGGAAGAGTCTGGTAGGCTGCAGTCCATGGGTCGCTAAGAGTCAGACACGACTGAGCGACTTCACTTCCACTTTTCCCTTTCATGCACTGGAGAAGGAAATGGCAACCCACTCTGGTATTCTTGCCTGGAGAGTCCCAGGGACGGTGGAGCCTGGTGGGCTGCCATCTATGGGGTTGCACAGAGTTGGACACGACTGAAGTGACTTAGCAGCAGCAGCAGCATGGATATCCTTACAACCATCCCCTGCCAAGAACCCCTTTCTTTTTCCTTTTTCCATGGCCAGTGACCTCACCCACTGCTGCCCCACATTTCAAGGCTAACACACACACATGCACACACATACACATCTGCTAAGACATCCATTTAGGGCACACATCAGCTCTTTCTCTCCCCACCTTTCCCAGCAGAGGGCAGTATCAGATTTAAAAAGCAGTCATCTATTTTAATTTTGTTTTATTACTATCCTCTCTTATCTAGGAAATGGCAACCCACTCCAATATTCTTGCCTGGAAAATCCCATGGTCAGAGAAGCCTGGTGGGCTACAGTCCATGGGGTCGCAAAGAGTCGGACACGACTAAGCGACTTCACTTTCACTTTCTCTTATCTAAATCTTGTGCATAACAGGAATACTATTCTGGTGAAGTAAAAGCAAATCCATATTTCCATTTTTACTGTTAAGAGGTATAGAATAACGAACTAGAGTTTCTCTGGGGCTTTATGCATCAAAATGATAAAACATCTAGGAAAAAATTTAACTAATAAAATGAAAGCTATTGACTGAAAAGGACAAAACATTACTTGAAAGAAATTAAGGAAGGTCTCAATAAATGGAAACCTATCCCAGGATCCTGGATTGGAAGAGTTAATATTGTTGAGAAGGAAAAACTGAATTCCAAAATTTCAGCTACCTTTCTTGGCCTGGAAGTTGACGGTTCAGTTCAGTTCAGTCGCTCAGTTGTGTCTGACTCTCTTTGAGACTGCAGCACACCAGGCCTCCCTGTTCATCACCAACTCCTGGAGTTTACTCAAACTCATGCCCATTGGGTCAGTGATGCCATCCAGTCATCTCATCCTCTGTCGTCCCCTTCGCCTTCTGCCTTCAATCCTGCCCAGCATCAAGGTCTTTTCCAATGAGTCAGTTCTTCACATCATGTGGCCAAAGTAATGGAGATTCAGCTTCAGCATCTGTCCTTTAGGTTTCCTTTAGGATGGACTGGTTGGATCTCCTTGCAGTCCAAGGGACTCTCAAGAGTCTTCTCCAACACCACAGTTCAAAAGCATCAATTCTTGGGCGCTCAGCTTTCTTTGTAGTCCAACTCTCACATCCATACATAACTACTGGAAAAACCAAAGCTTGGACTAGATAGACCTTTGTTGGCAAAGTAATGTCTGTGCTTTTTAATAGGCTGTCTAGAAATTGATAGGCTGATGCTAAAATTTATATGGAAATTTAAGGTACCAAAATTAGTCAAAACAGTTTGAGAAAAGAAAAATTTCAGATGACTCACATGTCCCCATTTCAAAACCCGCTGCACAACTACAGAAATCAAGACAGTATTGTGCTGGAAACAGGATAACCACATAAATCAATATAATTTTTATTAATAATAAAATTACTAAAGTCAATATATTAATTAATAAAATCAATGGCATGAATATAATTCTATTAATATAAGAGAATTGAGAGTCATCCCAAATAAATCAATATATTTATTTGAAATTGACTTTAGATAAGAGTGCAAAGGCCATTAAACTAGGAAACAATATTCTTTCTAATGAATGGTGCTAGGAAAACTGGATATCCATGTAGAAAAGAGTACAGTTGCATCCCTTCCTCATACTATATACAAAAATTCACTCAAATATATCAAAGAGCTAAGTCTAAGATCTGAGATTATTCTTAGGAGAAAACAAAGGTGTAAATCTTCATGATGATGGAATAGGCAACAATTTAACTATTACACCAAAAGCACAGGCAGCTAAGAAAAACTAGGTAGGCTGGAATTCTTTGAACTGAAAAAAAAGAAAAAATTTGTGCTTCAAAGAGCACTCTCAAGAGAGGTAAAGATAACCTCCAAAATAAGAAAACATTTATTAATCATATATCTATGATATATATATTTTAAAAAAGCTTATATATATATATATATTTTAAAAAAGCTTACAACTCAACAATAAAAAAGACAAATAATCCAACTTTAAAGTGAGCAAAAGATCTAAACACACATCTCCAAAGAAGATATGTAAGTGGCCAATAAATGTAGCAGAGAGCATCATTAATCATTAAAGAAATGAAATTAAAATCACAGTAAGATGCCATTTCACATCCACTCGACTGTAATGAAAATGACAGCAACACATTTGGGGGAAGCTGGGGAGGAATTGGGAGCCTCATGCATTGCTGGTGGGAATGGAAAACGGTACAGCCACTGTGTAAAATGTTTGGGCAGTTCTTCGAAAGTTAAAGTGGAATTGCCATTTAACCTACCAATTCCAATCAAAAGCATGTGTCTACACAAAAAACTTTCACGTGTGTGTTCAGACATCATTATCTGTAACAGCCAAAAAAGTGAAGAGATAACTCATTTCCCCACTGCCCTAGCAGCCTGAGGATTCATGGATCTGACAGCATCCTGAAAGAGTCCCTTCAGGCTAGACGTGTGTGTTCAGTGATGGGCATTTTCGTCAATAGCATTAGTGAACAATTTGGAGTATTTTCAGGAGAAATGACTGAGCGGATTCTAAGTGGTGATGGCAGCTAAGTTCTGACTGAAGTGTATAATTGGGTAAGCCTATGAATACCTCCCACAATAAGAGATACCCTTTGAAGAAGGCCTTAGGATCCTGCTATTATAAAAGAAGGCCTTGAGCCATGGTTATTTGGACACTAAAAGTTACTATGATCTTATTTATTATTCGAAGCCTGAAGCATCCTGGATGTACAAGTTACATCTCCTCCAGGGAGCCTGTAAGTTCTAAAAGGGAGGGATTGTGTCTCATTTCTCTTTGCATCTTCTTTCATATAATTATCTACCGTCACAGGGTAGGAAAGAAGGACAAAAGAGTGGAAAGAAGGAAGATCCCTCACACACAGTTATTCCATTTGTGATTAAAGAGAATAATACAAATAAATAGGAATGAGACAAAAGGCTTGGGAGGGAGAGTTTATGGTTTTTCTAGTGACTGTTCTTTGCATTACTTACATCAAAAAATCAAGTAGGATAATAACAGAGGAGAAAATACATTATGAACCATAAACTAAGGTTCTCTCAAGATGCTTGAAGCCTTGCTTAGCTGAGGTGGAGGAAAGAAAGAAACTGAGTCAAACCATTTTCTGTCTCTATTGTTTTTTGGCAGAAATTCTGGTCTTCACTTCCCTGCCTCTCAACAAGCGTACCTAAATATCACATGTGGTCACTACCTCTACTCGGTAATGGAAAATGGAAAGATGATGCAAGCCAATGAAAGAAAATAAAGGAATTAAAAATAAGAAGTGTGGAGAAGTGGTACAAACTGTTTTAGAAGCTAAGGACCAATAATGAAACTACTCATCTCTCAACACTATGTCCATACTGACATATTCTAAACCAGGTTGTGTGCATAATTCAGGGGGGAAAAAAGACTAATCTTGTACCTCGGTTCCATTTAACAGAGGTAAAAGATTAATTCTGGAGACAATAGGATGCACTGGAGATGGTGACCTCACAGGAAGACCCGCCTCACAGAAGCCAGGTTTGAGCTCTAGCTCCCTGAGCTGATACAGTAAATACCCTTCCTGGTCCTGCCTGCAGGCTCGCCATCATGCCCAACCCTGCCATGGGCACCAGCCTACTCAGCTGAGGGGTCATCTGGCTCCTGGTGGCAGCGAGTTCTGAGCTAATGGATCAGCATCACTGGACTTTATCTGTGGGCCAATAGCTGTGTCTTGAATATGCCCTGGACCTCCATGTTGCCCAGAGATTTTCTAAAAGGTATTGATGTTCATACCAAAGTAAATAATTGCATTTTGGAGTAAAAAGCAAAATTCCTGTGAACTTTTAAATGAATGCAGGAGACTTCAAACATTTTTGAGCTCCCCTTGCCTTGCTTCATTGGAAGGCACTCACGTCCCCTTCCATTAGAACTGTCTCATGCAGCCCCTTCTGCTCTGAGGTCCCATGAATCTTGGCATCACCAGGAACCCAAGACACCCTGTCGGGGGCAAAGAACAGGAGGCAACACTGAAATACAGTCCAGTGAAAGGACACAGTTAAGTTTACTATCAGCAGCTCCTGGAGGAAGATCTGAAATTCATGGTTTACCTTGAGGAAGCAAAAACTCGTAGATGAGTCAGGAATGCCAATGGAGCGCTTTTCTGCTGAATTACCCAAAGAGGGACCCGGTGTCTTGAAGATACAGTTGGTGGAGCTGGAAGACTCTCCAGTGTGTTTCTGTGCCAGTTCCTAATCCGTATCGACGCAGTCATGCCCTTTCACTGCACAAACATCCTCCAGGCCCCATCCCGGAAACAGCCGTGGGCTGGGGAAGCTGACATGTCTGATTAGTTAAATTGGCTACAAAGCCTTCCAAGGGTTGAAGATGGAAATAGGAGAGGACTGGAACATGCCCACTGAGGCTCAGGGACGAAGACTCTGTTACCCCAAAACAGGAACATAATTTAGAACAACATCATTTGTCATGGTAAATATTCATTGCCTGATGCTTCTCTTTACTTCATACTCTATTTCAAGTTCTCTACCACATGCTTTAAATATAGGATTTTATTTAATCACCAAGACAGGCAAAGACACTATTTTCTTCATTTTCAACATAGGAAAATACGGTTTCAGGAGTTCACTTTTTCTTTCTCAAGCTCAAAAAAATGGGAGATGGGCTGTGGAGAAACAGAGAGAAAACACAGATTTATTTGGCCAAAAGGGTTGTGCTCTTTATACCAACCTATGCTGCCTCTTACTCTTTCTGGAACGTTCCCTGCCTAGTGCCTGTGCAGGTAGGTATGGATGCCAGGATTAGAAATTCTTCAGATATCTATAGGACATCGCAGAGATGGTGGGAATAGAGTTGGATAAACTGGTCTGGAATTTAAGAGATGGGTCTGATCCTGAAATATTATTCATTAGAAACACATCACCTCAGATTTTCATCTCAGTGAACATGTTTTTTTATTCTCATCACACGAAAAATGCTGGACACCTACAGAACACCGTTTTGTTATCATTTTCTTTGATGAAACAATTGCAGAAAATCAAAAAGCAGACAAACCAGCAAGGACCTACTGTACAACACAGGGAACTCTGTTCAGGGCTGTGTGGCAGCCTGGATGGGAGGGGGGTTTGGGGCAGAATGGCTACATGTATATGTATGGCTGAGTCCCTTTGAAAGCATCACAACATGGTTAATCAGCTATACTCCACTGCAAAACAAAAAGTTTAAAAAATAAACTGCATTCTTGTGTGACCAGAGCATCTACTGTGTTCCCATAGTGATCAAACCTTCGTTACTGCAAGGAGGAAGGTGAAAACGTGTGGGCCAATCACAGTGAGGCTCTGGCCTGGAAATGTGGGGTGCAGCCCCCTAGGGCCAGACAAAATGCAGAGTTTGGGGGAGGGAGGCACAAGGGAGGTGCACGTGATTCAGATCTCTGTCCTTAGTCGCCTCATCTGCCAGATTAGGGAGCCCCTCTTGAATATCTACAGGATCCTATCCAACTCTCCTTTCTGGCCTTCTGATAGATTCCACACATTCAACCAGGAGGAGCCCCATAGCTAAGTTTCTTTCCTCATCTGTCTGTGCTACAAGGAGATCTCCTTCCCACTATGGGCATCCAGGTGATCTGCTGTATGGCTCTTTGTCTCTTTGGAGCAGGTGAGTCCCGGGTTCAGAGAGCAGATTTCCGTCCTAAAGACGCCGAGCTCCAGAGCTAAGCCTTTCCCTCATGGCAGCAGCATTGGCTGCCCTCTTGGGCCATGTTTCCTGAGCCGCTCCCCTTACTCCATAGGCACCGTGGCTGGTGGGGTCACTCAGACCCCTAAATATCTGCTCAAAGAGGAAGGCGGAGCTGTGACCCTGGAATGTGAACAGGATTTTGATTACAACTCAATGTACTGGTACCGACAGGACCCAGGACTAGGACTGAGGCGGATCTTATTCTCACCACTTGTAAATGATGTTCAGAAAGAAGACATAGCTAAAGGCTACAACGCCTCTCGGGAAAAGAAGCCTTTCTTTCCTCTTATCATGACGTCAGCACAAAAGAACCAGACGGCTCTGTATCTCTGTGCTGCTAGTAGAGACACAGTGAATCAAAGCCACCTCCTCTCTGCACACAAATAAGTCCTGCTTCCCCACCAGGTGGCAGGGCTTTTCTGTGTTCAGTACCCGGGCAGTCGGCTTCTTCCTCCTGAACCAGGCACCCAAAGCAGCTGCTGCAGCAACACATGTTGTGGAATGGCACAATCACAATTCAGCAATCCACTGGGTTGATTCTTAAAAATCACACCTATCTACATTAGGGGGCTTCCCAGGTGGCACAGCAGTAAAGAATCCGCCTGCCAATGCAGGAAATGCAGGAGATGTGGGTTCGATCCCTGGGTCAAGAAGATCCCCTGAAGAAGGAAATAGCAACCCACTCCAGTACTCTTGCCTGGACAATAACCAGGGGCTACAGTCCATGGGGTCACAAAGAGCCACATATGACTTAGCAACTAAAACAACAACTGAAAGGATACAGATTTCCTCCTTCCAGTGAGAGAATTTATGACAAAAACAGCAGATGGGTTTCACTTGATTTTAAAACATTCACTGTAAAACTATTGAACTCTTCATTATTTCAGGGTGGTCCTAGTACTAAAAAGAACTCTTTAACTGTGAAATTTCATACTGGCCCCCATTCCCATGGCCAAGTTGTAAGAGAGTGACTGTATGAAAGTCAAAAAAGTTAAAGTATCGCTCAGTGTTTTCTTAGTGTTAAGAAGCCATTGCATCAATTACCTGGGAAGAACAATTTCTAGAAAAATACAATCAAATAATTTAATGTTTCTTGGACACCATACACATACTTTATGAATTTAAAAATATACTAGAAGAAATAAAGAGTAAACTAGACAAGTCAGAAAACCAGTTTAACTGTATAAAAATTTAAATAGTGCAGAATTCTGAGGCAATAGAAAGGGATATGTGAGAAAAACCTACTGTCATGGCGGCTCTATTCATGGTGACCTCAAACTGGAAAACACCCAAATGACCATCAACAATATGGTGAACAAATAGCTACCCTTGGTAATAGAATAAAATCTAGCAGAAAAGCAACTATTATTTGTGAAGTCATGGATGGATCTCATAAATGTACGGATCTCTTCTTGAAAAAGAAGCCAGAGCACAGACTGTACAACGTTAAGATAGCAGCTACATTCTGAGGGCATTTTTAATTTACTTGTAGAGAAGCATGAGGGAGGCTTCTGGGTTATGAAAATGTCCTATATCTTGATCTGGGTGGTAGCTATATAGATGTACTCATTTGTGAAATTTCACTATGCTGTACACTCAAGATTTGTGTGGTCTATTATATGAGAATCCCTTGGCCTGCAAGAAGATCCAACCAGTACATCCTAAAGGAGATCAGTCCTGTGTGTTCATTGGAAGGACTGATGTTGAAGCTGAAACTCCAATACTTTGGCCACCTCATGTGAGGAATTGACTCATTGGAAAAGACCCTAATGCTGGGAAGGATTGGAGGCGGGAGGAGAAGGGGACAACAGAGGATGAGATGGTTGGATGGCATCACTGACTCGATGGACATGGGTTTGGGTAAACTCCGGGAGTTGGTGATGGACAGGGAGGCCTGGTGTGCTGTGATTCATGGGGTCGCAAAGAGTCGGACATGACTGAGTGACTGAACTGAACTGAACTGATTATATGTGGATTTTATATCTCATTTTAAAAGCTTAGAAAAACAACAGTAACAACAACCACCTCAAAATGTAATGACTTAAACATATATTATCCCTCTTGGTTCTGCAGGCTGAGTGGGCTTGGCTGGGCAGTTCCCATCTGGGGCCGCTCATGCGGTCATGGTCCAGATAGTCCCTGAGGCTGGAGACGCCTGAGGCTCCAAGTCGCCTGCACATCCATGATGGCTTCTTTCTGCACATGGCTGATCCCTGCCCTGTGGTGCCTGGGACAGCTGTGGACCAGCCTAGCATGTCTGTCTTTCTACCCTCAGCCCCTCAATGTGGCTAGGTGGGTTTCCTTGCAGAATGGTGGCCTTGGGGTAGTGAAAATGATTATCTCATGGCTGGCTTTCCCAGAGTGAGCGTTCAAGAGACCCTGGAGGGATCTACAAGGTTACTTATGACCCAGCTTCAAAAATCATAGCATCACTTCTACCACATTCAGACTGTAATAAAGAGATGTGTGTTTATATAATACATAGATATGTTTAGTATTCAGTCCATTATATGAGGGGACTGGCATAAGACACTCATGAAATAAATACTTCATTGAGAAGGTGAGGAAGTGTTTTTATCACTGTGAAGAAGCATTGAGCTTCTAGCCTAGTAGTCCTTATGTTCATCTACGGTTCCAGTGATTAACAAGCGTGAGTTGTCTTGATTACTTTGAGGGTACATTACAGAAGTAAAGAATTAACAATAATGTCATTTACAACACAAACATAGCCATTTTCTTATATAAAGCTAACAAACTAATATCATTTCAATGATCGAGGTCTCAGTTTCTCTTATAAAATTGAAAGTTAGGTTAGAACATCTCTGAGGTTCCTTCCAGTAATGTTTGAATGGTGCTTTTATGGGAAGGGGCTCTCCTGGTGGCTCAGACAGTAAAGAATCTGCCTGCAATGCAGGAGACCCAGGTTCACTCCCTGGGTCAGGAAGATCCCCTGGAGAAGGGCATGGCTATCCATTCCAGTATTCTTGCCTGGAGAATCCTATGGACAGAGGAGCCTGACTGGCTACAGTTCGTGGGGTCACAAAGAAGTGGACATGACTGAGTGACTTTCACTTTCACTTGATAGAAAGAGGGGTGGTTCATGCATCAGTGGCAATGATGACCACCAGGGGGCAGATTAAAGCATCCTTAGAATTATGTAGACAGTCAGCCCTCCTTCTAGGGGTGAAGAAAGAAAGGGCAAGGTCATATTTTTCTTCAGAGAGGTGTGGTGTGAGGCCAGTTCCTGAAGATGCTGGTGCTTCTGCTGCTTCTAGGACCCAGTACGAGCCTTATTAGCTAAGTAACTTGGTTGTGTGCGTGTGCGTGCGTGTGTGTGTGTCTGTGTGTGTGTGTGTGTTTGTGTGTGTGTTGGCATGAGTGAAGTGATAGCCAGGGATTGTGGACTTTTATAATTTTTGAAGTTTTTTTGGCTGCTTGGTTTGTGGGATCTTAGTTCCCCCACCAGGCATTGAACCCGGTCCCTGGCAGTGAGAACACTGAATTCTAACCACTGGACAACCAGGGAATTCCTTAAGATTGCGGATTTTTCTACACTGAACAAAATGAGAGGGGACATCCACCCTCTATGGAGGTGTAAAGGGTAAGGTGAGGAGCCACCAGTCAGGAGAGATGGGGGATGATAAGCCTAAGAATTAGGACAGGACGATTTCACAAAACAAACAGGATTCCCTTGGAGCCGGGAGAAAGGTGAGCTAGCGAGCAAGGCTGTGGTTTTCTGCCTGTGGTCATGTCTTCCTGTCCTGCTGGGCCCTCATCTTCTTGACCTCTGTCTCAGCAGGCTCTGGGCTTGGCGCTCTCGTCTCTCAGCATCCCCGCAGGGCTCTCAGTAAGAGTGGAGCCTCTGTGACCATCCAGTGCCATGCAGTGGACTTTCAAGCCACAACTATGTTCTGGTACCGTCAGTTCCCGAAACGAGGCCTTGTGCTGATGGCAACTTCTAACACGGGCGCTAATGCCACATACGAACAAGGTTATAACAAGGACAAGCTTCCCATCAGTCAGCCAAACCTAACATTTTCATCTCTGATGGTGACAAGTGTGGATCCTGCAGACAGCAGTCTCTACTTCTGCGGTGCTAGTGACACAGCGCTGGGCGGAGATCAGAGACCCAGACAAGAATCTTGGTAGCAGCCCCCTTCCCCATCCCACTGAACCATGGGGCCCCGTGGAAGGAGGTGTGGAGAGAGAAAAGCCACAGCCTCTCTGACTGAGTCATCTGTGGCTGTGTGTGTAGAGAGAGAAAGAGAGAAAAAATATCTGAGTACAGAGAAGGGAGAAGGTATGGTGTTTGACAACTAGCCATATGGGAATGGAGCTAGGCCTATAAATGGCCAACCAACCTGGAAAGCTCCCTGGGCTGAAAATGATAAAACCTGGATTTTTTTTTTTTTCTGATTTTCCCATATACTGATCATATGTTCTTAGATAAACCGACACATAATCCTATAGGTAGATAGATACCAAAATGCTTCTATAAAGCACTGAGTACTTCTATAATGGGCTTCCCTGGTGGCTCAGACAGTAAGGAATCCGTCTGCAATGCAGGAGGTGGGAGTTCGATTGATCCCTGGGTTGAGACGTTTCCCTGGAGAAGGAAATGGCAACCCACTCCAGCATCTTGCCTGGAAAATTCCATGGACAGAGGAGCCTGGCAGGCTATAGTCCATGGGATCACAAAGAGTCAGACGTGACTGAGTCATGTTATAATAAACGCTGGAGTTTTTTCCTCCAAGAAAATTCAGCACTGTCTTGTCACCATCCTAGACTCTCAAGACAAATGGAATCATTAGGCAGCCAAGTAGAGATGTTCACTCATGAAAGAATTCAGGGATGTGCTATACACAGTATTGAGGTTGATGAAGGAACAGAGTAGGACTGGACGGGGCAACCCTCTACACCCAAGTACAGAGCATGCCCAGAACCTTCACAAAGGGATCAGAGGGAGGAGAAGATAGGGAGGATAAATAAGAAAGACTTCAGGCAACAAGGCTTGTCTGCAAAACTAGAAAGTTCTGTCGGAAGCCACAAGGTAGTAAGTTAAGCACTGAGTGTAAACCCCTAGGAAAGTCCTTTTCTAGGGAAAAAAGAAAATCACACACTGACCGTGAATCTTGTGTAGCCCAATAAAAATAAGCAAAAGATATTAACATACTCTTTGGAGAAGAAACATCTGTAATCAATAAACATTGATATACTGGTGATCAAGAAACATGGAGAAAGATGCAATTATATGTAAGTTGATATCCATTTGATTAGCAAAATATAAAAAGCTTAGAAATATAGTGTTAGAGAGAGTCTTTCAAATTGTGGTGCTGGAGAAGACTCTTGAGAGTTCCATGGACTGCAAGGAGATCCAACCAGTCAATCCTAAAGGAAATCAGTCCTGAATATTCACTGGAAGGACTGATGCTGAAGCAGAAGCTCCAATACTTTGACCACCTGGGGTGAAGAGCTGACTTGTTGGAAAAGACCCTGATGCTGGGAAAGATAGAGGGCAAGAGGAGAAAGGAGCAACAGAAGATGAGATGGTTGGATGGCACCAGTGACTCAGTGGACCCAAGTTTAAGCAAACTCAGTGAGATAGTGACAGACAGGGAAGCCTGGTGTGCTGCAGTCCATGGGGTCACAAAAGAGTCTCAGACATGCCTTAGTGTCTAAACAACAACAACACACACGTGAGATCAAAGAGGAGAGACAATAAAACAAACTGAAGGGATATTGAAGCTAGGACGATGATGGTGGCAGTGCTAGAAATGAGAGTTTTAAAACATAATTAGGAAATAAAATCAAAGACCTGGGTAACTGATTTCTCACAAGAGGCAATAGATGGAGAGGAAGGTTTTGACTACAAGTCAGATGAATCAGGAGGACCAAGTGGGAAGAAGATCATGATTTTCTTGACATTGGGGATGCCTCTGAGAGAGAAATCTCACCAGAAATATGCAGAAAGCAGTGGTATGTAGGAGTCAGGGGCTCAAAAAAATGGACCTGGATGAAGGTAAAAATTTGGGACAATTTCCATAATTGGAAGAATGAAAGTGCCTTCTTGATCCCTTAATGACAGAATATACAAAGAAAAGATCAGAGAACTGAGAACAGAGATCTGAGGAGCCCACTCACCTTGAATGTGGCCCTCAGAGATTAAATTTAATTTACTGATCAATAACACCAAGCAATACTGGATTAGTGACTGTGTAACTAAGTACTAGTAACAAATCTCTTCAGTACTCCAGCAGGTCACCACACCGATGGCTGCATGTTTCCCAGTCCTGATGATTCCTGGGGTGTCTGGCTGCCAGTGTGCAGTGTGGAGAAAGCAACTTTCCACTCGCCACACAGGAGGTGAAGACCACCTGAGACCAGAGGGCCGATGAGAAGTGTGCCCCTTTGACCATCTACTCAATCAGTCAATCAGACTTATCAGGGCTTCCCTTTGGTAAAGAATTCGCCTGCAGTGCAGGAGACTCCGGTTCAATTCCTGGATCGGGAAGATCCACTGGAGAAGGGATCGGCTACCTACTCCAGTGTTCTTGGGCTTCCCTTATGGCTCAGCCGGTAAAGAATCCGCCTGCAATACGGGAGACCTGGGTTCGATCCCTGGGTTGGGAAGATTCCCTGGAGAAGGGAAAGGCTACCCACTCCAGTAATCTGGCCTGGAGAATTCCATGGACTTGGGGTCGCAGAGTCGGACACGACTGAGCGACTTTCACTTGACCACTAGGGGGTGATGTGGGTCTTTCTGTAAACCCTTCAGAGCATAGCGAGCTGCAGGGACCTTCCTTCACTGGAGAAGTTGTCCGATACTTCCGGAAACTCAGGTGAGATCCTTTAGGTAGTGGTTGTGGCAATGTGAGTAAGGATTAATCAAATCTATTGCTCCTGCCTTCACTAATCAAGGTCGTTTTAAGACTTGCTTGGCCTCCAAGTGGCATGTTTCCCGAATATTTGCCCGAGTTATTTTCCAGCAAACGGCCGGTAGTGCGGCAGAGCCCAGAGTCAGCGGTGTCTAGTTTGAACCGAACTGGTTGAGACTGGTTAGAATCAGCAACCCTCCTCCTAGGGAAGTGTCTGCTTGGTGACCTTTTGACCTCAGAGGACCCAAGACTCCATTCTCAGATGTTGCTGAGCACTGCTGTGGTGAACGGGCAGAGGTTAGAGCTCAGTTACCCAGCAGAGAAAGACAACGCATGCACGTTTTTGCAGTCACCTTTCCCCAAGCTTCCCAAGCGCCCCAGGCTCCCCATGGCACGTGCTCAGTAGCTATGTCGTGTCTGACACTTTGTGACCCCATGGATGTAGCCCGCCAGGCTCCTCTGTAATTGGGACTCTCCAGGCAAGAATACCGGAGTGGGTTGCCATTTCCTTCTCCAGGGAATCACCTCAACCCAGGGATTGAACCCGCATCCCTTGCATTGGCAGGGCGGATTGCTTTACCACTGAGCCACCAGTAAGCCTGTATCTCAGACCATCATGTCATGCTCCATTCATGACCCTGTAAACACCCTGTGCGCCTTTGCGGAAGAGGATTTGAGGTCTCGCTTTCCCTGGTGGCTCAGTGGTAAAGAACCTGCAGGCCAATGCAGGAGACATGGGTTCAATCCCTGGGTCGGGAAGATCCCCTGGAGAAGGAAACAACAACTCACTCTAGTATTCTTGCCTGGAGAATCCCATGGACAGAGGAGCCTGGCGGGCTACAGTCCATGGGTCACAGAGTCAACCCGACGGGGTCGGGGGTCGGGGGTGGGATACTCCCGCTTGGCTGGCTTGAGAAGAAGACCTTTCTTTGCTGCAAACATCAGAGTCTCAGCAATTTGGATCCTTGTACTTAGGGCAAAATGAACCTGGTAACAGTTGGGAGAATGAGTTGCAGCTATCCTGGGATGTCAATAGGTCTTGAAAATAGCAAGAATCTAATCTTACACTTCCCAATCCCCAGAGCATGTATCACAGTATATAGTACCTATAGTTGTTCTGGTCATAGGTAATTGATAAGTAAGTCATTGAATGTCATCACTATTTTTATTTCACATTGTGCTGAATTTCCAGCCTAGTAAAATAAGAAAAACGCGTGAGAATGAAAAAAGAAGGGGGAAAGAATGATTATAGACAGATGACAAGTTTAGAAGGTGCAAAGGAATCTAAAGAAGCATTGCATTATTTATAATAACATTTAATAAGTTAACAAAAATTAACATAAAGTCAGTTTATTCCCATATACTAGCAATAGATTTTTAAAGAGAGATCATTTAGTAACAGAAAATATAAAAGATAATACACCTAAATCTATACAAAGATGAACAATTCAGGAATTTATTAAATTTCAGAGGAAGGCATTTTAAAATCTGAAATAAGTGAAGTTATATGCCATGATCATGAATAAATGAAACCAGTACTAAAAGTATTCCAATTTCAGCACTATCATCTATGTATTCACTGTAGCACTAAACAAAGTCACAAAAGGAATTTCATGAAATTTGACGAAAGTAGTCAAAAATTTAAGTGGAAAAAAGAGGAAAGAATACTCAAGATAATATTAAAGAACTACAAAGTGATGTGAATTTGCAATCTAATCATCAGATTATTTTATAATTTTGTATAACTAAGTGGACAAATGGAAAATCATAAATTTAAAATAGCACTATGCATATATAGGCACTCAATATATGGTAAAGCCACCACTGCAGGTATGTAGGGGAGTAATGCAATATACAACAAGTTCTTCTGGGACAAGTGGTTCTCCACAGAAAGAAAGATTAACTTAAACTCTTTCTCACAACAAAAGCAAAAAAAAAAAAATTCTAAAAGGATTAAATGCTTAAATGCAACATTTAAATTATTAAGTATTTGGTAAATATTATAGGAATATATTTTTATGAACTTGAGCTATGAAAACATTGCTTATAAAGAATTAAAGAATTCACACCCTCTCAAAAAAAGAATGATAGACTTTACTAAATAAGAAATAGCAACAAAAAATTTACAAAGAGTTAAAACACAAGTTACAAATTGAAAAGATATTAGCCTGCATGTAAATGACAAAGTTTAGTATCTGAGATATATAAAGAACAGTTACAAATAAATGATAGTTAATCTATCAAAAATATGAGAAAAGAGCAATACACAGAAAAACCAGTGGCCTATAAATGTATTAATTCAGAATATCAATATCCTTAGCAGTCATAAAAATGCAAACTAATGTTATAGTGAGATACCCCTTTAACCTAATAGGCTGACAAAATTAAAAGAACAGTCCGTGCCAGATGAGTGCTAGATGAGGAACATTTGAATATAGTTCATAAACTGTGGTGGGACTATTTATTTGCTTAATTAATTTGGAAACCATTTTGTGTTGCTATGTAAAATAGACATGGTGGCCCTAAGGCTCAATTTTCACAATCCCAGGTATAAAGAAACTTTACACCTAAGTATGTAAAGAATTGTGTAAGGATACAGTCCTATTTGTAGTAGCATTAAAATCTAGATTAAAAAAAAAAGAACAATTAGGGTACATGAGGTTAAATGGATAATAGATTCTGACAAATGAATAAATGGAATCCTACATATTAGTGAAACTGATTTATCTAAAACTACATGAGACAACATGATTTAATATCATAGGATATGTTGAATGAAAAAAGAGCATGGCCAAGAAAAAGAACTCCCACAAATAAATTTAAAAGACATACAACACTGATTAACACAAAATTTGCAGATTCTTACATAAATGAGAAAAACTATAATGAAAAGCCAGTGAATAAAAATATGAACTTCAGGACTATGGTTACACGGACATGGTAGAAAAACAATAAAATCTATAAAAATAACACAGGGGCTTAAAAATTCTTAGTGCTAATCTAATTCCTAAGCTGATTCGTTCAAACAAGAGGGTTCTTTTTATGGTTTCCCTAAATGCATTGCATATTCATCATAAATATTATTTTACATAAATTCAACATTTAGTTTTTTAATTTAAAGAGGCAGATATATGATTTTTTAAGTGCAGCGGAAACTATGACTGACAACAGCAAGCTGTACGGTTCGTTGCCAGAGAGGGAAGGGAGGAGGCAAATTTACAAGTTAAAAAAGGAAATAAATTGTTAAAATGTAAATGACTTTTATTTTCAAAGAAATGGTGAAAGAGCAGAATCAGGAAAAAGAAAATTAAAGCAGTTTGAAATCCACACTAGTTGTTTTACCAGCTTTCTCTGCCCTCCCTGGCTGTGCAATGTTAGTCTCATTTTCCATATAATGACCACAAAAAGTAATCATGTCACAAGGAGGTGCTGAAGGGGAATGAGGAGCCTTAGAGAAAAAGTCCCTGCCCTGCTTTCTCCCTGAACCAGCCATGTGCTTCAGCCTCCTGTACTGTGCGGCTTTTTTTTTTTTCTGGGGAGCAGGTGAGGTGAATTTATTGGATTCCAGTTTCAGGACTTTCTCCTTTGGCTGCAAAACCAGGCTTTCTCCTGGGTTTTCACTGCACTTTCTCTCTCTTTCCTTACAGGCTCCATGGACACTGAGGTCACCCAGAGTCCCAGTCATCTGGTCAAAGGAAAAGACCAGAAAGGAAAGATGGATTCTGTCCCCAGAAAAGGGCACTCTTATGTTTACTGGTATCGCAAGAAGCTGGAAGAAGCATTCAAGATTTTGGTTTACTTTCAGAAGCAAGACATTGTGGAAGATACAGCTGTGTTCAAAACAGCGATTTTCAGCTGAGTGCCCCCAAAACTCACCCTGCAGCCTGGAAATCAAGTCCACCGAGGCAGCGGACTCGGCTCTGTAGTTCTGTGCCAGCAGCCAGTCCACAGTGCTGCACGCCAGCTCTTCTCAGAACACACACTCACCGTGGACCCAGCTCAGGAAATCAGTGGTGTAGTAGGAGGGTAGGAACTAACAGAAACCCACCTTGAAAGAGCATTAGCCAGAAAGAAAAATCTGTAAATGGCAACACAGGATGAGCAGAAAGGGAGGTGGGAAACAGCTAGTGGCAACACAAACCCAAGACGGGGCAGGAAGCTGTAAGAAACTAAGCAACTTCCTTCGTCCAGATTCCTGCAATCGTGCAACTTTTAACAGCATCTTTGAGGCATAACATACCCACAACAAAATGCACCCATTTTAGTCATATATTGATGTATTTTGACAAGTTTTTACACCCATGTAACCAGCATGACAATCAAGATACAGAACATTTCCCCCTTCCTAAAACACCCTCCATGGTATTTTACTGAGGTCCTTTAAACTTCTCTAACTATTGCTTTGTATATTTTTCTTTATCAATCATGTCCTGCACATATTTTGTTGAATTTTTCTTAGTTTTTCCTAAAATTATTTTAAGAGATATATTATGAATGCCCTTTTTAATACTCATAAGGAATTTACTCATTAAAATATTTTCTGAGAAGACTTTACATTTTCCCACTTTGATTTAGTCTTTACATTTCTCAGTTGATGTCTCAACCTCAGGATAGAGGTTTATAGAAAAGGACCTTTTCTAGAAGTTAGTGTTTACCGGCAACCAAAACTGAGATCACAAAAGTAGCCTCATTTTCTGTGTGCCTGACTGTTAGTACTGCTCTGCTTTAAAGTAAAAGAGACTAAATCAAACATATTGTTAAAGTTAAGAAGAAGTATATTTTGTGTATGAAAATAAGCCAGTGAGTTAAGAATAATTAAGGAGAATATTTGACAAAGCACATGATTTGCAAAGAAAACTTTGGGTGCTGCCCCTCTGCTGGTCAAGTCTGTGAATACATTTCTTTTTCTTCCCATCGGCCATTTCTACAATTAATATTGTTAAAAGGTCCGTACTACAGATTTACTGCAGTCTCTATCAAAATGCCTATGAACAGAACTAAAACAAATAGTCCTAAAATTGGTATGAGACCCTAGACATTGAAAGCAATCAAGAGAAAAAAAGAACAAAGCTGGAGATATTACAATCTCTGATGTCAGTGAATGCTCAAAGCTATAATAATCAAAACAGAATGGTACAGGCACAAAAATGGACATAGAACTGAGAGCCCAGAAATAATCCCAGGCATGTATGGTCAATTAAACTATGGCAAACAATGCAAGAATATACAGTTTGGAAACAACTTCCTCTTCAATAAGTAGTACTAGTAAAACTGGACAACTACATAAAAGAATTAAATTAGGACATTTACTCACACCATACACAAATATAAACTCAAAATGGATTAAAGACTAACATTTAAGGCCAGAAACCGTAAAACTCCCAGAAGAAAACCCAGGCAGAACATTCTTTGAAATCTATTGTAGCAATGTATCTTTTGATCTGTCTCTACAAAGAAAAGAAACAAAAGCAAAAATAAACAAATGGGACATAATTGAGAGAGTCATTTCCTAGGCAGGTTGATAAGAAGTCTAGGGGTCCCCATGGAGAGAGGGGTCTGGAATTCTCAAGGAGGAGAAAAAGGACAAACTTTTTTTTTTTTCCTCTGCATTCCTTAGTCTTAGTCAAATACACAACTCAGTTGAAACTCTGTACTAGGGATTATACAACAACAATGTATCCAGCTGGAAGACAGTTTCTCCTTCCTGAAAACCTTCGGACTAATCCTGATATCTTAGAATGTATATTATGGGAGTGGGTCTGGAGGATCTTTCTATTGTCAAATGCTAATCTTGTTATTCTAAAATGTAAATTATGGGAGTGGGTCTGGTGAGGTCTTTCCAACCTTCAGACATTCTTTTGATTCAGTGTAATAATTAATTAGAGAATATATAATTCCATTGCTAACACGAGCAAGGGGGGGTACTTTTTCTGCCTGCTTCTGATGCCTATGTCAGAAGCTTTCTCTATCTCCTTTATACTTTAATAAAACTTTATCACACAAAAGCTCTAAGCGATCAAGCCTCGTCTCTGGCCCCGGATTGAATTCTTCTCCTCCGGAGGCCAAGAATCCTGGCCGTCTTTTCGTGGTCCAGCAACAACCTTTCATAATCAAGATTAAAATCTTCTCACAGAAAAAAAGAAGAGGAAAAAAAAAAAACGTTGTGGAAACAAAAATCCAACCTGATGAATGGAAGAAAATATTTGCAAACAATAAAACCAGTGAAGTGTTAATATCCAAAATATCTAAACAGTTCAGGCAATTCAATTTAAAAAACACAAACAACCCACTTAAAAATTAGGCATAAGATCTCTCATCTCCTTTCTTTGTTGCCTTGCAAACAAACCTCTTCTTGCTCCAAACATGGGCATCTAGTGTTTTGTCTCTCTGTGGGTCAGCCAAGACGAACCTGGTCCAGTAGCATTTGGGATAATGATTTGCAGATATCCTGCCATGCCAATAACTCCTTTAATAGTAAGATCTAATGTTACACTTTGTAACCCCCATAGCATCTACCTCATATGCAGTATCTGTAGTTGTCTATGTCAAACATAGCTGATGAATAAGTAAATGAATGTGACCATAATTTCTGTCAAGATTGTGCTGAATTTCAAACCAGCAGAACAAGAAAAAAGAGTGTGAATAAGAAAAGGAGGGGAAAAAGTGATTAAAGATAGATGGCAAATTTAGAAGGAGAACCAAAGGAATCTAAAGAAGTACTGCATTATTAACAACAGCAAATTTAATAAATACTGAATTTAACATAAATATAAAAAGTCAGTTTATTTCTATATTCTAGCAACAAACAGTTAAAAATATTTTTAGGGACAGACCATTTACAAATTCTAAAATAACATATAAAATACATAAAAACAAATTGATTAGGTAAATGAGACTTTAATACAGAAAAGTATTAAATCTTAAAGGAAAACATTTTAAAAATCTGAAATAAGTGAAGATTTATACCATGATCATGAAAAAATTAAACCAGTAGTGTTTCTGCACTATTATCTATGAATTCAATGCAGCACAAAACAAAATCACAATAGGTATTGTCATGAAATTTGATGAAAGTAAACTGAAATTTATGTGGAATAAAGAGAGACTAGGGAAAATAATATTGAACTAGTAGAAAGTGAGGTGGTTTCTCTTTGAATCACCAAACCATTTCCTAATTTAGGACAATGAAAAAGGCATAAGAATTTGCAAATGGAAAATCATAGACTTGAAAGGGCAGCATGCTTATATAGGCATATTATATATGATAGACCTATCACTGCATGTATGCAGAGGAATAAGGCACTACACAAAATGTTCTTCTGGGACAAGTTGTTATAAAAGATTTTAAAAATTAAAATTGTGTACATTATACAAGAATTAAATGCTTTAGTGCAACATTCAAAATGTCAGCTGTTTGATAAATAACTTGTGAATTTATCTTTATGACCTTGGAGTATGAAAGCGTTGCTTATAAAGAATTAAATGTGTACACTCCATAAAAAGAATGTAGAGCCGACTAAATTAGAAATATCAATAAGTCACTTCCCTGGGGTCCGTTGGCTAAGTCTCGGTGTTCTCAGTACAGGGGGCCCAGGTTCCATCCCTGGCCAGGGAACTAGATCCCACAGGCTGCAACAATGAGCCTGTGTGCCACAGCCAAGACCCTGAGCAGCCAAAGAAATACATAAACATATTTTTAAAAAATTACAAAGAGTGAAACACAAGCCACAAAATCAAAAGGTATTAGTAACAAATGTAACTGACAAAATTTGGTAACCAGAATATATAAGGAACTGTTACAAATAAGTAATAGCTAACAAATCAAAAAGAAATATGGGCATAGCAGTGTACAGAAAACACTAGTGGCCTGTAAACAGAAAAAAATATATTCAACAATATAACAATATAAAACAATATTAAAAAAAATAACAATCATAAAAATGCAAACTAAGACTACAGTCAGATACCATTTTATCCTAACAGACTGGCAAAAGAAAAGAATTATGCCAATTGAGTCCTAGATGTGTAACACTAGAAAACACACAATAAAATGTTCTTGAGATCATTTGACTTAATTAATTTGGAAAGCATTGTCTTAATATGTAAAGTTAATGTGGTGACCCTAAGGTTCAATTTTTATATTCCCAGGTATAGAAAAATATTACAACTTGGTTTATAAAGAAAGGTATGAGAATGTAGTCCCATTTGAGGTAGTACCAAAATCTAGAGGAAAAAAACTACTGTGAATAAATTCTAGAATGGATAATAAATTCTGACAAACTAATAAATGGAATTCTACTTATTAATGAAATTGAATTATATAAAATTATATGCAAAACATGAGTTATTGGCACAGACGCATTGTTGAATAAAAAAGAACATGACCAGAACAAAGTATAAACAGAATGAACCCCTTAGATAATTTTCAAAGACATAAAACACTGATTAATAAATAATTACAGTTTCTTACATAAATCTTAAAGTGGTAATAGAAAGTGAGTAAAAATTTGAACTTCAGGATTATGGTTACCTAGACTTGGTAGAAAAGAAGGATAGAATCTAGAAAAATAATAAGGAGAAAATAAGAAAAATAAGAATAATAAGAAATAAGAATAAGAATAAAAGAAATAAGAAGAAGAAGAATAAAAACAAGAATAATAAAAATAATAAGGAGAAAAAGAATAATTCTCTGGGAAAATCTACCTTCCAAACTGATTGCTTCAGGCAAGATCATTCATTTTATTATTTGTCTAGATCCATTGCAGGTTCATCACAAATATTTCTTCTGTATAGTTCAAAATTTGGTTTGTTAACATAAAGTAGCTACTATACCATTTTGTAAGTGCAGTAGAAGTTATGATTGACATACAGCAAGTTATACGGTTCATTGTTTGAGAGGGAAGGGAGGAGGAGAGGGGGCAAACTGACAAACTGAAAAAGCAAATAAATTGGTCATGAGAAATGATTTTTATATTTAAAGAAATGGTGGAAGAGCAGAATCAGGAAACAGAAAATTAAAGCAGTTTGGAATGCATACTGGTTATTTCATCAGCTTCCCTTGTCCTGTCAGCCTATGAAATGTTAGAGTCTCAGGTACCCGGGGACTGGGATGATCACAGGAAGCGACCAGGTCACAAGGAGGTGCTGAAGGGGATGAGGAGCCTGAGGGGAAAAGCCTCCGCCCTGCCTTCTCCCTGCGTCAGCCATGTGCCTCCGCCTCCTGTGCTGTGTGGCTCTTTTTCTCTGCGGAGCAGGTGAGGCAAATGTACTGGATTCAAATTTTAGGACTTTCTACTACAACTGCAAAATCAGGCTCCCTATAGAGCTTTTTGTGAACTTTCTGTCTCTTTCCTTACAGGCTCCATGGACACTGAGGTCACCCAGAGTCCTAGTCATCTGGTCAAAGGAAAAGACCAGAAAGCAAAGATGGATTGTGTCCCCATAAAAGGACATACTCTTGTTTACTGGTATCGCAAGAAGCTGGAAGCATTTGAGTTTTTGGTTCATTTGTGGAATGGAAAAATTACAGAAGATACAGCCGTGTTCAAACAGCGATTTTCAGCTGAGTGCCCCCAAAACTCACCCTGCAGTCTGGAAATCAACTCCACCGAGGCAGCGGACTCGGCTCTGTATTTCTGTGCCAGCAGCTAGTCCACAGTGCTGCACGCCAGCTCTTCTCAGAACACAAACTCACCGTGGACGCAGCTCAGGAAATCAGTGGTGTAGTAGGAGGGTAGGAATTGACAGAAACCCACCTTGAAAGAGCATAAACCAGAAAGAAAAATCTTTAAATGGCAACACAGGATGAGCAGAAGAGGAGGTGGAAAATAACTGGTGGGAATACAAACCCAAGGACGGGGCAGGAAGCTGTAAGGGTCTCACATTCCCCAGTTTGCAGAGTATCTGGCAAAGGAGACACAGGATGTGACCTTGATGGGTTTCTGACCATCTTTATTAAAACATGCAGTTCCGCGCTTTTCATCTGGCAAAGCTGTGCCTTCAGACATAAGGATCAACTGTCTTCCATGGGGACCCTGATCACCTGGCTCAGCACATTCATTGATCCAGACCCAGAGACTCCTCAGGGGTTCATGGCTGCTTCTCATCTGTCCCTGACAGAGAAACTGAGCAGAAAAACCAGCATCTCCCTTCAACCAGATTCCTGCAATCGTGCAACTTTTAAAAGCAACTTTGAGGCATAACATACCAAAACAAAATGCACCAATTTAGGTCCATATTTCAGTACATTGTGACAAGTTTTTAACCCATGCAACCAGCAAGAGAATCAAGACACAGACCATTTCCCCTCCCCCAGAATCCCTCCATGCTATTTTACTAAGGTCTTTTTAACTTCTCTTACCATTGCTCTGTATATTTTTTATTGAATATGTCCAGCACATATTTTGTTGAATTTTTTTAGTTTTCTCTAAATTTTTTAAGACATGTATTATGAATGTACTTTTTAATATTCATGTGGAATTTATTTATTAAAATATTTCTTCCAAGACTTTGCATTATCCCACTTTGATTTAGTCTTTACATTTCTCAATTGAATTATAGAAATTATAGAAATACACCTTTTCCAGAAATTAGTGTTCACCAGCAACCATACCTGAGATCACAAGAGAATCCACATTTTCTGTGTGCCTGTTAGTATTGTTCTGCTTTAAAGTAAAAGACACTAATTCAAACATACTGGAAAAGTTAAGAAGAGATACTTTTTGCTTATGAAAATAAACCAATAAGTTAACTATATTTAAGGAGAATATTTGACTGCAAAGCACATGACTTGCAAAGAAGAATTTGGGTGTTGCATCTCTGCTAGTCAAGTCTGTGAATTCATTTTTTGTTCCTCTCATGGGCCATTTCTAGAATTAATATTGCTAAAAGGTCTGTACTAGAGATTTAATGCAGGCCCTATCGAATGCCTACAACAATTTTCACAGAACTAGAACAAATAGTTCTAAAATTTATGCGAAAGGCACAGAAGACCCTAGATAGTAAAAAGCATTCAAAAGAATAAAAAAAAAAAAAACCCACAAAGCTAAAGGTGTCATACTCTCTGACGTCAGTTAATATTATTAATACAGATCTATAATAATCAAAACAGAATGGTATTGCCACAAAAATGGACATACAATTGAGAGTCTAGAAATAAACCCACAAAAACATAGTCAGTTAAACTATGACAAAGAATGCAAGAATACACAGTTTAGAAAAGATTGTCTTCAATAAGTAGTACTGGTAAAACTGGACAGCTACATAAAAGAATGAAGTTAAAACGTTTTCACACCCCACACACTTACATAAACTCAAAATGGATTAAAGACTGACATGCAGGCCAGAAACAATAAAACTAGAAGAAAACACAGTCAGAACACTCTTTGACATATATTGTAGCAATGCATACTCAGATCTGTGGAAACAAAAGCAAAAATAAACAAATGGATTAATTAACCTTAAAATCTTCTTACAGAAAAAACAAACAAACAAAAGAGAATCGGTGACGAAAGAAAAAGATAACGTGCTGAATGGAAGAAAATATATGCAAACAAAATAATCAGTAAACCATTAATATTCACAATATATAAACAGTTCAAGCAACTCAATATGAAAAACACAAACAACAAAATTTTAAAAATGGGCAGAAGATCTCTCATCTCTTTGCTTGATTGCCTTGCAAATAAACCCCTTCTCTGATGCAAACGAGCTTCCCTTGTGGCTCAGCTGGTAAAGAATCCGCCTGCAATGCAGGAGACCCCAGTTCAATTCCTGGGTAGGGAAGATCTGCTGGAGAAAGCAGAGGCTACCCACTCAAGTATGCTTGGGCTTCCCTGATGGCTCAGCTGGTAAAGAATTCACCTGCAATGTGGGAGACCTGGGTTTGATCCCTGGGTTGGAAAGATCTCCTAGAGAAGGAAACTACCCACTCCAGTATTCTGGCCTGGAGAATTCCATGGACTACAGTCCATGGGGTCGCAAAGAGTTGGACACGACTGAGCGACTTTCACTTTCACTTTCTGCGGCAAACCTGGGCGTCTAGTGTTTTGGCTTCATGTGGGTCAGCCAAGATGAACCTGGGCCAATAACAGTTGAGAGATTGATGTGCTTGCTAGGTGGCACTAGTGGTAAAGAACCTACCTGCCAGTGCAGGAGATATAAGAGACAGTCCTTTGATCTCTGGGTAGGGAAGATCCCCTGGAGGAGGGCAAGGCAACCCACTCTGGTATTCTTGCCTGGAGAATTCCATGAGCAGAGGAGCCTGGCAGACTACAGTCCATGGGTGGCAAAGAGTCAGACACGACTGACTATCACTTTTGCTTTTACCTTGGCATGTGGATAACTCCTTTAATAGCAGGATGTAATCTCACACCTTGTAAGCCTCATAGCATCTACCACATATTTAGTACCTGTGGTTCTCCAAGTCAAATATAATTGATAAATACGTAAATGAATGGCACTAGTATTTCTAGTGAAGATTTTGCCAAATTCCAGCCAGCAGAACAAGAAAAAAGGCTGAGAATGAGAAAAGGAGGGGAAGAAAAGTTTTAAAAGACAGATGGCAAATTTAGAAGAAGAACCAAAGGAATCTAAAGGTGCATTGCATTATTAATAATAACAGATTTAATAAGTTTATTGAATTTAACATAAATATAAAAAGTTTATTCCATATATTATCAACAGTTAAAATATTTTTTTAAAAGAGATCATTTACAAATTCTAATGTAACATATAAAATACATAAAAACAAATCTATTAGGTAAATGAGACTGTAATTCAGAAAAGGATTAAATTTTAGAGGAAAACATTTAAAAAATCTGAAATAAGTGAAAATGTATACCATGATCATGAATAAGTAAAACCAATGGTGAGAGTATTCCTAATTTTGCACTATCATCTGTTTGTTCAGGGCTGATCAAAATCACAAAAGATATTTTCATGAAATTTGATGAAAGTCATCTGAAATTTAAGTGGACAATACAGAGAATAGAGAAAATAATGTTGAACAGGGACAAAGTAAGGTGATTTCTCCTTGAATTATCAAATCATATCTTAATTTAGGATAATGAAAAAGGCATAAAGAAAGAGACAAATGAAAATCATGGATTTAAAAGGGGAGCATGTTTAAGTAGGCATTTTATATATGATAGAGCCATCACTGGAGGTATGCAGGGGAATAATGCAATGTTCTTCTGGGACAAGCTGTTATCCACAGAAAGAAGGATGAATCTAAATTCATTTTCACAGCCTAAGCAAAAATAATCAGTATTAAAGAATCAAATGCTTACACGCAACCTTAAAATGTTAGCTGTCTGGTAAATACCTTGTAAATATATCTTTATGATCTTGGAGTACAAGAGCATAATTATAAAGAATTAAATGCATACCCTCCCCAAAGAGAATGTAGACTCAACTAAATTAGGAATACCAACTTAAAAAAAGGCATTACAAAGAGTGGAAGACAGGCCACAGATTGAACAGATATTAGCAGCACATGTAACTGACAAAGTTTGCAATCAGTAATATGTAAGGAATTGGTACACGTAAGTAATAGCTGAACATTCAAAAAGAAATATGGGCAAAGGGCAGTGTACTAAAATCACTAGTGGCCTATAAACAGAAAAAATATATTCAATCAAAAAGCAAGAGAATTCAAGAAAAAGGTCTACTTCTGCTTCACTGACTACACTAAAGCCTTTGACTATGTGGATCACAATAAACTGTGGAAAATTCTGAAAGAGATGGGAACACCAGACCACCTGATCTGCCTCCTGAGAAACCTGTATGCCTGTCAAGAAGCAACAGTTAGAACTGGACATGGAACAACAGACTGGTTGAAAATTGGGAAAGGAGTACGTCAAGGCCGTAGATTGTTACCCTGCTTATTTAACTTATATGCAGAGTACATCATGTGAAATGCTGGGCTGGATGAAGCACAAGCTGGAATCAAAATTTCTGGGAGAAATATCAATAACCTCAGATATGCAGATGACACCACCCTTATAGTAGAAAGCGAAGAGGAGCTAAAGAGCCTCTTGATGAAAGTGAAAGAGAAGAATGAAAAAGCTGGTTTAAAACTCAACATTCAAAAAACTAAGATCATGGTATCTGGTCGCATCACTCCTGGCAGATAGATGGGGAAACAATGGAAACTGTAACAGATCTTATTTTCTTGGGCTCCAAAATCAGAGCAGATGGTGACAGCCACGAAATTAAAATACTCTTACTTCTTGGAAAAAGCAATGGCCAAGCTAGACAGCATATTAAAAAGTAGAGACATTTACTTTGCCAACAAAGGTCTGTCTAGTCAAAGCTATGGTTTTTCCAGTAGTCATATATGAATCTGAAAGTTGGACCATAAAGAAGGCTGAGCACCAAAGAATTAATGCTTTTGAATTGTGGTGCTAGAGAAGACTCTTAAGAGTCCCTTGGACTGCAAGGAGATCAAACCAGTCAATCCTAAAGGAAATCAGTCCTGAATATTCATTGGAAGGACTGATGCTGAAGCTGAAGCTCCAACACTTTGACCACCTGATATGAATCCCTGACTCGTTGGAAAAGACCCTGATGCTAGGGAAGATGGAAGGCAGTAGGAGAAGGGGACGACAGAGGATGAGATGGTTGGATCACCAACTCGATGGACATGAGTTTGAGCAAGCTCCGGGAGTTGGTGATGGGCAGGGAAGTCTGGTGGGCTGCAGTCCATGGGGTCACAAAGAGTCAGACATGACTGAGGGAATGAGTAGGCATGCACATATTAGCAAAAGTGAATTACATAAAATTATCTGCAAAAATACAAATTATTATCACAGACATAATGCTGAATAAAAAAATGACACAGAAAAAAGTATAAACAGAATAAACCTTTTAGATAAATTTCAAAGATATAAAACACTGATTAATATATAATTTACAGATTCTTACATAAGTCTAAAACTGATAATGGATGGAAAGCGAGTAAAAACTTGAACTTGGGGATTATGCTTTCCTAGACCTAGTAGAGAAAGAATGATAAAATCTAGAAAAATAACACAGGGACTTAAAAATTCTCAGAGAAAATCTGTCCCCTAAGCTAACAGTTTCAGGCTAGATGACTCATTTTCTTATTTCTCTAGATGCTTTATATATCCATCACAAATATTTCTTTTGTATAGTTCAAAATTTGGCTTGTTAATATAAAGTAGCTGCTGTATTCATTTGCAAGTGCAATAGAAGCTGTGACTGAAGTACAGCAAGTTGTGTATTTCATTGCCTGAGAGGGAAGGGAGGAGGGGAGGAGGCAAACTGACAAGATAAAAAGCAGGTAAGTTACTGACGTGTAAACTGATTTTTATTTTTAAAGAAATGATGAAAGAGCAGAATCAGGAAAAAGGCAATTGAAGCAGTCTGAAATCCACACCAGTTGCTTCCCCAGCTTTCCCTGCCCTCCCAGTCTATGAAACGCTAGCATCTCAGGTACCCGGGGACTGTGATGACCACAGGAAGAGACCACGTCACAAGGAGGTGCTGAAGGGGGCTGAGGAGCCTGAGAGGAAAAGCCTCTGCCCTGCTTTCTCCCTGAGCCAACCATGTACCTCCGCCTCCTCTGCTGTGTGGCTCTTTTATTCTGGGGAGAAGGTGAGGTGAATTAACTGGATTCTAGATTCAGGACTTTCTCCTGCGGCTGCAAAATCAGGTTCCTTAAAGGGCTTTTTCTTCACTTTCTCCCTCTTTCCTCACAGGCTCCATGGACACTGAGGTCATCCAGAGTCCCAGTCATCTGGTCAAAGGAAAAGGCCAGAAAGCAAAGATGGATTGTGTCCCCAGAAAAGGACACTCTTATGTTTATTGGTATCGCAAGAAGCTGGAAGAAACATTTGAGTTTTTGGTTTACTTACAGAATGAAAAAATTATAGAAGATACAGCCATGTTCAAACAGCGATTTTCAGCTGAGTGCCCCCAAAACTCACCATGCAGCCTGGAAATCAAGTCCACCGAGGCAGCGGACTCGGCTCTGTATTTCTGTGCCAGCAGCCAGGCCACAGTGCTGCACGCCAGCTCTTCTCAGAACACACACTCACTGTGGACGCAGCTCAGGAAATCAGTGGTGTAGTAGGAGGGTAGGAATTGACAGAAACCCACCTTGAAAGAGCATGAACCAGAAAGAAAAATCTTTAAATGGCAACACAGGATGAGCAGAAGGGGAGGTGGGAAGCAGCTGGTGGGAAGACAAACCCAAGGACGAGGCAGGAAGCTATAAGGGTCTCAGATTCCCCAGTTTGCCGGGTATCTGGCAAAGGAGACACAGGATGTGACCTTGATGGGTTCCTAACAATCTTTATTAAAACATGCAGTTCTGAGCTTTTCATCTGGCAAAGCTGTGCCTACAGACATACAGATAATGAGCAGGTCATCGTCTTCCGTGGGCACCCTGATTGCCTGGCTCAGCACGTTCATTGATCCAAACATAGAACTGAGTGCCTAGAAATAAACCCACACAAATATGGTCAATTAAACTATGACAGGGAGTGCAGGAACATACAGTTTGGAAATAGACGTTCTCTTCAATAAGCAGTGCTGGTAAAACTAGAGAACTATGTAAAAAAATGAAATTGGAGCATTTCCTCATACCATACACAAATTCAAACACAAAATGGATTAAAGACAGACATGTAATGACAGAAACCATAAAACTAGAAAAAAACACAGACAGAACACTCTCTGCCATCAATTGTGGCAGTATATGTTGAGATCTGTCTTCTCAGGAAAAAGAAACAAGAGCAAGAATAATCAAAGGGAATCTTACTAAGCATAAAACTTTCTCACAGCCAAAAACAAACAAACAAAAAAACAAAATGCTGACAAAACAAAGACAACCTGCTGAATGGGAGAAAATATTTGTGAATGATACAACCAGTAAAGAATTAACATCCAAGATTTTCATATTAAGTTCAGTCAACTCAATATGAAAAACAAAAACAACACAAAAAAATCGGCAGAAGATCTCTCATCTCCTTGCTTGGCTGACTGCCTTGAAGACAAACCTCTTCTCTCCTACAAACCTGGACATCTCTTGTTTTGGCTTTCCTGTGGGTCAGTCAAGAAGAACCTGGTCCTGTAACAGTTGGGAGAATGATTTGCAAACATCCTAGCATGCCAATAACTCCTCTAATAGCAGGGCCTAATCTTACACTTTTTAACCCTCCATAGCATCTACCACACATCTAGTACCTGTAGCTGTCTGGGTCAAACATAGTTGATAAGTAAGTAAATGAAGTCTGTCACTATTTCTGGTCATGATCATGCTGAATATCTAGCTAATAGAACTAGAAAAAAGGTGAGAATGAGGGAAAGAGCGAAGAAGTGATTAAAGACAGATGGAAAATTGGGAAGAAGAACCAAAGGAATCTAAAGAAACATTGCATTATTAATAACAACAAATGTAATAAGTTTACCAAATTTAATATATTAAAAAGACATTTATTTCCATATATTAGCAACAAACAGTCAAAAACATATTTTTTAAAGAGAGAGACCATTTACAAATTATAACAACATATAAAATACATTAAAAAATCTATTAGGTAAATGATTTTTTAATCCAGAAAAGTATTACATTTTAGGGAAAACATTTTAAAAACCTGAAAAAAGTGAAGCTATATACCATGATCATGAATAAGTTACATCAATATAAAGAGTATTTCTATTTTTATACTATCATCTATGTATTCAATGCAGCACTAATCAAAATCACAAAAGATATTTTCATGAAATTTGATGAAAGTCATTGAAATTTAGGAAAAGCGAGAGGATGGGGAAGATAATATTATGATTACCAAGATAGGTAGAGAAAGAAAGATAAAAATCTAGAAAAATAACACGGAGACATGAAAATTCTCAGTGAAAGTCTGTCTCCTAAACTGATTGCTCCAGGCAAGATCACTCATTTTGTTATTTCTCTAGATATATTGCATGTTCATCACAAATATTTATATAGCTCAAAATTTGTTTTTTTAACATAAAGTAGCTGCTATATGATTTTGTAAGTGCAATAGAAGCTATGATTGACATATAGCAAAATGTATTGTTCATTGCCTGAGAGGGAAGGGAATAGGGGAAAAGGCAAATTGACAAGTTAAAAAAGCAAATAAATTACTGATGTGAAATTATTTCTATTTTTTAAAGACTGATGAGAGAGAAGAATCAGGAAAAAGAAAAATAAAGCAGTTTCAAATTCAGACTAGTTGTTTCACCAGCTTTCTCTGCCCTCCCAGCCTATGAAATGTTAGAGACTCATGTACACAGGGATTGTAATGACCATGTGAACCAACCACGTCACAAGGAGGTGCTGAAGGAGGATGAGGCAGCTAAGGGAAAAAGTCATCGCCCTGCTTTCTCCCTGAGCCAGACATGTGCTTCAGCTTCCTATGCTGTGTGACCTTTTTTTTCTGGGGAGCAGGTAAGTCCCTGTTGTGAAGGTGTTGGATTCCAGTCTCAGGACTTTCTCCTGTGACTGGAAAATCAGCCTTTCTCCTGGGCTTTCACTGCACTTACTGTCTCATTCCTCACAGGCTCCATGGACACTGAGGTCATCCAGAGTCCAGATCATCTAGTCAAAGGAAAAGATCAGAAAGTAAAGATGGATTATGTCCCCAGAAAAGGACATGTTCATGTATACTGGTCTCGCAAGAAGCTGGAAGAAGCATTTGAGTTTTTGGTTTACTTACAGAATCATGACATTGTGGAAGATACAGAAGTGTTCAAACAGCGATTTTCAGCTGAGTGCCCACAAAACTCACCCTGCAGCCTGGAAATCAAGTCCACCGAGGCAGTGGACTCGGCTCTGTATTTCTGTGCCAGCAGCCAGGCCACAGTGCTGCACGCCAGCTCTTCTCAGAACACACACTCACCGTGGACGCAGCTCCGGAAATCAGTGGTGTAGTAGGAGGGTAGAAATTGACAGAAACCCACCTTGAAAGAGTATATACCAGAAAGAAAAATCTGTAAATGGCAACACAGGATGAGCAGAAGGGGAGGTGCATAACAGTTGGTGGGAACACAAACCCAAGGATGGGGAAGAAAGCTGTAAGGGTCTCAGATTCCCCAGTTTGCAGGGTATCTGGCAAAGGAGAGACACAGAATGTGACCTTGATGGGTTCTAACAATCTTTATTAAGACATGTAATTTTGAGCTTTTCACCTGGCAAAGTTGTGCCTTCAGAAATAAGGATAGTCAACAGGGGCACCCTGATCACCTTGCTCAGCACATTCAGTGATCCAGACCCAGGGACTCCTTAGGGGTTCATGGCTGCTTCTCTCAGCTGTCCCTGCCACAGGAGCTGAGCAAGAAACTCAGCAACTCCCTAGGTCCTGACTACTACAATTACACAAGCTTTAAAGGCAACAACTCTGCAATAAAATGCACCCAGTTTGAGCATATGTTTCAATACTTTTTGAGGAGATTTTGTGCCTGTATAGATAGCCGGCATGACAATCAAGACACAGAATATTTCTCCCTCCCCTAAAAGTCCCTCCTTGCTATTGTACTGAGGTCTGTTTAAGTTCTCTAAGCTTGGCTTCTTATTTTTTAATCATAAGATTATAGCATCCAATCCCATCACTTCATGGCAAATAGATGAGGAGAAATTGGAAACAGTGAAAGACTTTATTTTCTTTTGCTCCCAAATCACTGCAGATGGTGACTGTAGGCATGAAATTAAAAGATGCTTGCTCCTTGGAAGAAAAGCTATGACAAACCTAGACAGCATATTAAAAAGCAGAGACATTACTTTGCTGACAAAGGTCTGTCTAGTCAAAGCTATGCTTTTTCCAGTAGTCATGTGTGGATGTGAGAGTTGGACCTTATGTTGAGCTCCTTAAGCTGAGCACTGAAGAATTGATGTTTCTGAACTGCAATGCTGGAGAAGACTCTTGTGGTGCTGGAGAGTCCCTTGGACTGCAAGGAAATGAAACCAGTCAATCCTAGAGGAAATCAGTTCTGAATATTCATTGGAAGGACTAATGCTAAAGCTAAAGCTCCAATACTTTGACCACCTGATGTGAAGCCCTGACTCATTGGAAAGGACCCTAATGCTGGGAAAGATTGAAGGCAGGAGAAGTGGGCGACAGAGTATGAGATGGTTGGATGGAATCATCAACTTGATGGCAAGCTTTGGGAATTGGTGATGGACAGGGATGCCTGGTGTGCTACAGTCCATGGGATCACAAAGTGTTGGACACGACTGAGCGACTGAACTGAACTAAACTGAAAAAGCATAAAAATGCAGACTAAAACTAGAGTGATATACTATTTTATCCTAATAGACTGGCAAAGTTAAAAGAACATAAGTGCCAAGACTTCCATGGCAGTCTAGTGGTTAAGACTCTGGACTTCCCCTGCAGAGGGCCCTGGTTCTATCCCTGTTCAGGGTACTAATAAACCGCATGCCACCTGGCACAGCCAGAAATTTTAAAAATTAGAAAGAATAGTACCAATTGAATTTTAGATATGAAACCCTAGAAAACACACAACAGTTGCTGGGATTATTTATTTGGCTTAATTTGGAAAGCATTTTGTCTTAGTATGTAAAGTTCACGTGGTGACCCTAAGGCTCAATTTTTATATACGCAAGGCATAGGGAAATATTATACCTTGATATGTAAAGAAAGGTATAAGAATGTAGTCCTGTTTGTTCTAGCACCAAAATCTAGAGAAGAAAACTAGTGTACGTTAACTCAGAATGGATAATAAATTCTGACGAACTATTAATAATAAATGGAAACATATATTAGTGATGGCCTAGAGGGTAAAGAATCTGCCTGCTTTGCAGGAGACACAGGAGATGCAGGTTGGAATCCTGGGTCGGGAAGATCCCCTGGAGGAGGACGTGGTAACCTGCTTCAGGATTCTTGCCTGAAAAATCCCAGGGACAGAAGAACCTGGTGGTCTACAGTCCATGGGGTCACAAAGAGTCAGACATGACTGAGGGAATGAGCAGGCATGTACATATTAGCAAAAGTGAATTATATAAAATTATCTGCAAACACAATAATAATAAAGTATTATCATTTAAATTATTATATAAAATAATAATAAATTATTATCACAGAGATAATGCTGAGTAAAAAATGACACAGAAAAAAGTATAAACAGAATAAACCCCTTAGATAAATTTCAAAGATATAAAATACTGATTAGTATATAATTTACAGATGCTTACATAAGTCTAAAACTGAAAATGGAACGAAAGTGAGTAAGAACTGGAACTTTGGGATTATGTTTTCCAAGACCTGGTAGAGAAAGAATGATAAAATCTAGGAAAATAACACAGGGACTTAAAAATTCTCAGAGAAAATCTGTCTCCTAAGCTAACAGTTTCAGGCTAGATGCCTCATTTCATTATTTCTCTAGATGTTTTATATATCCATCACAAATAGCTCTTTTGTATTGCTCAAAATTTGGCTTGTTAATGTAAAATAGTTGCTCTATTAATTTGCAAGTGCAGTGGAAGCTATGACTGACGTACAGCAAGGTGTGCATTTCATTGTCCCAGAGGGAAGGAAGGAGGGGAGGAGGCAAACTGACAAGATAAAAAGCAAGTAAGTTACTGATGTGTAACTGATTTTTATTTTTAAAGAAATGATGAAAGAGCAGAATCAGGAAAATAGACAATTGAAAGTCTGAAATTCACACTCGTTGTTTCCTCAGTTTTCCCTGCCCTCCCCATTAGATTCCCAAGTACATGAGGACTAGGATGACCACAGGAAGCGACCACGTCACAAGGAGGTGCTGAAGGGGGATGAGGAGCCTGAGAGGAAAAACCACTGCTCTGCCTTCTCCCTGAGTCAGCCATGTGCCTTGGTCTCCTGTGCTGTGTGGCTCTTTTTATCTGGGGAGCAGGTGAGGTGAATTTATTGGATTCTAGATTCTGGACTTTTCCCTGTGGCTGCAAAATCAGGGTCCTTCAAGGGCTTTTTGTGAACTTTCTGTCTCTTTCCTTACAGGCTCCATGGACACTGAGGTCACCCAGAGTCCCAGTCATCTGGTCAAAGGAAAAGACCAGAAAGCAAAGATGGATTGTATCCCCAGAAAAGGACATATTAATGTGTACTGGTATCGCAAGAAGCTGGAAGAAGCATTCGAGTTCTTGGTTTACTTGCAGAAGCAAGACATTGTGGAAGATACAGAAGTGTTCAAACAGCGATTTTCAGCTGAGTGCCCACAAAACTCACCCTGCAGCCTGGAAATCAAGTCCACCGAGGCAGTGGACTCGGCTCTGTATTTCTGTGCCAGCAGCCAGGCCACAGTGCTGCACGCCAGCTCTTCTCAGAACACACACTCACCGTGGACGCAGCTCCGGAAATCAGTGGTGTAGTAGGAGGGTAGAAATTGACAGAAACCCACCTTGAAAGAGTATATACCAGAAAGAAAAAATCTTTAAATGGCAACACAGGATGAGCAGAAGGGGAGGTGGGAAACAGCTAGTGGCAACACAAACACAAGGATGGGGCAGGAAGCTGTCAGGGTCTCAGATTCCCCAGTTTGCAGGGTATCTGGCAAAGACACAGGATGTGACTTTGATGGGTTCGAACAATCTTTATTAAGACATGTAATTTTGAGCTTTTCACCTGGCAAAGTTGTGCCTTCAGAAATAAGGATAGTCAACAGGGGCACCCTGATCACCTTGCTCAGCACATTCAGTGATCCAGACCCAGGGACTCCTTAGGGGTTCATGGCTGCTTCTCTCAGCTGTCCCTGCCACAGGAGCTGAGCAAGAAACTCAGCAACTCCCTAGGTCCTGACTACTACAATTACACAAGCTTTAAAGGCAACAACTCTGCAATAAAATGCACCCAGTTTGAGCATATGTTTCAATACTTTTTGAGGAGATTTTGTGCCTGTATAGATAGCTGGCATGACAATCAAGACACAGAATATTTCTCCCTCCCCTAAAAGTCCCTCCTTGTTATTTTACTGAGGTCTGTTTAAGTTCTCTAAGCTTGGCTTCTTATTTTTTAAGTATAAGATCATAGCATCCAATCCCATCACTTCATGGCAAATAGATGAGGAGAAATTGGAAACAGTGAAAGACTTTATTTTCTTTTGCTCCCAAATCACCACAGATGGTGACTGTAGGCATGAAATTAAAAGACGCTTGCTCCTTGGAAGAAAAGCTATGGCAAACCTAGATAGCATATTAAAAAGCAGAGATATCACTTTGCCGACAAAGGTCCATATTGTCCATCTATGGTTTTTTCATTAGTCATGTACAGATGTGAGCTGAACCACAAAGAAGTCTGAGAGCCAAAGAATTGATGCTTTTGAAATGTGGTGCTGGAGAAAACTCTTGTGAGTCCTTTGCACAGCAAGGACATCAAACCAATCAATCCTAAATGAAATCAACTCTGAATATTCATTGGAAGGACTAATACTGAAGCTGAAGCTCCAATAGTTTGGTCACCTGATGTGAAAAGCTGACTCATTGGAAAAGACCCTAATGCTGGGAAAGACTGAAGGCTGGAGGAGAAGGGGATGACAGAGGATTAGATGGTTGGATGGCATCACCGACTCAATGGGCATGAGTTTGAGTAAACTCGGGGAGTTGGTGATGGACAGGGAGGCCTGGTGTGCTACAGTCCATGGGGTCACAAAGAGTAGACACAACTGAGTGACTGAACAATAAAATCCCCTGCATATATTTTGTTGAAGTTTCCCAAAGATTTTCCTGATGTGAGAATCATTTTATGAAAGTACATTTAGATATTCATAAGAAATTTATTTATTAAAATATTTTCTGCCAAGATTTCTCATTAGTGCAATTCAGTGTAGTATTTACCTTTCTCACCTGATGTCCCTAAGTGTCAGTCAACAGATGAAGGGATATATTATATATTATATATAATATATATGTATGTACTTTACATATATATATACATATAATAGAATACTACTTAGACCTTAAATAAAATTTTGCCATTTACTGGTTGCTAATGTCTATGGAGAAGGGGGACATGGGGAGTTGTTAAATTGAAATTTCCTGAGGATGAGATGGTTGGATGGCATCACCGACTCAAGGGACATGAGTTTGGGTAAATTCCAGGAGTTGGTGATGGACAGGGAGGCCTGGCATGCTGCAGTCCATGGGGTCGCAAAGAGTTGGATACGACTGAGTGACTGAACTGAACTGAACTGATGCTAACTCATTAAACTGTGTACATTAAATATGTGCAGTTTGGGTACATAAATTATAGTTCAATGAAGCTGTTAAAAATAATTAGAAAGTAAGTAAATCTAGGGCTTCCCTGATAGCTCAGGGAAGTTGGTAAATAGTCCCCCTCAATGCAGGAGACCCTGGTTCGATTCCTGGGTTGGGAAGATCCGCTGGAGAAGGGATAGGCTACCCACTCTAGTATTCTTGGGCTACTCTTGTGGTTTAGCTGGTAAAGAATCCACCTGCAATGTGGGAGACCTGGGTTGGAGACCTGGGTTCGAACTCTGGGTTGGGAGGAAGCTGTTAAAAATAAATAAAAGGTAAGTAAATGTAATTCAAGCCAAAAGGGCTGCTTAGAACAGTGGGTGAATGCTTGCTCAGACGTGTCCAACTCTTTGCAACACCATGGACTCTTCTGTCCATGGGATTTTCCAGGCAAGAATACTGGAGTGGGTTGCCATTTCCTTCTCTTGCTTAGAATAGCAACTTACATATTAAAGGGAACTGGTGGAAAGGATTTTGGATGAGCTCAGAGGGGATAAGAGAAGAGGTGATCCAGTGCAGTTTAGTAAGAACCTTCCTCCCCTGTTGCTAAGCAACAGAAGCTCATAAGTCTTCTTTCTAAAAGACAGACATAAAAGGCCTCAGCAACAGTTACTTTCTGTGTCTATGGCTCTGCTAAAGTTTCATATTCATGGGAAAAAATATTTATTGGGATCTGGTGTCCTTTCTATCAGTGGGACTTGGGCAGGGTATTATTTGAACCCAGTTGCTACTTTTTATGACCCAGGGAGACTTAATAGAGTTACAGAGAAGTTTCCTTAAAGAAAATCGTGTTTACGATGACATCCTAAAGATGGGTTGGAGTTTACAAAGTGGGACTGGGGATAAAGAACAGACAAGCATGGATAGAAGATCCTGTGCAAAATTGTTCAGGTAGGAAAGAAACCAGTGTGCTTAGTGAATGAAGATGCAGCGATGTGAGAGGAGCAGAGAGAGGAAGGAGGTGAGCAGGAGGTGAGCAAGAGTTGAGACAGGAGAGAGGCAGGCAGACGTCAGCCTTCAGACCGTCCATGAACCGGCAGATCAAAGTATACACTGTGGAACTTAACACACAATTTAGTATGAGTCACTGAGTTCTTTCATAGCCTTAATTTTCCAGAACAGTTTTAAGTTCACAGAAAAGTTGAGCAGAAGGTACAGAGTATCCCCAGATGCTTCTTGCCCTGCCATTAAGATTTTAGGTATTTGACTTCTGTAGTAATTGTGTTAGTATTTATTGATGTGTGTGTGCATGCACATGTGTTTTTTTAAAATCATCCTGGCTATAGTATGAAACAACAAAGGACAGTGTGCAAAAAGCATAGGCTAAGAATACAGTTGTAAATGCAGTGGCCTAGGCAGGTAACAGTGTAGCTGTTGATACCATGATGATGATGGTAGTGAAAGAAATACATGAAAATGAGAGATTTAAAACATGATTAGGAAATGAAATCAAAGGGCTTTGTAATTGATTAGACACAGGAGGCAACAGAAGGGGAGAACTGAGAGGACTACCACAGCCATATAGGATGGATGGTGGCTCAGATGGTAAAGAATCTGCCTGCAATGCGAGAGACCCGGTTTTGATCCCTGGGTCAGGAAGATCCCCTGGAGAAGGGAATGGCTACCCACTCCAGTATTCTTGCCTGGAAAATCCCATGGACAGAGGAGCCTGGTGGGCTACAGTCCAGGGGGTCACAAAGAGTAGGACAGGAATGAGCAATTGTCACTCACTCACTCACTCACTCACCACAGCCATGGGTTAGGACCAAGTGGGAAGAAGAGTTGCAAAAACGTTGACCACTAGGGGGTGATGTGGGGCTTTCTGTAAACCATCTCTGAGCACAAAGGGCAGGCGCAGACTGACCTTTTATCTGACAGGTTGTTGGGTGCTGCCTGGAACTCAAGTGAGATCTCTTAATAGTGGCTGTACAACTGTAGGTCATGATTAGTCAAAGCCCCTTCACCTGCCTTCAGTCCTTTTAAGACTTGCTTAGCCTCCAAGGGGTAGGTAAGTCTCAACAAGGAGATGTTTGTCCCACTTATTTTCCAGGACCTGGACACAACTGTCTGTAGTTCAACTGTGTCTACTTCCAGTTGAGCTGGTTAGGAACGGATAGAACCAGAGACCTTCCAACTGGAAGTAAGCAAGTGTCTGCTTGGTGACTTTTAACATTAGAGGACCAAAAACTTCACCCTTAGATCACTCTAAGAGACTTTATTTATGAACCTGCAGAGGCTTACAAGCTTAGTTACCCCTGTGCAGGTTCAGGATTACCATACCTTTCACCAATCTCCTTTCCCCATGATCCCCATGCTCCTCACACCCGGGACAGCCTTGCTTCTTTATTCTTGATCACATATGTGCCTGAGTCCCTTGGCTGCAGAAAGGGATTTGAGATCTGCTCTCCCATCTTCTTGCTTTAGTTCAGTTCAGTCACTCAGTCATGTCCAACTCTTTGTGACCCCATGCACTGTAGCACACCAGGCCTCCCCATCCATCCCCAACTCCCAGAGCTTGCTCAAACTCATGTCCATCGAGTTGGGGCTGCCATCCAACCATGTCATCGTCTGTTATCCCCTTCTCCTCCTGCCTTCAATCATTACCAATGTCAGGGTCTTTCCCAATGACTCAGTTCTTTGAATCAGATGGCCAAAGTATTGGAGTTTCAGCTTCAGCATCAGTCCTTCCAATGAACACCCAGGACTGATCTCCTTTAGGATGCACTGGTTGGATCTCTTTGCCGTCCAAGGGACTCTCAAGAGTCTTCTCCAACACCACAGTTCAAAAGCATCAATTCTTCTGCGCTCAGCTTTCTTTACAGTCCAACTCTCATATCCATACATGACCCCTGGAAAAACCATAGCCTTGACTAGACGGACCTAAGAATGGATAATAAATTCTGACAAATAGAATGGAATCCTACATACCAGTGAATTATCTAAAATTGTATGTAATAGCATGAATTAATACTATAGACATAATGTTGAATTAAAAAAAAAGCATATCACAGAAAAAATTATGAACAGACTGATCTCCCTTAGATAAATTTCAGACATACAACATTAAATAATACATAATTTACAGACACTTAGTCACTCAGTAATGTCCGAATATTTGTGACCCCATGGACTATAGCCTGCCAGTCTCCTCTGTCCAAGGGATTCTCCAGGCAAGGATACTGGAGTGGGTTGCCATTTCCTACTCCAGGGGATCTTCCCACCCAGAGATTGAACCCAGGTCTCCTGCATTGCAGGCAGATTCTTTACCACCTGAGCCACCAGGGAAGCCCCAACATAAGTGCTAAAAATTATAATGAAGAGCAAGTGAATAAAAATATAAACTTCAGAGTTATGGTTACCTGGATGGGATGGAGAAAGTATAATAAAGATCTTTAAAAAAAAAAAATAGCACAGGGATTGAAAAAGTCTCAGTGATAATCTAACTCCCAAGCTGATTTGTTCAGGCAAGATCATTCACTTTTATGGTTACCTAGATGCACTGCATATTTATCAGAAATACAGTTTCTGTAAGTGCGACATTTAATTTAAATTACATAGCTGCTGTATGGTTTTGTAAGTGTGGTAGAAGCTATGACTGACATACAGCAAGTTGTATTTCTTTGCCTGAGAGGGAAGTAAGGATGGGAGGAGGCAAACTGACAAATTTGAAAAGCAAATAAATGAATGATGTGTGATTTTATTTAGAAAATAATGAAAGAGCAGAGTCAAGGAAAAAAAAATTAAAGCAGTTTCAACTTCAAGCTAGATGTTTCACCAGCTTTCCCTCCCGTCAGCCTAAGAAATGTTAGAGTCTCAGGTACCCAGGGACTGTGACGACCACAGAAACCAACCACGTCACAAGGAGGTGCTGAAGGAGGATGAGGAGCCTGAGAGAAAAAGCCACTGCCCTGCTTTCTCCCCGGGTCAGCCATGTGCCTCGGCCTCCTATGCTGTGTGGCCCTTTTTTTCTGGGGAGCAGGTAAGTTCCTGTTGTGAAGTTGTTGGATTCCAATCTCAGGACTTTCTCCTGTGGTTGCAAAATCAGGCTTTCTCCTGGGCTTTCACTATATCATCTGTCTCTTTGCTTACAGGCTCCATGGACACTGAAGTCACCCAGAGTCCAAGTCATCTGATCAAAGGAAAAGACCAGAAAGCAAAGATGGATTGTGTCCCCAGAAAAGGACACTCTTATGTTTACTGGTATCGCAAGAAGCTGGAAGAAGCATTTGAGTTCTTGGTTTACTTGCGGAATCAAGACATTGCGGAAGATACAGAAGTGTTCAAACAGCGATTTTCAGCTGAGTGCCACAAAAACTCACCCTGCAGCCTGGAAATCAACTCCACGGAGGCAGCAGACTCGGCTCTGCATTTCTGTGCCAGCAGCTAGTCCACAGTGCTGCACGCCAGCTCTTCTCAGAACACAAACTCACCGTGGACCCAGCTCAGGAAATCAGTGGTGTCGTAGGAGGGTAGGAATTGACAGAAACCCACCTTGAAAGAGCATGAACCAGGTGGAAAAATCTGTAAATGAGCAACACCGCATGAGCAGAAAGAGAGGTAGAAAACAGCTGGTGGGAACACAAACCCAAGGACGGGCAGGAAGCTGTACGGGGTCTCAGATTCCTCAGTTTGCAGGGTATCTGGCAAAGGAGACACAGGATGTGACCTGGATGGGTTCTAACAATCTTCAGTAAAACACGTAGTTCTGTGTTTTTCATCTCGCAAAACTGTGCCTGCAGGAATAAGGATAATCAGCAGGGGTACCCTGATCTCCTTTCTCTGCACATTCATTGAGCCAGACCCAGAGACTCCTCAGGGTTCATCACTGCTTCTCTCAGCTGTCCCTGCCAGAGACACTGAGCAAGAAACTCAGCAACTCCCTAGTTCGTGAATACTACAATCACACAAGCTTTAAAAGCAATTTGAGGTATAACATAGTCACAATAAAACATACCCATTTCAAGTATATATTTAATATGTTTGATAAATTTTTAGACCCATGTAACCTACATGATAGGGCTTCCCTGGTGGCTCGAACAGTAAAGAATCTGCGTGCAATGTGGGAGACCTGGGTTTGATTTCTAGGTCGGGAACATCCCCTGGAGAAGGAAATGGCAACCCACTCCAGTATTCTTGCCTGGAGAATCCCATGGACAGAGGAGCCCGGCAGGCTACAGTCCAGGGGGTTGCAAACAGCTGGACATGACTGAGCTATACACACACACACACACACATACACACACACACACACACACACACACACACACACACACACACACACACGAGACCTACCTGATGGGCTTCCCTGATGATTCAATGGTAAAGAATCCACCTGCCAAAGCAGAAGACAAGGGTTTGATTCCTGGGTGGGAAGACCCCCTGGAGGAGGAAGCAGCAACCCACTCTAGTATTCTTACCTGGGAAATCCTAAGGACAGAGGAGCCTGGCATGCTACAGTCCATGGGGTTGCCAAAGAGTTGGACACTCTTAGCTGGACTCAGAGATTAAGCAACAATAACAAGCATGATACTCAAGATACAGAATACTTCCCCCTTTCCAATTGCCCCCACATGCTGCTTTATTGAGGTCTTTCAATTCTTTCAGCATTGCTCTGTAATTTTTATCCAACGCATCATGCATATATTTTGTTGATTTTTTTCTGTTTTTCCTAAATTTATTTTTTTAAATGTATTATAAATGTACCTTTTAATACTCAGAAGGAGTTTATTGATTAAAATATTTCCTGCCAAGACTTCACATTAGCCCACTTCATTTTAGTCTTTACACTTCTCAACTGATGTCTCAGCTTTAGCATATTATATAAAAACACCTTCTCCAGAAGTGAAGATTTGTGTTCACCAGCAGCCACACCTGAGATGAGGTATCACCTCATGTCTGTAAGAATCATATTTCCAGGACTAGGCCACAATCTTAGTAAGTCCTGTTCTTATCATAACTTAGGTCTGTCAATCAGTCTAAAAGTGTTTTATTTTTTAAATCAAACTCCTTTAACAAATCTGAACTTGAACTGTAGATAAAATATTTCTCAGGATACATGAACTTCCTAATACTTCTTGTCCATGTATTTTATCACAAAGAATATTCTCTTCTAAAGCAGAAATTTTTAACCTGGGACCCATGGATGTCCAAGGGGTACAAGGATAGAATTCAGGAATCCGTGTATCTCAGTGGGAAAATGAATCTTTATTTTTACTAATCTCTAACTAAAATACAGCTTTTAGTTCACAATAGATGTAGTAATAAACCCGAGCAGTGTTAGTAGAACCTGTGACAAAGTCAATAATGGAAATCACAGGGTATTTGCATAAATTTTTGTGTATTACAAGACTTGATGTGTATTACACTTGATATGAAATTTTCAGATATTTTCCTATCCCATTACATAGAGTAAATATCGTTACTCTCATCACTCTCTGCTTGGGAATCTTGCCAGTTTTCAGATATATTTCAGAATACATATATTTTTTCAACATTTACTTATTTATTTGGCTGCACTGTGTCCACTTTCAGCATGGGGGATTGTTTGTTGTGCTCACAGTTTTATCTAGTTGTGGCACACAGGCTTGGTTGCCCCATGGCAGGTGGGATCTTAGTTGCCAGACTAGGGATCAAACCCATGTCCCCTGCATTGGAAGGCAGATTCTTAACCACTGGACCACCAGGGAAGTCCCCCAGGATATGTTTTATTAAATGAATTTTAAAGATATATATATATATATATCATAAATTTCTTTGAAAATATCTTGATAACTGCATTTCAGAATAATTGGTGTCTTTTGTAATACTGTATATCCTACTTTATGAGTTTAAAACATTATTCTCAGAAGCAGTGCCTAGGATTTAACAAATCACCAAAAGTGTTCATGTGTGAAGAATGAGATCCTCAACTTTACAGATGTGATTTTCAACCTCAAGCCTGGACCCGATGTTTGAACGTGAGCTCTCAGCCAGCATTCTTTCTCAGAGTTCTACCCCAGGGCGGCACTTTCTCATCGTTCTCATTCTAAATCATACATCATTTCCTTTCCCTTTGTATCTCTCTCTCACACAGACACACACACACACTCACACATGTGCCTTTCTTCCGGAAAGTGGCAGCAACAGTGTCTGAACCGCCAGATTCCAACCAAGTTTCATCATAAAACTGTCTTTTATCACAGATGACCCCCAGATATAAAAATAAAACAAACCTTTATCTACCAAAATAACAATATTTGATAAGAAATCATCTATGACCACATTATCATTTATCTAAGATTCTGGAATAAATGATTTTATGCAACGAATGTAGACTTATTGCATAAATTTCAGCTCAGTGCTGGAAAATGATATGTTTGTGAGCTTGCACAATCCCATGTCAGTAAATATCTGAATTTCCTGGATGTAGTATTAGCTTCCTAAATCCTCTTATTGAAATAAAAAATCCAGAAAATTAATAATGGCAAACACAAATATGGTGCTTATTCTGTGTTAAGAACTGTTTTAGATTCTTTATATAATATTTAAAACAACTTTTCAAGCAGATGCTCATTATATCCATTTTACAGGTGAGAAAATCAAAGGGAGGATAAGAGACTTGCCCAGTGACATAGCTGCTAGTTGACAGGGCTGGAATTCAAGCCCAGGCTGTCTCCCAAACCCTTGCTGTAATCCACCGACATGAGGGTGGGGGTGGATTTAGGGCCCTTTGCTTTTTGCTAAAATTACCAGACTCACCTCTACTTCATCTCTGCTGCTGCTGCTGCTGCTGCTAAGTCACTTCAGTCGTGTCCGACTCTGTGTGACCCCATAGACGGTAGCCCACCAGACTCCCTCGTCCCTGGGATTCTCCAGGCAAGAACACTGGAGTGGGTTGCCATTTCCTTCTCCAATGCATGAAAGTGAAAAGTGAAAGTGAAGTCGCTCAGTCATGTCCGACCCTTAGCAACCCCATGGACTGCAGCCTACCAGGCTCCTCCGTCCATGGGAGTTTCCCGGCAAGAGTACTGGAGTGGGTTGCCATTTCCTTCTCCGTACTTCATCTCTACTGTATCAATTTGTTGTTGTTGTTGAGTTGCTCAATCGGATCTGTCTCTTTGCGACGCCATGGACTGCAGCACACCAGGCTTCCCTGTCCATCACCAACTCCAGGAGCTTGCTCAAAATCCATCAAGTCGGTGATGCCATCCAACCATCTCATCCTCTGTTGTCCCCTTCTCTGCCTTCAGAGTTTCCCAGCATCACTGTCTTTTCTAATGAGTCAGTTCTTCGCATCAGTTGGCCCAAGTATCTGAGCTTCAGCTTCAGCTGAAGTAACTGTATCAATTACCTGCAATAAATACAGAGGACAGAGAGATCTGGCTTTATTTTATAGCGAAACCTCTGAACCTCTTCTTGTGTTTGGAGTTCCGCATTAACAGTGTTAGTGGGAGATCGAGCTATTGATAGAGAGGCAATAGACTCTGAACATGGTAGGTATTTTCCTTTCCTAGTTTTCATCACGGTGAATGCATAGGCACAGTCTGCTTGTGACTCTGACCAGGAAATGGGAGATTCAGTCTCCTCACCACTTGGCACTTGTCTGTTTAGAAGGGATATAAAGAGCTCTGTTAGGCGGAAGGGAAAATGCAAGTGTCTTGATCTTTATCAGTGTCTCCTTGTGCAAACTCAGTTTCGACAGTCGCTTGACAGCAGTCACAAATTCTGCATATTGATCCAGGGGGAGCTCTAGGTTCCAGCCTTTGCCCTTGGCCTCCCTCATTCTTTGTCTGGGGTTTTACAAAGACCCAGTCCTTGCCATGGGTAGCTGGGCCCTCTACCTGGCCCTTTGTCTCCTGGGAGCAGGTGAGCCCAACACCTAGTCGGTAAAGTCCAGTCCTGGACGTGCAGACCCCCACCCACTCCGGCACCCTCATCTCACAGTGTCTGGCTCCCTTCTAGGTGTCATCACCAGCCTTTGTATCTTTACCCCACAGGACCCACGGGTGCTGAAATCTACCAGATAAGATTCCTGCTCGCTGCTGGCTGGGATGTGACCCTGGAGTGTAAACGGAACCTGGGCTACAATGCCATGTACTGGTACCGGCAGAACCCAGGGCAGGGTCTGAAGCTGATTTAGTACTCTATGATTGAAAAGGATATTCAGAGAGGAGACTTATCTGAAGGCTACAGTGTCTCTCAAGAGAAGAAGGAGCTGTTTCCTCTCACTGTAAAGTCGGCTCACACCAACCAAACAGCCGTGTACCTCTGTTCCGGTAGCGCCACAGTGGAGCACGGCCACCTCCCACCTGTGCACAAACCCACTCCAGCCCTATGGCTCCCGATACAGCCTCCATCTAAAAACTTGTAAAGCATCCTTTCCCTTCACTCTCTGAATTCCTAATCAGAAACTCATCAGAATAGACCCATAGGATACACTTTGTTCCTTTGTCTTTTCATCACTCCTTGTACACTTATCACTGCATTTATCTTGACATTTTCCTGTGTCCCGCTATTTTTCCAAATACAAAGGGTACAAAACTGAGTAGAAGACAGGTCTTTTCTCTAAGGAGCTGACAGCCTAGTAAGGAAATAATTATGATGGATTTGAATATAATAATCTGTAAAATCATATAGCATATAATATTACAATATAATAGTAATACTATAATCAGAAGTCCTTTGGGAGCTCTGAGGAAGACATGCCAGTTCTGTCTGGTTGGATTAGAGAAAGCTAAGAGCATTTGAGCTTCATGAAATGGATCTGATTGTGAGTAGGACATTCATATTAATGAGTCATACTTTGAAAAAAGTACAGAAGAGAAAGAACTTAATCAACCGATAAAAATTTTACCCAGTAGAACAATTTTGAGAGATTGATAGGATGGAGTTTCTTAACAAGATGAGTTTCTGGTTTCATGGATGTAAGTGTAGAAGTGTATGATAGGTTGTTGCTCAAAAGAGGGAACTGAAACAAGAAAAATATTCAGTTGTCATTAGCAGACAGGAGATCAATACAATTTTTCAATGGTCTTTGTATGACTTTGGTTCCTTACAAAGCTGCAATGTCAGATAAAATGGGACCATGTTATCAGTAGCAATTCCCACTTGAGATAGTGGAGTTTCAATTGTTTATTGGATAATGAGATAAAAATTGGAAGTAGGCAGTTGTATATACAGACGTCAATAGAGCTGGGTTAGAGACATAGATTCTGCAGAATTCAGCCTATAAAGGATTAAAGTATGGCACCAGAAAAGTCCACCCAAAATACAGATTTAGGTATGGATAAAACACTTGGAAATATATATTGTGGTTTTCTAGTTCCTTCAGGAGATAAAAGAAGACAGGAATGAACTGTATAAGGATTGATCAAGGCATGGAATGTTTGAAAAAAAAAAGGGAATTAAGAAAAATGTGAGGGGCTTCCCTGGTGGTCCAGTGGTTAATAATCTGCCTGCCAATGCAGGGGACACAGGTTTGATCCCTGGCCCGGGAAAATACCACATGCCACAGAGCACCAAATCCCGTGCACCACAATTACTATTTCTGTTAGTAAAAACAAATATAAAATAGCTTAAAAATAAATATTTTAACAAATTAAAACTTTAATTGGATGAAATATAAACTAGTTACATTTCCTGAACTAGAATAAAAACTTTTCTTCTGATACCATGAAATGTTCTGCCCAGTATCGTGACGATTATGAGTCTACAAAGTGACCACATCACTAGAAGGTTGCTGATGGAGATTTTAAAACCTCACCCTTGTGCTTCTTTGGTGTGACCATTGGCCACAGCTTCTCTGCTGTGTAGCTCTTTGTCTCCTGGGATCAGGTGAGTCCTTCGCACAGACAAAAAATCCTGCTCTGGGCTTGTCAACTCCCTCAACCAAGTGTTTTTCTTGTCAGGGTCCCTCTTGGATTTTGTCTATAGTTTCTCTACAGGTCCTACTGATGTTAAAGTCATCCAGACTCCAGGATACTTGGTCAAAGCAAAGGACAGAAAGCAAGGGTGGGGTATGTTCCCTACAAAGGACATACATTTTTTTAATCGGTATTAATGGATCTAGAAAAAAGAGCTGGAGTTGTTTTTAATTTCTTTTCAGAATGAACAAGTCCTTGATCAAATCAAGTTGGTCCAAGAAGCAATTCTCAGCTACACGTCCCCTAAGCTCACCTTGAAGCCTGGAAATCCAGTCCTCTGAGCCGAGCCAGGAGACTCGATGGTGTATTTTTGTGCCAGCGGTCAGTCCATGGCACTGAAGTGTTGCTTCCTCTTAATACACAAGCTCACTATGGGCCCAAGTCAGGAAACTGGTGGTTTATTACATTGGAAGGAAGTCACAGAAGTTAACTGGAGCTAGCTTAAGCATAATGCGACTGAATACAAGTCTAACGGGTGCTTAGCAGAAACAAAGGAGTGATGGACAGACAATGCTGAGATATACTATATTCTAGTCCCTTTTCTCCTTTAAACATTGAAATACCACCACCTGGTGTGGCTTCATCCCCATCCCAGGCTTCAAAGAACCACCAAGTGTGGGGAAGAGGTGGTCTCTCTTCTTGAGCAGGTTAGCTCTGTTATCTGACTCCCATCTTGTTTTCTCCCACTCTCAGGTCCCCTGCACATCCAGACTGTGGTCTCCTCCATCAACACTCTTGTCTTTGTGTGGCATAGAAAAGCGTCCAACCACTGCTGCATCCAAAACTGCTCATCACTCATCAATAATCACCCATTCATTTGGAAATTCAGAAAAAATGCTTCAGTCCATTCATCTATGCTTTTTGCTCCCTAAAGTAAACTTCATTCAGACTAATTTCTCTCCCTCCATTTTTCTAAGTCTAACTGAATTCTACCCCAAGGGCAGCAGAAATACACAGGTCTTTCTTATCTTATCTGTCCTCATGTTATCTATTTTAGAGCCAAATCCCATCCAGTGAAATCACCAATTTCATCAGACTCTTGATACGCCAGCTGATCCATTTTAATTCCGCCAGTGCTTACAGAACAACTCTCGTTCCCTGAGGCTTAACGCAACTGAGAAATTCGGTTGAATTCCATGGAGTTTCAGTCTCTGGAAAAAGAGAGGACTGAAAGGAGCCATGAAAAATATATTTCAAAGAATATGCATACTTACGGCATATTATGGATTTTTAAATGACAAACATGAGAGTGCTGTATGCTGTTTACAGTGCACTTTTTCTTTGGATAACTTAAAGTAAATTTCTGAGAAATAAATTTAGGGAAACAAATTTTAACTGATACTCAGAAACCATCAGTGTTTACCATGAAGGTGAAGGTAACAATTTAACAAAAGAAAAAAACCCAACAATTTAATAGGAAATGAGAAATTATACATAGAAAAAATTTCATGTAAATCTGGAGAAAAAAAATTGTGAAAAAATGTTTTGGAACACTTAAAAACTGAATTATGTTATGCAGTTTGATCAGAGCCTAGCAGGAGAGTTACTCGTGGCTCACATGGTGAAGAATCTGCCTGCAGTGCAGGAAATCAGGTTCAATCCTGGGTCAGGAATATAACCTGGAGAAGGGCATGGCTACACACTCCAGTATTCTTGCCTGGAGAATTCATGGACAGAGGAGCCTGATGGGCTACAGTCCATGGGGTCACAAAGAGTCAGACACGACTGAGAGACTAACACTTTCACTTTCACATAATGATGTCAGTTTGACAGCAAGAATCAAGAACTTTAAAAAAATGCCGTAAGCAGTATAAAGATTCTACAATTATAATAAAGATAACTTGGGAATTTGACTTCAGGTCAAAATGGGTAATTGTTACTTAAATTGCCCTACTTCCATAAACCACTATAGGACCTGATAAACTTACTTTTCTCCAACATTATACTGGAGGTCTTAACCAGTGTCATAGGGCCAAACAAAAATGAAAAAGAAATCCTAAATATTGTAAAGGAAGATGTAAAGTTGTTACTATTTTCAGATTACATGATTGTTTATAGAGGGTTACTCGTGGCTCAGATGGTAAAGAATCTGCCTGCAATGCAGGAGGCCCGGGTTCAGTCCCAGGGTTGGGAAATCCCCTGGAGAAGGGAAGGACAACCCACTCCAGTATTCTTGCCTGGAGAATTTCATGGACAAAGAAGCCTAGCAGGCTACAGTCAGTCTGCAGGGTTGCAAAGAGGTGGACGACTGAGCAACCAACACTTTCATATTTTCACTGATTGTTTATATAAGATCAAGGAACCACAGCTAGAAAGAATTAGTGAATTTAGGAAAATCACAAGATACAAAATCAATATAAAAAAATCAAGTGTCTTTACACTAGTTGCAAACAACTGAAAAATAAACGTCAGGAAACAATTCCATATATGATACTATCAATATCGTATATATCCGATGAGATGGTCGGATGGCATCACTGACTTGATGGACATGAGTTTGAGCAGGTTCCGGGAGTTGGTGATTCACAGGGAAGCCTGGCATGATGCAGTCCACAGGGTCGCAAAGAGTCAGACATGACTGAGTGACTGAACTGAACTGAACTGAAATGGATGAGCATATGGAAAGAAATGAACTTTACTGACACCTCATACCATAAACAAAAATAAATTTCAGATGGATCATAGGCCTAAGTGTGAAGGTTAAAACTACAAATCTTCTAGAAGAAAACTTAGGAAAACACCTTTGTGAGTTGAAGGTAGGCAAAAATTTCTTACGACAGAAAGCAGGAACCAGTGGTAAAACAACCCTCTCTCCTTTGGCTTCCTTTTTGCCAGAGGATGTTTGTTATACAGATGAGCAATTCATGAATGAAGAGTGTTTTCAGCATCTGTAGGGTCACATTTATGGACACACAGCACACAGCTTGCAGAGAGCATGGTACATGGGTGAGAATGAGAGGTCCGTGCTCTGAGAGCTCTGATGATAAGTCAGAGGAAAAGTGGGTTAGAAATAAGATTTGAGAGTCATACGAACCACCCAGAGTAGGGGAAATATTGGTCCAGACCACCAAGGATCCTCTCGGTTGCCCAGAAATAAGAGTGTCTTTTTCAGTTCCTTTTGCATCCAATGTATGTCTCTTCCATTCATTCTTCTGATCATAGTAACTCACTCCTCCTCAGGCATAGATTCTGCTTCACCTCTCTTTGTCATGTGTTTCCAAACTTCTCCTGTAAGACTCTGTTGGACCTGAGTCCTCTGTTCTCTCAACTGATGTGACTCCCAATAATAGGTTATTTTTGCTTTTCTTGCTAAGTTGCTTCAGTCATGTCTGACTCTTTGCAACCCTAGGGACTGTAGCCTGCCAGGCTCCTCTGTCTATGGGATTCTCTAGGCAAAAATACTGGTTGTCATGTCCTCCTCCAGGGGATCTTCCTGATCGAGGGATCAAACCCACGTCTCTTAAGTCTCTTGAATCGGCAGGTTCTTTACCACAAGTGCCACCTAGGAAGTCTGATAGCAGGTTATCAGTCAGTTCAGTCGCTCAGTCGTGTCCAGCTCTTTGCGACCCCATGAACCGCAGCACGCCAGGCCTCCCTGTCCATCACCAACTCCTGGAGTCCACCCAAACCCATGCCCATCGAGTCGGTGATGCCATCCAACCATCTCATCCTCTGTCGTCCCCTTCTCCTCCTGCCCTCAATCTTTCCCAACATCAGGGTCTTTTCAAATGAGTCAGCTCTTCACATCCGGTAGCCAAAGTATTGGAGTTTCAGTTTCAGCATCAGTCCTTCCAGTGAATATTCAGGACTGGTTTCCTTTAGGATAGGTACGTCCCTGGTGGCTCAAATGGTAAAGCGTCTGTCTACAAAGCGGGAGACCCAGGTTCGATCCCTGGGTTGGGAAGATCCCCTGGAGAAGAAAATGGCAACCCACTCCAAGTACTATTGCCTGGAAAATCCCATGGACGGAGGAGCCTGGTAGGCTACAGTCCATGGGGTCGCAAAGAGTCAGACACGACTGAGCAACTTCACTTCACTTCCTTTAGGATGGACTGGCTGGATCTCCTTGCAGTCCAAGGGACTCTTAAGAGTCTTCTCCAACACCACAGTTCAAAAGCATCAATTCTTTGGTGCTCAGCTTTCTCTATAGTCCAACTCTCACATCCATACATGACTACTGGAAAAGATTGCAGGTTATATTCACCTCCTAAACCTGTATTCACTGCATACAGCAGGGGGCAGCAAAACAGTATTCTTAAGAACTGCAAATTAGGGCAATTATATTTTTCCCATTAAGGACAAACCAGAAGTGATCATCTTAAGTATAATTACCCTGTTTGTGTTAATTGAACATGAGGATAAGCAATTTACCAGAATAAATCCACTTTTCTATTGGCATGATTAATGGAGAACTCTCTACCAGAAGGAGAGAGAAGGAAGATAACACTGGGATGCGTCACATGGAATGGTGCACCAGCTGGGAAATGTGGTTGGATGCTCCTAAATAAATCAGGAACTGTGCAAAATAACAAAGGCGAGAGAGAAGCAAATGGGGAATAAATGAGAGAGGCCATGAGTTGGTAATTATTATTATTTTTATGCTAATTAAAAAACTTTTCCCCCCAGTCTTTCTCTTTAGCTGCACCAAGTCTTGGGATCTTTATTGGCACAAGGACTCTCTAGCTGTGGTGCATGGGCTTAGTTGCTCCACAGCATATGGGACCTTAGTTCCCAGACCAGGGATTGAATCCTTGGTCTATGTATTTGCAAGGCAGACTCAACCACTGAACCACAGAAAAGTCCCCATGAGTTGGTAATTATTGAAGCCAGGTAATGTGGGGATGAAATTAAAAAATGCTTGCTCCTTGGAAGAAAAGTTATGATAAACCTAGACTGCGTATTAAAAAGCAGAGACATTACTTTGCCAACAAAGGTCTGTCTAGTCAAAGCTATGGTTTTCCAGTAGTCATGTACGGATGTGAGAGTTGGACTATAAAGAAAGTTGAGCACTGAAGAGTTGATGCTTTTGAACTGTGGTGTTGGAGAAGACTCTTGAGAGTCCCTTGGACTGCAAGGAGATCCAACCAGTCCATCCTAAGGAGATAAGTCCTGAGTGTTCATTGGAAGGACTGATACTGAGGCTGAAACTCCAATACTTTGGCCACCTGTTGTGAAGAACTGACTCATTGGAAAAGACCCTGATGTTGGGAAAGATTGAAGGTGGGAGGAAAAGGAGACAACAGAGGATGAGATGATTGGATGGCATCACTGACTCAAAGGACATGAGTTTGAACAAACTCCAGGAGATAGTGAATGAGAGGGAAGCCTGGCGTACTGCAGCCCATGAGGTCGTAAAGAATCAAGCATGACTGAGCAACTGAAAAACAACAAATGCAGGACATGGAAGTTCATTATATGATTACATCTATTTGGCATATGTTAGAAATTTTCATAATCAAAAGAAAAAACATTAAAAAGAAGGCTTACCCAATGTGAGATGAAGCAGGATTGACTGTTGTGGGATGCCATGATATACCCACAGATTGGGTGGAGCCAGGACCAGCTCAAATAGCAAACACCATTTGCTTATTATGTCACAAAGGGCTTCAGATCATTGTAACTTAACTACAGTATTATTTGTAGTATGTTGCCTTGAAATACTGAACACTTGCCTCCTAAAATCAGGAACAATTTATGTTATGCTGAAATTCTCTCTCTTGAAGGAACCATTTACAGTTATTCAAAATATGAGTGAAGATGTTAATATTTCTTTGCAATCTATGCCCATATTAAGTGAATATATTCCTGACATGCGCCAATACTTTCAGTAAAGATATGCACCTTGAAAACATTGACCATAAAAGCATCAGCCATTTAAAGAACTGTGGCGATCTGAAACAAAGTTATAATGTTGCCCTTCTTTTTAAAAAATTCTCTACCTTCACAGTGCGTATATTCAAGTTGCAAAACTTATCTAGACCTGAGTTAGAAAAAAATAAATGCAGAAAAATAGAAAAGTTACACAAACTTCCAGTGAGACTAGACTCCTTTTGTTTGCTGCTGCTGCTAAGTCGCTTCAGTTGTGCCTGACTCAGCAACCCCATAGACGGCAGCCCACCAGGCTCCCCTGTCCCTGAGATTCTCCAGGCAAGAACGCTGGAGTGGGTTGCCATTTCCTTCTCCAATGCATGAAAGTGAAAAGGGAAAGTGAAGTCGCTCAGTCGTGTCCGACTCTTAGCGACATGGACTGCAGCCTACCAGGCTCCTCCGCCCATGGGATTTTCCAGGCAAGACTACTGGAGTGGTTTGCCATTTCCTTCTCCACCTTTTGTTTGAGAGGATTCTGAATGTTCTCTGTTGCCTAGCCAACTGGGAGGGTGATGCTTCCTTGAATGACTGAAATAGAAAAGGTCTGAGAAGCAGAAACACGGCTCTCTGATAGATGGCAGAGAAGAGGAAGGAGTAAAAATATTAGCACCTGCTGATATGATATACAATAAGCCAAAGCACCACCTAAGGAGTAAGGGAGTGAAGAAGGTTAGGCCCTTGGGGGTGTGTGATGGGAAAGGGTGTGGCTGCATCTTTCTCTGAGACTTGCTAGGTTGGGAGGGGCAATGACATCGCTGACAGAATCCTTACAATTTCCTATTTCCATGCCCTGTTCCCCCAACACTCAAAGCTGAGACCATCTTCATCCTGCCTCTCCCCACCATGGGCTCCATGCTCCTCTGCTGTATGGTCTTCTGTCTCCTGGGAACAGGTGAGTTTGGGAAACACGGGAAACCCTTGCCCTAAATTTCCCGGGTCGTGGCTGAAGCTTCTCCCTTGAGACTGTGGCAAGGGGTCCCTTCCTAGGCTCTGTCTCTAGTTTCTGTCTTGTTTCCTCACAGGCTCCATGGATACTGGTGTTACCCAGACCCCAAGAAATAGGATCGCAAACACAGGAAAGAGCACTGTACTGGAATGTTCTCAGACTAAGGGCCACGATTTTATGTACTGGTATCGACAAGACCCAGGACGGGGGCTCCGGCTGATCTACTCCTCCTCCTACGATATCAGTGATATTAACAAAGGAGATATCTCTGATGGGTACAATGTCTCTCGGAAGGAGAAGGCAAAATTCTTCCTCTACCTAGAGCCTGCTACCCCCAACCAGACGGCCATTTACTTCTGTGCCAGCAGTATTTGCACAGTGCTTCCTGGCCACCTGCTCTCTACACAGAAAGACTGCTGTGTTTGCTTGGAAGGGCACACAGACTTCCTCAATGTGGGGTGTGGGTTCCTTAGAGGCTGTTTCTATGCTGTGTGAGCCTTAGTCTGAACTTAGGGCCACCTTGGGTCAGTGTCCCCAGGCCATGGGGTGACTCCTAAACCACGGACTAGACTGATCCTACCTCCCCTGCCTACTAAACCTCTTTTTTTTTTTTTTCTACTGGTAGTGGCTAGCCCCATACTGTCCTCCTGGGAGAATGAACCTGAGCGTTTGGGAACACCATCATGATTTTTAATAAAAGCGTTTCTTATTAGCTTATCCACATTGTGGCTCTTAATGGTCCTTCGGTATCTGTCCCCACCCACCTTGCAATATCCTCATCCACTCTGTTAAAGCTGACAGTCCCTCTACCCCGCCAGCCCTTTCTCATCCCATTCCTTCTGAGCCTACTCTTTAGCTCTGTAGTTGGTTGCCTTTATACCAAGGACAAACTGACTAACTTGTTTTCTAAAACTTCATTCTAAGTAAATTTAATCACCATTAAATCTGACTCAGAAGATGAAGTTAAGGTACTGGAGAATGTGATTTGTAAGTTATCTTTCACCTACTGCCTGACACATGGATCTCTGCTGAGATCTATCTTAAACTGCAGGAGTAAATAGACTCACTTCGTTTTCTGGATTTACTGAATTCCAAAATACTTGCCTGCTGTCCAGCATGGAGCCAAAGCTAGGAGCTTGGAGACTGCCCTTTCTCACAGGACACTGGAAAAAACCCTGGCTTCCCTGCGGGGAGGACCCTACTTGGAGCCAGTGAACTCTAGACACAAAAGTGCTTAATCAAAGGCTGCTAAGTATGCTGCAAAAGTCTTCCTGAGAATCAGGTGGAAGCCTTCCTCGAGGGCTTTGTCTTCTTAACTCATATACCTCAATTATTTCCACAGAAGAATCCACAGGACCTGATAACAGTTCAGACACAAAGAGCCCAGTTTCTTTTATTTTTCTACCTGTTCTAATTGGGGGAAAAGTCATAGTCCTTTGTTTCATTCTCCTTTATGAGTTCTATCTCATCTGCTATCCCTTTAAAAAACAAATCAGTTTTCTGTGGACTTTTGTTCCCAGCTTTTCTATGCACACTTCTTCAGCAGTCTCATCTGTAATAATAATTTATCTTTATTTCATAAACTGTAACTGTTCAATTTGTCTACTGAACATTTTTAGTAGTAGATTTTCCTAGACTTTTCTTCTGCCCTCTTTTTTCCTCAGTATAACTATTCATCCTTAACCTTCCTGTGGGCATCCCTGGTGGTGGAGGGGTAAAGAATCTGCCTGCAATGCAGAAGACCCAGGTTCAATCCCTGGGACAGGAAGATGCCTTGGAGAAAGGAATGGCTACCCACTCCAGTATTCTTGCCTGGAGAATTCCATGGACAGAGGAGCCTGGCAGACTACAGTGTTCGGGGTCTCAAAGAGTTGGACACGACTGGGTGACTACCACTGAACCTTTCCATCCATAATCATGACAATTTCTTTCATAAGTTCCTAACTGGTAAATCCAACCTTCTACTGGCCACTTCCAGCTGGATGCTCCGCAATTCGAAGTCAAGTAATTTATTGCTGAATTGGTTGCCTTTCTACCCCTACCTGCGTCCACTCTGGCCCACGTATGGTATTTCTACGTCGGTGATTGGAACAGTGCCTCTGAGTTCCTCTTTTCCATTAGTCCTCACATTCCTTTGCTTGATAAATCTATTACTTCTATATGGCACATTGTCATAGATTTGGTTTCCTGGAAAATGGACATTTTAGGGGGCATTAATGTGCAGGAAAGTTATTAGAAAGTGACTTATGAGCCACATGGATGGAAGGAAGAAGGGGGAGTGGGGCTGCCTTGCAGCTTCAACAAAGGCCTAAGCTACATCTCCAAGGGGCTGGGAAGTTGGGTGGCCCTAGAACCATCCAAAGTTGAGGTGAGGGGCCCAGGTCTTATGCTCTTTTCCACTGTAGCCATGTCACTGGGATAGTGGCCCTGAGAAAAGGCATGCCCTCGGAGGAAGAGGTGCCTCTGGAGCCAAGACAATCCACAAGGAGGGCGTTCAGCCAGCAGCGCTCCTACAGATGGGGGAGAAAGTCCTTCGTGCCTGAAGGGGGAGACAAGAGACCATCACAGTCTCTGATACACATGTTTATCGGATTCAGCTTCTCCTTTCCTCCTTCGTTGCTTCTATTTCATGCAGGTCCTCTTCACCTGTGACCGAGGAGAAATGCATCGCCCTTCCCACCGCCCGCCCAGCCTCTTCCTATATCTGCTTTTCTTCCATCTTGGACATTCCCACCAGCCTGATTGAGTCTGTCATTCTTTACTTGGTGCACAAAGCCCTCTGTAAATGAGTCTCTGTCTAAAAATATAGCCAAGTCTTCCAAATCCATGCCAGCACTTATAGTCTAGTTCTACTGAAGGTTTTGGGTTTCCCTGAATTGGCCAAGCTGAATTGCACAGCTAATGGCAACCCACTCCTGTACTCTTGTCTGGAAAACCCCATGGACGGAGGAGCCTGGTAGGCTACAGTCCATGGGGTCGCAAAGAGTCAGACACGACTGAGCGACTTCACACACACACACACACACGCACACACCTTTGCCAGTGCTCTCTTCTGTGTCTGAAATGGGTGACTACTGCTTGACCACCGGGTCTCTCCTGAACATCCTTTCATTCTGAGCTCAGAGATTAGCTTATCCCTAGAGGCTTTCCTGACTCCTACAGAGAAGTCTCAGCTCCTATCTATTTCAAAACTACCATAATTAGTGTATTCTTTCATCATTCTTTCTATACTCACTCTTACCAAGACTCTATATTCTTTAGTTTCAGAGTAATGTCCCTCTAGTTATGTATCCCTAGACTGAGTACAGTGTTTGACTTAATGAAGAAAAGATAGAAGAATAGGAGGGAAGGAGGCAGGGAAGGAAAATAGACTCAAATACGTCTCAAGTAGTTCTTCATGATTTTCTTCCAGGTAGCATGTTTTCTGAGTTCTGGCACAAGTGTATTTAAGTCCTCTGCACCCCCTGACCTACCAGTCCTTTTAAGCAGAATTATATAAGAAGACAAAGAAGGGTGGAAAGTGAGAGAAGTTGGACCAAAAGTGTATAGAGATGTATGCAACAATTATGGCTGATGATTCCTGTATCCTCAAGGTGAAAAGTGAAAGTGAAGTCGCTCAGTCGTGCCTGACTCTTTGTGACCGCGTGGACTGTAGCCTACCAGGCTCCTCCATCCATGGGATTTTCCAGGCAAGAATACTGGAGTGGGTTGCCATTTCCTTCTCCAGTAGATCTTCCTGACCCAGGGATTGAACTCAGGTCTCCCTCATTGTAGGCAGCCGCTTTACCGTCTGAGCCACCAGAGAAGCCAACATTTAGAAATTCTCAGCAGTTGCTGCGGAGACCTCCCTGGGTGTGTGCTCAGCTGCTCAGTTGTGTCCAACTCTGCGACCTCATGGATCGTAGCCTGCCAGGCTTCTCTGTCCATGGAATTTTTCAGGCGGGTATACTGGAGTGGGTTGCCATTTCCTACTCGAGGGGATCTTCCCGACCCAGGAATTAAACCCACATCTCTTGCATTGTCAAGCAGATTTTTTACCACTGAGCCAACTGGGAAGCCCCAGAGACTTCCTGAGCTATACCAGAAAGGTAAGTCATACATGAGCTATTCTTGAACTGGGAAACAAGGGGTAGATGTTTTATCCCTGTTTTCAAGCATCCCTTCATTTGAGGACCTGAGCTTCTGACATATCTACTCCCAACCCAACTTCTACCCCCATCATTCTTCCCTATTTCTTTAACCACTTCTACTGTGAGATACAGATTTTACATCCAGTCACTGCTGAGAACTTTTACCAACTCACCACTTATCCCAAAACCTTCTCACACTTGGGACAACCGAAAGCCTCTCTCCTTCCTGTTTCTTTAAAATTCATCAGAAAGAATCCTCCCAAATCGTTATCTGTTCACCAATTCCACCTTATTTTTGGCAGGTGGCAGTAAAATTTCATTTATTTTTCTCTTGCTGGCCACTTTCTATTAAAGTAAGATCAACTTCAAAGTAAAAGCAAAGGCTAAATGTCACTAATGATTTGAATGATAACCCTTGTCTTAGAGGAGCCCTTAATAGAACAAGAGTATTTCAGGGTTTGGTCAGTTGTAACTGTGATATTTCTTCCGGACATATGAGAGAGCCAGAGTGGGCAGGAGCCTATAGGTGTTCCATACAATAAGGGAAGACTGAAGAGATGATCCTCAAATTGTTGTTGTTTAATCTCTAAGTCTTGTCTGACTCTCTTGCGACCCCATGGACTGTAGTCTGCCAGGCTCCTCTGTCCATGGGATTTCCCAGGCAAGAATGCTAGAGTGGGTTGCCATTCCCTTCCCAGGGGATCATCCCAACCCAGGGATCGAACCCATGTCTCTTGCATTGGTGGGAGGATTCTTTACCACTAAGCCTCCTGGGAAGCCCTGATCCTCAAATAACGAAGTCATAACAGTCAAAATCCAAAACCCCAGGTCAACAGCCTCTATGCAAGAATTTTATTGAATGTCAACTGTGTATTCTAGTGAACTGGGGCAAAGGGAACAGACAAAGAGGGAAAAGATCCTGGGATTAATCTCTGTGACTCACAATCAAAACTAAAATTTTTTTCTTAAGATGAAATGAAGAAAAGAGAGGAGAGTGGTTTGGAAGCTGTTTACTGCAGCAGCACCCCAAAATTTTTAGCCAACATAACCAAAGTCTGTACTGGAAAAAAAAACTGTGGATCTCAGTTTTCTGTTCTGGTGCAATTGACGATGTAGTTAAAGGAAAGATAAACCTAATATCATGAAGCCTAAGTTGATAAAGTGGATGAAATCTGAACACCAAGTAGTGAGAAATGAGACAGAGAACAATGCGTGGTTATCACACAATAATAAAAACATATTTTCTGAGAACTCAGTGATGGCCAGTTACTGTTTTAAATGCTTCATGTGTATTGCCTTAATTAATCCTCACAACATGCTCTCCTGCATCATGTTTGACTGAGCCACTCTGTTCCCTGAATGTTCTTCTCTCTCAGTTTTGTAGACTTCTGACCAATTCATCCTTCCAAACTCATCTCAAACATCACTTCCTTTTCTAACCTCCCTAATCAGACAAACGCCTCCTATTATAAGCTTTCAGAGCTTTGGAGTCCTCATCTTCATACTTTGTAAAACAGGTGTGATTTAATGTTTCATAAAAAGAGCAGAGACTTAAGATAAGCAAAACAGCTAGCCTGTTGTGGATGAGAGAAGTGAACAAAAATATATGGGTAAAGGGATATACATGACACCACGCTATCAACAGGATGTGGGGCCCAGAAATGCAGCAACACTGTCATCACAGTCTTGCTGACTTCCCCAGTTGCCCATCCCACTTCCCCGGTCCTGGGAGACACTCTCCCTGGCCTGACTGTGGCATGGCTGTCAGGCTCCTCTGCTATGTGGCCCTTTACCTGTTGGGTGCAGGTAAGTCATAGACACAGAATTCTCTAAAATCAAAAAGGAACTTTTTTCTCTGTGCTAGGTTTGCTTCCGGCTTCAGCATTAAGGTGCATCTTGGACTCTGTTACCAATTTTTGTCTTTTTCTCTCAGGCTTCATGGATGCTGATGTTTACCAGACCCCAAGACACTGTGTGATAGGGACAGGAAAGAAGATTACTCTAGAATGTTCTCAAACTATGGGCCATGACAATATGTACTGGTATCAGCAAGACCCAGGAATGGAACTGCAGCTGATCCATTATTCATACGGGGTTAATACCACGGAGAAAGGAGAGCACTCTTCTAGGTCGACTGTCTCCAGAATAAGCAAAGAGAGTTTTCCCTTGACGCTAGAGACCGCCAGCTCCTCACAGACATCTAGCTACTTCTGTGCCAGCAGTGACTACACAGCACGACACAGGCCCTCACAGACTGCACAAAAAGGTTGTCACAAGAGTGAAGAAGTCCCACCTGCTTAAACCTCACCTCAAACTACAGAAGCTACTGCAAATCTCCCAGACACCTTGGACCTGAGGGGCCAGTGTGGCCCGAGCAACAATCTGGCCAGAAAGCGATCCCTGGGTCACTGTCTCCCAAGCTGGGGAATGGCCCAGTGAGTCAGGGCTGACTTCTCCCTTGCCTCTGACTACACTGCCCAGTGAGACGTGAGTAAACTGTCTCCCTCAAGATAAGTGGGATATTAACTTGATAGTTGCCTGATAGACACCTGCAGGGGAGCCTTTGCTAGCTAAGAGACAGGAAACGTGTCCTTTGGCTTCTTCCACAGACTCTCTCTCTCTGGCTAACGGTCCCTTCCTCACATTAGACTTGTTTCTCCACACACAGCGACTCAAAGTCCTTTCCTTCCCCCACCTCAGTCCCCCTTCTCACAACTTCAGGTCTCCTTCTATGATTTTGAGCTTGAAATAATAGAAGGATCCGAATTGATTATTTCCACTGCTCTGTGTGCTGAGTTGCTCAGTCATAGCCAGAGCTTTGTGGCCCCGTGGACTGTAGCCCGACAAGCCCCTCTGTCCATGCGGTTTTCCAGGCAAGAATACTGGAGTGGGTTGCCATTTCCTCCTCCATGGGATCTTCCCAACCCAGGGATCGAACCCAGGTCTCCAGCATCTCTTGCACTGGCAGGAGGATTCTTTACCACTGAGCCACCTGGGAAGCCTACCTCTACCTCTAATTTAATGGAATTTTAACAAAATCTACATGAGGCATAAGGAATGGAAATGGTACCTACAAAGAAAACCCACCAACCTCTTCTCTTTATTCACCCCTGGATTTCTTCAGCGACCGCCCTGACCACTGGGAAGCCACTTCACAGGTCAATGCTTCTTCTTACTTGGATGCAACAAATCCAATCGATGTTGATTTTTATCCACATGGCACCAGACGTGGGACCTTGAATAAATTTGTTGTTACTCAGGCAGTGGACAAAAATGCAGTTGTCAGTGACAGATAAATGAAATCATCACATTCTATCAAGTCTAAAAGGTTTTTCACCCCTTTTTGAAGCAGTGGGGGAGGAGGGTGTGGCCTCTGGCCAGGAAGCAGATGAAATGTGTTGGTTTCAGAGACTAACTTCATCCCAGGGGCAAACAGCATTCCTCATTTGTTGCTACCATGTGCCACAGGCTCCTCTGCTGTGTTGTCCTTTTGCTTCTCAGAGTAGGTGAGTCCTGATCACAGGTGAGGAACCGCGGTCACTGGCTTCCCAGGCTCCAGCTACAAAATGTCTTCTCAGGACCGTAGCACTGGGCTCCCCTCCCCAGCCTGTCCTTATGTCATCCCTGCTTTATCTCCCACAGGCCTTAAAGATGCTGCAGTCACACAGTTCCCAAGGCGCAGGATCTTGGAGACTGAAAAGGAATTCACTCTACAGTGTTCTCAGAAAATGAATCATTATGTAATGTACTGGTATCGCCAAGATCCGGGATTTGGACTTCGGCTGATCTATTACTCAACTGACCTCAACACCTTTAAGAAAGGAGATGTCCCTGAGGGGTATCACGTCTCTCGAAATGAGTTGGAACGTTTCTCCCTGACCCTGAAGTCTGCCAGCCCCAACCACACATCTGTATACTTCTGTGCCAGCTCTGAATCCACAGCGTGGCACGGCTGCTTCCTCTCTGCACAAAAAGAGAGCAGATCGAGGTCCTCAAGATTCCTGACCCCAACTAGAAGTTTTTCAAGAGCCTGCACCTAAGCCCTGCCCTGACCTTACTATTCTTTACTCCCCTCTTCCCATTCCTGTCCCTCTAACTCCATCCCTATTGTAATCAAAACCTTTGCTTCTGCTTGATATTCCACTTGACTACAGGCTCTTAACCCAATGTGAATATTTTCTAAAATAGACTTCAATTTTCAGATTCAGATGTAAGAAAATTTTGATGAAATTGAATTCTGTTCAATTGAGGAAAAAGAGCCCTCAGATCTGCAAAGATCTTCAAACATTCTTCAGTGAATCTCTCAATGAGTTATCGTGTTGTCTAGGAAAATAGGTAGGGGATTGAGATGACCTCAGACTTGGAAGGGCTTCCCAGGTGGCTCAGTGGGTAAAGAAACCGGCTGCAATACAGGAGACGCAGGCAGATGTGAGTTCGATCCCTGGGTCAGAAAGATCCCCTGGAGCAGGGCATAGCAACCCACTCCAGTATTCTTCTTGCCTGGGAAATCCCATGGGCAGAGGAGCCTGGTGGGCTACGCCCCCTGGGGTCGCAAAGAGTCAGACATGGCTGATGGGACTGAGCACGCGTGCATACCCAGACATGGAATGGCCTGAGTATAAGTAGGAGGATCCAGAGGGTAGTGAAAAGTTTTCAGACAATGTGTGGATTTAGGACCACCCAGAGAGAGGAAAAATTTACTTTGTATGTGAGGGGAAGGAGTAGGAAGTGAAAAATAACATGAAATATGTTTGTCTTCAGGGATTATTAAGGAGCAGAACTTTAAGTTTACTGTGTAGTTCCCCAAAGAAGCATGTTTTGTGATAAGCAACTGTCCATACCCTAGTCCTTGGAACCTGTGAATATGTTACCTTACAAGAATAAAGAGAATTGGATTTGTAGATGCAGCTAAATTTGCTAATCAGTTGACCTCAAGATAGAGAGTCACCTGAATCATCCTGTGGACCCAATTAGACACATAGGCCCTTAAGAGCCCCTGGCGTCCCTGTACTTCGAGGAAGGTTCCATCTCCTGTTACTGGCTTTGAAGATGGAAGAAGGGGTCCAAGGAACGTGGGTGGTCTCTAGGAATTGAAAAAGACAAGGGAACAGATTCTCCCTTAGAGCTCCAGGAAAGGCACAAAGCCCTGCATACTTTGATTTCAACCTAATGAGACCCATATCAAACTTCTAACCTATGGTAAGATAGTTAATTTGTGTTCTTTTAAGCCACTGAGATTTTTGTAACAGTGAAGAGCAAAACCTGACTCCACGTTGGGTCTCCTTCTTTGACTTAAACCTTTGTTTTTTGTTGCTCTTATTATAATCAGACATACTGGCCTGACTCTGGGAACCCTGCCCTTTTGCCTGAATGTTAAACAAGTGGCTTCATTCAGCTCACTGAACAAAGAGACAATCTGATTCTGCCCACAGGGCTTCCCAGTGGCACTAGTGGTAAAGAACCTGCCTGCCAATGCGGGAGACATACAGAGACGCCGGTTCAATCCTTGGTTGGCAAGATCCCCTGGAATAGGAAACGGCAAACCATTTCAGTATTCTTGCCTGGAGAATTCCATGGACAGAGGAGCGTGGAGGGCTACAGACCATAGGGTGGCAAAGAGTCAACACTACTGAAGTGACTTAGCATGCAGCACCTGTGAATGGCTACAGGAAAGCAGAAATTAAGACATTCCCCCCCGCCCCATGCTGGCCAAGCCAGGCAAAACTAATGACCTTTTTACTTTACTTCCTCCCCTTCTCCCCTTCTCTGTTCTGTAAAAGAAACTGCCATCCAAACCCTGATAATATGATTTTGGGGGGACATTTAGTCTGCCATCTTCTTGGTCTGCTGGCTTTCCAAATAAAGTCTCTATTCCTTACCTCAACACCTCGTCTCCCGATGTATTGGCAGATCCTGTGGTGAGCAGAGTGGGCTTGGATTTGGTAAACACTTGTTATAGCAGGAATAGAAAGCTAAAACAGAGCCCTACTGCCAAGCAGCTGCAAGAAGAGGGCTGATGAAGAAAGCTACTCTGCGAGCAGTCTAAGAGGCAAAGGGCTAAGGATGGGAGTTTGAATCAGATGATGCACTTTTAAAGGTGGATACTACCAATTTCTGCCCTTGACATACTCCATTTCTGCTAATGCCTCATCTCCGCAGGTGCAGGAATAGAAAGTTTCAGCAGGGAGCCCCACAGTCATTGCTAGCCTCAGGGAGGCACTGTTTTCCTGGGAAGAATTCCTTCCTTTGATCTGACGGTCTCTGCTAGGTAGCGCAGAGCCACCAGGGTGCTACTGTCAAGGAAGGCAAGGAGGTGTGACACATGAAGTCACCCTCCAAACAGCAGGAGATTGGAATATGCCCTTGTTACTGAGCATATCAGAAGTCCATTCACCTTTCAGCTTCATTCCATTGTAAAGTGACCACACAGACACACTCGTATACACAGGGGGAAAGAGAGAGGGAGATGGAAACTGAGAGAGAGAGAGAGAAAGGGCAAAAGAAAAGAAAGGATCAATCTCCCCTTTGTGAAATGAAAAATATCTCCTGCCATATCCATGAGCAAGAAATGTCAGAGCCATCAGCGATTTCTGGACTCAATAAGTGAATTAGTTCACTTCAGTCACTCAGTCGTGTCTGACTCTTTTCGACCCCATGGACTGCAGCATGCCAGGCTTTTCTGTCCATCACCATCTCCTGGAGCTTGCTCAAACTCATGTCCATCGAGTCAGTGATGCCATCCCACCATCTCATCCTCTGTCGTCCCCTTCTCCTCCTGCCTTCAATCTTTCCCAACATCAGGGTCTTTTCAAATGAGTCAGTTCTTTGAATCAGGTGGCCAAAATACTGGAGTTTCAGCTTTAGCATCAGTTCTTCCAGTGAATATTCAGGACTGATTTCCTTTAAGATGGACTGGTTGGATCTCCATGCTGTCCAAGGCTGTTGGTGGTGTTGGAGAAGACTCTTGAGAGTCCCTTGGACTGCAAGGAGATAAAACCAGTTCATCCTAAAGGAAATCAGTCCTGAATATTCATTGGAAGGACTGATGTTGAAGCTGAAACTCCAATACTTTGGCCACCTGATGTGAAGAGCTGACTCATTTGAAAAGACCTTGATGTTGAGAAAGATTGAAGGCAGCAGGAAAAGGGGACCACAGAGGATGAGATGGTTGAATGGCATCACCAACTCGATAGGCATGAGTTTGAGCAATCTCCAGAAGTTGGTGATGGACAGGGAAGCCTGGCATGCTGCGGTCCATGGGGTCGCAAAAAGTTGGACACGACTGAACTGAACTGAACTGAGCTGATGGTAGCTCTGTTTTCAGTTTTTAAGGAACCTCCACAACATTCTCCATAGTGGTTGAACCAATTTACATCCTCACCAACAGTGTATAAGAGTTCCCTTTTCTCCACAGCCTCTCCAGCATTTATTGTTTATAGAGATTTTGTTAATGGTCATTCTGACTGATGAGGTGATACTTCATTGTAGTTTCAATTTGCATTTCTCTAATAATTAGCAATGTTGAACATCTTTTCATGTGCTTGTTGGCATTCTAAATGTCTATTTCGGTCTTCTACCTATTTTTTGATTGAGTTGCTTGTTTTTCTGACACTAAGTTGTATATGCTATTTGTATACTTTGGAAATCAACCCCTTTCAGTGGCATTGTTTGCAAATATTTTATACCAGCACATAAGTTGTCTTTTTGTTTTGTTTACATTTTCCTTGCTTTTCCTGTCCTAATTGTTTTACCACATCGTGCCACATATTTTTAGTGTTGGTGATTGTATTTGTTTTCTGTTGCTTCTATAGCAAGTTACCATGCACTCAATGGCTTAAAACAACACAGAATTTATTATCTTACAGTTCTGGAGGTCAGAAGTCCAATTCGGGTCTCACTCAGAATCATTCTATTGGCTAAACTCCATTCCTTTCTGAAGACTCTCCTTTCCTATGGCTCCCTTCCTCCAGTCTGACTCTTCTTCCAGATGCACGTCTTCCTCTAATCACGGCCGGGAAAGGTGCTCTGCTCTTAAGGACCCATGTGATTCAGTTGTGCCCATCTGGATAATCCAGGGTACTGTCCATAGCTCAGGGCCAGCTGATTAGCAACCTTAATTGCTTCCACAACTTTAATTCCCTTTTGAATCTAAACATTCACCGATTATAGGGATTAGGACTTGAACATTTTTAAGGAGCCATTACTCTGCCTACTGCAGTGTTATTTCACTGCTGCTGCTGCTGCTAAGTTGCTTCAGTTGTGTCTGACTCTTTGCAACTCCATAGACAGCAGCCCACCAGGCTCCTCTGTCCACAGGATTCTCCAGGCAAGAATACTGGAGTGGGTTGCCATTTCCTTCTCCAGTTATTCCACTAGAGGGCACTAATATGTTCCTTAATAGAAACTGCTGTCTAGTCAAGGCTATGGTTTATCCAGTAGTCATGTATGGATATGAGAGTTGTACTATAAAGAAGGGTAAGCGCCCAAGAATTGGTGCTTTTGAACTGTGGTGCTGGAGAAGACGCTTGAGAGTCCCTTGGACAGCAAGGAGATCCAACCAATCCATCCTAAAGGAAATCAACCCTGAATATTCATTGGAAGGACTGATGTTAAAACTGAAACTCCAATACTTTGGCCACCTGATGCAAAGAACTGACTTGTTGGAAAAGACCTTGATGCTGGGAAAGATTGAAGGTGGGAGGAGGAGGGGATGACAGAGGATGAGATGGTTGGATGACATCACTGACTCACTGGGCATGAGTTTGAGTTAACTCCAGAAGTTGATGATGGACAGAGAGGCCTGATGTGCTGCAGTCCATGGGGCTGCAAAGAGTCAGATACAACTGAGCGACTGAACTGAACTAATAGAAACTTAGATTTCAGGTGCTGACAAAAGGTTTGATAAAATTGAATACAATAAAATTGGTGATGGACAGGGAAGCCTGGCGTGCTGCCGCCCATGGGGTCACAAAGGGTCAGACACAACTTAGTGACTGAACTGAACTGAAAATTGAATACTGTAACACAAATTAAAAGAAAACTCAAGTAAGATCATGTATAAAATAAAGAGCTAATGAAAACACACTGTATAGCACAGGAAACTCTACTTAATGCACCGTGGTGACCCACATGTGGAGGAAGTCCGAAAGGACGGGGACGTATGTATATATGTGGCTGATTCACTTTGCTGCACAACAGAAACTAACACAACATTTTGCAGCAACTATACTCCAATAAAAATTTATTTAAAAAATAAAACTCTATACAAATATCTCTCACTAGGTTTTTGAAGGTTAATCATATAATATAGGAAAACATACAAGATAGAGTGACTTCCTCAGAATCAAAACTAGCTTAAGTAGAAGTAAAACAGGATTTGAAGGGTGGTGAAAATTCTGTAGTCTGTTTCTATACTCAGGACCATCAAGAGGTAGAAAAAACAAAAACAAAAACAAAAACAATGCTGTGTATTTAAAGGGACAAATGTGTCCTACTTGCAGGGATTTTAAAGAGATATTTCCTCAGTTGGGTAGACGCAAGCATGATTATTATTGTCAAGAGATCGTCAGCCAGGAGGAGGATGAGAGATGCAGCAGAGTTTACTAAGCAGAGCCTCCGAGGGGTGGCCGAGTGCAGTTACTGAAGAGGCTCAGGGAAAGACAGAAGGAGATGGACAGTGCTGAGTAAAAGGTGTTACATTAAAGTGCAAAAGATGGAGGGGCCATTTTGGAGCTCCTGGACATCTCGAGGATTCTGTTTTCTTCTCACTCACTTTGTTAGGGACACAGGAGCCTGGCCCATATTGGGGAAGTGGAGTTCCCAAAACTCTTGAGTGTGCTGGCCTTGGGAAGAAGGGATCAGAGGGAACTTCTGAGAAGGAAGGGTGAGGAAGTACATATGGGGGACTCATGTCAACACCATCACTTCAGTGTCCTGCTTGATGTTGAGAAAGAAGCAACCAGAGCAGCTTCACAGTCAATAGGACAGGGATGGGGGAAGAAGCATGTGTCTGAGGAGAGTGAATTAGCTCATGGCTTGGTAGGAACATAGAAGCAGCTGCCTCCTAAATATTGGGTTAATCTAATACAGGAAGTGCTTGGGATAAACTATAAATCTTTGTACTGTAATTGTCCACCTGTATGGTGTTGAAAGTACCATGGAATTTGGAAAATCCAATGGATAAAAATATAAATACATAGTGAGTTTGTCTTTGTGAATGTAGACAAGCTGAAAGATTTGGAAAGATGCAATTTGGAATGATAAGGTTTACTGAGTAATACAAAATTATTTACTTGAGGCAGGTTCATGAGAATTAAAACTACTTTTTCCCCCCTTTGAGAACACTTGTACCCATAGCTGGGATGTGAAGGACTTCCTAGGACTGAAGTATAGTCAGTTTTGCTCCCCACCATCTTTTCCAAAAAGAAATTGCATAGGGCTGGTGGTCCAGGGGTTAAGAATTCACCTTGCAATGCAGGGGACACCAGTTCGATCCCTTGTCTGGGAAGATCCCACGTGGCGTGGGGCAATTAAGCCCATGGACCACAACTACTGAAGCCTGGGCCCCTAGAGCCCATGCTCCACAACAAGCGAAGGCACCACAATGAGAAGCCTGAGCACTGCAACAATGACCCTGTGCAGCCAAAAATAAATAAGTATGTTTTTAAAGGATGGCATAGAAATATAAAAGGAAAGAAGACTCCTCCTTACAGCAGAGTTAATGTCATACAGCAGCCGCATCTCCCTTATTCATAAGGAATAGGGACTGTTGGCCCTGAACTCACTCCACCATGAAGGGGACTGGGGGCAAGAATGCCATCTCTGAAGTTTGAGATGAGGACCCATTTCTTGCCTGGAGATGACCGTGATTCAGCAAAGCTCTAGCTGTGGCTGAAGCAATTAGGAGGATGGGGCAGTGTCTTTCCTTCTCCTCCTCCTGCCCAAGAATACTTTGGTTCCAGCAAAGCTCAAGAAAACCTCAAAGGTGTTCAATGCGGGGAAATATTCTTAGCAATCCCAAGTCACCCCAATGCAGGAAGGACGTTGTGTCCTGGAAAAGGAGCGATATGTGAGTGGCTGGAGGAGATAAGAAGATGCTATGACATCCCAGCTATAGGCAGAGCTCCCCGTGACTGCGACCCAGAGCAGACAGCACAGCCTGGCTACAGTGCAATATCCAGCAACAGAACCCGCCCAGGTGGAGCCCCATTTGGAGACCACAAGCCAGGAAAGCCACACCCCACAAGCAGCAAAGAATCTGAACTGGCTGGTAAAAGGAAGAGGTTATTGAGGAAGGCAGATCTCTTCTCTGCCTTTCACAGCTCCTATAAGAGGAGAGAAAAGAGGAGAAGGAAGAAGGATCCATCTAACACCAGCCTTGAGAAAAGGAGCTACTTACACTGTTGCTGTTGTTCAGTCACTCAGTCGTGTCTGAATCTTTGTGACCACATGGACTGCAGCACACCAGGCTTCCCTGTCCTTCACCATCTCCCGGAGTTTGCCCCAACTCATGTCCACTGAGTCAATGATGCCAACCTACACTGGCTACTACTGAATTTAATCTGCTAACGAGAAAAGAGCCCTGAGTCTAGGATCTTGAACTGAATACAGATTGATAAAATAACCCATGAAGTGGATTTGGCTAAGGTTTTACACAGGAGACACTTTCAAAAGGTCGTGGCTAAAAAATACACCAGTGGATAGTCAAAGATAGGAATAATATTGGAATTTTTTCCTACAGAGTAGAAATGAGAACTTCTGAGGTAGAAAAACTATTGTTTTGATGATAGTGGAAGTTTCATGTTCTCACATTTCTAAGTGATGGTCAAATATGTTATACCAATTTTCATGATAAAAGATAGAAAAATACAGAAATATTTTTCAACTTTGACAAGAGTGTGTGAATAAGAAGATGCCAAATGTATAGAAGCCAGCAGTCTCAGAGGAGGGCAAGGAAAATGCCAGTGACTGCAAGACTTGCCAGCCCACATTGGCCAGGACTGATCACCTGTGTTACCCTTCAGCCCTCTAAGGAAATGGGAGTGGCTACTCGCCTGAAAATGAAGGTCAAGTAGCTACAGAGAGACATCACAGAAACCAACCAGGGCCCTCAGAGCAGGCAGAGCCTGAGGGACGCTGCCATGGGCCCCCAGCTCCTGGGCTGTGTCCTGTTTTGTCTCCTGGGAGCAGGTGAGTCCCAGAACCCATGGGCAAGCCATGGCCGTAGCTTGCTGGTTTTATCTCAAGTCCTTCTCTGAAGGTTGCAGCACCAGGTGCCTCCTCAGCTTTCTCTTGCCCTACCTCCTTCCTCCACAGGCCCCCTGGAAGCCGATGTGACCCAGAGCCCAAGACACCGCATCACAGGGACCAGAAAGAGGGTGACATTGACTTGTTCTCAGAATATGAACCACAATGCGATGTACTGGTATCGACAAGACCCGGGGCTGGGTCCAAAGCTGATCTACTTTTCAAGGAATGTTAGGTTAGTTGAAAAGGGAGATATCCCTGATGGATACACTGCCTCTTGAGAAAAGAAACCAAACTTCCCCCTGACCTTGGAGTTGGCCAGCACCAACCAGACCTCCTTGTACCTCTGTGCCAGCAGTGAATCCACAGCGTGACACAGCTGGCTGCTCTCTGCACAAAAAGGGCAGCCACAAAAGAGAGGAGGCTCCTCCCTTGGGAGGCCCCACCCAGGCAAGAGGACAAACTTCCCCACCATCAGAGACCCCAGGAGTCCTCCCCTGCCTCCCCAGCTTTGGGGAATCTGAGCAAGGCAGCCCCTCAGCAGCATGTCCTCCTCTTACTTCTGGTACCCACGAGCTTTTCAAAGTGCAGGCAGGACACGCCCGCTGTGTGAAGTCTAGCACCAAGGGTAAAGAACTTCTCTCCTAGAAAAGGAATTTTATGCATACTGCAATCCTTCCTCCTTGCTGAGCTTCACTGTAGCCCAAACTGAAGATATCATTTTCAGCCCAATCACTCAACAAAATTTCAATCCCACCTTCCAGGTCCTATTCCTGGAGGTTTTGACACTTGGCGAGAATAGCACATCTGAGCTGTTAACTAAATCTAATATATCTCTCATTTTCCTCATCTCTGCAAGTGGTCTGCCATCCAGCCAAACACACAAGCCAGAGAGGTAGGAGTCATCCTCACCATCTCAGACATACTCTCCCTCCACACTTAATCCACCACAATTGCCTGTACACTTCTCAGTATTAAATTCCTTGCAAATTTTACTAATTTTTCTAATCTCATTGATAACACTGTGATCTGATATGTGGCCTCCCACCACCTTCCAATGTGCTCCCTGCCCCCATCCACAAACCACTCTGGAGCCTAAACCCATCAGTGTCCTTCATTTACTTAAAGTCACAAGTTTATGGTAGTTCAAAAGCTTCTCAACACCCTCCAAGATGCAGTCTTTGCACCTGTCTACCTTCCTAATTGGGCTTCCCAGGTAGCACTTGTGGTTAAAAAAAAAAAAACAAACCCACCTGCCAATGCAGGAGACATAAGAGATGCAGGTTTGATCCCGGGGTTGGGAAGATTCCCTGGAGGAAGGCATGGCAACCCACTCCAGTATTTTTGCCCGGGGAATCCCATGGTCAGAGGAGCCTGGTGGGCTATAGTCCATAGGGTCTCAAAGAGTTGGACATGACTGAAGTGACTTAGCACGCATGCATGCATGCACTTTCCTAACTGGAGAAAGAAATGGCAACCTGCTCCAGTATTCTTGCCTGGGAAACCCCACGGACAGAGGAGCCTGGCAGACTACCGTTCATGGGGTCGCAAGAGTTAAACATGACTGAGGGACTAAACCACCATCTTCCTAAGAGGAATGTCCTTCTGTTACCACACCTGCTTTCCATTCAAGGAGACAGAGTCCTCCTCCCTCAGGTCCCCAAATACGTCCTATGCTGACTCACTCTTGGATCTTCGCCAGTAATGTTCACTCTCCCAGAGCCCTCTTCCTCTCCTTCTCTACCTGGACACCTAGCTGACAATTTCTCTGCATACCAATTCAGAAGTCTTTTCCTCCAGGAAGATTTCCTCCAATCCCTGATGGGATTATTTCCTCTGCTATGTGCTCTAGTGAAGTGAAGTTGCTCAGTCATGTCCGACTCTTTGCGGCCCCATGGACTGTAGCCTACTAGGCTCCTCTGTCCATGGGATTTTCCAGGCAAGGGTACTGTAGTGGGTTGGCATTTCCTTCTCCAGAGGATCTTCCCAATCCAGGGATCGAACCCAGGTCTCCTGCATTGCAGGCAGACACTTCACAGTCTGAGCCACTAGGGAAGTGCTCTAAAGACAGCCTAAACTGTTGTTCTCAGGGCAATTAACACACTCCATTGTTTGCTATTTAAAATTTACATGAATAAAGGCAAAGTCAATGAGAGCAGGGACTGTGCCTATACTGGCTACTCTTTTCCCCGTACTTACCATAGTGCCTGAAAAGAGTACTGTTATATGCATAAAGGAATTGGTCTTCTCTTCAATCATCTTCCCAATACCTCTCTGACTTGTCCAGGATCTAAGTCCCCTGCAAAGTCCTCTCCCACACCTACCTTGCGGAATGCCAGGGGTTTCCACCTGGGTACATAAACAAGATAAATCATGTCCTCTAGTAGTTTTATTCTTCCTCTATTCCAGCCCTGTTTACTCTGTGCTATATGTCACTCGACATGAATTTTGCCTCTCTTGGGTACCACTGTATCCGTTGGGTTCTTTTCTGTTGAGCCCTAAAATACCTGTCAGCCACTGCAGATGCTTCAGCTTTGCAGCTCAATACAGCAGACCCTATTATTGCTCCCAGTGGGTTCCATCATCAAGCCCAGGTAGAGTTTCCTGCCAAGTGGCACCTCTATCGATAAAATACAAGAGAAAACCTTTGGCTCAACCTTTTCTTTGTCGGTGCTGAAGGGGCAAGACTACAGATCTGTGTCTTGATCTCCAACGTCTTACTGAGATTTTAACGCAAAGTTTCATTCAATTACATACATTCCAACCATCAAAATAATAATTTTAACTTGAAGCAAGGGAAGGCACAGGACCTCATCCAAGACACAAATTCAGGCAGTAAAACCCAGCTGAGCTTAGAATCTGCTCATCTTTTCAAGAACTATGGCTATATTACTGGGTAAGTTTATCCTGCCAGGCTCTATGCCTACCCTTACTTCAAGGTGACTTCTCTCCTGGGACTACCACATGCTGTCATACACAGAGACTTCCAGGGGACCATTCTCTCCTTTTTGCAAGACTTACCCAGCTATTGCTGAACTACAAAAATTGTTGCTCTTTAGGTCCAAGCTGGATTATTCCTTTTATTATGACTGTGCTGTGTTCAGCCATGTCTGTAGTACACCAGGCAAGAATACTGGAGTGGCTTGCCATGTTCTTCTCCAGGGGATCTTCCTCACCCAGGGACTGAACCCCCCCGTCTCCTGCATTGGCAGGCTAATTCTTTATCACTGGCACCACCTGGGAAGCCTCACTTTTATTATATTCTCAATATAAATAGAATTATACTAATTAAATCAAAGATGTCAGTGGAGACTGACACCCAAAGACTGCTTCCTGTGAAATAGAGTCTATATCCAATAACTTATTCTTAGTTCCTGGAAGTCATCACAAGTGAACCCCATCTGTGAGAGACTCTGAGACAATGATGCCGACAGACCCCTTTGCACTTATATAGAATCCACAAACCCAGTCCCTCCATTATATCAGAGCCTGGAGCTGGCATACTATTATTCTTGACTTGCTGCTGCTGCTGCTGCTAAGTCGCTTCAGTCGTGTCCGACTCTGTGCGACCCCATACACAGAAGCCCACCAGGCTCCGCCGTCCCTGGTATTCTCCAGGCAAGAACACTGAAGTGAATTGCCATTTTCTTCTCCAATGCATGAAAGTGAAAAGTGAAAGTGAAGTTGCTCAGTTTTGTGTCCGACTCTTAGCGACCCCAAGAACTGTAGCCTACCAGGCTCCTCCATGGGATTTTCCAAGCAAGAGTACTGGAGTAGGGTGCCATTGCCTTCTCTGATTCTTGACTTAGACCTGCCTTAAGGCACCAATTTTCTCTTTGTTCCTAGGACCAGGAGAGTTCTGATTTCAACTGTTCCTTAAAGGAATTCAGTCTTGGTCTTTTTTATGGAATCTTTTTCTGGTGCCTAACTTCTACCTCAAATAATTGCTCACATACTAAAGAAATATATACAAAATTGGGTGGATTTTTAGAGCTAAAACATGCTATGGTCTGGATGTTTATGTTTCCCCCTCTACCCTGACTTTATGTTGAAATTCTAGTTGCAAATGTGATGGTATTGGGGGTGGGGCCTTTGGGAGATGATTGCTGTGTGTTTAGTCGCTCAGTCGTGTCTTACTCTTTGCAACCCTATGGACTGTAGCCTGCCAGGCTCCTCTGTCTGTAGGGATTCTCCAGGCAAGAATATTGGAGTGAGTTGCCATCCCCTTCTCCAGGGGATCTCCTCAATCCAAGGATTGAGCCCAGGTCTTCTGCATTGCAGGTGGATTCTTTACCATCTGAGCCACCAGGGAAGCTCAGTGAGATGATTAGGTCAAAAGAATGCAGTCCTCACGGATGGAATTAATGCCCTTATAAAAGAAACCCCAATCAGCTCCCTAGCCCACCCCCCTCCACCAAGTGAGGTTATAAGAAGTCTGCAACCAGAAAGGAGCACTCACTGATAATGCGAGCACCCTGATCTCAGACTTCCAACCTCCAGAACTGTGGGAAATCATTTCTGGTGTTTATAAGCTACCCAGTCTGAAGTGCTGTTAAAGCAGCCACACTAAGGCCAAATACTGCTCATGATTTGTTTTAATCTCAATTTTTGGTTCACTCACCGTCAGTGTCCTTGGTAGACTACTATTTCTGTATTCTTCCATTAAATCGATTTTTTCCAATATTCCATTCTTTTTCTCTCTTCTCCTTACTTTATGCACTTTCTCAGAACAACATCTTTCAAGTTCATCACTTTAATGAAACTCTCTATTCTAACAATTATCAGATTCAGTACTCTAGCCAGTTACTTAATTTGAGCTTCAGCCCAACTTATGCAACTTTCTACATGGTAATGTCACTTGAAATCTCCATTGGTACTTCAGACTCAATTCGCCATGTTCTACAAACTTAATCTTTCTGCCAGTCTTGATGAAAACTAATTCATTCAGTCTTGAGTAATCAAGGAGTTTTGAAGAGCAGTCAGAGAGCACAATCTTGTAGCAATCCTTAAGAACTTGTTCCTGCATATAATTGAGTTTTGATGTGCTTCATATTCGAGAAGAAAACAAAATGTAATTAAAAGTAAATATACTCTAATTGCAAGCAAAAATAAAAAAGAGGAATATACACATAGAATGACACAGAATTATTAATACATGGACACACACACACAGACATACACACATACATGAAATGTTAGATTTTCCCTAGCCATCCAGAATCCAAGTCTCTCTACTTTCAGGTGGAGAAGCCACAACTTCCCAGTTTCTTTCTTTGGGACTGACGGCACATTCCTTGAGTATAAGAGGCAGACATGAGATATGTTCTTAGGAACATATGTACAAAAAGTGAAAAGAAATTTATAAGAATAAAAGATGAAAGTATTAAGTAGAAAGCATATTGCAGCCCTGAGTTAAGCTAGGAGAGGGCTTCCTTGGTGGCTTGGTGGTAAAGAGTCCGCCTGCTAATGCAGAAGATGCAGGTTTGATCCCTGGGCTGGGAAGATTACCTAGAGAAGGATACGGCAACCCACTCCAGTATTCTTGCCTGGAAAATCCCATGGATAGGGGAGCCTGGGCAGACAACAGTCCATGCAGTCACAAAGAGCTGGACATGACTTAGTGACTCAACGACAATGATGAAGCTAGGAAAACAAAGGCATCTCAGTGTTTAGACTAAATAAAGGGCAATTAAAAAGACCGCACAATGATTGTGCAGCAAAATAGATGGCAGAATGGTGATATAGATCTGAAGAAAGAATTCAAGAGAAAAGAGGTGTGGATTTTACAGTCATTTCCCTTCTTCTGCATCATAGTCCTCAATAACAATTGACTTCATCATCAAACTAGGGGCTCAGGGCGAGGAGAACTTAGTGATTCCTCACTAGGGGGAATCAGTGACGTTGGGAACCTTTGTAACTGGAGCTTCAGTGGGATGAATATAAACTTACAGATTTAGATAAATTGATCAAAGTAATTTTGAGGAGAAGTTTAGAGAGACACTAAGAATGATGAAGAATCCTTCTAAGGATCCAGACTATGGTAATAGTGAGAAAGTTCAATTATATACTAGTGAAAAATTGTGATGCTGAAATAATAATGTGTGTAGAAATTTAAGAAGTTTATGAAGAGACAAAAGATAAGAATACACCACTATAACCTGTGGAGACAGAAGACACTAGCTGCTTTTTATTCTGAGTTGACCAGTTGTAGATAAATATCACATTTGATGCTATGCAGAAAATGAGCATGCCTTCTGGTCTTTAGAAGGGGGTTCTGAGCATGGGCAACTAGCAGACAACATATCATAGACTGACTCCCTGGTAGCCAAGTCTCATTTCACAAACTCCAGAGTTAACACAGACATCTCATCATGAGCTCACCTTCCATGAACACTGGGGCTTTTCGGATGCGTAGCCGTTTGTCTCCTTGGATTAGGTGGTTCATGGGCACAGGTAGAATGCTCTTGAGCTTGGTTTGCCAAACTCCTACATTAAGCCTGTCTCTGGTGGTGGTACATCGACTCTATTGAGCTCTCTCCCCAGACACCATCTTTCTTTATCTACCATGTCCAGGGTGCTGATGCCATTAAAGTTCCAGTTTATCAGGTTTCAGGGTCAGGAAAGAACGTGACTCTGTGGTGTAACCAAAATATGGACTGTGACCCACATGTGATGATCCAGACAAGAGCCAGGAAAAGGGCTGTGTGTGTGTGAAAGTCGCTCAGTCATGTCCAGCTCTTTGCAACCCCATGGACTGTAGCCCGCCAGGCTCTTCTGTCCATGGGGTTCTCCAGGCAAGAATACTGGAGTGGATTGTCATTTCCTCCTCCAGGGGATCTTCCTGACCCAGGGATCGAACCCATGTTTCTTGTCTCTTAGGTCTCCTGCATTGGCAGGTGGGTTCTTTACCACTCGCGTCACCTGAGAATAGGGCTACAGCTAATATATTGCTCATACGGTGCCAGGAGTACCAACGATGGGAGTCTCTGGGAGATTTGTGCCTTTTAAAATAAGGCTGAGCGTTTCTCACAAACTGTAGATGTCCAGCCCCTCTCAGACACCTCTGCCAGTGGTTACCCCACCACCCTGCACAGCCACTTCCTCTCTGCACAGAAAGGAGGTCGCAGGAGAGAGGTGACTCCGCCTTCCTGGGTCCTGCCCTTATGAGGGACGCTCCCACCCACAGAAGCCTCTCTCAACCCTCTAGCTGGGCGATATTTGGTGTTCCAGGGCCCCAGTCAGTATGAGTCCCTCCTCAGGTCATATAAAGGACGACATCTGTGGGTGAGCTGTCACTGTGCTCTTTTCAACTTTCTTCTCTTCTGCTGTTTCAGTAGGCCCCCTCCACACTGACCCTTTAACAGGAGTCACTGACATCACTCCATCTTCCCTCACACCACCTGCTACAGGGCACATCTTTCTACCTGACATGCACTGTCTTCAAGGACTCTCCCCAAGGTCCCCTAGGCCAGTCCAGTCCATTGCATTTCCCTGTCTCCCACCACCCTCTCCCCACAACAGCATGGAGTGTCCAGTTCTACTCCATCACAAACTGCCTTTCCAACTGCAGGTCCCGGCCCCTGGATTTCACTTCCTTGGGGCTCATCACTTTATTCAGAGTTATTTTATATTTGCTTTTCACCACCTGTCTACCAAGACAACCTCAAATTGCCCCTGACCTTTCTTCTGCTAGGTCCACCTGCAAACTCCTGCTCTGCTCTGGATCTCATGATGGCTTCCCAGGTTCCTCCAGTCTCTGGCCTTTTACTGAACACAATACGCCTTTTACACATCTTAGTTTTGCAATAGTCCTGGTGAAGTAAGTTTTTGTTTGATATAAATCTCCCCGTTTTATGTGATGTACAGATGATGAATTGAAAGGAAGCTCTGTGAGGCATGGAGCATGCCTGTGGTCTATGACTGTATTCCCAGTATCTGGCATATCGCAAGGGTTCAATAAATATCAGTGCAAGGATTCTAAGATGACTTCCAGCATTCTAATCAGAATATATGCTTATCTCTCTTTCCAGCTTTGTTGTTGTTTAAACAGTCAGTCATATCCAACTCTTGCCACCCCATGGGCTGTAGCCCACCAGGCTCCTCTGTCCATGGGATTTCCCAGGCAAGAATACTGGAGCGGGTTTCCATTTCCTTCACCAGGGCTCTTTCCAGCAAAGAGCCCCTTTTATAAGCAGCTTAGGTAACAAAACTGATGAGAAAGATTTCTAAGGGATGTTTTTCACTTGATGATGTTATTATTGAGCAAAGACGCTGCCCGTTTCTGCTCTAGACTCATCTATTTCTGTAAAACCCTCACCACCGCAGGTTCAGGCACAGCATTTTCTGGTCATGGACTCCACAATCGTCTCCAGCCCCAGAGAACAGGCATGGTGACTGGGGGGTAGGAGGGGAGTTCACCAGGGAGAGGACTTGCCATGAGCTGCTGGGGTCACTGGGCTCAGAGCAGGCATGTGCACCCCCTGCCCCCAAACTGCTGCTGTGGGGACAGGAAGGAGATTGAGACAGAGGGACTCTATGGAAGAAATCTTTTCCTGAGTAGCTCTTGGTTTGGAATTTCTCTCCTTTACAACAAATAACAAAAAGGCCCAGAACCCTTTGCCTTCTGCCATAGTATGGCTAGTCTATTTGTCTGCCAGAGAAATAATATGTTAGCAGGCTCCTCCCTACTCCCCTACATAACAATGTTTTCTCTTTAACTGTCATATAATAATCACTAATAATCAACATATTCTTGATTTGGTCCTTAGATTTATTAATAAATCAGCAATTGCAAAATAAGACTGTATTAATGCCTTTCACTAATATTAATATATATGAATATGTATTAATTAATGCACATGTATAATGAATGCATATCCATGTTTTCATTAATATTAATGCATATAATATTCAAGGACTTAAAATCTTATTCAGATTCAATAAAATATCTCACGTATGAACCAAAATTTGTATTTGTCAAACAGAAATCTTATACTTCACAGTAAATATTGTTTCAATGGTTAAAATTTTAAACATAAATAATCTGAAACTGCTCATAGATTATGACCAAAGTGACTCAAGTTCTGTTTCTTCATCTTGACAAACATGATGCTTTTTTTAATCTGATGCTTAAGTTAGAACTGGAGGGGCTGGGGCAGAAACTGTGCCTGAAGGGAGCATGAATGATTCCAAACTTCAAGGAACTTAACCCTTGAAACACTACTTGTAAGTGAGCCCAAGCGTGACTGGGAAAATTGTTTGACTGACAATTCTCCAAATCAACTTCTGTGGAAAAACAGTGCTTACTAAGAGATAAATTATATATGTGCACACATACACACATGTGCATATATGCACACGTGCAAACACATATATTGTGTGTTTATTAAAAATGTATATGAACATAGAAATAATTTATAACTTAGATCAATGAAAAATTTTTTGGAAGGAGTTTGTTTTTATTAATAAAGGAAAATTCTTTTATTTACTCTATGTGCCACAACAGAATTTTAATCTTAGCCTAATACCTTTCATCTAGACTTGTCAGATTAGGAGGAATCTGTGTGAGACATCTGTATGCCCTCCCCATCCCAGGATGGTGCTCACTTTCACCCCAGCAATGAAGATCCAATAACTTGTATGCGGTGTTTCTGCCCAGAGATGCCTGTTAAAGACAGCATCTCAGATCTTTCAGGCAGCTGGAATCGTGGACTGAATTGTGTCCTCTCAAAATTCAAATGCTGGGGCTTCCCTGGTGGTCCAGTTGTTAGGAATCCACTTGTCAATGCAGGAAACACAGGTTCTATCCCTGGTCTGGGAAGATCCCACGTGCCACAGAGCAGCTAAGCCCATGCACCACAACAACTGAGCCTGGGCTCTAGAGCCCGTGATCCACAACTACTGAGCTCACACCCCACAGCTACTGAAGTCCATGTGCCCAGGAGCAAGAGAAGCCACCGCAATGAGAAACCCACGCACCGCAACTAGAGAGTAGCCCCCACTTGCTGCAGCTAGAGAAAGTACACGAGCAGCAATGAAGACCCAGTGCAGCCAAAAATAAATTAATTAATTAATTTAAAAAAAAGTTCATTTGATGAAGTCCTGACCCTCAGTACCTCAGAACGTGACTCTATTTGGAGAGAAGGTCTTTAAAGCAGTACTGCTGCTGCTGCTGCTGCTGCTAAGTCGCTCCAGTCGTGTCCGGCTCTGTGCGACCCCATAGACGGCAGCCCACCAGGCTCCGCCGTCCCTGGGATTCTCCAGGCAAGAACACTGGAGTGGGTTGCCATTTCCTTCTCCAGTGCCCCAGGGGTACAGTGTCTCCAGAAAGAAAAAGAAGAGCTTCCCTCTGACCCTGGAGTCTGCCACCACCAACCAGACATCTGTGTACCTCTGCGCCAGCAGTGAATCCACAGAGCGGCACGGCCACATCCTCTCTGCACAAAAAGGGCAGAGGCAGGAGGCGGGGCGGGGGAGACCCTGAGTCAGGGCCCAAGTTATGCCGCTCCTACGGCACATGCGTGCCCATTAGAAGAAAGGCAGACAGTAGGGCGGGACCAAGCCCACAGCCACACTTCTTGGCCAGGGCAGCACAGGCTAGTTTTTAAGCCCCACTCACCTCCCTTTTCCAAGTCAGGGGCCATTCCGAAGTGGACCTGCCCAATCTTCTAATGCTGTTCCCAGGCTAAAGTCATGAAACTCGACCCACACCGGGAGGAGGACTCCTCTCTCAGATTCACACTAGGGAACTCCTCCCCTACCATTTTTTTTTTTTTTGATTAATGTATTAGTCTTTGAAATTCTATTTAAACTGTCAGGGTCTCAGGTTATAAAAAGCAGTGATATACTTTTTTAAACATCTATTTAGAATTTTTATAAAGGCAAATTAGAGCTTCGTTGTTGATGTGTTTTGCTCATTCATATCTGACTCTTTGAGACCCGCCGGGACTGTAGCCTGCCAGGCTTTTCTATCCGTGGAATTTACCAGGCAAGAATGCTGCACACAGCAATGAAGACCCAGCACAGACAAATATAAAAAATAAATAAAATGTTTAAAAATTATATTTTAACATTTTTAACAATTTTTTATTGGAGTATAGCTGTTTATGCCCTGCTGCTGCTGCTGCTAAGACGCTTCAGTCGTGTCTGAGTCAGTCGTGTCCGACTCAGTCGTGTCCGACTCTGTGCGACCCCACAGACGGCAGCCCACCAGGCTCCCCCGTCCCCGGCATTGGTTAAATCTTTTTTTCCCTTTCCTTTCCTATCCTCTTCCTCTTACTATACATTTGCTACCCTTCTCAGTATCTTTGCACTTTTTAAAAATATTTTTAAAATTTTTATTTGTTTATTTATTCTGTTTTTGTTTTAAATTTATTTTTGGCTGTCCTGGGTCTTCATTGCTGTGCAGGCATTTTCTCGTTGCCGCAAGCCGAGGCTACTCTTCGTTGCCATGTTCAGGCTTCTCCTAGTGGTGGCTTCTCTTGTTTCAGACCTCGGGCTCTAAGCACATGGGCTTCAGTAGTGGCACGCACGAGCCCTAGAACACGGCTCATAAGTAGTGGCACACAGGCTTAGTTGCCCTGAGACTTGAGGGATCTTTCCAGACCAAGGATCCAAACTGTGTCCCCTGCATCAGCAGGAGAACTCTTAATCAGTGGACCACCAGGGAAGACCTGAGTATCTTTACTCTCCATTGAGGACAGTCACACATTGTCAACCCTTCCTTGAGATAAACTATATCAACCATGTGCTGATTCCAGAGAATGTTTGGGGAATCCAAATTCTGTTCATTCAGCCTATAAAGAAAAACTGAGAAAAAGGAATCTTTCTCCACATTCTCTGAATGGTCAGTAATGACTGAAAAATTCTGAGAAAAGGAATAAGCTAGGATGCAAGAGGTGGTAAGAATATGGTTGTATCTGAGGTCGCAGTAGGGCTCCCTCACTTTCTCCCTCACCTCCAGGAAGAAGAGAGTTACTCCTAGAAGCTGACCTAGAAGAATGAGAACAGCTTTTCCCAAATGCCCTGCAACCTCTCATAGCATCTCATCGACCTGAGTCATGTCTCATGTTCCTTCCTGAGCCAATTACAATCAGGTTATGATGGTTTTGATTTACTGAAATGCATCCAGGTCTATTCATGGAACAGGAAACAAGGTCAGAATTGCCTAATTTAATAGGCAATTAATAGGAGAGAGATAGATAACTAATCAAACTTATTAGCATTCTCGTAGGAAGGAGACGGAGGAGATTTGTATTGTGTGGGTGACTAACAATCACGAGGGCTTCCCTGGTGGCTCAAACAGTAAAGAATCTGCCTGCAATGCAGGAGACCCAGGTTCAGTCCCTGGGTCAGGAAGATCCCCTGGAGAAGGGAATGGCAACCCACTCCAGTATTCTTGCCTGGGAAATCCCATGGACAGAGGAGCCTGGCGGGCTACAGTCCATGGGGTAGCAGAGAGTTGGATACAGCTGAACAACTAACACACACACTCGCACATAACAATCATGAGTGCCGTCCCCCACGTATTTCTGTTTTCCCCCCTTCCTGACACATGATGGGATTGTACTTTCTGGCTTCTGGAGGTTGGGGGTGGGGCAGGGCATGAGACTTGTTGCCGAAAATGAGCAATAAGTACAAGTGACATGTTACTACCAGGCCAGAAAGTTTTAGCATCCAGTGCAAGATATCCAGACCTCTCTTTAGTTCTGCCTGAGAGATGAACGAGTTCTGGAGATGGTGGGTTCAGAGGGGCCATTGCCTTGCAGTCTCTGAGGCAGCTGAAGTCAAGGACTCAGACCCTTGGGCCCTTGGGCTGCCCTCTGGAAATGACACATACACACTATTGGCGCTGTGTATAAAAGAGATAACCAATGAGAACCTGCTCTATATAGCACAGGGAACTCTACTTAACTGCACTGTGGCAACCTGAGTGGGAAGAAAGTCCAAAGGGAGGGGATATGTACACTTATAGCTGATTCATTTTGCTATACAGTAGAAACTAACACTACATTGTAAAGCAACTATACTCCAATAAAAAACAATTAAATTTTTTTTAAATTCTTTTTCAGGACTTCCCTGGTATTTCAATGGCTAAGACTCCACATTCCCAAGGCAGGGAGCTGGAGATCAACCTCTGGTCAGGGAAATAGAGCCTGCATCTAAGAGTTTGAATGCTGCAACCAAGGTTGAAGATCTCATGGATTTCAACTAAGACTTGGAGCAGCCAAATAAATAATAAATACGTTTTAAAAAAAATATATACTTTTCATAGTATTTGCATCCTTGGCCCTGGAACTGCATTCCTAGGTCTCTTTAGTTGAGGCCTTGGGCTTTGAGTGGAGGGTTTTCTCAGCCCCTCTGTCGAGGCCTCCTCCTAGGAGAAGGAGGGGGAATCCAGGGACACTTTCCCCTCTAATTCAACTCCAGGTGCTTCTAGATCCTAGTTCCCTCTCACAACCTCCTCCCCACCTCAGGGTCCAAAGAGTGTTGTGTCTGGAGCTCTCTTAACGGAGGGAAGACCCCCACTCCTGCGCTGATCCACCTGACCCTTGAGCAGTGCCTCGTTACATCTGGGAAATGGAACAGGAAGTCAGGGCTTTCTTCCATTTTAGACTCTTGCTTATGCTTTCACGGTAAATCATTAGGCAATTGTCTGAAGAATTTAGGATTGCTAAAACAGAAAAAGACTGGATTATTTTGGAAGAAAGTTTGATTTATTTGACCAACAGATTTTAATGTATTTAATGTTTCATGTCAAGAAAAAATTGGATTATTGTATACCTTTTACCTGGTAGCTCAGCTGGTAAAGAATCTGCCTGCATTGCAGGAGACTCCAGTTCAATTCCTGGGTCAAGAAGATCCACTGGAAAAGGGCTAGGCTACCCACTCCAGTATTCTTGGGCTTCCCTGGTGGCTCAGATGGTCAAGAATCTGCCTGCAATGCGAGAAACCTGGGTTCAATGCCTAGGTTGGGAAGATCCCCTGGAGAAGGGAAAGGCTACACTCTCCTGTATTCTGGTCTGGAGAATTCCATGGACTCTATAGTCCATGGGGTCGCAAAGAGTCAAACACAACGGAGTGACTTTCACTTCAGGTACCTTTTACCAGGGTGCTACCTGGTGGGGTTTATTTGGAACTACTGTTTCTAGCATCTGCCATAGATGTAGAGGCAACACACAGACATACACATCACATAGAAAAGGGTTACTCGAATATTGTTATCCCTAACATACCACATTTCCTCCTTTTTAATGTAAATTGTTTTTCACAGTTTTACTTTTCTAAAATATTGGCAAATCCCATAATCAATGTTTATTACTAATATAGTAGAATTAACCACCACCCAAAAACAACAAAAGTTATTTTAAAGTACATCTTACAATAGATGGTATCTCAGAATCAAAGAAATAAGTTAGTTTTGCAGGAATATCTTTCTAGAGATCCCTCATTTCCTTTAGGGTATTAGGCCTATAGTTGTCAGTCACCCACCAGCTTCTACTCTACTAAGGCCCAAGCAACTGTGAACGTGAGGCAACCTCTCATGGTACCTATGTTAGCATTTGAGCTTTGGTATCACATACACATGGATCTGTGTCCTGCTTCTGCTGTTTACTCACAAACTATGTGAACTTGATTAGGTTACATAAAAATCTTTGGAATGAGATGTTTGGATGGCATCACCGACTCAATGGACATGAGTTTGAGCAAGCTCTGGGAGATGGTGAAGGACAGGGAAGCCTGGAATGCTGCAGTCCATGGGTTTGCAAGGAGTTGGTCACATCTGAGGGACTGAACTGAACTAAATCTATAAACTTTCCTAATCTGTAAAATATGGGATATAGTTGCCTAAGTAGCCTAATTTACAGATAGTCTGAAATGACACGTGTAAAACAGAGTAAGTGTTCAAAAAGACTGGCTTAGCTTTTACACAAGTGTTAAGCTGTTTCAGGAAGTTGCATGGTAGAGGAAACAATTGGATGATGAAAATGGACCATAGCACTCTGGCCAAATTTTACAGACAGAGATCTGTCTTATAGTCCATAATGAGCTATATTATAATAGCAGAAAAGTGAAAGTGAAAGTCGCTCAGTCGTGTCCCACTCTTTGTGACCCCGTGGACTGTATCCATGGAATTCTCCAGCCCAGAATACTCTAGTGGGTAGCCTTTTCCTTTTCTAGGGGATCTTCCCAACCCAGGGATCAAACCCAGGTCTCCTGCAAAGAGCCATGAAGTAAAGAGGAACAAAACAGTTATGACTGAGATGACCAAAATGAGGAGGAGATGTGAGAGACAATAGAGGTACAGTGCATTTAAGTTGTGAATTAATAAATGAGGGAGGTGAGAAGAAAAGAGATAATGAAGATGAACTGCTGAGCCTAGACAACAAGACAAGTGGGGATACATTTATTAAGAGGAATGAATTCAGGAATAGGAGTCAGTTTACCAGAGTAGGTATCAGGGAAAGTTTGGAATACCCAAAATACTCAGCCAACGGTTGCAATTCTGAGTTATGTCACCCTAATATTCTAAAATCTTACCTGTGGTTATCTGAGGTCAATACTGCATCCCATTCTTGCTTTATACCAAGGAGTGAAATATGAGTGGTGCTCAACAATGATGGATTGGGAGTGGTCAAGGGTGGTGAGAAGACCACAGTTGTAGGCTGGGAGCCTAGTGAATCAAGATCCATCCCAAGTGAAGAGCCACACAGCTCCACTAGGGGGCAGATGAATTGTCTCCATGTTCTGCAAAAACTAGGCTTCCTGCGACAGGCAAGGAACAGAGCCAGTAGGGAAGAGCTACATGGTGGTGAAGGAAGAAGAACTTGAATTTGACGTGTCAGTGCCTTTTCTCTGAGGAGTGGCGAAGCCGTCACCAAAAGATGTTGACTCTTCTGCTATTTCTCCTGGGACTGGGTACGGCCTTATCCTGGGGGAAATTTGGGGTGAATACGCATGCTGAGGTGTAGAGGGTCAGCGGATGGGAGAGATGTGTGATTCAGTTCAGTTCAGTTCAGCTGTTCAGTCGTGTCCGACTCTTTGCGGCCCCATGAATCGCAGCACGCCAGGCCTCCCTGTCCATCACCAACTCCTGGAGTCTACCTAAACTCATGTCCATCGAGTCGGTGATGCCATCCAGCCATCTCATCCTCTGTCGTCCCCTTCTCCTCCTGCCTCCAATTCTTCCCAGCATCAGGGTCTTTTCCAATGAGTCAGCTCCTCACATGAGGTGGCCAAAGTATTGGAGTTTCAGCCTAGGGAATCCTAAAGCAGTAACAGCTGGAAGAACAAAACCCGAGTGGAGGCAGTGCTATAGGGCTGATTGGGAGCCAAGGTAATACTGGAGCAAATAGTAAGAGACCCTCCTGCCTGGGGACAGACTTGTCAGCTCTCACGGGTGTTTCTGTCTCTCTGGATCTAGGTCCTGTGTCTGGTGCTCTCCTCTCTCAAAAGCCAAGCAGGGCCATCCGTCAACGCGGGACCTCCGTGACGATTGAGTGTCAGGTCGATAGCGAGCCCAACTTCATGTACTGGTACCGTCAGCTTCCAGGACAGAGCTTGGTGCTGATGGCTACTGCCAATCAAGGTTCCAAGGCTACTTACAACAGTGGGTTTACTGAGGACAAGTTTCCCATTAGCCGCCCAAACCTGGCGTTCTCAACTCTGACTGTGAGCAACGTGAGCTCCAAAGACAGCAGCTCTTACTTCTGCAGTTCTGGAGACACAGTGCTGGGCACAGATCAAGGGTCTCAGCAAGAACCCCTCTCCCTCCCACCCAGCTCCCAGCCAGGTGAGCCTGAGAACCCTGGGAGGCAGGCTGGAGGGGGGAAACCACAGAGGCAGCTGCCTGTGTGCTGGTGGGCAGGGGTGGGTGTGAATGGGTCGGCTGGGGATGAGGAAGGAACTGGGGGATCAGCTGGAGGACTTCATCCACAGACAGGAAGGGTGACTACTGGAGGCTGAGGATAAAATTTCTCCCAGAGGAGTGTTTAGAAATAGTAAAGACAATCAGATACAGTTTGCCTTCAAGTGGCAGAGTCAAAAATACCCTTTAAGTATTTTATCTCTGAGCTATATTTAGCCTGTTCTCTATTAATATAGTTCAGAATGCACTATACGTCATATTTATATCATACTGGTCCATTACATTGATGGCATTATGCTGATTGTTCTTGGCGAATGGAAACTATAAAGCACTCTAGATATCTTGGTATGACATATGGATGGCAGACCAATGAAAATCTGCAAAAATTCAGGGATCTTCCCACTTGGTGAGCTTCTGAGTAGTCCAGAGGTGTGAGATATGCTGGAATGTCCTCCAAAGTGAGAAACGAGCCATCTCCAGACATGGAGAAAGAGGCACAATGCCTCGTGGGACTCATGGATTTTGGAGTTAACATATACTCCTCCTGGGTATGCTACTCTGGCCCACTTACTATGCAATCCGTAAGGCTGGGCCCGTGCAAAGCAGAGTTCAATAGCAGAATGAGGCTATGATTGGAGCTTCTCAGCCACCAGGGTCATAAACCAAGCAGGCTCCGTTGTTCTTGAAGTGCCTGTGGCAGATAGCAATGCTCTGTAGAGCTCCTGACATTCCCCAGTGAGAATCACAAGGCAGATACAAAGAGCTCTGTGTCATGCTATATTCCTTTCTACCTGCCAATGACTATTCTTCTTTTAAAAAGCTGCTCTTGGCTCTTTACTAAATGCCTATCGTGGCATTCAGAAAAGGACGTCAGCAGACCTGCAAAACTGTAAAGTTGAAGACACGCTGAGTATTCTGTTATGAAATGGAAAATGTATAATCAAGACCAAATTATAGCACATCTGGAAAGAGGCACAATTCAATTTCAAGAGCAAGTACCAGTTTCACGATACATACTCCTGTTGCACCCACACCTTACCCTCAGTCTACAGTTTTGTGGGAATTTCCCTGTTCCCTAGTTGAAAAGCTATGAGCCTATTTTCTGGGTAGGCTTGCACTTTATTCTGAAATCATCACTACATTTTAACACAAGTGTGGTTCTGAAAGGTGGTGATGAAGGAAAATCTTCTCAAGGTCCAAAACTTCAGTCCTGAAGGATAGATCTAGCTTCCTTTCAGTATCACCTAGACTCTAGCCATTCAGTCACATTTCCCCCATTAGATATTAAGAAGAGGTGGCAAGAATACACAGAAGAACTGTACAAAAAAGATCTTCACAACCCAGATAATCACGATGGTGTGATCACTCACCTAGAGCCAGACATCCTGGAATGTGAAGTCAAGTGGGCCTTAGAAAGCATCACTAGGAACAAAGCTAGTGGAGGTGATGGAATTCCAGTTGAGCTATTTCAAATCCTGAAAGATGATCCCATGAAAGTGCTGCACTAAATATGCCAGCAAATCTGGAAAACGCAGCAGTGGCCACAGGACTGGAAAAGGTCAGTTTTCATTCCAATCCCAAAGAAAGGAAATGCCAAAGAATGCTCAAACTACTGCACAATTGCACTCATCTCACACGCTAGTAAAGTAATGCTCAAAATTCTCCAAGCCAGGCTTCAGCAATACGTGAACCATGAACTTCCAGATGTTCAAACTGGTTTTAGAAAAGGCAGAGGAACCAGAGATTAAATTGCCAACATCCACTGGATCATCGAAAAAGCAAGAGAGTTCCAGAAAAACATCTATTTCTGCTTTATTGACTATGCCAAAGCCTTTGACTGTGTGGATCACAATAAACTGTAGAAAATTCTGAAAGAGATGGGAATACCGGACCATCTGACCTGTCTCTTGAGAAACCTGTACGCAGGCCAGGAAGCAACAGTGAGAACTGGACATGGAACAACAGACTGGTTCCAAATAGGAAAAGGAGCACGTCAAGGCTGAATATTGTCACCCTGCTTATTTAACTTATATGCAGAGTACATCATGAGAAAAGCTGGGCTGGAAGAAACACAAGCTGGAATCAAGATTGCTGGGAGAAATATCAATAACCTCAGATATGCAGATGACACCACCCTTATGACAGAAAGAGAAGAGGAACTAAAGAGCCTCTTGATGAAAGTGAAAGAAGAGAGTGAAAAAGTTGACTTAAAGCTCAACATTCAGAAAACTAAGATCATGGCATCTGATCCCATCACTTCACGGGAAATAGATGGGGAAACAGTGGAAACAGTGTCAGACTTTATTTTGGGGGGCTCCAAAATCACTGCTGTTGGTGATTGCAGCCATGAAATTAAAAGACGCTTACTCCTTGGAAGGAAAGTTATGACCAACCTAGATAGCATATTTAAAAGCAGAGACATTACTTTGCCAACAAAGGTCAGTCTAGTCAAGGCTATGGTTTTTCCAGTGGTCGTGTATGGATGTGAGAGTTGGACTATAAAGAAAGCTGAGCACCAAAGAATTGATGCTTTTGAACTGTGGTGTTGGAGAAGACTCTTGAGAGTCCCTTGGACTGCAAGGAGATCCAACCAGTCCATCCTAAAGGAGATCAGTCCTGGGTGTTCGTTGGAAGGACTGATGTTGAAGCTGAAGCTGCAATACTTTGGCCACCTGATGCGAAGAGCTGACTCATTTGAAAAGACCCTGATGCTCGGAAAGATTGAGGGCAGGAGGAGAGGGGGACGACAGAGGATGAGATGGCTGGATGGCATCACCAACTCGATGGACATGGGGTTTGGGTGGACTCTGGGAGTTGGTGATGGACAGGGAGGCCTGGCGTGCTGCGGTTCATAGGTCACAAAGAGTCGGACACAACTGAGCGACTGAACTGAACTGAAGACTAGAACCCAAAAGGCAGCCTCTAAGACAACTCTGAGGAGCTACTCCAGAGAAGCAGGGTTTTCAGCCCAGTTTTATATCTTGGCAGAACAAAGAACATTAAGCAAGTCAGGAATACATTCCCTCCAGGTTTGAAAAAATAGATCAGCAGAACTCAGTGAGTCAGTGTGGCTTTGGCCCCTGGGAAGAGAGTCTTGTCATCGAAGGAGCACCATCACGGGTGTCCCAGGAAGGGAGGCATTTTATGTTTTAACACAGACATCTTTTACTTCTGGTCAGTGTGCCCTTTTCTTTACTAGGTAAAGCAGATGTACAATGTAAGTTTGATAGGCCACAAATAGGCTGTTTTAGTTAGTATAACATTCAAGTTAACTCATGTATAAGCCAGAATGACTTCTCCATGACTCAAAATACGAAAAGTTTCTTCTGTCAACACCTTCCTTGATCATGGACTTCACAGCTCCCGAAACTGTGAGAAGATGGATTTCTGCAATTATTTTGTTCTGCCGGCCCTAGAAAACTAATACACTGAGTCAATAAATAGGATTCAGAAGAAAGAAAAATCCGCCAAGCTATGTGGACTGCCCTGGAGAAGAACTCTACAGAAAGCATCTGAGTTTAGGCAACGTGAGGCCATTAGAAATGAGCCAAGTCATTCTAACAGAGAGGGGGGACTCTTACCTTTCTATCTGAGCAGAATGGTGGCCAGAAACATGAGCCGGCCCCTTCGGCCCCCCACCTTCACCCCCCAGGCTGGGAAAAGAAACAGGTGTGACGTTTCTCATCCTCTAAAGCCAGGCTTCCTATGAAGACCCCACAACAAGGGGACAAAACGGAATAGCATATTTTATGGTATTTCTGCAAAAGAAGCCCCTATGATAGAGGCTCCACAACCTGGGTGAGCACAACCTGCCTTTGACGTGGCCCAGAGGGGCCCAAGGCCATGGCAAGGTGGGGCTGGGCGGGGGGGCAGATAAATTCAAGCTTCTTTCTCTGCCAGGGAAGCCAGCATCAGGAGGGATCCGGATGTAGTTTGTTCCCTGGCCTGGCCCCTGAGCTGCCATCTGCAGTGATTCCCACACTTCACAGCACTTTCCCTGTCCTCCGGCGGCCTTGAGGTCAGCTCTGCCATTTTTAGGTCTATGTTCTCAGTCAAGACGGAACCTTTCTGACGCCTAGTCTCAACCTCTACAACAGGAAATAATGTTGTTCTGCACACGTCATGATGAAAACGTGAAAAGGGAAGCTTGAAATTCAACACAAAGGAAAATCAGCAGGCCACCGCTGCTTGTGTGTGTGTGAAAGCTCTTTAAAAGCTGTTGGGCACTATACAAATACAGCAGTATTGCCACCTAGAGAGGAACCTGTCAGGGATTAGAGGGTGTGCAGCTCTGAGAAGTGGGTGTCCTGTCATGGAGAAGCTGGCTTCCAGCTGTTCCAGGTACCAGAGCAGAAGCCACCCTGTGGGTCCCTCTCCACCCAAGAGCCCGCCCTGCCATTTCTCCCAGTTCACTGTATTTCCATTTACTCTGTCCTTCCAGACTACTTCCTGTCTTGCCACCAGACTTCTGAGCTTTTCTGACTTTGTTCACCACCTTCAGAACATTCGCTCATTTTTACCTTTACTCTCATTTTACCGAGAGTACCTATATAGACTCTGCCCACTCCTGCCCATCAGGAACCCCGAGCTCAGAGGAGGTGAGCAGGAGAAGCCTCTTCATGGGAAGGCTTGTCGACCTGGCTCGCAAGGTTAGGTTCCAGCACAGACACTGGTTACATCTTTATACCCCTCTGGCCAAGTGGAGCCTCAGTAAATTACAAGATTGTGTCTTGATGGGCATGGCAGGTTGCAAATTGAGATCCTTTCCAGGAAGATTCACTCTGCACTGAGCCCAGCAAACGAGTCTCACTGCATCAAAAAAATAAATAAATAAATAAAATTCCAGAATCCCCCCACCTTCAACGTTGTTTTTAATCACTCAATTTCATGGACAGAGGAGCCTGGTGGGTTACAGTCTATGAGGCTGCAGCGGTGGATCGACTGAGCGCATGCGCACACGTTCTCAACCTTTATCGCGCGCCAATTTCTCTACCTACTGCTCATTCTCTGATAAGGACCGAGATTTACCATTGTTCAAACCTTTTTTCTAAAATCTGATCCGGAACATATAATTCTGGCTCAGGCTGTCAGCGCCTAGCAGGTGGGGGCAATTTTCATCACCGTTAGTGCAGTCTCCCAGGGTGAGCAGGAGGCTGCTTAAAGAGAACCCAAGGCTGTGTGAGCGATGAGAAAGACAAGCATCTAAGTGAGGAAGAGGAGGAATATGATACCGGTCTCTTGTTACTCCAGTGCAGCAGGTAAACACCTACTTAATCCTTGGCCTCTCCTCCCTCCAAATGCCTCCCCCTACCCCGTCCCTCAAGCCCTGGTAGGAAGGAGAGCCAGCTTGAAGGCCCAGACTCACAAGAAACTCTGCCTCTCACAAGAAACTCTGCCTCTCCCATCTCATCACTTCTTGGTATTGGGGTCCTGGTTCCCTAAGGCTTGGGCTTTGAGCTTCTGACCCTGTAGTTTAGACTTGACAAGGGTCTTTTTCTTTACAGGTATGACATAGTCAAGACTTCTTTCCTCTCCTGGGACTTCAGGATACCAAGCAGCTAAGTTTGCTACTAATATCAGCCCTTCCTTAAAGTAAGTTGAGTAAATCTCCATGAGGTCAGAGGATCCCCAGGGTCCCAGGTCATTCTGCCTTCCCTTCCTCCTCATCTCCATCATCCGCTCGGTTTAAGAAGACTCAGCTGTGGGAAGCGGGGTCTTGGCTTCCCCTGTGTTCCTTACCCCCAGAATATCCTCCTAAGAGTCAGCTAGTCTTCCTCTGTGTCCTTGGAAAGTAAGTTTCCTTATCACCAGGAAGTCATGAATCCACGGAGTGGCCAAACATAGCAGAACTGATGCAAGAGTCCAGGACAAGGGAAGCTGCAGGTGTGTTTGTCCTGGGAGGGGTGGTCCCCCTCCACCCCCTCCCTCTCCTCGGGAGGTATAAAGGCTCGCCACCAGCCACTCGAGCACACTTCTCCACCATGCATCCCCTGCTGATCCTTGCCTTTGTGGGAGCTGCTGGTGAGTCCCACTCATCGCTTCAGGTTCCACTAGCCCCTCTCCTGGCAGAGATGCACGCTTCACCATTCCTCCAGCCTCTCCCGTTCTACCTGTGTGTGTTCTCCCCTCCCTGGCCAGCACCCCTCCTTCCCACTCTGGGGCTCTCTTTACCCCCTCATTTCTCTCACCTTCTGCCGGGTTCCACTCCCATTCCTCTTGTCCATTCATTTTGGGGCTTTGTTGGGAGAGGCAAGAAAGGCAAAGCAGGTGGAGATGGTCTGTGAAATGAGCCAGCCCTTAAGGCTTGGCGGTGACAACTGTAGGTAACTCCACTCGAGCTGTTCCTAGCCTCGGATGCTCCTGGGGAGACAGAAGGTGACTCACAGCGGAGTCCTATTTATTGGCCTGGGGTGTGACCCATGTACTGATTTTTTAAGCTTCCTGAGTAGTTTTAAGATTCCTGGATGTATAGCCACAGCTGCGAATCACTGTTCTATTGGCCAATAACAGTAACCACCTTTATCCTGCGCCAAGGGCACCTGGGCTCCCTGCTCAGCTGTGAGCTATGGGAGGAGTTGGTACAGCAAAGCCAGAGCTTTGCAGCCACATCTCCCTAGCAAGGCCAACCCATCGTGACAAACGGGCTGAAACTGCAGCGGGGAGTAGACTGGTGATGAATAAAAGGGAGAGAAGCAGCCAGTGGGTGAGAGGACCGCATTCAGACCCTAGGAAGCTGAGTGCACCGTGAGGGGGGTTTACTGTCCTTGCCCTGGTGTCCCCGGTCTGAGCCGGAGCCCCTGCAGGGTCCCTAGCTCTGTGCCCTGCAGACACACAGCGACTCGGGAGAACTACCCCCTGTGAGACCAGCCACGGATGCTCCCTGGTGGGCTTCCTCCCCTCCCTGTGCTCAGTCAGGAATCCTGATTAGCAGAGTCCAGCCGCGGGGCTCGGGGCTCCACCCTCCTGCTGAATCAGCCTCTCCTCCCGTTTCCACTCAAGTGGCTTTCTCCTCGGACGATGATGACAAGATCGTTGGGGGCTACACCTGTGCGGAGAATTCCGTCCCTTACCAGGTGTCCCTGAACGCTGGCTACCACTTCTGCGGGGGCTCCCTCATCAGTGACCAGTGGGTGGTGTCCGCGGCTCACTGCTACCAATAGTAAGTGCTGGGCCCCTGATGACTAAGCCCTCTGCCCAGGGTCCTCTGGAAGAGCTGAGGTCCTTCCAGAGCTCAGTATGATGATGGGGAAGAGAAGAAGTGGGCAACAGTAGCTGACTCGGCAGGAGCTATGGGTGAAGAGGGACACCTGCCAGGCTCCTCTGTCCATGGGCTTCACCAGGCAAGAATACTGGAGTGAGTTGCCATGTCCTCCTCCAGGGGATCTTCCCGATCCAGGGATCAAACCCAGGGTGTTATGCATTGGCTGGCACGGGTTCTTTACCACTGGTGCCACCTGGAAAGTCCCATAAAAAGTAAGCACAGACTATTTTGAAGGTGGGAATAGCCAGTGGGAAAAGGGGGGAAAGACCTCATACAAATAACCTTTGCCAGTTGGCTACATGTTAAAACCTTGTAAGATATTTCTTTTTGTTTTAAAATAATAATAATATGATTCCTAGTTCCCATTTAATTCAGAATTTTTAGGACGAGTCTGAATATTGGTGAGTTTTCAACACTCTGCCTCTAGCAGTTCTATACTCCTGGGCAGAACTGAGAATCACTGCCAAAAGCAAGGGTTCTCCAACCTGAATGCACGTAATAATCACCTGGAGGGCCTGTTACAACACATGTTTCTGGGTCCCACTTCAAGGGTTTCTGATGCAGAAACCCTGATGCAAGGATCTGGGCAGAAGAGAGAATTTGAGTTGCTAACGTGTTCCCAGGTGCAGGTCCTGTGGTGCAGGTCCTGTGGCTGTTCTTTGAGAGGTGCTGTGTTAGATCACAGATGGCGCTAGTGGTAAAGAACCCACCTGCTGGTGCAGGAGACGTAAGAGACGCAGGTTCGATCCCTGGGTGGGGAAGATCTCCTGGAGGAGGGCATGGCAACCCACTCTAGTATTCTTGCCTGGAGAATCCCATGGACAGAGGAGCCTGAAGGGCTACAGTCCATGAGGTCACAAAGAGTTGGACACAAATGAAAGACTTAGGATGGACAGATGGACAGACAAATAAGATCACACAGGATGGTGGCCCTTACCAGATCAGGAAGGGAGGGAGTAAAAGTGATTGCATGTAGTTTGCAAGGTTGCAGAGGTTGAAGGATGTCTGGGGAACTTTAAATGGTTCATTTTCGCCCAGGGCACTGGGCACTGAATGCATGAGGGGTGTGGGAAAGGTGGCTGGAAAAGCAGATGGTCCCTAGCCAGATCCCTTCTCCACCACCAGGCCCCCTGCAGCACGGAGGTTGTTGGTCTCACACCTGCACTGACCTACCACACCTCTATGGCCTTTGACATTCCTGCACCCCCACCTGCAAGCAGGGAGAACCCGTGGGGGACGTGGGCCTGTGGACAAAAAGGCCTTAACTGTGCTTGCCCTCAACAGCCACATCCAGGTGAGGCTGGGAGAAAACGACATCAACGCCGTGGAGGGTGGGGAGCAGTTCATCGATGCGTCCAAGATCATCCGCCACCCCAAGTACAGCAGCTGGACTCTGGACAATGACATCCTGCTGATCAAACTCTCCACACCTGCGGTCATCAATGCCCGGGTGTCCACCTTGGCTCTGCCCAGTGCCTGTGCCTCCGCGGGCACCGAGTGCCTCATCTCCGGCTGGGGCAACACCCTGAGCAGTGGCGGTGAGTGGGACCCTCATGTCTTCACCCTCTGACCTACCCACACTGCCCAGAACCAAGCGTAACCTGAGCTGGGACCCCTTTGCTTCCAGTCTGCAAATTCCCATCAAGTACCTACTACACACACAGGACTTTGTGCTGGTTACCTGAGAGGTGCGAGTGTCCTAGGGTTGAGTCTGAGAATCAAAAGACAGGACAGATGTGGCCCCTGCTCTTAGCACCTGTAGAGAGGGGTCCACAGCAAGCCTGCCAGGAATTGAAACTCAGGGTTCCTTGGGGGCCTCTCCTGGCCGCCCTCAGGGTTCAGCCCTGGGTTACCATCCCCCTTCCCATCCTAACCCACATTTTCCTTTGCTTGATCTCTTTGCTTGATCTCGTCCTGTTCCTCAAAGTCAACTACCCGGACCTGCTGCAATGCCTGGAGGCCCCGCTGCTGAGTCACGCAGACTGTGAAGCCTCATACCCTGGACAGATCACTAACAACATGATCTGCGCTGGCTTCCTGGAGGGAGGCAAGGATTCCTGCCAGGTGAGACACCTGCCCAGACGTGGCAGCCTCCCTGGGAGTAGGATGTGAACACTCAGGGCCATGGGCTGATGGTCCCCTGGAGAAACGAGGGAGGCTCAGCTGTGGCCTTTCTTCACAGTGAGGAGGGTGTGGGGCCCAGAGCCAGTGGGAACAGGGTCTTGTGAGGTTCAGACTGTGTGTGGCTCCTGTTCCCTTTTCTTCTCTGTTTATAAAGCTTATCTCCTCACTTCCTCCCTAGGGTGACTCTGGTGGCCCTGTGGCTTGCAACGGACAGCTCCAGGGCATTGTGTCCTGGGGCTATGGCTGTGCCCAGAAGGGCAAGCCTGGGGTCTACACCAAGGTCTGCAACTACGTGGACTGGATTCAGGAGACCATTGCCGCCAACAGCTAAAGCCCTGCCCCTCTGCCATCACTATACTAATAAAGTGACTGTGCCCTACCTGCCCAGGTGTGCACCTTCTTCGTCAACCCCCACCCCTACTCTGGGAAACAAACCCACCTGAGGTCAGACAGGGTACTACCCCTTACAGATGTGCCCCACTTCCCAAATGTGTTCCAGGGCACACTGGTATAACAGCAAAGTGAAAGTCACCCAGTCGTGTCTGACTCTTTGTGATCCCGTGGACTGTAACCCACCAGGTTCCTCTGTCCATGGGATTTTCCAGGCAAGAATACTGGAGTGGGTAGCCATTTCCTTCTCCAGGAGATCTTCCCAACTCAGAAACTGGGTCTCCCCCATTGCAGGCAGATTCTTTACCATCTGAGCCCCCAGGGAAGCCCACATGTAAAGAGAAGGAATGCAGAGAATATCATCAGGGGGAGGGGTCCCTGGAGAAACTTCATTCCAGAAAGGCTGCATTGGCCTTGATTTGTCTCTGGGTCATGAGTGCGGGGCTGATGTGTGCACATGCATGCTAACACTTACACACATGTGTGGGGCATGGTCTGTAAGATCCCATACCTCCTCTCACTGGTCCCTACTCCTAGGGAAGCACCTGCCAATCACCTTGGCCTTTTCTGAGCCCCCTCCGTGTCCCCAGCATATGTTCCCTCCTGGAAGCGGGAGGCCCCGCTGGCCCCTGTTTTCCCAGGACCAGCTCACGTGTCTGAGGGAGATGGGAGACGAGAGCTCCCTGGGTCTCTCTCCCTCCCACTCCTGAGAAACCTGCCTTCTGTTCTTCCCACGTGATGATACGAACACCCTCCTGAGTCCTTGATAGGCACTTTCCACATTTAGTTCCCTCTACCTCTGCAGTGTTTATTATTCCGGAGATACAGACAAGGAAACAGAGGTTCAGACAAAGTTGTCAGTTCACCCACATGCCTCGTCCAGCAAATGACAGATCTGGAGTTGGGCTCTATTTGCCCAGCGCCCAAGCCCAACCCCTGCTTCCTCCACCCTACCTCACGGGCCCACCAGCTGCGGTCCTCAGCTCTGCTACTCAACATCTCTCCAGCTCATCCCCCGCAGAGCACTTCCTGAGAGGCACTCAGCTCCTTGCAGTCTTTTAAGCCTGTGCTCAGAGGGATCCCAGTGTGTTGTTTGCTTTCTGGTTAATACCTTTCCTGATGCCCCACAGCTTTCGAAGTAAAAGCCAAGCTCCTCATCACAGAGATGCATGGTTTTTCCTGCTCTGGCCCTGCCTGTGTTTCCAGGCTGGGTTTCCTCACCCCTCCCTTCCCCTGCAGTGCCCCAGCGCTCAGAAGTGCTGGGGGTTCTTCCAACATGCCATGCACCTCTGACCTCCAGCTCTGGACACTACTGGTCCATTTGACAAGATGTGCTGCCCACCCACCTCTTCACCCTCTTCAGAAAAGTCCTTGACTCTTCCTGCTCCCCATTCTCTTCCCCACACCCCTACACTGGCTCCAAGACCCTCTTACTCTGGTCTGAGTAAGGAGTCCTCATTCTCTTCTATGGTTACTTCCATCACAGTTCTGCTCATGCTGCTTACTGTGTATGGACTTGCCTACTGCGGCCTTCAACCCTGGGCTTCTTATAGAAGATGGCTTGTCTTACTCATCCTGGTATGTCTACTGATTAAACAATAGCTGAGACATAATAGGCAGCCAGGGGTTGAATGAATGAAGTATGAGCTAGAAGAGGAGGCAAATACTGAAGAAAAGGCCTTCCAGAAGAACAGTTCTCAAAGTGTGGTCCCTGGACCAGCAGGACCAGAATCGCCTGGGAATTTAGGAGAAACACAAATTCTTAGGCTCCACCCCAGACCTACTGAGTAGAAATTCTTAGACGGAGCCCAGCAGCTTGCTTTTAACAAGACTTCCAAGGCATCCTGATGGATGTCAGAGCTTGGGAACCAATGTGGTAGAGAGAGCCCTAGACCAGTACTGTCTGTGAAACAGCAGTCACCAACACCTTTAATAACTATATGCAGGCATATGACAAACCTTTTTGCATGTGTGCATGCTAACTCACTTCAGCTGTGTCCAACTCTTTTTGACCCCATGGACTATAGCCCGCCAGACTCCTCGGTCCATGGGATTCTCCAGGCAAGAATATTGGAGTGGGTTGCCATGCCCTCCTCCAGGAAATCTTCCCAACCCAGGGGTCAAACCCATGTCTCGTACGTCTCCTGCATTGGCAGGCAGGTTCTTTACCACTAGCACCACCCGGGAACCCAATAAACCTTTTGTTGTTCACTCGCTCAGTTGTGTCCAGCACTTTACAACCCCATGGACTGTAGGCTGCCAGTCTGTTCTGTCCATGGGTTTCTCCAGGCAAGAATACTGGAATGGATTGCCATGCCCTCCTCCAGGGGATCTTCCCAACCCAGGGATCGAACCCAAGTCTCTTATGTCTCTTGAATTGGCAGGCGGGTTCTCTACCACTAGCGCCACCTGGGAAGCCCAATAAACCTTTAGGTGTATTATTTATGTCTCACAAGAACTCCATAAGGTAGGTCTTATTTTATCATCATCATTCCCATTGTACAGTTAAGGAATGTTAGTGTTAGTTGCTCAGTTGTGTCCGACTCTTTGTGACCCCATAAACTGTAGCCTTCCAGGCTCCTCTGTCCATGGAATTCTCCAGGCAGGAATACTGGAGTGGGTAGCTATTCCCTTCTCAAGAGGATCTTCCTTACTCAGGCAACCCGCGTCTCCTGCATTGCAAGCAGTTAAGGAGACTGGAGCTTTTTAAAAATCCAGTAACTTGCCCAAGGTTTGAAGCAGAGGGCGTGGGAGGGAGCCCTCAGTCTGGGTACTGGAGGTGAGATTGCCTGAGTAGGGCCCCAGGGCTCAGGAGCAACGCCTATGAGAGTCCCGCATCTTAAATAAGGAGACCGGAGTGCTAATTCCAGCCCTTTCTCCTTGTCTCCGGCCACTTTGGGGGACTTTTTAGCCTCTTCAGACTTCAGTTACATCTGGGAAATCAGTTTGGGTTAAAATGGATCAATTCATGTGCTTAAAAGGTTTAAAAAATTACACATAGATATTATTTGCTAGTCTCCTCCCTACATCCCAACACCCACCTTGAGAAAGGCACACAGGTAACCGGCAAGCTTTCCCTTGGGTCCCCTGAGCACTATGACATTCTTTTTGCCCCCTCAAGTGGCCACGCTGAGTGCGGCCGGTTAAGTCGAACAAAAAAATGAGGAAAGGCTGCCCCCTGCTGTCGAAGATGAAGAAAGGCCTCATGTGGCACGTGCCTGACCGGTCTAAACTCCTTTCACCAAGCAAAAGGCTTCCTGGGCACTTGAGCTACGAACAGTGTGATAAAGTTAAGACAATCCCCATGAGAACAAACGGTGGTTGTGAAACGAAGACAGGGTGGTATTCTTTGTAGGTTTAAGTTGGCGTGAGAGTCCCCAGGTCAAAAGGAAATTCTAACTTAGGGAGTAAATTACTGAAGTGTAAATACCCAGGACAATTTTGTGCCTAATTGTTTATTTAAATGCAAATTAACAAACCTAGAGCCTTGGAACTCTGAACATCCTGGGGATTACTCAGAAATATGTGTTTTTCACCAGGCTCCTAGGTGACTGGAGACTCATTCAGCAAATTCAGTACCATGAAACAGCTCCTTATATAAACTGTTCTTCTTTGAAAAAAATTACTTTGTAAATGAAACAAATATTTTTTGTACAGTGGTAGATTTCAAAATATCACTTAAAGTAGTATTCTGTTGTTTTTCTTTTCAAATTTTATTTTTTTACTTTAACATAAAATAGATAATAGCTCTATTATCCATTTAAAATAGCTATCTATGGCTCAAAAATCAACACTACAAAGTTGACACTGAGAAATGTCAATTTTACTTACACTCTGCTTCTGTCTCTTCCATTTATTCTTAACAGGTAATCACTTTTACCCATCTTTTTTGTAAATTTCCAGTATTTCTTCATGTAGCACCAAACAAACAGAAGTATAATTTTTATTTTCCTCCTTTGTTAGACAAAGGTGGCATATAGAAACCTTATTCTACTGCTTGTTTTTAATCCAGTTAACAGTATATCTTAGAAAGTTTTCCTTAGCAGTATAAAGCATTTTCATTCGTTTTTAGTATTGAATAATATTCTATTTTGTGAATGTGTCACAATTTATTTACCCAATCCTTTACTGATGGGTACTTGAGTTTTTCCCAATCATTTGCTATTCCAAATAATGCAAATATTTCACACACTTGTTTTCATTTGAATGCAAAAGTAACTACAGGATAAACTCCCAAAGGTGAAATTTCTGGGTGAAAAAGTAAGAACACTTGTATTATTTATGGTGGTGGTGGTATTAGTCACTAAGTCGTGTCATAATATTTATAGATAGTTACAAATTTCTCCCATTAAGAATTGTATTATTTAGCATGTCGGAGCGTGCTAAGTTGCTTCAGTCATGTCCAACTTCTTGAGACGCTATAGACTATAGGCCCGCGCGGCTCCTCTGCCGTTGGGATTCTCCAGGCAAGAATACTGGAGTGAGTTGGCATACCCTCCCCAGGGGATCTTCCTGACCCAGGGATCCAACCCGCATCTCTGTTTCCTGATTGGCAGGAGGGTTCTTTTACCACTAGTGCCACCTGAGAAGCCCGCTGATCCACTATTCACGTCATCAAATTGGTGAAAACTGACATTTCAATGCCATTTTACTTTGTATTTATCATTGCAAGATTTTTTTTCCCCCTACGGTTAAGCACTATTTGGATTTTTTCTTCTGAACTTTCTCATTTTTATTGAACTGCTGAATTATTTTCTTATTGATTTCTAGTTCATCATCATGAGATCAGCCCTCATGATGAGAATTGCTAATGCTTTCCCCATATTGTCATTTATCTTTAATTCTAAGTATTTTCCCCCTGCAAGTGTGTTATCATTATGTGGTCAAGTTTGTCTTTTTTGCTTCTAGACATTGAGTCATAGTCTGAAAGGCCACAAAAGGAAGCGCCACCTAGTGAAATGAGATCGAGACCACTCAACTGGAGTTTCAATTTCAAGGTCATCTTGTGCAGGGAAAATCGAGTATCTGGCAAAAGTTTAAAATGTTTCTGCCCTTTAGGGAAAAGGGGGAGAAGACCTTGATTATGATCACATGACCACGCAATTGTATTTAAACGTTCCTGAGGCTGTATTCACCCAGTTTTCCGCCTCTGTTTCCCCGCAAGCCCTTTACTGAACCCTGATGTCTAAAGTCCGTGATGAGAAGTGAGGCAGCTGACGACACATGTGGTTCCCCCCTCACCTCACACTGGTTAGAAATACAGCTCCCCCACCACCCCCATCGCACCCTCAAGGTCATCACAGAGCACTGAGCTGAGCTATAGCTGATTCACATTGCTGTACAGCAGAAATTAACACAACACTGTCAAGCAATTATCCTCCAATTAAAAAAAAAATGATTTTATAGTGAATGCAAAAAAAGAAACGAAATACAGCTCTCAGCTATGACTTTACCCCTGGTAAAGCTTTACCTCTGTGGCCTGTTCTCTGGACTACCCTGGAGGTTCAGAGTTGGGCCGAAGGGGCAGAGTCTGGGTCCTGAGGGACCCCATTCTCAGATGAAAGGTGTGATCTCTGGGTGCCTGGCGTCAGGGCCAGGGATAAAAGGGGCTGCTACTATGACGAGAGCCTGCAGAGGGGCAGATACTGGGGAAATCAGCCCTAACACAAAGACACACAGCTCCGAGGATCCGAGAAGGTCCTGAAGAAAGGGCACGAGGTGAGGAGGGAGCCCCTGGCCTCGTCCGTACCCCCCACCCACCGCCCCACACCACGCACCCGGAGTGCTGATGTCATCTCCTCACCCTCCAATGTCCTCAGAGCGGCAGCTCTCTGCCCCTCTCAGTTCCTCCCAGACTCCCTCTCCGAGGGGCGGGCCCATGGGAGGGGCCGTTTTTGTATAAAGCTGTAACGTTGTGGGGACAGGGGGGCCACGGTGATTCAACCCTATGGGAATCCTTTACAAAAACCTTTCTGCCTGTCCCAGTGCCCATCGTCTTTCGCTCTTCTCCTGGGTCACCGGCCCAAGGGTGGTCTGGGTCGGAAGGCCTCCCCCTTCCCCCCACCATTTACCTGTCAAGCCAAAACCATGGAGCAGGACAGGTCTGGATCAGAGCTGAAGCTTCCAGGCAGAAAGGCCAAATGTAAGAAGATGCCTCTGTGGCCTCATGGATGAAGGACTCAGGGAGACCCTTTACCCCACTCCCCCACTATCCGCTCCCTGCTCAGGGCAAGGTCAATGGGAAGGTGCATGGGAGATGACTCGCTCTATGAAACAAGAAGTCAGCACTATGCCAGCACCTCCTCCATGGATGCTCATGGGTATCTGGGACCCTGCCCGCCTCCCCAGGCCCACATCCCTGTGACGAACCCTCAGGAAGAATCAAAACAGGGGCGCGGGGCCCTATGGATGGACTCTGCCCATGCCCTCTGGCCCCAAGATTCAAGAGTCAAAAATATTCTTTCGTGCAATATCCATAAAGCACAGGAGAGGACTCCTAGTCCCAGAGTCCACCAGACACCAACCCAGACCCTGTCCGTCTGCACACCTCAAGTTGCTTTCCTCCTTGCTCCGCTTCACTGTGTGAACACTGAGGTTTTCTTTGGAAAAGGCACCAGGCTCACAGTGGTAGGTAAGACACAGTCCCGGTCTTTCCTGGCCCCTCGGAGGGGAAGGCGGGTCCCAGGTGTGCGTTGTAGGGTGGCTGTGTTCTGATGTGTTATGACTATCACTTCGGCCCAGGGACCAAGCTGACGGTTGTAGGTAAGGCTGGGGTCTCCATGTGGGTACCATAAGGGAGGACTCTCTCCTGGGGAACGTCGGAGGAAAGGGATGACCCAGCTCCCGGGTTCTGGGGCCCTGGAAAGCTCTGGAAGGCTATGCAGAGAGTTTGAAGGGGGCTGGTGTCTTTGGGAGGGAAGAGATCCTTGAACGCCCCAACCTCTCCCCGAATCCCGGTTGTGCTCAGCAGAGGAGGGGAGGTTTTGAAGTGAATCCTGGAGACTTGGCTTTGGAGATTTCTACTTTTGGTGGGGAGGGACGACGTCTCGCTGTTGTAAGTAAGCCAGCCAGGACTGGAGGGCTGGGAACCTGCAGGCAGGGACAGAGTCCAGATGGAGCCTCCGTCTTGGGTGCCTAGGTTAAAGCGTGTGTTTATCAGAAAGATCTGAATTCCTGTCTTGGTGAGTTCTTGTCTTGGTGAGGCGGACAGCCTCCATCTCTTGTAATTTCATGGGCGGGCTCTGCTAAGCCTGGTTTCCCTACCAGGAGGCAAGTAATCTCAATTAGAAAGGGGTCACCTTGTCCACCTTCTGTCTCCTTGGAGGGTACCCATCAAAGCTATAGTAGATAGGAGAACCTCTGGCCCCAGAGCTGTCAGTCCGGCCATTTTTCTCCCTCATGCAGAAAGGAGATGGACACAGGAGAGGTGGGTGGGAAGTCACACATTGTACAGTTGTAAACCCTCTCCACCTCCGGGAGTTAAAGTTCTGCTAAGGAAAGGAACAGGAGAGCCGCAAGTGGACAGGGGCAGGAAGGACTGGGAGGTGCAGGCGAGTTTCCCTACCAGGCTTTAGGGTTGTGTGACTAATGAAAGACTCTATTTCGGCAATGGGACGAAGCTTTCCGTCTTGGGTGAGTACAGGTCTTCCCTGGGGATGGTGTGTTGTGAGGCTGGAGTTCTAGAAGTTCCCCTTAGAGAAGGCCGGGATTGAGAACATAGCGGAGAAAAGGCTGGGCGCAGAAGGTATGGGTGAGTGGAGGTGCTAGAACCTCCAGAAGTTCTTGGGGGAAGGTCGTCTCTGGAAAGAAGGGCCCCATATTACCAGCCACTCTGGGGTTTGCCACACCTGCGTTGTGTTGTGGAGCAACCAGGCACAGCACTTTGGACACGGGACCCGGCTTGCCATCCTGGGTAAGACGCAGGACCCGGGAGTTACGGTCACTGTCTCTGGGACTGGAGTGTCTATCTCTCCTCCCTGCCCTGATGGAAGGGGGTCGACTAAACTCTGATCCCCATGGGGCTTCCGAGGAGCTGGGTCTGCCATCTCTTTATTTTTTTTTTTTGATATTAATTTTATTTATTTGTGGCTGTGCTGGGTCTTTGTTGCTATGCGGGCTTTTCTCTAGTTGCAGACAGCAGGGGCTACTCTCTAGTTGTGGTGTGCGGTCTTCTCATTGCAGTGGCTTCACTCCTTGTGGAGCCCTGGCTCTAGGCATTTGGGCTCAGTAGTTGTGGCACATGGGTTTAGCTGCCCCACAGCATATGGGGTCTTCCCTGACCAGGGATCAAACTTGTGTCCCCTGCATTGGTGGGTGGCCTCTTAACCCCTGGATCACCAGGGAAGCTCCCTGCCCTCGCTTTAGAAGCAGCTTGGTTGATGCTTCTGTTTCTCCTGAGTCTTCCGCCCACAAGCTGCCTCCTCACACTTCTAAGCTCACTCCTCCTCCTTACATGCATGGATCGGCTGCTTCTAAGTTTCTTCCTCTTTCCCCTCTTTCCCCAAGGTGTGCTTAGGCCTTTCTCCTAGTGGCATCCCCTTGGTCCAGCGCCATGAACCCAGGCAGGAAAAAAAAATGGCCATTCCCGCTCTCGAGGAGCTAAGACTTTTGCCCTGCCTGAGGTTTCCGGGGGTTTTGCCACAGCCACCTGCAGCTGTGGGCCTATAATTCGCCCTTCCACTTTGGGATCGGCACCAGGCTCACTGTGATAGGTATCAGGCGGGAAGTGGGGTGCAAGGGCGTGGGGGGTCAGACCCACCTTTCCCTCCCGAGGGAGCACCTCCAGCTTGCTGCACTGCGTCTGATGCGGCACCTCGGCCCAGGGCTCCGAGGACTGTGCTTTGTCTCCAGCGTTGTCTCACTCTTCTTCTCGTTCTCCAGGGCTCCTCTTGTCGCTCTCGTTTTGGCAGGTGTGCTGTTTTGCTTTCCCTTTCTTATCTGATCTTCTCCATTCCCACCCCCATTCTAACTCTGATCCTGCACTGTTGACCCCCTTTTGGCGAATAGCTCTGTTTTCTTTGTTAAAATCTACCCCCAGCACCTCCCTCCAGCTCAGAACCCTGTCCTTGCTTTCCTTGTCCTTTGTCTGTCCTTCATCCTTCCTCTGTCTCCACCAGTCTCCAAGAGCCATGTGTGTCATCCTGAGCTGGTTTAAGAGACCAGGAGGCAGTGGGGGAGCCGCCTGGTGAGACTGAGCTGGTCTGAGGGGGGCTCCTGAGCCCTGAGGATAGAGGTCCAGGTCACAGCATCACTTGAGCTTGCAGGAGTGTCCTTGGGGAGCACTGCGCTTGGTGGGGGTCAGAGGAGGTAAGTCTGAACAAGCTGTTACAACTGGAAACTTACACCCTTTTAGCAAGAGACAGGTAGAAGGAGAAGAAATAGGTTGGAGGCACCGCTGTGTCAAACCTCAGGATCTGTGCTGAGATAATGGAGTCAGTGGCTCATGATTAAACACTAACACACCATCACTCCCCTCGGGAGGAAGCAGGCAGGCAGGAGGAGCAGGGCAAGGGTGAGGTGGGTCTGGGCTGGAGCTGTAGACACGGCCAGAAGAATGGGCCACCGACCTCCTACCAGACTGGTCAGCTGGAGCAGGCTTTGCCCTGCAGATGGGAGCACGTGCCAGGGAGTGTAATGGAAATTGGAAAGTACAGATCATTGGGATTCAAAATGCATGTGTTCTGGGGGAAGAGGGGCTCTCGTGCAATTTGCAAGGTGACCTAAACTGTCTCAGGCCCTCTGAGACGTAAATATAAAACAGAGATGACAATGGTGGTCTCTTGGAGTTCTGAAATTGTAAGAGACTAAATCCTTATAGCATGAGGAGAAGGGGACGACAGAGGATGAGATGGTTGGATGTCATCATTAACTGACTCAATGGATATCAGTCTGAGCAAACTCTGGGAGACAGCGAAGGACAGGGAAGTCTGGTGTGCTGCAGGCCGTGGGGTCACAAAGAGTCGGACACGACTGAACAGCAACAACGAATCATGTGCAAATCCTTTGTAGAGGACTCAAAGGATGCAGCCACCCCTTTTGTTCCTGTTTATCCTCACTGTGTCACAGACTGTCTTTTTCCAAACCGAGGCTCAATTTTCTCAATAGAAACATTCCCTGAACTTGGATAAAGTGAAGACATCTGCATTTGCCACATTTTTGCTCCACAAACTCACTCCCAGAATAGAGGTAAACAGAAGTCTCAGTGCATTTTGGCAACACGGAGGGTGCTTGAAAGGTAGATGTGCTTTTTGGTTTTACTTTATTCCTCCACGTCCTCACACGAGGGCCTGCCTTCCAACAATTTCAGAAATTCTCTCCCATCTGTCAGGCATGTGAAAGGGCCTGAAACCCTCTGATGAACTGGCCTTTGGACTTTGGGGTTTGTTCATCTCAAAGCTCCTGCTGCTTTGAATACAATGAGTGACTGGAACTAGGATCCCAAAGTTGGCAGGGAGGTTTGCTGGACACTGGAAATAAGATAGGGTTCAACCTCAGAACAGTTTCTTTCATGGGGTTCCAGCCATCCTGGGCAAGCTCCCACACACCCCAGCGCCTGTGTAGGAGTCAGTTTGGAACATCAGATAGGATAATAGCCAAAGGCACATAGGCTTCACAAAGCAGGTTACATGTAAAATCAAAACAAAAGGTGGGTTCAGTATAAAATAGAGAAAAGCATATGTCAGATGTACTGGGAAAAATATCTTTTCTAGGGAAGAATATGCACCCGTGCTAAGTCACTTCAGTCGTGTCTGACTCTCGACAACCCTATGGACTGTAGCCTGCCAGGCTCCTCTGTCCGTGAGACTCTCCAGGCAAGAATCCTGGAGTGGGTTGCCATTTCCTCCTCCAGGGGATCTTCCCCACTCAGGGATCAATTCATGTCTCATGTCTCCTGCATTGGCAGGCAGGTTCTTTACCACTGAGCCACCTGGGAAATCCCAGAGAAGAATGGCTAATTCTAATTAATATGTGTTATCATTCTAACATGTAAACACATACACCCTGCAAAAACAGAAAAATAATTATTATACGCAGTCAGTCTAGTTTCCAGGTCATGTTGTTTGGAGGAACCTTCTGCCTCAAAATCCAGGCTTATTCAGCTCTCCTATAATTACTTCCAGGTCTGAAAATTAGATAGTCATACACCAAAGAGAGATTCGAACTAGGAAGAAAGCAGATATACTCACTTCATGGATCATCCTACATGACTGCAAGAATAAGACATTACAGACAAAGCCCAGAAACTCAGGCTATGATGCCACCTTAGGGAGAGGCAGGAGGCAGTCAGCAGTGTGTATCCATGGGGTAACCGAGAAAGAAGGGGCAAAGCTGAGGGTGACTAAGAGGAGAAGATTGGGATAGTGACCCCTAAACAAACAGAACCTCCTGCTGCATAATTTTATGATGATGCTGTGGGCCGTTTCCTTGCTCCCCTCAATCCACACACACACAGCCCCTCCCACGCCCAGCCAGCTCTCAGGCCGGTCCTGGCCCCCACCCCTGTCCTTCCAGACGATCTGAGCCAGGTGCACCCGCCCAAGGTGGCTGTGTTCGAACCCTCGGAAGCAGAGATCTCCCGGACCCAGAAGGCCACGCTCGTGTGCCTGGCCACGGGCTTCTACCCCGACCACGTGGAGCTGACCTGGTGGGTGAACAGGAAGCAGGTCACGACTGGGGTCAGCACGGACCCTGAGCCCTACAAGGAGGACCCCTCGCAGAATAACTCCAGATACTGTCTGAGCAGCCGGCTGAGAGTGACCGCCGCCTTCTGGCACAACCCCCGCAACCACTTCCGCTGCCAAGTCCAGTTCCACGGGCTCACGGACCAGGACAAGTGGGAGAAGAAGGACAGGGCCAAGCCCATCACCCAGAACATCAGCGCCGAGGCCTGGGGCAGAGCAGGTGAGCCGGCCTGGAGGGAGTCAGAGCCGACAGAGGAGAGATCCAGGGAGAGGAGCGGGAAGACTGGACACAGAGTGAAGGGATGGGGGGGGAGCCCACCAAGAGGGTGGACAGGGCACCCCCTCAGGCTAACTCCTCCCTCAGATCCAGATCCTCAGCCCAACTCAGCTGTGCTGGTGGGTCCCCCCCCCCGCCCACCTGCAGAGCTCGGGGTCTCAGTGGTGGGTCCCCATCCCCTTCAGGGCTGCCTCCTTCCATGACTTTGAGGATGCTGTGGCCACATTGGTACAGGCAGTGCTAGGACTCTGATCAGAGGCTGCTCAGAGCCTGGGGGTCGGTGCTGACTAACAGCTAGCTTAGTAGGTCTTTTTCATTTATTTGTTTTGTTTTAAGCATCTCAAAATAGCACACATTTATTATTGCCTAGTTTTAATGTATCAGGAATCTGGGCATAGCTTAGCTGGCTCGTTTATCTCAAGATGCTACAATCAGATGTCAGCCAAAGCTGGAGTCTTATCTGAAGGCTCAACTGGGGCAGAATGCACTCCCACGTTCATGTGGTTGTTGCCAAGATTTAGCATCTTGCCAGCTATTGGACTGAGGAAGGCTGGCTTAGCTTTGAATCTGTTTTAGAAGATGCAGTCTCTCATCCATTTCCCTCCCCTTTTTTCTTCCAGACTGCGGTGTCAGCTCCGGTAAGTGGCCTTCTCCTCCTATGTCCCCATCTTTGCTCTGGAATCAGAGAATGCCGAACCCATGGACCCCGGTGGGGGCTATGAGGGAAGGAGGCCACAGATGACCAGCTCACAGGAATCTACCTGCTCTCCCTTCCTGTCAACAGCGTCTTATCAGCAAGGCGTCCTGTCTGCCACACTCCTCTATGAGATCCTGCTGGGGAAGGCCACCCTGTACGCTGTGCTGGTCAGCGCCCTGGTGCTGATGGCCATGGTGAGGAGCCGGGCAGGATGGGGCAGGCAGGTTGGAGGTCACACTTGAAATGCAGCAACACAGACCTAGGAACGTAGAGACCCCACCAGGACCAGAGGTGGGCAGAGAGGAGGAAGGGGTTCACCCACATGCCTCAGAAGATCCCGTACACCTCTGTGATCACAATGGAAGAGCCGTGCTGGGAAGGAGAAACTGGGGTCACCAGAAAACCCAATGGATGGATGTTGGGAGGAGACCTGCTATTTGTCTTGTCAGTGGGACACCCTACTTCCTCTCGGTCCCCAGCACTCCTGGCTCCTTGTAACCCTCACACCTTCTCTTCCTCAGGTCAAGAGAAAAGATTCCTGAAGCCAGCTTAGAAGTGGAGCCAGGAGCTTCCAGCCTGTTACTGCCCTGATGTGAATTCTGCTTTTCTTCTTCCCACCCAGCACTTCTGAAGAGCTGCCCTCATCTCTGGACTCAGCCCAGCATCCACCCCCATGTGTGGGTGCCCCAAAGACTCAGGACCAGAATCTCCCTAACCCAGGGGAGACCCTAGCGGGGCTGAACTTACTGAAACAATAAAGATGGCCTGTTGTGTTTTCACCCTGCCTTATGAGTGTCTCCTCACCTCTTCTGTCCATCTCTGAAGCCCCATGTGATCCCAGTCAGGGTACAAACAAGAGATATTCAAGGAGAGTCCCCTGCACTCCTTTCAGGTAGGAGGGACGAGAGACCCAGTCTGTGTTTGGCATTGCTCCTCCTTGTCAGGGAAACTTAAGGACATGGGAAAGGGGGTGACTGGTGAAGAGAGAGGCTTACTCTGGAACAGTCTAGAAAAATACTGATGTTAACTCTAGGAATTTTCTGTCCTACTTCATCAAAGGTGCTCTGAGGTAGAGCTGACCCACACAGGTGTGTTTACCTGCCAAGTGGTCATGACCTCATGGCCAACAAAGCTCAAAATCATTTGTGTCACCTATGCTATCTCCCTCAGGGCACTCACTACTCAGCTTCCTTTACCACCAAGGAGTGTTCCCAGGAGAGAAGAAAAGTCACTGACTTGGGTCTCTGTTCTCAGTAGCAAATGTGTCTTTTAGCTTAAGTTATAAAACCAGTTATAGATTTCACTCAAGTGAATTAAGTAGATGTGAAAATGTCCCCTGAGGAGTCCTTGGACGATGGAAAATAAAGTTCCCTAAAACCAAGGATCAGCCCTCTTGCTATTTCTAGAAATCCTTCCAAAGCTCTTTATTGTCACATGGTCACCATGGTGACTTAACCCAAAGCTTCCACTGTTGTCCTCCGTCTCTTTGTCTGCACTCACCCTCACTCCTGTCACCCTGAACCCCCTGAGCCACTGGCTTGCAGGTCATCTTGCACTCCTCTACCTGGAATGACAAATATGTAAGCTCCTACTGACCCTCGAAGATTTACCAGTGATATCTTCCTCTACAAGAAGCTTCTATGCCTCTTACACCATCCCCATGATGTTGGATGAAATGCACCATGCATTTTGCTACCACAATGCCCTGGGCCCACCTCCTTCCTACCGCTGACCACACTTGACGGAAACTACCCCTTTTCTTGTCTGACACCCCCACTTGAAGGTCACTCCATGATGGCAAAGCTGTGTTTTATTACAGCAGCCTTGGGATGTGGCATAGTACCTTAGTTCAGTGTGTGTGTGTGAGTCGCTCAGTCTTTGCGACCCCATGGAATGCCTCCTGCCAGGCTCCTCTGTCCATGGGATTTTCCAGGCAAGAATACTGGAGTGCGTTGCCATTCCCCTTCCCAGGGGCTCTTCCTGACCCAGGGATGGAACTCAGGTCTCCTGCATTGCAGGCAGATTCTTTACTGTCTGAGTCACGAGGGAAGCCCATGTTCAGTGTATGCATCCATTAAATTATCTTGGAATCAGTGAATGAATCAGTGAGTTCACCCACAGTGACCCAATTCAGGAGCAGATATCACCCTAATGCCTGCCTGAAACAGACAGTGTCCCCCCAGCCAAGCAGCACACAGCCTTCTCTATTGCCACACATGTGTGCATTCTAACATGGGTCTCTCATATACAACCACATGCATACACACATATATCTCTGTATATATGTGCATACGAATAGCCAACCACTTGCTAAGCACATATCATTGCAATGTTTGCTATTAACCTCTAAGAAAATAAAGATACCCAAGTCACAGTCCTCAAGAATCTTCCCTGTTCATTGGGGGATAATTCACGGATAGAAACAGTTAATATACAAGCAATGTGAGTTACTATATGCAGGTGGAGGCTAGCACTCAGTTTCTGACTGGGACCATCAGGGGAGAGTCTGGGAAGGTGGCAGACTCTTCACAGGAAGAGTTGGTCTCAGTTAGCCAAGTGGGAGAGAGGTCATGAGAGTCAGAGGTATGAAGGGGATAGGAAAGTACAGGGTCAGGGACCTTGCCCTCAGCACTCAGGTCCTTGCTCTCAGCTGGCTGTGAGGTTCAGAGATGGCAATCATAAGCCTGTAAAGGCAGGTTGGGGCTTCCCGCTCTGAGAGTGGACTCTATCCTTGTCGCAGCATGAGGCTGGCATATAGTAGATGTGCACTAAACATCTCTGCACTAGTGATGGGAGAGGAGTCGGGCCCCATCCAGGAAGCCAAGGGCAAGTGCAGAGCTGTGAGTCCTCCCGCCCTGAGCTGACATCACCTCTATGGATGGTCCTCCCATCCGCCTCACTATAAATGCCAGTCTGCACAGGTGGGCACAGAGAGTCCCAGAAGGGAGCCCTGATGACATAGGAGAGCTCCTCAGGGTGGCATCTGTTCCAGGAGGGGCCTCTCTGCCCCCCTCCCCCACCACTAGCACCCTGCCCTTCCCCAAGCCCCTCCCCCCTCTCAATGCACCCTGAGTCTGTCTCCTCTCACCCCACTCAATCAGACCAGCCTCTGCCACCTGCACTTCCTGCCTCTGCCCAGTAGTTAGAGGAGGGGCACCAGAGGAGAGGACATTTTTGTATCACAGTGTAACATTGTGGGGACCGGGGGGGCAGGCACGATGATTCAGATAGAGGAAGTGCTTTTACAAAAAGCCCTGCCTCAGAAAATAGACTCAGGCAGCCCACCAGGAACCTATCCCCCAGCTTAAGATGGGGGGAGTGGCTGGGAGAAGTCCCTGGAGCAGGTCCCTCTGTGGTCTCTCAGGGACCTGGACTCTGATCACCTCTGCCTCTCCCTGCTCCACACTTAACTTCCCAGGAACGTGGAGAATCAAGTCATTAAAGTGGGATCTTCATAAAACTTGACCTTGGACAAAGTACTTGCAATTGTGTTATTTGTTAAGCACTCACAACAGTACCCTGGGGAAGATATTACCCCATTTTCAGATGGAGAAACTAAGGCCAGGGAGGTTACAGGTCACAGAAATAGTAGGAGGCAGGGTCTAGCCTGAAACACTTCCCAGTCCAGCAAAATCTCCAGCCCTAGTGCCTCTTCCAATTTCACAACCATGTTAATCCCCAAGTCAAGCTCATTCTCTGCAAAATTGGGGGTGACCACATGTCCAGACCACTTGTCCACTAGTTCTGGAGGTAGGTCAGGAGGATAGAAGCCAGGGAGGAGAAAGAGGGTGGCCCAGACTGTTCCAGGGGAGAAGGGGAAGAGGGAGGAATTCTTGGCAGCCCCTTTCCGCTGTGCTCCTATGAGGAGCGGCACTTCGGGCCAGGGACCAGACTCGCTGTGCTCGGTAAGAATGCTTCTCCAGGGGGAGGGAGGGTGGAATGCCCAGACTAGATGACCGTCCTCGCCCCCCAAACCCTGGCTTTGGGGGAGTGGGCGCTGGAGCCTCCCCGGGCTGCCCTCCGAGAAGGCAAAGTTTGCGCTCAGCTGTCCTTTGGAGCTGGTTCCAAGCTGACAGTGCTGGGTAAGGAGAGCAGCTGAGGTCCCTGAGTGTTCCCTGGGGCGGGATGCGGAGAGGCGGGCGGCTGCCCATCTCCCTTCGGGGCCGCGCTCAGGGTCGGTGGGGACCTGGGCTGAGTCGGGGCATCAGGGAAGGGCAGCGCTGGTTTTTGTCCTGGGTCCCTGGGCTGTGAGCCAAAGCACTCAGTACTTCGGCGCGGGCACCCGGCTGTCGGTGCTAGGTGAGCGGGGACGCCTCCCGGACCCGGGGGATGAGCGGCGGGTTTTTGCGCGGGGCTGGGGGGCCGTGACTCAGAGACGCAGTACTTCGGGCCGGGCACGCGGCTCCTGGTGCTAGGTGAGTGCGGGCGGCGCGCCTCGATTTTTTGTGGGGCGCCCCGGCGCCGCCGGCAGCGGGCTGATGGCGGTGGGTGAGTGTCCGCGCGCTGGCCGCGGGCGGCGGGGTCCGGGCGGGTCGGATCCGGGCACTTTGTCCCCTCTGTGCGCTGGAGCCGGGCTCTGGGACCCGGAGGGCGAGCAGCTATGCTCTGAGGGGTTTGCTTGCGGGTCTGGGACTCTGTGAGCCAGTGAGCGGTATTTTGGCGCCGGCACCAGGCTCACGGTCACAGGTGAGATCTGAACGCCTCCCTGCCTTCTATTCGCGGCGCCTCTTGTCCCCAGAGATGGGTGGGGTGGGCTGGAGCTGGAGCGTGTGGCCACTTTGTCCACCTGTGGAGTCAGCTCTGCAAGGGATGAGGGGCCAGAATTGAGGTTCTCATAGTCCTGAAACAGAGACGTAGGGCAAGGGGGGACTTTGGTCTTTTTTGTTTTTTTCCTCTGAGATATTAGGGACCCGGTGAGCCATGGCGAAAAACAGAATTTATTAGGACTCTGAGAGCTGCTTGATTGGAGAAAAAGACTGAGGAGAGTGATCTGGACTGAGGGAAGGGTAGAAGTGGGTGTAGCAGCTGCAAAGGGGAAAATGAGCTGCGGTGGGGGGCAGGAACCGGCAGGAATGAGCCCAGGAGGGTGGGCCCCCTGCAGAGCTGGCTCAGGCAGGAGGAAATGCAGGCTTCCACTGAATGGCCAAGGAGGAAAAGGATGATGGAAGAAAGTGGAAAAGAGACTTGAAAGAGACAGATAAACACGAGGCAGTGAGGGAAAGAATCCAAACAGGTGGGGTTTGTTGATTTACTGTTTGGAAGTTTGGATTTAAATTTAGGTTTCGAACCTCTTCCTCTCTTCTTAAGTCCAGACCCCTGCCGGCCAGGCTGTGTGTACAGCACAGGCAGGCTGGGTGGGAACCTGGGCCACTGGTGGCATTTACTCATCATATGGAACCCCCTCACCACCACCCCAGCCTAAAATTCCCCTCCTCACATCAGGTCTTCTAGGTTAAATAGCCAGATGGTAGCAGGAAATGCATTCAAATAGACATAGTTTTACTTCTGAGGCCAGGAACATTCCCAAGGGGATCTTTGCACTGGAAAGAGATCTTCAATGTCACCTGGTGATAGAAGCACTGAGCTTCCAGAGGGGAACGACCCCTCAATACTGGTGTGTTTACTGGATGGTATGATAACAGCAAGCGTGTCTGTAGTTAGACTGGTTAGGTTGGAGCCAGTGGGGCTCAGTTCGAAGTGTTTGTTCCCAGTGACAGCTGGGTTCCTGTGATCAGCCAGGGTGGGGAAGAGCAGGAGACCTCAGAACAGGTACACCTGGGTCCCAAGCCCTGGTCCTTTAATGATCTGATGACCTAGGGCAAGTGAATCTGTGGGAACCTTCCCTTGGATTGAAAATCATCAAGACCTACTGCTAACACTGCTCTGAGGATTACAGGAGTGGCTGCGTGGGGAGTATCTTAGAGAATCTAGCAGACCTGTTGTAATTCAGTGGTCTCCCCCCTGGCCCTCCCCTAGGTGGTCACTGGGGCAGCAGGGGAACCCAGTGACAATGGAGAGGCAGGATTAGCATGGGGAGGAGGGCTGGCTATGTGTAAGAAGTGAGCTGGGAACAGGACAGATGAACTTCAGAGTTCTGTCTGAGGCTCATCCAGCCCACATCCAAGCACACACCACCAAAGCTCACCAGGACACACACACAGGTGCACCCACATGGGCGAGCCCACCTACACCCCACAGGGACTCACAAACAGGGAGGGGAAATGACTTACCCCTCATCGTGGGGCCATGCAGTCAGTGCTTCAATGTGTAAGGAAAGTCCTGCTTCCTTCTGCCCAACACATCAACATCACAGGGATGTTTTTCAGCACATGGCTCAAAAACGCGTCTGTAATTTTTCCAGTAAGTTCTGAGTGTTTGCTGGGTGAGGAGGTCAGAGGAGTCAATTCTGTAATGCCCCTAGAGGGCTGGTAGAACCCCAGAGGCAGGGACTTTGCAGGAGAGTGAAGAACCAGGCCGAGAGCAGAAAGCCTGATGGAGCCAGTGCAACAGAGAGGAGTCAGGAGAGTTCCATTTCAGTTCCATTTCAGTTCTGGTCTGCCAGTAAAGCCCTCAGGACAGAGGAACAGTCACAAGGTGGGAAGTGCTGCACAGGGCCACCAGCCTGACGGAAGGCAGAAAGTGAAGTGTTAGTTGCTTAGCCATGTCTGACTCTTTGCAACCCCATGAACTATAGCCCATCAGGCTCCTCGGTCCATGGAATTCTCCAGGCAAGAAGACTGGAGTGGGTTGCTGTTTCCTTCTCCAGGGGGTCTCCCCGATCAAGGGATAGAACCCAGATCTCCTGCCTTGCAGGCAGATTCTTTACTGAATGAGCCACCAGAGAAGCCCAGGGCTACCTTAAAATGAACACCTAAGACTTTTGTTAAAAAAATTATTCAGAATTTCACAGTGGTGACACCAGCACATTATATCAAGCAGGTGGGCCTTCTAAGTGTGGGGTCCTGTGTGACTACACAGTTCACACCCCCATGAAGCCAGCCCTGAAGTTAAGTCACATCCATGGAAATAGCAAGTGTCAGAACTTTTTTTTTAATCTTCTAGGCTAAACTATATCTCTTTAGAATGAGATGTCTGCCTTTTAACAGAATTGCTCAGAAACAAACAAAAACAAATCAATACAAAGCAAAGAACAAGATAAAATCAAGGTTTAGAGGGTCCAGAAGCAATAAGACAGTCAGATGAGAAGTCCGCAGGGGATTTAACTGGAATGCCTTCACCTGGGGCCCTCCAGGATGCCACACACCAGAGGCATAGCTGGATCAAGACAACTGGGAGTGAAAGTTGCTCTGATGACCTCAGATGCATATTTAGGAAGCTAGCTGGTAGGGAAAAGTAGAACATGTGGAATCCAAGGGGCAAAGAAAGTTGAAGATGCCTGAATTTGAAACAAGGGGAGACAGCGATTTCTCTGAGCTGAGTCAAGTCAGGGGTATCTGGAGGCAGAGGAATGGCTAGGTTGACCTGCTGAAGCACTGGAAAGAAAGAAAACCTCCCATTCCGATGAGTACACCCTAAGACAAATGCTGTCTTCACATGAGTGTGCAAGAATATATCATCAGTACATTGTCATCTGAAAAAATAAAAAACAGCCATCAAATAACTTCCTTATCCCCAAGTCATCTTACTGGTCAACCCCTCAGGCTCACTGCCAGCAGAGGACAGGGCTTTCGGCATCCATAGATCAGGTCATGTCCACCCCCGCTCTAGACCGTCAGTGTTGGCTTCTCCCTTCACAAGCAGGAAAAATGATGCAGAGACATCCAGAGACTATCTAAAGCCACTCCCAAGCTTCGAATTCTATTATTCATGTTCCATCTGGTGCTCTACTTAAATAACGACTATATATTATGGTGAGAAGTAGAGAAGTAAGCTTCTCATGTTGAATAACAAAACAATAACATAAGAGAAGAGAATTTGCTCAGAGATTGGGTGGTGCCATTTGTAAGGCCACCTTTGGGGCTGCAGACACAGGAGACAGGCCTGTGGCAGGGTGAGTACAGGGACAGGCGGGCAGAGGGAGACCAAGCACAGAGGCGTGGGGTGGTCACCCCCCAAACAGACAGCACATACTGCTTTCATGCATGCTCAGTTGCTCAGTCATGTCTGACTCTTTTGCAACCCCATGGACTGTAGCCCTCCAGGCTCCTCTATCCCTGGGATTTCCCAGGCAAGAACACTGGAATGGGTTGCTATTTCCTTCTCCAGGGGTTCTTCCCAACCCAGGGATCGAACCCACGTCTCCTGCATTAGCAGGCGGATTCCTTCTGAGCCACCAGGGTAGACATACTGCTACATGATTTTATTTTAGGATAACCCTGTGGCCCCTTTCCCTTCCTTCTCACACTCATATACTCATGCACGAAAACACAGACACACTTGCACACACACACACACACACAGCCCTTACCACGCCCAGCCAGCTCTCAGGCCGGTCCTGGCCCCCACCCCTGTCCTTCCAGACGATCTGAGCCAGGTGCACCCGCCCAAGGTGGCTGTGTTCGAACCCTCGGAAGCAGAGATCTCCCGGACCCAGAAGGCCACGCTCGTGTGCCTGGCCACGGGCTTCTACCCCGACCACGTGGAGCTGACCTGGTGGGTGAACAGGAAGCAGGTCACGACTGGGGTCAGCACGGACCCTGAGCCCTACAAGGAGGACCCCTCGCAGAATAACTCCAGATACTGTCTGAGCAGCCGGCTGAGAGTGACCGCCACCTTCTGGCACAACCCCCGCAACCACTTCCGCTGCCAAGTCCAGTTCCACGGGCTCACGGACCAGGACAAGTGGGAGAAGAAGGACAGGGCCAAGCCCATCACCCAGAACATCAGCGCCGAGGCCTGGGGCAGAGCAGGTGAGCCGGCCTGGAGGGAGTCAGAGCCGACAGAGGAGAGATCCAGGGAGAGGAGCGGGAAGGCTGGACACAGAGTGAAGGGATGGGGGGGGAGCCCACCAAGAGGGTGGACAGGGCACCCCCTCAGGCTAACTCCTCCCTCAGATCCAGATCCTCAGCCCAACTCAGCTGTGCTGGTGGGTCCCCCCCCGCCCGCCTGCAGAGCTCAGGGTCTCAGTGGTGGGTCCCCATCCCCTTCAGGGATGCCTCCTTCCATGACTTTGAGGATGCTGTGGCCACATTGGTACAGGCAGTGCTAGGACTCTGATCAGAGGCTGCTCAGAGCCTGGGGGTCGGTGCTGACTAAAAGACTGACTTAGTTTTGAATCGGGTTTAGAAGATGCAGTCTCTCAACCATTTCCCTCCCCCTTTTTTCTTTCAGACTGCGGTGTCAGCTCCGGTGAGAAGCCCTCTGCTTCTTTGTCTCTATCTCCATGGTCATTGCTCTGGAACCAGAGACAGAGAAGACATGGACACTGGTTGAGGGGTAAAGGGGGAGGAGGCCAGAGATGACCAGCTCACAGGTATCTATATCTACCTGCTCTCCCTTTCTGTCAACAGCGTCTTATCAGCAAGGCGTCCTGTCTGCCACACTCCTCTATGAGATCCTGCTGGGGAAGGCCACCCTGTACGCTGTGCTGGTCAGCGCCCTGGTGCTGATGGCCATGGTGAGGAGCCGGGCAGGATGGGGCAGGCAGGTTGGAGGTCACACTTGAAATGCAGCAACACAGACCTAGGAACGTAGAGACCCCACCAGGACCAGAGGTGGGCAGAGAGGAGGAAGGGGTTCACCCACATGCCTCAGAAGATCCCGTACACCTCTGTGATCACAATGGAAGAGCCGTGCTGGGAAGGAGAAACTGGGGTCACCAGAAAACCCAATGGATGGATGTTGGGAGGAGACCTGCTATTTGTCTTGTCAGTGGGACACCCTACTTCCTCTCGGTCCCCAGCACTCCTGGCTCCTTGTAACCCTCACACCTTCTCTTCCTCAGGTCAAGAGAAAAGATTCCTGAAGCCAGCTTAGAAGTGGAGCCAGGAGCTTCCAGCCTGTTACTGCCCTGATGTGAATTCTGCTTTTCTCCTTCACACCCAGTGCTTCTGAAGAGCTGCCCTCATCTCTGGACTCAGCCCAGCATCCACCCCCATGTGTGGGTGCCCCAAACACTTAGGACCAGGATCTCCCTAACCCAGGGGAGACCCTAGCGGGGCTGAACTTACTGAACCAATAAACATGGCCTGTTCTGGTTTGACTCTGCCTTGTGAGTATCTGCCTTGGACTACAGGACAAAACCCCGAGAGGGATTGTCAGAAGATCCTCTGGCCAATCCTGAGGAAATCTGGTACACTGATGCAAGCAGCTTTATCTTAGATGGGAAGAGAAGAACCAGGTATGCAGTAGTCTCCAGTTTTGAGACCATAGAGGCTAAGCCTCTGCCACTAGGTACCCCAGCCCAATTAGCTGAACTCATAGCCCTGACTCGAGCTTTCAAGCTGGGAAAACGAAAAAGAATAGCCATTTACACTGACTCCAAGTATGCCTTCCTGGTTTTACATGCACATGCAGCTATTTGGAAAGAAAGGGGCCACTTGACCACCCGCGGGTCCCCAATCAAATATGGTGATCAAATTCTTAGACTCTTAGAGGCAGTCCATCTGCCCACTGAGGTTTCAGTCTCCCTCTGTAAAGGACACCAAAGAGGGAGCACGGAAGTGGCATGAGGGAACCAAGCAGCTGATCAGGAAGCTAAGAGAACAGCATTACAGAACAATGACCTAATAGCGATTGCCACCTTAGTTCCACAGACTAATTTGCCAGAAACTCCTTCATATACTGAAGGTGAGACTCTTAAAGCTAGGAGTGAGGGCTTTCAAGAAGATCATACAGGGTGGTTGCAAAAGGAGGGACTCCTTTTTCTGCCTGGAAACCTCCAATGGAAGTTGGTTAACTCCTTACATGCCACCATTCATTTAGGAGAAAAGGCCCTCCAAAGATTACTAGAAAGGTCCTTCAGTGGAACAGGCGTCCAAACAACTATAAGGCAAGTGGTCTCCTCTTGTCCCACTTGCCAGTTAAACAACCCCCAAGGAGCTCGCAGAGAAGGCAATGGCACCCCACTCCAGTACTCTTGCCTGGAAAATCCCATGGATGGAGGAGCCTTGTAGGCTGTAGCCCATGGGGTCGCTAAGAGTCGGACACGACTGAGGGACTTCACTTTCACTTTTCCCTTTCATGCACTGGAGAAGGAAATGGCAACCCACTCCAGTATTCTTGCCTGGAGAATCCTAGGGACGGCAGAGCCTGGTGGGCTGCCGTCTATGGGGTCGCACAGAGTCAGACACGACTGAAGCGACTTAGCAGCAGCAGTAGCAGCTGTGAGTATCTAGATTTCTCTTCTGTCCACCTCTGAAGTCCCATGTGACTCCAGTCAGGGTACAAACAAGAGATATTCAAGGAAAGTACAGTTCTTTCAGGTGTGAGGGGCCCAGCCTGTGACTGGCACTGCTCCTCCTTGTCAGGGAAACTTAAGGACATGGGAAAGGGGGTGACTGGTGAAGAGAGAGGCTTACTCTGGAGCAGTCTAGAAAAATGGGAACTTGCTGTCCTACCTGGACAAAGGTGCTCTGAGGAAGAGCTGAACCACACAGGTGTGCCCACTGCCAAGTGGCCATGACCCCATGGCACTCATTTCAGCTCTCACCGGGAGCATTACTAGGCTTCCTTCACCACCAAAGAGTGTTTCCAGCTGGGGAGAAGAAACTTCACTGACTTGGAAATCTCTGTTCAGGGGCAGATGTGTCTCCAGGTTAAGTTACAAAGCTAGTTATAAATTTCACACAGATGAATTAAGTAGATGTGAAAATGTCCCCTGATCACTCCTTCAGTCACTCAGTCGTGTTTGACTCTTTGTGACCCCATGGACTGTAGCCCACCAGGCTCCTCTGTCCATCGTAATTCCCAGGCAAGAATACTGGAGTAAGGTGCTATTTCCTACTCCAGAGGATATTCCCATCCCAGGGATCAAACCCACATCTCTCACGTCTCCTGCATTGGCAGGTAGATTCTTTAGCACTGTGCCACTTGGGAGCCCTGCAAGATACCTGGGAGGAAGCCACCTGGGAGAAGAGAAAATAAAGTACCTAAAAACAAGGGTCAGCCCTATTGCTATTTCTAGACATCCTTCCAAAGGTCTTTATTGTCACACTGTCACTATGCTGATGTAACCCAAAGTCCTCAGGATGTCTTAAAAGACCCACCATTGTCTTCCACTTCTTTGTCCACACTCACCCTCACTCCTGTACCCCTGAGCCTTCTGAGACACTGGCTCTCAGCCCATCCTGCACTCCTCTGCCTGGAACAACATCTACACAAGCTCCCACTCATCCTTGCAGACTCAGCGATGACATCTTCCCCAGCTAGTAGCCTTCCCTGGAGCATCCTTGCCCCTTATTCCATGAGACTGTATGAAATGCCCTCTGTGTTTTGCTATCACAGTGCCCTGTGCCCACTTCCTTCCTGCTACTAACCTCACTTGATGGAAATTACCCCTTTCATTGTCTGACAGCCCCACTTGAAGGTCACCTCCTTGAGGACCAAGTAGTATTTTTATTGCAGTATCTTTGGGATGTAGCATAGTATCTTGGTTCAGTGTACTCACCCAATAAATTATCTTTAAAGAAATGAATAAATCAGAGAGCTCACCCGAAGTGACCCAGTTCGGGAGCAGATATCACGTTCAGGCCTTCCTGCAACAGACAGTGACCCTCCCCTCAACCACAGGCCTACAGCACACAGCCTCCTCAATCTATTGCATGCATGCATGCATTCTAGTACAAGTGTTTGCATGTATACCAACAAACATACATACACACATGTCAGCATATGTGCATCAGCAGAGTAGACTACATATTAGGTATATGTCATTGCAATGCTTTTATTAACCTTCAAGAAAACAAAGATATCCAAGCCACAGCCCCCAAGAAGTTTCCCTGTTCTTTATGGGGATAATTCATGGGTAGAAATGCCTACACTTAACACTTGAATAGCAGCAATGTGAGTTGTGTACTGAAACGCAGGCAGAAGCTAGCACTCAGTTTCTGACTGGGACCATCAGGGGAGAGTCTAAGAATGTAGCCAGCTCTTCACAAGAAGAGTTGATATCAGTTATCCATGTGGGAGAGGGTTCATGAGAGTCAGAGGTATGAATGGGATAGGCAACTACAGGGTCAGGGACTTCTGGTCCTTGCACGCAGCTGGCTGTGAGGTTCAGAGATGGCAATCATAAGCCTGTAAAGGCAGGTTGGGAATTCCTGCTCGGAGAGTGGACTCTATCCTTGTCGCAGCATGAGGCTGGCATATAGTAGACGTGCACTAAACATCTGTACACTAGTGAAGGGAGAGGAGTTGGGCCCCATCCAGGAAGCCAAGGGCAAGTGCAGAGCTGTGAGTCCTTCCGCCCTGAGCTGACATCACCTGCTCTGTGGATGGTCCTCCCACCCGCCTCACTATAAATGCCAGTCTGCACAGGTGGGCACAGAGAGTCCCATAAGGGAGCCCTGATGACATAGGAGAGCCCCTCAGGGTGGCATCTATTCCAGGAGGGGCCTCTCTGCCCCCCTCCCCCACCACTAGCACCCTGCCCTCCCCCCTCTCAACGCACCCTGAGTCTGTCTCCTCTCACCCCACTCAATCAGACCAGCCTCTGCCACCTGCACTTCCTGCCTCTGCCCAGTAGTTGGAGGAGGGGCACCAGAGGAGAGGACATTTTTGTATCACAGTATAACATTGTGGGACTTCGGCGGGGGGGGCACGATGATTCAGATAGAGGAAGTGCTTTTACAAAAAGCCCTGCTTCAGAAAATAGACCCACGTAGCCCACCCAGAACCTAGCTCCCAGCTCAAGATGGGGGGAGTGGCTGGGAGAAGTCCCTGGAGCAGGTCCCTCTGTGGTCTCGCAGGGACCTGGACTCTGATCACCTCTGCCTCTCCCTGCTCCACACTCAGCTTCCCAGGAACACCAAGAATCAAGCTGTAAGAGTGGGATCAAGAACCCATGCTTTCCATAAAACTTGCCTTTTGACAAAGTTCTTGTTGTCATCCAGTCGCTAAGTTGTGTCCAACTCTGTGACCCCATGTACTGCAGCAGGCCAAGCTTCCTGAGTTTGCTCAAACTTAAGTCCACTGACTCAGTGATACCTTCCAAGCATCTCATTCTCTGTTACCCCTTTCTCCTCATGCCCTCAATCTTTCCCAGAATCAGGGTCTTTTCCCATGAGTCGGCTCTTTGCATCAGATGTCCAAGGTATTGGAGCCTCAGCTTTGGCAACAGTCCTTGCAATGAATATTCAGGATTGATTTCCTTTAGTATTGACTGGTTTAATCTCCTTGCTGTCCAAGGGACTCTCAAGAGTCTTCTCCGGTAGCACAGTTCGAAAGTATCGCAGGTTTAAAATTCATTAAGCACAACAATCTTGCGGGAAAGAAATTATCCCATTTTTCAGATGGAGAGACTAAGGCCAGGGAGGTTTCAGGTCACAGAAGTAGTAAGAGGCAAGGTCTAGCTTGAAACACTTTCCAGTCCAGCAAAATCTCCATCCCTAGTGCTTCTTCCAATTCACAACCATGTCAGCCCCCAAGTCAAGCTCATTCTCTGCAAAATTGGGGGTGACCTCATGTCCAGATCATTTGTCCACTAGTTCTGGAGGTAGGTCGGGAGGAGAGAAGCCAGAGAGGAGAAGAAGGGTGGCCCCAGACTGTTCCAGGGGAGGAGGGGAAGAGGGAGGAATTCTTGGCAGCCCCTTCCCACTGTGCTCCTATGAGGAGCTGCATTTCGGGCCAGGGACCAGGCTCACTGTGCTAGGTAAGAATGCTTCTCCAGGGGGAGGGAGGGTGGAATGCCCAGACTAGATGACCCTGTGAACTCTAGCTTTTGGAGAGTGGATGCCTCACCCTGGCCCGGCTGCACTCAGGGAAGGCAGTTTGCGCCTGGGTCCCCAGGGCTGTGCAAACACCGCGCAGCTGTACTTTGGAGCTGGTTCCAAGCTGACTGTGCTGGGTAAGGAGGGCAGCTGGGGTCCCTGAGTGTTCCCTCGGGTGGGATGCAGAGAGGCAGGCCGCTGCCCATCTCCCTTAGGGGCTGCGTTTAGGGTCCGTGGGGACCTGGGCTGAGTCCAGGCTATACGGAGAGGGTAACGCTAGTTTTTGTCCTGAGCCTCCGGGCTGTGAGCAACAATCCGCTGTATTTTGGAGGGGGCACTCGGCTGTTGGTACTAGGTAAGCGGGGTGCTCTGGGGCGCTAGGAGGGAAGTGGGGCGCTCAGATGTCAGTAGGGTCGCTGAACCGATATTTTTGTGCTGAGCCCTGAGGCTGTGAGCAAAGACACGCTGTACTTCGGCGCGGGCACCCGGCTGTTGGTGCTAGGTGAGACGGGAAGCCGCTGGGGACCCGGGGGGATGCGCGGCGGGTTTTTGCGCGGGGCTGGGGGGCCGTGACTCAGACCCAGTACTTCGGGCCAGGCACACGTCTCCTGGTGCTAGGTAAGTGCGGGCGGTGCGCCTCGATTTTTGTGGGGCCCCACGTCGCTGTGCTTTGCAGGCGCCGCCCTGACCTTCGGGGCCGGCAGCCGGCTGACGGTGGTGGGTGAGTGTCCGCCGGCTGGCCGCGGGCGGCGGGCGGGACCGGAGGCGGCGGGGTCAGGGCAAGTCGGATCCGGGCACTCCAGGTCCCCTCCCTGCCCTGGAGCTGAGCGCTGGGGCAGGAGCTGAGCGCTGGGACAGGGCAAGCGAGCGGGAGCCGCTGGGAGCTGCGGGGGTGGGGGGTTTGAGTGCGGGGCTCTTCCTCCGTGCTCATATGAGCAGTATTTCGGCCCAGGCACCAAGCTCACGGTCGTAGGTGAGATCTGGACTTCTCCCCTCCTTTTGGCGCAGCCCCTTGCTTCCCCGGAGATGGGTGGGGCGCGCTGGGGCTGGGGCGCCTGGCCAGTTGTGCCTCGGGGTGGGGGTGGGGGTCCGCTCTGCAAGGGAGGCGGGGAGTATTGGGTAGCGGGTACTGGGTAGGGGTACTCTAGTCCGGGAACGTGGACAGAGGGCAAGGGGGCTTCAGTCTCTTTTTTTCTGGGGTATTTGGGGACCGAGTGAGCAATGGAGAGGAGATTAATTAGGACTCTGAGACTGGCTTGATTGGAGAAAAAGACTGAGGAGGGCGACCCGTGCTGGGGGAAGGGTAGGAGCCTGTGTAGCTGCTGCAAAGGGGAAAATGAGATGGGGAGGGGGGAGGCAGGATGAGCCCAGGATTGTGGGCCCATCGCAGAGCCCAGCTCCTGGGAGGTGGAGATGCAGGCTTCTGCTGAACAGAGAACCAGGATGACCAGCAGAAGTGGAGAAGAGACATGAAAAGAGACAGACCCGCCTCAGAGAGTGAGGGAAAGAATCAGGACAAGCGGGGTTTGTTGATTTACTGTTTGGAAGTCTGGATTTAAATTTAGGTTTCCAACCTCTTCCTCTCTTCTTAAGTCCAGACCCCTGCTGGCCAGGCTGTGTGTACAGCACACGTGGGCTGGGTGGGAACCTGGGCCACTGGAGGCATTTACTCACCAAATGGAACCCCCTCACCCCCAAGCCTGAAATCTCCCTCCTCACACTAGGTCTTCTAGGTTAAACAGCCAGATGGCTCAGGACATACATTCAAATAGACATATTTTTCTTTCTGAGGCCAGGAACATTCCCAAGGGGATCTTAGCGCTGGAAAGGGATCTTCAATGTCACCTGGTGATAGAAGCACTGAGCTTCCAGAGGGGAACGACCCCTCAATACTGGTGTGTTTACTGGATGATGTGATAACAGCAAGCGTGTCTATAGTTAGACTGGTTAGGTTGGAGCCAGCGGGGCTCACTTTGAAGTGTTTGTTCCCAGTGACAGCTGGGTTCCTGTGATCAGCCAGGGTGGGGAAGAGCAGGAGACCTCAGAACAGGTACATCTGGGTCCCAAGCCCTGGTCCTTTAATGAGCCACTGACCTTGTGGGAATGAATATGTGTGCATAGGTCACACACCCAGGAAGCCAGCCCTGAAGTCAAGTTGTTGTTGTCATCATTGTTCAGTCGCTAAGTTGTATCGGACTCTTTTTTGACCCCATGGACTGTAGCCCCCACCTCCACCCCCCACCCCCCATCCAGGCTCCTCTGTCCATGAGATTTCCCAGGCAAGAATACTGGAGTGGGTTGCCATTTCCTTCCCCGGGGAATCTTCCTGACCAAGGGATCGAACCGGTATCTCCTGCAGCTCCCGCATTGCAGGCAGATTCTTTCCCACTGAGCCACCAGGGAAACCCATCCACGGAAATCTGGTGTCACAGGAACATTTTTTTTTTATTTTCATTTCTTCCGGCCTAAACTAGATCTCTTTAGATTGAGACATCTTCCCTTTAACAGAGTTGCTCAGAAACAACCAAAAAAATCTGTATAATGCAAAGAGCAAGATGAAATGTTTGTCGAGAGGGTCCAGAAGCAATAAGCCAGTCAGATGAGAAGGCCACAGGGGCTTTAACTGGAATGCCTTCACCTGGGGCCCTCCAGGATGCCACACACCAGAGGCGTAGCTGGATCAAGACAACTGGGAGCAGAAGTTGCTTGATGATCTCAGATGCATATTTAGGAAGCTTGCTGGTAGGGAAAAATAGAAGATGTGGAATCAAAGGGGCAAAGAAGGTTGAAGATGCCTGAATTTGTGATCTGTCTGAGCTGAGGCAACTCAGGGTACCTGGAGGCAGAGGAATGGCTAGGATGACCTGGTGAGACACCAGAAAGAAAAAAGCCTCCTATTCTCATGAGCACATCCTGAGACAAAAGGCTGTCTTCACGTGAGTGCACAAAAATATGCCATCTGTATGTTGTCATTTGAAGAAAAACCCCCAGCCTCATAATGTGCCCCTTACACTCAAATCTCCTCTACTCCTCAGCCCCCCAGGCTCACATACAACTAACCCAGCTGATGGCAGAGGCTTCCTGCATCCTTATGTCCGGCCATCTCCATCCCCAGTCTGGACAGTTAGTGTTGGGATTCTGCCTTCACAAGCAAGAAAAATGATGCAGAGACATTCAGGGGTTGTCTACAGTCATGTTGGTGGGCAAAGTCACTGTCAAGCTTTGATTTCTGTTACTCTGGTTCCAACCCAGATCTCTATTAAATAGCTACTACAAATTATGATGAGAAAAAAGACAGGTAAGTTTTTCTCGTTGAATAAAAATCAAATAGCATGGAAGAAGAACAATTGCTCAGATGTCAGACAGTGCCACTTGTAAGGCCGCCTTCGAGGGCTAGAGACAGACGAGACGGGCTTGTCGTAGGGTGAGTACAAGGGGCAGGCACACAGAGGGAGAGCAATAACAGAGGAGTGGGCTGCTGACTCCCAAATAGACAGGACATACTGCTACAGGATTTTATTGTAGGGTGACCCTGAGCCTCCCTTCCCTGCCTTCTCACACTCATGTACTGACAAACACACACACACACACAGCCCCTCCCACGCCCAGCCAGCTCTCAGGCCGGTTCTGGCCCCCACCCCTGTCCTTCCAGACGATCTGAGCCAGGTGCACCCGCCCAAGGTGGCTGTGTTCGAACCCTCGGAAGCAGAGATCTCCCGGACCCAGAAGGCCACGCTCGTGTGCCTGGCCACGGGCTTCTACCCCGACCACGTGGAGCTGACCTGGTGGGTGAACAGGAAGCAGGTCACGACTGGGGTCAGCACGGACCCTGAGCCCTACAAGGAGGACCCCTCGCAGAATAACTCCAGATACTGTCTGAGCAGCCGGCTGAGAGTGACCGCCGCCTTCTGGCACAACCCCCGCAACCACTTCCGCTGCCAAGTCCAGTTCCACGGGCTCACGGACCAGGACAAGTGGGAGAAGAAGGACAGGGCCAAGCCCATCACCCAGAACATCAGCGCCGAGGCCTGGGGCAGAGCAGGTGAGCCGGCCTGGAGGGAGTCAGAGCCGACAGAGGAGAGATCCAGGGAGAGGAGCGGGAAGACTGGACACAGAGTGAAGGGATGGGGGGGGGAGCCCACCAAGAGGGTGGACAGGGCACCCCCTCAGGCTAACTCTTCCCCCAGATCCAGATCCTCAGCCCAACTCAGCTGTGCTGGTGGGTCCCCCCCCCCGCCCACCTGCAGAGCTCAGGGTCTCAGTGGTGGGTCCCCATCCCCTTCAGGGCTGCCTCCTTCCATGACTTTGAGGATGCTGTGGCCACATTGGTACAGGCAGTGCTAGGACTCTGATCAGAGGCTGCTCAGAGCCTGGGGGTCGGTGCTGACTAACAGCTAGCTTAGTAGGTCTTTTTCATTTATTTGTTTTGTTTTAAGCATCTCAAAATAGCACACATTTATTATTGCCTAGTTTTAATGTATCAGGAATCTGGGCATAGCTTAGCTGGCTCGTTTATCTCAAGATGCTACAATCAGATGTCAGCCAAAGCTGGAGTCTTATCTGAAGGCTCAGCTGGGGCAGGATCCACTTCCACGTTCATGTGGTTGTTGCCAAGATTTAGCATCTTGCCAGCTATTGGACTGAGGAAGGCTGGCTTAGCTTTGAATCTGCTTTAGAAGATGCAGTCTCTCATCCATTTCCCTCCCCCTTTTTTCTTTCAGACTGCGGTGTCTCCTCCGGTGAGTAGCCCTCTGCTTCTTTGTCTCCATCTCCATGGTCATTGCTCTGGAACTAGAGACAGAGAAGCCATGGACACTGGTTGAGGGGTAAAGGGGGAGAAGGCCAGATATACCTGCTCACAGGTACCTACCTGCTCTCCTTTCCTGCCAACAGCGTCTTATCAGCAAGGGGTCCTGTCTGCCACCCTCCTCTATGAGATTCTGCTGGGGAAGGCCACCCTGTATGCTGTGCTGGTCAGCGCCCTGGTGCTGATGGCCATGGTGAGGAGGGGGGCAGGATGAGAGGGTGATGAAGGGAAAGTGTGGAGCATCATGCAAGGGAGCTGAGGGGTCTCAGACTTGTGTCCTGACTTCTCCGTGGAGTCACAATGGGGCTGCCAGACTGGGGAGAAAGTACAGAGATCATCGCAGACAGAATGTGGCTTTGAAGGATGGGGAGAGTCAGCCAGCCCTCCCCAAAATCAGACCCCAGAATCAGCATCCTCTGACCCAGTCCTACTGTTCCATGGCCCCTGGCATCCTGACGACATCCTCTCTTCCTCAGGTTAAGAAAAAGGATTCCTGAGACCAGCTCCAAAAGTGCATCCCGAGTCATTCTTTATCATGGCCTTGGATTCTCCTTAATGTCCTTCCAGTCTGTGTTCCTCAAGAGTTTCTCTCTCTCTCTCTTATCTCCTTCCTGTATAGATGTCTGCCCCTTCTCTCAGCTTCCCTGCTGGTGGAGCGCCACACCTCGAACCTGAAATTGACTGAGTCAATAAAAGTGTCATGATGGGCTTGATTGTGTCCAGGAGTGTCTGTGGTATTCTGCCCTTCATTGATCTACCTCTGATTTGGGGAAATCACCACCCCTCAGGCTCGGTAAAGAATCTGCCTGCAATGCAGGAGACCCAGGTTCAATCCCTGGGTCGGGAAGATCCCCTGGAGAAGGGAATGGCAAGCCATTCCAGTATTCTTGCCTGGAGAATCCCAAGCACAGAGAAGCCTGGTGGGCTACAGTCCATAGGGTCACAAAGAGTCGGACATGACTGAGTGATCAACACACACACACACACACACACACACAGGCATATGGAGTGATAGAGCCTCCTCTCTGACTAATGCTGCTTCCTCTTGTTCATCCTCATGGGGTGCTGCGGTCCACATCCAGGCACTCTGGGCCCCCGTGTGTAGGGCTAGTCTGAAGGGCAAGAAGTTGGGCTCTGGAAAACCTGCATATTGAGGGCAGATGGTGGCTCAGATGGTAAACAATCTGCCTGCAATGCAGCAGACCTGAGTTTGGGTCTGCTGGGTCGAGAAGATTCCCTGGAGAAGGGAATGGCTAGCCACTCCAGTATTCTTGCCGGGAAAATTCCATGGACAGAGAAGCCTCGGGGGCTACAGTCCGTGGGGTCACCAAGAGTCGGACAGGAATGAGCAACTAACACTTTCACTTTTTTCAAGAATGAACAGAGGGGAACCATAACCCCCACCTCAGTGCTGGACAGAGGACGGGGCCACCTGTGGGTTGGAATGTCTGGTCATTTCTCAATTCCAAATTCAAGTTTCACTTCCTGTGCATTTAGGGTTTATCTTTTAACACTTCCATCCTATCTGGTTTCAGAATTTGGGCTTGAGATTTAGTTCTACTCTGCCAGTCTAGGTTAGAATCCTAAAGACAGCACAGAGCTGAAAACACTGAGGCATGAAACCTGGAGATTTCATGGAGGCAGGGCATGTGGGGGCAGATGTGCCCCCACGGGGGGAAGGAACAGAGGTGGAGAGAGGGTTCAGTGTGGGTTGGGGTGCTATACTCCTGGAGCCCTTCTAACAGAAGCTCCTTCTCTCATTGGGAAGGAGGCCAGGCCACCCTAAATGGAGTGTGTTGAGTGCAGACGACTCTTCGGGGAGACAGTTCTCTTACTGGGGCAAGTACTACCTGCAGGTTACAAGCACTGTGGTACAACACCGCACCAGGCCTGGGGGAGGGAGGGGGAGGGAGGAGAGGGATGCCATCAGGGGACAGAGACAGACCAGCGAGAGAGGCCCTGGGCAAGTTAGTTGAGGCAGAATGTTGGGAATGAGAGAAGTTCCGAACTCTGGAAGATGGTGAAAAAGATGGAATCCTCACAGCCTGCTTTGTTCCCGCCTGGGCCCTGGGACACGCGTTGTCACAGCCAATCGCCACAACCATCCTACGAGCAGGGATTTTTTTTTCTCCCAACTTCATAGGTGAAGAAACTACAGTTTATGGGTCAAATGACTGGCAAGCTGTGAAACTGTAGGAAAATGTAGCACATTCTTCTAAAGAGGGCAGTTCAGGAAGCTTTGCCCAAGTGGTGACCAAGAGCGTGCGGTCACTCACAAAATCTCTGGGCTCAAGGCAGCGTCACCCCCACCTTCTGGCTCGGTCTGCATGCGTACTTCTTCCCCGTGTCTGTGTGTAAACTCCCTCCTTTCACTTACCAGGACACAAGTCACTGGATTTGGGACACACCCTCAGTTCAGAAGGATTTCATCCTGAGATTCTTAACAAATTACATCTGTAAAGATCTTATGTCCCAGTTAGGTCACAGTCTGAAGTTCTGGGTGGGTGTGAATTTGGGGTGACACTACTCATCCCCCTACACCGCATATCAGGAACGGGAGATGCGGGGTTCTCTGGACCTGACACACACAGGCCAGGAAAGGACGTGGCCTGGGTGAGGGATGCCTTGGGAGGCTCATCACATGATTTAACTTACCATCAGTCAGGAGTATTTCAAGATTTCTCAAACCGCAGTTGTTTTTTTAATTTGCCGTTGCTGTTGTTTGCTTGTTTTGGTGGTGACTTAAAAAAATCCCAGAACAAAAGATACTGAGTTTAGTCTCTAGACCAGCACCCACAAAAGCAGCACTTTCCACTCTTTAGACATGTGTGGTGGTTCCTCACAAGGGTCAGATGGGGAGATGAGCAGCTAAAGGAGAAAAAAATACCTCAGAGAGAACAGGGCATTTCGTGGATCAGGAAGAGCAGACTGAGCAGGGAGTGCTTGCTGGAGGCAAGGCTTTGTGCAACGTATCTGTGAGGAGAAACGTGACCAGCTGCAGGGACGAGATCAGGGTGGAGGGGGGCAGAGGAGGGTCTGCGGGTTCGGTGGCTCTCATCTTTGGGGTGCTAAAAGCAGTGGTAGTAGCAGGTGGGAGGATGTGGGGGGGGGTCGATGGTGGGCACCTGGGGTATGTCAAGGTGGGGAATGAATGTCCTCTGGAGGATGCATGACTTGGTGCTTGTCATCTTCTCACTCCTGGAAACATCACAGAGATGGAGAAACTCCACTTGGTCCCCACCCTCACTTGACCCTGGAAGGCTTCTCTTCCCAAATCTTTACAGTACTTTCCTCATCTCTCTCAGACAACCCTGCCCCCAGCATTCAATTCACAGGCACTGGGAAGTTAATCTCTCCCTCCTCTGCCTCTTTCTCTAGAATTGAAAGAGATCCTTCTGGACCAGTTTTAGTCAACCCCTCTTTTTCTTCCTCAGGTAAAACTGAGCAAAGATGCCTTAGATACAGGGCAATCACACTGCTTATTGTGCAAATGGGGATGCTCCTGAGGGTGAAAGATAAGATGCTGGGACAGGAGGGCTAAGCCAGGATGGTCCTGGCAAACCAGGACCCACGGCCACTCCGATTAAAGGGGCTCAGGGGGAGTTTCTGAGACCAGAGTCACTTCTGGAATGGAAAGCACTAAAGCAATTCCTCATTGACCTGGGCCTGTCAACTTTTCCAGTCTCAAAGCTAATCCAAGCCTCATTCCGTTAAGGAAATTTGTGGGCAGAGTGTAAACCAGGGGCAAACTCCACAAGTCACACACAGCCCAGGGGCAAAGCATGCTTACTGACTGAAGAGATGTATAAGCCAAGCATCTCTAGAAGAATGCCTGTGATTCCCCGGGTTTTTGCCATTCCAAGGGCACAGCTGGACTTCCCATGGGTAGCTCTCAAGGAGAGGAACCTCAACTCTGTGGCCTTTAGAGATTCACTCAGAAATTAGGAGAGGAAGGAAAGCATCCAGCTGGTCTTGGTGGGTGACGTCCTGGTGGGGGACAGGACTCCTGTGGGAAGGGCTGCTTGAGTCACTGTCACTTGCCCAGAAGAAGAATGTTCCTATTAGCACAGTTCAGTTCAGTCAGTTCAGTCCCTCAGTCATGTCCTACTCTTTGCAACCCCATGGGCTGCAGCATGCCAGACCTCCCTGTCCATCACCAACTCCCAGAATTTACTCAAACTCATGTCCATTGAGTCAGTGATGCCATCCAACCATCTCATCCTCTGTTGTCCCCTTCTCCTCCCACTTTCAATCTTTCCCAGCATCAGGGTCTTTTCCAAGGAGTTATTTCTTCCCATCAGGTGGTCAAAGTATTGGAGCTTCAGCTTCAGCATCAGTCCTTCCAATGAATATTCAGGACTGATTTCCTTTAGGATGGACTGGTTGGATCTCCTTGCAGTCCAAGGGACTCTCAACAGTCTTCTCCAACACCACAGTTCAAAAGCATCAATTCTTCAGTGCTCAGGTTTCTTTATAGTCCAACTCTCACACCCATACATGAGTAATGGAAAAACCATAGCCTTGACTAGATGGACCTTTGTCGGCAAAGTAATGTCTCTGCTTTTTAATATGCTGTCTAGGTTGGTCATAATTTTTCTTCCAAGGAGCAAGGATCTCTTAATTTCATGACTGCAGTCACCATCTGCAGTGATTTTGGAGCCAAAAAAAAATAAAATCTGTCTTGGTGGGTGATCTATTTCCATTGTTTCCCCATCTATTCATCAGGAAGTGATGGTACCAGATGCCATGATCTTAGTTTTCTGAATGTTGAGTTTTAAGCCAACTTTTCCACTCTCCTCTTTCACTTTCATCAAGAGGCTGTTTAGTTCTTCTTCACTTTCTGCCATAAGGGTGGTGTCATCTGCATATCTGAGGTTATTGATATTTCTCCTGGAAATCTTGATTCCAGCTTGTGCTTCCTCCAGTCCAGCATTTCTCATGATGTACTCTGCGTATAAGTTAAATAAGCAGGATAACAGCACACAGCCTTGACATACTCCTTTCCCGATTTGCAACCAGTCTTTTTTTCTATGTCCAGTTCTAACTGTTGCTTCCTGACCCTCATACAGATTTCTCAGGAGGCAGGTCAGGTGGTCTGGTAATCCCATCTCTTGAAGAATTTTCCACAGTTTGTTGTGATCCACACAGTCAAAGGCTTTGCTGTAGTCAATAAAGCAGATGTTCTGGAACTCTCTTACTTTTTTGATGATCCAACGGATGTTGGCAATTTGATCTCTGGTTCCTCTGCCTTTGATAGCTCAGTTAGCAAAGAATCCACCTGCAATGCAGGAGACCCCTGTTCAGTTCCTGGGTAGGGAAGATCCTCTAGAGAAGGGATAGGTTACCCACTCCAATATTCTTGGGCTTCCCTAGTGCCACAGCCGGTAAGGAATCTGCCTGCAATGTGGGAGACCTGGGTTTGATCCCTGTGTTGGGAAGATCCCCTGGAGAAGGGAAAGGCTACCCACTCTGGTATTCTGGCCTAGAGAATTCCATGGGCTGTATAGTCTCCACGGGGTTGCAAAGAGGCAGACACGACTGGGTGACTTTCACTTTGACACTAACAAAGGTAATAAATGTATCTTTATTCCTATCTTAATGAATTTATAATAAAAGTGAGCCCAAACCACTTCATATTACTACTGTAAGGATACAGGGAAAAAGATAATTGATATTAATTGTAGATATTCAAAGTCTACCTATTTCCATGTACAGACTGTAATTAGTATAAGTTTTTGTTTAATATAATCCCCAAGTTCACTTGGTGTCTTGGTATCTCACACATAAGCCACCCATATATGAGCCAGTGATATTAGATTGCCTAGATCCTGAGTGAAATTTACTCTGATGATTACCATCTCCAGTTTGTCCTTTGTCATTTGTAGTGCTTCCCTCTTACTTCCTTGAAACTTTTTTGCTTCCTGGAAAGACATCTTTATATAAGCTCCATAAGGATAAGAATCTTTGAACAATGCATAGTACATAGTAAGTGCTCAATAAATCTTTGATGAAAAAATCTGAAAATAAATCTGTTTTCTCTTTATAAATCCTTATCAAATAAGATGATGAGATCTGGTACTATAAATCCCACTGACTGCTTCTTAAACTTTCATCACCAAGTTCTCTTTTTCCATGTCCATGGAAATGGCCCTGTAGTCATATAGGAAGAGTCACAGCACAGAAGGCCACCAAGCCTGGCAACAACAGTAACTGCAATTCATTCTTGTTACTTGTGGCAGAGTCCCATAGTTTCCAGAAAGGTGATCTCTGGGCCTTGAGACCCCATAATGTGACATGTCATCCTTCCCATCCTGGCCCCCAAATAGAGCATTTCCTGCCTCAGTCTAGCATTGGATATCCTCCCCTCCCATCCTGAGGACTTTCTTCTCTTTGTGGATCTGAAGTCCCTGGGTTCTTCGCCACCACGCTCTCTGCCTCTCCTGGGGACTGACGGTGACAGCACTTGGTTGAGTCCTGAATTGCCGCCCTGCAACAGATGACATGTTCTTTGCTCACCATACCCCTCCCTCAAGGTCCCAGCTGTGTGTCTTTCTCCTCCCTCTCCATCCATTGTTGTACCTGGACTCCTAGGAGGGCTTCTTGGGGGCAATAGGGTCCCAGAGATGTGGATGGGTCTATACATCAGTAAATAGAACTGAAAAAAGAGCCAACAGCTGTGACTATTTCCATGAAAGTTTCGTCTGCTTATATCTCAGCTGACCTCTGTTAGTGTGAGGGCTGGTCTTGACAGGAAGACTGCACTACAGGAGTTCCCATTGACCCACCCCCCACCACAACATGACCCGACTTGCTGACATAAGGAAGTGGATTTTTAAATAGTGACTTGATAGTGATCCTGGGTGTGACACTCCTGCCCAAGTTGTAGGCCACTCGAGTAGCTGCTGCTCAGCCTGCTGTACCCTCACTCCCACCATGGGTCTTAACTTTGACTGGATCTTGGAATCATAGATACTCTGGTGGTAAAGAAGTATAAATTGCAGAGTCTTGAATTCCCCCTAGTTATGCTTGATCTGTCCCAGGATAGAGAACTCTTGACCTGTCTGGGTAGGTCACTTGGTCACTGGCCAGCACTATGAAGAGTTTTGTCCGCTTTAGGTTTCCATAAATCTCATTGTCGTGCCAAGCATTGGTCATAATTATACTCTTAAGAAAGTTCTTCTTAAGATAACTAGCATGCCCATCTCTAGTTGAGTCCTCAAATCTATGAGAGACAGAACAAGCAGAACCTTTAAAAGTTTGCCTTCGCAGAATGGATAAAGCATGCAGTAGATAGATGAGAACATTGTGACAACAAAGAATATGGACGTTAAAGCCAAAGAGACATAGTTCCAAGTGTTAGATCTGCCCTTATAAGCTATGCGATCTTGGGCAAATGACCACCTCTGAGACTCAGCTTTCCTGCCTATAAAATGGGCCAAATCACAACCCCAACTTCGTAAGGTGGCTTCATCTTATTTAATTCACACAATAGGAATAGCTGTTATACACAGTGTCAATAAGTATTAGCTGCTATTATGATAATTATTATTAGCCCAAAACTTTATTTTTCAAGCTAAACCTTTCCAGTTCTCTCAATTTTTTGTCTCATATGGCACAGTTTTGAGCACTCCTACTCTCTCTACAGCCCAGCCACTCTCTTCTGAAATGTTTCCATTTGTTTCTATCCTCCTACTTTCCCCTCTGTTCTGACCTACAGAGGGGAAGAGGGAGCTGCACTTTCTGTTCACCATACCTTCTACTTTGGTCCCATTAGAGCAACTCGTCAATGTCTGGACCCACTCACCCCATTGACTCACAGAGCTCATTTTTGACTCAAACCTTGAGTCTTCACCACATGTACTGCTTGTGAACACATAGCCCCTTTCTGGTATTCAGGTACTCGGTTTCCTCTCTTTTTTGTGGGGGGTCAGGGTGTCAGGGAGTGGTTAACTTTATTATGTTTCTTCAGCTCATCTCTCCAACTCTCTAGTTTCTGCAGGATTCTAACTCTGCAGTTCCTCATTGTTACCTCCCCATCCTCAGGCCACCTCAGATCTGACCATTGTAACTTGTTTATCCTTATACACAAGTGGTTCGTAAAATTCATAACAAGATCACTGTTTAACATTCAGCTCACGTTCCCCTAAGCTTTGCCTGAGATCCAGGAGCTGCTAAAACACAGGGCTTTGGCTTCGGGCCCTCCATAGCTGCATAGCATGGACAACTCATTTTTCTTCTCTGGGCTGCAATTGCCTCCTCTGTGAAGTGAGGAGACTGGATAAAGTGATCTCTAAGCAATCATGGAGCTCTGCTCTTCAGATTCAGTGGTTCAAAGTCTACAGGCCCCAGATCACCATGATAAAGGTAATTCAGACAATCTAAGCTCTTCCCAGACACAAACCATTCACACGCATGACAGCCTCAGAGGCTGTCTATGGTGTCAGGGAGCTGGTGCTGACCCAGGAATTCCAGAGTTAACTAAGGGCACCTGGAGCCCTGGCACCTGGAAAGAGGTCCAGCTCCTTGAATGAGGGGGAAAAAAATAGTGTTTAAAGGAGAATGGGCTTGAATCAAAGGCCAGGAAGTAAAAGCAGCAGGTTGGGGTCTTTTAGAAGTCGGCAAGGGAAGAGATGGGGTGTCTGAGCCCAGCACTGGCTGTCAAGCTGTTTATCTCTGAGTAACATCAGTATAAGCAGCAACAGCCACACACCTGCCCCTGCACCGTCTCGTGGACTCACAACAGGATGTGGTCTGACATTTACCAGGTCCTGCATCTGGGGGGCCTGTGAAAGTCCCTCCCACCACCACCACCTTCTGAGCTTCTGGAACCACATCCTGCCTCACCCTCTTCCTATGCAGTCATTTCTGCCTGGGCCTCTGGTGAGCACCCAGGCAGTGGAAATAGAACTACAGGGGGGAGGTGAGGGTCTCTGGAGGGAGATCCGGACACCTCAGCTGCACGTGCAGACCCCTGCCCCCCCAGCACAACTCCCACACCTGCTGGAGGTTACGCCCTACATCAGAGGCTGCAAGGAGCATCTTGGAGACAGTGAAGCAGGCAGAGCAGCTGCCATAACTGTTGGGACTCCACTGGGGTACCTTCTGGCCCCACATCCCTCAGGCAACTCCCTCCCCCCACCCTCCACACAGAGCCTCCTACTTCCTTCCACTCATCTCAGGAGTGGGTGCTAATGACTCAGAGGAAAGGGAGCCCTAGGTCATCAACAGACTGAGAAAGGGACGGTCCCTGGATCTCTGTGCTGGTGTCTGCGTGCTCTAGTGACCAGGTTTCCCTAAGCATCGTCCCTACTGCTGAGGCCTTGTGGGTCTGTGTGATGGGTAAGGTCCATCCCATCTGGGCAAGAGGAGGAGGGAGAACACAGCCCAGAGAGAACAGAAAAACACACAGCCAGAAACAACACCTCCAAAGAGAGAACAGGAAACAACCAGATAAGTAGCAGGGCAGATGTGCTTTGCAGCAGCTCAAAGAGCTATAGCATCCTCAGCTCAAAGTGTGTAGTCCTGGGCGCAACCAGCAAGTCACGCAATTTGATCTCACTAGCTTCTCAAACCAGGGCTTTCCCCAGATTCCTCAAGCCACTTAGAGGCCCCAGGCTCTCTCCCTATGAATCCCACAAGTGGCTAAGATCCAGATGTGAAGGGAGTTCTGGCCACCAGCCTGGGGCCCTGGATCTTCCACGTGCCAGTGGCCAGGGAATGACATGTATGGGAAGAGTTGTCCGGGCACAGCTACAAAGTCAGAGTCAGGGGTGCTGGAAGGTCTGCTCGAAAGAGATAGTCCCATCTCTCCAAAGGGGTGAGTGAGATTGATGAATTCCAGGCAGGAGAGTGCATTTCTGAGTAGTAGCCTCTGTCCTGCGCTGGTTTCATTTATCTCCTGACATTACGATGGTTGTAGATTTCTGATGCCCAGAGACTGTGGAAGCAGTTATGGGAATAGGACTCTTCTTTATGAATGGGGCAGATATGGCGGATAGTAACTTGTTCTGATGAATTTGGATGGCTTGCAGGCCTCTCCTTAACTAGCCTCCCTTTACCAATGAATGCAGTCCTATCTCTCTATTGCCATGTGCAGCGATCCAGACTGCTTCCCCACTTTCAATATTGATGGAGATCTCCACATTTCTATTCAAACTGACTCTCCTGCTGGGAATGTCATTTTACTTATCTAAATACTAGCCTCTCCCCAAACTCAACCTCAAGATAAAGTTCTCTCCTTCTGAAGCTTTCCAGAACTTTTCTGAATTTCTTATAGAAATAAAGAATCTGTTTTAAACCTTCTACCAACTCTCCTTGAATAGTACAACTCCCCTTGAATAGTAGTGAGTTCCTGGAACACCTCACTGTTAAGAAGCATTCTGGGTCTACATAAAGGCCCAACAGAAAAGGTGAATATCTGAACAAGCACAGTGTAGGGTACAAGTTTCATATTTTCACTATTAAAGTGTATATAGCACTTTAAAATACTAGCAATTACTACAGAGTAGTTTAATTTAAATTAAAAAGAGTTTTTTAAAAAAACAAGTCTTTTGGGATTTCCCTGGTGGTCCAGTGGTTAAGACTTGGCCTTCTCATGCAAGGGGTGTGGGTTTCATCCCTGGTTGCGGAGCTGAGATCCGACGTGCCTCATGGCCAAAACCCAAAACATAAAATGGAAGCAATATTATAACAAACTCAGTCAAAGACTTTAGAACAAAAAAAAGAATTAAAAAAAAAAAGCAAGTCTTTCTTTCTTTTGGGTAAAGTGAAAGTCACTCAGTCGTGTCCGACTCTTTGTGACACCATGGTCTGTAAAGTCCATGGAATTCTCCAGGCTAGAATACTGGAGTGGGTAGCCTTTCCCTTCTCCAGGGGATCTTCCCAACCCAGGAATCGAACGTCTCCGGCATTGCTGGTGGATTCTTTACCAACTGAGCTATCAGGGAAGCTCTCTTTTGGGCAAGTTGTAATCCAAATATCTTGTAAACTTAGAGACAAAAATAATGTCTGTTGAAGTGTAGACCCTATAATAGGGCTTCATAACATCAATGCCATCTAATTCAACACACTTAATGATCCAATAAGGAAATTTTCACAAGAGAGGAAGATGAATTCTAGAGAGATTAGAAAATGAACACAAGGTCATAAGAGCTAGTAAATTTAAATTCAAAATGCAAAGACCTTAAAAATATAGAGACAGTGAAAGATTGGTGGTTACCCGGGTTTGTAGGGAAAGAAGAGACAAATTAGTAGACAAGCCCATGGCATTTGTCAGGCAGTGAAACCATTCTGCACGAAGACTGATGCCAGCTGTAATGGTTAATAAAAGACACGACACGGTTGTCAAACACTGCAGAAACGTACAACACAAAGAGTAAGCTCTAATGTAAACCATGGACTTCAGTTAATAATAATATATCAGCATTGGTTCAATAATAAGCATACCACACTCATATAAATGAGATATTAATAATAGGGAAGGCTGGGGAGGAAATGGACATATATGAGAACTTTATTATCTGCTCAATTTATATTAATCTAAAACTGCCCTAAATATTAAAATCTATTAACAAAATCTGTTTCAGGGAGAGATCTGTTTCTGCTTATATTCAGTGATCAACTAACATCCAAACATTGGCTTAAGATGCTGTTTATTGCTAAATGTGAACCAAACTTGAGTTGTAAACACATCTTTATTTTTATGGCTGTAAGCATTGCTGATTGACTTAGTAAATTTAAATTTTCACACATGAGGGAAAAAAAAAACACCAAGTGCCTTGATTTTTTTTCCTGCAACTTCTATTTTTCATTCTTTTTCTTGAAGTATAGTTGATTTACAATGTTGTATTAGCTTCTGGTTACAGCAAGGAGACTCAGTTATACATATATATATATTTATCCTTTTTCATATTCTTTTCCATTATGGTTTATCATAGAATATTGAACGTAGTTCTCTGTACTGTACTGCAGGACCTTGGCATTTGCCTACTTTATATGTAGTAGTATGTATCTGCTAATCTCAGATTCTGAGGGTCTTAACTACACCATGCTGTGACCATACCCAGCACCATCTTGAGTGTATGTCATTTCTCTTTTTAATCCCTGTGTTGGCTCTGAGTGTCCAGCACGTATATCTGCTTAATACATGGCAGACCTTAAGGTGCAACAGGACCCTTGGGCGTTATTCAATACTGACTTGATTGCTCTGTGTCTCTGTCTGATTTTATTCTGCAGATTAAATGGTACTGAAAACAAACAAATGTCTGAATTGTCCTAAATGAAATGATGCCAGGAACAGAGTATTTTAAGACTTCTTGTGCCCCCTCGTGGAACAGAAGAGACATTAGAAAAGAAAATCTTTTTAGGAATGAGGAGGAGGAGGGATGAGGGGCTGTGGGATGAGGCAGGAGGCTCAGTTGCCAAGGTAACTATGGTATCTCTTTCCAGCCATCCCCATAAGCCTTTCTTCTCCTTTACTTCCATCCAAGTAATTTCTCTTTTTCAGGGTTTTGCCTTTACACACACATGCTCTCTTTATCCGGTCTCTTGTATCTCTTTGATCACCATCTGCTTCTTGCTCCCTCCATTGCTATAAGGAGAGGCAGGAGACACAATAGAATAGGAATTTTGAAAGAAATCTAAAATCCCAAACAATAATCACTGTTCCTAAGTACACGTTTCTGATACTAACAAAATCACTCTTGTAGCCCTTACAATAACATCTTGCTCCTTCCCTGGCCCAAAGCCTCATCCCAGCCTCCACAAGATGTCTATTCTCCACACAAAGAGCAAGGACAGGAGAGTTTTCCAGGTGATGAAAAGTAACTAATTAGGTAACCTGAGTTGGCATCCGCAGAGCTGCTCACTGGTCCCCCATCACATCACATCCCACTGCGGGTGCATGCTGTTCCTCTCGTCTCTCGTCAGCATAGACAGAACCTCAGCCCCCAGCGCAGACCCACAGGAATGTGGGAGAAGCGGGTGATGGGCAAGGAATAGCACACTTTCAGGGCTGAAGCATGATAGCCTCGACTAGACACCTGCACGTCAGGAACTTGACCGTGTGCCTGCATGGCACAGGTTCTCCACACATAAATCTTTCCCTTCTCCCTCTGAACTGGGTGGGGCTTCCCTGGTGGCTCAGTGGTGAAGAATCCACCTGCCAATGCAGGAGACGTGGGTTCAATGCCTGTCTTGGGAAGATCCCCTGGAGAAGGACATGGCAACCCACTCCAGTATTCTTGCCCAGGAAGTCCCATGGGCAGAGGAGCCTGGCGGGCTACAGTCCATGGGGTCGAAAAGGAGACACGATTGGGTGACTAACCAAAAATCAAGAATGTAGTAAAGTTCTTTTGGAGACTCTGGCTTGAGTCCATTGCCCTCACATTGGCTGACAGTCAGAAACCCAGTGACAAACATCCTCCGCCTAGTCCCTGAGTGAGGGTTTCTGGAGAGTGTGGTGAGGACATGGGAGAGGGTGGGGTTTTTGCACAGATGTCTGCCCCACCCAGCTCAGTGTGAGACTCCAGGCGCAGAGATAGAAGCCAGAGTTATTGAGCTGCAGCTTGTTAGAACTCAGGATAAACTGGCCGTCCTGGGGTCTGGAAGCCTTGAAGTTCTGGAACTCCCTAGGATCTACGTCGTTAACACCAACAGAGTAGAAGAGCAGCTGGAAGCCCCCCTCTGCCTCCTGCCGGTACCAGTACAGGTTGGGGCTTGACGTCCCCTTCACGGTGCACTCCAGATAGAGCGGGCTGCCTGCAGGCTGCACCCTGCTGGATGGCCATTGATGGATGGTCTGAGCTCTGACACCTGCGGGAAGCATAAAAGGCCATTTAGATGGAAGAAACCCAGCCCAGCTCACCTTCCCATCCTGAGAGAGGGATGGTTCAAAGCTCTTCCGTGGCTCAGGCATACAGAAATCATGGGGAGTAGACTGGGAGGGTCCATGGGCAAGAAGAGACCAAGAAAGCAAACTCCTTCCTGGGGATGGAGAAAACCAAGACACAATACACCAGCCACTAAGACTAAACTCCCATATTCATTCCAGACCATTGAAGGCATGTACCAAACAGAGTCAAACCGAAAGCTAAGGCTCTGGATTCAGAGAGTGAGCTCTTGAGAGGAGAACCCACCTAAGAAAGTGCCCAGAAGAAGGGCCAGCAGACAGCAGGGCATAACTACAGGCAACCTTCAGTTCACAAGTGTGGTTGACACTCCTCCTCTGGGCCCAGGGGTGGCCAAGTCCCTCCCACTTGGAGATCACAGAGTACAGAGCATGTATCCCCTCAAGCTGGGGAGGAAATGAGGCTTGTCTTTTCTTAAATGTGTGATGAATCATCCATCCTCCCTGGGAAGCAGCTTTACCCCGCACTAGTTATCTTTACTGAAATCTTGCCGAAGTCCTGGTATGTAAATATATTTCATGACTCATTATTTACCTGTAAACAAGAGATGACTCCCTGGGTTCCCCAGGAGACCAGTGGTCTCTGTAACCATCAGAGAAAGGATGCCAGCAGGATGATTAAAGGGGATTTTAGAGTCTGTCTGAAGCCAGAAGCCAGCTAGAGGACATGTCACCTGGATAGCTGAAAAGCAGATGGAGGCTCTAGAGATTTAGGTCTTCAAGGTATTCAAAGCATAAAAGCCCAGCTCTGAGGGGAGGAAGCTGCTCTGACAGCCAATCGAGGGATCTGCATCCTCTTCCTCTCCAGCAGACAGGACTGGAGACCTGGATGGGCAGAACCAACTACTGAACGGATTAAAGTTGGCTTCTATGCTTCACGTGCCTCTAACAGCCTCACTAGATCGAACTATCCTCTAAGAGCCGACTCATTGGAACAGACCCTGATGCTGGAAAGATTGAAGGCAGGAGGAGAAGGGAGCGGCTGAAGATGAGATGGTTGGGTGGCCTCACCGGCTCAATGGACATGAGGTTGAGCAAACTCAGGGAGATAGTGAAGGACAGGGAAGCCTGATGTGCTGCACAAGCTCACGTCCTTTGAGTTGGTGATGCAGTCCATGGGGTCACAAAGAGGCGGCACGACTTAACGACTGAACAACAGCAAGTGCAACACGGGGTAGAGGAAAATAGAGGCCTTGGAATCAAATAGATCTGGGTTCTTGGGGACCCTCAGGAAACACTCATCCTCAGTGCTCTCATCTGTAAAATGAAAAGAAGGATTGTAATATAGAAAGTCCCCTATGTCCGAACCTTCAAGTTGTGAACTTTCAAACATGCAAACATGTGTTCCATCAGCATTAGGCATGAGTGAAACTGCAGCTTGCCCTCTGGCTCCTATTGCTGATGACCCTTCAGCTCTACCATCTCCCACCACCTCTTCCTCCTCCAGCCAATTCACTCCCTCCTTCCTGCCTGTTCACTCAATGCCAGCCCAGGTATGCCAGCAGTCACACTGCACTACTGCAACTTTCAAGGTACTATACTGTAAGATTAACATTTCAACTTTTGAGTATGGATGATTTGTTTTTTTAAAGAATAAAGTCTCAAATTTTAAAAGTTTGTTTTTTGTGTTTGTTTGTTTTTTATGTATTATATGTGTGAAAAGTATTGTACACCTATTACAGTGCAGTATATAGCCAATTGGGTTACCCGGGTACCTAGGGTAACTTTGTTGGACTTACAAACAAATTGGACTTAACAAACATGCTCTTGGGACAAAACTCGTTCGTATGTCAGGGACTTACTGTACCTACAAATGGTTGAAGATGCAACTTGCTTGGAGCACTCTTACAAGTGTTGGCTGTTTGGGGTACCTCAGTGTCTTTGGTAAAGAGTGGGAAATGTACCATGGGATGGGATGGAGGGTGGGGCTGGGAGAATGACAGAGACATGAGAAGCATTGCCAAGCCACCAGTTCACAGCAGCTAAGGATGAGAATCTGCTTGGCAGCTGGTATAACCTCATTCTACTGAGGTCCTGGGACCCAGGACCCCAGGATCCCTGGAGGACAGCCAGATGGTCCCTGGGAACCTCCACTTCTCTCTGCCTTTGCCAAGCCTGTCCGCCAAAGGATTCATTTTCAAAACGATGACTCAGTTTGGGCTGGATGTGGTGGAACAGTTTAAGGTGAGTCCCTGGGAAAAGGAGCCGTGGGAGTGCCCTAACAGGGAGAATGAACCTGAAGCCAATCCAGCATGTGTGACACTTCCCCATTTCATCAGGGTCTAGTGATATACGGAGTTCCCTGGTGGCTCAGCTGGTAAAGAATCCGCTTGCAATGCGGGAGACCTGGTTCAATCCCTGGGTTGGGAAGATCCCCTGGGGGAGGACATGGGAACCCACTCCAGTACTCTTGCCTGGAGAATCCCAATGGGCAGAGTCTGGTGGGCTACAGTCCATAGGGTTGCAAAGAGTCAGACATGCTGCTGCTGCTAAGTCGCTTCAGTCGTGTTCGACTCTGTGCGACCCCAGAGACGGTAGCCCACCAGGCTCCCTCATCCCTGGGATTCTCCAGGCAAGAACACTGGAGTGGGTTGCCATTTCCTTCTCCAATGCATGAAAGTGAAAATGAAGGTGAAGTCGCTCAGTTGTGTCAGACCCTTAGCGAACCTATGGACTGCAGCCCACCAGGCTTCTCCATCCATGGGATTTTCCAGGCAAGAGTACTGGAGTGAGTTGCCATTTCCTTCTCTAAATGACTAATCACAGCCCAGCACAATGATGTATGAGATTTGTTACTGTCACTGAAGCTGCAGGATCATAATTCAAAATTAATGTTGGGGTTCTTGCTTCTAACAGAGTTATGGCCACAGCACATGTTTTTGGTTGGCATTTGAATGCACCATATTTGTGGGAAAGTATTTTGGCTTTTGGTCTTTTCCAGATTTAATGAGTCCTTTAACGCTATTGACATACATGATAATCAGTCAAGTGTTAAGCATAGTGTGGATTCCATGAACACTTGGAACATATGATGAAAAATAGCTATAGCCAACTACAGTTGTTCAATCTGTTTTTATCAGCCTGTTAATGGGACTCAATATGTCTCTGTGCTTGTCAGGTTGGCATGGTTGAACCCAAGAGAGGGTATGTGCCCACACACCCAGACACAGCCTCTTCTCTCCTTTTCTGTCCCTTTCTGCCCTTCATCTTTGCTCCTGGGATTTTTGTTGAGTTATTCCTGAGTGGGGCGGTGGGCAGAGGGAGGGTAGACAGAAGGTGGCAGCAGATACAGGGAGCAGAGACTTGTTCTTGCTTTGGATGGGACCACGTCATGCCCTCATTTGGCTGGCAGGCTCCCACTCCAGCAAAAGCTGTGTGGGTCCTGCAGAGCCCACGAGAGCTGATGTAACGCATGGGCTGCTTTGGCTCAGTGCCACCGCCAAGCATAGAAAGCGCTGCTATCTTCCTCCCTCGAGATGGCACGGCAGATTGAAGAGACTTATCAGTCAGATGAGAGTAGCCAGCTGGCTCCTGACTCCCTAATCGTTGTCACAACTCAGTAGCTTGGAGCCCCTTCCATATGGCTGATGCCACAGAAAAATATCTCGTCATTCTCCACTCCCATCTGCAATACTGCTTATTCATTCAACTTATCCAAGTCATTCATATATTGAAATGTGGATGAGGATATGGTCCCTCTATCTGACAGGAGATCTCCTAGAGGGAGGAGCCACATCTATGGCCCCTGAAGATGGTCAGCCCGGGAAGCTGGGCTGAAGGTCACATTGAGCTCTGACAGCTCTCTCCTTGCCCTTCCCCTGGACGCTTTCTTAGGTGGGTGTTCTTCTCTCTGGAAAGCCGCCCTCAAAGCCTTTGGTTACCATGTTAGGTTTCTCTCCCCAACACTGAATTCTTAATGATTTGCTACTGACAGGATGAAGTGCTATAGATGAAGAGAATGGCAATAAATTGAACTCTTCCCTTTTTAATTTAAAAACTGAAATCTGTCTCTAAACGACAAAGTTGGAAGATAACGGAAGTTACTTTGAGGGTCTGTTTGTTCCTCTACAGAAGAGGTAAAAATTATGTGGGCTGAGGGGAAGAGAGGAGAGTCACCCAAGGAGATGTTCGCAAGTCTCCCCAACCTCTGTCCCCTCTGTGTGCTGCCCCTACCTGGCTGTATCTTGTTTTGTGTGTGTGTGTGTGGATAATTTTTATTTTTTTTAAATGATGAAAGTATGATAACACATTGACAGGAGATGTGGACAATACAGAACAAGGTTACATATAGTTGCATTATATATTACAATTAATTTTTTAAGTAGATAAATTGAGTTTTTTCGTTGGAGATTTAGTATCAAACCCTCAAAAATTAATAGAATGAATATACAGATAAGTAGAAGGATATTCTGTGCTGTGCTTAGTTGCTCAGTCATGTCCGACTCCTTGTGACCCCGTGGAACTTGCCAGGCTCCTCTATCCATGGGGATTCTCCAGGCAGGTATACTAGAATGGGTAGCCATGCCCTCCTCTAGGTGATCTTCCCAACCCAGGGATAGAATCCAGGTCTCCCACATTGCAGGCAGATTCTTTACCGACTGAGCCACCAGGGAAGCCCAAGAACACTGGAGTGGGTAGCCTATCCCATCTTCAGGGGATCTTTCCGCCCCAGGATTTGAACCTGGGTCTCCTACAATACAGGTGGATTCTTTACCAGCTGAGCCACCAGGAGAGCCCACAGAAGGATACAGTAGACCTGAAAAGCACTGTGAACCAATTCAACGTAATTAAGACCTACACAATTTTCACACAACAGTAGGATACAAATTCTATTCAAGTTCCCATAGACTGTAAACTATGACACACTGGAACATATCCAGTGTTTTATGTACAAGGACATAAAACAAAGTGCAAAACTTTCATGGTCTAAAGGTATTGAAATCATACATAGTCTGTTCTCTTACCACTGTGCAATTATGTTCCGGCTAAATCTTTTTTAATATTGATTTTTATTTATTTATTTGTCTGCACGTGGATCTGATCATTGCAGCGTGTGGAATCTTTTAATTGCAGCATGTGGGATCTTTAGTTACAGCATGCAAACTTAGTTGCAGCTTGCCAGATCTAATTCTCCGATCAGGGATCGAACCCAGTCCGCCTGCAGCGGGAGTGCAGAGTCTTAGCCACTGGACCACCCAGGGAGTCCCTGGCTACATCTTGCTCAGGGAGAGATGAGAAAGAGGTGAGGAGGGCAGAATTGGAAGCTCAGAAGTTCAGAGGGCAGATAATTATGCTAATATCCAGCATGGGGAGAATAAGACTCTGGGTCCCTGTTTGCCACACCAGAGATCAAAGCAGAATAATGCCTCCCAATGATGCCAACCTCCTACTTCCCAGAACCTGCAAATATGTTGAGTTACATTGTGAAGTGGAATTCAGGTTGAAGGTAGAATTAAGACTTCTAATAAATTACGTTTAAAACAGGGGAATTATCTTGGATTATCCAGGTGTGCTTTATGTAATCGCTGATGTCATTAAGCCCAAAAACTTTGAGCAAGAAAGAGATTACTCCCAATTATGATGATGTTACTTTCATGTAAGAGACAGACCGAGTCGGCATAGAATTTAAGACTGAGAAAAACAAGAGAGCGAAAAACAGGAAAGGAGGAAAGGGTTGACAAAGGTACACAGGCTCAAAGTACAGGACACAGGTGAAGAACAGGAAAAGGTTAGTTTAGGGGGAGTGGAAAATAATGCAAGAAGATAGGCTACAGTAAAATAGTTTTGAGAAATTGGACAACAGGTGGCACAAGACAAGGATCCCTAAGAGAAATGAAACAAATGAGGTGCCCCTATGACAGCCCCAGCTTACTGTCTTGAGAAATATGTCAGGTATCAGTGCTGAAAAACGGAAACTGACTGTCTGAGTTAAGAAGACTCAAGTTTGGAGTTTAAAGAGTGGCCAGAATCTAAAGTGGCTAAAATCCCAGGGCAGAGAGAGGAAAGCTGAAAGACAAAGAGCTCCAGAATCCGCAGAGGGCTCTTAATGATCCCTCAGCTGTTGTGATGAGTGCCTGCATCTGAGGAAACTACTGTCAGGTAGGAAAGGCCACTGGGAATGATCAGGCAGAACCGTCCCAGAGCTCGCATAGGGCTCAGAATGGAGGATGTCTCCACTAGCAAGAGTGGGGAGCATTGAGTAGAATTCTCAGAAGAGTATTGCTCAGTAGTGGATGCAAATTAGGCTTCTACCAAAGTCTTTCCCAAAGCTATGACAAACCTAGACAGTGTATTAAAAAGCAGAGACATCACTTTGCTGACAAAGGTCTGTATAACCAAAGCTATAGTCTTCTCAGTAGTCATATACTGATACAAGAGCTGGACCATAAAGACGGCTGAGCACTGAAGAACTGACGCTTTCAAATTGTGGTGAGGAGACTCTTGAGAGTCCCTTGGACTGTAAGGAGATCAAACCAGTCAATTCTCAAGGAAATCAACCCTGAATATTCACTAGAAGTACTGATACTGATGCTCCAATACTTTGGCCCCCTAATATGAAGAATTGACTCATTGGAAAAGACTCTGATACTAGGGAAGATTGAGGGCAGGAGGAGAAAGGGGCAGCAGAGGATGAGATGGTTGGATGGCATCACCGACTCAATGAACACGAGTCTGAGCAAACTCTGTGAGATAGTGAAGGACAGGGAAGCCTGGTGTGCTGGGTTGCAAAGAGCTGGACACGACTCGGAACAACAAACAAGGCTTTTCTACACACAACTTAGAAAGCTTCAAAGCTAGTCTTGGAAATATCAAACTGTTTCCATAGAATCTAATTGTGTCACAAAGCAAAGTTCACAATTTTTAAAAGAAATGCAAATATACCAGCATGTAGCAACATCAAATTCAAATATCTGACACCCAATATTTTTTTTAAAAAAATCAGACCCTCTTCAGAAGATCCACACTTAGTATTTAGCAAAGTACTCTCAGAGCATAAATGTAAGGAAACTATCTGAAATTGGGAAAATAACTCCCCCCAAAGATTAAGGAAACCAGGACCTGAATTTAACTTAGGGCCAGGAATGTTGCACATACTAACCAAAGTGTTAGTTGCTCAGTTATGTCTGACTTTTTGCGACCACACGGACTGTAGCCTGCCAGGCTCCTCTGTCCATGGGATTTCCCAGGCAAGAATACTGGAGTGGGTTGCTGTTCCCTTCTAAAGGGGATCTTCCCGACCCAGGGATTGAACCTGTATCTCCCACATTGTAAGTGGATTCTTTACTGCCTGAGCCACCAGGGAAGCCTGACTATACTAATCAGCCAGACTAAAAAAAATTAAGATTCATGGGGCATTGGGTAGGGAACTTAGAAGTGTTTTGACTTAGAAATGGAAAATATCCTAGACTATATGCTGCTCTGGTCCCACCTAACAAATATTCAAAGCCAGACAATTAAAAAAAAATCACATTGTTTCCAAGCGACTTCACTGTGTTCTAAAATAGAGCCACAAAATATGCATAGGAATATAAAAATTCCAACACAAAGGTAAAATTCAATGTGTGGCATGCAATAAAAAGATAACCAGGCATGCAAAGCAGAAAAATATAATTCATAATGAGAAAAATGAATTAATCAAAACTAACCCAGAAGTGACACAGATACCAGAATTAGAAGACAAAGATGTAAAAATGGCTATTATAACTGTGTCCCATATGTTCAAGATGTAAGAGGAAAGACTGAACATGATAAGTAGAGACATAGAAGGTATTTTTTTTAAAGCATCAAATCAAGTTTTCTAGAGAGGAAAACTACAATGTCTGAGATGGAAAAAAGTGCACTATATGAGATTAATGGCAGATTAGACAATGCAGAAGAAAATATAAAACTTTAAGGTAAAGCATTAAAAACAAGCTAAAATGACATAGAGTTTTTGAAAAGTAAATAGACCATCCAGAGTGGTAGGACAACTTCAAGTAGCCTGATATACTTGAAATTGGAGTCCTAGAAAAAGAGGAAAGAGATGAGAAGAAAGAAAAAAATTAGAAGAAATCATGGCTAAAAATTTTCCAAACTGGATGAAACTATAAATCTAAGAAGTCTGACAAAACCAAGGACAAGAAACACACATATGCACCAAAGAATACCACAGTCAAATTGCTTAAATCTATTGTTAGAGAGAAGATCTTAAAGGCAGCCAGAGAATAAAGACATGTTTTATACAGTGGAACAAAGTAAGGAAGACAAAAGATGTCTTGTACTATATCTTAAAATAGTACAAGTGAGAAGACTGCAGAGTTACATCTTTAGGGTGCTGAAGGAAAAATATGGTCAGTCTATCATTCTGTACCAAGTGAAAAGCTTCCATAAAATCCTTCTTAAACATGCCTGTTCTTTTGCCAAATTTCCATTCTGGATAACAGCTGCCTGTTCCCTCCTCTATCTTTCCATAGCCTCTCCCATCCTGAATTGTCTCATTCTGAATTTCCCCAAAGAGCTCTTGAAGAGAATAGCCAGCAAAACAAAAGTGTGATGGATCAGTCTCACTTAGAAATTAATTTCATGACCAACTTTTTTTTAATATAAGCTTGATCTTTTCTGATGTTACCTTCTCATCTAGCCTCCTTCAGGGGATGTGAGTCATCAAAGTGTTCAGTAGGCAAAATAAATCTCTATGAAGGGAGAATTCTGTTACTTGGATAATAATATTTTCTTCTTCTTGTTCCCTACAATAATTCATAAAATCATAAGGATTGATTTGGGAGAGAGGGAAATAGTAAGTGTAATTTAGTGCTCTGAACTTGAAGTTACAGAGGTCTGATTCGAGGGGGAAAGCACAATGAAAGAGTGGATTTTTAATGACACATTCCTGGGTCAGGAAGATCCATTGGAGAAGGGATAGGCTACCCACTCCAGTATTCTGGCCTGGAGCGTTCCATGCACTGTATAGTCCATGGGATCACAAAGAGTCGGACATGACTGAGTCACACTTTCAGGATTGGGGATAGTGATTTGAGAGTCATTTACATGGAGACAACAGTTAAAACTTTGGGAAGGGGTGAGATCTCCAAAGTAACAGGTGAAGGTAAAGCACAAAGTTACAGAAACAGAAATGGCTAAAAATCCACGCTTTTTTGGCCAAGAAAAGAAAAAAAAAATGCTTGAGAAAGAAAGAAGGTAATCCTAGAGGTAAGAAAGAATGGGACGGTATCATGGGAGCTAAGGGAAGATGCTAACTAAAAAGAGACGGCATTGGGACTTAAAAGGGCATAAAACCATCAACTAAATCAGGACTGAGTGAACTCACTGGTATCATTGACTAGAGGAACAGGTGTGGAGCGTTCATCCATCAAGCAAAGGGGTGGAGAGAACAAGACAGGAGTTAAAGGGAATGGTACAGTCTTTTATCCCAAGATAATTGCATTTGATTAGGTTTGAAAACCAAGAGGATTAAATCTGTGAAGACAGGAAAATTGAAGATGCTAAAGAGAGAAGTTAACTGAGAGACAAGGGAAACCTGAGGAAATCAATCCTTGGGTACCGAGAGAGGGGGGATTTCTTTCTCTGAACTGGGAGAAAAAGAATAAAAAATGTATAAAGGATAGATTTGCAGTGGAAAAGGCCAGTAACATACTGAAAGATGCTTAATCTAACTAAAGGTCAGTGAAAAGTGAATTTTAAAAAACGATTTCACCCATCAGATTGGCAAAATTAAAAGAATCAATAATATCTGACACGGGTGAGCACGTGGGCAAATACAGACTCCACCTCACAGCTGGAATATAAACTCAAACGTCTTTGTGGAGGGCCATTTGGCAACATTTATTAAAAATGCACAGAACATTTTACTCAACAATTCCCTTCAAAGAAACAATTCCAAAAGAATACATGTACAGGTAGGCAGAAAATTTTGCCAGGATTTATGGGATAGCATTGGTTATAAATGGCAAAATATAGGAAATATGTAAATACCCATCAGTATAGTAATGGGCAAATAAATACCCATAACATACTATGCTATACATCAGTATTGTTGAATAAAATAGAGCAATATGTGGTACCATGGAAATATTCCCAAGACATGATGTTAAGTAAAAGAAGAAAGCTGCCAAACTATATGTATAAAGCAATATGATTTATATCAAAACACATTCACAATCCCATATGCAAAGCAATTTATTTGTATACACACACACACACACACACACATACATCTACACATTGATTCATCCAACCAGTAGTAATTGGGTGCTTACTACACATTTGCATGTGGTTTATTGTGATAAGGGATTCAAACGTATAGTGGGGAAAAGGGTTGGAAAAATGCACACTGGATTGATAATAATGATTATTTGTGAGAAATAAAGCAGGAGAGGGAAGTGTCAAGAGACTTTTTGTTTGATCGGGAGTATTGTAGTTTTGAGGCATATACATTTGTGTGATGTGTATTGAGTACCATCAGTAACTCAGTTTAAGTGAATTACAGTCATTAGGCTCAATCTCCATCCTTTTTTTACTTCAGTTCTTACTAATAACCTGTTGAGAACAACATCAAAAAAAGGTGCCTGAGTAGTTCAGACTGACAGAAAGTCAAGATGTCCAGTGAGGAATAAACATGTGAAAGACAGAGAAAGAACAGCATGAATTAACGATCCAGGAGAGGGAGATGTTGACTAAAAAAAATACACACAACATGAGAGGTTTTATTGGGTGGAAATGTTAAGACTCCAGCCCAGGAGACAGTATCTCAGGTGACCCCAAGAGGGCTGATCTGAGGAGGCGGGGGAGGAGTAAGGCTATATACAGGTTTGCAGCAAGGGGCAGGTAATCTGAATATTAGAAGATTACTCTTAATTAAGAAAAGTCAAATCTCTCACATGAAGAGATTTAGCGATCTTCTGTGTATGGGAAGGGGGCTTCCCAGGTGACCCTAGTGGTTAAAAAAAAAACAAAACCCTGCCTGCCAGGACAGGAGACCCTGGGTCGGGAAGATACTCTGAGGAGGGCATGGCAACCCACTCCAGCATTTTTGCCTGGAGAATCCCCATGGACAGAAGAGCCTGATGGGCTACAGTCCATAAGATCACATAGAGTTCTACACAACTGAAGTGACTTAGCACGCACTTCACATGTACGGGAAGATGCAAGCATCTGGGCTTGCTGAAATCATTTCTTTCATCTAGCTATCTAGCGCCAATCCTACTTTCTTTATTATTCACTTCATAATTCATTGGGCTTCCCCTATGGCTCAGGGGTAAAGAATCTGCCTGCAATGCAAAAGCCACAGGAGACACAGTTTCAATCCCTGAGTCAGGAAGATCCCCTGGAGAAGGAAATGGCAACCCACTCCAGGATTCTTGCCTGGAGAATTCCATGGACAGAGGAGCCTGGTGGGCTGCAGTCCCTGGACTCGCCAAGAATTGAACATGGCTGAGCGACTTTCACTCACTCACTCAATTCGTTGTTTACTGTAAGAGATGACTAATGTGGCTGATTCCCACACCCCAGCCCCAGCTCCTCAGCCCTTACTGAGGAGGAAGTAGCTAATGGCTTCCAAATAGCTGGCTTTGTTTCACCTGGGCTCAGAAATTTGCATATGGAAAAGGCTTATTTCCTGGTAGAGCGCAGAGCCCCAGATATTTCATTTCACAGAGAGAAATACATGGAATAATGGAAATGCTGATAGAAAAGATGTTGAGAGAGAACTCTCTGGTAAGATGAAGGCATTCAGTGTTTGGCCCAAGTGGTGTAAGATCTAAGATCTTGAGAGATGATTCAGTAGGCAGACTGAGCTCATTAATGAATGCCAGAGGGGAGACTAGAGAAAAGAACACAGATCGGTTACTCAGTCATCTCTGGTTGTGAAAATGGGTCAACCGAGGATACTAAGCTATAGACTTCAGGAGCTCTGCAGACAAAAAAGGCAAAAACTTCCAATACTGAGGAGTAGAGGAACAGTGGTAAAAATGGCCCAAAGTATGGTCAGTCCCACCCCCCCACCACCTCTCATGATGCTGGCCTGGGAAGGCTCTGAATGGGAGAGAAAAGTTGGAGGAACAGTATTCAAAGAGGAGGACTCCACAGGACAAGGATGTGAATCTAGAAATAAGCTGAGGGAAAAAAACAATATGAGCAACAGAGCGGACACCAACTGTGTAATGTGAACACCATGGGGATGAGATTGGGTGCTACCAGTAGGTTGGCTAATAAGAAGCAAGTCAAAGCAGCCAAGGAGAAAGGGTGATATCCTGAGCTCTGGGTGTAGTTAACTGGGATAGTGGAGACTCTTGAGCAGGTGGCAAGAAGGAGACCATTCGAGGGAAAATCAGAATGAGAACTGGGGTGCCGGGTTGCTGTCACTCCCAGAGCAAGGTGCTTCAACGCGGGAAAGTCAAGTTCAAGAGGGGAGAGGCCAATGGCTACACACACACACACGCGCACTTTCATACACACACTCTAAGATTCCAAATGCAAGACCTACAATGAATCATATCCATGGCAACAATTATTTGACCTGTCAGGTATGTTTATTCTTGACATTACTAAGAGCAGTGAGGATGTGGGAAAGCTTCATTCATATCTCCCTTTAAAATCTTGCTGTGCTCTATTGAAGGCTATATACTAGATTAGAATTGTGTTATCTTGTACTGAGGGAAGTTGAGACAGCAATTTGGAAAAATTTCAGGAAAGTAAGGAGTTATTTTAAGAAAGTATCATAAAGGGGACTTCCTTGGTGGTCCAGTGGTTAAGACTTCGCCTGCCATGCAGGAGGTGAGGGTTCAATCCCTGGTCAGGGAACTAAGACCACCCCATGCCTCATGACCAAAACATAAAACAGAAGCAATATTGTAATAAATTCAATAAAGACTTTTAAAAAAGAGTCATAAAAAAATATTAAGCTTATGTGCCAACTGAAAATAAATGATAAAGTCCCAAAACAATTTTAAAAAATTAGTGGACTAAAGAGATGGGGGGCTTCCCTTGTGACTCAGCTGGTAAAGAATCCGCCTGCAATGTGGGAGACCCGGGTTCGATCCCTGGGTTGGGAAGATCCCCTGGAGAAGGGAGAGGCTACCCACACTAGTATTCTGGCCTAGAGAATTCCATGGACTATACAGTCCATGGGGTTGAAAAGAGTCAGACACTACTGAGCGACTTTCACTTTCATTTTCAAAGAGATATAAGAACTTCCCTGTCGCTCAGGTGGTAAAGAATCGGCCTGCGATGCAGAAGACCTGGGTTTGGTCCCTGGGTTGGGAAGATCCTCTGGAGAAGGGAATGGCAATCCATGTCAGTATTTTTGCCTGGAGAATTCCATAGACAGAGGAGCCTGGCGGGCTACAGTCCATGGGGTAGAGAAGAGTTGGACATGACTGAGCAATCAACACTAAATAAAAGATATGGGGAATGGGAAATTTCTTTTTCCTGACAGATAATACGTTTTGAATATTTGCTGTGTCCAGATGCCGTTGAGCTGTTTTCACATCTTGACCTCCTTAAGGTAAAGTTCCACCACCCTGGCTGGTGGCTGGCATTTGTCCCATTTAACAAATGAGGGCATGGAGGCTTAGAGAGACTAACTCATGTGCCCCAGGACACACCACACCGTCAACACCTGGGCTCCACCTAGTGCTGACCCACTGCAGAGCTCCTGTGTTTCATCGTCTGCACTACATCATTCCTCATCACAGGGCAGACTCACAACGTTGCTGTGCAGACAGGTACTCATTTCCGCTAAGAGCTATCGGTGCTTACTCTTCCTCCGGCACTGTTCTTGGTGTCGAAATGTTTAACAACTCAATCCTGACAAAGGCCCTATGCTGCAGGTCATTTCATTATACATCAGCCCCCTCTCCAGGGCTTCCCAGGTGGAACTAGTGGTAAAGAACCTGCCTGCCTATGCAGGAGACTTAAGAGATCCAGGTTCGATTCCTGGGAGGAGGGCATGGCAACCCACTCCAGTGTTCTTGCCTGGGAAATCTCATGTACAGTCAATCCTAAAGGAAATCAACCCTGAATATTCATTGGAAGGACTGATGCTGAAGTTCCAATACGTTGGTCACCTGATGCAAAGAGACGACTCAATAGAAAAGACCCTGATGCTGGGAAAGATTGAAGGTAGGAGGAGAAGGGGGCGACAAAGGATGAGTTGGTTGGATGGCATCAGTGACTCAATGGATATGAGTTTGAGCAAGCTCCAAGAGATAGTGAAGGACAGGGAAGCCTGGTGTGATGTAGTCCATGGGGTTGCAAAGAGACAGTCAGACACAATTTAGTGACTGAACAACAACAACTCCCTCTCCACAGATAAGAAAGCCCAGGCACAGATGAGTTAGATAATTCTGCCCATGGTCACGAGATTAGCAAATAGTTGAGCCAGGAGACCAGGGCTTCCCAGGTGGCGCTAATAATAAGAATCTGCCTGCCAATGCAGCAGACACAAGAGACCCAGTTTGATCCCTGAGTTGGGGAGATCCCCTGCAGAAGGAAATGGCAACTCACTCCAGTATTCTTGCCTGAAAAAAATCCCAAGGACATAAGAGCCTGGTGGGCTACAGTCCATGGGGTTGCAAAGAGTTGGACACAACTGAGCACTTGTCAGTAGCAGCGGAGCCAAGAGACCAAGCCAGGCAGCCTGGCTCCAGAGCTCATCATACAGTGGGGTGCACAGCAGGCTGAGTGGTGGGTTTTGCTTCCCCTGTGGAGACAGAAACAAGAAAAAGCTCCGATCGGCGGAAAGAGATGAAATATTTTTTTAATTTTCCTCTTCACAAGACTGTTTAGGAGACAAAGGACAACAACTGGGTTTTCTGTTAGCATGTATATTGGCAGTCTCGAGAAGTTCAGACATGTGAAAGACAACGGGGATTTCATAGAAATTGAGAGTTTCAGGATTCCCAGATGACTCTGTGAACCAAGGGTCTCTAAATGAAGCCAAATAAATCAGGAAAAGTTGTGATGGGATCAAGGAAAATGAGAAAGAGAAGAAAAATCTAAGGTAAGTTGAATCGAAGTACAAAATAAAATTAAAAATCATAATAAACATTTCCTGAGTATATCATTATATGCCGGATATTGTTATAGATAACATTCTGCCCCTGGGCTGAATGGTCAGTAAATATCCTCAGATCCTCCTTCAGAACTAGGAATCAACAGCCAGTGGATGAAAGATTAGATTAAATGACCTTCTATCTCTGCAAAGGCAGTTCATTTAAAAATGTTATTAAGTAAATACAGGCCTACTCTTTGAATGATTCTAATCCTATGATTCTAAGAATAAAGCAAGATTCTGAGAACACAGCAACAGAAACAAATTGCTTTCAGAGCGGCTTATAATAAAGCAGCACAAGCAAACACACACAAATCTACACAGAAGATACTCATTAAGTGTTTACGCAGAATTTAGGAAAAAACATATGGTCAGGGTTACACAAAGGAGAGAAAACAAAATCTCTGGGAAAATTTTCTGAGGAATACCAGCTGATCTAATGAGGCATAAGATGCAGCCAGAAGTCAGTATCAGATCTACTCAGGGCTCAAAAAGGGCCGAGGGATATACACTGTGATAAAGAACCTTCCTCCACCTTTTTTCTCCCCCATAAGATAGAGGTCTCCTAAAAACGGCATTCCTTTATTTGATCACAGTGGTAAAGCAAACAATGGGCATTGTATCTGAGTATGTCTGTGAAGCCTTACTCACTAAAGTATCTATTGGAAGTATATTTAATTGTAATATCTCTCTACCCATAAAGACATAAATAATATATTGAATATGACCCATTGCTTGATGGAAGCAAAAGGACCGATTGGAGTCACCTAGGAGTTCTTACATTGCTAGGGTCTTTGGAGGAGTAAACTCCATCTTTCCCTTGGGATTTTTGAAAGGTAAGCAGTCAAGGTGAGGTGCGGTCCCCCTAATGGATTAATAAAGCGATCAATAAGATGTTAGTGATAAGGTCTTCCTCCTCCAGTTTGCCTCCAAACCATCCCTCAGGTCCTTGGTGAAATAGCTGAGGCAGGCTCTGCAGGCTTGGGAGGCTGTGTCACCAGACGGGAAACACACACACCCAAGAGAGAGGGTTGGCTTCTGTATGTTTCATAAAAGCCCTAGGTGTGGCCACTACACCTCGGCTTAATGAAACTATAATTACATATAAAGGAGAAAAAACAAGCATTAAGAAGGAGCCGCAATTGTGGTATTTTCAGTAACAGCAGAAGCTTCTCCAGGTCAGGTGAACTCCAGTATTTCTTCCTAACAATGTCTCAAGCCTAAGAAAAGTAAAGGTAAGAAGATAAAGATTAAAGAAAGAAGCTGGCACTGTACAAGTCTAGACTTCAAATTTTTCAACGTAATGAAAAACCAAGAAAGAAGGAATTAAAAAATATTTATACTGTGCCTATGGCATGTTATTTACATTTGGCATGTATCTAACATTTATATGTGTTACAGATCTACCATTATGAGAATGTTAGAATCTGTTATAGAGATAAGAAAGCAAATACAGAGGATAAAGGAACTTAGAGGCAAGTAGCTGGAGACGCTGGCAGCGTTCATAAGATGCGCTGAATATAGATAAATAAGTCAGTAACCTCTGAGATGCATACAACTAGATAAAATGCAGCCTGAATGTGCCAGACAAAGATAGAAAGGGGTGAGGGGTAAGGAAAAGGGAAGAAAGGGCACCGTGGGGAGGGAAGGGATGGAGAGGGGAGGGAGGGAAAGACTGAAGAAGAGAAGAAGGAGAGGAGGAAGGAAGGATGGAGCTGGTGTGAGTGACATTGAGCACAGAGAGCCAGGCCTCGGGAGCAGTTTCCAGCTAAGGCAGCGTAACGAACACAAGCATAGAGATGAAAGAGGCCTTGGGAGGATGAGTGACTATGAGACTTTCATTAAAGGAGTGGCCCTGGTCAGCAGGGCTTACAAGAGGGAGGGCTCTTGGCTCTTAACACAGGAAATTATTACAAAGCAATACCTATTTTCCCTAGACTAAATAAATAAAATGATGACTATCATTTTCGAACTCTTGAATTATATTTACGTTAAAGTGCAATCATCTCTCTGTTTGATTACCTTGGGAACTGTCAGTCTTGGTGAATCTTTCCAGTCCATCCATGAGTCCATAGCTTAATTAATCCCCTTAATTATGAGGACCACGGGAGGTCCTCATAGCTCATTAAAGTCAACTCATTATGTTTATGGATGGAAATAATGAGTTCTAAAGTTGATAAAAAGCTTTCCTCACTGAACACTCATAGCTAGGTAGAGACAGGATTTGAACCCGTGTGCTCATGGAATGAAAAAGTAGGACTCGAGAACCTAATATGAGGGATAGTTGTAACAGGAGCTAATGAATGTAAGGAAATAACAACATTCCTATTTGGAAAGAAGCTTTAGATACAAAGAAGCACAAGGAGAATCACAGAATGTCCAAGAAGCCCGGGCAAAGGGATCAAGGGCAGAAGGCAACTTCTTGAAGCCCATATTCCCCAGTTTTTGAGACTAAGTTTTAACTCCCTTAAAACACATTAAGTTGAGAGGAAGGCAAATAAGGAGATTGGGACACCTTCAGCAATCTGCTGTGCTGACCACTGAAGGCTTTCTCTTGCTGCCACACACTTTAGTGAAGTGATCACAGCCCAAGCTGCAGTCTTTGGTTTCCCAGGCTCATACGCTTGTACCCGCATAGAAAAGGCGGATCAGCCTCCTTTGATCTATTTGAGTTCAAGGAAAATATTGGTCTATAAGTTAGAGTGCCAATTTATGGATTTAAAATTTGATCATGAACATTGTAATTGTCACAGGCTCTGGGGAGATATTCTTAAGCCTGCATATCCTTTTACTTGGGAGAAAGGATAAGAAGGCAAATGACCATCGGAAGGTCACTCAGCGAGTACAGGTGGTTTGAATGGTTTATTGTATCACAGTGGGTTAATCTGATGCATCTCCTCGAGCAATAGAAATACTCCTTTATCAAGGACCATAAATTCTTAGTTGCAGCCTATGGGATCTAGTTCCCTGATCAGGGATCGAACCTGGGTTCCCTGCATGGGGAGAGTTCACATGCTGCAACTGAGGATTCCGCATGCCACAACTAAAAAAGACCCCATATGACCCAATGAAGATCAAGGATCCTGGCATATGGCAGCTAACAACCTGCACAGCCAAACAAATAAACACATTTTTGGAAAAAGGATTACAATTAATTTCTGTGTGCATTCATCTATTCCTCCAGTGTACACCTTTGATATTATCATTCCACATGTGACATCCTCTTAGCTACCTTCTAAGTCCATAGAAGCTCCCCCGACAGCCAGGGAGAAGCTCTCCCTGCAGCATATTAAACATGGGATACTCTCCACTGGGAAGAGGAAGCCAATTAGCGTGTGATGGTAGAGTCTTTTTCATTAATATACTTTTATTGACGTATAGCTGATTTGTACTTAGTCACTTCAGTTGTGTCCGACTCTTTGCGACCCTATGGACCGTAGCCCACCAGGATCCTCTGTCTATGGGATTCTCCAAGCAAGAATACTGGAGTGGGTTGCCATTTCCTCCTTCAGGGCACCTTCCTGACCCACGAATCAAACCTATGTCTCCTGTGTCTCCTGTATTGCAGGCAGATTCTTTATCCACTGAGCCAGCTGGGAAGACAGTAGTTGATTTAAATGTGTTAACAGCAAAGTGATCCTCTTATACATATATAGATACATTTATACATTTTTAATATTCTTTTCCATTATGGTTTATCATAGGACATTGAATGTAGTTCTCTGTGCTATACAGTAGGACCTTGTTTATCCATTCTATATATACAAGTTTATATCTGCTAACCCCAACTTCCCACTCCATCCCTCCCTCAGCCCCCTCCCCCCAGCAGCCTGGTAGAGTTTTAATAGATGAGCACTTAGGTCACTTACTCCCTCTCCTAATTAAGCCCAATACTCCCACATAATTATATCACTATTTATATAAAGTCTATTAATTACTTTTGTATCTCTAAGCAATATTCACACTTCACACATCCTTTCATCTTTATTCCTTTATCCCTTAAAAATGCATTGCTCACTTTATGATATGATGACATTGATATCCTAAACCTTTGTTTCTTTTTCTTCCTCCCATGCACTTAATTTATCATCTGTAATTTTACTTCGACATTGTCAAGGTTGGTATCACTTACATTCCATCTGGTAGCATAATCAAGTATGTTGTGCCATGTCTGTAAGTTGACTCTGAAAGACGAAAATTAAAATGGTGTTTATATTATTATGACTTCATAAGTAATTGTCTACTGCAAAGTCATACAGCTATAATTACAATTACTCTCATCTAATTTTTATTGATTTCCCTGGATTAAAATTCTGTTTACCTTAAAGTGGTTGACTTTATCGTTTCCTTTATTTATTTATCCATGATCTCTACCAAGTAAAATATTCTATTGTGGCAGAAACTGCTAATTGTCTCCCAGTATCTGCTCTCTACTTCTACTCTCATAAACCACAATTAAGTTTAGTTGGGTACATGGAAACTGGAAATAAAAATTCTCTTTTCCAGATTTGCTTCAGTTCAGTTCAGTTCAGTCGCTCAGTCGTGTCCGACTCTTTGCGACCCCATGAATCGCAACACACCAGGCCTCCCTGTCCATCACCAACTCCCGGAGTCCACCCAAACCCACGTCCATCGAGTCGGTGATGCCATCCAGCCATCTCATCCTCTGTCGTCCCCTTCTCCTCCTGCCCCCAGTCCTTCCCAGCATTAGGGCCTTTCCCAATGAGTCAACTCTTTGCATGAGGTGGCCAAAATATTGGAGTTTCAGCTTCAACATCAGTCCTTTCAATGAACACCCAGGACTGATCTCCTTTAGGATTGACTGGTTGGATCTCCTTGCAGTCCAAGGGACTCTCAAGAGTCTTCTCCAATACCACAGTACAAAAGCACAAGGCATAATCAAGTGATGGAGCCATGGTCATGAGATGTAAGAGCCAGTTGTGTGCAGCTTTCACTGAAAGTCCTAAAAGGAAGTCAATATGACCATTTTCTCCCTTTCCTCTGTTCTGCTCCTTGGTATGTCAATGGGATGCCTTTTACTCAACCATAGGCTATTAGTACTCTAGGTCCCCAGCCTCAGAGACCTAATGCCTGATGATCTGAGCTAGAACTGACATAATAATAATAGAAATAAAGTACACAATAAATGTGACACACTTGAATCATCCCTAAACCATCCCCCCAACTCCATCTATGAAAAAATTGTCTTCCATGAAACTGGTCCCTGGTGCTGAAAAGGTTGAGGATTGCTGACGTAGGAAATGCAAAGCAGAAAGTCATTCTGGGTCACAGATTATCATGCAGCTTCTACAACTGCCCTGAACTACTTACATTCACACTTTTATGTGAAAGAGAAATTTCTATCTTGCCAGAAACCCCACTCCACAGCCTTTTTACCAACTCTAGGGTGCCTTCCTCTGGACTTCTTTTATGCAAATTTTTTTTAAACTGGATTTTTTTAAGCCATGATGATTTAACATCTCTTCCCAGCAGAAGAATGCATAACCTGACTGACGTAAACTCAGAAAGGACACCTTTGTTTCAGACACTTGCCTTGCTCATTGACTGTATAAGACAACACATGGATCGTGCTCACAGTTTAATTTCAGGGCCCAGATGTAGGAAACAAAGAGGGACACAAGGACTGCTGGAGTGGGTCTAGTGACAATTATTCATAATCAGATGTATTATAGAGCTGAATGTCGGTGCAAAACAATGGCTGCTTTTAACAGATGAGGGTACACTCCAGGACAGGAAGAATAGAGGGAAAAGAAAAGAAGAAGAGAATAAATCTGCTAATGTAAAATATTCTGTGTAGCCACTGTTTCATCCCAAAGATCCTAAACTTATAGAAAAAGTCAAGGCAGAGGCACACCTGGACAATTGTTTTACTTGTTCAACCCATGTTCTCTTTGTCCTATGATTTCCGGACCTAGCTTTCTAATAATTGGAATATTCGCTTTTTCATATCCATAGGTATGCCTTTAAATACCCTCCATGTTTATTAAGCTAGATCTTTCCTCTTTATTCTTTTCAAAGCTCTGTCCCTTCCTTCGTGCCAACTCATTATCAAAACCCTCAGAGGTTTTGAGTAAACCAGCACCAGAAACATGTCCTCTCAGCACCCAGAAGGTATTCATAAAAAGATTCGGTGGTGGGGGGTGGGGGCGGTGGTGAGGAACAGAAAATCACTTAGCCACAGGGATGGTGTACAGGGAGGAGAAGATGGCAGTCTTGTGGATAAATTGCTCACACACAGATGCTCAGATAAATCTGTAATTAAAAGGAAATGTGAATGCTTAGGCCAGGGGAAATAAATTCCCCGAGGCCAATCCTTTGTTGGTCTCTTTGATTTTCTACAGTAATGGGTCAATCAGACCACCTGCCTAAAGCTCAGATACTGTCCCTGTGATGTGCTTCCCCTGTGTCCTCACTAGGGCCTGGGGGTTCAGATCACTCTTGCATTCAAGAGGCCTGGATTAGAAAGAGGGAGAGCAACAACACTTAGCACTTAAATACTACATATATACCTCATAGGGGAGGAAATCTTTTCCCTTCTTCTATTCTAGGTTCTTTGGCTGGTCTAGCAATTAAATTGGCATCAGACAGATCAACAGAAGAAAAAAATAAATTTCATACATATGGGAACCCCAAAGATAGAAGGCGCTAAGATGGGCAACTGAAGTTTACATGCCATTCTGAGCAAAGAAGAAGGGGGTAAGGGTTTGGGGACTCCAAAGGGGAGGAAGACAATTTAGGAAGATGGGGAGAGCAGAAGTTTGCCATGCTCTGCAGCTAAGTCTTTCTGATCTAAAAAGTTAGCTCTGGGGCTTCCCTGGTGGCTCAGTGATAAAGAATCCACCTGCCAATGCAGGGGACATGGGTTTGATCCCTGGTCTGGGAAGATCCCACACGCCATGGAGCAACTAAGTCTTTGCACAACTATTAAGCCTGTGCTCTAGAACCTGCAAGTGACGACTTCTGAAGCCCATGCACCCTAGAGCTTGTGTTCCAAAAGAAGGGAAGCCCTCACAAAAAGAAACCCATGTACTGCAACTAGAGAGTAACCCAGCCCAGCACAACCAATAAAAAGCTATCTCTTATATTAGCTCTCTTCCTGGTACAGGCCCTCTATCTAAATTCTTTTAGACAATAAGGGAAAAAGAAAACAAACAAATATACCTCTTCCTGAGTCTGTTAGGCCTTGCTTGTCATCAGCTCATAACAACCCACATGACAAAGTAGTATATTTTGGGGTCACATGATCCACTCCCCCTGAAGTCACTTCTGTGTATTTTTACAAACAGTATCTCCTTTAATCCTCGTAATGATTCTGAGAGGCAGATATCTGATACTTTTTTTTTTAATAATTCATTATTTTTAAAATTTACTGCATATTTAGATTGTTGTAGACATGTATGAATGCTAATGCTAATGATAAGTCACTTCAGTCATGTCCAACTCTTTGTAACCCCATGGATTGTAGCCCCCCAGGCTCCTATGTCCATGGAATTCTCCAGGCAAGAATACTGGAGTGGGTTGCCATGCCCTCCTCCAGGGGATCTTCCCAACTCAGAGATCAAACCTGTGATTCTTACATTTTCTGCATTGGCAGGTGGATTCTTTACCATGAGTGCCACCAGGGAAGCTCAGACATGTACGAAGTATATGTTTAATCTTTATAAGACTGATACCTAGACCATTTTACAGCTGAGGAAATGACCACTTTTAGTTCAAGATAACAGTTTAAAGAAAATATTTTTTGCCTTTTACACCCCCAAAAATGCAACAAGCTATTGAAATATAAGTTTGGTAAAGAACATAAAAGAGAAGATATTAATATGCTTGCTGAATACTGGAAGGAAAATACTAGCAAATCAAGATTTTATGAGTTTGTGAAAAATCAAAGATATGCATGCATGCTAAGTTGCTTCAGTCATGTCCGACTCTATGTGACTCCCTGGACTGTAGCCCTCCAGGTTCCTCTGTCCATGGGATTCTCCCTGCAAGAATACTGGAGTTGGTTGCCATGCCCTCCTCCAAGGTATTTTCCCAACCCAGGGACCGAACCCATGTCTCTTACATTTCCTGCATTAGCAGGCGGGTTCTTTACCATGAGTACCACATGGGAAGCCTAAGAGCAAAGATGGCTACAGCCAAATTGAGATATAAGTGAGAGTAAAGAGAGACACAGCTCAGCACAGGTAAAGGAGAAAGTCACAGCTGAGGCAGGACCACAGAAGCTGTGGACAGAGTTCCTTAAGTCCACAGGGATGTGGTCAGAGCTTGAGAAAGAACTTAATGCAAGACAATTGGTGTCAAAGCTGTGTGCTCAATGACTGCTGAGCCAGAGCCTCCTTTCAGACCTCTGCACATGTGAATGTGTTTAAGGAAAATGTCTGTAACACAAAGCTGGAAAAATACCTTTCCGAGGAATTAAGCTGTTAACTTAAGAGGGAGGTTGCCAAGAGAAGAGAAGAGGTTGCCAGCTTGCTTATCTTAGAGTAAAGCCTGGTAGTCCACATACCACACCCACAAAGAGCATGTGCAGGCAATCTTCTTGTGCAGGGGAAAGACCACACTGTCAGAAGAAATGTTGTCAGTTACAGGTCACTTATGTTTATTTCATGAGCACGATTGGACGATGGAGTGTCAGCGTGTGTGTCTGTGTGCTCAGTATCAGTAGATATTTGGTTTTCCAAGAAAAACAGCTGTGACAATGACAATGCTATAGATCGATCACACCATTTTATTAACCTCTTGCGAGTATAGGAAAACAATGTTTCTCAGATCCCTTGCCTCCAGATCCAGCCGGACAACTAGTTCTGAATATGGAGTGTGAGCAGAAACGTGTGCCATTTCCAGGCTTGGCCCCAGACACCAAAATCTCCCACATGTGATCCTCCTCTCTCACTGTTGTGACATCAGTGGAAAGGTTTGTGTAGCCATGTCCTGGATCTCAGAATCACCTTTCATTAGAAGAGCTGTCCAGGTAAGCTTTCTGACCTGGAAGATATGCACTGGACATTACCTGAAGAGGAAACTAAGCAAACAAACACAAACTTCTACAGGGTTAAAGCGCTAAGAATTGGGGGATTGTGTCTCAGGTAATATCAATTACTCTTACTTACGTAGTAACATAAAGGAAAGTGAAAGTGTCAGTCAGTTATGTCCGAATTTTGTGACCCCATCCCCAAGTCAAAACAGAATATTAACTCCAGAGGAGACAGAGATAATACAGGCTGTTTGCACAAACAATCAATAAACAGTCTATAATAAGAATAGAAGAGAGTTTTATTCAAACTAAACTGAGGACTACAGTTTGGGAAACAGCCTCTTAGCAGCTCTGAAGGGGCTGCTCCAAAGAGGTAGGGAAAGAGAGAGTATATACATGAATTCTTTTGGCTGTAAGTACCCATACTCTGGGACTTCCCAGGTGGTTCAGAGGTAAAGAATCCACCTGCCAGTGCAGGAGACATGGGTTTGATCCCTGGGTCTGGGAGGTCCCCTGGAGAAGGAAATGGAAATGCATTCCAGTATTCTTGCCTGGGAAATGCTATGGACAGAGGAGCCTAGTGGGAAACAGCCCATAGCATCGCAAAAGAGTCAGACACGACTTAGTGACTAAACCACAACAACCCATAGTCTAGCATACATCCTGGTGAAAGATTACTGCTGATCACAAAGAATAGATATCTCAAGTGAATGATTTTAGTATTTTTCTAAGTATGGCAAGAAGCAAGAATCTGAGATCACTGAAATTCTTCCTTAGATACGCTTCTTAACTATGTAGGAGCCAGAGTCTATAAATTCAAAGCACAGAATGCTTCATCCTGTTTTTCCCAGCCTGAACTCCCCCCAAGGCACACTGTCGGTGAGTGACTGCAGTGGATCGCAAATTAACCCTTTGTAAAACTGGATGAGTGACAATCTTTCCTTTAACATTAAAGTAGATGCATTAAGGTATGTTTGTCCCATAAGACAGGCTGCTTTAGTTAGCTTAAAGCACAAACCAAATTATGTATAAGGTACAATGACTTCTCCATATCTCAAAACTTCTTACATCAAGGGCAAAGACTAGGACCTTAACTGAAATCCAAGTCTCTTTTTTTTCTTTGCAGAAATACTTGGGCATATATTATGTCCACTGGTTAACAAAAGGATAAAAGAGAAAAAAAATCAACAAGAGAGCATCATTAGAAGTGAAAAACTATTACTTAAATGAAAATTTCAGGAGAATAGTTGAAAAATGTTGTCCCTCCAAAAAGCAAACAAGCATATTAAAAAAGATGAAAAGCATGAGGGGAAAAGTTAAGCAGTAATGGATACATAATTTTGACATATATTCATAAAGTGGTCCCTGTGTTAGCTTGAGTGAATGGTCCCCATGACCAAAGGGAAGTCTGGGGGTTGTTACATAATGATGTTGACCAGGACTGTGCCTAGAACCCAGAGCGACCCTGGGATGCCTCTAGTGTTTCTCTGTCCAATACTCACAGACAGTGAAAACTGCAGCATCCCATTGAAGCCAGGACCCTAAGGGCTCAGATCCCCTAGGAATAAAGGTGTGATTCATCCAACCAAAAAAGAACTCTGTCTTGCTAAAGTGCTGGTGGAGGGTAAAGTGAAAGTGGAATTGAGCGGGGAGTGTGTAAGAAGAGTGCAATGACTATTCATTTAGACCTCATGACCAGCTATAGAAGCAAGGACTGAAGCAGCCATGTTTTGGGTTATTCAATGCTTTCTTTTCCTTCCTTCCCTGCAACATACTCATAATAGGAAGAGCTCTGGAATAGGGGCTGACATGTTGGTTTTCAAGCACGTCCCACTCAAAACACTGCTCCATATGCTAACAATAAGATAACTGTTTTTCTCTGATCCTTGGACTCTGGCATACACATGAACAATTGCTAATTTCTTCATAGACCAGCAGAGTATATCAGTTAGGATAACATTCCTGGCTATAACAAGCAAACTCTAAACTTCATAATGGCACATCCATGGTAGAAGTGTCTTTCTTACTTAAGGCAAGTCCTAAATGGGCTTTCCAGGTGGCTCAGTGGTACAGAATCCATCTGCAATGCAGGAGATGTGGGTTCAGTTCCTGGGTCAGGAAGATCCCTTGAAAAAGGAAATGGCAACCCATTCCAGTGGGAAACCCCATGGACAGAGGAATCCAGTAGGCTACAGTCCATGGCGTTGCAAAAGAGTTGGATATGACTTAGTGACTAAACAACAAAAGTCTTAAATGGGCATTCCTGGTTGATAGCTATCACCTCTCAAAGGAATAATTCAGAGACTGGGGTGTTGTTATTTTTCTCATCTTCCTTTTTTAAAAAATGTGATTCCCAAGATCCTTCTATTCATTTATATCAGGTCAGTAAAATAGCATCACCAACTCAATGGACATGAATCTGAACAAACTCCAGGAGATAGTGAAGGACAGAGAAGCCTGGCTTGTTGTAGTCCATGGGGTCACAAAAAGTCAGACATGACTTACTGACTGAACAAAAGAAAAAGACCATAGATAAAGAATTGTTGTTGTGTACATGTTCAGTTGTATCCAACTCTGTGCAACCCCTTGGACTATAGCCCACCAGGCTCCTCTGTCCGTGGGATTTTCCAGGCAAGAATATTAGAATGGGTTGCCATTTCCTCCTCCAGCGGATCTTCCTGACTCAGGAATCAAACTCAGGTCTCCTGAATCTCCTGCATTGGCAGGCGGATTCTTTACCACTGCACCACCTGCCTATTAAGCTTCTTGACAGAAGGTGACACAGGTTATATCCAGTTGCAAACATTATGATGAGTTGCAAACTCAGCACATAGCCCCTCCCCTCTGAATTCTCTCCCTTCAGCTTTACTGTCTCTTTTTTATTTCCCCAGATCCTCCTCCTTTTATCTCAGAGTGCACATTAAAGTCTTCAAGTAGCCCTCCAGGCAAAGTTATGTGGTGATTTTTACATTTTAGGGAAAAGGAAAACAGGTACTAACAGATATGACCATTATCTAAAGAAAGGTAACTAGGGGTCTTTGCATCCTTTTTTTAAAGATACATGCCTGCCTGTACTGAGAGCAATAAGCCTTATCTGCCAATGCTTTCTTAAGGGACCTGGTTTGCTTACACTTTTGCTTCATTAGTAAATTAGAAATAAAATTATTCTTTAATATCTTAAATAAGACAAAAATAATCATTAGGACATCCCTAGGCCATCCAGTGGTTAAGACTCTGTGCTTCCAATGAAGAGGGTGCTGGTTCAATCCCTGGCCCAGGAACTAAGAGCCCACGTGCTTCAGGGACTTACAATTAAAAAAAAAATTGTTAAGTGGTTTTCCCACAAGACTCTTGGGAAACAATCTTAAGGGTCCTGCCCCAGGGAGTAGCCTTTATTACCATGATACACCCTCCTTTTGGTAGAACAGGAATCTGAGGAGATAGAGCTGTGAGGCCACCACCAACACCTCTGCTGTCCTTATCCACCCACTGATGCCCCCTGCCCCTCCTCTGCCCCTCCCCTGCCCTCCCCCACCCCGCCTCAAACTGATGAAGCCAGAAACAGGAAGTAGTGTTGCTGACAGCTGCATCCTTGACCAGTACATTTTATTGAGAAGAAAGTGTGGTATCATGAAATTTCCACCTAATTGCTATTTTAGAAGTAATTAAATACAACCCCCTAAACACTCACCCCTTTATTATGTAAAGCAATTTAGTCCTGCTCCTGCTGCTATACCCGATTTACATAAGCATATAATTGTTGCTGTGGTTCAGTTGCTAAGTCATGTCCAACTCTGCAACCTCAGGGACTGCAGCATGCCAGGCTTCCCTGCCCTTCACTATCTCCAGGAGTTTGCTCAAACTCATGTCCATTGAGAAGATGATGCCATCCAATCATCTCATTCTCTGTCATCCCCTTCTCCTCCCACCTTCAATCTTTCCCAGCATCAGGGTCTTTTCCAATGAGTTGGCTTTTTGCATCAAGTGGCCAAAGTATTGGAGCTTCAGCTTCAGCATCAGTCCTTCCAATGAATATTCAGGACTGATTTCCTTTAGGATTGACTGGTTGGATCTCCTTGCAGTCAGTCCAAAGGACTCTCAAGAGTCTTCAGCACCACAGTTTGAAAGCATCAATTCTTTGACGCTCAGCCTTCAGCCAAAAAAATTCAAAGTGACAGCCGCCCTGATGTAAGACTTGGATTCAGAGTGCAGCTTGGGAGCAGCTTGCTGTATCTGAGTAGACACAGTGCAATTGCTCTTCCCCAAATAGCTCACCAACACATTTCCTCCAAACACAACAAAACAAAACAACCTTCCCCAAAGAGAATTTTCAAACCAGCTGCCAAGAGGAAAAAAACCCCCAAACATTCTCTATCATATTATACTAACTTCTATTGCTTGAATGCTGTTTCTCCGCCAACCAGTTTCTCAGCAGCTTTTTTGTGAAACTATTCAATGGCATTTAGCAGATGGGAAAACCCTAGATCACGGAGAAAGACACACATCATAAGCATACACAAACCTATTAGAGCCCCAACAGAAACAGTCTTAATCATTTATTTACAAAAACATGAAATTGTTTCTATTTGGAAAAAGAGATTAAGCGGGGCAACCAGAGAATGCACTTCTTAATAACAAAGCAGGTTAAGAAGGAATAGGCGCACAGTAGAATAACTTCAATACAGTTAATGTGAACTAGAGAAATTTCCCATTTTAAGCAGCACTGAATCTACCAGCCTCATCAGCATTATCATTACTACTTAAAAAAGAGAAAAAGGCTTTTGACTAGCAGGAGATTTGGTTTTTAAATATGCTTACAGAATAATGTTTGCCAATATTCTGCCAGGTATTCAGAATCTAAAGCATCCAGCAAAGAAACTATTCTTAAATCTTAAACTCTAGTCAAAAGAGAATAGAAAACAAAAATAGGAACAAGCCTCACTTTTCTTTGTTGTTTATCCTTTGAACTGTTAAAAACTGCTTGAAAAGGTTTTTTGTGAGTTATTAGGTGTATATATCCATAACACTTCCCACTCTGTTCATTTAAACCTGTTCATTTAGACAGTGTATTAAAAAGCAGAGATATCACTTTGCCAACAAAGGTCTGTGTAGTCAAAGCTACGGTTTTTCCAGTAGTTATGTATGGATGTGAGAGTTAGACCATAAAGAAGGCTGAGCACCAAAGAATTGGTGCTTTCAAACTGTGGTGCTGGAGAAGACTCTTGAGAGTCTCTTGCACAGCAAGGTGATCAAACCAGGCAATCCTAAATGAAATCAGTCCTGAATATTCATTGGAAGGACTGGTGCTGAAACTGAAGCTTCAATACTTTGACCACCTGATGCAGAACCAACTCATTGGAAAAGACCTTGATGCTGGGAAAGATTGAGGGCAAGAGAAGAGGACAAAAGAAGATGAGATGGTTGGATGCCATCACAGACTCAATGGACATGAATTTAAGCAAACTCAGGGAGATAGTGAAGGACAGGGAAGCCTGGTCTGCTGCAGTTCATGGAGTCGTACAGTCGAATATGACTTAGTGACTGAACAACAACAACAAAATATGTATATTTTCAGAGTAAACTTTGTTTATTTACCATGATTCTCAGTCTTCAGATGAATCCCCTAAAATCAGAATGTGTGGCCATACCCCTTCCTAAATCACTCAATCCCTATCAAGTTCAGATTAAAGAAAATGATGTCTCAGAGAGCATTAGGAATAATCATCCTTTCTACAACCTATAATTTGATCATGAATAATTATGTGATATAACAATAGAATAATTGGACTTGTTTCTCGGTGTTTCTGTGTGGCCTAGTCATGCCACATTTGCTAAATTATATTTTTAAACGACCTATTAAAATTAGTCAGCTTTATAAATGTCATGGCTAGAAAAGATTTAGATAATTGCAAAGTATGTGGTACTCAAGATTGTATTTTAGTTTTCTTCCATAATACTGGAAAAAATAATTCAATAAAAACTTCTACACCAAATTATTTCAATGAGCTAGACATCACTGGAGATAAGCAAACCTGACAGGGAAATCATTATGGATCATACAGTCCCAGGGAAGAGAAAGACATTCCTTAAACCCCCCCACAAATAAACACATATTTACAAACCAGGATAATGTGATGAAAGAAAAAGCATAGTCATCAGTGAGTGAATATAATAGGATTTCAGAAGTTTTCCCTAAACCAGCTGTCTGTGAGCTAAGATTGTTATATTGTTATAAAATATCTGTAACTTCACATTTATCATTTTAATCACAATTCAGTAGCATTAAATACATTCACCATGCTGTGTAACCATCACCACTATCTATATCTAAAACTTGTTCATTTTCCCCAACAAAACTCCCTGCCCATTAAGCAATAATTCTCCCTCCCTCTCTCCAAGTCCCTGGCAGCCTCTATTCTATTTTCTGTCTCTATGAATTTTCTTTTCTTAGCTACCTCAGAAAACTGGAGGAGAAGGGGACGACGGAGGATGAGATGGTTGGATGGCATCACCGACTCAGTGGCATGAGTTTGAGCAAGCTCCAGGAGATGGTGAAGGACAGGGAATCCTGGTGTGCAGCAGTCCATGGGGTTGCAAAGAGTCAGGCAGGACTGAGCAACGGAACAACAAAACACTGTACAATATTCGTCCTTCTATATCTGGCTTATTTCACCTAGCTTAATATTTTCAAGGTCCATCCATGTAGCATATATCACAGTGCCATTCTCTTTACTGGTTGAGCAATATTTGATTATATGCATATACCACATTTTGTTTATCTGTTCATTAGTTGATGGACACTGGAATTGTTCCAACCTTTTAGCTATTGTGAATAATGCTGCTATGAACATTGGTGTACAAATATCTATTCTAGTTCCTGCTTTCAATTTCTTGGGATATATTCTTAGAAGTGAAATTGCTGGGGCATGTGGTAGTTCTACATGTCACTTTTTATAAAACCACAAAATTGTTTGCCACAGCTGCTATATCATTTTACATTCTCTACCAGCAATACCCAAGCGGTCCAATTTCTCCTCAAGCAACACTATTTTCCATTTTTAAAATTATAGCCATCTTAGGAAATATGAAGTGGTATCTGATTGTTGTTTTTATTTGCATTTCCCTAATAACAAATGATAATGAATATTTTTTTCATGTGCTTATTGGACATTTGTATATCTTCTTTGGATAAATGTCTATACAAGTCCTTTGCCCATTTTTGAATTGGACTGTTGGATTTTTGTCATTGAGTTTGAGGAGCCCTTTGTATAATATGGATAATAAACACATCAGATATTTAATTTGCAAATATTAACTTCCATCCTTTACATTTACATTCAGTTCAAAGCTGAGACTTTTAAGAATAAATAAGAGTTATCTAGATAACAAAAGAGAGAGAGAAAAAAATCCCTCCAAGTAGAAAGATTAGTTTGAGCAACTGTAAATATTGCCTTTTCTCCCTCAAGGAATGTAGCATTGATATCTCATTTTTCTATTCCTCTTATATAGACTGCATTAAATAAATCTGATATCTAACATTTCTTTGGGGAGATAGGCTGAGTTATTTACTTTACTCTGCGTTTGTCAACAGAATAATAAAGAGTAGCACTAAATCCACCCTCCACTTCATCTTGCAAACAAAGTGAGTCATAAATGTGCCACCTTGATTTTCTTTCTAGTATCCAATAGGTAGTGGTGATTCAGAAAAGCACAACTCATAAGACCAAACATTAATTTTCATAAAAAGTACAGAACAAAATTATAAGGAGAAAGTACCTAATTATCTAACAATTAGTAAAGCACCACCTTGCCAATAAGAGAATTAGTAATTACATCATTATGAAGAGCAGTGTTAGAAAAGGCCCTTCTAGGCAATTAAAACATTTATGGGAGGGGAAAAGAGGAAGTTGGTGGAAGGGGAAGCTAATGAGTGCTAACATGGTAAATTTCTATAATTTACACTAGTTTTATTAAACATTTTACATGATCTGTCAAATGTCTCTACTTCATTAATCTATTTTGAATGAAATGAATGAATATAATCCAGTTAGGAAATGTATTTTATTTTCCAGTATGGAAACAACCTCATGTTTTCATTGAAAGTGATTAAAATCTTAAGCCTCTATTTTTGTTGAATTTGAATATGACTATCCCATGATTTTTTAAATCATCTTCCCCTTTCACTATGCATTCTGTTAGGTTTATAATAAATGAAAAGTGAGCCCATTTCTAAGCTTTATCCTTTTCCATGATTATTGCTTTAGCTACAAAGCCTCAGATGAAGCTTTGAAATTATTGCTTGTAAGAGCCTAATAAATTTTGCAGACAAGTCAACATCATTTGGTTTTTCTCCTTGGGTTGTGAAGGTGCAGGGAAAGAGAAGGGTGAGGTAGAGGAGAGGTGGGCAACAGGATGGACAGCAATGTTCCCCTACTCTGTGTGGGGTTGGGTGGGAAAGAATCTGTATATATTTAAATTCCATGTTTTAAATATTTCAAAATTATGTATTTTGTACTGTTACTGATGGTTCCATTTCTATTTGAGAAATTAAAGGGCCGTGCATGCCTGCTAAGTCACTGCAGTCTTGTCCAACTCTTTGCGACCCTATGGACTATAGCCCAGGCTCCTCTGTCCATGGGATTCTCCAGGCAAAAATACTGGACTGGGTTGCCCTACCTTACTTCAGGGGATCTTCCTGACCCAGGGATCAAACCTGGGTTTCCCACATTGCAGGCAGATTCTTTACCATTAGTGCCACCTGGAGCCAAGGGCCCCCCAAATACCATCTATTTATATATATAAACATTTCCAGAAATGCAGAAGACAGCAATTCATTGAAGTATATTACAAAATGTGAAAGAGACTTTTTGTTACTTACTACATGAAGAAATTTCACAATGTACTTATTCCACTGATTTACCATAGAGATTGTTCTAGAATACTATGCTTATTAGGACATTGTATTTGGTTTGACATCTGTCACTTTAATTATGTTTTTCTCTATTTTAATGCTTCCTTATTATCTTTTGTATATTTCACCTTTGCAAAGATGTATTGATTTACTTGGTATCGATTTACTTTTATCTTTTATCTATGGTTTGTAAGGTTAACACCCTATTTTAAAGGTAATCTTACATGATTATCTTAAAACATTAAAATTCTTTTTACCTAATTATGTCAACAATAATTGACTTCCTTTGATGATGTCAAGGAAGTGAACACTGATGACATGCCCATTTTTGCTATTTCCCTTTCATACTTTGGATTATGCTAATCTGGAGTTTAAAAATCTCATTTTAGAAAATTTTCTTTTTATATTTACATTGGCTATTTTACTTTTGTTCCCACAATTACTCTGAATTACCTAATGTTCCTCTTCTTATTGCTTAGTGATTTGCAAGTTTGTACTTTGTTTTGTATCTTATTTATCCTACAATTTTAGTTTCAATGATTATAACCACGTTTTCCTCAATCAAGTTTCCCTAATGAAGAATGCAATTGCTTATTCATCTCTTAATTGTTCAGAGTACATTTGCTGTATGTCTTGCTGGAAAACAGACATGAGCAGTAAATGTTCCAAGAATTTCCAGATTTGAGAATTGACCTTATCTTGCCTCTTGAAAAGAATAGTTCCTTAGCTGGGGATATAATACTTGAGTCTACAGTCAATAAAGTATGAAGTTGCAGGTAACAAAAATCACAATTATAGGTGTTTATTCTATTTTGTGTAACAAGAAGTGTTTGTGGTTGGTGACTTTGGCTCAGCTGCCAATGTGGATGCTGTAGCTACAGTCATCATGTCTGTGGAATCAGAATAAAAGTCCCCAAATATATCCACATCCTAATCCTTGGCAACAGGGAATCAAGGTTGCTAATTCCTGACTGGAGATAGAAAGAATTAACTGGGTGGAACCAATATAATCAGTGATTATAAGTGGAAGAGGGAGATAGTAGTGAGTCAATGAGAACACAGCCCAATATTGCTGGCTGTAAAGATAGAGAAGGATATGAGTTAAGGAATGCAGTCGTATCTAGAAATGGCACTAGAAAAGGCAAGGAATCAGTGCCTCCAAAAGGAACACAGACCTGCCTACACCTTGATTTTTTTTTCTTCTTTAAACCCAGCTAGACCTATTTCAGACTTCCGACCTCCAGAACTATAAAATAATACCTTTGTGTTGTTTACAGTCACTACGTTTTTTTTTTTTGTTTGTTTTGGGGAGTGTGTGTGTGTGTGTGTGGCATTTGGTAGGAAACCAGGCCAGTGTCCAAGGGATGATTTCAAAGCAAGACAGAGGGGAAAGGGCCACATCAGCCAGATCTGTGTCTTTTTATCAGAAATCCAAAGGCTTTCTCAAAAGTGCCCCAGTTCCTTTTCATGAAGCAGAATTAGGTTTGGGAATCTGCTCCTAACTGTAAGAAAGACTAGGAGGGCAACTACTGAAGATTTTCAGCCTCTACATTTCCGGTAGCTAAGGAGAAGAGTTGGGAATGGCTTTTTAGAAGATGATCAATTGTGTTTTATCCTTTTCTTCTGAACACTCTGAAGGTATTATTCTACAGCTATGGACCTTCGCATTAATCAATGCCCCAGAAAAGAAATATGAACGTATCTTGACTTTGACTCTTGTTAAAAATGAATTCTGTGTGTGTGTATAAATTTATTAGGTACCCACTGGAAAACTTTTACCAGAATATATCTTGGTATTGACTTCTGCCCATCCGTTTTGCTTAAAAGATGGCAAAATCTCTTTCAGTCTCATGACTCTTTGAAGTTAATTCAACTCTGTCATAAATACTCATTAAGAACTTAGCATGTGCCAGATACTAAAATAAATTTTGTTACATTTGTCTTTTTCTTTCTCTTGTGTTTTTGATCTGTCTTCTCATTCTGGTATTATTGTCATTTTAAGGGTAGAATTCCCTTTTGTATTTTTCAGACATCTTACCTTCTCTGTTATTTAAAAGAGAACGATGTCTCACATGGAATGTCCTCCTAGGTTCATGTTATATTTCACTAGTTTGTTTTCTGGAGTTTTAAGCCACCTTTTTTTTTGCTTTCTGCATGACTGAGATGTTATTTCAGCTATTGTGCTTTTCTTTTTTTTTCACACTCTCTTTTCATCCCAACCTTTAAAAATAGGTTCTGTATCTGCTTTTAACTCACTAAGAATATAAAATGAAAACTTTCTTTAAACTCTTACATCATTACTCTTTTTTCACTTTGCCTCAGATTTTTAAAATATCTCAAGTTTTTTTGTTTACTTGTTCTTAACACTGACTTGCTCCCGTTGTTACCAGTGCTTAAAGGTCTAGTGGGAGGATTCCAGAATCCCATATGTATGGAGAGAGAAAGAAAGTGAAAGTAGCTCAGTTGTGTCCAACTCCTTGCAACCCCATGGACTGTATAGTCCATGGAATTCTCCAGGCTAGAATACTGGAGAGGGTAGCCTATTCCTTCGCCAGTGGATCTTCCTGATCCAGGAACCGAACCAGGGTCTCCTGCATTGCAGGTGGATTCTTTACCAGCTGAGCTATCAGGGAAGCCCATGTATGGAGAGAGAGCTATGGTCTAAGACAAGGGAACATCCTGAGAACCAGGAAATGCCCCAGCCACAACCAGAGCTACAGGCAGGTCCTGCAGCAACATAGTAGTCACCCTTCCTATCTGGGGGGATGAGGATGTTTCAGAAAACACAATCTAGGACCAGAGTTAGAGGACAAGACTGCATTTGACTGGAAGAGCAGACAGTGGGACCATCTGCTCCATGTTGCTGATCACTGCATCTTATCTGGATCCAAAGGGAGAAGAAAACAGCCCAAGCAAGGGAAGGGACAGAGTGGGGTGGTGCACTTGTAAACCCTGTCCTGCACACGGGGACTGCCTAACTCTTATTCAAATCTGGGATGTTTTCAACATCAACTCTTATCTTTTTTGGCCACATCACTCGGTATATGTGATGTGGAATCTTAGTTTCCTAAGTGGGGATCAAACCCATGGCTCCTACAGTGAGAAGCACAGAGATCTAACCATTGGACATCCAGGAAAATCCCTTAACTCATTGTTTACATGAGTAACTGCACAGGATATTTCTTTTGAGATGGTGTCATATTTATTTTAGCAAGAAGAGGAGCCTAGCATTTCATTCACTCCATTAACTTCCTAGAAATCATCTTTGAACATTAAAAGTATGTATCAAAGATGATGCTTTGGAAGGATGGGGCTTCAAGAATGTCTTATGGAAAGCTGTCCTCTCCATAGATTACAGGAAAAGTAGGTAATTGTGATCCTATCAGCTCATTTGTGATGGAGACTTCTGGTTGCTAGTTTAACATGCTTCCCCTTCTCCTCTCTCACTAACAGATCTTTAATTTTATTTGGTACACGTGCATTCCCTGGCCACTAATATACAAGGAGAAGTCACGGGTGGAATGTCCAGAAAGGATCTCTAAAAGGTCTTAACTCAGCTGTAACTATGCTCTTTATTCTGTGCCATCTTCTATTTCTTGACTGAAACTAATAGACATAACTGGAACTCTGGCTAATGGGCCAATAACCTGAGAACAAATGCGTGTGGGTCGTTCAGTTGCTTAGTCATGTCCGACTCTTTGTGACCCCATGGTCTGTAGCATGCCAGGCTCCTCTGTTCATGGGATTGTCCAGGCAAGAATGCTGGAGTGGGTTGCCATTTCCTCCTCCAGGGGAACTTCCCGACATAGAGATTGAACTCACATCTCCTGCCTGTGTCTCCTGTATTGGTAGGCAGATTCTTTACCACTTGAGCCACCTGGAAGCCCCCTAGAGATGCAGGAGCAGAAACCTAAGTCTCGTTGACCTGGGGCTGCCATAGCACCCCCAGATTCCTTGGTTTGTCTAAAGCACAGCTGTACAACTTCCCCTGACATGCAGCCGACACCAGTCTCTAACCGATTACCCATCCTATCAGGAAAGAAGAGCCTTTCTCTTTTTTGTGTGTGCACTAACACCTCTGAATGTCTTTTTATTATTTTTCAGTTAAAGTGATGTCAAAGTGTAAGACTCTGATGGGTAAACTTTGAAGATCACTCACATCCAATGAGCATTCAGGTTATCAGTCACTATTGGTGTACAAATCAGTTCAAACTAGATTTGTCTTTCAAACAAACCAGTCCTGCAGGTTTACTCTAGAAGTTTCTAAACAGAAAAAAAAAAAAAAAAGGTATAGATTGAGTTTTTGACATTTTTATTGGACAGAATGCTTGGAGACCAGACTCCAGCTTTTGGGAAGACTGCCCCTAGAGGCCATAGGGCCTGAAGTTCAGGGAAGAGCCAGAGACCCTGTGAGCTTGTGCATCTGGAACAATATAACACTTGTCTTGGATAAGAGGTCCAGGGGCTCAGCAAATTCTTTTATTGCTTTTCACGAGAATTATTATCACTGAAATTACTTATAAAGCTCTTTGTTTATAATAACATCAGCTTACATTAGCCATTCTAAAGGGAAATATAAAAGGAGAAAATTGCACATCCTCACAGAGAGGTAGATGTTGGAGAGAGAAAAACCCAAGAAGGAGGCAAAAACAGGAAAAAAAAAAACAAAAACAAGCAGACCTGATCAAAAAGCCATCTCAAATCACCTGGAGGCGTCTACTCAGGACCTTCTTTTGGCTCCAAATTTACATTATAGAAGGGCTTCCTTGATAGCTCAGTTGGTAAAGAAGCCACCTGCAATGTAGGAGACCCTGGTTCAATTCCTGGGTCAGGAAGATCCCCTGGAGAAGTGAAAGGCTACCCACTCCAGTATTCTGGCCTGGAGAATTCCATGGACTGTATAGTCCAAGGAGTCGCAAAGAGTCGGACATGACTGAGGGACTTTCACTTCGCTTACATTGTAGATGATTGTGTCGCAAGATAATGAATTCTGTGAGCCACAGACTTTACTAGGTCCTACCCTTCCGGAGAGAGCAAATTTAAATACTATTACTTTTTATTTACTTATTCTAAAACACTTCTAAGCACCTAATGTGTGCCAGGCAAGGCACTGAATATATTTTAGGAAAGATTCATGTCCAACTTTAAGAATTTATTACTTTTCTTTTTAATAGCTGCAGGTGGCAGCACCACTTAACCATACATTGCATGCCATCTACCTGCTTTTAAAATTCAGTTTGACAACATGTAGAAGATTATGATAGAGGGCCAATTGTCATCACAGAATTAAACCTCTTTGCCTCCAGGGTACAATGAAGCTTTCTTTGAAGACTGAATGCCTCTCACGCTTTATTAACAAAAGAAAAATAACTAGTTACATAAGCCTCAAACAACAAAAACTTAATGTCACATTACAGGCAACTAACAGGCAGTATAAACAATGAGCTATGTCAGACAATAGAAAAGAATAGAATAGAGATATTTTTTCTATAATATTAATACATGATGGATTGCAAATCACTACTGGAATTTCTGGGCTTTTTAAAGTTACTTCTATGTTTTGGTTTGATTGATACTTTTATTTTTAACATAATTTAATCATCTGCCTTTTTTTTTTTGAAGTTTCCAAGATACCCATAACTGTCTGACAATCAAATTATTACTGTATCTAGGATCATGAGTTATGTAATATTGCACATCATGTGAAGGTAAGTTTCTTCACAAAAATCTCTCAAGACCTTGGAGAGAACTGATTTGGAAATGAAGGCCACAGAGTTTCAGAGCAAAGAGAGGAAACAGATAAAATCACCAGTGTAAGGGGACTTACTGTTTGGATGTTCAAACGCAGAATCCCTCAACGGCATTAGGCTTGTTAATTGACTCAGATACTGCCAGTGAACAAGCCCCTTGCCCAGGAAACACTTGTTCAGCCGCCTTTCTCTTTCTCTCTCTCTCGCTCATTCACCCAATTCATTAAAGCCTGTTTCTCCCAGGTGTGTCCTGAAGAGTTTCATTGTTCTGCCTATTGTAGTTGTTGGCTCACAGACCTCTTTCACAATTTTCCTGCGTTTCTGAAGGCTCCTTGAGTACCAGTTTTGACCAGCCCATTTGCAGCTAGTGCTTTAATAAAGGGGTCTTGAATAAACGGGGAAGATAGGAGACTGGCGAGGGACAGGGTAATACAAAGGGGTGGCCAAACTCCCCCTGATGCTTGTGTTCTTTGAAAGAGCCAGCAGGTGGTAGCAACACTTCGCTGGAAGACCTCGGCTCTGCGCTGTGAGGACCGGAACAATGGACCCCCCTCCCCCTAATCCCATCCCGGGCTTGAGAGGGGGCTACGGGTGGGCACGAACATTTTTGTCCTCGCGGTGCCCACCTCGGTTCCTCAGCGTTTCCAGGCACCCGCAGCGAGGACCTCCCACCGCCTCTCACTGCGTGGGGAGGCTCTCTCCAGGGAGCGGACCAGGGAGGAGGCCCCCAGAGGCGCAGCGACTTGCCCCGGCCGTGTAAGCGCCTGGCAGCGACTTCAGCACCTCCCCTTCCAGGCCCAGGCTTCCCTGCCCTGGGGGGAGGATGGAGGGAGGGAGAATGGAGTCACACGCCCCAACACCGAGCAAGATCCGGGGTCACCGGCGCCCAGAAGAAGGCTCAATCAGAGCCACTGTCAACCCTGCCTGCAGATCCAGCGCCCCCCCCCGCCCCCGCCCCCGCACCCTCCAGATTCTCAGTTTGTCTTTCCCTCCACCCACTTTCTTCTCTTTTTCTCAGCTCACGCCCACCTTAATTCAAATCTGAGTGGGAACTAAAACAGTGGGTTTAGTTCCTAGAGTTGAAGCAGAAGAGCAGGGGAAGCGAGGGGGCGCGGGAGCCCCTGCCCTGCCCTGGGTACCAGTCGCGTTGCTCTCCGGCAGCCGGAGCCCGCACGCCCGCCCCGGGGTCTTAACACCCAGCTCCCGGCCGCCTGCCCCAGGCCCCGCCGGTTTTCATCCTCTGCGCCCACCTCCACCGGCCGGGCGCACGGGCGAGCCCCGCGCAGCCACCCGGCTCTCCCCCGCGCGCCCGGGGTAGCGCACTCGCCGCCGAGGTCCGGGAGGGCGGGCTAGGCGCCCCGGAAGAGAGGAGAGGGAGGGCGGCCGGAGGGGCCAGAGAGGGGCGGGCCGGGCTGGGAGGGACGCGGAGGGGGCGGGCCGGGCTGCGCTCGCTCCAGCCGCCGCTCGGGCGCAGAGCAGCGGGCGGCGAGCCCCGCGACCCAGCGCGGCGACGACGAGCGCGACGCGGGCCCCGCACCATCCCCGGCGCCCCGCCTCCGGAGCAGCTCTTGCCGCCGGCCGCCGCCCCCCGGCCGCCCCGCAGCCCTGAGACCCTCGGCGCAGTGTGGACCCTGGCCGCCGAGAGGAGGGAGTGGTCCCCGCGCCCGAGCGGAGACCCGGGCGGCGCCGGGCTAGCGCCCAGAGCCGCGGCTCCAGCGCGGGGCCTCGGGGAGGGCGCAGATCTGCGGAGCCTGCGGCCGGAGCGAAGGTGAGCCTGGGGGTCGCGGGCGGCGTTGGGGGGCGGGGGCTAGGGATGCAGGTGTGCAGAGGTCGAGAGGCCCTCCAGAGAGGGCCTCTGCTGATCCCGGGGTCCTCCTGCGGGGAGTGCTGAGTATCTCCCACCCCACGCGAGAGCGAGGTTTGTGATGGGTGCGTAACTGGCCCACCTGGCTCCCACCCCTCCCCTTCCTGTGCCCAGCCGTAGTGACACCCCCATAGCCCTGCTGCTGCTGCCCCCCACTGTGTTTCTGGAGACACTTGGTTGGTTCTGACATCGGGGGTCCTGAGCTAGGGGTCCCGGAGGAGGCGACTCCCAGCCTTCTGAAGAGGCTTGCCCACCCCCTCTGACTCCGGTGGCATCTCTCCAATCCCAGTGGAGCTGGGAGGAGCATGGAGGTTGAATGCGCACCTGCCCCCAGCTTCCCGCAGCCTATCCTGCCCCCCTTACCCCCATCACCACCCAGGAGCCCTGGAGTGGAGGGAAGCTGGGTTTCTGCTCCCCAGCCCTGAACCCCAACTTGCAACCAAAGTCACTGCTCCCTGCTCCCCGGACTCCACCCCCTCGCTTTACATCTGGGTGCGTGGCCCTGCCTGCCCAGCACCCGCACCCACCAATCTTGGCTGTCTGGCACCCTCTCTCCTCCCTTCCCTGGGGGAGCTGGCAGGGGCCCAGCCTAGCTGGTGTTGTAATGTCCCTGGCAGTGCCCAGGGAGAGAAGCGGCTGGGCCTGTTGCCAATCAGTTAACCCCGGGCCCTGCGCCCGCCTGGGCAACTTGATTCAGGCGCTAGAAAGGGGACATGCTGGTTTGGTGGGAAAGGAGCCCTGGGACGTGGGCAGTGCAGGGAAACTGCCCAAGTCATGGGCGTTGGGGCACTCAGATTTGCCAGGTACTGTTCAGAAGGACGGTTGGGCTTATTCAGGGCAGTGCACATTTTTGGTGCAGGAAGATCAGAGTGAGGGCTCCTGTGTACCCACCTAGTGGCCTGGGGAAGAGGACTCCTTCAGAGGCTATTGGTTCATGGGGGCGCAAGAAGATGGCCAGCACTGGCTGCTCTCATCAGAGCGTAGGGGAGCAACAGGCAGTGATGGGCTGAGCGTGGGAAGGGCGGGACCACCCCTCCTTCGAGCAGCATCAGCTGCCCTCCCAGCTGATCACTGTCTCCAGAGCTGGGCCCTGGGCCCTGTGTCCCCAGAGCACTTCCCACTAGGTGAAAAGGGGATGCTGAGGTCTAGGGGTGCTCTGAGCCTGAGGTTTCTCTTTCTCCGGGTTCCCCTTTTATCTTCCTCTCCAAGCCCAGGTGTTTCCACAGAAGCAGCTCCTGGGACAGAACACAGCTGAGACCCTGACTAGGGGCAGAGCAGGGACAGACCCAGGGTGAGAAGGTAGGGCTCATGGGTGTCTGCCACCAGCATGAGGACCACTTGGGATCCGCAGGGATGTGCCTGCTGTCACACACACACACACACACACACCCAGCACGTACTCTCCTGCTCCACACTTGGGATCTACAGGGATGTACCTGCTGTCACACACACATACAGACAGACACAGACACACATACACACACAGACACACACACACACACACCCCAGCACATACTCTCCTGCTCCACACGTGGGATCCGCAGGGATGTGCCTGCTGACACACACACTCACCCCTAGCATGTACTCTCCTGCTCCACACCCGTCTCACCTCATATACACTCCATTACACACTCTCACACTTGTGCTCACAGGCACTGGTCCTGGCGCTCATGGGCTTTCTTCCACCATCTTCCACTTACTCATCTCCCCTGCATATGTACCAATGGCCCCAACACCCTCCTTCATGCTCTTTTCCCGGGGCCACGCGTGCCCCCCCACCCCAGCATGGTACAAGCCCGAGTGGCTCATTCTAAGTGGCTGTCTGGCTAGACCCAGACACTGCCTGCATCTTAAAAGCCTCCCCCAGCTCCACAGCCAGCCAGGGAGTGGGAGGCACATTTCTCTGCATCTACGTGCTCTGGGGGACATTCTCTGGGGCTGCAGGCCTCCGGGGACCCAGCATGGTCCTCTGCTAGGTAATCCACACATTGGCTTCTCCGGCCCTGGGCGGCAGGGGCTAGAGGCACCGGAGGAAAGCCACCTCCTCACTGGGCTCTAGATGTCTCCTTAAAGGCCACCGGGAACGTTTTCAAGGCGGGTGGCCGGAGCTTGGAGAGACAGCTACCGAGCCCATATCCAAGGTGAAGATTAAGGGCAGAGGCTGCAGCATAAGCTGAGCAAGGATTATACTGGAATTTCCTGGGCGTTTAACAGCTGCAGAGCAGGACAGAGGACAGGGCCTGTGGTGCTGACCCCTCCCACGCCGGCCCTGCGGCTAACAGGTGTGCGGACCAGCTCAGCAACCACAGCAGACACACCAGCCACTTAAAACCATTGGCCCCTTTGCCCTCGGGACCTCGTCTCACCCTGCTGGCAGGCAGGCTGCTCTGCCTCCTTGGGTTCACTGTTCAGTGATGCCCCGTGTGGATTCTGAGCCTCTCTTTCTCTTTGAAGTTGCAGGCCTTGACATCATTGAAATATCATTGATGTCATCAGTGCTTGACATCATTGACAAACATGGCATTATCATGGGACAATTTGTTTCTTGGGAGAGAAGCTTAAAGGGATAAAAGTTATTTTGCTTTTATTGTTGACATTCTTTCACTCATTCGTTCCCAGATCCTACTGCCTCTCTAGATCTGCTTTCACCAAATATCTGAAAATTTCTAGATATTTTGAAACCTAACAGGCAAAGGTGGGGAGATAAATTGTGGCTCTGGGATGTTATACTAATCAAGGTTTTATAAATGTTTTCCTTTTTTGTTTAGATTCTAACTGTGAGATTTTGCTTTAATTATAGAAATAAGATATGCTCATTGTAACAAGAAAAACAATTCAAGTATGTATAAGAGACAGTTCATAAGAGCACTCCCCCATCCTCCATTTCTACCTCCTACAGTAACCAGTTTTAATGGCCCGATATATCTAGCCATACCTTCCTCCAAGCTCATTGGGCTTATATTACTTAATTTTTACAAATTTGCTTTATGAATCCAGGTGCATAAATTATATTTAAGTCAGCTTGGTTTGTTCATAAATTTTCACATTTAGCATTTTAATGTGAGCACAGTTAACTTTTTAAATTCTTACAGGTTTACTCATGTATTTTTAAATCTTTCATTTTTATAGAAAACGACTTGTAAGCTATGATTTATAAGCTAAGACTCTACACATCTTTAATCTTTGCCAGTTTGTGAAAACAAAATACAATCCCGATGTTATGAAACTGCCATGTTTTTTGTAAACTAAAAAAATGTAGCAAGCTTGTGGCTGTAGTGTTTCTACTGTATCCAAAAGATATAAAATGGTATAACCAGAAAAGGAGCTGAGACAAAAAAAAAAGATCTGGTCATGGAATGCAATTTTTATCACAAGAAACTTTGTCTAATCAGTCTCATTTTCTGAGCTATCATTTTACATCCACATTTCTGCTTCTCCTGGTGTTTTTATTTTTAAAGCCAGTACACATCTGAAATGTGAATGTTTTCCTGATGGAGATAAGTCTTCTGCTTTTTCAGAGGTTAGAGGATTTCTAAACCCTGACCGATTCCTCTCCTGAGCTGGAGAAGACAGAGAAATCTCAAACAGGTTGAAGGGAAGAGGATGAGGGGCCTGACCTTACGGAGGCCTGTCTCCCTCTGTGTGGCAGCCCGGATGTGATCGGCTGCTCCCAGGGCACCCTCCTGGACCAAACGCTGAAAGATGTCCTAGTCCTCAGCCATTGAAGGCACCTTTGAACATCAAGTTCTAAGTCCTGCCTGTTTTGTATTCCAGACATGTGATGGAGCTGCACATTCTTGTCACTTACATTTCTGCCTTTGAATCTTGTTTCAAAAGAATCTGCAGTGGCAGGAATTAGTTGACAGCAGTTTCTCCATATCTTGATAATGTTACCTCTATCCTTATTTTTATCCTTTCCATAGAGATACACTCAGTTTCTTTTTATACATTAAAAAATAAAAGACTTGGATTTATCTGGCTGGTTGGATACATAAGAGCCGACCTAACATCCTAGTCTCACTCAGCAACAATTTTTTTCTGAAGAAACTTACTTATAACCGTCCATCTTCTGGATTCGAATCTAAAAGAGAGCCTCATCAAACAGCAAAAGTACACTTCTGGGTACTTGAAAGTCCTCAACCATTTCTTTTTAATGAATACCTTTGTTCTTTGTAACATTTCAAAAAATTACTTGCAGCAATCTGCATGTGATGTCTCCACTTCATTGTTTTTTTCCTGATTCCTCTTGATGTTAGAGACTGAGTGGCTTTATAATTGCTTCTGCTCTTTTCTGGATCTTCTGGAGAGAGGCCAGCTTCATGTTGTCATCTAGATGCACACTAAAGCTATGCAGACACCCTAGCGTAGCCACAAGCTGTGTTACTTGTGTTGTGGGTCATCAGAGCAAATGCTTGGCCGTCCATCTTCTGGGATGTTCCATACTTCACAGCTGATGTGATTGGCATTGTGCATCTTGTTCTCTCATGTTTTGCTGTCTCTCCAAAAATTCACTGGGACATGTCCAAAGTGTTCATTATTCCTTCTCCATGATTATTTGTCTAGTTATAAGTTTAAGAAGACACCGTGCTTATAGTTTCTCCTTTGTACAGATTCCAGATTCCATCCGTGTTCTGACCGAAAGAGGCTGTTTTAAAGAATATCTGCTGGCCGAATGGTATAATAGCCTTCACTATTTAAAGACGTCTTGCTGGCATTTTCAGTTCTTGATAACAGCCTTCCTAAAGACTCTGGGGCAGAGAGTGGGACAGAATCTGACCTTCTCTAGTGTGTGAAGCCTGTCTTCAAATTAAGCCATTAAGATTGGGGGTGGGGTGGGGTGTACCCACAACATGAATTACTTTAGGACATTTCTTAAGCAGCCATTGCATTTTTTAAAGTCTTTTTTTGTGCAAAATTGCCATTTATTAGTTTTATGTTTGAACTTATGTAAGAGGACTGAAATACAGAAAGTATCAACATTTAAACAGCCATTGTCGATGGGACCACGCTTTTTACTTTACCGTCTCCTGGTTCTTCTTTGACACATTAATATAATCTGTGAATGATTTTTGTAGCATTTGGGACAGTATTTGCAAAGAACTTCTGCTTCTTAGTAAGAATCTGCTATATGGAAATGATTCTTTTTCCCCCCAGCTTTACTGAGACACAATTGACATATAATATTGTATAAGTTCAAGGTATACAAGGTGGAGATTTCCAAATGCTCCTTACTTGTCTCCATATGCCATAAACTGAACTCTTTATTTCTCATATGGTGTTCTAGAGGCATGAAAGGTAAATTTTAGTGGCCACTTGGTAGACATCCACTCATGTCAGGCCATGCAGATGCACAAATGGTGTCTTTTCATGAAAACCACCTGGAGATAATGCTGAAGGCTTCAGCCTACAGTGTAGCCAGCATAACTGAAAAAAATGAGATTGGTAGGAATCAAATCATGATTTTCACATTTATCAAAGTAAAATGTAGTTTAATAGTTTGGTCTCAGCTTCATTGTGAAATGTGTAATTTTTTGGTTCCAATTTCCAATTGGCTTTTATTTTTACTCTCAATCTTTTGAGTCTTTTGAGCAATGTGCCTCTTGTTTTCTTCTCAAGAGAAATCAATGGCCTCTGTTTCTCTTGTCCATGCAACTCACAGGCTTTTGAGACCCAGTCACAAGGAGAGAGATAGCTCTCCTTAGACCAACTGACCTTAGACCAACGAGCAAAGAAAGGTCTGAGCCTGTTTCCTTCACTGTGACCCTGCAGGCAGCCATGGCTCTTGGTCCTGTGTCTGTGAGCTGCAGTGTTGTGCTTCTAAAGGCTGGGGAATGTTTTATATAAAAACATAGCTTATCACATAGTCCTGAGAAACCATTTTGAGGGCATGAACACTATTTTGATTCATTTTACTAAATAGTTATTATTTTTAGGTAATAATAGGGCTTTCCTGGTGGCTCAGATGGTAAAGAATCTCTGTGCAGTGCAGGAGACCGGGTTCGATCCCTGGGTCAGGGAAGATGCCCTGGAGAAGGGAATGGCAACCTATTCCAGTATTCTTGCCTGGAGAATTCCATGGGCAGAGGAGCCTGGCAGGCTATATAGTCCACGGGGTCGCAAGGAGTCGGACTTGACTGAAAAACTAACACTTCCACTTTTCACTAAACAGTTATTATTTATAGATTTAAAATTTTGATGATTTCACTGAAAAATAATATACATGCAAGATTTTTATCATTAATAGTTTTATCTTAATTAATCAATTTATTTATGGCCATTTCCTTTGGCATGTAGGATCTTAGTTCCCCCACTAGGGATCAAACCCACACCCCCCTGCATTGGGAGCAAGGAGTCTTAACCCCTGGACTGCCAGGGAAGTCCCAAGATTTTAAACTGTAAAAACTAAAGGTTTATATAGCAACTTCCCATTAGCTATCTATTTTACATATGGTAATATATATGCTTCAGTGCTACTCTCTCAATTCCTCCCACCCTCTCCTTACCTCTCTGTGTCCAAAGTCTGTTCTCTATGTCTGCATCTCTATTCCTGCCCTGAAATAGGTTCATCAGTGCCATTTTTTGACATGGTACTCTGTGACAAGCTAGAGGGGTGGGATGGGGCGGTTTCTAGAGGGAGAGTACATGTGTATACTTATGGCTGATTCATTCAGGCAGAAATCAACACAGTATTGTAAAGGAATTATCCTCCAATTAAAAATAAATTTCTAAAAACTTAAAAAGGACAAGAAAAAAAAAGAAGATATGAGAGTAAATGTTTCTTGCATTATTCCTCATGCTTTCCCTCTCCCTTTCTTCCCAGATTTTGTCTACCTTTCTTTAAGATCCTTACATACATGTGTGTATGCTAAGTCACTTCAGTCGTGTCCAACTCTTTGCAACCCCGTGGACCATAGCCCACTCGGCTTCCCTGTCCATTGGATTCTCTAGGCAAGAATACTGGAGTGGGGTGCCATGCCCTCCTCCAGGGGATCTTCCCAACCCAGGGACTGAACCTGCATCTCTTTTGTCTCCTGTATTAGCAGACGGGTTCTTTACCACTACTGCCACCTGGGAAACCCCTTTACAAACCTATGTATTATATATGTAGGTCCTTCTTAAGTTACCAGTCAGGAGCATACTATATATGACTTTGCAATGGACTGTGTACTTTCACTTGGACATTATTTCCATATCAATACATAAACACTAGCCCTTATTCCTTTTGAAGGCTGTGCCATTATTTTTTAATCATCTTTCTATTGATGAACAGTTACTTTGCAGTATTTTCCCTTACCAACAATGATGCAATAAATATTCTTGTTTGAACATCTGTGCAAAGGGATCCAGCTATAGATACCTGAAGGACAAATTCTTAGAAGTGAAGCCGCTAGATAGACATCACCGATGGTCTTCCTAAGAGTATACACCAACTCGAACCCATAAGCATAGTTAATACAAGAGAGCCTATTTCTCATACATTCTCCAACTCAGGCATTGTTAATTTCATAGAACAAATGACATGCCTCCCTTTCATTGTGAGTAAGCTAGGGAGCATCTTTTCTTTTATATAAGGGCATACATTTATTTTTCTGTAAGCCAGAGAAAAAATGTGCCGCTTGGAGAGAGAGGACTTACATAGCTCCGTCCCTTCTCTATCCTGGCTGCTTTAACAGGCAGCATCTTTCTGCCTTTGTTCATTTTCATGTCTGCTCTCACACCCTCCCTCCCTCCATACCCCACAGCTCTCCTTCTGCGGTCCCTCTCGCTTCACTGCCTCTCTGAAATGTCCTAGAGTGTCCAAGTCTGATGGGGGTTGGGAGGTGTTGGGGAGAGGGGACCGCGTGTCCCCCCAGGGAAGAAGTAGCTTGTAACTCCCCTGCTTTTAATGGGAAGCATCTTCTGACTTTCTATACAGGGTGGCCTTAGGAGGAAGGGAGGAGAATAAATGAAGAGAAAGAACTTGAATAGCTCCTTCCAGAAGAAAAGGGGTACAACTGGCTCAGGGCTACCCTGCCCTCTAAGTTGTTTTGTTGTCAGCTCAGTCATGTCCAGCTCTTTTGCGACCCCATGGACTGTAGCCCGCCAGACTCCTCTGTCCATGGAGATTTCCCAGGCAAGAATACTGGAGTGGGTTGCCATTTCCTTCTCCAGGGGATCTTGCTGACCCAGGAATCAAACCCGCGTCTCCTGCTTTGCAGGCAGATTCTTTATCACTGTGCCACCTGGATCAGGCAGGGCCATGAGCAACAGATGCTCAGGGATGGGTCATCTACACAGTGTAGGAGGTAGACCAACTGGGCACGTGGTCCCCTAAGATGGTGGACTTGACACAGGTCAGGAGAGATTCGGCTTCCTGCTGGCCCCACCCGTGGTTGGTGCTGGGGCACTTTGAGAGCTTCAGGCGGAGACCCAGGGCCAGGTTTTGGAGGCTGTACCAACTGTGAAGCAATGCAGTTACTTCTCACTGGTCTCTTCTGTTCCTTTGTACCTGGAAGCAAGCTTGGCTTACAGACTCCAGCCTCACAAAGCGGCAGCCCCACCTGGGAGCAGGGTGGCGGCCAGGGCCATGGTGGGAGCCCTGAAGATGCCTCATGGCTGCTGAGGAGGCTGCCCCATCAGGGAGCAGAGCAGCGGGCATGGTTGGCAGCCTGTGGGTTCTAGCGCTGGTGTCCTCAGTCCTGGCTCTGGAAGGTAAGCAGGGAGGGGAGACGGAAGAAGCCCCGCCTGCCAGTAGAGACCCAGCACATGTGGGAAGTGGGAAAGATTCAGAAGAGAGTGAGACATCAAGAGAGGACAAGGGACGGGGAAGGTTTCAGAGAAAGGGCTCCCGAGAGACAGTCGGGCTCTTGTCGGTCAGTTAAATGAACCTGGGAGGGAAATCCCCTTTCCAGTGGGGCTGGGGTGGGCTTAGCCCTGCCGGCTGAAGGCCTGGCCGCTGTGTGTCCCTTCTTGTCTCTGGGCAGAGGTGTTGCTGGACACCACTGGAGAGACATCTGAGATTGGCTGGCTCACCTACCCACCAGGTGGGGTGAGTATCACTCTTGCATTCTGAGCCCGCCGCCCCTCCCCCTGCCCCAATCAGGAGCTTGGTGATTTGTGGGGAGGAAACCCTCACCGGAGATGGCTGGGCTAAGAGGTCTGCCCTCCAGAGGAAGAGAACTTGCGGGCATCCTCACATCCTTTACATGTGGTTAATTCTAAGATGGGCTGGAAGGGATATGCCCCGCCTCCCTGCCCCCTACCGACCCAGGAGCCGCTAACCGCGCCTCTGTGGTTCCTCCCCGCAGTGGGATGAAGTGAGTGTTCTGGACGACCAGCGACGCCTGACTCGGACCTTCGAGGCATGCCACGTGGCCGGGGCCGCTCCAGGCCCAGGGCAGGACAACTGGCTGCAGACACACTTTGTGGAGCGGCGAGGGGCCCAGCGGGCGCACATCCGATTACACTTCTCTGTGCGGGCCTGCTCCAGCCTGGGCGTGGCGGGGGGCACCTGCCGGGAGACATTCACGCTTTACTACCGCCAGGCCGAGGAGCCCGACGGCCCCGACAGCATCTCCTCCTGGCACCTCAAACGCTGGACCAAGGTGGACACGATCGCGGCGGATGAGAGTTTTCCCGCCTCCTCGGCCTGGGCGGTGGGCCCCCCTCGGGCTGGGCAGCGGGCGGGGCTGCAGCTGAATGTCAAGGAGCGGAGCTTCGGGCCCTTGACCCAGCGCGGCTTCTACGTGGCCTTCCAGGACACCGGGGCCTGCCTGGCCCTCGTGGCAGTCAAGCTCTTCTCCTACGCCTGCCCCTCGGTGCTCCGTGCCTTCGCCTCCTTTCCTGAGACGCAGGCCAGTGGGGCCGGGGGGGCCTCCCTTGTGGCGGCTGTGGGCACCTGTGTGGCGCACGCGGAGCCGGAGGAGGATGGAGCAGGGGGCCAGGCAGCGGGCAGCCCCCCCAGGCTGCACTGCAACGGGGAGGGCAAGTGGATGGTTGCTGTCGGGGGCTGCCGCTGCCAGCCGGGGCACCAGCCTGCGCGGGGAGACAAGGCCTGCCAAGGTGAGATCCCAGCTCCCTTGCACTTGAGATCTCTCCTGAACGGGTCCACACTTCATTTTGTCCCCCCCCCCAAAAAAATGTCAACAATAAGCTGTTTTAGGAAAGGACCCTTGTTTTCTCCGGATTTATTTCCTAAAGCACCCAGGCTTGCTTTCATCCACTCACCTGAAATTTCTGGAACCTTCTGGAGAATTCCACAGCACTTGCTGGGGCTCCCAGGGCTACAGGCCTGTGCAGGGATGGAGATGAAAGGCATTGAACTCCTGGGCTGTCCTGGGATGGGGCCCTTTGTCTGCATTTGCTGTCTAACTAGGGATGGATCATCCTGTGGCCAGGATCGTCCCGGGAGGCGTTGGGTACAACTGAACAGGGTGATTCTGCTGCGAGTGCAGGCTGCAGGTAGCTCTGCAGAGGGAGGCTGCAAAGGCAGGCCAGGCCCTGCCTCTAGTGCCTGGCCTGCCGAAGCCCCCACATGACTTTTTCCATCAATGGAAATGTAATTCCGCCCCCAGCAAAATGGCAGAAGTAGTGTCAGGATATGGCCAAAGGAGGTGGAGAGGGAGGAGTGGGGTGAGGAGCAGAGGCAGATCTGGAGAGGAACGGCAGGGGGGGATGGCTGTGCCGGTGTTGGGGGTGCTCAGGATGGCAGAGTGGGCCTGAGGCCGCTCCCTCCTCTGCCCCTCAGCCTGCCCTCGGGGGTCCTACAAAGCCTTGGCTGGGAATGCCCCCTGCTCACCATGCCCTGCCCGCAGCCACGCCCCGGACCCTGCGGCCCCTGTGTGCCCCTGCCTGGAGGGCTTCTTCCGGGCCAGTTCAGACCCCCCAGAAGCCCCCTGCACTGGTGAGTCCCCCACCCACCCCAGGGACAGAATCAGGATGCAGTGGGGCCGGGAGAGGGTGAGCCTGAGGGCACACGGGGTGGCTGGTTGGCATTTGCAGTGACTTTTTCCTCCTCTGTCCTTGCTTTCCTTCCCCGCCACCTTTCCCTGACTGCTCCCCTCCCGGCCCACCTGCTTCCTCCCTCCACTGTCTCCTTCCTCCTTCCGTCCCCCATCACCCCCGCCCCGCAACTCCCCGCTCCCTGGCCCTTGTCCACCCCATGCGTGTGGTCCCCCCAGCCCCCCCATCAGCCCCCCAGCAGCTGTGGTTCGAGGTGCAGGGCTCTGCCCTCATGCTGCACTGGCGCCTGCCTCAGGAGCTAGGGGGCCGCGGGGACCTGCTCTTCAACGTCGTGTGCAAGGAGTGTGGAGGGGCCGGGGGCCAGGGCCCTTGTCGCCGCTGTAGGGATGAGGTGCATTTCGACCCCCGCCAGAGGGGCCTGACTGAGAGCCGCGTGCTCGTCGGGGGGCTGCGGCCACACGTACCCTACATCCTGGAGGTGCAGGCTGTCAACGGGGTGTCAGAGCTCAGCCCCGACGCTCCCCAGGCTGCAGCCATCAATGTAAGCACCAGCCACGCAGGTGAGCCTCAGCCGCCCCTAAGCTTCCAGTCACCTCCTTAGAACCGCCCCCCCCCGCCCCACTCCTGCTCTCCAGCCCCTGGAAACCCCACTAACGTCACCCCCACACCAGTTCCCTCTGCAGTCCCTGCCGTGCACCAGGTGAGTCGCGCCTCCAACAGCATCACCGTGTCCTGGCCGCAGCCTGACCAGACCAACGGAAACATCCTGGACTATCAGCTCCGCTACTATGACCAGGTGGGGAGCAGAGGGCGCCCCTGGTGGGGCTGGTGGGAGGTTCCAGGGGCTCCCCAGTGGGGCGAGAGGTTGGGGGACTGGAGGGGTGCCTCAGGGCCCTGCAGCCAGGGAGTGAGGAATGTGGGAGGCTGGCGGGGGGACTGGGACCCCACGGCCAGCAGGGAGTGAGTGGCTGTCACCACCCCCCTCCCACGCCAGGCAGAAGATGAATCCCACTCCTTCACCCTGACCAGTGAGACCAACACGGCCACCGTGACCAAGCTGAGCCCTGGCCACATCTACGGCTTCCAGGTGCGGGCGCGGACAGCTGCTGGCCATGGTCCCTACGGGGGCAAGGTCTACTTCCAGACGCTGCCTCAAGGTGAGAGGAGGCCTGGGTGGGGTGGGGGCGGCCCAAAGGGATGGTGAGGAGGGGTCTGGGGACCATCTAGACCTTGCACCTTCACCCCGATCCTCCAGACTAGGAGAGTGTCTGCCCCTTGATCTTCGGTTCTGTGTGGGGAGGGGGTACATGAGGGAAGGATGCTCTGGCATGTGAGATCTAACTCACCTGTGCCCCTGGGCGGCTGGTTCTCCAGGTGAGCTGTCCACTCAACTTCCCGAGAGACTCTCCTTGGTGGTTGGGTCCATCCTGGGGGCGCTGGCCTTCCTTCTGCTGGCGGCCATCACCGTGCTGGCTCTCGTCTTCCGGAGGTGAGCCCTTCCCTGCCACGGCCGGGTACCACTCCCTCCACATGGCCCCAAGTCCTGACGGAGTTCCCCGGGGAAACCCCCCTCAGCACCCTCTACCCTCATCAGCCCCCGGCCCCTGGGTCTGGCTGTCTCCCTCCTGCCCCGGAGCCCTGGCAGGACCTTGGCCTCGGCGGGGTGCACTGGGAGGGGACGGGCCGGAGTGTGACTGTAGGACTGTGGTTTTTGTCCCTCAGGAAGCGGCGTGGAACCGGCTACATGGAGCAACTGCAGCAATACAGCAGCCCAGGTAGGGGTGGGGCTGGGAAGTGGGGGCAGGGGAGTTGGAATCAGAACGGCCTGAGAAGGAAGGATGAAGACCCCAGAGGTGGGGCAGGAGGGGGCGGAGGAATGGGGCAGTGTGTCCGGGACAGCTGAGAACTGTCCAGGGGTACCCCCAGGTGGGGCCTGGCCCCTCAGGTTGCAGGCAGCTCCTTGGCGCCATCTTTGGAAGTGAGAGAGCAAGCCTGGGGTGTGTGGGCACGTCCCCTCGTCATGGACCACCCCCCTCCATGCCTGCAGGGCTCGGGGTGAAGTACTACATCGACCCCTCCACCTACGAGGACCCCTGCCAGGCCATCCGAGAATTTGCCCGGGAGGTCGACCCCACGTACATCAAGATCGAGGAGGTCATTGGGGCAGGTACTGCGTGGGGTCAGAGGAGGGCATGGAGGGTCCCTTCTGAACAGGGTAGGACACCTCGAGTCCTTCCTGGGGACCGCCCCCCAGCCTACACCTGCTCCCCCAGGCTCCTTCGGGGAGGTGCGCCGGGGCCGCCTGCAGCCCCGGGGACGGCGGGAGCAGGCCGTGGCCATCCAGGCCCTGTGGACCGGAGGCGCCGAGAGTTTGCAGATGGCCTTTCTCGGCCAGGCCGCCATGCTGGGGCAGTTTCAGCACCCCAACATCCTGCGGCTGGAGGGCGTGGTCACCAGGAGCCGGCCCTTCATGGTGCTGACGGAACTCATGGAGCTGGGTCCCCTGGACAGCTTCCTGAGGGTCAGTCAGGCTGGTGGTGAGGCGGTGCTGGAGGGGGGAGGCTTGGGCCGGGAAAGTGGGCAGTTCTCAGCTGTCTGGGACCCACAGCCCCATACCTCTGCTCCCTTCTGCCCCTGCTTCAGCCTTTATTCGCAGGCCATTCTGGTTCCAAATGGCCCTTGCCCTTGGGTGCCAGTGTGTCTGTGTGATGTGTCCAGGTTCCCCCCCATCTTTTGGTGACCTCTGCCCCCCCCCACCGTCCCCCAGCAGCGGGAGGGCCAGTTCAGCAGCCTGCAGCTGGTGGCCATGCAACGGGGCGTGGCCGCTGCCATGCAGTACCTGTCCAGCTTCGCCTTCGTGCACCGCGCGCTCTCTGCCCACAGCGTGCTGGTGAACAGCCACCTGGTATGCAAAGTGGCTCGTCTCGGCCACAGTCCTCAGGTGAGAGCGCAGCCTTGGGGGGCCCGGCCTCCCTGGGGTGGGGGGTGCTGGAGGACAAGCTGGGACCAGGGGTGGTGGATGCCTCGGGTGGCGTACCTTCGAGTCTGAAGGGGTGGAGCTCACCTATGTGATGGAGCGAACCCTGGACAAAGGGGCACAGCGGGACATCAGGGATGGACTAAGGACACTGAGGAAGAAAGGGGAGTCCTCCTAGAACCACCTCCTGCCCTTCCCTAATGCTGACCAGTGTCAGGGTCCCTGGGTACAAATCCACACACCACCCCCAAGCTCTGTGACTTTGCACAGGTTTGTATTTCTCTACGTCTCAGCCTCTGTACCTGCAAGATGGAGATAATGCCATCGGTGATACAGGGTCATTACGGGGTTAAACAAGGTGCTTGCTGTGAAACCCTTGATACACATCTGAGCACGTAGTAGTTGATCAGTAACTAGGACCTTGGCTCTGATTATTGCTCTTGTTACTTTCAACCCCACCCCTCAGGGCCCAAGTTGTATGCTTCGCTGGGCAGCCCCAGAGGTCATCGCACATGGGAAACATACAACATCCAGTGATGTCTGGAGCTTTGGGATAGTGATGTGGGAAGTGATGAGTTATGGAGAGCGGCCCTACTGGGACATGAGTGACCAGGAGGTGAGCTCATGACCTGGAACCCCTGTCCGTCCAACCCACCAGCCTCACAGACTCAAACATTCTAAGCCCTCCATCCTGGAATACATTCACATTCTAAGATCTCATGGGTCTCATTTTCCATGTTTAAGTTCCTTTCTAACCTCATGCTTACCTAAAGATACATTCCTTTCCACTAGCAATATCCTCAAAGCACCATATTCTTCCTCTAATCCTCAGGTGCTAAATGCAATAGAGCAGGAATTCCGGCTGCCTCCGCCTCCAGGCTGTCCTCCTGGACTTCACCTGCTTATGCTGGACACTTGGCAGAAGGATCGTACCCAGCGACCTCACTTTGACCAGCTGGTGGCCGCATTTGACAAGATGATCCGCAAGCCAGACACTCTGCAGGCTGGCGGGAGCCCTGGGGACAGGTCTGGATCTTTGGCACTAGAGCCCGGGAGAGCCAGGGAGGGCTGATGCAGACCCAAAAAGGAAACTGAGGAGAGGGGAAAAGGAGGAAGAGGAGACTTTGACTTGCCTGGCCCTCCTGCCCAGACCTTCCCAGGCCCTGCTGAATCCTGTGGCCCTGGACTTTCCATCTCTGGACTCCCCCCAGGCCTGGCTCTCGGCCATCGGCCTGGAGTGCTACCGGGACAACTTCTCCCAGTCTGGCCTCTGCACCTTTGGTGACGTGGCTCAGCTCAGCCTGGAGTAAGCCGGAGGGGTCGGGGACGGGAGCCTCAGCCCAGGGCCAGGGGTGGGGCCTGGGGTCTTGGAGACACGGGCCCCAATTCTTTTTCCCTTCTGTCCCCCACTAGAGACCTGCCCGCCCTGGGTGTCACCCTGGCTGGCCACCAGAAGAAGCTGTTACACCACATTCAGCTCCTGCAGCAGCACTTGAGGCCGCCAGGCCCCGTGGAAGTCTGAGGTCTGGGCGGGAAGCTACGACGTGAGGATGCCCATAACGAAGTCCTGGATGAGGGTCCCAGGGGGGCCAAGGGAGATGTGAGCCCAGCTCCACGCCCACCAGCCACACACTAAACCCAACCCTTGGGATGCCTCCCTCCCCAGTCCTCCACTGCCCTCCCCACATTAAAGGGAAAGAAGGGATTTTGCACGTCAGAGGTGTGGTGAGGCCCCGCGGTCTGCATGGCAGGATGGAAGGGGCGGGAGACCCCACCGCAGAGAAGGCTGCAGGAGGAGAGGAGAGGCAAACAGGAAGTGACTTTATTGGAAGGTGGGAGGCGGTGTCACACCCCACCCCCTCCCAGCGGTACCCATCTGCTCGGTACACCTCCCGAACCTCCGCGGCTGTCTGCAGCTGTAACCCTGGATGGAGGCTGGGGCCCAAGGCGGCACCCCAGCCTTTTTTAAAGTGCTTTGCTCAGACAGGGCGGTAAGGCCAGGGTGGACGCAGCTGCGTCCCTATTCGCGCTGGGCCCTGTGCTTGGGGTGAGGCATGAGCCTGCTCCTCGGTCTTCCTGTATTCTGTTCTACCCCCAGTGCCCCTGACCTGGCAGGGGAGAGATCTGGACTTTGGTGGGAGGAGGGAGGCGGGAGGAGAGCTCAGATCTGGTACTCCCAGCCCTCCCCATCCTCCAGAGCCTTGTTGACCACCCCTCTCAGCTCTCTCTTCAGGGTCCCTTGCCGCAGCCTCTCCCAGTTGGTGCTGCTGCGGGAGGTACTTCGAGACACCGAGGGGGTAGGAAGGGACAGGTGGGGGCCGAAGGGGCCGCCCAGCCACAGTCTTTCCATGTCGTCCTCCAAGCCTGGGTGGCAGAAGGCCTGGGCGTAGCGCCGGGCACGCTGCTGGTTGATATCCTGTTTCTCTTCCACCCTGTTGGGGAGGGGGGAGTATGGAGGAGGTGATGGAATGGCTGACCTTGGACCAGCCCTCGTCTCTGGGCCCCGTCCAGCCCTCCTGCTGGTGGCCTTTCTCCTTGTCTGCAGCCTGAGTGGGCACAGAGGATGCCAGGCTTTGGGAAGCAACACAGAGCCGGGTCCAGGGACAACATGGATGCTTTCAGGGCCCCCCCGCACCCCGGCGCCTGGCAGGTTCCTTTCCTGCAGTGATACTGGAAGCCCAGGGAGCGCACAGGCCTGTACAACAAGCCTGCCAGCCCATGCTGTCACTCACCGCAGGAACCAGTGGTCCCCCAGCCCGAACTTGCGCCCGCAGATCCCCGAGCGAGGCCACAGGCAACGCGGCAGCTTCTTTTCTAGCATCACAGTGGTGGCTACAACCTGTGTGGGGGGGTGCAGAATAGGATGAAACCAGAGACGGGGTGCAGACCACCGGGAGAGTGGAGAGGTCTCCAGGCAGAGGGACCACAGCATTGCAACAGCTGGGAAACTCATGGTTTCCCAGAGGAGACCACACCCCCGAGCAGAGGTTGGTGGTGTCAGCTTGGTCAACCCTTTGCTGCAGGAGACAGTGATGGGCCTTGAGCCCCATGACGCTTCACCCAGTGACCTGGCATTCAGGCCAGGCCGGTCCTGCGGGAGGTGGGGGGACCTCGCTCTGAGGATCAGGAAGGTGGGCAGAGCAAAGAGCAAGGGTCCTCGGGGCTACGGAATATTTTGACCCTACAGATGTAAAGGCTACTTAGAAACACAAACATCCTGCAGAGAAATTTCCTACCAATACATTTGCATTGAAAAAATATTTTCACGAGCAAACCCTATGCTGCCAGCTTAGGGGGGTTTTTTAACTCCACTTTCTACACAAAACAGTTAAATGCCATCAAGTTGGAGGGATTTCCCATTAACATTGCTGAAATTATTTTTGTTGAGATAAATTCTTTTGTAAGTATATTTTTAAATGATGATTTGATCCAGCTAATTCATGCTTTTGACCCCATCACAATTATCTGACTGAAGATCGTTTCTGCGACTGTAAGAAGTTTGTGTGGTGTTATTTTTAACACGTCCAGTTTTTCTGGGTCAAATCTTGAAGACTTAAATATTGCCCAAAAGTTGATACTTCAGTTTTTGTTCAGTAACAAAATTTCGTGAATGCAGTTGTAGCTACTGTGCGTGTGTGCTAAGTCAGTTCAGTCATGTCCTCCTCTTTGCGACCCCATGGACTGTACAGCCCTTCAGGCTCCTCTGTCCATGGGGTTTCCCGGGCAAGAATCCTGGAGTGGGTTGCATTCCCTCCTCCAGGGGATCTTCTGGCCCAGAGACCCAACCCGCATCTAGTAAGTCTCCTGCATTGGCAGTCAGGTTCTTTACCACTAGCACCACCTGAGAAGCCCACTGTAGCTACTCCTGAGGTTCATTTCTTATTGATGATTCTAGAAAAGACAGATCTGACTTTTTTGATAAAACAGGAATTCTTTTCAACTGTCCCAGGATTGCTTGATTGTATTGCTGACCCAGTTCTGTACACTTTGCGTCAATTTCGCCTGTGCAGTAACCCTCCAGATATACTGGGGAGGTGGGGGGGTGGCGAAATAGCCTGCTTCTGAGTTTGGCCTGACCCTTGGCAGGAAGAGAATGACTTGCGCTAACCTTCCCAGCCACAGGGGGGCTCACCTGGGCCCTCCAGAGCTCATCGCGCTCGTGGGCTACACGCCAGTGAGTGTCACCCATCATGGCGATCAGGAGGTTGAGCATGAGCAGCGCGGCGATGATGGCGAAGGCGGCGTAGGTGATGCTGTACATGAAGGGCAGATCCACGTCGTAGTTGGCGGGGCCGTCGATGATGGTGAGGAACAGCTCAAAGGTGCTGAACAGCGCCATGGGGTAATTGTAGAAATGGCCCAGCTCATTGGGGTCCTCTGTCTGGAAGATGATAAAGAAGGCTGCTCTCACCCAAGGGGGTGAGAGTTCCATTTGATTAAACTGGAGCCTGCTCTCTGCTGCCCACTTCAGTCCTGTCTGCTTCCTCTCCAGTGTCACCATCCGAGCCCTCCATCACTCCGTCCTGTGGGTTCTTACATTTCCCCATTTTCCATATGGCTCACCCTCCTGATCCCAAGAGCCACCTCTCTGCCTTAACACTTCCCATCCTCAGACACTGTGACCTCCTCCTGCCTCTGCGTTCCCTCCTGCCCCCCTCTCCCTGCAGGTTTATCCAGAGGCATCCTATGCTTTCTGGTTCCTTCCAGCCCAAGGCCCCTATGTCAGATGATTTACCTGAGGCAAAGCCCAGGATGACCACGGCCATCAGCCAGCAGAATCTCATCAGGTCGCCAAAAATCATCTAGAGGGAAGGAAGAGAAGTGAGGCCCGCTCCACACCAGTCCTTTGAGCAACCACCACTTACTGCCTCTAAGAGGTCTAACCCTGAGAAGTCTAACAGCTCTGCCCTCTAGCATAGGGACTGGCCTACTATGGCCTGCTGGAAAAACCTACTGGATCGGTCTTGGTATGGCCCTTGAGTGGGAATTTTGCATTTTTTTAGATTATTGAAAAAAAAATTTAAAAGGGGGAAGAGAAGAAGAAAATCAAACAGATTATATACATGTTGGCTCTGCAAGCCTGGTAGGGAAGATTCACTGGAGAAGGAAATGGCGACCCACTCCAGTGTTCTTGCCTGGGAAATCCCATGGTCAGAGGAGCCTGGCAGGCTACAGTCCATGGGGTCGCAAAGAGCAGGGCATGACTTATAGACTAAACCACCACTGCAAGCCTGAGATCTCTCTGATCTGATGCTTTTCAGAAATGTTTGCAGCCCCTGCTCTAGGACCTTTCACTAGAAAGTTTGGGAGGAGGCACCGACCTTCTGGATCATGATGGTGAAGGGGCCCAGCATCTGGAATCCTCGCGCAAAGTACATGACGCTGCACCAGCCCAGCACCAGGGCGAAGGACATGGGTACCACCTCCCCGCTGGTGTCGGTGAGCCGCATCACCATGGTCACAAGCACCATGCAGGCATAGGTGATGCTGGGGGGAGAGAGCGGAGGGGGCCATGAGAGGGAGCAAGGCTCTTGCTCTTGCTCAGGGATCCAAGAGCAAGGAGGTGATGGAAGTGCTACCCACACACTCAGCTTCAAGCTCCATACACACGGTCACACACACATCACAGCGAGGCCTCTGGAGCTGGGGTTCTCCAGAGGCCAGGGATCCAGGGAGTTAAACTGGAGCCTTAGTGAGGAAAGGGGTGGGGATGAGAGGAAAAGAGACTCACAAGAGGACGTGGAATGGTCCTCCGAGGATGGTCTGTCCAAAGAAGCGACTGACCCCAACTCGCAAGATGTCCATAATCTGGGGAGAGGCCAGGAAGACACAAAGCACTTGTAGACTGAAGCTCGAACTGGATCCCTGGGGCGCACAGCCTCACCCCTGGACCCCCACTGCACCCACCTCTATGAACAGGATGATGACAGCTCCAAAGACGCTCACCAGCTCCCCCACCAGTCGGAGGTGGTCCTGGGGGGTCACATAGGCCTCCTGAAAGGAGAGGCGTGGTCAGAGGACTCAGGGCTTCCCTCCATCTGCTCTGCTCACCCTTGGGTGCAAGTCTGCATCCTTGTCTAGGGACACTAGCCGCTCAGATTCTTTTCAACCTGTGAGGTTTGGCTCTCTCAAACTCTGCTCTTAGAGCATCGGTATGTTTCTGTGTGCATGTATTTGAGTTTGTGCCTATGTAGTTGAGATCTGGGCAAGGAGAGAAATGTGGGTGGTGAGCTAGGAGCATGACACATGTCTGAGAGATGGCAGAGAGCTGGATACCCATCACCCCAAAGCTCTGCTACTCCTCGGGGGTCACCTGAAGTGGCTTCTGCTGGCGGAGGGTGTTGTCCCGAGGGTCAGTTTCATTGTCAGTCCTGGGCTTGAGGGGCCGGTAGACACAGCACACAGTGAAACAGATGATGTACAGCAGGTACATGGCTGCCAGCACGCAGAAGTACGGCCGCCCGTACCTCTTCCACTTGAGGGTCACCAGCTCCTTCACTGGTGTCTGGTCTAGGATTTGGCGAGCCTGCAGCAGAAAGAGAAGGCAGCAAGCAGCTCAGAGCCTCTGACTCCCCTCCCTAGGGGCTCCCTAGCCTTAGGACCAGTCCCCCACCACCCACTGTACCTCCCGCTTCTTGGACGTGACGATAAGTTCCAGCAGGGATGGCTCCTCCCCTGAGGAGTCAATCTCCGTGAGGTCATAGATAGTAGAGGTCAGCGGTCCACACGTCCACTGGGTGTACTTCCGCTTCTGTACCAGGTTCTGGAACATCTAATGTTGGGGATGGGGGGGAGGCAAGTGAGTGAGGAGGAGCAAGCCAAGGGGACCGTTCTGGGGAGCAGATGGGATGCATGCCCAGAAGGACCGCTGCACCCCTGAAAGGGGGCTCGCTCTTCAGTCAAAGATCGCAGCCTTGTGGACAAAAGAGCCCTTCGTGTCAGCCTCCGAGTTCATCCTCTTCCCCTATAACTCCCTCTAGAGCTTGGAAAGAGGAGGTGCAAGGAGGCAGGGCAGGGGGGCATGGGCATTACCGACCACCCCGGGACAGGATCTAGACCCTCGCAGCCCCTAACAACTCAGAGCAGAGAAAGTGGGAGGGAAAGAAGATGTGAGACAGGAGCGGAGAAGGAAATTCCAATCAAAGCTGAAAATAGGACGTCGGCATCGGGGAGGGCCAGAAGTGTAAGATGAAGGATCAGGAGAAGGACCCCCGTGGGGTTGGAGGAGGGTCCCTCACCACAGTGTTGCCCTCCACTCCGGCCAGCTTGAAGGGGGTGAGGCCCTGGTGATTGAGCATGAGGTCCAGGGACTGCAGGTGGTCCCCTCGCCTGTCGTAGGACAGCAGCAGGTTGTACATCTGGCAGGCAAAGGTTTTGTTGGGCTGGAGGACGAGGATGTGCAACACTGTGTTTCCTGGGAGAGGACATGGGGTGTCACGTGACCCCTGGGACCAGCGTCCCTGCTGTTCCCCAGGACCCACTGCCCCTGTGGGCCTGAGGGTGGTCCCAGCCCCTCCCCTGCCATCCCCAGCCTCCCAGTGCCCCCTCCAGCCCAGCTCTTACCCAGGGAGTCCTGGGCCCGGATGTCAGCGCCGTGCTCAATGAGCAGCCTCACGATCTCCTCGCTGCCCATGCAGGCGGCAAAGGACAGAGGGTGCTCCCCTGGGGAGGCAGAGGCCGGGCGTGAGGTGCAGGCGGGGAGGGGCAGTGTCTCCGAGTGACCGCCTCTCCCTCCCCGTGTCTGCTCTGGGCCTGGGTACACTTGTCCACAGGACCAGAGGCGGGGAGGTTGGAGGGGGCCCTGGGTGGGGGTGGAGGCTGGGCTCTGGCCCTCGGCCCTATGAGGGCGGACCCCTCCCAGCTTCCCCAGGCACGGAGCCTCCTCAGCCCGCCCTCCCTTGACGGGTACCCCACTCCTTGTCCTCCCAGCCCGGGTCCTGGCTCTCACCAAAGTAGATGAGGTTGTGAGGGCTGAGGCAGAAGGCGGAGCCGACAGCCCTCACAGAGACGCTTGCCCCGCGGGCGAGCAGGGCTTTCACCAAATTCACGTTCCGGTTCATGACAGCTACGTGCAGCGCCGTCTGACCTGGACAAGAGAGCTCTTGGCTTGGGCTCTGTCCCCAGGATCAAGCTAGGGGTCCCTCCTGTCTTCACAGGGTTCCCCATCTTCACAGAATCCTGCAGGGGGACCCTCCTGCCTCCACCAGGTCAGCCTTTCTGGAGGAGGATGATACAGGGGTAGGGGCCCCAGTGCTGCCTGCCTCTTCCTACTCTAGTGGTTTAGTCGCTAAGTCGTGTCCGACTCTTGCTACCCCATGGACTATAGCCCACCAGGCTCCTCTGTTCATGGGATTCTCCAGGCAAGAATATTGGAGTGGGTTGCCGTTTCCTTCTCCAGGCAATCTTTCCCATCCAGGAATCAAATGTGGGTCTCCTGCATTGCAGGCAGATTCTTAACCTACTGAACGACAAGGGAAGCCTTCCTACCCTAGGTCTCTCCATTTCAGAGGTTAGTGCTCCAGCGAGGGGCACTGAGAATGCCGAGGAAGAAGGGACAGAAGAGGGAATGAGGAGAAGGGGGCCCAGATTCCCCTTGGTTTCCCCAGATTATCCACCACCAAGGTCACGCTTCCCTCCATCCCAGACCCTCGGCCCCTCACCTTCATACAGCTCAGAGGTCATGGGCTCGTTGACCAGCTCTGGGGCAGCCTCCATCAGCACCATGGCGGCCTCCAGGTTGTCATAGAGGGCAGCCACGTGCAGTGCCGTCTCCCCCACGGCTCCTGGCATTGACAGAAAGCAGAGTCACGTGGCCTCTCTGGAGCAGGGGAAGGGGCCCCATAGAGAATTGGGGGCCCACAGCAGAAGGCCCTGGGCTACACCAGCAGGAGGAGGGGGAGGAGGGCCGTGGGCACAGGGCTGACCCAGCCAGAGACACTCCTTACCTTTCTGGTGAACATCACAGGCCTCATACTTGAGCATCTTGCTCAGAGCCTGGATGTCGTTCTCTTTGGCGGCTAGCAAGAGCGGAGACTCCCAGATCCTATAAGGGAGGGGAGCAGGCCCGGTTGGGAAGCAAGGTGGACGGCTTTGCTCCGTCTCACACCTCGTTGGCAATGAACCCCGAACCCGGAGGTCCCTCATCCAGAGAGGTGGGGCCGCTATAAGGGGTGGGGCTGCCCGAGCTCTTTCTCTGACCCATTGGTTAATCCAAGCCAACTTTTTCATAGTTTGCATGAGTTAAATCCAAGCCAACTTTTCCATAGTTTGAGTGAGTTAAATCCAAGCCAACTTTCCCATAGTTTGGATGAGTTAATCCAAGTCAACTTTCCCATAGTTTGTGTGTGGGTGAACATCAGGACAGCTTTCCTTTCCTCAGTGTGTGTATGTGTGTGTGTGTGTGTGTGTCTGTGTGTGATCTGTGCACATCAGGTGGAGAGGAACGAGTTTCAGCTAAATACTTGTTTACCTCCTGACTTATTTGGCCTCTGGAGCAACCCCTTTTCAGCTTCCCTTGAAGTCCTGAGATTACCCTCCATGATAAGCCTTGTTTTCATGGACTGAGGGTATGAAGAAATGTCTCCCTCATCTTTATGGAGGAGGCCAACACACAGAGGCTGGCGGGTGTTTCTCCTATTGTGTGATGTTCCCCTTCCTCAGGAAAGCCCTTTGATTCTGGCACTTTCTTCCCTACAACAGCATCTTTGGGGCTCAGTCCAAAAGCAGCCATGGGTCCTTTCTTTCTTCTGGCCCCTGTGTCAGGTTATAGTCTCTCCCTGCTTCCTATCTGTGTCTCACTTGTTTTAGGTAAAGAATCATCTCTGACTTTCCAGTTTTATGCCTACAGTGAACTGCACACTTTTTGCAGGATCAAAACTTACTCCAACTGAGACGCATGGGGTCCTTTTATTTACTTTTCCCTGCTGGCCCAGAGCTACTTGGTCTTTCTACAGGAGTGCATGAAATTACACTATTTATTCACGGAGGATCAGTTATGTGAACAGGAGCTCATACACCAAAAAGGCCATAGTAGCAGGAAACTGACTCCAAGAACTGGGGGTGGAAGGGGTGATCGGAGAGGGGGAGAGAGTGTGACTTGTCCGTCTCCCCAAATGCTGGCCCCAGGTCCCCGCATCAGGCTGCAGGGGCAGCCACCTATCAATTCAACGTCTCTCCCCACTTAGTCCCTGCCTCCTCATTCCCACTGATCCTTATTAATCCATGTCCTCATTCTCTGGGCCAGGATTAGCAAAATCTTCTTCTGACTAGTTCCCCTACACCCTGTTTACCCCAGTCCATCCTTCTGGATGCTCCAAGACATTCTCTCTAAACAGCAAATGCAAGCATAGTTTACAAAAGTCTCGTGAGTCCTTAAGCGCCCAAGCAGAAGAAACTCAGGCGTCCTCTCCAGACTTTGTGCAACTATTTCATGCTTTCTTCCTCCCGCTGGCCCAACACCCAGCAGTTCGGCCTCGGCAGCCCAGGGCACACCATTCTCCCGGTGGCTGTGCTGTGTCTCTCCTTTCACCTGGAATCCAGCCCCCACCCCACCCTAGTTACTCTCTGTGCTGCACTCCCAGTGCCTGGGAATATGCCCAGCGTGATGGCAGATGCTCATTACCACTCTCTGCAGAAGGAATGAACTGTAGCAATGCCGGAAGGTGGTTTGGCTTTACTGCCCCCCTTATTAGCTCCATCAGCACCCCCCAAGCCAACCTCTAGGCAAACATATAATCTAAGCAAAAAATAGTATGCTGGGCGTGCGCACACAGCTGCAAAACAAGTTTGCAGCACCTCCCACCACTTTCATCATCATCCCATCACCCAGGCATCATCACCCCCACACCCTCCATCCTCATCCCATCACCCCGACCACCACCGTCAGCCCCTCCACCATCACCTTTTCCAACAATTTTCCCAAATCGCTCTTTTATAGCTATTCGTCAGTAAGCACTATTCCCCAACACACACACATGCACAGCAGGAAGTTTGCTGCCCTCTCCTCTGGCCTTACTTTTACCTCGGCATTCTCACTGGGTGCTGTGATTAGTATCTGTCTCTTCCTCTTCTAAGGGCACTTGGAGGTCAGAGGTCAGCCACTTTCTCATCTTTTATCCTTTCTCTGCCCTCCTCCAATTAGCTTCTCGTTTTTGTTGTTGTTGTTTTGTTTTGCTTCTAGTTCTGTGCCCTGTTTGGCCAAGGGTTAATGGCAAAGCTAGAAATGGGTCCAAAGGGGCTTCTAACCCGAGTGCAGAGTCCACTCCCTGCTTCCTAGGACATAAGTGGGGAGGCTAGTCAATTGCAGCCCCAAAGACACCACTCTTGGTTCTCTGACATGTCTCTGATGATCACAAATGTCCCTCTGAAACCTCCAGTCCCCGCACGTTCTGTTTCTGGCCTCTGCTGCCTGCCCTAGTGGCCTGGTAAGGGCAGGAAGCTATCATTTGAACTGGGATGGCTAGATTTACAAAATAAAAACAGAGGGATGCTCAGAGTTGAATTTTAGATGCACAACAAATAAGTTTTTGTTTTTTTCTTGGCCATCCCATATACCTAGGCCCTCGGCAGTGAAAACACAGAGGCCTAACCCCTGGACTGCCAGGGAATTCCCCCCAGATAAGTTTTTAATATAAGTATGTCTGTGCAATATTTAGGGCAAACTGAAACTGACAATCTATTCGTTGTTTATCTGAAATTCACATTTAACTCTGTGTCTTGTATTTTATCTGGGAACCTCAATCAGGTCACACTCTGGATGAAAAAAAGGCTCATGATCCAAACCAGCGAGGTTTGTAGAGACCTGGCCTCCTCTGCGTCGCAAACTCCAGGATCCAGCAAAGAGGGAGGGCCAAGTCTGAATGGTTCCCAGGGAGTCAGGCAGAGGTATGACTTGCAACAGCATCACACGGCCACAAGGGGGCAGCCAAGAAAGCCCTTGCTAATATTCTGGACAAGTAAGGCAGAAAAGATAGCACCAAGTCGCATCTGACTCTTGGGATCCCAGGGAACTGTAGCCCGCCAGGCTCCTCTGTCCATGGGATTCCCTAGGCAAGAATACTGAAGTGGGTTGCCATTTCCATAAGGCAGAATTCCCCCCAAACACCTGCTTACACTTACACCCCATAAAAAAGACGGACCCCATAAAAAAGAGCAGACCCATCCAAAGATTCTTGTGCCCGGTAAATAAACAGTTTGTTCCAAAGAAACCCAACACAGAAGTTTAGATCTGGAGCAAAATCTGCACATTTTCACCAGACATCTCCCTAGGGGAGGAAGAAGAGGAGATACTGCCAAAATGTCTTCTGATTTTAATGGTTAAATTATACTCACTCCGTTCCAGGGGACAGTTTCACTTTACTTAGAAGCATAAGTAACTTTACTACCAGAATCTCTTATTTACAAACAGTGATTTAGAGCAGTGGTCTTTCCCAAGTGGCTCAGTGGTAAAGAATCCTCCTGCCAATGCAGGAGATGCAAAAGATATGGGTTAGGTCCTTGGGTGGGGAAGATCTCCTGGAGGAAGAAATGGCAACCCACCCCAGTATTCTTGTCTGGAGAATCCCATGGACAGAGGAGCCTGGTGGGCTACAGTCCATGGGGTCGCAAAGAGTTGGACACGATTGAGCACCCACACGTTAACCAGGGATAACTCCCTGCCTCCTTCCAAGGGATTTGGCAGAGTCTGCAGACATTTTTTGGTTGTCATGACTGGGGGAGGGGGTGAAACTGGCATCTAGTTGTCAGAGGGCAGGGGTGCTGCTAAGCTTCTTAAACAAGGCAGCCTCTTGTAACAGAGAATTATCTGCCCAACATGTTAAAAGGGTCAAGGCGGAGAAGCTCTGACCTCAGTGTATAAGTATTCATAATCTATTTTTCAAAAAAGGATTTTTCACATTAAATAGAATGAGAAATTCCTTCCATGTTTTCTTACAAATCATTAAATGCTCAACTAAGAAACAAAAAAATGAAGCCTTTTAAGCACCTGCAGATTAATTATTTAATAAAAAAGACAATGAAAGTAATTAGAAGATCTGAAATGATAAAGATATGAACGTTGTTTCCAGAATTTAGAATGTCTTATTTTGCTTGACCGTTATAAAATTGAACAGTCTGGTTCAATACTGGACTAGTAGAAACGCTGCTATAGGATTTCTGGCTTAAAACCTAGCACACTTTTTACAGAGCAAACAAGTCATCGATCACCTTCAGGGTTCCCTCCGGCCCCAAGGACCTGCCACGTGTCTTCTCTCCCTGTTCTCTCCACCCCATCCTCTCGCTTTGCGTTCTTGTGGATGTGTACACATCTATGCGTGTGCACTCGCGTATGTGGACCTGAACATGTGAAGTTTTGCGTTTGGTTGCTGGGAAACGGGCAGGATCAAGCGTGTCTAGAGAAGAATTCAAATCTGAATTTTAGAGCTAGAAAGCCCTGGAAACCCAGCCTAACCTGTCCAGATGGAGAAAGAGGCCTGGAGCCCTGGGGTGGTCTGTTCAAACAAGTCGGAGGCAGCGCTGGGACCCCTCTGGTCATTTCTCTGTTCCTATTCTCCATGTTAATCAGGATCTGAAGAGGGGTCCGAGGAGGCATGGGAGGTGGATCCACACATGTGGGTCCCACTGGTTTCTCCACCAACCCCTGTCAGAGAAACATGTCAACTGGACAGAGGTCACCGCCCCCCCCCCCCGCCCCGGGGCTCAGAGTCTGGTTCTTAGATGGCTCCACTTCTGATGGGAGGGAGCTCACAGTCCCTCTAGCTCCTGCTGTCAATGGAAGCTGCCTTTTGACTGTTGTTGTGTTCTTTTTAATCACAGTGATCCCAGGTGTTAAATGTGCTTTTCAGCTTCCAAAGCAGCATCTCACATATGATCACGTTTGCTCTTTACAACCCTGTGACATGGGCTGAATAATTCTCTTATTTTTCTGCAAAGGAGGCCAAGCTAGATCCAGAAGATCAGACAGAGTTCAAGATGGAATGCTTGGCCAAGAATCTAGCCCCAAGGCTCTCACCACTCAATTATGTGGTTCTTCTAGTTCTCTGGCTCTTCCCAATTTTTCTCATGTTGGGGTGAGGTTGGGGGGAGCAGCTGGAGCGGTGACCACGGAGGGGAGGAGATATGCACTGGCTACTTGGGGCAACCTCCCTCCAGCTCAGGTTCTGGGTGACGGGATGAAGAAGCCAAAGCTCAGAAAAGTGGCTAATTCCAGACCTAGCTGCCCTTCTAAGTGCCCAAACTGCATCTTTCAAGTCCAAGATGCATGCACACATGTTTACTGAAGCAGAAAGTCCCAGGGTGATCCAAGGTCCCAGCCCTCACTTCTGACAGGTATGCCATGCCAGCCCACAGATACTAATATAGGGATCTATCTAAACAGAAAAGGATCCCTGGTGTTCACTGCCTCCTGCCAGCTACCTGGAGGATGACTTGTTCACAGCCTTCTTAGGACAGTCACCCAGCTCACTTTTAACCCAAGTCAATGCCTACTGGTGTGTTTGGCCCATAAGAATGTGAGCTTCTGGAGAGCAGAGAATGCATCACGTTCATTTTCGCAAACCTAGCTGAGCGTTTTACAGTCAACACCTAGTTCATCGCATCTCAGGAATTAAGACGGGTCAGGAAGATCCCCTGGAGGAGGGCATGGCAACCCACTCCGGTATTCTTGCCTAGAGAATCCCATGGACAGAGGAGCCCGGCGGACTACAGTCCACGGGGTCTCAAAGAGCCAGACATGCACGCAAAGCCCCGAAATGATGCAGAGGAAATGGGAGAAAGATGGTGGTTCAACTTGGATCCCACCGACACGGATTTAAGCCGAGGCAAAGGCAACTAAGACCCAAGAAAAGTTAACCGGAGAGAGAAGAATGCTGGGTTCCCCCATGTTCCTGGAGAGACCTGAGCACCTTCCTTCTCCTGGAATCCCCTCAGCCCCACCCGGAGCCCCCACTCTGGGTCTTCCTCATTCCTGGAAGTGGGGGATGGTAACTGTCCTGCTCACCTGGCCATGTTGTCCTCACTCACATGGTCAGCGCATGTGTGTCCAGCCGCCCACAGATCTCCCCTTAAAGCTCAGTGATGACACTGCCTTGGACACTCCCCTCCCCGCACTATCAGGGCCTTCCGGGGAGTAGCCACCCAGCAGGGGAATCAAGGTTCCAGGCCCCTGGTGTCCCGGAAAAAGAGGATCCAGAAAACTGTGGAATCCAACAGGGGACATCAGGAAGAGGGGAGAGGAGCCCTCTGCGTGGTTAATCAGGCTGTCCTGGCTCAAGGCTGTGAGAGAAGGCCCATCAGATGTCCCTGAGACACAAGGACAGAGAAGACACAGGGGAGCAGCCCCGGCTCCGGCCCAGGTCCCCCCCTCTGCCTCCGCCACCACTTCCAAGCCCCGGGGGCCTCTCTGTGCTCCTGCCCAGCTCCCCCAGCCCCAGGGTCCCGAGACTGGATGGGGATGAGTGGAACCACTGACGGCCTGGTCTCCAACAACAATACCATTCTGTTGCCTCAAGATGTCATCAGCGAAACATGTGCTCAGCCCCCACTCTCCCAGGCCTGGGGGGAGAGAGGTGGGCGGCAGCTGTGAGAGCTGGGGAGCCAGACCTCAAAAAAGAAAAAAAAAAGGAGCTCTCCCCTAGCCCTGAATCCTTGAACAGGAGGGAGGGAAACAACGGGAACTCCAGCTAACCCCCAGCCTCCCGGTCAGGCTCAAGCAGGCCCCCGCACTTCAAGATGGAGAGAGACCCTCAGACACACTCGCTTTGGACTTTCCCCTGTGAATAGACACATTATCTGCCTCTTAGGGACCCGGGAAAGTCCCAGGAGGAGGACTTCCTGCTAGCCTGCCGGCCCCTGGGTCGGGAGACCCACGGAGGCTCTGGAGGAGAAACCACACACAGGGACGGCCTCAAGCTTCCTCCTACCTTCTCTCCAACTCCCAGCTCTGAGCACTGATGGAGGTGGGGGGAGCATTGCATGAGTCTGGGGCAGTTTTCAGGGGCTGGAAGCCTTAAGTGAGATGTACTTCGGGCTCAAACTCTAGAGCCTCTCAAATTCCTCAGCCTGCCTTTGGCAGTGAATTTGAAGCACACGTGGCATTTTGGCCCATGGCCCATGGCCCACTCCTGCGACGGAGGGTAATAAATTCCAGGGCTGCGTCCCCAGACAGCACCTCTCCCCGACTCCCCTACTCCAAGAGTCGGACTCCGTCAATGGCTGAGGCGATAAATGCACAAGAATGATTATCACATTTTGCCTTTTTTTGTGCTTACTGATGTCTGCAGTTCTCTCTCTGCCCCATTCATTGATTCATTCCCACATGTGCACATATATGTACTGTGTGTTTCTGCCCAAGAGACTGTTCTAGGAGCAGGGAGTAGAGATGTAAAGAACTGTCCTAAACCAGCAGCATCTCTGGGCTTCCCTGGTGGCTCAGCTGTAAGCAATCCACCTGCAATGCAGGAGGCACAAGAGACTTGGGTTCGATTCCAGGGTCAGGAAGATCCCCTGGAGGAGGGCATAGCAACCCACTCCAGTATTCTTGCCGGGAGAATCCCGTGGACAGAGGAGCCTGGTGGGCTACAGTCTAGGGGGTCACAAACAGACACGACTGAACAACTGAACACACACACACACACACACACACACACAGCAGCACCTCCGGGGTGCAGGTCTGTGATTCCCTAATCCTTCCGGAGCCCGACAAGTTGTCTGGGCTCCAGGAAAGGAATTACGAGAAAGGCTGCCTAATTGATGGGCTCTTAAACATAGGGAGCACCTGTGTTACCCATGCCAGCCCCTCCTCCCCTTTCACCTGGCGCTAACCCCACAGGCCCAGACTCTTGAGACAAAGTTCTCCAGAGGGGCCAGGCCTGGAAGAAAGGTCTTCCCAGCAGCGGTGCTCTCGAGGGGAGGGGGAGCCCCGGGGGGAAGGGAGGGGTGAGGGGCAGCAGCTCTGAGGCTTACCTCTTCTGCTGCAGCAGGTTCTGCTCGTCCCGCCTCTGGGCCCATGATTCCTGCCTCTGGAACCATCTACAGAGCTTTCTCCGCAGGCAGAGAATGTGCCCCTTCTCCTTGGGCAGCGGCAACCCCATGGAGAGGAGGGCCGGCTCCCTGGGGGGCTGGGGCCGAGGCCAGACCCCACCTGGACTCAGCCTGGGGGCCACATGAGCAGCCCCGAGGGCCGGCCCGCCCTCTTTCCGGAGAGGTGCCGTCTCGGGGGGGCCTCCCGGGCCCCGTGGAGTCTCCCCGAGGTGCAGGCAGCCAGACACAAGAGGCTTCTCTCGGAGGAGTTCGTTACACTTGGCAGAGCTGGGACTCCACCACTCAGCTCCCCAGGCAGGAGCTCTCCTCCTGGGAGTCACAGGAGCCCTGAAGACACTCCCTTACTCCTCCCAAATTACCTGCGATTTAAAGAGACAGGCCAGCAGCTATGGGGGCCTGGGAAAGCTCCCTCTCACAGCTCCCTGCAGCCAGCCCAGGGAGGGGAGGCCTTTGGAGAGAAGGGACAGGACTCCCTGGACTTTGGGACACCTGGCGACCTTTTATAGAATGGACGGGTCAGTTGAGTCTCAGGGACTCCGGTCAGTGCGGGAGAAGGGGGCGGAGCTGGGCAGGGCGCTGGGTCTGAAGGGCCGGGATGCCCACCTTCCTCGAGACCTTCCTCTCTGGACCTCTCTGCCCTGGAGGCGTGACTTTGCTTCGTCTCTCCCTTGGCCCACGACAGGTGCATAAATATTGAAAACTTTCAGCCCACTCAGCAACTTCTCCTATAAAAGGCCAGATAGTAAATGCAAATATTCTGGCCTTTGCAAGCTGCCCACGGGCATACGGCATCTGATATACATTCTTCTTCGCTTGCCTTTATAGCCCTCAGGAGGTGCACAATCCATCCATTCTGAACTCACAAACTAGAGCATAAAATGGCACCCCTGGACTGCGTGTGGTCCCCCTGGACAGAGTTCTCAGACCCCTGCTCCAGAATTCTTGAGACTGCCCCCAACACCACACTGGTGGCTCAGTGGTAAAGAATCTGCCTGCAATGCAGGCAACTCGGGTTTGATCCCTGGGTCAGGAAGATCACCTGGAGAAGGGAATGGCTACCCTCTCCAGTACTCTTGCCTGCAGAATCCCATGGACAGAGGAGTCTGGTGGGCTACAGTCCACGGGGTCACGAAGAGCCGGACGTGACTGGAATGACTTGGCACACTCGCAACGAGTGGGTTGCCAAGTAAAGGACAGGATGCTCAATTCAATTCGAGTTTCAGATAAACAGCAAATATTCTTTTAGGATAATTATGTCGCAAATGTTTTCCCTGGCAGCCTCCAGTGGAGACAGCATTTATTTACCCGCTACTGCCTGGCAGGGACCCTTAACCAAGTCTTCCCACGTCACCTCACATCAGACCTGCGAGGCAAGCATTAGTATCCTCATTTTACCAATGGAAGGAAAAAAAACCAAGCTCAGATTGATAAAGGAAGTCCCTCAAGGTCATAGAGCCAACTTTATAGCCAGGGCCAGGTTCAAGCCCACTCCCCTGATGCCGGAGCCCCCTGTCTTTCTTCCTGACCACAACTGGCAAAGAATGTTCCAGAAGGAAAGGACCTGCACAGTCGCACTGGAGAGTGGTCACAGGAATCCCAGCCCACCCTGGTCTTGCCAGAACTCTGACCAGAGCAAGCTGAGCACCCTGGGAAGATCCTCTTCCCACGAAAAAGGAACGGAGGCCCTGGCCTCGGCCCAGCCCACAAAGAGCCAGGACCCAGTGGCCTGGGGCATGGGCGGCAGGCTCCAAGACGGAGAGGTATGTGTGGATCACTCCCAGGCTTGGGAGTCTGTCTTTCCCTACCTGTCTCTGATTCAGAGAGCTGGAGGGCGCAGCGAAGAGTGTGTGTGTGGTCTGTGCACTGCGTGTACACATGTGTGCTATGTGTAGGAGAGAAGGCAAGCTCGGGTGCAGGGGTGGGGTGTCTCCACGGAGAGGAGTGGAGGAGGGCCACCCTCAAATCTCTAGAAAAATCAGTTGTGCCAGGCCTCGGCGCCTGAGCAAACAGTACAGCTGATTAGCTGAGTTCCCCACCCACCCAGGGGTCAGCAGGTTCGGGCTGGGTGGCGGGGAAGACGCTGGAAACCAAAGCTTGAACCCCGGAACTTTGTGCCCATTAAGCCAGTGTTTGCCTGCCTGCCGACCCACCCACCTTCTCTGTCCCACCGGGCTCTGGGCAGAGACCCTCATTCAGGATAAGGCGTTGAGGTATTTGTCTCATGGGATGGGGCGGGGGGCGGTTTGCAGGAGGACCTGGCCGCCGTTAACAACTTTCCTTTCCTTTCTCACCTCCTGCCACCCGGTGCCAACTCTGTAGGGTCACCAGAGCCAATGGGACTCCAGCACAGACTCCAAACGGGTGTGGAAGGCGGTGGCCCAGCCCTGACCTGACCTGACCGGGAGGGTGGGCAACGTGGGTACGGGGTTCTCTCTTGGGGACACGGGTCCTCAGACGGGCACAACTGATATCTTGGAACAACTAATCCTTTCGTGTGGGGGCTGCCCCGCATGTCATCGGGTCCATGCACTGGGTAACAGCAGAACCCCCTCTGCTGAGCTGTGACCCTCAAGAACGTCTCTAGGCATTGCCCGAGGCCCTCCCGGTGGGAAGCAAAGTCATTTTCCCTTGAGAAGAACTGACTTAGGGCCCCACAGTGTCTTCATATCATTTTATTTTCTGTGTTTCCCTCTGATTTTCCCTCTCTCGCTGCTCCTGTTCTTTCTACAATTGGGTCTGCTCCTTCCATCTCTGTGCTGGTGAGTGTGGGGTTTGTGTGCTTGTGTGTGTGTGGGGGGGGGCGGTGTGGTGGATGCTATGGGGTGTGTGTGGGTCTGTGGCCGTGACCCTGAGTGATCTCTCTGTGGGACCCCGGGTTTCTTTCTCTTGACCTCCGCCCCTGTGTGTGCTTCCCCGTCCAGCTTACTGCGTCACCGCATCCTTGCCCCCTGAGTCCTTTCAGGGGGCGTCTCCTTAGCTGAGCTGTCAAGCGGAAGGCCAGCAGGGCAGACCAAGAGGCTGCAAGGATGGAGCTGGGCTGGGGCATGGAGATCAAAGCCACCGCTCACTCAGCTTGGAGTTTGTTCCAGTCACTGGGTTCACAAGCCCCCCTGTGTGCCAGCTCATAAAATCGGCAGCGGATGACATGGCAGCAGGCGAACGCACACACCCACACACACGTCACAAACTCCACCCAGGGCCTTGGCCAGGATGGCGTTCACATCTGGTGTCTTAACTGAGAACCAGGTGAGCCGGGCTCTAGTGCCGAATCTCTCTGGCTGCCTGGATGGCAGTTTGTGATAAAAACCCGCCAAGGTCCTTTCCAACTCAAACAGCCTGTGACTCTGAAGAAGAGTGAATTAAGCAGGCTTCGGCGTGTACACACGGCCACCTCGGCCTCCACAGGTTAAGGGGTCTGAATTGCGGCAGAGCCCTCATGCACTTTTTCCCTCTTAGTGACCTTAATCCCTGGTGCTTTCTTTTCATTCCAGTTGCTGATTGCGGCTCCATCGCTTTGCCGGTCTTTCTCACAACCCCTCCCTCCTCAGAGCCACCTGCTCGCTCACACCGTGGGGTCATCATGTAGGACCTGCTGACCATCTGCTCTCTCATTGGGACCTGGGGGAGGACTTGCAGCTGGTCCCACCTTCCTGAATAGGCATGTGCATATTATTTGACATGTTTCTGCAGGACATGTTTTACATTGCGTGCGTGCATGCGTGTGTACTAAGTCTCTTCAGTCGTGTCCGACTCTTTGCAACCCTATGGACTGTACCCCGCCAGGCTTCTCTGTCCATGGGGATTCTCCGGGCAAGAATACTGGAGTAGGTTGCATGCCCTCCTCCAGGGGATTTTCCCAATCCAGGGATCAAACCCAGGTCTCCTGCACTGGCAGGCAGATTCTTTACCACTAGCACCACCTGGGAGGCCCGTGTTACACATTAACTAAATCAATATGTCATAGCAATGTTTCACAACAGTCATTTATGTGTGCATATGTGCATATGTGTCTGATGCTGAAGCTGAAACTCGAATAATTTGGCCACCTGCTGTGAAGAATTGACTCATTGGAAAAGACCCTGATGCTGGGAAAGATTGAAGGCAGGAGGAGAAGGGGATGACAGAGGATGAAATGGTTGGATGGCATCACTGACTGGATGGACATGAGTTTGATCAAGCTCCAGGGGTTGGTGATGAACAGGGAGGCCTGGCATGCTGCAGTCCATGAGGTCACAAAGAGTTGGATACAACTGAGCAACTGGACTGAACTGAACTGATGTGTCTGTTTCCTGGCTTCCTTGAAATTGTTTGTAGATTTAAAAATTCACAGGCATTGGTCCTCCTGGACTCTCACCCCTTTGCAGAAGGTGCCCAAAAGGCATAAGCGGAGACATGGGCATAAGCCTGTTCTCCTCTCCTTGTCTATTTCCCTCCAGCATGGGTCAGTTCTCCCCCTTCTTGCCCTACTTCCGCAGGAAGATTGTTCAACCTTGAAAGTTCTCACCTGGTTTGCAACCTCCTCCTGCCCCTTAGTGATTCTGAATGTCTTGTTTCCTAAACCACCCATCCAGGAAGTGGGTGCTAGTTTGAGAAGAAGTGGGTTTTGGCTCTTATGGTTTATAAGAGGTCTGGAGCTTTAGAGGGAGCCCTGTGGAGCTCTGACCCAAACCCAGCTCTCTCTGGAGGTCTCTGCAGGATGGAGTCAGGACTCATAGTCCCAGTGTGGCCCCTCTGGAAACTGAGAAGGATGCAGAAGTGTGTCCAGAGCCTTCCTGGGGCCAATGCCTCTGGTCCTGTTGGCCCTGTTTCCTGGAGCCTCTTTTTCCTCCCTCTCTTCTTATCCAGACCCCAAGTCCTCTCCCCTCCACAGCCAGACCCCTCTGCTCTGTCATCTCCCTCCATTTGCTCTCACCCACCTTACCTGATCAGAAGTACTCTGCCTGCAGACCCAGAAGTCACCCAGGAATGAAGCCACTGAAGTGTGTGCAGCTCGCAAAGGACCTTCTAAATGTGCCTAAGAATGCCTGGCTTCTGGAAGAGCAACCGATGTGTAGTCAGAACAGCCGTGCTCCAGCTCCTGTTCGGCCAGAAATCACGGTGGGACCTCGGCTAAGTCATTTAACCTTTTTAGTGTCCTGATCTGCAAAAATAAGCACTCGAGTTTTTAAGATCTCTTGTTCCTTTCAACCCTCTCTGCTCCCCCAGGAAGCCCCTCTTAACTTCCACATGAGGAGAGAATGGAAGTCAGAAGGGACCCCTTTTCAGAAAAGGCTCTTGTGTCTCAGGTGAGATCTGACTCTGAATCCCAGGGCCAGATGCTCCACTGAGCAGAGAGCAGAGAGGAGGGGGAGGCAGAATGGGGACACATGGCTTCTGATCATCCTTAGCCTGATCTGTGGCAGGATCCTGTGGTCTTTAGCAAGGAGAAGGTGAAGCTCTTTCAACTCCAGGACTCCCAGGGCTGTGGAAAGCCAGAAGTGGGGCTGGGGGCCAGATGTGTGTGTGGTTCTTCTGACCTCTCTGCTCTGGGCAGAGTCCTTGGATGCTGAGCTCGGGGTGTATGAGAAAGGAGCCATGAAACCACTAAGTTTCAAGGAAACAGCACTTGTTTGGGGCCCAAGAGATGGTATCTAGCCAATATCTCAGATCAGATCATTGCTATTAAAAACCCAAGCCCATGAGTGATTGAGATTGACACATACACAGTGAGTGAGTGAGTGAAGTCGCTCAGTCGTGTCCAACCCTTTGCGACCCCATGGACTGTAGCCTACCAGGCTCCTCCATCCATGGGATTTTCCAGGCAAGGGTACTGTAGTGGGTTGCCATTTCCTTCTCCAAGAGATCTTCCTGACCCAGGGATTGAACCCGGGTCTCCCGCATTGTAGGCAGATGCTTTACCTTCTGAGCCACCAGGGAAGTCACTACTACGTATATAAAATAGATAATGAATAAGAACCTACTGCACAGCGCAGGGAACTCTACTCAATACTCTGTAATGACCTACATGGGAAAAGAATCTAAAAAAGAGTGGATATATATATATATATATATGGGCTTCCCAGGTGGTTCAGTGGGTAAAGAATCTGCCTTCAATGCAGGAGCCACAAGAGTTGCAAGTTGGATCCCTGGGTCGGGAAGATCCCCTGGGGGAGGGCATGGCAACCCACTCCAGTATTCTTGCCTTGAGAATCCCGTGGACAGAGGAGCCTGGAGGTCTGTAGCCCATGGGGTCGCAAAGGGTCAGACACAACTGAGCAACTGAGCACACACACACGTATAACTGATTCACTTTGCTGCACAATAGAAACTAATACAACACTGTAAATCAACTATATTCCAATAAAAATTTTAAAAAAGACAAAAAAAACCCAAAAAAAACCAAGCCTAAAGCAAAACCCTTTCCTTTACCAGAAACAGTAGCCTTTTCCCCGCAGTCCTTCAGGGGCGCATTTTATTGGCAATCTTCCCCCAACTTGTCCCCACCTGCACTTTTTGGTCTCTTTCTCTCCCCATCCAAAAACAAGCTCAGGGAAAGGGCAAACAGGGTGATGATAAGAACTCTCAGATTCTATTTGTTTAGTGTGATCACTCACCCAAACAGCCTACCACCTGTGTCCTAAAAGTGAAAGTGAAGTCGCTCCGTTGTGTCTGACTCTTTGCGACCCTGGCAGGGGCACTAGGAACTGAGCAGATTCTAAGGCAGATACTTGAGTCAGTAGTCGGGGGGGCAGGGTACAGTGGGAGGCTAAGAGAAAGAGGGAGAGGCCAGACCAGGGGCCCGGAGGTAGCCAGCGGCTACTATGGATGGATGGAAGCCAAACAGTGCATTCTCCAGACAGACGGCTCTTGAGCAATTCTGACCAGCCCTGGTCAGACCACAGCAGTAAGCAGATGTAGGAAACAGAGAAAATGACTTTCACCAGCTTGCCTTCCTCCATTCCCCTGCCCAAATGCCTAGGCTTCAAGGACCCAATGCCCTGTAGCGGGTAGAGCCCCATCGGCCCCACCCATAGAGGGTGGCCACGGGCTCTGTGTCAGCACATGTGAGCGGGGATCCAGACCGGAGGACTACAGTCCACGGGGTCGCAAAGAGTCAAACACAACAAGCGACGAGGCACGCACACACATATACGTATAACTGATTCACTTTGCTGTTCAGCAGAAACTAACACAACATTATAAATCAACTGTATTCCAATAACAGTTTTAAAAAAAGAGCAATAGAAAACCCAAGTCTAAAGCCAAACCCTTTCCTTTACTGAGAATGGTAGCCTTCCCAGCAGTCCTTCAGGGGCACATTTTATTGGCAATCTCCTCCCAGTTTGGCCTCCACTAGAGGCCCTGGCAGAGTATCCAGTGAGCTCCTGATGCAATCAGCTCACAGGCCAGGAGGCGTCAGTCTACCATCAGCAGGCTGCCCTGGGGGCAGTTCTCAGGCCACTGGTTCCCTCCCTGGCGCCTCCCCACTTCTCTAGGACAGGCTGATTTCCAACTCCAAGAGATAACTCTGATGTGTCCCCAAGCTACAGGAAAAGTCCAGAAACCAGCAGGCGGTCCGGGCTGTCCCGGAAATCTTTGCACAGGAGCCGGAGTGCAGGAAGCCACAGAGCCCCGGGCTGCCGTTGGACTGCATGAAGGAGTGCACGCTGGAGGGGCTGGTGCGTGCTCTGTGGCCACGGTTGTGCCCACCATGGCAGGTGGCGGGTGGATGAACCAAAATGTTTCCCATCAGGGATGTCCCTCTGGGCTTTAGTGACCTTCTGTAGAGGACCAACAGCAGCTAACAGGTTAGGAGACTCAGCAGGGCAGCCGTGGGGGTGCCTGGCCAGAGGCGAATGTACAGTCATAGCCTCTATTTTTATCCTCTCACTCCTCTCATCTGCTGCTGTCTCTGTGTCCTGGAGCCCTTTCGGTGACCAGCTTACCCTTCCGTGGCCACATTCCCTCCTAGGATCAGAGCCCAGTCAACCTCTGCCTGTTTCTCCCACACAGTGAGGTTTCTGGACCTAATCCCTTCTCCCTCCCAGGAGACTGTGTAATCAGGCCCTCCCTGGCAGTCCTGTGGTTAAGACTCCATTCAATCCTCGGTTGGGGAACTAAGATTCCACGTGCCTCCCAGTACAGTCAAAATGAAAAACTAGAATACTTTTAAAGAGAGACTGATTACATCAAACTCTCTTGTTCACTGATGAACTAAGTAGGGAGGAATTAGGGGCTGTGGCATTCCCCCAACACCATCTCTGTAACCATGTCAATCCTGCCCCCATTCAGGAAGATGCCATATGTTAGGAATTCAGTCAGTTCAGTCGCTCAGTCGTCCAACTCTTTGCGACCTCATGGACTGCAGTGCGCCAGGCTTCCCTGTCCATCACCAATTCCCAGAGCTTGCTCAAACTCATGTCCATGGAGTCAGTGATACCATCCAACCATCTCATCCTCTGTCATCCTCTTCTCCTCCCGCCTTCAATCTTTCCCAGCATCAGGGTCTTTTCCAGTGAGTCAGTTCTTCGCATTAAGTGGCCAATGTATTGGAGTTTCAGCTTCAGCGTCAGTCCTTCCAATGAATATCCAGGACTGATTTCCTTTAGGATGGACTGGTTGGATTTCCTTGCAGTCCAAGGGACTCTCAAGAGTCTTCAACACCACAGTTCAAAAGCATCCATTCTTCGGCACTCAGCTTTCTTTATAGTCCAACTTTCACATCACATTAGGAGTTATCTGATCTTAAACTATCATATTAGGAATTATCTGATTCTTATACTCTAGCTCACAGCTTGAAGCTCAACTCCAATGTCACTTTCTCTCTTTTCTTCTCTCTGTATCCATCCTCACGGTGCCAGGGAAGTCCCAACCCATCTCCTCTTCTTCATGCCCTTCTTGCAAAGAAGTGCACTGAATTAAAACCATCTCTTGACCTGGCCATGCCCTGCTTATTGCTTGCAGAGCCTCGGAGGAAGAGGTTAAATTACACCATGCTCTTCTCTCGCCCCACTCAAGTATATGTTGGACTGTGTTTTATGGACAGTGACTGGTACCAAGTAAATTGCAAACTATTTCATTTCTCAGGCCTCAAAGGCTAATGTTGGGCTCAGTGTGCAAGAGACAGGGCCAGAGGTGACAGGAGAAAAAGGGAAGTTGGCAGGGGACTGAAAGTGTGGGTAGGGTACATCAGACCCCAGCCAAACACAGAGAAAACAGCCTCTGCTCCCCCAAAGGGGCTGCCCTGGGGGCTCAGACAGTACAGAATCTGCTAGCAATGTGAGAGACCTGAGTTTGATCCCTGGGTCAGGAAGATCCCCTGGAGAAGGAAATGGCAACCCACTCCAATATTCTTGCTTGGAAAATTCCATGGACAGAGGAGCCTGGAGGGCAATAGTCCATGGGGTTGCAAAGAGTCGGACATAACTGAGCCCCCTGAGAGGGTGATGGACCTGCAGAAGGTGGGCAGTGGGCAGCAGCTGGGATGAAGGGAGGGTGTGGCATGCATGCAGCCTGCCAGCCCTGAACCTGGGTCTGGGGATGCTGACAACTGACCAAAGTCATGGGGCCTGGGAGCCACCCCTGTCTTGCCTACCAGGTTCACCCTCGGTGGGAGAGAGAAGATGAAGGGCGGAGACTTCCGGGAAAAGGAGGACCACTTGGCAACTGTTTCCTCCAGACCTGTGAGACCAGGGTAGTGGGAGCCTGAGAATCCCTGGGAGGAGAAACTAGATATCCACCATGGTCACATGCTGGGACCCAGTTGCAGGAAACAGTCTGCAAGGCCTGGGTCAGAGGTCAGCTTCATACCACTCTCTGAAGCATCTGTCTGGCTCCCTTACCTTCTTATTTCTGAATCTGGGGGCCTTGACTGGAGAGAGATGAGGAGTGAAGGCCTGAGAGAGGAGAAGTCGGGGGAGGCAAAGATAGTGCGATCACGACTGCCTCCATTGCTGAAATGCTCGTGCCTCCATGAGTGTGCTGCTGTGTCATGGTCCCCATCATGGCAGGCAGACAGGTCAGAAGTCATCAGCGGAACTTCCCTGGTGGTCCAGTGGTTAAGAATCCTCCTGCCAATGCAGGGGACGTGGGGTTCAATCCTTGGTCCGGGAAGATTCCACATGCCGTGGGGCAGCAAAGCCCATGCACCACAACTACAGAGCCTGTACTCTAGAGCCCCAGGGGCCGAAACAAGGGAACCATTGCAATGAGAAGCTGACCCACCACAACTAGAGAAAGCCCTCGTGCAACAGTGAAGACCGAGCACAACCCAAAATTAAAGTCAATAAAGAAGACATCAGCTAACCCCATGGTGGAGTGGGCCCCTAAAACAGGGTTTTGACCTGCACCCATCACCCTGAGGGGCTTCCCTGGTGGCTCAGTGGGTAAATACTCTGCCTGCAATGTGGGAGACCCAGGTTCGATCCCTGGATTGGGAAGACCCTTGGAGAAGGAAATGGCAACCCACTCCGGTATTCTTGCCTGGAGAATCCCCATGGACAGAGGAGTCTGGTGGGTAACAGTCCATGGGGTCGCAAAGAGTTGGACACAAACGACTGAACGACGACTTCATCACCCTGAAGGGGCTCTGGCTCTCCAGTGGGGATGAGGAAGTTGGCAGAGGGCAGTGGAGTGGCCCTAGGTTAGCTCAGAACCCAAGGCAGGCCAGCCCTGGTCAATGGAGACGGAGGTGGTGGGGGCGGGGAGGCGGCAGAGGTGGTGTTTCTTGGAGGAAACTTGTGCTGGTCCCACTCAGTCGACTCCAGCACTTGATCAGGAAGGGGTCAGGCAAGCAACAAGCAGGAGGAAGAAAAGCAAACATTGGCACCTGTGTGCACATAGCAGACCCCTCCTCAGATGCCTGCCACTGCACAGGTGAGTGGGGACCCCCACCCTGGGCCCCACCCTGGACAGCAGCCTGGCCTTGCACAGCGCCACTCCGGCCCCGCGGCCAGCTCCTCAATGCCACGGACAACAGAGAAGCGGTGCAGGGAGAAAGGTGTGTCCAGTTCCGCCCAGGTGGCTCCCTCGTGGCTGCCCCCCTGGGGGCATAGAGAGGGGCCCCTTGACCCAAACTCCCTGTCGATGTGACACCGCTCAGTGTGTCAAAGTAGTTCTTTCCTGACACATTGTCATATTTTTTATTAGCCTTAAGAAACAGGCAGTCCCAGCCCAGAGACGTCTATGATGCTAGCTCCCAGGTCAAAGACAAGGCATTTTCTCCAATTTTGTGGAGTGATCTCAAGGGAGGAGGGGCCTTGTGTGCTGCCTCCTGTGCCTCTGATCTGTGCTCACAGGGCCCACAGAGGCAGCCCAGGTTGGGGTGGGGAGGTTCGGCCCCTGCCCACTCTTCTCTGGCTGCAGGCAGAGCCCTTCCCCAAGGTTGCGCCACCACGTCACCAGAACTCAGAACCCTGTCAATCAAATACTTAGCAAACAGCTGAGAGGTAATACATTATTAAAGTCCAGAGCTACCTGTCCTCCCATCACCTGCCTGCCTCTGGCTTCTGTTCTGCTTCTCTATTCAGGGCAGGGGGAGAGAAGGAGGGACATGGTAAGTGTTTGTGAGGGGACCTGAAGACTTCCTGAAGCAGGGACCCTGGTATTTCCTCTCCTCTGTCCCCCTAGCCCTTCCAGTCTCTGCAGTCTCTGTAGCCCATGAGTCTGGCAGCTTCACCCCATCGTGTTGGGACTAAAACATCTGCCAGCTCCTTTAACCCTCCAGCGCCCAGGGGATTCTCTTACCGCATCTGTCTTGCTGTACAGCGATGCCTGGGTGTGTTTCTTTTCATGTCATACTCGGGGTCCCACAGGCATATGTAGAAGCTCATAGAATAGAATCCCATAGACGTAGAATCTCGAGAATCTCATGCCTTGAGTACTTCTTGCCGTGGGTACCACATGCCTCAAGTTTCCCAGGCTTTGCCTCAGAACGTTGCTTCTGGAATCCTTCCCTCTTTTTCTCCTTCTTCATAATATTCCACATCCTCTCCTTTCCCCCGCTCCCTTTCTCTCTCTTTCTCTGTCTGTCTCTTGCACACACAAAAGTATATATAAGCGGAGAAAATTTCCCAGTGATGACTGACGTTAGTATTGTTTTTTTTTTTTATCATTTGCAATGTGCTTCCACCCCATTATGTCTTTAACTATTATAATCCTATACAAAGGCCAGTATTTTTCTCTCTACTACCTTTGACAGGTAAAAGAAATATCTGAAATATGTCCAGTAGAAGAACTTAGAATAAAAACAGGTCACTCATTCATAGATTTGGTTAATGAACATTTATTACACACTACATCGTACCAGAAATTATGCCAAGCACTGGGAACACAATACTGAATAATATGGGCATCACATTCTCCTTTGTGGAGCTTACAGTCTGTTAAGGAAAATAGATGTTTAAAAAAGTGAGCACCCAAAGCTCAAGATGTATAATAAAAAGAAAATATAGGTGGCTTGCAAATTGAACAGGCAGACTCCAATCTAGCCTATGGATCAGTCCCCCACCTTCACCCCTTGCCCACCAACACACACAAACACAATATACAATTGTAAGTTGAGACTATTAGGAGGAACAGAAGCTACAAAGATGGAAGGGAGGATGCGTGCAGAGAGGTAGAAAGATCCAGAAACTGTGAATGCTGAAAAGAAGGAAAAAAGAGGAGGAACCAATAATGATTATCATGATGAAAGAGAGGGCCAGAGAAGACAAGGGTGAAGAGGCTGGGGAGGTTGCTAGGTGTCAGCTCAGGGAAGGGCTTCCAGAACACAGGTTGAGGCAGGACTTGCATCTGACAAATATGGTGGAGTGGAAAAAACCAAGACTGCAGTGGAAAAAACCAAGACTCCAGGAACCCACTCCTGGAAGGCAGTGGGGAGACCATGGGGGCCTGTTTCAGAAGATTAGCAAAAGGGCAGAGACAAGTGCAACAGTTTTCAAAGCATTAGAAGTGAAAAAAGCAAGAACTGCTCTTTTTACTACATTGTATTATATTGCATGTGTTTTTAAAGGAATGTATATATAAGAATGCTGGAGTGGGTGGCCATTCCCTTCTTCAGGGGATCTTCCCAACCCAAGGATCAAACCTGAGTTGCCTGCATTGCAGGCAGATTCTTCACCTTCTGAGCCAGCAGGGAAGCCCATATGTAGGTAGGCTCAGACATGCATAAGTATTTTTGGAAGGATAAAGAACAAACTTACTACTGAATGTCTCTGAGGAGGTGGATATCCAAGGGGTTGGAATAGAGGCAGGAATGCTTTTTTCTCTGTATATTTTATGTGCTCTCTGAATCTCGCGCCATGGGATGTATCATCTACTCAAAAGTTATTCTTTTTCAAATGAGATGTTTTAGGGAGTAGAATCCACCAGACCTGAGACTGACTGCAAATGAAAGTTGAGATGGGTGTGTAGAGGAAGACGCCTAGGTTTGGGGCTTAGGCAATTTCATCTGCTTTTATTTGATTGGAAATGCTGGTGGAGGAGCAGGTTTGGTGAGGAAGAAAAGCTGTTCAGTTTGGGACATGTCGAGTTCCAGATATCTGTAAAATATCCAGGTAGAGTTGTCTAATAGAGAGGCATCTGAGCTGTCTCCTGGAGCTCAGGAGACAGAACTAAAGCCAAGATAAAGAAGTCTTGAATCACAAACGTGTGTGTCAATATCATCCATGGAGGTAGCAGGAACTTGCCAGGTGGTGAGGAAAACAAAGAGCTTTGTGGACCAAAACTACTTGAAAGATGGGGAGAAGAGAAGCAGGCAGAGTGGGAGGCAAGCATGGCACTAGCGGCGTGCCGAGAGGGGGTGAGTGGTCCACTGGTATTGAACCCTACAGAGTTTGCGCAAGACTCAGATGGTTCAGTGGGTTTAGCCACAGGGAGATGACCTTGATGAGAGTGCTGTCAGTAGCTGGAGGAGCAAGGTCAAACCACAATGGGATGAGGACTCAGTGTGAGTTCAGCAGACAACAGAGTCTCCTTTTAAGAAGTTTGGCCCCAAAGAGGGAGTAAAAAGATAGGGCAGGAGCCGAAAGGAGAAATTGGAAGTTGAAGGAAGGCAATTACAATTTCTTTGAGGATAGGAAAGAGCAGAGCATGGTTATTTGCTGACTAGCATCACTTGGCGGAGAAGGCAATGGCAACCCACTCTAGTACTCTTGCCTGGAGAACCCCATGGATGGAGGAGCCTGGTGGGCTGCCGTCTATGGAGTCACACAGAGTCAGACACGACTGATGCAACTTAGCAGCAGCAGCATCACTTGGAGAGAGAGAGGTTGAAGTTAGAACAATGAGAGGAGTTAGAGGATACAGTGGTGGACAGAGCTGCCCGAAGAGACAGAAAGAAAACTATATCTGGAATACAGATGGGAGTTTAGCTTTACACAGGAGAGGGGGAGCTTCCATTGTGAATGAAGATAGGAGGAATCACGCTGACTGAGCACATTTAGAAATTATACCACCTGTGAACCTCTGTGTGTGCGTGCGTGTGTGTGTGTGTGAGTCATCCCTCACCATTCCACACTCACCTGGGCCTTGCGTGTGTATCTGGATGAACCTGGGGCAGTTTCACAAATCCCACTTACCTTTTTGCTCTTCCAGATCACAGTCCTCTGAAAAAGTTGCTACGGCTTTGTGGTGAGGGTGTTGACAGGGCTGGGATGAGAAGGGCTGGAGACAGAAGCGAGGCTGTGATGGGTACCCCGGACACCTAGTTGCCAATCTCCTTCCTGGAAAGGGATGGCCCATGCTCTATGACTGCTGTCCACCCCACACCTCAGTGCAGGGGCAACGGAGCTGGGGGCAGAGGGGAGCTGTCACAGGAAACATGGCTGGAAGCCTGCTACCTCCAGACACAAGGATGAACAACTGCTAACAGGCAACCTGAGGGACAAGCCAGGGATGGTCCCATAAAATAAATGATGGGGCCATCCACGCAGAGAAAGGAATACTTTACTACCCATATTTAAAAACACACCAGGATGCAAATGAGATACACTTTAGACTCTAAGTCTCAAAAAACAAGGATAAGACAACTGAAAAATAGCAACCCCCAGGCCCCCAAAACAAACTGGAAAAGGACTTGAAAAAACATTTCTCCAAGAAAAAAAGATATACAAATGGCCAGTGGGCACTGAAAATATGCTCAATGTTGTTAGTCATTGAAAGTGAAAGTGAAAGTCGCTCAGTCGTGTCCAACTCTTTGCGACCCCATGGACTATACAGTCCATGGAATTCTCCAGGCCAGAATACTGGAGGGGGTAGCTTTCCTTTCTCCAGGGGATCTTCCCAACCCAGGGATAGAACCCAGTCTCTGGCATGGCAGGTGGGTTCTTTACCAGCTGAGCCACCAGGGAAGCCCAAGAATACTGGAGTGTGTAGCCTACCCCTTCTCCAAAGGATCTTCCTGGCCCAGGAATCGAACCGGGGTCTCCTGCATTGCAGGTGGATTCTTTACCAACTGAGCTATCAGGGAAGCCCTGTTAATCATTGGGGAAATTCACAAGACCACAGTGAGATATTATTGCATAATCAAAAGGATGGCTACTATAAATTTTTTAAAAAATCAGAAAATCACAAGTTGGTGAGGATGTGGAGAAACTGGAATCCTGTGCATTGCTTCAGGAAATGTAAACCAGTACAGCTCTGCTGGAAACAGGATGGCAATCCCTCAAAAAATTTAATAAAGACTTGCCATAAGATCTAGACATTCCACTTCTAGAGAACTGCTAGAAGTTTCAAAACTGCTTTCACTTATCTTTGAACTGGCTGTTTTCTCTTTCATACTCACCCACATTTCTCCCACCATCACACCCCACACAAGCCCTACCACCCTCCAAATCCTGAATGTGCAGCCCTTTGGGCCTCTATCCCAGTTTACCCTCCACCTCCCTCCACTTCCCTTCATTTGATCCTAGATGATCATGGAAGTTTGGAAGTTGTCAGTATCCAAAGAAACTGAAAGCAGCAACTTGGAAAGATAATTGTACACCAGTGTTCATAGTGGTATGACAATAGCTAAAGGTGGAACAACCCAACTGTCCATCAGTGGAGGGATGGATAAACACAGAGTGAACTAAACACACAATGGGATGTTATTATATTTGACCTCTCAAAGGAATGAAATTCTGACTCATGCTATAGCATGGATGAATCTTGAAAACATTATGCTACATCAAATAAGCCAGGCACAATGGGACTAATATTGGATAATTCCACTTATACGAGGCAACTAGAAAACTTAAATTCATAGACAGAAAGTAGGATATTTGTTACCAGGGACCATGGGGAAGGAATGATGGAGAGTTCATGTTTAACAGGTACATGATTTTCGGTTTAAAAAATTCCCTGGATGAATAGTAGTGATGGTTGCCCAACAATGTGAATGTACTTAATACCACTGAATGGTACAGCTGAAAAATGCTTAAAATGGTAAATTTTACATTCTGCATATCGTAATACATTTTTTTTTTTTAAATAAAGGAAGGATAAAGAACCTTTCTTTTTGCAGTTTTCTAGTGTGGGTTTGGCTGTGAGGTGGGGAGAGGGTCCTATGAAGTACAGGAAGAGGTGATGCTACAACCTCAGGGCCATGCCCGGCTCCTGCTACGTGAAGCCCTGGGAGACATCACAGCTCACAGTCTAGCGCCTCAGGGGGCAGAAAAGGAGATGACCCAGCCTTTGGCCTAGCATCCCTACCTGGTGTCTTTAGTTGCCAAGCCTAACTCTGCTGGAACAGATACCCTCTTTTCCCAAGCTGTGGGACTTCCAAGAAGCCAGAAGGTACTCATTCCTGGGAATGCTGAGGTGATGGGTGAGGTGTGGATGGCCTGGGAGAATTCTTCTGTCCATCCCTCACAGGGTTAACAGGCAGGAAGGGCAGATGCTTCACAGGCAGTGTCTCTCTCTCTGCCTTCACCCAGGCCCACCTGGAGTCAGGACGAGAGTAACAAGGGTCCTGATCATAACTGATAAACCCGGTCCTCTCCATCGCCCTCCCCAAGGTCCAGTCCGAGATTCACGTGTCCCAGGGTGTTGCGTCGAATGATCTCCCAGCCTCGGTGACTGCCGCTGCTTCGAGACGTGGTCCGGGACAGGGAGGGGGTCGGGAGGGCCAGGGAGGCTCTGGCTAGAAGCCCGCTTTCAGTCACCGAGGGCCGTTTCTCAGGGAGATGCCCTTGTCCCTCCTCCTTGTCTGAGCCCTTGAAAGCTTCCACGTAGCGACGCGCTCGCAAAGTATTCTGGTCTTGGTTGGTCTCAACTCTGAGGAGGTGAAAAAGGAGAAGGCTCAGCCGATCTGGGGAGAGACTGGGCCATGAGGGGATGCCAAAGTGAACGCGGCACAGGTGGGAAACAGGAATGAGAGGAGAGCGGGAGGAAGCGAGCAGCGTTGAAACCGGAAGACCTGTTAGGATCAAACGAAGGGAAGTGGAGGATAAACTGGGAGAGAGACCCCAGAAGGGCTGCGCCTTCAGGATTTGGAGGGTAGTATGGCCTGTGGGGGAGGGTGTGATGGGGGGGGGATGCGGGTGAGTATGAAAGAGAAAGCAGCCAAGCAAAAGATAAGTGTGTCATAAGGATGAGGAGATGCAAGTCAGGCAATAAATGAGAGAGGAAAGCCACGTCAGGAGGAGTTGAAGGTCGAGTATGAAGGAGCAGCTTCGCTTGCAGGCTAGACTAGAAGCTCTAAGAATACACTAGAGGGCTTCCTCGGTGGCTCAGTGGTAAAGAATCCACTGGCCAATGCAGGAGACACGGGTTTGATCCCTGGTCTGGGAAGATTCCCCCGTGCCACGGAACAACGAAGCCGCTGTGCCACAACTACTGAGCCTGTGCTCTAGAGGCCGGGGGCTGCAGTGACTGAAGGCCACACGCCCGAGAGCCCGTGCTCCGAAACAAGAGACGCCCCTGCAGTGAGAAGCCCTGGCACGGCTACTGGAGTAGCCCCCCGCTTGCCGCAACTAGAGGAAAGCCCACCAGCAATGAAGACCCAGCACAGCCAGAAAAAAAAAATAAAAAAAAATAAATAATAAATCTACTAGAAGTGGGGGTCAGGAGGAAACAAGACTAGACCCGTTTGAGGAGCGCATGCCCACAGTGTAGCGCGGATACGTGCTCGCGGCGGTTCACACGTCACTGCCCTTCAGACCTCGCAACTGGCGCTGCCTCTCCGCACCCCTCCCCCAAACAAGCTAACACAGTCTCACTTCAGAGAATGATGACTTCTCCTCCGGGTCCAGTTTGGGATCCCGAGAATGGAGAGGAGGGTCATATGTGCAGAACCGGGCACCCTGGCTCCCACGGCCTCACACGGATGGACAGTCCACAGGTCTCCAAGGTCACTCACCGCAGGAACCAGCGGTCCCCCAGCCCGTACTTGTACCCACAGATGCCAGAGCGCGGCCACAGGGTGCGAGGCATCTTCCTCTCCAGCATCACCGTGGTGGCCACGACCTAGGAGGAGACGAGAGACAGGGGAAGAACCCAGAAAGAGCCATGAGGCTGAATGGACCCTGGCGCTACTGACAGAGGGAACCCAGAGGGGGAGGAGGGCAGCTGATCAGTAGGGACAGGTGACAGCCACCATCCACGCCCCAGCCTGCGTGAGGCGCTATGCTGCTGCCTTCCTCATCACTCACCGCAAAAACAGAGACTATTTTATGAGTGTTTTGAATAAAACAGTGACCCCTGCATTAGCATTCAGATTCATGGAAAATGAGCCATCCCATCCAAACTAATATCTTTTCATTTTTCATAGGAAACCCATAGACTGATTATTTGGATTTAAATAAAATGATTAAATAGAATCTCTGTGATCTTGGGGATGAAATGATAACTGCTGATGTTGAGGGAATCTGCAGTGAAATTAAAAATACACCCATATCCTAAGAAGGAAAAGAGTGGGTTAATGACTCCAAACTTGGCAGGGAAAATTCTAGTGGCATGTCATGTGTCCTGTCCTTTACCCAGCCCTCATTAATAACTTAGATGAAACATAAGACAAGATTATCAAATTTGCCTGTGATACAAAACTGGGAGGAGGGATATGTAATAGGCACAATGACAAAGCAATATAAATGATCTTACTGGATTGGAATGCTGGTCAAAAACCACTAATGTGAAATTTAAGTAGACCCAATGCAAGGTCCTACATTTATAAGACTAAAGTGTCAGTGTTAAGCACAGGAAAACCTGGTAAAGGGGCTTAGTCAAATCAATCATGTAACAAAGGTATGAGTGTTCTATTTGATCATGAGCCAATTGCATATTTGATAAGAGCCAACTGCATATTTACCAAAAGACCTGACTCCATTTTAGGTGCTATTTATAGTTTAGTGTTCAAAGCCAGGAAAGGGATGATCCCTCTTTATGCTGCTTTCCTCCAATCACATCAAGATTGTTCTAGCTTTGAAAGGCCCCGGATCTAGGTCTGAACAGAGGGTCATTCAGGATGGATTGGGTCCAGGAAGCTTGACTGATGGAAGGAACTAGGAATCCCTAAAGTAACTTAGTTCTCTACTTCATCTTCTCTGCTCCCATCTTTCTCAGCACTCCATGATTCTCTTGGTCTTCTCTCTGCTCCTGAGTTGTGCCAACTTCCCTCTACCCTCAGGACTTTCAATCATTCTATTTCCTTCCCCTAGATAATGCTTTTTCTTTATCTTGAAAGGGACACTTATTGTTTCTTCTTGCGCCATCATTCAGCCTCCCCATCGTCTTCTGGGAACAGAGCCCATCTGATGTTTAGAAAATCACTTCTTCTCTACTGTCAGTCCATCAGTTAGAACAGACTGGACCTGACACAGTCCTGGTGGATTCATCATCTATTCTCCCCAAAACTCGACCACCACCACCACCACCACTACTACCACCTCCAATGTTCCAATCCTTGGCCTTAGCCTTAAATGGAAGGATCAACCTATGACCAAACTTGTTGCAATGAAATGGGTTCAGGGGACAGAAGGAGATGTTCTTTTCAAGGCTACAGATCCACAGCATCAGGAGTCACACAGAATACAGTAAGAATGGGGCCCCTTGAGACTTTCCTGGTGGTCCAGTGGTTGAGAGTCTGCTTTCCAGTGCAGGGGACTCAGGTTGGATCCCTGGTCAGGAAAGTAAGATCCCATGTGCTGCAGGACAACCAAGGTCACTGGAACTACTGTGCCTTGGAGTTCTAGAACCCATGCTCTGGCAACTAAAGAGGCCCCCATGCACCACAACTAGAGAAAGTCCCCATGCCAGAACAAAAATCCAGTGCAGCAAAAAGAAAAAGAATAAATAAAAAGAGTGGGGGCCATTGGAATGAGTGTATCCGCTCACCCCTTTGTCAATTTAGAGCTTCTATAAGCTATCTCAGCAACATGATGCGAGAGACTGACTTAGAGGAGTTAGGACAAAAGAGAGAATAACGGAGAAAATGATGTAATGGGTAAGATGGAGATCCAGGCTCTGGCCAGACATGCCTAAAGCTAATTTAATTCCTTAAACTTTCCAGTTATGAAGATCAACACATCTTCCCACTGCCTTTTTCCCCAAGTCTATTTGAGTTTGGTTTTCTGTCCCCATAGCCAAGTGTTCTGATGGATAAAAATCCTAACTCCCATTCCCTCCCCTTATCCTTCTTTTTAAAAAAATATTTATTTGACTGCACTGGGTTTTAGTTTTGGCATGTGGGATCTAGTTCCGTGACCAGGTATCTAACCCTGGCCCTCTGCATTGGGATCACAGAGTCTTAGCTACTGGACCATCCAGGAAGTCCCTCCTTGTTCTTCATAATTGATGAATTATTACCCATGTTTAGGGGCTCATCTTAAATGTCAGTCTATCAGGAAAGCACTTTCTAACTTTCCAGTTCAACTCTTCTCTTGCCTCCTGTTCTTAGCACCTTCACTTCTCTATGACACATTTGCTCTTCTAACTACATGGCTTTCTATGAAGTTTTAATGTCTGTCTTTCCAGCTGGACTGTAAGCCCCATGAGGGCACAGACTATGTCATCTTGTTTGTGCCCCCAGATCCCAGGTATTTCCCAGCACAGAGAAGGCTCCAAATAATTAGTGCTAATGAATGGAAAGTCCAAGGAGACAAACAATGGCTCTCTTCAAATATTTGAATGGTGCACCTAAGGGAGAATGTGTTCTGCATTATATAAGAGGAAAAAATGGGGGCCAATGGGTGGCCACTGGAGAAGGGCATGGCAAACCACTTCAGTATTCTTGCCTTGAGAACCCCATGAACAGTATGAAAAGGCAAAAGGATAGGACACTGAAAGATGAAATCCCCAGGTCAGTAGGTGCCCAATATGCTAATGGAGATCAGTGGAGAAATAACTCCAGAAAGAATGATGGGATGGAGCCAAAGCAAAAACGATACCCAACTGTGGATGTGACTGGTGATAGACGCAAAGTCCGATGCTGTAAAGAGCAATATTGCATAGGAACCTGGAATGTTAGGTCCATGAATCAAGGCAAACTGGAAGTGGTCAAACAGGAGATGGCAAGAGTGAACGTTGACATTCTAGGAATCAGCGAACTAAGATGGACTGGAATGGGTGAATTTAACTCAGATGACCATTATATCTACTACTGTGGGCAAGAATCCCTTAGAAGAAATGGAGTAGCCATCATGGTCAACAAAAGAGTCCAAAATGCAGTACTTGGATGCAATCTCAAAAACAACAGAATGATCTCTGTTCGTTTCCAAGGCAAACCATTCAATATCACGGTAATCCAAGTCTATGCCCCGACCAGTAACGCCGAAGAAGCTGAAGTTGAACGGTTCTATGAAGACCTACAAGACCTTCTAGAACTAACACCCAAAAGAGATGTCCTTTTCATTATAGGGGACTGGAATGCAAAAGTAGGAAGTCAAGAAACACCTGGCGTAATAGGCAAGTTTGGCCTTGGAGTACAGAATGAAGCAGGGCAAAGGCTAATAGAGTTTTGCCACGAGAACGCACTGGTAATAGCAAACACCCTATTCCAACAACACAAGAGAAGACTCTACACGTGGACATCACCAGATGGTCAACACCGAAATCAGATTGATTATATTCTTTGCAGCCAAAGATGGAGAAGCTCTATACAGTCAGCAAAAACAAGACCAGGAGCAGACTGTGGCTCAGATCATGAACTGCTTATTGCCAAATTCAGACTTAAATTGAAGAAAGTAGGGAAAACCACTAGACCATTCAGGTATGACCTAGATCAAATCCCTTATGAGTATACAGTGGAAGTGACAAATAGATTTAAGGGACTAGACCTGGTAGACAGAGTGCCTGATGAACTATGGACAGAGGTTCGTGACATTGTACAGGAGACAGGTATCAAGAAAATCCCCATGGAAAAGAAATGCAAAAAAGCAAAATGGCTGTCTGAGGAGGCCTTACAGATAGCTAGGAAGAGAAGAGAAGCGAAAAGCAAAGGAGAAAAGGAAAGATATTCTCATCTGAATGCAGAGTTCCAAAGAATAGCAAGGAGAGATAAGAAAGCCTTCCTCAGCGATCAGTGCAAACAAATAGAGGAAAACAACAGATTGGGAAAGACTAGAGACCTCTTCAAGAAAATTAGAGATACCAAAGGAACATTTCATGCAAAGATAGGCTCGATAAAGGACAGAAATGGTATGGACCTAACAGAAGCAGAAGATATTAAGAAGAGGTGGCAAGAATACACAGAAGAACTGTACAAAAGGGATCTTCATGACCCAGATAATCACGATGGTGTGATCACTCACCTAGAGCCAGACATCCTGGAATGTGAAGTCAAGTGGGCCTTAGAAAGCATCACTACGAACAAAGCTAGTGGAGGTGATGGAATTCCAGTTGAGCTATTTCAAATCCTCAAAGGTGATGCTGTGAAAGTGCTGCACTCGATATGCCAGCAAATTTGGAAAACTCAGCAGTGGCCACAGGACTGGAAAAGGTCAGTTTTCGTTCCAATCCCAAAGAAAGGCAATGCCAAAGAATGCTCAAACTACCGCACAATTGCACTCATCTCGCATGCTAGTAAAGTAATGCTCAAAATTCTCCAAGCCAGGCTTCATCAATACGTGAACCGTGAACTTCCAGATGTTCAAGCTGGTTTTAGAAAAGGCAGAGGAACCAGAGATCAAATTGCCAATATCCGCTGGATCATTGAAAAAGCAAGAGAGTTCCAGAAAAACATCTATTTCTGCTTTATTGACTATGCCAAAGCCTTTGACTGTGTGGATCACAATAAACTGTGGAAAATTCTGAAAGAGATAGGAATACCAGACCATCTGACCTGTCTCTTGAGAAACCTGTATGCAGGTCAGGAAGCAACAGTTAGAACTGGACATGGAACAACAGACTGGTTCCAAATAGGAAAAGGAGTACGTCAAGGCTGTATATTGTCACCCTGCTTATTTAACTTATATGCAGAGTACATCATGAGAAATGCTGGGCTGGAAGAAACACAAGCTGGAATCAAGATTGCCGGGAGAAATATCAATAACCTCAGATATGCGGATGACACCACCCTTATGGCAGAAAGTGAAGAAGAACTAAAGAGCCTCTTGATGAAGGTGAAGGAGGAGAGTGAAAAAGTTGGCTTAAAGCTCAACGTTCAGAAAACTAAGATCATGGCATCTGGTCCCATCACTCCATGGGAAATAGATGGGGAAACAGTGGAAACAGTGTCAGACTTTACTTTTTTGGGCTCCAGAATCACTGCTGATGGTGACTGCAGCCATGAAATTAAAAGACGCTTACTCCTTGGAAGGAAGGTTATGGCCAACCTAGATAGCATGTTTAAAAGCAGAGACATTACTTTGCCAACAAAAGTCCATCTAGTCAAGGCTATGGTTTTTCCAGTGGTCATGTATGGATGTGAGAGTTGGACGGTGAAGAAAGCTGAGCGCCGCAGAATTGATGCTTTTGAACTGTGGTGTTGGAGAAGACTCTTGAGAGTCCCTTGGACTGCAAGGAGATCCAATCAATCCATCCTAAAGGAGATCAATCCTGGGTGTTCATTGGAAGGTCTGATGTTGAAGCTGAAGCTCCAATACTTTGGCCACCTCATGCGAAGGGTTGACTCATTGGAAAAGACCCTAATGCTGGGTAGGATTGGGGGCGGGAGGAGAAGGGGATGACAGAGGATGAGATGGTTGGATGGCAACACCAACTCGATGAACATGGGTTTGGGTAGACTCCGGGAGTTGGTGATGGACAGAGGGGCCTGGCGTGCTGCAATTCATGGGGTCGCAGAGAGTCGGACACGACTGAGCGACTGAACTGAACTGAACTGAACTGAATGGGTGGCCCAGTTTTTCTATCTTATAGAAAGATAGGTTTCAGCTCAATACAGTATGGGCTTTTCTAATAACAAAAGCTTTTGAAATATGAAAAAACTCTCTCTTCCCAACCTCCACCCACATCCACATAATAATAATGTCTTATTTAGCATTAAAGAAGACACTGAATGACCCTCTGACCAATAAATGAGTATACACTGGGTGGGAGCTCAACTAGAAGACCACTAAAGACACTATCAACTCAGATTTTATTACCCTATGGTGATATAAAGAAAAGATAATAGAAAAACAGTTATAAAAGCTATAAAAGTTATAAAAGGATTCCCAAAATAAAATCCTTTTTTGTATGATGGTATACAGTTAAAAAAAAAAAAAAGCAAATACAAGATAAGGTTCAAATTAAAAATTAGAATACATAAGGACAAGAAAGTTAAAAGGTGATAGATTTATATGATCTGAAGAGATATCAGAGTATAGAATACATAAGAAGAAGAAAGTTTCTAGTTGCCTCTGGAGTCAAGCATGACTCCTGAATCTACCCTTTCCCTGCAGTCAACACACAGTTCCCGGGTGTTGATCCTAACCCTATCCTACCATCCTATCATCTTCTTCTCCATCTATTTAAAATTCCTCTGTTGAGATGACCACCCCATCGGGTTGTTCCATGACTCTCCCAAGAGTCATCTACCATGACATATTCCACTTTGATTTTTCTCTCCATCCCCGACCCTCGGTAGGTCTAACACTAACAAACTCACCTGGGCCCTCCAGAGCTCGTCCTGTTCATGGGCCACCCGCCAGTGTGTGTCGCCCATCATGGCGACCAACAGGTTGATCATAAGCAGTGTGGCGATGATGGCGAAGGCAAAGTAGACAATGCTGTACATGAAGGGCAAGTCGACATCATAGTTGGCGGGCCCATCGATGATGGTGAGGAAAAGCTCAAAGGTGCTGAACAACGCCATGGGATAGTCATAGAATTCCCCCAGAGAGGATGGGTCCTCTGTCTGGAAAATGATATAGAACGCTGCTCCGCCCAGGAAGAGGGCATGGAGATCAGGAAACAGGGAGTTATCACAATAAGCCTGGGCCTGGTCAGTATTCATTCTACCTCCAATATATATCTCCATACAATTACACACACGCACATGCATGCATGCTTGCTCAATTGCTCAGTCATGTCCAACTCTTTGCAACCCCATGGACTGTAGCCCACCAGGCTCCTGTGCTCATGGAATTTCCCAGGCAAGAATACTGGAGTGGGTTGCCATTTCCTACTCCAGAGGCTCTTTCCCACCCAGGGATCGAACCCAGGTCTCCTACATTGGCAGGTGGATTCTTTACCACCTGGGAAGCCCGCATACATGCACACACACACACACACACACACAAATGTAGATGTGTAAATTATACATATTATATAAGTCACATTTTCCTTGTGTACTTGGCTAACGCTGAGATATCCTATGACCAAGTTTATCACTCTGGATAATGGCAATACTCAGAATTTAGCTAACATCTATCATCTATCTATCTATCACAGATATACATATCTACACTAGATTACATAGTATATGTCACCTAACTGGTTTTTACATTTTAGAGCCAAATATTTAAGAGGCACATTGTTACAAGAATGCATGAAATCTCCAACAACTTTAAAGAACTGAGCACACAAAAAGTCTAAAAGAAAAGAACCTAAAAAAAAATCTCAGTGTTCTCTAGATAATCATCCATTATTCTGAGATTTTCCTGAGTGTTCTTGGACCCTTGCAAAAAATGCGATGTGTGGACTACTGGATGGTGTTAGGTATCCTGGAAACTTATTACAGCATCAGAACCTCTGAAAGCCTCATCCCTGTGTGGGGAATGGAAATCTAAATAAGGTGACCTCAAGAGCAGACCTAGGGTCTATGACAAAGCATCGTTTTGCAGCAGCAAAGAACAGATGCTTTGGGAGATCAGTAGAAAATGACTCTGCTACATCCCCTCATTCTGCATACATATAGATGAGGGTGGGGAAGAAGAGAACATGAGGAATCCTCCAAACAGAAAGACTAAGTTTTACCCTCTCAGAGTTCCCACCTTGGTGTAGTTTTTCGGTCTACTGTTTCCTGAGAATCCCCATTAAGCAAGGGAATGCCGAAGACAGGAATGGCATCCTTTGTACTAAGAGCCTGGGGTTAGAGTCCTCACATGTCATCCTGTACATCCACCTGCCTTCCAGAGGTTCAGCCGCAGACATGAACTGGATTAGCGGCACCAGTTTTTGCCCTTCCTTCCTTCCTTCCTCTCTCCGCCTTTCCCTAAGAACTTTCTTCTCCTTGTTCCCTTGTGCTCTCCCTCCCTCTGCTCTGTCTCATCTACCCTGTTCTGGATGTTTCCTCTCCTCCTTTCCCTGGAACCTTTCCCCATACTATGTCTTGGGCCATGACTGGGTCACCACTGGCCATTTTGCTTCCAGCCTCTCTTCACAACTGTTCTGTTTTCCTTTCTCATTCTTCAAACCCTCCAAACCCCTCTTTTGTACCTCCTTTTCCAAATTGCTTTCTTTTCTTTAAACTTTGACTACATAAATGAAAAAAAATAGGACACTTTATGTGTTATTGAATGCTTTTCATTTCTTCTTCTGAAGTGTAAACATAGAAGAATTAAATACCAACTGTTTTCCTATGATATCTTTCACAACTGGCCCGTCTTTCCTGTTTCATATCCGTCTCTCTTCAAAGTCCTCTCTCTATCTCTCCTTTAAAGATGCTTCAGGGCAGTTAGTCAACACAAACATGATTGACCCAGAACTTTAGAGCACATGAGTACATGCTCTAGGCCAGCCTGAGTGACCCAGATCCTAAGCATATGAGCATGTTTTTTGATTCACTTTCCACTAGGAAGAAAAAAAAAAAAAGCAAAAGGGAGTGCAAATGAGAAATAAGTGAGAGGAAGAGTGAGAGAGAACCTTCTGGAGAACTGAATGCCACACTCTGGAGGAGGAGAAAGTGACGTTCTCACCTGAGGCGAATCCCACGATAACCACAGCCATCAGCCAGCAGAAACGCAACAGGTCTCCAAAAATCATCTACAGAGAACAGAGAGGGGAGGGAGGGTGGGGGACCATATCTCCATCTGCCTCTCAGCAGCTACTGCTGCTAGAGCGGAAGTCACCAGAGTTCCACCAGATCCAGTAGGAGCCTCATTTTCTTGTTGTTGTTGTTGCTCCCACTCCCTCCCTTGGTCTGGGAAAAGTCTGATGTCTGAAAGCAGGAGAAACTGGAGAAAGAACTGACCTTCTGGATCATGATGGTGAAGGGGCCCAGCATCTGGAATCCTCGTGCAAAGTACATGACGCTGCACCAGCCCAGCACCAGGGCGAAGGACATGGGTACCACCTCCCCGCTGGTGTTGGTGAGCCGCATTACCATGGTCACCAGCACCAGGAAGGAATAGGTGATGCTGGGGGGAGAGAGGGGAGGGGACTAATGAAAGGAGGGGCTGGGAATATTCTAGGTCCCTTCTAGCATGGTGCTGACGTGCACAGAACCCACCGCTCAGGCTCAGTCTTCACAACCACCTAAACACACACACAGTCACATCCACGAACCCTGGAGGCGAGGGTCCCAGAGAGGGATAGGGAGACCTGAAACATTTCCGGCAAGGGAAGGCAAGGACCGGAAGGAAGAACACTCACGTGATGACGTGGAATGGCCCCCCGAGGACAGTCTGTCCAAAATAGCGGGAGAAACCGACCCTGAAGATGTCTGGGATCTGGAAAAAGGCCGGGGGGAAGAAAATGTAGACTTCAGTTCAGTAAATCACAGCAACATCTTTTTTAATCCATTTCCCAGAGTAATGAAGATAAAAGCAAAAATAAACAAGTGGGACCTACTTAAACTCAAAAACTTTGCACAGAAAAGGAAACAAAAAACAAAAAGACAATCCATAGATTGGAAGGAAATATTTGCAGATGGTAAGGAATTAGTCTTGAAAATTTACGAATAGCTTATGACACTTAGTAGCATCAAAACAAACAACCCACTCAAAAAATGCGCAGAAGACCTAAATAGACATTTCTCTAAAGAGGACAATAGGCATGTGAAAAGATGTTCAACATAACTAACTATTAGAAAAATGCAAATCAAAACTACAATGAGATATCATCTCACACTGATCAGAATGGTTATCATCAAAAAATCCACAAACAATAAATGCTGGAGAGGGTATGGAGAGAAGGGAACCCTCCTGCACTGTTGGTCGGAAAAAATGGAACTACCATATGACCCTGCAATCCCACTCTTGGGCATATATCCAGAGAACAATAGGATCTGAAGGGATACATGTACCTCAGTGTTCATTGCAGCACTGTTTACAATGGCCAAGACATGGAAACAACCTAAATGTCTGTCAACAGAGGAATGGATAAAGAAGATGTGGTGTGTATATATATATATACATACACACACACAATGGAATATTACTCAGCCATTAAAAAGAATGAAACGAGGCCATTTGTAGCAACATGGATGGACCTAGAGAGTGTCATTCTGAGTGAAGTGAGTCAGATGGAGAAGGAGAACTATCATATGACATCCTTTATATGTGGAATCAAAAAAGAAATGATACAAATGAACTTACTTGCAAAACAGAAAGAGACTCACAGACTCAGAAAACGAACTCATGGTCACGGCGGGGAGGGGTGGTTGGGGACTTCAGGAAGGTCGTGTACACATTGCTGTGTTTAGAGTGGATAACCAATGGGAATCTACTGGACAGCACAGGGAACTCTGTTCAAGGTTATGTGCCAGCCTGGAGGGGAGGGGAGTTTGGAGAAGACTGGATGCATGTCTATGTATGGCCGAGTCCCTTCGCTGTTCACCTGAAACTACCACAACATGGTTAATCGGCCATAACCCAATACAAAATGTTTTTGGTGTTAAAAAAAAAAAGATAAAAGACTTCAGTTCAGTCTGAGGGCTCAGCTGCACCTCACCTCTAGGAATAGGATGATCGCTGACCCAAGGACTGTCATCAGCTCCCCCACCAGCCGGATTTTATCCTGCTGAGTCACGTAGGCCTCCTGTGGTGAGACATTCAGGATCAGAAGTGGTTTCTGATGGACTGAGAGGCAAATCTTTTTGAGTAAGTGGTCTAAAGTAACTCAACTCTATCCAAGATGAATAAGAGCTCCCCTTACCACCACCATTACCACCATCACCACCCACCCCAGCACTGTATTTGTCATTGCAGCTCAGTCTGTGACCAGGGCGTGAGTCTAAGTAAACCAAGATGCAATACACTGGGTTGGCCAAAAATACATTCGGGTTTTCCCATACCATCTTATGGAAAATCTGAATGAACTTTCTGGCCAACCCAATACAATATATATGTTCCATATATTAATAACTTGAGTTGGCATCACTTCTTATGCTGTTGAGTTGTAACTTACGATGATGTGTGTACTGAGGGGCGGAGGTCACATTTCAGCGCATCAAGTTAAGAAAGTTAAACCAACAGGAAGAGTTATTAGTGGCTTGGGCTGGTTTCAGCTATGCTGAAAGGCCAGCTTTTCCAATCTCGCTGTTGTCCCCAGCAGGTAGAATATAAACACACCACAGAACTCAGGTTCTGGGATTGACCTAGAACATGCTAGCTCCAGTGAGACCTTGAATTAGTCACTAAAACTCCCTGAGCTTGGGGTGTCTCATCTGTAAAATAGAGACTATAAATGGTTACCTCCTAGGGTTATTGTGAAGACCGAATCAGATGATATTTGGACGTATTATAAGCCACAGAGCACTATAGATATATTTGTGCTTTGTGCTAAGTCGCTTGAGTCGTGTCTGACTCTTTGTGACCCCATGGACTGTAGCCCGCCAGTCTCCTCTGTCCATGGATTCTCCAGGCAAGAATACTGGAGTGGGTTGCCATGTCCTCCTCCAGGGGATCTTAGGGATCAAACATGTGTCTCTTATATCTCCTGTGTTGACCGGCAGGTTCTTTACCACTAGCGCCACCTGGGAAGCCCCATAGATGAATTCATTGTGGTTTTATTATGATTTGGCAATATAGAAAAGGGCTAGAGACACTCTATGGTTTTCAGTTCTAAGGAAGGACTCTGTCTTATCCTGGATGGTAGGTGTCAAAGGTATAGGCCTAAGGTCAACATGAATAAACACCATCCTCCTCTGCACACCTTGCTTCACAGTTAAAAGCTTGCAGTGTTACCCAGATGCAGCAATCAAATTCTACAATAATGCCCCTTAACTTTTTTGAAGTTATGATCACATCTGAGAATATCATGAAGACCACAGGCCCTCTTTCCGGAAAACTGTTCACGTATATATAACTCCCAGATGAAATTATACAAATAATTTCAACACATGCGAGTACCCCTTAGACTTTTGGGAACTCTGTTCTCCAAGGTCATGTCTTTGAATTGTGCATCCAAGACAGGACTTGAGAGTCCTGGGGGATGATCTCCACTGAAAAGGATGGGATCCCTCATGAGGCATGAGAATCACCAATCATCTCTGTTCTACTGATAAACGGAACATCTGTCGGCTACTTCAGTAGTGTACTCACTGGTCCGGTGAGAGGCATAGCTTTTGAAACAGGAAGAGATGCTATGTAGTAGGAGGTGCTCATGGCTTCCCTGGTGGCTCAGTCAGTAAAGAATCTGCCTGCAATGCAGGAGACCTGGGTTCAATCCTTGGGTCAGGAAACTCCCTGGAGAAGGAAATGGCAACCCACTCCAGTACTCTTGCTTGGAGAATTCCATGGACAGATGAGCCTGGAGAGCTACAGTCAATGGGGGTCACAAGAATCAGACACAACTTAGCAACTACATCACCACTTCAGGAGATGCTCTAGGGCATAAAGAAGGCACCCATCAAGTATCCTATGGCCTCTAGGAGGGTGTGTGTCAGCTCAGAAGAAGCCAAGGATATAGTCTTTAGGGAAGAATAGAACCAGAGTTACTAAGAGATGGTAGAAATGTTTCAGATAAATTATATGGGACCAGGGAAGAGCAGGAAAGAAATTGGGACTATGTACCTTTAGGAAACAACGTTCTCTAACTATCTGTGACTAGACTTCAGTTCTTTTGCTGTTGATGTTCCCTAAAGAACTGATGTCCCGCCAACTTTTCTGATGTTTACTCCTCTTGAGAAACTGGCCAGTATTATTTCATCATATAGTGAGCGCTTTCCCTTTTGTTTTGCCTCCGTGGAAGCTCAGATGTCTTTTTTTTTTTTTTTTTTTAATCTCCAGCTCTAGCAACTGTCTTTGAATACCCTCTCCTCCATCCAAAGATTCAGATCATAGATCTTGTTCTTTTTCTTTATGTTAATGTTCCTGTTGCATCTGTCTTTCACTGTAAAACAGGCCAACTCGTTTTGAGAATCAGGTAGTAGGATAAATAATAAGTTTGTTAATTGTAGGGACAAAATAACACTAGATATAGAAATAGAATAATGGCATCTGTGTCATATGTGTCTATACACAATTTTTAAGAAAACTTTGGACCTTGGTTGCATAAAAGTGAAAGTGAAGTCACTCATTCATGTCTGACTCTTTGCAACCCTATAGACTGTAGCCCACCAGGCTCCTCTGTCCATGGGAATTTCCAGGCAAGAATACTGGAGTGGGTTGCCATATCCTTCTCCAGGGGATCTTCCCAACCCAGGCATCGAACTTGGGTCTCCCGCATTGCGGGCAGACTCTTTATCATCTGAGCCACCAGGGAATCCAGGACCTTGGCTGCAGATGGCTGGAAAATTGCCGCCAACTTTTTCTTTGTCTCTTCTAAGAAGAGGAGGATTTGGCCAGGAGCTTTGCGGGGATTAGAGCGCCCCTAGAGGACAGCAGGAGAATGGTATCAGCTCTCTTCCTCAGGGGATGAAAAGGTAAAAACCCAACTAATGAAGAATACTGGGGACAGTCTTGTTTACCACATATTCCTCCTGGGTCTGCCCTTCACGAGCACCACTTTGCTTGTTCAACAGATTCCTTTCCAAGCAGGAGTTCCCTTGCTCGAGTTCCCTTGCTCAAGTTCACTAGTAACAGAGGCGTCCAGAGATGCCAAGCTTTGGCCTCTGTTCCACTTGGTTTGGGGCTTCCCTGGTGGCTCACCAGTAAAGAATTCACCTGCAATACAGGAGACCTGGGAAATGTGGGTTTGATCCCTTGGTTGGGAAGATCCTCTGGAGGAGGAAATGGTAACGCACTCCAGTATTCTTGCCTGGAAAAATCCCATGGACAGAGGAGCCTGGTGGGCTACAGTCCATGTGGTTGCAAGAGTCGGACACGACTTAGCAACTGGACACACACACACACACACTTGGTGTCTGATTGTCCTAAAGTAGCTGTCTCCACCTCTCTGTCCCCACAGGTCTTTCCTTTAAAGCAGGCTGTAGGGCACCACACTCTCCTGCAAGCCCCCTTCCTTGCTGCTCTCCAAGACCACCACACAGACCCTTTCACAGGGTTGTTCTGTTTGTGTGTTTTTTTTTTTAATAAAACTGCTCTCTCTAGAAAACAAAGGGTAACATGCATGTGTGGAAGTTGCAATGAAAAGAATAGCAGTTCGTACAACTCAGTAGCAAAAAACCCAAACAATCCAATTAAAAGCTGGGCAGAGCACCTGAACAGACTTTTTTCCAGAGAAGACATCCAAAGGGCTGGCATTTGTATGCCAAAGGTACAGAAAAGGTACTCAGCATCGCTAATCATCAGGGAAATGCAAATCAAAGCCACAGTGAAATATCACCTCAGATCGACTACGATGGCCATTATCAAAAAGACAAGAAATCACAATTGTTGACAAGGATGCAGAGAAGAAGGAATCCTTGCACACTTATTGTATACTATGTAAATTTGTGCAGCCACTGTAGAAAACAGAAGAAAGGCCCCTCAAAAAGTTAAAATGGAATTACTACATGATCCAGCTTCTAGGCAGATATCCAAAGGAACTGCATCATAAAGCAATTATCCTCCAATTAAAAATAAATAAAAAATAAACAAAGGAAACGAAAACAGGATCTGGAAGAGATATCTGGACTCCTGTGTAAATTGCAGTGTTAGTCACAGTAGCAAAGCTCTAGGAACAACCTAAGTGTCCATCAAGCAATAATGGATAAAGATGTGATATACATATCTCACACACACACACACACACACACACACACACACACACACACACGGGCTTCCCAGGTGGTGCGAGTGGTAAAGAACCCACCGGCCAACGCAGGAGACATGAGAGATGTGGGTTTGATTCCTGGTTTGGGAAGATCCCCTGGAGTAGGAAATGGCAACCCACTCCAGTATTCCTGCCTGGAGAATCCCATGGACAGAGGAACCTGGCGGTCTACAGTCCATAAGATCACAAAGAGTCCAACACGACTGAAGTGACTTAGCATGCATGCACACACACACATACATATGTATGCATACAGGTATGCAGAGTACATCATGAGAAACGCTGGGGTGGAGTAAGCACAAGCTGGAATCAAGATTGCCGGGAGAAATATCAGTAACCTCAGATATGCAGATGACACCGCCTTTATGGCAGAAAGTGAAGAGGAACTAAAGAGCCTCTTGATGAAAGTGAAAGAAGAGAGTGAAAAAGTTGGCTTAAAGCTCAACATTCAGAAAACTAAGATCATGGCATCCGGTCCCATCACTTCATGGCAGATAGATGGGGAAACAGTGGAAATAGTGGCTGACTTTATTTTTGTGGGCTCCAAAATCACTGCAGATGGTGACTGCAGCCATGAAATTAAAAGACACTTACTCCTTGGAAGGAAAGTTATGACTAACCTAGACAGCATATTAAAAAGCAGAGACATTACTTTGCCAACAAAGGTCCGTCTAGTCAAGGCTATGGTTTTTCCAGTGGTCATGTATGGATGTGAGAGTTGGACTATAAAAAAAGCTGAGCACAGAAGAATTGATGCTTTTGAACTGTGGTGTTGGAGAAGACTCTTGAGAGTCTCTTGGACTGCAAGGAGATCCAACCAGTCCATCCTAAAGGAGATCAGTCCTGGGTGTTCATTGGAAGAACTGACGTTGAAGCTGAAACTCCAATACTTTGGCCACCTGATGCGAAGAGCTGACTCATTGGAAAAGACCCTGATGCTGGGAAAGATTGAGGGCAGGAGGAGAAGGGGACGACAGAGGATGAGATGGCTGAATGGCATCACCGACTCGATGGACATGGGTTTGGGTGAACTCCGGGAGTTGGTGATGGACAGGGAGGCCTGGCGTGCTGTGGTTCACAGAGTTGCAAAGAGTTGGACACGACTGAGCAACTGAACTGAACTGAACTGACATACAGGTACACATGTATATGTGTGTGCATATATACACAAACACACCAGAATATTATTCACCTATGAGGAAAGAGGAAATCTTGTCATTCTCAACAGTATGGATGACTTGACAACATTACGCTAAGTGAAAGAAGCCCATCAGATTAATACAAATACTGCATGGTATCACTTACATGTGGAATAAAAACAAGAGGCAAACTCCTAGAAAAAAAGAGTAGAAAAGTGGTTGCCAAGGGCTGGGGGCACAGACAAAATAAGGAGAGATTGGTAATAGGGTACAAAATTTCAGCTATAAGGGGAATAAGGTCTGATGGTAAAACAAGGTGACTATAGCTAATTACACTGCATTATACCACTGAAATTTGCTAGGAGAGCAGAACTTAATTATTCTCACCAAAATAAATAAATATGTGAGTTGATAAATGTGTTAATAGATGAAAGGAGTCCTTTCACAATGTATATGTATATCAAATCCCTGCGATGAACACTTTAAATACCTTAAAATATCAATTGTCAATTATATCTCAGTAAAGCTGAAAAATAATGATAGTGAACTTTTAAACCATTTTCCTTTTTTTTGATTTCGAGAGGAATTCTAGTATTTCACACTCATGTGTAATGTTGGCTCTTGTTTGGAAGAGATACTCTTTTTCAAAGTGGAGAAGGATTTTAGTGTTTTAAAAATGGACAGGGGCACTGAATTATAACAAATGACTTTCTGAGGTCTGTTAGACTAATAATCAGAATCCCCTTTTCATCAACCACCATTGCACTTCTAGAATTAAGCCCTAAACTCAAAGTGGTAACAAGTTTTTCTTTGAATTTTTTAGAATTTTACTCTTTGGGGATTGCATTCAAGATTTCCTGTCTACAAGGAAAGACCCATCCGCAGCTCTCTAGATTTGTGGTTCTTATGAAAAGGTTTGGGGACCAAGGTTATGTTTAGCAAAGTGAATTAACTATAAATTCACTTTGCTAAAGTCCTGTTCATTTTGCCTCCCAAATTCTCTCAAATGCTCCGCTGGCTCTCAATCCGTAGCGCCACTGCCTTAAAGCAAACCCATGGCACTCTGTACCCACTGCCCCCTCATTCAACCCACTCCTTACCTCGTTTTTGCACTGAACTTCTCAAATGCATATATCACGACCTGGTTTCTCTGCTTAATACCTTTCCTAGCTCCAGCATGTCTTTGGAATAAAAATGAGGGGGGAGATTGGAGTGATGAGTATTCTCTAAATCTTTATCATCGTAGAAATTCAATAGCTAATGTCTAAATTTAGTTAATGAATACAAATAGAAGTGTATTATTCAGTGGTACAGAGGTAACAACAGGGACCAAGGGCCTAAAGAGGTAAAAACTGGTTGCCTCCAAGAAGTAAGGCATGAGTGAGGTGGGCAGGCCAGTGCGCTGCTGGTCTTCATTATACTTGCCATTGGATTTTTTAAGTCATGGGCATGTATTCGTTACTTAGAAGTGCTCACTGTGAAACAGGAATGAAAAATATTCAGACTACCAAGCATGATGCCCAGAACCCCTTGCTGGGGTTGCACATGTGTTCTTTTAGTCAGAACTGTGCTTTGCGAGATAAGAAGGAAAACTAAGGGACTTCCCTGCAGGCCTAGTGGTTGAGATTCTGCACTTCCATTGCAGGAGGCACGGGTTCAAACCCTGGTCTGGGAGTCAAGATCCCACATGCCATCTGGTGAGGCCAAAAAAGAGGAAAAAAGTCTTATATTTTATTCTTCTTTTTCCCTCTATTTTTAAAATATAAGCCATTTCAGCACAATGGCTTTGCTGGTCCAGTTCCTGTCCCCATACTATGTGTCAGCTCCAGCCATGTTGATTACTGGGGTCCTCAACTGGTAAGACAGGTCTCCGTATGAACTGTGCCCTATTCTCAGAATGCCTTCCTCCACCGGCGTTTTTAGGTTCACCGTTAACCTCAAGACCCAGGTCACAGCATTCCTCCTGGGCCTCCTTCCCCGCCCCTCTGCCCAGATCAGCTGTCTCCCTGCAGGAACATGGGGCAGTCTCTGGTCACAGCCCTTCCCCAGCACACTGCAGTCATCTGGACATTTTCTGTCACACCAGGAATCTTAGAGCTCCCTTAAAGCAGGGACTTCTAACTCCTTCTTTTTATCTGCAATGCACACACAGCAGACGCTGTATTCACAAGGAAGGAAGGAGAGAAGGGGTCAGGTAAACAGACAGGTGCTTGCTGAGCATGATCTAAGAGCTGGAGGGAGGCAGAGGGGAACCAGGAAGCGAGAGCAGGGAGGTGAATGGAGAAAGGATGATGACGAACTGGGCTTGCCTGGAATTTCCAGATTCCTAGCTCAAGGTCACCTAAACAGGCTTAGTTAATAATGCACTGAGAAAATACTCCCCCCAGCTCCTTTAAAAAATAAGTGTCTTTCAACAATGACTAGAGTTCTTAACCTCTTTATATGGCTTAGAATTTCAGGAGTTGTCAACGGCCAGAGCCCCTTGGAGGCTGACCGGCCTTACTTTGTTAAGAATCGGCTTACAGAGAGTGTCTCGCTCACCAGCTGGTTGAGCTCATTGTCTTGAAGGAAATGCCCAGAGAAGGGCGGGCCTAGCAGGGCCCAGGTACCACTGTGGGGAAGGGTGGGGAGCAAGTGCAACAATCAGGAGGGGGAAGGCACCAGAAACAGGGGTCAGACCCCATCCGAGACCCTCTCCTTCTCCCTGAGATTCTTGCAGAGGAATGAAGCTCCCAGAAAGAGATCTGGTTGGTCATCATTCATGCATTCATTCCTCTCATCCTCTAAACTGTGCGGGGGTTCCTAACCAGGTTGCGCATCAGAATCAGCTGGGAGGGTGGTACTTGTGATTTAGTGGATGAGACTCAATACTCCCAATGCAAGGGGTCCAGGTTCGATCCCTGGTTGGGGAACTAAGCAACTGCAACCAGGCACACATGCTGCAACTACTAAGCCCGCAAGCTCTAGCGTCTGCTCACTGCAAAACTAGAAAAGCCCGAGTGCCACAACAAAGACTCATTGCAGCCAAAATATATACATACACACATATACACACACATACACATACACACAGTCACACATAGACACATACCTACATACACATACATATACATTCACACTCAAACACATACATACATATACATGTACACACATAACACACACACATACACACATACATACAAGAATTGGCTGGGAATCTTTGTCACAGCACGTATGCCTGGGCCAACCCTGGAGGCTCTAATTTGGTGCAAGAACCAAGCATCATTTTTTTTTTAAGATGGAAATATTTCTACTACAGATCCCCATGTGAGAACCACTGGACCAAAAAGGGAGGAAGATTCCATGGTTCCCTTATAAGCCTACCTTCCAGGGGCTTATTTCATGTCCTAGTCTCTGTGTTTCCTCAAGATTAACCCAGCAGATGTCTTCTCTCTATGGAGGCATCCTTATCCATTCCCACAGAAGAAGGACTTACCCTAGCCACCAAAAGTTTAATCACATAAAAACTGGGGCCTATGTTGATCAACAACAAGCTGAAGAATTGATGCTTTTGAACTGTGGTTCTGGAGAAGACTCTTGAGAGTCCCTTGGACTACAAGGAGATCAAACCAGTCGATCCTAAAGGAAATCAGTCCTGAGTATTCATTGGAAGGACTGATGTTGAATCTCCAATACTTTGGCCACCTGATGTGAAGAATTGACTCATTTGAAAAGACCCTGATGCTGGGAAAGATTGAAGGCAAGAGGAGAAGGGGACAACAGAGGATGAGATGATTGGATGGCATCACTGACTCAATGAACATGAGTTTGAGCAAGCTCTGGGAGTTGGTGACCGACAGGGAAGCCTGGTATGCTGCAATCCATGACGTTGCAAAGAATCAGACACGACTGAGTGACTGAATTGAACTGAACTGAACTGATGATCAACTCTAGAGCATAGGCAGTAGCTCAGTGGCTAGAGATCAGAGGCAGTTAGACGTCTGACTAACTCCCTACTCCTGCACTCCAGCACCTCTTATCTTGCTGGGGAAATATCAGGTGTGCCCAATACAGGTGAGTGTGGCAGGCGCTGGCTACCTATCGAAGCCTGGAAACAGGAGTTCCTCAAGCAGTGGGTCCCTCAGGAAGAAGCCTGGAATCCAGCATATTCCTCTGGAGGGAGAAATGACCTGGCTTTGTATTAAAGTTGAAGCTTCTGAAGTCAAGCAGACCAGAAGCCCAACCAGCGCTGCCCTTACTAGCTGATCATCAAAGTAATTAACCTCTCTCAACCTCAGATTCACCATCTTTAAAATGGTTATAAGAATTTCATTTACTTATGAGGGTATCTATGAGGATCACCCAGTATAAAACCTTAGCATCCAAAATGCAGTCCACAGAATCACAACACCAGCCTCACCCAGCAGCGAGTCAGAAACGCAGAAACTCAGGGCCCACATCAGCTTTCCTCTCTGAATCTGCCCTTTCACAAGATCTCAGAAGCACCGGCAAATGCATGGCAAGTGCTCAAAGCCAGCGTCCAATAGATGCTATTTTTACCTCCCAGGTTCTCTGCTTCTCCCATCTCTGTCTTCTCTTTAATTTTCTGTGCTTGTTCCAAAGAGACTTGGGTAGGACCCCCAAGTAAAGCAGTGTTGAGCTGGCGTATAGCTGGGTTTCAAGTAACTATGGCACTTTGAATAGAGGAGTTTGGGAGGAATTGTGACATGTAGGAAAAGTGGTCTCACTGACCATGACAGGTAGAGGATAGTTTTAGATAAAAGGAACCCACGAGTCACTCCTGCCACGTCCTCTCCCTGACTACCTACATCCCATCCATTGTATAGTAGTGATGATTCTATCTTTGATAAGTGCCCTGATGCCAACCCTTTCTCTCAGTGTCCCCTTCACATCTTGAGGCCAATCCACCACTATTCTCTTTCTTCACTGAACTGTAATAGCCTCTTAGCTGGTCCCCCACATCTTTCCTCGCCCCCTCAAACCTGTTCGCCACCCTACAAACAGAAACATTGTTCTGAAACAAAAGTATTATCAAGTGTCTCCCCTGTTTAAAATCTTGAGCCTCCCATTAACTTTAGGATAAAGAGTAAAATCCTTGGGACGGCCAGCAAGGTCCTACATGATTTGGGAAAGCTCTGCCTGGACAACCTAATCTGGAGGCTCCTGCCCCAGCTCCCTCTATTCTAGCCAGTTTTCTTTCAGTTCCTAGACATTCACAAGGCTCTTCCTGCCTCAGGGCCTTTATATATGCATTGTCTCTGTTTAGAACTCACTTTCCACTTTGAATTCATCAGTGCATGCATGCTCAGTTGTGTCTGACTCTTTGTGACTCCATGGACGGTAGCCTGCCAGGCTCCTCTGTCCATGGAAATTTCCAGGCAAGAATACTTTAGTGGGTTGCCATTTTCTCCTTCAAAGAATCTCTCAGCATCCTGTCTTCTGATCATAAGAAAAACTCATGTGAATTGTAACAATCACAGTTTGCAATGAAATATCTATTCATTTAATTAATGTCAATCAGTCTGCAAATGCCAAAAGGCAGAGGTGAAGTGTGTTTTGCTCAGACCATGTTGAGTTTCCAATACCTACAATAAAGCTTGGGGCACCCTTAGGCTCTCAGTAGTGGTTTGTTTAATGAGTGAAGTAACAAAGTGATTTGGAGCAAAGGGCATTGGAGAGATCAAGGAAAATCATCAAAACACAGAAAGGAAATCTGATGATGGGAGATCAATGCCCTCTTGCTGAACAGCAAATCAGGGGTCTAAACAATCAGAGTGATTGATTTCACCTTAGAAAGCTTAGCAGATATCAATCCAAGCTGAGTATGAGAATCAGTCAAGGAATTTCTTTAAAATACCATTGCTAGGGGCCACCATTTCAGACATTCTGATGCCTCAGGTATGGGGCAGCTTAGGGATCCGTAATTTTTTTTTTTTTTTTTTACCAGATTTCCATGTTTCTAATGTGTCGGTGTTGTTTAGTCACTAAGCTGTGTCTGACTTTTTGCAACCCCATGGACTGTAGCCCACCAGGCTCCTCTGTCCATGGGATTTCCTAGGCAAGAATACTGGAGTGAGTTGCCATTTCCTTCTCCAGGGGATCATCCCAACCCAGGGATCAAACCTGCATCTCCTACATTAGCAGGCAGTTTCTTTAGCACCGAACCACCAAGGAAGCCCTAATAAGTAGTCTTGGTTAAAAAACTACTGATCCAGCAAGAGATAGGATCTGCTCAAGTCAAACAGCTATTTGGTTTTAGAGTTAGGACTTAAATCTAAGCCACCTAATCCCAGACTTAGAACTTTCTGCTCACTTGGCAGTCTAGGAGAACTAGGATTATAATACACTTTGTTCTGCCTAAACCAGGTAAGCATTGGATGAAGACAGGAAATTAACTCTTATTAATTAAGAAAGTTCTTGGGAAGTCCAGGAATAGCATAAATTTTATGGCTGAGCAATGAGGCATCCTAGAGTGAAGACATTTCTTAAAATATCTCCAAAATTCCACCCTTTCCTATGACTGCTTTTGCCTAGTTTATGCCACCTTGTACAAATAAAGGAGTATTTTCTTTCCTTTCCAGTGTTTTGAGATGGTGCTCTGGGCTACTGTCGTGGAGTCCAGTGACTTTTCTAGATCCCATGAGACCCACAGAGAAAATTCTACAGTGACTGAGAGCTCTGTGTGTCCAGATTTATTAATAGAATTGGATATAAATGTACTCATTTATCTAAGACAAAGCTCTGTAAGCTAATTAATATGGCAACAACTGCATTAATCAAGTCAAGACCCTATGTTCGTACATTTTCATATTTCTAAGACTCTTAAGTAATAGAAATATAGAAAAAAAGAATTCTATATTATTCAATAAAAGTGGTGCATCATGAAAGCAGAATCTTTCAAGTCATGGTAATAAGTTTGGGAGCCCCTGATCTAATCCCAATTGACTTCCTACTAAGAGGAACACATGGGCCCCATCAACTCAGGACCAAGGCTCAAGGGCTCATGCCGAAAAACACAGACCTTTGCTGATGCTCTTCCCTATTCAAGCTGCTCACAGCTGCTTTCTTAAGCCCCACCTCCCCCAACCAAGAAAAGAATATTTGAAAGTCATGAGTCTTCTGTTTGGGCTAAAGTGGATTTTATCAAAGTGAATAAAAGGGTAAAAATGCTGAAGGGGGAAAAGAAAGGAATAAGAGAGAAAATGGAAAGAAAGTTAGAGCATTTAGCTATAATTATGTTTCATCTAGTCCTGAGGCAAGGGGAAGTATCTGCTAATAATTTAGACTATCTAGACTATCTGGGTCAAAGGAACATTATGTTCACAGGGACATAATTAGTCCTGCCCCAGAGATAAAGAGACACAGTGGTAAGAAGAAGGTAAGAAAGAAGAAGGAGCCTTGGTGGTAACCAGTTGCTCAGCATCACCCAGCTCTTTGGCTAGAAGGCTATCTACATTCTAGATCTGCATTCTAGATCCAGAAAATCCCCCCCGGTCAGTCTGAAACAAAGGAAGGCTGGGAAAGAATGCATCTGAGGAATCAGAGTCAGGAACACTGGAAATGTTCTGCCACCCCCATGTTTATCCATTTCCTTCATTGTTATCGCTCGCCCATCTCAGTTGGCCATCCCTTCCATGTCCTTATTTCCTCGTGTATGGTCTCCACATGAGGGACAACCTTCATGTCCCATTTGAGATGCAGGGAACCCAGCTTCCCCCGGATGCACCTATGCCCACCTTGAACAAGGCAGCCCCACCACACTCAGCCTTGTGTTCTGCAGGCAGCAGACCCTGCTTTGTGAGAGTCAGAGGCTCTGGACACATGGGCGCACTGTAGATTCACCAAGAGGCAATTCTAAAGCTTGGAGTGACTTGACCTACTTCAGCATTTAATAAGGCTCTTTGCCCTGTCCTTTCTTGGAGTATCCACTGCCTTTGAGCTAACTCGACTCAGGTTATTTGTTCCTTAACTCCTCCAAACTGCCCCTCTCCAAGTCCAGGTTAAGCTATACCTCTAGCTGACCCATTTGGCATTGGGCATAAATCTCCAGCCACTGAGCTCTTGCCTGGCAGAATTGTTCCTCCTGTGTCTTTTGCTTTCTGTACACATGCCTGCATTCCCATTTAGGTATTTTCAGGTCACTAGGACAAGAATTTTGGTTACCTATTAAATAACCCAGTGCTGAATGTACATGCCTAGAAGCACTCATGAGAGCCTGCTCGTTCTGACACACCAAGGAGTCTGCTCCTTTCAACAGCAGACTCGGACATCTACTCCACATCTCCTCTCAGCCATCCTCACCCCAGGTCTCTGAAGGTGACTCACAGAATAGCAAGCTCACCAGAGTAAAAGGGACCCCAGAGACTATTTCCTTCCAACTGCTACCTACTCCAGGCATCCTCTGCAGCACATTTGACAGGTGGTCAGAGAGCTGATACATCACTTTCAATGCGCTCATATTGACTGTGTTCTGAAGAGAATGCAGGTCAGAAGAATGTCTGTGTTACCCTAACAGACTACAGGCAGACTCAGAAAATGGACCTGAAGCACATTCTTCCTCCCTTTAGAACAACAAGGCTTCTGTTGAAGGTCACAGTTACAAAGGTCTAGTCTACAGACCTTTGTGAGTAACAAGAGATTTTACAAAGGTACAGGTAAACTAAGCATTCTTTCAAAGTTCACAGGAAACCATCACTCCCTGGACAAGTCCACTTGTCTTCATTAAGCCCCAGCTTTGGTCCCCTTAACTCCTGCATAATTTCTGTCCAGGTGATCAGGAGCCTGCCCCTGCCAGAGTCAAGGGAGTGGCATATTTCCTGGGAAGCGTGGCTCGGGTTTCCAGTGCCATCACCCCATGCTCTCAGCCCCTCTTATCCCCTCTAAGGGTCACCTGGAGCAGCTTCTGCTGGAATATGGTGATGTCTCGGGAATCCGTGCGGTTGCCACTACGGGCCTTGAGAGGGCGATGGATGCAGCACATGGTGAAGCAGATCATGTAGAGCACATACAAGGCTCCCAGGATGCAGAAGTAAGGCCGCCCGTACTTCCTCCACTTGAAGTTCACCAACTGCTTCACTGGGGTCAGCTCCAGAATCTGACGAGCCTGCCATAGAAGCAGAGGGCAGCAGGGGATGACCAACTCAGTGGGTTGCAGCCCCAGATTCCCCACAGGGTCCCAGACAGGCAGTATTATGATCAGCATAAGTATCATTCATTCAGTTCATCTTTTCATTCATTTCTTTTACAGACAACTAGTCAGTTTCTACTGTATGCAGTGCCTCATGATAGTGCTGCAGATAAACCATGGCAGAAGTAAATACCAGGATCTCTGAGCTCCTCAGAGGCTCTGAAGGATGAGACATAGATGGCTGAGATAGTTGAGCGAATGGAGAGTTAGGCAAGTAACTTTTATAAAGTAGCAGCAATTGCCAAGGCAGGAAGGGGTGACAAGACGTTGGCACATGAGGGGGATATGGCAGACTCTTTTGCAGGGTGCAGAGATTATTCTGTATGAAGCGGCTGAGGGCCAGATCATGGTACCTCATGAATGTCAAGCTAAGAAGTTGGACTTTGTTTACTGAATGCAATGGAAAACAATTGGGAGGTTCAAGCAAGCAGGTGGTCAGATTTGCTCTATAAGTATTATGGACATGAGAGGAGCAACAGAGGGCTCGGAAAGTGGGGTGTGGCCATAATCTAAGCTAGGTGGGTTAATGCTCAGATCTTAGTAGCCAATGAAACATTAAAGATGCTCCTGAAAGAGGATGATGGATGGAATGACGCATCTAAGAAAGTAGGAAAAGGCAACGTCAGAGCTTAGCTGGGGGGATTACCCACTAGCAGAAAAAGTACCTTTTCCCATCGAGCCTAGAGAGTAGGAGACAGACAGGGGGGCAGTTACTGGACCTGCTGGGCAGAACAAGGCAGGAAGTTGAAGAAGCTCCAGCCAGAGAGCCTCTATTTTCATCATAATGAACAAATCTTTGTTGCCCGATAGAACTGAAGGTGAAGGCTGGGCTTCCAATCCCTAAGAAATCCTGCTCTGAAGAAGTTCATACCAACCAGCCACTTTGTTCATCAGATCCTCTGATAAACCAGATCCTCTGTTCTTTAGTACCAGCAATCATCTAAGTTTTGTGGCTCTAGAGGGTTCCTAGGAAATTGTCGGGTGGCAGATAAACAATAAGAACTGTATTTTGCCACCATCTTGGAGGTTCCAGAAAGCATCAGTATTTTCTTCTCTTTATAAATCTTCAACAAACTTTCCTTTCCCTCATATCACCCAATCCAACACTGTCTGAATGACCCATGCATTTTTCCCTCTCTGGAAAGCTCTCTTTTTCCTCATCTGCCTGGTGATTCCCAATTCCTCCTAGAAACCTCAGCTCAAGCACATCTCCTGTGACATCTCTTCTGGTCCATCCAAGCCAACATAAACCAACTTCCATTCTGTTGCACCATTATGTACCATTGCACCATTATGTACCATTCATAGTACAGACCCCAATGATTGTTTATCTTGAATGCTATTGCAGTTACTGAGAACAGAGATGGGAAATCGACAAAGTTGTCTGAAAGGAACTGTTTTTTAATTTATTTCTGTATTCCCAGTTCCTGGTACAGTGTCTGGGACCCAGCAAGAAGCACAATATGCTGAACAAATAAGTGATAGGAAGCAACATCTATCTGGAGAACTCCTCATATGCAGTGTTAGTATGAGAAAGACAAGCAGAAGGGACCAGAGCTAAGCAGAGTGAGCAGAGTTAGGGAAGGGGTATTGATCATCATTTTCTCCCAAAGTCCCAGGAGTCTATCTTCACCCCCATCTATTACAAGGAAGCCTCTGGAGCCAAGGATCTTGGCAAACAGACAGGCTCTGCACAGACATCTGACAGCCCCTAATCCTCCATGGTGTCCATACCTCTCGTTTCTTGGAGGAGACCACAAGCTCTAGAAAGGACACGTCTTCTCCCCAGGAATCAATCTCCGTGAGGTCGTAGAGAGTGGAGGTCAGTGGCCCGCATGTCCACTGGATGTACTTCCGCTTCTGCATCAGGTGTTGGAACATCTGGGCGGACACAGGGGTGGGACAGGGGTCAGCGTGTAAGGAGCAGGTCAAGGGCAACAGCACGGTTGCTTACTCCTTGGATCTGATGGACAGCTGGGAACTGACAAGCCTCTGTTGACCTGAACCTTTTAATTTGGAGCTGTCTTTCCTTCCCACAAATGCTATAAAGATCTGAAAGGAGAGAATAGGCGAGGGGAGTGGAACTTTGGGTTACCATAGCAGATATTCTCAGGTAAGATTCTGTAATCCCCCCGAGTCAGAAATTCCTGAGGTTGAGGATTTTAGTGATGAGATGGAGGTAAGGGACCACTACCCTTTTGGGGAGTTTGGGAAAAAGGATCAGGAGAAGGGCCCCTGTGGGGTTGGTGGAGGCTCCCTCACCACAGTGTTGCCCTCCACTCCGGCCAGCTTGAAGGGGGTGAGGCCCTGGTGATTGAGCATGAGGTCCAGGGACTGCAGGTGGTCCCCTCGCCTGTCATAGGACAGCAGCAGGTTGTACATCTGGCAGGCAAAGGTTTTGTTGGGCTGGAGGACGAGGATGTGCAACACTGTGTTTCCTGGGAGAGGACATGGGGTGTCACGTGACCCCTGGGACCAGCGTCCCTGCTGTTCCCCAGGACCCACTCCCCCTGTGGGCCTGAGGGTGGTCCCAGCCCCTCCCCTGCCACCCCCAGCCTCCCAGCGCCCCCTCCAGCCCAGCTCTTACCCAGGGAGTCCTGGGCCCGGATGTCAGCGCCGTGCTCAATGAGCAGCCTCACGATCTCCTCGCTGCCCATGCAGGCGGCAAAGGACAGAGGGTGCTCCCCTGGGGAGGCAGAGGCCGGGCGTGAGGTGCAGGCGGGGAGGGGCAGTGTCTCCGAGTGACCGCCTCTCCCTCCCTGTGTCTGCTCTGGGCCTGGGTACGCTTGTCCGCAGGACCAGAGGCGGGGAGGTTGGAGGGGGCCCTGGGTGGGGGTGGAGGCTGGGCTCTGGCCTTCGGCCCTATGAGGGCGGACCCCTCCCAGCTTCCCCAGGCACGGAGCCTCCTCAGCCCGCCCGCCTTTGACGGGTACCCCCCTCCTCGTCCTCCCAGCCCGGGTCCTGGCTCTCACCAAAGTAGATGAGGTTGTGAGGGCTGAGGCGGAAGGCGGAGCCGACAGCCCTCGCAGAGACGCTGGCCCCGCGGGCGAGCAGGGCTTTCACCAGATTCACATTCCGGTTCATGACAGCTATGTGCAGTGCCGTCTGACCTGGACAAGAGAGCCCTCCATCAGGGGGTCTGTTCCCAGCTCTCTCGGAGACACAGCATCCCCCCTGGCTTCTAGGAGATCCCTGACATCCTTGCATGGATTTCCTCCCTTGGCTCAGCAGAGTGGTGTGAGACTGAGCCCCAGATGTCCCTCAGGCAGTTCACTTAGCTGTCCCTGCCTCTTGACTACTGGGGATGGCATGTAAGGGTAATCACTCTAGTGCGGCTATGAAAGAGAGAGAGTTCTGTTCTTCACGGAACGTGAAAGGAGTTGAAGGGAAATAACAAATGGCTAAAGAGGTCACAGACACTCACAGCCAAGACCAGGACCTCTGCCTTCCTCCCACACTCCTGAACACCCATCACTCCTTCCCCAACCTACCCTCAGAGGCTCATTGTAAGAGATGACTTCAGACTCTCCCCTACTTGGGTCCACCTTGAAAAACCGTGGAGGTGCCTCACCTACAAATGGCTCACAGATGGCGGGCTCCTTGACCAGCTCCGGGGCAGCCTCCATCAGCACCATGGCGGCCTCCAGGTTGTCATAGAGGGCAGCCACGTGCAGTGCCGTCTCCCCGACGGCCCCTGGAGCGGAGAAGACAGGGGCATCAACATTTCCCAGAGACACACTCCACCGCCCCTCAGCAGAAACCCTCAGAGTGCCGAGGCTTCTGCCCCATCTCTATCACACCGAACTCTGATCCCACCTCGTTGCCGGAAGTCATAGTTTCGGTCCAGCAGAAGTTTCTTCAGGACACACAGGTCATTGTCCTTGGCTGCCCGAAGCAAAGGAGACTCTCGAATCCTGGCAGAGGATGAACAGGAGTCAGGCAGAGACAGAACGGCAGAGAGGCCAAGAGCAGAGAGAAAGAGAGACCGTGTCCGCCTGGACAGACAGCAGCCACATGGAATGCGCGGTGACGCGTTGCAGCATTGTCTCCTGGACTCTAGCTTGGGGTCAGATGGGGGTCAGGGTCCCCGTGGGATGGCATCACTACCTCTTCCCACCGGTGGTGGGGGGACTCCTGGCTCAGCTGACTAAGGGGCAGAATGCCTGAGGGAGGAGGGCCCAGGGGAGGGAATGGGTGGTTCTGGTGGGCCCGGCCAAGTCAACCTAGCTGAGTATATGTTTCAGGAACTTGGGGATTGGGAGCAGGTGGAGGAGAGGGAATTTTTGCCGGGTTTCATCCCTGCTCCCAGGCCTGCTGAACCGGCTCTCTTTAGCCGAGAGGAGCCGGAGAGACCGGGATGGGGCTGAGAGACAGGCCAGCTATTAGGACTGGGAGATTTGTGAGCTGCTGGAGTTCTGACTCCCCGGGGGCTGTCCAGATGCACATTCTTGCTGCGGGGAGGGAGAGTTCTGAGATGGACTACGAAGGACCCATCCCACCCTAAGGGTCACCCTTAGACTCAAGAGTCTGAATGCGCTGTCGCGGCCAAGCGAGAGCATGGCTGTGAGCTTCTCTGAGTGTGTGCATCTCGGAGTGGGCGGGAGGAGCCCCACAGAGATACTCCTCCTGTGGTACCTCTGCAGGTTAATCTTTGTCTCTCCCCAGCCTGGACGAGCCAGACAAGAGATAATGCCGAAGCCGGTTCCTGCTGGGCAAGTATGTGTTGGCTCTGAAGGTGGACACACAGATGGCAGGTTGAGGGTCAGGAGGGGAGAGGTGAAAGGCCGGTAAACAGACTGATGGCGAGCGGTTCCGTGATGACCCCTAGCCCCCCAGTTCCTCTCTTCCAATGGTCCCCCCAAGCCAGGGGAAAGAAGCTTTTTATCTGAAGAAGAAGCTTTGGATCTCAAGATAGGGCTTAGGTCCGCCCCTCAGTGAAGCTCTCTCCAGAGAGAACCGGTGGAGTGGGGACCAGCCTACTGTCCATCTCACCCAGACCCTCTGTGTGAGCGCACTCAGCTCAGGGCAACCAGGGCCAGGACTGCAGAGTCCAGAGGCTCTCTGCATGCAGCCTCCATGCTCCGGCCTGGTGAAGCCACTGCCCATGAGTCCAGCCCTGGCTGCCCGCTCAGATCCGCTAACGGCAGCTCTCTGATGGGAGAAAAGTCCCCCGAACACCCCGAGGGAGAAGCCTGCCTTCAGGATGAGTCCCTGCCCCCATTAGTCTTCCGGGGTCTGGACTTTGGGGCTGACCACAAAATGCTCTGCCCCTCAGGGTCACCAGTCCCACCTGAACTGTCCCGGGGACAGGCTCAAGCCTCACTGTCTGCTCTGGATCTAGCACATCCTGCACACAGGAGACTCGGGAAATGCAGATGGGCTCTAGGAGTCCCCACTGGGACCCCCCAGGGTCGCCTGGTTTCCACGGTCAGCTGGTCAGTTCCAGGTGTTGCACAAACCAGAGCTGTCCCCTGTTGCCAGGTCATCAATTTCATTCTCATTAACAGTAACTCCTCACTCTTTCTTCACCCAATGAGTGTCCTAAAATCCACAGGATCTTAACCCTTCCCCAGCACCCCATTCCCCAACAGCCTGCACCCACCCTGCCCCACTGACCCCCACCATACATGCTGGCTTCTCCTGTCTGGTATCTTTGGGTTCCCAGCCCACCCCCTACCTTCACTAGGCAAGAGCCCAAGCATCACCCTGCCCCAGCTTTCCCGGGGCCCAATGCCACACCCCCCACCTCCACTGCTGACACAGGAGTTGGGCTTCCATAACAGATGCACGGGCCCCTACCAGCACCGGGCTCTGAACTCGGGTGCTCTGGTGGGCAGGGCAGACCGACCCAAGTGGGTGGAGGGCTTGAGGCTCAGGGAAAGGGGGGCAGCCTACTTCTTCTGCTGCAGCATGTACGTCTCGTCCAGATGCTGATCCCAGTCTTGCTGTCCCACCAGCCAAGAGGTCAGCAGTTTCTGGAGTTGGATCGAGAGACCCCTGGCCTTGGACGGAGGCGCTCCCATGTCTTCTCCTTCCAGGCAGTGGCCAGTCGCAGGGTGGTGGTTCAAGGGAGCAGGGCCAGGACTCAGCTGGCAGCTGAAGCAGAGACGAGGAGGAGGGATGGGTCACGAGTGGGTCTGGCGTGGCGCTCTGCGGGCTGTGCACGTGCGCTGAGGGGACTGGGGGCCCTGCCAGGAGAGAGAGACTTTACATGGAGGGGAGGAGCTCTTTCTGGAGAAAGCACCTGGGGCACACAGCCTGCCTCAGAGCCAGGGGGGGAGGGAGCTCGTTCCTATCAGTGAGCTAGGGCGGCTGAGACCGGGCCGGGAGAAGGGTGGGGCCCAGGAATCTGACCTAGGAGCCGGGATAGAGCCCAAAGGTGGGTCCTACAAGCCAGCTGAGCAATTACCTCGGATGCAGGAGAGTAGAGAAGCAAAGCCCTCTGACTCTGCTGTCAGGCAGGTCTGGGTTTGAATCCTGGCTTTCAGACCTTGCAGGTCAGTTAGGTGAAGTTTCTATGCCTCAGTCTTCTCATCTGTAAAATCGGGGTGATACTTACATGCTCTCACAGCAGTATCTGTAAAGCATAATCATAACAGCTCAAGGACAGTCGATTCTTCTTCCACAGAGGGGCTCAAAAGCTCCCAGAACTGCTTGCTCTGCCTAGTACCCCACAGCCCCGCAGCCAGCAGGTCTACTGGCTGCCCCTCCTCCTGGAGAAGCCCAGGGCCTCCTCTTCTGTTCCAGCTCCTCCCTTCCAGGCAGAGGAGACCCCAGCGAGCCCTGCATGTCCACAGAGGCTGGGCAGCAGGGACTGAGTGGCGGTGGAGGAAATTACAGGGCTCCCTCCAGGAGTGAGTCAACAGGAGGAGCACGAGTAAAGATAAGGCAGTGTTAAATTATTTTATGATATAACAGTTTCCATTTTTCTTCCTGATTGTTTTCAAAGAGATATATTCAGATATATCTCCTGAACTGTAGTCATTCAAGAGATCCCCAAGTTCCCTGGGTGCAGGCTGAAGCTTCTCTAGCTCCTCAGTGAGAAGACAGAGCAGAGAGAGATGCATGTGACTCCCCACGGCCAGTGGAAGGCAAAGCTGGAGCTGGCTTGCCAGGTGGAACCTCAGGTCCAAGTCACCCGTCAGACCTCACTGCTTCTTGGGAACCTTCTGCTTATAAAGACGAGAGGTGTGGGTGGAGATAGGCTGGGGACCCTCCGCCTTGGGGGTCTTCCGGTGCAGGGACCCCTCACTTCCTTTGCTGTAGGAAAGAGAGAGTGCTTCTCTAGAGACTGAAGGATAGACAAAACCATCTTTTGAGAAGGATGAGAACTGAAAGGAAAATAAGTAAGGAAAGAAAGAGGAGGTGTCTGAGACAGCAGGAAGCATGGGCTCCCCCAGGGAGGGGGCAGTTGCCATCTGGGAAGGGGGAGGGGTCACCTTGTGGGACATTTTTCTGCTTTGCTGGGGGCTGGGGCAGTGTGGGGCTGTAATGATCTCTGAAGCCTTGAGACTTCCAGTCTAAGGAGATGGAGGGAGCGATAGGGGTGAGGTGGGGGTGTAGATATGCTGATAAGCAAGGCTGCAGAGGAAAGGAGCGCCTGCCCAGGAATACTCAGCCCATAATGCTAGTCCTGGAGGGAATGGGGGTGGGAGGGCCCGGTCAGAGCCGCACAGAGCAGGTGCACAGGCTGGCCACCAAGGGCACGGTCCTTGGGTCCCCGGGAGGGAAGGGGGCCCTCCACCTCGGGGTCTTCCCTTCCCACTTGCACACTCCTTTGTCTGCACTGTTCTATTCAGTGGAGGGGTGGGCAGGACAGGAACAAGCCTCCTGAAGGAGACTAAACTGTCCCCTCATCCCACCTGGTAGGCCGGAGATTTAGAAATGACTTCCTGATCTTTGGGCTTCTCTGGTGGCTCAGCTGGTAAAGAATCTGCCTGAAATGCAGGAGACCTGGGTTCGATCCCTGGGTTAGGAAGATCCCCTGGAGGGGATCCCACTCCAGTATTCTCGCTTGGAGAATTCCATGGACTGTATAGTCCATGGGGTCACAAAGAGTTGGACATAACTGAGTGACTTTCACTTCACTTCCTTATCTTTAGGGAGCTCTCTCCTCTTCTGTTCTCTGGCTTCTCTCCCCAGTCTTTCACACCCTTTGTCAGGTCCTGCATGGCCACCTTCTCCTCCCTTCTCTCATCAGTCTTCATCCTCCAGGAGCTTTCTGCAAACCAGGAGTCCTACAACCTCCCTCCCGCAGGCAGACCCTTCCCTGCATGATGCTGATGCCCCAGGGTCTCGCGAGAGCAGATAAGAGCTGGTCCAGGGCCCCTGATAAAACCTCACTGTTTTATCTCAGAGCCCATTGGCATCAAAGGCACCAGACCTCTTATTCTGATATAATAAGGAGCAAAGTGTGAGTCGCTCAGTTGTGTCCGACTCTTTGCATCCCCATGGACTGTAGCCCACCCAGCTCCTTTGTCCATGGAATTTTCCAGGCTAGACATACTGGAGTGGGTAACCATTCCCTTCTCCAGGGGATCTTTCCAACGCAGGAATCGGACCCAGGTGTCCTGCATTGCAGGCAGATTCTTTACCTTCTGAGTCACCACGGGAGCCCAGAAAGGACAACATGTAAACCTGAATTTCAATATTTAGGTCATACACTCCCACCCTACCTGCCCACAGCCCTGTAGGGAAAGAATTTAAATACTATCTTTAAAAATATGAAGAAGAATTGTCATTGGATGGTGGAATTATTTGTCTTTTTTTCATAATTTTTAAATATATTTTTGTAATAAGAAAAAAAAAACCATGAAGGGATTCCTGGTTTCCTATGAAGATTTATCTCCTAGGCACAGGGCATTGGGCAGGTGTCTGGTGAGGAAATTAGAGTTGTGGTGGTCGGTGCCAGCCAGTGGTCCTTTTGGCTCCAGCTTCTCCCCTAAGATAGGCCCAACCCCAACCATCCACCCCATCCAAACTCACAGGGTTGGAGATGGCTTCTCAGTTAGCCAGGAACCCAGAAGCTCCTCCCTCAAATAGCCAGGAGGAGGTTAGTGATTTTTTTCCATGCAAGCAGCATTTCCTGGACCTGCAGGTCAAGGAGTGCAAGGGAGGGGTGAACAGGGTCACCCGCTTACTGAAGTTTGCTTCTCCCATCGTCAGGTGACCTCCCGTACCACTCCCCAATCACCCTGTCACCGGGCTTGGATCACAGAAGTATACGGGAGGCTGTGTCGGCCGTCCAGGAGAGAGTCTCCCAGTAAGCCCGTCAGCTGGCGTGGGCGGTATCCTTGGGAAGGAGGCTCTGCTGGGCCTGCCGTTGGGCCATCTGCCGAACGGAAGAGCACACGTTTCTGAACACATCTCACCCCTGCATTTGATGGTTCATTCAGGCATGCATATGTGGATGCCAGGAGTGATGTGAGCTCATGGTCCCGGCACCCAGCTGTCAGTCATGGCCTGTATCTGTCTCTGGTTTTCCAGAGCTGGCCTGCATCCCGTCCCCCCAGCCCTCTGCTCCAGGAAGCAGATGTCAGTTAGCCCCAACCTATTACTGCCAACAGGTCTGTGCTCACCAGGGTTACAGGCAGGGTGGGCACTGGGACGTGAAGGCAGGTTTCTTGAGATCCATTACTTGGGATCCTCGCCTCTGCCACGCTGGTTTTTCTATGAAGACTCTCTTCCTCCTGACGTTTAGAGACTGAGTTTGGACACTGAGTCTTTAAGAGCTTTGTCTGAGTACGGGAGGATGTGAAATGAGGCAGGACGCATTCAGTCTGTCAGTACCAGAGGGCAAAGCTAGGATTGAAGGCAGCCCAGGGGAGGACAAGGAAGGAGAAAGCGGTTCCACCTAGGTCCAGAGTACTCTGCTCTCACACCCAAAGCAGGTAGCCACCCCCTCCTCCAGTTAGGTCCTCCCCTGCCCTCATTTTGGATGGACCTGAGTTTCACGCACAGCCCGGGACTTGAAGAGACTCGTTCCGACATGGGTCTGGGCCTCAGTTTATGCAAGTCACTTTCCTTTGAGAAAGGTCGCACAGAAGAGTGGAGTGGGAAAGTGTGATCTTTAGAATCTAAAGAATCGGCAAGAGCCCTGCTCTGCACCTTATTATCTGTGTGACCTTCGGTGGGCAAGTCATTTCTCTGGTGTACCTCGGTTTCCTCATCTATATAATGGGTATGGCGATACCGTGACTTTGAGTCCTGGTTGCCACATGGATCTCATGACATAATGGCCATGAAAGGACTGCACGGACTCTTAGGTCCCTGCCGTGGCCCTCCACTGCTGAGGTCCTCTGCGGTCTCCTCGGAGCCTCTATTGTCCCCTGCGGACTACTCTCCATGCTCCTGCCTGCCAATGGAACTCTCCGGGGAGCTGGGATGAGGGTCGAGCCCACGGCTGTGATGTCACAGAGCTCATGACGTCAGAGGTCCTCTGGAAGGGAAGGGAGAAAACGGTGCTGGGAAGGGGGAAGGTCTGGGACAACGGACAGGGGAGGGAGGAGGGGGGGCCAGCTGGGCACTGGGACAAGGGCAGGCCCATGAGTTCCTTGGGCTCCCAGCTCTGCAGGGCAGCATTCCTGGGTGCCCTCCTGCTGCTGCTGCAAGTCAAGGGGGTGAAGACCCAGAGAGGGAGCTCAGGCCTAGATGAGAGGAGTCAGAAAGAGAAGACACCCTCTACAGGTAGGGGAAGAAGGAGAAGGATGCCTGGAGCCGGGGATCAGACCTCTGTGGAGCCAGATCACTGGTCAGGCCGGAGGGGAAAGCTGAGCTAGGCTTGGATTACGGGCGATCGTCCCGGGCCCTACCGTACTGCTGCAGTGCGAGTGCCCTGTAAAGGGTCTAGAGCCACCGTTCCTGGCCAGAGCCATGTTCAGGGCATGCCGGGGCCAGCTGATGTGCATGGGGCCCTGTGGAGATGGAAAGAGGGTCTTTAAAGTTCATCCTCCTCTCAGATGGCCCCTCACTCCCCAAATGAGGTAACACTTTGGGGGAGGCAGTATGAGTTGGCAGTGGGATGTGTGTGTCCTTGAGTGGGGACTATGGCTGCATATAGACCAGAAGAGACCACACCCCCACCCCCCCGCCAGGAGCATCACCTCTGTGGTCAAGGACAAGGGTGCACGCCGATGTTCCTCAACTCCTTCTCATCTCCAGGGCAGTGCAGGGGCAGGGGGAGGGCAGTCAGAACCTCTCCTTTCATGCCGTTTCCTTGCCCCATTCCAGACCAAGATCGAGAACAGTTCGAAGAGCACTTCATGGCCTCCTCAGTGGGCGAGACATGGCAGGTGGTGGACATGGCCCAGCAAGAGGACGACAAGACCTCAGAGGTGGCGGCAATTCGTGACCACCTGTTTGACCTCGTCTTCTGCTTTAACCTGGCCAGCATCATGGTTTTTTTATGAGGGACGTTGAGGTGGAGGTGGTGGCCTGGTTCCTGGATGAGGACCTGGACATCTACCTCCGCTTTATGATAGCTTACTGACCCTCTCCCCCTGGGGCTCTAGGGTGCTTCTCCCAAAGGAGACGAACATGTGGCTTTCTGGCTCCCGCCAGCTGCCCTTTCCCTGGGGTCACAGCATCAGAGAGACCCCTTGCTGGCCTGTGGGCCATCCACGGCTACTGCCCACCTGCCTCCCCACGCTCTGAGTGCCATCTCCAAGAGCAGAGACACCAGACCCCTGCCCTTCTCTCCCCTAGCCTCTCCTGGCTCTATTCAACAGACCAGGGAGAGGAGGCAGCAACAATAACAGTAATAACAATCAACTCCTGTAAACAACTGGGGGCAGCTTCATTGTTTCTAACCAGTCTGCTTAGTCGCGCAACCTTTGGCCCACCAACTTTCAGCTCAATGATTGCTTCTTTATCTCACATTCATGGACCTCTGCTTGGTGTTCTCTCATTTTTTCTGACTTCTAGGCACCAGATATAGCAGGAAAGTGTTCTTAAGAGACAGGCAGAAGCCAAGGGCCAGCTTTTATTTTCGGACTGGAAGAGCAGAGGAGGTGTTGCCCTGATTCCAGGGATGGGGCGTACTGAGATCACTTTGGGAGCCGGCCGGGTTACCAGAGTTGGCAGCGGGTGGAGGGGTTCAGGAGGGCCCCCTGGGGACAGCGGAAGTGTCTGGTGAAGGCTGGACTGTCGCTTAGGGGCCCGTGGACTCGAAGGGTAGGAGGGCTGTGAGTGTCCTGAGGATCCTGGGTGCTGGGGTCCCTACACATCACCTGGGGAGAAAAAGAGGTCCACTTGGGGTGAGGAGATCAGCAGGACACAGCAGGCCTGGTGACCAGGTGACGACGAGGGAACAGACAAAGGCATGCAGGGACAGCAGTGCTCCAAGGGCCTCGTGGAGAAGGAAGATATTTGTCATTTGTAGGTCATTTAATCCGGCAGCGGGAATCTGGGGAGGGCGGGGCTGTGTCATCATACCATCTACAAGTGCCCTAGAGGCGAGTCTGTTGTGAGAACCCTGTGGGGGTCTTCCAGTGTCCTGGGGAACTGGGGACAGTGTGTTTTGAGGGAATTCATGGCACTTGGAGGGGGGGTATGTCAGGTGGGGACCCCACCTAGGGGCGGGGTCTCCAAGGAGGAATATGATCAGTGGATAGTCTGTTAAGGCTCTTTTGGAAGGGGTCTGTATTTCTAGAAGAAATGAGAGAAGACAAAAGTTGGTCTCATCTCGAGGAGGAATTTAGGAATGAAGTTTTGTGTGTTTTTTTTTCCCTTTTTTTTGAAGGGAGTGCTAGACTCGGTAGAAGACTTCATAGTAGGATGAAGGATGGTCCCCAGGGTACATGTATGAAAGGGTGACAGTGTGGATTTGCGCAGCAGGGGGTTGGGGACATTGAGGGGAGATGTTTCAGGCAGGAGAGATTCTCTGAGCATTAACGGTAGGGTATTTATCTGATGTGAATTAAGCCCTGGTGGAGATGTCGGCGGCTTACCTGGGCATAGCTTCGGAAGAAGAGTTGCTGGGGGCTGAGGTCTAGGCTGGGCAGGATGGTTTCCCCACGGAACAGTACTAGCCTCTTTTTGTATGCCTGGATATGGGGGTGGGATGGAGAGTTGCCCTTAGGTTCCAGACCCGTAGCTAACTGGAAGTCCAATGCCCTATATACAATATCCAAAACCAGCTCTTGGTCCTTCTTCCCAAGTTCAGCACTGACACACTAATCTGAGCCAGGAGAAGACATCCTTGCTGTAAGATCTATGGATATCCTCGAAAAGAGGGCTTGTGGAGTGGGGGGGTGGGGGGTGGAGTCCTCAAGTTGCCAGCTGTTCAGTAGGGATGTGAAGGGCAGAAAGCTTTGCCATGTTTGCATGAGGGATGGTGGAAGGAAACGCTGGTGACAGGCTGTCTATTCTGCTGGTAAAACTAGATCCCAGCCCTTGGGATGTGTTACCTTCATTGTGATGGCCAGTGCCCCGGTGTCTGCAGCATCCTCCAGAAGTGTGCGGGAGACATCGAAGGAGGTTCCCTTGGGTGACGGAAAGGCAGCGTAGAGGCGTTCCAGGCACAGCAGGGCCTTCTGCAGGGCATGGATGTCACAGGCAGGGCAGCCCCCAGGAAGTACTGTTGAAAACGGGGCAAGCGGGGGAAACTGTGAGGCATGATGCTGGGGTGAAGGTGTGGGGCTTCTGCAAACCTCGCTGGCTCCTGGGAGAGCTACAAAAGCTCCAGGACACGCCCACCTGGAGCCCTGGCACAGCCTCCCTGCCTCCTCATCTGGGCTGACTTTGGGGACCTCACCCACCTTCCCGATGGCCCCACCTGCCAGTGGCCCGCTGCTACTCACAGAGCTGATCAAAGATATGCAACAGCTCACGGGCCATAATGCTGCCAGCGGCGCCAAAGTTCACGGCTCTAGGGAGACAAGGGCTCGTCTGACCCTCAGAATCCTTCCAAGGTTTGGTCCCAGTTCTCCAACCACAAGTCCTGTCCATCATTCATCATAACACTGGTCCATGACTCTTAGGAGACTTCCTGCCCACCTCAGAGAATGGCCCATACCTGGGGTAGCCAGGGTGGAAAAACGGGGGTTGGAGGAGTCCAGCTGGGAAGACCATCACATGGTCAGGTATTGAATAGTAAGCTTTGAGGCCCCAGGGGGGCACCTGCCACCTGTGGGAAGAGCACACCTGAACTTCAGCTCCATCATTTACCCGCAGTCCTTCCTGAAGATGTCACTGCTGCTGCTCCCCTGAGCCTCTGGGTTTCCTTCCTGGGAATTATGGACAGCTGTCTCTGGGATGCGGTGTCCGTGTCTCCCTGGCTCTCATACCTGTGCTTGGAGAAAGGCTGCAAAAACCCTTGGATGACTCGGGCTCGGCGGGAGCGGATGCAACTCAGGAAGGTCTGGAGGAAGCTGGGTCCAAGTTGTATCTAGGAGGAGGCGGGACATGACTCAAATACTTGGAGACAAATGTAGACACATACTGATACACCCTGATGTGGTTGTCTGAACCAGACAGATAAGCCCTGACACAGAGCCATACCCACAACAGTGGAAAGTTAGCGCCAGGACACCACCGTGTGTTACTACTGTAAACCAGCTTCACACATACCAGCACACACACACACACACTCAAGCAAGTCACACAAATGCATGGGTGCAAGTGTGCACACACACTCACCATGAGCTGAAAAAGTTCTATTCTTCTGCTGGCAAAACCTACAGTGTGGCTGTGCGTGCTAAGTCGCTTCAGTCGTGTCTGACTCTTTGTGACCCGACAGACTATATAGCCCACCAAGCTCCTCTGTCCGTGCGATTCTCCAGGCAAGAATACTGGAGTGGGTTGCCATGCCCTCCTCCAGGGAGGAACTCACCCAGGCATTGAACCCGTTTCTCTTATGTCTCCTGTACTGGTAGGAAGGTTCTTTCCCACTGAGCCATCAGGGAAGCCCCATCGTGTGGCTGCTCGCCCATCAAGCCCAGTCAGCACCAGGGCAGGAAAGGGGTGGGTTAGGGTCAACAGGGAAAATGACTGTCTGCTACTCAGATAGTGCAGGAGATGAGGAAGCAGAGGATTAGAAAGGACCGGGCAAGGGCAGAGACTCACGTCGTCATATTCCTGTCTGGCCAGGTCTGGCTTCAGGGCCCATTCTGAGGGCCCCATCTTCACCTGCAGTTGGGTAAGCTGGGAAGAGACGTGAAGGTACAGGACTCTAGTGACCTCGGGTCTATCACAAGGACTTTCTCCTGTTCACTGCCCTGTCCCCTCCTCTGGTGGTGTCACCAGGATGTCCGTGCAGCACGTTGGTGGCTACACTTGCCTCGTGCCCTGAGCACCCTCCACCAGTCACTGTGCTTTCTTGATCCCGCACTCAGCTGACACCCACTACACAGCCCCATGCTGTCTCTTTCTCCTGGCCTTACCTTGTCCTGGGCCTCTGCCCGGGTCGCTCCATCCATCCAGGGAACCATATGAAGGTGAGTGGTGAAGGTATCCTTGATGGTAGTGAATAATTCCATGGCCTGCAGGCAGGAGGGCGCAGGCAGAAGAAAACAGGGTCAGGATCAGTCTTAGTCCTGGGTCCTGCCTGCCAGCCCTCCAGGAAGAGCCTCAGCCCTGAGGAGCTGCCAGGAGGAGGAAGACCTGAGAAAGAGGAAGTGGTATCTGCTAGGTAAGCAAAAACTCAGGGCACAGAGAGCTGTGGAGATGGAAAGGCGGTACCAAGCACAGAACAGGAAGGTGGGGACAGGTGCCTCCTAAGAACTGACAGGGGAGCCAGTTCCTTTCTGTGGGGGGACCTCAGCCGGTGGGGGAGACACTGTCCTTTTGGCTAGGCAATCCATTCAGAAAGCTGGGAGAGGAGGAGGACCACCATCCCCTTCTCTGCTCTCAAGAGATCTCCTCACGTCATCTTTCTGAAGGCCTGCATTTCCTCTCCCCATCTTCCTGGGTTTGTCCGCTTCCCAACAAGCTAAAGCCATCCCAGCCGTGCACCCTGACTGTGGAGTTATCACTTTCTCCGCCATCTACCGTCCTGTGTATTTCTTTTCTTGATGGAGGAAAATAGATGACAGCATCGGCAACCCGAGTTCAAACCTTGACTCCACTATTTGGGGTAGCTGTGTGCTCTTAGGCACATTACTTAACCCCTCTGTGATACTAGGAGTTAAAGCAGTTCGTGCAAATCACTTGCAAGAGTACCACGCACATGGTAGCCACTGCAAAGTATTCAGTAGTTACCATGGGTGCTTCTTACAGTGATAGCACGCCATTCTTACATCATTTCACAAGTTGTTCAAAAATCATAGACAGACAAGGAGTAGGCACAGAGGTCACAGAGTTCAGTTTTCTCATTTTATGGTTGAAGAAACACATGAGCAATAAAGCTGGGTGGCTTGTTCAGGTTAGCGTGTGCCGTGCAGACTCTGTGTCTGGGAACTAAACCGTGCTGACTCTAGGGGTGCAGTGTGTCCCTCTCTGGATTCTCTAACTGCCTGGTTCTCTTAACTACGGAAACCATCAAGAAGGGCAAAGTCGAGAAGATGGGTCGGGTGGGAAGGGGTGGGGGGACGTCGTCTGAAGAGGAGCCCTCACATACAGCACTTTGGGTGCTGGGTCTGAAAGTCTCCCGGATGAACAAGGTGGCCAGCGTGGGCTCGAAGCAGGCTTCTGTCTTCTCCACGCACATCATCCAGCGAGGGTGGACCGGCTGCAGAGACAAGGCTGGAATGAGCGGCTCCTGTCAAAGGTTCTTCCTCATCCACGTTTCCGGGCCAGTCTTGCCTAGACCCTCTCCCCCAGGGGACATGCTCTTTTGTGGACTTCCTTGGTCTGTCTCCCTTTGGTCTATAAACCCTTTTGGTGACACACATGGGGGTTTGCTGCTTAGCACAAAGGGGCTCAGAGCTTCTCCAGCATTAGTCATGAGACTGGGCTGGGCAAACTATCCTTGTTTATTGCCTACTGAATCTGAAAGCAAGGCCTCTGGGAGGCATCCTTCTGGATAACTAAAGGGCCCCTGGGAAGGACAGGATTAGTAGCCAACCTTAGTAGCTCAGACGGTAAAGCATCGGCCTGCAATGCAGGAGACACGGGCTTGACCCCTGGGTCGGGAAAATCCCCTGGAGAAGGAAATGGCAACCCACTCCAGTACTCTTGCCTGGAGAGTTTCATGGAGAGAGGAGCCTGGTAGGTTACAGTCCCTGGGGTTGCAATGAGTCAGACGCGACTGAGCACCTAATGCACACACACAGAGCCAACCCTCTTACTTTGGCAGGTCTGCTCGCCACCTCGTCCCTGCCCACCACGCACCCTCCCACCACATGCATGGCTCAGGGATCCCAGTGAAGATGCCCCTCCTCCCAAGCTTCTTTACCTAAACTAGGAATTGAAGAAGGAAAATTTTCCCTGCCTCCTGCCTTCCTCCCCCACTCTCCAAATGGTAAGACCTTCTCTTATAAAGAAGAAAGTTATCAGAGTGAAATTGAGTTTCAGATACCATATTGCTTGGTAGGAGAAGAGGAAAAAAGAAAAGACTAAACACATACAATTCAGAGAGCTAAGGAAATTTCTGCCAAATCAGGGAAAAGAATATAGGATGAGGGGCTTCCCTGGTGGTCCAGTGATTAAGAATCTCTGCCTTGCAATGCAGGGGACAGAGACATGGGTTCAATTCCTGGTTGGGGAACTAAAAGCCCACATGCCACAGAGCAATGAAGTCACACTGCAACTACTGAGCCCATGTGCTCTGGAGCCCACACCGTAACTAGAGAGTCCAAGTGCCACAACTAGAGATCTCGCATGATGCAATGAAGATCCTGTGTGCTGCAACTAAGACCTGAAACAGTCAAATAAATGAAACAAAATAAATATTTTTTTAAAAAAGAATCTAGGATGAGATGATGGACTTCTTCAAAGGTGGAGAAACAGACAGATAAAAACTCAGAGAGGACTTTGGCCATCAGGGTGGCTTTAAACAGCAGGATGGAAAGAATAAGACTTAGGAAAAACCTATTAACATGCTAATTTGGGTTGAGTGGGATGAAGTCACAAGACTTCATTCCTGTTACTTCTTTACCCCCACCCCCACCCCCTCGGGGCCTCCTGGCAGGAAAGTTATGTAGGCTGCCACCATACATTCTGGTCCTAAGGTTGGAGATTGCTTATGGGGCTTCCCACAGAAGAGGAAAGAGAAAGGAAGGCCAATACTGTTGTTGTTGAAGACACTCCCGAGTCTGGCTATTAGAATGGTTATCTTTTTGGAGGTTGCTCCAGACCCACTTGCCCACATCTCTGTGTTCCTGTCTGTCCCCTTGCCATGAGGTCTATTAAGGACCTTCTCCTGGTAAGTAGGGACTGAGACACTTTTGATACTGTATTAGCTGATGCTCTGAAACTCACAAACATGAAAAACAAATAGAAAGGCCCCTGGGTCTGACAGCAATGCTGGGGACAGGTGCAGACTCTGCTGGCCAACTTTGGGTTCATCCCCTGCAGCCCCCTGAGGACAAGCTCAGTTCTGAGACTGCTTCTCAGCAGACTGCTGAAGAGGGTGGAGGGCTGCACCCAGGACAGCAGTGAGCACATGAGCCTTGAGCTCAATAATGTGGATCTGCCTGCCCTGTCTGCCCCCCTGGTTCTTGAGTTGTTTCCTGATCCCTTTTGCCGAAACTTGTCCTTAGCAGCTCCATGCTAGGCCCCATAGCCTGGGCCATGGTAGATCCGGACTTGGTTCCTGAAGCCTATGGAGACCACCTCGGACCCCTCATTGCTGTCCCTGTGCCACTCTGTGACTCTTCTGGTCACAACTGTGCTGAGTCGTATGTTCTACATGCAGGAACATAACTTCTAGGATCTATGAATGAATGTTCAATCTCAGGGGTGGAGGTTGACAGGTAATGTATTCATCTGCTGGGCTTTATGAGTATCTGAGTTGTCTCTCAAGACATGAGATGATAGAGTGTACCGTACTAATTGTAGAGAAAGAGGAAAAAAAAAAATCACTGTTAAAATATAAAAGATGGAAGAAATACTTCAAGGTAATGAGGTTCAATAGATCAAGAAACAAACAAAAAAAAAAATGTAGGGGTGGGAGTAGGGAAGAAATGGATTGGGAGTTCAGGATTAGCAGATGCAAACTACTATATAGAGAGTGGATAAACAAGGTCCTACTATATGGCACAGGGAACTATATTTAACATCTTGTGATTAGCCATAATGGAAAAAGATATGAAAAACAATGTTTGTGTATGTATATATATATATAGATAGATAGATAGATATATGTATATGTAGATATATGTATATGTATAGATGTATATATATATATGTGTGTGTGTGTTTATATATATATATATATATACACACATACACACACACACAGAGCTGCTTGAGAGAACAGGGGAAATACTATCCAGAACGTGCTCTACAAATTATATATATATAAAACTAAATTGCTTTGCTGTACAGCAGAAATTAACAAACACTCTAAATCAACTCAATTTGAATAAAATAAATTAAATAAAAGAAAGAAAAATATTTGCAGATATAACCTTTGAACCATGAGTAATAACAAACATGACAGAAATCAAGAAAAACTCCAAGAGTCTGGAGGGAAGTGGATTTCTGTGCAATTTTCAGTAAGGGGAAAGTAGATTTTAGAGATTACAGGTGAGCCAGGAATCCTTAATGCACATTTTGAAACACAATTCTAGAATGAATCATTAAACCAATTATTTTTGAACACTTGGAAAATAATGTGTAACTTCTGGGGCCCCCGGTGGCTTCGTTGGTGACTCAGACAGTAAAGAATCTACCAGCGATGCAGGAGACCCAGGTTCAATCCCTGGATCTGGAAGATTACCTGGAAAAGGAAATGGCAACCCACTTCAGTATTCGGGACACGACTGAGTGGCTAACACTCTGAGGGCCAGTGTAGGATAACTGGCGACGCATAATGTCAAAATTATTTTCAAATGTCATCATTTTTAGGGATAACCAACAAGGACCTCAGGGCTTCCCAGGTGGCTTAGTAGTAAAGAATCTGCCTGGCAATGCAGGAGTCACAGGAGACGTGGATTCAACCCATGGGTTTGATCCTTGTGTTGGGAAGATCCCCTGGAAGAGGAAATGGCAACTCACTCCAGTATCTTTGCCTGGAGAATCCCATGGATAGAGGAGCCTGGCAGGCCACAATCCACAGGGTTGCAAAGAATCGGACACGACTGAGCAACTGAGCAACAAGAGCCTACTGTATAGAACAGGAAACTCTGAACAGTGCTATGTGGCAGCCTGGGAGGAGGGGTTTGAGGGAGAATGGATACATGTATATGTATGGCTGAGTCCCTTCGCTGTTCACCTGAAACTATCACAGCATTGTTAATCAGCTATAGTTCAATGTAAAATAGTTTTTAAAAGCAGTGTGACTATATGAATAAATATATTTATAGCACTAAAAATAAATGTCATCATTTTTAAAGGGTCACTAAATTAGAATAAACAGTAGATCAAGAGTCACAAACTCAAATAGGGGCCGTGAGGTACCATAAATAACAGAAGCAGCCCAACAACAGAACTCCAGGACCGGAAGGAGTGATGGCAAACTCGTATCCAGACCTACTGGCTGCATCCTTCAGCTCCAGTCGTTTGTTGCCCCGGGAGAAGACTAACTCAACACTCACATTGACAACAACAACCAAAAGGGCTGGGACTGTCTTTGTGTGTCATCGCCTAATTTTTGAAAGTCAGCCATTCATTAAAAGTTTGTAAAAATCTTTAGAGTCCAACAAAACACACCCATGAGCCAGATTCATCCTCCAGGATCACGGCAGTTCTCCGTCTGCATAGAGAATTCAGCATTTACTAAATGTGAATTACTATAATAACAACACCCTCGCACTTCAATTACACAAGCTGCATATAGGAGCCTAATGTCTGTTCTGCCTAGCTCACAGAGCTGCTTGGGAGAACAGGGAAATACTACACAGAACGTGCTCTATAAATTTTAAAGTTCTACTCCATTCTGTTGGTGCTATCTTGATTTCAAGATACCATCTGGTAAAACCATAAGTTATGTCCTCATGAAATCGATGGAGAAATCCATGTTAAATAACAGTGTTGTTTGAGTGGATTCTGAGCTGGCTGACCCAGAAGGGAACGTCAGTGATTAATGTCTCCAATTTAGTATGAGCTTCCCTGACTGCCCCAGCGAACATTTTAACATGTCCACACTAAGTATCTCTCTCCCTCTTTCCTTTTTTTATTTTTTCATAATACTTAATACCATCCCCTGGTGGCTAAGATGGTAAAGAATCTGTGTGCAATGCAGGAGACCTGAGTTTGAACCCTGAGTCGGGATGCCTTGGAGAAAGGAATGGCTATCCTGTCTAGTATTCTTGCCTGGAGAATTCCATGGATGGAGGAGCCTGGCGGGCAAGTCTATGGGGTCACAAAGAATGGGACGTGACTGAGCGACTAACACTTTCACTTTTTTTTCAATACCATCCAATATATTTTATTTAGCTTGTGGTCTTTCTGCCTCTGTTAGAATAGAAGCATTTGAGGACAGATTTATTTCTATCTATTTTGTTAATGAAGAATCCAAAGCATCTGGCATATAATGGGGACTCAATTAATATTTGTTGCATAAATGGATTGCTGACTATATTGGTCTTCAATAACCTAAATCAATACTCTTTCCTCTGCAGAATCTTACCAGTAATCTAGATGAAGACTCTAAATAAAACCACAAATGACCCAAGGCAGAAATCACAGACCCCTGAAAAAAGGCTAAAATCCCCTGAGTAAACACAGATGTTGGCGTGAACGTAAATAGTTCACCCTTAACAGGAACAAATGTGAAGTTCTGCTTTTAATTTCCCAAACTCAGCTTCTCAAGTTTAATAAGAGAAAAACTTGGCTTAACAGCCATTTTCACTGACTACATATACCCAAAATTAATAAACAAAATATGGTCAGATGAGACCTGACAGTCCCTCTGAATAAGAGCATTACAAATTGGAATTCATTCAGAAGAACATGGTGAGACATCTGTAATTCACGACCATCAGAGAGAAATATACATTCTGGTCCAATTAAGGCCAAAAGCTCCGTGGTGTCTGTGACTCCACTCTCCCTCTCACACCAAACATTCATTAGGAAACTGCTGCTTACCTACAGAATATGTTCTTTTAAAACATAAAACAGATAAATCCTTCTCCAGGCCCCCATTACATGCAGAGGAAAATCCCAAGACCTTACAGTGACCGACCAGGGCCCGGTATAATCCCCTCCTCCCCTCTCTGATTTCTGCCTCCCCCACTTACCTCCCCCCAACCCACCCCACCCCACCCCACCCCACCCCACCCCACCCCCCATGCTTAGTCGCTTCAGTCGCATCTGACTCTTTGCGACCCCATGGACTGTAACCTCCCAGGTTCCTCTGTCCAGGGGAATTCTTGCCTGGGATTCTCCAGGCAAGAATACTGGAGTGGGTTGCCATGCCCTCCTCCAGGGGATCTTCCTGACCCAGGGATTGAACCCATGTCTTCTGTATTGCAGGCGGATTCTTTACCCAACTGAGCCACCTGGGAATCCCTGATTTCCTCCCTACTCTTACTCTATTTGCTTTCTCTGCTTCAATTGCACTGGTTTCCAGGCTGATTCTCAACCCCTCAGGCAAGCAGGACAGCCTTCCAGCAAGCCCCATCACCTCTTCTCAGCCAGCGCCACCAAGAAGCTCCCCCATACTGCACGAAGCCTCAGCTAGCCTGCCCTTGTCACCATGAGACGACATTCTTTCCTTTCCCAGAAAACCCTTTCTTCTCTCTAGACACTGCTTCCTTACGTCCTACCTCCTGCTCAGCTATCCCACTGACCATTTAAACCCTGATCTCTCCCTCTTGGAAATTCTGAGAGCATCTAAACAAGACCTTTCTTAGAATACAGCTACACCCATTCATTTACTGAGCATACGATTGCTCTTATGTTACAAGGACAGAGATGAATGATTGCAACACAGCTCACATGGACCACTAAGCCAAAAATATTTACTATCTTGATCTTTATAGAAAGAATTTGCCAAAGCATTTTTTGTTACCACCCATTATTTCTCAACCCTGCAATTTGTGGTTAAAAATGTGACCTCACGGGTCAGGCAGACCTGTTTTGGAGTCTATTTCTTCACTTACGAGGTGTTTGGTCTTGGGAAAGTTACTTGTCCTTTTGAGGATCTCAGAGCATTTCTGAGAGTAGTAAATAAAATAAGCACTGCCTGATATAGAGTAACTACTCAACATATTTCAGCTATTATTATTATGCGTCATATTTGGTGCCATTCCAGACCAGGGAAAGGGCTTCACCAAGTCACAGAATTATCCATTGGTAGAGTCTGACTCAGCTTTCAAGTCCAAGGACAATTACACATCTTAAAAGCTTCTCTGGTGGCTCAGTGGTAAAGAATTTGCCTGTTCAATGCAGGTGATATGAATTCCATCCCTAGGTCAGGAAGATCCCTTGGAGAAGGAAATGGCAACCCACTCCAGCATTCTTACATTGGAAATCCCATGGACAGAGGAGACTGGCGGGCTACAGTCCACGGTGTTGCAAAAGAGTCAGACATGACTTAATAACTAAACAACAACAAGTGGGGAGAGATAGGATTATACAATATATGTAAAGGAATATGTGCGTATAAAGGGTGATGACTTTAGAAATTCATAAGCCTTCTAAATTTTTAAATGTGAATGTCACTACTGAGATGGATGAAACTGGAGCCCATTATACAGAGTGAAGTAAGCCAGAAAGAAAAACAACAATACAGTATACTAATGCATATATATGGAATCTGAAAGATGGTAACGATAACCCTATATGCGAGACAGAATAAGAGACGCAGATGCATGGAACAATTTTATGGACTCTGAGGGAGAAGGTGAGGGTGGGACGTTCTGGGAGAATGGCATTGAGACATGTGTATTGTCATATGTGAAACAGAGCACCATTCCATGTTCGATGCATGTGACAAGGGCTCAGGGCCGGGGCAATGGGATGATCCAGAAGGATGAGAGGGGGAGGGAGGTGGGTGGGGGGTTCGGGAAGGGGAACACATGTAAACCCATGGCTGATTCTTGTCAATGTATGGCAAAAACTATTACAATATTGTAAAGTAATTAGTCCCCAACTAAAATAAATAAATTTATAAAAAAAAAAAAAAAAAAAATGTGAATGTCAATGTTGGCATTCTTACACCCTTCAAAAAGTACTACCAGGCCACGGTTCTGGAATTTACACGAAGTTGTTTGTTGCCAGGAATTTTCTAGCAACCCCAACTACGAGGGCTTGGGGCTCTGTCTCATCTGAGTCAAGAGAAAGACTGGGCAGAAGGCTCTTGGGGACTAGCCCACTTGAGGGAATACCCTAGGGATTTTTTTTTTGTTTTGTGTTTTGTGGGGTTTTTTGGTTGGTTTTTTGCAATGATTAAGCACACAGATGCTGAAGCCACAGTTCAAATCCTAGCTCCAACAACCTAGCAGCTATAGCACCTTGAGTGAGATCCTTAATTTTTGGGTCTCAGTTTGCCTACCAACAAAACAGGGACCGACCGCATGGTCTGTTCTCCTCATGGAACTGCTTGAGGATCAAATCAACTCTTACATTTAAAGGGCTTAGAAAAATGCTTAGCACAGTTTAAAGTCTTCTTAGGCAATAACTACATTCCAGTCCCCGTGTTTACAATTTCCTTCTTCAAATTCTATAGATAGTTCAGATTTGCCAAAGCCACAAATTCCTCCAAGGCAGAGAAATGATCCACAAATTACTAAGAAAAGAAACCCAGTGATGAGCAAGACTGCCCTGAAGCTTCACAGAGGCTGGAGGGCATCTAATGTTCTAGATGCTTCCTCTTACATTGGGATGTGTCCACCTAGGATTTCAAAGTTCACAGTCCTGAGTACGGTCAGAGTGGACTTTGGTTAGTGGAGCGCGTTTGGTTCACAGCCCCGTGCTCTGATGTATCAGAATCGGTACCACGAAGCCCATGGTGTGGCTGACAGACCCCGGGGGTGTCAGGGATGAGCTCTTGATGAAGCACATCTGGAACACCAGGACACGGAACACTGGAACCACCTAGACAAGCGAAGGCTCCTGCCCACCACACCGCATCTCACTCTAGTGAACCCTAGGCTGTATGTCCAGCTCCTCAAGTCACAGCGCTCCGGATAACCCGGCAAATAGTCTAGGGGTCATGACAAAGGAAAAGCAGTTCTTGATCAGATAGTACTTTCTATGTAGATTTTAATACTCAGCAAAAGGCCCTGGAGGTAGCCAGACATATGCCCGAGGGTCTGCTCCCTGGTGCCCCAGCTCTCAGTGTAAGCGCTGAGGGCTTCTGCGGAAGGCCCAGATGTTGGGGGACATCTAGTCCCACACCCCTTCCCGAGGGAGCTATGTCCACATGTGTCCCCCCAGAGGGCAGATGCTCCGCTAGCACCCCACCTGGGAGAATTCCTACCCTGCTCTCCTCACCATGGTTGGGCGTCCTGTCAGCTCCCCCACTTTCTGGCTCAGCAATCTGCGTTCCTCTTGGAACTGACTGTCCAGGGCTGGAGAAAGTGTCCTCACCAGCCCAAAGATCATGTGGCTTTGCAGGAAGTCCCTGTGGAGAGAAAAGAGACTGATGATATACCCCCAGGCTCTGGGAAAGCCACCAGAAAACCCTCCCTTTGTATGTGCGTGTGTGTTAGTCTCTCAGTCATGCCCGACTCTTTGCCACCCCATGGATTGCAGCCCACCAGGCTCCTCTGTCCATGGGATTTTCCAAGCAAGGATACTGGAGTGGGTTGCCATTTCCTTCTCCAGGGGATCTTCCCAACCCAGGGATCGAATCTGGGTCTCCTGCACTGCAGGTAGATTCTTTACCATCTGAGCTACAAGGGAAACCTTATTTATAGAGAATAACTACTCGACATGTGAACACGTCAAGAAGAGCTTTTCTTTTTTTCTTTTTTACCCTAATTTAAAAACACTTCATTGTGAAAAAAATTCCAAAATGATTGGCATAGTAACATCAAAGCTCATGGATCACAGATCACTTTAAACATTAAAATAATACTGAAAAAGGGTGAGACATCATGAGAATCACCCAGATGTGACTCAGAGACATGAAGTGAGCAAACATTATTGGAAAAATGGTGCCCCCAGGCTTGCTTGACACAGGGTTGCCACAAACCTTTAATTTGTTAAAACAAACAAACAACAACAACAAAAACAGTATATACAAAGTGAAATACAGCAAAGCAAAATTAAATGAGCTCTGCCTGTAATACGTTATCAACTATAGTCGCCATATTGTATTGCGTTGGCCAGAAGGTTCATTCAGGTTTTTCCATCATTGCTGTTGTTCTGTCGCTCAGCCGTGTCGACCCTTTGTGACCCCATGGTCTGCAGCACACCAGGCTTCCCTGTCCATCACTATCTCCCAGAATTTGCTCAAAGTCATGGCCACTGAATGAATGATGCCATCCAATCATCTCATCCTCTGTTGCCCCCTTCTCCTCCTGCCCTAAATCTTTCCCATTGTATCTTACAGAAAAACCAGAACAAACCTTTTAGCCCACCCAATACACTGGATCTTCAGACTTTGTTCATCTTATAACTGAAAGTTAGCACCCTTTCACCAACCTTTCTCTACTTCTCCGAGCTTTAGTCTTTGGCAACCACTGTTCAAAACTTTTGTCTGTTTTAGGAAGAGTTTTTCTATCCTGGTGGCTCAGATTCACCTGTAATGCAGGAGACCCGGGTTTGATCCCTGGGTCAGGAAGATCCTCTGGAGCGGGAAATGGCTACCCACCCCAGTATTATTGCCTGCAGAATCCCAGGACAGAGGAGCCTGGCGGGCTACGGTCCACGGGGTCACAAAGAGTTAGACATGACTGAGTGACTAACACTAACGCTTGGTGTGGGTTGGCTTGGTGGTGGAGAATGACGGAAGAAAGAACCAGATGGAGAGGGAGTCCTCTCAAGTCACAGTAGGGAGAAGGCTGGACTTCAATTTAACAAAACAGATTCAAGTACTTCCACAACCAAGACACCTCAGCTCCTCTTCAGAGGCATCTTCTAAGATCACCAAAGCTGGGACCCAGGACCTTTCTCTGCCCCACTGGCAACTTTCTCACTGGGTTTGACTTTTCTCTTTACACAGATCGGTTTACACCTGTGTGAATGGTTGTTTGCTTCCCTCTGAAGGAGCTTCTAGATGTTGCTGCAACTGAGTAACTATGAAGAAGGGCTTTGAGCCCAAGGTCCCAGGAGGAAGCCACTGTATCCAAGGGGTGGCCACACAGTCTCAGGGCCAGCAGTGAGCCCCAACACGGAGCCTTACCCTCCCTCTCCCGACCTTCAAGGTCCATCAGGTCCATCAAGACCTTCCTGATCTTTCCCACAAGGGGCCCAGAATCCTCGAATACAGCTGAGGAGCAGCCTTTCCCCAGCTTTCCCTCAGCTGCTGACAAGACACAAATGCCGCAACTGTCCTCTGCTCCATTCAATACATCCTGTGTCTTGCTGGTTACTCGGATCCCTCGTTTCGTCTGTGTTTTCCCTACCTATGCCCTCCAAGCCCCTCTTCCTGTTTCCTCCCTGCCCTCCTAGGCTGTCCATCCCACCCACTCCCTGCCCTCACACAGCCCTAGATTGTTGCCATCTTCCTGCAAGGCCCTTACTAGCCTGCCTCCCCCAGTGTCCTTTGTCTCTGAGACCTCCAGGTCCTCAGACCTTCTTTCCATCACCACCCCTGATGTGAGGCAAACCTGTGCTTCAAGAGATCCTTCTCAAGCAGTTGCGACATGTTTTTCAAATACTCCAGGTCATGGACTGCGACACGATATGAGGGGCTCAGGGACATCGGTGTGAATGTCGCTTGCAAGCAGGACAACCAGTCGATGGCAGGGGCCACTCTCTTAAAGGAGAGAGACAGAGGTTGAGGGGGGACAGGAAAAGAGGGGGGGTTCCCCTCCCTCGGGATAGAAGAGGGAGTGGGAAGGGGGGTGGTTGGGGAAAGGATGGAGTCAGGAAAGTTAGGGGGTGGACTAAGAATTAAGGAAGTGAGGAGAAAGAAGACATGAAGATCAAGAAAGTTTGGGAGCAAAACCCTCATGCCCATCTTGCCCCAGTCCCTGGCTCAAGGCACCTGTAGCTGGTCAATCGTGACCATCTCGAAGACCTTGCCCTGGGTCCGCTGCTGTTCCCCAGGCCTCAGGATCTGGTTCAGCTGTGAGTTAATGAAGATGGAAAAGGAAGCGTGCTGTTGCAGTTTGCTTGGGTCTCCTCCCAGCAAGGTTGCCAGGTGATTCAGGTAATTCAGGTATTCCCGCAGGATCTGCGGGAAAGGCAACCTCAGTCACAGCCACCATCAACCCCTGCCTTTCTTCAGCATCAGAGGTCAGGACCTTGGTCCCTGGCACCATCTTACCTGGGCATAGTTCGGTTCCTGCTTTTGCTTGAGGAGAACGTCAAGCTCTGGCTGGTCTATCTGGACACAAGAGAGGCTGAGAGAAGTGGGGAATGTGGAGGAAGGAGAGGCCAGGGGTGGGGCTATGGAGATGGGCCAGGGCCAGGAAGGGGGACCCAGGAAATGAACTGCAGGGGGCCAAGAGGAGGAGCGGGAGAGCCAGAAAAGAGAGAGACTGGGGCTAAAGGACAAGGGGAAGAGTACAAACATGCAAATGTACAAAGAGGGTATTTCAACCAGTTGGGGGTTCTCAGCGAGAGGCATAATAACCCATGTCCTGTAGGGAACTGTTGCCTGTGCCAGGGCCAGGTCTAAGATAAATGGTGTGAGATGCCCATATTGGGTGCATATAGTCAGGACACAGAAGCAACCTAAACGTCCACCGACAGAGGAATGGATAAAGAAGATGTGGTACATACATACGATGGAATATTACTCAGCCACGAAAAAGGAATGGAATTGGATCATCTGTAGTGATGTAGATGGACCTAGAGTCTGTCATACAGAGTGAAGTAAATCAGAAAGAAAAAAAAATATCATCTATGAACACATATATATGGAATCTAGAAAACTGTTACAGATGAATCTGTTTTCAGGGCAGGAACAGAGACGCAGACATAGAGAACGGACATGTGGATACTGGTGGGGAAGGGGGAAGGGGAGGATGGGACAAATAGAGAGACTGGGACTGACATAAATACACTACCTTACGTAATATAGATAGCTATTGGGCACCTGCTGTATAGCACAGGGAGCTCATCTCGGTGCTCTGTGACGACCTATAGGAGTGGGATGCGGGCCATGGGAGGGAGGCTCAAGGGGGAGGGGATGTATGTATACATTCAGCTGATTCACTTTGTTGTACAGCAGAAATTAACACAACATTGTAAAGCAATGTTAAAAAAAGGTACTGAAAAAAAGAGAGGTGTCATAAAAAAAGAGAGGTGCTGAAAACTCAGTCATCAAGATCAATCATATGTTCATTGAAATTTTTAAAATCTAAATTAATGCTTTAAAAAAAACCCATACAGAATGCAATAGTAAAACTTCGCTCATCATGCATTTCCCCCTAAAATCCACAATGTATTTTTGAGCATTTTTTAAAATCATAGATATCTCCCCAAAAGTCTGCAATAGAGTTTTGATCCATTTTGGGAAGGAAAAAAATTTTTTTTTAATTCACAGTGAACAAAAATGTGATATTTTGTTCATTGTAGGTTTTTGCATTGATTTTGACATTTTAAAATGGAGGCCTGGCGTGCTGTGGTTCATGGGGTCACAAAGAGTTGGACACGACTGAGTGACTGAACTGAACTGACATTTTAAAAAGTATTTATTGAAATACTATTTGATTAGTGAGTTTTTGGTACCCTCTTAAATTCTGCACCCCAGGAAAATAGCCCACTGCCCTCATTGCCTCACCCTAGTTCTGGCACTGGTGTGTCCTTATCTCTGTCCTGAAGATTTTTTCTCCCATGTTTTTGGCTTGTCTTATCTGACTTCAATCCCATACTTCTAACTGGCACTATAAACTTTTCTGCTATCTTGAAAAAAGCTTTCACTTGACTCTTGTCACATTTCATGTCCAAACTTTAAAAAACTAAACGTCATCTATGCGTCTACTTCAACTTCCCTCCCTCCAAACTCCATACAAGCTGAATCCATTTTCATGATTGTTTTGACATTATGTCTAGAAAATCAAACCAGCGAATCCTAAAGGAAATCAACCCTGCTTATTCACTGGAAGGACTAGGGCTGAAGCTGAAGCTCTAATACTTTGGCCACCTGATGGGAAGAGCCGACTCATTGGAAAAGACCCTGATACTGGGAAAGATTGAGGGCAGGAGAAGAAGGGAGCAAGAGAAGATGAGATGGTTGGATGGCATCATCGACTCGATGGACATGAGTTTAAGCAAACTCTGGAAGATGGGGAAGGACAGGGAAGCCTGGTGTGCTGCAGTTCATGAGGTCTCAAAGAGTTGGACAAGACCTAGTGACTGAACAACAGCAACTAGGAGGTTTCCAATGGCGTCTCCTCATTCCTTACTTTTCTGAGCTCAGAAGTCTCTGGAATCAAAGATTACTCTTCCTCCCCTGGAGGAGAACTGGCCTCTCCCCTGCTCTTTGTGACTCAGTGGAACTGGTTTGACTCCCACTTCCTGGCCTTCTTCCTCCTCTCTGGCCCCACCTCATTGGGGTGTCCCTCTTCAAGTCATTTTCTCCACCTGCATTTCCCCCTCAGAGACCATTTAGTCTCAATGTAACAGGAGCCACCCTCCTTCCATTCACACCAAACCTACTCTGTGGGGTCCTTTTCTAATTTCTCCACTTCTTTTATTGATATTCAGTCAGTCACCAGGTCCTCTCCGATCACTATGGACCACCAGTCACCACTAGGGTGAAGTTGTCTACATCCTCACGCCTGGCCCCAATTTCCATTTCTGTCACAATCATCTCTGTTTGGAATCAAGGTTGCTCATCTCGATTCCTCAGCACCTCCAGGTTGACCTCAAAAACCTCTGACTCTATCTGGGCATTATGTAAAACCATCACATTTGAAAGGCCTTCATAGCTCTTTTTTTCTTTTTTTTCCCCCTTTTATGTCAAAAGTTATCACCTTGATCTGATGTTGTAGCCTGGGAATAGTCAGGTTCAACCTCATGTCTTCAGCTTTACTTTTGCCTCCCACCGCACCCCTCCGCACCCCACTCCAACCCCAAATCCTCTGTTCAACAGACCAGCCTCCTCGCCGACCCGCAGAGGGGTCACACTGTTCCTGGCTCCTCCCTAATCTCAGGACTTCCCCACAGCCCTTTTAAGCCCCTTTAGCTTCACTGTCACCTGGGTGAATCAGCCAGGCTTCAGGGCTCAGCCCACGTTCTCCCTTCTGTGCTTCTCCTTAACCATTTCAGATCTTAACTAATTTCCCAAGGCCGCACCAGTTACACTCCTCAGCACACCCTGTAGACCTGAACTTGAGAATACCTCACAAGGATTATCAGTTGTTGTATATTCATGCTGGTGTAATTTTGTGGAATTTTGGAAAGTAGGGGCCAAATATATAGCATCACACTGCCTTCCACGATACCAATGCCTCCAAGGTTTTAATTTGTTAACCCACTCAACAAACACCTGGCATGGGCCTCTAGCTGCCTGGCCCTGTGCCAGGTCCCAAGGACCAGAGATGAATAAAGTGTGAGCCTGTCCTTAAGAGGCTTAGTCTTCAACACAGGGTTCAAGGCTGAGAGCACGTGGAATGGGAAGACAGAGAGGTCCACCTTCATCGCAGGCAGGGGGTCAGTGAAGACATCCTGGAAAGGATAGTCATCAAAACCAAAATGTGAAAAATAGGAATTTTCCAGACTGAGTGTGCAAATTGAGGAGTGGTGTTGCAGGCAAAGGGAACCAGGTATGCAAAGAACCGAGAACTGTCCTTGAAGCTATAAGTGAGCAAACTTGCCTTGGGGCATAAGGAGAAGATAAGGCTGGAGGAGTTTGTAAGAGGGAGACTTGCAAGGCTTCCTTAAGGATTAAGAACTGGATCCTGATGACCCAGTGAGCCATTTAAGGCATTTAAACAGAGACGATAGCATAATTAGCTCTTGGTTTAAAAAGCTCCCTCTGGGGAAACTGAAAAGTAAATAAGAGAGGAGCAGTACAGGCCACAGGGGGAAGGAGCCCAGTGTCCCAGGGGTGATTCAGATAAGCAACAAGGAAGACCAGAAAGACTGTCTTCCCAGAACTGGCCCTGCTGCTCTCTTCCCTAATCCCACCTCAAGTCCCTGGCTCCAACATTAATTAATGTCCCTAAAGATAATGGTGTGGTCCCTCACCTAGAGCCAGACATCCTGGAATGTGAAGTCAGGTAGGCCTTAGAAAGCATCACTACCAACAAAGCTAGTGGAGGTGATAGAAATCCTGCTGAGCTATTTAAAATCCTAAAAGATGAGGCCATTTAAGTGCTGCCCTCAGTATGTCAGCAAGTTTGGAAAACTCAGAAGTGGCCACAGGACTGGAAAAGGTCAGTTTTCATTCCAATCCCAAAGAAGGGCAATGTCAAAGAATGTTCAAACTACTGCACAATTGTGCTTATTTCACATGATAGCTAGGTAATTCTTAAAATTCTTCAAGCTAGGCTTGAACAGTACGAGAACCCAGAACTTCCAGATGTACAATCTGGATTTAGAAAAGGCAGAGAAATCAGACATCAAATTGCAAACATTCATTGGGTCATAGAGAAAGCAAGAGAATTCCAGAAAAACATCTACTTCTGCTTCATTGACTATGGTAAAGTCTTTGATGGTGTGGATCACAATAAACTGTGGAAAATTCTCAGAGATGGGAATATCAGACCACCTAACCTGTCTCCTGAGAAACCTGTATGCAAGTCAAGAAGCAACAGTTAGAACCTTACATGGAACGACTGACTGGTTCAAAATTGGGAAAGGAATACATCAAGGCTATATATTGTCACCCTGCTCATTTAACTTGTGTGCAGAGTACATCATGCGAAATGCTGGACTGAATGAATCACAGGCTGAAATCAAATTGCCGGGAGAAATATCGATAACCTCAGACATGCAGATGATACCACTCTAATGGCAGAAACTGAAGAGGAACTAAAGAGCCTCTTGGTGAGGGTAAAAGAGGAGAGTAAAAAAGCTGGCTTAAAAATCAATATTCAAGAAACTAAGATCATGGCATCTGGCTCCATCACTTCATGGGATATAGAAAGGGAAAAAGTGGAAACAATGACAGGTTTTATTTTCTTGGGCTCCAAAATCACTGTGGACAGTGACTCCAGCCACAAAAGACACTTGCTCCTTGGAAGAAAAGCTCTGCCAAACCTAGATAGTGTATTAAAAAAGAGAGACATCACTTTGCCAACAAAGGTCTAATATTGTCAAAGCTATGGTTTTTCCAGTAGTCATGTATGGATGTGAGAGTTGAACAATAAAGAAGGCTGAGTGCTGAAGAACTGACACTTTTGAATTGTAGTGCTGAGGATTCTTGAGAGTCCCTTGGACAGCAAGGAGATCAAACCTATCAACCCTAAAGGAAATCAACCCTGAATATTCATCAGAAGGATGGTGTTGAAGCTGAAGCTCCAATACCTTGGCCACCTGATGGGAAGAGCTGACTCATTGGAAAAGACCCTGATGCTGGGAAAGATTGAGCCCAGGAGAAGGGGTCGACAGAGGATGACATAGTTGGACAGCATCACTGATTTAATGGACATGAGTTTGAGCAAACTCCAGGAGATAGTGAAGGACAGGGAAGCTTGACGTGCTGCAGTCCATGGGGTCTCCAAGAATCGGACAGGACATAGTGACTGAGCAACAACAACAACAAAGTTAAGCTGCTTTCCTGGACTGCACATTTTTTTGTCTAAGAACAAATTTGAGGCAGGCCTGCATTTTTCCCAGCACATCCCTCACCTGGATGACTGGCAGGTATGGAGGGGTGGGAAGAGGTTGCAAATAGGCTCTGAAGAATGGGAAGTAATCATATTGACTCATCAGAAGGCTCAGAGTTTGGTTAAAATCTACCGGAGTCCAGTTACTGGAGATCGGCCAGCCGCCAAGCTGGGAAGAAAAGAAACAGCACTCAGCACAGGGATACAGTCTCTCAGACCACATCCCTCACCACCATTGCTACATCCTGACTTCTGCCCTGAGTCCCCCGCCCCTTCTAGGGCTCCACCTCTGTCCCCCTTTTCCCGCCCTCAGCCAGGGTATTGATGTGTCTAAAGGTCACTGCCAAGTCCGCCTCCCTCCCAAACCCCTAGGAAAGAGATCCATCCTCTATGGAGAAGAAACAATGGCAGCCCTGAGCACACATTGTTCTTGTGTGCTTTCTGCATCCAGAAAAGTAGATGTGCCCATCTCACCTCCTCAATAACTTGTCTGAGGGGACTAGCCCCTGCTGCCTCAATGGCACCCATGTTCATGCAGGAGCTGTAGAATTCGAAGGCTTTCTCCTCCCCAGGGGCCAGGCCCCAGGAACCTGGGGTTTCTAGAAAGGAAGCCGGGGAGAATTAAAGGGGTGAGGCAGCTTGGAAACAAGCAGGGAAAGTGGGAGACAGAAAGGTTATAGGAAAGGAAGGGAGGATTCCCAGGGAAAAGGAGGGAAAGGGAGGAACACAGGGATGAGGGTGAGGGGAACAACTTTTTTTCTTTTTCGCTCTGCTGGGTCCGTGAGGTGTGTAGGCTTCTTTAGTTGCCCCGTGGCACGTGAGATGTTGGCTCCCCAACCAGGGATCGAACCCACATTCCCTGCATTGGGAAGCAGATTCTTCACCACCAGGCAAGTCTGAGCTGGATCAATTTGATGGGAGAATAAGAGCACGGAGAAGACAATGAAGAAGATAAAGGAAAGGTGAGGAAATTCCCTGGTAAGGACTCTGCATTCTCACAGCCAAGGGCCTGGGTTCAATCCTTGGTTTGGGGGGTGGGTGTGACTAAGATAGATCCCATATCCCACAAGCCGAGTGGAATGGCCACTATAAACAAAAACAAAAAAAACAAAAAAAAAAAGGAAAGCAAATGTGAGAAAGGCAATAAAGAGGAAGAGACAAGGTTGTGGGGGGAAGAGATGGAATAACTGAAGCATGGAAAAAGCAGAAAGAGTAGAAACGAGAGGTAAGAGGGAGATGGACGAAGGAATTAGAAAAATCGGGGACATCAGAGAACTTTCGAGGGATTTGGAGCAGACGAGCATGAGGAAGGGTTTGACAAAGGCAAGAAACCGGTACGGGCTCCGCTACTCTGGACTCTCCCCTCTCTCTGACCCCAGGAGACAAACACACACATGACAATTACCCAGAAACACAGCACTGGAACCCTCCACCCTCTCCTATCTAATCCCACTCACTCAGGCCCCCAGTATCTTTCTGTTCTATCGTGGGCCACAGAATCTGTCTGAAGGGTACGTTTTCCTTTTATCTCTGTACCTTACCTGAAAGCCTGGCCCTCTGCTATGTGGGGAATACCCACCTCCACTCTTTCCCATCAAAAGAAGGAGGGCAAAGGGATACATTTATCTCTTCCAAATTCTGACTGATACCGTCAACAGGTTCCCTGGGCTCCCTGATAGGGAAAATGCATCTCTTTGGTTACATTCTCATTCCTCAGTCCTCATCACCATCCACCAACATCCTGGGAACATCTTCCCAGGTGGCCTGGGTTCCTGCCTCATGGTTCGCCTCTCAGTTCTTTTCAACAGAACCACCATCTACAGAAATCTTCCTACCTCCAGGCTTTTTAACTTCGTCCTCCCCTTCCTCCAGCATGTCTTTTGTGTCCCTCTGTACTCCTTCCCTTGCACACAACCAGATAAAGCCCCTCATCATTTCTCACCCACTCTGCCCCTTCTTTCCTCCCACCATCATCTCCAGTCACCCATCTCCAGCACTGCAGTTTCAGCTTCTTCCACTTCAACTGGCACGCCATGGTCCAAGGTTTCAGGGAGGACAGGAGATAACAGTGAGAGCGGGGATCTGGGGAATGATGGGAGTGAGAGGGTAACACCCACAAGGGAGCATTAGGGGACGAGAAGGATTTGAAGGCTGGAGAAGGAGGGCGATGGGGAGAAGGATTAAAGTGCAATAGGTATTGAGGAGACGCCAGTGTGGGAAGACATCTGGCACACGGTAGAAACTGAACATTTAAGGGAGATAACACAGATATCTGTGGACGGGTGGGTAAGGTGAGGGGATAGGGACTAGGTAAAGAAACGAGGATGAGAGGGACCAGAAGAAATGGAAGAGAGGCAGTATCTGCCGTGAAATGTATGGCGATGGAGAAGCAAGCCGGGCAGTTCCCTAGGAGCCAGCCGGGCATGGTACAAACTGGCTGTTCCCCAGCCACACAAGCTTGGGAGGGACAGTAGTGATCATTCCAGGCTCCGCGGCACCTACAGCAAGAGAACCTTCCATCCTGATTCCCTCACCCAGTATTCTTCGAACTCGGCGCTTATTCTCCTCTTCAAGAGCCTGAAAAGGACTGCCAGTCCTGTTGGTGTTTCCACAGGCGAAGCTAAAGAAATCAGTGCAGGGGGCCACACTGGTGTTCCCAGAGGCCAGGTAGAGATCCAGGAGGTCCTGACACACAGACGTCTTGCAAGGGGCTGTGGGGAAAAGCTCAGAGCTGCAAAAGAGGAAGTGATGAGGACTCCCCCCAAGGGGCTAAGCAAAGCAGTGTCTGGTTAGGGAAAGCGACAGAGACCCTGAGGAGGAGGAAATGGTCTGACTGATGGGCAGGAGAGGGATTCACGGGGCACGAGGCTGGGAACTCGGGGTCCCCAGGGGTCAGCATGCATGGTGGGTCTCGGGAGGGTGGGAGGGTGCCTGGGGAGTGGGTTGGGGGGGATCTAGGATCTCACTTACAAGGGCCACAGCCCTGGAAGACGTAGCCCCAAAGCAGCAGAGAAACACCAGAGATTAGACTGAAGAGCAAAAGGGTCTTTAGCGCCCGCACGGTCTTTGGCCACCATCCATCCTGTGCGGTGGGCAGCTCCTCTTCTGGAGATCTCTGTGCCGAGAACCAGGAAATAAAAAACACACGATGGAGAGAATTGGGGTGGATGAGGGAGGGGGAAAGAAGGAAGAAGGAACAGCTAGTTGGTGCTGGGTCCCCCTGTTACAGAGATGACGCCCTTATTCTCTGAACCCAGTCTTTTTTGGACCCCTGGGAGCTGGAAGGGTTGTCAGAACTCTGCCCTGCTAGTTGGTGCTGAGACCCCCTGGTACAGAGATAACGCCCCTCATTCTCCTGAACCCAGCCTTCTTTGGACCCCTGGAAGCTGGAAGGGCTGTCAGAAGGCTGCCTTGCGCACTTACCTCGCGTCTCCTGCGTGTCCCCGATCCACTCGCTTGCTCAGTCCGCATGGCTCTCCCCACTGACTCTTTGTCTCCACGCTCCCGAACTGGATGAGGAGGAGGCAGGACAGAGAAGGGGGTACATCAGGAAGGGGGTACATCACAGAGAGTTATATCAGGTCATTTTGAGACCTCCTGCCCCCCTACTTCCCCCCCCCACATGTATGTTCATCCCAGGGCAGGGCTCCTAGGTGGGCTTCAGAATGAACCTCTCTTCCTGAGGTCCCCCCTCTCTCCCTCTCCCATCACCTGCCTATCCTCCCCAGTTCCTACTCTCCAAGTCCCACATCCCTCCTCTCTGGTGGGGGATGCACACACACACACACACACACACACACACACACACACACACACCAGCCAGCCAGCCAGCTCCACCTCCCACCCTAGGCATCTGACTCCCAAAGGGGGATGCACACCACACACACACACACACACACACACACACACACACACCAGCCAGCCAGCCAGCTCCACCTCCCACCCTAGGCATCTGACTCCCAAAGGGGGATGCACACCACACACACACACACACACACACACACACACACACACACACACGCCAGCCAGCCAGCTCCACCTCCCACCCTAGGCATCTGACTCCCAAAGGGAATGGCCTTCTCCAGGGGACTTGCCGTCTGGCTGGCTGTCTCTCTTGTTCTCAGAATCCGTCCTGCTTCTGCTCTAGATGCTAAGTCTGAGGACAGGGATTCAGGAAACAGCCTCGCTCTGACCCCCACCCCAGTTCCTTTTTCCTGAAGAAAGGGCGCATGTGCCACCCGCAGTCCCTGTCCCCAAACACATGCTACTGGCCTCTGGGTGGAGCCTGTTTATCGGTCTGGAGACACCCCAGCCTCTCCTGGCTCCTTTATCTCAGCCTCTCAGGGGAGGCAAAGGGAGGCAGTCTCCATTCCCCAAGCAATCCTGCCCTGGGTGGCTCCTCTTGCCTTGCTCTGTGCCTCTGCTCACAGAGTTTCTTTATTTCTGGAATATTCTTTCTTCTCTCCTTTCTAATATGATGGAAACATCTTGAGCCTTTTAATTTTCAGGTCAAATGTCCCCTCCCCTGGGTGGTCTGCCAGCTCCATGCCCATTCCCCCTGCTCCCAAGCATGCTTGATGGCTTCCCTGGGAGTATCACAGCCCTGCAGGTTGCAGGCAGAACAGTCCAGGAAAAAGAGCAACAAGCTAGGAGATCCTAATCTGCTCATTACTAGCCCTGTGACACTGAATGACCACTTAAACTCTCAGGCAGGTAAGTTTCACCATTTGGAAAATGAGGATGATATTTCCCTTTGAATACCTCACCCAGTCTCACGCCTTCCACAAAGAATGAAGTGTGGACAAAGAACGTTGCCTGTCACACCAGTAAGCAAAGGATCCTTCAGCCATCAAGCCATCAGCCACAGCAGCTGCCCCAGTGGTACATGCTGAAAGGATTCAGGATGGAGGAAAAACAGGATACTGGCCCTAGATAATACAGTACATATCAAAGGAATAATGTCAATAAGTCCTGATGACTGCATCTTCCCATACCTAGAAAACCGCTAAAGTCATGAACTTGAGATGTATGGTTTTTCTTTAATTAGCAGTAATCTTTTGATGGGCTTCCCAGGTGGCTCAGTGGTAAAGAATCCACCTGCAATGCAGGAGACCTGGGTTCAATCCCTGGGTCGGGAAGATCCACTGGAGAAAGAATGGCTACCCACTCCAGTATTCTTGTCTGGAGAATTCTATGGACAGAGGAGGCTGGTGAACTACAGTCCATAGGGTCACAATGAGTCAGACACAACTGGGCGACTAACATACTTCTGATTCTACTACCCTTTTTGTTTTTGCAAAAACTCTTATATAACCTGGCTCCTCCATTACGTCTTTGGAACAGTCCTTCAGAGCTATCTAAGAGGCTGTACCCTGGACTTACGTCCTCATTAAGTCCACCAGATAAAACATAATTCTTAACTTTTAAGTTGTGCATTTTTTTCCAGTTGAGAGAGGCATGAGTGTCCCTTTTGTGCTGTTACCCAGTTGCCTTGTATGGCAAGCCACTTCAGTATTCTTGCCTGGAGAATCCCATGCAGAGAGGACCCATGCACATAGGGTCACAAATAGTCCAACATGACTGAAGTGACTTTGCAAACTTGTATATCGTCTCTCTATTCATTACAAACTCTTTGGTAATAGGAACAAAGTTCCTTTCTCTTTCACACCCTCATAAGATATTTCATAAATATTTGTAGGAATAAACTATATTCTAAACCAGAAATTCTCTTTCCCACATTATACTGAGTCCTCACCTGGGATCTTAGCACATTTCTGAAAGAAAGTATTTCACCACCATTCTTTGTTTTCCCATCTCAGGTAAAATGGGATTCACTAGGACAGTCACACTAATGATACCTCGGCAGTATTTCCCAACCAGTACTCTGTTATGGTGCATTTGTTGGGATGTGGGTGCAGATGGTGACTGCAGCCAGGAAATTAAAAGACGCTTACTCCTTGGGAGGAAAGTTATGACCAACCTAGACAGCCTATTAAAAAGCAGAGACATTACTTTGCCAACAAAGGTCTGTCAGTCAAGTCTATGGTTTTTCCAGTAGTCACATATGGATGTGAGGGTTGGACTATGATGAAAGCTGAACGCAGAAGAATTGATGCTTTTGAACTGTGGTCTTGGAGAAGACTCTTGAGAGTCCCTTGGACTGCAAGGAGATCCAACCAATCCATCCTAAAGGAGATCAGCCCTGGGTGTTCATTGGAAGGACTGATGTTGAAGCTGAAACTCCAATACTTTGGCCACCTGATGCGAAGAGTTGACTCACTGGAAAAGACCCTTGTGCTGGGAAGGATTGGGGGCAGGGGGAGAAGGGGACAACAGAGGATGAGATGGCTGGATGGCATCACCGACTCGATGGACATGGGTTTGCGTGGACTTAGGGAGTTAGTGATGGACAGGGAGGCCTGGCGTGCTGCGGTTCATGGGGTCGCAAAGAGTCGGACATGACTGAGCGGCTGAACTGAACTGAACTGAACTGAGTAAGGACGGATGGCTCCATGGCTGGAGATGAGGAATAAAGCTCCTATGCTGACGGACACCATATTGTAAAGCATCATGAAAGCTTGAAGAAAAGTCACGTTAGAAAAAAAGGGACCAAAGGCTTTTGAGGAAGAGTATGACATGATGAAAATAATCCCTACAAATGGCTGGTGCTGGGGTTCTGGATTGATAAAAGACAAGAGAAACAGTGCTGGTTCTATGGAACAGGAGTGATATAGAGAGGCCTGGCCCTGGGTGAGGGCAGAGGGGAGAACACATGGAAAGAAAACATTTACAGAGGAAAACAGAGTCATGGAAACAAATTAAATGGGGGGTGGGGTGGGGTGGGAGTCAGTGGATAGCAGCCACAGATGAGCTTCCCCGTTTTTTTTCTGGATGTCTAAGAGAACAGTGATCCACTGAGTTGATTCTTAAAATTACATCTGTCTACATTAGGGGGCTTCCCAGGTGTCTCAGTGGTGAAGAATTAGCCTGCCAATGCAAGCAGACGCAGGAGATGCAGGTTCAATTCTTGGGTTGGGAAGATCCCCTGGAGGAGGAAATTGCAACCCACTGCTGTACGCTTGCCTGGAAAATCCCACAGACAGAGGAGCCTGGCAGGCTATAGTCTGTGGGGACACACACAGTCAGATGACTGAATGACTGAGCACATCTGCAGAACAGTCAGGCCAGCAGGTTAAGGATTGAGAGCCAAACGATGACGCAGAACTTTGAGAGGTTTTGGTCTGTTTGGACACAAATCCACCATGCTTTCTCTGTTTCCTTCCATTCCCCCAAAAGTCCAATTCTCTATGGATGGACTTCTAGCTTCTTTCACACCTACCCCTCCTCCCCGATCCTTTTCCACCAACCGAGTCCTCCGGGCTGCAGTTTCTCGAGGAAATGATAACAAGGACAATTCAGATTAGATAAGAGCAAGCTGAGGCACAAGCCTGCCCTATAACTAGCCCTGTAAACAGCCACCGTGGCCTGGGCTTAGGCTTCGGGCCAACCTCAGAGATAAGGCTGCCAGGCCACCCCTCCCCACCCTGCTGCCTTAGTGAAGGCGGAGAAGCCTCTGTTCTGGCTGCCTCCCTGGAGCCTGAAGCACCTTATCTTCCACGTTTCCTCATCAACCGGCATCCACACCTCCCCAACCACGCCCAGTCCCTCCACACCCCCAGTGAACTCCAAGGCAAGGCGGCTCCAGCTCACAACCAACCCAAGGCCCAGGGAGCAGACGCATGCTTATCTTCGCTGACACTGCCTCCGGATTGCTTTCATGGTTCTGTCCATTTCAATCCCAGGATCTTTTGTTTGATACCATAATGATGTCAAAAATCATAGCAGCCAAGTTCAAAACACAGTTTTTACTGAGTACTTCCTACCGTTTAGGGGCAACAATAAATGATTTGTTTCCATATATGTTTCCATTCAGTCTTTGCAGTAATTCCATGAGGGAGATAAGATCTTTTTTCCCTCTCATCTTATAGATGAAAAAACTGAGTTACATGGAAGTACAGTAAACTTCGGTGAGTTCAGTTCAGTCGCTCAGTTGTCTCCAACTCTTTGTGACCTCATGGACTGCAGCATGCCAGACCTCCCTGTTCATTACTAACTCCCAGAGTTTACTCAAACTCATGTCCATTGAGTCAGTGATGCCATCCAACCATGTTATCCTCTGTCGTTCCCCTCTCCTCCTGCTCTCAATCTTTCCCAACATCAGGGTCTTTTCAAATGAGTCAGTTCTTCACATCAGGTGGCCAAAATATTGGAGCTTCAGCTTCAGCATCAGTTCTTCCAATGAATATTCAGGACTGATTTCCTTTAGGATGGATCTCCTTGCAGTCCAAGGGACTCTCAAAACTCTTCTCCAACACCACAGTTCAAAAGCATCAATTCTTCAGTGCTCAGATTTCTTTATAGTCCAGCTCTCATATCCATACATAACTAATGGAAAAACCAGGGCCTTGACTAGATGGATCTTTGTTGGCAAAGTAATGTCTCTGCTTTTTAATATGCTGTCTAGGTTGGTCATAAATTTTCTTCCAAGAAGAAAAAAGTGAAAGTGAAGTCGCTCAGTCATGTCTGACTCTTTGCAACCCCATGGACTGTAGCCTACCAGGCTCCTCAGTCCATGGGATTTTCCAGGCAAGAATACTGGAGTGGGTTGCCATTTTCTTCTCCAGGGGATCTGCCCGACCCAGGCATCGAACCCGGGTCTCCCGCATTGTAGGCAGTGTCTTTTAATTCCATAGCTGCAGTCACCACCTGCAGTGATTTTGGAGCCCCCCAAAATAAAGTCTGCCACTGTTTCCTCATCTATTTCATATGAAGTGATGGGACCAGATGCCAGTTTTCTGAATGTTGAGTTTTAAGCCAACTTTTTCACTCTCCTCTTTCACCTTCATCAAGAGGCTCTTTAGTTCTTCTCCTTCTGCCATAAGGGTGGTATCATCTGCATATCTGAGGTTATTGATATTTCTCCTGGCAATCTTGATTCCAGCTTGTGTTTCTTCCAGCCCAGCGTTTCTCATGATGTGCTCTGCATATACGTTAAACAAGCAGGGTGACAATATACAGCCTTGACGTACTCCTTTTCCTATTTGGAACCAGTCTGTTGTTCTATGTCCAGTTCTAATGTTGCTTCCTGACCTGCATACAGATTTCTCAAGAGGCAGGTCAGGTGGTCTGGTATTCCCATCTCTTTCAGAATTTTCCACAGTTTATTGTGATCCACACAGTCAAAGGCTTTGGCATAGTCAATAAAGCAGAAATGGATGTTTTTCTGGAACTCTCTTGCTTTTTCGATGATCCTTTCGATGATCTCTTGCTTTTTCAATTGCACTGGCAATTTGAACTCTGGTTCCTCTGCTTTTTCTAAAACCAGCTTGAACATCTGGAAGTTCACAGTTTATGTATTGCTGAAGGCTGGCTTGGAGAATTTTGAGCATTACTTTACTAGCGTGGGAGATGAGTGCAATTGTGCGGTAGTTTGAGCATTCTTTGCCATTGCCTTTCTTTGGGATTGGAATGAAAACTGACCTTTTCCAGTCCTGTGGTCACTGCTGAATTTTACATATTTGCTGACATATTGAGTGCAGCACTTTCACAGCATCATCTTTTAGGATTTGAAATAGCTCAACTGGAATTCCATCACCTCCACTAGCTTTGTTCATAGTGATGCTTCCTAAGGCCCACTTGACTTCACATTCCAGGATGTCTGGCTCTAGGTGAGTGATCACACCATCGTGATTATCTGGGTCATGAAGGTCTTTTTTGTATAGTTCTCCTGTGTATTCTTGCCACCTTTTCTTAATATCTTCTGCTTCTGTTAGGTCCATACCATTTCTGTCCTTTACTGAGCCCATCTTTGCATGAAATATTCCCTTGGTATCTCTAATTTTCTTGAAGAGGTCTCTAGTCTTTCCCATTCTATTGCTTTCCTCTATTTCTTTGCATTGATCACTGAGGAAGTCTTTCTTATTTCTCCTCACTATTCTTTGGAACTCTGCATTCAAATAGGTATATCTTTCCTTTTCTCCTTTGCTTTTGGCTTCTCTTCTTTTCACAGCTATTTGTAAGGCCTCCTCAGACAGCCATTTTGCTTTACTGCATTTCTTTTTCTTGGGGATGGTCTTGATTCCTGTCTCCTGTACAGTGTCACGAACCTCCGTCCATAGTTCAGCAGGCACTCTGTCTATCAGATCTAGTCCCTTAACTCTATTGCTCACTTCCACTGTAAAATTGTAAGGGACCTACCAAGTGGGAGAGTTCACTTTCAGTGTCCTATCTTCTTGCCTTTTCATACTGTTCATAGGGTTCTCAAGGCAAGAATACTGAAGTGGTTTGCCATTCCCTTCTCCAGTACAGTAAACTTACCCAGAGTCATAAAGTCAATAATTATCAGAGCTGGGAATGGAACCAAAGCCTTAACAATAAGTCTCTCAGTCACTAAGATTTAGTGTTTGGAAATCTCTTCCTAGTGAGTCTTTTGTCTAAACTCTTTGAACTATCTCTCCTTGCTAACTTGACTTTGTTCTGTGACTGCCTTGAGGGGTGTTATTCTCCAAACACTCAAACATCTAATCTCCCGTTTGGAAAACTGTGGTCTTTGTTGTGTGTCTGCAATCAGCCACCATCCACAAAGGTTAAAGTATCAAAATCAAGTATGTGCCACTTGTCTACATATGGTGGCACTCTCAGGTGCACCCATTGGTGGCAATTATCTTCTACGACTGCTTGATTTTGGTGCTAACAGCTAAGATGCTACCTCCTAAGGGGCAATAAACCTGTTTCTGAATGAGCCAGAGAAAGCCTTGATGTTATAGGCAATGCCTATAACAGGAGGAGTTTGATAAGACAAGGAAGAAACACATTCCTAGATCAGTTCGGGGCATTCTAACTGCTCTTTCAAAGAAAGCCATTACTGAGAGCTGAGGATCACATTTGGTAAAGAAGAATTTATGGCTTTTAAAACAATTTAAGTGGCAAGTAGATGGAATGCTCTTACTAGTTTAATTTGCATGCTTACTTTTTCTTTTATAGGTATGATTAGAATAGATAGCTTTCCTGATAGCTCAGTTGGTAAAGAATCCACCTGCAATGCAGGAGACCCCCGTTCAATTCCTGGGTCAGGAAGATCTGCTAGAGAAGGGATAGACTACCCACTCCAGTATTCTTTGGCTTCCCTGGTGGCTCAGCTGGTAAAGACTCTGCCTACAATGCAGAAGACCTGGGTTCGATCCCTGGGATGGGAAGATCACCTGGCTACTCAATCCATCATTCTGGCCTGGAGAATTCCATGGACTGTATAGTCCGTGGGGTCACAAAGAGTCAGACATGACTGAGCAACTTTCACTTTCACTTTTCACTTTAGAATACATAATCCCTGTTCAAATAAAATAGTAAATCAACCAAAAATATATTTAACAGTAATAGTTTGGTTGGTATTGAATATGGCAAAAACTTGAAGGTAACACCCCAAAGCCTGAAGTTTGTAACAATGTAAGTTGACACATCTCAAAAGGGGGATCCTCATCCTCACTTTTCTTGGTATCTACTACAAACTACCATTCTCTTTGGGCTTCCCAGTGGCACTAGTGGTAAAGAATCTGCCTCCCAGTGCAGGAGACAAAAGAGACGCAGGTTCGATCCCTGGGTCGGGACGATCCCCTGGAGGAGGAAATGGCAACCCATGCCAATATTCTTGCCCAGAGAATCCCATGGACACAGGACCCTGGCGGGCTCCATCCATGGGGTTGCAAAGAGTCGGACACAACTGAAGTGACTTAGCATGCACGTACCATTCTCTTCCTCACAATTCAACAGGTGTCCAGGGCAATGCTCTGGACACAGGAGACTCTAATCAACACAAGTTTCAATTCAATATATGTGTCCTCAAAAAGAATTTGCATAAGATCTTGCTAAGGCTACTGTCTTAGTCAACTAACGCCATAATAATGCCTGGTAACAAATCATGCAAAATTCAGTGGTTGCAAAAACAAGCATTTATTCTCATATTCAAAGACCTGTGTGTCTCCACTGATATAAACCATGTTCATCTGTGCTTTGAGCTGCATTTGGGATGGGCCTGGATCTAGGCTATATGTTTCTGTAAGTCTGCTGCATATGTGTTTCTTCCAGGGCCTAGGCTGAAGGGGCAGAAGCTAAGCAAGCCAAGTTTTCCCATAAAGAATCACTAGAGTGCAAGGTTCAAGCCAAACCATGCAAGCAATTAAGACTCGGGCATCCCAAGTGGCTCAGTGGTAAAAAATCTGCCTGAAATGCAGGAGATGCAGTTCAATCCATAGGTTGGGAAGATCGCAGGGATCTTGGAGAAGAAACTGGCAACCCACCCCAGTATTCATGCCTGGGAAATCCCAAGGACAGAGGAGCCTGGCAGGCTACAGTCCATGGGGGTTGCAACGCACGACTCAATGACTAAACAACAAGAACAACAATTAAGACTCAGTTTTTATCATGTTTATCAGTGTTCCTTTGGTCAAAGTTTATCATATGGCCAAAGTCAACATCAATGGACCAGGAGGGAGAACACTTTGCATATAGGAGGGGAAGAATAGTTAATATCAGCTAAATAATAATCCAAACCATTGCACTTACTTTATTGAAAACCTCGCATACTTTCTAGCTGGTGTGAGAGGGTTTGGTTCACCTGTGTGGCAGCAGAAATATTAACACCTACGTGAGACCAGCAAAAACTATTCACGAAAGAAATGGCAGGAACCTAAATGGGTCAGCCTTCTATGTGAGGAAAGCCCACAGACCCTTATGCCACATCAATGGTGGCACCTATTCCATCTGCCCTCAGGCACTGCAGGGCATCTCAGGACATGTGGTGATGTGGCATTCCTTTATCCATGAGACTTTACACCAGCATGTCCACTCATGCAAACGTCACCCTACTTCCGCAGAAAAAATTTTCTCTAAAACTTGGCAACTTAATTTAGACCTGGATCACTTAATTTCTTTCTGGTTCTCTGCTGACTCTCGGCTCTGTCCCCTCTTTTAGGTCTAGCACACATCCTTCACAGCTGATCCCTGAACTTGATTTTCTATTGTTGTTGTTCAGTAGCTAAATTATATCCAACTTTGTGACCCCATGGATTTAGCACAGCAGGTTCCCCTGTCCTTCTCTATCTCCCAGAGTTTGCTCAAATTCATGTCCATTGAGTCAGTGATGTTATCTAACCATCTCATCCTCTGTTACCCCCTTCTCCTCCTGCACTCAATCTTTCACAGCATCAGGGTCTTTTCCTGATGCTTTTCACATCAGGTGGGTCAAGTGTTGGAGCCCCAGCTTCAGCATCCATCCTTCCAATGAGTATTCAGGGTTGATTGAGCTTGATTATGCAGATTTAAACTTGTACAAACTGTGAGAATTTTGGCTTACATTCATGCCTTGGATCTTCAATTGCCGGCAGAATCAGGAAAGGTCCTATAGTCTACTCCACACCCAGAGAGCTTTATTCTCAGTCTGCAGCACTGGTTGGATAATACCCCAGGTGGATCATAAATGGGGATTACAAATGGTGGAGATCCTTTGGAAACCATGAGTAGAGAAACTCCAAAATCGAGGCCAAGTCATCAGTAAGCTGTGTTGAGTTCAAGAACTAGAGATGGAATGAAGCTGCCAGGGGTTGGCAAGAAAACTATGCTCCAGAAGAAGGTATCCTGAGAGGTGGTTCTTGGTTTTTGTAATTCCTTTTTTGTGATGCAAGTGCCTGACTTAACACTGCCTCGTTGTCCATTTCAAGAGACGTCCACTTCAAAGCCGACTATCACCAGCCATAGATAAAGGGCCAGGCCACCTCCCCTACTGAGGATGCTTTGTATTAGAGAGTCTGGTTGATTTCAGTAACTGACCATTAGGGCTACTTGTTTTATTCCTCTTCCCATGCTTTAAATTCTCCCTCTTACATTTTAAATTCACCAAATAAAGAGCAAGCCAGAAAACCCTAGTCCCCCGCCCTTGACCCCAATAAAAGCAGAACCCCAAGCTCCCGTGTTCTCTCTTTTCCTAATCTCGACCTCACCGTGTGGCCCCAGCTGTGCTATGTCATTTCCAGGTCTTGCAAGTAATAAACCTTTATTTTTTCAGGGCTTCCTGATATTTATTGCTAAAAGGCCTCTTGCCATCATAGTAAGCACCACAAGAGCTGGTTTAACCACATTAGTTATCGATAGGCTGTAGGCTGGGACAACACAAAACAGTGTCTAACTTCAGAGCCTGGAGACATTTGCGCAGAGAGCAGTCAGCTGTGTGTGGTGTCTTTGGTGTCCAAACAATCCCCTTTGCCTGGCCCGATGCCCTGACTTGGCTCCCAACGCAACCCCGCTTCATTTTTTTTTTTTTATTGATACATAACTGACATATAGTACTCTCTAAGTTTAGGATGTATAACATAATGATTTGACTGACATATGTCATGAAATGATTATCACAATAAGTTTAGTGAATAGCCATCATCTCATACAGATATGTCAACCAGGAAAAGATACACACAAACTAAACTTTGAGAGTTTGGTTTTCTTCGGTGGGAATGTTAGGACTTGGGCCCGGGAGACGGTGTCTCCGGTGACCCTGAGAGAGCTGACTCTGAGGAGGCGGGGGTGGGGGGTGGGGGTGGTGGTGGTGGGGAGCCAGGCTATATACAAGTTCGCAGCAAGGGGCAGGTAATCTGAATACTGAAAGGTTAAGTAAGAAAACCTAAAGCTCTCACATGAAGAGATTTAGCGATCTTCTATGTGTGGGAAGATGCAAGTGTCCAGGCTTGGTGAAATCATTCTTTCATATGCATCTAGCTATCTGGGGCCAATCCTGCTTTCTTTATTGTTTACTTCCTAATTCCTTGTTTACTGTAAAAGATGGCTGGTGTGGCAGGTGGCCGAGACTCGCATCCCCCCAGCTCTCAGCACTTACTGGAGAGGAAGTAGCTGATGGCTTCCAAAGTAGCTGGCTCCTTTTAACCTGGGTTCAAAAATTTACTTTTTGAAAAGGCTTCTTTACTGGCAGAGCACAGAGCAGAAAATATTTCACGTCACAGATACAAAATCAAAACAACAGAAAACTACTGTATAGCACATGGAACTTTGCTCAATGCTATGGGGCATCCTGGAGGGGAGGGGAGTTTGGGGGAGAATGGATACATTTATACGTGCGGCTGAGTCCCTTCTCTGTTCACTCCAAACTATCACTTTATTAATCAGCTATACCCCAATACAAAATAAAAGGTTTTTAAAAAATAAATAAAAGGAAAAGAAAAAATACAGAAATTGGGGAAACAAAATTTTGCCTTGTGAGGCAAACTCTTGGGATTTATTCTCCTAACAATTTTTATATATAATATGCAGCAGTGTTAATTATATTTTTCATAGTGTATATCCCATCTTTAGTACCTATCTACCTTATAACTGGAAGTTTGTACCTTTCGACTACTTTCATCCAATTTCCCCTCCCCCACCTCCCCCACCTCAGCCTCTGGTAACCAGAAATTCAATCTCTTTTTAAATTAGTTAGCAAGTTTGTTTGCTTTTGAAGTATAATTGACCTGCAACACTATGTTAGCTCCTTTTCTACAACATAGTAATTCAGTATTTCTGTGCATTTCAGAATGATCACCATGATAAGTCTAGTTACCAGCTGTCACCACACAAAGACATTACATAGGTATTAGCTATATTCCCCACACTGTACATTTCATACCATGACTCATGCTAGAAGCCTGCACGTTTTAATCTCCCTCACCTACTTTGTTTCTTCCTCCCAACCCCTCTCCTCTGGCAGCACCAGTTTGTTCTCTGTATCTATAACTCTGTTTCTGTATTGTTATGTTTGTTTCATTAGTTTCGGTTTTTAGATTCTGCATATAGATGACATCATACAGTACTTGCCTTTCTCTCTGACTTACTTCACTCAGCATAATACCCTCCACCCATGTGGTCACAAGTGGCAATATTTCACCTTTTTTACGGCGGTTTTGTTGTTGTTTAGTTTCTAAGTTGTGTCTGACTTTTTTGCAACCCCATGGACTGTAGCCCAGCAGGCTCCTCTGTCCATGGCATTTCCCAGGTAAGAATACAGGAGTAGGTTGCTTCTCCAGTGGACCTTCCTGACCCAGGGATCGAAAACCATGTCTCCTGTATTGCAGGCGAGTCTTTACCACTGAGCCACCAGGGAAGCCCTTTTAATGGCTGAGTAATACCCAATTGTGTGTGTGTGTGTATTGATATATATATATCTGTCTATATACAGCTACATATGTGTGTGTGTATGCCACATCTTTTTTTTACTGACACCTGATTCTTAAGTTAGAGCATCTGCTACCAATATCATTTACTAGCTGTTGATTAACTGTATTGTCACCCAAGAGGGGAAGTTTACTCTGAATTGAAATTGAGAATCACAGTCATATCTCCAACCTGGGTAGCTATTCCCTTTACTCTTTCTCTTCCTTTGTTTCTCCCTAAAATTCAGTTAATCCCTTTACCTCTACTGAAACACATACATGCACACACATAGAACACCATCTAAAAAATATCATTTCCTGGATTGTAGCTTTCTGTTTCCTTTATTTTTAAAGATCTGCCTTTTGCTGGAACTGTTGATAGACTGTTTAGATCTTCTCTCCCTTTTTCCTTCCGAGCAGCAGGGCAATCAGGGAGGCTGACATCTCAAAATGTCACATCTTTTCTGTGGTCTAACCTCCCCCATCTCCCTGTTAGTCTTGCTTCTGTCATTCTTCACATGACAGCCTTAGTAAATACGTACAGTGTATTCTGCAATAGAAATGATGTGGTCTAGTATAAAGCAGGAATTTTAGCTCTAGACATGCTAGATTTGATTTGAATCTGGGTTCTACCGGTTACAGTCATGCGATCTTGGGAAAATCTCTTAATGAATCCGTACCTCTAATTCCTGTAAATCATCTTACCTTCCATGACTGGGGCTGGAGTTGTCACGGGAAGGAAGGAGAAGGCTGAAGCTGAAGTTCCAATACTTTGGCCACCTGATGCGAAGAACTGACTCATTTGAAAAGACCCTGTTGCTGGGAAAGATTGAGGGCAGGAAGAGATGGGGGTGACAGATGATGAGATGGTTGGATAGCATCACTGAATAAAATGGACGTGAGTTTGAGCAAACTCCAGGAGATAGTGAAGGACAAGGAAACCTAGTATGCTGCCGTCCATGAGGTCACGAAGAGTTGGACAGGACTTAGCGACTGAACAACAACAACAACCCCTTTCATGACAGATTACCATAAGGACTAAATAAAGAAAGATGTGTTTTGTACACTGCCTCGCAAATTGTAGACCAATAACAAATGACTGCTATCACCACTTGCATGCGTTTGTTTATATCATTTCAGAATTTCCAAGAGCAATGCAATAGTGTCAGATCATCTGTGCAGTAAAGGATAAAAGATCCTGAACCTGGTTGTTCCACTTCTGGTTTGTCTCAGATCCTGATGGAATATCAGACAAGGCTAAGAATTTGCTGAAAGGTTGAAGACATTAGAGAATGTCTTCTCTAAAAAGAGTTTGGGGACACTGTGGGTTTTTCCTTGCCTCACCATGAAGCATATCTACCACTCACTTTGAGCCAAATATGGAGACAAAAGAGAATGATTTGAAGAACTTGAAATGTCAGGAAGTAGCAAATGACTTGTGTCTGAACATTATGAAGACAAAAGAATCCGTCTGGATACCTGTACAGCAAAGAACACTGCCATGGACACCAGGTGCACTGTTACAGATGTCCATGTTCTGTGCAATGTCTGTGCTTTGTGGATCCCAGGGAAAGGAGTTGGCCAGGAACTGATATGAAATGTACATGATGCAGGGCTTCCTACCAGAAGAGGGACCACCCAGAAGGAACAGGACGGAAGGCACCTTTGGAATTAAAAATAAAGGCAAAATTATGAAGGGCAGGAAGTTCAGTTGGTAAAGAATCCGGCTGCAATGTGGGAGACCCCAGTACAATTCCTGGGTCGGGAAGATCCACTGGAGAAGGGGTAGGCTACCCACTCCATTATTCTGGGGCTTCTTTGGTGGTTCAGCTGGTAAAAAGACCACATGAAATGCGGGAGACCTGGCTTCAATCCTTGGGTTGGGAAGATCCCCTGGAGAAGGGAAAGGCTGCCCACTTCAGTATTCTGGCCTGGAGAATTCCATGGACTGTATAGTCCATGGGGTCACAAAGAGTTGGACACGACTGAGTGACTTTCACTTAGACTTACTTACTTAAGCCAGGGGAAGTGTAATTCAGTTTGGATGATTTGAGGCAGATGTTTTTAGTGAAAATAACTCTGAAGAGCCCACAAAGGAATCTGTAAGAGAGACACCTTTGAATATCGGCCTCATCCAGAGGGCTCTAGCACCAGATTAAAAGTGAATCCTTTTCCATCCCTTACTTCTCCTTCCTTCCCAAGGATCAGCCTGCAAGGAACCAAAGCTGCAGTTGCAAGTTAGAAAGAAGACAGGTAGAGAGAGAGACTATAACCTGACCATGATCTGCATTTGCCACTGTAGCCATGAAGCTCGAGACAAGTGCAAACTTGGGAAGGGGAAAAATTTTGAAAGCAACAACAGTCCAAAGTTTTGGGGGTAGACAAGAATGCCCTAGTTATTAGCTAGGAATAACTGGAGAACTTCTTATTACCTAAAGTAACTGAAAAGCTGCTGGACTTCCCCAAGATTTTACCCAGAAGTGAAAAGTTTCACCCAGTGGTTATGAAAAGGCTAAATAGAGCAGGTTTTATGGGAACAGTTGTAAGAGAGAATAAAGGCAATTGGTCTTGGGCCTTGAGGAGTCTAGTTCCTTTATTAAACCAACTGCATTAGCTGCATGATCAAGGACAAGAAACTTGACTGTTCTTATCATGTGAAGAATGAGAGAACTATACTTATGCATGAAAAGTAAAAGTGAAAGTTCCTCAGTCCTGTCTGACTCTTTTCGACCCCATGGACTATACAGTCCATGGAATTCTCCAGGCCAGAATACTGGAGTGGGTAGCCTTTCCCTTCTCCAGGGGATCTTCCCAACCCAGGGATTGAACCCAGGTCTCCCACACTGCAGGCGAATTCTTTACCAGCTGAGCTACCAGGGAAGCACACACTTATGCATTGATTTATCTTAATAATATGAATGCAATAAAGCATTTAGCATGGACTGGTCCTATTTAATGGTCAGTATTAAGCATTCTGTTTTGCTTCAAGGATTGGTGAACAATGATTTTCCCACTTGGAACAACAGAAAATAGGAGAATGGAACACATTATGTGGTCTTCCTTTGTGAAGCTTAAAAAAAATCCACAAGAAATATGATCGATTGACTCGTTAGGAAATATACCAGTTATCTGTTGTTCCCTAGTAAACAATGTCCAAATCTGGTGCCTTAAAAAAATGTATTGCCTCTCCATTCTATGGCTTGGTAAATTAGGTACAGTTGGAGTGTCAGCTGTGCTCATTTATGTATTTGGTTTTAAATGGCAGCTCAAAGCTGCCTTGTCCAGGATGGTCTCACTAACCTATTTGGTGTTGGCTGGGGTTGTTGACCAAGGCATCTTTAATCTTCTCCATGGGACCCCTCTAGCGGCCCCATGGCAACTGGATTCCAAGAAAATTAGAGAGGAAGCTGCAAACCTCTGGAGACCTAGGCTTAAAATTCATATATCACTTCTGCTGTATTCTCTTGGTCAATGCAAGTCTCAATGCTCGCCCAGACCCAAGGAATAGAAAAGTAAACCCCACCATCTGAGGAGAGGACCTGCAGCTGAATTTCTGGCTTCCTAGGCGGTTGAGTGGAGAAGGCAATGGCAACCCACTCCAGTACTCTTGCCTGGAAAATCCCATGGACAGAGGAGCCTGGTGGGCTGCAGTCCATGGGGTCGCGAAGAGTCGGATACGACTGAGTGACTTCACTTTCATTTTTCACTTTCATGCACTGGAGATGGAAATGGCAACCCACTCCAGTATTCTTGCCTGGAGAATCCCAGGGATGGAGGAGCCTGGTGGGCTGCTATCTGTGGGGTCACACAGAGTAGAACACAACTGAAGCGACTTAGCAGCAGCAGCAGCAGGTGGTTGAGTGATAAAGAATCCACCTGCCCAAGGCAGGAGCCACAGGAGACACAGGTTCTATCTCTGGGTTGGGAGATCCCCTGGAGGAGAAAATAACAACCCACTGCAGTATTCTTGCCTGGGAAATTCCACAGATAGAGGAGCCTGCCAGGCTACAGTCCACGGGGTCACAAAGAGTCAGACACAACTGAGCGGCGGAACAACATGCCACAGGGAAAACAGAACAGCCTTCCCGTGAGGTGATATATCATGAAGAGATCACTGAACTAGGGATCAAACAACCTGGTTTTCAATCCTACATTTCTCATAAACTAGCTGTGTGCTTTTAACCTAAATTTCCACAACTGTAAAATCTAGTACTCAAAATTTGTGAGTCTAGGTTTCTGATTTAGTCTCTATTTCTTCCTTCTCTGGAGGTCTTAGAAGTCTCTCTAGATACAAGGTCAGAGCATAAGCATCAACTTCTGGGAACTGCTTCTCTTTTCCTCTTAAAAATAAGCAGAAACCAGAGAAGGAACAAGCTAGGCCCTCCCACCTCCACTCTTGGAAGTTCTGGCTAAAGTTTACCCAAGCAGAAGTGTCATGTGGTAGCTATTTGAAACCTTCCTTAGGAGATATTTGGCATTTTCCCATTGCCTATCCCCTCCTCCTGCTTTTCTTGGTCTTTCCTTCCAGTCTGCTGTCTGGAAGCTACATGCTTCTTGGATAGTAGGAATAAGTTTCACACTTGAGACACAGCAAATCAGTGAACTAGAAGGAATCCAGTGTCTGGGTGGCTGTGGACTTTGTGGAGATGAGGACCCATACCAGCCCTGAACTGCATCCCTACAGACTTATTTTTCAATACTGAATATTGGTTTATTTGGGGCTTCCCAGGTGACGCTAGTGGTAAAGAACCCACCTGCCAATGCAGGAGACTTAGGAGACGCTGGTTTGATCCCTGGGCCTGGAAGATCCCCCAGAGGAGGGCATGGCAACCCACTCCAGTATTCTTGGCTGGAGAATCCCAAGGACAGAGGAGCCTGGTGGGCTACGGGTCTGTAGGGTTGAAAAGAATCGGACACGACTGAAGCAACTTAGCACACCCACATTGGTTTGTTTATATCTTTTTTTTTTACCTTACTTTAAAAATTGTTTAGGGGCTTCTCTGGTGGCTCATGGAGAAGAATCTAACCACCAGTGCAGGAGACACCGGTTCAGTCCCCGATCAGTCCCTGATCCAGGAAGATCCCACATGCTGTGGAGCAACTAAGCCCATGCACCACAACTACTGATGTGCTCTAGAGCCCAGGAGCTGCAAATACTGAAGCCTGCCTGCCCTAGAGCCTGTGCTCCACAATGAGAAGCCCGCACCCCGCAACCAGCGTGTAGCCCCGGCTCGCCGCAGCGAGAGAAAAAACCCACGCAACAACAAAGACCCAGCACAGCCATAGATAAATAAATAAAAATTTAAAAACCGGTCAAATCTTAAAAGAAATATGTCGAAATGGCCAAAGTAGTTGATAATTTTGAAAAATGCTCCATTATGAGGTTTTTGTTGCTACCATCGTTTAACTTCAGTTTACAAAATAATCCATTTCCATTTCACAACTACTTAAAAACACAACTCGTTTGTTTGTCTTCAACAGGCTCTTTGTTCCCATGGGTCCTCACAATCTGTCTTCATGCTGCCCACTGGATACATTTATAATATGACATCCACTTTCCATTTGCATCCTTCACCCTACACACTTTTATACATGAGAAAATTAGTTTTATTTAGATAACTAGGTTTTTTTTTTATCTATCTCTCAGAGTTGACTTTAGTCCTACTAATAACAAAATGTTATTAACAAGAGAAATGATGTTTGGGCAGTATCTACCTACCCAAGTTTGTTAGATACAGAGGACCGTGTTGTGAATTGCACAATGCTAAGGAATGCCAGGTATATGGAATAGAATGGTTTTTCATATCATGTGTCACAAGGCAACCCTATACTTAACAACTAACATAATGTGAAAGAGGAAGTAGATCTCATATTGCTGTGTTATTCCTATACTGCTTTATAGCTCACCAAGAGACCTTGATGTCCTTGTTCAAACTGTTCAACCTTGTATTATTTTTATAAGAGCCTTTAATATTTGGAGTCCTCCCAGGAAAACAGAAACCACTCTAGATATTTCAAACAGAGGAAGTTTGATACATGTAAATGGATGCACAGATGATGCAAGAATTGAGAAGTCAAATGGAGAAGGAGGGAAAGAGACAACCCCAAAATTAACATCAAGAAGTTACTACGATCCTTTAGGTTTGGAGAACAAAGGGATGAAATTTACCAGAGATTTGGAGTTGGAGCTGCCCAGCAAAGATGGAGTCATATTGGATCTGTTCAGCAGCTTGGATAGTAGAAGAAAAAGCTGTCCAGTGGGAGCTGTAGCCACAGAGGAGATACAACTGGCACTGCAGGTGCTACCTGAAGCAGAGAGAGAAGGGCACATACCCTGGCTTTACCTCCACCTCCACCCTCTTCCTCTTGGCTGAATTTCCCTAAAATTCACAGAGAAGGGAGCCTTAGGAAACTTAGATCCTTATAATACAGAGAATGACAGAAGAAGTCAGGGAACTGATCTGCAAACAGAATCAAGCGATTTGAAGAGTATTTGGCTTTGCAAGGCACTGGGCACACGTATTGTTGCTTCAAGGCCCAGATAATCAATGTTGACTCAAAGTTGGGAAGAAAATTCTATCTTCTCTTATAAAATCTCATGAGTATGTTGAGATTTAGATGTTTTTCATCATTTGGAAACAGCATCCTTTGGATGAACATGGTTATTCCTCTGATACTCTGACAACACCCTTATGGCAGAAAGTAAAGAACTGAAGAGTCTCTTGATGAAAGTGAAAGAGGAGAGTGAAAAAGTTGGCTTAAAACTCAACATTCAGAAAACTAAGATCATGGCATATAGTCCCATGACTTCATGGCAAATAGATGGGGAAACAATGGAAACAGTGACAGACTGTATTTTGGGGGCTCCAAAATCACTGCAGATGGTGACTGCAGCCATGAAATTAAAAGACACTTACTGCTTGGAAGAAAAGTTATGACCAACCCAGACAACATATTAAAAAGCAAGGACATTACTTTACCAACAAAAGTCCATCTTGTCAAAGCTATGATTTTACCAGTAGTCATGTATGGATGTGAGAGGTGGGCTATAAAGAAAGCTGAGTGCTGAAGAATTGATGCTTTTGAACTGTGGTGTTGGAGAAGAGTCTTGAGAGTCCCTTGGACTGCAAGGAGCTCAAACCTGTCAATCTTAAAGGAAATCAGTCCTGAATATTCATTGGAAGAACTGATGCTGAAGCTGAAACTCCAATATTTTGGCCACCTGATGTGAAGAACTGACTCATTGGAAAAGACCCTGATGCTGGGAAAGATTGAAGGTGGGAGGAAAAGGGGACAACAGAGGATGAGATGGTTGGATGGCATCACTGACTCTATGGACATGAGTTTGAGCAAGCTCAGGGAGTTGGTGATGGACAGGAAAGCCTGGCGTGCTGCAGTCCATGGGGTCACAAAGAGTCAGACAGGACTGATAGATTGAACTGAACTGAACTGTGGTGATGGATGTGTTATATAAGTTGATTGTATCAATGTCATACCAACATCAATCTCCTGGCTGTGAAATTTTATTACAGTTTTGCAAGATGTTACCATTGTGGGAAACTAAGTAAAGGGTACATGGATTTCTCTATGTTATTTCATACAACTACTTGTGAATCTTGAGATATCTTAAAATAAAAATTTAATTTTACAATGATTGCCAAGTTGCAAAATAGGTCCAAAGTTGTCCCATAGAACAAACTGGATAATGAATCAGTTTGATTCCTTATTACAAGCAATAGAATTTATTCTAGATAGTTTAGTCAGAAAGAAAATCTATTCAAAGATATTGAGATATCAGAGATAGGCAGAGTCAGAGTCTATGAGGCAAAAACACTAGGATCACCATGCTCTGGCCAAAGTACCCCCTCCTGCCACCACTGCTGCCGGGATCCTGTGGCCACCATGAGCGATGCTGGAGACAGACAGCAGAAGCTCTACACAACATTTGCCCAAAATAGATCCACACTCTGCACTCTTTCTCCTATTATTAGTTTTGCCACTGATAGCTGGTACAGGTGTCTCTGACTGGCAAAGCCCAGATCCTAGGCTGTGCCTGACTGCAGGAGACTCTGGGGGATCATGACCTCGGTGTCTACCCTAGAAAAGAGGGGTTTATAATATGGGAAATTCTCCCCGCATAGTAAGGTGTTCAAAAGATACTTGTCAGACCCAAACATGGCAAATGTCTACCCAGTCATAATACCATGTTCTGCCAAAAAGGCATTATTTACTTTTTGAAAATTTAAAGAAAATTTTCAAATTCTATTGAACAGGGTAGGTGGAGGAAGGAAGTTACATATTGTCCTTTTCATTTCTTTTTATTCCTTATATCTTGATTCAGTATTGATATATTGTATTTTTATTAACAAGGCATTCATTTCACTGACCTTTTTGATTGATTTCAGTGTGCCTAACATTTCTTAGTTTCAACATTTCTTCCATTGCTACAGATTCTCTTTACTTCTAATTTTATTTTTTATTTCAGCTCTTTTTTTATTATTACAAAATACAAGTTTATTGGAGCCAGTTTGAAAATTAAAATAGCCCTAAGAAAGAAGGCAAAAATAATTTTAAATTTAAGATCCAGTAATAACTTCAATGAATTCCTCAATACCTATTCTACTCATATTCCATGGTAAATTCAGTTTAGGTGAAATTGACTCTACCACCATACTATTTGACCTAAAGCAATCAGAATGATCTCCCTCTCACACACACACATGCACTCCAAAGCCCTGCCAAGGTGATTAGTTCAGTTCTAATCAAACAGTGCTAGGCATTCTTCTGGCCACAAATTGGTTCAAGAGCGCATATGACCTGTGCTGTGTTGGCCACAGATTGGTTCAAGAGTGAGCATATGACCTAAGTTGGTCCAGTTTTAAGAAACCCAAGACTCAAGTTTTTTGGAAGTTTTCTTCCTTCTACTACCGTCCAGGTCTGACTAGTGTAATGGAGAAAATCCATAGCCCCAGAGCTGTAGGAAGCCCATATGAAAATAGAGCTTATATTCAGGAGATGGAGTTAAAAGTAGAGATAAAAAGTGTCCTCATCCCAGCATTTGAGTTCCTAACACCAGATTCTCTTAAGTCTACTCCCAGGTGGTTTTTACTTCTTAACAAAATAAGATTTTCAGTTATGTCATATGACAACATGAAAATGTGTATTTTGCCTCCATCCCTGCTTGAGATCTACTTGTGTGATCGATTATCTTGGTAAGGGCTCTTCAGGACAACTCTTTCCTGGGGACTGGAGTCACCCAACCAAATGCTATTTTGACATAAAATCCTCTTACTTTGCTTTCCAGATTGTCCTCTACATTTTCTAAAGCCTGTGGTCCATAAATATAGAACTGGCGGATGTAGCTTGATTTTAGTACAGCAGTTTGGGTTTTGGTGCCAATGCTATGTTTGAAATGTGAGAGTGTTGCTGGGTTTTTACAATCTATATTTAAAAGACTAGTGAGTTAAACTGTGCTTGGAACGCTTAGCCACTCTTGATAAGGGTCAGAACCACACTCTGTGGTTCTTCTGAAAAGAGGTGATCCAGAGGCTACCTGTCTGTGGATATTTGAAGTCACGGGATGTGGACCTCTGTGCAGGCTACTACTCCTGAGCTTCCTGAGGTTCGTGAAACATACAGCCAACTTCCTGGAGGGCATGCAGAGCGTCAAGATGATGACCCCCAAACTTCTCTCCCAGAATTTCCATATATTGTCTGTTCCTGGAGTAGCGAGAAGTCATAAAATAATTCTCTCATCCTTTCTTCCATCTAAGTTTCTCTCTTGAAAGGTGGGTTAAAGCTGGCACACTTTGTTGACACCTTGAGATGCACTTAGAGAAATATACCCATTCTAGCTCCACCTCAGTCAGTTCAGTCTCTCAGTCATGTCTGACCCTTTGTGACCCCATGGACTGCAGCATGCCAGGCTTCCCTGTCCATCACCAACTTCCGGAGCTCACTCAAACTCACGCCCATTGAGTCAGTGATGCCATCCAGCCATCTCATCCTCTGTCGTCCCCTTCTCCTGCCTTCAATCTTTCCCAAAGACCCATCAGGGTCTTTTCAAATGAGTCAGTTCTTCACATCAGGTGGCCAAAGTATTGGAGTTTCAGCTTCAACATCAGTCCTTCCAATGAATATTCAGGACTAATTTCCTTTAGGATGTACTTGTTGGATCTCCTTGCAGTCCAAGGGACTCTCAAGACTCTTCTCCAACACCACAGTTCAAAAGCATCAATTCTTCGGCGCTCTGCTTTCTTTATAGTCCAACTCTCACATCCATACATGACTACTGGAAAAATCTTAGCTTTGACTAGATGGACCTTTGTTGACAAAGTAATGTCTCTGCTTTTTAATACGCTGTCTAGGTTGGTTATAGCTTTTCTTCCAAGGAGCAAGTGTCTTTTAATTTCATGGCTGCAGTCACCATCTGCAGTGATTTTGGAGCCCCCCAAAATAAAGTCTCTCATATTTCCATTGTTTCCCCATCTATTTTCCATGAAGTGACCTAGGAACTAGAAAACCTAAGCCAATGCCTTTCAACTCCAATTCTCTTATGTATGGATTGCAGGGAGCACTTACAGGCCTTGCCTATATTTCAAGTAGGTATTCATTACTTCACTTGTTTTCAACTGAGGTCATAGCTTCTTAATTTTGTGTTAAAACTCTAACCTCTAAAGCGTGTTGAAACTACTGTGCTCATTTTACCTGCCTCTCACCATGACACGTGGAGGCTTCCCACAGCTTCAGACCATATACTACCTTCTAGATTTCCATGTCACCTTTCTGCCTGTTTTGGGAAATTGCTGTTTCTAGATTTTTTTTTTTTAAGTAATAAAGGTGAAGCAGGGGCAGGGCAAGGCTGTGTGCAATGCTATGGCACCCAGAGGGACAGACCGGCAGACAATAAACAATATACAAGTAAATACTGCAATTTTAGGTAGTTATAACTGCCATAACTGTTTTTGGTAGCTATAACCATGACAGAAAATAAAGCAGAAAAAGGGTTTGGAGGGAGATGGGGAGGCTGGTGATGATGAATTTCCATTTTTTGATAATGTGTTCTGGCATTAGATTGAAGGAGTCAGTCAGCTGTGCAACTGGAAGGAAGACTTTGAACTTTCCTTTATGTGTGATGGGAAGACATTGGAAAGTTTTTTAAAGAGTCACCCAGTCTCCCGGGGGAGGTGGTGCTGAATAGAAGCAGGAGGCTGTTAGAATCATTGCAAAATCCAGGCAAGAGATGATGAAGATATGGATTAAAGTGAGAGCAATGGATGTGGTAAGAAGCAGCTGAAATCTAGATATATTCTAAGATAGTGCCAATAAGACGAGTTGATGGATTCCATGTGCAATGAAATGAGAGAGAGAGATGTATCAAGCATAATGCCTAAGTTTGATAGCAGCATAGCTGGATGAATCGTGGTGCCATTTCCTAAGGGAAAGAGCATTGAGAGAAGAACAAACTGTGAGTGGGTGCCTGGAGAAAGACATTAGACGTAGAAGTTGAGACGTTGGGTAGGGAATTAAATATAAATATCTGGGGATCTATGGAAAAGTCAAAGATAGAGACAGCACATTGGAAATTTGAATTTTAGAAGACTGCCTTTAATGCCAAGAGACTAGAGGACATCACATAGGGATCGATCTAAGAGATGAGAGCATGGGCCTCTCCAATATTTGATGACCGGAAAGAGAAGAAGCCGACAAAGAAGATTAACTGGGGAGGAATGCTATGATTCTTCATCTGTGTGTGTGTTTGTGCCCTCATGTGTGTGTACTTTGATATTTTTAATAGGTAGATGTTGCAGACAATCCAAGAGACGGGGCAGGAGATATGTGGACATCTATCCAGAATTCTCTATGCACTAGAATTATTCTATGTCTTAATTTATCAGAGGTTTATTAATTTTCTCCTCTTCAAATAGCTAGTTCTTAATTTTATAAATAATTTATGCCAGTCATTTTCCATGTTATTCATTTATACTTTTACATTATTTTTCTATCTTGCTTTAAATGTAAACATTCTGTTCTAGAATTTTACCATATAATGGTTTTTTCTTTAATATCTCTTTTTAAGTATTTCTTCTTATTAAAGACCTTTAGATGAGTACATTTTCTTCTAAACACTGTTCTGGCCACATCCCAGCACATTTTGATATGCAGAATAATATGTTTATTATTACTTTAAAATAGTTTTTATTGCATTCTTAATTTCTTTCCTAAGCCAATTACTACTTACTCAAAGTATTTTTTAATATACCAAGAAATTAAACAATTTATTAATATTTTTATTATTCATTTCTTCTTCAAATGGATTATGGTTAGAAAATTTCTTAGCAGAATTCCCACTGTTACGAGGTTGGTGGCTGATATTTTAAAGATACATCTATGGCTTGTTTACAGTTTTGGGGGTGACAGTATATACAAGTGTATTCTGCATTTTCTCTTTTAATTTCATAAGCATTTATTTAAATTGCCTGAATAATTTGGCCCTCCACATCTTTAATATTTTCATTTATTATTTTATCATGTTGTTATTGTCCATCTCTGACTTTTCTGTCTCTAAGAATCACCATCCTGGGACGTAATCCTAACCAATAAAATTACATACAGGTATTTGTACTATGAGAGTTTGCGAGGAGTGCTCCTAACAGATGGTTTGTGGTGGCTGGATGACCTTCCTGGGTTATCACTTTCCTACTGTGACCTCTACAATGACTGATGCCATAGAACTTCCGTGTCCATTTCTGTCTGTGATCCCCACCCACTAGGACTGCTGTTCCCTGGGAAGCTTGATCCTGCTCCCTGAACCCTCAGCTCCCAAAGAATAGATGAGCCAATTATCATTATGCGCCCCTGGTTACTACCTGGTGCTAACACATCCTGCATTTGAGGCCCCATTTGGGACCTTCTCAAAGTGCTGAACTCTGCTTCCTCCAAATCTGTTTGCCCCTGGGATCTACCCACCTTGGAAAGTCACTACGTCGTTAAGTCTAATTCTTGCTGCCTTCTGCTGCCACATCTAACATGTGAAGCTTCTAGCATGCCTGCTACTGAACTTGCCAAGGTCACCTGTATCCTGAAACTATACACACTGACAGTATTGAGTACTGACTAAATATAAAATGCAATTCAAATACATTGTTTTTTCATCCTCTCTGCCTCTTATCCTTCTCCATCAGAGGGCAGACAGACTGAAAACCACAACCACAGGAAACTAACCAATCTGATCACATGGACCACAGCCTTGTCTCACTCAATGAAACTATGAGCCATGCCATGTAGGGCCACCCTAGATGGGTGGGTCATGGTGGAGAGTTCTGACAAAACATGGTCCAGTAGAGAAGGGAATGGCAAACCACTTCAGTATTCTTGTCTTGAGAACCCCATGAACAGTATGAAAAGGCAAAAAGATAGGACACTGAAAGATGAACTCCCCAGGTCAGTAGGTGTCCAATATGTACTAGAGATCAGTGGAGAAATAACTCCAGGAAGAATGAAGAGATGGAGCCAAAGCAAAAACAACACCCAGTTGTGGATGTGACTGGTGATGGAAGTAAAGTCTGATGCTGTAAAGAGCAATATTGCATAGGAACCTGGAATGTTAGGTCCATGAATCAAGGCAAATTGGAAGTGGTCAAACAGGACATGGCAAGAGTGAACATTGACATTCTAGGAATCAGCGAAATGAAATGGACTGGAGTGGGTGAATTTAACTCAGATGACCATTATATCTACTACTGTGGACAAGAATCCCTTAGAAGAAATAGAGTAGCTCCATAGTCAACACAAGAGTCCAAAATGCAGTACTTGGATGCAATCTCAAAAACGACAGAATGATCTCTGTTTGTTTCCAAGGCAAACCATTCAATATCACAGTAATCCAAGTCTATGCCTGGACCAGTAATGCTGAAGAGCTGAAGTTGAACAGTGCTATGGAGACCTACAAGACCTTTTAGAACTAACACCTTAAAAAAGATGTCCTTTTCACTATAGGGCCCTGGAATGCAAAAGTAGGAAGTCAAGAGATTCCAGGACTAATGGGCAAATTTGGCCTTGGAGTGCAAAACAAAGCAGGTCAAAGGCTAACAGAGTTTTGCCAAGAGAACGCACTGGTCACAGCAAACACCCTCTTCCAGCAACACAGGAGAAGACTCTACACATGGACATCACCAGATGGTCAACACCGAAATCAGATTGATTATATTCTTTGCAGCCAAAGATGGAGAAGCTCTATACAGTCAGCAAAAACAAGACCAGGAGTGGACTGAGCTGAGATCATGAACTCCTTATTGCCAAATTCAGACTTAAATTGAAGTAGGGAAAATGACTAGACCATTCAGGTATGACCTAAATCAAATCCCTTACAATTATACAGTGGAAGTGACAAATAGATTCAAGGGATTAGATCTGATAGAGTGCCTGAAGAACTATGGACAGAGGTTCATGACATTGTACAGGAAGCAGCGATCAAGACCATCCCCCAGAAAAAGAAACGCAAAAAGGCAAAATGATTGTCTGAGGAGGCCTTACAAATAGCTGTGAAAAGAAGAGAAGTGAAAGGCAAAGGAGAGAAGGAAAGATATACCCATCTGAGTGCAGAGTTCCAAAGAATAGTGAGGAGAGATAAGAAAGCCTTTCTCAGTGATCAGTGCAAAGAAATAGAGGAAAACAATAGAATGGGAAAGACTAGCGATCTCTTCAAGAAAATTAGAGATACCAAGGGAATATTTCATGCAAAGATGGGCACAATAAAGGACAGAAATGGTATGGACCTAACAGAAGCAGAAGATATTAAGAAGAGGTGGCAAGAATATACAGAACTATACAAAAAAGATCTTCATGACCCATATAATCATGATGATTTGATCACTCACCTAGAGCCAGGCATCCTGGAATGCGAAGTCAAGTGGGTCTTAGGAAATATCACTATGAACAAAGCTAGTGGAGGTGATGGAATTCCAGTTGAGCTATTTCAAATCCTAAAAGATGATGCTGTGAAAGTGCTGCACTCAATATGTCAGCAAATATGTAAAATTCAGCAGTGGCCACAGGACTGGAAAAGGTCAGTTTTCATTTCAATCTCAAAGAAAGGCAATGTCAAAGAATGCTCAAACTACTGCACAATTGCACTCATCTCACACACTAGCAAAGGAATGCTCAAAATTCTCCAAGCCAGGCTTCAACAGTATGTGAACCATGAACTTCCAGATGTTCAAGATGGATTTAGAAAAGACAGAAGAATCAGAGATCAAATTGCCAACATCTGCTGGATCATCAAAAAAGCAAGAGAGTTCCAGAAAAACACCCACTTCTCTTTTATTGACTATGCCAAAGCCTTTGACTGTGGATCACAGCAAACTGGAAAATTCTGAAAGAGATAGGAATACCAGACCACCTGACCTGCCTCCTGAGAAATCTGTATGCAGGTCATCTTGTTCTAGCAATAGTTAGAATTTGACATGGAACAATAAACTAGTTTCAAATAGGGAAAGGAATACATCAAGGCTGTATATTGTCACCCCGCTTATTTAATTTACATGCAGAGTACAACATGAGAAATGCTGGACTGGATGAAGCACAAGCTGGAATCAAGATTGCCAGGAGAAATACCAATAACCTCAGAAATGCAGATGATAACATCCTTATGGCAGAAAGAGAAGAAGAACTAAAGAGCCTCTTGATGAAAGTGGAAGAGGAGAGTGAAAAAGCTGGCTTAAAACTCAACATTCAGAAAATTAAGATCATGGCATCTGGTCGCATCACTTCATGGCAAATGGATGGGGAAACAGTGTCAGACTTTATTTTTTTGGGCTCCAAAATCACTGCAGATGGTGACTGCAGCCATGAAATTAAAATACGCTTGCTACTTGGAAGAAAGTTATGACCAACCTAGACAGCATATTGAAAAGCAGAGACATTACTGTGTCAACAAAGGTCCGTCCAGTCAAGGCTATGGTTTTTCTAGTAGTCATGTATGGATGTGAGAGTTGGACTATAAAGAAAGCTGAGGGCCAAAGAATTGATACTTTTGAACTGTGGTGTTGGAGAAGAGTCTTGAGAGTCCCTTGGACTGCAAGGATATCCAACCAGTCCATCCTAAAGGAAATCAGTTCTGAATATTCATTGGAAGGATTGATGTTGAAGCTGAAACTCCAATACTTTGGCCACCTGATGTGAAGAACTGACTCATTTTAAAAGACCCTGATGCTGGGAAAGATTGAAGGCAGGAGGAGAAGGCAATGACAGGATGAGATGGTTGGATGGCATCACCAACTTGATGGACATGAGCTTGAGTAAACTCTGGAAGTTTGTGATGGACAGGGAAGCCTGGCGTGCTGCAGTCCATGGGGTCGCAGAGAGTCAGACATGACTGAGCGACTGAACTGAACTGAACTGTGTTAGTGTGGGTTATACAGGGAAACAGATTAACTATGCATATGTTTATTAGGGAAATGCCTGGGAGAGAATATTGGGAGGGAGCCAGAGAAGGCTGGGAGATGCATCAAGTACCATGCAAGAGCTTGACCTGAAGTGAAGGGAAGAAGGAGAGAGGGTAAGTGGAAGTGTATTAGACTGCCACAGAGTTGAAGGAGGCCTGGGAAATCATTGGGGAGTCCTCACACTGAAGCATCAGTCAGAGGAATCCCTTGTCTCCAGGGATGGATGTGCCTTAGATCCCTTGGGAGCAGCCTTGAGTAGCAGAGCGTCCCACTGTGATGGATTTCACAGCCCAGCAGCTGGCACTCTCCTCAATTAGTGCATGGACTTATAGGATTGCAAGAAGAGTTCTGACAACTGTCATTCTTTCATCCATTTTAAATAATTTGTCATTAGTATGCTTTATTAAAAAGCAAAGACATCACTTTGCTGACAAATGTTCATAGAGTCAAAGCTATGATTTTTCCAGTACTTATGTATGGATGTGAGCATTAGACCATAAAGAAGGCTGAGGGCTGAAGAATTGATGCTTTTGAACTGTGGTGCTGGAGAAGACTCTCAAGAGTCCTCGGAATGCAAGATCAAACCAGTCAATCCTAAAGGAAATCAGTCCTGAATATTTATTGGAAGGACTGATGCTGAAGCTGAAGCTCCAATACTTTTGCCACCAGATTGGAAAAGCCAACTCACTGGAAAAGATTCTGATACTAGGCAAGACTGAAGGCAAAAGAAGAAGGGGGTGACAGAGGATGAGACGATTGGATGGCATCACTGACTCAATGGACATGAGTTGAACAAGCTGCAGGAGTTGCTGATAGACAAGGAAGCCTGGTGTGCTGCAGTCCATGGGGTCGCAAAGAGTTGGACATGACTGAGTGACTGAACTGAGTGACTTGGTGGTTGCTGTGAGGGTTGAATCAGATAATGTCTTTAAAGTACTTAGCACAGAGTCTAGACACAGTAAACACTCAATGAAATGTAACTGCTATTTAAAAAAGTTTAAGAGGTCAGTGGGGTGCAGATGACAGATTTATCCATAGGTCAGTGCAATGGCAGGGAAGCCTGGCGTGCTGCAGTCCATGGAGTCGGAAAGAGTCAGGCACAACTGAGCGACTGAGCTGACTGAACTGATCAGGCAGAAAATGAGGAATCCCTTGTGTTCTTAGGGCTTCCCTGGTGGTTCAGACAGTAAAGAATCCACCTGCAATGCAGGAGACCCGGTTCAATCCCTGGGTCAGGAAAATCTCCTGGAGAAGGGAATGGCAACCCACTCCAGTATTCTTGCTTGAAAATTCTCATGTACAGAGGAGCCTGGTGGGCTACAGTTCATGGGGTCACAAAGAGTCAGACGCGACAGAACAACTAACACCTTCACCTTCACCTGTGTTCTTATGCTCATGTTCCATTAGAACTTGACTGCAAGGTTTTTTTAGTTGGAGGATAATTGACGTACAATATTGTGTTGGCTTCTGCCCTACATCAATATGAATCAGCCACAAGTATACATATGTCCCCTCCTTCTTGAGCCTCCCTCCCACCTCCCACCCCATCCCACCCCTCTAGGTTGTCACAGAGCACTGGTTTGAGCTCCCTGAGTCATACAGCAAATTGCCACTGGCCATCTATTTTACATATGGTAATGTATACGTTTCCATGCTACTCTCTCAATTCGTCCAACCCTCAAGTTTTTAAATTAAATTCTGCACATTATATATACAACAGTTGAGACTGAGGTTGATAGCATTTATTCCTCGAAATTGGCAAGCCTTTTTTTGGAGGGGGATCCACTTGTAAGTTTGAGGGGTCTAGTTAATCGGAGAAGAAAGCTGAGCTGGATTGGCAGTATTTTGTTACCTTTAGTGAACTGTGCTGGAGAAGACTCTTGAAAGTCCTTTGGCCTGCAAGGAGATCAAATCAGTCAATCCTAAAGGAAATCAACCCTGAATATTTATTGGAAGGACTGATGCTGAAGCTGAAGCTTTAATAAAAGATCCTAATGCTGGGAAAGATTGAGGGCATGAGAAGAAGTAGGTGACAGAGGATGAGATGGTTGGATGGCATCACCAACTCAATGGACATGAGTTTGAGCAATCTCTGGGAGATAGTGAAGGACAGGGAAGCCTGCATGCTTCAATCCATGAGGTCTCAAAGAGTTGGATACAACTTAGCAACCGAAAAACAACATGTTTTAAGGCTTACATTGACTGAACGTAAAATTGTTAAAATGTTCCCTTTTTATCGTGCCTTTTCATTATATATTCAGTGACTATTATGATTAATAATTTATGCATTTTCTTCTAGTATATTGAATGCAATTTATACTTTTCCTATAAGTTAGTGGTGAGGCCTTAGTTCATTTTCTATTTCTAAACTTTATAAATTGGCTTTGCTTTTAAATATAGAATGAAACTTTTCTTGAAAAGTGAATTTTATCTTTCTGAAAAATAGTAATTAAGCCTGAAATCCACTCTACTAACTTGTTTTTCTCCCTTCTCTACTTGTCATTTTGTTTTGCTTTAACAATTATGCCTTTTTATACATAGACTGCATTTACATGTTCTATTTTCTAAAATGGGTTGAAGATAGCTTTATTTAATTCAATTCTAAAAGGTTAAACAACAAAAACATTCTTATCTCTAGTCACATTAAACACTAGAAACAGGAACTTTGGACTCCATTCTCTGACATGAAGCTTTGCACTAATTGTGTCATGTCTAAATGTGTGTTTCGCTTATTCCCTTTTTTTGATCTCATACATTCTTTCAAGCTCAGCATTATTGCAATTATAATATTCGCCTAGCAGTTGTTTTCAACTTAGTTTTTTCACACAGTAAGCTGCTGAAAATAACTTTTAAATTTATTTAGAGATGAGATATGTGGTCAGAAGATCTCTCCCCGGTCTTTGAATCTGCGAATATTCATTCTACTATTTTTCCCCATATGATTGATTACTCAACTAGAAAAATGGTCTTTGGGGAAACAGATATTCTTTAAGAATATACAAATACTCCCCTATTCCAGAATTTTATGATTTAGATTCTAAAAGTTATAGTTATCCTAATCTGTAGACTTGTGAATATTACCAGCTCCTTTTTAGATTCACATAGTGGTAAAGAATCCACCTGCCAATGCAGGAAACATAAGAGATCTGGGTTTGATCCCTGGGTCGGGAAGATCCCTGGGAGTAGGAAATGGCAGCCGACTCCAGTATTCTTGTCTGGGAAATCCTATGGTCAGAGGAGCCTGGTGGGCTACAGTCCATGGGGTCCCAAAGAGTCGGACATGACTGAAGCAACTTAGCACTACTACACTGTCATTGAAATGAAGTTGAAAGCAAATAAATGTATCAGTGTGCCCATCCTTTTTTGTTTTGTTTTGTTTTAGTTAACCGGTATGTTTTTGGTTGTGAAGGAAAGAAACTCAGCTTGAACTAACTTAACCAAAAAGGAAAAAATTTTCCCCATGTAACAGTGAGAAGGAATGCAAAGCTACTGATTTAAAGGAAAAGTTATTATCTTGGAGAAGACTCTTGAGAGTCCCTTGGACTGCAAGGTGATCAAACCAGTTAATCCTAAAGGAAATCAACCCTGAATATTCTTTGGAAGGACTGATGTTGAAGCTGAAGCTCCAATACTTTGGCCACCTGATGGGAAGAGCCAACTCATTGGAAAAGACTCTAATGCTGGGAAAGATTGAGGGAAGGAGGAGAAGGGGATGACAGAGGAAGAGATGGTTGGATGGCATCATCGACTCAATGGACATGAGTTTGAGCTCTATCTTTGGGACATAGTGAAGGACAGGGAAGCCTGGTGTGCTGCAGTTCATGGGGTCGCAAAGAGTCAGGCATGACTGGGTGACTGAACAACAACAATAACTGATTTAAAACCACCTATTCAGGAATTTTTTTTAAACCCAAGACATATTATTATACACCATTCTCAAGCTCAGTTGCTTTTATTACTTCATCTTACTACAATTATAGTTTGGGTTTAATTTCCTAATCTATTTCATCAATTGAACTTTTAAGAGTTAACAACAACATCCTTCTTTCTAAACACTTAAAAATAATTTTTAAAAATCAAATAGCATTTCTATGGCTAAAATAAAATACAGTTTCTGGTCTGTTACCCATTCTCCCAAATCTCCAGTCAACTGATGTAACAGTGTGGTATGTATCTTTCTAAGTTTTTTCCCATTCATATCCTAACACACAAGTGTATGGATACACACACACACACACACCACAATACATACACAGAGATATACCTTTTTAACATAATACTGTTTTACATAATATTCTGCAACTTATCTTTTGATTTTAAAGTGCTCAGTCTTATACATCAGTGTAAATACAGTGTTTCCTCTTTAATGACTACATAGAATTTTATTGTATAATTTTATTTTATTGTATACAATTTTATTGTATATATTGTATACAATACTGTTTTATGGTATTGCATATTGAAAGTTATTGTAAAGCATAACTTGTTTAAAGCCCCTTTTCAGTTAGTAGTTGAGTTATCCTAGATTCATTATTCCAAAGCAAACGATATGTATGTTTCCAACAAGGGTACACATATCCCTGTGACCATATGTCTGCACCCTTGTTTAAGTATATCTAAAAGAGCAATTCTTAGAAATGGATAGTTAGGTCAAAGAGTACGCCAGTAATATTCTTAATTACCCTATGATAGTTAATAATTATGTTTCTGCTTCTTATCTCTAACCTGCCCCGATTTCATGACTGCTACAACTCCTCTCATATCTTTGCTCAGAGGTTTCCATTCCTTACACTTTTTCATGATTTTTGAAGTTATTCCATTACAAAGAAATTAGAATTTCTTCTGGGCTCTTACGTATTATGCGACTGTTTTACTGTGCTAGAATATTGTTCTTGCCTCATTTTTGTGTGAAAGTGAAAGTCGCTCAGTCGTGTCCGATTCTCTGCTACCCCATGGACTTTAAGGTCCATGGAATTCTCCAGGCCAGAATACTGTAGTGGGTAGCCATTCCCTTCTCCAGAGGATCTTCCCAATCCAGGGATCATACCCAGGTCTCCCACATTGCAGGGGATTCTTTACCAGCTGAGCCATCAGGGAAGCCCACCCACTGTGAATTTTAGATATGGATGTTTTCATTTGTTGAGAATTTGTGTTGGAATTTTCTGTGTTCATTAGAAAAAGGAATCTCTGACAAGTTATTATGCCATTCTGATGACAGAATAAGCATTTTTAAATAATATACTCCAAACACCATCAATATGAAATCTACCATCTCATTTTCCAAAGAGCCTAACTTTTAAACTCTTCATTATCAAAAGTTTTTCTATTTCACTTAAACTTCAGGTGTGAAAACCAGCCTCAGCAGATCCTGAATGTGATTTGGTCCCTTGTGACCACCATTAGAAGCTCATCGTCATGTATGTTGCTGTCTTAGGTCCTGAGGTTAGCTTTGTAGAGCTTTTCCTTTCAACATGCCTCTTAGAATGTGAGCTAACAATCTCAGGGCTTTCAGTAAACCCTGTCCCTTTCTATCGATTTGCCATGAGTAAAGCATATTATCAAGCTTGATATAATTATCTTGAAGAAATACATTAAATTGATAGAATGAAGGAATCCTAATAGACTTCTGGTGAGTGACAAGCCTCAGTTTTATTTCGTACATGGGCTTGGACATCTAATTTGCCTGCTTGATGGTTTATTTTTCTATTTCCTGATCATAGCTCAAATCTAGAAAGGGGAGGTGAAGCTATAGTTGAATTTTGGATGAATAAGATCTTACTGTACATATAAATTAGCAAACCTAGAGAACTAGGATTACAGGATATACCAAACATAGAATTTTTAAGTGTCAGAATATCAAAGGAAGATATAAGCATATTCAACTATTAAAGCATCAGAGTATAATATATTCACATGGTTTAAAATTCTTTAAATATTTTGAAACATTTTTCTTCCCATCTGTCCCCATCCATTTGACTCCCCATCCTCCCACAGTCAGTCAGTGTCATCAAGGTTCTAGTGTACATTTATAGAAATATTTTAAGCATATATATGCAAATACATGCAAACACATTTTCCTTTCTTGTACAAATGGCAGTATATTAAACATATGTCCTACACCTGGCTATGGGTTTCCCAGGTGGTGCTTTTGGTAAAGAACCCACCTGCCAATGCAGGAGACATAACGGATGTGAGTTCCATCCCTGGATCAGAAGATCCACTGGAGGAGGTCATAGCAACCCACTTCAGTATTCTTGCCTGGAGAATTCAATGGACAGAGGAGCCTGGTGTGCTACAGTCTGTATGGTCGCAAAGAGTTGAACACAACACCAATGATGCATTTAATAATCAAATATAGAATTCATGTCCTCATGTCAGAATAGCTGAATGACAATTCCTAGAAGAGGAATTGCTAAGTCACAGGGTATATTTGTAACTTTGATAGATTACAAATTACAAAATTGCCCTGTTTGCAGGTTATTTCACTTTACATTACCTATATTCCCACAGCATGTTATAAAGCCTTGATATTTGCCAATTTAATAAGTGGAAATGGTATCTCAGTGTGGCTTTAATTTTCATTGTACCTTTTTGAGTGAAGATGAGGTTATTCTTGCATGTTCTTATTTTTTGAATATTTTTTCTACTAGATTGTTACAGATTTTCTTATTGCTTTGTAGGAGCTCTTTATATATTAGGCAAATTAACCTATGATATGGTTTCTTGGTTTTTCATGTTTCTTGGTTTGTCATTGTCTACATACTTTGTTTTTGGTGGTTTACAAAGATGATTACACTAAAGCCTTTGACTGTGTGGATCACACCAAACTGTGGAAAGCTCTTAAAGAGAAGGGAATAGCAGACCATCTTGCCTGTCTCCTGAGAAACCTGTATCTGGGTGAAAAAGCAACAGTTAGAACCCTGTATGGAAGGACTGATTGGTTCAGATTGAGAAAGGAGTATGACAGGGCTATCTGCTGTCACCCTGTTTGTTTTTCCTATATGCTAACCTAGACAGCATATTAAAAAGCAGAGACATTACTTTGCCAACAAAAGTCTGTCTAGTCAAAGCTATGGTGTTTTCCAGTAGTCATCGACGGATGTGAGAGTTGGACTATAAAGAAAGCTGAGCACCGAAGAATTGATGCTTTTGAACTGTGGTGTTGGAGAAGACTCTTGAGAGTCTCTTGGACTGCAAGGAGATCCAACCAGTCCATCCTAAAGGAGATCAGTCCTGAGTGTTCATTGGAAGAACTGATGTTGAAGCTGAAACTCCAATACTTTGGCCACCTGATGCGAAGAGCTGACTCATTGGAAAATACCCTGATGCTGGGAAAGATTGAAGGCAGGAAGAGAAGGGCCTAAAGGAGATCAGTCCTGAGTGTTCATTGGAAGAACTGATGTTGAAGCTGAAACTCCAATACTTTGGCCACCTGATGCGAAGAGCTGACTCATTGGAAAATACCCTGATGCTGGGAAAGATTGAAGGCAGGAAGAGAAGGGAACAACAAAAGATGAGATTGTTGGATGGCATCATCGACTCAGCGGACATGAGTTTGGGTAAACCTCAGGAGTTGGTGATGGACAAGGAGGCCTAGCATGCTGCAGTCCATGGGGTTGCAAAGAGTCAGACACGATGGAGCGACTGAACTGAACTGAACTGAACTGAGCACATCAGGAGAGACAGCTGAATGAGTTACAAGCTGGAATTAAGACAGATGGGAGAAACATCAACAACCTCAGATATGCAGATGATATCACTCTAATGGCAGAGAGTGAAGAGGAACTAAAGAGCCTAGTGATGAGGGTGAAAAAGGAGAGTGAAAGAGCTGGCTTAAAACTAAATATTAAAAAAAACAAAGATCATGGGATCCGGCCCTCACTGAAAGTGAAAGTCGCTTAGTCAAGTCCAACTTTTGCACCCCAAGGACTATACAATCCATGGAATTCTCCAGGTCAGAATACTGGAGCTGTTCCTTTCTCCAGGGGAGCTTCCCAACCCAGGGATCAAACCCTGGTCTTCTGCATTGCAGGCGGGTTCTTTATCAGCTGAGCCACAAGGGAAGCCCAAGAATACTGGAGTGGGTAGCCTATCCCTTCTCCAGTGGATCTTCCCCACCCAGGAGTCAAACCGGGGTCTCCTGCATTGCAGGAGGGTTCTTTACCAGCTGAGCTACCAGGGAATCCCTTAATTCCCAAGTAATCCCTACATGGCAAATAGAAGGGGAAATGGTGGAAGTAGTGACAGATTTCCTCATCTTGGGCTCTAACATCACTGCAGATGGTTACTGCAGCCATGAAATCAGATGATTGCTTCTTGGCAGGAAAGCTATGACAAACCTAGACAGTGTATTGAAAAACAGAGGCATTACTTTGCAGACGATAGTCAGTATAGTCAAGGCTATGGTCTTCCAGTGGTCACGAACGGTTGTGAGAACGGGATGGTAAAATAGGCAGAGCACCAAAGAATTGATGCTTTCAAATTATGGTGCTGGAGAAGACGCCTGAAATTTCCTCGGACAGCAACGAGATCAAATCAGTCAATCTTAAGGGAAATCAGCCCTGAATACTCATTGAAAGGACTGATGCTGAAGCTGAAGCTACAGTATTTTGGTCACCTGATGTGAACAGCCAACTCATCAGAAAGGTCCCTGATGCTGGGAAAGATTGAGGGCAGAAGGAGAAAGGGCATCAGAGGATGAGATGGCTAGAAGGCATCACCGATACAATGGATATGAACTTGGGCAAACTTTGGGAGATGGTGAGGGACAGGGAGGCCTGGCATGCTATAGTTCATGGGGTTGCAGAGTCAGACATGACTGGGTGACTGAAAAACAACAATCATATTTTTTTAAATTCTTAAAACCAGATTTTCTTTTCTTTTTTGACTTCTATGTTTTATGTCACACTTAGAAAGGGCTTGTCCATTCCTATTAGCATTCTTTAATTTCTTATGCTAACTTTATGGTTTATCTTTTATATTTATACCTTTGACCCATTTGAAACTCATCCTGGTGTAATAGATGCAGGAATGGATTTAACTTATTTTTTTCCTAGATGGCCACCTAGTTGCCTCACCATATACTGAATAATCCACCTTTTTCAAATGATCATAGTTGAGTGTTTTAATTATAGCTACATGCTCTTCTTTAACTGTGTTCTTCTCTTTCTGAACATTTTTGGCTATTTTTTCCTTATATAACCATATACAAATTTTAATCAGATCTCTAGCTTAAAACTTTCTGTCATTCTTAATTGAAATTTTACAATTCTTATGGATAAACTTAGGGGAGAATTGATATTTTTGCATTTCAAGTTCATCTTTCCCTTTGTTCAAGCCTTCTTGTGTCTCTCAGGAGCAAATTTCTTTATGTAGACCTTGAACTTAAATTACAAAATTTATATAATAGTTATATTTATTTGTTGTTACTTTTGTAAATGCAGTGCTTTTCCTTCATCCTGTCACCTAATCAGATTTTTTTTTTTGGTATATGTGAAGGATTTTATTTCCGAATATGAATTTTGTATCCTGCCACATCACTGAGTCATCTTACTGGTTTTTAGTTTTTTTTTCTTGAATTTTCCAGATAGCCAATTAAATTATTTGAAATTAAAGTTAATTTTGTCCTCTCCTTTTTAATATTTTAGACCTGAATTTTTTCCTCTTGTCTAATTGCATTGGCTAACTTGCCAGAAGTTTTCATTAATTTACTCACAAGGAAGTATATAAATTTAAATTTAAGGCCTGTCATTTCAAGAGACATATAGCCTCTGATCCATCCCTTCACCAGGAGCACAGGCAGATGTGAAACTCTGGGAAGAGGGCCAGAGAAAGATACAAGTCCTGAAAGTAAAAGACCTATATAAATGCTAGGTGACAAGGTAAACATCCCTTCCTAGCCAACCACTTTGCCTCTAGGGGACAGGGAAGACTGATATTACTGTCTTTGCTGACCTCTTCTGGAAGATATGAAATCACTCAGAAGATGGCATGTTTGAATATTTTCCCCAAGAAGTAACTGCATTTTCCTGGCCTGCCTGTCTGAAAGGATTTTTCAATATCCTGAAAGCTATTTTTAAATTCTACCCTTTTCTTTAACTTCTCTGCCTCTTTCTTCCCCTTACTTTTGTAAAATTTTCGTATTTTTTATCTCCTCCTTTTCTCCCTTAGATTTTTGGCTGTTCCCACATTCCTATCATCCCTGGTTGACTTTACTTCTGAGCTCCTAACTCACGCAATTATTGAAATTGAGCAGTTCAGAAGACAATGATTGCCTTAGCTGGAGCAGTTTGAGTGTAGTGTGGTGACGGGTCCATCTTGCTGTGAGCGAAGAAATGAATGAAAAGTATGGGGAAAATAACACTGGATTGCACTTCAGAGGAATAACAGTGGATTGCATTTCAGAGAAACCCACCAGGCTTTTCTGTCCATGGGATTCTCTAGCAAGAATACTGGAGTGGGTTGCCATGCCCTCCTCCAGGGGATCTTCCTGACCCAGGGACAAAACCAACATCTCTAACGCCTCCTGCACCAGCAGGCAGGTTCATTACCACTAGCACCACCTGGGAAGCCCAAATAAACCAAAGGCATCTCAGCAAAATCAGTGGACTCTAGGGTGGCAACTATCATACCATTCTGCAGATTTGTTTCTTTTATGGACATGTTGCTCATTTTCTGATTGTCCATATAATGACATATTGAATGGACAATTCATTTCCACAGTTTTAAAGGCCAATGCTCAGCAAAGAGATGCTAAATATCACAAATTCTAAAGGAGAAATGCCTGATGCAGCTCTGTAAGACTTACTAAAAATGGAATGACAATCCATTGACCTTCATTTCACCATCCATCCAGGCTATAAAGAGAAGGCTATAGTTACTAGAGGGAAGAGATTTATAGGGATAGAGTTCTATAGTTCTTCCCCCACCCTTGTCCCTCATGCCCTAGGCAAGTAGAGGCAATCTCCAAGATAAAACCACTGTGGAGATTAGAAATGCAGGCATGGTCTATTATTTATCCCACTGCCTGGTTGCATGCAAAACTTCATGGGCCCACTCTGGTGCCATTAGAACAGCATGGGGACAGTTTTAGAAAGAAACTGCTGACTTAAAAAAATGCGCAACATGAGAGTTGCATGTTGAGTTTTATTGGGGGCAAAATGAGGACTATAGCCTGGGAGACAGCATCTCAGCTCTGAGAAACTGTTTCAAAGAGGCAAGGAGGGGAAGGTCAGTGTCTATGTGATTTTGATGAAGGCAAAGAGTTTGTGCAATCAAGCATATATTTTTTTTGCAGGTTTCTGCTAGTTACAAGGAGCAGCTGTCATCATGAAGGACTTGAGTGCTTTTCTAGATATGAGGAGATACAAGAACTGAGCTTGTAAAATCGGCTCCTGAAAATACCTAACTGTCTAAAGACCTGTTCTGCCAGTTTTTCTGTGAGCACAGGAGTGCTTCACTTCTGCCCTCCACCCTGAGCTCCTTTTAAGAGGTGTTGAAAATCAGCAGCTACAGCAACACAAGATTTAATCCTTGTAGAGGGAGATGGCAAATGCCAATTTGTAGCTGACAAAATGAACAACTATCCTCAGAGTTTGAGAGAGCAGGGAAAACTCTTGCCTTATCAAATATGGCAGTGAGAGCAAGCCTTCATTCCTATCAATGATATGGCAAAAGGTGCCAAGTGGAGACTGTGGAAAATATGAACCATCTTCAAGTTTCCTGGTCTAAAAGGGCTGCCTCCCGGGATGAGGAGCTCCTGGCATTGAGAGACTGTAAATTGAACACGCGACACATGAAGCAGAGAGGATCACTAAGCAATGTGAAATGCAGATGTCCTTTCAGGATATTTAAAAATCCACAAATGTGCCCAAGAAACACATACTATTTGGATCCCTACCCTACAAAGGGAATTAGTAGCTTCAGTTCAGTCACTCAGTCATGTCTGACTCTTTGCGACCCCATGGACTGCAGTACAACAGGCTTCCCTGTCCATCACCAACTCCTGGAGCTTACTCAGAGTCATGTCCATCTAGTTGGTGATGCCATCCAACCATCTTATCCTCTGTCATCCCCTTCTCCTCCCACCTTCAATCTTTCCCAGCATCAGGGTCTTTTCCAATGAGTCATTTCTTCGCATCAGGTGGCCAACGTATTGGAGTTTCAGCTTCAGTAGCTTAGGAAAGGACAAACAGCTCCAAACAAGTGAAAAAAAACTCCAGTCCCCTTCCCCCTAACCTCTTCTTCCCTGTCCTGACATCAGAAGACTTAGGGCAGAGATGGAGAAGAGAAGTAGACCAGCAAGGAGGAGAGAATGAGCAAACTGTCCCTGCTCTCCACCTGCAAGGCTCCAAGTCACAGGTCAAGCACGATCAAGGGAGAAGAAACACTTTAAATGAAATGCAACACTGAAATTCTAACAGAGATTGGGACGCATGGTTTAACACCAGATGATGGATCTTCAGGAACAATATGAAGCTGTCTTTATAAGCAAAGTGACTAGAAAATTGCAGGAGCTACCCTAAATGTCACACAGAAGGGAAGGGAGATCTGAAGGAAATAAATGTTGGGAAAAAATAAAGCCATTTCTTTTTCCTGTTCCATTAAGTTTAGTTAATTTAATAAATCAGCTACACACACCTTGAAATTTCCTTGCATAAAAAAAGCATAGATTGAATGATCCAGCCTAACCGAGTTAACGGAAGTGTTGTCAGGGCCTCTCAAGGGAGTCCTATATCTTATTCATAGTCCACGTCATTCCTCTTTAGGACAAGGGTCTTCCATAACCAGGGCCTCCTTCAATTTTGTGGACATCGGATTGCATAATCCCCACATACACTGTGTTCTCTAAGGACAGGGCTCAGGCAAAGATGAGGAGGATTCTTTTTTAATCTCAAGAATTCTTTGTGGTTTGTTTTTGATTCTGTAAGACCAACCATATTCATTCCGATCTGGCCAGAGCTGTATACAGTCAGGAATATGAAAAAGCATACTGTTCTAGTTAATCATCATGTATTATGTTAAATATTAGCTGGTTACAATAAATTAATGGTTGCTTGGCAACCAAGGAGCTGAGATTTAGAAAAGAAATACTTCATTCTTGCTCAAATTGGAACAGCAAGTTTGCTTTGGAACATTCTGAGTTCTGTCGTATTCTTTTTGATGGAACCAAACCTTGGCACAAAGGGAAAAGCAAGGGAAGACTCACATTTTACAGCTTAGTTAATTTTAGGAGAGGAGAGGGGAAGTAAATTGCATCTCATCTCCTGGCTTGGGTTAGAACTGCCCGATTTGAGAACAAGTACTAATTAGCTGAAAGTGAAGCTCAGCTGTGACTTGGCTAAAAATGGGAGATCTTGCAAAAATGTACTGTAAAGCTGAGTGTGGTGGATCTGATTCACTTTGCATGTGAAAACTGGACTCATACTGACAAAACAACATGTGGGAAAAGAGTTTTAGAGCATCTTAAAAACTTTAAGACATTTGGTTAGAGAAATGACCAGCTAGCTGACTCATAATATAATCCAGAAATAAAATCAGACTTCATTTTGGGCTCAGAGTCCTTGATGAGAGTGTCATTAGCCAAAATCAACCTGATTGGATAAGGGTCTATCTAATAACCAAGAAAAGGATTCAGGAATAAGAATATTTTTAATAAAAGAAAGAGAAGGGATACAGACTCTGGGTGATTTGGAAGATTGCAAGAGGGTGTTGGGAATGTACATAAGCTTTAGTGAAAAATTAAGCAATCATTTTAAAGCCTTACATTAGTTGTCACTCAAAACTATTCAAGTAAGTGAACAAAATGATGAATTACATTTTATTTTTAAAATACTCTATACTTAATTTTGATTGAATTTTAAAGTCTATTGGAGCAGGCAAGGGAGTTTTGATTTTGAGGCCTAAATTAATTAATCTCCTGACTTTCTGCATTAACCATAAAATTTGCTCTAACATTGAAGACTCGATCATTTTGATGTTACAGTTTCTTAATTACACATGTGGATAAAATACTCTGGAAAGGTATACAGGATGCTGGCAAGAGAGGAATGCCTTAGGAGGGGCAAATGAAGGTTGGGGTAGGAGAAAGACTGCTTTCACTTGCCCTTTTGTTTTCATTTGATTTTCACTTGCTCTTACACTTTTAGACATTTTGAACTTTATACCTTCTGAGCTTATTAATAGTTCAACAACGAAGTACAATTTAAAATAAACATTAAAATGCATATGGCTCAGGAAAAGCAACATGATGTGGTGGAGAGAATGGGATCTGGTATTACAGACCTGAACCCCACCTTGACCCCTGAGTACTTAGGAAAGTGTAGGCAAGTAATTCAGAACCCCTATATCTCCATATTTCTCATCCTTAACATGGGGCAACATACTCAGTAAAAACAGTATAATGTCTACTCCCCACAGTCCCCACATGTTTATAACCAGCCCAGTTAAGTATGTGTCTGAGAAGCTGGTTTTCCCAGACATAGCACCTGGCGTTTTATAGTTGTAACCATTTCACCAACATGAGTCCCCAGTTCCTCGGCTCATCTGGAGGGAATCAAAACAGTATAGAATCTCCTTCAGTTATTCTACTTTCTTAACCATAGTTCAGTCCAGCTGCTAAAAGTCGTTCAATTATGTTTTCCTGTCCATGGAAATAAACCGTTCTTCTCAGGCAGTCTCTCTGCTCATAAATCTCCCTCAATTTCTGAAAATCTAATTTATGTCAGAAATAACTAATAGTTTATTATCAAGTTTTCAAAAAACCGTTCCTAAAATTATCTTTCTTTTCTTCCACTCCCCTTCCTACTCCGGAAAAAGAGCATATGTTCTGGTTCTCGAGTTTCCCTATGACGTCATCCCTGGAGCCCACTTTGCAGACGATTGCCCGAGAGATCAGCACCGCCGCTGCATTATCCAGAGCCGCCAGTAGGTGGGAGTGTACACACACTCCTGAGAAGGTACACACCTGTGATACTTGGACTCTTGATCTCTGAAGATTCGGGTTCTTAATTTGGAAGGTAGGCAGAAACAATAATAGTTTATTAACATTAATTAACTTGGACAAAATGAGATAAATATGATGACTATGGGGCTCCCCAGGTGGCTCAGTGGTAAAGAATCTGCCTGCCAGTGCAGGCGACCTGGGTTTGATCCCTGGGTGAGGAAGATCCCCTGGAGAAGGGTGTGGCAACCCACTCCAGTATTCTGGCCTGGAGAATCCCATGGACAGAGGAGCCTGGCAGGCTACAGTCCATGGGTCGCAAAGAGTCGGACTTGACTTAGCAACTAAACAGCAACAATAATGAAGATGCCTATAATCAAGCAGAAACTATTTCAAGCCAAACACATCTCAAATCATCTCTGGTCACTATCATTAACAGCATTTAGGTTCTAGTTAAGCAACTTGCCTTTCTTTGTCATTTATTCCATAATGTGTTCCTCCTGCACCACATAGTCACACACCTGTGTAAAGAATACAACACATTTTTGCACACAAAAAGGGTGCCTGCTCTGTGCGTGTTATCGGTCTGAAGATTATACACAACCTGGGCTAACGTGGCTGACTTGGGAAAGGCAGATATAGCCTTTATGTTATGGGACTCCCTTTGAAATGGTAAAAATTATGAAAATCCCCGACTTGACACAAAAAGTTATAAAGCAGATCATTTTAATATCCCCTTGTTGAGAACCCCTGAAGTTCATAGGGTTGCAAAGAGTCGTACATGACTTAGTGACTGAACAACAAAAAATTGAGAAAATTTTTACAATACTAAAAAGCAAAATCATCAGTGTTTTTCAATAGATGGGTATTTCATTTATCTGGGGCCTTCCCTCATAGCTCAGTTGGTAAAGAACATGCCTGCAAAGATTCGACAGGAGACCCCGGTTTGATTCCTGGGTCAGGAAGATCTGCTGGAGAAGGGATAGGGCACCCACTCTAGTACTCTCGGGCTTTCCTTGTGGCTCAGCTGGTAAAGAACCCGCCTGCAATGTGGGAGACCTGGGTTTGATCCCTGGGTGGGGATGATCCCCTGGAGAAGGAAAAGGCTGCCCACTCCAGTATTCTGGCCTGGAGAATTCCATGGACTACAGTCCATGCAGTTGCAGAGTTGGACACGACTGAGCGACTTTCACTTTCATTTATCTGACCACTCAGTCCATACATTAAACATGGCCATATTATTTGTTCACTCTACACATTTCACGGTCTGAAGTGATGATATCTAGATTTCATCTATTTCTCAGTACCTAGCACAGTGACTGCTACAGAATGAGTGTTCATTGTTACTGTGTGTGTGTTTGTGTGTGTAAGAGATGGGGGGTGGGGGTGGTGAGAGGAATCTGGAGAAGTAGGAGAGGAAAGGAAAGAAGGTGGAGAGAGGGAAAATGGAGAAGAAAAGAGAGAAAGAATGTTAAAAATAGATGGGTCCTATGGAATCACTGCGAGATGAATCTGGTCCCATATTCCATTAATTACCTAGATCCCACAAATTTCCCTAATGAGGGGAGCATAGGTGGTGTTTTACATCCCTGAGTATGAGCTTCAACTCACATACTCTATCCCATAGCTCTCAAAATATATGAATATTCCCCTTTCCTCAATGATGGTTCCTCAAGTGAATGGTTGCAGGTTTTTGGAGCAAATCTGAGAAATCCACCAGATATACTTGTCCTGTTATTACAGGGCCCAACTTTTGGCACCTCAGATTCTTACATTTGATGTCACTGGGTCTGAGGACTGGTTCCAACCTGAAGACTGGGCAAAGGGATCATGACTTTACTGGGGTTGATGGTCTGAGCTTTCTTCTCATTCATTACTGATTTCTTTCAATTATGTACACCAGGCAGTATTTGTGTTGGTTACTCTTATCTCTTTCCCCATGAACACCACTCACTATGTCCAAAGGTCCATGCAATCCAGGCTCCTCCTGCCTGCCACTTCAACCTTGCTGACTAATAAAGCATGTAGGCATACTGTGCAGCTGATAGTTAATTTAAGTGCTGCCCCCTGGCCTCTGCATTCCAGTTACTTGCATTCCCACTGCCACTAGGAAGCCCAGTTTGGTAAAAGCATCTCCTCACAACAGGTTCAGCTGATGTTTACCTTAGCCATGCATTTTTATCAACTTGCTAGCAGAGTGCCAACCAGGCCTCACTCCCAAAGAATGTGGTCAACTGGTGGGTTTTTCAGTCCTATATAATACCCCATAGTAGTATTTCCACTTTTATATGCCTTTTCTCCCTTTCTTCAGAGTCTTATGAGGCAATTTTAGGCATCTCTAATTAACTTAATTAGGGCTCCAATATCACTGTGGACATTGAATGCAGCCACAAAATTAAAAGACAACTTGCTCCTTGGAAGAAAAGCTATGACAAACCTAGACAGCATATTAAAAATCAGAGATATCACTTTGCTGACAAAGGTCCTAAAGTCAAAGTTACGGTTTTTCCAGTAGACATGTATGGATGTAAGAGTTGCACCATAAAGAAGGATGAGCACTAAAGAATTGATGTTTCAAACTGTGGTGCTGGAGAAGACTCTTGAGAGTAACTTGGACTGTAAGGAGATCAAGTCAGTCCACCCTAAAGGAAATCAATGCTGAATATTCATTGGAAGGACTGATGCTGAAGCTGACACTCCAATATTTGGCCAGCTGATGTGAAGAGCCGACTCATTAGAAAAGACCCTGGTGCTGGGAAAGATTGAGGGCAGGAGGAGAAGGGGGTGACAGAGGATGAGATGATTGGATGGTATCACTGAATCAATGTATATGAGTTTGAGCAAGCTCCAGGAAACAGTGAAGGACAGGAAAACTAGACATGCTGCAGTCCATATGGTCGCAGATTTGGACACAACTTAGCAACTCAACAACAACACCAATTAACTTTATGAAGGCTGTAACTTTTTTTCAAAATTCCATGAGTCAGGAAATAGCATTTAGCAGACCCATTTCCCAGGACACTTGCAAAGGTGTTAATTCTGTATGATGAAGGAGTGGCTCCAAATTGACAACTTCTCCCTTATTTAACCTTATATTCCAACTATCTCCTGATTCACCATCCTCTAGATTCACTCCTGGGATTTCCTTGTGACTCAGTGGTAAAGAATCCACCTACCAATGCAGGAGACATGGGTTCAATCCCTGGGCCAGGAAGATCCCCTGGAGAAGGAAATAGCAGCCCATTCCAGTATTCTTGCCTGGGAAATCCCATGGACAGAGGAGCCTGGCAGTCTACAGCCCATGGGGTTGCAAAAGAGTCAGACATGACTTAGTGACTAGACAACAATGGATTCACTCCAGGAAGGCTCTCCCATTGCCTGATAGTGTGTGCTATACAGTTATTACAACAGCTTTGATGTATATTATTCTTTTTTCTCTTAGCAGCCTTAGCACATTTGTGGCCTTGGGAACAAGAGAAAATAAATTTCAGAGAAAGTGAAATAAAAATATTGTTTCACCAAGACCAGACTGTCTCAGCAACAATTGTTTGAGAACAATGACCAGGGTATACAGAACTATTGCTCATTCAAACATATCTATCTGGCCAGAGCAAGAAAATATCAACAGTGTCAAAAGAGCTGTGATAACGCTTGAAGATTTTTAATATTTCACGAATGTAAAGTATTAAAGCAATTATTGTTTTGTGTTAAATCCAAGTAATGCATATACCCCTTCTAGAAACACTAAGGTCAAGACTACAGCCCACCACTAAAGAAATCTGAAGCATTTGTTGTTGTTATTATTCAGTTGCTCAGTCGTGTCTGACTCTTTGCAACTCCATGGACTGCAGCATGTCAGGCTTCCCTGTCCTTCACTATCTCCCAGAGATTGCTCAAACTCTCGTCCATTGAGTTGGTGATGCCATCCAACCATCTCATCCTCTGTCACCCACTTCTTCTCATGCCCTCAATCTTTCCCAGCATCAGGATCTTTTATTAAAGCTTCAGCTTCAGCATCAGTCCTTCCAATAAATATTCAGGGTTGATTTCCTTTAGGATTGACTGGTTTGATCTCCTTGCAGGCCAAGGGACTCTCAAGAGTCTACTCCAGTACAGTTCACTAAAGGTAACAAAATACCTCCAATCCAGCTCAGCTTTCTTCTCAGATTAACTAGACCCCTCAAACTTACAAGTGGATCCCCCTCCAAAAAAAGGCTTGCCAGTTTTGAGGAATAAATGCTATCAACCTCAGTCTCAACTGTTCTATATATAATGTGCAGAATTTAATTTAAAAACTTGAGGGTTGGACGAATTGAGAGAGTAGCATGGAAACGTATACATTACCATATGTAAAATAGATGGCCAGTGGCAATTTGCTGTATGACTCAGGAAGTTCAAACCAGTGCTCTTTGACAACCTAGAGGGGTGGGATGGGGTCGGAGGTGGGAGGGAGGTTCAAGAGGGAGAGGACATATGTATACTTGTGGCTGATTCATATTGATGTAGGGCAGAAGCCAACACAATATTGTAAGGCAATTATCTTCCAATTAAAAAAAATAAAGTTAAAAAACCTTATGAGACTCATTCAAACACACACACACACACACACACACACACACACACACACACAGGAAAAAACAACCCATTTTCAAGAGAAAAAACAACAGAACTAAACTCAGAGCAGATTCAGACACTGCAACTATCAGTGAGGGACTTTAATACAGCTGTGACTTACAGGGAATCTCCTCAGACTGACTGGCTAGTTGGACAGGCATAATTCATGAGAATTATCACTTTTAAAAAACACTTAACATCTCTGGAAACTGTATTAAAGGCATATACAAATGAAGAAATATTTATCAAGAAAATCTACTAAAATTTGCTTAAAACAGCAAGAGTCTGTGGCACTTGAACCATGACCTACTATCTTCCTCTTCTCCTCCCAACTCAGTGTGATGGAAACCCACTCCAGGCAGATACAGCTGGTTGTTTTCCCCCAGCTTCAAGTCAAGGGCAATGGTAAATTCCCATGAAAAGCAGGTGGTCAGCATTTCTCATCCCTCTTGCACAACTCCAAGCTGCAGAAACTAATTTCCAGGAGAGTGCAAACAAGCGGTCTGTGACTTCCTGCTTCTTTCTATAATACTCAGTTTTCATCTATAGAACAGAAGTGCTACCTTATGAGTGGCACCCTGAAATGCCAATCACCCTTCATCAAGCTCACATGTAGGACGAAGGTTCCACACCAGGAGAGGCAAGTCAAGAAGTTCAAAGGCTACTGCCAGTGCCCAACACCCAGCTACTAAAGCAGGGTTATCACATAGAATTGTACCACTGTCCCCATCCCCAGCTCCCGAGTCATGACTCAGATATTTTTCCCAAGAGGAAAGCCAGCTCTGAAAGAAGTGACTTTATTTGAAACAGAGTGTGGGGAAGGGTACTCTTAAAAACAGTGAAGGTTTTGGTGGTGAACAAAGGAGGAGGCTGGTAACTTCATGACAGATACAAGGCAAATTATGGGCCAGTTAATTTAACAGGGATGATCAAAGTGAGAGCTAAGAAATACCTTCCTGAGGTCAGAATAAACCTCAAACTCTAACCTTAAAGAATATCTCTGTAAAGGAACCCAAATACAATTGGATAAGACTCTGAAGCAATTTATGCCCCAGGACTTTGTCAAAAACAATAGATCAGTTATCCAGTAATTAGTGGATCTTAACAAGTGGGTGTGATCAGGGGAAGAGACAAAGAGAGCCCTGCTAAAACCAATGTCACTTCAAGGTGATTGTGTATTTGCCTGAGAATTTGGTCTCTGAGGAGTGACACTGAGGGTGCACACTGCCAAGGAAATTGGACTTCACTAAAATATTCTAGCCAGGACACCAAATAATTCCGCAAGCAAATTGCAATAATAAACCCTAGGGGTGGTGTACCATATAACAGCTAAAATGTTTAGTTCTCAGTGAAATATTATAAGACATGCAAAGAAACAAGAACTATGACCCACACGAAGGGAAAAAGCACAAGACAGAAACTGCTTGTGAAAGAAACCAATGTCATATTTAACAGGCGTAGGCTTCAAAGCAGCCATGATAAATATGTTCAAAGACCTAAAGAAAAACCGGTTAAAGAAGCTGAAGAAGAGTGATGACAATGTTTCTCCCTATAGAAGATATCAACAAAGAAATCAAAATTATATTTTAAAAGGAGCAAATGGAAATTCTAGAGTTGAAAATATAATAAGTGAAATGAAAAATTCATTAGAACTCAAAGGTAGAATTTTCCTGACAGAAGAATGAATTAGCAAACCTGAAGATAGATCAATAGAAATTATGCAATTTTAAGAATTAAGAGAAAAAAGATTATGAAAAATTAACAGAGCCTTGGAGATGGAGATGTATGGGACTCCATTAAGTACACCAATATACATGAAATGGGATGGCCAAGAGCATAGGAAAGATACAAAAGAGCATAAAAAGTACTCAAGGAAATGATGGTTGAAAACTTTCTAATTTTAATGAAAACATCAACTTACACCCAAAAAGATAAATGAGCTCCATGTAGGATAAATGCAAATGATCCACAAACTAACATACTAACATTAAAACTGCTGAAAGACAAAGAGAAAAAAAACTTCAAAGCAGCAAGAGAGAAATAACTTCTCAAGCACAAAAAGAGGCAAACTTGATAAGATTAACAGCTGATTTATAGGAAACAATTAAGACCAGAAGATAAAGGGATGATACATTCAAAGCTCTAAAAGAAAAATCATGGTCAATCAAGAATCTTATACCAGTAAAACTCTCTCTCAAAAATAAAGGTAAAAGAAAGATGTTCTCAGATAAAACAGATTTTCTTGCTACAAGATTCACCTTAATAGTAATACTAAAGGAAGTTCTTTTAACTAAAAGCAAGTGACCCAGATAGTGAGTAGAATCCAAGCTCATGCACACACAACAAGCATGGGTAAAGGTAATTCTGTAATTATAAAATATGGTATGCTGTGCTTAGTCAATCAGTCGTGTCTGATTCTTTGTGACCTCATGGACAGAGGGATTCTCTGATGTCCATGGGATTCTCCAGGCAAGAATACTGGAGTGGGTTGCCATGCCCTCCTCCAGGGGCTCTTCCCAACCCAGGGACCAAACCCAGTTCTCCCACATTGCAGGCAGATTCTTTACCATCTGGGCCACTAGGGAAGTAAGTGCCTATTTTTCCTCCTGCCTTCCATTAACTTATTTAAAAAGCAACTGTATAAAATATGCAGTATATAATTATATTTTTGAGTGGATAAATATAGAAATGTAATATATTTGCCAATAACACCACAAAGGAAGTGAGTGGGAACAAAGCTGTTTTGGAATAAGGAAATGGCACCAAATGTCAACTTGAATCTGAGGAATATTTGAAGAGAACTAGAAAGGGTAAACAAGGTTCATATAACAGATACTATAAATATTTACCTGTTCTCCTTTCTTCTTCCAGCTTCTTTAAAATTATATAAAATAATAATTATAACAATGTATTTTTTAGTTTGTTACTATATGGATGGAAGGGCTTCTCTGGTGGCTCAGATGGTAAAGAATTTGCCAGCAATGCAGGAGACCTAGCTTTGATCCTTGGGTCAGGAAGACCCCCCAGCTGGTGAAGGGAATAGCTACCTACTCCAATATTCCTGCCTGGAGAATTCCATAGACAGAGGAGCCTGGCAGGCTACAGTCTAAGGGGTAACAAAGAATTAGATATGACTGAGTGACTAACACACACATATAGATTGAAAAAGAATACAGCAGCACAAAAGCGGGGGGTGGTGGAATAGAGCTTTGTAAGAGCAAAGTTTCTATATCTAACTTGCACTGTTAGTGTAAACCTGAAGTCAATTCTTACTTAATATGTATGTGGTAAGCCCTGGAGTATCCATTAAAAAATATAAGTGAAAAGTGAAAAAAAAAGAATTTTAAATGATATACTAGAAAATATTTACCCAATTCAAAACTAATATAACTATGATTAATATATTATATGATGTAATGGAGAAGGTGGATAAATGGAAAAACAAGAGAGGAATTGCAGAAAAGAGATAAAAATTGTAAGAGAATCAAGTGAAATATTATAAATTAAAAAACATTGCATGAGAGATGGAGTGTTCCTTTCATGGGCTTATCAGCAGAAGCAACACAGATGAAGAAAGAATCAACTTGGAAACATGCCACAGTACATACACAGTTCATGTTTACTAATTTTGCTACTTTGTAATACACAGACCATAATATTTTATTCCAATCAGAAATGAATTCAAGTCTGTTTTCCAGAATTCACATCAACACTTAGTATTCCCAGAACTTTACTTTTTTCCAATCCGATGGATGTGATATGGTTGATAGCTGAGAAAACTTTGGCAAGTTACTTAACCTCTCTGACCTTCTATTTCTCATTTGTTAAATGCATCTACTACTACTTACCTACAGGATATTGTCAGGATTGAATAAAAATATAGAGAAATTGCAAGTTACTTAGTATACTCTTAATACTGTTCCTTTCCACCTACATGCTTTCAAAGTATTTAACAAAGTTTATTTTATGCAGTAGGTATTCAATATATAAAGTATATTAAAATATACAAAGACTCTATATAAAAAATCAATCATATGATATAAAAGTTATATTCAGTGTCTCTACTGAAAAAATTAATGAGAGAACAAAATAAAGAGGTTAAGTGCAAACTTTAGAGTCAGACAAACCTGAGCCAAATGGTAATTTTATTTAGCTTTGAGAATTACTATCAATCTTCATATGGGAAGCCAATAAAAAACCAAAGATTTTTAATTAGACACAAAATTAATATTTGTGGTGGTGATCCAGAAGGCACAGAAGTTTTAATTACAATACTGCTCCCTTCTTATTCTTTAATTCCTACTTAGAAATATTACTATCAAGAAGAAAATTGAATATTTTACTTTGTATCATATACACCAAAATTTAGGCATCATCAGGTATGGATATAGAGGAATACCTATAGAAAATGAAACAGGAAAATGGATTGTCTCATCAAAGTCATGTCACAGATATCTATCTAGGTAGGCATTTTACTTTAGCCAAGGAATCTTTCTAGAAGAGAAAACATTAAAAATTTGCCTGGTTGGATGACCCACCTCCCAGAATACTGGAAATAACAGCAAAAAGAAACAAATGGGACCTAACTAAAATTAAAAGCTTTTGCACAACAAAGGAAACTATAAGCAAGGTGAAAAGACAGCTTCAGAATGGGAGAAAATAATAGCAAACGAAGCAATAGACAAACAATTAATCTCAAAAATATACAAGCAACTCCTGAAGCTCAATTCCAGAACAATAAACAACCCAATCAAAAAATGGGCCAAAGAACTAAACAGACATTTCTCCAAAGAAGACATACATATGGCTAACAAACACATGAAAAGATGCTCAACATCACTCATTATTAGAGAAATGCAAATCAAAACCACAATGAGGTACCATTTCACACCAGTCAGAATGGCTGCTATCCAAAAGTCTACAAGCAATAAATGCTGGAGAGGGTGTGGAGAAAAGGGAACCCTCTTACACTGTTGGTGGGAATGCAAACTAGTACAGCCACTCTGGAGAACAGTGTGGAGATTCCTTAAAAAACTGGGAATAGAACTGCCATATGACCCAGCAATCCCACTGCTGGGCATACACACCGAGGAAACCAGAATTGAAAGAGACGCGTGTACCCCAATGTTCATCGCAGCACAGTTTACAATAGCCAGGACATGGAAGCAACCTAGATGTCCATCAGCAGATGAATGGATAAGGAAGCTGTGGTACATATACACAATGGAATATTACTCAGCCATTAAAAAAAATACATTTGAATCGGTTCTATTGAGATGGATGAAACTGGAGCCCATTATACAGGGTGAAGTAAGCCAGAAAGAAAAACACCAATACAGTATACTAATGCATATATATGGAATTTGAAAGATGGTAACGATAACCCTATATGCAAGACAGAATAAGAGACACAGATGCATAGAACAGTCTATAAGACTCTGAGGGAGAAGATGAGGGTGGGATGTTCTGAGAGAATAGCATTGAAACATGTATATTATCATATGTGAAACAGAACACCATTCCAGGTTCAATGCATGAGACAAATGCTCAGGGCTGGGGCAATGGGATGACCCAGAGGGATGGGATAGGGAGGGAGGTGGGAGGGGGTCCAGGAAGGGGAACACATGTAAACCCATGGCTGATTCATGTCAATGTATGGCAAAAACTACTACAATATTGTAAAGTAATTAGCCCCCAACTAAAATAAATAAATTTATTAAAAAAAAAATTTGCCTGGTTGGGAGTAATACTCTCTCTAGTTCTGTTTTTATTTTTATTCATGACATGTCACTAAGAACACAAAGTATATATTAACAGAGATCAGTGTTTCAGTCAGTTGAGTTCAGTCGCTCAGTCATGTCCGACTCTTTGCGACCCCATGAACGCAGCACGCCAGGCCTCCCTGTCCATCACTAACTCCCTAAGTCCACGCAAACCCATGTCCATCGAGTCGGTGATGCCATCCAGCCATCTCATCCTCTGTCGTCCCCTTTTCCTCCTGCCCTCAATCTTTCCCAGTATCAGGGTCTTTTCCAATGAGTCAACTCTTTGCATCAGGTGGCCAAAGTATTGGAGTTTCAGCTTCAACATCAGTCCTTCCAATGAACACCCACGACTGATCTCCTTTAGGATGGACTGGCTGGATCTCCTTGCAGTCCAAGGGACTCTCAAGAGTCTTCTTCAACACCACAGTTCAAAAGCATCAACTCTTCGGCGCTCAGCTTTCTTAACAGTCCAACTCTCACATCCATTCATGACTACTGGAAAAACCATAGTCTTGACTAGACGGAACTTTGTTGGCAAAGTAATGTCTCTGCTTTTTAATATGCTATCTAGATTGGTCATAACTTTCCTTCCAAGGAGTAAGCGTCTTTTAATTTCATGGCTGCAGTCACCATCTGCAGTGATTTTGGAGCCCAGAAAAATAAAGTCAGCCACTGTTTCCACTCTTTCCCCATCTATCTGCCATGAAGTGATAGGACCAGATGCCATGATCTTAGTTTTCTGAATGTTGAGCTTTAAGCAAACTTTTTCACTCTCCTCTTTCACTTTCATCAAGAGTCTCTTTAGTTCTTCTTCACTTTCTGCCATAAGGGTGGTGTCATCTGCATATCTGAGGTTATTGATATTTCTCCCGGCAATCTTGATTCCAGCTTGAGCTGGCATCTGTTCTCATTACGTCATGGCAAATAGATGGGGCCAAAGTGGAAGAACTGACAGATTTTCTTTTCTTGGGCTCCAAAATCAGTGCAGATAGTGACTGCAGCCATGAAATTTAAAAGTTGATTGCTCATTAGAAGAAAAGCTATGACAAACCTAGACAGCATATTAAAAAGCAGAGACTTCACTTTGCCAACAAAGGTCTGTCTAGTCAAAGCTATGTTTTTTCCAGTGGTCATGTACGGATGTGAGAGTTGCACCACAAAGAAGGATGAGCACCAAAGAATTGATGCTTTCAAATTTTTGTGCTGGAGAAGACTCTTGAGAGTCCCTTGGATTGCAAGGAGATCCAACCAGTCCATCCTAAAGGAGATCAGTCCTGAATATTCATTGGAAGGACTGATGCTGAAGCTGAAACTGCAATACTTTGGCCACCTGATGCGAAGAACTGACTCATTGAAAAAGACCCTGATACTGGGAAAGATTGAAGGCAATAGGAGAGAGGGCAGCAGAGGATAAGATGGTTAGATAGCATCACCAACTCAATAGTCATGAATCTGAGCAAACTCCAGGAGACTGTGAAGGACACTGAAGCCTGTTGTGCTGTAGTCCACAGGGTCACAAAGAGTCAGACATGACAGGGACAAAACAATTACAACATCACATACACATATCTCACCACAACACCCCTGTCATCTCTCCCCCCAGGAAATAATTTGACCAACAGAGTACATAGAAACATGGATGTATGTCATTTCTCTGGTTCCTCCCACATTGCAAGAATACGGTTCTTTGACTTCAACAGTGGATGCAAAATAGCAGTTTAAATTAAGGCAATGAGGTTCAAGTGAGCAGAGAACGGATTTTATTTTCACCTGTCTTTACATGGCGTGATCAGAAGTTGCACATCTTATTTAATTTTTGTGATGGTGATGATGGTAAAAGAGGAGAAAACTTAGTGTTTTCTAGGTTCCTGAATAATTCATAATGCTGACTGTTCCACCGAAAAAAGGAACTGAGAGAAGAGTTAATCCTTGAGGAGTTGACAGCCACGTTTCACTCCATCTCGAAGGGCCTCTTTGACTTTGTCATTCCGGAGAGTGAAGATGAAAGGGTTCAGCAAAGGGGTTAACACGGAAATCAGCAGGGAGACTATCTTATTGTACTCAGCTGCCTGAGTTTGCTTCGGTTTCATGTAGAGGAACAAACAGCTGCCATAGCCGATGACAACAAAGGTGAAGTGGGAGGCACACGTAGAGAAGGCTTTCCTGCGGCCAGAAGCAGTGGGGATCTTGAGGATGGTGGAGATGATGTAGGTGTAGGAGACAAGTGTTGGGGCCAGAGAACCAATGATAATGAAAACAGCCATTAAAAACAGAACAAACTCTGTGAAAAGAGTGTCATCACAGGACAGTTTGAGTAGCTGACCTCGGTCACAAAAAAAATGGTCTAAAACATTTGATTTGCAGAAGGTAAACTGAAATGTAGCATAGACTGGCCAGATTTCAGAAAGGAACCCAAATACCCATGACCCAGTCACCACCGAGATGCAAGTTTGGCTGTTCATAATGACGTTGTACCTCAAGGGGTTACAGACAGCCATGTACCGGTCCACAGCCATCGCTCCCACCAATGCAAACTCTGTGGTCCCCAGAGCAAGGTACAGGAAGAGCTGGGCCACACATGCAGCCAGAGATATTGTCTGCATCCCAGGGAGCAGCAACCCCCAGAGCATCACAGGGACGATAAGGGACGTGATCATGATCTCCAAGGCAGAGAGATGACCGAGGAAGAAATACATGGGGGAATACAGACGTTTATCAACACAGACAATCACAATGATGACCATGTTGCCGATTATTGTCACTGAGTAGAAGAGAAAGAATATAGCAAAAAGAACGTGGTGTAGTTCTTGGGACCCTGAGAACCCCAAAAGGCAGAATTCAGTGACACTTGAATGATTACTCATCATTCAGTCCTTGTTTCTGCTCCTTGGGAAACCTAGAGATCAAAAGAGAAGAAACACTGCTCCACTTGGTCCTGCTCTTAAGAGAGAAGGAGCACAGATAGGATGAGGAACTATTTCCAATCTGGTGACCAGGTGAGGGGCCCCTACTAGGATGCTCTGTACCAAGTCAAACCTAAATGCTGTCACCTCACATCCAACTAAAAGTTCACTGCCTGGAATGGATGAAGAAACCATCATCTCTATGCTGTGAACAAAACCTCCCTTGGCTTTTTTCCCCAACTAGATGTGCTTTCTCATAGGAAACAAAGGTTAAGACTTGAAAGAAGCCAGTTTTTATGTTGTGTCAGCCCCTTGGGTATGGGGGTTGTTGTTTTCTCTTTGGCTAATTGCAGCAGGTGACATAGTAGCATTTAAGAAGATGTTCAAAGGACTGAAATTTAACCTATGCCTCATCCTGATTGGTACCACAGAGACCCACCTGGGGTCAGCAGAAGAAAGGCAAGGGGGTCTAAGAGCATTATCCCTGGTTTCTTCAGATTTTAAAATTTCCCTGTTCCCATTAGTGCTCCAGATGGAAACTCTTTGAGCCTGGGATAAATTTCTAGGTAGATTCATTCCTATTTAACTCTATTTTTTGCAAAGTCTGGGGAGGAAGTTAAGATGGTGCCCAGCATTGACAAGTTTAGATCCAAGGCTCTCAGACACTCCAGATGCCTGAATCTCTATCACTTCATCCATCCCACTACACTAATGTCATCTCATCAGGGGACTTTTTCCAATCACCCTCCCCCACATTGGAAAGACATAGTATTCTTAGACTTCAGTTTTCGTCCTAGCACTTATTATTACCTGATATTATTTTTGTGTTTAATTGTTTATTCAAGTAAACAACTACTTGAATGTGAAATAAATGAAGCAGTGTACAAAACAAATATTCCTGGACTGTGGAGCTTATATCCAACGGGGCAATGGAGATTATTCCAGACACAAAACAAAGAAGGGAAATATTTAAGATGTTAGTTTACTAACAAGGCCATAGAAAAATAAGGCAAGAAACAGGGACAGGAACTTAATTTTATTTATTCATGGTCCATGTATGATGTTAGATATAAACCCATGAGAGCAAAGATGTATCTTCTATTCATTATACATAATCATATACAGAAAAATACATTATATGTAAGCTATTCTTGAGACAAGTAGTGGTGAAAATATGATAATTTCTGGTAGAGGATGGACATATAAATGTTTAATATATGGTTTAAAAGTACAAGGTCCTGGCCAAGGCTCATAAGCCATGTCCCCTCCATCCTATTATTCTAGGTCTGCTTTCCTTCTTCTTGTTACCATTTTCCTTTCCTCTCTCCCCTTCCTGAGGCTTCCCCAATACCTCTGTAACTCTTTCACTGATGGGAATACAGGCTTCAGGGACAGAAACACTGGGAGATGTCAGTGATCTGCTTCTCCTCAGTTTTCCGTAAGCACCACTAGATAAACATGAGAGAGGAGCCTGCTGACCAACGTCAGGAGCTGAGCCTGCAGGAGCACCGGGTCAGAGAAGAGCGGACTCTGCCCTCTGCTCTACAGGGGCGCTAGGAGAGAAGCCCATCTCCCAGCTGCTCCCCTGCACACTCTTCAGACTCTCGCTGTCCTTCCTCTAGAAGGCAGCCAAGCCAGAACGCCCCATCCTCATCCTCTCCGACACTTTCCTTCGTACAGGAGAACCCTGAGAAGACACTCACCTCGATGCATGGGCGCCTCTGCCACCTCTGATGCTCTCTGGGGCTCGGGCAGGTCTACTCCTGTGTGGCTACTGCTGAGCTGAACACAGGGCTCAGAGCTACCTGGTGCTGCCTCCACTGGTGATGAAGAAGGAAACTGTTCTCAGGGAGGAGTTAGGAAAAACGTCCAGAAATAACAGTGTTGTGGGGAGCTAAGGGCCTATCTCTCTCTCTCTCTCTCTTGCCTTCTCTCTCACTTCCCTCCTTCCCAAGAGGACTTAGTCATTGAGGACCCTGTTCTTAATTAGCCCAGGCTCAGGGCATCCCTCGGCAAGCAGTCTGGGGAGAGCTGAACAAATTTTTATTCATTCCTATCCTTGAGCAATTAAGTTTCAGAACTTTTCAACTTTTTTGTTTAATGGGAAGCCTAAGATCTCACCAGAGGCTTATCAATTCAAGGCTGCCTTCTCAAAGGTCTCAAGTCTAGGCTTCCAGAAATGTCTCAAACTCTGAGCAGATCACCCCTTCTGCTCTTTATCCTACACTCTCCCCAGGATTCACTTAGATAATTGGAGCCAAATCCAGCTCCATCACCGTCCAATAGGAAAATCCATAATTAACCTCTAAAATATGCCCCAATATCCAAAAAAGGATATTGGTCTCAGTCAAAACTTAACTTCAACAAAAATCCCCTGAAGGCCCCTCAAAACCCCATGGAAAGTTTCTACCCCTAAGTCTAACTGCTCTAGACTATTTCTCAGATCTCCACTCTTCTCATATATGTGCCTTTGTATGATTGCAAGCAAGGTTCTTTCAGATGTTTATCTGCATGGCATGTCCCTGATCACCAGCTGGCCAATTCCACATAGGAAGAGTATAAAAGCAGCCTAATGCAGGTAGTTATATTTACAACCTGGTACAACTGGCAAATATAAATTGGTGCTGGAATGAGACAGATACGTGAAAGTTACAAAGCATTTATTGAAATTTGTATTTCATTTTATATATGCCTGTTAAATCTGAGAATGTCACTGTTACAGAAGGCTATAAATTGAGAATAATATTCCTTCCATCCTTCAAACCAGATTGCAATATAATCTTAGACAATCTTAAAAAATCTTATAAGCAGATATCTACATATTCTTTTGAAGAAAATGCTGCAAAAATCTGTTATACACCATTTCCCCTTTCATTTAACGATATATAAAAGATACTCTCCCATATCAACACATGTTGCTCTAATTCTCTTTTTTGCATAGTGTTCCTTCATATGGATGTCCTGGTCTTTATTAGGTAGCCATCTGTTGATCAACTTCATTGTTTTCATTATAAAAATTGAGCTACTCTGTTTTCAAAAATTTTAAGTCCATAAAAATTTTTATATATGGAAAAATCTCTAGAGTTAAAATTTCTAGGTGAAGGAATTCCACATGTGTTGTACCTACAGCATTTTATTGGCACTGAATTATACTCTACAGATTTTGGATTGATTTGAACAACCATGAGGACTATATGGTAGGAGAGCTCTTGATCTCCTGATGTAATTCCCACCTAAAATATAATCAAAATTCTAGGTTAATTTTAAATTGAAAGATCAAAAATAAGGCATATTTTAAAAGAAAACAAATTAAAACCCAATGAAATGGTAAAAGTTCTGTAAGATACACATGACCAACACTGACTCAAAAAGAAACTGAACAACCAGAAATTTCTAAATATGTTCAATGAACTGAATTCATTAGAATTGAACTGAATTAGAAACATTCTCAGGGTTTCCCAGATGGCTCAGTGGGTAGAGAGGAGACGTGGGTCAATCTCTGGATCAGGAAGATAACCTGCAGGAGGGCATAGCAACCCACTCCCCCATATTCTTGCCTGAGAATCTCTTGGACAAGGGAGCCTGGTGGGCTTCAATCCATAGAGCTGCAAAAAGTCAAATATGATCCCAGCAACTAAGCACAAGCAAGAGAAACATTCTCAGAAAGGAAACTGAAATTTCAGATGGACTTACTGGTGGATTCTATCAAATGTTTAAGGAAGAAATAGTATCACTCTTATACAAAATCTTGCAAAAATTAAGTAGAAGCAACTCTGCTCCATTCCTCTTATTATCTTATTATTATACCACCATTATCTTGGTATTGAAGACACCACAGAAAAGTAAATCTACAAACCAATATTCCTCATAAATAGAAATGAAAAAATCCTCAATAAAATACTTGAAAATTAAACTCAACAACTATGCCATAAAAATTAGAGATTTAATTTCAGAAATGCCAGGTTGATTTAATATTTAGAGATCAATCAATATAATTCATCATGCTTAATAGTATTAAAGATCAGTTCAGTTCAGTCACTCAGTCATGTCCGACTCTCTGCGACCCCATGGACTGTAGCACACCAGGCCTCCCTGTCCATCACCAACTCCCGGAGTTTACTCAGACTTATGTCCATTGAGTCAGTGATGCCATCCCACCATCTCATCCTCTGTCATCCCCTTCTCCTCCCACCTTCAATCTTTCCCAACATCAGGGTCTTTTCAAATGATTCTGTTCTTCGCTTCAGGTGGCCAAAGTATTGGAGTTTCAGCTTCAGCATCAGTCCTTCCAATGAATATTCAGGACTGATTTCCTTTAGAATGGACTTGTTGGATCTCCTTGCAGTCCAAGGGACTCTCAAGACTCTTCTCCAACACCACAGCTGGAAAGCATCTACTCTTCGGCGCTCAGCTTTCTTTATAGTCCAACTCTCGCATCCATACATGACTTACGGGAAAAACCATGGCTTTGACTAGACGGACCTTTGTTGGTAAAAGTCTCTGCTTTTCAACATGCTGTCTAGGTTGGTCATAACTTTTCTTCCAAGGAGCAAGCGTCTTTTAATTTCATGGCTGCAATCACCATCTGCAGTGATTTTGGAGCCCCCCCAAAAATAAATTTGTCACTGTGTCTCCATCTATTTGCCATAAAGTGATGGGACCAGATGCCATGATCACTTCAGTAGAGGCATAAAAGGTATTTAACAAAAAATCAGCATTTAATGATTAAACATGCTCATTCAACTGGGAACAAAAGAAATCTTTTGCAAACTGAAAATAACATCTACCTAAGCCTAATGCTAATGTGAAATCGCATGATGACAGATAATGTTTTCCCCTAAGACAGGGAATAAAACAAAGATTATCTGCTCTCATCCCTTCTACTAAAAATTGTACTGGAATTCCTAACTAGTGCAATATACAGCAAGAAAGTGAAATTAAAGCATACAGTTAGGAAATAAAGAAATAAAATTACTTGTTTATAGACTTAATTCTGTATGTAGAAAATCCAAAGAAGTTCACAAAAAAATAACTAGAACTAATAAATGATTATCAAGGTCACAAGATAAAAGCTCAATATTCAAAAATTTATTACATTACTCTACACTAGCAAGAATCACTGGAAACAGAACTTAAAATATAAAATATAATTGACAATAATATCCAAACATAAAAAAAATAAAAGACACATTTAACGAGCTATGTGAGTGACCCAAACACTTAAAACTGTAAAACATTGCTGAGAGAAATTAAAAAGGACTGAAAAAGGTGAAGAAATATTCTACTTTCATAAATCAGAACACACAATTTTGTGAGAATTAATTCTCTCCAATTTCATCTATAGAGTCAATACAATTGCAATCAAATTCCCAGAAGGGCTTTTTTTTAAACATTAAAAAGATGATTCTAAGATTTCTACACAAATGTGAAGGACCTAGAATAGTCAAAATATTTTTGAAAAAAATAACCAAGTTGGAGGACTCACAATACACATTTAAAGACTTACTACAAAACAACAGTAATCAAGACAGTCTGTTACTGATATAATATTATGTGGATCAATCCACATGTAGACCAATAAAATAGAATAGAGAACACAGACACAGATCCAAACGTATATCTTCAATTGTTTTTAACTACAGGAATTGTTGGTGAAGAAATGGAGCAACTGGAACTCTCAGACACTGCTGGTGGGAATGCACAATGGTAAAAATAACATTTAAACATATCAATATCTTACCATACAAACTTGAAATTCCACTATTAGAGAGTTTCCTAAGATGAAGGAAAACATACATCCACCAGGTATGTTTATAAATATTGGTGGCTTGATTCTGAATAAACTGCAAAAAAACCAATGACAATTTTTAGGTAAAATAATAAAATATTTATTTATTTTAAATAAATGATGGCACATCCAGACAGTGGAATACTGTTGTTGTTCAGTCACTCAGTTGTGTACGATTCTTTGCAACCCCATGGACTGCAGAATGCCAGGCTTCCCTGTTCTTCACTATCACCTGGAGTTTGCTCAGATCTATTGCTGAGTGGAATATTACAGTTCACACACAATTTTGAACTGTGTGATGGATGTAGCATCATGGATAAGTCTCTGTAGGGTTATATCAAGCAAAAGAATCCAGATATAAAGTCAATACTATCTTCAGTTCAATTCAGTCACTCAGTCATGTCCGACTCTCTGCGATCCCATGGACTGCAGCATGCCAGGCCTCCCTGTCCACCACCAATTCCCAGAGCCTACTCAAACTCATGTCCATTGAGTCAGTGATGCCATCCAATCATCTCATCCTCTGTTGTCTCCTTTTCCTCCCACCTTCAATCTTTCCCAGCATCAAGGTCTTTTCCAATGAGTCGGTTCTTCGCATCAGGTGGCCAAAGTACTGGAGTTTCAGCTTCAGCATCAGTCCTTCCAATGAATATTCAGGACTGATTTCCTTTAGGATGGACTGGTTGGATCTCCTTGCGGTCCAAGAGACTCTCAAGAGTCTTCTCCAAAACCACAGTTCAAAAGCATCAATTCTTCGGTGCTCAGCTTTCTTTATACTCCAACTCTCACATCCATACATGACTACTGGAAAAACCATGGTTTTGACTAGACAGACCTTTGTTGGCAAAGTAGTGTCTCTGCTTTTTAATATGCTGTCTAGATCGGTCATAATTTTTCTTCCAAGGAGCAAGTGTCTTTTAATTTCATGGCTGCAGTCACCATCTGCAGTGATTTTGGAGCTCCCTAAAATAAAGTCTGTCACAGTTTCCATTGTTTCCCTCTCTATTTGCCATGAAGTGACGGGACCAAATGCCATGATCTCAGTTTTCTGAATGTTGAGTTTTAAGCCAACTTTTTCACTCTCCTCTTTCACTTTCATCAAGAGGCTCTTTAGTTCTTCTTTGCTTTCTGCCATAAGGGTGGTGTCATCTGGATATCTGAGGTTACTGATATTTCTCCCAGCAATCTTGATTCCAGCTTGTGCTTCCTCCAGCCTGGCATTTCACATGATGTACTTTGCATGAGTTAAATAAGCATGGTGACAATATACAGCCTTGATGTATTACTTTCCTGATTTGGAACCAGTCTGTTGTTCCATGTCCAGTTCTAACTGTTGCTTTTTGACCTGCATACAGATTTCTCAGGAGGCAGGCCAGGTGGTCTGGTATTCTCATCTCTTGAAGAATTTTCCACAGTTTGTTCTGATCCACACAGTCAAAGGGTTTGGCACAGTCAATAAAGCAGAAATAGATTTTTTCTGGAACTCTCTTCCTTTTTCGATGATCCAACGGATGTTGGCAATTTGATCTCTGGTTCCTCTGTCTATACTAAATCCAGCTTGAACATCTGAAAGTTCATGGTTCATGTACTGTTGAAGCCTGGCTTGGAGAATTTTGAGCATTACTTTGCTAGCATGTGATATGAGTGCATTGTGTGGTAGTTTGAGTATTCTTTGGCAGTGCCTTTCCTTGGGATTGGAATGAAAACTGACCTTTTCCAGTCCTGTGGCCACTGCTGAGTTTTCCAAATTTGCTGGCATATTGAGTGTAGCACTTTCACAGCATCATCTTTTAGGATTTGAAATAGTTCAACTGGAATTCCATCACCTTCGTAGTTCATAGTGATGCTTCCTAAGGCCCGCTTGACTTCAAATTCCAGGATGTCTGGCTCTAGGTGAGTGATCACACCTTTGTGATTATCTTGGTCATGAAGATCTTTTTTGTATAGTTCTTCTGTGTATTCTTGCCGCCTCTTCTTAATATCTTCTGCTTCTGTCAGGTCCATACCATTTCTGTCCTTTATTGTGCCCATCTTTGAATGAAATGTTCCCTTGGTATCTCAAATTTTCTTGAAGAGATCTCTAGTCTTTCCCATTCTATTGTTTTGCTCTGTTTCTTTGCATTGATCACTGAGGAAGGCTTTCTTATCTCTCCTTGCTATTCTTTGGAACTCTGAATTCAAATGGGTATATCTTTCCTTTCCTCCTTTGCTTTTTGCTTCTCTTCTTTACACAGCTACTTGTAAGTCCTCCTCAGACAGTCATTTTGCATTTTGCATTTATTTTTCTTGGGGATGGTCTTGATCCCTGTCTCCTGTACAATGTCACGAACCTCTGTCCATAGTTCTTTGGGCTGTCTGTTGATCAGATCTAATCCCTTGAATCTATTTGTCATATGTATACCTATGTCATATATATACATATGTCATAGGTATACCTATGGCCAATTCATGTTGATGTATGGCAGAAACCATCACAATGTTTATCTAATTAAAAGTCTAATTAAATTAGACTTTAATTTAAAAGTTTAATTAAAAGTTAAAATTGAAAAAATCAGTTCAAGATATATGTTTGGATCTGTGTCTGAATTTTCTATTGTATTGGTCTGCATGTCCCTTGATCTGCATGATGTTATGTCAGTAGCATTCTGTCTTGATTGTTTGTGTGTGTTTAGTCACCGTCATGTCTGATTCTCTTTTGTGATCTCATGGACTGTAGTCTGACAAGCCCTTCTGTCCATGGGATTTTCTAGGCAAGAATCCTGGGGTGGGTTTCCACTCCTTCTCCAGGGGATCTTCCCAACCCAGGGATTGAACCTGTGTCTCCTGCATTGACAGGAAGGTTCTTTAACACTGAGCCACCAGGGAAGCCCTCTGTCTTGATTACTGTACCTTTATAGTAAGTCTTTTAATGTATACTGTGAGTCCTCCAGCTTAGTTCCTTCTTAAAAAAATTTATTGCTATTCTAGGTCCTTCACATTTTCATAGAAACCTTAGAGTCACCTTTATGATATTTTTTTTTAAAGCCTCCTGGGATTTGATTGAAATTGTATTGAGTCTATGGAGAGAACTGAAATTCTAACACAATTGCAGTTGTATGATCTGATTTATGAAAATAGAATATTCACCTATTTAGATTCTCTTTAATTTCTCTCAGCAATGTTTCACAATTTTAAGTATACATGCCATGCACATAGTTTGTTTAATGTGTTCTGTAGTTTTTCATGTTTCTGGATATTATTGTTACATATTTTTTATTTCCATTTGCAATGTTCATTGCTAGTTTAGAGCAATGCAAGAAATTTTTGTATGTTGAGCTTTTATCCTGCGACCTTGATAATCATTTATTAGTTCTAGTTACTTTTTGTAGACTTCTTAGGATTTTCTACAAATAGAATTACATCTGTAGATAAGTAATTTTGTTCATTTCCTAACTGTATGCTTTCCATTTCATTTTCTTTCTGTATTGTATTAGCTAGCACTTCCAGTATGAAGTTGAGTAGAAGTGATGAGAACAGATATCTCTGTCGTATTCCCTGTCTTAGAATAAGGCATTATCTCTTATCAGGTTTCATATTAGCACTACGCTTTTGTTAGATGCTACTTTTAGTTTGAGGAAGATTGCTTTGGTTCCTAGTTGAATGAGAGTTTTTAATCAAAGGTTGTTCTTTTTTGGTAAATAGCTCTTCTGCCCCTATTGAAGTGGTCATGAAGCTTTTCTCTTTACTTCTGTTAACATGGTGATTTATATTGATTAATCTCCTAATATAAACCAACCTGGCATTTCTGGAATAAAATCATCATTTTGTGATTGGGTATTCTTTTCTTTACATATTGCTGGATTTGAATTTTTAATATTTTTATTAAGGAATTTTCTTCTATGTTCCTGAGAAATATTGGTTGGTAAGTTTATTTTCCTGTGATGCCTTTAGTATCAAAATAATTCTGGCTTGATAAGAAGAATGGGGCATTGTTCTCTTTTCCTCAATTTTGCTAGAAGATTTTGTGTAGAATTTGTATTATTTCTTCCATAAATGTTTGATAGAATTCACCAGCAAACCCATCTGAACTTGTAGTTTTTGTGTGGGAAGGTTTTTAAGTAGGAATTCATTTATTTAACAAATTTTGGGACCAGTTGTTCAATTTCATTTCAGTGACTTATAGTAAATTTTATTAAAAGAAAAGACTGTCCATTGATTACCAATTGATTTCTCTTTTGAGATATTTTTGTTGCCTTCGATTTAAAATTAAAATGAAATTTTGATTATCCCTTTGGTTGGTTGGAAATCAACAACTCACATATCATAGCGGTGTGCAAACCAATCCAGAATCTATGGAGTGTAACTCGGTCCCAATAGAAAGCAATAGTTAAAATATATCTAACTTTTGAACTAAAAATTCCAGCTCTATGGATTTATTCCATATATACAAATCTGTATAGACTTATAAATGTCTGACTATTTATAACATCGATTTTCATAAGAAAAATAGAAAAAACAACAAAACCTTATTAATAGAGGGCTTGCTAATAAGGACATGTGTAAAAGGAAAAACTATGCAAAACCAGTATGGCAACATGTGTTGATATGGGAGAGACTCTTTTGTATGTTGTTAAGTGAGAGAGTAATGGGGTTGCAGAGTCCGACACTACTGAGCAACTGAACACAACAACAAAAATTATAAAACAGATTTTCACAGCATTTTCTTCCAAAGAAAGTGTAGATGCCTGCTTAGGAAATTTTTCTGAGATTACATGGGCAACTGGGTTGGGATTAGACAGTTTGAGGAATGGAAGGAATATTATTCTCAAATTATACTCTTCTATACCAGTTGACATTCTTGGATTTAACAGATGTGTTTAAATTGGAATCCAAAAATCTCAATAAATGCTTTGTAAGTCTCACATGTGTGTCTCACTCCAGCACCAAGCAGATTTTCACTTTAAATTTTGTCAGTCGTTCCAGGTTGTAAATATAACTACCTCCATTAGGCTCTACTTAGGCTCTTCCTACATAGAAGTGCCCAGCTGGTGAGTAGGGACGTGCCATGGAGAGAAATGTCTGCAAGTAGCTTGCATGAGTGCTGATAGGCGCACATGGATGAGAATAGTGGACACCTGAGACAGGAGAGGAGAACAGAGTTGGATTTAGGGGTGGAGCTTCTTCATGGGATTTCCAGGGGCCTACAGGGTTATTACCAGGAGCCTCTGTATAATGAGCCAAGGAGACATAAGGCTTTGGGAGAGGGGGGTTGCTGAAGTTAAGCTTGGAGATCCAAATGCAGGCTTTCTTTAAACATTGGGGTGTATTTTTGGGTCAATAGTTGGAGCTTTCTTAGCTGGATGAGGAGGGAGCTGATTTTGACTCCAATTATCTAAGAGAATCCTGGGAAGAACTTAGGATAAAGAGCAGAAGGGGTGTTCTACTCAGAGTCTGAAACATCTTCTGGGAACCTCGACTTAGGGCCTTTGAGAAGGCAGCCTTGAATTGAGAAGCCTCTGAGAGCTTTTAGGTTTCCCATTGAAAAAAAGTTGAAAAAGTTCTGAAATGTAATTGCTCAGGGATGGGAATGACGAAAAGCTTGTTCTGCTTTCCCCGGACTGCTTGCAGAGGGATGCCCTAAACCTGGGCTAATTAACAGCAGGGTCCTCAGTGACTAAGTCCCCTTGGGAAGGAGCGAAGTGGGAGAGAAGGAAAGACAGACAGAGAGAGAGATAGGCCCTTAGCTCCCCACAACACTGTTATTTCTGGACGTTTTTCCTAACTCCTCCCTGAGGACAGTTTCCTTCTTCACCATGCATGGAGGCAGAACCAGGTAGCTCTGAGCCCTGTGTTCAGCTCAGCAGTAGCCACACAGGAGTAGCCCTGCCCGAGCCCCAGAGAGCATCAGAGGTGGCAGAGGCGCCCATGCATCCAGGTGAGTGTCTTCTCAGGGTTCTCCTGTACAAAGGAAAGTGTCGGAGAGGATGAGGCTGGGGCGTTCTGGCTTGGCTGCCTTCTAGAGGAAGGACAGCGAGAGTCTGAAGAGTGTGCAGGGGAGCTGTTGGGAGATGGGCTCCTCTCCTAGTGCCCCTGCAGAGCAGAGGGCAGAGTCCGCTCTTCTCTGACCCGGTGCTCCTGCAGGCTCAGCTCCTGATGTCGGTCAGCAGGCTCCTCTCTCACATTCCTTCATCTAGTGGTGCTTACGGAAAACTGAGGAGAAGCAGACCACTGAGATTTCCCAAAGGTTCTGTCTTTGTAGCCTGTATTCCCATCAGTGAAAGATTTACAGAGGTGTTGGGGAAGTCTCAGGAAGGGATGAGAGGAAAGGAAAATGCTAATGTGAGGAGAAAAGGCAATCCGACAACAATAGCATCTCAGAGCTATGGCCTTACTACCCTGCCAGGACCATGTGGTATTCAATCATAAAGCCTGTGTCCATTCACTCATCATTTGTCAAAAATTTTTAGCATTCATTTGGCTCCAGAATGTTTACATATATGTATCTATAATATATACAGAGGACATTTCCTTGCCTCTTTGTAGTTTATATTCCAGTATCATAGTTCAACAAAATATATGAAATTTCCTCTCCTGCTTCCTTGTTTCATTTTTCTATGGCATGATGAATGAACTATTTTATATACTTGTTTATGGAATAGCTTCCATTTTCTCCTTGAATGTAAGCACCGCAGCACAGGGATTTTTAGTTTGCTCTGTTCACTGCAGCATTTGTTTAATGTTAAATGAAGGAGTGAACTAAGAAATTAAATGTATAACATAATGTCATAAGTGCTATGAAGAAAGCCAACTGTCAAGAATGAACAGGTCTTTCACATTTTGGGGAAGGTGAATGGAAAGAGTCATCTGAGGAGATGACATTAGCATGGTGGTATAGACAGAGTGAGGGGCAGACATCCAGACAACCCGAACAACTGAGCACCTTGGATCTAAACTTGTGAAAGTCAGGTACCATCTTTCTTTCCTGTCAAGATCTGCAGGGGGAAACGGTGTAAGAGAAGATTGAATCTGCTCAGGGAAATCATCCCAAGCTCCAGAGTTTCCATTTGGAATACTTCCTGATTTGTAATATAGAGATCATAAAATCTGGGGAAAGCAGAGATGGTGCTCCAGGAACCTCTGCCTCTTTTCTGTTAAACCCAAAGGGACCTCTGTAATACCCATCAGGATGAAGGGTGGGATAAAATTCACTCTCTAGAACATCCTCTGGCATGTCACTATATCATCTGCTACAGGTAAGCTAAGAGGAAAGAACAAACCCTGGACCTAAGGGACTGACTCAGCATCAAGACTGGCCGCTTTCAAAGGTCTTAACCTTTGTTCCCTGTGAGAATGCACATCTAGTGGGGAAAAAAGACAAGAGAGGTGTTCTTCACACAAGTGGAGAGGTTGGTATCTTCATCCATTCCAGGCAGTGAACATTCAGCTGGACCGGAGGTGACAACATTTGAGTCTGACTTTGTGCAAAGCATCCTCATGGGGCAGCTCACCTGGTCCCCAGGTTGGAAATGGTTCCTCATCCTAGGCTGCCCTTCTCTCTTGAAAGCAGGACTATGTGGAGCAGCATTTCTTTTCTTTTGATTTCCAGGTTTCCCAAGGAGCAGATACAAGGACTGAAAGATGAGCAATCACTCAAGTGCCACTGAATTCTGCCTTTTAGGGTTCCCTGGGTCCCAAGAACTACATCACATTCTCTTTGCTATATTCTTTCTCTTCTACTCAGTGACAGTAATGGGGAACACCGTCATCATCGTGATTATCTGTGTTGATAAACATCTACATTCCCCCATGTATTTCTTCCTTGGTCATCTCTCTGCCTTGGAAATGCTGACAACATCTGTTATCGTCCCTGTGATGCTCTGGGGGTTGCTGCTCCGTGAGTTGCAGACAATATCTCTGAGTGCATGTGTGGCCCAGCTCTTCCTGTACCTTGCTCTGGGGACCACAGAGTTTGCATTGTTGGGAGTAATGGCTGTGGACCGTTACATGGCTGTCTGTAACCCTTTGAGGTACAATACCATTATGAACAGCCACACCTGTATCTCAGTGGTGATTGTGTCATGGGTGTTTGGGTTCCTTTCTGAAATCTGGCCAGTCTATGCCACATTTCAGTTTACTTTCTGCAAATCAAACGTGTTAGACCATTTTTATTGTGACCGAGGTCAGTTGCTCAAACTGTCATGTGATGACACTGTTTTCACAGAGTTTGTTCTGTTTTTAATGGCTGTTTTCATTATCATTGGTTCACTGGTTCCAACAATTGTCTCCTACACCTACATCATCTCCACCATCCTCAAGATCCCCACTGCCTCTGGCCGCAGGAAAGCCTTCTCTACGTGTGCCTCCCACTTCACCTTTGTTGTCATCGGCTATGGCAGCTGCTTGTTCCTCTATGTGAAACCCAAGCAAACGCAGGCTGCTGAGTACAATAAGATAGTCTCCCTGTTGATTTTTGTGTTAACTCCTTCGCTGAACCCTTTCATCTTCACTCTCCGGAATGATAAAGTCAAACAGGCCCTTCGAGATGGAGTGAAACGCGCTGTCAACTCCTCAAGGATTAAGTCTTCTCTCAATTTAGATGGTGTGATCTTGACTTGAGATCAGTCAGTTACCTAGAAAATGCTACTCTTACCATTGTCTCCGTTACGAAAATAAAATAGAATGTACAACTCCCGATCAGGCCATGGAAGTAGACAAGGCATGTGAAAATGAGATCTGTGCTCCACTCACTAAAAACTCACCGTGTTTGTTTCTATTTGCTTCCCCTGGGAACTCAAGAAAGCGGACTCTGAGGATGTGGGAAGACCTAGAAAAGAGAAAAGCATACATTGTCATAAATGTTCTATTGGATCAATATTGGTTTGTAATGCATCTTGAAAATGTGTTTCCTGGGAGAGTAAGGAAATGGGTGTGTTGGGAGTGAGATTGATGGATAATGAATTCAAAGGCAGAGATGTGCACTTTGTTTCTTCATAAGCTCTTCCTAGTTCTTTTCCTATATTTTTGTGGAATTTCTTGACAAGATGGCCATAAGTTTTTGTTTTTTTTTTTAAATAAATTTATTTATTTTAGTTGGGGGCTAATTACTTTACAATATTGTAATAGTTTTTGCCATACACTGACATGAATCAGCCATGGGTTTACATGTGTTCCCCTTCCTGGACCCCCCACCCACTTCCCTCCCCATCCCATCCCTCTGGGTCATCCCATTGCCCCAGCCCTGAGCATTAGTCTCATGCATCGAATATGGAATGGTGTTCTGTTTCACATATGATAATATACATGTTTCAATGCTATTCTCCCAGAATGTCCCACCCTCGATGGCCATAAGTTATAAAGTATCCTATGTTTCTCTTTTTCTCTGATTGTTTCATATTTTCCTGGACTCCTTGCTACCACAAAGTACATATGATGTTATATCCATTATGCCACAGAATGAATCTAGAGTGGTGATATGGAGATTGGAATCCTTCTCACTTGGCAATTATTGGTGATATAAAGATATGGAAATATTTGAGTCAGAAGGAGGAAAAACTGCCTTTTGCTAAACTTCAGGGCATTGCTTTAGCCCCTCCCTTTTGAGGTGTGTGTGTGGTAGAGACAGATAAGAGTGAAATGACTAATTCTGGAGGGAGCATCTTGTGTTCACTGTTGCTGAAAACAGCTCTTTCTGTTCTGACCTCTCCCAGACCCAGACTTCAGGCTGAACAACGCATTTTGCGTGTTTGTTTTCAAATCCAAGTGTACCTTTCGTAGGTTTTCTCTGTGGGCCGACCATAACAAACAAGTCACTACCCACTTCATTCCCAGTTTCTTAGCAATTGCAGGGCATGACTGTTTGGCAGTGTAATGATTGAAATCTCACATTGTTGGTGGAAGGGCTTTGGAGGTAGGAGTTTAGTGAAAATGATGGCACTCAGTACATCCTACCAGCTCTGAATTGAGAGGGGCAACTGAGCTGCCCAGTAGAGGTTGATGGGCTTACTTATGTTTTCCAAGAGTACTGTGTGAGGATGCCTTTCTGTTGGTGAGCATAGGCAAGACCAAATAGCTGAAGAAAGAAGAGATGTGAAAGGCAATAGAGAAAGGGAAAGATATATTCAACTGAATGCAGAGTTCCAGAGAATAGCAAGGAGAAACAAGAAGGTTTTCTTAAATGAACAATGCAATGAAATAGAGGAAAACAATAGAATGCGAAAAACCAGAGACCTCTTCAAGAAAATTGGAGATATCAAGGGAACATTTCATGCAAGAATGAGCCCAATAAAGGACAGAAATGGTAAGGACCTAACTAACAGAAGCAGAAGAGATTAAGAAGAGGTGACAAGAATACACAGAAGAACTGTAAAAAAAGGTCTTAATGACTTGGATAACCATAATGGTGTGGTCACTCACCTAGAGCCAGACATTCTGGAGTGTGAAGTGAAGTGGAACTTTTGAAGAATTAGTTTGAACAAAGTTCAGTTCAGTTCAGTCACTCAGTCGTGTCCGACTCTTTGCGACGCCATGGACTGGAGCATACCAGGCTTCCCTGTCCATCGCCAACTCGCAGAGCTTACTTAAATTCACGTCCATTGAGTCGGCGATGCCATCCAACCATCTCATCGTCTTTCGTCCCCTTCTCCTCCTGCCTTCAATCTTTCCCAGCATCAAGGTCTTTTCAAATGAGTCAGTTCTTCACATCAGGTGGCCAAAGTATTGGAGTTTCAGTTTCTGCATCAGCCCTTTCAATGAATATTCAGGACTGACTTCCTTTAGAATGGATTGGTTAGTAGAATAGATGCAATTATTACCCCCAAGGGTCAGAACCTTATCCACTAAAGAAACAATACAGAAAATAGTCCTTCCTCAACTGCCACAACTGACTTTCATTCCACCCTTGCTTCCCTCTTTCTCTCTCTTCTTCAGCAGTCTGAGAGATGTTTTAAAACACAGACTAGATCAGGTCTTTTCCCTAATTAAAAGCTTCTCAGTGCCTTATGGTCAAAACCCCAAGTCTTACAAAGCCCTGCAATATTCCTAGAAATGCTTTTTTATAATGTCATCCGGTGGTACTCAACCTTCGTCCTATGCTTCTAGAAACGTTGGCATTCTTTCAGTTCTTCAAGGGCAATGTTACATGCTACTCCACTTCTTAGAATGTGCATCCCATCTCTTATCCAGCTGTGCCAAGTTAGAGTCAGATACCACTTAATTATCACCCTCTCGTAGATGCTTCCCAACCCCTAAGCCATGTTCAGGCTTCCTGCCAAGTGCTCTCCAAATACCCTTGTAGTAGATGGCTGTGTTCATTGTCCAGATCTGCTTCAGGACCAAGACACTCATTCTCCCAGCCCAAAGCCAAGACTATCCCCAGTAACTGCCCTTAATTGGCCATCCCTGGTGGCTCAACAGTAAAAGAAATCCATCTGTAATGCAGGAGATGCAAGGATACGGGTTCAGTCCCTGGGTCAGGAAGATCCCCTGGAGGAGGAAATGGCAACCCACTCCAGTATTCTTGCTGGGAAAATCCCATGGACAGAGGAGCCTGGTGGGCTAGAGTCCATAGGGTTGCAAAAGAGGCAGACACAACTGAGTGCCTGAAACAGACTAAGACTGAGCAACTAAAACTGTAAAACTAAGGAAGCTGGAACCAGTAGCTGCTGATGCAGGAGTGCAAACGCCCAGCTCCTGTGTTTCAGGTAGGGACACAATTCAGGAAGCAGTTAAAGAGCTGTCCTAAGTCGAGAGCTCCCTGGGGGATTGAAGCCTTTGTTGCTACAATGCTCAGCTTCCTCTGCCAAATATCTCCTCCCTCACACCAGTTCAGGGAGTGTTCCAAGAGCCTATTCAGACCTAAGGCAAACTAATAGTTTATTTCTCAAATGATTCTCTACAATAACAGATGCATGTATTTGTCTAAGTTTGTGTGTGTTTATTTATTTATTATGTAACGTAATACTTTGGCCACCTGATGTGAAGAACTGACTCATTGGAAAAGACTCTGATGCTGGGAAAGATTGAAGGGGGGAGAAGAAGGGGACGACAGAGGATGAGACAGTTGGATGGCATCACCGACTCAATGGACATGAGTTTGAGCAAGCTCTGAGAGTTGGTGATGGACAGGGAAGCCTGGCTTGCTGAAGTCCATGGGGTCGCAGAATCGGACACAACTGAGCTACTGTACTGAACTGAACCGAATATACACTATCAGAGAAGAGACCATGTCTATTATGTTCACTGATACATTTTTAGCACATTGTCTAAAAAATAACTGTTATTTTAATAACAGTATTGTTAAATTTCCAGTCTTCAGTTTGAAACATGCTGAACTATTTTCAGTGTTTTTAAAACAATTTAAATTTGTTTTAATGAACTCAGCTTATAAGTGAAATTTATGTTCATATAAAATAAAATGTTTCATGATTTTAATTTTACGTAATTCTTACACCTAAAATTTCACTCTTATGTAGTTAAATTTAACAGTTTTCAATATGCAGGGATATGTGCTTTCTTTAGAAAAGCCTATTGTTTTCATAGTAATTTAAAAAGAAATGACGAAAACTGAACAAAGCCTCAGAGAATATGTGACTCCATTAAGTGCACCTCACACATGAATGATAGCACCAGAATAGAGGAACTACAAAGGAGAGAAATAATTAGCTATGGAAATGATAGTTGAAACCTTCCAAAGTTGATGAAAATCATTTAAATCCAAGAAGGATAAATCCAAAGAGATCCATACACAAGCACATAACAGTAAAATTTTCAAGAGACAAGAGACAAAAATCATCGAAGCAGCAAGAGCAAAACCACATTGTATGTGTAAGAGATCCAGCTAAGATTAATACTGACTTCTCATCAGAACAAATAATTCTAGATTGCTATGGGATCACGTATTTAAAGTGCCAAAAGAAAAAAATATGGTCAGTCGTGGTTCTTATATCCAGCAAAACAGTCTCTCAAAAGTGAAGGCAAAAAGAGATCAACTAAGACAAAAAAATTTTTTGCTAGCATTACTCACCCCATTTCCTTACAAAAAATACTGAAGGAAGTTCTGATTAAAAGCAAATGACCCAAGATGGTAATTAGTATCTATGCAAAGTAGAAAAAGAGCATAAACCTAATTTGGTAACTGTAATATACAAGTCAGTATGAATGCATATTTTTCCCCTGGACTTTGATTTGCTGATTAAAAAATTACTATATAAAACAGCAACTATATAAATGTATATTAAATGGATAACATATATAAATGTAATATATTTGCCAATGATGGCACAAAGGAAGTGAATAGAAGAAAAGCTGTTTCAGAATAAGCAAATGACACCAAATGTCAACTTGACTCTGAGGCACAAATGAAGAGAACCAGAAAGGGTAAACAAGGCTCATATAACAAATGCTAAAAGTATACCCTTACTCCTTTTTTCACCCAGCATCTTTAAAAAATATATAAAGTAATAACTATAACAATATACACTAAGTTTATAACTATAGAGACATAATATGTATTAATATAATAGCAGCACAGAAGAGGGGGATGAGAACAGAGCCATATAGAAGTAATGTTTCTACATCTAACTGGCATTGTGAGTATGAATCTGAACTCAATTATAAGTTCAGATGTATATATTAAGGCCCAGAGGACTTACCACAAAATGTGACTTAAAAATTGAAAAAAAATTAATAAAAAATTTATAATATCATATTAGAAAATATTCACCTAATGCCAAAGTAATATAACTATGCTTCACATGTTAAAGATGTAGTGGAAAAGGTGGGTAACAGGAATAGACAAGAGAGGAATTTCAGTAAAGAGATAAAAATATGAGAGAATCAAATGAAAATATTATATTTAAAAAGCATTGCATGAGGGATGGAGAATTCCGCCTACGGGCTTATCAAAAAATTCAACAAAGCAAAGAAAATCTCAGTTTGAAAATATGTCATAGTATATACACTGTACACGTTTACTAATTTTCCTGTTGTTGTTTAGTCACTCAGTTATGTTTGACTCTCGGCGACCCCATGGGCTGCCGCATCCCAGGCTCCCCTGTCCTCCACTATCTCCTGGAGTTTGCTCAAATTCATGTCCATTGACTTGGTGATGCCATCCAACCATCTCATCCTCTGCAACACCTTTTCCTTTTGCCTTCAGTCTTTCCCAGCATCAGGGTTCTTCCAACAAGTTGGTTCTTCACATCAGGTGGCCAAAGTATTGGAGCTTCAGCATAAGTCCTTCCAATGAATATTAAGCATAGATTTCCTTTAGGATTGACTTGTTTGATCTCCTTGCAGTCCAAAGAACTCTCAAGAGTCTGCTCCAGCACCACAATTTGAAAGCATCAATTCTTCAGGGCTCAGCCTTCTTTATGGTCCAAATCTCATATTCATATACATGACTACTGGAAAAACTATAGCTTTGAACAGACAGATGTGACTAGACGGCAAAGTGATGTCTCTGCTTTTTAATACACTGTCTAGGTTTGTCATAGCTTTCCTTCCAAAGGGCAAGTATCTTTTAATTTCATGGTTGCAGTCACCATCTGCAGTGGTTTTGGAGCCCAAGAAAAGAAAATCTGTCATTGCTTCCGCTTTTCCCCCTTCTATTTGCCATGAAGTGATGGGACTGTATGCCATTATCTTAGTTTTTTGAATGCTGTGTATCAAGCCAGTTTTTTCACTCTCCACTTTCACCCTCATCAAGAGGCTTTTTACTGCCTCTTCATGCTCTGCCATTAGAGTGGTACCATTCACACAACTGAAGTTGTTGATATTTCTCCTGAAAATCTTGATTCCAGCCTGTGATTCATCTAGCCCTGCATTTTGCATGATGTACTCTGCATATGGGCTTCTCTGGGGGCTCAGTGGGAAAGAATCTATCTGCAATGTAGGAGCTGCAGGAGACACAGGTTCAATCCCTGGATTGGAAAATCCCCTGGAGGAGGGCATAGCAATCTACTCTAGTATTCTTGCCTGGAGAAGCCCATGGACAGAGGAGCCTGGTGGGCTACAGTCCATAGGGTTGCAAAGAGTCAGACAAGACTGAAGCAACTCAGCATGCATGCACAGCCCTCTGCATATAAGTTAAAAAAGCAGGGTGACAATATACAGTTTTGTCATATTTCTTTCCCAGTTTTGAACCAGTCAGTTGTTCCATGTCCAGTTCTAACTGTTGCTTCTTGACTTTGCATACAGGTTTCTCAGGAGACAGGTCAGATGGTCTGGTAGTTCATCTCTTTAAGAATTTTCCAGAATTTGTTGTGATCTACACAGTCAAAGGCTTTATCATAGTCAATGAAGCAGATGTTTTTTTCTGGGATTCCCTTGCTCTCTCCATGATCCAGTGAATGTTGGAAACTTGATCTCTGATTCCTCTGCCTTTTCTAAACTGAGCTTGTGCATCTGGAAGTTCTCAGTTTACATATTGCTGAAGCCTAGCTTGAAGGATTTTCAGCATAATTTTGCTAGCACGTGAAATGAGTGCAATTGTACAGTAGCTTGAACATTCTTTGGCATTGCCCATCTTTGGGACTGTAAGGAAAACTGACCTTTTCCAGTCCTGTGGCCACTGCTGAGTTTTCCAAATTTACTGACATATAGAGGTAAGCACTTTAATGGCATTATCCTTTAGGATTTTAAATAGCTCAGCTGGAATTCCATCACCTCCATTAACTTTGTTCATACTAATACTTCCTAAATTCCATTTCACTTCACACTCCAGAATGTCTGGCTCTAGGTGAGTGACCACACCATTATGGTTATCCAAGTCATTAAGACCTTTTTTTTACAGTTCTTCTGTGTATTCTTGCCACCTGTTCTTAATCTCTTCTGCTTCTGTTAGGTCCTTACCATTTCTGTCCTTTATTGTGCTCATTCTTGCATGAATTGTTCCCTTGATATCTCCAATTTTCTTGAAGAGGTCTCTAGTTTTTCCCATTCTATTGTTTTCCTCTATTTCATTGCATTATTCGTTTAAGAAGACCTTCTTGTTTCTCCTTGCTATTCTCTGAAACTCTGCATTCAGTTGAATATACCTTTCCCTTTCTCTATTGCCTTTCACTTCTCTTCTTTCTTCAGCTATGTCTAAGGGCTCCTCAGACAACCACTTTGCCTTCTTACATTTCTTATTCTTTGGGATGGTTTAGGTCAGTGCCTTCTGTGCAATGTGACAAACCTCTGTCCATAGTTCTTAGGTACTCTGTCTACCAGATTTAATCCCTTGAATCTGTTCATTACCTCCACTGTATAATCATAAGGAATTTGATTTAGGTCATAACTGAATGGTCTAGTGGTTTTCCCTACCTTATTCATTTTAAGGCTGAATTTTGCAATAAGGAGCTCATGTTCTGAGACACAGTCAGCTCCAGGGCTTGTTTTTACTGACTGTATAGAGCTTCTCCACCTTCAGCTGCGAAGAACATAATCTGATTTTAGTACGGACCATCTGCTAATGTCCATGAGTAGACTCTGTAATCACCCTGACCACAGTATTGTATATTCTCATAAGAAATGTATCAAAGTCTATTCTCCAGAATTCACATCAACACAGTATCCCCAGAGGTTTACTCTTTTCCAACCTGATGAATATGATACGGTTGATGATGGAGTAATGCTTGGCAAGTGACTTAACCTCTTATCCTCTCTATGTTCTCATTTGCGAAATGGACATCATACTACTTACCTCACAGAATACTGCCTAGAATGTGCAAGGCTTTGTGAAAATTAGAAAAAGGTCCTCTTGTTGTGTGAGTGAACTAGAACAATGGGATTCCTCTAGGAAGAAGAGACCTCATGAAATGAACCTGAGAGGAAGGGGTACCTGTCTTTGAGTCTTCAACCCTTTCTCAGCCAGCACAGTCCCACCAGGGCCCCATTGCTGCTAGAAGAGCTTGGGTTGGATTGAAGGCCTCACTCACCACCTTCTCCCAGGGTCCTATTCAGTACAAGTAACTCAGTAGGCAAGGTGGTCTTGCCTATGCTTACCAACAGAAAGGCATCCTCACACAGTACTCTTGGAAAACATAAGTAAGCCCATCAACCTCTGCTGGGCAGCTCAGTTGCCCCTCTCAATTCAGAGCTGGTAGGATGTACTGAGTGCCATCATTTTCAGTAAACTCCTACCTCCAAAGCCCTTCCTCCAACAATGTGAGATTTCAATCATTACACTGCCAAACAGCCATGCCCTGCAATTGCTAAGGAACTGGGAATGAAGTGGGTAGTGACTCGTTTGTTATGGTCGGCCCACAGGAAAAACCTATGAAAGGTACACTTGGATTTGAAAACAAACACGCAAAATGCGTTGTTCAGCCTGAAGTCTGGGTCTGGGAGAGGTCAGAACAGAAAGAGCTGTTTTCAGCAACAGTGAAACACAAGATGCTCCCTCCAGAATTAGTCATTTCACTCTTATCTGTCTCTACCACACGTACACCTCAAAAGGTAGGGGCTAAAGCAATGCCCTGAAGTTTAGCGAAAGGCAGTTTTTCCTCCTTCTGACCCAAATATTTCCATATTTTTATATCACCAATAATTGCCAAGTGAGAAGGATTCCAATCTCCATATCACCACTCTAGATTCATTCTGTGGCATAATGAATACAACATCATATGTACTTTGTGGTAGCAAGGAGTCCATGAAAATATGAAACAATCAGAGAAAAAGAGAAACATAGGATACTTTAAAACTTATGGCCATCTTGTCAAGAAATTCCACAAAAATATAGGAAAAGAACTAGGAAGAGCTTATGAAGAAACAAAGTGCACATCTCTGCCTTTGAATTCATTATCCATCGATCTCACCCCCAACACACCTATTTCATTACTCTCCCAGGAAACACATTTTCAAGATGCATTACAAACCAATATTGGTTCAACAGAACATCTATGAAAATGTATGCTTTTTTCTTTTCTAGGTCTTCCCACATCCTCAGAGTACGCTTTCTTGAGTTCCCAGGGGAAGCAAATAGAAACGAACACGGTGAGTTTCTAGTGAGTGGAGCACAGATCTCATTTTCACATGCCTTGTCTACTTCCATGGCCTCATCGGGGGTTGTACATTCTATTTTATTTTCGTAATGGAGACAATGGTAAGAGTAGCATTTTCTAGGTAACTGACTAATCTAAAGTCAAGATCACACCATCTAAATTGAGAGAAGACTTAATCCTTGAGGAGTTGACAGCCGCGTTTCACTCCATCTCGAAGGGCCTCTTTGACTTTATCATTCCGGAGAGTGAAGATGAAAGGGTTCAGCGAAGGAGTTAACACAAAAATCAACAGGGAGACTATCTTATTGTACTCAGCAGCCTGCGTTTGCTTGGGTTTCACATAGAGGAACAAGCAGCTGCCATAGCCGATGACAACAAAGGTGAAGTGGGAGGCACACGTAGAGAAGGCTTTCCTGCGGCCAGAGGCAGTGGGGATCTTGAGGATGGTGGAGATGATGTAGGTGTAGGAGACAATTGTTGGAACCAGTGAACCAATGATAATGAAAACAGCCATTAAAAACAGAACAAACTCTGTGAAAACAGTGTCATCACATGACAGTTTGAGCAACTGACCTCGGTCACAATAAAAATGGTCTAACACGTTTGATTTGCAGAAGGTAAACTGAAATGTGGCATAGACTGGCCAGATTTCAGAAAGGAACCCAAACACCCATGACACAATCACCACTGAGATACAGGTGTGGCTGTTCATAATGGTACTGTACCTCAAAGGGTTACAGACAGCCATGTAACGGTCCACAGCCATTACTCCCAACAATGCAAACTCTGTGGTCCCCAGAGCAAGGTACAGGAAGAGCTGGGCCACACATGCACTCAGAGATATTGTCTGCAACTCACGGAGCAGCAACCCCCAGAGCATCACAGGGACGATAACAGATGTTGTCAGCATTTCCAAGGCAGAGAGATGACCAAGGAAGAAATACATGGGGGAATGTAGATGTTTATCAACACAGATAATCACGATGATGACAGTGTTCCCCATTATTGTCACTGAGTAGAAGAGAAAGAATACAGCAAAGAGAATATGATGCAATTCTTGGGACCCAGGGAACCCTAAAAGGCAGAATTCAGTGGCACTTGAGTGATTGCTCATCATTCAGTTCTTGTATCTGCTCCTTAGGAAACCTGGAGATCAAAAGAAAAGAAATGCTGCTCCACATAGTCCTGCTTTCAAGAGAGAAGGACAGACTAGGATGAGGAACCATGTCCAACCTGGGGACCAGGTGAGCTGCCCCATGAGGATGCTCTGCACAAAGTCAGACTCAAATGTTGTCACCTCTGGTCCAGCTGAAAGTTCACTGCCTGGAATGGATGAAGATACCAACCTCTCCACTTGTGTGAAGAACACCTCTCTTGTCTTTCTTCCCCACTAGATGTGCATTCTCACAGGGAACAAAGGTTAAGACCTTTGAAAGTGGCCAGTCTTGATGCTGAGTCAGCCCTTAGGTCCAGGGTTTGTTCTTTCCTCTTAGCTTACCTGTAGCAGATGATATAGTGACATGCCAGAGGATGTTCTAGAGAGTGAATTTTATCCCACCCTTCATCCTGATGGGTATTACAGAGGTCCCCTTGGGTTCAGTAGAAAAGAGGCAGAGGTTCCTGGAGCACCATCTCTGCTTTCCCCAGATTTCATGATCTCTACGTTACAAATCAGGAAGTATTCCAAATGGAAACTCTGGAGCTTGGGATGATTTCCCTGAACAGATTCAATCTTCTCTTAAACCATTTCCCCCCCAAATCTTGACAGGAAAGAAAGATGGTACCTGACTTTCACAAGTTTAGATCCAAGGTGCTCAGTTGTTCGGGTTGTCTGGATGTCTGCCCCTCACTTTGTCTATCCCACCATGCTAATTTCATCTCCTCAGATGACTCTTTCCATTCACCTTCCCCAAAATGTGAAAGACCTGTTCATTCTTGACAGTTGGCTTTTTTCATAGCACTTATGACATTATGTTATACATTCAATTTCTTAGTTCACTCCTTTATTTAACATTAAAACAAATGCTGGAGTGAACAACCCAAACTAAAAATCCCTATGCTGCGGTGCTTATATTCAAGGAGAAAATGGAAGCTATTCCATAAACAAGTATATAAAATAGTTCTTAATCATGCCATAGAAAAATGAAACAAGGAAGCAGGAGAGGAAATTCATTTATTTTGTTGACCTATGATACTGGAATGTAAACTCCAAAGAGGCAAGGAAATGTCCTCTGTATATATTATAGATACATATATATAAACATTTTGGAGCCAAATGAATGCTAAAAATTTTTGACAAATGAAGAGTGAATGGACACAGGCTTTAAGATTGAATACCACATGGTCCTGGTTAGGGTAGTAAGGCCATAGCTCTGAGATCCTACTGTTGTCGGATTGCCTCTCCTCCTCACATTAGCATTTTCCTTTCCTCTCTCCCCTTCCTGAGACCTCCCCAACACCTCTGTAAATCTTTCACTGGTGGGAATACAGGCTTCAGTGACAGAACCACTCGGAGACCTCTGTGGTCTGCTTCTCCCCAGTTTTTGGTAACATCCCTAGATAAACATGAGAGAGGAGCCTGCTGACCGACATCAGGAGCTGAGCCTGCAGGAGCACCGGGTCAGAGAAGAGCGGACTCTGCCCTCTGCTCTGTAGGGGCACTAGGAGAGGAGCCCATCTCCCAGCGGCTCCCCTGCACACTCTTCAGACTCTCGCTGTCCTTCCTCTAGAAGGCAGCCAAGCCAGAACGCCCCAGCCTCATCCTCTCCGACACTTTCCTTCGTACAGGAGAACCCTGAGAAGACACTCACCTGGATGCATGGGCGCCTCTGCCACCTCTGATGCTCTCTGGGGCTCGGGCAGGGCTACTCCTGTGTGGCTACTGCTGAGCTGAACACAGGGCTCAGAGCTACCTGGTTCTGCCTCCATGCATGGTGAAGAAGGAAAGTGTTCTCGGGGAGGAGTTAGGAAAAACGTCCAGAAATAACAGTGTTGTGGGGAGCTAAGAGCCTATCTCTCTCTCTCTTTCCTTCTCTCCTACTTCCTTCCTTCCCAAGGGGACTTAGTCACTGAGGTTCCTGTTCTTAATTAGCCCAGGCTTAGGGTATCCCTCAGCAAGCAGTCTGGGGAAAGCAGAACAAACTTTTAGTCATTCCCATCCCTGAGCGATTACCTTTCTGAAGTTTTTCGGCTTTTTGTTCAATGGGAAACCTAAAAGCTCTCAGAGGCTTCTCAGTACCAAGGCTGCCCTCTCAAAGGCCCTAAGTCTAGGTTCCCAGAAGATGTCCCAGACTCTGAGTAGATCACCACTTCTGCTCTTTATCCTAAGCTCTACCCAGGATTCTCTTAGACAATTGGAGTCAAAATCAGCTGCCTCCTCATCCAGCTATAGGAAACCCCAACAATTGACTCAAAAATTCACTCCAGTGTTTAAAAAAAGCCTGCATTTGGATCTCAAAGCTTAACTTCAGCAACCTCCCCACCAAAGCCTTATGTCTCCTTGGCTCATTATACAGAGGCTCCTGGTAATAACCCTGTGCTACTGCTGCTAAGTCGCTTCAGTCGTGTCCGACTCTGTGTGATCCCATAGATGGCAGCCCACCAGGCTCCACTGTCCCGTGGGCCCCTGAAAATCCCATGAAGAAGCTCCACCCCTAAATCCAACTCTGTTCTCCTCTCCTGTCTCAGGTGTCCACTATTCTCATCCATGTGCACCTATCAGCACTCATGCAAGCTGCTTGCAGACATTTCTCTCCATGGCATGTCCCTACTCACCAACTGGGCACTTTTATGTAGAAGGAGCCTAAGTAGAGCCTATGGAGGTAGTTATATTTACAACCTGGAACGACTGACAAAATTTAAAGTGAAAATCTGCTTGGTGCTGGAGTTAGACACACATGTGAGACTTACAAAACATTTATTGAGATTTTTGGATTCCAATTTAAACACACCTGTTAAATCCAAGAATGTCAACTGGTATAGAAGAGTATAATTTGAGAATAATATTCCTTGCATTCCTCAAACTGTCTGATCCCAACCCAATTGCCCATGTAATCTCAGAAAAATTTCCTAAGCAGGCATCTACACTTTCTTTGGAAGAAAATGCTGTGAAAATCTGTTTTATAACTTTTGTTGTTGTGTTCAGTTGCTCAGTAGTGTCGGACTGTTTGCAACCCCATTACTCTCTCACTTAACAACATACAAAAGAGTCTCTCCCATATCAACACATGTTGCCATACTGGTTTTGCATAGTTTTTCCTTTTACACATGTCCTTGTTAGCACGCCCTCTATTAATAAGGTTTTGTTGTTTTTTCTATTTTTCTTATCAAAATTAATGCTATAAATAGTCAGACATTTATAAGTCTGTACAGATTTGTGTATATGGAACAAATCCTTAGAGCTGGAATTTTTAGTTCATAAGTTAGGTATATTTTAACTGTTGCTTTTATTTGGGACCAAGTTACACTCCATAGATTCTGGATTGGTTTGCACACCACTATGATATGTGAGTTGTTGATTTCCAACCAACCAAAGGGATAATCAAAATATCATTTTAATTTTAAATCGAAGGCAACAAGTATATCTCAAAAGAGAAATCAATTGGTAATCAATGGACAGTCTTTTCTTTTAATAAAAAATTACTACAATTAACTAATATGAAATTGAACAAGTCATCCCACAATTTGTTAAATAAATGAATTCCTACTTAAAAACCTTCCCACACAGACAACTACAAGTTCAGATGGGTTTGCTGGTGAATTCTATCAAACATTTATGGAAGAAATAATACAAACCCTACACAAAATCTTCAGCAAAATTGAGGAAAAGATAACAATGCCCCATTCTTCTTATCAAGCCAGAATTATTTTGATACTAAAGGCATCACAGGAAAATAAACCTACAAAGCAATATTCCTCAGGAACATAGAAGCAAAATTCCTTAATAAAAATATTAAAAATTCAAATCCAGCAATATGTAAAGAAAACAATACACCATAACAAAGTGATGATTTTATTCCAGAAATGCCAGGTTGGTTTATATTAGGAGATTAATCAATATAAATCACCATGTTAACAGAAGTAAAGAGAAAAACTACATGACCACTTCAATAAGTGCAGAAAAGCTATTTACCAAAAAAGAACAACCTTTGATTAAAAACTCTCATTCAGCTAGGAACCAAAGCAATCTTCCCAAACTAAAAGTAACATCTAACAAAGTTCAGTTCAGTTCAGTTCAGTCCAGTCACTCAGCCGTGTCCGACTCTTTGCGACCCCATGAATCACTGCACACCAGGCCTCCCTGTCCATCACCAACTCCCAGAGTTTACCCAAACCCATGTCCATCGAGTCGGTGATGTTATCCAATCATCTCACCCTCTGTCGTCCCCTTCTCCTCCTGCCCCCAATCCTTCCCAGCATTAGAGTCTTTTCCAATGACTCAACTCTTCGCATCTAACAAAAGCGTAGTGCTAATATGGAACCTGATAAGAGATAATTCCTTATTCTAAGACAGGGAACACGACAAAGATATCTGTTCTCATCACTTCTACTCAACTTCGTACTGGAAGTGCTAGCTAATACAATACAGAAAGAAAATGAAATGGAAAGCATACAGTTAGAAAATGAACAAAATTATTTATTTACAGACATAATTCTATTTGTAGAAAATCCTAGGAAGTCCACAAAAAAGGAGCTAGAACTAATAAATGATTATCAAGGTCACAGGATAAAAGCTCAATATACAAAAGTTTCTTGCATTGCTCTAAACTAGCAATGAACATTGCAAATGGAAATAAAAAATATGTAACAATAATATCCAGAAACATGAAAAGCTACAGAACACATTAAACAAACTATGTGCATGGCATGTATACTTAAAATTGTAAAACATTGCTGAGAGAAATTAAAAAGAATCTAAATAGGTGAATATTCTATTTTCATAAATCAGAACATGCAACTGTAATTGTGTTAGAATTTCAATTATCTCCATATTAGTATCTAGACTCGATACAATTTCAATCAAATCCCAGGAGGCTTTTTTAAAAAACATTGTAAAGGTGACTCTAAGGTTTCTGTGAAAATGTGAAGGACCGAGAACACCCAATAAATTTTTTAAAAAGGAACAAAGCTGGAGGACTCACAGTGCGCATTAAAAGACTTACTATAAAGGTACAGTAATCAAGACAGAGGGCTTTCCTGTTGCCTCAGTGTTAAAGAACCTTCCTGTCAATGCAGGAGACATGGGTTCAATCCCTGTTTTGGGAAGATCCCCTGGAGAAGGAGCGGCAACCCACCCAGGTATTCTTGCCTAGAAAATCCTATGGACAGAAGGGCTTGGCAGGAGACAGTCCATGGTATCACAAAAAGGAATCAGACATGACTTGGTGACTAAACACACACAAACAATCAAGACAGAATGCTACTGACATAAGATCATGCAGATCAAGGGACATGCAGACCAATAAAATAGAAAATTCAGACACAGATCCAAACATATGTTTTCAATTGATTTTTTTAATTTTAATTTTTAATTAAACTTTTAAATTAAAGTCTAATTTAATTAGACTTTTAATAAGATAATTACAATATTGTGATGGTTTCTGCTATAAAATAACATGAATTGGCCATATGCATACATACGACATATGATACATATGACATAGGTATACATATAGATTCAAGGGATTAAATCTGATAGACAGACAGCCTGAAGAACTATGGATGGAGGTTTCTGACATTGTACAGGAGACAGGGATCAAGATCATCTCCCAGAAAAAGAAATGTAAAAAAGCAAAATGACTGTCTGAGGAGGACTTACAAAGAGCTGTGAAAAGAAGAGAAGCAAAAAGCAAAGGAGAAAAGGAAAGATATGCCCATTTGAATGCAGAGTTCCAAAGAATAGCAAGGAGAGATAAGAACGCATTCCTCAGCAATCAATGCAAAGAAATAGAGGAAAACAATAAAATGGGAAAGACTAGAGATCTCTTCAAGAAAATTAGAGATACCAAGGGAATATTTCATGCAAAGATGGGCTCAATAAAAGACAGAAATGGTATGGACCTAACAGAAGCAGAAGATATTAAGAACAGGTGGCAAGAATATACAGAGGAACTGTACAAAAGGGATCTTCATGACCCAGATAATCACGATGGTGTGATCACTCACCTAGAGCCAGACATCCTGGAATGTGAAGTCAAGTGGGCCTTAGGAAGCATCACTACGAACAAAGCCAGTGGAGGTGATGGAATTCCAGTTGAGCTATTTCAAAATCACTGCAGATGGTGATTGCAGCCATGAAATTAAAAGACGCTTACTCCTTGGAAGAAGAGTTATGACCAACCTAGACAGCATATTAAAAAGCAGAGACTTCCCTTTGGCAACAAAGGTCCGTCTAGTCAAAGCTAGTGTTTTACCAGTAGTCATGTATGGATGTGAGAGTTGGAGTATAGGAAAGCTGAGCGCCGAAGAATTGATGCTTTTGAACTGTGGTGTTGGAGAAGACTGTTGAGAGTTCCTTGGGCTGCAAGGAGATCCAATTAGTCCATCCTAAAGGAAATCATCCCTGAATATTCACTGGAAGGACTGATGCTGAAGCTGAAACTCCAATACTTTGGCCACCTGATGCAAAGGACTGACTCATTGGAAAAGACCCTGATGTTGGGAAAGAGTGAAGGTGGGAGGAGAAGGGGATGACGACAGAGGATGAGATGGTTGGATGGCATCACCGACTCAATGGACATGAATTTGAGTAAACTCTGGGAGTTGGTGATGGACAGGGAAGCCTGGCATGCTGCAGTACATGGGGTTACAAAGAGTCAGACATGACTGAGTGACTAAACTGAACTGAACTGATACATATGACCCCTCCATATTGAACCTCTCTCCCCATCCCATCCCTCTATGTTGTCACAAAGCACCGGCTTTGGGTTCCCTGTATCATACAGCAAATTCCCACTGCTATCTATTTTACATATGGTAATGTATTAATATAAGTTTCAATGCTACTCTTTTAAATCATCCCACCCTCTCCCTCCTCACTATGTCCGAAAGTTTGTTCTTTATGTCTGCTTCCTCTTTGCCTCCCTGCAAGTAGGATCATACACAAAAATAAAATCAAAATGGATTAAAGACCTAAATGTAAGATCAGAAACTATGAAACTCTTAGAGGAAAACATAGGCAGAATACTCTTTGACATAATCACAGCAACATTCTCTATGATTCACCTCCCATGTGTGTGTATGTGTGTGTGTGTGTGTATGAGTGTGTGTTAGTCACTCAGTTGTGTCTGACTCTTTGCGACCCCATGGACTATCGCCTGCCAGGCTCCTGTGTCCATGTAATTCTCCAGGCAAGAATATTGGAGTGGATAGTCATTCTCTTCTCTGGCGGGGTCTTCATGACTCAGGGATCAAACCCAAGTCTCCTGCATTACAGGAGGATTCTTTACTGTCTGAGCCATCAGAGAAGCCTGACCCACCTCCTAGAGTAATAAAATAAAAACAAAAATAAACAAATGGGGCCTCATTAAATTTAAAAGCTTCTGCATAACAAAGGAAATAATAAGCAAGCTGAAAAGACAACCCTCAGAATGGGAGAAAATAATAGCAAATGAAACAACTGACAAAGGATTAATCTTCAAAATATACAAGCAGCTCATGCAGCTCAATACCAGAAAAACAAACAACCCAATCAAAACGTGGGCAGAAGACCTAAACAGACATTTCTCCAAAGAAGACATACAGATGGCTAATAAACATCTGAAAAGATGCTCAACATCTTCAACTGATTTTGAAATTGTGGGTGAAGAAATGGAGCAACTAGAACTCTCAGACACTGCTGGTGGGAATGCACAGTTAAACATACACTTACCATGGTGGTGGTGGTGGTGTAGTTGCCAAGTCATGTCTGACTCTTGTGACCCCATTGAATGTAGCCTGCCAGGATCCTCTGTCCATGAGATTTCCCAGGCAACACACAAACCTACAATTTCCACTATTAGATAGTTTCCCAGGATGAATGAAAACATATATCCACCAGACTTCCTTATGAACATTTATGGTTTTACTTACAATAAACTGCTGACAACCCAATTGCAATCGTTAGGTCAATGGATAAATAAATGGTGGCTCATCTAGACAGTGGAATACCACTCAGCAATAAAAAGGAATGAACTGTTGATGGATGTATCATCACCAATAAGTCTCTACGTGGTTATGTTAGGCAAAAGAATCAAGACAAAGTCAACACTACATTTTCCATTAATAAACTCTAGAAATGCAGTATCTACTTTATAGCAACAGAAATCAGCCTGAGGGACTTTCCTGGTGGTCTGGTGGTTAAGACTCCTCACTTTCACTGCAGCAAAGTCATTGCTGCAATGTAGCTCAGTGTCCCCCTCTGCCCAAATACCTTCTCCCTCACATCTACACAGGCACTGTTCCAAGAACCTACTCAGACTTAAAACAAACTCATAGATTCTTTATCAAAATGATTTTCTGCAAGTATAGATGTGCATGTTGGTGTGTGTGTGTGTGTGTGTGTGTGTGTATGTGTGTGTATGGTTGTTATGTAAGATAATATTCTCCATCAAATATACTTTGTCAGAGAAAAGACCATGTCCATTATGTTCACTGATAAATTTTCAGGACATTGTCTGAAAAACAACTGTTATTATACAATGTTGTTAAATTCCCAGTCTTTGATTTTAAATAAGTTAAAATATTTTCAGTGCTTTTTTAATATTTTTTTATTTTCAGTGTTTTAAAAGCAATTTATATTTGTCTTTAGTGAGCATATCAGTTTAGAAGTAAAATTTATGTACCAATAAAATAAACCTTTATTTCACATTTTTATTTTTATGTTTTATTGTTTTCATGCATAAATATTTAATTTTTATATAGTTAAATTTAACAGTCTTTCAGTATTCTGGGATCTGTGTTTCTTTATAAAAGCCTACATGCATATTCAGAGGTAACTTAAAAAGAAAAACAATTTCATTTGTTGATTTTTTTATTTAAATCCACTTGAACCACTTAGAATTTTATTTTAAAGCATGACATATAGATCCAGGGTTATGGGTTTTTTCAGATATTTTGTGAATTCAATAAATATTTATAAAATATAGGGAAGTGAGGGAGAGAGACAGATCAACAGAGGGAAGGAGAGAGAAGTAGATGGATGGAGGCAGGGAAGAAAAAAAAGACAGAGAAGAACCAGCTTAAGGGAAAAATTCTCCTCCTTCTGGGTTGGGACAAGGAGTGTCATATTTGGAGGTAAAAGAACAAGAGATTAGAATGACTAGTGATACTAATAAGGGTGAGAGACTGTTAGAGAAGGAAAGAAAGCATCATCCACAACTGTATTTACATATGATGAGCCTGACACCCAGAGAGACTGAAAACTGTTCGGTACAGTTCAGTCGCTGTCGTGTCTGACTCTTTGCGACCCCATGGACATCAGCTGTATTATACAAACCCCCAGGGGCTGGTTGCTTTCCTTGTCATTCCTACAAAGAGCCCCTGCTGGAATCTAGTTTCCCATCCAGTCCAGTTCAGTTCTGAAACTCAGCAGGACTTCTAAGATTAGAACAGGGCAGACAGAGCCAGGTACACTCATCCTCTGAAACAAGGGACAGCAAGAGACTGTTTTCATGTGGTTTCCCCCATAGAACTCATTCTCCATTTCCAGCCCTACATCAACCTAGGCTATTGCTGCCCTATGTGATTGGATAGAAACAATGAGTATTAAATCATGGACTCAACATAAGTCTGGGACACATTTTAGCTGTGTGGGTCAATTGTCCCATCCTTAAGGGTCTCATTCCAGTCCCCTATAATGGAATGAGAACTAACACCCAAAAAAGATGTCCTTTTCATTATAGGGGACTGGAATGCAAAAGTAGGAAGTTAAGAAACACCTGGCGTAACAGGCAAGTTTGGCCTTGGAGTACAGAATGAAGCAGGGCAGAGGCTAATAGAGTTTTGCCACGAGAACGCACTGGTAATAGCAAACACCCTATTCCAACAACACAAGAGAAGACTCTACACGTGGACATCACCAGATGGTCAACACCGAAATCAGATTGATTACATTCTTTGCAGCCAAAGATGGAGAAGCTCTATACAGTCAGCAAAAACAAGACCGGGAGCAGACTGTGGCTCAGATCATGAACTGCTTATTGCCAAATTCAGACTTAAATTGAAGAAAGTAGGGATAACCACTAGACCATTCATGTATGACCTAGATCAAATCCCTTATGAGTATACAGTGGAAGTGACAAATAGATTTAAGGGACTAGACCTGATAGACAGAGTGCCTGATGAACTATGGACAGAGGTTCGTGACATTGTACAGGAGACAGGTATCAAGAAAATCCCCATGGAAAAGAAATGCAAAAAAGCAAAATGGCTGTCTGAGGAGACCTTACAGATAGCTGGGAAGAGAAGAGAAGTGAAAAGCAAAGGAGAAAAGGAAAGATATTCTCATCTGAATGCAGAGTTCCAAAGAATAGCAAGGAGAGATAAGAAAGCCTTCCTCAGCGATCAGTGCAAAGAAATAGAGGAAAACAACAGATTGGGAAAGACTAGAGACCTCTTCAAGAAAATTAGAGATACCAAAGGAACATTTCATGCAAAGATAGGCTCGATAAAGGACAGAAATGGTATGGACCTAACAGAAGCAGAAGATATTAAGAAGAGGTGGCAAGAATACACAGAAGAACTGTACAAAAAAGATCTTCACGACCCAGATAATCACGATGGTGTGATCACTCACCTAGAGCCAGACATCCTGGAATGTGAAGTCAAGTGGGCCTTAGAAAGCATCACTACGAACAAAGCTAGTGGAGGTGATGGAATTCCAGTTGAGCTATTTCAAATCCTCAAAGGTGATGCTGTGAAAGTGCTGCACTCGATATGCCAGCAAATTTGGAAAACTCAGCAGTGGCCACAGGACTGGAAAAGGTCAGTTTTCGTTCCAATCCCAAAGAAAGGCAATGCCAAAGAATGCTCAAACTACCACACAATTGCACTCATCTCATATGCTAGTAAAGTAATGCTCAAAATTCTCCAAGCCAGGCTTCTGCAATACGTGAACTGTGAACTTCCAGATGTTCAAGCTGGTTTTAGAAAAGGCAGAGGAACCAGAGATCAAATTGCCAATATCCGCTGGATCATCGAAAAAGCAAGAGAGTTCCAGAAAAACATCTATTTCTGCTTTATTGACTATGCCAAAGCCTTTGACTGTGTGGATCACAATAAACTGTGGAAAATTCTGAAAGAGATGGGAATACCAGACCATCTGACCTGTCTCTTGAGAAACCTGTATGCAGGTCAGGAAGCAACAGTTAGAACTGGACATGGAACAACTGACTGGTTCCAAATAGGAAAAGGAGTACGTCAAGGCTGTATATTGTCACCCTGCTTATTTAACTTATATGCAGAGTACATCATGAGAAACGCTGGGCTGGAAGAAACACAAGCTGGAATCAAGATTGCCGGGAGAAATATCAATAACCTCAGATATGCGGATGACACCACCCTTATGGCAGAAAGTGAAGAAGAACTAAAGAGCCTCTTGATGAAGGTGAAGGAGGAGAGTGAAAAAGTTGGCTTAAAGCTCAACATTCAGAAAACTAAGATCATGGCATCTGGTCCCATCACTTCATGGGAAATAGATGGGGAAACAGTGGAAACAGTGTCAGACTTTACTTTTTTGGGCTCCAAAATCACTGCTGATGGTGACTGCAGCCATGAAATTAAAAGAGGCTTACTCCTTGGAAGGAAGGTTATGGCCAACCTAGATAGCATGTTTAAAAGCAGAGACATTACTTTGCCAACAAAAGTCCGTCTAGTCAAGGCTATGGTTTTTCCAGTGGTCATGTATGGATGTGAGAGTTGGACGGTGAAGAAAGCTGAGCGCCACAGAATTGATGCTTTTGAACTGTGGTGTTGGAGAAGACTCTTGAGAGTCCCTTGGACTGCAAGGAGATCCAATCAATCCATCCTAAAAGAGATCAATCCTGGGTGTTCATTGGAGGGTCTGGTGTTGAAGCTGAAGCTCCAATACTTTGGCCACCTCATGCGAATGGTTGACTCATTGGAAAAGACCCTGATGCTGGGTAGGATTGGGGGCGGGAGGAGAAGGGGACGACAGAGGATGAGATGGTTGGATGGCATCACCGACTCGATGAACATGGGTTTGGGTAGACTCCGGGAGTTGGTGATGGACAGGGAGGCCTGGCGTGCTGCAATTCACGGGGTCGCAGAGAGTCGGACACGACTGAGCGACTGAACTGAACTGAACTGAACTCAGGGTCTCATATCATCTGCATGTCAGACTCTGGGTACCACAGGTGGGAGGCTCCACTAGTGAACGTTCTAATAATCGCTCACTGCACTTAGGAACTGTGACTCATCACAGGGTCCAGGGGTTGAATGAACAAGGAACAGTGCAAAAAAAGGACTGGGTTTAGATTCAGTCATAGCAGCTGTCAGAAGTTGTAAAAACCAAGGAGCCCCCAGAGAGAGGCACAGTTCCAGCAACCTTCTGATTTTAGCCTCCTTAAGCCTGTAAGAGGACTTCCCTGGTGACTCAATAGTAAAGAATATACCTGCCAGTGCAGGAGACTCAGATTCGACCCCTGGGTCAGGAAGATCCCCTGGAAGAGGAAATGACAACCCACTCCGGTATTCTTGCTGGGAAATCCCATGGACAGAGGAGCCTGGCAGGCTACACAGTCCATGAGGTCACAAGAGTTGGACTTGACATCAATTAAGCAGCAACAACAAAGACCTGTATGATAAGAAATATAGACATATAGAGTCTTTAAGATAATAAATTTGTCGTGTTTAAGCCACCAAATGTCTAGCAATTTGCTACAGAAGCAATAGAAAGTACAGCTATGAGGCCTACACAAGCCCAGCAGTGCATTTGCCTGTCAATTCTCAAGTTCTGCTTTGACTGGCCATCCTGTCTGTCCTTCTGAGCTACCAGCAACGCATTCCTTTCTTCTATCATCCCCCCATTTCTGTCCAGAATCATCTAAAAATCTTTTTTATTGTCAATGGCTCTGTCTTAAAAATTCAGTTCTGGATTCAGATCCACCAGAAAGGTCATCTGGGGAACTACTTTCAGCCCTTGTGGTTCTTTAACTGAGAACCACGGGGCACTGTCCTGGTTGGAAAGCTTTTGCTTGCTGTCTCTTTGTCATCATGTCTGTCTGGGTGGGGTGGGCAGGGGGCAACTAAGCCGCTGGTGCACCTAAAGTCTGAAATTCTCCGAGATGAAGGACTGTGACTCAGAGTTTATCAGGGAGCTGGACCCACTACCACCTTGCCTTCGCTCACCCCCCAGGTGTGCATTTCCCCACAGGGCTCAGACCAGCCCTTTGCAGTCTGGTCAGCTCCCAAGATGTGTCTGTCAGGGGCTCTGCCTTTGAGGGGAAGGTTTCTCCTCTGAAGTTTACACCTTCAATTCCCCACCTCCCCCGATGACGTTTTGGAAAATTCAGACAAGAGGGTGCTGCTATCCAGGGTCTCCATTCCCCGTCTCCCCAGTCTCTGAACCTTGGATCTTGGGGGTGCAAATTCTCCAAATGGCAACTCTGGACTTAACCCTAGCCGGGCACCCAGTCCGCCACAGTTTTAGTCCATCCGGGGAAGTTCCTCTGTGCTTTTTCCACGATCTCATTTTTCCCCCACAATCCTGGGAGGAAGGCAAGGGCCAGGAACCAATCCTAAGCCATTGTCTTCTTAAATGTATCTTGGTCTCTCTCCCTTTCCTCATTCAGAGCTCTTTCTCAGCTGTTATTTCCTCCGAGCAGCAAGCCTCTCATTAATCTGAGGAGTAACACCAGTATCTCTTCATCCCCAGAGGGCTCCTTGCTTTCCCGTCATCCCCACAGAGAACACTTTGCTGGAGTCTGAGTTCCCATCCAGGATAAGCTCAGGTATAAACCACATCAAGAAGCCAGGGGCAAGAGAGAGCACCAAGAACACTCATCCTTGGGGAAGAAGATACAGTGTTTTCCTCTGGTCTCAGCAAAGCCTTCTTTCCCCTGTTCAGGCCCCACATTGGTACTGCTGCACTGGGCTCTGTGGTGACACAGGAGAAGCCTTTAACTAGGAAATTCACATAAGGGTTAGAGATGTGATAGCTTGTGGAGCTGCTCACCCCGCATTCCACACCCCCATTCCGCACCCCCATTCCAGCTGTGCACAAGCCCCTGTCTACCCCAGCCAGCTGCAACCCACTAACCCAGGGTGATGGACTGCAGATCACACCTCAATCATGTCACAGACTGGACCCAATAGGCAGGAATCTCTAGACATGGATTTCTTCACAGGAGCAACTCAAGAAGAAGACATGATGCTTAGAGGCTAAGGTGAGTGACTCAGGTTTGCGTGGGGGTCGGGTTCGCAGAGAGCGCAGACATAGGACTGGGTTTGAATTGATCAGTGCTGGGTATAGATTTTAGCCCTACCATTAAGCTTTGCTGGGCTTCCCCAGTGGCTCAGCAATAAAGAATCTGCCTGCAATGCAGGAGACACAGGAGAAGCAGGTTCCATCTCTGGGAAGATACCCTGGAAGAGGACATGGCAGCCCATTCCAGTATTCTTGCCTGGAGAATCCCATGGACAGAGGAGCCTGGTGGGTTACAGTCCATGGGGTCACAAAGAGTTGGACACAACTGAATGCACACTCACACACAAGGTTTGCCAGTGGGTACAAGGCTGATGGAGGGACAGCCCCTCTTCTTTAAATTGGAATGCCATGGCTGGTGGCCAGGACACAGCTTCAGATGCAGCTTTTATGGGGCCAGAGAGAAGGCCAGAGTTATGTCTGTACACATCCTGAATCTCTTCACTTCTGATCATTTGTACTGCAAAATTTATTTTCCTTGAAAATTTAAGATTTAAAAAAAAAAAAATCCTTTTCGTGAACTGAAATTCTAAAGGACAGCATAAAGCTGGGAAATTTCACACACCCCCACTACACACATTCACACACATATTGACTCTAAAGAATCATAGTGAGATGATGGTCCAAGAAAATTTAAGTTCATTGGTGTCATATGATGACAATGATCACAGTGACAATGACTGATTTCTGAGCCCCTGGTCCATGCCCATCACTGTAACTAAGCAATTGACTCATTTAATCTCTGCCTTAGCTCTCGAAGCTAGTACTATTATTATCTTCATTTTGTATCTGAGTAGGCTGAGGCTAAGAGAGGGAAGTAATAGAGAGCAGCAGACTTATGTTCGACAAACATCAGATCAGAATCCAACCTAGGTCCAGAGCTTACACTCCAAACCACTAGGGTTGAGTGGGCAGAGTCGGGATGTGGGCAAGGGGTGCAGATGTCTGGGGGATGTCCCCCAGACACTGCCTCATCAGAGCAGTGCCCGCCATGGCTAGAACACTGATGCCTTTCTAGTCACTGTCTAGTTCCAGGCTGGTCTCCGGGCCTCCCTGTGCTCCTTCTGCTCCCCATCATACACCAGGGGGTCCTCCCCAAAGGATGCTAATTTATTGGCTCAAAACTCTGACTTCCCATTCATTTGATGATCATAACTGGAGAAATGTGAGTTATGGAGGGTCCTCACCAGGGAGACAGCCCAGAAGGACAGAAAGGGAGCTTTAAGAGGGCTCTCAGACTCTCTGGGTCATGACACAGACCCCCAGCACCGCCCTACACTCAGGGCATCTGGTTGACTGACACAAATTCTCTCTTTCTGTGTTCCCTCCTCTCCCTGACTTTCTGTGTCTCCCTCTCACCTATTGGGTATTCCTCTCCTTCTCCTCCATTCCTGTTTCATTCCATTCTTATCCTCTCTTTAAAGTCTGTTGCTGTGTTGTCTTTCGTCATCTGCTCCTGTCTGTTTTCCTCTCTCCTTATCAGTAGATTTCCGTGATTTTCTTCTATGATTCCCTGTTTCTCAATGATGCTCATAGTCTCATTTTTTTCTCTGTCTTTAATCTCTCCTTCTGTTAACCCATGACCGCCTACTAGCCTCTCTTTCTCCGCCTCTAGCCTTGTTTCACGGTCATTGGTTCTCTCTCTCTCTCTGTCTCTTGTTTCCTTTCTCCTCCCAGCTGTGCACAAGCCCTTGTCCACCCCTGCCAGCTGCAACCCACTAACCCAGCCCCGGGATCATGGCAAATCTGAGCCACCCTTCTGAATTTATCCTCTTGGGCTTCTCCCTTCTTGGTGAACTGCAGATCCTGCTCTACGGGCCCTTCCTTGTGCTTTATCTTCTTGCCTTCATAGGAAACACAGTCATCATCGTCACGATCTTTGTCGATGCCCACCTCCACACGCCCATGTACTTCTTCCTGGGCAACTTTTCCCTGCTCGAGATCCTGGTGACCATGACTGCCATGCCCAGGATGCTCTCTGACCTGCTGGCCCCCCACAAGGTCATCTCCTTCACTGGCTGCATGGTCCAGTTCTACTTCTACTTCTCCCTGGGCTCCACCTCCTTCCTCATCCTGTCCGACATGGCCCTGGACCGCTTTGTGGCCATCTGCCACCCCCTGCACTATGGCACTTTGATGAGCAGGGCTGTGTGTGCCCAGCTAGCAGGGGCTGCCTGGGCAACTCCTTTCCTGGCCATGGTGCCCACTGTTCTCTCCCGGGTTCATCTCAATTATTGTCACGGCAACATCATTAACCACTTCTTCTGTGACAACGCGCCCCTGCTGCAGCTGTCCTGCTCAGACACCAGGCTGCTGGAATCCTGGGACTTTGTGATGGCCTTGGCCTTTGTCCTCAGCTCCTTCCTGGTGACCCTCGTCTCCTATGGCTACATTGTGAGCACCGTGCTACGTATCCCCTCTGCCAGCGGCCGCCAGAAGGCCTTCTCCACGTGCGGCTCTCACCTCACCCTGGTCTTCATTGGCTACAGCAGCACCATTTTCCTCTATGTCCGGCCTGGCAAAGCACACTCTGCAGAAGTCAACAAGACTGTGGCCCTGGTGACATCTCTCCTCACCCCCTTCCTCAACCCCTTTGTCCTCACCCTCCGCAACAAGACAGTCAAGGCTGTACTACAAGGCCAGATACAGAGGCTGAAAGGCCTCCTCCAGGAATTGTGAGGTGCCCGAGGGACCCAGCTAGGCTCAGTCAGCCAGGTTATTCTGTGAGGAGGCAGGGCACCAACCTGGGTGGGATGACCCCTGTTGAGTTTCTTTCGGATTTTCCCTCTGTGCCTGAGAGTGGTAACCACAATGAGTCCTTGGTAGCACCCTGGCTGGCTTGAAGGTCTCAAAGACCATGTGGAATTCCCCCCTTTATCCACTAGCAGTGACAAGAACTCAGAATGTAGCCTGGAGTCTGGGGAACCATGAGTGGGCTTTTAATAAAGGGAAGTGCATGAGCTTGCCATTCAAAGAAGGGCAGAGAGAAAATTTTCTCTGATTAAGAAATACTACCCAGCCCCAGTGTACGTGTGTGTGTGTGTGTGTGTGTGTACACGCATGCACATGCCCCACTGCCAAGTGTGCGTATGAGTGCTTGGTCTACATGGAACTAAGCTGAAGAGCAACACTGACCAAAGTCATTATCTTTCAAGTGTACAGAGTTCATTGCATAAGAATTCATCTGTTCATTCATTTCACCAACGCTGAGTAGACTCTGTGTGCCAGGCGCCACAACTGTGTCAAGTGCAGGGTAAAACGTAAATAAGACATTGATAGTTTTCAAATCTCTTAGTGCTATGAAGGGAAAGAATGGTGTGATAAAGAGCAGTTTACAGGGACTTTGCTGGCAATTCAATGGTTAAGACTCTGTGCTTCCACGGCAGGAGGTGCAGCTTTGACTCCTGGTCAGGAAACTAAGATCCTACATGCCATGTGATGTGGCAAAAAAGTTAAAAAAAAAAAAAAAGAAAAGATCTGCTTATGCAGCAGGTGATGTGCAATGATGGATTCACAGAAAGGTTTATAGGAGCAGATAAGAGGAACATTGAGACCAGACTGCAGACTGAGGGACAGTTTCCTGATAAGGTGACGCCCGAGTAACACTTTGAATGTAAGATGGACAGTGTGAGAAGGCAATCCACCAGCTAAGCCTTGTGCAGAGAAAATAAATTTAAAGAAAGCGAGATAAATCTTCATTAGTATAAGAAATAAGAACAAATTTTTCAGGAATTGTATGGGTTCTAGGGAGGAAATATTAAGAGATTTTTGTTGTTGTTCAGTCACTCAGTCATGTCCAACTCTTTGTGACCCCATGGACTGCAGCACACCAAGCTTCCCTGTCCTTCACCATCTCCCAGAGTTTGCTCAAACTCCTGTCCATTGAGTTTATGATGCCAACAGAGATTTTTAGAAAGATAAAGATAAACTATTCTACTGTATGATTAGGAACATTCACCTGCTTGAAGGAAGAAGATTGTGGTGAATACAGTACATTCCTTTGTCCAGTCATTATACTCACGGGCACACACACACTTGTGTGTGTATAATGTTCCTGAAAGCCTATTAGGTTCCATATTCCCTCAGGAATGAAATGTCAGCTCCCATTGAGTTTCCATCCCACAACTCATGTGTGAAATTTTCCAAATCTTTCAGGTACATTCTCCTCAGAATCATGTTCTCTTTGCTTTCATTCTATCTGGGATTTTCTGAAACAGCCCCAGTGTAAAATATTCTGCCAAGTCATTTCTGTAAAAACAGTTAAATTTACCAAACGGCATTTCCTAGTAAACGTCAATGAGTTCACTCATCAAGGGAGTACTCCTAGCCCTGCTTATAAGATGAGAATAAAAACTACCAATTTACCACAGACATCGAGCTTAGCTCTGCTGGGTGGGCGTGAACAAGGCTGGCACCGTGGGCTACTCTGGTGGGCACAGATGCTCTAGCTTTGGAGCCGTGGCTCCCTTAGTCGTCCCTAGTCGTCCATCGGTACCACCCCAGGAGACCCCCTTCCTAACTGAGGTGCCCCTTTCTCTGACTTTCTGAAAAGTTTTTTTCTGTCTCGCTGAGATGCCCATCACCCAAGTCAGAAGATCTCTTTAGGTACTTCATTTCATCTTCTGCTGGAAAATCTGTCTCCTCCAGTTATACATCGGAGCAATGACTCTGGTGTTTGCTATTGCTGTTGAAACAACTGCTTTATTTTTTTCTAAATTATCCTCCTCTTACCACCTCGAATAGTAAATAGCGTTCCTGGTGGCTCAGCTGGTAAAGAATCCACCTGCGATGCGGGAGACCTGGTTCGATCCCTGGGTTGGGAAGATCCCCTGGAAAAGGGAATGGCTACCCACTCCAGTATTCTGGCCTGGAGAATTCCATGGACTGTATAGTTCACGGGATTGCAAAGAGTTGGACACGACTTTCACTCACATAACATAAATAAGAACTTGATGAACAAATTAAAGATAATTCTATTGATAATATGTTACCATGATTTTTCACACTTTATCAACTATTTTTATGCATTTTTTCCGCCTGGTTTTACTCTCATAGTAATTCAATGAGGTAAAAATACACAGATCACTCAACACCAGCAATGTATTCCACTCACTGGCTGGTAAAGATCAAAGAAATGTGGATTCTAACCTCAAAGCATTCTCCATCTGTGAGAGAGAGGAAAAAGAATCAATTGTGGTACAATTAATTCTACCACATTTTAATGAAGGGTTCTCCTACTTATAAAAATTTCTGCAAGAGTCCTGAAGGGAAGTATCAATTCTCGGGCTACAGCTGAGCAGTACTGTCTTTTAAAAAAAAGTATTTTTAAAAATATTTACTGATTTATTTGGCTGTGTCCGGTCTTAGTTGTGGCACCAAGATCTTCATTGCATTATGTGGGATCTTTCGTTGTGGCACATGGACTCTCTATTTGTGTCCTGCAGAGCCCCCCACGGGCTTCAGTGGCTGATGTGTGTGGGCTTAGTTGGTCCAAGGCATGTGGGGGTCTAGTTTCCCAACCAGGGATCGAACCCGCATTCCCTGAATTGCCAGGTGGATTCTTAACCACAAGACCACGAGGGAAGTCACACAAGGAGTGCTTTCTCACCATCTAATAGATAAGGCAGCCATGGCTGAGTGAAAGAATGAGTTGGTCAGAACAGTGACAGAACCGACAGCAGTATCTGGTTTTTCAAACTTCTTTTCCATCTCTCCATCCTCAGAAATTCTCCTGTACAGGTCAAAGCTAGATTAACTAAAGGCTGAAATCTCCAGCATCTGAAGTCCTTCAGTATAGACTCCTCTAGCCCTTTTATTTAATGTGTATCCATCAAGTTCCCATCAAATTTATAGAAGGGTAATAGCAATTATTCTAGTAACTCCTTCACAACAGTAACTGTATGTTTACACTCCTTGCCTGAAAGGAACACTTACAGTTAGAAAATAACCATAGATTCAGCGTCACTTTTAAAATCTTTTGTATTTCATTTACCACAATAGAATCCACAAACACTTGAAAGAAAATGACAACACATATTCAATTATGAATAAAACACATATGCAAGAAATAATTGTATTCAGTCTAATTGCAATGTTAATTTTTTGCTTTACCATTTTCCCCAGGAAATGGAAACAATTAATCTGTTTGTTAGTCTACATAAAGGCACTTGATTTAAGATCATTTCGCTGAAGGCAATAGCCTTCCTATTCCACCGTAGTAGCTTACACTGGAACATAAGCACCAGCAGGCAGGGTGAGATTGTAATATCGAGAGCTAATTTACAAATATATATATACACACATATACATACATATATATATATATATATATATATACTTTGGCCACCTGATGCGAAGAACTGACTCATTGGAAAACGTCCTGATGCTGGGAAAGATTGAAGTCAGGAGGAAAAGGGGATGACAGAGGATAAGATGGCTGGATGAACATGAGTTTGAGCAAGCTCTGGGAGTTGGTGATGGACAGGGAAGCCTGGCATGCTGCAGCTCATGGGTTCGCAAAGAGTTGGACACGACTGAGAGACTAAACTGAACTGATATATATATAATATACACACAAACATACACACACACACACACACATTAGACTTCCCTGGTGGCTCAGACAGCGAAGAATCCACCTGCAATGCAGGAGACCCCCTCGGCCGGAAAGATCCCCTGGTGAAGGTAATGGCTACCCATTGCAGTATTCTTACCTCGAGAATCTCATGGACAGAGGAGCCTGGTGGGCTACACTCCACGGGGTCGAAAAGAGTTGGACATGACTGAGTGACTAAACACAACATTGCCTAAACATATATATATGTACACACACATATATATATATATTCTAGGAATCTTTATTTTTGTATTTTACATTTAGGTCTTCGAGCCATTTTGAGTTATTTTTTGTGAAAACTGTCAGGTAAATGTCTAAATTTTCTGTCTCTTCATATGAATGATTGTTTAAATTTTATATTGATTAAAAATGTTGAGTTAGTTTCAGGCGTACAGCAAAGTGATTCAGTTATACACATACATGTATCTATTCTTTTTTAAATTCTTTTCCCATTTAGGTTATTATAGAATATTGAGCAGAATTTCCTGTGCTATACAGCAGGTCCTTATTGGTTATCTATTTTAAATATAGAAGAGTTTACGTGGTCAATCCCAAATTCCCCATCTATACCTCCCCACCTAGAGCTAACTTAAATATAGGTAAAAACGATGGCATGATTTCCTGACTCTAAAATGCATCCCTCATCTTCCCTTCATTTGTCCAACATTTCAGCCTCAGAGATACAATGTCCTAGTAAGCAACCATTAGAAATATAAGGTTCTGAAAAGCTAGCACAAGAACCCATTGTCACAAATGTAAATTCCAATGAGAAATGAAAGTAGATTTATCCTTCCAGCTGAAAGGACTAGGGAGCAAGAAATCAAGGATTTGGAAGTTTTGATCCAGACGATAAAAGAATAAAGTCATTTTCATATAAAAGTCAGGCTTGATTCCTAGAATGACCAGTCATACCATGAAGGCCCTGCATATATGGGATTTTAGGAGTTAGGTGAGGTGCAAAACTCTCTAAGGCCAAGGTGGAAATTTTCAGCATTGCCTACGGAGCACCACGTTTTCATCAGTCTAGTTCCACCAACTCCTTAAACTTTAAATTTCCTGTTGTAAATAGGATCCTTGCAACTATGCCTAATGAATATGGAAGAAAAGCGGCCTGCTGGTAAATATTAATCTCTGGTCCTCCAGTTGTAGCATTTGCTGACTTCCAGCATTCACCAGTTTCCAGGCTGTCAGTTTCACTCCCGTCTGTCTAATTCCAAGCTACCAAGATGACATCACTGAGCTTGGAGACCAGTATTTCCACCATATCAATACAAGTAACACAGACAACTTCGGTGGGATAAAACAAAATAAAAGGCAGTAAAATCATGAGGAGCTTTGAGTTTTGATTACCTTTGTTTTTAACATAATCTATTTCATTGCACATGTCTATTATTTAACTTTTAATAATAAGTATGTTTAATTAGTGAAATTTTAACTATCAGTTTTCAGGAGGGCTCCAGACCATCAGCATAGCATTCTGCATGGGGTTTTCCCTTAGATCTTGTTCCCTATTCAACCCAGCATCTTTGTCATTCTCCTTTCCTTGAGAGTGACAAGCACCATATCTTATAGAAGGAAACCTCATGGAATTGCCCTTTAATAGAACTATTCCTAAACTCTTTATGAACTTCCTTAGGTCTTTTTCAAAATTGAAGGCAATAAAATTCCATCCCTGAAGGTAAATAGTACCTTTGTGAATATGGTAGAATTGCCCTAGCATGCAAAAGTTTCCACAGTAAAGCCCTCTATATCCACTACAAAGTTCATCATCTTATGACTTGAAGCATCTTTCAGAGGACACTTGTGACCCCCTCCCCCCAATCAAGAGACCTGAATTTGATGAGGTGAAGAGACTCATGACCACTCTCCAGGGATCATTCATTAATTCCATTAATTCTCTCCAGACTTGCACTGCCCACACGATATGCCATTTTTATGTCTATGTTACTTTCTACATTAAGTTGCCCCTCTGAAATTCACTTTTCCCCTTCTTGGCACTTGTGAAGCTTCAATTCAAATGACACCATGTTTGAGAAGATTCAATCTAACAAACTCCTTCCCTGTATTCCCAGCATGCTCTGCATATTCTAGTATTAATATCAACACTTCTCAAATATTATTGAGCATGTGAGTCACCCAGGGGTCTTGTTAAAAATGCAGATTCAGGTTCAGAAGGTCTGGGGTGGGGTCCAGATTTTGCATTTCCAAAAAGCTCCCAGTAGATGCCAATGTGGTTCCAGGGGTCACAATTTGAGTAGCAAGGGACCACAGGCAAGTTTGTTATGAATGTCCTGCCTGTGAGATGCTGGCTATGACAGCGCAACTACTGCAGCAGAACAAAGCACTTTACAACTTCCCCCAAACTTGTGAGTCAGAGAGCCCATTCCTACAGGAATACTGTGAAAAATGGGCAAAAGGCTGCTGCAGGCTGTTGGTTATTTTTTTTTTTACTCTTTTTTGTTACAGATTATTTTATTAAATTCATTTTTATTGCAGTATAATTGCTTAAAATCTTGTGTTAGTTTCTACTGTATAGCGGAGTAAATTGGCTATACATATACATATATCCCCTCTTTTCTGGATTTCCATTCCATTTAGGTCACCTAAGAGCACAGAGTAGAGTTCCCTGAGCTATATAACAGGTTTATATCAGTCATCTATTTTATACATAGTATCAATAGTGTATATATGTCAATCCCAGTCTCCCAGTTCTTCCCCACTTTGGCCTCTATACAGTTGTTCTCTATGCATTTGTCTCTTATTTGCAAAACAGAAATAGAGGCGCAGATGTAGTTTTAAATTTTTAGAGGGAGGTTGCAGAGATGAGAGTCGCAGGAAGGAGTCTCTCAGGAGGAAAACCTGAGTGGATTTGTGTGGTGATTATCTGAGAAGCAAAAAAGTTGAAGGAAAGTGTTTGCATATCAGAAGGAGATAATTGCCTCCCATTTAGTTTTTCAGTTTTTTTCCCACAAAGTTTGCTAGGATGGTAAGTAATTAGTCCCTTGAGACGTAGAGGAGAGAAAGTTCTCAGAATGAAAAAAAAAAAAATGTTTTCCCAGTGGGCCTTTACTGCAGAATTAAAAGTACCTGCCCACATTTTTGGAGCAGCCACAGATGGGAACGTGTCCTGTGGTAGCTATTTGAAACAAAAAAAAAGTTAAATTGGAGACCAAGCTTCCTGGTCATAACAGGAGACTCAGGCCCCCAGACCACATACCCTGGGACACTTGTTCCTCCCACCACCTTCTTTCTTCACAAATTTGGGTTTGAGGGGTGGCCCCCCAAGCTGTGACTGTCTCCACTGTACATGATGACTAGGGCCTCTCTAGAACCCTGTGAACAGAACTAGCTCCAGAAGTCCGGGGAAGTCTGAATCTACTCTTTATCCTGTTTTGCAAATTCCAGGGCAGTCCAGATTACATCTGGTATAAGAAATCAGATTCCAAAGCCATTTCTACTGGCACTATCTTTCCATGACTCCCTAAACCATTCCCAGCTTTCCAAGGATACCTTCCTTCATCCGCCCTCCAGCCCACTACCCACAAGACCCATCTTGCTCCATTTCCTCCTCATCTGCCTTCTACCACCTCTGTCTTCCCCACAGGGCTGCTGGCAGTCTCCCAGCCAAGTGACTTCTGGGAACCCCAGCCTCAGAGGGCCCTCCGTTTGGGTTCTGTGGTTCTGTAGGATCTATAGTTCTGCATGAGAGGAGAAGAGCTAGCCCTTGAGAAGGGGGAGGTAGCGAGGGGGGGGGACCGCAATCCAGCTTTTATCCCCTCTTTTCTGCGTGAAGAGGGAGGATTAAAAAATTTTAAAAATGAGAAGGGCATGCCCTTCTTTCTAGGCATGGGCCTTCATGACCTTGCTGTGTAAGAGGGATGGGAAAGTGGCCCCCAGAGTCATTTCTGTTTAAAAGTCAAGAGGTCTGGGGGTCAGGAGGGAGCAGTGGGCAGCCTGGGTGTGAGCGGTGCTTCTGCTGCAGGAGCTGTCCCAGATGGGGGTCCCAGGAGCTGTCCCGAATGGGGTCCCAGCGAGAGGCACATAGTTTTTTCTGTTTTGAGGATGCCAGTCCTCTCTGCTCTTTTCTGAGAACCTACCACTTTCAGGACCCCAGCCTAGACTCTGAAACCAATTCCTGAGAAAAGAACACACCCTAAAAAAAGACTGCACACAAAGAAACATAAAGGAATGAGAACAAAACCATAGAGCAGGACTGGTGGGGGTGGGGGGTTATATGGGTAGATCTGAATAGCACATTTCATAATAACAGCTATATTTACTGAGTTCTCCCTACATTCCAAGTCCCTGTGCAAGAGCTTGATTTTGATTATCTCTTTGAATTGAAATTGCTTGTGGCTCAGCCGGTGAAGAATCTGCCTTCAATGCTGGAGACTTGGGTTCGATCCCTGGGTTGGGAAGATCTCCTGGAGAAAGGAAAGGCTATACACTCCAGTATTTCGGCCTATGGTTTGAACCTTCCCAGGTGGCTCAGACGATAAAGAGTCTGCCTGTGCAATGCAGGAGACCCAGGTTCGATCCCTGGGTTGGGAAGATCCCCTGGAGAAGGAAATGTCAAACCACTCCAGTATTCTTGCCTGGAAAATCCCATGGACGGAAGAACCTGGCTATAGTCCATGGGATCACAAAGAGTTGGACACGACTGAGTGACTTCAATCAAAAAATTTTACAATTTGAATTGACATCATCACACTGTTTTCACCCCCAGCTGCCTTGAAATCACCCTTTCCTTAACTAGCGCAGGCTCACAGACGCCTGCCTTTGAGACATTCGGACGACGTGAACTCATCCGCTCCCTGTGGAGTGAACGGTGACTTCAGCGGGGCGGAGGGGGCAGGAGAGACTAGGAAGGAGACTGAGAAGCCAAGCCTGAGCACTTGGGTGCCACCCGCAGTGGACGGTCCCCGCTCCCTGCTCTCATCTGCGGGTGGATGGGTGTCTGAGGAGGATCCTTTTGGACGTATCCTCCGTGACCTTTTGGATCTTCTCATTCCGGAAGGTGAAGATGAAGGGGTTGAGGAACGGGGTCACCAGGGCAGTCATCAGGGCCACCGCCTTGTTGTGCTGCGGGGAGGGGCCCTTGTCTGGTCTCTGAAGAGCAAGGACAGGAAGAAGTCCGTGAGCTCGGTGTGCTGGGTGTCGGAGCAGGACCGCTTGATCAGCGGGGCGGAGTCACAGAAGTGGTGGTCAGGGATGTTGGGGCCGCAGAACCAGGGCTGGGTTTTCTGTAGGGTCGGGGAGATGACGGAGAGGAACCCCACCACCCAGCAGACCACCACCAGCTTCACACAGACCGGCGTGTTCATGACGGTCGGGTTCAGAGGGCAGCGTATGGCCACGGAGCGATCGAAGGCCCTGACTGTGAGGAGCAGGAAGTTGGTGGAGCCCAGGGAGAAGTAAGAGAAAGACTGGGTCAGGCATTCAGCCAGGGCCATGGTCCTGCTAGGGGACAGCAGGTTAGCCAGCATCCTAGGGGCCACAATGGAGGTGACCAGCACCTCCATGAAGGAAAAGTTGCAGAGGAAGAAGTACATGGGTGAGTGGGGGCGGGGGTCCAGGCACGTGAGGGTGACAATGGCCAGGTTCCCCAGAACCATCAGAGCCTATATCAATAGGATGAAGGCAAACAGGAAGGACTGGAGCTCATGCAGATGAGAAAACCCCAGGAGAACAAACTCCCTAACAACGCTGAGGTTATTCATGGCACTTGATGCCCCTTCTCTGGACTGCCTGTGAGACGCCAGGAAGTCTCAGTGAGAAATGGCCACCAGCCGCTCTCTTGACTTTGCTCCCTGATGGCTGGCCTGGCTTCCCAAGCAGACTGGCCTGTATGCATAGTCAAATTCAACATCCAGGAGATGCATGCCCAAGGGCAGATGTTCCCAAGGGGCAAGGAACTGATTGGCTCTGCTGGACAGAGTTAGCAACTGGCCACCTCTGCCTGGAAAATCCCATGGACAGAGGAGCCTGGCAGGCTGCAGTCACAAAAAGTCAGACTCAACTTACGACAGCATGCACACACATCAACATCACTCCTAAAGACTCTTTTGTCTCCTACTCATTCATTATTTCATTCAACACATTTGTTAAGCTCCATCTCTGTGCAAGACATTTGGCTGGGTCTGGTAAACCCTTCCTCACTGCCAAATATTACAGGCATTTAATCATAATAACACCTGCTATTAGCAGAGTTCTCCAACAGTAAAGAATCTGCCTCCAACACAGGAGACCTGGGTTTGATCTCTGAGTCATGAAGATCCCTGGATAAGGGAATGGCTACCCACTGCAATATTCTTGCCTGGAGAATTCCATGGACAGAGGAGCCAGGCAGACTACAGCCCAGAAGTCTGAGCAACTAACACTTCCATGTCTCAGGATCTGGTACCTTATACATGACTTCTTTCCATCCTTTGTGCCCAGTCCTCATCCTTCTTGCCTTCTCTGTGGCATTTCAGGCTGTGAATCACCCAGTTTTGAAATAGCTTCCACCCTTGACTGTAGAGCCACTCTACTCTCAATTCTCTGACAATTCTGACTTTTCTTTGGCTGGCTTCTTCTCTAGCTCCTGTTCTTCTGCTATTTTCTAAATATGAATGTCCCCACATCTCTCTTCCAATCCATCTTTTGTCTCTCTAGTCTCTCCTTCAGAAAACTCATCTTCTCCCTTAACCAGAGAAACCTTGAAAATGTAAATGAATCTTGAATCTGCCTTTTTGTTCTCGGCCCACATCTCACATCTGCTAACTGCTAAGTCGCTTCAGTCGTGTCCGACTCTGTGCGACCCTATAGACGGCAGCCCACCAGGCTCCGCCGTCCCTAGGATTCTCCAGGCAAGAATACTGGAGTGGGTTGCCATTTCCTTCTCCAGTGCATGAAAGGGAAAAGTGAAAGTGAAGTCGCTCAGTCGTGTCCGACTCTTAGCGACCCCATGGACTATAGACTACCAGGCTCCTCCATCCATGGGATTTTCCAGGCAAGAGTACTGGAGTGGGGTGCCATTGCCTTCTCCGCATCTCACATTACCACATACTTAAAATGGGCAGAAAAAAATACACACATAATCATCTCCTAAAGCTAATATCATGTCCATTCCCCCCAAAACCCCAGTCACCCTGACTTGAAACCTGGAAGGTATTTCTGAGTTTTCCTTCTTCCTTCTAAACCACTTGAATTGCTGTCCTTTTAAATATAGTTTTTTCTCATCCTGTCCCCTTTCTTTTTGCATAGACACCATCCAGGTTCAAGGATTTGTTTCATCTTAATCATCACAGCAGCATTTTTAATGGCTTTCTTATTTGTACATATCTGTATATCCAACCTATCTATATACTGCTGTTATATTTCTTTTTCTACAGTATTATGTCCAAAGACTGTTTTTCAAATAATCTGAAGCAGTGTGGTTTCATTTATACATTACCCTCAAAATTAATTAATCAAACTAGCTAAGTCATCTACCTTTATCCAGAAAAAGACTGCAAGGACTCATTTTAAAATATTAACAATGGAGACTTCCCTGGTGGTCCAGTGGTTAAGGATCCACCTTGCAATGCAGGGGATGCAGGTTCCATCCCTTATCTGGGAACTAAGATCCCACACGCCATGGGGCAACTAAGCCTGCATATACAACTGGAGAACCTTAGCACGCAACTAGGGAAAGCCCACCCACTAAAACAGGGAGCCCAGTGCAGCCAAAAAATTTTTTAAATTAAAAAAATAAGTAAATAAAGCATTAAATTAAATAAGCAATAATTTAAATTAATTAAACTATTAAATAAGTAAAATAAAATATCAACAACAGCTAGGGGTGGATTATGAGCATTTAAATGTTTTCGTATATGTATGTATATATATTAATATATTTTGTTTGCTTTTCAAGTTCTTTTTATTTGAACAGATATTATTTTAGCAATCAGAAAAAAAAGTATTTTAAGCAACACTTATCCCTTCCCTTGTCTGCTAAATCGAGCACAAACTCCCCCTGGCAGTTCCAGCTTTCTACCATCCTGCCCATCTTCCCCTCCAGCCTTACCCTCACCTCTTTCTTACCACACACTCTGTGCTTCCACCAAGCTGGACCACTTACTATTCTCCAAACAGTTAATTCCACCCTGCTGTCACACCTTTTCCTTATTGCTTCCGCTGCTCAGAATACCCCATCCTTCATCTTCGCCTGGCACATTCCTACACACATTTCAAATGTCCCACCTTTATGAAGCTTCACCTTCTCTCCAGGGGTGAACCCGTCCTGCCTGGAATCCAAACCAAGGAAGACAGCATACTCTCGCTTGCATATTACAAACACTGGATTCCTGGCTTCTCAGTAGCAGGTCTCTCTTTTCATCTTTACAGCCTTTACAGCACCTAGCAACACATCTCACAAAGTACAAGGACTTTGTAAATTTTGATTGAACAATTGAATGAGGTCATCTATTGAGTTTTCATTCCTAGTCCTGAGCAAAAAGATTTTGAACATGAAAATTCATGTTTTCTTATATGATTATTTGCATATGTGCATTTTAGACGTTAACAGAAGGTAATGGGGCAGTCATGTCTTGACATTTCCTCATCAGACAGATAAAACGGGGACTTTTCTGGCTGTCCAGTGGTTAAGACTCCCCCTTCCAATGCAGGGTGTGGGTTTGATCCCTGGTTAGGGGGCTAAGATCCCGCATACTTCAAGGTCAAAAATCCAAAACATCAAACAGAAACAATATTGTAATAAATTCAACAAAGACTTTAAAAATGGTCCACATTAAAAAAAAATCTTTAAAAACAAAGAGAGAAAGATAAGGTGAGAACAGGTGTGTTTCAGAATCCAATCCCTGGAATCAAATACATTACTATTTCTGAAGCAAAATACACAAATATTCACACTGAACAGAATAAAGAAAGGCAATAAATAGCCTCCCAGCTAAGTTCAGATTAGGTTTCACTATCTAGTTAGTAAGGAAGTAGGTCGCTCAGTTGTCTGACTCTCTGTGACCCCATGGACTGTAGCCCACCAGGCCCCTCTGTCCATGGGATTCTTTAGGCAAGAACACTGGAGTGGGTAGCCTTTCCCTTCTCCAGGGGATCTTCCCAACCCAGGGATCGAACCCAGGTATCCTGCACTGCAGGCGGATTCTTTACAATCTGAGCCACCAGTGAAGCTGAAGAATCTAGTTGGACACAAAATTAAAAAAGAACTCTGGTTGCTGAGGCATTTTTGACTACAGCATTGTGGACCAGGGGCTGTGAATGGGTAGACCTCATTCACTGAATGCCCACCATGCACTGGCTCCTACAGTGCAAAGTGGCTGTGAAAATTGCCATCTCCATATCACAGGTGATTAAAAATCTCAAAATGTATAAGGATCTCCATCCCAAGTCATATAGTCAATAAATGTACAGCTGGGGTTTGAAATCAGAGTCTTCTCACTCATAATACCTACTTGTTTATAGTAACAAAAGTGCCAAGTATGTGATATCTTCTGAATTTGAAAACATATCAATGTCTGAACACAGGATTCAAAGTATCTTGCTTAGGTCTGCAAACATTTATTCTTTAATAAATGGTAAAAAAAGAACGTACTAAGGAATAAATTTCCATGATCGGCTGTTGACCATCCATGATGAGTAGGAGATAGTGATGGGTAGGAGACAGGAAGGGTGTCCCTTTTCTTGAAGAAAGGATTTCACTTGGGTGTCACATGTTACTGTGGAACCAGAGAGAGGTCCAGCCTAGAATGCTACATCACTCGTGAAGAATTCATGATGGTCAGTCTCCTAGGAGGCCACAGCTCCTCCACGTACCACTTCCCTGATTGTGATCTCACTGGGCCCCATACTGACGTGTGTCACATTCAGTGTGTCACATTCAGCAGGTGTTATAAATGCATGAGTGAGAAAGGAATTTAGCCCATGGGCCTATTTTATGTTTTATTCACTATCACTGCCACCCAGAGAGCAAGGTCTTTCTTACCCAATAGGTTTCCATGACATCACATCCTGAGACGGTACATTCTAAAATATTTGAAGTCTTGAAATGAGAGGTGAGAGAGTTAATTCAGGGATGACCCTGGAATTAGGAAAACTCCACTTGGTGTAGCAGGCTTCACTCCCCCTCACACTGGCCAGCAAACTTCTCAAACTAGTCTCCTATTACACCCTCACCTCAATCCATCTTGTCTTCCTCCTGCCAAGACTTTTCACCCTTAGACTTCCCTCTCCCTGTTTATGGTCTTGCCTCCCCTCTCAGCATCAATGACTGGTGTTTCCTCTTTGTCCGCAATGCATGCCTGGCCCTTCATGTGCATTTAAGACTCTGAGCCGTGGCTCCCCAGATGCCAACTCAGGAAACTGGAGCCCACAGCTCAGGACAAGCCTCCTGGATTATGTCACAGGACCCACTGTACTTGTTGGGTAAATTTTACAAGTCTGTATTTATAATACTGCCAAATTAACACAGGTGAAGGTTCAGATGAATGCAGAATCAACTCTTCTCTGCATCAGGGTCTTCTACAGACTATAACTTCCTCTGTGGCAGCCTTTGCTACAGAATAGACCCTCTCTCAGGCCCAGAGACCCATCCCTGTGACCCAGGCAAACTCAGCTTCAGTCAGGAGACGACATAGTGCCCCATCAAAGCAGGTGTCGCCTTACCATTACTGGCCAAGGCCTTGGTTGGCCATTCAGTGCATCCTCTGGGCCAGCCCCACATTGTCTGTACTTGACAGTCTGGGGTCCCCAGTGTGTCCTCAGTTTCCCTTACTTATTCCTGGTGAGGCTCCTCACTGGTAAGAGAGTCTGTTCATCTCTATGAAAATCCTTCATGCTATAGGTTTTACAGGTCAGATTTCTATTAAATGTCAAAGAGCAGATATAATAACCTGTTTTTTTCATGTAATAACCTCCTAGAAACTTGGGACCAATCTGAAAGCCCCTTTCTGGCTATTCTTCTTTCTTTCTCGCCACATTAACCTTCTCAGTTCTCCTGGCTGAATTATTCTTATGTGCTTTGACTTCTGAAACCACTTCCTAACCCAGAAAATGACTCTTTCAAAAGAATAATTAGGAATGCAGAGGCGGGTGACAGTGTCAGCACCATGGGTTTTTGTAGCAATGATTCCGATCATCAGTGTCTTGGGACATGTCAAGCTTCTCCAGTGAATGAAAAAGTGGGGATGAGGCATGGGACAGAGAGATGGACAGAGTAACCACCTGAATATCTCCTTAGGATTCATGGGCCTTTGCAAAGGGCAGGTGACAGAGGGAAGACAGAGGCAAACAGCATACCGGCAAGCAAACCAGGCAGCAGCAAGAAATGGAGTCCAAATGACATAAGAGGAAGATGTGCCCTTACAGTGAAAGGTCTACAAAAGCTCAAAGAAGGACTTCCCTGGTGGTCCAGTGGCTGGGACTCTGTGCTCCCAATTCAGGGGGCTCAGGTTCAGTCCCTGGTCAGAAACTAGATCCTGTTTGTTGCAACTAAGATCTGGTGCAGCCAAATAAGTAAATAAAAATACAATATTAAAAATAAAAGCTCAAAGAGAGGACAGAGACACATCAGGAAGGAATCTTGGCTGAGCTTTCCCTGTACCCAGGGCCCTCAGGAGGGAGCAGAAGGAGTGGGTGGCACAGAAGAAGACTTTGTTTCTCCCCAAGAGGAAGGACAAGATGAGACCAGTGCAGGGAGTGGAATCTTGTCAGCAGGACCTTTGTGGCTGAACCCCAAATCAGCAATAGCAAGAGGACACAGGCAACTTAAATCATCCATCCTTCACTCATTCATTCAGGAAATATGACTGAATGACTGATTGGATTTGATCCTACCAGGGTTCCAGACATATATCATGAACAAAATAACCCCAGACCTCAGAGGCAAATTGGAGAAACAGACAGTAAATAAGGTTGAGATGACCAACCTTGACGTCAAGTGATGTGAAGGCTCTGAGAGGAGCAGGGCAGAGACAGGAGGGAAGGCGGGGGACTCACCCAGGCCAGGTCCCATCCTGCCACCCAAGTCCAGATGCAGGACTTGACCATGGTGGCTGCACCCAGTGGACAATAGCACGAGTCCAGTGAGTTGAAAGGAGCCACGAGGTCCCTCCACACTCCCTGCAGGCACAGGTCCGAACCCCAGCACCGCTAGAGACAACCACAGTAACAGAAATGACACAACACCAAGATGGAGACACCCCATCCTGCCGGGCCCCTCTCTCTGTATCCCTGCAGACACTCCTGGTGGAAGACCTGAAACCAGAATGCACTGGGAACGTGGCTGCCTCCAGCTCTCCTCGGTGCTGACTCTGGGCTTCAGCACATTCGAACGTAGCACAACAGGGGTTCTGAAGGAGCAGCTGTCTCCCCTGGGGAGTGAGTGCATCCTAGCGTCATCCTCGGTTGGGGAAATGTGAGCTCCAGGGAGCAGGCAGGGACCACCCGGGGAGCTGTGACCACTCTCTCTCTCTCCCTCTGCCGTCCCCTGTGGACACGGGGCTCAGAGCAGCCTGACAGCCCTGGATATGCACTCTGGGGTGAGGAAGTGAGAAAGAGGGGCAAAGCATTGGGCTCCAGTTGCTTTAGACACAGACGGTGCAAGAGAAAAGACAATGAGTTAAGAAATTGCATCATTGTCTCTGGTCAACCAAGAAGGAAAAACTGGACCCACTATCTTCTTATAAGCTGGGAATGAGAGAGATGGTGGAAGCAGTAAAAACACCTTTTTTAGAGAAAAAAGGTATCACCAGGACCTGAGTGTCAAGCTTTGGGTGAGGTTTACTCTCTTGCCCAGAGATGATCGTTAGAGCATCCTCTTCCAGGGCCTCAATTTTCCCATTTAAGCAGGAGAGATGTGTCTTAAATGCACTTTTCTAAGTTGGTACTGAGGGGAGAGGAATCCATAGATGAAGGAATCTATGAAAATCTAAGTGAAACCAAAGTAAGAAATTGAGGACCTATTTACAACTGTGAAATAGTAATTATACATGCACACACAGGTACTATTTATAGTATATCACATAGGTTTATGGAGAAATGAAAAAATATGGCAAAGAAACACTTTAATGGAGGTAGAATTCCATTCTTGTGAATACCAAAACCAATGGACTATAGCCCGCCAGGTTCCTTTGTCCGTGGGATTTCCAGGCAAGAATACAGGAGTGGGTATCCATTCCCTTCTCCAGGGATTAAACCCAGGTCTCCTGCACTGCAGGCAGATTCTTTACCATCTGATTCACCAGGGAAGCCCCTAGAATTCCATTTCTCTGAATACCAAACACAAAGGCATTTTGTCTTTCTTTATCAGCAAGATCAGCATCCCTGACTTCTTCACCAATCTGAGGACGTAATTACCTCCAGTGCCTAAAAACTCAGGGAATTACAGACATCTCCCTCATTTCTGATCTCTCATAGCAATAACACCTTTGCTATGTGCTTCCCATAGGCACTGTCTCATCTGATTCACCAAACAACCCCATGAAGGAACTATTCTTGGTGTTTTCACTTTCCTGCTGAGAGTACAAAGGAAGCCTTACTGTAGGATGCATCTAGCAGGTAGCACTTGGATTTGAGCCCCCAAAGAGGAGAGAACAAGTAATCTTTGATTTGTGTACTTCATACTTTTATAGACATGACCTTGCACATACTCTACACGGACACACCTAACTCACCTTTCACAAAGCCAAGTTCATATATCTATGGATCTATGAACATTTCAAGTATCTCATATAGCATCCTATTAGATATAGTTCAATTTTGTCTGTGCAATTGCTTAATTATTTTAATGGGAAAATAATAAAAATCAAACATGGAAAACTGAAAGATCATGATGCCTATGATAAAACAAGTATCAATCTATAAATGTAATCATATAAAGCAATATTGGGAATCATTAGGCATAGTAAGAGTGGGGCATTTTTCACTACAGTCCAAAGCTGTTTGATTCTATGTTCAAACATAAGAGAAAAGAACAAAATTAAATAACATTTTTGAAATCCTAGAAGGCAAAATCTAATCAGGTAGATTAGCTGATAGATCAGCTAGAAATAGTTTGAGAGCAGAGAGTGTGTTTTTTGGTGAAATTCATCAATAGCAGTAGAAAAGGAAGAAGACATCACACTAAAGATATGATGATATGAACTCAGGAAAGGCCAGAACCATGTCTAATTGGATTCAGTGACTAAGCTAAGCTTATGCTGTCCCCAGATCTCCTTGTATACAGCTGAAGTCCTGTCATCGAAGTGATGTGTTAATTTCTATTACTTGGGTGAAGTGCTATGCAAATGGAGCCCAACAGGAAGTAGCAGGTGCCCAGAACTGCACAGTGTGAAAAGAACACCCCACCTACCCCTTGACTTCCCAAGTGTTAGAAACCAAAAGCATAGCTAAGGAGAAGTAAGATTAATAAACTTCCATGAGATCATGCAACAAAGTTGGCGGGGGAGGGGGGATCTGATAACATTTTATGAAGGGAAAGGGTAGGCATATTGGCTGTTAAGGCCGTGATGGAAAGATGGCATAAGGTGCAGAGTGAAGGCAAAATCATGAGTTGTGCCCATGGGGAGCCTTCTCTGTGCTTGCTACCCTCCAATCAAAGATTGTAGACCACCCTCAGCCCCACCCTCAGAAATAGAGATACCACTGAGAAGTCATTTAGGGATGTCCTACTCTATTTCATCACAAAAACAGAGTAGGTTTTCAATCCTGGTACTTAACTTGCTCTGGACTTATTTTCTTCCTCCAACTGTCTTCAATTAAATCCCTAGTGATACACTTCTCTTATTCCAAGATTCCTTGAACTTTGGCAGAATCAAAGAGGAATTTCTTGGTTTTTCATTATTAGGTTTTTACATATATCCAGAAGATACAGTATGGTTACACCTGATATCACGTTCTTTGTACATCCAATGAAAGCTTCAAGTTGTAGGTAATAATGAAATAGTTGATTCATCAAAAGGAACCTTACTTTGGAGTCCATTGTTGATAATTAGAATTCCCAGCAAGGCTTCCTATTCTTGCCTTTTCTTCTTTATTCTCCATCCTTTATTCAAAACTCTTCTATTTTAAACTTGGTTTCTCTTCTCTTGGTCTCCTAATCACTCTTTTTGCTCTTTAACTCCCTATACCCTGATCTAGAATAGATCTTCCCACCCAAAGACTTGGTTTAGAGAGTATGTTCCCCATAGAGCTGTGAAGGAAATATTCCAGGCTTACTGAACATCTATTTGCATAATTTACATAAGAATGTTGGGGTACCACTGCTGGGCATACACACCGAGGAAACCAGAATTGAAAGAGACGCGTGTACCCCAATGTTCATCGCAGCACTGTTTACAATAGCCAGGACATGGAAGCAACCTAGATGTCCATCAGCAGACAAATGGATAAGGAAGCTGTGGTACATATACACAATGGAAAATTACTCAGCCATTAAAAAAAATACATTTGAATCTGTTCTATTGAGATGGATGAAACTGGAGCCCATAATACAGAGTGAAGCAAGCCAGAAAGAAAAACACCAATACAGTATACTAATGCATATATATGGAATTTGAAAAATGGTAACGATAGCCCTATATGCGAGACAGAATAAGAGACACAGATGCATAGAACAGTCTTATGGACTCTGAGGGAGAAGGTGAGGGTGGGACGTTCTGGGAGAATAGCATTGAAACATGTATATTATCATATGTGAAACAGAACACCATTCCAGGTTCGATGCATGAGACAAATGCTCAGGGATGGGGCAATGGGATGACCCAGAGGGATGGGATGGGGAGGGCGGGGGGGGGGGGGTCAGGATGGGGAACACATGTAAACCCATGGCTGATTCATGTCAATGTATGGCAAAAACCACTACAATATTGTAAAGTAATTAGCCCCCAACTAAAATAAATAAATTTATATGAAAAAAAAAAAAGAATGTTGGGGTAAAAAAAAGAATGCCTGTATCGCAAAGACTGATTCTAGGATAGAGCTCCTTGAAGATGTGTATAAGTTCTGGAAGAAAGAATCCAAAGGAAGAATTTAAAGGAAATATAACAGTCTGCTTCTGTGAAATATCTATCATTCCTTTTTTCTAGAATTCTCATTATTTTGCCCAATCTATGGGGAAAATGAGTGTTTTCATGCTAGAGCTGCAAATACCTCATTAAGTTCATGAGTACTTAAATGTGTGGATGGGCACAATTATCATACCTTTAATGTTCAAATGATAATGTGTAATAAAAATGGAGAGGGCTTTAAACTCCTAAATCATTTATAAGGAGTTCATAACATATTTTATATGTATCTAAATGCTATGAGTGATCCATCTGAGGCTAAAGAAATGGTTGTAGAGAGAGACCGAGGTGAGGTGGAGAATTTGGGGGAGTGGGGATTTTTTAAAGAAACTGGATTTAGAAAGTAATCACAAAAAACACAAGAAGAGCTGAATAAAGTGGAGCTGCTGTGATAATCATCCTACAAAAAAAAAATACCAAAAATAGGACAAGAGAAAAAAACGGAGAAATACTACCTGTGAGATCCTGATTTATGCTGACTAAGGTAAGACACCTGGCAAATCGAACGTAAGTAACTATTCTGAGCGCCCAGATTCTGAAGAGATGCTGCTCAAAAGTCCAAGGAAATGTCTGAGGGCAGAGCTCATGATTGGATTTGCAGCTGCAGCAAGAAAACGTATTTTTCTCATAGATTTGGGAAGAGGAGGAGAAGGCTAGAAAAAGAGTGAACGCCAAACAGAGAGAAATAACATTAACAGGTAAACAAGCTTTTCCTGAACGTGAGGGTGAGTGATGTCCTAACTAAAAAAATAAATGAATAATGACCCCAAGCCACGCTAAAGGGGAAATGAAAGCAGGGAGCCCACCAGTGACCTCTTTGAACTTACACTTAGTAAAGACGAGGCACCTGTAATTTATCTCAGCTGTATGTAAACTCTGTCTACATTTTCCTTAAGCTGTTTTGCCTGTGAGAAGATTCTGAGATTTGTGCACTTGCTGGGGGTTAGTGGATAGTTGGATAAACCATAAACAAGAGAAATGGAGAAAAGTCAGGAATCATAAGACACTGTTTTAGAAAAAGAACACCATCCTCTGATGTCTTTCCCCTTCCTAAAGTACAGACAATAGACAAAGTGCCAAAGCTGACGGGATGAAAATCTGCCTGGAAGAGAATCTTGAATTTGGGACTGCTCAGGGAGAGTGTGGTCCGTTTCTAGCCTTCTTGGAGGGGAATACATGGTAGGTAGGTAAATGTGAAACCAAGGGTAGTTATCAGATCCATTAAACTGTAGCCTGCTCAGTAAATAATGAGCTGCAACCTGCCTTCACCAATCAATCTCACTTTAACTGTTGCTACAAAAACCTTGCATGTCCTTCAAGCATCACATAGCCTAAACAATAAGCTGTTTGTCCAAGTTGTTTTCCAGGAACTTGCAGTCAGCTGTCCAGTTCAAGCTTGGCTGGCTGAAGCTGGTTGGAACCACTGACCCTCCAACTGGGCATGCTTGGGAGCCTATCTCGGTGACCTTTTGACTTGAGAGGGTCAGCAACTCCATCCTCATAACATGTTAATACCATCATTTTCTGAACATGCATCCCATAAAGAAGCCTGTAGCTTAGTTACACCTGCACAGAATGACAGTTATGAAACCGATTCCTATGACTAGTTTATAATTAAGACTAATGCCTAGATTTCTGTTCTTGTTCCTCTCATTCCTCTTTTATTCCCTTTTGTCCTAGGCCCTGTTTGGTCACATGTTTGCTTAATCAATAAGGAGCAATGAAGGTCGAGTGTCTTGAGTCACTGGTTTCTGATAAGCATCACTGTTTATGCAATGTTCTGAGTTACCTTTCAGGGCAAAGTGACTTTCACAGATTAAGTAGGGTCAAACTTCAGGTCAAAGGCCACCAGACCAAAAGCACATAACAGATTAAGAAACAGCATATGATGATTAATCACCAGTTTCTTTGTTCTTCCCCTTAAAAAACTCTTGACCCAAAGATCAAAATGGAGTGAATCTGAGACTGCCACTCCCTCACTTAGTGCCCCGCAACAAAATCCTTACTTTGTATGGAGAACAATATAGAGGCTCCTTAAAAGAACTAAAAATAAAACTACCATATGACCCAGCAATCCCACTCCTGGGCATATACCCAGAGAAAATCATAATTCAAAAACACAAATGCACTCCAGTGTTCCCATGAACACTATTTAGAATAGCCAGGACATGGAAGAAACCTAAATGTTCATCAACAGAGGAATGAATAAAGAAGATGTGTTACATATATATAATGGAATATTACTCAGCCATAAAAAGGAACGAAATTGGGTCATCTATAGAGACATGAATGGATGTAAAGACTGTCATACAGGGTGAAGTAAGTCAGAAACAGAAAAACAAATATTGTACATTAATCCGTATTTATGGAATCTAGAAAAATGGTATCTATTATCTTATTTGCAAAGTGGAAGTGCAGACATAGACATAGAGAACAAATATATGGATACCAAGGAGGAAAAGCAGGGGAGGAATTGGAAGACTGGGATTGACATATATACACTATTGATACTATGCATAAAATAGTTAACGAATGAGAACCAGTATACTGTATAGAACAGGAAACTACTCAATGCTCTGTGGTGATCTAAATGGGAAGGAGATACAAAAAAGAGGGGATACATATATACATACAGATGATTCACTTTGCTGTATAGTAGAAACCAACACAACATTTTAAAGCAACTATACTCCAATAAAAATTAATTTTAAAATATCCTTACTTCCCTTCAAACTCCTGTTATCAAGAGTCTGGCTTTCTTTGCCATGGGTTCACAAGCTCTTTGCTTGGTTTCCATCATCTCACTTATTACTTACTTCCACTCACCTTTCCCCACACTCTCCATCCTCAGCTCTAACTCATAAATATCATGTGTGCCTCACCTTCGGGGAGGTGGATTTCAGATTTGTCTTCCCATCTCCCCTCTTGGTTGCCTTGTGAATAAACTCTTCACCTCTGAAAACCTGAGTCTCAGCATTTGACTTGCTGCACTTCAGACAAACACAACTTGCTCAGTTTTAAGGATTATGGCTGAGCATTACCTTAGGAATCTGGGGGGGTCGGGGGCGGGTGAGGGCAGTGGTTGAGGACCAGTGGAGATGGGCCCATAAATGAGTACAGTCTCTACACTCTGTCTCTCATGGGACTAATGACTCTCCCTTCATGTAGACTTAGAAACTAAAGAAATAAGTGGAAGCCCACTCCAGTATTCTTGCCTAGAGAATCCCATGGACAGAGGGGCCTGGTGGGCTGCTGTCCATAGGGTCGTACAGAGTCAGACATGACTGAAGCGATTTAGCATGCATGCATGCATTGGAGAAGGAAATGGCAACCCACTCCAGTATTCTTGCCTGGAGACTCCCATGGACAGAAGAGCCTGGTGGGCTGCCGTCACTGGGTTCGCACAGAGTTGGGCACTACTGAAGTGACTTAGCAGCAGCAGCAGCAGAAATGACCCCCTCTTAGACGGAACACATCTTTGCATATTCACTCCTTCTTAAGTAACAATCCTCCCCCAGTGACCACCCTTCCATCTATACATCTGTGCACACAAGCACATTTAATTCTACCTTCTCCCTGGGGCCCTGGATCTTTACCCACACAGGCTGGTTTGAGCCCAAGACTGAGACATGAGATGTTCTTTCCTCCACAGTCCTTGAGGCAACCTTGAGCTCACAGTAGCAGCATCACCACCTCAAAGCTGATTTGGGGTTCTTATTAATCCACAAGTCAAATTCACAAGACTCACTCTGCCTCCTTACCAGTCCCTGACCCAGCAACATCCCTCATTCATGTTCCTGTTCCTTGTTAACAGCAGAATCTCCATTCTTGTTCAAGCCAATCAGCTTACCTTCTTTATTATGACAGGTTCTTTCCTTCCTTGGAACGACCATTTAATTGCATCCTCCTCCTTGAAATTCTGCATCACAACATCTTCCCTCACCTCAGTTCTACCATGCATAAAAAAATTTTCCATTCTCTTTCCATCATCATAAAAATCCTAAAGGCTGATGTCATTTCATTTTGATCCTCCATTTAACACTTAGGGGCTGAGATTACATAAGAGTCAAACCCACTTTAACATTGTATAGAGGTGATACAAGGAAGGAAGGAGGAAAGAAGAAAATGCAATTAGCAGGAAATTATAAATTGATGAGAATTAATAAAGAAGCTAGTGTATCATTGTTCTTAGATATCCAGAAAATTAAATTCCTTGTAATGAGAATAAAGTGCTTATTAAGAATTTTCCCCATCCCAAGCAATCCATAGATAGTCCCTCCTGAGAGGCAGGCCTCTGCAGCTTTTCACTAAGCTCTCAGTTACCAGCCCATGGTCCTATTTCTAATGGAGTAAAGCATCCTTATCACCATATGTTACACATCCTGACAGTGAAATTGCTGCCAAGAAGCAATGCTTTCCCAAAGAGGTGTTAAACACCTATGGCAGCAAAATGTGTACATCTGCTTGTAACTTTCTCATAAATAATTGAACATTATCTAGGAAATACACTTAGAAATAAATGGAAGGTGGATTTCTCCAGTGGCTCAGATGGTAAACAATCTGCCTGCAATTCAGGAGACCCAGGTTCATTCCCTGGGTTGGGAAGATCCCCTGGAGAAGGAAATGTCTATCCACTCCAGTATTCTTGCCTGGAGAATTCCACGGACAGAGGAGCCTGATGAGCTACAGTCCATGGGGTCGCAAAGAGTCGGACACGACTGAGCGACAAACACTTTCACTTTCACTTTTCAAGAATTTAAGGCAATAACAGCTTTGGTTCAGGATCTCAACCCTGATCTCAACTCCTCCTAACACACCCCTCTCTCCTCTTGTAGGGGCTGAAATGAAGAACTAGCTGATAAGGACTTTTTCTCTCCACAGAGGAGCTATGCATAAACCATTGCCTCCCACCTCCCCAGGTTGTTTTTCACCCCTTACAGTCCTCCAGCACTCTTTGTCACACTCTCATCACGGTAGGTCTTCTTTTGTCCCACCCTTGTATAAAAATTTACTCAAAATGGATCATAAACAACTATAAAACATAAAATTATAAAACTCATAGAAAAAAGTATAGGAGAAAGTTTTTCAGGAGCTAGGGCTAGGCATAAAGAGGCCTCAGACTTGACATGAAAAATAAAATCCATAAAGAGAAAACTGGATAAATTGGATTTCATCAAAATTTAAACTTTTTCTCTAGAAAAGAATCTGTTAAGAGGATGAAAAGTTAAGACAAAGACTAGAAAAAAATATTTGCAAACTACACATCCCCCCAAAAGGCTATAATCTAGAATATATACAGAACTCTCAAACCCAACAATAGAAATATATATATAAAAAAAATCCAATTAAAGAGTTAAAGAAACATGAAAATGCATTTAATCAAAAAGGATATAAAGACAGGGGAAAAAAGCACATGAAAAGATGTTCTACAATATTAGTTGTTGGGAAAATAGAGTCACAATGAGATATAACCCATCAGAGATTTACTTATCAGAATACCTAAAATAAAAATAGTGACAACACTATATGCTGGTGAGGATGCGATGAAACAATCATTCTTATGTTGCTGGTGGGAAAGTAAAAAGGCACAGCCATTATTAAGCAAAATAAGTGTTAGAGCACAAGGATTCAACTTTTACAGAATCAGGGTTGAACACAAGCATTGTGATACCATGACAGTTGATCTGATAACCAGGTCAGCTACTAAATGGCCAACGGGTGTGATGCACAGGACAAAGGGATGGTTCACATTTTGTCAGATAGAGCAAAGTTTCATCATGCTACTCAGAACAATGCACTGTTTAAAACTTACAAATTGTTTATTTCTGGAATCTTCCACTTAATATTTTTAGACCAACATGTTAACCACACAGGCCATGGGCAACAAATCATAAAAAGCAAAACTGTACTTGGGGGTGTGGGGCAGGGGGTTACTGTATAGTTTTCTAAGATGTTTCCATCAAGACACTGGGTTAAGAGTAAATGGGATCCTCTGTACTATTTCTTAAATTCTTGTGAATCTACTATCATTTCAAAAAAAAAAAAAATTAAAGAGAGAATTCCCTGGAGACACAGTGGTTAAGAGTCCATGCTCTCACTGCCAAGAGCCCAGGTTTGATCCCTGGTCAGGGAGCTACAATCCTGCATGTCTCGCATGCCACTCAGAGCAGCCAAAAAAGTCATCAGGGAATAAATAAGAGCATCTGCACATTAAGCATGATGATATGTTTTCCCAGAAGACATACAGAAAGCAGACACAGCAGATTAAACTGACCACTTGCTAGTAGGAGAGATAGGGAGAATGGAGGGAGAAATAAGCATAAAAGATCTCTCTTATTAATAGGTGAAAAAGTTTTACATTTTAAAAGATACTCTTAATTCAGTGGGTTCATACTGCTTTGTTACAGGCTATCTGACTAGCCAAGAGTAGCCTGTGACACAAGACCTGTAACTCCTTATTGAATACATTCTAAGTCATAAATGAAGGGTCACAGACAAAACGAGATCACTCCATGAAGATATTATATCCATGGAGTTCCAGATATACTCATGCATACATATGTGGTTGCTCAATCGTGTCCAAAACTCTTTGCAACCCCATGGACAGTGGTGCACAAGCTTCTCTGTCCATAGGATTATCCCAGCCAGGATACTGGTGTGGGTTGCCATTTTCTCCTCCAGGGATCTTCCTGATCCAGAGATCAAACCAGCATCTTTCACATCTCCTGCACTGGTAGGCAAACTCTACCACTGAGCCACCTGAGAAGCCCAGATATACTCATGGATATCATACAATTGGCTCAGGTAAGCATGCAAAATATAGATCCATTTTTGCTGCAGGTATCAAGTATTTACACAACCACTAATGTAATTTGAGTCATCATGTCACCATAGTAACCAGTAAGTTTGCATTTCCCATGTTTGGGGCCAGTTATGCTAACTGGCTTATTTTAGTTGTCTAGATAATTAATTTGTAAAGGGTGGTACTAGTGGTAAAGAACCTGACTGCCAATGCAGGAGACACAGGAGACATGGGTTCAATCCCTGGGTCGGGAACATCCCCCGGAGAAGGAAATCCCCTGGCCACTCCAGTACTCTTGCCTGGAGAATTCCACGGACAGAGGAGCCTGGCAGGCTACTGTCCATGAGTCACATAGAATCAGACAGGACTGAATGACTAACTAACTATTGCTATTCAATAATAAAGCAGGTTAAGCTTAATAAACTAACATTACTTTTAATTTCTAATTGAAGTATAGTTGTTGTATAATGTGTTAATTTCTTTTGCTGTTCGTTGTTCAGTCATTAAGCTGTGTCCAATTCTTGCAACCCCATGGACTATAGCACTCCAGGCTTCCCTGTCCTTCACTATTACCCACAGTTTGCTCAAACTCATGACCATTGAGTTGGTGATGCCATCCAACCATCTCATTCTCTGTCACCCCCTTCTCCTCCTGCCATTGATCTTTCCCAGCATCAGGGTCTTTTGCAATGAGTAGGCTCTTCACATCAGGTGGCTAAAGCATTGGAGCTTCAGCTTCAGCCCTTCCAATGAATATTCAGGATTAGTTTCCTTTATGATTGACTGGTTTGATCTCCTTGCTGTCCAAGGGACTCTCAAGAGTCTTCTCCAGCACCATGATTTGAAAGCGTCAATTCTTCAGCGCTCAGCCTTCTTTATGGTTTAACTCTCACATCCGTACATGACTACTGGAAAAATCATAGTTTTGACTATATGTACCTCTGTCAGTAAAGTGATGTCTCTGCTTTTCAATATGCTGTCCAAGTTTGTCGTAACTTTTCTTCCAAGGAGAAAGCATCTTTTAATTTCATGGCTGCAGTCACCATCTGCAGTGATTTGGAGCCCAAGAAAATAAAATCTGCACTGTTTCCATTGTTTCCCCGTCTATTTGCCATGAAGTGATGGAACCAGATGCCATGATCTTAGTTTTCTGAATGTTGAGTTTGGAGCCAACTTTTTCACTCTCCTTCATCAAGAGGCTCTTTAGTTCCTCTTTGCTTTCTGCCATTAAGATGGTATCATCTGCATATATGAGATTGTTGATATTTCTTTCTACAGCAAAGTGACTCAGTGATACATATATACATTGTCTTTTATAATCTTTTTCATTATGGTTTATCATAGGATAGCAAATATAGTTTCCTGTGCTATACAGTAGGAACTTGCTGTTTATAAACTAATATTATTGTTATGTCTTAGTTCTCATTTACATTTTTTGTAAAAGCATTAGATCAAAAGAAAGAAGAGGACTGTTTTCTGCTAAGGATTTTTAGCAGAAATCCTTAGATTTTTAGGATTTTAAAAGTAGATACTTTAAGTAAGAAACTATGGAGGAAATTGCTTGCAAGTTTCAGACCTGGAGCTCTGAGAAGACTTTATCAGTCCTTTTCTAGGTGTATGAGAAAACAGAAAGTTTAACAAACTCAGGCCCATTTGATTTTAAGAATGTATTCAATTAACAAATTTCGTTTCAGCAACTCTATATGCCAAGAGTAACATCAGACACTGGTGAAATATATAAATCAGACATAACCTCTATCCTCAAAGAGCTCAAAATCGAGTACAGTAGACAAGTGAACAGAAAATTATGATTTAATGTGGAAAGGAATAAAGAAAGATGTGAGCAAAATCCTGGTAAAAGTGAGCAAAGAGTGGGTAGTAACCTGTTCTGAGGGAGTCAAGCAGAAGTGATATTCAAACTGTTCAAACAGTTTGAATATCACTAAAATGAAGAAAGTGTTTGAGTGACAGAGAGGAAAAGTAGTGCATTTGAGATCAGGGACAGTTATATGCCCGACTTTGAAGACATGACAAAAAAACGACATCTTTCTCACGTAAGGTTCTAAATCAGAGTTCTAGTTAGGGTTTTCTGGTTGTAATGCAGTCTAGGGAAAGATCTCAGCAGGTGAGGAACCCAGGCATCTCTGAAGGCTGGCCATCTTTCCCTCTCTAAGTCCCCCATGTCAGTCTTCTGCTTCTCCCCCTGCTGTTTCACCCTCTTCCCTTTCCTGACCAATTGCCTCTGAGTCTCTCTACCTCAAAAATCTTCATGACCATAAACTCATAATGACCACTACACCCCAACTAATCCTAACTTTCAAGTCATCCATATTTGGATGCCTTCAAATTCCTGAGACAGAAAATCTAATTGGCCCACGCTGTTTTCAGACATGTCCACTGCGATTCAGTGCCCCTGACCCTGCTGCAGGCCACTCTCAACTCATGCCTCCACTGGAGACTCCTGGACACTTACAGGCAACTCAGGCACTCCTGCTGCAGCAGTGGCTCTTCATTCTTCCATTCTTCTAAGATCACCTCTCAGCCAACTTGACCCCATCCTCTGAGGATGAATCATTTGAAATTGCAGATACGCAGTGTTCCTCCCTCCCCACAGCACGACTGAACAAGGGAACCTAAAGAGACCACCTCCGCCCCCTCGTTTCAAGGCAGAAATCAGACACTGAAAAGACCTGCAAACAGAAGCCAAATAAACAGAGGGAACTGCTTTGGAAGTGACAGGTCAACAGATTAAAATCCCTGTAGTTAACATCAATTACATTGAAAGGGGCCTATAGATCTTGAAAAATATAAGCAGGAACAAGGAACTATCTGAAACTGAACTGACCCCACACTGCTCGCAACAGCTCCAGAGAAAGTCCTGGATATATTTTTACTATTATCATTTCTTTTTTTTTATTTTTAAATTTTTTTTCTTTTTTATTTAAGTCCTCTATTACACCTTTAATTTTCATTTTTATAACCCACTATTACCTTGCAAAAAAAAAAAAAGACCCTATTTTTAAAGCAAACTGCATACATATATCTTACACTTTTTGTGATTTTGGTTTTTTTTTATATTGTATTTTTTTTTAGAGTCTAACCTCTACTCTAGATTTTAAATCTTTGTTTTATAGTATTTGATATCAATTTTGTACATTTAAGAAACCAATCTTTAGTACCCATTATTACTCAGGAGTGTGATTGCTGGCTTGATTACTCTCTCCCCCTACTGACTCTCTTTCTTCTACCAGAGGGCACCTCTATCTACCCCATCCTCCTTTTCTTCTCAAACCAATTCTGTGAATCTCTGTGGGTGTTCTGGGCACCAGAGAACACTTAGGGAACAGAGTACTGCCCAGATCTCTCTCTCTCTCCTCTTGATTCCCCCCTTTCTACTCATGCTCACCTCTATCTCCTTCCTCCCTCCTCTCTAGGTATCTCCGTGAACCTCTCTGAGGGTTCCAGACTGTGGAGAGCACATAGGGAAGTGCTTACTGGCTAGATTTTTCTCTCCACGTTTGAGTCCCCCTCTTCTCCTGGTCACCTCTATCTCCCTCCTCCCTCTTCACCTCTCCATGTAACTCGGTGAACCTCTCTAGGTATCCCACACTGTGGAGAATCTTTTCACCATTAACCTAGAAGTTTTATTATCAGTGCTGTATGGATGGAGAAGTCTTGAGGCTACTACAAGTATAAGACTGAAAACCAAAGGCAGGAGGCTTAAGCCCAAAACCTGAGAATAACAGAGAACTCCTGACTCCAGGAAACATTAATTAATAAGAGATCATCCAAAAGCCTCCATACATACACTGAAATCAAGCTCCACCCAAGAGCCAATAAGTTCCAGAGCAAGACATACCATGCAAATTCTCCAGCAATGCAGGAACATAGCCCTGAGCATCAATATACAGGCTGCCCAGAGTCACACCAAACCCATAGACATCTCAAAACTCACTACTGGACACTCCATTGCACTCTAGAGAGAAGAAATCCAGCTCCACCCACCAGAACACCAACGCAAGCTTCCCCAACCAGGAAACCTTGACAAGCTAATCATCCAATCCCACCCACAGGGAGGAACCTCCACAATAAAGAGGAACTTCAAACTACCAGAATACAGAAAGGCCACCCCAAACACAGCAATCTAAACAAGATGAAAAGGCAGAGAAATACTCAGCAAGTAAAGGAAAATGATAAATGCCCACCAAACCAAACAAAAGAGGAGGAGATAGGAAATCTATCTGAAAAGGAATTTAGAATAATGATAATAAAAATGATCCAAAATCTTGAAAACAAAATGGAGTTACAGATAAATAGCCTGGAGACAAGGATTGAGAAGATGCAAGAAATGTTTAACAAGGACCTAGAAGAAATAAAAAAGATTCAATATATAATGAATAATGAAATAAATGAGATCAAAAACACTCTGGAGGGAACCAACAGTAGAATAACAGAGGCAGAAGATAGGATAAGTGAGATAGAAAATAGAATGGTGGAAATAAATGAGGCAGAAAGGAAAAAAGAAAAAAGAATTAAAAGAAATGAGGAAACCTCAGGGATATCTGGGACAATATGAAATGCCCCAACATTTGAATCATAGGAGTCCCAGAAGAAGACGACAAAAGGAAAGGCCATGAAAAAATACTCGAGGAGATAATATTTGAAAATTTCCCTAAAATGGGGAAGGAAATAGTCACAGAAGTCCAAGAAACCCAGAGAGTCCCAAACAGGATAAACCCAAGACGAAACACCCCAAGACACATATTAATCAAATTAACAAAGATCAAACACAAAGAACAAATATTAAAAGCAGCAAGGGAAAAACAACAAATAACACACAAGGGGATTCCCATAAGGATAACAGCTGATCTTTCGATAGAAACTCTTCAGGCTAGAAGGGAATGGCAGGACATACTTAAAGTAATGAAAGAGAATAACCTACAGCCCAGATTACTGTACCCAGCAAGGATCTCATTCAGATATGAAGGAGAATTCAAAAGCTTTACAGACAAGAAAAAGCTGAGAGAATTCAGCACCACCAAACCAGCTCTCCAACAAATGCTAAAGGATCTTCTCTAGACAGGAAACACAGAAAGGGGGTATAAACACGAACTCAAAACAACAAAGTAAATGGCGACGTGACCATACTTACCAATAATTACCTTAAATGTAAATGGGTTGAATGCCCCAACCAAAAGACAAAGACTGGCTGAATGGATGCAAAAACAAGACCCCAATATATGTTGTCTACAAGAGACCCACCTCAAAACAAGGGACACATTCGGACTGAAAGTGAAGGGCTGGAAAAAGATATTTCATGCAAACGGAGACCAAAAGAAAGCAGGAGTCGCAATACTCATTTCAGATAAAATAGACTTTAAAATAAAGGCTGTGAGGTGGCAGTCCTAAGATGGCGGGAGAATAGGATGGGGAAATGACTTTCTCTCCCACAAATTCACCAAAAGAACATTTAGACGCCGAGCAAATTCCACAAAACAACTTGTGAATGCTGGCAGAGGACATCAGACACACAGAAAGGCAGATCATAGTCTTCGAAAGGAGGTAGGACAAAATATAAAAGATAAAAAGAGAGGCAAAAGAAGTAGGGACAGAGATCCGTCCCGGGAAGGGAGTATTAAAAAAGAGAGAAGTTTCCAAACACCAGGAAACACTCTCTCCGGTGGGTTGGTGGCAAGCCTTGGAATCACAAAGGGCAAAATAACCGGGAGGAAAAATAAATAAATTATTAAACCCCGCAGTTTACATACCTAGCAGCAATTCCCAGCTGTCGCGGGGGCGCAGCCCAGACACACGCTTCCCCAGCTAGCAAGCGGAGACCGGGCAGGGAGGGGCGGGCCACATTGCTTTGGGTTAGGACTGAGCCTGAATGCCCTGTGGGCAATCTGAGGGAACTAGTTGGAGACAGCAACCTAGACCGTGGGATAGCTTTCCCGCGAAAAGCCCTAACCTAAGACACCCCCAGGCCGGCTCACAGAACAAAGGACTGAGCAGAGTAAACCAGCCACAGACTGGCCCATCCCCAGCAGGAGACAGGAAGGGGAGGGCAGCGAGAGCCAGAAGGGCAGAATCGTGGCCTCAGAGAGGCATTCTATACCAAACCGCAAACAGATCTCGCTGCTAACCAGGACTGCTTGGAACTCTGGAGGGTTGACACCCGCCGAGAGGGTCGCAGCCAGAGATCAGATCCCCAGGGGAGAGCACGGCACACCTGGGAAGCTGCGCCCATTGTACACCCAGAAAACCGAGCGGCTGGGTCAGGGGAAGGGAAAAAGGCGCAGCCCCCGACAGCGCTAGCCAAAAACCTGGTCACCGGCACTGCTCGGACCTGGGAAGGGCACAAAACCCAGGCTCAACCAAGTCTGCGCCTTTGTGAAGTACCCAGGAACCAGAACCTGAGAGGCTTAGACCTGGGAAATACAGGAAACCCCAGGGGCTGCTTCAGACAGTTCCTGGCAGTGCAACCTAGAGCCTGAGCAGTGTAGACTGGGAAAGCATACACGCCGTGAGCGGGGCAAACCCAGAATGGCCAAAACATTGTGAGCACACGCCAGTGAGATTTGTTTGCAGTGTTCCTCCCTCCCCACAGCACGACTGAACAAGTGAGACTAAAAAAAAAAAAAGTGACCACCACCGCCCCCCTTGTATCAGGGCGGAAATTAGACACTGAAGAGACCAGCAAACAGAAGAAGCTAAAAGAAACAGAAGGAATCGCTTTGGAAGTGACAGATGCAACAGATTAAAATCCTGTAATTAGCACCAACTACATAGGAAGGGGCCTAGAGACCTTTAGAAGTACAAGCTGGACCAAGGAACTATCTAAAAATGAACTGACCCCACACAATCCATAACAGCTCCAGAGAAAGTCTGAGATATATTTTTACTAGTTTTGTTTTTTAAATTTTTAAAACTTTTTTAAATTATTTTTTTGTTAATTTTTTTAAATTTTATTTTCTTATTTTATTTTTATTTTTAAGTCCCCTACTGCTCCTTCAATTTTCATTTTTATAACCTACTATAACCTTGCAAAAAAAAAAGACCCTATTTTTCTTTTTTTTTCTTTACGACATTTTTAAAGTAAACTTCATATATATATATTATAATTTTTGTGACTTTGGTGGGGTTTTTTTCCTGTTTTTTTTTTCTTTCTTTTCTTCTTTTCTTTCTCCTTTTTTAATATGGTATTTTTGAGAACCTAACCTCTACTCTAGATTTTTAATCTTTGCTTTTTAGTATTTGTTATCAACTTTGTATCTTCAAGAACCCAATCTTCAGCACCCATTTTTACTTGGGAACAAGATCACTGGCTTGATTGCTCTCTCCCCCTTTTAGCTCTCCTTTTTCTCCACCAAGTCACCTCCATCTCCCCACTCCCCCTTTTCTTCTCTACCCAACTCTGTGAATCTCTTTGTGTGTTCCGGGCTGTGGAGAACACTTAGAGAACTGATTACTGGCTGTATCTGTCTCTCTTCTTTTGAGTCCCCCTTTTCTCCTTCAGGCCACCTCTGTCTCCTTCCTCCCTCTTCTCTTCCCTGTGTAACTCCATGAACACCTCTGAGAGATCCAGACAGTGGAGAGCACATAGGGAAGAGATTACTGGCTAGCTTGCTCTCGCCCCTTTTTATTCTCCTCTTCTCCTCCTGGCCACCTCTATCTCCCTCCTCCCTCTTCTCTTCTCCATGTAACTCTGTGAACCTCTCCGGGTGTCCCTCACTGTGGAGAAACCTTTCATCATTAACCTAGATGTTTTATCATCAGTGCTGTATAGATGGAGAAGTCTTGAGGCTACTGTAAGAAGAAGACTGAAAACCAGAGAGAGGAGACTTAAGTCCAAATCTTGAGAACACCAGAGAACTCCTGAATCCAGGAAGCATTAAACAAGAGGACCTCATCAAACACCTCCATACCTACACTGAAACCAAGCACCACCCAAGGGCCAACAAGTCCCAGAGTAAGATATACCACGCAAATTCTCCAGCAACACAAGAACATAGCCCTGAACTTCAACATACAGGCTGCTCAAAGTCACACCAAACCCACTGACATCTCAAAACTCATTACTGGACACTTCATTGCACTCCAGAGAGAAGATATCAAGCTCCACCCACCAGAACACCGACACAAGCTTCCCCGACCAGGAAACCTTGACAAGCCACCCGTCTAACCCCACCCACAGTGAAGAACCTCCACAATAAAGAGGAACCACAAACTGCCAGAAAACAGGCCACCCCAAACACAGTAATATAAACAAGATGAAAAGGCAGAGAAATACCCAGCAGGTAAAGGAACAGGATAAATGCCCTCCGAATCAAACAAAAGAGGAAGAGATAGGGAATCTATCTGATAAAGAATTCTGAATAATGATAGTGAAAATGATCCAAAATCTGGAAAACAAATTGAAGTTACAGATAAATAACCTGGAGACAAGGATCGAGAAGATGCAAGAAAGGTTTAACAAGGACTTAGAAGAAATAAAAAAGAGTAATTATATAATGAATAATGCAATAAATGAGATCAAAAACACTCTGGAGGGAACCAACAGCAGAATAACGGAGGCAGAAGATAGGATAAGTGAGATAGAAGATAGAATGATAGAAATAAATGAAACAGAGAGGAAAAAAGAAAAAAGAATTAAAAGAAATGAGGACAACCTCAGAGACCTCTGGGACAATGTTAAACGCACCAACATACGAATCATAGGAGTCCCAGAAGAAAAAGACAAAAAGAAAGACCATGAGAAAATACTCGAGGAGATAATAGTTGAAAACTTCCCTAAAGTGGGGAAGGAAATAATCACCCAAGTCCAAGAAACCGAGAGAGTCCGAAACAGGATAAACCCAAGACAAAACACCCCAAGACACATATTAATCAAATTAACAAAGATCAAACACAAAGAACAAATATTAAAAGCAGCAAGGGAAAAACAACAAATAACACACAAGGGGATTCCCATAAGGATAACAGCTGAACTTTCAATAGAAACTCTTCAGGCTAGAAGGGAATGGCAGGACATATTTTAAGTGATGAAAGAAAATAATCTACAGCCCAGATTACTGTATCCTGCAAGAATCTCATTCAAATACTAAGGAGAAATCAAAAGCTTTACAGACAAGAAAAAGCTGAGAGAATTCAGCACCACCAAACCATCTCTCCAACAAATGCTAAAGGATCTTCTCTAGACAGGAAACACAGAAAGGGGGTATAATCTCGAACCCAAAACAATAAGGTAAATGGAAACAGGATCATACTTATCAATAATTACCTTAAATGTAAAAGGGTTGAATGTCCCAACCAAAAGACAAAGACTGGCTGAATGGATACAAAAACAAGACCCCTATATATGTTGTCTATAAGAGACCCACCTCAAAACAAGGGACACATACAGATTGAAAGTGAAGGGCTGGAAAAAGATATTTCATGCAAATAGAGACCAAAAGAAAGCAGGAGTAGCAATACTCATATCAGATAAAACAGACTTTAAAACAAAGGCAGTGCAAAAAGAAAAAGATGAACACTACCTAATGATCAAAGGATAAATCCAAGAAGAAGATATAACCATTATAAATATATATGCACCCAACATAGGAGCACCACAATATGTAAGGCAAATGCTAACAAATATGAAACGGGAAATTAACAATAACACAATAATAGTGGGAGACTTTAATACCCCACTCACACCTATGGACAGATCAACTAAACAGAAAATTAACAAGGAAACACAAACTTTAAATGATACAATAGATAAGTTAAACCTAATTGATATCTATAGGACATTTCACCCCAAAACAATGAATTTCACCTTTTTCTCAAGCGCACACGGAACCTTCTCCAGAATAGATCACATCCTGGGCCATAAATCTAGCCTTGGTAAATTCAAAAAAATTGAAATCATACCAATCATATTCTCTGACCACAATGCAGTAAGATTAGACCTCAATTACAGGAAAAAAAACTATTAAAAATTCCAACATATGGAGGCTAAACTACATGCTTCTGAATAACCAACAAATTACAGAAGAAATCAAAATATGCTAGAAACGAATGAAAACGAGAACACAACAACCCAAAACCTATGGGACACTGTAAAAGCAGTGCTAAGGGGAAGGTTCATAGCAATACAGGCGTACCCCAAGAAACAAGAAAAAAAAATCAAATAAATAACCTAACTCTACACCTAAAGCAACTCGAGAAAGAAGAAATGAAGAACCCCAGGGTTAGTAGAAGGAAAGAAATCTTAAAAATTAGGGCAGAAATAAATGCAAAAGAAACAAAAAAGACCATAGCAAAAATCAACAAAACTAAAAGCTGGTTTTTCGAGAAGATAAACAAAATTGACAAACCATTAGCCAGACTCATCAAGAAACAAAGGGAGAAGAATCAAATCAAAAAAATTAGAAATGAAAATGGAGAGGTCACAACAGACTACACAGAAATACAAAGGATCATGAGACTACTACCAATAGCTATATGCCAAAAAAATAGACAACTTGGAAGAAAAGGACAAATTCTTAGAAGAGTATAACTTTCCATAACTGAACCAGGAAGAAATACAAGATCTTAACAGACCCATCACAAGCACAGAAATTGAAACTGTAATCAGAAATCTTCCAGCAAACAGAAGCCCAGGACCAGATGGCTTCACCACTGAATTCTACCAAAAATTTAGAGAAGAGCTAACACCTGTCTTACTCAAAGTCTTCCAGAAAATTGCAGAAGAAGGTAAACTTCCAAACTCATTCTATGAGGCCACCATCACCCTAATTCCAAAACCAGACAAAGATGCCACAAAAAAACAAAACTACAGGCCAATATCACTGATGAACATAGATGCAAAAATCCTTAATAAAATTCTAGCAAACAGAATCCAACAACATATTTAAAAGATCATACATCATGACCAAGTGGGCTTTATCCCAGGAATGCAAGGTTTCTTTAATATATGCAAATCAATCAATGTAATACACCACATTAACAAATTGAAAGATAAAAACTATATGATTATCTCAATAGATGCAGAAAAAGCCTCTGACAATATTCAACATCCATTTATGATAAAAACCCTCCAGAAAGCAGGAATAGAAGGAACATACCTCAACATAATAGAAGCTATATAAGACAAACCCACAGCAAATATCCTCAATGGTGAAAAATTGGAAGCATTTCCCCTAAAGTCAGGAACAAGGCAAGGATGCCCACTCTCACCACTACTATTCAACATAGTTTTGGAAGTTTTGGCCACAGCAATCAGAGCAGAAAAAGAGATAAAAGGAATACAGATAGGAAAAGAAGAAGTAAAACTCTCACTGTTTGCAGATGACATGATCCTCTACATAGAAAACCCTAAAGACTCCACCAGAAAATTACTAGAGCTAATCAATGAATATAGCAAAGTTGCAGGATATAAAATTAACGCACAGAAATCCCTTGCATTCCTATACACCAACGAGAAAACAGAAAGAGAAGTTAAGGAAACAATACCATTCACCATTGCAACAAAAAGAATAAAATACTTAGGACTATATCTACCTAAAGAAACAAAAGACTTATATATAGAAAACTATAAAACACTGATGAAAGAAATCAAAGAGGACACAAACAGACGGAGAAATATATTGTGTTCATGGATTGGAAGAATTAATACAGTGGAAATGAATATACTACCCAAAGCAATCTATAGATTCAATACAATCCCTATCAAGCTACCAATGGTATTTTTCACAGAACTCAGTTCAGTTCAGTCGCTCAGTCGTGTCTGACTCTTTGCGACCCCATGAACGGCAGCACGCCAGGCCTCCCTGTCCATCACCAACTCCCAGAGTCCACCCAAACCCATGTCCATCGAGTCAGTGATGCCATCCAACCATCTCATCCTCTGTCGTCCCCTTCTCCTCCTGCCCCCAATCCTACCCAGCACTGGGGTCTTTTCCAATGAGTCAACCCTTCACATGAGGTGGCCAAAGTATTGGAGTTTCAGCTTCAACATCAGTCCTTCCAATGAACACCCAGGATTGATCTCCTTTAGGATGGATTGATTGGACCTCCTTGCAGTCCAAGGGACTCTCAAGAGTCTTCTCCAACACCACAGTTCAAAAGCATCAATTCTGCGGCGCTCAGCTTTCTTCAGCATCCAACTCTCACATCCATACATGACCACTGGAAAAAGCATAGCCTCGACTAGATGGACTTTTGTTGGCAAAGTAATGTCTCCGCTTTTAAATATGCTATCTAGGTTGGCCGTAACCTTCCTTCCAAGGAGTAAGCGTCTTTTAATTTCATGGCTGCAATCACCATCAGCAGTGATTTTGGAGCCCCCAAAAATAAAGTCTGACACTGTTTCCACTGTTTCCCCTTCTATTTCCCATGAAGTGATGGGACCAGATGCCATTATCTTAGTTTTCTGAACGTTGAGCTAGAATAAATAATTTCACAATTTGTATGGAAAAACAAAAAACCTCGAATAGCCAAAGCAATCTTGAGAAAGAAGAATGGAACTGGAGGAATCAACCTGCCTGACTTCAGGCTCTACTACAAAGCCACAGTCATCAAGACAGTATGGTACTGGCACAAAGATAGAAATATAGATTAATGGAACAAAATAGAAAGCCCAGAGATAAATCCACGCACCTATGGACACCTTATCTTCAACAAAGGAGGCAAGAATATACAATGGAGAAAAGACAATCTCTTTAACAAGGGGTGCTGGGAAAACTGGTCAACCACTTGTAAAAGAATGAAACTAGAACACTTGCTAACACCATACACAAAAATAAACTCAAAATGGATTAAAGATCTAAACGTAAGACCAGAAACTATAAAACTCCTAGAGGAAAACATAGGCAAAACACTCTCCGACATAAACCACAGCAGGATCCTCTATGACCCACCTCCCAGAATATTGGAAATAAAAGCAAAAATAAACAAATGGGACCTAGTTAAAATTAAAAGCTTTTGCACAACAAAGGAAACTATAAGCAAGGTGAAAAGAATGGGAGAAAATAATAGCAAATGAAGCAACGGACAAACAATTAATATCAGACATGTCCACTGAACATTATGAAGATGCCACGTGGTGATGATGACCCAGAAGACCCAGCATCTCATGTGGATAAAGGAGGCATAGTCTCCCTTTCTATTCCTCCTTCAATACTGAGGTGCCTTGCTGACTGTTCTGGATTCATATTTCCAGATTGAGGGGTTCCATCATTTCAGTGTTTTGCAACCCTGGCCACATGTTACAATACTAAGATGTATTTTAAAATACTGATGCCAAGGCACCAGAAATTCTGATGTAATGAATTGGTCTTGGAGTAAGTTTACCCAAGTAATTTTATTATGTACACATATCAAGAAACAGAACCTTTGTGCACTGTTGGGAAGGAGATGATCAGCTTCCTGGGCCAGTGACTAATAAAGTCCTTCTAGCTTTGCCCGTTGTCATCAACCACATACCCAGGGGCTCTTTGACAACATCCAGCTGATCCTTCAATCTCTCAGGCACATATTGTCAAAAACAGACAGTATTACCTCAAGGAAAGGAACCAGCGTGTTTTCTCATACCTGCATCACTCCCTTTGGAAACACAGACATGAGAGATTATAGAACAGGGAATAAGCTAATGAAGAAGACAGGACAGTGTGTGATGGGCTAGCTCTCACTGGACTTCCTGTACTCTGTTAACCGGTGGTGACATTAGCCATATATATGGCTTATGCAGGGATCCCGGGTCACCTGATCTTGACAAGCACCCTTCCTCCTCACGACCTCATCTCCCTCTTTGGCTCAGAAACAGTTCCTTCAAGGCTCAGTGAGGGACATCTTCTATCTCATTCTAGCTCCTAACAAGGTCATAAAATTAAAGAAACAGGTTGTCATCTCTCCATCTGGATCATCCACCTGGTTGAAAAATACTATGCGGGGAGGAGCAGATATGTTTCCTGGGGTGTCCCCTCAGGAGTTTGAGAAACACTGCCTTCCTCAATAACTAGGGGCATGACACAGTCCTGTCGAGGCTATTCCAGGACCGGCAGTCACAAGGTTAATTTTCTGTCACAAAGGCTCATGTCTCCTGAATCATCCAAAAACAACACTGTGGACTAACCCAATGTCCCAAAGTTTCTTGGCACAGCCCAGCAGCCGGATATTTATTCTGGTCTTGGACTTTCAGGGTCAATATATGGAAGTGAGACAAAGCAGCAGACACACAGTTCTGCAGAAAGACCCCAACTTACGTTAACAACTCCAATACACAGAACCACGCTCAGGCGCATCAGACTTGATCACTCAGCTAACACAGGAAGTCACACGTGTGTGCTTGAACTTCACTCCCTATCTCATGACTCATCATCAACACTTACACAAATGTGTGTCACAGGGGAATCTGGGGAGCAACTGAAGCTGTCTACTTCTCCTTTCTCACCTCCTTAGACACTATCCTATCCACCCAGAGACGTAATGCCTTTGCTATGGAGAAGGCAGTGTACTTCCTTCAGGTGTGACCTAGCTCGTCCCACTGCTCTTCTCTCCACCTGGTGGAGAAAAGGGAAGGGAACGTGCCTCCTGGCATAGGAGTGAACCCACACGGTGAAGGCAGGAAGTAGGGCTCAGACATTTTCAGTGATAAGAAAGATTTTTCTCAAGTTCTCATCCCTGCCACTAGATCAACATTGGCCACCATGGAGGAAAGCTAAGAATCCTGTTTCAATACACCTCTCCCTTTCAGCCTTCTCATATCCTTTATTTGCCAGAGGTCATCTCATTTATCCACTTCCAGAAGTTGGCAGTTGCCACCGTGATGACAGGCATGCTGCCCTGTTCTCTCCTTTCATCCTTTTCAAGATTTCCCTGAGATTAAGGATGTTCATCAGACCAGATAGCAATCACTTCCCTATGCCAGAAGGTCACAGCTGGGCCATGCTCAGGATAATTCTAGGAACTGAATGCCGACAATATCCTGAGATAACGTTTATTTTTCCCCAAAGCTTAGGCAAATTGTATAGTTAGGGGACAGACTGCCTGATGCTGAAGCTGAAACTCCAATACTTTGGCCACCTGATGCAAAGAACTGACTCATTGGAAAAGACCCTGATGCTGGGAAAGATTGAAGGCAGGAGGAGAAGGGGATGACAGAGGATTAGACAGTTGGATGGCATCAGCAACTCAATGGACATGAATTTGAGTAAGCTCCGGGGGAGTTGGTGATGGACAACGAAGCCTGGTGTGCTGCAGTCCACGAGGTTGCAAAGAGTCAGACATGACTGAGTGACTGAACTGAACTGAGACTGCCTGTAATTAGGATCTCCTCTCTGTCTCCTATTTTCCACCTTATACAACTGGTCATCTACAATTTATGCCAAGGTCTGGGCTGGGGGAAGATGATGAGAGCTCAGAACCCATTGTGATTCTTCATGGATAGACAACCCGTGCTGAGTGCAATGAGCTGTGTACCTTCCATGATTCAGGTCCCAACATTTTAACAGACACCTATTGTTCTACCAAGTCTCATGATCATATGCATCTGTTGCAAAAAGAATTCTGAGCTCTACTCTACACCAAAAACTGGAGATAGAAAGGAAGACTATAGCACAGAACTTGACCTCAGGGAGCTCAAAGTATTACATGAAGCTCTTAGCTTATATTCTTTTAAGTATGGTTTGAATTATTTTTCATTATGAATACTCATTACTTAATCACATCCATCTCATTAGCCACTTTGCTTTCTATTCATTAATCTTGAAAGTCATTCTTAAAGTTAATTACCTTCATCAACTCAACACTCACTATTTGGATAGAGTAGTCAGTTCAGACTGAAGCAGGGAGATGCAGGATTCCAAGATCAGTTCCCCAGAAAAAAGTGTTTCCATGGATTATATGACATCTTCACATCTTATATGCGAAGACATAAGAAAAGAATTTAAAGTAGGTATATAGAATTTCATGCAAATGGAAATAAAACATTACTTTTATTCTGGAAAAAAAAAACAAAAACAAAATCCAAATCAGAAAAGGAATAAAACCATACTTAACTCCACAGTGAATGAAATTTTCATAATAATAATGATATAGTCACTGAACAATGGTTTAATTAAAATAGCAATAATTTAGGGGAGAATGAGAGGGAGAAGTGGTGTCTAAATGAATTAAATCCACAGTTATCTCAACAGAAAATGAATTAAAAATTTTAAAACTGATAAACCAATTGATAGCAGTATAAGCTTATCATCAGGTTGTGTGGAAATAATTATCGGAAAAGTTAAAAGTGATTTTCTCTGTGAAATAGCACTGGCTATGTGGGAGGGAAAAGTAATGGTGACTTACAGTTTTTCAGTACAGGTCCTTTAGTACTGTTTGATTTTTCAAAACATGCATATGTTTTAGTTTGATTTTAAGACCTACTTTTCCTTCCAGGTGACTATTCTAACTACACTTGACTCTGACATGCTACTGAGACTCAGGATGTTTGAAGCATCAGTAACTGAGTGACCAGTATTGAGTTCTGACAACTTTAGCCAATAATAAGTTCTTGACCACAGAAACCAAGGTCAAGGAAAGAGCAAATAATTATTAATATGTACTTTTCCTGCAAATGACAAAGCATAAAACCATGGTCCACAGAAGAATAATGATATTCAAAGGCTGCCTATGCCTCACTCAATATATCGTAAATTCAGTCTGGGTTACTGTCAAAGACAGAACTGTCAGAGGGTTTGAATGGAAGGTCCATTAACACAGCATGGTAGACTGCGGCCCTCTAAAGATCTCGTGCGGGCCCAAACCAGCCTGTGAACTGGAGGAAATAGAATATAGAGACAACAGTTACAAGCTATTCTAGTAACTAAAGTGAAAACTTTTGAGGGTGTGAATTAATGTGAGCAAGAAAGACATGCAAGAAGGTGGATGGGGATAAAGGAAGGTCTCCAAATGAGTTGATGGCTATGATCCATCTTTCTATCGCTCTTGCTCTATACAAAGAAGAGGCTCTAGTTTTCATACCTGGTGGACTGGAGAAATGATGCTAGCAGCAAGACAAGGAGATTGAGTGGGGCCTGTTTGGGGTACACTGAGTGACAGCATTAATGACACATCCAGATGGAAGTGAATGATAGGCAATGGGAAAGAGGGTCAGGAGCTCAGTGATGAAGTCAGGTCTGGACACTGAGTTACTTCAGCATCAAAGGGATACCTCAGACAGGAGAAAGTATATAGACAGAAAATGTTCATAAATAATCATTTTTTCCTAAACTTTAAATTATTTATTTTGTATTGGGGTTTTAGAAAGGGCAGAAGAACCAGAGATCAAATTGCCAACATCCACTGGATCATCAAAAAAGCAAGAGAATTCCAGAAAAACAGCTACTTCTGCTTCATTGACTATGCTAAAGCCTTTGACTGTGTAGATCAAAACAAACTGTGGAAAATTCTTAAAGAGATGAGAATACCAAGCAACAGTTAGAACTGGACATGGAACAATGGACTGGTTCCAAATTGGGAAAGGAGTACATCAAGGTTGTATATTGTCACCCTGCTTATTTAATTTATATAAAGAGTACATTATGTAAAATGCCGAGCTGGACGAAGCATAAGCTGGAATCAAGGTTGCCAGGAGAAATATCAATAACCTCAGATATGCAGATGACACTACCCTTATGGCAGAAAGCAAAGAGGAACTAAAGAGCCTCTTGATGAAAGTGAAAGAGGAGAGTGAAAAAGTTGGCTTAAAGCTCAACATTCAGAAAACCAAGATCATGACATCTGGTCCCATCGCTTCATGGGAAATAGATGGGTAAACAGTGGAAACAGTGAGAAAATTTATTTTCTTGAGTTCCAAAATCACTGCAGATGGTGACTGTGGCCATGAAATTAAAAGACACTTGCTCCTTGGAAGAAAAGCTATGACAAACCTAGGCAGCATATTAAAAAGCAGTGACATTACTTTGCCAACAAAGGTCCATACAGTCAAAGCCATTATTTTTCCAGTAGTCATGTATGAATGTGAGAGTTGGACTATAAAGAAAGTTGAGCACCAAACAATTGATGCTTTTGAACTGTGGTGTTGGAGAAGACTCTTGAGAGTCCCTTGGACTACAAGGAGATCAAACCAGTCCATCCTAAAGGAAATCAGTCCTGAATATTCATTGGAAGGACTGATGCTGAAGCTGAAACTCCAATACTTTGGCCATCTGATGGAAAGAACTGACTCTTTGGAAAAGACCCTGATGCTGGGAAAGATTGAAGGTGGCAGGAAAAGGGACGACAGAGGATGAGATGGTTGGATGGCATCACCGACTTGATGGACATGAGTTTGAGCAAGCTCTGGGAGTTGGTGATGGACAGGGAGGCCTGGCGTGCTGCAGTCCACAGGGTCCTAAAGAGTCGGACACGACTGAGGGGCTGGACAACAACAATTTAGGCATAGCCGATTAACAACGTTGTGGTAGTTTCAGGTGAACAGTGAAAGGATTCAACCATACATATACATGTATCCATTCTCCCCTAAATGCTCCTTCCATCCAGGCTGGCACATAATATTGAGAAGAGTTAGTGCTATACACTAGGTCCTTGTTGGTTATCCATTTTAAATATAGTAGTATGTACGTGACCTTCCCAAAGCCTCTGACTATCCCTCCCCCCAGCAACCATAAGTTTGTTTTCCAAGTCAGTGCCTCTCTTTCTGTTTTGAAATAAGTTAATTTGTATCATTTCTTTTTAGATTCTACTTATAAGGGATGCCATACCATAGCTCCCCTTTTCTGTCTGACTTACTTCCTTTAGTATGACACTCTCTGGGTCTAACCATGTTGCTACAGATGGCATTATTTCATTCTTTTTAATGGGTGAGCATTATTACATCTTCTTTATCCATTCTTCTGTCGATGGACATTTAGGTTGCTTCCACGTCTTGGCCATTATAAACAGTGCTGCAAAGAACATTGAGGTACATGTACCCCTTCAGACCATGTTGTTCTCTGGATATGTGCCCAGGAATGGGCCTGCAGGGTCATATGGTAGCCCTATTTTTGGTTTAAGGAACCTCCATACTGCACCAATTTACCTTTCCACCAACAGTGTAGGAGGGTTCCTTTCTCTCCACACCCTCTCCAGCATTTATTTGTAGATCTTTTGATGATATCCATTCTGACTGGTGTGAAGTGATATCTCATTGTAGTTTTGATTTGCATTTCTCTAAACCCTAGCAATGTTGAACATCTTTTCACATGCCTATTGGCCATCTGTGTGACTTCTTCGGAGAAATGGGAAAGTCTTTGTTTATTATGTCAGGGAAAAAGAGAAAGTCCTAATAATAAAGTGAGCCTTCTCTTTTTGCCATGGTGTTTGTTATTGTTGTTGGTTGTTGCTGTTTTTATGTGCTGTTGTTGTTGTTCCATTCATTTATTTCAAAGAGAAGGAAAGCTAACAAGTGACCAGTTTTGCTATCTTGAGCTGAAAGGCCATGCTAGCAAAGACCCTAATGGAGTTGTAAAGGATAATAGCCCAAAGGAAGAGAACAATTCTGGGATTAGATTATTTTAGCACTTCCCTGGCACTGCTTCATTTTTAGCCAGTTGAGGTCCCTGTAAATTATCCACGAGCTAAAAGACATAGTGAGCTAGAAGCTGTGATGGGGGGAATGGGGTTTGCCCTGGTTTGCTTGGGAATGAAAGGCTTCCCCAGGACAAAAGACTTTCAGTGCCTGGACTGAGAAAGTTCTGGGGAAAACAGGATGAACATGTCACCCTCAATGGGGGTGAAATAAAGAAATTGGCCATAGCTCTCATACAAACTATTTCTCCAAATTCCCTCAAAATTCATCCAGAGTGGGAAGCAGACATTTATAGGGAAAACGTGGGTAAGTTCTCTCTCTGTGAAACTAAGATGGTCAAAACGTGTGTTCACTGGGAGGTTTGACCAACAAACTTTCACTAATGGAATCACAGCCCCAAAGATCTAATCAGGGAAAGCGTCTGGAGGAGGGGGACAGCAAAAGGACCCAGCCCTATATAAATAAGTATCCATTCTCCCCTAAATTCCCTTCCCGTGCAGGCTGCCACATAACACTGAGCAGAGTTCCCTGTGCTGTACTCTAGGTCCCTGCTGGTTATCCATTTTAAATATAGCACTGTGTACATGTCAATCCCAAACTACCTAACGATCCCTTTCATTGTTAATCAGCTATATTTCAACATAAAATAAAAAGTTAAAAACAATAAAAGAAAGTGTCTGGACTCTAATCCCTACAGATCCTACAAGGCAGAAGACAGGGTTGGGTAAGGACAGGAAGGGGCTTGGGCTGGGGCAGTGCCAGGTTGGCAGATGGCAAGCCGGGAATAATGGTTTCACGCGACTGAAGTGGTTAAAGTGGTAAGGATGCCAAGACAGGTGGATTAAAATGACCTCTGACACAAGGCCATTATTTAGTGCGTAAAACCAGGAAGAACAGCCTGTCTCCTGTCCTGGGACATATTCATGACATGAGACATCCTGAAGATCCTGTTGATTTTTCCTGTAGAGGCAGAATCTGTCTAACAGGGCATGTTGAAAGGTTAAGAGTCCCCTGAAGGGAATTCTAAACCACCGCTTCCTTTCAGAAACCCCTCAGGGCAAAACCAGCTCATCCCCATTAGCTTAGCTGAGCTGCTGGGTTAGACTTTAGTCTAAGGGAGCACAGGTTGGCCACCAAATTAAACTGGAATTTTAAACTGTGAGAGGCAGCACTGTATAATGAGAAGAAGCTGGCTTTTGCAATTAAAGAGACCTAGACATTAATCTGGTCTGGCCACTTCCTACCTGTGTCATCTTAGGTAAACTGACTTGTAACACTGGTTTAAAAATACATGTCTCAGGGTGGGAGGTGGGAGGGAGATTCAAGAAGGAGGGGACATATGTACACCTATGGTTAATTCATGTATTACAGAAATCAAAACAATATTATAAAACAATCATCAATCATTAAAAATAAATAAATATAATATTTTTAAAAATGCATGTCTCATAGGTGGCTTTGTGGAACAAAGACACAACCATATGAAAATATCAAGCTGGTGCTAATATGTAAGGAAGGGAACCTCCCTTCTGCCTCCATAGAGTAGCCCAACTCCCTGAGCGTGTGTGATGGTGGGAGTGCAATTGCAGGGGTGTGGCTGTGTGTGTGTATGTTTTTGATTGTGTGTATGTGTGTGAGACAATGTATTTGTGTGTGGCTGTATCTCTGTGTGCACTTTGCTCCACACACAATACACTCATCAGGAACTACAGGACTCCCATGGCACGTGGAGAGGATCAACACTTTTCTGGAACTGAAAGACAGTGTATTTATATGCATATGTGTATGGTCGTGTATGTGTAACTGTGGGGGATGATTGTGTATGTGTGATTGTGTGGGGCTGTGAGTGTAGAGGTGGCTGTGTATATGTGTGTGTGTGACTTTATGTGTGACTGTGTGCAGATGTGGCTGTGGGGGGGATTGTGTATGTATATGACTCTGTGTGATTATGTGTGTCTGTGTTGACCACATGATTGTGACTGTGTGTGTGTGTGTGTGTGTGTGTGTGTATGTGTGTATCTTCAGAGGATGCTCTGGCTTAGCATCTGAATGGGGAACAGAAACCCATTCCTCCTCCTCGTCATTCCTCAGCAGCCATCTGTCCACTGGTTGCTGCAGCTCTGAGACCAAGGCCAAATAAGCTCAACTTCTCCACCTCCACTCAGACTCCCAGCTCAAAAGCACACTCGTGGCTCCCACCCTGTTGTGAAAAGGGCTGGAACACATTTCTCTCCAACTCCAGAGGGACCAGAAGCTCCTTCCACCTCTGAGACATTCTGCTCCAGAGCCCTCTCTCTGCCATAGTTGGTCTACGGATCAGAAGTAATCCCCCAAACCCCAGAGGCTTGGTTCCCCTTGATGAAAAGGTGCCAGAGGCCCTCCTTCTTCCTCCATGTGCCTCGAGCCCTGTCTCTCAGTCCTCACCTCTGTCCTCCGTGTGCACTTGGCTCCACACACAACACACTCATCAGGAACTACGAGACTCCCACGGTACGTGGAAAAGATCGACACTTTCTGAAACTGCAAGTTCGAAGAAACTCTTTAGAAGGGCAAGCTTGCAGCACGAAGCTACCGAAGGGAAGAAATTCTTGCACCTCCCGAAAGAGCAGTCCAGAACTAGAGAGCTTCACCTGGCTCCCTGGCCTCCTTGTGGCTGGGCGCGTGGGAAGTGGATGAGAGACATGACAAGAAACAGCCTGCCTCACCAGTTTCTGGACGATTAAACCTTTGTTCCAAGGTTGCTGACCTAGGATGCCTGGAAAGAGCCAGATTGTAGAAAGGAAGAGGGGTGGAGGGATGAATGTGAAATAAATACACACCTACCAGAGGTGGAGAGCCAGTCCCTTGAACAGGGTTAAAGGAAGGTTCCATTCTCCCAGACAGGGCTGGCTGGGAGGGGAGGCAGTTTCACAGCTTTCTTGGTTCTTCTGCATTTGCACGTGACAGGCTCTCTTAGGTCTCAGTTTCTTCTCATTGTTCTCCTCCTTGAGCGTGAATAAATGCTAGGGAAGATTGCTTACCAACCCAGAGGGATCTGAAGGGCAGGGTGCACCGAGTTCTCAGCGAACACTCCAGGGAGATGCCAAAAAGCTGCCGAGTTACACTGAAATTGTCAAGATTGTCTTCTGTTTAACAGATTTCTGTTCTCTGCCCTCTGGAAAAACAGGAAGTGAGAGAGAGAAATTCCTCACCCTCTAAGGCTCATATCCTATTGGAGGATAAATTATAAAGAAATACCTCGTAAAATGCTAGAGAATAAGTGTGATGGATAAAAATAAAGCATAGACATGATCACAGGCTGGAAGTGATCATTTAAACCAAGTTATGGATGGAAGAGCTCCCGCAGAGTAAGCCAGCCACTCAAGTAACTAAGGGAAAGGTTGCTGTGCGGGACAGAGGCCGCTAAGCAACAATTTGCTTTGTTGAAAGAAGAGCAGGAAGGCCAAGGCGAATGAAGCAGAATAAGGAAGCAGAAGAGCAGCAGGTGTTGAGATGGGGAGATTCTGTAGTGACCGGATGGCCTAGGCGTCTCTGGCGAGGAGCATGAGGACTCACATTAAATCCTTTCCACTTTTGAATGAGTAACCCAACAGGAACAGCATCTGAATGGAAGCAAGCATTATTCCAAGTAGAGGTCGAGAAGACTTAAAGTCATCCCAAACTGAAATGCGACATTTTTGACAGTTTAAATTGCTTCCTAGTAACTGAAAGAGGGAACAAGTGACATATCCAGACTGTGAGTGGGTTGATACCCTATTTTCATACAACACCAAACATGTTTAGTCACTCAGTTGCGTCGGACTCTTTGTGACCCCATGAACTGCAGCACACCAGGCCTCTCTGTCCTTCACCATCTTCCAGGGTTTGCTCAAACTCATGTCCACTGAGTCAGTGATGCCATCCAACTATCTCATCTTCTGCCATCCCCTTCTCTTCATGCTTTCCATCTTTCCCAGCATCAGGGTCTTTTCCAGTGAGTCGACTCTTCGTATCAGTGGCCAAAGTATTGGAGCTTCAGCTTCGGCATCAGTCCTTCCAATGAATATTCAGGGTTTATTTCCCTTAGGAGTGACTGGTTTGATCTCCTTGCAGTCCAAGGGACTCTCAAGAGTCTTCTCCAACACCACAGTTTGGAAGCATCAATTGTTCAGTGTTCAGCCTTATTTATGGTCCAACTCTCACATCCATATATGACTACTGGAAACACCAGAGCTTTGACTATACCTTTGTCAGCAAAATGATGTCTCTGCTTTTTAACACACTGTCCAGGTTGGTCACAGCTTTTCTTCCAAGGAACAAGCATCTTTTAATTTCATGGCTACAGTAACCATCTGCAGTGATTTTTGGAGCCCAAGAAAAAGTCTGCCACTCTTTCCATCATTTCCCATTTATTTGCCATGAAGTGATGAGACTGCCAAACATGCAGTGTTCTGAAATGTCAATGTCACACTCAGGAAAATATAAATCCTTGAAGCAAAACAGTTCCTGAAGTTAGTCAATATCTGTGCAGATTGAATAAATCTATGTAGGTCAGGTTGTGTTGAGAATCATGGCCTACCCTCCCCTAGGAAATCTACAAGAAGAAATCTTGCAACTTCTAACAAAATATTCATAGAAGCACAAACTTCTAATGACAAACAAGCAACCACTCCTGATTTTGTTACCAAGGGACATCTCTGCATTATTCAGGCACACTGCTCTGCAGTTGGAATCCTGTAACTACTATTAAATACTTGACCACACACTCAAATCTGAGAAAGTCTCCAAAAGACTTTTTGCCTTAATAACCATTCTGGCTCCAGTGTGAGATAATCCTGATATACTTTCTTCATGAAAATTATGACACTGGCATACATTCATGTGATGAAACTATGAGTTTCCATTAAAATAGGGAAAAATAACATTTTTGAGTATTTAATATGAAAAGTAAAGAAATTAGAACAGAATTACACTAGCAGTTAGAGACAGAAGAAAGCTTTAAACTCAAGACTACCTGATTCAAAACCTGTGTTCTTGACCACTCTGCCACTTTGTCTAATTCCAAATGAATAAGAATGTATTAACATAATATATTAATAAAAGATTATATAGATATTCCACAATCAAGTGCTTACAGATGGGCAATAATCTTATGATAATGGCCTCATTCCTATTCATCCCTGAGTAAATACATATAAAAACTACCATGAGATTCAATTGCACACATTCTAGAATAATTAAGGAAAAAAATAGGACAAAATTGTGTTGGTGAGGATGTTGAACAACTGACTTTCATATGCATTGCTGGTATAATGAATACTGAAAAAGTTTTTTGGCAATAGCTAACTTCTATGTCGGAGAAGGCAATGGCAACCCACTGCAGTACTCTTGCCTGGAAAATCCCATGGACGGAGGAGCCTGGTGGGCTGCAGTCCATGGGGTCACTAAGAGTCGGACACGACTGAGCAGCTTCACTTTTACTTTTCACTTTCATGCATTGGAGAAGGAAATGGCAACCCACTCCAGTGTTCTTGCCTGGAGAATCCCAGGGATGGGGAAGCCTGGTGGGCTGCCATCTATGGGGTCGCACAGAGTTGGACATGACTGACGTGACTTAGCAGTAGCAGCATGCTGAGTACATCAGGTGAAATGCCAGGCTGGATGAATCAAAAGCTGGAATCAAGGTTGCCGAGAGAAATATCAACAACCTCAGATATGCAGATGACACCGTTCTAATGCCACAAAGTGAAGAGTAACTAAAGCACCTCCTGATGAGGGAAAAAGAGGAGAGTGAAAAAGCTGACTTAAAATTCAACATTCAAAAAACAAAGATCAAGGCATTGGTCAAATCACTTCATGCAAATAGATGGGGAAAAAGTGGAAACAGTGACAGATTTTATTTTCTTGGGTTGCAGATGGTGCAGATGGTGACTGCATCCATGAAATTAAAAGACATTTGCTCCTTAGAAGAAAAGCTATGACAAACTGAGACAGCACATTAAAAATCAGAGATCTCACTTTGCCAACAAAGGTCCATAAGTCAAAGCCATGGTTTTTCCAGTAGTCAGGTATGGATGTGAGAGCTGGATCACAAAGAAGGCTGAGCACTGAAGAAATGATGCCTTTGAATTGTGGTGCTGGAAAAGAGTCTTGAGAGTCCCTTGAACAGCAGAAGATCAAACCAGTCAATCCTAAAGAAAATCCAAACCTGAATATTCATTGGAAGGACTGGTGCTGAAGCTGAAGCTCTAATACTTTGGCCACCCATTGTGAAGAGCCGATTCATTGGAAAAGACCCTGATGCTAGGAAAGATTGAGGGCAGGAGGAGAAGGGGGTGACAGAGGATGAGATGGTTGGATGGCATCACCAACTCAGTGGACATGAGTTTGAACAAGCTCCTGGAAATGGTGAAGGACAGGGAAGCCTGGCGTGCTGCAGTTCATGGTGTCGCAAAGAGTTGGACATGACTTAGCGACTGACCAACAACAAGCTGAACATCTGGATACCCTCTGAATCCAGATTCTTCAAGACTAGTCTATTCCATTCCCAAATACAATCAATGATGCAGTTTAACACTTGTTTCGAAAACCTGAATTTTTTAAGTTTGATTGATATTTTGGGAAATAATTTGAGCCCATAATGATAATTTCACATTTCCTTATAGACAGTTTCATCAGCAGGAAACACAAGGTGAAGTAGAAACTGTACCCAGCTGAGCCAGTCCACACAGGAAAACACAAAACACACTCACATGCCTCAAAGACCTACTAGTTTTCCAGCTCACGGGTTGTGTTATCTTACAAGGTTGTATTTCACTATCCCTTTGTATTTGAAAAATTTCCTATATAAACACTCAACATCCCAAACATATCTAAATAGCCTGGCTCAAAATACCAAGCAATGCAAACTAAAAAAAAAAAGCCAGTACTATTTACATCCGAGAACTTTAAAAAGAAATTACCAAGTTCTGCAGAAGTGGCCCCTTTTAGTGCCATTAGCTGATAGCTTGATGACAAGTATCACTACAATTTTCAAAATATTCAGTTTCAGGTGAAACCATGAATACATATGAGAAAGCCACAAAAGAATTTCCAGCATTGATACTAAAGTTAATTGAAGAAGGAGGCTACAAATTGGATCAAAAATTACAATTTTGAAAGTCTGAAAACAATAAATGCTGGAGAGAGTGTGGAGAAAATGGAATCCTCTTACACTGTTGGTGGGAATGCAAACTAGTACAGCCAATATGGAGAACAGTGTGGAGATTCCTTAAAAAACTGGAAATAGAACTGCCATATGACCCAGCAGTCCCACTGCTGAGCATACACACCGAGGAAACCAGAATTGAAAGAGACACATGTACCCCAATGTTTACTGAAGCACTGTTTACAATAGCTAGGACATGGACGTGACCTAGATGTCCATGGGCAGATGAATGGATAAGAAATCTGTGGTACATATGCACAATGGAATATTACTCGTCTATAAAAAAGAACGCATTTGAATCAGTTCTAATGAGGTGGATGAAACTGGAGCCTATTATATACAGAGTGAAGTAAGTCAGAAAGAGAAACACCAATACAGTATATTAACACATATATATGAAATTTAGAAAGATGGTGATGATGACCCTATATGCAAGACAGCAAAAGAGACACAGATGTAAAGAACAGAGTTTTCTGGACTATGTGAGAGAAGGCGAGGGTGGGATGATTTGAGAGAACAGCATTGAAATGTGTATATTACCATATGTAAGATAGATGACCAGTACAAGTTCGATGCATGAAGCAGGGCACTCAAAGCCGGTACTTGGGGACAACCCAGAGGGATGGGGTGGGGAGGGAGGTGGGAAGGGGTTCAGGATGGGGGGACACATGTACATCCATGGCTGATTCATGCTGATGTATGGCAAAAACCAGTAATTAGCCTCCAATTAAAATAAATAAATTTCTTAAAAAATTACAGTTTTGATGAAACAGGCATCCATTACAAATTTTAAAAGATCGATAGTCCAAAGAGGAAAAAAATATGCTCAAAGATTTAAAGGTTATAAAAGTTCAGCAGCCTACACCAAAGCAAGGACAATGAGTCACACCTACTTACCTACAACCAGTATCACAACTTTCTGTCTGATTTCAGATAACCCTCCTCCCATCCTTTCACAATGACTCACAATCTGCCACCCTGTGACACCTACTTCCACAAGCAAACACTGTGTCTTTTTTAAGGCAAAGTGTTACATTTATTATAGTAACCATCTGACATGTGTAATATTATACTACTCTTTTACTAGGTTCCTCTATGTATTACCAACAATGTTTTTGAGTGTTATGAGAAAAACGGGAGTAAGGGCATAAGTCTTCTGGGTTTTGTTGTGACATTTTGCATAGTGTAGCAATTTTTAGGAGTACACATGTCACATTATAATATATCTAACTAAATATATTCAAGATATATGAGTGGATTTATGGCAGTGGGTGGGGTCTAGGGCCGGGCTCTGAGCTGGACATGGGCAGGGCTGCAGGAAGCTTGTAGCTGTTGCAGCTAGGTCCTGATTTGTCCTAAAAGCATGTTTGAAAAAAAATAATAATTTTCTTCAAAATATCAAAAATGGAAAAAAACTCAATTGCACACCAGTCATAGAATGAAACAACCAATAGTGGTACAATTATATAATATTAAAGAACAATGGAAAATATTTAATTACTGCTAAGTGTAAACATCTACAGAAACTATGCTGAAAGAAAGAATCCAGATGCCAACAACTGTAGATAGATCGATAGACAGACAAACTCTATAAGATGCTCAGGGAAAGAAAAAAAGTAGTGTTGTGTGATAGAAATAGGAATTTTCATATAACATTGGGGATATTGAGTTGAAGGGGGCATAAATGAGGTTCCCAGTGTACAAAAAAATAATCGGTATCTTAATTCAGATGGTGGTTTCAGAGGGGGGTGTGTGTGTTAGTTGCTCAATCATTTCTGACTCTTTGCGACCCCACGGACTGTAGCCCACCAGGCTTCTCTGTCCATGGGCTTCTCCAGGCAAGAATACTGGAGTGGATTGCCATTCCCTTCTCCAGAGGCCCTTTCTGACCCAGGGATCGAACCCTGGTCTCCTGCACTGCAGGTAGATTATTTATCATTTGAGCTATAGGCAAGTCCCTTCAGAGAGATATTCCTGTGTAAAAGTTCATCAAGATCTACTTGTTACCTGGGCATTTTATGTGTGTTATACCTCAATAAAAATGTTTATAGGAAAATTTTGCTTAAAAATATGTAGAGAGAATTAAAATACACTGCAACAATGGCATACAAAGTTGGGAGTACAGGTAAAATGATCTAAGGCTTTATATTGTTCAAAGAAAGCTGATGTAACTAATATTAGGCTCTGCCATGTTACATATGCATGATAAAATTTCTAATATAATCATATAATATAGTAGCATATAAAACATATAAGCTAATATAAAAGAGAAACTTAATAATGAGAAGTATTATCAATTAAAAAGAAAGCAATAAAAGAATAGAGAAAGGAACATAGAGGAGATAGGAAAAATGTCGTTGTTCAGTCGCTCAGTCATGTCCAACTCTTTGCAATCCCATGAACTGCAGTACACCAGGCCTCCCTATTCCTCATCATCTCCCAAAGTTTGCCCAAGTTCATGTCCATTGCATTGATGATGCCATCCAGCCATCTCATCCTCTGATGCCCTCTTCTCCTTCTGCCCTCAATCTTTCCCAGCATCAGGACTTTTCCAATGAGTTGGCTGTTCACATCGGATGACCAAAATACTGGAACTTCAGATTCAGTGTCAGTCCTTCCACATATTCAGGGTTGATCTCACCTAAGACTGACTGGTTTGATATCCTTACTGTCCAAGGGACTCTCAGGAGTCTTCTCCAGCACTACATTTTAAAAGCACTAATTCTCTGGTGTTCTGCTTCTTCACAGTCCAGCTGTCACAACCACACATGACCACTGGGAAGACCACAGCCTTGACTATACAAATTATATGTTATAGTGAAACCCAAATATATCATAAATTAAATGTCTAGATTAGAAGACATATTTTCAGACTGTATAAGCATCCCCAAATTAATTACACATTGCATATTAAAAGCTTATATATAAGAATAAGAGAATACTGAAAATAAAAGCATATAAGAGGACTTAACAGACAATAACTAACCAAATATAGCTTGTATCACTATGTTAACATGAGACAGGATAGAACTTACAGCCAAAAAAATTGTTAGAGTAAAAAACACCAAAGTTTTATTAATTAAATTTAGTTCAACGGGAAAATATAACTAAATTGAATGCTATACCTAATAACACAGACTCAAAATACCTAAAGCAAACTTTTACATAATAAAAAAAAATAAGAGAAATTAAAATCTTTGTAAAAGTATTCTAACACACCACTCTCAACAATTTATAGGAAAATTAATAGAAATTTAGGAAGTAAATAGACTATTTGATGACAATTTTCTAAAACTTGATGTATTAGATATATGAAAAAATTATATTCAAAAATATACACTATTCAAGCATATATATAACATGGTATAAACTTAGAAAATTTTTCAGTATGGATAAAATGATGGAAATTATGCAGCATATATTAGTTTCCCAACACTGCTGTAACTAGTTACCATAAATTTAGTGGATTAAAACAACACAAATTTTTTATCTTACAGGTCTGGAGCTCAGAAGTCCTAAATTAAGGTGTCAGCATGCCTTGAGGCTCTAGGGGAGAATCTTTTTCCTTTTCCAGTTACTAGAAGCAGCCTAACACCTTTGGTTTATGGCCCCTTCCATATATCATGTTAACCTCTGCTTCTGTCTATCTCCTCTCTCTCTAACACTTCTGCCTTGTTCTTTCCCTTATAAGACCTTTTGTGATTACAAGGGGCCCCTCAAGGTCACCCAGGATAATCTCCCCTTCTCAAGGCATGTAATTTAATGATATCTAGAAAGTCTTTTCTGCCAGATAAGGTAACATACAGGTTCCAGAGACTAGAATATGGACAACTGAGGGTGCCATTAATGTTTCTACCACTAACAGTATATGCTTCAAATTTAATATAAATCTGTATGCAGATCAAGAAGCAACAGTTAGAACTGTACATGGAACAACAGACTGGTTCCAAATCGGGAAAGGAGTATAGCAAGGCTGTATATTGTCACCCTGCTTATTTAACTTATATGCAGAGTAAATCATACGAAATGCCAGGCTGAATGAAGCACAAGCTGGAATCGTGACTGCTGGGATAAATATCAATAATCTCAAATATGCAGATGACACCACCCCTATGGCAGAAAGCAAAGAAGAACCAAAGAGCCTCTTGATGAAAGTGAAAGAGGAGAGTGAAAAAGTTGGCTTAAAACTCAACATTCAGAAAACTAAGATAATGGCATCCAGTTCCATCACTTCATGGCAAATAGACGGGGAAACAATGGAAACGGTGACAGAATTTATTTTCTTGGGCTCCAAAATCACTGCAGATGGTGACTGCAGCCATGAAATTAAAAGGCACTTGCTTCTTGGAAGAAAAGCTATGACCAACCTAGACAGCATATTAAAAAGCAGAGCATTACTTTGCCAACAAAGGTCCATCTAATCAAAGCTATGGTTTTTCCAGTAGCCATGTATGGATGTGAGAGTTGGATTATAAAGAAAGCTGAGCACAGAAGAATTGATGCTTTTGAACTGTGATGTTGGAGAAGACTCTTGAGAGTCCCTTGGATGCAAGGAGATCAAACCAGTCCATCCTAAAGGAGATCAGTCCTGAACATTCATTAGAAGGACTGATGCTGAAGCTGAAGCTCCAATACTTTGGCCACCTGATGCGAAGAACTGACTCCTTGGGAAAGACCCTGATGCTGAAGAAGATTGAAGGCAGGAGGAGAAGGGGACAGCAGAGGATGAGATGGTTGGATGGCATTACCAACTTGATGGACATGAGTTTGAGTGAGCTCCGGGAGTTGGTAATGGACAGGGAAGCCTGGCGTGCTGCAGTACATGGGGTCGCAAAGAGTCAGACACGACTGAGCAACTGAACTGAACTGATACATATGTCTAAACTCATAAAATTTCATAATTGAATATGTGAAGTAATTTTTGTATATCAACTATTTTGACTCACATTGCAACACTTCAAAACTCAACTTGGATACAACTCCTCTGGAAATTCATTACATCATCAGTATGAGTTAAATGTTCTTTGTGGAAGTTCCATAATGGAAGATAGTCATTTTGAGTACCAATTCTAGATTTGCTTCTATCTGGATTTGAATATCACCTTTTTTTAAAACTTCTTATCTTTTCTTGAAGTATAGCTGATTTACAACATTTCAGATAAAAATTTAAAATGAAAATATGATATTCAAAACTAGTGCCTCAGACAGTAAAGAATCTGCCTGCCTGCATTGCAGGAGATCCAGGCTAGATCCCTGGGTCAGGAAGATTCCCCTGGAGAAGGGAATGCCTACCCACTCCAATATTCTTGCCTGGGAAAACTCATGGACAGAAGAGCCTGGCAAGCTACAGTCCATGGAGTTGCAAAGAGTGAGACAAGACTGACCAACTAACACTTTCACTTTCATATATACATATATTCTTTTTCAGATTTCTTTCCATTATAGGTTATTACAAGATAGTGAATATAATTTCCTGTGCTATACAGTAGGTTCTTATTGGTTATCAATTTCATATATAGCAGCATGTATCTTTTAATCCCAAATTCCTAATTTATCCCTCCACCACCTTTCCCCTTTGGTAACCATAAGTATCTATGTCACTGTGTCTATTTCTGTTTTGTTAATAAGTTTATTTGTATCATTTTTTAGATTCCACATCAAAGTGATATCATATGTGCTTATTGCTTTTTTATTCATTGGCTGTATGACTTGAATAAGCTATTAAACCCCTCTTGAGTTTCCTTTCCTCAACTGTAATGTTGCTACATTTAGAGACAATAAATGTGCTTAAGGACTTAAGTTGACAACTTATGTTTGAAACCCAACTCTGTACTTTGCAACCTTGGGCCAATTGCCTTATCTCTCTGGGCCTCAAATTCCTCATCCATAAAATGGGATAATACTTAAATTACATGATTTTTAAGGAATAGGTAAATTAATATGTTAAGCACTTAGAACAGAGTCTGACTTACAGCAAGAGCTCTGTAAATATTTGTTCTTAGTGTTGGTTTTGGTATTTGTAGAAGCTATACATGGTAAATCTGGGGTGTGTGATTCTCATGAGAAAAGGAGACAAAAGAAAGTGGGCTCTACTTCTGAGGTTTTTCACAGTGGGAGGGACGGTCATATGTTAAAAGTTCAGTTCAGTTCAGTCGCTCAATCGTGTCTGACTCTTTGCGACCCCATGGACTGCAGCACGCCAGGCCTCCCTGTCCATCACCAACTCTCGGAGTTTACCCAAACTCATGTCCATTGAGTCGGTGATGCCATCCAACCATCTCATCCTCTGTTGTCCCCTTCTCCTCCTGCCTTCAATCTTGCCTATGTTAGAAGTACTCAGTGTATAAAAAAAGTGATAAAAATGGAGAAACATCATGATGTGGGCACACTACATGGTAAGAGAGACAAGAAGAAGTCTCTAGCAGCTACCATTAAGAGAGAAATGTTGGAATCAGGGCAGACATTAAGAGAAGTGTCAGTGGAATATAAGATGTAAAACTTCTCCATCTCTCCTAAAAGAATAAAGATCTATGACATTATTCCAACCTTTCAATCAAATTCATATTTTACTATTGTAGGTATGTTTGTTTGGATGCTTTTAAAAATACATGGACAGAGAGAAACAGGTCCCAAACCTGCCAGTTTCATTTAGTTTTTTTTTTTAAGACTTTTTGGGCCATTTTTAAAATCTTAATTGAATTTGTTACACCATTGCTTTTGTTTTATGTTTCGGTTTTTTGGGTTTCAGGCATGTAGGATCTTAGCTCCCCAACCAGGGATCAAACTTGTGCCCCATGCATCGGAAGGGGAAGTCTGAACCGCTGGACCACCAGGGAAGTCCCTGCCATTTACGTTAACCTGGCAAAATCCTTAGTAATCCTCAATAAACAGAAACTATTATTACAATGCTGATCATGACCTATTGAATTTGTTCTGTGACTCTTCTCCCCCACTGTCCTCTGTCATATTCATTTCCAAATGCCCATCAACTAAGCCTCTTTGTAATGATAGGTGCTTAACCAATATTTGTAGACTGGATTAACTGAAGGGATTGGGAGGTTGATGGATGGAGAGATGAACAGACAGAAGAAAGGATGAATGCAGACATTGTTCGCATCAGCTTTATGGAGAAACACGCTAGAATGGTCAGTCTTATACAAGGCAAAACACATGCTTAGAGTGGGTCTTGTATCTCCCCACTCTGGAACCCTCCCTTTGGGTAGCCTCAGGGGGGCCTCGTACTCACCAGGAGACAGTGGAATCACTAAAAACTCAGGGTCTAGAACCAGATGGCCTGTGTTCAAATTCTGACTCCATCCAGAGATATATTCACAGTAGAGTTAGTGACGGGAAGATTCAGGGCCCCTCATTTACAGACTCTTCCAAGGTCCTGTACCTGTATTTCACATTTGTAAATGTGTATTCTATTTGTGAAAGAGGTTCCCAATCCTATAAAACAAAACTTTCAGATTCCGCAAAACCTGGATCTAAAGTTGGCTCCTCCAGTTACCGGCTATGTGACCTGGGCTCCGTGTATTTATCCGCTACGTGCCTCCATTTCCCCATTTGTTAAATGGATTAAAACTGGAAACCTATTTTGTGGGGTATTTTGAAGATTAAGTGAGTTAATATATGTGAAATACTTAGCACAATGTCATGCACATACTATGTGCTCGATGTGTGTTGGCTTCTGTAACTCCCTTTTCTGGTCATCCCTTAACTTCCTGCCTGTCAGGTCCAGGGTAACCTTTCTCTTTGCATATTTAGCCTGTGGCAAGCTCCTCCCTAGTCCTTAATCCCTTCCCCTGCACCTGAGCGCATTCTCTGCTGTGAGCCTCCTGGGTGGTTTACAATCTGATTTTATAAACCTCTCTTTAATTTCTTAAACCTCCTATACTTGTTCGTTACTTAAAGCACATGACAAATCGGTATTTTTTTTCCCTTTAGGAGCCATCTGCTTAATGGGTTTTCTGAACAATAACACAGGGAAGACGATAGCATTATCCTGAAAACTTTTGTTATAAACAGCATTTTGAAAACACTCATACATACAGAACTGTGGCCACTAATTAGATTCTATCTTGCCCCTGAAATACTGATCTTTTCAGATATATTCAGCCCCATGAATACTGATACCTCTATGTCAACTGTGGAACAGGCTTAGGACACATGGATTTTTGCCTGATGTATTTGTCTAGTGGGTTTCTCAGGTGGCGCTAGTGGTAAAGAACCTGCCTGCCAATGCAAAAGACATAAGAGATGCAGGTTCGATCCCTGGGTCAGGAAGATCCCCTGGAGGAGAGCATGGCAACCCACTCCAGTATTCTTGCCTGAAGAATCCCATGGACAGAGGAGCCTAGCAGGCTACAGTCCAGGGGATCACAAAGAGTCAGACTTGACTGAAACCACTTAGCATGCACATAGGCATTTGCCTAGTTCCTGGTTTTAAGCTAAACCCAGTGAAAATGTATAAGAAAACATGCTTCTGCCAGGTTTGCCTGATACTCCTCATCTCCATCCAAATCTTATATGCAGTTTGATGAACAGTTAAGGGAACAATGTTGTGGTGACTGATTGGCTTAATGGCTCTCAAACCACATCGCTTTCTAGAACAAATAGTCGTTGCTGTTTAAGTCAGGATTATTGAACCAATGTCTGCAAATGTTCAAGTCAGGTTAACATACCCAGGAGTCCTATAACCAATATACATGATGGAGTGAAAGACAAATGATTGTCATTCATACTGGTCCTTAAGTCATCCTCACCATGTTTCATTATTCCATGGCCATCATTTTCCATGGTATCTTGACAAATATGTGACCATTGCTTTCTCTTCTTTTTTTTTTTTTGGCCTCACCATGTGGCATGCGAATCTTAGTTCCCCAAAGAGGAGTTGAACCCGCATCCCCTGCATTGGAAGTGTGGATTCTTTTTTCATTGTTTATCAATCCTGAATATTTATTGGAGGGACTGCAGCTGAGGCTGAATCTCCACTACTCTGGCCACCTGATGCAAAGAGCCAACTCATTGGAAAAGGTCCTGATGCTGGGGCACATTGAAGGCAGGAAGAGAAGGGGATGACAGAGGATGAGATGGTTAGATGGCATCACCAACTCAATGGACATGAGTTTGAGCAGACTGCGGGAGTTGATGATGAACAGGGAAGTCTGGAGTAGTCAACGGAGTTGCTCGCAAAGAGTCAGACATGACTGAGTGACTGAACAAAAATGAATTAATTAATTTGACTGCACTGAGTTTTAGTTGAAGCACATGGGATCTTTGATCTTTGCTGAGGCATGCAGGGTCTTTAGTTGGGGCATGTGAACTTTAGTTGGGGCACTATGCTTAGTTCTGGCATGTGGGATCTAGTTCCTTGATGAGGGATAGAACCCGGGTCCCCTGAAATGGGAGTGTGAAGTCTTAGCCCCTGGACCACAAGGGAACTCCCATGTGACCATCACTTTAAAAATAATAATAATTTTATACTAAAATAGAGGTAAATATCATTATTCAGTACCTTCCAAAATTATGTTCAATAGGCAATAATCTGTCTTACATCCCAGGACTTCACCACATGATAAAGTTACACTGAAACATCCTGAAGCCCAGTGAAATGGCACTGAGAATTCAGCACAATCCATCTAAGTGGTATATCTTCACTTCTCATCTGCCCTTCCCAGGTGAAATGCCACTATACTCTGAGTTCAGAATGCAATTTTACCCCACAGTTTCAAACATACTTTTAACCAATATGAATCCCAACACTTTCAACCTGTACTATCCCTTTCCAAACACAGTCTGTATTAGGATTCTCAAAAGAGAAACAGAACCAGTAGCGTGTGTGTTGGGGAGGGTGTGCTGGTTGTTGGGGTGTGTGTGTGGGGGGGTGTGGATGTTGGGGTGTGTGTGGGGAGGTGTGTGTTGGGGTGTGTAGGGGTGTGTGGGTACTGGGGTGTGTCTGGGGTCTCTGTGGGTGTGTGTGTGGGGTATGGGTGTGTGTGGGTGTGGGTGTTGAGGGAGTGGGTGTTAAGGTTTGTGGGGGGGGTGTGGGGGTGTGTGTGTGGGATGTGGGTATGTGTGGAGAGTGTGGGTGTTGGGGTGTGTGTGTGTGTGTATGTCTGAGAGAGACAGAGCAAGTTTTTTTTTTTTTTAAGGATCTGATTCATATAATTGCAGAGACCGGTCAGTTTGAAATCTACGTGGCAGGTCAGCACACTGAAGATCCAGGAAAGAGCTGATGTTGAAGATCAGGTCTGAAAGCATTCTGGAGGTAAAATCTCCTCTTCCTTGGGGAGGCCTTAGTCCTTTCTCTTAAGGCTTCCATATGATTGGATGAGATCTGCCCACATTATGGAGGGTAATTAGCTTTACTCAATGTCTATTGATTTAAAAATAGCTTCACAGTAAGTCAGAGAAAGAGAAATATGGTATGATATTCCTTATACACAGAATCTAAAAAGAAATGATACAAATGAACTTACAGAACAGAAACAGACTCACATATTTAGAGAAGGAACTTATGGTTATGGGAGGAAGAGGGAAGAGATAGGGAGTATGGGATCAACATACACACACTGTTACATTTTAAATGGGTAACCAACAAGGACCTACTGTACAGCACAGGGAACTCTGCTCAATGTTATGTGGTAGCCTGCATGGAGGGAAATTTAGGGGAGAATGGATACATGTATATGTTGTTGCTTTGCTGTGCACCTGAAATTATCTGTACACTTAATCAGCTATACTCCAGTATAAAATTAAAAGTTTAAATAAAAATAAATAAAAATTAAATTTAGAAAATAAATAAAGCTTCAGAGTGACATTGAGACTTGTACTTAACCCAAAACTAGATACCTTGGTCTAGCCAAATTGACATACAAAATAAACCATCAAATTAGCCATGACCAGCACAATACATAAGATACATCATGTGCACTGAAGGTTCTAAATATTGTAGTTTCCTATGGCAACCAACTCCAGTATTCTTGCCGGGAAAATTCCATGGACAGAGGAGCCCGGTGGGCTACTAAAGTCCCTGGGGCCCCAAAGAGTCAGACATGACTGAGTACACACGCACACATTCACGCTGGCCAATGGGAGAACGTAGAGTCAATAGATTCTCTTAACTCATCAGCTATCCCTTTTGGAGAACTGCTTTGTTGGGAATACACTAGAGGTAGGTCCTCAAGGATGCGACTATGCCTTCAAAGGGAGTTAAACCTCAGCAAGGAGTTCTTCCTGGATTTCCGGTGGAAGAGAATGGACACTTTCTAGATTCTTTTGCCCCGATTCTCCTTTGATCTCAGCTAGCAGATCCCTCTGATGCAATTTATAGGAGCAAGTAAGAGAAGGAGCAGGTGCAAAGAAAATTACATTGTTGAAGAATGTTGAAAGAATGCAGGTGCACAGAAAATTACAATGTTGAAGAAGGAGGGTTACCACGACCAGGGCGAGGTGGAATGAAAGCATTGTTCTTGAGTACACAGAATGGAAACAAAGAAGAAAGCATGTGACCACAATAAAAGCAGGAGTTATAAGTGAGGAATGACATGAGTAATGTCAAGTTCAGAGGAATGAGTAGGGAAATGCAAGAGTACAATAAGCAGGCAGAGCAATCCACAAAGATATATTCAGAAACAGAGGCATACACCTAGACTTTAAATCTGAATTCTGGCTCTAGAGATACACATAGGTAACTCTCAGAACCCTGATTCTCATGTTCATGCCTTGTGATTGGCTTTCATGGGAAAGTCTTCCCATACTGCCATCTGTCATGCAAAGGATAGGAACAAATTCCACAATGTCATAACATCATAGGTAAAGGAATAGATTTAACTGAATAAAGAAAACTATCACAATGCCAGTGCCAGCAAGAGCCAGTTTCCCTCTCATCCCAGGGAGAAGATCTCTCATTCTGGCCAGAGCAACCTCTGGACACCGTTTGGGTTCTGTTCTAATGGAGATGATCCTTCCCATTGGGGGTCTTCCTGTGTGCCTTGTGCTGTAACACAGCAGTAAGAAAGTGGCCACCTCAATAGTGAAATAAGCAGATTCTTCAGTGCAAAGATGTCTGATTTAGGGATGCCAGCTATGTACAGAAATTGTCTAGAGTTAAAATACTGCCTGCACTGGGGATTCTGGGGCAGCTGGGGATCTTGGGCATCTGTAGGGTGTATCATTAACCCTGAAGTTAAGAAAGACTCTACAATCACAAACATCTTCAGGTCACCCACTGTTGTGACCTCAATTTTCCATCATCCAGAGCAGCCCATCTCTAGTTCCCCCCACCATATGATTTTTGCTGGCCCTTGGCGAGACCTTGATCACCTTAGTTCTGAAGAAAGGATTCAAACATGTCCTATTGAACTTAATAAGGGGATCAAGTAAATGTGCCCCAGACTGAGATCTGAATTCTGCTCCCACAGCTGGGTTCTCTGGCTCCAGACACTATTGGAGCAGTGACTAAAGCTAAGGCCATGTAGAGGAGGACAGACAGGCATGGAAGGATGAGGAGAAAGAAATCGTTTCTGTCAACTAGGGAAAGTTTGGTATATCTTTTGAGCTCCTGGCCATTCTGAGAAACTCTGATAGTGAGAAAACGAGGAAGGGTAATCTAATTCCTCTCCCAGACTCTTAACACTCAAGCTGAATGCTGACTTTTTCCATAGAAAAACAAACTTTAGTTCAACAAGGAAAGATCATGAGTGGGGAGGATAAATGTATGATTGACAACATGAATCTGCTTGGCAGCTCTCCACTTCCTTAATCTGCGTATAAAGACTGTGCTGAGCGCCTGGGATCCTACTTCTCTAGGACTTCACATTCTGTCTCTTTCAGCATGTACTCTCTCCATCTCCTGCTCAGGGCCAGCCCTGCTGCCCTGCTTCTGATTCTTTGCCTGCAGCTGGGGACCACCAAAGCTCAGGAAGACACGTGAGCCAAGACTTTCTCCTCCTCATTAAAAACAAACAAAAAAAATTGGGTGGGGAGGGGGCTCCTCCACTCCTACTCTATAAATCTGCATATCCATTCCTGAAAACTTTTTCAACTTCCTAGAACTCTAGTCCCAGGAACTCTCATGAACCCCATGCCTAGCTCCATTTTTCCCCTCTTAGAGAGTGTCATCAATTTCCCTCAAATTTCCACTGGGTGCTTCTAGGTTGCCCTTGGAAATAAGGCTCCCAGTGTTCAAATAGGCTGTAAGTAACTGTTGTTGTTGTTGTTTAGTTGCTAGGCTGTGTATGTCTCTTTTGCGACCCCATAGACTGTAGCCCACCAGCCTCCTCTGTCCATGGGATTTCCCAGGCAAGAATACAGAAGTGGATTGCCACTTCCTTCTCCAGGGGATCTTCCTTACCCAGGCACTGAACCTGAGTCTCCTGCATGGAAGGTGGATTCTTTACCTCAGAGCCAAAGCTCTGATTCACATCCTGTCCATAGTCAATACCTTTGTTAGAATTCTGTTCAGAAAACCCCACCTTCTCATACCTTCCCTCCTAGAAGAGAAGATGAAGCAGGTCAGAGAGTTCCAACAATAGCTTTAGGAAGCTTTGGGCAGGACTCAGGAAAGGATTAGAGGGTGTGGCCACAGATCCTTGGCCCTGTGGTATGAGACTGCGCTGACCCAGCAACTTAGACATTCTCCCAATTCTCAAGACCAAAGATGAAGACAAGGACCACTTGCCCCCACAAACACTGAGACCAGGATGCGCAGGTTTAGAAACTAGTTCACTGAGAGTCCACGTTTGACAGAAGCAAGAAACTGGGCAAGCAGAATGGAGTAAGTAGGAAATGGAGCTAGGGTCTGGGGAGGAACAGAATCACTCAGCAAATCTTGGAAGTTTTCTCTATAGGAAAAGAGTTTGGAATGCTGGGTTTCTGGATTATGATTCTGGTGGTGATCTCTGTAGTGTGACCAGATATCCTATCCTGGAAAAAACCACTCAGGATTTTGAGAAGCTGGTATAATGTGGAGGCACCAAGAAACAGTGAGTGAGGACAAGTTCAGATATAGATACCACTCTATTCAGCCCTGAGTCATGGCAAGTTGTTGAAATAAGCTGTGCTAATTAAGGTGACCACTCAGCCCAGTTTGCTCAGGAATTTCTTGGTTTTAGCACTAGAAAGCCCCTCATCCCAGGCAGTTCCTTGCTTTGGGGCAAACTAGGATGACCCGTGGAAGGAAAGAAGATGCTCAGCTTTAAAATAAAGAATTCAAGTTGCTTTCGTAAGCACACCTAATCTGTACAAAACAACCCCAAATCAAAAGTTCTCAGGAGACTCAGTTGCTGAGTGATTGATCCTGCTCTCATCATCTCCTTCCTCTGCACCTTCTCTGTTCCCTTGGTCCTGCTGATCGCAAGCCCCATCTCTCGTGGATTGATTTCTGATCTCCGACCTGCTTCTCTCTTCCCAGAACCAGTCAACAGTTGATAACATTGGACCTGCAGATGCTGCAAATAGCAGAGGAAAGTCAAGAGGGCACTGTGGTGCTTAAAGTTTCAACAGGACTGAGGGAATGCATGGTGGTAAGTAGAGGCCCACCTTCGGAAAATTTGATTCCTAATTACGAATACGGTTAAATCAAGCTCTGACTTCAATATTGCATAATGTAATTAACAACATAATGAACCCCCACCCTCCTGCTCCCAATGCTCATATAGATACTTGAGCCTCAGAATAATCATGGGGGCTCAGGGCAGATGACTACTGTCATTTTACAGATGAAGGGACACCCCCCCAATCCAGACAAGTGTGGGAGGGAGGAGAGAGAAGGCATGACTAGTGGGAGAAGCACAGCTAAAAGGGAAGAGAGAAAAACGTGTGAGAGGTGGAGGAGGATGGGTGCGAGTCCCTCCCCAGGTCCTGGGTATGACTGTTTGAGGTGAAGGACAGGAGAGCAGAGAGCCTCAGAAGGAAACCCCACAACCCCATCTGGGAGGCTGAGGCAAGTGAGGAAACGAGATGCGGTGCCAACAACGGGCAGGTTATGAACCCTCCTCCTCAGGAAGCCCCGAGCAGAGTCTGCTTTCTTCTCACTCTTCTGCTCTTTGGCTTTGTCTGATCTTTTGTCAGAAGTTGACCGTTGTTCCCACCTCTCCTCTCCGATAAGGAAAGCACACCCTTCTCCTCCCTTTCTCCCAGTTCAGCAGTGGTGAGAGGGAGGATCTAGACCAGAGGATCTCCAAGGATAACGTGCATTAGGCCCCCTCTTGTCTGACTGCTCTGGGTCCCGTGGAAAGGACCTGTGCAGGTTGAACCCACAGAACTTCCCCTCCCACCCCAGGAAGAGTGTGTCCTTCTCCACCTCACTGACAGTCTCCTCCGGTGTTGCCACGAAAGCATCCTCCCTTGCTAGGGGCTTCCTCAATGTTCAGCAGGTAAAGTATCCACCTGTAATGCAGGAGACACAGGAGACGCGGGTTCCATCCCTAGGTTGGGAAGATCCCCTGGAGGAGGAAATGGCAACCCACTCCAGTATTCTCGCCTGAAAAATTCCATAGACAGAGGAGCCTGGTGGGCTACAGTTCATGGGGTTGCAGAGAGTCGGACACAGCTGAGCAACTGAGCACGCACGCACATCCCCTGTTAGCCACCCCTGTTCAAGGGCCAAGATTCATGCATCTACCCATCTCATTCAAGAAAGATATCTCTCAAGAAGCACAGGTACCTTCTGACAGCTTCGGAATTCAAATTAGATTTGAAAGTGAAAGTGTTAGTCTCTCAGTCATGTCTGACTCCTTGTGACCCCATGGACCGTATGTAGCCCACCAGGCTCCTCTGTCCATGGGATTCTCCAGGCAAGAATGCTGGAGTGGGTTGCCATTCCCTTCTCCAGGGGATCTTTCTGACCCAGGGATCAAACATGGGTCTCCCACATTGCAGGCAGATTCTTTACCTTCTGAGCCACCAGAGACTTTAAGGACAGGGACTAAATAGAAAACAAAATTGGGAGTGTGAGGATTGTTATTCATTAAACTGCATTCTAGAAATGGCCCCACACCTATACAGAAAGATTCCTGATCATTGAGCAAAGAGTAATACAGCAGCTTTATCCAGTTTTTCTGTTTACAATCCAATAATATGAACTATGTATACTAATTAGAGGTGGGAGGGAGGGTGAATCATAATTTTTCAATTTTGTGTTTTATTTATCAAAAGCACAGATGAAAAAAGAATGTGAAGATGGGCATAAAAGTTTTGTGATAATGGTTATTTCTAGTGGTGATAGATTATGAAAGTCCATTTCCAACCCTGATAATGTAACAAGTGTAAAAAAAAAATGTGTTTAATCAACAATTTGACACCTGATATAAATTTTTGCCACTGTGATTAATAAAATTTTTTAAGAACAATGCTAGTACAATAAAATAAAGCAAACTTTTAAAAACCTAACCAAGTACAAGCCAAAGACAAAGAACTCCATAGAATGAATGATACTGCAAATTAGAAAGAATTTATGTTATGTATAACTATAAAATAAATGTGAGCTTTCCGGGTGGTGCTAGCAACAAAGAACCTGCCTGCCAGTGCAGGAGACATAAGAGATGAAGGTTCGATCCCTGGGTCAGGAAGATTCCCTGGAGAAGGAAATGGCAACCCACTCTAGTATTCTTGCCTGGAGAATCCCATGAACAGAGGAATCTGGTGGGTTACAGTCCGTGGGAGTCACAAAGTGTCAGACACAACTGAGCGACTTAGCATGGAAGCATGAAATAAATATATAACTACAAATACACCTTCATATTTTTAAAACTTTGGAAAAATTATAATTTTATAGGTGTGATGTTTCTAGAACCTAATATTCATTTTCTACTAATTGTAATGTTTATGTAACTAAATTCTTGATCAAGTGAGGTATTAAAGATCACAAAGACAAGTATAGAATAAATCAGGATTTCCCTGGGGGTCCAATGGCTAAAACTCTGGGCTTCCAAGGCAGGGGACCTGATCAGGGAACTAGATCCCACATGCTGCAACAATAGATCCCTTGTGCCACACCTAAGATCTGGTGTAGCCAAATAAATAAATAAATACAAATAAATGTTTTTAAAATGGAATAGATTATATCCTCAAACATATGTTTTAATATAAACACCATATAGTCATTTAATGTTGAAGAAAATGTAGGGTTAACCAAGTGCTTAAACATTTGTGGTCTGGACTTTTGCTGGTCTTGGAACTCTTAGCAGAAAATTGCTCTAAATTTGTAAATAAAATGCACTGATTACAAAGGAAAACAGATGTATTAAAGAAAAATGATAAAATTATTAAAAAAGTAATCTTGTGATACAGCTATATATGTGTGTTTCTTTATGGGCACACTGGCTGAAAGGCAATATATTTAAATATAAACAAGTTGAATTTTATTTTCTAGAGATTATATATATGATGGCTGTCATCGTGAAGCTTGAGTAAAGACCTTAAACTGTACACTACCATTTGGCAACAAATCACAGCTGTTTTGTTGGACATCCAAGGGACTAGGAATTTTTTGTTTTGGTTATTCAAGTAGTGAAAATCCTGATTCATAAAGATTGTTGTGGTTCACTTCAAAGTTGTGTCCAACTCTTTGTGACCACATAAACTGCATCATGCCAGGCTTCCCTGTCCTTCACTATCTGCCAGAGTTTGCTCAGACTCACATCCATTGAGCTGGTGATGATATCTAATGGTCTCATCCTATGATGCCCCATTCTCCTCCTGCCATTGATCTTTCCCAGAATCAGGGTCTTTTCCATTGAGTCAGCTCGTCATATCAGGTGGTCAAAGTACTGGAGCTTCAGCTTCACCATCAGTCCTTTCAACAAATATTCAGGGTTGACTTCCTTTAGGACTGACTGGTCCAACTCTCACATCCATACATGACTACTGGAAAAACAATAGCTTTAACTCTACGGACGTCGGTCAGCAAAGTGATTTCTCTGCTTTTTAATAAGTGGTCTAAGTTTGTCATAGCTTTTCTTTCAAGGAGCAAGCATCTTTTAATTTCATGACTGCAGTCATCATCCTTAGTGATTTTAGAGCCCAAGAAAGTAAAATTTGTCACTGTTTGCACTTTTTCCTCTTCTATTTGAATGAAGTGACGGGACTGGATGACATTTTGCTGTTGTTGTGTTGTTCGGTCACTCAGTCATGTCCAAGTCTTTGCTACACTATGGACTGAAGCACGCCAGGCTTCCCTGTCCTTCACCATTTCCCGGAGTTTGCTCAAATTCATCTCCATTGAATTGGTGATGCCATCCAACCATCTCGTCCTCTGTCATCCCATTTTCCTGTTTCGATTTTTCCCAGCATCAGGTTCTTTTCTAATGAATCAGATCTTCACATCAGGTGGCCAGAGTATTAGAGCTTCAGCTTCAGCATCAGTCCTTCCAATGAATATTCAGGATTGATTTCCTTTAGGATTGACTGGTTTGATCTCCTTGCAGTCCAAGGGACTCTCAAGAGTATTCTCCAACACCACAGTTCAAAAGTGTCAATTCTTCAGTGCTCAGCCTTATTTATGGTCCAACTCTCACATCCATACATAACTACTGGAAAAATCATAGCTTTGACTATATGGACCTTTCTCATCAAGGTAATGTCTCTGCTTTTTAATATGCTGTCTAGGTTTGTCATAGTTTTTCTTCCAAGGAGCAAGCACCTTTTAATTTCATAGCTGCAGTCACCATCTGCAGTGATTCCAGTGTTTCCATTGTGTGCCAATCTATTTGCCATGAAGTGATGGGACCAGATGCCATGATCTTAGTTTTTTGAATGTTGAGTTTTAAGCCAGCTTTTTCATTCTCCTCTTTCACACTCATCAAAAGGCTCTTTAATTCCTCTTTGCTTTCTGCCATTAAAGTGGTATCATTTGCATATCTGAGGTTGTTATTTCTCCTAGAAATCTTGATTCCAGCTTGTAAGTCATGCAGCCCGGCATTTCGCATGATGTAGTCTGCATATAAGTTAAATAACCAGAGTGGCAATATACAGTCTTAACATACTCCTTTCCCAATTTTGAACCAGTCTGTTGTTCCATGTCCAGTTCTAACTGTTGCTTCTTGTCTCTCAGGAGACAGGTAAAATGATCTGGTATTTCCATCTCTTTAAGAATTTTCTAGAATTTGTTGTGATCTACACGGTCAAAGGCTTTCATGTAGTCAATGAAGCAGAAGTACATGTTTTCCTGGAATTCCCTTGCTTTTCTATGATCCAACAAATGGTGGCAATTTGGTGTCTGGCTCTTCTGCCTTTTCTAAACCCAGCTTGTACATCTGGAATTTCTTGGTTCACATACTGCTGAAGCCCAGCTTGAAGGATTTTGCATATTACTTTGCTAGCATATGAAATGACTGCAATTGTACTGTAGTTTGAACATTCTTTTGAATTGCCCACTTTTGGAATTGGAAAGAAAACTATTCTTTTCCAGTCTTGTGGCCACTGTTGAGTTTTCCAAAGTTGCTGACATATTGAGTGCAGCACTTTAACAGCATCATCTTTTAGGATTTTAAATGGATCAGCTGTAATTCCATCATCTCCACTAGCTTTGTTCACTCTTATAATTCCTAAGGCCGGCTTGACTTCACGCTCCAGGATATCCATCTCTAGGTGAGTGACCACGCTGTTATGGTTATCAGGTTATTAAGACCTTTTTGTACAGTTCTTCTGTATATTCTTGCCATCTCTTCTTAATCTCTTCTGCTTCTGTTAGTCCTTACCATTTCTGTCCTTTATCATGTCCATCCTTGCATGAACTATTCCCTTTATATGTCCAATTTCTTGAGGAGATCTCTTGTCTATCCTAATCTGTTGTTTTCCTCTATTTCTTTACATCATTCACTTAAGAAGCCTTTCTTATCTTTCCTTGCTATTCTCTGAACTCTGCATTCACTTGGGCATATCTTTTCCTTTCTCCTTTGCCTTTCGCATCTCTTATTTTCTCAGCTATTTGTAAAGCATCCTCAGACAACCACGTTGCATTCTTTCATTTCTTTTTCTTATGAATGGTTTTGGTCACCACCTCCTATAAAATGTTATGAACCTCTGTCCATAGTTTTTCAGGCACTCTGTTATCATATTTAATCCCATAAATATATTCATCACCTCCACTGTATAATCATATGGATTTCATTTAGGTCATATCTGAATTGTCTCTTGTTTCTCTCTACTTTCTTCAATTCGAGCCTGAATTTTGAAACAAGGAGCTCATGATCTGAGCCACAGTCAGCTCTAGGTCTTGTTTTTGCTTACTGTATAGAGCTTCTCCATCTTCAGCTGCAAAGCTTATAATCAATCTGATTTCAGTATTGACCATCTGGTGATGTCCATGTGTAAAGTTGTTTCTCGTGTTGTTGGAAAAGGGTGCTTATTATGACCAATGTGTTCTATCTTTGCCTTGCTTCATTTTGTACTCCAAGGTTAAACTTGCCTATTACTCCAGATATCCCTTGACTTCATACTTTTGCATTTCAGTCCCTTATGATGAAAAGTACATAATTTTTTGGTATTAGATATAGCAGGTCTTATAGGTCTTCATAGAATCCTTCAACTTCAGCTTCTTCAGCATTAGTGGCTGGGACTACTGTATAATCCCAGTAATCCAATCGACTTGGATTACTGTGATGTTGAATAATTTGCCTTGAAAATGAACTGAGATCATTCTGTTGGTTTTGAGATTGCACCCAGCAATGAATTTCAGACTCTTTTGTTGCCTCTGAGGGCTATTCCATTTCTTCTAAGGTATTCTTCCCCATAGTAGTAGATATAATGGTCATCTGAATTAAATTCACTCATTCCTGTCTATCTTAGTGCACTGATTCCTAAGATGTCAAGGTTCACTCCTGCCATCTCCTGCTTGAACATGTCCAATTTGCCTTGATTCATGAACCTAACATTCCAGGTTCCTATGCAGTGAAGTTCTTTATAGCATCAGACTTTACTTTCACCACCATACATGTCTACAACTGAGTGTCATTTCTGCTTTGGCCCAGCCTCTTCATTCTTTCTGGAGCTATTTCTCTGCTCTTCCCCAGTAGCATATTGGACATCATCCAACCTTGGGGGCTTATCTTCTGGTGCCATGTCATTTTGCCTTTTCATACTATTCATAGGGTTCTCAAAGCAAGTATACTGGAATGGATTGCCATTCCCTTCTCCAGTGGACCACGTTTTGTCAGAACTCTGCACTATGATCCATCCATTTTGGGTGACCCTGTACAGTGTGGTTCATAACTTCATTGAGTTATACAAGACTCTTTGCCATAAAAATGCTGTGATCCATGAAGAGGGATAGATGAAGATACATTGTTGCAAATGTAACACAAAACTAAATAAGGTAAGGGTATATTTCTTTATAGAAACACCAGGATGTCCAAAGTATTCTGAGTAAAATTCCAAAGGTGAGAACATTTGAATTCACTGTTTGGGGCTGACAGGCCATTCAGCGCAGAGCTGCCAGTTACCTGGGGAAGTTGCAGGAAACAGGCTGATGGCCCCAGCCATGACCATGCATGTCAGTCTGATAGAGCACAAAGGTAGTGATGAGGAAACAATATTTCAAGATCTCTAAAATTATAATGTAGTGCAAGCATATCTATGTCTCTCTTCTTGATAAGATCACGCATACTGCTACTACCACCATGGATTACTGATGACCTTTGTAACAGAAGTGCTCAGTTTCAGTGAGAGTCTAGTAAAAATAAAGATAAAACTTCTTTCCACCTGAATACACAGACTCACTGAATACTATCCACAGATCTTTCTGGGTTTATGGACCCCAGAACAAAACTCCCATGCTGAACACTAACTAGACAGAAGCTTCTTGACTCCACTGAAACCTACATAAGCTGTACTCTGGGGTCTTCATTTTTTTAGCTTCTTCTTAATTTTGGCTGTGCTGGGTCTTCCTTGGGTGGCTTTTCTCTAGTTGCGGTGAGCAGGGACTATGCTCCAGTTGCAGGGAACGGGCTTCTCGTTTGCAGTGAATTCTCTCATCGGGGAGAATGGGCTGTGCAGCTGCAGGCTCAATAGCTGTGCTGCATGCGCTTAGTTTGCTCTGTGGCAGGTGGGATCTTCCTGGCCCAGAGACAGATCCCATGTATCCTGCATTAGCAGGTGGATTCTCTACCACTGGGCCACCAAGGAAGCCCGGATACTCTGGAATCTTAAGTTGTAAAGTGCGTTCAATTTGAAAAAGGGAAACTAACTTCAGTATCTCAATCTGATTTGAAACCCATTAGTAGCAGCCAGGGTTGGCAAGTAATTGCTTTCACCTTACAACTGAGGAAAGCAAGAGTGAGACACGTCACCCTAATTATGAAAGGTCACTAATTACTGAAAGTCACAAAGTTTTACAGGAACATAGCTGGGGCTCAGTCACAGTCTGGCAACAGGGTCTGGCATTGACTTCCACACCCAAGCAGCCAGGCTGTGGTCACAGGCCAATTCCGGACAGCCTTGACTAGGGAAGCAAGGCAAGCCTGCTCCCCAGATGATCACCTGCCCCAAGATGACTTATCCCAGCCCTGTGAACTCACTTACCTCTTTCCTCCTAAGCCCTAGACCCACGCTGTTAAAGCAGGAATTTGAGGACATGAGGACAGAAGACCTTCTGACCTAGACGACACCACATAGTTGGCTACTCCTGCCTTTGATCCACATCCATCCCTTCCTCCTCCCCCTTCACCTTTTCTTGTCTTTCCCTTTTCCATCCCCAAACTAACACTGGGTCCTCTCTCCCCAGATTAAATCTTATCTTCTAAGCGATGTTCCAATTGAAGGCAATTTTAATTATAAATTCACCGCCTGCCTCTGTAACAATTACCCACGGAACTTCTTCTGGGACTTGCAGACCAACAGTAAGTACAGGAGATGACCAAGGGAAGAACTATCCGCCAGGGAGGGAGAAAGCACAAGAGAAAGATGGCTCCAGATCTGGATCAGTACCTTCACGAGGAAGGGCAGAGAGGAAGGGAGGGAAGAAGAGGCAGAGAGAATGTGGGGACTCTGTCCAATTTGAAAGGTGAAAGGTTTGGGAGAAAAGTTAATAAGGGACCTATATTTGTAAATGATTTGGGGACACTGAATCCCACTGGGGAAATTCCTGGTGATCACAGAAAAGTCAAGGCATAGGGGTTGGAGTGTTATCAGAGATGACCTTTGTTCTGCCTTGTCTCTTTCAGGTACTGTAAGAATAACAGCAGTGGTTGACGTTATTCGTCAACTAAGTATCTGCCCTGATGACAGGGCAGTGATACCTATTAAAGCAAATCGCTTTTCTATCACTAAGAACCTACCATAGTCTGATCTAAATGGAAGCCTTTGTCTCTGCACACCCCAACCCTGCCAGCAGGGGATTTCCTCCAAGGAAAGCTGGTTGGGGTCAACTAGCTGACTTTAGTCTCTAAAATAAACTTCGCACAAGCTTCTCTGACTTCTGTTGTGTCTTTCCTACAAAATCTATCCCAGAGGAGCCTCAGAACAGCCAGAATTTTTAGGGCTCTGCTCTTTCAAAGGACCTTTACTGAGGAGAGTTTTTGGGCTTTCCCTGTCCATGAAATACTCTGGCCACCTGATGCGAAGAGCTGACTCATTTGAAAAGACCCTGATGCTGGGAAAGATTGGAGGCAGGAGGAGAAGGGGACGACAGAGGATGAGATGGTTGGATGGCATCACCAACTCAATGGTCACGAGTTTGGGTAGACTTGAGGAGTTGGTGATGGACAGGGAGGCCTAGCATGCTGCAGTCCTTGGGGTCACAAAGAGTTGGACACAACTGAGCTACTGAATCGAACTGAACTGAACTACCCATGAGAGAGAAGAAGAAAGAGAGAGGAGCCATTCTCATAGAAAGGGAAAGCGGTGGCCCTAAAACTCACAGCAAGTGATGGGCACAATGTGGACAGGAACCTCAAGGCCCCCTATTCCCTGGCCCTTCTACATCCCACTGCTCCACACACACCCTTCCCCCCAGGAACTGCTTCAGATCCCAGGAGATGGGAGTCACCCTGCCTCTAGTGGAGTCAGGGGAAGAGTCTATGGTCCCTGGGATAAACAATAGCATTCTGTTCTTTTCAGTTGTTTCTTTTCAGACAGTGAAAGATGGTGGACTAAAGGATGTCTACTAGACACTGGGCTGCACAAGAAGCATAATATGCTGAAAGGCAGAGGGCACCCTGAGAGGCTCCACCAAAGAGGGCCAGTGAGTCCTTCCTGAGAGAAGGGGAATATGAGCCAGGGTCGGGGCACACAGTGGGCAGAGGGCATTGTGGCCGATGGAATAGCAGGTGCCAAGAAGCCAGAGCATGAAACAGCAGCAAGGTCCGGGCCAGTAAGCACTTTAATATCAAGCAGGATTAAGAGCAAGTCAGGAAGGCTAGAAAGGGGGCCAACAAGGAGACAGGAACAAAATCATTGCATCTGGACAAGAAGGCAGGACCATAAATGAGTATCAGAATTCAGGGCAAGAAAACACAATTATTGGGAAAGATCACTTGATATACGAATTAGAAAAGTACAGTGATTACATGCTTAACATGTATCAAAAAAGCACTGAAGATTTTTATTTACATGCTTTACCACATGCCTTATTAAAAAACAACCTCAAGCTACATAAACATGTACACACACACACACACACACACACACACACACACACACACACACACACACACACACAGGAGTGAGCATTATTCTGTCATGGGGAAGAACGAAATCCTGCCAATTGCAACAACATGGTGAAACTTGAGGACATTATGCTAAGTGAAATAAGTCAAAGAAAGAAAAATACTGTATATCACTTATATATAAAATCTAAAAACGCTGAACTCAGGAAGTGGGACAGAAAGCAGAGTAAGATGATCCTGGACTTGCCTCCTCCCAGGGACGCACCAAAGGACAGCTACGTATAAAGAAGTTCTCTCTGAGAATGACCTGGAGACTAGCAGAAAAGGTTTTCCACAGCTAAAGATGAGAAGGAAAAGCCACACAGAGAAGGATAGGAGGAGCAGAAGTGCAGTCTGATTGGGACCAGTCCTGGGGGTCTAACCCATCGGTGGGAAGGATATCACAGCCCGAGAGACTTACCTGAGGGCTCTGAACACACTAAGGGCCCCCAGCCCAGGAGACCTGCACCAGGAAGACAAGCTCCCACACCATCTGGCTTTGAAAACCTGGGAGCTTGATGCCTGGGAGAGCCGGACGGCTGTGGGAAACTGAGATACTACTCTTCAAGAAAACTCACCAAAATTCATTCCCTTGGAGTGTTGGCACCAAGGCAGATGTTTCAAAATCTCATACCTTGAGGAGACTTGTTGACTAATTTTCAGGGATGTGCCAAAGCAGTAGGGATCATGGAACTTTCGGGGGTGTAAAGAGGCTGGCAAGTGCCACTTTGATGGCAGTTTTCTTATAGCTCACCCTCTATTTGGCTGGTCCAGCACTAATGGGTACCATTTCTGACTCTTGCCATTTAACTTACTTGCACTGCTTGTCCCACCCTGGGTTCACCTGTGGACCCAACATATCTGGCAATCTTCCAAAGCAGCACCCCAACCCTGCCAGCCCCAACAGACATCCTCAGCCAGCAGCAAAGCCTCATCAGACCTGGAGGCCACTCTGGAGCTACACCAGAGCCCCTCCAAAGCAGCCTGCCACGTTCCCAGTTCTAGCAGACACCATCAGCCAGCACTGGAGACCCTCCAGAGTAGACCACTGCTCCCCCCACACCCAGTGACCAGGCTAAGTTGGCACCAGACTCCCTCCAATGTGGTCTCTCACCCCACCAGTCCCAGCAGGCATTTCTGACCAACACCAGAGTCCCTCCAAAGCAGACCACTGTTCCATCTTACCCAGTGGATATCCTCAGATAGCAAAACAGAGCCCCTTCAAAACAGACCCCTGCCCTGTCAGTCTTGATGGTCACCCTTTGCTGTCAGCACCATCTGAAAGCAGCTTCGATCCCAGGGGCCAGCTGCACACAGCACAGCACCAACAATGACTGGTGCCAAGCCTTACAGGCAGCCGCAACAGGGTCAGTCCTTCATACTAGCACACCTGCAGTAAGCATGGCCCAGCCACAACATGAAGACAGGCAGTAGATCTAAACCATACCAAGCATCTTTTCTGATTAGAGACAGAAAGAATTAGAAACAGAAGAACAAAGAAATCTCAGAGTCAGCAGAAGAAAGGAAATAATAAAGATCAGAGAGAAAACATATAAAACAGAGGTTTCAAAAACAATAGGAGACATCAATAAAACCAAGAACTGCTTTTTGGAAAGATAAACAAAGTTGATAAACCTCTAGCCAGGCTCAAAAAGAAGAAGAAAAGAGAGAGGACCAAAATAAGAAATGAAAGAGGAGAGAGAACAATAACAACTGATATAACAGAGATACAAAAAAATCACAAATTATAATACTATAAATAGTTCTATGCCAACATTCAACAACCTAGAAGAAATGGACAAATTTAATAAATATACAAACTGCCTAGACTGAGTCAAGAAGAAACAAATCATTTGGAGAGACCAATCAGTAGTAGGGAAACTGAATTTGTAATTAAAAAGAAAAAACTTCCAGAAAACAAAAGTCCAGGACCAGACAACTTCAGAGGGGAATTCTACAAAGCATATGAAGAAGAATCAATACCTATCCTTCTTAAGCTATTTCAAAAACCTGAAGAGAACAGAACATTCCCAAATTCCTTCTATGAGGCCACCATGACCCTGATACCAAAATCAGACAAAGAAAATACAAAGAAAAGAAAATGACTGGTCAATATCTTTAATGGACATAGATGCAAAAATCCTCACCAAGTGTTAGAAAACAAAATCCAAAAATATATAAGAAGAGTCATATAGCATGATCAAGTTGGGTTTATTCCAAGTTTACAAGGATGGTTCAACATTTGCAACTCAATCAATGGGATATAGTATGTTAACCTATATTAATGAAAGGAAGGAAAAAATCACATAACCATCCTAATAGATAAAGAAAAAGTATTCAGCAAAATTCAACATATATTCACAGTTAAAAAAAAAAACCCTTATCAAAGTGGGTCTAAAGAGAACATATCTCAACGTAACGAAGGCCATTTATAACAAACCCATACCCAACATCATACTCAATAGTGAAAAGCTGAAAGACTTTTCCCTAAATACAGGAACAAGAAGGATGTCCACTCTTGCCACTTTTATTTAACATGGTATTGGAAATCCTAACCACAGCATTCAGACAAGAAAAATAAGAAGCATCCAAATTGAAAATGAAGAAGTAAAATGGTTAGTGTTTACAGAAGACTATACTACATATAAAAACCCAAAAATCTATCAAAACTAATACAAGAATTCAGTAAAGTCACAGTGTGTAAAATTAATAGTCAGAAATCTATAATGTTTCTATACACTAACAATGATCTATTAGAAAGAAATTTTAAAAATAATCCCATTGACAATTGCATCTAAGAATAAAATACCTAGGAATAAACTTAACCAAGGAGGTGAAAAATGCATACTCTAAAAATTATAAAACACTGATGAAAGTAATTGAAGATGACACAAATAAAAGATATACTTGGCTTGTAAACTGGAAGAATTACTACTACTAAAATGTTCATATGATCCAAAGCAATCCAGAGATTAAATGCAATCCCTGTCAACATACCAAGGCATTTTTCATGGAACTAGAAAAAAATAATCTTAAAATTTGTATGGAACCACAATAGATCCCAAATAGCCAAAGCCATTTTGAGAAAGAAGAACAAAACTGAAGATATCATGCTCACTGATTACAAACTGCACTATAAAGCTCTAATAATCAAAACACTGTACTCTTGATAAAAAGGAAACAAAAGACACGGAGATCAAGGGAAGAGACCAGAGAACCTATAAATAAAACCACTCTTCCACAGTCAATTAATCTACAACAAAGGAGGAAAAAATATAAAATGGAGTAGACAGATTCTTCCATAAATATTTCTGAGAAAACTGGACAGCTACTTGCAAAAGAATCAGACTAGACCACTTTCTTATATACAAAATAAACTCAAAATAAATTAAGGACCTAATGTAAGACCTGAAACCATTAAACTCCTAGAAGAAAACATAAGCACAATGGTCTTTGACATCCATCTTGTTTTTTTGGATTTGTTTGCTCAGGCAAGAGAAATAAAAGCAAAAATAAACAAATAGGATTACCTCAAACTAAAAATGTTTTGCACAACAAAGGAAACCACAACAAAATGAACAGGCGAACTACTGAATGAAAGAAGATATTTGTAAATGATATATCCAATGGGGTTAATATCCAAGCCAAATTATGTAGAGAAAACATATAACTCAGTATAAAAAGATCTAACTTAAAAAACAGCCAGAGTACCCGGATCTCCCCTCACCACAGCCAAAAATAGTTCTTGACTTTTAAGGACTCATGTACATAAATGGAGCCCACACAGGTAATCCAGAATAATCTCCCCACCCCAAATTTGAATATCTTAATTACATCTGAAAAGTCCCTTTGTCCACATACAGTAACAGCCATAGTTTCCTCAGATTAGGGTCTGGATATCTTTTTAAATATCCTTTTTAAAAACTTTTTAGAAGTCTGCTGAATTTGTTACAGCATTGCTTCTGTTGTTTATGTTCTGATTTTTTGGCCGGGAGGCATATGGAATCTTAGCTCCCCAGCTAAGGATCAAAGCAGGACCCACTGCATTGGAATGAAAAGTCATAACCACCGAACAACCAGGGAAGACCCTGGATATGCTCTAGGAGCCATTATTCTGTCTCTCAGTGATGGGTAGTGAAGAGTGTCACAGAAGTGAAGTTAGACCATATGACTTGTTCCAAAGAATTCTCTATACTTTTTTTATCACTGTAGCTTCTATTCCCATGCAAACCAACTGTTTCCTCATATGTGATAGGATTATTAGCACTTTTACATGAACTATCATTGACCTCTCTTTGCCCTTGGCCTTTGTCATTGTATACATAACTCTATTTTTCCTTTGATTATCAGAAACTTTGCCCTTGTTTTAGAAATCTACATTGAGAAATTCACGTCTCTGAGTTTCCCCCACAGTATGGTTTCCCGGCATAGCAGATCTGCTGATTGACATGAGTCATCCTCAATTTGCTTTGTGTAGCTTACTTTGCCACTAGCAGATTCATAATATGTAAATGACTTCAAAAGCTTTGGCACATTCACTTTTATTTTGTTCCAGATTGGAGGCTATGTTTGTCTTTTAAAAACAAAGGCAAAGGAGGAAATTGACTGTTCTTCCAGTTGACCAAAATAAACAATGAAATTTACATTCCCAATCATGGTTGCCAGCTCAATAGGTTTTCATACTTTTAGAAAAAATCTGAGGCCTTAAAATGTTCCTAAACATAATACATACTAAATAAATGTTTTTATTCAATTACGTGAGTTAAGATGTATAGACGGATACCAATCAGTGGATGACTGAATTTTTTTTAAATGATAGTTTTGCTTCTAAATTGTAATAGCTGGTTTTGGCCTATGTTTTCATTTTGCTTCCTAAACCTCCTAGCCAGAAATTCTCCACTTCAGGAGAAAGTTTATTGAGTGGATGCAACAGAAATAATTTATGAAGGAAATTTGATTTTTGAAAGTCATTCTTATAGTAACATGCATTTACCCATTTTGGAATAACAACATGTAATAGCATTTGGAGATGGGCAGGCCTGGAAAGAACAAGTAACTGAGTAGTCTGGGAAGAACAAAAGCTGATGTTAAAATGTAAAAAAAAAAAAAAGAAAACAAGTAAAATCTTAGATATGAGAAAGAAATTTTTTGTAAATCCAAGAGATAAAACTAGTAAGAATGCAGCAAGGAATAGTGGATGAATTAATGACAATAAATAGGATAAGAATCAGTTCATAAGATGGTTATGATGAGTTAACTTCAGGGTTAATGGTCAAGGACTAGAAAAATGGGCTCAGGGGAACCATCTGGAAGAATTTGTAAGGAATTAACTACTGTGACCATCAGAGATTGTGAGGTGAAGGATTTAAGGTATAAATGACTTCTACTATTCAAGTTATATTATTTAATACATTGTTATATTTCAACTAGACTTTTTGTTATGTTCTTTTTAGTACTTGGAATCTATGTCAAAATAAAGTGACTCTTCAAAAGAGAAGCAAGTAAAAATTCTAGAAATGAAAATGGCAATAAATAAAATTAAAAATCCAATGAACAGTTTCAGTAGCAACTTAGACATAGGTAAGGGAAAATTTGTGAAACTGAAATAAATTGGAAAAAAATTACAGTGAATTACAGAGAAAAGAACGATGGATAACACAAAAAAAGACAATAAAAGGCAAATGGGATATGATGAAGAAGAATAGGATAAATGGCTCAGAAGGAGAATTGACAGTGAATAGGGAAGAAGTAATATTTGAATATATAGTGGCTTAGAATGTTCCAAAACTGACAAAAGACATCAAATCTCAAATACAGAAAATTAGAACTTTAGCTAGGATAAATACAAAGAAAATCACATTTAGTTCATTATAGTGTGGGCCTACTGAGAACCAGAGATAAAGAGAACATTTGAAGTGAAGTCAAGGGGGGTTCAGGATGGGGACCACATGCACACCTGTGGCGGATTTATGTCAATGTATGGCAAAACCACTACAATATCGTAAAGTATTGTAATTAGCCTCCAATTAAAATAAATAAATCTATATTAAAAAATAAATAAATAAAAATAAAGTGAAGTCAAGGGGGAAAAAAGGCATTTACACTTCAAATGCCTAACAATAAGAATAATAGTTGACTTTAAAACAGAAACAGTGGAAGCCAGGAAAATGTGGTACAATATCTTCAAAATTCTAAAAGATAAACTGCCAATCCAGAATTTTATATTAGTAAAACCATAAGTGAAGTATATTTAAATATAAAGAGTTTTCAGGAAAACTTGTATTCAAATTATTTACTTCAACTGATACAATGTTTTAACTCATTGTTTTTCAGCTTTTTCATTTTTTTTGTTCCTTACATAATTTATCTAAAAATGATATATAAGTGATCAAAACTTTAAAATCTTACAAAGTTTCTTAAAGTACATTGTAAAGAAAAAAGGTAGCAACCTTATTTGAACCAACAAAAATAGTTACATATATATGCTGCTAAGTCACTTCAGTCGTGTCCGACTCTGTGCGACCCCATAGACGGCGGCCCACCAGGCTCCCCCATCCCTGGGATTCTCCAGGCAAGAACACTGGAGTGGGTTGCCATTTCCTCCTCCAATGCATGAAAGTGAAAAGTGAAGGCGCTCAGTCGTATCCGACCCTTAGCGACCCCATGGACTGCAGCCTACCAGGCTCCTCCATCCATGGGATTTTCCAGGAAAGAGTACTGGAGTGGGTTGCCATTTCCATATATATAGTAACTGTAAAAAATACAATGTTGATTTAAATCAAATATTTCTGTTGTCAAATAGGTTGTTAAAACTAACTTCAGAAGAAAAAGTCTAGTTGAAAGAGGAAATATATAAATATATATATATATATATATATATATCACATAAGCCTATCAAGAGGTACTTGACTTTGCTCTTCATGAGAACAATGAAAATTTAAACTACAATGGGATAATATTTTCACCTATCTAATTGATAAAATATAAAAACATTGATAACACTCTTTGTTGGTGAGGCTGTGGAAGGAAAGACATTTTCTAACATTTCTGATTGATATGCAAACATGGTACACCACTATGTAGAAACCCACCAAATTTACAAATGTACTTCTCTTTGACACAGCAGCTATACTGTTTGGAATCTACCCTACAGAAAAACCTGAAGAATTCAAAGTGATCAATGAAAAATGTTATTGATTACAACACTATTTGTAAGAGTAACAATTTGGAAAGTAACATATTGCCTATCAGTAAAAAGATAATAAAATAAATTATGATTTGTATACACAACTAAATACACAGCTTTACATAGAATGAAGGATGTCTTACATACTATAATGAAAGGTCTCCATGTCATAGCGTTAAATAGAAACAGTAAGACAAAACAGTGTGTGATAAATTTTGTGTCAGAAAATTAGGGACACAGTAATACTGCATAAGAATTCAGTAGCTTAAAGAAACACTAGAAGGATACACAAAACTAGTAAGTGTTTCCCTAAAAAGTAAGGGTGATAAGTGAGTTGAAGCTTTAAATGTCAATGTCTGTCCTTTATCTAATTTTGATTATCTTTTTCCCCGAGAATCTATTATTGAGTTGAAAAGTAACATTTTAACAAATAATAAATTATTGGAAGGGAAAGGAATAGGAAAAAAAGAAATTTAATGACTAGAGAAAATAGGGGTCTTAATGACCTGTATAACCATGATGGTGTGGTCACTCACCTAGAGCCAGACATCCTGGAGTGTGACGTCAAGTGGGCCTTAGGAGGCGTTAATACTAACAAAGCTAATGGAGATGATGGAATTCCAGCTGAGCTATTTCAAATCCTAAAAGATGATGCTGTGAAACTGCTGCACTCAAAATATCAGCAAATCTGGAAAACTCAGCAGTGGTCACAAGACTGGAAAAGGTTACCTTTTATTCCAATCCCAAAGAAAGGAAATGTCAAAGAATGTTCAAACTATTGTATAATTGTGCTCATTTCACATGCTAGCAAGCTTATACTCACAATCCTTCAAGCTTCCACAGTATGTGAACTTCCAGATGTACAGCTTGATTTCATTGACTATGCTAAAGCCTTTGACTGTGTGGATCACAACAAACTGTGGAAAATTCTTAAAGAGATGGGAATACCAGACCACCTTACCTGTCTTTGAGAAATCTATATGCAGGTCAAGAAGCAACAATTATAACCAGACATGAAACAATGGCCTGCTTCAAAATTGGGAAAAGAGTATGTCAAGGTTGTATATTGTCACTCGGCATTTTAATTTATAGTTGACTACATCATGTGAAATGTTGGGCTGAATGAGTCACAACCTGGAATCAAGATTTCAGGAGAAGTATAAACAACCTCAGATATGTAGAAGACATCACTCTAATGGCAGAAGGCAAAGAGGAACTAAAGAGCTTCTTGATGAGGGTGAAAGAGGAGAGTGAAAAGGCTAGCTTAAAATTCAGTATTCAAAAAACTAAGATCATGGCATCTGGTCCCATTACTTCATGGCAAATAGACAGGAAAATTGGAAACAGTGACAGATTTCATTTGCTTAGGCTCCAAAATCACTGCAAATGGTGACTGCAGCCATGAAATTAAAAGATGCTTACTCCTTGGAATAAAAGCTATGACAAACAGCATATTAAAAAGCAGACATAACTTTGCCAAAACAGCTTCTTATAATCAAAGCTATCATTTTTCCAGTAGTCATGTATGGATATGAGAGATGGACCATAAAAAAGACTGGGCACCAAAAAAATTGAATTGCTTTCAAATTGTGGTCCCTTGGACAGCAGGGAGATCAAACCAGTCAATCCAAAGGAAATCAACCCTGAATATTCATTGGATGGACCAATGCTAAAGCTGAAGCTCCAATACTTTGGCCACCTGATGTGAAGAGCTGACTCACTGGAAAAGACCCTGATTCTGGGAAAGATTGACGGCAGGAGGAAAAGGGGGTAACTGAGGATGAGATGGGCTTCCCCTATGGCTCAGCGTATAAAGAATTGGCCTGCAATGCACGAGACACAGGAGATGCAGTTTTGATCCCTGGGTTGGGAAGATCCTCTGGAGAAGGAAATGGATGAGACGGTTGGATGGCATCACTGACTCAATGGACATGAGGATGGACAACTCTGGGAGATAGTGAAGGACAGGGAAGCCTTGCATGCTGCAGTCCATAGGGTCAAAGAGTCAGACACATCTTAGAGACTGAACAAGAGAGAAAACAGATGAAAGGCATAGTGACCCAGGTAGCAGAATACCTGCTGTAAAGCACCTGGAGCAAGAGAGAGGCCCTTCCTGATTCATAGACAATATTGCATTAAATACAAATGAAGAATGAAAGCAACCTTCCCTAATATTGCTCTAGCCTTAAGGCATCTCAAGGTCATGCTTAGCTTCAGCACTCTAGTTCTCTGAGATACCCTTCAGGAGTAAGAGTGAAGCACTCTCAGCTGCCCCAACTCATTCACTCTTGGACTTTACCTCCCCATCTGATGCAAGGACCCTCAGCTCTTCCATGGTTCTCACATTTGGGTAGTAGGTGGGAAATTCCAAGAGTTCCCTAGTCACCCTAATTCTCTAACTGGTTCCTCAGATACCATTTTCTCCTGTAGATAATTAGAGATGATCATAAAAGTCCTTCAAAATGGGCTCTTTTTTTTTTTTTATCTATCCTTGCAACTTAATTTCCTGCAATTAGAAGCAGACAGAGCAGTAAGTGAAGCTAGAGAAGCAGAGAACTGGGATGACAGGACTTTTTCTGAGACACTTCAGGAGAGCAGCATCCACAAAGGTCATGTGAATTCAAGGCTCCTAACAAACCAATCCATTCACAGAAAGGCATTTTATCCAGCTTCTTGCTTGTTGGCATTATCATAAGAAATGCACACCATATATATCTGGTTTCCCCTAGGCTCATCTGAGCTTTTCCATGCCCATGGATTAAATTCTCTTTAAACACACTTTATACCCAGAGATGATTCATTGTACCAAAAATGCAAATCAGAGAAGGTAGGAGTAGGGATATTAGTTTCATGGCATCCACTCTACATCTAAATCTATAGCAAATTTTAGGGTTGAGGCATTGAGGGGAAGACAAGACACGTGTCATACACAGGAAAAAGGGAAAGGACATCTCACGGATCTTTACACTTAGAGCAAGGATCAGGAAATATGACTTAGAAAAAGTAAGAATTCTTTTTAAAACAGTTAAGGCAGGATCTCTTAATGAGCCAGGAACACTTCAATGTTGAAAAATAAATGGAAATAGTCCAATTCATTCCTTCCTCTCTCTCCTTAATTTAAAGTTCCAGCTAAATATTGACCTTTTTCACACACAAAAAGAAAAACTTAGCAATGAGGAAAATCCCTCAGGTGTGATGATTTTGGCCAAGTGAACCTGTCCCAATAGCTTCAGGTTCATCCTGCTAGAGTTATAAAGAACTATCCTGCTCCCTGGGAACACAGCCTTCTTGGGCACCAAATTTCTCCAAGCATGCGTGTTCTTCAGCTTCTCTTCAAGACCACCCCTGCTGCCCTTCTCCTGGGTCTCTGCCTGACACTGTGGGCTGGCACAGCTCAAGGACAAATGTAAGTCATCTATTTTTCCTCCCTACAGAGAATCTTCCATGGATGACACTTTTGCCAACCCAGAAACCCACATTATGCACCTAAATATTATTTTCCTGCTCCAAGAGGACCATACTGGGAGTCCTCACTATTTGTGTCTCATGTCTTGCTCTCTCCCTGTTCAGAACCTGTTGCAGAGGTTAGCGAATCCATAACCTACAACAACTTTGTGTTTTAACTCAGTTTTCTATCATTTTATCAGTCTCTCTCCTTTTGCCACAAAAGAGAAACATAGGCAGGAATCTGAGCTTGGTCTACAGCTATGGGTTAAACTTTGAATAAGATGCTTGAGCCATACAAGAAGGGCCATGTCCCTGGTCACTACCCAATAAAAAGGGTTGTTCTGATCCACCAACCGAAATAATCCTTGTCATTTCATTGGCAACAGTCTCATTGTCTTTATATGGTCCTCCTCATATACTGGAGTTCAGAGTCTACAAGATCTGAGCATGTTTCTCTAATCAAGGAACAGCAGAAGCATGCTCTGGGATCCCGCCTTTCCCTGGACCTGTTCCTATATGCAGAGCCATGATGTAACAAAACTGGCCTCCAGTTCTATCATTCGTGGATGGAGAGGCATTGAAAGGGGGCTATGTATTTGCGAATAGGAAGGCACTGAGTTCCAGAAAGAAGTCAGGAACTCCAAAGGAAACACAGACATGTAACAGAATGTGGAGAAAGGAGCATATAACAGACAGAAATGGAGCCCTGGAAATTTGGGTAAAAGGATTACTGTCAAGTCTGGGGATTTCTCTAAGGGGAAGAGAGGCAAAGAGGGCAGAGGCTGTGTTCGGAGTATGTGTGTGTGGGTGCGTGCCAAGTCGCTTCAGTTGTGTCCAACTGCTTGCGACCCCATGGACTGAAAGTGAAAGTGAAAGTCACTCAGTCATGTCCAACTCTTTGTGACCCCATGGACGATGCAGTCTGCGGAATTCTCCAGGCCAGAATACTGAAGTGGGTAGCCTTTCCCTTCTCCAGAGGATCTTCCCAACCCAGGGATCGAACCCAGGTCTCCCGCACTGCAGGCAGATTCTTCACCAGCTGAGCCACAAGGGAAGCCCAAGAATACTGGAGTGGGTAGTCTATCCCTTCTCCAGAGGATCTTCCCGACCCAGGAATCGAACCGGGGTCTCCTGCATTCCAGGTGGATTCCTTACCCCATGGACTATAGACCATCAGTCTCCTCTGTCCACGGGATTCTCCAGGAAAGAATACTGGGGTGGATTGCCATGCCCTCCTCCAGGTTATCTTCCCAACCCAGGGATCAAACCCACGTTTATTATGTCTCCGGCATTGGCAAGTGAATTCTTTAGAACTAGCACTACCTGGGAAGCCCATGCAGGGTATACTGGGGGTCAATTCTTTTAGGTTAACTAAGTAGTACTTCCAGGTTTCCCTTAATTTAGGCCTGAGGAACAGTGAGTTGATAAACAAAGCTGAGCTAAATGAATCATATTAAAACTTAATTCATTGATACAATAAATATTTCAGATTCTTAGAGCTTCATATCCTTCCACTAGTGGAGAAAAAGGAGTTTCCCTGGATTATGGGATGATTTCACAAGAAAAATGGAAGGAAGTGCATCATAAGCTAAAATGAACCATGCAATCAAATCACTTCTACCTCATATAGAACCGCTGAGATTCAGTCAGGAATTTGTAATGAAGGGAAATCAGCTCTTTCAGCCCATCTCTCTGCCCTCATTAGTTGACAAAAAAAAACCAAAATGTAAATATCCTATGTTTACTTCTAGGTATCCAAATAGGTGGGCTTCCCCTGTGGTGCTAGTGTGGGTTCAGTCCCTGGGTTGGGAAGATCCCTTGGAGAAGGGAATGGTGACCCACTCCAGTACTCTTGCCCACAGAGGAGACTGGTGGGCTATAGTCCATGGGGTTGCAAAGAGTCAGACACGACTGAAGCAACTTAGCATGCACGCACATCCAAATAGGTGTGTCTTGGCTGGACACAGAGAGACTGTAGGTGGGGGTCATGCAAAGTAGATCCTTAGGAGTGATGGCACTGATGCCTCTGTATCTTCCCTACTCCTTTCATCCCCCTGCTCTCTCTATCTCCCCTGTTTTCATATTCCCTTCCAGGCTACCTCAATCCTGGACTTTAATCTGACTTTGGATTTCTGCCTCTTTTGCCATATCTAGACAGAATGTAATTTCAGCAGACCTGACTACTTCTCAAACTGACAACTCATCGAGCTATGTTGTAACACTTGCGGTCTCAAATCTCATATCTGAATGCATAGTGGTAAGTGAAGAATTAGAGGTTATGGTAAGTGGGGAGGAAAAAGAGCAATGCCCTCCTAAACTATTTCAGTCATCACTACTGATATGAAGTGAAACACTATCTTACAAAGAAGTCAGCTACAAATGCTTTTGCCTTGAACTTCAAAGCAACCCTGTTTGGAATGTGTGTATTATTATCTCCATTTAAAGATGAAGTAGTGATGGTATGGATAGAATAGTCAAATTCATAAATTCAGAAAATACATGGGTAGGTGCCTGGAGGCAGAGGTTAGGGGGTGGGGAGGTTGGATGGGGAGCTAGTGATTCACAGGGATTGCTGTTCAGTCACTAAGTCATGTTCGACCCTTTGTAAGCCCATGAATTGCAGCATACCAGGCTTCCCTGTTGTTCATTATCTCCTAGAATTTCCTCAAACTCATGTCCATTCAGTCAGCGATGCCATCCAACCATCTCCTCCTCTATCATCCCCTTCTCCTCTTGTCCTCAAGATTTCCTAGCATCAAGGTCTTTTCCAGTGAGTCAGCTCTTCAAATCAGGTGGCCAAAGTATAGGAGTTTCAGCATCAGTCCTTCTAAAGAATATTCACAGTTGATTTCCTTTAGGATAGACTGGTTGGATCTCCTTGCAGTCAACCGGACTCTCAAGAGTCTTCTCCAATACCACAGGTCAAAAGCATCAATTCTTCAGCACTCAGCTTTCTTTATGGTTCAACTCTCATATCCATACACGACTAGAGGAAAACCCATAGCTTTGTCTATAAGAACCTTTGTTGGCAAAGTGATGTCTCTGTTTTTTAATATGCTGTCTAAGTTTGTCATAGCTTTTCTTCCAAGGAACAAGTATCTTTTAATTTTGTGGCTGTAGTCACATTCGCAGTGATTTTGAATCTTAAGAAAATAAAATGTCACTGTTTCTACTTTTGCCATGAAGTGATGGGACCAGATACCATGATCTCAGTTTTTTGAATATTGAGTTTTGAGCCAGTTTTCTCATTCTCTTCTTTCACCTTCATCAAGAGGCTCTTTAGTTCCTCTTTGAATTCTGCCATTCAAGTGCTATCATCTGCATATTTGAGGTTGTTGATATTTCTCCTGGCAATCTTGATTCCAGTTTGTGAGTCATCCAGCCTGGCATTTTGCATGATATACTCTGCATATAATTTAATAAGCAGGGTGACAATATACAGCCTTGATGTACTCCCTTCCCAATTTTGAACCAGTATGTTGTTCCATGTCCAGTTCTAACTGTTATTTCTTGTCCTGCAAACAGGTTTATCACGAGTCAGGTAAGATGGTCTGGTATTAGGGATAGAGTATCAGTTTCAGTTCAGTTCAGTTCAGTCACTCAGTCATGTCTAACTCTTTGCAACCCCATGGACTGCAGCACACCAGGATTCCCTGTCCATCACCAACTCCCGGAGTTTACTCAAACTCATGTCTATCGAGTCGGTGATGCCATCCAACCATCTCATCATCTGCCACCCCCTTCTCCTCCTGCCTTAAACCTTTCCCAGCATCAGGGCCTTTTCCAGTGAGTCAGTTCATCACATCAAGTGGTCAAAGTATTGGAGCTTCAGTTTCAGCCTCAGTCCTTCCAATGAATATTCAGGATTGATTTCCTTTAGGATTGACTGGTTTGATCTCCTTGCTGTCCAAGGGACTCTCAAGAGTCTTCTCCAACACCACAGTTCAAAAGCATAAATTCTTTGACACTCAGCTTTCTTTATGGTCCAACTCTCTGGAATAGTCATGAGTATCAGTTTAGGAAGGTGAAAATTTGAAAGATGAATGATGGTGATAGTTGAACAACTACGTGAATGTACTTAGTGCCACTGAACTGTACAGTGAAGTATGGTTAAAATAGTATGTTTTAGATTATGTGACTTTTACCATAATAAAAAAAAGCTTAAAAAATGAATTGATAGTATACAGAGAATAAATTAGTGGAGGATTAAAAGCAGGTCAGGATATTTCACTTCACCAGAGGAGGGGAAGAGAGAAGAGAGAAAAGCAGTAAGAGTGGGGACAAAAACAAAGACAGGTAAGACTGAGTGTCAATGAGGAAGGAGCTTCTTGGAATTGAGCCATCCACGTCCCTACCACCATCCTGTGAAGTGATGAGCTTGAGGGAGACTATGCTCAGGAGGCCATGGCAGATGAGAGAGAAGCTGCAACAATGAGGTAATCATGGTCTCCTTCACCGATGGGAGACTTACTGTCAGACCAGAACTGGCTTTCCCAGTCCCTACCTCCAATACCTTTCCCTGCTGTCTTCAATGACTCTCTTCATATGACTTTTCAATAATTCTCGCTTCTCCGTATTTGATAGCAATCCCCAACTCCTTCAAGGCCTCCTTAGAATTTTTAGGAAACAGATGCAAACAGACGGGAAAGTTGCATAGTGACCAAAAACCCTATGAATTACATAGAGTATCTGATATTTATTCAAATATAAATGATGCTACAAATGCTGTTGAGCATGCCTTTTCCAGAGTTCATCTCTGAAGCTTTTTTCAGGAAGCTTTTGGTACTTTCTCTTCTCAGGTATGACCTCAGAAGATTTCTTCTCCCATCTGAGAATGTCAGTCATTCCTTACAGTTTGTATCTGAGTAAAGGTTTTATAATCCTATTTGATGAGGAAATCAGGCACCAAGTACTAGTTGGCAAGTGCTTTCAGACTCCAAGTATGTATTATTTGTACAATACACATAGTACTTTACCTTCATAAAGCTCTTTATCATACACAAAACACAGAAACCTATGGACTCGTAAATTAGATATGTAAGTATCAACACCTCCATCTCATAAAAGTAAAACGCGAAGCTCAGAGGGATAAACGCCACATCACAAAGCTGGAAGGCAGGATACTTGGGACAGTAAACCCTGTTGTATTTGTTTGGTAAGTTTTTTAGCCACCACATCACAGCAGACAAAATAATGTTTCCAATCTCCATGACCATCTTGGTTCACCAGACAAAAGATAAATTCACTGAAATCATTTCCTGTCTGCTCCAGTTTGGGAACTTCAGTCCAGAACTAAACACAGTACAACCATGGTGACCCCCTTACTCATCCATTCCTCAAAACAAAGAACATTTCACAAATCAGTTGATGAGTTAAATGCTAGCCAAACCCTCAAGGTGAGTTGACTCCCACACCAGGGGACAGAAACAAGTGTGGTATCTGAGGATACCTTCAAACCCAACTTTAAAACTTTGACATTCACCACATCCAAGAAGACATCTTTTTAACAATTCAAGTTAAAGGTCAACAGAGCCAATAAAGAGAATTACCAAAAGTTCATTAAAGTCAAGTCTGGGCCATGAATGTATTAACCGGTGATGTCTGCGGGAAACCCCTGGTTCCCTCTTCAGTGTGGGCCTTGAAAATATTTAATTTGCTTAATGGTCACTCCAGGGCTGCCTCAGCCAGGTCTACTCTCTTTAACCCTTTCTCATTCTCTTCTCTTCAGGTTAAAAACACATTGGAAGTCTCTGACACAGTCTTTTTTCTTTATGGTAATTTTCATTTTACCAGCTGTCTGTGTGGTATTAGTACAAGAAGATTCTTCTGGGAGATAGAAGCACCTGGTAAGTGAAGAAATTTCCTGCTGAGCATTCATGTCAGAGAAGGGGAAATGTGAGGAGAGGGCAAATTGTCAAGGTGGCACTGAGACATGGCAGAAAGCAAAAGGAGTAAGGTATTGGAGTAAGAAGGAAACACAAGACATAGAGGCAGTGTGGGCGATGATTCACTGTGGCAGACGGGAGAGGCTACTAACAGCTGTGAGCCTGAGAAACGGGGCTGAGCATCAGACACAGTAAAAGACAGGAGAGGATGGCTTGTGTGTGGAGTCCAGTTGCCTGACAGAGCTTTGTTTCTTCTCTTCAGAAAATGGGATCATAACGGGGAAGACTCAAGTTGTGTCAGGGGAGAATATATGCCCTCCTGGTGTGAATATCTCCACCCCTGTTTATGAAATTGTTATCACACGTGATGTCATTATAACACTCTGACCTGGAAAGTCTGCTATTTCTGAGTTTGTGGGCATCTGTGTAGACTGGAAAATAAACTTCCTACTGACTTCTCACTGCCCTATCCATGTTCTTTCCCCCAAACTCAGTACTGTGTCTGCTCAGACATCCCCAGGTCCTAAGGAATCAATATTTTAAGAAAACTTCTCAGGCATGATACGTGAGTATCCATCCACTCCCTAGCCAATGATGAGAAAAAGAAGATAGGAACTATTCTCACCATTTAACTCAGGCGAGAAAACATCCAAAGAGAGAGAATTGTCCCTGGTGATACAATTAAGGACAGAACTAATCAATGGTTCTAAGTTTCCCTTCTATTTCAGTCCAGGTGCATCCAGCTGTCTCTCCCAGTTATATGAAAGTTTAATGAATCTGAAGCCCTAAATTATTACATCTTGCTCCTCTTCAACTGGTAGCAAGGAAAAGACTCACATGAGCACACATGAGCTAGGTTCCTACACAGATGTACCATCTCGATGCCCAAGTTCTTTCATCACAGTAAGGCAAAACTCAGAAATCAAGGAGATACCTACTGTAAGTGGGGATTGAGGGGTTATGGGGAACTATTCAGAGCTCCAAGTGGGAGTTCGTAACAGGTGCAGCCATCTGGAGAACTACTAGTACTTAAATTACTTAGGTACCTACCTTCTGACCCAGCACTTCCATAACCAGAAGTGACAGAAAGAAAGACCATTTTTGATTTGTGGGCTTCTAGGGCAATCTATTTTAGCTATCATAGAAAAAGAACCACTGAAGAGCCATTGTTTCAGACTACATGCCACATCTCGAAGGGCATCACCACACCCCCCAAAGAGTGTGACTCCCGAGTAATTTCCTTGGGCTTATGTATGAGCTTTTTGTAGCATACCATAGGGTCAAGAGTTTCCTGATAATGAAAGTAATAAAAAATCAATACATATCTTGATCATGTGCCTGTAGTGGAAACTTTCATTTAAAAGAAAAAAGATTCCATTGATCTAAGGACATATTAGATGGGTCTAGTAATCAGATACTCTGTGAGCCCTTAGAAAGTGATGCTGGCTAAGACACCGCAGGCAGGAAAGAGATCCATAGCTAGAGCATGTATCAATGTCAGTAAAGACAAAACACTGCCCTCTCAGAAATCAAAAGGATCCTGTGTAATCATTATCCTCTAGAATGGTCTCCTTGAGAAATGGTACATTATTGAGGTCACAGAACTAGTCTTTGTTATTGAAAGGCCAGCGGCTGTAACATCTAAGTCATTTATGGGAAGAAGTGCATTTTTTTGGTATTTTAGCATATAATTTATTTATTAATGTATAGTTGATTTACAATATCATGTAAGGTTCAGGTGTACAGCACAACAATTCAGTTTTATATATATATATATATTTTTTTTTTTTTTTCAGATTCTTTTACCTTATTGGTTATCACCTAATATTGAGTACAGTTCTCTGTGTGTTTTTAGCATATACTTTAACATCTCAGGGCATAAGTCAAGTCAACCGCAGTGATAGAAGTGTCTATTTTGCATCAGCCACCACCATTTTAGCCATCACATAAGGGCTTGGGTAGCAGAGGACGGGAGCTGCTGACACCAATAGAACCACTCTTCCTGCCCTCTAATTGTTCAATGCCTCCTCTGTGTTACATACTTTCTTATAAGCAATTCCATGAGACGCCAAGAACCAAACATTCTGTTCAAATGTATTGGTTCTTTCAGATGGCTCTTCTCCAGAACTTCTGTGTTGAACCAACAAGCCAAGAAATATGCCACTCCCCAGGGGTCCATGTATATCTTTACCTCAAGACACTTTTCCAACCTCACAGAACTGATGACCACGTATATTGCTTGCAGTTCTGCCCACTAAGATTATTTCCCCCAACCTGTGTTTTTCTATTGCATACCCAAGAAAAGTTTTAGTTTGGCAATCATCCAACTTTAGTTCACAAAAACATATTGAGCCAACAAATCTGTGAGTCACACGGGGTTGATTTCCTCCAAAATCTAAACAAAGGACCTACCCAACCCATGAGGCTGTAGGCACAATCTGAAGACAAAGAGGTGAGGGCTGGTATTAGTGTAGCCAGAGTAGGTGACACAGGGTATGAACCATGTTTTTCTGTACCATAGGCCCTTTGGACCACGCTGGGTTCATACTTAATGTGGTATTTCCATTGTGTGAGGACTGCTGCTATATCCACTCAAATATATTATTTCTGGGTCTACTAATGCCTATATCATAATGGGAAACTCTGGTCTCTTGGTGTTTCATTGTCAGAAATTGGATCTATATACTGTCCAAAAGATCCTTTAAAAAAATTAGTTTTCTGCTGCAGAGAGAATAGACTTACTCCAGAATCCTGTTGGTCTAGTCTGCAACTCTCGGCCTGAGGCTAACCAGAGAGTACAGTCAGAGATTTTAATCTACCATGGAATCTCTGTAGCAACATAGAGTCTGCCAAGTGATATGGCCAAAGTAAAGGATTCATGTTAGCTCAGATTGCCATGACCAAATTCCATAGACTGAGTGGCTTAAACAACAGAAATTTATTTTCTCACAGTTCTGGAAGCTAGAAATCTGAGATCAGGATGCCACCACAATGAGGTTCTAGGGAGGGCTCTCTTCCCTACTTACATGCAGCCACCTACTCACTGTGTCCTCACATGGGGTAAAGAGAGCAATGGCATCTCTTCCTCAGCTTATAATGGCACCACTTCTGAGTTCCACCACGATGACCCCATTTAACCAGAATCACCTCGTAAAAGGCCCCAATACAGTCACTTAAGTGGAGGCTAAGGAGGGCATCAACATATTAATTTGCAAGAAACACAATTCAGTCATAGCAAGACTGTTCATGCTAAAGTTTGAACCTGCTATAGAACCCCTGGATACCACTCAAAACTGGCATCTTTTGGAGTCACCAATGATGTCACTTTATCATTTCCAGATTAGTAAACTCTGCCTCCAAAGTCCAAGGGCTTCCAAGAAGGGTGCCATGTTTTCGGTGTTAAGTTGTTCAAGATTCAGTAAATATCTACACTTGGAAAACATACTGCAACAAGCCTTAGACCACTAAACATCTAAAAACTGATGTGGCATCCCCTTAAGTATTTGTATTTTTAGGGATAGTTTGTATTTTGAACTATCCCTAAAAATTGAAGAGGAATAAATACTTCCAAATTATTCTGCGAAACCAGCATTTGTTGTTGTTCAGTAGCTCAGTCAGGTCCAACTCTTTGTGACCCCATAAACTGCAGCATGCCAGGCTTCCCTGTCCTTCATTATCTCCCAGAGTTTAAACAACTCCATTCATGTTTATTATGTCAGTGATGCCATCCAACCATTTCATCTTCTGTTGCCCCATTCTCCTGCCCTCAATATTCCCCAGAATCAGAGTCTTTACCAATGAGTTGACTCTTTGCATCAGATAGCCAAAGTATTGAAGCTTCAGCTTCAGTATCAGTGTTTCCAGTGAAAATACAGGGTTGATTTCCTTTAGGATTGACTGGTTTGAACTCCTTGCTGTCCAAGGGACTCAAGAGTTTTCTCCAGCACCATAGTTCAAAAGCATCAATTTTTTGCCACTCAACCTTCTTCATGGTCCAACTCTCACATCCATACATGACTACTGGAAAAACCATAGCTTTGACTAAAGGGACCCTTGTTGGCAAAGTGATGTCTCTATTTTTTAATATGCTGTCTAGGTTTGTTGTAGCTTTCCTTCCAAGGACCAAAGCATCTTTTCACTTCAAGGCTGCCGTCCACAGTGATTTTGGAGCCCAAGAAAATAAAATCTGTCACTGCTTCCACTTTTTCCTCACCTATTTGCCATGACATGATGGGACCAGATGCCATGATCTTAGTTTTCTGAATGTTGAGTTTTAATCCGACTTTTTCATTCTCCTCTTTACCTTCATCAAGATACTCCTTAGTTCCTCTTCACCGTCAGTCATTAGAGTGGTATCTTCTACATATCTGAGGCTGTTGATATTTTCTCCAGTAATCTTGATTCCAGCTTGTGATTCATCCATCCTGGCATTTTGCATGATGTATTCTGCAAATAAGTTAAATAAGCAAGGTGACAATATACAGCCTGGACATATTCCTTTCCCAATTTTGAATCAGTCTGTTGTTTCATGTCCGTTCTAACTGTTGCTTCTTGTCCTGCATATAGGTTTCTAAAGAGACAAAACTCCCAGGAATAAACTTAACCAAGGAGGTAAAAGACAGGTACTCTGAAAATTATGAGATATTGACCAAAGTCATTTAAGATTACACAAATAAAAAAATGTACTGTGTTTACAGATTGAAAGAATTAATGTTCTTAATATGTTCTTACTTCTCAAATTAATCTTCAGATTAAATGCAATCTCTATCAATATTCCAAGGCATTTTTCTGCAGAACTAGAAAAAATATGCCTAAAATATGTATAGAACCACAAAAGACCCCAAAGAGACAAAACCCTCTTGAGAAAGAAAAACAAAACTGAATGCATCATGCTCCCTGATTTCAAACTATTACAAAACTCTAAGAATCAAAACACTGTGATACTATCAAAAAGAAGATACATAGATCCATGGAACAGATGACAGAACCCAAAAATAAACCCATACTTACATAGTCAATAAATCTACACTGAGAAGGAAAATTATAAAATGACATAGAGAGCTGCTTCCATAAATAGCCTGGGAAAACTGGACAGCTACTTCAAAAGAATCAAGCTAGAACATTTTCTTATGTCATGTACAAAATAAACTCAAAATGGATTGAGGACCTGACAAAAGACCTGAAGCCATAAAACTCTGGAAGAAAACATAAGTAGGATGCTTTTTGACATTGGTCTTAGCAATATTTTTTTCGATCTGTTTCCTCAGGCAAGGGAAATAAGAGCAAAATAAACACATAGGACTCCGTGAAACTAAAATCCTTTTGCACACAAAGGAAACCAACAGCAAAATGAAGAGGCAAACTGAACTACTGAATGAAAGAAGGTATTTCCAAATAATATATGCACTAGGGGTGGATTTCTTAATTTTATAATGGAATCATATAACTAAATATAAAAAATACCAACCTATTTAAAAACAGGAAGAGTACCTGTATAGACATTTCTCCAAAGAAGACATAGAGGTTGCTAAGAGACACATGAAAAGATGTTCAACATCACTAATTATCTGAGAAACACAAGTTGAAATCACAGTGAGACATCATTTCACATCTGTCAGGATTGCTGTCATCAAAAAGACAACAAATAATAGTATTACCAAGGATATGGAAGAAAAGTAACACTCATGCACGGTTGGTGGATATGTAGATCGGAGCAACCACTATGGGAAACAATATGGAGTTTCCTCAAAAAACTAAACATCAAGCTATCATATGATTCAGCAAGTTCACTGCTAGATACTTACCCAGAGATAGCAAAAACACCAATTTATAAAGACGTATGCACCCTATGTTCTTTGTAGCAATTATTTGCAATAGCCAAGATATGCAAGCAACCTTAATGTCCATCAATAGATGAATGTAAAATGATGTGCTATATATAAACAATGGAACCACTCAAACATAAAAGAGAATGAAATCTTGCAATCTGCAACAACATGGATGGACTCAGAGGGTGGTATATTTGAGTGAAATAAATCAGAGAAAGGTAAATACTGCATGATCTCACTTATATGTGGAATCTAAAAAACAAAGCAAACAAAACAAAACAAAAATAGACTTACAGACACAGAAAGCAAATTGATGGTTTCCAAAGGCAAGGAAGGTGGGGCTTTGGCAGAAATAAGTGAGATGGATTAAACGGTACAAACTTCAGTTATAAAATAAATAAGTCACAGGAATGTAATGTATTACATAGGAACTAAAGTCAATCATACAGTAATTATTTGATATGGAGACAGATGGTTACGAGACTTATTGTGGTAATCATTTTGTAATGTATAATATTTGACTGTTGAATTGTTATGCTGTACACATGAAACTACTACAATATTGTACTCAACTGGAGTTCAACTTTAAAAAATTAAAAATAAAAAAAGCTAAACTGAAAGAAATAGAGTAGAGCTATGGGTATCAGGAGCTGGGTGGCAGGGGAGGAAGGAATTGGGGAGATGAGGGTCAAGTGTATGAACCTTCAAACATAAGATGCAAAAGTTCTAAAGATCTGTGCATAGTACAGCAAATATAGTTAATAATATTGAATTATATACCTAAAAATTGCTAAAGAGTGGATCTTAAATGTTCTCACCACAAAAAATAAAAGGTAACTATGTGACTTGATGGAACTGATAGCTAACTCTAGGGTGATAATCATTTTACAATATATATATGCATAAAATCAGCACACTGTATACCTTAAATTTACACAATGTTTTGTCAGTTATATCTCATTAACACTGGGCTTCTCTGGTAGCTCAGCTGGTAAAGAATCTGCCCGCAATGCAGGAGACCCCAGTTTGATTCCTGGGTGGGGAAGATCCCCTGGAGAAGGGATAGGCTACCCACTCCAGTATTCTTGGGTTCCCTGGTGGTTCAGCTGGTAAAGGATCCACCTGCAATTTGGAAGACCAGGGTTCAATCCGTGGGTTGGGAAGATACCCTGGAGAAGGGAACGGCTATCCACTCCAGTATTCTGGTCTGGAGAATTCCACAGACTGTATAGTCCATGGGGTCGCAAAGAGTTGGACATAACTGAGTGACTTTCACTTTCTCATTAACACTAGAAAAATATTTTAAAATAAATAAAACCTTTAAAACCACCTGCTGGACTTCCTCTCGTGGTACAGTGGATAATAATCCACCTGCCAATGCAGGAGACACAGGTTTGATCCCTGTTTCAGGAATATGTCACGTGGCATGGAGCAACTAAGCCTGTGTGCCCCAACTAGACTCTGCAAGCCACAACTACCAAACCTGCATGCTACAACCCCTGAAGTTTGCATGCTCTGCGACCTTGGGCAATAGCTGCTGAGCCCCTGTGCTTCAACTACTGAAGCCCATGTACATAGAGCCTGTGCTTCAGAAGTGAAGACACCACAATGAGAATCCTGAGCACCACTACTAGAGAGTAGACCTTGCTCATCGGAACAAGAGAAAGCCACTGCAAAGCAACAAAATTTCAGCACAGCCAAAAGTTAAAAAAATAATAATAATGATGATAAAAACCACTCATGCATTATGTATTCATTCACTCAATAAATATTTATCAAGTACCCTATGTGCCATTCCTTATTTTAGGTCTGTGGTTTACAGAAGTGATGGAGAAAGAAATGGCATCCCCCTCCAGTATTCTTGCCTGGAGAATCCCACGGTCTGGCGGGCTACAGTCCATGAGGTCGCAAGAGTCAGACACGACTTAGCAACTAAACAACCACCACTACCACCTTACAGAAGTGAATCAGGAATTTTTCATCCTGATTTTATAAAGCTTATATTTTTCAGAGGAGATAGACAAAACAAGTGAATACTATTTATCCTAAAAAAAATCCTAAAGGAAATCAATCCTGAATATTCATTGGAAGGACTGATGCTGAAGCTGAAGCTCCAATACTTTGGCCACCTGATATGAGGAGTCAGCTCATTAGAAAAGGCCCTGATGCTGGGAAAGATTGAAGGCAGAAGGAGAATGGGATGACAGAGGATGAGATGGTTGAATGGCATCACCGACTCAGTGGACATGAGTTTGAGCAAGCTCCAGGAGTTGGTGATGGACAGGGAAGCCTGGCGTGCTGCAGTCCATGGGGTTGCAAAGAGTCAGACACGACTGGGTGACTGAACTGACTGAACTGACTATTTATTAACATATTCAACTTCATTGATGGGGAAACTGAGATGAGAGAAGGCAAATTAATTTGGACATGGCTACTATGTAGAAGGCTGGGATTTGCACCGTGCAGGCAACCTGACACAAAAGCCTATGCTCCTGGTTTGTACACACACATATGTATTTATACACACAGACAATCTTATGTGGGCCCCTGAAATCTCCACCAAATAGCATTACAAAATCACAAATTTTAGCTCCTGTACTAGTTCTATACACACTTTTATTTCCTTTGTCCTCAAAGCAGCTAGATACATGATTTCCTGGATTAAAACTATCCAGTTAAAATGGGGGGAGGAATTCTCTGGCAGTCATGGTTAGGACTTGGTGCCATCAATGCTGAAGTCCTGAGTTTGATCACTTGTTGAGGAACTAAGATCCCACAAGCCCTAGAGAGAGGCCAAAAAAAAAAAAAACAAGAGAGAGAGAAGGAAATATATTTTAAACTACATGCATAATGCTGTTAGTGACATTTAAAAAAAAAAAACAAGTGAAGTTAACTCGATAATATATTTGATTTAGTCTAATATAACCTAAATATCATTTTAAGACATAATTACCACACAACAAACTGTGGAAAAATTCTTAAAGAGATGGAATACCAGACCACCTTACCTGCCTCCTGAGAAACCTGTATGCAGGTGAAGAAGCAACAGTTAGAACCAAACATGGAATAACAGATTAATTCCCAATTGAGAAAGGAGTACATCAAGGCTATATATTGTCAACCTGCTTATTTAACTTATATGCAGAGTACATCATGCGAAATGCTGGACTGTATGAAGCACAAACTGGAATTAAGATTATTAGGACAAATATCAATAACCTCAGATATGCAGATGACACCACCTTTATGGCAGAAAGCAAAGAGGAAATTAAGAGCCTTTTGATGAAGGTGAAAGGGGAAAATGAAAAAGCTGGCTTAAAACTCAACATTCAGAAAACTAACATCATGGCATCTGGTCCCATTACTTCATGCCAATTAGATGGGGAAACAATGGAAACAGTGAAAGGCTTTATTTTCTTGGGCTCCAAAATCACTGCAGACGGCAGCCACAAAATGAAAAGATGCTTGCTCCTAGGAAGGAAAGCTATGACAAACCTAGACAGTATATTAAAAAGCAGAGACATTACTTTGCTGACAAGGGTCCATCTAGTCAAAGCTATGGTTTTTCCAGTAGTCATGTATGGATGTGAGAGTTGGGCCATAAAGAAGGCTGGCTGACTGTCAAAGAATTGATGCTTTCAAACTGTGGTGCTAGAGAAGACTCTTGAGAGTCCCTTGGACAGCAAGGAGTTCAAACCAGTCAATCCTAAAGGAAATCAACCCTGAATATTCATTGGAAAGACTGATGTTGAAGCTGAAGTTCCAATATTTTGGCCACCTGATTTGAAGAGCTGACTCATTGGAAGAGATCCTGATGCTGAGAAAGACAGACACAGTGGAAAGATATTCTCATCTCTTAAAAGAATTTTCCACAGTCTGTTGTGCAATTATATCTTAAAATAATACTCAGGATATATTAGGCTAAATCAAATATATTATCAAGTTAACTTCACCTGTTTCTTTGGGAGGAGAAGGGGATGACAGAGGTTATGGATGACTCAATGGACATGAGTTTGAACAAGTTTTGGGAGATGGTAAAGGACAGGGAAGCCTGGCATGCTGCAGTGCATGGGGTCACAAATAATCAGACATGACTGAGAAACTGAACAACAACAATAATTACTATTAAAAAATCATTTGTGAGATACATTACATTCTTTTATCCATATTAAATCTTTGAAATCCACTGGGAAGTTGACACTTACAACAAATCTAAGATAGACTGACCCCATTTCCTGGCTTCAGTGGCCACTTGTGCTATGCAGACAGTGCAGCTATTGAACAGTTGCACTGTGTCAGAACGTGCTGATGGACAGAGGCGACCCAGAACCTTAGCCGAGTAAGGCTTGCTGCCAGCCCTCATCCTAAAGCAGCAGACAACTTCCTGCAAATGCCACCACATTAACCGAATGTCTCAATACTACTGAAAAAAGGAGAGTTTGCTATGATAACAGGTTTCCTGCTGAAATTTGCTACTAATTGTTACATTCATTTCCATTCCTTTGGCAAACTGGCCCCTGATTTTATTGGAGCCCTCTGGGGCTACGTATTTCTTAATATATACTTGAAACATCATTTCGTCCCAAAAAGGTAATTTGCAGTCTGCTGAGTATTTGTGGAAGTCTATCAGAAGAAGAAACTAGAAGTGTCAAGTCAGAGAAATTAACTAAGAAAGTTAGTTTTAAGCATCAGTTTCCAATCTTGATATGATTTGGATTTTCTCACCATGAAAATATATTATTTAGTTGAAAATAATATTTCAATAAATAAGAATTTAATGGAAGGCAAGATCTTGGGAGGGAAAGAAATTTAATGAGTTTAGGAAAAACAGAGATGAAAGGAAAGAGAAGACCTGCCGTACAGCACCTGGAGTTAGAGAGAGGCCCCTCCTGATTCATAGACAATATTACATAAAATACAAATGAAGAGATGAAAGCAACCTTCCCTAGTCTTGCTCTACCCTTAAGACATCTCAAGGTTCTGCTTAGCTTCAGCACTCTAGTTCTCTGGGATACTCCTCGGAGGTAAGAGTGCAGCACTCACAGATGTCCCAGTTCAGTCACGCTTGGACTTAACCTCCACATCTGATGCAAGAACCCTCAGCTGTTCCCTGGTTCTCCCATTTGCATGATAGGTGTGAAATTGCATGAGTTCCCTGGTCACCCAAACTCTCTAAGTGGTTTTGCAGATACCACCTTCTCCTGTAAGATAACCAGAGATAATCACAAAAGTCCTCCAAAGATGGGATCTGTCATCTGTCCCCACAACTGAATTTCTTACAAGTAGAAGCAGGCTGAGAAGTAACCAAAGCCAGGGAGGTAGAGAGCTGGGATGACAGGACTTTTTCTTAGAAGTTTCAGGAGAGCAGCTTCCACACATGGAATGTGAATTCAAGGCTCCTAAAGGAACCAATCCATACATAGAAAGGTCACTGAATACAGCTTCTTGCTTCTTGGCAGTGCCATAAGGAATACATGCTGTGTATGTCTTGCCTCTTCTAATATGACTTGACTTTTTCCTATGTCCATGGACTGAATGCTCTTTAAACACACTCTATACCCTATGGGGCCACCACTTATTAGAGATGATTCTCTGGACCAAAAATGCAAATCAGAGAAGGTATGATTAGGCACATTAGTGTCAAGGCATCCATTCTATTAATACAATCTAAAATCCCACATCTAAAATCTACAGCAAATTTTAGAGTTGAGGCATTGAGAGGAAGATAAGACATTTGTCATTCAGAGGACAAGGAGAAAGAACACTTCATGGATCCTACAAACTCAAAGCAGGGGTTAGGAAGCAGGGCTTAGTAAAGGAAAGAAACATGCTTACAGCGGTTAAGACAAGATCTATCCTAAGGATCCGGGAACACTCTAATGTTGGGGAAAAAAGTGGTAATGGTCCAACTCCTTCCTTTCTCTTTCTCTCCTCAACTTAAAGTTCTGACTACTTGTGAATGGGTGAATGAGCTCAGGCAGAGCGAAAAAAAGTTCCGGCCAAACACTGACGTTTCTCAAAAAAAAAAAAAAAAGAAAAGAAAACAACTAAGGTAGCAAAAAGGAAATCCCTCAGATGTGATGATTTTGGCCAAGTCAACTGGACCCAGTAGCTCCAGAGTCTTCCTGCTAGAGTTATAAGAGCCATCCTGGCTCCCTGAGGACACAGTCCTCCTGAGCTTCAAATTCTTCCAGCATGCGTGCTCTTCAGTTTCTGTTTAAGACCAGCCCTGCTGTCCTGCTCCTCGTTCTCTGCCTGAGACTTGGGTCTGGCGCAGCCCAAGACCTAGTGTAAGTCATGGATTTTTCCTCCCTGCAGAAAATCTTCCAGGGGAGGACACTTTTGCCAACCCAGAACTCATTCTCTCCCCGCTCAGAAACTGCTGGGAGAGGTTCCCGAATCCATGACTTACAGCTCTTTTGTGTTTTAAATCTGTCTGCTATCCTTTTGTCATTCTCTCCTTTTTCCATAAAAGAGAAACATAGTCGGCAATGTGACCGTGGTCAATAGCTGTGGTATAAAATTTGCATAAGGTGCCTGAGCTGTACACGAGGGGCCATGGCCCTGGTCACTGCCCAGAAGAAAGGGCTGTGCTGATCCACCAACTCAGATGATCCCTGTGCTTCATGGGCATCAGTGCTCACCTCAGGTGTGTGTCATGCAAAGTAGATCCTTATGGCATTGATGCCTCTGTATCCCTTTTATCCCCCTGTTCTCTCTGCCTCTCCTGCTTGCATATTCCCTGCCAGGCTACCTCAATCCAAGACTTTTATCCGACCTTTTTTCTGCCTCTTTTTCATATCTAGACAGGAGGTGATTTCAGCAAAACTGACAGTTGATCCAGTTGAAAACTCAACTAACTATTACGACGTAACAGTCACAGTTAAAAGTCACATGGACAAATGCATAGTGGTAAGTAAAGATTTGGGAGTCATGGTGAGTGGGGAGAGAGAAGAAAAAGACCCTCATAAATGATTTCAATCTGCACTACTGATTTGAAGTGAAATATCATCTTACAAACTCACCTACAAATGCTTTTGCATGCATCAGCCATGAACTTCAGAGCAACTCTCTTAGGAAAGTGTGTATTATTATTTCCATTTTTAAAATGAAGAAGTGATGGTACAGATGGAATAGTCGAATTCACAAATTCTGAAAGTACATTAGTAGCTTCTAGGGCCAAGGTGGGAGACGGCAATGGTAACCCACTCCAGTACTCTTGCCTGGAAAATCCCGTGGACGGAGGAGCCTGGTGGGCTGCAGTCCATGGAGTCGCTAAGAGTTGGACACGACTGAGCGACTTCACTTTCACTTTCCCCTTTCATGCACTGGAGGAGGAAATGGCAACCCACTCCAGTGTTCTTGCCTGGAGAATCCCAGGGATGGGGGAGCCTGGTGGGCTGCCGTCTATGGGGTTGCACAGAGTCAGACACGACTGAAGCGACTTAGTAGCAGCAGCAGCAGCAGCAGGGCCAAGGTGTACGGGAGTGGGGACGTTAGTGTTTAATGGGGACAGAGTTTCAGTTTAGGAAGCTGAAAAATCTGGGAAATGGGTGACAGCCAGCGCTGCACAACAATGTGAATGGACTTAGTGCCACTTAACTGCACAGCTAAATATGGTTAAAATGTTGTTTCTTATTATGTCACTTTTACCACAAAAAAGAAAAAGCACCAAAAAACAAGAATGTGACAGTAGGCAGAGCATAAACGAGAAGAGGTTTTAAACCATGTCAGGACTCTTATCTTCACCAGGGGAGAAGCAAGGAGGAGAGAGAAAAGCAATAAGAATAGGGATAAAAACAAAGATAAATAAGACTGAGTGACAATGATTAAGCAGCGTTGCTGGCCCTGAGCCATTCATGCCCCCGCCGCCATCCTGTGCAGTGAGGAGGCTGAGCCAGGGAGACTCCACTCAACAGGCCACGGCAGATGGGAGAGAAGCTGCAAGAATGGGGTGATTATGGTCTTCCTCACCGATGGGAGACTTACTGTCAGACCGGGACTGGCTTTCCAGACTCTTACCTCCATCACCTTTCCTCACTGTCTTCACTGAGCCTTCAGATCCCCTAGACCACCTGCTTTCCTGTATTTGACAGCAATCCCCAACTCCTGAAAGGCCTCGGTAAGGTTTTTAGAAAACGATGCAAACAGAAGGGAAAGTTTCAGAGCTACCAAAAACCCTAAGAGAAATATATACGGTATCTGATTATTTACTCAAATATAAATGATGCTAGAAATGCCTTTGAGCTTCCCCTTTCCAAATATCTTCTCTGTTGCTGTTTCAGGAAGGTGCTGGGTTTTTCTCTTCCTCAGGTCTGAGCTCAGTGGGTGTCTTCTCCCATCTGAGAATCTCAGTCATTCCTTTCATCTTGTATCTGAGTAGAAGTTTTATAACTGTATGGGTAAGGTAAACACCTACTGAGTACTAGTTGGCCAAGTGCTCTCAGAATCCAAGTGTCTTTATTTGTATAATACACATAGTACTTTACCTTCATAAAGAGCTTTATCATACACAAAACGCAAAAACTTATGAACTCAAACCGACTAGATAGCTAGATTTCATACCTTGATTTCACAAAGGTAGAATGAGAAGCTCAGAGTAATAATGCCATGTCACAAAGCCGGAAAGCAGCTCAGTAGGGACAATGAACTCTGGTTTGTTTATGCGGTGGGTTTGTTCCCCACCACGTCAGAGCAGACTGCTCTTTACAGTCTCGATGGCTCTAAACTGAGTTTAGCCGTGAGTGTGTGAAGGGGTGATGTCTAGGGAAACCTCTTGTGCCCTCTTCCTGGGTTGACCTAAAACACGCTTATTTTGCTTAATGGTTACTCCCCAGCTGCCTCAGCCAAATCGATGCTTTTTACCCTTTTTCATCCTCTTCTCCTCAGGTTAGAGTCATGCTTGAGGCCTCCAACAACATCATTTTTCCTTATAGTAATTTTATTTACACAGCCTGTCTGTGTGATTTCAGTACAAGAAACTTCTTTTGGGAAATACAAGCAACAGGTATGTGCAGAGACTTCCGGCCAGAGCGTTAATGTCAGATAAGGGGAAATGTTATGTGAGAGCAAAGTTTAAAGGGAAACCAAGACATGGCAGAAAGCAATATGAATAAATCATTGGAGGAAGAATGAAACTCATCACATAGAGGCAGTGTGGTAAGGGGTTCAAGGTGGAGGAAGGGAGAAGGGCTAGTAACATGTGTCTTGTATAGGAGCCTGAGAAATGGGGCTGAGTTTCAGACACAGTAAAAGGCAGGATACGATATTTTGGGGGTGGGTCTGGTGTAAGAAGATCAGTAGTGGAATCCAGCTGTCTGACACAACATTGCTTCTTCTGTGCAGAAAATGGGATCATAAAAGGGAAAGCTGAAGTTGTGTCAGAAGAGAATATATGCCCTTCTGATGCGGAAATCTGCACCCTTGTTTACAAAGTTTGTATCAAGCGTGAAATCATCATAAGATGCTGATCTCAAAAGTCTGCTGAGTTTGTGGGCATCTGTGTAGACCGGAAAATAAACTTTCTATGGGCTTCTCACTGTCCTGTCTGTGTTCTCTCCCCCAAATTAGTACTGTGTCTGTTCAGGCACCCCAGGGTCCCAATGAACCAGTATTTTAAGAGGACTTCTCAGGGATGATACATGAGCATCCACTTCCTAGCAACTGAGAAGAAAGAGAAGACAGGAACTATTCTAACCATTTAACACAGTGGGGAACATGTCCAGAGAGAACTGTCCCCAGGGCTAAGATTAAGGGTAGAACTGAGCAACGGTTCCAAGCAGCAGTCCTCAACCTGTTTAAACCAGGAATCAGTTTTTTGGAAGATAATTTTTCCATGGACTGGGGGTTTGAGGGGCAGGGAGAGGCGTGAGGGATAGTTTTGGGATGATTCAAGTGCATTATATTTATTGGCAATTTATTTCTATTTTTATATCATCAGCTCCACCTCAGATCATCAGGCATTAGATCCCAGAGGTTGGGAACCCCAAGATTAAGTTTCCTTCCTATTTCAGTCCAGTTATATGCAGCTGCCCCTCCCAGTTATCTGAAAGTTCAGTGAACCTGAAGTCTTAAATTATTACATCTTGCTCCTCTTGAACCAGCAAAAGACTAGCAGGAGCTCAGCTGTGCTGGCTCCTGACCAGCATGTCCCTTCCCTGTGCCCAAGCTCTTTCATCACAATAAGGCAAAACTCAGCCAGCAAGGAGATACCTGTTGTGAGTGGGGACTGAGGAGTTATGGGGACCATTCATCGCTGCTGCTAATGGGCATGTAAAAATAGGTACAGCCATCCGGAGAATCACTTGATGTTACTTAAATTAATTGTGTACACACCTTCAGACCCAGAACCTCCACAACCAGTAGTGATGGTAAGAGGACAATTTTGATCCCTGGGTTCCAGGGCCAATCTACTCTATCCATCAAAGACAAAGGGCCACTGAAGAGCCATTGTTTTAAAAGATACGTACATCTTAAAGGACTTTTCGTGATCCCATGCACTGTAGCCCACTAGGCTCCTCTGTCCCTGGGATTCTCCAGGCAAGAATATTGGAGTGGGTTGCCATTTCCTTCTCCAATGCATGCATACATGCTAAGTTGCTTCAGTCGTGTACAACTCTGTGCAACCCCACAGACGGCAGTCCACCAGGCTCCTCTGTCCACGGATTCTCTAGGCAAGAATACTGGAGTGGGATGCCATTTTCTTCTCTGAGGGAGGTCCCTAGCATATACTTTATTTTTATGGAAGTATAGTTGATTTGCAATAAGTTTCAGGTACAAACCACAGGAATTCAGTTATCTACATATGTATATTTATATTTATTCAGATTCTTTTCCCTTATAGGTTATACTGTGCTATTTCCAACTTATGAAGGATGGCTGCTGTATCCACTCAAATATATAATTTCTGGGTCTGCCAATGTCTAAGTAATAATGCAGAACTCTGGTCTCTTTGTGTTTCATGGTCAGGAATTGGGTCTCCATAGTGCTCAAATGCACCTTTTAAAAAGTTAGCTTTCTCCTGCAGAGAGCATAGACTTATTCCAGAATCCTGTTGGTCTACCCTGCAACACTCTGGTGAGACTTAACAGAGAAGACACTCAGAGACCATCATCTACCATGAATCTGTGTAGCACCATAGGATCTCCCAAATGATGTGGCCAAAATAAAGGATTTATATTAGCTCAGACTGCCATAACAAAATATCTTAGACTGAGTGGCTTAAGCAACAGAATTTTATTTTCTTATTGTTCTGGACGCTAGTAGTCTGAGATCAGGATGCCAGCATGACCAGGTTCTAGGGAGGGCTCTCTTCCTGGCTTACACACAGCCACCTTCTCACTGTATCCTGATACGGGGAAAAGAGAGCAATGGTGCCTTTTCCTCATCTTATAATGGCACCAGTGCCAGGAGCTCCACTCTTATGACCTAATTTAACCTGATTCACCTCTTTAAAGGCCCTAATAGACTCACTTGAGGGAGGGGAGGCAGAGCAACAAAAAATAATTTCAGGAAACACAATTAAGTCTCAGCAAGACTGCACACACCAAAGTTTGAACCTGCTATAGAACCCCTTTATTGCTCTGGATACCACTCAAAACTGGCATCTTTTTGAGTCATCCAATGATGATTTGTCAGTCCCCAAATTAGTAAATTCTACCTCGAAAATCCAAGGTCTTCCAAGAATGGTGCCACTTTTTCAGTGGTAAGTTGTTCAAGGTTCAATAACTATCTTGACCTTAGAAAAGAGCTTCCCAGGTGGTGCTAGTGGTAAAGAGCCTGCCTGCCAATGTAGCAGATGCAAGAGACAAGGGTTTGATTCCTGGATCAGGAAGATCCCCTAGAGGAGGGCTTGGCAACCCACAGTATTCTTGCTTGGAGAATCCCATGAACAGAGGAGCCTGGAAGGCTACATACAGTCCATGGGTTTGCAAAGAGTCAGAAACAACTGAAGAGTCTTAGCACAGCACCTTGGAAAAGATGTTCCAACATGCCCTGGACCACTAAACCCCTAAAAATTTCACTAATGTGGAAGCCCCTTAAGTATTTGCATTTTTGCTAATAGTTGGCATTTCAAAGTGTTCTGCAAAACTGAAGAAGAAACAATTCCATATTATTCCGTGAAACCACCATTATCCTGATTCCAACCACTAGAAAAAGAATCCACAGAAAAAAGAATATTATAGGTCAGTGTTCTTGATGAACATAAATGCAAAAATCCTTGACAAAATATTAGCAGGTCAAATTCAACAGTATAGCAAAAGGATCCTACACCACAGTCACCTAGGATTTATCCTAGATAATCAAAGATACTTCAATGTCCACAAGTCAATCCATGTGATACAGCACACTAACAAAACTAAGGATAAAAATTATATAGTAATCTCAATACAGGCAGAAAGAGCTTTTCACAATATAAAACATCCATTTATAATTTTTAAAACTCTCAACAAGGTAAGTGTAAAGGGAACATACTTCAACATAACATATATTGACATATGCTGCTGCTAAGTCACTTCAGTCATGTCTGACTCTGTGTGACCCCATAGACGGCAGCCCACCAGGCTCCCTCGTTCCTGGGATTCTCCAGGCAAGAATACTGGAGTGGGTTGCCATTTCCTTCTCCAATGCATGAAAGTGAAAAGTGAAAGTGAAGTCGCTCAGTCGTGTCCGACTCTTAGCGACCCCATGGACTGCAGCCTACCAGGCTCCTCCGTCCATGGGATTCTCCAGGCAAGAGTACTGGAGTGGGCTGCCATTTCCTTCTCCAGGGGATCTTCCCAACCCAGGGATCAAACCCAGATCTCCCGCATTGCAGGCAGACGCTTTACCGTCTGAGTTACTGGGGAAGCCCCTTAATACTCTACAGTTTATCCTAGAATCAAAATTTCCATGTGCTGTTGGTGAGGATGTGAACTGGATACAGCCCTTTGGACAGAATATGTCTGTATCAAAACTTTAAATGTATACATTTTGACCTAGCCATTCCACTTATTGGAGAAGGAAATGGCAACCCATTCCAGTAGTCTTGCTTGGAGAATCCCATGGACAGAGGAGTCTGGTGGGCTACAGTCCATGGGGTCACAAAGAGTCAGATACGGCTGAGTATGCACACATTCCACTTATAGAGATGTGTCCTAAAGAGATATTCACAGAAGTCTATGAAGATACAAATGAGTGAGGATGTTTGCAGCATTGTTTATGATCATAAACAAAAACGGAAAACAACAGAAATGTCAACCTGGACTTTTACCAGATTTTTTCCTGTCTCTTTTGCCATATCTAGACAGAAGGTAATTTCAATAACCCTGACAGTTGAATGAATTGGAAACTCAGATGACTATAATGTAACACTGAGGGTTACAAGTCATGTGCCTGTATACTTAGTGGTAAGTGAAGAATTGGGGGTTATGGCAAGGGGGGAGAGAGAAGAGAAATATCCTCGTAAACAATTTTTGTGGTCACTAATGATATGAAGTGAAATAGATACTTACAAAGAAGTCACCTACAAATGCTTTTGCATTCATTAGCCATGAACCTGAGAGCAACCCTGTTAGGAATGTATGCATTATTATTTCCATTTTATAAATGAAGAAGTGATGGTACAGACGGAATAGTCAAATTCAAAAATTGACAACACGCATTGGTAGGTGCTAGGCACCAGAGAGTACCGAGTGGGGATATTAGTGTGTAATGGGGACAGAGTTTCAGTTTAGGAAAGTGAAAAATTCAGGAGATGGATGATGGTGAGATCTACACAACAATGTGAATGTACTTAATGCCACTAAACTGTATAGTTAAATCTAGTTAAAATAGTATGTTGTCTATTATGTGACTTTTACCTCAATAACAACAACAAACTTTTAGTGATGGTATGCAGATGATAAATGAGGAGAGGTTTTTTAACTATGTCAGGACTCTTCACTTCACCAGGGGAGGGAAGGAGCCGAGAGGAGAGAGGAAAGTAACATAAAGGGGATAATAACAAAGATGGATAAGTCTGATGACAATGACAAAGGAGCTTTGTTGGACTTGTGCCACCCACACCCTTGTCTCAGGCCAATGCAGTGATGAGGTCGAGTCAGGGAGACTCCACTCAGTAGACCATGGCATATGGGAAAGAAGTTGCAAGAATGGGGTGACTATGTCTTCCTCACAGATGGGAGACTTACTGTCACATTAGAATTGGCTTTCCCATTTCCTACCGCTATTATCCTTCCCCCCTGTCTTCACTGAGTCTTCAGATCCCTTATACCTCCTGCTTCAGGTTATATGATAACAATCCCTGACTCCTTCAAGGCCTCCTTGGGTTTTTATAAAACAGATGCAAACAGAGGAGAAAATTGCAGAGCTACCAAATCCCTAAGAGGACTACATACAGTATCTGATATTTATTCAAATAAAAATGATGCCAGAAATGCTTCTGAGTATCCCCTTTCCAGAGATCTTCTCTGTTGCCACTTCAGGAGGGTCCTGGAACTTTCTCTTCTCAGGTCTGACCTCAGCAGACTGCTTCTCCCATCTGAGAATCTGTCATTTCTTTCACCTTCTATCTAGGTTATAACTCTATTGGGGGAGGAAAACAGGCACAAAGTACTAGTTGGCCAAGTGCTTTCAGACTCCAAGTGTCTTTATTTGTACAATACACATAGCATTTTACCTTCACAAAGCTCTGTATCATACACAACACACAAACCTATGAACTCATACAGACTAGAGAAATAAGTATCAATACCTCAATCTCACGATACCTCATAGAATGAGAAGCTCCGAGGAATAAATGCCACGTCACAAAGCTGAAAAGCAGGATACATGGGAAAATAAACCCTGTTTTATTTGTTTGGGGGATTTTTTCCCACCACATCAGAGCAGACAAACTGATGATTCCAATCTCCATGACCCTCTTTGTTCACTGACAAACTCATTTAAATCATTTCCTATCTACTCCAGGTGGGGAGCTTCAGAACTAAACACAGTCCAACCATGGTGACCTCTTGGCACTTTCATTGCTCAAAATAAAGAACATTTCACATATCAGTTGTTGAGTTAAAGACTAGGCAGACCCTCACAGGTGTGTTTCTCCCCACCCCAGTGGACAAAACCAAGTGTGGTATCTGACAGCACCTTCAAACCCAACTTTAAAACTTGGTCATACAGCAAGCCAATAAAGGATCTTATGCAAGTCAAAGTTGAAAAGGGCAGATGAGGAAAATTACCAAAAGACTGACTAAAGTTGAGTCTGGCCCTAAATACATTAGGGGTGATGTCAGGCGGAAACCTTGGTGCCCTCTGTGTTGGCCTAAAACAAGCTTATTTTGCATAATAGTTACTCCAGGGCTGCCTCAACCTGAGCCACTCTCTTTAATCCTTTCCCATCCTCTTCTCCTCAGGTTAAAGTCACACTCGAGGGCTCTGATGATGTAACATTTCCTTACGGTAATTTTGTTTACACAGCCTGTCTGTGTCCTAACTGTTCAAGAAATTTCTTCTGGGAAATACAAGGACCTGGTAAGTGAAGAAGCTTCCTGCCTGAGCATTAGTGGCAGATAAGGGGGAATGTGAGAAGAAGGTAAAGTGAAAAGGGGAAATCAAGACATGGCTGAAAGCAAAAGAAATAACGGAGTGAAGCAAAAATGAAACACAAGACATACAGGCAGTGTGGGCAAGGGCTCAATGCGGAGGAAGTGAGAGTGGCTGGTAATGGCTGTGCCTTGCATAGGAGCCTGAGAAATGGGGCTGAGTGTCAGACACAGTAAAAGGCAGGGTAGAATGGTTTGTCGGTGGAGTCCAGTTGTCTGACAGAGCCTTGCTTCTTCTCTCTAGAAAATGGGATCCTAATAGGGAAGGCTGAAGTCGTGTCAGAGGAGAATATAGGCCCTCCTGATGTGGAAATCTCCACCCCTGTTTACAAAGTTTGTATCAAGCGTGAAATCGTCATCACACTCTGATCTGGAGAGTCTGCTAACTCTGAGTTTGTGAGCATCTGTGTGGAGTAGAAAATAAACCTCCTACTGGCTTCTCACTGTGCTGTCTGTGTTCCTTCCCCAAATCTTAGTACAGTGTCTGCTCAGACACCACAGGGTCCTAATGAACCAGTATTTTAAGAAATCTTCTCAGGGATAGTCAATGAGCATCCATTTCCTAGCAGATGAAAAGAAAGAGAAGACAGGAATTACTCTCACCGTTTAAAGTGGGACAGGAAATATCCAGAGAGAGAACTGCCCCTAGGGCTTAAATTAAAGGCAGAACTTATGTAGAGGATCATGTCATCTGCAAACAGTGAGAGTTTTACTTCTTCTTTTCCTATCTGTATTCCTTTTATTTCTTTTTCAGCTCTGATTGCTGTGGCCAAAACTTCCAAAACTATGTTGAATAGTAGTGGTGAAAGTGGGCATCCTTGCCTTGTTCCTGACTTTAGGGGAAATGCTTTCAATTTTTCACCATTGAGGATAATGTTTGCTGTGGGTTTGTCATATAAAGCTTTTATCATGTTGAGGTATGTTCCTTCTATTCCTGCTTTCTGGAGGGTTTTTATCATAAATGGATGTTGAATTTTGTCAGAGGCTTTTTCTGCATCTATTGAGATAATCATATGGTTTTTACCTTTCAATTTGTTAATGTGGTGTATTACATTGATTGATTTGCGGATGTTAAAGAAACCTTGCATTCCTGGGATAAAGCCCACTTGGTCATGATGTATGATCTTTTTAAGATGATGTTGGATTCTGTTTGCTAGAATTTTATTAAGGATTTTGGCATCTATGTTCATCAGTGATATTGGCCTGTAGTTTTCTTTTTTTGTGGCATCTTTGTCTGGTTTTGGAATTAGGGTGATGGTGGCCTCACAGAATGAGTTTGGAAGTTTACCATCTTCTGCAATTTTCTGGAAGAGTTTGAGTAGGATAGGTGTTAGCTCTTCTCTAAATTTTTGGTAGAATTCAGCTGTGAAGCCGTCTGGTCCTGGGCTTCTGTTTGCTGGAAGATTTCTGATTACAGTTTCGATTTCCGTGCTTGTGATGGGTCTGTTAAGATCTTGTATTTCTTCCTGGTTCAGTTTTGGAAAGTTATACTTTTCTAAGAATTTGTCCATTTCTTCCAAGTTGTCCATTTTATTTGCATATAGCTGTTGGCAGAAGTCTCTTATGATCCTTTGTATTTCTGTGTAGTCTGTTGTGATCTCTCCATTTTCATTTCTAATTTTGTTGATCTGATTCTTCTCCCTTTGTTTCTTGATGAGTCTGGCTAATGGTTTGTCGATTTTGTTTATCTTCTCGAAAAACCAGACATGATCCTCTATACAGAAAACTGTAAAGATTCTACCAGAAAATTACTACAGCTAATCAATGAATATAGTAAAGTTGCAGGATATAAAATTAACACACAGAAATCCCTTGCATTCCTATACACCAATAATGAGAAAACAGAAAGAGAAATTAGGGAAACAATACCATTCACCATTGCAACAAAAAGAATAAAATACTTAGGAATATATCTACCTAAAGAAACAAAAGACTTATATATAGAAAACTATAAAACACTGATGAAAGAAATCAAAGAGGACACAAACAGATGGAGAAATATACCGTGTTCATGGATTGGAAGAATTAATATAGTGAAAATGAGTATACTACCCAAAGCAATCTATAGATTCAATGCAATCCCTATCAAGCTACCAACGGTATTTTTCACAGAACTAGAACAAATCATCTCACAATTTGTATGGAAATATAAGAAACCTCGAATAGCCAAAGCAATCTTGAGGAAGAAGAATGGAACTGGAGGAATCAACCTGCCTGACTTCAGGCTCTACTACAAAGCCACAGTCATCAAGACAGTATGGTTCTGGCACAAAGATAGAAATATAGATCAATGGAACAAAATAGAAAGCCCAGAGATAAACCCACGCACATATGGACACCTTATCTTCGACAAAGGAGGCAAGAATATACAATGGACAAAAGACAATCTCTTTAACAAGTGGTGCTGGGAAAACTGGAAAACCACTTGTAAAAGAATGAAACTAGAACACTTCCTAACACCATACACAAAAATAAACTCAAAATGGATTAAAGATCTAAACATAAGACCAGAAACTATCAAACTCCTAGAGGAAAATATAGGCAAAACACTCTCCGACATAAATCACAGCAGGATCCTCCATGACCCACCTCTCAGAATATTGGAAATAAAAGCAAAAATAAACAAATGGGACCTAATTAAAATTAAAAGCTTTTGCACAACAAAGGAAACTATAAGCAAGGTGAAAAGACAGCCTTCAGAATGGGAGAAAATAATAGCAAACGAAGCAACAGACAAACAATTAATCTCAAAAATATACAAGCAACTCCTGCAGCTGAATTCCAGAAAAATAAACGACCCAATCAAAAAATGGGCCAAAGAACTAAACAGACACTTCTCCAAAGAAGACATACAGATGGCTAACAAACACATGAAAAGATGCTCAACATCACTCATTATCAGAGAAATGCAAATCAAAACCACAATGAGGTACCATTTCACACCAGTCAGAATGGCTGCTATCCAAAAGTCTACAAGCAATAAATGCTGGAGAGGGTGTGGAGAAAAGGGAACCCTCTTACACTGTTGGTGGGAATGCAAACTAGTACAGCCACTATGGAGAACAGTGTGGAGATTCCTTAAAAAACTGGGAATAGAACTGCCATATGACCCAGCAATCCCACTGCTGGGCATACACACTGAGGAAACCAGAATTGAAAGAGACACGTGTACCCCAATGTTCATCGCAGCACTGTTTACAATAGCCAGGACATGGAAGCAACCTAGATGTCCATCAGCAGATGAATGGATAAGGAAGCTGTGGTACATATACACAATGGAATATTACTCAGCCATTAAAAAGAATACATTCGAATCAGTTCTAATGAGGTGGATGAAACTGGAGCCTATTATACAGAGTGAAGTAAGCCAGAAAGAAAAACACCAATACAGTATACTAACACATATATATGGTATTTAGTTAATCGGTAAAGATAACCCTGTATGCGCGACATCAAAAGAGACACAGATAAATAGAACAGTATTATGGACTCTGAGGGAGAAGGTGAGGGTGGGACGTTCTGGGAGAATAGCATTGAAACATGTATATTATCATATGTGAAACAGAACACCATTCCATGTTTGATGCATGAGACAAGGGCTCAGGGCCGGGGCAATGGGATGACCCAGAGGGATGGGATGGGGAGGGAGGTGGGTGGGGGGTCCAGGAAGGGGAACACATGTAAACCCATGGCTGATTCATGTCAATGTATGACAAAAACTATTACAATATTGTAAAGTAATTAGCCCCCAACTAAAATAAATAAATTTATAAAAAAAAAAAAGTGAAAAGTGAAAGTGAAGTCACACAGTCATGTCCAACTCTTCGTGACACCCTGGACTGCAGCCTACCAGGCTCCATACTCAATGGTAAAAAAAAAACTGGAAGTTTTTCCTTTAAGATCAGGAATAATACAAGAGGGCTTCCCTGGGGATGCTATGGATAAGAATCCACCTGCCAATGCAGGGGACTCGGGTTCAATCCCTGGTCCGGGAAGATTCCACATGACCTGGAGCAGCTAAGCCCACACACCACAAGTACTTACCCCATGAGCAGCAACCACTGAAGCCTGCGCACCTAGAGCCTGTGCTCTGCAACAACAGAAGCCATCGCAATGAGAAGCCCGTGCACCGCAATGAAGACCCAGCGAAGTCAAGAATAAAAGAAATAAATTTTTACAACTAAAAAAAGGCATAACACAAGAATGCTCACGCTTGCCACTTCTATTCAACACAGTACTGGAAATCCTAGCCAGAATGATTAGACAAGAAACAAAAGGCATCCAATGGAAAAGGAAGTAAGATTCCTTTAGTAAGGTTTACATTAAATTAAGAAGTCTGTGAAACAGAAAGATAATTGTAATCTTGTACACAAATAATTAAAGTAGCTTTCAAACAAGCTGAGATACTTCACCAATCAAAACAGAAGCTGTAGTTGATAAGCATTGCAAATATTTTTGTACAAGCAGAGTTTATATAGCTTATGAAAGTTTAAAATGAAAAATTTATATAATGAATCTCAGATATTGAAAAAATACTTCAGCATGGCAATACACAACTTCTCCCTTTGCTCCTTCTCGTAAGTCACACTTTAGATATGTTGGAATCTCTGATGAACTACTTTATAAATGAACATATATTGCCTGCAATTACCTTGAATATTTTGATAAGCAATCCCATAAATTTTGATTGTTTTTGTGGGAAATCAGAGGAAAATACATAATCAAAGTTTTAAGAAATGGAGCAAAAAATGTTTCAGGCTTTAAAGTAAATGTTTCATGCTTTTAGTAAAATATGATTGAAACACAACTTATAAATAGGAAAACATTGACATTTATCCTTACAGAACTAAGGGAAAAAAACTAAACAGAATAAACTATGAGTACTCAAGGGTATAGAAGATTTAGTTTCAAAATTTAAAAATTATTCTTTAAGATATCTCAACTTCTAGTTAGTATTTTTGATTGAGTAAATGTATATTCACCCAATAGAATAAAATAAATACCCTCAATGAAATAAAATTAAGAAATAGAATTATGCAGAATTTAAAGCTTGTGGAACATTCAAAGAATCGTGGACAGGAAAGAGGTATTTGAGTTTTGTCTCGTAGAATATTTCAAAGAAAACCTTTCTGAGTGGAAAGTAAAATATTTACGTGATTCAGTACCAAAAAAGTTAGAATTGAGAATATCCCCCCTTTAACAGAATTTGCTCAGCATGTACAAATTATCTCAGTATCTATAAAGACTATTTTCTTCTATTCAGAGGCAAACCATTTGACAGTATCAACAATTTCAAATGCATTAGCCATAAAATGCAACTTTGAATAATATTGCATGCAGTTTTATGAAGAGAGACAGAGATGTTAAAATATGTTATTCAGAAAAATATCAGTGACACAGTATTAGAAATAAATATGACTAACAATTTCATTAAAATGAATGAATACACAACAGGAAAATTGTTTATATTATTTGTAATGTTTAGTTAATCAATGTTGGGAAAGATTGAAGGCAGGAGGAAAAGTGGATGACAGAGGATGAGATGGTTAGATGGTATCACCGACTCAATGGACATGAGTTTGGATAAACTCCGGGAGTTGGTGATGGACAGGGAGGCCTGGCCTGCTGTGGTTCATGGGGTCGCAAAGAGTTGGACATGACTAAGCGACTGAACTGAACTGAACTGAACTGAATATTTACTTAATCAATATAAGGAAGTAATTTTTACTTTGCTTTAGAGATGAAGGTTATGTGAGTTTTAGAAAGATTTTTACATACTTTCTGAATATTTTATCAACTTACCAAAAAATAATTTAAATATTTCAGCCAATAAATTCATATTGAAATAATTATATAAATTTAATCATTGTAGCACACATTTTCACTCCAAAAGTGTCCCATTTTCATCATAAATTACATGGTTACCCTACATGGAAAGAAGAATAAGAAGACAAAAATATCAAAAATTTGAAATAATAGTAAAGAGGAAACTGGGTCTAGTAAGAATTCCAGGCAAAGAGACTGGAGGCAACATCTGAAGGACAGGTTTAAAGATATTGTTGTTCAGTTGCCCAACTCTTTGCAACCCCATGGACTTCAGCATGCCAGGCTACCCTATCCCTCACCATCTCCCAAAGTTTGCCCAAGTTCATGCCCATTGCATTGGTGATGCCATCCAGCCATCTCATTCTCTGAGGCCCTCCTCCTTCTGCCCTCAGTCTTTCCCAGCATTGGGGACTTTTCCAATGAGCATTGTGGCCTTGGCAATTGTGTACCAAGTGTCAATTTGATACTGAATATTTCCCAGTTCACATGAACTTGAAATTCAAATTTAGCTTAATTTATCTTGCACTTAGAATTATTTGATTTTTTTAATTAGTTTATTTATCTATTTTTTAACTTTAAAATAATTGTATTTGTTTTGCCATACATTGACATGAATCCACCATGGGTGTACATGTTTTCCCCTTCCAGAACCCCCCTCCCACCTCCTCCCCATCCTATCCCTCCAGGTCATCCCGGTGCACCAGCCCCGAGCGCCCTGTATCATGCATCGAACCTGGACTGGCGATTCGTTTCACATATGATAATTTACATACTTCAATGCCATTCTCCCATATCATCCCGCCCTCGCCCTCTCCCATAGAGTCCATAATACTGTTCTATTTATCTGTGTCTCTTTTGATGTCACGCATACAGGGTTATCTTTACCGATTAACTAAATACCATATATATGTGTTAGTATACTGTATTGGTGTTTTTCTTTCTGGCTTACTTCACTCTGTATAATAGGCTCCAGTTTCATCCACCTCATTAGAACTGATTCGAATGTATTCTTTTTAATGGCTGAGTAATATTCCATTGTGTATATGTACCACAGCTTCCTTATCCATTCGTCTGCTGATGGACATCTAGGCTGCTTCCATGTTCTGGCTATTATAAACAGTGCTGCGATGAACATTGGGGTACACGTGTCTCTTTCAATTCTGGTTTCCTCAGTGTGTATGCCCAGCAGTGGGATTGCTGGGTCATATGGCAGTTCTATTTCCAGTTTTTTGAGGAATCTCCACACTGTTCTCCATAGTGGCTGTACTAGTTTGCATTCCCACCAACAGTGCAAGAGGGTTCCCTTTTCTCCACACCCTCTCCAGCATTTATTGCTTGTAGTCTTTTGGATAGCAGCCATTCTGATGGGCGTGAAATGGTACCTCATTGTGGTTTTGATTTGCATTTCTCTGATAATAAGTGATGTTGAGCATCTTTTCATGTGTTTGTTAGCCATCTGTGTGCCTTCTTTGGAGAAGTGTCTGTTTAGTTCTTTGGCCCACTTTTTTATTGGGTCGTTTATTTTTCTGGAATTGAGCTGCAGGAGTTGCTTGTATATTTTTGAGATTAATTGTTTGTCTGTTGCTTCATTTGCTATTATTTTCTCCCATTTTGAAGGCTGTCTTTTCACCTTGCTTATAGTTTCCTTTGTTGTGCAAAAGCTTTTAATTTTAATTAGGTCCCATTTGTTTATTTTGGCCCAAATTCATGTCCAATGAATCAGTGATGGCATCCAACCATCTCATCCTCTGTCACCCTCTTCTCCTTGTGTCCCAGCGTCAGGATCTTATCCAATGAGTCAGCTATTCACATCAGGTGGCCAAAGTATTGAAGCTTCAGCTTCATGCATATAGACATATATGCAATAGCACCTTCATGCATATACAGAGGAGTCCCTGGTAGCTCATCTGGTAAAGAATCCACCTGCAATGCAGGAGATCCTGGTTCAATCCCTGGGCCAGGAAGATCTGCTGTAGAAAAGATAAGTACCCACTCCAGTATTCTTGGGCTTCCCTGGTGGCTCAGCTGCTAAAGAATCTGCCCGCAATGCAGGAGACCTGGGTTTGATCCCTGGGTTGGGAAGATCCCCTGGAGAAGGGAAAAGCTACTCACTCCAGTATTCTGGCGTGGAGAATTCCATGGACTGTATAGAAAGAGTCAGACACAACTAAGCAGCTTTCACTTTCACGCACATAGTCAGAGACAGACATTATTATAAAGGAGCATTCAGAGGGGAGGGAAAACATGTCGAATTTTAAAAAATTATAGTGAAAATGAAAACACTCAATGGAATGGCTGGAAAACAAAGTCAAGGAAATCTTCCAGAACACAGTGCTAGAGAGATGGAAAAATGTTAAAGGCCAACACTGAACATTAGGAATTCTGAAGAGAGGGAAGAGAGAAAACAAAGTAAAAAGAATCATTAAATAAATGACCAATAGATTGTCTAAATTATAAGATGCAGTTTTCCAGATTAAAATCACGATCCAGTGGGTAAAAAAGGCATGCAGCAAAGCATATCATGAAATGAAAATTCAGGACACTATAGACAAAGGGAAGGTATTCATGATTCCAAAGAAAGAAATGTAAAGTAAACACAAAGGAACAAGACTGGGGTTAGATTCCTCAATATAAGCCCTGGAAGCTGGAAGAAATTCCAAGGGAAAATGTGTCCCAACCCAGAATTCTATTCACAGCCATATCATCAGCCAGGAAGTTAGAATAAACATATTTTTAACACAAAAATTTGAAGAAAAAAAAAAGCATCTCTCATGCACCCTGGTGACCTACTACAAATATTGCCAGTTATTTCTCCAGCAAAAAATGGATTTATTCAAAACTAGCAAAGAATTGGGCTTCCCAGGTGACACAATGGTAAAGAATCCACCTGCCAACGCAGGAGACTCAAAAGATGCAATTTGATCCCTGGGCAGAGAAGATCCCCTGAAGGAGAAAATGGCAATGTACTGGAGTATTCTTGCCTGGAAAATTCCATGGACCAAGCCTGGAGGGCTACAGTCCATAGGGTCACAGAGTCAGATACGATGGAGTGTGTGCGCGCGCGCACACATACACACACACACACACACACACTTAGCAAAGAATTATAATTCAAGGTCTGCAACTATGGTGAGTCATCTGCAAGTCCTCCACATAAATAGAGAGGATGACTCTTTTATAGAGGAGGTAAAGAAAGTTGAGAGAGCTATAGGAAGCCAGAGAGTGGCTTTTCATTGGCTGAGTTGTGACTGTCTCTCATTGATTAAATTCTTACCCAGTAAGAAAAGGAAATCTTTTTTCCTTCCTGTTTGGGCTCTGCTATCATCATGGGTTATGAGAGCTCCCCCTTGTGGCCTCCTGACTCTATTTTAATTGAGGTTTTTGTTCATTAATTTTTACAATCCTTTCTCGGGAAGCTATTGGAGTATGTGCTCTGCCAAAATAAGGGAGTAAATCAAGAAAGAAGAAAACTAGGAACCAGAAAATGGAATTTACCATAAGACAGAAGCAGAGAGCATCAACAGGATAATGGGGATGGGAGAAGTATGAGCAAGACAAGAACGAACCAGTCCAGGTTGGAGCAAGCAGGAAGGATCAAGGGGATACGCCTACAAGATATAGAACACCTGATGTGGCTGAGCATATTGAAAAAATATTTGGAAATTTAGGGTCAAATATGGAATAAATTGGTGACAAATACATTAACAACTAAGAAACAAAGTCTCTTTTTGTTATTCTCCTACTTGATCTAGCAATTAGGATTCCTGGTTTCATGAGTTTGAGCAAGCTCCAGGAGTTGGTGATGGACAGGGAAGCCTGGCATGCGGCAGTCCATGGGGCAGCAAAGAGTTGGACACAACTGAGCGACTGAACTGAACTAAAGGAGAATAAAAAGATGTATATGAAACAAAAAGTAATCACAGGGTATCTCAGGGATCAATACAAATTATATTTGCATTGTCATAACAATGTAAAAATTAAATATCATTTTAACTAGTATTAAAATGTATGAGAAGCATGGAGACTAGAAAGTATGTGTGAGGGTCGTGTGCCTGTGTGTGTGTGTGTGTATGTTTACTAAGCTGGAGTGTAGAGAATGAAATAGATAAAGCCTCATCTTGGACTTCCCTGGTGGTACAGTGGATAAGAATCTGCCTGCCAATGTAGGGGACACGGGTTTGATTCCCAGTCCAGGAAGATTCCACATGCCACGGAGCAACTAAAGCCTGTGCCCCACAACTACTGAGCCTGTGAGCTGCAACTACTGAAGCCCAAGTGCCTAGAGTCTGTGTTCTCTAACAAGAGTAGCCACCACAGTGAGAAGCCTGCATCTGCCAACGAAGAGTAGTCCTTGCTCACCACAATTAGAGAAAGCCTGCACACAGCAATGAAGACCCAGGGCCAACAATAAATAAATAAATGCCTCATCTTCCTAATTTGGAAATAAAAAAAAAACAACCCAAGACTGGGGGAGTGCGGTGGCGGGGGGGGGGGGGGCGCTGAATCAAGAGGTAGCAGAGTAAGTATGTTATTCAGAGGCATGGAGAAAAATATCAAATAAAACAAATAAAGGAGATGCAAATGGACTCCTCTGAGTAGGGAAAATGAGGTGGTAACAGAAAGAAGTTTTTTCCTAAATAAAAACCCATATAGAAATATGATTTTAAATTATGCATACACTGAAAAAACACTATAAACACTAAACTAAAAATATGTGACCTAGTTGCACTATTTTTTGCTGTCAAGGTAACTGTTTACAAGATCACTATCTGAGGTTAGCTGTACCAGGAACAAAGAGGGGTGATTTATGCACACACATACTAGACATTAATCGCGGGCTCACCTGACCAGGTTCATCTAGCCAACCACCGAAGGCAACGTGATCAGTAAACATTCAGGCTGATGCAGTCAGAGACCTACTTAACATGAAACACACATGCCACTAAGAGGAAATACCTCTGATACCTGTGAAAACTTTAAACATTGATCTTTAGAACATCCTGAGGGCAGGTGTGTTTCATTTCTGTATTGTGCATGACGGCATAAAATATGTGCTCAAAAATACCCTACTATGTGCATGTCTCAGCTATTCAAAAAATTCTCAAAGAGGAAATCATAAAGGAAGTTATAGAATATTTAGAAACACATGACAGTGGAAGCACTACACATGAAATTATGCAGGGTTCATGTAACCTGGTACTTAGCAGTAGATGTATATATTTCTTTATTTAAAAAAAATAAGAGAAACTGAAAGTGAGTTTGTTAGGTGCTCAACTCAAGAAACTTTAAAAAGTTGACAAAGTAAAACTAAAGGATGGTGAACAATTATATTAAAGATAATTGGAAAAATTAATTCAACAGGAACCAAAGAAACAATGGAGGATAAACAAAACCCAGAACTGAATCTTCAGGGTGAGGATGGGAAATCGAGTTAAACAAGCAAACCTCTAAACAGAAAGCAGTAAGAAAAGACACAGACAATATTAGAAAGAAAATACCATGTAATAAATATAGATATAGTAGAGATTTACTACGTGAGGTTTACCAAATATTCAGGGGAAAAAATAATCCTTATTTTAAATAAACAGTTTCAAAGACTAAAATAAGAGAAAGCTATCTAACTCATTTTATGAAATAATTATTTCCTAAGTAATGACAGTTCAAGAAAAGAACATTAAAAATAAGTCTAAGGTATACAGATGCAAAAATCTAAATAAAATATTAATGAATTTAATTCATCAGTATATTTTTAAATATATTATGATTCTAGCAGACACTGCTAGCTTTTCCTCAATACTCATTTTCCTTTATCCAACGTAAAAGAATTTTCAACCAGATACACAACTACCTACAGATTGCATTTCCAAGCCTCCCTTGCAGATAAATGTTGCATTATGACTAAAGCCAGCCAGTGGTATGCAAGAACTGCCACTCTGTAGTGTGTGGGAGTCTTCCTTTAGAGTTAACATTTTTTGTCTCTTCTTCTTTGCCCTTCTTCCACACTACCACCCTAATTGCAGATGCCACGATCTTGAATCTGAGGAGCAATGACCTGGAAGAAGTATTGTCTCTGAGGACTTGGTGAAGGAGAGTTACTGTCCATCGTGGACCACTTACCTTCAGACGTAAATATAATATAGACTAAGCCTCTCTTATTTATGAGTATACAGTGGAAGTGACAAATAGATTTAAGGGACTAGACCTGATAGACAGAGTGCCTGATGAACTATGGACAGAGGTTCGTGACATTGTACAGGAGACAGGGATCAAGAAAATCCCCATGGAAAAGAAATGCAAAAAAGCAAAATGGCTGTCTGAGGAGGCCTTACAGATAGCTGGGAAGAGAAGAGAAGTGAAAAGCAAAGGAGAAAAGGAAAGATATTCCCATCTGAAAGCAGAGTTCCAAAGAATAGCAAGGAGAGATAAGAAAGCCTTCCTCAGCGATCAGTGCAAAGAAATAGAGGAAAACAACAGATTGGGAAAGACTAGAGATCTCTTCAAGAAAATTAGAGATACCAAAGGAACATTTCATGCAAAGATGGGCTCGATGAAGGACAGAAATGGTATGGACCTAACAGAAGCAGAAGATATTAAGAAGAGGTGGCAAGAATACACAGAAGAACTGTACAAAAAAGATCTTCACGACCCAGATAATCACGATGGTGTTATCACTCACCTAGAGCCAGACATCCTGGAATGGGAAGTCAAGTGGGCCTTAGAAAGCATCACTACAAACAAAACTAGTGGAGGTGATGGAATTCTAGTTGAGCTATTTCAAATCCTCAAAGGTGATGCTGTGAAAGTGCTACACTCGATATGCCAGCAAATTTGGAAAACTCAGCAGTGGCCACAGGACTGGAAAAGGTCAGTTTTCGTTCCAATCCCAAAGAAAGGCAATGCCAAAGAATGCTCAAACTAGCGCACAATTGCACTCATCTCACATGCTAGTAAAGTAATGTTCAAAATTCTCCAAGCCAGGCTTCAGCAATACGTGAACCGTGAACTTCCAGATATTCAAGCTGGTTTTAGAAAAGGCAGAGGAACCAGAGATCAAATTGCCAATATCCACTGGATCATCGAAAAAGAAAGAGAGTTTCAGAAAAACATCTATTTCTGCTTTATTGACTATGCCAAAGCCTTTGACTGTGTGGATCACAATAAACTGTGGAAAATTCTTCAAGAGATGGGAATACTAGACCATCTGACCTGTCTCTTGAGAAACCTGTATGCAGGTCAGGAAGCAACAGTTAGAACTGGACATGGAACAACAGACTGGTCCAAATAGGAAAAGGAGTACGTCAAGGCTGTATATTGTCACCCTGCTTATTTAACTTATATGCAGAGTACATCATGAGAAATGCTGGGCTGGAAGAAACACAAGCTGGAATCAAGATTGCCGGAAGAAATATCAATAACCTCAGATATGCGGATGACACCACCCTTATGGCAGAAAGTGAAGAAGAACTAAAGAGCCTCTTGATGAAGGTGAAGGAGGAGAGTGAAAAAGTTGGCTTAAAGCTCAACGTTCAGAAAACTAAAATCATGGCATCTGGTCCCATCACTCCATGGGAAATAGATGGGGAAACAGTGGAAACAGTGTCAGACTTTATTTTTTTGGGCTCCAGAATCACTGCTGATGGTGACTGCAGCCATGAAATTAAAAGACGCTTACTCCTTGGAAGGAAGGTTATGGCCAACCTAGATAGCATATTTAAAAGCAGAGACATTACTTTGCCAACAAAAGTCCGTCTAGTCAAGGCTATCGTTTTTCCAGTGGTCATGTATGGATGTGAGAGTTGGACGGTGAAGAAAGCTGAGCGCCGCAGAATTGATGCTTTTGAACTGTGGTGTTGGAGAAGACTCTTGAGAATCCCTTGGACTGCAAGGAGATCCAATCAATCCATCCTAAAAGAGATCAATCCTGGGTGTTCATTGGAAGGTCTGATGTTGAAGCTGAAACTCCAATACTTTGGCCACCTCATGCGAAGAGTTGACTCATTGGAAAAGACCCTAATGCTGGGTAGGATTGGGGGCGGGAGGAGAAGGGGACGACAGAGGATGAGATGGTTGGATGGCATCACCGACTCGATGAACATGGGTTTGGGTAGACTCCGGGAGTTGGTGATGGACAGAGAGGCCTGGCGTGCTGTAGTTCATGGGGTCGCAAAGAGTCGGACACGACTGAGCAACTGAACTGAACTGAACTGAACTGCTACTGCTGTCGTTATTATGTAAACAATGACTTTAGATGAATTACTCTTAAGAACTGCAAAATGTGAAATGTTGGTTTGGGGGGACTTGCTTCATGGTCCAGTGGTTAAGAATCCACTTTGCAGTGCAGGGGGCCCGGGTTCAACCCCTGGTGGGGGAACTAAGATTTCCCACATGCCGTGGAGCAACTAAGCCCCTGGGCCACAACTACTGAAGCCCACGAAGTACAGCTAGAGAACCCATGCACCACAATGAAAGACCCCCCATGACAAATGAAGACCCTGCATGCCACAGCTAAAACCCAAGGCAGGAAAATAAATAAACTTTTAAGCTGGTTTTTTAATAGCATATGTGAACCAGTTATAAAATACAACTAAATGGCTTTTATCTAGGACAAAATGTTCATGATTCTTTCATTGCTTTTACAAGAAATTTTAAAACAATATATGTAGAAATTAGATATATAAAAATACTGAGTACAGTGGTCATTTCTGAGTCATGGAATCATGAGTCCTTTTCATTTTTTATTTAAAATGTTCTACATATTTCATATAAAAATCACTATTATTAATTGATTATTATAATTGATCACATAATATATTTTCATTGAATTCCTATAAATAAACAGAGTCATAGCTTGCACACTGAAGGAAAAGAACACAAAAACACAGAGCTTATTACATAATGAAATGGTCATCACGCCATAAGGGAAACAAAAACCTTAACAACAAGATAGACTATGGGGATCTCTTCAGTTCAGTTCAGTTCAGTCCAGTCACTCAGTTTTGTCCGACCCCACGCACTGCAGCACACCAGGCTTCCCTGTCCTTTGTTATCTCTCGGAGCTTGCTCAAACTCATATCCATTGAGTTGGTGATGCCATCCAACCGTCTCATCCTCTGCCGTCCCCTTCCACTCCTGCCTTCAATTTTTCCCAGCATCAGAGTCTTTTCCAATGAGTTGGCTCTTCGAATCAGGTGGTCAAAGTATTGGAGCTTCAGCTTCAGCATCAGTCCTTCCAATGAATATTCAAGATTGATTGCCTTTAGGATTGACTCCCTTGAGTTCCTTGCAGTCCAAGGGACTCTGAAGAGTCCTCTCCAACACCACGGTTCAAAAGTATCAATTCTTTAGCACTGAGCTTTCTTTATGATCCAACTCGCACATCCATACATGACTACTGGAAAAACCATAGCTTTGACTAGACAGACCTTTGTCGGTAAAGTAATGTCTCTGCTTTTTAATATGCTGCCTAAGTTGGTCATAGCTTTTCTTCCAAAAGCAAGCATCTTTTCATTTCATGGCTGCAGTTACCATCTGCAGTGATTTTGGAGCCCAAGAAAATTAAGTCTGTCGCTGTTTCCATTGCTTCCTCATCTACTTGCCATGAAGTGATAGGACCCAATGACATGATCTTAGTTTTCTGAATGTTGAGTTTTAAGCCAGCTTTTTCACTCTCCTCTTTCACTTTCATCAAGAGGCTCTTTAGTTCTTCTTTGCTTTCTGCCATAAGCAGGGTGTCATCTGCATATCTGAGGTTACTGATATTTCTCCCTGCCATCTTGATTTCAGCCTGTGCTTCATCCAGTCCAGCATTTCTCATGATGTACTCTCCATGTAAGTAAATAAGCAAAGTGACAATATACAGCCTTGACGTACTCCTTTCCCAATTTGGAATCAGTTTGTTGTTCCATGTCCAGTTCTCACTGTTGCTTATTGACCTACATACAGATTTCTCAGGAGACAGGTAAGGTGGTCTGGTATTCCCATCTCTTTAAGAATTTTCCACAGTTTTTTGTTATCCACACAGTCTAAGGCTTTAGGATAGTCAATGAAGCAGAAGTAGATGCTCTTCTGGAATTCCCTTGCTTTTTCTATGATCCAGCAGATGTTGGCAACTTGATCTTTGGTTCCTCTGCCTTTTCTTAATCCAGCTTGAACATCTGGAAGTTCTCGGTTCATGTACTGTTGAAGCCTAGCTTGCAGAATTTTGAGCATTCTGTAGAGTGCAACAAAAGTGAAAAGTAAACCCTTATTATCTTACAATTATCAGTCTAGATGATCATTTGCCTCTGGATTTATAATGATATAAATATAAAGAAAGAAAGACTGGGCAACTTCCTGGCCATCCAGTGGTTAAGACTCTATGTTTCCACTGCAGAGGTCACAGGTTCTATCCCTGTTCCTGGTTGGGGAACTAACATTCCACATGCCGTGCTGTGCTGCCACAAGAAAAAAAAAGAAAAAGAAAGAAAGAAAGAAGAGAACGTCACTCTGCTTTTTACTTCAGGCCAAAAGGCAGCTGAAAGATGTGGCAGTTTCTGTGGCTGGGAACAGAAACCACAGGAAGAAAATGCCCTTTGAAATGCTATGGTGGTTACCACTGGGAAGCATCAGAGCCTCCACTCACAGCAAAATAACTCTGAAAAACTTCCAGAAATTTGGAAGATTCACACTATCCAATTTCAAAACTTATTATAAACTTATAAAATGTATTCTAATTAATACGGGGTGTTATTTACAAAAGGATAAGCACATGGACCAACAGAATGGAAGAAACGGTTGAGAAGTAGACCCACACAAATACAGACAACTGATTCTGGACTAGGGTGCCAAGGCAATTCAATGAAGAACACTTACGTCAACAAACGGTTCAGGAACAGTTGGCTATCTGTGTGCAAAAAGTAAACTGAAAACCTCTACACATTCTCCACATTCTAAACAACAGTTAAGTCAAAATAGATCATTAGTCTAAACATAAAAGGGAAAATTATAAAGCTTCTCAAAGAAAGCAAAGGAGAACCTTTGTGGCCTTGGGTCTACCAAAGAGTTCTTCAATATAATAACAAAAGCATAATTCATAGTATAAAAATTAATTGAAACTTATCAAAATGTAAAACTTTCATTCTGTGAAGGACATTATTAAGAGAATGAAAAGCTAAACCATGGACTGAGGGAAAATATTTGCAAAGCACATAGGTGATAGAGAACTTATAACCAGAATACATAAAGAATTTCTAAAATTCAACTATAAGGTACCAACTCAATTTTTTTTAAACAGGCAGAAATCTGTGAACACTTGTCCAAAGAAGGTATACATGTGTCCAGTTAGTGTATAGACAGATGTTCAACATCACTAGTCATTAGGGAAGTGCCCATTAAAATCATGATGAAATACTACTACACATTGGGTTGCCATTCCCTTCTCAAGGGAATCTTCCCAACCCAGGGATCAAACCTGGGTCTCCCAAATTGCAGGCAGATTCTTTACCATCTGAGCCACCAGGGAAGCCCAAGGAATTTACCCAAATGAAATATACACATGTATATGTGAATGTTGATAGCAGGCTTATCAGTTAGCATTGCCAAAAATTGTGACTCAGATGTCCTTCAACAGAGAAAATATTCAATAGATAAAAAAACGGGTTTATCCAGACCATGAAATACTACTCAACAATAAATGTAGCTATCAATTCACACAGCAACATGGTTAAATCTTAAATACATTTCACTAAGCAAAAGAAGTCAGACTCATAAAGCTATATAGTGTACAAATTCAATTATATGGCATCTAAGAAGAGCAAAATATTGGGGCAGAAAAGGTAGTGGTTGTTAGAGACTTGGGGATTGGGTTGGGTGAGCAGGTTAGACAACTCCAGGCTAATCATGAGAAAATGTGAAACAAATCCAAATAAAGAAATACTCTACAAAATACATGACCAGTATTATTCAAAATTGTCATGGTCATAAAAAAAATGAAAGACCAAGAATCTATTACAGACTGGAGGAAACTAAAGAAACATAATGACCAAAGGCAATGCAGTACTCTAAATTAGATCTTGGAACATTAGTTGAAAACTGGAAAAATCCAAATCAAGCCTACAATTTAGCTAACAGTACTGTAATTAGGCTCTATACCATGGTTATTTATATAAGATGTGAGCATTAGGGAAGCTGGATGAAGGGTAGATGGGAATTCTCTGGACCATCTTTATAAGGCATCTCTACATCAAAAACTACTTCAAAATAATAAGTTAAGTAAAATAGATAGCTAGTGGGAAGTTGCTATAAAACACAGGGAGCTCAACCTGGTGCTCTGTGACAACCTAGAGGGGTGGGATGGGGTAGGAGGTGGGAGGGAGGTGCAGGAAGGAGGGGACATACATATACCTATGGCTGACTCATGTTGATGTATGGCAGAAACCAGTACAACATTGTAATGCAACTGTCCTCCAGTTAAAAATAAATTTTAAAAAATAATCAGTAAAAAATATAACCAAATAAACTGGACTTTTTAAAGTCATTCTCTAAAAATACCTAATGGTTCAGTTTTCTCCATCAGATTTCCATGGCTAGAAATACACTTGAATGTATCAGGATATATTTAGCAAAGTGGATGTCCATTTAGATAGTGGTCCACCAGTACTACTTTAAAAGATCACCTCTTCACTTAGAAATGTTACTTCACCCCACTTCAGATTACCCCTGGGAATTCCCATCAACAATATTCTTGGAACTTCCCTGGACGTCTGGTGGTTAAGACTCAGCACTTCCACTGCAGGAGGTGTGGGCTCGATCTCTGGTGAGGGAACTAAGATCCTGCATGCCGCATGGTGCAACCAAAAAAAAAATTTATTCTTCTTTCCGTTGCAGGAATCAATGCTGCCAGAAGGTATGGCAAATACAGCCTCTTCTAAAATGCCTTTGATGATTGCAGCAACATGAATGCAACTAGAGATTATCATACTAAGTGAAGTAAATCAAAAAGAGACAGACATTTACCATATGATACCACTTATATATGGAATCTAAAATATGGCATAAATGAACCTATCTACAAGACAGAAACAGACTCACAGACGGAGAACAAACTTGTGGTTGCCAAGAGGAAGGGAGTCGGGGAGCAAAGGAGTGGGAGTGTGGTATTAGCAAATGTAAACTATTATATATAGGACTGATAAACAACAAGGGCCTACTGTATAGCACAGGAAACTATATTCAATATCCTGTGATAAACCATAATGGAAAAGAATATTTAAAAAAAAAAGAATGCCTGTACATGCATAACTGAGTCACTTTACTGGATAGCAGAGATTGGCACAACATTGTAAATCAACTATGCTTCAATTTTAAAAATTAAATTAAACATGCCTTTGATGGTGTGCATGGTCCCTGCTCCTGCCCACTACCACTCTGCAAGACCCAACACTGTGAAACCCAGCCCCCAAGCTGAGGTCACTCCAGTCCTGTGTCCTTCCTTTGTCCTCTCTGCCTCCCACTGGTGCTTCTCTCACAGAAACACAAAGAACTGCTGTGTTTTCTCTCAGTCTCACTGTTCCTGTTCCCACGCTTGATTTGGGCATCAGACCTGCAAGAGTTCAAGACTTAACAGGTGGTAGAACTACTGTTTCTCTGCCTGTCTTTCAGTATCAAGAACTTCCCTGAAATTCTGAACTCACTAGTCTGGTCATTCATTCACCAGCAAGTATCCATGTACTGGGGGTAAGGGTCTCTGTTAGGAGCTAGGAATGAGATACAGTTGTTTAAAAAGAAACAATCCCCAAATGGAGTGTGCTAGGTCCTACATCAGCAAACTGAGACTTTAGATATTAAGTCCGCCTCTCAGGAACGTGACCTTTAACCAATCAATCAGCACTAGTGAGGTAACATACCTGATAGATTCCCCACCTTCCATCCAAAGAAAGATGACCTTATCTGAAACATGCCACTCTTATCCAGAAACTTCCTTTTCCTGGCCCCTCTGCCTATAAAATTCTTCCATTTTGTACAGCTTCTCTGAGCTTCTTTCTACTTGCTGCCTGATTCATAAATCACTGAGTAGAGCCAATTCCATTTCCAAATTTATTCAGTTTGAACCTTACTTTTTAATACAGTAATGAGCAAAACAAATGATAAGAGTGGCATTAAACTCTTCAGAGACTGTTTTCCATTATCCCTCACGCTCTTGGAAACCTGGGTCAGCAGAAGAGGAAGAGAATCGGTGACAAGAAAAAGTTTCTTGAAAACCAAATAGAAGGTCCCAAGATGCTACAGACCTACTTATACAAGTGGATGGAAACAAGCAGGGTAGCAGTTGTTTATGACATTGTATTCAAGGAAAGCACTTAAGAGTTCAGAAATAGAGATGTAAAGATGCGATGGTAAAATTCATAACAACATGCCTAAAACTATCAATCAGGGCAGAAAACTTTCTGAAATTCTTTGCCTTGTTTAAAAAAGTCCTGGACTTCCCTGGTGGTACAGTGAATAAGCTGCAGGAGGAAATGGCAACCCACTCCAGTATTCTTGCCTGGAGAATCCCATGGACAGAGGAGCATGGCAAGATATAGTCCATGGAGTCGCAAGAGTCGGAAACGACTTAGTGACTAAACCACCACCACCACCACAGTGGAATACGTCTGCCACTGCAAAAGACACAGTTTCAAGTCTTGATTCAGGAAGATCCCACATGCTGCGGAGAACCTCAGCCCATGTGCTGCAGCTACTGAAGCCCATGTGCCCAGAACATGTGCTGCATAAGAGAAGCCACTGCAATGAGAAGACCATGCACTGGGACTAGAAAGTACCACCCCTCTCCGCAACTAGAGAAAGCCTGTGCACAGCAACAAGGACGAAGAACAAACAAAAATTAAAATTACAAATAAATAATGAAGTCCTGAGTAAAGGGAAAACTAATCATGATGAACATTTTCAGAGACATCTCACCCATCAACCTTCTCTTTACTGGAATTACTTCACTATTGTAGTTATGTACACTCATAAAAGTTAACTGATTCTGAGTTTAGAAATCCATTTTATCATCCCGTGTACCATGCTCACATTTTAAAATCAGAAACAACTTCCCCGAGATAAAAGTGATTCTTTTCTTCATCTCTTTTGGTTTCAAAATTCCAAAAACAGATTACATGACTTGCGGTGCTGTTTTCACCCTTTGGTGATTTGCCTACCTTGTAAAGGAACAAGGAACTCTTCCTTCAATCCTCATTTTCCTAGTAATTTGTTTAAGGTGAAAGATAAACATGTGTTTGTTTGCATACAAGTGTGTGTGTGCAACCATTCGTATATAAATAGATTTATTATCTCTCAAGTCATTTATTGTGTAAAAACATTGGCCTCTGTAAAAAACTGTCTCTGAAAATCAGTGTCTTCTGGCTTTATTATTGTAATATGGTGATTTATAATAAGAAATACACCAGTCTTTATCCCCTTTTCTGGCACAGAATTCCTACAACCCTTGGAATTTCCTAAGTGACAAGATCAACAAAAATGTCTTTTGATAGGACTTCCCTGGTGGTCCAATGGCTAACACTCCATGCTCCCAATGCAGGGGGCCCTGGGTTGATCCCTGGTCAGAGAATTAGAACCCACATGCCACAACTAAACAGAGATCCCATATGCCTCAACAAAGAAGACCCTGAGTGCCTGAATGCCACAACAAAGACCCCGCACAGCCAAATAAATCAAAATACTTTTAAAAAACAGTCTTTTGCTATGTTACAAAGTGACTTTTGGAACACACCCTCAGAATGGGCACCAATTGCCAGGGGAACAAACTGCGAATACAAGGTTGGAAATTCCGGTCCCAATGTCTGGTTTCCAGGACGGAGAGAGGCTGGAGGTTGAATCAATCACCAGTGGTCGATGATTTCATCACTTGTGCCTATGCAACAAAGGCCCCATTAAACCCCAAAAGGACAGGGTTCAAAGAGCTTTCAAGTTAGAAAACATACAAGGTGCTGGGGGGTGTGGCACCCCAAAGAGGGCACAGAACTTCCGTGCCCCAGGTCCTCAACCTCTCTGTATGTGTCTCTTCCATCTGGATGTTCATCTATCATCATATCCTTTTATAATAAATTGATAAATGTAAATAAGCTGTTTTCTTGAGTTCTGTAAGCCACTTCAACAACTGAACCCAAAAAGGGGGTCATAACTCTAACTTAGAACCAATAAGACACAAGTATGGGTGACAACCTGTACTTGGGATGGGCATCTGAAGTGAGGACAGTCTTCTGGGACTGAGCCCTTAACCTGTGGATCTGACATTATGTCCAGGTAGAGTGTGTCAGAACTGAGTTAAATTGTAGGACACCCAGCTGGTGTTGCAGAACTGTTTACTATGGAGGGGGAAAAAACCACACATGTTTAGTGACCAGAAGTGTCCAAAGCGTTCTGAGTAGTAAAAAAAAAAAAAAAAAACAACTCATAGGTGAGGTTTTTTTCAACTCAATTATTCTTTCCTTAGGTAGTGAGGCCACCACAAAAGACCATCAGGATAAAACATCATAGTTAAGACAACCCTGCATCTAGCCTTTGGTGCACACAAAAGGATCCACACATGTAGGCAGTGTAACATAGTGAGTAGGAACAGGGCCTCTGGGGCCATGGGACTTGGATTTGAATCCCAGCTCTCTCTCCTTCTCTCTCTCCCTCTTTGACTTTGGACAAGTTATTTAGTTTCCTGACCTGCAAAATGGAGATAATAAAAGTACATTCTTCATAGGGCTGTTGTAAGGTTCAAATTTCATAATATATATGAAAGCGTTTGGACAGTGCCTAGCACATAAGAACTATATATATAGACAGAGATAGATATAAATATTTGAAGTTATTATTATTTTCAATCAGTTCCCTGAGGTCACAAGTGAAACAGTGAAACAGGGACTTTGCGAACAGATGGTTGACTTAACTGGAGCTATTAAGAAACACAGCTCTCAATTCTGTGTTAGTGATTTATAAAGGAGAGTCTTCTCAAGTTCTCCCCTGGGCCCCACGATTCAAATAACACACCAGCACATCCAAAAATATTTGGGAGGGGACAGGAAACAAATCCTTCCATCATTTGCAGCTCCAGATTTAGAATTTTAAAATAAACAAATGATGTAGATTTGGAAATGTTGAATCAACTGCTTCCTCTTGTGACATGATGGGTGGGAGCTATCACAGGCCCGCACATCAAGCGCTAAGGAGACATTTTCCTCCAGACATCGAAGAAGAGCAACCCCTCAGGATGACCCAAACCTGCAGTTCCTCAGAAAATGATCTGTCACCATCTCTTGTCACTTTGATATTAATAATTATCGGCACGGAATGCATCCTTGGTATCCTCGCAAATGGGTTCATTGTGGCGATAAACACAGCTGAATGGATTCACAATAAGGTACTCTCCACCAGTGGCAAGATCCTGCTTTTCCTGGGTGTATCCAGAATAGTTCTACAAAGCTTCATGATGCTAGAACTTACCTTAAGCTCAACATCCCCACAGTTTTATAACGACGACATTGTGTATCATACATTCAAAGGATGTTTCATGTTCTTAAATCATTGCAGCCTCTGGTTTGCTGCCTGGCTCAGCTTCTTCTACTTCGTGAAGGTGGCGGATTTCTCCTACCCTCTTTTCCTCAAGCTGAAGTGGAGAATTTCCAGACTGATGCCCTGGCTTCTGCAGCTTTCACTGTTTGTTTCCTTGGGCCAGAGTGTGCTCTTCCAAAGCATCGATACTATGAATTGTAACAATCCTTTTTCTCTCCCCTCCTTCAACTCCACTAAGAAAAAGTCCTTCGTGGAGGCCACTGTGATCAACCTGGTTCTTTTCCTTAACCTGGGACTCTTCATCCCTCTGATCATGTTTATCCTGGCAGCCACCCTGCTGATCATCTCTCTCAAAAGACACACCTTCCACATGAAAAGCAATGCCACTGGCTCCAGGGACCCCAGTATGGAGGCTCACCTGGGGGCCATCAGAGCCATCAGCTACTTTCTCATTCTCTATATTTTCAACGTATTTGCTCTCTTTCTCTACATGTCCAACTTCTTTGACATCAATAGTCCCTGGAATATTTTGTGCAAAATCATCATGGCTGCCTACCCTGTGGGCCATTCCATTCTACTGATCCAGGACAACCGGGGGCTGAAAAGAGCCTGGAAGAGGCTTCAGGCTCAAGTCCACCTTTATTTTAAAAAGTAGACCCTAAGATTCACACTCAAAGCACCTACCCCAACCAGCTCTGCCTTTTCCTCATCTAGACCTCTCTTTTCCTACCTTCTTTCTTCCCCAGACCTGATCTGATCCTTTCACTCGGTGTGTTTTTGGTATTGGAGGTGGATCTTCATTTCTCTCTTTTGCTTCATGGGCACAATCTTAGTGCCAGTGACAAATTCTTCACCTGAGTCTTCCATTTCTACCCCACCCCCTTCATCTGAAGCAGTGACTGTGGACATTGGCCACACATCAGAATCTCTAGAGGAAATTGTTTTTAATACCAGTGTCCAGGCTGGTCCCAAATCAATGAAGTCAAGATTTCCAGGGTTGGAACTTAGGCAATTTGTTCAGTTCTCCAGGTGATTCTGATGAGCCTGAGTTGATGTAGCCACCAAAATAAAGCAAGGCTTTGCAACTTGAACTTCTGGCAACTTCTCTCCTTCCCCATCCACATGTCTTTTAAACAGATTTAGATTATTCAGGAAGCTTTCTGAGTAACATCTGGAAATGCATTTTATCTCCATCCTCTAAAAACATAATCTGAGTAATTTGGAATATTTATCAAAATTAATGAACTGTGGTGTTGGAGAAGACTCTTGAGCGTCCCTTGGACTGCAAGGAGATCAAACCAGTCAATCCTAAAGGAAATCAGTCCTGAATATTCATTGGAAGGACTGATGCTGAAGCTGAAGCTCCAATACTTTGGCCACCTGATGTAAAGAGCTGACTCACTGGAAAAGACCCTGGTGTTAGGAAAGATTGAAGGCAGGAGGAGAAGGGGATGACAGAGGATGAGATGGTTGGATGGCATCACCAACTTGATGGACATGAGTTTGAGCAAGCTCCAGGAATTGGTGATGGACAAGGAAGCCTAGCATGCTGCAGTCCATGGGGTCACAGAGTCAGATACAACTGAGTGACTGAACTGAACTGAACTGAATCAGAATTAATAATACATAAAATATCTTTCAGGGCTGCCTTGGTACCTCAGTGGTAAAAACTCCGCCTGCCAATGCAGGAGACCCCCAGATTCAATCCCTGGATCGAGAAGATCCCCCAGAGAAGGAAATGGCAACTCACTCTAGTATTTTTGCCTGGGAAATCCCATAGACAGGAGCCTGGCAGGCTATAGTCCATGGGGTCACAAAAGAGACGCGACTTAGCAATTAAACAACAAAGTATCATTCAACCTAAAAATTATTGTCTAAGAACTTTCCCCAAAGATTTGGTCATATACATACAAGTGAAGAAATATTTGCAGGAAGATTATCACTGTAGGACTATTCACCAATGAGAAAAATCATACCTCTGAAAAGGATACACATGTATTTTTAAAATGAGACAAATGACTGTGTCATGAAATGAAAATATCACCAATACATTGTTAAGTTCAAAACACAAGCAGATATTTTATGATTCCATTTATGTGTTTTAATGGAATATAATGCATATATATATAAAATGTTTCTAGAAAGTGAAGGCGAAGTCACTCAGTCGTGTCCGACTCTTAGCGACCCCATGGACCTACCAGGCTCATCCATCCATGGGATTTTCCAGGCAAGAGTACTGGAGTGGGGTGCCATTGGATGTACCAAAAATGATTTAACATACGATTTCTGAATAGTGACATCGGGTGTCTGGGGATAATGAAATATTTGCACTCAATTTTAACCTTTTTCCATTGTTTGAACTACTTAGAACTTGTGTGCATTAATTTTAAAATTATAAGATTTATGTTGTTTCTTTAATTTCAAGGGTAAAGAATCCGCCTGAAAAGCAGGAGACCTCAGGTAAATTCCTGGGTCGAGAAGATCCGCTGAAGAAGGGATAGGCTACCCACTCCAATATTCTTGGGCTTCCCTGGTGACTCAGCTGGTAAAGAATTCACCTGCAATGTGGAAGACCTGGGTTCAATCCCTGGGTTGGGAAGATTCCCCTGGAGAAGGGAACAGCTACCCACTCCAGTATTCCAGCCAGGAGAATTCCATGGACTATACAGTCCAAGGGGTTGCAGAGTTGGACAGGACTGAGTGACTTTCACTTTCACTTTAATTACAAAGAGAACTAGGGAAATTATTTGGGAAATGGGAAAGAACTATGTATCTTAATTAGTTGATTGAACCTCTGTTTATTTTTATTAAAAATACAGACATCAATAATGATAAATTAAAAATTTCCTATCACTCCTATCACTCCCTCTTATTCTTCACTTTATTAGCTCAAGGGCTCCTATGGAGAGTCATCAGCTTTCAATCCACAGACATGGCTAGATTCTCTGTCCTTCTATTGGCCCCTCCTCTTCACTTTCCTTCATATCAGTTTGGATTACTGGTTAATCATACCCACATCTTTAAAAATGTTTTCAGCATTTACAGGTGAAACGAAATGATATCTGAGATTTGCTTTGAAATCATTTAGCAGAGGATAAAGGAGTAGAGAGGTTTAGATGCATCATATGTTGATAAGTTTTTTCAAACAAGGACTCAGGTGGTTCTTTATACTAGTCTATTTCAGGGTATGTTTGAAATTTTCCCCAATATTCTTCTATAAATGAGTTATAAAACCATATTAAACACTTTTAATTTCCTGGCCCCTGTTTGCCATCATGAATCTTCATCCCCATCATGTGGAACAATGGTACATCTAGGTGAACCCAACTGTTTAACACCCCATATTTACTTCTAAGTAGCCTGCTATTGCTTTAGATATCACATAACTGGATGAAGTTACGTTTCTACAGATTCATGCTCTTCAGCCTCAAATGAGTAACATCATTGGACATTTCCATCCGTATTTCCCTAAAGAGGTCTCCATTAACTACTCACAATGATTAGCTCATTTCTTTTCCTCAGTCCTGAACATCCAGTCTGTCATCTCTCTGCCTTATTCTCATCTGATGAAGTTGCCTTCACATTTTCTTTTTTTGATAGAAGAAAGTCATTAGGAAGTCATTCCTTCACCTTCCCCTTAGCAAATCTACAGAACTACAAATTTTCTCCAGCATTCCTAATGTTTCAATAGAAAGAATGTTCCTTTGTGAACATACATACAGAGAACAAATTGGTGGTTGCATGAAGTGGGGAAGGTGGGGTGAGAAAAATGGGTGAACTGGGGTTTTTTAAGTTTAAATAAAATTTAAAATTCTTTAAATAAATAAATCCAGGCAAAAGGAGATATTACAAGCAGATCATAATCACGAATTTGTATGTGGTACTCAAAATTCTAAGAGCTATTTTTCGATATCCAATTTCAAAATATACATGTTGAACACATGAGTACATTTCTGTTCAACATATAATTAGTAGTGAAATTTCACAGTTAGAGAACATGTCTATCCTCAGCTTTTACAGACAACACTCCCAAACTGTTTCCCAATAAAGTTCATTGCATTTTCATACACAGTGAACCACTGCATAGTACTGGAAGAAATTCAGATAAATCACAAAAATGAAATTTCATAAACACAGATGCAAAAGAGGATAGATGTAACAGTGCATTTTTAACAATGTAAGCACTACCAAAACTACTCTTTGCAATTTTAAGACAGGATATGTGGGGTGGCTATTGTCTGGAAAGAAGTAAAGGGGACTTCTGGGTGCTAATACTATGGTAATATTTTATTTCATGATCTGGGTGCAAGTTACATATTTTTAGTTGTGAAAATTACTTATTTTTAGTTTGAGTTACAATGCAACTTCAATAAAGAGTTTAAAAAATTAAGTGGCTGTAAATGTATATGTGTATTTGTGTATAAACACTTCAATTAAAAGGTTTTTTTTTATTTTTATTTTTTTCATCAATCCTAAAGGAAATCAATCCTGAATATTCATTGGAAGGACTGAGGCTGAAACTGAAGCTCCAATACTTTGACCACCTGATGCAAAGAGGTGACTCATTAGAAAAGACCCTGATGCTGGGAAAGGTTGAAGGCAGGAGGAGAAGGGGATTATAGAGGATGAATTGGTTGGATGGCATCACTGACTCAATCCACATGAGTCTGAGCAAATTCTGGTAAATGGTGAAGGACAGAGAAAGCCTAGCGTGCAGTAGTTCATGAGGTCGCAAAGAGTCGGACACGACTGAGTGACTTAACAACAATACACAAAGGTATAGAAATAAAAACTGCAAATCACTCATTATCCTTCAACCCAGAGACAATTTTTGCTAATATTTTTAAATGTATATATGTGTGGTTGAACAAAATTGGATTTATACTTAATATACATTTTTGTAACTTTTTTTTAACTTAACATCTTGATGTTTATTTCAAATTTTATTAAATTGCTTTCTAAAACCTAAAAAAAAAAATTAAGGTTTATGATGCTCAGTCATGAACATAACTTATAAAAAGTGAGAAATTAAGACTACCGTACTCTAATTTTCACTAATCAGATTAGCAAAGATCAAAAAGTTTGGTAACACACTGTGCTGGTGATTACAGGGACCAGGCAATCTCACAAATTGATGGAAGTGTTAATTGCTACTTCTTCAAACACACTTTAACAAGACCTATGAACATTATGAAGGTACATCAGTCATGAGAAAGACATCCTACCATTTGCAACTACATGAATGGACCTTGAAGATATTATACAAAATGAGGTAAGCCAGGCAGAGGAAGACAAGTACTGTTATGATATTATTTACATATGGAATCTAAAAAAAGCCAAACTTGTATAAAATGGAGAGTAAATGGTGGTTAGCAGAAGATAGGGAGTAGAAGGTTAAAATAGATATTGTTTAGGATACAAATTTGCAAGGAGTAGTAAGTCCTAGAGATCTAATGCACAGTAGTGAATAAAGACAACAATATTATACTGTAATTATTAAACTTGCTAAGAGACTAGAAATTAATGATTCCAAGCATTAAAAAGAAAGGATCATTATGTAATGTGACAGAGGTACTGATTATTGCTACAATAACAATCATATTGAAATTTATAAATGTATCAAATTAACATGTAGCACACCTTAAATTTACACTATGTTATATGTCAAATATAAAATAGATAACTAAAGAGAACCTACTGTATAGCTCAGGGAACTCTACTCAGTGCTCCATGGTGACCTAAATGGGAAGGAAATCAGAAAAGAGGGGATATACGAATATACATGTATATACATATACAGCTGATTCACTTTGCTGTATAGTAGAAACTAACAAAGCCTTGTAAAGCAACTAAACTCCAATAAAACGTACTTTTAAGAAAGTCACATTTCAATAAATTTTCATTTTAAAAAATAATTTATTTAATTTTAAATAAACAAAGAAGAGGAAATGGTAACAAGAAAACATATGGAGGTACATATTTTACTTAGCAATTTTATTTGGGGATTTATCTTACAAATATACTTAAACATACAAAAAGTAATATTTGTTGCAATATTCTTTATAATAGAAAAAAATAGTAAAAATCAAAATGTCCCTCAATAGACATCCATACAAAGAAAGAACAGAGGGTAAGGAGAAGAGAAAAGAAAGACATGAAGGTACTTATATGTGGATATGGAACTGCTTCCAAAAGTCTCATCAGGGCTAAAAAACAAATTCAAAATCCAGTGCCTTTACTCTACCATAATTTATATTTAAAAGGGTATTTTTTTAAAATACTTGAATGTGTGTGTGTTTTCCTATATAAATTCCCTCTGGAAGATTTTACTAAGAAATTAATAACATTATTTTCTTTCAAAGAAGTTAATTGTGTGTGGCTGGCAGACAGGAAGAGAAGGGAAGTTTTTCCTTGTATGTTGTTGCTCTCGCTAAGTCGTGTCCGACTCTTTGCAACCCCATGAACTGCAGCCTGCCAGGTTTTCCTGTCCTTTGCTATCTCTGGTAGTTTGCTCAAACTCATGTCCATTGAGTCAGTGATGCCATCCAACCATGTCATCCTCTGCTGTCTCCTTCTCCTCCTGCCTTCAGTCTTTCTCAGCATCAGGATGTTTTCCAAGGAGTCAGCCCTTCTCATCAGGTGGCCAAAGTATTGGAGCTTCAGCTTCAGCATCAGTCCTTCTGATGAATGGTCAGGGTTGACTTCCTTTAGAATTGACTCCTTTTGATCTCCTTACTGTAAAGGATTCTCTAGAGTCCTCTCCAACATCACAGTTCAAAAGCATCAGTTCTTCAGTGCTCAGCCTTCTTTATGGCCCGGCTCTCACATCTGTACATGACTACTGGAAAAACCATACTTTTTACTGGACAGATCTTTGTTGGCAAGTGATGTCTCTGCCTTTTAATGTGCTTGTCATAGCTTTTCTTCCAAGAAGCAAGCGTCTTTTAATTTCATGGCTGCAGTCACCATCCACAGTGCTTTTGGAGTCCAGGAAAATAAAGTCTGTCATTTTTTCCATTTTCCCCCATCTATTTGCCATGAAGTGATGGGACCAGGTGCCATGATCTTAGTTTTCTGAATGTCGAGTTTTAAGTTTTATCAAGACTCTTTAGTTCTTCTTGGCTTTCTGCCATTAAAATGCTATCATCTGCATATCTGAGGTTGTTGATATTTTTCATGGCAATCTTGATTCCAGCTTGTGATTCATCCAGCCTGGCATTTCTTATGTCTCATCTCTTATGTCTCCTGCATTGGTAGGCAAGTTCTTTACCACTAGCTCCACCTGGGACTTCCTGGGGGCTTCCCTGGTAGCTCAGTCGGTAAAGAAACTGTCTGCAATGCAGGAAACCTGGGTTCAATCCCTGGGTCAGGGAGATCCACTGGAAAAGGAAATGGCAACCCACACCACTATTCTTGCCTGGAGATTCCCATGGACAGAGGAGCCTGGCGGACTACATACAGTCCATGGGGCCCAAGAGTCAGACATGACTGAGCAACTAAACCACCATACCACACCACCACCTGGGAAGCCCTAGGTGGAGTTTGCTTATGTGAATGAAAAATATTGCCTGCCATATTGGTAAACAAAAGATGTGGCAGCCAGCAAGCCATCACATTATGGTCACCCCAATGGTGAGCCCTAAGGGAACTCAGGATGAAAACACGAAGTCCACCATCAAACCATTAGACACTGCAACCATTGTCTAACAATGCACCCTGAAAAAACTCAGGCTGAGAAAGCACAGGATACTGGCCCCAGATAGCTGAGGTACATGTCAGAAGAATGATTTCAGTGAACCCAGACTCCTGCATATTCATAGAAAAGTGTTAAATTTCTTAACTTGAGATATCTGTTTTTCTTTAATCAACAGTAATCTTTTGATGCTCTGACCTGTTTTTGTTGCAAGCACTGCTATATACCCTGGCTCCCTCACCATCTCTTAGAAGCAGTCTTTCTGAGTTAAGCTGTGTCCCAGGCTTAAGTTTTCAGTTTTGCTGCCGAAAAAAACATAACTCTCAACTTTTATTTATTTCTTTAAAGTTTTTTTAAAAATAATTGTATTTATTTACTTATTTATTGGCTGTGCTGGGTCTTCGTTGCTGAGTGGGCTTTTCTCTAGTTGCAGTGAGTGGGGGCTACTCTCTAGCTGCAGTGCACGGGCTTCTCATTGCAGTGGCTTCTCCTGTTGCTAAATACAGGCTCCAGGTATGCAGGCTTCAGTAGTGGCTCCCAGGCTCTAGAATGCAGGATCAATAGTTGTGGTACACAGGCTTAGTTGCTCTGCAGTGAGAGAGTCAATTCCTAGGTAGGTTGATAAGAAGTGCAGGGTCCCCAAGGAGGAGAAAGGGGTCTGGGGCTCTTGAGGAGGAGATAGGGGTCTAGAGTTGTCAAGGAGAAGAAAAGGACAATTTTTTTTTTTCTTTAAGCCCAGAGCTGATGATTATACAACAAAGCAACTCAGCTTATACTCTGTACTAAGGATTATATAACAACAATGTATCCTGCTGAGGACATGTTTCTCCTTCTTGAGAACCTTCTGACTAGTCCTGTCATCTTAAAATGTACATTATGGGAGTGGGTCTGGTGAGACCTTTCTATTGTTAGTTCTAATCTTCTTAATTTAAGATGTATGTTGTAGGAATGGGTCTAGTAAAAGTATATAAGGCCTTGATAAGACTATCGAGGGGGGCACTCTCCCCCTTCTGATGTCTATGTCAGAAGCTTCCTCTGTCCCTCTTCTTACTTTAATAAAACTCTGCTACACAAAAGCTCTTGAGTGATCAAGCCTGGCCCCTGGTCCCGAAGCTAAATCTTCTTCAGGGATCATGAATCCGACACTGTTCACCATAAGCTATCAGCAGCACATGGGATCTTCCAGAACCAGGGATCAAACCCGTGTCTCCTGCACTGGCGGGCAGGTTCTTTACCACTGAGCCACTGAGGAAGCCCAACTCTCATCTTCTAGGCTATGGATTTTTTTCAGTAGACACTTATAAATCTAAAATGGAAAACATCTCTCTGAGTTATACAAAAAAAAAAGTTTCTAATTTACCATCATTGTCAATATGACAAGCCCTGGAAAGCTAGCTCTCATTTCCAGAACATTTGTGATAAAGGCTCATGCCCCATATTGTGTGCTGTTTTTTAACAGAAAGAATTTCTTTTACTCGGCGCTGGAGCAAGGGTAACCTACAGTCAAGTTGAAAAGGATAGACAAAGATACATGTAAAAAACTAGAGATGAAAAAATCAACTGAAAACAAAATCTGAGGAAACAGCAATTAAGACTGCTCAAAGAAGAAAACTGAGTTGAATCTTTTTAAAAATTGGATTAGCTAGCAACAATAGTAGCAACAATGACAACAAAATACCCACAAGTGTGGAAAGTGTAAGGAATGGTAAAAATAGCCTGTTTATCCTTGATCAAACAGTTAACCTTTCTAAATTTTAACTTCGGGAAGATCCTTGGAGAAGGAAATGTCTACCCACTCCAGTATTCTTGCCTGGGAAATCCCATGGACAGAGGAGCCTGGCGGGCTACAGTCCATGGGATCATAGAGTCGGACATGATTGAGCAACTAAACAAGGAAAGGAATCTATAAAATAAGAGGGATAATAATGCTGATTTTACAAAGGAGTCCAGAACAGTAATTAAGATAATTTATACATGGTAATGAATGGTACAAGACAGCCATTTTGTTATTTTTTTAAAAAGCCATATCTGGGGTTGCATCTAAGTTGAATCACCAATCTCCAGAATTTCCAAGATAAATTCACCAAATAAAACTTATTACACCTTCTCTTCCTATTTTGCAAAGAACTAGGTTAAATTACTTCTGAAATAGAGGCACTATTTCTTTTTCATGTCAGGTAAAAGCAGAGGCTTTTCCCAAGGGTCCCATTTTCTGAACTTCAACAGCCATGGGCATGTAAGAAGAGAAAAATAAAAGTAAAGAGCAAAATCAATAAAAACCTTGAAACTCTCAAGCCATTAAAGAAATGCTACAGATCACTCAAAGCTATTCAGAGCAGGTCTAAACTTTAGACTGAGTCATTGCTCATGACCTAGAATGGAAAGAGTTGCTCTCCTGAGAGAAAAAAGGGTGAACTACCCTCCCCCATTTCACAACCAGTCTAGAGGACCATCTATAAACATGGACACCTCAGGGGTATCCTCACTGGGCCGAAGACTTGGCTGCACTGGCCAGCATTCCTCACACATGCCGTCCTTAAAAGCTATTACTAACAGGATTTTTGTTGACACCATGAAAGTGTCCAGGAAGGAACATGACTGGACCATGTTACTATCAGTTAGATGTAATCCTCCCCATTTTTTCCTCCAGAAGTAGCTCCCTCAAAGTCTCTCATCCTCTTATTCCATTCTCAACAAATGGTTCCTAACCTGAACTCACATCTGTCATCATTGGAAATTCTTTCACTGAATGTCTTTGTTATAACCATCAATTGCTTCCTAGATCTCATGTCTTACTCTTTTTCTAATTGAAATATATTTGACATGTAACATTGTGTCAACTTAAGATGTACATGTTAACTTGATACATTTATATATTGTAATATGATTGCCATTGTAGCAATAATTAACACATCTTTCATGTTACATAATTGTTCTTTTGTTAGCAGCTGGAATCACTAAATTCTAGTCTCTTCATAAGATTAATGATTATGATACAAAATTGTTGTCTATATTCACTATACTGGGCATTAGATCTCTAGGGTTTATTTACTACTCATTATAAGTTTGTACCCTTAAACAATGTCTGTTCAATCCCCCTAACTCTCAATCTCCTGGTATTAGAACACATTCTCAAGTCACTTCCTTAGAAAGCTGACCATAAAAAAGTGAATTCTCTCAGTCCTTGAATGGTTGGAAATGTTTCTGGTTGGTTTTTTCTGGTTTTGCGTTTTTGTTTGTTTGTTGCCCTCATTCTTGATTGGTAGTTTGATTAAGTCTCAGCCTAAAATTATGTCCCCTAAGTACCTGGAAGAAATTTCATTATCTGTGAGTATTCATTGTTACTAACTGGAAACCAGGCAACATGTGCCTTTGTCCTTTGTAGGTTTTTGCATTTATTTTCTTTCTCTAGAAGTTTTCAGGATCTTCTTCTTGTCCTGAGAGACTCACTAGCAGGGCACTACATCTGGATTTAACAGAAAGCAACCATATAATGACTAATGCTTCTAACATAACACCAAGTCTAGAGGCTAGAGAAAACACCCCAGGAAGTGATTAAAAAGCTTGGATCCTTCTAGCTTCTTCTCCAACCCACCCTTATCACATTGTTGAACCTCCCATTCATGGTCATAAGGATGGCTACGACATTGAGTTATCTCCTCTACATTACAGGCAAAACTGGGTATGTGGATACGCTCCCCCAGGAAATCTGCAGAAGAAATTATTTTTAACTGTGCATGCTTTTACTCTAAAGAAAACCAGAGAACTTCTAATGAGAAAGAGGAGAGAATGATCCTGGCTTAGGCAGTATCAAATGTTCCATTTGGTGAAAATTATGGAAGACTCAATTCAGGGCTTGTCAATCAAGATACCATGTCTTTGATCAGCACTAAAAAACCTTCTATTTTTAAAAAATAATTGCTTCCTCTTCATTTTCTCTAATCTTGCTCCCTGAAATTCCATTCAGTCAGATTCTAGACCTCCTGGATTAAACATCTGTGTCTCTTACCCTTTCTGTTCTCATTTTCATCACTGATTTTTGCTCTGCTTTCAGAGGAATCATCTTGACTTCATATTATTTTTACTGAAGTCATAGATTAACTGAATGCAATTTTAAATCACATTGTTAATTTCTAAAAGTTTATTTTCATGTTCAATAGCATCATCTTCTTATTTTATGAATACTATATTTTCTCTGCCTTCTCTGAGGATAGAAGTTTGCATTTTTAGGAAGGAGTTCTTTGATCTTTATTCCTTCAGGGGTCTGTTCTGAAACTTTATCTTGGTCTTCTCATTCAAGCTGTGGATTTTGCTATTTCTGATAATCCTTGATTGCTAATTCATGAGGGAAAATGAAAGGCTGTTTTGCATAAGAAATGTTATTCCCCAGGACAGTCTCCTGAATAGAAAGTCTAATGGAGAGCTCTGCTTTGTAACTGGGTCATCCATCCAGTTTGTCAGAATTGGCTTCTGACAAGTGGCTTTTCTTTTAGGTATGAGAGGGAGTAATCTGACATCAGCCTGGAACTCTAAAACATCATAGTAAGAAGGGATTTAATCTATGTGCCAACACCAGCACTAGAAGCTCAGGTTCTGAGAAATGTATTCAATTTCTCTAGAATATAATTGTCAGTATGGGGGCTGCCAATGGTTCTGTGTGCAGTGGTAGGGAAAGGTTGGAAGGGAGCACTGAAGCAGCTACCTGGCAGACAAAATTTCAATGATACCTCTGGTGTGCACCATGCCTCACTATCCAAAGCTGGGAACCCCACATCCAGGGTTCTGGATCTGGCAAGATGGTCAGCCACCACATCCTCAGAGGTCCACTGTGTTGAAATTCTGAGCATCCTCTCCCCACTTTGCCTACAGTACCTTTTCACTGACGATCCACATCCAAGAAACTGGATGAAATCTCTCGTCTACTGTTGGCCATCCCCACTCCTCTCTCTTCATTATTAAGAATTTTCCCCAAATGAAGTCTCAAAAGGAAGTGGGGAGGGGGGCAAATGCATCTGTTTGATCTAACATTTAAAATTGGAAACCTTCAACAAGTGTTTTTATTATACAAGAACTTGGAAGCATATTTCAGCAGTTTAAGCGTTGATGTCTACAATATATTATCATGGACAATCTTGTATTGCCCAAATCTTCATTTTGGATCATAAAATGCCTCCAAACTGGTTTTCTACATGAAATTTCTGAGGATATTTTTGAACTGGAGCACTAAGTCCATTGATAACAAGCTTCCCTTGTTTTTGTTTTATGCCAGCATTTTCTCACCTGTTAACAGACCTGCTAATTCCATTTTGTGACACTGCTCCTTCTTGGGAAAGTTTATCGACCCTTTAAGTTGATGAAACAGTGGCAGTTCCCAATTCCCTTTTCTCAGTAGTTTCATAACAAATTTTCAGAAAGCTTAAATTCATGAAAGCTGATTACTGGGCTGAAGATGAGAAGTTTTATGCATAAATTAAGTCATTAGTTAAATGATGTTTTCCTTAAAGAAAAACATCCATATGGGACCTCTTAGCATGTGCTCTCCAGGACGATGTGTATGTCCCTCACCATTATCTCAGGCGTTATCTCATAGGAGCTTAAGAACAAAGGGAGAAAACATAAAAGCAGAATGCAGGCCACCCAGCCAACTGTAAGTTGCCTGCCAAGTATATAAGAAGGCATGGTGGCTGATTCCCTGAAGTCTTGTGCCTGTATCACCATGGAGACACTCTCCCAGCCATCAAGCAATGGGATTCCATGCAACAAACCTAGCTGAACACAAAGATGGAGCTACTAGTGCCAGGAGAATGAGCAAGAGAAGGGGCCAGCTCAAGGGACAAGAAAAGGTGACATACTGGACATAGGTGTCACTGTCAGAGGAAAGAGGGTGCAGGTAGCAACTCCACAGATGGGAAGGATAAGCAGGTGACTGGACATTTACTTGGAGACCACCTTCTACCTTTAACTAGCAGCCAGGCTCAAAGCAGGAGAGAGTATCTTGAGTGGGATGAGAATAACATGCCATGAGTGCATTTTCTCAGAAATATGTTTTCATCCACCAGGTGCATGGGGGCGGAGGGGACTACTTGACTATTAAACCAATTACTTTTAAAATGTAAGCTGCTTTTTCACACACTCGATTTGCAAATTTTAAAATTCATTCCTACTTCCTGGGGGAGCTCATCTGGGATTTCACATATTCCTCACGGTGCATACATTTGCACATAAACCAGTTCCAAACCCTGGACTAGAATCTGGAATAAAGTCATCTCCAGGCAGGGCCCAGGATCAGTGAGAGGCAAGGAACAAGAGGCTGAGAAGTGATGAGAATAGATGACACGGACCCTCAGAAGGCATTGCGGATATTAGAAATGGGGATGATTTATAATGAGACTTTGAAAGAGAACTCCAGATGCTTGAAAGCCCAAAGCAGGTCCATGTTGCACTTTTTTCTCACTCCCTGAGCAAACTCCTCCATTCTCATCATTTAATTAGACCCTCAAAAAGTCAATGACCTCTAAATCTGTCTGCCTCATATCTTACTCTTGAAACCAAAGCTCTCTCAATCCCCAAAGTCTTTTATCTCCTTTTTGGATCCAGATTTTTGCTAAACTAATAACTCTTCTCTCTATCCTCTGCCTTGCAAATGAAAGCTCTTTCCATTTTAAGAACTATTATGGACTTCATTTATATCTGAGATTAAAAATAACCTTCACCAGGCTGCCTGGAAGATGTGGTTTTCTGAGAACCTGCAGGCCTTGAGAATGCAAATCAGAAAAGGATCCAATTGCCACCAACACTTCTAGAGAAAACTTGCATTTGCATCTGCACGCCAGATCCCACAAATCAATCAATGGCTCGTTCAAACCAGAACCTAGGCGGAGATGGAAAGCTCACATGGAGGTGGATTTGGAAAGAAGAGTGAAAAGGACACAGCTCTGGAAACTGGACTGAATGAGACCAAGTCCCTGTCAGAAGAGAAGGGAGCAGGGCATTCCTCCATGTCTAACCTCAATCTGACTTTGAACTGTCTTCACGCTATCCCTTTAAGTTCAATGGGTGTCATTTGTAACAGCTAACCCTTCATCCAGGGCTTCCCTAATGGCTCAGTGGTAAAGAATCTGCCTGCCAATGTAGGAGATGCGAGTTCGATCCCTGGGTCAGGAAGATCCCCTGGAGAAGGAAATGGCAATCCACTCCAGTATTCTTGCTTGGGAAATCCCATGGACAGAGGGGGCTGGCAGGCTACAGCTCATGGAATTGCAAAAGAGTCGGACATGACTTAGCAACTAAACAACAACAACACCCTTCCCACCCACTTTTGTTGAGGAGAAGGAAGGTTGGGAGGGTTAGCAGTTTCAAAAAACACCCATTGAACTAAAGGAACGTTATCAATACAGTTCAAACTTTCATTAACTATATCCTTTTTAACAATGTCATTGTTGCCAGGGACACATTGTCAGGCTTGGAACAAACAGAAGTCATTTTTCTGGAAACATACCAGTGTACTGTGATAGTAATAGCTCACCACAGGCACAAAGTAGAAACAAAGTCTGGTTTTATCTTGCTTCAGAAAGGTTTTCCTGAAGTCACTTCTGCCTGATCTCAGGTGGCCTCAGCCTGCAGCAGCTGGAATCGGGGTTTCAGTTTCCAGCCAGAGACTGAGTCTGGGCAGCAGGAGCACTGAATCCTAGCCACTAGACCACCAGGGACAGTGGCCAGTGGTGAGGCCCTACTAGCCCATCAGATGTGTAGAAATGAATTTCCACATAGAGACAGAAAGCAGTGAAGCAAGTAAAATGTTTACTAGAAAGTAAAAAAAAAGAATATGTGTGAATAGACACATATTCTGGGCTCAGGAAGAGAGTCACTCCCCATAGTAGTTTGAATCACTTTTATGAGGCATTTCTTCGAGGTTTCCTTTGGTCAATCATCTTCCTTGGCCTGGTCCTGAGTTCGTATTTGATATCTCTCAGGGTCCTCATGTGTGTGTCCACATCTTTTAGCCAAGATGGATTCTAGTGAAGAGGCCTAGGGGTAGTTGACATTACTTACTATGAGGTGACACCCCCTCTCTCTTGACCTTCAAGGAGCCTTGCTGCACATGTGTAGTCAGAGAGGTCACTTTAACTTTAAAAATGAGGAATATATGGATGGCAAAGTTGATGGCAGCCTCCAGGAGGGCTTACGCCAAGGGAGACCTTCCAGGACTACTGCTGCCAGTGCCCCTGTCCCTGTGGTGGACCTCTGCTGACCCACACCTCACAGGAGACCCTCCAACACTAGCAGGAAGAGATGAGCACAAGACCTTCTACTCCATCATCTTGAACTGGAAGCCCAGACTGGAACTTATGTCATCATTATTCCTGACTCTCAGTTCTTTGGACTCAGGCAGGAATTACACTGCCATGTTTCCTTGGTCTCTAGCTTGCAAGGAGAAGACTGTGGGACTCTTCAGCCTGCATAATCACGTGAGCCAATTCCTCTTAATAAATCTCTATGTTTAAAAAAACAAATGAGGAATAAGTGGCCTTTTATCTCTTATCTGGGCAGGGCTCAGCCTCCTCCATCACTTTGCTTTTAGGGAGTTTCTGCTATTATGGAGTTTCTGTCTACAGGGGAGAAAGTGTTCAGCCTGGATCCTAACTCTCTTCTGCCTCCAATCCCCCCCAAGAGATATGAACCCCAAGAAATCTTTATTGGGAAGATGAAGGACAAAGGTCTGTCTTCTGTAGCTTCTTCAGGCTGGCAAGGGGCTTGCAGACCCTACCTAGTTGGGATCACAGAGCTCTCGCCCTGTCTTGTTAAGAGGCCCAGGATGACTTCTGTTATTATTCCAGCAGGATCTTTTGCAAGGGGTGGCCAAATCTCTGCATCACCATCAGATGATCTGGGAAATCATTGTGTCCTTAGAAAGAACAAACTAGACAAGTAGATTAAGAAGGCAGAGGCCAAAGATCAGTAAAAGAATTACTGTAACCAGGGGCCCAAGCAGGAGTGAGAACCAGGTTACATTTCATAGCAATTTTGATCCTGGTCCAAGTAGAGTAAGCACTTGGGTCACCCTGTCCAAAGGAATGGAACCATTTGGCATGTATATGTACAGTTTTTATGTTCTCTTCTATTAGCCCAGTGTGATTGATGTAGGTATAAAGAACCTAGCTAGAAGTAGTTGGACAACCTGAATGTTAATAGACAAAACAGATGTCATTTCTTTCCAGGGGAATAAGTCTGAAACCCAGTCTGGATCTGGTGCTTTGGGGAGACTTGTAGCCAAGTAGCCAGTTGTCTAGTTTTATCTAAGCAGGTTTTACCTTTTGATGTGCTATTAACACAGAGATAACAGGTGCTATTTGTCACTACACATGTGTTTCCTTTTCTAACATATGTTTCAAAGCAATGCCACTGTCTAAAAATATAATAGTTACAAGAGGAGGCCTTTAAAAGGTAAGGTTGTAGTCACCAGTTGCTAGCAGGCATTGTTTTGAGAGTGACTAGTGGCATCTCAAGTCTGATACACCTCAGAAAACTCAAGTCCTTAGCAATACAAGAACTTGTCTGAAATCACAACCATAGTGTCACCTAATTATTTCCTTGACTGTTGGGATCACAGCTACTCCATTTTGACTTTTAATTGTAATTTTCTCCTTAATAGCCAAAGCAGATATCACCATCAATGATGTTAGTGTTTCTCTAGGTATGAGAAAATGCAAGAATTGGGACTCATAAAATCTTCTCCTGAAAATATCTATCTAAAGGCCTGTTCTCTCAGTTTCTTCCAGAGCACAGAGTTCCTCATTCTGATCTCCACCCTGAACTCCTTTTAGGGGATGTTGAAGGTCAGCAGCTGCAGTGGCCATGATTTAACCTTTGGAGAGGTAGATGGCAAGTGCCAGCTTCCAGCTGGCTGACCCCTTCAGGGTCATAAATACGACCATGATTTGGAGGGCATTTCATGATCATTTTGTCCAAAAGTGCTAGGAATATTCATTCTCAGGTCTGAGGAAGATTTCATTAATAGGATACTCAATGTGGTATTACTGGACTAGGCCTTGTGAGTAGCACAATTCTCTGGACCACCTACCTTAATAAGCCTCTTATGGTCCAGGAAAATATTTCCTCTTTTGCTTCTCCCCATATCTAGAGTTACACTGTTACAATTCTTGATCTCATATGGAACTACATATCATCATTTTATCAGAGGCTCAGTCACACATTTGGTAATGTAAGAAACAGCAAGTTTCTCAAACAGGCAGCATAGAAAATAATATAACTAGCAGTATTATTAAGGTCATAAAGAAGAATTTAAGTCAAGAACTCCCATTAGGTGTAGCCCAGTATATCCCCAGTACGACCTGACTTGGTCAGTTCTGTACTAGTTCTTATCTTTAAGGAAAATTATGTATTGGCATTGCCCATAGTCACCCAGCTTACTTTCCTAATGTTACTAGACTGATAATCTTTAGTATAATTTAATTGTTTCCAACACAGAGGAGCTTTTAAGCTTAAATTACCATAGCCTGGGTTAACTACATAAATCCATCCCCTAATTGTGCAAGGTTTAATTTTTCGGCTAAAATTTTGCCTGTTACTCTGATTGAAATTGAGTGAAAGAGAAAAACTCACAGTTATGGTCAAGGTCAAAGCAGGTATTATTAATTTGATGGGTGAGGAGATCCCACCTAGTAATATCAATAGTGACCTAAAAAGGACTATAATTTTTTTAAATTTAATTATTTTCTTGAGGCCAATGAGTTAGAGCCCAGGAGTGGAGAAATCCCCCAAGGTAACCCAGAAGTACTACACACAGGTAACTGGCTACAAACCCAGCAACTGGACTGATTGTTAAAACTAACAAAGGATCAAAGTAAAAGTAGCTCAGTCATGTCTGATTCTTTCCCATACCATGGACTATACAGTCCATGGAATTCTCCAGCCAGAATACTGGAGTGGGTAGCCTTTCCCTTCTCCAGGGTATATTCCCAACCCAGGGATTGAACCCACATTGCAGGCAGATTCTTTACCAACTGAGCCACCAGGGAAGCTCAAGAATACTGGAGTGGATAGCCTGTCCCTTCTCCAGTAGATCTTCCAGACCCAGGAATAAAACCTGGGTTTCCTGCATTTCAGGCAGATTCTTTACCAAATGAGCTATCAGGGAAGCCCGACATAGGATCATGCCTATGATAGAAAAACATTTCATTCATGCGCAAAGTTTCAAGAAGACAAGAAAACATTATAAATCATCATATGAGTCAGCTCAAGGACCTTGGGCAAGCTGTCTACTTCTAATGTCATCTTCTTCTCATCCTGCTGTGAGTGTCATCTCTCCTCTGAGCATTGTTTAAAGGTGATTTTGAGGTCAGCCATCCTCTCTATAGGGCAGTCCAATGCATGGGGCCTTTTGTGAGTGGAAATTAATCCAAGAGTCGATTTCTGTCAGTTTCACTGTGCATGAGGTAGTTAAGAGCACCTGATAAGGGTCCTGCAGTCCAGGTTGAAGATAGTCCTTTAAGTTCAGCTCAGTTCAGTCGCTCAGTTGCATCTCACTCTTTGCGACACCATGAAACGCAGCACTCCAGGCCTCCCTGTCCATCACCAACTCCCGGAGTCCACTCAAACCCATGTCCATTGAGTTGGTGATGTCATCCAACCATCTCATCCTCTGTCGTCCCCTTCTCCTCCTGCCCTCAATCTTTCCCAGCATCAAGGTCTTTTCAAATGAGTCAGCTCTTCACATCAGGTGGCCAAAGTAATGGACTTTCAGCTTCAACATCAGTCCTTCCAATAAACAACCAGGACTGATCTGCTTTAGGATGGACTGGTTGGATCTCCTTGCAGTCCAAGGGACTCCCAAGAGTCTTCTCCAACACCACAGTTCAAAAGCATCAATTCTTCGGCACTCAGCTTTCTTTATAGTCCAACTCTCACATCCATACATGACCATGGAAAAACCGTAGCCTTGACTAGATGGACTTTTGTTGACAAAGTAATGCCTCTGCTTTTTAATATGCTCCCTAGGTTGGTCATAATTTTGCTTCCAAGGAGTAAGCGTCTTTCAATTTCATGGCTGCAGTCACCATCTGCAGTGATTTTGGAGCCCCAAAAAATAAGGTCAGCCACTGTTTCTACTGTTCCCCCATCTATTTGCCATGAAGTGATGGGACCTGATGCCATGATCTTAGTTTTCTGAATGTTGAGCTTTAAGCCAACTTTTTCACTCTCCTTTTTCACTTTCATCAAGAGGCTCTTTAGTTCTTCTTCGCTTTCTGCCATAAGGGTGGTATCATCTGCATATCTGAGGTTATTGATATTTCTCCCGGCAATCTTGATTCCAGCTTATGATTCATCCAGCCCAGCGTTTCTCATGATGTACTCTGCATGTAAGTTAAATAAGCAGGGTGACAATATATAGCCTTGACGTACTGCTTTTCCTATTTGCAAACAGTCTGTTGTTCCATGTCCAGTTCTCACTGTTGCTTCTTGACCTACATACAGATTTCTCAAGAGGCAGGTCAAGTGGTCTGGTATTCTCATCTCTTTAAGAATTTTTCAGAGTTTGTTGTGGTCCACACAGTCACAGGCTTTGGCACAGTCAATAAAGCAGAAGTAGATATTTTTTTGGAACTTTCTTGCTTTTTCGATGATCCAACAGATGTTGGCAATTTGATCTTTGGTTCCTCTGCCTTTTCTAAATCCAGCTTGAACATCTGGAAGTTCATAGTTCACATACTGTTGAAGCCTGGCTTGGAGAATTCTGAGCATTACTTTACTAGAGTGTGAGATGAGCGCAATTGTGTGGTAGTTTGAGCATTCTTTGGCATTGCCTTTCTTTGGCATTCAAATGAAAACTGACATTTTCCAGTCCTGTGGCCACTGCTGAGTTTTCCAAATTTTCTGGCATATTGAGTGCAGCACTTTCACAGCCTCATCTTTTAGGATTTGAAATAGCTCAACTGGAATTCCTTTACCTCCACAAGCTTTGCTCATAGTGATGCTTCCTAAGTCCCACTTGACTTCGCATTCCAGTATGTCTGGCTCTAGGTTGGTGATCACACCATTATGATTATCTGTATTGTGAAGATCTTGTTTGCATAGTTCTTCTGCGTATTCTTGCCACCTCTTCTTAATATCTTCTGCTTCTGTTAGGTCCATACCATATCTGTCCTTTATTGCGCCCATCTTTGCATGAAATGTTCCCTTGGTATCTCTAATTTTCTTGAAGACATCTCTAGCCTTTCCCATTCTATTGTTTTCTTCTATTTCATTGAATTAATTGCTGAGGTAGACTTTCTTACCTCTCCTTGCTATGCTTTGGAATTCTGCATTCAAATGGGTATATCTTATCTTTTCTCCTTTGCCTTTTGCTTCTCTTCTATTCACAGCTATTTGTAAGGCCTCCTCAGACAGCCATTTTGCCTTTTTGCATTTCTTTTCCCTGGGGATGATCTTGATCCCTGCCTCCTGTACAATGTCACAAACCTCTGTCCATAGTCTCAGGCACTCTATCAGATCAAATTCTTGAATCTATTTGTCACTTCCAAATCATCAGAAATTTGATTTAGCTCACACCTGAATGGTCTAGTGGTTTTCCCTACTTTCTTCTATTTAAGTCTGAATTTGGCAATAAGGAGTTCATGGTCTGTGCCACAGTCAGCTCCCAGTCTTGTTTTTGCTGACTGTATAGAGCTTCTCCATCTTTGGCTGCAAAGAATATAATGAATCTGATTTCGGTGTTGACCATCTGGTGACGTCCATGTGTAGAGTCTTCTCTTGTGTTGTTGGAAGAAGGTGTTTGCTATGAGCAGTGCGTTCTCTTGGAAAAACTCTATTAGCCTTTGCCCTGCTTCATTCTGTACTCCAAGGCCAAATTTGCCTGTTACTCCAGATGTTTCTTGACTTCCCACTTTTGCATTCCAGTCCATGATGATGAAAAGGACATCTTCTTTGGGTGTTACTTCTAGAAGGTCTTGTAGGTCTTCATAGAACCATTCAACTTCAGCTTCTTCAGCGTTACTGGTCAGGGCATAGACTTGGATTACCATGATATTGAATGGTTTGCCTTGGAAACTAACAGAGATCATTCTGTCGTTTTTGAGATTGCATCCAAGTACTGCATTTCGGACTCTTTTGTTGACTATGATGGCTACTCCATTTCTTCTAAGGGATTTCTGCCCACAGTAGTAGATATAATGGTCATCTGAGTTAAATTCACCCATTCCAGTCCATCTTAGTTCGCTGATTCCTAGAATGTTGATGTTCACTCTTGCTATCTCCTGTTTGCCTTGATTCATGGACCTAACATTCCAGGTTCCTATGCAATATTGCTCTTTACAGCATCAGGCCTTGCTTCTATCACCAGTCCCATCTACAACTGGGTGTTGTTTTTGCTTTGGCTCCGTCTCTTCATTCTTTCTGGAGTTATTTCTCCACTGATCTCCAGTAGCATATTGGGCACCTACCGACCTGGGGAGTTCACCTTTCAATGTCCTATCTTTTTGCCTTTTTATGCTGTTCATGGGGTTCTCAAGGCAAGAATACTGAAGTGGTTTGCCATTCCCTTCTCCAGTGGACCACATTTTGTCAGAACTCTCCACCATGACACGTCTGTCTTGGGTGGTCCTACATGGCATGGCTCATAGTTTCATTGAGTTAGACAAGGCTGTAGTCCATGTGATCAGATTGGTTAGTTTTCTGTAATTGTGGTTTTCAGTCTGTCTGCACTCTGATGGAGAAGGATAAGAGGCTTATGGGAGTTTCCTGATGGGAAAGACTGACTGAGGGGAAAATGGGATCTTGTTCTGATGGGCAGGACCATGCTCAGTAAATCTTTAATCCAATTTTCTGTTGATGGGTAGGGCTGTGTTCCCTCACTGCTATTTACCTGGGGCCAAACTATGGTGGAGGTAATGAAGATAATTCTGACCTCTCTCAAGAGATCCCATGCATGTACTACTACACTCAGTGTCCCCAACCCTGCAGCAGCCCACCACCAACCCACACCTCCACCGAAGGCTCCCGGACACCCACAAGCCAGTATGGGACAGACTCCTACAGGCTCACTGCTCTTTTCTCCTGGGTCCTGGTGCACAAGGTTCTGTTGTGCCCTCCAAGAGTCTATTTCCCAGTCCTGTGTAAGTTCTGGTGGCTCTGTGGTGCAGGTAAGACTTCCCTGGTGGCTCAGACGGTAAAGCATCTGCCTACAAAGCCGGAGACCCAGGTTCAATCCCTGGGTGGGGAAGATCTCCTGGAGAAGGAAATGGCAACACACTCCAGTATTCTTGCCTGGAAAATCCCATGGGCGGAGGAGCCTGGTAGACTACAGTCCATGGGGTCACAAAGAGTCAGACACGACTGAGCGACTTCATTTTCAATTTCACTTTCATGGTGGGGTTAATAGTGACCTCCTCCAAGAGGGATTATGCCATAACCAAGTCTGCTGCACCCAGAGCCCCTGTCCGTGCGGCAGACCACCACCAACCTTCACCTCCACAGGAGATACTCAAATACATTTCTGTCTCAGTCTCTGTGGGGTCCCTGGGTCCTGGTGTGCACAACGTATGTTTGAGCCCTCTGAGCGTTTCTGGCAGGAATGGGATTTGATTCTAAACATGAAATCGCCCCTCCTACCATCTTGCTGGGGCTTCTCCTTTGCCCTTGGACATGGGGTGTCTCCTCACAGCCGCTCCAGTGCCTACCGACTTACTGTGGTTTCTCTGACCTTAGACGTGGGGTTTCTCCACATGGCCAGTCCAGCAAAGTGTAGTCGTTGCTCCTGACCTTGGACCTACTGTATAGCACATGTAACTCTGCTCAATGTCATGTGGCAGCCTGGATGGGAGGGGAGTTTGGGGGAGAATAGATACATGTGTATGTATGGCTGGGTCTTTTCATTGTACACCTGAAACTATCACAACATTGTTCGTTAACCAGCTATACCCCAAGACAAAATAAAAAGTTAAAAAAAAATTTTTCATGGCTTACTCTTAAAAAGGTAAATAGGTGCAATTTTCCTTTAAGAAAATCTTTACTTTGTAATATACCATTAATACTTTGATGATCAAAAATCTTGATAATTTTTCCCTTCGGTAAACACTGATAAATATATTGGGACTACCAAACCACTGTGAAGTAACTACAATTTGTCTACAACTACTGCATTTTTTTACACTTGAATATGTATTTGTACATTTTAAGAAAACATGGTATAAAAAAAATCATGTAAAGGAAAGCCTCAAAGAAATATGTCACTAATTTCTGAACTGAAGTGACCAAAGACCACAGTAAATAGAAACGTTTCTAAACATGATGTAAACATAAGTGAAGTACGCAAAACATCTAGGCGTTCACATCTACTATATTTCTATTTTCATTCTTAACATATCATTCTACACAGCTTTTTCCTTTGGGAAGAGTACTATAAGTACATTAGTCAGAGCAACAGCAACCTCTTCTGGGGCCAGAGAATGCAGATAACAACCCCCACAAAAAAATTTTTCTTTAGATCAATAAATAAAATGCAAATGCAGGGCACAAGGCGAATAGCATCAAACACCCAGACAGATGGGTGAGACTGAGGCTCCAGGGAGAGAGTGAAGTGATCTTAAAACAGGGCAGTAAAGGAAGAAAGCAAAGGGCCTCTTGGATCTGACTGATTTACGCTCCCAGAGAAAGGCAATTAAGCAACTCTGCACGGAGAATCACGTTACAAGAGTCCCGGAGCTCAGCGGTATCTCATTCCATCTTCATGGTAACATTTCTTACCCTCAGTCACAGAGTAAGGTTGGTTCTACTCCTCCCACCACAAATCTTGAAAATCTGGCACCGAAATAACCTCCCTGCTTCCTCCATCACAACCCATAGCCTTGGTGCTCACTTCCCAGAGCTAAACTGTTCCATAACTTTCTGGGCCACTTTCTGACGCAAATCCGTGTGATGACACCCCCAGCCCACATCTGAAGCATGACTTTATCTCTTGCCTTCTTCCAGCCTTCCCTCCTTCTCTCCTCTTTCCTTCCTACTCTCTTTCCTTCAACAAATCACTTACCAAGAGCCTCACATGTGGCTGGGCACAATCTCCTTAATTTAGAAAATAAGAATTTACCACGTTCAATTTTAAAGTACGAGGCACCCATTTCCAGGAAGGTAGCTAGAAATACAGAGAGACAGAACCCAGCTTCAGCTGGATATTTCTGCCCACCCAGGATTTTTTTTTCTTCATTGCCCATCCTGGGTAGAATTTGGGGCATGAAAACAGCGTGCACCCTAGAGGTAGATACATAAGCAACATCCTACTTCCTATATCTGCCAAGCACCTGGAGTAAAGCTTTAAAAGTTCATTCCTGGGATTCCCTGGTGGTCCAGTGGTTGAGAATCCACCTTGCAATGCAGGAGACTCGGGTTCAATCCCTGGTCAGGGAACTAAGATCCCACATGCCACGGACTGACAAAGCCCTCGAGCCACAACTAGAGATCCTGCATGCTACACCTAAGACCAATACAGACAAATAAATATTCAAAAAAAAAACTTCATTCCTATTTGAACCCGAAGGAAGGAGAATTCTGCTCCACTACTCCCTGCCTCTCCCCACACCACTCTTTTTTTTTAAGATTTATTTGTTTTAATTGGAGTATAATTACTTTACAATACTGTGATGGTTTTTGCCATACATCAGTCTGAATCGGCCATGGGTACACACGTGTCCCCTCCCTCCTGAAACTCCCCTCCCCCTTCCCTCCCCACCCCTTCCCTCCAGGTTGTCACAGAGCACAGGGTTTGGGTGCCCTGCATCATACATCAGACTTACACTGGTCATCTGTTTCACATATGGCAATGTACATGTTTCAACAATATTCTCTCAAATCATCCCACCCTCTCCTTCTCCCACTGAGTCCAAAAGCCTGTTTTCTGTGTTTCCTCTGCTGCCCCCACACCACTCTTGAGCCGTGTTTCTCCTCTCTGGACATGGCGCTCAGCTGAGGGCTGGGCCCACTCCTCCAGCTTCATATTTCCCCAGGCCCTACACTGATGCGGAAGGAACACACTTTGTCTTGTCTTACTGCCTTGTCCTCATTTCCTGCTGCACTCTTTCCTGACTACTCCACTCCATTCAAACAGACATACCAACACCTCTTCTCCTGCACAAAACATGCCTCTTGTTTTGCCATCATCTCCAAAACAGCAACAACAAAAAGAAAACCATCTGACCCTAGACCATTCTCTCTCTTCTTCAGAAACAACTGTTAATATCCTGGTCATTTTTGACTGCTTCACATAGTCGTTATAATCATATATAAACATCCCGTACAATTAAAAAAAAACGATTATTAATGATGTGCACTCACAGTTTTTAGTCTTTGTCCCCGGCCTGGTCCACTGTGTTCCAGGAAGCAGGCTCCTCCAGCCACGAGGAGAGAAACTTGGGTTTCACTGTCTCCTTGATGTCCTTAGGGAGCCCATGAAGATTTCTGGCGGTGGTTTCTGGGTTTGGGCAGGCCATACATTGACGTATTGGGAAGCATGTTGGCTGGGTTAGGAGCTACAGAGGTGTGACCTGAGCCCTTCCTTCGGGGCCACATGCCCCAGGTTTTCCTGCCAACACAAGCTGGAAAGGCTGTCTACTTCTCCTTCCCCCTGTAAATGCCAGAAGTCATCAGTCCAGGTCTTTCCAGCCTTGTCCCACTCTTCTCTCGTCTCCCATCCCCTCCTTCCTTCCCCAAATTTCTAGATGAGAGAAAAACCATCCAGGGTTCCTGGGGGAAACCATGGGCTTCCTGAGGACTCCTGAGCAGAAAGCTCCCCACTCAGCCGCCTCTCAGTTCTAGGAAGAGGGTTCATGGGGTGAGTCGGTAGAATTTTGAAAGCCCGTGTCCCTCAAAATCATCTTGTACTACGTTTCTTCAATGAGCTGGATTCTTCAAGGGACCCTGGGAAGTGATGTACTCTTGCCCCATCACTGCCTGTGGTTTTACAGTCTAAACAGTCCTTTTCCAGCCTTAAGCAACCTTCCAGGCAGACTCCGTGGCTTTCCAGACAAGTCAGGAATTAAAAGAGCATCCATTCAGTTCAGTCACTCAGTCATGTCCGACTCTGTGACCCCATGGACTGCAGCACGTCAGGCTTCCCTGTCCATCACCAACTCCCAGAGCCTACTCACACTCATGTCCATCAAGTCGGTGATGCCATCCAGCCTCTGTTGTCCCCTTCTCCTCCTTCCTTCAATCTTTCCCATAATCAAGATCTTTTCAAATGAGTCAGTTCTTCACATCAGGTGGCCAAAGTATTTGAGTTTCAGCTTCAATATCAGTCCTTCCAGTGAATATTCAGGACTGATTTCCCCTAGGATAGACTGGTTGGATCTCCCTGCAGTCCAAGGGACTCTCAAGAGTTTTCTCCAACATCACAGTTCAAAAGCACCAATTCTTCAGTGCTCAGATTTCTTTATGTTCCAACTCTCACATCCATACATGACCACTGAAAAAACCATAACTTTGACTTGACGGACCTTTGTTGGCAAAGTAATGTCTCTTTTTTTTAATATGCTATCTAGATTGGTCATAGCTTTTCTTCCAAGGAGCAAGCATCTTTTAATTTCATGGCTGCAGTCACCATCTGCAGTGATTTTGGAGCCCCCAAAAAATAAAGTCTGTCACTGTTTCCACTGTTACCCCATCAGTTAGCCATGAAGTGATGGGACCAGATGCCATGATCTTGGTTTTCTGAATGTTGAGTTTTAAGCCAACTTTTTCACTCTCCTCTTTCACTTTCATCTAGAGGCTCTTTAGTTCTTCTTCACTTTCTGCCATAAGGGTGGTGTCATCTGCATATCTGAGGTTATTGATATTTCTCCCTGCCATCTTGATTCCAGTTTGTGCTTCATCCAGTCCAGCGTTTCTCATGATGTACTCTGCATATAAGTTAAATAAGCAGGGTGACAGTAAACAGCCTCGACGTACTCCTTTCCCAATTTGGAACCAGTCTGTTTTTCCATGTCCAGTCTCACTGTTGCTTCTTGACCTACATACAGATTTCTCAGGAGGCAGAAAAGGTGGTCTGGTATTCCTATCTGTTGAAGAATTTTCCAGTTTGCTGTGACTCATACAGTCTAAGGCTTTAGCATAGTCAATGAAGCAGAAGTAGATGTTCTTCTGGAATTCCCTTGCTTTTTCTATGATTCAGCAGATGTTGGCAATTTGATCTTTGGTTCCTCGGCCTTTTCTAAATCCAGCTGGAACATCTGTAAGTTCCTGGTTCATTACTGTTGAAGCCTCGCTTGGAGAATTTTGAGCATTACTTCACTACCATGTGAGATGAGTGCAGTTGTGCTGTAGTTTGTGCATTCTTTGGCATTGCCTTTCTTTGGATTGGAATGAAAATGGACCTTTTCCAGTCCTGTGGCCACTGCTGAGTTTTCCAAATTTGCTGGCATATTGAGTGTAGCACTTTCACTGTATCATCTTTTAGGATTTGAAATAGCTCAACTGGAATGCCTTTACCTCCACTAGCTTTGTTCGTAGTGATGCTTCCTAAGGCCCACTTCACTTCCAATTCTAGGATGTCTGGCTCTAAGTGAGTGATCACACCATCGTGATTATCTGGGTCATGAAGATCTTTTTTGTATAGTTCTTGTGTGTATTCTTGCCACCTCTTCTTAATATCTTCTGCTTCTGTTAGGTCCATACCATTTCTGTCCCTTACTGTGCCCATGTTTGCATGAAATGTTCCCTTGGTATCTCTAATTTTCTTGAAGAGATCTCTAGTCTTTCCCATTCTATTGTCTTCCTCTATTTCTTTGCATTGATCACTGAGGAAGGCCTTCTTATCTCTCCTCACTATTCTTTGGAACTCTGCATTCAAATGGGTATATCTTTTTATTTCTGCTTTGCCTTTCACTTCTCTTCTTTTTCACAGCTATTTGTAAGACCTCCTCAGACAACCATTTTTCCTTTTTGCATTTCTCTTCCCTAGGAATGGTCTTGATCCCTGTCTCCTGTACAATGTCATGAACCTCCATCCATAGTTCTTCATGCACTCTGTCTATCAGATCTAATCTCTTGAATCTATTTGTCATTTTCACTGTATAGTTGTAAGGGATTTAAGTCATACCTGAATGGTCTAGTGGTTTTCCCCACTTTCTTCAATTTAAGTCTGAACTTTGCAATAAGGAGTTCATGATCTGAGCCGCAGTCAGCTCCTGGTCTTGTTTTTCTGAATGTATACAACTTCTCCATCTTTGGCTGCAAAGAATATAGTCAATCTGATTTTGGTATTAACCATCGGGTGATGTCCATGTGTAGAGTCTCATCTTATGTTGTTGGAGGAGGGTGTTTTCCATGACCAGTGCGTTGTCTTGGCCAAACTCTATTAGCATAACCTTCAGTGAAAAGAAAAGTTCAGTCCTATTGTCATCAAAACCAGTATCTCCCACCTAATTCAAATTGGGTCCTCTCTCCAACTAGGCCTGAGCCCCATAGCTGCTTGCCCCAGGGATGCAGGAAGAGAGGGGTGGAGTCTCTAATTCAACCCCATTTCCCACCAGCTCAGCTGCCCCTCATTCCTGGGAGGAGCCAGGAAAAAAGGAATAGAGTCAGCCCTCGGTATCCCCAGGTTCCTTATCCGCAGATTCAAGCAAACTCAGATGGGAAATATTCAGGGAAAAAAATTTCCAGGAAGTTCCAAAAACCAAAACTTGAATTTGCTAGGCTGGGTCAGGAAGATCCCCTGGAGAAGGAAATGGCAACTCACTCCAGTATTCTTGCCTGGGAAATCCCATGGACAGAGGAGCCTGGTGGGCTACAGTCCATGGGGATGCAAAGAGTTGGGCACAATTGAGCCACTGAGCACAGGAACTATTTACGAAGTATTTACATTGTATACTCTGCCTTTTTATACAAGGAACTTGGGAATCTGCAGATAGCTTGGGGCAGGGTGTTGGGAGTGGGGCAGGAGGCATAGAATCTCAAGACCAATCAAGGGACAGCTGTGGAAAGCTTGGATTTAGTCGCTCAGTCATTCAGACTCTACGACCCTATGGATTGTGGCCCTCCAGGCTCTTAATGTCCATGGGATCTCCCAGGAAAGAATACTAAGTGGGTTGCCATTTCCTTCTCCAGGGCATCTTCCCAACCCAGGGATTGAACCTGGGTCTCCTCTATTGCAGACAGATTCTTTACCGTTTGAGCCACCAGAGAAGCCCTTTAGTGGAAAGCATAGGGTATTATTTAACTAGTGTTGGAGCAATCTGACTACTCAATGCCCAAATATCGACTGTCATTGGCAGAATAATGTCTTCCCCAACTATAGCCACATTCTAACCTGTGAAACCTGTGAGTACATTACCTTCCACTTAAAAAAGGACTTTGTGGATGTGATGAAGTTTAGCATCTTCACTTGAGAAGGACTGGCCTGGATTATGCAGGTAGGCTTTATAACAGGGAGGCAGGAGGGTCAGAGTCAGAGAAGGAGATGTGATGATGGTGAAGGAGGAAACAGAACAAGCTCTGTCTTGAAAGCAGGACTCCATCTTGGGCCGGACTGTGGACTTTGAGCTATATGCCCGGTATCTATGGAAACGACATACCAACTGGAAAACCAGATCCCCCGGTTGTAAGAGCCCCAGGGCTCGTACCTAGACTCTCCAGCCGCCTCCAAGAATACCCTAATTATCTGTGTAACCAAATAGAATCATGCATTCTATTATGCTTATTGGGGTATGACCACAGGCCTATTAATAATTGTCCACTGTTAACTACTTAGGCTTAAGGCATATGAATCACAGGTTAACTTTGATTGTATCTTTCTTTTTCCTTTGTTCAGACTAGTTTCAGGGAATTTGGGGAGGTGCGTTTGGGCACGTACACTTAGGATATATAAGGTTTTCACAAAAACTGGTTGGGGTCCTTGGCTAAGAGGAGACTCTGCCTTGGGCCCGCCAGTGTAATAAACTGCACTCCACTATCTGCATTGTTCTTCTGAGTGAGTTTGTTTCCCAGAACGCTTGGCTACAACAATGGAAGCAGAGGTCAGGTGATATCCTTGCCAGCTGGCAGCTGGGAGCCAAGGAAGGGGAGCAGCCTTAAAAAGTTGGAAAGTTCAAGGACAGAAATTCTCCTCTCGAGTTCCCCAAAGGAACACAGACCTGCTTAAACCTTGATCTTAGCCCAGTGAGATCCATGTTGGACGTCTGACCTCCGGAACTATGAGGTCATGAATGGGTGCTGTTTTAAAGCACAAGTTTTGGGTAACTTATTACAGCAGCAATAAGGAACTAATGTGTTGACTCATGGGGAACCTCCCAGACTTCCACAGTGGGATTCCTGGCAGGTACTATATAGCCATGGAGAAGGAAATGGCAACCCACCCCAGTATTCTTGCCTGGAAAACCCCATGGAGAGAGAGGCTTGGCAGGCTATAATCCATAGGGTCACAGAGTCAGACATGACTCAAGTGACTTAGCACTAGCATATAGCCAAGCCACTCTGGGTAACCGTTCCATTGTTCTGTGTATATACCCTGCTCAACCAGTACCTGTTTCTCCTACACCCTACTCACATGACTAACCTTCCTACATACTTGCCCCAGGCCTCAGCTAGTGATTGTTCTTATCAAACGGGCTGTGAAAGGTGTGCCACTCTGCTGATTTCCCTGGTAACCAGTGAGTCAGCCTGACCTTGATTTCCCCATAACTGGCGATTTCTCTCCCTCCACCACCATCCCTCCACTCCCATTCCTTCTATGCCCCACCCCACCTCCCCACCCTGGCGTGTCTGAAGACAGCCCCCCTGTCTGTCCGCAGTCCACGCACACAGAGGGGTGTGGCTCCAGTACCTTGCTTCAGACACGTGTGCTTAGTCGCCCAGTCCTGTCTGATTCTTTGTGACCCCATGGACTGTAGCCCGCCAGGCTCCTCTGTCCATGGGGATTCTCTAGGCAAGAATACTGGAGCGGGTTGCCATGCCCTCCTCTAGGGGATCTTCCTAACCTAGGGATCGAACCCAGGTCTCCTGCATTGCAGATGGATTCTTCACTGTCTGAGCCACCAGGGAAGTTTAGACATGTAAGGTCCACCTCCCATTAAACCATTGATGTCTCTGTTGCTGCCTCTGGGCTCTTTCTTCAGTCTTGAAGCTGGCAGAGACCAGGCCTTGTAGGCCCACAGGGTGCAGCCCAACATGTACCTTTCTTGAAAGCAGTGCTTCTCAACCAGCGGCAATTTTTGCCCACCCACCCCTAAGTTGTCATTCAGTTACTCAGTCATGCCCGAGTCTTTGAGACCCCATGGACTGTAGCACACCAGCCTTCCCTGTCCTTCACCATCTCCCAGAGTTGGAACTCATGTCCATTGAGTCGGTGATGCCATCCAACCATCTCATCCTCTGTCATCCCCTTCTCCTCCTGCCTTCAATCTTTCCCAGCATCAGGGTCTTTTCCAATGAGTCAGCTCTTTGCATCAGGTGGCCAAAGTATTGGAGTTTCAGCATCAGTCCTTCCAATGAATATTCAGGACTGATTTCCTTTAGGATGGACTGGTTGGATCTCCTTGCAGTCCAAGGGACTCTCAAGAGTTTTCTCCAACACCACAGTTCAAAGGCATCAATTCTTTGGCACTCAGCCTTTGTTATTGTCCAGCTCTCACATCTGTACATGACTACTGGAATACTGTAACTTTGACTAGCAAAAGGACCTTTGTCAGCAAAGTAATGTCTCTGCTTTTCAATATGCTATTTTGTCATTGCTTTTCTTCCAAGGAGCAATTGTCTTTTAATTTCATGGCTACAGTCACCGTCCCCGGTGATTTTGGAGCCCAAGAAAATAGTCTGTCATTGGCAGAATAATGCCTTTCCCAACTGAAGCCACATCCTAACCTATGAAATCTGTGAATACATTACCTTCCACTGAAAAAAAGGACTTTGTGGACATGATGAAGTTTAGCATCTTCATTTGAGGACTGGCCTGGATTGTGCACATTGGCTTCATAAAGGGGAGGCAAGAAGGTCAGAGTCAGAGAAGGAGATGTGATGAAAGAATATCACATTGTTTCCATTGTTTCCCCATCTATTTGCCATGAAGCGATAGGATGGGATGCCATGAAGCGATGGGACGGGATGCCATGAAGCGATGGGACGGGATGCCATGAAGCGATGGGATGGGATGCCATGAAGTGATGGGATGGGATGCCATGATCTTCATTTTTTGAATGTTGAGTTTTAAGCCAGCTTTTTCACTCTTGTTTTTCACCTTCATCAAGAAACCCTTTAATTCCTCTTCACTCTCTGCCATGAGGGTGATGTCATCTGCCTATCTGAGGTTAAGTATTTGATAATGTCTGGAGACATTTTAAATTATTGTAACTAGTGGGGGGTGGGTTGCAGTGGTTTCTAGTGGATGGAGCCCAGAGATGCAGCTGACCATCCTACCAAGCACAGGACAGGGTCCTACAACAAATATCACATCCAAACTGTCAGTAGGGTCAAGGCTGGAAAGTCCTGATCTAAAGCAAGCAATGGACTTTTTGGGTACTTAGAAATCTCTCTTCTGTTCAACAGACAGCCCCCATGCAAGAAGGTCCTTTCACAACCACTTGAGATTCACTTCTACTGCCTGTGCCTGAGGTTCAGACATTACCCTTCTTGGTTCACCAAACATTTCCAATTCAGGCAGCCCCAACTGAAGGATCCTCTTTTTTGTAGGCTGGAGGTAGGGGATTGTACAGCTCTGGTCATAACTGATGCCATCTTGGGCCCATACAGTTCCTCCAGTCCTTACACTGATCCTACCTAGGACTGTGCTGTAAATCACCTCTGTGTCATCAAAGGCTTTGTAGTTAATAAACATTTTTTAATAATCATTAGGACTAAGTGACCTTGATGCTGTTAGTCCTCAAACAATGATGAAGAACTTCACTGATGTGTTCCCAACTCTTAAAGACTAGTTAAGAAAGAAAGTTAGTCACTCAGTTGTGTCCGACTCTTTGTGACCCCATGGACTGTAGCCCACCAGGCTCCTCTGTCCATGGAATTCTCCAGGCAAGAATATTGGAGTGGGTCACCATTTCCTTTTCCAGGGGATCTTCCTGACCCAGGAATCGAACCGGGGTCTCGCACATTGCATGTGGATTCTTGACCAGCTGAGCCACAAGGGAAGTACCCATTCATAAATCTTGGCTTAGGAATATACGTGCTGTTTCTTTCCAAGCACATACTCCCATAACCCTTTTAAAAGTAATTTTATTTATATTTGGTTATGCTGGGTCTTTGTTGCCACATGGGCTTTTTTCTAGTTGCGGGGAGTGGGGTCCGCTCTCCAGTTGCAGTACACGGGCTTCTCAGCTGCGGTGCTTCTCTTCTTGCAGAGCCTGGACTCTGGGGCACTCGGGCTTCAGTGGTTGCAGTATGTGGGCTCTAGAGCACAGGATTAGTAGTTGTGGCTCACGGGCTTAGTCGCTCTGCAGAACGCGGGATCTTCCGGGATCAGGGATCAACCCTGTGACCCCTGCATGGTCAGGTGAACTCTTTACCACTGAGCCACCAGGAAAGCCCTCCCACACTCTTTTATATGTAAGTATAAAACTGTCCCAACGGCCCCCCAGGTTTGTAGAGTGCAGCTTCAAATGCTTCTGGATCGTTGTCTGCCAGGCTCACCTGTAACAAACTGATCCATTGATGATGTGGAGCCGCCTGTTTACATGGTATCAGTCTCAAGACACCTTCTCAGTTCAGTGGGCGCTTTTCATTTCCTGTATTCTCCAACAGAGGTGAATGCAGAATTCCCTCGAGATTATATGGTCACTTATCACCAACTGTATTCCACTTGAACAGTTTGGAAAACACTCAAGAGACTCATTTAACATCCTCTTACACACCTTCCTTAAGACAATTAAGGCATTGTTAGAGCTCAGAGACATTCCTGTTAACTAATTCTGCAGGGAAGTATTGTAAGCAAGCATGTCCATGAAATAATGATTTTCATGTCCTGAATATGTCTTCCACACAAATCTGTAGACTTGGAATGGGTGGACAGACACTCTAACATTGTGTATATGAGAAAGGACATATGCAAACAAAAGAAGCAAGGAGATCAAACCAGTCAATCCTAAAGGAAATCAACCCTGAATATTCATTGGAAGGACTGATGCCGAAACTGAAGCTCCAATACTTTGGCCACCTGATGTGAAGAACTGACTCATTAGAAAAGACCCTGATGCTGGGAAAGACTGAAGGCAGGAGGAGAAGGGGATGACAGAGGATGAGGATGGTTGGATGGCATCACCAACTCGATGGACATGAGTTTGAGCAAACTGCAAGTTGGTGATGGACAGGGAAACCTGGCATGCTGCATTCCATGGGGTCACAAAGACTTGGACACAATCGAGAGACTGAACTGAAGTGAAACAAAAGAGAGAATAGGGAACACAGCGGGTTTGTGTGCTTCATTTAGTCATTCATGAATTCAACAAATATTCGGTTCGAGCATGACCTTCCCATCAAAACCTCCCTGATCAATGTTTAAAATAACCCACTATGGGACTTCCCTGGTGGTCCAGTGGCTAAGACTTCATGCTTCCAATGCAGGTGGCCCAGGTTCAATCCCTGGCCTATTTGGGGAACTAGATCCCACATGGACCAACTAAAGATCCTACTTGCCTCCACTAAGACCCAATGCAGCCAAATAAATAAATAAAAATAAAATTACCCACTACCACCATTTGCCCACTTTACACCCTCTTGCCCTTTTTCTTTCTTTTTCAAATTGAGATTTAACCCCATGACAGCAGGTTTTAGTATATTTACAAGATTTGTGCAGCCATCACTGCTATCTAATTCTGGAACATTTTCAACACCCCAATAGGAAACCCTGTTTGTTTAGCAGTTATTCCACATTTTCCCTCCCTAGTCACTTTCAATCACCAATCTACTTTCTACCTCTGTGAATTGGCCTATTTGGGGCATTTCATATGAATGGAATCAGGCAATATGTGGCCTTTTGTGTCTGGCTTCTTTTACTTACCCCTGGAGAAGGAAATGGCAACCCACTCCAGTATTCCTGCCTGGAGAATCCCACGGACGGAGGAGCCTGGTAGGCTACAGTCCATGGGGTCGCAAAGAGTCGGACACGACTGAGCGACTTCACTTTCACTTTCACTTTCTTTTACTTAGCATAATGTTTTCAAAGTGTATCCAGGGATATATCTGTATCTTCATTCCTTTTTTGTGGCTGAATATTTTATTGAAAGGATATACCATATTTTTAAAAAATTCATCAGACATCAGGTCGTTTTATCATCTTGACAATCATAAAAATGCTGCTATGAACATTCATGTTTTGGTACACATATGTGTGGACATATGTTTTCAGTTGTTTTATCCTACCTAGGAGTATAATTTCTGAATCATATGGTAGCGTTGTATTTGACTTTTTGAGGAACTGCTGCACTGTTTTCCAAAGTAGCTGCACCATTTTAAATTCACACGAGCAAAATATGAGGATTCCAATTTCTCCACATCCCTGCCAACACTTGGGATTGTCTTGTATTTTTGCCGTCCTAGTGGGTGTGAAATGGTAGCCTCTTGTGGTTTTGATTTGCATGTCCCTAATGACTAATGGGGCTGCATGCTTTTTTTCATGCACTTAATAGCTATTTGTATATTTTCTTTAGAAAAAGTATCTGCAAATCCTTTGCCTGTGTTTTAATTGAGCATTCTTTTTATTGCTGAGTTGTAAGAGTTCTTTGAATATTCTAGATACTAGACTCTTATCATATATATGATTTGCAAATATCTCCTCCCATTATGTGAGTTGTCTTTTCACTTTCTTAATTGTGCCCAGTGAAGCACAAACCTTTAAATTTTTACAGTTCAATATTTGACATTCTTCTTTCATTTCTTGTACTTTACAGGTCATATCTGGGAAAACTTTGTGTAATCCAAGTCACAAAAATTTACACTTACATATTTCCTCTAAGAGTTCAATCATTTTAGCTCTTACATTTAAGTCTTTGACCCATTTTGAGTTACTTTTTGTGCATGGTATGAGACAGAAGTTTAACTTCATTCTTTTGCATGAGGATAATCATTTGCTCCATCATTTTTTAAAAGACTATTCTCGCCACCTTTAAACAGTTTTGGAACCTTTGTTGAAAATCAATGCTTTATTTTCTCTATGGCACTTATCACCATCTGAAATTATATAATCTGCCCTGCTCAAATAATACCCTCACGCCTCTCCTCCCATATTTCCTACACACACACACACATAAACTAAACTAAGTTTCACAAATTTGTCTCACTTACTGTTTATATCTGATGTCTGTGATATAGTCTGCAATTAATCAACATCTGTTGAATGAATAAATAAAGGAGACTCCTTTTTTTTTTTTTTTTTTTTTTTAGAAAAATAATGGCCACTATACTTCCTAAGTGCAAGGAGTCATTTAATTTAAGGCAAAAGAGATTTGGGTAATGGGTTCAAATGAGATTGCATTACCACTTCCTGGATTGGATGAGAAGAACATAATTAGACAAGTAACTACCCATTGGTACAGAGAGAGCCTGCAGAGAACTTGAGTAGAAATCCAAAGGCAGGTGTAAAGGGACTATCCAAGATGCCTCACTTGATACTCAGCAACATCCTCCTGCCCTAAGGATGCCCACTCATCTTGGAATGGAGAGCTCAAAGTACTATACCAGCTGTCCGGCCAAACTCAGTGTGTACTGGTTTTCCAGTATTCTGATGTTTGGGGTTCTTTAGAATCAGCCTCTGTAGTCATCAAAAGTTAGTCTATTTAAGGAATGTAGTTTTTATTTGCAATATGTCTTTCAAAAATAAATATTAACCAACATGTTAATTAAAAGATACATTTTTAAAAACAGATATGAATTTTCTCAAAAAAGCTTTCTGAAATATTTCTGACCATGAATAAAAAGGTTCAGAAACTGCCCCTAAAAGTGAGTAGGTAAAACTCTTAGTCAACCACCTAAATATAATAGAAAAGGCTTTTAATACCTTCCCGAGGCTCCTACTTAGAAAGAAAGAGCACGTCCTCCCACTAGTGGAAGAATTAAGTAATTGCTTGATTTTCCAAGAAGGCTTCATAGGCTCCATCTTATGGTGAAAAATGTTAGCTAAGCTTTAGAGCCACTGCAAAATTCACTGCCCACAAAAGGACACAAGTTGAAAAAAATCCTTGAAAACTGCAGAGTCTACAAAAGCCAGGAACATAAAGGTCTATGTTGCTGGTAAGAAAAATAAGCCAACTGCCAGGAAATAATCAAACTATTTTTCTGAACTATGACTGCAACCAAGCCACATAATACATGCATGTATGATATTAACAACCGTATCTCAAATTCAAAATTGGGGGGAAAAAAAGTGAAAATAAAAATAGGAATATTTTACTTATAATATTTTCTTTCACAATTCATTGACTTTTATTTTGGTACCAGAAATCTGCAACTTTTTCTTTGGCACCAATGTGTCATTGTAAATCTTGTTTCAAGTCTGATATGAACACAGAATTCAACCTTGACAGATAGTCTTGACAAGAAGTGATGTTTAATAGTGGAAAGGAGCTATTGAAAACCATAGGTATTTTCAAAGAGCTTCAAAAAAAATCTTTGCACAATTGCTAAGATGTTTGCAAGAGTCTGACTTTCCAGTGTCACTATATTAAATTTTCCATCTTGTATGACCCCATGGATCATCTTCCATGTTATAGGTAAGGATTGACAAAGAGGCACAGAGCAGTGGGAAACTGTCTTCAGAATCTGAGATCAATAAGCCATGTCAACGGTCAGTGTATCCATCACGGAATTCAGTCCATCAATTATAGTTCCACCAACTAATTCTAGCACAGAAAAGAGGACCAGATAACACTATGCCAGATAACTGTCTCCATGTTTTATAACTACTGTGGATGGCTTTGCATTTGTTAACCCAAAAGGCCAGTTATGTGGTAACAATCTTTGCTGCTTAACATAAGCAAAGATATTTTTTTTCCTCAGATGATGTGAGTTTGTTTCAACAGTTCACCATTTCTCCTTACCTTCAGCTATGACTTAGCCTCCTCTTCTACCTGCAGGGAGGAGACTGCCATGCTGTGTCCAATCCATCAAACAGAGCTTGACGGTCCAAAGCCTAGGAGGTTACCCAGCTTACAGGTGCTGAGCTCTGTGTCTGTCACATGCTCCATTTTTAACTTCTAGCAGAGAGCAATTCCTGCTGAATAATGCAAATGAGTAGGTGAAACGACTGTGTCCTTAGATAACTTGCAACATGAAACTTACCTTTAAGGGCAAGTTCAATATTAGCATCATCTTCTATCCCCAAAATATCATCAACATTAAATTGTTTGAAAGTCTCCTCTATTACAAAAATGAATTTCTTAATTGCTTCCCCATGTTGTGCCTGTCGTGGGCACACTGTCCAAAATATTTTCAATCATAAAAATTCTCAAACCCACAGTGAATAAATGAAGCTAATTATTACATCTTAGTACTACTAAGTATGTACTCTTACCAGCTGCAATAGCAAATGTCACAATGTTTAAAACTTTTCACACAATTTATCTTTTCATGTCTTAGCCATATTTTCAGGACCTTGAGCAACAGTATTTGCAGTTACACTTATATTTGCACGTGCTTCTATCTTTTCAGGACTCAATTTCCGCTACATTCAAAAGACACTCTTTTACAACTTGTTGTCTGTGAAGAATTTGATGTCCCAAGCATATTTTTCACTTAAATATGCAACTGCTTATTTTATGAACAACCAGAACAAGCCTTGTTGACATTTCAGTTCTTTCAGAAGCCCATTAGGTTTTGATCACATCTCTTGCACATCCCTGGTCTTTGTTCTCACAGTGGTTTATTTCATGGGGCATCTAGACTGTTTTCTTTAATTGCAGCTGTCAGGGAAAGAAAAAAAGGACGCACAATCTAAAAGTCACAGGTTATATTTTATTCAGGGACATTAATGAAAGACTGACCATGGCCTGGAAGGCAGCCTCTCAGATAGCTCTGAGGAACTGTCCCAAAGAGGTAAGGGAAGAGCCAGGGTATATAGGAGATTTTGTTGGGGGAAAAAAAATAGGTAGTTCAACATCAAAAGATTACTGTTACTCTCTCTCTCTCTCTCTCTCTCTCTCACACACACACACACACACACACACACACACACACACACGTACAAAATAGACATCTCAAGTTAATGATATCAGTGCTTTTCTAGTTCTGCAAGTTTAGTCGCTTCAGTCCTGTCCAGCTCTCTGCGACCCCATGGACCATGGCCTGCCAGGCTCCTCTGTCCATGGGATTCTCCAGGCAGGAATACCAGAGTGGGTTGCCATTTCCTTCTCCATTTCTACATATGCTGCTGCTGCTGCTGCTGCTGCTAAGTTGCTTCAGTCATATGGGAAGATGCAAAAGTCTAGGCTCATTGAAATTATTCCTTTGATATGCATCTTAACTATCTAGGGACTTTCCTGGTGGCTCAGAAGGTAAAGAGTCTGCTTACAATGCGGGAGACCTGGGTTTGATCCCTGGGTTGGAAAGATCCTCTGGAGAAGGAAATGGCAACCTACTCCAGTACTCTTGCCTGGAAAATCCCATGGACAGAGCAGCCTGGTAGGCTACAGTCCATGGGGTCACAAAGAGTCGGATACGACTGAGCAACTTCACTCTGACTTTTTTTTTTTAACTATTTAGGGCATATCTTCTTTTCTCCATCAGGAATTTCCCCTCAGGGCACACCTTCGGGGGTGGCTATGGTGGCTGATGGCTTAATGGTGGGCATAATTTGTTGCTTGCTGGAATGGCAGGCAACATTCTTGGTTTACTGAAATGGCAAGCAACATTATTTTTTGTCCATATACTCTTTGCCAAATAAGCATATAGAATTGGCTTTAAGTTTATGAAGAACATTTGACCCTCTAGGTTTATCTTCTTTTTACTCCTTTTCATAGACATGAGAAATATTTTTGCTTTTTAAATATTATACAGTAGAATGATTTTCACAAGCACAAAACTCAGTTTTTAAAAATATTATAATTTTCTATAATTCAGCCTCTTGATCTGATATCCCTCTACATGATGAAGAACTGGCCTTCTTAGTCTCCCCCAGGAAGTCATTTGGTCAATTCCACAAAGATGTTGAGAGGTCAAGTTCCTGTCACCCCAGAATCGACCCTAGAGCCCATACTATAAACCATACAGGAAAGTACCCCTTACCTGTTGCAGTGGTTATTGTTGTTGAGTCACTAAGTCATGTTTGACTCTTTGTGATTCCGTAGACTGTAGCCCACCAAGCTCCTCTGCCCATGGGATTTCCCAGGCAAGAATCCTGGAGTGGATTGCCATTTTCTTCTCCAGGGGATTTTCCCATCCCAGTGATCGAACCCGCATCTCCTGCATTGGCAGGAGGATTCTCCCCAGCTGAGCCACCTGGGACGCCCACCCCTGACCTCCAGTGGTTCTCAACCTTCCCCTGCTCCATGTTAGACTTGCCATGGGGAGCTTTGGAGATGCCAATGCTTAGTTATTCTCCAGAGCAATTGCTCAGAGTTTCTGAGGATAGGCTCTGGCTATGGATTTTTTTATAAGCCCTTCAGGTAACTCAGGCAATTCTGCTATGCAGGCAGGATTGAGAAGAACCGATTGAAGAAAAAGTGCCAAGAACTAAGATTACATGCTTACCTGAAAAGTTGACCAAAAGGTGGAAACACCAGCCCTACTGTAACCAGCCACGATCACAAGAGCAACCCTCCACCTAGGTCTATGCTTTAAAAAAAAAAAAACAAAAATGAGGAGGGTTCCTGGGATCATACATCAGCTTCCCACTGGCTATCTATTTTACATATGGTAATGTATATGCTTCCATGCCAAAGCTCTGTGACAACCCAGAGGGATGGGGTGGGAAGGGAGATGGGAGGCGGGGTTAAAGGGGAGGGGACACATGTCATACCTATGGCAAATTCACGTTGATGTATGGCCAAAACCATCACAATATTGTAAAGCAATTATCCTCCAGTTAAATACATAACGTTAAAAAAAAAAAGCAGAGGGGAGGGAGGGAAGAGGTGGGTGACGTGAGTTACAGGCAGCGCACTGGGGAGTTGCCGCAGGGCCCTCTGAGGCACTCGTTCAGGGTCCTCAGGAGACAGCCAGCACAGGGACGCCTGCTGCCAGAGGCACCACGGCCAGATGGTGTAGGAGGAGCAGCAGCATCCTTAGGGAGCACACTTACCACGCCACCAGGAGAACAGTGAGACATCCTCAGTCCCCTCTCTCCCGTGCCAGGACCCTGGAGGAAGAAGAAAGAGAAACGGGTGTCCCCATTCCCATCCAACCCAAGCAGATGAGGTCTCAGCTCAAGCTGTGCTTGGGGAAAAGCAGAGAAGATAAGGTTAAAACCAGTATGAAACAAAATCAGATTGAGTCAAAGAAGACTAGAAAAGATACAACCTGCCTAAGATATCACTATGGGATTGAAACCGAGCAGGACCCTGTGGGGTCCTCCCAGGTAGGAAAACCTCTCCATGTCCCCTGTTTCTTGTTTGTAGGGAATGGTTTTAGACTCCTAGACCTTTCTCTGAGTTCCAAAGAGCAGATATAAGCAGTTACAGCTAGGGAAGTGAGGGAAAGCAGAAACAAAGGAAAATAAGCCCAATAAAGTTAATTTAAACTAATGTCTTGATTTATGACTCCACACTGCAGAGACTGCATCCTGTGGCTTTAACTAGCTGCCCCAAGCAGACTTGAAATTGATGGCACCTGGAGGATCAATTAAGAACTGAAGCTTCTGAACCATCACAGAAGCTCTAAGTAAATAATAAAATGCTTCAGCCATGGCTTCTGCTCTCTCCTGGAAAGAAGTTGCTACATCACAAGACCATGATTTACTAGTCAGCTTTGCAGGCACACATAGATCACTTGCAATCACCAAGGACACCTCGAATTACAAGACGGCGCCGGGAAGTCTGCGGCTGAGGCCTTATCAGGAAGGTGAAATCACAGAGACGTCTTCTTCTTTGCCTTTTTGCCTTTAAAAGCCTTGCGTCCCAGGCAACCAGATGGATCTGAGATGAGTCTAGGGCTCCACCCTCTGGGTTGGCACCTCCTCTACTAATAAAAGTAGTGGAGGTCTTCCCTGGTGGATCAGATGATAATGAATCTGCCTGCAATGCAGGAGACCCATGTTCAATCCCTGGGTCAGGAAGATTCCCCGGAGGAGGGCATGGCAACTATTCTTGCCCGATAAAGAATCTGCCTGCAATGCAGGAGACCCATGTACTATCCCTGGGTCAGGAAGATCCCCTGGGGGAAGACTTGGCAACTATACTTGCCTGGAGAATCCCATGGACAGGGGACCCTGGCAGGCTACAGTCCATAGGGTTGCAAAAGAATTGGACACGACTAAGGGATACTACTGATAAATCTTTCTCTGCTCCAAACTCTATTTCAGTTTGGTCTCATGGTGCCTCGGACACATGAACTTAGGTTCAACAATAGGATGAGAAAAGATTCAAAGGCAGAGGGTTGAACACTCTGATTGAAGGGAAAATCTTGTTCATGTTTATCCCTCTCACTGAATTGATGCTGCACCCTAAACCAATGATACTTTAGTGTTTTCTCAGTCATACTAGGCTTACATACTATGATTCTAAGATTTTCTTAGGATTTCTATACTCCCTGAGGTGACATATATGTTGCTTGGAGATCAAACAGAGACTTGGAGGGGGACAGGAGGGGAACAGGAGGTGGGGAGTCTCTTCCATGGATGTTCCTCTGTCCTTGCATTGGCTTTCAGCCATGAAATTAAAAGACACTCTTTGGAAGGAAAGTTATGACCAACCTAGACAGCATATTAAAAAGCAGAGACATTACTTTGCCAACAAAGGTCCATCTCGTCAAGGCTATGGTTTTTCCAGTAGTCATGTATGGATGTGAGAGTTGGACTATAAAGAAAGCTGAGCAGCAAAGAATTGATGCTTTTGAACTGTGGTGTTGGAGAAGACTCTTTAGAGTCCCTTGGACTGCAAGAAGAGCCAACCAGTCCATCCTAAAGGAAATCAGTCCTGAATATTCATTGGAAGGACTGATGTTGAAGATGAAACTCCATCAGCTGTTCAGCTGATGTGAACAGCTGACCCATTTGAAAAGACCCTGATGCTGGGAAAGATTGAGGGCAGGAGGAGAAGGGGACAACAGAGGATCAGATGGTTGGATGGCATCACTGACTCAATGGACATGGGTTTGAGTGGACTCCAGGAGTTGGTGATGGACTGGGAGGCCTAGCGTGCTGCAGTCCATGGGGTTGCAAAGAGTCGGACACAACTGAGCGACTGAACTGAACTGAACTGAATATGTGAATGCTGCTGACAAATATGACTCTCCTCTATTAGTAGAAGTAAGATAAGTTAATGACTCTGTTACTGAAAATGCAGAACTTGTCAAAGAATCTTATTTCCTGTCTCTAGCTATTATGAATAAATAGTCATTCATGTACCAGTCTTTGGCTTGACATGAATTTTCATTTCTCTAACCAATGCTTTCTTAATTTTGTAATATATGCTGTGTCTGGTGCTATTTTTATACAAATATGATTTAATAATACAATTTTATAATAAAAGAAAAATCCCTGTATTTGAAATAAAATTAATTTGGGGTTGGGGAAATCCATTTTATTACTCCTCCATTTATATTATAAAAATAGGACAAGTACACTGGCATGAAGCCTCAGGGTCAAGAAGACATTAGGAACTGGTGAATGTGTTAGTTGCTTAGCTGTGTCCAACTCTTTGCGACCCCATGGCCTGTAGCCCACCAGGCTCCTCTGTCCATGGGGTTCTCCAGGCAAGAATATTGGAGTGGGTTGCCATTCCCTTCTCCAAGGAACTGGTGAACACCATAACACTAAAAAGCACATACATGCGTTTTGCATAGACAGCCACTACTCTGCTTCAAACGATTCCCCACGAAGACCCGATAATGCCCAATTTTCTAATTTTTCAGAGAAGACAGATTTTTGTGTGTACATATAAGCAGTCTCCTAAATTTAGATGTTGTCCTATAGGATAAAAATCAAATGCCAGTGAACCACTGCTGTCCAACATCAGGCACTACAAGATAAAGTACAGCTTTAGACCAGATTTGACCCAAGACCCACTGGGCTCCAGCTAAGACCTTGGTTCTCAGTGGTGACTGTGAGATCTCTTAGCTTTTTAAAAACACAGCATGTCTGGGTCCTGTCTCTCTGATTCTTTTCCTCATTTTCTTGTGCTTTATTGTAAATACTTCCTAGATGCTATGTTTTTTTACAAATTGAAGGTTTGTGTAACCCTTTGTTAATCATGTCTATTAGTGCCATGCTTCTTTTTACCTCCCAGATTCTGACTAAACAGATTAGGAATGAGTCCTGAGCATATATATATCTATACACATATACATATAATATTTTATATTTTATTTTATGCTTCATTTATTATATTATACTTTATATTATATTTTATTGATTTATATATTTATGAAAGTGAAGGTATTAGTTGCTGAGTCATATCCGACTCTTTGCAACCCCATGGACTATAGCCCACTAGGCTCCTCTGTCCATGGGATTCTTCAGGCAAGAATACTGGGGTGGGTAGACATTCTCTTCTCCAGGGGAACTTCCCAACACAGGATCAAACCTAGGTCTCCCACATTGCAGGCAGATTCTTTACTGTCTGAGCCCCCAGGGAAGCCCATATATGTTTATAAATATTTTATGTTTTACACTCATATATATGTTCCAGAGTTCATTCTGTTACACAGCCAGGGCAAAGAAGTAGGGAATTAAATTTCAAGTAATGATGTTTTGTCACATTTTCCAACTTCAACACTTTGTTCAAAACACTCTGAATGCTTCCCAAGCTAAGTCTACCTGATTCTGGGCACAAATAGTGACATGGGTCTTGGTAAATTAGCATTGGTGATTAACACACAAACAATGAAAACTGTCATATGGGAGGTTTTTGTCTCTAACCCAAATGACATCCAATTTTGGCTTTTCTGAGTACTGTTTGAGGACACTATAATAGCTAGCTTTTCTGAAAGAAACTTGATTCTAAGTAAAAATGATCAGATATGAGCTGATGGGAAATTCTGACTCATAAACTAACCATAGGAAAAAAGCCTCTAACCAAATAAAGGAGATAACAAAGGAAGCAGAAGAAGGCAGATCGAAAGAATCTGCTCGCATTTTCATGGATAATTTAGCAGGTAGCAAGTCTTGGGAGATAAGAAAAAAAGCCTGTGATTCCTAAACTGGGACTCTTGCCCTGTGAAGTCAGTAAAATATGGACTTAAATAAGGTAGGTAGGTTGGAGAAGAAAATGGCAACCCACTCCAGTATTCTTGCCTGGGAAATCTCATGGACAGAGGAGCTTGGCAGACTACAGGCCATGAGATCACAAAGAGTCGGACACGACTGAGTGACTAAATAACAGCAAAGGTAGGTAAGGTAGGAGGGTACTGGGATAGGAATCTGTCTCAATTTTTTTTTTTTCCAATGAGCTCCTGAAAGCCCAAGACAAATGGGTCTTGATGAAAAATGGAGACAGCCAGCAACCAGATCCTCTCATCATTTGCATTTCAAGCCTCTAACTTGTGGTCACGTGAAAGCAAATGAAGAAAAATTGGCAATAACCATTAACTGAAAAGAAAAAACATAATTATACTGAGTCAGGATCAGACAGTTGCAGAGAAGGTACCAGTTCTTCAGGCAGAAATCTGAACACCAGAGCCAAAGAGGATGGTGACAGTGAACACAGATGCGATGGATAAAGACACAACCAGGTTTAAAATTGTCTTCACCTTGGTGATCTCTGCAATAGAGTGCATCATTGGCATCGCTGGGAATGGCTTCATCACCGTCATCCACGGGGCCGAGTGGGTAAGAGGCAAAAGACTCCCCATTGGTGACTGCATTCTGCTCATGCTGAGTTTTTCCAGGCTCTTGCTACAGATTTGGATGATGCTAGAAAACACGTACAGTCTGCTGTTCTGGGTCATCTACAATGAAAAAAGAGTATACATACTTTTCAAAACCATCATCATGTTTCTGAACTACTCCAACCTCTGGCTTGCTGCCTGGCTCAATATCTTCTATTGTGTCAGAATTGCAAGCTTTACTCACACGTGTTTCTCCGTGATGAAGAGGAAGGTCATGGGGCTGATGCCTGGGCTTGTGAGGCTGTCCTTGTTTTTCTCCTTTTGCTCCAGCTTTCCCTTCTCTAAAGGTATCTTCAATGTGTACGTGAACAATTCCATCCCCGTCCCCTCCTCCAACTCCACTAAGAAGGTGTACTTCTCCGAAACCAATATGGGCAATTTGGTTACCACCCTTTACCTGGGGATCTTCATCCCTCTGATCATGTTTATGCTGGCGGCCACCCTGCTGATCATCTCTCTCAAAAGACACACCTTCCACATGAAAAGCAACGCCACTGGCTCCAGGGACCCCAGCATGGAGGCTCACCTGGGGGCTATTAGAGCCATCAGCTACTTTCTCATTTTCTACATTCTCAATGCAGTTGCTCTGTTTCTTTCCATATCCAACATTTTTGCTGCCAACAGCTCCTGGAATATTTTGTGCAAAATCATCATGGCTGCCTACCCTGCTGGCCACTCAGTGCTACTGATCTTGGGCAACCCTGGGCTGAAAAGGGCATGGAAGCGGTTTCAGCACCAAATTCATCTCTACTTGTAAGAGCAAGCCCACAGGGGACCACAGAAAGTGACCCAATCAAGCTCTGCCTTCTCCTCTCCTTGACCTCTCTCCCCATCCACCTTTTCTTCCCTAATCTGCTCCGCTCTTCTCAGGTAACTGGATTCATTCATGAATGTGAAGCTGAATTTTTTTACTTGAGATTCTAAGTAGAAGTAGCTAAACCACTCTAAGATGGATTTATGAAAGCTCCTGAATCTATGGTCGTCTGAATCCTGTCCTTAGCTCTTCTCTACTTCCTCCCCCACTGAACCTTAAGGAGAGGGTGACCAGACATTTCTGTTTGCCTGGGACGAGCTCTGTTTGTGCCTGTGGGCATTTTTCATCCTTTAATTCCCAAGGATAGCTTGGTCTGGATGAAAAATTATACGGTCACCCTACTTAAGGAACCCCCCTGACCTACAGTCAAGAAAAAGGAAGGCTAGTAACAAGCACGGTGGGCATCTCAAGGGGTAGAAGGGACATCTGAATGACCACAGATAAAGGGGATCCAGGAGAGAAAATCTGTCCCAAATTTTCAAGTGGTGCAGAAGTTTCAAGGAAAATGAAGACTGAAGAAAAAGGCTTTGGACTTGGCTGAAAGAAGGTTGGGCTTCCCTGGTGGCTCAGTGGTAAAGAATCCTCCTGCCAATATAAGAGATGTGGGTTCGATCCCTGGGTCAGGAAGACCCCCTGGAGAAGGAAATGGCAACCCACTCCAGTATTCTTGCCTGGGAAAATCCCATGGACAGAGGAGTCTGGTGGGCTATAGCCCATGGGGTCGCAGAAGAGTCAGACACAGCTGAACAACTAAACAACAACAAAAGGTTAAGGATCGGCTGGCACTCAGATCACAGGAGTTTCCAGAGACGATGCGACGATGAAAACAGTGAGGCATTTTGTAAAGCCCAGTCTTTACAGGAGGCTGGTGGAGGTAAAGATGAAGCAGAGGGAAGCAGATGGGCAGTGGTGGCTGGTCAACTGGATGCTCTACGTTTCTAAATGATGAGGGACAACGCGAGAAGAAAGGAAAAGAAGAACACGGTAAAAAGAGTGATGTGAGCAGGAAGTAGAAAATAGAGAGAGGCCAGACTGGAGGGTCATCTCTTTTGCTTCCCTCCTGGGTCTGTGACAATACAGGCAGCACGGATGCCTCTGGCTTTACCAGTTCTGGGTCACCTGGCAGAACTAGCAGGGTGGGGCAGGGTATCTAGCAGAGGCTGCTGGATACGGAAACACTACTTACTGCTCACTGTCACTCTCCAGAATGAGACCCTCAGCAGAGCCTCAGAAGGCTGATCACAGAATAAGACAGCCCTCCTCCCAGATATCTTGGAACCAGAAGTTAGGAGATTGGGTTTTCTTATATTGGGTATTTTTAAAATTAGAATTACTAAGGTAACTGGGGAAAAAATGCTACTGATCATATCAATCTTAAGAGGCTAAGTGAAAATGTGAGGTCATCGGCAAATGCTAAATTCTGAGTTCCTGGACCTTTGAGCACTTTTTTCAGAGAGACCCTTACCTCCTAAGTGACAAAAAAAATCACACACACACACACATTCACTCACATTCATCCCTTTATAGTTCAAGTAGCTTGGTACTTACTCAACTGGAAAGGAAAATGTTTATAGAAAACACACTCTTTTGATAGCTTTCCTCAGTGAAATTTATTTAAAACTGTTTAAGGTTGGCATGACAGTTATCGTAAAAAAAAAAAAATAGATTTTGAGGTTTCATTTCAATGCCTAAAGAAAAGAGAAATATACATTTTTTCCAAATAATACAAGCACTCATATCTACTGAAAAACAGAAAATGGATTCAAAGTCATCATGTCATTAATATGAACACTGCCAAGAAAATAAACTGTATAATCCCTCTCTGTGCTTATTTATGAAGAAATAGTATCTCATTTGCAAAAGCCAAAGGAGGCAGAGAGCTAACAAGAGCTTTAAGGATGATGACATCCTTATCAATACTGTATGTTGCCCTACTTTAACCAGATCAGGTTCTCTCCTCACCACGCCTCCCTCCCTCCCCTTTTTTTTCCTGCTTTCTGTAGAATGCACCTAAAGTTCCACAATGGGCCAAACTACCCTGTCTTCGAATTTGCTGGCTTTGGACAGAAACTAGATGGGATCCACTTTGCAAACTCTGTGCAACACCCCTGTCCCCTGGGAACAGTTGAAAGTTATGGCAGGAAGGGTTTCTTTACCCACAAAGTCACCGCCCACATTATCCGCCATGTGGAGCAGTCTCTACTGAACAAGAGACCAGAAAGCATAAGGTAACAAGTCTTGAGATGAGCGAGGTGGAGCTGAAACCAAGGGCAGAAATCAGAAGCCATCAGGGAAGGTCAGGAAGAGACACTGCCAGAGAAGGGGGCCCTCCACCCAAAGTCCCCGTGGAGAGAAGCATACTCCTTACAGGAAGATGGAGAACGGAAATTTCTTACATACTCAGAAAGGTGGGTTTGTGGGAAGAGGTAGGATAAACAAAGTGGGGAGCCGGTCCTCAGTATGTAAAAGCTGGGGGGCTCTCTGGACCCCTTCTCTGGACCGAGAGGCACTGCCTTTTACAGGTGACATGATGGTTGTGGGGGAAACGGCCATTTCAAGCGTGCTCTTCAGGAAGGTCACAGGTTACTGGCAATTAGAAGTTTCTAAGAGGGAAGATGGACGCATTCTGGAGCCAGGGACGTGACCCAGATGGCCCAGGCAGGGCAGACTCAGGGAAGAAAACAGCACTGCCGAGGTGAGGGTAGAGAACAGAGCCGCAAGCACTTGGGGAGGGAAGGTGTGAAGGTGCTGAGTTCGGAAGGCAAACTTGGCCAGACTCCTTGGGAGAAGCCCTCTACTGACAACTCCTGCCCGGGCCTCCAGAAAGTGTTCCCACAAACCAGGGAGCAAAACGTCTTCAAGAGCTTTCTAGAGGAACTTCCTGGGTGAGACCCTTCCCATGGTGCGGTGTGGGATGGTAGGGGTGCTCTGTCTGCAGAGCTAGCCTGTCAACCAGCCTCACTGAGGGGAAACGGGTTGTTTTTAAGTTTTTGGTTTGTTTCTCATTTGGTTTTCCTCCTTGCTTTTAGTAAAGGGTCTAAATGTTCTACCCTCGCTCAGTTGCGTCAGGAGAAAATAAGAGAAAAGTGGTTTTGAAGTTACTCCAAAGCGAAACAGAACCAGTAATCCCCTGGGTTGGATTTGGTGCGGGTGTGGCAGAAGCAGTCACAGCGATTCCAAGGAAGGAAACAGACTCATAGGCTTAAGAGAAGCTACTATGACTGGGTGTGGGGGGAGGAATGGTTAGGGACTGACAGTACACACCGCTCCATTTAAAACGGACCCCCCCAGTGACCTACTGTATAGCACTGGGAACTCGGCTCAGTACTATGTAGCAACCTAAATGGGAAACAAATTTGAAAAAGAACAGCTACATGTATGTGTGTAACAGAACCACTTTGCTGTACACTTGAAACTGACACAACATCGTAAATCAGCGATACTCCAATAGAAAACAGAGTTTTAAAAAATAACCAAAATAAAATACTTTTTAAAAAAGGAAACAGCCATAAAATAAAACATTTTTAAAAAAGAATCCCAAGGTGGAACATTCACGGAAAAATCTCACCTCAGCAGCTGCACCCCTCTCCCAAGTCCCACCTTCCTCTCTCCTACCCTGTGGTCCCCAGTCAACATGACTTAAGCTTGGGGTCCTGGCTCGGCTACTTACAGGTGTGTGACTCAGGCGTGTTACTGCGTGTCTCTGAACCTCAGTTTCTATATCTGTAAAATGGGAATAACAATAAGAATATCTACCGCCTAGGATTTTCTGTCTCAGCCTCAGAAATGAGTGAGAGAAAACACCGGCCCAGAGTAAGCTCTCAGGGACCATTGGCTGTTCGTTGTCTAAAGGTGAGGGATGGGAGGCTGAGAGGCAGGGTGTTGGAGGATGAGGACACTCAGAGAGGGCCAGACGTGAAAAGGCCACAGCTCAGACTGAGCCGGATGCACACAGAGGACCAGTCCTGAACCAGGGACTCCGGCAGAACACAGCTTAATCTGTAGCAGCTCACCCGCCCCAGTGGGGAGGGAGGAAGAGGGGGTACCCTGAAGTGTCCAGCTCCTGCACCCACTCTTGACAACACCAGAAAGACTACAGACTAGCCCCTTGGCAGTGATTCAGGCCTCTGTTGGGAACAAAGCAGGGCACTGGGGCAGGGGTCAGCAAACCCTCGGTGGAGCCACACAGTAACTATCTGAAACTCTGTGGGCCCTGTCACAAGCCCTCCAGGTTCTCCTGCAGCACAAAACCCACCAGAGGCAACATGCATGGCTGTCCTCCAGCAACATTTGACATACTGGCACTGAGATATGAATTTCACATAATTTTTCACATGTCAGGAAATAGTCTCTTGATGTTTTTCAACCATTTAAACATGCAAAAAGCATTCTTGGCTCATGAGCTCTACAAAAACAGGTGGTGGGTTGGATTTGACCTCCCAAATCCCAGTTTGCCAGCCATGCACTTAGCACTTTCTCCAACCCAAGGGGGCAGCGAAACCCACCACCAAACTCCACTTATCTTCACTGTAAACCAGAGACACTCGTCATGACAACTTTTGCCATGGCTCGAACACGGCAACTTTCCGAATATTTTTGCCACTTCCAATTTCTCCAGCTTTCATCCACCACTTTGCAATCCCTAAAACACAACCCTTTAATCGTTTGTGAAAAACAAAGACTCATCTAACGCACTGGTCCCGCCTCCCCCACCACTTCCCCCATCACCAGGATGCTGTTAAGGACAGACATACAGGCCCCAAGTGAGTTTTTATCTAAAGCTCTGAGAGGGACCTCCCTGAAGCTATTCAATCGATAACAAGGAGTAAAGGCTGGCAGACAGGTTCCTACAGAGTCCCTGGGAATGTTGTGGAGGCTATGTCTCCGACTCTGAAATGATCACACTCCTACAAACTCCCGCTGTCAGATCGGACACTTGGCTGCCTTTCTCTTCATGGATCTGATCCAGGGGCAGCATTTACATCTCTGCATTCTTTCAGATGGTAGGTAACTGGCTGGTTTATTATACTGTGGCAGGAGAGGCCTAGCGTCTGTGTGGCACCGGAGAAGGACCTGGAAGATCCTTGGTGTCAAAGATCTAGACTTGAGTCTCCACTCGGGTGATCTTTGGAAAGTCACTAAACTTTTCTCAGCCTCACTTTCCCTGCCCAGGAAACAGAGATGATGGGAATATTCACTTCAAGGAGTTGTTTGGAGGTTCAGAGGAAATAATACATGTGTGCATAATAAACCAGAAACTTCCATATGAAGGTAAATGCATTTATTCATTCAACAAAAGTGTACTGTGTATGGGCTACTCCCTGAACTGGATGCTGAGAACTCAAAAGGTTAAGGCAACAAAACTTTCACCTCCCTGAGTTCAGAGCCTGGGAAAGAACAACTCGTTAAACAACTCGAAAACACTTCAGGGGAGGTCTGTGTACTGCGGGGTCAGCGCTGTGCCTCAAACTGCAAAGGTTCATAATTAAAACCCCTTCTCTACAAAATATTACAAGTCCTGATCTTCCTGATTATATCCTTCTGGGCTGGAGAGAGAGGAACTCAGAATAGAACGCTTATCTCTCAGTCTTACTGGCCAGTTAGGAAAGATCAGGGCAGAGAGATGAAATGTCCCGCTGAGCATCCTTGGAGATCCCCATCAGCGCCTAAGGATGTAAAACACAGGGGTCCTGTTACCTGCGGCCCTCCCTAGGGAAAGCTGCTGTTTGCATTTCTCTCCCCCAGAGCCCTCAGAGACTGCAAATAAATCCCTGGTTTATTCAAACCAGATGCTACAATATATCATGGTTGGTAGCCCGGAGTGCACCTGGGACCCTAAGTGACAGAAACACTTCACAGAGAGAGGATGGCAATTCGACTCTCAGGAAAGACAGGAGACCTCACCAGATCTGGTTTGGCTTCTAATCTCGTCTCACTTAGAGGAACGGGCCCTCAATTCACATTCTACTCATCAACACAGTGAGAAACATGTGCTTGCCTATGGATTCAAAGGCCTGGAAAGATGCCTTGTAAAACTCAGACAAGCCATGTGGAGGGCTCATCTGTACAGGGGCCTGCAGCCACCCTCCAGCACTTCCTCCTAGCCATGATTTGGCTTCCCAAGGGAGAACATAGTATCTGTCAGGAGATTGGTGTGGGGGTGTGGGCGAGGAAGCTGGACTCTGGATCCTTTGTTGAGGTTGGAGACAGAAGGAACCGTGGCTTAACTCCTACCCTCACCTGCTCACTCCCTGCCTGCCACCTCTGATCACCTGCCCTAGCAGGGGACCTATCCCAGGCTCCCCACCCCACCTGTGTTAGTCACTCAGTTCAGTTCAGTCGCTCAGTCGTGTCCGACTCTTTGCGACCCCATGAATTGCAGCATGCCAGGCCTCTCTGTCCATCACCAACTCCCGGAGTCTACCCAGACCCATGTCCATCGAGTCGGTGATGCCATCCAACCATCTCATCCTCTGTCGTCCCCTTCTCCTCCCGCCCCCAATCCTACCCAGCATTAGGGTCTTTTCCAATGAGTCAACTCTTCGCATGAGGTGGCCAAAGTATTGGAGTTTCAGCTTCAACATCTGACCTTCCAATGAACACCCAGGATTGATCTCTTTTAGGATGGATTGATTGGATCTCCTTGCAGTCCAAGGGACTCTCAAGAGTCTTCTCCAACACCACAGTTCAAAAGCATCAATTCTGTGGCGCTCAGCTTTCTTCACCGTCCAACTCTCACATCCATACATGACCACTGGAAAAACCATAGCCTTGGCTAGACGGACTTTTGTTGGCAAAGTAATGTCTCTGCTTTTAAATATGCTATCTAGGTTGGCCATAACCTTCCTTCCAAGGAGTAAGCGTCTTTTAATTTCATGGCTGCAATCACCATCAGCAGTGATTTTGGAGCCCAAAAAAATAAAGTCTGACACTGTTTCCACTGTTTCCCCATCTATTTCCCATGAAGTGATGGGACCAGATGCCATGTCGTGTCCTATTCTTTGCGACCCTATGGACTACCGTCCGCCAGGCTCCTCTGTCTGTGGAATTCTCCAGGCAAGAATACTGGAGTGGGTTGCCATTCCCTTCTCCAGGGGATCTTCTTGACCCAAGAATCGAACTTGGTTCTCCTGCATTGCAGACAGATTCTTTACCATCTGAGCCACCATGGAAGCCCTCACCCTACCTGAGATGGTTCTTATAGGCAGCAGCATCAGGAAGTAGGACTGGGTGAAGTCCTCTGTGCTCGTGGAGGCTGTGGAGACAGCAACAGAAAGGAGATAAAGTCACAGGTAAGCTCTGGCCACAGAGAGATTTGAGGTACAAGAAAGGAAAGGCCATGTGATCCAGTGGGTCTCTGGTTGAGCAGATGATGGAACAATGCTCCAGGGAATCAGTACCCAGACAGCTTGGTGGATGAAGCTCCAAGCTCAAGCTGCAAACAGACAGTTAGATCTACTCTCCACACTGCCTGAGGCAGCCTGCTGACAAAGGAAAACCAGCTTCAGTCATGTTGAAAGACTAACTCATCTATCTCTTACCTAAAACCTTGGGCCAGGACCTCCATCACATCACAGCAGAATGAAGGCTAAGCGTACGCCATCCATCAGTTAATTATGGTGAGGAAGATGAGCAAGGAGGCTAAAATGATTTGCTCTGGAGTGTGTTCAGTTACCCGTGCCTTTATGTTTTTTGTGGGTTTTTTTTTTTTTTTGCCTTTATGTTTTATAATGTTTATTTTTGACTAAGATTTGTTCAGCTTTATGTGAGATTTAGGTTAATGAACAAAAATTGAATATCTCCAAATACTGCAAGCTATGGTTTTAACCTTTAGGTGAACTAATCAAATTGTTAATAACTAAAACAGCTTTGCCTCTGCAGTTTACCTTATCATGAATTATTTAACTAATTTCTGTATCTGTATCTTAACATCACTTCATGGGAAATAGATGGGGAAACAGTGGAAACAGTGTCAGACTTTATTTTTTTGGGCTCCAAAATCACTGCTGATGGTGATTGCAGCCATGAAATTAAAAGACGCTTACTCCTTGGAAGGAAGGTTATGGCCAACCTAGATAGCATATTTAAAAGCAGAGACATTACTTTGCCAACAAAAGTCCGTCTAGCCAAGGCTATGGTTTTTCCAGTGGTCATGTATGGATGTGAGAGTTGGACGGTGAAGAAAGCTGAGCGCCACAGAATTGATGCTTTTGAACTGTGGTGTTGGAGAAGACTCTTGAGAGTCCCTTGGACTGCAAGGAGATCCAATCAATCCATCCTAAAAGAGATCAATCCTGGGTGTTCATTGGAAGGTCAGATGTTGAAGCTGAAACTCCAATACTTTGGCCACCTCATGCGAAGAGTTGACTCATTGGAAAAGACCCTAATGCTGGGTAGGATTGGGGGCGGGAGGAAAAGGGGACGACAGAGGATGAGATGGTTGGATGGCATCACCGACTCGATGGACATGGGTCTGGGTAGACTCTGGGAGTTGGTGATGGACAGAGAGGCCTGGCATGCTGCAATTCATGGGGTCGCAAAGAGTCGGACACGACTGAGCGACTGAACTGAACTGAACTGAACTGAAATATTGAAAACTACTAATACAGTTTAATGTTTTGGCACTGATTGTATTCATTGTACCTGATGGCTGAAATTTTTGTTTTGTTTTATTTCTAAGGCTAAGTAGTAGCTGAAGAAAGTGTGTGGCAACTCCTGACCTGAAGAGGTCATTCCACAAAGTCAAACCCTACGGCCTGAGTCTCCTTCCTCTGGGGTCCCCCGTGGCACAGGGCTTTGTGACCACCCCCTCTTTTAAAATTCCCCATCCTTGACTTTAGATCTGTTCAGCTGCCTGGTTTTTCTCTGGTTTCCTTATCCAACAAGCGCCCTTTAAACACAGAGCTCGTCACCATTTGTGCTCTTCATCTGCTACCATCACTAAAGTGACCAACCAGGCAGGTTTCAAAGCTGAACTTCCCATATCTCAGAAAAACCTTCGAATCTAGGCAAACCAGGGCAGTTGGTCACCCTAGCACCACCCAAATGACCAAGGCTATATTCAGATTTCAATTGCAGTCATGATATTCTCTCCTGTTCCCTTCCTTTACAAGCAGATATACACACACTTGAACTTCACAGGCACCTGCTGAAAAGCCTCCTGTTACTATAGGTCTTCAGACTGGCATCCAAAGCCCTGCACACTGCCTCTCAGGCCCACCTTTTCTGACAGATCTTGCTGCTTTACTTTTTTTCAGTCTACAGAATATAATCACCTACAGGGCCTAAAGGCTTGGTTCTCTTGTTAAACTTCAATTATGGAAAATTTCCAACATACAGAAAAGAGGAGAAACAGTACAAAGATCCTCTGTGTATCACAGCCTCAAGTGCTACCAACATTTTGCCAGTACTGTCTATTGAAGTACTTGAATAGGGTTACTCTATGACTTGGAGAAGGCAATGGCAACCCACTCCAGTACTCTTGCCTGGAAAATCCCATGGATGGAGGAGCCTAGTAGGCTGTAGTCCATGGGGTCGCTGAGAGTCGCACACGACTGAGCGACTTCACTTTCACTCTATGACTCAGATGTTTCTAGTAGCCTTAGCCCAAACGATTGTGTGGGTTCTAACGTAGGCAACTGTAGCAACTCTTGTGTCATTTCCCCTAAATGCCATGGCCATTCTCAGTCTGTGTTTTGATTGCCTTCAAATTGCCATTCGTGTGTTTGTCCTATGAATTCTGGCTCTTCCAGTTCTACTTTGCCAGTGTCAACAATGATCGAGCAGGCCCTGCTGCACTCCGCTTCCGTTGCGTGCATGCTCAGTGCTCCAGTCGTGATCAATTCTTTTTGACCCTGTGGACTGTTGCTCACCAGGCTCCTCTGTCCATGGGATTCTACAGGCAAGAACACTGAAGTGGATTGCCATGCCCTGCTCCAGGGGATCTTCCATATCCAGGGATCAAACCCGTGTCTCCTTGCAGGCAGATTCTTTACCCACTGAGCCATCTGGGAAGACAGAAATTAGCCAAGTCCCTCTAAAAATGGTTCTGCTTATTTTTCCTGATTCCTCTGTCTCTTTGGCCATTTGTAATGAGTGCTCAGCCACACAGACCCTGCAACTGTTCTGTTTTCTCATTAAGCAGTTGGGTAATTTCACATTATTCTTTATTTTAAGGAGTTCTTCATTAGCCCTAAACTACCTGTTTCTGTTCTCATATAAAAAAATCAAAAAGGAAAATCTTAAGATCCCTTTGTCCATTTTTTTCTCTCAAAACTAGCCTTTAATTACTTTCCAAATCTCTTTTCCAGCTTTCCTAAAGAAAGCTTAGGACTGTATCTCTGAATTCTCAGACATTCTCCCTCAGGGTATACTGGTAAAGTTGTCCTCTGGAAAAGAAAGGGAGGAAGGAAGGACGGGATATTAGGAGGAAGGGAAAGAGGGAGGGAAGAAAGGAGACAAAGAAAAGAAATCCCTATGTGTAGAATTGTTTTTATTTGCATTGTGCAAATTCACCCATGAATTTCATGATGAAATATGAACTAACAAGGAGATGTCACTGGACCGAAAGTGGGGGGAAGAGATGCACACCATCCATGCCCTCTTGCTGTAGGAATCAACTACAACTGCATACTCTGTCTTCTCGGGCAAAATAGAAGAAAGATTGAACTTAATGATTCCAGAGATACACAACCCAGATTTCAACACAGTACTAGTTCTGTAGATTTCAACACAGTACTAGTTCTGTGACCTTGGGCAAGTTGCTTAATTCCTGGGAGGCTCGATTTCCTCATCTTTAAACTAGAGGTAATAAACATCTCTGTCTCATGGGGTTCCTGATGTAACGCGCAAAATTCTTAGAATAGTGCCTTGCATACCTTAGCCACTGTAACGCGTTTCACGTTATCATTCGGGACTGAAAATCAACTGGTGTTATATAGGCTTACTGCCACTAGGTGGCACCCTCCTCACTTTTGCAGCACAAACCCTTTCTGCAGCGTTATTTGCTATTCGATATGCAAGAAGTCATTAATTCAATCATAAGAAAGAACTGACATTTTCCCCTCTTTCATCTCCCAGTTTAAGCTTCATATTTTCCTTTGAAAATCCATTAGGAATCCAGTTAGTGATCCTTGATTGCAGCCATCTGTAAAACTCCAGACAGAAGTTATTTTCAATCTTATAAGAAATAAAACCAAAGTCACAGTAGTTCCTGTTAGAGAAGGGTCAGCCCCCTGATACTTGCTTTCCTCGTCTCTCTCCTCTCATTCAAAAGAAAAGATGGCTTCAAATGTGACTCCATTTATCACATCACTCGATTCCCTGAAACAATCTCCCAGAAAGGAGACTGACCTAAATCACTTGAACAATAGTTCACTTCTACAAATATTTACTGAGCTACTGTATATGTGAGATACTATGCCAAGCAGTAACAATATAAGGTGAATAAGAACTATATAGAAAGGAACTTACCTATCACAAATTTACTAAATCTTTTTAGAAATAAAATATTAATTTTTAATCAACCCAACAACTTACTTTAAAAACTTACATAGAAGAACAACAGCATCTATGGTGGCACTAGTGGTAAAGGATCCACCTGCCAAAGCAGGAGACGTAAGAGACATGGTTTCAATCTCTGGGTCAGAAAGATCCCCTGGAGGAGGGCATGGCAACCCACTCCAGTATTCTTGTCTGGAGAATCCCATGGACAGAGGAGCTTGGTGGGCTACAGTCCATGGGGTCACAAAGAGTCAAACATGACTGAGTGAGCACTAGACAATAAGGCATACTAACCTCTCCCAGATATGAAAACATGCTAAGTTACAGTTAGACTAATAAAACAGAAAGATGAGCATGAAACTGCACGCATTTATCCATCGGAACTTAAGATATGATAAAATGTGAACCACATATAAGTGGGCAAAGGATAGATTATTCATTAAATGATCCTGCAGATGAGGCTCACTGTTTGGAAGAAAATAAAGTTGGCTTCCTTCCTCTTATTTTATACAAAGGTATCCAAATGGATAAAAGACCTAAATATGGAAGGTAAAATTACAAAATCATAGAAGAAAACACAGAACAATTTTGTGACTAACGGGTGGGCCAAAAGCTCAAAAATTGGTTGGAGTTCCATTCAATGAAAGACACAGATGATGGTCAAGGAGAAGACGTTCACAATATAACAGACCACTAGCTAGATTATACGAGGAAAACCAGGGTACACACACACACACACACACACTCAGAGGCAGAGGAAACTCAAGTGGATATCAGGAGAGGTCCTCACTCTCATTTATAACCAGAAATGTCCAACAATAATATACTATTCTGCACTCATCAGCATGGACCCAAATCACCAAATGTTGGTGAGGAAGTGAAGAAAGGAAAGCTTGGTGCCGCCAGCTGGAGTGTGAAGCTGTACCATCATCCTGGAGAGCAATCTGTCAGGACTTGGTAAAATAAAAGATTCACATATGCTTTGGCTCAGAGTCGCACTCCTGAGGACGTTCCCAAGAGAAACTGTAGCGCAAAACCAGGGGGACAGAGATGAGGATGTTCCTCACGGCACGGTTTATGGAGGTAGGACTCTGAGCTTTCACTATTGGGGGTGTGGTTTCAGCCCCTGGTTGGGGGAACTAAGATCCCTCAAGCCTCTAGGTTCAGGGGAAAAAAAAAAAAAAGGTCTCTTTAAGAACAGTTCCCCAAATTGCATATTGTCAAGCATGCGTGCATTATCCTAAAAGCCTGAAAATACATCTCACTGGTTTGTTTAGAGCGTGTGGTGCTCTTTTGCAATTCTTAGCAAAGGAACAGAATTGACAGCGGTATTAAATCTTGGAAGCAGAAGGGAGTGAAGACTGTGCTGGCCTTTAAAATCAGGAGGAATAACCAGGTAGATGCAAAGGGTCTTTTGAGCAATTGGGCAGTGAAAGTGAAAGTCGCTCAGTCATATCCGACTCTTTGTGACCTCATGGACATACAGTCCATGGAATTCTCCAGGCCAGAATACTGGAGTGGGTAGCCTTTCCCTTCTCCAGGGGATGTTCCCAAACCAGGCATCGAAGCCAGGTCTTCCGCATTGCAGGCGGATTCTTTACCAGCTGAGCCACAAGGGAAGCCCAAGAAAACTGGAATGGGTAGCCTATCCATTCTCCAGCAGATCTTTCGGACCCAGGAACTGAACCAGGGTCTCCTGCATTGCAGGCAGATTCTTTACCAACTGAGCTGTCAGGGAAGCCCTGAGTGGCTGGCTGCCAGTCGGCAAACATATGCCACCATCGACTTATGTACTGTTGGCTACCATAGGCTGCATTAAAAATTAAAAAAAATCCACCAGGCACACATGTCGAATCAGAAGCTAGAATGTTTTAAGGAGATGGTTCTGGGTCCAAGAAAGGGACTTGACCACTGGAGAGTTTAGAAATCCCAGTTGCAAAATACTCACTAGGTTTGTTCATTTTTCTCATGGAAGGAACACAAAGATAAAAATACTTGAGTGGCCTGAAATGTGCTTGGGAATGACCTTGGAAGTAAAGAAGGAAAAGGACATCACAGACATTCTTTCAGGCACAGTTCCCACGGACAGAGCTGAATAACAAGTTGTCTAGCAGTTTTGAAACTGAAATCTGGTCAGGGAAAGGTGATCAGGTGCCCTCTTTGAGAATAATTTCCAACCCAGGACACGGCCACCACAGTTTAGTGCTAAGTTCACAGAGGTCAGTAGCTAGAATGTTATTTTGTCCTAAGGAGCTGGTTCTGGATCCAAGGAAGGCACTCAACCACTGAAGGGTTTAGAAATCGTAGCTCCAATTTCCACAGGTTAATTCCCACCTCCACCACTTACAAGCTTTATGACCTTATGCAAGCTTCTGAATCTCTCCATGCCTCAGTTTCCCCATCAATAAAACAGGGACCGTGGTGATAATAGTACCTACCTGAACAGCCATTTTAGAGGACAGTTTATCAGTTTCTCAACGAGTTGAACATACTGATTGTTAGACCCAATTATTTCACTGCCAAGTATCTACCCATGAGAAATAAAAGCTTTCTCATACTAAAACATGTATGTAAATATTCCTGGCAGCATTGTTTGCAATGGTCAACAACTGCAAATATTCTAAATCCCCATCAAGTAGTAAATGGATAAACAGAATGTGGTATATCCATGCAATGGGGTGACTCAAACCCCTCAGGAGACATCTAGTGATCGTATGACCTCAGGAAGTTCCCCAGTTTTCAGACAGTTCCCACTTCTACTCCCAGCCTCCAGGAGAAACCACTGCTCTGTTTTCTACCTTCTCTGACAACTTCATATAAGTGAAATCACATGATATGGAGTCCTTTGCATCTGTTTTCTTTCACTGGGCATATCTTTGTCACAACTGGAGTTGGAACATGCCTCTGGCATCTAGTGGGTAAAAGTCAGGGATGTTACTAAACATCCTATAATGTATGAGAAGCCCGCCCCCCCAGCCCCCTCCTCAATCCCCCCACATCCCCACCCCCCACCCTCCCACACACACAGTAAGAATCGTCTGGTCCAAAATGTCAGTAGTGCTGAGGTTGAGAAATCCTGCACTACTGGGAAGTGTGAATTGATGAACCAACAAATTGTTCTCTAGACTTGAATTTAAGGATTGTCCTTTCAAATTCTGAGAAAAATCTCTAAATAAAAGTATTTCCACACCCTTTCCCCTTGCACAATTTGAAATTGGTCTCTCTAGTAGTGATATTTTTAAAGAAGTCCCCAGGATGGGAGAAATATCACAGTTATTATATCAGAGGCCCTGTGATGCTCTGCACAGATTCCCTTTCAGACATGACTGCCCCACAGCTCATGCAGTGTTGCCAGCAGACAGCTACAGCTCAGTCAAGGTCAAGCCCTCTTCCCAGGGCAGCTCACACCCTATGACAGCTTTATTGCAGGATTGGGGTGGGGGAGATGGTGAGTAAACAGCAACTTTGAAGGACCATCCTAGCTTCAGAATTCCTTGGAGGTTGGCTGGACCTTTGTTCAGACAGCGTCACAGCCCAGGGATACATTAAAAAAATCTAATCCAACAGTGACAGAAAAATTCATGCATACTAACTTCTAGTGACAGAAAGCCATCATTGGTTATTTTGGGATGGAGGTGGGGGGGTATTGCCAAGAGACACGAGGCACTCTGGGGGTGACGGGTGTATTCACTCTCATGATGGTGATGGTTTCACAGGTGCATGCATAGGTCAAAGCTCATCAAAGATTATACTTGAAATACATGCAGTTTGGGGCTTCCCAGGTGGCGCTAGTGGTAAAGAACCCGCCTGCCAATACAGGAGACGTAAGAAATTCGGGTTCGATCCCTGGGTCGGGAAGATCCCCTGGAGGAGGGCATGGCAACCCACTCCAGTATCCTTGCCTGGAGAATCCCATGGACAGAGGAGCCTAGCGGGCTACAGCCAATAGGGTCTCAAAGAGTCGGACACAGCTGAAGCGACTTAGCATGCACACACGTATGTGCAGTTTATCATATGTCAGTTATACCTCAATATAAAGCTGTTTTAGAAAGAAGGGGGGAAGAAAGAAATGATCAAAGCCTGAGAGGGATTCTGAGAAATTAAGAAAAGTATGTATAATCTCTACTACGGATATTTTCAGTTTTTCCACTGGTTTTTATTTTTATCCATGTCCAGTATGTATGTATTTTATGAAGGTATATGCGGGTTAAGTTGCTTCAGGCATGTCCAACTCTTTGCCACCTTATGGACTGTAGCCCACTAGGCTCTTCTGTCCATGGGATTCTCCAGGAAAGAATACTGGAGTGGGTTGCCATTTCCTCCTCCAAGGGATCTTACTTACAAAGGAATAATAACAGTATATATTAGTTGTTCTCAGCTACGATGTTGTCACACTGGTTTGTCCTGATGACCTGCAAGATGTTCCAACTAAATTTGTTATTAAATCGTGTTGAAAGTACCCAGTTTGCCAAGATTTATTTCTTTTAATATATCACAGCATACCCAAGATTAGAACCACAATAATGTCAGCTTGAGTCTCTTGCATTTGGATGTGGTTTCTTATGTGAGGAAGTTAGCACACAGAGTTTCACATCACCCTTGGCAAATCCTTAGGAAAATGTCAGGCACTGAGAACCAGTGATGTAAATACCCTGTTGTATCTTGGCAAATACAACAGCCTTCATAATTGACATTTTCCTTAAATCAAAGTAAAATATACAAATGCTCATAAATCTTATAAATAAATCTCCCCTCTCCTGCCAGTACAAGTTCCTAAAAGCAAATTCCTGCCTTTTTAAATTTTTCTTCCTACTTCCATCTCTCTGTCCTTCTTTTCGGATTGTCTTCCTTTGTGGGTAGATGATAGACTTACATGAGTTAAAAATCAAAAAGTGTTAAACATTAGCTACAACAAAAATTCTACATTAGATACAACAAAAACTCTCCCCTTGCCCTGATCCCAGGCACCTAGCTTCCCTCCTCAAAAGCAACTGGTTTTATCAATTTTTTTTCTGCCAGTATCAACAACAATATATGTGTGTATGGTATATTCACACACCTAGAGACTATTTAAACCCTTCAAAAAAAGATAACAAATTATTTGCTCTGTTTTACACCTTGTTTTTCCCTTTTTAATATATAGGATATCTTCCAATATTAACACACAAAGAATTTCCAAATTCTTTTATAGTTGAAAATATTATAAATATTGGTTTAATGAATTAGTCCTGTATGGATGAACATTTAGGTAGTTTTCCAATCTTTTGTTACTATAAACAATGTTGTAATAAATAACCTCACAGCTCATCACATTGCATGTAAGTAAACATGTTTATAGTATAAATTCTTAAAAAGGGAATTACTAGGTCAAAGGGTGTGTGCATGTTTAAAACAGAAAGGTACTGCTAAACTGACTTACACTCCCACCACTTACATAAGACAATGGTTTTCCACAGATCCCTGCCAACACCCTGAGTCATAAACCTTTTTGATCACTGCCAACTTGATAGATGAAAACATAGCCTAGTGTATTTTAACTTACAATTTTCATGTAGACAAGTAGGTCTGTATTTGAGAGCCGTCTATTTGTCTGTTTCTGTGAAAGCTCTGTTCATATGATTTGCCTATTTTCCCATGAACTTCTGTTCTTTTACTCTGTTGATTTTTTTCAACTCTTTCTACACTAGGATAACTAGCTTTTTGACTGTGAAACGAACCCAAATGTTTTTCCCAGTCATTTTTTTGACTGTCTGGATTTTGCCAGATTTTTTGTTTTAATTTTATGTAATTGTATTAAGTGTTCTCTTTTTACCAGAGACAAGGATAAGACAGGCTGGGACGTGGAATGGTTTACTGAAGTGCTTCAATGCTTGCACCTAGACACACCTCTCCTGGAGCAACAAAATACAAAGAAACTATATGGGACTAAACATAACTGCATGTATGCATAGAGCAAATTCTGGACAAAAGATACAAAGAGACCAAAAAAACCCAACTGCCACTTCTAAACGGCCTGGAGCAAAAGCTGGGGTTTGGAACCAAGAGCTGGGTACTGAGCATGCCCCCTGCACACACCACCACCTAAAGGGCGGACAAACCACCTAAGCTACTCCTCCGCCTTGATCCCTGGATACATCCCTACTTCACCCCATATTAGGAGCAAGCTTGGTGCTGGGAGAGGAGGGGGCACACTTGGGGAGTGAGCAAGGGAACCTATGGTTTGTTCTGGAACACCCCCTCCCCCCACCCCGCCAGCAGGAGACCCAATAACACCTTTCCTGAATTTTTTATCAGGCCTCTGATCCATTTCTATTGCCTAAGAAGCATCAGTGGTCAAGAACCCACCTGCCACTGCAGGAGACCAAAGAGGCGGCTCCATCCCTGGGCAGGGAAGATCCCCTGGAGTAGGAAATGGCAACCCACCCCCAGTGTTCTTTCCTGGGAAATCACACGGACAGAGAAGCCTGGTTGGCTACAGTCCATAGGGTCACAAAGAATCGGTCACGACCGAGCACGCTCACGTAGAAGTTCGAATGAGGCCAAAAACTCCGGTCAGTAACAAGCCTTCAACAGCTCAGAGAGGTCAACAGGCTTGCCAGAGGTGCACAGCTAAGTGAGAGGCGAGCATCTCAAACCTCGCCCCTTTGCCCCACACTCCTCCCCAGGGCAGGCTAGGGACGCGCCCCGCCCCCGAGCAGAGCGGGTGAGCACACCTACGAGCTCCCCAGGGGACCCCCTCATTCTCGCCCCCCGCACGTGCCCTCGGGGAACCCCCGCACACACCAACCGCCCACTGGACTCTGTTCCGGGGGCGGGTTTCCCCGGGAGGAGGCGTGGCCCGGGCGGGGCGGGGGCGGGGCCGCCGCGCTCTGCAGGAAGGACGCTTGCGCCGCGGGCTTCCGGGGGCCGAGTCCGCTTCGCGATCGCGCATCTGCAGCATGGGGCCCGTGCCGCGAACGCTCGAGCTGTTCTACGATGTCCTGTCCCCCTACTCCTGGCTGGCCTTCGAGGTGACGCCGGGGGAGCAGCTTCGCCCGGGTCTTTGGGAGACGGAGGCAGAGGGAGGGGCCAGCAAAGAGCGCGGGGACCCCGGTCTCGTTTCCTGGCAGTCCCCTACGCGGTTTAGGGCAAGCAGGTTAGAGAGCCAGGACTGAAGGTCACTTTGTTGATAAACGGGACATGATCGCTGGCTCCAGGTCGAACCCTTGTGTCTTAAGGCCGGGGTTTCCCACACTGGCTTGGAAGATGAGCAACTCCAAAGAATCCAGAATATAAGCCCTCCGATGTCAGTTTTGGGGGGTGGGGTGCAGAACAGATAAAAACTGTCCGCAGGAGCAGAGATCCTGGAATCGATAACTAGGAATTGAGAGAGTTTTGCCCTTTCAAACCAAATTTAGGGTATCTTTCTAACCCTTTCCCCGCGCCTATAGTACCATGAAACACCCTTCTCTCCCTCGGCGGTCTTCACTCTCCTCCGCCACTCCCTGCAGGTCCTGTGCCGATATAAGAACATCTGGAACGTCAGCCTGAAGCTGCAGCCGACGTTAATTGCAGGGATCATGAGAGACAGCGGTACAAAGGCAGTGGAGCTTTTGGCGGGGATTTGAGGGAAGACTTAATTTCAAACGTCCAGGGGAGCGGCCCCTACACTGGGTTTCCTTATTGGCGGCAGCAGCTAGTAATATGCCCACTGCCTGAAACCCAGGTAGGTGCATCCCCGGCCTGGGACCCTCAAGTGATCTCTCATCAGTAAGACCAACTTTCTACTTGCAGGAAACCAGCCGCCAGCTATGCTTCCCCGCAAAGCGGTATACATGAGAAGTGACGTTAGACTCCTGAGCCAGCATCTCCAGGTTCCCATCCACTTCCCCAAGGATTTCTTCTCGGTGATCCTTAAGAAAGGTGAAGAGAGTGGGATATGGATAGAGCATAAGGTTTGAGCAGTGGGTATGGAGATTGCAGGGCCAGAAAGGAGGGGTTCCGGTGATTCTGTTAAGTGCAGGAAGCTTTGGGAAAGCTCAGCATCAGAGCTGATCATGCAGAAGGTTGTGGGGACAGAAGCAGAGGGAGAGCAGGATGGATCAGTGATCAGAAACGTGAATGGGAGGCTGAGGGAGATGGAGCACTGGCAGGTGGGGGGCTGGGGGGAGATGCTGCTAAGTCACTTCAGTCGTGTCCGACTCCGTGCGACCCCATAGACGGCAGCCCACCAGGCTCCCCCGTCCCTGGGATTCTCCAGGCAAGAACACTGGAGTGGGTTGCCATTTCCTTCTCCAATGCATGAAAGGGAAAAGTGAAAGTGAAGTCACTCAGTCGTGTCCGACCCTTAGCGAACCCATGGACTGCAGCCTACCAGGCTCCTCTGTCCATAGGATTTTCCAGGCAAGAGTACTGGAGTGGGTTGCCATTTCCTTCTCCGAGGGGGGAGATGAGAAGGAGGAAAAACCTGGTCTTCATGGGAAACAAGCTAGAGGAGCCCCCCCTCCGAGTGCCTCTGCCCCACAGGAAGTTTGACAGCCATGCGCTTCCTCACTGCGGTGAAGATGGAGCACCCGGAGATGCTGGAGAAAGTGTCCAGAGAACTGTGGATGCGCATCTGGTCACGGGTGAGGGCTAGGCTCCAGGCACCCACTTTCGGGGAGACCCTGGATGACTTGGTGACCCTCCCCTAGGCCTAGAGTCCAGGTCCTGCCTTCCTCCTTGTTCACTGACCTGGTTCACTGGCCTCCATCTCACCCCTCACCGTGCCACACCCTCGTACTGACTGTCCTCCTCTTTTCAGGACGAAGACATCACGGAGCCCCCGAGCATCCTGGCTGTGAGTGTTCCCACTCCTCTCATGGGGAATCTGAGGACAGTTGACCTCTGGGAGCAGAGAGGACATCGTTTTATTATTGAGTGGAAGAGGTCATAGTTACTGCGGGAGAAAGGATGTTTAAGAGGCCAAATTACTAAACGGTTGGAACTAACAAAACTCAAAAGAATGTATCATGGGTGAAAAAGGAAATATGTATTTGATGAAGGAAGTCAGTAGGAGAGAGGTCGTACATGTGGGTGCCTGCAGATGGGGAAACTTGAAGTACTGGCAAGTCTTGGCCCTAAAGACTGCAACACAAACCTCACTGTCACATCCAAGAGGCAAAAAACAGGCTTTGAAAAGACAAAGATAACTGACTCAAGCCAGAAGTATTCAGAAGTCCGAGTGAGAAAACTGGAAATAGCTCCAAATGTCAAAATATGTGCCAGCCATATTTAGATATAAAAAAGTTTTTCTTCAGGATTAAATCAGAAATTTCAACACCACATTTTTTCCCCTTAAGTCACAAGGGTTTCCCTTGTGGCTCAGCTGGTAAAGAATCCGCCTGTGATGTGGGAGACCTGGGTTTGATTCCTGGGTTGGGAAGATCCCCTGGGGAAGGGAAAGGCTACCCACTCCAGTATTCTGGCCTGGAGAATTCCATGGACTGTATAGTCCATGGGGTCGCAAAGTGTCGGACATGACTGAGTGACTTTCACTTTAAGTTTACAAAAGATAGCTGAGGCATATTCAAATGTAATATATAAAATGACAAGTCACAAAAAACGTTAAATGTGTAAAGCGTGCCCAGTATATCCTCCTGTGTTTTTATTACTGCAAAGTCTATGCATTGGCTTGCTTTTTCACTTAATATTTAATAATCATTTCCCTTGTCATTTAAAACTGCTGGAGAGAATAATTGTTAGGTTCCACATCGCATTCCATTCAGTGGGTATATCTCTGTTCACTTAACCAGTTCCCTGTTGTTGACCACTTGGCCAGAATACACTTCTCTGATGTAACCGGGTCAAAGACAAGAAGTCATGCCTGACTTTGTATTTTCCACTCCAGGTCAAGGGGGTCAGGTTGCAATACCCGTCAACCCCAGCTGTGTATTAAAATCACTTGCAACACCTGGACACCGCCACCCAGAAATTCCCATGTAATTTGTTCTCAAGGATGATGTCCAAACTGAGATTTTCAAAAGCTCCCAGAGGATATTCTAATCTGTGCAGCCAAGGTTGAGAATCACTGATCCCAACAAACCCCAAAGTGAAACCTTTAACATTCTCTTGAAGCCAGACACTGGTGGCTGCAGCCATGTGCCCTGTCCAGAGTCCTCAGGAAATTCTATGGGAATCAGAGCCCAGCTCTTGGATTCGAGAGCTGAGAAGTAGGAAGGCACGAGCCCCCAGCTTAATGTCAGGGGACGTGGATTCTAGCATTGGCTCTGCTACTAACAAGCTCTTCAACACTGACAAAAATATGTACCGTTTCTGGACTGGAGGCTCCTTATCTGTTTTGTTTTGGCTTTTTAAATATTTATTTATTTGACTGCACCAGATCTTAGTTGCAGCATATGAACACTTCAGTTCAGTTCAGTCGCTCAGTCCTGTCCAACTTTTGCAACCCCATGAACTGCACCGCGCCAGGCCTCCCTGTCCATCACCAAATCCTGGAGTTTACCTAAACCCATGCCCATTCAGTCGGTGATGCCATCGAACCATCCTCTGTCGTCCCCTTTTCCTCCTGCCCTCAATCTTTCCCAGCATCAGGGTCTTTTCAAATGAGTCAGCTCTTCGCATCAGGTGGCCAAAGTATTGGAGTTTCAGCTTCAGCATCAGTCCTTCCAATGAACACCCAGGACTGATCTCCTTTAGGATGGACTGGTTGGATCTCCTTACAGTCCAAGGGACTCCCAAGAGTCTTCTCCAACACCACAGTTCAAAAGCATCAATTCTTCGGCACTCAGCTTTCTTTATACTCCAACTCTCATAGCCATACATGACTACTGGAAAAACCATAGCCTTGACTAGATGGACCTTTGTTAGCAAAGTAATGTCTCTGCTTTTTAATATGTTGTCTAGGTTGGTCATAACTTTCCTTCCAAGGAGTAAGCATTTTTTAATTTCATGTCTGCAATCACCATCTGCAGTGATTTTGGAGCCCCCCAAAATTAAGTCTGCCACTGTTTCCACTGTTGCCCTATCTATTTGCCATGAAGTGATGGGATGGGATGCCATGATCTTAGTTTTCTGAATGTTGAGCTTTAAGCCAACTTTTTCCCTCTCCTCTTTCACTTTCATCAAGAGGCTCTTTAGTTCTTCACTTTCTGCCATAAGGGTGGTGTCATTTGTATATCTCAGGTTATTGATATTTCTCCTGGCAATCTTGATTCCAGCTTGTGCTTCATCCAGCCCAGAGTTTCTCATGATGTACTCTGCATGTAAGTTAAATAAGCAGGGTGACAATATACAGCCTTGACATACTCCTTTTCCTATTTGGAACCAGTCTGTTGTTCCATGTCCAGTTCTAATTGTTGCTTCCTGACCTGCATACAGGTTTCTCAAGAGACAGGTCAGGTGGTCTGGTATTCCCATCTCCTTCAGAATTTTCCACAGTTTATTGTGATCCACACAGTCAAAGGCTTTGGCATAGTCAATAAAGCAGAAATAGATGTTTTTCTGGAACTCTCTTGCTTTTTCGATGATCCATCAGATGTTGGCAGTTTGATCTCTGGTTCCTCTGCCTTTTCTAAAACCAGCTTGAACATCTGGAAGTTCGCGGTTCGTGTATTGCTGAAGCCTGGCTTGGAGAATTTTGAGCATTACTTTACTATTGTGTGAGATGAGTGCAATTGTGCGGTAGTTTGAGCATTCTTTGGCATTTCCTTTCTTGGTATTGGAATGAAAACAGACCTTTTCCAGTCCTGTGGCCACTGCTGAGTTTTCCAAATTTGCTGACATACTGAGTGCAGCACTTTCACAGCATCATCTCTTACGATTTGAAATAGCTCAACTGGAGTTCCATCACCTCCACTAGCTTTGTTCCTAGTGATGCTTCCTAAGGCCCACTTGACTTCACATTCCAGGATGTCCTGCTCTAGGTGAGTGTGAGTGATCACACCATCGTGATTATCTGGGTCATGAAGATCTCTTTTGTACAGTTCTTCTGTGTATTCTTGCCACCTCTTAATATCTTCTGCTTCTGTCAGGTACATACCATATCTGTCCTTTATTGAGCCCATCTTTGCCTGAAATGTTCCCTTGGTATCTCTAATTTTCTTGAAGAGATCTCTAGTCTCTCCCATTCTATTGTTTTCCTCTATTTCTTTGCATTGATCGCTGAGGAAAGCTTTCTTTCTTATCTCTCCTTGCTATTCTTTGGAACTCTGCATTCAAATGAGTATATCTTTCCTTTTCTCCTTTGCTTTTCGCTTCTCTTCTTTTCACAGCTATTTGTAAGGCCTCCTCAGACAACCATTTTCCTTTTTTGCATTTCTTTTTCTTGGGGATGGTCTTGATTCCTGTCTCCTGTACAGTGTCACAAACCTCCGTCCATAGTTCATCAGGCACTCTGTCTATCAGATCTAGTCCCTTAAATCTATTTCTCACTTCCACTGTATAGTCATAAGGGATTTGATTTAGGTCATACCTGAATGGTCTAGTGGTTTTCCCCACTTTCTTCAATTTAAGTCTGAATTTAGCAATAAAGAGTTCATGATCTGAGCCACAGTCAGCTCCCGGTGTTGTTTTTGCTGACTGTATAGAGCTTCTCCATCTTTGGCTGCAAAGAATATAATCAACTGATTTCGATGTTGACCATCTGATGATGTCCATGTATAGAGTCTTCTCTTGTGTTGTTGGAAGAGGGTGTTTGCTATGACCAGTGCCTTCTCTTGGCAGAACTCTATTAGCCTTTGCCCTGCTTCATTCTGTACTCCAAGGCCAAATTTGCCTGTTACTCCAGGTGTTTCTTGACTTCCTACTTTTACATTCCAGTCCCCTATAATGAAAAGGACATCTTTTTGGGGTGTTAGTTCTAAAAGGTCTTGTAGGTCTTCATAGAATCGTTCAACTTCAGCTTCTTCAGCGTTGCTGGTTGGGGCATGAACTCTTAGTTGCAGCATATGAGTTCTAGTTCCCTGAACAGAGATTGAACCCAGGCCCCCTGCATTTGGAGTGCAGAGTCTTCAACCACTGGACCACCAGGGAAGTCTTTCCTTATCTGTTAATGAAGTGGTTGGGAAGCTGGCCTCTCAAGATGCCCTCTGGCGTTAAATTTCTATAATTATGCCGCTTTGCCACCCGTTCTTTCTACCAATCTCATCATTTTGAAGGCAAAAAACATAGCCCCTCTTGGCAAAGATAGACCTCCACTCGTGAGTAGGCAAAAGTGCTGCCAGGATAATGTGGTAGCAGAAAATAAAACGACCAGAGTTTTCTCCTGAGATTCCCACCTGCACTACACTAACACAGACGCACTTGTTTTCCCTACCACATCCCTTCAGGCTGCAGAGAAGGCTGGCATATCCATGGGACAAGCCCAGGAACTTCTAGAAAGGGTCTCAACACCACAAGTGAAGAACCAGCTCAAGGAGACCACTGAGGCAGCCTGCAAATATGGGGTGAGCAATTCTGTACCCACCTCCATGCTGAGACAGAGAATCTTGACCGGGTCCCCAAGCTCCTGTGCAAAAAGTTACTCCCCAACTGTGAGTCCTCCTAGATCTCTAAGATCACTCTCATCCTCTTCCTTCCTTTCCCTGGGCCCAAGGAAAGGAGGGAGAGAGATAGACAGTGAAAGAGGAGACAGAAATCTCCCCTTAGAACCCTGGAACCTCTCATCAAATACCTCTGGCTGCTTTGTGTCTATGACCCCAGACCAGTATTGACTTGCAGCCTTCAACCGCAGCCCTGTAACCACCTGCTCTGTCACCCTCCTTCCTGCCCTGTAACTTCTCCAGGCTTTTGGGCTGCCCATCACTGTGATCCACCTGGATGACGAAACCCACATGCTCTTTGGCTCTGACCGGATGGAGTTGCTGGCGTACCTGCTGGGTAAGTTACACGTTCATACTGACCTGCCCTTGAGCCCACCCCTGCATTATATGAGTTGCCCAGAAGGATGGATTCAAGAATAAAAAAAAAAAATGTTTAGGCACTTCCGATAATGAAACCTCATACAGAAGTAGGTGTGCTTGAGGTGGAGTAGGGAGGGGCCACCTTCTTCTGCAGGAGAGAAGGAAGCCTTCTGTAACCAGCACCCAGGAGCTCTTCCTGGAGAGAACCCCTGGGGGCTTGTGGGGCCAGCCTCTGACTCATGATCTTTTCCATCCAGGAGAAAAGTGGATGGGCCCTGTGCCTCCAGCTGTAAATGCCAGACTTTAAGGAAGCCCAGAGGAAGCAAGATGATTGGTATAAAAAAGCAGACCATCTGCTTACCCCTCCTCCACTGTGGGGCCCTGGGACTCTGGGCTCCTATCTGATAGAGGTTCTTGTCCAGCCCTGGGCTGTGCTGGGGGGTGGGCAGGACAATACACTGTCTGCTGATGGTCTCACAGTGCCTCTGAGAACCTCCAACTCTGCTTTCCACAGAATAAACCTAATGCCACCAGGCATCACGTTTCCGGGTCTGTGTCCTCCCTGGTGTTTATGTGTTCTTGTTCCTATAGCCACATCCTGGCCACTCTGGGTGTTTGAGGACAGTTCTTTGTGTGCCCCCAGCCCTCTGCCCCACTTCGGGGCAGCTTATGTAGAGGGAGCAGGAAATAGTCCCTCTTTCTCTTCTACAGAAGCTTCTTAAGTCTGTCAAAGACAGAAAGCTAAGCCAGATGGATTCTGCAACTAACCGGTTGGGCACTGTCTTCTGACCGGCCGTGGTGCCTGAGACAGGGGCTGGGGCCGGAAGCCCGGGGGAAGTGGAGGCTGGTGAGAACCCAAGCATGGCTAAGCTTGCATCCAGATGTATAAATGGGGTCCAGCTACTCTGACCAGCAGGGGCTGGGAGAGGCCATGCCAGGAGACTGCCAGAGCTGCCAGGGCCTGAAGAAGTTGCTCATCCCCTCGGGGTTCCTTCCCCTCGCCCACAAAGCAGATCCCAAGGAAAAGCCAGGCCTCTCTCCCTGGCCCGCTATGACCCCTGTTCCCTCCCCGACAAACCTATAGCCTTCTCACTCCCCCCAGTTATTCACTGAAAGCCCCTGCTCTTTCTGTGCCCACTGTGTGATCATCAGAATGCCTTGTGTTTCAATAGGGTCTGGACTTCTTTGAGAAGATTCTCTTCAGATGCTGAAACCACACTTGGATGCCTGAGTGGTGACTTCAATGGCTCAGAGGGCTTTCAGGGTTTAGATGCCTCTTCTCTTTGCTGTTTTCTCATCTCATATTTCTGGCTTTCTCATCTCCTATCCCATGTCCCCCTCTTTTCTCCCATCACTTCCAGTCTTCCTCTTCTCCCCCTTTTTTCCATTATTCCAGCGCACTCCAGGACTTCAACTCATCCTGACCATGCATACCTGTAATGTCATGTCACAAGTATATCCCCAAATAAGCACTCGGTTTCTCCAAAGGAGACCTGTGACAATGTGCAACTAACGCAAAACAAAAATATGAGAACCATAAGGGCAAATTAAAATAGAGGGGCTTCCCTGGAAGTCCAGTGGTTAAGACTCTGCACTTCCAATGCACAGGGCGCAGGTTCAATCCCTGGTTGGGGAACTAAAATGCAACATGCCGAATGGCGTGGCCAAAGAGTAAAAATTTTTTTTAAATTTTTTAAATGGAACTTGGCATATACTGAAGTTAAATATATTCAACTATATTGAAATTCTCATACAGTTGAGGGTGAGTAGAGACAAAGCTTTGTGAATAAAGATGCTTGTCTCACCATTGCTTGTTGTATCAAATAAATGTCCAACAGGAGGATTTTTGAATAAATTATGGTACATCCAGGATGTAATGTTTCATATCCATCAAAAATTATATTTGTGAAGAATTTTTAGCAACTTCTAGGAACTTTGGAAATTCTTAGGATATAATATTGATTGGAAAAAATGAGAATGATATGGTCTCAATTATGTCTTGCATAAAGATATATTACAGAGGACATTAATCTGGAATAAATCTGGACTATTAACCTGGAATAAAATATATCAAAATGTTTCCATTTTATTTGTATATGTTTTTGGAAGATTTATTTATTTATTTTTGCCTGAACTGGGCCTTCGTTGCTGCAATAGGGGGCCACTCTTTGTAGGGATGTGCAGGCTTCTCATCACCATGGCTTCTCTTATTGCAGAGCATGGGCTCTAGATGCGTGGGATTCAGCAGCTGTGGCACATGGGCTAGTTGCTCCACAGCATTTGTCATCTGCCCCAGCCAGGGACTGAACTCGTGTCCCCTGCATTGGCAGGTGGATTCCTAACCACTAAACCACCAGGGATGCTGACTGCAGCCATGAAATTCAAAGACACTTACTCCTTGGAAGGAAAGTTATGGCCAACCTAGACAGCATATTAAAAAGCAGAGACATTACTTTGCCAACAAAGGTCTTTCTAGTCAAGGCTATGATTTTTCCAGTTGTCACGTATGGATGTGAGAGTTGGAGTATAAAGAAAGCTGAGTGCTGAAGAATTGATGCTTTTGAACTGTGGTGCTGGAGAAGACTCTTGAGAGTCCCTTGGACTGCAAGGAGATCCAACCAGTCCATCCTAAAGGAGATCAGTCCTGAGTGTTCATTGAAGGACTGATGCTGAAGCTGAAACTCCAATACTTTGGCCACCTGATGCAAAGAACTGACTCATTTGAAAAGACCCTGATGCTGGGAAAGATTGAAGGCAAGAGGAGAAGGGGACAACAGAGGATGAGATGGTTGGATGGCACCACTGACTCAATGGACATGAGTTTGAGTAAGCTCCAGGAGTTGGTGATAGACAGGGAGGCCTGGCGTGCTGCAGTCCATGGGGTTGCTAAGAGTCGGACACGACTGAGTGACTGAATTGAACTGAACTGAAACCACCAGGGAAGCCCCCTTATTTGTATAGTTTTTCAAAAGATTGTTTATCCCAGTAAAAAAAAAAAAAAAAACTTCAAGAATTTCTAGAGTCACATTTGTGTACAATTGTGTACCCTTCTCATTGTTTTCTAAATTTGTATCAGTTGCTTAATCCTGAATGCTCAGTTGAGTCCGACTCTGTGACCCCATGGACTGTAGCCCACCAGGCTCCTCTGTCCATGGGATTATGTCCATTGATTACTCTGGCAAAAATACTGGAGTGGATTGCCATATCCTCCTCCAGGGGATCTTCCTGACCCAGGGATCAAACCCACATCTCTTGTAACTTCTGTATTGCAGGCAGATTCTTTCCCACTGAACCACCTGGGAAGCATCAATTGCTTAACTTAATCCTCAATCTTATATCAGTGTAATGTAGAATAATCTCTTATTTTAGAGGCAGATTTTGCAGCCCTGCCACTCCTCCTTCAAAGGCTCTAGAATCTTATTTTTCTAATCCAATAGCAGAATTTCATCTTCTCTGAAGGAATGAGACAATTTCTAGACTAATCCTTTCACATGTGATCTAGATTACAATGTCTGAATTTATGGCAAATAGAATAAAAATTGATTGTATTAGTGAGGGTTGTCAAAGAATAAAAACAGGATCAATAGGATATTGAACTTGGGCTCTCAGGCCTTTGAACTTAGACTGGAACTAACCCCACCACCTTTCCTGGGCCTCCAGTTTGCAGATCGCAGACTATGGGACTTCTCAGCTCCCATAATCATATGAGCCAGCATTGATCGAGCTAATCTCTTCTGTAAACACTCTGACAGGCACACCCAGAAATTATGTTTTATCAGCTCTCTGGCATCTGTTGTTGTTCAGTCGCTAAATCGTGTCTGACTCTTTGCCACCCAGTGGACTACAGCACGCCAGGCTTCCCTGCCCTTCACTGTCACTCAGAGTTTCCTCAAACTCATGTCCACTGAGTTGGCGATCTGTTAGCACAGTTAAATTAACAAATGAAATAACCATCACAGGGAGGAAAGGAAAAGCCTCCAAATGTACCCATTTTTTTTTTCCAATAAAGGAACACTTCTAATTGAAGCAGTTTCATACTTAATTTCTTCCTTTCCTCATCTTCTGATCAACGATTGACGTACAAAATTTGCAATTAGGTCAGTGCTCAGAATTAAATACTGAACCACTTCCTTGTGTTGTAATTCAAATTCCAAGTTTACTAAATAGTGTTCTGCTTCCAAAATGCAATGTTTTTAGGTAAAGTTCTTAAAAAGGATACTTTGTTTATAAAACCAAAATACAAGTGGTAATTAAAACAACAAAGTATTGCATGCATGTGGTAAAACAAAAACATCCAGAAAACTATGACTGTGATAAGTGAAGTCATCCCTTTCCAACTTTCCACTTTTCTGTATATGCTTCCAGAAATGCTTATGTCTGGGAGAGGCGTTTGGGGGAGAATGGATACATGTATATGTATGGCCAAGTCCCTTTCCTGTTCACCTGATGCTATCACAATATTGTTTGTTAATTGGTTATACTCCAATACAAAATAAAAAGTTTTTTTTAAATGCCCATGTCTTTTAACACAAATGTCAGGCATAATACAGAGATTCCATATACCCTTCATCCAGTTTCCCCAATGGCAACATCTGGCATATCCGGTACAATAATACAACCAGAAAACTGGCATTGTTACAGTCCATCAGCTTCATCCAAATTCCACCAGTTTTGCATGCACTCATTTCTGTGTCTGTGTTTAGTTCCATATAATTTTATCACCTGGAGGCGCATGTGCTGGAGAAGGACATGGCAACCCTCTCCAGTATGCTTGCCTGGAGAATCCTATGGACAGAGCAGCCTGGCAGGTTACAGTCCATGGGGTCGCAGAGAGTAGGATATGACTGAAACGACTTAGCATGCATGCAGACGCATGTGACCACAACCACAGTCTAATGTAGATACTGAATGCTTCCAACTTAAGGACCCCTCAATGCACTTTTCATAGCTACAGCCACCTCTCTCTTTTTCTCCCCACTTGGCTAACCCCTGGCAACCACTAATCTGTTCATATAGTTCTTATTTTGAGGGCTGTATGAATGGAATCAGAATGGCTTGTTTTCATTTAGCCTAACTCCCTGAGATCCACACAGGGTGTTGTATGTATTTGTAGTCTGTTCCTTTTACTGCCAAGTCATCGTGTTCCTTGGTATGGATGTGCCTGTTTGTTTAACCCACTGAAGGACATTTTGGTTGTTTCTAGTTTGGGGCTGAAAATCAGTTTCTGGACCAAATTCCAATGTGTGTGTGTGTGTGTAAGCTTCCTACACCAACCAGCAATTTTCAGATGCCAGCAAGGTGTCCAAGAATTCAACTCAGTTCTAACACTAACCAGAAATAGCATCACATTCCATACGTAAGACCACCCTCCTCTTCAGATGCTAGCTGCAAGTCCAGGTTGTCACTGGTTCTTCTGACAGACTGGTTATATAACCCATGACCCGCTCTTTGGGTTTGATTAATTTGCTAGAACAGCTCACAGAACTCAATAAAGCCTGTTTACTTACTAGATTGTCAATTTATTATAAAAGTATATGAAGGGATATGATTCAAAAGCCAGATGAAGAGATACATAGGACAAGGTCCTGAACAAGCTTTTGTCCTCACAGAGCTTGGGAACCAGCCCAGAGGCATGTGGAAGCCTCTCAGCTTCCCGATGTAGAATGAAGTGAAAGTCCCTCAGTTGTGTCTGACTCTTTGCAATCCCATGGACTATAAAGTCCATGGAATTCTCCAGGCCAGAATACTGGAGTGGGTAGCCTTTCCCTTCTCCAGGGGATCTTCCCAACCCAGGGATCAAACCTAGGTCTCCCACATTGCAGGCAGATTCTTTACCAGCTGAGCCATAAGGGAAGCCCAAGAATACTGGAGTGGGTAGCCTATCCCTTCTCCAGCAGATCTTCCTGACCCAGGCATCTAACTGGGGTCTCCTGCATTGCAGGCAGATTCTCCAGTCCTTCACCAGCTCCTGGAGATTGCTCAAACTCATGTCCATTGAGTCAGTGATGCCATCCAACCATCACATCCTCTGTCACCCCCTTCTCCTCCCGCCTTCAGTCTTTCCCAGCATCAGGGTCTTTTCCAATGAGTCAGATCTTCTCATCAGGTGGCCAAAGTATTAGAGCTTTAGCTTCAGCATCAGTCCTTCCAATGAATATTCAGGGTTGATTTCCTTTAGGATTCACTGGTTTTATCTCCTTGCTGTCCAAGGGACTCTCAAGAGTCTTCTCTACCTCCACAATTCAAAAGCATCAATTTTTTGATGCTTAGCCTGCTATATGGTCCAACTCTCACATCTGTATATGAATACTGGAAAAATCACAGCTTTGACTATATGGACTTTTGTCAGCAAAGTAATATCTTTGTTTTTTAATATGCTGTCTAAGCAGAGACATTACTTTGTCTAAGCATTGAGAATGATAAAGGTGTCTTTTTGTGAATGAAGTGACTTTTATAAGCACCTAAAGGTGGGGGGTCCGGTTGCCAGAAGAACCAACCAAGTCATCAGTGAGTTGTAATTCTCAGTTCTACCCCCTGATTTCTGGGGAGGAGAGAGGAGCCTGAGGTTGAAATCCCTCACTTTTAGGTGCTTCTAAAAGTCACTTCATTCACAAAAGACATGTTTATCACTAGCAATGCTTACGCAGTTTCAAGGCTTTTGGAAGCTGTGACCCAGGAACTATGGACTAAAGCCACATATATATGATAAACATATTTTGGTCATCTGAATATATATATATATATATATATATATACATACACATATATACTGTGCTCAGTCCTGTCTGACTCTTTGAGACCCCACAGACTGTAGCCTGCCAAGCTCCTCTGTCCATGGAATTTTCGAGGCAAGAATAATGCAGTGGGTCGCCATTTCCTCCTCCAGGGAATCTTCACAACCCAGGGATCAAACCCATATTGCCTGTGTCTCCTGCACTGGTAGGCAAATTCTTTACCACTGAGCCACTTGGGAAGCCCTATATATATTATCAATCACAATATCACAGGGGCTACTACAAGTAAAGTTGCTATGAATATGTACCTACAGGTTTTTATGTGCACATAAGTTTTCATTTCTCCAGGATAAATGCCCAGGAGTACAACTGCTGAGTGATGTGGTAAGTGAATGTTTAGTTTTGTAAAGAAACTGCTATATTTTTCCAGAGTGGCCTTACCATTTTACCTTCACACCAGCAATTCATGAGCAGTCCAGTTTCTCCACATCCTCACCAGCATTTGGTGTTACTACAATTTCTTATTTTACCTTTTCTGATTGGTGTGTAGTGGTAAGTCATTGTGATTTTAATTTGCATTTCTCTAAGGACTAATAGGGACTTCCCTAGTAACTCAGGTGGTAAAGAATCTGCCTGTAATGCAGGAGACCCAGGCTCTATACCTGGGTCAGGCAGATTCCCCTGGAGGAGGGAATGGCACCCACTCCAGTATTCTTGCCTGGAGAATCCCTTGGACAGAGGAGCCTGGTGGGCTTTGGTCCACTGGGTCGCAAAGAGTTGGACACAACTGAGCGACTAACACACACACACACAAGAGCTAATAATGTGAAGTTATCTTTTTGCTTGTAGGGCTGACCAGGAAGGGGAATGATGGAACTTTCTGGGTGTTAATAACGTTTCTCATCTTGATTGGAGGTGGGTTATACCAATGTAAGTTTTAGCCAGACTTGTGAAATGGTCCACTTAAAATCTGTGCAATTCATTGCAGGCAAATTTTACTTTAAAAAAAAAAAGGTTAACTGTAAAGTAATATTTGACTCTAGGTACTTTTACGCATGCTGAAGTACCTAGGTGGAAATGTGCTGATGACTCTGCAGCCTACTTTGAAATGAATAAAAAAATAAGATATATTGGGACTTCTCTGGAGGCACAGTGGATAACAATCCACCTGCCAATGCAGGGGACATGGGTTCAGTCCTTGATCTGGGAAGATCCCACATGCCTCAGAGCAATGAAGCCCATGTGCCACAACTACTGAGCCTGTGCTCTAGAGCCTGGGAATCGCAACTGCTGAGCCCGAGAACTGAAACTACTGAAGCCCGTGTGCCCTAGAGCCTATGCTCTACAACAAGAGAAGGCACTGTAGTAAGAAGCCCACATTCTACAACAAAGAGGAGCCCTTGTTTGCTGCAACTGGAGAAAGCCCGTGAGCAGCAACAGAGAGCCAGTGCAACCAAAAATAATAAATAAGTAAATAAAAATTTTTTTAAGTGTTACATTTCCTGGGTAGATAACTTTAGAGATTAGCAGAGGGTGATGTACAATAAACAGATGCTCTACAGTGAAAGAAATCCAGGCCCTGCGACAGGATGGTGGCCCTGTGGTGGATCCCTGGGTCAAAGCTAGGCTGGAAGAGCAGGATGGGAAAGCAGTGATAAGCTTGGGCTTATTTTCACCTTTACAAATTAGAAACTGAAGTCCTGAACGGTTAAGTACTTACCCAAGGTCACACAGTAAATGGCAGAGCTGAGATCTGGAACCTGGTTTGGCCACCTCCAAAAAATACATGATCAACTACAAGGTGTCTCGCTCCAGTATTCTTGCCTGGAGAACCCCATGGACAGAGGAGCCTGGCGGGCTACGGCCCACAGGACTGCAAAGAGTTGGACATGACTGAAGCGACTCAGCAGCAGCAGCAGTCCCTGTTTTCTCATGTGTGGGGACATATGACACGGGACGCTGTTGCTACTATCTGTAGACATTTGTAATCAACACAATGCTTTCTTGTGTCACTCGGCAACCGCCACACTCAATTTCTCAAATTCCAGTACTGCTTTTTGCGGCTTGGTGCTGAAACCTGACGGCACTGAATCCCACCACTCGCTCAGTTCATTGTCAGGGAGCTTTGTACTACATGACAATTAGCTGGTGAGGGTCATATTTATCCTGAAACGTTTGAGGATTCTTTGAAAGTATTTCCGTCCCCAAAATATCAACGTTTCTGATTTACTTCCTGTTATATCATTTAACCAGGGCTTCCGTGGTGGCTCAGTAGTAAAGAATCCACCTGCCAATGCAGGAGACTCAGGAGTCGTGGGTTCGATTCCTGATCTGGGAGGATCCCACATGCCGCAGAGCAACTAAGCCCACGTGCCAAAACTATTGAGCCTGTGCCCTAAAGCCCAGGAGCCGAAACTACCGAGCCCCCTGCCACCACTACTGAGGCCCGTGTGCCCTAGAGCCCGTGCTCCGCAATGAGAGACGAGCCCCTGCTCGCCGCAGCTACAGCAGTCCTCACAGCAATGAAGACCCAGCTCAGCCATAAATAAATAAATACGATTATTTTTTTTAAAAAGATTCTGAGTTTGTTTCTAACTAAAGAAAGCATAGACTTTCTCTGAGCTGGTTTCCTCCTCTGTAACATGAAAATTATAATCAGATCTACCCCACAATTGTTACTAAGGATCAAATGACATGTGGATTTGTTTCCACAATGTTTGTTGTTTCTACCATCAACACCTTGTTAGAAGTCCCCTGCACATGGGGCTTCCAACAGCTCTTCAGTTAAAGTTTTACTTTTTATAATCAGGCTTAATTAGCTCATAAAAGATGAGCATCCCGATAGTGCCTGCAATCTTAATTTCCCAATCTTGCTTTATAGCTCGATAACCTTATTTATCTCCTGATATTCTCTTTTGCTGCCTTTACTATCTGAAAAATTAGTCTTTCCCCAAGATGCCAAACAACAGGGAAAACAGCATCTACCTACTCCTCCAGGGAGGACCAGGGTAATGACCTTAGAAAGTCATAGGAGTTTTGTTAAATTATCATTATCAAGCAGCCAAAAAAAAAAAAAAAACACAGAAGTGTTTAGAGTAGGATGACATAGCAGTTAAGAGCCAGGGGTTCTGGACTGGGATGGCAAGTTCAAACCTTGCTCCCATCTCACCTACAAAATGATATAATGATAGTGACTCCCCCTTATTCCATTATATTTTAAATCACCTAACTTTGTATGTACAAAAGAGAGCATCTGTGCAAACATACAGAGAGCAGTAGATACAAAACACCCCACGTGGGTCGGCCACAAGCACAAAGCAGACCCAGGTTCAGAAATACAAGACTACAGAAACTGGGGTCACAGACGCACCGCAGCAGACACCCAGGGCCCTTCCCAGGGAGTCCGTGCATGTTCTCCACTCCTCCCTCTTCCCCGATCGCCCACGTTCCTGCACCTGCACCCTCCAAAATGAGGCCGCATAGTGGGCCAGCCAGGAGGGGTGCTCCAACCTCCAGCAAGGTGGTTTGCGGAAAGTGGGCACGTAGAAAGTGGAAAGACAACTGAATTAAGTGATAAACTCAGTTGATAAAGAAAAAAGGAAAGTAAAACCTCTGGAAAGGAGTTTGGATTCATGTGTTCAGGGCAATAAAAACTTTCACCTGGCTCGTCTCAATAATGTTGATCCTTAGAATTCAACTGGAGGAAATAATCCAGAAAGAAGGAAAAACTATACCTAAGAAGATAGCATTATTTTTTTAAACAGCTTTATAGACGTATAAGTCACCTTTTTAAAGTGTATAATTCAGTGGGGTTTTTTTTTTCTTGCTATATTCACAGAGTTGTACAAACATCACTACTACCTAATTTGAAAACATTTTCATTAACCCCCCAAAATAAATCCTCCCTCTCTCCAGACCCTAGCAACCATTAATCTACCTTTTTTGTCTCTTAAAGCATCATTTTTGATGACCAAAAGAAAAATTGAAAAAAATATACTTGATGTTATTGAATAATATAAAGGTATGTTAAATTATGATATATCCATTTAGTAAGATATTATATAGCTATTAGAAATCATTACAATAAAAACTATATCAAAAGGCAAACTCTCTCAGTTACAACATTTAAAAAAATATTTTTTTAAAGATAACAAAATGGTGAACATACTCTGATCTCAACTAGAGTATATTCTGGTTTGTGTGTGAACAGATTGGTAGAAATGTGCAGAAATTTAGGATATCCTAATATCCTAGTATCCTAGTATCCTAGTATACTAATATCCTAGTATCTAATATATCCTAGTATCCTAGTATACTAATATCCTAGTATCCTAATATCCATATTAGGATACTTAGATTGTGGATACTTTTTCTTCAGTCTTTAAATATTCTCTGACATTTTATATTTTTTAACAAATGGAATTTTTAGAAAATCTATGTAAAATGATTGGAATAGATAATATACAGTAGGGCACAGCCGGACAGCAGTCCAGCCCCATGAATCGGATGCAGTTCTTACCAACAAATCTTGCTAGCATACGTTCCCACCAGCAACTAAGAGCCCTGGGCCACAGAAGTCCCACCTCACCGGGACTGCCTGACCTTTCACACTGCAGACATTCAGGCCTTCACCCTTTGGCCCTCTTGCCTGCCGGCCAACCCTTCCTGTACCCTCCAATCCAGAACTCAGTCCTTAACTCAGTCCTCTTACTTATCACACATACCAATGACTCGGCCAATTTCCTGCTATTAACATATTTTCTGTGGATCCAAGTCCTTCTGATCCCAACCGTTGTACATTCTCCTTAGGAGCTGAATAGTAAGAAAATCGGTGGAAGCCAAATAGAGTCATCTCTCAGCAAATCCCAAGAGATGGTGAAGGACAGGGAGGCCTGGCGTGCTGCAGTCCATAAGGTTGCAAAGAGTCAGACATGACTTACTGACTGAACAAAAACAGCAACAACAGTATTGGTAGGGGATTGGTTAAGGACCCCCAAATGCTATGAATGTGGAAAAGCCTTCATTCAAAGCGCATCTCAGGGCCTTCCTGGAAATTCAGTGGTAAAGAATCTGCCTGCTAATGCAGGAGACACAGGTTTGATCCCTGGTCTGGGAGGATCCCACATGCCACAGAGCAACTAAGCCCTCAAGCCACAACTACTGAGCCTTTGTCCTAGAGCCCGAGAGCCGCAAATACTGAAACTCATGCTCCCTAGGCCCATGCTCTGCAACAAGAGAAGTCACCGTAATGAGAAGCCCACGAACTGCAACTAGAGAGTTGCCCCCGCTCGCCACAACTAGAGAAAAGCTCCTGCAGCAATGAAGAGCCAGCACAGCCAAAAGTAATAAATAAATAAAAATTTTAAAAGATTAAAAAAAAAGAAAGCTTACATCTCATTAGATATCATAGAGTACACACTGGTGTGAAACCCTATAAACGCTGAGTCAGAGGATGCTCAAGTCTCTTATATAAAATGATGTAGTAATGTGCATATAACTTGGTAATCCTCCTGTATACTTTAAATCATCTCTACATTACTTATAATACCCAATAAATGCTATATAAATAGTTGCCAGTACTCAACAAATTCAAGTTTTGCTTGCTGGAACCTTCTACATTTCTTTTCTGAATATTTTCTATGCTAGCTGGGATGGATCTGAGTGAACGCAGAGCCCAAGGATACAGAGAGCCAACTATAACAAGCAGGTCTCTTCCCACCCCATATTCCCACTTGCTAGAGAGACAGCTCATTTGGACTACCACAGCCTTCCTGTTACATCGATCACCTCCCTCTCTTCTCTGTCAACCAGGAACAGAGAATCGACATTGACACCCCACCACTACACACACACACACACACACAGCCCCAAACACACTCACTCTTTATCCATAACCTCATTCTTGTCCTCCTTTTCTCCCCGCCTCCCGCCGCCACACTCCACACATCCTCTGCTACGGTAGCACAGCCATGCCCCAGGACTGCTCCTCCTTTGGTTGGTCCACTATCAACACTCGGAAGGCACAGAGTCCAACCTTGTCTCCCGAGCAAAGTACTCCTCCAGCCACTCTGCACCTCCCGGCACCTGCCTCACCCAGACTCACCACCAGATCCAAAACAGAAAAGAATAGATCCCAGATCTCCAGTCTGTGGCGAGGCCAGTTGGATCGGTAGCCTTCTAACAAGAACATTCAACTGTGCTCGGTGAGCACCCACCATGTGTCAGGAAATGTGTTGGTTTCACAGATTCAGAGATGGTTGAAACTAATTGCTCACCTTGAGACACTCACAGCGGAAGTGTTGCCCAACACAGGTTCGCTTGCCTGACCCAGAGCGAGGCCAGACAAACTGTGACATGGGAATTTGGGACAGAGAAAGGTTTATTATGAGGGCCATGCAAAGAGAGTGGGCGGCCCATAGTCAAAACACCCAATGGTCTTTTGATGGTTTTGAGAAAGAGTTTTTAAAGGCAAAATAAGAGGTGAAGGTTGTAGGGTGGGTGACTTTCTTCTAATTGGTTGGTGGTGAGGTAACAGGGCGGTGCTCCAGGAATTTTGTTGCTGTTGTTTATCAGTACATAAGTCTGTACTGTACATGTTTCAGACTCTTTGTGACCCCATGGACTGTAGTGTTTCAGGCTCCTCTGTCCACGGGATTTTCCAGGCAAGGATACTGGAGTGGGTTGCCACTTCCTTCTCCAGGACATCTTCTCTACTCAGGGATTGAACCCGTGACTCCTGCATTGGTAGGGAGATTCTTTACCATTGAGTCACTAGAAAAATCCTAGAGCTATTTACCAATCTTTTAGCTCTTTCTCTTCTGCAAACCTACAATTACAATTGTCTAATCTTTTGATTTTGTTTTTGTTGTTCAGTCACTAAGTTGTGTTCGACTCTTTGCAACCCCATGGACTTTAAGGTTGCTGCTGCGAGCTGTGTGCTACGCGGGGATTTGTGACCTTTGGAGGAGAGGATTTTGATCTGGGGTCAGAGACCAAGCTTGACCACAGGAGCTTTTTGCTCCTGTGTTAATAAAATTAACAGAATTTTATTAAAGTATAAGAGAGACAGAAAAAACTTCTAACATAGACATCAGAAGGGGGCAGAAAGAATGCCCCCTTGCTAGTTTTTAGCGAGGTGTTTTATGTCTGTTAGCAAGCTCTTAATCAGATAAGAGAGACACCTCAAGGCTGAGGGAGTTTCACCAGGCCTCTCTCCTACAATATGCATTTTTGAGATAGAATAGCAAAAGGTGTGTCATCCCTGGCCATAAAACAATTGACACAAATACTGGTTTGTTGAGCCATTATCAGCCCAAGGTTGGAGAAAAGGGAACAAGGTTGGTCTTCAGTTCAGCCACTCAGTCGTGTTCTTTTGGCGACCCCACAGACTGCAGCATGCCAGGCCTCCCTGTCCATTATGAACTCCCAAAGCTTACTCAAACTCATGTCCATCGAGCTGGTGATGCCATCCAGCCATCTCACCCTCTGTCATCCCCTTCTCCTCCTGCCCTCAATCTTTCCCAGCATCAGGGTCTTTTCAAATGAGTCAGTTCTTCACATCAGGTGGCCAAACTATTGGAGTTTCAGCTTCAACATCAGTCCTTCCAAAGAACACTCAGGACTGATTCCTTTAGGATGGACTGGTTGGATCTCCTTGCTGTCCAAGGGACTCTGAAGAGTCTTCTCCAACACCACAGTTCAAAAGCATCAATTCCTTGGTGCTCAGCTTTCTTTATAGTCCAACTCTCACATCCATACATGATTACTGAAAAAACCATAGCTTTGACTAGATGGACCTTTGTTGCCAAAGTAATGTCTCTGCTTTTTAATATGCTGTCTAGGTTTCATAGCTTTACTTCCAAGGAGCAAGTGTCTTCATTTCATGGCTGCAGTCACCATCTGCAGTGATTTTGGAGCACAAAAAAATAAAGTCTGTCACTGTTTCCATTGTTTCCCCATCTATTTGCCATGAAGCGATGGGACCAGATGCCATGATCTTAATTTTCTGAGTGTTGAGCTTTAAGCCAACTTTTTTACTCTCCTCTTTCACTTTCGTCAAGAGGCTCTTTAGCTCTTCTTCGCTTTCTGCCATAAGGGTGGTGTCATCTGCATATCTGAGGTTATTGATATTTCTCTTGGCAATCTTGGTTCCAGCTTGTGCTTCATCCAGTCCAGCATTTCTCATGATGTACTCTGCATAAATAAGCAGGGTGACAATATACAGTGTTGACGTACTCCTTTCCTAATTTGGAACCAGTCTGTTGTTCCACATCCAGTTCTAACTGTTGCTTCTTGACCTGCAAACAGATTTCTGAGGAGGCAGGTCAAGTGGTCTGGTATTCCCATCTCTTAAAGAATTTTCCACAGTTTGTTGTGATCTACAGTCAAAGGCTTTGGAAGAGTCAATAAAGCAAATTCCATGGACCGAGGAACCTAGTGGGCTACAGTCCGTGGGGTCGCAAAGAGTTAGACACGACTGAGAGACTAACACTACACTACTTGATGCTTTTCTGGTACTCTCTTGCTTTTTTGATGATCCAACAGATGTTGGCAATTTGATCTCTGGTTCCTCTGGCTTTTCTAAATCCAGCTTGAACATCTGGAAGTTCATGGTTCACATACAGTTGAAGCCTTAGGCAGAAAGTTAGTCTTAGGTGGAACCATTTTGAAGAAAGGTAGCTTCCAAAGCAAATACATAGTTTCATTATCATAGCTTAAGAAAAACATTTCCATAAGAAAAACGCATTGGTTAGCTCAAGGCAGAAGCAGGTGTCATCAACACATAATTAAAAGAAACCTCTTTTAATTTTGTGTAGAGAAGGAAAAAAATGTCTGCCACTTGCAGTTTATTTCCTCCTGCTGCTTGGGGATCTCTGGCCTTTCTACCTGTTACCCTCTCAGACTACAGCAAGCCAGGGTCTTCTGCACTCTCTCCCCGAGTTTCCTTAAATTCACGTCCACTGAGTCAGTGATGCTTATCTATCTATCTCATTCTCCTCAGCCCCCTTCACCTTTTGTCTTCAATCTTTGTTGTTGTTGTTGTTGTTCAGTCACTCAGCTGTGTTGGACTCTTTGTGACCCCATGGACTGCAGCACACCAGGCTTCCCTGTCCATCACCAACTCCTGGAGCTTGCTCAAACTCATGTCCATTGAGTCGGTGATGCCATCCAACCATCTCATCCTCTGTGATCCCCTTTTCCTCCTGCCTTCAATTTTTCCCAGCATCAGGGTCTTTTCCAATGAGTTGACTCTTCCCATCAGGTGGCCAAACTTGTGCTCTGTCTAAAGTTACCATCCTCCACCTAGGTGGGGGCCTTAGTTCTGATAAAAAGACTCAAAGATATATTGTTACTATATCCCTTGAGGAGGAACCAGGACTCTGCTTAATCAAGGAACTATTGTTTCTTGACTGCTCTTCCTTTTACATTCCTTTACTCCCCTAATTTGAAACTGTTTGAAACTGCCCTTTGAAACTTAAGGAAGGTAGTCTGCCATTTTCTCGGGAAGCCAGCTCTCCAAATAAAGTCGTATTCCTTACCTCAACATCTCATCTTTCGGATTCATTGGTCTGCTGTGCAATGAGCAGAGTGAGCTTGGACTTAGTAACAAAGTAGGGGCTTCCTCAGCAGCTCAGCGTAAAGAATCTGCCTGCAATGAAGGACACGCCAGTTAGCTCCCTGAGTTGGGAAAATCCCCTGGGGAAGGAAGTGGCAATCCACTCCAGTATTCTTGCCTGGAGAATCCCCATAGACAGAGGAACCTGGGGGGCTACAGTCCATGGGGCCGCAAAGAGTCAGACACGACTGAGCATGCACACACTTACACAGCACATAAAGTACTATCTCATCATCCTCAATAAAATTTATAGCATTCAAATTTAAAACAAACAAGAGTTAACTGAGCAAAGCAGCATACACACAAACACATCTTACAGATCTTCAGAAAATAAAGAATTTATAGAAATGATACTTTGGTAGGGGAAGCAGGACACATCATTCTGTACCAACAGTAGTGCCTACAGTGTGCAAAGCACTATGTGATACACAGAGATTAAATAAACCACGGTCTCTTCTCTGCTTGTTGCCAAAATCTTGGCTCTCTGTGCACCAATGCCAAACATAAATATGGAGACAGTTATGGAGGAGAAAGAAAGAGTGGCTGGCCACTAAGGAACAGGGGGGGTCTCAAGAAATGTGCCCCACTCCGGGGTGAGTAGGGCGAGGTTATATAGTCAGGCAAGGGTGTGTGATAAGGATCTAGGCAATAACAGTCTTTCCTTCTTTCTTCTGCAAAAGGCTGAGGTTGTATGCAGGGTCTTAGGCAGTTGGGGTTCCTAACCTTGAGCCTCTCTGGTCCCTTTAATCTTGCCTCAGGTGGTTTCCTGACTGTTCCCTCCTTGATTAGCAACTGTTCTGCCCTTTGTAACTCGGAGAAGGTCATGGAGGCTGGAGTTTTGACTCTAAGAAATGGGGGACAAAAAGACCTCCGTGCCCAGGAGCCCCGCAGGGCCTTGCTTGACATCTTGCTCCCAGGCACAAAACATTATTACCTAAATATAAAGTAAACTGCTGGGAATACCAAGCGCCTTGAGAAGAAGGGAGAAGGAAAAATGAATTTAACTCTGATCCAAAGTACAAAGATCACTGGGGGTGAGGTTGGGGAGTACTCTCTCTAGGGCTCTGTGGGGGTTGGGGGATTGGGGATGAAGTAACCAAGAGCCAGAAAAATTCCAGGTGGGGCAGAGTAGGGGTTCAGCCTTGAGCAGAAAGGGAAGGAGGAAGCCTGCGAAGGAATGTAGGGATCTGGGCACAAAAGTGGGTGGAACCAGTGGGCTCCGCCCCGTCTCTTCCCCCCTCCTCCTCCCCCTGCCCCAACCTACTTACTGCCGAGTGCGCTGAGACAGGTGAGGAAGTCCTAGCGCAGGTAAGAGGGCGGGAGGGTTGTGCCTTTGGGGCTGGGGTGTAAGGAGGGCGTCTTGCCCCTTTCTAGAACCTGTGACTCCTTCCTGTGCAGAGTTCAGGGGACTCCCGACAGGCTGCCTGGGGGTTGCTACTGTGTTGCAGAGCAAAGAAAAGGCTTCTCCCCACCAGCCTCAGAGCCCCTTCGGTAATAACTTCAGGCAGGACACTTGAAGTCTGAGTTTACTGAGTTAGGGCCCATAGAGGGTGGTGGACCCTGACAGACATGGGACGGGGAGAGGTCAAGAATTAGCTGGGCCGAGGTCCATTGCTCAAGACCCTTATCTGTGAGACTCTCAGGTAGTTGTGTCCTGTGTCTGTGTACAGTTTTCTCCCTCCGACTGGAGCATGGGCTGACTGGAGGAAATAGGAAGACGGGGGTCAAATAGGGTAAGGCTGAGGTCAGACTGAGGGCTTGGGACTGGGGAGGGGGGGCGGAATTTAGAGGCCGCAAAAATAAGGGGCGTGGCCTGCCCATCACCTGGATTCCTGAGATGCCGTGGAGCAGAGCACGGAGAGGCCCCAGGCAGGGCCTGCCCACTACTGGGACCTGGAAGGCATAGAAATGTGGAGGTGGAAGAGAGATCACAGGGAAGAAAGAAAAAGGAAGGAACTAGGGGTCATGGCGCAGGGGCTGGGAGTCAGAACTCCTGGGCTGGTTTCCTGGCTGCTCCACATATATCGATACCCCAGGATCATTCTCCTAGGTGATCCTAGAGAAAATCCCAGAGCTGGGGGTGGGGGAACCCTGCAGATCATTTCTTTGGGCCATTTATTTTGATTTGAGATGGAAAGAACAAAGCCAGACAGACGTGTCTGATAGGCTTACTTTGAAATCTGACCCAGCCGTGATGCCAACTGCTAGTTTGGACACAACAGCTGTGTGTCTTTTTGCAGGAGCCTGGGGAGGGGCCATGGTGCCAGGCCAGCCATGGGGGAAACTGGAGAAGCCGCTTCTCCTCCTGTGCTGCACCTCCTTCCTCCTGGGGCTGGCTTTGCTGGGGATACGGCCGGACATCGCCCCTGTGGCTTATTTCTTTCTCAGCTTGGGTGGCTTCTTTTTGTTGTTCTGCCTCCTGGCCTGTTTTTTGGAATGGGGGTCTCGATCAGTGCAGACCGAGAGCCCAGGGGCCTCCAGCAATGCACGGTGAGTTGAGGGGTGGGCAGGACTGGAAGAGTACACGTGGACCCATTCTCCCTTTACGCTTCTGGCCTCCAGGCATACAGACTCTGCTTTCCCCGGTCACTGGTAGCAGGGAGTGGAGGGGTCTTTTGCTAGAAGACAGAAAAGGGAAAAAAGAGTCCTTTCAAGAAGCCACTAATGGCCTTATTTCCCACCCACACCCCCCACACCCCCCACTCAGGGACAATGAAGCCTTTGAGGTGCCAGCCTATGTCGAAGCCACAGTGATGGAGCCGCAGTCCAATCCCCAAGAGTTGGACCAACCACCCTCTTACAGCAGCATTGTAATCTCCCCAGGACTTGAGGAGGGACAGCCTAACCATCCAGAGGAGCCCAAGAGAGCCAGACTGGACAGGCGAGTGGGCTCAGAGGGGTCTGTGACCTCAGCAAGTCCTAGAAGACCTCCAGTCAGCCTTCGGCTTCGGTGGTCACGGGCTGCATCCACTGTTCCTGATCTGCAGACCTTGTGGACGCCCCCCAGATTGGAACCTCTGACTCCACCCCCTGCCTATGAAGTCAGCTGTGGTCACTCTGATGATGATGTTTTCTATGAAAACAACTGGACACCCCCCTAAAGGACATTCCGAGGATATATCATCTTTCAGCACCAGACCCACTTATTCTTTGGACCATCGCTTCCCAGTGCCTGTCATGTGTCAGGAACTGTGTCCCCACCTGGACATCACAAATGCAGACTTTGACCCAGAGAGGAGTCGGGCTGTGGTGAGCCCTGCCCGGTTTTGAGGTGGCCCATCCCAGAGTTGCAGGCGGCACAATTTGAGTCTTCAGGCAATATTCAGCAACCTACCCCATATCCAGAGTTACACTGAGGGTGAGATGAGGTGATCCAGAGAATCCAGTGAAAAAAGAAAAGAAACAATATGAGTGACCTTCTGATGCTTCTGTTCCAGGTGCTTTGGCTCTATTAGATCACAAAAAGGAGGTGTTATTGCCCTCATTTGTGAAATTAGGACCCTAATGGTCAGAAAAAAAAAATGGTAATTTTCACAGGAGCACTCTGCTAGTAAATGACACAAAGTCTTGAACTTTGCTCTTCAGATCCCATTGCCTCTGTCTTTTCTTTTTTTTTTTTTTTTGAGTTGTTTTATTTGGGACAAAATGAGGAGTATAGCCCAGGAGACAGCATTTCAAATAGTTCTGAGAAACTGCTCCAAAGATGTAGGGGGAGAAGGTCAGTATATATATATGATTTAAAAAAAAAAAATTTAATTGAGGATAATTGCTTAACAATGTTGTTTTGGTTTCTGCCATACAATGTGAATTAGTCCTAAGCATAGATATAGCCCTTCTGCCTTGAGCCTTCATCCCACCCCTCTAGGTTGTCACAGAGCACCACATAGCAACTTCCCACTAGTTGTTTACTTTACACAAGATAATGTATATATTTCAGTGCTACTTTCTCAGTTCATCCCATCCTCTCCTTCCCCTGCTGTGCTCACAAATTCATTCTCTACATCTGTCTCTGTTCCTGCCCTACAAATAGGTTCATCAGTACCATTTTTCTAGATTATGTGTATATATATATGTGTGTGTGTGTGTGTGTGTGTGTGTATATATATATATATATATATATGCATTAATATGGGCTTCCCAGGTGGCACTAGTGGTAAAGAACATGCCTGCCAATGAAGGGAGACACAAGAGATGCAGGTTCAATCGCTGGGTTGGGAAGATTTCCCTGGAGGAAGGCATGACAACCCACTCCAGTATTCTTGCCTGGAGAATCCCATGGATGGGAGTCGGGCAGGCTACAGTCCATAGAGTTGCAGAGTCAGACATGACTGAAACTATTTAGCATGCACAAACATGCACTAATATACAGTGTTTGTTTTTCTCTTTCTGATTTATTTCACCCTGTGTAACAGGCTCTAGATTCATCTACCTCAGTTTGTATTTTCAGTACAAGGCAACAGAAGCCAGTTCACCCAAGCATCTCTGTTCCTGTCTTGGTCAATGGCTGGTGAGGGGGTGGAGGACCCCCTGTATACAGAATGAGGGACCACTTGTGTCTGCAGACAGGGTGGGCTAAGTGTACCAGGAGTGTGCCAGCCTCCTAGAGGAGCAGAGGGAATTGCAACTGTGATGGTCCCTGTTTCAGAAAGGGAGCAGTTCCTGCGCTGTGGGGCTGGGGTGGGGGGGTTGGAGGGGTCTGGAGTGAAAGTCGCTCAGTCGTGTCAGACTCTTTGCGACCCCATGGACCATACAGTCCATGGAATTCTCCAGGCCAGAATACTGGAGTGGGTAGCCTTTCCCTTCTCCAGGGGATCTTCCCAACCCAGGGACTGAACCCAGGTCTCCCACACTGTAGCAGATTGTTTACCAGCTGAGCCACAAGGGAAGCCGAAGAATACTGCAGTGGGTAGCCTATCCCTTCTCCAGCGGATCTTCCTGATCCAGGAATCAAACTCCAGTCTCCTGCATTGCAGGCAGATTTTTTACCAACTGAGCTAACAGGGGGGCTGGAGAGCAGTTCCCAATGCAGGTCCCCATCTGATGGGGAAGCAGCGGGTTAAATTGCCCCAGGGGGAGGGACTTCTGATTTTCAGGATGGGTGGATATGATCATCAACCCGACCTTCTTGGTGAGAGGTGGTGGAATATCTAAGAAAGAAAGAAAGTGAAAGTTAAGTCGCTCAGTTGTGTCCGACTCTTTGAGGCCCCATAGATTGTAGCCTACCAGGCTTCTCCGTCCATGGGATTTTCCAGGCAAGAGTACTGGAGGGGGTTGCCATTTCCTTCTGCAGGGGATCTTCCTGACCCAGGGATCGAACCCGGGTCTCCCGCATTGTAGGCAGACGCTTTTACCGTCTGAGCCACCAAGGAAGTCGAATAACTAAGGATCCCTCATAAATCATCTATTATATGAGGCACTGGAGCCACTTGAGCACTGTCTCCGATTGCTTCACCCTCACCGCTGCGCTGTGACGCTGGCTTTTACCCCAGGCTCCCTGACCGGCTTCCTCAGATCCAAACAAAACGCCAGCTTCTCCGTAATCACAGGCTGAGCCTGTGACACAGGTTTGAGCCCGAGGGAGCGGCTCAACCATCGCTAACCCACGCTTCTCATTCTGTGCGCGGGGAGTCTAGCGCCTTCTAGCGCTTTCCTTGTCCTCCCTAGCCTGGTCCTAACAGTTCAATAAATTGAAAAGTCCGGCTACACCCATCTTCACAGAGTTCTCGCAATAGGCGGGTGAGGAGAGGTGGGCGGTGCCGGGGAGGAAGCTGTGAATTCCGCGGGAACCGTCAACCAATCGGATGGCCACGTAGGGCGGGGCGGCCCCTCCGCCTAGCTTCCCCTTCCGCCTAGAGCGCTCGCTCGCCCCATTGGTCAGCGAGCCCACCGTGCGGGTTCTGCGCCTGCGCGCGCTGCGGCGGCGGCTCCGGCGAGGCCGGCCTCGCGTGCGGGGGGGGCGGAGCTAGGGGAGGCAGTGCGCAGGCGCGTTGCGCGCCGGCGGACGGGGGAGGGATGCTGAGGACCCGGAGGCTCGCGGTTTGTTTGGGCTGTGGGGGGTGCGCGCACAGCCCGGGAAAAGCGGGAAATGGCGGCGCCGAGCGCGGGCTCCCGATCCGCCCTGCAGCCAGAGAAGCTGATGACTGCTGATAGGGGGCGCAGGTGAGTGGGGAGAGTCCGGGGGTCCTTGGTGGGTCCTAGGGGAGGAACGCGGGTTTCTGGCGTGTGGTCCTCGCGCCTCCTCACCTCGGAGCCCTTGGAAGCAGCTGTATCCGCGCTTCCAGCCAAGGAAGCATTAACCGAGGGGAGCGCAGGCGGGCGAATCTCTTCTGGGCCTTGTCCCTCTCGTGCAAAGACTCCCCAGCCTCCATTACTTCCAACCCACGGGGCTCTGAACCAGGGGAGCTCTTTTCAGTCCCGCCAAATCTTGGCTTCTCTTAAAGATTCTTTTTCTTTTTCCTGGCTCCCTTTTTAGGAACTAAGCTGCTCTCTTAAAAACCAGTGAGACCTGCAGACCTCTGCCTGGTGTGCATTTGTTTTAGGTCGAATAGATCATGATCTTTATTGCACTGGGTGTAATGACCAGAGTTTCAAAGCATTCCACAGAGGTGTTGGGATTTGAGTACTTTGAGACAAGGAGGTACCCACGCATCCGAGTGTGCCTCGGTCTCTGCCGTAGGTAAATCTTTTCATGGCAGGCCCAGAAGATTAACTGAGGGCTTTGGAACCAGACCTGCAGAAGGACACAGAATCAGGACTTTTAAGACTCACCTGTGCGTCCTTTTCTCCACTGCCTCCTCCCTTTCCAGATGTGTCTTAAAGTTCTAAGTGATTGTGGTTACTTCTGAAAAGTCCGTGTTTGAAACTGCCCAAGATATGGAATACTGGAAGGAGCAGGTGTGTGGAGAATGGGTGGTGCTTCAGATTAAACCCTAATAAATTAGTTGATTGAAAATTTAAGTACAGAACTTGGAGTTAAGAACTGAGTGTCGATTAGTGAATTGCGTGAATGAGATGGGACGGGGAGAGGCTTTTCGAGAGGGATTGTCAACCTTTAAGGGCAGATCAAAGGTCCTGTGAAGGAAAATGGGGACCTAGTAGGGAGAGAGGGAAACTAGAGAGAATGGTGTCATGGAAACCAAGGGAGGATAAAGTTTCAAGGAGAAAATACTAGTAAAGAGAAAAAAGTTGAGTAAACTGCCCCACCATTCATGTGTATCCTGAGGAAATATCCGCTATCCAGCTGCAATGTTATCTTGCAACTGACCTATTAACACTTATTTTTATCAGAGTTCATGCATGTCGTCATTGCTACTGCTTTGGTGTGTGTCCCAAGGTGATTCTTAAAAAAAATTATGTATTTATTTATTTATGGCCGTGCTGAGCCTTTGTTGCCACACTGGGGCTTTCTCTAGTTGCCTGTCTTCTCATTGTAGTGCTTTCTCTTGTTGAGGAGCACAGGCTCTAGGGTGCGCTGACTTCAGTAGTTGTGACAGGTCATCTCTGTAGTTGTGGTTCTTAGCTCTAAAGCACAGGCTCAGTAGCTGTGGCACACGGGCTTAGTTGCTCTGCTGCATGTGGGATCTGCCTCGACCAGGAATCAAACTGTGTTTCCTGCACTGGCAGGTGCCAAGGCGATTCTTAATGACATTTCTGATTTCTCTATAGATTGTATTGTTGTAGCAGGTTTTTAATGACTGTGTGGGGTAATAGGAGTATTACGGTAGAACAGAAACAAGAAGTTAAAGTGGAGTTTCAAACATCCCTGTCCCAAACCCCCAAATCAATGAAAGTTGGCTACCTGTAACCCGGAGCCCTGGAGAAGGAAACGGCAGCCCACTCCAGTATTCTTGCTTGGGAAATCCCATGGACAGAGGAGCCCAGCAGCTACAGTCCATGGGGTCACAAAAGAGTTGGACACGACTTAATGACTAAGCAGCACAACTCTGGGGGTGTTTTAATGGCTGGTTCCTCTGCCTTTGCATTTCTTGTGCCTCAGAGGCTCTTCCAAAGCTGCTTTTCCCTCCTCCAATCTAGAATTAAGCCATGGACATTCTACAAATGCGTGGTATTTCACTGATTCTGAGATGCATGTCCCGCTCACCCTCTACCCCCACACAAACACATTTTAACATCTTTGAAATCAAGATGCATTTTAAAATAGATTTTTACGTTACAAACTGAAGCTGTTACTGTATTCCTTTCGTACTGGCATCAGATCCTCACTGTGGTTATGTATTTGGAAACTGACTGAGCAGGCTGGCCAGTCAGGGATTTAAATATACTAGGCATATAGATGGCATATATTGGAAATAGGATTCTTTTAGTTCATCAGCAGAAGCTGATCTCTTTCCAAATGCATAGCAAAACGAAGGAGGCCTTGAAATGAAGGCATCCCTCATAAACTAAATTACCAAAATAATTTAGCCTTTACAGACTTTAACCCTATAAGTGACTTCAAGTTACTTTGATTGTTTCTGTCATTGACATTTATCTGCTGTCACTTACTGTCAGACTTTCTACTTAATTCGGTTCTTATAGGACTCTGATTGTTTCTGGTGTCATTTTGTCACAGGAACTAACAGCTCTAAAAAACCATAGCTATAGTTGGTGTAAGTGGGCTTCCCAGGTGGTGCTAGTGGTAAAGAACCTGCCTGCCAATGCAGGAGATGTAAGCAACACAGGTTCGATCCCTGGGTTAGGAAGATGCCCTGGAGGAGGGCATGGCAACCCACTGCAGTATTCTTGCCTGGAGACTCCCATAGACAGAGGAGCCTGGCGGGCTACAGTCCATAGGATCACAAAGAATCGGACTTGACAGAAGCAAACTAGCACAGCACGTAGCACAATACAGGCTTGAGAAGGTTTGTGTGTCTGATTTATTTTATATTAAAGTTGTCCGTTGACTTTTTGTCATTGTATTAAATTACTTATTTCTCACAAAGGATTATTTTAAACTCATGTCACTGTCAGCAACTTAGATAAGTAATGTGAAATGTTTTCTGAAGTACTCCTTAATTAAAATTGGTCTGTCAGAGGAGTATTCCTTATTGTGAATATGTGTACTTGTGTATGTGTTATTTTTGTCATGAAAGATGCTTATTCTGGAGAAGGCAATGGCACCCCACTCCAGTACTCTTGCCTGGAAAATCCCATGGATGGAGGAGCCTGGTAGGCCACAGTCCATGGGGTCGCTAAGAGTCGGACATGACTGAGCGACTTCACTTTCCCTTTTCCCTTTCATGCACTGGAGAAGGAAATGGCAACCCACTCCAGTATTCTTGCCTGGAGAATCCCAGGGACGGCGGAGCCCAGTGGGCTGCCGTCTATGGGGTCGCACAGAGTCGGACACGACTGAAGCGACTTAGCAGCAGCAGATACTTATTCTAGTCAGAACACAGAGGATGAGCTCAGCTAAACATCCTCCGTAAAGGGTTGTGTAGCATTTGCTTATAATCAGTGTGTTACTGCCTAATACCAATACTTCTGTGATTTTAAGCAGATTCTTAGTTATCGGAAGTCTTAGTTATGGGAAGTCCTGTTCTTTATGTTTTTCCTACCGACGCTTCTTGCACCCGACTCCTCTGTGCCAGATCTTGTATTGACGGCTTTTGTGTCTGCCTTTTATCTGCAGGATGTTGCGAGTGTGTGGCATGCATCCTGACCATCAGGAAGCTCTCAAAAAGAACCGAGTGGTGCTGGCCAAAGAGCTGCTGCTGAGCGAACTGTTAGAACACCTCCTGGAGAGGGACATTATCACCTTGGAAATGAGAGAGCACATTCAGGTATCTGGAGGCAAAAAAGGAAAGCCAAGGAAATATATTGGTGGTCAGAGTAAGAACAGAGCGCGATACGGTGGGGGAAAGATGTCATGCTTCACTAAGGCAGTAAAAATGCATTTCTGCCCTCAAGCATTTGACAGAAAAGATAGAATCATTGAGTAACAGGAAGGAGTTCACACATCCATTTCTCTCTGTGAAAAGGAGTTCTTGAGACGGATGATGATGTTAGTGGGAAGCTCGTCTGGAGAAATAAGATTACAGCTGGGTGAGTAAAGGTGACATGTCTTATTCTTATAGGCCAAGACGGGCAGTTTCGGCCAGAACGTGGAACTCCTCAACTTGCTGCCCAAGAGAGGCCCCCAGGCCTTTGATGCCTTCTGCGCGGCCCTGAGGGAGACCAAGCAGAGTCACCTGGAGGAGCTGCTGCTCAGAACCCTGGCCGGTCTTCAGCCTGTCGTCCCGCCGGTATGGAGCCCTAGGCTGTGTGTGTTGAGAAGGGCTAGTTTGGTGGGAAAGGCATCTCTGAGACAGCGGGGATGGGTTGGGGTAGAGGGACTAGGGTTCTGTATTACTTGATCTGGACCAGCTCCCCTGAGCCTGGCTTGGTGGGTCCTGCTTTCTTACAGCTGAGCTGCGACTACGACCTGAGTCTTCCTTTCCCGGTGTGTGAGTCCTGTGCCCCCCACAAGCGGCTCCGCCTGTCTCCAGGTAAGAATTGATGATGTAAAATAGCGCCCCACCCCGTCCCCCCTTGCAGATTGACTTTCGTTTTCTTGACTGGTATCTGACTTTGCCTAGGGTGATACTATTTTTCTTCATAATTGGCACAGTTTCCTCGGTGCATTTGTTAGAGACCAGCAGGACAGTTTAGGTGGGGTGTAGGTTGGACCTGTTTTCCTTCCATCACAGATGATTATTTTAATGGTGATTGGCCCTTGGAGCAACTGGTGCAGATAGGGGATTCCTGCACGTGCTTGGTCTGTCTCTTTATAAAGCTGAGTCACTTCACAGTGAGGAAAGACTACACTGTGGGCCTCTAGCCTGCCGACTGATTAGCCTAGTGATTAGAAAAAGACTTCTATCAGATACCCTATTCAGTCTTTCAGTGGGTTGAGCACCTACTACTATAGGCTAAGTGCAGAGGATCCCGTGATGAACAAAAGCAAACAGGGTCTCTGTCTCCATAGTGCTTACAGACACGGGGAGTGAGCAAGACCAAAGGGTACTTGAAGTTATATGAAAATTCTAAGATTGCCGGGTAGACGCTAAGCTAGTTTTTCTGCTCTGTGTGCCGCAGATGCGGTGGAACACTCCCTAGACCACGGAGATGGTCCTCCCTGCCTTCAGGTGAAGCCCTGCACGCCTGAGTTTTATCAAACACACCACCAGCTGGTGAGTCTTGGAAAATGGCAAGAGAGAAGGCACTGGGAAGTGAGATACCCTTCCTGGGCGTCTGAATGTAGCTAGCGTGTGTATATCATTTCCTTCTCACCTTGTTAGTCCCAAAAGCGTTGCCCATTGACTGTCTTCTGTCGGCATTTCTGTACTTTGACCTGGTGGGGCTACGAAGAAGAATGTGACGTCTTAGTTTTCTTGAAATGTCTCATTTCAGCGGGGGAGGCATAGTTTCTGTCCTCACGAAGCTGACGGTCTCATCGGGTGTCCCTCCCCAGGCCTACAGGTTGCAGTCTCGGCCCCGTGGCCTGGCACTGGTGCTGAGCAACGTGCACTTCACTGGAGAGAAAGACCTGGAATTCCGCTCGGGAGGGGATGTGGACCACAGCACTCTCGTCACCCTCTTCAAGCTCTTGGGCTACAAAGTTCACGTTCTTCTTGACCAGACCGCACAGGTAGGTACCTGAGGCAGGGCATGCTGACGTGTGCATCAGAGAACGGTGACACGGGGGCCAGACATGTCCGTGCTCCTATGCCAGGTGGGGCTGGGCTTTACTAGACTTATTCTCTCTGCCTGCTTTTTACTTATTGGATTCTGTCTCCCACCTTGCAATCTAGTTTTTAAAAAAGAAAAGAGGGACTTCCCTGGGGCTCAGTGGTAAAGAGTCCGCCTGCCAATGCAGGAGACGTGAGTTCGATCCCTCATCTGGGAAGATCCCACATGTCTCAGAGCAGCTAAGCCCACACAACTTCAGAGCCTGCGAGCCACGACCACTGAGCCCGAGGGCCCTGGAGCCTGTGCTTCCCGACGAGAGAGTAGCCCCCTGCTCTCCTAAATTAGAGAAATGCCCTCCCAGGAAGACCCAGCGCAGCCAAAAGAAATACATAAATTTTTAAAAAAAGAGATCTGGGCCCAGCCAGCTGCTGCAGGGTTGACCTCTCAGGGTGGCTGTGCTCCCTGAGTAAGAATGGTGCAGGGTCGGGTTCTCCCAGCTAAGCAACTTGTTTCCCAAGCACTCAGGAGGTGAGGAGATGCTGATACGCACCCAGCCAACCAAGAAAAGGTACATAAAAGTCAAGACTACACAGGACAGTGACTTCTTGATTGATATTGCTGCTTAGGGTTCCAGCTATTGTTCTCACAATGACGTTGGCAGATAAAAGTTTGCTAGAATTGTGCTTGTAAAATACTGTTTTGTTGCTGTTTCATGAAATAACATGACCTGTTGTTACAAGTTGTGTGACCACAAGACAGATCTTCGGGTAGATAACTTCTGAACTAGATTCCTGCAGGTCATCAGCATTTTTCTGATCAGTTAATCTCCGTTAGCCTCAATTATTGGCTGTACCACTGACTTTTTTACCTTTAGGGAGTTCTGTTTTGAAACCGAAAATAGTCCATTGGTAAATCGATACTAATTCTTTCATTTGATTCCAGGAAAACAGTACTCCTAAACTTACCTTTGGGAATGTCTATGGTAAAATTAAGGTTTCTAGGAGATTCTCTTTGATCTATTGAGGTAGGGTGGTCCCTGTCTGTCTTCAGCATTGTCTGTGGATTTCATTTTTGTTTCTCAGATGTCTTATTTCTATGAGATAGATTACATATTTGCTAAACTTTGGGTAAGGCCAGTTTCAACCTAAATGTTGTCCTTTACATGGTGTTGCCAGCTTCTCAGTGACAGCAGCTCCTACAAAGGAGTAAACTCACCCTTGCTTCAAAGCCATGGCTAGAACAGGTTCTTTGATCATCAGGTACTTTCTTGAGAGTCTGCTGGGCTTCGAGTAAGCGTGGGACAACAGTAATTCTTACAGAGGGAGTCCTATTAGAAGGTCATTTAACAAAATGAATGCTATTTAAGTTTCTTTAGAGGTTTTGGTCTAATCGTTCCTTTTACTAGGAATTTATTCTTTGTTTTCCAAATTTTATGCAGTTGATAAAGGATTTTTTGTGCTTGATAGTTAAAAGATACATCCCTAATCACCAAGTCAGCTGTGGGCTCCTGCTTCTTGGTGACGTTCAGTAGCTGTACATTTATTCTTTGTTTTCCAAATTTTATGCAGTTGATAAAGGATTTTTTGTGCCTGATAGTTAAAAGATACATCCCTAATCACCAAGTCAGCTGTGGGCTCCTGCTTCTTGGTGACGTTCAGTAGCTGTGATGGGCCTATGAGCCCACTTCACAGATTTCATTCCCTGATGCAGATTCAAGGACCTGTTGGATTCTCATTCTCTGATTACATTGTTCCATAACTTGAATTGCAGCAGAGTTCAGTTTTGAGCCCATTATAATGGGGAACTATGTGAGCTGCTAGAGCTTCCCTGAAAGTTCAATGGAGGGTGTGAGACTTCAGCTGTCCTTGGAGAGTGGAAGCGGCTGAGGAGAGAGGAGAGGTGAAGGGGTCTTATACAGGGGGGCACAGCATACAGATTAGAGCTGTGTGTGATGTTTGGGACCCTGTGGTGACCCAAGTGCCTGGGGCCCAGGAGTACCAACGACAGATTGGAGATCGAGGGACCAGAACGCCCAGGGCCTTGAATGTCTTCCCAAAGGAATTAGACTTCCTTGTGTTGACACTCCAACATCATTAGTAGTTTTTGAATAGAAAGGTGATGCATTCACAGTGATGATTCAGGAAGATTAATCTGATACCATTGTAAAGAAGGAAGTAGCTTCCCTGGCAATCCAGTGGTTAAGACTCATGCTTCCAACGCACGGGGTTGAGGTTTGATACCTGGCTGGGGAACTGAGACCGCACATGCTGTGGGGTATGGCCAGAAATAAAAAGAAGAGTAAAGTAGAGACCAGTGGCAGGGAATGCAGTTTGGAGTTAACATATTAACTCCAGGCGTTCCGAACAGAATAGCGGACCAAAAGGAAAAGAATACATGTGAAGAATGGTATAATGGCATGATTATACTGTCAGTGTTTTATAACTGAGTAACTACATATGGAAGAAGAAGGAAAACGTAAGGAATTGAGAGCCTCAGAGGAAGTCAGAACCAAAGATGTGAATTTGGGAACTACTTGTATAGGGAAAAAGACTTTTTAAGTAATGAGAGCCTATGATCTTCAAGAAAGAGAAAAAGGGCTAGGACTGAACCTTGAGGGTATCACACACACACACACACCCCATATCTGGTCCTCAGCAGCTCTGGAGGTGCAGAACAGGAGGACAAGGCAGGGTCAGTTTCTGACAGTGGCCAGGCAAACTTGCAGGCACAGTTGAAACCAGATGACGGCAGTGGGTGTGACCATTTGGTGCAGTGGGCATTTGCACAGGAATACTTTCTTCCCGATCGAATGTCCTCAGCAGGCCAGAGACAGAACCAAGAAAATTTAGATCCTCTTTTTCTCCACCTATTATTCCTTTTTTGCTGTAGAGATAATTTCGCTTAAACATCTGAGATGGTGTAGTCTTGAAGAATCGTCTTCTGCTGATGGAGCTGGCGAGCACGCTGGTGTCCTCCCTGCCCATGGAGGTGTTCGGCGCTTCTGTTCTTCATCAGAGTCTGTTCTCGTTGCTTCCATCTCATGAGGTTACTAGGTCTAGAATTACAGTTTATTGTATGTTAGGCAATGAGATACCCTTTAAAGTGGCAGATTTCTTTTCACCAGGTATTGGTTTATAGCTTGCATTTGGTCACAGATGGTTTTGAGAGTATAGCGATGAGCTATGGGTCATCTCTGGAAAATGCAGCTGCCCATAGGATTTTGTGTGTAGTTTCAGGGAGTTCACAGGTTATTCCCTTCTTCTGTGTCCCCCAGCCAAAAACACATACAAGTGTGAAGAGCCCTGCTATTTATAGAAGCACTGTAATTTTATCAAAAATAGATCTCGAGATCCTATTTTAAGCTATGCTACTTTCAGAAAAATTCCCCCAAATGACTAACCCCCATTTACTCGGTGGTTTAGTCTTATTAAATTTAATTACTAAGCCTGTCTATTCTTACTTTGGATTTTGTTGTCTTCTGTTTACTGATGTAATAACCTCAGTTAAGTTTGAAATGCTCCTGAGTGCCAAACTTACACTTTTATTCCCTTGGAGCAAAATTGACTTCCACTGTTACATGTTAAATTCTGTTATAGTCAACTCCAGAGGAGCAGTCATAACTTATATGTATTCTCTGGAGATTATATATTATTGAGTGGATTTTCGATATCTTTTATTACCTTAAGATCTCCAGAATTATGGTTGGGTTCTGTTTGCTCAGAAAGTATACATGCCCTTTCAACACAGCCAGTTTCTCCATTTCCAGTGAAACTGCAGACTTGCAAGTCTTTTATGAAACCTCAGTTATATGCAAACAGAAATGTTCCGAACAGCAGATAAGTTCTCACATGTTAGCACATCAGACTCACATGGAGGGCTTGTGGAGGCTCAGCTTGCCGGGGGCAAGACTGCGTTTCCTACAGATTGCCGGGTGAGGCTGATGCTCCTCTTTGAGGGGCCACCCTTGGAGAGCCACTGCAGTCTGTTAATACAAGTGGCGGCTGTGTGTGGAGCTGTTAGATACATGTGTACTGAAACTGCTCTGCTGTATAGCATATTCTTCATTATATTTTGGTCAAATTCATAGCAGAATGAACTCATTTTCTCCCTGCTCATCTCAGATACAATCTAGACATTTTGAGTTGTAGAGGGAGATGTAATTTTAACAATTTGTATCACGTTGGTTTCATTATGCTATTGGATGTATTATAACTTTCCATTGGATGGAGCAAATGCTTAAGGTAGAGTGTTACTCATATATGGCAGCCTAGCACAAGATCAAAAAGATTCTTAAGCTGGACTACAACGTTTCTTTGGAAAAATAATATTGCTACCCTTCATTAGACAGGCACAGTATGAAGGCAGATCTTTGCAGTATGTGCCAGGCATAGTGATAAGCCCTTTCTATGCAATATCTTGGGGCTTCCCTGGTGGCTCAGTGGTAAAGAACTCACCTGCCAATGCAGGAGATGTGGGTTCGATCCCTAGGTTGGGAAGATCACCTAGAGAAGGAAATGACAACCCATCGTAGTATTCTTGCCTGAGAAATCCCATGGACAGAGGAGCCTGGCGGGTTACGGTCCTTGGGATCACAAAAGAGTCGGACATGACTTAGCCACTAAACAACAGCAAAGTGCAGTATCTCATTTAATCTTTAGAAACTTGGAGAAATGTACGCTTAATTGTCTTCTTATAAAGTGGATATTAGAGCCTGTTCTAATTTATGAACCCGGGGGTTAAACCTAGGTCTCTCTGATCCACTAGCTCATATAGGTAGTCATGACCCTGTCCAGAATCCTCTGTAGAGTGTATTCTTCTGTGAGCAAAAGCATTCTGTACAGACATCATCACTGTCTCTGGGAACTTCAGTTCTGAGACAGAAAACAGCATAGAAGTACTGCTGTTCTCTGCTGTCATGATCCTCTGAGCCCGTGATCACAGAGCAGTTCTTACAGCTGTTACTTTGTTGTAAGCGCGTTACTTACTCATTCACAGTTTACCTGGCGGTCCCCTTTGTTCCATTAACATACAGGGGCCCATGTGCTGAAGAAAGAGCTGGTTGATGCCTGGAGAGTGGGTAAAGTTAACTAGGGTCTACATGATTAACTTCATTAATAACTTGGCTTCACTCCAGGAGTTCTTCACATATCTCAGTGAGTCTGTGAATCATTATATTCAGTATTTTGTCTAAGTAAGTAAGTGTTAGTTGCTCAGTCGTGCCCGATTCTTTGCGACCCCATGGACTGTAGCCCACAAGGCTCGTGTGTCCATGAGATTTTCCAGGAATGGATACTGGAATGGGTTGCCATTTCCTTCTCCAGCAGATCTTCCCGACCCCGGGATTGAACCCAGGTCTCCTGCACTGCAGGCAGATTCTTTACCAACTGAGTTCAAGGCATGTAGTTTTCTCTTGCTTACTTAGCTTCTGACTTAGTAGAGGACACATTTGATTTTCTAATAGCTTAGGGCTTCAGACACCAAAAGGAAGCTTGCATCGGTGCTGACTCTAGTGAGCAACCGTGAAAGGCATGTTGCTCCTAGGAAATGTAAGAGAAACTGCAGCATTTTGCCCTAGGCATCTTTCTGAAAGGCATCTTTCTCCTAGGAAATGCAAGAGAAGCTGCAGAATTTTGCCCAGCTCCCGGCTCACCGAGTCACTGACTCCTGCATAGTGGCGCTCCTCTCCCACGGCGTGGAGGGTGGCGTCTACGGCGTGGACGGCAAACTGCTCCAGGTGCGTGCCGGTCTGTGGCCGCGGCTGCTGAGCCTGGGCCACGCCACCTCCCGCTGCCCGTCTCTCCAGGGATGGCCGCTGTTTATGTGTACCGGACTCGGGGCTCCCACTGACCACCAACCCCCCCTTCTCCGTTATTTCTCTCCGGCAGCTACAAGAGGTTTTTCGGCTCTTTGACAATGCCAACTGCCCGAGCCTACAGAACAAACCGAAAATGTTCTTCATCCAGGCCTGCCGTGGAGGTGAGTGCCCCGGCGGACCGGCACCTGGGTGTGGCTCCCGGGCAGCCTCCCACCAGCTCTCACTTTCCTGTTTGCTCCTCTCAGGTGCTAGCGGATCCCTTGGGCACCTCCTTCTGTTCACTGCTGCCACCGCCTCTCTTGCTCTGTAAGTGTCTCCCGACGCATGGGGTGTGCTGGGACCCGGGCCGCCCCTGGCTCTCAGCTGGTCAGCTCTCTGTGCGCCGCCACGTCCGCCCCCAGGACGCTCTTGGCCAGTGTCTTCACCTTCTTTGCTGAGAACGCTTCCTTTTTTCCTGTGCTTATTAACCCTGGTGCGCTTTTCTTATCCCTCTTTCCGGTTCAGGGTCTGCCAGCTGCCTCTGCTTCCTCACCCTCTCACTTGATCCTCTTCCTCTGTTTCTTCCTCCACCTCTCCTCACCCTTTGCGCTTTCTCCTCCTCCTCCTCTTCTCACCCACACCCCATTCTCGCCGCCTCCTCTCCGGGTCCCTCCTGTGTCGTGCAGGAGAGCAGCGTGGAGGCCCCATGGCAGCCTTTGGCTCCTGCTCTTCCACCAGCTACTCCCATCCCTCTTGCATGCACTCTCCTTCACCCCTTGAAAAGCCGAGACTCCTTGATTACACTCAGAAGACATGCGGGCGTGCTTCTCATCTCAGGAAAAGAGTTAATGATTGAAAGCTCTAAACGTGGAGTCAAATTCTGCCTCTGCTACTGACTAGTCATGTGAAGTTATAGAGAAGTTACTCCATGTCCCTTCACCTTAGTTTCCTCGATATACAATGTAGGTAATCACATGTCGTAAGGTCATGTTGTTGTGATGGTTAAGTGAAGTGGTTCATATGAAAGTGGTTCGTATTAGCTCAGTACCTGGCTCATAGTAAATCCACAGAATACCAGCTCTGACTGTTAAAACATGGTCTGTGCCCTTAAGGGACTTAAAGTTTGATTTAAAGGTCCCTTTGTCCAAAGATTCAAATAATATATTTTTTACATGGGTATAGCAGAGAATCCTGGAGAAGGAAATGGCAACCCACTCCAGTGTTCTTGCCTGGAGAATCCCATGGACAGAGGAGCCTGGCGGGCATATAGTCCATGGGGTCGCAAAGAGTCGGACACGACTGAGCAACTATCACATAGCAGAGAGTGGGGCTTCCCTGGTAGCTCAGTGGTAAAGAATCCACCTGCAGTGCAGGAGCCACAGGAGACGCAAGTTCGATCCCTGGGTGGGGAAGATCCCCTGGAGGAGGGCATAGCAGCCCACTCCAGTATTCTTGCCTGGAGAATCCTGTGGACAGAGGAGCCTGGTGGGTACAGACCATAGGATTACAAAGAGATGGACACAACTGAAGTGACTTAGCAAGCATGCATAGCGGAGAACAGCAGTGGACTAGCAGATAGAACCTTTCAGGGAAAGAGGAGGAGTGCAGTGTGACAGGCACACCAAGATTAACAGGAACCCCCTTCCCCTGCCCCAAAGTGGGCTGAGCCAGAAGTATGCCTGGTTCTCCATCTGTGTCAGTCACATGTAGTGAGATGTGGCTGACCACATGCAACAGATCCTAGTGATCATAAACCTGTAGTCACAGCTGAGATTTTGGGCCTTGACAGATAATAGTACAGAGCTATTGGGAGCGCAAGTAAGAAACAATTGGATTGTTTTTTTTTTTCCCCAGGATGGTTACAGGGAGCAGTGCTGAGAAAAGAGTATGTGTGAGCAGGAACTTCCTTTTTTTATGTCTCTGGTGTATCCCCAGGCTCAGGGCACTGCCTGATACATAGTAGCACACCATAAATATTGACTGAGCAGATGGAAATTCAGTTCAGTTTAGTCGCCCAGTCATATCTGGCTCTTTGCAACCCCATGGAATGCAGCACGCCAGGCCTCCCTGTCCATCACCAATTCCCAGAGTTTACTCAAACTCATGTCCATTGAGTTGGTGATGTCATCCAACCATCTCATCCTCTCCCTCCTGCCTTCAGTCCCTCCCCTTCTCCTCCCGCCTTCAATCTTTCCCAGCATCAGGGTCTTTTCAAATGAGTCAGTTCTTCGCATCAGGTGGTCAAAGTATTGGAGTTTCAACTTTAGCATCAGTCCTTCCAATGAATATTCAGGACTGGTCTCCTTTAGGATGGACTGGTTGGATCTCTTTGCAGGCCAAGGGACTCTCAAGAGTCTTCCCCTACACCACAGTTCAAAAGCATCAATTCTTCGGCGATCAGCTTTCTTTATAGTCCAACTCTCACATCCATACATGACTACTGGAAAATACATAGCCTTGACTAGATGGACCTTTGTTGGCAAAGTAATGTCTCTGGTTTTAATATGCTGTCTAGGATGGAAATTAGTCTGCCTAAAAAGAGAAAACAGATACAGGGATATTGTGAGAAAAGAACCATTTGTTGATCAATAGATCTGAGACGCAGGGGAGGAGTCCCCTTTCTCTTGAGGGACACATGCAGCTTGGTCTGTTTCCTGTAGGAGGCATCACTGGCAAAGTGAAGTAAACATGTTCATGATCATTTTCTCCTGTATTCAGAGATGATATACAAATACCAGACCTGGAGAGGGAAAGATAGCGCTCTCCTGGGCTAAGCTGAATCTGTTCCCTAAAACCAAATCCTTCAAAGGATGACCAGTAAGCCAACTGTCCTTTAAAAGTCTGAGCTCACCTGTCTTCTTGTGTACTTAGTTAACATAACCGATGCCTCTAAAAAGGACTTCGCCCTGGTTGACTGGCTCCTAAACTGGAGTGTAAGCTCCATGAGGATGGGGACTTTCTCTTCACTGTATCCGTAGGGCTTAAAACAGAAACAGCACCTGGCACGTGGCAGTTGCACAGTAAATTTTTGTCGGATCAATGAATCTTGGTCATTTTCTGCACAGACCTTCAAGCTCCGCTCCCCTTTAAGGCTCTCTTGGGTGTTACATAGAGCAGGAGATGTAAAGAAAAAATAAGCTTACATACTCTGTTACCTTTGGCTTGACAAGCTGTGTGTCCTGTCTCTTTCCTACCACTCCCAAACAGCAGCGTCAGAGAAAACATGTCTAGGGGTAGGTAAGGCCCGGGTCAGAAAGTTGGGCATGTGCTCAGGGGATGTTGAGGATTTACTGCTAATAATTGAATAATAGTGTTCTTTTTACCTTGTTTAAGAGAGAACAGTCGATTATCCCAATTTTAGGTTTCTGTTAAATTTTGTGTGCCAGCTGTAATTTAGCTTATGAAATTAATAAATAATAAGTGACTTAAAAATATCAAAAATACCCTGGAAACCATTGATCATGCTTGGTTTTATAATTTGTTTATCAAAAACAAAATGAGGTTGTGTTTTTCAAACAGCATACTTGTAGTAATTATATTCTTGGTTTATTAACTTGTTTTTTCTTTTTTATGTAGTAAAACTGTCTCATTATTTTATCGTATATTGCAATAAGCAGCACTTTGACTTCCAGGTATACTGATAATTGGACAAGTGAATCGTGGACGCAGATGGCTTTTCTTTCTGTTTACAAGGAGTATTTGATTGAGCGCTTTCCCTGTCTTACACAGAGTGGACAAAGCTCAGACCACATATACGTGCTTGTGTGGGGGCACCCTCTGTGTGATCATTGCATAGCTGGCAGAGGAGTGGGAGTAATGGTGTTTGTTTTGTTTGTTTTTTAGTTCATCAGCCATAGGTTGGAGACAACAGCTGGAAATGGCTCTTCCCCCATCCCGGTTGCAGGGAACTTGGGCTTGCCTGTGACAGGCCCAAGAGAGGTGGGAGGAAATAACATCTTTGTCCACTCTTGTCTGCCTTTGTACAGATGAAACAGATCGGGGGGTCGACCAGCAAGACGGGAAGAACCATGACCAATCCCCCGAGTGTGAGGAGAGTGACGCCAGCAGAGAGGAGCTGCTGAAGACGCGGCTGCCTACCCGCTCAGACATGATTTGTGGCTACGCCTGCCTCAGAGGTATTGTGTGTCCCTAGGAGTGATCCGTCTTAGACTCAGGCTCTGTCACGCAGGGCTCTGACCAGGGACGGTGCGGGGGAGGTCCGTCCGCTGGGGAGGGTGCCCGTGGCCTCCGGTCGGTGCCCACTGCTGCTCTGGTTGCAGGGACCGCTGCCATGCGCAACACCAAGCGGGGCTCCTGGTACGTGGAGGCCCTCACCCAGGTGTTCTCCGAGAGGGCCTGTGACATGCACGTGGCCGACATGCTGGTGAAGGTAGGTGGGCTCCACCCGGCCCTGCAGTGTTCCACCCAGCTTCTCCCTCGCGCTGGTCTTCACGGTCTTCCCCACCCTTCCTCTTGTGCCGGGATCCTGAAAACACCCGATTCTCAGACCCCGGATGCTGGGTTTCTGCCTCGGCAGGTGAACGCGCTCATCAAGGAAAGAGAAGGCTACGCCCCGGGCACAGAGTTCCACCGCTGCAAGGAGATGTCCGAGTACTGTAGCACCCTGTGCCGCCACCTCTATCTCTTCCCAGGCCACCCCCCCACGTGATGCCAGCACCCCCCCAGCCATCCCACCCCGTCACCGGGCCACGTGGAGGCTGCTGGGCCTCAGGAGGCGAGGCAGAGCCTTTCTCTCCAGGATGTGTGGCTTCTGTGCCTCCCCTCAGGGATTGGGACTCCCCCAGGCTCCTTTCACACGCCCACCGTCTCTGCCAGTGACCTCGGATCGCCAGCCCCTCCCGTGTGCAGCTCTCCCGTAGAGCCGGCTCTGGCTGGCCTCCGTTGAGGGACCTGGCGATTGACACTGTGCACGCGGTATCTTGACGGGGAGAGGGCGTGTGGGTTTCCCCGATGTTTGTGTTCCGCTCCTGCCCCCAGCGCTCTTGGAGGAAGTGCCCTGGTAATTGCTTTTGTTCCATGAGCTGAGATGTCTCAGAGGTCACACCTCCCATCTCTCCTTTCATGTCCCAGCCTCATTTGTCCCAAAGTGGGGGTTTGGAAGGTGTTCCAGTTCAACACAGTTTTCGTTTGGCCAAGCACCCTCTGCTACTGTGGGTGGGCCCAGACCTGTGGGTTTGTCCCCTTCAGTTTTCCAGAATGTCTCCCCCGGGGGAAGGTCCATCTTCTCAACTCCGCTCTTGGCTCCTTGGGGCTCCGGGAATTCAGCCTTCCAGCAGAGGTCGGGATTTGGATGCCTTGTGTCTGTTAACTTGTTGATCTTTGCCCACGGAAGCTTCCAAGACCTTTTCATGGGTTGTTGGTGCCCTGAGCTTTGTACCTGAAGTGAGCCTTGCAGGGAGTGTCGGCAGAGGAGATAAGGGTGCTATGCTTGCTCTTGCTTGGCAGTCTGCCACTTTATCCTTGTTTTTCTTCCCGTGAAGTGTCCCTCCTAGAAAAGCTTCCTGGCTGTTATCTCTCAGCTTCCTGTTTCTCCCCTCTTTACCTTTGCCTCATTCTGTTTACTGCAGCCACCAGATCATCTAAAATACAGCTTAATTGGATCATTTGGCTGCTCGAGGATGTGATATAGTACCTTGTTCCGGCTTTCTGCTTCCGTATTAAATCCTCTCTGGATTTTATGTCTCCTATTTCCCCTTCCCATTGTGACTGTCCATTTCAGGGAGGTCAGTGCTCTATATGTTATTTATTTACCCTAGAAGCCACCTTTATAAGCACTTATATGAAGCCTTCTATTCTTAAAGGCCTTCTTTTTTGCCATATGACAATCTAATCTAGATTTTGATTTTGATTTTGATTTTTAAGTATAAATCTGATCCTCTTACTCCCTGCTTGGAACCCTTTGGTTTCCTGTCACACCTCTAGTCAGATCCAGACTCCTTTTGGCCTTCAGGGCCTCATGAGTGCTGATTTCCCTGTAAGCAACAGCTCAGTGGTGTCCTGGGTTTCTGAAACGTTCTGAGGTCTTTCCTGGCCTAGACTGTCAGACACTCTTCCTGGGTCCGCTGAGCCCCACCCTTCGCCACTCTTGGCCCTGGTGGATTCTTTATCCTTCAAGTCAGAGCTCAAATGCCGACCTTTCGTGGAGGGCTTTCCAAGCCATTCTGTCTCTTAAAAATCGAGTGTCGTTTTTAACTTTATTTCTGTGTTCTGTTTAATTCCCTCGTTGCACTTATCACACTGTATAATCACTCATTATATACGTGCGTGCTTCACGTGTTCATTTGCATCTCCCCTTTAAGCTCCATGAGGGCGGAAACCTTGTCTCTCGTTCACTAATACGCACCCAGCGCCTGGCACGTCATAGGTCTTCAATAAATGTTTGCTGAAGAAAGGAAGCAACCCTAGCTAGAATCCAACTCTTTGACGAAATTTCCCTTTTGGCAAAATACCCAGTTTAGTGTTTGTATCCTCCCGTGTGTTTTGTTTCATCCACTGGTATTCGCTCCCCAGGACGGAAGTCACATGCAGGGCGACTTCCTCTGCGTCTCCCGTGGCGCCGGGCACAGTGCCCAGCCTCTGGTAGTTCAGGTGCTCAGTAAACCCTCGTTCTGTGAGCTGGGGGCTCGGAGACTTGTTGCCAAGTCCTGCCCTTGGCTCAGTGTCATCTGGAAGTACTTAGGTGATAGAACCTTTCCAGTTCCCACTGCCAGGATTTTGTATTGCCATCTGGTGCCAAATAAATGCTCATATTTATTACCGGTGTGTGCCTGATGTCTGTAAATAAATCCATGTTGGGAAGCCCACGTATTTCCTCGGCTTCTTAACAGCGTTCCCCACTGCCTCACAGGGCACACCCAGAGCAGGACCGTCTTGTTTGGCTGCAAGATCTTTCTAATACCACGAGGTCCACATTTCAGACAGGCCCACCTCCACTGTCATGGCCACAGGCAACTGCCCCAGATACAGCTACCAGCGCTGGGATTCCTCATGGTCACAAGAGGTGGAAGAGTCAAGCAGTGTTGGTCCTAGATTATTTAAATCACAAGATGGAGGCTGGAGAAACAGATTGAGTTGGAATGGGAGGAGATGCCAAGGATCGTAGAATTCCCTATCTCGCATGGTCCAATTTGGATTTAAGTTTTGCCAGACTGGGTGTAGATGGTAAGAGAATTCTCAGGCAGTGGACTGTGTAACCTGGGGAATTCTTGGGTGCAATATGTCTACACCTGGAGAGGCAGGTGTACACATGCAGGTGGGCTACAGAGGGTTAGAGATGGGAAGTTCTGTGGGAGCTTTGTGGTAGGAAAGCTGATGAGGACCCTGGGGGAGGGAAGCTTGTCTGTGAACCTGGAGGAGGAGGAGCAAAGGGATGAAGTTGAGCTGAAGCATCACCGGGTGGAAGGAGAGGAACTGGCTGAAGAACACTGAGGGCAGACAAGGCCTTAGGAGCAGGCTGGCCCTGGGGACCTCTAGAGGGAAGGGCCCTGGAGTGGTGAGTGGGAGGACGCCTGTGGGAGCTGGGTGTGTCCAGGGCTTACAGAGCAGCATCTGCTGAGCTGGACTCCCTGTCCTCCCCGCCCCGCCCTTGGATAAGGGCGTCAGGTTGAATTTCACAGCTCCATGTCCTCTGCCAGGGGATTCTCTTCTAAAATTAAACCCCCTCCCAGAGCTGGGGGCGGTTCTTTGCTGCCCTCCCCCCATCCCGTCTCCCGTGAGAGAATAACAGGAAGAAACGGAGCAAGTGGGATACTCCGGCAGAAGGGGAAAGTGGTCTGAGGCGAGGATGTTAACAGCTCCAGCCGCCCGAGCACTCTGCGTCTCCCAGGCCCTGTGCCTGCAGCTTTACGCCGTCCTCCCACAAGCCAGGAGGGCGTCAGCGCCCCAGTTCTTTTCCAGAAGAGGGAAACGAGGCTCAGAAACTGCAATTTATACAGAAAAAGATGGAGCTTTAAGGACACAGACTTCAGAATTAACAAGATTTTGAATACTGGCTTGTCCTTAAGGGTTTAGGTACCTTGGCTAAGGTACCTAACCTCGCCCTTATTTAAACACGGGTAAATCGTTGCTGCCTTAAAAGGAGGAAGGATGCTACCCTGTGAGGATGAAGCAGGAGGATGCGCGGTGGATCACTTGGGGTTAACGCGTTACAGATGCTGTTAGCATCTCTGAGCATGAACTTCAGTTTAAGGACACAAGTTAACATCCGGCACTCACTTGGGGGCAGACACTGACTCTTACATCCATTCTTTTCTCCATAACCCTCAAGTTACTGCCTTTCTAAGGAAACGGAGGCCAGGATGGGTAACAATCTGTCAGCTTGAGTTCAACAATTCTGCTTCTGTGACTTTCTTTCTTAGCAAAAAAATTTTTTTTTTCCTCTCTCCTTACTTTTTAGGGCTATAGATTTTCCCCACTGAGTTGTGAGAAGGAGCCTGAGACCAAAGAAAAACTATTCCATCTTAGCCCTTGTTGGGCAGAGAACAGGGGAAAAAGTGTACCGTGTTCCAAAATCCAGAAGAGGGAGAAAGAGCCCTGTCCAGTGTTAGGAAGATGCAATATGCAGGGGAGGGAAGCGACCAGGCCTTTTTGAAAGATCTGGAAGGCAAGGTTCAGTAAGCATAGAGGAGAAATGACTGCCAGTGAGGACAACTACAAAGAGGTGTGTTCAGAGGAAGTTGCAGTTGCCTGGGGGAAATTTCAGAAAGTTGGTGGTCATAGGTCCCATGCTAGGACCATGCTTGATGCGGAGCGGGCAAGTCATGACTAAAAGCCCCTTGAAAATAATATCATGGTGTATTGTCCTAACAGTTGGAGAACCTAGACTTCAAGAGGTGGGAATCCGAAAACAAGGGTGTCACTCAAGGAGAAAGTTCCTGCTTAAATTGATACAAGGATCCCAAGGAGCGGGCTCATTCACAACCTTCTATACCCCAACACACTCCCACACACCTGTGTCCCAGACAGTCATTTCAGGAACCTTCCTTCAAATAGCAATTCCATAAGCCTATAGGTTTTAAGCTTGGACCTCAAGAAAATCTATTAAAACCCTCAAAGAATACATATCTTATTCAGTATACATATCATAGATAAATGCATGGTTGTGAATATATTTCCAAGTTTAGGAGCTTTTCAAAGGACACCCCAGAAACCCATCACCGGCCTTCCAAATGAAAGTATTGAGCCCATGGGGTGTTGGGGTGGGATGGGCACAGTTTATATTTTATTTTCTTGTTCTCTTGCAGGATGATAACCCAGGAGATTTTAATCTTCGAGCTAAGACTCAAGATCCTTACTCACAAATCCTTACCCTTCAGAGCTAGCAGCTGGAGAGCTCCTTGACCCTCCTGATTTCAGAGTCTGGTTTTTAGAATTGCAGCTGGTGCTTCCAGGTGGCTTGGTGGACTGGGAGGGTATTTTCTGCCTGCAGAGAAGGGAGATGTTACAGGAAGTCCAGGCCCTCAAATCACACATTTGTCATCTTTGTGGGTAGATTACAGGTCTTCGGATTTATGTTAGAAAAGGTGCTCTTAATGGTATTCACCTTCCCACCTGCTTTGGACAGTCCCATTTAGCCTGGGACAAATTTCAATTGCAGACCAGATGTTCAGTGTCCCTACCCTGCAGTCCCTGGGACAGACCTCACTTGGTGATGGATCCCAAACCACACATTGACTCATGTTTATAGCTTTCCTTCAATAGTGAATAGTTCACAAGGGAAGGACTGGACTAGGAAAATTGGTCTTAAAAAAAAAAAAAAGCATAATGCCAGATAGAGTAGTTTGGCCTTGGCCAAAAATTATTTATTGACCCGAAAAGGGAAGAATAGCAGAGTACTTCCCTGTCATCTCATGTCTGTCGGGCTCATCATGAGCAACGCCCACTCCCGTCTCTCCTTGGGCTCCCCGATTCCCTCGCCCCACTTCCCCTTCTCCCTCTGTTATCTCACCTGCCCTGACAGCCCTCCCAGGGATGCTCCAAGCTCTAAATGGAAGCTCAGTCCCTCCCGGAACATCCAGGCTGCTGGTGTGGCTGACATGTATCATTCCGGGAAGTAGGAGAAATGCCAGAACTCAAGGCTATTACCCCTGCGCCCCACACCCAGCGGTGATAAAGGTGGGGTCAAGGGTATGACCCCAAAGCATCACTAGCGGCCTCTGGCAGACAAGAAAAGGCAGAGCTGGAGGAGAAAGCTGGGCATCGGTTGGGTTGGGAGAGCTGGTCCGACAGATGAGGACTAAACCTGGGGGGCACGCAGAGCTGGGAACAAGCCCACAGGGGAGGACAGCAGAGAGGCGCTGCTTACTTGCCCGGGTGAGCCACTCCCCACTGTTTCCGGACCCTAGAATCACTCCACCCAGCTCCCAACCCTACCTCCCCACGGAAGGACGGGCTGATGGAAGAGAAGAGGGGGGCAGCTTAGAGGGTGCAGACTCGGGGAGCACGCAGGTTCGAAAGCGCTCAAAGCAGTCTTCCACCCTGATGTGGACGGTATTTATAGCCAGACCAGTGGCGTGGGGCTGGAATCCTCTTCATGACTCAGGAGGGGGACGGTGCCTGTCCTGCTGGGGGAATTCCCTGTGGGGCTGCCTCCCAGGTTCTTGTCCCCACTCCTCCCCCGCACGGCTCTCACACCTGCTTCGACCCCAAGCAGATCAGATGTGGCAGTGGGGGGGTCATGTGACGGAGAGGTGGCTATAAATAGCCAGGGGTGGGCACGCTGCCCCAGACGCCTTGGGGACAGGCAGCAGGACAGGCTTAAGGAGCTGTTCTAGGGGAAGGGTGGGGGCCGGCAGGCCGAGGCCTGGCCAGGGGTGGGAGCATGGAGCCATCGGGGTCCCAGCAGCGTGGGGGCGAGCCCAGCTGGTGGGGCAGCGCCCCCCAATACCAGTACATGCCCTTTGAGCACTGCACCAGCTACGGACTGCCCTCCGAGAACGGGGGTCTGCAGCACAGGCTCCGGAGGGACGCGGGCCCCCATGCCAACGCCCGCCCCACACAGGTAAAGTCCTCAGAGGAGGGGGCGGTGGATTCCAGGAGCCAGAGGAGCCATGGATTGGGGGAAATGGAGAGGCAGGTAGCAAGAGGGGGCAGTGTGTGATCTTTCTAACTTAAGAAAGTACATGGTCGTGTGTTCCAAATATGAACATTCTTTAAAGGTCTGGGTTCAGCCCGGTGGGCACCTTCTATAGAGATACACGTGTACCTGAACACAAGCTTTACTAACTGAACCCCCCGAATCTGGGGGGAGAAGGCAGAGCCACACATGGGTGCCGGTCTGTGCTTACATAACCTACACGAGGGGACTGGCAGAGGAGCCCACACCTCTGTGTGCCTGAGCCGTCCTCACACCCTCACCCTGCACACAGACACCACCAGATTCTCCCTTCCCACCCTCGGCGGAACACACACACATCCACACTTCTGCAGAAGGCAGAAAGGTGGGGATAAGTAGAGAAAATGGACTGAAAAGCGTATCAGTGATCCAAGACAGACCAGTGTCAAATGAGCGGAAGAAATGTAATCAAACTTAGAGGTGGGAGGATTCATCAAGTTAGGACCCACGAGGTGGTGGCACCTGGAGGGATACAGAGCTCTGATCTTGGTGAGGGGGGCAACTAGTGAACTAACCGGGGGTTTGTTGTTGTTCAGTCGCTCAGTCGTGTCCGACTCTGTGCGACCCCATGGATGGCAGCACACCAGGCTTCCTGGTCCTTCTCTGCCTCCTGGAGCTTGCTCAGACTCAAGTTCATTGAGTCGATGATGCCATCCAACCATCTCATCCTCTGTTGCTCTCTTCTCCTGCTGCCTTCAATCTTTCCCAGCATCAGGGTCTTTTCCAATGAGTCCAGGGTAAATATCCTTCAGGTGTTCTAGATGTTGAGGAAAGGGCCGTGATGGTGGGGGCATCCCTGAAGGACAGATTGGGAGCTTGTTGCAGATAAATAGCCTGGTTAAGATCAGTGAGTGAACATGCATGTAGAGGGACAGGATGGAACCTGTCAAGGGGGGACCAGGAAATCAGGATTTAAAAATGTTTTAGCTGATGAGGGGTGGACTGTGTTTCCTTTAGCGTGGGGGTCTAGGAAGGGCAGGGAAGCTGAGGGCTGGGCTGGGGATCTCCATGCTGGGGGTCCAGAGAATCCAGGTCTCAATCCTGAGCTGTCCTGAGAATGGTGGGTGGGGGCAGTTCCTGGAGAATCAGCTGGGGGGCGAGGGCACAGAAGCCAGGGGAGGTTCCAGTGGTGAGTCAGAGCAGGCTTCCTGGAGAAGGGAGCCTGGAACACAGTGCGGGGTTGGACAGGAAGACCCCTCCTCGTGGCCCGGGGCTCTCTGTCACCGGGTACGTGGTCTGAGTAGGATGTCAACTTAGTAAAGGTGCAGTTACAGTGACTTCTGGTGATGGCAAGCACACTAGCATGAAGACTCGGAAAGTCAGGTTGCGCTGGTGCAAAGAAGAGGAGCTTGGACTTATGTTTTTCTCTGCTTAAATCTTATTATGGAAATTTCACACTTATACAAGAATAGAAAGAGTGGTGTAATGAATCTCCAAGTACCCCTTGCCCAATGATTAATTATCAATTGTCAGCATGTTTGCATCCATCCTCCCATCCCCGGTCCTACACTTACGAATCCGGACAATACACCCCTTTCAGGCTTGACTTCCCCATCCCCTCTCAGCCCTGCTCAGATGGTGAGCACTAGCCCAGCCAGCACAGATTTAGCTCTTTTATTTTTATTTTAAAAATGTATTCATTTATTTGACTTCGTTGGGTCTTAGCTGCAGCACACGAGATCTTTCGTTGTGGCTTGGGCTCCAGAGTGCCTGCAGGCTCAGTAGTTGTGGCTTAGCATGTGGGATCTTGGTTCCCTGACCAGGAATTGAACCCGAGTCCCCTGCCTTGCAAGGTGGCTTCTTCACCACTGGATCACCAGGGAAGTCCCCAGATTTGACTTTTTCAGTGTTTCCCAGCCCAGGTTTGGTATGTAGCACCCGCTTCTCATCTCCTCCGGCCTGGGACCTAAGGTGGGCTGAGATAGCCCATGTGCTGGGTGCTGGTCCCCGTGGGAAGTGTCCTCTCGGGTCCGGGGAGGACATGGAGGAAAATGCGGCTCCCTTTGGTCACTAACCTCATCCCAGAGCAGGGTATTAGTGCCTCCTGCTCAGGATTCAGGCATAAACTCGACTGCTCGTATTGTGAAATCAGATCTCTTCCACTCAGGCTCTCCGAGAACCAGCAACGTGGCCTGGCCTGACCCTGGCCCCAGAGGACAGAGTTAGTGTAGTGGAGGTGGGGCAGGCTAAAAGGAGTTAGTATACCTTGCACACATTCAACACCCCCAACACACACACACACACACCAAACATAGACGCTCTACTTTGGGAAGAAGTAGACTGACCTGCCTTTTGGGGGCTGGGTCCAGTTTGTGCCTACAAGCATGGGGAGGGGACGTGGATAGGCCTTCTCTAAGCCCGGCAGGGCATCCGAGGAGCCTCATTAAAGCTAGACACACCAAGGCCAAGAGCCACCAGGAGTCACCTGCTAGCCTGTCCTCACCCCGTCCATGTCAGGGTGAGGGGGGTCTGGGGAAACGACAGAGGGGCCAAGAAGCAGGAAGCAGTGACATATGAAACATGCCATTGACGCAGATGCTCAGTCTTAGCACAGTTCTTGCATCCCTGCTTCAGAGTAGAAATTAGTTCCCTTGATGAAGGCTGCTGTTGAGAGAGATGAATATAGATGGGCAGGGGTGTGGATGGACGAACAAGGGTGAGGAGTGGGAACTGTGTAGACAGACGGTGGGGAGTGGAGGGCACTGATGACCCAAGTGACCCTGCATGAGGCCATCAACACCCAGGATTTTTAAAAATCTATTTATTTCTGACTGGAGGATCACTGCTTTACAATGTTGTGCTGGCTTCTACCATACACCAACATGAATCAGCCAAAGGTGTACATATGTCCCTTCTGTCTTAAACCTCCCTTCCACCTCCCACCCCATCCAACCCCTCTAGGTTGTCACAGAGCACCAAACACCCAGGATTTTAAAAAGCTGTTTGTTCAATTTATCTGTGGGTCTATATGAAGTGAAGTGAAGTTGCTCAGTCGTATCCGACTCTTTGCAACCCCATGGACTGTAGCCTACTAGGCTCCTCTGTCCATGGGATTTTCCAGGCAAGAATACCGGAATGGGTTGCCATTTCCTTCTATATACTTCCTTCTATTTCTTTTGACTCTTCAACGAGACAGACCTTCCTCATCTCCCTCTATCCAGATCTATGGCCATCACAAAGGGCAGTTCTCAGGCAAGGAGCAGGACACCGAGATGCCCACAACGATGGGCTCCAGCGCTTCTGTGGACAGCAAGGATGAGGATCACTATTCTAAATGTCAAGGTGATGGGCACTGGGGAATGGAGGTGTCTGGAGTGGAAAGAGGTACAGGGATTAGGGCAGTAACTCTGAAGACTGGTTGCGTATTTCTGACTCACAGTCCCCATCTGCACACCAAAGCTCTCCTCCAAGGAAAAGTCACGGCTCCCATGTCCTTCTCACGCTACCTTCCCACCGTCCCTCCCACACAGCCCCAAGAAACCAGAGTTTAGAAAGGAATCAAGTAGCTAGAGGGGAAGCGGACTCTGGTGTCTTCTGAAGGGCAGAGAGATGAGGAACTCAGGGAATGAGACATACAGACCAGACCCCTAGGGGCCCTCAGCTCCCAGCCCTAAGCCACACACCCAGAGCAGTGACTGGTTACCTGCTCCTCTGTCCTTTCTTTTCCTAGATTGTATGCACCGCTTGGGACTCATGGTGAGAAGGAAGTTAGGGGAAGACTGGATCTTTCTGGTGCTTCTGGGGCTCCTGATGGCTCTGGTTAGCTGGTGCATGGATTATGTCAGTGCCAAAACGCTTCAGGGTAGGTGTAACGTGGCCCTTTGCCCCCCAGCCCTCCCCATACTGTGGTTGTTCTAGAGTTTCCACCTACGGTAAGCTGGGGGAGCTTCGGGATGGTGCTCAGAGAAGAACAGGTGTGACTCTAGTCCAGGGACACCAGACCCAGATCCATTTTCCCTGCCCCTTTCTATCAGCCAGGCTGTGGGCGCCCCTCTCGTAGGGTGACCAGCTTGTGCTAGTTTTCCGAGGGCTTTGCAGTTCGGGCAACTGGAAACATGTGGAGTCCCAGGAGGCACTCGTGCCAGGGTAACCCCACAGCCTCTAAGGAGGCGCCCACACTGTGGTTCGCTGCACTGCCGTCCACTCGACCTCCCACAGGTGGTGGGAACGTGAATGGGTCGTGTCACCTTCCCCAGCTCAGATCCCCCACGAGTCAAATGAGAATAGAGCCACTTCTGAGGTCGAACGGGGACAGTGGCCACGCGAGCATGGTCTTAGCACAGCTCTCCCTGCTGCGGGCATCGGCATCGGTCCATCTTCATAAGACTGAGCCCGGACGCCTGTCTCCGCAGCCTACAAGTGGTCCTACTACCAGATGCAGCCCAGCGTGCCACTGCAGTTCCTGGTCTGGGTCGGCTTCCCCCTAATCCTCATCCTCTTCAGCGCCCTCTTCTGCCAGCTCATCTCTCCCCAGGCTGTCGGTGAGAATTTCCCAGATTCCACCGCGGCAGGCCATCGCCATAACCCACAGCATCTCAGGGGCCTGTAGACCTCGCACGCCCCTCCTCCCCTCCCTCCCAAGTCTGTTCTCGGCTCTGCCACTGTCCCCCTCTCCACTCCCTCTCCCCGCTCACCCCCCCCCCCCCCACTACCACAAGACCTCTCGCTCCATCCCCATGTTCACTGTCTGGATATCCATCTACCCTTAACCTCCAGCTTAAACTTGCACATAATCTCTTAAAACAACAACAACAACAACAAAACAACAACACGCTTTTAGGCTCTGGAATCCCTGAAATGAAGACAATTCTTCGCGGGGTGGTCCTGAAGGAGTATCTCACCCTCAAGGCCTTTGTGGCCAAGGTAGTGGCCCTGACTGCCGGACTGGGCAGTGGCATTCCTGTGGGGAAAGAGGTAAGACTCCAGTTCCTGTGGGGTGAGCTGGACAGACCTTCCAGCAGAGGGCGCCACGGAGTCTAGAGGGAGCTGGTGGGGGCGGGGAGATTAAGACCCTGGGGATTCCTAGGGTACCAGGGAAGGTCGTCACCCTGGGGCACAATGACAAAAAACATCAGAGCTGGGAATAGCTTAGAGCAGAGTCTCACCTTTGGGGCACTCACTGCTGGCATCTGGGGCTGAGTAATTCTTGGTTCTAGGGGGCCATCCTATGCATTGGTAGGATGATTAGCAATCTCCCTGGCCTGTCCCTCCTACAAGCCAGTAGCAGCCCCAAGTTGTGACAACTGTAAAGTCTCCAGACATCGCCAGATGTCCCCTGGGGGCAGAATCTCCCACAGCTGAGAACCACTGCCTTAGAGACAATCCAGACGAACCCTGTGAAAACTGAGACCTACAAGAGGCTGTGCTTTTTTTCAAGGTTACTTGTAACCTTGTAAGAAGTTACATGTAACTTCTTGCCCTGCTGCAACCAGAGTTATCCTTTCGAAATGGTATCAGGAATAACTGCCCTCCGGTTAGGAACTTCAAATGACTTTTCACTTCTTTTTTTTTTTTTCTTTTGGCCATTCGACATATGGGATCTTAGTTTCCCCACCGGGGATCGATCCTACACCCCTTGTGGTGGAAGCACAGGGTCTTAACCACTGGACCGCCCCCCTCCCGCCCCCCACCGCCCCGAGAAGTCCCTCTATTCCTTTCAAAATGAAGTCCAAACTTATTTCCTGGAGCCTGTGGTGATTAGGCTCCTCTCTGTTCTGGCTTCTGTCCTCCCAGGCTATTCCTCCTTCCTGGTGCTGGAGTGACAAGGCACTTTCTGCCACTCAGCCACCAAGTCTGCCCCCTTCTCCAGGTTCCTGCATTTGCTGTGCCCTCAGCCTGGAACATTCTTCTACTGAGACCCGCATGGCTCCTGCCTTCATGTCCATCAAGGCCTTACTCAGTTGTGACCTTCCCCACCCCACCCTGTCTTTCCTCTCTCTCTTCTGTTGTTCAGCCACTCAGTCATGTCTGACTCTTTGCGACTCCATGGACTGCAGCATGCCAGGCTTCCCTGTCCTTCACTATCTCCCGGAGCTTCTCAAACTCAAATCCATTGAGTCGGTGATGCCATCTAACCATCGCATCCTCTGTTGTCCCCTTCTCCTGCTTTCAGTCTTTCCCAGCATCAGGGTTTTTTCTAATGAGTCAGTTTTTCACATCAGGTGGCCAGAGTATTGGAGTTTCAGCTTCAACATCAGTCCTTCCAATGAATATTCAGGACTGATTTCCTTTAGGATGGACTGGCTGGATCTCCTTGCAGTCCAAGGGACTCTAAAGAGTCTTCTCCAACACCACAGTTCGAAAGCATCAGTTCTTCGGCGCTCAGCTTTCTTTATAGTCCAACTCTCACATCCCTACATGACTACTGGAAAAACCACAGTTTTGACTAGTCAGTTTCTTCCCAGCCCCTAGAATTTTCTGAAATGATAATGTGCTGGGCATCACCTCCCTTCCTCCCTGGGATGAACCTATGCGAAGGCATAACTTCTATCTTAGCTGTATTTCTAGCCCCTGGTACAGTGTCCGGAGAAACCTATGTCTGTCCAAGAATGCCACCAAGCCCCCCCCACCCGACCCCTGCCCCTGACCCCTCGTCCGTCTCCTCTTTCCCAGGGCCCTTTTGTTCACATTGCCAGCATCTGCGCGGCCATCCTCAGCAAGTTCATGTCGGTGTTCTGTGGGGTGTATGAGGTAAGGCTGAGAAGGGCAAAGGAGGCGGGGCTGTGCGCGCTGGCGGCGCGGGGCTGGGCTGCCTTGGCCGTGATGCTGAGCGGGGCACTGCGCTAACCCCGCCTCCCGCAGCCTGCATCCACGTGCCCCCCGCCCGCCTCCTCCAGCCACAGATGCCGCTGTTTAAGCCCTTGCTGGTCCCTTGACGCCCTCCCTCCCCGATCCGGCCCCTGCCTCGGTGGGGCGGGAGGTGGGGGGTGGGGGGGTGGTCGCACCTGGACCGCTCCTCCGCCGGCCTCCGCGTCAGTTCTCCTCCGCGTTTCCCTCGGGGGCCGCCCCGTCCCCTTGTCGTTCCTGGTCCTCCACCCCGCGTCTCGTGCGCTCCGGCCGCGCCCCAGCCCTCCACCGCCTCGTCCGCTCGCTCCTCTGTTGCAGACCGTGCCTGGGCAGCTTGACCTCCTGGTGTCGGCCTGCGCTGTAGGCGTGGGCTGCTGCTTCGCAGCCCCTGTCGGAGGCAAGTTTCACTTCCTCCCTATCCCAGTTGGCCTGAGGGGTTGTGGAGGGGGGTGTTCTCATAAGCTTTGGGGTGAGGTGGGGGTGGGGGGCTGCTCGCGGAAGGGGGATGGGGGTGGGCCTTTAGAGAGTGACCCCGAATCACAGCCTGCATCACTGACTTTCTTAAACCGGAGAGCTATGTGTTCTTTTAGAAGCTGCTGGCTCTTCCTTGCCGATTGTCCAAAGCCCTTTCCTGTTAACACTTCTGGCCCCGATTGTCCCCAGCCACCCACCCTCTCTAGTGACCATTAAGGCTTACCTGCCTTCCGTAAATTTGCCTAACCGGTTCATTTTCTATGTCTGGCTTTGCGCTATGAGATCACTTCCTGTTTGCCAAACTAACTGAGTTTCTCTTGGCCTGGGATGGCACTGGGGAGATGGGGGCCCTGTGATGGATTCCCTGTGACTCAAGTCTCTCCTTCTCTGTCCCCCCTCCTTGCCTGTTTTCCTTCCTCTCCCTGCCTCTCGCCCTCTGTCTGTCTGTCTGTCCCCTAGTAGCAGCCCTATTATTACACTGACATGCTGACGGTGGGCTGTGCCGTGGGAGTCGGTTGCTGTTTTGGGACACCTCTTGGAGGCAAGTGATGTACCCGCTCCTGCATCAGTGCCCTTGCCTGTTCTTGCTCCCAGAACAGTTACTGCCAGCATCCGCAAGTTTGAGTATTACCAGTTGAAACAAGGGTAAAGCAAGACAGCTTTTAGTGAGCATTTACCATGTGCAGGCAGTGTTCTAAAGACTTTACATCCCTTCCTGCCCAGAGCTGTATGAGCTTGATATTAAAGATGAGAGTGACTTGCTGTTAGTAAGTGGGACAACCAGAAAGGAAAACCGAGGTGGCCTCTGTGGGACCCCTACTTATATTGTGTTTGTGTGTGTGCTCAGTCGCTCAGTCATGTCCGACTCTTTGTGATCCCATGGACTGTAGCCCTCCAGGCTCCTCTGTCCATGGGATTTCCCAGGCAGAAAACTGGCATGGGTGGCCATTTCCATTTCCTCCTCCAGGGGCTCTTCTGGACCCAGGGATTGAACCCACGTCTCTTGTGTCTCCTGCATGGGCAGGTGGATTCTTTACCACTGTGCCACTTTACCACTTTACCACTGTGCCGGGAAGCTAGATAACCCTTTGTATTGTTGGATATTTTTGCCCTTCACTTATTACATCTTCTAACAGAGGACTTCTGTATATATATATTTTTGCTCTTTAATCATTCACTTTTTTTTTGTTGTTGTTTTAATTGAAGTATAATTGACATCTCTATATAGTTGACATCTATATGTATTTTCTTCTCCAAAGGAAGATTTATCTTTCCTTGTATGTTGTTAAGGGCATGGGATTTGCAGTTCAGTTCAGTCGCTCAGTCGTGTCTGACTCTTTGCAACCCCATGGATGGCAGCACTCTAGGCCTCCCTGTCTGTCCATCACCAACTCCCGGAGCTTACTCAAATTCACGTCCATCGAGTCAGTGATGCCGTCCAACCATCTCATCCTCTGTCATCCCCTTCTCCTCCTGCCTTCAATCTTTCCCAGCCTCAGGGGCTTTTCAAATGAGTCAGTTCTTCGAATCAGGTGGCCAAAGTATTGGAATTTCAGCTTCAGCATCAGTCCTTCCAATGAATATTCAGGACTGATTTCCTTAAGGATAGACTGGTTGGATCTCCTTGCTGTCCAAGGGACTCTCAAGAGTCTTCTCCAACACCACAGTTCAAAAGGATCAATTCTTCTGCACTCAGCTTTCTTTATAGTCCAACTCTCACATCCATACAAGACTACTGGAAAAACCAGACTTCCCTGATGGCTCAGATGGTAAAGTGTCTGCCTACAATGCAGGAGACCCAGGTTCGATCCCTGGGTCAGGAAGATCCTCTGGAGAATGAAATGGCAACCCACTCCAGTACTCTTGCCTGGAAAATCCCATGGACGGAGGAGCCTGTTGGGTTACAGTCCATGGGGTCGCAAAAAGTCGGACACGACTAAGTGACTTCACTTCACTTCACTTGAGTAGATGGACCTTTGTTGGCAAAGTAATGTCTCTGCTTTTTAATATGCTGTTTAGTTTGGTCATAACTTTTCTTCCAAGGAGCAAGTGTCTTTTTGTTTCATGGCTGCAGTCACCATCTGCAGTGATTTTGGAGCCCCCCAAAAACAAAGTTTGCCACTGTTTCCCCATCTGTTTGCCATAAAGTGATGGGACCAGATGCCGTGATCTTAGTTTTCTGAATGTTGAGTTTTAAACCAACTTTTTCACTCTCCTCTTTCACTTTCATCAAGAGGCTCTTTAGTTCTTCTTCGCTTTCTGTCATATGGGTGGTGTCATCTGCATATCTGAGGTTATTGATATTTCTCCTGGCAATCTTGGTTCCAGCTTGTGCTTCATCCAGTCCAGCGTTTCTCATGATATACTCTCATAAAAGTTAAATAAGCAGAGTGACAATATACAGCCTTGACTTGACATACTCCTTTCCTGATTTGGAACCAGTCTGTTGTTCCATGTCCAGTTCTAACTGTTGCTTCTTGACCTGCATTCAGATTTCTCAGGAGGCAAGTCAGGTGGTCTGGTATTCCCATCTGTAGAAGAATTTTCCACAGTTTGTTGTGATCCACACAGTCAAAGGCTTTGGCTTAGTCAATAAAGCAGAAGTAAATGTTTTTCTGGAACTCTCTTGCTTTTTCTATGATCTAACGGATGTTGTCAATTTGATCTCTGGTTCCTCTGCCTTTCTTAAATCCAGCTTGAACATCTGGAAGTTCACATACTGTTGAAGCCTGGCTTGGAGAAATTTGAGCATCACTTTACTAGCGTGTGAGATGAGTGCAATTGTGCGGTAGTTTGAGCATTCTTTGACATTGCCTTTCTTGGGAGTTTAAGTGGACCTTATTTAGATTAATGTGTGTGTGTGCTCAGTCATGTCCAACTCTTTGCAACCCCATCGACTGTGGCTCGCCAGGCTCCTTTGTCCATAGGATTTTCCAGCAAGAATACTGGAATGGGTTGCCATTTCCTCTTCCAGGGGATTTTCCTGACCCAGAGATGGAACCTATATCTCCTGCATTTCTTGCATTGGCAGACAGTTTCTTTACCACTAGCACCACCTGGAAAGACATTTAGATGAATAGTCAGCTTTATTTTTAAAGTCAGCATGCAGGATCTTCGTTCTCGGACCAGGGATTGAACCCAGCCCCCTGCATTGGCAGTGCAGAGTCTGAACCATTGAACCACCAAGGAAGTGCCAATGGTCAGCTTTAGATGAGGACTACAGATGTGAATTAAAGGCTCATTTTTCCTTGACCGAAATGTAAAGTTGAGTTTAGCTCAACTTTTCAGACTATTTCCTTGTCCTGGATGACTAACAAGGTGTGCGTGGTCAGAGACAGCTGCTGTATCTGTTTATTTACTCATTGATAACAGTTGTAACCAGATTAACAGAGCAAGGATTATATAGATCACTGGTTGGATTCATTGGTGATAAAAAAAGATATCATGTTAACAATTAGAGAAGCAGAATTGCAGGAAAGGCATCTGCTTCATAAATGCACCAGCTGTTAGAGGTAGCTTTCAATTATGAAAATGTAATCAGTCCTTTCATAGAAGAGTCTTCAGGAAACCAAGATGACTTGGCTCAGGAATGATACACAGATAAACATTAACAGTTAATGAAAATGTACCATGCTCACTTGAACTAATGCTAAAGCATTGCACACAGCATAAGGGAGATAGGTTGGCAAACGAGTTAGCTGGCATCCTGCTTGTACTACTGTTGTCAGCTCTTGTCATTAAAGTCAATGTCTCCAGCCGTGAAGGCTAGCCTATTGGAATTTCTGCACAAGTTTAAATGTTCACACTTGCATTTATACCCACTCTCACCTTTATTGAGTCTTTTGCCTTACAAATCCAGAAGGTCTGAAGAACACTTTTAGAAGAGTAGCATTTTTTGTTGTTTTGTTTTTAATCCAGATTCTTTTAAAGTGAAGAGAATATGAATTTTTTTTTTTTTTTGCCTAAAACTAGAACTCCTGGAATGAATGAGGAAGGTTCATGATCCTGTCTAGAGACTGGGAGAGGCAAATAGTTAAGTTACAGATAAAACATAACTGTTGACATACGTTGACCTAAGAAAATGTTAAGCATTGAAAAGTTAAAATGTTTTATTTTTAGGATGTTTGTAGTAAGTGGCAAATATTAAATGAACTTGCAGATAATCTTATTTGATAGCTTTATTTTACAAATATGGATTAATTCTAAAAGAAAAAAATTAGTATTAGAGTAATTTATTCACTCTGTTCAGTTCAGTTCAGTCGCTCAGTTGTGTCCGACTCTTTGCGACCCCATGAATTGCAGCATGCCAGGCCTCTCTGTCCATCACCAACTCCCGGAGTCTACCCAAACCCATGTTCATCGAGTCGGTGATGCCATCCAACCATCTCATCCTCTGTCGTCCCCTTCTCCTCCTGCCCCCAATCCTACCCAGCATTAGGGTCTTTTCCAATGAGTCAACCCCCCGCTTGAGGTGGCCAAAGTATTGGAGTTTCAGCTTCAACATCAGACCTTCCAATGAACACCTAGGATTGATCTCTTTTAGGATGGATTGATTGGATCTCCTTGCAGTCCAAGGGACTCTCAAGAGTCTTCTCTAACACCACAGTTCAAAAGCATCAATTCTGTGGCGCTCAGCTTTCTTCACCGTCCAACTCTCACATCCATACATGACCACTGGAAAAACCATAGCCTTGACTAGACGGACTTTTGTTGGCAAAGTAATGTCTCTGCTTTTAAATATGCTATCTAGGTTGGCCATAACCTTCCTTCCAAGGAGTAAGCGTCATTTAATTTCATGGCTGCAGTCACCATCAGCAGTGATTCTGGAGCCCCAAAAAATAAAGTCTGACACTGTTTCCACTGTTTCCCTTACTCTGACGAAATCTACTTCAACATTTGGCTAAAATGACAAACGTGTTTTTATTTCCATACATGCCCTCTGCCGTGAGCAGAGGCAGCACCTCTGGGTGCTGTGCTAGTTACCATGCTTGCAGGCACCCACAGCAGAAAGGGTAGACAGGAAGGCCAGCAGGCCATCACAGCCCACTCAGAGAAGCATCCCAGTGGCAGCCTGGGCAAAGTGCAAAGAATATTCTGGAGAGAAGAGACAGCATTGCAAAGTCAAGACGTACAGGAATAGAATGTCAATACATGAGCATTGCTAGAGGACACGGGAAGAAATGACAGGAAATGAGTCTGGACAGGTACTTGGGGGGTGATTCATGAAGGTCATCGTAGGAAATGCACAAGAATGTCAGTTTCATTCTCTAGGCTAGAGTTTGCCTGAATGTGTTGTACAGAACACAGTTCATGGTGTTAATAGACATAACATGTAAACAGTGTTCCAAGATCAGATATGTTGGAAAATACTGTGTTGAATAGATAGTTTTTTAAATGGGAAGAGTTCTCAGAATGTTCAGTATGCTGACATGCCCTGTGAGTATCCCACTTGTGGCTCAAAGACAGCATTTCCCGCAGAATCCTTTTTGCAAGGACCCTCTTTATGGAACTTGTAGTATCTCATGGACCCGACTTTAGGAAATGCTGTCCTGGGTGAAGGGGAGTCGTGGAAGAGTTTCAAACAAGGTAGTGACATGGCCAGCTTTGGCCGGATAGAACTGGCCTGTGGATTAACAGGATTTATCCAGGATTAACAAGAAGACTATTGTCATAGTCCTGATGATGCTAGATGGTAAGAGACCGAACTGGGCAGAGGCAGAGGAGATAGAGAACAGGATGACATATAAGGGTGATAGAAAAGAAAATGAATGGGAGCTGGTGGCTGATTTATGTGAGGTTACGAAAGATAAGGAGGAGGAATCTAGGCTAACTTTCAGTTTTATAAGGAGGAACATGCGGTGGATAGTGGTGTTGCAAGCAAAATAGGGAATATAAGAAGTGAAACAGGTCTAAGAGAGTTGATAAATTTCGCTTTGAATACATTGAGTTTGAAGTTCCTGCGACATCTCCAAGTGACGTCAAATAGGCAGCTGGCTTGCTGAGTCTGGAGTCCAGAAACTGAGCTGAAAGCGTGGCTTTGTTAACCAGTCAGTTAGCATGGGGGTGGTAGTTAAAGCCATCGGCATAAAATGAAGTTGAAAAAGTGGATCTACGAGTCGCAAGAGTCAGAGACCAAGGCCCGTGGCGCCAGAGGAGGAGACAGAAAGGAGCCTCCAGGGTGGGAAAGAGAGCAACGTTATGGAACCTAGGAGACCAGAGAGTTTCCAAATGCTGTTTGTGTTTGTAATGCTTTGTTTCCTTTTAGCGGCACATTTTCTGTTTGGCTCAGGCAAATATGAAAATTCACTCTCGTTCTGAAGTACACAGTGACATACTGTTAGAGAACGTGTCCCAGAACTCAGGAAGGGAAATCTAGCCTAGGATTTCAAAAGCTGATTGTCATATATTCCTAAGTTGGATAGTTTACATTTCGACAAATCAGAGCCAGCTTTGGTTTTGTTCAGTTCAGTCGCTCAGTCGTGTCCGACTCTTTGTTACTGGTGAAGATAAGGAGCAGTTTGTTCTGCCTGACGCCCCCACCCCTGACTCCCCAAATCCTCCTTTTAGGCCGAGGGAGCAGCTGCCGGACCTGATGAGATTTGGGGAGCAGGGGCGGGTGAGGGGTGGTTGCCAAAGTGCTGTCCCTCAGATTCCCTGTTTTCTGAAATTCCACTCATCTATGATCTCTTGCTCTTTTTCTTCCTTCCCGTCCCCCACTTCCCCTCCTTTACCCTCCCCTCCCCTCTCATCTATAGGACGAGGCTTTGAGCCCTGATGATGTACCAGACACCATGTTAGATGTTGGGGATCCAAAGAACCTTCAGTCCCAGGGGGACCTCAGAGATGTAAATAGAGAACTACCTCTGAAAGTGCTAACAGGCGCCCTGATGCCCCAAATTCCCAGAAAACAAGACAAGGGAGGGACTGTTTTTACCTGCAGAGGGGAATTGGGACTCCCAGAGAAGGGGGACCGGTTCCCAGAGAAGGAGAACCACAAGATATCCTCTGCCCAAAAGCAGCAGCTGTTCCACATGGGAGCAACCGTTAGGCCACCCTCACTGTGGCATAAATGACTTCCTATCACCACTGACTGTCACCTGCAGCAGAAAGGGCGGGAATCCTGAGAAATCAAGAGACATGGCTTTTGGAATCTAGAACAGCAGGAAGAAAATGGCTCGGATGTGAGAGGCCACGGGAAACGGGAAGCAGGTGGTGGGGTTGCAGGGGCGGCGGGGGGGGGTGTGTGTGTCTCAGCTGGCCAGTAGCCACAGAGGGCAAGGGACAGGAACCTGACCTAGTTCACAGGCTTTCCTGGGGCCAGAGCTCTTTCCACTCATGCAGTTATAGGCTGCATTTTTCGTTTTCCTTCTTCAGCTCTGACAAAGATGAGGCTTAGCCAGGTGTTAGGTAATTCTGTTGTCGGTTTCCACTTTGCATCTAATCACAGTCTTCTCCCCAATTCGTGGTTATGTGTAAAGATTATTTTCTTGGCATCTCTTGAGTCTTTTATGCCCTTGTTAGCTTCCTTCCTTTGTTTCCACCAGCTCTTGCTATTTTTCTGTTTATTTACCTTCTCATTTCTGCTCCAGCTTCTACTCTCAGAAACAGGACAACTTAGGACTCTGAATTAGCTTGCCTTCTACCTCACCCTCCTTTCTTGAGCATAATGGTTTGTAACTTCTTTGAGCTTCTTGGTTTCCCCCGCTGGATCTGGTCCTTTAAGTCAGGTTTTTTACATTTTAATTTCAAAAAATATTAATGAATCCTCTCTTGGAATACTGAGTACTGTCAGCTCTTACAAAGTCCTTCCTTTTTGTTTTTCTTATTTCTTTTCCCTAAACGTTGCCATGGTACATGGCACGTGGGAGAACGGGGGAGAGATTGTGGCGGAGGGAGGGCATTATGGGGAGTCCCCGTAAATCTTGAGCTCTGCTTGGTACTCTGGTGAGCACTCACTGTGGAAGCTTTCCCTCTTGTAACTTTTCTGCAGAAAATTTTCAGACCCCCATGGATATCAGACAACCGTGAATCCCACTCAGCCCTGATTTCAAAGGGGTGGAGCAGGCACAACATCACGTGTTGTGGGTTAAGCTCCCCTCATTTCCCATCTTCTCTGTATCTTGTTGAACCATCTCTCTGGTCTGCAAAAACTGCTAGCATGAGCAGGTATATGGTTTAAAGCATGGCACACTCCAAGAGACCATTCGTTCCCACTACTGCTACCCTTCGTGGCTCAAGGAGCCAAAGCTCCTGGGGTCCCCAGGGTGGGGGTGTGGGAGAGAGCCTCATCCCTGGCCTGCACCTGACCTGACTCCGTTGTCCCGTAGGAGTGCTGTTTAGCATCGAGGTCACCTCTACCTACTTTGCTGTGAGGAATTACTGGCGAGGATTCTTTGCAGCCACGTTCAGCGCCTTTGTTTTCCGAGTGCTGGCTGTGTGGAACAAGGATGCTGGTAACATGGGAAGCATCACTTGGGAGGTGGGACCAAGGCACAAGGGTATACAGAGGGCAAGGGTACAGGTCATGGGTTAGGGGAGTGTCTCTGCCAGTTGTTGTTTAGTCGCTAAGTTGTGTCTGACTCTTTTGCGACCCCATGGACTGTAGCTCACCAGGCTCCTCTGTCCATGGAATTTCCCAGGCAAGAATACTGGAGTGGGCTCCCATTTCCTTCTCCAGGGGATCTTCCTGATCTAGGCATCGAATCCGCATCTCCTGCCTTGGCAGGCAAATTCTTAACCACTGAACCACCAGGGAAGCCCGTCTCTGCCAGTAGTGTTAGTAAAAAGAAATTAAATAGAGGCGACAGTGGGTTTGGAGGAAGCTTTAATCCTTAAGGCTGATGACCTTGGGTCCTTCTCAATGGCTTCTGTGACACTCCCACCCATGACTTTGGCCTTTCCATCTTGTAGTCACCATCACAGCCCTCTTCAGAACCAATTTCCGAATGGACTTCCCCTTTGACCTGCAGGAACTCCCAGCCTTTGCGATTATCGGGTCAGTGGGCTTGGCTGCTCTGGGAGTGCGGGGCCAGGGCTGGGGCATAGCTTTGGATTGGGAAGGACCCAAGCTGGGAAGTTGGCGTGGGCAGGGGTAAGGTGGAAATTGTTGGGGGGGAGGTGGGTAGAAAGGGCAGGTGGGTACCTGGTATTTGTTTCCCTGCAGTGGCCAGGGCCGAGGGATGAGGGTTTCATTTCCGTATGGCTTACACCCTCAGGATTTGCTGTGGGTTCCTGGGAGCCGTGTTTGTATATCTGCATCGCCAAGTCATGCTCGGAGTCCGAAAGCACAAGGCCCTCAGCCAGTTTCTGGCTAAGCAGTGAGTCACTGCCCTACCCGTTTACTCTCTGGTTTCTCCAAGAGTTCCACCCTTTTAATCTTGGCGGAAGGCGTTAAATGCCTTTCGGTGGCTTGTGATAAAATACAGAAGCCCGGATACCCTACTAGGGACAAGCGGTGTGGTTTCCCCTTTAAAGATTGCTTATTGGTGGAGAGAGTGCTCTGTCTAATGGCCGGAAACCACAGAGGATGCCAGGAAACTTTGGATTTCCTGGGAAATCCAAAGGGTCCAGTGTGGCATCCACTGTGGGTTGGCCAAATTAGGATGAGGATTAATTCTAAGCAATTAATCCTGTTTCTTTTCCAGCCGCCTGCTCTATCCTGGAATCGTCACCTTTGTCATCGCCTCCTTCACCTTTCCACCCGGAATAGGGCAGTTCATGGCTGGAGAGGTCAGCTCCAAGGGTGACCTTTGAGGGTGGGGGGTCAGGTCACTGAGCACGTGACTGAGACTAAACCAGGATGGGGCCACGAGGAAAAGAGGAAACAGCGCAGGTGACCCTCAGGCTTCTGAGCATACGTGCTTTTGCCCACGGATGGCATCGCTCCCTGAGAAAAAAGCGGAAAGGGACTCATGAAAAATGAGACTGAGGAATCGGTTCTCTTTAAAAAAATGGAAGTACCGAACATCCCTAGAGAACTGCTCCCTTTTGCTTCCTCCTCTCACAGCTGATGCCTCGGGAAGCCATCAGTACCCTGTTTGACAACAATACGTGGGTAAAACATATCGGGGACCCTGGGAGCCTGGGCCGGTCAGCTGTGTGGATCCACCCCAAAGCCAATGTTGTTATCGTCCTCCTCCTCTTCTTCATCATGAAGGTACCTCTCCCTACACCCCTGGCTCCCTGAGCTTCTGTTTTCAACCTAGGAACCAGGGTTTGCATAAGGGTGTGTGTGTGTGTGTGTGTGTGTGTGTGTGTGTGTGCGCACGCTCAGTCGTATCCGACTCTCTGTGACCCCATGGACTGTAGCCCACCAGGCTCCTTTGTCCATGGGATTTTCCAGGCAAGAATACTGGAGTGGGTTGCCATTTCCTTCTCCGCATCTCACAGGTCTCCTGCATTGGTAGGCAGATTCTTTACCACTAGCGCCACCTGGGAAATCCTTTACCACCTGAGCCACTTTGCAAAGGGGCTCCCTTTGCATAAGGTAGGGAAGGGTAAAACTTGGCCTGGTCTTTGTCCAACCTAAAAAGAAACAACTTGGAAATCAGAGCCTAAGTATTAATAAGTTGCTCATCTAGAGAACTGAACCAATATCTGGGTTAATGTTCCATTCATGTCAACTTCATGATGTTGTCATAATTATTATAACCCTTCTAAAGGTTCCACTTGCTAAATTATTGAGACATCGCAGCCGCTGAGTCAATAGGGACAAGACAGAGCTTAAGCAATACAATAACTGTGTGAAGACCTCAGATAAATTAACCGAATCTCTCCACATATTAGATAATTAGGTACTTCATCTCCAGCATCTGATTATCCATTTTCAGATGATTTGCATATCCATTTTTCCCCCAGTCTGGTGGATAATCTCTTCTCTAGGATTACAAAAAAGATAAAATATTTAAATCCATTTTATTAGTGACTATAAATAATTTTTACAAATGTTATTATTCTCTATTGAGGTAGTGAGGCTGTGAGGATTTTGCTATTCTTAAACCATTTTCTTCTAACTTCAGCTAAGAAACAAAAGCTGACCTCTTTTAATTGGTTCTTTTTCATATCTGCCCATCAAGGATCACATGGTTATAGACTTCTCAGTTACTGCCTTATACAGGTTATTTTTATTTCTACTCCTTGTTGTTACATCTGTTATAATTGCTGATTGTCTTTTTCTCTCTTTCTTGATGATTGCCTCATTATTAGTTGTATGTCTTATCTGAATAGTCCATGATTTTCCTCTATATATTAGGGTTTTCATTTGATTTTTTTTTTAACAAATCCAAGTAACAATTCTATTTTAGTCTATAGCACAATTTTTTACATACATTTTAGTGGGTTTGACAGTACTTTTAGGCAGACTTTAGATGAATCCACAAAAGTTGATATGTTTAAAATAAAATATACACAATAAAGCAAGAGGCATCTAGATGTTCAGAATCATGCATAAGGAGTGTTCTGGTTGGTGTTATCACTGGATACCTTGCCTATTAAGAATTCACCAGCAAAAGGCAGTTCTTCTGTTCTTCATTCCCATATAATTTACCAAAGTCTGAGAGTTCTGTCCACATTGAACGTTCATGTTTATTAAGTTATTCTTTTTTAAAGAGAATCTTTTTTAAAAAAACTAATTATTTTTGGCTGTGCTGGGTCTTCATTGCTGCACGTGGGGTTTCTCTAGTTGCAGCGAGTGAGGGCTACTGTCTAATTGCAGTATGCAACTTATTCTTGATACTTACTGTGAAACTCTATTTCCATAAGATATGAGCCACTATTACATTGTAGTAGCTGTAGTGGGTTCTTTCATCCATTTATTCAATAAGTGTTCTAATTCACCTACTGTGTGTCAAATATGTGATACTTGATTATTGATCTTTGGCCTATCTAATGCTTGTGGTTGGAAAAACGTATTTAAAAATTTCTTCTTGGTTTTATGCTGCTCATTTAATATACTTGTCAATGGTCTGATGATTAGAGATACCGAGTACTTGACATACCAGGTTCCAGCTCTGTCACTTACGTTTTCAGGATTTGCTGTGGGGTTCTGGGAGCTGTATTTATGTATTCTGTTCCTTATTCCATTCCACATGGGCTAATTGGGTCTATGGTTTCCATATTTTGCACACCCACTTTATTAATTAGATCATTTTCATTTCTTCCTTCAATAGATTTGATATTTTTTATCATAAAGTTCTCAGTGTCTTGCTAGGGATATGATTTTTCATTATAGAGTTTATCTTCTCTAATTTATAAACCCCAGCTCCTTGTAATTAGCTGCTGAGCATACAAACCCATCTGCAGTAACCAAGTCCAAGTTTTGATGGCATCTCAGAATTTATTGTTCAATGATAATAATTCTGTTTTTGTGATACTCCTCTAGATTGAACTGTTTCTTTGAGATCATATATATTTTTGAAACATTAAGCATTTGAAAATTTTTGGAGAAACAAAATTGTGTATATATTTTCAACATCTTCTTCACGCCTCGCCTCATTTCCCCAGATATTTCCCCAGCACATCTCTGGATCCCACTTTACAGACCGTGGTTTCTTCTGAGAAACCTACTTGGATTATATAGAAGGACTAAGCTGTATGTCATTCATTACTTTCTTAATTACATCCTCATTAATGTCTACATATAAGAGAATCAAGAAAAGAAACTTGGGGCTTCCCTGGCAGCTCAGTGGTAAAGAATCTGCCTGCCAATGCTGGAGACACGAATTTGATCCCTGGTCTGGGAAGATCCCACACGCCATGGAGCAAATAGGCCCGTGTACCACAACTACTGAGCCTGTGCTCTAGAGCCAGGAGCTACCACTACTGAGGTCCAAGGGCCCTGGATCCTGTACTCCACGGTGAGATGCACTCCACGCATGCAGCACAACTAGAGAGGAGCCTGAGCAGCAGCAAAGACCCAATAAAGAAATCATTTTTTTTTTAAAGAAAAGAAACTCACATTTCTTGGGCTATATTTCAAGCCCAACAGTTTGCAGCAGGCCTGTACTATTCTATAATATTCTAAATGTAAAGCCATCCACTGCTATAAATCTGTATTACCTAGTTATCACTGCTTCCAGCATCTTCACTCTCCTATCACTGGACATATAACCATACCCTTATTATTTCCAAAATGTAGACAGTAAAGGTACCTAGCCACATTAAAACATAAAATTGAATAGAACTATTTTTCCACTGTCTGATTTTAAATTTAGCCCATGTGGTCTTCTGGCAGTATCTGTGTTCACAGACAGGATTCTCAGTTCAGCTCTTTTATAACACTGATGAAGGGAACTTCCATTTTCTTAATATTAAGACATGGAAAGTTATCATCTTGTTGTGTGTCTGGTATGTCTCTAATGAGTATGAATATGATTACAACATCTCCATTTCCTTTTTAACGAGTCTAACGTTATTAGCTAGTATCATTGAGTTCTCAATACGGCCCGTGGCTCTGGAGAATTCTTGCCTAATCTTCCTGTGGTTCCTCCTTGTGAAGCATCTAAATAAAACACAGTCTGTGAGAAGGGGTCTCTAGTTTCCCACTTCTCTGGAACTGGGGGTTTAAAATCTTGGGAGTAATTTGTGTTCCAGATCACTTGCCCGGCTTCTGGATTTTCTCTTTTGTGTGCTAACAACTCAAAAAGTTTGCTAGTCTCAAGTGTCCACTTCTGTGCTGCAGGAGTTGATAACTTTCAGCGTCCTGTGATGCTGATGCTGTTCTTATGCGTATCTTGGAGGATAATCTAAAGTTTATCCTCTGAAATCAGATCCATCGGCCACCTATTATCTGTATTACTGGAGCTTTCAGATTAACCTGAGCCTACAAAATCCCTTATGGCTTTCATGTACTTATTCCAAAGAGGTAGTACAGAATAGTTCAAGAGGTCTCCAAATGTTATGAGTCAGGATCCCTGAAGAAGCTTAAACTATCAGCATCTAGAACTCCATCTCCAGACAGTCCAAAGAGGTAGACTTCAGTGATGTCTGGTCATCACAGTTCAAACAATTTCCCCTGCAAGCATTACTGGTGGGTGTTTTAAGCAAATATTAGCTCTGAGAAGCTTTTCTGCTTTGTATGAATACTGTTTGACCAAACTCTTCTTTCTTTCCTTCCTTCCTGCCTGCTTACCTTACCTTCCTACCTCCTACCTACATACCACCTACATCCTACCTGCATTTACTGAGCACTGTGCTCGTACTGAGAGAAGGCAGAAACAACAAGGCGAACTCTTGTTACACGTGCAAGGAATTTGCAATCTGCAACCCTCTTCATTTATACATTTAACTCTGCTGTTCTCAACTTTGCTGTTTTAAACAGTTCTATCCTGACAATTGTAGAAGGAAATGACAACTCATTCAGGTATTCCTGCCTGGAGAATCCCATGGGCAGAGGAGCCTGGTGGGCAATGGTCTCTAGTGTTGCAAAGAGTTGGACACAACTGAAGTGACTTAGCATGCACACGTGCATTCTGACAAATATGTATTTAGCCTGATCTCAGAGCTTCTGGGACAAAGGCTTCTCAGAGCCTTTATCATTGTCTTTTTTTTAAATTTATTTTTAATTGAGGGAAAATTGCTTTACGATGTTGTGTTGATTTCCACTGTATGTTTATCATTGTCTTTTGAGGTCAGCCCTGGCTCAAGGGAATCTCTCTAAGGTTCAGAAAGTGAGAAACTTTATTTCTCATTAGTTTACAATAAAGTCGGTGCAGTTTTTCATCTTTGTGACCCCATGGGCTATACAGTCCATGAAATTTTCTAGGCCAGAATACTGGAGTGGGTAGCCTTTCTCTTCTCCAGGGGATCTTCCCAATCCAGCGATTGAACCCAGGTCTCCCACATTGCAGGCAGATTCTTTACCAGCTGAGCCACAAGGGAAGCCCATATTCCCAGCAGAGTAGGCAAAAGAACTGAGAAATAGAATGGGAAAAAGACTAGTGATTGAACTTTTGAAATATCTGTAAAAGAAACAAAAATATGCGACATAATATATAAATTAAGCAACAGGTTTACATATGACTTCCAAAATGAGTAAACCAATCTTAGAAAAAGGTCTCAAACTAATTTGGTGAAGGATGACAGCAGCTAAGGGTCAAAACAAATTACCAGGATAAAAATATTTACAACTGAAAAACTGCACCAACTTTATTGTAAACTAATGAGAAATAAAGTTTCTAATTTTCTGAACCTTAGAGAGATTCCCTTGAGCCAGGGCTGACCTCAAAAGACAATGAAAAATGTGCGGCAGAAACCAACACAACATTGTAAAGCGATTATACCTATTACTTTTGCTAAAATCATCCCAGTTCCTTTTGGAATACTACCTTGGCCTTGGAGTTCTTTTCTATGATGCTGGCTGGCTTAGCTGGCTCTTGTAATGTGCTATTGCAGCTTGGTCAGGACAGATCTGATTTTCTGATCTTTGTTGAAGGTGATGTGATGTTAAGAAAAATGTTAAAGCAAATGACTCAGGCAGGGCCATCTTCACTCCAGGTTCCCTTGTGAGGTTTGCTATGTAGATGGCTTTATAAATGACCTTACTGAAGCTAAGTTAGTCACACAGTAAGTCACTATGACTTGAAGGTGTCTGCCACTTGGAAATGAGGCTGTTTTTTAGAAACATAGTCTGGCCAGGAAAAGATATCCTCCAGCTTCAAGAGCTTCAGGCTGCTCTGCTGAGGTGACCTTTTGGGGTTGAGAGGATACAGTGGACTAGGGCCCTTTGGGGGCAGTGACAGAGGAGTCCCCTGGGGCCCCAATCCTTGTTTTGATCACCTAAAGGCAAATATTGTCACTCCAAGTAGGAGCGATTTCGGTTAACTGCCTCTAGGAACCTTCTTATAATGTTGTCTTTGGTGATATCTTAGCCTGAGTGCGCCATGCTTTTTTTGGTTCTGGGGGAAGGTGACAGACAAGATGACTTCCAGAAGGATTGGCTCTCCCAGGATTTCTGTAACTCTTGGAACAAGAAGCAGAAAAGTAGTGGGAAGGGGTGTGTGTGTGTGTATGTGTGTGTGTTGGACACAGTCTAGAGGGTGCGCTGACGCCTCTTTTCACCCCAGTTCTGGATGTCCATCGTGGCCACCACAATGCCCATACCCTGTGGAGGTTTCATGCCTGTGTTTGTGCTTGGTAAGTTCTGATGGGAAGCCTGGGATCTTACTGGTGGTTCAGGCTAGGGTACTGTGAAAACAAGGAAAGGCCTGGAATGCTGGGGGCTTGTGTTCAGTCTTAGCACCCAAGGAGGCATTGGCTCTTAAAAAATGGAGGATAAAGACCTTGAATCTCTCAACACCTTCCTTCCTTTTGTCTCTTCCTAGGAGCTGCATTCGGAAGGCTAGTAGGAGAGATCATGGCCATGCTTTTCCCAGACGGCATCTTATTTGATGACATCATCTACAAGATCCTACCTGGGGGCTACGCAGTTATTGGTAAGACACATTCCACCCTCCTGTAACCCCGGACACCCACACTCAGACTCTCCCATGATATCTGCATTCCAGGCTATACAGTAATGGTCTTCACTTAATGCTATTTAATTCAACTTTTATTTAAATAATCAGCCCTTGGCTCTGACTCTAATTAGCTCTCATTAAACATCTTTGAGCCTCCCTATTTCTTCACACTGAATAGGGATTATAGTGATTAAATGAGATAATAAGGATGAGAACACCTAGGATTGCCTCTGAGTGTTTGGTGAGGGCTTTTTCTTTTTCTGCGAAGAATCATGGAAACAACAGTGCTTGTGACTGGCTTGACTACTCCTACCTGCAGGTCTGCTCATGCTGACGAGACTCAGGAGCACGTGACTAAGAGCTCAGAAACGTGGGCTCTGGTCTCATCGCTACCTCTTGTCACTGGATGACCATGGGGCAGATTACCTGCCTTTCTGCACCTTAGTTTCTTTATTCTAAAATGACTTCTGAGACGTCTTATACTCCTAACAGTTTGAGAATCTGAGATTATCTTTTTCCATTACATGTATAGTCCCTTGCACCCAAAAACCATGTCTAACAAAATGACCAGGATACTCCCTAGAATTATTATGCTTCCTCCCTCCCTCTCCTCTTTAACAAAATCCCATGAAATCTAAGGCCATGCTTCCCTTTGATATAGAAGAATTAATCAGCTTTATAGAACATATGGTGACCTTAGTCCCCCATCACAGTTCTGTACAAAAACTTCTTGCATCTGCTATTATTCCCTATCTTCACGCTTCTCAGATATCCCTTCAACCTCCTTGGTAGACATTTCCCTTAGCATGCATGCGTGCTAAGTTGCTTCAGCCATGTCTAACTCTTTGTGATCCTATGAACTGTAGCCCACCAGGCTCCTCTGACCATAGGATTCACCAGGCAAGAATACTGGAGTGGGTTGCCATGCCCTCCTCTAGGGGGTCTTTCTGACCCAGGGATCAAACCCACATATTCTGTGGTTCCTGCACTGGCAGGCAAATTCTTTACCACTGAATTACCTGGGAAGACCATATACATAAATAAATAAATAAATAAATAAATAAATAAATAAATATATATCTCCTGTGTTAATGTTCTGAAGTATATTGCATGCACTATCCAGTAAAATCATTCCTCCCAATCTTTACCTTTTGTGACTTTTTCTTAGTCCATTTTCATGTATGGCTTCCCCAGCATCTTTTCTCATAGCATATCTTCCCATGTTTAAATAAGAAATAAAGTTAATGCACTAGGGACTTTTGGCTGGTGGGAAATCATAACCAAAAACAAGTAAGACAGATTCTATCTTCAAAGAGCTTATGGAATCATAATGTTTTAGACCTGCAAGGGCCTTAGAACTTATCTAATGACCCCTTTCAGCTTAGAGATGAGAGTATGGGGTTCCAGAAGGATTAAGTTCTTCTCATACAGCTGAGAAATAGAATCAGGATCTCATTGCTCCAAGCCCACAGCACGATTCTTGGGTTTTGAGTCCGCTCATAAATTGTTGGCATCAGAACCTGAGGCCCAAAATAAAATGCTGTAAATGGGTTTTTTAAATGCTCAGTTAAGGGTGATCCAATTGTTTAAAAAGCAAGGAACAGATAGCACATCACTATATTTTATAAATGAAAATTTGGACACACAAAATTTTTTAAGTTGCCAAAGGTCCTATAATGAGATCAAAATGATTTTCTAACAGCTCAGCATTCTAGCCCCTACCTGACACATGGTCATCTCAGGAGTGCTGGCACTGCCCAGGGTCACATCTCCCCACCTTGTTTCACTCCCGTCACACACCCCCACATAGCCGCCATGCCAAGAAAGGCACCCCTAACCCAGGGTGCACGTCTGGGTCTGATTCCAGGAGCAGCAGCGCTGACTGGTGCGGTGTCCCACACAGTCTCCACGGCCGTGATTTGCTTCGAACTAACGGGTCAGATTGCTCACATCCTACCCATGATGGTGGCTGTTATCTTGGCCAACATGGTGGCTCAGAGCCTGCAGCCCTCCCTTTATGACAGCATCATCCAGGTCAAGAAGCTACCCTACTTGCCTGACCTTGGTTGGAACCAGCTCAGGTCAGGGGCACCAGCTGGAATTAGTTCAGATCTGATGGGGTGGGGGTGGAAGTTTCTGAGATTGAGAATGAGGTTAGGGTCAATGTCTGGATGCACTGCTTTGCTTACTTATTTTTATATTCCCATGTACTTAATAATTGTTATGAGTGATCAAATGCATGGTAAAAACCTCATGGGAGGAGTGGAAGGGACAGCCAAGGGACAGGCATATATGGTGGGGCTAACCTCCCTGGTGCTTTCTCCCTCCATAGCAAATTTACGATCTTTGTTGAGGATATCATGGTACGGGATGTGAAGTTTGTTTCAGCTTCCTGCACATATGGGGAGTTGCGAAACCTGCTCCAGACCACCACTGTCAAGACTTTACCACTGGTTGAATCGAAAGGTCAGTGGGAGGGAAGGAAGCAGATTCCTGGGCTAGTGACCTGAACAAAGGTGCCATAGAAATGCAGGCAGTACTGGGGTGTGGGCTTGTCTTTAGGGGCCACCCAGTCTGCCACAGGTCACCCAGCCTCTGCTCCTTAGGGGAACACGATCGATCATCTTCAAGGAAGGAAAAGCACAGCCATAACATGAGCACAGGAAGACAGTTAAAAATCCAGTGAAAGAAATACAGTTGATTCTCATTATTCCTTGTAGTTATATTCTAAAAACTTGCCATGAACACTGAATTAGGGATACTATAATTATGAACCTTGTGGCTCAGCTGGCAAAGAATCTGCCTGCAATGTGGGAGACCTGGGTTCGATCCCTGGGTTGGGAAGATCCCCTGGAGAAGGGAAAGGCTACCCACTCTAGTATTCTGGCCTGGAGAATTCCATGGACTGTATAGTCCATGGGGTTGCAAATAGTCAGACACGACTGAGCGACTTTCACTTCACTGAACCATTGCTCCCAAAGGAAATCCAAGGTGAAGTTCCTGCAAGCCTCTGGTCACATTTTCTTCAAGTAGTCAAAGCAGCATACACTTGTCTTAAATGTGTTTCTCCTTGTGTGCATGCTAAGTTGCTTCAGTTGTGTCTGACTCTTTGTGACCTTGTGGACTGTAGTCCGTCAGGCCCCTCTGTCCATGGGATTCTCCAGGCAAGAATACTGGAGTGGGTTGCTGTGCTCTCCTCCAGGGAATCTTCCTGACCCAGAGATTGAACCCATGTCTCTTATATCTCCTGCATTGGCAGGCGAGTTCTTTACCACTAGTGCCACCTGGGAAGCCCTCTGTTTCTCCTTAAAGACAACTTATTTATATCTGTTGTTAATTCACTAACTTGGAACTCACCACGACCAACAGCACAATAGCTCATGGCTAAATAAAGCTTATCTAACACATGTATTTTCTCCATAAGGCACATCAAAGCCTTCTTGCTTGGGGGCAATTATAAACAACAAAATCACCATCATGAAACACAAAAATACAAAAATCATGGCATTCAATGGATCACAAAAGGAACACTTGTTTATAATATGAAGCTAGAAAAAAAAAGCGTATCATTCTGTTCAGACTCAACTGGGAACATGTGCGTGGGGCAGCTCAGATTTTTTGCTATTTTACTTGTGCATGTGAATGATGGGGAAAGCACAGCACGTATTGATTTTGGGTTACAAATATACTTGAGCCAGTGGGTGAATTCACAAATAGGTAATGGTAGTGGTTTAGTTGCTAAATTGTGTCTGGCTCTTGCAACCTTATGGGCTGTAGCTCACCAGACTCCTCTGTCCCTGGGATTCTCCAGGCAAGAATACTGGAGTGGGTTGCCATTTCCTTCTCCAGGGGATCTTCCTGACCCAGGGATTGAACCTGGGTCTCCTGCATTGTAGGTGGATCCTTTACTGACTGAGCCATCAGAGAAGCCTTCACAAATAGGAAATCTGTGAATAATGAGGCTCAGCTGTAAATCTTACACCCCCTGAGGTGGCTCTCTTTGCCCCATAGCTAAATGACAGCTGTTTTTTAATACCCAATTTAAGGAGCAGATGAGACTGTTCCATGTGAAGGAGTAAACATGTTTGATAAGTAGTGATTTCACCTCCTTCACCATCCTTTCTGCCCACCTCTGACACTTAATCTTGCTTCATATTACTTCTTATTGTGGTTTCTATATCCGTGTCTTATCTTCCTCACTAGATTCGGTATCCTTTGAGGGCTGAGACTATCACATCTGTCTCCCTCAGACTTCTTCCTTATAGGTATTTACCAGATATTAAATAAATATTTGTCTAATGTTTGAATTAGTGTGATGGAATCATAGGGCCGTTTGAAGCCATTTAAATTGTTAGTTCTAATTCCAGATGATTAGAATATCCAAATTACGTTAGTTTTAATATTTTCCCAAATCCCAAATACCTTTCAGTGGCCTCTAAAGCAGTGGCTCCTCATTGGAACAGGGGTACGGCTGATGGGTTGCAGGGTTTTAATAGTAATGACTAAGACTTAACAGTGGTAAAGAACCTGCCTGCCAATGCAGCAGACGTAAGAGATTCAGGTTCGATCCCTGGATCAGGAAGAACCCCTGGAGGAGGGCATGGCAACCCACTCCATTACTCTTGTCTGGAGAATTTCATGGACAGAAGAGCCTGGCAGGCTACAGTCCTTAGGATCACACAGCCAGACGGGACTGAAGCGACTTAGCACAGCACACAGCACAAGACCTAACAGTAAGATTTATCTCAATAACACTGCCTTAATCTTGGGCTTCTAAGGTGGTGCTAGTGGTAAAGAACCTGCCTGCCAGTGCAGGAGATGTAACAGACATGGGGTTCTATCCGAGAGATGTGGGTTTGATCCCTGGGTCAGGAAGATGCCCCGGAGGAGAGCATGGCAACCCACTCCAGTATTCTTGCCTCGGAAATCCTATGGACAGAGGATCTTGGCAGGCTACAGTCCATAGGGTTGCAACGAGTCTGAAGTGACTTAGCATGCAAGCAATCTTATGGCCTTAGAACTCAATGAAAATGTTAATGATAGTAACGGAATTCTAATAAATATAAAAGGACTTTTCCTGGAAAAGTAGGCATTATGTCTATGCCTAGAAGGACCCAGAGTATTTCAGTGACTAAACATCAGATACCCTTGTAGCCTTTTTTCAAAGTATTGGGTTCAAAAAATTCAAAAAGGTATTGGCCAAAAAGTTCATTTGGGTTTTTCCATAAGATGATGCGGGCTTCCCTAGTGGCTCAGATGGTAAAGAATCCGCCTGCAATGCGGGAGGCCTGGGTTCAATCCCTAGATTGGGAAGATCTCCTGGAGGAGGGCCTGGCATCCCAGTCCAGTATTCTTGCCTGGAGACTCCCATGGACAGAGGAGCCTGGCGGGCTACAGTCCATGAGGTCACAAAGAGTCAGACACGACTGAGCATAGCACACAGCACACAAGATGATACAGAAAACCCAAATGAACTTTTTGACCAGCCCAATATAGTCCCATCTCAGTATGAATGGCTTTTAATGTGTCTTCTTTTGGAGACAGAGTTGATTAGCCTATTTTAATACCTAGTTCACCTGTTTGCAAACTGTCTAAGTAAGGGCTGCATCAAAATAAGTACAAATTAGCACCAGTTAATATACTCTCACAGAGAAGGAAATGGCAACCCACTCCATTATTCTTGCCTGGGAAATCCCATGGACAGAGGAGCCTGGTGGGCTATAGTCCATGGGGTCGCAAAGAGTAGGACACGACTAAGCGACTAAACAACAACAATGTACTCTCAGTTGGGTCCCTAAATACTAAATGGGTGAAATAAAAGGGACTGAGTGAGGTCAATCCTGAAAGACTTTGGAAATGAGTTTTTAGGAAGAGAGGGTAAGAGCTGAAAAGAGTTGGGCCCTGGGCTGAGTCCCTGACTCCATCCTGTGGAGAGCGGGGTGAGGGGGTGATCGAGCTGCCCTCAGGCCAAGCCTGGGTCTCCCCCAGATTCAATGATCCTGCTGGGCTCCGTGGAGCGGTCAGAACTTCAGTCCCTCCTGCAGCGGCACCTGTGTCCTGAGCGGAGGCTGCGGATGGCCCAGGACATGGCGAGGAAGCTGTCTGAGCTGCCCTTCGATGGGAAGGTGCGGCCGGCTGGGGTGGGGCGCTCTGGTGTCTGGCCCCAGGGTCGACCTGAGTCCTTTGCCTTTGTGGATGAAGATGAAGATGAGGATCTCTACAGGAAGCCCGAGGTAAGTGGGCTGGGAAGGGTCAGGGGAGCAGGACAGATGGGGCAAAGGGAAAATAGGAAGAGAGAGGGAAGATGCTGATCATTGACAAAGTCTAAGAGATCAGTGCCCCTGCGTCCAGGGACTGAAGGAGATGAGGTTGCAAATTTTGGAGCCACGAGAATTCAAAGAGCTTTGAGGACTTCTGAACTGGAAAGAACAAGAGCATTAGATAGGTTTCCCAGGACACCAGCTGGTAAGGCAGGACGAGGTAGTCTCTTCTCTAGGACTGAGAATTTTTACTGTTCTCTACAGATGCCTCCTCTTCCTCCTCATCACCCCTTTCCTACTGATCCACTGCCCCTCGAAGAGCCCAATGGGCCCCTGCCCAGCCACAAACAGCAGCTGGAAGCACTGGAGTCTACAGGTAAAGATTCTCCCATCGTCCACCTCACCCTTGCCTCACACCTTGTGGGTTATCTCTGTGTGCTCCTCAACCTAAGGGCTCCTATTATGCGGAGGGATAGGCCAGGGGATGGTGGGAGGGGATTTCTATTCTTTGAGTCCATGTTACTGTCCCAAAGTGGGGGGGGGGGGCAAGGGCTGGATTTGGAGGGTGGGAGAGGGGAGGTCCGATAGAGGTGAGGCACCTAGAAATGTGGACCTGTTGTGACAAAGCATCAGGACCACTTGGGGCCCCTAACCATTTCCTCCCAGGATGGGTATTGCTTTGTCTCCATTTCCATCTGCTCACCCCTCCTCTCAGGTCCAAGACCCTCCATCTTTCGGTCCCTGCTTCGCTGCTTGCTAGGCAGAGCTCGCCCCCAAAAGAAGAAAATGACCCAGGTGAGAGAAGATGTGTTGGGAAAGGGAACTTGTCTTTGAGGAGTGAGAGACCCATGATCCTTAAGGTGGGAGGGAAGAGGTCCCACCAGGGAGGAGAAGCTTCATCATATGGAAGGGGTGATGGGATGGAAAGAGGCTTCTGTGGCCTGGCCAGGGAGAGGCAGTTATGGTTCTATGAGGAAGAAAAGGGAAGGAACTTGGACCTATGTCTTTCTTCTCTAGGATTCAACGGATTTAGTGGATAACATGTCTCCTGAAGAGGTAAGTAAAGGAAACAGGAAGCTGGGGTGAATCATTTTTCTGTTTTGTTTTGTTTTGCTGGCTGTGCTGTGTGACATGCAGAAATCTCAGTTCCTTGACCAGGGACAGAACTCATGCCATCTGCACTGGAAGCATGGAGTCTTAACCACTGGACCACCAGGGAAGTCCCTGTCTTGTTAAGTGAAGACATTGTTCTTTTTTCTTCAATCTTCTTCATTGTGTTGTTGTAAGAATAAGACGTGAACCTAGGCAGAAGAGCGCCTTGAGAGGTTGTTAGTGAGGTTTGACTACGGAGTGGTGCTGGGCGCATTGCTTGGAGGTGGGGAGACGTGGTGGTGTCCTCATGGGGACCAGTGTCACTTCACTGGAGAAGGAAGTTTTGAGCCGCTGTGTGTAGATGGGCCAATGGTGCTAGGACGAGCCTTAGAATTTTGAGATCTTAGGGGCGTTCTGGACCAGGTGGATGCTACGTGGAAAGGATGACATTTACCTGCAGGAAAATGGCACTGGGCAGCCAACTCTTAATGTGGACTGAGGTGGAAGAACAGCATTGAAACTAAAATGGGGAAATCAGTGCCTGGTGAGGTTACTATGTTAGGTTGATCCAGGCCCCGAGACAGTGGACAATGGGAAGATTCCAGGAAGCGAGACTGGGAAGAACCACAGACTGAGGGCAAATCTCGACAGTGGTGCCTCCTGGGGACAAATGCCTATTTCCGCAAAGAGGTGGCTGTTGAGTCCATGAGAGAGAAAATCAAGCACTGGCTGGAGCAGGTTGTGCTGAGTGACCAGAACATGGCACAGGGGACAGATTGGGAACACATGGCTGAGCTGTGCAGATCAAAACTACCCTGGGGTGTGGAGAGACACCAATAAAATCCATTAGCAATCATTCCATTTAGTAAAAGAGAAGGCAAGCTTGCTGCAAAGGCTGAAAGGTAGAGCTTTAAAAGTATGTGGCTGAAATATCAGACTTTTTAGCCTTCACAACTATGTAAGCCAATTTCCTAATTCCTGCTCACCCATCCATCCCTCTCTCTCTCTCTCTGAAATTTGATGTTGCTAATGGTTGAACATTTGAATGTACTAAAAGCCACTTAATTGTACACTTAAAATGGTTCAAATGGTAATTTTCATGGGAAATTTATCTCAATATTAAAATATAAAATTAAATATGCAAAATGAGCAAACAACAAAAAGTATGTAGCTGACAAAATACCATTATGTATATTATCTTCAAAGAAACCTCTATTGGATGTCCAGAATTTATGAATCCATGCATGATTATTTGCTCAGTCGTGTCTGACTCTTTGGGACTCTATGGACTGTAGCCCACCAGGCTCCTCTCTCCATGGGATTTCCAAGGCAAGAATGCTGGAGTGGATTGCCATTTCTTTCTCCAGGAGATTTTTCTCAAGCCAGGGATCAACTTGAGTCTCCTGAATCTCCTGCATTCTTTACCACTGAACCACCTGGAAAATCCTATCCAGAATACATATGTGCTAAAAATTAAAAGTACTCAAGATTGGAGGAGGGGGTGGTTAGTGACAAGAGAGAAAGTCTTCCCCTTCTCCCCTTGACAGCCCTCAAGACACACAACATTTCTGGATAAATGACCTGAAAAATCAAATGGATAATCACAGATGAAAAAAATTGAACTATTCCTTCCACCCACAAGCAGGAATCAGATGGGTCATAACTACAATGAAGGAGTGCTTTACTAGGGTGCTGAAACCAATAATACTTTTTTTAATGCACCAAAGAAAGCCAGCTAGTTGATCAATGAGGTTATTTAATAACCGCAGGAAATAAAATGCAACTAGGGATAAAAAGTGGAGAAGGCAATGGCACCCCACTTCAGTACTCTTGCCTGGAAAATCCCATGGACGGAGGAGCCTGGTAGGCTGCAGTCCATGGGGTCGCTACGAGTTGGACACGACAGAGCAACTTCACTTTCACTTTTCACTTTCATGCAATGGAGAAGGAAATGGCGGCCCACTCCATTCTCTTGCCTGGAGAATCCCAGGGACGGGGAAACTTGGTGGGCTGCCGTCTATGGGGTCGCACAGAGTCGGACACGACTGAAGCGACTTAGCAGCAGCAGGGATAAAAAGAAGATAGATGATACATTTTTAGCTGATATCTGTCTCAGGGAAGACTTTAAGCAGCTCCCAACTCCCATGGGACCCACCATGACTCTTTCGAAGGATAAGATACAATAGGAGTCAGACTTCAGAATAGTTTGAACAGCGTTTTCAGGCTGTAAAGAAATGACACCCTTGACAATATCAAGATGACACCTTTGGGAATAGTCAAAGAATTCAATTCTAGGTCATCAAAAGTCCTTGCTATGACTTGTCTAATTCCGCCACTCTGTTAGGAATACACACCTTTTAGAGCCCCAGTTTGTAACTGATGCTTAGCTTTTTAAAGCCGTGGATCACATCAAACCTAGAGCAGATGAAAACTGGGGTTCCTGGGACATGATGGGCAGTCAAGGTTGGAAGCCTACCTCTGTGTAATCTTAAGCATTTAAGGACAAACGCTTAAGCACCCTGTTCCTCCATTTTCTCATCTATAAAATAGAGATAACCATAGGGCAGAGGATTCGAGGAGTGACGCAGTTAGAATAATCTTGGCACAGAGAAGTGCTTGGTGCGTGTGCACAGGAAGTGGTTTGGCTACTGTTGTTCCCCGAGGACAGGGACAATGGAACCAGGGAGGCCAGAAATGATCAGAGCATACTGCAGGAGGGCAGCACCAACCAAACCAGCATCGGCAAGGGTCTAGCTCCCTGTCATCTAAGTAACCCTTGTCTGCAACATACCTGCTAACTGGTCATCCATCCTGGGCCATGAGTGCTGCCCAACTTTGGGTGAACCTTTAGTCAGGGAAGGCGAAAGTTTGGAAGAGGTGTGATTGTAGTCAGGAAAAAGCAGGATGGGACAGATGGAGAGAGCGCAGCCCTGTAGACCAAACACTGGACACAAGAACTGGGGGATAACCTTCAGTGATGTCCTCTGAAGCTTGAGACGTGGAGATCTGGGCAAACAGAAAAACAAAGAAAGTAGAACCTCACTCAGAGGTTGTTGTTCAGTCACTCAATTGTGTCCATCTCTTTGCAATCCCATGGACTGCAGCATGCCAGTCTTCCCTGTCCTACACCATCTCCCAGAGCTTGCTCAAACTCACGTCCATTCAGTCAGTGATGCCATCCAACCATCTTGTTCTCTGTCATCCTCTTCTTCTCCTGCCTTCAATAGGACAGGGTCTTTTCCAATGAGACGGCTCTTGACATCAGGTGGTCAACATTCTGGAGCTTTACCTTCAGCATCAGTCCTTCCAGGGAATATTCACGGTTGATTTCTCTTAGGATTGACTGGTTTGATCTCTTTTCTGTCCAAGGGACTCCTGAAAGTTTTCTCTAGCACATCTGGAGGGGGCTGTCTGAGAAGAGGTTACAGAAAATTTAAAATTCATTTTTGAGAGCCACAGTGATACTAGATTATTTGGAACCTTGGGGATTTGGGCATGCAAATCTAAAATCCAAAGCACAGTTGGACTTTGGCCTTATTGCTTTGGTCACAGACAAAGCAATACAATGTAGAACAAACCAACCAAACACGCACACAAAAGCGGCTTGTTTGAGTCAACAAAGTGCCATGTGACCCAGAACAGCTCTTTAAATCCAATAAAGTTTCACCAAGATCTGCTTTGTAAAAGGTCAGCCTGCAGCCTGCAGGTTTCTTCATGACACACAACGATAGATGCCTCACAGTGCTCTGGAGGGGTTCAGTCCAGAGCTAAGGCAAGTCTAAGATGGAGCAAGACCCACACTGGTTCTCCCAGAGTTTGCTCAGGCTCATGTCCATTGAGTCAGTGATGCCATCCAACCATCTCATCCTCTGTCACCCCCTTCTCCTCCTGCCTTCTATCTTTCCCAGCATCAGAGTCTTTTCCAGTGAGTTGACTCTTTGCATCAGGTAGCCAAAACATTGGAGCTTCAGCATCAGTCCTCCCAGTGAATATTCAGGATTGATTTCATTTAAGACTGACTGGTTTGATCTTGTAGTGCAACGAACCCTCAAGAGTCTTCTCCAACACCACGTTCGAAAGCATCAGTTCTTTGGTGCTCAGCCTTCTTTATGGTCCCACTCTCACATCCATATGTGACTACTGGAAAAACCATAGCTTTGACTAGATGGACTTTGTTGACAAAGGGATGTCTCTGCTTTTTGATACGCTGTTTAGATTTGTTACAGCTTTTCTTGCAAAGAGTAAGCTTCTTTTAATTTCATGGCTGCAGTCACCATCCTCAGTGATTTTGGAGCCCAAGAAAATTACAGGAGTGGTAGAAAATAAGATTGGAAAGATGGGTGGGGAATAGCAAGTGTTTGGGGCACCAGGAAGAAGGAGCGTGTTTTGAGCACCTGAAGCTGAAGGTTGATTTGGGGCTGGAGGAGGGAGGAGAATTTATTGGGGCAAAGGGAGGCGGACCAGCGACCTGGAGGAGCTGTGATTGATAGTTTCACGGCCTATTTCAGGTTTCTGGGCCGGGGATTGGAGGGCGGTTTGGGATCAAGGATCTGGGGTTTAAGGGGGCTCCGATATTGGGTGACGGCCCTCCTCTCTGGCAGATTGAGGCCTGGGAGCAGGAGCAGCTGGGCCAGCCTGTCTGTTTTGACTCTTGCTGTATCGACCAGTCCCCCTTCCAGCTGGTGGAGCAGACGACTCTGCACAAGGCAAGTCCTTGCCCACCTCCCACCGAGCAGGGCTTCCGGGAGGACCGGAAGGGGCGGGGCCCCCGTGCTGACCTTACCCACGGCTTTGTCCTCGCAGACTCACACCCTCTTCTCCCTCCTGGGCCTCCACCTTGCTTACGTGACCAGCATGGGGAAGCTGAGGGGCGTGCTGGCCCTGGAGGAGGTAAGAGCGACGTGTCCCCCCTAACCCCCGCCCCCCCGCCGTTGGAGCGGCAGTGGGAGGAAGGGGTGAGGTGGGGAGGGGGTGATTCTAACATCCAGGAGGTGCTCCGGGTTTCCCACCTGTTTCTCATGCAGAGACTGGAGGGGGTCGGGGGTGGCAGCCCCCCGATCTTCTCAGGATGGCATGGGCTTGGAATGGGGGTGCAGGGCCTGAGTCACGGTCTCATGGGGGTGTGCTGTGGAGGGGCGTGGAAAGAGTGGGCAGATGGGACGGCTGAAGGCGGCCTGAGGGTTGGGGACCGGGCGAAAGAGATCCTGGGTCAGGGCTCTTGAGATTTCACCGCTCTGCAGGTGAGGCTCTTTGTCCATCATGCCCGTTTTCCTTTTTCTGTCTTCTCCCTTGGAGTCATCCCTGCCACGCCGTATCTTTCCCATTCCTTTTCCTTTGATTGTCCGTTTGTCCACTGCTCCTGTCTTCTTTCCTGCCCCTGTCGTACCCTCTCTCCCTTTCCCTGTGCTCTCCAGCTGCAGAAGGCCATTGAGGGACACACCAAGTCTGGGGTGCAGCTCCGCCCCCCTCTTGCCAGCTTCCGGAGTACAACTTCCACTCGGAAGAACACCGGGGTCCCGCTCCCTCCTGCAGAGGGCTGGAGCCTGCCTGAGGACGGAGCTGGGGCCGCTGGGGCAGGGGACGTGACCCCTGCCTCCCCAGAGACCCCCGTACCACCCGCCTCCCCGGAGCACCCCCTCTCCCGGGCTCCGGCCAAGGCAGAGAGCGAGCTGGAGGAGCTGGAGCTAGTGGAGGGGCCGGGGCCGGAGGAGGAGCTGGCCGACATCCTGCAGGGCCCCAGTCTGCGCTCCACGGACGAGGAGGATGGGGATGAACTGATCCTTTGACTGCCTCCCGCACCTCCTCACGAAGGCTGTCCAGGGACCCAGGAGAGGGGGTGCACCATGTGGGAGAGGGTGCTTCCTGAAGCTGGTGGGGATCGCATCAATACATGGCCTCTCCTGGGAGTTTTTAAAAATGTGATCCTTGGAGGAGGAGCTGGAATTTGGGCAGGGGGTAGCCTTGGTCAGTCATTTGGGCCATGCCCTCCCATCCCCAGATAGGCGGTGGATCGGTGTGAAGGGCCCCTGATATTCCAGGGGCTTCCTGAGTTTGCCCGTGTGTGGGTGAGGAATACCTGCCTCTCGCATGCATCCCCCACAACCCGTCCTCCCCCTTCCCCCAGTGTTCCTTGTCCCGTGCCTTCCCGGCCTTGCCCATCCTCCCATCAGTTCCCCAGGCGGTGGGTTAAGGGAGACCCAGGATGACTGTGGTCCTGCCAGTGCCATGTTGGAGGAGGAGACGGGACCACCTCATGGCCTCATGGACTGGTGGCCCTTGAATATAGTTGCAAACTGTCCACAGCGCCTCCTCTGAGAGCCCTCCCCCCTGTCCTCCACTTGCCCATAGCCATTCCCTGAAATTTGCCTCCAGACTCCATTCAGGCTCCTTCTAGAAAGTGAAGTCACTCAGTCATGTCGGACTCTTTGCAACCCCATGGACTGTAGCCTACCAGGCTCCTCCGTCCATCGAGTTTTTCAGGCAAGAGTACTGGAGTGGGTTGCCATTTCCTTCTCCAGGAGATCTTCCCGACCCTGGGATCGAACCTGGGTCTCCCACATTGCAGGCAGACACTTTACCATCTGAGCTACCAGGGTCTGCCCTCAATTACTTGGGCGGGAAAAGGCCATTCCCACTTCCCCCTCCGTCCTCCATTTAGGCAGTGAGACATGGATACAGAGCCTATTCAGGGTAAGAGCCTAGAAGAGGGACGGTCACGGTCACAGGAAGGCTCTGTGTGGAAGGGGCGGTACCTTGTGGCTCAACAGTCACGCGGCCCTAATGGATTTATTTTACTCCCTCTGGCATCTCGCATTACAGCTTCCTCACCCTCCAGTTTCCAGGTCACTCCCTCTCACACTGTCGTCCTTGAGCTGATGTAGCCAGGGCTTCTCCTGCCCAGAACCGAGGCTCAGGGCACTGGGCCACTGGTTCACCCCCACGCTTCTTCGGGGCTGGTCCTTTGTATTCCTCTTCTAGAGGTTCAGTGTTGAAATAGCCCAGCTCTTTGATGCCTCCCACACTTGGGACGTCAGAGACCCTTATCCACCCCAAGCCAGTGACGGGGAGCCTGCCATTACCCTGCCTTTTCTACAAGTGGTCCCAGGTGCTCTTGATCTCACCCCCAAGGCTTTCGTCCCTCCCTTCTTTTCAGTTCAGTTCAGTCACTCAGTTGTGTCCGACTCTTTGTGACCCCATGGACTGCAGCATGCCAGGCTTCCCTGTCCATCACCAACTCCCAGAGCCTACTTTTATGCCTCATTTAATTCTTTAGTTGTGCCCATCCCTGCCATCCTCCTCCTTCCCACCCTGTGCCCAGCCTCCACCCCCCCCAAATAAGACACTCACAGCCAAAGGTGCCACCACAGTGTTTAGTGCCATTAAACACAGCCTGGAACCATCTCCAACAGTACACGCCTTCCGCCTCCCCAGGGCCAAGAGAGAGAGGCTGCAGCCTGGGGAGGGGGCCTAGCAGTGGGCCCTGGAGCCCCTGCTCCTGTGTATATAATCTATAATATTTATATATATATTTATATATAATTCTCTCTGTAATATATGTCATAGACTCTCTCTTGGGCCTGGGGTGGAAATGTCACATTAAGAAAACATGCTAAGACTGGCCGTAAAAATGGATATTTCCCAGACCTGGAAGACGGAGTATGGGATGTACAGGTGGGGGGCGAGGAGAGGTAATAACTCATTCACCAAGATTCCCTCCTTAAGAGGAAGGTGTGGGGGTGGGGTGGGGTAGGGTGGGGGGCGATGGGGGGAGGGGAGGAATGGAAGATTGCGACTTTACTTTAATAAAGTGAATTGAAAATGAAAGTGCGCCCCCCACCAGAAGAAAATCATTTAGCAAGAGCAGTTTCATTCACAATGATATAAAAACAGCCCCATTCTGGGGGCTGTCCTAAAACGTGCTGCACAGCCTTTAACCCCAAAGAAAAAGCAACCCTCCCCCACCCCCAGTAGCCTCTTCCGGCACATGCCCCTCCCCTCCCCCTAAAATAGGCTACAAGCAAACCCCATGCACCCTGCCCCCCAGCACCACAGAGGCAATCCCTCTCTCCAAGAGTCCTAAGAGGGTCCCAGGCCATCTCCTCGGGTCTTCTCCCTCTTCAGAGCGGAGGGGGAGCTGCTTGCAAAGTGCAGACCCCGCCCCACCCGACCTCTGGTCTGCAGCGTTGACAACGCCCCGCAGAGGCTGAGCGCCCCCCACCCCCCCCCACGCTCACATCTGAACTCTGCTAGAGTCGTTTAGAGTTTTAGCCATCTTTTGGCAGGACTGGCAGGGACCGTTGGGCTTCCTCGGGGAAGGAGGGAGGAGAGTAAGCCGCTTTAGATGACCTTTCCTGACTCCACAGGGCCCTGAGCGGAAAAGGAACTGTTGATGAATGAACCCGCTCCCTGGACTGGATGTCCCCTGCGGTCTGGGGGTGGAAGATGGGGCACGAAGCGAGTGAGAGTAAAGAGAAAAGGATGATGCCTTAGAGAGAGGGCAGGGTGCACAAGGTGAGGAAACAGGGACCCCTTGAGAAGAGGAAACCGTGACCCGCAAAACCCCAAGGACCTGCAGCAGGGGGTGCAGGGTGGGGCCAGCAGTGTCCAGTCACGTGGTCACACACAACCCGTAACCGCTTTGGATGAGGTGAGTTCACCTACCTGGGCTCACCCTGCCCACCCGTTTCCTCCGACCGACCTCGGAGGGTGGCCATCCTCCCCTCCCCCGGAAGACGTGGGACGTGGCCTCGGTTGCATTTCAGGGGCACGTGTGTATGACATTGGGGGATTGATGGGGGGCAGGGTCGTACATGGACGGAGCCACCCCAGCGCTCAGCCTCCTCATTCTGCAGCTAGGGGCGGGGCGGGGCGCTGATGCCAGCTCTCCTCGCTACCCTTCAACCCAGCCTCCTACCATCAGGCTCTGTGACAGAAGTCCTGGGGCTTCACGGTCTGCCCAGAGATTTCCCCCCATTCCCCGCCCCCCATAATGGAGAGTGGGTGTGGGAGGGCAAGCAGTTTCAGGGGCTTATGCCTCACTGTAAACCATCTTAGAAGGAAGAATACCGTGTCCTCCTCTCTTCCTCCTCAGGTCTGGAGAGGGAGGGGGGACACCTGTGAGGTCCTCTCGGGAGTCCTGGGAGGAGGTGAGGAGGGGCAAAGGGGGCCAAGCACCCACGCTGCTCCTCAGCCAACACCAACCCCCTCCCCCGCCCCAATGGGGGGGGGGGCCTGACAGCACCAGACCCCTCCCTCCACCCCCACTCAACCCTGAGTCCCCAAGAAGTTATAAAAATGTAGAAAAGGCAAAGAGAAAAGTGTAAACAGCTCCAGAGAATTAGGGCTGGATGGAGGGAGGCAGCCTCATGCTTCCTGTCTGGCCAGGACACCAGCATTTTGTGTCTCCCCTTGTGGGGGGCCAGGGCTCCCAGAGCAGGGGATGGAAGAAGGCAGAAAAAGGGAAGAAGAGCTGGAGCAGCCAGCCCTGGTGGGGGTCCTTTCCCAGGTCCATGGGGTCCTCCGTTCAGCCACAGGATATACTCAAGATCTCAAAGCACGTGGCCCATGTTTGTCCTGGGTCTCACCAGTGACCATCGGGCCCCTGTGCGTCCCAGCTGCCACGTCCACCTCCTCCGCGACCCCTCATCTCAGAAGCCAAGTTACCTATGAGGGCAGACTCTCCACCCTCCAAGGACACGTGGTCTGTACGTTGCTTCCCCCCGCCCCAGGTCCATCGAATCGCATCCTACAGCCCCCCAGGTCTGTTCCTCATAGGAGGGCTGAGCCTGGGCCACAGCCAGAGAGAAGAGTCAGGAAGAGCAAGAGTAACATGGAGAAAGGAGGCCTGCAGACAGCCACAGTGGAGGCTTCTGGAAGACGAGATCAGGGAGCAAAGAACGGCGATCCAGGGGACGGCGCTCCTGTGCTCGGGATGCACACGGGAGCTCCGCCGCCGCAGACCCAGAAGCCTGCAGGCAAGCGAAGTTCCGGGCCATCTCAGTTGCCCGGTCCTCAATTCCTGGACCTGTGGTCTCTACAGCGTAAGCCCAGATAATATTCCACCCCGGCCCTCCGTTTTGCTGGCGAGGACGCCTGGGCTCATCACGGTCTTCTTGCCCAGGTTTCAGGCGCGCTGCTGGGGTAAGGAGGAGGGTGTGGTTGCAGCCAGGCCCCTCAGGCGGGAGTGGATGGCTGGGCGAGGAGTGGGAGGAAGCTAGTTGTTGGCCTCGCCATCCTCCTCATCAAAGGACTGCACGCCTGACGATGTGACGTCAGACACCTTCCGGCTGAAAGCGGTGGACAACTCGGGGTCCTCACGTGGGGAGAGGGACTCCAGGTCCCGGCATCCCGCATCCTCTTCCTCCTCGGGGGCCAGCGGCCTCTTCTCCTCCTCCGCAGAACCCCTTGCCAGGTCCACCCCGCCCACCTCAGGAGCCCAGTCAGTGTCTCCCCCTAGCAAAGATGACGGCTCCTGAGCAGAGTATCCCGAAGCAGGTTGGGAAGGTCCCATTTCATGCAGGCTAGGCTGTGAGTCATCAAATGCAGGCCCGAGATAGGATCCCGTGGCCGGAGAGGCAATGAGGGACTGGTCACTCGCTTCCCAAGCATCCGATGACCCCAGACAGTACATGCCCTGGGACACATAGGAATGAGGCCAGCCATCCATCGGGGCTTGAGCGAGGGCATCTGGAAAGAGAATCAGGAAGGTAGGTGAGGTCCCAGAACATCATCAAAGGCAGTGACAGCAGCACAAAGAATTGAGGGTGAGATGGTGGGATGTGGCAAGCAATAGGAAAGCAGATGTGAGCACAAAGTCTTAGAGATGAATGGAGGTAGCCTCTGGAGTCGGATTCTGGAACTGTTCCTCACCCTGACTCTCCATCAGCTCCTGGTAGTTGTCACTGTAGTTGCAGCCCAGTGTTTCCTGGGTGGAGTTGACACTCATGTCCTCACCATCCATGGAAGACCAGGCCATGAGAGTGGCCTCAGAGATAGCAAACTGTTCCATGACACCTGGGAGAAGAAAGGTAGTTAGCACAAGCCACCTCCAGGAAGCCTTAGACCCATGCCTGGGGCAGGGGGGCATCACTGCGGTGCTGTTCAATAGGAATATAACATGAGTCATTTGTGCAATTTAAAATTGTCTAGTAGCCATATTAAAATGAAAAAGAAACAGTTAAAATTAATTTTAATAATCTTCTTTAACCTAATCTATATAAAACTGTCATTTCAATGTGTAATCCATATACAAGTTATTGAGATATTTTACGTTCTTTTATTCACAAGAAGCCTTTGAAATCCGGTTGATATTTTGCACTTATAGCACATCTCCATTTGAACTAGCCAGATTTCAAATTCTCAATAGCCACATGTGGCCAGTGGCTGCTGTATGGGACAGCACCGGTTTTGTATATGCCCTAAAACAAGGTAAAATCATGGGTGACTTTCCAGGTCAGACTTAGAATTCCTAGGGGAAAGAGTTGGGGGTCTTCTAGTGAGATATCATAAGGGATTAAAATTGAGGATTTCCAGAAGTTTATCTTTACAATTTTTTAGGAATGGTAGCTAGTGCTAAGTAGTCAAGGCCAGAGGAATCTAAATGGGAGGGATTGTAGGTCCACAGTGGGATCAGGCTGAAAGTTTAAGGTCTAGGGCGGTAAAGAAGCAAGGATAGAGTGATGAAGGTGCACAGACTTGGGGTTCACATGCTAGTCAAAGCCATGAGTAAGTTGCAGCTTACTTTGCTAGCTGCCCTGTTCATCTCCCTTCTTCACTGGTATTTCTTCTACTATGCATATCACCAGAGCCCAGATCTATCGTTTTTCCCAAAGTATCTTATTGAGACCTGCCACCAAATATTGGTGGTGTTTAGTTGCTAAGTTGTGTCCAACTCTTTTGCGATCCCATGGACTGTAGCCCGCCAGGCTCCTCCGTCCATGGGATTTCCCAGGTAAAAACATTGGAGTGGATTGCCATTTCCTCCTCTGGGGAGGGGGGAGGGGTCTTCCCCATTCAGCAATTGAACCCACGTCTCCTGCATTGGCAGGCAGGTTCTTTACCCCTGAGCCACCAGGGATGCCCCTGGTTAGTGTTGTAGGTACACCATATGCCTGCCTCCTATCTCTACAGAATAAAAACTCTTCTGTGTATACCCTTTGCTCACCCAGGTCCCTTGATCTTCTGGTGGTTGTACAAGTAAGTTGTCTGCAAGTGAATCCATGACAGCAAAGTGCTGATGGGCAAAGGCTAGAAGAGAACCCCAAGGCTTTTCTTTCTTTTTCATCATAAAACATAGTAGAGACAGAGACTGTTGAAGTCTAAGGCCCCTGCTTTTTTTCCCCCTGTAAGAGGGAATCCAGAGATTGGACAGTCCTGCCATGTGGGAGAAGACATCAGGTGGACCCACAATCTCATGTTAATTTCCCTCAACCTCTGAGATGATAATAAAAAATAAGTTTGAGGGACTTCCCTGGTAGTCCAGTGGCTAAGACTCCGAACTTCCGCGGGGGCCCTGGGTTCAATCCCTGGGAACTAAAATCCCACATGCTACAACCTAAGACCTAGTGCAGCTAAATAAATAAACAAACATTAAAAAAAAAAAAAAAGTTTGAGAGCACTTACCAGAACGAACAAGTCAGAGTCCTTGAAATTTGAGCTAGTTGGGAAATGAAGTCTGATAGTCATCATATGGACAGAGCCAGTCCGCCCACAGGGAACCAGGTTGAAGAGTGGGTGTTGGCCATCCTGAAAATGTGTCTCTCGAGGGGCTGGGGAATAAGTACCTGCAAGGAACCGGGCCTCCTTCTCACCGTCGCTGAGGTCGGAGTAGGCGTCTGTGTCCCTGCGGACGGCCTCGGGGCTGTGCTGCGGCTGAATGGCTGGCGTCTTCCCCCAGCCCTGCCACTCAATCATGTGGGCCACCCGGCCCTGCCCCATGGCTGTGGGCTTTGTCACGTGGTCCTTCATGCTTCTCGAAATCCCTGAGGGGCCAGACATTCCCCACGTCCTCCAGAACATCACCCAAGACCCGTACCAGACTCCCTCCGAACCCTGTTATCCCCACCCTAGCCCCATGGGATGCTGTCTCACGAAAAGGGCAGGTTATGCCCTAAGAACCGTATATGAGGGGCGGCCTGGAGGAATGGAGGGGCTTGACAGAAAAGGCAAACAGGCCTGGAGTATGGGGATGAGGGTGTGTTTTTCAGGCCTGAAGCGGCAGGGAGACTGAGACCAGGAGCCCACAGGTAGTGTCCTATCTGAAAGCATCCCCAGGTTGGGAGTCTCACCTGAGAATGATGACTTTGCCAGGGCCCCAATGCCATAGGCATTCGAGTTTCGCTTAAGCTTCGGAAGGATGGAAGTGGTGTCCTCCATGGAAAGCTGGGAGAGGGGTGTGGGAGGAGAGGCAGAGGGATAAGAGAGTATGGGATGCTTGTATGTTCAGGAGGAAGGATCTGAGCTAGGGCTGGTGATAGGAAACCCTGATACCCAGGAGGCCCATCTCCCAACCGCTCTTGGAAGTTTGGGGGTAGGTGAAGAACTGAGGGCTGCCGGGGCCTGTTGGAACCAGGGAGCACTGTGTTCTATGGCAGGCCTACGGGGGAGAGGACAAGGGGGAGGAGTTAGGGGGGAGGGGGGAGGTCGGGGGTGGGGGGAGCTGCACTCACATTAATGCCATCCCAGGAGAAGTCTGTCCGGGTTTGCTGTGAGGAGAAGAGGAGAGGGAGTGGGTACCCGGGGCACTTCCTCAGAGGGCCTTCCGGAAGTGTGAAGTAGGGAGGGCTTTTGTGAGAGTCACACTGGGAACTTGGGGTCTCGGTGTGGAGCACTGGGCTTGTATTTGAGGAACGGAGGAGGAACGTTCTGTGAACATGTCAGTCTGGGAGTGGGTCTGGGATGTTATCCTGGAATTCAGGAAGATGGCTGAAGGACCGGGTTTCTGCGTGGTGGTTCGAGGGTCTTTTTGAGGTCTTTCGGGAGGGCAGCTGAGCACGGGGGTTGGGGGAGTCTCACCTCCGTGGATGGCCGATGAAGGCTGCTTCCGTGCAGCGAGCTGGTGCTGTCCATGTTGATTTGGTCCACATCCTTCAGGCCCTTCCAGTCCACGGCGATCACCTCATTTCCTGCGGTGGCCAGATGGTGAGGTGCGTCCCTTTCACCCCCCTGTGCCTACCCCGAAGGCCCCTCCTTATTCTCTTCCTCCAGAATTCTGATGCCACAAATGGGGGGGCCAGCCCACGCCCAAAACCACTCTCTCTTCTGATTGCCTATTCCCCTGTACATCTCCCCTCACCCCCAGTTTTTGGCATGAGAGGTAACAATGCTGAGCTCAGTCAAGAACAGCACACTTAGGAAAAGGGTCCCATGAGCTTATTTGTTGCTGTTGTTTACATGGAGGGGCCAGTGGCCGGGTTTTAGCAGGAAAACAGCTCTCCATTCTGTCCCGAGGGATCTCTGAGGGCTTCTTTATGGGAGTGCCTGGGCTCTGTACTTTTCCTCCATTAGGTCTCTACAAACAAGGGCAGCACTTTTCTGGGGCCAAGCTTCCCTCCGTGTTGGCTTTATTACGTGTGAGGTGGAAGGATTGCATCTTCCCTGGTGGACTCCATGAGAGTGGGTGGATTTGTGTGAGAGGAGGGAGATTTGGTGGGGATAGAGGTGAGAGCTGGGTGTGTTCGCCTAGAAGCAATGAGAGCAGAGAAGCAAAGAGACTGGATCATTCTACCTGACTGTGGGAGACACGTGCTAAATGAAAGAGAGAAGGGGGCCAGAGCGAGGAGAGCAGGGGACTTTCAAAAACAGAAACTAAGAGAACAGGAATTCAAGTCAGAGAGAAGACAAAAGACAAGGGAGGGAGTGGACGGAGTTTGACGACTGATGGGGAAACGGGAGGGCCTAGGAGGACAGTCATTGTTCAGCTCAGGCCAGAGCTCCTTGTACATGGAGACTGCTGGTGTGAGGGCAGGGTGTGTCTCCTGGAAGGCTTGGGGAGGAATCACTTGGGTGGTAGATGCTTGGCGTTCAAGCATAAAGTTTTCTGATTCTGAGTTTAGGGTTAGGGGTCCACTCTTGAGAAGGGGTGAACTGAATGTGATCTTGGGCGGCGGCAGTAGGGACTAGGCATGCAACGACATAGATGCTGCAAGCGGAAGGACTGTGGTTGACAGGTTTGAGAGAGGAAGGACTCCTACAAAGCGGGCACTTTCTCCCTGGGGCTACAGGACAATGGTGCCATGGGTTAGAGCAGAGGAGGTGGCTGGGAGGGAACGGGAAAGAAGGACATCTGGGCGAACAGAGCGGGGAATGGGGCAGGCAGGGAACCACCTCTGAGGGGAAGGGAGATGGGGAGGGCAGAGTGGGAGAGAGGGGTGGGGGGAGGTGGCCTTTGCTAGAGAGGGAGAGCTGAGTCAGAGCCGCGGGGGGCAGGGAGGGGGAGGGAAAGAACCCCGAGCAGAGGTGAAAGCAGAGCAGGGGGGTAATCCACGGGAATAAATCGGGTCTCAGAGAAACCCGGCTTTTGGAGAGTGAGTTCGTTTGCAATAATAATACGAATTATTCTCTCGGCCTGAGGTCACTGGGGCATGCAGGCGGGAGAAATTGGGAGTTGGAAAAACTGGGGGGTTAGGGAGAGGGTTGTTGGATCAATCTGGTGAGCTGTGAGAGCGGAGTGGGTGCACGGGGTGGGGGAGAAGGGGTGGTAGCAAGGCAGAGGGGAGAAGACTTAGGAGGCGCCTGGCTTCTTTCCTCCAGCCAAAGGTAAATAAAGAGCCGGCCCCGCCCCGCCAGCCCCGCCGACAGGTGCAGTCGGGTCCCCGGTTCCCTCCGCCGCCGCCCCACGCTCCGGAGAGCCGGCTCCCGACCCTTCTCCGGCCCTCTAACCGCCCCCCACCTCCTCCGATGTCCCCAGCTCGTCCCCTCTACCCTAGCCCGGCCTGGCCCCATTCCCTCCGGGCGTGGAACCCGTTGCCCTCCCGGAGGCACCAGGCTCATCCCGCCCCCGCCCCGGAGGGAAAATGCACGTGAACAAAGCAAATCGGGGGAGGCAGGGACGACAGAAAAAGGCAACGGAGAAGGAAAGAGATGGGGGCAAAACATCCAAGCCGGATGGAGGCGGGGTGCGGTGGGGGGGCGCGTGCGAGAGAGACTCGGGGCTGAGACTGAGGCTGGGGGGTCCTTCGAAGGGGGAGCTGGCTCCGGACACGGAGTGGGGCGAGGAGGAGCTGGGGAAGGCAGGGCCTGGAGGTGGAGGGTGCGGGGACGGGAGAGTAGGGGAGAGCCACGGAGAGGATGCCGGTGGGGTATGATGGAGAGGGACCGCGCCTGGGGGAGGGCGGCGGAAGGAAGCTAGAGGGAGACGGATGCAAAGAGCCTGGAGGGATGCAAGCCCAGGAGGCGCGCGCGAGGAGAGCGGGGAGAGATGAAGGCAGGGACCGCGAGGGCTCGGAGGGAAAGTGAGGAAGCGAGGCCGGACCGGGCGGGCGCGGAGAGAGGGATCCCGGGGAGGGGCGCGGGGCGCGGTGGGGGAGGGGGCCGGAGGACCGGACCGGGCCGAGCCCTGCCTCCGCCCGCGCCCGCGCCGCCGCGGTACCCACCCACGGTCCGGGAGCCGATGCAGCCCATGGCTCCGGGCCTCCAGGCCGGGCCCTCACCGACGCGGGGCGGGCGCCGGGGGGAGCACCGGGAGCCGCGCCGCCGCCCCAGCCGCTCTGCAGCGCCGCGGCCGTCTCCGCTCGGCTCCGCTCCCCCCTCCCCTCTCCATCCCTCCCCGCGGCAGCCTCCGTCGCCGCCGCCGCCGCCGCCGCCGCCGCCGCCGCCTGGCTCCCCCGCCCCGGCTCGGCTCGCGGCGGCGGGGAGGGGGCGGCCCGGGGATTGGCTGCGCCGGCGCCTCCTGGCCCTTCCCCCGACCCCGCCGCTGCGCTCCGAGCCGCACTCCCTGGGGGAGCCACGCCGCCGCTTCCCTCCCTCGCCGTTCTCCAGCCCCGCGCGGGGGGCTGCTCGCCGGGTCCCCGCTGGGCTCGGGGCGGGGTGTGGCGGGGGAGGCTGATGGAAACCCGGAGAATGCCCGCCTGGGGTCTCAAGAGCCGGGCGGAGAGTCCCAGGCCCACCCTTCGGATCTGGGGGATTGATTTTGAGGGTCGGGGTTGAGGATGCTTAGAAAGTGGAATAAGAATAAAGCCTGGATTTATTGGGCCTTGGCCACCAAATTCCGCAAACACTTGTTTTTTTTCCCCGGGGTGGCCTCGGGGACAAACGGGAGCGTGGTTGGACGCGGTTGCAGCTTCCTGTTCGCTGTTTTATGCGCCCGAACAGATCGCGAAGTCTTTGCAAGCGGATCGTGTATTAGACTTCCCAGGGCTCGGCGCTCGCGGGAAAGTCGGGCATGCGGGGACGGTGCGGATGACCTAACTCCAGGTCTGATTGGGGAGGGGGAAATAGAAGATCCTTCAGTCCCATCTCCAGGGAAATAAAAATGTCAGGACCCGAGGCTAGCTAGAAGACAGTTTTATATCCAATGTAACTTTTCTGAGCCAGGGTCTTCTCTGACAAATGACCACAACCGTGTCAGAGGCGGTCAAGAGCCCGGAGGATTGAGGTCTGGCTGGTGGGGTCGGGTGAAGTAGGTACTAAGGGTTTCCTGGGTGACGAGGGTCAATGGGCACTATAGTTACAGCAGGGAAGAAGTGGAGTCCAGAAAAGTCACATGAGAAAGAAAGGAGACCCTTTTATGTAAGCCCAACTCGGTGAGCACAAATGTCAGAAGCAAATGCTAATCCAGGGTCTGCTTTCATGTGCCTCCTGAGGTTGAACAAGGGAGCAGGGCAGTGGACCAGGGGACTCTGGTGTGGGCATGGGACAAGGAGAGAGACCAAGTCTCATGGGTACAATCTTTTAAGCTTTAAATTATGAATGAGAAGCTAAACTTTAGTGTGATAACCACTACATTCTGTGGAATCCCAGATAAGAGATACAGGGAAAAAGATACTAATAATTTAATTGCAGATCTGGGAGATACGATGATGGAGATGGAACTGATCTTTGGTCTCTGCATGAAGAAATAAACTGGATCTACATCTATAGAACCACAAAAGAGAAGACAGAACAGTCAGTGGTCAGTAGGCTTAGATTTTAGTCGCCTTGTGTATTTTGTGGCAGGATTTGCTATCTTAGTTTAACAGTGGAGGGAATTAGAAAGTATTTCCCCCCCTGGTCACCTTTTGTTGGTTATACACAAGAAGGACCAAGTGGATTTTGCCCTCCTGAAGTATAGTGTCTAGCTGCAAAGGAAAGAAAATAGAAAGATGGTTAAAAAAAAAAAAAAAAAGATGAAGAAACAGCCTCCATTACTACAGTAATGCTCGCAAACCCCTGTTGTTTGAACAGAGAAAGCACTGACTCTCCAGGTCAGAAGCCGTGGACCAGGTGGCCAGCTCTGGTCATGGCTTCTCACCTGAAGCTGTTCTTCGCTTGGAGTGCTTTCTGATTCCACTGTTCTCATGAGTACTCTGGTCCAAACATGGATACAAACCCCTCCTTAAGGGCCCTTAGCACAACTGCATAAGGTTGCTGTTGTTGTTCAGTCACTAAGCCGTGTCTGACTCTTCTCGACCCCACTAACTGCAGCACGCCAGGTTTCCCTGTCCTTCACTATCTCCTGGAGTTTGCTCACACTCATGTGCATTGAGTTGGTGATGCCATCTAACCATCTTGTCCTCCGCCACTCCCTTCTCTTTTTACCTTCAATCTTTCCCAGCATCAAGGTCTTTTCCAAGGAGTTGGCTCTTTGCATCAGGTGGCCAAAGTATTGGAGCTTCAGCTTGAGCATCAGCCCTTCTAATGAATATTCAGGGTTTATTATTTAAATCAAGTCGACACAAAGGATCCCATATTCTGTCTTAAAGGTGTATCCAGCATCTGAGAAAAGGAATCTATCAGAGGCACAACACCAATACGCTTCCTTCCTTCTTGTACTGAATCATCTTACTTCTCACCATTTAGAGACATTCTCCCAATCTCTTTGCCATCTTCTAAGCCAAGGTCAAATACTCTAGTTCTGTTATGAACAGGAACAACCTTTCTGGAGGACAATTTGACAGTGCAGATCAAAAAAATCTTTATGCATTACTATTCTTACTATATTGTGACACAGCAATTCCATTTATAGAAATAGTCTAAGAAAATAAAAATAGAATGTGGACAAAGATTTACAGCACCCATCAGAGCACAATTTCATAAGAATTATAAAGACTGTACACAGCCCACATGTTCAAATGTAGGGATGAATTAAATAAATCATACTATATGCCTATAATAGAATATTTTGCAGCCATTAATACTATCTTATAACTGTATTTGTTGAAAATTACTCATGATCTATTGTGATATTATAAAAAAGCAGGCTATAATAATGACAGTACATCAATTTTTGTTTGAAAATCACACACATACACACACACACACACACACACACATAGATTCTTCTCCTGCCTTTTGTCAGGATTGCCATCCCGAATAATTTATGGGATTCCTTGAAGAAAGCCTATGTTTTACAAATGTCCAATTCCACTCATCAGTTACAGTTTGACTCTCAATGAAATTACAACATTAATCAGTCCATTTCCAAAGTCTAAAAATATAGGACTTTGGCAGAATGCCCCAGTAGGGCCCTGGCACATCCTTATTGGTTCCTTTTGGGGCACAGCCCCAAGGTGAAGTGATGTTTCTCTCTTCACTGTGGTTGCTGCTCTGTGCTCCTAATCTCTGTGGATAGAACTTGGACGGAAGGAACAAACTAAGTTTAGAGACAGTACTGCTGAAAATGGGGACTCTCGTTCCGGGATCCATGGACAGAATCCACAGGCCATAACCTTGGATGGGAAAAAAAGGTGTTATGTTCACTAACTTGTCACAGAAATTCTCTATGCACTTAAGTTAGGATTGTAGGCAGATGATTCAGTACAAGTAGTATTAGAAGTGCTGTACTGTGTCTATCAGCCATGAAAAGTGCAGATGCTTCTATGCTGTTGAACAGTCGCTAAGTCGTGTCTGACTCTTTGTGACCCCATGGACTGCAGCACACCAGCCTTCCCCATCCTTCACTATCTCCTGGAGTTTGCTCAAACTCATGTCCATTGAGTCAGTAATGCCATCCAACCATCTCATCCTCTGTCGCCCCCTTCTCCTCCTGCCTTCAATCTTTCCCAGCATCAGAGTCTATTCCAATGAGTCAGCTCTTGCATCAGGTGGTGAAAGTATTGGAGCTTTAGCTTCAGCATCAGTCCTTCCAATGAATATTCAGGGTTGATTTCCTTTAGGATGGACTGGTTTGATCTCCTTGCAGTCCAAGGGACTCTCAAGGGTCTTCTCTACCACCATAATTTAAAAGCATCAGTTCTTTGGTGCTCAGCCTTCTTTATGGTCTGACTCTCACACTCATATATGACTACTGGAAAAATCATAGCTTTGGCTAGAGACCTTTGACTAAATGTTGGCAAAGTGATATCTCTGCTTTTTAATACAGTATCTAGGTTTGTCATAGCTTTTCTTCCAAGAAGCAAGCATCTTTTAATTTTGTGGCTGCAGTCACCTTCTGCAGTGATTTTGGCATTCAAGAAAATAAAATCTGTCACTGCTTCTACTTTTTCCCTATTTATTTGCCTTGAAGTGATGGGACCATATGCCATGATCTTAGTTTTTTTGAATGTTGAGTTTTAAGCCAGCTTTTTCACTCTCTTCTTTCACCCTCATTAAGAGGCTCTTTCACTTTCTGCCATTAGAGTGGTATCATCTGCATAATTGAGGCTGTTGATATTTCTCTTGGCAATCTTGATTCCAGCTTGTGATTCATCCAGCCCAGAATTTTGCATGATGTACTCTGCATATAAGTTAAATAAGCAGAGTGACAGTATACAGCCTTGAAGTACTCCTTTCCCAATTTTGAACCAGTTTGTTGTTCCATATCTGGTTCTAACTGTTGCTTCTTAACCCGCATACAGGTTTCTCAGGAGACAGGCAAGGTGGTCTAGAATTCCCATCTCTTTAAGAATTTTGCATAGTTTGTTGTGATCCACACAGTGAAAGGCTTTAGCTTAGCTGATGAAGCAGAAGTAGATGTTTTTCTGGAATTTCCTTGATTTTTCTGTGATCCAACGAATGTTGTCAATTTGATCTCTGGATCCTCTGCCTTTTCTAAATCCAGCTTGTACATATGGAAGTTCTTGGTTCACGTACTGTTGAAGCCTATCTTGAAGGATTTTGAGGATTACTTTGCTAGCATGTGAAATGAGCACAATTGTACCATAATTTGAACATTCTTTGGCACTGCCTTTCTTTGAGATTGGAATGAAAACTGATTTTTTTCCAGTCCTGTGGCCATGGCTGAGTTTTCCAAATTTGCTGGCATATTGAGTGCAGCACTTTCACAGCATCATCTTTTAGGATTTTAAATAACTCAGCTGGAATTCCAATACCTCCACTAGCTCTGTTGGTAATAATGCTTCCTAAAGCCCACTTGACATCACACTTCAGGATGTCTGGCTCTAGGTGAGCGGCCACACATCATGGATATCCAGGTCATTAAGATCTTCTTTGTTTTGTTCTTCCGTGTATTCTTCCCACCTCTTCTTAATCTCTTCTACTTCTGTTACATCTTTGCTGTTTCTGCTCTTTATTGTGCCCACCTTTGCATGAAATGTTCCCTTGGTGTCTCCAGTTTTCTTAAAGAGTTTGTCAACTACAAATTGGTGCTTGCCAAGGACATTTGCTGTCTGTCTCTGTGGGGACTGAGTCCTGTGCTGCTGCAGCCCTGAAGGGAGTTCAGGGTGGAGAAAGAAGCACTCTGAGCTCTAGGGAAACTGGTGAAACAGGTCTTTAGATAGTTAAGATATTTTAGGAACTGATTTCATAATCCCAATCTTTGAATCTCCTCATATCTAGAAAAACACTAAATCCATTCATGGTGACATCAGCTTCTTGTGACTAGTAGAAAACCTTTTGTAGGATATGTGCTTGACTGCATGAACTCCCCCTTCCCCAAAATCACATGTATTGACCTTCCCCCAGTACCTCTTTGGAACAGTTTCTTAGAACTATCTGAGGTGCTATCTCCCAGACTGCAGTCCTCATTTTGCCCCAAATAAAACTTAACTCAGAACTCTCACGTTATGCATCATTTTTTGGTCAAGAGTTGCGGTGGTGACTGATGAAGTGACCCAGAGTGGACTTCCCTCCTTCGCCTGAACTCTATGAGAAAACAGAGCTTTGGTACCAGCAGCAGCCACTTGCACCCATCTGCCTCCTCGGGGAGACCAGATGAATTTGCATAAGTGTGTCCTGGTCCTCAGATCTGTTTTAGTTGATGATCCTGAGTTTTACTTGGCAGTGGAGCAGGTTACGTGCCACCTTCCAGTTGAAAGATACCGGGGCATACCTACTCATGATCTAGATACTGAGTGGGGCTTGGTTGAAAGACATCAAGGTTGCTCAATTGCAGGAGACTGAGTGGTCTGTGCTGAGTAGTTAGGTAAGAGGCTGATTGGATGCTTTTCCTCAGTTCGGCTGCACACACAGAAATAAGAGCCATTAGCAAACAGCCACTAACACTCCAGCCAGGGCTACGTATGTGCAAAATCAGTACTTGCAAGTACCTATTTCATTGAGGAAATTATACTAAAGGAGATATCAACCTAAAGCATCCAAATTTTGGGTCCTTTTGATATTCCAAAATTGATATTTTTGCATGTACAGTTAGAAAAAGCTGACCATAACATCAGACTGAACAGAATGCTTACTTTGATATATAGAAGATTCTAAAGGAGGAAATGATGGAGTAATTTCTTTGCAGGAAACCAACAAGAAGTTGCTTGAAAATGTATCAGAACTAAAAATGGCCAGTAGCACTGACTCTGCCAGGTCACAGGTCTAGTGGGACTGGGAAGTCATGTTTGGGGGATTTTTGCCACTTGGCTTTTGATTCCTGGGCATCTCTTTGCCATTTGTTTTATTTGGAGTGTGACTTCCAGCTGATGAGGATCTGGCTTGGTTGGTTTGGTTTGGTTACTTTGATTTGAGCACACAGATTGGTTTGAGCACAGAGACATCTGGTCCAAACTGCATGAGTTAAAATGGGAAGCGCTTCCTCTAAGGTTCTATACCTGACCTGGGAGCCTCTTGGGAAAGATTTTAAATGACTGATCAACCTATAGCTATGATCCAATGACAAAGAAAAATGGCTTGAAAATATTAGATCTTCATTGCCACAGGATGGGAAAATGGATTGAAGTTCCCTTATGTCCAGGACTCTTCTCCTGTAATCAACAGTCTAGGGCTGATCAAACTAACACCCACCTCCCCAGAGGGATAATCCCTGCTGGAACCACTCTGCCTTTGTTATCAGGGCCTATTGAGCACTATCTGGTCTAAAATTTTGGCTATGAAACTATGACCACAGAAAAATAAAGATGATTTTTGACAGTGTGGTCACAATATTCTTTAGGCTCCAGAGAAAGTTGATTAAAACTTTTTTGAAGTTGTCCTACTAGGAGAAGATGCTTTTCTCTCCCTGTACCTTGAGACCTTGACTTTCAGGGACACTTATCTAGACCATCTCTAATTTCTGAATCTAAAGGGGAAAAAGGAAGGAAAAGAAGTCTTTAAAAATTTGTCTTATTCCAACTGTTATAAACTAGTGAGCTTTGTATTGTGATATCTAATCCATGGCTAAGTTTAGAAAACAAAGCTATGAGATCTCTTGTTGTTTCTGTTTGGATATATGTATGGTGGGGGAAATATCAACAACCTCAGGTATGCTGATGATACCACTCTAATGGCAGAAAGTGCAGAGGAACTAAAGGACCTCTTGATGAGAGTGAAGGAAGAGAGTGAAAAGGCTGGCTTAAAACTCAATATTAAAAAAACTAAGATCATGGTATCTGGTCCCATCACTTCATGGCAAACAGAAGGGATTAAGGTGAAAGCAGTGACAGATTTCCTCTTCTTGGGCTCTAAAATCACTGTGGATGGTGACTGCGGCCATGAAATTGAAAGACAATTGTTTCTTGGCAGGAAAGATATGACAAACCTAGACAGTGTATTAAAAGCAAAGACGTCACTTTGCCGACAAACGTCCGTATAGTTGAGGCTCCTGAGGTTAATTCGTAAATGAGTTCTATGTAACTGGCTTAAAGAAGAGTAGGCACTTAAAAGCAAATAATTCTAAGTGCAAGAGAAATTAAGCTAAATTTGGATTTCAGGTTCATGTGAACTGGGAAATATTCAGTATCAAATTGACACTTGGTATTAATGTTTGTTTGTTGATGCATATGTGTTGGTACTCACACTGACAGTTGAGATGTCTTTAGCAACGAACAGGACAGAGCTCAAATGTGACACCAGAGAATGCTTCCTTATTGCCTCAGGCTCTGCCTGTGGTGGAAAATTGGTTGAGATTTAATGGACTTGAAAGTACATGCTTACAAATTAAATCTAAATATATAGAAAATTGGCCAAGATAAATTTTAGGACCCATCATATGGGAAATATTCAGTACTGAATTGGTATCTGCTATTGAAGGTGGCTGAAGTGTGTTGGCTTGATTAATATAGACATGTCTAGAGTTATCCATATTAAGCATAATATTTCTGTTGTATGTAAGTTTACTAGAGGTCAAATAAGACCTCATTCTATCTGTTAGGAATTTGTCAACAAGAAAAGTAATTCAATGTGGAAAAAATTTTAAGGAATCTAAGATACGTGTTTTCAGTAAAAGAAGATATGAAGAATATATACACACACACACACATATATATATATGTGTATATATATATAGGCAGATTCTTTACCAGTGAGCCACTGGGTAAAGAATATATATATATATATATATATATATACTGAAAAGAGTTATGCATATCAGGACTTCCTGAGCATGGATTGAATTTAGTTGGATAAATGAACTTTTTCCCCCAGATATGATTTTTTTTTCTTTTTTTTTAAATCTTAAACTTTTGATTTTATATTGGGGTATAACTGATTGACAATGTTGTGGTACTTTCAGGTGAACAGCAAGTGGACTCAGCCATTCATATACATGTATCCATTCTCCCTCAAACCCCCTTTCCCATCCAGGTTGCCACATAACATTCAGCAGAGTTCCACGTGCTATCCAATATGTCCTGTTGGCTATCCATTTTACCTATACCAGTGTGTACATGAACATGCATGAACAGTGTTCCCAAAGTCACTAACTATCCCTTCTTCCTGGCAACTGTAAGTTTGTGGTTCTCACTATGAATTGCTATCATTTTATAAATAATTTGTATTCATTTGTATCATTTCTTCTAGATTCCATATATAAAGGATGTCATATGATATTTCTTTTTCTCTGTCTAACTTACTTCACTCATTATGACACTTGCTAAGTCTATCCATGTTGCTGCAAATGGCATTATTTCATTCTTTTTCATGGCCGAGCAATATTCCATTCTATGTGTGTACTACAGGATTTCCCAGTGGCTCAGTGGTAAGGAAACTGCCTGCAGTACAGGAGCCACAGCAGGCACAAGTTCAGTCCCTGGGTCTGGAAGATCCCCTGGAGGAGGGCATGGCAACCTTGCCCTGCCCTGGCAAGGGCAGTATTCTCGCCTGGAGAATCCCATGGACAGAGGAACCTGGTGGGCTACAGTCCACAGGGTTGCAAAGAGTCGGACATAACTGAAGCAACTGAGCGCACACACATGCATATATGTACCACATCTTCATCCATCCTTCTGTTGATAGACATTTAGGTTGCTTCCATGTCTTGGCTATTGGAAACAGTGCTGCAATGAACATTGGGATGCACGTATCCTTTCGGATCATGTTGTTCCCCAGATATATCCCCAGGAGTGGGATTGCAGGGTCATATAGTAGCTCTATTTTTAGGTTTTGAAGGAACCTCCATTCTGTTCTCCATGGAGGTAAATGAATCTTGCTGAGAGTAAGCTGAGACTTAGATTTGGTTTTTTCTTTCTGTTCAGAGAAAAGTTTTCTTAGAATGCCATTTTTGATAACAGATTATATGAGTTTCTTTGCCTTTAAGGAGGGAATGGAGCAAGCCACAACCTTTGTAAGAATGACATAACCTGGGGACATTACATAGGCTGATTAGAAGCAAATAGGTGGACTAGGCAACTTCCACTAGACCTTGAGCCTCAGTTTACGCTCTTTGTAACACATCAGCGGACTAAGTGACCCACAACTGGGTGGTGGCTCAATTCGATGTAAAGAAACTTTTAGATAAAGAAACGTAAATGAAATAAAAAAAATTTTTTTAAGATAAGGAAGCTTTAAGGAAAGAAAATACAAATAACAGCTTTAGGTGAACTTTTAGAAATAATTACATTTCAGGATCTCTCCAGATATTCAACAAATTGAAAGGTAAAATTGTGCTAACATAAGTTAAGTGATAAGTTTAAAATAAGTTTAATTGAGTAAATGAACTTTGAAAGTAAGCTGGTACAAAACTTCAATATGGCTTTTGTCTCTGTTAAAAAGAGACAAGATTTTAAGTTGCCATTGATAACAGATTTTTAAGTTTCTTTACCTCTAAATGATTTGTTCTGTATTTGCCTTTGTAATCATTTATTGTTATTTTTGGCTAAATGAATAACTATTGTTTCACAATGACCCATGGTCTTATCTGAGTGTCCTAAACACTTTTGATATTTATTGACAAAACTTCCTTAATCAACTTCTAATGAAGTACTTTTGACCTCTAGCTAAGATTGGTATGCTTCAAAGGGCCTCTGAAACATCCCAAAGAGAGATATTAAACTAATTAGGTTCATTTGGTATGTTGAATTGCGTGGGAAGTATTGTGAAATGAGTAATAAATCTCCTCAGGTAATATAGTATGATAAATGTTACTAATATAGATATCCTAGAAATCATATGGAATTCCTAAAATTCTAATATATCCTGGTAAAATGTTATCAGTCATAATTCTAGTTACTATCTTAAAGTGTTGTCACAGCCATAATCAAGTTTCTTTGTCAACTGCATTGTAATCTGATTTTTAAAACATGCCTTAAGTCTTTTGTCATTACTGACAGTTATGGTTTTATTCTGATGTTTTTGCAAAAATGCTTCCTCTTCAAGAAGATTTATAGAAAGGACCTTTGGATAAATACAAGTTTCTGACTTTCAGACCATAATGCTGAACTGGGTAAGAAATAAAAAATTAATGGAAAACCTGATGGCTTCACAAAGATTAACAAAAGGACTGAATGAACTGGTGAATATGCTTATAACTTTCATAGTTTCTATCTGAAAAATTACTGGTTTGAATCTGTGTTTTTCAAGTGTAATAAAAAATCTTCTCAATTTAATTATGATTTACAGAAATTTGGTAACTTACACTTTTGTAAGCAAAATTGAAACATTTATCTTTTCTCTCTATCTCATCTGTCCAGAGATTGGAAACTGTTAGGTTTCCAGTAGGTTTAAGTTAGGATATCTATAAGTTAGGAAGGCCGTCTTCCAACAGGTACAGAAATCTCAAGGAATTTTGGAGACTTTGAGAAGGGAGGAGTTCACCTAGATCTGTTAGACAAAAGCCCTTGGCATTACTTTCCTAGCTCTGAGAGTTTTTTTTTTTAAGTTTAGTCTGACCTTCTTTATAAAAGTTTCAGAAGAAGCAAAAAATAAAATAAAATAAAGTCTATGATCAATTATGGTTATGTAAATCATCAGGTTGAGTTTATTGAAACCAGACATTTAGCAAACAAACTAGTCTTAATTTGGTTATATTTGGTAAAAAACAAGGGTAATTTTAGGGAGAAAAGATGTTTCAAAGAATGTTAAATTCCAGTTTGTTAATGGAGGTGTGTGTCTACTAAGACTCATTTCCTGGATAGTTCTTTGGTCTTATGGTATGTGTGTGCTCAGTCACATTAGTCATGTCCGACTCTGTGACCCTAGGAACTGTAGCCAGCCAGACTCCTCGGTCCATGGGATTCTTCAGACAAAAGTACTGAAGTGGGTTGCCATGCCCTCCTCCAGAGGATCTTCCCAACCCAGGGATCAACCTGGGTCTCCTGCATTGTAGGCAGATTTTGAAAGTGCTGAGCCACTGGGGAAGCCCTGTTATTGTATATTAATGTAAATTTTTGATTGACTTATTAAAGGACACTCTAAGTTTGTTTCTGAAGCTTATCTCAGTAATCTTTGGATGAAGATCAGATGCCTCACGACCCGCAACCAAGACTCCAACCAGGATGGAAAGACCTTTTTATCAGATACTCTTAACTAGCTCATGCACAGTGAAATTGAAGGGAATTTGACTGTTGGGTTAATTCTCACTTCTAAAGACCCCTGCACTGGTCTATAGAGAGGACTGCTGACCTCAAACTCGCCTTAAAATGACACTCAAACAGAAGAAACTATACTAGGAAGAGAAGAAGATGATATCAGAAGTAGACAGCTTAGCCAAGATGCTAGACCTGATTTTTATGATCATTTATAATGTTTTTTTGACTTTTTGACCTTTACATATAAATAAAATGTTTTCTATCATCACAGGATCCTATGTTAGTTTTAAAAATCAACCCAATTGTTGGGTTTGTGACCAATTACCTGTGTCTAGTACTTCTGGGTTGCCTTGATGGATTTCTTTCCTCTAAGCCTCTTATTGGATAGCCCTTAGGAAATTTATTTTAGAAGAAAGACTGTTCAGTCCTGTTTTGTCTATTCATGATATTATTAAGTGGGATCCTCCCACCTGGCCAATTAATAATACCTGCTCTGACCCTGGCCATAGATTTACATTTTCTTTTTTAGTCATTCAAACTCAATCAGAACAATGACCTAAGTCTCAATCAAAGACTGTAACCTTTCATCTATTTAAAGGAAAATTCCCATAATAATAGGATGGATCTAGATGGTTTACACCAGGATGTGGTCATTTAAATTTTAAGACCCCCCCTTTATCTTGGGAGCAGTTAAGTTATACTAAGGATAATCAGCCTAATAACACTAGGAAATTAAACTGTCTTACGAATAGTGCCAATATATAATTTTCCTAAAAGCAATAAAGATTGGTACAGAATAGACTAAGTAAAATGATCTAAGGATATATTGGGCTATACCTAATGGAAGTTCTTGGCTAAATTCTCACTTATGACTTTAATAATACTGTCAGTCATGTTACTTGTATTTGCCAGTTTTACAAGATTGTTGTTTGTTGCAATTACCCTACATGTAACTGAGACTCCAGTGAAAATAATGATGACTAGGAGAAGGAAATGGCAACCCACTCCAGTATTCTTGCCTGGAGAATCCCAGGGATGGGGGAGCCTGGTGGGCTGCCGTCTGTGGGGTCGCACAGAGTCAGATATGACTGAAGCGACTTAGCAGCAGCAGCAGCAGGTGATTTGCAGCTGTTGATGAAACAGATCGTTCTGTATACAATCAATGACTGTAATAGTGTAACTCTAGATATGGGAAGATGCAATAATAGAGAATGTTTTCCTGGACCATAACTAGAAGATAGATGTCCAGAGGTCTTTGGTTATTAAAACGTAGTCCAGTAATAGCACATTGAATGACCTATCAACAAAATCGTCTCCAGAACTAGGAAGGAGCCTTCCTAGCTGTGTGGGACAAAATGGTCATGAAATGCCTTCCAGCATATGGTCAAATTTATAACCCTGAGGGGGCCCTGTCAACTACAAATTGGCACTTGCCAATGGCATTTGGGGCTTCCCTGGTGGCTCAGTGGTAAAGAATCCACCTGCAGTGCAGGAGATGCAGGTTCAATTCTGGGTGGGGAAGATCCCCTGGAGGAGCGCATGGTAACCCAATCCAGTATTCTTGCCAGAAATATCCCATGGACAGTGGAGCCTGGCGGGCTACAGTCCATGAGGTCGCACAGAGTCAGACGCGACTGAAGCAACTGAGTACGCGGGCATTTGACATCTGCCTCTACGGACACTGAACCCTGTGCTGCTGCAGCTGTTGACCTTCGACCCACCCTGAGAGGAGTTCAGGGTGGAGAATGAGGCACTCTGTGCTCCAAGGAAACTGGTGGAACAGGTCCTTAGATAGTTAGATATTTTAAGAACTGATTTCATGATCCCAATCCTTGCATCTCCTTCTATCTAGAAAAGCACCAAATCCCTTCATGGTGACCTCAGCTCCTCATGATTAGCAGAAAACCTTCTGTAAGACATATACTTGATTGTGTGAACTCCCCCTTCCCCAAAATCAAGTATATTGATTTTGAAATATATTTTGAAACAATTATACCCACTGGGTATAACCACCTTTTGAAAACAGTTTCTCGGAGCAATCTGAGGTGGTCTCCTGGGCTGCAGTCCTCATTTTGCCCCAGAAAAACTTAACTTGAAACTCTCATATTGTGCATCTTTTTTAGTTGACACTATAATACAATGGTTGATGCAGATTTTTTTTTTTACAATATCCTTTACGTTTATCACTACTTTGAAATTATAGTAGTATTGAACCTGCCTCTACATTTTCTTACCTAATACTTTTATAAATAAGCAGATATACTATATTATATAACAATTTTATCATAACTATATTTTATATAAGTGGTTCCCTTAGTAATCTATATTTTGTTTTACACATTTAATATTATTCTGAGACTGAAACCATGTCTTTTCCAGATTGCCAAGGGATCCAGGGCACAAAAATGTTTAAGAACTCCTGGCCTCTAAATACATGTTTGGCAGTGATGAAAGTGAAAATCACTTAGTCTTGTCCAACTCTTTGGGACCCTATGGGCTGTAGCCTACCAGGCTCCTCTGTCCATGGAATTGTCCAGGCAAGAATCCTGGAGTGGGTGGCCATTCCCTTTTCCAGGGGATCTTCCCAACCTAGGGATCCAACTCAGGTCTCCTGCATTGCAAGAAGATTCTTTTATAATTTTCTTTCTCTATTCAGTTTTGGCTGTGCTGGGTCTTTGTTGCCGTGCGGGCTTTTCTCTAGTTTTGGCGGCTGAGGCTGCTCTCTGGTTGTGGTGTGTGGGCTTCTCATTGTGGCAGCTGCTCTTGTTGTGGGGCACAGGCTCTAGGGCACTCGGGCTTCAGTAGCTGTGGCAGCTGGGCTCAGTAGTTGGTGTTCCTGAGCTCTAGAGGACAGACTCAGTAGTGGTTGCACAAAGGCTTCATTGCTCCAAGGCATGTGGGATCTTCTCCGACCAGGAATCAAACCAGAGTCTCCTGCATTGGCAGGTGGATGCCTTACCACTGAGACTCCAGGGAAGCCCATAGGCAGATTCTTTAGAGGCTGAGCCTCAGACAAGTGGTGGTGATAGTGGGGGTGAAAGTAAAAGTGTAAGTGTTAGCCATTCAGTTGTGTCCTGCTCTTTGTGACCTCATGGGCTGTAGCCCACCAGGCTCCTCCGTCCATGGAATTCTCCAGGCAAGAATACTGGAGTGGGTAGCCATTCTTCTTCTCTGGGATCTTCCCATGCCAAGGATCAAACCTGGGTCTCCTCCATTGCAGGCGGACTCTTCACCATCTGAACCATCAGGGAAGTCCAATAGTGGTGGTGGTGGGGGTCTCTAATTCTGCAGAGCTAAACAGTCCTGTTAATAGTAACAACTTAAAAGACCAAGCAAGACACTTAAAGATCCCATTTTGAAGACCACGTCCTCAGGACAAAGATATGTCCCTTTTATCTGCAGGACCGAGATGCATCAAAGACATGCCTGCCTCAAACAAATGTAGAGAGAGGCAGCTCTAAAACTTAATAAAGGGCTGCTTTTGTTTTAATGGGAGACATTAGATCGTAATTAAGGGATTATGAAGAGGTCTGAGCAAGAGGGAGAAGGTCAACGTATCAGAGAGGAAAATTAATTGATACTGAGCACAAATTCCTAAGGCAGCCACAGGGATATGAGCAAAGTTCAGGGAGAAAGATTAGGCTTAGTGGGGGTGTCCTGCTCTCTCTTCTGGAAAGAAGCTTGGAGCAGATGCTGGTAGGTTGTGTGTTTGATGTTGGGAAATGAGGGGTCTCTGATGGCGTCTGTTTACTCTGAGAAATAGAAAGTAGGATCTAGGGATGGAGGAGATACAGAATAAAATAATAATCAGTAATATACGAATATCACTTTACAGTTGACAAGGAGTTTTCAGTCTCTTATGACAACAGTCCAATAAGGAAGCCACTGTCTTTGCCTTGCAGTTCAGAAAACTGGGGTTAGAGGCCAATTCACTTTCTTTTCCTCGGGATTACCCAGCTGGAAAGAGAAGGATCTAGAGCTTAAACTCAGCCCCTTGGATGGAAAATTCATCCTGGAGGCCAGAGGAAAAAGGTTTATTTATGTGGTTACTCAGTTTTAAAAAAATAGGTAGTGTGACTTGATTCTGGAAATTTTATTTGATATACATTTTTTTTCACTCATCTTTCTTTTTTAAGGTGGGGCCATTAGCTAAAGAGAGGGATACATTTATCTACATTCCTAAGGTGCAAAATGCAATGAGTGTTCCTCGGGGTGACTTGCAGCCCCTGCTACAGGTCTTGGTACTGTCACAAAGTAGTGGTGACAGGAGCAACTTGGTTCCTATTCCCACTGTGTATCACAGCTGAGTCTGTATCTGGAGACAACAAGGAGGTGATTCAAATTGCCATCAAATTTACTCAACTTGAGGGCAGCCCTTAGTGGCTCACGGGAGGCCCTATTTGCTTAAGGCACCAGATGTAAGCATGCTGGTACTGGGAAAATTCGGTTAAAGGGCTGGGGTGGATTATTTGGCAGAGCTTACCTGGAATAGCAAGGGGTCTGGGTAGAAATCTAAAGACTCTGAGGCAGGTGATGGAAGTCTCAGTCAGTTCAGTTGCTCAGTCGTGTCCGACTCTTTGCCATCCCATGGACTGCAGCACGCCAAGCCTCCCTGTCCATCACCAACTCCTGGAGCTTGCTCGAACTTATGTCCATTGAGCTGGTGATGCCATCCAAACATCTCATCCTCTGTTGTCCCCTTCTCCTCCTGCCTTCAATCTTTCCCAGCATCAGGGTCTTTTCCAATGAGTCAGTTCTTTGCATCAGGTGGCCAAAGTATTGGAGTTTCAGCTTCAGCATCAATCCTTCCAGTGAATATTCAGGACTGATTTCCTTTAGGATAGACTGGTTGGATCTCCTTGCAGTCCAAAGGACTCTCAAGAGTCTTCTCCAACACCACAGTTCAGAAGCATCAATTCTTCAGTGCTCAGCTTTCTTTATAGTCCAACTCTCACATCCATGGAAGTCTGGATTCATTTAAAAGGGGTTAATTTCCTCAAGACCCAGTGAACAGGAAGGCAAAGAATGGGACTTGGGGGTTGGGTTGCTGACACATGGAGGCAGACTCAGAGCTCAGTCTTGGATGGGTCTGTGTTGGGAGTGTTGCTAGTGTGTCAGCTGTGTTTCCACCGGGTAGGAAGTGGCCACAGAATCTGTGCTAGTGGTCAGTGGCACTGCCTTTCCCATGCCCCTATCCCTGATTGCCAGTATCATCAGTAGATGAGGTTCCTGGCTGTTGTGCTGGGGCAGGGTTTTCCTGGACAGAGTAACTTTGCTGAGGAAGAAAGGACTTCTCGGGGCAGCTAGTTATATATAATGACATAGTCCATAGCAGAAATGCTCTACTTTCAAATGAGCCCAAAGGCCTCATTTGACCAATCTCCGCTTTGTTGGACACCGAGGAAGATTAAAACCTTTACCACCAGCACAGGTCATTGTGAGTTTGACTTGTAGGTGAAGTTTGAAACCTTTGCAAAGTATTAGGGATTTAAGGTGAGCTCATTTCAGCGTGGAGGATGATAAAAAAGCTTAGTAGCATGGGCAGTGATGGCAAATTCCCCACTCACTCCTGCCCACCTTGGTGCTGTCCCCAGACACATACCTCTGTGCCTGAGCCAAAGCTTCCGCGGGCAGGTCAGCATGACTGCATCCACGTTACACAGGAAGGATCCTGTGGTTCCCATTCAGCGGAAAAGAATGCTTGAACAAATGTTTCCCTGGTGACTCTCATAGTCTATTCTTTAGATTATCAAGGGAAAGCATTTGCCCTGTCTTTTCTTGGAGAAACAGGACTGTGGGAAAGTCTGAAACAGAATCACTTCAGATTCGGGGCGCTATCCAAACATCCTGATGAGAAAAGCCAGGCCGGCGTTCTGTACTGATGGGCGCAGGGGCATCAGGCTGAGCAGATAAGCTGAAGTCAAGCAAAGAGACTGAGAAATATGGACCGAGGAGATTGAGAAAAAAGTATGAGTATATGGCATGCAGAAAGTCAGGCAACAAACGTTTCACAAAGGAGAGAGCAGACAACTGAATCAAATACAGCTGATACGTCAAGAAAAGTGAGAACTGAGAGCTGTTCATTGAGTTTAGCAATATGGAGGTCATTGCTGACCTTGAGAAGAGTAATTCTGGTGAAGCAGTAGGGGTAAAAGATGACCACAGCAAGTTAAGAGAAAATAGAAGATAAATCAGAGATAGCAAGTATAGAATATTCAAAAAGTTTTGCTGCAAAAATGAGCAGAGAAATGGAGTGGTAGCTGGAGAGGAAAATTTTTTTTTATGGTGGGGCAAACAATTGTATTAAATTAAAAGACACTTTTAAAAGAATATTAAAAGACAAAATTAAAAGATGCTTGCTCCTTGGAAGGAAAGCTATGACAAACCTAGACAGTGTATTAAAAAGCAGAGACATCACTTTGCCAACAAAAGTCTGTAGTCAAAGCTATGGTTTTTCTACTAGTCATGTACGGATGTGAGAGCTGGACCATAAAGAAGGCTGAGCGTGGAAGAATTGATGTTTTCAAAGTATGGTGCTGGAGAAGACTCTTGAGAGTCCTGTGGACAGTAAGGAGATCAAACTAGTCAATCCTAAAGGAGATCAACCCTGAATATTCATTGGAAAGACTGATGCTGAAGCTCCAATACTTTGGCCACCTGATGCAAAGCGCCGACTCTTTGGAAAAGACCCTGATGCTGGGAAAGATTGAAGGCAGGAGAAGGGGATGACAGAGGATGAGATAGTTGGATGGTATCACCGACTCAATGGACATGAGTTTGAGACAATTCTGGGAGATAGTGAAGGACAGGCAGGCCTGGTGTGCTTCAGTTCATTGAGTCACAAAGAGTTGGACACAACTTAGTGACTGAACAACAACAAAATGATAGCTTATCAGTATCCTGATGAGAAGGATCCAGTAAAGAGGGAAGACTAAAATTCAAAGCAGTGCATTAATTGCTGGAGCAACCTCCTAAAACAGGTGAGAAGGAACAGAATCTAACACGAGGGTGGCAGGGAAGGCTTTAAATAGGAATATAGGTAGTTCCTTCTACTGCAATAAGAGGAAGAAAGGCAAAGGGCAGGTGGGAGGGGGTACGTCAGGGGAGCCCAGGCAGTCTTTTCAATTCCTTCAGTTTTTCCACTGTGACAGGAGGCAAGATCGTCGGCTGTGTGTGAGGACGAGGAAGGAGAAGTTGAAAAGAGAGAAGTCTTTCGAAAGAGTGGGAAGTGAGTGGACAGGAGAAATTGGTATGTTTACCGGAAGTAGATTTTCTGGGTGGCAGCTGAAACTCATCATGAATTTCAAATGAGGCTGGTCAGGAGGTCTGTGTGTTTTCCTCCAGCCCCACGGAGCTGCCTGGGTGCAGGTGTGGGGTTGGTAGACTGGAGTTGAACCCAGGCTTGGCTTTGGTCGAATAAGTACCAAAGAGTGAGAGAGAGGCACAAAGGTGCTTAGAGCAGATTCAAGAGAGGCGGGGGTAGGGGGATGCGTCTCCTGACTGCCTAAGGAATTTAAGCTGGGTAAGGAGGACCTGATGGGGAAGGGGGAGAGAGAGAAGGTGATGTGAAGCGTAGGTTTCGCTGGATTCAAAGGTTATTAGGGTTAGGGTAAAGGAAGGGAGTGAACTGGAAAGACAGAAGGAGTTGGTTGGGGAGAAGGTTACTTAAAGTTAAGATTGTGAAGGAGTGGTGCAAGGTCTCTCTAGGACTGGGACCAGTGCAGTAGCCACCAGCAGTGTGTGACTCATCCAAACTGAGACGCACTTACGGTAAAGTTCATACCGAATTCCCTAGACTTAGTGCCAAAGAAAGTGATATATTCTATCAATAATTTAAAGATACTGATTATATATTAAAATGATAATATTTTGGATATATTGAGTTCAGTTCAGTTGCTCAGTCGTGTCCAACTCTTTGTGACCCCATGGACTGCAGCATGACAGGCCTCCCTGTCCATCACCAACATCCAGAGCTTGCTCAAACTCATGTCCATTGAGTCAGTGATGCCTTCCAGCCATCTCATCCTCTGTCATCCCCTTCTCCTCCTGCCTTCAATCTTTCCCAGCATCAGCATCTTTTCCAAAGAGTTGGCTCTTCACATCAGGTGGCCAAAGTTTTGGAGTTTCAGTTTAGCATCAGTCCTTCCAGTGAATATTCAGGACTGATTTCCTTTAGGATGGATTGGTTGGATCTCCTTGCGGTGAAGGGACTCTCAAGAGTCTTCTCCAACACCACAGTTCAAAAGCATCAATTCTTTGCTCTCAGCTTTTTTTATAGTCCAACTCTCACATCCATACATGACTTAAACTGTTTTATTAAAATTAATAGTTTCTTTTCCAGTTTCTTTTAAAATTACATATGCGGCTCCCTGGTAAAGAATCTGCCTACAATGCAGGAGACCCAGGTTCAATCCCTGGGTTGGGAGGATCCCCTGGAAGAGGGCATGGCAACCCACTCCAGTATTCTGGCCTGGAAAATTCCATGGATAGAGGAGCCTGGTGGGCTACAGTCCATGAGGTCACAACGAGTCGGACACGACAGAGTGCCTTTCACTTCACTTTACATGAGGTTCACACCATATTTCTATTGGTCATTGCTGGTTGAGGTATTACTAGGTTCCGGTGATGATTTCATGTCCTAAATAGCCCTCTAATCTATCCACCTTGTCCGTCTCCACAAACCTTCCCATTGCACCTGGAGGTCTACCGTAGCCTCTGAACTGGCCTGTCCACATCTGCACTGGACTTTCCTGTTATTTTCCATATTGTCCCAAGATATCCAACCTTGGGAGGTTTTCAAAGCTCTCAAACCTTTTCATGCCGTTCTTTTCAACCTGAAACTCTGCAGCAGCGCCTCACTCTTCTCAGAACAAAGACAAAATCCTTCAGCATGACCCGTTTCTCTGCACAGCCAGCCACCCCTCCAGCTCTCTGGCAGCCCGTCTTTGTACCTCACTCTCAGACACCCAGGTCACACTTGCCTCCCTCGGTGTAAGCATGGGGCAGGCTGTGCTCACAGCCATCACAGGGCTCTCAAATGCTGCCCCCTCCACAAAGAATGCTTCCCTCTCCCGCTCTGTCTGGTCAGCTCCTCCTTATCTTTCAGATCTCAGCTTGGACATCCCTTCCTTGAGCTCCCCGACCATGACACATCTCCCAGTTATGTGCTCTATCACTTGCATCATCTATCTTTCCCCTGAGGGCCTTGTGACAGTGGCAGTTTTACATTTTGCTTGTGATTATTTGGTTAACATCTCCCCTGGTCAGCTCCCCAAGGGCATGGGCCCTTCATGAGAGCTTACGAGCATTCTGGTATTGCTCAGTATTCTATCTCCAGCACCTAACAAAGTGTCCCACACATAGTAGATCCTCAATAAATACTTGTTGAGTAAACAAGTGAATGATCCAAGATGTTCTAAAACGCCTTTAAAGAAAGTGAAGTCACTCAGTTGTGTCTGACTCTTTGTGACACCATGGACTGTAGCCTACGAGGCTCCTCTGTCCATGGGATTTTCCAGGCAAGGGTACTGGAGTGGGTTGCCATTTCCTTCTCCAAAAAAGCCTTTAAACTTTACCAAATGCAGGGTCTTCAGAAAATGTATATGAGGTTCTGGCTTGGTGGTAGGCACTCTGTTAGACCTCCTAAGCTGCTGGGACTGAGTAGGTTGCTCCGTGGCATGAATGTCTTCTGGAAGCATCTCACACTTGGGTGACAAAGGCCTGTCTCCAATCTTTCTCAAGCATGTTGGGAAGCTTTGGTAAGAAGCCATCTATTGTCCTAGGTGGATCCCCTCCCCCCCCCCTTTTTTTTCTGAAACTGGGGGTCCATTTGGCACACTCACCACATGTCTGGATGACAAGGGCAGTAACAACTAAATGGGTGGCAAGAAGGTGCCCAAGGAAGCTCTTGCAAACTCTGAGGGTTGGCTCAAGGGCACTCACTTCCTGCGTCAGGCCGGCCTGGTGGGTTTCTTTCCATTAGGACCACCGTGTTAAAAGGAGTGCAGCCAGGTGGCGGAGCCGCTAGAGAAAGCTGAGGACTTCTCATCTCAAGCAGCTAGGTTGTCTGTCTATATTTAACCTTCCCACTCACTGACATGTTTACTTCCTGTAGTGACTTCGTTGGCTATTTTCAGTGATAAACAATTGAGCTTCTCGCTCTGGCTCTCTCTGAATGTTGGCTCTCCCTGGGTTCTTGGTGCCAGCAACCTGCCTGTGCTGCTGTGGGTACCCTGGGTCTCTTTTCCTGACTGCCCTTCCCAACTCCCTCAGCTGCTGACTCTTCGCCATCTGACCATCTGCTTTGCTTTGCCCCCCACAACCACCACATATTTCTGGCTGGCTGATGCTTGCAGAGTCTCTGGGTGCCCATCTGGCTCAGACCTAGGGATGTATGGAGACTTCCGTGCCTCCTCTGACCTCTGTTCCCTAAACACCCTATGCAGGCTTGGCTCCCCTGGTCCTGGAATCCTCTCTGCTGCTCAGACCTGGTGGGATAATAGTAACAATGAGGTTTAAACAGTGAGGAGGCCACCCAGCTATTGCAATTGGTGTAGCCATGTGAAGCAGGCACGAACGGGTGGGTGAAAACTTTGTAATCTAATCTTAACACTTTATTATGCTAAAATATCTACTTAAGCTTTTCATGAAGATGGCACCGAAGGCGAAAAAGGAAGCCCCTGCCCCTCCTAAAGCTGAAGCCAAAGCAAAGGCTTTGAAGGCCAAGAAAGCAGTGTTGAAAGGTGTCCACAGCCACAAGAAAAAGAAGATCCGGACGTCACCCACCTTCAGGCGGCCCAAAACACTGCGGCTCAGGAGGCAGCCCAAATATCCTCGGAAGAGCGCCCCTAGGAGAAACAAACTTGACCACTATGCCATCATCAAATTCCCCCTCACCACCGAGTCAGCCATGAAGAAAATAGAAGACAACAACACACTGGTATTCATTGTGGATGTCAAGGCTAACAAGCACCAAATTAAACAGGCTGTGAAGAAGCTCTATGACATTGACGTGGCTAAGGTCAATACTCTGATCAGGCCTGATGGAGAGAAGAAGGCATATGTTCGACTGGCTCCTAACTATGATGCTTTGGATGTTGCCAACAAAATTGGGATCATCTAAACTGAGTCCAGCTGGCTAATTCCAAATATAAAAGTTTTCACTATGTAAAAAAAAAATAAAATAAAATAAAATATCTACTTAAGTGTTTCTACTCTAAATGAAGAATGCTTTGAAGGAAGGGACTGGGCTTATTTATCTTTATATCCTGTGTCCTGTAATAAAGATGTTATTGGTAAATGTTGGTTGAACTGAGGTTGGGGAATGGAAGAGAAAAATGCACAGAGGCTGATGTTCTGATGTCCGGAAGAAAGAAGGAAAAGCGGGGTATTTGTGGTTTTAAGTTCATCCCTTCCATGGCGGAGGTAGGGGTAGGGTAGGGGATGAGGGGTGTGGGGTGTGGGTGCCCCTGGGCACAGCAGGAAGCTGCTCTTCCTTGGTTTTGCCACAAAGATCCTGGGGTGTTTCTGGGGGCTTCACCCTCCCCCATCCTCACTCCCACCCTACCCTCCATCATGCCTGAAGCCCCACGGATGAGGGATTCTTTTGTCCTGACAAGCAAATGCAAGTGGGACCAAGAGAGGAGTACGTTTGGGAGGAAGTGGGAAAGCTGCTGACCACAGTACCCAGTATTCAGTGGGAGGAAACACTGTGACATAAGCAAAAAGAGATGATGGCTCTGCCATTTCTCTTCTTTCCTTTCCTTTTTTAAAATAATGAAAGTAATACTTGTTCATGGAGAAAAGGACAGTTATAAAAGCCTTCTGTTGTTTAGTCGCTCAGTTGTGTCCAACTCTTTTGCGACCCCATGGACTGTAGCCCATCAGCTCCTCTGTCCATGGGATTCTCCAGGCAAGAATACTGGAGTGGGTTGACATTTCCTTCTCCAGGGGATCTTCCCAACCCAGAGATCGAACCCGAGTCTCCTGCTTGGCAGGGGCTTCCCTGGTGGCTCATATGGTAAAGAATCTGCCTGCAATGCAGGAGACCTGGGTTTGAGAATTCCATGGACAGAGGAGCCTTGCAGGCTACAGCCCATGGGGTTGCAAAGAGTTGGACATGGCTGAGTAACTAACACTTTCACTTTCACCTGGGAAGCCCAAACCTTCTGCCTTCCCCGACTTCTATATCCTAACACAAACTACTGTTAACAACTCTTTGAGAAGGAGCTGGAAATGTTCTATTATGCAAACATATATTTATATATATTGTATAATATACTATTATGTAAATATATCATACAAATATATATGTATATATGATATATATCATACAAATATATACATATCTCACATATACATAATGTGTGTGTATAAACACATATGTAGATGGACAGACTGACAGGCAGATACAATTTCATGGAAAAAGAAAATGGTGGCTCAGGGAACTGAAGTGGGGGATGGAGTTGGAAGTTGACCTGAAGAGGTTGTCCATGTACCAGGCTGGGGCTCCCCGGGGAGCAAGCAATGCACCACAAGGGTATAAGTAGGGTGCAGGGGTGTATTCAAATAATGAAATACCTGCATTGCAAAAAAATTTTTGCAGTTTAGGAGGTAGGAAAGCTAACATCCAGCTGGCCTCAGTTGCCTTAACTGAAAAATAGGATAATAAGGTACATTCCTCACAGGTTTATTGTGAAGATTAAGTGGGGTAATAGGTATTGTGCCTAGCACCCCTCCTAAACTTTATCTCAGTGTGTGCTATTGTTGCTGTTGTTATGATGGTTGCTGTATTGCAGGCCTAGCACAATGCTCAGCACATGCTTGATCCTCTGTCCATCTGTAGTCTACATATATTAAGAAGCTTGTGATTGCATTCCCCTTTTCATTTAGGAATTTTTTTTTCCATTGTCCTTTTCTTTTTAAGCAGTAAAGCTTATAACTTCTTACTTTATGTTGTGAGAACTTGAAGAAAATTTTCTGGCACCTGATGGATATAAATCCTTGGAGGTGTGTGGAGATATTTTAGATAGCAAAGGTGCCTGCCCATTTTCTTACTTTCTCTCTCTTGCCTGGCTCCAAGCTGTTGGAAATGATTAGGTGGGAACATCTACTTACTTGCCAAGGGAAGGACTGTTGTTGAAACTGAAGCTCCAATTCTTTGGCCACTTGATGCGAAGACCCGACTCTGGAAAAGACTCTGATGCTGGGAGATTGAAAGCAGGAGGAGGAGGGGGTGTCAGAGGAGGAGATGGTTGGATGGCATCACTGACTCAATGGACATGAATTGGAGCAAACTCCAGGAGACAGTGAAGGACAGAGGAGCCTGGTGTCTTGCAGGTCATGGGGTTGCAAAGAGTTGGACACAGCTTATGACTGGACAAGAACAACATCTACTTACTCACTACACTTTTACACATGCTACCGGAGGAGATCAATTAGAATTGCTTACTTAAGAAAAATACCTAAAACTCATTAGTGCTGCTCCTACTCATTGTGAACATTTTATTTATTTATTTAGGTTGTGTACATTTTAAAAGCATTGACCTTGCAGCTCCATTTGAGACATCCTGACCTAGTGAGTCTGTCCTTCTGAGATACTCTGGGTACTCCTTGTATTTAGAATGCCTGGCTTAAAACTCTTAGCTTTAATGTTCTGCATCCCGAATGCTCTTCGTTGTCAGTAAAACTGAGCCTGCCTACGCACTCTTCTATTCTTGATTTATAAATAGGTTCAGCTGCCTAACAATTAAACAGACTATATTTTGCAACATGCACATTCCTTAAGGAGATAGAGGGCAGATGGCTTTTACTCTTATGATGTTATCTGGAAACCATCCTCCTAACTTTCCTAAGTGCATATGTTTTGAAGGATTGGCAAGGAGACTTTTGCTCTCACAGGAAGTCTAGTATCAAATTTCTAGCAAATCTTCACAGGGACAGGCCAGGATCAGCTTATGCTGGTCAGAGAAGGTCTGTGCTGCATGCTTATATTATACATGGCTACACATGCTTGTGGCTGTGAGGAATACCAGTGACAAAGGCAATAAGACACCAGAGAAAAGAAAGATCAGTGGGATCTGAGGAGACAAAGATGTAGTCCTTAGGTAGAATTAAATATTTGATAAGATTGAAGGAAGGTGAAGGCATGCACATACCAAGGCCCGTGAGAGATGTACCTGGCAACCTGGAAGGGGACCTATGGGGGAAATGGCATTAAGGTACCTGTCAGAACTGGGACTTGAATAATAATACTGGGTATTATACAGCACTTTCAGATATGATATTTATTTTTCCATATAATGGGCTTCCCGGTGGCTCAGACGGCAAAGAAACTGCCTGCAATGCAGGAGACACCGGTTTGATCCCTGGGTCAGGTAGATCCCCTGGAGAAGGGAATGGCTACACACTCCAGTGTGCCTGGAGAATTCCATGGACAGAGGAGACTGCCAGCCTGCAGTTCATAGGGTCTCAGTTGGACATGACCCAGCAACTAACACCTTCACTTTCACTTCCATATAATACAATGCATGCGGTGGTGTGCTAAGTTGCTTCAGTGGTGTAATACAATGAGTACTGGGATTAAGTATCATCACTTTTTTTTCGTGGAGAAAATGATGTGGAGAGAAGGAAAAGACTTGTCCCTTAGTTGAGGCTCTCCAGCTGGGTCTCAGCCCTATGGCCTCATTCTGCTCTCGGTATCCAGGGTTACCCCATCTGGATATAGTGGGTGAGGAATAAGATCAGACGTCAGAGCCCTCAAAGAGACCCAGTTCTAGTCTAGCTCCTGCAGCCTACTGGACATGACCCTGGGCCGAAGTCTTAAGCTCGTAGCCTGTTTTCTCACAGTAAATGGAAGGGGTGAGTCTGGACAATCTCTAGAGTGTAGCCCAGAGGCTGGCTGACAGTAGGGTGTAGCCGAATCTGAATCGGAGGGTCAGGGACTGTAAATACTGAATAGCGTGTGCAAACGGGGACTGCCTTAGATGGCAGTAAAGGCTGAGAACACAGAGTCCTGGGTGAGGCACTGGACTCTCAAGCCAAAGCGCCTCGCGAATCCCGTTTGCAGGTAGTGAGTGTGGTAGAATTCAGTTGGTGATTTGGTTAAGTTTCCACGTTCAGTTGGAAAAAAAAGAAAAAAAGAATGAACAGGTCTGTCCCTTTCCTAGGACCTGCGGCCCAAGAAGGCTGAGAAATCCCGTCGGACCAATGGGGGGCTCCACCGAGCGCGGTCTGCGAATCCCTCGAGGGCCGCCCCCACCGCGCGCAGCTTCCTAGAGGGTCGGTCCTGGTGGGCGCTGAAGTACTTGCGAAGAGGAGTCGCCCGCGTCCACGCCGGTCCTCCCAGCCCCAAGTGTGAGGGGGCCGCCCGCGCCTCCGCCCCGCTTCCCCCACCTCCACGGCCCGGCCTCGCCCGCCTCGACTCCGATCCGCTGGCGGGGGCGCGGGTGATGTGAATTTCTAGAAGTCTTAAGTAGCTGCCCGGGCTCTGAAGTTAGGATCCCCCAAAGGATCGCTGAGGTGCGCACTCACCCCACCCCCACCCCTACCCCAGGTCACAGAGGGCCTGCGGTGGGGGGTGGACGAAGGGAGGGAGAACGTCTCTCCCCGTCCACCTAGGCCAGTCCCATCCCAGTCCTGCCAGTATGGGCTAACCCGGAGGGGATTTGGGGCGGGGGCTGGCGGCTGGGTGGGAAGGCGGAGGAACAGCTGGAGGTGGCAGGTAACGGCAGGCCAGGCGAGGAGGGGGCCTGGCCGGGGCGGAGGCGCCCCCGGGCCCCTTGGGCACCTCTAGGGCACCCGCCCGACCTCCGCCGGCTTAGCCCGGAGTAGGGACGGTGAGTCAGATCTCGGGCACCCGCGGGTCGGGCGGGGAAGGAGGGCAAGTCAGGAAATGACATCAGAGGCCTGTGTTTGGGGAGGGGGTGGTCTGCGCCCGGCCGGGGCGGCAGGGGCGGAGGGGCCCGCCTGGAGGGGAGGGGCCGGGTTGGGGCGGGAGGACCTCGGCGAAGCCCGCGGCCCCGGGGCCGGAGCAGGGCCCCTTCCTGGGGGAGTTTCCCGCCGCGGCCGCCTCCCCAGCTCTCCCCGCCCCCTCTCCGGGCCGCTCCTTGTATGGTCTGCGCGCCGCGCTCTCCCCGCCCTCTCCCTCCCTCCGTCTTCCCTGCGTCCCTCCCCGCCCGGCTGGACCGGGACGCAGAGTCCGCGGACTCGGCTGCGAGGCGGCCCCCGGCAGACGCGGCGCGCACGCTCCGGCCCGCGGTGAGGCGCGGGGAGCCGCCCGGCGGCCGCCCACGGGGTCGGGGAGCGGGGGCGCCGAGAGGAGCCGGGCCGCGGCGCCGGGGCTCGGTCTTCGGCCCGACTCGGCGCTGCGTAACCCCGGCTCCCCCTCCGCCCCCTGCAGCCCGGCCTGGCCATGGCGGCCCCCCGCCCTCCTCGCGCGATCTCTGTCTCGGCTCCGGTGTTTTACGCCCCGCAGAAGAAGTTCGCCCCGGTGGTGGCCCCGAAGCCCAAAGTGAATCCTTTCCGGCCCGGCGACAGCGAGCCGCCTCCGGCCGCTGGGGCCCAGCGCGCACAGATGGGCCGGGTGGGCGAGATCCCCCCGCCGCCCCCAGAAGGTAGGTGGCCGGGCTTGGGGGCTGGACCTCGGCGGGCGCCGGGCTAAGGGGGGAGTGGTTTCGGGAATTCGGGGGATGTCTGGAAAGGTTGCGGCAGAGGGGGCTGGGCGCAGACACCCAGTCCCGAGCAGATGTTCTTAGCTCATCGCGGAGCTCGTGGCTGGGAGCCAGGGCTCCTGGGACAGTTCCAAGTCCCCCCGCCTGGGGGTGGGAGGCGGGAATGTGGGGCACGAATGTTCCCCTCTGGGTCAGTTTTCCGAAGTGAAATGGGAGATGCACCCCTCTTTTCCTGACCCGGGGCTCTCAGGGCGCCCTGCGAGCACTCCCCTCACCCCCTTTACTTCCTTTCCCGTACGCTCCACGACCCTCGAGAGACTTCTTGGGTTAGAGGTTAGGGGTTAGAACTGCTTCTTCAAGGAGGGGAACTTGACGAAGGGTCGGGGGGCCCCTGCTGACCGCCCTCCGTCTCCTTCCAACCCCAGACTTTCCCTTACCGCCTCCTCCGGTGGTCGGGGAGGCAGACGACGCCGAGGGCGCCCTGGGAGGTGCCTTTCCACCTCCGCCGCCCCCGATCGACGAAACGTTTCCCCCCGCGCCTTTGGAGGAGGAGATCTTCCCTTCCCCACCGCCCCCGCTAGTGGAGGAGGGAGGTCCTGAGGCCCCCACCCAGCTCCCATCGCAGGTACGGAGGCCCCGGAGGGGCAGCTACAGTGGTCACATCCCCAGGGAAGGAGAAGGAGGGTCTTTTTCCGCCGACCTTGGCGGCATCTCGGCCCTCCAGGAGGGCGGAGGGCGGGGTGGCGATGGGGAACTGGGATGGGGCGCTCTGACCCCTGCCCCTCTAGCCCAGGGAGAAGGTGAGCAGTATCGATCTGGAGATCGACTCCCTGTCTTCGCTGCTGGATGACATGACCAAGAACGATCCCTTCAAAGCCCGGGTAAGGGGCAGGAGAGCAGGGAAGGCAGGGCAGGGAGGAAGGGCGTGGGGCAGGAACTCGCGCCAATGGCCACAGCCTCCTCTAAGGCACTTCTCTCCCCTCTGCCTCCCCTCACAGGTGTCATCTGGATATGTACCCCCGCCAGTCACGACTCCATTCATTTCCAAGTCCAATACTAAGCCTGCAACTGGGGGCACAGCACCCCTGCCTCCCTGGAAGTCCCCTTCTAGCTCCCAGCCTGTGTCCCAGGCTCAGCCTCAGAGCCAGACACAGTTCCATGTCCAGTCCCAGCCCCAGGCCAAGCCCCAGGCCCCTCCCCAGCCTGTGCCTTTGGCCACCACCCAGCCTCGGGGGCCCCCAGCCCCATCTCCAGCCCCTAAGTTTTCTCCGGTGACTCCGAAGTTTACCCCTGTGGCTTCCAAGTTCAGCCCTGGAGCCCCAGGTGGACCCGGGTCCCAGCCCCATCAGAAGTTGGGGCCCCCTGAAGCTCCCTCTTCCACTGGCACAGGCTCCCCTCAGCCCCCCAGCTTTACCTATGCTCAGCAGAAGGAGAAGCCCCAAGTGCAGGAGAAGCAGCACCCAGTGCCCCCACCGACTCAAAACCAAAACCAGGTGAGGGATGCAGGGAGACTGGGCTGATTCCCCTGGGGCTGGAGGCCAGGGAGGCAGGAATACCGGGCTGAGCCCTGGGGGCTGGAGGCAGGGCTAAATCCAGGATCCTGAGCCTGACTGGGGTGTGGGGTGGTGGGATCGTTTTCAGCCTCTAGGGATGGATGGTGGAGAAAGTGCTTCTGGGGGAGAGCCTGGCAGGGTCTGAGGCTGGGTGGGGCCTGACTGGGAGTAAGGTGAGCAGCACAGACTCTGAGTTAGGGGGAGGATTTGGTGCACCTTCCCTTATGCCCTGCCCCAGAAAGTTAAAGAGAAGGATGAGATCATCAGCAGTCCAACTTCAGATCTTCCCCTTTCTTGGATTCTTGAGTTAATCTCTGCTCTTCTACATGCTTTCCCTGCCGGAGGGCCCATCTGGTGATAAGAGCCACTGGCAATAAACACTGGTAAACACTGGCTGAGGGAGCCAGCTACTGCTCAGTGCCAGGCACTGTGCTCTGTACTCTGGAGGGAAGAGACCTCAAAGAGCTTGAGCCTAAGGGAGTCAGTGGACCTGTAACAGAATTCCTTGCTTACAAGACCCCAGGCAAGTTAGGTGAACTTTGAGACTCGGTTCCTATCTACCTTCACATTCACAATGGTTGTGAGGATTACGTGAGCCAGAGCTGATGCTGGGGGTCTGCATCGAGCACATGAATGCTCAAGGTAGAAAAGTTATCACTCCTGTCTAACCATTCCTGCCTTCCAGTTCAGGAGACTAATCTTCTGGGTTTAAGGGATCTTGCCAGATATCTGGTCCAAACAACCATGGAGTTAACTGACAACATGGATTTCTGTGTGTGTGTGTGTGTGTGTGTGTGTGCGTGCGTGTGTGTGCAAGGCACAGTATAGGAAAAGATGCCAAGTACCAATGAGTTTTGCAGAATTCCGTTGTTACAGGAACTCCAAACGGAGCCAGGGTGGAGGCTGGCACATTAGGAAAAGGCATCAAGGTGCTGGTGTGCCTTTAATGATGGCGGGATTTAAGAAACCAGAGAGGAGAGGGAAGGGCATTACGGTGGGAACAGCAGAAGCAAAACTCAAGGGCACAGATACACCAGGGGTGTCTGGAGGACAGAAAGGGGAAGGCCCCTGGGGGGAAATTGTAGAGCTATACTTAGAGAGGTGGGTGGGGACTTGGGGGGGGGGCAGCGGGGACGAAATAGTGCAGCCAGGGAGCCTGGGGGTCCTGGAGAGGCAGGAATGTTGTCTGAGTAGAGGTGTGGCTGCGTCCGGAGGTTTGGGGGAAAGTTTTTCCAGCAGTGGTGTGGACTAGACGCGGGCGGTCAGTGATGCGTGGGGGTGCGCTCCTGGGTGACAGTAACATTGGCAGAAATGAAAAATATGGCCCAGATCAGAGAGCTCTGACAAAGGAAGCGCCTCCAGGCTCACTAGCTGATAAGCAGTTGCAAGAGGATGGGAGAGGAGTTAAAAAAAAAAAAAAGCCCGGATGTGTTGGGGAATGACAGCGTTGCTGACAAAATAGAGAAGTCCAGAAGGGGAAACGGTGTGGACGGGAAGGGGAGGGTCCAGCTATCAGCATGTTGAGCAACGGGTTCCAGGAGGACCTCCTTTCAGCTGGAACTGTCATTCAGTCAGAAATGGGGGGGGGCGAGTGGCAAGAGGGGGCCAGGACGAGAGGTGTGTGAATGGCTGGCAGTCGTGTGCGGTGAGAACTGCAGCCCAGGGGCTGCTTTCACCGGAGGGGCTGGGAAGAAACCTGGGTGATGCTCCTGTGTGCCTGGGAGAAGTGGGAAGAACGGCAGAAGGAGGAGGAGAGTCACGGGTCAGGGTGGCACCTCCGAAAGAGTGGTGGCCAAGGAGCCCCTTCAGTGGGGCTCCGAGGGGGATGAGGGCTAAAGTAAGGCCAGGGATTGGACAATTCAGGATTTAGAAGCTGTGTCCTTTTGAGGGGCAGTGAAGGAGTGAGTGGGTGGTGAGAAACTTGCGAGTTGCCCAAGTAGCCTGTTCTTAGAGGTTGGCAGGGAAACACCGAGGGAAGACGTGCACATGTGCGTGTGTGTGTGTATGTGTTTGTGTGTGTAGGGTTGACATTAGGGGAGGAAGGCTCAGGTGTGTGTGTGAACCAGGAGGAAGAAGCCCTGGAAGAGAGGGCTTGGGGTCCCTGAGAGCTGGGCGCACTGTTGGTGCCAGCTCCACCCTTGGGGCATTTCCAGCCCAGAGACCTTGGATGGAGTGGCCGCAGGCTTTTGTGATGAGGGCTCTCAGGCTGGCTGGCTTCCAGCTCCCGGGTCACGTAGGAGGTGAGGTCATCTGAGAGCGAGGGGGCAAGGCCGCTGGGGACTGGAGGAGATGGAAAGGTTTGGAACAGCTGCTCTGGGGCAGGCGAGACTGGGAACCCGCAGCAGCCAAATACCAGCTAGCCGCGCCTGGATGGAGGGTGCGCCTGGATGGAGGGTGCGGAGGGCCCCCGCAATGTTTGGTGAACTCCCTCTGCAGTCGTCTCCCCACCTACTTTCTGCAGCTGGGAGGCAGAAACAGGAAGTGGGCAGTGGCTTGGGCCCAGGGTTGAGATCGGACTAGATAAGCGACTGGTGGCAAGGGTGGCTGTGAGAGCCTTGTGGAAATCAATGGTCAAGGGAACCGGGCCTGCGGGGAGGCCAGACGGAAGGGAGCAGATGCAGAAGGCATGTGGAGAGGGTTGGGAGTCAGAGGCGCTAAGGCTTTTCCGAGCAGGTTCCTTCAGGAGGTGAGAATGGGAAACGGGGAGGAGGTGATGGTCGGGAGGTCGAGCCCAAGGTCTTGGAGGTGGTGACCAGTAAATCTCAGGTCCGAGGGGTCCCACCATGGAAGGTGACTGAGCCGGAGGGACATTTGGAGCTGTTGGAGTTGAAGAGGCGTGAGTGCCGCACATGTCAAACCTGGGACATCGGTGCTGGCAGGCAGAGAGGGGGAAACAGCAGCTGGATTGTGTCGTGGAGTGTGGATACCCAAGGGGAGCTGATACTTGCAAAGAACAGAAGAGGCATTTAAGTGGCACCAGAGAGCAAGGGCTGGCTGTGTCCTCTTCCGCTGTCCCCAAGATGCCAGAAGGGGAAGACTGGGAGCGGAAAAGGTAAAGCTTACGTAGAAGAAGGGGCTTGCAGGAGACTCCCATGGTCAGGTAAAGACAGGAGGAGGCTGGAGTCTGGGGGAAATGGCCGAGAGCTGGAACGTCTATAGTGGATGCAGCTCTTGATGCAGACAGGTGTGAGGGTGGTGGAGCCAGGGCTGGGGGCAAGGTGACCGTAGGAAGAGGGGACTGGGTGGCTTTGAGGTTCCCCGTGTTAGGGAGTAAAGGCATTGGCAGGTAGAGCGTTCAGTGGTGAGGCCACGGACCTGGGTGGACTTAGCAGTGGAGACCAACTCAGCATTCCTGGGAGACCATGTCATGGAGATGCTCCTACAGCTCGGATAGCCCCTGTGGGGCCTCCTCCTGGGACATCTCTGAGTTACTGGCACTGCCCACCCCCCCAACTTCCCTCCCACCCCCAATCTCCAGCTGTCTCAGGACCCCCCTGAACAGGAGGGGCGGGCTGGGTGGAGAGGGGCCCTTCTCTGAAGCCTCCTGGGGAAGGCCTGGGGTCAGCCAGGTGGTCCAGGAACCCCCTCGAGAGAGGGACCCTGGGACCTCTGCATGGGAGCTGGGGGCTGGGCTCCTGCAGACGGTGCTGGGGTTTAACCTGACTCCCGCTGTGTTGTACCCTCACGCTGACAGGGGCTGCCGGGCAGCCGGCGGGACGGGTAGGTGTGTGTGCGCGGGGTTGCACCCGCCATCCTGCGCTGGTCTCTGCGTGGGGGCCGTGTCCCAGCATGCTCTGTGGGGCTGACACGTGGCCTGGCGTGCTTGGTGCTTCCGTGACCTGAGCTGCTGTGTGCGTGGCCTCCGTCCACTCAGTCGTTCCGGCCTGTCTGTGACCGCCCCCGGGGGTGGGGGGGCGGGTTCGGGCAAAGCGGGTGGCAGTGTCATCCTCGTCCCCTGATTTGTGTGGTGCTGGGGGGTCAGGGAGGGAGGTTGAGGAGCTTTGGGGGGTCCCACCAACCTGAGTATCTGGGAAACAGGAGACAGGGTGGGGGGCGGGATTCGTCCTTTTCGGGGAGAAAGCAGAGAAGCCAGCTGGGGTGGGTTCTTGGAGGGTGTGACCCTTGAGAGAGAGAGCGAGCATGAAGAAAGTGTTGGGATTTCAGGTGCGCCCCGCTGGGGCCCCGGGGCCTCTGACACTGAAAGAGGTGGAGGAGCTGGAGCAGCTGACGCAGAAGCTGATGCAGGACATGGAGCATCCTCAGAAGCAGAGCGTGCCTGTCAATGGTGAGAGCCCACCACCTCACCTGGAGGGATGGCCCCTCCGTTTCCAGGCCATTCCCAGGCCTGCGGCTCCCGGCCCCGTCTGTCTGATGCCAGCTGACCCTCGCGAAGTTTTATTTGCCCTTTTGCCTGTTTCATCTCCATCCTCTCTGGCCTTCCCAGAGTCCTGTGGCCGGTGTCACCAGCCCCTGGCACGTTCGCAGCCCGCAGTTCGCGCTCTGGGGCAGCTCTTCCACATCACCTGCTTCACCTGCCGCCAGTGTGAGCAGCAGCTCCAAGGCCAGCAGTTCTACAGCCTGGAGGGGGCTCCATACTGCGAGGGCTGCTACACCGTGAGTCCTGGGGTCGGGGTGGGGGTGGGGCGGTACCCGGGGCTCAGCCAGGCTTGGGGCGGGCACAGGGCAGACAGCTGGCCCTGGGGTGCTGGTTCCCTGCCAACCTCCAGCTGCTGCCCACCCCTTCCGCAGGACACCCTGGAGAAGTGCAACACCTGTGGGCAGCCCATCACTGACCGCATGCTGAGGGCCACAGGCAAGGCCTACCACCCGCAGTGCTTCACCTGTGTGGTCTGCGCCTGCCCCCTGGAGGGCACCTCCTTCATCGTGGACCAGGCCAACCGGCCCCACTGCGTCCCCGACTACCACAAGTGAGGACCCCCAGCCCACCTCCGGGCCCTTCTCAGGGTGCCAGCGACGGTTTCTTTGTCTGGGAGCCAGGCTGCCCCCGACCCCAAGACCGCTCTTCAGTCTCTGGGCTTGCTTGCGTCCCCACCTCCTGTCTGTGGATAGCAGGGACCGGTTCATCTGGACTTGGCTGTCCAGTGGCCTTTGGCCTGCCGGCTTGTCCCCTTCCCCAGCCCCGGGGTCTCCGAGGTTTCTTTCGGGTGTGGTCTTGCGTTCAGCGCTGGGCCCGAGTGACTTCATTTCACACGTAGTAGGCTGCATTCTCAGAGAGCCTTTGGAGATCAGCTGTTTGGAGCTCAGGGTTTCCCCTTAGAAACAGTGTTTACAAGGGAGCTGCTTTCTGAGGCCTGCGGCAGGGTTCCCATGGTGGAACCAAAGGACCGGAAAGCTCACACTCCGAGTGTGAGTGGGGTGTAGGTTTCCAGGGCTCCGTATCCCTCTGTGCCCCTCCCCAGGAACCAGGCCGAGCTTAGCGAGGGCCGGGGGTCTGGGTTGGGGTCCCGGATATGAGGCCCTCTGGAAGTGCTTTGGGCAGGGGCTGCAGTGGGCATGGTGGAGGTGGGGAAAGACTTGGCAGCGGTTCCTGGGGAGAGGTGGGACATTCCCGATGAGGACCAGGTATGGCAGCCAGCCTTCAGCCTTTCTTTTGAGCCTCCTCCACCGAGGGTTGTGGGGCAAGATGTACAAAGCAGTCTGCCATCTCATTTCCCTGCGCTTGGGAGGCTCAGCGCCGGGTGCTCCGTCCTGACGCATGCGCGCCGGCTTTCCGCCCCGCAGGCAATACGCCCCCAGGTGCTCTGTGTGCGCGGAGCCCATCATGCCGGAGCCTGGGCGCGAGGAGACCGTGCGCGTGGTCGCTCTGGATAAGAACTTCCACATGAAGTGCTACAAGTGCGAGGTCGGCTGCACCCCCGCCCCGAGCCCCTTGGGGATGGGCGGTTGGTGGGACGCTGCTCACGGGTCAGGCGGTGGACGGTGCTGGCTTGCAGGACCCGGGTGCTGCAATTTTGAGGGTGGGCAGCGGCGGCTCTCACACCCGCCCCGCGAAGATGCGTCCTTGGCTTCAGGATGGCGGTGTGGGGTTCTCTGTGAGGTCACTGAGTGATACAGCAAGAAAGGGGGGCCGACCCACGGGAGGGAAGGGTGCGGCTTTGTCGTGGGAGGTTGGGGGTCTCAGCGAGGTTAAAGGAGTCGGAAGAGCGGTGAGGCAGGTGGGAGACGCCCCACTGGAAGCAACCACTGGCCATCTTGGGGGAGAGTCCTCCTGGACAAAAGTGTGGGTGAGAGAGGTGGGGATAGGAGTTGGGGTCGGCTGTGGCTGGGCGACGCAGACAGAGAGGATAGGGCTGAGCTGTGAAGCATCCTGCCTCCTGATCTAAAGATGGAGGTGGGGCGCGTGGGTGGGGGGCCTCCCGGCCAGCGCGCTTTCTTTGCTCCTCCCAGGACTGTGGGAAGCCCCTCTCTATTGAGGCGGATGACAACGGCTGCTTCCCCTTGGATGGCCACGTGCTCTGCCGGAAATGTCACACCGCCAGAGCCTAGACTGAGTGAGGACTGGCCCCCTTCTCGGACCGCAAGTCCATTCCCCCATCAGCGGACCGCCCACGATGAGACCACCTCCCCTTCATCCTCCCCACAGTTATTTTTTGACGTTCAGCCCCTCCCTCCATACCAAACTCCACCCCAGTCTCCCTCATGCCCTAATCCAGGGCCCTCACGCGGCCTTGGGGCTGCAGAGTCCCAGCCCTGGGGTCCAGTCCCCCCAATCCTGCAGGGACCATCCACCATCATCCAGGTAACCCTGCCTGAGGGGCACCGGGCTGAGCACTGCTGCTTGCACTGCTGCACCGAGGCCCTAGGCCTGCCCTTGAGCAGCCCCGTCCTCTGCTTGCTAAGGGCCAGGAGATGCCCGCACCGATCTTCTGGGAGGCTGGGCTGGGCTCACCAGCCTGGACATTCCCCCCACCTGCCCACCCCTAGCCCCTGTGCTGCCAGGTTGTGGCTACAGCTACAAATAAAAGACAGTGTTTTCCAGAAGGCTCGCTAGTTGACTCTTGTGTACCTACAGCCCTCGAGGATGAGATGGAGGCGATGTTGTTTAATCGCTCAGTTGTGTCGACTGACTCTTTGTGACCCCATGGACTGTAGCCCGCCAGGGTCCTCTGTCCATGGAATTTCCCAGGCAAGAAGACTGGAGTGGGTAGCCATTTCCTTCTCCAGGGGGATCTCCCTGATGCAGGGATTGAACCTAGGTCTCCCTCATTGAAGGCAGACTCTTTACCATCTGAATCGCTAAGTTGTGTCTGACTCTTTGTCAGCCCATGGACTGTAGCCTGCCAGGCCCTTCTGTCCATGGGATTCTCCAGGCAAGAACACTGGAGTGGGTTGCCATGCCCTCCTCCAGGGGGATCGTCCAGATCCAGGGATCGATCCCACGTCTCCTGCATTGGCAGGCAGATTCTTTACCACTGAGCCACCTGGGAAGCCCGAGATGGAGGAGATAGAGGGATTAAAAAAAAAACCCTGGGGTGAAGTTTCTGTTTATTTACAAAAATATATATGTATATGTATATAATATATATTAAGCCCTCCCCCAACTCCCACAATTCACTTTTTTAGTTCTACCCCACCTCCCTTTTTAAAACAAAGAGACTTCAGAGAGCTTCACAGGCAGTTCCTCAGGAAGGGCAAGCAGGAGCAGCACCGAAGTCCTGTGGCAGGTCGAGGGACCTGGGTCCCATCCTTGCTCCCTGAGGACAGGGTCAGGGAGGGGAAGGCTCAGTCCTTGAAGCCCTGAATACTGTAAAGAATGCGCTTCTGGTGTCCCGGGAGCGTGATCCCCATCTGCGCCAGGTCCCTGTGGGCGAGGAGAGGGGCTAGGTGAGTCCCGGGGCTCGATCCCCAGCGGCCCTGCCCTGCCCAGGCCCCCAGGGTCCTCACTCGGCTGTCAGGTCCAGGACGCACTCCATGGTGTCCAGCCCGGCGGAGCGGAAGTGCAGGATGTAGCGCTTCATTCGGATGGACTCCAGCCACTCAGCCACGCTTCGGTAGGGAATCCCATCGGAGCCGCTCAAGCTGGGCAGACGAAGGGTCACCCTGTGGGGCGTGGGGGGGACCCCTCAGTCGCACGCAGTGGCAGATGCAGGGCTTTCCTGAAACTGGGGCTCAGCCTCCGTGCCTGTGTGGCTGGCCCGCAAGCTGGGCGTCTGACACAGAGATTATCTGGACTTTGTGGGTTAGCCCGGCCATTGTCTCTGAACCCATTTCCTAGCCTGTTGCCTGGCAACAGCCCCGGGGCAGGCTGACAGTCTTGCGGCACTGACAGACCTGGGGACAAGAGGCTGCCTTGGAGGTCCAGAGAGAAAGGGAACACCAGCTTGCCTGCACTGCAATGGCCAGCTCTGGGCAACTGATGGGGGCCGGTTAAGACATGAGGATCAAGTATCCCAGCTGAGAGGAAGCAGGCGGAGGAGAAGAACAGAGGCCCCAGAAGGTGGATGTGGCCTTGCCTTTTCTCAGGGTGGCCCCTGGGAGTTCTGGGAGCAGCCCCCTGCTTGCCACCTCCAACCTCCGCTGTTATTCTTGCACTCTGACCCCTACAATACAATGAGTGTTCCTGTCCTGAAGCCAACCGGGGCCAAAAACCATTAGCAAAGTAAATCTGCTGGGGGAAAAATGTCCAACATTCCAGAAAGATTAGCACATGCGGTCTCCAGTGCACGAGGGAGTTGTGCTCCAAAAAGATAGTTTCAAAAGTTGGAACTGGGAGCACGTTTTCTCTCAGAAACAAGGTTATATATGGCGGTCTGATACAGAGGCCAGCACACCAGGGTTGCTTAACCCGATAAAGCACTTGAAGCCGTGCCCATCTCTCCCACCTCACCCCCGCAACCAGTTGATTCTCCGTATTCTGGCACTGTTTTCGGTAAAATGCAATTCTGACCATGTCCCTCCCATGGACAGTTTGAAAAAAAAAAATTGGTCAGGATCAAGTCCAAACTTCTCTGCACCCTGCATTATTTGCAACTGGCACACCCTCAGCTCCCCAAGCCTTGCTGGCTACATGACCTGGGAGCCTTCCCAGACCCCACAAGGCGGCCCCCTCAGTCAGAACACAGATCGCCCAGCTGGCTCTTGTCGGTTTCTCTGTCTTCCCATTCTCAGGGATCAAGCCCCCTAGAGCAGGTAGCAGGCTGGCAGCCGCTTGCATATACTTTCTATCTCAGTGTGCTTGCTTTCTATGCTGTGCTTAGTCGCTCAGTCATGTCCGACTCTTTGCAACCCTGTGGACTGTAGCCCACCAGGCTCCTCTGTCCATGGGGATTCTCCAGGCCAGAATACTGGAGTGGGTTGCCATGCCCTCCTCCATGGGATACCCCCAACCCAGGGATCAAACCCAGGTCTCCTGCATTGGCAGGCAGATTCTTTGCCACCTGAGCCATCAGGGAAGCCTCCATCAAACTAGAGCTATCAAGGCTGAGACACTGCACCTCTTCCATCAGAACAGACTCTTCTCAAAGTGTAGACTGGAATCCTGCCTCTATGCCTGACTCTTGGGAGCTCCACGGGCCCGGCTTGGTGCTCAGTGCATGTGGCTGCTGCCCATTTCCATTCTCCCAGACTTGCCCTCCCCACCCAGCGTGGTTACCTGGGATCAAAGTTGGCAATGGTTCGCAGGGAGTGGGGGTTGGCGTGCAGATGCTCCAGCTGTGCCTTCAGGCGGTGGAAGGGGGGCCGGCGGGCACGGTCGTAGGCCCAGCAGTTCTTCATGAGTTCATAGAGGGGGGCAGGGCAGTCCACAGGCGGGGGCAGCCGGTACCCATCCTCAATGCTCTTCATTACCTACAGCGAGGAGAAGGGCAGGAAGCTAGCCTGGCAGCCCAAGAGGAATACCTCTGTGCACACAAGATCATTGCCATGGAGCCTCTGAACCCCTCTGACCAGGGTGGGCGTGGTCAAGACAACAGGGCATGAAGTGAAGGGGACCAGAGAGGATAGGAACTCAGATAAAGGGGCAGAAAGAAGAAATCAGGGTATTTGCAGGAAGGGGCCGTGGAGACTTTGGGGAGGGGATGGGAGGTGTGAGAAACACCAGGCTCACCTCCTGATTGCTCATCTCCCCATAGGGCTTGTCCCCGAAGCTGAGCACCTCCCACATCACGATCCCAAAGCTCCACACGTCGCTGGCCGTGGTGAAGATCCGGTGGGCGATGGCTTCGGGGGCCGTCCAGCGGATGGGGATCTTCCCTCCCTAATGGGGCACATGGGGCAAAAAGCTGAGGAGTCTCGGCACCGAAGGGCATGGGAAGCTACTGTGTCCCATGAGCATGCCTCTTGGGCTCTGTATGTACTGACTGCTGTACGTACAGCGTGTAGTTGTGGGTGTGAATGTGTATGTGGTAGGCGTATAAGGCTCTAACCTGGGTTTCATAGGTGCCATCAAAGTTGTCCAGGAGGCGGGTCAGGCCAAAGTCAGACACCTTGCAGCACAGGTTCTGACTCACCAAGATGTTCCTGGCCGCCAGGTCCCGATGGACATAATTGTGGTCACTGAGGTAATTCATGCCAGATGCTATGCCCTGCAGCATGGCCACCAGCTGCGCAGGCACTAACTGGTCCTCCTGCTCCTGCAGCAGGGAGTGGGCAAAGTCAGGGGCTGGACCGGGTCTCCTCTTCCCAGAGCCGGGGTCCATGCCTGGGCGGGGCTCTGTGGCCAGTCCCCCTTCCCAGCTGGTCCTGTACCCTGCTCACCCTTAGGAAGGCATCCAAGGCTCCATTCTCCATAAACTCCGTGATGATCATGATGGGTTTTCCTGAGACACAAAGCACACATCACCCCAGCAGCCTCCACCCCGTCTCCACCCAGAACCACACTTCCCACCTCTGACAGCACAGCCTCCCTCCACTTCCAGTGGTCTCAGGCCCCCCCGGACCCCTGCACGCTCTTTTGGACCCCACCCCTCATACTCTTTGTGACCACGCCTTCCAAGTGCAGAATGTGTGGGTGGTTGAACTGGCCCATGATAGTCGCCTCTCGAAGGAAGTTCCACCACTGGCCATCGGGAGATGTGTCTTTCAAGGTCTTAATAGCCACAATCTTGCAATCCTGGCTGGGGAGTCTCAGGGACCCCCGATACACCTCCCCAAACTCTCCTGGGTGGAAAGAAAACAGGGTCACGGCCGGATACACTGTCAGGCTCCCGAGGGGGACAGGCAGCAACCTCCCCAGTCCTCTAGGTCCCTTTTCTTCTCTGGCCCAGAGAATCAGAAACACAGTGTACCCTCCTCCCCGAGACAGGGCTTGGCTGTACTTTCCAGGGCCGGGGGGCCGGGAGCCTGAAACAGGAGTACAGCTCTGTAAACTATGTAGCACTGTCTCCCTACTTAGCACAGTTCCGGTGCTCAGGAGACACTGGGCAAGTGGGGAGTGTGCAGTGGGGCTGGACTGTGTTCACAAAGGGCAGGCTGGTCAGGGTCAGTACACAAGTGACCGGGAAGGCTGACCACTGCTGCCTCTCTTCCGCAAGCTCCTCCAGTCACAACTCGGCCAGCTTGGCCACACAATCAGCCAAGACACTGCTGAGCTTTGTTCTCTGTTCAGATCCATTTCCTCTGGTGACCCAAGGGATCAGGGCAGCCCAAGGACACTGGGCCCCTGGTGGGGTGGAATGTGGGAGGCTCTGAATCCCTCCCATGTTTGGGAACCCTCTGAGAAGAGCCTGAGCCCGGGCACAGTGACCCCTTCTCTTGACAAAGATGATGTGTCTAATGCTCTTTATCAGAAATTCCATAATCACAGAGACAGATGGTGCAGGAGGTGGGGGCTGCTCCAGGACACCTGATAAGGGGGTTATAACGTGAACATGGCGGTTTCAGGACACAAGGTACAATGGGGAGGAGACTCATCTGGGAGCTCCTGGGCCAGAGGAGAGGCCAGCTGGGCTCTGCAGGGAAGGGCCGGAAGGAAGGGGCCTGCTGGCAGCTCTGCATGGCCACACAAAGGGGACCACAGGGCTCACCTTCCCCTATGACGATGTCCACGACCAGCCAGGCTGGGTCCAGCTCCTGGGTGAAGTCCAGGGCTCCCTGGGCAGGATCTTCATATGCCTGGAGGTCGACGTAAGGCTTTAGCCACAGCTTGTCCTCTGCAGGCAGAACAGGGTGGACTCAGCCCAACTCTGGGGGCTCAGGGGTACCAGGAGGAGGGGCCAGCAGACCCAGGAGTCCTGGCTCTTCTGACCCCTGAGGAGCCCTGTCCTGGCTGAAGTGAAAGACAGTCTCCTCCCTCAGCAATGACGCCTCCATAGCCCAGTCACTCCTCCTGTGTCTACATGCAAAGCTCGTGTGTCCTCGCCTCCCAGGGCCCAGGGCAGCAGGCAGGAAGCCAGACTCGAAATGTGTTCACGGCCTCGAGTGACCCAGTCTTCCCGAGGCTCCTTGACCCTATGTCCTTGCCTCCCTCCTCCCCGCTGCTCACCACCCTCCCCCGGTCACTCACAGCTCACATTCCCAGACAAGCCTGGCTGCTGCCCCATGACTTGGATGGGCCCCAAACTCCCCCTTTCGTGGGGCACCTAATGAGGTGACCAGTGGGAAGCCCACATGCCTGGAAGGAGCCTTTTCCTCCCGCCTGGCCTCAGCCCACAGACCCGGCCAGGTGGGACAAGGAAGGTGGCCCAGAGCCTGGGCATATCCATACGGTGGCTCCGACAGCTCACAGGTAATTGCATAGAGCCTCTGGGGGACTATTAGTATGGAGTTAATTAACCAAAATTAATTAAGGAGTGAAACACCACAGCCCCGGAGACAGGAGAGTCCACTCGTGCCCCCAGAGCTGCGCTAGCAAACCTGGGTCCCTGGGTCCCATCCTAGGGGCACCTCCCAACACCCATGGGCACCACGTGTGCACACAGGTGCTCCCGGCTCACCTCGGTCCCCATCAGCGACGCGATCTCGCTGCCTCTGTGGCCTCTGCTGCCGTCGACGCTGAGCTCTCCTATGGGGGTGGGGACCAGAGTCTTCAGGGGCCCAGGACCACCTCAGGGGCCCAAATGCTCTTCAGCTGAGCTCTCCCCAGAAACAACAGGGGGTGGGGGGGAGGGGACACAGGAGCTTTGGGACTAGGGGGTGGGAAGGCTGTTGAGACTGCATTCAGGAGCTTCTGCCTGGGCACGGGGGACCCAGGGCGGGGAGTGGGGTTAGGGGCACAGGAGAAATACCTGGAACGGAAGACCAGCATCCCGAGCAGCAGAGCTACACCCAGCAGCAGCCCGAAGATGATGGCCACGATCTCACCTCCAGTCAGGACCCTGGAAACTGCAGGCCCACAGGGTGAAGAAGTCTGGGGGTGCTCAGAGCCCTCAGGGATGATAGAGGCTAAAAGGGAGCATGGGGGGTATGCATCCCCCAACCAGGAAGACGGGTACGGGTATGGGTGAGAAAGCCTGTGGGAAGGGCCCCATCCAGGGACCATCAGCTTGGGCTGCCAGCCAGTGGACCCTGACCTGAGAGGTTAGGAGACTGGACAGGATGCCGGCTGGCAGTATACGGCATCAGGATGTATGTCTGAGAAGGAGGTGCGGTGTGAGTCTGTACGGAGCTGTCCACCCAGGAAGCTTCTGTGTGTGTGTGTGTGTGTGTGTCTGTGTGTGTGTGTATAGAGGAAGGAGGTCACTAACTGGAACAGGGTCTGAGAAGCCTCAGGGGGATGATGGGTGTGTATGTGTTTGGGACAGAACACAGAATAACCCACCAACCTGGTGGGCTGGTCCGAAACTCATGGTCGGCGGAGAAGGGGCCGGGGCCCAGAGGGGTCACCATGCGGACTCTGACGATGTACGTGGTGTCAGGCTGCAGTTCTGTCAGCAGGACCCTGGGCTCTAGAACCATCTGGTACCGCTCTTCGTCCTGCGGATGGAGGTCTCATGTTATCTGGGCCGTGCCACACCAGACCTGGTGGAGGAGATGGGCAGTCCTGGCAACATGCGGGAAGGGAGACTGGGGCATGGGAAGGGAGACTGGGGCATGGTCAGGGCAGGGCTCTTGACAGGGTTCTGCCCTGAGGCAGCCACACCGGTCACTGCGGCAGTCTTCTCCCAGCCTGCACCCCAGACTAGGAAATGTGTGTGTCCAGGCACGGACACCGGAGATGTTCAGTTGCATTCTCACCTGGTTCAGCACGTGCAGTTCGTAGCTGAGGTTCCCCCCAGGGCTGCGAGGCCGGGACCCCGCCCAGGTCAGCTCCAGCTGCCGTGGTGCCTTCTTCACCAGTCTCAGGGACAAGCCTGACAGGGACTCTGTGAGTTCAGAAGGAGGAAATCACTTAAGTAGCTTCTGCTGGCTTTCCACCCATCAACTTGTCTCCATGGTCCTATGCCCCCCAGCCTTCTCCAGGCCATGCTGGCCCCCAGGCCCCTCACCTGCAGACCCCATGTTGATGCTGAGTGAGGCGCTGGCGGGCTTGGAGGCACCCAACCCCGACACTCCATTTTGGGCTTCCACGTTGAAGGTGTAGTTGGCGTGGGGTTCGAGGCCGTCCACACGCACCGAGGATGCGGTGAGCCCGCTAGGGCCTGCAGAGAAGCGTACACCTGCCCCGCAGGGCTGGCAGGACCCCCCGTCCTGTGCTGCTCCCTGACACTGAGAACACTCCACGTTGTATCTGACATCTTCGCGTTCCCCCAGGTCTGCTGGGGGTTCCCAGCGCAGGGAGAGCTGAGTCCCTGAAACGGAGAAGCTCAGATTTCGGGGGATTGAGGGGGGACCTGTGGGAAAAGACAGGTCATCAGTAGGGGTCAGCATTGCTTTCTCCCAAGCTGCTGGCTCCCAGCCTCCTCCCAACACCCTGATTCTCTAAGTCCTCTGAAGGTCCTGCCAGATTTGATTTCTAGTGAGGAAAAGGTAGCTTAACCGCATCTCTGTGCTCTTCTAGGAGAGCAAGGGTGCGGGCTGAGGGCATTAAGTGGCTGGCACCCTGGATGGCCCCCAGTATCTTATATGCTCTGGGAAGTTCTGACTCCAACACAGGCTTAGCCACAGTCCCGCACCTCCTCACAGACGGCCAGGCCCTGGCCCCGACTCACGTGTGCACGCAGCATGGGGGCCCTCCCCAGGAGCTCGGTAGTGCCCAGTCTCACAGGCACACTCTGTGGCCCCTTCAGCCTCAGCTGTGCTATGTTGGGGGCACTTGAGACACTGGGGCGCGTCCATATCACTCCGATAGGAGCCACTCGGGCAGGCTGGAGAGAGAATGCCACAGAGCCAAGGTTGTCCAGCGTTTCACAGGCAGAATCATATCCCTCCTCCCAATCCTTTGTGCTAGAAACACCCCGGCACATGTCTCCCTAGGGCCTTTGGACACTCAGTGTAAAAGTCAACTGAGATGGAGCATCGGCTTCCTTCCGGCCCTTGGCACCCGGGGGTCCCTCCCACAAGGGGCCCCTGCAGGTTCTCCCCACCTCCTCAAGTCTTCTTACCGAGGCATTCCTCAACATCACTGCCGCCCTCCTCATACCCAGGCTCACAGTGGCACCGCCCCACTGGTACCAACCACTCGCCGTCGGGGCTGCAGTGCATGCGGGGCGCACCCGAGGGGCCAGGGATGATGTGCGCATGGGGCAGGCAGGTCCCCGCCACTTCAGCCAGCCCCCCAGGTCCAGGCAGAGTGTCAGGGAATCGGGCCAAGCCGTGCACAGTCTCAGGGCAGCGCTGGTAGAAGACCCGGACGGACACCAGGGCCACACAGGCACCCGGGTTGTGGAAAGCGAGGTAGAGGCCTCGGCGGGTCAGGTGGCCCAAGGAGCAGTGCTCCACGTTCAGCTTCACGGCTCTGGATGCAAGGTCTCGGACGGTGAAGCTCTGGTCGGCGGCCACCGTGGTTACCTGGGAAGAAGGTAGGGGAAGAGGGAACAAGGCAAAGTCGTGCTTCATTCCCACATCACAGAAGCGACTGCTTGCTTAACACATCACAATTTATACAGCCATCAACGGAGGGCTGATTACATGGTAGCTACTGAACCAAGTATTTTTATGTGCATTAATCCTGCAAGGTGGAATGGATCACCTTCCCCATGTGACAGATGAAGAAATTAAGGCTAAGAGAAGTAGAAGAAACTTGGATAAAATCACACAGCTACCACCTGCTGGGGCTGGGATGGGAACCCAGGCTTTAGGACACTATAGCTCTGATACTTCCCTCTATTTGCAGGTGTTCCCAACCTCAGTGGCAATCAGTTATAAAGTGTGATCAGTTATAAAGTGTGTCATCGTTCATTTATTACTAATAACCCACTTTACAACAGCCGCTCTTTGGGAAAAAATGAGAGTACATCCTGTAATAATATGCTCCCTTTTCTTTCACATTCTCGTATGTTTTCTTGGGTAGGAAAGAAAGGGAAAAGATTAGAGAGTAGCCTGCAGAGAACTGTCTTCTTACACAACTCGAGGTATACTCATGGGTGTGTGTCACACACAGTTGTGGTGAGCACTGATGTAAAAAGTCCAAATACCTCTCCCCTGCCCCCACCATGCCACACTCTTATCTCAATGGATGCTCATAAAGGCCTCTAAAATAGATGAGGCTGGCACTCATTAATAATAATAAAATATTTTTATCACCATTTCAAGACAAGGAAAAGCTCAGAGAGGTTAAGTGACACTCCCTGTGTCGGGACACAGCTGAAAAGGTACTCGAATCCAGCCCTTCTGATTTCTAGTCTCATTATTCTTTCTGTTATTCCACACCTACATCCTCTTCCTGTTTCTGCCACCTTCTCTTTCTCTGAGTGGAGCAGGGTCATGGAAGGGAGGGGGGCAAGGATGAGCATCAGGGCTGAAGTGGCCACGAGGGGCAGGAGCACCTTCTGGAACAGGGGCCGCCGGAGCTGAATGCCTACGTCCTGGTCACTCTCCATGTATAGGAGGTTAAAGGTCTCCTTGCAGCCCAGAGGCCCTGCTTCCCCGGGGAAACTCTTGCAGTCCCGCACGGTAAACTGCAACTCCACGTGGACGCGTGAGGCTTCCTCTCCCCGGTAGATCCAATTGGTGCGAAGCCAGTGGTCAGTGTCTCTGCCTTCTTGCACGGGGCAGTCCTGGTACATGTACAGGGGTGTCCCGTTCAGTATCTGCTGCACTTCACTCCACTGTGAGAGGAAAATCAGAGTCAGCCTCCAAGTCATCATCACCTACGCCCTAGATACTCACTTTCTAGAGTGGAGGCGAGGAAGCTGGTGTCAGAGTGCCACAGGTTCACACTTCTTGTCCTGCTCTCTCTCAACCCCCCAAGCACCGGGATAGTAGGGTAACTGTTTAGGGTTGGGGACTTATTGGGATATAGCATAAGCAAGACAGCAGGCTTCCCAGGTGGTGCTAGTGGTAAAGAACTCGCCTGCCAATGCAGGAGATGCAAGAGATGCAGGTTCGATTCCTGGGTCAGGAAGATCCCCTGAAGGAGGGCAGGACAACCACTCCAGTATTCTTACTTGGAAAATCCCATGGACAGAGGAGCCTGGTGGGCTATGGTCCAAAGGGTTGAAAAGAGTTGGATATGACTGAAGCGGCTTTGCAGACGTGCAAGACAATACCTCCTTAACAATCCTGGCCAGCCAGCCCTGGACTCTTCAGTGAGTATGAGTACCATTTTCACCTTTTTCATCAGCAAAGCTGTCAGATACCCCAAAGGCAGATTTTGGTAGCAAAAGCTCATTCACAGAATCTTTCTGCCTATTTGTTTAGAGGAGTGAAAAGAAAGCGAAAGTGAAGTTGCTCAGTCGTGTCCAACTCTTTGCGACCCCATGGACGGTAGCCTACCAGGCTCCGCGGTCCATGGGATTTTACAGGCAAGAATACTGGAGTGGGCTGCCATTTCCTTCTCCAGGGGATCTTCCCAACCCAGGGATCGAACCCGGGTCTCCTGAATTGCAGACAGACGCTTTACCATCTGAGCCACCCAGGGAAGCCCAGGGGAGACTACATATGACATGAAGGCTCCTGACTTTTGGAAGGCAAGAGCAAGCATAGAACTCTTCTATATGAGGGAATCTCACCCTCTCCAATGTTCCTTCCAGTTATGGCCACTATCAAAATCAACAATGGAAAGAGCTGGTTGGACTTCTAGACATCATCCAGTTCACCTTCCTTAACTCTTTTAACATTAAAAAAATGTTTAATCTTAGTAATAATAATGGCCAGCACTAATATAGTGCTTATCATGGGCCAGTCACTATTCTAAGCATTTTGGATGAAGAAGCTGAGTAACAGTTAGGTTAAAGAACTTACTTGCTCAAGGCATCAGCTATTAAGAGGAGGAGCTGGGAGGTGCATCCAGGGATTCTAGGCTCCAGAGTTTATGCTCTTAATCATCATGTTTCTATGTGCTTATTACAAAAAGCCAAAGAATAAAAACCTACATAAAATAAAAAGTGAAATTCTTCTCGTCCATCCACCCATTCTTAACAACTTGGAATAAAATTTGCCAGATCATTTTCAGTGCTTCTATAGAAATACTTGAATATTTTCTCATGTGCATGCTTTTAACATAAGTTTTTTTAAACATATACATTTCATTTTATAACCTACTTTTTGTTTTTAACAAATAGTCTCTGAAAGATGTCCACAACAGTGTATAGATCTACCTAATTCTTTTCAGCAATTCATAAAATAGTATCTCATTGTATGGATGCACCATTATTTATATAATTATTTACCTATTGTTGGATATGTGGTAACTTCTAGCTTTTTAAAAAAAAATTTTAAGTAAATATGTTTAGATTTTTATGATTTCTTTTTTTTTTTTTTATAAATTTATTTATTTTAGTCGGGGGCTCATTACTTTACAATATTGTCATAGTTTCTGCCATACATTGACATGAATCAGCCATGGGTTTACATGTGTTCCCCTTCCTGGACCCCCCCCCCACCTCCCTCCCCATCCCATCCCTCTGGGTCATCCCATTGCCCCGGCCCTGAGCCCTTGTCACATGCATCGAACATGGAATGGTGTAGATTTTTATGATTTCTGTAGAACTACTGTATCAAAGGGCAACTACATCATAAATTTTATAAGATATTGCCAAACTGTCCTTCACAGAGGCTTTATGAACTTACATGTTCGCAGTGCAGGAGGTACATTCTCTCAAAACTTCATTAACACTGGACATTAATGAGCTTTTTACTTCTGGCCAATCTTATGGACAAAACAGCTTCTGGTCATTTTAATTTACCTTTCTTTTGGGAGGAGGTTGTGGGGTTTTTCTTCTGTTCACTGTCTATGTGTACTTTTAAGCAGTTATGTTCTTATAACTTTGCCCAATATTCTACTGTCGTCTTTTGAATCTTCTGAGCATCCACTTGGATAGATTTTTTTTTTACATTACAGATATTAATCATTTGTTTGAAATGTATATTTCATATACTTTCTCCATCAAACCATTTAATTTTGCTAATGATGTCTTTTAAAATTTTTACATAATAACATTTTTTCTTCTTTCCTTTTTCTGTGTTATGTAAATATTTTGCTTGCTCTCCCGTCCCAAATTATAAAGATCTTCTATATTTCTCCTAACATTCTTATAGGTTTGGTTTTTAGATTTAGATTTAAGCTTCCTAGAATTAATTTTTTTGTGTATAGTGGGCTTCCCAGGTAGGGCTAGTGGTAAAGAACCCACCTGCCAATGCAGAAGATGCAGGAGATGCAGGAGATGTGGGTTCGATCCCTGGTTGGGAAGATCCCCTGGAGAAGGGAATGGCATCCCACTCCAGTATTCTTGCCTGGAAAATTCTACGGACAGAGAAGCCTGGCGGGCTACAGTCCATGGGGCAGCAAAGAGTCAGACACGACCGAGTGACTGAGCACATAGTGTGAAGATGTAACTTTACTTCCTTCCTTAAAAAAAAATTATGGACACTGAATTGTCAATTTACCAACTAGGCTATACCTTACACATTGATTTGCAATTCCAATGTTATCACAGACTAAAATCTCAAGTGTGCAGGTTTGTTTGAAGACTTTCTATTCTGTTCCATTGACCTGAATATTCTTGTGCAATACCAAGTGTTTTAATTATAACTGATGTATGGTATGTTCTGATATCTGGTAGGACAAGTTTCCTATTTCATTATTCTTCTTTTTCAAAAGAATTCTCAGCCATTCTCAAGTATATTCTCTGCTAGATGAATTTTTAAGAAGTGCTCAAATTCTATAAAATATTTCAGCGATATTTTGGCTGCAACCCCCTTATTGTATAAAGCAGAGACTGAGGCCCATAGCAAGTTCACTTTCCTGAGGGGTTTCATCGCTACTTGCAGTGTTAGAAAAGGGAAGGAAAAGTGCCATGAACTTAAAGTTCGGGGTGGTGTGGGGCAGGCGCAGAAGCATACGTTGCTGGGAGGCACATATTTTTATATTAGGGTAGGGGGTGCAAAGATAGAACAAGGGGTGTCCCGGCTACAGTGATGGAAGGCAGCTAGGGCCTGTTCTTAGGGAGCTGTGGTGGGGAAGCTGGCATGGAAGGCTTGGGGTGGAGGTCAGGTGGAAAGGTGGTGGGTGGTTAACGCTCAGCTCATTAGCTAGGCCGCCAGGGCTGCAGCTGGAGCCAGGAGAAGCAGATGTTCTCAGCTGTACTTGCTTCCCCTGGTTCCAGCAGTGACAGATGTGGGAGAGGCAGCTGCCTGGGATCCACAGCAAGGATCCTTTCACTTATCACTCTGGTTGCTGGCTGCTGCACAGGTCTGTTCTGGGCAGGCTGAATCCGAATGTGTGTGTGTGTGTGTTTTGAAAAGATGGGGAGGGATGGAAGGGACGCGGCAGACAGCGGAAATGTGCCTGCTGCTGTCTTCTTGCCTTCCTAGTACACAGCTGTTTAGCCTGAGCTGCAAAAGGGGCCTGCTTCCACTCCAGCCCAGTTAGGGGAGACTTAATTGGGTGGGGGTGGCACGGGTAGCCCGTGGGAGCCAGTAGACGGATCTGTAGCCCTCACTGTGGAGCGATGAGCTGGTTTATGAGATGCGGCACCTATTACAGCTGGCCTACTCCAGGATTTTCCGAGCAGCCCCTCCTGTAGGATACCTTATGATTTAGTCTATTAATTCTAATTACAGGCCACTCCACAGGAGAGCCCAGAGTGGAGCCAGGACCCTGCGATCCAGAGGGAAAGAAACCAAGTAACCCCAACACTAGAAATGGAGGCTGGATTCCTACTGCCGTAGGAAAGAAAAGGGGACACCCAGAGACCAGAGTCCAGGGCCAGAGGGAAGAGGCCTGAGGCCAGAGTCCTGGAGGCTGTGGCGCTTGCGGAGGCTCCTGTGGTCCCAGCCCCAGCTCCGCTGAGTGGCAGCTCCGCTCTGGGACTCACAGGCTCCTCCCCCTGCTCACTGGGTCTTTGGAATATCCAACAGGGAAGGGGCTTAGAATGCATGGTGTGCCTGGGCTGGGGAGAACGGAGGGGCCAAGGGCTCTCTAATGGGGCAGCTTTTAACTTTGGGAGAGTCAAAGATGCTTTGAAGAAGGTGATGAAAACTCTGGCTCTCCTTCTCCAGAAAAAAACAAAAAGTCCACATATAGCTACCTAACTGAATACTCTTTGATGAGAGCCCCTGACCCCCTGAAACCTATCTGCACAACTCCACTGGGATGGATGGACCCCAGTTGAAGACACTCTTCTGTGTTTGGGTCTCAGCCCCCAACCATCCCAGGGATGGTCCATTCTCTTCCCAGGGGCTGAAACTCTCATCTTCCTCCAAGTCCTCGCAAGTATTGAGCCCTTCCTCGCTGGGGCAGGGAGAGGAGGAGCCAGGCATTGAAGCTTTCCCCATGGGGTGAATCCTGACCCCCCCCCCCCAACAAGTCCCATTCAGGAGGCTCTGACTCACCTTCCCTCCCCTCCCCCTCCCAGAGGAGACACTTCCAGTTTTTCCAGCTCTTTTCTCCACTCCTCCACCCACCTTACCATCCCATTTTCCAGTGGCCTTCAGCCTTGAGCCACCCCAGATGCTCCCTGACACTCACCCCATCCTCTGGGGGATCCAGGAGCCAGCCCAGCTCTTCCTGTGCCTTGCTAGTATCCATCAGAGTGACTGAAGGTGGAGAGAAAGGGGGCTGTCATCTCTGGGGGAGGCCCACACATGCAACTCACATTCCTCCTTCTGGGCTCCCAGCCCCGAGGCTTCAGCATTCTGTACCCTCACAGCTGTGAGTTCCTGAGGTTTAGCGGAGGAAAATCTCCCCGGAAGGAGGATTGAAGAAGAGCTCCAGGGCTTAGTCTGTCTTCCTCCCCAGTGTGAAGGCAGGAAGGCAGAGTGGGGCAAGGGTTAGAGGGCTGAACCTTTGGCCAAAGTCAACGGCAGGAAGAGCAGTCCCAGAGAGGCCAGACAGCCTCACACTCGGCAGGGACCATCGATGGACACGAGAGAAGCTTGGAAGCTGAGGGTCGCTGAGTGGGTAGGATGTGGACAGGGGACTCTGGAGGGGCATCCTGGGTGGGGAGGCTGCCTTCCCCTGGCAAAGGGCCTGGCCTGCCCTTCACTGAGGTGGTGGAGTGGGGTACAGGCACAGCCAAGAGTCCGGGAATCGGGAATAGCAGGATTACAGAGCATGCAAGTGTCCACAGGAAAAGCTTGACCTCTGCATCCAGGAGCTCCTGCACCTAACCCACCCCCAGCGGCAGGTCCCTCTGTCCCCGGGCTTAAGATGGCATAAAGGGACCTCCACCTCCGACTTCCGAAGGTTCAGATCTCTGGGTTGGGAGCCTGAGGCTGGGACTGCCTGGGAATGGAGAGTCCCCAAGATCGCTGGGGTGGGAAGCTGCTTCCAGCAGAAATTCACTCTTCATCCGCCCCCCACCCTAGGAACAAACTGCTGGCCAGCAGGGAAAGGGGTGAGTGACCCGGGAAAGCAGCTGTTTGGGGTTAAAGGCCAAAGACTGGCCTGGCCAGTCAATCGCCTGGCAGCCGGGCAAAACAAGAGCGCTGGAGAGGGGCTGCGAAGAGAGGGCCTCTCTGGAATGCCGGCTCCCGGAGGAGGAGGGGGTGGGGCGGGGCGGGGGTCGGTACCTTCCACGGCGCGCGCCCCCGGGGGCAGCGGGGCGCAGAGCAGCAGCAGCAGCAGCAGCAGCCCGAGCCCCAGGGGCCAGCGCCGCTCCATGGCGCTGGGCCGGGACCTGGGACCGCGGCCCGGACGGCGGGGCCAGGTCGCGAGAACTGGGCTAGCCGGGCCGGCCGGGCGGGGGCGGGGAGGGGGCGGGGCCAGCGCCTGGGGCGGAGTCCCGGCCTCACCTGGCTCACCTTCTTAAAGGGACAGGAGGGCAGGAAGGAAACTTGTAAAACAGGCCATAAACTTCAAAAAAACCGGAGGCGCCTTGACCGGAACGAGACTGCGGGCGCCGCCTAGTGGGTGGGATTGGGAATCGACTTGGCTCAGTGCTCCTTTGGACCCTAAACCCATCCCTGTCTCCAATCGGCCTTTGGCCTAACTACACCCTGATGTCCCCTCCCTTCTCCCTTTCTTCAGGGCCCAGCGCTGTAATAGACACCGGGAGGGGAAAAGCAGGGTAAAGAGACACGTCTTGATGTTCCCGTCGGGGAGGCTTAGGTGACCATCGTGCAAGGCGAGGTTGGTTGGAAGCAAGTCCGGGCGGGGGCTTGGTAGGTGAGTCTTGAGGGAGGAGACTTGGGTGAGCTGGGTTTTCTGGGTGGCAGAGATTAGGCAAGGCGTGAGCGAGGGCCCGAGGGCAGGGAGCCTCAAGGTGCCTCTGGGAGTGGTGAAGGGACCAGTCTGACTGCTGGGCTCAGGACTGTCGTCCTGGGAACCAGGCGGGAAAGGCAGGTGTGGGCCGGGCAGGGAAGGTCTTGGTACACGCGTGAAGGAGTTTGCACGTTACCGTGCACTTTACAGAGCAATGGGAGAAACTCGTGAGGGCTTCTGAACGGGAGTGCTAAGAGGAGCGACTGGTGTAGACCCACGGCCCTCTCTCCTGTCGGAGGCTTTGTTGTTTTAGTTGCTCAGTCACATCCACCTCTTTGCGACCCCATGGACTGCAGTTGCCAGGCTCCTCTGTCCATCGGATTTCCCAGGCAAGAATACTGGAGCGGGTTGTCATTTCCTTCTCCAGGGGATCTTCCCGACCCAGGGGTCGAACCCTCATCTCCTGCATTGGCAGGCGAATTCGTTACCACTGAGCCACCTGGGAAGCCCCTGTTGGAGAGTGCCTCCCAGTATATTCAACACATGTTTCTTCAGTTTCTACTCTGCTTGCGAACAAGCTCTGAAAGCTTCAAAGAAGAATCCTTGCTCTAAACAAACTATTGTCTGGGGCATAAATCAAGAGCAGAGATGGCTAAAGTGACAGACAGGAGGCACACGTTAGGGCTGACAGTGGCTCCAAAGGCAGTGATCACCCACTGAGGACCGGTGGTCAGTCCTATGCCTGGGGCCTGCCTCTCCTTCCTGCAGCCCTGTCTGGCTCCATCTCATCTGGCTGATTCATTCATAGTTTTTCTATCATTTGAATTGTTGCATGTTTTGGTCACCGTTGGGGAAGGGAGGTGGTGCATTTTAGGTGCTTATTTTGTTTCGAAAAACTAATCCTTCTCATGTTTCTTTTTTTACATACAGATAAGGACAGGAGGAAAATGGCTCATAATTTCCTGGCCCAGACTAGCCTCATTGGCATAAATAAATAAACGGAATCCAAGTACGTTGGTTGGAAAATTCACATGGAAGAGAAAAGAAACAAAGCAGAAAGTAGAATCCTCTCTCCTCCCACCCTCCAGTTCCTCACCCCAGAGTTACCCACCATCAATTGTTTCTTGTTCACCCAAGGTGCTTTCTCTATGGTTTTGTTGTTGTTGTCCAGTCACTAAGTTGTATCCCTATCTGACTCTTTGCGACTGCAGCATGCCAGGCTCCTCTGTCCTCCACTATCTCCCGGAGTTTGCTCAAATTCATGTCTTTCCCCTGTGGACACACCATCATATAGGGCTCTCTCTAGCCTCCTTCCGCCCCCATGGCCACCCTATCCACCGCCCAGCACACACACATGCTTTTAAGAATATATATATACAGAGGGGGCCATAGGATACAGAGGCTCTGCACCAGGGGCCTCTTTCTCAAGTAAAGGACTTTGGGAAGGAGGGGGAGGTTCCTGCAGGCTCCAAAGGCTCAGAGCTTTGTGATTTCAGCGGGGAGGAATGGGCGAAGGGTGCACAGCCAACAGAGGGGGGAAATGGAGCAAACTTTGGACAATCGTGCTAGGAAATAAGCCAGACTGCGGTGAGGTCATGCATGTGCTCCGTGATGTGGTTCATTAAAGTTACAAGACCCTTGGGACTCAAGGGGGGTGGGGTGGGGGCTGCCCATGCAGGGAGAGGTGGAGTCCAGAGGAACCTGGCTTTTGTGGTTGGATTGTTTCTCTGTCCTGAGTCTGGAAGTGTTGAAGAAGGGGAAGGAAAGCCCACATCCAGCTGCATTCAGGATGAACCCCAACTTGACAGTTCCTCATTCCCTTTGTTGTGGGAGGAGGCACGCCTTCAGTTTTGGCCTCTGTCCTTAACTAACAGTGTAGTTTTTGGAGTTATTTCCCCTCTATGGACCTTAGTTTTCTTAGACCCAGATGATCTCTGAGACCATTTCCAGGAAAGACGATGGGATATAGAGTCAGAAGATGAAGGCCAGCTCGTTCAGCCTGTGTGTCTCAGTTTCCTTAGCTACAAAAAGCGATTAATCATGCCCACCTCCTAGGGTGGGTGTGACGATCCCAAGGGGAGAAAGTACAGTACTTTGCTAACTGTAACATACTGAGCAAACATTACTGTGCTTGGAGAATGATAGAGGCCAGGACTTTCCTGACCTTCTCTTACCGGCCTCCCAGGTTACTCCCAGAGAGGAACAACCACAATGACTAAGACATTAGTTTTTCTTTTCTTTTAAAAGCAACCTTATTGCGGGATGCTTTGCATAAATCACACCCATCCCCGAGAGGGTACAGGTCAATGGGTTCTGACAAATGCATATATGCTGGTAAGCACTGGCTCAGTCAAATTACAGAACACTTTCTTCACCTGAAAACATCCATGCCCTTTGCAGTCAGTCCCACCTTTGGCTCCAGGCTTTCTCTTTTGCCCGATTCGAAATTTCACGTAGTCTCCAGAGTCTGGTTTCCTCCCTTCAGTGTGACATGTATGTTATGTGCATCAGTGGTATGCTTCTCCTGTATGGGTGCCCTATGATGTCAGCTGACAATACAACGTGCAGCCCGAACAGTGTTCCCCTCCGAGCCGTAGGCCTTTTAGCGTTTAGGCCTTCCCAAAGGGATTCCTGTCCCTTCACTCAGGCGAAGGGAACCCAAGTTGTCTGGCTCTGTTCTCATTCCGCAATCAGGAAGGGAAGTCTGCATGTCCCTACAGCCTTGGACTTGTGTGCTCTGGCTTCTGTCTTACAGCCCAACCTTAACACCATCCTCTTGAAGCTGTTCCCTGCATACCAGCCCATCTGGCTCCTTGGGGACATTGGCATAAGGTGATATCCACCCAGCCTGGGTCAAGACCTTGGACGTCCATAATGCTCTGGATAACATGCAGCTTAACCAAGAGGGTAACCCAGTAAGCTGCCAGCAACCACTGTGAGAGCATCAGTACAAATTGGTTTATCAGATTAGGATCAGGTCCCTAGCAAGAGCCAGCGTGGATGGGACCAAAGCAGCTTTTGTTTTGGCTGCATGGGGCTGGCCTGCGCCTGTTGGCGGCTGGATCCGCAGACTGTGTGGGCAGTAGGAAAGGGAACAAACAGCCCTCTCTGTGTGGCATTTGAGCAGATTCTGCGCATCTTTGATCACCAGGCTAGTTCGGCCCTTCCCTTTGCTTGTGTCTGAGCTCTTCCCCATCTGTTCTCTGATCCTGCTTTACCATCAGGCAACAGGGGCAGGATAATCATCATTACCGTTTATTACAGCACCTACGCATGCTGCCAGGGTATTTCACATACATTATTTCATTTACTTCTCACACCAACCCTTTGAGGAAGGTATTATTAGTCCCATTTTATAGATGCAAAAACCCGAGGCGCTGAGATTTAAGTTACTCGTTTAAAATCACTCAGTTGCAGAGCTAGTATTTGAACCTAGGTCTGCCTGACTCTGGGGCCCATGGCCTCTACTCAGGGTTTCCAGAAGCAAAGAAAGTAGGGGACCCCTAAATTTTTTTACTTTCCTCCATCCCCCACTCAACCCCTGAAAACACCACGGATTAAGTCTGCCTGTTGCCAACTTCATACAGAGGAACCATCTGATATGTATTCTTTGGTGTCTGAGTTCTTTCATTTCCTCTGCTGTTTGTGAGATTTCTTCATGCGGTTGTGGGCTGGTTCATTCCTCTCACTGTGTGGTATTGCATGTATCAAGAACATCTTATTTTTGAAGACCTCTTGACTTGTGGTTAAAGTACTACACTTGAATTGCTATACTGGGCAACTCCCAATGTTTATCCGGCTTGTCTGGGTGTCTCCGAGAGAGGCTTAATCTGCCCAGAAGGTACTTCCGCTTATGAAGAAGAAGTTTGGCTAGCCTCATGGCTCTTTAATTGATTAAATACATGCAGAGGTGGTCTGTGAGCAATACCACTGCCCCAGTCACCTCCTCTGCCTCCTACTCACCCCCCACCCCTCCCTTCTTCCTTGTCACATTGCCAAGAGGAAAACACCTGATGTTGTTTAAGTAGCTACAGCTCTTTGTACCAGAAGTAGGACTGTTTGGAGATAAAGGCAGTTTGAAGTTTTCTCTGAGATGTCAGGAGCACAGCTGTCTACTAGAAAGTACTAAAACTGTCACTTCATAGTCACGTGCTGTGCTGCTATGCTCAGTCACTTCAGTCGTGTCCAACTCTTTTTGACCTTATGGATTGTAGCCCACCAGGCTCCCCTGTCCATGGGATTCTCCAGGCAAAAATACTGGAGTGGGTTGCCATGCCTTCCTCCAAGGGATCTTCCTGACCCAGGGATCGAACCCCGGTCTCTTGTGCCTCCTGCATTGGCAGGCAGATTCTTTACCAGTGAGCTACCTGGGAAACCCTTGTAGCCGTGTGATCTAGGGCCAATCATCTAGCTTTCCTGAGCCTCAATTTCATCATCTACAAAATGGAAGAAATGGTGATCATGATGTTGGTTCTAAACAGCTACTCCATGGCAAATGAGAGTATAAGTATGATATAGCCTGCAAAAGGTTATTCCTGGAACCATGTAACTTAAGGACACTTCCTTTCCATTTTTACATCCTCCTATACAGGGTTCTTGGTGGCTCAGTGGTAAAGAATCCATCTGCCAATGCAGGAGATACAGGTTTGATCCCTGGGTTGGGAAGATCCCCTGGTTCATAAATGGCAACCCACTCCAGTATTCTTGCCTAGGAAACTCCATGGATAGAGAAGCCTGGCAGGCTACAGTCCATGGGGTCGCAAGAGAGTCGGACACGACTTAGTGACTAAAACAACAAGAAAAAGTACAGGGTTATTTGCAAGACAGACTTAGGAGAATCAAAGGCTAAGTCTGCTGGAGGATAGAGGAGTCTGAGTAGTGTCAGTCCCTGAATTAATAAGGATGGTTGGCTGAAGTTCAGATCTCAAGAAGAGGCAAGAGAAGCATAAAGAAAGACCTGGGAGAAATTGCTCTTGAGCCATTTAGAGTGTGAGGTGCTATGGGAATAAATACCACTCTAACACTTTCAGGCTATGTCGCAATTCTCCCTGCACTTAGAAAAAAAAAAAAAATCCCATCTCTCTCTGCCATGTTAACATACTCCAAAGCTTTCTGTTTGTTTTGGAGGAAAGAAGGTGGTGGAGAAGCTGTGAGCCTCCATTGCACTGCAGCACGGGCCACAGAGAAGAGCAAACTTGAAGAATGGATAGTAGCAGCCACCAAGAAGGAAGTCAGATTATTTCTGGTGCTGATGGGAGAGATAAAGTGAGTGAAATGGAAATTCTCACGGGGCTATACATTCCATCAAAGTGCATACTTAGGTACAAGCTTGACCACACCTTCCTCATTCCCATTCTTGGCTGATCTCACTCCAAAGTAAAAATAAAAGCAATTCACAATCATCCTATTATTTCCTTTTGCTTCTGGAGCAATGACAGGAAATCGTGGAGGGGTCAGTCATATGAAGGGGCCCTGACTCAGAATTCCTTGTATACTCATAAGTATGTGTGTCTCATGAGAAACGGTGGTGCTTCTACCTTACCTTGTTGGCTTGACTGCCTGAGAAACTGGTGTTGCTGACCTCAGAAGTTAATACTCTGCATGAATGCTTGGGCAGGTAGGAGGGAGGGAGCGAAGGAAGAGAACAAATGAGTCTCAGTGAACTGGGGCATGTCAGAAATTTAATAAGAACAAGTCGAGACAAGTGTTAAACCAGAATCCCCTGAGAGAAGAGAGGTAGGTTGGTCTTTGTCAAAAAATGTCTGCAGGTTAGACCGCAGGAAGGGAAGAGAAAGAGGTAAACTGTGTAGCTAGTAGGAGGGAGAAGATCGAAAGAAATTGTCAGATTTGGTTAACAGAGTTGATTTGCAAAGCTTCCAATTTTACTTTTAGCCTAGGCTGGGAGTTCTGGGGAACTAACCTCCAGCAGTTCTGGGGAACTAACCTCCAGATAGTCAAAATCCACAATTATGCTTTTCATTTATTGATCCTGTGGCCTGGAGGCAATACTTATTGCTGTCTTATAAAAGAAGTTATTTGATAAGTATGTGTGTGTGTTAGTAGCTTAATCGTGTCCGACTCTTTGCAACCCCACAGACTGTAGCCCACCAGGACCCTCTGTCCATGGGATTCTGCAGACAAGAACACTGGAGTGGGTCACCATTTCCTTCTCCAAGAGGAACTATAGAAAGAAAGAAAGTGAAGTTGCTCAGTCATGTCCGACTCTTTGCGACCCCATGGACTGTAGCCTACCAGGCTCCCGCATCCATGGAATTTTCCAGGCAGGAGTACTGGAGTGGGTTGCCATCATGGGCACTGTTAATTGAACGCAAATTTGATTCCTTTTAAATTTTGCTTTGATGAAGTTCTTACTAGAGGGGTTCTAATAGGACAATCTACAACATCTTCTAACAAGTTCTAGTTATGAAGTTAATGTTAGAATTGTATGCACATAGAAACATACATGTTTGAACGGTACAGTTACCCATCTCCTCTGTTATAAAAAGTTAATGCACGCTTCTCCAAATACATCGCTGAGTTTGGACGGTACCCAGACCCCAGGCCATAAAATATGAGCGCCACCTGGTGAGGAAAGTGGGTAACTGCCTCTGTATCTTCAAGTATGCGATCAACGGATGATTATTGTTTATAAAATCTTAGAACGTCCTGGGAATATTCATCAACATGACATGAAAGTGACAGTGATGTTTTTAAAAGTTCTAATTATTATGATAATGATAATGGGTAGGCTTTAGGCTAGAAAGTAGCTTTCTTGGCTTGTCCGAATCATCCCGGTAATGATGGCCTCTGAGGAGAGGGAAGGGAAGACCCAGCGGGGAAAGAAAGAAAGGGAGGGGCTCGCAGTGGTGTGATGAGGGGCTTGTCTTACTTTCAGGCTTCAGTTCAGGACGCACACAAAAGAGCAGAAATCAAATTGTCTAGGAGGTGCTGGCTGGGAAGAAGGAAAGACCATTATTTGCAAGTGTCTGTTGATAAAAGCTGGGGAGAGAGGCTTCACCCTGCTTTCACCTTCTTACTGCGAAGCTGCCGTCTCTGGACCGAGAGTCTCTGAAGCAAGACTGAGGACCTACTAAGCCAAAATGGCCGCACGGTTTCTTTTCCTTTTCTTTCTTTCTGCCACTCCTCCCTCCTTCCCTTCTTTCTTTTCAAATAATTCTTGGAAAGTGCTATTTGTGAGACCAAAGTTAAGAGCTGTGCTTATTATCCTGGGTGCTTAAATTAAAAATTAAAAAATTCCTGTATGTTTTTGACAGGCACTGAGGGTTACTGGAAGGGATGTTTAGATCCAGACTGACCTAGTTAGTAGACTTTAGGTCCAGAAATTAGAAAACGCTTGCTCCTTGGAAGAAAAGTCATGACCAACTGAGACAGCGTGTTAAAAAGCAGAGACGTTACTTTGTCAACAAAGGTCCATCTAGTCAAAGCTATGCTTTTTCCAATAGTCATGTATGGATGTGAGAGTTGGACTATAAGGAAACCTGAGTGCTGAAGAATTGATGCTTTTGAACTGTGGTGTTGGAGAAGACTCTTGAGAGTCCCTTGGACTGCAAGGAGATCCAACCACTCAATCCTAAAGAAATCAGTCCTGAATATTCATTGGAAGGACTGATGTTGGAGCTGAAGCTCCAATACTTTGGCCACCTGATGCGAAGAAGTGACTCATTGGAAAAGACCCTGGTGCTGGGAAAGATTGAAGGCAGGAGGAGAAGGGGAAGACGGAGGATGAGATGGTTGGATGTTATCACCGACTTGATGGACATGAGTTTGAGTAAACTCTGGGAGTTGATGATGGACAAGGAACCCTGGCGTGCTGCAGTCCATGGGGTCACAAAGGTCAGACACGACAGAGTGACTGAACTGAACTGAGGTCCAGATTGACCTAGAGTAGAATTCTGGCATTCTGCCTCCCAGGTGTAAGGCGAGGAGGGGTGTGTGTGTGCACTTTTCTTACCCTCTCTAAGACTCAGTTTCCTTTCGTGCACAGGGTTCCTTTCCTTCCAGGAGAACTTCTCTGTGTGTTCTTTGTTTTTTCGGGTGGTGCCCCCAAGTGGAAGGCAGCTCCCTTGAGCCCTAAGGTGGACACAGAAGCAAACAGCCATAGAATACAGGACGTTGATGTTGACAGGAATAATATGGGGAAAGGGTGGCCTTTGCATTGGGCCTGGCAGTGTGACTTCAATAAGGCATTTTGTCATTCACTCAATAACAATTTACGGAGCTCCTATAACGAGAAAGACATCATTTTAGGTGCTGGGGATACACCTGTAAACAAGGGAACAGAAACAACCAACTCTGCCCTCCCCTCACTGAGCTCACATTCTAGGGGGAGAAGCAATATTGCACACAGATAATGAACTATATATGTTTCTTAGGTAGTAAGAAACTCTGGGAGAAAAATTAAAACAGGGTAAGGGGATAGGTAAGGGTGTTATACCAGAAAGTCTTGATTTCATATTGATAAGTGAGTTTGGGACAGAGAGTTGAAGAAGGGGAGGGAATGTAACAGATCCAGATGGGAAGGAAAGGCAACTCACACAAAACAGTGTTGCTGCAAATGGCATTATTTAGCTCTTTTTCATGGCTGAGTAATACTCCATTGTATCTATGTGCCACATTTTCTTAGTCCATTCCTCTGTTGATGGACATTTAGGTTGTTTCTGTGTCTTGGCTATTGTGAATAGTGCCGCCACGAACACGTATGAGTGCTCAGTCACTTCAGCCATGTCCGGCTCTTTGCAACCCTATGGACTGTAGCCCTCCAGGCTTCTCTGTCCATAGAATTCTCTAGGCAAGAATATTGGAGTGGTTTGCCATCCCCACCTCCAGGGGATCTTCCCAACCCAGGGATTGAAGTCACATCTCTTTCGTCTCCTTTATTGGCAGGTGGCTTCTTTACCACTAGCGCCATCTGGGAAGCCCACTATGAACATAGGGCTACATATATCTTTTTGTGTTTTTTTTTTTTAAGTAGGCAAGATTTCTTTTCTTTTTTTATTTATTTGGCTGTGTCAGGTCTTAGTTGCGGCATGTGGCAACACCTTTAGTTGTGGTAAGTGGGATCTAGTTACGCGACCGGGAATCAAGCCCGGTCCCCCCTGCATTGGGAGCACAGAGTCTTAGCCACTGGACCACCAGGGAAGTCCTGCATATATATTTTTGGATTATAGTTTTTTCTGGATATATGCCTAGGAATGGGATTGCTGGATCATATAGTGCTGTGCTAAGTCACTTCAGTCATATCCAACTCTTTGAGCCCTATAGACCCACCAGGCTCCTCTGTCCATGGGATTCTCCAGGCAAGAATACTGGAATGGGTTGCCGTGTCCTTCTCCAGGGGATCGAACCTGCATCTCTTAAGTCTCCTGCATTGGCAGGTGGGTTCTTTACTAGTAGCGCCACCTGGGAAGCCTGGATCATATGGTAGCTCTATTTTTAGTTTTTAAAGAAACCTTCATACTGTTCTCCATAATTGTTGTACCAATTTACATGCTCACGAACAGTATGGGAGGGTTCCCTTTAAGGGAGATAAACATTGTGGCTCACCTTTTCAAGGAGTCACTCTGGGCAGGGTACAGAGAATAGATAGGGGTGGGGTTCGGGAGGAGGGCCAAAGGCAGAATCAGGGTCAAGTTAGGAGGCTTGGTCTTCGTCCTAGGAAGAGATGGGAGGGCTTGAGGCAGGGTGTTGATGGGTTGTGCGGGTGCTGGGGAGAGACAGGTGTATAGCAAGGGTGTTTCAGGTGCAGGCAGGCAGCAGCTGGATAAGTGTACAGTATGGGAAAATGGTGTTCTGTCCAGGAAATGGCCTGCGATGCATTGTGATGGGCTGGGCTTGGGTGAGGAGGGGGAAACCCGAGACAAGCTCAGGAAGGCAGGATGGTGTTGGTTTGGTGAACAGCTTATAGAGTTTGAACTTTCTTCTCTGTATAATCTGGAGGCAGCAAAGTTTCGTACATAAGAGCCACGTGATCAGACAGGGTTTTGAGCTCTGGTGGCCAATGGAGGTAAGACTACAGAGGGAGCAGAGAATTAGAGACAATGGTCCTGGGAAGAATAAGGTCCAGACTCAGGCAGTGAGTGGAAACGATGTATGAGTGATGTGTCACCAGTAGAACAACAGCAAAACGAGGGAAGTTAACCAACTGATATACAGTTGACCCTTGGACAACACGGGGGTTAGGTGGCACCAACCCACCATGCACTCAAAAAGTCCAAATATAACTTTACAATTGGATCTACATACCTGCGATTCTGCACCCGAGAATTCAACCAACCTCTGATGGTGTAGTACTGTGAAAGTGAAGGTGAAAGTTGCTCAGTCGTGTCCGACTCTTTGCGACTGTAGTACATATTCGTTGTAAAAAAGAAATCAACATGTAAGTGCATCTGGGCAGTTCAGACTCGGATTATTTAAGGGTCCACTGTATAATCATTGATGGGGCATATTTTTGATTGAAAAAAAAACATATCTCAGTGTGGAAGCAGGTGTGCTAGAATGAATGCCTGCTCTTCTCCTCCTCTGCCCCATCCAGGTTAAATGCTTTAGGTATAATGGTAATGAATCAGTATGATATTGTAATTTAACAAGAAATATACATTTGGTCTTCATCCCTGCTTCTGGCAAGCTTCTAAGACTCTTGGAATTTCTTATGCAGAGAGTGATTTAAATGTCTTTTGTTATGTTAATGAGGCAATTGGTGAAAAGCCCCTAGGGTAGTCTTAAGGTGGGGGAGGGGGTGGTTGCCAGGAGAACCCATCTAGTGATTAGAAGGTTGGAACTTACAGTCCCACCCCAATCTTTGGGGAGAAGGGAGGGGCCGGTCATTGGATCAGTCATTCATAGCCCACAATTGAATCAATCATGACTATGTAGTTAGTCAGTTTAGTCCCTCAGTCGTGTCTGACTCTTTGCGACCCCACGGACTGCAGCACGCCAGGCCTCCCTGTCCATCACCAACTCCCAGAGTTTACTCGAACTCATGTCCATTGAGTCGGTGATGCCAACCAACCATCTCATCCTCTGTCCTCTGTCCGCTTCTCCTCCCGCCTTCAGTCTTTCCCAGCATCAGGGTCTTTTCAAATGAGTCGGTTCTTTGCATCAGGTGCCCAAAGTATTGGAGCTTCAGCTTCAACATCAGTCCTTCCAATGAATATTCAGGACTGATTTCCTTTAGGATGGACTGTTTGGATCTCCTTGCAGTCCAAGGGACTCTCAAGAGTCTTCTTCAACATCATAGTTCAAAAGCATCAATTCTTTAGTGCTCAGTGTAAGTTAAATGAGCAGGGTGACAATATACAGCCTTGACATACTCCTTTCCCTATTTTGAACCAGTCCATTGTTCCATGTCCAGTTCTAACTGTTGCTTCCTGACCTGCATACAGATTTCTCAAGAGGCAGGTCAGGTGGTCTGGTATTCCCATCTGTTGAAGAATTTTACACAGTTTGTTGTGATCCATACAGTCAAAGGCTTTGGCATAGTCAATAAAGCAGAAATAGATGTTTTTCTGGAATTCTCTTGCTTTTTCGGTGATCCAACGGATGCTGGCAATTCAATCTCTGGTTCCTCTGCCTTTTCTAAATGCAGCTTGAACATCTGGAAGTTCACGGTTCACGCACTGTTGAAGCCTGGCTTGGAGAATTTTGAGCATTCCTTTACTATCGTGTGAGATAAGTGCAATTGTGCAGTAGTTTGAGTATTCTTTGGCATTGCCTGTCTTTGGGATTGGAAAGAAAACTGATCTTTTCCAGTCCTGTGGCCACTGCTGAGTTTTCCAAATTTGCTGGCATATTAAATGCAGCACTTTCACAGCATCATCTTTTAGGATTTGAAATAGCTCAACTGGAATTTCATCATAGTGATGATTCCTAAGGCCCACTTGACTTGGCATTCCAGAATGTCTGGCTCTAGGTGAATGATCACACCATCGTGATTAACTGGGTCATGGAGATCTTTTTGTACAGTTCTTCTGTATATTCTTGGCACCTCTTCTTAATATCTTCTGCTTCTGTTAGATCCATGCCATTTCTGTCCTTTATCGAGCCTGTGTAATATGTGTGCTAAGTTGCTTCAGTTGTGTCTGACTCTTTGCAACTCCACAGACTGCAACCCACCAGGCTCCTATGTTCATGGGATTCTCTAGGCAAGTATACTGGACTGGGTTGCCATTTCCTTCTCCAGGGGATCTTCCCGACCCTGATTCAAGCCTGTGTCTGTTACACCTCCTGCATTTTCAGGCAAGTTCTTTACCATTAGCTCCACTTGGACTGTAAAGAAGGCTGAGGGCTGAAGAGTTGATGCTTTTGAACTGTGGTGTTGGAGAAGACTCTTGAGAGTCCCTTGCAGTGCAAGGAGATCTAATCAGTCAATTCTAAAGGAAGTAAACCTGGGGAATATTCATTGGAAGGAATGATGCTGAAGCTGAAGTTCCCATACTTTGACCACCTGATGTGAAGAACTGACTCACTGGAATAGACTCTGATCCTGGGAAAGATTGAAGGCAGGAGGAGAAGGGGATGATGGAGGGTGAGATGGTTGGATGGCACCACTGACTCAATGGACATGAATTTGAACAAGGTCTGGGAGATGGTGAAGGACAGGGAAGCCTGGCATGTTGCAGTCCATGGGGTCACAAAGAGTTGGACACAACTGAGCGATGGAACAACAAATGCAACCTGGAAGACTGAGTACGTGATGAAGCCTCCATTAAAATGCAAAAGGATGGAGTCTGGAGAGCTTCTGAGCTTGTGAACACTTGGAAATTCTGGGAGAGTGGTGCCTGGAGAGGTAATGGAAATGTTTATTTCTATTCTTGAATTATATCCTTTTATTATAAACCAGGAATCTAAATAACAAATTCTTTCCCTGAGTCTCTGAGCCATTCTAGCCAATTAGTCCAACCTGAGGAGGGGGTTGTGGAAGCCTCTGATCTGTAGACTTGCTACAGGTGTTTGAAGTGGGGGGGGGTGGGGTCTGGACGGAATGAGCCCTTACCTTATGGAATCTGATGCTGGCTCTGGCTAGAAGTGTCTGCATTCAGCTGAATTATAGGACATTCAGCCAGAGTTGAGGAGTCGCTTGGTGGTGTGGGAAAAAACACAGGAATTGGGTGCAGAACCATAGCTGGACCCAGAGTCATTAACTGGGATTTTGCTTGGCTGAGTGGGGTATGCTAGCAGGAGAAACCAAAAAATGGGACTGGCGGTGGCAAGGGGAACCAGAGAAGCCTTGGAAAAAGGTGGCTTGAGAGAGAACAAGAGAGCAGGCAGAGATGTGGCAGGCGCCTTCTGTTACCCTTCTGAGTCAGTCCCAACAGGGTTTCTCTTCTCTGGTGTGTCTTGAGCTGATAAAATGAGGCCAAGTTTGGTTCCGAAGCAAAGGAAAGTTTAGTTTCTGATCAACAATGGAAAGATGCGAGTTCTGCTTTAGAGTACACATGCTCCCCTTACAGGCTGGTGGGTCGGGCTGCTTTATAGGGGTCTCCTCAGTGGGGAAGGGAAGGGAGGGAAGCAGGCAGAATTCTCCTCCTTCCAGTGTAGTGGTGCTGCTCAGGGATCCAGATGTCAGTGCTCCGAGCAGCCTCTCTACACACGGCCCCCAGCCGTCATCTTGGATTGCAGTGCCGTGAGCAGACTCCGTACACGGCCCCCAGCCGCCATCTTGGATTGCAGAGCCGTGAGCAGATTCCGTACACGGCCCCCAGCCGCCATCTTGGATTGCAGAGCCGTGAGCAGATTCCGTACACGGCCCCCAGCCGCCATCTTGGATTGCAGAGCCGTGAGCGGACTCCGTACACGGCCCCAGCCGCCATCTTGGATTGCAGTGCCGTGAGCAGACTCCGTACACGGCCCCCAGCCGCCATCTTGGATCGCAATGCTGTGAGCAGACTCCGTACACGGCCCCCAGCCGCCATCTTGGACTTTGAAACCACCTAGCTGAGGTGTTGGCATAGCCATTACGCAGGAGGAACTCTGTTCTGAAGAGCCGGATGCAAGGGCTCTGCACTTGGCCCCCTGTGAGCACGTGAAGCCAGACTAAGCACAACGGGAAAAAAAGGTTAGGTTTTATCTTATTACCCAGATTCTATTTTTTCCCCCTGGGAATTGTTAGTGGGCTGTGCCAGTGACCCTTCTGGGGCAGAACGCTGGTTAAAAACAGCCCAGATACTTCCAGGGGGCATCTGTGAGGCTGTGCAGTGAGCTGCGGTGGGGATTGCAGCTGCTGCCTCTGTCTCCCCAGAGAGGTTCTGTGGAAGCAAAGTCGTCTTATGGGGCTTTGGATTCAGACCTCAGTTTTCCGAGGAGAGGGTACTGAAGGCAGGTGCCCGGGAGCAGACCTGCCTTTTGTTTGCTCTGCTGCCAGGATCCTGGTAGGAGAATGAAGTGAGTGGATACTGCAGCCGCATGCTGGTATTTTCTCTAATGTATCCTGTTCCTGCTTCTGCTCTGCTGTGAGGCCGTGGCTCTATGTCCCTCCGCCATCCGGCTGGGCCGAAAACAAACGTCAGTCTTCCTGCTCCTTTGTCCTCCAGCTTGCTCCCTCGGGCTGGGTTCTCCGCAGGCTCCCTATGGGTCTGTCCTTCTGCCTAAAGCAGGGATTTGTCCTGAGAGGCACCACAGTTTACTCAGTCCTTTACTTGTCGTTTGCTTACTGGTGAGGATTTGTTTTTGCTCCCTCTTCCTTCGTCACCTTTCCAGATTGAAATACGTACCTCACTGTCATTTTGCGATTCTCAGAATTATAAAGAAAGCCAATAGGAAAATGGCATTAACCTGTTGTTATTGTAATTATCATTCCCTTGAGGAAGCATCTAATTGTATTAACTGGCCCGTGGTGACAACAGTGAACAAGCATAGTTTTCATACAGAAATGCCCTTGGTTCTTGGGCTTCCCCGGTGGCTCAGATGGTAAAGAATCTGCCTGCAATGAGGGAGATCCAGATTCGATCCCTGGGTTGGGAAGATCCCATGCAGAAGGGAATGGCTACTCAATCCACGATTCTTGCCTAGAGAATTCCATGGACAGAGGAGACTGGTGGGCTGCAGTCCATGGGGTTGCAAACAGTTGGACATGACTGAGTAACTTTCACTTTTTTCTTAGAGCATTAAGGGTTTGATACCAAGAACCATGGACACTCATATACAATGGAAGTGACCAAATGTCCTAATTTTGGGGGGTTGATCCTGACTTCTTTCTGTCTTTGATCCCCAGTCTTTTACTCTGAGACTCTAGGCCTGTCTCTTGAGCTCTCTTGGCTTCAAGTAGGGATCATGAGATCTTACCTGAAGTCAGGTGCTTCCCAGTTGGCCTAGTGGTAAAGAACCCACCTGCTGATGCAGGAGACATAAGAGATCGATATTTGATCCTTGGGCCAGGAAGACCCCCTGGAGGAGGGCATGGCAACCCACTGTAGTACTCTTTGCCTGGAGAATCCCATGGACAGAGGAGACTGACAGGCTACAGGCCATGGGGTCATAAAAAGTCAGACACAACTGAAGTGACTTAGCATGCAGGCACATGATGTCAGCAGCAGGACCATGTGATCTCTGAAGGCCCCTCGGTACTAAAATCCCCAATTCTATGAATACTCTTTATTCAAAGGTCCTCAAAACAAAGTCAAAGTCCAGCAGAATTTCAGAATTCCCACTCTCCAAGGAAGCCTTATGAGATAAGAAAACAGTGTTAAAGAAATGAGATAGTATATCCAAATGTGATTGTTGTGTAGTCACTCAGTCGTGTCTGATGCTTTGCGACCCCACGAACTGTACCCCACCATGCATCTCTGCCGATGGGATTTCCCAGGCAAGAATACTGGAGAGGGTTGTCATTTCCTCTTCCAGGGGATCTTTCCAACCCAGGGATCCAACCCTTATCTCCTGCATTGCCGGGTGGGTTCTTTACCACTGAGCCACCAGAGAAGCCCATACATCAGAATACAGTCTCTAAAATGTGCATCACTGCATTGGACAATTGCAGTGGGGGCTTCATAACTCTTTTTCAGGTGACCCTGGGACAGAAGTCTTATATGAACCAGGGCTGTGCTAAGCACTTCATATATGTTGCCATTTAATGTTTAGATGAAACTTGTGTGGTGTTCACATTTAGAAATGAGGAAGCTGAAATCCATGAAATTAACTAACTCAAGCTAAGTAATGGTAACGATGACCTTGAAACTCAGTTGGTCTGACACTAGCGCTCACACTCTAAATCACATTTAATGCTTGTCTCTCTGTGTAGACACCAGGAACCTTATTTATGGAAAGAGTCTGTTAGTGATGGCTAGGTTCTGGGAACTCGTGCATAAAAAATTAAGAATCCGTAAAGAATGTCACCTAACTGGATGCTTGGAAGGCAGAGGGGTTTGGAGAGAGTGGAGGTGTCTGAGCTTTCGTAGCACTCTGGTCTTGCCGTCAGGAAAGCTTTCTCAGGTGTTCTGGTCCTGAGCTATCTGTTTAAAGCGTGGCTAAGGTTGAAGGTTGAAGTTAAGATCATGCTCCTTGGAGGCAGGACCGTTCCGCTGGGAACCGCAGGGTGTGGTGGTGAGGTGAGGACACGGGCAGGCAGAACAGCGGCCGGATGGACGGCAGCAGCGGGGAGCCTGACAGAACCCTGCACAGCTGTCTGGGGGCGTGGAGGCCCGCGGGGCCGGGCGTGGAGATCCACAGAGCAGGCTGGCAGGGCACACAGGGCCTAGTGCCATTGCAATGTGTCATCTGTGTGCCAGGCTGCTAGGACTTGGGGAAATGACTGTTACCCCATGTGCAGATGGATCTGTTATGTTTAGAACATCTTCCTCCCAACGGGCTGTCTAAATGTACTCTTCTACTGCTGTAGCTGCCTTTCCACAAGGTGAGTTCCAAGTTTTCCGTTGTGTTTCGGGTGGACAGTGAGCCCAGTGAACTTTAGAGAGGGGCCTCTTTGTGCTGACCATAACCACCGAGCATTATGACTTAGTCATGTGGCACTGGAGGGACTGATGTTGAGGCTGAAACTCCAATACTTTGGCCACCTGATGCGAACAACTGACTCATCTGAAAAGACCCTGATGTTGGGAAAGATTGAAGGCGGGAAGAGAAGGGGATGACAGAAGATAAGATGGTTGGATAGCATCACTGACTCAATGGACATGAGTTTGAGTAGACTCTGGCAGTTGTTGATGGGCAGGGAGGCCTGGCATGCTGCAGTCTATGAAGTCGCAAAGAGTGGGACACGACTGAGTGACTGATCTGAACTGAACTGAACTGAACTGTGGGATCAGGTACTCACTTTCTTTCTCAGAGGACATTGAGTCCTTGACCCTACGGTGATGGCAGAAGGCCCAGGGGTTCTGATGCTCTTGTCCCCTTCCTTTCATGGGACTGGGGTCTCCTGATGCTTCATTGAGTCTTGGTCTGCAACAGACGGAGGGAGCCCAGTTTGGCTCCATCCTTTCTTGATGACTGCATGAAGTTGGCCTTACTCTCTGGTGTGGAAAGCCACAAAGTCAGGAGGTCTGTGTCAGGGCCTCCTTCATGGCTGATGGTGATCATGCAGTGATGCTCCCTGGAGTGGAAGCCTTTGGATTGGAACACCCATTTCCCACTGGTGCTGGGCTCAGTGGAGGGCTTCTCCTGGGCTAGGGGTGGGACCCAGGACAAATGTCTTCTCTTCTAGTCTCCCATGCAGGATGCAGGTATCTAGATACGCCAGCTGTTGCCAAGGGACCCATAGAGCCTTCAGATTTCCTGGCATGGGTGAAGTTCCTCTGCACGAGAGGCTGGCTCCTGGGGTGGTGGCCCAGCTGTGCTGAGGCTACTCCTGCCCTTGGCCTCCCTGAAGTTCAGGCCAAGCACATGGGGCTGACAACAGTGGGAACTCAAGCATGACTTTTTTCCCAGCAATTCTTTACAAAATTTTAATTTTAGCAGTTTTAAATTATGTAATGAACACCTGCATACACTCTCTGTACACTTTTAAGCTTTACAAAGTGGAAATCCACCTTGACTACCATTCCTGATTCCATCTCCTCGTTATCAGTTCATTTTATAGACTTTCAGATGTTTCCTCCATGCATTTTTTCTCTGTATATACATATATCATCTCACACAGTGTGGCTGTGTAATTGGTATCAGCTGTACATGCTGTGTAAACTTCTTTGAAACACTTTCTTCACTCAACTATCTTAGCAGTTTTTCCATGTTAGTATATGTGTGTTTAGTTGCTGAGTCGTGTCTGACTCTTTGCAACCCCATGGACTGCAGCATGCCAGCCTTCCCTGCCCTTCACTATCTCCCAGAGTTTGCTCAAATTCATGTCCACTGAGTCAGTGATGCTATCTAACCATCTCATCCTCTGCCACTGTCTTCTCCTTTTACCTTCAATCTTTCCCAGTCTCAGGGGCTTTTCGATTGAGTTAGCTCTTCACATCAAGTGGCCAAAGTATCGAATCTTCAGCTTCAGCATCAGTCCTTCCAGTGAATACTCAGGGTTGATTTCCTTTAGGATTGACTGTTTTGATCTCCTTGCTGTTCAGGGGACTCTAAAGAGTCTTCTAGTGCCACAGTTTGAAAGCATCAGTTATTTGGTGCTCAACCTTCTTTATTGTCCAGGAGGAGATGGTGAAGGACAGAGAAGCCTGGTGTGCGGCAGTCCATGGGGTTGCAAAGAATCAGACACAACTGAGCAACTGAACAATAACAACAACACATCCATACATGACAACTGGAAAAACCATAGCTTCAACTATATGGACCTTTGTTGACAAAGTGATGTCTCTTCTTTTTAATACGCTGTCTAGTTTTGTCATAGCTTTCCTTCCAAGGAGCAATCGTCTTTTGAATTCATGGCTGCAATCACTGTCCACAGTTACTTTGGAACCCAAGAAAAGAAAATCTGTCATTGCTTCCACTTTTTCCCCTTCTATTTGCCATGAAGTGATGGGACCAGATGCCATGATCTTAGTTTTTTGAATGTTGAGTTTCAAGCCAGCCCTTTCACTCTCTTTTACCATCATTAAGAGACTCTTTAGTTCCTCTTCACTCTCTGCCATTAGAGTGGTAATTCTCTTAACTATTGCAGAGTATTGCATAATATATCATATTAAGGATACTCTGGACCAATGTTCCCTTTTTATAAAAATATTGGAGAATGCCCCCATACTGACCTGAAATGAAATTCATAAATAATATGTTATATAATATGTGATTAAAAATCAACATAATGTTCTAACTGTAATAAAAGGATACAAAGAAAAACAGTGTATAATGAATTAACATATACTTTGATATACAAATGACTTGGGCACACTGAAGCAGATGACATGATCAAGTAGACAGATGCTGTACCTCTTTATAGACTCAAGTGAGTGCTACAGTCCCCAGTGCAGACAGATTTGGGTGTGATTTGTTGCTAAATTAAATACCCTGGATGACATTGCCAATGACTTCATAATTTTTCTGAGATGATGAACAACTCATGGTAAAGATTCAAACTAAACAAAGTTACAGTGTGTCTCAGTTTATTTGGTGGTTCCATTCTTAGAAATCATCATATATTAAAATTGTGCAAAAATTGATTTGTGTTTATATGTAGTGGAGTTAAGGTTTTGGCTCAGATGTTTTTCACCAACAAGACTGTGGCAGGACACCCAGAATCCTTGGTGGATAGGGAAAATTCTTCATTGCGTGAGATACGTTGTGGCCCCCAACCAATATGTACCCTTAGTAACCCCAAAGATCACGACAGTCAACACCTGCATAAATCTCCTAAACATCTCCTGGGGGGATGGCACTGAGAATCAGTGATTTAATGGAGACATTTATGCTTTTATTTTTTCCTCTAGGTTTTTGCTATTATAAACAAAGTAATAATAAAGAGTATCCTTATATTTTCAGTCTTGTGCATATGTCAGAACAGGTTTTCCCAGAAATAAAAATCCCCAAGTCATTTCAACTGAGGTGCCCTCACAGGTTGGCTGGAGTGTGAAGTGTGACTTCTCTGCAGGATGGCTCTTTCTGTTCTACTTTTTCTCCGTCCCAGGGAACTCCTGGCCTGGGTCAGAGCTGGTTCTCATTCACTGAGAAAATGCGGAGCCATGGCTTCCCCTCCATCTCTGGAAAGACAGCCCTCCTCTGGATCAGCTGCTCTTACCTGTCCTTCTTTTTTTTAAAAAATAATTTTATTTATTTATTTTTGGATGTGCTGGGTCCTTGTTGCTGCGTGCGGGCTTTCTCTAGTTGTGGCAAGAGGTGGCTGCTCTTCGTTGCAGCGTGCAGCCTTCTTATTGCAGTGGCTTCTCTTGTTCCTGAGCACAGGCTCTTGGATGTGTGGGCTTCAGTAGTTGCAGCATGCAGGCTCGGTAGTTGCGGCTCTCAGGCTTAGTTGCTCCTGGGCATGTGGGATCTTCCCAGACCAGGGCTCAAATCTGTGTACTCTGCATTGGCAGGTGGATTCCCATCTACTATAGTGTCAGGGAAGTCCTCTTTCCTGTCCTTCTAACAAAGGCGGCACCTTCATGATTTCCCAGAGTTCGCCCCACTCTCCCCACATATCAGATTCAGAATATGAACAGAGTTTGTTATTATCAGATTGATTTCTGGATGAATTTGATTTCTTCATTGTGCATATTGTTGCTGATGAGTCGCTGTAAGGCATTTCTTGGAGAGAGGGCTAAGTTGGACATTTTTCCAGAGAGACTGATGGAAAAGAAAGAGGTAAAAAGTTCTCCCACAGTGGCTGGGAAAGAGAGAGAAGAGTCAGGAACATGGACTCTCAGGCTGGCAGAGAACTTTGAGGACAGTTCGTCTGAGTCTTTGATGTCCATTCCACGAGAGAGACCCCTTAGGAAGCCTCAGATGAAGCAGGTGCTGCTGAATGTTCTGAGGGAAAGCAGCAGTTTCAGAACCTTACAAAAAAGATCGTGAAAGATTTGAGATTTGTTCTTTAGTAAGAAGCATAAAAGGCTTTTTATTTATTTACTTACTTTAATGAAGAAAGGCACTGGAACAGGGAAGTTGTGAAAATAGGTTTCCCTTCAGAAAAGGACAACAGTAGAGAACTTGAGTTTGCATTCTGTTTCTGTTGTTTTGTCTGCTTCCTCATTTGTGGGTTGTGCTTGTTTTCCTAAATAACTAATATGCAGGCCTCAGCAATGGACAACATATATTTATGTATATTGCCTGGTCTGAAATTCACAAACTTGCTGAGTATGTATTGTTAAATTGTACACGCTGAGGTTGAAAGCGAGGAGGAGATTTAATCCAACGTTACATGTTGAGAAAATGACAGAAGTAAAATCAAGCCCAGGTCTTCTGAAACTTAATTATGTGCCCTTTACAAGAAACTGGCTCTATGTTAATTTAACTTGTAGAATGTTAAGATGAGCATTTATTTTTGTAACTTTCTTTGGAATGTCATGATATTTTCTTAGATTCTCTCTAATGTTTGGGCATATTTATTCAGTGCCCAAATAAGAAATATTATGGAGAAGAGAGACAGGGAGATGACAAAGCACTTGTTAGTTACTCCAAACAGCAATCTTGATTCAGAAATTTGAGATTCAGTCACTGAAAAATGGCAAGTAGGTAGAACTGGTTTCTTTTGGCCCCACTGGGCAATGGAAAACACTGTCAAGCAACGTGGCTTTCTGATTTTCCATCCAGGGTAAAGGCAGAGTTATAGGAGCGTCATAATATTTTCCTGAGGGGGGAAAAAAACAACAAAGGCATAGACAGTGTATCTAATAATAAAGAGCAAAATCTGGAGCACATATGGCATCCTTAAATAAGATTAAATGAGAAAACGCTGTATGCAAACGTGCTTAGCTTAATGCCAGCCACAAATTAGGTTTTCAATGAATGTTGGTTCAATCTGAGGTTATATTGCTTTCCTAGAATTCCCTACTTAATAATCTGTGAATTAGAAAAATATTTCTCTCCTCTTTTTTTTTTGGCCTCACAGCTTGCAGGATCTTAGTTCTGAAACCTCACCCTTGGCAGTGAAAGCAAGAGTCCTAACTATTGGACCACTAAGGAATTCCCTCTCCTCTTAGTTTTATTACTGGTCAGATGGGGAAAAACTATCTAATCCAGTAACCTACCTGCCTGGGAGGCCAGTGCCCATTCCCTACTGGTTCTGCACTCACCTAGTCTTCCTGCCACCATCCTGCAATCCTTCCCTATGTTTACCCAGTTGGAAGCTATCATGGCTGCCAGCTGAAATCCCTTGTTTTCCTTCATTTCTGCAGATGCAGACAAAGTGATGGGAATTTTCTGTGGGGATTGTCAGGAGGAGCTGGAAAATTGGGAATGCCTTTTATCTTCCAGTTTTATTGAGATATAATTTGTGCACAGCACTGTATTAATATGTGTTTAAGGTATACAGCATAATGTTTTGACATACAAACATCATGAAGTGGTTATCACATTAAGTTTAGTGACCATCTGTCATCTTATATAGATACAAAATTAAAGAAATAGAGAAATTTTTTTCCTTGTGGTGAGAACTCTTAGGATTTACTCTCTTAACTTTCATATATAACATACTGCAGAGTTAATTGTATTTATCATGTTGTACTTTATATCCCTAGCATTTGTTTAGCTTATCACTGGAAGTCTGTACCTTTCAACCACTTCTGGTAACTACTTCTGATCTCTTCTTCTATGAGTTTGTTTTTGAACTAGAATTGACTTACGACACTGGGTTAGTTCCTGGTACACAACATAGTAATGCAATATATCTATACATTTCAAAATGATCACCATGATAAGTCTAGTTACCATGTGTCACTACACAAAGATATTATATAATTATTGACTATATTCCCCTCACTGTACATTTCATACCTGTGATTTTGTAATTGGAAGTTTGTACCTATTAACCCTCTCTCACCTATTTCCCGATCCCCACCAACAATCACATATTTGTTCTCTGTACTTATGACTTTTGTTTTCGCTTTGTTATGTTTGTTTATTTGTTTTTGGCTTTTTAGATTCTATACACAAGTGAAATCATACAATGTTTGTCTTTCTCTGAGTTAGTTCACTTAGCGTGATACTCTCTAGGCCCATCCATGTTGTTGCAAATGGCAGCATTCTGTTTTATTTTTGCTGTACTGGATCTTTGTTGTTGTACTTGAGCTTCCTCTAGTTGTGGCAAGGTGGAGCTAATCTTCATTGTGGTGTTTGGGCTTCTCGCTGCAGTGGCTTCTCTTGTAGACCATGGGCTCTAGAGCTCACAGACTTAGCTGCCCCATGGCATGTGGAGTCTTCCCAGACCAGGGATTGAACCCGTGTCCCCTGCATTGGCAGATGGATTCTTAACCACTGAACTACCAGGGAAGTCTGCAACATTTTTTTGATGACTGAGTAATATTCCACTGGATATATCACATTTTCTTCTTTCTTTATCTGTTCATCCTTTGATGGGCACTTTGGTTGCTTTCATATCTTGGCTATGCTTTTTAAAAAACTCTTTCCCTTCTCCATTGAGTTTAAGAGGAACTATGTGAGCTTCCATATCATGTGGGAACACACTGGAAGAACACAGTGTGTTCTTGCCTCTTTATTTTATCCCCCAATTCCCACTAATGGTGGTATATAGGTCAGTACATTTTGGCCTCATCCCAAGAAGTGTTTCACAGTCTCTGCCACCAACACTCCCTTCACCCTGCGCCTCCAGGAAGTTGAATGATGCTGAATGGTGGAGGTGGGGGTGTTCGATGATACGAGGAGGCACAAGATGGAAGGGGGTTGGACAGAAAAAAATCAGGAGAAAAATCACCATTTGAAAAATGGAAATCTTAGATTATGATTTTTTGAAGCAAAATGATTAAGCCATTTTAGAAACATGACTCATATTGACTTCTACCCTTTCTGCCTCCAAAAGATTATGAAAAACACATACTTGGAAGATTTTAATAAAATTATGAGTAATATTAGATCATTTTAATTCCTGTTTATGGAGGACAGCAGTCCAATACTTAATTGCAAGAGGAAAATGAATCCGTGCCTCTAAGAGGCACTGCCATTTACAAAAACCAAGGAAGAATCACTGGCTGTTTTAGTTTATAGCCTTCTACTTATTGTGTTTTCTCACTTTTCCTTAAAATTTCATCAAAATAGTGTGTCTCATTTAAAGAGGCAGATTTCTACCAATTTGTTTTGAAAAATAGTGGTTATTGCTCCCATCTTCTTCCATTCCCCCTTTCCCAAGGCAACTACTTTCACTTCCTTTCACATGTGTGCGTATATGTGTTTATGTGTGTGTTTCTGTCCTTGTCTCTAAACTAAATGTTTGCATTGCTACTTTTGATTTTTCAGTCGCAGGCATTCATTCCACTATGGAATGCCTTCTTTTCTTCATTTCCATGGCAGACCCTTTCATCCCACTTTTCAATATAATTTGTGATGTTGGCTAGATTAGTTTTCAGTGTTTGAAATATTATGACTGTGACATGATAAGAAATACATATTTGGTCCCTGCCTGCAGTTCCTGACACAGGATTCCTAAACCCTGTAACAGGGTTCCTAAACTTTATAATTTCCTGAGTGTTAGGGGTGCTAGGAGCATCTTTTGTTCTCATATATGGTCTTTGATCCCAATTCCTGACAAGGGAGTTTCTAAGATCCTTGGCATCTCTGGAGTGATAGGAGTGACTCTCTATGCTAATGAGAATGGTCAGGTGCACCAGCTTCAGGATGGAGTTGGTCACCAGAAAGACCCAGGCTTGATTAGAAGACTGGAATTTTCAGCTCCATCTCCAGCCTCAGGGAGGGAAGAGGGGCTGAAGATCGAGTTAAACACCAGTGGTCAAAGATTTAATCCATCTTACCCACATAAAGGGATTCTTAGGTGACACAAGGGTAAAGAATCCATCTGCCAATGCAGGAGATGCAAGAGACGAGGGTTTGATCTCTGAGTCAGGAAGATCCTCTGGAGAAGGAAATGGTAATCCATTCCAGTGGTCTTGCCTGGAAAATTCCATGGACAGAGGAGCCTGGTGGGCTACAGTCCACGAGGTTGTGAAGACTTGGACATGACTAAGCACGCATGAACCCACATTAGAGAACCTCCATAAAAACCCTAAATGGGGATTCGGAGGTTATCTGGTTGGTGAACACATCCGTGTGCTGGCACAATGCGGAACTACACTCAGAAGCTGTCTGCATCTCGCCTTGTTAAGAGGAAACAGGTCTCGAATGGAGTCATTGTGTTAAGGCCCTATATCAGCAAACCAAGACTTCAGTACCTAACCTAACCACAGTTACAACCTCTCCCAGAAATGTAACCTCTAACCAGTCAACCTGGAATCACCTGGTCAACAATAATGAGATATTCCACTGGATGGGCCCCTTGTGTTTCCCTTAGGAGGGCAACTTTGCCTGAAACAATGCATTCTTTTTGTTAATAATTTTGCTTTTTTCCTTCTCCTTTCCTCTTTTAGAAACCTTTGCTTTTCTATAGCTGGGTGGAACTTTCTTCTACTGCTGGAATAGATGGCATGCTGTTTGATTCATTGTTCAAGAAAATATTCAATTTTTTGAGTTTTTTCAAAGAACTTTTAAATTATTCAATTAGATCTTAAATTTTACTCTGATGAATTTTGTTTTTCTAACAGTCCTATGTAGCTTTTCGACTAGCTGTTCGTCTGAATCCTTTATAATGAACCCATAAATGTAAGTTAACTGTTCCCTTAAGTTCTGTGAGCTGTTACAGCAAATTTCTTGGTGGCTCAGCTGTATAGAATACACCTGCAATGCAGGAGTCATGGGTTTGATCCCTAGGTCGGGAAGATCCCCTGGAGGATGAAATGGCACCTACTCCAGTATTCTTGCTGGGAAAATTCCATGAAGAGGAGCCTAGCGGGCTACAGTCCATGGGGTTACGAAGAGTTGGACATGATTGAGTGACTGAGCACACAGTAAGCCTGAAGTGGTGGTGTGGGAACCCCTAGCTTATAGCTGGTTGGTCAGAAGTACAGATGACAAGTGAGGAGCAATCTTGTGGGACTAAACCCTTAATCTGTGTCTCTGCACTAGCTTCAGGTAGTCCCTGTCAGAATTCAACTGTAAGATCTCCAGATGATGACTGGGGATGGGAAAACTGGTTGGTATGAGACCCTCTCTAACCACCCCACCGCCTCAATTTGGTGTCAGAAGTGTGGTGAGTGGAGAAACTTGTTTTCTTTTCATGTTTATGTAAACGTTATCTATGATGGAACCATGTATTAAACAATATTTTTTTCCTCTGGCTTTGTGCTCAGCTAGTAATTGCGTTGTTTTGTTTGCTTTTGCTCTCAAACTCTTTATCAGTGGTTTAAATCTTTCTCAACAATTTTGGACTCATCAGATATTCCAAGATTTTATTTGTCTGAGACAGTCTTTCCTGGAGCCTCATGTCCTGCTTCTAAATGAATGTGTCCCCATGCCTGGTGCATCTCCATTCGTTTTGAGATCTGTCTTCATTCATCCTAGTGACTCCTTTATGTCTCTCTTATTTCAGATCTTGCATTGTCTGTACCCCGTGTCTTCTTTTACCATAATGAGCTCACTCGCTCTGGAAGGGTAGTTCCCATAGAAAGTAAATTTTTATTGAGACTTGGCTTCTCAGAATGGTCTTTATTTCGCCCTTGCACTTGAATATCCAGATAGAGAACCTAGGTTAGAGACAATTCTTGCATTGCTTTCTATCTTAAAAAATTCCTTTCAAGAAGACTAAAATCACTCAATTTCTAATATTCTGGATTTGGTGTTCTCTTCCCTCTTTAAAGCACGTAGGATCGTCTCAGTATTCTGAAATTTTATCATGATGTGCTAGATACTTGGTGGATCCTTTAATATGAAGATCCATATTCTTTAGTTCTGGGAATTTCTCTTCACTTATTTTGTTGATGGTTTTCTGCCCTCCATTTATTATTTCTCTCTCTCTCTTTTTTTTTTTTTTTAAGAATTCCTATTACTTGGGCACTGGATATTGTGGACTGGTGTTCTCTTGTTTTTCAGCTACATATTTTTTTGGCTGTACTTTCTGAGATACTTCATAGATTGTATTTTCCAGCTCTTCTACTGAGTTTTAAATTTCAGATGTGCTTTTGATTAAAAAGAGCTCTATTTTTGAAAAATTTGAGTGTTTCTTTTAAACAACATTGCATTATTTTATGTGGTTTTGTCATTTTCTTTTAATTCTCTGGGAATATTGATATTGGGGAGTGGAGGGAGGGTTATCTTACTTTGTTGTTTTCTCCAAGTAGCTGTTTTATTTCTTTGTTTTGGTTTTATCTTCCATCTTTTCCCAGATGTCCCAAACTCCTCATTGTCTTCTCTGTTGAATAAGGGATAGAGAGGTTGGTTGGGAACCAAGCTCATGAATGGGACTTGCTGATTTTCACTGTAAAGTAAGTAGTATTTGTCTACCAAATTTTCCAGCTTTTGATATACCTTTGCCTCATATGTATTTGGTATACACCCAGCTCAGAGATCCTGTTTCATTCTCTCCAGAGAATACACCTCCAGTGTTTTCCTGAGATAGGCAGGAGCGGTTGCCCAGTTATACCAAAGGGGAGAAGAGATCTCAGAATCTGAACCTTAATTGATTTTTTTTGCTAATTTTCGCCATTTTTCTTTGATGGTTCCTGGTACTAAATATCCTGAGTAAAAGATTATTTCTTGACTTTTCCTTCTGCCTACACAGGGTTCAATTTCCTCAGCTCTGCTCTATTTTACCACTCTTCCATCCACACTCTTTCCAGCCTCTCAAATGTTTGTGCTGTCATTATGAGTTGGTGCCTTGAAAATAATTTTTTAACAATTCTCCTACAGTCAATTTAGAAGAGTTTTGGAAGGAAGTGAAAGATGATGTGTTGACTCCATCTGTCTTTTTCCTTTCAGTAACTTTTGGTCTAGAACTGTAGTTTCAAATTTGTTTTTTTCAGTGGAGTTCTGTCTCCAAAATGAGAAACTGTGCCTCTACTTTCTCGCTTCTCCTTTCCCCTTTCACTGCTCTCTGGGGCCCATGGGAGGCATTGCTTGTAAACCACAGATTACAAGTTGTTGAAAATGATTTCTCTCTCCAGTAGACATTTGAGTGAAGCTTATGGCAGTATGGAAGGAGCATTGATTTATTCCTTAAGAGATTAGTTGTATTGATTCCAATTTGCTCAAATGGTGGAAGACAGAAAGAAATATTCAAAAATTTTTGACTTGGAATAAAATTGGACTCTGCACCTCCTTGTGGGCTAAACTCATCATCATAAAAACAACTTTAAAATGTTATTTTTATTTGAAAGGAAACTGTGCAAATTTATCTATATATTAAGCAATGTTTAACTTGCTTATGAATGTGAAAGTTGTTCAATTGTGTCCGACTCTTTGCAACCCCGTGGAGTAGTCCATGGAATTCTCCAGGCCAGAATGCCGGAGTGGGTAGCCTTTCCCTTTTCCAGGGGATCTTTCCAATCTAGGGATTGAACCCAGGTCTCCCACATTGCAGGCAGATTCTTTACCAGCTGAGCCAAAAGGGAAGGCCGAGAACACTGGAGTGAGTAGCTTATGCCTTCTCCAGTGGATCTTCCTGATCCAGGAATCAAACCAGGGTCTCCTGCATTGCAGGCAGATTCTTTACCAACTGAGCTATCAGGGAAGCCCAATTTGCTTATGCTGCTGCTGCTGCTAAGTCACTTCAATTGTGTCCGACTCTGCGACCCCATAGACGGCAGCCCACCAGGCTCTGCCGTCCCTGGGATTCTCCAGGCACGAACACTGGAGTGGGTTGCCATTTCCTTCTCTAGTGCATGAAAGGGAAAAGTGCAAGTGAAGTCGCTCAGTCGTGTCCGTCTCTTAACGACCCTATGGACTGCTTATACCTTTTGTTAATTGAGGATGTTGGAAATTCCCAAATTACATTCAGAGAGCTAAAATGCTGTTTCATACTGGATTGCTATCAGATCCAATGTTTTATCCAAAATTATTTCCCTAAATAGAAGAGTAAAAGGAAGGCTGTAGGGTCAGAAAATTAGAGCTTATTGTGTATGAACAGCATTAAAACCATGCATGATTTAGCTTCATATTTATGTGCAGTCTCATTAAAAGCATTGCTGTTTTCTTCCTTTTCCACCCTTCTGTGGCATAGACCATCAATTACCTGATGAGACTATGGAAGAATATGGGAGTTTTTGCACACTGAGTCATTCAAAGGTCCAGTGGGGAAAGGACACCAAGATTTACAAAACTTGCCAAATAAAATGTGTATTTTCCCATGTCTCTAAGATGATGACTCAATGACTATTTGAATGTAATAAGAAAAAATAAAAAATATATAAGCTAATGAACAGAAACCAAAAAAACTCCTTTACAAGTGTAGACCACCAAAATGAAAGAAGTGCAAATAGATCTTTTCAGAATCACCTATTTGGAATCTGACCTTCCAACATTACTGGTTTGACACTAGCATCATTTCACAGAAGACTCTGGCATCATCTTAAAAAAAATATTGACAACTGTGCTACAAGAAAGGATTTTTAAGTTTCATTTGCAAGCAAGACACTTTTAGAAGGAAGAAACATGACCAGAACTCTTATGAGAAACACTTGGTATTTTGATTACTTTTGTGTATTGGAAAGGTTCTCAAAAACAACTTGAAGTGTTGCTCTACCTGTGGCCTCTTTTGGAGGCAGACCGTGAATGGGATGTCGATTCAAAATTATTCACAACCTAGTGACGGACAGTGAAGCCTGGCGTGCTGCAGTCCATGGGGTCGTAAAGAGTTGGACACAACTGAGAGACTGAACAACAGCAACCTACAAGTTGAGAGTTATGCTTTATTAGGTGGGAGTTTTTAGACTTCACGCCTGGGAGGCAGCTGAGAGAGCTGCTGTGAGGAGAGGGGTGGGGGCAGGGTATATAGGGGTTCTGTAACAAAGGGCAGGTAGTTTGAACATGGAAAGGTTATTGTTAAAGAAAATAAAATATCTCAAGCTAAGGAATTTAACGCTTTTCTATACATGGGAAGATGCAAGAGTCTGGGCTCGCTGAAATCATTCCTTTCATTCGCACCTCAGCTATCCGGGTTCAGTATCCTGTGTTTTTCATATCCTAAGTTTCCTCAGGCCTCCTTGTAAGGAGTGGCTGCAGTCTGATCACTGCTAGATGGCAGGTATTCTTTTCCTTCCTGAGTTTCTCAGGGCTCGCCAGCTCATTATCGGTTGGTGGCTGTAATCGTTGATGACAGTGACATCCTTTGTTCACTGATGTGGTAGGCGGTATTCCATTTACTGGGGACATGGGACCTTTCTAAGACATGTCTGGTGGAGCACTGAGAGGTGGATGAGTAGGAACCTGAAGAATGGTATCCTTTCAACCTTCTTATAGAAGAGTATCGAAATGGGAGAAAACATTCACTTTATGCAGAGTCTTTAATGTAGAAAAGGAGAAGTCTTGGGAACGCATAAGCTTTTTTTGACAAAGCATAAGCTTTGATGACTGTGCAAGTCACATGAAGGTTGCCTGTGAAAGAAAGCACAGGGAACACTTGGTTACATGTGACCGCAACAGGGTGTGTGTGCCATGGCCTCAACTTGCTTCTTGATGACATCATGAAGCTGGCCTTTCACCAAAGGACTCAGAGAAGAGCCAAAATGTTATGAAACATGCAGAAACCACTCATTGCTGCTGTCTTTGAGGAAAACCGGCAAAGAACTAAATCAAGTTACTGAAGTTGTGTTGCAAAACCATTGATCAGATTGGATGATCTGCTCTTTGTCTTCTGAGAAGAATGAAGCAGCTCTTCAAGCAAGTGCCATAATCTCTTTTTTCCCCCCGAAGTCTCCACTATAAATAGTTAACCTTGGCTTTATTTACTTTAAATCTTTTACACATAGACCACTCCCCTGTGGAATCTTGAGTGAGACTATGTAAAGTGGGAAGCAAGGCTATTAGCTATGAGTTGTCTCAGGGCGGGGAGGGGCAGAAGGACCCTGACTCCAGAATCTTCCCTGCTTCTTCACCTATACCTCTGCTTTCTTGTACCTTCCTCTCTGTTTTAATTTCCCCCCTTTTTGTTTGTCTGTTTTTCACGTTCATAGGCATTCTTGCCTTTTACAACCCACTTTAGCTGGATCTTTTTTAATGGCTACCTGAGCTTGGGTTGGCTGATCTGAACCAATGTCCCTTTGTGTGGCTGGCAGTGGCAAAATGTAACATGTGTGAAGCCACTTTATAAATGGCAAAGTGATGTTCTAACAGGTTGGTTGTTATTATCTTCAGCATTGTTATCCAGTGTGGTTCATCCTACAGACAGCAGTCTCTCCCTGAGGGCTCATTCTGAGCATTGTTCTCAACTCCCCTGACCATCCTACCAGCTCTTGCTCCCCTGGCTCCTACTGTAATGTCCACTCTGGATCTCATCTCCCTGTTGACCTTCTCTGTCTTTCCCTTCTTCTCATTATGATATATCTGCTCCCTCGCATATCCTCAGAGGCTTCTTAGGAAATGATTGATTTTGGTTTTCCAAACACATTGACGCTAAAGTGTTAATGGATAGTAGATTTGATGTTAACATGTCAGAGAAACTCGGGTTTTGAGTCGAGACTCCTTGAACTCCAATGTGGAGCCTGCCAGTGAAATTTTAGGCCACAAGAGCAGTCACTGGAGGGGAAACGGAGCCTCTTCTTAGTGTTCCAAGACTTGTGCATAGAGATGGGTCTTGGAAGGGTCAGGGAAGGTTTGTGGTTATGGGAAGGAAACAGGGATAAGGACATCTTTTAAGGAAAAGTTAGGAAAGAAATAGTATAGTGAGAAAGAAACTGCAAAATATGAATATTCTCTATCACCCTTGGAGCCTCTATTCTGTTACCATTTCCCTACATCTGGCTCTGATAAAAAACCGGCAAATACAGGTTATGCAAACAGACAGGATATCATTGAGCCAGGAGTGATTTGCATGCCAATCGCAGGGAACCTCTTTTCAAATCCTGGAGGACTGATGGGAGTGTGATGGGTGTATGGGAGGAGAGGAGGGGGTGCGGTGATGAGGTTTGCTGGTAGCTCTGCGTTTGCCTGAATCCAAGGAGAGAGCCTCTGAATTTGGTTTCAACAGAGTGGCTTGGCCAGAGAGACTGTGCTTTCCTGTGGATGTACCTGGAGTAGAAGCTGGGTCTGAGGAGAGCCTACCTGGAAAAGATGCCCGCCTCGCCCATGTTGATCTTCAAGGTCATCGTTTTCCTGGAGTCATTGGCTGCCATGCTGCGGAATGGCTTCATAGTTACTGTGTTGAGCGGGGAGTGGGTGCGAAGCCGGACGCTGCCCGCCGGTGACAGGATTGTGGCCTGCCTGGCCGCCTCCCGGTTCTGTCTGCATGGGATGGCCCTCCTGAACAACCTCATGGCCTCTTCTGGCTTTTGTTCCAAAATCTACTATTTCAGCATCCCCTGGGATTTCATCAACTCCCTCAGTTTCTGGTTGACTGCCTGGCTTGCTGTCTTCTACTGCGCGAAGATCTCCCTCTTCTCTCATCCCATCTTCTTCTGGATAAAGTGGAGGATTTCTCGATCGGTTCCCTGGCTGTTGCTGGGCTCCTTGATCTTATCTGGTCTGACTGTCATCTCCTCAGCTGCTGGGAATACAATTCTTGCCCAGATGACTGCTGCCCAGAGTTCCCATGGAAAGGACACCCTGACTGGTAGAATACACGCTGTCTATTTGCACTTTTTTATACCTCATGTAATTCTCATGTGGTCAGTTCCATTCCTGCTGTTCCTGGTGTCCACCCTCTCACTCCTGTTCTCACTGCGCTGGCACCTTGGGCAGATGCGGGACCGCAGACCCAGCCCACATGATCCCAGTACCCGGGCTCACACCATGGCCCTGAAGTCACTTGCCTTCTTCCTCATCTTCTACACCTTGTATTTCCTGTCCCTAGTTATCATTATGTACATCCCAGCCCTCCAGAAATGCTGGCACTGGGCCTGTGAGGTGGTGACCTACCCGGGCAACTGTCTGCACTCCAGCATCTTGGTGCACAGCAGCCCCAAGCTGAGAAAGGCCCCGAAGAAGAGGCTTTGGAGAGCCCTGGACAAGGACCAGTTTGCCTCCAGTTATCAGTATCAATAGCTACTATCACCGAACAAGCCCTGAGCGGCAAGAATTCAGAAGGTTTGGGCGCTGTCTTTCACTTTTTTTCATTTCCCTCTTTCTTCACCACTCTTTCTGGGCCCCATTAATTCCTTTTCCACCCCTCTCTGTTTCTACCATCCCTTCCACTGCTCCTAGTCTCTCATCTGGGTCCTGAACCACCTTGGACTAGGATGGTGACCTCATTTCCACACAGGCCTCTCTCACTCTCTGCACAAGGAACCCTAATAACATTATCCAGTCCGTACTATCTTTACAGAGAACTGTGATGGTGGTCAGTTGTTCTGTGGCCAACCTAAAGGGTTTTTTTTTGTTTTGTTGTTGTTTTGAATGGTGGGTTCCCTGGTAGTTCAGATGTTAAGGTGTCTACCAGCAATGTGGGAGACCTGGGTTCAATCCCTGGGTCAGGAAGATCCCCTGAAGAAAAAAATGGCAACCCACTCCAGTACTCTTGCCTGGAAACTTCCATGGATGGAGGAGCCTGGTGCGCTATAGTCCATGGGGTTGCAAAGAGTCAGACACGACTGAGCAACCTCACTTTCACTTTCACTTGAATGGTGACATAGGTTGACCCACACACATCCACTGCCCTCTTCACCCTTTCTCTGAGCTCAGAGCTCAGTGTCTCTACTGCAGCCTAGGAAACTTCTTTCTGTCTCCCCACAGGCTCTTCCCTGCAGCCTGTGGTCTTGGCCTATCTGGAAATTCCTTCCTTCCTTTCTCTGCCAGTCTTTGCCATTCCTTACTTTTGTGCCCTGCTTAAGACTGGTCCCGCTCATGGAACTTTTTTGAACCATTGAAGTCTGAGGGCATATATGAGTTTTGTGCCACTATAGGTCCTGCCTGTGATTCTCTGTGTTTGCTCTATGTTGAATTAAAGCAAATTGTCTGATGTGGCAAAGCTTTTCAGTCTTGGCCAACAGAAGATAGTAAAGGAAAACAAAGGGAATTTGTTATAGTTCTTAATTTTGAGAGTCTTACTCTTCCTGTCCACTCACTCAGGACGTTGGCCTTGGATGCTGATGTCTAGGATGGTAGTCTATAAATTAGGGTGTTTGCATCCCCGAGTGTGTGCAAAATGATCCACTGAATGTAGAAAGGAAAATGTGACAACTTGAATATATTTTTACTCTCATCTTTTTAATTGCAATTTTGATATGTATTTTATGATGTATTAATACATATGAGCAGAGTATTACAAGCATATAATTAAAATAAATAAATATGCATATGTGGAATTCATGTTCATAGTTTTTTCCAACTGATAGAGTTTCCTATAAAAAAGTTTGGAGATCAAGAGACAAGAAAAGATTTGGAAAAGCACCCCACATGATTAACAGATTTATATGTCCAAGCTAACCAAAACAGGAGTAATAAACAACAGAACAGAAATCATTGCATTTATGGTAAGTTTTCCAACAATCATGGGAAACTGAGACCTCGAGACATTATAATACTAGCTAGAGGCTAAAATACAGTGAGAGGAGAGAGAAAGAGGAGCAAGCAGAGATGAGTTAAGAGAGTGAGGAGTTTTCACTTAGAAGAAGATTAAGGCTTTAAAAGAGAAGATCCCTAAATTGCAGGAGAGGAGTTAAAGGATTTTCCAGAGAGAGGGTGAAGCTGGACACAGGAAACTGGAAAGCTGGGAATACCATCAAGAAATCTTTTCCTTTTTTTAAAAAGCAGCAACATGAGTGAGCTGGGAAAGCAATAGCAAATTGCAGGGACTGAACTTTGGAACTTAAGCCCCAGAGGGCTGAGTAGAGGCAGCAAAGACAGAAGCATCAGCGATGTCACTTGGAACACTGGCTTTCCCTTGGTCAGAGCTCCAGAACTTAAATATCTTGGGTGGGAAGGGGATGGTCGTGCGAGTCCCATGTTCTGCAACATTTTCACAGTCTTTTGAGTCATGCCAGGTCTACTGGGCTTATCTCAGGGGTTTTTTAATTGGTTGTTGTTCTCATCCTCCCTTTCCTAGGCTCTAGCTCATAAGAGCCCATAAACATATGGTGGCTCCATCTTGACCAAGTTCAGTTCAGTTCAGTTGCTCAGTCGTGTCCGACTCTTTGTGACCCCATGAACCGCAGCACACCAGGCCTCCCTGTCCATCACCAACTCCCGGAGTCCACCCAAACCCATGTCCATTGAGTTGATGGTGTCATCCAAGCATCTCATCCTCTGTTGTCCCCTTCTCCTCCTGCCCTTAATCTTTCCCAGCATCAGGGTGTTTTCATATGAGTCACCTCTTCACATCAGGTGGCCAAAGTATTGGAGTTTCAACTTCAAAATCATAGGAATGATCTTGACCAAAGACACAGGCTAATATCTTATCCTGACTTTCAAGACATTCTGGGATCTCTCCCCAGTCTACTTTATCAGCCTGATATGCCACCATTCCCTTATGGAAATCCTCTGCTGTAGCCAAACTTATCCCTGTGCTAGACATACTCACACTTCCACCTCCTTTACTGATGTCATCTCTCTGTGCTTTCAACATACAAGGCACATCTTCGCTCTTCCATAATAAAGGGGCTGTTGCTGCTACTGAATCCCTCTCAGAATTCTTGGGATGGAAATAGGATGACACATACATTTAGAACTGCAGCCTGGGTGTCCTCCTTTTTTATCTTCTGAGAGATAGAACCGAGCTGTTTCCTACTCAGGGAATCTACTCAGGATTCCTACCTCTACCACCCTCATGATCATACATATAAAGACTGCCTGTTAGAATTTCAACGTTCTCAGACTTGACTTCTACCAGATAAGAAAGTTTGAATACGAGAAAGCAAAGTGTAACAAACAGCACAAACAACAAAAGAATCACCATAAAACACAACTGTATATTAAAATACAAATGATTATTCACCCTTTTGGATTAACTTAACCTGCACTTAGTATATATATGCCTAGTAAATGTTTGTGGTTTATGATAAGTGTATGAAAACACTTTCAGGGCAGATACTTATTAATGGCTCATTGTTACAGCCTAGTGCCTTTCACAGGGTTGTTACAATATATTAGAGATGCTTACTAATTGTTGTTAGTCGAATTGAAGAATAACAGTGCATCTTTCTCAGTATATGAGCCATCAAAGATGTAGGAGGCAGATGGGGAAATATGAGTTTTCCATATTGAGAGGTTGGTGGCTGGTCAGACTCCAGAGCTATAAGCTCAAAGTTCGCTTTATTGCTCCACGTTTCAGCAGGAAGCAGCCGAATGCCGCCCAGATGAGTGTGGGTTGGCAGGGTAGGGAGCAGTTGGGAACTCTGTCCCATGCAGTTTTGCGTCTTCTCAGAAAGGCAAAGTGAACGAATTACCTAAGTTCACCTCGGCTTTCCCCAGGAAGACAGTGTTCACTGTAGCAACACTTCTGTGTTTGAGGAACAATTCCACCTGGACCTTTGTCCCAGGTGAACTGGGAACTGGAAAGAGATGCTAGTGATCTGCATTCTGTTCTCTCTTGGTGGGGTTCTGTGCTTGGAACTGGTAGGATATGGTGCTGGTCGGGAGGTGAGTGTACTATCAAATACCCCCTCTCTCTCTCCTGTTACTTGATCGTGAGCCTTCACCCCTGCTGTGTTTGACCCAGAAGAATTTCTACTTGCCTTACTCCCTGTGACATATTAACCTGCTTATGCTCACCTGAGTACGTAAGCACTCACCTGATTGCTTTTTTTTTTTGATTCTTTGGATCTCATTCCTATTGAAAATGTGGCTTTTGCTTACTCCACCTTCCTCTAATTAAACTAGATGTCCAATATTTGGTGCCTTGGACCTCTATTGCATCCATGATGCTTTCCTGAATTCTTCTAGGACTACTTGTCGCACCACTGGATGGACATCATTATAATAACAATTGTCATCATCACCTTACTTATTTGTTATGAATGTGTAGAGATTTATAGTTTACATATACACATCCCTATATATGCATATAATATATTCACGTTTATTTGTGAGCCATATTTTACAGGTGAAGGAAGAGGGTTTCAGAGAGGTTAAATGACCATTCCAGAGATCCATAGATAGTGACTGGTCAGTTCAGTTCAGTTCAGTTGCTAAGTCATGTCCCACTTTTTGTGACCCCATGGACTGCAGCATGCTAGGCTTCCCTGTCCATCACCAACTCCCAGAGCTTGCTCAAACCCTTTTCCATGGAGTCGGTGATGCCATCCAACCATCTCATCCTCCGTTGTCCCCTTCTCCTCCTGCCTTCAATCTTTCCCAGCATCAGAATCTTTTCCATTGAGTCAGTTCTTCACATCAGGTGTCCAAAGTGTTGGAGTTTCAGCTTCAGAATCAGTCATTCCAATGAATATTTAGGACTGATTTCTTTTAGGATTGACTGGTTTGATCTTCTTGCAGTCCAAGGGAGTCTCAAGAATCTTCACCAACACCACAGTTCAAAAGCATCAATTCTTTGGTGCTCAGCTTTCTTTATGGTCCAACTCTCACATCCATATGTGACTACTGGAAAAACCATAGCTCTGACTAGACGGACCTTTGTTGTCAAAGTAATGTCTCTGCTTTTTAACATGCTGTCTGTGTTGGTCATAGCTTTTCTTCCAAAGAGCAAGCATCTTTTAATTTCATGGCTTCAGTCACCATCTGCAGTGATTTTGGAGCCCAAGAAAATAACATCTGCCACTGTTTCCACTGTTTCTCCATCTATTTGCCATGAAGTGATAGGACCAGATGCCATGATCTTAGTTTTTTGAATGTTGAGTTTTAAGACAGCTTTTTCACTCGCCTCTTTCACTTTCATCAAGAGGCTCTTTAGTTCTTCTTTGCTCTCTGCCATATGGGTGGTGTCATCTGCATATCTGAGGTTACTGATATTTCTCCCGGCAATCTTGATTCCAGCTTGTGCTTCATCCAGCCCAGCATTTCACATGATGTACTCTGCATATAAGTTAAATAAGCAGGGTGACAATATACAGCCTTGACGTACTCCCAATTTGGAACCAGTCTGTTGTTCCATGTCCGGATCTAACTGTTGCTTCTTGACCTGCATACAGATTTCTCAGGAGACAGGTCAGGTGGTCTGGTATTCCCATCTCTTGAAGAATTTCCCACAGGTTGTTGTGATCCACACAGTCAAAGGCTTTGGTATAGTCAATAAAGCAGAAGTAGATGTTTTTCTGGAACACTCTTGCTTTTTCGATGATCCAGCGGATGTTGGCAATTTGATCTCTGGTTCCTCTGCCTTTTCTAAATCCAGTTTGAACATCTGGAAGTTCATGGTTCATGTACTGTTGAAGCCTGGCTTGGAGAATTTTGAGCATTACTTTGCTAGCATGTGAGATGAGTGCGGTTGTGGGGTAGTTTGAACATTCTTTGGCATTGCCTTTCTTTGGGATTGGAATGAAAACTGACGTTTTCCAGTCCTGTGGCCACTGCTGAGTTTTCCAAATTTGCTGACATATTGAGTGCAGCACTTTCACAGCATCATCTTTTAGGATTTGAAATAGCTCAACTGGAATTCCATCACGTCCACTAGCTTTGTTTGTAGTGATGCTTCCTAAGGCCCACTTGACTTCACATTCCAGGATGTCTGGCTCTAGGTGAGTGATCATACCATCATGGTTATCTGGGTCATGAAGATCTGTTTTTGCATAGTTCTTCCGTGTATTCTTGCCACCTCTTCTTAAAATCTTCTGCTTCTATTAGGCCTATACCATTTACATATACATCCTTTATTGTGCCCATCTTTGCATGAAATGTTCCCTTGTTATCTCTAATTTTCTTGAAAAGATCACTAATCTTTCTCATTCTATTGTTTTCCTCTATTTCTTTGCATTAATCACTGAGGAGGGCTTTCTTATCTCTCCTTGCTATTCTTTGGAATTCTGCATTCAGATGGGTATATCTTTCCTTTTCTCCTTTGCCTTTAGCGTCTCTTCTTTTCACAGCTATTTGTAAGGCCTCCTCGGATAGTCATTTTGCCTTTTTGCATTTCTATTTTTTGAGGATGGCCTTGATCACTGCCTCCTGTACAATGTCACGAACCTCTGTCCATAGTGCTTCAGGCACTCTGTCTATCAGATCTAATCCCTTGAATCTATGTGTCACTTCTACTGTATAATCGTAAGGGATTTGATTTAGGTCATACCTGAATGGTCTAGTGGTTTTCCCTACTTTCTTCAATTTAAATCTGAATTTGGCAATAAGGAGTTCATGATCTGAGCCACAGTCTGCTCCTGGTCTTGTTTTTGCTGGCTGTACAGAGCTTCTCCATCTTTGACTGCAAAGAATATAATCAATCTGATTTCGGTATTGACCATCTGATGATGTCCATGTGTAGAGTCTTCTCTTGTGTTGTTGGAAGAAGGTGTTTGCTATGACCAGTGCATTATCTTGGCAAAACTCTGTTAGCCTTTGTCCTGCTTCATTCTGTACTCCAAGGCCAAATCTGCCTGTTAATACAGGTTTCTCTTGACTTCCTACTTTTGCATTCCAGTCCCCTGTGATGAAAAGGACATCTTTTTTGGGTGCTAGTTCTAGAAAGTCTTGTAGATTTTCATAGAACTGTTCAACTTCAGCTTCTTCAGCGTTACTGGTTGGGGCATGGACTTGGATTACTGTCATATTGGGTGGTTTGCCTTGGAAATGAACAGAGATCATTCTGTCATTTTTGAGATTGCACCCAAGTACTGCATTTCAGACCCTTTTGTTGACTGTAATGGTTACTCCATTTCTTCTAAGGGATTCTTGCCCACAGTAGTAGATATAATAGTCATTTGAATTACATTCTCCCATTCCAGTCTATTTTAGTTCACTGATTCCTAAAATGTTGATGTTCGCTCTTGCCTCCTCCTGTTTGACCACTTCCAATTTGCCTTGATTCATGGACCTAACATTCCAGGTTCCTATGCAATATTGCTCTTTACAACATCGGACTTTACTTCCATCACCAGTCACATCCACAACTGGGTGTTGTTTTTGCTTTGGCTCTGTCTCTTAATCCTTTCTGGAGTTATTTCTCCACTCTTCTCTAGCAGCACAGTGGCCTGCTGCAGGGGCAGGGGCTCTGGGTGCAGCAGACCTGGGTCACACAGCCTGTGACATAAGCCCTCTTGGAGGAGGTCACCATTAAGCCCACCATAGAGCCACTGAGCAGACGACTCACAAATGCAGAACAATTACACCAAATAGTGACTGTGACAAGACTCAGAACTTGGTCTTCTGACTTCATCTGGGGATGAAGAAGATAGGAGTACAAGATGTCCTGCTAACTATGCAAGGATTTCTGGTCCTGGAATCAGCTTGGGTCTTGGTCTTTCCTCCATTTAACTGTGACTTTAGGAGAGAGTTTTAATCTATAACTTGAGGCTTCATTTATTTCACCATTAAATTATTTAATGTCTTCTTTCACTCTGAAAACTGAGATTCTAGTCTTAGAATCTAGTCTTATCCTGTGCATTAGAAAAGATGATGCTTTTCACATCTTACAGATGAAGAAATTGAGGCACAGAGCAACCTACTGACATACCCAGTGACTCAGTGATGGATGGAACTAGGACTAACACCTGCCTGATTCCTAGCCCAGGGTTCTTCTTGCCATAGCACATTGGTGTTATAGCTATTATAGTAGGGTTTCCTACATGAAATGCCTTTTGCAAGTGAAAGTCAAGTTGCTCAGTCGGGTTCACCTCTTTGTGACCCTATGGGCTGTAGCCTGCCAGGCTCCTCCATTCATGGGAGTTTCCAGGCAAGAATACTGGAGTGAGTTGCCATTTCCTTCTCCAGGGGATCTTCCCAACCCAGGGATTGAAGCCAGGTCTCCTGCATTGCAAGAGAATTCTTTACCAGCTGAGCCACAAGGGAAGCCCAGAGATGCCCTTTAAAAGTCACTAGTAAAATATAGTTAAAAAATTCACTTGCACGGGCATTGTGCGCTCAGTCATGCCTGACTCTTGTGACCCCATGGACTGTAGCCCACAAGGCTCCTCTGTCTATGAAAGTTTTCAAGCAAGAACACTGGAGTGGGTTGCCATTTTCTACTCCAGGGGATGTTCCTGACTCCGGAATTGAAGATGCGTATCTTGCGTCTCCTGCATTGGCAGGCAGATTCTTTACCACTAGCGCCACCTAGGAAATCCTTTATTATGTATAATTCTATTTGATAATAATGGTCCCCACAAGTAATAGGATTTGAGTTAACCCAAGTAGAAGTGTTGCTCAGTTTTATGCCTGTCAAAGGAGTTTTCTAAAGTCACCTGCTTCATAGGGTCATTGTGAGAACTAAGGACAACAGAGATCACTTAGAACAGTGCCCAGAATACACCAGCCAACCATGGGTGTGAGCTCTGGATGTCAGATGGGGGTGTGCCCACCAGATTTCCTCCTGGAGCAGCCAGCAGGTGTGTGGTCATGTCTTAGGTGTCAGCTTAGAGAGGTGTAAGTTCCCACATGAGGGATGCTAAATGCAAGGACCTGATATAGTATCCATACCAGTGTTGACACGGGCAGAAAGTAGGCAGAGGAAGGACAGGCAATTTCAGGGACAGGCAGGGGGACTTCTGAAACTGAGCCTTAATGATATTTGCATCTATTCTGAGAAGAAAATACCTCTTCACCCTCCTCAGATAGCCCACATCCTCGACTTTATCCTCTGTACTGGGGCAGCTGAAGGGACCAATATTATCTAGGACCTTCCAGAACCGCCCTACAGGAAGGAGACCTTAAGTCTGCAGGAGAGATGAGTGGAGAGGACATGGTTCCAGGACCTCGGTTGGTTGATAAGACAGCCCTCATCTTCATTATTATTTTATTCCTTTTGTTGCTGGCAGCATTGGTAGGTAATGGCTTAATCATCATGGCACTGGGCGTCGAGTGGCTGCTGCGGAGAACGTTGTCGCCCTGCGATAAGTTATTGGTCAGCCTGGGGGCCTCTCGCTTCTGTCTGCAATGGGTGGTGATTAGTAAGAACATTTACATTTTCCTGAATCCAACGGCCTTCCCATACAACCCTGTGTCCCAGCTCCTGGCTGTCCAGTGAGACTTCTTTACCTCTGCAACACTGTGGTTCACCTGGCTCAGTGCCTTCTACTGTGTGAAAACTGCAACCTTCGCCCACCCTGTCTTCCTCTGGCTAAAGTGGAATGTATCTGGGCTGGTTCCTTGGATGCTACTCAGCTCTCTGGGGTTCTCTACCTTTACCACCATTCTATTTTTCATAGGCAACCAGAGAATGTATCAGAACTATTTAAAGAGGGGTCTGCAATCTTGGAATGTCACTAGGAATGCTGTGAGAACGTATGAGAGATTCTGCCTCTTCCTTTGAAACTTATTACTTGGACTGTCCCTACTGTTGTCTTCATCGCGGGCATGGTTTTGCTCATTACATCTCTGGGAAGACACACCAAGAAGGTCTTCCTTTCCATCTCCGGCTTTCACAGTTCCAGAGCCCAGGCAGACATCAAGGCTCTCTTGGCTCTGATCTCCTTTGCTATCCTCTTCACTTCCTCTTTTCTGTCACTGGGTCTCACTGCCTCAGGTATGTTTCCCTTTGGGGAATTCCGGTACTGGATATGGCAGACTGTGATTTATCTGGGTACAGCAATCCACCCCATTATTCTTCTCTTGAGTAACCACAGGCTGAAAGCTGTGCTGGGGGGGGGGGCTGCTCCTCAGTGCATGGGGCATCTTGAATTGCAATTGATGAAAAGCCTCAGATTCTACTGCAGGAGGCCTGCCTGGATGGAATGGGATGTTGCTTCTTTAAATTTCTTTGCCATGTAGTCACATTTAATTCTCTTTTCTTGTTTGCTGTGTTTCTGATTAGAAGAATAACTTCAGTGAAATAGGATTAAAGATGAAATAGAAGGTACTGAAGTAGTGGCCCAGCATCACTGACTTGTATTAATATTAGCAAGGGTGTAGCTGATATAGTTAATGTTCCCTGTGGGACCTGATGTGGCCAAAGAAGCAGGAAACTTTTATTTCCCTGTGACTAAACTCTTGGTGTTTAAAATTATCCTCCTGGAAACTGAATGCAAGGATCCTGACACATGATTCATTTTTTATCTGTTAAATCAGACTGGAGAAGATTTTTGGAACATCAATTTTCCTTTGACTTCATCCTGTAAAACCATGTTTCCGTTTTCAGCCTTAACTGATTTCCAACCATCTACTGCAATGAAACTCTCTTTCCTTTCATGCAAGAGTTCCTGGTGTCTGAACTCCCTTTACAGAGCATGGTGTAATTTGTGCGTGTCTGCAGCTGTGTGTGTTACCTGGGATTTGTATATTTGCAGATTACCTTTTGAGGACTCCTGAATGCTAGGAGTTTATGATTTATGTACCGCTTATGTTCTCTATTATAGTCCAACCGGTTAGTCTGCTCTATAATGATAAGGTTCATGAGCCAGATGTGACTTCTTTTATGTTGCTCTTGGGACCTACTAAAACTTTTGACATGGAGAGATTCATCTGTATCTGATACTTAACATTTAAGAAAACTCCTGGCTTGGTTTGGTGAAGCATGTAGGCTGCTTTTTTGCTTTCCACAGGTCTTCTCAAACTCTCCTTAAGATCAGTGACCTCTTGAACCAATCATACTGAGATCCTTCAATGTCCCTCTGTTTGCTTTAAAATCTCTCAGCCTCATTTCCTGTTTTTCCTCCCTTTTCCCTCTGTATGAGAAGACAGGTCCCTGTTTTTCACTTTTCAAGGCTAATGTTCACACTCTCCTAGCCTCCTTTATATCTCCTACTCAATCAAGAATTCCCACTCTACCCATCTTCAACCTTTTCCTCTTTATTGTCCTTCCCTTCTTCATTAAATGTGCCCCTTACTCTCTTCCCTAAAAAAATAAAATAAATCCCCTCCATGCTCTTACTGCCTCAAGTGATCAACCTGCTTATTAGTCACTTGCTAAGCGTCCCCTCCCCCTGCTCCTCCCCACCCCTCCTCCACAGACACAATCTTCTGATGCTCCTTCTGTTGAAATGTGTTTCTAAAGGACACCCATGAGCTCCTGATCCCTAAATATGATATCCTCAGCCGCCATCTTCCTATGTTTCTGTAAAATTTGCCCCTCTTAATAAAATATGATTTCTTCAAAAAATCTGATTAAAATATTTTACAAAAAGTAATACCTGATTTTGGTAGAAGGTTTTAAAACAGGAAACTCAGTGTCACCCATGACTGTTTACCCACACATCTTCCTGAAAATCTTTTTCCTCTTGGCCTCCGAGACGCTGCACTGGGTTTTGTCCCCTGCTCTGTGGCTCCTTGTATGTCTTCTTCACTATCTGCTACTCGTCTGACTTGGTTTTTTCCTTAGCCAGCTCCCTTCCTTCCTTGACATGAATTTTCTCCCTTTTCCTTCATGTTTACATCTATTTACATATCAGTAGCTTCAGTTACGACCTTTGTGTGAATAATCACCAAAGTCTTGACTTTCTCCAAGACTCTAAGCCTGTGTTTTCTTCTGCTTGCTGAGCATTTCTATGTGATAGCGCCATGAGCACTTCAGACCTAGCACGTTTGAAGCAGACGTCCCTTTATTCCTCCTCCTCTTTCTTTCCCTCCCCCATCCAGTTGGATCTATTTTTTCTGTTACTGATATCCAATAAGTCAGACTTACCGACTCTGAGTTAGTTTGCACTCCTCACTCTCCACTGAACCCTTCCATCTAATCAGCAACTTGTCTTCAATTGGCAACCCTACAGTGTCTATATTATCTGTTCCTTTCTTCCTGTTCTAGAAGATTCTTAGATTAGACTGTCCTCTTCTCCCACCTGGACTGCTTATGTTTATTTTTCACCACTTACTTTATTACAGTGACCCCCCTCCCCCCCACCAAGTCAAAAGTACCATTAACCAGATTAATCTCTTGACCATTTCACCCACACCCTTTTTACTTCTCAGTGCCTATCAGGTGAAACACAGGTTCATAAATTGGCATTCACCACAATGTGGCAACAGTTTTATCTTTGGCATGGAGAGATTCATCTGTACCTGATACTTAAGATTTAAGAAAACTCCCAGCTTCCATTCTAGTAGACGCAACCCTATGTTGCAGCAATATTTGGGTTATCATTATTCTGAACATGCCTGGAGTTTCTTCCATGATGTACTGAAATGTGCTCTCTTATCCCACACCTACCTGTCAAAATTCTATTTAATTTTTTTCCATTTAATTTTTAAAGGTTAATTCAAATGGCTTCTCTTCTGGGAAGCTTTTTTGAATGTGCCCCCACCTCAAGCTTTGATCCCTTTCACCTTGGAAGACACATAAATGAGATGTTGCTCAGTTGTGACATGAATTCTGCCTTGTAGTGGTATGATCTGTATATTCATTTTATCCTTGTGTGTGTGTGTTTGTGTGTGTGTGTAGTTTCTCAGTTGTGTCTGACTCTATGTGACCCTTGGGACTGTAGCCCACCAGGCTACTTTGTCCATGGGATTCTTTGGGCAAGAATCTTGGAGTGTGTTGCCATGCCCTCCTCCAGGGAATCATCCTGACCCAGGAATTGAACCCACAACTCCTGTGTCTCCTGAATTGCAGGTGGATTCTTTACCCTCTGAGTCATCGAGGAAGCCCATTTTATTCTCAGATTTTAAAGTTCTTAGAGGTGTGGGCTGCCTCATTCTCTTCCATGTGTCCCTGGAAGACTTATAAATTCTTGCTGCATTGAATGGAATGGTTCTGTTGCACCTGGAATCCCGCTGTAAGCACATACACTTTTGTCTGTATATGTATAATCTGGGCTACTTACTACTACCAATTATATTTTTATGGTTATATTTGAGCTGTATGCGCTTCACTGTCTGGCTAGCTTGTTTTTGGAGATCAAACATATCTCCTGTTTCTCTTGAGTTATACACAATGTAGGAATCATAAATGGGTGAGAGAGTAACATTTGCCTGATTTTTTTTGATGCCTTTCCCTTCTTTCTTCTGTGTTTACATGTTGCTAGGCAACTGTGAACCGCCTTCCTCTGGACATTTGCATGAAGTGCCATTTCTCCCCTTTGTTACTGACCCAGTGGCCCTTTCCTAGCACACTCTATCAGTTACTCTTTGTTCCTTCCACTGTTTGTATTGTTAGCCTAGGAGAATTCAGCATTTACCCCAATCTGAATGATCTCCCCACAGGAGAATGATCTTCCTTACAGGAGGAAGTTCCCTTGGAACTTTTTTTTAGCTTTTTATTTTACATTGGAGTATAGCTGATTAGCTATTAACTGACCATGGGGTTGCAAGATTCAGACACAACTTGGCGACTAAACCACCACCAGAGCTGATTAACGATGTTGAAATAGCTTCAGGTGCACAGCAAAGGGACACAGCCTTACATATACATATATCCATTCTCCCCCAAGCCCCTCTCCCATCCAGGCTGCCATGTAACGTAGAGCAGAGTTCCATGTGCTATACAATAGGTCCTTGTTGGTTATGCATTTTAAATATAGCCATGTGTATATGTCCATCCCAAACTCCCTAGCTATCCCTTGAACACACAGAAAAATATAAGAGAGATAATGTTTGTTGTATTTTTAAAATGCATAGTAATATTATCATTAATTTTTTACCTACAGTCTAATTTCATTATGCTTTATGATGGTATTAATGCAATCATTTATGAATGCTTATTTTGTATGAGTGATGGGGCCAGAAAATTTATTTACTTATATGCTTTATACATTGAATTCCTAAAACAACACTGCAAAGTAGAAACTGAGGCTTAGAGGAGTTTACTGAGGTCTCATGGGCAGTGTGTGATATAATAGAATTGGGATGTGTGTGTGTGTGTTAGTCGCTCAGTCGTGTCCAACTCTTTGTGACCTCATGGACTGTAGCCTACTAGGCTCCTCTGTCCATGGAATTCCCCAGGCAAGAATACTGGAGTGGATAGCCATTCCCTTCTCCAGGAGATCTTCCCAACTCAGGAATCGAACCTGGGTCTCCGGCATTGCAGGCAGATTCTTTACTGTCTGAGCCATCGGGGAAGCCCAGAATTGGGATACTTTAGTGCTATAATATGTAAAACAGTGTGACATTGGTGTAGCGATGGATAAGTACATCAGCAGACAATCCAGATAATAGTTACATGAAAAGTTATATTTAATAAGGAAAGCATTTCAAATCAGTGAGGGACAAGATGGTCATTTAATAATGTGGCAGCAAATATAGAGTCATCATTTTATTTTACATTCCAGACAGATGATCTTTTTTTTTTTTTTTTTTTATTACTTTTTATTGAAAACTGCACTGAACGCTAAATGTCCACCTTTACAATAAACAAATACAGTAACGGTAACTCACACTAAAACAAAACATATTTCTGATAGCCATTATTTTTCTTTTTGGGACAGTTTTAAAGGTTTTCTTTTTTGTCACAAAAACAGGAATGTACCTATACAAAGGCTCAAAATAGGCCATCTTTTAAACAAAAAGGCGATGATTCACAAAAGACTATGAATATAACATGTAACTAGTTGATACAAATCTAATAGGATTTGTTAAAATCAGTCACATCTAATAACACACCTGAAGTGTTCTTGTATAAAATATCACGTGAAGAAAAGAAGACTTTATCAATGTCTAAAAAAGTGGGTTTGTTCATAGACAATCTGACAAGTTACCATAAAAAGTGTTTCCTGAGACATAAGGAAATGCAACATTATTCTTCTTGAACCCTTTCAGTTCAAGACTTTCCACTCAATAAAATAGCTGAGGATCTGAAACTGAGAAAATATATTTGAGTACAAACAGCTTGTGAAACTTAATACTTTTTTCTTTTTTTGCATCATCAGAGGGTTTTACTGAACTCACAACCAACTTGCCCGCTCAGTACGCAGTTCAGATGGCAGAGAATTCTCTGTACAGGAGCCTGTGCTGTCTTCAATCCTGTGCTTGTGGTGTCTAACACAGGCAGACAGCTTCTCCCCATTTTGTAGTAATTTAATATCTTCCTATTAGCAAGAGAGGTAACCAGCCCCGTGGACCGAAGGGACTAGAGTCATAGGGTGGGGATTTCCTCTGAATATTTTATTTTGATGTTTGGAACTCTCGATGCAACATTCTAGAGCAAGGTGTTCAGGACCTCCTGTGCCCAAGGGACTGATAAAGGAAAAAGATCTATTTATTCTTTGTGATTTGATGCACAGATGAAAAACTTAACACACAATAACAGAAGTTGGTCGTTAATAAATCACGTCCTAGTCTCTCTCAGCGCTTCCGCAAGCAGACGACGACATCTTCAGTTTTCCCACGTCTCGGCTTCTAGCTCTTTTGTAGTTGTAACACTGCAACTACAATGATGCATATGTCCAGAATCAGTTTAAAAAGACTGTCAAATTCCTTTTCTCTGAGTTTTTATTTTTCACTGTCTCTTGGTCCCAGCTGCATCCGAATGATTAGCTTTTGTCACTCGCTGCTATTGCTCGTTGGGGTGCTCTCGATTGTCCCCGTGTTTCGTGGGCTGGTTGGGAGAGGGAGCTTGGGAGGGGTGTGCCACTGTGGGGAGGTTGTGGGTCACCGGGATGCCTCCGGGGATGATCCCTTCCATGGCAGCAGGAAGTCCTCCCGGAGCCACGCCCACGATGCCGGGCGGGTATCTGTATGTGGCACCATTGAGCTCTGGATGAATTGCTTGCTGATCTATTACTGACCAGGGAGCTGTTGTGACAAAGAATTCCTTGTTCACACAATTTCTTAAGCTCTCTGGGATGCGACCTGTGATGGCCCGGCGGATCTCGGTGGCGGCCGCCTCCCGCATCTCCAGAGAGGCTTGCTCACTATACCAGGCTGTGTGGGGAGTACAGATGAGATTCGGTGCATCTTTCAAGGGACCCTGAGCGAAGCTGAAAGGCTCCGACTCGTGCACGTCGAGGGCCGCCCCTCGTATCCTGCCTTCTTTGAGGGCTTGGGCTAAGGCTTTCTCATCCACCAGTCCGCCGCGGGCCGCGTTCACTAGGAAGGCGCCTTGCCTCATCTGCTTTATAGTGAAGTCATTGATGAGGTGGTGGTTATGTTCGTTGAGATTGCAGTGCAGGGAGACGCAGTCGCTCTGGTACAGTAAGTCCTGCAGGGTATAGACCCTCTGCACGCCCAGGGACCGCTCCGTCCCATCCTGCAAGTAGGGGTCATAAAATAGGACGCTGAATCCAAAGGCCTTGGCTCGAACGGCAACCGCCTGCCCCGTGCGACCGAAGCCAATGAGGCCCAGGGTCTCCCCACGGATGCGCGCGGCCCCCGAGGCGACCTCCCGGATCTGTTCGACGCTCTGCACCCGCGTGCCTTCCCGCAGCGCCTGGTACAGCCAGGTGTTCCGCCGGTACAGGTTAAGGATGTGGCAGATGGTCGAGTCCGCCGTCTCCTCCACCGCTGCGGACGGGATGTTGCACACAGCGATCCCAAGTTCACCCGCAGCTTTGATGTCGACGTTGTCGTAGCCGCTGCCTATCCGCACGATCACTCTCAGGGCCTTGAACTTCTCCAGGTCCTCCCTGGTGAGCGTGATGGTGTGATACATCATGGCGCCAACCGCCTCATTTAAAACCTTCTCGTGGATCTCCTGCGTGGACTGTGCGTCACAGAAGGCCACGGTGGCCAGGTCCTTCAGGATGGGCATCTCCACGGTGCAGTCTCTGCCGTCGAGCAGCGCCACCAGGGGGCGGGGGTGCAGGGGGCCGTTCATGATCTGGGGGCGGATACCTTCGCAAATTCTGTCCAATCGCTGCCGCTTGACTTTGTGCTTATCCACAAGGGCCATTCTTTATCGAACTTTGCACCTCTCTGATTCAAAAGGCAAAGCGGTCCTCTAAGAACTTAGGGGCCCTCGCAGGAGTCTGCGGGCATTACGCCACTACGCGCCCAACATAAATTTGTCCACAAACTCTATAGTTCACAGGATGGGTTGTCCGTCTTTTTTAAGAGAATCCAGCTTCATTGGTTCAAAACCATTTAAGGCGATGAAACCCTCGTCCCGGGCCGCCGGCGTCCACGGCGAAGGGCGCCCACCCGGGAGGCGGCGGCGGCGGCGGCGGCGGCGGCGGCGGCTCCCGCCCCTTCCACCCCACCCGGCGGCGGTGGCGGTGGCGGTGGCTGTGCGGCCCCCCGGGTCAGCGCGGCATGGCTCCCGGCTCCGTCCCTCGCTCCTCGGGCCGCCGTCGGCTCCAGACAGATGATCTTTAACATAAATGTTATTTAAGTTTCTTAAAGCTCCCCATTTTGTATAATTTAATTTTCCAATATTTTTACTCCATAAACATTGTCTTTATATTTTACAGAAATGTTGACTGTTTTCTCCCTAACTTTTTAGGTGTCATTGTAGACTATGTATGTATATCAGCTCCCATGATTCAAAATCCCTGTTTTCATAGGCCTTCTTTAGCCAGACTCAAAATACCGAGTCATAGTGGAAATCATCGTAAATTTGACTACAGAAAAATTTAAGACCTTTTAATAAAAAATTTTTATAAGTGTAGGGATCACTGAAATCCTTTTCAGTTTTAAAGGACAAGTAGTAAAAAGATAAAAGCTAATATCTCTAGTGTATAAAGAGCTTCTACCAATCAGTAAGAAAACTGCAGACAAATTGATAGAATGTTGATTAAATGACAAAAATAGATCGCCAAGTAAGCATGTGAAGTTTATCATCACTATTGACCTAGCTAAACAATGAGACTTCTGCTATGAACACAGCTGCATAAGCCAATGTTTTCCCCCTTCTTTCCCTGGAAAGCACATAAAAGCAACAAGAAAGTTGAAAAAGATTCTGAAAACTACATTTTCAACAAAGCTAAGAGACAGATAATCCAGAAGTTTCAAATTTGCAGTGTCACAGATCAGGTAGAGTCAAGAAAGACGATGAAAAGAAGTATGAAGAGACAGACGTGAGAGGGCCCAGCGGAGACAAAGGAAATATTCCAGCAAAAACACACTCTTCAGAAAAGAGACAACTAGAAATGCAAAAGCCCCTTAGTATGCTTGTGATAGCTATCTACTGATGCATAACAAATTGCCCCAACAGTTACTGGCTTAAAACAACCTTACTACAAACTCGTAGCTCTTGTAGATAAGAAATTGAGGTTTATCATAACACTGTTGAGAATCTCAACTGTATTTTCTGGCTCTGGGCCTCTCACAGGCTACAGTCATTACCAGGCTCAACTGGGAAGGAGCCACTTTCCAACTCACTCACAGAGCTATTGGCAGGAGTCAGTTACTCATGAGTTGTCGGACTGAGCCATAAGGTCCTCATGAGCTGTTGGCTGGAGGCCTCTTTAAGTTCCTGGCCACATAACCCTCTCCTTAGATCAGAGTGATCAAATGGGAAGGCAGAAGGTGTCAGCAAGAGAGAGAGTGCCAGCAAGACGGAAGTCACAGACTTTGTAACATAATTCATTATTTTTCTCATTATTGTTCATAGGAAATAACCAACAGATTTGGTCAAATAAAGTATAAGGAATGAGAAAATTATATAAAATTATATTTATAAAAGTAAGCACTAGAAGAAAAAGCCATAATTTTCTTAGAATTAATAGAGCCACAAACAAAACTGAAGAAACATACAATAAATATAAATACAATACAGATCCAAAAAAAAACCCTTTCAAAAACAGAACATAAAACTAAACATATTGGATATATAATTAAATAAAAATGGGCTTTACACCTAAAAACACTGGTCTTCGGATTATCTAAAGAGCAAAGCTCAACTTTGTGATATTCCTAAGATCCACAAAAAAGAGAAAGAGAAAAAAGAGAAAGTTTGAAAATAAAAGAATGAAAAATAATATGTCAAGTAAATGCCACCAAAAGAAATTTACACCTCAATGATCAATGAGATAACAAGAAAAGTTTTTAATGTTAAGAGACAAAATGCAAAATTAAGATAGAAATGGTATAAATATCTATATGATAAAAAACATAGCAGTCTTATTTATGGGGGCTTCCGTCATGGCTCATACAGTAAAGAATCTGCCTGCAATATGGAGACCTGGGTTCGATCCCTGGGTCAGGAAGATCCCCCTGGAGAAGGGAATGGCTACTCCCTCCAGTATTCTTTCCTGGAGAATTCCATGGACAGAGGAACCTGGCGGGCTACAGTCATAATTATAAGAAATACAAGCAGAATCACTAAAAGACTTCAGTTCAGTTCAGTTCAGTGGCTCAGCCGTGTCCGACTCTTTGCGACCCCATGAATTGCAGCACGCCAGGCCTCTCTGTCTATCACCAATTCCCGGAGTCTACCCAAACCCATGTCCATCGAGTCGGTGATGCCATCCAACCATCTCATCCTCTGTCATCCCCTTCTCCTCCCACCCCCAATCCTACCCAGCATTAGGGTCTTTCCCAATGAGTCAACCCTTCGCATGAGGTGGCCAAAGTATTGGAGTTTCAGCTTCAACATCAGACCTTCCAATGAACACCCAGGATTGATCTCTTTTGGGATGGATTGATTGGATCTCCTTGTAGTCCAAGGGACTCTCAAGAGTCTTCTCCAACACCACAGTTCAAAAGCATCAATTCTTCGGCACTCAGCTTTCTTCACTGTCCAACTCTCACATCCATACATGACCACTAGAAAAACCATAGCCTTGACTAGACAGACTTTTGTTGGCAAAGTAATGTCTCTGCTTTTAAATATGCTATCTAGGTTGGCCATAACCTTCCTTCCAAGGAGTAAGCGTCTTTTAATTTCATGTCTGCAGTCACCATCAACAGTGATTCTGGAGCCCAAAAAAATAAAGTCTGACACTGTTTCCACTGTTTCCCCATCTATTTCCCATGAAGTGATGGGACCAGATGCCATGATCTTAGTTTTCTGAACGTTGAGCTTTAAGCCAACTTTTTGACTCTCCTCTTTCACCTTCATCAAGAGGCTCTTTAGTTCTTCTTCACTTTCTGCCATAAGGGTGGTGTCATCTGCATATCTGAGGTTATTGATATTTCTCCTGGCAATCTTGATTCCAGCTTGTGTTTCTTCCAGCCCAGCGTTTCTCATGATGTACTCTGCATATAAGTTAAATAAGCAGGGTGACAATATACAGCCTTGATGTACTCCTTTTCCTATCTGGCACCAGTCTGTTGTTCCATGTCCAGTTCTAACTGTTTCTTCCTGACCTGCGTACAGGTTTCTCAAGAGACAGGTCAGATGGTCTGGTATTCCCATCTCTTTCAGAATTTTCCACAGTTTATTGTGATCCATCCAGTCAAAGGCTTTGGCATAGTCAATAAAGCAGAAATAGATGTTTTTCTGGAACTCTCTTGCTTTTTTGATGATCCAGCGGATATTGGCAATTTGATCTCTGGTTCCTCTGCCTTTTCTAAAACCAGCTTGAGCATCTGAAGTTCACGGTTCACGTGTTGCTGAAGCCTGGCTTGGAGAATTTTGAGCATTACTTTACTAGCGTGTGAGATGAGTGCAATTGTGCGGTAGTTTGAGCATTCTTTGGCATTGCCTTTCTTTGGGATTGGAACGAAAACTGACCTTTTCCAGTCCTGTGGCCACTGCTGAGTTTTCCAAATCTGCTGGCATATGGAGTGCAGCACTTTCACAGCATCACCTTTGAGGATTTGAAATAGCTCAACTGGAATTCCATCACCTCCACTAGCTTTGTTCGTAGTGATGCTTTCTAAGGCCCACTTGACTTCACATTCCAGAATAAAAGACTTATTCTTTGTCAAATAGAGAAAAAATTAAATATAACCAAATGTTAACTTTTATTGATAAATGTCAAACTGTACACATTCAGAAAACACAACTTCTTTGTAAATACCAGTGGAATAGTTGTGAAAACGAAACTAACAAAAATTGCATAAAGTAATTACAATATGATCTCACTTAAGCAAACAAAATCCTAAAAATAAATTAGAAGGCAAAGTCCAGCAGTACATTAAATCATTATCAAATAGAATTTAATCAGAAGTCCCTTGGCTGCCCAGTGGCTAGGATGCACTCACACTGCCAAGGGCCTGAGTTCAATCCTGGGTCAGGGAACTAAGACCCAGCGAGCTGCCCAGTGTGGCCAAAACCAAGGCAGAACACACAGAGGTTACCCTGAGAATTTAAGGATGATTCATTACTAGGAAATTCTCTACTATAAACTATCTCATTAATAAATCTAAAGTAAAATTCATATAATCACCTCCCAAAATGCTAAAAGGCACTTGAAAAAGCTTAATAGAAATTTTTGATAAACTATTCAATAATACATATATTCAATAATGACACATATATCTATCTCAACCCAAACCTGCAGCGTATTTGACATTCTTACAAAGTTCAAGATATTAAAATAATGAATATTATCACCAGTATTTTCATTTTCATATTATAATACCAAATATAATTAAGAGAAAGAAATTAGTTATAGACACTGAAAATAGGAGGTGAAAATATGTCTGCATAGTTGAAAAATCCAAACATAAATCCAAAAATAAAAGCTACTATAGAACAATAAGAATTTTGTAAAATTGTTGTTGCTGTTCAGTTGCTCAGTCATGTCCAACTCTTTGTAACCCCATGGACTGCAACACTCCAGGCTTCCCTGTCCTTCACCGTCTCCAGGAGTTTGCTCAAACACATGTCCGTTGAGTCGGTGATGCCATCCAACCGTTCATCCTCTGTCGTCCCCTTCTCCTGCCTTCAATCTTTTCCAGCATCAGGATCTTTTCTAATGAGTCAGCTCTTCACATCAGGTGGCCAAAGAATAGTGGGGTATAAAATAAATGCATGGAAATAAAAAATTTCTAATACATACAGATAATCAAAACTCAGAAAATAGAAAGAAAGAAAAGATTCTATTTGCAATAACGGCAAAAGTAAAATACTTAGAAATAAATTTTACAAGAAACACGTAAGACGTATATGAAGGAAAATTCAAATTACTCAAGAGGACATGGAAAAAGATATGAATCAATGGAATACAATACCACACGCTTGGATGAGAAGAGTTAGCACTGTAAAGATTTCAGCTACTCAAAAGTTAATTTCTTAATTTAATATAAGAAGTATAAAATCAAAATTTACCCCCTATTTCTAAACCTATAAAAAGAAGGTGCTAACATTCTAAGGTTATTATAGAAGTTGGAGGAACCCTCCCCACCAAAAAAAGGGTAGATAAGATCTATCATACATTAAAAAGCATGATTTAATTTGCCATATGAACCTCAAAATTTAAAAAAGGTGTGTGACTGTACAATAGTAGAATAGATAGTCCAGAAAGCAAACATTTGTAACATGGGAATTTAGTATAAATTCAGTAGATAAAAATTATATTTCAGATCAGGAATAAATGGATTATTCAATAATTGATACTGAGATAACAGGATAGCCATCTGAAAAAAATTTAAGGTGCTGCCATATAGTGAGATGAAGTCCAAGTGGATCAAATATTTTAAACTTAAAAACAATAAAGTTACTGGAAAAAAGTGAGAGGATGAAGATTCTTTTAAAACCTCAGGGTATGGAAAATCTTTTAAACTCTTAAAAGATCCATTAATTAAAATTAAATTCTGCATGGTAAAAATTCATAAGAGATTTGCAAAAAAAAAAAAATCTTTGAAAATATATGCTACTGCTGCTGCTGCTAAGTCGCTTCAGTGGTGTCCGACACTGTGTGACCCCATAGACGGCAGCCCATCAGGCTCCGCCGTCCCTGGGATTCTCCAGGCAAGAATACTGGAGTGGATTGCCATTCCCTTCTCCAGTGCATGAAAGGGAAAAGTGAAAGTGAAGTCGCTCAGTCATGTCGAAAATATATGCATTCATAACCAAAATTTGGTTCTTTAATATAGAAAGAGCTCTTACAAATGATAGGAGAAAGATCAACAACCCCAAAGCAGGACTTCCTTGATAGCCAAATGGTTAAGATTTTGCCTTGCAATGCTGGGGACATGGGTTCAGTCTCTAGTCAGAGAACGATCCTACATGTCTCGAGCTCACGTGCCACAAGGAAAGATCCTGCACAAGGCAACAAAGATCCCACGTGCCTATGACCCAAGGCAATCAAATAAATAATAAATATTAAAAAAAAAGAAAAGGAGAAGAGTCAGGTGACAATGAATATATAATTCACAGAGCAGGAAATACAAATAGTTCTTAAAAACAGAAAAAGTTGTCAAAAGAATTTATAACAAGAGACACACAAGTTAAAACCATACTGAGATACCATTTTTAACTATCCATTTGGTAAAACTCCTAAACTTTGGAAGTACTTTTTGTCAAGTTATTGGAGAAATATGTTTTTTGCACATTGCTGATGGAAGTATAAATCAGTAAATCTCTATGGAGGGCAATTTGGCAATATCTATCAAATTAGTGGGCCTCCCTGGTGGCTCAGTGGTAAAGAATCTGCCTGCAAATGCAGGGTACATGAGTTCAATCCCTGGGTTGGGAAGATCTCTGGAGAAGGAAATGGCAACCCACTCCCGTATTCTTGCCTGGGAAATCCCATGGACAGAGGAGCCTGGTGGGTTACAGTCCATATAGTCAGGCATGACTTAGAGACTAAACAAGAACAACCAAATTTACTTATGTGTGCACCCTTTGATTGGCAATCTCCCCTTAGGATTTTGGTGTATATTACCTTCTCATGGATCACAGTTAATGTCTTACTCTCTTGGGCATGCTAGGGCTTGAGTCTGGTTATAGTTCTAGAAGTAATGAGGGGAGAGAGAGTGTGTTACTAGTAGGCTCAGTAATACCTTTCAAGGAACTACCACAGAGGCATCCATGATGGGCTCTGCGGGCATGGGGCGACCAGCTTACTCAGATAAGGTAGGAAGAGTCGACTCTATTGATAAAGAAGATTTGACAGAATTTAGGGATTCAAGTTTCTAGCAAACTACACTCCAGATCTTCCTATAGTATCAGACAAAGATGACGCCTGATGTAAAGAGGCGACTCATTGGAAAAGACCCTGATACTGGGAACAATTGAGGGCAAGAAGGGAGAAGGGGGTGACATAGGATGAGCTGGTTGCATGGCATCACTGACTCAGTGGACATGAGTTTGAGCAAGCTCCAGGAGATAGTAAAGAACAGGGGAGCCTGGCGTGCTGGAGTCCATGGGGTCGCAAAGAGTTGGACATGACTTAGCAACAAAGAGCATATTAACCTTCGAACTCCCTGTTTTTTTTTGGTTTTTTTTTGATCTAGCTTCTTCCCCTTGCCCTACTTTATATCTCTTAATTTTCTATAGGTTTCTCCCAAAAGCAATTCCTTAAAAATCACTTGCACAGGGACCTTCATTGCAGGCTCTGATTCCGGAGAGCTTGATCTAAGTGGTTTGATCTTCAGGTTGTATCTCTCTGATCTACATTTGTATATCAAACTTATCATGTGCAGAACTGAACTCTGGTATCTCTCTCTTCGAGCTTTGGTTACTATTTTTCATGTTTCAGGATGTGGCCATTCGTCTAGTTGCTCTGGATAAAACTTTCTACATTTCAGTCATGCAGCAGTTCTATTGCTAAGCCATTTAACCTAGAGGTAAACCTTTTTTAGAGAAACTGCTTTTGGGTTGGGTTCATATGCGATAAGCAGCTCCTTCAGTGCAATCTGCTGAAAGTCAACCCTTGACACAAGGGTTTGAAAAAATTAGGGTTAGAGTTCCTAATTCAACTTCCCAAATGAACTTGTACCATTTACCACCACCTTCATTGCTACCACTCAGTGCAAGCCACTATTATCTCTTGCTTGCTTTATTGCAGTGGCCTTCTAATGGGTCTTGCAGCTTTTACTCTTGTTTGGCTTTGGTCTGTTTTCAACATAGCAGCTAACAAGATCCTTTAAAAATATGTCACATCTCTTTCATAATTCTCCACTTGTTTTTCAACCTGGAGCAAAAGCCTAAGTTTTCATGATGAACTAACATGCCCTTTATGATTTTATCCTCCACCTCATACCTCTAAAGTCATATCCTGCTATTCTGCCTTCCTCTCACACTGCTCTAGCCACTTTGTCTTCCTTTGATGTTTCTTGACTATGCCCGGCATATGATTCCCCATGGCCCCTGTATTTGATGATCCCTGGTTGGAATGCTCTTCCCCAGATACTGGCGTGGTTCACTCCCTCTCTTCTTTCTGGCATTGTCATTGTCATCCAAATTACAATCCTCCATTCCCTGCTCTGCTTTCTCTCTTTAGTGTCATCATTTGTATATTTGTTTTAATCATTTGTTTCCCTCAATCTAACATAAACTTCATAAGGACAGGGATTTGTATCTATTTTTCCCCCACTGGCAAATGGTAAACCATAAACATTTATCAAACACATGAATGCCTTATATTACCATAATTATCTAGATTTCTTTATTGTTGTAAAATTTCATTATTTCTATGCCAGTAGAAGTACCTATGGCTACTAGAAACTGGATCATCAACTGATATTCTCTTATAAAGTCAGACACTTCAGGGATTTTTGCTGGTTCACTAATAAAATATTTAGTCTTCGCATTTTTCTACAGTTGTTAGAGGTAATTGCTGCCATACTTCTTTTACATTTGAACAAGATTTTATTGACCATCTAGACATGTAGATCTAGGTACATATCTCCCTGCTAAGTGAAATGGAGATATGAAAGTAGGATTTAAACATTTAAATCTGTTGTGTTACATACTAAACCAGTTAGAGGAATATAGAATAGTTAAGAACTCAACTGACCATTGTCAAGTACTAGTAGTTCATATAGTAAAGAGAGAGAGAGAGAGAGTTTTCAGTAGAGAGAATTCTAAAATGGAAATTAATGAGACACAGTTGTCTAACATTATAATGTTTAGCCACAAATTTTATTTGTCTTGATTACATGATATTGGGGAGTTTCCATCTATATTTGATAATAGTCTTTGATTTTGACATTTTATACTATCACCAATGGCCTCCTTTCCTGAATTTTTATAGAATTAGAGCCTATATCACTGGCCACTCTTGTGTGATTCACTCAGGTGAAGAGTAATAATCTTGATATTAAAAAAAAGTCATGGGACTTCCCTGGTGGTCCAATGGTTAAGACTCCAAACTTCCAATGCAGGGGGCCTTATATGATCGCTAATCAGGGAACTAAGATCCCTGGCACAGCCAAAAAAATAGTCACAAGATCAAGGGCCTGCATGGGAGGAGAGTTGCGAAGGGAGATAAACAGTGAAATCAGATCAGAGTTGTGAAGCAGGAGTGAGCCAGGATGTGGCTTCTGGTGGCTGCTCATGGGGTTGGCCTCTGTCACAGGCTTGTAATGAATCTAAGTTCCAATGGTTTGGATGGTTGGCCTTGGTAACAGATAAAAGCTTTTGAAGCTGGGCTTTAGCAGCAGGCAGCTGAATGCATTTTGAGCTTTAGTAGGCTAAGCTGACTAACACATCTTTTAACTATAAATAATACTTGTTCTGGACTATAGTGATGAAAACTTAAGGCTTGGGGGGTTGGCCATTGGCAGTTTTTTTCTTTTCCAGACTTTTAGTTTCCTTTCAATGGACATGAGTTTGAGCAAACTCAGGGAGATAGTGAAGGACAGGGAAGCCTGATATGCTGCAGTTCATGGGGTTGCAGAGAGTCGGACATGGCTTGGCGACTGAACAACAACAACAAATTTTCCTTTCAATAAAATTAAACCATTTTAAAGAAGAACTTGATACACTATTTACAGAATAGTATTCATTCTCTGTTTTTCTCAAGATGATTTTTTTTTAATGAGAAAATACTCCTGTGTAATCAGATTATTCTATCACATTAGAACTAAAGTGCAATAAATTTTGAAAGCAACATGGAAACTCTGCCTTCAGGGAGAACTATAGTTTTCATAAGATAAGGGACTAGGACTACTTTTTTGAGGTTGGCAGGTTCCTATCCTGCTGACAGACTCATAGGGAACACTGAGATTTGGGTCAACACCAAAAGTAGGATCTATTCAATCCTGTAGGGATCAGATTCAAGGAGACTGTTGATCTTATTGCTGGACAGTTTCAAATGGAGAAGGAAAATTTAGACTTTTAGATTTGGATTCTATTAATTAAATTTAGATTCTAAATTCAAAGATTTACAACTGGAAAGCATTTGCATTCTGATTGCTTTGTACTGTAACAGAGAAATCCACCAAGAAGCTGGGGGAAAAGCTGCATTTCTCAAGTTAAAGCCAATGACTGTATTTATGGAAGTGAATAACAGTATACTTTCCTTCATCTGTGTTTGCAATTTTTTGTTACATGTATTATTGTAGTTGAGTTTTTACTAACTTGTTATTTTAGGGAAAAATCATCACCAACCTTTAGTGGCAAGACCAGACTTTCAGGGCTCTAACAACTAAGGCTGAAAACATTTTGTTTGTACAACATACGTGTTTCTTCTCAGCATTTCTAAGTTGGCTATAAGCATTACTACTTCTGTTATCATGGCACTTATGTAAAGTCTTGCTAACTCAATCTCCTCAAAGAACCAAATATTAAAGCACATAACAAAATATGCCAGTAATGCAACTTGTACAAGGATGACACAAAGATTATTTTAAAAAGAAAAAGCAATCAAGCTCATTCAACAAATATTTATTTCCTTAGTGCCCACTGTGTGGGAGGTGTGGGGGTTGGAGATGACAGTCTTTGTTCTTTAGAAGGACAACATACCTTTCTATTAGCCCAAAAGCAATGTCTAACATTCAGGCATGCATTTAAAAGACTTTTGCTGTGTCCAAAAAATATTCCTTGAGAAAATACTTTTTTACCATGGTGAGAATACACAAAACATAAAATTTACCCTTTCAGCCATTTAAAGGTTTGCAGTTCTGTGGCATTAAGTACATTCACATTGTTGTGCTGCCATTGTTACCACCCATTTTCAGAAATTTTTCCACCCTCTACAACTGAAACTCTGTGTCCATTAAACAATAACTTCCCATTTCCTTCTCCCTGCTAGTCCCTGGTAACCACTGTTCAACTTTCTGTCTCTCTGAATCTGACTACTTTAGGAACCTCCCGTAAGTGGGGTCATATAGTCTTTTTGTGACTGGATAATATCACTTGGCCAAATGTCATTAAGGTTTATCCATGTTGTAGCATGTGTCAGAATTTTCTTTTCTTTCATTCTTTTTTTAATTTATTTATTTGGCTGCATTTGGTCTTAGCTGTGGCACAGGGATCTAGTTCTCTGACCTACTTTGGGAATGGGGAGTCTTAGCAATTGGACCACCAGGTAAGTTCCAGAATTTTGTTCTTTATTATGGTGGAGCAATATTCCATTGTCTGTATGTATCACATTTTGTTTATCCATTTATTTGTTGATGGACACTTGGGTTGTTTCCACTTTTTGGCCATTGTTCGTAGAAGAATAATCCTTCTATGAACATAGGAATTATTGTAAGTCAGTCTTTGTTGTTCACTCACTAAGCCATGTCTGCCTCTTTTCAACCCTGTGAACTGCAGCACTCCTAGCTTCCCTGTCCTTCCCTAGCTCCTAGAGTTTGCTACAACTCATGTCCATTGAGTCAGTGATGCCATCCATCCATCCATCTCATCCTGTCTCTCCTGTCTCCTCTTGCCTTGATCTTTCCCAGCATCAGGGTCTTTTCCAGTGAGTCAGCTCTTTGCATCAGGTGGCCAAAGTATTGGAGCTTCAGTCCTTCCAATGAATATTCAGGGTTGATTTCCTTTAGGACTGACTGGTTTGAAGTCAGTCTTTAGATTAATATATAACTCTGCATAGTAGTGGTACCTTGAATACTACTACTAGTTCTATCTACCCTGCCTTGTCCTACACTATGCCAGATCAGTCAACTCTTTCTAGTTTTAAATCATAGGGTTTTGCAGGTCAAGGTTCATGTTGGAGACAAAGTAGTTATTTAGTCTCCTTTATTTAAATATATCACAAATTGTTTATTAACTTTAAAACTTTAGTATCTTTTTGATAATATATGATTATTGCAGGAAATTAGACTATTGTAAAAAAGTTTAAAAATCACTCAAACTTAGGCTTCCCAAGTGGCTCAGTGGTAAAGAATCTGCCTGCTAATGCAGGAGACACAGTTTTGATCCCTGATCTGGGAAGATCCCACATATTGTAGGATAGCTAAGCCCGCAACAGAAGAGTAGCCCTTACTCACTGCAACTAGAAAAAAGCCCGTGCAGCAACAAAGACTCAGCAGCCAAAAATAAATAAATAAACAAATAAACATTAAAAAAAAAAGTACTTTGGCTTCAAACCTGACACTTGAAAGAAAATCCTAAATTAAAAAAAAAAATCACTCAGTGTCCTTTCAGACACTTTTTTCTCACGTAGAGCTATATTTATATATATATGTCTCCACAGATATAAGTAACACTAATATCTCAGACATTTAAATAATTTTTGTAAAATTGGAGTAATAAATTTACATATTTTTGTGTATTATGAATACTTTCCTTTTATGCAATGACAGACATAGCCTTTAAATAAATATTGAAAGAGACTTTGAAATTTATAAGTGAAAAAGCATGCAAAATATAATGATTAATATAATGAATAATGAGAAAAGTAATCATTAATTTTTCATAAGGAATCACCATTTCTTTTCATAGATGGCAGTTTTCTAGGATATGCAAATGTTTTGTGAAAAGTATGGCATAGAATATGAAAAAACCATAAAGCTTAGGAGTAAAAATATTTTATTCAAAAACTTAGCTGAATGAGCAAGTTTTTATTATAAATCTTTTACAGTGAGTTTAAATGGAACTAGGACACAATAAACTTGGTGATGTTGTTTTATAATTATTCCGTCACAGTGGTACTCACCTTCTAGCACCCAGCAGGACAGTCTGAAAAGGCAGATTCTGTATATTTCATTGCAGAAAATATTTTTATATCTTCACTTGTTGTTTTGCAATCTAAATTGTGATGACTGTCATTTTAAATGTTCCATTTCCTCCTTCAAAAAGGGAATCATGGGCCAGTCCTACCTAGAATCTCAGTCCGTGTTTTTTGGTGTTATAGTTTATATCCCAAGTCATGTGTCTTGACTTAATATTTACTGTTTTTAGCCACTATAGACCAATGTTATATTCTCTAAGACTGTCCTAGAGACCATATTTATTGTCTTTGCCACTTTGAGGATATTTATTATGACTACTCTATTTTGTATCAAAAATTATCATTGGTTCTCTCTTTCTTATAATTGCAAGTTATGTGTTTATTTATGCTTGTTTTTATTCATCCTGTTGTAGGCACCTATATTTAAATGGTAACATAATAGCTAAAAAACATCATATTGTTCTACCCTTCTTAGTTAACATTCAACTATTTTTTGATTGGCTACAGTCTTTTCAGCTTTACTGAGGTATAACTGAAAAATAAAATTATACTATATATATAGTGTACAACATGATGATTTAATGCTGGGCTTCAATATCATGTGAACCAAGAACTTCCAGATGTCCAAGTGGGTTTAGAAAAGAAAGAAGAACTAGAGATCAAATTGCCAACATTCGCTGGATTATAGAGAAAGCAAGGGAATTTCAGAAAAACATCTATCTCTGTTTCATCGACTACGCTAAAGTCTTTCACTATGTGGATCATGACAAACTGTGGAAAGCTCTTAAGAGCGATGGGAATACCAGACCATCTTACCTGTCTCCTGAGAAACCTGTATGCCGGTCAGGAAGCAACAGTTAGTATCCTGTATGGAACAACTGACTGGTTCAAGATGGAGAAAGGAGTACGACAGGGCTGTCTGCTGTCTTCCTGTTTGTTTAACCTATATGCTGAGCTCATCATGAGAAATGCTGGGCTGGATGAGTTACAAGCTGGAATCAAGATAGGCGGGAGAAATATCAACAACCTCAGAAATGCGGATGATACCACTCTAATGGCAGAAAGTGAAGAGGACCTAAAAAGACTCTTGATGAGGGTGAGGGGGGAGAGTGAAGCAGCAGGCTTAAGACTAAATACTAAAAAAACTAAGATCATGGCATCCACCTCCATTACTGCATGGCATATAGAAGGGGAAAAGTGGAAGTAGTGACAGATTTCCTCTTCTTGGGCTCCAAAATCACTGCGGATGGTGACTGCAGCCATGAAATCAGAAGATGATTGCTTCTTGGCAGGAAAACAATGATAAACCTAGACAGTGTGTTGAAAAACAGAGACACTACTCTGCTGACCAAGGTCTGTATAGTCAGGCTATGGTCTTCCCAGTGGTCACATATGGCTGTGAGAGCTAACCGTAAAGAAGGCAGAATGCCAAAGAATTGATGCGTTCAAACTGTGGTACTGGAGAAGACTCCTGAAAGTTCCTTGGATAGCAAGGAGATCAAACCAGTCAATCTTAAGGGAGAGCAACCCTGAATATTCACTGGAATGACTGATTCTGAAGCTGAAGCTCTGATATTTTGGTCATCTGATGCAAACAGATGACTCACTGGAAAAGCCCCTGATGCTGGGAAAGATTGAGGGCAGAAAGAGAAGTGGGCGTCAGAGGATGAGATGGCTGGACGGCATCACCAATACAGTGAACATGAATTTGGGCAAATTCTGGGAGATGATGAGGGATAGGGAGACCTGGAGTGCTGCAGTCCATGGGATCACAAAGAGTCAGACACGACTAGGTGACTGAACAACAACAGCAACATTGTGAAAGCATTTCCATAATCAAGTAATTAACATATCTCTCACTTCATATATTTACCTTTTTTCTTGAGAATACTTAAGTTCTACTGTCAACAAATTTCAATTATACAATACAGCATTACTGACTATAGTCACCATGTGACTATATTATACTTTCAGATCTTATTAATCTTATAATGAAAAATTCGTACTCTTAGCTTTTAACCCACTCCCAACCCTTGGAAACTACCATTCTACTCTCTGTTTCTGCAAATTCAACTTTTTTTTTAAGACTCCACATTGTGAGTTCACACAGTATTTGTCTTTCTCTGGCTTATTTCAGCTAGGAAAACGCCCTTCAGTTTTATCCATGTTGTTGCAAATAGCAGGATTTATTTTTTTTATAAAAGCTGGAATAATACTCCATTGTATATTTATGTATATATATGTATCTTTATATCTATATCATATTTTCTTAATTCATTCATCCATCAACAGACACTCAGGTTATTTCCATACCTTGGCTATTGTGAATAGCTGGAACGAACATAAGAGTACAGTTATCTTTTCAGGTCAATGATTTAATTTACTTCGGATATATATTCCAGAAATAGGATTGATAGATCATAAGGTAGTGCTATTTTTATATTCTTGAGGAATCTACATACTGTTTTTCATAGTGGCTATATCAGTCCTCCATATCCTTGGCAGCATTTGTCATCTCTTAACTTTTTGAGGTGGCTCAGATGGTAAAGAATCTGCCTGCAGTGCAAGAGAATTGCCTGGAGAATCCCATGGACAGAGGAGCCTGGCAGGCTACAGTCCATGGGGTCTCAGAGTCAGACACAACTGAGCCACTAACACTCTCAGTCATTCTGATAGGTGTGAAGTGATATCTTGCTTTGGACTTGATTTGCACTTCCCCCTGATGCCTAGTGATATTGCGTGCTTTTTCATGTAAGTTTTCTTTGGAAAATATGTCTATTTAGGGGTTTTACCCATTTTTAAGTTGGAGTGTTTGTTTTTATATTGCTGAGGTGTGTGAGTTCCTTGCGTATGTTAGATAAACCCCTTATGGATTATATGGTTTACAAATATTCTTTCCCATTGCATAGGCTGTCTTTTGATTTTGTTGACTGTTTCTTTACTGTGCAGAAGCTTTTGAGTTTGATGTAGTTCTACTTGTTCATTTTTGCTTTTGTTGCTTTTGCTGTCAAATCCAAAGAATTCTTGCTGTAACCAGTGTCAAACAGCTTACTCCCAAAGCTTTCTTCTAGGAGTTTCATGGTTTCAGGTCTTACATTCAAGTTTTAATCTATTTTGGGTTGACTTTTGTGTATGGTTTAAGATGGGAGTCCAATTTAATTCTTTTGCGTACAGCTATCCAGTTTTTTATAGCACAATTTATTGAGAAGGCTCCCTCTGCCCTGAGCCCAGAGATAGCAATGGGAAGTTCTTGTGTGACCATTTAACAACTGTTTTGTTTGCTGCAGTCCTGTGGGACTTGTGAACCCAAGTCACATTAGCCCTTAGAATGAGGTGATTTGAGGGGGTCCTGTGCTTCGGGGGGCAGCCTGAAAAGTTGGAGCATTAGATGTGTGTTCCAAACTCTGTTCCTTTGGAGGAAGCTGGTAGTTGCGGGCTCCCTCATTGTTATAAGGCACTATGCCAGGGATGGGGTTTCTGGTGAGAAGAGTGTCTTAGCCTTTTGAACCCGTTTCCACGTAGGTATCTTCTTAGTCACCCAAAGTGTAGGAGTCATTCAACTAGTTTCTGGGCTTCTTTCAAAGGAATTGCCCCATGTACAGTTGTATATTTGTTGTATCCATGGGGGAAGGAAAGTCAGAGCCTCTTCTGTCATCATCTTGGTGATGTCACCTTAGTTCACTCTCTTTCGCTCTCATGGCCACATGTGCAGTGGTGCCGAGCAGATGAGAGCAGAGTGTGAGAGGACAGAGAATAGAACTCGGAATGAGAAAATCTCACGCAAAAATCTTCCTCTAGTGACCTTGAAGTAGTCACTTAAATTCTTTTTAAAAATTTACTTACTTAAAAAAATATAATTTTGGCAAGATATGCATAACATAAAATTGGTCATTTTAACCATTTTTAAGTGTCACGTTAGTAGGATCAAATATATTCACATGTTATGCAGCTTCATTGAACCTTCCCTGGTGGCTCAGAGGGTAAAAAGTCTGCCTACAGTGTGGAAGACCCGGGTTCGATCCCTGGGTCAGGAAGATCTCCTAGAGAAGGAAATGGCAACCCACTCCAGTTATCCGTGCCTGGAAAATCCTGTGGATGGCGGAGCCTGGCGGGCTACAGTCTGTGGGGCCACAAAGAGTCAGACACGACCGCGCGACTTCACCTGATCCGTGGTCTTGATCTTGTCATGCAGCTCATCTCCAGCGCTCTTTCAGTCTGCAAAATTGAGACTCTGTAACCATTCAACAAAACGTCCTCATTTCACCCGCTTCCATCCTTCAGCCCCTGGCAACCACCAGCTACTTTCTATCTTTATGAATTGAATCACTTTAGGTACTTAATATGTTAGTTACACATTACTTGTTTTCTTGTGATGGGCTTATTTCACTTAGCTTATTCTCAGTGTTCTCTCATTGTATGTCACAGTTTTCTTCCTTTTAAAGGCTGAATAATATTTCATTGTTATGTAAATGCCACAATTTTTTAATCCATTAATCTGTCCATTGATACTTGGGTATTTCTGCTTTTGAGTTTTTATGAATGATGCTGCTATGAGCAGGGGAGTACAAAAATCTTTTGAGATCCTGCTTTCACTTCTTTTGAGTGTATGCTCAGAAGTGGAACTGTTGGATCATGTGGTAATTCTATTTTTAATTTTTTAAGGAACTGTCATAGTGGCTGCACCATTTTATACTCTCCCCAGCAGAGCATACAGGTTCTAATTTCTCCCCATTCTCATCAAACTTGTTATTTTCTATTTTCTACCTTTTTTTTTTTTTTTTTTTGCTAGTAGCCATTTCAATGAGCGTTAGGTGGCACTTCTTTGTGGTATTGATTTGCATTTTCCTAATGATTAGTGATGTTGAGCATCTTTTCATGTGCTTGTTAGCCACATACCGTTGTTAGTATATTATCTTTGGGAAAATAACTATTCAGTCCTGATCCATTTTTTTTCTTCCAGTTTTATTTAAATATAATTGAATATAGCACTGTATACATTTAAGGTATATCACATAATTATTTGACTTATATATGTCATGAAATGATGACTATAATAAGTTTAGTAAACATCCATTATCTCATATAGATATAAAATTAAATGGAAAAAATAGTTTTTCCTTGTGATGAGAATTCTAAGAAGTTACTCTCTTAATGACTTTCATATATAATGTAGCAGTGTTCTTTATATTTATCATGTTGTATATTACATTGGCTCAGTGGTAAAAAATCCACCTGCCGACGCAGGAGATGTGGATTTTATCCCTGGGTCAGGAAGATCCCCCAGAAAAGGAAATGGCAGCCCACTTCAGTTTTCTTGCCTGGGAAATCCCATGGACGGAGGAGCCTGGGAGGTTATAGTCCACAGGGTCGCAAAAGAGTCGGACAAGACTTGGTGACTAAACAACAACAACAATGTGGAACCTGGTTGTCCCACTAGGTTTAAAACTCACTAAGTTTTAAAAAATTAATTTCTATAAAGTGCTTAGAATAGTACATAAGATGCAAGCAGCACTGAGTAAATACTAGTTATTATTTTATCATTTATTATACTAAATCATCATTATATGTCTACTTGTCTTTCCCTCTCAAGACTGCCTCAATCTTTGTACCTCCAGGCTTGGCCTAGCACCTGACAGACAGTACATGCTACACGGTAAATGGATTTTGTTGAATGGACGAGTGATAAACAGGACTTCTCTGTTGAGGCTGTAGGTAAAGCACAGGACAGATGCTAGTTTCAACACTGACATTCTTTATGAACTGTGGGTCCCAACCAGAAGGCCTCTCAAGCTTAGACCATACTAACAGTGTCTGCCTTAGGGCATCTTCCCAGAGAGCACAGCACACAACCCCTGGATGCAGATCACCTGGGACAACTAGAATCTCTTTTGCATATTTTTCATTCCCACATGGCCCTCCTCACTTGTTTGTTTGCCCTCCACTTGTCCCTGAGCGTGAACTCAGGGAATGGAATCCCTTCCTGATATTTGCTTCAGCCAAACCTCTTCTGCTGGATCCTTTGGCTTTCAGCCTCTAAAAGTTGAAGGGTTCAAGGCTTACTCTCAGCACCTTAACTATTTCTGTCTACATTCTTTACCTACATGATCTCATCTGGTTTAATGGCTTTAAATACCACCTAAGTGGTGATGACTCCCAAACTTGTTATTCCAGCCGTAAATCTTTACTGAGATCCAGACTTATATTTCAATTGTCTTCTTCACGTCTCATCTCAGATCTCTAATAGGCATCTCAAACTTAACATAAACGAAACAGCTTCTTCCACTTCTTCTCTCAGTCTTCCTCATCGTGGTTGTTGTTGTTGTTTAGTTGCTAAGTAGTGTCTGACTCTTTTGTAACTCCATGGACTGTAGCCTGCCAGCCTCCTCTGTCCATGGAATTTCCCAAGAATGCTAGAGTGGGTTGCATTTCCTTCTCTAGGTAAATGGCTACATAAAATTCTCCTGGTTGCTGAAATAAAAAGTTTAGGATTTATCCCTGATTTTTTTTCATCCCCATATCAAGCAAATCCTATCAGATCTGCCTTGCAAATATGCCAGCATCTTATGCCCGATCACCACCTCCAAAGCTTCCACTTGAGGACAAGCCCTCTACTTATACTCAGTTTAAGGCAGTACCCTCTTACTGCTCTCTTCCACTCTAGCCTCTTTCAACCCCATTCTTTACATAATAGTCCAGAAGATGTTTGAAAACATAAGTTATCCTGCCTCTCTGTTTAAAACCCTCTAATGGTTTCAGTTACATTAGGATGACATCCAAAATTCTTACCATTGCCCACATGACTTTCTTGATCTTTTCCTTTAAATAACAGCATGTTAAAGGCTGAAATTTCTACCAGGTGCAAAATTTAATGAAAGATTTCACACTGAGTTGCCAGTTCACAGTATGCAGGTGTTCAATGGAAACGGACATAAACCTTTCATAAGTCCTGAAACTCTTTGATAAAATAAGTTGAGACAGTAGAAGAGAGAAGGTTTTGTGAGAAATGTTTAGAACTCCGTATTCCACGAAGGAGGACTAGCAATGTCTCCTCCTTCCCTCACACCTGGTTGTGGTTGAGAGCTTCCATGGGGCCATGCACAAAACTTACTGGGTTATTTCTTCTGTTGGGAAATGGACTAGGGTCTTGCTTCTGCCTGTAGGACTAAGAGAATGAGAAAAAAGCTGGGTGATTTTGGGGACAGAGTCAGGAGCCTATGGCTACATTAGGACTTGGGGGCAGGGTTAATGGCCAGCTGTGGGCCTCAAGAGAGAGAGCTTGTGTGTGAGGGTGTCCTAAGATCTGACTAACAGGGCTGTCCAGTGGAGTGTGGAAGCTCCAGCTGCAACTCTTGGTGGTGAACACCCAGGAACTGAGGACGGAATCCTGAGGGATCACTCAAAATAGAGATTTTTTGCCCCAGCACACAGAACTACAGAGAGAGGGCTCAGTAGGGAACCTCCAGAGTTCTGAAAATTCCCATGAGAGAGAGAGTCAGCATTAAACTTCCACCAGGCCTGGGAAACACAAAGCCAGATTACTTTGGTTCTAGTCCAAAAAAGACCCTTCCTGCTCCTTTACCAGTCTCCATCTGTATCTGCCAATCTCAGAGGGGTCGAAGCTGTAGTTATCTAGTTTTCATCTACTGCATTGAAATGTCCAATTTCTGGCTTGAGGCTGTTTTGTGACTTCAAGCGATCTTGGGATGACCTGTTTGACAAGAGTGAAAAGTAAATTCATATGACATGCTGGAGTTCTATCTTTCTGGCTGGAGAAGTTTCCCTTGCTGAATAAAGTTGGAAGAAATAGTAGAAGAGAATGAATAAAACTATGGTGTGATAGCATTATGAGTACAGCCAGCTCCACATGGCAGAGGCTCTGCTTGTTTGATCCCTCACATTATCCCCTGAGAAACCCTTCCCCAGCCTATAGGTTTAAAGGAGCAACATTTTTTTCTCCAACTGTTCTTCAGCAGTTTTACCCCTCTTTTTTCTTCCAAGCACTGACTACAGTGTGAAAGTATCTTGTTCAGGTCTTTGCTTATTGTCAGTTGTCTTCCCTTGGTTCCATAAAAGCAGGAATCCTTTCTCTTTGGCTCACTGCTATATCCCCACTGACTACAATAGGTGCCCTGTGTATATAAGTGCTCACGAAGTATTTTTTGAGTGAATGAATGAATGAGTAAAAACTATAGGTCTAAGAGTGAGAAAAATGCATATTCATCCAACTTCAATGGGGTTTTTCTTTTTATTATGGATTTTTATTTTCACACAATTATTCATTCATCTTGTGGTGGTAACAACTGTCACATTATTTGTATGACTAACTTTTTTAGTTGATACTTTCATGAAAAAGTCATATTACAAAAGGAAACACAAACATTAAGGAAGTTTTAAATAAAACATGGAGGAAGGACAAATTTGAAGTATTAAACCAAAAACATTTGACTCTAGATCAATTCTAATGTATTTTTACTCAATAGTGTATTTTTACTTTTCAACATGGTCTCTCAAGCATCTCTCTTTACTGTTCGTATTGGAGGGCAGGACACACATATGCCCAGTAAGCTAAGGAATCTCAGTGTGGGGGACGCACTCTAAATTGGCCCCAGGACTCACACCCCTGGAAAGTGCACCTTTGTGGAACTCCCTTCCTATGCGTGTCCATGGTGACTACAACTTCCTTCTATCTAGTAGAATATGGTAAAGGTGACAGGATGTCATTCCCCGATTATGTTTTGGTCCTTAACCCACATCTTTCTAGCCAGCTCTTCTCTTAGGTCCTCTCTTTGCTGGCTTGAGCTGCTGTGTTGAAACAGTTCACTTGGTAAAGACTGAGGGTGCCCACCAGGATCTGAGGGCAGCTTTCAACTGACACCCAGCAAGAAGCAGATACCCTCAATTCCACAACAACAAAGGAAGAAATTCTCTTATTGGAAACATAAACTCCACTTAAACCATTATCAGTCATTAACACTTTAGGGTCCATGAAGGATTTAATAAAAGGTTTGATAGAAAGGTGGATCAAAGAATCTGACCTTGAAAGGGATGACTGCTCATAGGTGACAACAGATCTGTAACAGGAAAACTCAACTGGAAATACATTCCTCCAGCATCACCACTTGCCTAGGTCTTGGCTGTATGAGTTGTTGCCCGTATACTTAATGTCTTTGCAGTGATCCGATGAGGAGAGGTGTGTTTATGGGGCCCAAAGGTGGAATAATAGGGATGGGGTTGTCAATAGAATCAAGAAACAGTGTATCGTAGGAATTGAAAAGAATTTTATTCAAGCCAAACTGAGGACTATAGCCTAGGAGATACAGATTCAAAAAGCACTTGAATTGTGTTCCTCTGGACTAAAATATGGGAGAAGCTTGCATATAGGCAAAATCCACTAGGTTACATAAATTGTTTGTCAAGAATTAAGACTGGAACTGGCAAGTAATAGCGCTTGTTAAGCAAAAATAGTTTGGGCTCTGAAATGGTTGCAAGGGGAAACCTTGAGACGGTTAAGATTACAGTTGGCAGTTGTTAGCAGATACTGTTTTGAAAACCACTGTTGGTGTCCTTTGAATTTGATATAGTTCATAAAATTCAAGTTCTCGGCAAAGCAAGAATGTGTTTGAAACCCCATCCACAGTGGCCACCCAGCTCCATTTTGGATGCCTGAACCATAGTTTTTATCTTATCAGAACAAAGAACAAACATCAAATATGACAGGGGTACATTCCTTCAAACTTTCAGAAGAGGAGGATTAGCACGTACACAGTGAGTCAGCATGTCCTTGGTTCCTGGGAAGGGACCCTCATTTTTGAACAAGTAACTAACATTGGCATCCTAGGAAGAGGGCAGGGCATTTATTCCTATCTTCAAAGTGGACGTTCTAAATGATCTGCTAAATGTACTCTTTCTTTTTTTTTTTTAATGCTTAAAGTAGGTATACCATGCGTGTCTGACAAGCCCTACAACAGGCTGTTCTAGTTGGTATAAATTTCAAGCCAAATCATGGATAAGCCAGAATGACTTCCCCATACCTCAGTACATGAAAATTTCCTCCTTCAGACCTCAGTCACAGACACCCTGAAGAACCCTCTACATTGACACTAACCATGGCCACGTGCAGGCAAAACCAGAGAAGGCAAATGGGGGGCAGTCAGTGGGCCTAATGGTAACTGAGCTCTGGGGGAAATTTGCATCCTCACTGAGCCGAGATCACTTTCCTCTGCAGCTTGAGCATCCTCCTTCTAAGGGAGCTCTGGCTCAGATGCAGAGCCTGAGCTTTCTTTTTGCGTCCCCAGAAAAGAGGGACTCTTCTCACATTCCCTGAAACAGGGACTGTGGATGGAGGAGGCAGGAGGCCAGGGACCAAGGCCCAGGGTGGTGACCGGCAGACGGGCCAAGATGCATCCCGCATTCACAGTCCTCTTCACGCTGCTGTTTGTCCTGCTGTGTATCCTGGGCCTCCTGGCCAATGGCTTCATTGTGCTGGTGCTGAGCAGAGAATGGGTGCGACGTGGGAGGCTGCTCCCCTCTGACCTGATCCTCTTTAGCTTGAGACTCGCCCGCTTCTGCCTGCAGTGGGTTGGAATGGGGAATAACTTCTACTATTTCCTGCATCTGGTCGAGTACTGCAGCGGTCCCGCCCGGCCGTTCTTCGGTCTGCCCTGGGACTTCCTCAACTCCATCACCTCCTGGTTTGGCTCCTGGCTCAGCGTCCTCTTCTGCATGAAGATTGCTAACTTCACCCGCCCTGCCTTCCTCTGGCTGAAGTGGAGGTTCCCTGGGTCGGTGCCCTGGCTTCTGCTGGGCTCTCTCCTCACCTCCCTCATTGTCACCGTACTGTTTTTTGGGGGCAACCTCGCTCTGTATAAAGGGTCCTTCATTAGAAAACCTTTCGGGAACATGAGCTACCATCAGTGGAGCAGGATTCTGGAAATGTACTATTTCCTTCCCCTGAAACTGATCACTCTTTCCATTCCTGGCTCTGTTTTTCTGGTCTCAATGGCTCTGTTGATTGACTCCCTGAGGAGACACACGTGGAGGATGCAGCACAGTGCTCACAGCCTGCAGGATCCCAGCGGCCAGGCTCACACCAGAGCTCTGAAGTCACTAGTCTCCTTCCTTGTTCTTTATACTCTGTCTTTCATGTCCCTGATCATCGATGCTGCAGGGTTCTGCTCCTCAGAGAGTGACTGGTACTGGCCATGGCAGATTTTAACCTACTCGTGCACCTCCATCCATCCGTTTATCCTCATCCTCGGCAACCTCAGGCTTCAGGGGGTGTTCAGGCAGCTGATTTTGTTGGCCAGGGGCTTTTGGGTGGCCGAGGTGGTGTGATCCCCTTAACCAATCCATCAGAAGAGGCTCAAGTGAGGATGACAGAGCCACAGACCATTTACATGAAAATATCCTCAATATCTGTTGGATCATATTGTGGGCTTTCTCCTTTGGGAAGGAGAGGAGGGGAGTAAAATCTGGGAACTCGTTGAGCATAATTTCTTCCTGGAACACTATTAAAATGTGGCCCCAGAGGTCCCAGAGACCCAGCATCATCCAGAAGGTCAGAATATAAAAATTCTGTGTTAACTCTCTCTCTTTGTATCCCCTCTGTTACGTGGAAGCCTTTGGTTAAGAAGTCTTAACTGCACTATCTTTAAAAAAAGTAATTTTATTTATTTCTTTATCTTTGGCTGCGTTGGATCTTTGTTGCTGCACGGGTTTTCTCTAGTTGTAGTAGTTGGGCTTCTCATGTGGGATCCTCCTGGACCAGGAATCAGACCCGTGTCTCCTGCATTGGCAGGTGGATTCTTTACCAGTGAGCCACCAGGGAAGCCCCTTAACTGCACTATCTTATCTCAGTTGTCTGCTGGGAAATTAAGAAAAATCGTGTCTGTTACTGAACTAGTGTGTGGCTGGGGAAGCAGTGACCTCCCTGAGGATAATGTAGTGATCACTATGTGAGCCCCAGAGGACAGTAATTGTGGTGGATAGTGGCCTGGGCTGTGTGATCGAATAGTCCTTCTTTCAATGGAGATTCTTTTTCTCTTACCAAACTTGGATACTTCGATTTTAATTTTATTAAAACTACTAGGTTTCTTCACAACACATTTTCTCCTTAATATTTCTGTTGTTCTGGTTTTGATTTTCTCTCAAGTGGCAGCCAGACTTTTCCCATGTTTATTCTTCCTTTGGAATCACATGTTGTGATTCTTCTTCTTTTTCAGATTGTCTCAAACTTTTTCCTAAAGCAAATGTCTCAAAGTTACACGTGAATTAAATAAATGAATTTTTGTTCTGGAAAAAAAATAAAGAATTTCACTTAGTTTGTGTTCAAAACTGTTTAACAACTTCTTTTTTTTTTTTTTAAAGAATCACCCCATTAAATCTTATGTTTAACTATTTGTTTAAAACGGTTTGTTTCAATTACTATGCAGAAGTTTTTAGAAATAATTTTGGAAAAAATTTTAATTAGAGTTATGTGCCTCTAAGGCAGAATATAAAAAGTTTTTGCTAAAAGTATCAATGTGCATATTTCAGAGACTAACTGCAATTAGATTCCTGATAGAAATTTTAATCTCTGCTGAGAGTAAAAATAATTTCCTTACTGATCAGGGTATATGCTGTTGAGTGGGTGTACACTCATGAACTAAAATCTCTGGGCAAATTATTCCACACTTTAGCTTTAACTACTTTTTAATAGGTAATATGTTTACATTGTTAAAAATTCAAAAATTACTGAAGAGTATGTATAAAAAATCTCTCTCCTACTTTCCCCTTCTGAGGTATTCTTAACGGTTTCAAGTCTGTCCTTCTAAAGATATTTTATTCTACAACAGAAAGCTATGAATACGTAACAAACCTTTCAGCTAAGTTACTTACAAACTACTGTATTCCAGGCGCTATGCTTAGTTGCTCAGTTATGTCTGACTCTTTGCAACTAACTAGCCAACTGAGTTATTACCTATCACCTGTGGCCTTTATACAAACGGTTGTACATGATTCATGCTTCTCTGTACCTTACTGCTTCTGCTTAGCAATACATGAATCTTGGAGATCTACACATATGCACACACATGCATTTCCTCACTTTTTCAGATGTACCACAGTCTTTAAAATTGTCACCTGTTCGTGGTCAGTTACAGTTAATGCCTGTCTTTTGCTATTATAATAATGATAGCAATGGTGCAGTGTTGACTGTCTCTTGTACCTATGTAATCTTGTACCTGTACAAATTAACTGTAAGATAAAGTCCATGAAATGGAGTTACTGGGTCAAATGGCATGTGCATTTTTAATTTTGATGTGTTGTCCTCTATAGGTTTGGATCAATTTGCTTCCTCACTAGCAATTTATGAGAGTGCTTATTTTTACACTTTTCATTTTTTGGCCAGTCAGTGAAAGGTGGCATACTAATGTAGTTGTAATTTGCGAGACTTTTTATGAGTAGGGTTTATCATTGTTTTATATGTGTAGAGCCATTTGTTTTTATTCTCTGTGGAAAGCCTATATCTTTGCTTAATTTTGAATTTGGATTTTGACTTTTTTCTTCTTTTTTTCTTTTTGGCTGGACTGGATTTCGTTGCTGTGTGTGGTCTTCTCATTGGAATGGCTTCTCTTGTTGCTTAGCACAGGTTCTAGGGTATGCAGGCTTCAGTAGTTGTGTGGGTTTAGTTGCCCCATGGCGTGTGGAATCTTCCCAGACCACAGATTGAACTCATGTCCCCTGCACTATAGGTGGACTGCTAACCACTGGACCACCAGGGAGGTCCTAGCTTTTTTCTTATTGGTTTGTAAGAACTCTTTATATCTTAGCAAAATTAACTCTATATTTGATGTGAATGGCAAAACACTCCCCCACCCTCAATATTTTTATCTTAATTGATTCTAATATTAATTTTTAAAAGCATCTTTATTTTGAATAATTATAGACTCACAGAAAGTTACAAAAATTGTAGAGTCTTCTCCAATGATGACACCTTTTTTTTTATCTTATGCAGCTATAGTACAATATCAAAACTGTTAACAGTTTCCACTAATTTTTTTAACATGCATTCATGTATATATGTGATTAAATGCAATTTTTCCCCATGCATAGATTTGTGTAACCACAATCAAGACACAAGCCATTCCATCATCACAAAAGAACTCCCTCATGCTATGACTATGCATCTGTACCTACCCCTCTCCTTACCCTTCATGGTTTCTGTTTTGTTTTGTTTCTGTTTATGCTTCTTACTTTTGCTGGGAAGGATTGGGGGCAGGAGGAGAAGGGGACGACAGAGGATGAGATGGCTGGATGCCATCACCGACTGGATGGACATGGGTTTGGGTAGACTCTGGGAGTTGTTGATGGACAGAGAGGCCTGGCGTGCTGCGAATCATGGGGTCACAAAGAGTCGGACACGACTGAGTGACTGAACTGAACTGAACTGATGCTTCTTACTTTTATAATACCGGGTTTTGCCACACAGAATTTTTTTTTTTTTGCTGAATTTATTCAAATCAATTTTAATAAATGTTGAGATTTTGTCTCAGGAGACATTCCTCACTTTGATATCATAAAAAACTGCCATTTGGTTTCTTCTAGCACTTTAATGCTTTTATTTTTACATTTAAATATTTGATCTCTATGGAAGTTATTCTTATATAAATTATCATGTATAGGTGAAATTTGCTTTTTTCCAAATTATTAGCTTTTTGCCCTAACACTATTTATTGGTCTTTTTCTCCACTAATTTAAAATGTTACGTTATATCATTACTAAATTCCAGTATATGTTGGTTTATTTCCAGACTTTCTATTATGTTTCACTGCCTTGGTGTAATCATGTGTCATTATCATGGCATTTCGACTATTTTAGATTTATGATGTTTGAGTAACTAGTAAACTAATCTTTCTTCACTAATCTTCTTTTTCAGAAATTTCTTGGCTATTATTTTTAAAGTAGTAGTGTCTGATCTCAAACAAAACTTTCTTTTTTATTATTTAAAGTTGACCTTGTTAAACATATACTTTAACACAAAGAGACATACACATCCATGTTATTGAGTCTTCTGTTCAAGAATATGGTATGCCTTTCCATTTGTTCAAAATTTCTTTTATTACTTTCAGTAATGTTCTAAGTTTTTAAAATATAGATCTGCATTTTTTTTTGTGATAAGAATTCCTAGGTATAGTTAACCATTTATGCCTTAGTTTCCTGTACATTAAATTAGGTGGTACTATGTTCATTGGAAGGACTGATGCTGAAGCTGAAGCTCTAATACTTTGGCTACCTGATGTGAAGAGCTGACTCATTGGAAAAGACCCTGATGCTGGAAAAGATAGAAGGCAGGAGGAGAAGGGAACAAGAGAGGATGAGGTGGTTGGATGGCATCACCTACTCAATGGACATGAAGTTAAGCAAACTCTGGGAGATAGTAAAGGACAGGGGAGCCCGGCATGCTGCAGTACATGGGATCGCGAAGAATTGGACGTGTCTTAGTGACTGAACAATAACAACTAATTTTAGAATAATTGCAAAGATTTAATGCGTAATATATGTTTATGACATTAACAGTACTCATAATTTGTTAATAGTATTATAATAATGCATATTTAATGTTATTTTTAAAAATTATTTTCTGTATCTTCATCAGCATGGAAAGAGTAGAGGAAATGGGGTGTGGCAAGGAATTTTCTAGCCACCAGGAAAGACCAGTCTTTCTTTCTCTTTCTCTGACTCTTGTTTTTTTTTTTTTTCCAATTTTTTGAATTGCCAAACAGTGCAAATATGCTAAGTGTGACTGAGATAAAGAAAAAAACCACTTGTGGTGGATAAGAAATCACTGAGAAGGAAGTCTGATGCTGAAGAAGGCCACTGGAAGTTCACTAGAGGGTGTGACTAAGAGAAGAGTTTACTTAAGTAGCATTCTGACATCAGCTGAGGAAGTAAGAAAAGAACTAGAAGTTATTTTTTTCTATTTTTTTCCTTTGAAGAAATAAAGGAGAAAGGATGAAATTATAATGAATAGTGAGTGTTACTATACAATAGCTATTATCCTTAAACTTTATTCTATATTTTATTTTGTAAGATTGCTATGCTATGCTGTTATGTTAAAAATTGAAAAGACTAAAAAAAAGTGTTAGAAATCACGTTAGATCAATGGGAAATCAGATTGACTGGTGGACCCTTGATCATATCCTCTTTTTGAGCAATGTTTTTTTTTAAATGATAAGTTGGATTCTGTGGGCGTCTCAGGTGGCACTAGTGGTTAAGAACCCATCTACCAGTGCAGGAGACATAAGAGACGTGAGTCCAATCCCTGGGTTGGGAAGATCCCCTGGAGAAGGAAATGGAAATGCACTCCAGTATTCTTGCCTGGAGAATCCCACGGACAGAGGTGCCTGGTGGACTATGGTGCATGGGGTCACAAAGAGTTGGACACAACTCAAGTGGCTTAGCATGCACACAAGTCCAATTCTATAATGTCAGGGAAGCTTGTCTAAAACCCCCATCATATCAATCAGTGGCAAATATCACAGCTTACTACTAGAGCTTTTATAAAACATATTTTCTAAAATTTAAAAGCATGTTTAAAACCAGTACCTAAATTGGGATGTGTTAACCTTTTGTGGTGGCCACAGATTCTTTGAGAATATATCAGTTAACAAATATTTTTTGAGTGCTTACATGTAGACAACGCCCTGAGCTGGAGATAAAGTAGTGAGTATCACAGATTAAGCTTCTACCCCATGGGACTTTCAGTCCTGTGGGGAGTTGGGAATAGTGTCTAGTCATTCATGTGAGCATGTCATTACAAATTGGGACAAGTGTGAGGATGAGAACCCATGGTGTCCTGTGAGTGTGTAGCAGGAGGACTCAGGCATAGAGCTGGTGGGGGCAGGGAAGAGGCATGTACTTCCTCATGAAATGATAAAAATGGGATGAGATACCACTTTAGCACACACTTCTAGGGGCTCAGACCCCAAACCTGTCAATGAGTTTCAGACTCAGAAGCCCTGCTCTCTAGTGGTGTTCCTGGTCTTGAGTGTGTAAAGCGGAGAATGCTATGGAGGAGATTTTTTTCTTAGTAGAAGAGACTGGGTTAGTGTCCAAGGAGCAGAAGGTCCTAAAGTCAGAGGACCCTCTGTCTTGGAAATTTCCAGGTGGGTTCAGACAGATGTTATGTTGTCACATCGGTTTGTTATCTCCCTTTTCTCTAAGTGATTCCAGAAATACTCTCTTAATCTGGCTTCCATTTTGGACCCTGAATTTTGTTTTCCTGGGGTTCATGCACTGATTTATTCTCCATGCAAAAAGAAATTGAAGGCTTTCCTGGGCTAGTGCCTTGGTGAGAATCAGACTCATTTTGTGAACCGATATTAGAAAAACAGGCACCAAATCCCTCCCAACCAGGGCAGGACCTGTCTAACCAGGGGGTTGTTGTCTAATCCCGAGACAGAAAAACAGAGTTGTCGTCAGAGCTAACACTTAAATAAAACACCAAGTAAGCTCTGTTTATATTTGCTTGATCTTCAGCTGTTGCTCAGATGGCGTGGTTATCTTCTCCGTTAAAAAAAGGAAAATAGGAATCTCCACACTGTTCTCCATAGTGGCTGTACTAGTTTGCATTCCCACCAACAGTGTAAGAGGGTTCCCTTTCCTCCACACCCTCTCCAGCATTTATTGCTTGTAGACTTTTGGATAACAGCCATTCTGACTGGCGTGAAATGGTACCTTATTGTGGTTTTGATTTGCATTTCTCTGATAATGAGTGATGTTGAGCATCTTTTCATGTGTTTGTTAGCCATCTGTATGTCTTCTTTGGAGAAATGTCTGTTTAGTTCTTTGGCTCACTTTTTGATTGGGTCGTTTATTTTTCTGGAATTGAGCTACAGGAGTTGCTTGTATATTTTTGAGATTAATTCTTTGTCTGTTGCTTCGTTTGCTATTATTTTCTCCCATTCTGAAGCTGTCTTTTCACCTTGCTTATAGTTTCCTTTGTTGTGCAGAAGCTTTTAATTTCAATTAGGTCCCATTTGTTTGTTTTTGCTTTTATTTCCAATATTCTGGGAGGTGGGTCATAGAGGATTCTGCTGTGGTTTATGTCAGAGAATGTTTTGCCTATGTTTTCCTCTAGGAGTTTTATAGTTTCTGGTTTTACGTTTAGATCTTTAATCCATTTTGAGTTTATTTTTGTGTATGGTGTTAGAAAGTGTTCTAGTTTCATTCTTTTACAAGTGGTTGACCAGTTTTCCCAGCACCACTTGTTAAAGAGATTGTCTTTTCTCCATTGTATATTCTTGCCTCCTTTGTCAAAGATAAGGTGTCCATAGGTGCGTGGATTTATCTCTGGGCTTTCTATTTTGTTCCATTGATCTATATTTCTGTCCTTGTGCCAGTACCATACTGTCGTGATGACTGTGGCTTTGTAGTAGAGCCTGAAGTCAGACCCAGCAATCCCACTGCTGGGCATACACACCGAGGAAACCAGAATTGAAGGAGACACATGTACCCCAATGTTCATCGCAGCACTGTTTACAACAGCCAGGACATGGAAGCAACCTAGATGTCTATCAGCAGACAAATGGATAAGGAAGCTGTGGTACATATACACAATGGAATATTACTCAGCCATTAAAACGAATACATTTGAATCAGTTCTAATGAGGTGGATGAAACTGGAGCCTATTATACAGAGTGAAGTAAGCCAGAAAGAAAAATACCAATATAGTATACTAACGCATATACATGGAATTTAGAAAGATGGTAACAATAACCCTGTATGTGAGACAGCAAAAGAGACACAGGTGTATAGACAATCTTTTGGACTCTATGGGAGAGGGCGAGGGTGGGATGATACGGGAGAATGGCACTGAAGCATGTAAATTATCATATGTGAAACGAATCGCCAGTCCAGGTTCAATGCATGAGACAGAGTGCTTGGGGCTGGTGCACTGGGATGACCCAGAGGGATGGGATGGGGAGGGAGGTGGGACGGGGGTTCTGGAAGGGGAACACATGTACACCCATGGCAGATTCATGTCAATGTGTGGCAAAACCAATACAATATTGTAAAGTAAAAAACAATAATAATAATAATAATTAAAAAAAAAAGGAAAATAGAAGGTGCTTTATCTATCATTATAACCTATGTTCAATTATCAACTTCAAGACCTGATCATTCATTTTTATTTCTAACATTTCTCTGTATTGTAAATAACTTCTGGTCTGTGTCCACTAGCTTCCCAATTCTTGGTCTTTCAACCTTATCTTATAATAGTCTGCCCTAAATAGAGGAAGTTGAATTATAAACAGTTGATTCACTTACTCCCACTAGTGAAGCATGAAATGGAGAGTTTGCTGGACTGAAAGAAGAAAATAGTTTGTCTCAATTAGTCTAACAGGCCTGGAGGAGAAGAAGAGGATAATTTCTAGAATATTATATATTAAATGTGCTACTCCCCACTTAAAAAACTGTGCTCTCTTGCTATTGCCTCTAATGCAAATTCCATGGCCTTGTTTTCAAAGCCCTACTGTGCACACCACCCCCACTTTCCAGCCTTACATCCTCTTCACTGACTCCTCAAAATGAAATCTTTGCTCTATCCAAACTGGTTTGTTCACTCTTTCCCAGACAGACCTTGGTGTTTTCTGTCTCCTCACCTGACTTGCATCATTTCCCTGTGAGCCAAGAATGAACTCTCTCTCTCTCTACTCTCTCATCTATCCACGTTCTACCATTTTCTATGGCCATTTTAATTTTTCCTTCCCCATCAATTCTTTTGCAAACCACCTAGATTTTTTTTCCTCCATAAGGGAATTTTGTGAATTCCATGGGCTTTAATGTCTATCTCATATTTGGCAACTAACCAAATATTGCCTAATTGTACTTTGCCATTACTGGATTATGTTGCAATTTCTTTTCAGTATTTATCTCTTATCTTTTCATATAATCTCCAGGTTGTGGGGAAGGACCTCATATTAGATTGGGTGTGTCTCCTACAGCACCTGGCATGGTGTATTGAACACAGTGGAGCTTGACAAAAATCTGTTTACTGATTGATATTTCTTTCTGAGTCCTGCATGGTGTCCAGGGCCCCATGATGTTCTCAACACTAGGAGGGAACCCTGCGACATCCATCCAGGTCACATGGTTCAGCACACAGTGCCCACAGGTGGGCAAGTGCATGGTGACTGCCATCTCCACTACAAAATTAGCCATGCCCACAAACCAAGAGACTGCTGTCAGCCTTGGACTGATTGCTGCTCTGCAGTGCAGGAGGGTGACCACATAGTGATCATAGACCATTGCTGTCAGCAGTGAGAACTTAGTCCCTCCCCACCCGCCCAGGGCCAGGCAGAAGAAGTGCTGGGTACCACATTGGGTGGAGGAGATGGTCTTCTTCTCCAGGAGGAAGTGCGCCAGCATCTGGGGAACCCCGCTGGAGGTGGGGGAGGTTGCCGAGGAAGAAGTGCGTGGGCAGCTGGAGGCGGGGGTCCAGCCGGACCAGGACGAGGATGAGCCCGTTGCCCAGCAAGGTCAGCAGATAGGCGGCCCCAAACAGGACAAAAAGGCCAGCCTGGGTCTGCCGGTCCCCGGAGAGGCCGAGTAGGACAAACTCACTCACCCAGGTCAGGTTGTCCCTCCCCATGGAGCAGGCGGGTCAGGCTGCCTGAGGAGGTGGTGGCTTAAAGAGTCCAGAATCAGAATTCACAGTCTGGGTCTGAACAAAGGACTTCAAGTGAGACTGCAAGTGCTTGTATGTTTTCTCCATTAGACTCTGAGCTTCTTGAAGTCAGGGACATTTTCTGATTTTTCTTTTCATGCAAAGATTTCTAATGAATGTTTCACAATAAAAAACTTTGTGTTGGGGAAATGAATAAAACAGTTTTCAAGTGCTAGTGTTAAGGATTATTATCTGATCCCAAAACACAAGGCTTGCGTTCTGAAACTCTCCCTTGTCCTTATTATTCATTCTGGGGCTGGTGGTTTTCTGGCTTCTCCTGTAGTCCAGGCTGGGTCAGTGACAGAGAAAAAAAAATCCCTCATTTGGTTCTCAATGTACTGATTAAACAAGCTTAGTCCTAGGATGATAAGATCAAGGCCTCACTGTAGAACATTATACCAACTATAATTATGTCCCAACTTTTTGTGATTATGCTATTTCCTTGGTGAAACTGTGGCATTCATTTGAATGCTAAACTAAATGATTAATAAAAGATGAATGCACACACCACTTACTTGCAATAACAACATTTGGAAACTGACAGTGCCCACTGATGAAGTCAGTGAGGGAGTGCCTGTAAAGCCCTTGGAGCTTTGTTATGTGTAAATCTTTCTGTCATAGCAAAGACATGTTTGCCCTTGGAACACCTCCCTGTTTATTTTGCTGGTCTTTAACCTCTATCAAAAAGGTTAAAAAGACAAAGGTCTGTCTAGTCAAAGCTATGGTTTTTCCAGTAGTCATGTATGGATGTGAGAGTTGGACCATAAACAAAGCTGAGTGCCGAAGAATTGATGCTTTTGAACTGTGGTGTTGCAGAAAACTCTTGAGAGTTCCTTGGACTGCAAGGAGATCAAACCTGAATATTCATTGGAAGGACTGATGCTAAAGCTGAAGCTCCAATACTTTGGCCACCTGATGTGAAGAACTGACTCCTTCGAAAAGACCCTGATGCAGGGAAAGATCGAAGGTGGGAGGAGAAGGGGACAGCAAAGGATGAAATGGTTGGATGGCATCAACAACTCGATGGACATGAGTTTGAGTAAGCTCCGGGAGTTGGTGTGCTGCAGTCCATGGCGTCGCAAAGAGTCAGACATGACTGAGTGACTGAACTGAACAGAGGAAGTTTGAGAAGGAAGGAAAAAACTCCAGATTAAAGGGTTTGCCTATGAAAATCCCACAGGACCCATGGTGGGAACCAGAGCAGTGCTTTCCACATCAGCTATACCTTAGAATCACTGGGGTGCTTTGAGAACTCCAGAAGCCCAGACCACACTCTGAAGTAATTAAGACAGAATCTCAGGAGGGTGAAACCCAGACATTCATGTGTTAGTAACTTTACTGTTTCCTGTTAACTAAAGTGTAAAACTTTAATTACACATTTGAGAATCACTGCTTTAGTGGGAACTTTTAACCTTATTTTTGAAAACTCAAGATGTAGTTTTTTGAGATAAAAACCCAGAAGAGTTTTTGAGGAGGAAAAATCTTTGACCTAAACTTCTCATTCTTTGTTTGAAAAAGTTGAGGCCAAGGGAGTTAAAATTATTTGCCTCAAATCCCACTGAACCGGTTAAAAAGTGATCCTGGATATCTTGCCTTTTGTGTGCTGGGTCTCCCCTTAACTTTAGCCTTCTAAAGTGAAAGTGTTAGTCACTCAGTCATATCCAACTCTTTCTGACCCCATGGACTCCTCTGTCCATGGGATTCTCCAGGCAAGAATACTGGAGTAGGTAGCCATTCACTTCCCCAGGGGATCTTCCCAACACAGGGATTGAACCTGGGTCTCTTGCATCGCAGCAGGATTCTTTACTGTCTGAGCACCAGGAAACTCTTAACCTTCTAAGGTCTGGCCCAAAACAAATGTTTTAGAATATCTTAGATCCAGGGGAGAACTAGTTAGTGTCAAATGAGATGATATGTGAGAAAGCTCTTCATAACTCCAGTTCAGTTCAGTTTAGTCGCTCAGTCGTGTCCAGCTCTTTCGGATCCCATGAAGTGCAGCACACCAGGCCTCCCTGTCCATCACCAGCTCCCAGAGTTTACTCAAACTCATATGTCCATCAAGTCAGAGATGCCATCCAACCATCTCATCCTCTGTTGTCCCCTTCTCCTCCCACCTTCAATTCCCTGAATCAGGGTCTTTTCCAAGGAGTCAGTTCTTCACATCAGGTGTCCAAAGTATTGACTGGAGCTTCAGCTTCAGCGTAAGTCCTTCCAATGAATATTCAGGACTGATTTCCTTTAGGATGGACTGGTTTGATCTCCTTGCAGTCCAAGGGACTCTCAAGAGTCTTCTCCAACACCATAGTTCAAAAGCATCAATTCTTCACCGCTCAGCCTTCTTTATGGTCCAACTCTCACATCCATACATGACTACTGGAAAAACCATAGCCTTGACTAGACGGACCTTTGTTGGCAAAGTAATGCCTCTGCTTTTTAATATGCTGTCTAGGTTGGTCATAACTTTTCTTCCAAGGAGTAAGCGTCTTTTAATTTCATGGCTGCAGTCGTCATCTGCAGTGATTTTGGAGCCCCCAAAAATAAAGTCAGCCACTGTTTCCACTGTTTCTCCATCTATTTGCCATGAAGTGATGGGACCGGATACTATGATCTTTGTTTTTCTTCTTTCATTTTCATCAAGAGGCTCTTTTGTTCTTCTTCACTTTCTGCCATAAGGGTGGTGTCATCTGTATATCTGAGGTTATTGATATTTTTCTCAGCAATCTTGATACCAGCTTGTGGTTCATCCAGCCCAGAGTGTCTCATGATGTACTCTGCATATAAGTTAAACAAGCAGGGTGACAATATACAGCCTTGACGTACTCCTTTTCCTATTTGGAACCAGTCTGTTGTTCCATGTCCAGTTCTAACTGTTGCTTCCTGACCTGCATACAGATTTCTCAAGAGGCAGGTCAGGTGGTCTGGTATTCCCATCTCTTTCAGAATTTTCCACAGTTTATTGTGATCCACTGTTATTTGATCTCAGGCCAAACTATGGTGGAGGTAGTGAAGATAATGGCGACCTTCTTTAAAAGGTCCCATGCATGCACTGCCACACTCAGTGCCCCCAACCATGCAGCAGGCCATTGCCAACGCACGCCTCTGCCAGAGACTCCTGGACACTCATGGGCAAGTCTTGGTCAGTTTCTTGTGGGGTCACTGCTCCTTTCTCCTGGGTCCTGGTGCATACAGGTTTCTGTTTCTCCCAGAGTCTGTTTCCCAGTCCTGTGTAAGTTCTGGCAGCTCTGTGGTGGATTAATGGTGACATCCTCCAAGAGGGCTTATCCCATACTGAGGTCTGCTGCATCCAGAGCCCCTGCCCCTGTGGCAGTCCACTGCTGACCTGTACCACTGCAGGAGACACCCAAACACAGTTCCGTCTCCGTCTCTGTTGGGTCTCTGGGTCCTGGTGTGGACACAAGGTTTGTTTGAGCCCTCTGAGCATCTCTGGCAGGTATGGGCTTTGATTCTAAATGCGATTTTGCCCCTCTGACCATCTTGCTGGGACTTCTCCTTTGCCCTTGGATGTCCTCAAAGTCGCTCCAGCACAGTGCAGGTGCTGCTCCAGCGCCACATGGCACACATGGGGTATCTCCTCATCCTTGCTGCAGTGGTGCTTCAGAGCATTTAGTTAATGCTCAAACTTCAGAGCATTATTTAAATAAAAAGGATCTGTATCAGAGATATGTGGGATGGGCCATAGAATCTAATTAAATGGAAATGAAAACAATTCAACCCAAGTCATTCTAACATGGTTTGAACATAGGGCTCTGGCTGGATGGGGGTGAAGAGGGCAGAGCAGCTGTATGCTATCCTCTGTCTTTCCTATCGAGTTGGAACCTACCCACTTCCTTCTTTCAGTCCTTTTGTGGCTGGAAGGTGTCATTGTAGAAAATGCCAAAAATAGAAACTGGCTTTGGCACAATACCCAGCCCTGGCTTTCCACAGAGCTTATTTCTTTCATCAGTGCAGTAAGTAACCAAGCTATGGTCCCCAAATGTGGTTCATGAGTGCCGAGAACAGCAACTAAAATTCTTACCACTGAAGAAAGTAAAATGTACAGTGAGAGTCACAAAAAAGAATAAAAGCTGGGAGGAAATTTTAGGATCATCATCTCAACCTCTATGGTTACAAGTAAGGAAACTGAGGCTCAGAAAGCACAAGTGATTTGCTCAGGATTGTTCTGCCAGTTGGGAGCAAAAATTAAATTGAATCTGAAATCTGATGACCACAATCCCATGTTCTTCCTGTTACATCACATTATGTTACCATTTGGAGCATGAAGAGTGTATCACAGCCACTACTGGGGAGCAGCATCACCATAGAATGAAATGTAGGACAGGTTTGATTTATAGGGAAGTGGGTGTCAGAAAAGATGTGGTGTTTGGATGCTGCTCCTGGGGAGTCAGATGGAAACTTTGAACTGCCATAAAGGGCTCCAGAATCACTGCAGATGGTGACTGCAGCCATGAAATTAAGACAGTTGCTCCTTGGAAGAAAAGCTATGACCAGCCTAGACAAATATTGAAAAACAGAGACATTACTTTACCAACAAAGATCCATCTAGTCAAAGCTATGGTTTTTCCATTAGTCATGTATGGATGTGAGACTTGGACCATAAAGAAAGCCAAGTGGCAAAGAATTGATGCTTTTGAACTGTGAAGTTGAAGACTCTTGAGAGTCCCCTGGACCACAAGGAGATCCAACCAGTCCATCCTAAAGGAAATCAATCCTGAATATTCATTGAAAGGACTGATGCTGAAGCTCCAATACCTTGGCCACCTGATGTGAGGAACTGACTCCTTGGAAAAGACCCTGATCCTGGGAAAGATTGAAGGTAGGAGAAGGGGACAACAGAGGATAGGATGGTTGGATGGCATCACCGACTTGATGGACATGAGTTTGAGCAAGCTCTGGGAGTTTGTGATGGACAGGGAGGCCTGGCATCCTGCAGTCCATGGTGTCGCAAAGAGTTGGACACGACTGAACTGAATGCAGGAAAACAGACTGAAGAGTAGTTTGGCCAGATCAGTGGACTGGTGGTCCAGTTTGCCAAGTACCAACTGACCTCTTTCCATTTTATCTATAAAAGGGAAACATCCACCCCATAGAGAAGTAGAAGGATGGAGCCCACATACCTGGACTCTCAACTTTCTCTGAAGCCAGGAGGTAGAATTGGAAAACCCCCTCCACTAAGCCCAGCTCTTTCACTCCCCTTTTCTGACTTCTAACAAACAAACTGCTTAAAGGATAGAGAGAGTATTTTCTTTTTTTTATTGTGCCCTTTCTAGTTTGAACAGAGACTGGCATATAGAGCTGGTGGACTGACTGAGTGAATGAACATCATTTATTCATTGAGAAGTGGTTTCTTTAAATTTCATTGTCTTATCTAGGAGCTCAGTGTAGAACCTCACTGTTGATGTTTTCACAGAGTTCACTCTGTGATACCAGTTCAAGAATGACTCTAATCAGAAGGGTCTCTTGAAGGATAATACAGTTTTTGCCTCCTGATAGTAAGTGTCCTTTAAATACATTGAATTTCTCTTTAAAGACTCAAAAGGGCCAAAAAGACTTTAAAGGGCTGAAAAAAAAGTCCTAAAGCTCAAATAATGGAGTAGGAGCAAAAAATAGGAAACTAGGAAATTGAAAATATTTTGTACACTTTCCCCCTCTTTTCTAACCTATAATTTCATGAATTGGTATCTTCTTTGGATAAACTACATGTATGCACTACAACTGTGGACAATAGAAACTAAGTTTTATTTACAAAAAATATGTTTTAATTATTAAGATTAGAAGGTGTCAATAGATTATTGTCCCAACTATATCATAATTTGATGAAGAATTATAGCTCAACAAGTATAGAACCAACATCAGTTGACCCCTTTCAGCTTTTAATGAGTCTTTATCAAACCTCGTCCACAAAGTTTGCTCATTCAACTATTTGATGAGCATTTTTGTAGGCAGGTTATGTTTGAAAGTGTAGTAGAATATCACACTGCTCAAAGCTGCTTCCATAGACCTGTGACAAGGGTAAAGGAAAATATACCAAAGTACAAGTGCTTTCGGTTTGTTCTCACTCACTAAGGAGGAAAAACTCCTGAGGTTTCTTTGCTGTAGAAATCACAGACAGCGGGCAAAGGGCAGGCGGATGCCTAAGTGTGAAGGCTTTGGTTGGGGGAGAGACTTTTGAGAAGGAATAGAGAAAGGAAAAGATAATCTGTTGATCTGAGGGGAGAAATTGATAATATAAAAATGAGAAGAGTCTGAAAATGAGAGTTAACAAATTTTTCCCAGGGGGTAGGGCTGGGTGCCTCAGGTGGGAGTGGGAGTGGCAGGGAAAGGGGCTTCCTTAGGTGGCATTAGCATTAGTGGTAAAAAACCCACCTGCCAAAGCAGGAGATACGGGTTCAATCCCTGGGCTGGGAAGATCCTCTGGAGGAGGGCATGGCAACCTACTCCAGTATGCTTGCCTGGAGAATCCCATGGACAGAAGAGCCTGGTCTATAATCCATAGGGTCTCAGACAGTTGGACACGACAAAAGTGACTTAGCGCACACATACGTGGTAGGGGAAAGGACCAGGGAGGGAATTAGGAGGATGAAGGCTGGTGGTCATGGTCTTAGGGGGAGAGGGTAGCGGAGAGGGGCTAAGGCAAGGAGTGAGAGGAAGGGAAGGGAAGGAGACGTCTTCAATAAAATTAAAAATGAAAGTTTTGCTAGATACTTCTCTAAAGAAGATACACAACTGGCCAACACACACATGAAAAGATGCTCAACATCTTTAGTCATTAGGGACATGCAAATTAAAAACACAATAACATGTCATTTCACACACACTGGGGTGGCTACAGTCAAACAGAACATAAATGTTCCCAAGAAAGTGGAGAAATTGGAACTCTAATTTATTGCTAGTGGGAATGTAAAACAGTTCGGCTATGGTGAAGAGCAGTTTGGCATTTGCTCAAAAAGTTAAATATAGAATTACCGAATGACCCAACAGTTCCACTCCCGGGTATGTACCCAAAAGAATTAAAAACAGGTTTTTCTATTAATAACAAAAACTTGTACGTGAAAGTTTATAGCAGTACTATTCACAATAGCCCAAAGTTAGAAAAAACCCAAATGTCCATCACCTGATGGATAGGTCCAAACAATGTGGCTATTTCCATACAAGGGAACATTATTCAGACATAAGAAGGAATGAGGGCCTGCTACATTTGACAATATGGATAGATTCCAAAAATAATATTCTAAGTGAAAGAAGCCAGACACAAAAGATCACATATCATATGATTCCATTTATATGAAATGTCCAGATCAGGCAAATCCATAAAGACCGAATACAGACTTGTGGCTTTAAGAGCCTGGGAGGAGAGAGGAATCAGTTCAGCTCAGTCGCTCAGTTGTTGCTCAGTTGTGTCCGACTCTTTTTGACCCCACGGACTGCAGCATGCCAGGCTTCCCTGTCCATCACAAACTTTTGGAGCTTGCTCAAATTCATGTCCATTGAGTCGGTGATGCCATCCAATCATCTCATCCTCTGTCGTCCCCTTCTCCTCCTGCCTTCAATCTTTCTCAGCATCAGGGTCTTTTTCAGTGAGTCAGTTCTTCACATCAGGTGGCTAAATTATTGGAACTTCAGCATCAGTCCTTCCAAAAGAATATTCAGAACTGATTTCCTTTACGATGGACTGGTTGGACCTCCTTGCAGTCCAGGGGACTCTCAAGAGTCTTCAACACCACAGTTCAAAAGCATCAATTCTTCGGCACTCAGCCTTCTTTATGGTCCAACTCTCACATCCATACATGACTACTAGAAAAACCATAGCTTTGACTAGACAGACCTTTGTTGGCAAAATAATGTCTCTGCTTTTTAATATGCTGTCTAGGTTGGTACAGTTTTTCTTCCAAGGAGCAAGCATCTTTTAATTTCATGGCTGCAGTCACCATCTGCAGTGATTTTGGAGCCCCCCAAAATAAAGTCTGTCACTGTTTCCATTGTTTCCCCATCTATTTGCCATGAAGTGATGGGACCAGAGGCCATGATCTTAGTTTTTTGAATGTTGAATTTTAAGCCAGCTTTTTCACTCTCCTCTTTCACATTCATCAAAAGGCTCTTTAGTTCCTTTTCGCTTTCTGCCATAAGGGTGGCATCATCTGCATATCTGAAGTTATGGATACCTCTCCCTGCAACCTTGATTCCAGCTTGTGCTTCATCCAGTTCGGCATTTCCCATGATGTCCTGCTTAAAGGGTATGAGCTGCCTTTTGGGGATGATGAAGATGCTATGAAACTGTGTAAGCATGAGGTTCCATGACATTGTGAATATACCAAATGCCACTGAATTGTATACTTTAAATGGTCAAAATCTTGAATTATATGTGATGTTAATTTTACCTCAATTTTGAAAAATTGTTTTACTAGGAATTTTCAAAGGTACTTCATTTCCTCCTCCTCAGTCTTTCGATATTTTCTTAACAGACTAAGTTTGAATTATTCTCAATTTATATTTTGTTTGTTTGTGGGTAAGATAAACCAGAGAGCTGTAATATTTAGGTAAGAGATGCTTCATTCTGATTTTTAGAAGTTGTTTTAAATATTTGTCTGGATAAAATATCATGGTCTCACTCTATATTCTAGGATGTTTAGAGCTCAGTCATTAGTTTTTGTGTCAGTAGAGTGAAAGGATCACTAACAGGGAGTTGTGATCCCTTCTTTTTTAAGTAGCCTGACTTACCTCTGATGGTATGTGGCACAATTCTTAACCAAGCATGAATTCTGAATACATCCTTCAGTTTTCATAAGAGCATATCCTTAAGCCTGATTATGTAAAAAGATGTTTGCAGTTATGAACTTTTCACTCTTTGGCCAGCCACTTGCCACCATGGCAAGTTTGAAAGGAAAATGAGCGGCATGATATCCACTGACTCACATGGAGCCAGCCCTGCTCGTCAAAGATTTGCAGATAATTACTGCGACTTTGGCTCCAGGTCCCCCTGTGAACTCCCCACCCTACAGAGCTGAGCGGGACCACTGGTGATCACATGATGACCCTTTTACCTCTGGCCCAAGGCCTGTTTGATCCCATGGGCATGGTGAATCTTTTAAGTCACAACTTTTCCTCTCTTTTTTTCCCACTGATTTCAGAAAAGCTTAGACTTGTGGCTGTAGAATTTAGGAAATAGACTTTCTTGGCATAAATTATGTGCACTGCCCAAGATTTCGATTTAGTCTTCCTTTCTAATTCGTATATGCCAGTATATCTTTTTTTTTTTCATATAATTTTCTGTGGTCTGTATGTATTTCTAAGTGGCTGTAATTTACATTTTTTTTTAAGACCAAGTCAGGGACCAAAAACAGAGCCCAGAGATAAAATTCCATTTCTCTGTGACTTCAAACTGTGGTGCGGGATTGTGGCCCCTCCCATCTGCTCCCTCACACACACACACACGTACTCACATGCCCACACAAGTACATGCACACACAGCAGGCGGCGGGCACGCTGCACTGCCCACCGTCTCCAGAGCGAGGCCTTTGAACGACAAGGTCCCAGGCTACCGTTTTGATTCAGAGCTCCTCGTCAGAACCCGAGTCAGAGCGGCTTTTATCTCCTTGTTCCTCAGACTGTAGATGAGCGGATTCAACACAGGGGTCACCACCGCGTAGAAGAGCACCACCACCTTGTCCTGCTCGGCGGAGGCGGTGGAGCGCGGCTGCATGTAGGTAACCAGGGCCAAGCCGTAAGACATGGAGACCACGGTGAGGTGCGAGGCGCAGGTCCGGAAGGCTTTGCGGCGCCCCCCGCTGGAGCGGATCCGCAGGACGGCAGCCACGATGCGGGCGTAGGACAGTGCGACCAGGCAGCAGGGCGCCAAAAGCACCACCACACTGGACGCCACTATGACCGCCTGGTTGAGGGTGACGTCCACGCAGGCCAACCTGACGAGCGCCAGCGTCTCACAGGCCACGTGGTTCAGCACGTGGCGCCCACAGGTGGGCAGACGCACGGTGATCGCGGTCTCCACGGCCGCGTTCGCCAGGCCCACGAGCCAGGAGACGCCCGCCAGCCCTGCGCAGAGCCGCGGCCCCATGACGGCCGCGTAGCGCAGGGGGTCGCAGACGGCCACGTAGCGATCGTAGGCCATAGCGGCCAGCAGCAGGAACTCGGTGCCCCCCAGAGCCAGTGAGAAGAAGTGCTGGGTACCACATCGGGCGGAGGAGATGGTCTTCTTCTCCAGGAGGAAGTGCGCCAGCATCTGGGGAACCCCGCTGGAGGTGTAGCAGATGTCCACTACGGAGAGGTTGCCGAGGAAGAAGTACATGGGCAGCTGGAGGCGGGGGTCCAGCCGGACCAGGACGAGGATGAGCCCGTTGCCCAGCAAGGTCAGCAGATAGGCGGCCCCAAACAGGACAAAAAGGCCAGCCTGGGTCTGCCGGTCCCCAGAGAGGCCCAGTAGGACAAACTCACTCACCCAGGTCAGGTTGTCCCTCCCCATGGAGCAGGCGGGTCAGGCTGCCAAGGGAGGAGCAGAGGCAGGGAAGGGCAAGTAAAGGACTCTCTTTAGGAGTCTGGGATTAAGCCATGGGCCAGGACTGGAGCTGGAAGTGAGGCACCTCCCCTCAGGTTCCTTAACCTAGATGCTGAGGGGACAATGCCATGAGGCGGTAGGGAAAAGGAGATTTGAGTTCTCACAGTGGACTCAAGGATGAAGTCCCCATTCTGGTCGTCCTTATACATCTAGGATCCAACACAGTTACAATTACATAGGATTTAAGCGATCAGTGTAAAAGGAGAGATACAGGAAAAGGTGGTAGAGAGAAGGGAGGAAGGATGATAGGAAAGAAAAAAGCAAGTAAAAGAGAAAGAAAAGCTAGGGAAGGGAGGTAGGAAAGCCAAAAAGGAGGAAGGAAAGTGGAAGGCAGGGAAGAAAGGAAAGAGTCTCCAGTGTGGGGTGGCCAAAGAAGACACGTGAGACCAAGAGGAGCGCCTAGGGCTCGAGGCCTAAAAGTCTGAACTCATTTGCTCCTTCTGTTTTCTCTGGGGTTCAGGTCTGGGTCACTGCCTAGTCCTCTCACATAGCTCTCGTGCCCAACAGTCTGGATAAAGGTTAAATCAGTATCTCTAAGCCCCTGCTGTGTGCCACGGACTGTGGGAGACATCAGGCACCTGTCTGTGAAACAGAAATGTAGAAGCACAAGTTCTGTTCCTTTGGTTCTTATAATTTAATCAGGGACACAGACTAAATTAATAATTACAAAAATTAATTAAGTATAATTGTGCTAAGTGCCAGGAAGGAGAAGAACAAGGTTACTAGTTAGTTAATTAAATTTGCAGCTGTAATTATGACTGCAGTTGGGCCTTATTTCTCAATAATATGCAATTTATATAGTAAGTTGTGGGCATTTATTTAGGTGTTTAAATGGTAAACAATGTAATGAGAGCATTCATAAACCGTTGATACTTACATGTTTGTACTGAGTTATGAAGTGACTGACACCCGCTGATTTTTTTAGGGGGAGTGAATTCTTTCTCAGCTAAGATTGCACTGGGTTATTTTCCTTCCAGCACATCAACCAGTCTTCTGTAAACATAAATAAATGTCATCAGTTTTTTCTTAATAGAAACAGAATCTTAAGGTGTATTTCTTGCTCTTAAAATAATTAATAAATTAATTAATTGAATTCAATTCAAAATATTTATTGAGTATATGAGGCACTATGCTTTCAACCAACCTCTGGGAAATACTGCCTTTCTTTGTTAGGCGTTTGTCTTAGAAAATCAACAGTGCCACAGAATCAAATAAGAAATCTTAAAAATTGGATCTTGGTAAAGTCTATAAGAATTAAATGAGACAGTGTAACAAAGGACAAAGGCAATATATCAGTGTAAAGAAAACAAGAGTGGAGCCACATAATCAAATACAACAGGATTGAGAAGGGTAATCTAATTTAGAGTCTTTCTGGCTGGTAACAGGTCCTGGACTCTGGTGGAGGAGAGAGCCAAGAGCCTGGATGAAGCAGGCATCTCTTGCCTTCTGTTCAGCCCGGGCCTGCAGTGGCCAGCAGGTGTCACTGTAGAAACTGCGAAGAATAGATACTGGCTTTAGGGTCTCAGGATTGGAACCCAGTTCTGCGTCCGGAGTGCAATAGCTGGTAGCTGGGATTCTGAGCACTGCCCCAAGGAGTCCATGGTTATCCGCAGAGCCTAGTCCTTGGCTCAGTAGGGAAAGCACTTCAGCTCTGATCTCCTGCACTCTGGACGTGCTGCACCATCCAGAGTCCGCACCTTCAGAGTTGCTGTCATGGATTCACATTCCCTCCAGAAGGTCCCTGTTACTGTATGAGAAAGTTAAAAATGTTAGAAAGGAAAGAAACCACAGAGATCAGGTATTGCATCCATTTCATTCTACAGATGAGGAAACCAAGGAACAGGGGTAAGGTGATTGACCCTGGTATCAGATCTACCTGGGAACAAACCTGGAACCAGGCTTAAAGCTGTGCTGCACAGTCTCAGTTCTCACTGAGCCTGTTAGTGAGGGCTGGGAAGGGGTTCTAGAAGGATATGGTCTAGGAAGGGAGACACTTGAGGAATCTTAGATTGGAAACCCAGGACAGCTATCTTGCCATGCAGAGAAATGCTGTGTGATGAGTGGGAAAATCTTTGAATGAGAAATCAAGGGATCCAAGTTCTAGTTAGCCTGCTGTGTGCCCTGGGCAAGTTAGTTGACCTCTCTGAGCCTCAGTTTCTCCATTTGAAATGTGGTAATAATAATAATGCCCGTCTCACTGTATTTTGAGTAAGAACAGATAAAGATATGAATATGAATGTGCTTTGTAAAGTACTAAGTAAACACAAATGGCTATTTTATTATACTCAACAGGTGAGGTCAATTTGCTTGATGATAAGGGTATAAGAAACAATATGAATTTATGCTATAATGGCCAGAAAGTTAACAGAATGCGGGCCATAAAGCCCCTTTGCAATAAATCTTCTTACCTAAGTCACCTAATTAAAAAGATCCTGTTTAAATAAAGTGAAGAATTAAGGTCGAGTCTGTCTATACCCAGTGAGTATACCATGCTTCACATATGGTATAAGCACAATATCTTTTTTTTCCAACAAAAGTTTGGTGTTTTTCAGTTCATTTCAGTCACTCAGTCGTGTCTGACTCTTTGTGACCCCATGAACCGCAGCACGCCAGGCCTCCCTGTCCATCACCAACTCCCGGAGTCCACCCAAACCCATGTCCATTGAGTCAGTGATGCCATCCGACCATCTCATCCTCTTGTCATCCCCTTCTCCTCCTGCCCTCAATCTTTCCCAGCATCAGGGTCTTTTCTAATGAGTCAGCTCTTCACATCAGGTGGCCAAAGTATTGGAGTTTTAGCTTCAACATCAGTCCTACCAATGAACATCCAGGACTATCTCATTTAGGATGGACTGGTTTGATCTCCTTGCAGTCCAAGGGACTCTCAAGAGTCTTCTCCAACACCACAGTTCAAAAGCATCAATTCTTCGGTGCTCAGCTTTCTTTATAGTCCAACTCTCACATCCATACATGACCACTGGAAAAACCATAGCCTTGACTAGACAGACTTTTATTGTTTCTAGATGATGATAAAACATTGATTTTATTAATAGATGGCTTTGTTCTCAGCTTTTGAGGATAATTAGAGAATTTCTTTCCACTTTGTTTGACTTAGTGAATATTTACTGAGCACTGAGTAGAGCCTGGACCAGTGGCAGGTGCTGGGATGAGAAAGGTCAATACAGCCTGTTCTCCATCTCCAGGAACTCAGCCTGGCAGGTGGATAGAGAGGATAAGTTACCATGATCTTATCAGAGAACAGTTGAGTATCAAGTCTGGTAACTGGAGACATCAGCTCAGTTTAGTCGCTCAGTCATGTCCAGCTCTTTGTGACCCCATGGATGGACTGCAGCACGCCAGGCTTCCCTGTCCATCACCCACTCCCAGAGCTTGCTCAGACTCATGTCCATTGAGCTGGTGATCCCATTTAACCATCTCATCTTCTATTGTCCCCTTCTCCTCCTTCCTTCAATCTTTCCCAGCATCAGGGTCTTTTCCAGTGAGTCAGTTCTTCACATCAGGTGGCCAAAGTATTGGAGCTTCTCAGTCCTTCCAATGAATATTCAGGATTGATTTCCTTTAGGATTGACTGATTTGATCTCCGAGTCCAAATAGAGTTGGACTATGTAAATAGCCAGGAAGGTATGTAGAAATACTAATGTAGAAGCAAAGAAGCAAACAGTGCATTTGCTTCTTGAAAAAGTAGATATGGTTTATGGCATAGGTAGATTGGTAGTAAGGTGACTTGGTTTTCAATTGGTATCAATAAACCATCTAGGTATTGTTGTAAGTCACTATGTTTTCGAGCTGTAATTTCTTCATCTGTAGAATGAGTGAGTTAGGTAAAACTAAGATTTCTACCAGCTCTAAAGCTCTGCAATAAATCAATTTATGTAAGCTGCATGTAAGATCAAAATCTTTGCTTTTGATCATCCTAAATATGGGTAGCTAGTGAGACTGTAGGAAATAAGATTTGGGTGACTGAGTTTAGAGTTCAAAGCATTAATATCACACATAACTGTTTGGTGAGGTGCCAATGAATGAGACCAGGTTGACTTGAAAACCAGAGGCTAAGGAAATAGGGAAGAGACAAAACAAATAGAAACAGGAGAACCACTTGGGTCAAGGCTGAAAGACTTGTAGGCTTTAACATGAGTTTCTTTTCAAAGTTGGTCCCAGGTATTTCCTATAGCTAGGTAATTCCTAACACCAGATCAAGGTCCAAACCTGAGAAAAGAAGGAATCCATGTCTATCTTTGGTTCTTATACCAATCCTGCTTTCTCTGTTCCTCTTCAATATAATCCAAATGCCATAAGGCTAAGAAAAGAGTCTTATGTCTTTTGATCTCCTCTCTTTAGCTCTTTGAATGTATGTCTATATATACTGAGCACTTCAGTTTATAGGGGGGATTGGATGACTGACAAATACCAAGGACTTTGTTGAGTGGGAAGAATCAAAGTGCCTCCAACTGCAACCAGTGAGAAAAACCCAGTGGAGGATCCCAGGACAGTCCTGGCTGCTCCCAGGGGTTTGGGTTCTATTTTCTCACCTTCCTCCTCTTCTTCTTGGTGGAGGACTCACCAAGCCTTAGTGCTTACCCTATGCATGAAACTCACTTCAGATGAGGGGGAACCATCTTTCAGGGAGTCCTTGAGGCAGCTGTCCATCCTCTTCTTGGAAATGAAGCTTTACTTTCTCAGTCTTAGGGATAACTTTTCACAACCTAAAAATCCCCAGAGGGCAATTACTTGCTCTCACTGTGTTTTTTCACTCATTCTTCCCCTCCTTCCACTCCAGCTTCATCTCAGCCACCACAGCTCCCCACTGTTCTAAGTTCCCAGTGGGATAAACATTCTGAAAATGTTTTATCCCAACTTTTAATTGTCCTTCTAGTTTCCAAACTAATGAGCTCTTCCCTGACTTTTTTGGGTCTTTCACTGCTTTTCAAGGCTATGACATTGCTGAGGACTTTTGGCAGGAGTCAGGAGACAAGACTGTTTCCACCTCTGACTTGAGGGGGAGGGATTGAAGTTAACTGGGAAGAAGTAGAACTAAAATCCAAGTTTGAACTCCTAACTCAGAGTTAGGATGAATGCATCTTCATTAGTTACATGAATGCATCTTCTCCTCTCCTTCCACATATATAGTTTTAGTGACCAGGGAGTAGTGAGTAAAGTAAAAATTGTGAAAGAGAACCATCATGTCCCTGCCCTGGAAGCCTTCGAGAAGTCACAAGTTCACAGTCATTAAAATACTCCCACAGTCTTCTTGGTGGTCTCCCATATCACATTACTGTTGAGTTGTGTATTCTCATGCTATCAAAAACTTGTCCATTTTTCACTAAACTTGACTTCCCAGTTCTTAATCATCTTCCATGAAAGTTTCAGTCTCTTCACCAGAATTACTCCCAGGAGCAGAGAAAACAGTGGGTCAGTGTGGGAATTTCCCCCTATTTACTTATCCATTTCTACAACAATAGAACATGATTCTGTAGTATGATGGGAAGAAAAAAGAGAGACATGGTTAGCGAGTAATCCATTAGAGCTTTTCTGTAATAGTTGCTCAATATCAGCAAGGTAAATTTTTAATTATCTTGAAGGTTTGTCACGCTAATGACAATGGACTAAAGAAAGCTAGTTTCACTTCCTGCTTTTCCCTTTGTGCAGGACCTGTCCCGACTCAGGTTCACCTCTGCTCCTTCCACCGTTCAGATAAACCCAGGACTCAAAGGATGTGAAGCTTTCCCAGCCTCAAGCTGTGAAAACTGATGGGGCTTTTGGACTGAGAGTTTGAGCCAAAAGTTGAAGGGAGAGCAGAGGTAAAAAAGAAGTCTGAGGGTACCATGAGGGAGAAGAGAAAGAGAGACTGACAACTGACCCGTGGGACTCTTGATGCATACCGAAGACAGACTGAGTTATAAGCTAATATAGGTGACTCAAGGGTAAAATAACGGCTGGGTACTGTCTTTCAGGTGACACAGTGTGTGATCATCTAATAAAAATATTTCCTTGCTGTTAAAGCAAAAATTCATCTTTCATACTTTCGCAAGCACCAAGGTTACAGATGACATGTAACTGGATGAAAAGAAAAGGTTAAAGATAGTAGGTTTAGTAAGGGGACGACAGAGGATGAGATGGTTGGATGGCATCACCGACTCAATGGACATGAGTTTGGGTGGACTCTGGGAGTTGGTGATGGACAGGGAGGCCTGGTGTGCTGCGGTTCATGGGATTGCAAAGAGTCCGACATGACTGGGTGACTGAACTGAACTGAACTGAAATTAAAAAGAATAATACACATACAGTTAAATGTGCATAAAGACAAACACAGAGAAAGAACTGAAAGGATGATCATAAAATGTCAATGGATTTTCTGTGGTAACAGGTTTAGAAGTATTTTTATTTTCTTCTTTTTGCTCATCTGTAGTTTAAAAAATGTCTATAGTAAACATAATTGTTCCAATATGAATCCAAATTACAATTTGAGATTATTATTGATATATCACATTGAGACAGGAATGCTGGGAAGTTAGCTTGCTGGCTTAATGTCCCACACTACTGACTGGCCCTTGGAAAAACGGGTGAGTGTTACTGGGTGGAGAGAAGGAGTAATTAAAATTCTGCCTCAGCAAAGTAGATATGACTACAGGCTTTAATCATTTATACCATGAAAGGTAAATCTGTAAATATTCTATAACAAACACTCTGGACTGGGGATAGGATAATTGGTATTTGCTCTGGCTCCAGTGAAAATAGCTCTATGACTTTGGGCACGTCATTTACTTTCCTTGTTTTACACTTGTGAAACAGAGATTCAGTGAGACTCTAGGGACCCTGCAGCTCTGGAAGTCTGTGTCTTCCAGGGTGGACATTGCAGTATTCTCCCAGATACTGATGTCTGAGACTGGAGTCAGACCATCATGGGATCCAAACTGTGGTCATTGAGAACTGATATTTTATGTACTATTTGGATCCCCAGCCCTTGGAGATAATTCACTTCCCTGCAGTGAATTATCTGTGCAGCCCCAGGCCTGCTGCTTCCCTGATCTCTCCCTTCTCTCTGATGAAATTGCCCCATCACTGCTGTTTCCCCACCCTTATTTCTCCCCCAGGCTATCTCCTTGACACAGGACTTTCCTGTTACTAGGAATAGTTTAGTTTATTCCCAGTTATCTAGTTCTCAGTTAAGCACCTCCTTTTAGTTCTTTCCATTCTTTTTTTTTTTTTTCTTAAAGGAGAGGTCTCTCTCTTTAAAATTAATTGATTTACTTATTTATATTTTTATTGAGCTGCACTGGGTCTTCATTGCTGTGCACAGGCTTTCTCTAGTTGTGGCAAGCAGAGGCTACTCTTCATTATAGTGCGTGGGCTTCTCATTGCAGTGGCTTCCCTTGTTGCAGAGCATGGGCTCTATGGCGTGTGGGCTCAGTAGTTGTGGCTCATGGGTTTAGTTGCCCTGAGGCATGTGGTCTCTTCCTGGACCAGCGATGGAATCCGTGTCCCCTGCTTTGGAAGGTGGACTCTTAACCACTGGACCAATAGGGAAGTTTCCACTTTTTTTTTTTTTTCTTAACCAGGAGTAGCTTTCTCCCATGAAATGTCAATAGGCAACTTCTAGGAAGCAGGTTACCTGGGTTGATGACACTTGACAGAAGCTTCAATAGCTTTGGCTACAATTCATCACTAATTATCTCTGTCATGAGGGAGTCTGAATACTCTGATTCTTACCTCTAACACACTAAGCAATGTAAAATATTTCTGTGCTTTGGTCTCCTCTCTGTGCATAACCAACTGTGTGACTTGAGGGAAACCACATAAGTGGTATTGGCAGGGATGAGAAAGAAACGCTTGACAACTAACATTTAATGAGTACTCAATGCTTATATGAGTCATCTCCTTGAAACTTTATGTAATTTCCTCATTATGTATTAACATTGGGCAGGAACAGTACAGTCCATTTCTAGAAAGGAAGTCTTTTCTTAGTAGATCGCTAGCACACACACGGAGCATGGAGCCGTCTTTACTTCACGATGGCAAAACAACTTTAAATACACTCTTCATGGATGTTAAATGAAAATGCTGCTTCGTTTTCTACAATGATCTTATCATCCCAAGTCTATGTTCTGATGCTTTGTGTGGAACAAGCGGAAAAAAAAGCAAATGATATAATATGGCCTATTAAGGATATCTTTCCAGTAGTCATGTATGGATGTGAGAGTTGGACCATGAAGAAAGCTTAGTGCCGAAGAATTGATGCTTTTGAACTGTGGTGTTAGAGAAGACTCTTGAGAGTCCCTTGGACTGCAAGGAGATTCAACCAGTCTATCCTAAAGGAGATCAGTCCTGAATATTCATTGGAAGGACTGATGCTAAAGCTGAAGCTCCAGTACTTTGGCCACCTGATGCAAAGAACTGACTCATTGGAAAAGTCCCTAATGCTGGGAAAGATTGAAGGTGGGAGGAGAAGGGGACGACAGAAGATGAAATTGTTGGATGGCATCACTGAGTCGATGGACATGAATTTGAGCAAGCTCTAGGAGTTGGTGATGGACAGGAAAGCCTGGCGTGCTGCAGTCCATGGGGTTGCAAAAAATTGAATACGACTGAGTGACTGAACTGAACTGATATGTTAGTTTCCTACAGTATAAACATTATCTTTTGACTAAAAATAATTTTTCCAGGTAAATAATTAATTAAAAGTTCAGCCTTTGATTGGAATGGTTTATTTCTTTTCTCAAGGCAGCTTCTGGGTATAAGAGAAAACTGTTACTATGGGACAACGTGGAATGTGGGATGAGGGTATAGAGTCACTGTGTTTCAAGCTGATCCTGGCACTGGTCTTTGCAGTTGGGTGATGGACAGGGAGGCCTGGCGTGCTGCGATTCATGGGGTCGCAAAGAGTCAGACACGACTGAGCGACCGAACTGAACCGAACTGATCACTCTTATCTGTGCATACACACATGGCTGGTTTCTGTTGCGATGTGGTCAATCTGGATCTAGCCCATGGCATCTGCTATGTCTGTGGCCAATGGGCAGTTTGTTGTCTTGGCTTTGTCAAGGTTCAGTGACAGTCCTTTTGTTGGGATGGCTTTGTTTTAGGGTTTTCTGATGTGATTTCTCCCTGCTTCCAAGAACACACATCACCTCCAAGAACTGACTGTGATTCCTCTTGGGGCCATGGCTTAGAAAGTCCACCTGTAGGCCTTTTTCTGTACCTGATCCTACTCTGGCAGGTGCTCTGGTAGAGCTTTCACCTGCTTTCTGTACCTCTTATTTGAAATGTGCAGGAACTGGGGCATCCAGCCCATGTTCTAGAAGCCAGGAACATGCCCCAGACCTATTTGATGCCCTCTTCCCCTGCTGCACTGTGGCCTCCCTGAACAACTCTCTCCTGCTAGGTTTCCAAATGGGGATCAAGAACACATTTCTACCTTTGACCCTCCCCTACCCCTATTACTTCTCCATCCTTTAATCTCTGTGTTCCATATATATCCCAGCCATGATCTAGCATGCAGCTTCTCCTCCTTGGCCTTTCTCTGAATTTCCAGTCATTCTGTTCCATTCCATTCTTCCATGGGTGATATTGACTAGGACTGTGGAACCATGTGGGAAGAGGAAGGATTGAAGGAATATACCAGGACAATTCTGACCACAGGACCAAGCAGCTACATGACAATCAGATTGTGATCACTAGGCATAAGATGGGCTTCCCTCATAGCTCAGTTGGTAAAGAATCCGCCTGCAATGCAGGAGACTCCAGTTCAATTCCTGGGTCAGGAAGATCCGCTGGAGGAGGGATAGGCTACTCACTCCAGTATTCTTGGGCTTCTCTTGTGGCTCAGCTGGTAAAGAATCCGCCTGCAATGCGGGAGACCTGGGTTTGATCCCTGGGTTGGGAAGATCCCCTGGAGAAGGGAAAGGCTGCCCACTCCAGTATTCTGGCCTGGAGAATTCCATGGACTGTATAGTCCATGGGATCACAAAGAGTCGGACACGACTGAGTCACTTTAACTTTCACTTTCAAGCATAAGACATGTGAAATACTTTGCTTAAAGAGGCTGTTTGGTTCTTTTTGAGAGTCCCTTCTGAGTTCCCCTAGCTTAGTATGGGCTTGACCCTAAAGAGGGACTTGGGTATCTGCCATGTCGCAGGGAGTGAGGAGAGGATAACAGTGTTCTGTCAAATTCAGAGCAACTGTGATACAGAGTCGGCCAGAGCTAGGCTATTTGTAAAAAGCAGCTAAAGTGAAAATTATCATACGTCTGACGTCAAATCTTAGTCTCTTTTCACTAGACCGTGCTGCCTCTACCGTTCTTTTCCTTCTGAAATGAAGGGGTTGCAAATGGAAGAATAGAGAAGTCTCTTCATGCCCTGATGTTCTGAACTTCACTTCATAGAGGTCAGCAGAAGGGGAAGCAGTGTCTTCCTGAGTTGGGATCTTTTCCATGCCCCAGTTAAGAAAACCATGCCTCTCACTCAAAAGAAGCAGAGAAAAGTTCTGGCCGGATGTTTCCTGCTACTCTTAGATACAACTGGCTTCCTGGCTGTTAGATGAGGAAGCTGAAATGCCTTTTTCTCTAGAGTCTTCCTTCTTACTTACAGGCGTCAACATTTGCCTCGATTTTGCCCTACCAAAGTTGGCTATTTTTGATAAACTGAAATGGGGATGTTTAGGGAAATAAAAGTGATTGTGAAACTTTGTATTTTCAATGGGAACCAGGACATTATGCTCCATGCTGTGGAGGTGTGCCCCAAGGGTACCCCACAATGCAGATGTGAGGGTATGGAGGTGAGAAGGAATAAAGTTATTTTCTGCTTATACCTTGAGAAATCGGGATGTTTGATGAGCCAGTTCCTGTTAGTTCCCTTGAGATCCGGGGGTCTAGAGCCTGGGAGTTCCATCCTGGCTGTGACCTTTGCCTAAGACTTTCAAACCTTTTAAAAGTCTCAAATGGACTCAATGTAGCAGAAGTGGTTTTATCTACTTAGCAGACATGAGGTGGCTGGAGGCAGCAAAACCTGGTGGCTAAGAGTGTAAGTGCCTAAACCTGAATGCCAGCATCAGAATCTTGACTCGCCACCTTGTGTATTGATGACACTGGGCAAGTTAAAGCCTCTTTTGCCTCCGTTTCTTCGAATGTAAAGTGTTGAGAATGATAATATCTGTCTCATGTGGCTCTTTTGAGGATTAAGTGGAGAATATATGTAAAGCCCTCAACACAGGGTCTTATCTATGGTGAATCCTCAACCAATGTTATGTACTTTTATGTTTAAAATACTTTCGACACTTTAGAAGAAAGACGCTAGCCAAACCAGTGCTACAAATAGAAAACTACTTTTTCCCCTTCACACATTTACTTCTATCCTGTTGAGCCCTGCAAACTCAAAATTTTCTTGTTTTCTCTTTTGCAAGATACAAGCTGTTCCCACAGTTTTCTGCATCAGATACAGAATGTTTCATGCCACTTTGGGATTTTGTGAGAGATGTTTTGGAAGTACCTTTTTAGAAACGTCACTGGTTGGAACTGATGCTCAAGCTTTGGTATATGTGTAGAGAACTTCCGAGCTCCTGTTCTGTGGAGCTGGAGAGGGCAGTTGGGACTGAGCCAAAGGAGAGGACAGATTCCAGCCCCAGAAGCCTTCTTCTGACCAAGTGGTGTGGGCACGGGGACACTGAAGCCTGAAGGGAGTTCAAGAGGAAAGTGAGTGCAGGGGCCAGGAAGGATTGTTCAAGAGTAGATATGGGTGCAGAAGCTATTCACAGAGGCGACCAAAGCCCTTCCCATCTTGCCTCTGTTCAGGCTGATGGAGAACTTACTGCCAGTGTCCTGAAGAAAGGGTGAGCGGGTGAGGAGTGCTGCCCTGAGAAACTGCCTTGCACACTTCCTCCCTCTCCTTTCTCCAAGCCCAGTGGAAAAAAGTTTAAGGAAATTCCTTTGGCTCCCGGCTCCCGCTCCCGGAAGAAAAATTCCCCAGCTCCGATCTGGCTAGAAGGGCGTCCCTCTTCTCTTTATCCTGAAAAGAGAAAAAAAGAACTTACATTTGTATCATGCTTAATTACTTTCAAGCAATGTCACAGACACCATCTCATATGAGGAAGGAGAAAATTGAGGCTGTTAGGCTACACAAAGTGTGCCCATTATCAAGTATTTCCTGTCTTGCTCCAAGGCTGGTTGGTTGGTTCTTTTAAGAGTTCTAGTGGGAGAAGTACTGTAACCATGGTGATTATTATCACCATATCAGACATATATTTAAAATCCTCCTCTACTAGTTTTTATAGCGTTAATATCAGTGGAATGACTTTAAAGGTGTATTTTCATGCACCTGTTAAGTGAGCCTTAGTTTAGATATGGGCAACTGCCTCATACGTAGGGAAGTTTCACTAAAGACTTAATCAACATCTTCCATGCTCACTTCAGCTTGCTTTCTCTTCCTGGATGACCGTATTCTAGATCCCTCTGTCCATCCTCTTCTGACCAGCTTGTCCCTTTACCCACCTCAGGTGGGGAAGTAGTCATTCGTCTAAACACCACCCCGGTTGGAACTTGCCACTTCAAGAAAAAGGACCTTGCAATCAAAGTAGTCGGTATTTTCCCATCATAAAGATGTTTATACGCTCGAGTTCAAGGCATGGGAGATGTAGCAGTAAGTAATGTATGAGCTCTCTGAGGAAGCAGATAAAGATGGAATCTGGAACCCAAGCAGAAGGATTATATTTGTTCCACACATACAGTCTCAGTTATCGTTTGTCGAGTTTGTGTTTGTATTAATCATGTCTTAAATTTTTCATACTGTATGATGGTCTGACATCTTGGGGGCCTTGCTGGTGGGGGTAGGCTGCCCCCCTCAGAGCTGGCCGATTCCCAGACATTGCAAACCACCTTCCTTTAGCGTCCTTTTCATATGCACACCAGCCAATCCAGGGCCCACATCCAGTCACCTTTATTTAACTCTCAGACACCAAGCTACCATGCTCTATCACCCCAGAGCCAGGTCAACTGGGCTGGACAGCTGGAGACCCAGCCTATGACCCAGAGCTGCCAGAATTACCCAAATTATCCAAGCCTAAGTTTCCTCCAGCTTTCCTACACCGCCTCATTCGTCCATTCCTCAGAAACCACACGAGTGGCTGAGGGTCATGCTCTCTCCCTCTCCTTCTGCTTCCTAACTGACCAGAGCTTTCCCATGGGCCCCGCGTGGTGAGGCCCACCCCCTTCCCTTGCTGTAGTTAATGAACTCTTCTTTCAAAGGCAGTTGTCTCTATGTCTGTCACCTTACCATACTGGAGTAAAACAAATCCCAGGGACAGATCTTAAAAAGGTATCAATGATTTCAGCATTCAAAATGAAAGCCAATGTTACTTCCTACTCCAGTGATCAAACACGATTTGAGTTGGTTTCTTCAGGACTGACTGGAGCCAGGCAGGCCCTGCATGATCTCTGGCTATACAGCATTTCTGAAAGTGGCCTGTGGAGTTTGGCTGCCAGGCCTTTGCACATGTTTTGCTGAGGTTTGTGCAGGTGAGCTTGGTGCCCTTTGGGCCCGATTAGACATCTTAAAGTTATCTCTGGCTCCAGTATCATATTATTCTAGAACTAGAAGTATCATTTAGCACTGTTGATCCCTCTATCCTTGAAATTCTCTTTCCTTGGTTTCCATGACATCATGCTCTCTTGGATTTTCTTCCACTTTTTTGACTGCTCTTTTAAAAAACTCCTCTGTGCATTCCGTTTCCTTTGCCTAGCCTTTATTTTGAAAATATTTGTTGAGTAAATAGTGTATATATGTGTTTAAGGGAAATATTCAAAAAAAAATAAAAGTCTACTCCTCTTCTGCCGCTCAGTTGCCCAGATTCTTAATTTGATTATAATTTGTGTGTGTGTGTGTATAAAACTATAGTACATATATAAGCACACATATGTTTATACACACATGATATTCTGAGTGCTTTTATATGTATATGCTATCATTCCATAATATTTATTCACTTATTCTTTAACAACTTACTGCTGTTTACTAATGAGCAACTACTACATGCCAGACACTGTTTAGGCACAGGGAAGACCATGTGAGTAAAGCAGAAAATTTTAATAGAGTTTATATTCTGTTGGGAGGAACAGGCAATTTAAGAGAAAGTCAGATAATTTTCAGTAATGAGAGATGATTAGAATTTAAAGCATGCTCATGTGAGAGAGGGCAGAGAGATGACAATATATATAGTGTGACTGGGGAGGGCCTCTAGAAGGAGCTAATATTTGAGCCAAGACAGCATCTGAATGACAAAGAATAGGATTTCAAGAGTGAAAATAACAAGGAAAAGGCCAGAATCAAAGATGCACCAGAATTAAGCATGACTCCTTAGTACATACTGTCATGGACCTTGCTTTTTCATTTAATAGCATTTATGAGAGATGGCTCCAGGTCTATCACAGATAAAACTGCTTCATTCTCTTTAGCAGTTGCATAGGACTCCCTTACACAGCTAAACCACAATTTATTTACTCAGTCACATACTGCTATTTTAAACCATCTTTAATCTTGCTGATGCAAGTAATGGTGAAATGAATATTTTTGAATGTACATATTTGCCGACAAGGCAAATACATTGGCAAGGTCAAATTCTCGAATTGACCAAGAGTTATTGGAACAAATGATATGTCTTTTAATTCTAAATTATTTTAATTAATGTACCCAACTGGCCTCCATAGAAAATGAACAAATATATTCTACCACCAACAATATATGGGGGAGACTGTTGTACCTTCCAAACTCTGTGTTCACATTTTTGAGCAGGAAATGCTCTAAATAACATTTTCTAATTTCATGTTGCATTTCTCTCTAGTGAGGTTGAAACTCTTCTCCTATGTTTAAAAGCCATTTGCCTTTCCTGTTCTGTGAACTGTCTTTTCACATCCTTTGCCCATTTTTCTTTGGGATTACGTATTAAGTCTTTTCCTCAACTGGCCAAATTTCCTTATGTAGTAATGAAATGAACCTCTTTCATACATTAGATGTGATCTTCCCAGTTTGCCTTTGTTCTTTTCATTTTATTTAGGACAGTGTCCCAGGAGTAAAGTTTTTGCTTTATTAATGTAGTTAATCAATCACGCATTTTGTTTTATTCAGTCATCCATCCTTCATTGCTGGTCTTCCTCAGAGTCCTGTCTTGGAACTGCTGTTATTCCTCTGCTCACTCTCTGTGGACCATCTCAGCCATGCCAATTGCCACTGGTGTGTTGACGATTTCTAGATATGTTTCTCCCGACACATACTCACTGCCAACTATACATCTCCACAGCCCAAGTTAGCATCATCAGTACTGAACTCATCATTTCAGCTTTGTCCTGCATTCAAACTGATTACTCTTCCCACGTACTCCATCTCAGCGAACCCAATTATTCATTTTTTCCAGATCAGAGAGTCTATATCATCAATGAACCCCTTTTCTATTTTATCCCTAAGCATTCAATCTGCAAAGTTCTATTATATCTACCTTCTAAATAGTTCTTCAATCTGTCCGTTTCTCTCCATTTCTATCACCACTTACCTCAAGTGGGACAACATCATCTCTAACCTGTGTTTCTACACTAGCTGCCTAATAAATAAACTTTCTATCATGTCCTTCTCCAGTTCATTCTTTATATAGTAGTCAAAGTATTCAGACTGGATCACATCACTCCCCTGCTTAAATATTTTCAATGCTTTCTCTTTTTTATTCTTCTCCGGTTCTTCCTACTTTTCTCTCCTTTCACTCCTCTTTTTTTCTTCTTCTTCTTTAGGATAAAACCCAAACTCGTTAACATGGCATACAGAGCTTACATGATCTGGCCCACATTTGTGCCTTTAGCATAACCTCTTAATCCAAACAACACACAGCACTCCACTCCCCATCACCATCAGTAAGAATCAGTCCTCTTGACAAGTCCCTGGAATGAATCATGGTCTCTTACCTTGGGAAATATTTGCTCCTATTGTTTCCTTTGCCTGGACGCTCCTTCCTCAGCTGTTGTTGTCTGGCTCTAGCTATCTCACTTTCCCTTAGATCTCACACATTACTTCTTCCATAGCCTTCTGATTTCTCCCACCAGCCCAAGTCCAGGCAATATGCTTCCAACAGGATCTTGTCACACCATAGTACTCATCGCATGGTAATACAATGCCTATTTATTTGCCTGAATCCCCTAGCAGATTGCCAACTCCACATGGGCCTCACCTTCATTCCTTTAATAATTTAGATTGCAGTGCCAGGTATATAGTGGCATTTTGATCAGAGTTGAATCCTTAACTCTCTAGTCCTCAGCATGGAACCATCATTTAAAAAAACATTTATTTGCTGCACATATGGATGGAGGAATAAATTCTTGAATTTTCCTAATGTAGCCTAAGTTTTGTGCCAGTGTGTTCCCTTTACTATACTAGGATATACCGATGTAGTAACATTGTACAGAAATAGTCACATCAAGGGGATTCATTTACTGTAGTCAATTTTACAAGGCAATGTGGATTAGGAATTCTTCCTCTGAATGTCCCCTCACTTTATCTTTGACAGTAATATTTCCACCAAGCTACTGGTGGATGAAAGCACCTCTGTGCCCTCCTACTGTTGTACTAGATGGGTAGAGTTCCCTGCCACTTCACTCCATAGCTTTCAGGAGACAGCTTTCATGCATTTATCCTGGGGAGAGATGGATCAGAGGATCCCCTCTGATTCACTGAGGGGCTCCAATATTATTTGCCCTAAGTAATAATTTTTATTTGTGAGAGTAACAGCCTATGAAAATTATTATGAGATATTTGGAAAATATATAATCAAGAAAATATAAATCACCTATAATCTCATCACCTGGAGAGCAATGTCACTTCCTGATCTCGGTAGCTCTCTGCAATCTCAAATTCATCCCTCCTCTTGGCTCTCTCCCCTAACTCTAGATTGGTGCACTTGCCTCCTCAGTTACTGTCTTCATCCTGGCCGCCCTTTGACTCCACATGATCTAAGTGGAAACCCCCATCATCCCCCACTTCTCCCTTGCACCTGCTCCTGTGTCCTTTTCAGCAAATTGTCCCACTGTCCACCTGGTGACCTAGGTTAGAAGTGATCCTTAGCGCCTCTTTCTTCCTCACCCTAACACCTAACCAAGACGCTGTAGTTTCCTCTACCTGCATATCGTTTGGCTCTTTCCATGTCCCTTAGTCACCAGCGTCACGACTCTGATCCAGACTCCATCACCTCTCTCCTGGAATATGGTAGCAGCTTCTATGGGTCTCCATGTCTCCAATCCAGTCTCCACACTGCGGCCAGGGTGACCACACGACGAGGGGCAAGCTATCACACTGCCCCATGAACTCCGATCCTTCAGCTTTTTACAAGGTCCTTCCCCCAAATGCCCCCACCCCTGTTTAACCATTTCTATTTGGAGCAGTCTTCACTCTCCTCTTCATCGGGCTGACCTCTTCCCATCGTCCATTTCTCCACTGAGCCATCTTTGTCTCCCAAGAAGCTTCGCCTGACTCCCCTCTCCCCAGGAAAGGTCTGGCATGAGCCCACTCCATCCATCTCCTGTTTACTCCTTACGTCCTCCTCTCCCTGTGAGCTCTCTGGGGCATGCGTTGTGGCTTCTTTGTCACCCCAAGCCCACGATCTTGCCCCGGCCCGGCACGTGGGAAGAACTCGACAGGTATACGTCTGGAGCCGCTAACTGGGGGTCTAGGGTTCTCTTCCACACGGGAGGGGCGGAGGATGGAGCCACTGCTGGGAGGGTAGTCTTAGGCTGACACGCTTCCAGATTCTTTCTTCTTGAATCCGGTTCTTGAGTTCCCCGCGCGCACTCCACAATGCAGACACGTGCTGATGGGGGAAACTTGAGCGAGCAGAGCCGCCCACTCCGGCCTGGCCCCTGCCTGCGATCAGGGCTCACAGAGACAGACCTTCCTGGCCCGGGGTCTGGCGGGGTCGCCAGCGCCCCAGCACCTGGCAGATGGCCGCGGCGATCTCGCGGTTGCGCAGGCTGTAGATGAGTGGGTAGAGCAGCGGCGTCACGTGGGTGTAGACCAGCGCCAGCGCGCGGTCCCGCTGCGGGGAGTAGCTGGCTTTGGGCCGCGCATACATGAAGGTGGCGCAGCCGTAGTGGAGGAAGGTGACGGCCAGGTGCGAGGCGCAGGTGGAGACGGCCTTGCGGCGGCCCCGCGGGGAGCGCAGGCGGCTCAGGGCGCCGGCGATGGCGCCGTAGGAGGCCAGGATGAGCAGTGAGGGCAGCAGCAGCAACAGCAGGCAGGCGCCCAGCAGAGGCAGCTCCTGGGCGTAGCTCCGCGTGCAGGCCAGGTGCAGCAGCGCCGTGATGTCGCAGAAGTGCACCAGCAGGCGGGAGCCGCAGAAGGGCAGGTGGAAGACGGCCGCCGTGAGCCCCACGGACACCGCTAGGACCCCGAGGCAGCAGGCCAGGGCCAGCCGCGCGCACAGCCCGGGAGTCACCACCGCCGCGTAATGCAGTGGGTGGCAGATGGCCACGTAGCGGTCATAGGCCATGGCGGCCAGCAGGAAGCACTCGGCCCCGCCCAGGGCCACGAACATCTGCATCTGCATGGCGCAGCCCAGGAAGGAGATGGGGCTGCCTTGGCCCAGGCCCGGCGAGGCCAGATCGGCCAGGGTGCGGGGCACCACCACCAGCGTGTAGCCGAGCTCGATGGCTGACAGCTGGCACAGGAAGAGGTGCATGGGCGGCCGGCTGGGCGCCAAGGCCACGGCCAGCAGGATGAGCAGGTTCCCGCTCAAGGTGGCCAGGTGCAGGGCCAGCAGCAGCAGGAAGAGCGCCGGCCTCAGGTGTGGGAACTCGGCGAAGCCCTGCAGCAGAAAGCCGCGGGGCAGGGTGGCATTGCTGGGGCTGGCCATGCACTCGCCTGTCCAGGTCCAGAGGCACCTGTGGGAAAGAAGCGGGGCAAGGGGGAGTTTGTGGGCTCCACTCTTCTGGCCCTGCTGGTGAAGAAAGGGCTGGGTGGAATTAAGAGGGTAGGAGCCAGTAGAGCTTCAGAGAGGGGGGCGGGTTGATGTGTCTATTTCCATCTCCCTCCCCATGTGGTTATTGGCTCAGTCCTGTTCGACTCTTTGTGACTCCATGGTCTGTAGCCCACCAGGCTCCTCTGTCCCTGGGGATTCTCCAGGCAAGAATACAGGAGTGGGTTGCCATGCCCTCCTCCAGGGGATCTTCCCAACCCAGGGATTTAACCCACGTCTCCAGCCTTGCAGGCAGATTCTTTACCCTCTGAGTCACCAGGGACATCTTCTTGTCTTGTTCTGAAAATTGGTCCAGTTTTTCCTGCCTCCTGGACTAGAATTCTTACAACTCCCTTCTCAACATGCTCTTTATAAAGATACCTTGATTTGAGACCCTTTCTTTACTTTGCATCTCTCTTGACCTCCACCTAGGAACAATGCCCTTTCTTCAGACTCCACTTGCTTTGTGGGTCTTGTACAGCCCTTCAGCCTCTGCTGGCTGCCCGGAGGCAGGCACTGTGTCTTTAGGCTCTGCTTCTATTTCCTCCTTCCTGCCCTGTGCTGCTATTTCTGAGTTGCTTTTCTTGTGCCGCAGAATTACAAAAATGTACGGTTTCCCTAGTGGCTCAGGTGGTAAAGAATCTGCCTGCAATGCGGGAGACCTAGGTTTGATCCCTGGGTCGGGAAGATGCCCTGGAGAAGGGAATGGCAAACCACTCTGGTATTCTTGCCTGGAAAATTCCATGGAAAGAGGAGCCTGGCAAGCTACAGTCCATGGGGTCACAGAGTCGGATACAACTAAGTGACTAACACTTTAATGCAGATGAAGATCTTAGTCATCATCTCATTCAACCTCATAATTTTAAAAGAGAAAAAAAAAGCTGGGGAGGGACAGGATAAAGGGCTTAACTGTTGACAGATAATTAGAATCAGAATCTGCATTCCTGAGACTGAATCCAGAACTTCTCATGACCCTATATGAGGAGGTGAAGGGTCCCTGGGATTAGTCCGTCAAGCCATACTGATTCAGCTTTAAATAGAGACCCAAGTCTGTGCCTGGCATTAAGGCAGCCACTTAGCAGGCGATGGTTAGTGGAAAGGCCTGACCGGGCCCATCTGGAACAATACATCCTAACAATCTTATTAGTACTCCGTCAGCATGAGAAAAAGCCATGTACATCTGTTCTAACTTGCCCTTCGGAGGTAGCAGTACATTCCAGATCTGCTGTCAGAACAGTGTCTGAGTATTATCCGGTGACACATTGCAGGCAACCGTGGAGAGCATTGATAGCGTGTAGGTTGGCTGCAATTGTTATAAACCTCCGGAGTCAGGGACCATCAAGTGGTAAGAAATTCAGAGCCATGCCAACTAGAGGAGGACATCTGATTTTTCCAATAGTTATTAATGATATCTCTTTTTTAATTAATTTTAATTATAAGCTCAACCATTATTTCCTGTTAGTGCCTCTGAGTCACTGTTTCTAATCAGTGTTGGAAGTGGAGTTTGTTGTTATACTACAGAGTGCAACAGCAATAAAACTGGGGCACTGGCAACAGGTAAGCTGAATACAAGAACGGGAAGGAATGCAAAGAGCTTGCTCTTTGCTATTAACGCGCCTTGTTGAAGAGAGTTCTGGGGATTTATATCTATCAGTGTCAGCCTGTGCTCTTTTTTGTCATCTGAGGGGAATGCCTTCAAACAGATGTTTGCATTGTTGCCTTGATGGTGGAGGAATAGGGTGGGGTTGTGGGTGGGTCTGAGGGATGTAGAATCACTTCCCATCATTCCCTTCCTCTCCCTGCTGTATTCAGTCATTTGAACAAATTTAACAAACCTGTGTTGAGTTGGCAGCCTGGTCCCCGCCAGGTGTTGTAGCTGTGGGTGTGACCAACAGACAGAAGCCTAGTGTCCTGGAGGTTCAGACAGGATGAAGCTGTTGCAGGAACTGGCTCTCTTCACTCTGCCTCTGCTGACCCCCTTGGTCTTTTACTTCTTCCTTTTCATCGCCTTAGAGAGGCAGGGAGTGGAGGGCAGAGAGATGCAAACAATCCATCTCTTTCCCCCTCACGTTCATACTTCACAGAAATGGAGATGTTGCGAAAGGCTGGGTAGTGGCTCCAATAACCCTAAGCTCAAGGCGTATCATGTTTACAAACAAGGCCATGGAAAGCAAGCCAGACAGCTCAGTTCAATCAAAAGGAGACTGAGCAGTGTTTCTCCTTTGTCTAGAGTTTTTAGGAGGATTTCTCACAATCTCTAGGAATGTATGTTAGAAAAGTCTTTTCCCTGGGAGGGAGAAAGAGAACAGACACTTTCACAACTGCAATAGTTTGTTCAAAACTAGGCTCCAGCCTAGTAGGAGAAGCTACAGAGGGAAAAGAAAACCTCACCTCCCTCCTTCAGGGCCAGAAGGGCCATATTCTCACTCTTCAACAACCATAGCTGAGAGAGTATCAGGCAAATGCTTGTACAGACTTTATACATTTAACTCACTTAATCCTAGCAACAATCTAATGAGAGAGGCGAACTCTTATTGTACTTACTTAACAGGTAAAGAAATTGAGGACTAAAGGAGTTAAATGTCATAAAGCTAGTTAGCAGTAAAGCCAGGTTTTCACTAGTCCCTGCTAGTCCATGGATTTATCCACTATAACTGTCTTCCCTCTTTATCAGTCTCCTAAGAATTCTTCTCACATAAGACACACTCTGTCCCTCTACCCACTTCTCTTACCTCCCCCTGCTCAGAAATTACCTGCACCCTCCAAGACATTTCTGTCCTCAAATTTCCCTTTGCCGACATTTCTCTTCAGGACATGTGGATATAAGTAGGCATACAGATGATCTAAGACAGTAGATTTAAAAAGAATTTCCCCTTAGCCTTGACCTTCTTCATTCCTATTGTTACTGTCCTGGCAGGCCTGCTTTCCTGATTGTATAAGGCTCTGTGGAACACTCACAGATTAATGGCTGCCTGGTGGCCCAGGACATCTGTCTGGATGTGGCTGGGCTGGGGACAGCTGGGATTTGATTTTCACTATGTAGAATAAATAAAATTATCTGTAATAATGATGTTTTTAGTTGGTTATTTTAATAGCCAGTTGAAGCACTTCAAAGGAGAGGTTGTGGGGAGATTTGAAAGGCAGACAGATCAGGCCCCTCTTGAAGATTCCATAAAATACGATACTGAACTAACTTGAAAGTCAAATGGTCCACATCTTCATGTTACAGTGAGGGATGCTGCAGAGAGGTCATATAACCAGCCTGGGACCTCGCCACTATCTGTTGGCAGCAGAGCTGACTTGGTTCTGTTTGTTGCCAGAATTGTCTTCCAGAGTAGACCTGAGTCCATTTATCTAGTATTATTGTTTACAAAAACACCAGGGGAGAGGTCGCAGAAAAATCAGATCATTGTCCCATAAGAAATTAAATTTAGAATTGTCAATATGCCTGAATTTCCATTATTTGACTTAATAGCCTGTCATGAGCATCTGGTCTATGAATTTACACAAATTGTTCTGAAATCTATTTTCATCCAGTGCATCTTTTTAGGAAAAATACACACTGTGCATTCAAAGGGCTTCCCAGGTGGTGCTAATGATAAAGAATCTGCCTGCAATGCAGGAGACAAGAGAGGCAGGTTCCATCCCTGGTCAGGAAGATCCCCTGGAAAAGGAAATGGTGACTCATTCCAATATTCTTGCCTGGAAAATTCTATGGACAGAGAAGCCTGGCAGGAAAGATTGTTGTTTTTTTTTTTTTCTTTCCCTTAATCCTCAGTGAAGTAGAAAGACTCCCCACAGTCTAAATTTTTGCTTTGGTATGTGATGCTCAATTTAGGTTGCGGACAAGTTAATTAACATTCTGAAACCTTGCCTCCTTATGTTGAATGGGGGTAGCAAAGGAGGGACACGTGAGGATTCTGTGAGATAACATATAAAAGCTAGCACAAAACCCACACGTAGTAGACGCACAACAAGACCAAAAGCATTCTCATCTCTGTCCTTCATGCCTTGACGAGCTTAGATCACATTTCCTCTGAATATTCATCTTTCCACCATGAAAATCTCCTCACCCCTTGACTGTGTCTTCTCGGGTGACTTTTCTGTCTTTCTGGGATCCATGAAACAAAGGTGTGCATGGTATTCTGGATTTAGGGAAGAATACTTTTCTCACGGGGAAAAAGCAGAGACAGACATAATAGATAAGTCTCATCTAGCTATCATCGTCATTTTTCTTTCCCCCACCTCTCTTTCTATCTTTCCACTTTCTTTTTCTTTGGTTTCCCATCATCTTTCTAAGCCTGCACAGATTTTGGAAGAAGACATATGTGAATTCAAATCCTGGCTCAATCACTTACTAGCCACATTAACTGTGGGTGAGGTACTCAGTTTCCCTGATTTTCAATCTCTGTACATCTCAATGGAGGTAGTGGTGTCTAATTCATAAGCACCCTACAAAGGAAGCTCACAGCACAGTGCTGGGCACAAAGCAGTCATGAAGAGATGGTTTTTAATCCCACTATGCTATCACCCAACTTCTACAGCATCATGTCAGCATATGGGTGCCACCTGCAGAGCAACTGACAGCTGAAATTACTATAATGACTCTTTTTCCTATGTCATCGGCCTTTTCCTTGGTTTATGACAGGTAACATGAACCACATTAATTAACATATATTTGCATTATTATATATTTCAAATTCAGATTTGTGTTTTAAATTTAAAAACCCATTTACAAAAAATCTCATTTACCTTTTTACTGCTTTGTCATGCAAAATTACATTGTTTAGTGTGTGTGTGTGTTTTATTTTCGCATTAATTTGGTAATTTCTTTACTCAAAGGAGCTAAATATCGTCTTTGGTTGTAGAGATTTCACTGTGCTCCCTCCTCCAACTATTTATGATCTCAGCCTCGACCCCTGGGATATGAACCTCCTTTCCAGCGTGATGTTTCTGTCTTGTGAACCAGTTTCTCTTACATGATAAAGCAGTCTACTGAGTCCCCATGACTAAATTTGGTAAGATAGCTTGTCAAAGGCTTTTGAAAGTCTAAATAAAAGAAGTCCTTGCTAGTTTCTTTTTGGCATCTTTATCCCCTAAAAGCATTTAAGTAGATTTAATGGGGAATGTTTGCCTTATACAAACATTCTTGCTTTTCCCCCTCTACATGTTATAAAAAGGAGATGCTCTTGATATTTCCTGTGTCTACTCTGGACCCCTTCTTCAAATGATGGTTACAATTCTGGCTGTCTTAGTTCTCCAGTTCTGGGTCAATATGTTACCTTGGGTTTTGCATTTTGGTCAACATTTTGTCCTCAGTTGCCTGACAATTCAGAATCATGACAATGTGTGCACTTGTGTTAAGAGTTCCACTGCTAGTTGAATAGTTGCCGCTGTTAGTTCTCTTTTCTCCGAAAATCAATAGTGGGATTAGAAATTTGAGTGAAGTGTCATTTCAGGCTTGCTGGTCTCTCCACTTTCATCTGGAGAGGAGCTTTGAACCATACAAACCTAGGAGTCCTGCTGATTTTAGAACCGGCTCTCTGCCTTTAATGCTTTTAAAGAAACTCCCTGTTTGAACGAAGCAGCACCCATTTAAATTAATATCTCTTCCACCAGAGGAAGAAGGATATGCTTCAAAAATGAGCATTTTAATCTTCAACATCAAAATTGTCTGGCAAGGAGACTGTCCCAGTTCTGGGACCATGAAGGTCAGCTTGTCACACACAAATGCATGATCATTGTGCTGTTACATTTTTAAAAAGTATTCTAGGCCTTAGGGTCAGTTACTCTGTCTACTTGAGTAAATATTTGCATTTTCACTCTATAAAAAATCTAATTTGTTCTCAAAAATTTTTTGAAAATCAGCTATCATTTTCCATGAAGTTGGTTTTAGTAGGTTGGAAAGTATTTTTAATTTCCAACTTCATCTGGTGCTACAAAATAGAGAGTTCCCCCCCAAACCCAGAAGACTGTTTCTTGTTGGTCACAGACTGAGAGCTGAGACTAAGAAATGGGGGCAAAGCAACTGTATGGATGAAGAAATTGAAGCTACCTCTCTTCTGTCAGGATATTTTCATGATTCATTAAAATGCAAAAAAAAAAAAAACATGGTTAAGGGAAAATGTTGATTTCCTGAGCCAGCCACCTATCAGCAGACAGCTGCTGATTTCTTTGGAATATTGCCTCAGAAAGTCACAGGCACCTCAGGAAAACCATTATCTGCAAGAGTTGTGTGTGTACTTTTGGCTTCAGGACCTTTTTCCAATGGGACATCCCCTCACCATCCTCCTGCTTTAGAAGACTCCTGTGGTTGCTGAGAAGGAGTAACAAATTCCTAGAGGAAATCAGATAGAAATGCACAGGATTCAGCTAGCCCAAAGGTGGACTCTGATGGGGACCTGGGTCTTCTTCAACGGGAGGACCTGTGGTTGGTGTGTCTGGGGCCCAGGGATTTCGTTCTTTGTCCAGTATGGGAGGTGGCTATGGAGCCTTTCCTGTCATGGCATTGTCAGAGGTCAAGTTTTTCTGTTCTGTGAAGTAAAATGATAATCACCGGTAAAATGTTCTTGAGTACTTTCTTTTCTGCCTCTGAGAGCTGAAGAAATCCTATTTTCTTCCATTCTATTCTTACATGTTATTCTAGAGAACCGAAATATCACTGGATGCCTCTCACCGTGAAAACCTCTGTTCATTTGATAAGACAGAATTCTCCCATTTTTAGGTGAGAAGGCTGAGGCAGAAGAGAGGCATTTGGGCAAAGTCCGTTCAATAAAAATAGAAGCAGAACCTACCAGTCCCGGCATCTGTGGCCACCTCGTGTTTCTCAAGCCCTCTCCCCACCTCAGGTAACCCAGGACTGAAGGGCTTTACAGGAGACAACACCTTGAACATGGAGTGCTCCAGGGTTTACTGCTGTGGGGGCACCAGGTCTGATCTAAGGAGGGGGGTCTTCCTCTCACAAGAAGTGATCTCTCCTGGGCAAACCTACTTGGGAAGCATTTTGAATCCCTAATTTCCATGCTCTGCTCTCGGTGTTTCTCATCCTCTGCCCTCCTACCCCACAGGCTTCTCCTTACCTGGGCTCAGAGACAGGGGTGGACAGGAGATTCAGATCATGGTGCCTGGAGGTTAGAGAGGTCACAGGTAAAATGAAAACAGCAGACTCCAAAACTGCAGCAGGCAGGTGTGGAGGAGGAGGAGGGCTAGAAAGGAGACGAGTGAGGATGGAGAGGCTGCAGAAGGGTGAGTACCCGGAGGGGATTTCCACAGTGGCTTCTGATGAGCTGTATGTGGTCGGTCCTATAACCTTAGCTTGCTTTATATCCCTCGAGAGCTGGGGAAACAGGGAGGAGAGGGATACACTAGTCCCTTCCAGAGGGAGGGCAAGAGCAAAAGGATCCTATGATGAATTCTTTGGTCACAAAATCCCTCCTCAAGGTTGGACACCTAGGAGGGCTTGGTGCACACACAGTGACTCTGCAGCTGTCCAGAGAGAAATAGCTTCCTGTTTCATCCTGACCACCTGCCCAGAATGCACTCTGTCCCACTGGTGCCCACTCACTCCCTGGAGTGTTCCATGCTCCTCTGTCCTCACAGCAATTCCCATTCCCATCTGTGCATGCTGGACCAGGGGGAAGTTCTAGAACCTGTGGAGAAGGATCAGGTGCTCCGTAGGTCTAAGACGTGTTAGCCTGTCCAATGTCTAGAGCAGGGAGCTGGCTGTTGAGATGCATGAATGGATTGTCTTTATTAACTCTCCCATGTGTGCAAGGACCCCAAGAAATTGCACTGGGCCATTTCCACCGAAGGATACTCCTGACTCTGGAGTATGGAGCATGAACTTGACAACACTGGCAGGTCCCTCTAAGTTTGGGAGCTGAAGACTTGCTCTTGATTTTTTGGCTATTATCCCTCCTATCCACATATATATGTATATATGCACCAGCAACATAGGGCTTAGAGGTCATCTGTTCAAGTCCATTCACTCATTCACTTGTACTTTAACAATTTCGCACATGCTTATTGAGTACCTACTATGTGCCAGGCTTCAATCTAAGTGCTGGTGTGTAGATCAAAGGGCAAAACAGACAAAAATTTCTGTCTTCATGAAGCTTACATTTCAGGGAGAAGAGAGAAACAGTAGCCAAATTAGATAAATTAGATGGCATATTTGAAAGTAAGTGCAATGGAGAAAAATAAAGGCAGCTTGAAAATGTGAAGGAGTGACATGCAATTTTAAATAGGATGCTCAAGGAAGGCTTTAGTGGGAAGGAGACATTTGACGCAAAACTTGAAGGAGGTACAACAGTGAATCATCTGGACGTCTGGGGGAACGGTGTTCCAGGGAGAAGAATTAGCCAGTGAGAGATACTGAATGGGGAGCAGGTCTGGTGGGTCTGAGCTTCAAAGAGGAGCCCAGGGTGGCTGGGGTGGAGTGAGGACAGAGAGCGGCAGACAAGGTCAGAAAAGTTGTGGACGGCCAGTAGGAGGTGCCTTGCAGGGAGCTGTGAGAAACTGGCTGAAATAACTGTTATTAAAAAAAAAACAAAAATTAGAAAAAAAAACAAACCAGTCTGGCTGCTGTGCTGAGAATAAACTTTAGAGGGCCAGGTTGGAAGCAGAAATCAGCAATAAAATAATCTAGATGAGAGAATATATGATTTAGATGAGAAAAGCAATAGAAGTGGTGAGACAAGGTTGGGTTTTGAATACGTTTGATTTATTAATATTTTTTATAATTCATTTTAAATGTAGAGGCAGCAGAATTTCCTGATGGGTTGAATATGAGATGTGGAAGGAAGAGAGGGGTCAGAATGATTTTTCACCTGAGGAACAGGAAGAATAGAGGCATCATTACCTGAGATGAGGAAGGCCTCAGGTGGAGTGACTTTGGGGAGAAAGAGTGGTCAGAAATTCAATGATGGGCATATTAAGCTTGAGATGTCGTTAGATGTCCAAGTGGATCTGTCTAATCAACAGCTGGGCAGGTGATCTGCATTTCACAGGACAGGTTCAAGTTAGAGGTGTAAATTTGAAGTCATCAATGGTAGGTGATACTTTAAGCCATGAAACTCGATGAGATCACTATGGGAATGAGCATAGGTTAGAGAGAAAAAAGGAAAGGTCCCCAGACTGATTAAGGGGGTGCTCCAAAGTTAAAGGTTTAGGAAGATGAAAAGAGACCAGAAAGGGAGAACATGGTAGGGAGGCTACAGTCTCCATTTTTCAGCCAGGTAGATCAGATACTCGTGTCTGCTCATCACAAATTTGCATATCTCCGTCATGGAATATTTACATGGAAAATGATTCCATGATACTAAGATGTCTTCCCCCATCGATAACAAGCAATTATTTTAATCTCAACATAATTCTTCCATTAAAGGTAATGTGGAGGGTTGAATGATGGCCTTACAGGGAGCAGGGCATCTTTCCCTTCCCGTTTCCCCTTCTTCATAAAGTATAAGAAGCTACACCAGAGGCTGGAAGTGAGGGCAGAACCCAAACCCTATGGAGAAGGAAAGAATCAGAAACAAAAACTCTGGGTTCCAAAATTCTAGATTTCTTTCCCAAATTTGGTTTGTTTAGCTCAGTATACTTAAGAAGTAATTTACCTTCTCTGAGCCTTAGCTCACATGACTTAAATGTAAGAATGATAATACCTGTGCCTAATTAGCAGAGTTTGTTTGGACATTTTATTTTATTTTTAAATAGTTTTGTTGAGGTATAATTGAAATATAAAAAACTATGCATTTAATTTGTTCAATTTGATGTATTTGGACATAGGCACACACCTATGATACCATCACCATAATTAAGGGAAAAGACATACCTAACAACTCCCAGAGTTTCTTTGGGTCTCTCTCTATTCTTTTTTTTTTGTGTGTGTGTGTGTGGCAAGAACCCTTAGCCCAAGACCTACCATCTTAACAGATATTGAAGTGCATAATACAATGTTGTTATCTATAGGCCCGATGTTGTACAACAGATCTCTAGAAGTTGTTCACCAAACACAAGTGGAATTTTTACCCTTTGAATGACAACTCCCCATTTCCTCCATCCCCCTGCCCCTGGCAACTGCTGTAGTATTTCCTTCTTTTAAGAATTAGACTACTTTAGATTCCTCGTACATGTGTAATTAAACAAACTGATATTTCTCCCATCTTAAAGAAAATCTTTCTTGATCCTGTTTTTCTATCTAGCCCTGATATTTTTGTACTTGGAGAAAATCCTCAGGAAAGTTGTGTGTCCTTGTTGTCTGTATTTTCTCTCCTCTTATTCTTTCTTTTAAAAAATAACACTTTATTGAAAAAAGGAAAAAAAAACAAAAATTTCACTTTATTGAGGTATAATTGACATGTAAAATGCTGTTTGGAGATGAGATCTTAAATGAGATCTTACTTATGAAAACATTTCATAATTCCTAAAATACTCTATAAATGTCACTTATAATTATTATGACGTTGAAGAGCCGCGGTCAGCGTATTTTCCAGTGGAGAACTCGAGCCAGCCTTTCCCTGGCACCGAGCTTCAGCATGTAGAGTGCCCTCCCTTTCTCATTCTTTTGATGCACGCAGTTTCCCTGTAAGGAGAGAAGCAGCTGGGAAAGGACGCAGTCTGGACAGGCCTCCTTAGTGATCAGGACTCACGGATGTGGTGGTATTATTCATAAACAGCAGTGTAGTCATGGTTCAGAATTTTGGAAACAGCGCCAAGAGGCTCTTGGACATAATTTGCGGGATAGATAAGCCCTGACCTGAAGCAAAATTTACCAGTGACAGGAGTTTGGAGTTTTATACACAACATTTTCTTTGGCTGGAGTCTGGCTTTATTGGAAGGGCTGTGTCAACACAGGGATTGTCTGCTTGGGCCCAGGGATTCCTCAGAGTGGCGGTGCCTCTGTCCCTGCTTGGAGGGCTGGGGTGAGTTTTCTCAGACTTGGAATCATGTGGGATCTGTGTTTGAACAGAGACTGGAAATACTTACATCATCTCCACATTCCACAGCTGTTTGTCACCGGATTGCAAATTGACTGGAGGGATGCCTGTTTCCAGGGAGAAAAGACACTGCTGCTTTCTGGCTTCAGCAGAGAAGAGATCAGTTAGGTTATTGATTTTGATTAATATCTATGGCCCTAGGGAGGAAAAGTTAATTTCCTTGGGGGCTTTGCAAAATTTGGGGGTAAATTTATAGAAATATAAGTGAAAGGAAAAGAGTAATAGAGTAAACTTCAAGTATCAAAAATAAGTGAAATTATAATGCTAAATTAAAAAATCAAAGGCACAGAAAAAAACCAGAGCAGATCATAAACAAAACCTCAAGTTGATTGAAGATTATAAGAAGACATAAATTTCTATAATTTTCACCTAGGAAAAGTGACAAAAGATACAAATGAATTAAAAAATGAAAAGGTAGAAGCTAAAATAGATGTAGTAGAGATTAAAAAAAAGAAGATAATATTATTAAAAAGTATTTATGGTTGTAGTTGACACACATCTAAAAATAAAAGGCTAACTGGCCCAAGAAGAAATAATAATTTTATATACAATTATGATCATTAATAACATTGGATTGCTACTGAAAACATAAGCCCTCTGCCTTTCTCACTACTCCCATGGAAAATTCTTTTACTGGTGGATTTTAGCAGAGTTTCAAGGGGATATAAATATAATAATAAATGCAAATAAAATATACTATAAAGTATATAATCCACATTGGGCTTCCCCAGTGGCTCAGCAGTAAAGAATCCGCCAGGATTCTCCTGCAGGAGCTGCAGGAGATTTGAGTTTGATCCCTGGGTTGGGAAGATCTCCTGGAGGAGGAAATGGCAACCCACTCCAGTATTCTTGCCTGGAAAATTCAATGGACAGAGGAGCCTGGAGGGCTACAGTTCATAGGGCTGCAAAGAGTTGGACACAGCTGAACATGAACACATATAGTCCACATATGTTATATGTTTTTCCAGAAAATGAAAAAAGAAAAATTGCCCAACTCATTTTATGATAGTTGTATAAACTAAATTAAAATAATTCTCATTAGTATACTATGTAAAACATATGCACTAATTTTATAGATTAAAACATATTTAAATATTATCCAGGGAAATTTAACTTTTTTTTTTTAAAAAAGCAACATATTTTTACCAAGGAGCAATTGTCTCAGGAATATACAAATGATTCAACTTCAGAAAAATCTATAAGTTCACTCTCATGTTGGTTGAGTAAAGAAAAACAAAGTTATCTCAATACACTTGAAAAAAATGATGAGAATTCTTAGGAAGCTAGAACTAGAGAGGAACTTTATAACCTAATAAAAACTACATATAAAAATTCTACAACAAATGTATTTAATGGAATCTAAAGCACTTCTTGTAAAGTCAGGAATAAGACTTAGCAACACAGTACTTATAATTCTAGCCAATACAAAAGGAAAGAAAATAGTAATTTATAAAGAAGAGGATATATTATAATTATTTGCTGATGATGTGATCAGTTACATTTAAGGTCCAAGAAAATTAATGGGCAAATGAGTCACACCAGTAAGAAAGTTCAGCAAGATTTCCTAATGTAAGATTAACTTATAAAAATAAAGTTAATCTAAACCAGAAATAATCAATTAGAAAATATAATAAAAGTAAGATACCAACGCAGTAGCAACACAAGTCATAAAATATGTAGGAATTAATTTAATGAAACACACAAGAGATTTATAAATAAAAACTATTAGACTTTAATATAGGACAAAAAAGAAAATCTAAATGAAAGTAGACAATTACCAAATTCATGAATGGGTAAAAATGCCTTTTTTCTTTGTAAAAATGCTACCTTTTCCAAATTTAATATTATCAAATGCATTTCTGATAAAAATTATGACAGGAATCATGTGGCAAATTAGTACATTGGTTTAAATATGTATAGAAAAGTAACATAACTAATAAAAATGTAGGATTTTGGACTAAGGAAAAGATTAAAGAGAATGAGTACCCCTTCAGATATTAAGACATACTGCAAAGCAACAATTGGTAAAACACATTGATAAACATTTGTATAAGAAAAAATAGGCATTTGGTGAAAGATTGACATCTCAGAAACCGACCCAAAAATTCACATGAACTTGGTAAAAAAAAAATTGGTGGATTTGACTATATTAAAAATAAATATTTTGGCTAACAAAGGACAACCAATGTAAGTAGAAACAATAGTTCAGGTAGTGATACTTGTATACCAATAATAAAAAATACCTCGAGTTATATAAGGAAATATCACTAATTAATTTTTTAAAAGACAAGAAGAAAAATGCAGAAAGGATATGATTAAGCTGTTCAAGAAGAGAAATTTGAATGAATAAGGAATCACTGAAGAGATTGTCAGCATTGTCTTTAGCCAGAGATAATAACATTTCAGGGACTTCTCTTGTAGCTTAGTTGGTAAAGAATCTGCCTGCAATACAGGAGGCCTGGGTTCAATCCCTGGGTCGGGAAGATCACCTGGAAAAAGAAATGGCAACCTACTCCAGTATTCTCACCTGGAGAAACCCATGGACAGAGGAGCCTGGCAGGCTAGAGTCCATAGGGTCATGAGAGTCAGACATGACTTAGCGACTAAACCATGCCCAATAACATTTAAATAGCCAAGCTGTCCCTCTTTCATCTTTCTCCATTGTCCCTGGATGAGTTGAATACTTGGCTTCATTTTGTCTTCACATCAGCCTCTTAGGATCCAGTTGTCTTTTGTTAAGGAACAAAAGCAAAATTGTCCTATTTCTCAAGGGATTTGTATAAAAATTACTAATCAGAGCAGGTACAATGCTGAGGTAAGACATTAAGAGTGAGGTAGCTGGGTTTACATGAAGGCAGCATCTCACTTGTTTATCTCCATTGATTCCACGTTCTTACTAGGAGACTCCAAGCCAAGGACCTTTCATGGTAACTAGTTACCATTTGGTGGAAAATGTAACCCACTAAAGTTTTTTCCCCTGGTTTTTTTTTTTTTTTCTTTTGAAACTTAAACATATGAGATACTTTTTGAACTATTTAAAAATAGTTAAAAATAATTTTCCCACAGTTTGTGAAATAATCTATTTACCAACTATGAGTTTGAAGCTACACCCCAACCTCAGCCAGATGGCTTAATACATTGAACATCACACCTGCCACTTATAAGATGCTAAACAAACTATTAAATGAAACAAGCAAGTATAAATGAGAAACTCATTTATAGCCATCAGATTGGCAAAAATTAAAATGCCAGATAATATAAGTACTGGTAAAGTTGTGGAGAAATAGGAGCCCTCCTGCGGTGAGAGTGGAGGTATAATTTGTGCAGTTTTTATGGAGAACAGCTTAATGATATTCATAAAGTTGCCTCATGTTCATAGCCTATGTCTTTGCATTTTCACTTCTGAGAATTTACCCCACACGTATTCTTCTATAAAGAGAGGAAAGATAAGTTCTCAGATGTTTACTGTCACATAACTGGAACCAACAAAGGGCTGGTACATGAGTGCCCACTAGTAGATAAAGAGATAGGAAAATGTGCTATATGCAAATAATGGAATACCATTCAGGGGACTGGGCTTTCCTGATGGCTCAGTGGCAAAGAATCCGCCTGCCAATGCAGGAAACACAAGAGACTCGGGTTTGATCCCTGGGTCAGGAATATCCCCTGAAGAAGGAAACGGCAACCCACTTCAGTATTCTTGCCTGGCAAATCCCATGGACAGAGGAACCTAGTGGGCTACAGTCCATGGGATCGCAAAGAGTCATACATGACCAAGTGAGTGAGCACAGAGGCATACACATGCAGGGGGTTAGAAGTAATGAACTAGAATTAAATATGTCTACATTAATAAATCTCAAAATATAATGAGTTAAAAACACTAAGAAAAACAAATGTAGCATAATGCCAGGTATCTTAATTAAAACACACAAGTGAGTACCTGAATACAATAAGAATCTTAAAGAAGAACCTTGAGTGATTGATATGCTATTGTGCCACTAAATGATTCTGGTCAAGTTATATTTTTTGTCTCACTCCCTGAGAAGTAGTTTTTCCCTTGATCCTCTGAAATGAGTGGGAATGGAAAAGATATACTTGTTACAGCTAATTAATATCAAATAGTGATGAATCCTTCCCTTATTAACCAGTCTTCTCATTTAAGCTCTTTGGTATCACCAATTCATATCAGAAATTAGTGTCAATATTGTTAAATTTCTAAGATTACTTTTACTGTCTATGATGATTTCTCATAATAAAGACTATGTAGTGTGGGGATGAGGGCAATATTTTCAGCCTCCTTGCAGTCACTACACGAAGCAATAACATCAAACCTCATCCCTCATTTTCCTGTCCATTCACCTTCTGCTGAATTTTCAGTGACGTCAGCCCTTAAGTTGTACTAACCATGCTTCCCATCGTTGATTATTTCCACCTATTTACTTAACTAGTAGCAAAGAGATGATTGCTTCATGAATATCACCAACACTCCTCTAAGATAACATCTACTAAACCTTTTAACTACTGTAGTTGTACCCTTGTTTGTGTAGTATGACTGGCTGTGCTGTGCTTAATCTCTCAGTCATGTCCGACACTTTGTGACCCATGGATTGTAGCCCGCCAGGCACCTCTGTCCACGGGGGTTCCACAGGCAAGAATATTGGAGTGGGTTGCCATGCGCTCCTCAGTATGACTGCCTACTTATCCCAATTTCATCCAATCCACTAGCTTACTTTCTTTCTTTTTTTATTGAAGGATAATTGCTTTACATGATTTTGTTCTTTTCTGTTAAACCTCAATATGGATCAGCCATAGATATACATATATCCCCTCTCTTTTGAAACTCCCTTCCATCTCCCTCCCCATCCACCCCTCTAGGTTGATCCAGAGCATCTGTTTGAGTTTCCTGAGCCATAGAGCATATCCCCGTTGGCTATCTATTTTACATATGGTAATGTAAGTTTCCATGTTACTCTTTTTATACTTCTCACCCTCTCCTCCCCTCTCCCCATGTCTGTAAGTCTATTCTCAATGTCTGTTTCTCCACTGCTGCCCTATAAGTAAATTCTTAAGTACCACTCTTCTAGATTCCATATATTTGTGTTAGAACATGATATTTATCTTTGTCTTTCTGACTCACTTCACTCTGTATAATAGGTTCTAGGCTCATCCACCTCATCAGAACTGACTCAAATGTGTTCCTTTTTATGGCTGAGTAATATTCCATTGTATATCTGTACCACAACTTTATCCATTCATCTGTCGATGGACATCTAGGTTGCTTCCATGTTGTAGCTATTGTAAATAGTGCTGCAATGAACAGTGGTGTACGTGTGTCTTTTTCAATCCTGGTTTCCTCAGGGTATTATGCCTAGGAGTGGGATTGCTGGGTCATATGGTGGTTTTATTCCTAGTTTTATAAGGAATCTCTATACCGTCTTCCATAGTGGCTGTACCAATTTACATTCCCACCAACAGTGCAAGAGCATTCCCTTTTCTCCACACCCTCTCCAGCATTTATTGTTTGTAGACTTTTTGATGATGGCCATTCTGACAGGTGTGAAGTGAATCTCATTGTAGTTTTTATTTGCATTTCTTTAATAATGAGTGATGTTGAGCTTCTTTTCATGTGTTTGTTAGCCATCTGTATGTCTTTTCGGGAGAAATGTCTGGTTAGGTCTTTTTTCCACTTTTTGATTGGGTTGTTTGTTTTTCTGACATTGAGTTGTATGAGCTGCTTATATATTTTGGAAGTTAATCTTTTGTCTGTTGTTTCATTTGCTATTATTTTCTCCCATTCTGAGGGTTGTCTTTTCACCTTGCTTACAGTTTCCTTTGCTGTGCAAAAGCTTTTAAGTTTAATCAGGTCCCACTTGTTTACTTTTGTTTTTATTTTCTTTATTCTAGGAGGTGGGTCATAGAGGATCTTACTTTGATTTATGTTATCGAGTGTTCTGCCTATGTTTTCCTCTAAGAGTTTTATAGTTTCTGGTCTTACATTTGGGTCTTTAATCCATTTTGAGTTTATCTATATGTTTGGTGTTAGGAAGGGTTCTAATTTCATTCTTTTACATGTAGCTGTCCAGTTTTCCCAGCACCATTTATTGAAGAGGCTGTCTTTGCCCCATTGTATATTCTTGCCTCCTTTGTCAAAAATAAGGTACCCATAGGTGCATGGGTTTATTTCTGGGCTTTCTATCTTGTTCCATTGGTCTATATTTCTGTTTTTGTGTCAGTACCATATTGTCTTGATGACTATAGCTTTGTAGTATAACCTGAAGTCAGGAAGGTTGACTCCCCCAGCTCCCTTCTTCTTTCTCAAGAGTGCTTTGGCTATTTGGGGTCTTTTGTGTTTCCATATGGATTGTGAAATTTTTTGTTCTAGTTCTGTGAAAAATGCCATTGGTAATTTGATAGGGATCTCACTGAATCTGTAGATTGCATTTGGTAGTATAGTCATTTTCACAGTATTGATTCTTCCTACTTAGGAAGATGGACTATCTCTCCATCTGTTTATGTCATTTTTGATTTCTTTCATTAGTATCTTATAACTTTCTGTGTACAGTTCTTTTATCTCCTTAGGTAAGTTTATTCCTAGATATTTAATTCTTTTTATTGCAATGGTGAATGGGATTGATTCCTTAATTTCTCCTTCTGATTTTTCATTGTCATTATATAGAAATGAAAGTGACTTTTGTGTATTGATTTTATATCCTGCAACTTTGCTAAATTCACTGATCAGCTCTAGTAATTTTCTGATACTATCTTTAGGGTTTTCTATGTACGGTATCATGTCATCTACAAACAGTGAGAGCTTTGCTTCTTTTCTGATCTTGATTTCTTTTATTTCTTTTTCTTCTCTGATTGCTGTAGCTTGGACTTCCAAAACTATGTTAAATAATAGTGGTGAAAGTGGACACCCTTGTCTTGTTCCTGATCTTAGGGAGAATGCTTTCAGCTTTTCACCATTGAGAATAATGTTTGCTGTAGGCTTATCATATATGGCCTTTACTATATTGAGGTAGGTTCCTTCTATGCCCATTTTTTGAAGAGTTTTAATCATAAGTGGGTGCTGAATTTTGTCGAAGGCTTTTTCTGCATCTATTGAGATTATCATGATTTTTATCTTTCAATTTGTTAATATGGTGTACCACATTGATTGATTTGCATATATTGAAGAATCCTTGCATTCTTGGAATAAACCCAACTTGATCATGGTGTATGAGCTTTTTGATATATTGCTTAATTCTGTTTGCTAAAATTTTGTTGAGGATTTTTGCATCTATGTTCATCAGTGATATCAGGCTGTTGTTTTCTTTTTTTGTGTTGTCTTTGTTTAGTTTTGGTATCAGGGTGATGGTGGCCTCTTAGAATGAGTTTGGAAGAGTTCCTTCCTCTGCAAGTTTTTGAAAGAGTTTTAGAAGGATAGGCATTAGTTCTTCTCTAAATGTTTGACAGAATTCTCCTATGAAGCCATCGGGTCCTGGGCTTTTGTTTTTTGCGAGATTTTTGATCATAGCTTGAATTTCAGTGCTTGTAATTGGGTTGTTCATAATTTCTATTTCTTCCTAGTTCAGTCTTGGAAGGTTGAACTTTTCTAAGAAACTGTCCATTTCTTCCAAGTTATCCATTTTATTGTCATATAGTTGTTCATAATCGTCTCTTATAATTCTTTGTATTTTTGCACTGTCTGTTGTAACCTCTCCTTTTTCATTTCTAATTTTGTTGATTTGATTATTCTCTCATTTGTTCTTAATGAGTCTGGCTAAAATAAAGGTTTGTCAATTTTGTTTATCTTCTCAATGAACCAGCTTTTAACCAGCTTTTATTCATCTTTACTATTGTTTCTTTCATTTCTTTTTCATTTATTTCTGCTCACATCTTTATGATTTATTTCCTTCTATTAATTTTTTTTTTTTTGGTTTGTTTGTTTAGCCTACTTTCTGATCAGACACGTACCAAACTTTCCCAATACCAGTGCCTGGCTAAACTTCAAGTGAGTTCCTACAGATGCTCGATAATAGTCTTTTTATCCAATGATGAAATCTCCACAGCTTCCCTGTCAACCAACCTTCTTCTGTTCATCTTAAACTTACTTCTGCTTAAACTGATATTTCTTACTGATTACTGCCATTGCTGCTCCTTCTAATTCCACCGCCACTGCTAAAACAATAGCTTAGAAAAGTTCCTGGAATATAGTAAACACTCAGTAAATGTTTGCTGCTGTTCTTACTATCACCGCTCCTACCAACCTATTCAGTCTCCTAGGACCACCATATGTCAATAATTATACATTAAACCTGGTGCCAAGTATTCTACATATGTTATCTCACTTAATACATTTTTACTGAGAACATTGAAACCATTCAAGTAAAATCTTTAGGTGTTTCAAAATTGATCTCCTTAAAATTTGAACTCTTCGCTCATTCTATCTCAGAAAAGAGGTGTTGTCTTCCTCTCCCAAGCCAATACTTCAATATGTATTTCATTCCCAATCCTTGTCTTCACTCCCAAGACCATGTTTTCTTGTTTTCCGACTCCCTAGATTCTTCAGTCTCTCCCTTTCCCCTGGCTCCTTTCTCAGCCTTCAAATATGCTCAGGTCCGCCTAACTTGTCCTGAAACCCCCAAGTTTGAATTGATTTCTGTAAAAGATTCTATCATATTTTTCTCTTCATCATTGTACACATCCTTAGGTAAGTTTTCAGTCTATCTTGCACCTCCTCTTGCCTGAATTCTATGTTCCTGGAACCCACCTCTATCATTTCTGAACTAATCACAGTTGATTTCCAAATTACCAAAACCCTCTTCTAACTACTCATTCTCATAGATTTTTCCAGTGAATTTGCCCTTTTGACCTTTATATCCTTGAAAATCTTCTTTGGTTTGTATGACAGGACAGATTTTTGATTCTCACACACATTTCTATGCACATTCCTGACCTTTCCCTGCCTCTTTAAGGCCAGATGGTGAGCATCATGAGAGGGCATCATTTGAGGTATGTTGGAAACAAAGCATGCACAGAAGGTTAGGGTTGGGGCAGCAGGAGAGTCATTATTCACATTGTCAGAGGGAAGCCAAGAGGACACAAGAAGGCAGAGAAAGCCAGAAGGTTCGTATTCCTGGCATCAGTTGATAGCTGAGATAGCTGAAGTTGGAGGTGAAATATTATGAATGTTTGGGCATGATTGGTCAAAGGGTTTATGAAAACTGATGGAGCTGGAGCAAGGAAGGGCAGAAGGATGCATGTGGTTGCTGGGTAGGTGACAGGGAAGTAGGTTGGTTGATGGGGAGAAGAACAGATGGCGAGCAGGGAAAAAAAAGGAATAAAGAAAAGGAAACCTGGGCACCTTTCACTTACCTCCTCCGGGTGAAATTAATCCTGAATTGGCCTTGCTCAGAGACCTAGGGGTAAGGATAGCATGAAGCAGCAGGCTGAGTGATTGTGAGAGCAAGGTGAAGACCTGGGTTGGTCTGATTATTGGCAGTGGAAAGAGTGGAACCTGGCAGACACACAGATACAGTAAGCAAGGTACGTGGACCGTCACCATCCTTCCTCTTCAGTAAAATAGAGTAGTATTCTGCTCTGTTAGATCCTTCTAATAGATCCTTCATGTGTTCACTATCCAGGTCAGCAGTTATCAACACTTTGCCATTTCAGTTGAATCTGTCTTTGCCCCACAGTCTTTAGATATTTGTTTTAAAGCGAATCCAGAACATCCTATTATTTCACCCATAAATAATTCAGTGCACTGATTTATTTTGTATCTAAGCATCTGCACACACTGGAGAATTTTCTGCTTCTGCAGCTATTCATGTAGTTTCTTCAGTTATGATATTTGAGTACCAAGTGAGTCTTAAAAACGAGTGTAGCCTAAAAGCCCGGTGGTGGTTTAGTTGCTAAGTCAGGTCTGACTTTTTGTGACACCATGAACTGTAATCTGCCAGGCTCTTCTCTCCTAAGGATCTCCCAGGCAAGAATACTGGAATGGGTTGCCATATCCTTCTAAAGCAAATTTTCATGACCCGGGGGTCGAACTTGTGTCTCATGGATTGCAGGCAGATTCTTTACCGCTGAGCCACCAGGGAAGCCCCAAAACCCAGTGAGTTCTGCCAATAACTCACTGTAATAAGGATTCTGAAAGTAGTATGTTCTGTCTCCTTTAAATTTTGTGGCTTTTGAGGCCCCACTAATAACTAGAACTTAGTCCTTAAATTAAAGGAAATTCCAACACAATGGACATGAGTTTGAGCAAACTCTGGGAGATAGTGAAGGACAGAGAAGCCTGCCATACTGCAGTCCATGGGGTCACGAAGAGTCGGACACGATTGAGCGACTGAACATCATCAACAGCTTGTTTCTCAAGCAATCAATTTGATCTTGAAATTTGTATTTTGGGTAAAAAAAACTTTGTTATTTAAAAGTCTCTGAGCTAGTCTTGTAGGCAACCTTAGAATCATTTATAATCAGCCTAAGTTATAAAGCAACTAACTCCAGGAGATAAATAAGTGTTGGAGAAAATAAGCCAAACTAGCAGGAGCATGAAAGAATACAAGACATAACTAAAAATACAGTACTGCACACAGTGCCTCAAATAAGCCGTACAAAACATAAGTGTGCTCAATAGTTATAACAAGCCAACTATATAAATCAGAAATCAATATATGTTATTTAATAAAGGTTTTTTCCTAATGTGTGAATTTACTTACAATAGGAATCTCTCCAAAAAAGTCACATTTCATGCTATATTTGAATCATATTTATTAAGGAGAATAAATTGTATAAACCCAAGGTCATGTAGACAATCTGGGACAAGAGAGCTGAGCACTCAACAGACTTAAGGAAGTTAGAGAAAGATAGTGTCCCACATCAAGTGGAACTTGATCTTGCTTGGTCAGGAGTCAATTTAAAGGCCAGGAGGGATTTGTATAGTATACTAATGGAAGGTAAATTCAGAAAAGGACCTGGAGGTAAGGTGGTGGATGTCATAAACTGTGTTTTGTGGAACATTAGTGCCAAGCAGATGTTCCTAAGTTTCCATCCAAAAAAGTGTTCTTTTCAAAAGTGTATTTTAAAATACTGATTAAAAAATTGTTTCCAGTCTTGATCACATATTCAGGTTTTTAGGTAATATGCATGTAAATGGAGAAGAGATGATAGAACAGGTAGATTTCTTTCTTTACTTTTAAAAAATAAAGCATATATTATTAACATCCAAAGAGCATGTATTTCTCAACACATGGTTTGGGAAGCACCAAGTTAAGGAATGGAGAGCTACAAAAAGATTTTTTCAGGAGACGAAGTGACATGTTACCAGGATTACTCTGGTGCGGTTTTAAGATGGAGTGAAAAGGAAGAAAATGGAAACAAAGAGAAGGCTATAGTAATAGTTGAAAGGTGAAGTCCTGAGGGCCTGGATTTGAGCAGTGGTGTGCCAATAGAAAAATAAAGTTCACCTGTAGGAGATAACACAAAGAATGAACCTTTGTTTTCAATAGATACCCAAATGAGACTGGTGAGGGTGAGGGATAAATCGAGAGCTATTCTGTTTTCCAGGGCAGGCAAAATTTGCAACCATTGACAGAAATGGAGGTGTACACACACACACACACACACACACAGAGCTAGCGGGCTGGAAAGGATGCTGAGGTCAGAACTGGGCTCACTGAGCTGCACATGGCCATTCAGGTGATGAGGCACAACAGCTGCTGATGTGGGTATAAAGCCCAGGAGAGGAAGGGCAGGGCAGGACAAGGAGGCTTGGAAATTTTTGTGACTGGGTTTTGAGTGGTGGAAGGCTGATATTAAGAGTCTAGGCAGACTTTACAGGAAGTGTGGTATGCTGGAAAGAATACAATGTCTGGAGTCAGGAAGTCTGGTTTCTAGTTCTGTCTCTGTCACTAATTCTTTACAACTTTGGACAAATTATTTATCTTGTCTGAACCTCTCAGATAGATAGATAGACAATAAAAACGCCTGTCCCAAAGGACTGTTGTGAAGGTTGAATTAGATCGTATTTGTGCGGTATAAACTGTAAAGAGCTGTACCAGTATTAGTTACTACTATGAGTGACAGGTCCAGAGAGTTAAAAAGCTAGATTCAGAGATCAGTTCCAGAGTAAGTGGGTAGAGACCATTATAGTTCATGTCTATACAAGTGCCAGGATCTGAGAAACTGAACTGGTATGGGGGAGGTACAGTAGGGTGAAAGTGGGCAGGCAAATAGTTTGTAGGAAGAAATTCTGATAACGATTATTAGAGATCTGCTCATCAGGAATCTGAGGTGGACTGGTCCCTGGGTGCCCTATATGAGGGAAGGAATCTAAGCTGTCAGCCTGGGGTGGAAGACAAGGACACTCACTCCCTTGGAATGCCAAGAGCAGTAGCAAGAGTAAGGCTGGCAACAGCCAGAATTCATCTGACACTGGCTTACTTAATGGGGTCCTTCAGTAGTAAAAATACAACAGTAATAATTAACACTCTAGCATTTATTGTGCGCCAGGCACTATTATAAGCTCTCACCTCATAGTGACTGAATCACTTGGTCCTCAGACAACCCTACTTCTTGTTCATTCGTGTATGACTCTTTGCGACCCCATGGACTGCAGAACACCAGGCTCCTCTCTCCTCCACACTCTCTCAGAGTTTGCTCAGATTCATGTCTATCAAGTCTCATCAAAAAATTCAGCCTCGTCACATTAATTCCAAAATACTAAGAAAAACTCTTGCCTTAGACTGCTGACTTTAGGGCAGCATCTTCCAGCTCCTTTCTGTGATCTTCGTGGGAGAGCTGTCCAGCCCTTTGTAGCTCTCTGAAGGCTTCTCAGCAGGGTCTTTAGTTCAGTTAAATTGCTCAGTCGTGTCCGACTCTTTGCAACCCCATGGTCTGCAGCATACCAGGCTTCCCTGTCCATCACCAACTCCCAGAGCTTACTCAAACTCATGTCCATTGAGTCGGTGATACCATCCAACCATCTCATCCTCTGTTGTCCCCTTTTCCTCCTGCCTTCAATCTTTCCCAGCATCAGAGTCTTTTCCAATGAGTCAGTTCTTCCCATCAGGTGTCCAAAGTATTGGAGTTTCAGCTTCAACATCAGTCCTTCCAGTGAATATTCAGGACTGATTTCCTTTAGGATGGACTGGTTGGATCTGCTTGCAGTCCAAGGGACTCTTAAGAGTCTTTTCCAACACCACAGTTCAAAAGCATCAATTCTTGGGTGCTCAGCTTTCTTTGTGGTCCAACTCTCATATCCATACATGACCACTGGAAAAACCATAGCTTTGACTAGACAGACCTTTGTCGGCCAAGTAATGTCTCTGCTTTTTAATAAGGCAGGGTCCTTGGTCCTCTAGAAAAGCCCCATGGGGCACACCTCTGTGGCTTCACCAGTGGTGTCTGGCAAGTTGGTCTGCAGCCCCTTGACAGCCTGCTGCATCAATCTTACCACATACCCTACCTCATCCTCAAGCTCCTGGTTGGAAATGCACTTTTTTCTTTTTTTCAGTTGGAGTCTTACTTTTTTTTATCAAAGTTAAAAAATAATTATGTAAGACTGAAAAAAGTATGTCCCCTACTTTGTCCCTGCCTAGCTCTGATTTCTGCTCCTCAATCCCAACTCTTTTTATTACTTCTTCTGGCAGTGTACTTAAAAAGCAATCTTAATCTATTATTGGTTACTTTTTTTTTTTAGTTTTACATATTTCTCAACTTTCTACTGTGGAAAATGGGACTCTGACTTTCTTACATTCTTCCCCAACACAAACACACACAAGACAAACACATATACTTCCTTTTGCCGTAGAATAATTACATCGTTATCTTGGTATAGAACAATATTCACTTTGTACATTATTGTAATTATGTTAAGAGTATTCAAGGATGAGCCATAGATTATACTGTTATCACCAATTATTACATTTCTTTTCTTGTGAAACTTTCATTCCACCTAGAGTTAATAATTACTTCATTTTTGTTTGTTTGCTTAGCTTTTTCTATGTAGCCATCACTACTTCACCCCCAGAGAACTGAGCCAAAAGTGTAAATCTCTGAGTACAGTTAAACATACCAGCAATATGTCAATTTCATCATTGGCATGGAGATGTGAACCCACCGAAGCCCCAAACTCGTGCCAGCATGGCTAGTTGGTCTTTGCTCACTGTACATCTGTTTTCCTAACGTTGACCGCCCTTCAGCCACGTCCTGGAGATTACCTTCACTTCCTTTGGGTCCCTGTTCCTTGATGCTCAGTTTTTCTCTGTCTCCTTTTTTTCCCTTGTTTGTTGGAGAATATTCCCCTGGAGACTTCCTTAAGAAAAGGAATATGAGAAAATAAAGTTGTTGATGTCTTTAATGACTTATAATGTCTATTTGTCCACAAAGTGGATTCATATTTTTGGTAAGTATAACATCTTGTGCTGAAAATCATTATTTCTCAGAATTGTGAAGGATCGTTCTATTGTTGTGGCTTCCAGTGTTGCTTCTGAGAAGTCCAATCTCATTCTGATTCTCAACCCTTTTCATACAACCTGTTTCCCTTTTTCTTTCTGAAAACATTTGGTATCTTCTCTTTGCTCAGAATAACCTGACATATCATGGCACTGTGCCTTTGTGAGGGTCATTTTAAAAATGAATCACGAGCGCTTTGGTGGGTTCATTCAACCTTGAAACAAGGCTTTCATTTCCAGGAATACTCATTTCTTATGTTTTAGACAACATTCTTCCCTTCACTTGCTTTGTTCTTTTTTTTTTTGAAACTTCTCCTCAGGTATTGAACCTTCTGGACCACTCCTCTTCCATTTTTTTAAAAGTATGATTTTTCTCTAGTTTTTCCTCTATGTCTTTTTCTTTACTATATGAGAGATTTTCTTGACTATCTTCCTGTACTTGTATTGAAATTTTCATTTCTACTGTTAAAGTTCTGATATTAAAGAACAATTTATTCTTGGATGTTTCTTTTTCTTGTGTGATGTTCCATTCAGTTTCATCTGGTAGATGTGATATCATTTGCAATTTCTTTGGGGAGATGCATTATATACATTTTGAAATATTTTTCTTTCTCCTGAGATTCTTTTGTGTGTATATTTTCTCTAATATTAGAGGTTTTTAAAATGACCAGTGCTTCCTAGCTTTTTGTCATATTTATAAATCAATAAAACTGTTTAGAAGCACAATATGTACAAATCTTGCTGATGGGTGGGCTTCAACAATCAACTTGTGCCTCAGCTACTCCAGCAGGGGACCTATAAATATTAGGATCTATAAATTTCTTCTACTGACTTGTCGGTATACTCAGAAAGAAATTCGCTAGTCTCTTGTGGTATAGTATCAGTCTGGCTGCCAGCATCTAGGTGAAAAGGATTTGAGGGTGAGATGGAGAAAAAGCCTCACTCAATGTCCTTGTTTTCAGCATACTACCCCTGTTCTTCCCTGGTAGTTCAGCTGGTAAAGAATCTGTCTGCAAGGCAGGAGACCCCAGTTCAATTTCTGGGTCAGGAAAATCCCCTGGAGGAGGGAACGACTACCCACTCCAGTATTCTGGCCTGGAGAATTCCGAGGACTGCATAGTCCATGTGGGTAGGAGCAGCTCCTTGACTGTATGGATCTGACTGCAGACTTTTAAGCCAGACCTTATGTTCTTTAGCTTTCAAATCCCAACTCTCCCCCAATTCCAGAGACTTTCTAGTAATCTGCAGTATAAATCTAGCTTTTAGAGCTAGTATATTTTCAGCTTCAGTTTCCCTTGGTCTGCTAAGCTGGTTACCATCTGTTGTGCAAAGACTAACATTGTGTTGCTTGCATTTTCACTCCTCTCTTCTTGGTCCTTAAAGATTTACACCTTTTGTAATCCCTCCATTGTCATTTAGTGAGGTATGAGAGGAAGAAGAGGTAAATCTCTTGCATAAATGAAAGTTTCTTGAGAAGCACTTCACCATCTTCTGCAGGGCATGTGTGATTACCAAGTATAGAAGGTAGGTTTTGTTGTTTTCCCTTTTCATTTATTTTCCTTTCTGACAGTAGCCAGATCATCTTAGGATTTAACTCCTTTGTAGTCACATGACCACTGGTCCTGCTCTCTCCTATTCAGGGAACTGGGCACGTGGCCCCTGCTGAGCCTGACTAATTCTTCCTCTTGAGATTTCAGTCATCAGAAGATGTAAGACAAGTCTGAAGACATTTGTCATCCACCCATCCCATCCTTGGCATCCTAACTAGATTTCTTTTTCTATTAGACAATTTCTCATTTTCTTGCCTTCTAGATTTCAGAAATGACATTTATTTCTATTGATTTCAAATTTGATTCTATGGGCTTCCTGTCAATTCCACTAGCTTCTGATAACACTTTAATAATTTCACCCTTGATTTTGTCTTTACTCTGAGGCTGTGTAATAATCACTATACCTTTGATTTGGTAAGAAACTGTTTCATTTTCCAACCCTACACATTCTCAACTCACTAAATTTTTTCTGAATTCTTGCAAACTGAGCAGTTCTTTCCTTAGTTCAGCTCTTTCAGATAGCACCTTAATGTAGCTAGCAGCAGTCAGCTCATCTTTCAACATTCTTCTACAAAACATCGGTTGCCTAATGCTATAGTTTTGTTAGTGACAATTTCTGTCTTACAAATTATCGCAGTCATGGTTTATATCAAATGCCTTACTTCTATATAAAACATACCAGCATTTTTTCAGCATCCACCAACAGTCGCCTAATAGCCTAAAGCTAATGATGTATATTCTAAGTTTTTGTTATGGCAATACCCCACATTTGTGTTTCAGTGTGTGTTTCAGTCAGCTATTGCTGTGAAACAGACAACCACAAATCTCAGTGATATAGGACAAAATTATGTATTCTTCATTGAATTCCTTTTTTCATACCATATGAAAGATAAATTAATCATCTATTATTTTACACTGATTTCTGTGTGTATACTTGCGTCAACATTGCAGTCTTGATTAATGCAGTTTTATAGTAATCCTTGATATGAGGCAGTCCTCCAAGTTTGTCCTTTTCAAAATTGTTTCAGCTCTTGACTATAGCCTGCTATGCTCCTCTGTCCATGGGATTCCCCAAGCAAGAATACTGGAGTGGGTAGCCATTTTCTCCTCCAGGGGATCTTCCTGACACAGGGATCAAACCTTCATCTCCTGCATCTCCTGTATTGGCAGGTGGATTCTTTACTACTGAGCCACCTGGGAAGCCCTATTATACTGCTACTGTTTACAGTTTTTTATTTCCATGGGTCATATATAGAATATACACAGAAACATGATTGATTTTATAATTAAATAGAACTTGCATTGGCCTTCTATCCATTGACTTTGGTGAACTTATCTTCTAGTTCTATTAGCTTCCTTGTAAGTTCTTTGAGATTTTCTCAGTATATAACTGCATCATCTATGAAGAGAAACATTTTTATGTCTTCCATTCCAATCTACTTGTCTTCATGTCTTTTATTTCTATTTCATCTCTTTTGCAGTGAATAGAACTTCCAGTATTATGTCAAATAAGAGTGGTAAGAGTGGACTTCCCTAGCCTTGTTCCTGATGTTAGGGGTAAAACATTTGATGTTTCACCATTAACTGTGATGTTAGCAGACCATTTTGTAGATGCTCTTACTTAGTTTTAAGAATTCCCCTTCTATTATTAATTACCTGAAAGGTTTTTTTTTTTTTTGAATGAATAGATGCTGAATTCTGTCATGATTTTCTGCATCTCTTATGATGAGCATATGATCTTTTTTTCTTTTGTATACTGATGTGGTTAGTTAATTCAATTAACTTTGAAATGTTCAACTATCCTTGCAAGCGAGATAAACCTCATTTCATCATGATGTCTTTTTTTTAAACATACCGTTGGTTTGCAATTGCTAATATTTTATTTAAGAGTTTTGGATCTATGTTAATGAGGGATATTTGTAGTTTTCTAGTAATATGTTTTTAATATCAAGTAATGTCAGCCTCATAAACTAAGTTGGATAGCATTCCCTCCTTTTTCATTTCCTAGAAAAAAATTTGTGTAGAATTAGTGTTATTTTTTGAAATGTTTGAGAAAACTGGATGGTAACTGAAGATCTGACCTGAAGAGCTCTTCTTGGAAGATTTTTAACCACACATTCAATTTTTAAAACGTATATTAGGATATTGAATCTATATATTTCTTCTTACTATTTGTTACATCTTTATGGTTATAAATGTCTGTAGGATCTGCAATGATGTTCCCTTCTTTGTTCCTCTAATTAGTAATTTATATCTTTTCTCTTTTTAAAAATCTTGGTCAATATAGCTAGACATTTAATAATTTTTAATTTTTTTCCCAAAGGACCAGCTCTTTGGTTCATTGATTCCTTCTCTCTCTGTCTCTCTTTTAGTGTTTTTCCTTTTTTTTTTCTTTTCTGCTGCTATTTATATTATTTCCTCAGAATTCTAGATAAATTTCCAGGAATCAATACTCTAGGTCATTGTATTTAAAACTTAAAAAAAGTTATGCCGTAAGAAATAGTCTTTACATTATATCTTATGTGCATAAAAAGTCTACACACATATAATTAAAAACATACCTTCTTGTATTACATGTGATAAATTTCTTTTTCCCCTGATTTAATTCCACTCTGTTCTAGTCTAGCTATGTTCTCTTTTATTAAGAAAAACCTGTTTACAACTTTCTAGCTGTACTCGCTGACCACTAAGGGTTAGTGATATAAATTTGAGAAACTTTTCTGGAAATAATTCTGATAACAGGTCAAACTGGTTGAAACTAGTTACTTGGTGAAACTGGTTACTATTTCTTGATCCATGTCATTGATAAATAAGACAGGATATACTATTTAGTGCTACAGCATGTCCCTAGAAATCTATTGCCAGGTTGAAACAGAGCCATTAATGAATATACTTCACATGTGGTAGTTGAACTGTTCATTCAACAAACACTGAATCCAGGTATCAATACAGCAGTGAATAAAGCAGTCCTTTATCTATGATATTTCTATTTTAGTGGGTAAAGTAGTTAATAAACAGAATGTATATATATGTCAAGTGATAATAAGTGCAATGATGAAAAGTAAAATAGGATAAAGGAGAAAGATATGGGGTGCCATGCTATTTTATTTGGCCTGGTCAGTGATTGTTTCTCTTAAAAGAGAAATGAAGAAATGAGAAGTATCTGGAAAAATGAGTATTCCAAGCAGAGAAAAGAGCATGTGCAAAGGCCCTGGGGCAGGATCATGCTTAGAACTGGAGAGGAGAACATTGGGGGAAGAGGGTGGTAGAGATGGGAGCCAGAGAGGTCATAGAGTCCAGGCCATGGATTGCTTTATAGGCCTTGGCAATGACTGAACTTTTCTGAGAAAGGGGACACTATTGAAGTGCTTTTGTAGATGAGGTGTATGATCTTATAGTTCTCTAGTACAGTATTAGTTGTTCAGTTGTGTTTGATTCTTTGCAACCCTATGGACTATAGCCCACCACGCTTGTCCATGGAATTCTCCAAGCAAGAATACTGGAGTGGGTTGCTATTTCCTTCTCCAGGAGATCTTCCAGACCCAGGAATTGAACCCGGATCTCCTGCATTGGCAGGTTTATTCTTTACCATCTGAGACACCAGGGATGATCTTATAGAGTTACACGCTAAAAGACGCAGACTGCTGTGGGGAGAGTGGAACACAGGGAGGTAAGGTGGGGCAAAGGAAGGTGCTGCAAAGGTCCAGGCAAACGGTGGTGGTGACTCGGATTAGGAAGATAGCAACAAAGGTGGTGAGGAGTGATGGAACTCTAGGTGGTGAGGAATTCTACTTCTATTCTGCAGGTAATGCTCTTCACATCTGCTGGTAAATTGCATGGGTGTTCAAAAGAAAGGAAGAAGCCAACCTTTACTCCCTATCATTCCATTTTAGGTATTTTTATAGCATTAGTTACCATTTATAATTACACTATATATTTTTAAAATATTTTTAAAAAATGATTTTATTTATTTTATTTTTTGGCTGCACCGGGCTTTTATTTTGCACTGGCTTCTGTAGCTGTGGAGAGCAGGGCTTATTCTTCATTGTGGTGCTAGGTTGTGTCTGACTCTCTTGAGACTCCACAGACTGTAGCCCACCAAGCTCCTATCTCTGTGAGATTTCCCAGGCAAGAATACTGGAGTGGGTTGCCATTTCCTCCTCCAGGGGCTCTTTCTGATCCAGGGATAAAACCTGAGTCTCCTGCCTTGGCAGGCAGATTCTTTGCCACTTGAGCCATCTGAGTGCCTATTGCTAAGATGCTCATTACATATTTGCTTGTACAAATAAATGAAAGGAAGGCAATTTGACATCTGTATTGAGTCTTTAATATGTTTTTTGCCTTTCCACTCTAATTTCACTCCAGGAAATCTATCTTGAGGAAACCTTCACAAATACAAAAGCTTATCCCCATAGATACTCATCGGAACAACTGACTCTAATAGTGAAAAATCGATCACATTCTAATTGTTCAACAAGAGGAAAATTTGGGGCACTTCCCAAGGGTTCCAGGAAGACTTTCCCACTTTCAGGACAAAACAGTGGATGGCAGGAAATAGCTCTCTCTGCCCGGGCTTTGGAGCCCCATAGACCTGTGGGCAGAGGACCATGCCAGCTGGATGGCAGGGTGATGTTAGTTCACTTCAAATCATGCATTGTAATTACAACTCTTAAAATCCCGAGGGTTTAATTTTAAAAGTTTTGCAGCAGGCTTTGAACCAGTTCTTGGAACCTCATTATTGTCAGCTGTCTTCGCCATGGGCCTGCAGAGGGACTTAGGGGAAGGAGAGAAGTAACTAAGGGAGGAAGGAGAAGTGAACACGATGGGAAAACCCAAGGGGAAGTGGGGGCAGCACTTTAATTAAAACCCAGCTGGGCAATTTGCATCAGTGAGTTTAACCCTGGGAAGGAGAAGGTAGTCTTTGGGAATGCTATGGGAATATGGGTTTGCTTGGCCTCTCCGAGGTAACGCTTCCCGTAAGCCCATAAACCTTGCAGTAACCGCTCATGGCAGGAACTCGGGGTCTTCCTGTGGGAACTCATGCTTGTATGCTCAGACGTGACACACCGGCACGTACAATTTTACTAATTAATGAAATTTACATTTATTCTGAGTGCTGAGTGCCGGGGGAAAGGAACGAGATGTATGTATTTTCTCATGTCTATTTTTTTCTCACCAAAGAAAGAATCCTTTTTTTAAAAAAAAAAAACCAACTCTGCACATCAGAGTTCTGAGTCTTAGTATTTGATCTTCAGTATATTTATTCCCCAATTAAAGAATTTCTGAGATGAAAGGTAATCTGAGCTATTTTGCCTCTTCATTTTATAAATAAGGAAGCTGATGTCCACAGACTACCTCAAGAAAGTAGAGAAATGAAGAGAATGCTTTGTTTTCTGACCCTTCTTTCAGCCTTCACTTCATGATTCTGTACTCTCTTATTTTTTTTTAATGGATTTACTTATTCAACAAATATTTACTGAACACTTATGTGCAATGAACTGGCTAGCACTGGGGAAAGATAAAATGGGAATTTATTCTATTTTCTAGAGATGTATTCTCTGGATGTACATGCTCTTATACTCATTCTCTCTCTCTTCCCTCTGCCTGCCTCTAATACCAAATTCAGGTGCCTAAGGTTTTGTCATCAGGAGCCAAATAGGACCTGATGCAAAAGATAAAGTGTAGATACTATCTAGGCTTCCAAAGATTCTAAGGTTGGGTGGAATTCTTGGAGGAAGAGGCTGTGAGGTTGGTCAGTGTTCTAGTGGACAGCACTGGCTACTCTAGCTACAGGGTTGAGGGGAAAATATATGCATTTGACCCTTTTAGCTCATGTGCTATAAGGAAGGACAAGATATACCCACAGTTGTGGGTATATCTAGCGTAGCACTCAGGGATCTTGGCTGGAAAGCAATAGGAAAGAAAAAAAAAAGCCTTGACTAACTTCTGCAAGAAAGGAATTTACTAGAAATAATTTGGGTAATTCTTTTAACTGATGGCATGTATGGAGAACTGGGCCTGAATACACTAGGAACCAGCATCTAGATTTTCAGAAGTATGCCAAAAATTATGCCAGAAAAAGTATCTGGTTGGGAGCAGCTGCAGACACTGGTCATTGGATGCCACCAACAGAGTTAATTCCATACTTCACACTCCCCTTGTGTCATCTGCTTGCTATTCAATGTCCCAGTGGACACAACTGACTACTCTAGCTACAGGGTTGAGGAAAAAACTATATATACTTGGCCTTTTTAGCTCATGTGCTGTGAGGAAGGACCTTGTCTTCCACGGAGACTTGGACTACTTGATAAAGACCCCAAACAGAATGAGGATCCAAATGCTCAGCAGCTAGAAAAGGGGAAAAAAACACTAGAAAAGCCCGCATGCCTGTTTAAAATTCAATATAATTGGGTTGAGAGCAAATAGACAGTCTGGATAGTCACTGAGCATGGCGACTACAGCCATAAGATTTAAAGTGCTTGCTCCTTGTCAGAAAAGCTTAGACAGTGTATTAAAAAGCAGAGATATCACTTTGCCGACCAAGGTCTGTATAGTGAAAGCCATGGTTTTTCCAGTGGTCATGTATGGATGTAAGAATTAGACTATGACGAAGGCTGAGGGCTGAAGAACTGATGCTTTTGAACTGTGGTGTTGGAGAAGACTCTTGAGAGTCCCTTGGACTGCAAGGAGATCCAACCAGTCCATCCTGAAGGAGATCAGTCCTGGGTGTTCATTGGAAGGACTGATGCTGAAGCTGAAACTCCAATACTTTGGCCACCTGGTGCAAAGAGCCGATACATTAGAAAAGACCCTGATGCTGGGAAAGATTGAGGGCAGGAGGAGAAGGGAGCAGCAGAGGATGAGATGGTTGGATGGCATCACTGACTCAACAGACAGGAATCTGAACAAAGTTTGGGAGACAGTGAAGGACGGGGAAGCCTGGCTGCAGTCCATGGGGTCGCAAGGAGGCAGACATGACTGAGAGACTGAAGAAAAACAAAGAATCTGGATAAACTTAGTCAGATGTGCATTTCCTCATCCATAGAAGGTTTTTAGGTATGAACTAGTAAGTCTTTTGTTAATGTTGGTTTATCTTACATACCCAAAGCTATATTGTGGAATAAGGTGGTATTATTAGCAGGACTCCCGGATATTTTACTATTATGAAAATAATCCCTGAGCTAATTAGATATGTTTAAAAGAAAAATACCTTTTTACACATTGGTCTCTTAAATATCAAGCATATAACAAATTTCAAATCCAATTGCATTAATAGGAGTTTTGGATGGACATGTATACATAGCCATATTTAAAATATAATAACCCAAAGGGCTTGTGAAAAATAAACAAACAAGAATAAATGAAATATATGTATTTTTTTACCTAAAAAGGAAACCAATCTGGCAGTGCCTTTTAAACTAAATATGCAATTACCACACCATCCAGCAAGTGTGTTCTTGGGTATTTATCCCAGAGAAGTGAAGACTTTCTGTTCACATGAATACCTGTACATGAATGTTTATAGCAGCTCCACCCATAATACCCCGAATAGGTGACTGGTTAAACAATCTGTGCTACATTCACTCCCTGGAATACTACTCAGCATTGGACAGGAGCCAACTATTGGCACATACCAACCCGATAAATCTGCAGGGAATTATGCTGAGTGAAAAAAGCCAATCCTAACCATTGCATACTCTAGGATTCCTTTCACATGACATTTTTGAAATGGAAAAATTTTTTGAATTTATTTTTTAATTGAAGTATAATTGCTTTACAATGTTGTGTTAGTTTCTGCTGTTCAACAATGCAAATCAGCTATATATGTGTGTATATCCCCTTCCTGTTGAGTCTCTCTCACATCATCCCTATCCCAACTCTCCGTCATCAGAGAGCGCCGAGCTGAGCTCCCCGTGCTGTACAGCAGCTGCCCACTAGCTAGCTATTTTAAACATGGTAGTGTATATATGAAATGACAACATTTTAGAAATGGGGAGAAGATGAGTGGTTGCTAGGGTTTTAGAAATGGGGTTACAGGTGAGAGGGAGGTGAACGTGGGTATAGAAGAGACCTTTGCAGTGACAAAACTATTCAGTATCTTAAGATAGTATATAGTTTTGCAAAATGTTGCTCATTGGAGGAAAGTAGGTAAAGTATACATAGCATTGTCTCTATATATGTTTTATTCAAATTGCAGGTGAATCTATGATTGTCTCAATAAAAATTTCAGTTCAGTTCATTTCAGTCGCTCAGTCATGTCCGACTCTTTGTGAACCCATGAACTGCAGTATGCCAGGCCTCCCTGTCCATCACCAGTTCCTGGAGTTTACTCAAACTCATGTCCATTGTGTTGGTGATGCCATCCCACCATCTCATCCTCTGTCGTCCCCTTTTCCTCCTGCCTTCAATCTTTCCCAGCATCAGGGTCTTTTCAAATGAGTCAGTTCTTCGCATCAGGTGGCCAAAGTATCAGAGATTCAGCTTCAGCATCTGTCCTTCCAATGAATATTCAGGACCAATTTCCTTTAGGATGGACTGGTTGGATCTCCATATTTAGTTGAAAATAAAAAAAGAAAATCCCTCTGGCTGACCTATGGATGATGTTCTATCTAATTTCTTTCCTTTAACTTGAAAACTACTTCATAATTTCCTATCAAACTAAATTTAATTTGCATTTTCCTCTTTCAAGCACATGCCAAAATTTCTCACTCCAGAGTGGATTGTTCACATCTTCATCATAGAAATATTCTCTTGCATTTCATTATCTTAAAAAACAACCTTTTCTCTCTGTTATTTATCCCTCCAGTTTTCACCCTCTTTCTTTGCTTCCTTACCAAGAAAAGTGTGTCAAAAATGCTTAGATTATGGACTGTCTCACCTCCCATTCTCTTCAACTTACCCCCAATTTTTTCTGACCCAGCCACCAATTACACTGACAAGGTCACCAGCCGCATCCACAGGGACTGACCCCAAAGTTGCGTCTCCACCCTCATTTTATGCGACTTTTTCACGAGCATTCAGCAACTTGCCCATTGACATCTCCCCCATTCTTTGCTATAAAAAATATTTTCTTTTCCCCGGTTCTGTGATACTGTAATAAATTTGGGCTTTCTCCTTATCTCACCAAACTAGTCTTTCTCAATCTCATTTGTTTGCCTCAAAATAGTGGCTTGGGCACACTGGTGTTCTTCTTCCAGAGGAATTCAGTGTGGCCTAAAGTGCTGGATAGCATCTGTATTCTAATGAGTGCTAAATTTATATTTTCAGACTCGACCTCTGCTCTGAAGTCTAGACTCATCTATCACACTGCCTATCTAATATCTCCTCTTAATTCTCTACTCCAAACCTCTCAAGTCTAGACGCATATATCAACGTATCTCATGTTTTTTCTTAATCTCATGCTCTCATTTCCCACTATCTCAGTTAAAGTTATGAAAAACACTGAGGGCTCATTTGCAGCAACAAGGATGGACCTGGACATGGATAGATATTTCCATATTAAGTGAAATAAGTCAGAGACACATGTATCATATGGTTGTACATGGAATCTTAAAAACAGAAGATACCGGGTGCTCAGGGCTGGTGCACTGGGATGACCCAAAGGGATGGGATGGGGAGGGAGGTGGGAGGGGTGTTCAGGATGGGGAACACATGTACACCCATGGATGATTCATGTCAATGTATGGCAAAAACCACGACAATATTGTAAAGTAATTAGCCTCCAATTAAAATAAATAAATTAAAAAAAAAAGATATGAACGAACTTATTTCCAAAACAGAGACTCACAGACATAGAAAACAAATTCCTGGTTGCCAAAGCAAAAAGTGGGGGGAATAAATTAGAAGGCTGGGATTAATATATACACACTACTATGTATAAAAAAGATAACCATTATTTTATTACTCAGCCATTAAAAAAAATACATTTGAATCGGTTCTACTGAGATGGATGAAACTGGAGCCCATTATACAGAGTGAAGTAAGCCAGAAAGAAAAGCAACAATACAGTATACTAATGCATATATATGGAATTTGAAAGATGGTAACGATAACCCTATATGCGAGACAGAATAAGAGACACAGATGCATAGAACAATTTTATGGACTCTGAGGGAGAAGGTGAGGGTGGGACGTTCTGGGAGAATAGCATTGAAACATGTATATTATCATATGTGAAACAGAACACCATTCCATGTTCGATGCATGAGACAAGGGCTCAGGGCCGGGGCAATGGGATGACCCAGAGGGATGGGATGGGGAGGGAGGTGGGTGGGGGGTCCAGGAAGGGGAACACATGTAAACCCATGGCTGATTCATGTCAATGTATGGCAAAAACTATTACAATATTGTAAAGTAATTAGCCCCCAACTAAAATAAATAAATTTATTAAAAAAAAAAAAAAGATAACCATCAAGGACCTACAGCGTCATTGTGCAGGGAACTATACTCAATATTTTGTAATGACCTGTAAGGGCAAAGAGGAGCTTCCCAGGTGTTGCTAGTGGTAAAGAACCCTCCTGCCAATGCAGGAGACAGAAGAGATGCAGGTTCAATCCTGAGTTGGGAAGATCCCTGGAGAAGGAAATGGCAACCCACTCCAGTATTCTTGCCTGGAAAATCCCATGTACAGAGGAGCCTGGTGGGCTACAGTCCATGGTGTTGCAAAGAGTCAGAGATGACTGAGCACACACATATAAGGGAAAAGAACCTAAACAAGGACATGTGTGTGTATACTATATATATAGTATATATATACTATAAATGCTTTACAGCATATATATATACTATAGATGCTTTACAGTTTTCAGGAACACACATATAAATTGTTATACTGTAAGCCTGAAACTAACACAATATTGTAAATCACTATATTACAATAAAAATTAAAACAAACAGAAAAAAGAAAACCCACTGAGGGCTCAAGCCAAGAGCCTAGATGTCATCCTTGATCTCCCTTTACCTGTCCCCACCACGTCCACGTCATCAGCTGTCTATTAGGTCCACCTCCAAAATATAGAGGGTCATATTTTCTGAAAATGATGATTATTTTCCCCTTGCTCTCCAATTTGTCTATTTTTCTTGTCCTAATGCATTAGTGAAGACCTCTAAAGATATGCTGAAGGTAGAACTAAAAGTGCACTTTCTTCTGTTCTTGAGTTTCATGTGAGTGCTTCTACTCTTTTTGGAGTATAATTGCTTTACAGTGTTGTGTTATCCTCTTTTTGCTACTACTGTTACTACTGTTACCTACTTTTTACTGAGTATAACGCTTATGAAACGTCTCTGCTATGTACACAGTTCGTTATAGGAAGTTTCTACTTCGCTGTGCTGCAAAGTGTTTACTCATGGCTGTGTTTTGAATTTTCAAGCTATTTTTTGGCATGACCATAAAGATCTTCTCTTATAATCTGTAAATTCAGTGAACGTATTAGATATAGGAAAATTGCATCATCCTTGCGTTCTTGTGATTATCTGTTCCCCCAAGCTACTTTCTCTGGACTCGGAGAACTCCTGTGGTCCCTTCTGCTCTGTAAAGCACTTTGCACTGGGCAGGTTCTTGATTTTCTTCTACCTCGTGATACCGGCTCCCCACTCGGGTATTCTTGCCTGGAGAATTCCATGGACAGAGGAGCCTGGTGGGCTATAGTCCATGGGGTCGCAGAGTCAGACACAACTGAGTGGCTAACACACACATACACCATCTCGCTGGGTCTTTTAAGGGGAGCCCGCCTACTGGCTTTCCAGTGCTGCTTTCCAGTGTTAGAATAGATTCGGTCTTTCTAGAAATTCAGGCCCAAGGGTTGAAGACACTGGAGCCTGTGTGTAGTGTGCCATCTTGTGGACAGACAGGAAACGACTGGGTTATTTTGTTTGATATCAAGAGATTTGGGGATCATCCTGACTTAGAGGAATGCCCTTGATCCAGCATTTAATGACATACAGCAGGACTAGTGGAAGCGTTTATTCAGAGAAAAGAACAACTTCTCTGAAATTAATGTTGGACGAAGTTCAAGCGAGGAGAGAAAAGAAACAGGCGTGGGAAGAAGTGAAGACAGAGACCATACAATGTCAGGACCCAAGGAATTCACTTAAAAACTGATTATATCCCTTGAAAGTTTCCATCATAATTCCCCACAAAAATTTTGCTGAAAACATTCTCATAAGTATAGCATCTTAAATATATAAGAGCGCTGGGGAGGAGACCAATGGAAAGTTCCCACACATCCAGTCTGACCACAAATATGACCAAAATTTATGTAGACAGCTATGAGGTATAAAAAAATAGAGGAACAGCTTAAGTCATCTTGCAGCTTCCTTCTACAATAATGGAAGCATTTCTTGGAATTTCAGTAAATATAGGGGTCTGTGAGACGTTCAGTGGGTACAGGTGTTGGGAGTCCTTAATCAATCTTGTATGCCTTCACTGAGCCAAGAAATACTTATTCTTGAAAAACTTTTGATGCATTAGGAGCTGTGCTATGCCCTAGGGGTAAAGCTCTGAGAAATGCAGACTTCAGTCTTGCCTTCATGAAGTGTACAGTCACATTAAGCATGTATTAGACGGGAATGTGATGAGAAGTATCGGATGAAGCTTGGGTGGTGTGATTGCAGGTAAACAATGTGCATGGCCAAGACACAGCTGGGCATAGCATTTCTTCTAAGAAATGACCTTTAAACTGAGACCCAAAAGAGGAGCCAAAGAACCGTTGGTCAATCTTTCTTACCAGACTCCTGTCTTTCCAAAGCTGGAAGAAAAGTAAATTCTTTGTCTATCCTCTGTGTCCAAGTTGAGTTACACAATTGCATCCAACTCTTTGCGACCTCATGGACTGCAGCACGCCAAGCTTCCCTGTCCATCACCAGCTCCCGGAGCTTGCTCAAACTCATGTCCATCGAGTCCGTGATGCCATCCAACCATCTCATCCTCTGTCATCCCCTTCTCCTCCTGCCTTCAATCTTTCCCAGCATCAGGAACTTTTCCAGTGAGTCAGTTCTTCGCATCAGGTGGCTGAAGTATTGGAGCTTCAGCATCAGTCCTTCCAATAAATATTCAGGACTGATCTCCTTTAGGATTGACTGGTTTGATCTTGCAGTCCAAAGGACTCTCAAGAGTCTTCTCCAGAACCACAGTTCAGAGGGATCGATTCTTCGGCGCTCAGCTTTCTTCATGGTCTAACTCTCACATCCTTGCATGACTACTGGACAAACCATAGCTTTGACAATATGGACCTTTGCTGGCAAAGATCCAAAGGTGCTTTTCAAAGGTATTGTGTCCAAAGGTACTTTTAAAAACAAGAATTCCTTGGTGGTCCAATGGTCAGGACTCCACGCTTTCACTGCCACAGGCCTGGGTTTGATCCCTGGTCGGGGAACTAAGAACCCACAAACCAGGCGGCGTAGGAAAAAAAAAACAAAAACAAAACGGAGTGTATGGTTTTAAAATCATGCAATTCTAGAGGCGAAGGCCTTAGTGACTGTTGGTTATCTTCACCATCAGTGGAAAACTGGCTTGTGCTACCACTGTGTGGACTCAGGTTGTACTGCAGCTCACCCACTGTGAGTAGAGGAGAGAGATGTGAAACCAGGAGCCTCTATTTTAGGCAAGTCTTGTGGGAAAAGACAGGAGTCACAATTCTCTAACAGCAAGCTGGAGAGGACTAAAGGAAGGGGGAACTTTTAGTTGGATGTTTCTGATGACAGGTAATAGGAACTCAGCTCAAACTGGCAGAAGCACAAGGAGGAATTAATTGATTCAAGAAACAAAAAGTCTGGGCATTGACATGGAGCTTACAGCGGTACTATATCTAGATTCTTGAGCGATGTCCTTAGGGATATAGATGTTTGTCTTGATTATCATTGTTTTTCATTGTTCAAAAGGTTTCATTGTTCTACAGTCTCTCTTTATGCAAAGATGGTATTGCAAGGCAGCTCCTGGCTTAAATGGCTCATAGAAGCTGTGATCTAAGGAAAAAAATCATTCTTCCAGTAACTTGATTACTTATCAAAAAAGGACACTGCCTGGTTCTACTTAAGTCATATGAACACCCATGATGCAGTCAGCAGGTCCAGGAGATGGCGTACTCTGGTGTCCATGGTTTTGTGCAAACTCTTTTGATTCGAATGCCGTGGTCTCTTCATGGACAACCCCTTCCAATCACAGAGAAGGCAGAGGCAGCTCCCAAGAGGAAGCTTCATAGAACAGATGAAAAAAGTAAACAAGTCCACTAAAGAAAGGCACATGTATGTATTGTCCTTTTCCTCTTTGAGTTTATACTTGGCTCCTGTAATTAGAGGAGGAGTCGCTATGACCATATGTTCTTTCAGTTAATTCATTGATCTGTTTTAAAAGTCTTGCTCGCTGTTTGTTAGTTTTTCACTTCAAAATCTAAATTTCCTTGTGTGCCAATGAAGATTATGTGTGCACACGGTTTAGCAGTACTCCGAAATCTAAGTTTCCTGGTGTACCAATGAAGATTATATATGCACACACGGTTTAGCAGTACTCCATTCATCGTGGCTGTGCAACAATATTCATCTTCCAGCACAGAAGATTCTGATAAAAACTCAGCCACGCGTGCCATGCAAAGCTTTCATCACCATGAATGGAACAAGCCAATATTTCTTTTGTTTCTTTTGGCTTGCCTTGGTCTATCTTTCAGACACTAACATCGAATTTTCTCAGATAACAGACTTCCAATTGTCAGGAAATTGTTTGATTGTTTCCTAAAGGAACCAAAAAGGGTGTTTGGTAGGCTGTGTGGCAGCTCCTATCTGTGGAGGTGACATGGACTGATGTGGTCCTCTATGCTACAGGAATAATTCTAAAGGGTGCTGTGAAGTATAAACCAGTACCTTCTTCTCCATGCATATGGAATATATCGTCATGAAATTTAGCCTATTATAACATTAGAACTTTAATTTCTGGGAGCACATTCTCCTACTTGGAACAGGGCCTGTGATAGTACCTAACACATAGGGTCACTGCAGTCAGGAAATGACCTGGTACAGTTAAAGTACTTACTGGCTAGCACATAGTGAGTTCTCTACCGTTTAGCTGTTATTATTCATTTTAACAAGTATCTGCTGACCAACTACACTGTGTTCAAACCGTGCAGATCAAAGATGTTTGCAAAATACATGAAATGATTTTAGGATAAAAAGAAAAGTGCTCTAAAGGGATCCAGAGAACAACATTCCTGGGGTTAAGTCTTTGGGACTGAGTAGCTCTGGTCACGTAATAAACCAAATGTAAAACACTCAAAAAATCAGGAAAAAAAATCTCTTAGGATTAAAAAATAAAACTAGAGAACACATTGCTGAGTTATATAAAGTACTAATTTTGAAAACCACTGTCTAACTTAATCTCTATCTAGCAAAAGAATTAGGATATTCTGAACAAGATTAAAAAAATAAAGCTGAAATTTGGGTTGATTACATGAGGATTAAATTTGTTGCATCCAGTGATCTGTTTTACAGAGAACATTTCTACAGTTCTTCACTCCTTTCTATAAGGTGCATGTGATTTCGTGGGGTTTTCTTCCCACTCAGGCCGACAGGCCAGGCTGCTAGCCACTTCCTTCTGGACAGGCCAGCCCCAGGCCTCAAAGAACAGAGCCAGATTCTTCTGCACCTTTTCAGAGAACTTCCTCACCCACAGATTCATCTTGCCAGGGTTGTCATTGGGAGTGTCAGAGAGGGTCTGGTACTCAGCAAAGAGCTGGGTGAAGAGCTCCCACCCAAAGGCCTCCTGGAGCTGGAAAAGGAGGAAGGGGCAGAATGAGATGTCTAGTCTACAAAAGCCACCCTCTCACTTACACACATACAATTACATGTAATGCTTGTGTGTGTGTGTGTGTGTGTGTGCACACGCGCACTCAATCCCTTCAGTCGTGTCAGACTCTTTGCGGCCCTTTAGACTATAGCCTGCCAGGCTCCTCTGTCCATGGGATTTCCCAGGCAAGAATAAGAATACTAGATTGGGTTGTCATGCCCTCCTCCAGAGGATCTTCCCGACCCAGGGATTGAACTCAAGATTCCTGCATTGTAGGCAGATTCCTTTCTACTGAGTCACCGGGAAAGCCATTAGTCTACAAAAGCCACCCCCTCATATACACACATAAAGTTACATGTAGTGCTCAGTTATAAGCTACCTTTTAACATTGATTTAGTTCCTATTAGTGGCTCTCTTCTTCTCCATTCCCTTGACAGGTGTCATAGCTCATTATGCCTAACTCCAGTCTGAGATAGTCTGTGCTTGCACTTTGCCTGGTCTATAATGCGTTCTCAATAAGTGGTAGTTATTTCAGTATTATTATTCCTCTTACTCCTAAGCTTAGTGGTAGATAAAGATGTTAGTTTGACAGAAATGAGGATCATGTTGTGTAGCTGAAAAATGGAAGCCTTCCCTTTGAAAACACACAACCACCTAGACTTAATGATATTTTTATTCTGTGTTGAAGATTCAACTCTTGGCAAGTCTGCTACATCATCTTATGGACACGGGCAGGTGTGTAACAAGAATGCATTCTTTCTGGGTAGAGCTAGGAAGAAGGGGCTTCCCAGGTGATGCTAGAGGTAAAGAAGCCATCTGCCAATGCAGAAGACATAAGAGACGCAGGTTCGATCCCCAGGTTTGGGAAGATCCCCTGGAGGAGGGCATGGCAACCCCACTCTTGCCTGGAGAATCCCATGGGCCGAGGAGCCTGGCGGGCTACAGTCTATGGGGTTGCAAAGAGCGGCAACTTAGCACAGTACAGCACAGAGCTAGGACGACTCGGACACGGGGAGAACGAGCGCTCAGAGACGGTTCCTGGATGGCCCCCGAAATGGGTAAAGACTGTAGAACTTTAGAGCTAGAAAGGATGCTGTGATCCTGGTCCACCATTTAGGAATCTACGAACCCTGGAGGAGCACTGCCTTGAAGGCAAGTGAAAGGAGCATCTCAACCAGCACCCCGATCATTCTTTCTTTATTGCTCAGTTGCGATCACAGACTGAGCCACGGGGAGATATCTAACACTAATTATCGTCAGCTTATTAAATTAAACTTCACTAAAATTGAAATTAATTAAATTGACTTTAATTAACTGACAACCTGGGGTCATTCAAACACAAATACAACAGGGGGACTGAATAAATAATATCTCAGAGGAATGTATTCGGGGAAGGCTTCCTAGAGAAGGTGATGATGATTTGATTTTGAAAGATGAAAAGTTTTACTGCTCTATAAAGAAGGCAAAACTACTTCAGGGAAACGGAGTAATATTTGTAAAAGTACAGAGATACGTATCATGGTGATATACTCTGAAAGCTGTAAACAGTTTGGATTTGCTGGAGAATGAGTAAGAAGGCAAGAGCCTGGGCCTTGAGGCAGGAGAAGAAGACACAGCCAGTTACTGAAGAGTCTGGCCATCTCTGGGATCCCACCTATCATGGTCTTTCAGCTTTACCTTCCACTTCCCTCAGTGAGGACTCTGGTTTCCTTAGGAAATGTGAACACAGCCTGTGATTTTTTTTTGTCTCTTATTCTGAAGAACCCCATTTTCCTCTTCCTTTCCCTCACTTTCACCAACTCCCATTACAAAAAAATTTAAACTACTCGAAGGCAGGTGAAAAAGTTATTTATCCTGTGAATAGAGCCTTTTTCATAGAAGGCCCTGGCTAGGGTTGGGGGTGGGGTGGCGCCTAGAGAAACGAAACATGGTTTTGGTGCATTTTGAAGTCCGTTTGTGAGCAAGGATTTGTTGAGAGGCGTGCTCTACTGACTGCTCAGCCTAACTCAACACTATCTTCTTCCAGTTTCCAAGGCTGAATAGAGGAGAAATCTTATCACTCTGAGAAGCCAGGAGGCTTGGCAAAATGTTTTCATTTTAGCACCAGCCCAGACTGTGGATTATCGCAGTTGATTGGTTTTCAAAGTTAAAAGGTCTCATGTCCATCTGCAAGTCTGAGGAAAACCAGTGTATTAAAAAACAAAGACATCACTTTGTTGACAAAGGTCCGTATAGTCAAGGCTGTGGTTTCTCCAGTAGGCATGTACGGATGTGAGAATTGGACCATAAAGAAGGCTGAGCACCAAAGAACTGATGATTTCGAACTGTGGCACTGGAGAAGACTCTTGAGAGTCCCTTGGACTGCAAGGTGATCAAACGAGTCAATCCTAAAGGAAAAGAAAGTGAAAGTGAAAGTTGCTCAGTCGTGTCCGACTCTTTGCAACCCCATGGACAATATATTCCATGGAATTCTCTAGGCCAGAATACTGGAATGGGTAGCCTTTCCCTTCTCCAGGGGATCTTCCCAACCCAGGGATCAAACCCAAGTCTCTCTTCCGCATTGCAGGCAGATTGTTTACCACCTGAGCCACAGGGGAAGCCCATCTTAAAGGAAATCAACCCAGAATATTCATTGGAAGTACTGACGCAAAAGCTGGAGCTCCAATACTTTGACCACATGATTGACGTCCTTCAGTTCACAGTGTCGCAAAGAGTTGGGCACGACTTAGTGACTGAACAAAAACAAATCAAAAGATACCCTAAACCTATTGTGTAACACATGAAACTCTGTCCAATTGTTATGTGCCAACCTGGATAGGAGGTGGGGTTTTGGGGGAAATAGATACATGTATATGTATGGCTGAGTCCATTCAGTGTTCACCTGAAGCTAACATAACATTGTTAATCAGCTATACCCCAATACAAAATTAAAAGTTTAAAGTTTGGGAAAAAAAAGATACCCTAAGAAGGGCAACCCCGAGTGGGAGAAGCTATCGGCTACATAAATATTAATAGCTGACCAGAGTTATCTAACAGAAAAATGCATGAGAATAAAATGGACACTTCAAAGCAAAAACAAAAAAACATAATCTAAATGTTCAATTAATATATGCAAACCTATTTGGCCTCACCAGAAACCTCTGTGCTGGATCTCTGAAATTGTGAGATGTTGTATGAGCTTTTAAAGCAGCCCCTGTTTCCTACAGCACTCTAGCTATCCTTCGCACAAGCCCTGCTGGCTCAAAAGCCAGTGGGAGGCCACTAATTTATGCAGGTCCCCAAGAATTAGGCTGGAGAAGCCTGCCCAAATCTTGAATGGGCTACCTCTAGTTATAAGGCTACTAACTTTTGTATTATTATATATATTAATACTTTTTTCTTAGAAGAGAAAGTGTGATAGGTAATGTTTGCTTTTGGAGGATATTTCTCTGTGGTCTGGAATATCTAGATATCTCTAGGACCCTAACTGTGGTGTTGGAGAAGACTCTTGAGAGTCCCTTGGACTGCAAGGAGATCCCACCAGTCAATCCTAAAGGAAATCAGTCCTGAATATTCATTGAAAGGACTGACGTTGAAGCTGAAACTCCAATACTTTGGCCACCTGATGCGAAGAACCGACTCATTGGAAAAGACCCTGATGCTGGGAAAGATTGAAGGCGGGAGGAGAAGGGGACAACAGAGGATGAGATGGTTGGATGGCATCACTGACTCGATGGACATGAGTTTGAGTGAACTCCGGGAGCTGGTGATGGACAGGGAAGCCTGGCGTGCTGCAGTCCATGGGGTTGCAAAGAGTCGGACAGGACTGAAGGACTGAATTGAACTGAGAGCCCCAAAGGAATATTTTGAGAAGGACCTTGGGCTTGCTCTAATAATCATTTATTTTATGAAAGGCACAAATTAAATAAGTGTTAACTAAAACTTCATATGTGTAATTGATAAAGGCAATAACTCTTCCGTATGCCAAGAATCTAAATCCATTTTAACAACATTGTGAGCTAAACAGTAAATGAATTTGCTGCCATTCCGTTTCAAGCAAATTGATTTGGGTGATTTTTTTTATGGGTATTAAAAGTGAAGATCATATTAAAAAAGTGAAGACCACATTGACCAATCTGTCCCTACATGGGAAGTCACATAAATATGTTTTTTTAATCAAAACTAAGAAACTGAGTTTGCCTCCATTGGAATAATTTCACTGTTATAGTTGATGGTCAGAAGATGCATAGCTCAGTTGGTAAAGAATCCCCCTGCAATGCAGGAGACCCCGGTTCGATTCCTGGGTCGGGAAGATCCCCTGGAGAAGGGATAGGCTTCCCACTCCAGTATTCTTGGGCTTCCTTTGTGGCTCAGCTGGTAAAGAAACCGCCTGCCATGCGGGAGACCTGTGTTCGATCCCTGGGTTGGGAAGATCCCCTGGAGAAGGGAAAGGCTACCCACTCCAGTATTCTGGCCTGGAGAATTCCATGGACTGTATAGTCTATGGGTTTGCAAGGAGTCAGACAGCCTGAACAACTTTCACTTTCACAGGAGGTGCAAGGTTTTCTAGGTGGCCACAAGGGGGAGACAAAGAGTGAGCAAGAATCAGATTTATTCAAGATAGGAATCACTTTAATTCCTGTTAGCAGTGCTTATTATTTCAACAATATTCACCACAAGGATGAGGTTTTATGGTTCCATTTAGTGTGACCAATCACTAAGTCTTTAAATTTTTTTTGGAAATTAACTACCCATCCTTCCAATCAGTTGGCAATATTATGCTTGTGGGGTAAGAGAGAGGTATGGTCCTTTTGATCTTACTTTCTTTAACAATCCTACGGTGATCTGTTTCTTTTGTAAATTATCCAGTTTGCTAGAAGTTTGGATATTTCAGATATTAGATCTAATAACCTATAAGAATGTATGTGCTCCTTTGTCCAATAACTCTCAGAAATGAGGATGGAAGTTTGGGTATCCTTAAGAGTGAGCAAAGGTCACTTAGATACAAGCTCTTGAGTTTAAGACGAGCTTCCTCCTAGGACTCCATCAAGTTGCTACATGAAGCATGGCTCTTTAGAATCCTCCAGGCTAGGTCGGGCAGGTCTTGATATTGAGGGCTGTGTGGCTTGAATGAATGACACTTGTGTGTGTGTGCGCTAAGCTGTTTCAGTCATGTCCAACTCTGTGCAACCGTATGGGATGTAGCCTGCCAGGCTCCTCTGTTTATGGGATTCTCCAGGCAAGAATGCCAGAGTGGATTGCCATGCCCTCCTCCAGGGGATCGTCCCGATCCAGGGATCGAAATTTCATGTCTTACATCTCCTGCGTTGGCAGGCAGATTCTTTACCACTAGTGCTACTTGGGAAGCCCCTGAATGACCCTTATGGGTAAACAATTCCTATTTGAGTAACTAGAAATAACCTGTTTGGATTTTGGTAGTGTTTTTTAAATTATTTTTCATTGGAAGACAATTGCTTTATAACATTGTGTTGGTTTCCGCTATTCATCAGCATGACTCATCCACGGGCATATGTATGTTCCCTCCCTCTTGAACCTCCCTCCCACCCCATCCTACCCCTCTAGATTGTCACAGGGCACCAGGTTGAGCTCCCTGTGTTGTACAGCAACTTCACATTAGCTATCTATTTTACACGTGGTGATGCATTTTATTTCAATTATTTCATTTTATCTCAATTCGTCCCACCCTCTCCTGCCCCTGCTGTGTCCGTTTGTCTGTTCTCTATGTCTGAGTTTAATTCCTGCCCAGCAAATATGGAATTTTGGTAGTTTTCATCTGGTCATCTGGTGAGTCAGTAGCCATACACATAGTTCCATGCGAGGAGAGCGGCAAGTCGTGGCAGACCCAGTAATATCGGTCAGTATGCCCGTGAAAAATTTGGGTCCTGAGCTCAACTTCCAGGGGGGAAATGTGGTTTCTGTATCTCTGCTTCCTTCCCTGAAAGATGGAGACAGCCATAGTACTTATTCTGTCAGACTGTTGTGAGCATAAACAAGTAAAAAGTACTTAGAACAGTTCCCAGCAAATGGCATTTATTGGCAATTCACCAGAACTGCATTGACATCCTTGAGAGCAAGTGTGCTCTGGAATACAGAATACTCGGAGTGTTGCAGTTACACACAATGAATTCTGAACTTAGAAACAGTGGCAGGGACACAGTCTTCCTGTAAGAAGAAGGGTGCTAGATTCCACTCCAGAGAACCTGGGGAAAAAGTCAGGTTTTGTCTTTGTCTCGATGGCAATCTCTTCAACCCAGCTTTATCCATTCCTTTACTCATCCTTAACGTCATGGCTAAGAACACCAGTTCTGGTGTTGAATTGCCTGGGTTCAAATCCTTTCTCTCTCTATAGGGAGGCTAATCACATGCTGGGACAACTGGAAGATCAGGTACCAATACATTTTTGGAGGCTAAATTTGATATTCAACAAAAATTCAATAGTGAGCATGGGATAAGTCCAAATTTGGTTGAACTTCCATTTTTCTAGGTGAATTTTTTTCTAAATGGAAAATTATCCATGGAAGAAAGCTCCAATAGTGTTGTAACCTGCAGCTTGAGTTCACACCATCTCATTTGAGTTTACATCATTCCTGGGGTGAAGTTATACCCCAGCATCCTTCCAGAGGCAGGAGAAAGGACACATAGGCTGGGCTAGGATCTTGAAGACTATCACTGATACCACGTCTGGGCCCAACACTCTTGTTCACTAAATACTCTCACTCAAGGACTGAATGAAAACCTCAAGGAGGTAGACTCTGAAGGGAGATTGAGTTTTCAGGTTGTCCACACAAAACTGGGCAGACAGGTCACTACTGGGCTTGGTGATAGCTGAAGAGCTCCCTTATGTGCATATAGGTGGTGATCAAACATGTTAACCATCATCAAACAATAGATTTTTATCCCCATGTCATGAATAAGAATCCAGACGCACAGAAGAGTTGAGTGACTTTCCACAGAACCAAAGCTGGTTCACAGCCATCTCCATTAGAGCAGCCTGTCTCTCTTACAATCAGAAAGCTTTTGAGAGCTGGAGATAAGAGGTTTGTTCAGGGCCAGCTGGGGTGAGGGAGTGATATCAGATTATAATGCAACCCAGAGTCTTTAAAATTATTGGTCATAAATAGAAGCCAAGAGCTTGCAGAAACTCAAGGAAACATCCTCTGCAGGAGGGTGAGGATGGTGAAGCAAGTCTCTGGGTGGCAGTGAGCATAGAGGCAGAGATACAAGAAAAGAAGCACAGTGGTGTTTTCCTGAGAAAGCTGGTTTCGTTTTGTCTTAGCACCTTAAAGGACTTCCTGAGGACAGGCAGCGAAGGAGGATTCAAGCTCAGTGCACACTAGGCAAGAAACACAGGGAGACAGAGTGGGCGAGTGATCACTCCTGCCCTTCTGTGGTTACCCCTGTTCCAAACACACACCACTGGGTGCCCACTGTTTACATCTCAGTCTGGATGTACGCCCTCATGGGGTTTTCTTTCCACTCAGGCAGACAGGCCAGGCTGGTAGCCACTTCCTCCTCGACAGGCCAGCCCCAGGCCTCAAAGAAAGGAGCTAGGTTCTTCTGCACCTTTTCAGAGAACTTCCTCACCCACAGGTTCATCTTGCCAGGGTTGTCACTGGGGATGTCAGAGAGAGTCTGATACTCAGCAAAGAGCTGGGTGAACGGCTCCCACCCAAAGGCCTCCTGGAGCTGGAAAAGGAGGAAGGGGAAGAATGAGGTATAAGTCTGTGAAATACTGCAGCATACATGTTCATGAGTGTATCTCATTTCTTGTGATTTCTGTATGTGTGTGTGTTAAGTTGCTTCAGTTGTGTCCAACTCTTTGCCATCCCATGGACTGCAGCTCACCAGGCTCCCCTGTCCATGGGATTCTCCAGGGAAGAATACTGGAATGGGTTGCCATTTCCTTCTCTAGGGGATCTTCCCGACCCAGGGATCGAACTCGCATCTCTTACATCTCCCGCATTGGCGATGGGTTCTTTACCACCAGCGCCACCTGGGAAGCCATTGTTAGCTTTGCTTCTTTACTTGCCCCTGTCTCCCCATCTTACTTCTGATCATAAACACAGTCGTGCTGGCTCATTCTACTTCTTGGTCACCAACCCTATACCCTTTGAATCTAACAGGGGGCTACATGAGGAACATAATTGCTGAAAAGAGGTAAATCCTCAACAAATGACGGTTATCTCTGTTTTCCGTAATTTCTTTAATTACAAAAGAAAAACAGTATTCTCAGTTCCTAAGTGTTATTTTGACTTAGGCATCAGACAGGTTTGAGCTCCACTGAGATGGGAATTCAGTCCCCAAATCTGGGAACTTACAATATCTTTCAGACATAATAAAATCTTTTTTTTTTCAAGCCATCTCAGACCTGTGACTATTTTCAAGGCTACTGTTTTTCTCTACAGGATACTGCCATTGGAGCAAAACAAGAAAGAAGCAAGTATGTCACAAGCGGTTCGACATGCGAGTGAACTTCCCTCGTACTTCATAGGGAAGAGCGTACCTGAAAGCCATGGGTAGGAAACTCTTATTTGCTAAGATTATAGAAATTTTTGATTCCCTGGTGGCTCAGATGGTAAAGAGTCTGCCCTCAATGTGGGAGACCCGAGTTTGATCCCTGGGTCAGGAAGATCCCCAGGAGAAGGAAATAGCAACCCACTCCAGTATTCTTGCCTGGAGAATCCCACGAACAGAGGAGCCTGGTGGACTACAGTCCATAGGGTTGCAAAGGGTTGGACATGACTGAGCGACTTTACTTTCACGTTTCATAGAAATTTAGAGCTAGCAGCGATCTTGGGGTTTCCAAGATCTCCCCCTTTTATGGAGGAGAATCCTCTGAGTCTGGGGTATGAAACCACAAGGACAGGTGCACTTTGATCAGCTTCCCTGTGATCTCACGGCTGTGTCCTCACCACTGTGGCCTTGTGAGTCCTCCTGCTCATCTCTATTAATACATCACCACGTTGAACATATTATTACACATATAACATTACAAAACATCTACAGTGTGTCAGGTACTGCACTAGGCAAAAATGATTAAGGGCTCTTGTCCTTCTGGAGGTCACTGGTCAACCGGAGAGACAGACGTGTAAGCAAACAAATTACTAAAGAAGTTGGCTTGTCCAGGAGATGATGTCAGGAGAAAAGGACAAGAGAGCTGAATTCTGACAGGTGACATGACAGGAAACAGACAAGACGTTCAGCATGTTTCAGCTGCAGGAGGGTAGCATGGGGAGACACAGAAGCTGAATTGGCAGATGTGTTCCTAGTGGGAAGCAGCTCCATAAACTGCAGGATAATCAAGGAGGTGGGAAACTGGGAGCTGGAGGTGTTGGTGAAGGTCTGATGATGAAGGGCCTTCGACACCCATCTAAGCGTTTCCCCTTTCTTCTGAATGTGAAGGAGCACACTTGAGGGACTTAAACATGGAATATTCAGATTATTTTGGAGTTGGTGTGGAAGGTGGATTGAAGGTGGTTGAAGCAAGATGGGGGAAAAACTTAAGAGGTTTTCGGAGCAGACAGGAGGATGCTGAGGATCTGTGCTAAGGCAACGGCAGGAGGAAAGAAGGGGAGAAGACCTCCCGCGGGTTGAGAAAACAGAAGGTGCCCATCTGTCCTGAGACCAAGTCTTGGACTCCAGGATGAGAGGTCTCCCTAGAGCTTTTGCAGAATGATACTCAAGGTGAGTGGGTCAGCAGGTAGAGTGGAATTAGGGCTTTGCCTTACACTTCAGTGGCAACTACCATGTGAGGTCTGTTTCCCTGCAACCCTCAGACTGGCTCTGGAAGAATCCAGATCTGATGCAATGAAGTTATCTCATTGACTGGGGCTGTCTCTCACTCAGATCTTCAGAAAATCAACGAAAAAATAAAGATCAAAGCAAGGGTTTGGAAGTGCAAAAGCCTGGCCTTGTCACTGACTCCTGACCGTAGGTTCTGGGCCCATCATTTAAATGTGTGATGTTGGTCAGGATGCTTAGACTCTCCAACTCAGTGTGGTTGTGAAAAGTGAGCCATGACCACTATTTAGAGGGTCATGGTAGACAGAGCAGGAGATCTGACTGGGGAGTGGCTTTCACAGCTTGAAAAGAGTAAACTTCAAAGCAGGATGGGAGAGGAGAAAGGGATTTCTGCTTATTTCGCAGGAAATCAACTCACTTTGAGACTTTGGTGTTCTTCTGTTGGGTTGGTTATTTACTTATTCATTCTGAAGACACTTTGGCTTCAAGTGGGTGGTGGAAACCTGACAATTTTGTCGACAGAGTTACCTCCTAAAAGGTCTTGTGATGCAGTTTCCCCTAACACTATGAAGGGATGCAACACTCACTTGATCCGTAAAACTAAGGTGAGGGAAAGCAAAGAAAGACAATCTCCATTTCCGAGGCACTCATTAGGGGACAAAGGACAAGCCATTGAGTGGGAGAGACATGACTCAGTCACAGGGGTGTCTTACTCAGAGCGTCTGCTCTTGCCCGATATACCCAGAGACTGTATGTCTCTCTAGTTATTTTTCTCTCATAATAGTTGTCATTTTCTCTTACATATACAAAAGCACAGGAGGTGAGTGGGGCAGGTGTCATTATCTGCATTTTAGAGATATTTGAGAGACACCACAATGCAGCCAGGGGAGGTGGTAGGCAGGCTGGTGGGAGTGGAAAGGACTTGAGCTCCTGGGATCTGGGATGCCCATGATGGAGGGCCTGGGGACCCCCATCTCCCTGAATTTCTGCTCAGTACCTGCAGATATGTTTCCAGAGCTGTCCACACTTCCCAGTTGCATAGGGGGGCTCCGTTTTCCAGGTGTATTTTGATCCTGTTTTCCCGTTCTGGAGGGCTCAGAGCTGGGTGGGCCTGAGCCCTGGGGATGCCCAGGACCGTCTCATGCACATAGACTGACCACAGGTTGCAGGTGGCCTCGGTGGTGTGCGGGGGGAGCTCCCACTCCTCCCGCTGCTGGTTGTGGCCCAGCTCATGCACAGGGCCCCACAGCCCTCGGCTTCTCATGCCCATCTCATTGATGAGCTCTGGCACTGACTCCAGGTGGCACATGATGGGGTAGCCCGAGTGCATCCAGCCTGGGAACGCAAAGGGAGAATGAGGCACGGGGGGAGGGTCCACCCAAATCCATCTCCCTTCATTCTTCCCCACTGGGTAACATTTCCTCACCATCCCACCTGCACCTGATGATTCCAGAATCTCCTTGCTGACTTAGAAAGCTGATGCCCCCCTTGACTTGGTCCAAAGAGTGCCCAGCCTCCTTCCCAGACTTCAACTCTGGAGTTACGCCTCCTGCTTTCTCTGGCCCCAAAGAATATTAATTCTTTACATAGCCATTCTCATTATAATTCAGTGGTTCCTTTCATGGTAGTTTCCTTTGCACGCCAGTCTGCAACATTAGGTCTTGTATCTGAATCTGAGATCCTTGAGGCTAGGCAGTGTTATTCCTTCTCTTGTAGAAACCACTGTTGTCCAAATTCATGCTTTTTAACAATTAAAATCTTGCTCTTTGTTAGAAGATTACAAAATAGGGCCAAAGGAATTTTTTCCTTTTTTTTTTTTTTTTAAACAAAAGATGTTCTTCTTTTATCTAAACCACTAAATACTTAGTATAAATCTTTTTACCCCCTCTTTTCATTGCCAATCTGAATTATGGTTGAAGGAGGTATATCAGAGGTTTTAACCTCTCCTTGAAACAACCCTCACCAGCGTCTTGAAATCCTAGTACCAGTTTTTCTGAGACTGTTCCACCCTTCTGTGAATTCTTACCCTGTAGGTGAACATGATTTACTTTTTTGCATGTAAACATCTGTTCATTTCCATGTCTTCAATGTATTTTTCTCCCCTTACTTTACTGATAAAATTATGCCTTACACATAATGGAAATTTTAAAAAGCAAAATAAAAGTCAGCAGAAGGGAAGCAATAACAAAGATCAGGCAGAAAATAACTAAAATAGAGAGTTAAAAAACAATGGAAAAGATCAATAAAGCCAAGAGCTGGTTTTTTGAAAGGACAGTCAACAAACTCTGGCCAGGCTCACAAGAAGAGCAAGTGGACCCAAGTCAACAAAGTAACAAATGAAAGAGGAGAAATACCACAGAGATACAAAAAAAATCCTAAGAGAATACTATGAACAGTTACATGCCAACAAACTGGACAAGAAGAAATGGATGAGTTTCTTGGAGGACTTTCTAGAAACACACAGCCTGTGCAAACTGCATCAAGAAGAAACAGATAATTTGACCAGACCACTCACTAGAAGTGAAACAGAATAGATATCTAGAAAAATACCTCTGTACAAACAAGAAGTCCAGGACTGGATGGCTTCATTGAGGAACTCTACCCAACAAACACAGTAGAATTTATACCGATCCTTCTCAAACTCTCCCAAAAGACCAAAGCGGACAGAATCCACTCAAAGCCACTCTAGGAAGCTGTCATCACTCTGATACCAAAACCAGACAAGGACACTACAGAAAGGAAGGAAGAAAGAATGAAAGAAAGAAAGAAAACTACAGGCCCAAAGAAATGCAAAATAGTAAAGAAAAGGTGTCTACCCACTAGGAGCATCCCTCTGGAGGACCTACCGGCTGAGATCTGCACATCAGCAACAACCCTCTCTGGACGGCGGAAAGGGAAGGGCTGGGCCGCCAGCCTGGCTATAGCCTCCATCATCTCGTCCCAGAGGCGGAGCAAGGGCTCCGGGTCCTCCAGGGCCCGGAGGTCTGCAGTCGGCACCGTCAAGATGATGTTGTCTGTCGCCAGCTCTCCCCAGGGAGCCGGGCTCTCCTGAATACAGCTCCTCCACGCCTCCAGGGATGTCTCACCTGGGAATAAACATCGCCGGAACCTATCACCCACTTCCTCCACCTCCCTTGAGCTGAAAAACACAACTGGAACTCCAGGAGGACACTGAAATAAGGAACGATTACCATGCAGGTCTACATGCTGTGCAGAGAAGGACAGGCCCCCAGACCCTCCCCTCTGTTCTGCCCTGAAGTCTCCATGGACACAGGGATTTTTCACTCCTGCCTCCACTGCCATCTCCAGCAGTCCCTTCTCCTTCTGTCCACCAATCCTTTTGCCTCCACTCCTTGGCAACCAGCCCATAACTACATAGCGTCCCCTGTTCTTCTGCTCCCCTCCACGTTCAGTCCACTCACCCAGCTTGTAATATGGGGCAGGCACAGCCCTCTTGATGGTGACAGACATGGGCCCCAGGTTACAGCCCGTGGGCACGATGACATAGAGAAGGCCGCCCCAGAGGTTGGAGACCAACTGTTCGGTCCTGTCCATGTTGCACTGGTGAGTCACCACAGGGGCTCGAGACAGCTTGCTGGCACTCATCAAGTCATCGGTGTGGCAGCCAATCTGTAACTGGAAAGGCAATCGCACCATGCGTGGGCAGAGCTGGCTGCACGGGCTGTGGGTGTGGGGTTATGTGTGGTACTTGTGTGATGGAAGGAACTGAGAAAACTCCAGCTTCCCCTTTCTGTAAGTGGTGCATGCAAACCATGAGACGGTAGCACTCTAAAAGTCATATGCACTGAACGGTACGTAGAATCATATTTCTAGGGATTTAAACAGCTCCACAGTGGACTGACTTCCCTGGTAGCTCAGTTGGTAAAGAATCTGCCTGCAGTGCAGGAGACCTGGGTTTGATCCCTGGATTGGGAAGATCCCCTGGAGAAGGAAATGGCAAACCACTCTAGTATTGTTGCCTGGAAAATCCCACGGACAGAGGAGCCTAGCGGGCTACAGTCCATGGAATTGCAAGAGTTGGACACGACTTAGTGACTAAACCATCACCACCACCACCACAGTGGACCACCATCAGGCAGACCAGACATAACCCTGAGGCTGATACTGACTAGCGGCTCATGATGCCTCTGTACTAGACAGAACCTGGGCTCCGACACCAGGGATCAAGCCCCTGAGGTGGTTCTGATGCCGGGAATAGGGCAGAGGGAATCCTTGGCTGCCCTTTGTGCACAGACAGGAGGCCCATCCGGACACAGTGGGATACGGGATGAGGACTCGTCCTGGCCTCCCTTCCTGCTCAGACAGATTGAATGCATCTCATCTGGAGGCCTTGGGACTGCTTTTCTCAGGGTTACTGCAAGTGAGCATGAGAAGGGAGACTGACTCCCAAGAGACCCTAACTATGGTAGGAAGTGACCCTCAGAATTGAGGCAGGAGCAATTTTAATTTGGCACCATGGTCTATTTTGTGAGTGACGGGGTTATGCACACCCTTTAGGGATGAAGGTAAAGACGTCAAACCCAGAAAGGCCGTGCCGGGGAAATGCCTGAGGTGTTCCTTCCCCCACATTCCCGTCGGAAGGTGGAGAGCTGAGGGCTTGTCTCAGAGGACTGGGTCTGCTGTGAGGAGCTCTACACAAGCGCTCAGTTGTGTCCCCCTCTCTGCGACCCCATGGACGGCAGCCCGCCAGGCTCCTCTGTGTCCATGGGATTTTTCCAGGCCAGATTACTGGGAGTGGGTAGCCATTTCCTTCTCCAGGGAGTCACTCCCTTAGGCTCCCAGAAACTTAGTTGCTTCATCTGTAACGTGGGTAGGACGATGCCTTCCTGCACTCTGGTCGAAGAGCAGTGAGCTGGATGAGAATGAAAGCGTGAGGCTCTGAGGTATGGTAGTCGGAGGGTCCGAGCCTTACCTTCAGGCCGGCGCAAGCTGCAGCTTCACACAAGGAGACTTCAGTAAGTTGTCCGTTTGGGAGGTAGAGCCCTGTACTCACCCAGGCATCATCTCCTGGGTGACGAAAGGCACAGCAAAGGCTGAGTTCTTCCCGTGCTCAGTGCCTCACAGCGCCTCCCAGAGGTGCAGCCCTGCCCTGCACACCTCAGCTCAGCCGTGCTTCCTGCCTGAAGCCCACCTAAGCCCTGAGCAGAACCCCACTCCTATCTCCTTGAAAGTGCCTGATGGAGAAAGGAATTGGCCCACCAAACCTTCAGCCCCTAGAAGATCCCATGGAGCCCAGGAGCCCCCTGCCTCCCCCACCCCAGGCCCCTGGTGGCCTACCTGGGTTGCTTGCATCGATCTCCACTGTGTGTTCTGATGGGCACAGATCGGAGCCGCAGGACCAGGTTCGAAGCCCCTGTGCCAGCTCGGAGCAGTCAGTTCCGGAGCGCGCCAGCTCCGTGGCCAGGCAGAGCACCACCGCCTCACAGGAGTCACCGGCCACCGGGTTCTCCCGGCTCACAGCTGGGAACCCCGAAAGACGCAGCCGCTTCCTCAGGAGCCGGTGCAGGGAGGCATAGGCAGGGACGCCCTCTGCGGGAATCTGGAGGAAGGCGGCTCCATCCGCTCTCAGTTTTGCCAGCCAGTTCTTCTCCAAGTTGCCACCCTCAAGGTTCAAGGTAGCCTGGAATTCAGACAGCGCCTTGCGGAAGTGGTAGTTCAGGCTGTCCGCGGTAGGGACCGGGAAACAGCCTGGGGTCATGGTACAAGCTAGGATGCTGAGGCCAAAGCTGTTCAGTATGACGTTACCGGGGAAATCAGCCAACGTGGAGCGGCCGGGGTTCTGGGAGGCCCACCACCAGGCGTGGCCCCCGATTAGCAAGCCGCCCCCCTCAGCCACAAACTCCTGCAGCTGCTTAGCCTCCTTGTCGCTGTAAGCTGTACAGCAGTAGACGCACACGTCCCCCGTCAGATGGGGCTCGAGACTGCACTCAAGACCGTGCTCCGACAGCAGGCCGTGCAGTTTTCCTAGACTGGTGTTCACTCCAACTTTGCCTGTCTGGCCTTTGGCCAGCCAGCGCACAGCGTTGAGTAAAAAGGGTCCCAAACTGGGAGCAGAGAGCATGCCCTCATGGGCAGCCAGGACCACCCGGCCCTGGCCATAGCGGGCAGCTGCCAGGAAGCAGCGGAGAGAGGCATCTAAGCCCAGGGGGAAGGCCAGGGCCCCATGCACCAGCAGCTGCGAGGGGAGTCCCCTCGTCCCGATGTTGAGCTCCGATATCCCTTCCAGGAGCTGCTGCTGATCCTGCCTGAGGTCCTCCCCACACCTGGAAAAGGAACAAAGGGGCTGCAGTCAGATGGGGAACCACTGGGACCAGCTCACTGAATACAGAAATCTGGAGGGGCACAGAGGTTACACAGTTCACGCCAATCTTCTCACTCTCACTATAACACTGGAGATTTGAGTCACTCGTGTGACTCGCTTTATTGCAGTGGTCTGGAACTGAACTCACAGTATCTCCGAGGTACATCTATTATTGAATACAGAAGTGAATGAAGTTAAAAAATAGATCTATTCTTCAGAGTAACATTTCTGTAAAGAAGGCAGTATAGAACATCAAATCCCCCTCTCCACATGCTAGCTCTGATCTAGGAATGTGTTACAGGTAAACTCTTCATACTATACTTGAAGATTTACACACTCTTTTCAAAGACCTTCCCAGGTGGTGCCAGTGGTAAAGAACCCACCTGCCAAAGCAGGAGACATAGGAGATGGGGGTTCAATTCTAGATCCTGCCATGCCTGCAGGAGGGCATGGCGACCCACTCCAGTATTCCTGCCTGAAGAATCCCATGGACAGAGGAGCCTGGCAGGCTATAGTCTATAGGATCACAAAGAGCCAGACACGACTGATGTGACTTAGCACACACTCTTTTTAAAAAGTGTCACTTAAATGTGATGACTGCATTTACTACTTGTTACTGAGAAAAAGAAAGCTGACTGCCAAAGAATTGCTGCTTTTGAACTGTGATGTTGGAGAAGACTCTTGAGAGTCCCTTGGACTGCAAGGAGATCTAACCAGTCAATCTTAAAGGAGATCAGTCCTGAATATTCATTGGAAGGACTGATGCTGAAGCTGAAACCCCAATACTTTGGCTACCTGATGCGAAGAACTGACTCATTGGAAAAGACCCTGATGTTGGGAAAGATTGAGGGCAGAAGGAGAAGGGGATGACAGAGGATGAGATGGTTGGATAGCATCACCGACTCTATGGACATGAGTTTGAGCAAGCTCTGAGAGTTGGTGATGGACAGGGAAGCCTGGCGTGCTGCAGTCCACGGGGTCGCAAAGATTTGGACACAACTGAGTGACAGAACTGAACTGAACACACACAGGGGCCTGACTCACATGCCACAGTTTGTCAATCTCTGATGTAGAATCTAGATCAAACTTCTAATTTACAAGAAATATAGGGAACAAAGGAATTTATTCAACTTCACCGCAGGGATTCAGTCAGCAAAGCAGAGACTGTTTTGAAGGAAACACATTCTATACTATGGGGAAACTGTTCAGGAGAAAGTACCTAGTTTCCTTAAGGAAAAAACAGCAAGAGAGAAAAAGAAATGGAAAGGAAACTCAGTATTATGAGACACAGAAGTCTTATCAAGCTATCAAAATATTTGTGTTTTAATAAAAGATCAGTTCAAAAAACTGAAAAAAGACAATTATGGAAATGGATAATGACATTAAGAAATTATTACTTCTTTTAGATGTGATAATGGTACCTTCTGGTTATGTTTTCAAAACATAAACAAAACAAAAGATACTTCAGATTCCGTGGCAGAGGTGAAAAATATAGGCGTAGATGAAGAAAAACAAGAAAAAAGGTTTAGTTTGCTGGATAGGAGTCCTTCGGAACTATTAAGAGGAATTAGTTGGTGAGATTTACCTGTTTGTCCCTCAGACTTAAAGAGGAGTTGGAATGAATCAGATCCACCCTGGTTCTCTGAATAACTCATCACCTCCCAACCCTTTCAGAGGGAACCAAGTCTAAGTGTGCCAGGCCTTGGGGCTGAGGACACTGCTAGCTGCTTTCTAAATATGTGTCTGCCCTTCCTTGACTGGTCTGACCTCCAGTCAAGATCAAACAAGTCATTCCTAAACAAGTCAACCCTGAATATTTATTGGAAGGACTGATGCTGAGCTTCAATACTTTGGCCACCTGATACGAGGAGTCAACTCATTGGAAAAGACCCTGATGCTGGGAAAGACTGAAGGCAAAAGGAGAAGGGGGTGGCAGAAGATGAGATGGTTAAATAGCATCATCGACTCAATAGACGTGAATATGAGCAGACTCCGGGAGATAGTGGAGGACAGAGAAGCCATGTGTGCTGCAGTCCATGGGGTCGCAAAGAGTCGGACACAACTTAGCAGCTGAACAACATGCCCTTCCTTCCAGCAGCATCTTGACTTCCTCAGAGGTTCCAGTGCCCATTTAAAAATATTCAGCCCTTCAGGCCCTCTAGCAGCTAGAGTTGGCCAGGTGAGCTAATTTTGGCCACTGAAACATTACAGAAGTCTGATGGTCAGAGCTCCCAGAAAACATATTACTCTCTGCATTAAAAGAGACATATGCAGCAGGTATATTCATTCTAGCTTATTCTTGCCAAGGTGTAATTATATTGCCAAAAATAGCAGTAGCAAACTTGTAGTCATAAGGATAAAAGTGAAGCATGGAAGTGGTAAAGGGGAAGAGAGACAGAGATAGAAGGAGATTGAGAAGGAGAAAGAGAGAGTGAGGGAGGGACTGAATGAACATTCATGAATGAACCTGGGTTACCATGAAGCAGGGAGTTAATGCCACAGTCCTGATTTTCTGCCTGGACTTTTTTACACGAGAGAAATAAATTACAAGATCAGTCCACTACAGCAAGGCTTCTGTTACCTGTGGCCACGCACAGTGAGTCACTGATTTAACGAGTTACACAAAACCGCAAACATCCAAAGCTTCTGACCTCCTCTAATCTTTCCTTTCCTAGTCCTGTACAGCTCCTTCAGTGGCAACACCCGTCCTTAAAAGCATTTGATCACAGAAATCTTGACTCCTGTCTTCTCTCCTCACTCCAGTTCAGTCCACCAGCCAAGTCTGGAGGCAGGAAGGAGGCAAGGCATGTGTCTCCCTCAAGCTGTGTCTCTGGCCATCACTGTGTCTTCTCTGAGGCTCCAGTTCCCATCAGACATCCCTCTATCTGGACTCCCAGCTCTCCTGCTGAACAGGCCTAGCATAGCTCCAGCCTTGACCACTGAGCCACCCGGGAAGCCCCCAGCAACCCAGGCACCAGATAGACTGATGAATAAGATAAGCACTTCTAACAGACTGATTGCTGCTCTGGCCACAGACAGCAGGAGCAGCGAGAACTCAGCCCTTCCTGGGCTCAGTGCATTACAGTTGTCTCTTCCTTTCTTTGTGGTGGTTCTGAAAAGCAGTAGGAAATCACATGTATTAAAGTGGAAGCTCAGTGAAGAGGAGGATCAGGTTTATTGTGAACATGCATCAGACTCCCAGTAGGGAAACACCACTCACCTGACCTGGAGAGGGATCTTGGGCACCTTCTTGGAGACCTTGAAGCGGCCTTTGTCCCCATAGGTGTCAGTGAAGTACACTCCGGCCACGCTGGTCACCTGGTTCCCTGGGAACTTGGACAGCACCTTGTCACTACCGTGCTGACTGGCCCAGTACCAGGCCTGGCCCCCGATGAGCAAGCCCCCACCACGCTTCACAAACTGGATCAGCTCCGCAGTCATGGCATCATTGTAGGCACTGATGCAGTAAACCTCCAGGGGTTCTGCTGGTTCTGGGTGAACCTGGGCCTCCACCCCGGAGCCCTCCAGGATGTGTGCCAGTGATGCCAGGGATGGGTGCACACCGACAGGCGCCCCAGGAGAGGGAGAGAGCCAGCGCACTGCATTGAGAAGAAACGGGGCCAAGCCGGCATCCATCAGGTAGCCCTCGTGGGACACCACCACCAGGCGGCCTCGGCCATAGAAGGAGGCTGCAATGAGGACCTGGCCTTTGTCGTTCACCATCACTGGGAAGGCGGCCTCTCCAGTAAGAAGGAGTTCACTGGGAACGGGGCCTTCGGGTACCTCCCAGCTTGTCACTCCATCCATGAGGGCCTCAAAGGCAGCTGCAGGAGTTGTCGCCATGGTTCAATGAGCTGCAGGAGAAGAAAGCAAAGACTCAGCTTGGTTAGAATAAATGAAGAAACGTGAGGAAAAAAGAAAGAAAGAAAACTAAATGCATTCAGGCACTTCCTTGGTATTCCAGTGGTTAAGAATCTGCTTTGCAATACAAGGAACAGAGGTTTGATCCTTGGTCTGGGAACTAAGATCCCACAGGCAGCAGGGCCATAAGCCCCCCTTGAGTCCCAATAGTGAGCTGGTAGAGACTATCCTACATGCCACAGCTAAGACCTTACACAGCCATAAATAAATGCATAAATAATGCATTCAGATGAAAACCACTTGTTAGGTTCCCCAAGTGGTGGAAGGCCTGGGGGTTCAGCAAGGAACACAACAGATAAGGTCCCTGCTTTCACGAATCTAATATTTGAGAAGGGGAAGGACAATAGTTAGGTAGACAAGCAAATAAAATGCAGCCATTAATAATATTGTTGGATGAAAATAAAACACAGTGATGTGATGCCCAGCAACCAGAAAATTACTTTAGATGGGGTTCCAGTAAAGGCCCACATGAGAGAATGACATTGAAGCTGAGACCTGAGATTTAAGTTGAGACCTGAAATGCTGCAAGCGAGCATTTTTTTTTTTAACTTTTTATTTTACATTGTATTGTGGTATAGTCGATTAACAGTGTCGTGATAAGTTTCAGGTGAACAGTGATGGTAATGTAACTCAAGCATACGTATGCATGTATCTGTTCTCTCCCAAACTCCCCGCCCCTCTAGGCTGCCACATAACATTGAGCAGAGTTCTCTGTGTCATACAGTAGTTGTTTAGCCATTTTAAATATGCAGTGTGGACGCATCCATTCGAAACTTCCAAACTATCCCTTTCCCCCATCCTTCCCTCTGGGAGCATTTTAACAGAGAGAAGGCCCATGGGGGCTGGAGGAACAGAACCTGAGTGGTGTGAGGGTGGGGCTGGATTCCACAGGAGCAAGAAGATCAAAGTGAGAGTTAATCTGAGATGACTCAGTACATTATTTCTCTGGACAAAAAGGTCAGTTGACCTTTCAGAAACTAAATTTGTTCTGGTAGCTTTGACTAAATGAATTGGGAAACACCTCCCAGTTATTATGTCTGCCCTCACTAGGGAGTTCCCCACCACTACCTGGGGAGCATTCTGAGATTTACCAGAACTTTGAAAATTTGGTGTGCCTAAAGCTGAGTTCATTTTTCCCTTCAGAGCAGCTCCTCTTGGATAAACTGTTTATACGCCGGTCTTCCCATTTGTATAAAGAGAATAGTACATCCCTTGGAGGATTGTTCTGGAAGATGAAGAGAATGCAGATAAAAATGTTCAGGCAAGGAGAACAGCAATCACAAGTGTCTGTCTGTCCCTCTGCTGTACTTTCTGGCCTCTCCAAGCGACAAGAGGCAGGCAGCAGGCGCTCTGTGTGCCCCAGACCACCTCCATCCAGCAACTGCCCTGGAGGACTCTCCGGGGCACTGGGAGACCTCACCTGGGCAAGCGTCCAGGGCCAGCCCTGAAGTGGCGGGGAGCTGGTATGGGGCAAGCTTCCCCTGGGGCAGAGCCATCCTAGGTGCATTCTGGAGCCCCTCACAGGGTTACCCCAGGAATCGGGCCCCAGCTGCCCACAGCGGTAAACAGCTCAGCCTTGCTGGCTTCCCTTCCTTCCTGGTTTCTTCCTCGCCGCGTCCTCACTGGGCAGTTCTGGGCTCACTTCCCAAGTAAACTACCTGTGCTGAGGTCCTTCTATCAGGCTTGGCTTTGGGGAACCACCTAAACTGACAAACGCCAAACCCTTCCTTCCTCCTCCCTCCTGTTTCCATATACTGTCAGCCACCTCCATTTGCCCTTGTTTTTCCCACTTATCAAATACCACTCCCTTCAGTTTACATTCCTATCCAGAGGAGACCAAGCTGGTTTCTGTCCCCAAGATGCATTCTGCATTCTCATCTACAATCTTCCTCAAGCCATCCTACTCACATCTCATCAGTTTCATCCACTCCCCCACGTAAAGTTGAGTGCCCCCCCCCCCCCCCCCGGATTTTAAGCCTGCAGAGTCTGGGCTTTCCACAGTTTTCTAGATTTTTTTTCCTTTCACTTTCTCCACCAATTCTCTAGAAGGTTTGGCTCTTTAAGCATGCCCAGTATTCCCCATAAAACTCCAGCTCCTTTTCTTTCTTTCTTTTTTTTTAAACTATCCTTCCCATCTGAGGGGCTTCCCTGGTGGCTCAGATTGTAGAGTCTGCCTGCAATGTGGGAGACCTGGGTTGGAGCCCTGGATAAAGGAGATCCTCTGGAGAAGGGTATGGCAACTCACTCCAGTATTCTTGCCTGGGAAATCCCATGGACAGAGAAGCCTGGTGGGCTACAGTCCACGGGGTTGCAAAAAGTCGGACACGACTGAGTGACTCAACAACAACCCATCTATCGGCTTATTCTGAATATTGCCCGCAGGAAAGTGAATTCACAAAAAAGCACCAGTCCCCAGCTGGAGTATGAAGCCAGAGGGTGAATGATTTCAGTATGTGGGTTTGGGGTGGAAAAACACAGCGAGAGATCAGGAAGTCTGAGGTCAAGCCTCTGACAAGACAAGCGAGCTCTTTCACGAATCCGAGCCTCCCTAGTTTTACAGGAAAAGCACTAAAAAGCAAACAAAACAAAACAGGAGATGAGGAATAAAGACGTTCTCAAAACTCTGACTACAACTCTGTCACTACGTTCGCATGCATGCACACGCATCCACAAACACCCCCCCATACAATCACACAACTTCTGTCAAGTTCTTGACCCAGAAATGCAGAGGCGAGAGGAAAGCATTTCGAGATAAATGAAAATAGGGAAAGGAAGGGCGAGAGGAAATCAGAACGTGAACCTAAGGAGACCAGAAACACCGCGACTGCCCACTGCCTGGAAAGATCTCCGGCCTGCATCTGGCACCTGGGGGCGCACCGGTCTACCCAGGTCCTCGGCCCCCGCCCGAAGCCACCCACCCCACTCAACGGACGCGCTTGGACCCGCGAACTCACGCTGCGGCGGGGCGGGGTGTGGGACGCGGACCCGAGCGCAGGTACGGATGCGGGGTCGCGGCTGACTCTTCCTGTGCGCAAGGACTTGTAGGCCGGGGAGCGGGGCGGGCCGGGAGGGGGCGAGTCCCGGGGGGCGGGTCCCTTCCCGGAGCCTCCGCCCCGCCGCTCCGCCCAGCCCGCCTTACCCGGGGAGGTGCCCTGGGGGATGGGCAGCCCTGATCATGGGCACCCCTGGGGGTCAGAATCCCCGCTTCCTCACACCCTACGAGGGATCCTGCTGTGTGCGAGGGAGCTGCGCAAAGTTACTGTCACGTTTGATGAGGAAAGCACACGCCAAGTCTCCAACAAGCCAGACTCGGGGCGGACAAGCCAACACCGTGACCCTCGGCCCGGGGTCGGCTTTGGCCCCGCCTGGATCGGGGCCCCTTCCCCTCCAGTCCCGGGTGCGGCGCCCGAGAACCGAGGCTTCCGCGTCGTCCCCACCGGGTTGCTCCTGCGTTGAGGGCCTGTTCCCTGGTGGTCAGTCTCTGGCCGTGCACCGCGTGCCGGGAGGGATTCGCGGGGATCCAGGGAGCTCCATCAGAACCGTCTGGGACTGCAGACAAGAATGTTGCCCAGGGATGTGCTTGCTGGCAGGGAAACGGGCCTGTTAACACCACCAGACACGTCCACTCCAGCTGAAGCGATAGAGGGGCTGCGGCTTGAATTTTTACCCAAGAGGAGTGGGAAGGTCAAAATCAAGGTTAAAGAGGCCCAGATTTGCTGGGAATCTGATTTTGCAGTTTTGCTCAGTCGATACACTGTTTGTACTTTTAAGGATTTTTTGTTGTTTGTTTTGTCTTGTTTGTAGGAGGAGAGAGTGACAGTAGGGATGGGGCAACGCGTGTACTTGAGGTTGATTGTAAAGATGTGGACTTCAGATCCCTATTTTATAACCTGTCTCTCCTTCCGGGCAAACACTGGTGAATCATTGCTCTGTTTATGGAGTTACTGGATGGGTCTGTTTTTCTTAAAGGATCATGACTGTCTGTTTACAAAAATTACTTAAAAGCATCCGTTAATGTCACATCCTCATTGAATTTTCACATGTGCTCGACACTTCACTCATGTTCTCTTCTGTCTCAGATCTCGAGTCTTTGTAAAATAGGTGATACCTCCTCCAGTATCTTCCTATCCAGTTCCATTTTTTTATATTTTCATTTTTTAAATTTATTTCTAACTTCTTTGATAAAGATACACTTGGGCAAACTCCATTTCTTTAAAAAAAATTTTTTTTTTCTTTTCTTTTAGGGTATAGCCTATTAACAGACAATGTTGTGATAGTTTAAGGTGAACAGGCAAGGGACTCAGCCATGCATATGCATGTATCCATTCTCCCCCCCATGCATATGCATGTATCCATTCTCCCCCAAACTCCCCTCCCATCCAGGCTGCCACATAACATTGAGCAGAGTCCCACTCTTCGAGTGGGCTCAACCACCTATATACTCTTCCTCTCGGTAACCCCTCAAGATGAACGGAGGTTGCACGATCTTCCGGAAGGGAAACTGGATGGGCTGAACAGTGGAGAGAGAGAGAGTTAACTCAACAATTCCCTGAGGTATGGGTGGAAGACAACCCCCCCAGGCTTGCAAGACAAGTCCCAGTGGTAATGGAACTCAAACCTGGTACAATTACGTCAGCACCCGCCTTGGGCCTCCAGACCTTGCTAAGCCATTTCCTCTTTACATGACTGAAAAGGACAAGGTGGCTATGGGAGTGTTGACCCAGACTACGGGGACATGGGACAGACCCGTGGCTTATCTCCCGAAACCGCCGGACAGTGTTGCCACTGGGTGGCTGGGATGCTTTCGGGCAGTTGCTGCAGTTGCCTTATTGGTCCGGGAGGCAACCAAGCTGACTTTGGGCCAAGATTTGATCGTAAAAGTCCCGCATGAGGTCAACACTCTCCTGTGAGGGGACCCCCCTAAATGGCTTTCAACATCCGGGATTACTCAATACCAGGGATTGTTATGTGAGAACCCCCCTACCCCGCTGTTACTATTGGGCCTTGTCAGGCCCTGAATCCGGCCACTCTCCTTCCTGTGGGAGAAGGTGGGCCCTCACATGATTGCAAGGAAATCCTAGAAGAAGTTTATGCCAGCAGACCTGACTTGAGAGACCAGCCAATCCCAGACCCAGACTGGGTCCTGAACAGCAAAGGCACCAGCCTGGTGAAACAAGGACAACGACTGTCGGGATACACAGTAGTCACAGAAGAAACCATCGTTGAGGCTAGCTCTCTGCCATCACACTGGTCTGCTCAACAGGCCGAACTATATGCTCTAATCCGGGCCCTCCAGCTGTCTAAAGGTAAGAAGACAAACATTTACACAGAATCCAGGTATGCTTTTGCTACTTTACATGTTGCTGCTGCTAAGTCGCTTCAGTCGTGTCCGACTCTGTGCGACCCCATAGAATATATAAAGAGAGAGGTCTTCTGACAGCCAACAGAAAGAACGTTAAAAACAAGGAAGAAATCTTGACTCTATTAGATGCTGTATGGGAACCTGAAAAGGTAGCAGTGATGCATTGTTGGGGTCACCAAAAGGAAGACACCCCACAAGCACGGGGAAACCAACTAGCAGATAAAGCCCCAAAACATGCGGCTGAGAAATCTGGGGCTGCTGGTGGGGGATCTATCAGAACCTTTGTATTCTCAAAAATGCCTAGTTAACTTTGACTCTCCCAAAGTTTACCCCGGCCCAAGACCAGCTGGCTGAAGCAGAAAGGGCCACCAAAAATGAAAAAGGGCAATTCTGCCTCTGGACATAAACAAAAACCTATGGAATATAGTTAAAAGACACTCTAAGTGGACTTTAAACCCTGCTGACACTCATGATATGTACCTTCTCAGGATTGGGTGGAGGCCTTCCCCACCCGAACTGAAAAAGCAAATGAAGTGGCTCGCTGTCTGCTTCGAGAAATAATCCCCAGAATTGAGTTCCCAACCAGTACAGGATCACAGAGCAGCCCTGTCTTTGTAGCTGACTTAATTCGATAGGTATGTAAAGCTCTAAACATCAAGTGGAAATCACATACGGCATATAGGCCCCAGAGTCCTGGGATGGTGGAACGAACCAACTGGACACTTAAAAGAGACACTCTCCAAGTGGATCATAGAGACTGACTGCTCCTGGGTGGACTTGCTTCCGACGGCTTTGCTCAGACTCAGGATGACCCGACGATCCCATGGCTATTCTCTGTACGAAATTGTGTATGGGAGGCCTCCTCCCGTGATAAAACAGGTGTCAACAAATTTGCCTCAGGTAAGGGGAGATGAGATTTCCCAGCAGATGGAACAACTGGATAAGGTAGTAAATCAGGTAACTAAGTTTGTACAAGAAAGGGTGCTGTTCCCCCTTGGGAAACAGATTCTTGAATTTGTGCCTGGGGATCAGAATTGGGGCAAGGACTGGAAACACGACTCCTTGGCCCCACATTGGAAGGGTCCATATACTGTTGTTCTAACCAGCCCTACAGCAGTTAAAGTTGCAGTTGTCACTCCCTGGATCCACCACACGAGGCTGAAGAGAGCATACACGCAGACCCGGAGGACGCTGAATGGACTACACAAAAGGACCCCACTGATCCCCGTGAAACCAAGATCATCTTAAAGGAGAAAAAGAGATGAAGCTCTACAATCAACTGCTGCTACAAGGACTTGCCGGTATCATCTTGAGACTAACCATAGTTTCAGCACAAGGAGGGACCTGTGCTATAATTAAAGTTGAATGTTGTGTATATATTCCTGATTTATCTGGCTATATATCAGCCACCCTAGATGACATGAAAAGTCGGGTAAAAGCTATGTCTGATGATAATCTTCCTTTTTGGACTTCAGTCCTATCTTGGGTGAAGGGTGATTGGTGGAAAACTATGTTTACCATTGTTATAGTTGCCTTGATAGCTCTGCTTTGTGGACCCTTTATTTTACAATGTATTATGAACTTTGTAAGCCAAAGGTTGGTGTCGTTCTCCCAAATTGGTGGTCGGAGAGCCAGGGTGCAATATATCCCTATGAATGATGCTCATACTATGAGTTAAGAGCATCAAGAGCGGGGAATGAAGGAGGAAACAGAACAGGCTCCATCTTGAAATCAGGACTCCGTCTTGGGCCAGACTGTGGACTTTGAGCTATATGCCCAGTATCTATGGAAACGACACACCAACTGGAAAACCAGACCCCCCGGATGGAAGAGCCCCAGGGCTCATACCTAGACTCTCCGCCTAAAAGAATACCCTAATTATCTGTGTAATTGAGTAGAATCATAAATTCTATTATGCTTACTGGAGTATGACCACAGGCCTATTGATAATTGTCCACTGTTAACTACCTAGGCTTAAGGCGTATGAATCATGGGTTAATTTTGATTATATCTTTCTTTTCCTTTGTTCAGACTAGTTTCAGGGAATTTGGGGAGGTGGGTTTGGACACGTACACTTAGGGTATATAAGGTTTTCAGAAAAACTGGTCGGGGTCCTTGGCTAAGAGGAGACTCTGCCTTGGCTCCGCTGGTGTAATAAACTGCACTCCACTATCTGCTTGTCCTTCTGAATGAGTTTGTTTCCCGGAATGGGTGGCTACAACAACATAATGCTGTATCATTTGTCTATTTCCCTTTGGATCTCTACCAAAATATAGTTTCAGCACTTTAAAGCAGTTTTTTTTTTTTTTTTTAATTCTTTGAGAGTAGGGGCAAGCAGGAATGAAGTGCTGATATTTATTTTAGTATGTTGTGAAATGCTTCTCTGTTTGGCACTGGATTGTGTCTCCCCAAAATTCCATGTTGAAATCTCAATTCTCTGTACCTCAGAATGTAACCGTGTTTGGAGGGAAGGTCTTTAAAGAGGTGACTGAATTAAAATGAGGCCAGTGAGGTGGATCCCTAATCCAGTACTACTGGTGTCCCCAGTGAGAAGAGGATAAGACATTGGGAATGCTCTCACAGGGAGGACAAACCGTGTGAGCACATGGCGAGAAGCTGAGGGCCCTAAGCTGCAGACAGAGTCCTCAGGGAAACCGAGCCCTGCTGACACCTTATCCTGGACTTCTGCTCTCCAGAACTATGAGAAATCAATTCCTGTTCTTTAAGCAAAAGGCAATTCAGAATTACCTAATCGGTAAGTTCTAACTGCCAGTAAGTTAGTGGTTAAATTAGTCTACATCATACAATGTGTCAACTAAAAAAAGATGCACACCGTCAGAGTTTTCAGTTAAGTTTTTAGTTGGAGCAATATGAGAACTGCAGCCCGGGAGACCGCACCTCAGATGGCTCCGAGAAACTGTTCCAAAGAGGTAGAGGGCAAGGACAGAATATATGTGATTCTGGTCAAGGGCGAGTACATGCACTCAAGCACCTATTTTTTGTAGAAAGCTTCTGCTGGTCTCGTGAAGCTTCTGCTAGTCATGAGAAATAATCATCACCAAGAAGGATTTTAGTGCTTTTCTAGCGATGAGGAGATACAAGAATTGGGCTCATAAAATTGGCTCCTGAAAATATCTCACTATCTGAAGACCTGTCCTGGCAGTTTTCCTGGAGCATAGAGTGCTTCGTTTCTGCTCTCCACCCTGAACTCCTTCAGGGGGTGTTGAAAATCAGCAACTGTAGCAGCACATGATTTAATCCTTGTAAAGGTAGATGGCAAGAGCTCACGCCAAGTGCCAATCTGTAATTGACAAGTGGAACCCTTTCCTCCTGTTAAAAGAAATGGAGTAAATCTGCAAGTACTAGTATGAAAATGTTGAAAAGCCTCGTGTTTAAAATGTTTCGGTTATGGGACTTGCTTGGCAACCCAGTGGTTCAGACTCCCCTTTCCAATGTAGGGGGTTGGGAGTTCCATCCCTGGTTGGGGAACTAAGATCTCTCATGACTCACAGTCAAAAAACCCAAAACACATGACAGAAGTAACAAATTCAATAAAAGACTTTAAAATTGGTCCTCAAAAAAGAATCTTAAAAAAAATAAAATGTGTTGCTTAGTGTGTGTAATATTATCTTGTTAATATGTTATTAGAAAAAGATTTTATATAGATATGCAGCTGCTGCTGCTGCTGTTGTGTGGTGTGTGTGAAGAACTTGATAACCATGATTATCTCTAGGGTGTTTGGGAATGGAGAATACTTTTTATCTACTGTAGTTCTTTTTTTAAATATAGTTTTTATTTTTCTTTTGCTTTTATTGAGATACAACTGACATACAGCGCTATGTAAGTTTAGGGTGTGCAGCATAATGATTTGATTTATATATGTTATGAAATGATTATCACAGTAAATTTAGTGAACACCCATCATCGCATATAGATGCAAAATTAAAGAAATAGAAAAAAATTTTTTTTCTGTGTGATGAGAACGGTTAAGATTTACTCTCTGAACAACCTTCATATATAGGGTATGTAATGTGATATCTTTATCATATTGTACATTATATCTCTAGAACTTATTTGTGTTATACCTGGGAGTTTGCACCTTGTGACTGCCTTCATCCAATTTGCCCTCTTCTCATACCTGGCCTCTAGTAACCACAAATCTGATCTCTTTTTCTATGAGTTTGTTTGTTTAGAAGAAATGGAGTAGCCATCATGGTCAACAAAACAGTCTGAAATGCAGTACTTGGATGCAATCTCAAAAACGACAGAATGATCTCTGTTCATTTCCAAGGCAAACCTTTCAATATCACGATAACCCAAGTCTATGCCCCGACCAGTAACGCTGAAGAAGCTGAACTTGAATGGTTCTATGAAGATCTACAAGACCTTTTAGAACTAACACCCAAAAAAGATATCCTTTTCATTATAGGGGACTGGAATGCAAAAGTAGGAAGTCAGGAAACACCTGGCATAACAGGCATATTTGGCCTTGGGAGTACAGAATGAAGCAGGGCAAAGGCTAATACAGTTTTGCCAAGAGAACACACTGATCGTAGCAAACACCCTCTTCCAACAACACAAGAGAAGACTCTACACATGGACATCACCAGATGGTCAACACCGAAATCAGATTGATTATATTCTTTGCAGCCAAAGATGGAGAAGCTCTATACAGTCAGCAAAAACAAGACCAGGAGCAGACTGTGGCTCAGATCATGAACTCCTTATTGCCAAATTCAGACTTAAATTGAAGAAAGTAGGGAAAACCACTAGACCATTCAGGTATGACCTAAATCAAATCCCTTATGATTATACAGTGGAAGTGACAAATATATTTAAGGGACTAGATCTGATAGACAGAGTGCCTGAAGAACTATGGACAGAGGTTCGTGACATTGTTCTGGAGACAGGGATCAAGACCATCCCCGTGGAAAAGAAATGCAAAAAAGCAAAATGGCTGTCTGAGGAGGACTTACAAGTAGCTGGGAAAAGAAGAGAAGCAAAAAGCAAAGGAGAAAAGGAAAGATATTCCCATCTCAATGCAGAGTTCCAAAGAATAGCAAGGAGAGATAAGAAAGCCTTCCTCGGCGATCAGTGCAAAGAAATAGAGGAAAACAACAGATTGAGAAAGACTAGAGATTTCTTCAAGAAAATGAGAGATACCAAGGGAACATTTCATGCAAAGATGGGCTCGATAAAGGACAGAAATGTTATGGACCTAACAGAAGCAGAAGATATTAAGAAGAGGTGGCAAGAATACACAGAAGAACTGTACAAAAAAGATGTTCATGACCCAGATAATCACGATGGTGTGATCACTCACCTAGAGCCAGACATCCTGGAATGGGAAGTCAAGTGGGCCTTAGAAAGCATCACTATGAACAAAGCTAGTGGAGGTGATGGAATTCCAGTTGAGCTCTTTCAAATCCTGAAAGATGATGCTGTGAAAGTGCTGCACTTGATATGCCAGCAAATCTGGAAAACTCAGCAGTGGCCAAAGGACTTGAAAAGGTCAGTTTTCATTCCAATCCCAAAGAAAGGCAATGCCAAAGAATGCTCAAACTACCGCACAATTGCACTCATCTCACACACTAGTAAAGTAATGCTCAAAATTCTCCAAGCCAGGCTTCAGCAATATGTGAACCATGAACTTCCAGATGTTCAAGCTGGTTTTAGAAAAGGCAGAGGAACCAGAGATCAAATTGCCAACATCTGCTGGATCTTCGAAAAAGAAGAGAGTTCCAGAAAAACATCTATTTCTGCTTTATTGACTATGCCAAAGCCTTTGACTGTGTGGATCACAATAAACTGTGGAAAATTCTGAAAGTGATGGGAATACCAGACCATCTGACCTGTCTCTTGAGAAACCTATATGCAGGTCAGGAAGCCAGTTAGAACTGGGCATGGAACAACAGACTGGTTCCAAATAGGAAAAGCAGTACGTCAAGGCTGTATATTGTCACCCTGCTTATTTAACTTATATGCAGAGTACATCATGAGAAACTCTGGGCTGGAAGAAACACAAGCTGGAATCCAGATTGCTGGGAAAAATATCAATAACTTCAGATATGCAGATGACACCACCCTTATGTCAGAAAGTGAAGAACTAAAGAACCTCTTCATGAAAGTGAAAGAGGAGAGTGAAAAAGTTGGCTTAAAGCTCAACGTTCAGAAAACTAAGATCATGGCATCTGGTCCCATCACTTCATGGGAAATAGATGGGGAAACAGTGGAAACAGTGTCAGACTTTATTTTTTGGGCTCCAAAATCACTGCTGATGGTGATTGCAGCCATGAAATTAAAAGACGCTTACTCCTTGGAAGGAAGGTTATGGCCAAGCTAGATAGCATATTTAAAAGCAGAGACATTACTTTGCCAACAAAAGTCCATCTAGTCAAGGCTATGGTTTTTCCAGTGGTCATGTGTGGATGTGAGAGTTGTATGGTGAAGAAAGCTGAGCGCCGAAGAATTAATGCTTTTGAACTGTGGTGTTGGAGAAGACTCTTGAGAGAACCTTGGACTGCAAGGAGATCCAACCAGTCCATCCTAAAGGAGATCAGTCCTGGGTGTTCATTGGAAGGACTGATGTTGAAGCTGAAACTCCAATACTTTGGCCACCTCATGCGAAGAGTTGACACATTGGAAAAGACCCTAATGCTGGGAAGGATTGGGGGCAGGAGGAGAAGGGGATGACAGAGGTTGAGATGGTTGGATGGCATCACCGACTCGATGGACATGGGTTTGGGTAAACTCCGGGAGGTGGTGATGGACAGGGAGGCCTGGCGTGCTGCGATTCATGGGGTCGCAAAGAGTCGGACATGACTGAGCGACTGAACTGAACTGAGCTATTTGTTTTAGAAGTGATCTACAACATTATGGTAGTTTTCTGTTATATAACGTAGTGATTTCAAGAAAAGCTACAGTATTTTGTGGGTAAACTTGACACCTGGCTTCCCAGGTGGTGCTAGCAGTAAAGAACCCACCTCCTGAACAGGAGATGTAAGAGATGTGGGTTTGATCTCTGGGTCAGGAAGATCATCTGGAGGAAGGCATGGTAACCCACTCCAGTACTCTTGGGTGGAGAATTCCATGGACAGAGGAGCTTGGAAGGCTACAGTCCACGGGGTTGCAAAGAGTTGGACACGACTGAAGCCACTTATCATGCACACACACCTACATTTAAAATAATCACCTTGATAAATCTAGTTGTTATCTGTTACTGTACAAAGGTATTACATAATTACTGACTATATTCCTCATGCTATACATTTCATACCTGTGACTCACTTATTTTGTAACTGAAAGTTTGTATCTCTCAATCTCCCTCACCTATTCCCCCACACACCTTCTCTCCCCTCTGGCAACCACCTATTTATTCTCTGTATCTATGGCTCTTTTTTGGTTTAGTTGTGTCTGTTTATTTATTTATTTTTTTTGATTCCTCATATAAGTGAAATCATACAATATTTGTCTTTCTTGTCTAATTTATTTTAGTTAGTATAATACCCTCTAGGTCCATTCATGTTGTTGAAAGTGACAAGATTTCATTCTATTTTATGGCTGAGTAAGGGAATGGCAACCCACCCCAGTATTCTTGCCTGGAGAACTCCATGGACAGAGGAGCCTAGCAGGCTACAGTCCAGGGGTCACAAAGAGTTGGACACTACTGAGCGATTGAACTGACTGAGTGTGCAAAACTCCCTCCTACCAAAGTGCAATCTCCTTCTCGTAGAAAATGACTCTTCTTTCTTATCTTAGTTCAGTCATCACTTCCTTAGAAAAGACTTGCCTAATCTCCAGACTATACTAAATCCTACTCTTGATACGCCTACACTAAATACCTGTGCTTCTTAGATCTTATCCAGGCTGTAATTTTACATTCATTTGTATAATCATCTGATTAACATTATTCTTTCTCATTAAACATTATTCTTTATTTTTTTGGGCTCCAAAATCACTGCTGATGGTGATTGCAGCCATGAAATTAAAAGACGCTTACTCTTTGGAAGGAAGGTTATGGCCAACCTAGATAGCATAGACATTTGCAGAGACATTACTTGGCCAACAAAGGTCTGTCTAGTCAAGGCTATGGTTTTTCCAAAGGTCATGTGTGGATGTGAGAGTTGTACGGTGAAGAAAGCTGAGCGCTGCAGAATTGATGCTTTTGAACTGTGGTGTTGGAGAAGACTCTTGGGAGAGTCCCTTGGACTGCAAGGAGATCCAATCAATCCATCCTAAAGGAGATCAGTCCTGGGTGTTCATTGGAAGGACTGATGTTGAAGCTGAAACTCCAATACTTTGGCCACCTCATGAGAAGAGTTGACTCATTGGAAAAGACCCTAATGCTGGGAAGGATTGGGGGCAGGAGGAGAAGGGGATGACAGAGGATGAGATGGTTGGATGGCATCACTGACTCGATGGACATGGGTTTGGGTAAACTCCGGGAGTTGGTGATGGACAGGGGGGCCTGGCGTGCTGTGATTCATGGGGTCGCAAAAAATCGGACATGACTGAGCGACTGAACTGAACTTAACTGATTCTTTCTCGTAGGCTTGTATGCTCTGAGTGTAACATCTGTCTCCTTTTTGCCCACCATTGAGTCTGTTTCATTTCTGGCATGTAGTATCTTAATGAATACATTAAGTGTATGTTGAATAAACATGTATATAGTGAATGTTCAAGAAATGTCTGTTGAATTAGTGAATAAATAAATCTTTTGTCATTAGTAGAAACCTATTTGGCAGAGAACCAAATGCAGTCAGGTTTCAGAAAGAAAGAACATGCAGAAACCTATACAAGGAAGACAATCAGATAAGACAGATGGGAATTTCTGAATACTTCAACTTGGAAAGCAGATGTCAAGTGGGGTTAGTGGCATTCTTGATCTCATACCAGGAAACAACTGAGCTTTGGGAAACAAAGTGGGAAATGGACGCTGAGGGTGGTCAGGCAAGTTTTATGTCAGTGCTGAGTTCAAGGTCTCTTTTGTGAGTTTGTTCTCCTAAATTTTAACTGGTTTCTACTTATAGCAATCTCAGTCTTTATGGTGAAGTACTATATTTATTAATATTTTTACCATATTGTTCTTAAGGGCTAATAAGAATATTGTGGTGTTGATCTAATAGAAGAAAGGGTTTCAAACAAAGGTGGTTTTCCAGGGTCAGAGAGCAGAAGCAGGCCCACCATCACCAACGTATCTACCAATTGGGAGCAAGGCTTCCTGAAGAATGGAAACAAAGTGACACAAGGAAGAATATAAGGATCCATTTAAAAAACTGGGAAATGAAGGATGGTGCCCAGCATGGGTCCAACTAAGTCATGGGAAGGTGAGGCCCCTCCAGCCTTTCCTCCCACCCAGGAGAACACAGAAACTGGTCCATGAAAGCCAGCATCTTCTCACTGGGCACATATTCTGTGACACACTCTAGGAGATGGAGATGAAGCTGTGGCCAGTTAAGTCTAGGGAGGGGAGAAGACAGGAAACTATGGTGTCAGATGGATTTGTCTAGGTGCTGAATTGGCTGCAAATTAAGTGCAAGGGAACAGAAAGGAAGAAGCAATTATTTCTAATCAGGGTATCAGAAAAGAACTTACAGAAGTAACACTGAAATTTAGCTTTGGAAAAATGTGCATTATGATGTGAAGCCGTCATAATCCACAGCATGAAGGCGTGAGTGTGGAAAGCTTAGTTTGAGAAAAAGAAAATGTTCATTGTGGAGGAAGCTTATTAACAAGACGTATCCATAGTGGTAGCTCTACAGAGCTGGGCCAGGTTTTAAGTGATTTGGGCTGGTATGATAATGAGTTTGGATTGTAGCCTCCAGTTTGTAGGAAAAGGTTTTTAAGAAATGTCATGTAGGAAACACTGAGGTTTCCTCTTCAACATCTATTTCCTACCTCACCTCTCTTGTCCTTTCTAACCCAATTCCAATTTTATTCAGATAATCCACCTCTTCCCTGCGAGATTCAGGGGCATATGAAGCTAGTTCCAGTTCCAAGGTTAGATATGAATTTACTCAAGCCAAGCATGCTAATACATATCCTTTGCGCCTCAATGACTGGCTGTGTTGGGTTATAAATAATATAATACTTCATTGTCTAGCATATACAATAATTGTACACAAATCAGCATTGTCATTATTACTAGTGGCAGGTCAGTCCATTTCTGTCAAATAGAGGGAAAAAAGCTCTGCAGTAATTCCAGTTTCCCACATGTGCTTTCCAACTATGGGCTAGCATTAATAGTCACAGGCCTCCTGCTTCGATTATTTTTGGTTATGAGTTAAACTTAATGTGGTCCCATGTATTCTTTCCCTAAAGGGCCTCAAGGATTTGGAAAGGCTTAGGCACACTCTAATTTAGGAAGAAAGATGGATGAATCCACCTATGTGCATTTACTGGTATGAGTCACTGGAGAGGTTAATTAAGTCAATGAAATGATCCAGAACAGGTGTCTATGGCTGTTTTAAGAACGAGTGCTTTGATGGCCATGAAAACGCACGGCTCAGATCTCCGACTGCAGGGAGCGGGTATGCAGTTGACAGACGGCCCCAGCTGATGTGTTCTAGAATCCTCGGTGCCAAGGCCACACTGCCCAGGAGCTTCTGCTGGTCAATGATTAATTATGGTGGGGATACTAAGGAGGGGGGCTTCCCAGGTGGCTCAGGGGTAAAAATTCTGCCTGATAACAACTTAGCAACTGAGCGTGCACACTAAGGAGACATGGGACGTATTTGGTGGGTGACTTTTGCTCAAGGATTCTCCAGAGGCCTTGACAAAACTTTCTGAGACCTGCACTGCAATGTAAGTCATTCCTTCCTTCACTTTCTCCTTTACTGAGGTTACAATGACATCATTGTCTGATGGCCCTTCCAGTCTCTTCTGGCTCCCTTTCTATTTTCTCTCACAAGTGTTTCCATGAATAAACCTTAATAAACCTCCAGTATACCTGACCTTATCTGGCTTCTGTCTCTTGGAATACCCAGGCTAATAGAAGTAGTTGTATCTCCTAACATTAAAATGCTCAAGTGTATTTATTAAAATTGTGTTGTATTCTGAGTAAAGGGCAAAGTCATCAGCTTGAGAGTATTTATGAAAGACTCATCCACTACATTTTTCTTTCTGTAGTACATGTATGATAACTTCTATTCAAATTATGGGGCTTCCCTGGTGGCTCAAAGGTAAAGAATCTGCCTGCCAGTGTAGGAGACTCACATTCAATCCCTGGGTCGAGAAGATCTCCTAGAGGAGGAAATGGCTACCTGTTCCGGTATCCTTGCTTAGAAAATCCCACGGACAGAGGAGGCTGGTGGGTTATAGTCCACAGGAGCCTATGGCTACAGTCCATAGCATTGCTCAGACTGAGCGGCTTGAGTATGCACACATTCAAATTATAGCATGGTCTATTTCCAAGGGCAAGTTTCTTCCTGCATATTTATTTAAAGCAATGAAGCTAGAGTTTGCTGGCCATCTTGACAGGTGGCCAGCCTGAACTCAGAGTTATAAAGGTTTTCATATTCTCTTTGGTCTATGTGTGAAATTGATACAGGCTTATATTGGCTCCTGTTTAAATCACAGAGACTTCACAGATAATAGGAGTGGGCATAGGTACAGGCTGCTGTATTGTTGATGAGGAGGGGAGGGTCTTCTATTTCTCTGGGTCCTCTTCTTAACTTGAATGTTTTTATATTGCATCCTTGATCATTTTGCCTTCCTTCCCACCCTGTCAGCACTGTCTCAGTTCTCAAATTATTCTAAATGATTTTGGCAATCTGTGAAAGTGTATTTTATGTCCAAATTTAGGCAGTTCACGCAAAGAAATGTTTAATACCTTCATGCATATATTTCCTAAATAATTATATATGAGTTCCTATATAGTGCAGATGAATGGAATTAACTTCCTGGTGGCCCTGAGGTGTACATATTTGTATTGACACCATCCTTAGCTCGTGACACTATCATCACTTGTCAATGCATACCTTACTTGTATTTTACTTATTTACTTATTCTATTTATTTCTGATTTGAGACCTATGAAGCCAACCACCTAACATGACACTAGAACATTGGAAATAACTTATACTGCCCAAGCTTTTCTTTCAAAGAAATGCTTCTCTTTATAGCATTTAAATCACAAGAATCCAAATAAGCGACATTTCTATACTGTCTGGAATTAGAAGTGGAATTGTGCTTGTGTAGTTAGATGTCTGAGAAGTTTAGGATCACCCCACCTCTTCTCAGCAGCACTTGGAAGACTGACTCCAATCATGTGGGTCAGTGAAAGAAATCTGTTTCAAAATGGAAGCCAAGCAGGGGTCCAAAATCTTTGGACGAGTAAAGAACATAGGCATGAACGAGTCCTGAAAGTGTTACTTTTGTCAGCAAAGTGGCGCTACTGGTAAAGAACCCATCTGCCAAGGCAGGAGACATAAGATTCGATCCCTGGATCTAGGAGATTCCCTGGAGGAGGACATGGCAAGCCACTCCAGTATTCTTTCCTGGACAATCCCATGGACAGAGGAGCCTGGTGGGCTACAGTTCACAGACTCACAAAGAGTCAGACATGACTGAAGGGACAGCACACACTCAGGGCAATATTTGATTACTTACTGGCCTGTTAAGTACATACATGAGTGAGGTTGTGACCTTGAATGGGGACATCAGGTAAATCAGAGAGTGATGTTATGAGAGGAAACATGAAGAAGACGACTGCCGGTAAGGTCAGTACTCATTAGACTGCTCCAGTGACCTTGGAAGGTAGATGATAGAAGGAAGTAAATGATGAAGAAGGAAGAGCCACCGAGAGACTAGGCATAGCAGCAGACGTGAAACTTGGGAGCCCGAGGATGTCCGCTGGATGGCTGACTGTTTCTCTCAGCTGCAGGGATCCAGTGGTCAAGTATGGATGCAAGAGTTGGACTATAAAGAAAGCTGAGCACCAAAGAATTGATGCTTTTGAACTGTGGTATTGGAGAAGACTCTTGAGAGTCCCTTGGACAACAAGGAGATCCAACCAGTCCATCCTAAAGGAGATCAGTCCTGTGTGTTCATTGGAAGGACTGATGTTGAAGCTGAAACTCCAATACTTTGGCCACCTGATACGAAGAGCTGACTCATTTGAAAAGACCCTGATGCTGGGAAAGATTGAAGGCGGGAGGAGAAGGGGACGAAAGAGGGTGAAATGGTTGGATGGCATCACCGACTCAATGGGACTGAGTTTGAATAAGCTCCCGGAGTTGGTGATGGACAGGGAAGCCTGGTGTGCTGCAGTCCATGGGGTTGCAAAGAGTCAGACATGACTGAGCGACAACTGAACAGGGTAAAAACAGCTGAAAATCAATTGTAATGTTGAGGCAACAAGGCAAAGAACATGCCAAAGAGACTGACAGATGAATAGAAATCCTCTGATATCATCTGGTCTCATATACAACTAAAACTTATCAAAACTATCAAACAATAGTTCAGGAAAGCTTACATCATGGTCTTGAAACACTCCTAGATTAAGAGACAAACATCATGTACCTTCTTGGGAAAAACACTTGTTGGCAATTCTCATGAACACCCTGTTGAACATTCATTCACTTAACAGATACTTAATCAGCAGACACATGGTGAGTCAGGGACAGGCTTTGTTTTCTGTGGAACACCTGTAGAAACAAGAGAAGGGGAAGTGTGTCTGAATAGTTGGAGGGTATTTAGTGTGGTTAGAACTAGAGAGTGATCGGCAGATGTGATGAGCCTGGACACCTTGGGTGGATCCAGGTACTTGAGGGCCTTATAAGCTGTTTTAAGGGTTTTGATTGGATTGTATCTTAGTCAATATGTAGCCATGGAAGGATTTTTATTTGAGTTTATTAAAAATTTCTCAGAGTAATACATGCACAAGGTAAAAAATTAAATAGTACAGAAGGACTTAAAATGAAAAACACAGTTTCCCACTTCACCCTTTTAATACTAGTCCTATACCCTAGAGGTGATGCATTTAACAATTTCTATTTTTAGATATTCTGTTAACTAACTTCCTAACATTAAATAATATGTTTGCACAATAATTTCTTGACTTATTAACTTTAGACAATCTTTAATAATTCCCCATTACAAAAGATAAGGATTTAACTTACACTGTTCCCACCTTTCATCTGCCTATCCTTCCCCAGTTTTTTGATAGATGTCACTATTAATGCTTCTATTGGTTTAATTTATAATTTTGAACAGTAACTAATCCTTTAGTCCTTGTCCCATTAACTGTAGACTTTTCACCCCCTATTTTGAACAGACAAGTAATTCTACTCTTCTCTCCACCACTCTTCCCTCAATGTATTCTCAACCTCTTTCTGCTTTCTTTTTCTCTTTGTAAGATAGGTTACTTTCAGTTTCATTTCTGGATAAAAGATTAGGCCTCTCACATTTTGTTTATAGGCTGATCAGAGCACTGAATACCAATAAATAGTATCTACATTATTTTGGCTTTGTAAATACTGTTTACTGAGAGTTGGTGACTCAGCAGTAAAGAATCCGCCTGCCAATGCAGGAGACCTGGGTTTGATCCCAGGGTTGGGAAGATCCCCTAGAGAAGGAAATGGAAACCCACTCCAATACTCTTGCCTGGGAAATCCCATGGACAGAGGGGCCTGGCGGGCTACAGTCCATGGGGTCACAAAGAGTGGGACATGACTTAGCGACTAAACAACAACAAAGTAGAAGCTAGGATATTTTCTTCCAAACATATCCAATGTCATGATTCCTATGTCACTTGAAATGAAATATACCTACCGCCAATGACAAATCCAGTCTCTTCTTACATTCCATGAGTAATTTTTGTTATCATCATCTCATAATTGGACTTGAATTTGACATATTTTTGTTTTGTTTTCCTTTGTGTTTATTAAAGAATGCATCTCCTCCATTTCTCAAACATTCCAACTTCTTAAGGATAATGTCTATGGCACAGAATCAGAGTCTGAGACCATGTACTCTCATGTGAAATGGGTCTCTTGGATAATGGTCACTCTGGAGTGAGCCTTCCTATTGGATAATGGTCACTCTGGAGTGAGACATCCTGGGTGAGGTTCACTGTCTTCTGGCTTCCATTTCTTCCTCTTACCTGATTTTCATCCTCATTTTGCTGCAGAACTTCCTTAGCAGGTGAGAGAGAACTTCCTTTCCAAGTGCAAAGAAGGTAGATGTTCTGAAAACTTGCATGTCAGGAAATTTCCTTCATTTGGCTTGCTGTGAATTTGGGGTACAGAGATTTTCCATGTGTGAAGACATTCCTCTATTGGCCTATATCATTGTGTTGCTGGTGAAAAATCTCCGAATCTATTTCGCATCCCTTTTTAGTTGAGCTAATCATGATGGCCTAACTTTATCTTTTCTCTTGGCAATTCCAATATCTTTGCTCCATCCTTAATATTCCAAAATTTCACAAGATTGTGTCTAGATGTAGGTTGTATGGGGGTCTTCTCAATTTGGAGACTTAGTTATTTCTGTTCAATTGTTTTTCTTTTTCTTCACAACATTTCCTATGTTCTCTCTTCTAGAAACTCCTAACCATTAGATACTGATTGTCTATGTCTTTTCTCCCCCCTCTCTTAATATTTCCTATTTCATTTTGCTCCATATCTAGGAAGATTCCCTCAATTTTATCTTAGAGTCTGCTACTAAATATTTTTGGCAGCCTTATTTCAGTTTAAGGGTTCTTCTTATTTTCAAGGTTTTCCCTGTCTTTGTAGCATCCTGTTTTTAACCTTACAGATGCACCTCACATCTCTCCAAAGGTACAGATATTTTAAGTCATTTTTCCCAGGTTAACTCTGTTTCCCCCAGAATTTGTTATATTTTTCAAATCTCTTGAATCCGTGCTGTTTTCCTGGTCCCTTCCCCAACCTCTCCCCCTAAGGCTCAATGTCTGGGAATTCCTAGCTGACCATTTTCACTGAAGAATCACTATGACAGTTTTCTATAGAGTTGCTTGGGCTCCCTCTGTAGTTGTGTGGTCTGTCTGCTTCTGCAGGATGTCTTTCTGTGACTGAAAGCACTTGGTTACTTGAGTAAGGGATCTTGGCTGTCAGCAGAGAATTAGCTAATAGGCTAGGGTCTCCTTTATTTCCATAAAAGAGAAATTTACTTCGGAGCACCAACTCCTACCTCTCCTCAACCAGTTTATGTGATTACTTTACACAAACAATACCAACAGAACAACCACAATAACAACAGACTTGGAACCAATGGTAGGTTGCCTGTGTTCTGTGCACAGAGGTTGGGGTAGAATGGGAGGGGAATCAATTTCACAACTGATATAACTCTTTAGTAAATAGACTTTTCAGGTACCCAAGTCTCTTTGGGGTTATGTGTCCAGATCAGCTTATATTCTGCCTGCAAGAAGCTGTACTCTTTCATTATTGTGTCTTCCACTTTCTCTCTTCCAGGAATGTGTTGAGATCTTCTTCACTTACAACCAAATTCCTTCAATTTTCTTTGCTGAGATGAGTCAATTCTCTTTTATGTTTCTTGACTTCAGTTTCAGTGGGGCCTGGGGAGGGAGGGAAGTAAACTTACATGTTCAGTTCATCATCTTAAATTCAAAGTCCCGCCGGAAGCTTTTAGACAGGGCAGTGACATGGACAACTTGACATTTGTAAAAGGTCCCCGGGGCTATACTGCTGAGAATGGATTAAAGAGGGTAAGAATCAATATAAAAATAATTCTAAATGACTGAGGATCTAATTTTCTTTCTGAGAACATAGCAGGGTCTGGGACACCTGGGAGTCAAGATGCTTTACCGCAATAGCCTGTCGTTGAAAATCCAATAAGCTAGTACAACACTTTCATGATGCCCTTGAGAGGACTGAAACCTGATGATCCCAGAACCCAGATGACTGGGCTGATACTAAAGGGACCATCCCAGGACTGTCCATTGGGAAGCACTCCATTGGGAGCCGACCTCAGTCTTCCCTTGGACTGGCATTTGGGGTAAAAAAAAAAAAAGACTTTCTGTTCTGATAAAATTAGATGGGGGGTAAGTACATGCAGCCATTGTGCTGGCAAATAAGGACATAAAGGTCTATCTATTTGCTGCTTCATATTTATTTGCTCATTTATTTGCTTGTTCAAAGCATTGTAGCTACTAACACTCATTCTGTAATCAGAATGCCTGGGTTCAAATCCCAAATCTATCACTTACTCGCAATAAAGGCTTAGGCAATTTATTCAATCTCCATCGAGTTCAGTTCACTCATTTGTAAAATGGGAGCTGTAAGTTTCCATTCCATAAGATTATTGTGAGGATTAAATGAAACAACCTATACTTGGCACATACACAACAGCCCACTAATTGACAGCAATTATTTTAAGTGCTGAATGAATATTCAGCATCTGTGTTTAAAGAACCTATATGATAGATATTTGAGAAGGGAAAATAATTCTAGTATTGAGAAATGACACAATCAAAGAATCCAAAGAAAAACACTGTCTATGTCAAATCCTATTGTCTATGCCTCCATCCAATTCCTAATAAAACAGTGTCTTAAAGCAACTAAATCAAAAGATCTAGAAAAGAAAACTGGCTGGATGCACACAGCTTTTATCCTGGAGCTCCATCTCTAGCTGAAACTACAAAAAATTTGGAGGTTCTCAGTGAGATTGGAAGAAAAGTTAAGAAAATCTTTGAATGCACTATAGTTAAATAAAATCTGGGTCAGCCGGATCCAGTTATCTTGTTTCAGAGTAAATATTTCTATTTGTGCACAGACTTTGTCTGCCAAACAGCGACTGGAATCTGTGTCACTACGGAAACACAAACACCACCACTCAGCCGGCTGCTCCTTGTTTGCTAAGGACAAACATCCTCATGGTCTCGTTCTAGCTTTTCAAGTGATTTCCACGCTTAATGAAAGAAGGGATTGTACTTGAGAGATGGAACTGAAGGAGAACAAATAGGAAAAGAAGTACGTCAAGGCTGTATATTGTCACCCTGCTTATTTAACTTATATGCAGAGTACATCATGAGAAACACTGGGCTGGAAGGACAAGCTGGAATCAAGATTGCCGGGAGAAATATCAATAACCTCAGATATGCAGATGACACCACCCTTATGGCAGAAAGTGAAGAAGAACTAAAAAGCCTCTTGATGAAAGTGAAAGAGGAGAGTGAAAAAGTTGGCTTAAAGCTCAACATTCAGAAAACTAAGATCATGGCATCCGGTCCCATCACTTCATGGCAAATAGATGGGCAAACATGCAAACAGTGGCTGACTTTATTTTTTGGGGCTCCAAAGTTACTGCAGATGGTGACTGCAGCCATGAAATTAAAAGACATTTACTCCTTGGAAGGAAAGTTATAACCAACCTAGACAGCATGTTAAAAAGCAGAGACATTACTTTGCCAACAAAGGTCCATCTAGTCAAAGCTATGGTTTTTCCAGTGGTCATGTCTGGATGTGAGAGTTGGACTATAAAGAAAGCTGAGCACTGAAGAATTGATGCTTTTGAACTGTGGTGTTGGAGAAGACTCTTTGAGAGTCCCTTGGACTGCAAGGAGATCCAACCAGTCCATCCTCAAGGAGATTAGTCCTGGGTGTTCATTGGAAGGACTGATGTTGAACCTGAGACTCCAATACTTTGGCCACCTGATGCGAAGAGCTGACTCATTTGAAAAGACCCTGATGCTGGGAAAGACTGAGGGCAGGAGAAGAAGGGGATGACAGAGGATGAGATGGTTGGATGACATCACCGACTCAATGGACATGGGTTTGGGTGGACTCCGGCAGTTGGTGATGGACGGGGAGGCTTGGTGTGCTGAGGTTCATGGGGTTGCAAAGAGTCGGACACGACTGAGCGACTGAACTGAACTGAACTGAAACCCCAAGCACTTTTTAAAAACCCCACCATGAATACAGAGACCTGCCTCTAGGGCAGAGGGTAGGGCACCCGAATCCTTTCAGAATCTGAGTAGAGTGTAGGGTGGGGCAGGATTAATTCACGCATCTGTAAAAATGCCATCGCAAAGTGCAGCCCTGGTCTAAGCTGATGGGAGTTAATGCGATACTAACAGTGGCCGCTCGCACTTTCTCAGCACCTACTAACTGCCAGGTACTGTCACTTTTAGAGGTACTAAAATTTAATCCTCACAATAGTCCTATGAAATAGATCCCACTTTGTAGGAGAGGAAATTGAGTCACAGAGAAGTTGAGGAGCTTGCCCAAAGTCATATAACTGACTGGTGAAAGTCCCAGGACTTGGGTGCAGGGGGGTCAACTGTGAGAGACGATGACCTTAACTCCTGGGCTGCGAGCAGAGAATGTGGACCAGCACGAAAGAAAACAACCCCTTAGAGTGCGTGCCCAGTGTCCACACTCCTCCTCAGAATTACCAGTCTAGGTCTTCACTGTAACCCCATGAGGCAGGGATCTTTACCCTCACCCCACAGACAACGAAATGGGAGTTCAGAGATAAAACGACTTTCCCAAGAGCTAACCCTAGTTATATGGGCTCTTCAAATGGCACTAGATGGCTTTTCAAAGCTTTTGGAAAACTACCTAAGACACAAAATATATGCATCCTCAGGGAGCTGTCTGAATATCATGGTCAATTAGTGTTTCCATTGAGTTCTATGGTCAGGTTTGGGGGAAAATGATTAAAAAAAATCAAGTCCCAGGGAGTCCTCAGGGTGAATACCTATAGCCGGTGATAGTGACCCATAGGAACAGAGGCCAAAGCTCTCAGCACTGGCCCAGCTCAGGGTCAGGAGGGACTGATAGCCGAGAGCAGAGGAACGAGTTCATAAATGGAAGACCATGCTCCTGAGGAATTCTGATTCCTCTTTATGTTCTTAACCCACCCCCGGAAATGCTATGAGGATCCAGGGGCAATGAGCTAAGAGGGCAAGGCTAGAACTAAAAGACAGAGGTCGAGGAGTGAATCCCCATCTCTGCCTACCTCCCCAAACCTCTCTACCTGCCACCTCGCTGGGCACTCCTTACATCTGTGTGAGGAGGTACAATTTCATAATATTTTCCTTCCATTCAGGCAGATAGGCCAGGCTGGTTGCCACTTCCTTCTGGATCGGCCAGGCCCAGGCCTCAAAGAACGGAGCCAGATTCTTCTGCACTTGGTGGGAGAACATCTTCACCCACAGATTCATCTTGTCAACGTTGTCTGTGGGCAAGTTGGTCTGGTTCCTGTACTCGGTGAAGAGACGGATGAACGGCTCCCACCCAAAGGCCTCCTGGAGCTGGAAAGACAAGGAGCAAGCAGGTTGAGACATCTTATCGGCAAAGACCCACCGAACACTCTGAATGAATGAATGCATTTAACCCCTTAAACCTCAGCTTCATACCTATCGCTGACCCTCTCCTCTTTTACCTGCTTGCTACTTTCATATTCCGATGATGAGAAGGGTCTCTGAGCCAGCACAGGGCTCAACACAAAGCAGACCCTCAATGAATGACCGTCCAGTGGTCAAAACTGCACTGATTAATATCAAGATTTATTACCAATATCATTATTCAGCTGTCTCACTAGATTATGAAAGTAGTAATAGGATATTATATGAAGATTTAAAATTGGCTGAAGTACAAGAATCCATTGTCTCTCACAGTTGTAAAGTTAAACCCCCACAGCCTGGGAACTGCCACCTCGACCCTGCCATAATCTGTACTAACGGGAGGTCTCTATCTATTTGCAAGGTGACCAAAATGGTCTTTAGGAAAAAAAGGGAGTCCAGTAGAGGCAGAGGACAATATATACTCTGTGTGTGCCATGTGCTCAGTTTTTCCAACTCTTTGTGACCCCACGGACTGTAGCCTGCCAGGCTCCTCTGTCCATGGGATTTCCCAGGCAAGAATACTTGGAGTGGGTTTCCATTTCCTTCTCCAGAGCATCTTCCCGATTCAAGGAGCAAACCCACATCTCCTGTGCCTCCTGCACTGCAGGCGGATTCTTTACCTGCTGAGCCATCTATAGTCTAGGTCTCTAGAGTTAAGAGTAAGGCAGAATTTAGGAAAAGACAGCCATCTTGGTGCCATTGGAAACAGCCCGCAGTAGGTTGGGAGCTCATAGGGACATTAGCAGTTCCAACCTCAAATTGACTTCACCGAGGAGGAAGTTCTGTCCCGACACAAGGTTACAGCAGTCTCTTGGCAGTTTCCCTGTTGTTTTAGTGGTGGAGGGAATCAACAGTGAGAACTCAAGCAGGTGGAGGGACCAGAAGAGAGTGTGGTTGGCCTAAGGCTGAGTTCCAGGATCCAAGGTGATAAAACCCTCAACAGTGAGCTGGGAACGGATCCAGGGACTGGGGGGCTGAAACTGGGTGTTGGGTGATAGCTCAAAGGCAGGGGCCACCCCCACGTCCAGTCCAGTGAGGAATCATGGCTTGCTTGTAACATGAAAATGGAGGCACAGACAAGTCATAGTGAGAAGACAGTTTACTCACCTAGGGAAAAAAACAGCTCCTACCCCACACATTGTGTACGTGTCTGTGTGCCCATGGAAGTGTGACTGGCTTTAGGGAGCTATTTAGACAGCAGTTTGGTGTCAGTCTCAGGTGTGCCTGGGTTTAAAGCTGTGACAGTAGCTATATTTATAGTATTACCTTTGCCTCTACCATTTTTAACCTTTCTGACTGCTTTCTGTTATTGTTCAGTCGCTCAGTCATGTCCGACTCTTTGCGACCCCGTGGACTGCAGCATGCCAGGCTTCCCTGTCCTTCACTATCTCCCAGAGCTTTCTATCTACTCTCATAAATCTCTTCAAATCCCCAGGGTGAAGGGCAGGGCTGATGCAATTACGTCTGCTTTCTGGTGGTGCAAAGGGATGCCCTGAGGGTATCATCCACTAGGACCTTCACCCCTGGACTTTGTCAGAGCCTCCCGCAGCCTGGGGTGAGCTGCAGATTACTGGGAGGGGACCCCCAGGCACCACGATATTGTCTGCCCAGGGTCCCCCGCAGTGGGGCTCCCACCAACACCCCCCCTCCACGCTGGCCCAGTACCTGTAAGTACGTCTCCAGGGCCGTCCACGCATTCCAGTTTTTCACATTGGGACCCTTGCCCAGGTAAATTCGGACTCTCTTCTCCCGAACCGGGGGCCACAGAGCAATGTTGGCTCGTCCTCGAGGGATGCCCAGGACCGTCTCGTGCACGTAGACACACCACAGGTTGCAGGTGGCCTCGGTGGTGTGCGGGGGGAACTCCCACTCCTGCCGCTGCTGGTTGCGGCCCAGCTCATGCACGGGGCCCCACAGCCCCTTGGTTCTGATGAGTTTCTCATTGATGAGCTCCTGCACTGACTCCAGGTGGCACATGATGGGGTAGCCTGCGTGCATCCAGCCTGGGAAAGGCAGGAGTTGGAGGAGCGGGTTAGGGCGCTTCCCACCCATCTAATTCTTCTCTTTACGGTATCTCCCCAAACACCCAGAATGCTCAGAAAGGCAAACCTGGGCCTTTCCAGGCTTCTCTCTTTATCTTCTCATTCTGTAAGAATGCTTTCATCCTCATTCTGACCGGCTATAGGAATTGAGGCAGGTTTTGGATCACTGTTCACGTTACTATTCAATTTTTTTCTGTTTCTCTGAGAGTGCTCTGTCCACATGGACCTGTCATTATACTCTTTTCCTCAAAATTGGGAACTTGTGGTTCCCCTTCTCATTATTTACATATGGAGCTGTCCACGCTGGCACTTCTTTATGGTGATCATCTGAGTATGCCAAGGACACTAGGGTCCAGAGGGGATTTCCGTGGTTCTTTAATTTTCACATGCTCTTCATTTTTCAGGCCTCCTGACCCACTGGCAAATAGCCCTTTATTCAGTGCTTTCTCCCAACCCCTGTGACCCAGGAAGAGGCCCTCTGCTATCTTTCTCCACCCCCTAAACTCCCCTGACGAATGTCTGTGAAAGCCCAGCATTATTGTCTGCACCATTTCCACTGCTGGATAACATCTCTTGACATGCTGACTAAAACTGTTACATATTTTAACATACTGTGTATACATAGTTGTTTGTTGTTGAATCACTCAGTCATGTCTGACTCTTTGCGACCCCATGGACTGCAGCATGCCAGGCTTCCTTGTCCTCCACCATCTCCCGGAGCCTGCTCAAACTCATGTGCATATGATTCTAGGGCTTGCTTTTTATGTGTCACATAACGCTTCCCTGGTGGCTCAGACGGTAAAGAATCTGCCTGCAATGCGGGAGACCTGGATTCAATCCCTGGGTTGGGAAGATCTGCTGGAGAAGGGAAAGGTTACCCACTCCAGTATTCTTGCCTGGAGAATCCCATGGGCAGAGGAGCCTGGTGGGCTACAGTCCATGGGGTCACAAAGAGTTTAATACAACTGAGCGACTTTCACTAACTAATCTCATCATATTTTCCTATGCCATCAAAATATCTCTTTAAATGTCTTCCTAGTGTCCATCGAAAGTACATTAATTAACCATCCTGTAACCGTTGGACACTTAGGTAGTTTCTGATGTTTTGCTAGGGGAAACAGCCAAGTCTCCTTTTTAATGTATTTTTTCCCTTTCCACTTAAATGGCAAGGATTACATCACATGCGCTAAGTCACTTCCGTCGTGTCCGACTCTTTGCAACCCCATGGACTGTAGCCCACCAGGCTCTTCCGTCCATGGAATTTTCCAGGCAAGAATACTAGAGCAGATCGCCTTTTCCTCTGTCAGGGGAATCTTCCCAACCCAAGGATCAAACCCATGTGTCTCGCGTCTCCTGCATTGGCAGGCTGGTTCTTTCCCACTAGCGCCACCTGATAAAGCAAGGCCCTACGGGGGCAGCATGCACAGAGGTTTGCCCTGGGCACCCACCGACTGAGATCTGCACGTCAGCAACGATCCTCTGAGGCAGACGCAGTGGGAAGGGCTCGGCCCCCAGCCGGGCCACGGCCTGCATCACCTCGTCCCAGAGGCGAAGCAGCGGCTCGGGGTTCTCCAGGGTGCGGAGGTTTGCGGTCGGCACTGTCAGGATGATGTTGTCCGTGGCCAGCTCTCCCCAAGGACCTGGGTTCTCCTGGATCTGCCGCTTCCACTCCTCATGGGTTGTCTCCCCTGGAAGACAGGCCACGGGGCTTGAAGCTCACTTTCCCAAGTCCCTCCCATTAACACATACCACCTGAACCCCCCCCAGTAGAAGAACACCAAGGCCGTCAATAACCACATACCCCTCTAATCTTCTACAAAGGTCCCAGGGATGTGATGTGGTTTGGTCTTTATCTCCTTGGCCTCAGAGGCAAATCTAAGGAAGCGGACCTCCCTTCCCTCCGCCAGTCCAAACCTCTCTCTCTTCCTACACCAGGCAGCCCCAGAGGGCCTCCTCACCCCCAGCTCTCCCCGTGTCTTGGGGTTTGCTCCAAGGCGTCCACTCACCAAGCTTGTAATAGGGAGCATGCACAGCTCCCTTAACCGTCACAGGCACAGTGCCCAGCTTGCTGCTCTGAGGCACAATGATGTACAGGAGGCCCCCCCAGAGGCAGGTGATGGACTTGGTGGGCTTGTCCAGGCAGCAGCGGTTAATCACCAGGGGGCCTCGGAACAGCTTGCTGGCCCTGGTCAGGTCATCGGTGTGGCAGCCAATCTGTATCTGGAGCAGAGAGATCCCCGAGGAGTGTGACCCTGGGGCACATGTGGGCAGGAGGGAAGTGCCAGGGACAGGGGGATAGGAAGGGTCATGGGTCCAGGAACCCCAGGTAAGTCCAGGCATCCCACCATTTGTAAGCCCTGTGTTCAAAACCCATGAAATTGTACCATCCCTCAAGGTTGTATGGAACAGACTCTGTAAATCTACTTGCAAGGGGTCAAACAGCTCTACGAAGGGTCCTGCTGAGACGCAGACGCTAATTCCGGGGAGAGCCACTCCCATACAGAGTCCCTTGGTGTCTCTGTAACAGAGAATCCTAGGCTGCCTGTTCCCCAGCGGTGAATCTGGCTTTGGGAACGGGCAGAGGGCATCCTGCCTTCTGACCAGAAAGAAGGCCCAGTAGGAAGCAGTGTGACCAGCTGATGCAGTGAAGGATTGATTCAGTTCTTCCTATTCTCCAAGGCCCCCGTTCCTGGGCCAGTGGAATGACCCCTGTCCTCAGAGGCGTCCTGGGACTGTTTTCCAGGGTTTATGCTAAACAAGTTCCAGGATAGATAAAGGCACAAAATAGATGCTAACCATCACAGTGACCCTCAAGGAGGACAGAGCAGGACGGTATCTGAATTTTGCAAATAGAGTGTGTGTGTGTGTGTGTGAAAGTGACAGAGCCGGAGTGGACTGGGCAAGTGTGTGATGTCACAGGGAAGAAGCCTGAGTGTGTAGCACCTCATGCTTCCATGTGAGATGTACATGGGATGAAATGTGAACAGATTTATTGGATGCCACCGTATTCTAGGGCACCATCCATCTGGTATCTTTTTTCTCCTCACTTATGACATTTAAGCTAAAAGCACAACGCTTGAACCAGAAGTTGGTCAGGGTTGAGCCCTGGGGCTCTGAAATGTATCAAATCCATACATTTAAATCAATCAGTTAGATGTTCTGCTCCTTAGCTGTTTCATCCTAAGCAACTAAAGGGGCAGAAATATATGCCTTGTATTGCCAAGTGGAGAGGAAAATGCAACCCACTCCAGTCATCTTTCCTGTAAAATTCATGGACAGAGGTGCCTGGTGGGCTACAGTCCATGGGGCTGCAAAGAGTTGGACACGACTGAGAGACTTAACAACAACAACACTGCCAATAGGGTGTGTAGGAGGACTGAGTAAGATGCTGACTATGAAAGCAGAGGCATTTGGCTTCTGTGGTATGCGGGCAGATGGGGCATGCCTTACCTTCAGGTCAGCAGAGGCAGCGGCTTCAGGCAGGGAGACCTCAATAATTTGCCTTCCGGGTATGTAGAGCCCAGTACTCATCCAGCAGTACCTGGTACCTGCCAAGAGTCAGGGAAGAGCAGGTGTTATCCTACCCCACACAATTCCATCTGCACCCAGCTTCCAGAGTCCCTCCAGGAGCTCTGCCTCCCTGCCGCCCTGGCTCTCATCTTCCAAGCATTCCCTAAAACCCCAGCCTCCACCTCATTGAGACTGCGCGGCAGAGGCTGGAGATGAGCTCGGCTGAGCTGCGTAAGTCATCCCCCCACGTTCCCACGCACCGGGCTCCCATCCATCCGTCCTTCCTCACCCGGATTGTTGCAGTTGACCTCCACGGTGATGGGAGATTCCGAGGGGCGCAGATACGGGCTGCTGTACATGTCTTCAATTTCGGGGACTAACAGAGAGAGGTCGCTTCCCGAGTGAGCCAGCCCTGTGGCCAGGGAAAGCATGGCACCCCGGCAGCAGTCGTTGATGACGGGGTTCTCACGGGTCGCCACCGGGAGCCGATAGCGACTCAGCAGCTTCCTTAGGAGTCGGTGCACCGACATGTAGGCGGGGATCTCCTCCGCGGGGATTTGCAGAAAAGCTGCGCCGTCCGGACCCAGCTTGGCCAACCAGCCCTTCTCCACGTTTCCTCTCTTCCTGCCCATGATAACCTGGAACTCAGCCAGGGTGGAGCGGAAGTGGTAGGTCCTTATCCCCGCCTTGGGAGTACGAAAGGGCCCCGGGTTGAGGCTTTGGCTGGTGATGCTAATGCCGAAGGGGTTGAGGAGGAGGTTGCCTGGGAACCGAGCCAAAGGGGACACGCCTGGGTTCTTGAAGGCCCACCACCAGGCCTGGGCTCCGACAAACAGGCCCCCGCCCTCGGCTACAAACTCCTGCAGCTCCTTGACTCCTACATCACTCACGGGCTCAAAGCAATAGACACTGGCATCGCTGGTCAGATTGGGCTCAATGCTGGTGTCTATGCCCCCCACGGCGAGCAGCCCACTCAGAGTCCTCAGTTCCGTCTGCACCACGATCTTGCCTCTGCGGCCCGCGTCCAGCCAGCGGACGGCGTTGAGCAAGAAGGGGCCCAGTTTACCCACGGTGAATAGGACCTTGTGGCCGGTCACGACTACCCGGCCCCGGCCGTAGCGGGCAGCTGCTATGACACAGCCGTGGTAGGAATCCAGCCCCAGGGGAAAGGCTAAGGCCCCGTGTACTAGCAGCTGGGATGGGAAACAGTCCGAATTGGTGATGTCCAGCTCAGAAATCCCGTGCAGGAGCTCATCTCTGTCCTCGGACAGATCGTCCTCGCAACTGCAAAAGACACACGTGTTCTCTATTACAAAGCGCTCAGCACAGCACCCAGCATGTAGCAAGCGGCAGACTTAACGAATATCATCTTTAGCTCTTACCAGAGAACTAGGAGGACAGACCTGAGCTCACTGGGTGTGAAGACTTGTTGGAGGGAAGACAGAGGGCCTCGATATTGATTCTGCTCTATCATTCTCTGTGTACTAACCCTCCAAAGGAAATCTTGAAAGAAGTCCTGCTGGGTTTATTCAATACTGTACCTTAAATAGCCTGGACTTAAGTGTCTGTTCAGCCTTTTAAGCACTATATAAAGAATTGAATGAGAAATCATGGTTTCATTCTGCTAAGGGGGCTTGTTTATAATTTCATGCAACTAACTTTCTGCAAATAAAGCCAACAGAAAGCTGAGTTAGTTAGTAGTTCGAGTGCAGAACCACTATTATCTCAAAAAGTGGGGCAGGGAGCTGACTGGCCTCAACTCTTGTGAGACCCTCCTGTAACCTGAACCCAAGAGGACTCAGTGTCTACACCCAGAATTCCATACATTCACTTCCGGGCCAACAGGAGTGATATATATCCATGCTATAAGGCTTTTCTCATCACCAACTATTTCTCTCTGTGTGTGTGTGCAGGCTGTCGTGTTTGACTCTTTGCAACCCTCTGGATGGAACCCACCAGGCTCCTCTGTCCATGGGATTCTCCAGGTAAGAATATTGGAGTGGATTGCTGTTTCCTCCTCCAGGGGATGTTTCTGACCCAGGTATTGAACCTGCATCTCCTGCATGGCAGGCAGATTCTTTACCTGCTGAGCCATCGGGGAAACCTCAAGTGTTCCTATCTAAGGGTAACAAACTCCTATAAAGGCTTCAGGACACCTATAACCCCAAAATGGGGATTCAGCCCCAGACAGTGGGATTATGAAGGGAATGAAGTAGAGTGATCTCTCTCTCTAAGCTTGAGATCCCAGAGCTGGTTAAGCCCCTCTCATTAACTGTGAGTGACTATATGCTCAGAGGCACCTGTAAGGAAACACTGAAAAATGGGGGTCAGGTAGCAGCATGTTTGTAGTATTTGTATTGTACCCTCTGTGGTTGGCAGAGCTGTAATTAACTGAAAGGGAAACTACAGTCCTCTTAGCAGGCCCAAACCTTTCCTGAAGATAAAGGCATCACCCTACAAGATGGCTCTCCAGCTCCTTGAAGCACTAGCATTAAAACCACTCATCCAGCTGTTTTTGCTCTGATTCCAAAATCACCAGACAACCTTGTGATTACAATATTGTTTCCAGTCATCATTTGCCTAAAGAAAGAAGCCATTCTTTCTTTATAGAGCAGCCAGGGTGTTCTATTTTTTGTGACATTTATATTTCTCTGGCAACTTCTTAGTATATCTTTAATTTGCTGATTTTATTATAGATATTAATAATAATATCATTATTGTATATAAATAATTGTATTGTATATAATATACATTTGTATATATAATACAATGTATGAAATACAATATACAATATAATATATAATACAATATATAATTGTATTATATTGTATATAATATTGTATATAAATAAAATTATTATTGTATATAATTAATAATAATGTGTGCTTAGTTGCCCAGTTGTGTCCGACTCTTTGTGACTCCATGGACTGTACCCTGCCAGGCTCCTCTGTCCATGGGGATTCTCCAGGCAAGGATACTGGAGTGGGTTGCCATGCCCTCCTCCAGGGGATCTTCCCAATCCAGGGATTGAGCCCAGGTTTCCAGCATTGCAGGCAGATTCTTTACCATCTGAGCCACCAGGGAAGCCCAATCAATATTAATATATATATTAATAATATATATAATAAAAACCAGCAAATTATACACAAAGATTATGTATACAAAATTAAATAAAAAATGTTTTAGTTCTTATAATGAGTTCTGTTCATAAATTTCATGCAATTAATTGTCTTACAAGTGTAGTCAGTAAAGAGGTGATCTACATTGGCATTAAGGTTTATACACTAGCCTGTTACAACAAAATGAGAAACACTGAATGTGCCAAGTTGAGACCCAGACACTGTGTCAATAGTAGGGCTTCATCAGCAGGACCCTAGGTGAAGTCCTGCTCACCGATGAGGCTGGGACATTGTCCGAGTTTTGTCTGTTATTTCCAACAGCCATGATTTATGTGCAGGAGAAGACAAATGATTGTTTCATTAAAAAACCTGATGTGGATTTTTACTTTTCCTGTCCCTGTCTGTTCTGAAATGAAACAAAAGTTACATAAAAAAGAATAAAATCATGATAGTACTAGATTTCAAGAAAGGTACAGTCAGCAAACTGGGACAGGAGGAATTAACAGGAAAGATAAACCAAATGAAATCAGATCAATCAGAAACCCATGAGAAAAGAAGAATCTGGAACTGCACATAAGTGAAAGAGAATATCAAGAAAACAAAAACAACAGGGGTTATCATTTGTCCTGAGAAAATGTACTTCAGTAACAAATAATAACCAATCTATAAATTCAATGCCATTTAACACTTAAACAGAAATCAAAAATATTTGATGAAAGTTAATAGCATGAAATATAAGCACCAAACTAGACAAAGGGAAAACCAACTCCCTCTAAAATAAGTGATAACTGGAGAAGGTCCTAAACAAATATTGTATATCACTGGAGAGTTTTGAGATACATTATCTCTCTGCAGGAAAAAAAAAAAGAGACAGTTTGGTATAAAAAGCTATTAATCAGAATAAAAACATAACTGCCAAACAGATAATCCTATTTAATATGAGGGCAGAAAAATAAGTACTGATGTAGCTGAAGACTATGAAAAAACCAACAGATAGGTTGAGTGAAAGTGATTCATTAAGAGAAAACAAAGGATAGATAAGAAGACTAATGGCTAGCAAGAAGTTCTAAAAGCAAAGAACAAAGAAGAAATAAACATTTAATTTGATGAAAATTTCTTCGTGCTGAAAAAAAGATCTGAGTTTTTAGAATGAAGTGACATTACCGACTCGATGGACATGAGTTTGAGAAGGCTCTGGGAGTTGGTGATGGACAGGGAAGCCTGGCATGCTGCAGCCCATGGGGCCGCAAAGAGTCGGACATGACTGAGACTGAACTGAACTAACTATATGAATGCAAAGCAGTATAAATGAGATGAAGAAGGTCTGGTCAATTCATGGCAAGTTTATGAGCTTCAAAGTACAAAGAAAAGCAAAAAACCAAACTACCTACAAAGAAAAAAGTGAAATCAGTGCCCTAAAAATAGTATTTCAGTGCAATGAAAATATTCTGTATGATACATAGCTGCAGCAAGACTCCTCATTGCATAGGGAATACTGAAAGTGTCAAAAGGACTTATGAAATTTACCACTCACTAAAGTTTTTCAGAAAAGTTACTTGAGGTTATGCTGTAGGCCTAGAAAAACAAAAATGAATACAGTATAGGAACAGATTGTCTACACAAAGCAGTGGTGGGCAAAAGTGCCAATGTACTGTATAACTAATGCTGAAAAACTGCTGTTAAAGTTCTTGTGATATTTGGTGTGATCGGCAAGAAATCATTCTGAATTAATAGGAGCCACAGTGTTAAAAACAAAGCGAACAAAGAAACAAAGCTAAGGCAAAACCAAATTACAACCAGAAAACCAGATGATTTCAAAACAACTTGGGCAGTAAAGAGTGAGCACAGAAAAAGTGCAAGGATGGGAGAAACAGAATTCTTGTTTTGAGTGAAAAGGTAGATTATAAAAACAAGTTAATTCTCAACTCAGATAGAAAAATGTACATTTGTTAAAAAATTAAAGGCAACATGGTAAACATGGGTATTAGTGTATAATCAAAGGTGGCATTTTATATTATGGGAAAAGATGAACTGGATCCATACGCCACACAAATACCCAGAAAAATTTTCAAATGTATCAGAGATATAAATTTTAAAAATGAAACCACACATGCATTGAAAGAAACCAAGAGTGGAATCTTTCATTAAGTTTGTTGTTCGTTGTCCAGTCATGTCCAACTCTTTGCGACCCCGTGGACTGCAGTGCGCCGGATTTCCCTGTCCTTTTACTATCTAGGTGAGACGAAAGCATTTAATTATGACCTCAAATCAGAGGTGATAAAGGAGGATTGACAACTATTATACAGTGTGTTGATCACTTTAGCTTTCTCGTAAATCTGAAAATTACCTTAGTTACTTTCATTTGCATTTAATTTTAGAACCAGTTTGAACTTTGGTTGGGATTGCACTGAATGTATAGACAATTTGGGGAAAAACTGACGTATTAAAAATATTGAGTGTCCTGACCCATCACCATGGTGTATTTCACTATTTCTTTAGGTTTTATTTAATTTCTCGCAGTGATATTTTGTGGTTTTCAGCATACATGTGTGTGACATATTTCGTTAAATTTACTTGCTAGTATTTCATGATTTGGAGCCTTGTCTTAACAGATACTATAGTTTTAATTTCAATGACCAATTACTACTATATAAAAATATAATTTATTTTTGTATATTGACTTTATATCCTGAAACCTTGCTAAACTCAATTATTACAGTAGTTTTTTTTTTTTTGCAGAGTTTTAAGAATATTTTACATAGACAGTCATGTTTTCTGCAAACAAATATAGATGTGCTTCTTAATTTTAATCTCTATGCCTTCTTACTTGCCTTACTGCACTGGCTAGAGAGTTAAGTACAACGTTAAATAAAAATATCTTTCCTGGCCTTGTTCTCAATCTCAGGGTATTTCACCAGAAAGTATGTTCTTAGCTATCAGATTTTCAAAGAGGACTCATCACACTGAAAAGTTCCCTTTTATTTCTGGTTTGTGGAAATTCTGTCATGATTTGATATTGAATTTTGTCAATTTTTTTTTTCCCTATCTGTGCATCTATTGAATTATATGATGTCTCTCATTCATTTTGTATTAAGAAAATAAACTGTGAATTAATTTGATATCTGAATGTTAAACCAGCCAGGCATTTGTAAATAAGCCTTATTTGTCATGATGTATTATCCTTTTTACATATCATAATCTATTTACAATATTTCATTAAGAATTTTTGCATCTGTGTTCATGAGGGACATTGTTCTGAGTTTTCTTGTCTTGCAATGTCTTTCTTTGGCTTTAGTACCAGAGAAATACTGGTTTAATACATCAAGTTACAAAAACTTTCCTCTCCTCTTATTTCTGAAAGAGTTCATATATGAGTTAGTATCAAAAAAGATGCAGTGCAAACTGTAAGCTGTGATTATCTCACGCAGAAGCATTCATAAGAGGCAGAGGTGGGGGACAATGGTCTTTCACTTTTTTACTCTGCATCCTTTGGGACTATTTCCCATTATTTCAGTAAGCATATATTTTGAAATTGAAGAAGGGAAATGTTTATAAAAAGGAAAAGAAAACTGAATTGTGATTTAGCAATTTCTTTTCTAAAGTGGACATCTTCCTGCTTGAATTCACTCTTTAAAAACTTCTAGTTTATTTTGTGAAAACCAGTTAATACAATTTTATTATATATGGCTAGGAATGTAGTAAGAAGCACAGGGTTTGGTAGGTATGTATGTTCACCCCACCTCGCTGGGTCATGACCCTGACTTAACGTCAACAGTTAGCATTCTATCTATCCTAGCAATGACCTCCAAGGACTTGTGGATCCTTGTTACAAATAAGTTTATTAATATCTGTTCAGATATTTTATCTGCCTGCAATGCAGGAGACCTGAGTTCAATTGGTTTCTGAACTACTTGGGGAGTCATATTTATGTTGATTATCTTCAGTAATTTGGCAAGTTTCTTGTTTCATTTGAACTACTTTATTTCACATAGATAGTCAATTTTCAAAATTCTGAAATCCTCATAATCTGGAATTCAAAAGACTGTTTTATATATAATATTCCTTGACTATCTTTCAAAATGAAGTGGAGATTATCTATCTATATATGCCATCAATTTCTAATGTCTGCCAATTCAGGTTTCACAGGACTGTTTTCAAGCCAAGGAATTTGGAGCATGTGGACATTTCAAAGCATGACTGTTGTTTTACATTCTTTTCTCTGCATCTCTGATGATTGTGAAAACACACAGATCACTGAAGACGAAAACCAGTCTCAATGGAGTAATAGCTGAAATGAGCACAAGGAGCTTCTATTATACTCAAGTACTTTCCATTTAAAGGGAGAAAGAGAGAGGAAAGCACACGCTTAAGTCACAGTGTATAGTTGCTAGCAGCAACCTCAGGCTCCTGAGTTCTACTGAGCCTAGATATCACAGCCCTCTTCCTACAACAGGTACTTGTGTTTTGTATTTCCTCTAAGCCTGGTTATTAGAGATGTTTCTGCACTTCTAATTCTCAGATCTTTGGAAATCATTTTCTTGAAATAAGAAATAATGCCTGAGATTATAGCATATACTCAACAAAAACGCTGGCCTAAATGAATGGATGAATGAACAAACACAGAACTAGAACTCTAACAGAAGCCCGAGATTTGTGTTAAAATGAGACAAGGGCCTTCTTATCCAAAAATAGAGCAAACTATTGTGGTGGAGTCTCCTGAAACTTCCCTTAAACTGATTATCTAATGATATGTTTAATCAGTGTCAAGTCCCTTTATTGGTAAAGCCAATTCTGTGTCTAGTCCTTGCTTGGTTTAATGAATAAAGAGGATAAAACGTGGCAGCTGGTCCTGCTGCTGCTGCTTCAGTTTAATGGAGGAAATAGGAAAAGTATCAGTTAAAATATCAATAGCTTATACAACTGGAGCAGAACACAGGACTTGGGGCAAACAGCATAACGATGGATGCAGGTATATCTCAATGGTTGGAAACGATCTTCATGACCTCATATGCTTATATACCATAACATGAAGGCTGATATCAAAACAATTAAAGTGTTTTAGGTACTCTGAACATGTTTCTTAATTTATCAAATTCTTACAACCACCTTTAAAGGTAGTCATTATTAATCCTACTTTAAAGATGAGGCTTACCTATTGCTCAAGGTTTTAGAGCAAGCAACAGGCATTATTTAGGAACTTAGTAAGGTTGGCCTCCACTAAAATGGTGCTTTTCCCAGTAGATATGAAATCTCTTACTAGAATCCTGAGTCTTGAAATGAGGCTGTGTTTATGACAGTGGATCCAGTATTTGTTCAAATGAATACATAATAGAAAGGAGGTGGCTCTGCACACAAACCACAACAGTCATTGCCTTCAGAGCTGGAGGTGCAGCAGAGGCCAGTGAGGATAAGCAGAAGGCAGAGTAGACGTTGCTCAGCGGACAGAGTCCCGGTGGTGTGGTCATACAGACGACATGGTGGCTTCGCTTCAGCTCAGTCACTCAGTCGTGTCTGACTCTTTGCGACCTCACGGACTGCAGCACACCAGGCTTCCCTGTCCATCACCAACTCCCGGAACTTGCTCAAACTCACGCCCATCGAGCTGGTGATGCCATCCAACCGTCTCATCCTCTGTCGTCCCTTCTCCTCCTGCCACATGGTGGCTAGTGCTCCACCAGGAGACCGTGGTGCTTTCCAGGCAGGAAGTAAGGGCAGTGACTCTGAGGCTTGTGTCCTGACATCTGTGGGTGTTCTTACCAGGCTAAAAGTGGATCATCTGGCTTTATCACTTAGGGTTTTATTTTTATGGTCATAAAAGTAGTAATTTCTTCTGATGAAAATTTGATTCACTTTGATAAGATGTGTGGACAGTTTACTCTTGGAAAGCTTATCCCAAGATCTTATTTAGAATGTAATTTAATAAGAAATGTGCAACTAACAAAGTCAAAGCTATCTTAATTCACACTTGCATGTTCAAATGTGGGTTTAAAAATAAATAGCAAGGCATTTGGGCAGAGTAACTAAACCCACAGGGACTTTCAATGTGAACTTGATGGCCAGTGATGGAAATAATCTCTGTTACTGAATTCCAATAGAAGCATGTTGGTGTCTAGTGTTGTCTGATACTTCTAAAATGAACTGAAGATATGTAATACAGTATTACATAATTACAAATGACTGAAGATCCAAATCTTCAATAGAAACCAAATGATTAAATAAATGAGGTATATATTGGCATTCACATAAATGCCAATTTTAAAGATTACACAGAATATAATAATATATAATTATTTATATATATTTTAAAGATTACATAAAATGTAATCTTTCTATTTTATAATTTTAATAATTTTAAAGATTACATAGAATGAAAAATGTGTATGACCAGAATTCAAAACAGCATGTATATTAAGATGACAGGAGTATAAAATTATGAATAGGAAAAATAATGTACAGAGATGAAAAGAGTTACATTGTGGGTTTATGATTTAATAATTTTAAAATAAAAATTAGAGAGTAAGGGATCCAGCAATATTGAAGATGTAGTTTAAAAGAGCATTCCATGAAGAATACGGAGAAGGCAATGGCACCCTACTCCAGTACTCTTTCCTGGAAAATCCCATGGACGGAGGAGCCTGGTGGGCTGCAGTCCATGGGGTCGCTAAGAGTCGGACACAACTGAGCGACTTCACTTTCACTTTTCACTTTGATGCATTGGAGAAGGAAATGGCAACCCACTCCAGTATTCTTGCCTGGAGAATCCCAGGGACGGGGGAGCCTGGTGGGCTGCCGTCTATGGGGTTGCACAGAGTCGGACATGACTGAAGCGACTTAGCAGTAGCAGCATGAAGAATAATCATAATTCAAAAATACAGCTGGCCTTTGAACAACACAGGTTTGAAATGTGTGGGTCCACTTCTATGCACACACACACATGATTTAACCAAAAAGAAAAAAAATTCAGAGTCAGAGAGATAGGCATAACCTAAGAAAAAACAGGCATGATTTTGATAGAGAAAAACATCTTTTAAGGAAACTAACTCAACTAAAGGGGATTATGCTGTTAGTGGAATTAGGCTCAGGTTTTACCTTGCTGTTCCTTAGAATGGAGATCTTTGTAAGCAGAAGTTTGATCAACCTGATCAATCTCTGTGTCTCTGAACAACTCTTTTCTCACTGCACATGTGAGAATGGCGCTGTGGGGTGTTCCAGGAGTGCCATGCCAAGGAGAGGCCACAGCTCATCCCCAAAGTCTCTATACTAACCCTGGTGTGCCCTCCTCACCCAGTCCGACCTCACCTCGCTCTGCACCCATCAGAAATACCTATGCTTTTTGCTCCAAGGAGGCTGAGAGTTTTCATGTACAATATAGGACTACTCCAGCTTCTCATCTCTTTCTTCATCCATCCAATCATCCATCCAACACATGTTTACTGAGCACCTACTAACCATGTTCAACACTGTATGAGGTGCTGGAGGACAATGTGAATGGAACAGGTTGGGTGATGCCCTCAAAGAACTTTCCATGAAGCCTGTCCCTGTATCCATCACCTGCCTCCTTCATTCTCCATCATCATGTCTTTTGCTCCCAGAGATAAAATCATCTCTAAGATTTAAGATTAGCATATATGACTTGTGCCATCTTTCTGATATCTCAGCTTTTGAATTCTCTAGCTCTTACTTCCATCCTAATCTCATCTGGCTGGATGTTTCAAAATCTTTCCCACAGCTCTCTAGACTTTGTCTGTTTTCCTTTTCCTTACACTTCATTTGCAAGCAAACTTGACCTATGACCTTCCTGGATCAGTCATGCCAACCCTGAGATTCAGCAAAATATACATTTTACTAGGTCTTCCCTGTAGCTCAAATGGTAAAGAATCTGCCTGCAATGCAGGAGACCTGAGTTTGATCCCTGGGTCAAGAAGATCCTCTGGAGAAGGGAATGGCAATCCACTTCAGTACTCTCGCCTGGAGAATCCCATGGACAGAGGAGCCTGGCGGGCTACAGTCTGTGGGATCACAAACAGTTGGACACGACTGAGTGACTAACACTATTACACTACACTATACATTTTACTAAGCTAGATGCTGGGGGACATAATGGTTACTAAGAAGTTCTCCCATCCAAGAGCTAAGTAATCTGGTCTGAAAAGGTAGCAGCAACAAGGGACCCTGCCCTTCCTGTGTCTCAGGGTATTTTAACACTCTGGTTGATTTATGATGAATCTATGTTTGAATGCCAAATTCTCTTCTGTTAGCCTGGGAGTAGCCTGAAGACAGGAGCCATCTGTCTGCTTTTTAACCTGGGACCAGTGTCCCACTGGGCTAATGCACTCACCTCACCAAGACTGGGATCTTGGGCATCTTCTTAGAGACTTTAAAGAAACTCGTGTCACCTTTGTTGTCGGTGAAGTACACACCGGCCACGCTGGTCACGAGGTTCCCAGGGAACGTGAACAGAACCCTTTCATCATCGCCCTGGTTGGCCCAATCCCAGGCTTGGCCTCCAATGAGCAAGCCTCCTCCACGTTTCATGAACTTGACCAGCTTCTCAGTCATGGTTTCGTTGTAGGCATCAATGCAGTAAACCCCCAGGGAATCTTTCACTTCCGGCTCAACCTTTGCCTCCACTCCAGAGCCCTCCAGGATTTTGGCCAGAGGTGCCAGGGAGGGGTGTACACCCACGGGAGCCCCGGGGGAAGAGCAAAGCCAACCCACTGCGTTGAGGAGAAAGGGAGTGAGCTGGGCTTCCACCAAGTAGTCTTCATGGGACACCACCACCAGGCGGCCTCGGCCATAGGAAGAGGCAGCGATTAGGACCTGGCCCATGTCATTCACCATCACCGGGAAGGAGGCTTCTCCGATAAGAAGCAGTTCGCACGGGATGGCGTCTTCGGGGACATCCCAGCTTGTCACTCCGTTCATAAGGGCCTCGAAGGCAGCGGACGGAGTCGCCATGGCTGGACCGGCTTCTGCAGAGAGGAAAGCAAAGACTCAGCCTGGTGAAGAATGGGTGAACAAACAAGCCAAGCAGTTCACTCTTCCCTAGCTGGGGCAAGTCTTCCCACTGAGCAGGTGGGACCGACGCTGTGAACAGACTCAAGCACTCACCGGGGCTGTTGGCGTCTCCAAGCCAGGAGACCCTGTTGTGCCCTGTCCGTTAACACTCTTACTGTCAAACTAAACGAGCTCCACGCTTTTCCATTACAGAAGGAAACAAACAGAAGTGAAGAACAAAGGCAGAACTGTGTCTCCAAAGACATATGGTTCAAGTACTAACTCCCAGTACCTGTATGACCTTATTTGGAAATAGGGTCTTTGCAGATGTAACCATGCTATGGTGTGGTCATAACTGGGTTGGAGTGGGTTCTCATCTAATGACTGGACTTCCCTGATGTCTCAGCAGGCAAAGAATCCACGTTCAATGCAGGAGACAGGAGATGCTGGTTCGATCCCTGAGTCATGAAGATACCCTGGAGAAGGAAATGGCGACCCACTCTAGCATTTGTGCCTGAAAGGTCCTGTCAAAAATCCATGGTAGGCTACAGTCCAAAGGGTCTCAAAGAGTCAGACACGACTGAGCGACTAAGCACACAATTTAATGACTGGAGCCTTTATAAGAAGAGGAAATTGGGACACAGGTACCCAGGGGAGAGATACACAGGCTATGAGAACATGTAGGCAGGTGTCAGGGTCTCTGTGATGTCTCTATGAGCCAAGGAATGCCAAGGATTGCTGGTGAACACCAGAGGTAGGCGTGACACATGAAACAGACTCTCCTTCAGAACTTCCAGAAAGGATCAAACCTGTCAACACTTGGATTTCAAACATCTAAGCCTCCAGAACTGCTACAGAATACATTTCTGTTGTTTTAAGCTACTCAGTTTGTGATCCTCAGTTTGTAGCAACCACAGGAAACCAACACTTTGGTGCAGCACGCTGTCTCCCCACCCCCACTCCATCCCACTTGGCGCTCACACTGATCATATTAACCTCAGCTTGGAGCCAGAAAGCCCAAAGCAGAAAGTAATACATTATGAATTTACACCTGGACATAGCAGAAAAAGATGTATATGTCTATAGATGTGCAGTTACAAAAACCCTCTGCTTCTTCACCTTGAGCTGCCTGCTTCAAGTCACTCTGCAGTCTGACCTTCTCTACGTGCCCTTTACTGAAGCACTTCCCTCACGGACAGACGTGTTTAACAGTCAGGACCATCAGGCCTCACCATCCTCACTGACCTCTCAGTGGCTCTGGACAATGCTGCTCCCTGGTCCCCGAGGCTCTTACCACCGCTAACCTTACGGCCAACCTCATTGTCTGCAACCTCTCAACTGCTTCCTTCCCGGCCTGCCCTTCCCCCTTCTGAAATGCAGGCGTTCCTTGGGTGTTATCTTTGGCCCTTACCGCTTTTTTCTTGTCTCACCCAAGGGATGAAGGCAAAGCAATTATTACTACAAGCTTAGGCTCTGAGTTAGGCTGCCTGGGTTTGAATCTCAGCTCTGCTGTTTACTAACTGAGATCAGGCAACTTTTCTCAGACTTGCTTTCCTCATTCACTAAGTGGGAAAAATAGTATCTACTGCACAGGATTTTTTTGAAGATAAAAGAAATAGCATTGGTTAAATGCCCTTCCATTATTTATTATATATATTATACATTGCCTAAAATTACTTGAACAAGAGTATATTATATATTTATATATATATGTGTATATATATCTTTGCTTGAAATTACTTGATTAAGAGTAATTTTATACACACACACACATATATATGTGTGTGGGCTACAGTCCACGGGGTTGCAAAACAGTTAGACATAACTTAGCGACTAAACAACAAACTGCTATATATATATAAAGTATATATTTATATATATATATATATATAATGCATATAAATGCATGTGTGTGTGCTTAGTCACCCAGACTCTTTGTGACCCCATGGACTGTAGCTCCCCCAGCTTCTCTGTCCATGAGATTCTCCAGGCCAGAACACAGGAGTGGGTTGCCATTCCCTTCTCCAGGTGATCTTCCCAACCCAGGGATCAAACCCACGTCTCCTGCATTGCAGGCAGATTCTTTATGGTCTGAGCCACCAGGGAAGCCCATATATATATATTATATATTATATATATATTATTTATTATACATACATACGTGTGTGTGTATATATATATATGTATATATATATATTCTTTGCTTAAAATTACTTGACTAAGAATAAGCTATTTAAGTATGTGTATAATAGGGAATTCTTATAAAGTGAAAAAAATCTAATCTAATGTTAGATTTTTACCATCACTGGATTAAGTGTTTACTGACTCTGATTTTTACAGGTTTCATATTTTAGAGCCAATACTAACACTAATGATTATATTTAGTTAAGTATTTCGATGGGTTCTTGAAAAAATCCTTGGCATAGCCCTTGTCTGTGCCTTCCCCAAGCCAAGGATGCAAAGGCCCTGGTCCTGACATAACTAATAAACACAAGACCCCTACTGAAAGCACATTCTGCCATTTGTAACTGTCTCTAAAACTACAAAATCTTAACTTTCCCCCCTCCAAATTAGCTCCTCTTGGGTAAATTCCATAAGCTCGGAGGTCCCTAGTTGTTAAAGAGTAATCTGCACCCCACAGAGAAGATACAATCAGCAGACGGTTGGTTAATGAGGGCTTGTCCTGCCCCTGCTCCTCCTGGGGTCCACAAATAGCCCGGACAGCAAACCGCAAGGAATCACAGTTGTGTCTCCTCTCCCTCCTGCTCCACATCCAGCTGGTCACAGCGTTGTCCGTCATGGTTTCCAACACACACTGCCGCTAACCCAGTTTAGGTCCTCAGTAATTCATTCCTGGACAAAACGGATCTGGCTTCTACATCATCAGTATCTGTTCTCACCTTTATTCTTCTACAGTCACAGATTGTATTATTTCCCAGCAAAGAAGACCCAGACCTTTATCTTTGCCCACAGGGGAAAATCTGAGCTTCCTCCTGGGGTATAGGCCTCCAGGGCTGGTTGTTCTTTACTTTCCAGCGTGTCTCCAGCAGCTTCCAGATACTTGGCCTTCCTGGGCCTGCCCTGCTTTAACTTGAGATTCTCTTTCCAGTCTCTTTCTTCCTGTTTCCACTCCCACATCTTTCAAGCCACCAAAATCCTCCCCTTCCAAGAGAAGTTGGTTATAGAAGAGGAAACTTAAATAGCCAATTAATCTATGGAAATATGCTCAATCTCACAGGAAATTGAAATAACACATATGTTTTCCATAAGCTTATATGAAAATAAGTGGGTAGGGGGTAAAGAAGAAAGAGGAAGAGGAGGAGGAGAAGATGAAGATAATTCATGTCCAATGTCCCATAGGCTTTGGAAACACTAGCACTGTCTGTGAAAGGCTTGAGAATCTGAAAGCAATCTGACAGGGGCAACTCAGTTTCAAAGGAGTGCCCTTCCTCAGACCAGCAAACCTAGTAACCTTTCTTAAAAAATCAGAGCAGCAGTATTAAAGACATATGTACAAGGTTGCTCAGCACTACACAAAACCTCAAATGGAGATAGAGACATGAAAATCCTAGACGTGGAGATAGATGACAAGGAAGGTTTCCCAGAAGCATTTTTGACCCCTGAGGGTGCAGGATCGCTGATCCAACTTCCCCCTACCCCCCAGATAGGCCATGGTACCCACCGTGAGACCCCACCACCACCACCCATACACACTCTGTAAGAGCTGCCAGACTGTCGGTAGTGTTGATACTCCAAACTCACCTAGAGCAGGGGACTCATAATTTTCTCTCTCTAGCTGTACTCTGAGCTGGTTCATGGGAGAAGAAATATCTGTGGGGAAGTGACAAAAGGGGCGGACAGGTGGCTCGGAGATTTGAAAAGTAGGGAACAAGGCAGAAGAGGGGTGATTTCCTGCTGAGTTGGTTCCTGGGCTAGAGGGGCGGTGGCCTGAGTGGAGTGGGGTTTGGGTAGAAACACCGGATACCCCTTCTCTGTCAGTTTTCCCCTTTCCTGCACTGTTTGTGAGGCTACGGTGTCAGCCCTGATCTGACAGCAATGCTGTGAATGTGGCAAGACAAGTTTTGAGAGGGAGAAATGTTCGAGTAAAGTATGATGATCTGTATTACAAAGAATAGAGTTAAATCTAGTTTTCATCTACCTAGAAGAATGTCCTAGATACATCTGAAGTGAAAATTTCAAATCACTGTAATATGTAGGACACAAACCCAATTTTGAATGGATAAAGATACTAATAATAGTAATACTAGTAATCTTAGTAGTAGTAACGGTATAGTGCTTACCAGGCTCCAAGCATCATTATAAATGCTTTATATACATTATTTAATTGTGACAATAAACCACTGAGGTATGTGCTATCACTATTCCAATTTTTAAAATAGCCAAAACCAAACAACAAAGAAAACAAAAAGGTGCCTCCTTGATGTCCAGAGGATTTGTTACTTGCTTAAGTCACAAAGGTGGTAAGAGATCGATTTATCATTCAAACCCAGGAAGTCTAGTACTTCAGTCCATGTTCTTAAATACCAGAAACACATAGTCTGTTACTAGGATTTTATTGTTGTTGCACAGTTGCTCAGTCATGTCCGACTCTTTGAGACCCCATGGACTGCAGCCCACCAGGCTTCCCTGTCCTTCACTGTATGATGGAGTTTGCTCAAACTCATGTCTATTGAATTGATGATGCCATCCAACTATCTTATCCTCTGTCACCCCCTTCTCCTCCTGCCCTCAATCTCTCCCAGCATCAGTGTCTTTTCCAATGAGCTGGATCTTCACATCAGGTGGCCAAAGTATTGGAGCTTAAGCCCCAGCATCAGTCCTTCCAGTGAATATTCAGGGTTGATTTTCTTTGGGATTGACTGGTTTGATCTCCTTGCAGTCCAAGGGATGCTCAAGAGTCTTCTCCAACACCACAGTTCAAAAGCATCAATTCTTCAGCACTCAGCTTTCTTTATAGTCCAACTCTCACACCCATACATGACTACTGGAAAAACCATAGCTTTGACAACACAGTCCTGCAAATCTATGGATATGGTCCTGAAAATCTATGGAGGCCACATTTCAACAAGCACTGACTGCATAGGAATGGAAGAGGTGAACAGTATTCTTTCTCCTTATACAAGTCTGTTGTTGTTCAGTCACTAGGTTGTGCTTGACTCTTTGCGACCCCATGGACTGTAGCACACCAGGCTCCTCTGTCCTCCACTATCTCCTGGAGATTTTTTTTTTTAATTAACTTATTTATTTTAATTGGAGGATAATTACTTTACAATGTTGTGGTGGTTTTTGCCATACATCAAAACCGATCAGCCACGGGTGCACATGTGTCCCCCCTATCCTGAACCCCCCCTCCCACATCCCTCCTTACCCCATCCCTCTGGGTTGTCCTAGAGCACCGGCTTTGTATCTCCTGGAGTTTGTTCAGACTCATGTCCATTGAGTCCGTGATGCCATCTAACCATTTCATCCTCTGCCGCCCCCTTCTTTTGCCTTCAATCTTTCCCAGCATTAGGGTCTTTTCCAGTGAGTCAGTTCTTTGCATCAGGTGGCCAAAGTATTGGAGCTTCAGCATCAGTCTTTCCAATGAATATTGATTTCCTTTAGAATTGACTGGTTTGATCTCCTTGCTGTGCAAGGGACTATCAAGAGTCCTCTCCAGCACCACAATTTGAAAGCATCAATTCTTTACCACTCAGCCTTCTTTATGGTCCAACTCTCACATCCATCCATGATTACTGGAAAAACGATAGCTTTGACATATGGACCTTTGTCAACAAAGTGATGTCTCTGCTTTTTTAATATGCTGTCTAGGTTTATCATAGCTTTTCTTCCAAGAAGCAAGTGTTTACCTCCTTTGAATTGTTGTATATATTACTATTATAATTGAAAATAGAATGTACATGCATGCTAATCACTTCAGTCATGTCCAACTCTTTGCAACTCTATGGACCACAGCCCACCAGGCTTTTCCGTCCATGGGGTTCTCCCGGCAAGAATACTGGAGTGGGTTGCCATGCCCTCCTCCAGGGGATCTTCAAAGTCAGGGATCAAACCTGAGTCTTATTATGTTTCCTGCATTGGCAGGGAGGTTCTTTACTACTAGTGCCACCTGGAAAGCCCCAAAATAGCACAGATAATATAAATTCAATCAAGTAAACTCATTAAACAATTGAATATATAAATGATTAGATTCATCAACTGATTCTATTTCACTCATCCTAAAACATCTTTCTTTATCTCCCAAAAAGTTATGCATTTTTCCACCAATAAATCTGATTTCCTCCTCTGTGGAGGTTCCTTGAACCCTGCAGCTGATTCTATCCCCACTTTAACCAGCTAACAGTGACCCCAACACTTGATTTTTGAACCAAATGCTTCTTTCTTGTATTTGAATCCCTGCTTGCCCTCCTAGCTTGATGAGCACAGATGGACACAGCCTAGGGGAATCCTTATTTCTCCCCTTAAGTTCTTCATCTTTGGTTCTCCTTATGGATCTTGCTTTCTCTAGGCCCACTAGCTAATGAAACCCAAGGCACTTCTAAAGCAGAAAGCACCTCAGGCACAATTTGTAACTTAGGGGATAGAGCTTTATAAGTCCCTTGCCTCTACCACAAAGAGGCCCCATGGTACCTGCACAGGGTCTCCTTCTAAGAGCTGTATCTGTAACAGAGAGAAGGTAGAGGGCTTGCTTTGGATACTGTACCATACCTGCATTATAGCTTGATTCAAATCCCCAAAGTAGAGTAAGTATCTGAGGTCAGGGGACATGTTTTATATATTTGGACTCCCCCCAGGACTGAACAGGTACTCCACAGATAAATGACTGAATGATGGATGAGGGTATTAAGGGCAAACCTGGGATCACTTCTACAGCATATAGCTACTCTGGCCTTGAAAAATGATCCATATCACAGACACCAACTCTACAGGTCTTGGTGCATTTTTACCATCAACCTCTTGTTTCTTTTTCTTTGTATGTCTAGTATCTTTTCCAGTGTCCACCATCTTCTGCTGATAGTAGCCATAATCAGGGTGGGTTCAACACCTTTTACATTCTGTTTTAGATATTACCAGCTCAATCTATTGATTTGATTTTCACTTAAAATGGTTTAATCCATACATTTAAAAGAATATGTAACGCACATAGAGGGCTTCCCAGATGGCATTAGTGGTAAAGAATCTGCCTGCCAGTGCAGGAGATGCAGGAGACGTGGGTTTGATCCCTGGGTCAGGAAGATCCGCTGGAGAAGTGAATGGCAACCCACTCCAATATTCTTGCCTGAAAACCCCACGGACAGAGAAGCCTGGTGGGCTATTGTTCAATTTAGTTCAGTTCAGTCGCTCAGTCGTGTCCGACTCTTTGAGACCCCATGAACCACAGCATGCCAGGCCTCCCTGTCCATCACCAACTCCCTGAGTCCACCCAAACCCATGTCCATCGAGTCGGTGATGCCATCCAACCATCTCATCCTCTGTCGTCCCCTTCTCCTCCTGCCCTCAATCTTTCCCAGCATCAGGGTCTTTTCCAATGAGTCAACTCTTTGCATGATGTGGCCAAAGTATTGGAGTTTCAGCTTCAACATCAGTCCTTCCAATGAACACCCAGGACTGATCTCCTTTAGGATGGACTGGCTGGATCTCCTTGCAGTCCAAGGGACTCTCAAGAGTCTTCTCCAACACCACCGTTCAAAAGCATCAATTCTTTGGTGCTCAGCTTTCTTTATAGTCCAACTCACACATCCATACATGACCACTAGGAAAACCATAGCCTTGACTAGACGGACCATTGTTGGCAAAGTAATGTCTCTGCTTTTTAATATGCTGTCTAGGTTGGTCATAACTTTCCTTCCAAGGAGTAAGCGTCTTTTAATTTCATTGCTGCAATCACCATCTGCAGTGATTTTGGAGCCCAGAAAAATAAAGTCAACCACTGTTTCCACTGTTTGCCCATCTATCTGCCATGAAGTGATGGGACTATTGTTAGAAGGGTCGAAAAGAGTCTGACACCACTGAACACACACACACTAATGCACATGGAAGAATATGGATGTTAAAATAATCATAAAACAATAAACAAAATTAAACTTCCATATACGAATCACCTAGCCTAAAAGATAGACCATTACTAATATCTTTGAAGGCACTCTTGTGGCCTTCCATAATCAATTCCTTCCCCATCTCCATAAATGTAGGCATTCAAGATTTTGCTTTTTCTGTTCCTCCCGTTCAACCTTAATGCACTCTCTTCTTAATCCCCAAGTTCCCTCCGGGGGCTCTCTGTCTTTCTCTCACTCATATTTGCTCACTTTTCTCACTTGGTAATTCCCAGGAAAATCGAGTAATGGAGGAGTATGGGCCCAGGAATGAGAGCTGAGTTTTTTGTTTTTAAATCTATCTGCCGCTTCTTACTGTTGATCAGCCTGTTTTCCAGGGTGTCTAACACATGGACAGTGTGGGAGAGGGAGTCCTTAGCTCTGCCACGGCTGTCAGCGCTAAGTCCTGGTGTGGGATCCCTCTCCCACCTTCCCCTTCCAGGCTCTAGGTCGGCCAGATTTTCTTCCCCAGGCCCGGAGCCAGTCTGCAAAGAGCACGGCGGTGACGTCAGAGGAGTGGAGAGGGGGCTGAGATGGGGGATGCAGGAGGCGGAGGGGTGAGGGGAGGGGAGACCGCAGAAAAGCTCGCGTGCATTGGCATGGGATTCTCCAGGCCTGCTAGCAGGGAGCTCAGGGTGGGTTGGAGGGACACAGTTCACTCGCCCCTGTTAGACACACACATACACACACACACACATCCCAACCAGTCTCGGGGGGGAGGGGGCAATGCGAGTGGGCGAGGGATCTCAGACCCAGAGACAGTGTTTGCAAAGATCAAAGGGCAGGAGGACAGAAGTGATGTTCCATCCTCAGCTCCGAGTGTGTTCCAGAGCAAACCCTGCCACCACCCAGGGGCTACGGCAGGCTCAGCCGATAAAGCTGCGGGTGAGATGCTGTTTCTCTAAGGCCAGGCCTGCGCGTAACTCGACCACACAAAGCAATTAAACAAACATCAGATGTCAGAACCCGGGGAGGAGAAGCAATGCGGCAGGAGGGACGCAGAACCGGAGAACCGAGAACACTCACTCACTGGAAGGCGGACGCAACAGCGAGGGGTTCCGCCCCCTATTTTGGCACCCGCAACCTCGTCCCCCGCCGGGCCCGCGCCCCTCGGCCTTCGGCGCCTGCCTCCCCCTACCCGATCTCAGCTCACGGCCACTCGCCCCCGGTCCGGCCTGCGGGACGTTAGGAGAGGGCCACTCACCAGGTCGGCCCTGCAGCTTCCACGGAGGCAGCTGGAGCAAGCAGGGCTGCGTGCGCAGAGGGGGCCCTGGGTTCTGCGGGGAAGGGGCGTCCTCGCAAACAGCTCCGGGCTAGCGAGCTGGGCGGAGCCCGAGAGGGAGGAAGGGAGGGGCTCCCGACCAGTCTCCTCCCCACCCCGCCGCTTCCTCCTGGGCGGGGCCGCCAGCCCGAGGGGCGACGCTAGGCGGGGGACAGCACTTCTTTGTGTCGCCGGCCCAGTGGGCTTGGCATTGCAGTGGCCCCCATCCGGACCGTGGGGGTGGCCGTTTTAATAAAGACATATACTTCTCTGACTATTCATTAGTAAAGGAAAAGGCTGAACAAACCATAGGATACGGTCTACAGAATTATTATTCAATTCTTATGAAGAGCTTAGATCTCCAATTCGTAGGAGGAATGTACTGGACATATTGCCTAGGGAAAAATAAAAACGGTAGAAATTGTTGAATAGGCTCTCGTTTTTATAATAAAAAGCAGTCTTGCGTATATTTTTATTATGGTGCGTGAAAGGACAGATTCATCTCTCCCTGCTAATATTGTTTAATCTGAGGAATATTGAAGGGAAACTTTTACATACTTCTGCATCATATGCACGGTTATGTGTTACTTTTGTAAATTAAAAATAAGGGTATATTATATGTCAAGCTACCAAAATTGGCTGAAATTTATTCTGTGTACTTTTCAAATCCTCTGCCTTTCTTGAAGTCCTTTCTGATGACCAGCTGACAGTTGCTTTTCCCTTCTCAGAACTGCAAGTTCCTACTCTGTGTGGTGACTTCCCCAAGCTCAGGTGTTACTATGCAGTGGTTAGGAACTCAGACCGTCCCCAGATGATCTGGAATCCATCTTAGTGCTACAGTTCACAGGCTGGGTGACTTTGCACAAGTTACTTAATTCTCTCTGCCTCAGTGTCATGGCCTATAAAATGGGGATGATAAAATTGGTACCTATGTCACAGGCCAAGGCTTAAAGCTGTGAGTGAACACCTACAGAGTTCTTAGGTCAATGTCTGGCAAACAGTGAGACCATGAATGCTTGTTAAATAAAATAAATCCTCCGGTCACCCTAACCTTTAACAGCATACACTGTTTCAGGAAAATGCATACCTTTTGACCTTGAGCAAGATTTTGGTCCAAATCCAAGTCATTTTTTCTCTCCCCATCTCCCTTCAGCCCCCTTTTCCCAAATTGAATTGTATGAACAATATTCAATAGGATCATGTGTGTAGGTGAGCTCCCTGGCAGGATTTACATAGAAGTAACACCAGGGACAGAAATCAAGGGATCCAAAATTCAGGATCCTGCTCAGTGAAGGAGTGATGCCAAGAAAGTCTTTTTTTATCTTCCCCAGGGGCCAGGGTTCTCAGCTAAACAGGGAGGATGGCTGACTTGTTTGCTAAGACCCTTTTGGGTCTGAAATACTAAGATTAGTAGCACCAAGATAAAACCCCAAAACACCGAGTTTCATGAAAAATTTAAAATTCAAAACAAGAATGCATATATTGCTTACATACAAATAAATAATAGGACAAAATTATACATGGGAGGGATACCACCTAACTTACCTCTGAGGATGGCGGTGTGAGAGCTAGTGGAGAAACAAGTTTTAAAGGTCAGATTGTTTCTTAAAAAGAGATTCACAGAGGGAGCGAGGGAGTGACGTTGAGAGGGGAAGAGGGAGCTGAAGGAAAGGTGATCAGTTAAATCTGTTGTGTTATTTTCTGTACTTATCTGTCGTTTTGAAAGATTTTATTATGAAAAATGTTTGGAAAGGGCAAGAATGCATTAGACCCTTGATGGTTACCTTCCTGGAAGAGAAATATAGCGCTAAAGAAATGAGACAGAGTGGTAGAAAAAAAAAAAAGCAGAGCCAGAAACAGACATGGAGAAGCCTCAGGGAATCCTCTTTGAAAGACGTCTGCCTTTTTAGGCCCAAGTGGTCTCAGGCCGAAAACCCGATCGCTTTCTCAGTCCCGCTGGACTCACTCCCCCCGCGATCGCGGCCGCTTCCCTCTCCCAGCCCCAGCCCAGCCGCAGGACCTCCGTCTGTGCTCGGTGGCCAGAAACCTTATCTGTACAAGACTCACCCGTTGTCCAGCAATAACCACACCCGCTACTTCAGAGGCGGGAAGGGGCTCCTCTGCAGAGGTGTGACACGGAGAGGGGGCACACAGTCCAGGATTTGAAAACTGGGGGACACGGTGGTGGAACCTGCGGGTGAAGGTGGGCCGCGGTGGGCCGCGGTGGGCATGGGGGAAGGAGAAGGAGGCCGTCCCGGTAGCTGATTGGCGGACGCAACGGTGGGGGCGGAGCCTGGCCGACTTCCCCCCCACAAACCGCAGAGGCCCCGCTTTGTGTCTGCGCGAAGTTTCTGCGTGAAGATGCCCCCGCAGATCCAGAATGGAGACCCTTGCCCCAGCCCTGGCAGGGAGGCAGGGCAATTTGTCAAAAAAGAAATCCATGAGACTGTTTACCAGCCAGCGAGTTGGTTAATAAATAATGATAGATCTTTATATAAAATACAGCTGTTTTCAGTGAAACATTTATGATCCTACTTTTGTATGTTTCTGTTTTTCTAACAGGAAAAATAAGGCTATATTTGGCTACCTTAGGAAGTGGGAAGGATTGACAGGTAGTTTTTTTTCCTCTAGAAATTGTGTATTTTTTAAACGTTAAAAAAATACTTGGAAGTAAAAATATAAGACGGTTTAGTAAAACCACTCTTAACGTATATACCCAGCAGAAATGCATACATATGTCACCAAAAGACATGTACTAGAATGTTCAAAGTAGCACCATACCATCCTTAATAGTCTGGCAGCTACCCAAAACCTACCCTCCCTGCTTTCTCACCCCTACTGCCACCCTGTCACTATCTTCTATTATAAGAGTCTTAAATATGTTTTCAGACCAACAAACATTGAGTATCTATCATCAAAAGGTCTGCTTTAAAAGAAATTCTAAAGGATATATCTCAAGAAGTAATAAAATAATCTTAGATAAATAATCTGAGACGTAAGACAAAATGGTGAGAGACTTTCAGTTCTATCTCTGAGAAAATTCCTTGTTTGGAACAACCCTTCCATTAAAAACAGCAATAAAAGTTGGGTCAAATACAGGAAACAAGGGAAGACTTTGAAGAGCAAGCAATATAAACAGAACTTGAGAAGCTACAATCCTGAAGCAAGGAAAACACAGGATATGAACTGTACATCCGCTATGGCTTTTTCTTTTAGAGCATTTTCCAGTTCACAATGCAGGATAATTGAGGCCAAGCAGGAAGTGTCAGTCTTACTGGTTCAAGATTACTAAATGAACTGGGACTCAAAGGGTGAAATTTCAGACAAGAAGAAACCTCAGAGGAGAGAATCTAAAAATCTATGTACAAATTTCCCTTAAGTCACTGACTGATTTCTAAGCTATGCATGCACAGGGAGAGACCAAAAAAACTTGCAGAAAATAGTGGCTAAAATGCCAATCACCTGAGCAGTCATTTCAGTAGTTCTAGACTTATGGAAATATGGAGGTCAAGCCCCATCAACGTAAGTGATTCTTAACCAACACTCTCTGCTTTCAGTTGAGACCTGAGAAAAACCATGGCATATCCAGTGTCCGTGCCTGGAGAATCCCAGGGATGGGAGAGCCTGGTGGGCTGCCGTCTATGAGGTCGCACAGAGTCGGACACGACTGAAGCGACTTAGCAGCAGCATGAATAAGAACAATGCATAAGAAGTAAGGTCTATGCTCTTGGGTAGAGGAAAAATCTGAAATGGATCAGTTCTAAGACAGCATAAAGCTAACCTTTGATACTATCAAAGTAATCTTCTGTTACTTTATCTGTCTCCCACCTCAAAAAAAATCCTCTTTGGAAAAAAACAACATCAACTAGAACTTCCTGATTTTTCATTCATGATGTCTGTATCTAATAAAAAATTTAGAAGGAGGCTAAAAATAAGGATGAATTGTGCAGAACTCAAGAGAAACAACAAAAAATAGACTTACAAGTGGTTCAGACATTTAGTTCTTAGGAACTGACTTTAAAATAACTGTGATTAATGGAATGTGTTCAAAAATAAGAGAAACAGGCTGGAGAATTCCAGTATAGAATTAAAACTCATAAAATGTTAAAATAGAAATTTTAAAAATAAAAATAATCGTTGAAATCAGGAATTCAATAGTTAGCTGTAATAGCATATTAAATACATGTGACCAAAGAATTAGTGAACTGAAACAGGAATCAGTAGAAACTATTCAAAAACAACACACAGAAAGAAAGGATGATGATTAAGGAGATGAAAAGATATAGAAAGAATATAATAAGAACTATGAGACAAAGTAAAAAGTGATGATGTGTAATTAGGCTCCCAGAAGAAAAGGAGAAAGAATGGAACAGAAGCAATATACTGATAATTAATGACAGAAAGTTCCCCAAAGAGCTGAAAAACATCAAAACTCAGATTGAAGAAACCCTCCTCATTCCATAAACAGAATAAATAAAAAGAAAACTACACCTAGGCAGATTATAATCAAAATTGCTAAAAACCAATCTTAGGAAATCTGGAAGTTAGTGAGAAATAAAGGATGTTTTCCATTTAGAGCAACAATAATGCATATGGCTTTTCAAATGAAATGATAGAAACCAGAACACAGTGGTATTGCTTAAAAAAAAAAAAAAGAAGAAGGTAATCTGCCAACCTAAAACTCTACACATAGCAAAAATATCCTTCAAAAAGTGTAGGCAAAATAAAGATAATTTTAGATAAACAAAAGCTGAGAGAATTTGCCAGCAATACAATATAGAAAGCAGTTCTTCAAGATTAAGAAAAATGACCCCAGATGGGAGTACATAACAATAGGAAGGAATCAAGAATCCTGGAAAGAGGAAATACATGGGCAAATATAGGTCAATATTGACTATTTAAATAAACAAAAGCATTTTATGGGATATAAAAGCATAAAAATATATGATGACAATAGCACAACTGCAAGATAAACTGTTTGGAAGTTATTGCATTGAGCCTTACACATACCCTGATACCAAAGTCAGACAAGACTACAAGAAAGGAATATTATAGGCCAACATCCTTGATGAGTATAGATGCAAAAATCCCCAATAAAACATTACCATAGTGAATCTAACAGTACATTAAAAAAATCATACACCATAAAAAGTTGGGATTTACTACAGTGATGCAAAGATGTTTCAACATCTGGAAATCAACTTCATTTCAGTAACAAAATGAAGTATAAAATCATCTCAGCAGATGGAGAAAGAGCATTTGACTTTGTTACCCAGGCAGAGGGCGACAACCCTACTTGACAAAAATTGTGAACAAACTGGATGGATATAGAAGGAATATACATCGACATAATAAAGGCCATATATAACAAGCCTATAGTTATCATCCTCAAGAGTAAAAGATTGAAAGTTTCTCTTCCAGGATCAGGGACAAGATAAGGGGTCCCTCTCTCATTTTTTCCCCAATATAGCACTCAAAGTTCTAGCCATATCAACAAGGTAAGAAAAACATATGTCATCCAAAATGGAAAGAAGTTAAATTATTTTTGTCTATAGCTATGTCTAAATATGTATAGATATGTCTATAGATATGCAGATGACTAAATTCATTTATTAAGCTTTTCTATATATAAATTTGCAATCAGAGACAATTCAGCATTATTAATTCTTCCAATCCATAAACAGAATATCTTTTTATTTGTGTCTTTAATTACTTTCATTAGCATTTTATAGTTTTCAGTGTACAGATTTTTTACCTTCTTGGTTAAATTGTTGTTGTTGGGTGGGTGCTCAATCATGTCTGACTCTGTGAGACCCCATGGACTGTAGCCCACCAGGCTCCTCTATCCATGGAATTTTCCAAGCAAGAGTACTAAAGTGGGTTGTCATTTCCTACTCCAAGGGATCTTCCCCACCCAGGGATTGAACTTGTGTCTCCTGCATCTCCTGCATTTGCAGGCAGATTCTTTACCACTGTGCCACCTAGTTGCCTTTGGTTAAAGTGGTTCTCAAATATTTACTGATTTGATGCTATTATAAATGGGATTCTTTTTAAAATTTCCCTTTCAGGAAATTGCTAAATTGCTGTTAGTGCAGAGAAACAGAACCGATTTTTGTAAGTTGATTATGTATCTTGTAATCATACATTCAACTGACTTTCAACAAATGTGCAAAGCACACACTATGTGGAAAAGATAGTCTCTTCAATAAATGGTGTTGGAATAATTGGATATCCATGTGCAGAAAAATGAAGTTGAATGCTTCCCTCATACCAAATACCAAAAGCAATTCAAAATGCATTACAGACTCAAACATAAGATCCCAAACTGTAAAGTTACTGGAAGAAAACATAGGAAAAAGCTTAACATTGGGCTGGGCAATAAATTTTTGGATATGACCCCAAAAGCACAGGCAATAAAAGCAAAAATAAACAAGTGGGACTATGTCAAACTAAAAAGTGTCTGTACAAGGTAGGAAACAACAGTGTAAAGGGACAACCAACAGAATAGGAGAAAATATTTACAAACCATATATCCAACAAGGAGTTAATAATATCCAAAATACATAAGGAATTCAAACAGTTCAATGGCAGGAAAACAAGTCATCCCATTAAAAATAAATGAAGGACCTGAATAGACATTTCTCAAAAGAAGATATACAAATGGCCAACAGATATATAGAAAAGTACTCAAATCCACTAATCATCATGGAGGTATAAATCTAAACCACAAGATATTACTTCACACCTGTTAGAAGCACTACTATCAAAAAGAAAAGAGATAACAAGGGTTGGTGTGGATGAGGAGAAAAGGGAAGCCTTGTGCATGGTCGATGTGAATGTAATTGGTTCAGTAATTATGGAAAATAGTATAGAGACTTGTCAAAAAATTAAAAATAGAACTACCATATTATATAAAAAGCCTAGTTCTGGGTATATAGTCAAAGGAAAATAAAACCAGTATCTGGATATAATATCTGCACTGCCACATTCATTGCAGCATTATTCACAGTAGCCAAGATATGGGAACAACTTTATTCATTAATCCATCTGATAAGTGTCTATCAAATGGATTAATGAATAAAGAAACTGTGGTATATATACACAATGGAATTTATTTAGCTGTTTTAAAAAAGGAAATCTTGCTATCTATGACAACATGGATGAACCTTGAAGGCATTATGCTAAATTTTGAAATAATGCAGACACAGAAAGACAAATACTGTACCAACTTCATTTATATGTAGAATATAAAACAGTTGAACTTACAGAAGCAGAGAGTAGCATGGTGGTTACTAGGAGCTGGGGAGAGGTTGGAAATGAGGAAATATTGATTAAAGATTGCAAAATTTCAGATATTCAGGTTGAGTAAGTTCTGGAGGTCAAATGTATAGCACAATGACTATTAGTTAACAATGTTGTATTACATACTTGAAATTTGCTAAGATAGTAGACCTTAATTGCTTTCACGAAAAGAAAAGGGTAAACTATACAAGGTGGTCAATATGTTAATTAGCTTGATTGTTGCAATCATTTCACAGTGTATACTCATATCTAAACATCACATTGTACACCTTAATATGTGTGTGTATGAGTGTGTGCTAATTCGCTTCAGTTGTGTCTGATTCTTTGCGACCGCATGGACTGTAACCCTCCAGACTTCTCTGTCCATGGGATTTTCCAGGCTAGAATACTGGAGTGGGTTGCAGTGCCCTCCTCCAGAAGATCTTCCTAACCCACGAATCAAACCAATGTCTCCTGTGTCTCCTGCATTGGCAGGCAGTTTCTTTACCACTAGTGCCACTTGGGAAGCCCTCCCAAAACCTTAGTATATGCAAGTTTTATTTGTCAACTATACTTCAATAAATGTTATGAGTTATGTATGGTATACAATTAGAGTTACTACTAAAACATTGACCTAGAACTTTAGAACATGTAACTTAAAAATGAGAGGAGTAAAATAGTGGGAAATAAAGGAGAATAAAAGAAAGAATGGAAAGAAATGAAAGAGATAAACCAGAAAAAATTAAAAGAAAATAATAAGATGGTAAAAATAAACCTAATTCTATTACTAATTACAATAAATATAATTGTATTAAATTATTCAATGTTAAATTATAAATTGTCAAACATTTTAAAAACCTAGGCTTAAAAAATACACATATTTTTATGATATATATACTTTTTAATGTATTGGTATCTCATTATGGTTTTTATTTTTTTGTTTTTACTTATTTGTTTAAATTTTACTTTACATATGACTATAGTTGGTGTACAATGGCATGTTAGTTTCAGGTATACAGCAAAGTGATTCAGTTATACATATACATATATCTATTATTTTCCAAATTCTTTTCCCATTTGGGTTATTACAAAATATTGAGTAAAGTTTCCTGTACTATACAGTAGATCCTTATAGGTTATCTATTTTAAATATAGTAGGGTGTATATGTCAATCCCAAACTCCCAATTTATCTCTCCTCTCTACATTTCCCCTTTGGTAACCATGTTTGTTTTCTAAGTCTGTGAGTCTACTTCTGTTTTGTAAATAAGTTCATTTGTATCATTTTTTTTTTTTAGATTCCACATATAAGTGATATCATATGATATTAGTATTTCTGTCTGACTTACTTCACTTAGTATGATAATCTCCAGATATTCATGTTGCTGCCAATGGCATGGTTTCATTCTTTTTAATGGCTGAGTAATATTCCATTGTACATGTGTATCACATCTTTATACATTCATCTGTCAATGGACATTTAGGTTGCTTCTATTCCTTGATTGTAAAAAGCACTGCAATGAACACTGGGGTGCCTGTATCCTCTCAAGCCCTGGTTTTCTCTGGATATATGCCCAGGAGTGTGATTGCTGGATAGTATGGTAGCTCTATTTTTAGCTTTTTTAAGGAACCACCATACTGTTCTCAATAGTGGCTATACCAATTTACATTCTCACCAACAGTGTAGAAGGAGGGTTCCCTTTTCCCCACACCTTCTCCATCATTTATTGTTTGTGGACTTTTTGATTATGGCCATTCTGACTGGTGTTAGGTGGTATCTCATTGTATCTTTAATTTGCATTTCTCTAATAATTAGTGATGTTGAGCTTCGTTTCATGTGCCTGTTGGTCATCTGTATGTCTTCTTTGGGGAAACATCTATCTAGGTCTTCTGTCCATTTTTTGATTAGATTGTTTTTTTATATTAAGCTGAATGAGCTGTTTGTATATTTTGGAAAGTAATCCCTTGCTGGTAGCATGTTTTGCAAATATTTTATCCCATTCTGTGGGTTTGTTTTTCATTCTATTTATGGTTTCCTGTGCTGTGCAAGAACTTTTGATAAACAGATCTACAATGAGAAATTTTAAAATCCACCATAACAGTGAAAGATTTTAACGTATCTATTTTTGTAATGATAATTCAGGCAGATAAAAAATTGGTGCAGGTATGGCACATATGGATTGCATAATTAACACACTTGTTCTAAAGGAATATGTAGGACATTATATAATTAGAGATCACACATTATTTTCAAGCAAATAAAACTGACAATTTGCTAGGGAGAAGGCAATGGCACCCCACTCCAGTACTCTTGCCTGGAAAATCCCATGGACGGAGGAGCCTGGTAGGCTGTAGTCCATGGGGTCGCTAAGAGTCGGACACGACTGAGCGGCTTCACTTTCACTTTTCCCTTTCATGCATTGGAGAAGGAAATGGCAACCCACTCCAGTGTTCTTGCCTGAAGAATCCCAGGGATGGCGGAGCCTGGTGGGCTGCTGTCTATGGGGTCGCACAGAGTCGGACATGACTGAAGCGACTTAGCAGCAGCAGCAAAGCTAACTTCAATAGTCCGAAGGAATTGGTATCATAATTCTCCGATTTAATTATAAATTAGCTAGACAACATTTACTAGAAGATGATAAAATATTCTTTATGAAGAGACTGTAAATTAAAATACACATTTTAAAAACTTCATGGCTCAAACAAGAAACCATAATGGAAATGATAAATATTTAAAGCATGATAGCAAAATATTCATATCAAATCTTGTGACATCTAGCTAAAGAGCAGTGACACAAATTTATAGCCTGAAGAGCTTATGTAAGAACAACAGCTCAAAATTAATGAGCTAAGCATACACTTTAAAAGCTCAGAAAAGAAATAGAGAAATTCAAAGAAAGCAGGAAGAAGTAATAAAATAAATAATAATGAAAGAACATATAAGGGTTTATTTTGTATATGTATGTGAACAGATGTATGTGTATGTATGTGTATGTGAACAAAGTATTCCAAGTTCTGGCAAAATTAATCAAACCAAAAAGAGAAAGGAAATATATAAACATTAGTAATGAAAAGGCAGTCATAAAAATAGAAAATATTTAAAGAGATAATGAGAGAAAATGTGAACAAATCTGTTGCATTAATTTTGGTTAAATATTTTAGAAAATACAATTCATGAAAACTGACTCCATAAGAAAACCTAAATAGTCTTATAATCCTTCAAGTAATTGGACAAACAAGTTTAATGTCCTCTGACAAACTAAATTCCAAACCTTGAGTGTTTTGCTGGTGATTTGAAGTAATATTTGACCAGATAATTCCAATCTTGCACAAATTCTCCCAGAGAACAGCAACAGTGAGAATACTACTCATCTTATTTTATGAAAAGATATTGACAACAGGTAAGGTTAGTACCATTAAGAGTATTTACAGGCTAATCTCAATTCACACATATAGATGCAAATATCTAATGTTTATCATTATATCTATATATAAAAGTTATCACATATTTATCATAGTTTATTCCAGGAATGTAAAGTTGATTTAATATTAAAAATTGAATACTGAACCTCACTAAAATAACATACTTAAAGAAAAAGTCATATGAGAAAATCAATAGCCATAGCAGAAGCATTCAACAAAACATTTACTCACAATAAAAGTGCTTACCAAAAGAAGAATTTAACTTTCTTATCATTGGACAAAGCATTTACAAAATAACCATCTTGAATGCAATATTTAAAGCTGATATAGTGACATCTTTTACTTTATAATCTTAAGGATAAAACAAGATGCCCCTCCCTACTTTTATCTAACATTACACTGGAGGTCCTAGCCAATGTAATAGGACAGGAAAAAGAAACTGAAAGTATAAGGATTAGAAAAGAAGAAACAAAATTGTTATTATTTTCAGAAGATATGACTGCCTTTGTAGCAAATCTGATGCTATAGGTAAATTTAGAATTATTAATGCAGGTTATCATGTTTGATACATAAACAATATATAAAAGGCAATTGGATTTCTATACACCAGTAACAAACAATGAGCTACAAAATATAATCTTTATAAAACAAAACATTTATAATAGCAGTGAGAATATAATGTACTTATAAATAAAGTTAACAGAAGTGAGCAAAAGGGAACAATGAAAAATATTACAAAACATTACAAAACACTAAAAAAACTAGTGGTAAGCTAGTTTGGCATTATATACATATATATATATAATGGCATTATATACCAAGTTCATAGATGGAAAATTTCACCTTGACGAGGCCATTTCTCCTCATATTGATAACATAGAATTAATGCAATATCAATAAAAATTCCAACAAGTTTGTTTCCTTGCTTGTTTGTTTCCTGTTTTGAAGAACATGACAAGTTTGTTTAAATATTTATATGGAAGGTCAAAGCTCCAATAATTGATTTTTAAAAAAATTCCTTGAACCAGAAGAAAGATGTAGGAGAATATTTCCTACCAGATTTAAAGATTTATTATAAAACTACTGTAGTTAAAAGCAATTTTGTATTGGTAGAGTTAGACAAATAGATAAAGAAAGAGAGTAGGCAGTTTAAAAGAAACTCATGCATATATGAAAAACATGATTCATACAGATCACTGGTGCTGGGACAGTTAATTGTTCATATGGAGTAAATAGTATAACAAGAAACTTCCAGGTGGATTACGACATTACCAAATTCAAAACTTTAAAAGTTTTTAGAGGAAAGTAAAGTAAAATTGAAATTAAAATTCAAACTTAATTCACTGGCAGAGATAGAAAGACATACAAAGAAAGAAAACCTAAGCACCAACTAAAAGCAGATATTTGCAGCATATACAGTTAACTATGTATTGATTAGCATCCAGATTGTATACAGAAAGCATTCCAACAAGACAATAAGAAAAAGACAAACAACCCTATACGAAAATGAATAAAAGGCAGGAAGCAGAATTTCCCAGAGAGAAAGCACAATAGCTCATCATTATATGAAAATATGGTCAGTTTCATTAGTTATCAGAGAAATGCTGATTAAAATCAAAATAGAACACTATTTCATGCCTACTAGACTGGCTAAAAATAAAATTTGATAATGCCAAATTGTGACAAGTATGTGTAAACAGAGGAACTCTTGTCTGTTGCTGGAGAGCACAAGCTGGCCTAACACTTTGGAAACAGTTTATCAATCAACTAATAAAGTTGAATATAAAGAAATCTTATAACCCAGTAGTATAACCTAGGTGTACACTCTAGGGAACAAGAGTGAACAAAAGGCACGTGCACGATAGTTAGAGGGCATTATTTGTTAATATCCCCTGTAGTGTATGTGTGTGTATATGTTAGTCTCTCAGTTGTGTTCGACTCTTTGCGACCCCATGGACAGTAGCCCACCAGCCTCTTCTGTCCATAGGGTTTCCCAGGTAAGAATACTAGAGTGGGTTGCCATTTCCTTCTCTAGGGATCTTCCCGACCCAGAGATTGAGCCCCAATCTCCTGCATTGAAGGTAGATGCTTTACTCTTCGAGCCACCATGGAAAATGGGCCCCAACAATCCCTGCCTCCAGATATTCATGGTCTTGTGTAACCCTCTCATTTTGAGTTTGGGCTGGAACTAGTGACTCACTTTTAATGAAAAGAAGCTGGCAAAAATGATGAGATGTCACTTTTGAATTTAGATTACAAAAAGACTGTCTTTTGTCTTTGTCTCTGGAAGCCTTCACACTGGTGGAAGCAAGCTGCCATGGTATGACTAGGTCTTATGCAGAGGCCCATGTGGCAGAGAACTGATGTGTCCAACCAAAGCCAGTGAGGCCAAGAGGTCTGCCGACACTCATATTAGGTGAGCTTGAAAGGGATTTCCTTCAGCCAGCTTTGAGATGACCATAGCCGCAGCCAATACCTTGCTTATAGCCAGTGAGAGACAGTGAGTCAGACTCCCAGCAAAGCTCCTGCTGAATTCTTGACCTATTGAAACTATGAGATATAGCCTTTCTGTTGGTTTGTTTTGCTGTTTTAAGCTGCTAAGTGTTGGTGTAATTTGTTACATAGCAATAGATAGTATTAATAATACAAATCCCAAATGAGCAACAACCAATAAATGTAGAATGGATAAATTAAAGTACTTTGTTGTTCATTTGCCAAGTTGTGTCCAACTCTTTGCAACCCCATGGACTGTAGCATGCCAGGCTTCCCTGTCCTTCACTATCTCCCAGAGTTTGCTCAAATTCATGTCCATTGAGCTGGTGATGCTACTCAAACTATAAGCAGTGAAAATGAAGAAATCATCACCATGGGTGAACCTCAAAAACCCAAGAATACATATAGTATAATGCCATTAATATGAAAGTAAAAAATAGGGAAAGCCAACACATATATATGGTTTTGGAATATATTAGACACTTCCCTTGTGGCTCAGCGGTAAAGATCTTCCTGTCAATGCAGGAGATCCGGGTTTGATCCTTGAGTTGGGAAGATCCCATGGAGAAGGAAATGGCAACCCATTCCAGTCTTCTTGCCTGGGAAATCCCATGAACATAAGAGCCTGGTGGGGTACAGTCCATGCGAAAGAGTCGGACACAACTTAAGTGACTAAAAAACAATAAAGGAAAGCAAGGACATGATTAATACAAAAGTCAGGATAGATAGTATATCTCAGGGAAGAGAGAAGGATGGGCATGACCGAGGTTACAGAGGAGCTTCTAAGGTACAGATATGTGACCTAGGAGAAGGTCAGGCATTCACTTTGTATGTTTTATATACCCTTTATTTGGAGAAGGAAATGGCGACCCACTCCAATATTCTTGCCTGAAGAATCCCATGGACAGAGGAACTTGAAGGGCTACAGTCCATGGGGTCGCAAAGAGTTGGGCATGACTGAAGCGACTTAGCGCGCAAGCATACCTTTTATTAACGTTTAAAAAAATCAAACCGAAGAAAAAAAGAAAGCAAAGTATTGAAGTTAAGTCAGTTCACAAATAAACATTTTGAGGAATGGAAGGATGGATGGGTGGACGGTCAGCTAGACAGATTCATTCTGCCCTTTTATGTCTAGTTGAACTGGCACTTCTTCCAAGAAGTTTCCAAGATCATCTGATTCATAAATCTTTTTTTCCTATACGAAAGGACTCGCCATTGCAGAATGAGCCAACTCAGTGGCCAGCTGGGGAATGTTTACCTGGGAACTGTTGAACTCAGCACTGACTGCCTCAGGCCAAACGCATAGCAGACTAAGCTGTCCACCCGATTCCCCGCACCCACGCTCTGGCACCTCGCCCTTTCCTCCAGTGCCGCAGACACCCTCAGCGCCGGATGGCGCCTACAGCACTTGGGGAGGAGAGGACTTTCACCTTGGGTTTCTGCAGAAGCCAGCTACCCCCAAAGAATTCAAGAGCAAGTCCCCAGGAGGTGAAATGCATCGCCTCCAAGGTTCCTTTCGGTTCAGACCTCCATGGCTCCCTGCGGGAGCTCAAAAAAAAACAAGAAAAATAAGGGGTCCCTCATCTCCAGAGAAGCAAGGGTGAAGAACAATGCAGCAAGAAGGGAACTGAGATGGAGCCGCTAGGATTCACCATGGAAGGGGCCGAGAGGTAAACAGCAAGCAACCCCCGGTGAACTCGTCCGCTGCCCTCCCCTCGGGGACCGCAGAGGCCCCACGGCAGTCCCCACGCCTCCCGGACCCAAACGCACGTCCCGGGCATCCCCCACATCGCCCCGTCTCCCCGCGCGGCCACCCGCGCTGTGGCCTATGTCACCGCCGGGCCTCTCTTGTCCAGAACCCATCGCGGGCCCATACTCACCCTTAGCCCCGCTATTCCTTGCAGCGCGGGTTGGCGGCAGAGGGCACCGGCTAGGAGGGGGAGGCCGCAGTTCCCAGGGTGCAAGAGCGCCTCAGGCGAAAAGGGACTGGGCGGCTGACAGAGTCCAGGGACGAGGAAAGGACAGGGAGGGACGAAAAGGGGGCCGTCCCGGGATCTGATTGGCGGCCGCGGTGGTGGGGGCGGAGCCTGGCCCACCGCCCCGAATCGCAGAGGTCCCGCTTTGTGTCAGTTTCTGCAGGAAGATGCAGCTTCACATGCAGGATGGAGATCCCAGCCCCCCGCCCTGGGAGTGCAGCAGGGCAATTTGCTGTAAATCCGTCAGACTATGAACTAGTGAGCTGTTGAGAATGATAATGTATTTTCATAGAGCATAATGCACAATTATTTACAAGGACAAGTTAATTCTATGAGTCCTAGGCATAGTTTTAATTAAAAGAATAAAGTTGCATTAAAATGGAGAGTATAGTTACATTCTTCCATAAGAAGAAATCAATCTCACGTTGCTTTTATGGACAGAAGGGATAAGAATGAGGAAGTTGGCTATTGATACTTATCTTCATAACCACTGGATTGTTTTAAAATATCACGTGTTGTCTTATAAAGCAAATAAAAGGGAAGGTATGAAACATTTTTGCTAACCAACGGATAGGTGACAGATACTGGGCATGAGGGAGAGAAAGAAAGACGTGGCTGTTAAAAAACCTGGACTCTGAAGTGCCTGCCTCATCTTCTACTTACTAGCCGGATGTGCATTCCATTCCTATGGATGCCCTAACAAGTGACCACAAACTCAGTGCCTTGAAACAACACATTTGTTATCTTGCAGCTCTGTAGGTCAGAAGTCCAGAGAGTGAGTGAGCATTTCACTAAGGTAAATCAAGGTGTAGGCAGGGCTCATTGTTCCTTCTGGAGCCTCTAGCCGAGTATCCATTTCCTCGCCTTTTCCAGCTTTGAGAGGGTGCCCAAATTCTCTGGCTTGGGGCCCCTGGCTCCATCAGCTAACAATCTCATCCCTTGGATATCTGTTTCTGTCTCACATCCCCTTCTCTGCTTCTCCTCTTCCATTTATTTTTGAGCGAGTTTGACCTGCTAGTTCCTTTGTGCCCTGGATCCAATACGCCTCCTTCAATTATAAATTCTACTGCCCTTTTTATGCTCATTTCCCTTCAGTCTTTCTGTTCATCTCCCTTTTGCATTGTTCATCTTTGTCCCCCAGATAATTTGATTTTTTATGTAGGAAGTGTTGTTGGTAGAACATGTTATCAAAACACTTGCCTTGTTCTCTTACTTCCACTCAAAAGTCTGCTGCTACTCAGAGCTCAGAGTTGTTGACATACATGTGACATGTGTGAGAAAGGACGTCCTAAACTCCTAGGGGCTGTCAGTATAAGATCCCAGTCTGCGTGAGCTCCCCTCGCCCTCCTTTCCTCCCCAGGCCCAGAGCCAGTCAGCATAAAGCATGCTGGTGACCTTAGAGGAGGAGGGGTGAGGGGCCCGGGGTGAGGAGTAGCAGCAGGGGGAGGAGAGGAGCTGAGCAGAACAGCCGGGTCCCCATTGGCCGGGAATTTGCTGGCTGAAGTCTGTGTAGTCCGCTTGTGTTTGCAGGCTGGAGGAGGTTCGCAGGCTTCCCAGGCCTTGTTTCCTGCCAGCCCCCAAAACACACACACACACACACGCACACACACCCACACACACACACACACCCACACACACACACACACACACCCTACACACACACACACACACACACACACACACACACACACACACACACACACACACACACACCCACACACACACACACACACACACACACACACACACACACACACACACACCCTAAAGCCTGGAGGGCCAGTGATCTTGGCCTCAGGGATTTTGTACTGAAACCCTGTGGTCATACTGTGTCCCCACCCATGCTCACCCTTTCTGTTGTCTGTGTCTCAGTATTCCTTTTATATATCTTAGCTCTGAAACTCTGACCAATTGCACAGCAAAAACAACCCCAACGGAAAATGGTGGACTCTGCAGGTGTGTCTGGGGAGAGTATGTGTGAGCAGACATGTTGTCTGTGTGCTGTCCGTTTTTGGGAGGAGGAGGGATATGGCAAGAGAGAAATGCAGCTGTCTTGGCAGAGAGAATGAGAGAGAAAGCTCAAGGCCAAGTCTGCAATCTCTCAACACCCATCTGCATCCACCAGGTCCCCTAGCTGCCCCGCCTCTCAACTGCACATACCTGCCCAGACATTGCCTTTTCCTTTTACCCTCAAAGGACTCTGTAGTCAGAAACTACCTCTTTGGGCCTGGGTGGCAGGTTGTTCACTTCTGGAAACCTCTGAGAAGTCATCCCCCCTTGTCTGCCCTTCAACGCCAGAGCAGGCTTTGGCAGGGAAGTGCCACAGTCTTGCCTGTTTCCAGTAAAGGAGGCAAAGGAGAAGGGAGCAGAGGTTGTGAATGCAAACACAAAGGTTGACCCTGTCCTGTGTCAGGGGAATTCTTCCTGCCTTCAAACTGGGACGTGTGGCTTTTTGTCCTGCCTGTAAACTCCAGTTGAAACGTGGGCTCTTCCTCAGTGTTGTGCCTGTTGACTTTCAAACTGGAATTAACCATTAACTCTCCTGGCCTCCAGCTTCCAGACTCACCCTGAAGATTTTTAGGATCGCCAGCCTCCATAATTGTGGGAGCAATTCCTAACATTAAATAACTCTTCATCTATGTATCTGTATGTGTCTATCTATCCATCTATCCATCCATTCATCTGTCTATCCTATTGGTTTTGTTTCTCTGGAGAGCTCTAACACAGCCCCACCCTCCCCTGAGTTACTCATTTGGAACTTGCTGTCCAGCACTATGTACCCCCCTCAACTGCTTCCAGCTTCCACATGGCTCTGTTGCTGAAACTCCTGAATACAAGCCCCTCACAAGGGCTTCTCTTTATAGAAGTGAAGAATGAACTCAAGACAGGTCTTACTCCCTGTGTTTCCTTGTGCTGTTTTCCCCTTCACCACCCCTTAGAGATCTATGTTGTGTAGCAGAAGGGGAGATTTCAGTACACTGATTGTAACTCTTCACTCTAGTCTGGGATAAAACTCATAAATAAATCTACTCCTGGAGAGTCTTTATGGTTGCTTCCTTCTCTCCCCATTTTCTTCCTCATCTCCTCATATGACCCTCCCTATGAACTTTTATAGGGACTGAAATAGATGTTTAAAATGGAATTATTACAAACACCACTGAAGAAAGAATTTAAAGCTTATGTTTGGGATATTTTGTGGTTTGAAATCAAGTTGTCTCAGTCTTAAGTAACAACTTCACTGAGAAATAAATATAATTAAATTAGGAACAGTGGGAGGATGGGAGAAAGCTGGAGGAAAACTGATTAAACTGGAGAATGTTTTTTAAAAAGAAATATTAAGTGCCATCTCTTTTTTAGGATAATAACTTCCTTATTTTTATGAAAGCAATGCATTGCATAAAGAGATAGGCATAAAGGAAAAATAATAAAGAGGATCATATTATACACAGTATTTTTAATATAAAAGACATCGGTCTTAGATAGTTTGGGCTGCTATAACAAAGATGGGCTGGATGAATTAAGCAAGATATTTATTTCTGGGAAAGAATGAAGGCAGAAGGAGAAGAAGGTAGCTGAGGATGAGATGGTTAGATAGCATCACCAACTCAATGGATGTGAATCTGAGCAAACTCTGGGAGACAGTGAAGGACAGGGAAGCCTGAAGTGCTGCAGTCCACCAGGTTGCAAAGAGTTGGATACAACTTACCAACTGAATGACAACAATTTCTCATAGTACTAGAGGCTGGGCAATCTGAGCTCAAGTTGCCAGTAGATTTGGTGTCAGGTGATAACCCTCATCCTGGTTCACAGTGTCTTCTTAATGTCCTCACATGGCAGAGAAAGCTCAGATTTCTTCATCCCCTTCCTAGGGCAGTAATCCCATTCTTGAGGGCTCTACCCTCATGACCTAATGACCTCCCAAAGCCCCCACCTCCTAATACCTTCACATTAGGGTTTCAACATATGAATTCTGGTGGACACAAACATTCATTCCCTAATAGTATTATTTTTAACCTAAACTGAATTCAACAAAGAAGCTGAAGAACTGCTCAGGTAAACGTTTCACCACAAGAAGAACATCTGAATATTGCTAAGTGTTCTGTGCCAGGGTTTCCCCCACTGGGCCCAGCGTGTCCTGTCTTCAGAGCATGATACGTGTGAACCCTGGAAGGCCTTGAGGGCTGCAGGTTTCCTTTGCCAAGACCATGGTGGAGGTAGAGAGAAGTTTCTGCCTCTCAGATTGTACTCTGACTTTTTCCCAGGCTACCCCCATGTCATTCCACAGACTAGATAATATCAGAACTAGATAATATCAGTGAGAATACTTAGCATTTGGGACACTCACCTTCTTCCCTTAGTACAATTTCTCAATGATGGGGTTGTTGGAAACGTGAGTGAGAGTGGTGTTTAAGCATCATTCCAGGATGAGTCAGAATCTAATTTTTTATAGAGGCAGGATCTAGAACCTGGCTTCAAATACCCATTTTTATGTAAGACGTGACTTGAAGAGAGCTTGGTATATAGCAAGGGCCATGCATTTATTATTAAATTATGTTCACTATCAGAAGTTTATGAAATGAGGTTGTGCCCCATTCCTTCCTTGCTGTATGTTAAGAAATATTTCTTTTGTTCTGTTACACCTTTCTTTAAGTTAATTTCATTAGATATTGATGGAAGGGAATTTTGGGACCTGGTCTGCTTCTGCCATTTTTACTTGGAAATTCCTCCAGTCACCATCTAACAGAAGTGAACATTTATGTGAATCAGCATATTTCTGGAAAACATCTGTTTTCTTTTATAATTCTCAAGTGACCACATTTTTTACTTTAACTTTAAAAAGTCTTATGAGTCATTTTTCTCCTAGTCACTCAAATATATAGTCTGCATTCTTTTTTCTCTTGCTGTCTCTCTCTCTCTCTAAATCGCATTTGGAAATTCAAGTAAAGTAGTTTGGAGAAAGAAAAAATGACCTAGCATCCTTCTAAGGGAAGAGAAGCGACCTATTTTAAAGCAGGATCAAAAAAAAGGTGACACTCTTTTGGCCAGTGTTCAGGCTGGGACATTTCCTGGCTTGTAGAAGTTATTGATGATGGTTCTACCAGAGGCTGGGAGCGTGGGAACCTCCAGGTCCACTCAGTTTCTTCTGGCTAGCTTTCTGCCAGGTCCCCATTCCCTCAGATTCAAGGCCTAGATTTCAGGCATGTAACCCTGGGCACGGACTAATGCTAAAGCTGAAATTCTAGTGCTTTGGCCACCAGATGCGAAGAGCCAACTCATTGGAAAAGACCCTGATGCTGGAAAGATAAAGCAGAGGAGAAGGGGGTGGCAAGAGGATGAGATGGTGAGATACCGTCACTGATTCAACGGACATGAGTTTGAGCAAACTCTGGGAGATAGTGAAGGACAGAGGAGCCTAGTGTGCTGCAGCTCATGGGGTTGCAAAGAGTCAGATACGACTTAGTGACTGAACAGAAACAACAAATACTAAAATATATAAAATCCGGAATGAGGGAGGCATCTTACTCAATTTCTTCTGTTTTTTCTAATTGATCCAGTAGATTTCCAGATTTTAACTTCTTACGTTTGTGGAATGTATGTCCTTTGTTATAGTAAATTCTATTTTCAATAAGCTGTTATACATTTATTAAGCTGTTTATATTTATTTAAAATGAAACTTTTATTTCTGGTATACCTATTAAAATGTGTGGGACAGAGTTCTGTGCAATAACAATTGAGGACAAACTGGTCTATGGATTGCTTTTCTTGTTTTAAGTTTGTCAAGTTTAGTACTAGAGCTGTGTTAACTTTCTAGAATCTGGACATGAATAAAACTTTGTCAATATTTTGGTTTATTATATTAAAATAACATATGTTTCATGATTATAAAACTATCCTGTTCATTACAGAAAATTGGGAAAATATAAAAAATCAGAGAACAAAAATATTTAAGTCACCTAAATATATTCCTAATACTAAAGATAACTGTGGTTAACATTCTAATCACTTTTCATTTTTCCATATCTATATAGGTATCTTTCTTGGACTTATATATGTTCAGATACTTATGAAACAAATTCTTGTGTGTCTTGTATGCAGTTCTATATTCTGTTCTTTTCACCACAATTTCCCCATGACATTTCCCCATGACATTAAACGTTCTTTAAATATATTTTTGATAACTGTATAACAGTTCAGCCACTGAAATTATACTTAGTTATTTTCCATTTTGAAACTAGGTTATTCCAGAAATTTGCTAGTCAAAATAATCTTGTTAAAAGCATCTGTTTTACTTACATCTTGATCTGCATTTCTGATTATAGGATGGATTCCTTGAAGCAGAAGTAAGGAGCCAAAAGACATAGCATTTAGAAGGTTTTTGATACATAGTGCCAATTTATCCTCTAGAAATATTTTATATATTTATACTCTCAACAACCCAATATAAATGTATTCTTCTGGACTTCCAGTGGACTATCTTCTTTTCTAAACCTTATATAAGCTTTCCACATATTAACTGAGATCCCTTTTGGTACATGTAGAAACATGTGTGGCCTAATGGGCTTTCCTTTCCTTTTTTTTTCTTCTGAGTCCAACACATATAGAGCCTAAAATGAGAGAAAGGCGCATTTTCTAATACCATGTATGGCGAGGTTATGAAGATTTACTAGCTTAAAATCAGATTTGCAGCTCATATATTGGGTTAACCAAAAGGTTCGCTGGGTTTTAAGTAAAAATAAAAGACACATTTTTCATTTTAACCAAGACCATTATTGAACAAGTATTCCTTAACTAAACCCAATACCTGCTGCACAAGGCTCCAGATGGCAGCGCCAGTCAAGGCAGTCTCTCCACACGGCCCCTGGCGCCATCTTGGACTGCAATGTTGTGAGCAGCCTCTTTGCACACGGTCCCCAGCTGCCATCTTGGATTGCAGTGCCGTGTGAAGTGCTTCTGCACACAGCCACAGAGCTGAGCTGATGGCGGCAGCCGTTCCACACCAGGAACTCTGGTCTGAAGAGCTGAGTGCAAGAGCTCTACCTGTGGCCCCCTGTGAGCCTGTGAAACTGGACTAAGCACAAAGGGGAAAAAAAGGTTAGGGTTTATCTTATTACCCAGATTCTATTTTTTTGCCTGAAAATTGTTAATGGGCTGCACCAGTGGCCCTTGTGGGGCAGAACAGTGGTTAAAAATGGCCCAGATACTTCAAGGGGGTGTTTGTGAGGCTGTGCAGTGAGCTGTGGCAGGGGCTGTGGCCACCGCCTCTGTCTCCCCAGAGAGGCTCTGTGGAAGCAAAGTCGGCTTATGGGGCTTTGGATTCGGACCTCAGTTTTCTCAGAGGAGAGGGTGCCGAGGGCAGGTCCCCGGGAGCAGATCTGCCTTTTGTTTGCTCCGCTGCCAGGATCCTGGTAGGAGGATGAAGTCCATGGAGAGTGCAGCCACACACTGGTATTAATATTTTCTGTGTCTAATGTGTCCTGTTCCTGCTTCTGCTCTGTTCTGCCATGAGATCTTGGCTTTGTGTCTCCCAGTCCTCCAGTTGGGTTGCAAATGATGGTCACTCTGTGTGTGTGTGTGTGTGTGTGTGTGTGTGTGTGTGTGTCAGACGTGTGTGTGTGTGTGTGTGTGTGTGTCAGACTCTGCCACCCCATGGACTGGTCTTCTGCCTAACGCAGGGATTTGTCCAGAGAAGGCATCAAAGTTTACTCAGCCGTGTCTGTGTGCTTGTTTAGTCACTCAGTCCTGTCAGACTCTGCCACCCCATGGACTGTCAGACTCTGCCACCCCATGGACTGTAGCCCTCTAGGCTGTGTGTGTGTGTGTGTGTGTGTGTGTGTTTAGTCACTCAGTCCTGTCAGACTCTTTGCCACCCCATGGACTGTAGCCCTCTAGGCTCCTCTGTCCATGGGATTTTTCAGGCAAGAATACTGGAGTGGGATGCCGTTTCCTCCTCCAGGGGATCTTCACTACCCAGGGATTGAACCCACCACGTCTCTTGTGTCGCCTGCATTGGGAGGTGAATTCTCGACCGCTAGCACCACTTGGGGAGCACACTCAGTCCTTAACTTGTCTTTTCCTTCCTGGTGAGGGTTTTTTGGGTTCCTTCTTCCGTTGTCACCTTTCCAGATTAGGATACAACCCCTCCCTCACTGTCATTTTGCAAGTCTCAGAACTAGAAAGAAAACCAGTAGGAAAATCAGAAAATGGCATTAACCTGTACAGAAATGCCCTTGCTTTTCAGGGAGTTGAGGGTTTGACAAGAACCATGGATACTCACATGCAGTGGCAGTGACCAAATGTCCTAATTTTATTGGATTAATTCTAACTTCCTTCTGCCCTTGATCCTCCCCCTACCCCCAAACTTTATTCCGAGACTCTAGACAGGTCTCTTGAGCTCTCTTGGCTTCTAGTGGGGATAATGAGATCTTACCTGAAGTCAGGGGCAGGACCATGGTCTCTGAAGGCCCCTCAGTACTAAGATCTACAATTCTATGAATACTCCTTAAATTCCCAGAAACAAAGTCACAATCCAACAGAATTTCAGTATTCCCACTCTCCACCGAAGTGTTCTGAGATAAGAAATGCTAAAGAAATGAGACGGTATATAAGTCAGAATACAGATCTCTAAAATAGGAAGGACTGAGAAAATGTATATGCAGATTTCTGACTATCAGTGAATGGGCAAAAAATTCGAATGATGAAATGAAATTATATTGAATTTTCTGTATTTTTCTTTCCTTTTTTTCTTGATACACAGACCTAAAAATGTGGTCTGATTCAGCCAAGGCGCAGACAGGAGGCATTTAGAGTCAAACACAACTGAATGACTTGCTGGCATAACCAGCCTGGAAGCCATTTGGGGTTCTTTTTGCTAATGTATAATTGAAGTGGAAGAGGAGGAAGCCAAAGCCAGGGAGAAATATGAGACTCAGGATAGAATGGCTGAGGCTGCATCTTGGACCCAAGGTGACGTTTCAGAGTATGATGTCAGCTTGTCTGAAGCTGACAGACTGGCAGGTTGAACTGATGGTGGCTCTCTGCTTCTAAAGGCAGAGAGGACTGAGACAGCAAGACACACCACTTGGACCAGGAGAGGATGCAGGTAGAGAGGACATCTCAACTTTTATTATCCATGAAGACTGGATGGGTATGAGATCACAGACTTTACTCTCCTGGGCAGAATTCGAAGGAAGCTAAACAAAGTGTCTTAACAGTCCATTGGATGATTTTGCTAAATAAAGTTTGTTGTTGTTCAGTTGCTCAGTTGTGTCCGACTCTTTACCCCCTGGACTGTAGCACACCAGGTATACCTGTCCTTCACTATCTCCCGGAGTTTGCTCAAACTCATGTCTGTTGAGTCGGTGATGCCATCCAACCACCTCATCCTCTGTTGCTCCCTTTTCTTCCTGCCCTTAGTCTTTCCAGCATCAGGCTCTTTTCCAATGAGTCGGCTCTTCACCTCAGTTAGCCAGAGTGTTGGAGCTTCCTTCAGCTTCAGCTTCAGTCCTTCCAATGAATATTCAGGGTTAATTTCCTTTAGGATTGACTAGTTTGATCTCCTTGCAGTTCAAGCCACTCTCCAGAGCCATTCTCTTCTCCAGGGGTTCTTCCCAACTCAGGGATTGAACCTGGGTCTCCTGCATTGCAGGCAGATTCTTTACTGTCTGAGCCACCAGGGCAGCCCAAATAGAGGCTGGACATTTGAATGAGAGTCCTACCCAATTCATTATTGATCAGCCAACCTTCCTTGACCCTTTGGGATTCCATTATCTCCTCTGAAGGATATGGCAGTACCTACTTTTTTAAGTGAGATTATTACCTGGAATATGTGGCTAGAAATGGTTTTGCATGCATCTTGATGACAAAATGAAATGCATCTCTGTCTCTCTGTGTAAATCTACCTGTATTAGGTCCTATAAAGCTCTTGGTTGTTATAAGAAAATAAGGGAGTTTCTGAGTTTTTCTTGTTAAGAACACTTGCTTCATTTATGATCAATTTATTCTCCATACCTTGACTTAAATTTTATTCTATATAAACAAAAACTTCATTTCAATTAAAATTTCTATTGAAAGTTAAATTTCAGGGCAATATCTCTGAAGAAAAATGTAACTACAATTAGACTTCTAAGTTAAATTTAAAATTCAACTTCTCATGTTACTGTATATGTGAAAAACTCAACAAAGATGGCAAGGTGATTAAGGCCTATATTTCAGATGGGTGAATTTACACTCCTCTGCTTAGAAGATGATAGTAGAAGATGGTAGTTTCTTTTGATATTGGGTCCTTTAAAATTTGAAAAAAAAACAACTATCATTTTATTAGAAATATAAAGGAATATGTAAAATGGTACCCTGCATTGCTTTTAATTGTCATTATCCCTTTAGACTTCTTCAGTCTAGAAGAGTTCTTCAGTCTCTCACATTATGACCTTGAAACTTTTGAAGACTATACCAGGAATTTTATATATCTTCAATTTGCTTTTCTCTGCTATTTCTTTGTGATAGTTTCAGGTGATACATTTTGGCAGGAGTATCACAGAAGTGATACTGCTCTTCATTCTATTGGATGTTCCATGATTTCAATTTTTCCTTTTACTAATGATGTTTATGTTTATTACTTGATTAAGGTGATGTCTGCTAAGCAATTGAGAAGTTGTTTCTTTAGCAAAAATCCATTTGGTTCTCTTACGATACCATCCTCCAATGCTATTTTAATTTAGTGCACTCCACCTTATAACCCCACAAACATTGTTTCCAAATATGGTGGCAATGACATATCTAAGGTCACTGACCTAGCTCTGTTTGTATTTACACAGTTTTGAGGTCCTGTTAGCTTTCTTTATTTGATTATTAAGAACACTTTTCTTTCCTTTTTTTTCTTGATACACAGTATCACTTCTCTTTAACTTATATGTAGGAACATTGTACATTGGTTTCCAGTATCTCACTTTGAACATACACATTAAGGTACAGAAAGTATATTTCTTCAAGTTTACACTACCCATTATAGGGAAGACTAATTAGAAAAATCCTTTCAGTCTTTATAAAAACAAAATAAAATTTATGTATTAGAACTATTTGTCTAAAATAGGTTGTTGGGAAATCATATATAAAATGCAATTTTAATTCTTAAAAGAGATGAAGAAGTTGATGGGAGAGTAGGAAGAAAGTGGGATGGCCAAAGTAGACAAGGAGGGAAAGCTGTGTTCACATCTGCCATCATGAGTGGAGACTGCGCCTGGGTCTGGATGCCATGTGTATGAGTGCTGGGTGGTGATCACCATCTCCAGTCCCTCCAACAGGTATAACCAGGGGGTGAGAGTACTCAGCTCCAGACGTTGTGAAGTAGAAAGAGCAGATAGAAGGTAGTGAACTTGGAAACTCCTGCCTGTACCCTGCCCTTAATACTGATGTGATGCTGTCCTTTTTCTTCTCTGGACGTCAGTTTTCATGCTGTGGAGGAAAAAGGGAATATTTCAGGACTGCAGGATGCTGAGATGAGAAATAACGCACAAGAGTAACACAAAGGGAGTAAAACAGAAACAGATAATCAAGAAAACTTTTGCCTGCTTTGGGCTCACAGCGTCTTTAACCCATGGACACACCTTCCCGCGTCCCCCACATTCACAAAGATCTGATTCCAACCACAAAAGTTCTCTGTCTGCCTTACTCCCCACCCCCACCTAAGAAATGTCCATCTGTCCTCTCATTCTTGACAGCTGTGAAGCAACTTCAGTCTGTGCTTCTGTTCCTGCTCAGAATGTGCTTAGAAGGAGATTCATTGTCAGAGAAGCAATGAGGAGACAGATAATAAGTGTGGGGTTTAAAAAGTAGGAAAAGAGAGTTAAAAAGGAGAATTATTGCCCATAGAAACCTGTTTCATTCCTGTCGGGCTTCACTGAGGCCTGAGGAGCTGGTGCTTTGCTGTAGAGACACTTCTGATTCAAGAAGATTTATAGACGCACCTCATGAGGCCCTTATGCTTTAAAAACTCAGAGCTGGGTGAAAAGAAATTACATGACTATTAAAAAACATTTTAATCTTGTTAAAATGTGTTTTTCTTTCTTTTAAAGGATCAAGTCTGACATAGCTTTCTCACTGAGGTACTGTAAGAGACAGTCTGCACAGTTGGAGGAGGTGAGTTTCAACAGGCTTTTGAAAATTATCACGAGGGGCTTTCAGGTAAAGGAGCATACAGGAGAAGGAAGAGGTTGTTTTGCACTAAAATACATAAGTTCAGTTCAGTTCAGTCGCTCAGTCGTGTCTGACTCTTCGCGACCCCATGAATCGCAGCACGCCAGGCCTCCCTGTCCATCACCAACTCCCGGAGTTTACCCAAACCCATGTCCATCGAGTCGGTGATGCCATCCAACCATCTCATCCTCTGTCCCCTTCTCCTCCTGCCCGCAATACTTCCCAGCATTAGGGTCTTTTCCAGTGAGTCAAGTCTTCGCATGAGGTGGCCAAAGTATTGGAGTTACAGCTTCAACATCAGTCCCTCCAGTGAACACCCAGGACTGATCTCCTTTAGGATGGACTGGTTGGATCTTCTTGCAGTCCAAGGGACTCTCAAGAGTCTTCTCCAACACCACAGTTCAAAAGCATCAATTCTGCGGCGCTCAGCTTTCTTCACCGTCCAATTCTCACATCCATACATGACCACTGGAAAAACCATAGCCTTGACTAGACGGACTTTGGTGGCAAAGTAATGTCTCTGCTTTTAAATATGCTATCTAGCTTGGCCATAACCTTCCTTCCAAGGAGTAAGCGTCTTTTAATTTCATGGCTGCAGTCACCATCAGCAGTGATTCTGGAGCCCAAAAAAGTAAAGTCTGACACTGTTTCCACTGTTTCCCCATCTATTTCCCATGGAGTGATGGACCAGATGCCATGATCTTAGTTTTCTGAATGTTGAGCTTTAAGCCAACTTTTTCACTCTCCTCCTTCACCTTCATCAAGAGGCTCTTCAGTTCTTCTTCACTCTCTGCCACAAGGGTGGTGTCATCTGCATATCTGAGGTTATTGATATTTCTCCCGGCAATCTTGACTCCAGCTTGTGTTTCTTCCAGCCCAGAGTTTCTCATGATGTACTCTGCATATAAGTTAAATAAGCAGGGTGACAATATACAGCCTTGACGTACTCCTTTTCCTATTTGGAACTAGTCTGTTGTTCCATGTCCAGTTCTAACTGTTGCTTCCTGACCTGCATACAGGTTTCTCAAGAGACAGGTCAGATGGTCTGGTATTCTCATCTCTTTCAGAATTTTCCACAGTTTATTGTGATCCACACAGTCAAAGGCTTTGGCATAGTCAATAAAGCAGAAATAGATGTTTTTCTGGAACTCTCTTACTTACATAAGTAAGTACGATTAAAAAATTGAGCTGCCTTCTAGGAATGGAAAGACTTAGTCATGGTTATGGGCTTCCCAATGGCATTAGGAACACCATGTGTCTACCTGCCCACAGAACTCTGTTTCAGCAGGTGGGGCAAGGAGAAAATATTTCCTTTAGGCATACTAACACAAAATCAAACCTGTTCTTGCAATGAGCTTCAATTGCCAGTAAGATAATTTGATGACTGCAGTGGCAAAAGGCAGGAAAGCAGTTGGAAAAAGGCTGTCTAAAGAGACTATAATTAGCAGTTTCCCTAATTATCCACATGGTTCACCATGTTCCATGGCTGGGCTCTCAGGTTAGTGCAGTTTGGGGCTCAACTTAGGGCTGAGGGTGAGGGAGTGTTGATATCTTTAAATTTCAAAGATTATTAAAGGCAGGAAACTCAAAGACTATCTAAAGGAAAAATACGGTATGAACCCAAAATTAAAGCCCAAAGTGAAATATTTCCATTAAGAATTTAACCAGATAGGTAGAAAGATAAAAAGAAATCTCCCCTCATTATAAGATCCAAAGAAAGCTACTCTTAACATTAAAATTTTTCTTCCTTCTTCTCTTTTTATAAACATATTTGCAAATTGCACTTAATCAATTATTAAAAATAAGTTTTTGAAATAAAAAATAAGTTTTTGGAAATAATTGTAGATTCACAGGATGTTGTAAAAAAATTTACAGAGAGTTTCTGTGTATTCTTCACCTAGTTTTCCCTAATGGTAACATCTTATGTAACTATAGTACAATATCACAGCCAGGAAACAGACCTTGGTACAATCCACAGAGCTTAGTCCATTTTCACCAGTTCTGTATTCACTCATTTCTGTGTATGTATATAATTCTGTGCTGTTTTTATCACAGGAGTATATTCGCTTAACCACCATAATCAAGATACAGAACTGCTCCATCACCACAAAGCTTCCACATGCCACCCCTTTACAGTCACATGCACCCTAACAGCATACAATTTTAATTTTTGCACTCTTTCACTGTTATGGCCCTAGGAAAATATTACTGAACAAGCAAAAATCCCTGCTCTATTGAGAAAATACGGAAAATACAAAAATTTTCAAAATGAATACAGGTGTATCTTTGGGATATTGCATGTTCAGTTTCAGACCACCACAATAAAGTGAATACTGAAATAAAAAATAAACAAAACATGAATTTTTTGGTTTCCCAGTACACATAAAAGTTATGTTTACCCTATACTATTAAGTGTGCAATAGCATTATGTCTTAAAAAAGTGTGTGTGTGTGTGCGTGCACACACACTCAAGTATATCCAACTCTTTGAGACACCATAGACTGTAGCCCACCAGGCTCCTCTGTCCATGGAATTTTTCAGGCAGGAATACTGGAGTGGGTTTCCATTTCCTACTCCAGGGGATCTTCCCAACCCCAGGATTGAACCTGTGTCTCCTGTACTGGCAGGAGGATTCTTTACCACTGAATCACTTGGGAAGCCCAAGAAGAAAGGCTTTCCTGCCCTTGATTAAAAAATTTTATTGCTTAAAAGATGTTAAGCACCATCTGAGTCTTCAGGGAATCATAATCTTTTTGCAGTAGTATCATCGAAGATCACTGATCACAGATCCCCATAATAAATATAATAATGAAAAATCTGAAATATTGCAAAGATTAGCGAAATGTGACACAGAGACACAACATGAGCAATTGCTTTTGGAAAAATGGTGCCAATAGATTAGCTTAATGCAAGGTTGCCACAAAACTTAAATTTATAAAAAAATGCATATCTGGGAAGCTCAGTAAAATGAAATAAGCCTGTAGAAAAAAAATTAAAAGGACAGGGAAGCCTGGTGTGCTGCAGTTCATGTGATTGCAAAGAGTCAGACATGACTGAGTGACTGAACAACAGCTGGAAAGAACTACTCATGGGTGTTTTCATGACTTTAGGAAAGGCATGCCTCTACAAATTGAAGACGCTATCTTCTGGGTTTTAGGCAGATGGGAAAAAAGACTGAGGAGATTGAGAGTGGGAAATACTAAAGATTTTTTTCAGATAATGAAGGCAGGTAGAAAAGCAAACCAAATAGCAAACCAAAACCAATTCCACTTAGCTCTTGATGCTTAAGCTAGGAAATTGACTCTGGCAGGGACAGAAGGCAGGTGTTGAAAAATATCAGAGAGGCAACTGCTGACAGATAGCTTAGAGTACTTTTCCTGATTATCTGTGTGAGTCATCCTTTTATAGGTCAAAGTTATGCTCATGTTGGTGCATTCAGGTCAGGGCAGGACAGTGACTTTTACCTGAGACCGATGCCTTGAAGTTCCATGGGTTAATCTTTTTGACATTCTTTGAGGGTCTCCTCCCTATGGTTTTAGCCTGGGCACAAGCTTTATAAAGAAAAATCAAATAGACAAAAAAGGAAATTCATCATTTTTTTTTTCTTTCTTCTCGTATAGCATTTTAACAGAAGACTGGAAAGAAGGAAAAAACATTCATTATAGCACCCCTGTTGTTTACCAAGTTTGCACATATCATACTCATCCAGTACTGATAGTTGAAATTGCGTGCGTGCTTTATCACTCAATTGTGTCTGATTCTTTGCGACCCCATGGACTGTAGCCCACCAGGCTCCTCTGTTCGTGGGATTTTTCAGGCAAGAATACTGGAGTGGGATGCCATTTCCTCCTCCAGGGAAACCTTCTTGACCCAGGTATCTTACCTGCGTCTCCCGTGCCTTCTGCATTGTCCTGCTGAGCCATAGGCAAGGCCAAGCAATAGATGCAAACTTCAGCTAATTAAAGCTGAAAATGCATCTGTTAAGGGGTATGAAATAGCTCATAGAGTCTCTGAGAATCAGGCTTGGAGTTGACCCGTGTCATGCAGAAGGGTCAAAACTCATTCTGTAGAACTGGTCTGGTGAGGACACCACACCAAAGTTTTCCCTGAGCCTGGACAGTGTACTGTGTTGCAGATACCCCTGGGACAGTGTTATCACTACTGATTCTAGAAACTGGACCTGCTACTTCTTCTAGTGCCAGCCTTTGTTGTTGTTGTTCAGTCCCTAAGGTGTGTCCAACTCTCTGACCCCCATGGACTGTAGCACTCCAGGCTTCCTTGTCCTCCACTGTCTCTTGGAGCTTGCTCAAATTCATTTCCACTGAGTCAGTGATGTCATCCAACCATTTCATCCTCTGTCACCCTCTGCTCCTCCCGCCCTCAACCTTTCAGCGTCAGGGTCTTTTCCAGTAAGTCAGCTCTTCCCATCAGGTGGCCAAAAGTATTGGAGCTTCAGCTTCAGCATTAGTCCTCCCAATGCATATTGAGGGTTGATTTCCTTTAAGATCAACTGGTTTGATCTCCTTGCAGTCCAAGGAGCCCTCAAGAGTCTTCTCCAGCACTACAGTTTGAAAGCATCAATTCTTTGGCACTTAGCCTTCTTTATGGTCCATAAAGAAGCTTTGGACCATAGCTTTGACTAGATGGATCTTTATCAGCAAATGATTGCTCTGCTTTTTTAACATGCTGTCTAGGTTTGTCATAGCTTTTCTTCCAAGGAGCGAGCATCTTTTAATTCTGTGGCTGCAGTCACCATCTGCAGTGACTTTGGAGCCTGAGAAAATAATGTCTGTTGTTGTTTTCATTTTTCTTCCCATCTATTTGCCATGAAGTGATGGGATAGGATGCCATGATCTTAGTTTTTTGAAAGTTGAGTTTTAAGCCAGCTTTTTCACTCTCCTTTTACACCTTCATCAAGAGGCTCTTTAATTCCTCTTCACTTTCTGCCATTAGGGTGGTATCATCTGCATATATAAGGTTGTTGATATTTCTCCCGGCAATCTTAATTCCAGCTTGTGATTCATCCAGCCTGGCTTTTTGCATGATGTACCCTGTATGTAAGTTAAACAATCAGGGTGACAATATCTAGCCTTGACATACTCCTTTTCCAATTTGGAACCAGTCCATTGTTCCATATCTGGTTCTGTTGCTTCTTGACCTGCATACAGATTTCTCAGGAGGCCGGTAAGGTGGTCTGGTATTCCCAGCTCTTTAAGAATTTTGCACAGTTTGTGATGATCCACCACAATCGAAGGCTTTAACCTAGTCAATGAAGCACAAGTAGATATTTTCCTGGAATTCTCTTGCTTTTTCTATGGTCCAATGGATGTTGCCAATTTGATCTCTAGTTCCTCTGACTTTTCTAAATCCAGTTTGCATATCTGTAAGTTCTTGGTTCACATACTGTTGAAGTCTAGCTTGAAGGATGTTGAACATTGTCTTGCTAACATTTGAAATGAGTGCAATTATACAGTAGTTTGAACATTCTTTGGCATTGGTATTTTTTGGGATTGGAATGAAAAGTGACTTTTTCCAGTCCTGTGGCCATTGCTGAGTTTTCCAAATTTGCTGACATATTGAGTGCAGCACTTTCACAACATCGTCTTTTAGGATTTGAAATAGCTCAGCTGGAATTCCATCACCCCCACTAGCTTTCTTCATTGAATATACTGTATGATTTTGTCTATATATAATTCTTGAAATACTAAAATTATAGATTGAGAGAACAGATGGTAATAACCAGATGTTAAGGAGAGGGTAGAGGCTGGACAGAAATAGGTGTGGCTATAAAAGGACAACATGAAGGATTCTGTGGTGACGGAAATGTTCTGTATCTTGACTATATAAATGCCAATATGTTGTGATACTTTATTATTACATTATCATATTAATCATGCCACATGACTATAACTACATAATTACATTATGTATCATACTATCTTATGATATTGTACTGTAGCTTTGCAAGATGTTACCATTGGGAGAAACTGGTCAAAGGGTGTAAGAGATACTTCTGTATTATTTCATATGACACATTGATTCACTCTCTCTCTAAGTACAAACTTTAATTAAAATAAAGTTTGAAGAGGCATAGAAGTTTCATTCTTCTCAGTCAAGAATTTTGGGTGACCTTATTGCTTTTCCATTTTTTTGTTAATTGCTGATACTCTCTTTATCAACTTTTTGTAGATTTAGATTTTATTTAATATAAATATAATTTAATGGCTTATCTTAATGGATTGTCTTAATTTTATACAATTTAAAGGTTACTTTCCATTTGAAGTTGTTACAAAATATTGTCTATATCCCTCATGTTGTGCAGTATATCCTTAAGCCTATCTTCAGTTCAGTTCAATTGCTCAGTCGTGTCTAACTCTTTGCGACCTCATGGACCGTAGCACGCCAGGCTTCCCTGTTCATCACCAACTCCTGGAGCCTACTCAAATTCATGTCCATTGCATCAGTGATGCCATCCAACCATCTCATCCTCTGTCGTCCCCTTCTCCTCCCGCCTTCAATCTTTCCCAGCATCAGAGTCTTTTCTAGTGAGTCAGTTCTTCACATCAGATGGCCAAAGGATTGGAGCTTCAGCTTCAGTATCAGTGAAATGCCAGCAAATCTGGAAAACTCAGCAGTGGCCACAGGGCTGGAAAAGGTCAGTTTTCATTCCAATCCCAAGGAAAGACAATGCCAGAGGCTGTTCAAACTACTGCACAATTGCACTCATCTCACACACTAGCAAAATAATGCTCAAAATTCTCCAAGCTAGGCTTCAATAGTACATGAACCAAGAACTTCCAGATGTTCAAACTGGATTTAGAAAAGGCAGAGGAACCAGAGATCAAACTGCCAACATCTGTCGGATCATCAAAAAAGCAAGAGAGTTCCAGAAAAACATCTACTTTTGCTTTATGGACTACACCAAATCCTTTGACTGTGTGGATCACAAACTGAGGAAAATTCTTCAAGAGATGGGAATACCAGACCACCTGACCTGCCTGCTGAATGCAGGTCAAGAAGCAACAGTTAGAACTGGACATGGAACAACAGACTGCTTCCAAATAGGAAAAGGAGTACGTCAAGGCTGTATATTGTCACCCTGCTTATTTAACTTATATACATAATGCAAAATGCTGGGCTGGATGAAGCACAAGCTGAAATCAAGATTGCCGGGGAAAATATCGATAACCTCAGATATGCAGATGACACTACCCTTATGGCAGAAAGTGAAGAGGAACTAAAGAGCCTCTTGATGAAAGTGAAAGAGGAGAGTGAAAAAGTTGGCTTAAAATTCAACATTCAGAAAACTGAGATCATGGCATCCAGTCCCATCACTTCATGGAAACAATGGAAACAGTGGCAGACTTTATTTTTTGGGGCTCCAAAATCACTGCAGATGGTGACTTCAGCCATGAAATTAAAAGACACTTGCTCCTTGGAAGAAAAGCTATGACCAACTAGACAGCATATTAAAAAGCAGAGACATTACTTTGCCAACAAAGGTCCATCTAGTCATAGCTATGGTTTTTCCAGTAGTCATGTATGGATGTGAGAATTGGACTATAAAGAAAGCTGAGCGCTGAAGAATTGGTGCTTTTGAACTGTGGTGTTGGAGAAGACTCTTGAGAGTCCCTTGGACTGCAAGGAGATCCAACCAGTCCATCCTAAAGGAAATCAGTCCTGAATATTCATTGGAAGGACTGATGCTGAAGCTGAAACTCCAATACTTTGGCCACCTGACGCAAAGAAACAACTCATTGGAAAAGCCTCCTTTTCCAATAATTTGTACCTCCTTTTCCTATATCCCTATACTGCCCCTGCCCACTTCTCCCCACTGGTAACCACTGGGTTGTTCTCTATATCTGTGAGCCTGCTTATTTTTTGGTATATTCACTAGTTTGTTGAATATTTTAGATTTCACATGTAAGTGACATGATGCAGTATTTGTCTTTTGCTGTCTGACTTGACTTAGCATAATGCTCTTCAAGACCATCCATGTTGCTGCAAATGGCAAAATTTGGGGGTTTTTTGTGGCTGAATAGTATTCTATTGTGTATATATACACTTACATATACACCACATCTTCTTTATCCATTCGTCTGTGGATGGACACTTAGAGTGCTTCTGTATCTTGGATTTTTAAATCTGTCTATGTGATGCTATTGCTTTTGGAGCTTAAGTAGTATCATGAAACATGTACTAGAATGTCTGTCGTACTGGCCGTGCTCATAGAACCCATGAGACCATGTGTGCATACATCCAGGGACTGAAGCACATCTCTCCTGTCTCTAGGAGAAGAAATAAGGGCATCTGGAGCTCAACGGGGGAGAATTGGTATTTACACTAGATTTAGATGCAGCCCCTGTCAGTTCTTCCTAGATTGGGACACTGAAGGTTAAAGTTTGGTTTGGGTAACAGGAGAACATCCTAAAATCTCAGTGAGCTGGCTTCTGTGACTTTTTAGAATGACCTAGGGCTATAATGTAGATGTTGGTGGGAGAAGGATGGAGAACAGCCTTCCACAGGGAGAAGGGCAGCATGGAGGCCCTGCCCTTTTAAAGTGGGAGTGAGAATAGCAATTACCATTCTGACACACGGGGTCCCTGAGGGGAATCCATTGGTCCTGCATTGCCAGTGAAGCTGCTGCCAAAGCTCATTAGTCTGTGTTGGAGCTGATTTTGGAGCTCTTGTCAACTTCCTCCCGGTAGTGTCCCTCACAGTCACAATTAGTCCCAGGTGATTTACTGGAGCCTAAGGAATTTGGGAGTATCTATTCTAAATGATCCATCCTTTTATTGGAAAAGAAAACTCTTTAGATCAACTTAGAGATAAACAGTAGCAGAGATGTTTATTTTGTCAGACACAGATTAATGTTTGATAGGCATCAACATCATGTGGAAGTGTAGGTTTAGAAGATACAGAAACAGAAGTGATGTGATTTGTTACAGAGTTTGGATTAGGGATGTGAGGGATATGAAACATGACCAGCGAACTCTTCTTATTCTAAGTTTCATAGCAAAACTACATAGTAAAATAATTCTGCTTTGCAAAAGCAAGAGGCTTGGATATGATATTTTTCAACAGACTTCTCCCAGGTTTGAAACTGGTACAAAGAGATGAAGACACTTAAGGAAGAAACCCAGAATTATGAAACCTTCAGTTAGGTATTAGTATTGACAAACAGATGGTGGGGATATTAGCACATCACATTTTTAGACAAGAAAAGATAAATTGCTTTAAAGCCTGTCTCAATTATTTGTGAAGGGTTTGATACTCATGATACTGTTTTTCCTTTTGATAACAGGCAAATTAAAATGTAGGTTAGGTTTGGGGATGCTGACTGATTTTATTTGGAAAGGCCCCCTTTGCCTACCCTGGCATTTCAGTCTGAACTGTGGTCTTTCATGGAGCCCTCAGGAAGCCTGAGGATATTTTGCCGATTCTCAGAAATTAGGGATTGACTGCCTGCCAATAGTAGAGGTGAAAATTGTTAAGGAACTATCCTTGGTATGAACTTTCAGTGAATAGAAGCTGAGAAAAGCGAACTGGGTCTTGTTTATAGAGTAATTCGTCAGATGTTTCTAAGGAGTAAGCTCTGGAGGTTGAACATAAAGCAGAAAGTGTTTTTAAGAGGAAAGAAATGCTTTCTTCCTGGGTACATCCTGAGTTGGAGTTTTTGAGCCAGCAGAGACTGTCAGTGCTGTTTTTTCATTTAGAGTGGAGGGGGTTGGACTGAAATCACTTAGGATTTTTCTTTTCTGCGACACTGGTGAATTTTGCTTTTTTTGATACGCAGATATGTATATATTTTTTTAATCCTCTTTTTAAGAGACAGCCTTTATTAGGTGTGCACCTCCATCCCCAGAGGACATGGTTTTGCTATAAACTGGGTTAACCCAGCTGGGTTTAAAGCTGCCTGAGTTTTATAATAAAAGACTGTTGAAGTTTCAAAAAATAAAAAAATAAAAAAAAAAATGTAAAGCAATTAATGGTTTATGCAAAGACCTTTAGCACTTAGGGAGTGAATTGGACTTAGGTCTAGGTCTCCTAACTCTCATCCTAGGGTTGATTTCTCTAGAATTGGCTGCAGAGACTGCACTGTGGTGACTTGCCTGACAGAGGGAACTTGACTGCAAGAGAACCCTAGTCTTAGCAACAGGGGACAAGACAATATAAAGAAGGTGAGAATTCCCATGATGAGACCATAAAAAGTTATTTCACCAAAAGTGAATGTTAGGTTGCACATGTTTGAGAAGCTGAATTTAAAACATTGGACTTGATTAAGTGAAAACTCAGGTAACCATATCAGGCTTAAGAGGTTAACCCAAAGAGAAAAAACAATTAAGTGATCTTTTAGCATGTCAAACCCATTCTTGAGATATCAACCACCCAAAGGACCCTGGGCTCTCTGTTTCCCTACATGGAGATGACGAAGATATAACTTCTCAAGATGGATGCACTCAATGTCTACATCAATCAACTCTTGAGTCACAAGTCAGAAAACTCATTCTTTAAATGAGAGTGCCATTTCTATGGACAGCTCAGCTTTATAAAGGTATGACTTGCTTCTTTTGATCAACATGAAAGGAACATATCTGCAGGTATATAAGTATGTGCGACCCACAGTTGAGAGTCCTGCTTCTGTCCTCAGGACTTTCACTTGTCCTGTCCAGGACTGTTTAGAATCCCATAGATTCTGTTTAGAATCAAATAGGGTTAAGCTTAAACGGACACTTTTTCTTTATTTAAACAAAAAATCATAACTGACTAAATTGAGCTAGTTAGTTGTATTAAGTTACATAAAAAAATGTTGTATTAGGAATCTTAAAACTCATTTTCTGTTTCCATTTTTTTGTCATAGAGCGAAGGCATTTTGGTTCTATTTGTTGTATTAATAACTGGACTAATGGGAGAAGGCACATGGAGATACTTTTAATCAGGGTCACCAAAGGTTGTATTTTAACCATGAATAATTGGTCTTTGCTCTCCAAACCTCATATCTGATTTTTCCTGTAATTTCTGTGTTCCTCATCCCCACCCCCGCCTATTTGTAAGGGTCTCAGTTTTCTATTCTTTCATGACCTATTTTAAAGGAGCACAGTAAATTCAGTTAATTCATATTATAAAATCCTATTTAGAATAATTATGTCTAAACAGTTCACAAAGAAGACAGTCAATATAAAAGCAATAAATACAGATGCTGTATCTATTTTCTTAACCTACTAGGTGTCTGTGACTATAGGAACCAGGAGTATTTGGATACCAATGTATTAAAATTTAAGTAATCTTAAAACCAAAACAATGGATTTTAGAAATAAACACACTCTTTGATGGGTTAAATGTAATTTGCCAACTTATCCATGATAAGTGTTTAAGTATTAGTAGAGCTTTAATAATAGAATGCTTTGGTCTAAAACATGCACAGGATATTGAATGCTACGATTAATGTAAAATATAATGATTCTCCTACTCAGGATGTTTTAATTCTGTAAGCAATTACATATCAAAAGATCTGTTAGCTATTTAAGGCTATGATTAAATTTGCAATTTAGAATGATCAATCTGGTGAAAGAGTATCGGCTGCTTTCTAGTAGGCACAGGCTGAATCGAGAGGTTCAAAAGGAATTTGTTAACCCTTGAGCAACACAACTTTGCATTGCGTGGGTCTCCTTTTATGCAGATTTTTTCAGTGTAAATACTACAGTACAGTAAATGGTACAGTACTGCACCATGAAAGTATGGTTGAGTCTGCTGATGTGGAGGAAATGGGAATGCAGAGGGCTGCCTGTAAATTACACTTGGATATTCAACTGCACCAAGGCTGGTCACCCCTAACCTCCTCATTCTTCAAGGGTCAATTGTAGCTTCAAAGCAGGAACTGTTAGGCTTTAAAAGTCACCTTTCCCTCAGATGTGATGCTGACCTTCATTTGTAATCATGTGAGGGCTGTAGTAGAGAGATGTGCCGGTGAGTAAGAGGAGCACAGGGGGACTTGGGCTGCAGGCTCTCCAGGCAGCTTGTACAGCGCAAAGGGGAACAGATAATGTACTCCTCTGTTGTCTGCTACCTCCCAGAGTTTGTTCAAACTCATGTCATTGAGTCGGTGATGCTATCTAACCATCTCATCCTCTGCCAGTCCCTTCCCCTATTGCCTTAAATCCTTCCCAGCATCAGTCTTTTTCAGTGAATCAGCTCTTTACATCAGGTGACCAAAGTATTGGAGCTTCAGCTTCAACATCAGTTCTTCCAATGGATATTCAAGGTTGATTTCCTTTACTGGTTTGATTTCCTTGATCAAGAGTCTTTTCCAGCACTACAATTTGAGCAGAGGGGAAGGGTAATATTCACAATTGAAATTCCAACCTCCAGGGAAGATAGCACTTCATCCATGTTTGCAAAATCACTCAAAAACAAAATATCTACTTATTATGCAGATCTGCTAACTACTCAACAAAAGTTAAGATTTGTTTTCCTCTTTTAATACTAGAAAGCTTAAGCGATTATTTTCATACTATCAATTTTACTGAGATCATATATACATGCTAGATCATATATACAGGCTATGTATATTCCTATACGTATGGTATAGGAAAATAAAAAGAGCAAGTCAGAATGAGTGAAAAAATAAGGCAGAAAAATAAAAAGAACAGGATAAAATCGCCCTCTTCTCCTTCCGAAGATGGAAGACACGAAATCTCAAAGAAACTCATAATTTCCTGGAGTTTCAAAGCATTCAAGCCAACTTCTTAGACTTCAAATCTATTCAAGGTTTTGCTTCATTTATTTTAATGTCTGAAACTGTGGAGGGAATATGAGGAAAGCACAATACTTGTTGCTCTGTCTCTCACAGGGCACAGCTCATGTTATACCTGGTACTATGCCACTACTGAAGTACGATGACAAGTAAGTTTATAAAATACTTTCCCCATGTTATCTACACTTGTGCATACATACACTTTTAAGTTATGCAGCACTATCAAATTTTGTATGCAAAAGTTTAAATTTCTAACCCAATCTAGCATCTAGTAAGTCATAAAGAAAGATTTACATTCAGGTTCTCAAATTACAGATTTTTCTTTTATTTGCCAGTCTTACTTGTTATATATCTGCCTCTTACAAATCCTTTAAAAATATTTTATTTATACATTTTACCATATTTTGTGTAGTAGGTACATAGACGGAAGTCCATGAACTTCAGACCATGTTTACCTTCATTGTTAATCATTTTACTTCCCATTATCACCTGCAGTTCTCCCCTCTCTGGAAATTGCAGTAACTTAGAAAGATACAGAGCTTCCAACAATTGCTCGGCATTGTTTCCAGGACTTTAACTGACTCTGTGAGATCACATCATGTCCAGAGGAAGGTGCTAGCCTCTCTCTTACATAGAGTAGATATAATACATAGTAGAATCAGGCCTCTCTTCTTGGTCCATAAATGATCTAGAATATCTAGTCAAGGTTGGCCAATCATTACGATAAGCTTTCTTTTAAGAACTTAATCATATGATTCTTTCATTCAACAGCATCTGTAATTTCTGACTCTCTCTGCAGATTAATAATCCTCTGTTTTATATGGGCCCAGATAACCAGACTTGGGTGAGAGAATTCATTCTCCTCGGCCTGTCCAGTGACTGGGACACTCAGGTCGCTCTCTTCGTCCTGTTCTCTGTCACTTACCTGCTGACCCTGCTGGGGAACGTCCTCATTGTTCTTCTGATCAGACTGGACAGCCGACTCCACACTCCCATGTATTTCTTTCTCACCAACCTCTCCCTTGTTGATGTCTCCTATGCCACAAGCATCGTTCCTCAGATGCTGGTGCATTTTCTTGTGGACCATAAAGGGATCCCCTACGTGAGCTGTGCAGCCCAGTTATTCTCCCTGGGCCTGGGTGGGATTGAGTTTGTTCTCCTGGCGGTGATGGCCTATGACCACTATGTGGCTGTATGCGACCCCCTGAGATACTCGGTCATCATGCACGGAGGGCTCTGTGCTAGGCTGGCCATAACATCCTGGGTCAGTGGCTCTGTCAACTCTCTCGTGCGGACGACCATCACCTTTCAGTTGCCCATGTGCACGAACAAGTATATTGATCACATATCCTGTGAACTCTTAGCTGTGGTCAGGCTGGCCTGTGTGGACACCTCCTCCAATGAGGTGGCCATCATGGTTTCTAGTATTGTGTTGCTGATGACACCTTTCTGCCTGGTTCTCTTGTCCTACATCAGGATCATCTCCACCATCCTAAAGATCCAGTCCAGAGAGGGGAGAAAGAAGGCCTTCCACACCTGTGCCTCTCACCTCACAGTGGTTTTCCTGTGCTATGGCATGGCCATTTTCACTTACATCCAGCCCAGTTCCAGCCCTTCCGTCCTTCAGGAGAAGCTGATCTCTGTCTTCTATGCCATTTTGATGCCTGTACTGAACCCCATGATTTACAGTCTAAGGAATAAGGAGGTGAAAGGGGCCTGGCAGAAACTTCTAGGACAATTATCTGGATTAACATCAAAAGTGGCGACTTGATAAATCATGAGCATCACTTAAACAAAAGAGCTTTGCCTGTGTGTTCTCCCACTTAACTCTCATATGAAGCTTCAACTTCATTGCCCTGGCAACCAGGAATTGGTGATGCTGGGTAGGAGGCTAATTAGTTGGGCTAGAGTGTGGAACGTGGGCATATCTCTATGTCATGGCAGCATGTTTAGAGAAATAAAGCACTGCTATAATAGAACTGCTCAGTCTCCATTCATATGACCCTAGAGTAATGAAAAAAATACCATGTTTTGCTTTATCATTTTGTTTGTAATCATAGGCCTATTCATGGATCTTACTTTGGACTATTTGCTCTTTTTTTAAATTTAGAAATATGTGCTTTGATTTCCAAATATATAACTCTTTTGTAAAAACCAGGTGACCCACTCAAATGATTAAAATTAAGAATACTGATAGTACTGAGTTCTGGTACAGATATGGAGCAACGTGAACTCATTGCTGTTAAGAGTATAAAGTGGCAATTTCTTATAAAATTAACCATATACTTACCATGTGACCCAGCAATTTTACTCCTAGGAATCTTCCAAAGAGAAATGAAAATTGTCTACAGAATGACTTGTGTATAAATGTTCCTAGTATTTTTGCTCATAATATCACTGGTCCTTATTAATCCAAAAATTTTTGCAGCTTTATTATATTTTCATTGGGAACAAAAGCATTTTTACCTTTTAGACTCACTGAAAATAATGTGTGCAATATATATCCATATCCAGTAATTATATGAATTACTGTTCTGAGGAGAATGTTGCTATCAAGGCTAATTAAAAATGTTTTTGAGCTTGACCTTTGAGATCTGGAGATAAAACTCAATCTTTGGGTCCCAAATGTGACTCAGAAGAACAGTCAAGTAAAAGTCTTGTTTTACTTGGATAGAATATGACTGAAGGTGAATCACACATGGCTAGGACTGGCCCAGGAATGACTACATTTAAAACTCTTTCTGATAGTAATATGAACTGAGAGTAATTTAACTTCACAGTTTATGAAGAATTTGAGAGGGTACCACTTAAATATTAAAACTCTCCAGCCTCTGAAAAATATATTAGCTCTTTCCTAGACTTTAGACACAAAATAGGCACATAAAATTTGAAATAATATATAAAATTTTTAAGATGTATTTAATCTAATTAAGAAAGATTCCTCATCCAATACTGATGGGAAATAAGACAGATTTAATTTGGTGAACCAAGATGGTTGAGTCAGCTGTGCAGATGTCAGCTTCCAGTCTCCATATAAACACCTTTATCCATCCTTCCTCCTCTACACAACAGAGCCCTAGCTCATCTTTGTAAATCTACTGAGCTGAAATAGTTTAGAGTAGACCTCACCTCTGAGAGAAAGCCTAAATAAAAGAGGGGAAAGTAGTAATTGTATAAGAAATAAAGGGAAAAGGGGAGAAAGAATATGACAGCAACTCATCTTCACAGTCCCTTGAAGACTTCTCAAAGTTCTTTCTTCCATTGTCTCTTCGTTGAGTCAGTTGATGTGCAATTCTTCTACTTGTGAACACACAATCTCAGTGTTCAAACAGAGTTGATATTTAATTGTACCTTAAAAAGAGAAAGGATCCAAGTGGAGACCAGAAGAGTAAGGGAAAGTTATCCAGATGACAACAGTCCACACAAAGGTGCAGACAGCCTGGGAAAGGTGCAGAGCTGGGAGGGCGTGGAAGTTCAGAAATGTCCCAAAGCCTCACTTGCAGTGCAGAGAAGATAGAAGATTGAGGCAGTAGTGAAGGTGAAGCAGGCAGGTAGGCAGTGTCAGGGTACAGAGGGCACTGATGCCAAATTATCTTTCAACTTTATCTGAGACCAGTGGGGAGCTAGTAGAAGAAAATTGGTGAAAAATACAGGTATACGCATGTCAGTTATACACATGATGCTTTAAGAAGGGGAATTTCTGTGCCTGGTTGAGATATCTGTGACTCTTCTGCAGTCTTCATCTCACGACCCTTTTGGCTTCACCAGCCTCCACTTTGCTTGTCACCCGTTCTCCCAGCTTCAAGGTCAGCAGCCCAGTAAACCTTTCTCTGAGTTGATCCTCTGCCTCCATTTTCTTTTCTCCCCCCATATACCTTAAGCACAGTTTGTGTGCTGTGCTTAGCCGCTTAGTCGTGTCCAACTCTTTGCAACCCCAAGGGCAGTAGCCCGCCAGGCTCCTCTGTCCATGGGGATTCTCCAGGCAAGAATACTGGAGTGGGTTGCCATGCCCTCTTCCAGGGGATCTTCCCAACCAAGGGCTTGAACATAGTTTATCATATTTTTATTTTCTAGCACAGTTTACCATATTTTTATTTGTATGTATTTATTTTAGAAACTTCTTATTTTTTAATTATTTATTTCAATTGGAGGATAATTGCTTTACAATATGGTGTTGGTTTCTGCCATACATCAGCATGAATCAACCATAGGCATACATATGTCCCCTCCCCCATGGACCCCTCTCCCACCCCATCCCACCCCTCTAGGTCTGCCTCCATTTCACATCTCTTTCTCCTGTCTCTGTTCCCATCACTGTGCTCTCTTAAAGATCCATTTACTACATGGGACCCCTAAGATTATCCAGAGTAGCCTCCATGTTAAGATCCTTAATTTAAAACATGTGCAAGTAACTTTTAACATAAAAGACAGCATATTCACGCATTCTGAGAATCAGAGCAAAGACATCTTCAGGGGATCGGTCATTACTCAGCTTATCACAGAACCTATTCAGATTGGACACTTAGTTTTTCTCCATGACATGATACAATATACAATCCTGTCTTTTAGATTTCCTGCCTTATAATGGGAATTATTTCTTCAAGAAGCCCTGAAGAATTCCATTATCATTTCTTGAAATCTAGGTCTACTGGAAAATATTCATTCAGGTTTATTTGAAAATGTCTTTATTTCTCCTTCATTCTCAAAAGATATTTTCTCTACACAAAGAATTCTTTGATGACAGCTCCCCCTACCCACACCCACTACCACTACCTCAGAATTTAACTATATCCCTCCTTGTCTTCTGTTTTGCATAGTTTCTGAGAAGAATCCTACTTTGAGTTCTACTTCTGTATGTGGTGTAACTTTATTTCAGGCTCCCTTCTAGATTTTCACTTTACTTTTACCTTTTAGATAGAATACCATATGTCCATGTTTTTGTTTTTCCTTATTTTGCTGAATTTCTGGGTTTTGTGCTTTCGATTTTTTTCACTATTTTTTTTTCAGTCACTATATCTTCAAGTACTGATTGTATTCCTTCTATCTCCGTTTTTGTGTTGGGATTTTCCAATTTCACATATGTTAGATTGTTTGCTATTGTCCCACAGCCCTAGAAGGGTCTTTTTTCTTTTTATCATTATAATTTCTTCCTCTTTGTGCTTCAGTTTTGCTAATTTCTATCGGTTCATCTTTTTTCTTACTGATTGTTTATTGATTCTATTGAGTCTACTCATGAGCAATCGTTAGTTCTTTGACTATGTCCTTCACATCTAGCATTTCAACTTAATTTCTGTGTAGTTTTCAATGTGATATTGAAATTTCTCAAGCCTTTATGACACTGTTTATCTTTTCCTCTAGACCCTTTAACTTATTTATGAGTCATATTGTAAACCCCTATGTGATAGTTACTATAATCCAAAAATATCTGATTTTCTTCTGTTAACCTTTTATTCAGTGACATTTGCATTTTTTTTTTTTTTGCCTTTTCCTCTGGCCTTTCATTTGGATTTACAGCTTTCCTTTTTCACATAGTATAATAGACTCTAACGTAAATAGTATAATGCCTTGAAATGGACACATTTCTTCAGTTTGACACATGCTTTATAGATAGTATGGGAATCAACACAGTCATGGGATGAGCTGGTTTGAGTTTTGTGTTTCTGTGGTGATAATTTGGTGGTTGGCTGCAGTGGCCGTGGCCGTCTTCTCTTAGACCTGCCCCAGGGAGAGGGCTTTCTCTGGTTTCCACTTTCCTGCAAACATTCTTGCAAGGACAGTCCTACATCTGTGGAGAAAACATTGAGAATTGGTGGGAACTCCTCCTCTTTTTGCCGTGGCTCTCAGGCACTCTGTACTCACCACATCCCATGCTTGAGCTTTAGCAATTTGTTGAATCAATTTTCAGTCACTAGTTTGAGGGCCTATTTTCCTTCCATACTGTGACCCGTGTTAAGTCAGAGCTCACATCCTATCTTTTTCTGGATGGACCTATCCTTCTTGAGATTTTATGCTATTTGGCTGCCCTGCAATCTCAGTTATACAATGATCTCAAAGGTAGTTATGATTTTGTAGTTCACTGAAACTTTTCTTGTTTTAAGATGGAACCAATGCTCTTTCTAGCTTTCTGCAACCTAAGTGGAAGCTAGAACAATCTCAACTAATTAACTTGGTTTTTTTAGAGCAGTTTTAAATTCACAGCAAAGTTAAGCAGAAAGTACGGAAAATTCCCACATATGCCCTCTTGCTCCTTCCACCCTTCAACACACACACAGCCTTTCTAGTATAACCAATTTGCATCCAAATGGTATATTTTTATTTACTTTATTACTTAAAAAATTTTGGTGATTAAATTATCTTTAAAACTGAGGCATAATTGACACACAACATTATATTAGTTTCAGTTGTACAGTGTAGTGATTCAGTGTTTGTATATATTGCAAAATGATCACCACAATAAGTGTAGTTACCATCCATCACCATAGGTAGTTACTAAATTTTTTTCTTGATTGAGTTATGGGTAGCAAACTATCCTTGCATTCCTGAGATGATCGTGGTACATGACTCTTTTTAATATACTCATGTATTTCTTTCTCAGCAATCTCTCTGTTGCTGATGTCTCTATACCACAAGCGTTGTTCCTCAGATGCTGGTACATTTTCTTGCAGAACATCAAGTAATTCCACATAGGAGCTGTGCTGCCAGTAATTTTCCTCCCTAGGTTGGGTAGGTTTGGGATTTTTCCTCTGGCAGTGATGGCCTATGATCACTACGTGGCAGTGTGTGATTCCAAGTTACTGGTGAAGAAGACAGTCCTAAAGGAATATACTGTATGATTTTACTTATATGTAACTCTTGAAATGCTAAAATTATAGATAGAGAGAACAGATGTTAATAACTAGATGTTAAAAGAGGGTAAAGGCTGGACAGAAATAGATGTGGCTATAAGAGGACAACATGAAGGATTCTTGTGGTGATGGAAATGTTCTGTATCTTTACTGTATCAATGCCAGTATATTGTGATATTGTATTAAGACATTATCATATTATTCATACCACATGACTATAACTACATAATTACATTGTATATCATACTGTCTTATGATATTGTACTATAGCTTTGCAAGATGCTTCCATTGTGAGAAACTAGTAAATCAGTATAAGAGGTACTTCTGTATTATTTCTTATGACACATTAATCTATAGTCTCTATAAATATAAACTTTAATTAAAATAAAATTTGAAGAAGTGTAGAAATTTCATCCTTTGTCAAGAATTTTGGACGACCTTATTGCTTTCCATTTTTTTTATTAATTGCTAAAACTCCCTTTGTCAGTTTATTGTAGGTTTAGATTTTATTTAATATAAATATAATTTGATGGCTTGTAGGTGATTATCTTAATTTTTATACAATTTGAAGGTTACTTTCCATTTACAGTTGTTATGCAGTATATCCTTAAGCCTATCTTACACCCAATAATTTGTACCTCCTTTTCTTCTACCCTTATAGTGCCCCTCCCCGTTGGTAATCACTGGGCTAGTCTCTATATCCATGACTCTACCTATTTTTTGATACATTCACTAGATTGTTGTATTTTTTATATTTTGCATATAAGTGACATGATGCAATATTGTCTTTTGCTGTCTGACGACTTAGCATAATTCTTTTCCAGACCATCCATGTTGCTGCAATGGCCAAAAATTTTTTGTGGCTTAGTAGTATTCCATTGTGTATATATACATATATATCACATCTTCTTCATCCATTTGTCTGTGGATGGACACTTAGACTGCTTCCGTATCTTGGATTTTTCAATCTGTCTATGTGATGCTATCACTTTTGGAGCTTAAGTAGTATCATGAGACATGTACTGGAATGTCTATCATACTGGCCATGCTCACAGAACCAGTTAGACTGCACATACATCAGGGGACTGAAGCACATCTCTCCCATTTCTAGAAGAAGAAATAAGGGCACCTGGAGTCCAAAGGGGGAGAACTGGTATTTACACTAGATTTAGATGCAGCCCCTGTCATTTCTTCCTAGATTGGGACACTGAAGGCTAAAGTTTGTTTTGGGTTATAGGAGAACATCCTAAAACCTCAGTGAGCTGGCTTCTGTGACTTTTTAGAATGATGTAGGGCTATCGTGAAGATGTTGGTGGGAGAAGGATGGAGAACAGCCTTCCACAGGGGGAAGGGCAGCATGGAGGCCCTGCGCTTGTGAACTGGGAGTGGGGGCAGCAATTACCACTCTAATGCACGGGGCCGCTGAGGGGAATCTGTTGGCCCTATGTTGCCAGTGAAGCGGGTGCCAAAGCTTATTAGATCTGTGTTGGAGCTGTTTTTGGAGCTCTTGTCAACTTCCTCCCAGTAGCGTCCCTCACAGTCACGATTAGTCCCAGGTGACTTACTGGAGCCCAAGGAATTTGGATGTGTTTATTCTATATGGCCTTCCCTTTGTTGGAAGAGAGAACTCTTTACATCAACTTAGACACAGATGGTAGCATAAATGTGTATTTTGTCAGACACTGATTAATGTTTGAGAGTCATCAACAGCATGTGGGAGTGTGGGTTTAGAAGATATAGAAACAGAAGTGATGTGACTTGTTAGAGACTTCGGGTCAAGGATATGTAACATGACTGGTGAAATTGTTCACCCTAAGTATTGCTGCAAATGTATTAAAATAACTGCTTTGCTTAAGTTTTAGGCTTATGTACAATTTTTTCTGCAGGCTTCTCAACTCTAAGGTTTAGTACTGACATAAAGATGAAGTCAGGGAAGCCCAAAAATATAAAATTTTTGGTTAGGTATTGATATTAACTAGCAGATAGTAGGAATATTATATTACATTTCCAGAAAAGGCAACTGTCAATTGCTTAAAGCCTCATGTTTCAATTTTTCTGAAGGCTTTTGTACCCAAGATATAATTTTCCTTTTTAATAACAGATAAATTAAAATGGAAGACAGTTAATGGCTTATGCAGAAACCGTAGGCACTCAAGACAGTGAACTGGAGTTAGGATCTAGGTCTCCCAACTCATCCCAGGCTTGGTTCCTCAAGAATTGTCTGTAGAGACTGCACTTTGGAGATTTAGAGACAGCTGGAATTACCCTGCAAAAGAAAATCTTAGTGTTAGCAACAGGGGACAAAGACAAGAGACAAAAATAAGGTGAGTATTTATCCATTGAGGCTATAATGAAATATATCACCAAAGGTGAATGTCAGGATTGCACATGTTTGAGAAATGGGGTCTCATAATTGTTCTAAGATTGCGTGAAGTCAGGTCACCAAATCAGGTTGGAAGGAGATCACAGGACTTGAACGAGAATAAATTAATTGTTTTTTCAGTGTGTCAAACCCATCTTTGAGATATCAGCCACGCTGAAGACTGTGGGTTCTCTTTTTCTACAGAGTAAGATGATGCAAATACTCCTTCCCAGGTATGATATGCTTGCTGTCTACATCAAGCAACTCTTCAGTCATGAGTCAGAGAAGATTTCTCTAAATGAAAGTATGGACAGTGTCTATGAAAGTGTCTAAGGACACTTCAGCTTTATAGAGGTATGGGCTCTGAGTCATTTTGATCAACATGAAAGAAACATGTCTACAGGTTGTGAGAGCTACCTTAATGTGTTTTTGTATTCAGGATTCTTACTTGTCCCAGGCAAGATTGTCAAGAATTTCAACACTGAAGATCAAATAGCTTTAAGCTTAAATAAACACATTTCTTTATTTAAGTGAATCATAACTGAGTAAAGTTGAACTTTTTAATTTGTTGTTAAGACATGTAAAATGAGTTGTGCTGGGAACCTGAAAACTAATTTTTTATTTCCATTTCTCTGTCATAGAGAGAAGGCGTTTTGGTTGTAGTTGCTGTCAGTATTAATAACTGGACTAAAGGGACAAGGCACATGGAGACACTTTTACCTAGGGTCACCAAAGGGTATATTTGAACAATTAATAATTGGTCTTTGCTCTCCAAACCTCATAGTTGATTTTCCTTTAGTTTCTGTATCATTCCTCATCCCTTCTCCATTTGTACAGGTTTCAGTTGTCCTTCTTGCATCATCTATTTTAAAGAGTCACAAGATCAAGTAATTCAGGTCTTAAAACCCCCATTTTATGCTAATTATATCTAAAAAATTCAGGATAATATTAACAGAAAAGGAATAAATTATTAATATTTGAGTTTCAAGCATTCATGATTGGGAAAGATGGAGATAATTTGTAACAGAATATTTCAATGGCACCTTCATATTGTATCACTTACTGTGTCGCAATAATTTCCCTACATCCACCACAGACCATAAAGCACAGGCATGAAGAAGTCCTTCTTTTTTGTTGCTCACGTCTAAGATGAACCACAGGGATACATCATTCGTCAATACTATGTCTTGAGCAGGTAGCTTGAATTACTTATTTTTGACTAGACAAAGAAAACTCAAAACATTTTGAGAGGTATAGTTTGTAGCTTGTGGAGTATGAGGAAGATACGGCCTAAAGTATGCAAAATAGCTCCTTATCATTAAAGAAGCATTGCTTGTGTGTATGCTTTTAAGGCCCTAAAGGACCATTAGGTACCTGCGGAAAGATAAAGCAACTAGAGTTGGACAAGTACTTAAAAAAGAACACAGACTCTCTTGTGGGGAAGGAAGCATTAATGAGACCAACTCTTAACTGTGTTTATCTTCAAACCTGGCTTTTGAACAAGAGCTGTGTTCCTAGTTCCTTATGAGAAGGGTTTTGTTCTGTTGTTTCTATTACGAAAAGTGGAATAAGTACCCACAAAAGTCCATTTTACCTGTTGACATCAATGAACAACACACGTTTATGGATAGCATCAAATCTCTAGGATCTGTTTAGAGTTGAAAATACCAAGCTTTAGCTTTCTGACATCAAGCGTTTAGATATACACACACTGTCTACCAGTTATTTAATTGTGCATCCTGAGACCTACTAGGAATCTAGCTCTATTCAGCTGATAGTTGATCCAAGGTAACACTAACGTTGGAGACAGTGTTCATTGCAGTTATGTGAAAACCATCAGACAAGCCCATTTCCCTCCTTTATTCAGCTATACACTTACAGATGTTATTTCTATATCCTTAGTCTACCAGGAGTCTTAAAAGGGTTTCCATGACTGTAGAAAATAGGAATATTTTGATATCAATTATTCTGAATTTAAATTATTTTAAAATCAAGGAGATTGCCTACACACACACACACACACACACACACACACACACACACACACACACACACACACACACACACACACACACACACACACACACACACACACACACACACTGATGGATTAAAAATAACTAGCTGACATATCCATGAAAGGTATTTAAGTATTAACAGGTTATTTTAGTAAAATGCTTTGCCCTAAAAAGCATACATGATAATGAATGCTAAAATTAATAAATAAAAAACATAGCAGGTCCTAATGAATGAGTATTCAGACACCCCATGTCCATGATGTTCTTAATTCTGTAAGCACTTGTACATCACAAGATTTGTTTGTGCGTGAAAGAGGTATGATTATATCTGTATTTTAGGACAACCAGCTAATGATGAGTGTAAGGTGACGTGCAGTGAGGAAAGTACGTTTGTTTCTCTCCAAGGGAGGAACTTGTGTTACAACCAGTACCTATTCTGTTAAAGTCCTGCCACCAGTAATGGTTCAAAAAGTAACTTTCTCATAAATTTTTTACATTTGACCTTAAATACACATACTAATTATAAAATATGATCACATTTTCTACATAAAAGTTTAAAATCTCTAACCCAATCACACATCTGGTAAGTTCATGAAAACAAGATCTAACTTCAGGTCTCTCCATGAGACACTAGCCTTGTTTGTACTATCCATGTGCCACTTCTGAATCTTCTTTTTTTGGTAGGTTATTTATTCATTTTCTCGTGTTTGGTGTAGCAGATTTATGTAGGGTTATCCTTGACTTCGAACTATGTTTATCAGCATTGTTTATCAACTTACCTCTCATTGTCACTTACCATCCCCTCTTGTCTTGGAAACTAGTGTAAATTGGAAGGATATAAAATTGCACTGCATTATTGCCAGGCTATGAAGAACTCCCTCAGACCACTCTATACTTTAGAAGGCAATGGCTTGCATTACTTGTGTAGAGTAGCTATAATGCATACCAGAATCAGGCCTGCCGTCTTGGCCGAAAACACTCTGAAACATCTGGCTAAGGCTGGAAGGTTGAATACAGTATGCATTCTTTTAAGAACTTATTCCTACAGTTAATTCAACAGCTTCTGCAATTTCTGACTCTCTCTGCAGATTAATAATCCTCTGTTTTATATGGGCCCAGATAACCAGACTTGGGTGAGAGAATTCATTCTCCTCGGCCTGTCCAGTGACTGGGACACTCAGGTCGCTCTCTTCGTCCTGTTCTCTGTCACTTACCTGCTGACCCTGCTGGGGAACGTCCTCATTGTTCTTCTGATCAGACTGGACAGCCGACTCCACACTCCCATGTATTTCTTTCTCACCAACCTCTCCCTTGTTGATGTCTCCTATGCCACAAGTATCGTTCCTCAGATGCTGGTGCATTTTCTTGTGGACCATAAAGGGATCCCCTACGTGAGCTGTGCAGCCCAGTTATTCTTCTCCCTGGGCCTGGGTGGGATTGAGTTTGTTCTCCTGGCGGTGATGGCCTATGACCGCTATGTGGCTCTGTGCGACCCCCTGAGATACTCGGTCATCATGCACGGAGGGCTCTGTGCTAGGCTGGCCATCACGTCCTGGGTCAGTGGCTCTGTCAACTCTCTCATACATACTGCCATCACCTTTCAGTGGCCCATGTGCACGAACAAGTATATTGATCACATATCCTGTGAAATCCTAGCTGTGGTCAGGCTGGCCTGTGTGGACACCTCCTCCAGTGAGGTGGCCATCATGGTTTCTAGTATTGTGTTGCTGATGACACCTTTCTGCCTGGTTCTCTTGTCCTATATCAGGATCGTCTCCACCATCCTAAAGATCCAGTCCACAGAGGGGAGAAAGAAGGCCTTCCACACCTGTGCCTCTCACCTCACAGTGGTTTTCCTGTGCTATGGCATGGCCATTTTCACTTACACCCAGCCCAGTTCCAGCCCTTCCGTCCTTCAGGAGAAGCTGATCTCTGTCTTCTATGCCATTTTGATGCCTGTACTGAACCCCATGATTTACAGTCTAAGGAATAAGGAGGTGAAAGGGGCCTGGCAGAAACTTCTAGGACAATTATCTGGATTAATGTCAAAACTGGCAACTTGAATTATGAGCATTACTTAGAGAAAAGAGCTTTGCCTGTCACTTAATTCTGATATGAAGAATTAACTGCCTTGCCCTGGCAACCAGGAAGGAGATGACAGAACATATACTGGTGATGCTGGATAGGAGGCTGAGTGGTTCGGTTGAGGTATGGAATGTAGGGGTGTTTTTATGTCACAGCAGGATGTTCTGAGAAATTAAGCACTGCTGTGATAGAACTTCCCACACTTAATCTCCATTCATTTAACCCAAAATTAATGGAAAAAATAATCTGTTATTGTGAAATACCATATTTTTGTAATCATGGATCTATTAATAGATCTTACTTTGGACCACTTGTTCTTATTCATCTAAATTTTGTAGAAGGTTATTATGTTTCCATTGGGAACAAAAGCATTTTCACATTTTAGTCTTACTGAAAATAACACATGGAGTATGTGTCCACATCTAGAAATTCTGTAAATCACTATTCTGAGGTGAATGTTGTTATCAAGGCTGATCAAAATGTTTTATGCAGAGCCTCTGACATGTGGACATAAAGCCTTGTCTGAGTGCTAGAGGGAACTGAGTGGAAGAATCAACTAAAGGTCTTTTACACAGAAAGGATGTAACTAAAGATGTTTGTACAAATGGCTATTACTGACCAAGGAGATGATAAGTTTTAATCTCTCCTTGATATTATACAATTTAAGGGGAATTTTAATGCATACCTAAGGGGTACCATTCATATATTAAAACTGTTCAATCTCTGAACAAAGAATCTAATTCTTTCTCTAGGTTTAGATATAAAATTAGCATGTAATATTTGAAATATTGTGTAAGATACTGAAGATGTAGTTATCTATGAAAGGACAGATTCCTCAAACACAACTAATATAAAATAAGACACATTTAGTTTGGGAATCAAGATAGTTGAGTCAACTGTGCCCATGTCAGCTTCCAGTCTCCATATAAACACTTTCTCCCATTTCTTCTCCTCACCACACACTGCAGGGCCCTAGATATAAATCTGCTGGGTTTGGAATAGTCTGGAGTAGACCTCACCTCTGACAGAAAGCCTAAATAAAGTAAAGGAGAGGAAGAAGTAATTGTATAAGAGATAAAGAAGCAGAAGGGGAGAAAGAATATGGTAGCAGCTCATCTTCACACTCCCTTGAAGACATCTCAAAGTCCTTTCTTCCCTCGTCTCTTCTTTAAGTCAGCTGATATGCAGTTCTTCCACTTGTGGACAAATCTCAGTATTCAAGCACAGTTGAAGGCCCATTTAATACTGAATTTTACCTCAAGTAATTTAGACTTATAGTTTGTGTTATAGGCAAGCATCTCCAAACATGGGCTTATTAGGGTCAGTATTAGTGGGCTAAAGTTCTCTTGCTGTTAATTAAGAAATGTTAATGGAGTGTATACTGTGTGTGTGACCTTGAACTGTTTTTGAGACACAATAATCAACATGATGCATTTCTGGCAATAACATGATCCTAGAGCAAAGATGACAAATGATGAAACAAAATACAATGTAGTAAGTGTCGCAGAGAAAGCAAGTCTCCGGGGGTGATTTCAGGAGTCTTCTGTATGAAAGGACCAGAACAGGTCCAATTGGAGACCAGATAAGTGAGGAAAAGTTACTCAGGGGACAACAATCCCTACAAAGATGCAGACCACCTGTGAGAGTCTCGGAACCGGGAGAGCATGGAAGTTCAGAAATGTCCCAAACCCTCGCTTGCAGCTCAGAGAAGATTGAAGCTGTGCTGAGGGTGAAGCAGGTAGGTCATGAGGGGTCAGAGTATGGAGGGCATTTATGCCAAATTGTCTTTCAACTTTATCTGAGAGCAATGGCCTCTAGTAGAGGTTTTTAAACAGTGGCATGGCTTGATAAAATTTACATTTCTGAATCATCATTTTTGCAAAAGAGTCAAAGGAGAAAAGATGAGAGTCCAGGAGACCATCTAGGAGGCTGCTCTAGTGACCCTATTGAGACATAAAAATGAATCTGTTCTCAGGTTGTGGCAGTGGACAAGGAGAAAAGTAAAATCACATGATAAAAGATATTTCAGAGGCATATTTCCTATTTTCTTCGATTAGAGTTTTCTGTGGATCCACCACCTCCTCTAACATGTCATAATCCTGCATGAATGTTCTGTAAATTGTGGAGTAAAGTACAAAATTTACCACCATGAAAACACACTATATAAAATGGTAGGGGGGTGTGATGAAAGAAGAAAATTAGTGAAAAATACAAGTATACACATGTCAAATATACGCATGACAGTTCAAGAAGGAGAATTTCTGAAGATGCTGGTCCTCATTTCTGTGCCTGATTGATATACTTGTGAGTCTTCTCCACTCTTCATCCCACGCCCCCTTGCCTTCACCAGCCTCCACTTCTTTGCTCGCCACCCCCTTTTCCCAGCTTCAAGGTCAGCAGCCCAGAAAACCTCTCTCTGAGTCTGATCCTCTGCCTCCATTTTTACATCTTTTCTTCTGTCTCTGCCTCCATCACTGTGCTCTCATAAGGATCCTTCTTACTACATGGGACCACTAAGGCTATCTGGGATAGTCTCCATTTTAAGATCCTTAATTTAAAACACGTGTAAGTCTTAACATAAAAGGCAGCATGTTCACACATTCTGAGAATAAGGACAAAGACATCTTCAGGGGGTCGGTCATTTTACTCAGCCTATCACAGAATCTATTCAGATTGGACACAGTTTTTCCACATGACCCTAGTAATCTTCAGTAGCTCCCACACTTTCTGATATCACACAATATACAATCCCATTTTTTACATTCCTGGTTTATAAGGGGAATAATTTCTTCAAGAAAGTCTGAAGAATTCCATCAACATTCCTTTTGACCTAGGATTGCTGGGAATGTACTCACTCATTTTGTTTGTCTTAAAGTACCTATATTTTTTCCTTCATTCAAAATATATTTGTTCTACATGTAGAATTCTTTGTTGACATCCTCCACAGTACCCCTCCCTGGGCTCTGAAGATGTCATTCACTTATCTTCTGCCTTGCATAGTTTCTGAGAAGAATTCCACTTTAATTTAGATCTTTTCCCTATGTGGGGTATCTTTTATCTCTGGCTACCTTCAGTGATTTCACTCTGTTTTTGGCTTGTATACAATTAAAATGTCATGTAAACATGACATTTACTTTTTAATTTTTTTAGTTATCCTATTTGGCTGAATTTCTTGCATTTGTGCTTTGATTTCATTCATTTTTTTCCCAGCCATTATCTCTTCGGTATTTCTTGTACTTATGTCTCTGTTTTCTGTTGGGATTTTCCAATTTCACATATGTTAGAGTGTTTTCTGTTGTCTCATAGCCTTGGGAGGCTCTTAACTCTTTTTATCATTATATATTTTTTTCTCTTTGTGCTTCAGTTTTGCTGATTTTTTTGGTTTATCTTTATTCTTCCTGATTGTTTCTTGACTCTATTGAGGCTACTCATAAGAAATCTTTGTTTCTGTGACTGTGTCCTTTCTGTTTAGCATTTCCATTTAATTCCTCCACATAGTTTTCAATTCTCTTGAAATTACTCAAGCATTTATGAAAACATCCGTCCTTTCCACTAGACCCTTTACTTCTTTATGAGAGTTACTTTAACCCCCTGTGTTGTAGTTCCTATAATCCAAGTATATCTAATTCTGGTTTTTAATTTCTTTGTTCAGTACAGTATAATTTTCCTTGCCTTTTTCTCTGACCTTTAATTTTAATTGGTACCCAGACATTTTGTGTGCACAATGAGATAGATAGTATTATACTTTGAAATGGACACATCTCTACTGTTTATTCTGTAGTCTTGTTTTGTGAAGACTGTGGGAATCAATGTAGTCATGAGTAGAGCTTAGTTTGAGTTTTGTGTTGTTAGGGTTATCCACAGCACAGCAACAAATTCAATTTTTTCTATTATTCAGTTCAGTTCAGTCACTCAGTCATGTCCAACTCTTTGTGACCCCATGGACTGCAGCATGCCAGGCTTCCCTGTCCATCACTAACTCCCACAGCTTGCTCAAACTCATGTCTATCTAGTTGGTGATGCCATCCAGCCATCTCATCCTATATTGTCCCCTTCTCCTCCTGCCTTCAATCTTTCCCAGCTTCAGAGTCTTTCCCAATGAGTCAGTTCCTCACATCAGGTGGCCAAAATATTGCAGCTTCAGCTTCAGCTTCAGCATCGGTTCTTCCAATGAATGTTTGGAACTGATTTCCTTTAGGACGGACTGGTTGGATCTCCTTGCAGTCCAAGGAACTCTGAAGAGTCTTCTCCAACACCACAGTTCAAAAGCATCAATTCTTCAGCACTCAGCTTTCTTGATAATCCTATTCTCACATCCATACATGACTACTGGAAAAACCATAGCTTTGACTAGATGGACCTTTGCCAGCAAAGTAATATCTCTGCTTTTTAATATGCTGTCTAGGTTGGTCATAGCTCTTCTTCCAAGGAGCAAGCATCTTTAATTTCATGGCTGCAGTCACCATCACAGTGATTTTGGAGCCCAAGAAGATAAAGTCTGTCACTGTTTCCATTGTTTCTCCATCTATTTGCTGTGACGTGATGGGACCAAATGCCATGGTCTTAGTTTTTTGAATGTTGGGATTTAAGCTTGTGGGACAGTCAGTCATTGGAGGGTTTTTTGCAGTGTCCCTGTTCCTCCCTTTGTCTTAAGCTACCCTGTGAGACTGCATGTCCAGAATATCTTTCCCATGTCTAACCCATGGTAAACTGCTGTTACTTGTTCCTCAGTTCTTGCTAGTCTGGTGATGGAGGGACAACTTTCTCTTCTCCAGGGTCAGTCTCAGACTTAGGCACATCCTTTGTCCCCGTGTCTCAGGGTTGGGGCTTTCTTAGTGGTGAGAGAGTCAATTCCTAGGTAGGTTGATAAGAAGTCCAGGGTTCCCGAGGAGGAGAAAGGGATCTGGAGCCCTTGAGAAGGAGAAAGGGTCTAGGGCTCTTAAGGAGAAAAGGGCGAACGATCTCTTCTACATTGCTTTGTCTTAGTCAATATAACAATGTATCTTGCTTGAGGACTTGTTTCTCCTTAACAAGAACCTTCTGACTAATGCTGGTATTTTAGAATGTAAATTATGAGAGGGCTTCCCTGGTGGCTCAGACAGTAAAGCATCTGCCTGCAATGTGGGAAACCTGGGTTCGATCCCTGGAGAAGAAAATGGCAACCCACTCCAGTACTCTTGCCTAGTAAATTACATGGATGGAGGAGCCTCGTAGGCTACAGTCCATGGGATTGCAAAGAGTTGGACAAGGCAGAGAAACTTCAAGATTCAAGAGAGATATTATGGGAGTGAGTCTGGTAGGATCTTTCTATTGTTAAGTTCTAATCCTGTTATCCTAAAATGTAAATTGTGGGAGTGGGTCTGGTAAAATTTTTACAACCTTGAGACATTATTTTGATTAATTGTAATAACTAATTAAAAATGTATATAACTCCCTTGCTAACACTAGCGAGGGGGGCACTCTCCTCCCACTTCTGATGTCTATGTCAGAAACTTTCTCTGTCCCTTTTCTTACTTTAATAAAACTCTGCTATACAAAAGCTCTTGAGTGATCAAGCCTGGCCCCTGGTCCTGAAGCTAAATCTTCTTTCTGGAGATCACGAAATCCAACATCGTTCATTGGAAGATATCAGTGGTCTTGCCGCTTCTACAGAATAAGAAGGTAGATGGCTCATGATCTGAACACAGAGCAGCTTCCTGTCCCAAGGACCCCCGCATGGGAATTTATTTATTTATTTTTCTGTTTTCCTCTTTAATGAATCTTCAGCTGTCTCTGAGGAAAACAGGGATTGTTGTCCTTCCCCCGGTGGCTTCAGGCCTTTGTTCCCTAGTGGAGATGATTTGGTGGTTGGAGAGTTCTTTCTGCTCACTGCAGAAGCTGCAGCTGCCTTCTCCTCGACCTGCCTTAGGAAGAAAGTTTTCTCTGGTTTCCACTTTTCCCCAAATATTCTTGTGAGGACAGTTCTAAGCCTATGGAGAAAATACTGAGAATTCACGGAAACTTCTCTTTTTGCCATTGCTCTCAGCCATTCTATACTCACAGGACCCCACATGAACTTGAGCAGTTTGTTAAAGCAGTTCTCACTGGCTAGTTGTGGGGGAGGGGGCAGTTGCCCTATTTTCCTTCCAAGCTCTCATCAAGGTAAGTAAGAGCTCACATCCTATCTCTTTCTGGAGGGACCTATCTTTCCTAAGATTTCATGCTATTTATGTGCCCTGCAATCTCAGTTTACTGATGATTTCAAAGATAGTTATGATTTTGTAGATTATCGAAACTTTTCTTGTATTAGTAAACAGTCAAGCTGTCTACAACCTAAGTGGAAGCTAGCACAAGCTCAATTACTTTACTTTATCTAGGTAGACTCTTTTTTTAGAGCATTTTTAAATGCATAGCAAAGTTGAGTAGAAAGTACTGACAGTTCTCATATATTATTGTATCTGCCCCTCCTCCCTGCAACAGACACAGCCTTCCTATTATGAACATCCTGCAACACAGTATCAATGTTTTCAATTTTTAACAGGATTTTTAACAGATAAAGTAAAAAGTGGGAGAGGTGGATGATAATTTACAGATAAGGAATATATAACAATGGTAAATGATGATTTTCAAGCTAAGGAATTTTAAATCAGACCAGCTAGTTTTCTCAAAGCACCTTAACCAAATTATTTGGAGCAAATAATTTATGTTCATGCCCTTTTTACAAACCCAAGTCTAAACATTGATAATATATTACTGTGTCTGTCATAAATGCTTCTTGAAGGAACTATTTCAACTTCTAGGTAGGTGCCTATGAAATAAACTTTCTACTTAGAAGAGAGAGCATTTCCCATTTGGGGAATAGCAAGAATTTAAGAAGCATGGGGACTCGCATGGGAGAGAAGCAGGAAAACTCTTAGATTGTGTTTGACTTAAAATTTTTTTTCTCTCAGATGTTTGAGATCAGAGATTAAATTCATTGGAAACTTTAGATCAAATATTGTGAGGTGGGTAGTTGTAGAATAAAGTACTGGAGTGAAAGATTAATGTGACAGTGGTCTACAGAGTGAACTGGCCCAGTACTTAAATTTTATTCTCCAAGAAACACCTGAAAAGTGTTTCTTTCTATCAGAAACACCGGAGAGGCTCCTTACATCACAGTTTTGTTGTTGTACTCAGTCGTGTATGACTTTATGACCCCATGAGCTGAGAGAGCTGAGTCCTTTTTAGAAGCTTGGCATGTGGGAGTCCACCTCTGCTGTCTGCATACGAGGGGAGAAAAACAGAAGTGATGTGAAGTTCTGGATACTGTGCCCAGAACCCTCACAGCAAAGGAATTTTTCAAACTTTCCTGAGAAAAAATATGCAACCGATCTGTCGATTCTGTTGGAGTGTAGACAATCAGGTGAGGACTGAGAAGCCTCTCTACTTTCCCTTTCTGTTGCCTGGGACATCACATAAGCTTTGTCAGAGTCACTGGGGGCTGTAATAGAGAAGCCGTGGGAACACGATGGAATGTGGATGAGCAGAAGGATGATACAGTGTGTGAGTAAAAGATCTGGCAAATAATTAATGTGTATTAGGTAAAGAGATGAATTGACATGTGAGGGAGGGAATGCATAAATGGTTGGACTAGCAGTTAAGCAAACGGAGAAGTGAATATTGAGCTGGTTATAGACAGCTGGGTAAACAAGTGGCTATGTTAACGGTGGTGTTAAGAATTACTGGGTATATGACTTGGTAGATTAATAAATAAATGGATAAATGGTTCACTTAACAGATGCATGATGTCTAAAGAATATATCAGAGAATGATAATGTGACTGCATTCCGTCAGAATTACATTGAGTCTTTTCATAAATTATCAAAAATTTGAAAAGGTTAAGAAAGTAAACTCTGTTTTAAGAACTTGGATACTCTTTTTCCTTTTTTTTTCCCCCATGGAGACCATGAAACTATTGTTGTGTATTTTATTTGGAGTTTTAAGTCTTTCTATACCTTGCAGTTCTCATGAGCAGTGTACTCAGGTCCATTCAAAATGCAGTGTTCACAGCAGCTTAGCCAACTCAGCACATATCTCAGGGAAATGAAAACAGCTCTTCTGTCTCCAGAAGGAGAAGTTAGGTCATCATTGAGTAGAAGAGGATAACTGGGTTTTCACCAGGTGGACGCAGGCCTAATCACTGCTCACCAGGATAGGAGATTGAGTGCAGAAAGTCAGTTTGGGCTGTAGGAGAATGTCCTAAATCATCAGATATTCTGATGGCTTCAGTGCCTTTTTGGATGACCTAAGGCTTCAGTGGATTGCAATCTGAGGAGGACTGGATTGCACAGTGAGAAGGGTAGTCCCAAGGCCCTGCCCTTGAGGATTTGGAGTGGAGGCAGCAATTAACACTCTAAAGCATAAGGCTCCTGAGGGGAATCTGTCTGCCCACATTGCTAATTTAGCCACTGCTATACCTCATTAGGTTTGTGTCTGAGCCAATTCTGGTGCATCTGTGAACCTGCCAGCAGTTTTGCCATAGACTAAACTTGTCCCAGGTGATCTTAGCACAAGAGCCAAGGAGTGTTGACCCCTCCGATCTCTGGTCCATCACCTTGTTGGGTGAAAGTACTCTTCAGAGAGCAACATAAACCTAGATGGAAGGAGACGTGCCTGTTTTATCTGGCACTAATCAATGAGTTAGAGTTCTAACATATCTGCAGTGGGTCACGTGTAGACAGAGGCTTCCACAGGGTCAGAAATAGAACTGATCTGATTAGAGAATCAGAGATATGAACTATGAATGCTGAAATCTTTTCACCCTAATAAGTGTGGCAAAGCTCAAAACACAAGGAGAGATATGATTTGAGATTTGTTGAGTGTGAGCATGATATGACAGAAAGGATATAAAATAGAATTTTGTTTTTTATTAAAGGGGCATTATGAACCTGGAATAGATGTGAATTAGCCAAAATTAAAACAATACTGAGAAGAAAATGACTTTTACAGGAGGAAGAGCCAGATAGATCAGGCTGTTAACTGTGGTCATTGTTTAACTCTGGCTTTGACTATCAGTTGTGTGCCCAACCCTGCACTATGGGGTTTTTGTTGTTCTGTTTACACAGACAAATGGAAAATATTCCCAGATTGTTCTCTTAGTTGTTCGATCTCAATGAAAAAAGGGGTTAGAGAGCTACATATTCCACAAATTAGTTTGGGCTAAGAAGACCATGCTTTGGCTTCCTGATAGGAGTGGTGAGGGATGAAGGACATTCTCAGGCACTAGTTCATTCTCCACCATTGGTCAGGATTGACACTCATCTCTAATCCATTGGTGCTGACCACAAAGTAATATGGAGACAGTATTAACTTCAGGGAGTGTTAGAAGCATCCAATGAACACATTTCTTCCTTAATTTGGCTTTCCAAATGCTGATGCTATTTCTATTTTCTTTATCTACAATGAGTCCCAGAAGGGGCTACATTGAGTGTAGTTAAAAGGTGCATTTGGATATTAATAAATTTGAAATAAGACATGGTATTTAAAAATGAATAGTAGTCTTGGGTTAAAAATAATCAGGTAAAGTATCAATGAAAGATATTTCAGCTATTTTAATAAACTATGATAATCAAAAGATAATGAAATTTTGAAATAAGACAGGATAAGATTGGCGATTGGGAATTCTACTCAGGATGAACTTAATTCTGTGCACATTTAGGCATCATAGATCTGTTTGTCCATGAAAGTGATGTGAATAAATTTGTATTTTGCATCATTGATGTGGAGGCAGTGTGTAGGGTGTGTAGAGTGGGTAGAGCTTACATCAGGGAAATTTACAAAGAAGCTGTTACACTTCATAAAGTGAGATTGATGAGGGCAAACATAAATGTGAATGAACACTAAGTGAAGGCTGGAAGATGTGTAATTAAAACAAAGATTTATTTATTTGAGGATTAAATAAATGATGATTTATTCTATGGAGTAGTGAGGAGGAGGAAAAAAAATCAATCATGATATGTTGGAAGAGTGGGTGCACTTTAGTTCCACTGTCAGACGTGAAGTCAGGAAGGACATGAATACAGCATGTGGGGAGATGAATTGAGACATTGGTGAGATATTTGTGAAACATTTGTTAAGCTGTTGGGAAAAGCATCTGGAGCTTTGGAGGGAAGTCTAGGAGATAAAGGGGCTTCCCAGTGGCTCAGTGGTAAAGAATCCACCTGCAATGCAAGAGACCTAGGTTCAATCCCTGGATCAGGAAGATCTTCTGGAGGAGGGCATGCAACCTACTCCAGTATTCTTGCCTGGGAAATCTCATGGACAGAGGGTGGGCTACAGTCCATGAGGTAGACATGGTAGTCCATGAGAAAGAGTTGGACACAACTGAAGTGACTGAGCACACACGGTAGGAGATAAATGTAGAATTGAGGGTGAGCTACATGTGAAAGTGAAACTGTTAGTCACTCAGCTGACTCTTTGCAACCCCATGGACTGCAGCTCACTAGGCTCCTCTCTCCATGGGATTCTCTAGGCAAGAAGACTGGAGTGGGTTGCATGCCCTCTTCCAAAAGATCTAGTTAACACAGGGATTGGACCGGGCCTCCTGCATTGTAGGCAAATTCTTTAATGTCTGATTCACCAGGGAAGCCCTAGAAATCACAAACTCTTCCAGAAAGAAAAACTAGAAAGAAGAGGATAAATTGTAAGCAAGAAACTTGAAAAGTTCTCACAGTACTTGGGTAGGAGAATTTAGGAAATTTACCCAAGAATGCAGTTGAGAAATAACAGATTGGAGGAAAATCAGATATGAAGTGAATGACAGAGTTAAAAGTCAGAAAGAGGAATTAGTTAACATTCTTCAAAGTCAGCAATGAGAAAGAAATGAAAGTCTCTGGGTTTGATGCCTAGAAGGCCATGAGTGATCTTTAAGAATACAGTTTTCATGAATTAATGAAGGTGAAAACTCCATTTCCATGGCTTAAAGGATGAATGTTTTGAGGAAATGAACCCGGCAAGTGGACACCAATCATTTGAGAACTCTGGGTGGGAAAGCTGGATGTGAAAGAAGAAATAATTAAAATGGAAAATAGCAAAGATTCCTCTCTCCATGTTGAGAGATTTGTTTATTTTTTTATAATGAAGGAAAAGGAGTTTACCAGGAGTAAGAAAAAACCCAGAATGACCAAAAGAGAGGCTGAATGACGGAGTAAGATCATGTGAGAGAGAAAGCCTGGAATCAAAGCTTATATCAATTATGAGAAACAAATAGTGGGTATTTGTCCTATTTGGTCATTAGTATAGCAATGCTGGATCTTCAGCTCCTTAATTTCATCAGTGATCCTTTCAGTAGGCCAATATTACCCACATTGCATAGATGAGAATTATGAGACTCAGAGAGGGCAAGTGGCTTGCTTCAGGAAGTGGAAGAGAATGAACTCAAAGCAGAAACTATTAGACTCTGAAGCTCACACCTGCACTGAGAGGTGACCCCGTCCCTCATTTGTGTTTATAAGGAGACACAAGCTTTAGAAGAGAAATGTGCTGGATGAGTTAGAGTAACACAGGGAGTCACTGGCTGGCATGTTCTCCAGGCGGCTTGTGCACACACCAGTGGGAAAAATGATGTGAGGCTGACCTGTTTTGTGTCATTTCCTGTACAAATGGCTTAGGTCTTGAACACAGATAAGTGTAATATTCATCTTGAAACACCAGCATCTATCCAAGATGAGACTTTATAGATATTTGCCAAATTAGTAGAAAAACAAATGTCTACTTTCTGCTGAAGATCTGCTATATAGTCAACAACGGTTAACAATTTTTTTTAAGTTAAATATTTTCTTGCAGTTTCAGAATTATATTTGACAGCCTTTTTTGAGGCGAGTAGATGTTTCTTTTCAGCCTGACCATGTTGAAGAGAAGCAAAGCGAGGGGTGGTGCAGGAAGTGTCTTGACAGAGCAGTAGAGGACATCAGGTGTATGGACATTACGGAAAATGTATGTATCTGAATCGTGAAACATATGGCCATTTCTAGACCTACTTGCTTTGTTTTGTCCTTTAACAGCTTTTCAGTCTCAAAATAAAGCAGTTATTTTACCAGCAAAATGGGTTTACTTGGGAGTAGCAAGAGGAATTGGAATTCAGGGCATGCAAACTGTAGCAAAAGCCATTGTCACATACCACAAACAAAGGAGAAGAAGCTTACAGAGAAAAAGGAGGGTGTTGGGAGGGGTTGTTTTGAACCAAAGTCTTTTGGAGAGAATTGAGAACTCAGGGTGATGGCGGTGTCTCACTGGCTGAGTTGTTGGGGTAGGTGGTTTCTAATAGGAGATGTGATGTGTATATTGTATATCTTTTCCTGTTGAGGTTTGCAATTGATGATTCTTTCCTATTGATAATTCTTCTCTGGGGCCTAGTAATTGATGATTCATCCTCTAATTTATGTTGCTGATCTGCTTGAGACTTCCTATCTGACCTTCCTTAGTTAGGGTTTTCCTTTATTAATTTTCACACAGGTAAGAGAGTTGAAGCGTAGACAGTATTCAGTTTTCTACTCAGAGACCCTACCCCAACCCCTAAGGGTTTGCCGATGACACAAGCAGCTCTGTTTCTGCCCTCAAACCCTCTTAATGCCTTATCTCCTGCTTTATTTTGTGCACTGAAAGAAAAGGAAAGTTAGTGAATTGGGCAGGCATGGAGATATAATACAAATTAATCAATCCTATAAAAAATATTCTTAAAAATGTAAATGCATTCTTATTAATATTTAAAATTGATATTATAGCATATAATTCTACTGAAAAAAGCACTTTCTGGATGAAAGAAAGCAAAAAGTCAACTTCATTCTTCTGTACATTTACACGAATTCATACCTCCTTCTCTGCCTTCGACAATGAAGAAAGATTGTTAGGCATTTGCTTCCCTTTCTCTCTTGTAAATAAAAAGTCAATCATCCATATTCTCATTTCCTTAATTTTGAGCTGATATAAAAGGGTAGATAGATCTTTAACAGCTGCAAGTTGAAAGGAGAAAAATGAAAAGAACAAGATACAATTACAATCATCTATCCCACTGTATCTCACTGAGGCTAAACAGACAAGCCTGTCAGGAAGACAAACGGTCCCCAGGTTCTCAAAGGGACAAACTATTCCTAAGCCCTCAGTGCTATGAAAAATTGCCTCTAGTATTATTTGTGTCTGAATTGTTGTGGGGGAAGGGGCGGTGGGTTCATGAGAAAAATCATACTTGCTACATTATTTATCCCAAGGCAGAGATCATGCTACAACTAACACTAACACTGCTGTAGTACTACTACAAGAAGCCATTTACAAAGTACTTTCTCTGTAAGTTACCTACATTTGAACTTAAATGTACTGGTGAGTCTCATATACAAAACTTGCCACTGAACCAAAAATCACAGAGCTGGTAAATAAAATCAGGTTTCAAACCTAGATTCTCTGATTTCAGATATTTTCACAAGCACCTTGCTTCTTTTCAACATTTCCTTTTATAATAGAAATGTATAAACCTATTATTGTATCATGATGGGCCTAGTTGACATATTTCAGGTAAGTTTTGTAACTTTCCCACCAGCCTTTCTTCACTGTTTAAAAATTTGCTTGTTATTGTCACCTACTGTCCTTCCCATGTCCTAGAATCTGAGGTAAGTTGGCAAAGATGTGGAGCTCCTAAAATCATACTGTATTATCTTCAGGCTTTAACTGACTCTCCCAGGGACCACATTAAGTCCTTATGAAGGCACTGGCCTGTTCTCTGGTGCAGAATGGGTACCATGTACATCAGGAGGAAGCCTGTCATCTTGGCCCATGGGCGATCTGAAACATCTGACTAGGAGTGCCCAAATTCATACAGTATGTATTGATAAAAGTGATTTTTAGGGTTCTGTAATTCAATAGACTCTGTTATTTCTGACTCTCTCTGCAGACTAATCCTTACATTTTTTTCATGGGAGCAGATAACCAGACTTGGGTGAGAGAATTCATTCTCCTCGGCCTGTCCAGTGACTGGGACACTCAGGTCTCTTTCTTCATCCTGTTCTCAATCATTTACCTGCTGACCCTGCTGGGGAACGTCCTCATTGTTCTTCTGATCAGACTGGACAGCCGACTCCACACTCCCATGTATTTCTTTCTCACCAACCTCTCCCTTGTTGATGTCTCCTATGCCACAAGCATCGTTCCTCAGATGCTGGTGCATTTTCTTGCGGAACATAAAGGGATCCCCTACGTGAGCTGTGCAGCCCAGTTATTCTTCTCCCTGGGCCTGGGTGGGATTGAGTTTGTTCTCCTGGCGGTGATGGCCTATGACCGCTATGTGGCTGTGTGCGACCCCCTGAGATACTCGGTCATCATGCACGGAGGGCTCTGTGCCAGGCTGGCCATCACATCCTGGGTCAGTGGCTCTGTCAACTCTCTCGTGCAGACGACCATCACCTTTCAGTTGCCCATGTGCACGAACAAGTATATTGATCACATATCCTGTGAACTCTTAGCTGTGGTCAGGCTGGCCTGTGTGGACACCTTCTCCAACGAGGTGGCCATCATGGTTTCTAGTATTGTGTTGCTGATGACACCTTTCTGCCTGGTTCTCCTGTCCTACATCAGGATCGTCTCCACCATCCTAAAGATCCAGTCCAGAGAGGGGAGAAAGAAGGCCTTCCACACCTGCACCTCTCACCTCACAGTGGTTGTCCTGTGCTATGGTATGGCCATTTTCACTTACACCCAGCCCAGTTCCAGTCCTTCTGTCCTTCAGGAGAAGCTGATCTCTGTCTTCTATGCCATTTTGACACCCATGCTGAACCCCATGATTTACAGTCTAAGGAATAAGGAGGTGAAGGGGGCCTGGCAGAAACTACTAGGGCAATTATCTGGATTAACATCGAAACTAGCAGCTTGATGAATAATGAGAATCACTTGGAGAAGAGAGCTTTGCCTGTGAATTCTCACACTTAACTCTGTTATGAAGCATTAACTGCATTACCCTGGCAACCAGGAATGTGATGACAAAATGTGTACTGGTTATGCTGGGTAGGCGGCTGAGGAGTTAGGTTAAGGTATTTAATGCAGGAACATTTTATGTCACAGCAGGTTGTTCAGAGAAATTAAGCACTACGGTAACAGAACTTCTACTACTTGGTCTCCATTCATGTGAACTGATAATATTTTTAAAAATGTCATTTGGTATCTTGATTGGTCATATTGTTTGTAATCATGAGTCTATTCATAAATCTTACTTTGGGCCAGTGGTTCTTACACTGTACAAGGTTATTTTGTTTCCATTGGGAACAAAACCGTTTTCACATTTTAGACTTACTTACAATAATCTATGTGCCAATAATTGTGTGAGTCATTGTTCCTAGGAGAGTGTTGCTTTCAAGACTGGTTAAAATGTTTCATGCTGGACTTATGACATATGGACATAAAGCCTTTGACTGCTGGAGGTACTCAGTGGAAGGATCAACTAAAGGTCTTGTTTTACACTGATATAAATGAAGGTGTTTCTACACCAAGCTATTACTGTTCAAGGAAAGCTACGTTTCAAGCTCTTTTTTGATACTATGCAAACAGTTTGAGAGAAATTTTACTGCATATATAAGGGGTACCATTTAAAAGTTTAACCAATCCAACTTTGGAAAAATCTATAGTTTTTTTTTGAGATTTTAGAAACAAATAAGTACATAAAATATGAAATCATATACATAAAACAAAAGATGTAGTTAATCTAAGGAAGGACAGATTCCTGAGGCAAAGGCAGTGAAAGATAAGATAATGTTAATATGTATTTTGGAAATCAAGATAGTTGAGTCAGCTGTGCCCATGTCAGCCTCCAGGCTCCTTATAAACCCCTTCTCCCATCCCTCCTCTTCACTCACTGCAGGGCCCTAGTTGTTCTTTGTAAATTCACAGAGCTTAGAATAGTCTGGAATAGACCTCACCTCTGAGAGACAGCCTAAATAAGGAAAAAGAGGCAGAAGAAGTAATTGTACATGGAATAATGAAAAGGAAATAGGAAGAAAGATTATGAGGGCACTCATGGCCTCACCCCCTTGAAGACATCTCAAAGTCCTTTCTTCCATTGTCTTTTCTTTATGTCAGTTGATGGGCAGTTTTCCCATTTATAAACACTTTGTCCCACAGTCTTTGTATTTAAACAAACTGAAGTTTCACATAATCCAAAATCCATTTGATGTATTAAATTTACCTAAAACTATCAGTGCTAAAATTTGCAATGTTGTTCAGTCACTAAGTCATGTCCAACTCTCTGTGACTCCATGTTCTGCAGCACGCCAGGCTTCCTTGTCCTTTACTATCTCCCTGAGTTTGCTCAAACTCATGTCCATTGAGTCAGGGATGCCATCCAACCATCTCATCCTCTGTCGTCCCCTTCTCCTCCTGCCCTCAGTCTTTCCCAGTATCAGGATCCTTTCCAATGATTTGGCTCTTGGTATCAGGTAGTCAAAGTATTGGAGCTTCAGCTTCAGCATCAGTCCTTGCAATGAATAGTCAGGGTTAATTTCCTTTAGGATTGACTAGTTTGATCTCCTTGCTGTCCAAAGGACTTTCAAAAGTCTTCTCTAGCACCACAGTGGGGAAGCATCAAATCTTCGGTTCCGGCCTTCTTTATGGTTCAACTGTCACATCCATACCTGATTACTGGAAAAGCCATAGATTTGACTATATGAACCTTTGTCAGCAAAGTGATGTCTCTGCTTTTTAATATGCTGTCTAGGTTTGTCATAGCTTTACTTCCAAAGAGCAAGTGTCTTTTAATTTCATCTGACTCTTTACAACCCCATGGACTATATAGCCCACCAGACTCCTATGTCCATGGAATTCTCCAGGCAAGAACACTGGATTGGGTAGCTAATCCCTTCTCCAGGAGATCTTCCCGACCCAGGGGTTGAACCCAGCTTTCCTGCATTGCAGGCATATTCTTTACCGTCTGAGCCACCAGGGAAACGCAAATTTTGGAATACAATCAGGCATTCCTGAAAGTTGTCATTGCTACCAGGCTTGTTGTTAATTCAGAAATACCAGTGGAGAGTCTACTGTATGTCAGTAGCATGAATGGTTCTTGAGAGACAACGGTTAATACAGAACAATCCTGACAGGGATATGGCCACAGAGTTGGGATGACAGATAATGAAACAGATAAAATGCACTGAGTGTCACGGAAAGACTAAGGCTTCAGGGGTGATTATAGACATCTTCTATGTGACAGGATCAGAAAACGTCTGGATGGAGACCAAAGTGAGAACAAGTTATCTAAATGATGATCAACCTGAACAAAGGGGCAACTTGTAAAAAGTGCTGAGCTGGAAGAGATCATGAGTGTTCAAAACTATCCTGGAGCCTGGCTTGCAGTGCGGAGCAGACTGAGAAAGTAGTGAGGGTGAAGCAGGGAGGAGTCAGGTCTTGGAGGCTGTGAAATACTAAACTATTTTGAACTTTATCCTGACAGCAACAGGAAGCTAGTAAAGATTTTGAAGTAGGAGCCTGGGTTGATAAAATTTATATTTTTGAATTATCACTGTGGCAAATGAGTCAGAGGAAGAGAGGATTAGAGACAAGGAGACCAGCTAGGGGGCTTGCTCCAGTGATACTACTGGGACATTAGGGGACTCTGAAGTTAAGATAGGCAGAGATCTTGCACATGTACAAGCTGGATTTAGAAAAGGCAGAGGAACCAGAGATCAAACTGCCAACATTTGCTGGATCTTAAACAAAGCCAAGGAATTCCAGAAAAACGTCTGCTTCATTGACTTCATGAAAGCCTTTGACTGTGTGGATCATAACAAACTGTGGAAAATTCTAAAGAGATGTGAATACCAGACCACCTTACCTGCCTCCTGAGAAACCTGTATGCAGGTCAAGAAGCAACAGTTAAAACCGGCCATGTAACAACTGACTGTTTTAAAATTGGGAAGGGAGTGCAAGGCTGCATATTGTCACCCTCTTATTTAAATTTATATGCAGAGTACATCATGTGAAATGCCTGGCTGGATGAATCACAAGCTGGAATCAAGATTGCTGGGAGAAATATCAATAAGCTCAGATATGCATATACTACTCTAATGGCAGAAAATGAAGACAAACTAAAGAGCCTCTTGATGAGGGTGAAAGAGGAAAGTGAAAAAGCTGGACTGAAACTCAACATTAGAAAAACTAAGATCATGGCATCCTGTTACATCACTTCATGGCAAACAGATGGGGAAAAAGTGGAAGCAGTGACAGATTTTCTTTTCTTTGGCTCCAAAATCACTGCAGATGGTGATTGAAGCCATGAAATGAAAAGACAGTTGCTCCTTGGAAGGAAAGGGATGACAAACCTAGACAGTGTATTAAAAAGCAGAGCCATAACTTTGCTGACAAAGGTACATATAGTCAAAGCTATTTTTCCAGTAGTCATATAGGGATATGAGAGTTGGACTATAAAGAAGGCTGAGCACTGAAGAATAGATACTTTCAAATTGTGGTGCTGGAAAAGACAAAAGAAAGTCCCTTGGACTTCAAGGAGATAAAGTCAGCCAATCCTAAAGAGAATCAGTCCTGAATGTTCATTGGAAGGACTGATGCTGAAGCTGATCCAATGCTTTGGCCACCTGATGCAAAGAGCCAACTCATTGGAAAAGACCCTGATGCTGGGAAAGACTGAAAACAGGAGGAGAAGGGGGCAACAGAAGATAAGATGGTTAGGTAGCATTACTGACTCACATGAATGAATTTGAACAGACATGAATTTGAGCAAACTCCGGGAGATAGTGAAGGATAGGGGAGTTGGACAGACTACAGTCTTTGGGGTCGCAAAAGAGTCAGACATGACTTAGCAACTAAACAACAAAAACAACAACAAGGGATCTAGAAAGGTTATAACGTGGATGACTGATGGGTTGCATAGATGGTTGGATGAGCATATGACCAAGTGAGTGAGTATTGAGATGGTTAGAGACAGTTAGGTAGATGAGTAGATGTGTTAATGATGCTAAGAATTTTATTTGGGAGATAAATGAATAAATAATTCACTTAAAAGATGTGCAATGCATATAGAATATATTAGAGAATGTTAATGTGATTATATTGTCAACATTACATTGAATCTCTTCATAAAAATTAAAGGTTTGAAGAGCTATAGAAGTTCATACTTCTGTGTGGAGGATTTCAACTGATCTTTTTTCTTTCCCTCCTTCCCCCCTATAAATCATAAGGTTTTCTTCACTCCCTTTCTGGGACCTTATTTTGAGTCTTAAATCTTTCTGCATGGTATTACTCTTTTTAAAAGTTAAAAATCGATGTAAAATATGTACTTGGCTGTCCCTCTGTTCTTGCATTGCTCACAGGATTCCATTAGATTCTTGGCACATATCTCAGGGGAGCGAAGCACAACTCTATTTTCAGAAGGAGAGATGAAGGCATCGTGGAGCCAAAGGGAATAGCTTTTTTTATTTTGTCCAAGTTTGGATGCAGGTCTAGTCATTGTTCATGAGGAAAGGTGTATTGAGAACTAAATATCGTGTTTGGGCTGTACAAGATTATCCTATCTTCAAAAAGCTGCCATCTCCAGCTTCTTAGAATGACCTAAGGCTTCCGTAGTTAGTTGTAGTCTAAGGAGGATGGAGTACCATCTTCTGCAGAGAGAAGTGTGGCATCAAGGCCCTGCCTTGAGGCTTGGGAGTGGAGGCAACAATTAACACTCTAATTCTTACAGATCCCAAAGGCACTCTACCTACATTTCTAATTCAGCCACTGTCACATCTCATTAGGTTTGTGTCTGAGCCAATTCTGAAGCACCTGTGAGCTTCTTCTCATCAATTTCCCTTGCAAACTAAACTAGTCCCAGGTGATCTTAGCCCAGAAACCAAGAAATTTAATTCCTATGGTCCATCGCTTTTTTGAGGAAGAGCACTCTTCAGAAAGCAACATAAACCTGGACTGAAGAACACATGATCATTTTTTCTGGTACTAATGAATGTTTGTTAATAGAGGTACTAAGAGAAGGTGGTTGTAAGCAGAGGTTTTTTAAGAGAGGTAGAAATAGAACTGATGTGACTTGTCAAAGACTTTGGATTGAAAATATAAACCATGAATGTTGGAATCTTCTCACCCTGTATAAAATAGCAAAGATGGTAAAATAATACTGGTTTCCAGATGTTGGAGGCTTAATTATATTTTTGTTGTACAAGTTTCTCAATTCCAAATTTTAGTACTGGCAGAGAGAAGGAGAAAATATGAAATAGAGGGGAATAGTGGAGATGATTAATAATTAAAGATTGGAATTCCTATGGATGCTTTCTGCATCTTTTTTTCAGGAAAACACTTACTAAACAAGCCCAAATCTAAATGATTATTAGATATCGATGTTCTTGAACAAATAGGAGGAGTATATTACATCTCTGGACATAGCTTTGAAGTGTCTTTTTCTCATAGTATTTGGATTTTCCTTTCAGTGATAGGAATTTGAAATGTGAAATGATTAAATGGATTGCTTATGTTCATAAACAGCGAGACTATGAAGTGGCACTAGAAATGAGGTCTCCTGACTCTACAGAATGAGCTGTAGGGATCATACTGTGGAAAGCTGCCAGGCTTAGGGAATTATACTACAAAAGCATTCCCTAGTCTTACCTATAGGGAACAAGAGATACAAAGAAAGTGAGCATTTTCAAATGAAATCATGGTAACATATATCATCAAAGGTGAATTTCAGGTTTTCACATATTGGACAGTGTCTCAATAGTTGGACTCAGTTTACATGAAAAGTTAGGCAACAACAACAACAAAAAATCCAAATGTGAAATAGATAATAAAACCATGAAGAAGAAAAACTAGTTTCCCTCTCAGGGTATTAAAACATATTTGAAACTTCATCCAAGTGACCTTGGGATCTTTTGTTTCCAAACAACAGGTTGATGCAAATATTTCTGCTCATGATAGAAGCAGTTAGTGTATACAACAACCAAGTATTCACCTACAGGTCAGATGACTCTTTCTTTAAATTGAGGTGCCATTTCTATTGACAACACAACTGCAAAAAGGTATGATTCTTGTTTATTCTGACCGGCATGAAACAAAACATATCTTTAGGTTGTGGGCCCCACCTTCATGTGCTCTGCTTCCGCATTTAGGACTTCTATTTTGATTCTTACAAAAGATGATATTGAAACACTTGCAGGAGAGAAAAAAAGGTGTTGGCTTTTCATCCCTTAGCTGAAGGTATCATCTCGACAGTGAATGGGTAATGTGGAGAATATATGAGTCACAGGCTCACCTAGAAGCCTTCACACAGTTGGAGATTGGATTTTTGAGATTTATCCATCCACACAGTCTTTGAATTGGCAAGACTAATGGAAGAGATAGTTATTCTGAAATATAATTCTGGAAGGTATTACACTGAGGAGTTCTTCTGTAGTATATATACCTGCTAAGCTTTTCAAATTAATACTTCTTTCTAATGAGTGGGAAAGGAGCAAGATAATTTATGAAACTATCAGTGAATACAAGTAGAAAGTGTTGCTAGATAGTTTTAAATGTGTAATACACTGATCAGGGCAGGTTAATAAAATGTGACAATAAATGTGGAAAAGGAAAAAGTACCCACGTGTCAAGCCCTGGATACTTCCTTCCTTAACAAAGGAAAATCAAGTATTTTGGAGTATTGTTCCACATAGTAGCAATAGAAACTAAATGCAATTAAAATTGTTTAATGGGCTTCTCTGGTGGCTCTGATGGTAAAGAATCCACCTGCAATGTGGGAGATCCAAGTTCAAACCTTGGGTTGGAAAGATGCCCTGGAAAAGGGAATGGCTATCCACTCCAGTATTCTTGCCTGGAGAATTCCGTGGACTGAAAAGCCTGGTGGGATACATTCCATGGGGTCACAAAGAGTTGGACACAGCTGAAGCGACTGAGCACGTGTGCACATAAGCTGATACACTAGTTCATACTAAGATTAGATACTTTGTATTTTAAAATTCCTAATTACTTTTATCTTTAACCATTTCATGAAAAAGAAAATGCTAAACATAAAAGTAATAGATCTCAGGCATTAGTGGCAGTGCTTTCAGGAGGTGATTTTTCATCGACTATTTCAATGATATCTATTGGGTAATATCACATAGTGTATTCTATTAGTTACGGCCACAGTAACCACCCTACATCCACCTCAATTCATAACACACGAGCATGAGCAAGTCCTTCCTTCACGGTGCTCATGTTTAAGGAGAGGAACTACAGAGGTGTGTCATTGCTCACTACAATGTTCTGAGCAGGCAGGAGAGCTTGCTTATTTTTGAGTAAACAAAGAAACTCAAAACAGAGAGAGAGAGGTATGACTTGAAGTTTGAACACATGAACATATTACCCAAAGGATATAAATAAGATTTATTAGTTTTATTTTTAAAATAAAATTTGTATTATTTAAGGTATGCTAAAGTCACTTCAGTCGTGTCCGACTCTGTGCGACCCCATAGACGGCAGCCCACCAGGCTCCGCCGTCCCTGGGATTCTCCAGGCAAGAACACTGGAGTGGGTTGTCATTTCCTTCTCCAGTGCATGAAAGGGAAAAGTAAAAGTGAAGTTGCTCAGTCGTGTCTGACTCTCAGCGACCCCATCGACTGTAGCCTACCAGGCTCCTCCATCCATGGGATTTTCCAGGCAAGAGTACTGGAGTGGGGTGCCACTGCCTTCTCCGATTTAAGGTATACACCGTGATTGTTTATATCTATATACACACACACACACACACACACGTAGTGAAGTGATGACCATGATCAAGATAATTAACATATCGCTCTCATTGTTCTCTCACATAATTCCTTGTTTGTTTGTGATGAGCACCTAAAATCGAATTTCTTAGCAAATTCCAAGTATTAAATGTCATATTAATAACTGTAGTCATCACGGTCTACTTTAGATCTCTAGACTTTTTCACCCTAAATTATGCACCTCTGTATATTTGACCAACATTACCCCATTTCCTCCACCTCCTGGCTCCTGGTAACCAACCACCTTTCTACTTTCTGTCTTTGATGTTGAGATTCCACATATAATGAGGTCATGCAGTTTTTCTCTTTCTGTGTCTGGCTTATTTCACTTAGCATAATGTTTTCCAGGTTCACCTATGTTGTTACACATGACAATATCTTTTTCCTTTTAAAGATGAAAAATATTCCATTTTTGTATGTGAATATATGATTTTTTAATCTATTTAACTTTCCACAAATACTAAATTTGTTTCTATCTCTTATCTGTAATGAATGATAGTACAATGATTTTGGGAGTACAGATAACTCTTTGAGGTACTGATTTCATTTCCTTTGGGTATGTACAAAAGTAAAATTGCTGGATCTTATGATAGTTCTATTTTTAATTTTTTGAAGAATCTCCGTACTGTTTTCCACATTGACCATACCAATTTATATACCCATCAATGGTGTAAAAGGGTCCCCTTTTCTTCACATCATTGCTAACACTTATCTTTTTTTTCTTTGGTAATAGCTGTCCTAACAGGTATGAGGTTATATCTCATTACAATTTTGATTTTGATTTCCATGATAATTGGTGATGTTAAAGTATCTTTATATATATCTGTTAGCTATTTATATGTTAGCTCTCTAGAATTATTCATCCTCATAAATATGTCTTCTTTGGAAAAATCTCTACTTGACTTCTGTCATTTTAAAAAATCAGGCTGTTTGCTGTCCTTACTGTTTATTTGTGGGAGTTCTTTGTATATTTTGGATATCAGTGCTTTATTAGGTATATAGTTTACAAATTTTGTAGGCATTGACTTGGATCTTAATATTGCTTTGGGTGGTGTTGACATTTTAGCAATATTAATTCTTCTAAGACAAGAAATGATTTAGGTATGTCGTGTTTCAATTTAGGTATGTCTTATTTAACTTCTTTCTTCAATATATATGATTTTCAGCACACACATCATTTTTCTTCTTGGTTAAATTTATTCATAAGTATTCTTTTTGATGTGGGATTTTTTCCCTTTGATTTCCTTTTTGGATGGAGTGATGTTGCAACAATGCCAGTAATTTTTGTTTGTTGATTTGCATCCAGCAATTTACTGAACTCATTTTATTTCTAGCAGTGTTTTGGTAGAGTCTGGGGTTTTCTGTATAAGATTATGTCATTTTCAAACATAGATAATTTTACTTCTTTCTGGTTAGGATACCTTTCATTCCTTTTTCTTGTCTGATTGCTTTTGTTAGTATTTCTAGTATTGAAAAGAAATGAGAATGGACATCCTTGCCTTGTTCTGAATCTTAGAGAAAAAACTTTCAGGTTTTCCATGTTGTTTATGACATTAGCTGTGGGCTTTTTATAAATGGCCTTTGTTGTGTTCAGCAAATTTCCTTTTATACCTGTTTTGTTGAGAGTTTTAATCATGAATGGCTATTAAACTTTGCCAGGTGCTTTTTCTGCATTTTTCATTTTGCCGGTGTGATGTGTCATGTTGATTGATTTGGATATGTTGAACTATCCTTGCATTCCATAGATAAATCCCACTTGATTGTTGTATATAATCCTTTTCATGTATTTTTGAATTTTGTTTGCTGTTTATTAAGAATTTTTGCATCCATGTTCATTAAAGATGTTGGTCTTATCTCATGGTATCATCGTTTGACTTTGGTATCAGTATCGTGCTAGCCTGATAAAATGAATTTGGAAGTATTCTGTAGAGACAAGGCACAGAAAGTGCCTACTTCTTCAGTCTTTCTGAGGACTGCTAATTACCTGCCTTACAGGCTCACAGATGCAGGGTAATCAGAAGCTTGACCTTAAGACAGCAACTGGGAAAATACGCAGTTAGTCCTTTCCATGGAGGGCTTCCCTGGTAGCTCAGATGATAAAGAATTTGCCCGCAATGCAGGAGACGTGGGTTTGATCCCTGGGTCAGCAAGATCCCCTGGAGGAGGGCATGGAAACCCACTCTTGTATTCTTACCTGGGAAATCCCATGGACAGAGGAGCCTGGAGGGCTACAGTTCATGGGGTTGCAAAGAGTCAGACACGACTGAGCAACTAAGCATATGTGGTACTGTTGAGTGTTGAGGCCCCAGATCTCAGAGTCAGGAGATTGGGGAGCCAGTCCCTCAGGTGGCAGCCATCAAAGTTGGTGTTCCTAATGTGTGACCCAGGAAATGCTGGGAGTTGTGGGTTTCCTCCCATTTGCAAGGCAGTGTGTCAGTGGTGGGGTTCATGGCATGAACATGTCTCAGATTCTTCTACCTGTTTTGGTGTGAATGTTTTCTCAATCATTCAGTGTATAGGAACCTCTCAACTAGTTTCTGAATTTCTGTCGGAAGGAATTGATCTGTGTGTAAATGTTTATTTAATGTATCCATGGGAAGAGAGAAAGCTAGGAGTCTCTTATTCTGCCATCTTGTTGACATCTTTTCTCTGGTTTTATTATCTATTAAAGGAGCATTGGGGCTTCCCTGGTGGCTCAGTGGTAAAGAATCTGCTGCTGATGTAGGAGATGTGGGTTTGATCCCTGGATCAGGAATATCCCATGGAGGAGGAAATGGCAACCCACTCCAGTATTCTTGCCTGGGAAATCTCATGGACAGAGGAGCCTTGCAGGCTACAGTTCATGAGGCTCCAAAAAAGTCAGAGATGATTTAGCGACTACACAACAAAGGAGCATAAGGTACCCGGCAAAAATGTTTAAGTAGCCAGAGTTGCAGCAAACACTGAGAAGAGAACACAGACAAACAGAGGAGAAAGAGCTGAATAAAGCTGACACTCAGCTGTGGTCATTGTTCAACACTGGTTTCCAGGAAGTAGATATTTTCTCAGATGGGTCATGATTGAGGAAAGCAAAGTGAGGGGCAGTAATGAAAGTATCCTGATGTAGCAGAAACGAAGGAATTGTTGAAAGGGGCGATCCAGTTTTGAGAAGGATATCAGGAAAGATGTGTGTAAACATCTATCTGTCTAAATCATGAATAAGAAGGGCATTTATTGAACTGCTTGTTTTGTCCTGTAAGAGTGGAAGCATGAACACCTTTCTTCACATTTCTGCCCAGAAACCCTGGCCTGACATCTGTGTGGGTTCAGATATGAGGCAAGCAGCTCTCCCTCTCCTCTCCATCTCTCTCACTGCCTTTATCTCATGTTTTCTCTTGTTTTGCCCACTGAGAGGAAAGGAAATTAAAAATATGCAGGCGTGGAGTAAGAGTAAGAATGAGTCGGTGCTTCAGACATGGTAAAAAACTGTTTCTGTTGTTCAAAATTGATCTTAAAACATATTAGATCTACTGAAAAAGTGCTGCTAAGCAAAAGAAAACAAGATGGAGACTCGATTCTAATGTGTACCTACGAGAATCCATCCCTTCTCTGCCTTGAACAGTAAGAAAGGGTCCTTAACCATATGCTTTCTTTTCTTTCTTATATTGAGAAAGTCTAAACATTCATAACTTTCCTTGTTTTCTTTTGAGCCAATATAAAAATGGTAGATTATCAATAATAGTAAGTTGAAGAGAAAAAATAAAACAAGGCCCAACTACAATTCTCTTATCTGTCTCATCCCACTAAAGGCTAAGAGACCAGAGTCTAGTAAAAACACCAAAAGGAAGAACAAGTCCTCAGAATATCCCACTAAGCCCTAAGATTCATTAAATGTTGCCTACAGTTTTATTTTTTAAAGCATCTATGTCTGAATCTATAGAGGAGATCTGAGAAAAGTCACATCTGTTACCTTATTTACCCCCAGGCAGAGGTCATGTTACTACTACTGGTCATACTACTATAGTACTACTACCAGTAACAATTCACAAGTACTTTCTCCATAAGTTTCCTTCATTTGAGCTTAAATGTATTGTGAGTTGCATAAGTCCGTTTCATAAATAGAAGTTTGTCACTAAACTGAGGTCACATAGCTGCTAAATAAAATTAGGTTTCAAACCTAGGTTCACTGATTCCAGATCGTTCTGTAAGTTTCTCTCTATTCCCAATATTTCCTTTTATAATAGATTTATCCAGTTCATCATGATGGGTCTAGCTGATATATCTAATGCAGGCTTTTAAAAAAAATTTCCAACCAAGTTTTTCTTCATTGTTTATCATTTTATCCATCATTGTCACCTACCATCCTTTCCATATCCTACAATCTGTTGTAAGCTGGTTAAGATGTGGAGTTCTTAAAATTGCTATGCGGTTATCTTCAGGCTTTAACTGAATCTCCTAGAGACCACATCATGTTCTTATAAAAGCACTGGGCTGTCTCTGATACAGGATAGATATAATATGTATCAGTATAAAGCCTATCATCTTGACCCATAAATGATCTGAAACATCTGACTAAGGCTGGTCAACTTTATACAGTATGTATTGATCAAAAATTATTTTTATGATTCTTTGACTGAGTATTGAAAGCAAAAGGAGAAGGATGCATCTGAGGGATGATATGGTTAGATAGCATCATCAAATCAATGGACATGAATTTGAGCAGCTCTGGGAGGTAGTGAAGGCAGGGAAGCCTGGTGTGTTGCAGTCCATGGGGATGCAAAAAGTCAGACATGACTTAGCAACTGAACAACAAAAATGGTTCTTTGATTCAACAGCTTCATTATTTCTGAGTCTCTGCAGATTAATAACCTCACATCTTTTCATGGGAGCAGATAACCAGACTTGGGTGAGAGAATTCATTCTCCTCGGCCTGTCCAGTGACTGGGACACTCAGGTCGCTCTCTTCGTCCTGTTCTCTGTCACTTACCTGCTGACCCTGCTGGGGAACGTCCTCATTGTTCTTCTGATCAGACTGGACAGCCGACTCCACACTCCCATGTATTTCTTTCTCACCAACCTCTCCATTGTTGATGTCTCCTATGCTACAAGCATCGTTCCTCAGATGCTGGTGCATTTTCTTGTGGAACATAAAGGGATCCCCTACGTGAGCTGTGCAGCCCAGTTATTCTTCTCCCTGGGCCTGGGTGGGATTGAGTTTGTTCTCCTGGCGGTGATGGCCTATGACCGCTATGTGGCTGTATGCGACCCCCTGAGATACTCGGTCATCATGCACGGAGGGCTCTGTGCTAGGCTGGCCATCACATCCTGGGTCAGTGGCTCTGTCAACTCTCTCATACATACTGCCATCACCTTTCAGTGGCCCATGTGCACAAACAAGTATATTAATCACATATCCTGTGAAATCCTAGCTGTGGTCAGGCTGGCCTGTGTGGACACCTCCTCCAGTGAGGTGGCCATCATGGTTTCTAGTATTGTGTTGCTGATGACACCTTTCTGCCTGGTTCTCTTGTCCTACATCAGGATCATCTCCACCATCCTAAAGATCCAGTCCACAGAGGGGAGAAAGAAGGCCTTCCACACCTGCACCTCTCACCTCACAGTGGTTGTCCTGTGCTATGGCATGGCCATTTTCACTTACATCCAGCCCAGTTCCAGCCCTTCTGTCCTTCAGGAGAAGTTGATCTCTGTCTTCTATGCCATTTTGACACCCATGCTGAACCCCATGATTTACAGTCTAAGGAATAAGGAGGTGAAGAGAGCTTGGCAGAAACTACTAGGACAATTATCTGGATTAACGTCAAAACCGGCAACTTGATGAGTCATGAGCATCACTTAGAGAAAGAAGCTTTGCCTCTGTGTTCTCTTACCCATCTCAGATATGAAGCCTTATAACTGCATTGCCTTGGCAACCAGGAAGGGGATGACAAAACATGTGCTTGTGATGTTGGGTAGGAGGCTGAGTGACTGGGTTGGGTGTGGGATGTGGGGGTGTTTTTATGTCACAGCAGGATGTGCAGAGACATTAAGCAGTGCTGTAATAGAACTTCCCACTGTTATCCGCTCAATATCCATTCATATGGCCCTAGAGTATTTGAGGAAAATATTTATCGTTTTGATAGCAACATGAAAAATTGTTGCAATTATGGAACCATTCTTGGATTTTACCTTGGAATACTGATTTATTCAACCACATTTTAAAGAAAGCATTTCATTTCCACTGGGAACAAAATACATTTTCATCTTTGAACCCTCAAAACATTGTGTGTCATATATAGTCACATTTATTAATTGTGTGAGCCACTATCTTAAGGAGCATGTTGCTATCAAATCTGAAATGTTTTTTGCACAACCTATTGCATGTGGACATACAGTCTCTGTCTGAGTAATGGAAATAAATGAGCGGAGAAACATCAACTAAAGTTCTTTTTTTACTACAATAAAGATATAACTGAGTTGTTTGTGATTGACATTATTTAAGAAAAATTTGAGACAGCTACTTCTAAATAGCATATGAATAATTGGTAAGGAAACAATTGCATATATTGGGTACTTTTCAAAAGGTAAAATTGTAATTTCTGAAAATTCAGCAAACCTTTCTTTGAACTTTTGGAAAAAAATAAGCAAATAAACAAGAAGATAAATGAATACAATGCTAAGACACAGTTAATCTAAGGAAAGTAGTTTGCTTGGATAAGCCAATGAAAGGTGGTACAGCTTTAATATGGATTCTGTGCTATAAGGATAGGTCAGTCTGCTGTGTAGATGTTCTTCTGAAGTCTCCATATTAAAGGTGTTCTTGTACTCCCTTCTACACATCTCACACACAAAGACACAAACCCCTACTTAACTTCTGTAAATCTTATGAGCTGGCATTGCCTGTGAGTGCCTCTAAGGATAAACCTAAATAAAGTAAAAAGGAGGAAGAAATGATTAAACAAGGGATAGGTAAGAGAGGAGACAAAGAATATGATAATAGTAGATCTTCTCATTCTCTTCAAGGAGTCTAAAAGAGAGACTCTCTTTTTCTTTTTTGTCTCATTTTAAAGTCAGTTGATTGGTTTTTGGTTGATTTGCATTTTGGCAGTGGTGATCAGAAGCTGAGGGATTTCCATTGGTACCTATTCTTCTCTGTGAAACAAGATGGAGCACTCATGGCTGAGAGTGCAGAGGAAGGAGGAAGATATGAAGGTATGAGATGTGAGAATGGTGAAGGTTAACAGTTCACAGTGGGATACAGACAAATGTGCTTCTTTTACTTGTGGACACTCTCTGCCTAGAGTATCTTTAAATTTCAACTCAGTATCTTCAACAACAAAGTCACAAAGGTCACATTTCCCCTCTAATTTGACAAACTTTATTCTCAGCCTTCTCAAAGTTACATATAATCATTTTGTGGACATTGACTTTGTGGAAGACACTGCTATAGGCATTGTGTGATATCAAAGTTGTGTTTAGATATGGCCACTTGTTGTTGTTCACTGGCTAAATTGTGTCCGACTCTTTGCAACCCCATGGACTGCAGCAGCCAGGCTTCCCTGTCTTTCACAATCTCCCGAAGTTTGCTCAAATTCATGTCCGTTGAGTCAGTGATGCTATCTAACCATCTCATCCTCTGTCATCCCCTTCTTTTGCATTCCATCTTTCCCAACATCAGGGTCTTTTCGAATGAGTTGGCTCTTCACATCACGTGGCCAAAGTATTGGAGCTTCAGTTTCAGCATCAGTCCTTCCAATGAATATTCAGGGTTGACTTCCTTTAGGATTGATTGGTTTGATCTCCTTGTAGTCCAAGGGACTTTCTCTTTTCTTCTCTTAACACAATTCAAAAGCATCAGTTCTTCAGTGTTCAGCTTTTGTTATGTTCCAACTCTCACATCCATACATGACTATTGGAAAAACCATAGCTTTGACTACATGCACCTTTGTTGGCAAAGTAATGTCTCTGCTTTTTAATACTCTGTTTAGGTTTGTCTTAGCTTCTCTTCCAAGGAACAAGCATCTTTTCATTTCAAGACTGCAATCAGCATTCACAGTGATTTTGGAGCCCAAGAAAATAAAATCTGTTACTGTTTCCTCATCTATTTGCCATGAAGTGATGGGACCAGATGCCATAATATTAGTTGTCTGAATGTTGAGTTTCAAGCCAACTTTTTCACTTTTCTCTTTCACCTTCATCAAGAGACTTTTTAGTTCCTCTTCACTTTCTGCCATCAGAGTGGTATCATCTGCATATCTGTGATTGTTTATATTTCTCCCAGAAATCTAGATTCCAGATTCTGATCCATTCAGCCAGGCATTTCACATGATGTACTCTGCATAGAGATTAAATAAGAGGGTGATGATATACAGCCTTGCCATACTCCTTTCCCAGTATGGAACCAGTCCCTTGTTCCACATCTGTTCTAACTGTTGCTTCTTGACCTGCATACAGTCTTCTCAGGAGACAGGTAAGGTGGTCTAGTATTTCCATCTCTTTAATAATTTTCCACAGTTTGTTATGATCCACAGAGTGAAAGGTGTTATCATAGTCAAAGATTGAGTCAATGAGATATGGCCACTACCTCAGGAAATATACTGTCTTCTAGGGCAGGGATTGGGATACTGTTTCTGTATTAGGCCAGATAGAAAATTTTCTAGGATTTCTGGGTCATACATTGTACAGTACCTCTAATTCAGCTCTCCCATAATAGCACTAAATAGCCATAGATAATGTATAAAAAAAGAATGAGTGTGGCTGGTACCAATAAATCTAAATATAGGGACACTGAAATTTGAATTTTATATAATTTTTATGTCATAAAATCTTTTTTTCCCCAACCATTTAGAAATATAAAAAAATTATTTTCCCATGGACCATACAAAAACAGTGGCAGGCCAAGTTTGACCCATGGCAGACAGTGAAGAAGAACCAAAGAGCCTCTTGATGAAAGTGAAAGAGGAGAGTGAAAAAGTTGGCTTAAAGCTCAACATTCAGAAAAATAAGATCATGGCATCTGGTCCCATCACTTCATGGCAAATAGATGGGGAAACAGTGGCTGACTTTATTTTTTGGGGGCTCCAAAATCACTGCAGATGATGACTGCAGCCATGAAATTAAAAGGCGCTTACTCCTTGGAAGGAAAGTTATGACCGACCTAGACAGCATACTAAAAAGCAGAGACATTACTTTGTCAACAAAGGTCTGTCTAGTCAAGGCTGTGGTTTTTCCAGTAGTCATGTATAGATGTGAGAATTGGACTATAAAGAAAGCTGAGTGCTGAAGAATTGATGTTTTTGAACTGTGGTGTTGGAGAAGACTCTTGAGAGTCCCTTGGACTGCAAGGAGATCCAACCAGTCCATCCTAAAGGAGATCAGTACTGAATATTCATTGGAAAGACTGATGTTGAAGCTGAAACTCCAATACTTAGGCCACCTGATGCGAAGAGCTGACTCATTTGAAAAGGCCCTGATACTGGGCAAGATTGAGGGCAGGAGGAGAAGGGGACAACAGAGGATGAGATGGTTGGATGCCATCATTGACTCAATGGATATGGATTTGGGTAGACTCCAGGAGTTGGTGATGGACAGGGAGGCCTGGCATGCTGCAGTTCATGGGGTCGCAAAGAGTCGGACACAACTGAGCAACTGAACTGTATGAATTGCCACAATATTATTAGGGAAATAGAACAAAATTGCAAAATTGCAACACAAGATATACACATAAAGAGCACTAATATAAGAAGGAAAAAGGGATTCTTTCAGCATGTAGACTGAGGTCATGATGGTGAAGAGAAAGTGAAGTAGTTCTCACTTTGGTTTGCGTTTCAGAAAGCATCTCATTTCTCATCATCATTTAGGTTCATTTGCCCAAGATCTAAGGACTCCACACTAATGGGTGAATGCAGGACACCAATCACATATTAGCAGCATTCTTAGATATCTGCTGAATATGAGTTGAATGATTTATATTACTTCTTAACCCTAGCAGCGTTTAACTACAGTGATAGGTCTTCTGGGGACACAAGCTTCCGCTTTCACTCTGTACTATCTGTTATTGTGATATCTGGGACCAACAATCTCTCCCCTATTCTTCCCACTAAAATTCAGGATTTTGAGGCCTAATCCTACTGTATAAAATGTAGATACTATAAAATATACACAACCAAGTGGTTGTGTGTCTTGCCAGAGTGATGTGGTTTGGTTCTCCTTCTAGCTCCAAATTTGGGTTAAGCTACTCTCAGCGAAATCTGATCCTCAGTATCATGGGAATTTTTTCCCATTTCATGGAAATTATTGCCATATGCATGCTATTGCCTGACTTCTTTGAGCCTTCTACATAGTTCTCGTCAAAGTATAGCAGGATAACAAAACAAGAAGTGTGACCCTGGACAAGTCATAAAGCCTCTCTAAGAATCAGCTCTCTTTTTCATAAGTTGCAAAGAATAATAAGCTCCTTGTGAGAAGTTTGAGAGGATTCAATGAAATAGTATATGTAAAGTACTTAGTAAAATGACCAAGGATAAAGAATGGTTAGAGCAAAGAAATTTCATATAGATTGGGCATGTAATTGGAACATCTATTTTCACAAAACTGATAATATTAGCTAAACCTGGACACACACATAATCTGTGATATAGCAATTTCACTACTGGGGAACAGAAATGAGGACATTTGTGGGACAAAAGATGAGTGTGTGTGTATGTGAATTTTCATAGGAGTGTTCTTTTTAACAGCAGCAAAGCAGAAACAAACTGTCTATCAATGGGATGGCTATCAGATTTGAGATGCTTTCAGTGGGTAGTAAATTTTTGAAGTATTTTCAGAATGAAGGCAGACTTCTAGATACAAAAATGCATAATTTGACAATGACCAGTTAAAAGGAACCTCCCAATAGTAAGGCATAATGGGAAAAGGTCCCATGAAATAGCTGCATCAGTTTTGAAGATAGTATATGATTATAGCCCATGTATAATTTCAGAACCTTGTTACAGGACATATTGCTCAAAGATATCTGAGCAGTCCACGAATAACTGGACACTTTGGTTCAAATAGTCTCAATCATGAGTACATGGACAGAAAGTCATGGGCAAATTTTAACTTCCTTAAAGTGAAACTTCACCAAAGACAGGAGACTGTCTCCAGGGGAACCAGGGCTTCAGATTCTCATCTCTTTTCTGTCTCATTAAAAAATTATTCTCACTTGTAAATTCTTTAAAAGCAGGTAAGAGGTTAAGGTAAGAGAATTACCATATAGAGAAAGAGGAAAAACAACAGAAACCTAACAAGCACAGCATAATTGGCCTGCAGAGATTTTGTCTCTGAGGGAAAAGAAGATCCCACATCTTGCCCAGCCCAACTCTTCCTGGGGCAATGCTGGCCTCTTGTCCTGGAGGTAGGGCAGTCATGATCAGAGGCTCTCCATTGGGTTCTTAGGATTATGGTCAAGAAGCAATGGTTTCCTTAACACAGCTTTCTACGCTCATGTGACAGTTGGGTTGAGTTTGGTTAGTATAGAGATAAAGGTCACATTTGAACAATTTGTTGGAAGAAAATACATCTGAATAGCCAAACTAGTGAGAAATTTCTCTTGAATAACTCTGAGAAATGAACTACCTAGCATAGGGCTTTTACTGCATTCATGGAATCACTGAACATAAGTTACTATAGGCTGGGTTCCCTGTGTCACATTGCACCCCCAGCACCTGTACACTGCTGGAAATCTGGGCCAGAGGACAGGTTTGTGTTAACCAGCTCATTTGTAAACAATGATGGTCAGAAGGTGGTAACTTCAGCTGGATAACTGGCTTTAAACTTTCTGTCACTCCAAGCAGTGTAGGTATGCATTAGGAAGTAGGAATGGGGTGGGGATGGCAACTTAGCCAGTTAACATTTGGGAGAAATCTCAAGCTTTCCTGCCAGCTTCTTTTTTGAGAAGAACATTTCTTTAGGGAGATTGAATCGCAGTTCTGGGAAGGAAAGGTGGTTCAGGAATGCTGTTTGTTTTATTGCTATTGTCACTTATAACACCTCCACCTTATTTTTGAAAGTCTGTTTTTAACTTTTATTTATGTATCATGTTTTCAAAAGTTTTAAATGTTTTACTTGTTTTGCTGTTGAATCTTTATTTTTGGTTAAAAAAGTATTCTTTTTACTACTGATGTCATATCCTAATTCCATCACTCTTCCTACTTCCCTCACTCCAATGAATTGGGACAGATTTGAATGTATGCTGTGTTTAGACAGATGAAGAAGCTACAGCTAGACTCCCAAATTCGCAGATTCCACATCTGTGGATTCACTAACCATGGACTGAAAATATTAAAAATAATTCTAGAAAGTTCTCAAAAGAAAAACTTGAATTTGCTGCATACTGGCAACTATTTACATCACATTTACTTTGTATTAGATATTATAAGTAATCTAGAGATGATTTAAAGTGTACAGGAGCATGTGTGTGGGTTATATGCAATAACAGACCACTTTATATAAGGGAGCTGAACATCCATGGATTTTGGTGTTCACTGGAGTCCTGGAACCAATCCCATGGATACCGAGGGGCAAGAGTAGGTAATGATAGTTGAACTCGGAAATGCAAGTTCACTGACAAAGCAGTTCATTCACCCCAGGGCGTGGCACTTTAAAAACGTGAAAATGATACAGAAACATGACATGCTAACAATGAGTGTTTCTATTTGTATCAATAACTTGCTGAGCCTTTAAGGGGAATTACTGACCCAAGATCAGGATTACTATATTTTCTTTGTCAAGCCCTTAACTATTATTTGTGAAAGCCTCAAAACCACAAGAGATTATCATCAGATTTTTCAGCAAAGTCTTCTTATTTGGTTCCCGAGAATACCTTAAATAATCATCAGCTACCTCCTGGATTGTTTTTTTTTGTTTTTGTTTTTCTTTTAGCCCTCTCCTGGAGAACTTGTGTCACATGAATTGTTTTGTGTGTTATAGCAGGATTAGAGACTACCTCAGGTACCTTTCTAGAAATATTATCGATTAAAATATTATATGTATGTGGTCATATTCCACTGACAGGTCTCAGATTTTCCCCTTTGAAGTCACCTACCTCTCTCTGGTACCTGAGGTCTTCACCAGTGATAATTTCATATTCTACCTTTTCCCTTTTCACTGGGGATAAAAAGGTAGGTTTCCTCTTTCTTTGATAGAAATATTACAAACTGACTTGCTAATCTGAAGCTCTAGAGTAAATTCTAAAGAATTAAAGAACATTTGGTACTTTTATTGCTTCCTCTTGTAACTTACATAAATTATCTCTTGAAGTGGGAATGGTTTATCAAGCTTAATTCGTTCATAGACAATAGAAAAATTATCAAATGCAAATTTCCATAGACCCTTCTCTGCTGGGTGACACCTTTGGCATCTTATTTATCTGCAGTTATCTGCCCTGACTGTCATGAATACCCTCGAAACAAAGTATGATTTTCATCATATATTCAGTGACCCTCTCTGATCACAGGCAGCAAGCAGGTAACATTTTCTTGGGATAGCTGTGCTTACATTTCACTTTCTCTACCTGAAGGGCAGAGTAATTTGAGGGGCAGAGTATGTGGAAAATCTAGAGTGGGCTCTGTTCAGTCTGCGAGCTTCCTGGAAATCACTTGTGATTTGAATAAGCCCCAAGTAAGATTACTAAGAGTCCCAGAGATACTGCTCAAGCTCTTGCGCTTTCTGAAGTACTAATACATCAGCAGGATTAGAAAGTTTGGGGGTGGTTCTGAGCAGAGTAGGCTATTACTTTGTGGCCATGTTAGGCACAGTAGAGGGAGCATAGCACGAGGGTGAGAAAAGACAAAGTTTTCTAAGGCACAGGGGGCAGTCACGCATTTCAGACGGAGATAAAAGTAAAGAGGGTTCAAGGAAAGAGGTAATCATCGGTCATTTCACCGAGTTAACTTCAATTAATTTCTCCATCATATTTTCTCGTCTCCAAACCACGACAATCCCTATCCAGAATATATACAAATAGAATTGGAAGGAATGTGCAACCAGTTTCCCTTTATTTAGTTAATAGGCTAGCACATGTGGCAACTATCTGAGCTTTTATCGCTAAGGAAGATGGTTAATTCATCTTTGTTTTTCAACAGTCATCCTCTGTTGTCGACCCCATGCACTGCGGTTCTTTCAAGGGAGGAGAATTACAGTGTAGAAGATTCTTCCCCCTTATTCTCTCAGCCAGATAAAAGACAAATACGTGGAGGTTTCTCAAAACGGATTCTGATCACTCAGGTCTTTGTTTTTCATCTCACTGAATTGGAGATGTAATTTTTGACAATTTTTAGCTCCTAAAAACTGTTTTATATTTCCTATCTTCTAACTTATAACCCAAAATCTGTGATTTTAAATGGGTGGAAATTTAATATCTCATTTTCACGATCTAAGGATCCAGAAATAAAAAAGTGATTAAAGCCATTCATCCCTGTTAGGTTCCATTCAATATGGATTTTGAGATAATAAGAAGGGAAAAACTGGTATCTAACAAAGAAGTAAACAAACTCCACAGTTAGGAGTTGGCTTTAAAGAAAAAAATCACGTTTTGCAGTTAACATTTTTAACTCAATTATCTAAGCATTTTAATGAAAATCTTCCCCCTAAGGAATGAGAAGAGTTTTCTGTTCTCCTTGGATCTGAGCCACATCGTGCATTCTACGGTGGTCCCAAACCCAGAAGGAGGCACAGGATCTGAAAACGCACACCACTTAATATTGGACGGCTGTTTTGTCTAAAGGACCTCATGAGGTCCTCTGGCACCATAAGTATCTAGTATTTTTCGATTTATACCTTGGGTTTGGTCTTCAGAGGCCCATGGGCAGGGAAAACCAGACGTGGATGAGTGAGTTCATTCTTCTGGGGCTGTCCAGCCTCTGGGAGACCCAGGTCTCCCTCTTTGTCCTTTTCCTGGCCATGTATCTGGTGACCGTGCTGGGGAACTTCCTGATAATCCTCCTTATCAGACTGGACAGCCGGCTAAACACACCCATGTACTTTTTCCTCAGTGTCCTGTCGTTTGTGGACGTCTGTTATACCAACAGCACGGTCCCCCAGATGCTCGTTCACTTCCTATCAGCCCGCAAGTCCATTCCGTTCTACAGCTGTGTGCTCCAGCTGCTTATCTCCCTGGCAATGGGCAGCACAGAGTTCTTCCTGCTGGGGGCCATGGCCTATGACCGCTACATGGCAGTGTGCCACCCCCTGCAGTACACGGTCATCATGCATGGAGAGCTGTGCCTGGGGCTGGCTGCAGGCTGCTTGGTGGCTGGTTTCACGAATTCGCTGATGGAGACAATCATCACCTTTCAGCTACCTCTGTGCCGTAAGGTTGTCAATCACTTTGCCTGTGAGATGTTGGCTATGCTGAGGCTGACCTGTGTGGACACCTCCTTCAACAAGGTCATGGTAGCCGTCTCAGGATTTCTGGTCATCGTGCTTCCCTGTTTTCTTGTTCTATTCTCCTATGGTCACATAGTTGCTACCATTCTGCGTATTCGCTCTGCCCAGGGACGCCGCAAAGCGTTTGGGACGTGTGCCTCTCACCTCACTGTGGTTTCCATGTGCTTTGGCACAGCCATCTTCACATACTTGAGACCCACAGCTGGCTCCTCAGCAGAACAGGAGAAGAGGGTTGCTCTATTCTATGCTGTGGTGACCCCAATGCTGAATCCCTTAATCTATAGCTTGAGAAACAAGGAAGTGATGAGCGCCTTTAGAAGGGTGTTGGGGAAGTTTAGTGAAAAAAGGTAACGATTCAGAGAATTTCTCCTTCCCTCCAACAGCCCATAAAACAACATTTTAATCAAAGAAAAATTGATGGATGTGCCCTTTCTCCTCAGATTTGCTGATAAGGCAGATCATGGTGAACAAGCTTTTCTAGACTGACTTTCCACATTCATCCACATTTTGACTATGTGTGCCACTGCCGCAGTAAACAATCCGGCTGCAACGCAGGAGATGTGGGTTTGATCCCTGGGTCAGGACAATCCCCTGGAGAAGGAAATGGCAACCCACTCCAGTATCCTTGCCTGGGAAATCCCATGAACAGAGGAGCCTGGCGGGCTACAGTCAATGGGGTCACAAAGGAGTCAGATATGACTAAGCAACAAAACAACAACAACAACAATTTTTAAAGCCTGTAATTCCTACGCTGCAGTCTTCTGGATAACCTCTCCTCCTAGACTTCATATCCCCCTTTTTACTTTCAAATTCTTCTAGCATGTTCCCTCAGAAAATGCAATATAAATGGTAAAAAATTTCAGGGTAGGAACAGCCACACTTCATGTGGCTTTGAAACTCTCTAATCTCTAGTTTCCTCAATTATAAAAACAAGTGATCGTAACCAGTGATGTGATTATTTTGAAGATTATAAATGATCTATGTAAAATACCTAGTAGAGTGGTGGCCTAGAGTACATATTCAACTATTTTTTTTTTAAGTATGATGACACAATTGTAGGGCTACATGTTATGCAAACTTCTCTGTCTACAACTACTCAAAATGAGTTTTTTTCCTTTTGCTATGGCTCTAGTAGATCACTGTTCTATGTCCACTCCAAGTAATTACTTTACCCAGAACCATGGCATTTATTCATCCATCCATCCAGGCATCTATAGAGATAGATGAATTTCTATCAGGTAGGTAAAAGCATGACCATTTACCTACCTACCTACCTACATATCTATCTCTTATGTATTTTTTTAGCTCCAGGCCAGACAAAACCTTTCTCATGATCTCCAAACACATGTATCAATGTTTGATTGATGCCTTCACTTACATTATATAAATCTCATTCTTACCATAGTTAAAATAGAGCTATTATGCTTACTTCCTCTGTCCCAAGCTATTCCTTTCCTCTTGCCACCAAACATCTTCACTGTATTAGTAAAAGGGACCATTATACATCAGAGTAATTTCTGAGTCCTTTCTTTTACATTCTACCCAGCAATAGATTTCATTAGCTTGCCAACAAAATATGTGATTAACTGCTCTCTCTGTTTCCAGCTCTCTTTTTTACATTCTGTTCTGCACACAACAACTTGAAATTTTAAAATTATTGTTTGTTTTTTACTTTATGTTGTAAGCAAAAACACAGGCAAAACACAACACTGAATGTATAACTTAGTGAATTATTATAAGACAAACCTCTTGTAACCACCACTCAAGTTAAAAAAAAAAAAAAAATCTGCCTCCTGCTGCAACAGCCCCTCCATGTATCCTAATGACAACTCCTTTTTCCCAAAAGTAACTATTCTCTTGACCTTTGTAGTAATTACTGTATTGTATTTACTTATGGCTTTATTCCTCAAGCAAACATCCCTAGTCACTGTAGTTGAGTTTTTCCCAGTTTTCTCAATTTGATATGCTTAGAAATCTCTTTAATCTATAGTGCCCCTCTAACTCTGTCTTTTCCCTACAGTTTATTTGAGTGACCTGGGCCATTTGACCTGTAGAAGGCTTCTCTATCTTAGAAAACAAATCAGGTCACATCTTTTTCCCGCTTAGAATAAAATCCAAACTCCACATGTGCAGGGCCAGATATGGCCTTATGTGTGCCTGCTTCATCTGCATCCTGATTCCCTCCTCCTCTCTCTGATTGCTCTCAGGGAGCACTGTTTGTCTGTCAGGGTTGGAAGAAAATGACTGTCTCTATAAAAGGAAAATGTATTTATTTTTTACAAGTCATATGAATTCATGGAAAAAATAATTGTAGACCTGTTAGTTTTTGTATGTGAAATCTGAGACTTACCCAATGTATTAATAATTTACTAATAAGTACTCATAAGTTTAGTAATAAATGCTACCTTTCACTGGAAATTCTGAATCCTATTAAATAATATCATGAATAACTGGGCTCAAATTTCTAAATAAAATCTCAAGAGTAAAGATATTTTGATCTCCCACTTTTTAAAAGGAGAAAATTCAAGTGTTTGCCTTAGAAGGGGCAAAATATTATGTTCACCAGTTAAACTATAAGCTTCATGTGAGTAAGGACTACATAATTTATCTCATTTTTGCTCCCAGTGCCTTAACAGTGCCAATAAATACCTGCTGATTGAATAACTTATTAATTGAAACTTTCTTTACTATTATAGAGGTTGCCTTTTATGAAATATATAAAGATAATCCATATTATAATTTAGTATAGTGGTAAATAAGACTTTGAAAAATAGATGCAGAGTTAACTGATTTGTAATGCTTCTCAGTGGATGAAATATTATCATCCATACAAGGTTTCTTTCATTAACTGAAATTGATTAATTCTATTTTATCCTATTCTTTATTCTTAATTTTTCCTTGCTGTGTGGACAACTATTCTGATATGTTTAATGCATGCAATGATGTTTGAGAGTGTGTTTATGTATTTAGAAATATATTAACTACTCATACAATGTCTCAGTTTATTTTTTAAAAAAACCAAACCCTCTATTGCTTGTCTATTACTTCAAACTGTACAAAGTAATACATGGTGTTCACCATATTTTAGCTACCATACTTTGTTGTGGTACCCAATTCCCCCTCACCACATATGGCCCTATGATTTACATCATAATATATGTGCACTTAAAGACCTATGAGAATTTATTTAGGGAATATACACAGGAACCAAATAGCCTGGTAATGCATAATGCTCTCCAGAGTGGCTTTATCTACACTGTTACTTCAGTGTGTGAGGGTTCTTATCTAGGCACAGCCTGCTTGTTTTAAATTTTTTCTAGCCTAGAAGGTATAAAATTGTTTTATCTTGCATTATTCTTATAATTAATCAATATGAACATGTCTTCATATGCTGAACTTCTGATTTCATCTACCTTCACCCCACCCCATTCTATCCATGCCTTCCCCAACTCAGTTCATGATAATTCCATCATTGCAGTGATTAGGACATTTCTGTCTTTTTCTCATATTTGCTTTAAATGGGCAAGCGTAGCTTGTTGTCTCTATTCTCAAAATATATACATAGTATGATCACATCTCAACATCTCCTCTCTATATCCCAGTGTGAGCCACCCTTCCTCCCACTTGAGTTACTGCAATTGCCTACATCCAATTTCCCTGCTTCCGTTCTTATATTCCAGGATTCAGAGTGATCCATTTAAAACATAACTCAAATCATGTCCTTCCTCTTTCAACCTTGCACTTATTCAGAGTAAAACCCAAAGTATTTACAATGAACACAGGCTTTTCTTCTAACTATACTGTCTGCATGGAAAGCGTCTTTCTCAGGTACACACTTCTTTATCTCCTCCAGTTCTTCATTTAACTATCATCACTGCTCTATTTGATGCTGCGAACCTTCTCCTTGCCCCTTACTCCTATTTCTTCTTCAGTTCAGTTCAGTCGTTCAGTCGTGTCCGACTCTGTGACCTCATGGACTGCAGCAGGCCAGGCTTCCCTGTCCATTACCAACTCCCGGAGCCTACTCAAACTCATGTCTATCGCATCAGTGATGCCATCCAACCATCTCATCCTCTGTCGTCCCCTTCTCCTCCCACCTTCAATCTTTCCCAGCATCAGAGTCTTTTCCAGTGAGTCAGTTCTTCACATCAGGTGGCCAAAATATTGTAGCTTCAGCTTTAGCATCAGTCCTTCCAATGAATATTCAGGACTGATTTCCTTTAGGATAGACTGGTTTGATCTTTTTGCAGTCCAAGGGACTCTCAAGAGTCTTCTCCAACGCCACAGTTCAAAAGCATCAACTCTTTGACGCTCAGCTTTCTTTATAACCAACTCTCATATCCATACATGACTACTGGAAAAACCATAACTTTGACTAGATGGACCTTTGTTGGTAAAGTAATGCCTCTGCTGTTTAATATGCTGTATAGGTTGGTTATAACTTTTCTTCCAAGGAGAAAACAAGTTTTAATATCATGGCTGCAGTCACCATCTGCAGTGATTTTGGAGCCCAAGAAAATAGTCTGTCACTGTTTCCATTGATTCTCCATCTATTTGCATGACATGATGGGACTGGATACCATGATCTTAGTTTTATGAATGTTGAGTTTTAAGCCAACTTTTTCACTCTCCTCTTTCACTTTCATCAAGAGGCTCTTTAGTTCTTCTTTGCTTTCTGCCATAAGGGTGGTGTCATCTGTGTATCTGAGGTTGATGTTTCTCCCAGCAATCTTGATTCCAGCTTGTGATTCATGCAGCCCAGCATTTCACGTGATGTACTCTGCATATAAGTTTAGTTAGCAGGGTGACAATATACAACCTTGATGTACTCCTTTCCTGATTTGGAACCAGTCCTGTTGTTGCATGTCCAGTTTTAACTGTTTCTTCTTGACCTGCATACAGATTTCTCAGGAGGCAGGTCAGGTGGTCTGGTATTCCCATCTCTTTAAGAATTTTCCAGTTCGTTGTGATCCACACAGTCAAAGGCTTTGGCATAGTCAATAAAGCAAAAGTAGATGTTTTCCTGGAACTCTCTTGCTTTTTCAATGATCCAGTGGAGGTTGGCAATTTGATCTCTGGTTCCTCTGCCTTTTCTAATACTAGCTGAAACATCTGGAAGTTCATGGTTCATGTACTGTTGAAGCCTGGCTTGGAGAATTTGGAGCATTACTTTACTACCATGTGAGATGAGTGCAATTGTGTGGTAGATCGAACATTCTTTGGTGTTGTCTTTCTTTGGGATTGGAATGGAAACTGACTTTTTCCAGTCCTGTGGCCACTGCTGAATTTTCTAGATTTGCTGGCATGTTGAGTGCAGCACTTTCACAGCATCATCTTTTAGGATTTGAAATAGCTCAACTAGCATTCCATCACCTCCACTAGCTTTGTTCATAATGATACTTCCTAAGGCCCACTTGACTTCGCATTTCAGGATGTCTGGCTCTAGGTAAGGGATCACACCATCACTGGGTTATCTGGGTCATGAAGATCTTTTTTGTGTAGCTCTTCTGTGTATTCTTGCCACCTCTTCTTTATATCTTCTGCTTCTGTTAGGTCCATACCGTTTCTGTCCTTTATTGTGCTCATCTTTGCATGAAATGTTCCCTTGGTATCTCTAATTTTGAAGAGATCTCTAGCCTTTCCCATTCTATTGTTTTCCTCTATTTCTTTGCATTGATCACTGAGGAAGGCTTTATTATCTCTCCTTGCTATTCTTTGGAACTCTGCATTCAAATGGGTATATCTTTCCTTTTCTCCTTTGCCTTTCACTTCTCTTCTTTTGTCAGCTATTTGTAAGGCCTCCTCAGACAACCATTTTGCCTTTTTCATTTCTTTCTCTTGGGGGTGGTTTTGATCCCTGTCTCCTGTACAATGCCATGAAACTTCATCCATAGTTCATCAGGCACTCTGTCTATCAGATCTAGTCCCTTGAATCTATTTGTCACTTCCACTATATAATCATAAGGGATTTGATTTAGGTCATACCTGAATGGTCCAGTGGTTTTCCCTACTTTCTTCAATTTAAGTCTGAATTTGGCAATAAGGAGTTCATGATCTGAGCCACAGTCAGCTTGCAGTCTTATTTTTGCTGACTGTATAGAGCTTCTCCATTATTGGCTGCAAAGAATATAAGCAATCTGATTTCGGTGTTGACCATCTGGTGATGTCCATGTGTAGAATCTTCTCTTGTGTTGTTGGAAGAGGGTGTTTGCTGTGACAAGTGTATTCTCTTGGCAAAACTCTGTTGTCCTTTGACCTGCTTCATTTTGTACTCCAAGGCCAAATTTGCCTATTACTCCAGGTATCTCTTCCACGCCAAGATGGTAGAGGAATAGGATGGGGAGACCACTTTCTCCCCTACAAATTCATCAAAAGATCAGTTGAATGCTGAGCAACTTCCACAAAACAACTTCTGAACACTGGTGAGGGACACCAGGCACCCAGAAAGGCAGCCCATTCTCTCTGAAAGGAGGCAGGAGAAAATATGAAAGACAAAACAAGAGACAAAAGAGTTAGGGATGGAGACCTGTCCTGGGGAGGGAGTCGTTAAGGCGGAGAAGATTTCACACAGTAGGAACCCCTCTCACAGGCAAGTCTGTGGGGAGTTTTGGAATCTCAGAAGGCAACATAATAGGGAGGGAAAAAAAAAAAACCCAGAATACATGCCTAACCATAACTGCGGAAAAGAGAACTTTCCCTGTGAAAGGCTCTAACCTAACCACCTAAGGCGCAGCCTGACCCGCTCACAGAATAAAGGATTGAGCAAATACCAAAGGATAGCTAGCCAGCTCCCCTCTCGCCCAGAGACAGAGAGGCAGGCTTGTGACAGCCAGAGCTGGAAGGCAAGGGGCTGCTACTATCTCAGCCCCAGAAATGGCATCTTCCATGAAACTGTGCGCAGGCTCCCAGCTGCTAACCTCATCTTCCTGAGATCCGGGATGGTTGACATCTGCCAGGAGCGTCACAGCCTGAGATCAGCTCTCCAGAGGAGAGATACAGCACACCTGAGACAGTTCTCTCATGGAGCGCCCGGGAAACCGGAGTGTTTGGGACCAGGAGGGTGGTTAAGACGCACAGCCCAGGTGGGACAGTCACTCCCCAAGCACTTGGTCGCCTGAACTGCTCAGACCTGGGAAGGGCACGAAACGCATGCTCAACCCACAGAGACTGAGACAGAACTGTGTCTGAGTGTCTCCTGTGGAGGTATAGGTCAGCAGTGGCCTGCCACAGGGGCTCGGGTGCAGCAGACCTGGCTGTAGCATAAGCCCTCTTGGAGGAGGTCACCGTTAACCCCACCATAGGACCACCAGAACTTACACAGGCCTGGGGAAACAGACTCTTGGAGGGCACAAACAGAAACTTGTGTGCACCAGGACCCAGGAGAAAGGAGCAGTAACCCCACAAGAAACTGACCCAGACATGCCCATAACTGTCCAGGAATCTCTGGTGGAGGCATGGGTTGGCAGTGGCCTGCTGCAGGGTCAGAGACACTGAGTGCATGGGACCTTTTGAGGGAGGTTGCCATTATCTTCATTACCTCCACCATAGTTTGGCCTCAGATCAAGCAACAGGGAAGGAACACAGCCCTGCCCATCAACAGAAAATTGGATTAAATATTTACTGATGGGCCCACCCATCAGAACAAGACCCAGTTTCCCTCTCAGCCAGTCTCTCCCATCAGGAAGCTTCCATAAGCCTCTTATCCTTATCCATCAGAGGGCAGACAAAATGAAAACCACAATAACAGAAAACTAAACAAACTGATCACATAGACCACAGCCTTGTTTAGCTCAGTCAAACTATGAGCCATGCAGTGTAGGGCCACCCAAGATGGACAGGTCATGGCAGAGAGTTCTGACAAAACGTGGTCCACTGGAGAAGGGAGTGGCAAACCACTTCAGTATTCTTGCCTTGAGAACCCCATGAGCAGTCTTTCTTCTTACCTAGTTATTTATTTTTTCCAAAGAACTTATCTTTTCTAATGTATTTACAATTAATTCATTTTTTAATGTCTGTCTGTCACCCTTCCACTGCCCCCAGAATATAAGCCCCTTAAGAATAGAGGTCTTTGTTTGGTTCAAGAATATATCATAGTGTCTGTCTCATAGTTACCAAACAATAAATATTTTCTGAGTGAACCATATTGTCAGCCTTTTGGATTTCTATTGCTACACACTGTGTTCATTTTCCTTTGCTTTTCTACCATGTCCTTATTGGTGTGTATATTATAGATATGAATCCTTTTCTGTTATAGCCATTGCAAATACATACTTCTGATCTGTCACTTCTGTCAGTTTTATTCATGGAGTCCTTTGTTGAATTAAAAAATCTTCATTTTGATATAATCCAATTTATCATTATTTGTCCAATGATTTAAACTTATGAAATTTTGTTTTTCTAAAAACAAATTTTCAAATCTAGTTCATAAAATATTCTATTTTATTTAATTAAGTTTTCTATTTTCACCTTTCACAGCATTTCTTTAGTTTATCTCTAGCATTTTAATTTCTTTAGACATCTATTTCTACATATGTTGTTAAATATAGGTCTAGTGTTTTTCCCCATGTTGTGGTCGATTTATGGTCCTATATATGGATCTATCTTTGAATTCTATTCTTTTCTATTTGTTCATTTGTTTTTCACCATGCAAGTCTATATTCTAATCTCAAAAACTGATATATAGTTGACATATAATGGTATATCAGTTTCAAGTGTAAAACATAGTATTTTGACTTTTATATATGTTACATACTAATCACCATGGTAGGTCTAATAACCATCTGCCATGAGACAAAGCTATTGTAAATTACTGACTATATTCCCTATGCTGTCCATCACGTTCCAGGACTTATTTATTTTGTAACTGCAATTTCATCCCTCTTAATCTCACTCACCTATTTCTCCCAACCTCCCACTCTTCTTCCAATCACAAGTCTTTTTTCTCTTTTCTGTGAGTCAGTTTCTGATTTTGTTTTCCTGATTTGTTTCTTTGTTTTAGATTCCACATATAAATTAAATCATACAGTATATTTGTTTTTCTCTGTCTGACTTATTTTACTTAGCATAATATCCTTTAGGTCCATCACAAATGACAAAGTTTCATTCTTTTTCACAGTTGAGTAATATTTCATTTTGTATATACATATATACTGTATCTTCATTATTCATTCACCTGTTTATTAGAACTTAAGGTACTGCTGTACCTTGGCTACTGTAAATAATGCTTCAATGAATATAGGTGTACATATATTTTTTTGAAATAATGTTTTTGTTTTCTTTCAGAAAACATCCAGAAGTGGAATTGCTGTATTGGGTAGTAATATTTTTAATTTTTTGAGGAAACTTCACACTGTTTTCCATAGGGCTGCACAAATTTACATTCCTACCAATGGAAACTTCAATGAGGGTTCTTTTTTCTCCCAGTCCTTGCCAAGAATTGCTATTTGTTGTCTGTCTGATGATAACCATTCTAACAGGCTACATGAGGTGAGATGATATTGTGGTTTTGAATTGCATTTCTCTGATGATTAGTGATGCTGAGCATCATTTCTTGTGTTTCTTTGCTATCTGTATTTCTTCTTTGGAAAAATGTCTATTCAGATCCTGTGACCATTTTTTAATAGAACTTTTTTTTTATATTGAGTTGTGTGATTTATTTATATATCTTGGATATTAACCCCTTATCCAGTGTATCATTTGCAAGTATTTTCTCTCATTCAGTAGATTGTCTTTTTTGTTGATGATTTCCTTCCTTGTGAAAAAGTTTTTTTTAGCTTGATGTAGTCCCATTTGTTTATTTTTGCTTTTATCTCTCTTGTCTGAGAACATAGACACACAAAAAGATTGCTGCGATTGATGTCAAAGAGTGTACTGTCTATGTTTTCTCCTAGAGTCTTATGGTTTCAAGTCTTATATTTAAGTCTTTAATCCATTTAAAGTTTGTTTTTGTATATGGTATAAGGAAGTGGTCCACTTTAATTCTTATGCCTATAGTTTTCCAGTTTTCTCAGCACCATTTATTGAATAGAGTGTCTTTTTCCCCATTGTATGTTCTTCCCTCTTTTCTCATAGATTAATTGGCCGTAGATATGTGAGTTTATTTCTGGGCTTTCTATTCTGTTCCACTGAAATGTGTGTGTGTGTGTGTGTGTGTGCGCGCGCCTGCCTGTACCATACTGTTTTGATTATTGTAGCTTTGTAATATAGTTTGAAATCAGGGTGCATGATACCTCTAGCTTTGTTTGTCTTTATTAAGATTTCTTTGGTTGTTTAGAGTCTTTCGTGGTTCCATACACATTTAAAAGTTTTTTGTTCTAGTTCTGTGAAAAATGCCATTAGTATTTTGAAAGGGATTGCATAGAGTCTATAGATTTCTTTTGGTAGTGTAGACATTTTAACAATATTAATTCCTTTCATTAGTGAGTACAGCATACCTTTCCATTTATTTGTGTCATCTTCAACTTCTTTCATCACTGTCTCCTTGGTATTTTTATTCCCAGGTATTTTTTTTTTCTTTTTGATGCAATAGTAAATGGGGTTGTTTTTAAATTTCTCTTTCTGATAATTCTTCATTAGTGTATAGAAATGTAACAGATTTCTATATATTTTATTTTGTATCCTGCAACTTTACTAAATTCATTTATTAGTATTAATAGTTGAAGAGTGGGAGCTTACGGGTTTTCTATATAGTATGCTGTTTGTAGATAGTGAGGGTTTTGCTTCTTTCCTCCATTTTGGATGCCTTTTATCTCTCTCTCACTCTCATTTTTTTTTTTTTTTTTTGGTCTGATCACTGCTGCTATTACTTCCAATGTGTATGATCAGTCGCTTCAGTTGTGTCTGACTCTGTGACCGCATGGACCATAGCCCACCAGGCTCCTCTGTCCATGGGATTTTCCTGGCAAGAATTCTAGAGCAGGTTGCCATGCTCTCCTCCAGGGGATCTTCCCAATCCAGGGATCGAATCCACATCTCCTGCATTGCAAGTGCATTCTTTACTGCTGAGCCATGGGGAAAGCCCAATACTATGTTGAATCAAAGTGACAATGGTTGGCACCCTTGTCTTATTGTTGATCTTATAGGAAATGCTTTCAGCTTTTCACTATTGAGTAAGTTAGCTGTGAGTTTGCCAAATATGGCCTTGTTATGTTGACATGTTTTCTCTATAGTTAGCTATTTATAGCATGATATATTCCATGTAAATTTTGAGTAATTTCTTAAAGTTCCATGAAACATTCACCTGAAATTTTGATTAGGTTTACTTTGAATTTAGAGATTCACTTAGGAGCATTGACATCTTTATAATATTAAATTGTCCAATACAAAACATGAAATGCATTTATAATTCAGATAATCTTTATTGTATTATTTGGAGTTTTCACATATTCTCCATATTTTTAAAATAAATATCCATTAAATATATGTTATATGCCAGACAATCTTCTGGGTGTTGTGGATCCAACAATGAAAAGCACACAGAAATGTCTGCCTTCTTGGAGTCTGTGGTGGTGGTTTAGTCACTAAGTTGTGCCTGACTATTACATTTTACATAAAGGGAAATAGTAAATATAGGCAATACATAATAAATAAATACAGTATGTCATAATTACTATGGAGAAAAATAAAATGGGGAAAGTGGATAAAAAACACAGGAAGATTGAAAGTATTGGCAGAGAGTGCCATAGAATTCATGTATACACTTGCTGAGAAATTCCTAATTACTTTATAATTCCTAAATACTTCACAACTATTATATGGGGTATTTTATTTTACTTTTTTAGTTGGTTATTGATGGCATACAAAAATGCTATTGATTTCTGTAAGGTGGTCTTGATCTAGTTCTCTTTTATAGATTGTTGAAAAAATGTTCCTGGTTTATAATCATATCATCCGTAAATAGTGATAGTTTTTATAATCTTTTATCCATCTTAATCTATTTCCTTTTCTTGTGTCATAGTCTAAAACCTCTAAGATCATATGAAAAAATAGCCATGATGGCTGGTATTCTTTCTTGTTCCTGATCTAAAGGCAGGAATCTGCAGATTCTCCATTAAATACAATATTCTCTGTGGATTTAGGGTATTTAATTTGAATTAAGTTTTTAAGTTTGAAGTGTACTAAAGTAAGGGAGTAGCTTCTCTACAATATATCAAAGCATATCATAAGGCAACTACAATAAAATTATAGTATTGATGTAGAAAAAGACATGTGTCAATAAATCAACATACAAATTCAAAAGAAACCTTTGTATGGGAATTTAGTATATCATAATTGTATAATTAATTTAGGAAAACATGTACTACAAATAAATGATATTGGGAACAATTACCACCTTAGCAAGAAAAATATCTCATCTTTCCTATTGTATGTAATAAATGATCAATTCTTAATATCTAGAGGTGAAGTTCATTTTACAAATGAATTTATGTTCATTCCCTTTTAGAACTAAAGTAAATAATGGTAAAAGAATAAGAAACAAAGCAATAAATCCACAAAGCATAAAAGACAATAAATAATATATTTTATAGGAAATGCCAGGAACATTTTAGAAGTTAGAGAGCAGATTCTTTCTTATTTTTTTAAGGTCCAGAGATAATATAGGCTCTATGACACTTCCCCTTTCTTTTCTTTTTTTTTTAGTGTAAAAAGATACAGTGCCCACATAGGTAGCCATCTGTAAGTAGGCTGTCTATTCTTTTTAAAAAGTGGGTCTCAGGCTGGGAGAAGAAGCTATTGACACCAGCTCCCAATGCCTCTGAATGCCTCTGTGGCATTCAGAGGCAATGCCACATAACTGAGCGGAGGATGAGAACAGATTGGTTATGCTCACTTAGACAAGGCACACTGGAAATCTCCCCTGCCACTCTTGGGAAAGGGAAATGGGGAATAGAGCTATCACTGCACAATGCTTAGCATCCTCACTAGAGTATTTTTAACAGAGGGTAGTGGTGTTTTATCAAAGATTCTGAACACTAAAAATCCCTAAGTACAAACCAACATATGGAAGATCATCTTCCTTAAAGTGAAGGGAAAGGCCAGAGTTCTAAGGTTACAGAATGTGATGGTAGAATTACAAACCTGGACTGTGTGTGTGCGCTCAGTCATGTCCAACTCATTGCAAACCCCTGGACTGGACCCCGCCAGGCTCCTCTGTCCATGGAATTTTCCAGGCAAGAATACTGGAGTGGGTTGCCATTTCCTACTCCAGAGGATCTTCCTGACTCAGGGATCAAATCCACGTCTCTTGTGTCTCCTGCTTTGGCAGGCAGATTCTTTACCACTGAGCAACCTGGGAATCCTGGACAGCAGTCCAGTAATAAGTAACAGCTGTCAGATATTGGCATAAAAAATGTCTCCTTGCCCGACCTCAGGTTAGGTGATGTACCACAGACTATCCCATTGGTCCCCTGAATTGCCTGACCTAGAAGCTATTGCTCAAAGGGATGTGGTGATGGGTGAATTGGAATGGGGAAGTTTTGATGTAATTCCCATGGTCCTAACATGGGATAAAAATCCCCACAATCCAAAGGGGCTCAGTGGTAAAGAATCTGCCTGCAATGCAGGAGCCTCAAGAAACATGGGTTAGATCCCCGGGTCAGGAAGATCCCCTGGAGAAGGGAACGGCTACCCACTCCAGTATTCTTGCCTGGAGAATCCTGTGGACAGAGGAGCCTGGTGGGCTACAGTCCATGGGGTCACAAAGAGTTGAATACAACTCAAGTGACTTAGCATGGATGCATGCACAATCCAAATCTGGTATCACTGAAGACTCAGACATACTTCCCCTGAGAAATTAGTTTGGTGAGTTCCTTCTCATACTCCAGAGACAAGGAAACAAAATTTTCATTTGCAAAGTTGAAATATAGGTTAGGGTGTTAGATGCAGAAGTGACCAGGCAGAGGGAGAGAAAAGTTAAAAGAAATCTAATAAGCAAAAAATAATTGGCCCCTTGAGATTTTATCACTAAGTTATAGAAAGTTACCTGTTGCAACTGCACTTGATTCAAACTCCACAACTCTTCCAGCCCTGCCATCTTTCCAAGGCACAGGATGGCCCCTCCATTTTCCAGAGGTAACTCAGGCATTTCCAGCCTTTCTTCAGCACTTACTCAGCAACACAAACTGTGAAACCAATTTCCTGTAATCCACGACCTCTCAGAGTATAGTGGCTTGATATAGTTGTCCTCTGGTAGAAGTTAATCCTAAAAATTATGTTCTGGCTATTCAAATTATGTTTGTGAGTGTACAGCTAAGTAGGTTTGAAAAGAAGTTTGGGAACAGTTTAAACATGACTGAGTGCGTTTATGTGTGGGTTCCAAAGGGGCCACGATGGAAATTGATCCTATGAGTGGAAAGAATTCTGGGCTGTCTTCCATCTGTGTAATGATTTTAGCTTAACTACATGGCTACTGAAATTTTTACCTCTGCCTTTGGAGTGATTACCAAGTGACCTGGAAATGCAGTCCACTTTTTATATTACTGTGATAGTAACCATTTACACGAACAGTGGGGTATATGTTGGTTCTATTTATAAACACTCATCACTGCAGAGAAGAGATTCTGAGTTTCCCATGGGAGTCAGCTCAGAAGGGACAAATTTTCCCAATCAGATGAAACTCATACCCTCAGACCAGGACCCTTTATCATGTCTCACCTCTTACTTTTTAAGGACATTATTTTGTTTAAACAAAACTATTCTTAGGTTCGAACCTTTGAAAGCTAATTTTAAAAAATAAGCACTTGATTTATCCATTTCTGATATCGGATCATTTTTGTTTCCTTACTTTTCGTATTCAGAGCTCTTAATTTTCTCTTAGAAGAGGAAGAAAGGATTTCCTGCCATGAATCCACTATAAGAGACTGTTCATCACCATATCAGACACAGGGTAGAAGCATGATCACCTTTTCAAGTTTGTGCAAGAGGCCTTTCATGTACTTCAAGAATAGAGTCTCTAATGGAGGAGATGTGCTGTATTTCTCTTCCTTATGTTGCTGAAGTGGCTTGAAGGCCAGACCTCAACTTCACAGGTAAATGAGGGGGACCTACTCTGGCCCACCAGTACTTTGATAAATGGGCTTAAAAGTAGAAGGTAGGAACTCATTTAGTCTCCTTGATGTATCTCCTGATTTTCATGTTCAGTGTATCCATAACCTTAAAAAATGACTGTCACATGCTATACACAGGGTCTGCTATGTATAGGAGCAGCGAAATGGATGTGCCCCAGGTTATCAGATAATTCTACTTACCTGCTGACTCCTCCATTGTCTAGTCACTTCAGCTCTTTTTCCCATCTGTAAAACAGAGATAATAAGCCAAAGCTCACATTGTTGTTGTGAAGATATATTATATTCTTGTTGCTTACTCATTGTGTCTGACTCTTTGCCACCCCATGGACTGTAACCCTCCAGGCTCTGCTCTTTATGAGATATTCCAGGCAAGAAGTACTGAAGAGGGTTGCCATTTCCTTCTCCAGGGGATCTTCCTGACCAAGGGATGTAACTTGTATATCTTGCAGTTTCCTGCATTGGCAGGCAGATTCTTTACCATTTGCACCACCTGGGAAGCCCCATATATTAGTAGATACATAAGGTATTTAGTATAATGACTAGAACAGAGTAAGTGTTCAGCAAATAAAAATAAATTTAATTATGATTCTTATTTTTCTTTTACCATCCTTCCCACTCCAGTGGATTTTTGCACTCTAGCTGTGCAGAAGTGTTTCAGTGAAGGCATTACTTATATCTTTAAATATTGTGCCTTTTTTGCCAGTGTTGCAGCTGAGTGTCATGTTCCAATCAATTTTGATGCAAGTGACAGAAAGCTTTCAGGGCAAGGACTTTATTTAATGATCATTTCTAATACTTTCTGTGTGATATTAAATTTCTGAAAGTTCTCTTTTTAATAAATTCCTTGACATTTTGGACCTTATTCAAAGCAATACTAAATCCTGAATATTTTATAGTTAACCATATGAAAATAAACTATAATAGCAAGACCTCCAACCATCTGTGTTATAAGTGGTGTGATCTGTAAAAATCATCCTAAAAGATTTTATGCTAAAATTGTAAACTTTTAATAAATGTAATCTGCTGCCCATCTGCTGTATGAATAATAAAGAAGCCATTGGAATAATGACCCTCATGTGAAATTTTCAGGTACTGTCACAGGAGTATCTCAGAGACTTCAAACTCCCACCTGCATACTTTAGTTACGGATACATTTCTTTCTTTAAGTAGGAAACATAAAAGAAATTTTGGCTTGGGGTCAAAAAACTGTACTGTCTCTGTTATCATGTTCTACAATTAAGACCTGATTTTCCACCCTTCTGCCTTCACTGGTGAGGGGTGATTCCTGTTACGTTGTTGAATGAATGAGCTGTCCCTTCCTGGGGAAAATATTGTTATTAAGTTATAACATGACTTATTCCTTATTACATGACTTGCTACATGACAACAGGGCTTTCCTGGTGTCTCAGTGGTAAAGAATCCACTTGCAACGCAGGAGATGTGAGTTCAATCCCTGGGCCAGGAAGATCCCCTGGAGGAGGGCATGGCAACCCACTCCAGTATTCTTGCCTGGAGAATCCCCTGGGCAGAGGAGCCTGGTGGGCCACAGTCCATAGTGTCACAAAGAGTTGGACATGACTGAAGTGACTGAACACGCATGCACGTTAACATAACATCATTAAACACATTATTAAATTGCCCTTGGAGGGCATAAGAGATACATTTTAACAGGTATGTATACCTTCTCTTCATTTAACACCTGATTCTTGAAGTTGGCCATCTTGGGTTGACATGCCCACCTGGGCCACTGGTGTGAGGTAGGTGAAGATGAGATCTTCCACCTGACACTCTCAGATTAAAAGGGTAAATTATAGAAAACAAATTCAAAATCGCTTGGTAATAAGTATGAGAATATTACTTAAAATATTCAGGATTTCATGAATACATTACATTGAGGACGGGTGAGAACAGTTGTATCTGAGACATCCAGAGAGTAAACAAAACAAAAAAATTAAATGGTGCTGAACATCATGTAGAATTCAGAAGAAGATCTTTCATGTGGGCTAAAAACTTTATCACCAGAAAAACAGTAATTATCCCCTCTAATAACTACCAAGTTAACTAGAATTTTAAATCTAAACACTTCATTAATTTCCTTCCTCCATTTAAGAGTAGATGTTTGAGAGGAAAACTTATGTTCTAATAAATTGAATTTCAAGCATGTAACCTTTTTTCCCCCTTGATTTCCAGCTGCACAACTGGGTACCATTGCATTCCTTCCTCTACAGATACGTTAAGCAGAGTTTGGATGATGATCTGGCTGAGACATTCTAGGAGAACTTTAAGTTCAAATGGGTAGGTTCTCCATGTGGTATGAAAGCCACCTTCCAATTCTAAGTTTCTTCAATATGTCATTTTGACATCTTTAGTTCAATTCTTAGAAACTAATGGGTCAGGGAAATAAAACGCAGACATGGGTGAGTGAGTTCATTCTGCTGGGGCTGTCCAGCGACTGGGGGACTCAAGTCTCCCTCTTTGTCTTGTTCTTGGCCATGTACTTGGTGACTATTGTGGGAAATGTCCTCATCCTTCTTCTGATCAGACTGGACAGCAGACTTCATACCCCCATGTATTTCTTCCTTAGTGTTTTATCTCTTGTGGACCTTTGTTACTCAAACAGTATTGTCCCTCAAATGCTGGTCCACCTGCTCTCAGTCCAGAAGTCCATCCCATTCTACAGCTGTCTGATCCAGCTCTTCACCTCCCTGGCATTGGCTGCGTCTGAGTTCTTACTGCTGGTGGCCATGGCCTATGACCGCTACGTGGCAGTGTGCTACCCACTTCAATACACGCTCATCATGCATGGAGGGCTGTGTCTGCGACTGGCTGTTGGCTGCTTGGCGGCTGGTTTCACGAATTCACTGATGGAAACAGTCATCACTTTTCGGCTTCTCCTGTGTCACAATGTTATTAATCACTTTGCCTGTGAGACCCTAGCAGTCCTGCGACTAGCCTGTGTGGATATCTCTTTCAACAAGGTCATGGTGGCCATCTCAGGATTTCTGATGATCATGCTTCCCTTTTCCCTGGTTCTGTTTTCCTATGGTCGTATAGTTGCTGCTATTCTGCACATTCATTCTGCTCAGGGACGTAGCAAAGCATTTGGGACGTGTGCCTCTCACCTCATTGTGGTTTCCATGTGCTTTGGAACAGCCATCTTCACCTACCTGGGGCCACAGTCTGCCTACTCAGTGGAAGGAGAAAAGATGGTTGCTCTGTTCTATGCTGTAGTGGCCCCTATGTTGAACCCCTTGATTTACAGCTTGAGAAATAAAGAAGTTATGGCTGCTGTCAGTAAAGTTTTAGAGAAATTCAGAGACAAAGGGTAAAGACTGTAAGAACTTCTTGTTATCTATCATCAAAATAAAAAAGAAGATCATATAAGTGAAGGTGGGACTGCCACATTTACACTAAAGAAGACTATTATGGTCAGATCCTGGATTTCATATGAAGAATTTCTCCACATAATTAATGGATTTCCTTCTGTAGGCCAATACCAGGTGTTTACGTACCAGTGATTCATGAAAGGGCCTTTTCTTAGATCATCTTATCTCAGGTATCCAGTAGTATTTAGGATTCTTCTCCTATTTTTACAGTTTATTAGCTTATCAATGTTTAAAGGAATAGTGCAAGGCTTCATCAAGCAGACTTGGTTTGTGGATTGAATGGATAGATGAATTCTGACAATTAGGTCTACTTACACTTTTATGGACTAGAAGAGAGAATGTCTGTTTCTCTTTTTACATGGCAATACTCCAATTGTTTGTAGAACAGCTTTATTTCTTCCAAATGGTTTTGTCAACTCTTTAAAAGAATAACGTCAATTTTGGAACTTTCAGTACTCTCTATGCCTAAATCTAGACTGTGATATTATATTCTGAAATAATATATGACAGAATATTTGTTCAGACCATTGTGCTAGATCTTATTTGCTTTGAAGATGAGAAATCTGTGGCTTCACTATAGTCTTTTTTATTGTGGTAAAACATATGATATATAATATAAAATTTGCCATTTTAGTCATTTTTAAGTGTGTACTTCAATGGCACTAATTATATTCACAATGTTATGCAAACATCACCACTATCTATTTCCAAAGTTATTCATTACCATAGTCTTTTATTCAACTAATTTTCAAAGACCTGGTTCCTATAAACTGGTTACAAAAATTCCACACCCACTGTACTCTTTTTCTCTTAAACTTAAATAAATGTATGTGCATTTGTTTTGCTAATCATTATTGATTTTCACACACCAACCTGCCTAGATTATTTTGAATTTTGATTTTCCAATTCATTCCATTTGTTTACTTTGTCTTTCTGTTGATATAGATACAATAAATGGAAAAAGTTATAAAAATAAATACCAAATAGTACACATCAATTATATGTCACTGTAAACTTGGGGAGAAGGGGTCCACAATGTCTTATAATTGGAATCATACAGTATACAGCCTTTTCATATTGGCTTCTTTCACTTAGTAATTTGCATTTAAATTCCTTCATGTCTTTTCATGGCTTAATCATTCATTTCTTTTTGGAACTGAATAATATTTATTGTCTGCGTGTACCCCAGTTTATTCATTCATCTACCGGAGGACTTCTTGTCTGCTTCTAATTTTTGGTAATTATGAATAAAGCTGCTTGTAAACATTTGTGTGCAGGTTTTGTGTGGACATATTTTTGACTCCTTTAGGACTCCTTTAGGTAAATACCAAGTAGCATGATTGCTAGATCGTATGGTGAAAGTATGTTTTGCTTTGTAGAAAACCACCAAACTGTCTTCCAAAGTGGCTGTACCACTTGGCATTCCCACCAGCAATGAATGAGAGTTTCTATTGCTCCATATTTCTCCAGCATTCTCCAGTGTTTTGGATTTTGGCTGTTCTAATAGTGTGTAGTGGTATTTGATTATTGACTTAATTTGTATTTCCCTGATGACACATGATATAGAGCATCTTTTCATATGTGTTTATTAATACTAGTTCAAACTCTTCCAGAATGTAGAAAAGAAGTAAACACCACATTATTTTATGAAGTCAGGATTACCCTCATACCAAACCAAGCCAAGACATTATAGAGAGGAAACCACAGATCAATAACAATCATGAACAGCCACACAAAATTCTAAAAATATTGCCAAATAAAGTCCCATACCTTGCAAAAATATAATAGCTTATATTTTAATTTAGTTCCACATCCTAAAATAAATCAATGTATATATTTCCTTGTATCAGCAGACTAACAGGGAAAACTAGTTTATCACCTCAATAGGTGGCAAAAAGTATTAATGTTAGTAAAAAACATCTTTGCAAACTAGGTATAGAAGGAAACTTCTTAACCCAATAAAATGTATATACAAATAACTTACAGCTAACATCAATATTTATTAGCAAAAAATGGAATCATTTTCTCTTTGAAATTGAGAACAATGCTTAATGTCCATGATCATCAGTTTTCTTATCTGGAAATTCTGGCCAAAGTGATAAGGCCAGAAAAAGAAATGAAAGGAATACAAATTAGAAAGAAACAAATAGAATCTCAGGCAGCATTATCATTTATATATAAAATCTCTAGGACTCTACAACAAAGATCTTGGAATTAATAACGGAATTTGGCAAGGTTGAAAGATGCAAAGATAATATATAAAGTATGTGTGTGTGCATGCGTGCAAGTGAAATCGCTTTAGCTGTGTCCTACTCTGTGCGACCTTATGGACTGTATCCTGCCAGGCTCCTCTGTCTATGGGATACTCCAGACAGGATTACTGGAGTGGGTTGCCATGTCTTCCTCCAAGGAATCTTCCTGACCCAGGGATCAAACCCACGTCTCTTATGTCTCCTGCATTGCAGGTGGATTCTTTACTACTGAGCTACTGGGGGAGCCCACGTTTATGTATATACATATGTAGATTAATTAAATGTATACATATTTATATAAATAAATATAAATTATATACATATTTAAGGTAATGATGTTTTTGTAAACATTATTGAAAATTGTTGAGCAGGGAATTCCAAGACTTTATTTTTCCAGAAAACAGCAAATAAGCTGGCAAAAACTTTTGAAATTAACCTTTGCAGAACTCTGAAATCTAGTAAAAAACTGACTACAAACAGGGGAAAGATGAATAAAAACTGAAAATGCTGCATTATGGTAAAATAGTACTAGAGCATTTCAGCTGCCCACTTATTACCTCTCACCTCCCGAACTGGTGACAGCCTGGTGCAGGTTGCCAGTAAAAAACAGCAATCTGGACCTTACTCAAAGAATTCTGGCTGTTTCAACATATCTGGCAGCTACCTGAAGAGCTGGCATAAAGGGTGGCCTTGGTTTTACTGACTCAGAGTATTATCAGGACTGGGATGGCTTTCCAGGGAACATTTGCTAAAAATATTTAAAGGCAAAAGTATGGCAGCCTGACACTAGGGTTAACAATCAAGACAGCCAGCAACCAGACTGAACAGACTGGGAAGCAAGAGGCTAGAAAAGGATGTATATAGGGGAATAAGGGCTTTTAAAGGCTTCGCTGGTAGCTCAGCTGGTAAAGAACCCGCTGCAATGCAGGAGACCCAGGTTTGATTTCTGAGTCAGGTAGATCCCCAGGAGAAAGGATAGGCTACCCACTCCAGTATCCTTCTTCCCTGGTGGCTCAGACAGTAAAGAATTTGCCTGTAATGCAGGAGACCTGTGTTCGATCCCTGGGTTGGGAAGATCCTGTGGAGAAGGGAATGGCAACCCACTCCAGTATTCTTGTCTGGAGAATTCCTTGGACACATAGTTTACAAAGAGTTGGGCACAACTGAGGGACTTTCACTTTCACTTTTAAGGGCTTCCCGGGTGGTGCTAGTGGTAAAGAACAGTTAATAGGGCTGAAGTGTAAAAACCAAATTGCAACAACTAAAAATAAGACAAGTCTTTCAAATCCTATTTATCCTGAATCCTATTTATCCTAAAATCCTAGAACAACTGACATCCCCAAAATGTATCATTTGATATCACCCAGTTTTCCCAAATGGATCTTAAATATATCATGATGTGGCGGGCACTAATGGAAAGAAATGGCAGAAGGTCCACCAGACAATATCTGTGCTAACCCGGTTCTGGCCACCTGTTGTGCTGGCAGTGTGCCAGGGAGACTGAAAATGGGAGCACACTTCTCCAGAGATCGGGAATGTCTGTCGTCAGGATTCTATGAATTACTGTGTCTGTGTCTTCACACAAGACGTTTAGGGTCAGAATTCAGTGCAAATGATCTCAAATAGGTGGGAGATGTTCGTCAAATACAAACTGGCTATATTCCATAACACGCTGACACTATCTTATCCTAGAATTCAGCTATATGGTCTTTTCTTGGAGATATATATATATGTATATATATATCTATTTTAATACTTGCTGGCTGTTGCAGGTTGGAGAATTTTGCAGATCTCTGTCCAGGATATGTGGGAAGCATTAAGGAAACCCAGGGAACTCACTCTCTGTCCTGTTTTCCCTCAGGTCCTGAGGTCCCTCAGCTGTTGGGTTTTTTTTTTTTTTTTTCCGGTGTTTTCTTGTATCTGTTGTGTTCCATTTCCTTCTCCAGGGGACCTTCCCGACTCAGGGGTCGAACCAGGCTCTACCACATTGCAGGCATACTCTTTACTGTCTGAGCCACAGGGAAGGCCCAAAATAAGGATGCCTACCAGTGTTGTTTCCGCCTGGTTTCGAACCAGGGACCTTTCGCGTGTTAGGCGAACGTGATAACCACTACACTACGGAAACCTGTGTGTTATGTCTAGATTTTTTAATGGTAAAGGACAGTTCTATTTTTTTTTTTTTTATTGCTAAGTGGTAGTCCAGTATCTGGGTGTTTTCACTGTTCGTATATCACTGTTCATATAACATAGTATATCACTGTATATCACTGTTTGATATCTATTCATTCACTTCAGCCCTATAAACTGTGTTAAAGCCTGTTTAATTATCATAGACACATTGGAAGACTGAATTGCTTATAACTACTAATATCTCCATTTTTCATTTCAGGAAACCCCAATGAATTAGATAGCTTTTGCTTCTGTGAGGGTTACTTAAGAGTTCTTCAGATTTCAGACAAGTGATTTTAGTAAACTAAAATTTTGTCCTAGAACATGAAATACTGGTCAAGTGGTTCCCAAAGGTAGCTGACAAAGTAATGATCCCATTATGATAAATTTATTTAGCACACAATTACAGCAGAAGCATTTAAACAAAAACCTTTATTTAAAATTTTACTGAAATGTAGCAGTGTGTTTACTTTGGATATTAGTATCTCCCATGGAGTGCTGGTATGATTGTCCTGTTTTAAGTAACTGAAGATTGAATAATAATTGAAAAATCTATGAAAAGTGAAAGTGTTAGTCCCTCAGTCATGTCCAACTCTTTGCAACCTCATGGACTGTAGCCCACCAGGCTCCTCTTCCATGGAACTCTCCATGCAGGAATACTGAGTGGGTGGCCATCTTCCTGACCCAGGAATCAAACCCAGGTCTCCTGCATTGTAGGCAGATTCTTTACCATCTGAGCCACAGGCCATCCTGAAAATCTACAGATAGATTTAAAAGTAGTAATTTTTTTTTTCTCTTTGTGCTTCAGCAAAGAATAAATCCACAGGTGGTTCTTTTCAAAGCAAAGATTTCTTTCCCCTATGGAACTAATACTGTATAAAATAAGTTAGACTACCACAATAGGCAAATAGAAATTTCTCATGGCTCCCAGAAGAGACCTGAACTGCCTTGTCAAATTACTTTTCTCCTGGGTGTTTGCAGAGATGTAGGGCAAGTCTTAAAACTGTATAAAACCCTCAGAATCCAAAGATCTCCACAGCGTGGTATGCCTATGACCCACTGCAGCTTCCTGCAGGGAGGCAATGGGTGCTCTGGCCCCAAGATACTGGGAGAGCCATCCTGGAGCCACATCAGGCACAAATGTGTTCCTAGGGTCCAGGACTCACCTCTCCTCTAGTCCTGACTATCAGTTTGGAAGCAGTTGGGTAACCTGTGCCCGTTCACCCTTTGTAGGTTTAGAGAGTGGGCTTCTCACATCTATCCAATACCTGAATCTTTCTTTTCTACTTCTTCCTGTTTTAGAATCAGTGAAGAATTTCTTTTCGCATCCCATCCACTCAGAAGCTGCTGAGCCAAGGTAAGAGTTCCTTCTCAGAACATCACTTTTTGTTGTAGGACTCAGTCTAATGATTATGTCCTCTCTGATACACTTACCAAGCATTTCTGTATGTTCATTTCTGTTTTAACTGTATGACAGAATATGTGTCTATGTCACATTTCTTAAAATGTGGGCTCATCTCTAATAGCTTGTGCCTATAATGACATTTCAGCTCTGTTTCAGGTTCATATAGCACAGTGATGTTTAAATACTAAACATTTAATTCTGTTTAATTCTTCTTCCTTCTATCCACTCTCAATCTCCAGCAATCAGTCAAGGTGATAATCTCGTCTTTTGAATTCTAACTACAGCCAGATATGCAGTGAGCACATTCCTCCTACTACATTTGAGGGGCATCTCTTGATATTGGGTCAGAAATAAAAACCCCAGGCTCTGATCCCAACCTGCAGTTTCTTATTATGCCTTCTGAGAGCTATTTGCTTCTGTGTCTTTCTGGCAAGTCATTTGTGATGATGGCGGCTACAAAAACTGCTGTTGTCTTGACAGGGAAGGAGATTATGTTTCTATCATATCTGAATTACCTGGATCCTACCCTTGTACGGAATCCATACAGAATTAAGCAAAAGCATACACACAGCAGGCACAAGTATGGAGAGAAGAAGCTAAAATGCGTGATTCTGGATCATTGGTAAAAGTCTCACATGAGGGGGTAACAAGTTTGAGTACACTGTAGTGGAGTAGAAACTGCCATGAGTGAAAAGGTCCACAAAGTTTATGGTAAAATAATGCATTGAAAGCGCATGTGGTCAAGTTCTCCTATTCATGTGCAGTAATTAGCGCTTGCACCCTTCATTTAGTGGATGAGAAATAGGGAAATGTCTTTTCATTGTTGAGCTTCCTCTAGGAGTGCAGAGTTACATGTATAACTTGTGAACAGGTATGTCTAAATATGTTTGTCTTCTTTTCTTTAACAAATATTGTAACTGGGGTGATTTTTTTCTTCGTGTGTGTCTTTGTTAGCTATGAACGTCTATTCCAGCTAGTGTTTTCATCTCTGATTTGGCAACGGTGACCCAACCAAATCCACACCTCCCCCCATAACAAAAACCAGGGTGGAATGTGAGGATATTATCAGCTGCTGAAAACGTTCAATGATTACTTATTGTCTATAATATAGGATAACTCTTAAATACCTTAATATTTCATATGATGAATCTATAATCTGGTCCTTAACACTATTTTATCTCTTCCTCTCTCTCCCCACTCCCTTTCTCTCTGTCTCCCAATCCCCCCTTTCTCTTTCTCCATTTCTATTCATTCATTAACATTAACTTATCATTTTCCCACTCACAGAGCAAATAGGTCTTAATGAGATGCTTCCCTGAAAATGTCAGGCTATTTCATATCTCTTTGCCTTTGTTCACTCTGTTTCATCTGCCTAAAATATCTCGTCCTCTAACTTATTTTTATTGTCAAACTTATTTTTATTGTAATGATTATCTCTTCTCTGATACATTTACCAAACATTTCTATACATTCATTTTTGTTTCATATGTGTAATTGAACATGAAGTCTCTGTCACATTTGTAAAAATTCAGGCTCATCTTTAATAGCCTATGCCAATAATGAAATTTCATTACAATTAGAGAATATTTCCTAAAATTATCAGGCATTTAAAATATTTAAAAAGTGGTATTGAGTGCAAAATCTGGTATTCCTTATCTATATGTGAGACAGCATTGTGGTTGAGGCTGTGCTTTTGTAGTCAGACAGACGGTGTCTTCACTTTAATTCTGGTTTCATCACTCTCAAACTTGGAGATGTTACTTAATCAGTCTAAACTAAAGTGTCTTCTGTGAAATTAGAGTAACATTGCCTCATTCATTTGTTTTGTATATTAAATGGCATATTTGAAAAATACTTAGCAAGTTTCCCAGTACCTAGTAATAACTGATAAATGATTACTAGAGAATATCCTGGACAATATTGAACAGTATTCTGTTCAATATTCTGAACAATATTGTTCAGAATATTGTTTAGGCTTCATGTTAAAACTCATCAGAATAAAACCCTAACAGATTCTTGCCCATTGCCATCTCTTCAACTATGAGGAACGTGTCTGTGAACACCAAAGTTTTTCCCATTACAATAAACGACATCACTTCCATATAGTAAGCCATATATCTGAAATTCCTCCTTGATTTCCCTCTTCTCTTACCTCCCATATTTAATCCATCAATTACCATTAAAGATGCTTTTAAAATATATCTGGAGTCCACTCACTTCCGTGAAACAAGGTTTCCAGGTCACTGTCACCTTTGAGCAGCCACCCGCCGTCTCACAACTCCCACTCTTGCTCCCACAGTCTTTTGCAATGTCAGCGTGATCTTTCCAAGCGTGAGTCATACTGCGCTCCTATTCAGTTTTAAGCCTTCCACTTGCTTCTCAGAGTATTTAGACCACTATTCCGATCCCCTATTATGATCTGTGGGGTCTTACACGTGCTGGCCCTGCTTGCCTTTCCCCCCGTTCCTCCATTCCTTCTCCATCCATCACAGCAGGCGTGCCTCATCTCCGTGCAGCTCTCTCCCACCTCACTCTTCAGAGGGCTGAGGCTCTGGCATCCTTCTCTGTGTAAATGCCACCTCCTCAGAGGTCAGAGAGGCCTTCCCCCATCACATGAGTATCATTTCTTTAACCTTCATAGAAAATGCCTAAAATTTTATTATGTATTATGTATTTCTTATTGTTTGCTGATTAAAAAGAATCTCCTCCAAGAGACTCTCACCTCCACCCCCAAGGACTTCAGTCTCCCCAAGAGGAAGCTCATGTCTGCTTACTACTCTGGTTGGCCCACAGCAGTCACTCTCCTCACTCCTGTGAGCCCATCCCTGTCTTTTAATGCCCTAAGATGGGGGAGGAGCCCTTTCACACTCACTGTCATTTAGAATTTATATACAATTTTATTTACATTATTTCATTTGAGTCTTGATCCACATTGATGTAAGCTAAATGAATATTAATATTTGCATTTGCAGAAGAGGAAATTGGGTTTCGGAGATGATAAGATTTTAAGGTTCATATAGCAATTTATGACTGAGGTCCAGGTTTTTAATACTGCAAAGCCTAACTCTCCCCATCTCACCTTCTCATGTACCTCGCAGACAATGACAGGTTTCACTCTGTCTCCATGGATAGTCCTGGGGGAAAAACATTGTAAAGGCAGAACTTCCAGCGCTCTGGGTGGATGGTAGGCCAGGAAAGACAGGTGTATCCTTTACAGTTGACAATGGTAATATGGTCATTTGATATGATTTAATTTGGACATGATTGTGAAAGACAGTGTAGGGTCATAGATAGAGCACAGTGTTTAGATTTAGACTTGAATGTGATTCCTACCCTGCTGACAGTGGGAACGTGGTAGGTTACTAATACTTCTCCAAAACTCAATTTCTTCATTACTAATATGTATAAAAAGGCTATATGAGAATCAAATTACACTGTGTACATAATGTACCCAATGTATGATCTAACCTATAATGCACTATTAAAAATGATATCTGTTACTGTTGTTACTAGTTAAAGAAGGCAAAAGATGGAAGGTTCTAACTGGACCATGGAGTCTGACCAGTAATTTTTTCTCCCAGGAGAGTTAAGCCCTGTGTCTCCAATATGGAAGTGGAGAACCAGACACGGGTCACCAGGTTCATCCTGGTGGGGTTCCCTGGGAGCTGGGGCATGCGTGCAGCAGTGTTCCTCATGTTTCTCGTGGCCTATATTCTGACAGTGGCTGAAAATGTGACCATCATCCTGTTGGTGCAGCAGAACCGGCCACTGCACAAGCCCATGTACTTCTTCCTGGCCAACTTGTCCTTCTTGGAGACCTGGTACATCTCTGTGACTGTACCCAAGTTGCTGTTTAGTTTTTGGTCCGTGAGCAACAGCATCTCCTTTGCTGACTGTATGATACAACTTTACTTCTTCATTGCACTCATGTGTACGGAATGCGTGCTCCTGGCCGCCATGGCCTACGACCGTTACGTGGCCATCTGCCGCCCACTACACTACCCCACCATCATGAGCCACGGGCTCTGCTTCCGCCTGGCTCTTGGTTCCTGGACCATTGGCTTTGGCATCTCCTTGGCTAAGACCTACTTCATCTCTCGCCTCAGCTTCTGTGGCCCCAATGTCATCAACCATTTCTTCTGCGACATCTCTCCGGTACTTAACCTCTCGTGCACAGACATGTCCACAGCTGAGCTGGTGGACTTTGTCCTGGCACTGGTCATCTTCCTCCTCCCCCTCACTATCACTGTCCTGTCTTATGGATGCATCCTGGCCACCATTCTGCGCATGCCCACAGGCAAGCAGAAGGCGTTTTCTACTTGTGCCTCTCACCTCGTGGTGGTCACCATCTTCTACTCAGCTACAATTTTCATGTATGCCCGGCCCCGAGCCATTCATGCCTTCGACATGAACAAAGTTATTTCCATCTCCTATGCCATTGTCACCCCTGCCCTCAACCCTTTCATTTATTGTCTAAGGAACCGAGAGGTCAAAGAGGCTCTGAAGAAACTGGCTTATTGCCAGGCCAGATCTGACTAGTCTGTTACAAGTGATTAGAAGTAATTTGATTTGGAGCCTGCTCTTCAACCTCCATCCTTTCTCCTTTAATGCCTCAGCTGGATATTAACATATTACTCATGTTAATGTGACCTCACCACATCCACATTAACCACCGGCTCTTGGTTGTGTCCTGAGATCTACACCTGTGCCTGTGGTCTGTGTTTTAAGGGCATGTCCTTTGAACAGCAAATTCTCTTTGACTGTGATCCAAAACGGGGTTTCTAAGATTGTGAGTAAATTCCTAAGTTGAGTGGGAGAGAGATGGCAGCATATGAATTAGCTGTTTTAGGATCTAGCAAGCACTATACTCTCTGGGGAATTAGATTTGGTGACAGCTTCCTGACTTCTCAGCTTCCTGACTGAGACAGAGGTAGCTGCTCCTTTAATAATCCCATTCTGGATTTGATTCCAGGAGTCAATCTTGGTAGCAAAGACTAGAGGAACAGTCTCTAGCCTCTTTCAACACTTGTAAACACCCACTTCCCTGCATTAAATACTCTTCTGCTTCAAAATAGCTGGAATGCTTTCTGTTATCTGCAAGATGTTATCTATAAGTGAACTATACCTTTTATAGTTTACATTTTGTCTTCTGATATAACTTACTCAGTTGCTTTGTGTTGAATTTCATATTTCCTTCCTAGATGTCATAGCATATTTATTTGTATCCTTCAGTGGATGAGCACATTATAGCTAATAAATAAATGGATATCATCACATGTATCGCTTGCTGAAGGAAGCTTGCACTCACAGCTCTCTTTCCTTCTGGTCTCAGGCTCCTCTCAGTCCTCCTCAGCTTTCTTTTACTTCCTTTGGCCTCACTCTCTTACCTCACATACAAATAACTAGCCCAGTCTTAGAAATTAACGATTTTCATTCTATACCACAGTGATCTCTACTCTCCTACTTGTTTATCTGACACCCTACCCATGTAAGCTTTACCTTTTTGATAAAATGAGCCCACACACCTGCAGAAGTGCATATGGATATGGCTACTCTTGGTTCATAGTTCTGACAGAGGCAAAGGGAGCTATGCTTTAAGCTGTATTCAATGTAACATGCTGATGTCAGTAGGAATTTAAATATTCTGTTGTGTGTGTACTGTGTTCTCAGTCATGTCCAAGTCTTTGCGATCCCAAGGACTATAGCCTGCCAGGCTCCTTTGTCCATGGAATTTTCCAGGCAAGAATACTGGAGTAGGTTGCCAGTTCCTACTCCAGGGGATCTCCCTGATTCAAGGATTAACACATGTCTCCCTCATTGACAGGCAGATTCTTTACCACTGCGCCACCTATGAAGCCTCATACTGGTTCATATAATTACCTTATTTGGTAATAGAAGGAAGATAACACTTAAAAACAATGATTTTTTTTTTTTTTGATTTTCGATCAACTCACGAGGCAGCCACTTATCGAGCTTTTTCACCTTTCCAGTTTGTTTTAAATGCCAAATTCCCGTAGAATGGTTGGTGTTGAATTCTTCAGCAACTTCTCACATGGTTGTAAGAGGATCAGCTTTTATGACACTCTCAATCAGTCATTGTCAACTTCTGGTGGCCGGCCACTACGCTCCTCATATTCAAGGCTCTGATTTCCTTTGCAAAGCTTCTTGAACCATCACTACACTGTACATTTCTTAGAAGTTCTGGGCCAAATGCATTGTTGATCATACAAATTGTCTCCTCTGCTTTACCACCTATTTTTAACTGGAATAAAATATTGCTTGAATTTGCTTTTTGTCTAACCATTTCTATAGTCTAAAATATAAAATAAGCAACAAGCAATAAACCTTTAACAAAAAACATAAAGTGAGGAAATGCACATTAAAATGATGTTTAACATAACCACATTCATGTAAAAATAATCATACGGTAGCTTTATTTTTAGTTTTTAAAGGAATCTGCATGCTGTTCTCCAGATTGACTGCACGGATTTACATTCCCAACAACAGTGTAGGAGTGTTCTCCACACCTTCTCCAGTATTTATTATTTGTAGACTTGTTGATGATGGAATACTTTAGAAACAGTGGCCTAGGAATGCCTATGAGAAGGTAATATTTTACACAAGGCCTGAATGATGAGAAGTTAGACAGTCATGCCAAATAAAATGCAGTGACTGAAAAGCACAGGTTCTGGGGCCCCGCTTTGAAACCAGGTCCTGCTGGGTAAACTTGGGCAAGTTTAATTTTTCTGTGTCTGTTTTCTCATTTGTAAAATGAGGCTCATAACTGAACTTACTCCATTGCGTTAGTTTGAAGATAAGTAAATAGAAGTACTTAATCAGTACTCAGCACAGAGTAAGTGTTCTTACCTACTTAAAGGATTATTTTTATTTTTGTGTCAGGTAAAGTTTTATAGGCAAAACACATACTGAGTACAGGAGCTAGTAGTAAGAACTAGAGTAGCATGTTACATGAAGAAGGCTAATAATGCTGGAAGTAAAGTAAAACTTGTAGTATAACAATTCCAGTTTAGACATTTATACTGGGCTTCCCTGGTGGCTCAGCTGGTAAAGAATCTGCATGCAACCCAGGAGCCCGACCCACTCCAGTATTCTGGCCTGGAGAATTCCATGGACTATACAGTCCATGGGGTCACAAAGAGTTGGACACGGTTAAGGAAATGCATGCATATGGGAATAATTAGGGGGATGTTCATTGCAGCGTTGTTTATAACAGAAAAAAATGAAAAAAACCCAGCATGTTAAAAAAATAAGGGTGGATCGACTAAAATGTCCTTGTGATGGAAAATATTGTAGCTAAAAAAATTGCATGGGATTTTTTTATTGATAGTATAACTCACATTACACTATTGAGTAAAAAGCAGTTTGCAAATAAGTAATTATAAAAATGATGTACAGCATGATCCCATAAAATACAGGAATAGAAGGAAATGGCAACCCACTCCAATGTTCTTGCCTGGAGAATCCCAGAGACGAAGGAGCCTGGTGGGCTGCCATCTATGGGGTCGTACAGAGTCGGACACGACTCAAGCAACTTAGCAGCAGCAGCATATGGCATATGTGTACTTTTTTGAAAAGAGATAAAAGAAGGAAGCATTAATAATTTTCAGATTGCAGGGATGAGAGTAGATAGATCAAATATTAATCAAATGAAGGTTTAATAACCCAATAGTGTTTGAGAGAGATAGGCAGCTATTTCTTTAACCCGATTCTTACATTTTGTACTTGTGATATTATGCTAAGGCAGAATAACAATGAACAGCAAAATTGTTATTCTGCCTTGCTCTAATATGGTTTTCCTTTTTCCCTTTTGTTTATTGTCAGATTCTTTTGAGATCCAGAAGCCTCTGTGAGTTGGGCTGGTTATGACCCCATAAATGTATACGTAGATAAACATGCTATATTAAAATATGAAATTTATATAAATTAATATTTCTAATTTATAACAGAGTATACACAAATGCTATCTGTGGTTTATTTGATATTAAAAAATCTGAAGCCTCAAACAGCGAGGCAAAGGTTCTGGATCAAAACAACTTCATCAACCTTGCCTTTTGCTGTACAGGTTGTCATGGTAACAGGAGGGTGCAGAACTGAGAGCATGCTAAAGCAGTTATTATAACTCTACATGAAACATGTTTGACATTTGGAGCATTTCCCTTTTGATTCATGATTAGACTGAGGCACTGAAATGTCCCCATGGTGGGCTGAGATCATGTGGCCAACGGTAATCTGAAAAGAAAAATATCTAGAGATACAGATACAAAATAGAAGTACTTATCTAGGAGTGGATGCATTGCAAGCATTTGTGTCTCTTCCACTTCCCTCTAGTCCTCCTCCATTTTTTTTCTTACCTAATGTTTTCTTTTTTTAACTTATTTTTAATTGGAGTGCAATTGCTTTAGTTTTTCCTGTACAACAAAGTGAAGCAGATGTTTGTAGACATACATCTCCTCCCATCCTACCCCTCGAGGTCATCCCAGAGCACAGAGCTGAACTCCCTGTGTTACACAGCAGCTTCCCACCAGCTATCTATTTACACACATTTACTTCATGTTTTCCTCTGTTTTTCTACTTAATAAATGCTGTGTTGCTTGTTTCCTAGATAAAATAATTCCCCCTTAAGTGAAAATACTACTGTGCGCCTGTCCCTCTCCTCTTTAAAACGCTTCACTGTTTCTCTTCTCCGTCTACAAAGACGACGTCCTTAGCTTGGTCATAAAGCTCTCTGATGTCCCTCCCATGCTTCCCCATCAGCACCCACTTCTCCAGCACCAGGGCCAGATATTCCCACCTAGCACTTCTGTTCTCAAACGTCTTATAGTTTGTAAAACACAACATGCTCTTTTAGGCATGCCTGTCTTGTTCAGGCTGTTTTCCTGAATCTCTTTCAAGAATCTTAACAACAAGTGCCTGCACTTCCTGTCTGATGCACAATCAGCAGTCCTGTGCTCTCTTTTTGATATCAAAGGAACATTCATCTTTGTTCATCTTTGTCTCATTCATCTTTGTTTCCCTAGATTCTAACACAGCCCCTGAAATAGAGTTGATGCCTGATTAACATTGCTAATGTAAGCTGAACTAAGGGAGAGTGTTTCATTTTTTAGATTCCACATATAAATGATAACACAGTGTATTTGCCTCTGTCTGACTTACTTCACTAAGCATAATACTCTCTTGGTCCATCCACATTGTTGCAAATGGCGGAATTTCATTCTTTTCTGTGGCTAAGTAGTAGTCCATTGTGTGTGTGTGTGTGTGTGTGTGTGGGTGGGTGGGTGGGTGTGGGGGTGTGTGTATACATACCCGGCATCTTTATCCATTTATCTATTGATGGACATTTACATTGCTTCTATATCTTGGCTATTGTAAATAATGCTGGTATGATCATTTGGGTGCATGTATCTTTTTGAATTAGTTTTTATTTTCTTCAGGTCATATGGTTATTCTCTTTTTAGTTTTTTGAAGCAGCTGTGTTTCATAGTGTGTGTTAGTCACTCAGTCGTGTCCAACATTTTGTGACCCCATGGACTGTAGCCCACCGGGCTCCTCTGTTCATGAGATTCTCCAGGCAAGAATACTGAGTTTCCATTTCCTTCTCCAGGGGAATCTTCCTAACCCAGGGATCGAACCTGGGTCTCCTGCATTGCAGGTGGATTCTTTGCCACCTGAGCCACCAGTGTTACATAGTAGTTGCACAGATTTACAATCCTACCTACAGTATACACCAAATATTCCCTTTTCTCAACATACTCACCAACACTTGTAATTTATTTTCTATTTGGTGACGGCCATTTTGACAGATATGAGATGATATCTGTTGTTTTGATTTTCATTTCTCTGATGATTAGCAGTATTGATTATCTTTTCATGTTCCTATTGGCCATCTTTATATCTTCTTTGGAAAAATGTCTATTCAGGCTTCTGCACATTTTTTAATTGGGTTTTTTTTTTTAATATTGACTTATCTGGACTATTTTTATATTTTGGATATTAACCCCTCATTGGTCACATCATTTGTAATTATTTTCTCCTACCAGTAGATTATTTTTATTTTGTCAGTGGTCTCCATGGCTGTGCAAAAACTTTTAATGAGGTCTCATTTTGTTATTTTTGCTTTTATTTCTTTGGGATTAGGAGGCAGATCTGCAAAAAAGAGATATTGCTGCGATTTATGTCAAAGAGTATTCAGCCTATGTTCTCTTCTAGGAGTTTTATGCTTTCAGGTTTTACATTTAGAACTTTAATACATTTTGCGTTTATTTTTGTATATGTTATGGGAAATTTTCAAATCTCATTCCTTTACAGTTTGCCCAGTACCACTTATTGAAGATTGTCTTTTCTCCATTGTATATTCTTGTTGGGCTTCCCTTGTGGCTCAGCTGGTAAAGAATCCTCCTGCAGTGTGGGAGACCTGGCTTCAATCCCTGGGTTGGGAAGATCTCCTGAAGAAGCGAAAGGCTACCCACTCCGGTATTCTAGCCTAGAGAATTCCATGTATTGTATAGTCCATGGGGTCGCAAAGAGTTGGACACAACTGAGCGACTTTCACTTTCACTTTATTTCTTTGTCATAAGTTAATGATCATGACTGTGTGGGTTTATTTCTGGGCTCTCTGTTTCATTGATTTATGTACCAGTACTATGATTCTTTGATTATTATAGTTTTATTGTATAGTCTAGTCTCCTCAATTTGTTGAGATGAGTTTGTGGCCTAGCACGTGATCTATCTTAGAGAAAGTTCCATGTGCACTTGAAAAGAATGTGTATTCTGCTGTTTTTGAGTGGAATATTCTGTACCTGTCTATTAAGTCCAACTGGTCTATTGTATCATTTAAGACCACGGTGTCCTCTTTGATTTTCTGTCTGGATGCTCTGTCTATCCAGGTTGGTAGGGTGTTAAAATCTCCTATTATTGTTGTATTATTGTCAGTTTCTCCTTTTATATCTGTCAGTATATGCTTTTGTCTTGTATTGGGTGCATTTAGGTTAACAAGTGTAATGTCCTCTTGTATTGATCCCTTTATTATCACATGGTGCTCTTCTTTGTCTTTTGTTACAGTCTTTGTTTTAATGTCTGTTTTGTCTTATATGAATATTGCTACTCCTTCTTTCTTGCATGAAATACCTTTTTTGTCCCTTCACTTTCAGTCAGGCAAACATAACTTTTAAACATACTTCTGATCATGCAACTCTATGTGGAAAAAGTCTTCAATTTTACCTTATTGTCTTGTTTGACATTCAATATCCTCTACTATTTGCTTTAACATGCTTTTCTTTTTTATATGACACAATAAATTGAGCCCATAGCCTCAAAATAAAATGTCCCTATCCCCACGAAGGCCGATGCTGATTTCTGATCTGAAAGTAATATCTGCACCCTCTGACTAAATTCATTTTTAGTTTGTATTTTATTTTTAAAAAATTGTATCTGTTTCATTCTCTTCATAAGAGCATCCATGCATGGTTTACCTTTATGCAGCCTCAAACAACCATTATATTGTTGTGTTCAGAGTAGGAATTCAGGAAGCTTTTGTTTACCAATGTATTTTGTGTTGATTTCACAAACATCACTGCAAATAGTGTGTTTGGGAGGATATTCATTACTTATTAGCAAATAATTGTCTGCTTAAAAAAAGGAGAAAGAATTGTATGATTCTCTGTTATTTTTCACAAATTATAACTGGTATACATAACAAGCTACCTATTCTGATTATTCACTTTTACAACTCACCTAATAAAAAGTTAATTTTCTTAAGTAGTGTTTATTTGGTGTCAGTACCATCTAGTGGCAAATTTGAGTAATGCTCAGCAATTAAATTGGCATCGAAGACTTAGTACTAAGACAGGTCTTGAAGATCATCTGGGCTGAATAATTGTATAATTCATTATATAAATTAGTAAACTGAGGTTTTGAAAGTTTAGGAAGTTTCTTACAGTCTACATAATGCTGAACACCTATTATGTGAAATGAACTGTAAATGGGATATTAAGAATTATAAAGTGTGGTTCATGACCTCACATAATTTACCACCAGCACAGGAAATAGACATTAATATGTAAAAGATGACAATAAAATATTTAAATATTTCAACATAAGTTAAAATGCTTAATGAATTATCCAGACAATAGTTCCTATAAGAATTCAGAAGAATAACAAATATGTGCTAAGAGTGCATTGAATAAAAAGTAAAGTTTTTAGAAGGGGTTGAATTTGTGTTGTATTTTGATGAGGTTTCAGTATATTTATTGTGTAATCCATCTTTGCATCACTGATCTGAGATGCCATTTTCATCAAAAAATCCAATATATATTTATTTATTTACAGTCTTTTATTCTGATCCATCGATGCATCTCTCTAGTCATGTACCAGTAACACACTGTCTGATCACTATAATCCCATGAAGCTTGGAAATACAAAAAGTTTAGTCTTCCTTATGACTCTTCTTTTATAAAAATGTCCCAGTTGTTCATGCTTCTTAGTTTTCCATATGATTTTAGCACATCTAATCTAACTTAAAAATCCTGTTGCTACTTTGGAATTGCATTATACTTATTGAATCACTTAGGGGAATTGACATTTTTATAATGCTCAGTCTTCCTGTTCAAGAGCATGAAAGTTTTTCCATTTGATCAGGTTTGTTGCATCACTAAGCAGTTCTTTATAAAGTTTCTTTTGCACAGTGCTTACATGTTGTGTTAATTTTTTAAGATACCGTGATATATGATCTTTGTGTATATGAGAGTATTCTATTGGCATTTGAAAGGAAGACTCATTTTTTTTTCAAGATTCAGAGTCTCTGAAATATTAATAAGATATACTTTATTAATTATGCTATTTTAATCCTCTGTATAGTAATTTTTTCAATGATCTGATAGGGACTGAGGAAAGTGAACTAATGTCTCCTACTGCTTCTGTTTTTCTGTTTCTCAGTAAATCACTAGTAGTATGTGCTTTATGAAGAATGACTTTATTTCATTTGAAGTTACATCGTTATAACTACTATATCTTCTGTGTTAATTGCATTACTTGGTGTTACGAGTGCCCTTGTATGATTTATGCTGTTTTTTGATCTGAATTAAGCCTTCTCTGATATTTAGATTACAACTCATGCTTTGCTTGTGTTTGTATTTGCCCTGTTTGCCATTATGTGAACTTTTCTTTCTAAATATTCTGAATCTCTGCTTTGCCTATGTTTCTTGTGAACAGCAGAGACTTGAACTTTGTTTTTCTTTCAGGCTCTAAGTTTGAATGAATTCCATCATCTAATTTTATGTTAATCTTGATGGATTTGTAACCTTGAGAAACTATGCTGTATTTGTGTCATGTGCATATGTATTACGGAGAAGGCAATGGCACCCCACTCCAGTACTCTTGCCTGGAAAATCCCACGGGTGGAGGAGCCTGGTGGGCTGCAGTCCATGGGGTCGCTCAGCATCGGACACGACTAAGCGACTTCACTTTCACTTTTCCCTTTCATGCATTGGAGAAGGAAATGGCAACCCACTCCAGTGTTCTTGCCTGGAGAATCCCAGGGACGGGGAAGCCTGATGGGCTGCCGTCTATGGGGTCGCACAGAGTCAGACACGACTGAAGCGACTTAGCAGCAGCAGCAGCAGCATGTGTATTAATAACTAGGAGAGTTGTGGTTTCATCCTGGAGGTTATGCTTTACACCTACAGTTTTGTACAACATTTTAAATTGTCTATATTTTTACACTGAATTTAATTATCTGCCACAGGTAATAATTATCTACTGTGGGTAGTAATGAAATTTGTGTACTTACTATTCATCCTTCCTTTTTTCTCTCTTTTCTTCCACCTGCATTTAATTTATCTTATCATTCTTGATAATTACTGTCATCAGTTAAATGTACTTATAAATCTTTTACATGATTTTATTATTTCAGTGAAATATTTTTCTTCCTAGATACTAAAGAAGAGCAAATCAGCATTATTGAATCTCCTATCTACCTTTCTTTTCAACTTTTGTTATTTATATTTGTTTTCACATTCAGAGTATGTTTTAAGCATTTGAATTTTGCTCTATTAACATCATCTTAATCCTCATAATTATATTCATCATAGTCCTATAATTAAAAAGTTTCAATTTTAAATTCTCACTGGCATTTATTTTGTCATGGATTTTCTAGGCCTGACATTCTTTGGATTTTTTTTATCATTCTACATTTTGTGCTTCTGCGTTTGTATAACCACTGGGCTGTGTATACAACTTGGCTGAGTACTTCTTGCCTGGAGGATTATGTAGGTGTTGTTTCACAAACTTTAGCATTGGATATTGCTGTGGAAATGTGTAAGTCCAGATGGAACTGTTTTTTGTTTTATAAGTAGTTTTTAATTCAATTTAACTTTTTATTTCAGTTTGGTTATGCTGCTTTTATTTTTAAGCTCAAAGTTCCTTAGTGTGTTTACAGGAGCGTCTCTATTCTCTTTTCTCCATCGCAATTTCAACTTCTTATCTGCGACGCTTCCCATAGTTTTTCATTTATATTTTAAGCTTTTTATTTCCATACTTCATCTCATTTTGCTTCATCAATATATTTTTCCTAATTTCTTAATTCTCTGCAATGTTCTGAGTGTCTGCTAAGTTTTGTTTTATAGAGAAAAGAGCTTCATAACCTTTTACAGAGAAATATTTGTTTACCATTTTCATCTATTATGTGAGAAAATTTATCACCTATTAATTTTTCTAGTTTCTTTCCTTTTATCTTACAGAGTATTTTAATATTAATAGAGCCAATTTTCATTACTTGAAGGTTATGTATCTGTGAATTTGTCTATTTGCTAAAATGTGTGCATAACCCCAAATGAACATGTGGAATGCCTTGATGGTCATTCACAGACATGAGTAGAGTGGCCAAAAATTTGAGTTTCTCTATATACATGTTTCCAGCTAAGATGAACAAGCTGATACTCCGCCTTGTTACTTCAGGTCTCATGCTGTAAACTTGTTTCTCTTTTGTGGTCTAATTAATGCCACATTTTTCATATTTTGGTGCCTTTGTTGGTAAGTTCATTGTTTAAGTTGCTGCCCAAATGTAACACTGAAGTACTGTCTAGTGTCCCTAAGCACAAGAAGATTGTGAAATGTTTTATAGAAAAAATAACCATAAATTTGGTTGATGAATGTTAGATAAGCTTCTTTAGGCATGATTTATACTGCTCTTGGTCTTGAGTCCAATGTTAGTGAATCAACAGTACAATATATCCAGAAAAAGTAAGAGGTAATTTGCTGATGTGTACATGAGAACTCTCCTAAAGTGCTAAAGTAACAGCTATAGTGCATAATGAAGCTGTGGAAGAGATGGAACGTGGCTAAATTGTGCATTCATGAGATGAAAACTGATAAAAAAGAAAGTGTAAAATGGCAGCATTGTTGTGAGGCTGAAAGTCAAAGAAAATTGCGATCACGTTACCCATAGTCAGAAAAATGTTAACTTTCTCAGCTAGTGCTAGCTGACTCACAGTTTTCAAAAGGCAATGCAGAGTGAAAAATGTTACTTTCAGGCAAGATAATTCTCTGCAGATATGGAGGCTGTGCAAGAATTTTTAAAATACTTGCTAAGTGTTATACAAGAAGAAGTTTATATGGAAGAACAAGTTTTCAATACTGGTAATATGGGCTTGTTTTACAAGGATGTTGGTAAGAGAACCATATAATGCAAATGACATTTTGATTGATAAAAATGTTGTGACTAGAGGTTTACAAGAACCTAATACTGTATTTTCCCCGGGAGCACTAGTTCAGTATTTGGTAATTCAGTTCACATACAGTGTTCACAGTAAATCACAACGACTGCAGATAATGAGACTTGGCTATATTAGTCTGTTTTCTTTTGATTATCTTTGAAGCAGATGAAGATTTCCTGGACAAGTGAAGAAAAGAGCCAAAACCAAAAGAAAATTTTCTTGTGAAACAGAATAATACAGTTGATTTTTAATTATTTCAGTAATTGTGTTCTAAAAAGTCACTGTGAACAATGAATGAACAAATATAGAACTAGCACTTCTAGAGGAAAGACAGTACTGGATTTTTTTTGGACTTGCTTTTTTATTTTAATGCTTTATATGTAGAGTAGTTTTAGGTTTACAGCAGAAATGAACAGAAGCTACAGAGATTTCCCATATACTCCTTTCCCAACAGGGGCATAACATCCCCCTTTTGCAACATCCTCCACCAGAGTGGTACATTTGTTATAATTGATGAAAGTGAAAAAGTGAAGATGAAGTCGCTCAGTCGTGTCCAACTCTTTGCGATCCCATGGACTATAGTCCACCAGGCTCCTCAGTCCATGGGATTTTCCAGGCAAGAATACTGGAGTGGGTTGCCATTTCCTTCTCCAAAGGATCTTCCTGACCCAGGGATTGAACCCGGGTCTCTTGCATTGTAGGCAGATGCTTTACCTTCTGAGCTGCCAGGGAAGCCCAATTATAATTGATGATACAGAACATTTTCACTGCCTAAAAATCCTTTCTTCAACTATTCATCCCTCCCCCGTCAACCTCTGGTAACTACTGATAATTTTATTGACATCTTGGTTGCTTCTAGATTTTTGCAATTTTGAATAAGGGTGCCATAAACATCCATGCACAGGTTTTTGTTGGACTTGCATTTTCAACTGCTTTTGGTGAATACCAAAGAGTACAACTGTTTGATCATATGCTAAGAGTATGGTTGTTCCTTTAATATAAGAAGCCACAAAACTCTCTTCTAAAGTGGATCGTAATATTTTGCATTCCTATTAATGAATGAGAAATGAATGCAAGCTTCTTTTGCTCCACATTCTCACCGGCATTTGATATTGTGATTGTTCTGAATTTTGGCCATTCTAATAAGGATGCAGTGTAAACAGTGTCAGACTTTATTTTTTTGGGCTCCAAAATCACTGCTGATGGTGATTGCAGCCGTGAAATTAAAAGACGTTTACTCCTTGGAAGGAAGGTTATGGCCAACCTTGATAGCATATTTAAAAGCAGAGACATTACTTTGCCAACAAAGGTCCGTCTAGTCAAGGCTATGGTTTTTCCAGTGGTCATGTATGGATGTGAGAGTTGGACGGTGAAGAAAGCTGAGCGCTAAAGAATTGATGCTTTTGAATTGTGGTGTTGGAGAAGACTCTTGAGAGTCCCTTGGACTGCAAGGAGATCCTATCATTCCATCTTAAAGGAGATCAGTCCTGGGTGTTCATTGGAAGGACTGATGGTGAAGCTGAAACTCTAATACTTTGGCCACCTCATGCGAAGAGTTGACTCATTGGAAAAGACCCTAATGCTGGGAAGGATTGGGGGCAGGAGGAGAAGGGGACGACAGAGGATGAGATGGTTGGATGGCATCACTGACTCGATGGACATGGGTTTGCGTAAACTCTGAGAGTTGGTGATGGACAGAGAGGCCTGGCGTGCTGCGATTCATGGGGTTGCAAAGAGTCGAATACGACTGAGCGACTGAACTGAAATAAGGATGCAATAGTATCTTATTTCTTAATTTGCATTTTCCTGATGACATATGCTGCGGAGCGTCTTTTTATATGCTTGTTTGCCATCTATATGTCTTTTTTGGTAAGATTTTCATTGAGGTCTTTGGCCATTTTTTAATTGAGTTATTTGTTTTATAATTATTGACTTTTAACAGTTCTTTATTTTGGATAGCAGTTCTTTATCATATGAGTCTTTTGTGGATATTCTCTCCCAGCCTGTGGCTTGTCTCTTATCACTTTTATTCAGTATTGTACCGAAGTTTCCAGAAAGTACAATGAGACAGCAAAAGGAAATAAAAAATATGCAGGTTGGAAATGAAAAAGAAAAATATCTTTATCATCAGATAATATATGTGTGTGTATATACACATACACAGAGGGAAGGATTACAAAAAAAAAATCTACTAGAATTAACATGTTATTTCAGCAAGGCTATAGGACATAAGGCCAATATACAAAATAAATTATATTTCTAGATACTACAGCAAATAAAGATTGAACTTGAAAAACAAAAACCATTTATAATAGCAACACAATTATGAAACATGAGACAAAAGTTGTCTGAGACCTGTACTCTGAGAACCATATTTTCAAACAATTTAAAGGAAACCTTAAAAAAAAATGGGCATATGTCATGCCAAAAAAATTCAGTATTATTAAAATGCCAATTGATTTTTGACAAAACTGCTAAAAGAAGTAAATGGGGAGACAATTTTTCAATAAATTTTACTAGAAAAATTGGAGAGCCATATGTAAACAAAAAATAACAAAACTCAACCATCCTTAACTTATCATCACATAGAGAAATTAAATCAAAATGTATTATAGGTCTAAATATAACAGGCAAAGTTATTAAAACTTTAGAAGAAAATATGAGAAAATTTAGTGATATTGAGTTAGCAAAGATTTCTAAAATAATATTCAAGAAATAAATTATAAAAAGAAATATTGATAATTATACTTTATCAAAATTGAAATATTTTGGCCTTCAAAATACAGTGTAAATAAAATGAAAAAGCACTTTGTAAGTTGGGAGAAAATATTTGCAAAAGAAATGTATCTGGGCTAGATAAAGAATTTCTTCAGTTCAATAGTAAGACAAATGACCCAACAAAGTAGGCAAAAGATTTGAATATATACTTCATAAAAATATATACATGGAGGAATAAACATGAAGTAAGGTATTGAATATTATTACTCATCTTAAAAATGGTAATTCAAACAAAGAGATTGTAATATACAATTAGTGACTTGAAAGTCGCTCAGTTGTGCCTGACTCTTTGAGACCCCATGGACTGTATAGTCCATGGAATGGAGTGGGTAGCCTTTACCTTCTTTAGGGGGATCTTCCCAACCCAGGTCTGCCTCATTGCAGGTGGATTTTTTACCAGCTAAGCACAAGGGAAGCCCAATACACAACTATCAGAATAACAAAAATTTCAAAACTGACCATACAAAGTGTTGATGAGGCGATAGAGCAGCTGGACCTCTCATCATGTGGTAGTGAAAATGTAAAACGAACAAAAACTTTGGAAAACAGTTTGATAGTTGCTTAAAAATTTAAATATACACCTACTATACAACCCAGTCATTGTGCAAGAGAGGTGATCCTCACAAATACTTGTACACAAATGTCATGACATCTTTATTTTTTGCTTGAAGTAGCATAAATGTCTATCAACAAGTGAATGGGTAAACAAATTATGGTATATCCATACACCAAAATACTATGTAGCAATACAAAGAGTAAACTATTGATGCAAGCAACCGCACTTACAAATTTCCAGATAATTGTGCTGAATGAAGAAAGGTTTTATCAAGACTTTATACTGTATGAGTTCTATCCAGAAGAATATATACTGTATGGTTCTATTTATATAAAACTCTAGAAATGTAAATCTATAGTTGCAGAAAACAGAGTTGAAATTAACTGGAAATGAGGTGGGATGAAGGACAGATTTCAAAGAAACTTTTGAGGGTGATATGTGTGTTCATTATCTTCATTGTAGTAGTGTTTATGGGTGCATTTGTGTTTAGTTGCTAAGTTGTGTCCAGCTCTTTGCAATCCCATGCACTGTAGCCCACCAGGCTCCTCTGTCCATGGGATTTCTCAGGCAAGAATACTGGAGTGCGTTGCCATTTCCTTCTCCAGGGGTATTCCTGGCCCAGGGATCAAACCTGTGTCTCCTGCATTGGTAGGTGGATTCTTTACTGTGGAGCCATCAGGGAAGCCCTTTAGGGTACATACATATGTCAAAACTCATTAACTTGCTCTCTTTAAATATGTGCAGTTTATTGTTCTTCAATAATACTTCAATCAAGTTATAAAATAAGAAAAGAGTGACCTTAGTTTTTCCAAAATAGAGTTTGTAGCTTTTGGTTTTTATTGTCTTTGAGGTTTATGGAGAACTTCAAGGAAGAGAAGGTGGATATATCAAATGTTATTACAGTTTGAGGAGAAGGCAATGGCAACTCACTCCAGTACTCTTGCCTGGGAAACCCCATGGATGGAGGAGGCTGGTAGGCTGCCGTCTATGGGGTTGCACAGGGTCGGACACGATTGACAATACTTAGCAGCAGCAGCAGCAGCATTACAGTTTGAATATTTTTGTCCCCTCAAAATTTGTATATTGAAATCCTAATTCCCCAGGTGATGGTGCTAGGAGGTGGGGACTTGGGTGGTGATCAGGTCACGAGGACTGAGACCTCCCGATTGGCATTAGTGGCTGTATAATATCCCACAGAATGCCCTCACCACCAGATGAGGACACAGTGAGAATGCGCTTGCCTATGACATATAAATCAGGGTCACACAAGACACCAAAACCGCTGACACCATTATCTTGGACTTCCCAGACTTCAGAATTGTGAGAAACGGATACTTGTTGATAAGCCACTCACTCAGTGGTATTTTGTGACAACAGCCCAAACAGCCTAAGACAGATGCATGCCCCATTACTAGAACTGAAAGACCCCTGTTTACTTTTGAGATTTCTGGATAAAGAATATCCCAAATCTAAGATGACACTGTCTTTTAAATGATGTAACATTTACTAGTAACTTATTAAAATCATTTTGGTGGAATTTCAGTGAAAAGATTGTGTGGGGGGCAAATTATAGGAAGTGATCAAGTGTTGAAAAGTCCTTCAGCAATTCTGACAGTAAAGGGGACAGACAAGTAGTTGGTGAGATAGGTTTGTTTATTCGTGGTCCATGGGGATGGTGGGCTGGAAAGCCAATGGAGAGGAAAAAGGGGAAACCTGAAAGCGTCAGTTTTTTGAGAGAAATGAAGGGATGATATCAAGAGTCCTTGTGTAGAAAATTGGCTCTAATTTAAAGGGAAGACTTTCTCCATTGGTAAGTAAAGAAGAGGGAAAGCATAGATGTGGATGAGGAACATTTGAAAGTTTTTGTGTTGGGAAGGTGAAGGATTTCCATGTGAGGGTTTATGCCGTGGCTCTGTGAAAAGGAGACAAGTCATTTGTCCTGTGTGACTTGGAATGTTGGCCAAGTGTGGAGGTGGGGGCCTCGGAGGTTTAAATAAAATAGAAAAGTTTGAATATCAGTGTGCAGAATTAGAGAAAAAATTGCTGTGTAGAGCTGGTGGCTCAGATAAGGTTGCATATTATGAGTTTATATTGGAAACTGCTTCTCTAGTAGTCACATTTTCTTCACTAGTGCTCAGCCTGAGTCTGAAGGGAAAGAGTGAGATTGATCCAAGGACACTGTCTTCTCCAGGCAATTTCAGAAAAAGGACAATGGGACTGAGATTATTAAAAACATTGTTAAAAAGAGATGGAACATGGAGTGTAATTAGAGTGAGAAAATAAGTGAAAACAGATGAGACCAATAGAAGAAAGGGTGGAAAAATGGAAAGACTAGAGGAAATCAACCCTGAATATTCATTGGAAGGACCGATGCCGAAGCTCCAATACGTTGGCCACCTGATGCAAAGAGCCGACTCACTGGAAAAGACTCTGATGCTGTGAAAGACTGAGGGCAGGAGAAGAAGGGGGCAACAGAGAATGAGATGGCTGGATGGCATCACTGACTCAACGGATATGAGTTTGCGTAAACTTTGGGAGACAGTGAAGGACAAGGAAGCCTGGTATTGTGCAATTTGTGGGGCTGCAAAGAGTCAGACATGATTTAGCAACCGAACAACAACAGAGTCTCTCAGGAAGTCAGAAAATGAGGATAAGTGAATTTCAATGAATGGGAAAGCTGAAATATAAAAATCCACCTTGTGGATTTTTGTGCTTCAGAGATTATTTGTGGCCACAGGGCTCAGTGACAATGGCAGTGAGTGAGCAGAGGAGAGGAAATACAGGCAATTAAGCTGTACATATTGTAACTTTTTGTTTTGTTTTGTTTTGATCACATTAGTCTGATTCTTTTAAAAGCAGATTGGTAAAATTATTAATCTTTAGCTTAAATGACTGAATTACAATTAGCTGAAACTAAATAACCTTACCAGAGTCTTAAATGTGGAAGGAACAGCTTGAATAATGATTTTGTTAAACTCAGAGTTTCAGTATGAGAAGAGAAATTGGAAAACGAGAAGAAGGAGAGTTGGGCTAAGGGGACCCAAACAGGGTGACTGGGAAAGGTGTATTTACTAGACTGATTCTTACAATAGGGTTATTTTATTTGTATAGTAATTTATTTTTCATAAATAGAACACCATCTTCTAAAATCCAAAGCAGAACATGAGTAGGGATGATGCTGACCCTAAATGTTTCACAGTAGCAATGACAGCCCATGTTTGGTGGCTACCTCTGTGCCAGGTAACTGCTCTGTGCTAGAGAGTTTAAAAGTGTAAGAAATAGAAAAAAATATATGAACAGATTTTTTTGGTGATCTTTGGCTAGCAAAAGTAAATCAAAATGAATGATGAGAGAAAGAAATTGGGTCAGAGTCAGACTGGCAGATATAGACTGTTTTATATCTTAGATTCTTCTTTGTCTTATTTTCATATTACATCTTTTGGCCAATCTAGTTAATGCTTTACTTGATTCTATTTTTCTTTTTAACCAGTGTTTTATTGTTAAGTTTTAAAACTCACAGAATTTTGAAAAGAATAATATAGTGAACACCCTTATCTCTTCCTATATTTCCTAATTGCTAATTATTGGTATTTTGATATATTTTATCTTTATCTATCATTTATTTATCTATCTTACTTTCTCTAGATAGCTACCTAGGTCTATATATACCTATCTATAGCTACCTATCTATCTATATATAGATAGATAGCTATTCATATACATATGTCTGTGGCAGTTTGTGCCCCTTCCCCAAGGGATATATTACAAAGTCTGGAAATATTTTTAACTATTAAAATTGGAGAGGGATGGTACACTCATCTACTGGTTGAAGACCACAGGTGCTTCTAACTGTTCTACAATGTATCAAGCAACCCTCCACAAGGAAGAATTATCTAGTCCAAAATGTTAATAATGCTGAGGTTAATGAAAGGAATAACACTGCATGCTCACAACATTTATACATATATGAGTATATGATACAATATATACTCAAAATAAATATATAAAATTTAATACTGATACAATATTATTTTCTATCAATGGTTCCTTGGATTTTTTTTCAGTTCAGAGTCCAATCAAAGATCATGCATTGGGTTTAGCTTCTTATCTCTTTAGTTTCATTTAATCTCAGACTTTTTGTCTTTAACATCATAGGCATTTCTTAAGAGTCCAGGCTAGTTGCTTTGTGGAGTGTCCTGAAACTTGGATTCATCTTATTTAGGGCCAGATAAAACCTTTTTTTAAGGAATACTACATGGATGATGTTGTGTTCTTCCTAGTGCATCATAGCAGGGGCCCCATGACACCAGTCTGTCCCAATACTGATAATGTCCAGTTTGGTAATACGGTAGAATGGTTTCTATTAGATTACTCCATTGTAAAGGAACTTTTTCCTCCTTTGAAATTAATTAGTATTCTGCAGCATAAAGCTTAGATATTATGTGAGGATTCTGTCTCCTAACACTATTTTCAGCCAATTATTTTTGTATCCATTGACTGCCTGCATCAATTATTGTGCTGTACTTAGTCACTCAGTCGTGTCTGACTCTTTGCGACCCCATGGATTCAGGCTCCTCTGTCCATGGGGATTCTCCAGGCAAGAATACGGGAGTGAGTTACCATGCGCACCAGGGGAATCTTCCCAACCCAGGGATCAAACCCAGGTCTCCTGCATTACAGGAGGATTCTTTACCATCTGAGCCACCTATTAACTAGCCACAAAACAGTGATTTTCTAATTCTGTCCTTTTACAATTATTGGTTATCACTCTTTGCTGGGTTCAGCAGTAAAGAATCTGCCTGCAAAGCAGGAGCTACAGGGAATAGGTTTGATCCTTGGGTCAGGAAGATCCCCTGCAGGAGGGCATGGCAACCCGCTCCAGTATCCTTGCCTGGAGAATCGCATGGACAGAGGAGCTTGGTGGGCTGCAGTCCATGGAATCTCAAAGAGTTGGACATGGCCGAGCAACTGAGCACGCATACCCGCATGCGTTGCTCTCTTCCTGGTAAGACTGATCTGCATGTACTACATCCTGGGGTTTTACTGCCCTCTGGCATCTTGTTGGGTTTGTCTCATTGGAAACAAAGACAAAAGACCAAAGAGAGGGAGGAAAGTGAGGCTAAATATTTATTATTTTGTGCAACATCAGTATGGACTTGCCCAATCATTGTAAGTTTCCTATTTCTATCAGGGTACCCTTTCTGCACAGCCCTCTTTGTCTCCAGGCTCTAGTAACAGCAATCTCTTCTCCTTCAGGTGTAGAGATTATAAAAAGATTTATTAATAGCCCAGGTTCTGGCACTAGCCTAGGATATTGCACTTTCCCTTGTAGATTCCCACACCTGGCACATACATTGTAAATAGTCCCTTTATTAAACGTTCCTCAAATTATCACATTTGAGAGTATCATCTGTTTCCAGCTGTGGCCCTAAGTGATACACATGCTTTGAGTCCTCCTTTTTCCCCATCACAGGAATCAGAGAGGCATCATATGGCTCTTCAAGCTTTCATGCGATCCCTCCTTATTTTCCCTCCTGGTGTTTTCCTAATAAATCCCTTGCACATCTAATCTTGTCTTGGCATCTGCTTCTTGGAGGACCCAGACAAACACTAGCTCATTAACCTCAAGTGTTCCCCCATGCATTGGGCCTTAGTTAAGGCTCACAGAAGAAATAAGAGTGTTGAATAATCGGGCATCAATTCGGTATCTATTGAGATGATTCTATTGTAGCATATAAGCAAAGGTGTATTAATGGAATATATGGCAAAGAGATGGTTGAGTTAGACCTGGAGTTAATACCAATGCAGACAGACACATGATAGCAGCAGGAAATGTTAAAATGGAAATAATGTTGGAAGAAGTTCTAGGTTTTATTCTTTATCATCATACTTGCTTTAATGCTGCCTTGTTTTGTTTTCCTTACTGTTGCTAAAAATAAATATACAGGGAAGCATTTTGTGTAGTTGAACTAGAGAACTATGAGATGGTCTAGAGAGACCGTGCTTGAGTTCATACTAGACTCTATTAACAGAAAGATGGAAAAGGCTTCAAAATCAGTTTTAAATCAGGAGGCTGTCACTTGATGGGATTTGCTTCTTTTATAAAGAGGCAGGTAATAAATATATACTTTAAAATGCCATTTTGATGATTCACAACAATATGTATAAAGCTCTTAACAGTGTACCTGGAATAAATTGCAGTTATTTGTTTATTATTCTGTTATCTAAATGTGTGGATGGGAGAAGAGCTCAATCTATCGGTAAGACTCTTGGAGTCCCAGTCTCCAAGGAGGGTGTCCCCACACTCCACTTGAACATTAACTCTGGGGCCCCGCAGGTGAGCAGCCAGGACTTCCCCCCAAAACTCCAAACACCCCCATGCTTTCCTGTGCAACTGCCCACTGAGAGCTCCGCTGCTGTAATTAATAGTGGCAAAGTTTTAATGAACCCCACAAGGAGATTTTTACTGACACTTACTTTTTAGATCCTGAAATAGTCTCTATTCCTTTGAGATCAATTAAAAAGTTTTTGTTTTTTCCATCTTCGCCAAGATGCCTGAGGCAACTTTCCAGCTGTGTCTTTTTTTAATGAGTTCTCTAAGAGGCTCCTGCGCCTTGAGATTCTATAGTGAATGAACTGAAGTTGCAGGAGTTCTTGGGGAGTAAGGGTATGAAAACTGAGAAACCATAAAGGTGATTTCCCTGGACAGGCTCAGAGGTGCACACACCTTTTGACTTAGAATCTCTGTAGAATCATTTGCAGTCACTGAGGGAAGGAGGAAGCAAGAAAGAGTTCTTTGAAAGTCTTAATAAGTCACTGATAGGCAAGGCTCTTCCAATTAGTTTCATATTTGAGTACAGACTTTGGGCTTTCATTAACCTGATGACTCTGTCAGGTGATCCCCTCATCCCCAAGAATCAGCAAAGATTTAATGTATATATGTGTATATATATATATATATATGTGTATATATATATATATGTATAATGCTATATATGTATATGCTTTTGTTGTTCTTGTTCTTTAGGGGCTAAGTCATATCCGACTCTTTGTGACCCCATGGACTATAGACTGCCAGGCTCCTCTGTTCATGGGATTTCCCGTGCAAGAATATTGGAGTGGGTTGTCACGTCCTTCTCCAGGGGTTCTTCCTGGTCCAAGGATCGAACTTGTGTCTCCTGAATTGGCAGGCAGATTCTGTACCACTGAGCCACCAGGGAAGCCCATGTATATACTTACACATGCACAAAGCAGATTGAACATTTGATTGAACTAATCAAGCAGTTCATGATGAAAACCATTTAATTTAAACTCATTTGTAGAAGTTAGTTTGGGTAACGAAGAAAGTAATGGAAAGGACTGATATTTATTGCTGATGTGACCAGTTTTTCTGAATTCTTTGACCTCGCATTTACACTGATTTTCATACTTAACCATCTGTCAAGCATACCAATGGAGCAAGATTAGGATTAAGGTAAATGGAAGAAAGTTCAGTTCAGTTCAGTCGCTCAGTCGTGTCTGACTCTTTGTGACCCCACAAATCGCAGCACGCCAGGCTTCCCTGTCCATCACCAAGTCCCGGAGTCTACCCAAACCCATGCCCATTGAGTCGGTGATGCCATCCAGCCATCTCACCCTCTGTTGTCCCCTTCTCCTCCTGCCCCCAATCCTTCCCAGCATTAGGGTCTTTTCCAATGAGTTAACTCTTCGCATGAGGTGGCCAAAGTATTGGAGTTTCAGCTTCAACATCAGTCCTTCCAGTGAACACCCAGGACTGATTTCCTTTAAGATGGACTAGTTGGAGCTCCTTGCAGTCCAAGGGACTCTCAAGAGTCTTCTCCAACACCACAGTTCAAAAGCATCAATTCTTCGGTGCTCAGCTTTCTTCACCATCCAACTCTCACATCCATACATGACTATTGGAAAAACCATAGCCTTGACTAGACGGACCTCTGTTGGCAGCGTAATGTCTCTGCTTTTCAATATGCTATCTAGGTTGGTCATAACCTTCCTTCCAAGGAGTAAGCATCTTTTAATTTCATGGCTGCAATCACCATCAGCAGTGATTTTGGAGCACAAAAAAATAAAGTCAGATACTGTTTGCACTGTTTCCCCATCTATTTCCCATGAAGTGATGGGACCAGATGCCATGATCTTAGTTTTCTGAATGTTGAGCCTTAAGCCAACTTTTTCACTCTCCTCTTTCACTTTCATCAAGAGGCTCTTTAGTTCTTCTTCACTTTCTGCCATAAGGGTGGTGTCATCTGCATATCTGAGGTTATTGGTATTTCTCCCAGCAATCTTGATTCCAGCTTGTGTTTCTTCCAGCCCAGTGTTTCTCATGATGTACTCTGCATATAAGTTAAATAAGCAGGGTGACAATATACAGCCTTGACGTACTCGTTTTTTTTGGAAGAAAAACCTAGGATAAATTCAATTCGTTATAGACATCCCAGGCAGGAGAGACATTGATAAGATATTGCTGATGGAATTTAATAAAGAATATCTAGACCATTATGGAAAGATAAGTAATTTCCCCATTTCTCAAAAACCTCTCCCCCAAATAAGCCAGCAAACAACTAGTAGTCAAAAGAGCGTCCTCAATATGCTAGGATTAATTTCTTGTGTAAAAAATTAGATGAATTAAATTCAATTTATTTTAGAGAGAGAGAATTCTTAGGGTGAAGAACTACTTGATAGAAATAAAAAATTTGAAGTGTTAAGAACTCTTTTAGAGCAAGGAAGCTTTATCATACACGTGTATCTTTTCTTCCTTCGGAGATACCACTGATATTTCTAATGGAGCAAAAGGTATAATTCACAAGAACAAATAGAATGGCAGAGGAGACATAAGCAAACAAGAGAAATTGTAACATTAAAAATATATATATATAAAAGGTACATGGAGGAACGAGAGCTAATATATCAGAGAGGAAGCAACCAAATAACAAGCATGAAGAAGGGGGAGCCACTAAGCAGTAAAATGTATTACCGCTCACAGCCCCTGAGAGTCGGGAGACTTGAGGCTGGAGACAATGAAATCACCACATATTTTTATTGTATTTCTGGTTAACATCTTAATAACTGTCTCTTTGGAAATTTAAGTTTTCTATACATGTTGAATAACATTCACACTTGTACAGATCAATGTAAATGGAAAATGATGTGAAAAAGTATTGCTTGTCTTAAAGCATGATAATGCCTTTTTCTTAGTGACTTTGGCTTCACTTACTTGTGTCTATAAATATTAACTTCAGCGTAGCTATATGCAGAATATTCTTGTACCTAAAAAATAAAGTTAGAATTACTCACAGGATTAAGGTGAATAGTTTTCATCCTGGCATAACATATAACATAACTCACTGGTTTTTTTAAATTCATATTTTCTGGTTTGTTCCTCATCTCTTATCTTTTCTTAGCTCTCATTGGGAGATTAACTTCCTCTCATCATCTCTTAAATATTGGTCTTTTGAAAATTCAGGTATAGTTGATTTATAATATTATGTTAGTTTTAGATATACAACATAGTGATCTGATATTTTTGTATATTTTATTGAACTCCATTTAAAGTTTTATAAAATATTAGCTGCATTTCCTGTGCTGTATAATATATGCTTATACTTTATTTATTTTTTACATAGTAGTTTGTACCTCTTAATCCCCCACCCCTATTTTATCTCTAACCCCTTCTCCTTTCCTACTGGTAACCACTAATTTTGTTCTTTGTGTCTGTAAGTCATTTGAAGATTTATTACAGTTATATCCATTTATATGCTTTACTTTTTAGATACCAACATGTAAATTATAATATGTAGTATTTGCCTTTCTCTGACTTATTTCACTAAGCATAGTTCCCTCTAGATCCATCCATGTTAAAAATGGCAAAATTGCAATTTTTTATGGCTGAGTAATATTCCATTGTTCATATAGACCAGTCTGCTGTATCCATTCATCTGTCAATGGACACTTAGTTGATCCCGTATCTTGGCTATTATAGATTTTCCTACAATGAACATTGGGGTGCCTGTCTCATTTAGAATCAGTGAGTTAATTTTTTGGATATATACATAGGAATTAAATTGCTGGATTGTATGGTAGTTCTATTTTAGTTTTTTGAGGAACCTCCATGCCATTTTCTACAGTGCTGTGTGCTAAGTCACTTCAGTTGGGTCCGACTCTTTGTGACGCTGTGGACTGTAACCTGCCAGGCTCCACTGTCCCTGGGATTCTCCAGGCAAGAATACTAGAATGGGTTGCCGTGCCGTCCTCCAGGGAATCTGCCTAACCCAGGGATCGAACCCAAGTCTCTTATGTCTCCTGCACTGTCAGGCAGGTTCTTTACCACTAGCTCCTATACCAGTTTACATTCCCATCAGCAGTGTTCTAGGATGCCCTTTTCTCTACATCCTTACCAGCACTTCTTATTTGTGACCATTTTGATGATAGCATTCTGACCAGTATAAGGTGATACCTCATTGTTTTTTTTGATTTACATTTCTCTGATGATTGTGCATCTTTTCATGTGCTCATTGGCCATCTGTAAATCTTGTTTGGACAAATGTCCATTCAGATCCTCTTCCCATTTTTAAATTAGGGTTTTTTTTTTGACATTGAGTTGTATCAGCCTCATAAGCCAGACTCCTGGGATGCACCCAGGCTCTGCTTTTCTTCTCACCACACATCAAAAAGTCACAATCCTGATACCTGTGTTTCTTTTACATGTTTCACATACCTTATCTCCTGTCTAGGTCTATAGCTACCACCTTAACTCAGGTACTCCTTACTCTCACATGATAAACCTTCAGGTGGCTTCGCTTCATAGTCCCCAACCTTATTCTTTTAAATAGTACTCTACACTTAGCAAAAAGTATAACCATATATTTTGTCATATCATTATAATTATTTAAAATGAAGTCCAACATCTGACATGTTAAGGAAACTTGTCTGTGAGCCCCTTTCCAATATTACTCTTCTGCTGTGCCCTCTTCACACCCTCGGGTACAGTCTGGCATGCCATATTCATCTTACATCTTCCTGAAGAGGGTTTAAGCATCTCATTTATCATGAAGCATGTCCCACCTGCCTTTCAGAATAATCTAGCACCATTGTATACTGAGCATACTCCTATCACAGTTCCTTAAACATTTATTTGCCTGGCTAATTCTGTAGGGAGACTACAAGATCCTTGAAGACCAAGGTAATGTCTCACTAACGTTTGAATCTTTAGTGTCAAGGACAATGGCCGCATACAGCAGATACTCAGTAAATATAAATTGAATGAGTGAATTATAAATGAATGACATCTAAATTATTGTGATTCATATGAGTAATCATGGATATTAAGTGCTGCTGTATTCATATACAAATACTATGTAGAAATTAGAAATCATCTTGGCAGTATTTTATTTAATTCTCCAGTTTGGGGTAGTCAATTTCTTTTACGTTGTTAAGTTCTTCAGCTAGTTTCCTAGCCATGCAAAGCTTCTAAACTTTCTAATCACTCCTCCAGAGGTTTTAGGACAATTATTCCTTGAGCTTCTTTATTCTACCCATGCAAATGTATGTGCTATGAATCCTTGATTAGGCAACCAGAAACTATAGGCATATTTCCTTTCGTGTCTTCTTAACAGAGAACCACATTGCTCATATGTTAACAATCTCCTGGGCTGGCCCAAAAGTTCGTTTTATGGAAAAACTTGAATGAATCTTTTAGCCAATTCAATACTTCTCTTCAGTAAAGAACTGGCTGTGTTCTGAAAAGAGAGTTTAGGCTATTTCTCTCCGAAGCTTTGCCCAATAAATAAATGTGTATACAAATACACACTCATACAGACACACATACAAACACACACACACACACATATATATGTAGGCATGACACACATAAGAGAGACAATAAGACGAATTTTCAAGAAACCCTCTATTGTTTTATTGTTTGACTATAGAGACAACACCTCAGTCCAAGGCATCATTAATCAGAAGGCTCACTGAACTTTATGAGTGTAGCTAAGGATGTGAATTAGACATTTGTTGCCCTCTAAATGGCAAGCCTTCTACCAGATACCTCTTCAAGGCCAGCTCTACTCTGCTTTCCCTCCTTCCTTTCTCCTGACACCCTGTATCACATTTCACGTACAACCTGGAGAGAACTCAGCATCTTTCTCAGCACAGTGCAAGAAGGTTGGTAGAAGTGTTTTTCTTATCTATTAACACTAACTTAGAGTTATCGTAGGAGAAAAGGAGAAAGAAATTAATGCCCATTTCAAGTCAATTTCTCATTAAGAGTGATGTTCTGCTTCCTCCCAGCTCCACTAAATCCATCTGGGGTAAGCCTGAGATCTAGGAACATGTCACCATCCAAGTACCTGGGGAGTGTAATTTACAACGTGGCCCCAGGAGTTTGTTTGTTCTTACTACTTCATGACTTCCGTGTGTATGGATCCATCTGGGTATTAAGTCATCACCTGCCAGCTTCTTTTCTCCTGAACATCCATCCCCAGAATCCAGAGAAATGTAGACAAAGAGTTAAGCAATTTTTGTTCCCCTGCTAGAGATGGCATCTGTGTTTTGTAAGTCCTAGTCCCCTCCCCCTCAGGGACACTCAGGGGACAATCTGGGAGGACTTGGGCAGAGATGAGCATAAATCCTCTACTGCTGGTGCTCATAGTGAGCAGGGATCCAGTCCCTGCATCTGCCTGTGTGAAAAAAGCGGGGACAGCTCCTGCAGCTGCAGAGCCCCTCATTCAGAGATAGGTGGGGGAACCCAGAACCTCAGCTTGGGTCTTCAAAATCTCTCCTGGCATCTGTGCTGTTTCCTGTACATATAAACCTATCTCTGAGTTAAGACCAGAGCCACAGTGAGTAAAGGACTTTTGGCCAAGTGTGATCATTTAGAGAAGCTGGGATCTGGAGAAAGGAAGGACTCCAGAAATCAGCACACTGAATGGGAAGTTCAGGGCCAGTTTACGGGCAGACAGATTTCTGGGCTTAAGACAGCCTTGGGATTTGCAAAGCTGGGTCATAAGCTGCTCGTTGAGAATGATCATGTATATCATGAATTGTCAGGTAATAAGTGTATACTTCTATGGAACATTTCATGTTCTCCCTTTCTGTCACACTTGTCACCTTGTTAACCATGGGTGGCCATAAGGCAGGTAGAATGGTAACCAAAAAATTAAAGGAGAGTCAAAAGACGTGATTAAATTCCAGAATATACTCTGGATGTTATTCCTAAAGTAATACCTTTTATCCATCCATCCATTCATCCATTCAACAAATGCACTGTACAAATGCGTGGGCCCAGAAATAACATCTCCTTAGAACCAAGGAAGCAGTCCTGCAAGAAGGTGGTATAGGGCAGGAGTAGGAATATAATAGAGATCCTTGCCCTGATCATAGATCATAAACAACTTCTGTGAATGCTGACCAGATCAGTGATGTCACTCTGCTCATGCCCAGAGTGGAAAAATCTAGATTTTCCTGCGTAGTATCAGGAAGAAAAATCTTGGTGCCAATTTCATTTGCTAAAGCTTTAAAACTAGTGAACACAGAAGGAAATATACCTCCTTGAAGTTGCATTTGTAAATCTCATTCCCTGTCTTATTTATGTATTTACTCCAAGATCATGGTGTATTTATTCCATTGCAACTGCTGTATGCAATGTATCCTGCACAAACTTTAAAATAAGAGCGAATCAAATGATAAAGTATGAGCAAAATTTGAGAACTGAAGAAATAAGAAAGCAAAATGAGAATGTAACTATGGACCTTTCTTAAAAATAAAATGATTAGTCATTATGGAGAACAATTTATTCTGTGGCTACTATCTTGACAGTTATGAGTATAAACTTTGCAATCAGAGTTAAATAAAATTCTGTAGAAATGGAAATAATACATGACACCCTGTGTTCACTGATCCTATTTACGGGAGGCTTTCTGCTTTACTGTGGATTAAAAGACTTGACATGATGCATTTGAAAACGATTGTTAGCTGAGTCAGCACACGGTGCAGACCACAAACTCCCTCTTGCTGTTAATGGCTAATCCAGACCCGCATTGTTCCTCAGCCCACAGGGCACTGCAGCAGCAGTCAGTGATCAGCACAGGCACTGTCGCCAGGGCATGACGGAAAATCAGACATGGGTCACGGAATTCATTCTACTGGGATTTCCGCTCAGCCCAAGCATGCAGACGCTCCTCTTTGGGCTCTTCTCCCTGTTCTACATTTTCACTCTGCTGGGGAATGGGATCATCCTGGGGCTCATCTCTGTGGACTCCAGGCTGCACACCCCCATGTACTTCTTCCTCTCACACCTGGCCATCGTCGATATTTCATATGCATCAAACAATGTCCCAAAGATGCTGGTGAACCTTCTGAACAAGAAAAATACTATCTCCTTTGTCCCATGCATAACGCAGACCTTTTTATACATGGCTTTTGCACACACTGAGTGTCTCATCTTGGTGGTGATGTCTCATGATCGGTACGTGGCCATCTGCCACCCACTACGTTACTCTGTCATTATGAGCTGGAGAGTGTGCATCAGCCTGGTGGTGACTTCCTGGACATGTGGCTCCCTCCTGGCCCTGGTCCATGTGAGTCTTGTCCTGAGGCTGCCCTTCTGTGGGCCTCATGAAATCAACCACTTCTTCTGTGAAATCCTGTCTGTCCTCAAGCTGGCCTGCGCTGACACTAAGCTGAACCAAGTTGTCATTTTTGCTGCTTCTGTGTTTGTCTTAGTCGGGCCCCTCTGCCTGGTGCTGGTCTCCTACGCGCGCATCCTGGTTGCCATCCTGAGGATCCGGTCAGGTGAGGGCCGCAGGAAGGCCTTCTCCACCTGCTCCTCCCACCTCTGCGTGGTCGGGCTCTTCTTTGGCAGTGCCATCGTCATGTACATGGCCCCCAAGTCCCACCACCCTGAGGAGCAGCAGAAGATCCTTTCCCTGTTTTACAGTCTTTTCAACCCCATGCTGAACCCGCTGATCTACAGCCTGAGGAACAAAGAGGTCAAGGGTGCCCTGAGGAGAGTGCTGTGGAAGGACAGGCTAATGTGAGGGATGCCAGGCAGAGTCCTGAGGGTGGAAGATTTGTTCTCTGTGAGATTTGGGAGAATGGCAACGTATGTGCCTTAAAATCTCGTGTCTTAAATCTCTGGCATTAAGAATTTATATTGATCGGATACTGTGCCTAACTCCTAAACATGGAGTTCTGTGCAGACTACAAACATGAGCAGAAGTTCATGGAGAATATAGGCCACGAGAGAAGAATCGTGAGGTGGTGAATGCATGGCAGAGAGCCATCAATTCTCAGGGCCAGTTCCCAACACTAAGGTCTAGTTTCTTTTCTTTTGAGGTTTTGTTGTCTCAAATCTCGTTTTAAATTCTGCTGCAGTTTCCTCCCTTATAAGTATAAGCACATGCTAATAATGTCATAATAAACGCTGCTACAACAGTGCACTTCTAACAAGACAGAATAAGCACTGACCTTGGTTAAGCAGGATCCTATTGGGAAATGCAGTAAGAGCTATAGAAAGAGCCAACTACTTGTTCTGGAACTTAAAATCTAATGAGGATGCCATGTGTTCTGAAAAATCACCTGAATCTGAGCCTAATGAATTTATTTGTGTGAAAACAAAAGCTTAATTTTGAGAATTTTTTGATATGGGAGAAAAATATGAAGATCTTTGTTTTATTTAAGATTGCACCATTTAATTAGAAAGAATTTGTGTTTAGAATAACAGACTCTCATATTTATATGTGAGATATATAATGAGATAGATGTTTATATGCGAGTCTGTTATTATGGAGAGCTACCTTTTTCAGAGTTCAGGTTACAAAACTGGGAGTAGATGACAATTGATCCTTATGAAGAAATATTATAGGGTTTAGAAAATATTATAAAAGGAAGTATCAAGAGGTGCTAATAGCTTGACATAATGTTGTAGGCCCACATTTAGAACCAATAAGAAAACAAAAACTTGATAAAGACTTGCAGGAACCTCAACACAACTCCAAAGAGCACCTGCTCCATGTGATATAAGTCACATATTCTGGACCCAAGTGATCGGAATGATAGGGGAAGGTTTGTTTCCTTTTAACACAGGTTCAGGACCTAAGTGGCCAATACAGTAAGGCAATGGTGATTTGTTCAACACAGAAGGAATGATATCTTTTGAATTTTCTTCTCTTGTTTTTTCTTGTAGCATCACATGACATTTGAGTGTGTGATATATGATGACAGTATAAGTATCTTTCTGTAGATCTATGTTTTCACCCTAATTCTTTCTTGTGTCATTTCCATTCTATATCTTTCTTCTCCTCTGAAATTAAAGAATCAAAGAGGAAACTTTTCCCTTCCACCTTTTCTCCTAATGCACTGTTTTCCACTTAGTTCTCAGAAAGCCCAGTTACTGACTCTTCTCATTGACTATTCTGTTCATTAGTTCATTTGGGTAAATCATTTTTTCTCTGGCCATTATCTTAGTCTTCTTACTCCAGCAGTATCAGGAAATTGCCAACCCCCAGAAATCCACATTTACTCCAGTTCCCTCCCCACGCAAAAAGAATAATGTGAATAAAGAGATAAATATTAGCCCTAAATGTAACCTTTAAAGCACTATGTAATTATTGTGTATCCTCTTTTAAAGGCAGGAGCAGGTCATATTTTCATAGAAATGATTTTTTAAGTATAACTAGAAAAATTATGTTTTCTGAAATGTGTATGTGAGTGCTCAGTCATGTCCTGGTCTTTGCAACCCCATGGACTGTAGCCCACCAGGCTCCTCTGTCCATGGGATTCTCTAGGCAAGAATACTGGAGTGGGTTATTATGCCCTCCTCCAGGGATCATCCCAACTCACATACCCACATCTCTTAAGTCTCTTGCATTGGCAGGTGGGCTCTTTACCACTGGTGCCACCTGGAAAGCCAAATATGTATACCTTATATTAAAATTAAAACCCCCAAAAATAAGAGGAAGAGGAAAACATAGGATAATTTGCCTCATACAAAACATAAACCATTGATTTGAACTCAGAATTTTTCTACAAGGACTCATTAGAAAAATCAAGGGATTGTATTCACTCTTGTGTCAGTTCAAAAATACTTGAGAAAGTTTGCATTCCCAATAACAGTGTAAGAGGGTTCCCTTTTCTCCACACCCTCTCCAGCATTTATTGCTTGTAGACTTTTGGATAGCAGCCATTCTGACTGGTGTGAAATGATACCTCATTGTGGTTTTGATTTGCATTTCTCTAATAATGAGTGATGTTGAGCATCTTTTCATGTGTTTGTTAGCCATCTGTATTTCTTCTTTGGAGAAATGTCTGTTTAGTTCTTTGGCCCATTTTTTGATTGGGTCGTTTATTTTTCTGGAATTCAGCTGCAGAAGTTGCTTGTATATTTTTGAGATTAATTGTTTGTCTGTTGCTTTGTTTGCTATGGGAATGCAAACTAGTACAGCCACTATGGAGAACAGTGTGGAGATTCCTTAAAAAACTGGGAATAGAACTGCCATATGACCCAGCAATCCCACTGCTGGGCATATACACCGAGGAAACCAGAATTGAAAGAGACGCGTGTACCCCAATGTTCATCGCAGCACTGTTTACAATAGCCAGGACATGGAAGCAACCTAGATGTCCATCAGCAGACGAATGGATAAGGAAGCTGTGGTACATATACACAATGGAATATTACTCAGCCATTAAAAAAATACATTTGAATCGGTTCTACTGAGATGGATGAAACTGGAGCCCATTATACAGAGTGAAGTAAGCCAGAAAGAAAAACAACAATACAGTATACTAATGCATATATATGGAATTTGAAAGATGGTAACGATAACCCTTTATGCGAGACAGAATAAGAGACACAGATGCATAGAACAATTTTATGGACTCTGAGGGAGAAGGTGAGGGTGGGACGTTCTGGGAGAATAGCATTGAAACATGTATATTATCATATGTGAAACAGAACACCATTCCATGTTCGATGCATGAGACAAGGGCTCAGGGCCAGGGCAATGGGATGACCCAGAGGGATGGGATGAGGAGGGAGGTGGGTGGGGGGTCCAGGAAGGGGAACTCATGTAAACCCATGGCTGATTCATGTCAATGTATGGCAAAAACTATTACAATATTGTAAAGTAATTAGCCCCCAACTAAAAAAAAAAAAAAAAAAAAAACCTAGCTATTCCCAAAATTATTTCAAAATTGAGAAATAACTATATATCATATAATAAAAAACTATTGTTAAAAAAAAAAATACTTGAGAAAGAATTGACCAAAAAGACCAATCTTATGTGAAGGTAACTGGGGTAGACGAATTATGAAGAAATATCCTGTAACAGGTCTGAGGAGTGGCTCTGACTGAAAAAAAAAGGAAACAAAACTATATTTTGTTAATAAATTGCATAAAATGCTTAACTAGATAAGAGATTACTATGAATTGTTTCAATATTTGTGTTATGAGATTTTAATAAATTATATTTTGTTGTGATCCATTATATGTATATATATTAATGCTTGCCATAGTTTTGAAAAAGCTGAGAGCAAGAGGTAAAAAGGATACATTTACTTGATGCTTAGGAGTCTTCTTGATGTTTCCCAATGTTATCCTTCTCACCTTTCACCCTTAATACTATAAAGTAGATTTAAAAAATGTATTGGAGAATATTTGCTTTATAGTGTTGTGTTAAATTCTTCTGTACAGCAAAGTGAATCAGATATACATATATATATATATATATATACATATATATATATATATATATCCCCTCTTTTTTGGATTTCCTTCCCATTTAGGCCACCACAGAGCACTGAGTACAGTTCCCTGTGCTGTTCAGCAGGTTCTTGTTAGTTATTTTATACACAGTGTCATTAGGGTCTATATGTCAATCTCAATCTCCCAGTTCATCCCCCACTCTCATTCCCCTCTCAGAGTCTATATATTTGTTCTCTAGAAAAATGGCACAGATGACCCTATTTGCAAAGTAGAAATAGAGACACAGACGTGTAAAGAAGGTATTATTTTCTTCCTTTAATAAATAAGGAAACAAAGTTTAGAGTGATTTAGTAACTTTCTCTACACCTCACAGCCAATAATAGGACAGAGTTGGGAGTTTAATATCATTGTACTGATTTCAAACCCACACTGCTTATTAGTTTTCTTCCTGAAACATCACCAGTTTTACCTGAACCTGGCATAGGCTTGGCATCTGCATGACAGCAGTGTGGCAAAGAAATATATTATAAAAAGAGTAGAATGGAAATTTAAGTGATCACACAGTAAGATTACATGCTGATAAAACTCATGATTTAAAACCTACATTGTTTTGGAGAAAGTCTCATTCAAATGAAGTTGAAGAACAGTGCAGAGGAGCCTGGATCTAAAATGGTTTTCATTGTTGTTGTTCAGTTGCCAAGTCGTGTCCGACACTTCACTACCCCATAGACTGTAGTATGCCAGGCTTCCCTGTCCCTCACCATCTCTCAGAGATTGCCCAAGTTCATGTCCATTGAGTCGATAATGCCATCCAACCATCTCATCCTCTGTCGTCTCCTTCTTCTCCCACCTTCAACCTTTCCCAGCATCAGGGTCTTTTCAGATGAGTCAGCTCTTCACATCAGGTGACCAAAGTATTGGAGCTTCAGCTTCAGCATCAGTCCTTCCAATGTTAAGGACAGAGGGAGGGTATTCAGAGTTGATTTCCTTAAAGATTTACTGGGTTGATCGCCTTGCTGTCCAAGGGACTCTCAAGAGTCTTCTCCAGCACCACAATTCCAAAGCATCAGTTCTTCAGTTCTCCGCCTTCTTTATGGTCCAGCTGTCACAACCATACATGACTATTGGAAAGACTATAGCCTTGAGTATACAGATCGTTGTCGGCAATGTGATGTCTTTGCTTTTTAACTACTAGAAGAAGATGAAACTGTAAGAAGAATTCTACATAAACTGTACACTCCATATGTAGTGGCATTTGCAGAAGGATTCATGAGATAGCATCTAGGATAGGAAATACATACAAAAATCATCTCTCTGTAGTCTGTAGCTTTGTTACATTCACTTCCCTACCCACAACTAAGATGTCTCACCAGCTATATATCTAGAATAGCTCTACTAGGAAGTTTCAAGTTCTACATGTGGAAATATAAATTCAGTGTTGTTGTAACTTGCTCATTGGTTGAAATTTCAGCACTTTTAGAGGTGTGCTCATTGTATAGCTTTCTCTGTCCTTAAGATTGCCTGCCAAAAATTGTAGTGAGATTAGAAGAAGAATAAATAGATGAGCAAATAAACAAATGAACAGATACATTTTTTAAAATACTATCAGTGTTTAGACTGGAAAAAAGAAATAGAAGAGCTATTTTCAAATGTCCCACAGAATATCCTTTAAGAGGTAAAAGTGGTAGTTTATTGCTTCCCTGGTAGCTCAGCTGCTAAAGAATCCACCCGCAATGCAGGAAACCCCAGTTTGATCCCTAATTGGGCAAATCCCCTGGAGGAGGGCATGGAAACCCATTCTAGTGTTCTTGCCTTGAGAATCCCCATGGACAGAGGTGCCTGGAGGGCTACAGTCCATGGGGTCACAAAGAGTTGGACACAGCTGAGCAACTAAGCACAGAGGGAAAAACTAGAATCAATAAGTAGGTATATAAGGAGATGGAATAAAAATCCATGTGAGAAAATGTTTTCTAGCATTGCAAGTTACCCAACAATTATATCTTACTAATTGGTGTGCGGTCTTCTTATAAATATACAAGCGGAGGCTGAATGAATATGCATGGATTGAATGGATATTTGGAATATATTCTCTCCAAAGCCTCTTCAGTCTTAAAAATTTTGTTATTTCACAATAAGCTTTTTAATTTTATTTTTCACTGTGGGAAAGCTCCAATTGATTTTAAACAACTACTGCTGCTGCTGCTGCTAAGTCGCTTCAGTCGTGTCCGACTCTGTGCGATCCCATAGACGGCAGCCCACAACGCTCCGCCCTCCCTGGGATTCTCCAGCCAAGAACACTGGAGTGGGTTGCCATTTCCTTCTCCAAAGCATCAAAGTGAAAAGTGAAAGTGAAGTTGCTCAGTCGTGTCTGACTCTTCGCGACCCCATGGACTGCAGCCTACCAGGCTCCTCCGTCCATGGGATTTTCCAGACAGGAGTACTGGAGTGGGTTGCCATTGCCTTCTCCGAAACAACCAGTAGAGATTTTTAAATGGTAACAGAATTTTTCCATGTCAAAGTCCAAGCTACCTCATTCTTTCAATTATTGAGCCAGTTCATCAAAAGAAGATATTGAAGTAGGAAAGAATGGTTGTATAAGCTCCATACTGGTGGTTCTCTTACTTTAATTTTTACACTGCCACCATACTTGATTTCTGAACGTAGGTGGCTTCACATTTTAAAATACTAACTCAAACTCCAATCATAGTAGCTCAAAGACTTTTGCTTCAAACACAGAGCAGCAACAGATAAAGTATGAAAAGAGAAAATTAAAAAGACAAAATCAGCCTGCAAGGCGAGATAAACATCTGTGTGGACCATAAAGAAAGCATAAATGACCTGTAACTGATGCTGACACCATGGGTTTGCTGGAAAGCTGTCAGGAGAGGCAATATCTTTTCTCTTAGAAACAAAAGATACTGAAGTGTGATAATGAGGAAATTGGGTCAGGCTTCTTCCTTGAAAATAAGGTATGAGGAGGGCAGAAGGGACTCCCTTTGTTTGGTAATGGAGCTCAAAAATCTTTTCATTCAAAAACAGCTTCACAATACAGCCTTAGGAGAATTGCAGGATAAGAATGTCAGAACCTCCAGGCATAACATTGCAGCCTGACATGGAATCCAGCCACCCACTCTATCTGTGCTGGATCTCTGATATACTGAATATCACCTAGGGAAATAATCCTAAACAGTTAATGTAGGAACTAAGTCTGGATATGATGGCTTATAAATTAAGCTAAGACAGTCTGTAATCTTCTAGATGAGAGAGAGAGAGAGGAAGGAAGGGAGGAAGGAGGGAAGAAGAGAGGAAGGGAAAAAGAAAGGAAGGGAGGAAGGAAGAAAGGAAGAAACTGGTTTGAAGAATAAGCTTTGAATCTATTTTCATGACTTGAGGAAATCAGTGCCAAGAAAAACAACCAAAAACATCAACTGTAATATTAACTCACTTTTGATGATATTCATTTTGTGACATAAGGAATGAGCAACTTGACAAACACCTTAAATTTGTATGTTTCAAATGCATAAACAGACTTTTTAAAGCCACGACAACTGTTTTAAATGACCAGGGAATTAAAAAGATTAGAAAATAACAAGTAGATTTCAAAAAGAACCAATTAAAAATCTTAGAAATAAAACTATCATCCCTGAAATAGAACAAAAAAAAATCAACAAACAGGATAATTTTAGACTGAGCACATTAGAAGAAAGAGTTTGTGAAATAGAGGATGTGAAGTGAAAGTATTAGATACTCAGTCGTGTCCAACTCTTTGTAACCCCATGAACTGTAGCCCACCAGGCTCCTCTGTCCATGGAATTCTCCCGGCAAGAATACTGTAGTTGTTAACCATTCCCTTCTCCAGGAGATCTTCCCAATCCAGGGACTGAACCTGGGTCTCCTACATTGCAGGCAGATTCTTTACCATCTGAGCCACCAGGGAAGCCCCAAATAGAAGATACTAGTGAACAATTTACTAAAACATGCAGCATATTATTTTTTAAGAAAATTGAATAAAAATCACATACAAGCTAGACTGAAATGCAATATTCATTTATCTTATAGGAATTCCAGAAGAAAGGACAAAATGGGGCAGAAGAGTAGTTGAATATATCACTCTTGAGATTTTTTTTTTCTGATTGATGAATGTGGGAATTCTCAAATCAAGAGAGTACTCTGAGTATCAAGCAATGGTGAAAAAAATAAATCCATGTCTAGACATATTACACATAATTAAAGCTCAGAACATTAAGGAGAAGGAGAAAACTTGCAAAAGTTTCAGAGGAAAAAATAGCTACAAAAGAATAACAGAGTAATAGCAGACTTCTCCTCAGCAAAAAAGATGGCAGAAGAGAATTTTCAAAATGAATGAGGGAAATGTCAAATTGTGTGTCAAATGAAACTTGAACAACTGAATAATGATTTTGATGTCCTTTATTTAAGGGAAAACAACCCATGGATTGGAGGAATGCAGTGCCTCATAAACAGTGGAGCACTGTTCCCAAGGGATTTTGGACAAGAGAAAATCTTACAAAGTGTTAGAAGAGGTCATATAGGAAGAGGACTTGATTGACCAGGAGGCTGGAAATTTCTTTATAAAGCTGCTGCTGCTGCTGCTGCTAAGTCGCTTCAGTCGTGTCCAACTCTGTGCGACCCCATAGACGGCAGCCCACCAGGCTCCCCCGTCCCTGGGATTCTCCAGGCAAGAACACTGGAGTGGGTTGCCATTTCCTTCTCCAATGCATGAAAGTGAAAAGTGAAAGTGAAGTCGCTCAGTCGTGTCCGACTCCTAGCGACCCCATGGACTGCAGCCTACCAGGCTCCTCCATCCATGGGATTTTCCAGGCAAGAGTACTGGAGTGGGGTGCCATTGCCTTCTCTAGCGGGTTCTGTTTCCTAGGGTAAGGTAAACCAGCTAAAGCTGAGTTGTAGGACTGTGATTAATGTATGTTATGTCTCCTTGACAGGTGCTTTCCATAAGTACAGGCTGAATTAGGTTTATTTTGTGGGGTGTATCAGGCCACTGGGGTAGCCTACATTCTGTGGGTCTTGATACACAAATTAACTTTATCACAGAGTATGGTAGTGAGAGGGCTTCCCTGGTGGCTCAGACAGTGAAGAATCCACCTGCAATGCAGGAGACCTGGGTTTGATCTCTGGGTCAGGAAGATCCCCTGGAGAAGGGAATGGAAAGCGACTCCAGAGTTCTTGCTTGGGAAATCCCATAGACAGAGGAGCCTAGTGAGCTACAGTCCATGAGGTGGCAAAGAGTCAGACATGACTGAGCAACTAACGCTTCACTTTTATAGTAGTGAGGAGGTCCAATGGGATTAACCTTATCAAGGAGGCAGAATAAGAACAGTTTTGAGGAATTCTATTTTTCTTTTGAAGGCATTAATTCATGATGGAAGATTTTGCCTTTCATTAGAGGATTGATTTTGTTGGCCATGAGAGCAATGATAATGACAGCATTCAGCTCTCATCTTGAATGGATAACCACCCAGTTAATGTCATCAAAAACCTTCAAGGAAAAGGAGCCCAAATAAAGTGAAATTTATAATCCTAAAATAAAATATGTTGTTCTCATTAACCTGTTAGATATGCAACAAAATCTGTCAGTGTAGCTGACAGATGAACCTACAGAAAGTATAGTCAGTGGAAGCCAGGTGTTGAAAGGAGGATTCTGAAGAATAAGAAAGAAGGCAAAAACTGAGGAAAAGAAAAAGGAAAGAGAATAAAAAGTATGAAAGGGATTCTTGCCCTTGGCTGAACTTTGAATCACCTAGGAGCTCTGGAAAACCTGTGGGCACTTACAGACTAAATAAATCAGTCTCTGGTGATGGGTCCTAAGTGTCAGTATTTTTTAAGGCTCCCCAGGTACAAGATTTGAGAACCATGACTTTAATGAGAATATATATCACATTAATATCAGTATAAAAATGGCAAGAATCAAATGTATTAAAAAAACCCTTTAGATTTTCAAAAAATCAACACCACTAGAACTATACATTTACCACTATACATTTAAAATTAACAAAGAGATAAGACAAATATTTGGAAACCAAAAATATACTTCTGCATAATTTATGTTTTATTGACAATGTTAATGATAAAATTTCTGGATAACAAGATGTATAACTAAAATGGTATTATAAAGTGCAAATTATTTTTAAAAACCACACTTAATGATCAACTCAGGAATATACAATGACCAAGAATTAAAATAAAGAGAGGGTATAATTTATTTAAGAGCAGACTTTACTTATTTTTTTTTTTTTAATAAATTTATTTATTTTAGTTGGGGGCTAATTACTTTACAATATTGTAGTGGTTTTTGCCATACATTGACATGAATCAGCCATGGGTTTACATGTGTTCCCCATCCTGAACCCCCCCCACCTCCCTCCCCATCCCATCCCTCTGGGTCATCCCATTGCCCCAGCCCTGAGCATTTGTCTCATGCATCGAACCTGGAATGGTGTTCTGTTTCACATATGATAATATACATGTTTCAATGCTATTCTCCCAGAACGTCCCACCCTCACCTTCTCCCTCAGAGTCCATAAGACTGTTCTATGCATCTGTGTCTCTTATTCTGTCTCGCATATAGGGTTATCGTTCCCATCTTTCAAATTCCGTATATATGCATTAGTATACTGTATTGATGTTTTTCTTTCTGGCTTACTTCACTCTGTATAATGGGCTCCATTTTCATCCATCTCAATAGAACTGATTCAAATGTATTCTTTTTAATGGCTGAGTAATATTCCATTGTGTATATGTACCACAGCTTCCTTATCCATTCGAAGAGCAGACTTTACTTATAAAATAAGGAATTATAAAGATCATTAAAATAAAAACCTAGTTACAAATGCCACTAAAATAGGTAAGATTGATGACAAAATAGGGAAAAGTTCTATATATACAATATTAGTAATAAAACATAATATGACCCCAAATAAAAAATTTTTAAATGATAATATAGGGAGCAGCCTCTTTGCAATATGTGAGGGTATAATTTAGACTCTTGTCACCAATAAGCCTTTAACTGAATAGATTTGATGAGGAAAATCCTATTTTCCTACCTACATACCTACTGCAGGTCATCACTCTCAGGGTAAAAGATAATTGGCCTGTTATTTTCTTAATTTGTTTCTGTGTACACTAAAACAGCTCTAATTTAGGAAATTATATTCTACCTACTTTATTATTTGAATATAGGAATGATGTTGTTCAGTCGTGTCTGACTCTTTGCCACCCCATGGACTATGGCTTGCCGTCTCTTCTGTCCATGGGATGAATACTGGAGTGAGTTGCTATTTCCTACTCTAGGGTATCTTTCCGACCCAGGGATTGAACCCAAGTCTCCTACCTTGCAGGCAGATTCTTTATCACTGTGCCAGCTGGGTAGCCCATGGTGACTTGAGGTCAGTTAATTTCCATTTCAGGAAGAAGAGAAAATGATAGTAGTTACAGACCTAGGGGAACCTTGGTCTTTCTTCCCACAACTCCCTGGGCTCAGAATCTGTGGAAAATAAAGAACAGGATTTAACAAGTCCCACTGGGATACCTTATCCTCTTTCTTGACTCCTTGACATATTCTCTATAGCTTCTGTAGGTCCTGCTACCTGATCTCACTGTATGAATTGCATTCCTTGTGGTGATGATGGAAAAAATATACGGGGTATGTGTTCAGGTCAGGCGTGATATAACTCAAACAGTACTAGAGAGGATGTGAATAATATATGAGTCTCATGTGCCCTAAATACTACTTAATGTATTTGGTGGGTTAAAGAAGGGGGAAATATCAGAGTTCTTGAAACCACAAATGAGTACAGCCCTCGAGAGCCCCCTTTCCCTCGAAGAAACAGGTGGTGGTGTGCAGTGGATCTTTATCTCTCCCCTACATCAAACTTTCAGAAGTGTATTTAAGGGTAGTTGAGCTAGGAGAAAATAAAATCATCTCTTTTGAGAGATATCCTGTTGCCTCTATGGAGACAGTTTCTTTTCTCAGATAATCCTTGGAAGAAAAGAATTTCAACATTGATTTACAGATGCTATTTATTATATTCTATGGGTGTACTTTCACTTTACCCAATTCATGCTCATCTTGTCTTCTCATATTTAGGTGTGAATTTGAAGTAAGTTTGTTATATTATCTAGTCTTTGTTCATTATATAATTTCATATAGATTGTAATGAAAAATCACAGTTTTAAATGTAGTTGTTATTATCTGCTAATAGCAAATTTCTTCTAACAGATAGCTAATAGGAAAATTTTAAAGTTATCATCTCTTTTAGAAACAACGAATATAGGTTATTACTTTGATGCATTTAGTGTTGAATTTCTTATTTAAACTATAAGATAAATGGCTATTTGAGAGATTTCCTTACAAACCTTCCTATCACCTCATGAAATTAAGTAGTGTCTTCATGAAATAATGGGCTAAATTGACTACAAAATGAGTTTGTTACAGGTGAGTGTCCTGAAGGTTTTATTTTTAGCATGAACTTTATTTTGTTGAGTCATTAAATATGAGAATTTTCATCTTTGTGAGTTCTTTTAACAGTCTTATCATTCCAAGCAGGTTGTATACACCAGCAGTCAAGGACTATCTTGTATATACTTATCTGAAACATGTAGCAAGACATAGGATGTGTTCAGTAAATATCTGTGGATTTTATGTTTTGTGTTTTAGCTACTTGCAGATAGGAGGAAGATGAGGTGCCACTCTATAGTTCTTCAACTTTAGTTTCTTGTGTACTTTAGTATGTGACATTTTACAAACAGCATTGCTAACTTAAGTGGCCCCAAGTATTGCAAGCAAGTTGAAGTGAAAATGGTTAACACTTTTCTACACATTGAAGGCCAGTGAATCCTATAGTTGGAAAAGACCTCAGCATAACACAAGGAATCCCATCTTGAACAGATGATTAATCAATCTTTGATTTAAAACATTCACTGACATCAAGTTCAGTCCTAGTATAACAACCATTTTTCAAGGAAGTGATTCTAATTGTTATAAAGTTACTTCTTAGTAAGACAAAATCATCATCTCCCAGTAATTTCTACTTTGAATTTTGATTCTCCCTTTGAAGCAGGGTGAAAGTTTATCAACTTTTGTTTATGAAGCCTTTCAAACATTAACTTATCAGAAAATTTTAATGGGGACTTATAGAGAAGAACTGAATTAGGAATTTTTTTAGATTCATATTTTAGTGAAATTCAGATGGATTCTGGACTGATGAAGGCTGTAGAGTCAGACAAGCAAGAAAACAGACAGTGGTTTAAAAGTCACTAGGGTTCAAACCTACTCTATTGTGAAATGATTTTTAAAAATTTGATAAGCTACAACAAACTAAAGATTCATGATAAACAATAACTTTTACATTAGAGTTGAGAAGGTATAAAATATGTAAAAGGTTCTGTGACGATGACTCTACAGTTAGGGCTTTAGCCCTAGCCTTGGATATAGATCAATATTTTTTAAGTCCTAGGTTACAGCCCATCATGAAATCATTCAAACAGCATTTTTACTAATGAAATAGAATGGAATAATATAGAAAAGAAAATACCAAGTACACTGCACATAGTGGAGATTCAAAATATATATATGTGTGTATATATATATACATATATATATATTTATGCATATATGTTCCTAGCAGATGTTTTACTGTAGGATATGGTGAAAATATTGGGAAAAACTCAAGTATAGATATATGTATGTGTATATATAGAAACACACACATATGTATAAACACATGAATGTGGTATATATGTCTGTGTATATATGTGTATGTGTGTAAACATACTTAAAGATATAGAATATAAATATCCATATAGAATATAAGAGGGGTGGCAGGGGTAATGTAATGATCATGAGACAGTGCGATCAGAATACCCATTGTGGGTACAAAAATCAAAAGACAAAGGTCAATACTTTAAATATAACTGAAGTTGTAACAAACTGCTCACCTTGCTCTCAAATTAATTGTGTTATGCTATCAGTAAAGATCACAAGCCCACAAGTAAGTCACTTATGAAAGGCACAGATTTGTGAGACAACCTCATAGATGAATCACTGACATGTTCCTTATTCTTCTTCCTTCCTTCATATATAGATGTAAAGAGAGTAGTGCAGATTTACATACAGGTATATATGTACACCGGAGAAGGCAATGGCAACCCACTCCAGTACTCTTGCCTGGAGAATCCCATGGACGGAGGAGCCTGTCGGCTGTAGTCCATGGGGTCACACAGAGTCGGACACAACTGAAGCAACTTAGCAGCAGCAGCAGCATATATGTACACAGCAGCACAGGAGTCCACGCGGGCAAACATCTGATATAATCAGCACAGACTGAGAAAAACTCCACTGCTCTGAAGGCAATTTAAGTATTAATATATTTTGAGCTGTGATAAAAGTTGGTTTGGGAATAAAGATTTATTGAATACTTTAACAGAATACTAAGATTTCCGAATACTAGCATTTAGTATACCATGGTGAAAATGTTTCCTTCTGTCTCATGTGGCTTGCATAGTTTTCATTTATTAAATGACTAACAGGACAAAAATATCATTGAAGATGTTTTATTAGGGAATAAAGAGCGACTGACAAAGATTCAGCATGTTAAAACTCTTCCCTTGGACATTCCGATTTGGCAAGATTCATTGTCTCTTTCACAGGGAAATGGAGGGAAATCAGACCACTGTCACTGAGTTCATCCTACTGGGGTTTCCTCTTGAATCAAGGATGCAGAGGCTCCTCTTTGGGCTCTTCTCCCTGTTCTATGTCCTCACCCTGCTGGGGAACGGGGTCATCCTGGGGCTCATCTCACTGGACTCCAGACTGCACAGCCCCATGTACTTCTTCATCTCACACCTGGCCATCGTTGACATGGCCTATGCCTGCAACACGGTGCCCCAGATGCTGGTCAACCTCCTGAGTCCAGCCAAGCCCATCTCCTTTGCTGGCTGCATCACACAGACCTTTCTCTTCTTGAGTTTCGCCCACACCGAGTGTCTGCTCCTGGTGGTGATGTCCTATGATCGGTATGTGGCCATCTGCCACCCCCTCCGGTATTCTGTTATCATGAGCTGGAGAGTCTGCATCAGCCTGGCAGTGACTTCTTGGGTTTTCGGAGTCCTCCTAGCCCTCGTGCACCTGGTGTTACTCCTACCATTACCCTTCTGTGGGCCCCATGAAGTTAGTCACTTTTTCTGTGAAATCATAGCTGTTCTCAAGCTGGCCTGTGCAGATACCCACATTAATGAGACCATGGTTTTGGCTGGGGCAGTGTCTGTGCTGGTGGGACCGTTCTCCTCAATTGTGGTGTCTTACATTCATATTCTATGTGCCATCCTAAAGATCCGGTCAGGAGAAGGGTGCCAGAAAGCCTTCTCTACTTGCTCATCCCACCTCTGTGTGTTCGGGCTCTTTTATGGCACAGCCATGATCATGTATGTTGGGCCCCGATCTGGGGACTCTAAGGAAGGGAAAAAATACCTTCTGCTATTTCATTGCCTTTTCAATCCCATGCTCAACCCCCTGATCTATAGTCTGAGGAATAAAGAGGTCAAAGCTGCTCTGAAGAGAATGCTTGATAAAGAGAGAAGTTGATGAAAAGCTTAAAGAATAATAAAATGACTGAGTTTAAAGGGACCTAAGTCATCTCGTCCAATAACTACACAGATATCAAAACATACTTTAGAGCATTTTCTTCATCTTCAAGTTTTCCTAAGACTGTCTTCCAAGAAAGCCCAATCTACATTTCTGGCTCTGGTAGTGAAGCTGGTGCTGCACAAGAAAATGAAAATAGTTTCCAAATAACTGCACAGTGTATACGCTTTTAATGTGGTCATGTGAAATATTCTGAATAAGAGGAAATAAGTGTGTATATTTTTTGCTCTGTAATCAGAACTTATAGACAAAATGTTACGGAATAAAGCAAGGTATTTGTAGAATATTTAAGATAAAGGAGTTGCGAGAGATTAACAACATAGTAGTTAAATATTTTAAATTCAGCAACTATCATCTCTTTCAAAAATTGGTTTACATGTGAAATATTTCTTTACATTCTCATGATAGTGATGTTTCCTAAGGCATAACCAACTTAAATGAAGTAGAGCATGAGCAGTGGCTTCAAGTGAAGGAGAATTAAGACCACAGCTGTGATGCAACTAAGAGCAACAGGAAAACACCACATGATGTCATGCGAATAGATATATAGACACACCAGAGCTTTCTCAGCCAGTTTTTTCTCTACTTGTGGAGTGTGGGTGGCAATCCATGGACTGTGGAGGTGAGAGAAGAGAGCAGAATGGAAGTAACAAAGTCCTGGAAAGAACTCTCTTTTTTCCTCATTGGCTTGGTCATGGGAAATGACCAAATGACCTTGTCTCTTATGGGAAATGATCAAAATTTGGAGAAAACACCCTAGCAAATAAGAACACACTGTAATTGTGAAGATTAATTAACCAGGGATATTAGAGCTATAACTTAGCAGAAATCATTTGATTTTAAATTGATATTTGAGTAAGTTAAATAGCCGTTTTAATCAAGCATGAAATCCTAACACTTCATTATGAAGTGTTAGAAAATAGTTAAGAAGTAATGGAAAAGGATATATAGAGAGGCTTTTTTTGTTTTCATCCCTTTCTTCAAATTACATACTTAATTAAACCTTCTAAATATTTAAACTGTATATAAAGGAATTATTCAAATTTTAAAATAAGCTTTTTTGTGAAAAAGTGTTTTTGAAGATGAAAACATATGAACTTCTCTCTTATAAAAGAGCCCTTTTTAAGGATATCTTTTATGAAGGCATTTTATCCATACCCCAAAAATGGTTTAAAAATATTCATATTTTGAGTTCAGCTAGAGCTTGGTTTTTACAAAAGTCTTTCAATTGCTAAGTGCGCAACTTATCTAAATTCTTTGAAATTTAGTTTTAATATGTGCAAAAAGTTCACTGATACTAAGCTCACAGGTTTGTTGTGAAGAGAAAATACTGTATGCAAAATGCTTATCAGAATCCATGACTCATAGTGAGAGCTCAGCAAATGGTATTAATATCATCTACAACATAAACCTAGCATATATTTAAAGAACAAGACCTATAACCTATAAATAAGACAGTAGCAATTTAGATTTTCCACTGTACTAGAAAGAAGCAGGAATATTACAAAATTTAGCCTTTTACCTGATGCAAAATAATTTATGAAGTCAATGACTCATAATGTCTTTACTTTGCAATCTTAATTCTCTAAAGATATGATGAGTAGTTAAAAATACATGAATAAAATACAAGTCAAAATTGCTAAAATTCATTCACATGTGGGTATACTCACACACACATTTTGTGCTGTTAGGTCTGGAAATGAAACCATGAAAAGAATACATTTTCTACTATGACTTTATTCATTATCTAGTGGGGATAACCACAGAAATATAAATGAAATTAACCTTTACCACATACTAAATTAGTTACTGAGCCCGGCAGAGGCTAATGATAATGTAGCTCAGGAAAGTATAACTCACTTAGAGTGAGAGTGGCTAAGAAAGATTTCCAGGAGAATATCATCTTAAAGGATGAGTGAGAGCTAACGGGAAGTATGAGGCGGCATGGCAGAAATATGTATCCTGCCTAATGGGTAGAAGGAGCAAAAGCCCAAAGGGAGTAAGCGACATGTATGGGGTGGGGGAAACTCCAAAGCTCAGGGTGTTTTGACAGAAAAACACAAAGCAAGGATTAATGAGAAGCAAGGTTGGAGAGAAAACAGCATGGAAACCCTCCTATTCCAAGCTATTGATCCAGAAAATATGTCCTGTGTGAAATGTGAAGCCATTAAAGGGTTGTAAGTATGAAAATATCAAGTAGACAGACCTTAATTTGGGCTAGTTCTAGGGCTGTATGGAGCAAGGATTTGAGGTATCCAAACTGGTATCAGAGAAATCAGCTTAAAAGCTACTATTAGTCCAGGTAAGAAATGCTGGCTAGATGATGGCCTGGAGAAATACACATAGGTTAGAGTGGTAGTGATGGACCTGAGAGATAAGAAGGGAAAATATTGTTGCTGTTGTTCAGTCTCTCAGTCTTGTCCGACTCTTTGCAACCACATGAACTGCAGCGCACCAGGCTTCCCCGTCCTTCACTATCTCCTGGAGTTTGCTCAAACTCATGTCCATTGAATTTGATGACGCTCTGTCACTTCCTTCTCCTCCTGCCTTCAATCTTTCCCAGCATCAGGGTCTTTTCCATTGAGTCAGCTCTTCACATCAGGTGGCCCAAGTATGGGAGCTTCAGCTTCAGCATCAGTCCTTCCAATGAATATTCAGGGTTGATTTCCTTTGGATTGATTGGTTTGATCTCCTTGCTGTCCAAGAGACTCTCAAGAGTCTTCTCCAGCACCATAATTCAAAAGCAATAATTCTTAGGCACTCAGCTTTCTTTATGGTCCAACTCTCACATCCAGACATGACTACTGGAAAAACCATAGCTTTGACTAGATGGACCTTTGTCGGCAAAGCAGACCTTTCTCTGCTTTTCAATATGCTGTCTAGGTTGGTCATAGCTTTTCTTCCAAGGAGCAAGAGTCTTTTCATTTCATGGCTGCTGTGATTTTGGAGCCAAAGAAAATAAAGTCTCTCACTGTTTCCATTGTTTCCCCATCTATTAGCCTTGAAGTGATGGGACCGGATGCCATGATCTTAGTTTTCTGAATGTTGTGTTTTAAGCCAGTGTTTTTACTCTCCTCTTTCACTTTCATCAAGAGCTCTTTAGTTCCTCTTCGCTTTCTGCCATGAAGATGGTGTCATCTGCATATCTGAGGTTATTGATATTTCTCCCAGCAATCTTGATTTCAGTTTGTGCTTCATCCAATCCAGCATTTTGCATAATGTACTCTGCATGTAAGTTAAATAAGCAAGGTGACAAAATACAGCCTTGGCATACTCCTTTCCCAATTTGGAACCAGTCCATTGTTCCATGTCTGGCTCTAACTTGCTTCTTGACCTGCAAACAGATTTCTCAGGAGGCAGGTAAAATTATTTAAGTCCCTGCCAGAGGCAGCAAGGGTCCAGGAGAGCTGTCTCACTGCTCCTGGATCCAGACACAACAGTTCTTGAGCGCTTATCTCTCCTTGCTCAACCTTATGTGATGTTTTTATGCAGTTGCTTTGCACATTGTTCTCCAGCCAGAAATACTAATGGGAAATGTTAGGAAAATACTCATTTATTTTGAAATTTATTCTCATTGTATCCAACAACCCCGTGTCTGTGATTTCAAGCCAGAATGGGAAACTCAGGATATACGTACATCTGACCAACAATGTTTTCTTACCTGTCTTCCTTTCCCTTATATTTCAGTGGGACCAAAAGAACAGGGTTTCTTCCTCTCTGAAAACAGAGAATCCTCTTACATCTTAGGCTGGATTCTCTCTGCCACTAGATTTTTGCAACTTCAGTGGCTCCATTATCCTGGGTTCTCCAAAATAAAACCTTATGTATGTAAGAAAGTGTTAGTCAGTCAGTCATTTCTCACTCTGTGACCCCATGAACCGTAGCCCACCAGGCTCCTCCGTCCATGGAATTCTCCAGGCAAGAGTACTGCCGTGGATAGCCATCCCCTTCTCCATGAGATCTCCCTGACCCAGGGATCAAACCAAGGTCTCCCCATTGCAGACAGATTCCTTACCATCTGAGCCACCAGGGAAGCACCAACATTGAAAGATAAATAAGGAAAAAGAGGAGTGAGACAAAAGAGTAGGGAGAGGAAGTTCAAGGGTGCTTTACTGACGCTGGCATTACTTCTCGGTTTTAGAAACAACTAATTGTCCTACCTCATGGGATTGTCTTATGAGAAGCCTTATGAAATATATGTCTTAGAACAGTCCATCCAAGAACAGATGAGTGAACAACTTAATTGCTTGATTCTCTCACTGATAAATGTGTGTCTCACTCCATGGGGTATTAATTATCCTACCTTATAGGTTATGCGCACATCATGGTCACCAAGAAGTCCAGTGTGACTTTCTCCAGGGACAAAGGAAAACCTTGGCCCAGGAAGCAAGAGGCATGCAAAGTTACATGAGGTGAGGTGCTATTGTGTTTTTCTCAGTGAAGCCAATCAGGTTAGCCCAGAGTTAGTCACATGGATGGCTGAGGTAGGATAAGTGGACAAAGATTCCAGAGAGCTCAGACTGAGAGATGTGAGGAAGTGAGAGAATGATATCTGCCACAAGGGTTAAGTCCCAGGGAACTAAGTCTTGATTTATCCATGAAACACAATGATTTTAGAGAGAGTCTACTATGTTTTTTGACTTTTATATTGGTATGGACTTTTTTTGACTACTTTTATGACTGCTATATTGGTATGGACTCAAAATATTTATTTTAGCTGTCAAAATAAGAATATGGAATGACTGAGAATATGACAGGCTTGTCCATTATAGTTTGTATAGAATGTACTTGTGTGTTTAAAGTTACAATGAGTTGATACAAACTATATTGATAAATTTATCAATTTAGAGCTTTTTGGAGGAATTTGTGTTCATTTTTCTGAATCAGTAGTGAAAACACAACATCACAATTATCTAGCAGCAACGAAGTTCAGTAAAACTGCATGATAATGTATTCACAACTACTACATGATAATGTATTCAAAACTACATGATAATGGTAAGAAAAAGAAAGAAAAAAGAAGGAAGGTAAGAAAGCTTCCTTAGAAAACAAACTACCCTTCAGTTAAATTTCAGTATTCATTATCAAGCTTTCAGTTTTTACCTCTGTCTCTCCTCTAAATAAAGCTTTTTAACAACTAAGTTAAAGCTGTTTAACAGCTAAGTTTTTGAAGTGTTTCAAGAGCTTGAAGTAGAAAAACAAAAACTTGACTAGAACACAAAATTTAAGCTGTTCTTTAAGCATCTTCATAACACTTTAAAATTAATTTCCCAAATTATCATCATTCATATGAAAAATATAAATAATAATAAATGTTAAAGTTAAAAAGAGATACAATTATCTGTAATTAATATTGATGACTTTTTCAATTTTATTCTCTCTTTATGACAAGGCCTTAAGAAAATAGGTAATACTATTGTGTGTTCATAGGAGCCTAAAGCCCTATATCTTTCTTCAGGGAAATTTGATACAAAGAGATGAATGCTGTTAGTTTCAATCCAATAATTCCAATTTAAAGAATTTATCTGAGGACATAATTATGTGAGCAAAGATGCCTCATTGTAGCGGTACTTATAGTAGCTAAAAGACTGGAAACATCCAAAGTTTATACTATTAGGAGATAGATAAAACATGTACTTGTATGGGACATGCATTCAAAAGAATATATTCTTAAAAATTAACCTTTATCATATATGTATTGACTTGTAATATTTTTATTAAATTCATATTAAATGAAAAAAAGATCACCAATGCCATTCATATAATATGCATTTTTTGAGAGTAAATTCACATAAAGAAAATATTGTCTTAACCTGAATTTTTAAGTCCAAGTATGAGTATATATTAACTATATAATGAAGAAATAGAACGTTTTAGAAAGTATAGTTTTAAAAATGGAAAATCTATAATATGAAACACTTAAATTAAGGTTTGTAAACAATCTGATCATGTAGAGACAGGAAAAATTATGCACTGGAAAAATTGGGGAATACAAGAATCTGATGGGTAAATAAAAGAAACTGGAAAATGGAAATGGTGAAAATACTATGAAATAACACTTAAGTGGAGAAATTGGAATAGAAAATGTAGAATTGGCAATTCTCAGAAATAATATCTTCAAAATTTGTTTTATTCCTATTTTATCTTTTTCTTCATTAGTATATGTTAGAATTTTTACCATATTCCCATATGTCTTTCAGACTCAGCTCCATTTTTCACTACTTTTAATGCTATTGCTTATTAGTTTCTTGTTAATCTTCATATAAGTTCATTGGTCCTGCTTGCTGTTGGAGGCAGTCATCTGTTAAATCTATCCAATGTTTTCTTAATTTAAGATAATACATATTGCTGGTTCAGAATAGATATTTGATTCTTCTTGTAGACTGTAATACTTCAGTGAAATATTGTATTTTTCATTTTTGCTACCTTTGTTTCCCATTTCTTCCATATACATTGTAGTTATTTGGTAACTTTATTTGTAACTTCACTATCTGTATTATGTCTGGGACCTCTACTGTTGACTAATGTACCTCTTGAGCATTGATCATTTCTTCCTGATTTTCAATGGTTAAATGATACATTGTAGAAGCTATCAATTATATTATACTTCTATGAAGATTATTGAGGTTTTTGTGCTTTTCCCCTGAACAAACAATTATATTTGTTGGAGATCACCTTGTTTCTCTTGGGCCTTGGTTTTAGGTTTGTTAATATGGGTCTATTTTATTGTTACTCTTACTCCTTGGACATCATTTTTGCACCTAGATCAAAATCTTTATGAAGATCTCTCCAGGTTGGCTAGTTTATAACTCCAACTTCTTCTGGACATTTTGCAACGTCTGAAATATCTGTTCAGTTATGCTCAGCTCTTCTCACCTCTCAGTCCCTCAGCAACTGTTCCCTGTTAGGTTTTAACATTCATGTGCTTTAGGATTAAGAAATACCTCACAAAAACTCTTGCACAAATTTTGGTGGCTCCTTATCTACAGATCTTTCCTTTTCCAAATATCCCCACAACTCAATTCCTAGCCCTCTTATGCTCCATATCTCCATTTTCGAATACTTCCATCCAATAAGACTGTAGCTTTCTGCTCAGATTCCATTTTTATGGTCATCGCTTAGAAAATGCCTCTAGGAACTAGGCCTCTGGGAATGTGAGCTTAACTGGCAAGTCCTTTTTCTCAAGGATCACAGGTTATACTACTGACTCATTTGAAGCCTAAATTCACCAACAATTATCTTGATAACTTTACCTTGCTCAAAAAAACATTAAATATTATCAAAGAATTTTTTGAAGAATTAATCTTCAGCATGTAACAAATTTTTGTTAAATTCACTAATGATTAAGGCAGCCTGAAAGCCCTTGGAGAGGGTTTACACAAATGCCAATCTGCTCCAGTTAATGTTTTTATTTTTATACTGAGGTCTTTATTAGTAGGAAGGTAAAAACTGGGGCAATACAATCCTGAGCCATATTCCAAAAGAGATGATTATTATTAAATGTCAAGTCATATACCTGAAAGCCAATATTCAGCAAGTTGATTTGTGGCCATTAATCATGCACACCACGTGGTAACATTTCATTATCTGAAAAGTGAGTAATTAGCTACTTTGTACTGAGTTGTGTTCCCTTAAAGTTAATATATAGAAACCATGGCCCAGAGTACATATAAATGTGACTTCTCAGAAATAAGATTTATGGAGGTAATTATATTAATGTGAGGTATTTATAGCGGCCCTAATTCGAAGTGACCAATGTCCTTGAAAGGAGATAGAATATAGACCTAAACAGAGGGAAGACCTTGTGAAGACACAGGGAGGAGACAGTCATCTAGAAACCAGGAAGTGTGGCCTCAGAAGAAACCAAACCTGTCAACACCTTTATCTTTGACTACAAACCCCTAGGACTGTGAGAAAATAAATTTCTATTATCTATGTGGTAGTTAGGTTTTGGAAATCCTAGAAAACTAGGCCATTAGCTCAGAGTTATAAAAGACTCGAATGTTAGCGGAGAACCTATGGACACCCTACTGTCGGCTTTAAATCATCTCTAGATTACTTATAATACCTACTTGCAAGATTGTGTTTGACCTGGCTCATCCCTCTCATTGAGTACTTATAGAGTAGAGTGTTTATGGGAAAGAGTGAGAGGCACTTATTAAGCATCACAGCTGTCGGAGGTACTGATAACAGGCATTACGCATGAAGATATGGTGCCAAACTGTCTGACCAAAACACTTCAGAGGAAAAGCTGAACAATGAGATGGATACAGGTGGCTCTGAAAGGCTCCAGCATGTTCCTGGGAATATAGTGGACCATGCGTATGTGTAGGGATGTCTGCATGTCCAGGACTCTGGGTATCTAAGAAGAAAAAGTGAGAAGGTTCTGAACCCTCACCCCTACCGGACCTTAGGAGTCTGTGCAAGTATAAGAAGTGAAGACTAGTGTGGAGAGATGAACTGCCTGCCTTAGCACTGATATTTTGCTCTCCTGGTGGCCCATCTACTTTCTGGGTTGCTCCTCTTCATTTCCCATATCTAAAAACACTGGCATTTTTCAGGGTTGATTCTTCATATCTATTTTCTATCCACTTTCTATGGACCTCATCAGTCTCAGTGATTACAATACATTATATATGCTTGTGTTGTTGTGCTTAGTCGCTCAGTCATGTCCAACTCTTTGCGACCCCATGGACTGTAGCCTGCCAGGCTCCTCTGTCCATGGAGATTCTGCAGGCAAGAATATTGGAGTGGGTTGCCGCACCCTCCCCCAGGGGATCTTCCCAAGCCAGAGATCAAACCTAGGTCTTCCGTATTGCAGACGATGTCTTTGCTGTCTGAGCCACCAGGGAAGCCCATTATATATGCTGCTAACCCATGAATTATTACCTCAAGCCAGGCCTCTTCCCAAAACGCAGTGGTCCAGAACAGATGTTTGCCTACTGCACACTGGCATGAAACAGTATTGCCTGATGACTTTGTATTTCAAGAGAGTAAGCCCAGTATTCTTAAAGTCACAAAACATGCCCCAATTATAAGAGAATAGAGTTCAATCTTTATGAGTTTCTGAGTAAAAACAATTATTTGTAATGGAAGTTTTTGGTAGTTCATTTCATAATAACACTTTTCAGCAGACGAAGATTGTTCACTCTCCAGGGAGGATTTGGTCCTTTGAGGTGCTGTCTTAACAAGCTCCATGGGGTCCACATGCATCACATCGTGACATTTAAATCATTCCAAAAGGGGATATGGAGGCAGGCATGACTTGAAGATCAAGTACATAATAAGTCTAATTACTTGGAGATTGTTCTATGTGACATAATCCATAATATATGACTTAAGACTTGTTAAATTTTCATACCAAGATCCCTCTGAGTAGGATTACCCCAGCCATTCTTCCTGAGTTCTTATTTCTCTGCTTAAGTAGTTCCACACACACACACACACACGCACACACTCTCTCTCTCTCATGGATTGCAAACCTGGAGCGCAAAGAGGAGAGGGTAGGTTTTGCTCTACTCTGTAGGGAAGACATAGAATGGTGAGAAGATGCTTAGTAATTTGTTCCCTGGACTCGATAGGCATGTCTCTGGGGAGTGGGCTGGTTTTAGGTGATCAGACTCTAAAACCCTCACACCTCGAAGCTCCTGAGCACCCTGAGTCCTGTCCTTCCATCAGGACAGAAAAGGTGTCTGGGACTCCCCATCCACTGCACTAACTCCAGGGAGCAGGTGACTCAGCTCCAGCCGTTCCCCATCTCTGTGAGTTTTCCTCTACATTCAAGTCCAAGTTGAGGAAAAGATCAGAAATAGTTCCAGCCCACAGTTGTACAAATCATTATTTATACACTGGTCAGTGATTTACAGAAGAGGACAGAAGGCTGGCAGAAATCATCAGGTTTAGGAAGAAGAAAAAGGCACTTTTGTGAAGAAGACCCCTTTCTGGCTCTGTACTGGGGTCTCAGAGTCACATATGATCTACACTGACCCACACTGTCTAACCATAGATTCCTCATTCCTCTGACTAGTCCCTCCCAGGTCACAGGGTTCCAGCCTTATTCTCCAGGGGTGGTGGTTCTGATCCCAGGAAAACCCTTAATCAGATCCTAGAGTGGGATTATGTGGCTCCACTGTCACTTACGTTTAGAGGAAAGTATTTGCTGCTGAAAATACGGTAAAACGTTCTACTGTGAAAGCTGTTTCTCCATTTCACCTTTGTTCTGTATCTGGCATCATGTTCAGTAAAAACATTTGCTTTATAAAAACTTTAAAAATTTAGATGCCTTCTTTCTCTCTTTTTCTTAATCACTTTTAAGAAATGGTTGTTAAAAATATTAACCTAAGTGAAAATGTTCTTAAATTTAGAAAATACAAAAAGAAAAGGAAATCCAGTCAGAATGTATACCATTGATATGAGACAATCTTCTTCTTTTGGATTCTGTTTAAGAAATATTGCTACTCTAAGATCCTCTAATTTGTATTCTGGAAGATTTGCCTGTATCTTTTATGTTTAGTTCTAAAACCTACCTGAAATTTATTTTCTATATTATATATGGTAAGGGTCATGTCTTAGTTTTCTTCCTCATGGATAGCCATCCTACCAAGCACTGTTTACTGACAATACCAGTGCCACCTTTGTCTTAGATCAAGCATGTGTGTGTGCGTATTTATGTGTATGTATTCTGAATTTCTGAGTTAACCAAGCTGTTTCATTGGTTTATTTGTTCATCCTTGCCTCAGTACCACTTTGACTTATAGTTGTAGTTTTATAGTACATGATTATAATCAATAAATTCCTTTTATTTCATTTTTTATTCTCAGATATTTTGGCTATCCTTGATCTTTGACATTTTTGTATACAAAATTTAGAATAAGATTATTAATTTCCACAAATAAAGAAAATTTCCTAGAATTCTGATTTGGATTTCATTGAAAGTATAGATGAATTTGGAGAAGTTTAGAATCCTTACAAATTTTCCAATTTTTAAACATCTATATATTTTCATTTTTTGCATTGACTTTGAATCCAGAATATTTATAATTACACTTAATTTCAACAGTTCATCAATAGTTTTTTCTTCATACACAATTGGTATTTTGTATTTTCCATTTAATCTGCCCTTTATTCTTCTTTTTGCCTGTTGCTGACTAGTTATGAGTCAATGTTAAATAGAAGTGTTTTCAGTGGAGCACATTAGGTTTATTTTCTAACTCATAAGAAAAGATTTATTATTTTACCATTAAATATAATTTTTCTGTAAGTTTTGGAGATATTTTTCTCAGATTAAAGATGTTTCTTCCTAGTTGATGTTTGCTAAGTCTTTGTAGGGAATAGATTCTGAATTTTATCTTTTTGGTGGATTTACCTTTTCATTATTATTCTGTAGTAGTTCCCTTGTGTCTATAAATGCTTTGAAGTTATCTCAGTATTGCAACTATCAGATTCTATATGCTCAGACATGTTTTTCCATTATTTCATCTTTAACTTTGGTCTGTGTGTGAGAGAGACAGAGAGAGATGGAGGCAAGGACAGTGATAGAGAGTTTGTATGCTTGTATTTATGTTTAGGTGTTTAGGAAATGGCAACCCACTCCAGTGTTCTTGCCTGGAGAATCCCAGGGATGGGGGAGCCTGGTGGGCTGCCGTCTATGGGGTCGCACAGAGTCGGACATGACTGAAGCGACTTAGCAGCTGCAGCAGCAGCAGTTTAGGTATGACTCTTGAAAGGACTTTGTAACTTGATTTTCTTTTTTGCTTTTGTTATGATTAACTCTATCTTTTAATAGAGAAGGAAATGGCAACCCACTCCAGTATTCTTGCCTGTAAAATCCCATGGGCAGAGGAGCCTGGCAGGCTACAGTTCATGGGGTCACAAAGAGTCAGACACGACTGAGTGACTTCACCTTCACCTATCTTTTAATGTCTTCCATTTATGCATAATGTTTAATTTACATACATAGATATTAGTATCAGCTTAAATTGTGTTTTCTGTTCATTAAAAGATTATTTGCTCCTTTATTTCTCATTTTCTTCCTTCTGCCTGCTGTGGATTCATAATGCTTTTACTTTCTTTTCATTTGTCTTGTAATTTGGGGATCCATAGATTTTATGTCATACCTTTTCAAAATGATGTCCATTAATTGATAGTATCTAAATTTAATCAAGTGCTCTAACAAATTTCAAGTGATTCAGGATTCAATTCTTATCAAGAATATTAATATTAACTTTTTCTAGCTAATATCCCTTTCTCTGTTTACTCATTTTCAAAAATTTAATGTCTCCTTTTAAAATGCCAAAATAATCATTTTATAACCTATAGGTTACAAAACTTATCAATATAATTTTTTCAAATTATGTGTAAATCTACCTGTAGGTTACCTTTTATTATTACTGAGGAATATACTTTAATAGTACTCTGAGGATCTTCAGGTATGTAATACCATCTTATCTTCATATAAATAAAGTCTTACTTTTCTCTCATTCATTCAAAAGAATTCTTGAATATACATAATTTTAGAAAGACAACCCGTGCCCTCTTTGGCACATTAAATATAATAGTTTATTGCTTCTAGACCCTTTGTTGATGATGAGAAGTCGAGTTCAGTTGAATTGTTGTTCCTATGTGTATAATTATTTTTACCCTTGATAACTTTTAATATTTCCTCTTAATTTTGAAAAAAGTAAACTATAAAAGTCTAAGAAGGACTGTTTAGGAGACAAAAGAAATTATAACTTCTATTAAAAGTCACAGGGACTTCCCTGGTGGTCCAGTGGCTAAGACTCCATGTTCCCAGTGCAGGGGACCCAGATTCAAGCCCTGGTCAGGAAACAAGATCCCACATGCCGCAACTAAGAGTTCGCATGCTGCAATAAAGATTGAAGATTCCATGTGCTGCAACTAAGACCTGGCGCAGCCAAATAAATACATAAATAAATGTTTTTTTTTTTTTAAACCACAAAGTTTTAGAAGCAAAAAAGACACTATAATGAACCAAGAACAATGGATATGAATCAACATAAAAATATTTTAGAGGATAAATGCTTTGAAAAAATAAGTAGAGGGGATAAATGGTAACCTGGCATTGTTCATAGAATAAATGTGCAATTGAATTATAGTTATAAAATGTCTAAAACACGATGAAAAGAGTGAAAAGAAATCTAAGGGGGTAATTAAGAGTTTAAGATAGGTTGATTGACTATAGCATTGATTGAATAGGAATTCCAGAAGGTCAATACACAGTGAAATGTAGAGAATGAAGAAAAGACAATTGTCAAAGAGATGATTGTTAAGAATTTGCATTTTTTTGAGAATGTTTTTTATTTATTCTATTCTGTTCTCTGAGTACATTTTTATCTAAAGATTATATCTTCAGTTATGAAAAATTGCTTGAGTGTACATTTATGTTTATGTATTACACTCATTAAGTATAATAAATATTTGCAGTTTAAGGACTTAGGTCTATTTTTAATTCTGGAATGTTTATGGTGAAATCTCTTCAAATACTATTTCTTCACCATTTTCTTCATTCTTTTTTGCTCTGGAAACTTTATCTTTTCTAAGTACATCCTCTCATCTATTATTCATGTCTCTAAACTCCACTTTCAAAATATTACCCCTCTTTCTGTATTCAAGTCTGACTGGATTCTTAATGTGACCTCCCAAGACTCTATTTCCCTCCTTAACATTACGTCTGGAAATCATTTTCTTTATTGATTTTTAAAAATTGTGTGGCTATATTTCTTATTTCAGAGGTCCATAGCTGATCTATTTTTACACACTGATGTGTTTTCCTGACTTCCTTATTTATTTTTCTTAACTTATTAAACATTTGAATAAATAGCATACCCTTTATTAATCTGTTGGAACATCTTAACCATCCTTAATTATATTAGAGTTTTATGAAGATTCTTCTATAAATTTAGTTTCATCTTGAATAAATCAAGTTACAATCGTTTACTTTGTTTTCCTCTTTGGCATGAAATTATTTTGTATGTTTTTTAGGCACCCTGCTGAGTGAAATCTTTTTGTTTTTGCCAGCATTTTTATTTTGATTTGGTCTTTCCACATTTTCTTTCTTCCTCTCTTGTGGTTTTAAGTGTTTGTTGTTCTTCAGGTGACTTCATGGGCCCTTCACATAGAATCAGGTCCTATGCAATAGTGTCTCAGGCACTAGTGATCTAATGACAGAGCGAGCAAGCGTATTGACTTCCTTAGAATCACTGTATCTAGCAGCCCAACAGCAGTGTTTTTTGTTTTGTTTTGTTTTTATCTCATTTTATGGGCCCAATCCAAGCCTGTAGTTTCAATCAACCATATTCGTACCCCATATCCCAAAACCTGTCCTGACCACATACCAGGTGAGTTCCAGGTATGATTCTCTGATTTCATACTTGGACCATATCATGCTTCTGATTAATTTCTATTGTATTGAAGAATTGTCTCACTTTAAACTCTGGTTGTATATTTGAGGGGTTTCATTTTATATTTTATTTCCATGTGTTTGAAGTACAGGAGAACCTAAGAACTCTTCTTGAGGATGAATATTTACTTTCTCCTTAATAAAATATAAATCAATAGTTTAAGTATACTGATAAAATTGTTCAGCATCATTAAACTTCATTTTCTGTGGGAAAATAGAGATTAGTGAAAATAGTGGTAAATGAAACAGTCTGCCACTATCTTCTCATTAGCTTCAGCTAACGAATTTTAAGAAATGACAAATAATTTATTTTTTGAAAAGAAGACAGAGATCCCAATTTTTATGCAAAATCTACTAATTTTTAAAATTGGTCAATAACTAAAATTTTTAAAATATCAATAAAAGGCAAATTATCTAATCAATATCATAGGACTTTGGGCTGATGGGATCCAGGAATTACTGATTTGTGGCCTCTGGCATAAATTCTCAGTTTGTATGAGCAGACCAACTTTTTCCTTTTCTGCCCCTCAGCTCTAAAATTTCTGTCCCAAGTGCAGCATTTTATTTATCTGTCAAAAGAGCATGGGAAGCAATCAGACATGGATCTCAGAAGTCATCCTGCTGGGATTCCAAGTTGACCCAGAACTTGAAGTTTTCCTCTTTGGCTTCTTCTTGTTATTCTACAGCCTCACACTGATGGGGAACGGGGTCATCCTGGGGCTCATCTGCCTGGATTCCAGACTGCACAGCCCCATGTACTTCTTCGTCTCAAACCTGGCCATCGTTGACATATCCTATGCCTCAAGCACTGTCCCTAAGATGCTGGCGAATCTTATAATGCAGAAGAAAACCATCTCTTTTGCTCCATGCATACTTCAGACTTTTCTGTATTTGGCATTTGCTGTCACAGAGTGTATGAGTCTGGTGGTGATGTCCTGTGATCGGTACGTGGCCATCTGCCACCCCCTGTGCTACTCAGTCATCATGAGCTGGAGAGTGTGCACAGTACTGGCTGCCATGTGCTGGGTTTTCAGCTTCCTCTTGGCTCTGGTCCATATTTCTCTCATTCTGAGGCTACCCTTTTGTGGACCACAAAAAATAAACCACTTTTTCTGTCAAATCATATCAGTATTCAAATTGGCCTGTGCTGACACCAGGCTCAACCAAATCGTCCTCTTTGTAGGCTCCGTGTTTGTCTTAGTCGGGCCCCTCTGCCTGGTGCTGGTCTCCTACGCGCGCATCCTGGTTGCCATCCTGAGGATCCGGTCAGGTGAGGGCCGCAGGAAGGCCTTCTCCACCTGTTCCTCCCACCTCTGCGTGGTCGGGCTCTTCTTTGGCAGTGCCATCGTCATGTACTTGGCCCCCAAATCCAGCCATTCTCAAGAACAAAGGAAGATTCTCTCATTGTTTTACAGCCTTTTCAACCCTATGCTGAATCCCTTAATCTATAGTTTGAGGAATGCAGAGGTGAAGGGTGCCCTGAGGAGATTTCTGGAGAAGAAGAGATCATTGTGAGAGATGGTTTGAAGTATTGTGTGTGAGCCTGTCCTCGTGACTCTGAAACCTTGAATGTCTTTTTGAGTCCTTTAATTTAACAAACCCTGTACTCTTTATCTTTGGAATTCTTATAAAATGAGAAAATAAATACCTTTACTATTTAAGCTCTTGATAGTAGCCCTGAGTTAAACATTATGAAATAGAAAACACAGTCTAATCCTATTCATGAATACAAATGCAAATATCTTAAAGAAAATATTAGTGAAACAAGTCCATAAGAATAAAAGTAAATTATGATAAAGTTTTTATCCTGAAAATGTAATAATTGTTTAACATTCAAACAATGAAAAAAAACTGTCACATTAACAAAATATACAATGAAGAAATTGTTTGACAAAATTTAACATCAATTAATGGTAAAACTCTTTCCAACCTAAAGAAGATTTACCTCCCAAATGTAAATAAAACAACAAGAATAATAAATTAACTTATTAATGTAATCCATAATTAAGATGAAATTTTATAACATGCTACCATAAATAAAAAATTTGAAATGCTTAGAAATAAATCTAACAAAGGACGTACAAAACTATAAAGAGACAATTAGAAAGATGGTAACGATAACCCTATATGGGAGACAGAATAAGAGACACAGATGCATAGAACAATTTTATGGACTCTGAGGGAGAAGGTGAGGGTGAGACGTTCTGGGAGAATAGCACTGAAACATGTATATTATCATATGTGAAACAGAACACCATTCCATGTTCGATGCATGAGACAAGGGCTCAGGGCCGGGGCAATGGGATGACCCAGAGAGATGGGATGGGGAGGGAGGTGGGTGGGGGGTCCAGGAAGGGGAACACATGTAAACCCATGGCTGATTCATGTCAATGTATGGCAAAAACTATTACAATATTGTAAAGTAATTAGCCCCCAACTAAAATAAATAAATTTATTAAAAAAAAAAAAGAGACAATTAGAAAAATTATTGAGGCACTATGGTAACTAAATATACATATATACAATATGAGATATATCAGGCTCTTGAATTGAGAGACATAATATTGCAAACATTTAGCCTCTCCAAATTGATGAATATATTCAGTGTAATTCTAATAAATATCCTACAAGAAATGTGTGGGTATCTGCAGAACTTGACAAGCTGATTCTAAAATGTGAAGGTCAACGGCTAGACCAAGCACCATTAAAAGGATGAAGTACGAGGTGAGAGGATTTTACAACAAAATGTACTATAAAGTGCAAATAAGCAAAACAGTGTAGTCTTTATCCAGGGATTCACCAATAAACAAACTGAAAAAAAAAAGTAGAGAAGCTGACTCATGACTTCATAAACAGTTGCTATATGAGTGACGTGACATGGAAGATCACTGGGGAAAGGAAGGGCTTTGCAGGAGATACTTCCGGTGCTATTGAGTAACCATGCGCATGCTCAAGCATGCCCAAAACCATTCCTAGCATTTTCAAGTCCTGAGTGTCAAGGGCAAAACTATAAAGCTGTTAGAAGTATGAAAGGGAAGGATTTTTAAACCAATGTACAAATTAGCCACCAGAGAAAACATTAATAAATTTGACTAGACTGAAATTAAAAATATCTATTAATCAGCAAAGAGCTTAAAAAGACTGAAAAGACAAGACAGAGATTCCTATTTTACTGGATCTTCTAATTCGTCAGGTCTCAAACATCATAGACTTCAAATTTCTTCCTCAAAGACCAGCATATTTCAGAGTCCCACTTGTCGGAACTAGGTGAGTTTCATTCACATATCTCTGAAGTGTATCTTTTTCATGACATTTTTAAGTATCTGAAGTTTTCCTCCTTTGTATTTGTTCATAGGTTTATTTACAGTTTACAATCTCTAACATACAAAATCACTATCACTATAAGTATCCACTTTGTCTTCCTCATAGCTCTGTCTGTAGTAACTAGAGCAGAACAAGGCACAGAGAAAGCCCTCCTTAAATCTCTGTAGACAAACTGACCAATAGGCAGTTTGAAACCAAGGAGCACTCAAGTTAGGGGAGAAACAGATACATTTTAATTTTATACTTTTAATTCTCATATTTTTAACATGAGAAGACCAAGGAATAGAGAGGCTGAGTAATTTACCCAGAGTCATTGTTGAGGTAGTGTATGAAAAAGTTGGTGCTAATGTTGTAGCTACGTATTCTGGGAAACAAACTCACTCAGAAGTACAGTGCAGATAGTGGAGTGCAGTTTATTACACCGGCGGGCCCAAAGCAGAGTCTCCTCTTAGCCAAGGACCCTGACCAACTTTTGTAAAAACCTTAAGTGTACTGCTTAAGCATCCCCAAATTTCTTTTTTTTTTAATTAGTTTATTTATCTATTTTTTAACTTTACAATATTGTATTTGTTTTGCCATACATTGACATGAATCCACCATGGGTGTACAGGTGTTCCCCTTCCAGAACACCACTCCCACCTCCCTCCCCATCCCATCCCTCCAGTATGCGAGACAGCAAAAGAGACACAGATAAATAGAAGAGTATTATGGACTCTATGGGAGAGGGCAAGGGCAGGATGATATGGGAGAATGGCATTGAAGCATGTAAATTATCATATGTGAAACCCAAATTTCTTAAACCTAGCCTGGAAAGTGTTAAAGGGAAATACAATCAGGTTACAGCCATGATTCCTAATCAGAAGGGTCAGCTGGTTATATATTGTAGCCTACACCAGTTGGTGCCATAAAGATTACAAAGGTGATTGACTACATAGGGAATTATTACATTCTTTTTGGTGATGGGAAATCTTGGTATGGCATCTAATGTTTATCAGTTCAGGAGGCCAGTTCAGCTGTAGGTGTGTTATCCCCATGGCTACCTGGCACATGGTCCAAAGCTCACTGAAAGTGCAAGATGGAGTTTCCTTCTTTTTCAAGATAGAGTCAGCTCAGCCTGTTCCTTTCCTCTCTCACTAAAACATGGGTAATCTAGATCCAGAGCCTGTATTCTTAATCTAATTATATATGCAAGTGTAGTTTATACCAAGGATCCAATGATTCCACACAATACATAGATATTTCTCTCCTCTGTCACAAGGAGAAAAAGTTAGCAAAAATTACCGAAGGAGAATAAAGGTAAGACACAAGTAGAAAGAAAATAAGATATTTAATTCCCCAAACAATCTTCAAGAATGAAAGCAGTATGAATATTTATTTAGGGGAGCAATATGGTTAATAAACTATTTTCAGATGTTTTGGTGGTAGAATTTTTCTGGCATAACAATATTTAAAATTTATAAAGAAGCAAAGAGAAAGAAAGAAATAGAGGAAGACAGTAGAATGGGAAAGACTAGAGATCTCTTCAAGAAAATTAGAGATGCCAAGGGAACATTTCATGCAAAGATGGGCACAATAAAGGACAGAAATGGTATGGACCTAAGAGAAGCAGAAGATATTAAGAAGAGGTGGCAAGAACACACAGAAGAACTATACAAAAAATATCTTTATGACTCAGATAACCGTGATGATGTGATCACTCACCTAGAACCAGATATCCTGGAGTGCGAAGTCAAGTGGGCCTTAGGAAGCATGACCACAAACAAAGTTAGTGGAGGTGATGGAATTCCAGTTGAGGTATTTCAAACACCAAAAGATGATGCTGTTGAAGTGCTGCACTCAATATGCGAGCAAATTTGGAGAACTCAGCAGTGGCCACAGGACTGGAAAAGGTTGGTTTTCATTCCAATCCCAAAGAAAGGCAATGCCAAAGAATGTTCAAACTACTGCACAATTAAACTCAACTCAAACGATAGCAAAGAAATGCTCAAAATTCTCCAAGCCAGGCTTCAACAGTACGTGAACTGTTAACTTCCAGATGTTCAAGCTGGATTTAGAAAAGGCAGAGGAACCAGAGATCACGTTGCCAACACCCACTGGATCACCAAAAAAGCAAGAGAGTTCCAGGAAAACATCTACTTCTGCTTTATTGACTACACCAAAGCATTTAACTGTGTAGATCACAATAAACTGTGGAAAATTCTTCAAGAGATGGGAATACCAGACCACTTTACCTGCCTCCTGAGAAATCTGTATGCAGGTCAAGAAGCAACAGTTAGAACCGGACATGGAACAACAGACTGGTTCCAAATTGGGAAAGGAGTATGTCAAGGCTGTATATTGTCATCCTGCTTATTAAACTTCTATGCAGAGTACATCATGTGAAATGCTGGGCTGGATGAAGCACAAGCCAAAATCAAGATTGTCAGGGGAAATATTAATAACTTCAGATATGCAGATGACACTACCCTTATGGCAGAAAGTGAAGAGGAAATGAAGAGCCTCTTGATGAAAGTAAAAGAGGAGAGTGGAAAACCTGGCTTAAAACTTAACATTCAAAAACCTTAGATCATGGCATCCAGTCCCATCACTTCGTGGCAAATAGATGGGGAAACAATGGAAATAGTGACAGACTGTTTTTTGGGGCTCCAAAATCACTGCAGATGGTGATTGCAGCCATAAAATTAAAAGACACTTGCTCCTTGGAAGAAAAGCTATGACCAACCTAGACATTATATTTAAAAGCAGAGACATTACTTGGCTGACAAAGGTCCATCTAGTCAAAGCTATGGTTTTTCCAGTAGTCATGTACGGATGTGAGAGTTGAACCATAAAGAAAGCTGAGTGCCAAAGAATTGATGCTTTTGAACTGTGGTGTTGGAGAAGACTCTTGAGTCCCTTGGACTGCAAGGAGATCCAACCAGTCCATCCTAAAGGAGATCAGTCCTGGGTGTTCATTGGAAGGACTGATGTTGAAGCTGAGGCTCCAATACTTTGGCCACCTGATGTGAAGAGCTGACTCCTTGAAGAAGACCCTGATGCTGGGAAAGATTAAAGGTAGGAGGAAAAGAAGATGACAGAAGATGAGATGGTTGATGGCATCAGTGACTCAATGGACATGAGTTTGAGCAAGCTCCGGGAGTTGGTGATGGATGGGGAAGCCTGGCATGCTGCAGTACATGGGGTTGCAAAGAGTTGGACACGACTGAGGGACTGAACTGAACTGAAAGAGAAAGTCTTTTTTGTATGTCTTTCTCTTGTCATCAGGAAAGTATTTTCCAGAACTATTTCTTCTCAGCAGATTTTTCATTGTATTCCATTGGCCAGATTGGGTCAAATGGCTATCTCTAAACAAATCTCTGAAAAAGAGGATGAAATTGAGAGCTTAATTTAGATCAATTCCCTGTGAGTCAGGGGCTTCCTTGGTGGTTCAGATGTTAAAGAATCCGTCTGCAATGCAGGAGACCTGGTTCAATCCCTGGGTCGGGAAGTTCCCCTGGAGAAGGAATGCCAACCACCTCCAGTATTCTTGCCTGGAGAATCCCATGGACAGAAGGAGCCTGGTGGGCCTCAGTCCATGGGGTTGCAGAGTCGGACACAACTTAACGACTAAGCACAGGCAGGCCTGTGACTCATTGAGGCCCCTTTCTCTGATAACTTCACCATCTAATACCTGAAGAAGATCACTGCTAGGTCAGCAAAAGGGGATAATTGCCATAGGGCAGACAACTGGCAGTATCTGCTAACCAGTTTCAGTTCTGAAGCAAACTTTCTTAAATCTTGAGTAGAAAATTGAAATGTGCTAATGTTCTCTTCTTTCAGTTTTAGAGATCCAGCTGATACTCTCTCAAAATAAGGCAGTATGGTTAGAGACCTAATGGCTACAATCTAAATACAGTGAAGAATTATACTTATATCAAGGAGATTGCATTAAGAATTTATGCAGTTAAAGGATTCGGAAGTAGGTTAAGCATTTTAGTTTCATAATAGATATTTTTCCTTATGCTACATTAAAAAATATATACATGCATATACATTAAAAAAGCATGAGGAACATGAACCAACTTTTATAAAAATATTTCTCATTATCTGTTTACCTTTTTCTGTTTCTATTTTTCTAAGAGCAAAAGAAATGTAGAATTCTAGTAACCAAATGTGTGAGTGATATGGTAGTAATTCTCTGAATTGCTTATTTCATATTGGGAAAATATTCCCTTTACACACAAAAATTGTCAAATTACTTTTCTAAAACATCCTATGATTACATGGTGTTAAATTATTTGTCTATCTGTCCTGTTAGCCTGGAATCTGTACATATTCATGAAGAAATCACTGAGATGCTGAGCTGTTAACCATAATGGCTAGTTTAGGTGATCTGATATGGAATACTTTTAGATTTTTCCTTAGAATTTTCCAGAATTGCTTTATTTTGTATTATGAAGCTTATGTCCTTTTAACAACAAAAACCCTACATTTTTCCCCCCTAAAAGTGGTTGGAGAGAGAGAAAGGTAAAGAATGGTGGAGAATTTAAAGAAAGAAGGCAACATGAATGCAGCTTTCCTGTTTGCTCCTAGGATGTGAGTCAGGGGGATGCAGATTTGGCTCTCTGGATCAGTGATGTCCCTTAATGCCTTAACCTGGAGGGTGCCTGGCATTACTGGTGCATGATAAACACTTGATGAGGGTTAGCACCAACTCTTCGGCTTCTGAGCAAAGGGCAGCACAGTGTGCAGTCCCGTTAATCAGCCCAATCCAGGAGAGACAATCCCTGAAGACATCCACGTCTGTAACAGGGAGAAGCAGCAACCCCCCTTGGAGCCCATTCACCCACAGCACATCAGCCATGACAGCAAGTTTGAATAGAAAACCTTTTATTAAGAAATATTTTCTGCAGCCTGATTTTCTAAGCAAGAAGTATAGATGGATTAAAGACTTACAGCTGCAATAAGGAGTTGTTAACCAATTCCCTACTTTTTTCCCCTCTGCTTGGATTCTTTGTGCCAATGGCTAAGACTTTCTACACTTTACAAACCTCCTCAGTCACCTCTGATAATATACCCATCTCCGCAGAGATTCTATTTTCCTTCTGTCTGGATTGGATGTTTTCTAGGCACTTCATCTGCCTTTATTATGTATTTCCTTAGTATTTTAATCTCATATTTTTCTCTTTCCTGGTTATTCCTTTGTTTTGGTGGAGCACATCCTACAATAGCTTCCTCTGGTTAAAAAGGTGTTGTATGTCAGAAGTTGTGGTAAAGAGAGTCATCAACACTTATAATTTCTCATCATTTCTTGTAACATTTATCTGTTTTCAAATACCCCCACTGAAATACTACATGCTAAAAGGACTTCAAAAAAATAAGAAAGAACTCAATCCTGTGTAGGGAGAATTTCTGTCTCAGAGATAGCAAAACAATAAAATGATATTTAGGTGCAGCTGTAGATATGTATTTAAATGTAATCTGAAAACACTTGTATCTCTAAATTGACTTTCATTTAATAGGTGTCCATTAATGATTGAGTCAATTATGCTTTATAATATTTATTCTTACTAAAATATAAAATGTTAAAATGTTGATGAATATAAATATTAAATAAATACATGAAGTCTAAGACTTTTCAGAATAAATATTTTTGCCCTAGCCAATTCAAACATTTAAAGTAAAAAAAAAAAAATGGAGACAGATGGTTATACGTTTTTGTATCCACAAAAACCATATTGTCACCATATTGTCTTCATCAAAATAAATAAAGTTGTAATTATGCTCAGTCATGTCTGACTTTTTGCAACCCTGTGGACTGTAGCCCACCAGGCTCCTCTTGTCTGTGTTATTTTTCAGGCAAGAATACTGGAGTGGGTTGCCATTTCCCTCCTCCAGGGGATCTTCCCGACCTATGGATCAAACCCATGTCTCGTTGTCTCCTGTATTGGCAGGCAGATTCTATACCACTAGCGCCACCTGGGAGGCCCTAAATTCAGAGGCTCTATCTGACTGTTGGTGAAGAAAATTTATTTTTCTGTAATAATCTGGTTTCGCTTATAAAATATAGGAAAGATAGACAGTAAAATTACTAAAATGTAAAAAAAAATTAAATACAACCTTAAAGGATGCAATCAGTGTTTTTAGTAGACCAGAAAGGGAGTCCAATTTGGTCTGAGATAGTTGAAGAGGCTCCATGAGTGTTTTGAAGGATTAGTATTATGTTTGGAGTCAAGTGGGTAATACAAGGATAAAATTGACTTGAAACAAGAATAAAGAATTCCAGAGTAGAAGTACTGGGGAATTTCCTGGGGCTTCCCTGGTGGCTCAGATAGTAAAGAATCTGGCTGCAATGCAGGAGACTAGGGTTCAATTCCTGCGTCAGAAAGATCCCCTGGAGTAGGAGATGGCAACGCACTCTGGTATTCTTGCCTGGAGAATCCATGGACAGAGGAGCCTGGAAGTCTGCATACCATGGGTTCACAAAGAGTCAGACACGACTGAGCGACTAACCCACGTTTACTTTCACTGGGGAGTAGCCCTTGAATGAATAGAGTGTGCATTAGAGGATAAGGGATTAAGTAGACTGAGGCTCCAATGGACACACAAGATTACCAGAAGAAAAAAAAAATAACCCCAATTTGCCTCCTCTTTTTTGTCTGCTCTCTAATACATTAAATATATATCTTTTATGTTAAAGTGCTCCTTCTTACCCTGTTTAAGAACTAAGACATTCTAGAAAACTAAATTAAGATCAAAACCTAGAAAGTTAAAACTGTAAGGGCTTTGTAATCATCAAACAGTATCACTTAGTGCATCAGAAGGAGGACAATTGAAAGAGACAGAGAGATTGAAAGAAAAGTGTTAATTTCAACTGTATGGCCTTAATCTGCACTGAAGAAATACAAATGTAGCTCTGAAATCTAGAGATGTTTGAAAAGGAGGGCAAACTAAAGAAGATTAAGGAGAGGTATAGCTAAACTGCCAAGTCAGAAATATTTGAAAGTGATAAAAGTCTAGTGATTACTTGGCAATATTTTCTACATTGGGGATGCCTGTCTCCCTGAGATGATGTCTTAACAGGGTCCATAGCAGCCCTCCCATGAGAGATCAAGAAATGACAGCTTCTCCTTTACGAACAGGAGGAGTTAGAGGTAGAACAACTCTGAGTTTAACAACATAAGCATAGAGACAAATTAATTTATGACATGATCTTGATGTGTTTTTTTTTTTTTTTAATTTTCTGAGCAAAGTCTAACATAGTAGAGTGACATCTGGGCCTCACTCAGTCTCAGGAAGACACAAACACACACAAACAAATCCCAAACAAATGCCCATAAGAATTCCAATGGCATACGGAAAGAACTAAATGAATAAACATGGGAAATGCATTCCCTGCTCACTCGCTGATAGGAAAGCAGCAGACACTTTAATTTTCTCTGGGGAGGACATGAGCAGAGCTGAAACACAAGCTTCTGTCCCCTGATCATTTTTCATGTCTTTAGGGAAGGGGTTGGGTCCAAATGATAGAAAAAGCCTTCACTTGCAGGAGCACGTCTATCATACAGTTCTGTGTCTGGGCTTCACCTCTCTATGAGGCCCCCAAGGAGGAGAGTCAATCCTAGCCCGCCCTTCGTGTGAAGTTTCTTCTCAACCAGAGGCCACGTTGAAGAGGACAGCACGGATTCCACACTGTAAGAGGGTTCATTAGTCATGAGAGAGCTTGGCAGGTGGAAACAGGAAAGGGGGAGTGAATGAAACCACTGCCTTCAGGTATTAGAGACTCAAAGCCTTCCCCATGTCCTAAGCCTGTCTTTAGACTGTGGCCCTGAGGGTATTTCTAGGGACCACTACTTAGCGCCATTGGGCTTCCTTTGTGCTCAGCTGGTAAAGAATCTGCCCACAATGCAGGAGACCTGGGTTTGATCCCTGGGTTGGGAAGATGCCCTGGAGAAGGGAGAGGCTCCCCACTCCAGTATTCTGGCCTGGAGAATTCCATGGACTGGACAGTCCACAGGGTTGCGAAGAGTCAGACACGACTGAGCGACTTTCACTTTCACTTCACTTTATCTAGCACCGTGCTGTGGCCTTGATGCCTCTGACCCTCCAAGACTCCTGTCCATGTCCCTTTCATCATCTTTCTGAGGCAGCTCTTGGGTATGTCACGACTGTGTCAGACGAGAGGGGTAAGCTCCATGTAGGACAGGATCTGGCTCAAGGGCTACAAAGAACACCGGAGGACACATGGCCCATGTGCCTCTTCTCCACAGAAGAAATCCCGAAGGTAGAGGTCAGTGCTTCACTTACCCAGTGTCTGCTGGCATATAGATACTGTTCCTTATTTCAGCAGAGAAATATTATGAGTCTCTACCCTGCCTCTTTATGATATTAGATCCAGAATTTACTCTCCAATAATGACTTCTGTTCCTTATAGTAAATATTTAAATTCTAAGTGGCTTATGTGAGTTAACTCATTTAACTTTTCAAACATCCTATGAGTTAAGGTTTATCCACCCCTGTTTGCAGCTGCAGAAACAAAAGTACAGAGAGGAACAAACCTAACCTAAAACAGAACCAGGACTTGAACCCACGCAGTCAGGACCAGAGTCTGTGTGTGCTTTTTTTTTTCTTTTATACTAAGCTACTCATGAAGATTAAGCTGTGTTGAAGTTACTAACAGAGAGAGTAACTAATATCTGAGTAATTGTGAAAAATTGGACAAATCTGTACTTCCTCAGTGCTTCGGCTTTGACAACCCTAGGGCACACATTCTGAGAATGATCTACAGAAATATTTAATTTGAGTCAGTGTGGTATTCTAAATTATGCCCCTCTTTCTTTCATAAGATTTGCTGTCTCTCACATTGGTATTTTGGCATAGAAGAACTGCAATTTAACTATTAAAATATGTATTTTCTTCTTCAATCCAGAAGTGAGGTTACTTTAAAGGATTCTTTTATTTTTTAAATTCTATTCTAAGTTTAATTATAAAAATCAGAATATAAAAAATTAATAGAAATGAGAGTGAAGTAGTGTGTTTTCTATTTAAACTCAAAAATAACCAAAACAAGCAAGATAAATATGAAAGAATGTACATACCATGATTTTGTTGGCTCTTTAATCCCAGTGATTTATATTCTCTTGGAATTGTGGTCCCTTTAATAAAAGCTAACGTTTATTTCCAGCCTCCTTGGTGACAGTGGTTAAGAATCCACCTGCAATGCAGGAGATGCAGGTTCAGTCCCTGGATCAGGAAGATCCCCTGGAGAAGGAGATGGCAACCTACTCCAGTATTCTTGCTTGAAAAATCCCATGGACAAGGGAGCCTGGTCAGCTACAGTCCTTGGGGTTATAGAAGAATCAGACATGACTTAACAACTAAATCACCATCACCCAACATTTATTTAGCACCTACTGTGTGCCTGTTTAATGGTATTTATTCTTTTATCAGTCCCTTAGACCTTGCTGTCACCATCTTGCAGATGAAAACAATGAGGCTGAGAATCAGTGACTCAGGGTCACTGGTCTCCCTGCAGAGATGGGAGTGGTGGGCTGACCAATGCTGCTGGCCCTGATCTGTTCACCTTTTTTCAGGGATTTTGCTCTTTTCATGCTACGGAAGAACAGAGCAATGTATCCGTGAGACCTTTTACATCATTCTGTGCATTGAAGAATTTTCCTTAAGGGACAGCAAGATGGACACTTAAAGGCATCTTCATTTCAGGTATTTGTGTCTCTACTTTATCTGTCACAGGCTTTCTCTTATAGGAAAAAAAATCTGGCTTCTTGAACTGTGAAATTCAAAATGCAAAACCATACCAATATTTAAAGGGAGAAAAATCAATTTCACCTTACGCTACATTTTTCTACTTTTCTTGTCCTGACAAACGAGTTGATCAACAGCTATTGTGTATAGACAGCCACCATGGTAGAGCTGTCGCCTCATGACTTTCCTACAAAACTGCAAGAAGTGAACTTGACATCTGGTGGTTTGTCTGAATTTCACACCTGATGAAAAACGTTGTATCATAATTCATTCTATTTGCCTCCTTATTTGTTGCTGCCACTTGAAAATAGGTTTTTTCTAAGATAATAGCTTCTTTAAAAGTTTTCTTGCCAAAAATATTACATGTAGAACTGTGATTTAAGATTGTTTGAATTATGAACTTGTATTTGTCCAATTCTAGTCATTTGGGAAAGGGAGGCTAATGACTTGCCTATCCTTGTGCCTGCTACTCTAGGTCCCAGGTCTGGGTACAGTAGGAGCACAGATGCTCACAACACAGCTGAGCCCATGGGGCTTTTCCCTTGTTGCTCTCCCAGGATCCATCTCAGGCCCACACAGGCCTCCCTGGCCCAGGTCCTGACTCAGCCTGCCTATCCTTCAAGCTCTTACTCACACTTCCCCTGCCAGAGGTCTCCTGTGACTCGTTCAAACACTCTCCTTGAAAAGAAATTCAGTCTTTCCAGTTTCCTGTGTACTTATTAGCCCTAAAACCTGAATATGAGACTATTACTGAAGTAATTTAAAAAGTTTTGGTTATTACTTTTGTTCCTTCTTATTCAAAATGAACCTTAAAAAAAATATCACAGGAAGTTCATCCTCCAGGTGAACCAGAGATTAAGAGTTCTGAAACCCTCCTATTCAGCTTGAATCAGTGAGAGCGATCCACACAGTACTTGGTGTCTCCCCAAAGTGCCATATTCCATACTATCATTAAATTTGTATTGTCCAGGGACTTCCCTGGCAGTCCAGTGGTTAAGACTCTGCATTTCAACTGCAGGGGGCCCAGATTCAATCCCTAATCAGGGAACTAAGATACCACGTCCTGCAGTGCTGCACAGAGCAGTCAAAAGACTTTTAAAATTTGTATTGTCCTGGAAATTGGCAGTTTCCCATTTCATATTTGCTAATGGGACTAACTCAACTAGTATATATATATCCTTTAATTGTGCTCTGTATGTGTGAATTTTAAAATAAATCAGTTAAGAAGAAGCTAAACGATTTCTATCAGCTCAAATAAGATCAGTTCCATAACAATTCAGTGACTTGATAAGATACTTTATTGACCATAATTTGCTGCTATTTGGGAAGCTCTAGTGAAGTGAATACTCATAACTTTGGAAATTAGTGTAAGAGAAACACCAAATCCGTGTAGGCATAGACACAAAAGTTCATATGCAGGAGGGTAAATGTCTCTGAAATTTGCAATTTCATAGCACTCTAATCAAATGTGTCTTCTAGTGAGCATATTAGTCAATCCCAGGAGTATAAATAAGAGGCATTCACAGAGGCAAACACTGGACTGTGCCATTTGAGTGGTATGCAGGGAAAGTGGAGGCTTTCATGAGTCCATCTTAGATACGTGGTCCCTCTAGGAAGCAGTATGATACTAAGTGACTTTTTCTAAGTAATTGATATAAAAATTCCTGGACTAGAAGACTGCTAAATTCCCTGTAACTTCTCATTCTGAATTTACATGTATTGGTTTCATTATTGTTTTCAATGTTTTGGTTTTTAAATCTGAAATCCCCAGCAGCTACCTTACAGATAAAAGAGCATCGAAATATACTTCTTTGCATGACAAAGGTCACTTTCTTTGATCTGTGCAACAACAGAACTTAGCTTTGCCTGTGCTCCTCTTCACAATTTTGTCGATGTTGCAATAATTTTCAACCTGATTTATAATTTATTTCTCCTTTTATTCAATGGAAGATCTTAATCTTTTTCCCTATTTGGACAATTCAGAAAAAAAAAAATCTCTAAAGAAAAATGAGATTGAGGTTTTCAATTTCCCCTTTCCTGCCAAAAGTTAACTATATCAGAATGTCATGACTATTCCTCCCATATGAAGCTCTAAGAAAATCTACTCAAACTTGAGATTTTGGTTATACGTGGTATTAGTTGTTTTCAGCAGGAATATGTACAACTTTAGCCTTATATTGTTATTGTTGTTGTTCAGTCGCTAAGTCACGTCTGACTCTTTGTGATCCCATGGACTACAGCACTCCAGGCTCCTCTGTGCTCACTATCTTCCAGAGTTTGCTCAAATTCATGTCCATTGCATTGGTGATGCTATCTAACTATATCATCCTCTGCTGCCTTCTTCTCCTTTTTCCTTCAATCTTTCTCAGCATCAGGATCTTTTCCAATAAGTAAGTTCTTCACATCAGTTGGCCAAAGTGTTAGAGCTTCAGCTTCAGCATCAGTTCTTCCAAAGAATATTCAGAGTTGATTTCCTTTAGGATGGACGGGTTTGATCCTCTTTCTGTCCAAGGGACTCTCGAGAGTCTTCTCCAGCACCACAGTTCAAAAGCATCCATTCTTCAGTATTCAGCGTTCTTTTTGATCCAACTCTAACATTTGTACATGACTACTGGAAAAACCATAGCTTTGACTATACCGATCTGTATTGGCAAAGTGATATCTTTGCTTTTTAATACTGTCTAGATTTGCCATAGCTTTCCTTCCAAGGAGCAATCAATCATCTTTTTAACTTCATAGCTGCAGTCACCATCTGCAGAGATTTTGGAGCCCAAGACGAGAAAATCTGTCACTGCTTCCACTTTTCTCCCTTCTACTTGCCATAAAGTGATGAGACTGGATGCCTTGATTTTAGTTTTTTGAGTGTTGAGCTTTAAGCCAGCTTTTTCACTATCCTCTTTTACCCTCGGAGAAGGCAATGGCAACCCACTCCAGTACTCTTGCCTGGAAAATCCCATGGACGGAGGAGCCTGGTAGGCTGCAGTCCATGGGGTCACGAAGAGTCGGACATGACTGAGTGACTTCACTTTCACTTTTCACTCATGCATTGGAGAAGGAAATGGCAACCCACTCCAGTGTTCTTGCCTGGAGAATCCCAGGGACGGAGGAGCCTGGTAGGCTGCTGTCTATGGGGTCACACAAAGTCGGACATGACTGAAGTGACTTAGCAGCAGCAGCAGCAGCTTTTACCCTCATAAAGAGCTTTTTAGTTTCTCTTCACTTTCTGCCTTTAGAGTGATATTATCTGCATATCTGAGCTTGTTGATATTTCTCCCAGCAATCTTGATTCCAGCTTGTGAGTCATCTAACCTGGCATTTCACCTGGTGTATTCCTCATAGATGTTAAATAAGCAAGGCAACAATATATAGCCTTGATGTACTCTTTTCCCAATTTTGAACCAGTCAGTTGATCCATGTAAGGTTTCAACTGTTGCTTCTTGACCTGCATACATGTTAATCAGGAGACAGGTAAGATGGTCTGGTATTTCCATCTCTTTAAGAACTTTCCACAGTTTGTTGTGACCCAGATAGTCAAAGGCTTTAGCGTAGTCAATGAAGCAGAAGTAGATGTTTTTGTGAAATTCCCTTGCTTTTTCTATGATCCAGCAAATGTTGGCAATTTGATCTCTGGTTCCTCTGCCTTTTCTAAATCCAGTTTGTATATGTGGAATTTCTCAGTTCACATATTGCTGAAGTCTAGCTTGAAGGATTTTGAGCATAACCTTGCTAGCATGTGAAATGAGCGCAATTGTGTGGTAATGGGAACATTCTCTGGCATTGCCCTTCTTTGGGATTGGAATGAAAACTGACCTCTTCCAGTCCTGTGGCCACTACTGAATTTTCCAAATTTGCTGACCTATTAAGAGCAGCATTTTAACAGTATCATCTTTTAGGATTTGAAATAGTTCAACTGGAATTCCATTACTTTGTTCGTAGTGATGCTTCTTAAGGCCCACTTGACTTCACATTCCAGGATGTCTGGCTTTAGGTTAGTGACTACACCATCATGGTTTTCCAGGTCATTAAGACCTTTTTTGTATAGTTCTTCTGTGTATTCTTGCCACCTCTTCTTAATATCTTCTGCTTCTGATAAGTCTTTACTGTTTCTGTCCTTTATCTTGCCCATCCTTGCATGAAATGTTCCCTTGATATCTCCAATTTTCTTGAAGAGATCTCTAGCCATTCCCATTCTATGGTTTTCCTCTATTTTTTTTGTATTGTCCACTTAAGAAGGTCTCCACATCTCTCTCTGCTATGCTCTGGAACTGTGCATTCAGTTGAGTAGATCTTTCTCTTTCTCCCTTGGTTTTTACTTCTCTTCTTTTCTCGGCTATTTGTAAAGCCTCATCAGACAACCATGTTGCCTTCTTACATTTCTTTTTCTTTAGGATGGTTTGGTTACTGCCTCCTGTACGATGTTACAAACCTGTGTCCATAGTTCTTCAGGCACTCTGTCTCCCAGATCTAGTCCCTTGAATCTATTATTCAACACCTCCACTGTATAATCATAAGGGATTTTATTTAAGTCATACCTGGATGGCCTAGTGGTTTTCCCTACTTTCTTCAATTTAAACCTGAATTTTGCAATAAGGAGCTCATGGTCTGAGCCTCAATCAGCTCCAGTTCTTATTTTTGCTGACTGTATAGAGCTTCTCCATCTTAGCCTGCAAATAATATAATCAATCTGATTTCAGTATTGACCTTTTGGTGATATCCATGTGAGGAGTCCTCTCTTGAGTTGTTGGAAAAGGGTGTTTACTATGATCCGTGTGTTCTCTTGAAAAACTCTGTTAGCCTTTGCCCTGCTTCATTCTGTACTCCAAGGCCAAACTTGCCTGTTACTCCAGGTTTCCCCTGACTTCCAACTTTTTGTTTTCCAACCCCCTATGATGAAAAGGACATCTTTTTGGTGTTAGTTCTAGAAGATCTTGTAGGTCATCACAGAACCAGTCAACTTATATTAAATACTAGATTTTTTTAAATGAATGTCTTATTTTATCCTGTGATAATGCACAGGTTTATTAAAAAACAAACAAAACTATAGTAAGCAAACAATACATACAAAATGTAAGACCCTCCATTATGTTACTCTCTAGAGTTAATCAATTGAGATTTCATGTGTAACTTTAAGAATCTTCCTACATATATCTAAATAGGCCTTAAGGACATATTGTGTATGTTAGTATTTTAAAATATAAATAGAATCATATTACACATACATCCTTTGACTTTATGTGGAAAAATTTTCATTCCACCCTATAAAGATGTATATTATCCTTTTTAATGCATGGGAGGATGTTGGGTAGCGTCACCAATTCAATGGACTTGAACTTGGGCAAACTCCAGGAGATAGTGAGGGACAGAAAAGCCTGGCATGCTGCAGTCTGTGGGGCCACAAAGAGTCAGACACGACTTAGTGACTAAACAACAACAATGGTATTATATATTATACAATTAGCCAAAATTTCAGTTAATCTCCAGCTTTCAAACTTTATATCAATTCTAAATTTTCAAAACTATAAACTGGAAAACAGTGAATAATTCCTACCTCTTGGTCACTATGTTTCATGTAGATTAGACTTTTTTCTGTTCCCGTTACTCACCAAGCCCTTCCTGCCTAAGACTTTGCCTTTACTATTCCCTGTGCAGGAAGCAGTCCACTTTGGCTGTTGTCAAGTGCCGCTTCCTTTATCACTTATATTCCACCCACGTGTCTCCTCTTTAAGAAGACTTCTTCTGACAATCCCAGCTAAAGGAGCCTCTCCAAACCAAGTCACTTTCTATTATTTTCCCTGTTCTTTTCCCTTCGTAATGCTTTTCCATCAACACATATTTTATGTTTTTTGTACTTTTGGTGTTTTAAGGGTGGTAATTAACCACGACATCTCTTTGCTCCATGTCAGGCAGTCTCTGGAAAAAATGTGAGGAAATGTAAAGAGACAGCATCTGGTTACAAGGCTTCTCAGTGTAATGTTGCCACCCATCCCTTTCATGACCGCTCTCCTATGGATAGACCTGGGCACCTCCCAGGACAAGCTCCCTAGAGAGAACTAACCAATGGATGCTCCAGCTGACCCCACTCCCTGTAACTGGCTCAGAATCCACAGAACAGCAGTAGGTAGTCAGCATGGTAGCAGGTGATGAGGAAGAAATTCAGGAGATATGATGGGAAGATGCTGCAAAAACTGAAGGTTCTTTTCACAGCAGATTCTCAAATTGGCCTCTGTATTATGTTATAAAGGGAAAACAGAAAAGAGTTCAACAAAATGTAATTAAAAAGCAGGCGTCATCTTGAAAAACACCCACAGACAATGTAAGTTTATTTTCACCTTTTGAATTTCATATTCTAAAAGGCTGCAGAAATGTCACCATGCTGAACTGAATTTAAGACAATAAGTGTGCCTGTGTTCATTTCATCTACTCTAATACAGAAAGAAGGGATGGATCCAAAGCAAAAATAACACCCAATTGCAGATGCAACTGGTGATAGAAGCAAGGTCTGATGCTGTAAAGAGCAGCATTGCATAGGAAACTGGAATGTTAGGTCCATGAATAAAGGTAAATTGGAAGTGGTCAAACAGGAGATGGCAAGAGTGAACACCGACATTCTAGGAATCAACGAACTAAAATGGACTGGAATGGGTGAATTTAAATAGGATGAACATTATATCTACTATCGTGGGCAGGAATCCCTTAGAAGAAATGGAGTAGCCATCATGGTCAACAAAAGAGTCCGAAATGCAGTACTTGGATGCAATCTCAAAAATGACAGAATGATCTCTGTTCGTTTCCAAGGCAAACCATTCAATATCACAGTAATCCAAGTCTATGCCCTGACCAGTAACAATGAAGAGCTGAAGTTGAATGGTTCTATGAAGACTTACAAGACCTTTTAGAACTAACACCCCAAAAAGATGTCCTTTTCATTATAAGGGACTGGAATGCAAAAGTAGGAAGTCAAGAAACACCTGGCATAACAGGCAAATTTGGCCTTGGAGTACAGAATGAAGCAGGGCAAATGCTAACAGAGTTTTGCCAAGAGAACGCACTGGTCATAGCAAACACCCTCTTGCAACAACACAAGAGAAGACTCTACACATGGACATCGCCAGATGGTCAACACCAAAATCAGATTGATTATATTCTTCGCAGCCAAAGATGGAGAAGCTCTATACAGTCAGCAAAGCAAGACCGGGAGCTGACTGTGGCTCAGATCATAAACTCCTTATTGCCAAATTCAGACTTAAATTGAAGAAAGAAGGGAAAACCACTAGACCATTCAGGTATGACCTAAATCAAATACCTTATGATTATACAGTGGAAGTGAGAAATAGATTTAAGGGACTAGATCTGATAGACAGAGTGCCTGATGAGCTATAGACAGAGGTTCATGACATTGTACAGGAGACAGGGATCAAGACCATCCCCAAGAAAAAGAAATGCAAAAAAGCAAAATGGCTGTCTGAGAAGGTCTTACAAATAGCTGTGAAAAGAAGAGAAGCGAAAAGCAATGGAGAAAAGGAAAAATATACCCATTTGAATGCAGATTTCCAAAGAATAGCAAGGAGAGATAAGAAAGCCTTCCTAAGCGATCAATACAAAGAAATAGAGGAAAACAATAGAATGGGAAAGACTAGAGATCTCTTCAAGAAGATTAGAGATACCAAGGGAACATTTCATGCAAAGATGTGCTCAATAAAGGGCAGAAATGGTATGGACCTAACAGAAGCAGAAAATATTAAGAAGATGTGGCAAGAATACACAGAAGAACTGTACAAAAGGGATCTTCATGACCCAGATAATCACGATGGTGTGATCACTCACCTAGAGCCAGACATCCTGGAATGTGAAGTCAAGTGGGCCTTAGGAAGCATCACCACAAACAAAGCTAGTGGAGGTGATGGAATTACAGTTGAGCTATTTCAAATCCTGAGAGATGATGCTGTGAAAGTGCTGCACTCAATATGCCAGCAAATCTGGAAAACTCAGCAGTGGCCACAGGACTTGAAAAGGTCAGTTTTCGTTCCTATCTCAAAGAAAGGCAATGCCAAAGAATGCTCAATCTACCGCACAATTGCACTCCTCTCACACGCTAGTAAAGTATTGCTTAAAATTCTCCAAGCCAGGCTTCAGCAATATGTGAACCATGAGCTTCCAGATGTTCAAGCTGGTTTTAGAAAAGGCAGAGGAAGCAGAGATCAAATTGCCAATGTCCACTGGATAATCGAAAAAGCAAGAGAGTTCCTGAAAAACATCTATTTCAGCTTTATTGACTATGCAGAGCCTTTTACTGTGTGGATCACAATAAACTGTAGAAAATTCTGAAAGAGATGGGAATACCAGACCATCTGACCTGCCTCTTGAGAAACCTGTATGCAGGTCAGGAAGCAACAGTTAGAACTGGACATGGAACAACACATGGGTTCCAAATAGGAAAAGCAGTATGTCAAGGCTGTATATTGTCACCCTGCTTATTTAACTTATATACAGAGTATATCATGAGACACGCTGGGCTGGAAGAAGCACAAGCTGGAATCAAGTTTGCTGGGAGAAATATCAATAACCTCAGATATGCAGATGACACCACCTTTATGGCAGAAAGTGAAGAAGAACTAAAGAGCCTCTTGATGAAAGTGAAAGAGGAGAGTGAAAAAGTTGGCTTAAAGCTCAACATTCAGAAAACTAAGATCATGGCATCCAGTCCCATCACTTCATGGCAAATAGATGGGGAAACTGGAAATAGTGTCAGACTTTATTTTTTTGGGCTCCAAAATCACTGCAGATGATGATTGCAGCCATGAAATTAAAAGACACTTACTCCTTGGAAGGAAAGTTATTATGAACCTAGACAGCATATTAAAAAGCAGAGACATTACTTTGCCAACAAAGATCCGTCTAGTCAAGGCTATGGTTTTTCCAGTAGTCATGTATGGATGTGAGAGTTGGACTATAAAGAAAGCTGAGTGCCAGCGAATTGATGCTTTTGAACTGTGGTGTTGGAGAAGACTCTTGAGAGTCCCTTGGACTGCAAGGAGATCCAACCAGTCCATCTTAAAGAAGATCAATCCTGGGTGTTCATTGGAATGGCTGTTGTTGAAGTTGAAACTCCCTTACTTTGGCCACATGATGCAAAGAGCTGATTTCATTTGAAAAGACCCTGGGAAGGATTGAGGGCAGGAGGAGAAGGGGACAACAGAGGATGAGATGGTTGGATGGCATCACTGACTCAGTGGACATGAGTTTGGGTAAAGTCCAGGAGTTGGTGTTCGACAGGGAGGCCTGGCGTGCTGCGGTTCGTGGGATCGCAAAGAGTCAGACACGACTGAGCGACTGAACTGAATTGAACTGAATAATTTTTCACTTACGCTTAAGTTTCAGGATCAGGTGCTGACAAAAAAGTGAATAAGATAATAAAATAAAATTTCAAACTCTGGAGATGGGAAAGAGGTGCCAGAAGATGCTTCTATGGAATATTAGTCCACTGTTGAGAGGAATTGTATGCAAAGTTTGAAATACTACAAAATTGCGAGGTTATTTAATAAGGGAATTCAAATCTGAAATAAGTGGATAGAAAAGCATATAAGAAGGTAAGTGGAAAAATAAGCAACATGTAAATACCATAAACATAAAGTACCATAAACACTTTATTTCTTGAACCAAGAAGAGAAGCAAGATTAGGAAATGGAACTAAAGGGTGCTAATTTGTTAAATTAATGGTTTCAAAAGAGCATTCAAAAATCCAGGGTCATGAGGACAGGCTCACACAGGACACTCCAAACCATCTCTCACACTGATCTCTTCTTCACTAGAATTTTTGGCCTGTCAGGGTTATCTCTCTTCTAAGCACATTAATAATCAACACTCACACCTTTGCAGGGAAGCCAGGATACTTGAATTTTACAAATCAGTGCATGTCTGTATTTGTATGTATAACTATTACATAAAGTATATAATAATGCATTTATCGTTATCATATATTTTATTTTCTATAATATATTTTACATATCTTATTATCCATTGATACAAGGGGAATTTGTTTCTGATTTGTATGATCACGCCAAGTTTGTGTATACAGCATATCTAAAAATAAGTTATAGAAAACCCACCCAAAGTAATGCATTTCCAAATGCTCACTTTGTTACACTCAGAGGGTATTTTGTGTCTTGATTTCCCTACAGCTCTGACCTTCCTATTGAAGCCTTGGGCTTCTCTGTCTCTACCTAGGAGCATGGGAGGCAATCAGACATGGATCACAGAAGTCACCCTCCTGGGATTCCAGGTCGATTCAGCACTGGAGTATTTCCTCTTTGGACTTTTCTCTCTCTTCTTCACCCTCACCCTCCTGGGGAATGGAGTCATCCTGGGGCTAATCTGCTTAGACTCAAGACTGCACACCCCCATGTACTTCTTCCTCTCACACTTGGCCATCATCGACATGTCCTATGCCTCCAACAATGTCCCCAAGATGCTGGCAAATCTTGTGGGTCAGAAAAGAACCATCTCCTTTGTTCCTTGCATTATGCAGACATTTTTATATCTGGCTTTTGCTGCTACAGAGTGCCTGATTTTGGTGGTGATGTCCTATGACAGGTATGTGGCCATTTGCCACCCCCTACATTACACTTTCATCATGAGCTGGAGAGTATGCACTGTCCTGGCCAGTGCTTCCTGGGCATTTAGCTTTCTCTGGGATCTTGTCCACTTAGTTCTCATCCTGAAGCTGCCCTTCTGTGGGCCTCATGAAATCAACCACTTCTTTTGTGAAATCCTATCTGTCCTCAAGTTGGCTTGTGCTGATACTTGGCTGAATCAAATTATCATCTTTGCATCCTGTGTTTGCATTTTAGTCGGGCCCCTCTGCCTGGTGCTGGTCTCCTACGCGCGCATCCTGGTTGCCATCCTGAGGATCCAGTCAGGTGAGGGCCGCAGGAAGGCCTTCTCCACCTGCTCCTCCCACCTCTGCGTGGTCGGGCTCTTCTTTGGCAGTGCCATCATCTTGTACATGACCCCAAATGCCAGCCATTCTCAGGAACAAAGGAAGATTCTGTCGTTGTTTTACAGCCTTTTCAACCCTATGCTGAATCCCCTAATCTATAGTTTGAGAAACACAGAGGTGAAAGGTGCCCTGAGAAAAATTCTGGGGAAGAAGAGGTCAGTGTGAGGGATGGTGTGGAGTGTCCTGTGTGAGCCTGTCTTCATGACTCTGGACCTTTGAATGCTCTTTTGAAACCATTAATTTAACAATTAGCACCCTGTATTTTCGAAATTCTTAAAAACTGAGAAAATAAATACTCTTATATTTAGTCATTGATAGCAAACCTGAAATAAACATCATAAATAAGAAAATTATAATCTAATCCTATTCTTTAACACAGGTGCAAATATCTTAAAATATTAGTAAATCAAGTAATAAAAAGATACTAAATTATGATAAAGTTTTTAATCTTTAAAATGTAAAAATTGTGTAACTTTCAAAGAAAGAAAAAAATTAACCCCTTAACAAATGAAAGAATCCATTGTCAGTAGATCAAAGCAAGTGTTTGACAAAATTTAACATCAGTTCATGATAAAGCTCTTTACCACCTAGCATAACAATAAACACTCCTAGAAAAAGATTTATCAAAAAAAACCCCAGTACCATAAACATTCACGTATCAGACATTATACTTAATGGTAAAATGCTAGTATCTTTCTCCATAGAATAAAAAATAAGTAAAATAAGATGTACACCATCACTACTTGTTTTTCTTATTTTCAGATTTTTATTAGAGATATTAACATGTAGAGTTAAACAAAAAGAAGAGATATATATGTATGTGGGTATCTGTCACATGAGATACCCACATGAGAAGGAATAAATAAATTATGTTGTTATTGTTGTGTGGCTAAGTTATGTCTAACTCTTTTATGACCTCATGGACTGTAGCCCACCAGGCTCTTCTGTCCATGTGATTTCCCAGGCAAGAATACTGGAGTGGATTGCCATTTCCTTCTCCAGGGGAACTTCTTGACCCAGTGATTGAACCTGGATCTCCTGCATTGGCAGGTGGATTGTTTACCACAGAGCCACCAGGGAAGCCCAAACAAATCATAATCATGTGCAAATAGTGTGATGGCATTTGTAGGAAATCCAAATGAATCTTTTTGTATATTAGTGAAACTGTGAGAAATTTGAACAAGATAACTTGATATAAAATCGATATAAACATCTATTATATATTTATATAACAAATAATTAAAATGAATTTTTCCCAAAATGCTACCATTAAAAGCAGGACTTAATTTTAAAATACTTAGGAATATATCTAAGAGTGGGTGCTTAGTCACTTAGTCATGTCCAACTCTTTGCGACCCTGTGGACGGTAGCCCACCAGGCTCCTCTGTCCATGGGATTCTCCAGTCAAAAATACTGTAGTGGGTTGCCATGCCCTCCTCCAGGGGATCTTCCCAACCCAGGGATTAAACCCAGGTCTCCCGCATTGCAGGCAGACTTTTTACCATCTGAGTAATAAATCTATAAAGAGACAATTAGAAAAATTTATTGAGGCACTGTGCTAACTAAATAGATATGAAATGTGAGATGTGCCAAGTTTTCAGATTGAGAAACATAATATTTAAATGATTCAATCTCCTCAAGCTGATTAACATATTTAATGTTAGTATCTTACACTATCCCAGTGGAACCTGTAGGTATAAGCAGAACACTTTAGAATTCGACAAGCTGATTCTAACACACATGCTGCCATGGCTAGTCCAAATACATTTAAAAAAGATTAAGTATAAGGTGAGAGGAATCGATTCTCCAGGTAACAATATCTGCTACAGAGTGCCAATAAGTAAAACAGTGCAGTCTTCATCCTCGGGTTGACCAGTAAAAAAACTGAACAGAATATAAAGCATAGATGCTGATGTCTATGATTAGAGACTGGCTGTATGAAAGCTGTGGCATGGTAGATCACTGAGGAAAGGGAGGGGTGTTGCAGGCAACAGCTCTGGCACAACTGAGTAACCATGCAGATACTCAATCATGCATGAAAAAACTCAGTCGCAGTGTTTTTAAGACCTAAGTGTCAAAGGCAAAACTCTAAAGCTCTTAGGAAATACAGAAGGGAAAGATTTTTAAATTAGTATACAAAATTGTTAGTTGCCAGAGAAACACTAATACATTTGAATAGATTGATTTAAATAGATCAAGAATGCATGTTAATCAACAAGGAGCATAAAAAGAATAAGACATGGAATTCTCTTCAACGAGACTTCTGATTTATCAGGTCTCAAACATCACTTCCTCAAAAACCAGTGTATTTCAGAGTCTCACTTGTCTTGACTAGGTAATTTTCTGCCATGTTAACTCAGCTGGTGAAGAATTCACCTGCAATGCAGGAGACCCCGGTTCGATCCCTGGGTCAGGAACATGCCCCGGAAAAGGGAACGCCTACTTACTCCAGTGTTCTTCTTGCCTGGAGAATTCCGTGGATAAAAGAGCCTGGTAGGCTCCAGTCCATGGGGTTGCAAAGAGTCAGACACGACTGAACAACTTTCACTTTTCAGTCCATTGTATCTTTTTTCCATAGCCTTATTCATTAACTAAGGCTATCCTCCCTGTAAAGTTACTATTTTTAACATGAAAAATCACTGTAAGCATTAACTTGGCCTTCCTCATTGCTGTGTTCATCATATCTAGAGCAAAACTAAGCACAGACAAGGCCCTCAGGAAATCTTTGTTGATTAACTGACCAATAAGCATCACCAGAAAAGTGTAAGCACACCCTTTGTCTCCTATGTTTATTTTTAATATTTTATATTGGAGTGTAGTTTTATAAAATTTATTTATTTTTAATTGAAGGATAATTGCTTTACAGTATTGCGTTGGTTTCTACCAAATATCAACATGAACCAGTCATAGGTTTACCCATGGAGTATAGTTGATTAACAATGTTGTGTTAGCTTCAGGTGTGCAGCAAAGTGATTCAATTATACATATACCTGTATTGTTGTTGTTGCTGTTCAGTCACTAAATCCTGACCAACTCTTTGGGACACCAAGGACTGAAGCTCACTAGGCTACCCTGTCCTTCACTATCTCCCAGGGTTTGTTCAAATTCATGTTCATTAAGTCAGTGATGCTATGTAACTATCTCATCTTCTGTCACCCTTTTCTCCTTTTGCCTTCAGTCTTTCCCAGCATCAGGATCTTTTCCTGAGTCAGCTCTATGAATCAGGTGTCCAAAATATTGGAGCTTAAGCTTCAGCATCAATCCTTCCAAAGAATATTGAGGGATGATTTCCTTTAGGATTGACTGGTTTGAACTCCTTGCTGTCCAAGGGACTCTCAAGAGTCTTCTCTGGCACCACAATTCAAAAGCATCAATTCTCTGGTGCTCAGCCTGCTTTATGGTCCAACTCTCACATCCATCTATGACTACTGTAAAACCAGAACTTCGACTATATGGACCTTTACCAGCAAAGTGATGTCTCTGCTTTTTAACATGCTGTCTAGGTTTGGCATAGCTTTTCTTTCAAGGAGCAACTGTCTTTTAACTTTGTGGCTACAGCCACTGTCCACAGTTACTTTGGAGCCCAAGAAAATAAAATGTGTCACTGTTTCCACTTTTTCCCCATCTATTTACCATGAAGTGATGGGACAGGATGCCATGATCTTAGTTTTTTGAATGTTGAGTTTTAAGCCAGCTTTTTCACTCTCTTCTTTCACCTTCATCAAGAGCCTATTTAGTTCCTCTTCACTTTTTGCCATTAGAGTGGTGGAATTGAAAGAAACTAATTTAGAACATGAAATTAAATCTTCTAGTTTCTTTGCCAGAGTGTTATATAGTTCAGAGACATCTTGACTCATCCAATCCCAACACAAACACACACAAATCCCAAGCAACTGGACACAATAATTCCCATGGTATGCTGAAAGAACTTAATGAACAAACATGGGAAATGGATTCCTTGGTTCACCTGCAGATAGGAAAACAACAAACACTAAAATCTCCAGGGAGAAGATCTGTAGAGGTGATATATACAGTTCTGTACCCTGATCATGATTTATGTCTGCAGGAAGAAGGTTGGATTCAAATGAAAGTAAAAGCCCTGACTTGCAGAAGCAAGTCTGTCATAAACTTCTCTGCTGAGAGCTGTGTGTTTGGGCTTCACCTCCTGATGAGGTCCCTGTGGAGGAGAATCTATCCTAGTCCTCCAAGGCCATGTTGAGGAGGAGAACACAGATTCCACTTCTGAGTTCTAGAGAGTTCTAGGCCAGAGACTTCATTAGTTGTGAAAAGGGTTTTCAGGTGGAAATGAGAAAGAAGGAGGAATGAAACCACTGGTCCAGGTATGAGGGTCTGAATGCCTTACCTGGACCCTAAGCCTTTCTTTACAAGATCTTCTGGGCGTTTCTAAGGACCCCTACCTCTCCCCATGGTGTGGCCTGGACTCCTCTGACCTCCAAGACCCACGTCTATGTCTCCTTCACCGTCCTGCTCTGGTGTCTCTTGGTTTTCCTCATGACTGTGTCAGAGAAGAGGAATCAGCTAATCATCCATGCAGTGCATGATCTGGCTCAAGGGCTACAGTGAACTTCACAGACATGTGACTCAAATGCCTTTTCTACAAATAAAACAGTCCTGAAGGCAGAGGTAAGTGGTTTGCTTGCCAGTAGCTTGATCTTCCTTTCCCATGTGTTGACTCCCTGCCCTTGTGGATTTTCAAAAATATTTTCTGGCCAAACAGGTCCCATTTCTCATGTATTCAGGCAAGAGATGATATTTCTTACTGGAAACACCCAGTATCTGTTGCTGTACACACTCTCTGTTCCTTATTTCAGTAGGATATTAATGTTTCATTATGATGACTGGATCCAAAAGTTACTCTCCAATAATGGCTTTCAAATCTCTAATAATATATGTTTAAACTCTTATTAAGTGTCTTGTTTGAGTTAACTCATTTAAATTTTCAACTCTCCTATGAGATGGGGGAACTGAGGAATGAAGAGATACAGAGGGGTACAAGATTTGCCTGCCAAAGTTTTGAGTAGGTCTCAGATACTCAGGCCAAGAATCCAAGTTTGTTTTTTACATTATGCTACTCATGAGGATCAAGCTGAGTGGTAAAGTAACTAATTCAGATGATAAGTAATTTCTGAGTAAGTCAGAAGATTGCATAATCTGTCCTGCCCAAGAGCTTTGGCTTTGTGGGCCCCAGGGCCCTCACTCTGAGAGAATGATCAATAAAAACTTTTACTCTGGGTCAATGCAAAATATCCTAGGTATGGCCTCTTTTCATTTCATAAGGTTTACTCTCTTTCTCACGTTGGTATATTTGGTATAGTTGAGCTGCCTTTTGAGTTTTAAAACTGTATTTTCTCCTTCATTCCAAGAGTGAGGTTACTTTAAAGATTCTTCTATTTCTTTAAAATCCTTTTTAACTTAAAAATCAGCATATAAGACATCAATACAAATGAAATTAAAATCATGTGTTTTCTGACTTAAACATAAATAGCCAAAAAGGAAAGCAAGTGTGGAGGACTTTACAATATCATGATTGTTATTATTAATTACCAGTCCTAATAATTTAGATTTTCCTTGAATTTTGTGGTGTCTTTAATACTATTAGTATCTGCTGACATCTGGTAAACTCCTACTGTGTACCAGCTAATGATATTTATTCTTCACATCAGCCCTTTAGACCCTGCTCTCACCATTTTCCAGAGGAAACAATGAGGCTGAGAATCAGTGACTTAAGGTCATCTGGTTCCCCTGCAGAGTGGAGATGGGAGTGATGGTCTGCCTTCATCCTTATTTAGAGACCCTGGTCTTTTCAGTCCCTGCTGATTTTCTTGCTATGGGAGAACAAAGTGATGTATCCATGAAATGTTTTCCCTCATTCTGTGCGGGATAGAGCACTTTCCTTAAGGTGCAGCAAGGTGGACACTTAAAGGCATCTTCATTTCAGGTGTCTCATTATCTGCCACAGGAGTTTTCTCAGAGGAAAAAAAAAAATCTGACTTCTTAAACTATCGTTTTAAAAATGCAAGAAATCATTGCATGTTTAAAGGGGAGAAAATTGCTTTCTTTATTCTTTTTTTTCTATCTTTTTCTCACAAATGTGCTGATCATTAATAGTTTGAGCAGACAGCCACCACTGTAGAGCTGTCTCCTCACGATCTTTCTACAAAAGTGTGAAGAGTGCAGTTGGCACCCAGTGTTACATATGGTTTGTCTGGAGTTCATACCTGATGAAAGAAGTATTTCCACTAAGAAATTTTTGCCTTCTTAATTATTGCTGACATTTGAAAATAAAATTTTTTTCTAGGCTACTGGTTTCATTCAAAAATATTTTACCAAACTATTATATGTAAAACTCTATAATTGCAGGCTATTTGAATTATGAACTCAAACAATTCTAATCATTTGGGGAAAAGAGGCTAGTGACTTGCATATCTGATACTGAAGCATCCCTGTGCCTGTTTCCCGAGGCCCCTTTTAGGTGCAGGAGCAACCGAAATATCACATCACAGCTGAGCCCATTGGGCTCTGCCTTGGTTGCTCCCCCAGGATCCATCTCAGGCCCTGACTCAGCCTGCTCTTCCTGCCTCTTCAAGCTCTTACCTACCTTCCCTTTCAGGAGATCTCTCATAACTCCTTTAAACATTCTCTTTGGAAAGAAATTTAGTTTTTCCAGCTTTCTGTGTTGTTGTCAGCTCTTGTTGTTAAATCGTGTAGGACTCTTTGCAACCCCATGGACTGCAGCACACCAGGCTTCCCTGTCCTTCGCCATCTCCTGGAGCTAGCTCAGACTCATGTCCATGGAGTCCGTGATGCCATCCCACCATCTCATCCTCTGTCACCCTGTTCTCTTCTCCCCCTGCCATCAATCTTTCACAGCATCTGGGTCTTTTCCAATGAATCAGTTCTTTGCATCAGGGGCCACAGTAAACACAAGCATATGAGATTTTTTCTGAAGTTCGTTGTATAGTTTTCTGTTACTGCTTTTGTTCCTTGCTTTCCTTAATGACAAAACCTGCTTACTCAAAAAGAGTCTTAAAAATTTACAAAATATCCATAATTCTGAAAGTCTCAGATATTAAGAGCTCCCTGAGCCTTCCTATTTAGCCTGAGTCATAGACCTATTAATACAATATTTGATACGTCTCTAAAGTGCCAAATTCCATTCTGTCATTATATTTGTATCATCCAGAAAATTAGACATTTTCCCATTTTGTATCTGCTAATTAGAAGTTCTATATATATCCTTTAACTGCGCTCTGTTTACATGAATTTTAAAATAAATCAATTAATAAAAAGCTAAAAATATATCAGCTAAAAATTAGTTAATAACATTTGAGTGACTTGGTGAGATACTTACTGACCATAATTTGCTGCCATTTCTTCAGAGATACAGTAAAGTGTCGACCCTAGACTTTGGATTTAGTGTAACAGACCACCTCCTTCTAAAAGAAACACCAGATCCATGTGGGATGAGACACAGAACTCACAGGCAGAGGGCAAATATCTCTGGAATTTGCAATTTCATGGCAATGATCAATTCATTTCAGTTCAGCTCAGTCGCTCAGTTGTGCCCGACTCTTTGCGACCCCATGAACTGCAGCACACCAGGCCTCCTTGTCCATCACCAACTCCTGGAGTCCACCACCCAAACCCATGTTCATTGAGTCGGTGATGCCATCCAACCATCTCATCCTCTGTCGTCCCCTTCTCTTCCTGCCCTCAATCCTTCCCAGCATCAGGGTCTTTTCAAATGAGTCAGCTCTTTGCATCAGGTGGCCAAAGTATTGGAGTTTCAGCTTCATCAGTCCTTCCAATGAATACCCAGGACTGATTTCCTTTAAGATGGACTGGTTAGATCTCCTTGCAGTCCAAGGGACTCTCAAGAGTCTTCTCCAACACCACAGTTCAAAAGCATCAATTCTTCGGCGCTCAGCTTTCATTATAGTCCAACTCTCACATCCAGACATGACCACTGGAAAAACCATAGCCTTGATTAGATGGACCTTTGTTGACAAAGTAATGTCTCTGCTTTTTAATATGCTGTCTATGTTGGTCATAATTTTCCTTCCAAGGAGTAAGCGTCTTTTAATTTCATGGCTGCAATCACCATCTGCAGTGATTACCCCAGAAAAATAAAGTCAGCCACCGTTTCCACTGTTTCCCCATCTATTTGCCATGAAGTGATGGGACCGGATGCCATGATCTTAGTTTTCTGAATGTTGAGCTTTAAGCCAACTTTTTCACTCTCCTCTTTCACTTTCATCAAGAGTCTCTTTAGTTCTTCTTCACTTTCTGCCATAAGGGTGGTGTCATCTGCATACGGAGAAGGCAATGGCACCCCACTCCAGTACTCTTGCCTGGAAAATCCCATGGATGGAGGAGCCTGGTAGGCTACCGTCCATGGGGTCGCTAAGAGTCAGACAGGACTGAGCGACTTCACTTTCACTTTTCCCTTTCATGCACTGGAGAAGGAAATGGCAACCCACTCCAGTATTCTTGCCTGGAGAATCCCAGGGATGGTGGAGCCTGGTAGGCTGCCGTCTATGGGGTCGCACAGAGTCGGACACGACTGAAGCGACTTAGCAGCAGCAGCAGCAGCAGCAGCATCTGCATAACTGAGGTTATTGATACTTCTCCTGGCAATCTTGATTCCAGCTTGTGCTTCCTCCAGCCCAGCATTTCTCATGATGTACTCTGCATATAAGTTAAATAAGCAGGGTGACAATATACAGCCTTGACGTACTTCTTTCCCTATTTGGAACCAGTCTGTTGTTCCATGTCCAATTCTAACTGTTGCTTCCTAACCTGCTTACAGGTTTCTCAAGAGGCAGGTCAGGTGGTCTGGTATTCCCATCTCTTTCAGAATTTTCCACAGTTTATTGTGATCTACAGGCAATGATCAATTATGTCAATATTTTTCTCCTGTGCAACTTCGAAACAGTTCTTTTCTTGTGCTCCTCTTCACATTTAGGTGGATGTTGCAGTAATTTTCAACTTAATTTGAAATCTTTTTCTACTTTGACTCAATGGAAGATCATGATATTTATCAGGACAATTCAGAAAAAATATCTCAGTAAACAAATATGAGATTGAAATTTTCAATTTCCTCTTTCCCATTGTTTTTTAACTATTTTTTCAGTTAACGTAATATGGTGACTCATTTCCCCCATTTGAACCTCTGAGAATCTGCTCAGGTTTGACATTCCTGCTACAACTTCCTGAGTACTACTCTCGAATAAACAAGAAAAATATGCAACCTTGCTTCTATATTACACAGTAGATTTTTTAAATGTCTTCTTTTGGTAGTGCATATGTATTAAAAAACAAACAGTAACCATGCAATATGGAGAAGGCAATGGCACCCCACTCCAGTACTCTTGCCTGGAGAATCCCCATGGATGGAGGAGCCTGGTAGGCTGCAGTCCATGGGGTCGCTAAGAGTCGGACACGACTGAGCGACTTCACTTTCACTTTTCACTCTCATGCATTGGAGAAGGAAATGGCAACCCACTCCAGTATTCTTGCCTGGAGAATCCAAGGACAGCGGAGCCTGGTGGGCTGCCGTCTATGGGTTGCACAAGGTTGGACACGACTGAACCGACTTAGCAATAGCAGCAGCAACCATACAAAATATTCAAAAAGTAAGTTCCCATATAATCCTACTCTCTAGAGATAATCAATGTAAAGAGTTTCATGTTTAAGTTACAGAGTTTTCCTGCATATATACAAATAGACCCCAAAGACATTTGTGTATAGATATGTTAAATTTTGAAATATAAATCATATCATGTACACATGATTTGACTTTATGTGGAAAATTATTCATCACCATATAAAATTCTATATTATCTTTTTAAATGGCTATATAACATTCTATTATAAAAATAACAAAATATTTAAATATATTCCAACTTAAAAATCTTGTGTCAGTTCCAAATTGTTTAAAATATCAGTAAGATAACAATGAATATTTATAACCTCTTTGTCACTATGGTTCAGGAACATTGGACTTTTTTTTTTGTCTGTTCCTAGAACTCACCAAATCCTTTTTGCTCAGGATTTTGCCTTTACTTATTCCTGTGCAAGGAACAATTTGCTTTAAGAAGCTATCAAATATTTCTAAGGACTTCAAATCTGAAACTAATGGATAGAAAAGCAAGTGAGAAGGTAAAGGGATATGTAAACAAAAGCAACATATAAAGAACAGAGGACCCTAATAACTTCATATCTTAGACCAAGAATACAAGCAAGCCTAGAAAATAAAACTACCTTTTTTTAGAGATGGTTTGTCAGGGTTCTCTTTCTTCTAACTGCATTAATAATCAAGACTCATAGCCTTGAAGGGAAGCCAGGAAACTTGAATTCTCCTAAACTTTGTATGTGTGCATGTGAATGTGCATTCTGTTAGGCAGAGTATATAATAATGCATCCTATTACATTTTATTATCTATAATAAATGTTACATATATATGTATATGCTATTATTTCTTTGATACAGGATAACTTTTTCTGATAAATATGAGCACACAGAATTAGTTTTAACAAAATATCTAACAATAAATTGTAGGAAATCCATCCAAAGTAATACATTTCCAAATGCTCACTTCATTACACTCAGAAGGTATTTTGTGTCTTGATTTCCCTACAGCTCTGACCTTCCTGTCCCAGAGGTGCGCTGCTCTATCCCTGCCCAGGAGCATGGGAGGCAATCAGACACGGATCGCAGAAGTCACCCTCCTGGGATTCCAGGTCGATTCAGCACTGGAGTTTTTCCTCTTTGGACTTTTCTCTCTCTTCTTCACCCTCACCCTCCTGGGGAATGGAGTCATCCTGGGGCTAATCTGCTTAGACTCAAGACTGCACACCCCCATGTACTTCTTCCTCTCACACTTGGCCATCATCGACATGTCCTATGCCTCCAACAATGTCCCCAAGATGCTGGCCAATCTTGTGGGTCAGAAAAGAACCATCTCCTTTGTTCCCTGCATTATGCAGACATTTCTATATCTAGCTTTTGCTCACACAGAGTGCTTGATTTTGATGGTGATGTCCTATGACAGGTATGTAGCCATCTGCCACCCCCTACATTACGTTATCACCATGAGCTGGAGAGTGTGCACAGTCTTGGCCATCACATCCTGGGTGTTAAGCTTCCTCTTGGCTCTGGTCCACTTAGTTCTCTTTCTGAGGCTGCCTTTCTGTGGGCCTCACGAAATCAACCACTTCTTCTGTGAAATCTTGTCTGTCCTCAAGCTGGCCTGTGCTGACACAAGGCTCAACCAAGTTGTCATCTTTTCGGCCTGTGTTTTTATCTTACTGGGGCCCCTCTGCCTGGTGCTGGTCTCCTACGCGCGCATCCTGGTTGCCATCCTGAGGATCCAGTCAGGTGAGGGCCGCAGGAAGGCCTTCTCCACCTGCTCCTCCCACCTCTGCGTGGTCGGGCTCTTCTTTGGCAGTGCCATCGTCATGTACATGGCCCCCAAGTCCCACCACCCTGAGGAGCAGCAGAAGATCCTTTCCCTGTTTTACAGTCTTTTCAACCCCATGCTGAACCCGCTGATCTACAGCCTGAGGAGCAAAGAGGTCAAGGGTGCCTTTAGGAGAGTGCTATGGAAGGACAGGCTAATGTGAAGAGTATCAAAGGGCAACATGCAGGAGGAACTTTGTTCCCTCTGAAATATGGTGAATGCATGCTGAGTTGCTTTGGTTGTGTCTGACTCTGTGCAAACCTACCAGACTGTAGCCCACCAGATTCCTCTGTCCATGAGATTCCCCAGGCAAGAATACTGGAATGGGTTGCAATGACTTCCTCCAGGGGATCGTCCCAATTCAGGGAGCAAACCCGAGTCTCTTATGTCTCCTGCATTGGCAGGTGGGTTCTTTAGCACTAGTGCCACCTGTTAAGCCCCTGAAATATGGTAGGGGGTATTTGTTGCCTTTAGCTGTAATGCTACAATATTATAGCATACTATAGACCTAACTGGACTTCCTTTGTGGCTCAGCTGGTAAATCTGCCTGCAATGTGGGAGACCTAGGTTCGATCCCTGGGTTGGGAAGATCCCCTGGAGAAGGGAAAGCGTACCCACTCCAGTATTCTGGCCTAGAGAATTCCATGGACTAGACATGACTGAGTGACTTTCACTCACTCACTTTGTTTTGCATCTTAGCTATCTACAGCCAGGATCTTGTTTTTCTCCATCCTGAGTTCCCCTCAGGGTGCACCAACAGCTGTAGCGCTGATGGCTCGTTGATGATGTTTTTGGAGTTGTCTGATAGGCTGCCTCCCTGAGGCTATAGTCCTCAGAAATGTCCCCACATAAAACATAACTTGCACCTTTTAGATTGTATGATTTTTAAAAGAGAGGTTAACAGCTGGAGGGTGATTGTCTCTTAACACAATTATGCCAGATGCACAAAAATGGGAAGTCATATGTTTGCCAGCACCAACCCTACTTTTGGAATTTAACAAGGTCAAATGGAAGCATGCAATCCTGAGTGCCGTTGTACTGGCTGGTCTTATGATTTGAGATAAGATGTTGGTCTTATGATATGATGATTAACTGGATCCCTTGTTGGTGACTGAATAGAACTCTAGTTATGTAGCAGTAACTTTTGATTCTCATTCTTCAGGTTGCTTCTACTAGAAAAGATTTCACTGGGAAGAAAGTTTCTGGGAACCATTCTCCATGTGGCCATTAGACCATGTAATACAATTTTCAGCTGATGGATCACTGTGTTAACTATAAACCTTGATGATCAAATGCTTAGAAAGGTCCTTGGTTATAGTGGACAAAGTATATCAGTTTCATTCCTAGCAGACCACGGTGAGCTATGCACAGATACTCATCACCTCCTTTTTTGTGGATGGAAAGCTGTTAAAACAGAAGTGGAGAGACAATGGGTTTCTGATAGGAATAAATTATAGACTTCACATGGCATGTGTAAATTTCTTGGGAAATAGCCCCACCCCTGAAAGGAGGAAAATTTTAGAAGGCCTTGTGGCATGCTCAGACTAAATTACATCTAGGTAGGCTAGCAAGCCCTATATGGGGGACCCAACATTTTGGGGTAGCAAAACATACTTGTAACTGCACTCATGTTATTAGTACACAATGATAACCACAAGCATGGTGGATTGTTCCACAAAACCGAAGAATGGCTTTAAAAGAGAAAGGTGGCCATCTAGGCATCACTGAACAAGCTGAATTCACTTTTAATGAAATGTGACAGCCAGTTGAAAAAAATATTTTTTTTTTAACTAGAATGAGAAAATTAGAGGGAATTCTATTCTAGGAAAAAAGCAAGGGATAAGAGTCAGCCTGGAAATAGAATGGGACTTTAGTGAAATGGATCAGACAGACTCAGCAAATACAGCTATATACTGCTAGCACTCAGCCCTTACTCAAGACCTCTTGACTGTTTTGATCCAGATGGAGACTAAAGTAACTGTGAGGCAAAGCCTTTCCATTCTAGCTGCTGGAGCCAAAGGGACACAGTTACGGGGCTCTTACAGACCTTGGAACTTAGTTTCTGTGACAGCATTTGTAATTTTCACTGAAGCATAATGAGTGCATGCTCAACTGTGAAGAGTAGATCAGAAGACATACCTGTAGTACAGTTAGTCTGAATAGCACTGTGTCCTCCTCCTCATGGTGGGGCAGGCAGAGAAGCAGGCCCTACTATATAACAGCCCACAAAAGGAGTTAGCTTTAGTACAAGCCTCTAAATTGAGACAGGGTAACTGGCTTTGTCCCCTACTGACTTGGAACCCAGAAATAAGTGAGTCATGGCTAACTGTAATGACGGCTGTCCATAATGTTAATCTGGTATATGGACAAGTGCCAGATCTGTTGGAGAGGCAAAGACCTCTGATTCTTACTGATGGGTTCTGAAATGAAAACTGAATTGTACCATGACTGTAATATGATTTAACATTGCTGGTTACTAAGATTCAAATATATGTATGCTCAGATACTCCTAACTCTTTGTGACCCCATGGACTGTAGCCCACCAGGCTCCTCTGTCCATGGGATTTTTCAAGCAAGAACACTGGAGTGGGTTGCTATTTCCTTCTCCAGGGGATCTTCCCCACCCAGGGATCTAACCTGGGTCTCCTGCATTGCAGGCAGATTCTTTACCAACTGAGCCACCAGGGAAGTCACAAAGATTCGACTACCTTATATAAATAAGTCTACATTGATATTGATACTGATGATCAAATGTATTGGGAGGTTAGGTTAAAGCCACCTCAGACTCAAACACCAAGGGAAAATGGCTGGCCTGAAGAAGAACTTTATTTAGCTGACCATCAGCTCAATTCTAGGCCAGATAATTTTGCATAAAGTTATTATAAGCTCAAAGGGGAACAAATAGTCAAAATAGTACAAAAATATGAAAATGTACATCATGACTTTATAGGATATACATGTTCCTTTGAGGTTACTCTTATCCTACACTCACTCCTTCAAATGTTTGGCATTGTGAAATGAAGCATTGCCTGCCATATTGGTAAACAAGAATGTCACAGCCATCAGAGATTTTGGGCCTCCAAATGTGAGTTTCTGAGCCTGGGGAGGGAACACAAAAGGAAGAAGAACACCTGCTTTATAACAGCCATCAGACTGTAGCCACTCCCTACAGTGAGCCCTGAGGAAAGGAAGCTCAGGATGTGAAAACAGGATAGTGGCTCCAGATAGATTAGGTGCATATGAAAGAAATGGTTTCAGTAAGCCCAGCTTGCATCTTCCCACACATAGAAAAGCACTAAATTCCTTGAGATATCTGCTTTTCCTTGATTAACAATCAAGCACTAATCTGGGTACTGCTGTGAAGGGATTTTACAAATCGATTGATGTGAAGTATGGAGGCTCTCTTTTAGCATTGATAGTCAGATACAACTTAGTGACTAAACAACAAAAAATGGAGATTATCCTGGGGTCTGACCCAATCAGGCAGAAAGCAAAGAAGAACTTATGGCAGAAAGCGAAGAAGAACTAAGAAGCCTCTTGATGAAAGTGAAAGAGGAGAGTGAAAAAGTTGGCTTAAAGCTCAACATTCAGAAAACTAAGATCATGGCATCCGGTCCCATCACTTCATGGCAAATAGATGGGGAAACTAGAAATAGTGGCAGACTTTATTTTTTGGGGGCTCCAAAATCACTGCACATGGTGACTGCAGCCATAAAATTAAGAGACGCTTGCTACTTGAAAGAAAAGTTATGACCAACCTACACATCATATTAAAAAGCAGAGACGTTCCTTTGCCAACAAAGGTCCATCTAGTCAAAGCCATGGTTTTCCAGTAGTCATGTCTGGACGTGAGAGTTGGACTATAAACAAAGCTGAGTGGCAAAGAATTGATGCTTTTGAACTACAGTGTTGGAGAAGACTCTTGAGAGTCCCTTGGACAGCAAGGAGATCCAACCAGTCCACCCTAAAAGAAATCAGTCCTGAATATTCATTGGAAGGACTGATGCTGAAGCTGAAACTCCAATACTTTGGCCACCTGATGTGAAGAACTGACTCATTTGAAAAGACCCTGAGGCTGGGAAAGATTGAAGGTGGGAGGAGAAGGGGACGACAGAGGATGAGATGGTTGGATGGCATCACCAACTCAATGGACATGAGTTTGAGTAGGCTCTGGGAGTTAGTGATGGACAGGGAAGCCTGGCATACTGCTTTTAATGGGGTCACAAAGAGTCGGACATGACTGAGTGACTGAACTGAACCGAACTGACCCAATCAGATGAGCCTTCTAACCCTCATAGCTCAGTTGGTAAAGAATCTGCCTGCAATGCTGGATACCTGGGTTCGATCCCTGGGTTGGGAAGATCCTCTGGAGAAGGAAAAGGCTACCCACTCCAGTATTCTGGCCTGGAGAATTCCATGGACTGTATATTCCATGGGGTCGCAAAGAGATGGACAAGACTGAGCAACTTTCATTTCACTCCTAACTACAGGGAGTTTTCTACAACTTGCAGCAGTGGAGCAAGTCAGGGAGATCTGGTGTGAAGATGAATCTCACCTCATGCAAGGACCTCATATGAGGATTCCAGATCCAGCCACACCCTCGATTTCAGCCTGTGCAAAGAATCCAGCTGACCAGGGCCAGGATGGCTGACCAATGGAAACTGTGAGACAGTAGGTATGTTATTTTAAGGCATTAAACTTGTGTTGATAACAGCAGGAATAGAAAACAAAAACATTTTGGTATCAGATAAAATTCTTTATTTTCCACCTCTGGCTATTGCTGGATTGGTAATCTATCATTTAGTTCAATCTTTTTGATTCGGCATCAAAAAAGTTTGGGCATCAAACTTTTTGGCTGGGACCCCTTTGAACTCTTAAAAATTACTGATACAAACATTTATGTGGCTATCTTTATTGATATATGTCATAATAGAAACTGAGAATTTGTTAAATAATTACTTTTAATTCATTTAGAACTATTTCCATTATATGTTAATATACTATATTTTTATGAAAAATATCTTTTACAAGACAAAAAAAGTGAAAATGGTAGCTATGTTTTACATTTTTGAAAAATGTCTAAATAACTTAACAGAGAAGACAGCTAGAGGTTATATCGTCTTCTGCATTCTATGTGTTGCACCATTATATGTCATGATGCTTCTGGGAAACTCCACTAACTGAGAGTGAAAAAGGCAAGAAGTGTCTAAATATTATTGTAAAAATATTTTTGATCCCACAGACCCTTGGAAAAGTTCTCAAAAATTCCCACTTAAAGAATAAAAAACTTTTTAATCTTTTAAATAATTTATCTAAGTATATATGCTATATATTTATTGTATATTAATATATACAATTATATTGATAATTTATATGTCTGTATATGATAATTTAACTTAAATTTATATTTAAACTTCAGTCTCCACATCAGTAAAAAGATAATGATGATATTAAACTATGTAGTCCCAGGTGGCACTAGAGGTAAAGAATCTGTCTGTCAATGCAAGAGATGTAAGAGATGCAGGTTCAATCCCTGGGTCAGGAAGGTCCCCTGGAGTAGGGAATGGTAACCCACTCCAGTATTCTTGCCTGGAAAATCTCATGGACAGAGGAGCCTGCCAGACTACCCTCCATGAGGTTGCAAAGAACACACTGTCTGATATAAAGAATCCAGCACATTTTCTTAAAGCATAAGAAGGGCTTCATAATTATTGCTTTTGGCTGTTAGAATCCTTCCACATTAATATCTATCCACCGTTACTGCAGACAGAGACACACTTTGGCATGGGGGATCTGTTCTGTCTCAGGGTTGCCATAGCAGACTCCACGGAAAGTCATCTCTCAACCATCTAAATGTATACCTTCATGGGGATTGTAGAGAAGCATATGTTCTTAAAACCGATCACTTGAAGGGAGTGGGCAATGTAATTTATGATATCTGCCTCAGGTTTATAACCCTAGATGTATTGAAAATGTGTGTAGAGACAATATGATGCTAGTGTCTGCTCCAACTGTTTTCTAGAATTTTTCCTCCACGGGCAATTCAACACAATCTTAGCTCTTCTCCAGAGGGCAATTTTAGGGATTTCCCCACCCCCACTCTGCCTTAGAGAGAAGATAAAAATGTGTTATATCTTATGATCCTTCTGGGAATTTGAATTCTCAATAGAAACTCCAGAATGTTTTTAATTCATCTGATTCTAAAATGAAACCTATGCCCTTGGGGTTCTTTGAAGAACCTTGCTGAGTCCAACAAGCAACCCATCCTGTGTCTGGAATTCAATCCTCTGCCAACTGCTGAGGGAGCAGGGCACTGAACCATTTCAGAGGTACTGTGCTCACCCTTGTGGAGTTTTATTCTAGGTCAAAGAAGGTTCTTATGAGAAATGCAGAGCTAGCGTCTCCGTGAGTAGAAGAGATTGGTTTATGCTAGGAGGTGATTTCCAGTACAGGTAGATGAGATAGGACAGGTCAGCAGCAGACACCACCATTGCTCTGGGCACAAGAACGACATCCCTGGGTGATCTTTCCTCCCACTCATACTGTGCATTGTAGGTAGGAAAATAGACACTCACAGCTCCCTCCCTGACCTTAGGGAATTTCTGCCTACTAAGCTGTGTGTGTATGTTGAGGGGCTGGTGTTCAGCATCCCTCTCAAAGTCACCTCCCGGTGTAACTGAGTGGTGGAGGCCCAAGCTGGCCCCACTCTCAATGAGAAGGGGCTCAGAAAATGAGAGGCTCTATATCTAGGCATTGTCTCTGAAATAGCCAAATTAATAAAATGACTTTATGTATTAGCTGGGCTTTCCTGTTGGCTCATGGTAAAGACTCTGCCTGCAATGCAAGAGACCTAGGTTCAATCCCTTGGTCGGGAAGATCCCCTGGAGAAGGGAATGGCTACCCAGTCCAGTATTCTTGCCTGGAGAACTCCATGGACAGAGGAGCCTGGAGGGCTACAGTCCATGGAGTCACAAAGAGTCAAACATGACTGAGCAACTAACAAAGATATTGATGTCCAGGGAAGCCTCCCTTGGAAAGTGAAATTCTAGTAACAACGACAGTAAATCTTTTCTTTGCTGAAATAATGTAAGAGATAGGTTTGCCATATATCTAATCTTTTTGGAAGCATCCTTAGGGTATCACCCTGTTGTGATGATTATCAGATTTGAAATCACAGTATTTTATATAAATATCTTTCCTATCATGAATAGGATAGAATGAGTTCCATCACTCCTGACAAGAGGAAGAGAAATAAATAAAATCCAAAGATCATGAAACTTTCCATTATAAGACTGCCTCAGTAGACAGAATTACTCATACTGACCATGCAAAACTTTTCTTATCTGAGCTGTTATGTTTCATTTACTCTACTGGAAAGGTGAAGTTTTTGGCATCACTTTCCTTACATTTTCTTCCTCCTTCAGTACAGTATCTGCTTAAGAGTTTTAATCTTTATTCAATTTTATTTTTATGTTGTTTAATTTTAACAGCAACATGATAATAATCAAAATGAAAATTTTAAAAATTATTAATTCAGGCATAAAATTAACAAGACCAAAATATGATAAACGTACATTCCTACTGAATAGTAATAGACTGAGTTACCTTCAACAAATATAATTGTTCTTCATGTTCAGAGAGTAAATGTGTGTTGCTGTTGTTGATTAGTCACTAAGTCACGTCTGATTCTTTGTGACCCCATGAACTGCAGCACGCCAGGCTTCTCTGTCCTTCACTATCTCCCCGAGTTTGCTCAAACTCGTGTCCACTGAATCAGTGATATGATCCAACCATCTCATCCTCTGTCTCCTCCTTCTCCTTTTGCCCTCAATTTTTCCCAGCATTACGGTCTTTTTCAATGAGTCACCTCTTCACATTAGGTGGCCAAAGTATAGGAATTTAAAAATCCTAAGTAGGATTTTGCAGTAGAGATGTTGCCATCTCCACTTTATGTAATATAGGAATAGTCTTTCATTGTAGCAAAAATCAGTGTCACAAACTTAATATCATTTAGACAGAACCCCCCCAAAGGCAATCACATTGACGGAAATGAAGAAACTGTAATTTTGTCTCTGTTTCATTTCCCGGTAATCAGATCCTAACTATGAACTTTTCTGACAAAATAGAAGCCGTGTCTTGGTCAATTGAAAGTGGCAAATAGAAGATACTTACTATATGCATTTTTTGAATTAAAAATGAAAATTATCCATTTAACAAACATTTCCTGAGCCTGTTTCATCTAGACTTATATTAGTTATTATGAGATATAAAGAGGTACAAGACATATTCAGTTCAGTTCAGTCGCTCAGTTGTCTCGGACTCTTTACAACTCCATGGACTACAGCACACCAGGCTTCCCTGTCCATCATCAACTCCCAGAGCTTGCCCAAACTCATATCCATCGAGTGATGCCATCCAACTATCTCATCCTCTGTCGTCCCCTTCTCCTCCTGCCCCCAATCCTTGCCAGCATCAGGGACTTTTCCAGTGACTCAATTCTTCACATAAGGTGGCCAAAGTACTGGAGCTTCACCTTCAATATCAGTTCTTCCAATGAATATTCAGGACTGATTTCCTTTAGGATGGACTGGTTGGATCTCCTTGCTGTCCAAGGGACTCTCAAGAGTCTTCTCCAACACCACAATTCAAAAGCGTCAATTCTTTGGTGCTCGGCTTTCTTTATGGTCCAACTCTCACATCCATACATGACTACTGGAAAACCATAGCTTTGACTAGACGGACCTTTGTTGCAAAGTAATGTCTCTGCTTTTAAATTTGCTATCTAGGTTGGTCATAACTTTCCTTCCAAGGAGTAAGCGTCTTTTAATTTCATGGCTGCAGTCACCAACTGCAGTAATTTTGGAGCCCAAGAAAATAAAGTCTGTCAGTGTTTCCCCATCTATTTGCCATGATGTGATGGGATGGATGCCACGATCTTAGTTTTTTGAATGTTGAGTTTTAAGCCAACTCTTTTATTCTTCTCTTTCACTTTCATCAAGAGGCTCTTTAGTTCTTCTTCACTTTCTGCCGTAAGGGTGGTATCATCTGCGTATCTGAGGTTATTGATATTTTTCCCAGCAATCTTGATTCCAGCTTGTTCTTCTTTCAGTCTGGCATTTGATGTGATGTACTCTGCATATAAGTTAAATAAGCAGGGTGACAATATACAACTTTGACATACTCCTTTTCCTATTTGGAACCAATCTGTTGTTCCATGTCCAGTTCTAACTGTTGCTTCTTGACCTGCATACAGATTTCTCAAGAGGCAGGTCAGGTGGTCTGGTATTCCCATCTCTTTCAGAATTTTCCACAGTGTTGTGATCCACACAGTCAAAGGCTTTGGCATAGTTAATAAAGCAGATGTTTTTCTGGAACTGTCTTGCTTTTTCGATGATCCAGCGGATGTTGGCAATTTGATCTTTGGTTCCTCTGCCTTTTCTAAATCCAGCTTGATCATCTGGAAGTTCACGGTTCACGTACTGTTGAAGCCTAGCTTGGAGAATTTTCAGCATTGCTTTACTAGTATGTGAGATGAGTGCAGTTGTGTGCTAGTTGTTTGAATTCTTTGGCATTGCCTTTCTTTGGGAGTGGAATAAAAACTGATCTTTTCCAGTCCTGTGGCAATTGCTGAGTTTTCCAAATTCACTGGCATATTGAGTGCAGCACTTTCACAGAATCATCTTTTAGGAATTGAAATAGCTCAACTGGAATTCCATCACCTCCACTAGCTTTGTTCATAGTGATGCTTCCTAAGGCCCACTTGACTTTGCATTCCAGGATGTCTGGCTCTAGGTGAGTGATCACATCATTATGGTTATCTGGGTCAAGAAGATCATTTTTGGATAGTTCTTCTGTGTATTCTTGCCACCTCTTCTTAATATCTCCTGCTTCTGTTAGGCCCATACTATTTCTGTCCTTTATTGTGCCCATCTTTGCATGAAATGTTCCCCTGGTATCTCTAATTTTCTTGAAGAGATCTCTATACAAGATGTACAAGACTTATCCATAAACCATTATTTGATGAAAGTGAATCTCAGTTCAAATAAGTGACATTTTGTACAAATCTCTTTGGATCTTTGAGTTTATCTTGAGGATTACCATATATTCATAGTGAGGATATAACTCCTTTAACTTTTACTGTTGACAAAGCCTACACATATAACGGGTGCCTGAGGAGTCTCCTCATATGAATCTACTCTAATCCCAATACTAGAATATACCCCTTTTATATGTTGTCTGAATACTAGCCTTACAATGGGGATAGAGACTGAATGACTAAATTCATCCTATATGCATAAGCATTAAAAAAAAAATGCATGACCTAAAATAATATCTACCATCGTAAGAGACAACTCATAATTACTGGGAGGGAATATATTGTCTACTCTATTGCACCTTTAGTGTAAGCCATGTGTGATAAAATGCCATTATATTCATGCAACATTTTAATATGGTATGGTATTAATTATATTAAAGTAATGTTAACTCCAAAAATAATGTTGATTCCAAAATCACTGTGAATGGTGACTGCAGCCATAAAATCAGAAGACAATTACCTCTTGGCAGGAAAGCGATGACAAACCTAGACAGTGTGTTGAAAAGCAGAGACATTACTCTGCTGACAAAGCTGTATAGTCAGTCTGTGGTCTTCCCAATGGTCACGTACTGTTGTGAGAGCTGCACTGTAAAGAAAGCAGACCGCCAAAGAATTGATGCCTTCGAACTGCGGTGCTGGAGAAGACTCCTGAAAGTCCCCTTAAGACAGCAAGGAGATCAAACCAGTCAATCTTAAGGGAGATCAACCCTAAATATTCACTGGAAAGACTGATGCTGAGGGTGAAGTTCCAGTATTTTGGTCATCTGATGTGAACAGATGACTCGTTGGAAAAGTCCTGGATGCTGGGAAAGATTGAGGGCAGAAGGAGAAGAGGGCATCAGAGAATAAGATGACTGAACAGCATCACTGATAAAATGAACATGAACTTGGGCAAACTCTGGGAGATGGTGAGGGACAGGGAGGCCTGGCGTGCTGCAGTCCATGGGTTTGCAAAGAGTCAGACATGACTGAGTGACTGAACAACAACAACTTGTAATTATTTAACTTGTATAAGCAAAAACCTTTCTTTCTTTTACTGTAATGAATCAAATAATTACAGCTGGCATCACATACGAGAAACAGGAATCTCTCTCAAGTCAGAAACTGGAATTGAGAAGAAAACACTAGGTTAGACACAACATGAGAAATCTGTGTTTCTTGTTCTTAATAATGTAGATGTAAAGCTATCCAGGAGGGAAGTGTGAAGAGTGGTATCAGGGTGATTTCTTTCATGTGGAACCTGGAGAGTAAAACACAAATGAAAGTATTATAATGTATGAACTTAATTAGGAGATAAAATATTAAAATATTTTTATTCAAGGAAACAGTATTCAGCCATTCAAAGTATGCTTCAGAGAAATATTTTAACATGGAAAATCATTCCTGATGTTTATAAATGAAAGAAATACGTAAACTAACAACACTGATACATACATATATATATATATGTAGATGTACAGTAAAACGTGTAACTATATATACAGAACATTAACAATGATCATCTATGGTTGTATGTTTTAGAGTACTACCTCTTTAGCTTTTTAAATATGGTTTCACAATGTTTTCCTAAGAAGCTTTTGAAACAATGTCAAAAATTCATGCAAGGTAGGTACGACATTATTCACACAAGAACCATACTCTTAAAATGTTCAAAAGTCTGTGGTTTTCTGAATAGAAATAAAAGCAAGAAAATAGTATAAACTTTGTCATTAACAGGCTGCTAGTTACAAATATAGGACTTCCCAGGTAGTGCTAGTGGTAAAGAACCAGCTTGCCAATGCAGGAAACATAAGAGGCTCAGGTTGCATACCTGGGTGGGGAAGATCCCCTGGAGCAGGGCATGGCAACCCAATATTCTTGCCTGGAGAATCACACAGACAGGGGAACCTGGCAGGCTACAGTCCATAGGATCACAGAGCTGGACATGACTAAAGTGACTTGGCACGCATGCAGTTACAAATGTATATATTAACTAAAAAAAAGTACTGAACAATATCAAGACCATTTTCTTCAAAACTGTTATTCAATTTAGTGAAGTTGATTTGAGACCATAAAGGAAGACAGGTAAGATATATTTTCAAAGTAATTAAAAGAATCAGTTATTCTCTGTAACAATTTATGCACATTCCCGAATTAAATGCTGACTCTTTTCAACGAGGACATAAAAAATCTGGCAAATATCATGATAAAAGTATAAATTATTAAAATTCAGACACTGTTTTACATGATTTTTTTTACTAAAAGTAATCAGATCTTTTTGGAGAAATGACTGTGTCCATGGCTGAAGTGGAAAATGTAATAAAAAAAGCTTGAACTATCTTATCAGAAGTAAGAATGTACTCAAAAATTATGGGAACATATTGAAATAACAAAGCAGTGAGCTTTGAGGTTCATATCTAGAACAGTTAAGAATGTAATGATAAATAAATAATTGTAATCCCTTGATTAAAAAAATTCATGAGCCCTATTGAAAGATAGATAAAACAGAGAGAGAGAAGAGATGGATACAGATGCATTTGTTGTTGTTGCTCAGTCGCTCAGTCATGTCAGACTCATTGAGACCCTATGGATTGCAGCACACCAGGCTTCCCTGTCCTTCACCGTCTCCCGGAGCTTGCTCAAACTCATGTCCATTGAGTCAGTGGTGCCATCCAATCATCTCTTACACTGTCATCCCCTTCTCTTCCTGCCCTCAATCTTTCCCAGAATCAGGGTCTTTCTGATGAGTCAGCTCTTTGCATCAGGTGGCCAAAGTATTGGAGTTTCAGCTTCAGCATCAATCCTTTCAATGAACACCCAGGACTGATTTCCTTAAGGATGGACTGGTTGGATCTCCTTGCAGTCCAAGGGACTCTCAAGAGTTTTCTCAAACACCACAGTTCAAAAACATCAATTCTTCAGTGCTCAGCCTTCTTTATGGTCCAACTCTCACATCCATACATGATTACTGGAAAAACCATAGCTTTGCCTACGCAAACCTTTGTTGGCAAAGTAATGTTTCTGCTTTTTAATATGCTGTCTAGGTTTGTCGTAGCTTTTCTTCCAAGGAGAAAGCAACTCATAGAGACAGATAGATAGATACAGTACTTTTGCGTATACTAAAATTGACAACCCATAAATACAAAAGCAATGAATGAGCTCAAATGCCACATTTTGTAAACATCATTTCTAATAATTGAATCAGGCAAGTAATCAATAGATGCTCAAATTAGTTGCTGAAAGCTTTATGAGGAACAGAATCTTTACATATTAATTTTAATGGGTGTTCCACTAAATTACATTAGGAAAAAAAATGATCTTATAATGGAGATGGTTGGGATGCATCATCTTTACCAAGTGATCCAAGTTAGTGTCACCAACAATGGGACAAATTAATATCATGCACCTACTCATGGATAACCTGTTTTTCCTGAAGAGAGTGAATAATCTGAATCAAAAATGAGGAATTTTGTATCATTCAATTTGAGGAACACTCTGCTAAAGAAGTGCTCTTATTCCCTTCAAAAATATCAGTGTCATGAAACACAAAGAAAGGTTGAGTATTCCAAATGAAGGGAAACTAAAAACAGATTACACTAAATATAATATGTAACCTTGGGTTGGGTCCTAGATGGGGAGTAGGAGGACTAGAGAGAAAAAACTATAAATTAAAAGATCAGGTTGATATGAAATTGTCTGATTTTAATAATTGTATTGTGGTTAGGTTAAATAAATATCTTTTGCTCTTGGAGAAAAAAATGAGGAATTTAAGGCAAATATGCATCATGTCTCCAATGTAAACTTGGGCTCAGAAAGAAAGAATATGTTATATATAGAGAGAAAAAGAATAAAAAGGCAAACATAAAATAAATATTAAAATTCATTGAATCTGGGTTTTTGTATATGGGAGTTCTTTGTATAATTCTTAATGCTTTTCTATCTTTAAATATGTTTCATATTAAAAGTTAAAGAGGTCATCGATTTTGAGGAGTAAGTAGGACAAGGACACAACCTTTGTCTGAGCTCATTTTGAGATAAGTAACTCCAATTTCCCTTGATTCTCCAGCTCTGACTCCTCTCATCACATTTCATTCCTTGACAAGCTGTCATTAAGGAATGGGAAGTAACCAGTCATGGGTAACAGAATTCATCTTGGTAGGCTTCCATCTCAGTGAAAAGATGGAAAATCTTCTCTTCTGGATCTTCTCTCTGTTTTACATCTTCAGTCTGTTGGCAAATGGCGTGATCTTGGGACTCATCTGTCTGGACCCGAGACTGCACACCCCCATGTACTTCTTCCTGTCACATCTGGCCATCATCGACATGTCCTATGCTTCCAACAACGTCCCCAAAATGTTGGCAAACTTAGCAAACCAGCGTAGAACAATCTCCTTTGTCCCATGCATACTGCAGACTTTTTTGTATTTGGGGTTTGCTGCTACCGAGTGCCTGATTTTGATGGTGATGTCCTATGATAGGTTTGTGGCAATCTGTCATCCCCTCCAGTACACTGTCATCATGAGCTGGAGAGTGTGCAGGGTCCTGGCTGCCACTTCCTGGGCATGGGGATTTATTCTGGCTCTGGTCCATGCAGTTCTCCTCCTAAGATTGCCCCTCTGTGGGCCCTGGGAAGTAAACCACCTCTTTTGTGAAATTCTGTCTGTCCTCAAGCTGGCCTGTGTTGACACATGGATCAACCAAGTGGTCCTCCTTGCCGCTTCTGTATTTGTCTTAGTTGGGCCCCTGTGCCTAATGCTAGTCTCTTACATACGCATCCTCTGGGCCATCCTGAAGATCCAGTCAAAGGAGGGCCGCAGAAAGGCCTTCTCCACCTGCTCCTCCCACCTCTGTGTGGTTGGACTCTTCTTTGGCATAGCCATGTTGGTTTATATGGTGCCAGACTCCAATCAACGAGAAGAGGAGGAGAAAATACTGTCCCTGTTTCACAGTCTCTTCAATCCAGTGCTGAACCCTCTCATTTACAGCCTGAGGAACACTCAGGTGAAGGGTGCCTTGTCCAGAGCTCTGCAGAAGAGGTCCATGTGAGGGGTACATACAGTGTTGTTTGATAGGGGATTTTCTTTTAAAATGTGTGGTTTGCTGAAAGAAAAACTCAGAAAAATTTCCCAATGAGAAATCTGATATAAACATGGTAATTGTCCAAATTCTAGCTCAGACTATAAGGCAAAGACCCATGGAAATGAACATCTTTTGTCCCTTTATCTTTAGGGACAGCTAAATTATCAGATTATTTAGTCTTTCTTAAAAAATACTGAACTCTATCTTTTAAAGCTAGGAATATTAATGAATGAAGAGAAAATGTAAGAAAATTACATTCTTATATTTTTCTGGCTTTTGTACTTAGACATACATAATTTCTTATCACCTTCTAGTAGCTGGACACAGTACAGTAAAATTAATATCATAAGAGAAATCCTCCAAAGTAGAGTTGAAATTTCAATACAGAAAATACTGTAGTTAAATTATTCTACCTCACCAATTTTAAGGCCAATGGATGAAGCAAGAGTTTAGAGAAACTATAAATTCCTTATGGAATAATTTAGAAGTGAAGAGAAAAATTTAGAGTAAGTGTTAGTTCAACGAGAAACTATGTAAAAAATATATAAAAGTTTAGGATTTGATCAAATGAAGAAAATTCATTAGTAATGTTTAAATTATACTGGAAGTATGGGTTTTGAGTACTGCTCAAACTTTACATTTACTCTCGGATTATGATAATTTCTAATAAGGCAAGATTTAATCAGTTGTTGAAGTTCCTGAAATTTTCATCACCAATATTTTTGTAATTTTAATCAACCTGTCTGAAGATGGTTTAGTGTAGCACCAAGCAGAATGAGCCAACTATGATATAGATGACATTATTTCTCATTCATGGTGGCAAAAGTATCATGGATTTATGAAAACAGATTGAACAACTGTCTCCATGATGCTAACGGAAATTATTATGATTGGATGTTTGCATATATTGCAAAATTATCACCTAAATAAGTCTAGTAACATTCATCACTGTAGGTAGTTACAAAAATGTTTTTCTTGTGATGAAAACTTCTAAGATCTACTATCTTAGCAACTTTCAAGTATATAATATAGTATTATTAATTAAAGTCACCACTCTGTAATATGTCCCCTTGACTTATTTATTTTATAACTGGAAGTTTATCACTCTTGACCCCCTTAACTCATTTTGCCCACCCTCCACCCCCTTCCCGTGCCTCTGGGAACCATCAATCTATTCTCTGTATCAACGAGCTCAGTTTTTGTTCTAATATTTGTTTTAGGTTACACATATAAGTGAGATTATATGGTATTTGTCTTTCTCCCTGACTTATTTTACTTATCATATGCCTTCAAGGCCCTTGCATATTGTTGCCAATGGCAAAATTTCCTTCCCCCATTATATATACAATTTATTCATTGAGGGATGCTTAGATTGCTTCCACATCTTGGCTATTGTAAATAATGCTGCAATGAACATGGAGTAAATATATCTTTTTGAGTTAGTGTTTTTGTTCTTTTGGATAAATACTCAAAAGTGGAATTGCTAGATAATTTGGTAATACTATTTTTTGAGGGAGAACCCTCCATACTGTTTTTCATAGTGGCTATACCAATTTGCATTACCACCAACAGTGCGCAAAGGTTCTCTTTTCTCCCCATCCTTGTCAACACTTGTTATTTCATGGGTTTTTTTTTTTGGTAATAGATATTCTAATAGGTGTAAGATAGTATCTTATTGTGGTTTGTTTGTATTTCCCTAATGATTAGTGATATTGAACACCTTTCAATGTACCTATTGTCCATCTGTATGTCTTCTTTGGAAAAAGTATTCAGATCCTCTGCCCACTTAAAAATTAGTTTCTCTCTCTCTCTCTTTTTTTTTTTTTTTGCTATGAGTTGTATGAGTTCTTTATATATTTTGGATATTAACCTCTTGTAAGACTTCCAAATATCTTCTCTCGTTTGATAGGCTGCCTTTTCATTTTGTTGATGGTTTCCTTTGCTGTGCAGACTCTTTTCAGTTTTATTATTAAATGCATCATAATGACATTGATTATTCACTATTTTCTGACAGGTCATGAAAATTTTATTTACCTCAAGAGTTAAATTCTAGATTAAGTACAAAATTGATCATAATTAACTTACATTTTAAAAATATATAGTGCCCAAAGCATGAAATATATAATATTCAACACTGTAAGTAGATATAATAGGAGTTAAAAAAGACTACCAGCCAAAAAGGTGAAGTCCAGATTACTGCTCTAGACATTACACATAAATAAACACATAGATAGAGTTGCTTAGCCTGGTAGAAGATAATTATTTTTACAAAATTCTTTGTTGCAGGTTTTGATAATTATTTTTACAAACTGATTTGCTGCAAGTTTTTTCCATAATTATTTTATGCCTAAATTGTTCACATGCTGCCAATGTATAATTGTAATTATAATTTTAAAATAAAGAGAATCCTTAAAATATAAACTGCTACCATTTTTAGAGTTAGAAGTTCTTCAAATAAAATAGTTCTGGAGAAGATCAAAGTGTTTCAATTCAGTGCTCGCAGTGAGAATTAAAAAAACTTGGTTAACTGTTGCCCAAAGTCAGTACCTCAGATTCTAAAATGTCAGGCTATATATTTTGAATAAGTTTAAGTATATTCAGCAATACAAGCAATCCTTGTCTATAAAGTTATTCCAGCGAATCAAATGTTTATTTTCTCTGCATAATTGAAAATAGGAAAAATCATCATATGGCTGTAATATTAAACATAATGCATTTTTAGGTAAAAATATAAAGCATTTCCCCATTATATTATTTCTTTTACAGAAAGAATGAATGGAAAAAAACAGAGAATAAAATTTAATGCTCTTAAAATAAGGTAATAAAAACCAGCATCTCTAAACTATTATATGGTTCAAAATTAATTTTAGAGTATAATTTTTTAGCATAATTTTATTTTCACACTTGTTCTTAGCTATACATTTTCCCTTTCATTCCTGTAACACTGTCAAGATGTTAGAGCTATATTTTTGTTGTTCTGATGTAGCTGTGAATACTTTATTGTACATTGCATTATAGGAAAGCTATAGAACCTTTCATTACAGGAGAGGGCCAGTATAGGAGCCTTCTGGTAATTGGAAGTTATTAAGTTTCTACTAAGTCACAGTGGAGACAAGTTCTACCCTGTATCCTGACTGAAAGCTCTCATTCTCACAAAAAAGGTCATGGAAGAGGGAACACACACACACACACACACACACACACACACACACACATTTGGACACAACACTGGCGTTATACAAAACAATACAATGACCCACCAACAGTGTAAGGCTGCTTACAGAGTTTTGGATAGCAGCTTTACACTGTTGGTGGGAATGCAAACTAGTATAGCCACTATGGAGAACAGTGTGGAGATTCCTTGAAAAACTGGAAATAGAACTGCCATATGACCCAGCAATCCCACTACTGGGCATACACACCAAGGAAACCAGAATTGAAAGAGACACACGTACCCCAATGTTCATCACAGCATGGTTTATAATAGCCAGGACATGGAAGCAACCTAGATGTCCATCAGCAGACAAATGGATAAGGAAGCGGTGGTACATATACACAATGGAATATTACTCAGCCATTAAAAAGAATACATTTGAATCAGTTCTAATGAGGTGGATGAAACTGGAGCCTATTATACAGAGTGATGTAAGCCAGAAAGAAAAACACCAATATAGTATACTAACGCATATATATGGAATTTAGAAAGATGGTAATGATAACCCTATATGCGAGATAGCAAAAGAGACACAGGTGTATAGAACAGTCTTTTGGACTTTGTGGGAGAGGGCGAGGGTGGGATGATTTGGGAGAATGGCATTGAAACATGTATATTATCATATGTGAAACGAATCGCCAGTCCAGGTTCTATGCATGAGACAAGTGCTCAGTGCTGGTGCACTGGAATGACCCTGAGGGATGGGGTGGGGAGGGTGGTGGGAGGGGGGTTCAGGATGGGGAACACATGTACACCCAAGGCAGATTCATGTCAATGTATGGCAAAACCACTACAACATTGCAAAGTAATTAGCCTCCAATTAAAATAAAGAAATTTATATTAAAAAAAATTTAACTCAAAACTGGGAGAGACAGAGACTCAGAATAAAGCACTGAAAAACTACTAAAAAAATAAATAAAAAATAAAATAAAGTTTATTTTTTACTAAAAAAAATACAATGACCCAAATGTCAAAGATTCAGAGATACATCAGGTTAAAAAAGCAGACACTGCTAGATTGGAGTCAGAGAGACAAGTGAATGAATCCCATTTTCCCTATTTATTGTGTGGCTGGAGTCAGTACTTAAAATATAGGACCCTCATGGTGAAATAGGAACAATCTTATGTCATAGAAAATTAAGATCTGCCAATAAGATGCTGCATCAGCACAGAACTTAACACATAACATACACTGAGAAAATGCTGTTCTCAAGTACATAATGTCTGGAGGCCAGTGGTCAAGCCTGAAGCCTGAGAGTTGTCCCCAGTTGTGGACACGATATGAACAGAGTCGTGTGTCCAGCTGCCCAGAAGTAAGGCTCTCTCCACTTGAGCTCTGCCTCCAAATGCAGGGGTCCTGCTCTGGGGCCTCTCACAGCTGAAGAAGCAGTTGTGTTGGCAGCAGTTGTATACTTACTAGTTATCGCTATTATGCCAGATTAATATTGTTCATTTGCCTTCAGAGTCTCCAGAGATCTCTGGTTTCTTATCCCCAGCAAGGATCCTTTCATTCTTCTACTATCTGAGAAAACAATATCTTTTATGGCCACAAGACAATGGCAAGGGCTTTGAAAAATCAAGGGAATAGTATCTACTATCTGGGAAAACAATATCTTTTATGGCCGCAAGACAATGGCAAGGGCTTTGAAAAATCAAGGGAATAGTATCTTCTATCCAGGTATGGTACCTTTTTTTTCCTTAAGAATAATGTAAAGAACCTGCTAAGTGACCAGCAGCATTGACAGTTGATCCTTAAACAACATGGGCTTTTGAAAATCTGTGTATAAGTTATAGTTGGCCCTTCATACAGGTGGCTCTTCTGTATCTGTGGATTCAATCAACCACAGATTGTGTAGCACCATAGTATTTACTTTTGAACAAATTTGCATATAGTTGGGTCCATGCAGTTCAATCCCCATGCTGTTCAAGTGCTAACTGTACATGGGTAGGGAGCTCTCATTTGTCAAAAGAGGTGCTTCTTGGTCACTTTCTCTACCATTTTCTCAAATACTAATCTCAGTGCCTATGGTGTAGAACAGCAGTTCCCAACCTTGGCACCAGGGATCGGTTTCATGGAAGACGATTTTTCCACAGACAGGGTGGGGGGGATGGTTTGGGGATGATTTAAGCATGTTACATTTATTTTGCTTTCATTTATTTTACTTTATTTCAAGGGCTTCCCTTGTGGCTCAGCTGGTAAAGAATCTGGCTGCAATGCAGGAGACCTGGATTCGATCCCTGAGTTGGGAAGATCCCCTGGAGAAGGAAAAGGCTACCCACTCCAGTATTCTGGCCTGGAGAATTCCATGGACTGTATAGTCCATGGGGTTGCAAAGAGTTGGACACGACTGAGTGTCTTTCACTTTCTTATTTCTATTATTACTATATCAGCTCCACCTCAGATCGCCAGGCATTAGATCATGGAGGTCATAGAAGGTTCAATCCAGGGACAGATGACAAATATAAGTACACAAGAATCAGAGCAGGTAGTGGGCAATACAATTCAATAAAAGAAAATGACCTAGGCTTTAATTAGAAGCCCCAGTGGCTATAGAGGTAAAGAACCTGTCTGCCAATGCAGGAGACACAGGAGACATGGGTTTGATCCCTGGGTAGGGAAGATCCCCTGGAGAAGGAAATGGCAATTCACTCCAGTGTTCTTGCCTGGGAAATTCCACGGACAGAAAAGCCTGGTGGCCACAGTCCATGGGATTGGAGCCCCATGGAGGCTAGAGCCTGCCAGGCTACAGTTTAATTACCTGGTCCAGGTGGTTCATTCCCTTCTACTGGGGTTCTCTAACGTTTAACTTATTTACAATTATCTCTCATTGTTTCATCCCTGACAAGGCACAACCTGATTGGTGGTGAATCAAGCAGTGAGACAGGGTGTCAATTAATAACTGTTTATTGAGCACAGTTGTTGGATGCAGATTCCTGAGTTCAAATCCAAGCTCTGGTACTTACCAGACACTGTGTCTGGGCTGGTTATTTAAACAGTGTCTCAGTCTCAGTCTCTGTCTCAGTTCTATCACCTGTAAAATGGGAAGAATTGCACTTGCCTCATGGGGTAATCATGCAGATTGAGTTAACTTTTGTAACTGCATAGGGCATGCATAAACATAGCAGGAACTGTGTAAGTGTTTCACTGGTAAATCACATGGAATAAATAAATCTACCACAGCTTGGCATTGTCGTAGGATCAGAATCCAAGAATAGAAAACTTTCCCCTTTAATGTATCTTCCCAACCCAGGGATTGAACCCAGGTCTCCCGCACTGTGGGCAAATGCTTTACCCTCTGAGCCACCAGGGAAGCCCAGAGTTTTGATTAGTCAGTCAGAGACCTTGGAAGACTCTAAAGAGACAGTTGTTTTTTTATAGCCTTATTCTTTCATTTGGGGAAGAAATTATTCCCCCCACTTTATAGATGAAGCAATCAGGAATATTCAGGAAGTTCAAATGACTTATCAAAAGTGAAAAAAGTAAAAAAGAAACTCAATGAGAAGAGAAGAACTGGAAACTGAAGGAGTTGTCTTAAACCTGTGGTGAGACAGGCCTTTTTGGAAGAGGCAATTCACAGTCCCCTGCTGAAAGTGATTAGAATTCTGATAAAGTTTCAACAGTTTTCTAAGACACTTTGATAATCTTTCAAGATCCTTTCTGGGAATGTAGGGTTGCCCACTCAGCTGACTATCAGTTTTGGAACTTACTTACATTTTAGTCCGTTTTGAGGCTAATCAAATCATCTTTAACCAGACATTTCTTTATGGTTATTGCCTCCCTTTTTCCCTACAAAATGCTTTTACCAGCAGGGGGCATCTTTGAGTGAGGCTTATAAGGTGTCAGTCACTCAGTGCTGTCCAAATCTGCGACACCATGGACTGTAGCCCACCAGGCTCCTCTGTCCGTGGGATTCTCCAGGCAAGAATACTAGAGTGGGTTGCCATTTCCTTCTCCAGAGGATCTTCTCGACCAGGAATCAAACCTGGGCTTCCTGCATTGACAGGAGGATTCTTTACCATCTAAACCATCAGGGAAGCCCAGCAACTTCTCATTTACCAGCATATTTGAAATGAAACTGTGATGTGGGCACAAAATTATTTTATCTGAGAAGTTGTCTTTAAATATATATGTATTTCCCAACTTAATACAGCATTCCTTTCTATATTCTTAATGATTCTTACTCCTTGCTGCTGCTTCTTAATCCTAAAAGTCATGGATCCATTGAATTGGAAGAAATATTAAGGATCAACTTGGCCAAATTTTTTCATTGAAAGCATAAGCATCTTCTCAACTGCAGTCATGGAGACTCAAAGAGGTCTTTAACCAAATGCAAGTATCTTGAATAAGCCGTTATCTTTTTATATGGGCAAACTTGTTTTTTTTTTTCTATTTTCAGTGCATTTATTTATTATTTGTTTATTGTCTTTCCCTTTCCCATACAGTTTCCAGGTAAAAGCAAGTCCTCTTTGTTCTCTCTCTCTCTTCCAAAGGATAAGACAAAAGAAGACATGAGACAGCAGGAGTTCTCAAACCTGAGTTTGCACCAGAACCACTTGGAGAATTTTTAAAACTCTGATTGCTGGGCTTCACTCTGCGGCCTCTGATTCCATTAATTTAGAGTGAAGTCCAAGATTTTGCATTTCCAACAAGTCTCCAGGTGGTGAAGATGGTGCCAGTCAAGGACTAGCCCATAAGATAAGCTACCTCAAAGGAAAATCCCTCTTTGATCATCCCTGGGAACGGGGGTGGACTGAGAGAGATGTGCAATCCAAAGGCATGATGTTGGGAGACTCTCGGATGGAGGGGAATGTGCTGAGTAGATGGAGGGTTAAAAGATGTGGTGGGAGAGGGTGTCAGGAAGATTCCTGGAGGGCCTCCTCGGTGGGAAGTTCCATGTCAGGTTCTCACTCTAAGAAGCCACTTCTGATTCTCTACCATCTGGCACTTTTTGTAAGGACTGGATTGTATCAATGTAAACTGGGAAAAGAACTGGTTGAAGGTATTTTGAAACTGCCTTAGGAAAAGGTCAAGACTCCCCTCTTTTGAACTTCACAGGCAAAGTGGTGGGGAGACAGATCCACTCTTCAGTTCAGTTCAGTCGCTCAGTCGTGTCCGACTCTTTGCAACCCCATGGACTGCAGCACGCCAGGCTTCCTTGTCCATCACCAACTCCTGGAGTTTACTCAAACTCATGTCCATTGAGTCGGTGATGCCATCCCACCATCTCATCCTCTGTCATCCCCTTCTCCTCCCGGCTTCAATCTTTCCCAGCATAAGGGTCTTTTCAAATGAGTCAGCTCTTCGCATCAGATGGCCAAAGTATTGGAGTGTCAGCTTCAGCATCAGTCCTTCCAGTGAACACCCAGGACTGATCTCCTTTAGGATGGACTGGTTGGATCTCCTTGCAGGGGAAAGTATCTTCGTTGGTTCCTCATATCCAGAGTCCCCTCCCCCAGCCCCAAAGGCCTTGTTCAACAGGACAAAGGGGTAGGGAAAACGAATGCAACTTGATTATAATGTGGACTCCTTCTCCCCCTTCTAATTTCCTGCAGGTGGGATAGATCTAAGAAGGGCCAGGTTCTCTTAATCAAAATGATCCTCCCTAATGTTCTCCTATTTAAAGCTTATTTGGGGAACAGAATAAAATTAGCTTTATTTTACAAACACGTCGCTCCCCGCCCCCACCCCCAACATCTTTGTAGTTATTTTATCCAGTGTTCCCAGCCTCACCATTGTCACCACATCACACTGGGGGCCTGACAGACTAGCCGGTCAGGACTCTACCCCAGACCTGTGTCCTCAGAATGAGGACGCTGTAGTCTGGCATCTGAATTGTTAAAACTTCCCAGGTGATTATGATGTGCCCTTTAAGGGTCCAAAAAAAAAAAAAAAAACCCAAAAAAGTCCTCCCAAAACCCAGTAGCCAGTCATTGCTCTCTGAAGTCTTTAATCTGGGTAGGGAAGACTCTCCCACAACACCAGCCGGCTCCCACAACACCAGCCTGTTTAGGCAGCGGAAAAGCCGCAGGAGGTGCTGAGCTTAGGGAAAAAGAAATAAGACCGTTAGTGGGAGAGCTCTTCTGAAAAGGAGCCGCCATTACTGACCAAGGAACTTCGGTAGAAACATTCAGAATTGTACTAAAATTTGCTGCTGAAAGTCACCGGAGTCTTCAGTCCACTGTGGTCTTTGAGAAACATAACAAAACTTCAGCTTTCCCAAGTCCACCGAGTTTCCGTTCCAGCTCTGAATCTGCAGTGAGTGAGGGAGAGACTGAAGGTAAGGGCCTGAAACTTTTATCTCCAGTCTTTCTTTACTTGAGGGCATAGTTTGCGTTATTCAAAGGGCTACCCTAATTACGGCTTCTTTATAACTGGCAAACCGCTCTCGGGGCGCTTAAAGGCATCGGCGCTTGGAGGATGCCCGGAAAAGGGAATGGTGGTTATTTCACGTGACATGAGGTGTTGTTTGTTTTTTTAAGCTTTGCTAAGAGTTGTGGTTTGAATTTGTCTTGGAGGGAAATGGGATGCATTGATAGTAACTTTGGTAATTTGTACCTCTTACCTGGTGAATAGAACACAAATCTGAAATATTTGGTTAAAGTCTCTGCTTATTCAAGAATTTAAAGAAATAAATTTCACTGATTCACATTGTAAATAAACTCCACAGCCTTAACTGTAGAAGAAGCTCTTTCTTTTCTAATGCGTTTCTCTTGTGTAGCTGTTTTTGACTAGTTGACTCAGAGTCTGGATAAAATGTCTTAAAAAATGGTCTTCTATGGATAACATGTAATGCTTAAGTATTTTTCTTAATCTGTAGAAACTCTTCATCCTGGAGGTAGCTTTGTATTTTCCACTAATTATGATGGGCAGAGTTTTCCCTCCATATCTGGTATTCAGAAATTGTGTGTGTGTGTGTACATGTGTGTTTTCCTCAAAGGCTTAAATGCTTGGAAGTTTTCCCCCCTTCCCACAAAGAACATGTGGGCTTCCCTGATAGTTCAGTTGGTAAAGAACCCGCCTGCAATGTGGGAGACCTGGGTACGATCCCTGGGTTGGGAAGATCCCTGGAGAAGGGATAGTCTACCCACTCCAGTATTCTGGCCTGGAGAATTCCATGGACTGTACAGTCCATGGGGTCACAAAGAATCAAACACAGCTGAGTGACTTCCACAAAGAACGAGTGGGTTATCATACCAGAATTATTTTCAAAGTAACATCTCTATGCCTAGTAGTGACTCATTTATAAGCCAGCTGGTCCCTATTAATAAGTCTCTCATATAACTGTCTTTAAATTTGGGGCTTTTTTAATCCACATTTCTTTTCAAAACCCTGTAAATGATAGATAGCCAAAGTTCTGGTCCATCAAATCCAAATTCTAATTACAGGCATTCACGTTTCATCTTCTGGTGGCATAAGTTTCATTTCTTATGATCTTTTTCACTAGGGTGGTCTCCTCAGTGTTTAAACAGCAAGACTCTTGTTTATTCATTATCCCCTCATTCCTGTTGCTTCCCATGCCAGGTGGCCGCCACATCTTTCCTAATGACAGCTGCCTGTCATAGCTGCCACCAGCCCCATGAGTTCCACTGCGTCAGTTTAAATGCTCCCCCCGCCCGAACCACCTAAACCACCCACTTGTTTCAAGAAATGGAACATAGAAAAATACTTCTCTGTAAAATTGGCAACCCTTCTGCCTTTGAGTATCTTTAAAATGCCCCCTTGCCCCCTTGTAGCCAACCAAGGACTGCCAAATGTCCTTAAAGTCCAATTAGAAAGACTTCTCCACTTCAAAAATAAAATTCACGCCATGGTAGAATGTTTGCCAGTCAGAGACTTGTCTCGGCATTTCCTCTTTTTACTGTAAAAACTTACTCTCCTTGCTATTGTACCTCTACTGACATAAAGGTAACAGCAGATGGATTTGTGCCAAAAGTCTACGATTAAAACCCCAGGTCTCTTGCACTGCAGGCAGATTCTTTACTGTCTGAGCCACCAGGGAAGCTCACACTCTCAAAAATTGTGTCTCAGACTTAGTTTTGCCTTTGATAGCAAGCATCTAAATTCTGTCAACTTTTCAGAAGTCCTTTTGGTTCCACCCTCTCTATAGCTATCCAGCACTCAGCTTCCCCTTTCCTGTTACATACCTCACCCCACCCCACTCCCAGACTCACCCCTCCACACCCCTACTCCCCTGCAGGAATTGTGAAGTCGTGGTGAGGAACTGTAGAGAGGGGTGCTGTATCTTCTCTTGTTTTCTCCCTGTGTTTCCTCTCTATCACCTCTCTCTTTCCCCTTCCCTTATTTTCTCCCCACTTCCTTTTTCTTTTAAAATATCCATAAACCTTAAACTGAACCTAAGCATAAACACACAATGTCCTGTCAATAAATGTGTTTGAGTATGATCATACTCATCTTCAAGTGTAGTGAGAACAAAGCTAGCCACATTACCATGTTGTTTTGCATATGCGATATTTAGTCATGATATAGAACATTTAATATCCCTTATACATTATTTGGAGCAATTTCAGTAGTTCAAATACTCATGTAAATAATATTACATTTTTTAAAAACTTTAAAAATTTGTAAATATTCTTAAAAAACAATATTTCTGTCTCTTATGCTAATCAGTTGATCTGTATCTTCAGTGTTTGAATAGTAATCACAAGTGCTTGACCTATAGTGAAGTCTTACTAAATATTTTTGAATGAACACAGGTATGAAAAAATGGCTGAATGAATGAAGAAGTAATCATAATATATGTTATAAATGAGGAAAAGGACTTATTGATAGGAAAGTGTTAGGAGTTTGGGAGCAGGAATAAAAATAGAATTTGAACAGCTGTCAAGGCCAATATGGTGGTGTACATCTGCAATTCTAATTCAGTGTTTTGATGGACATTATAGTTAATGCTTATCAGTTGTGAAGGAGGCAGCTTGATGTGTATTACTTGATGTATATTACAATAAAACATCTACTGTCCTATAGAAAGCAACTTTATTCATTGAAATTACTAAGAATCCTGAGGAGAGAAAAGAGAAAATGCAAATATCAAGAATTTATTTTTAATGTAAAGTGTTATTATAATAATATCTAGAAAATATTACCTAGCTGGATTATTAATTTCAAAAATAGAAACACTCTTTCTAAAGGTTTACAACCCATGATATTACTTTGCATAATATTATACATGCAGTAGGACTGAAACAGAAGCTTTTTAAATAAAGGGTGGAGTAAATGAGATTAAAAACTCTTCCAACTCTGATTAGGGATTTATTTTCATAAGCTTTTTTGTTTGAGGTTGTATTACTTACTATAATTTTCTAAAATAATTTGCCTTTCATCGTATTTATTTATTTCATTGGAGGATAATTGCTTTACAGTGTGTTGGTTTCTGCCAAACAACAATCATTATATTTTAAATTGCAATACACTTGACATAGAACATTTTGTAAATTTAAGGTGTACAGTGTTCATTTGTTACATTTATGTTGTAATGTGATTGTCATTGTAACAATAATTAGCACCTCTGTCACAATACATAATTACCCTTATTTTATAGTGGTTGGAGTAATTAAATTCTAGTAGCTTACCAAGTTTGATTATAATACAGTGTTGTTGTCTGTATTAACTATACTGTCCATTAGGTCTCTAGGGCTGATTTACTACTCACTGTTAAATTTGTATTCTAAGCAACATTGATCCTGTCCTCTTGCCCAAATCCCCTGGTAGCCCCCATTTTACTCTCTTTTTATGAAGTCTGTCTTGTCGCAGTTCCTCATATCAGTGATACCATACTTGTCTTTCTTGGTCTGGTTTATCTTAGCATAATATGCTCACGGTCCATCCATGTTGTTGCAAATGGCAGGATGTCCTCCTTTCTCGTGGCTGCATGATATTCCATTATGTATATATACGACATCTCCTTTATCTGTTTATCTGCTGATGCTCACGCATGTTGTCTCCCCATCTTGGCTATGGTGATAATGCTGCAGTAAACATGGGAGTGCATGCGTCTTTTTGAAATCCTGTTTTCATCTCCTTTGGGATTATAATCAGAAAAGGAATTGCTGGGTCATATCATAGTTCTAATTTTAATTCCTTAAGGAGCCTCCACATGATTTTTCATAATGGTTGAACCAACTTGCATTCCCACCAAGAGTATACAAAGGTTTCCTTTTTTCCCCCACATCCTCTCGAGCACTTGTTATCTCTTATCTTCTTGATGATAGCCAATTGCATGGGATTCCTCACATAAGTGAAAGGCTGGCCTTTGTTAACCACAAACTGCTGCTGCTGCTAAGTCGCTTCAGTCGTGTCCGACTCTGTGCGACCCCATAGACAGCAGCCCACCAGGCTCCCCCATCCCTGGGATTCTCCAGGCAAGAACACTGGAGTGGGTTGCCATTTTCTTCTCCAGTGCATGAAAGGGAAAAGTGAAAGTGAAGTCGCTCAGTCGTGTATGACTCTGTGCAACCCCATGGACTGCAGCCTACCAGGCTCCTCCATCCATGGGATTTTCCAGGCAAGAGTACTGGAGTGGGATGCCATTGCCTTCTCCCAAGCACAAACTAGTGATTCAATAATAACAGCAGAGAAGTTGGGATAAATGCATAGATTTAGTAACTGTGAAAGCTCCAGTGCTTTGGCCACCTGATGCGAAGAGTCAGCTAATTCGAAAAGACACAGATGCTGGGAAAAATTGAAGGCAAAAGGAGAAGTGGGTGGCAGAGGACGAGATGGTTGAATAGTATCACTGACTCATTGGACATGAGTTTGAGCAAACTCGGAGAAATAGCGAAGGACAGGGAAGTTGGCATGCTTCAGTCCATGGTGTCACAGAGAGTTGGACGTGACTTAGTGACTGAACAGCAACAAATTGTGAGTGTGATGGTAGAGATTGTGAACATTGTCATATGGTTTCTTTTATGTTCTCAGCTACTATCATTTAGTTGCTGAAACTGTGAGTGAGAGAATAGGTGGGAGATTTAAAGAGTGAGAAAATAGGGCATTTTCATCTGGGAGAGAAGACTAGGGAAATTTAGTATGATTGGAAGGAAAGTTATGACCAACCTAGATAGCATATTAAAAAGCAGAGACATTACTTTGCCAACAAAGGTCCATCTAGTCAAAACTATGGTTTTTCCAGTAGTCATGTATGGATATGAGAGTTGGACTGTGAAGAAAGCTGAGCACCGAAGAATTGATGCTTTTGAACTGTGGTGTTGGAGAAGACTCTTGAGAGTCCCTTGAACTGCAAGGGGATCCAACCAGTCCATCCTAAAGGAGATCAGTACTGGGTGTTCATTGGAAGGGCTGATGTTGAAGCTGAAACTCCAATACTTTGGCCACCTCATACGAAGAGCTGACTCACTGGAAAAGATCCTAATGCTGGGAAGGATTGGAGGCAGGAGGAGAAGGGGATGACAGAGGATGAGATGGTTGGATGGCATCACTGACTCGATGGACATGAGTTTGAGTAAACTCTGGGAGTTGGTGTTGGACAGGGAGGCCTGGCGTGCTGCGATTTATGGGGTCACAAAGAGTCGGACATGACTGAGCGACTGAACTGAACTGATAGCAGTAAGGGCCAAATTAATGTGAATACTCATGAATTTGAAGGGATCTCAAGCATTATGATCACATGCTTTCTCTAGATCTGACAAAACCATCCATCATCCAAGTTTAACATCTAAATGTTTAAAGCAGAGCGATTACAATGGATTCTCTAAATATAGGATGTGTACTAAGGGGAAAATGTTTTAGAAAGTGGACAAATATTTGGGGAGTAGCTTGAAACCAAAAGAAGGCAGGAAAGCACTGAGGGACTGTATTCAATCTCCATTTTTTTCTGAGTAAAAAGTAGCATTTACAATGGGAATTAATAGAAACTTTCATATTAACACTTTTCAGCAAAACTGTACTCCCTAAGGAAAATACAGTGCTTGGAGGGGTTGGCTTAACAAGCTCCATGGGGGTAACATTTATTACATCGTGAAACTTTCCAAAAGTAGGATATGGAGAGGAGCAATTTCAAGAAAAAGTACACAATACACAATACATACATAGCCTTGGGGATTGTACTGTGGGACATGATTCATAATGTATGGCTGAGATCTATTGAATTCCTATGTCAACATCCTCTTGATGAAGGACACCCTGCAATTCTAACATAGTTCTTACTTCTCAGCATAAGCAGGCGCGCGCACACACACACACACACTCATACACTCATCACTCGTACATACACACACATGCACACTGACAGCAAGCTGAAGAGCCAAGAGGAGAGGGGTAGGTTTTGCTCTATTCTGTAGGGAAGTCAGAATGGTGAGAAGACGCTTAGTAATTTGTTCCCTGGACTCGACAGGAATGTCTCTGGGGAATGGGCTGGTTTTAAGTGATCAGACTCTAAAACCCTCACATCTAGAGGCTCCTGAGCACCCTGAGTTCTTCTCTGTCAGGACAGAAAAGGTGTCTGGGACTCAACCATCCGCTGTACTCACTCCAAGGAGCAGGTGACTCAGCTCCAGCCATTCCCCATTATCTCTGTGAGTTTTCTTCTACATTCAAGCCCAAATTGAGAAAAATACCAGAAGTCGTAGCAGCTCCCGGTTATATAAATCTTTATTTACATATTGATTAATGGTTTAAGAAGAGCAGGGGAGCAGGCTGGCAGAATCATCAGATTTAGGAAAAAGAAAAAAACACCATTTTGAAGACCACCTTCTTGCCCTGTGCTGGGGTCTCAGAGTCACATCTGATACCCATGCTGTCTGAACATAGGGTTCTTACTCCTCCTAGTCAGAGCCCCTCCCTGGTGTCCCACATGTGGACAGAAGCTAGTGAAACTCAGTGAATCGTAGTATCAAGCTAAAAGGGACATAAGATCATCTAGAGCGTTCGCCTCTCCTTACATGTGATGAGGCCAGAGATGGTATGTGACTTGTCCTTCACTGTCTTTCATTTCTTCCTTGGCTGAGAACCATCTGTTCCTTCTACATCGTAGATATGTCCTGCCAGGGAAGTGAGAACACTGGAGCTCCTTTCTTTTCTGCTCAGTAGGGAGGTGTTAGTAAGTGGCTGGGAGAAACCCTCTAGCCATTTGGTAAAGATCCTGTTATTTTTCCTTTTGTAGCAAGGAAGCAGGTACCTGTACCAATTTAACTTACCCTGGTTTGCTTCCAGAATTTCTCTTCAGGGATGGTTGTCCTCATCTGAGGATAGCTAAACCTGATATTCTTCACAAGGATATATAATAATTTCCAGAATATCTTAATTACTAATTCCTTCCATGATATAAAGCCCAAGCATAGGAATTAAAGCTATATGTATCATCTATCTTTATTTTTCTCATATTATTGAGGAATATGTTAGTTTTGTAGAAACTAGGCTTTGGCCATGAGTGATAAAAATCACATCACAGTTTGCAACATTTTGTAATTGAAAGTTATGATGTTAATTATTTTATAATATTGTTTAACCTGTAATAACTATGTTGGTAAAGACATCTCTGTGTAATGGATGGCGTAGGTCTTAAATAACAAGTCATTCCTTCTTGTTCTTCATCTAGGAAACAGGAGTACCTCTTTGAGCCCCAAAGTGAAATTAAGAAGAAACTATAGATTAGAAGCAAAGTGAGAAATTCATATCTTAGGGTTAATTAAAACCATATATGTAAAAAGATGTCTTAAGGAGAAAATGCCCGTAGAATGAACCTCAGGAAATGCATTTTATACCAGGTTTGGCTAAATTGTATTAAAATGTGAGAATCAACATGACAAAAGTAGGAAAGTTAAAGAGGAACAACTTCACAGGAAAGGTGAACTTGAGGTTACAGTTCTGATTGTTAAATTAGGATCTTTTCCCACTGAATGGTTTCTTCTAGTGCTGATATGTTTTGATTTTTTTTGACTTGTTTGCTTTTTATAAATGATGATGATGGTGATGGATATAGGTAGAAAGATGATAGAAGTCTGAGAACTCCCATGTCTAGGAATAGGCAATAAGAAAATAATAAAATACATATGCAAAAAATATGTATAAAATTAAATCTATGGCATTACATTACATTTAACCTGGTTAGAAGGTAATGTATTAAATCAATTAAAATATTTGTATACAATAAAATAGTATGCAAATGTTTAAAGTATATTGCATTGAAACATTTTGATATGGAAAATGTACCTGGCATGATTTAAATGAGAGAAATAAAACTGTTTATATAATTTAATTATATTTTTTAAAACATAGATACAGTGAATAATGAAAAACTATATGTACAAGTTATTAGCAATGATCACTTTGGGCCATAGATTTCATACATGTATTATCTCTTAAGCCTTTTATGGAATGACATGTTTTACTAAGACTTAGGAAAACTTGATATCAATATTTCCTATGAGGTAAATGCTAATTTGTTCACAGAATGAATCAGACCACTGAAATTTTAATTTGTAATCCTTAAATTTCTAAAAGCCTATCATTATCTAAATAAAAAGAAAACCAAAAAGTGTAAATAATTTTAATTCTAAATATACTTTTGCCTAAAAAGTAAACTTCTATATAATATTTATATCATTTTCTTTAATAGTAGTGTTAAATTAGTGATGTTCTCCAAAAGAAGTCAGTAAACGTGTGTTAGGATTAGACAAGTGAAGCTGAGAATTCATTATTCGATTGACAACTTAGGTACTCTCCCAAATTGTATATGGTTTCTGTTGAACGAGAATATTAGAAATTTGGCAACAATCCTGATAAAAATATTAATAACTTAATGTCCAATAAATCCCGATACTGATTTAAAAACATGATTCTTCAATAAGAAACCAAATTTCTTTTTTACTCATATAGATGTACTTTATTTTTTTCCCTTCTTTTTAAAAGTTTTAGCTGGAGGATAATTAGCTTACAATATTGTCTTGGTTTCTGCCATATATCAACATGAATTAGCCATAGGTATACATATGTCCCTTCCCTCTTGAACTTTCATCTCACCCATCTAAGTTGTCACAGAGAACTGGATTTGAGCTCCCTGCATCATACAGCAAATTTTATATACAGTAATGTATATGTCTCAATGCTACTCTCTCAAACTGTCCTGCCCTCTCCTTCCCCAACCCTGTGTCCACAAGTCTGCTCTTTATGTCGGCATCTCTTTTGCTGTCCTGCAAATAAGTTCATGAGTACCATTTTTCTAGATTCTGCGTATATGTATTAATATACAACATTTGTTTTTCTCTTTCTGAATTGCTTCACTCTGTATAATAGACTCTTAAGTTCATCCACCTCATTAGAACTGATTCCAATGTCTTCCTTTTTATGACTGAATAACATTCCATTGTATACATATGTACCACAGCTTCTTTATCCATTCATCTGTTAATGGACATCGAGGTTGTTTTCATGTCCTGGCTATTGTAAATAGTGCTATGGTGAACACTGGGGTACATGTGTCTTTTTCAATTATGGAGAAACTAAATGTTTTTAGTGAAATAACTTGATTCAAAGCTGAAGTAAAAAATCTACAAGATAAGTACAGAATAATTTAAGCCAGAAGGAACAAAGTACTTAAAATTACGAATTCAGTTCAGTTCAGTCACTCAGTCGTGTCTGACTCTTTGCTACCCCATGGACTGCAGCACACCAGGCCTCCCTGTCTATCACCAACTCCAAGAGTTTCCTCAAACTCATGTGCATTGAGTCAGTGATGCCATCTAACCATCTCATCCTCTGTCGTCCCCTTCTCCTCCCACCTTCAATCTTTCCCAGCATCAAGGGCTTTTCAAATGAGTTAGTTCTTTGCATTAGGTGGCCAAAGTATTGGAGTTTCAGCTTCAGCATCAGTCCTTCCAGTGAATATTCAGGACTGATTTCCTTTAGGATGGACTGGTTGGATCTCCTTGCAGTCCAAGGGACTCTCAAGAGTCTTCTCCAACACCACAGTTCAGAAGCATCAATTCTTTGGCGCTCAGCTTTCTTTATAGTCCAATTCTCACATCCATACATGACTATTGCAAAACAATAACCTTGACTAGACAGACCTTTGTAGGCAAAGTAATGTCTCTGCTTTTTAATATGCTGTCTAGGTTAGTCATAACTTTTCTTCCACGGAGCAAGCGTCTTTTAATTTCATGGCTGCAGTCATCATCCGCAGTGATTTTGGAGCCAGAAATAATGAAGTCTGTCACTGTTTCCATTGTTTCCCCATCTATTTGTCATGAAGTGATGGGACCAGATGCCATGATTGTAGTTTTCTGAATGTTGAGTTTTAAGCCAACTTTTTCACTCTCCTCTTTCACTTTCATCAAGAGGTTCTTAAGTTCTTCGCTTTCTGCCGTAAGGGTAGTGTCATCTGCGTATTTGAGGTTATTGATATTTCTCCCAGCAATCTTGATTCTAGTTTGTGCTTCATCCAGTCCAGTGTTACCCATGATGTACTCTGCATATAAGTTAAATAAGCAGAGTGACAATATACAGCCTTGACGTACTCCTTTTCCTATTTGGAACCAGTCTGTTGTTCCATGTCCAGTTCTAACTGTTGCTTCCTGACCTGCATAAAGATTTCTCAGGAGGCACGTCAGGTGGTCTGGTATTCTCATCTCTTTAAGAATATGATGGAATTAACTTGGAGATACCACCTTAACTAAGTAATACACAGTAGCATCACCTATATTGGGATTACCTATATTGGGATTACTTAACATTATTTGTGTATTCATGAAAAGTTTTAAGATTAATGAGGTTACATTTTTTCCTACCAAAAATTTATAATGTTAAATAAAACATGGGAAATCCATGGAAAACCCCAAGTGAGAGATATTATACAAAATAAGAACTCATACTCTTCAAAATATCAATGTCAAGGAAAGAAAACTGATTAACTTCAGACTAGAGGAGGTAAAATGTTATATGTGACATTGGACTTCAGTCTTGGACCAGAGGGGCTGAAATGCTATACCTAAAATAGTGAATCATGTTATCATCTCATGATTCTTGCTCTTAAAAAAATCAAGCAGTTTGGAGATAAGCTGGCCTTATAGTGCACTTAGTTATTATATGATTCAGAGAGAGAGAAAAATGATAAAGCAAACATGAAAAAATTGGTAAAGTATGTATACTAATATTGTTTATATTTCCGATACTTATCCTAAATTTTTATAACTCCACAATAAAGTAAGAAAAACAAACATGCTGAGAAATATTTTAGAGAATTCTCATTGAAGCAGGGACAAGCACACAAACTTCTTTTGAATTTATTTCACATAAGTAACTCTGATTTTCATTGCTGTCCAGCACTGCTGACCTTCCCGTCACACTTCAGTCCCTTAGAGACTGCCTTTGGGAATGGAGGGCAACCAATCACGGATCGCAGAATTCATCCTGGTGGGATTTCAGCTCAGTGAAGACATGGAATTGCTCCTCTTTGTTATCTTCATCCTGTTATATACCTTCAACCTGCTGGCAAATGGCATGATCTTGGGACTCATCTCACTTGACCCCAGATTACACACCCCCATGTATTACTTCCTGTCTCATCTGGCCATCACTGACGTAGCCTATGCATCCAGCAATTTACCAAATATGCTGGAAAACCTAGTGAAACACAAGAACACCATCTCCTATTTCTCATGCACTATGCAGATGGTTTCCTATTTGGCCTTTGCTTCTGTAGAGTGTCTGACTTTGGTGGTGATGTCCTATGACCGGTTTGTGGCGATCTGCCACCCCCTGCAGTACACGGTCATCATGAACTGGAGGGTGTGCACGTTCCTGGCCATCGCTTGCTGGGTATGTGGATTTTCCCTGGCCACAGTCCAAGTGAGTCTGTTTCTACGGCTGCCCTTCTGTGGGCCCCAGAAGGTGAACCACTTCTTCTGTGAAATTAGCTCTGTCCTCAAAGTGACCTGTGGTGAAACCTGGATCAATGAAATGTTCCTCTTTGCTGATGGTGTGTTTATCTTAGTTGGGCCCCTTTCCCTGATGTTGGTCTCCTACGTGCGCATCCTTTGGGCCATTCTGAAGATTCAGTCAAAGGAGGGCCGGAAGAAAGCCTTCTCCACCTGCTCCTCCCACCTCTGTGTGGTTGGGTTCTACTTTGGCATAGCCATGATGGTGTACCTGGCCCCTGACAGTAGTCATCTAGAGGAACAGCAGAAAATCCTTTTCCTGTTTTACACCTTCTTCAACCCATTACTGAACCCCCTTGTCTACAGTGTACGGAATGCTCAAGTGAAGGCTGCCTTCCACAGAGTATTGCAGAAAAATAGATCAATGTGAGACAGGGCAGAATTATGGTGTAGTGAATTTTTCTTCTAACGGTCAAGAAAATTTCCCATCAAAATACATGACTTAAGGATGAAGATTCTACAAAGTAACATCAGCAAGAAGGCATAATAGGAGCCCCCAACTCCCTTCCTCCATGGAGATAACATAATAAAGATCTAATTGCCTTCGTGGAACACCAGACATCACACAGGAGTTTGTAGCATCCCAGACTAGCACAAAGTCAAGAAGATATGCAGTGAATCTTTTAGGCAAACTTACGGCCTTTGGCCTTCCATAACTGCTTTTCTTCTCTGTCCCAGGGTAGCAGGATCAGGAGAAAATTCCCACTCCCAGCCCTTCCTCAAGAGGGAAAGAGAAGAATGGACCATGCAGACTGCTTTAGCTTTTCACGGAATAGTGTGAGGGTTTGTTAGTTGTCTTGCCTGTTGCTCAGAGCACTGATGTGAATGGCGGTTTGGATTCCTTGTTGGGACCACCAAGAAACATAGCAAGCACCCAGCTTTGATATACTGAGATATTTTGGATTTTCACAGTTCTGACCTATCTGCACTGGTATTTCATTCTTGTTTTAACATGAAATTTCCTGTTGACATTCAGTGTTGAGTTTCTTTACAAGTGCTTCTTTACCATCTGCATATCTTCTTTGACAAGGTGTTTCTTTATATCTTTTACTCATTTTTATGTAATAAACTTTATTTTTAAAGTAATTTTAGAATCAAAGCAAAATTGAGTGAAAGGTACAGAGATACCCCCAATACCCCCTTGTCTCCATACATACATAACCTCCCCCATTATAAACATCCTCCTACAGAGTGGTGCATTCGTTATCATTCATAAAGCTGTACTGATACATCATTATCACCCAAATTCCATAGCTTCCATGACGATTCATTTGTGCTGTTGTATATTCTGTGTACTGGATGAGTGTATAATAATATGCATCCACAATTATATTTTCATACAGAGTAGTTTGACTGTCCTGAGAGTCCCTCTCGGGGAGAGTTCCTCTCTCACTACTAGTCCCTGGTAACCACTGATATCTTGATTGCCTCCATTTTTTTGGCTTTTCAGAATATTGGAATCATACAGTATATAGTATTTGCACATTGACTTCTGTCACTCGGTAGAGTGTATTTAAGTTTTTCATTTTTCAGGTTTTTTTTTTTTACATGCTAGTTCATTTCTTTTTAGTGCAGAATACTGTTCTATTGTCTGCATGCACCACAGTTTATCCTTTACCAACTGAAGGACATCTGGATTGCTTCTAAGTTTAGGCAATTATAAATAAAGCTGCTTTAAATATTACTGCTCATGTTTTTTATGTGGACATAAGTTTTCAAATCTTTTGGGTAAATACATAGTAGTGCAATTTGTAGCTCATATAGTAGAGTATTTTTTAAAGATGTTTTCAACCTGTCTTTTCAAGGTGGCTGTACCATTTTGCAATGAACGAAAATGAATTCCCCTCTGCTGCTGCTGCTGCTGCTAAGTCGCTTCAGTCGTGTCCGACTCTGTGCGACCCCATAGACGGTAGCCCCCCAGGCTCCCCCGTCCCTGGGATTCTCCAGGCAAGAACACTGGAGTGGGTTGCCATTTCCTTCTCCAATGCATGAAAGTGAAAAGTGAAAGTGAAGTCGCTCAGTCATGTCCGACCCTTAGCGACCCCATGGACTGCAGCCTACCAGGCTCCTCCGTCCATGGGCGTTTCCCAGCAAGAGTACTGGAGTGGGTTGCCATTTCCTTCTCCGGAATTCCCCTCAGCAGTATATGAATCTTTCTGTTGATCCACATCTGAATTAGTGTTTGGTGTTGTCAATGGTCAGGATTTTAGCCATTCTACTAGGTGTAGAATTCAGGTTTTCAGCCATTCTACTGATGTTTCATTGTTGTTTTAATGTTCATTTCTCTGATCACATAGATGTGGACCATCTTTTCATATGCTTCTTTGCTATTTGTGAATCTTCTTTGAATAGGTGTCTGTCAGAGTTTTTGCCCATTTCTTAACTGACATGTTTGTTTTCCTTGTGTGTGTGTGCTTAGTCACTAAGTTGTGTCTGACTCTTTGTGCCCCCATGGACTGTAGCCCAACAGGCGACAGTCTGTTGTGGGATTCTCCAGGCGAGAATACTGGAGTGGGTTGCCGGTTCCTCCTCCAGGGGGTCTTCCAGACCCAGAGATCAAAACTGCATCTCCTGTGTCTCCTGCTTTGCAGGCAGATTCTTTACCCACTGAGCCACCTTTTTATTGTGTTGTAAAAGTCCTTTATACTGTTTTACAATAAAGTCCTTTTTTCCTACATAGGCAAAGATTTTCTCCCCAGCCTGTGTGTTGCATATCTTTTCATATTCTTACTAGTGTTTGTTTTTTTTTTTTTTTAACAGAGCAGAAGTCTTTCAGTTCAGTTCAGTTTGCTTACTCAGTCATGTCCAACTCTTTGAGACCCATGGACTGTAGCACGCCAAGCCCCCCTGTCCATCGCCAACTCCCAGTGTTTACTCAAACTCATGTCCATTGCGTCAGTGATGCCATCCAACCATTACATCCTCTGTCGTCCCCTTCTTTTCCCGCCTTCAATCTTTCCCAGCAACAGGGTCTTTTCAAATGAGTCAGCTATTCACATCAGGTGGCCTAACTATTGGAGTTTCAGCTTCAACATCAGTGCTTCCAAAGAACACTCAGGACTGATCTCCTTTAGGATGGACTGGTTGGATCTCCTTGCAGCCCAAGGGACTCTCAAGCATCTTCTCCAACACCACTGCTGCTGCTGCTAAGTCGCTTCAGTCGTGTCCGACTCTGTGCGACCCCATAGACGGCAGCCCACCAGGCTCCGCCGTCCCTAGGATTCTCCAGGCAAGGATACTGGAGTGGGTTGCCATTTCCTTCTCCAGTGCATGAAAGGGAAAAGTGAAAGTGAAGTCGCTCAGTCGTGTCCGACTCTTAGCGACCCCATGGACTGTAGCCTACCAGGCTCCTCCGTCCATGGGATTTTCCAGGCAAGAGTACTGGAGTGGGGTGCCATTGCCTTCTCCGGCACCACAGAAGTCTTTAATTCTAGTTAAATGCCAGTCATCAATTTCTTTTTTAGTGATGAAGAGTTTTTTATTTTCAGTTCAGAGTTTTCGTTTGTATTTTGAAGGGAGGAAGAGTGGAGTTGTTTTAAATCTCTTGTGGTTCAGACTGAGGCAAGACTTAACAGTGAATATCAAAAGCAGTAATCAGAGGTCCATACCATTTCTGTCCTTTATTGTGCCCATCTTTGCTTGAAACATTCCCTTTGTATCTCTAATTTTCTTGAAGAGATTTCTAGTCTTTCCCATTCTGTTGTTTTCCTCTATCTCTTTGCATTGATCACTGAAGAAGGCTTTCTTATCTCTCCTTGCTATTCTTTGGAACTCTGCATTCAAATGGGCATATCTTTCCTTTTCTCCTTTGCCTTTAGCTTCTCTTCTTTTCTCAGCTATTCATAAGACCTCCTCAGACAACCATTTTGCCTTTTTGCATTTCTTTTTCTTGAGGATGGTCTTTATCACTGCCTCCTGTACTGTGTCACGAACCTCCATCCATAGTTCTTTAGAAACAATAGACTGGTTCCATATCAGGAAAGGAGTACTTCTAGGCTGTGTATTGTCACCCTGCTTATTTAATTTATATGCAGAGAACATCATGGGAAATGTTGGACTGGATGAAACACAAGCTGAAATCAATGTTGCTGGGAGAAATATCAATAACCTCAGATATGCAGATGACACTACCCATATGGTTTCGAAGAAGAACTAAAGAGCCTATTGATGAAAGTGAAAGAGGAGAGTGAAAAAGTTGGCTTAAAACTCAACATTCAGAAAACTACGATCATGGCATCTGGTCCCATCACTTCATGGCAAATAGATGGGGAAACAATGGAAACAGTGACAGACTTCATTTTGGGGGGCTCCAAAATCACTGCAGATAGTGACTGCAGCCATGAAATTAAAAGACACTTGCTCCTTGGAAGAAAAGCTATGACCAATCTATACAGCATATTAAAGGAGAGACATTACTTTGCCAACAAAGGTCCATCTAGTCAAAGCTATTGTTTTTCCAGTAGTCATGTATGCCTGTGAGAGTTGGACTATAAAGAAATCTGAGCGCCGAAAAATTGATGCTTTTGAACTGTGGTGTTGGAGAAGACTCTTGAGAGTCCCTTGGGCTGCAAGGAGGTCAAACCAGTCCAACCTAAAGGAGATCAGTCCTGGATGTTCATTGGAAGGACTGATGCTGAAGCTGAAACTCCAATACTTTGGCCACCTGATGTGAAGAACTGACTCATTTGAAAAGACTCTGATGCTGGGAAAGATAGAAGGGAGGAGGAGAAGGGGATGACAGAGGATGAGATGGTTGGATGGCCTCACCAACACTATGGACAAGAGTTTGAGCAAGCTCCAGGAGCTGGTGTGCTGCTGTCCATGGGGTCGCAAAGAGTCGGATATGACTGAACGACTGAACTGAACTAAATCAGAGGAGCAGGGCTTACAAGTTACTCTCCTACTCTAAAGCAATTCAACTTGGTAGACTGATGCTTTTACATAACTTACTGTTAACTTAGATGAAATGAATAGTTGGATCTATATCTGTAACAGAAAGGGTGAATGAATGGTTAATGAAAGGAAATCTTTGAGAGTCTCAATTTGCCTATATTTACTGAGAAATATATCCAAGTAAGAAATAATTAGATAGGGCTAAATCTGATGGATCCAGTGTAGAAGAAAAAAATTAAGTGTTTATTGCCAGTTTATTGCAAGAAACACTAAACAAAAAAAAATTCTTTTCCATCTGAAAGAAATGCTTTCTGATGATAATAGGTATAAATATTTTCCCTTAGATTTGAAAGTATTTTCTGTTTGGTTTTCAGAATACTGTAATGTTTTAGCTGTCTTTAATTTCACTTTTCCTGCCTCCAATTTGTTGAGCTTTCTGTGTTCATGGACACATAACTTTTTATCATGTTGGGAAATACTCCAAAGTAATTCCCTCAAAATTTGCTTCTCTGCCATTTTGGTTTTTAATTTTAATTTTTCTTCCAGTTTTATTGAGATATAGTTGATATAGAACACTGTATAAGTGATAGAGCATAATGATTTGACTTACATAAAAAGTAAGTTTTTTATCACAGTAAGTTTAGTAAACATCATCTCATATAGATAAAAAATTAAAGAAATAGAAAAAGTTCCTTGTGATGAGAACTCTTAGAATTTTCTCTCTTAACAAATTTCCTATATAATATATAGTAGTGTTAATTATGGGGTTCCCTGGTGGCTCAGCAGTAAAGAATTTGCCTGCAAATGTAGGAGATGTGAGTTTAATCCCTGGGTTGGGAAGATCCCTTGGAGAAGGAAATAACTAACCTGCTCCAGTATTCTTGCCTGGAAAATTCCGTGGATAGAGGAGCCTGGTGGGCTACAGTTCTTGGGATCTCAGAGAGTCAGATATTATATTGTACATTGTATCACTAGTCCTAATTTATCTTACAGTCAGGATTTTGTAGTTCTGCCTGCCTTGATCCAATTCTCCCAGGTCCTACTGCCCCCTTACCTGATGATAACAAACCTGATTTCTTCTATGAGTCTGATTGTTTTTGAAGTATATATAATTGACCTATAACACTGTTAACTTTTGCTGCACAACATAGCCATTTGGTATTTCTGTACATCTCCAAATGATCACTGTGAGAAGTCTAGTTAGTATGTATCTCTATTCAAAGATATTATATAGTTATTGTCTGTATTTCCCATACCATATATTTTATACTGTGACTCACCTATTTTGCCACTGGAAGTTTGTGTGTCCTTATCTCCTTCCCTCTCCTGTTTCTTTCCTCCTCCCTACCCTCTTCCCTCTGGCCATGACATGTTTGTTCTTTGTATCTATGTCCCTGTTTCTGTTTTGTTGTGTTAGTTCATTTATTTTGTTATTAGTGAACACATACAACATTTATCTTTCTCTTTATGACTTATTTCACTTAGCATAATAGCTCTAGGTTCATCCATGTTGTTGAAAATGGCAAGATTTATGGCTGAGTAGAATTCTGTCATGTACATACACTGCATACTCTTTGTCCATCCATCTATTGTTGGGCACTTTAGTTACTTGGATATCTTGGCTATTATAAATAATACTGCAATGAACATAGGGGCGCATATATCTTTTCTAACTAGTGTTGCTGTTTTCTTTGGATAAATACCCAGAGTTGAAATTGCTGGATTGTGTGGTAATTCTGTTTTCAACTTTTTGAGAAGTTTCTCCATTGTTTTCCACAGTGGATATACCAGTTTACATTCCCACCAATAGTGAACAAGTATTCCCTTTTCTCCACATCCTCACCAACACTTCTTATTTCTTGTATTTTTTTATAATAGTCATCTAATGGGTGTGAAGCAATATCTCATTGTGGTTTTGATTTGCATTTCTCTGTCGAGTGATGTTAAGCACCTTTTCATGTGCCTGTTGACCATATGTATGTCTTCTATGAAAACAAAGTCTATCCAGACTCTGCCCATTTTTTAATGAGGTTGTAGGTTTTTGGATTTTTTTTGAGGTTGAGTTGTATGAGTTTTTTGTATATTTTGAATATTAATTCATTATTAGATCATTTGAAAATACTTTGTCTTGTTCAGTATGTGATCTTTTTGTTTTGTTGGTAGTTTCCTTTGTTGTGCAAATGATTTTTCATTTGATGCATTCCCATTTGTTTATTTTTTCCTTTTCTTCCTTTGCCTGAAGCAACATTCAAAAAATCAGTAAGATCAACATCAGAGTATTGCATATATTTTCTTCTATCTTTTCCTTTTTTTATTGAAGTATAGTAGGTTTACAATATTAATTAGTTTCAGATGTATAGCATAATGATTCAGTATTTTCACAGATTATATTTCATTAAAAATTGTTATGATAGTGGCTGCTATAGCAGAATACTCTGCTATACAATATATCCCTGTTGCTTATCTATTTTGTATATAGTAATTTGTTATCTCTTAATCCCTTATTCATAATTTGGCCCTCCTCTCTTTGCTTTCCACTTGGTAACCACTAGTTTGTTTTCTATATCAGTGAGTTTTTATTCTGCATATACATTTGTTTGTATTATTTGTTATATTCCACATGTAATTGATAATGTACAATATGTGTCTTTTTCTGTCTAACCTATTTCGCTAAGTGTAATGGTCTCTAGTTCTATCCATAATGCTGAAAATGACAGAATTTTATTCTTTTTTTTTGGCTGAGTAATATTCCATTACATGTACTTACTGTATCTTCTTATTCATTTGTTTGGGTACTTGCATTGCTTTTTTTTTTTTGGCTGTCGTAAATAGTGCTGCTATGAATATTGGGGTGAATGTTTCTTTTCAAATTAGTGTTTTTATTTTTTTCCAGATATACACCCAGGAGGAGAATTGCTGGATCACATGATAGTTCTATTTTCAGTTTTTTGAGGGAACTCCATACTGTTCTCCATAGTGGCTGCACCAATTTACATTCTCACCAACAGGGTAGGAGGGTTCCTTTTCCCCACACTCTCTCCATCATTTATTATTTGTAGATTTTTGATGAAGACCATTCTGACTGGTATGATGTAATACCTCAGTGGGTTTGATTTGCATTTCTCTAATAATTAGCAGTGTTGAGCATCCTTTCACTTGCCTATTGGTCATTCACACATCTTCTTTAGAAAATATCTGTTCAGTTTCCAGGATGAGTAGCTGTGGAACCAGGGATCCCAAATCTAGTGTCACCCTGTTGCTGGGTGGAGCCAGTTACTGACATAGCTGGCTGTAGGGTCACATGTGTTACAGAGCTTCCATTGGCCTGCTGGTGTGTAAGACTGTGGCCCAGGGGATCCTGGGCGTGTTGCCTGCACACGGGTGAATGAGGTGGTTCCCAGGGTTAGTGGCAGCTTTCTGGGATGTGGAGTCAGGTCCTGGGCCCTCTGGCGGGTAAGGCTGGCTTCCAGGGTGGCTGTGTGTTCAGAGGGTCTTGAGGCAGTCAGCTTGTTCATGAATGGCTCAGCATTGCTGCCTGACTTGCTGCTTGGCCCTGAGAATCGAAGGACCGGTGCTACTGGCAGGCAGTAGAGCCAGTTCCCGGGACTAAAAGCTGGAGGGATGGTTCCAAAGTGGTGCCAGCACCAGTGTCCTCGTGTAAGAATGAGCTCCCTCAAATGGTTATTTATAACGTCTATGTCCCCAGAGTCAGTTCTATTTGCCTCATACCTCTCCAGGAGGCTTCACAAGATTGGAGGTGTGTCTCACCCAGGTCCCATTTAAATGACTGCTTTTACTCTGAGCCACAGAGCTTTGGTGAGATTTCATGTATGCTTTTTAAGAGTGGAGTTTTTGTTTTTTATTTTTAAATCCCACAGCCCTATGGCTCTCCCAAAATTCAGCACTGCCGGCCTTCAAAGCCAAATGTTCTGGAGCTCTTCTTCCTGGTACAGGAATCCCAGGATGAGGAGCAGCTTGAGGTCTGGCTTACACCACTTGCTTTTCAAGGAGAAACTCTGAAATTGTAATTATTCTCCTATTTGTGGGTCATCCACTTGAGAATCTAAGTCTTGACTATATCATGTCACTACCCCTTCTGCCCATCTCATTGTGGTTCCTTCTTTACATCTTTACTTATAGAAGATCTCTGCTAGTCTTCTGATCTTTTATATTAATAGTTGCTCTATAAATACTTAATAATTTTGGTGTGACTGTGGGAGGAGGTGAGCTCAAGGTCTTTCTTCGCCACCATTTTTGCCACTCCTGTCCCATTTGGCAATTTTCTTCAGGATGGTTAGCTTCTAAAAATCACATTCCCATAGATCTTCCATATGCTACTCCATTTTCTCTCTTTTTTTTCTTTTAATGTTTTTATTTGAGTGTTTCCTGTTGATCTTCATTTGAATTCATTTATCTTGCACTAGACTGGATCAAGTCTGCTATTAAATCCACATGCTGTTTTCTTAATTTCACGTATTATTATTTGTTCCTTAAGATGGAATATCTGCAGTCTATCCTATCAGGAAGCTTGCACAACCCTCTTAGATGTAGCCTCATCCCCCAGAGGGCAGACAGAAAAATGAATATCTGATTATTTTTGTAGATTCTAATTTTTCATTGAAATATTGGTTTTTGTATTTTGTGTATCTTTTCCCCCATTTTCTTTGCTATAAGTTATTTTGAAGTCTTGAGGCTTCAGTTTCTGTGGTATATCTGAGACCTCTTCTATTGGCTCTTTTATTTCTTGGTTATTGATCAAGTCTTCCTTTTTAATATTTGGAATAATAAATCATAAAGACTATATATTATTTTATCATATATTAAGATTAATGAAGCAAAGCTTTGTTTTTTCTCCCTAATGACAATTAAACTTGTTGAAGTTCATCTTGCTCCTTTTAGGGGTTGTTCCTTTTAGATTTAAGACAAATTTCAGTTATGGTTTTTCATGTTAGGACTTAGGCAATGCCTACGAAAACCTCCACAGATATCTTTAGAATATTTTTCTACATATACTTCCTCTCTATAATCTCATCCCCTAAAATCCTAGCTTTCTAATTTGCCCATAACTCCAATCTCTGTTGGAGATTTCAGCTACATACTCCTTGGGAGAAAGCCTGTGTGAATGTGAAGCTTACTTGCACTCCCTTTAAACAAACTTGTCCTACATTGCTCAGTCGTCTCCAACTCTTTGTGACCCCATGGACTACACATTCCATGAATTCTCCTGGCTAGAATACGGAAGTAGGTAGGTATTCCCTTCTCCAGCAGATCTTCCTGACCCAGGAATCAAACCGGGGTCTCCTGCATTGCAGGCAGATTCTTTACCAACTGAGCTACCAGGGAATCCCTGACTTAAGCACACTCATTCAATTCACTTCTGACTGCATTAACAATTTTATATTTCTCAACAAAGTGTTTTGGGAAAAAATATTTTGGAAAATTGATGTTTTGCACTTAACAAGTATTTTTAAAACTCATAATAATTAAATCAGGAAGAAAATCGTAGATTGCATCAGTTTGAGGAGGGTTTGGCAAGGGCACATGTACATAGCTATACACCCAACAACCATATTAGATAACAGTTTTCTTTATATTTGATGCCTGTTTGAGTGGGTAAGTTACAGGGACAATATAATGCTGAGTTTTATCTTTGAAGATATAATTAATCTGAAAGATCAAATCAAGAACTTTCCTTGGTTGTTCAGTCAAGACAAGTCTCCACACTTGCACTGCAGGGGGCATGGGTTTGACCCCTGTTAGGGGGAACCAGGATCCTGCATGTCATGTGCCACAACCAAAAAGCAAAAGAAGTATCAAGTCATAAGCCTGAGAAGTAAATATTAAGCAAGGTGATTTGTGGCTGTTAAAAAAAAGTAGGGTAAAATAAGGGTAGTTATTATACGCTAAATTGTGTGCCCCCTCCCCACGCATAATGTAAATGTTGAGGTTTTAACTGTCAGAATGTGTCCATAACTAAGCTTGCATATTTAAAATGTAACTAAGCTAAAATGAGATCATTAGGTTGGGCACTAATATGATATGACTGGTGTCCTTTTAGAAGAGATGACTAGGCTACAGATATACATGAAAGGAAAACCGAGTAAAGTCATAGAGAAAAGATTGCCATTACAAGCCGAAGGAGAGGCTTCAGAAGAAACTAACCCTGTTGATTCCTTGCTCTTGGACATCTAGCCACTGGGGCAATAAGATAATGTATTTTTTATTGTTGAGTCCATGTAGTTTGTGGTGCTTTGTTATGGCACTCCTAGAAAACTAACACTTTAGCTCAGAGGTATAAGAAATAATCACATAAATGTCAAGTAACCTAGTGCCAAACAATATGTATGGAGTCAGTTATCAGGTATTATTAAAGAAGTAATTGAAGAAAAAATGACAAATAGTACATTGTTTTCAAGTTTGGGAAAAATTTCTTTCTTACTTAAAGGTCCTAAAAATGAGGTCTTCTAGAAAATGATATCTTCCTTTGAATACTAACACAAAAATCTCTTAGATATTTCCAGTTGAACTCACTTTAAGAAGTCCCAGTAATCATATCAGAATTTCTTATTAAGTTGCCCTTATTAAGCCTGCACTTCTCTGAGGTCCTCTAAAAGGAGCATATAATCAAAATTTACCTTAAAAATTAAAACTATGGGAAAATAAAACCATTCTGTAGACAAAAAGTGCGCACAGATGTGTGTGTGTGTGTGTATCCTTCAATCAGCAAACCAAGATGAAGATGAGCAAATTGAATTTAAAAGAGCAAAAATAAATCTCCTCTGTGTTAAATCTTCCCCAAATTTGTGACATAAATATGACACTGAGATATTGCTGTACAATTTGACCTGAAATGCAAACAGTCATCAGGACCACATACGTACTTCTCAGGCACCTAGACAGGCAGGAGTTTGTCATGTGAAATGTTCCTCAAATTTATCAAAGCTTATATTTTATAAAGAATAGTTTATGCTATCTCTGCATAGACAGAAAGTATATTCTTACTTTTAAAAAAGCACTGGTCAGTAGGAATAAACTGAGTAAAGACAACCAGAAACTCTGCTCCAGAAAAGCAAAAAGCACACTGACAAAAATCTGTCAAAATCATCTTTTTCAAAACCTAGAAGTTAAAGACTTGCCAAAATGTCAGTATTCATCCAGGAAAAACTGCTGACCTTGTTAGGAACAGTGAGGTCTGCAGGGTTTTGACTTATTCTATAGCCATCATCATCACTCCAGCTCTATGGTACCCTGGAAAACAAACAGCCCTGCAGCCATGGTGAGAACCAGCATCCTTACAGCCTATGGAAGGTGTAGCCAGGATTGAAGGAACAAACTAACTTATGATATGTGGAAAAGAATTTACCATTACAGTATAAAACTTGAGATTAGGATTAGAACCTAAGCATACCAGAGATTCTGAACTCTTAAACTTTAATATGAATTGTGGAATCATGACTGAATTTTATAACCAGTGTTGGAAAATACAAATAATATTTTTATTTATAACTGCAATATAAAATATATATGTAAATATATATGTATATATACTGCATATATATATTATATATATTATACATATATATATATACACACATATATATGTATATATACTTCTGTCACCAAAGACAGCTAGAGGAAGGTAAGAAATAAAGAGAAGCACTAAGCGTATACAAGTTAATCCTTAAAATATATGTATAATAGAATAGTATCTACTATTATAAACCAGGCACTTTCTTGACAATAGGCAAGAGTAATGCATGAGAAAAAAGCTTATAATCAGCTCCTTGTAGCTGGCTTTTGAGCACTGGAATTACCCTGCAACATAGAAGTCAGAGGACTTGCTGATTCACTCTGATGTGCAGTAGATAAGCATTTATTCTGGACCACTGCATTTTGGGAAGAGGCCTGGCTTGTGATACTTCCTTATGTTTTATCAGCATATGAAATGTGTTGAAATCCATGGAATTCACGAGGTCCTATAGAAAGTGAACAGAAAATAGATGGCTTCTACGATCTGATCACTGGACCTAGCAAATAGATAATTGGTATCATTGAAATGAAGTTTCATATTCCAATCAGATGTTTTTAAGACAAAATAGGAGCAGAAATTTTCCAGACAGAAATTGCTGGAGAAAAATTCTTGAGTAGGCAAGAGTGGTAGAATTTACAGAGTAAGTTTCAGACTGGTCTTCTCTGGGAAAAAACTCTTAGCTCCATAGTAACAACAGAGAAATTCAGATAAATGCACAAATCCAGTAACTCATTCAGTATGTTAGTGCTGTCTTTTGTTTTACTGCTTTCCTGTTCTCAGTTACTTACTCACTAGCTGAGACTATGGGTGGAAGGAATTATGAGAGATTTAAAGAAAGAAAATTTAAAAAATCATCTGGGAGAAGACTAAGGAAACAGAATGATTTCTGGAGCATCAAGGACCAAATTGATGTGAATACTCCTGAATTTAAGGGGTCTGAGTCATCACATTTGTGTGTTGTCTGTGGATCTGTGTGTGCAGGCAAACCCATCCATCATCTAAATTGAATGTTCATGATACTGTGCTCACAACAGAGAGGAGACAATGATATCTCTAAATGTAGGACATGTATTTAGGGGAAAAGTGTTATCAAAATGAGACAAATACTCAAGGAATAGCATAAAGCGGGGAAGTGAAATGAAAGTGAAAGTTGCTCAGTCATGTCCAACTCTTTGTGACCCCATAGACCAGAGAGTCCATGGAATTCTCCAGGCCAGAACTGGAGTGGGTAGCCTTTCCCTTCTCCAGGGGATCTTCCCAACCCAGGGATCGAACCCAGGTTTCCCACAGTGCAGGTGGATTCTTTACCAGCTGAACCACCAGGGAAGCCCTGGGGAAATCGGGTTGCATCTCAAAGAGTTTCCAAGTAATTGTTAATATTTGCAGTGGAAAATTTTTATAATTATTGCACTTTAACACTTCCCAGCAGACAGAGATTGTTCACTCCCTGAGAAAGATCCAATCCTTTGAGGGGCTGCAGAAACAGTCTCCTTGGGGATTGCACTTATTACTTCATGAATCTTTCCAACTGTAGCATACGGATGCAGGAACGAGATCAAGTGCGTAATACATATCCTTGGGGATTTTACTTATGGGACAAGCACTGAAGTGTGACTTATCTGTAAAAGTTTTATACTAAGATTCTCTTGAGTACAGACCTCTTTGCCATTCTTGAGTTCTTATCCCTCTGCATAAACCGGTTCACAAATGTGCACAGGCACACTCACACTCGTATAGATAACACAGCAGGAGACCCAAGAGAGGAGGGGCAGGCTTTGTGCTACTTTGTAGGAAAGACATAGAACAGTGAGAATATGGTTTGTCATTTGTTCCCTGAGCTCCACAGGAATGTCTCTGGGGGATGGGCTGGTTTTAGGTGATCAGACTCTAAAGCCGTCACACCTTGAAGCTCCTGAGCACCCTGAGTCCTGTCCTTCCTTCAGGACAGAAAAGGTGTCTGGGACTCACCATCCACTGCACTCATTCCAGGGAGCAGGTGACTCAGCTCCAGCCATTCCCCATCTCTGTGAGTTTTCCTCTACATTCAAGTTCAAGTTGAGGAAAAGATCAAAAATAGTAGCAGCTCCCAGTTATATAAATCCTTATTTACACATTGACTAATGTTTCAGATGAGCAGGAGGGAAGGCTAGCAGAATCATCAGGTTTAGGAAAAAGAAAAAAACTACCCTTTTGAAGACCCCTTTCTTGCTCTGTGCTGCGGTCTCAGAGTCACATCTGATACCCACACTGTCTGAACATAGGGTTCTTACTCCTCCTGGTCAGAGCCCCAGTGTATGGGAAGGGGCTGGTGAACTCCATGCCCCTGAACCGCGGTGGCCAACTGAAAGGGGCATAGGAACATCTAGGCCTGATGTCTCTGCTTACAAATGATGAATCCAGAAGTCTTGTGTGACTTGTCTTCCACTGTCTTTCATTTCCTCCCCTGCTGAAGACCATCTCCTCCTGGAAATGTCCTCCTGCCAGGAAGTGAGAACACTGGGGCTCCTTTCTTTGCTGCTCAGTGGGGAGGTGTTTAATAAAGAGCAGGGAGAAATCCTCTAGCTGCCTGATAAAGATCCCATTCGTATTTCTTTTGCAGCAGGGAAGCTGGTGCAGGTTCCATTTAGTTTAGCCTGATTTGCTGTCCAGAATTATTCTCCAGTGATGAGTGTCCTCATTTGAGGGAAATCCTGTGTCATCTTCTGTAGTGCAATAACCTGAGTACCACTGTCAAGTATCAGCTTTGGGGGAAAGTTCTAGCTGGTGAAAATATGGTGAAATGTCCCTACTACAATAACAGTTTCTCTATTTTCATGTCTGTGCACCTGGCAAGTTTTCAGTGAATATTTTTGTCTTACCCCTTCGCATTTTAGTCGGGTTTTTAAAATGGGATAAATGAAAATCTATCATTTCTAAATTTTGCCATTGAAAAAGAAAATTAAGATAATCCATAGTATTTCTATTGTTGTAACGAGGCATAGGATTTCTAATACTTTCCTCTAAACTGCAACAATTTGGTTGTTTTCATAAATATTTCAGCATTCTAATTTTTAATATTCAAGTTACTATTTCTGAAGCTAACAGTTTTCATATTCATATAATCTGACTTCTGTTTTATAAAAGATGAGAGTTGATGATCTGTTAACAGGAAATTACTGGAAAGGCATTCTAGGCAGCCTTGACCTGAGCTTATAAATCATCAGGGTCCACTGAGGTATGAGGTGTTGGAGCAAAAGACTTCACTTTAGCAGCAGGTCAGAAAAAGCAGTGATCACTCTGTAGACATGAAGCAGATAGGAGATGAGTGGATAGGAGATGTCCTAGGACTAATAAAGCCTTCTGATAATCTCCTGCAGGATACTGTTTACTAATGCATTTCATTATTTTTTAACTAGAAAAAAATCTCTAAGTACATGTTAAAAGTAAGCAGAAATTTAAATATATTAAGTGAATGTCCTTTAAGATATATTCTTATTATATATACAGTGTGACAAATGTATTCTTTTAACTTGTGGTGGAAACATGTCTGAAATATAGATTACATTTTCTAGATATTCAGGCTTTTAGAGCTGTATTTAGAAGCTAATATCAGATAAACAGGAGCTCCATGGAAAGATGAGGGAGAAAGACAGGCATTAGAGAGCATGAGTCTGGGAGCCAAAGAATCAGTGTTATTAGGGTATTGATAGTAAGAGGCAACAAGCTACTGGAGTTTTGATTTATGTGTAAATTTTCAATTTGTGTAGAAGGCTAATTCTACATTGAACTATGTTGCTAAGTCCCTCACTAGACAGGTCAGGTCAAGAAGGCAGGCCAGAACCAACTGTTAAACCAGGAGCCGCCATGGAGGCTTTGAATGCTTATGCTGACATTAGTAGCATTTGATGTTTCTGCTAGCGTGCATTGTAACATTAGTACCTAAAACTAATATTTTAAAGACATGCACCAAAATAGAAGAAGAGCCTTAGAATCATTTTACTAGCTGTCTCACAACCTGCTTTAGAACCTGATGCTATCCTATACTATCACTAAAGAGAAAAACCTCTGGTCTACTCTCCCTGGCACAAAACACAAATACGTGTCACTCGAAGAAGTTAATGATTCAATTCCTCCAACATGCTGTGTTTACTCATTTGATTTTTTTATTTATGGCTCTTACTTGAGATCAGTGTCTGATTATCTATTTGTTTTACCCCTATGGAGGTGATTAAAAATTAGACTTTTCTGCAGTTTCAAGCTTTGAATGGTGATTCTGTTCCTTGGTAAGTACTCTTGAAAGTGGACTTTATACTCAGTATATAATCATATTCCATCCTAAACGTGCCTTCCTATTTTTGAAAATCTGCTGAACACATTTCATGTGGTAAACAGACCAGAGACTTTAATTTATTTACATAACTTTGTCACATCATTCTTAACACATACTGATGCACTTAACTATTTTTCCCATATTATTTATGGTGAATAATAGAGCTAATATTGGATAGTTTGCTTCGATTCTATTATATCTAGAGAGAAGTGTTTTATAAAATTCCCTCAGGTGCAAGATACATAATATATAGGAGGCTAGTAGACTTAGTATAAATAAAGGCAGTTTTGACATTAGAAATTAAGCTTGCTTTCTTACTTAGCTGTGGGTTAACATCTATGCTACTATAATTATAAAATCATTAGAAAGTATTTATTGAATTTTTTCATAATCAATTATCCTCTTCAATTTAACACCAGAAAACTACATCCATCCCTCTGCCCGATTATGTCCAATCAGATTTTGGATTTCATAGGTGATATACAGACAAGGGACTTTGAAGCTAATGCTATGAATGTCCCATACGTAACACCTCGCCCTCCCACTTCAGAGCACATCGGCCTGATTTCCAAATGCCAGCAGCTGCAGGGTCCCCAGAAACCAGAGCCACTTTACTCTCCCATCACACAGTGAAAAGGAGCCCTAATACTTGGTCCGCCCACCTCAGGGCTCTCACCCAGTAATGAATGCTAGTTGGCACATAGATACATAGGTCCTCTAGGTCCCTTCTACTCCAAGTGGGTTTGCACTGAGATGCGTACTCTACACGGGCTCTAAGATTTTTCCGTTAGGATCTAATTTCACTTACTCCTATTTTGACCTACTGCAGCATCCAAACTTAAGCAGCTGCCTTTATGTGGCTGTGTCACTTTTCCAAAATCAGAGAACTTACTATGGAATTCAGTGTTGATCACACTATTTTGAAATGTGACTTGACTCTTATTTTCCCCTGTAAAATGACCTTGTAAAGAGATACCGGCCAGATTATTCTCATCAAGTGAGGTTCCCAAAACTAACTTTTTCTAGGAATAAGTAAATAAAATCATACATTTCTAAACCTATTATAAGAACCCCTGCTACATATATCTCTTTGCTCACATGAATTATAAGCTCAAGCAAAGAGACAAGTCTATGCTTCAAACTTTTTTCATAAGCTAAGATAGATATTTTACTTGGAAGATAGAAAAATTATTATATATATAATCTTATAAATCTATGTGAAAGTGAAAGTCTCTCAGTCATGTCCAGCTGTTTACTACCCCATGGACTATACAGTCTGTGGAATTCTCTAGGCCAGAATACTGGAGTGGGTAGCCTTTCTCTTCTCCAGGGGATCTTCCCAACCCAGGGATCGAACCCAGGTCTCCCACATTGCAGGCAGATTCTTTACCAGCTGAGCCACAAAGAAATTAATTTTTATTTTGATATCTTTGGTGACAGAAAATTTACTACCCCTTTACGTTTTAATGGGCTTGTGGGTCATTTAGATTATTTGTCATGTGAAGTAAGTTCAAGTAAATATTTGCACAATTGCCATTTGATTGTCTATTTTTCATTAGTGATTTGCAGAAAATTTTTTATATTCCAAATATGAGCCCTGAATTTATTGTACCTGTTATGAATATTTCATACTTTCTTGATGAGGCCTCTAGATAAATAGTAGTTAATTTCTTCATTTTATCACTCTTTTATGTTGTTTAATATTCCACTCAATTCAAGGTCATAACTATGCTACAAAGCTTTTTATCTTTTATATTTAGATCTACCTGTATTTCTATTTTGGTTTGATTTAATTTCTTCATGTAAATAGACAACTGATCCAGCATTATTATTGAAAACACCTGCGCCTTTGTTTTGGTTCAGATTTGCTTGTCGGGTGATGGGAATGTGTATTTTTGAACTTCTGGTTTAATCATGCTATTTCATGAGTCTACTTCATTATCTTTGTCCCAGCACAACATTGCCTGACTGCAACTTTATAGGTCTCAATATTTCATAGAGTAAATCCTTTTACTTCATTCTTCTTTATCATTTCCTTAACTCTTCTTGATCTTTTGTATTTTCTCATGAAACTTATGTGAGATTATCAATTTCTGCACATTAAAAAACCTCCCTCAAATTCTGATTTGGATTTCATTGAACCTACAGATCAATATGAAGAGATCTGAAACCTTTACAAAATGTTCATTTATTCCATAAAATGTTACACATGTTCCAGAATTGGATATTTGCTTATTATAATAGGTCATCTACAGAGATTTTAATGTTTTCAGCATTCATTAGTGTGTTGTCAATAAAAACTGAAAGTTATTTTCTGAATTATTTTATTTAGTTTGTTTACAATTATATTAGGTTCAGGTGTGTGACATGGTGATTCAATATTTTGTATTAATAGATTATCCTTCATTTAAAGTTATAAAATATTGACTATGTTCTTGTGCTCTACAGTGTATCTTCTTTATCCTTTGTATTGTAGTTTTGACCTCTAATTTCCTGTCCCTCTATTGCCCCCCATCCATCTTTTATTTAGAATAATCTTAATAAAGTTTGCGTATAGCTAGAAAGTACTTATTGGTTACACCTTAAATTTTTAAACTGAAATTTCAGTCTTCATGTCTATAAGCCATCTACTTCCAAATTTCAACCCTTTATTTTAACTCCCCACTTCAAAAATGTGGGGAATAGTTTTCTTATTATTCCTTCTCATAATTCATCTCCCGTATTAGTTGATTTTATAAACTCATTTTTACATTGTCAAGCTTGCAGTATAGTTATTTCTTACTCAGTCTCCCCTAAGCTATCATTTAATCTGGATAATCTTTAGAATTATAAATTACTGTATTTGATAGAAATATTTGTTTTAACACAAAATATGTTAGAATGAGTACCAATTCCACTGATTAGTGTTGAGGAAATAGCATAAATCTCTCTAGCTCAGTTACAGGATGGCCTGGGTAGAAAATTGTACATACTGATCAATGAAACCTTCATATTTTGAACGGCTGTTATTTTATTAGCTCTATTAGGAAGGAGAAATTCTATTTTTGGTATCAAAATTTTCTTCCATTTCACTGCTGTTTAATTTAAGAAATTTAATCTACCTTACACCCTAAATTGTTAAGATGTTACCATATTCATTTTTCACCATTTAATGTGTCTCAGTGGTAAAGTCTGCCTGCCAATGCAGGAGACTCAGGAGAGGTGGGTTCGATCCCTGGGTTGGGAAGATTCCCTGGAGGGGGCAATGGCAACCCACTCTTGCCTGGAAAATCCCATGGACAGAGGAACCCAGTGGGCTGTGGTCCACAGGGTCACAAAATGTCAGACATGACTGAATGACTGAGCACACATAGTTATAGCAAAATTTCATAATATTGGCAACTTAATATTTATATAAACCCTTCCAAATGAAATCACATTATAGAAACAGGCATCTAGGACCGTCCTTCAACTTTGTTCAAGCCATTGTTCCTAAAGGGCAACGGCCCTCTTAATTGTTGCCTCCCTTTCATTGATATTTTGCAAAGTTGAAAATCCTACCAAATATTTCTTCAGAATTCCTTCTTAGTTTATTTACTTTCTGGTAAATTTAACTTTTCCACAGAAAATTTCCCTGAAACTTTCATGTAAGCATCACTTCAAAGCAGGTATAAGATATTCTTTTGTTTAGGTGTTGCCATTTTCTCAACATATATTTTATGGTCCCTGTCTTTATGCATATTCAAGAACACCCAGATGAAACACTTTGTTTAAATTACATGGATTATTCATAGTATTTTTTGTAAGAGAGCAATTTTCAAATTATTAAATTTTCTAATTGTGAACCTTTTTCTGGTAATGTTGAATTCATGTCCAGATCAACAGACAGAAAGTAGTGATAAAAGATGCTTACATAGAGATTACAGAGATGAGTATAGGATAATTTGTTAAGCCAGAGGAAGAAAGAACTTAAAAATTATGGACTAATAACCTTATATTAAAGATAATTTGGAAACACCACCTCAGCCAATTAATCCACATTAGTATCACCTATATTGAGATTAGTTAGCATCATCTGTATGTGTATTCATTAAAGGTTTTAAGATTAGGGACATTTCTTTTCTAACAAAACTTTATAATCTGAACTTAAAATATGGGCAATCAATGGAAAAATCATAATTGAGAGACATACAAAACAAGAGCTCATACTCTTCAAAAATATCACTGGAAAGTCCAGAAAGAATAACTATTTCAGATTAGAGGAATATTTTATGTGATACTGGATTTGAATCTTAGACCAGAGAGGCTGAAATCTGTACCTAGAATAGGGAGTCATTGATGTCGTATCTCCTGACTTTGGTAAAGATAATGAAAATAAATTAGTGGATATCCTTGTTCTGGGAATAATAAACAGCCTAGGGATGTGTCAGCATTATGTGGTCCACAGAAAATCAACAAAATATATACAGAGTAAAAGAAATTATAAAACAAACATTAAAAAATGATAAAATGTACATACTAGATTTGTTTGTATGTTCTGATATTTTCTGAAAATATGAATTACTTCACAATAAAAAATAAAAAAAGGAAAAGAAGCACTAAAAAAAAAAAAAAAACTCAGAGATATAGTGTCAGGCACACAGGCATCCTCCAAATTCACTTTCCATAAGTAACTCTGATTTTCATTGCTATCCAGCTTGACCTTCCCATCACAGTTCAGTCCCTTAGAGACTGCCTTTGGGAATGGAGGACAACCAATCACGGATCGCAGAATTCATCCTGCTGGGCTTCCAGCTCAGTGAAGACATGGAATTGCTCCTCTTTGTTATCTTCATCCTGTTATATACCTTCAACCTGCTGGCAAATGGCATGATCTTGGGACTCATCTCACTTGACGCCAGACTGCACACCCCCATGTACTACTTCCTTTCTCATCTAGCCATCACTGACATAGCCTATGCTTCCAGCCATTTGCCTAATATGTTGGAAAACCTAGTGAAACACAAGAAAACCATCTCCTATTTCTCATGCACTATGCAGATGGTTTCCTATTTGGCCTTTGCTTCTGTAGAGTGTCTGACTTTGGTGGTGATGTCCTATGACCGGTTTGTGGCGATCTGCCACCCCCTGCAGTACACGGTCATCATGAACTGGAGGGTGTGCACGTTCCTGGCCATCGCTTGCTGGGTATGTGGATTTTCCCTGGCCACAGTCCAAGTGAGTCTGTTTCTACGGCTGCCCTTCTGTGGGCCCCAGAAGGTGAACCACTTCTTCTGTGAAATCCGATCTGTGCTCAAAGTGACCTGTGGTGAAACCTGGATCAATGACATTTTCCTCCTTGCAGATGGTGTGTTTATCTTAATTGCTCCCGTTTCCCTGGTGCTGGTCTCCTACATGCGCATCCTCAGGGCCATCATGAAGATCCAGTCAAAGGAGGGCCGCAAGAAAGCCTTCTCCACCTGCTCCTCCCACCTTTGTGTGGTTGGGTTCTACTTTGGCATAGTCCTGATGGTTTACATGATCCCTGATGATGATAATCGAGAAGAACCACAGAAAATCCTTTTCCTGTTTTACACTTTCTTCAACCCATTACTGAACCCCCTCGTCTACAGTCTAAGGAATGCTCAAGTGAAGGCTGCCTTCCACAGAGTATTGCAGAAAAAGAGGACAGTGTGACACAGGGCAGATTTATGGTTTAGAAAATTTCCCAACAAAATGCATGACTTAAAGATGAGAATTCTGGAAGAGTAACATCAGCAAGATGGCAGAATAGGAGCCCCAAGTCCCCCTTCCTCCATGGAGATGACGACATAGATCAAATTGCTGTCATGGGACACCAGAAAACATGTTGGAGTTTGTAGCACCCCAGACTAGGACAAAGCCAACAAGAGATACAGTGAAGCTTTTAGGCAAATGTATGGCACTTGACTCACCAGACCTCCTCCTCCTGCCTGTTCCAGTGATAGGATCTGGAAAAAATTCCCAACTCCCAGCTCTCCTGCAGGAGAGAGAGAGAGAAAAAGAATGGCCCATGCCTATCCTTTCTAGCTTTTCAGGTGGGCAGGAAGCCTGCAGGCTTGTTTCCTGTCATGCCTGACTTAGAGTACTCGTAGGAATGGCAATTTGGACTCCTTGTTGGGACCACAAAGAAACATAGCAAGCACCAACTTTTTACACTTATACAGAGATTTTTAAACATTCACAATTAAGGTAGATGTGTAGTGTTATCTCATTGTTGTAATGGGAGATTCCCTGATGACATATGATATTGAATGTGTTTGCATGTGCTTCCTTACCACCTGTATATCTTTTCTGGCGAGGTATCTCTTTGTATCTCTTGCCCATTATTATGTACTGTAATAAACTTTATTTTTTAGAGCAATTTTAGAGTCATAGAAGAATTGAGTGGAAGATACAGATATAGCCAATTTACCCCCTGCCTCTGCACACACAGGAGAAGGCAATGGCACCCCACTCCAGTACTCTTGCCTGGAAAATCCCATGGACGGAGGAGCCTGGTAGGCTGCAGTCCATGGGGTCGGGAAGAGTTGGACACGACTGAGCGACTTCACTTTCACTTTTCACTTTCATGCATTGGAGAAGGAAATGGCAACCCACTCCAGTGTTCTTGCCTGGAGAATCCCAGGTACGGGGGAGCCTGGTGAGCCGCCATCTGTGGGGTTGCACAGAGTCGGGCACAACTGAAGCGACTTAGCAGTTAGCAGTCTGCACACACATAACATCCCCCATATCACTATCTCTCCAGAGAATGGTACCTTTATTATCATTCATCAGCTTGCATTGACACAGTATTATCACCCAAAGTCCATCACTTACATAAGGTTTCAATAGTGGTGTTGTATGCTCTCTATGTTTGCACAGTGTATAATTATGTGTATCCACCATTATATTATCGTATAGAGTAGTTTTACCCCCCCTAAAAATAACCTCTTTCTTCCTCCCTCCTTGCTAATCCCTGCGAACCACTCATCTCATAGTTGCTTCCATAGTTTTGGCTTTTCAGAATATCATATGGTTGGAATTATAAAGTATGTAATTTTTTCTCACATTGATTCCCTTCACTCAGTTGTATGGATTTAAGTTTCCTCTGTCTTTTTTTTTTTCTTTTCTTTTGCTTGAGCATTCATTTTAGCACAAAGTATGATTCTGTTGTCTGAATGCACCACGGTTTATCTATTTTCTGACTGAAAGACATCTTGATTGCTTCCACATTTAGGGAATTATGAATTTAACTGTTTTAAACATTTCTGTCCAGGTTTTTATGTGGACATAACTTTTCACATTCTTTTGGGTAAATACCAAGCAGTGTCTTTAAAAAATTGTCAAACTGCCTTTCAAAGTGATTGTACCATTTCACAATGAATGAAAACGAATTCTGCTCAGCAGTATATGAAAGTTCCTGTTGATTCACATCCTGTTCGGTGTTTGGTGTTATTACTATTCTGGATTTTAGCTATTCTACTGAGTATAGTGATATCTCATTGTTTTTTTTTTTTATTATTTGCATTTCCCCAATGACAGATACATGTTTTTCATATGCTTATTTTCTACCTGCATCTTTTTTGAATAGGTATCTGTTAGGGTTTTCACCTATTTTTAAATTAGGTTGTTTATTTAATTACTGTTATGTTTTAAGAGTTCTTTGTATATATGTATATATTGGAATCCAGTCATCATCCTGTGTGAGCAAAGATATCTGGTCTGTGGCTTCACTTTTTTCACAGAGCAACAGCTTTTATATTTAATTAAACATAATTTATCAACTTCCTTCTTTAACGATGAAGAGTTTTTGATCTTCAGTTCAGGGTTGTCATTTTGTATTTTGGAGGGAGGAAGAGTGAGTGGATAGTTGTTCTAAATCTCTCGTGGTTTACCCTGAGGCAAGACTTAACAGTGATTATTGAAAGCAGTAATCATAAGGGCAAGGCTTACAAATAAGTCTCCTACTCTAAAACAGTGCATCTTGGCACACTGAATTATGCTTTTACATCACTTATTATTAACTTACATGAAATTAGTAGTTGAATCCATATCTTGGAACAAAGAAAAAGTGAATAAAGGGTCAATTAACAGAAATTTCTAAGAGCCTAGATTTGCCTATATTTACTGGGAAATAAATCCAAGGGAGGAAAAATAGATAGGACTAAATCTGAAGGATACAGTATGGACAAAAAAAAAAAAAAGAAAACAAAAAACCAAACAAGTGTTCATTGCCAGTAGGTGCACTGCAAGAAACTACACAAAATAGTTTTTCCCTTTGAAAGAAATGCTCCCTGATGGTAATGCGTATAGTTATTTTCTCTGAGATTTGAGCATGTTTTCTCTTTGGTCTTCTGAGTGTGACTATAATATGCCCAAGTGATGTTTTAGTTCTACTTATCCTGCCTCTGATTTGCTGGACTGTCTGCATTCATGGAAACATAACGTTTATCATGCTGGGAAATACTCCAAAGTAGTTCCCTCAAAATTTGCATTTGTGCCATTTTTTAATTTTAATTTTTGTTTTAGCTTGATTGAGACACAATTGACATACAGGACTGTATAAAAGATAGAGCATGATCATTTGATTTCCATACAAAGTAAATTTTTTGTCACAAGAAGTTTAATAAACATCCATCATCTCATATATATAAAAAATTAAATAGAAAAAATTTTTCCTTGTGATGGGAACTGTTAGAATTTACTCTTCAAAGAACTTTCATATATAATATACTATATTTAATAACTAAACATAGCTAAATAACTGAAATAACTATATAAACTAAATGTAACTAAATAACTGTTGCTGCTGCTGCCAAGTCACTTCAGTCATGTCTGACTCTGTGCGACCCCATAGACAGCAGCCCACTAGGCTCCCCCGTCCCTGGGATTCTCCAGGCAAGCACACTGAAGTGGGTTGCCATTTTCTTCTCCATTGCATGAAAGTGAAAAGTGAAAGCAAAGTCACTCAGTTGTGTCCAACTCTTCACGACCCCATGGACTGTGGCCTACCAGGCTTCTCCATCCATGGAATTTTCCAGGCAAGAGTACTGGAGTGGGTTGCCATTACCTTCTCCAACTAAATAACTAAAAATAACTAAATAAATAAGTATTTACTAACTAAATATAATAACTATATTTATTATATTGTACATCACCTCCTTAGTACATATTTATCTTATGAACATAAGTTTGTGACTTTTGTCTGCCTTCATCCAATTGTCCCAGTCCCCTCCGCCATATATAGTAACCAATAACTTGATCTCTTCTCCTATGAATTTGGTTGGTTGGTTGGTTGTTACTGAAGTATAATTGACCTATGTACTCAACTGTGTCCGATCCTTTGCCACCCCATGGATTGTAGCTGCCAGGCTCCTCTGCCCATGGAATTTTCCAGGCAAGAATGCTGGAGTGAGTTGCTATTTCCTACTCCAGAGGATCTTCCCAACCCAGGGTTCAAACCCATGTCTCTATGTCTCCTGCATTGGCAGGCAGATTCCTGACCACTAGCACTACCTGGGAAGCCTTAACTGACTTGTAACCCTATGTGAGTTCATACTGAAGAACATAGTGATTTGCTATTTCTATACATTTCAAAATGTTTACCAGGATAAGTCTGCTTGTAATTTATCACTATACAGAGTTGTTAATTGTTGACTATATTCTCCATACTGTACATTTCATGCCATGACTCATTTATTTTGAAACTGGAAGTCTGTGTGTCTCTTAATTCCCTCTATTACCTATTCCTTTCTCTTCCCTCATCTCTGGCACTCACCTGGTTGTTCTCTTTATTTATATCTGTTTCTGTTTTATTATGTTTGTTCATCTGTTTTGGTTTTTAAATTCCACGTATAAGTAAAAGCATACAATATTCATCCTTATTTGCCTGACTTATTTCACTTAGCATGATGGCTGTAGTCCCATCCATGTTATCAAATATGGCAAGTTTTCATCCTTGCTTATAGCTGAGTAATATTCCATTGCATATACCACAGTGTCTCTATTTATTCATCTATTGATAGGTACTTAGGTTACTTCCATATCTTGGCTGTTGTAAATAATGCTGCTTTGAACACTAGGGTGCATGTGTTTTTTATTAGTGTATTTTGTTTTCTTTGGATAAAAACTCAGGGTTTGAATTGCTGGGTCATCTGATAGTCCTATTTTCAATGTTTTGAGAAATCTCCCCATTCTTTTCCATAGTTTGATGTATTCCCATTTATTTAGTTTTGTTTTTGCTTCCATTGTCTGAGGGGATATACACAAAAAAGAACACTAAGATCAGTGTCAAAGAAAATACTGGGTATGTTTTGTTCCAGAATTTTTTTTTTAACTGAAGTATGCGTGCTCAGTCACTTCAGTCGTGTCCGACTCTCTGCGGCCCCGTGGACCACGGCTCCCCAGTCCATGGGCTTCTGCATGTAAGAATCCTGGAGTGGGCGGCCAGTTTATTCTCCAGTGATAAAGCATGAAGTGAGTGGAGTGAAGTCGCTCAGTCGTGTCCGACTCTTTGAGACCCCATGGGCTGTAGCCTACCAGGCTCCTCTATCCATGGGATTTTACGGGTAAGGGTACTGAAGTGGGTTGCCATTTCCTTCTCTGTAACTGAAGTATAGTTGATTATAATATTGATTTCAGGTGTGCAGCTTAATGATTTGGTATTCAGATTATATCCCATTAACAGTTATTACAAGATAATGGCTCTAATTACCCATGCTATGCAATATATCCTTCTTGCTTATATATTTTATATATAGCAGTTTATGTCTCTTCATCCCTTCCTCACGCTTTGCCCCTCCCTTTCCCTTCTTCTCATTAATAATGAGTAGTTTTTCTGTATCGGTGTTTCTGTTGTACACATATATTTTTTGTATTGGTTTTAGATTCCACATATAACTGATAATGTAAAGTATTGTCTTGGTCTAACTTATTTAACTAAGCATCATATTCTCTAGGTCTATCCATGATGCTGTAAATGACATTATTTCATTCCTCTTATGACTATGTACTATTCCACTGTATATATACGTATGTGTATATATATAGGGCTTCCCTGATAGCTCAGTTGGTAAGGAATCCACCTGCAATGCAGGAGACCCTGGTTTAATTCCTGGGTTGGGAAGATCTCCTGGAGAAGGAAAAGGCTACCCACTCCAGTATTCTGGCCTGGAGAATTCCATGGGGTTGCAAAGAGTTGGACACAACTGAGCTTTCACTTTTCACTTTCACCATCACCATATATGTATGTGTGTATGTATATGTAAATATATATAGGCTTCCCAAGTGGTTCAGTGGTAAAGAATCTGCTTGCCAGTGCAAGAGATGAGGGTTTGATTCCTGCATTGGGAAGATCCCCTGTAGAAGGAAATGGCAGCCCACTCCAGTATTCTTGCCTGGGAAATCCTATGGACAGAGGAGCCTGGTGGGCTATAGTCCATGGGGTCACAAAAGAGTTGGGCACAACTTAGCAACTAAAACTATATATATATCAGTTCAGTTCAGTCGCTCAATCGTGTCCAACTCTTTGTGACCCCATGAATCGCAGCACACCAGGTCTCCCTGTCCATCACCAACTCCCAGAGTCTACCCAAACCCATGTCCATCGAGTCGGTGATGCCATCCAGCCATCTCATCCTCTGTCGTCCCCTTCTCCTCCTGCCCCCAATCCTTCCCAGCATTAGGGTCTTTTCCAATGAGTCAACTCTTCGCATGAGGTGGCCAAAGTATTGGAGTTTCAGCTTCAACATCAGTCCTTCCAATGAACACCCAGGACTGATCTCCTCTGGGATAGACTGGTTGGATCTCCTTGCAGTTCAAGAGTCTTCTCCAACACCACAGTTCAAAAGCATCAATTCTTCGGTGCTCAGCTTTCTTCACCATCCAACTCTCGCATCCATACATGACTACTGGAAAAACCATAGCCTTGACTAGACGGACCTTTGTTGGCAAAGTAATGTCTCTGCTTTTCAATATGCTATCTAGGTTGGTCATAACTTTCCTTCCAAGGAGTAAGCGTCTACACACATATAAAATAACTTCTTTTCCTTAGTGATGTTGAGCATGTTTTCACATACCTGTTAGCCATCTGTAGGTCTTCTTTGGGAAAATGCCTTTCAGGTCATCTGCCCATTTCTGTTTTCTTTTTGGCTGCACCCCGCAGCTTGCAGGGTCTTAGTTCTCCAACCAGGAATCGAACCCAGACCACCTGCAGTGGAAGCACAGTGTCCTAAGCCCTGGGGAATTCTCACTGCCCTTTTCTTAATTGGATTGTTTGTTTTATTCATATTGACTTGTGTGAGCTGTTCATATTTTGGTTGTTAACCCATGTTAGTCATGATGTCTGCAAAAATTTTCTCCCATTTTGTGTTTTTTTTTTCCCCCATTTTATCCATTGTTACTTTTCTGTGCAGAAGCTTTTAAGTTTAAATCCCATTCATTTATTTTTGCTTTTATTTCCTTTGTGTTAGGAGACAGATCCAAAAAAAAATATTGCTATGATTTATGTCGGAGATAATAATGCCTATTTTCTCTTCTAGGAGTTTTATATTTTCAGGTCTTGCATTACTTGAGACATTTTAAATTATTTTTGTACATGGTATGAGAGAGTAGTCTGGTGTGATTCTTTTGCATGTAGCTGTCCAGATTGATGTAGGTCTCAGATTCCTTGCTTCTTAGGGAGAAATTCTGCAATGGTAATTGTCATCCCACTTGTGGGTCACCCACCCAGGGGTATAAGTCTTGATCCTACTGTGGCTCAGAGCCTCCTACCGGTCTCGTTGTGGTTCCTTCTTCTTAGCTTTAGTTTTATAAGATCTTTCCTGCCATTCTTCTGATCTTTCTCATCAGTAATCCCTCTGTAAATACTTAAAAATTGTGGTGTGCCCATGGGAAGAGAGGAACTCTGAGTCTTCCTCCTCCACCTTCTTGACTACCATTTTCCCTTTTAATTTGACTTTTTTTTGAGTATGGTTAACTTTTTTTAACCACGTCCCTATGGATCTTTCAGACTCTACTCCACTTTTTAAATTGTTTTCCTTTTAATGCTTTGACTTGAATGTTTTTTGTTGATCTCCATTTAGGTTCATTACCAGTGTTCTTGCCTGGAGAATCCCAGTGATGGTGGAGCCTGTTGGGCTGCCGTCTATGGGGTCGCACAGAGTCGGACACGACTGAAGCGACTTAGCAGCAGCAGCAGCAGTCTGCTATTAAATCTGCACAATGTGTTCTTAATTTCACCTATTATTATTTGCTCACATATTATATCTGATTATTTTTGAGGATTCTGATTCTTCATTTAAATATTAGTTTTTAAATTTTGTGTAACTTTGTTCCTATTCTCTTTGATATAAATGACAGTTATTTTGAAGCCTTGTAGCTTCAGTGTCTGTGGTATGTTTGAGACCTCTTTTGTTGGCTCTTTTATATCTTGATTATTGATAAATTTTCCTGCTTTTTTATATTTGGAATAATAAATTACAAAGACTATAGATATTTTATCATATATTAAGGTTAATGAGGCTTTGCTTTTCCCCTCTAAAGGCAATTAAACTTGTTGGAGATCATATTGTTCTTTTAGGGCTTGGTTTTAGATTTGTTAAAGCATGTGTATTTCAGTTACATTTTTGTAAGTTAGGACTTGGGCAATGCCCAAGAAAACATCTCACACATATTTTTGGGAAATCCTCTTCTACATATACTTTCTTTCTATAATCTCATCCCCTAAATCCTCTCTTTTTTATTTGCCAATAACTCCAATCTCTACTGGAAATTTCAGTTCATTTTCTTGAGCACTGTTTGGAAAATACCTGTTGGAAGAAAGTCTATGTGAAGGTGAGGTTTACTTGTACTTCCCTTTAAACAAGTTTCACAGCCTTGTCCTATCTATCTACTTGTAAAATACACTCATTCAAAGCCTAAACTCGTCTGATTCCATTAACAACTTGACCTTTCTCAACAAATCATTAAGAGTTGTTGGAAAATCCTGTCTCCTGAAAATGTAAATGTTGAAGCTCTAACCATCAGTACCTCATATTGTGGCTTTATTTAAGATTGCATATTTAAAAGGTTATTAAGTTAAAATAAGGTCATTAGGTTAGGCACAATATGATTTGACTGAACTCCTCGTAGAAGAGGTGATCAGGACGCAGACATATACAGAAGGAAAACCAGGTAAAGTCACAGTGAAAAGACTGCCATCTACAAGCCCAAGAGAGACTTTAGAAGGAACCAATGCATTAAATCCTTGATCCTGGACATCTAGCTACTAGGACAGTAAGAAAGTATATATCATTTGTTGAAGCCGTGGAGTCTGTGGTAGTTTGATATATATCCCCAAGAAAATTGACCCTTTAGTTTAAAGTTATGAGAGATAATCAAATAAATGTCAGTTAACCAAGTGCCAAGCAATGCCATATGGAAGTCAGTTATCAAATAAATTGTTTACAAATATATTGGAAGAGTCTCCACCATGAAATATAATTTTAAGTTTGAATATAGATTTATTTTTCTTAATTATAAGTCTTATAAATGAGATCTTCAAGGAAATTAGATCATCATTTGAATAAGACACACAAAAAATTCCAATTTAGCTCTAAGAAATCACAGTAATAATATCTAAATTCCTTATTAAGTTGCCCATGCCTGCATTTCTCTGAGATCATCTCAAAGGAGCACATAATCAAATTTAAGTAAAAATTAATTAAAATCACAGGGAAATAAATACCATTTTGTGGACAAGGTGTGTGTGTGTGTGTGTGTGTATTCTTCAATCCACAAACCAAGATAAGGATGAGAGATTGATTCAGAAAAGCAAAAAGGCATCTCCTGTGTTCTAAATCTTCCTCAGTTTGTCATAAACACTGACAATGGAACAGTGCTGTGCAATTTGGCCTGAAATGGAAGAAGTCATGAGGACCACATAACCTACTTCTCAGGCTCCTAGACAGGCAGACAATGGCACCCCACTCCAGTACTCTTGCCTGGAAAATCTCATGGACGGAGGAGACTGGTAGGCTGCAGTCCATGGGGTCGGGAAGAGTCGGACACGACTAAGCGACTTCACTTTCACTTTTCACTTTCATGCATTGGAGAAGGAAATGGCAACCCACTCCAGTGTTCTTGCCTGGAGAATCCCAGGGATGGTGGAGCCTGGTGGGTTGCCATCTATGGGGTCGCACAGAGTCAGACACGACTGAAGCGACTTAGCAGCAGCAGACAGGCAGGAGTTTGTCATATGAAAATCTATAAAATGTTCTTGAAATTAATCTAAGTTCATGTATTTTGAAGACCAGATATGTTATCTCTGCATAGACAGAAAATTTACTTTTCATTAAGAAAAAAGTACTGGTCAGTAAGAATAAATGAGTAAAGACTTCTAAAAATTCTCTATTCCAGAAAAGCCCACTGGACACTGACAAAATTTTTCAAAATCATCTTTTTCAAAACCCAGAGTTGAAAGCTTGCAAAAATTTCAGTGTTCATCCAGGAAAAACTGCTGATCTTGTTAAGGACAGTGAGGTCTGCAGGGTTTTAACTTATCCTGTTGCTATCACCATCATTCCAGCTCTGTGGTACCCTGGAAAAAAAACAGCCCTGCAACCACGGTGAGATCTAGCATCCTTACAGCCTCTGGAAGGTGTAGCCAACGTTGAAGGATCAAAAAACATTAAGATTTGATCCTAAGCAGACTACAGATCCTGTACTCAAATGCTAATAAAAATTCTGTAATCATGACTAAATTTTATTGTCACCATCTGAGACTGGAATGATCATTTTAGGTGCAAATAGCAATAAGAAAAAATATATCTAAATAGACAAAAATCACCAAAGACAGTTAGGATAAGAAAAACATAAATATAAGTTATATTCTTTGCAGCCAAAGATGGAGAAGCTCTACATAGTCAGCAAAAACAAGACTGGGAGTTGACTGTGGCTCAGATCATGAATTCCTTATTGCCAAATTCAGACTGAAATTGAAGAAAGTGGAAAAAACCATAGACCATTCAGGTATGACCTAAATCAAATCCCTTATGACTATAAAGTGGAAGTGAGAAATAGATTTAAGGGACTATATCTGATAGACAGAGAGCCTGATGAACTAAGGATGGAGGTTCATGATGTTGTACAGGAGACATGAATGAAGACGATCCCCAAGAAAAAGAAATATAAACAAGCAAAATGGCTGTCTGAGGAGGACTTACAAATAGCTGTGAAAAGAAGAGAAGCCAAAAGCAAAGGAGAAAAGGAAAGATATTCCCATCTGAATGCAGAGTTCCAAAGAATAGCAAGGAGAGATAAGAAAGCCTTCCTCAGAAATCAATGCAAAGAAATAAAGAAAAACAATAGAATGGGAAAGACTAGAGATCTCATAGAATGGGAAAGACTAGAGATCTCTTCAAGAAAATTAGAGATACCAAGGGAACATTTCATGCAGAGATGTGCTCAATAAAGGACAGAAATGGTAGGGACCTAACAGAAGCAAAAGATATTAAGAAGAGGTGGCAAGAATACACAGAAGAACTGTACAAAAAAGATCTTCATGACCCAGATAATCACGATAGTGTGATAACTCACCTAGAGCCAGACATCCTGGAATGTGAAGTCAAATGGGCCTTAGGAAGCATCACTACGAACAAAGCTAGTGGAGGTGATGGAATTCCAGTTGAGCTATTTCAAATCCTAAAAGATGATGCTGTGAAAGGGCTGCACTCAATATGCCAGCAAATTTGGAAAACTCAGCAGTGGCCACAGGACTGGAAAAGGTCAGTTTTCATTGCAATCCCAAAGAAAGGAAAGGCCATGGAATGCTCAATCTACCGCACAATTGCACTCATCGCACACGCTAGTAAAGTAATGCTTAAAATTCTCCAAGCCAGGCTTCAGCAATACGTGAACCATAAACTTCCAGATGTTGAAGCTGGTTTTAGAAAAGGCAGAGGAACCAGAGATCAAATTGCCAATATCCGCTGGATCATCGAAAAAGCAAGAGAGTTCCAGAAAAACATCCATTTTGCTTTATTGACTATGCCAGAGCCTTTGACTGTGTGGATCACAATAAACTGTATAAAATTCTTCAAAAGATGGGAATACCAGACCACCTGACCTGCCTCATGAGAAACCTGTATGCAGGTCAGGAAGCAATAGTTAGAACTGGACATGGAACAACAGACTGGTTCCAAATAGGAAAAGGAGTACGTCAAGGCTGTATACTGTCACCCTGCTTATTTAACTTATATGCAGAGTACATCATGAGAAACGCTGGGCTGGAGGAAGCGCAACCTGGAATCAAGTTTGCCGGGAGAAATATCAATAACCTCAGATATGCAGATGACACCACCTTTATGGCAGAAAGTGAAGAAGAACTAAAGAGCCTCTTGATGAAAGGGAAAGAGGAGAGTGAAAAAGCTGGCTTAAAGCTCAACATTCAGAAAACTAAGATCATGGCATATGGTCCCATCACTTCATGGGAAATAGATGGGGAAACAGTGGAAACAGTGGCTGACTTTATTTTTCTGGGCCCCAAAATCACTGCAGATGGTGATTGCAGCCATGAAATTAAAAGATGCTTACTCCTTGGAAGGAAAGTTATGACCAACCTAAGGAGCATAGAAGAGACATTACTTTGCCAACAAAGGTCCGTCTAGTCAAGGCTATGGTTTTTCCACTGGTTATGTGTGGATGTGAGAGTTGGACTATAACGAAAGCTGACAACCGAAGAATTGATGCTTTTGAACTGTGGTGTTGGAGAAGACTCTTGAGAGTCCCTTGGACTGCAAGGAGATCCAACCAGTCCATCCTAAAGGAGATCAGTCCTGGGTGTTCATTGGAAGGACTGATGTTGAAGCTGAAACTCCAGTACTTTGGCCACCTGGTGGGAAGAGCTGACTCACTTGAAAAGACCCTGACGCTGGGAAGGATTGAGGGCAGGAGGAGAAGGGGACGACAGAGGATGAGATGGTTGGATGGTATCACCAACTCGATGGACATGGGTTTGGGTGAACTCCAGGAGTTGGTGATCGACAGGGAGGCCTGGCGTGCTGCATTCATGGGGTCACAAAGAGTTGGACATGACTGAGCAACTGAACTGAACTGAACTGAACACTTTTCAGCAGACAGAGATCATTCATTCCATTAGAAAGATAGAGCCCTTTGAGGGGCTGCCCTAACAAGCTCCATGGGGATTGCATTTACTAAATCATGAAAATTTTCAAAAGTAGAATATGGAGACAGAAGCAATTTCAAGATCAAATACATGATACTTTCATATCCTTGGGGATTGTGCTCTGGGACTTGATCAATAAATTATGATTTACATGTAAAATTTTTATACCAGACCCTCTTGAGTAAAGACATCATTGCCAGTCTTTCTGTGTTCTCTCTTGTCTGCATAAGCAGGTACATATATTGTTTGTGTGCATGCACACACTTAAACACACACACCGATAACAAAGCTGGAGGCCAAGAGAGGAGGGCAAAGTTTTGTACTACTTTGTAGGAAAGATGGAGAATGGTGAAAAGACACTTAATAATTTGTTCCCTGGGCCCCACAGGAATGTCTCTGGGGAATGGGCTGGTTTTAATTGATCAGACTCTAAAACCCTCATATCTAGAGGCTCCTGAGTCCTGTCCTCTCTGTCAGGACAGAAAAGGTGTCTGGGACTCACCATCCACTGCACTCACTCCAGGGAGCAGGGGACTCAGCTCCAGCCATCCCCATCTCTGTGAGTTTTCCTCTACATTCAAGCCCAATTTGAGAAAAATACCAGAAGTGTACCATAACCCCCTCTTTGAACAAACTATTTTTATACTGGTTAAATTTATTTTTCACAGAAGGCTGGCAGAAATCATCAGGTTGAGGAAGAAGAAAAAGCTATGTTTGTGAAGACCCTTTCTCTTAGTAACATCTGATACTCGTGCTGTCTAAACATAGGTTTCTTGTTCCTAGTCAGAACCTTCCTGCCCCAGTACCATTTATGGGAAGAGGCTGGTGAAACTCAATGTCCCTGAGTCATGGTATCAAACTGAAAGACATCTAAAGCTGATGCCTCTCCCTACAACTGATGAAGCCAGAGGTATTGTGCAGTTTGTCCTTCACTGTCTTTCGTTTCTTCCTCAGTGGAGGACCATCCTCTCCTCCTGCACCCTGGAGATATCCTCCTGCCTGGGAAGTGAGGAACATTAATGTCGTTTTCTTTGCTGCCCAGGAGGGAAATGTTAATAAGTGGCTGGGAGAAATCCTCTAGCTACTTGATAAGGATCGCTTTATTATTTATTTTATAGCAAGGAAGCCAGTACATGTACCAATTTAGTGTGTCCTGGTTTGCTGCCTCGGTTTACTCTCTAGGGATTATTGTCCTCATCTGAGGATAAACCTTTGTCATCTCCTGGAGTGGGATAACATGACCACCATTGTCACTTATCAAATTTTGGGGAAAAGTTCTAACTGGTAAAAATGGAAAATGTCCTACTACAAAAGCAATGTCTCCATTTGACATGTGTTTGTAATGGCAGTTTTTCAGTGAATACTTTTTCATTTATTCTCTTTACATTTATGTAAGTCATTCTTTTAAAAACAGTACAATAAATGAAAATATATCATTCTTAAATTTTACCAAAGGCAAAAAGAAAAGAGAATCCTGTCTGTGTTGTAATGTTACAGTGAGGCATAGGATTCCTTCTACCTTCCTCTACACTGCAGCAATTTGGTTATTTTCATGCATGTTTCAGCATTCTAATCTTGGAATTCAAGTTACAGTTCATGGGGCTAACAGAGCTTTCATATTCATATTCATCTGTCTTCTGCTGTTTAAAAGTGGCAAATGGATGGTTTGCCAACAGGAAGTTACTGGAAAGGGATTCTCACTGGCCCTGACCTAAGCTTATAAGCTGTCAAGAGTCTACTGAGTGAGGTGTGGGAGCAAAGGGTTTCACTTCTTCTTTAAAAAATTTTATTTTATATTGGGATATAGCCGGTCAATGATGTAGTGATAGTTTCAGGTGGACAGCGAAGGAGCTCAGCCATACATGCAACAGTTTAGGGAAAGTGGTGATTGGTCTCTGTAGACACCAGGTAGGATGGGGAAAGTTTTAAAACTAATGAATATAAAGATACAGCCCCATAATTTTCATCATGTAATATATTTATTAATGTTCCTTATCATATTCTTACTAAATAAACATTTCTATGTATATGTTAAAATTAATTAGAATTTTAGAATATATTTACTAAGTTTCCTTTACAGCATGTGTGGGTGAGTGCTTATCACCCAGTCATGTGCAACTCTTTGTGACCCCATGGACCATAGCCTGCGAGGCTCCTCAGTCCATGGGATTCTCCAGGCAAGAATATTGGAGTGAGTAGCTATTCCCTCCTCCCCGGGGATCTTCCTGACTCAGGGATCGAACCCAGGTGTCCTACATTCCAGGTGGATTCTTTCCCATCTAGCCACCAGGGAAGCCCTTCTGTAAGGCATGTTGTTGTTATTCAGTTGCTTAGTTGTGTTTGATGCTTTGCAGACCTATGGACTGCATCACACCAGGCTTTTCTGTCCTTCACTATCTTCCAGAATTTTCTCAAACTCATGTCCATTGACTCAGTGATGCCATCCAACCATCTCATCCTCTGTTGCCCCCTTCTCCTGCCCTCAATCTTTCCCAGTATTAGAGTCTTTTCCAATGAGTTGGCTCTTCACATCAGGTGGCCAAAGTATTGGAGTTTCAGCTTTAGCATCAGTCCTTCCAATGAATATCCAGGATTGATTTCCTTTAGGATGGACTGGTTGGATCTCCTTGCTGTCCAAGGAACTCTCAAGAGTCTTCTCTGGCACCACAGTTTGAGAGCATCAGTTCTTCAGTGCTCAGCCTTCTTTATGGTCCAACTCTCACATTCATACATGACTGCTGGAAAAACCATAGCTTTGACTATACAGACCTTTGTTAGCAAAGTGATGTGTCTGCTTTTTAATATGCTGTCTGGGTTTGTCATAGCTTTTCTTTCAAGGAACAAGCATCTTTTAATTTCATGGCTGCAGTCACCATCCACATTGATTTTAGAGCCCAAGAAATGAAATCTGCCACTGTTTCCATTTTTTCCCCATCTATTTGCCATAAAGTGATGGAACAGGATGCCATGATCTTGGTTTTTTGAATATTGATTTTTAAGCCAGCTTTTCTACTTTCTTTTTTCACCTTTATTAAGAGGCTCTTTAGTTCCTCTTCACTTTCTGCCGTTAGGGTGGTATGATGGCACTAGTGGTGAAGAATCTGCCTGCCAGTGCAGGCGGCCTAAGAGATGCAGGTTTGATCCCTGGGTCGGGAAGATCCCCTGGAGAGGAAGTGGCAACCCACTCCAGTATTCTTGTCTGAGAATCCCATGGACAGAGGAGTCTGGCAGGCTACTGTCCATAGGGTCACAGAATTGGATGTGACTGATGCAGCTTAGCAAACACACATCTGCATATCTGAGATTGTTGATATTTCTCCTGGCAATCTTGATTCCAGCTTGTGATTCATCTAGCCTGGCATTTTGTATGCCTGGATTATAGAATAAAGGTTAGAAAGATAGACTCTTTGAGAGGTACATCTAAAGATAATATGAGATAATGGGGAGCTCTGTGCACATATGATGAAGAAAGACAGACATTTGAGAGTACAAGTCTGGAAGTCGAAAGAGTCAGGTAGTGCTGTCCGAGTATTATTGGTGACAGGAAAAAACTGCTGGAGATTTGATTTATATGTCAACTTGTGAATTGTATAGAAGGCCAATTCTACATTCAACTTAGTTCAGTTCAGTCACTCAGTCATGTCTGACTCTGTGACCTCATGGACTGCAGCACGCCAGGCATCCCTGTCCATCACAAACTCCCAGAGCCTATTCAAACTCATGTCCATAGTGTTGGTGATGTGATCCAATCATCTCATCCTCTGCCATCCCCTTCTCTTCCTGCCTTCTATCTTCTCCAACATCAGGGTCTTTTCCAATGAGTCGGTTCTTCTCATCAGGTAGCCAAAGTATTGGAGTTTCAGCTTCAGCATCGGTCCTTCCAATAAATATTCAGGACTAATTTCCTTTAGGATGGACTGGTTGGATCTCCTTGCAGTTCGAGGGACTCTCAAGAGTCTTCTCCAACACCACAGTTCAAAAGCATGAGTTCTTTGGCACTCAGCTTTCTTTACAGTCCAACTCTCACAGCCATACATGAGTACTGGAAAAACCAAAGCTTTGACTAGACAGACCTTTGTTGGTAAAGTAATGTCTCTGCTTTTTAATATGCTGTCTAGGTTGGTCATAGCTTTTCTTCTAAGGACCAAGCGTATTTTAATTTCGTGGCTGCTCTCACCATCTGCAGTGATTTTGAAGCCCCCCAAATAAGGTCTCTCACTGTTACTATTGTTTCCCCATCTATTAGCTGTGAAGTGATGGGACTGGATGCTATGATCTTAGTTTTCTGAATGTTGAGTTTTAAGCCAGGTTTTCCACTCTCCTCTTTCATTTTCATCAAGAGGCTCTTTAGTTCTTCTTCACTTTCTGCTATAAAGGTGGTGTCATCTGCATATATGAGGTTATTGATATTTTTCCCGGCAATCTTGAATCCAGCTTGTGCTTCATCCAGCCCAGCGTTTCTCATGATGTACTCTGCATATAAGTTAAATAAGCAGGGTGACACTATACAGCCTTGACATACTCCTTTTCCTATTTGGAACCAGTCTGTTGTTCATGTCCAGATCAAACTGTTCCTTCCTGACCTGCATACAGATTTCTCAAGAGGCAGCTCAGGTGGTTCTTGTGTTCCCATTTCTTTCAGAATTTTCCACAGTTTATTGTGATCCACACAGTCAAAGGCTTTGGCATAGTCAATAAAGCAAAAGTAGATATTTTTCTGAAACTCTCTTGCTTTTTTGATGATCCAGCAGAAATTGGCAATTTGATCTCTGGTTCCTCTGCCTTTTCTAAAACCAGCTTCAACATCTGGAATTTCACGGTTCACGTATTGCTGAGGCCTGGCTTGGAGAATTTTAAGCATTACTTTACTAGCGTGTGAGATGAGTGCAATTGTGTGTTAGTTTGAGCATTCTTTGGCATTGCCTTTCTTTGGGATTGGAATGATAACTGACCTTTTCCAGTCCTGTGGCCTCTGCTGAGTTTTCCAAATTTGCTGGCATATTGAGTGCAGCCCTTTCACAGCATCATCTTTCAGGATTTGAAATAGCTCAACTGGAATTCCATCACCTCCACTAGCTTTGTTCTAGTGATGCTTCCTAAGGCCCACTTGACTTCACATTCCAGGATGTTTGGCTCTAGGTGAGTGATCACACCATCATGATTATCTGGGTCATGAAGATCCCTTTTGTACACTTCCTCTGTGTATTCTTGCCACGTCTTCTTAATATCTCCTGCTTCTGCTAGGTCCATACCATTTCTGTCCTTTATTTTGCCCATATTTGCATGAAATGTTCCCTTGGTATCTCTAATTTTCTTGAAGAGATCTCTAGTCTTTCCCATTCTATTGTTTTCCTCTATTTCTTTGCATTGGTAAGTTAGTTACTAAATCCCTAAACAGACAACTCTGAACAGGAGGGCAGACCAGAGCTAGCAATTAAACTAGCAGCCACCATGTAGGCTTTTAATGTTTGTGCTGATGTTAATAACATTTGATATATATGTAAACATTGATTGTAACATTAGTAACTAAAATTTGAATTTAGAGAGATGCTCTGAAATAGGATGAGGGCCTTAGAATAATTTTACATGCTGGCTGACTCATCCTGCTCATAAACTATCAAATGATAAATCCTGTGGTCTACTCTTCCTGGCATATAACACAGAGACGTGTCACTCCAAGAAGTTAGTAAATCAATATTTGTGTTATGCTGTATTTGCTCTTTCTTAAATTTAGGGTTCATATTTGAAATCAGTGTCTGGTATCTATTTGTTTTACCCCAATGGTAGTGATTAAAAATTAGAATTTTCTGAAGTTTAAGGTTTTGAATGAAGACTGTCTTCTTTGGTGAGTGCCCTAAAAGTAGACTTTATGCACAATATATATTCTCCATCCCATCCTAAATATGCCTTCCTATTGTTGAAAATCTGCTGAACACCTTTCATGTAGTAAACAGACCAGAAACTTCCATTAATTTACATAAATTTGTCTCATTATTCTCAACACATACTAATGCACTTAAACATATTTCTCATATTGTTAGTGTTAAGTAACAAAGCTAATATTAGATGATACCCTTTAGATTGTATTTTATTGAAATAGAGTTTTATAAAATTCTTTCAGGTACAAGATAGGTGGTATAAAGAAGACCTGTATGTTGAATATAAGTAAAACCAACTTTTGAAATTAAATTAAACTTTATTTTCACTTAACTATGGATATCTATTCTACTTTACTTTTAAAAAACCGTTAGAAAATATTTAAAAAATTGAAAATTATCCTCTTCATTTAAAACCAGAAAACCACACCTATCCCTCTGCCTGATTACATCCAATCAAATTCTGGATTTGAGAGGTGATGTACAGACAGGAATTTCATAGCTGATGCTGCAGGTGGTCCATACATAATGGCCCTCCTACTTCAGGGCACACTGAATTGCCTTCCAAATGGCTCCACCTGCATTTCCTTTCCTGTAGCTTCCCCAGAAACCAGAAGCACTTTAGTAGCCCATCACACAGTGAAAAGAAGCCCTAATACTTGCTCTACCCACCTCAGAGCTCTCACCCAATAATGTATACTAGTTGGTATATAGACACTCCAGGTCCTTTCCTCTCCAGGGAGGTTAACAATGAAATATATATTCTTTTCTGGCTCCAGGATTTTTCCATTAAGGTCTAACTTCCATTAAGATCTACAATTTCATCCTATTTGATCATCCAAACTTAAGTGACTATCTTTTCTTGGTAGTCCCTCTTTTCCACTCCTCTAGTTGTATCATCAGTGATTACTTCCTCAAACGTACTTGTAAGTGAGTAATTGTCCTAGGGGTGGCTTCTGGGGGAACCCAAACCAAGATATATCTAACTAGAACCAATATTTATATTCCTTTAATTCATGATGGGAAAATATATGCACAGACACAGACAGTTTTTTATGTGGACAGAATCTTGGCATGATTGTTCATTTAAAGATATTAAAGGTATGTGTAGAAAATTGGTTATTCTACTACCAAAATACTTTGTTGTAAATTATCAGATTTCTCATTTATACCATTTCATTCAAGTTACAAGGGCAAACTAAACAATGTTAATTGCTATTCAAATAATTTGAAATCAAAGAACTTTTTATGGATTTCAGTGTCAATCACATAGTTTTGGGAATGCACCTACGACTCTTTTTTTTTTATTTCTAGAGAAAAAATTTTGCATGCAGAAATAGACCAGATTATTCTCATCAAGAGAGTTAATTTTTCTAGAAATAAATTAAATCATACATTTCTAAGACTAATTATATGAGCCCTGCAGTAAATATTTCTGTGGTCTCATGGACTGTATCATCAAATAAAGAGAGAAGTCCTTGTTTCAGTCTTCTTTAATAAGCTATGATAGGATTTTCCCTTTGAAGATAGTTAAAAAAGAAATTATAATTATCTTATGAATATTCATATACAATCTATATGCAATCTTTATATAAATTTATACACGTGTAAAATATATATATATATATAGGCAGTTATTTGGGGCATATCTGAAAGTAGAACCCATGAATTATTGGTATGCATATGTTAAAAACAGTCGGTTCTTCCAGAGTTTCCCAAATGGGTGCACAAAATTACATTCTCAATAGTAATGCATCCTTGCTCCACAGTCTTGTCAAGTCCCTGTACTTTCAAACTTTTGGATTTTTACTATCATTGTGTTTTGCATTCTAATTCTATCTCCTTGGTGACTTAGTTTAGTACCTCTTAATCTTTTAATTAGCCCATGGGTCATTTGGATGTTATTTCATGTGAAATGTTTGTTCAGGTATTTTGCCAAACTTAGATTGGATTATCTATCATTTCATTAACAATTTGCAGGAATCTTTTAAATATTCTGAATATAAGCCCTCAATTAGTTTTATTTTTATAAATAGTTCTTTCCTTTCTATGGATTTCATTTTTACCCTTAATGTTGCCTCTAGATAAACAGGCGGAGAAGGCAATGGCACCCCACTCCAGTACTCTTGCCTGGAAAATCCCATAGACAGAGGAGCCTGGTAGGCTATAGTCCATGGGGTCGCTAAGAGTCAGACACGACTGAGCGACTTCACTTTCACTTTTCACTTTCATGCACTGGAGAAGGAAATGGCAACCCACTCCAGTATTCTTGCCTGGAGAATCCCAGGGACGGCGGAGCCTGGTGGGCTGCCGTCTATGGGGTCCCACAGAGTCGGACACGACCGAAGTGACTTAGCAGCAGCAACAGCAGATAAACAGGAGTTAGTTCTTAATTTTGTCAATCTTTTGTTTAATGCTGTTTCAAAAATTTTCTGCTCCCTCTTAGATTTTTCACTAATTAGTTACTAACTAATGTTCTACAAAACTTGTTTTTAATCATTATAGTCTAAAACCTACCTAATTTTTTGTAGTATACTGGTAGAAGTCATGTTTTAGCTTTTATCCACATAGATAGCCAATTGAGCCAGCATTATTTATTGAAAACACCAGTACCATTGTCTTGATTCAAATATGTGTGATTGTTAATTTATATTTATTGAGAATTTATTTTTTATCATAATCTCAAATTTTTAATCTAAAGATTCATTTTATCTTCAGTTATCAGAAGTTCTTCAGTGTCCTTATGCACTATCTTTATTGCACTATTTCAGAATACATTTTTATCAGTTTGGAGACTAAGTTCCTTCAATTTGGAACATTTTTGATGAAACCTCTTCTAATACTACCTCTTTGCCATCCTTATCTTTCTCTGGAAATTTTATCATGTTTATATTTAGCTTCTCAATCTATCATTCTTGCCTATAAACTAAGATTTAAAGGATTTCTCCATCTGTTGAGCACCTAGAACTAACATAGTGTTGAAGGTCAACTATACCTCAACTTAAAAACAAACCAACAAAAAACTAAACACATAGGAAAGGAGATCAGATTTGTAGGACTAGAAGTGGCAATGAGAAAGGAAAAATGAGATGAAGATGGTCCAAAAGTATAAATTTTCAGTTATGGATCTAGGGATGTAATTTATTATACAACATGATTAATAAATACTGCTGTATGTTATATCTGAAAATTAACAGAGAAAATCCAAAAGTGCTCACAAAGAAAAATAATTTTTTTCTTTTATTCTGCATCTATATGAAATTTTGGATACTCAATAAACTTACTGTGGTAATCACTTCATGATGTATGCAAGTCAAATGATTATACTGTATGCCTTAAACTTTTGAAGTATTATGTCAGTTATAACTCAGTACAACTAGAAAAAAATGGGTAGAATAAATATAACAAAACATTCCCCCAAAATAATGTATCTCTTGTCTATATATGTTGAGATCTAGGTAAATTATTAAATGTAATCTTTCATGCATTATTTTCCCTCTACTTTATCCTCTTCATTGTGTTTGATATGCTTACATTAGATTATTTGTAAGTCTGTTCTTACATTCAATTTCATCTTAAGTAAATATAGGGTTCCATTGTTTAACTTGCGTATCTTTAGCACTAAACTGATTTGTGTTTGAAAATTGTTTTTTTAAGCACATTTTGAGTAGAAGAGTTTTATTAACATTATTTGACTTTAATTTGGCTTTTTTCATCCATTCTTTTGCCGTTTTGTGTTTTTGAGTTTTTATTTTTCTTCACCCTACTCCATGATCTCTTGATAAAGAATCATATCTTGTAAGGGTATTTTAGGCTCTGGTAATCCAATGAACAAGCAAGCATATTGACTGATATATATATATATATACATATCCAGCAGCTCTGTATGTATTTTCAGCCTCTTTACCTATTTTTGTAAATGACTCTCTTTATGTGTTTGGGACATGCCTTCAACCCTCATTCGGGTCATTTACAACTTGGACAGTTTCTTGCTTATACAATCTGAAGCTTAGACAGACATGAGACATCAGGACCTTTTTAGATTCCTTGTAAGCATTTTCCCCGTCCTGGTCAAATGTGCGGCCTTTTAGTTTCCCAGCAATTTCTTGGAGCTATTCAAATCACTTTTATTTCCAAATCATCTTATTTCCTGTTTTTCCACTCAGAATTGAAGTTAGTCTATAGTTTACTCCAACTTTTATTCCTTGTCTCATGTAGCCAGCAATGCGACAGACTCGAGTTGGATCCCTGGGTCAGGAAGATTCCCTGGAGAAGGGAATGGCAACCCACTCCAATATTCTCACCTGGAGAATCCCATGGACAGAGGAGCTTGAAGGGCTACATGACTTAGCCACTAACCCTTTCACTTTTTTTCAGTGGAAGCAGCTGATACTTTTGCCTTTAAATGTTTTTAACAAGTGCCTTCTGCATAGCTACATCAGCCCTGGGAGAGTTTTTGAGTGATTCAAAATAAAGCCAGGTTCTTTGAGATGATCCTTCAAGGCCTTCTATTCCTCAGTAGCTTTCTCAACATCACTTCCTAATGTGATTGAGTGGTGGTCCTTCATGTTAGCCCAACTGTAATTTTTGAGACTAATCTGGTTATAGTCTTCATATGTAGGCATTTCTTCTGGATAAGGCACTGACATGGTGAAAGAACAAAATGACCTTATAGTACGTAACAGATGAATATATTCGTAGAGTAACCTCAGATACTAGAAAACAGAACTCTGGTAATAGTTACAGTAAACTTTTTTCTTTGAAATAGGTAAAAGTTTTGCAGTATAGTTATTTCTCACCGAAGCTTTTCTATGCTATCATCCAATATGGATAATTATTAGACTCAGGATTATTGTTTTGATAGAAGTTATTGTCCTACTGCAAAATAGGATAGAATGAGTGCCAATTTCACTGACCAGGGTTGGAGAAATAGTTTAAAACTCCCTAGCTCAGTTGCTAGACTGCCCCGATAGAGAACAGCATATCCTTGTCATTCGTACCATATTTTCCTGAGCTGCTATTATTTTGTTGACTCTATTGGAAAGGAGACATTTTATTTAGACTAACTGGAAATAGATAGTTAGACAGAATGATAGGTAGGTAGCTGGGTAGAAAGAAGAATAAAAGGAAGCATGGAAGGAGAAAGGGAAGACAGGGAGGAAGGAATAGTTTGACCAAGAACTTCCTTGTCCTGGAATTTTGTATAAGAAAACAAGTATACACAAAAAAATGTATAAAATTTAGACACTGTAGTAGTACCTCGAATACAACTTAGTCAGAAGGTAATATACCAAATAAAATAATGTGTAACAAAATAGTGTGTGACTATTTAGAGTATGTTGCAGAGAAATATTTGACATGGAAAACAAACATGATGTTATTCTCAATGAAAGAGATAGATAAGGAATACTGCTCATATAATTTTAATTACATACATAAAATTTATGTATAGTTAATAATGGAAAATGGTATATACAAATTATTAGCAATGATCACTCTTATCTGTGAGTTTCATTTAGGTATTACTTCTTACCATTTTATCCAGTTCCATGTTTTTCTATGAGACTTAAGAACTTGATGTCAAAATCTCATGTCACGTAGATAGACGTCACTATGCTCATGCAGGTTTCCCTGATAGCTCAGTTAGTAAGGAATCCACCTGCAATGCAGGAGACCCCAGTTCTATTCCTGGGTCAGGAAGATCTGCTGGAGAAGGGATAGGCTACCCACTTCAGTATTCTTGGGCTTGCCTTGTGACTCAGTGCTGGTAAAGTGCTGAAGTCCAGCTCCAGCAGCCAGGGAAACGCCTTGAAGGGATGAACAGGGTCAACGGAGAGAATGTTGCAGCCTCTCACTCAAAGCACTGGGCTGCATGTTTATTTTAAGCATCAGGTTTTCTTTTATACTTTTACAAAAGCATTAGGTCAGAGGTATGACATCTTCAGTTTCCCCTCACCCAGATTTACTGTCTCCATAAATCATTGTTGTCCTTCAGAGTTCCCTCTTAAGTGTCCTTGTGATAACATTGTAACTCAAGTTTGTCTCTGGGCTGCATACCACATTCCTCAGTTTATTTCTTATCTTTCTAAATCCTACTATCCCCTAGTAACTTACGCTCATTATCTCCTAAAAAGGCTTTTAGCTATTAGTATCTCTAAAATTCCTAGTTTCTACAAGCTATAGTAAAATATGCCAACACTACAACATACCTTAAACTTTAAGCTTCTAACTATTCTTAATTATTCCCAAATCCTAAACTCAGCAAACTACTTTTGCCATAAACATTTCCCTTACAAGCAGGTTTCAGATAACAATGTTTCCCATGGCCTCAAGCTGCGGCCTATGTGCTCATCCTGGAACATTCTTTGTAAAGGTCCTTGAACAAATGTAACTTTATGGATTATTTCCTGGGCAACTGCAGAAGGCTTTGTGCTTTCTCATGCAAGAACAATAAGCACCTTAACATACTTTCCAGCCAACTCAACCGAAGGAAGGAAAGGACAAGTCAGAATCACAAGACCTAATTCCTTCATCCCGGGACCGTGCCTGCGGGATGAGGAGAGGGTTGGGGCCATGCCTCCATTTTGTCAGTAATGCCTAACGCGGCTCCTACCATAAAGAATCCACCTGCAGTGTGGGAGACCTGGGTTTGATCTCTGGATTGGGAAGATCCCCTGGAGAAGGGAACAGCTGCCCACACCAGCATTCTGGCCTGGAGAATTCCATGGACTGTATAGTCCATGGGGTCACAAAGAGTCAGACACAACTGAGCGACTTTCACTTTCACTTTTCACATGCTCACACAATGAAAAAAATTATTGAAACTTTAATCTCCAAGCATGAAATTTCCAAGAGCCTATAATTTTCTGAATACAAAGAAAAGAAAAATTGTGAATGTGTAGACTTTGCTTCTGTACTGTGCCTGATTTTGGTGGCAATGTCCTATGGCAGGTATGTGATGAACTGCCATCCCCTCCAGTACACTGTCATAATCTTGTTAGTAATAATGTTGATAATATTGAGATCATTTTCTTTAATATTCTTGTCAACTTAGTGAAATATATTTGCTTCTCCAAAAGAAGTCAGTAAAGATGTATTAGGATTAAACCATAAAGAATACATTATCCCCTTAACAATTTATATACTGTTCCAAATTATTTCCATGTTAAATGAAGATATTAGAATTTTTGTAACAATAATGATAAAAAATAACTAACATTCAATAAAGCAGATATTGCCTTGAAAATATGATTCTTCAATAAAAGGAGACATATTTTAGTGAAATAACTCATTCCAGGCTGAAGTAGGAAAGCTAAAAGATGAGTATAAGATAATTTGTTAAGGCTGAAGGAAGAAAGAACTTCAAAATTATGTATTAATAACTTTATAATGGAAATAACTTGGAGACAGCATCTTGACCTAGTAATCCACATGAAAATCACCAATGTGACAAATTAACATTATCTGTGTATTAATGAAAATCATTAAAATGACATGTTTTTCTTTCAAAAATTTTCATTTCAACAAAATACGGAGAATCAATGGAAAACCACAGTTGAGAAACATTATACAAAACAAGAGCTCGGAAGTATAAGAGTCAAGGCAAGAAAGACTAACTACTTAAGATTACAGGAAATGAGTATGATATGCGATATTGGATTTGAACCTTAGTCTAAGAGGCAGAAAATGCTGTATTTAGAATAGTGACTCATGTTAAAGTTATGTTTCATGTTAAAGTTACTCATGCTAAAGTTAAAGATTTTGGTAACTATACTGAAAACAGACTAGTGACTCTCCATGTTATGGAGAAAAAATTCAAGTTTGGGAATAAATTGTCAGTATGTGATTATGGTAGCATTTTAGTGATATGTGGTCTACGAAGAATTCATATTATGTATATATAGACAAAAGATATCATAAAGCAAACATGGAGAATTGGTGAAATGTATATATGAGTGTTGTTTATAGTCCCTGATACTTGTCTAAAAATTTGAATTACTTCACATTACATAGTAAAAGTAAATAAATAAATAAGGCAAGGAAACATTGGAGGAAAAAAAATTCAGTGATGTAGGGACAATATGAGCTTCCTCTGAATTCGCTTTACATAAATAATTCCTATCTTTGCTATCCAGCCCTGACCTTCCCATCACACTTCAGTCCTTTACAGACTGTCACTGGCAATGGAAGGCAACCAATCACAGATAGTAGAGTTCATCCTGGTCGGATTCCAGCTCAGTGAAGACGTGGAATTGCTCCTCTTTGGTATCTTCTCCCTGTTTTATACGTTCAACCTGCTGGCAAATGGCATGGTCTTGGGACTCATTTGCTTTGACCCCAGGCTGCACTCCCCCATGTACTTCTTCCTTTCCCACTTGGCCCTCATTGATATACTCTATGCTTCCAGCAATTTGCCCAATCTGCTGGCAAATCTAGTAAAACACAAGAAAACCATCTCCTTTGTCCCGTGCAATTTGCAGATGCTTCTCATATTGAGTTTTGGTTCTGTAGAGTGTCTGATTTTGTTGGCGATGTCCTATGACAGGTATGTTGCGATCTGCCATCCCCTCCAGTACACGGTCATCATGAACTGGAGAGTGTGCTCCATCATGGCCATCACTTGCTGGGCATGTGGATTTTCCTTGGCCCTCGTACAAGTAATTCTCTTGTTAAGATTACCCTTCTGTGGGCCCCAGAAGGTGAACCACTTCTTCTGTGAAATTCGCTCTGTCCTCAAATTGGCCTGTGGTGACATCTGGATCAATGAAATGTTCCTCTTTGCTGATGGTATGTTTATCTTAGTTGGGCCTCTTGCCCTGATGCTGGTCTCCTATATGCGTATCCTCTGGGCCATCCTGAAGATCCAGTCAAAGGAGGGCCGCAAGAAAGCCTTCTCCACCTGCTCCTCCCACCTCTGTGTGGTTGGGTTCTCCTTTGGCATAGCCATGATCGTTTACATGGTCCCTGACAACAGTCAACGAGAAGAACAGCTGAAGATCCTTTTCCTGTTTTACACTCTTTTCGACCCGTTGCTGAACCCTCTTGTCTACAGTGTAAGGAATGCTCAAGTGAAGGCTGCCTTCCACAGAGTATTGCAGAAAAAGAGGACAACGTGAAGGAGTGTCCAGTTTTGGTACAGTGCATTTTTTTTCCCTTAAGAGATGTAATTGCTGGTGCAAGAAAACTCAAAATTCCTCAGAAAGAGACATGATTTAATGAAGAGCAATAACATCAGCATGATGGAAGAATATGAATCCCTAAGCCTCCATTCCTCCATGGAGACAAGAACATATAGACCTAATTTCCTTTGTGAAACCACTGGAAGTCAGATAATAGTGGCAGCACCCCAGAAAAGCACAATGCCAAGAAGAAATACAGTAAGAATTCAGGCAAGTTTATGCTATTTTACACTCTATACCTAGTTCCCTTTCCTGGCAGTGTGTCAATATCAGGAGAACATCTCCAACTCCCAACACTCCCTCACAGGGGAAAAATAAGAATGGATCATGCAGGCTACTTTTGGGTTTTCAGGTAATGGCTTGAGGATTTGTTAGTTGTCTTGCCTGACTCAGAGCACCGATGGGAATGCCAGTTTGGACTCCTGGTTGGGATCACTGAGAAAGATGACAAGCACCAAGCTTTCTACAGCTGTATACAGATATTTTGGATTTTCACAGTTCTCATAAATCTACACTGGTATCTCATTCTTCATTTCAAATGAAATTCCTTGATGACATGTGATGTTGAGTTTTTAGCAGTTGTTTCCTTGCCATCTGTATATCTTCCTCGGTGAGATGTCTCTTTACATCTTTTCCCCACTGTTATGTAATAAACTTTATTTTTTTTTTAGAGCAATTTCAGAGTCACTGCAAAATTCAGTGGAAGTTGCAGATACCCTGTATAACGCTCTGCTTCCAAACATGTATAACCTCTCCCGTTATCAATATCCCCCTTCAGAGTGGGACATTTGTTATTTACACACCTGTATTAACACATCACCATCACCCAAAGTCCACAATGTACATTTGAACTCACTCATGGTGTTGTATATTCTGTGTGTTTGCATGGGTGTATACGTATGTATATCCACCATTATATTATCATACACAGTATTTTCACTGCCCTGAAAGATTATTCTTTTCCTTCCTACCTCATTGCAAATCTTGGGCAACTGCTCATCTCAATTCCCTCCAGAAAAAAAGAAAAAAGGTAGTCCCTCAGTCATGTTCTACTCTTTGTGACCCCATGGACTGTAGCCCACCAGGCTCCTCTGTGCAAGGAATTCTCCAGGCAAGAATGCTGGAGTAGGTAGGCATTCCCTTCTCCAGGGGATCGTCCCAACCCAAGTATCAAACCTGGGTCTTCTGCATCGCAAGCAGATTCTTTACCATCTGAGACACCAGAGAAGCCCAATTCCCGCCATAGTTTTGGCTTTCCCAAATATCATATAGTAGGAAAAATATGTAGTTTTTTTCACATTGATTCCCTTCACTCAGCTGTATGCATCTGTTTCCTCTGTCTTTATTTTTGCTTGATAGTTCATTTCATTTTCACACAGAATATATTTCCATTGTCTGAATACACCATAGTTTATTTATCCATTTACCTACCAAGCAACATCTTAATTGCTTCCAGATTTAAGCAATTATGAATAAAATTACTTTAAACATTTCTGTACAGGTTTTTGTGTTGACATAAATTTCAAATCCCTTGGATAAATACCAGGCAGTGCAACTGGTAGGTCCTCTTGTTAAGAGGATGCTTAGTTTTTTGAGAAACTGTGAAACTTTCAAAGTGACTATATCATTTTCTTGAATGAAAATGAATTTTCTTCAGCAATATGTGAAAGTTCCTGTTGATTTGTGCACTAAGCATTGTTTGGTGTTGTCAGTTTTCTGGATTTTCGCCATTCTACTAAGTATATAATGATATTTCATTGTTTCAATTTGTATTTTCCTGATGACAGAAATATGAAGTGTCTTTTCATCTGTTTACTATCTGTCTGTCTGTCTTTGGATAGATGCCTGTTAGGGTTTTTGGCCCATTTTTAAATAGCATTGCTTATTTTCTTACTATTTTAAGTGTTCTTTGTATATTTCAGAATCAAATTATTGTTCCTATATACACAAAGATTTTCCTCCATTCTACAGCTTGAGTTTTTATATTCTTACCAGTGTCTTTCACAGAGCAAGAATTTTTTTGTCTTTTGATCATTACTGATGTATAATTTATTCACAATATATTTCTGCCCTACAGCAAAGTGATTCAGTTAGACATTTGTATACATATGTACATTCTTTTTTCTATTCTTTTCCATTATGTTTTACCATGCGATATTGAATATAGTTCCTTGTGCTATGTAGTAGGACCTTGTTGTTTATCCATTCTATATATAATAGTTTGCAACTGCTAACCCTCAAATCCCACTTCATCCTTCCCCCACTCCCTTCCCCTTGGCAACCACAAATCTTTTCTCTATATTTGAGAGTTTCTTTCTGTTTTGTAGTTTGGTTCGTTTGTGTACTATTTTAGATTCCACATAAAAGTGATACTGTATTGTATTTGTTTTTCCCTTTCTGACTTACTTCACTTAGTATGATAATCTCCAAGTCCATCCGTGTTGCAGCAAATGGCATTATTTCCATTCTATTTATTGCTGCATACTATACCATTGTATATATGTGCCATATCTTCTTTATCCATTTATCTGTTGATGTATTTAGGTTGTTTCCATGTCCTGGCTATTTTGAGTAGTGCTATTGTGAAAATATGGGTGCATCTATTTTTTTTTAATTATTGTTTTGTCCAGATACATTCCCAGGAGTGGAACTGCTGGATCAGATGACACTTCTATTGTTAGTTTTCTGAGGAACTTCCATACTGTTTTGCACAGTGGCTGTACCAACTTACATTCTCCCCAGCACTGTAGCAACATTCCCTTTTCTCCATACCCTCTCAAGCATTTATTATTTGTAGACTTTTCAATGATAACCCTTCCGTCTGGTGTGAGGTGGTTGCTCCCTGTGGTTTGATTTGTATTTCTCCAGTAATTAGCAGTATTGAGCATGTTTTTGTGTGCCTGTTGGCCATCTGTATGTGTTCTCTAGAGAAATGTGTATTTAAGTCTTCGTCCCATTTCTTCATTGCTTTTTAAAAAATTCACGTTGAATCGTATGAGTTGTTTTTCCATTTTGGATAGGAAACCCTTACAGTCATATCACTTACAAATATTTGCTTCCATTCCAAATCTCTACATATTGCAATGGTTTTCAAATTTAATTAAATGCATCATATCAGTTTTTTATGATGAAGAGCTTTTGACTTTCAGTTTAGGGTTGTCATTTTGTGTTTTGGAGGAAAGAGGAGTGGATAGCTGTATGTCTCTGTGGTTCACCCTGAAGCAAGGCTTAAGAATGTTTAAAACAGTAATCTGAAGAGCAAGGCCACAAATAACTCTTCTACTGTAAAGTGTAGAATCATGGTAGACTGAAGGATGCTCTTACATCACTTATTATTAACTTGCACAATATTAGTAGTTAAATCTATATCTGGAAATAAAGAAAAGGTGAATCGATGCTTACTTAAAGGAAATTAGTCTAAATTTACCTATGTGTGTGTGCATGCTAAGTCACTTCAGCCATGTCTGACTCTTTGCAACCCTATTGACCATAGCCCACCAGGCTCATCTGTCCATGGGATTCTCTTGACAAGAATACTGGAGTGGGTTGCTATGCCATCCTCCAGGGGATCTTCCTGACCTAGGGATCAAACCTGGGTCTCTTAAGTCTCCTGCATTGGCAGGCAGGCTCTTTACTACTGTCTCCACCTGGGAAGCCATATATTTACTGGGAAATAAATCCAAGCGGGAATTATTAGATGGGGCAAATTTCAAGGATCCAGAATGGGTAAAATTAAAACCAAACAAAATTAAGTGTTCATCGTCTGGTAAGAAACGCTAAATAAAACAAACATTTTTCCATCCAAAAGAAATGCTTACTAATGATTATGGGTATAAATATTTTCTCTCATTTTTTAGAATATTTTATTTTTGGTTTTTAGAAGTGTGACTATAATATGTCCAAATGACATTTTAGTTCCACTTACCCTGCCTGTGATTTGGAGAGCTTTTTCTATTCATGAAAAGATAACTTTTATTGTGCTGGGAAATACTCTGAAATAATTTCCTCAAAATTTGCTTTTGTTCCATTTTTTTAACTTAATTTTTTTCCAATTTTACTGTGATATAATTGACACATAGCAGTGTTTAAATTTCGGAGAAGGCAATGGCACCCCACTCCAGTACTCTTGCCTGGACAATCCCACGGACGGAGGAGCCTGGTAGGCTGCAGTCCATGGGGTCTCGAAGAGTCAGACACGACTGAGCGACTTCACTTTCACTTTTGACTTTCACGCATTGGAGAAGGAAATGGCAACCCACTCCAGTGTTCTTGCCGGGAGAATCCCAGGAACGGCGGAGCCTGGTGGGCTGCCATCTATGGGGTCGCACAGAGTCGGACACGACTGAAGCGACTTAGTAGCAGTAGTAGTAGTAGTGTTTAAATTTAAGGTATAGAGCATAATGATTTGACTTTCATACATGTGATTTTATCACAAGTTTAGTAAACATTTAACATTTCATATAGACACAAAATTATAGAGATTTTTTTCTAGTGATGGGAACTCTTAGCATTTTCTCCCTTTAAAACTTTCATATATAACATACAACAATGGTGATAATATTTATTCTGTTGTACATCACATCCCTGGTACTTATTAATCTTACAAGTGGAAGTTTATAACTCTTGACTGCTATCATCCAGTTTCTCTAGTCTCAATCCCACTGTATCTGATCACTGCAACCTGATCTCCTTTTCTTTGAGTCTGTTTGTTTGTTTGTTTTTTTATATAATTGACCAATAACTCTATGTTAGTTTCTGCTACGCAACATTGATATTTCTATACATCTCAAATTGATTACCATGATAAGCCCAGTTAAAATTTATCACTATAAAACTTATTATGTAGATATTAACTATAAATCCCACACTGTTCATTTCATACTCCAGCTCACTTATTTTGCAACTGGAAGTTTGTACTTCCTAATTTCCTTCACCTACTTCTTTTCTTCTTTTCCCCCTTTCCCCCTCTAGCAACCTCCTGTTTGTTCCCTGTATCTGTATCTCTGTTTTATGTTTGTTCATTTTTGATTCCACATATAAGTAAAACCATGACTCTTTGTCTTTCTCTGACTTATTTCACTGAGTTTAATAACACTGGGTCCGTCCATGATGCTGAAATCGGAATATTTCATTCTTTTACATGGCTGAGTAGTATTCCCTCATTCATACATGTAAATACACAATCACAGATACTACATCTTCTTTATGCATTCATCTATTGATGGAAACTAGGTTGCTTAAGCATCTTTCCTATTGTAAATAATGCTGCAATGAATATAGAGGCAGATGTGTCTTTTCTAATTAGTGGTTTTTTTGTGTGTGGGGGGGTGAAAACCCAGGAGTAGAATTGCTGGTTGATATGGTAGTTCTCTTTTCAATTTTTTGAGAAATTTCTGTATAGTTTCCATAGTGGCTGTAACAATTTACATTCCCACCATAGTGAACATGGGTTCCCTTTTCTCTGGGTCCTCATCAACATTTATTATTTCGTGTCTCTGATATTGTCATGTCAACAGATGTGAGGTGATATCACTTTGTGATTTTTATTTGCATTTCTCCAGTAATCAGTGTGATACAGCTACAGCTAAGTCACCTCATTCGTGTCCGACTCTGTGCGACCCCATAGACGGCAGCCCACCAGGCTCTGCCGTCCCTGCGGTTCTCCAGGCAAGAATACTGGAGTGGGTTGTCATTTCCTTCTCCAGTGCATGAAAGTGAAAAGTGAAAGTGAAGTCGCTCAATCGTGTCTGACTCTTAGCGACCCCATGGGCTGCAGCCTACCAGGCCCCTCCATCCATGGGATTTTCCAGGCAAGAGTACTGGAGTGGGGTGCCATTGCCTTAGTGAGCCCTTTTTCAGGTGCCTATTAGCCATTTGTATATTTTCATTTTTAAAATATCTGTTCAGGTCTTCTCACCAATTATTTCATTTGATTGTTCATTTTATTCATATTGAGTTGAGTGAGCTGACAGATGGGGCTTCCCTGATGGCTCAGCAGGTAAAGAATCTGCCTGCAGTGTGAAAGACACAGGAGATGTGGGTTCAATCCCTGTGTTGAGGAGATCCTCTGGAGGAGGAAATGGCAAATGACTCCAGTATTCTTTCTTGAAAAAATCCCATAAACAGAGGTTTTGATATTAGTTTCTTACTGGTCAGGTTATTTACAAACTTTTTATTCCATTTCATAGGTTTTTTTTGTTTTGTCCATGATTTCCTTTTCTGTGTGAAACCTTGTAAGTTTAATTTGGTCTCATTTATTTTTGCTTATATTTCCTTTATATTAGGGGACGGTTCTTAAAGAAAACTATTGCTATGATTTATGCTAGAATATATTCTGCCTCTTCTCTCTTCTAGGAGCTTTGTATTTTTAGGTCTCCCATTTAATTATTTAAGTCATTTTTAATTTATTTTTGTATAGAGTTCTAGAGACTAGTCAGATTTGATTCTTTTGCATGTAGCGTTCCAGCTTTCCAAACACCATTTATAGATGAAACTGTCTTTTCCTCATTGTATAATCTTGCCTTCTTTGTCATAATTAATGGCCCGTATAACTGTGGGTTTATTTCTGAACTCTCTGTTCTGTGCCGTGGATGTGTGTGTCTCTTTCTGTGCCACTGCTATGCTATTTTCATTACTGTAGCATTGTAGTATAGTTTGAAATCAGGGACTGTGATACCTACAGCTTTGTTCTTCTTTCTTAAGATTGTCTTAGTTATTGGAATCTTTTGTATTTCCATACTAATTTTAGGGTTGTTTCTTCTAGTTCCATGAAAAACTCCATTGGTATTTTGATAGTTATAACATTGAATCTATGGGCTGTCTTGACTAGTGTGGGCATTCTATCAATATTATTTCTTCCAATCCATGATACAGTATATCTTTCCACCTGCTTGTGTCATCTTCAATTTCTCATCAGCATCTTACAATTTCACAAGTCTTGAAGTAGTCCACTTTGGGTTAATTCTCCTTGGCTCTCTCTGTGCTTCCTGGACCAGAATCTGTATTTCCTTTCCCAGGTTCATAAAGTTTTCAGCTATTATATTTGCAAATACTTTTTCTTCACTTTTCTCCTGTCTCCTTCTGGGACCCTCTATAATGAAAATGTTAGTACTCAATGCTGTCCCAGTGGTCTCTTATCCTGTTACCATTTATTTTTGTTCATCTCTTCTCTGTTCAGCTTCAGCAATTTCCACTAATCTGTCTTCCAGCTTGCTGATCCATTACTCTGTATCATCTAATCTTGATTGTTTCTAAGGAATTTACATTTCAGTTCTTTTTTTTCTTCAATTGTTTTTTTATACATTTTCTTAAACTCTTTGTTAAAAACTTTAAACTTCTCACTCTATTCATCCAATCATTTCCTAAATTCTTTGAACATCTTACAATCATAACCTTGAACTGTTTCTTGGGTAGATTGCTCATTTCCACTTCACTTAGTTCTGGAACTTTATCTTCTTCCTTTGTTTGGAACATATTTTCTATCTCCACATTTTGCCTCCACAATTTGTTGTTTTTATTACCATGTATTTGGTAGGTTGATAATGTTTCACAACCTTGGACATGTGGCTTTTCTAGAAAATGTTCTCTATGTCCAAGCAACACACTAACCTCTGATCACCAGGCTAGTACTTTGCTACTGCATCACTAGAAAACTGAAACTTTCGGTAAGAGGTTTAAGAAATAATTTTCAGTTTAAAGTGTACCAAGAAATGACATATGGAAGTCACTTATCAAATATAGTATTGGAAAATTTCCACCATGAAATGAAAAATGACAGATAGTACATTTTTTTCAAGTTATGGAAGAGATTTCTTTTTCATAATTGTGAGTCTTAAAAATGAGATCTTCCAGAAAATAAGATCATATTTCAATAATTACACAAAAATATCTTACTATATTTCCAGTACCACTAGTATTTTAAGATGTCACAATAAATCATATCAGAAGTCTTATTAGAACTCCTTATCAGAAGTCCAATCCCCCAAGCCTACACATCTTTGAGATACTCTAAAAGGAGCAGATAATCAAAATTCACCTTAAAAATTAATTAAAACCATGGGGAAATAAATACCATTTTGTGGACAAAGACTGTGCATGTGTGTATATTCTTCAATCCACAAACCAAGCTAATGATGAGCAAATTGAACTCAACAGAGCAAAAAGACAAGTCCTCTTTGCTAAATCTTTCCAACATTTGTGACATAATCATTGAGAAGGGGACATTTGACCTGAAATGTAAGAAGTCTTCTGAACCACAGAACCTACTTTCCAGGCTCCTAAAAAGGTAGGAGTTTGTCAGGTGAAAGTCTAGAAAAGATTCTTAGAATTTATCTAAGCTTATAGTGTAAAGATAGTTTATGCTGTCTCTGAATAGACAGAATATATACTTTCATTTCAAAAAACACTGTTAGTCAATAGGAATATCAGAGTAAAGATTTCCAAAAATTCTCTGCTCCAGAAGAGCAAAAGAAACACTGACAAAATTTGTTCAAGTCATGTTTTTCTAAACCCAGAAAGGAAAGGCTTGCAAAAATCTGATGGGTGTTCATCCAAGAAAAAGCTTCTCCCTTGATAAGACATGAGCCCTGTGGAATTTTAACTTGCTCCCTTGATCATCATTCCAACTCTGTGTGGTGACATAGAAAACAACAGCATACAACCACAGTGAAAACTAGCATCCTTAAAGCCTCTGGGAGGAGTAGACAGGATTACAGGGACAAAATACATATGATGTATAGAAAGAAAGTTACAGTTACAGCGTAAACTTTGATATTTTGATAGAACTTAGGGAGAGCATAGATCCTGTACTCATGAATTCTAATACAAATTGTGGAATCATGTCTGAATTTTACAACCAACATTGGAAAAGAAAATGAATTCTTTTAGTTATTATTAGCAATACAAAAACTTATGTAAAGTACAATCACCAAAGATAAAGAAGGTAAGAAATAAAAAGAAACATTAAGCTTATAAAAGTTAAGTTTTTAAAATACATACATATATGTATGTATATATAAATAATGGCATACATTGTAAACCAGACGCTCACTTGACAAAGGAGAGAGCAATACATGAGAGAAAATCTTATAATCAGCTCCTTATAGGTGGCTTTTGAGCATTGGAATTACTCTAGGAGATGGGAGGTCATAGGATCTGCTGATTCACTGATGCACAGCAGATAGACATTGGTTTTGGATGACTGAATTTGAGAAGAGACCTTGTGATATAAATTTATGTGTTATCAGCATGTAGAATGTGTAGAAATGCCTGGGATTCATGAAGTGCTATAGAAAGTGAGTAGAAAGTAGCTACAAAGTATAAACCCTGACAAATGCCAGTGTTTCTAGATCGAGGAGGGGCATAAAGATCCAGGAAAGGAGTCTGAGAAGGAGCAACAAGAAAGGTATAAAGACACTTGAGGAGTGTAATTGTATGAAAGTCAAGTGAAGAAATGTTTCATACAGAGAGAGTGCGCCAATGAATAATGTAAATGCCACAGGCAGGTCAAGTGAGAGGACAACTAAGAACTGATCCTTGGATCTAGCAAATAGATAATTCATCTCAGTACAGTAGCTCAGTCGTATCTGACTCTTTGTGACCCAATGGACTGCAGCACACCAGGCCTCCCTGTCCATCACCAACTCCTGGAGTTTACTCAAACTCATGTCCATTGAGTCGGTGTTGCCATCCAACCATCTCATCCTCTGTCGTCCCCTTCTCCTCCTGCCTTCAATCTTTCCCAGCATCAGGGTCTTTTTAAATGAGTCAGCTCTTCGCATCAGGTCACCAATGTACTGGAGTTTCAGCTACAACATCAGTCCTGCCAATGAATACCCAGGACTGATCTCCTTTAGGATGGACTGGTTAGATGTCCTTGCAGTCCAAGGGACTCTCGAGAGTCTTCTCAAACACTACAGTTAGAAAGCATCAATTATTCGGCGCTCAGCTTTCTTTATAGTCCAACTCTCACATCCATGCATGACTACTGGAAAAATCATAGCCTTGACTAGATGGACCTTTGTTGGCAAAGTAATGTCTCTGCTTTTTAATATGCTGTCTAGGTTGGTCATAACTTTCGTGTCAAGGAGTAAGCATCTTTTAATTTCATGGCTGCAATCAACATCTGCAGTGATTTTGGAGCCCGAAAAAACAAAGTCTGACACTGTTTCCCCATCTATATGCCATGAAGTGATGGGACCAGATGCCATGATCTTAGTTTTCTGAATGTTGAGCTTTAAGCCAACTTCTTCACTCTCCTCTTTCCCTTTCATCAAGAGGCTCTTTAGTTGTTCACTTTCTGACATAAGGGTGGTGTCATCTGCATATCTGAGGTTATTGATATTTCTCCTGGCAATCTTGATTCCAGCTTGTTCTTCCTCCAGCCCAGCGTTTGTCATGATGTACTCTGCATATAAGTTAAATAAGCAGAGGGACAATATACAGCCTTGACGTACTCCTTTTGTTGTTTGGAACCAGTCTGTTGTTCCATGTCCAGTTCTAACAGTTGCTTCCTAACCTGCATACAGGTTTCTCAAGAGACAGGTCAGGTGATCTGGTATTCCCATCTCTTTCAGAATTTTCCACAGTTTATTGTGATCCACACAGTCAAAGGCTTTGGCATAGTCAATAAAGCAGAAATGGATGTTTTTCTGGAACTCTCTTGCTTTTTTGATGATCCAGCAGATGTTGGCATTTGATCTCTGGTTCCTCTGCCTTTTCTAAATACACCTTGAACATATGGAGGTTCACAGTTCACATATTGTTGAAGCCTGGCTTGGAGAATTTTGAGCATTCCTTTACTAGCGTGTGAGATGAGTGCAATTGTGCAGTAGATTGAGCATTCTTTGGCATTGCCTTTCTTAGGGATTGGAATGAATACTGACCTTTTCCAGTCCTGTGGCCACTGCTGACTTTTCCAAATTTGTTGGCATATTGACTACAGCACTTTCACAGCATCATCTTTTAGGATTTGAAATAGCTCAACTGGAATTCCATCACCTCCATTAGCTTTGTTCGTACTGATACTTCCTAAGTCCCACTTGACTTCACATTCCAGGATGTCTGGCTCTAGGTGAGTGATCACACCATCATGATTATCTGGGTCATGAAGATCCCTTTTGTACAGTTCTTCTGTGTATTCTTGCCATGTCTTCTTAATATCTCCTGCTTTTGCTAGGTCCATACCATTTCTGTCCTTTATTGAGCCCATCTTTGCATGAAATGTTCCCTTAGTATTTCTAGCTTTCTTGAAGAGATATCTAGTCTTTCCCATTCAATTTTTTTCCTCTATTTCTTTGCACTGATCACTGAGGAAGGCTTTCTTATCTCTCCTTGCTGTTCTTTGGAACTCTGCATTCAAATGGGTATATCTTTCCTTTTCTCCTTTTCCTTTCACTTTTCTTCTGTTCACAGCTATTTGTAAGGCCACCTCAGAAAGCCATTTTTCTTTTTTGCATTTTTTTTCCCTTGGGGATGGTCTTGATCCCTATCTCCTGAACAGTGTCATGAACCTCTGTCCATAGTTCATCAGGCATTCTGTCTATCAGATCTAGTCGCTTAAATCTATTTCTCACTTCCACTGTATAATCGTAGGGGATTTGATTTAGGTCATACCTGAATGGTCTAGTGGTTTTTCCTACTTTCTTCAATTTAAGTCTGAATGGCACTAAGAAGTTCATGATCTGAGCCACAGTCAGCTCCCAGTCTTGTTTTTGGTGACTGTATAGAGCTTCTCCATCTTGGCTGCAAAGAATATAATCAGTCTGATTTCGGTGTTGATCATCTGGTGATGTCCATGTGTAGAGGCTTCTCTTGTGTTGTTGAAAGAGGGTGTTTGCTATGACCAGTGCGTTCTCTTGGCAGAACTATATTAGCCTTTGCCCTGCTTCATTCTATACTCCAAGGCCAAATTTGCCTGTTACTCCAGGTGTTTCTTGACTTCCTACTTCTGCATTCCAGTCCTCTATAATGAAAAGGACATCTTTTTTGGGTGTTAGTTCTAAAAAGTCTTGTAGGTCTTCATAGAACTAACCAACTTCAGCTTCTTCAGCATTATTGATCGGGGCATAGACTTGGATTACTGTGATATTGAATGGTTTGCCTTGGAAACAAAGAGAGATCATTCTATCATTTTTGAGATTGCATCCAAGTACTGCATTTCAGAATCTTTTGTTGACTATGATGGCTACTCCATTCTTTCTAATGGATTCTTGCCCACAGTAGTAGATATGAGGGTCATCTGAGTTAAATCCACCCATTCCAATCCATTTTAGTTCACTGATTCCTAAAATGTCGACGTTCACTCTTGCCATCTCCTCTTTGACCACTTCCTATTTGCCTTGATTCATGGACCTAACATTCCAGGTTCCTATGCAATATTGCTCTTTACAGCATCAGTCCTTGCTTCCATCACCAGTCACATCCATAACTGGGTGTTGTTTTTGCTTTGGCTCTGTCTCTTCATTCTTTCTGGAGTTATTTCTCCACTGATCTCCATTAGCATATTGGGCCCCTACCGACCTGGGGAGTTCATCTTTCGGTGTCCTATCTTTTTGTCTTTTCATACTGTCCGTGGGCTTCTCAAGGCAAGATACTGAAGTGGTTTGCCATTCCCTTTTCCAGTGGACCACATTTTGTCAGAACTCTCTACCATGACCTGTTCGTCTTGGGTGGCCCTACAGGACATGGCTCAGTTTCATTGAGTCAGACAAGGCTGTGGTCCATGTGATTAGATTGGTTAGTTTTCTATGATTGTGGTTTTCAGTTGTCTCCCCTCTGATGGAGAAGGATAAGAGGCTTATGGAACATTCCTGATGGGAGAGGCTGACTGAGGGGGAAACTGGGTTTTTTTCTGATGGGTGGGGCCATGCTCAATAAATCTTTAATCCAATTTTCTGTTGATGGGTGGGGTTGTGTTCCCTCCCTGCTATTTACCTGGGGCCAATCTATGGTGGAGGTAATGAAGATAATGCTGACCTCCTTCAAAAGATCCCATACATGCACTGCTACACTCAGTGCCCCAACCCTTCAGCAAGCCACTACGAACCCATGCCTCCTCTGGAGACTCCTGGACACTCACAGGCAAGTATGGGTCAGTCTCTTGTGGGGTGACTGCTCCCTTCTCCTGGGTCCTGGTGCACAAGGTTCTGTTTGTGCCCTCCAAGAGTCTTTTTCCCAGTCCTGTTTAAGTTCTGGTAGCTTTATGTTGGGTTTAATGGCAACCTCCTCCAAGAGGGTTTATGCCATACCCAAGTCTGCTGCACCTAGAACCCCTGTCCCTGTGGCAGTCCACTGCTGACCTATATCTCCACAAGAGACTCTCAAACACAGTTCTGTCTCAGTCTGTGTGGAATCCCTGGGTCCTGGTGTGCACAAGGTTTGTTTGAGCCCTCTTAGCGTCTCTGGCAGGAATGGGGTTTGATTCTAAACGTGAATTCGCCCCTCCTACCATCTTGCTGGGGTTTCTCCTTTGCCCTTGGTTACCCGGGTATCTCTTCACAGTCACTCCAGTGCCTACCATCTTACTGGGGTTTCTCTGACCTTGGATGTGGGGTATCTCCTCAAGGCCGCTCAAGCAAAGCACAGCCACCACTCCTGACCTTGGATGTGGGGTAAACAGATAATTAGTGTCTTTAAAATTAAGAGTTTTGCATCCTAACCCACTGTGTGCAAGTCAGATAGGAGCAGAGATTTTATTGCTGGAGAGAAGTGCATGAGAGAGGGTTTGAATTCATAGCATAAGTTGGAGGCTGCCCTTCACTAGGGAGAAAACTCATGACTCCTTAGTAAGAGAAGGCAAGTTGGGATAAATGCAAAGATTAATTAATTAATGTGTTAGTAGTGCACAAACCCATCTTATTGTTTCTGTGTTCTCAGTTACTCTCACTTACTAGCTGAGACTATGGGTGGAGTGACTTATAGAAGCTTAAAGAAAGAAAATAAGAGAAAAAGTCATCTGAGAGAAGACCAGAGAAATACAGTATACTTTCTTGGAACATCAAAGGCCAAATCAATGTGAACACTCATGAATTTAAGGGATCTGAGTCATCATGTTTTGTGTTGTCTCTGGATTTGTGGGTACAGGCAAAGCCATGCCTTGTCTAAATTCAGTGCTTACAACAATGTGTTTACAACAGAAAGGGACAGTGGCCTCTCTAAATGTAGAACATATATTTATGGAAAAAGTGTTTTCAAAATGGTACACATACTTAAAAAGTAGATTAAAGTAAGAAAGCACTGAGGCCATAGGATTCCATCTCCAAAGCTTCCCAAGTAATGATTAATATTTGCAATGGAAAATTTTTATAATTATTACACGTTGACACTTTTCAGCAGACAGAGATTGTTCACTCCCTGTGAGAGATAGAGTTCTCTGAGGGGCTACTTTCATAAGGTCCATGGGAGCCATATTTATTACATTATGAAACTTTTTAAAATTAGGATATAGAAGCAGAACCAATATCAAGTACATACTGCATTCTTATCCTTGGGGACTGTACTATGGGACATAATCAATAGAGTATGACTTACCTGTTAATAAATTTTATAGCAAGATTCTCTTGAATACGAGATCTTTGCCATTTTTCTTGAGATTTCCTCCTACATAAGCAGGTGCACACACACAGAGAGACACAAACTCTTAGATAACCAATCAGGAGACCCAGAGGGAAGGGAGAGTGTTTGTACTACTTTGTAGGAAAAAATGCAGAAAGGTAAAAAGAGACATAGTAATTGTTCCCTGAGCTCCACAGGAATGTGTCTGGGGAATAGGTTAGTTTTAAGTGATCAGACTCTAAAGTACTCACACCTAGAGACTCCTGAATTCTGTTCCCTCCATCAGTATAGAAAAGGTGTCTGGGACTCATCATCCTCTGTACTCGCTTCAGGGAGCAGGCGACTCAGCTCCAACCATTTCCATCTCTGTGAGTTTCCTATACATTCGACCCCAATTTAATTAATTCCAGCAGTAGTACCACAACCCCTTTTTACAAATTATTATTTTTACAGTGGTTACCAGGTACAGAAGAGCAAGGCAGAAGACTGGAAACAATTATCAGGTTTAGGAAGAAGAAAAAGCCACCTCATAAAGACCCTTTCCTTGCATTGTGCTGGGGGTCTCCGAATAACCTCTGATACTCATGCTGTCTTGCATTGTGCTGGGGGTCTCAGAATAACCTCTGATACTCATGCCGTCTATATGTAGGGTTCTTACTCCTCCTGATCAGAGCCCCTCCCTGGTCCTGCTTATAGGAAGGGGCTGGTGAAACTCAATGTCCCTGAGTCTTGGTATCAAATAAAAAGGGGCAGAAGAGCCACATAGAGCTGATGCCTCTCCTTACAAATGATGAAGCCGGAGGTGTTGTGTGACTTGCCCTTCATTGTCTTTCATTTCTTCCTCTGCTGAGGACCATCTCCTCCTGGAAATGTCCTCCTGCCAGGAGGTGAGAACACTGGGGCTCCTTTCTTTGCTGCCCAGTGGGGAGGTGTTGATAAAGAGCAGGGAGAAATCCCCTAGCTGCCTGATAAAGATCCCATTAGTATTTCTTTTGTAACAGAGAGGCTGGTATAAGTACCAGTTTAGCTTATCGTGATTTGTTGTCTAGTGTTACTCTCCAGAGATGGTTGTCCTCATCTGAGGGTAACCCTTTGTCATCCTCACACAAATGTGACTGTCATTGTCACTTACCAATTTGGGGGAAAAGCTCTAGCTGGTAAAAATATGGTAAAATGTCCCTACTGCAAAAGATATTTCTCTATTTTGTAATAGCTGAAATTAAAATAAATCAGTGTTAAGTTTTACCAAATGCATAAGGAAAATCAGGGTAATCCTATCTTTGTAATGTTACAGTAAGGCATAGTATTTCTAATAACTTCCTCTACACTACAGTAATTTCATTGTTCTCACCCCTATTTCAGCATTTTAATAGTAGAATTCTAGTTAATATATAGGAGGCTAACAGAGTTTTAATGTTCATATTGTCTGATTTCTGTTGTGTATAAGATGAGAGTTGATGGTCCGCTAACACGAAGTTACTGGAAAAGCATTCTCCATAGCCCTGACCTGAGTTTATAAGCTATCAGAGTCCACTCAGCTAGTTAGGTGTTGGACCAAAGGGTTTCACTTCTGCACCAAGTCAAGGAAAGCAGTTATTATTTCCTGTACATGTGAGGTAAGATCATTGGAAAAGACCCTGTTGCTGGGCAAGATTGAAGGCAGGGGAAGAAGGGGACGACAGAGGATGAGATGGTTGGATGGCATCACCAACTCAATGAACATGGGTTTGAGCAAGCTCTGGGAGTTGGTGATGGGCAGGAAAGCCTGGTGTGCAGCTGTCCATGGGATCACAAAAAGTCGGACACAACTGAGCGACTGGACTGAACTGAACTGAGGAGATGTTCTAGGACTAATGCATATGTAAAGATACAACCCTCTAATAGTCATCTTGCAATGTAAAATTATATATAATGCTTATTAATGCTGTTTATAATTTTCTTACTAAATAAACTTTTCTTGGTATATATGATATAATGTCAGTTCAGTTCAGTTCAGTTCAGTCGCTCAGTTGTGTCCGACTCTTTGTGACCCCATGAAAAACAGCATGCCTGGCCTCTCTCTCCATCACCAACTCCCAGAGTCCACCCAAACCCATGTCCATCAAGTCAGTGATGCCATCCAACCATCTCATCCTCTGTCGTCCCCCTCTCCTCCTGCCCTCAATCTTTCCCAGCATCAGGGTCTTTTCCAATGAGTCAGCTCTTTGCATGAGGTGGCCAAAGTATTGGAGTTTCAGCTTCAACATCAGTCCTTCCAATGAACACCCAGGACTGATCTCCTTTAGGATGGACTGGTTGGATCTCCTTGCAGTCCAAGGGACTCTCAAGAGTCTTCTCCAACACCACAGTTCAAAAGCATCAATTCTTCGGCGCTTAGCTTTCTTTATAGTCCAACTCTCACATCCATACATGACCACTGGAAAAACCATAGTCTTGACTAGATGGACCTTTGTTGGCAAAGTAATGTCTCTGATTTTTAATATGCTGTCTAGTTTGGTCATAACTTTCCTGCCAAGGAGTAAGCGTCTTTTAATTTCATGGCTGCAGCCACCATCTGCAGTGATTTTGGAGCCCAGAAAAATAAAAGTCAGCAACTGTTTCCCCATCTAATTGCCATGATGTGATGGGACTGGATGCCATGATCTTAGTTTTCTGAATGTTGAGCTTTAAGCCAACCTTTTCACTCTCCTCTTTCACTTTCATCAAGAGGCTCTTTAGTTCTTCTTCACTTTCTGCCATAAGGGTGGTGTCATCTGCATATCTGAGGTTATTGATATTTCTCCCAGCAATCTTGATTCCAGCTTGCGCTTCCTCCAGCCCAGCGTTTCTCATGATGTACTCTGCATATAAGTTAAATAAGCAGGGTGACAATATACAGCCTTGACATACTCCTTTTCCTATTTGGAACCAGTCTGTTGTTCCATGTCCAGTTCTAACTGTTGCTTCCTGATCTGCATACAGGTTTCTCAAGAGGCAGGTCAGGTGGTCTGGTATTCCCATCTCTTGAAGAGTTTTCCACAGTTTATTGTGACCCACACAGTCAAAGGCTTTGGCATAGACAATAAAGCAGAAATAGATGTTTTTCTGGAACTCTCTTGCTTTTTTGATGATCCAGCAAATGTTGGCAATTTGATCTCTGGTTCCTCTGCCTTTTCTAAAACCAGCTTGAACATCTGGAAGTTCATGGTTCACGTATTGCTGAAGCCTGGCTTGGAAAATTTTGAGCATTACATTACTAGCGTGTGAGATGAGTGCAATTGTGTGTTAGTTTGAGCATTCTTTGGCATTGCCTTTCTTTGAGATTGGAATGAAAACTGACCTTTTCCAGTCCTGTGGCCACTGCTGAGTTTTCCAAATTTGCTGGCATATTTGAGTGCAGCCCTTTCACAGCATCATCTTTTAGGATTTGAAACAGCTCAACTGGAATTCCATCACCTCCACTAGCTTTGTTCGTAGTGATGCTTCCTAAGGCCCAGTAATTTAAATATATTAACTGAATCACCTCTAAGGTATATTCTAATATGTGACAAGTATATTCTTTTAACCTATAGTGACAACATATCTGAAATACAGAATGAATTTTAGAGATATTGAATATTGTGAGCTGGACTTAGAAATTAATGTCAAATAACTGGGAGATCCTGAGAGACGACAAAGAAAGACAGTTTGAGGGCACAAGTCTGGGAGCCAAAGAATCAGGCTATGTTATTAGGGAGCTGCAACTTGTAAGATAACTCAAGCTACTGCAGGTTAGATTTATCTGCGAATATATGAATTTGTATAGAAGGCAAATTCTACATTAAACTAAGTTGCTAAGTCCCTGAGCAGACAACTCAAGACAGGAAGATAGACCAGAACTGGCAGTTAAACCAACAGCCATTGTAGAGAACCTGAATGCTGTGATGTTTATGCTAACATTTATTGTAACATTAGTACCTAAAACTTGAATGTTATAGGCATGCACTGATATAAGATGAAGGCTTTGGAGTCATTTTTTTTTTTTTTTTTTTTTAGCTGGCTGACTCAACCTGCTTGAGAGTATGTATAATTTCATGTATATATGATGTATGTTCACATATTTTGCCCAGTTTAAATTGGATTATCTATCTTTTCAGTATCAATATACAGAAATTTTTTACATATTCTGAATATGAACACTATTGATTGCATATGTTATAAATATTTCCTTCCACTCTATAGATTTCATTTTTATTCTCTTAATGATGCCTCTAGGTAGACAAGAGTTAGTTTCTTAATTTTATCAATCTTTTCTTTAATACTGTTTTTATTTTGTTGTAGAAACTTTTCCTCTCTCTGAGGCTTTCACTATAAATCATTAATTAATGTTATACAAAGCTTGTTTTCATCTTTTATGATTAATTCTAAAATCTACCTGATTTTTTATAGTATACTGGTGGAATTCATGTTTTAGGTTTTACCCACATTGATAGTAATTGATCCAGAATTATTTATTAAAAACAGCAGTGCCTTTGTCTTGGTTCAAGTATGTGTGTGTATGCATGTTTGTGTGTATACGTTTCTGAATTTCTGAGTAAACCTTGCTGTTTGATGGGTCTGTTTATTTATCCTTGTTCCAATACAATATTAACTGACTGTATAAAGGCACGCTAACCTTTGTAGATCTCAGTATTCCACAGAGTAAGTACTTTTACTTCATTCTTTAAAATTGACTTATTCTTCTTCATCTTTTATAATTTTATATGAAATTTATAGTAATGTTCTCAAATCCTATACATGAACTAACCTTGGACTCTAATTTTGATTTTATTGAGCCAATAGAACAATTTGGAGAGATTTGCAGTCTTTACAAAATGATCATTCCATAAACAAAGTATGTAAGTCTCCCCATTTGTACATCATCCTTGAACCCAAATTTTTGGATATTTACTTATTTGTAATAGTAGACCATCTATAAATATTTATTTTTAATTTATGCAAATGTGTTTTCAATAATCATATTTTATTTTCCATTTTAAATCCTAGACCTTCTATTTCTTCTTTTTGTCTTATTGTTAGATGGTTCCTGAATCAACATTAAAAAGAAGTGGTTTTAATAAAGAATGTTAAAATCATTTCCTAACTCAAAGGGAAAGCTTTTAAAGTTTTACTATCATTGATAATGTTTTTGTATGTTTTTCTGGGATAAACAAGTTTCCTCCTGTATAAAATTTACTTATTTCATAGGGAATAAGCACACCATGCATTTTCATCTTTTAGCAGATTGTTCATTTTATTATAACTTTGTAGTGTCTTTTATATGCCTACCTATGCTTAGGTCTTATACCGTTATTGCTACTACAGTCACTGTTGGCATAACCCCTTTTTGTTCATTATTTTATTATCAGTCTTTTTTGGTTTTGGGTGTTCATATATGTTTGTGTGCATTTATGTTTAGGTGTGAGTGTTGTAAGAAGTTTATAAGTAGATTTTCTGTTTATAATCTGATATGGTCATCTCTGTCTTTTGCTGGATGAATATAATTCATTTACATTTGATATATTAATGGATATAATAGACTTATTTATATCAGCATATTTTGTGTTTCTGAATATCAACAATTTTTTTGCTTATCTTTTTCTATTTTCTTGCTTTCTGCCTTCCTTTTGATTGATAATGCTTTAATGTTTCATTTGTTGGCACTTTAATTTGGAAATCATAGATTCTATGTCATTTTCTATTGATGCTAATCTATAAATGCTAACATGAACATAAATAGTTTATTGTAATGAACTTAAAATCTTTCAGTATTTTGATCCTCTTCAAAAATGTAGTATTCTTTATGTTCAAATACATCTCTTCATTTATTCTTTTAATTTTACTTTTATAGTTTTAAGCATCAAAATCATTTTATAGCTCATAAGTTATTAAATATAAGGTCATATTTTTATAATGTTAGTTCAATGTTGTTTATATGTGTTTGATTAGCTCTGAATTTACTTCTGTGCTTATTAAGTAATAATTTTTATTAAAATACTAAAGATATATATGCCCTAAACTTTTACAATTTACATATGAAAAATCTCTTCTTTTGTTCTTATATCTTCAGTAGAGTTCCTGCAGCTGTCACATTATTGACTGAAGGCTTCTCTGCCTTTTGGTGTATATTTATACCTTTTGCCTTCAGATATTAAGCTGTTGATAAGAAATCGGCTGTCAGTGAAATTGTTGTTCCTGTGTAGATACTTTTCTTTTACCTTTAATTTTTTTTAATATTTCCTTTTGATCTTGAAGCAATTAAATACTGAAATACTGTAAGAAAACTTTTAAAGAGGCAAATAAAATTAAATAGCTTTTATTAAATATTAAAACATTTTAAAAACTAAGATTAATTTGTAGGTAGCCCTAGGCAACTATTTTTTGTAAACAGGAAAATAATGGTCAAATATTTGTGTTTGTTTATATTTATTAAGAATTTATATTTAATCTATCTTAATCTCAAATTATTGATATAAAGATTAATTTTATCTTAAATTATCAGAAGTTCTTCGATGTCCTTATGGATACATTTACCTTTACTGTACCTTTTCAGAATACGTTTTTATCATTTTGGAGATTAAGTAAGGTCTTTCTTCAACCTGGAATATTTTTGGTAAACCTCTTCTAATACTGCTTCTTCAGTTCAGTTCAGTCACTCAGTCGTGTCTGACTGTTTGCAACCCCATGAACTGCAGCACACCAGACCTCCCTGTCCAGTCACCAGACAGGTCAAATCCAACATCCAGAATTCTGTGAGTGTAAAGTATATTCTGCTCCTTTTGGTAGTGAGTGTACATCAGAAGTGCAGACTGTCTTTTTTAGAACTGCTCCTGAGCTAAGGAGTGGGGAAAGGAATTAGGGCAAGTTAAAATGCTACAGATCTCTCCCGTTGATTTTCAGGTTGGTGGTTTGTTTTCCGTATTAAGCATGTGTGCTGCTGCTATAGCTTTTGATTAGATTCCAGAAGTCCAAAGAGGCTTATTTTGACAGGTTTTTCCATTTGATATGTTGCTTTTTTAGAGAGAAGTACTTTTTTGATTTTTCTATTCTATCTTTTAACCCATGTCTGTCTATGGAGTTAATAATTTCCCTATCTTACTCAGACATTTTAGCAAGTAGTCTGTACAGATATTTAATTTTTCAGTTAATGATAGGTTTCAATCCCTTATTTTTATTTTTTCTTAAAGCAGAACCTTTACATTTATATATGGGAATACGTACTGCTCATGGCTTAACTTTTTCAGTACAGTTGAGTGATTAACGTTGGGTGGAAAAAGGTAAATGAATGTCAGTAGTTATATTATCTGTCAAAATGCATGAAAATTTGAACTTTTAATTCCCATCAGCCTCTTCCCCATATATACACTGTGATGTATTTAGTTCAGTCTTGTTCTAGGTCCCAGAGGACACTGCTAGTATTGTTTGTACAGTCAGTATCTGCTTATTTTTATAAATGTATTGATGCTTTCTTGATCTTTATTTTTAGAATGTGAATTTTCTTTCTAGGATCACTTCTTTCCTGTTTGAAATGAAATCTTGGAATTTCCTTCAGTAAGAATAGTTGAATCCAGACTATCTCAGCTCAAGACTAGTTTTGTGTGCATGCTAAGTCACTTCAGTTGTTTCTGACTCATAGCTGTTTTTAAACAAAGAATGTGGTATAGAGTATGTAGTCTCTCATCTCGCCAGAAACCAAAGTCCAAATCTCAATGTTTGTAAACTATGTCCTTCAAATTTGAACACTTGATTTTTAACTTTCCATTTCACAATTGGGGAGAATGGTTTTCTAATGATTTCTCATAATTCGCCTCCCATAACAGCTGATTTTGGTTGGCTTTTTTAATATTCTTTTTACGTTGTTAATATTTGTACTGTTTACATTCTGTTTAATCATTATCCTTACCACAATCTTGACCATTCTTCCCCTACTAAAATGAATTTAATGCTGCATGGTAGTCTCTAATCACAATTCATGTATGTATCTACAATATACAATTGACTGAAAAAGATTTTTTTTCAAGATATATCTTAGGGTCATATTTTATGAGTTTATACATACATCAAAATTACATATGTGTATGTGTATCTCTGAATGTATATGTAGTGACTATATTTTACTGTAATAATATATTAATAGCAATTTTGTATATTATACATAATGATATATATGGGGCTTCCCAGGGGGTGCTAGTGCTAAAGAACTCACCTGCCAATGCAGGAGACGTAAAAAATTCAGGTTTCATCCCTGAGTTGGGAAGATAGATCCCCCAGAAGAGGGCCTGGTAACCTAGTATTCTTGCCTGGAGAATCCCATGGATAAAGGAGCCTGGTGGGCTACAGTCCATAGGGTCACAAAGAGTCAGACACGATTGAAACAACTTAACACACACACAATGATACATGTAAATGTGTTGTTGTTGTTCTTGTTTAGTCGCATAGTCCTGTCCAACTATTTGCAACCCCATGGAATACAGTATGCCAGTCTCCCCTCCTTCACTGTCTCCGGTTGTTCAAACTCATATCCATTGAGTGATGATTCCATCCAACCATCTCATCTTCTGTTGCCCTCTTCTCCTGACCTCAATCTTTCCCAGCAGGGTCTTTTCCAATGAGTCAGCTCTTTGCTTCACGTGGCCAAAGTATTGGAGCTTCAACTTCATCATCAGTCCTTCCAATGAATATTCAGGGTTAAGTTCCTTTAGGATTGACTAATTTGATCTTGCAGTCCAAGGGACTCTTAAGAGTCTTCTCCAAAACCACAGTTCCAGAGCATCAGTTTTTCAGCGCTCAGCCTTCCTTATGGTCCAATTCCCACATCCATACATGACTACTAGAAAAACCATAGCTTTAACAATACAGATGTTTGTAAGCAAGGTGATGTCTCTGATTTTTAACATGCTGTCTAGGTTTGTCATAGTTTTCCTTTCAAGAAGGAATTGTCTTTTAATTTCATGGCTGCAGACAGTGTCCACAGTGATTTTGGAGCCCAAGAAAATAAAATCTGCCACTGTTTCCATTTTTTCCCCATCTATCACCATGAAGTGATGGGACAGGTGCCATGATCTTCGTTTTTTGAATGCTGAATTATACGCAAGTTTTTTCACTCTCCTCTTTCACTTTCATCAAAGGCTCTATATTCCTCTTTGCTTTCTGCCATCAGGGTAGTATTATCTGCATATTAGAGGTTATTGATATTTCTCCTGGCAATCTAGATTCCAGGTTATGATTCATCCAGCCTGGCATTTCAAATGATGTACTCTGCATGTACGTTAAATAAACTGGGTGACAATATACAGCCTTGACAAACTCCTTTCCAATTTTGAACCAGTCTGTTGTTCCACGTCCAGTTTTAACTGTTGCTTCCTGACCTGAGTACAGGTTTCCCAGGAGGCAGGTAAGATGGTCTGAAATTCCCATCTCTTGAAGAATTTTCCACAGTTTGTTGTGATCCACTCAGGTATGACCTAAATCCAATCCCTTATGACTATACAGTGGAAGTGAGAATTAGATTTAAGGGACTAGATCTGATAGACAGAGTGCCTGATGAACTATAGACGGAGGTCCATGACATTGTACAGCAGACAGGGATCAGGACCATCCCCAAGAAAAAGAAATGCAAAAAAGCAAAATAGCTGTCTGAGGAGGCCTTACAAATAGCTGTGAAAAGAAGAGAAGCCAAAAGCAAAGGAGAAAAGGAAAGATATTCCCATCTGAATGCAGAGTTCCAAAGAATGGCAAGGAGAGATAAGAAAGCCTTCCTCAGAAATCAATGCAAAGAAATAGAGGAAAACAATAGAATGGGAAAGACTAGAGATCTCTTCAAGAAAATTAGAGATACCAAGGGAACATTTCATGCAAAGATGGGCTTAATAAAGGACAGAAAAGGTATGGACCTAACAGAAGCAGAAGATATTAAGAAGAGGTGGTGACAATACACAGAAGAACTGTACAACAAAGATCTTCATAACCCAGATAATCATGATGGTGTGATCACTCTCCTAGAGCCAGACATCCTGGAATGTGAAGTCAAATGGGCCTTAGGAAGCATCACGACGAACAAAGCTAGTAGAGGTGATGGAATTCCAGTTGAGCTATTTCAAATCCTAAAAGATGAAGCTGTGAAATGCTGCACTCAATATGCCAGCAAATTTGGAAAACTCAGCAATGGCCACAGGACTGGAAAAGGTAAGTTTTCATTCCAATCCCTAAGAAAGGCAATGCAAAAGAATGCTCAAACTAACACACAATTGCACTCACCTCACACGCTAGTAATGTAATGCTCAAAATTCTCCAAGCCAGGCTTCAGCAATACGTGAACCATGAACTTCCAGATGTTCAAGCTGGTTTTAGAAAAGGCAGAGGAACTAGAGATCAAATTGCCAACATCCGCTGGATCATCGAAAAAGCAAGCGAGTTCCAGAAAAGCATCCATTTCTGCTTTATGACTATGCCAAAGCCTTTGACTGTGTGGGTCACAATAAACTGTGTAAAATTCTTCAAGAGATGGGACTACCAGACCACCTGACCTGCCTCTTGAGAAATGCAGGTCAGGAAGCAGCAATTAGAAATGGACATGGAACAATAGACTGGTTCCAAATAAGAAAAGGAGTACTTCCAGGAGATCCAACTAGTCCATCCTAAAGGAGATCAATCCTGGGTGTTCATTGGTAGGACCGATGTTGAAGCTGAAACTGCCATACTTTGGCCACCTGATGTGAAGAGCTGACTCATTGGAAAAGACCCTGATGCTGGGAAAGATTGAGGGCAGGAGAAGGGGACGACAGAGGATGAGATGGTTGGATGGCATCACCGACTCAATGGACACGGGTTTGGGTGGACTCTGGGAGTTGGTGATGCACAGGGAGGCCTGGCGTGCTGTGGTTCATGGGGTCGCAAAAAGTCGGACATGACTGAGCGACTGAACTGAACTGAACTGGACTGATATACTATAAACTAGTATGGTTTTATAATCCCTAATACTTATCTGTAAGTTTGAATTCAGTTCAGTTTGAATTAATTCACAATAAAAAGTCAGTAAACGAAAAGACAAAGAAACTTTGAAGAAAAAAACCTCAGTGAGGTAGGGACAACACAAGCTTCTGAATTCACTTCACAAAAATAACTCCTATTTTCATTGCTATCCAGTCCTGACTTTCCCATCACACTTTAGTTCCTTGCAGATTATCATTGGCAATGGAGGGCAACCAATCACAGATCACAGAATTCATCCTGGTGGGATTCCAGCTCAGCAAAAACATGGAATTGCTCCTCTTTGGTATCTTCTCCCTGTTATATATCTGCAACCTGCTGGCAAATGGCATGATCTTGGGACTCATTTGCTTTGACCCCAGAATGCACTCTGCCATGTATTTCTTCCTCTCCCACCTGGCCATCATCGACATATCCTTTCCTTCCAGCAATTTGCCCACCTTGCTGGAAAACCTAGTGAAACACACAAAAAACATCTCCTTTGACCCTTGTGCTGTGCAGATGCTTTTCAATTTGACTTTTGGATCTATAGAGTGCCTCATTTTGTTGGCGATGTCCTATGACAGGTATGTTGCGATCTGCCATCCCCTTCAGTACACGGTTATTATGAACTGGAGAGTGTGCTACATCATGGCCATCGCTTGCTGGGCATGTGGATTTTCCTTGGCCCTCGTGCAAGTAATTCTCTTGCTAAGATTACCCTTCTGTGGGCCCCAGAAGGTGAACCACTTCCTCTGTGACATTCGCTCTGTCCTCAAATTGGCTTGTGGTGACACCCGGATCAATGAAATGTTCCTCTTTGTTGATGGTGTTCTTATCTTAGTTGGGCCTCTTGCCCTGATGCTGGTCTCCTATATGCGTATCCTCTGGGCCATCCTGAAGATCCAGTCAAAGGAGGGCCGCAAGAAAGCCTTCTCCACCTGCTCCTCCCACCTCTGTGTGGTTGGGTTCTACTTTGGCATAGCCATGATCGTTTACATGGTTCCTGACCATAGTCAACGAGAAGAACAGCTGAAGATCCTTTTCCTGTTTTATACTCTCTTCAACCCGTTGCTGAACCCTCTTGTCTACAGTGTAAGGAATGCTCAAGTGAAGGCTGCCTTCCACAGAGTATTGCAGAAGAAGAGAACAGTGTGAAGAAATGTCCAGTTTTGGTACAGTGCATTCTTTTCCCTTCAGAGATGTGATTGCTGGTGCAAGAAAACTTAAAATTCCCCAGAAAGCAACATGACTTAATGATGAGCATTACTCCAGCGTAACATCAGCATGATGGAAGAATAGGAATCCCCAAGCCTCCATTCCTCCATGGAGACAAGAACACACAGACTTAATTTCCTTTGTGAAAATACCAGAAGTTGGGTGATAGAGTGCTGCACCCCAGAAAAAAAGCACATTACCAAGAAGAGATACAATAAGTGTTCAGGCAAATGTATGGTATTGTAACCTCCATACCTATTTCCCTTCCATGGCAGTGGAAGAAAATATCCACCTCCCTGCTCTCCCTCAATGTGGAAAAAGAAGCATGGATCATTTGGACTACTTTTAGCTTTTCAGGGAGTGACCTGAGAGTTTGTTAGTTGTCTTGCCTCTGAAGCACTGATGGAAGTGGCAGTTTGGGCTCCTGGTTACGATCCCTATGAAAACCTGCAAGGAATGAAACTTTTTAAAGATAGAGAGATACATTGGATTTTCAAAATTCTCAGAGATCTGCACTGGTATCTCCTTCTTGTCTTAACGTAAAATTCCTTGTTAATGTGTGGTATTGAGTTTCCTTGCAGTTGCTTCCTGGCCATCTATGTATCTTTGATGAGCTGTCTGTTTAGGGTGGCAGAGGATGTGATGATGGTTAGATAGCATCACTGACTCAGTGGACATGAATTTGAGCAAACTCTGGAGGTGATGAACGTCAGAGGAACCTGGCATGCTCAGTCCATGGGGTCATAGATTTGGACATGACTTAGCAAATGAACAAAGCAACAACAACTCTACATCCTTTGCCCATTTTTATATAATGAATTTTATTTTTAAAGAAAGTTTTGATTACAGCAAAATTCAGTGTAAGGGACAGAAATGCCCTATATAAACCCTACCTGCCCACATGTATAAGCTCCCCCATTACCAAAGACCCTCCTTAGAGTGGCATGTTTGTTATTATTCATGTACCTATATTAACAGATCATCATCACCCAAAGTCTACAGTGTCCATTCGAATTCACTCATGATGTTGTATATTCTGTGTTTTGGACAAGTGTTTAATTATGTGTATCCACATTATATTATGTGTATCCACATTATATTATCTTTTCCAGTAGTCATGTATGGATGTGAGAGTTGGACTATAAAGAAAGCAGAACGCCGAAGAATTCATGCTTTTGAATTGTGGTGTTGGAGAAGACTCTTGAGAGTCCCTTGGACTACAAGGAGATCAGCCCTGGGTGTTCATTGGAAGGACTGATGTTGAAGCTGACACTCCAATACTTTGGCCACCTGATGCAAAGAGCTGACTCATTGGAAAAGACCCTGATGCTGGGAAAGATTGAGGGCAGGAGGAGAAGGGGATGACAGAGGATGAGATGGTTGGATGCCACCACCAACTCAATGGACATGGTTTGGGTAGGCTCCAGGAGTTGGTGATGGACAGGGAGGCCTGGTGTGCTGCAGTTCACAGGGTTGGAAAGAGTTGGACATGACTGAGTGACTGAACTGAACATTATATTATCATATGCAGTATTTTCAGTGCCCTAAAAATCACCTCTTCCTTCCTCACTTCAGTTCTAATCCCTGACAACCACTGATCTCTTAACTGCTTCCATAGTTTTGGCTTTTCCAAATATTTGGGGAGGAATTATAGAGTATGTATATATAAAGTAATTTTTCATATTGGCTCTGTTCACTCAGTCAAATGCCTTTAAGTTTCCTCTTTTTTTTCTTTGCTTGATGGTTCATTTCTCAACTCTATTCCATTGTCTGCATGCACCCCAGTTTATCCATTTACTAACTGAAGGATACTTTGATGGCTTCCAAGTTTAGGCAATTATGAATAAAGTGGCTTTAAACATCTCTGTGCAGGTTTTTGTGTAGACATGTTTTCAAATCCTTTGGATACATACCAAGTAGTGTAGTTGGTAGATTGTATAGTAAGAGTTGGTTTAGTTTTTTCTTAAACTATGAAATTGCCTTTCAATGTGACTGTATCATTTTACATGAATGAAAATGAATTCCACTTCAGAAGTGTCTGAAAGTTCTTATTGATCCACATCATTATCAGTGGTGTTGTCTGTGTTCTGGAGTTTAGCCATTCTACTAGGTGTATAGTGATAATACATCGCTGTCTTCATTTATTTCCCTCATGATAGAGATATGGAGCATCTTTTCATGTGCTCATTTGCAATCTGTCTGTATTATTTGGTTTTTTCTTCAGTAACTGATTTTTCATTTTCTAAATGTGTTTTTAAATTAAAATAAAAATTGGTTTGTTTTTTTTTTAATTTTAGGGTTGGAGGAAAATTGCTTTACAGTGTTGAATAAACATTGTAAGCGTGCTGCCATACAACATGAATCAGCCATAAGTATACATACTCCCCTCCTTCTTGAGCCTCCATTCCCTGCTGCTGCCCAGTTCCATCCCTCTAGTTTGTTGCAGAGCAGGCTGAGTCCATGTTTTGTACAGCAGCTTTCTGCTACCTGTCTATGTGGACATGGTAATGTGTATGTTTCAGAACTACTTCCTCATTTCATCCCACCCTCTCCTATCCCCACTGTGTGCACAACTCCGTTCTCTATGGCCGCTTCTCTAGTCCTGCCCTGCAAAGAGGAACATGTTTATGGACAGTTTTTATCATAAATGGATACTGAATTTTATCAGAAACTTTTTCCTCATCTACTGAGATAACAGTATGGTTTTTATTACTCAGTTCATTAATGTGGTGTATCATGCTGATTAATTTGCTGATATTGAAAAAATCTTTGCATCCCTGGGATAAATCCCCCTTGATCATGGTGTATGATCCTTTTAATGTACTGTTAGATTCGTTTTCTGGTATTTTGTTGAGGATTTTCTGTCTATGTTCATCAATAATATTGGCTGTATTTTTCTTTTCTCATGGTATCGTTGTCCAGTTTTGGTATCAGGGTGATTGCAGCCTCATAGAATGAGTTTGGAAGTATTCCTTCCTCTGAAATTTTTTGGAATAACTTTGGAAGATTAAGTGTTAATTCTTTTCTACATTTTGGATGAAATTCACCTGTGAAGGCAACTTATGCTGAACTTTTGTTTACTGGGAATTTTTAAATCAATTATTCCATATCAGTACTTGTATTATAGTGGGTCTGTTCATATTTTTTTTTCATATTTTTTTTCAATTCTTCCTGTTCAGTCTTGAGAGATTGTATGTACCTTTCTAAGAATTTATCTGTTTCTTCTAAGTCATATATTTTATTGGCATATAGTTGTTTATGGGCCTCTATAGTACACAAATATTTCCAACTTTTTAAGCTAGAACATTGGTCTTTTGCTGCTGCTCTCAGACTGCAGCTTACACTATCAGCTATCCTGGTAACCAAATCTTGGGATTCAGACTGAACTACAACACTGGTTCCCTTGAATATCCAGCTTGATGAGTGCAGACCTGGGGGCTTCTCAGCCTCAAGCAGGAAGATATTAGACATTGGACAGGGAAGCAGGGGCTGACTTAAGGTTTCTGCTGTGCTGTCTTTTCCACCGCTGGCTACCAAGCTGCGGAGAAGCAGTATCTGCTGCTCCTGTAGGCTGCCCTGTTCTCCCTGAAGAGTTTCACTTTCTAACTGGTTGTGTTCAAGAAAACATAGGGGTAAGACATTTGAGACAGAAATTGCTGGAGAGAAGTTCTTGAGTTGGCAAGAGGGATGATATTTATAGTATAAGTTGCAGACTGGCCTTTGCTGGAAAAAAGCTAATAACGCCATAGGAAGAGGAGATAACTTAAAATAAATGCACAAATTCGGTAATTTTGTCAGTGTGTGTGTTAGGATTGAATGAACTGTCATCTGATTGCACCCATTTTCTCAGTTACTCTCACTCAGTAGCTAAGACTATGGGTGGAAGAATTTGTGGGAGATTTAATGAAAGAGAAAAAAAAAAAAAAACACCTGAAAGAAAAGACTAGGAAATACAGTAGGATTTCTGGGAACATCAAAGGCCAAATCCATGTGAATTCTCATGAATTTAAGGGATCTGAGTCACCATGTATGTGTGTTTTTCTGTGGGTCTGTGGGTACAGGCAAAGCCATGCATCATCTGAATTCAATGCTTACAACATTGTGCTTACAACAGAGAGGGGACGATGGCCTCCATAAATGTAAGATGTATATTTAGGGGAAAATGTTTTCAAAATGGGACAAATACTGGAGGAATAGGGTAGAGCAGGAAAGCATTTAGGCAATAAGATTCAGTCTATGTGATTTTCCAGGTAGTGAGTAATATTTGCAATGGAAAATTTTGATAATTATTGCATATTAATACTTTTCAGCAGATGGGGATAATTCACTCCCTGAGAAAGATCCAGTCCTTAGAGGGGCTACCTTAATAATCTCCATGGGAAGTCACATTTATTGCATCATGAATCTTTCCAAAAGTAGGATATGGAGACAGGATCCGTTTCAAGATCAAAGACATAATACATGTATATCCTTGGGAATTCTACTGTGGGACATAATCAGTGAAATGAAATTCATCACTTAGATTTTTATTTCAAGAGGCTCTTGAGTACAGACACCTTTGCCATTCTTCCTCAGTTCTTACTTCTCTGCAAAAGCAGGTTCACACATGTGCACACACCTGCACATACACACACATTCACAGATAATAATGCAAAAGACCCAAGAGAGGAGGATAGGAAAGACACAGAATGGTGGGAATATGGTTTGTAATTTGTTCCCTGGACTCCACAGGTATGTCACTAGGGAATGGGTTGGTTTTATTTAATCAGACTATAAAGCCCTCACATATGTAGAAGAGCCGGAGCACCTCTGAGTCCTGCCCTCTCTGTCAGGGCAGGAAAGGGATCCGGGACTTACCATCTACTGCACTTGCTTCCGGGAGCAGGTGCCTTAACTCCAGACGCTCCCCATCTCTGTGAGTTTTCCAGGCCAGTTTGAGAAAAATAGCAGAAGTAGTACCACAACTGCTCTTTATATTAATTGAAATCATTACTTTTATACTGGTTAATAGACTGACAGAGGAGCAGGGCAGAAGGCTGGCAGAAATCATCCGGTTTATGAAGAAGAAAAAACCACCTTTGTGAAGACCCCTTTCTTGAACTGTGCTGAGGTCTCAGAGTCACATCTGATACCCATGCTGTCTAAACATAGGCTTCTTTTTCTTCTTAATCCGATCCCCTCCCTGGTCACACTTATGGGAAGAGGCTGGTGAAACTCAATGTCCCTGAGTCGTGGTATCAAGCTGAAAGGGATGTAAGAGACCTCTGACCCAGTTGCCTCCTGAAGATGGAGGTGTGCCATTTACTGCTTTTCATTTCTTCCTCTGCTGACCGGCCTCTCACACTGCACCTTGGAAACATCCTCCTGTCAGGGAAGGGAGGGAAGCTAGCATCCCTTTCTTCTGCCCACGAGGGAGATGTCAGTAATGGCAGGAGGAAATCCTATAGCTACTTGATAAAGATCTCATCATTATTTCCTTTGCAGCAGGAAGGCGGGTACAGGAGCCCGTTTAGCTTACCCTGATTTCTTTTCCAGAATTTGTCTCCAGGGATGGTTGTCCTCATCTGAGGAAAATCCTGCATCATCTCCTGGAGTAGGTTCACATGACTACCATTGTCACTTATCAAATGTGGGGGGAAAGTTCTAGGTGGTGAAAATATGGCAAAATATCCCTGCTATAAAACCAATTTCTTGGTTTGAAAAGCGTTTGTACCTGGCAGATTTTCAGTGAATGCCTTTGCATTTATTCTCTTCGCATTTATTTAAGTCAATTTTTTAAAACAATGAAAATATATCATATTTAAATTTTACTGAAAGCAAAAAGAAAGGAGAATCCTGGCAGTGTTTATAATGTTACAATAAAACACAGGACTCCCACAGACTTTCTCTAAGCTGCAGTAATTTTGTTGTTTTCATCCATATTTCAGCATTCTAATCATCTTAGGATTCAAGTTTTATAACTGAGGCTAACAGAGTTTCCATATTCATACTAGTCTGGCTTCTGCCGTGTAAAAGTGGAGAACTGATGGTTTGCTAACAGAAAGTTACTGGAAGGGCATTCTAGGTATCCCTGACTTGAGTTTGTAAGTGTTCAGAGTCCACTGAGGTGCGAGGCATTGGAGCAAAGGGTCTCACTTCTGCAGCAGGTCAGAGAAAGCGGTAATCTCTCTCTGTGGACACCAAGGAGGGCGGGAGATGTTCTAAGGCTCATAAAGATAAGCATGTAGCCCTCTGATAGTCATCTTGCAATATGTTTATTAATGTTGTCTATTATTTTCTTACTAAATAAACCTTTCTAAGAATATGTAAAATTGTATGGAAATTTAAATGTATTAACTGACTCTCCTCAATGGTATATTACTATATAATGTAGAATGCAACAAATATTTTCTTTTAACTTACTATAACAACATGCCTGGACTGTAAAATAAATTTTAGACATATTGACTCTCTTAGAAGCTGGACTTAGAACCTAATAGCCGATATCTAGGAACTCCTTGGAGAGGTGATGAAAAAAGACAGGCATTTGAGAGCAGGGGTCTGGAAGCCAAAGAATCAGGCAGTGTTACCAGGGTATGAATACTTTTAAGATAACAATGGCTACTGGAGATAAGATTTATCTGCAAATATGTGAATTTGTTGAGGAGGCAGATTCTTCATAAACTCAGTTACTAAGTCTCTCCGTGGACAGCTCAGGACAGGAGAGCAGACCAGAACTAGCAGTTAAACCAGCAGCCACCATGTAAGCTTGTAATGCTTTTACTGACATTTATAACATTTGATGTTTATGCTAAGGTTAGTTGTAACATTAGGACCTAAAACTTGGGTGTGAGAGACGCGCACTGAAAATGGATGCAGGCCTTGGAGTCATTTTTACTCGCTGGCTGACAAGCTGCTTGAGAGCCTCATAAACAGTCATTCAGTAGAAAAATCTCTGGTTAATTCTGCCTGGTACACAATACAGAGACTTGTCACTCTAAGAAGTTAGTAAATCAATGCCTGAAATATGCTGTGTTTGCCCATTTGTTTTCTTTTAATTAATTAATTTATTTTAATTGAAGGATGATTGCTTACAATATTGTGGTGGATTTTGCCATCCATCAACATGAATCAGCTACAGGGGCCCATCTGATTTTTAACTTAGGGTTCATTTTTAAAAGCAGTGTCTGATTATCTGTTTGTTTTACCCCAACAGCAATGACTAAAAATAAGACTTTTCTGCTGTTTCAGGCTGTGAAGGATGTGAGTGGCCCTGAAGCTGGACTTTGTACAGATTATATAGCCTACAACCCATCCTAAATGTGCGTTCCTGTTGTTGAAAATATGGTGAGCACTTTTCATGTGGTAAATGTGCCAGAAACTTTAATTCATTTACATAGATTTACCACATAATTCTCAATACATAGTGATGCACTTAAATATTTTTCTCATATTATTTATGCTGAACAACAGAGCTAATATTCAATAATATCCTCTAGATTATGTTTTATCCAAATACAGAAGTTTAATCAAATTCCTTCAGGTGCAAGATAGGTAAAGTGTGCTAGTATGTTGGGTGTAAGTAAAGTCAACTTTTGATATTAAAAAATTAAACTTTCTTTTTACTTAGCTATGGATAAATGTCTGTGTTGCTCTAATATTTAAAAATCATTAGAAAATATTTTTTCAAAAGGGTTGGCAATTGCCCTCTTCATTTAGAACCAGAAAATCACACCTGTTCATCTGCCTAAGTTTGTTCAATCAGATTTTGGATTTCAGAGTGATGAACAGAGACTTTCTAGCTGACGCTGTGGGTGCCCTGTCCATGACACCATGCCCTCCCACTTCAGTGCCCACTGGCCTGATTTCCCCATGCCAGCACCTCTATTTCTTTGCCTGGACAGGTTCCTGAAAACCAGAGACACTTTACTAGCTTCTTACACAGGGAAAAGGAGCCCTAATATCAATACTTGGTACACCCACCTCAAGGCATTTATCCAATAACAGATACTAGAAGGTGTATAAACACCCCAGCTCCCTTCCATCTCCAGGTAGATTAACACTGAGAAACATATAATACCCTGGCTCCAAGAATTTCCCATTGGGATCTAACTTCAGTTACAATAATTTTGATCTACTTGGTCATCCAGCCTTCAGTGACCGCCTTTTCTTAATTGTCCCCCTTTGCCCATCTACCTGTGTTTCCTGGGATTACTTCCTCAGAACTATTTGTAGTTGAATAACTGCCTCAGGGGTTGGCCTCTGGAGGATCCCAACCAATGTTTCTCTTTAACTGGACCAATATTTATATGTATTTAATTCATAATGGGAAAAGATATTCACAAACATTAGTAATTTTGAACATGCAGAGAATATTGACATGGTAGATTTTATGTTTACAAATATTAAAGATATTTATAGAAGACTGGTTATTTAACAACACAATGTTTTGTTGTCAGAATATAGTGCACTACAAGTTCAAATTCCTCATTTATACCATTTCATTTACATTACAAGGACAGACTAAACAGTTAATTGATATTCATAGATTTTGAAATCAGAGCACCTTTTATAGAAATCCTTATTGAGTATATAATTTTGGGAATGTGCCTTTGACTAATTTTTTTTTATTTCTAGAGAAAAATTTTGCATATAGAAATAGGCCAATTATTCTCACTGCGTAGTTTTCCAACACATATATTCTGTTAGGAATAATTAAATCATTTATTTCTGAAACTATAGGAGTCCTCCTATAAATATGTGTGTGGTCACATGGATTGTAAAGTCAAGCAAAGAGATAAGTCCTTGTTTCAATCTTCTCTAATAAGCAGTGATAGATGTTTCCTTTGGAAGGTATGAAAAAAGTTATTACAATTATTTTAAGAATATTCATATATAAACTTTATATATAAATCTAAATATGTGTATGATATATATATTTAGGCCCCTATTGGGGGCATACCTGAAAACAGAACCCATGAGTCATTGTTGTGCAGGTGTTCAAATATAGTCAGTTCTTCTTGACTTTTCCAGAATGGGGGCACTATATTCTATTCTCAATAGTAATGTATCCCTGTTTCTTATCCTTGCCAAGTCCTTGTAGTTTCAAACTTTTGGATTTTGTAAATCAGTGTGTTTTGCATTTTAATTTCAATCTCTTTGGAGACCTAGGAAGGTTAGTATCTCTTAATCTTTTAATGTGCTCAGGGGTGATTCGGATATTCTTTCCTGTGAAATGTTTGTTCAAGTATTTTGCCCATTTTAAATTGAGTTGTCTATCTTTTCATTTAAAATGTGCAGAAATTCTTTAAGTATTCTGAATATGAGCCCTGTATTGGTTATTTGTTAGTTGCTCAGTCTTGTCCAACTCTTTGCAAACCCTTGAACTGTAGCACACCAGGCTCCTCTGTCCATGGAATTCTTGAGGCAAGAATATTGGAGTGGGTTGCCATTCCCATCTCCAGGGGATCTTCCTGACACCAGGAATCGAACCTGTGTCTCTTGGCAGGTAGGTTCTTTACCACTAGTTCAACCTGGGAAGCACATATTGGTTATATATGTTGTAAATACTTCCTTCCACTCTGTGGATTTCATTTTTACTCTCATGATAAACACAAGTTAGGTTCTTAATTTTATCAATCTGTTCTTTAATAGTGTTTTAATTCTGTTTCAGAGTTTTTTTCTCCCTCTGAGGTTTTCACTATGTCATTAGTGTTCTACAAATCTTTTTTAATATTTTATGCTTAGATCTAAAACCCATCTGATGTTTTTAGTGTATTGGTAGAAGTCATGGTTTGTTTTTATCCACATAGCTAGCCAACTGATTATTTATTAAAAACACTGGTGCCTTTATCTTGGTTCAAGTATATATGTGTGTGTGCATGTGTGTGTACACATTTCTGAGTTAATCATGCTATTTCTTGTGTTTGTTTATTCTTGTTCTGATACAACATTGAATGATGCATAAAGTCCTGTAACCTTGTAGGTCTCAATATTCCATAGAGTGGGTCATTTTATTGATTCTTCATTCTTCTTCAAGATTGCTTTGTCTCTTCTTGGACTTTTGTAATTTCACATCAAATTTATAATGAGATTCTCAGTTTCTATACATGAAAAATCTTCTTGGATTCTGATTTTGACTTTATTGAACCAAAAGAACAGTTTGAAGAGATTTACCATCTGTATAAAACGTTCATTCCGTAAACAAGGTATGTAAGTCCTCCCATTTTTGTACAAAATCCTTGAATGCTGATTTTTTTGTGTATACACCTCTAATAATAGATTATCCATAGAGATTCTGTTTTTAACATACACATGTTTTATCAGTAATTATATTTTATTTTCCATTTTAAATCTTAGCCCTTCTTTTTCTTCCTGTTGCCTTAATGACAGCTAGTTCTTAGGTCAACATTAAAAGAAGTGGTGTTCGGGGAGCATGTTAAAATCATATCCTAACTCTAAAGGAAAATTTTTAAAGTTTTACTGTTACTAATGAAAAAGTAATGTTTTTGTTTGAATAGATGAAAAAACTTGTCTTCTATACAAACGTTGCTAAATTATTTTATAGTGAATTTTCTTCTTTTGGCAAATTGTTCATTTTATTACAACTTTGTAGTATCTTATATGGGCCTCCCTGGTGGCTCAAACAGTAAAGAATCCTCCTGCAATACAGGAGACCTGGGTTCGATCCTTGGGTTGGGAAGATCCCCTGGAGGAGGGTATGGCAACTCATCTCAGTATTCTTGCCTGGAGAATCCCCGTGGACAGAGGAGCCTGGCGGGCTACGGTCCATGGGGTTGTGAAGAGTCAGACTCGACTGAGTGACTAAGCACAGCCCAGTATCTTATACATATCCTTCTATCCTTTGGTCTGATATCAGTATTGCTATCACCAGCCACTGTTGGCATGAAACATGTTTTCTCATCATTTTACTATCAATCATCATTTTTGGTTTTGAGTGTATGTGTATGTCTCTGTACATTTATGTTTAAATGTGACATCGTAAAGGTTTGTATGTGGATTTTCTGTTTTTAATCTGATATGACCATCTCTATCTTGATGGAGATTTAATTCATTTACATTTAATGCACTAGCTGATAGACTTATTTTTTATTTTGTTTTTTCTAAATATCAACCATTTTTTTCTCTTTTTCTGTTTTTTCCTTGCATTCTTCCTTCTTTTTTGATTGATGATGCTTCAATGCTTTTGCAGTATAATTTTTAAAATCATAGAATCTATCGTTTTTTGATTGATGGCTTCTTGAAGTGCTAACATAAAAATACATGATATATGGTAATAAATTTAGTATCATTCAGCATTTTGAGCCTCTTCAAGAATTTAGCACTCTTTTTTATCAAATATTCTTTCTTTTTTCATTTATGTTTTTCAAATTTTACTTTTATCATTTTTAAATATCAAAATAATTATTTCATAGCCCATAAGTTATTAAATATAAGACTATATTTTATTACTTTGATTTCTGAATTCATTTCTACCATAATGGGGAATTTTCTTTATTGGTTTTCTAAATAGCTATAGGCTCTAAACATTTAAAATTTACATGTGAAAAAATTTCATTTTGTTCTCATTCATTCAAGAGAGTTCTTGCAGTTATAAAATTCTTGATTGAGAGATTCTCTGCCTCTTGAGACATTAGAGATAATACCTTATTGTCTTCATATCTTGCTGATAAGAAATTTACTGTTAGTCAAATTGTTGATCCTATGTAGACACTTTTATCTTTAGTGTTTTTAACATTTCCTTTTGATCTTGGGACAATAGTGCAACAAAATACTTTAAGAGACAAATGAAACTATCGCTTTTATTAAAAATTGCAAAACTTATGAAACAAAAACTAAGATTTTAATTTGTTATGGCAGCCCTAGGCAACTATTTTTTGTAAAGAGGAAAATGATAGGCAAGCATTTGTTAATTGATATTTATTGAGAATTTATTTTTAACCAATCTTAATCTCAAATTTTTGATGTAAAGATTTATTTTATCTTTAATTATTAGAAGTTCTTCAAGTCCGTATGGGTGTATTTACCTTTCCTGTATTCTTTCAGAATGCATGTTTACCAATTTGGAAGTTAAGTCTTTGTTCCATTTGGAACATTTTTGGTAAAACTGCTTCAAATATTGTTTTTTTTTAAATCACATCCCTTATTATCTCTCTGGAATGTTTATCTTGTTTATATTTCACCTCTCAGTCTTTATCGTGCCTGTGAGCTAAATTTCCAAGAATGTGTCCCTCTGTTGTCCACCCAGCACTAACGTAGTGTTACAGGTCAATTTTCCTTCAAATAACAAAAAAGCAAACTCGTAGAAAAAGACACCAGATTTGTAGGACTGAAGGTGAGGAATAGTTGAGGAGGACATGGTGATCCTAAGGTACAAACTTTTAGTTATGGAATAAATAAGTCTTCTAGGAATGTAATGTACATGGTGAATATAATTAACAGAGCTGTGTACTATATGTAAACATTAATAAGAGAGTTAATCCAAAATTCTCACAAGAAAAAAATATTTTTGTGTCTATATGAGATGATGGATGTTTACTCTGCTTATCATGGTCAGCAGATCAGAAGGTATGTAAGTCAAATTGTTATGCTGTACACCTTAAACTTATAAAGTGTTGCATGTCAATTGTAATTCAATACAATTAGAAGGGAATAAATGAATAAAATAAAATATTCAAATGAAGAATCTACCCCTTGTCTATATATGTTGAGGTCTAGGTGGATTCCTTTTTATATAAATTTATTTATTTTTAATTGTAGGATAATTGCTTTACAGTATTGTGTGGTTTCTGCCAAACATTAACATGGATCAGCCATAGGTATTAAATACAATCTTTCAGTGTATTATTTCTCTTTTAATGTCCAGTATTTTATCCTCTTTATTGAGTTTTTAAAAGTGAATGGCACTACTTATTTCCTGAATGCCTCATAGATTCTTTTTTCATGTGCAGTGACTATTTTTTCACCCCCATTTTCTTTACTGCTTATAATTTATTGAAATTTTAATAAATGCAGTACTTTCATTGATCTATTGGAATATTTAATCATGCTTACGTTAGATTCTTTGTAAGATTGTTCAACACATTCAGTTACATCTTGGGTGAATATAAGGTTTCATTGTTTAACTCATACACCTTTAGCACTAACTGGTTTGTATTTCAATATTGTTTTTCTAATCACATTTTGAGTAGGAGAGTTTTATTAATATTATTCAAAATTAATTTGATTTTTCATCCTACCTTCTCTCTGCTTTGTGATTATGAGTTTTTGTTTTTCTTCATTCTATTTAATAATCTCCTAATAGAGAACCAGATCTCATAAGGGCATTTCAGGTTCTGGTAATCCAATGAGCAAGCAAGCATATTCAAAACTATATATATGCCTATAATCCAGCAACTCTGTCGGTATTTTCAACCTCCTTTCACATTTTTATGAATGGCTCTCTTTATGTATTGGGACTTGCCTTCACACCTCATCCAGGTCATTTACAACTCTGACAGCTTCCTGCCTGTGCAGAGTCTGGAGTTTAGACAGAGGCAAGGCATCAGGACTTTTCGGATTCCCACTGAGCATCTTCCCAGCCCTGGTCGTGTGTGTGGCCTTCTAGTTTCCCAGCACTATCTGGGAGCTGTTCAAATCATCTATTTACCAAATCATCTTATTTCCAATTCTTCCACTCAGGGTGTTATGTTAGTCTATAGTTTACCCCAACTTTTGTTACTTGCCTCATGTGGCAGCAGCTGATAGTTTTGCCTTCAAAGGCTTTCAACAAGTGCCTCTGGGTAGCCATCTCAGCGGTGGGAGAGTTTTGAGTTAATCAAAATAAAGGCAAGTCCTTTGAGTGCATCCTTCAAGGAGTCACCAGACAGGTCAAATCCAACATCCAGAATTCCGTGAGTATAAAATATATTCTGCTCCTTTTGGTAGTGAATGTCCATCAGAAGTGCAGACTATTTTTTGAGAACTGCTCCTGAGCTAGGGAGTAGGGGATGATATCAGGGCAAGTTAAAATGCTGCGGATCTCTCTGGTTGATTTTCAGGTTTGTTTTCCATGTTAAGCGTGTATGTGGTTGCTATAGCTTTTGGTTAGATTCCAGAATTCCAAAGAGGTTTATTTTCACAGGTTTTTCCTTTAGATGTTGCTTTTCTAGAGAGAACTACTTCTAATTCTTCTGCTCCATTTTGCTCTTACCTGTGTCCCTCCACAGAGTTAGTGTCTTCTTGATCTTCTTACTCAGACGTAGATTTAACATGTTGATTTGTAAAGACATCTGACAGGCTTTATTCCCATACATTTTTTTTTAAAGAATAATTCTTAAATTTTTGAATGGGAATATGGACTGCTCATGGGCTAAATTTATCAATAAATTAAGTAATTAATACTGAGTAGAAGGAAAGGCTAATGAAAGTCAGTAGTTCTGCTTTCCTGTCAAAGCGCATGGAGAATGGAACCTTGTAACGTCTGTCAGCCTGTGCCCCGCCTGTGTGCCATTGTTATCTGTTTAGTTCAGTCTTGTTCTAGGAGCCAGAGAACACCACCAGTATTCTTCACACCATCAATATCTGCTTAGTTTTACAGACATATGTACTACCTCCTTTGCTCTTTATTTCTTTTTTACAATGTGAGCTTTCTTTCTGGGATCACTTCTTTTCTGCTTGAAATGAAACATTAGAATTTCCTTCAGTAAGAAGAGTTGAATCCAGAGGGGCTCTGGATTAGTGTTAGTTGTTTTTAAGAGAAGAGTATGGAATAGGGCGTGTAGTCTCTCATCTTGCCAGAAACTGAAGTCTCGATCTCAGTGTTTGTAAACTGCCTCCTTCAAATTTGTACCTTTGGTTTTGAACTTTCCACTTCAAAAATGGGGAGATTGTGTTATGATTTTTCATACTTCTCCGCTGACAGCTGATTTTTTTGGTTTCTCTAATACTATTTTTACATTGTAAGTGAAAGAAAATGAAAGTGTTAGTCACTCACTTGTGTCCGACTCTTGGTGATCCCATGGACTGTAGCCCACCAGCTCTTCTGTCCATGGAGTTCTCCAGGAAAGAATCCTGGAGTGGGTTGCCAATCCCTTCTCCAGGGCTTGTCCCAATCCAGGAGTTGAACCCAGGTCTCCTGCATTGCAGGCAGATTCTTTACTGTCTGAACCACCAGGATTTGTGTTATTTCTGTTCTGTTTATCCACCATCGTGCTCACACTTTTGACTGTTTCGTCTCTATTAAATGAATTTACTGCTGCACAATAGTCCTGCTATCACAGTTTATGTATATATCTGTAATTTACAATTGACTGAGAAATAATTTTTCAGAATATCTAATAGGGCATGTTTTACAAATTCTTGTGTATATAAAATACATATATATGTGTATACATATATTTATTTAATAACTATTTATTATTCTAATCATATTACTAAATGTATTACAGTAATGACTACCCCCATCCCAGCTCCTGGAGCTTCTGACTGCTGGGCTCTGGGCAGCTGTCTTCTATTCCTCAGCAGCTTTCTTGCCATCACTTGCCAGTGGGGTTGAGTGGTGGTCCTTCTCAGCCAATACACCAACTGTATTGTTTCGAGAATAACCTGGCTACAGGCTTTATAGGCAGGCATTTCTTCTGAATAAGGCTCTGACATGGCCAAAAAAACAAAAGGACCTTATAACCTAATAAATATATTGATAGAGTAACTTCTGATCCCGGAAAACAGAATTCTGGTAACAGTTATAGTAAACTCTTTGCTGTAACAGTGTAAGAGTTTTGCAATAGAGTTATTTCTTACTAAATCTTTCCTATGCTATCGCCTAATATGGATAATTATTAGACTCAAGATTACTATTCTGATAGAAATATTTTTCCTACCACAAAATAGGATAGAATGAGTACCAATCCACTGGCTAGAGTTAAAGGAATATTTTAAAGCTCCCTAGCTCAGTTACTGAGCTGCCCCAGTAAAGAATAGCATGTCTTTTGTTTACTGAGCTGCTATTATTTTAATGAGTCTATTGAAAAGAAGAAATTTTATTTAGGCTATTTTAAACTAGATAGGTAAACAGAAATATAGATAAATAGCTAGAAAGAAAGGAAGAATGAAAGGAAGAATGGAAAGATGGCAGGGAGGGAAGATAGGAAGGAATAGATTTGACCAAGAATTTCCATGTCCTAGAAGTTAGCATAAGAAAATAAAATATACATAAAAATATACATATAAAATTTAGTCACTGTAGCACTATAATCCACACAACCTAGTTAGAAGGTGATACACTAAATAAAATGTTCATATGCAACAAAATAGTGTATAGATGTTTAAAGTATATTGCAAAGAAATAATTGATATGAAAAATGTACATGATGCTATTCTAAATGAAAGGAGTAGATACACAGTATTCTCCATATAATTTTAAATACATATGAAAATATAGGTATAGCGAATAATGGAAAATTGTTTATACAAGTTATTAACAATCATCAGCTTTGGACATATATTTAACATATGTATTTTCTCTTTAATGTTTTATCAATTTTTATGTTTCTCTAAGATACTTAGAAAACTTGGTGTTAGAATCTCATATGAGGTAGATGCCCCTTCACTCACAAAGTAAATCAGATCATTGAAACATTAATCTATAACTCTAAAATTTCCAAAAGACTAAAATTCCCTGAAAACAAAGAAAATCAAAAAAGGTTAGCAAGATAATATGACTTGGGGATACTAAATCTACTTTGCCAAAAAAATTACTGTATAAGAGTTGAGATCATTCTCTATGATGTAATGTTAATTCAGTAAAATAGGTTTTCTTCCCAAGAGAAGTCAGTAAAGATGTGTTAAGATTAAACAAGTCCAGGTAAGAATCTATTATCCACTTAGCAATCTATATACTGTCCCAAATTATATTTTTCCCTATTACATGGGGATATCAGAAGTGTAGCAACGGTGATGATAAAAAAAACTATTATTCAACACCCAATATAAGCAGATATTTTAAAATGATTCTTCAATAATTGAAGACATATTTTGAGGGAAATAATTGATTCCAAGCTAAAGTGGGAAATGTACAAGATGAGTATAGGATAGTTTGTTAAGCTAGAAGAAACAAAGTACTTAAAAATTTATGGATTAAAAACTTTATAATAGAAATAACATGGAAACACCACCTAGCCAATGATCCACCTGAACATCAACATTACTGAGACCAATGAACATTATCTGTGTGTTAATGGAGGGCATTAAGAAGGAAACATTTATTTTCTGCTAAAAAAATGTTTAATCTGAATTAGAACATGGACAATAAATGGAAAACTGCATTGAGAAACACTATACAAAACAAGAACTCATATTCTTCAAAATAGCACCATCAAGGCAAGAAATGCAAATTATTTAAAATTAGAAGAAATGGTTAGTATATGTGATGTTAAATTTGAACCTTAGACTACAAGGGCAGGAAATGCTGTATTTAGAGTAGTGAATCGTATTAATGTTACATCTCCTGTTTTTGCTAATTATACTGAGAATACATTAGTAACTATACATGTTATAGAGAAAAAATATCCAAAAGGTTTAGATATAAATTGCCAATAGGTGACTATGGTTTCAATTTTGTCTTGTTGGCTCTACAGAAAATTAATACTATGTGCACACAGAGAAAATAAATGATAAGGCAAACATGAAAAAAGCAATGTTTTTGCTTTTTGGTAAAATCTATATACTAGTATAGTATAAAATGGTAAATCTATATATTAGTATAGTTTATACTCCCTGATACTTATCTGAAAATCTGAATTACTTGACAATAAAAAGAAAACAAAAAGAAAATTTGGAAAAAAGTCAGTAATGCAGGGACAAGTATACCAACTTCCTCTTAATTCACTTTAGATAAATAATTCCTATTTTCACTGTTATCCAGCTGTGACCCTCCCATCACACTTTAGTCCTTGACAGACTGTCTTTAGGAATGGAGGGCAATCAATCATGGATTGCAGAATTCATCCTGGTAGGATTCCAGCTCAGTGAAGACATGGAATTGGTCCTGTGTGGTATCTTCTCCCTGTTATATACCTTCAATCTGCTGGCAAATGGCATGATCTTGGGTCTCATCTGCCTCGACTCCAGACTACACACCCCCATGTACTACTTTCTGTCTCATCTGGCCATCATTGACATATCCTATGCTTCTAGCAATTTGCCCAATTTGCTGGCAAACCTAGTGAAACACAAAAAAGACATCTCCTTTGTCTTATGTACTTTGCAGATGATTTTTAATTTGATTTTTTCTTCTATGGAGTGTTTGATTTTGGTGGTGATGTCCTACGACCGGTTTGTAGCGATCTGCCACCCCCTGCAGTACACAGTCATCATGAACTGGAGGGTGTGCACATTCCTGGCCATCACTTGCTGGGTATGTGGATTGTGCCTGGCCATAGTCCAAGTAAGTCTGTTTCTACAGCTGCCTTTCTGTGGGCCCCAGAAGGTGAACCACTTCTTCTGTGAAATTCAATCTGTCCTCAAAGTGACCTGTGGTGACATCTGGATCAATGAAATGTTCCTCTTTGCTGAAGGTGTGTTTATTTTAGTTGGGCCTCTTGCCCTGATGCTGGTCTCCTACATGCACATCCTCTGGGCCATCTTGAAGATCCAGTCAAAGGAGGGCCGCAAGAAAGCCTTCTCCACCTGCTCCTCCCACCTCTGTGTGGTTGGGTTCTACTTTGGCATAGCCATGATGGTGTACTTGTCCCCTGACAGTAGTCACCGAGAGGAACAGAAGAAAATCCTTTTCCTGTTTTACAGTCTTTTCAACCCGTTGCTGAACCCTCTTGTCTACAGTGTAAGGAACGCTCAAGTGAAGGCTGCCTTCCACAGAGTATTGCAGAAAAACAGGACAGTGTGAGGGGTGTACACTTTAACTGTAAATGGACTAAATGCTCCAGTGAAAGGACAGAGGATGGCTCAGTGGATTGAAAAGCAGAAAACAAGCAAAAAAGAGAAAAGAAAAACACCAACAGCAACAAAAAATACCCCCACCAATCTATATGCTACTTACAAGACATCCAGAACGGAACTAAACACACACAAGGACTGAAATTGAAGAGATATCCCATGCAAATGGAAATGAAAGAAAGCCAGGGTAGTAATGCTCATATCAAACAAAATAGACTTTTTAAAACATCTATAACAAAAGACATTAAATTAAGAAGACAGAAATCATATCAAACATGTTTTCTGACTACACAGTATTAAACTAGAAATAAATTATAGGAAGAACACTGGAAAAAATACAAACATAAGGAGACTAGACAACATGCTACTAAAAAACCAAAGGATCAACTTGAAAAAAAAAAAGAAGAAATTTATACAATACCTTCAAGATGAATGAAAAGAGAAACACGGCTTTTCAAAATCTATGGAACACAAAAAAAGCAGTTAAAAAAAGAATACAGGGCTATGTCAAGAAACAAAAATCTCAAGCAATCTTAACTTTACAGCTAAAGCAGTTAGAAAAAGAATCATAGACTTCCCTGGTGTCTCAGTTGTAAAGAATCTATCTGTAATACAGGAGTGAAGAAAGTGAAAGTGAAAGTTGCTCAGTTGTGTCGGACTCTTCGTGACTCCATGGACTATACAGTCCATGGAATTCTCCAGTCCAGAATACTGGAGTGGGTGGTCTTTCCCTTCTCCAGGGGATCTTCCAAGCCCAAGGATTGAACCCAGGTCTCCCACACTTGCAGGTGGATTCTTTACCAGCTGAGCCACAAGGGAAGCCTTGTGCTTTGGCTTTATTGACTACACCAAAGCCTTTGACTGGGTGGATCACAATAAACTGCAAAATTCTTCAAGAAATGGGAATACCAGACTACCTAACCTGCCTCCCGAGAAACCTGTATGCAGGTCAAGAAGCAACAGTTAGAAGAGGACATGGAACAACGGACTGGTTCCAACTCGAGAAAGGAGTACGTCAAGGCTGTATATTGTCACCCTGCTTATTTAACTTATATACAGAGTACATCATGTGAAATGCCGGGGTGGATAAAGCACAAGCTGGAATCAGGATTGCCAGGAGAAATATCCATAATCTCAGATATGCAGATGACACCACCTTATGGCAGAAAATGAAGAACTAAAGAGCCTCTTGATGAAAGTGAAAGAGGAGAGTGAAAAAGTTGGCTTAAAACTCAACATTCAGAAAACTAAGATCATGGCATCCAGTCCCATCACTTCATGGCAATAAGATGAGGAAACAATGGGAACAGTGAGATACTTCATTTCGGGGGCTCCAAAATCACTGCAGATGGTGACTGCAGCCATGAAATTAAAAGACGCTTATTCCTTGGAAGAAAAGCCATAACCAACCTAGAGAGCATATTAAAAAGCAGAGACATTACTTTGCCAACAGAGGTCTGTCTAGTCAAAGCTATGGTTTTTCCAGTAGTCATGTATAGATGTGAGAGTTGGACTATAAAGAAAGTTGAGCACCCAAGAATTGATGCTTTTGAACTGTGGTGTTGGAGAAGACTCTTGAGAGTCCCTTGGACTTGGAGGAGATCCAACCAGTCCATCCTAAAGGAAATTAGTCCTGAATATTCACTGGAAGGACTGATGCTGGAGCTGAAGCTCCAATACTTTGGCCACCTCATGTGAGGAACGGACTCATTTGAAAAGACCCTGATGCTGAGAAGATTGAAGGCAGGAGGAGAAGGGGACAACAGAGGATGAGATGGTTGAATGGCATCCCTGACTCAATGGACATGAGTTTGAGTAAGCTACAGGTGTTCATGATTGACAGGGAAGCCTGGCAAGCTGCAGTCTATGGGGTCGCAAAGAGTCGGACATGACTGAGCAACTGAACTGAATGCAGGAGTCTCTGGTTTGATCCCTAGGTTGAGAAGATCCCCTGGAGAAGGAAATGGCAACCCACTCCAATATTCTTGCCAGGAGAATTCCATGGACAGAGGAGCATGACTGTCCATGAGGTTGCAAAGGTGTTGGACAAGTCTCAACTGAACAACAAAAAACCTCAAAGTTAGTGGAAGAAAATAATAAAGAGCAGAGTGGAAATTAATGACAGAGTGACCAAAATAAATGAGTAAATAAAAGGGATCCATGAAATTAAAAGTTGGTTATTTGAATACATAAACTCAATAGACCTTTAGCCAGATTCATCATGAAAAAAATAAAGAGGGATTAAATGAATAAAATCAGAAATTAAAGAGAAGTTTCGACTGATATCACTGAAAAGCAATACATCTGGAAGAAATAGGAAGCCTTCACAGGTCAATTACTAATAATGGTGTTAAATGAGTAATAAAAATCTCCCAACAAACAGAAGTCTGGTAACAAAGGGCTTTACAGACAAATTCTACCAAATATTTAAACAGTTAATACCTATCCTTCTCCAGCTATTCCAAAAAATTGAAAAGTAGGAAACTTTCAAATTTCAGAAACTTGGAAAGGGTTTCCCCAATAGCTCAGTTGGTAAAGAATCCACCTGCAGTGCAGGAGACCCCAGTTTGATTCCTGGGTCAGGAAGATCCCCTGTAGAAGGGATAGGCAACCCACTCCAGTATTCTTGGGCTTCCCTTGTGGCTCAGCTGGTAAAGAATCCACCTGCAATGTGGGAGGCCTGGGTTCAATCCCTGGGTTGGGAATATCCCCCGGAGAAGGGAAAAGCTACTCACTCCAGTATTCTGTCCTGGAGAATTCCATGGAGTCACAATGAGTCAGACATGACTGAGTGACTTTCACTTTCACTTAATACCCGTACTTCTCCAGCTATTCCAAAAGTTGAAAAGGAGGGAACACTTTCTAATTCATTCTACCAGGTCAGCAATACCCTGATACCAACCCTATATAAAAATACTTCAAAAAAATAAAATGAAAATTACAAACCATTATCCATGATTAATATAGATGAAAAATCCTCAACTAAATATTAGCAAGCTGAATTCAATAATTCATAAAAAATCACACATCATGTTCAAGTGGGATTTACTTCTGGGATGCAAGAAGGATGCAGTACGTACAAATATATCAACATGAGACACCACATTAATAAATGAGGTGTCATTTTGTTAATGACATGAGATGACATGGTCATCTCAATAGATGCAAGAAAAGCACATAACAAAATTCAACATCCTTTCATGATGAAAACTCTAAACAAGGTTGATATAGAGGGGATATACCTCAGCAAAATAGAGGCCATTTATAACAAACGCCTGGTGAACATCACACTCAATGGTGAAAAGCTGAAATCTTCTCCTATAAGATCAGGAGCAAGACAAAAATGCCCACTCTCACCATTTCTGTTTAACATAGTACTGGAAGACTTAAACTCCACAATCAAAAAGGTATAAAATGCATCTAAATTGGAAAGAAGTAAAACTGTTGCTGTTTGAGATGACATGATAATATATACAACTCTGAAGACTCCACCAAAAAACTATTAGAACAAATAAATGAATTTAATAAAGTTTCAGGATACAAAATTAATACACACTAATGTGTTAAATTTCTGAAACTAATAATGATCTCTCAGAAATAGAAATCAAGAAAAAAATCCCATTTACAATTGCATCAAAGAGAATAAAATACCTAGGAATAAATTTAACCAAGAAGGGGAAAGATTTGTACTCCATAAACTAAACATTAATGAAAGAAACTCAAGATGATAGAAATAAATTGAAAGATATCCCATGTTCATGGATTAGAAGAATTAATATTATTAAGATGCCCATATTACCCAAAGCAGTCTACAGATGCAATGCAATTCTTCAAATAACATGGTATTTTTCATGGAACTGGAACAAATAATTCAAAATTAGTATGGAACCACAAAAGATCCCCAAAGACTCAAATCAGTCTTGAGAAAGAAAAGCAAAACTAGAGATAATCACATTTCCTGTCTTCAGACTATACTACAAAGTTATGATAATGAAAACAGTATGTACTGGCACAAAAACAGACACACAGATCAATGGAACAGAGTAGAGAACCCAAATATAAACCTGCACATGTACGGCCAATTTATGACCAAGGAAGCAATAATATAAAATAAAGAATATTGATCTCTTCAATAAGCAGTATTAGAGAAACTTTACAATTACATGCAAAAGAATTAAGCTGGACTACTTTCTCATAACATATGCAAAAATAAATTCAACATGGTTTAAAGACTTAAATGTAAAGCCAGAAACCATAAAAGTCATAGAAGTAAATGAAGACAGTAAGCATTTTGAAATGTCTTAATATTATTTTTTCAATCTGTCTCCTCAGGCAAATAAAGCAAAAGTAAAAATAGATAAATGGGACCCAATCACAATAAAGAACTTTTACAGAGCAAAGTAAAGCATCACCACCTGAAGAGCAACTTATTGAATGGGAGAAATTATTTGGCAAAAAAATATTTCAGATAAGAGGCTAATATCCAAAACATATAAATAACTCATACCACTCAATATAAAAATAAACAATACAATTAAAATATGAGCAGAGGACTTCAATTCTAGTTTTTTTCCAAAGAAAACATACTGATGACCAACAGACGTATAAAAAGATACTCAACATCACTAATCATCAGGGAAACGCAAAACAAAACCACAATGGGGTATCACCTCACAACTGTCAGAGTGACTGTCATCAAAAAGACAAGAAATAACAAGTGTTAGTGAGGATCTGAAGAAAAGGGAAGCCTGGTACAGTGTTGGTGGAAATGCAAATTAGTGCAGGCACCATGGTAGACAGTATGGGGTTTCCTCATAAAATTAACAATGGAACTATCATGCAGTTCAGCAGTTCCACTACTGGATATTTACCCAAAGAAAAGGAATACATTAATTCAAAAAAATACGTGCACCCAAATGTTCATAGCAGCATAGTAGATACAATACCTATGAGATGAAAACAATGCTCATTGACAGATGAACAGATAAAGAAGATACAGTGTGCATATATACAATGAAATATTACTCAGGAATAGAAAATGAAATTTTTCCATTTGCAGCAATGTGAATAGAACCCAGAGATTATTATGATTAGTGAATAAGTCATAGAAATACATCTTACATGAGATCTTAGATGTCACTTCCATCTAAAACAATGAAGCAATGTGTACAACAAAACAGAAGCAGATTCACAGATACAGGCTTCAGATAGAACCAGGTATAAGGCAGAGCTTTCCTTCTGCTTTGTGACTGTCACCACCCTATCAGGGACAAGGTCAAGTTCCACACTGCTGGAGCAGAAGCCCTGGGGGAGCTGATTCAATTCACTTTGTGTGTGTGCTCTTCCTGTACCCAACAACTTCTTGCCCCAGAGGGGAGCAGTGCTGGAGCAAGAGGGGCTGGTGGGGGTATTCCACAAGGGTCATGACATAGGCCATTACAGTTTGATCACCATCAGAAATGCAGATGGTCTCTGATAGATGACCCGTGCAATCGTCCTTGGTCATGGCATCCCTCACTTTGGTGCTGGAGTATTTGCTTGCCTCAGGCTGGGCCAGGCACCTGCCTGGTCTCAGGAACCAATCAGATCACTCATTTGGTTTTAACCTATCCTTTCTGCCCTGCTTCGGGAGCAAGCAAGTGTTCACACTCCCTGCAAGCAGAGTTCAGGCGTCCCCTGGGCCATCAAACAACCAAGGTAGCCTGTCTTCCCTTTGTCAGACCCCAGAGCCCAATATGTGGTTCTAACAGCTCACTCACAAGGGAGGGTCTCCGCTAATGTAATTTGCCATTTCCTCTGAGCTCCCTCCCAAGGGTGTGGGTCCTGCTACTACTTCTCTGCCCTTCCTGTCTGATTCTGTATGGATCTTTCTTGCAGCTTTGGTTGTACAGGAGTCTTTCTGCTAATCTCTAGTTAGTTTTTACTGAGAGTTGTTCCACACATAGATGTGTTTTTGATGTGTTTGTAGCAGGAGGTAAGTTCCACATCCTCTTACTCTAACATCTTGATTTGAGTTCTAATGGATTCTAGTGCACTTTTAGGTTTATAGAAAATTCGAGTGCTAAACTCAGAGTTCTGTATATTCCCTCATTCCTCCCCAGTTTCTTACATTGTTAATATCTTGCAATGTGTGTGGTATATTTGTTAAAACTGATGAGCCAATATTGATAGATTATTAACAAAATTTCATAGTTAATTTTAGAGTTCACTCTTTGCATTATATATTCCAACAGTTTTGACAAATGTATCATGACATATATCCACCGTTATAAAACCATACAAAATAGTTTCACAGCCCTACAGATCTGCTATGTCTCACCAATGCATTCCGCTTTTCTCTCCCCAAAACCCCTGACAACCACTGATGTTTTAAATACTTCCATCTGATCAGTCGCTCAGTCATGTCTGACTCTTTGCGACGCCACGGACTGCAGCACACCAGGCTTCCCTGTCTATCATCAACTCCCGCAGCTTGCACAAACTCATGTCCATCAAGTCAGTGATGCCGTTCAACCCTCTCATCCTCTGTCGTCCCCTTCTCCTCCTGCCTTCAATCGTTCCCAGCATCAGGATCTTTTACAATGACTCAGTTCTTTGCATCAGGTGGCCAAAGTATTGGAGCCCCAGCATTAGCCCTTCCAAAGAATATTCAGGGCTGATCTCCTTTAGGATGGACTGGTTGGATCTCCTTGCAGTCCAAGGGACTCTCAAGGGTCTTCTCCAACAGCACAGTTCAAAAGCATCGGTCTTCGGTGCTCAGCTTTCTTTATAGTCCAAGTCTCACATTCATACATGACTACTGGAAAAACCATAGCTTTGACTAGTCTGACCTTTGTTGGCAAAGTAATGTCTCTGCTTTTTAATATGATGTCCTTGCTTCCAAGGAGCAAGCATCTTTTAATTTCATGGCTGCAGTCACCATTTGCAGTGATTTTTGAGCCCCCAAAATAAAGTCTCTCACTGTTTCCATTGTTTCCCCATCTATTTACCGTATCTCCGTAGTTTTACCTTTTCCAGAATGTCATATTATTGAAATCTTCCAATGTATATAGCATTTTCAGTTTGACTTCTTTTACACAGCAATATTCATTTAAGGTTTCTCCATATTTGGGGAACTTAATTATTATTGGGAAATAATATCACTGATAGTATTATATGGGTGTACATTTTGTTTATCCATTCACTTGTTGAAGGACATCATTGTTACTCCCAAGTTTTGATAATTGTGGATAATTTTGCTATAAACATTTGTTTGCAGGGTTTGTGTGGACATGTTTTCACCTCCTTTGAATGAATGAATACCAAGTAGGGTGATTGATTGTTCGTATAGTACGAGTATGTTTACTTTTTCAAGAAACTACCAAACTGCCTTCCAAACTGACTGTACCATGTTGCAGTGAATGAAAATTAATTCTCTGAGTAATGGATAAAATTTCCTGTTGGTCCACATCCTAAACAGTGTTTAATGTTGTCCATGTTTGGATTTTAGCCATTTTACTAGGTCTATAGAGATATCTCATTGTTATTTTAACTTGCATTTCCCTAATGACATGGATGTGGAGTGTCATTTCATATGCTTATTTACTGCCTGTATATTTTCTTTAAAGGGGTGTCTGTTAGGGACTTTGGCCCATTTTTAAATTGATTTTTTTGTTTTCTTATTGTTTTTTTAGGATTCTCTTTATATTTCGGAATCAAGTCATGTTTCCAATATGTGCAAAGATCTTCTCCAGACTTTGGCTCAACATTTAATACTTTTTCACAGTGTCTTTCAAAGAGTAAAAGCTTTTTTTTTTATTTTAATGAAATACAAGTTATCAATTTTTTAAAATGATGAAGCCCTTTTCATTTTTTAGTTTCATTACATTTTAGCAAAACTATATAGGACCAAGTGTTATGTACTATGACTTGTGATACTTGCCTCAGGTTATAGCCTTTGAGATGTTTGAAAATCTTCTTAAAATCTGTGATAACATGTCTACTCCTGAGTTTCATCCAAATATTTCCTGCACAGTCAAACACAGGCAATTTCTGTTTTGCTCCAGGGAGAATGTTCAGGAAAATTTTTTCTCTCAGGAAAGGTGTAATGACTAATGGGACCCCTTGGAAAATCTAAATTCTCAAAAGAGTCATGAGAATTGTTCGTTTTGATCTGATGGTAAAATACAAACTTTGGTAGATCTCAAACATTACATTTAGAATGGATTAGCAATAAGGGTCTACTGTATAGCACAAGGAACTGTATTCCATCCCCAGGGATAAACCATAATGGAAAATAACATTTAAAAAAAGGATTTATGTGTGTATAACTGACACTTTGCTGTACAATAGAGACTGGCACAACATTGTAAATCAACTATACTTCAGTTTACAAAAAGAAAAAAAAAATACAACCTTTGCTCCCCAAAGTGCAGACAGCAACATTTTTATTATTCTCCAGCATCATCAGAAAGTGAAGTAAACATGTTTAGCCCTGGAATTTCTCAATACAGAACGTGAAAGTGAAAGCGCTAGTTGCTCAGTCTTGTCCAACTCTTTGTGACCCCATAGCTGATCCACTGGGGCTCTTAGAAGTTGGAACAGTCTACCTTCTGTAGACTCTTAAGGTAACAGCCAACCCCTAACACCATCATGTGTAGCTGAGATCTGTCTGCCCTGGTAGGTGGTTTGGGATAAGAATTATTGTATTAGGACGAGGAGGCAGCAGAATTCACCTGGGCTATGGTGAGAGGAAAATTAGGTCCTGGGTGTCTGTCTTTCCGAGCCAGAGTTTGTATTCAGTGCAGCTGGATTGGCAAATAAAGATGTTCTCATGGGGAGCTCTTCTTAGCTGAGCTGTAAACATGAGCCTCTTGGATCTGGTTCCCATCCTTCTCCTCATCACCTCCAATAATGTGGTTAAGGATGGAGGCCAAAGCTGGCACTAATGAAAGGAGACAAAGAAAATGAGAGCCTCCTTGCCCAGGCTGTGACCTCTGCATGTGGCTCTCTGAACCCAGCCACGGAGGGAAAAGACTCTTTAGGACTATGCTAAATACTTTGTTCCTCCTTTATAAATGTGGTTTTAAAATATTTGCTACATTCAATTCAGTTCAGTTCAGTCGCTTAGTCATGTCCAACTCTTTGCAACCCCGTGGACTGCAGCACACCAGGCCCCCCTGTCCATCACCAACTCCTGGAGTTTACTCAAACTCATGTTCATTGAGTCGGTGATGCCATCCAGCCATCGCATCCTCTGTCATCCCCTTCTCCTCCCACCTTCAGTCTTTTCTAGCATCAGGGTCTTTTCAAATGAGTCAGTTCTTCGCATCAGGTGGCCATAGTATTGGAGTTTCAGCTTCAGCATCAGTCCTTCCAATGACTATTCAGGACTGATTTCCTTTAGGATGGACTGGTTGGATCTCCTTGCAGTCCAAGGGACTCTCAAGAGTCTTCTCCAACACCACAGTTCAAAAGCATCAATTATTTGGTGCTCAGATTTGTTTATAGTCCAACTCTCACATTCATACATGACTACTGGAAAAACCATAGCTTTGACTAGATGGACCTTTGTCAGCAAAGTAATGTCTCTGCTTTTTAATTTGCTGTCTAGGTTAGTCATAACTTTTCTTCCAAAGAGCAATCGTCTTTTAATTTCACGGCTGCAGTCACACTCTGCAGTGATTTTGGAGCCCAAAAAGAGAAAATCTGTCACTGTTTCCACTGTTTCCCCATCTATTTGCCATGAAGTGATGGAACCAGATGGCATGATTGTAGTTTTCTACATGTTGAGCTTTAAGCCAACATTTTCACTCTCCTCTTTCACTTTCATCAATAGGCTCTTTAGTTTTTCTTCACTTTCTGCCATAAGGGTGGTGTCATCTGCATATCTGAAGTTATTGATATTTCTCCCAGCAATCTTGATTCCAGCTTGTGCTTCTTCCAGCCCAGTGTTTCTCTTGATGTACTCTGCATAGAAGTTAGATAAGCAGGGTGACAATATACAGCCTTGACGTACTCCTTTTCCTATTTGGAACCAGTCTGTTGTTCCATGTACAGTTCTAACTGTTGCTTCCTGACCTGCATTCAGATTTCTCAAGTGGCAGGTTAGGTAGTCTGATATTCCCATCTCTTTAGAATTTTCCACAGTTTGTCGTGATCCACACAGTCAAAGGTTTGACATAGTCAGTAAGCAGAAATAGATGTTCTTCTGGAGCTCTCTTGCTTTTTCGATGATCCAACAGATGTTGGTATTTGATCTCTGGTTCCTCTGCCTTTTGTAAATCCAGCACGAACATCTGGAACTTCATGATTCACATACTGTTGAAGCCTGACCTGGAGAATTTTGAGCATTACTTTACTAGCATGTGAGATGATGGCCATTATATCCACTACTGTGGGCAAGAATCCCTTAGAAGAAATGGAGTAGCCATCATAGTCAACAAAAGAGTCCGAAATGCAGTACTTGGATGCAATCTCAAAAATGACAGAATGATCTCTGTTCATTTCCAAGGCAAAACATTCAACATCACAGTAATCCAAGTCTATGCCCCAACCAGTAATGCTGAAGAAGCTGAAGTTGGTTAGTTCTATGAAGACCTATAAGACCTTCTAGATCTAACACCCAACAAAGATGTCCTTTTCATTATAGGGGACTGGAATGCAAAAGTAGGAAGTCAAGAAACGCCTGCAGTAACAGGCAAATTTGGCCTCGGAGTACAGAATGAAGCAGGGAAAAAGCTAATAGAGTTTTGCCAAGAGAGTGCGCTGATCATAGCAAATACCCTCCTCCAACAACACAAGAGAAGACTCTACACATGGACATCACCAGATGGTCAATACCAAAATCATATTGATTATATTCTTTGCAATCAAAAATGGAGAAGCTCTATACAGTCAGCAGAAAAACGACCAGAAACTGACTGTGGCTCAGATCATAAACTCCTTATTGCCAAATTCAGACTTAAATTGAAGAAAGTAGGGAAAACCACTAGACCATCCTGTTATGACCTAAATCAAATCACTTATGATTATACAGTGCAAGTGAGAAATAGATTTAAGGGATTAGATCTGATAGAGTGCCTGAAGAACTATGGATGGAGGTTTGTGACATTGTACAGGAGACAGGGATCAAGACCATCACCAAGAAAAAGAAATGTAAAAGAGCAAAATGGCTATCTGAGGAGGCCTTACAAATAGCTGTGAAAAGAAGAGAAGCCCAAAGCAAAGGAGAAAAGGAAAGCTATACCCATTTGAATGCAGAGTTCCAAAGAATAGCAAGCAGAGAGAAAAAAGCCTTCCTCAGTGATCAGTGCAAAGAAATAGAGGAAAACAACAATGGGAAAGACTAGAGATCTCTTCAAGAAAATTAGAGATCCCAAGGGAATATTTCATGCAAATATGGGCAAAATAAAGGACAGAAAAGGTATGGACCTAACAGAAGCAGAAGATATTAAGAAGAGGTGGCAAGAATACATAGAACTATGCAAAAAAGATCTTCATGACCCAGATAATCATGACGGTATAATCACTCACCTAGATCCAGACATCCTGGAATGTGAAGTCAAGTGGGCCTTAGGAAGCATCACTACAAACAAAGCTAGTGGAGGTGATGGAATTACAGTTGAGCTATTTCAAATCCTAAAAGATGGTGCTGTGAAAGTGCTGCACTCAATATTCCAGCAAATTTGGAAAACAGCTGTGTCCACAGGACTGGAAAAGGTCAGTTTTCATTCCAATCCCAAAGAAAGGCAATGACAAAGAATGCTCAAACTACCACAGCATTGCACTCATCTCACAGCCTCTATATAGAATGCCTGCAAATCATTAAGAGAAAAAAAATAAAAAACTCAAAAGATGGGCAAAAGATTTAAATAAAGTCTTCATACAAAAGGTTATCCAAAGGTCAATGAGCATATGAAAATGTGTTCAATACAATTAGTCATCAATAAAATGTAAATAAAATCACAGAGATATATCACATTAGTTAAAATTACAAAATTAATATCAACTGTTTGTAGGAATTTAAAATGATAAAACCACATGGAAGACTGGCAATATTTGCCATTAATAAAAATAAGCATGTGCCTATCCTATGGTTTGGTAATTCTGTTATATCCAGTGAAAACAAGTATAAGAATATTCATAGAAACTTAAGTCACAATAGCCAAAAACCAAAAAGAACCCAAATATCCATGAAGAGTAGGATAGGCAAATGAAATTTAGAATGTTAATATCAAATATTATGCAGCATAAAAAAAAGTGAACCTATGATATGCAAACAGCATGAGTGAATTTCAAAAACATTTTATTGAGTCAAAGAAGCCAGAAACAAAAGTGTTCGCTGTGTGTAACTTATTTATAAAAGTTCAAAAACAGGCAAAACTAATCTGTGTGACAGAAGTGAGAATAGTGGTTACCTTGGAGTAGGAACGTGATTTCTATTAACAGCAATGAGAGGGGTCACAGGAATTTTCTGTGGTGATGGAGACATTCTATACTTTCGTCTGGATGATACTTAGATGCATGTATTGATATATGAAAATTCATTGAACTACACACTTTATATTATAGCTCTAGCACTTGGAACTTTGGACTGGCAGCCCACATGGATCTGAAGCTTATCTCTGGTAGATAAATATGACTCTGCTGAGCCCATATAGGTGAATCGTGGGACAGTCCACAGGGACTCTGCATCAAGGCTCTCCATGTACACCAAAGACAATACACCTTCCAGAAACACCATTCTTCACGTATTTCTGAGACTTAGTAGAGACTAATCAAAGAACAGCAAGTTACTATAAATCCAGAGTTGCCTGTTTGAACTGAGATGCTGTCAGACCCCTCCAAATCATGAAAGAGTGTCATCACAGCAACTATGCATCCTACACTGAATGTGGAATAACTTAGGCCAAGAATACCTGCAGAAGACAAAAGCAAGTGGATGAACAGTTGGTCCAGACCTCCACATCACCTGTATCACTCATGCCTCCCTCTAACGTGTGTGTGTGTATGTACGCGCACACACACACATGTGAATAATCTTCAAGAGATTTCTACAACCAGTTGATAGTTTAGGAAGAAAGGCTTGATATAAGGATGACTTGGCTTGATATATTGGTGCAATATATGTAACACTCAGGTGTGGGCCCTTAAAGGTAATTAGAATAAATTTCTCATTGTCCATAGCTAGCCATTCAACTATTCATCTACCTGTGGAGAGAGAAGTTTCCTGAGATAAAAACATTCACGGTCTCCTGGAAATGGCAAATGGGTTGACTGGTTGATCATGGACCTGGAAGGAGCACAGTTGGGATATTGGGTGAATGGAGGTATGGGAAAAACACGTGAGATAGTACACAAAGTATCTGAATCTGTGCATCCCACACTCATGCCAGCCAAAGACATCATTGCAGAAGAGGCATTAAACAACCAGGTATAGGATGACTCAGTAGATGTCAGGCAGCCTCTGCTTTTGGCCTCTCCACTGACTGCACACTGAGCACACAAATGCAATAAGCAATGAGATGGGGGCTTTGCCTGAAAATAACGGCATAGGCTGCCTCTCACCAAGGCTGTTCTCCTAAGCTGAATATCTGTCCTGTTAGCAGCAAAGCCCAATGCTGAGCCCTCAATATGGTACCTTCCTCTTAAGGGAACCAGAAAGTCAATTGATTGGAGAAGGAAATGGCAACCCACTCCAGTATTCTTGCCTGGGGAAACCCACGGACAGAGGAGCCTGGCATGGGGTCGCAAGAGTCAGACACGACTTAGTGACTAAACCACCACCGCCACCATGTCAGTTGATCGTGTACTGAATCCTCCCACCCTATATAGGGCAATGATCCATTGGGTTGCAGATGATATCCATCACAAGTATCAATTTCCCTTTCTTGTTCACAGTATCTTAATCAGTACCTCCACTGAGTGCTGTTAGATCATGTGATTTCTAATATATATAATATCACCTCAGTCCAGTAGGCTCATTTCACAGCAAAGGAGTGACAAAGGGCAAATGGCCAAGGAATTAACTGGTTCCAATAAATATTGTTATTCATTGGAGGGACAGATTGCAAAGCTCCAATACTTTGGTGACAGAGGATGAGACAGTTGGATGGCATCACCAACGCAATGCACATGAGTCTGAGCAAACTCCAGGAGATAGAAAAGGACAGAGGAGCATGGCATGCTGCAATCCATGGGGTTGCAAAGAGTTGGACACGACTTAGTGACTGAGTAACAACACTACATATTGTATTACTCAGAACTTGTAGATCAGATAGAAATTGTAACCTGCCATGCAGATTTGGAGTACTGGGTTGTTGATAACACTCTGAAGAATTGGAATACTATTCTTCAGTATATACTGATAGTACTATACGCCTGCTCTGATAGGTAGAATACATATGCCCCACCATAATGATTAAGAGGACATGAGTTGGCCCTCTGCTTTTATAGAGCTTATCTTTTCCATAAGGGCAGCAGCAGAAATTATCAAAAGTTTTTCAAAAGTAAACTGTATCAGCCCTTGTGCTTTATTCATTCGTCCTCCAGACAGATCCACAAGCTGCAAGGCATGTCCACACATTTCCAGATTGGTGCTCAAGGATGTAGGTTCTGAGTTGCTATCTAAACTGATGTGATGATTAAGACGTTTTTATTCTACTACAAGGTTCACCACAGTTGCAAAATGAGACTAAGTACACTAAAAGAAATACAGCTTCAGGAATTCATGTCGAGCTTCTGTTTCACTATCAGATAATAAACAGGAATCAATCTCTGCATCTCCCAAGTGCCTCTTGTATGTTTGGGAGCTGGGCCGACATAAAGATTCATGAAACTATAACAAATTTCTGTATTTGGGTAGCAGTAATATTCATGGGGTAACCAGAGAGTGAGAGTTGGACCATAAAGAAGGCTGAGCACTGAATAATTGATGCTTTTGAACTGTGGTGATAGAGAAGACTCTTGAAAGTGTCCCTTGGATTGCAAGGAGATCAAACCAGTTAATAATAAAGGAAATCAACCCTGAGTATTCACTGGAAGGGCTGAAGCTGAAGCTGCAATAATTTGGACACATGCTATGAATAATTTGGCTGCTATGAGCCAACTCATTGGAAAAGACCCTGATGCTGGGAAAGATTGAGGGCAAGAGGACAAGGGGGCGACAGAGGATGAGGTGGTTGGATGGCATCACTGATTCAATGGACATGAGTTTGAGCAAATTCCAGGAGATAGTGAAGGACAGGAAAGCCTGGTGTGCTACAGTTCATGGGGTCACAGAGTTGGATATGACTCAGTGTCTGAACAACAACAACCAGAACATAACTTAATATGTGTGTATTCCTTTCGTTATTAAGGCATTACCTGTTCTTAACCTCTAAAGATCTCGCTATTTCTCGTTTCCTCAGAGACTACAAATCCTCTTCTGTCCCAGAAGGGGGGCAGTGGTTGGCTTCTGTATGTCTCTATAGGGAGCACACTGGTGTAAGTGAGACCTACTGTGCCCTACACAAACCCTTATGACAATTGGGAAGGAGCCCTGTGGATATTATAAATGAATAATGCCTTCTCTTCTCTTAGGCAGCATGAGAAACCAAGACCCTTTTTCGACAGTCCTCAGAAGAGAAGCAAGTCTTTCAGAATCATCAGGAAATTTAGCCACACCAGGTATGTTTGCTTTTTTTCTGCATGAAGGTATTGTGGGGTCCGTACATCATTCATCTCTAGACACACAAGTTTCTTAATTGACTTTGTGACTTCTGGTCAAATATATTTGAACATCATTTTCATTGCTTGTTAGCCTTTGCGGTCACTCTTCAATAACATGCAAAATTGTATTTGAATTCACATTCAAATTTTACTCATTGATATTATATTAAGCAAAATATCAATGTGTTAATACAATCAGTATCTGAATGGTTATTTTTGACTGGTAGCTATCTATAAGTAAGGAGCAAAGTGTGTGTGACTTTCTGCTAAATGTTTAACATTTTTAAAGACTAATACCTTTTTATTAAAAAAAAAAAAAAAAACTAGGCTTGAAGTATCACATACAGAGAGAAGTCAAATATTTAAATATTTAAGAAAGGATATTCCGTTTTTGGATTCAGTTCAGTTCAGTTGCTCAGTCATGTTCGACTCTTTAGGACCCCATGGATTGTAGCACACCAGGCTTCCCTGTCTGTCACCAACTCCCAGAGCCTGCTCAAACTCATGTCCATTGAGTCAGTGATGCCATCTAACCATCTCATCCTCTGTTGTCCCCTTCTCCTCCCGCCTTCAATCTTTCCCAGCATCGGGGTCTTTTCCAATGAGTCAGTTCTTTACAGGTAGCCAAAGTATTGGAACTTCAGCTTCAACATCAGTTCTTCCAATGAATATGCAGGACTGATTTCCATTAGGATTGACTGGTTGGATCTCCTTGCAGTCCAAGAGACTCTCAAGAGCCTTCTCCAACACCACATTTCAAAAGCATCAATTCTTCGGCATTCAGATTTCTGTATAGTCTAACTCTCACATCCATACATGACTACCAGAAAGACCATAGGTTTGACTAGACGGACCTTTGTTGACAAAGTAATGTCTCTGCTTTTTAATATGCTGGCTAGGTTGGTCATAGCTTTTCTTCCAGTTTTTGGATAAGTGTACAAAGAGTTTTATTTTTATGTGCAAAAACAAGGGTCTGAGCCATGCGTATGAGCTTAAAGTTCCTATCATTGATTACTCCACCCTCAGAACAATGGTAGGTAAAATGGAAATTAATAAACGTAAAATGATTTATTTTCAACCTTCTGGATATGACACTTATCACTGGAATAGTAACAGGGGTGTAACAATGGAAATGGGATGATTTGTAAATGTTTATAATTCTATTGCCATTTAAATTGAGATTTATTATTCATTCTTGCTCTCTCAAGACAAGATGATCTTACATAAAAGATGGAAATGAAATTAAACCAAGAGGGGCAATATTATATTTACACTTGCATTCTAATGTGGAATCTTAGAATAAGTGAGATTATTTAGTTCAATCTTTCAAGGAATTTAGAGACCCGTTTCTAGCATCCCTCTCAGAGGTCCTCTAGTTATTGCCAACCACCTCTAGAGTCAGTGTCTGAAACAGACTATTTCTAGAGTATATATCAATAATGAGTCCTAGTCTAACGAAATTATTGATTTTGTTTTTATGTGTAGATAAACAGCACAGTACAAATCTATTCAGTCATTCATATAAATTTTCATCTGAATATTGTGAAAAACTCAATGTGAAAGAACAGATTGTAGGCTGAAAACAGGTTTTTACACTCGAACAAGCAGAGATTTTGTGCAATATTAGTTGTGGAGATAACCACTAAGATGCAGAAGTGGAAAGTGTGTCTCAACAGGCAGGTAATTGGTTAAGTGCTAATGATGTAGTTTGGAAAATGGTACATCTACCCTTAGCATGCACTGTCCTTGATAAATCCTTCTAACTCAAAATATGATGTATTGCAGCTTAAGGACATTTGCATGTATATCAGGTAAGGGTCATAGTTTCTGGGAAAAAATAATAGATAACATTAATATAAGCAGAGAAGAATAGAATTTATTTCAATGATATGAGGTATTTCACTGAATGAAACAAAAACTATATATTTGATTAACATGTGGCAACATACTTATTTTGAAAATTTAGCCTCTTAAAAACTTAACAAGAAAGAAAATATATGTATATATGTGTTTATGTATATGTATGCATTTTAGGATTACCAAATAAATTATTTAAACTTTCATTTACAAACACAAAAATTCACTGCAAGTGTTTCTGAATACATTTTTACACCACAGAAAAGTATAAGTTGACATAAATCTATTTTCAGAGACTTCTCTTTAACCCTGGACATCAACTCAGTTACTTCTGAAGTAAGGGTATGGGAGACAATATGACCTCTGTCACTGAGTTCATCCTACTGGGATTTCCTCTTGATACAAGGATTCAGATGCTCCTCTTTGGGCTCTTCTCCCTGTTCTATGTCCTCACCCTGCTGGGGAACGGGGTCATCCTGGGGCTCATCTCACTGGACTCCAGACTGCACAGCCCCATGTACTTCTTCATCTCACACCTGGCCATCGTTGACATGGCCTATGCCTGCAACACGGCGCCCCAGATGCTGGTCAACCTCCTGAGTCCAGCCAAGCCCATCTCCTTTGCTGGCTGCATCACGCAGACCTTTCTCTTCTTGACATTTGCTGCCACAGAATGTCTGCTCCTGGTGGTGATGTCCTATGATCGGTATGTGGCCATCTGCCACCCACTCCGGTATTCTGTTATCATGAGCTGGAGAGTCTGCATCAGCCTGGTGGTGACTTCCTGGACCATTGGAGTTCTTCTGCCTTTGGTTCATCTAGTGTTACTTTTACCCTTACCCTTCTGCATAGCCCAGAAAATCGATCATTTTTTCTGTGAAATCATGGCTGTTCTCAAACTTGCTTGTGCAGATACACGTATCAATGAGATTATGGTATTGGCTGGATCGATTTCTATGCTGTTGGGACCCTTCTCCTCAATTGTAATCTCATATATGTGTATCCTCTGTTCCATCCTTAGGCTCCAGTCTGGAGAAGGGCAAAGAAAAGCCTTCTCCACCTGCTCATCTCACCTCTGTGTGGTTGGACTCTTTTATGGCACAGCCATTATCATGTATGTTGGACCCAGATATGGGAATCCCAAGGAACAGAAGAAATATCTTCTCCTGTTTCACAGCCTTTTCAATCCCATGCTCAATCCCCTTATCTATACTCTTAAGAATTCAGAAGTAAAGAATGTCATGAAGAGAGTGCTGGGAATAGAGAGAGTTTTTTGAAAAGATGATCACATCAGGGTTGACAATGACCTGGGAGGATATTATTTCAAAAGCTCTCAAGCCCAACCCCATATAAGATTATCTGAGATGCTTATTAAAAATAGAGTAAATCTCCTGACACACCGTTAGATCACTGATTGAGTAGATGTGGGAAGTGTTTTAGAAAACTGCACCTTTAAATATTATCATTATCCAAATATTACCAATAGCAATTTGTGATGCTACTGAATGTTATAGACCAATATTTGGAAGTCACAGCTCTAGAATAATAGTCTTTGTAATTTCTTCATCAAGCTCTGTTCCAGCCCCATATCTCCCAAAATGTTTTCCTCAAATCTCCAGCTCTTGAAGAGGGCTTTAAAAATAAATTCTGGGGTCAAATGAGTTTGAGAGTTATTGCATATTAGATGATTCATTTTAGGGGGCTCACAATTCATACTATCACAGTAAAAACTGTAAAAATTCCTACATACAGAATTTATTTAGGTAAATACAGAAAAATTCTATTCCGGTTGTCAGCCAGTGTTTTCCAAACTTACTTGGTCACATGAAATTTTTTAATAACATTTCATTAGAAGTTTACTAGAACCGGAAATCTTGATATTGATTGATTCATTGTGAACACTTCCTGTAACTGTCTTCTCGAGTCAAATAATTTTTGTTCCTGCAGAGTGATCCTGTTAAGAGGATGTAGGTCTAAATACGCAGTGCTCTTCTCTATTATCTGGAAATGATAAATCCAACCCTCTACTTGTTGGATAAGTATTTCAAAATACATCTCAGGGAATGACCTCATTCAGTTTCACAGTCTTCTAAACCTGAGATTTAAAAAATTTATTCTGTATATATTTTCCTACTTACCCACTATATGAAATCAATCTATTTTTCTCATTCAAGGATGTAAAGAGAAAACCAAGTTTCTCAAAGGAATCTGAAAGAATTTGCAAAGCTGATTACCTAACTAGTGTATAAGCTTTAGAAAAGTTTTGATTGCTGTGTTTAGAAAATAGAGATACATGGGAGAAGTTCTATAAGAGAATATTCATAGGAACAGGTGCAGGATAAATATGATGGGTGAAAAGGAAATGAATAAAGACAGAAAGCCTAAGGGGCTAGTCGATCGTTTGGAGATTAAGAACAAAACAAAATAGGGAAAATACATGATTTATTACTAATTGGTTATTCTTACAATGAAAAAACCTCAAATGATAGCAACACAAACAGAAATTTCCCGATACTCTATGTAGAATATCATATACATTACTATAATCTCAAAAGACAGACTTAAGCGAGGTGTTTGTACAGTTACAAACATTTCCTCCTAGTGAAAAAAAATTTTTTAAGTGTCAGTATTTTGTGGCTAGATACATAGACAAACAAAACTTTAAGAAGTTTTTTAACCCGAGTTTTCTACTACTGGAAGAAAATAATACTATTTTAAGGGATATAAAAATAAATTGCATCCTTTGCTGATTATGTATTTTTAAATGTTATTTTGGAATATAGTCAAGTCCCAACAACTTGGAAAGTGATAAAACTTGGAGGTAAGTAAAGGCTTTTAAGCACAGTTACAGAAATGTTTCGACTGTAGGTTAAACCCTAGAGTAGACTGAAGAAATAAGTTCTGTCAAACTTTAGTAGCATTAAGCTCTGCTGAACAATTAAGAATTTGGGAGATTAAGAGAGACTGACTTCCCTGGTGGCTCAGACAGTAAAGTGTCTGACTACAATGCAGGAGACCTGGGTTCGATCCCTGGGTCAGGAAGATCCCCTGGAGAAGGAAATGGCAACCAACTCCAGTACTCTTGCCTGGAAAATCCCTTGGATGGAGGACCCTGTTAGGCTACAGTCCGTGGGGTCGCAAAGAGTCGGACACGACTGAGCGACTTCACTTCACTTCACTTCAAGAGAGACTAGTTAATAGTATCAAAGTTTTATTTATATTATTGAACAAATATCATTTCAACAAGGGAATCACTGTTCCTGTTTAATGTTTGTTGAGGTTAATGTTTAGTCCTTAATGAAGTTTATACTTAAGCCAGAAAATACTGTTCTAACCCTGTTAGTACAGTGATATCTAACTATATCTATGGGATATCTAACCATATCTGTGGGAATTTTTGACGATCAGACTATGAGATTATAATTAGAACATTAGTATTTATCCAGTGTGGGAATTTTTGACTGGGAGGTCATGGGCACTGAAGAATTGACTGACTCTCACATAACTCACAAGATAATCATGTTTAAGGTGGATGTCAATTTGAACCTTTATAATGATGGATATTTCTTCTCAGGAAAAGAATTACCTATACCCATTATCCAAGATCCTCCAATTTTCCTTTCAAAAATCTGAGAAATGAATAAAAAGAATCATGCTTCAATAAGCTTGGAGTCAGAGCTAATGCATTTCAATAATTCTAAAGGGTATTTTCTAAAATTAGAATGTTGTTCAGTTGCTCAGTCATGTCTGACTCTTGGCACACAACGGACTACAACAAGTATCCTCTGTCCTTCACCATCTCCCGAATCAGTGATGCCATCCAGCCATCTTGTCGTCTGTTGTCCCCTTCTCCTCCTGCCTTCAATCTTTCCCAGCATCAGGGTCTTTTCAATGAGTCAGCTCTTCGAATCAGGTGTCCAAAGTACTGGAGCGTCAGCTTCAGCATCAGTCCTTCCAATGAATATTCAGGACTGATTTCCTTTAGGATTGACTCCTTTGATCTCCTTACAGTCCAAGGGACTCTCAAGAGTCTTCTCCAACACCACAGTTTGAAAGCATCAGTTCTTCAGCGCTCAGCCTTCTTTATGGTTCAACTGTCACATCCATACATGACTACTGGAAAAACTATAGCTTTAACTATACAGACCTTTTTCGGCAAAGTAATGTCTCTGCTTTATAATACACTGTCTAGGTTTGTCCCAACTTTTCTTCCAAGGAGCAAGCATCTTTTAATTTCATAGATGCAGTCACCATCTGCAGTGATTTTGGAGTCCAAGAAAATAAAGTCAGTCACTGTTTCTACTATTTCCCCATCTATTTGCCATGAAGTGATGGGGACAGATGCCATGATCTTAGTTTTTTAAATGTTGAGTTTTAAGCCAGCTTTTTCACTCTCCTCTTTCACTTTCATCAAGAGGCTCTTTAGTTCTTCTTCATTTTCTGCCATAAGGGTGGTGTCATCTGCATATCTGTGGTTATTGGTATTTCTCCCAGCAATCTTGATTCTGGCTTGTGCTTCATCCAGCCTGGCATTTTGCATGATGTACTCTGCATATAGGTTAAATAAGCAGGGTGACAATATACAGCCTTAAGGTACTCCTTTCCCAATTTAGAACCAGTCCATTTTTCCATGTCTGGTTCTAACTGTTGCTTCCTGACCTGCATACGGGTTTCTCCGGAGGCAAATCAGGTGGTCTGGTATTCCCATCTCTTGAAGAATTTCACACAGTTGTTGTGATTCACACAGACAAAGGTATTAGCATAGTCAATGAAGCAGAAATAGATATTTTTCTTGAATTCCCTGGGTTTTTCTGTAATCCAGCAGATGTTGGCAATTTGATTTCTGCTTCCTCTGCCATTTCTAAAGCCAGCTTGTTCATCTGGATGTTCTCGGTTCACATACTGTTGAAGCCTAGCTTGAAGTATTTTGAGCATTACCTTGCTAGCATGTGAAATGAGCACAATTGTATGGTATCTTGAACATGTCTACTTTGCATTTGAGAACTTGTCACACCTGGTAATGTATTTTTGGCATGTTTATCATATATGATGGAATTCTCCATGCAAGAATGCTGGAGTAGGTAGCCATTCCCTTCTCTTGGTATTCTTCCCGACCCAGGGATTGAACCTTCATCTCCTGCATTGCAGATAGATTCTTTACCATCTGAGCCATGCTGGAAGCCCAAATTTAGAATAAATTGTGCCAAATAGGTCACAAGTCTCGTAATCAAAAAGCAATATCTACTAAGTAAAGTTTCTCTTTCTTGAGCAATGATCAGTAAGCAAATTCTGCTTTAAATTCCCATTTCTTAGTATTCCAAATGATATATTGAACTTTTGATCTTTCAACACATAATTACTCCAGAAATACACTTAATAAAAATGTTCTACAATTGTAACTTTCCATAAATTACAATTCCAAGACTTTCATGACTTTCTGAAGATAGGTTCATCCTTGACTTGGATATTTATTTTAGCAATTAAAAGCCACTAGTTATTTTTCAAAAACCATTAATTTGCAAACCAATTATTAAGATAATTTGGGAGGTGTTTATATTATCAATGTGTTGATTTTTATTTATTCTACTTTCAAATGGAAATTATCTTCAAATCCCAGTGGACCTTGCTATAACCATAATGGTTATTGTTGTTGTCCAGTTGCTAAGTCGTGTGCTACCCTTTGCAACCCCATGAACTTCAATGTCCCGGGCTTCCCTGTCGTTCACTATCTCCAGGAGTTTGCTCACATTCATGTCCATTGAGTTCATTATTCCATCCAACCATCTCATCCTCTATCACCCCCTTCTTCTCCTACCCTCAGTCTTTCCTAGCATCAGAATCTTAAGATCCGTGATTATAGAAAATGCCCAATGCTGACAGATAATATAAATTTTTGAGAACATATTTAGTGTAATTAAAAGATGACTATATTATGTATGTTATTTTCCTTTGTATACATTTATGTTTTGTATATTGTTACTCTGATCACCTTTAGAAGTTGTCCACAAGTTAAAAGCTATATCACCTTGATATGTAGAAAAATATTGTAATTTTGGGATGATACATTTCCCTACAGATTGTTTGGTATCATAAACATTTATATTTATTATTGTCTTAGTTAAATTTTTTACTTTTTATAATGGTCAAAAGAACATGGATAACTATGTCCTAATCTATTGTTTTCACAGTATTTTATTTTTCTTTTATGTATTATTTTCCTGATTTCCACATTTCCACAGGTCACCTGGAACATTAAAGAAAGAAAGGTCCCAATATTTATGGATTGTCTAATATGCACCTGGAATTTCACACAATTAGGAGCCAGCTTTGGTATCCCCAAATGTGTGTTTCTTCTCACAGTGGGTCTGTAGAGCAGGAACACAGGTGGACACGTTCTCAAAACTTGGTAACTGTGCCCAGTTTCCCCCAAGTTTACGTCACCATCCCAGCAAGTCAGGAATCACACTATAATGTACTTATTAGTTCTTAAATTGCCTGATTGATTGATGTGAGATTTCCAAAATAGCATTTTAACTCATTTATGTTCAGTAAAAGAATGCAGGAAAATACAAATAAATATGACAACATCTGAGATACAGAATATTCTCTCACTCCCAGAAGGGGCAGGAGATTGCTAAGGGAAGCTGTCTTGGGAAGGGTCCTTTCCTCCACTCCTCTTAGGGACTGGACTCTGAATGGAGATTAGAGTTTCTCAGAAAATCCTCCCCTGGGCAGTATCTAATAAGACCCCCTGGGAAACCTTTTCCCTGTGGACTCCCCAATCCATTCCCTGCCTCCACAACCAGCTCTCTGCAGTATCTCCACACTTGAGTGGTTACTTGGAATCAACTGCTTTTTCAGGGTGCGTTCTGCCCACCTCTGCTCCACACAAGGGACCCCGATCACACTGGAAGAAGTTGAACTACAGAGGTTAATGCCAGGAGCTTATTCCACGTCACATGAGTTCAGCTTCCTTACGGGTTCAGCTGAACCATCTGGAGACTTGAGAACCACAGCAGTGCTGGGATTCATGAAATCCAAATAATGCCGAGCATTCAGGGACTGTAATGAGTGATGTTTTCTCAGGGGTGTGCCCTGGGGCTGTCTGTGTTTCCTAATCTTGTCCTGCTGGGGATGAGAAGAGACACAGAAGAGGAGAGTTGCTCTGTCCCCCTCCCCAGGGGAGGTGGGCACGCGCTGCATGTCACAGACCACCCCTTCCAGGGAACCCTCTAGAGCTACAGCAAGGTTGAGCCCATCAGAGAATAAACCTCCTTTTCTGAGGATCTGGTCCCATTTCCAATCTGGAATAGAGGTGAGGGCTCTACAGCTCCCATAGAAGCTCCCCAAGGCAGGACCCCATCCAGCCTTCACGTGCTTTCCTCTTCTGAGATCTTGAGTCCAAATGGGGGTGCTAACCAGGTTGCCTTATTTTATTTTACCATTTATTTATCTTAGATTTGATGTGGCATGTAGTTTTTTTATTATTATTATTAACTATCACTGCTACCACTACAAGTCTCAGAAAGAGAAATAAATATTCTCTGTTAATGCTAAAAATACATGCTCATCATTCATATTCTGTATGAGTAGCGTCAGTAGGAAATTAGATGTAGATTTTATAAACAAAGGATGTAAGGGTGTCTAGGATTTGGCCAATTTTGTGTTATTGGTGGGGAAATATCCATGCAATAAAGATTTACTTGAAAAAGATGACACTAAAAAATAGAAGTAAAAAATTACTGTATTGTGGATTTAGATGGAACATTTGGAAATTTTCCAAGCTGAAGAAAACCATTGTAGGTATATTATGGAAAGGTGTTGCTTTTCAGGATTATAAGAATATTGTTTATTGTATAAATTATGCATTTATAATTATTGTGGGCATAGTCATAATATATACTAAATCTATGAGAACATGTTTATTACAATGCATTTGGCTTCATAGCCAAATGGACACTAAATTCATGTCTTATATTTATCTTTCATTAAATGTAGCATTAAAGGCTATCAGGCAGCTAGAATGTACTCAATAAGTATGAGTAATTTACATTTTCTATAGGTTGGAGGATAAGTTTTTGTGATGGGGATGGAAAGAAAGGGACCAAGATGTTAAGAAGTGGAATAGCAAGGAAGGAGAAGGATGAGATCATCAATAATTCTTTATATTTTCTTTTTATAGGATGTTTCCATTTTATGTGCACATTTTTAATTTATATCCCCACTCTTTCTCCTGAAGCATATTTTCACAGTCATGTCTTCACAGAGCCCAGAACCATCAACCTGCTTCATTATGTACTTCCACAGTACCTGGTATATAGAAAGCACTCAATAGTATGATCAGTTATGAAATTGACAGTTCTTCTCTATGCTTAGCAGTAGTTCTTGTATCTGGGAAAAGTCACTTATCAGTCCTTACCCCATACAACAACTTTGCGAGGCCTTGGCTTAGCCCTCGTAAGCACTAAGATGAATTAGTTTTCAGTTCTTCCTTGTTACTTGAAAGTAAACACCCTTGCAGTTCAACTGAGCTACCGATAGATATGGGTGATCATCGTAGGAGTTCTGCTTCACACATGCCTGCTACTTTAGAAAAGAACTTTCCAGCTCCCTATTGCTTCAAGATATACTTTTTAAGATACAAATTTCATCAGGTTCTGATGTTTTATTTATATATGAAATGATTTCCTACTTAAATATTTACTTTAGAACTTTAGAGTTGCCTGATTATTTATTAACCAAATAATCATTTGCCATTTTTTGTAACTCTAGGACTGTACATATATAAATTAATAGACATCACTATGCTTGTAAGGTATGTTTGGGACTAGGATACTTCCCCTTTGACCCCACCAGCAGTTTAATCTGTTTGCATCCCATTTGACTGTCTTTAACTAATATTAGATATGTAGATAGCAAATAAAAATAAGAAAAAATAAAGGAGAAGTGTATCCAAAATTTACTTACTTAAAACACTTTATAAATTCTTTAGTTATTCTTATTAAAATTTGAAAATTCTATTTTAGTTCAAATCATCAGGGTGAAATTGTTTTGAATTTCTATACTTTCTTTGGGACAAATGAGCTGAACTTGAAATAATGATAGTAGAATATATTTTAAAAGACACTAGATCTGAGATAAGGGCATCACGATTTAGATGTTTACTCATTTGTTTATGTTTATTACTTTGTCATTCAACAAATATTTATTAACTGCCAGGGGTATAAAAATGAATAAGCCTATTCTTGTGCTTTAAAGTAAATCAAATTGGAAATAAATATGGCTACCATGATTAAAAGAATATTCATGCATTCTGATCTTTTTTATCTGTCTTTCAATTTCACTATAAAAAAAATCATGGTTTGTACTGTATTTCTTTTTCCATTTATATTTACCTGTGAAGGAAAACTGGAAAAGGAAATTGCTGTTTTAGGAGGGGATGGATTCAAATATATTGTATATCTTTCACAGCCAAATATTCTTGCATGTTTTATGTGCTTAAAAAATATAGAAAATTTGTTAATCACAGAAATGTTTAATATTAACCTAAAATCAAATACTATAAAGAAAGCTGAGCACAGAAGAATTGATGCTTTTGAACTGTGGTGTTAGAGAAGACTCTTGAGAGTCCCTTGGACTGCAAGGAGATCCAACCAGCCCATCCTAAAGGAAATCAGCCCTGGGTGTTCATTGGAAGGACTGATGTTGAAGCTGAAACTCCAATATTTTGGCCACCTGATGCGAAGAGCTAACTCATTTGAAAAGACCCGGATGTTGGGAAAGATTGAAGGCAGGAGGAGAAAGGGATAACAGAGGATGAGATGGTTGCATGGCATCACCAACTCACTGGACATGAGTTTGGGTAAACTCCGGGAGTTTGTGATGGACAGGGAGGCCTGGCGTGCTCCGGTTCATGGGGTTGCAAAGAGTCGGACACGACTGAGCGAGTGAACTGAACTGAAAAGTCAAATAATCCCTGGTCATATATAAGGACTTTTTACTGTATTCCTTAGGTTACTTTTGTGTCCAGGCAACTTGACAACTTATGAATAATGCTTAGGAGGAAACAGACATCTCATCTGTAGTTGTTAGGAATGGATCCATTTCTTTCCCTGAGTTTTGCTTTAGTGAGGTTACCTTGGTCCAGGGTCTGGTCCTCACTTTTTAGATCCAGCTTTGGAAAGTGTTCAGGAACTACATCCACTATGTAAACCACAATCAGATAATGCATAAGCCAGAACATCTAAATGTTCATTCATTTAAAATTTGAAATGCAGTTGCATAATAAGCAAACAACTTTGCTGATTGATGCATTCCTCTTCTTCCTTAGTGGCTCAGCTGGTAAAGAATCCACCTGCAGTGTGGAAGACCTGGGTTCGATCCCTGGCTTGGAAAAATCCCCTGGAGAAGGGAAAGGCTACCCATTCCAGTATTCTGGCCTGAAGAATTCCATGGACTGAATAATCCATGGGGTTGCAAAGAGTTGGACACCACTGAGCATTCTCTTAAGTGTTAAGACTTAAGTTAAGTGGTAAACTGGTGAACACAAAATCAGAGCAGGAAGGGCTAATAAGGAATCTTACTGACTAGCGTTCTTGAGTACTGGTCGTCCAAACCATCCATCTAGACTGTAGACATAGAATTGCCTGATGCGTAGACTCCTGTGTCAACTGGTCAGGCTTTCCTTTCCCTGAAGGTCTTTAAGATGCACAGACAGCGCCGCCTCTCTGACCTTATGTCTGTGCTCTGTACTGAGCAGCTTCTTTCTTTCACCCACAGTCTTTCTCTAACAGGTAACTCACTCAAGTGACTACATTTGGGTTCAGTTGCATCTTTCTGTCCTGCCCCCCAGATACTGTTTCAAAGCACCTTAGATGGACTTCTGGAGACTCCCCAAACTCTTTAGTCATATGTTTCTTGATATTATCTTGTTTTTACCTATAGGTTGTTATTCTCATCACTTCAGTATACGTTTCCAAGTTGCTCTCTCAAAATTCAATTCCATCTCTTACATCCATGTTGATATCTCCACTGATATTGAGGACAGCAAAATTAGGGCATGGCCAAAAACAGCACCTTTTTTCACACTAATCCTAAAAATGTAGCTAAACCTCAAATTACTTTTTTTTGCAATGGCACTGACAAATGTTTGCACTAGAAATAATGTTGAATTTTGACATAGTTTCTTGAGGAAACTATTATCCAAGATACAAGGTAAGAAAAAAATGTTTAATTTACCAAACCACAAATTCATAGACTAGATATCTTAGCACTAACATACTAATGCTGCCATTAGTCAAGAGGCAAGCTGAATTTATCATTGTTTCTGTTAGATACTTATAAAGAATGTATCAATCTGTATTGCTGATTTCAGTCACTATTTTTTTTTTGTTTAAATGGTAATATGTTTTGGATTTCAGATATAAAACATTTCCCAAATATGAAAGATTGAATTAATAGCAAGATGAGTCTAGTTCCTGATTCTAGGCTATGATCAATCTTATTTTCTTTTAAAAAAATGTTTTCCAGTTTTATTGAGATATCATTAACATATAGTATTATCTAAATTTAAGGTATATACTGTAATGATTTGAGTTACAAATATTGTAAAATGATCACCACAATAAATCTAGTAAATATCTATCATAGCACATAGTTAATTAGTACTCTAGTATAAAATAATTTTTTTTAATTTTAAAACTAAAAAATAAATTTAAAAATCCATCTCACATACTGATAACCGAAAAAAGAGAAACTGTGTTTTTGCTTGTGGTTAGAAGTCATAGGGTTTTGACTCTCTTACACCTTTTAAATACACCATAGAGTAATGTTAATTATATTCATTATGTTAACTATAGTCACTAGTACTTATTCATCTTATAACTAGAAGTTTGTCCCTATTGAGTGTGTTCATCTAGTTTCCCCTCCATACCTACCCTTCAATCCTGGTAACCACAAATTTAATCCCTTGTCTATCAGTTTGGTGGTTGTTTTTTAGCTCCTGCATATAAATGAGGTCATGCAGTATTTGTCTTTCTCTGTCTCATTTATTTCACTAAGCATAATGCCCTCAAGGTCCATTCATGTCAGAAATGGCGAGATTCCCTTCTTTTATGGCTGAATACACACACACACTCTCTCTCTCTACTTCTTTATCCTCTCATCTGTTGATGAACACGTAGGTTATTTCCATGTCATGACTATTGTGAGTAATGCTGATGTGAACATGGGGGTACAGATAACTTTTTGAGTTAGTGTTTTTTTTTTCCTTCAGATAAATGCCCAGGAGAAATTGCTAGATCGTATGGTAATTCCATTTTTATTTTCAGGGAAAACCTATTGTTTTTCACAGTAACTGCAAAAATTTTCACTTCCACCAACAGTGTAAAAGGGTTCCCTTTTCTTCACATCTTTGTCAACATTTGTCATCTCTTATCTTTTTGATCATAACCATTCTAACAGGCATGATGTGGTTTGTCACTGTGATATTGATTTCATTTGTCTGATATTGAGTGATACTGAGTAACTTTTCAGGTAACTGTTGGTTATCTGTATGTATTTGGGAAAAAGTCCATTCAGGTTCTTTATCCACATTTAGATTGGATTATTTGCTTTTTTGCTGCTGAGTTGTATGGGTTTTTTTTAATATATATTTTGAATATCAACCCCTTGTTCAATATATATGGTTTGAAAGTAGCTTTTCCCATGCCTTATGTTATCTTTTCATTGTGTTAATCTTTTCATTTTTTTGCTGTGCAGAAACTTTTTAGTTTGAGGTAGTTCCACTTGCTTATTTTTTATTTTGCTTTGGATGTTATGTCAAAAAATTCATTGCCAAGAGCCATGTCAAGGATCTTTTATTTTATGTTTTATTTATTTCTTTGTAGTTTCAGTTCTTATGGTTAAGACTTTAATCCACTGTGTGCTAGTTTTTGTGAGTGGTATAAGATAGGAGTCTAATTTAATTCTTTTATATGTGAATATCCAATTTGCACATTTACTGAAGAGACTGTCTTTTCTCCACTGAGTATTCTTGGCTCCCTTGTTAAATATTAGTTGAATATATTTGCAGGGATTTATTTCTGTGCTCTCAATCCTGTTTAATTGGTCTGTGTTTCTGTTTTTATGCCAGTAATGTATTGTTTTGACTACTGTAACTTTGTAATATATCTTGAGATCTAGCAGTAGAAAGCCTTAAGCTTTGTTCTTCTTTCTCAGGATTGCCTTGGCTATTCTGGGATTTTGGCAATTCCTTAAAAATCTAGGATTATTTTTCTAGTTCTGTTAGAAATACCATTGAAATTTTGATAGGGGCTGCACTGAATCCACCTATGGCTTTTGGTAACGTGTACTAATTCTTCTAATCTATGAACATGGGATTTAGATGCCAATTATTTATGATTCTTTCTACTACTGGGTAGTCTCCTACTGATTTGGACATAAGTAGCTCTGAGACAATCCATATTTCATGATCATCTTCTTTGTAATCTAGTTTGATATTTCTTAATTTCAGGACAGTGTCAGTGGCTCTAGGTAAGTCTTTATTGATGACATATTTCTCTTCTGTAAAACTGAATATTAAGATTGAGAATTTAGTTGATTGAACACTTAACTTTATTTAGATAGATAAGCCTGTCTTTCTTTCCTTTTTTGCTTCCTTCTTCCTTCCTTTCCCCCTTCCCTAACCTTTCTATTATTTCTTTCCTTATTTATAATTCAATCAGTTCTTAAAGATGTTTATTAATAGTTCTCCATATACTAAAAATATATGAAGTATTAAATAAAATACATGTCACATAGCTGCCGGGTTCTCTCTTAATAGTGAAATGGAGAAAAATCAGACGATGGTTACAGAGTTCATCCTACTGGGATTTTGTCTTGGTCCAAGGATCCACTTATTCCTTTTTGGGCTCTTCTTCCTGTTGTATATCTTCACCCTTCTGGGGAACGGGGTCATCCTGGGGCTCATCTCACTGGACTCCAGACTGCACAGCCCCATGTACTTCTTCATCTCACACCTGGCCATCGTTGACATGGCCTATGCCTGCAACACGGTGCCCCAGATGCTGGTCAACCTCCTGAGTCCAGCCAAGCCCATCTCCTTTGCTGGCTGCATCACACAGACCTTTCTTTTTCTGACTTTTGCTCTGACAGAATGTCTGCTCCTGGTGGTGATGTCCTATGATCGGTACGTGGCCATCTGCCACCCCCTACGTTACTCTGTTATCATGAGCTGGAGAGTCTGCATCAGCCTGGTGGTGACTTCCTGGACATGTGGCTCCCTCCTGGCCCTGGTCCATGTGGGTCTCGTCCTGAAGCTGCCCTTCTGTGGGCCTCATGAAATCAACCACTTCTTCTGTGAAATCTTGTCTGTCCTCAAGCTGGCCTGCGCTGACACTAAGCTGAACCAAGTTGTCATTTTTGCTGCTTCTGTGTTTGTCTTAGTCGGGCCCCTCTGCCTGGTGCTGGTCTCCTATGCGCGCATCCTGGTTGCCATCCTGAGGATCCAGTCAGGTGAGGGCTGCAGGAAGGCCTTCTTCACCTGCTCCTCCCACCTTTGCGTGGTTGGGCTCTTCTTTGGCAGTGCCATCGTCATGTACATGGCCCCCAAGTCCCGCCACCCTGAGGAGCAGCAGAAGATCCTTTCCCTGTTTTACAGTTTCTTCAACCCCATGCTGAACCCGCTGATCTACAGCCTGAGGAATGCAGAGGTCAAGGGTGCCCTGAGGAGAGCGCTGTTCAAGGAAAGTCATCTCTAACTGGAATGATATTTGAATCCACAAACGTTCTCTGCTCTCTTACCTATGCCTTGATGACACAAGAATAACACTTCCCTCTTCCTTTGAAGGAAAAGTTTTAAATATATTGCATTCATTGATTTTTCTATCAGATGTGATTTTATTGTTGTTTTCAGTTGCTAAGCATGTCCCATGAACTCCATGAACTGCACTCCAGGCTTCCCTGTCTTTCACTATCACCCAGAGTTTGCTGAAACTCATGTGCATTGAGTCAGTGATGTCATCCAACCATCTCATCTTCCGTCACCCACTTCTCCTGTCCTCAGTCTTTCCCAGCATCAGAGTCTTCCAATGAGTCAGCTCTTCCCACCAAGTGGCCAAAGTATTGGAGCTTCAGCTTCCGCATCAGTCCTTCCAGTGAATATTCAGGGTTGATTTCCTTTGGAATTTACTGGTTTGATCTCCTTGCAGTCCAAGGGACTCTCAAGAGTTTAAGGCAGCAACACAATTCAAAAGCAAGTTCTTTGGCACTCACCCTTCTTTATGGTCCAACTCTCACATCAGTATGTAACTACTGGAAAAAGCATAGCTTGGCTTATACTATGATCTTTTTCTTGATTGCTCTGAATTTAATATCTCTGAAATTAACATTTATTTAAATTGATTTCCTGAGTCTTCAAAGTTGAATACAGTCTTTCCACTTTCCTGCCCTAACTGTATTAGCTCACCAGTTTAATAGGTCACAAGATTTATAAGAAAAAAGAAAGTTATGAAGGGAAGTGATCTTCAAAACCTGGAACCACACTTGTCCACTCTACAAAAATTACACTCCCCCTGTTCAAGAGTAAGTCAGAGATGTCTAGTTAGTTGTGCTACATTATGTTGAAAAATCTCATATGAAAATTACTGAGTCATATTAGGGAGTTAACAAGCAGTCTGAATAAAGGAGCATAATTAATACAAGGTATGTTGGAGAAAGAAGGCAAGATAAAGGAAAAGCTTGCTGATTGGGTGGAAACAGTATGTTTTTTACAGCTTTGAGGGTAAACTGATTAGCTCATGGCTACTTAAAGAATAAAACTAGGCTGATAATGGGTGCAAACAAATAATTTCTGTTGTTTTTTAGATTCCCAGAAAATTTCTTTGTTGAGTGTAAGTTATGTAGATGTACAGACTATCTCTGTATATTATTTTCTAGTGTCTTTTCAACAGTAATTTCATAGGAAATTTTACCTGATAGTACAAGTGGCTAGTATGGTATGACTGGCTATTCTGCCTGGTGGTAATTAATTCTGTTTTACAAACCTAATGGTCAGAGTTGTGTCCCATGTATTTGACATAATTTTTTCAGGGTGTTACTTTTAAATCCACTTTATAAGTTGCCCTGAGACAAGTATGGCCACTTTCCTCCCGACTCTTCCTCAATTTCACAGTAACAATGGACATAAGGGTTGTTCAGTAGAATAAGGGTGTGTGGTTCATTTGAGGTTTAATAACTTCTCAACCCTACTCTTAATTACTGTGTGAGGGCAACAGCACTTACTGAATATAGAAACAAAGTGGGTTTTTATAATAAGAGTTAAGGTTTGAATTAATCACTCAGTGTTGTAGACTCGATAGTTATATCGATCATTTACATGTATCATCTCGTTCAGTCATCATAACATATCCTGGAAGAGGGCCCTATTGTCAGTCTGTGTTATGTGTGCATGTACCAGAAAATAGTGTCAGGCTTTCACCTGGACAGTCTGACTCTCGAGTCTTGTGTACTTAACCATAACAATGTCATAGGTCAATATCACTGTAATTCAATAAAGAAGTCTAAGCTATCCCAAGGAAGAATATGTTAACTGAAGAAGTATCTCTGCACTGTCTCATGTATGCAAAGTGAGCTGCTCTTTGCTCTCCGAGGCCTGGAAGATCAGAGACCATTTATGAGAGGTTGGTTGTCCTGGACAGTAAAACCTATGGACAGAGTTGCAAAAGGTATTGGACTTCTAGAGGAATACATACAGACCATGAAGAAGGTGAGAATTAAGTCTAGTCTCACTGAGATTGGTGATTTAGTTCAACTAAGATCAAAAGTCATTACAAAGACATCAACACCCTCTGTCTTTCTCTCTATCTCCATCTCTGATTTTGTCTCTCTGTTCCTCTCACTACAGGCCAGGCACTGCACTTTACAAGAATTATTTCATTTCATTCTCAAAATAGCCCTTTGAGGCAAGAGACGATCCCCACTTTACACATAAGGAAATGGAGGCAGAGGGATTGAGTAACTCACCCAGTTCACAGCGAATGACAATCCAGTTCAGAATTGTACTAAGACAGTCTGATTCTTGACCCTATAATCGTTACCATTGGGTAATGGCCTCTTTAGAGCAGATCTATGAGTAAAAATCAGGGGAATCGAGAGGCTGAAACAAAGCAAGTGACTCATACCAGTGAGGGCATTGGGCTTTTGAAAGAAAGGACTTGCATTTGCCAAAGAAAGCAGCTTGACTCCAAAGAGATATGTGAACAATGGGTGTAGTAACAAGGAAGAGCTGTGGCTCCAAGGGTCAGGGATGGAGGCGGTTCTCTGGGAATGAGCTGAGAAGTGAAAGAGAGCCAGTGCGAGAGAAGACTGACGCGCTTGTTCTCACTGGCTCCTCAGCAGCAGAGAACAGGCAGAATGGACGTTTGATAGTGTTTTGTCTAAAAAGAGCCCTTTCCCAAGACACATGTCCCATTTGTTAATTTTTTTATTTTGCTTTTATTTCCGTTACTCCAGAAGGTGGGTCAAAGAATATCTCCCTGCAGTTAATGTCAAAGAGTGTTCTGCCTATATTTTCCCCTAAGAGTTTTATAGCTTCTGGCCTTTCATTTAGGTCTTTAGTCCATTCTGAGTTTATTTCTGTGTATGGTGTTAAGGAGTGTTCTAATTTCATTCTTTTACGTGAGCTGTCCAGTTTTCCCAACACCACTTATTAAAGAGACTGTCTTTTCTCCATTGTATATTCCGATATCCTTTGTCAAAGATAAGGTGCCCATAGGTGTGTAAGTTTATCTATGGGCTCTCTATCTTTTTCCATTTGTCTATATTTCTGTTTTTGTGCCAGTACCATACTGTCTAGGTTACTGTAGCCTTGTAGTATAGTTTTAAATCAGGAAGGTTGATTCCTCCAGAGCCATTTTTCTTTCTCAAGATTGCTTTGGCTATTCAGAGTCTTTTGTGTTTCCATACAAATTGTAAAATTTCTTGTTCCAGTTCTGTGGAAAATGCCATTGGTAATTTGGCAGGGATTTCGTTGAATCTGAGGATTATTTTCTGTAGTATAGTCATTTTGACAATATTAATATTTCCAATCCAAGAACATGATATATCTCTCCATCTGTTTGTGTCGCCTTGATTTCTTTCATCAGTGTCTTAGAGTTTTCTGCATACAAGTCTTTTGTCTCCTTAAGTAGGTTTATTCCTCAGTATTTTATTCTTTTTAATGCGGTGGTCAATAGAATTATTTCCTGAATTTCCACTTTTGACCTTATATTGTTAGTATATACAGATGCAACAGATTTCTATGTATTAATTTTGTATTCTGCACTTCACCAAATTCATTGATGAGCTCTAGTAGTTTTCTGGCAGCATCTTTAGGATTGTCTATGTCTACTGTAACGTCATCTGCAAACAGTGACGATTTTACTTCTCTTCCAGTTTGAATTCACTTTATTTCTTTTTCTTCACTGGTTTCCATGTCTAGGACTTCCAAAATTATATTGAATACAAGTTTCAAGAGAGGAATCCTTGCCTTGTTCCTGATCTTAGAGAAAGTGCTTTCAGCTTTTCAGTGTTGAGTGTGATGTTAGAGTTTGTCTTATATGACCTGTATTATGTTGAGGTGTGTTCCCTCTCTGCCCACTTTATGGACAGTTTTTATCATAAATGGATACTGAATTTTATCAGAAACTTTTTCCTCATCTACTGAGATAACAGTATGGTTTTTATTACTCAGTTCATTAATGTGGTGTATCATGCTGATCAATTTGCAGATATTGAAAAAATCTTTGCATCCCTGGGATAAATCCCCCTTGATCATGGTGTATGATCCTTTTAATGTACTGTTAGATTCATTTTCTGGTATTTTGTTGAGGATTTTCTGTCTGTGTTCATCAATAGTATTGGCTGTACTTCTCTTTTCTCATGATATCTTTGTCTAGTTTAGGTATCAGGATGATTGCGGTCTCATAGAATGAGTTTGGAAGTATTCTTTCCTCTGAAATTTTTTGGAATAACTTTGGAAGATTAGGTGTTAATTCTTTTCTATATTTTGGATGGAATTCACCTGTGAAAGCAACTTATGCTGGACTTTTGTTTACTGGGAATTTTTGAATCACTGATTCCATATCAGTACTTGTACTATAGTTGGTCTGTTCATATTTTTTTCAATTCTTCCTATTCAGTCTTGAGAGATTGTACCTTCCTAAGAATTCATCCATTTCTTCTAAGTTATATGTTTTATTGGCATGTAGTTGCTTATGGACCTTTATAGTCCACAAACTTTTCCAATTTTTTAAGCTAGAACATTGGTCTTTTGCTGCTGCCCTCAGACTGCAGCTTACACTATCAGCTATCCTGGTAACCAGACCTTTGGATTCAGACTGAACTACAACACTGGTTCTCTTGACTATCCACCTTGATGAGTGCAGACCTGGGGGCTTCTCAGCCTCAAACAGGAAGATATTAGACATTGGAAAGGGAAGCAGGGGCTGACTTAAGGTTTCTGCTGTGCTGTCTTTTACACCCCTGGCTACTGAGCTGCAGAGAAGCAGTATCTACTGCCGCTGTAGGCTGCCCTGTTCTCCCTGAAGAGTTTCACTTTCTGACCGGTTGTGTTCAAGAAAACATAGGGGTAAGATATTTGAGACAGAAATTGCTGGAATTTCTTGAGTTGGCAAGAGGGATGACATTTATAGTATAAGTTGCAGACTGGCCTTTGCTGGAAAAAAGCTAATAACTCCATAGGAAGAGCAGATAACTTAAGATAAATGCACAAATTCGGTAATTTTGTCAGTGTGTGTGTTAGGATTGAATGAACTGTCATCTGATTGTACCCATTTTCTCAGTTACTCTCACTCAGTAGCTAAGACTATGGGTGGAAGGATTTGTGGGAGATTTAATGAAAGAGAAAAAAAAACACCTGAGAGAAAAGACTAGGAAATACAGTAGGATTTCTGGGAACATCAAAGGCCAAATCCATGTGAATTCTCATGAATTTAAGGGATCTGAGTCACCATGTATGTGTGTTTTTCTGTGGGTCTGTGGGTACAGGCAAAGCCATGCATCATCTGAATTCAATGCTTACAACACTGTGCTTACAACAGAGAGGGGACGATGGCCTCCGTAAATGTAAGATGTATATTTAGGGGAAAATGTTTTCAAAATGGGACAAATACTGAAGGAATAGGGTAGAGCAGGAAAGCATTTAGGCAATAAGATTCAGTCTATGTGATTTTCCAGGTAGTGACTAATATTTGCAATGGAAAATTTTGATAATTATTGCATATTAATACTTTTCAGCAGATGGGGATAATTCACTCCCTGAGAAAGATCCAGTCCTTAGAGGGGCTACCTTAATAATCTCCATGGGAAGTCACATTTATTGCATCATGAATCTTTCCAAAAGTGGAATATGGAGACAGGATCAATTTCAAGATCAAAGACATAATATATGTATATCCTTGGGAATTCTACTGTGGGACATAATCAGTGAAATGAAATTTATCACTTAGATTTTTATTTCAAGAGGCTCTTGAGTACAGACACCTTTGCCATTCTTCCTCAGTTCTTACTTCTCTGCAAAAGCAGGTTCACACATGTGCACACACCTGCACATACACACACATTCACAGATAATAATGCAAAAGACCCAAGAGAGGAGGATAGGAAAGACACAGAATGGTGGGGATATGGTTTGTAATTTGTTCCCTGGACTCCACAGGTATGTCATTAGGGAATGGGTTGGTTTTATTTAATCAGACTATAAAGCCCTCACATATGTAGAAGAGCCTGGGCACCCCTGTGTCCTGCCCTCTCTGTCAGGGCAGAAAAGGGATCCGGGACTTACCATCTACTGCACTTGCTTCCGGGAGCAGGTGCCTTAACTCCAGACGCTCCCCATCTCTGTGAGTTTTCCAGGCCAGTTTGAGAAAAATAGCAGAAGTAGTACCACAACTCCTCTTTATATTAATTGAAATCATTACTTTTATACTGGTTAATAGACTGACAGAGGAGCAGGGCAGAAGGCTGGCAGAAATCATCAGAGTTATGAAGAAGAAAAAACCACCTTTGTGAAGACCCCTTTCTTGAACTGTGCTGAGGTCTCAGAGTCACATCTGATACCCATGCTGTCTAAACATAGGCTTCTTTTTCTTCTTAATCAGATCCCCTCCCTGGTCACACTTATGGGAAGAGGCTGGTGAAACTCAATGTCCCTGAGTCGTGGTATCAAGCTGAAAGGGATTTAAGAGACCTCTGACCCAGTTGCCTCCTGAAGATGGGGGTGTGCCATTTACTACTTTTCATTTCTTCCTCTGCTGACCAGCCTCTCACACTGCACCTTGGAAACATCCTCCTGTCAGGGAAGAGAGGGAAGCTAGCATCCCTTTCTTCTGCCCACGAGGGAGATGTCAGTAATGGCAGGAGGAAATCCTATAGCTACTTGATAAAGATCTCATCATTATTTCCTTTGCAGCAGGAAGGCGGGTACAGGAGCCCGTTTAGCTTACCCTGATTTCTTTTCCAGAATTTGTCTCCAGGGATGGTTGTCCTCATCTGAGGAAAATCCTGCATCATCTCCTGGAGTAGGTTCACATGACTACCATTGTCACTTATCAAATGTGGGGGAAAGTTCTAGGTGGTGAAAATATGGCAAAATATCCCTGCTATAAAACCAATTTCTTGGTTTGAAATGCATTTGTACCTGGCAGATTTTCAGTGAATGCCTTTGCTTTTATTCTCTTCACGTTTATTGAAGTCAATTTTTTAAAATAATGAAAATATATCATTTTTAAATTTTACTGAATGCAAAAAGAAAGGAGAATCCTTGTATTGTTTATAACGTTACAATAAAACATAGGACTCCCACAGACTTTCTCTAAGCTGCAGTAATTTGGTTATTTTTATCCATATTTCAGCATTCTAATCTTAGGATTCAAATTAATATTACTGAGGCTAACAGAGTTTTCATATTCATACTAATCTCGCTTCTGCCGTGTAAAAGTGGAGAACTGATGGTTTGCTAACAGGAAGTTACTGGAAGGGCATTCTAGGTATCCCTGACTCGAGTTTGTAAGTGTTCAGAGTCCACTGAGGTGCGAGGCATTGGAGCAAAGGGTCTCACTTCTGCAGCAGGTCAGAGAAAGCGGTAATCTCTCTCTGTGGACACCAAGGAGGGCGGGAGATGTTCTAAGGCTCATAAAGATAAGCATGTAGGCCTCTGATAGTCATCTTGCAATATGTTTATTAATGTTGTCTATTATTTTCTTACTAAATAAACCTTTCTAAGCATATATAAAATTGCATAGAAACTTATATGTATTAACTGACTCTCCTTAATGGTATATTATTATATGATGTAGAATGTGACAATTGTTTTAACTTATAATGACAACATGGCTGGACTGTAGAATGAATTTTAGAGTCACTTGGAAGAGAATTTTAGAATCTCTTGGAAGCTGGACTTAGAAGCTAATATCAGATAACTGGGAACTCCTTGGAGAGATGATGACAACAGACAGGCATTTGAGAGCACAAGTCTGGGAGCCAAAGAATCAGGCAATGTTACCAGGGTATGACTATTTGTACGATAACAATGGCTACTGGAGATAAGATTTATCTGCAAATATATGAATTTGTTGAGGAGGCAGATTCTTCATAAACTCAGTTACTAAGTCTCTCAGTGGACAACTCAGGACAGGAGAGCAGACCAGAACTAGCAGTTAAACCAGCAGCTACCATGTAAGCTTGTAATGCTTTTACTGACATTTATAACATTTGATGTTTATGCTAAGGTTAGTTGTAACATTAGGACCTAAAGCTTGGGTATGAGAGACACGCACTGAAAATGGATGCAGGCCTTGGAGTCACTTTTACTCGCTGGCTGACAAGCTGCTGAGAGCCTCATAAACAGTCATTCAGTAGAAAAATCTCTGGTTAATTCTGCCTGGTACACAATACAGAGACTTGTCACTCTAAGAAGTTAGTAAATCAATGCCTGAAATATGCTGTGTTTGCCCATTTGTTTTCTTTTAATTAATTACTTTATTTTAATTGAAGGATGATTACTTACAATATTGTGGTGGATTTTGCCATCCATCAACATGAATCAGCCACGGGTGCCCATTTGATTTTTAACTTAGGCTTCGTTTTTAAAATCAGTGTCTGATTATCTGTTTGTTTTACCCCAAGAGCAATGATTAAAAATAAGACTTTTCTGCAGTTTCAGATTTTGAAGGATGACTGTATTCCTTGGTGAGTGGCCCTGAAACTGGACTTTGTACAGATTATATAGCCTCAACCCATCCTAAATGTGCCTTCCTGTTGTTGTTGAAAATATGCTGAGCACTTCGCATGTGGTAAATGTGCCAGAAATTTTAATTCATTTACATAGATTTACCACATAATTCTCAATACATAGTGATGCATTTGAATATTTTTCTCATATTATTTATGCTGAACAACAGAGCTAATATTCAATAATATCCTCTAGATTATATTTTATCCAAATATAGAAGTTTAATCAAATTCCTTCAGGTGAAAGATAGATAAAGTATGCTAGTATGTTGGGTATAAGTAAAGTCAACTTTTGATATTAAAAAATTAAACTTTCTTTTTACTTAGCTATGGATAAATAGCTGTGTTTCTCTAATATTTAAAAATAATTAGAAAATATTTTTTCAAAAGGGTTGGCAATCGCCCTCTTCATTTAGAACCAGAAAATCACACGTGTTCATCTTGCCTAAGTATGTTCAATCAGATTTTGGATTTCAGAGTGATGAACAGAGACTTTCTAGCTGACGCTGTGGGTGCCCTGTCCATGACACCATGCCCTCCCACTTCAGTGCCCACTGGCCTGATTTCCCCATGCCAGCACCTCTATTTCTTTGCCTGGACAGGTTCCTGAAAACCAGAGACACTTTACTAGCTTCTTACACAGGGAAAAGGAGCCCTAATATCAATACTTGGTACACCCACCTCAAGGCATTTATCCAATAACAGATACTAGAAGGTGTATAAACACCCCAGCTCCCTTCCATCTCCAGGTAGATTAACACTGAGAAACATATAATACCCTGGCTCCAAGAATTTCCCATTGGGATCTAACTTCAGTTACAACAATTTTGATCTACTTGGTCATCCAGCCTTCAGTGACCGCCTTTTCTTAGTTGTCCCGCTTTGCCCATCTACCTGTGTTTCCTGGGATTACTCCCTCAGAACTACTTGTAGTTGAATAACTGCCTCGGGGGTTGGCCTCTGGAGGATCCCAACCAATGTTTCTCTTTAACTGGACCAATATTTATATGTATTTAATTCATAATGGGAAAAGATATTCAAAAACATTGGTAATTTTGAACATGGATAGAAAATTGACATGGTGAATTTTATGTTTACAAATATTAAAGATATTTATAGAAGACTGGTTATTTAGCAACAAAATGCTTTGTGGTCAGTATATATTGCACTACAAGTTCAAATTCCTCATTTATACCATTTCATTTATGTTACAAGGACAGACTAAACAGTGTTAATTGATGTTCATAGATTTTGAAATCAGAGTACCTTTTATAGAAATCCTTATTGAGTATATAATTTTGGAAATGTGCCTTTGACTCATTTGTTCTTTATTTCTAGAGAAAAATTTTGCATATAGAAATAGGCCAATTATTTTCATTGAGTAGTTTTCCAAAACATATATTCTGTTAGGAATAATTAAATTAAGTCATTTATTTCTAAAACTAATTATAGGAGTCCTCCAATAAATATGTGTGTGGTCACATGGATTATAAAGTCAAGCAAAGAGATAAGTCCTTGTTTCAATTTTCTCTAATAAGCAGTGACAGATATTTCCTTTGGAAGGTATGAAAAAAAGTTATTATAATTGTTTTAAGAATATTCATATATAAACTTTATATATAAATCTAAATATGTATATGACATATATATTTAGGCACCTATTGGCAAATCTGAAAACAGAACCCATAAGACATTGTTATGCATATGTTCAAATATAGTCAGTTCTTGTCTTTTCCAAAATGGGAGCACTATATTATGTTCTCAATAGTAATGTATCCCTGTTTTGTATCCTTGCCAAGTCCTTATAGTTTCAAACTTTTGAATTTTGTCCATCAGTGTGTTTTGCATTTTAATTTCAATCTCTTTGGAGACCTAGGAAGGTGAGTATCTCTTAATCTTTTAATGTGCTCATGGATTATTTGGATATTCTTTCCTGTGAAATATCTCTTCAAGTATTTTGCCCAGTTTAAATTGGGTTATCTATCTTTTCATTAAAAATGTGCAGAAATTCTTTAAGTACTCTGAATATGAGCCCTGTCTTGGTTATGTGTTAGTTGCTCAGTCTTGTCCAACTCTTTGCAAACACTTGAACTGTAGCACACCAGGCTCCTCTGTCCATGGAATTCTTGAGGCAAGAATATTGGAGTGGGTTGCCATTCCCGTCTCCAGGGGATCTTCCTGACACCAGGAATAGAACCTGTGTCTCTTGGCAGATAGGTTCTTTACCACTAGTTCAACCTGGGAAGCCCATATTGGTTATACATGTTGTAAATATTTTCTTCCACTCTGTAGATATCATTTTTACTCTCTTAAAGATGGCTCTTGATAAACATGAGTTAGGTTCTTAATTTTATCAGTCTATTCTTTAATACTTTTTTAATTGTTTCAGAAATTTTTTCTCCCTCTGAGGTTTTCACTATAAGTCACTAATATTCTACAAAGCTTTTTTAATATTTGATGCTTAGATCTAAAACTCATCTGATTTTTTTAGTGTGCTAGTAGAAGTCATGATTTGTTTTTATCCACATGGCTAGCCAACTGATCCAGCATTATTTATTAAAGACACTGGTGCCTTTATCTTGGTTCAAATATGTATGTGTCTGTGCATGTGTGTGTACATGTTTCTGAATTTCTGAGTTAAACATGCTCTTTCTTGTGTTTATTTTTTCTTGTTCTGATACAACATTGATTGAAAACATAAAGTCCTGCAACCTTGTAGGTCTTAATATTCCATAGAGTGGGTCATTTTATTGATTCTTCATTCTTCTTCAAGATTGCTTTGTCTCTTCTTGAACTTTTATAATTTCACATCAAATTTATAATCAGATTCTCTGTTTCTATACATGAAAAAATGTTCTTAGATTCTGATTTTGACTTTTTTGAACCAAAAGAAGTGTTAGAAAAGATTTGCAGTCTTTACAAAATGCTCATTCTGTAAACAACGTATGTAAGTCCTCCCATTTGTACATCATCCTTGAATGCAGATTTTTTTGTGTATACACCTGTAATAATAGTAGAATCATCTATAGAGATTCTGTTTTTAACATACACAAGTTTTATCAGTAATTATATTTTATTTTCCATTTTAAATCCTAGCTCTTCTTTTTCTTCCTGTTGCCTTATTGACAGCTAGTTCTTAGGTCAACATTAAAAAGAAGTGGTTTTCAGGGAGCATGTTAAAATCATATCCTAACTCTAAAGAAAAACTTTTAAAGTTTTACTGTTAATAATGAAAAAATGTTTTTGTTTGAATAGATGAAAAAACTTGTCTTCTTATAAAATTTGATAAATTATTTTATAGTGAAGTTATAGTGAATTTTCTTCTTTTGGCAAATTGTTCATTTTATTACAACTTTGTAGTATCTTATATGGGCTTCCCTGGTGGCTGAGACAGTAAAGAATCCTCCTGCAAAGCAAGAGACCTGGGTTCGATCCTTGGGTTGGGAAGATCCTCTGGAGGAGGGCATGGCAACTCACCCCAGTATTCTTGCCTGGAGAATCCCCGTGGACAGAGGAGCCTGGCGGGCTACGGTCCATGGGGTTGTGAAGAGTCAGACTCGACTGAGTGACTAAGCACAGCCCAGTATCTTATACATATCCTTCTATCCTTTGGTCTGATATCAGTATTGCTATCACCAGTCAATGTTGGCATGAAACATGTTTTCTCATCATTTTACTATCAATGATTTTTTTTGGTTTTGAGTGTATGTGTATGTCTCTGTGCATTTATGTTTAAATGTGACTGTTGTAAAGGTTTGTACGTAGATTTTCTGTTTTTAATCTGATATGACCATCTCTATCTTGATGAATGTATTTAATTCATTTACATTTAATACACTAATGGATACACTTATTTTAGTTATTGTATTTTGTGTTTTCTAAATATCAACCATTTTTTTCTTTTTCTGTTTTTTTTCTTGCATTCTACCTTCTTTTTTGATTGATAATACTTTAATGCCCATTTGTTTGCAGTGTAATTTTGAAAATTATCAATTCTCTCATTTTCTGATTGATGGTTTTTTGAAGTGCTAACATAAAAATGCGTGATGTACAATAATAAACTTAGTATCATTCAGTATTTTGAGCCTCTTCAAGAATTTAGCACTCTTTATTTTCAAATAGTCTCTTTTCCTTCATTTATGTTTTTCAAATTTTACTTTTATCCTTTTTATAAATATCAAAATTTTATTGCATAGCCCATAAGTTATTAAATATAAGATTATATTTTATTACTTTGTTCAATATTATTTGTATGGATTTGATTCATTCTTAATTCACTTCTACTGTAATGGGGAATGCTCTTTATTGGTATGCTAAATAGCTATAGGCTCTAAACATTTATAATTTACATGTGAAATAATGTCATTTTGTTCTCATTCATTCAAGAGAGTTCTTGCAGTTATAAAACTCTTGATTGAGAGCTTCTCTGCCTCTTGAGACATTAAAGATATTACCTTATTGTCTTCAGATCTTGCTGATAAGAAATTTGCTGTTAGTCAAATTGTTGATCTTATATAAACACTTTTGTCTTTAATGTTTTTAAAATTTCCTTTTGATCTTGGGACAATAGTGCAACAAAATATTTTAAGAGACAAATGAAACTATTGCTTTTATTAAAAATGCAAAACTTATGAAATAAAAACTAAGATTTTAATTTTTTATGGCAGCCCTAGGCAACTATTTTTTGTAAAGAGGAAAATGATAGGTGGACATTTGTTAATTTATATTTATTGAGAATTTATTTTTAACCAATCTTAATCTCAAATTTTTGATCTAAAGATATATTTTATCTTTAGTTGTTAGAAGTTCTTCAAGTGCTTATGGGTGCATTTACCTTTACTGTATTCTTTCAGAATGCATTTTTAACAATTTGGAAATTAAGTCTTTATTCAATTTGTAACATTTTTGGTAAAACATCTTCAAATATTGCTTTTTTTAATCACATGCCTTATTATCTCTCTGGAAAGTTTATCTTGTTTATGTTTCACCTCTCAATCTTTATTATGCCTGTGAGTTAAATTTCCAAGAATGTGTCCCTCTATTGTCCACCCGGCACTAATGTAGTGTTACAGATCAATTTTCCTTCAAATAACAAAAATGCAAACTTGTAGAAAAAGACATCAGATTTGTAGGACTGAAGGTGAGGAATAGTTGAGGGGGACTTGAATGAAGGTGATCCAAAGGTACAAACTTTTAGTTATAAGATAAGTAAGTCTTCTAGGAATGTAATGTACCTGATGAATATAATTAACACAACTGTATACTATATGTGAATAAGAGAGTTAATACCAAAATTCTCACAAGAAAAAAATACTTTTGTGTCTATATGAGATGATGGATGTTTATTGTACTAATCATGGTCATCAGGTCACAAGGTATGTAAGTCAAATTTTTATACTCTATACCTTAAACTTATAAAGTGTTGCATGTCAATTGTAACTCAGTACAATTAGAATGGAATAAATGAATAAAATAAAATATCCAAATGAAGAATCTCCCCCTTGTCTATATATGTTGAGATCTAGGTAGATTCCTTTTTATATAAATTTATTTATTTTTAATTGTAGGATAATTGCTTTACAGTATTGTGTTGGTTTCTGCCAAACATTAACATGGATCAGCCAGAGGTATTAAATACAATCTTTCAGTGCATTATTTCTCTCTTTTAATGTCCAGTATTTTATCCTCTTTATTGAGTTTTTTTTTAATTAGTTTATTTTTTATTTTTTAACTTTACAATACTGTATTTGTTTTGCCATACAGTGACATGAATCCACCATGGGTGTACATGTTTTCCCCTTCCAGAACCCCCCTTCCACCTCCCTCCCCATCCCATCCCTCAATGAATAGCACTACTTATTTCCTGAACGCCTCATAGATTCTTTTTTCATGTGCAGTGACTATTTTTTCACCCCCATTTTCTTTACTGCTTATAATTTATTGAAATTTTAATAAATGCAATACTTTCATTGATCTATTGGAATATTTAATCATGCTTACATTAGATTATTTGTAAGATTGTTCAACACATTCAGTTACATCTTGGGTGAACATAAGGTTTCATTGTTTAACTCATACACCTTTAGCACTAACTGGTTTGTATTTCAATATTGTTTTTTTAATCACATTTTTGAGTAGGAGAGTTTTATTAATATTATTCAAAATTAATTTGATTTCCCATCCTACCTTCTCTCTGCTTTGTGATTATGAGTTTTTGTTTTTCTTCATTCTATTTAATAATCTCCTAATAGAGAACCAGATCTTATAAGGGCATTTCAAGCTCTGGTAAACCAATGAACAAGCAAGCATACTGAATATTATATATGTATATTTCTTTAATCCAGCAACTCTACAGGTATTTTCAGCCTCCTTTCATATTTTTATAAATGGCTCTCCTAATGTGTTGGGACTTACCTTCACCCCTGATCCAGGTCATTTACAACTCTGACAGCTTCCTGCCTGTGCAGAGTCTGGAGTTTAGACAGAGGCAAGGCATCAGGACTTTTCGGATTCCCACTGAGCATCTTCCCAGCCCTGGTCGTGTGTGTGGCCTTCTAGTTTCCCAGCACTATCTGGGAACTGTTCAAATCATCTATTTACCAAATCATCTTATTTCCAATTCTTCCACTCAGGGTGTTATGTTAGTCTATAGTTTACCCCAACTTTTGTTACTTGCCTCATGTGGCAGCAGCTGATAGTTTTGCCTTCAAAGGCTTTCAACAAGTGCCTCTGGGTAGCCATCTCAGCGGTGGGAGAGTTTTGAGTTAATCAAAATAAAGGCAAGTCCTTTGAGTGCATCCTTCAAGGAGTCACCAGACAGGTCAAATCCAACATCCAGAATTCCGTGAGTATAAAATATATTCTGCTCCTTTTGGTAGTGAATGTCCATCAGAAGTGCAGACTATTTTTTGAGAACTGCTCCTGAGCTAGGGAGTAGGGGATGATATCAGGGCAAGTTAAAATGCTGCGGATCTCTCTGGTTGATTTTCAGGTTTGTTTTCCATATTAAGCGTGTGTGTGGTTGCTATAGCTTTTGGTTAGATTCCAGAATTCCAAAGAGGTTTATTTTCACAGGTTTTTCCATTAGATGTTGCTTTTCTAGAGAGAACTACTTCTAATTCTTCTGCTCCATTTTGCTCTTACCTGTGTCCCTCCACAGAGTTAGTGTCTTCTTGATCTTCTTACTCAGACGTAGATTTAACATGTTGATTTATAAAGACATCTGACAGAATTTATTCCCATACATTTTTTTTTAAAGAATAATTCTTAAATTTTTGAATGGGAATATGGACTGCAAATGGGCTAAATTTATCAATACAGTTAAGTAATTAATACTGAGTAGAAAGAATGGCTAATGAAAGTCAGTAATTCTGCTTTCCTGTCAAAGCGCATGGAGATTGGAACCTTGTAACGTCTGTCATCCTGTGCCCCGCCTGTGTGCCATTGTTATCTGTTTAGTTCAGTCTTGTTCTAGGAACCAGAGAACACCACCAGTATTCTTCACACCATCAATATCTGCTTAGTTTTACAGACATATGTACTACCTCCTTTGCTCTTTATTTCTTTTTACAATGTGAGCTTTCTTTCTGGGATCACTTCTTTTCTGCTTGAAATGAAACATTAGAATTTCCTTCAGTAAGAAGAGTTGAATCCAGAGGGGCTCTGGATTAGTGTTAGTTGTTTTTAAGAGAAGAGTATGGAATAGGGCGTGTAGTCTCTCATCTTGCCAGAAACTGAAGTCTCGATCTCAGTGTTTGTAAACTGCCTCCTTCAAATTTGTACCTTTGGTTTTGAACTTTCCACTTCAAAAATGGGGAGATTTTGTTTTCTTATGATTTTTCATACTTCTCCGCTAACAGCTGATTTTTTTGGTTTCTGTAATACTATTTTTACATTGTAAGTGAAAGAAAGTGAAAGTGTTAGTCACTCACTTGTGTCCGACTCTTGGTGATCCCATGGACTGTAGCCCACCAGCTCTTCTGTCCATGGAGTTCTCCAGGAAAGAATCCTGGAGTGGGTTGCCAATCCCTTCTCCAGGGGATTGTTCCAGCCCAGGAGTCGAACCCAGGTCTCCTGCATTGCAGGCAGATTCTTTACTGTCTGAACCACCAGGATTTGTGTTATTTCTGTTCTGTTTATCCACCATCATGCTCACACTTTTGACTGTTTTGTCTCTATTAAATGAATTTACTGCTGCACAATAGTCCTGCTATCACAGTTTATGTATATATCTGTAATTTACAATTGACTGAGAAATAATTTTTCGGAATATCTAATAGGGCATGTTTGACAAATTCTTGTGTATATAAAAATTACATATATATGTGTATATATGTATTTATTTAATAACTATTTATTATTCTAATCATATTACTAAATGTATTATAGTAATGACTACCCCCACCCCAGCTCCTAGAGCTTCTGACTGCTGGCCTAGGCAGCTGTCTTCTATTCCTCAGCAGCTTTCTTGCCCTCACTTGCCAGTGGGGTTGAGTGGTGGTCCTTCTCAGCCAATACACCAACTGTATTGTTTCGAGAATAACCTGGCTACAGGCTTTATATGCAGGCATTTCTTCTGAATAAGGCTCTGACATGGCCAAAAAAACAAAAGGACCTTATAACCTAATAAATATATTGATAGAGTAACGTCTGATCCTGGAAAACAGAATTCTGATAACAGTTATAGTAACCTCTTTGCTGAAACAGTATGAGTTTTGCAATAGAGTTATTTCTTACTAAATCTTTCCTATGCTATCACCTAATATGGATAATTATTAGACTCAAGACTACTGTTCTGAGAGAAATATTTGTCCTACCACAAATAGGATAGAATGAGTACCAACCCACTGGCTGGAGTTAAAGGAATATTTTAAAGCTCCCTACTCAGTTACTGAGCATGTCCTTTGTGTACTGAGCTGCTATTATTTTAATGACTCTTGGAAAGAAGAAATTTTATTTAGGCTAGTTTAAACTAGATAGGTAAACAGAAAGATAGACAAATAGCTAGGTAGGAAGAAAGAAAGAATGAAAGGAAGCATGGAAGGATGGAAGGAAGAGAAGGAAGGAAGGAATAGATTTGATCAAGAATTTCCATGTCCTGGAAATTAGTATAAAAAAAGAAAATATGCATAAAATATATGTATAAAATTTAGTCACTGTAGCATTATAATCCATACCACCTAGTTAGAAGGTGATATACTAAATAAAATGTTCAGATGCAACAAAATAGTGTAGAGATGTTTAAAGTATATTGCAAAGAAATAATTGATATGAAAAATGCACATGATGTTATTCTAAATGAAAGAAATAGATACACAGTATTGTTCATATAATTTTAAATATATATGTGAAAATATAGGTACAGTGAATAATGGAAAATTGTTTATGCAAATTATTAACAATCATCAGCTTTGGACACATATTTCGAATACATATTTTCTCTTTAATGTTTTATCAATTTTTATGTTTCTCTAAGATACTTAGAAAACTTGATGTTAGAATCTCATATGAGGTGGATGCCTCTTTACTCACAAAGTAAACCAGATCATTGAAAGATTAATCTATAAGTCTAAAATTTTCAAAAGACTAACATTCCCTGAAAACAAAGAAAATCAAAAAAGGTTAGCAAGATAATTAATATGATTTGGGGATACTAAATCTACTTTGCCAAAAAAACTACTGTATAAGATTGAGATCATTCTTTATAATGTAATGTTAATTTAGTAAAATAGATTTTGTTCTCCAAAAGAAGTCAGTAAAGATGTGTTAAGATTAAACAAGTCCAGGTAAGAATCCCTTATCAACTTAGCTGTTAGTCAAATTGGTTATATGTATCCATATTACATGGGGATATCAGAAGTATGGCAACAGTGATGATAAAAAAAATTATTATTAAACACCCAATATAAGCAGATATTTTTAAATGATTCTTCAATGAAAGAAGACATATTTTGAGTGAAATAATTGATTCCAACCTGAAGTGGGAAATGTACAAGATGAGCATAGGATAGTTTGTTAAGCCAGAAGAAAGAAATTATATAAAAATTTATGGATTAAAAACTTTATAATGGAAATAACATGAAGACACCATCTTAGCCAATGATCCACAAGACCATCAACATTACTGGGAGAAATTAACATTATCTGTATATTAATGGAGGGCATTAAGAAGGACACTTTTTTTTCTGCTAAAAAATGTTTAATCTGAATAGGAACATGGACAATAAATGGAAAACTGCATTGAGAAACACTACAAAACAAGACCTCGTACTCTTCAAAATATCACCATCAAGGAAAAAATGCAAATTATTTAAAATTAGAAGAAATGATTAGTATATGTGATGTTAAATTTGAACCTTAGACTACAAGGGCAGGAAATGCTGTATTTAGAGTAGTGAATCGTATTAATGTTACATCTCCTGTTTTTGGTAATTACACTGAGAATACATTAGTGACTATACATGTTATAGAGAAAAAAATCCAAAGGCTTTAGATATAAATTGCCAATAGGTGAATATGGTTTCACTTTAGTCTTATGTGGTCTCCAGAAATTAATACTATGTGCAAAGAGAGAGAATAAATGATAAGGCAAACACGAAGAAAGCAATTTGGTAAAATCTATATACTAGTATAGTTAATAGTCCCTGATTCTTCTCTGAAATTTTGGATTACTTCACAATAAAAAGAAAACAAAAAGGCGAAGACACATAGGGAAAAAAATCAGTAATGCAGGGACAAGCATACCAGCTTCCTCTTAATTCACTTCAGATAAATGATTCCTATTTTCATTGTTATCCAGCTGTGACCCTCCCATCACACCTCAGTCCTTGACAGACTGTCTTTAGGAATGGAAGGCAATAAGTCATGGATCGCAGAATTCATCCTGGTAGGATTCCAGCTCAGTGAAGACATGGAATTGGTCCTCTTTGGTATCTTCTCCCTGTTATATACCTTCAACCTGCTGGCAAATGGCATGATCTTGGGTCTCATCTGCCTCGACTCCAGACTGCACACCCCCATGTACTACTTCCTGTCTCATCTGGCCATTATTGACATATCCTATGCTTCTAGCAATTTGCCCAATTTGCTGACAAACCTAGTGAAACACAAAAAAGACACCTCCTTTGTCTTATGTACTTTGCAGATGATTTTTAATTTGTCTTTTGCTTCAATAGAGTGTTTGCTTTTGGTGGTGATGTCCTACGACCGGTTTGTGGCGATCTGCCACCCTCTGCAGTACACAGTCATCATGAACTGGAGGGTGTGCACATTCCTGGCCATCACTTGCTGGGTATGTGGGTTTTCTCTGGCCATAGTCCAAGTAAGTCTCTTTCTACGGCTGCCCTTCTGTGGGCCCCAGAAGGTGAACCACTTCTTCTGTGAAATTCAGTCTGTCCTCAAAGTGACCTGTGGTGACATCTGGATCAATGAAATGTTCCTCTTTGCTGAAGGTGTGTTTATTTTAGTTGGGCCCCTTTCCCTGATGTTGGTCTCCTACGTGCGCATCCTTTGGGCCATTCTGAAGATCCAGTCAAAGGAGGGCCGCAAGAAAGCCTTCTCCACCTGCTCCTCCCACCTCTGTGTGGTTGGGTTCTACTTTGGCATAGCCATGATGGTCTACTTGGCCCCTGACAGTAGTCACCGAGAGGAACAGAAGAAAATCCTTTTCCTGTTTTACAGTCTTTTCAACCCATTGCTGAACCCTCTTGTCTACAGTGTAAGGAACGCTCAAGTGAAGGCTGCCTTCCACAGAGTACTGCAGGAAAAGAGGACAGTGTGAGAGAGGGTACAGTTCTGGTTCAGTGCATTTTCCCCCAATGAGATGTGATTGCTGGTATAAAAAACTCAAGAAAATTTCCCAAGAAGATGCATGATTTCATGTTGACAATTACTCAAGAGTGACATCAGTATGATGACAAATTAGGATTCCCTCAGCCGTTGTTCCTCCATGGAGATGAGAATATATTGGCCAAATTTCCTTTCTAAAAATAACGGAAGTCAGATAATAGGTGTCAGCACTCCAGACAAGCACAACACCAAGAAGAGATATAGTAAGTGAAGTGTTTATGCAAACTGATGACATTTTACCTCCCATAGCTACCTCCTCTTTCTGCCACCACGTATCTGGATCAGGAGAAAATTCCCAACTCTCATCTCTTCTTCAAAAGGGAAAAAGAAAAATGGACAATGTAGACTCTTTTGTAGCTTTTCAGAGAGTGGCCTGAAGGTTTGTTAGTTGTCTCATTTGTTTCAGAGCACTGATGGGAATGGCAATTTGGATTCCTTGTAGGGGCCATGAGAAAAATAGCAAGTATTCCAACTTTTCATAGTTATATAGAGATTGTAGCATGTCAGACAAACATCAGGTAGAGCAAGTCTGTACAGGCTCCAGAAAAGAAAAATTGGACAAACCTCTTTAACTGAGAAAATACATGAACTAATTCAGAGAAGCTGCATCCACAGACAAGGTTAGGAGGTCCGCAGAATCTCTAGGAGAGCTTATTGCTGAAGATCTTCCCCTTCTCAAAGTCAGTCAATAGACTGGGAGAAGTAGTTCTTTTTCCAAACATCCACATCTCAGCTAAAGTTCACAAGATATACAGTGAAACAGGGAAAACATGGACCAATTAAAGGAGCAGACTAAATCTCAAGAAACTATCCCTAAGGAAATGTGATATCAGTCACCTGGCAAAAATCCAGTATCATCATTTTAATGATATTGAATAACCTGAAAAAATACCTATAGACAACAAAATAAAGAAAATGATACCTGAACAAAATGAAAATATCGCAAAGAGATAAAAACTGTAAGAAGAAGAACCAAACATAAATTCAGGGACTGAATTGAAAAACTGATTAGATGGTTTCAAGAGAGAAATTAGGAACTGGCTGGAGACTGATGAAAACAAGACGCAACATGCCAGAAATTTGTTGCTGCAAAAGCACTACTAAGAAGTTAGTTTCAGTAACATATCCTCATGCATTGAAAAAGAGAAAAGATTGAAAATCAACACCCTCACTTTACGTCTGAACTAGAAATAGAAGAAAAATCAACCCCAACATGGCAGAAATAAGGAAGTGATAAATATTGAAATGTATATAAGCAAAGTAGAGAATAGAAAACAGCCAACTGGTAGAAAAAGAAGTGAATGAAACTAAGAAATCCTGAGTTATCCTGAGAAATTCAAAATTTTGGCAAACCCTTATCTAAACTGAAAGAAAAAGAGATATATTTAGGATATTCAGATACCTAGAAACATGAAGTAGAATAGTGGTTACAAGCGACTAGGAGACAAGAATGAGAAGTTATTTAATTGGTACAGAGTCTCAGTTTGAGGTGAAAAAGTTCTGGAGATGGATATTGATGATGGCTCCACGCAGTGCTATTGACGGTATCACTGAAGTGTCTATTTAAAATTGTTAGAAGACAAGTTCAAGAAGGAAGAGTGGTAAGACCCTGAGTTTCTCTCCCATGAACATTACCAAAGGTAAAACTATGTATAAAAGGGCTCTCTTTGAGAACAAACTTAAGTAAAAGAACAACTTTTGTACAACCAAGAATACAAAGGAAAAAAAAAATCCACACCAAATATGTAGGAGAGAAAGAGAAGCAATCTACTTGGGACCCACACACCCAGTGGGCATCCTGGAAGGGGAGGAGGTTATCACAAGATGGGCATCCTCCCCAAGGAGCAAGGAGTTCAAGCACCATGTTGGGTACCCCAGCCCTGGGGCCCAGCACTAGCAAGACAAAATGCTTTTGCTGGTTTAGAAACCAGTGAGAAAGCCCAAGGGCTGTTGGAAATCTAAATTTCCCTGTTAAAGATAGACTTGCTTCCTCCCAGGTCCTGTGCAGGAACAGCAAGATGAAAAGTGCCTGGTGCTTTGGCCAGCTTGCCAAGACCACCCCGGTGGGCCCCACCCCCCAGCCCACATGGACCGTAGCTCTAGCCCCTCTGGCTCTGACCACATATCCCACTAAGGCCGTGGCCACCAATGCCCTCCGCCCCCAGGAGAAGAAGCAGCTCTCATCAGTCTCCAGCCCCAGCCATTTCATCTTTGGTCACACCCCCAGTCAAGGTAGTGGCCACGAGCACACTCTGGTGGTCTCATCAGGTAATGGCTCCAGTGCCTCCAGCTACATACAGCTCTACACTCACCAAAATGGTTATTCCAGTGTGATCCAGGAGAAGCCTCAGCCCCCGATGAGTCCTAGGCCTAGTCCTCTGTGTCAGCTCACCCCTCACTGGGGCCACTGCTCCCAGTGTGCCCTCAAAAGGGCCTCAGCCTACATCAGACTCTGGCTCCAGCCCCACCCAGCCCTGGCTCCAGTTCTAACCCCTACAAGTGGAGGCCCCAGCAGGCCCTGAAAAAAGCCTCAGCCCATACTTGCGTCACTTCCAGATTTGCCAAAAGGCACTGGGCACATGTAGACTAATAAGGAGTCTCCCACACAAGACACACCTTTAAGACTGAGATAGGAAATGATTTTGTGTAATTTGAAAGACAAAGTCAAACAAAATAAGAAGACAAAGGAATATGTTCCAAATGAAAGAACACAATGAAAAACCAAAGGAAACCTTAATGACATGAAAATAAATAATTACGCTGGGAAAGATTTCAAACACTGGTTATAAAAATGCTCATTGATCCCAGGAATAGAATAGAGGAACACAGTGAGAATGTTAAAAAAAATTGAATAATATAAGAAATACAAATCAGAGCTGAAGAACACAATGCCTGAAATCAAAAATACACTGGAGGAATCAACAGCACAATAGTAAATACATTAGGTAATATAGATGCATAAGTGATATGGAAGATTGATTGGGAAATCACTCAACCAGAACAAAAACAAAGATAATTAAAACAGGATAGTTTAAGGGACATCTGAAACAACAATAAATATACTAACATTTGCATTATAGGAGTTCCAGAAGGCAAAGAGAGAAAGCGGTAGAAAATATACTTGATGAAATAATGGCTGAAAAATTCCCTAACCTAAAGGAACTAGATATATAGGTCCAGGTAACACAGAGTGATCCACACCAGGACATATCAATATTAAAATAGCAAAATGTAAGGATAAAGAATCTCAAAGACAATAAGAGAAAAACAAAGAGTCACATATAAAGGAAACTCCTTAAGGCTATCAGTTGATTTTTCAGCACAAAATTTGCAGGCCAGAAGGGGGTGGCATTATATAAAGTGCTGAATAAAAAACCCTATGACCAAGGATACTCTACCCAGCAAGGTTATCCTTGATTTGAAGAAAAGAGTTTCCTAGGCAAGGAAAAACTGAGTTCATCACTACTGAACCAATCTTATAAGAAATGTTAAGTGGCCCTCAAGTGAAAAAGAAAAGACCATAACAAGAAATAAGAAAATATATGTTAGAAAAATCTCCCTGATAGAGGTAAATACACAGTAAAGATAGTGTATCAACCACTTTAATAAGGTAGTATTAAACTCGAAAGACAAAAGTTATAAAATCAACTATAATTAAAATAATCAGTTAAGCGATACAAATAAACATGTAAAATATGATACCAAAAGATAAAACTTGTGGGAAAGGGAGTAAAAATGTAGAACTTTGAAAATGTTTGAACTTGAACAGCTGTTAATATAAATATTGATACATATTTATATAGTATGTAAACATATACATATATATGTAAAGCTCTACACTTATATACACACACACACACACATATATATATAAAAGAAGTGAAAAGACATTTAAAAAAAACAGAAAATGAGTAACAAAATGGCAATAGTTGTATACTTCAGTGGGCTTTCCTGATGGCTCAGCTGGTAAAGAATACGCCTGCAATGTGGGACACCTGGGTTCAATATCTGGGTTGGGAAGATCCCTTGGAAAAGGGAATGGTTACCCGCTCCAGTATTCTGGCCTGGAGAATTCCATGGACTGTATAGTCTATGAGATCACAAAGACTCGAACCCGACTAAGTGACTTGCACTTTCATATACTTATCAGTAATCACTTTAGGTGTAAATGGACTAAACGCTCCAATTGTAGGACATAGGATGGCTCAATGGATTAAAAAGCAAAAAAACAAGCAAAAAAAGAGAAAAGAAAACCACCAACAGAGACAAAAAAAACACCAATCTATATGCTACTTACAAGACATCCACAACAGAACTAAATACACACAGGGATTGAAAATGAAGAGATATCCCATGCAAATGGAAATGCAAGAAAGCTGGGGTAGCAATACTCATATCAGATAAAATAGACTTTTTAAAGCATCTATAACAAAAGACATTAAATTAAGACAGAAATCATATCAAACAGGTTTTCTGACTACACAGTGTTAAACTATAAATAAATTATAGGAAGAACACTGGAAAAAATACAAATATAAGGAGACTAGACAACATGCTACTAAAAATCCAAAGGATCAACTTGAAATCAAAGAAGAAATTTATAAAATACCTTCAAGATGAATGAAAAGAGAAACACAACTTTTCAAAATCTATAGAACACAGCAAAAGCAGTTAAAAAAACAATACAGGACTATATCAAGAAACAAAAATCTCAAGCAATCTTAACCTTATAGCTAAAGTTGTTAGAAAAAGAAAAATAGACTTCTCTGGTGGTTCAGTAGTAAAGAATCCACCTATAATGCAGGAGTGAAGAAAGTGAAAGTGAAAGTTGCTCAGTTGTGTCCAACTCTTTGCAACCCCATAGACTGTACAGTCCAGGGAATTCCCCAGTCCAGAATACTGGAGTGGGTACCCTTTTCCTTCTCCAGAGGATCTTCCAAACCCAGGGACTAAACCCAGGTCTCCCACATTGCAGGTGGATTCTTTACCAGATGAGCCACAAGGGAAGCCTTGTGCTTCCACTTTATTGACTACACCAAAGCCTTTGACTGTGTGGATCACAATAAACTGGAAAATTCTTCAAGTGATAGGAATACCAGACCACATAACCTACCTCCTGAAAAATCTGTTTCCAGGTCAAGAAGGAACAGTTAGAACAGGACACGGAACAACAGACTGTTTCCAAATCGGGAGGGGAGTACGACAAGGCTGTATATTGTCACCCTGCTTATTTAACTTACATGCCAAGTACCTCATGAGAAATGCCAGGCTGGGTGAAGCACAAGCTGGAATCAAGATTGCCAGAAGAAATATCCATAATCTCAGATATGCAGATGACACCACCCTTATGGAAGAAAGCGAAGAGGAACTCAAGAGCCTCATGACAGAAGTGAAAGAGGAGCGAGAAAAAGCTGGCTTAAAACTCAACATTCAGAAAATGAAGATCATGGAACCAGGTCCCATCACTTATGGCAAATAGACCGGGAAACAATGGAAACAGTGAGAGACTTTAGTTTTTTGGGCTCCAAAATCACTGCAGATGGTGACTGCAACCATGAAATTAAAAGACACTTGCTCCTTGGAAGAAAAGCTATGACCAACCTAAATAGCTTATTACAAAGCAAAGACACTACTTTGCAAACAAAGGTCCGTCTAGTCATAGCTATGGTTTTTCCATTAGTCATGTATGGATGTGAGAGTTGGACTATAAAGAAAGCTGAGCACCGAAGAACTGATGCTTTTGAATTGTGGTGTTGGAGAAGACTCTTGAGAGTCCCTTGGACTGCAAGGAGATCCAACCAATCAATCCTAAAGGAAAACAGTCCTGAATATTCATTGAAAGGACTGATGCTGAAGCTGAAGCTCCAATACTTTGGCCACCTGATGCGAAGAACTGACTCATTTGAAAAGACCCTGATGCTGGGAAAGATTGAAGGCAGGAGGAGAAGGGATCGACAGGATGATTGGCCGAGATGGTTGGCTGGCATCACCAACTCGATGGACATGAGTTTGAGTAAGCTCCAGGTGTTTGTGATGGATGGGGAAGCCTGGTGTCCTGCATTCCATGGGGTCACAAAGAGTCAGACAAGACTGAGCAAATGAACTGGATGCAAGAGTTGCTGGTTCGATCCCAGGGTTGAGAAGATCCCCTGGAGAGGGAAATAGCAACCCACTCCAGCATTCTTGCCTGGAGAATTCCATGGACAGAGGAGCATGACTGTCCATGAGGTCACAAAAGAGTTGGACAGGACTTTGAAACTAAACAACAAAAAACTTTCAAAGTTAGTGGAAGAAAATAATAAAGACCAGAGTGGTAATTAATGACAGAGTGACAAAAGAAATAAGTAAATAAGAGACATCAATAAAATTAAAAGTTGGTTCTTTGAAAAGATAAACTTGATAGACCTTTAATCAGATTCATCATGAAAAAAAGAAAGAGGGCCTAAATAAATAAGATCAGAAATTAAAAGAAAGTTTCAACTGATATCACTGAAAAGCAAACAACTATAAGGGAATAGTCCAAACAGTTTACACCAACAACCTGGATAACCTAGAAGAAATGGAAAATTGCTAGAAATATATAGCTTTCCAAGCCTAAATGTGGAAGAAATAGAGCGCATTCACAAATCAATTACTAGTAATGATGTTAAATGAGTAATAAAATCTCCCAACAACAAAAGTCTGGGACCAAAGAGCGTTACAGACAAATTCTACCAAATATTTAAAGAAGAGTTAATACCTGTACTTCTTCGGCTATTCCAAAAAGTTGAAAGGAGGAAACTTTTTAAATTTCAAAAAATTGAAAAGGGTTTCTCCCATAGCTCAGTTGGTAAAGAATGCACCTGCAGTGCAGGAGACCCCATTTTGATTCCTGGGTCGGGAAAAACCCCTGGAGAAGGGAAAGGCTACCCACTCCAGTATTCTTGGGCTTCCCATGTGACTCAGCTGGTAAAGAATCTGCCTGCAATGTGGGAGGCCTGGGTTCGACCTCTGGGTTGGGAAGATCACCTGGAGAAGGGAAAAGCTACCCACTCCAGTATTCTGGCCTGGAGAATTCCATGGGGTCACAACAAGTGGGACACGACTGAGCGACTTTTACTTTAACTTAATACCTATCCTTTTCCAGCTATTCCAAAAAATTGAAAAGGAGGAACACTTTCTAATTCATTCTACCAGGCCAGCAGTACCTTGATACCAATCCCATATAAAAATACTTCAAAAAAATAAAAATTACAAACCATTATCCATGATTAATATAGATGAAAAATCCTCAACTAAATATTAGGAAGCTGAATTCAATAATACATAAAAAAATGACACATCATGATCAAGTGGGATTGATTTCAGGGATGCAAGGAGGGTGCAGTATGTACAAATATCTCAACATGAGACACCACATTAACAAATGAGGTGTCGTTTTGTTAATGACATGAGATGACATGGTCATCTCAATAGATGCAAGTAAAGCACATAACAAAATTCAACATCCTTTCATGATCAAAACTCTAAACAAGGTTGATATAGAGGGGATATACCTCAGCAAAATAGAGGCCATTTATAACGAACGCCTGGTGAACACCACACTCAATGGTGAAAAGCTGAAATCTTCTCCTATAAGATCAGGAACAAAACAAAAATGCCCACTCTCACCATTTCTGTTTAACATAGTACTAGAAGACTTAGACTCCACAATCGAAAAAGGTATAAAATGCATCTAAATTGGAAAGAAGCAAAACTGTTGCTGTTTGAGATGATGTGATAATATATACAACTCTGAAGACTCTACCAAAAAACTATTGGAACCAATAAATGAATTTAATAAAGTTTCAGGATACAAAATTAATACACACTAATCTGTTAAATTTCTGAACACTAATAATGACCGATCAGAAATAGAAATCAAGAAAAAATCCCATTTGCAATTGCAACAAAAAGAATAAAATATTTAGGAATAAATTTAACCAAGAAGGTAAAAGATTTGTACTCCAAAAACTATGAACATTAATGAAAGAAACTCAAGATGATAGAAAAAATTGAAAGATATCCCATGTTCATGGATTAGAAGAATTAATATTATTAAAATGTCCATATTACCCAAAGCAGTCTACAGATGTAATGCAATCCTTCAAAACAACATGGTATTTTTCACAGAACTAGAACAAATAATTCAAAATTAGTATGGAACCACAAAAGATCCCCAAAGACTCAAATCAGTCTTGAGAAAGAAAAGCAAAATTGGAAATAATCACATTTCCTGTCTTCAGATTTTACTACAAAGTTATGATAATGAAAACAGTATGTACTGGCACAAAAACAGACACACAGATCAATGGAACAGAGTAGAGAACCCAAATATAAACCTGCACACTTATGGCCAATTTATGACCAAGGAAGCAATAATATAAAATAAAGAATATCGATCTCTTCAATAAGAAGTATTGGGGAAACTTTACAATTACATGCAAATGAATTAAGCTGGACTACTTTCTCATACCATATGCAAAAATAAATTCAACATGGTTTAAAGACTTAAATGTAAAGCCAGAAACCATAAAAGTCATAGAAGAAAATGTAGGCAGTAAGCGTTTTGAAATAAGTCTTAATATTATCTTTTGAATCTGTCTCCTCAGGCAAATAAAGCAAAAGTAAAAATAGATAAATGGAACCCAATCAAAATAAAGAACTTTTACAGAGCAAAGGAAAACAACACCAACTGAAGAGCAGTTTATTGAATGGGAGGAAACATTTGGCAAAAAATATTTCAGATAAGAGGTTAATCTCCAAAGCATGTAAAGAACTCATACAATTCAGTATAAAAAATAAACAATACGTTTAAAATATGAGCAGAGGACCTTAATTCTAGTGTTTTTTCCAAAGAAAACATGCTGATGACCAACAGACATATGAAAAGATACTCAACATCACTAATCATCAGGGAAATGCAAAACAAAACCACAATGGGATATCACCTCACAACTGTCAGAGTGACTGTCATCAAAAAGACAAGAAATAACAAGTGTTAGTGAGGATGTGGAGAAAAGGGAAGCCTGGTACAGTGTTGGTGGGAATGTAAATTAGTGCAGGCACCATGGTAAACAGTATGGAGTTTCCTCATAAAATTAACAATAGAACTGCCATTCAGTTCAGCAGTTCCACTGCTGGATATTTACCCAAAGAAAAGGAAAACATTAATTCAAAAAAAAATATGTGCACCCAAATGTTCATAGCAGCATAGTAGATACAATACCTATGAGATGAAAACAATGCTCGTTGACAGATGAACAGATAAAGAAGATACAGTGTGTATATATACAATGGAATATTACTCAGGAATAGAAAATGAAATTTTTCCATTTGCAGCAATGTGAATAGAACCCAGAGATTAATGTGTTAGTGAATAAGTCATAGAAATACATCTTACATGACATCTTAGATGTCACTTCCATCTAAAAAAATGAAGCAATGTGTAGAACAAAACAGAAGCAGACTCACAGATACAGGCTTCGGGTAGAACCAGGTGTAAGGCAGGGCTTTCCTTCTGCTTGGTGGCTGTCACCACCCTATCAGGGACAAGATCAAGTTCCACACTGCTGGAGCAGAAGCCCTGGGGGAGCTGATTCAATTCACTTTGTGTGTGTGCCCTTCCTGTACCCAACAACTTCTTGCCCCAGAGGGGAGCAGTGCTGGAGCAAGGGGGGCTGGTGGGGGTATTCCACGAGGGTCATGACACAGGCCATTACAGTTTGATCACCATCAGAAATGCAGATGGTCTCTGATGGATGACCCGTGCAATTGTCCATGGTCATGGCAACCCTCACTTTGGTGCTGGAGTATTTGCTTGCCTCAGGCTGGGCCAGGCACCTGCCTAGTCTCAGGAAACCTGTCAGATCACTCATTTCGTTTTAACCTATCCTTTCTGCCCTGCTTCGAGAGCAAGCAAGTGTTCACGCTCCCCGCAAGCAGAGTTCAGGTGTCCCCTGGGCCATCAAACAACCAAGGAGGCCTGTCTTCCCTTTGTCAGACCCCAGAGCCCAATATGTGGTTCTAACAGCTCACTCACAAGGGAGGGTCTCCGCTAATGTAATTTGCCATTTCCTCCGAGTTCCCTCCCAAAGGTATGGGTCCTGCTACTGCTTCTCTGCCCTTCCTGTCTGATTCTGTATGGATCTTTCTTGCAGCTTTGGTTGTACAGGAGTCTTTCTGCTAATCTCTAGTTAGTTTTTACTGAGAGTTGTTCCACACATAGATATATTTTTGATATGTTAGTGGGAGGAGGTAAGTTCCCCGCCCTCTTATTCTACTACCTTGATTTGAGTTCTAATGGATTCTAGTGCACTTTTCAGTTCAGTTCAGTCTCTCAGTCGTGTCCGACTCTTTGCGACCCCAAGAACGGCAGCATGCCAGGCCTCCCTGTCCATCACCAACTCCCTGAGTCCACCCAAACTCATGTCCATCGAGTCAGTGATGCCATCCAGCCATCTCATCCTCTGTCATCCCCTTCTCTTCTGCCCTCAATCTTTCCCAGCATCAGAGTCTTTTCCAATGAGTCAGCTCTTCGCATCAGGTGGCCAAAGTATTGGAATTTCAGCTTCAACATCAGTCCTTCCAATGAACACCCAGGACTGATCTCCGTTAGGATGGACTGGTTGGATCTCCTTGCAGTCCAAGGGACTCTCAAGAGTCTTCTCCAACACCACAGTTCAAAAGCATCAGTTCTTCGGTGCTCAGCTTTCTTTATAGTCCAACTCTCTCATCCATACATGACTACTGGAAAAACCTTGACTAGACGGACCTTTGTTGGCAATGTAATGTGTCTGCTTTAGGTTTATTAAATTTGAGTGCTAAACTCAGAGTTCTGTATATTCCCTCATTCCTCCCCAGTTTATACATTGTTAATATATTGCAATGTGTGTGGTGTATTTGTTAAAACTGATGTGCCAATATTGATACATTATTAACAAAATTTCATAGTTAATTTTAGAGTTCACTCTTTGGGTTATATATTCCATCAGTTTTGACAAATCTATCATGACATATATCCACCATTATAAAACCATACAGAATAGTTTCACAGCCCTACAGATCTGCTGTATCTCACCAATGCATTCCACTTTCTCTCCCCAAGACCCCTGACAACCACTGATCTTTTAAATATCTCCATCGGTTCAGTGGCTCAGTCATGTCCGACTCTTTGAGACCTGGTAGAGTGCAACACACCAGGCTTCCCTGTCTATCACCAACTCCCGCAGCTTGCTCAAACTCATGTCCATCAATCGGTGATGTCAACCAACCCTCTCATCCTCTGTCTTCCCCTTCTTCTCTTGCCTTCAGTCTTTCCCAGCATCAGAGTGTTTTCCAATGACTCAGTTCTTCACATCAGGTAGCCAGGGTATTGGAGCCCCAGCATCAGTCCTTCCAATGAATATTGAGGACTGATTTCCTTTAGGCTGGACTAGTTTGATCTCCTTGCAGTCCAAGAGACTCTCAAGACTCTTCTCCAACAGCACAGTTCAAAAGCATCATTTCTTGGGTGCTCAACTTTCTTTATACTCCAACTCTCACTTTCATACATAACTATTGGAAAAACCATAGCTTTAACTAGACGGACTTTTAATGTCTCTGCTTTTTAATATGCTTTCTAGGTTGGTCCTAGCTTATCTTCCAAGGAGCAAGCATCATTTAATTTCATGGCTGCAGTCACCATCTGATTTTTGAGCCCCAAAAATTAAGTCTCTCACTATTTCCATTGTTTTCCCATCTATTTGCCATAGTTTTACCTTTTCCAGAATGTCATATAGTTGAAATCTTCCAATGTATATAGCATTTTCAATTTGACTTCTTTTACACAGCAATATTCATTTAAGATTTCTCCATATTTTAAGGACTTAATCGGCCATTTATTTTTATCACTGAATAATATCACTGATAATATAATATTATATGGGTGTAGAGTTTGTTTATCTATTCACTTGTTGAAGGACATCATTGTTACTCCCAAATTTTGATAATTGTGAATAATGTTGCTATAAACATTTGTTTGCAGGGTTTGTGTGGACGTATTTTCACCTCCTTTGAATGTATGAATACCAAGTAGGGTGATTGGTAGATCATATAGTAACAGTATGTTTAGTATTTTAAGAAACTATCAAATTGCCTTCCATACTGACTGTACATGTTGCAGAGAATAAAAATGAATTCCTTTAGTAAATGATAAAAATTCCTGTTGGTCCACATTCTAAACAGTGTTTGATGTTGTTCATGTTTGGATTTTAGCCATTCTACTAGGTCTATAGATATATCTCATTCTTATTTTAATTTGCATTTCCCTGATAACATGGATGTGGAGTATCATTTCATATGCTTATTTTCCACCTGTATATTTTCTTTAAAGAGGTGTCTGTTAGGGACTTTGGCCCATTTTTAAATTGAGTTGTTCATTTTCTTATTGTGTTTTAATATTCTTTGTATATTTTGGAATCAAGTCATTTTTCCAATATATGCAAAGATTTTCCCCAGTCTTTGGCTCAACATTTAAAATTTTTTCACAATATCTTTCAAAGAGCAAAAGCTTTTTTTAATTTTAATGAAGTTCAGGTTATCAATTTTTCTAAATAATGAAGTGCTTTTCATTTTTTAGTTTCATTACATTTTAGCAAAACTATGTAAGACCAAGTGTTATGTACCATGAATTGCGATATTTGCCTCAGGTTATAGCCTTTGAGATGTTTGAAAATCTTATTAAAATCTGTGATAACATGTCTTCTCCTGACTTTCATGCAAATATTTCCTGCACAGACAGTCAAACACAGGCAATCTCTGTTTTCCTCCAGGGAGAATGTTCAGGAAAATTTTTTCTCTCAGGAAAGGTGTAATGACTAATGGGGCCCCTTGGAAAATCTAAATTCTCAAGAGAGTCATGAGAATTGTTTGTTTTGAACTGATGGTAAAATACAAACTTTGGTAGATCTCAAACATTACATTTAGAATGGATAAGCAATAAGGGTCTACTGTATAGCACAAGGAACTGTATTCCATCCCCAGGGATAAACCATAATGGAAAATAACATTTAAAAAAAGGATTTATGTATGTGTCACTGAGTCACTTTGCTGTACAACAGAGACTGGCACAACATTGTAAATCAACTATACTTCAGTTTAAAAAAAGAGAAAAAAAAAATACAACCTTTGCTCCCCAAAGTACAGACAGCAACATTTTTATTATTCTCCAGCATCATCAGAAAGTAAAGTAAACATTTTTAACCCTGGAATTTCTCACTACAGAAAGTGAAAGTGAAAGCACTAGTTGCTCAGCCTTGTCCAACTCTTTGTGACCCCATAGCTGATCCACTGGGGCTCTTAGAAGATGGAACAGTCTACCTTCTGTAGACTCTTAAGGTAGCAGCCTACCACTAACACCATCATGTATAGCTGAGATCTGTCTGCCCTGGTAGGTGGTTTGGGATAAGAATTATTGTATTAGGACGAGGAGGCAGCAGAATTCACCTGGGCTATGGTGAGAGGAAATTTAGGTCCTGGGTGTCTGTCTTTCTGAGCCAGAGTTTGTATTCAGTGCAGCTGGATTGGCAAATAAAGATGTTCTCGTGGGGAGCTCTTCTTAGCTGAGCTGTAAACATGAGCCTCTTGGATCTGGTTCCCATCCTTCTCCTCATCACCTCCAATAATGTGGTTAAGGATGGAGGCCAGAGCTGGCACTAATGAAAGGAGACAAAGAAAATGAGAGCCTCCTTGCCCAGGCTGTGACCTCTGCATGTGGCTCTCTGAACCCAGCCACGGAGGGAAAAGACTCATTAGGACTATGCTAAATACTTTGTTCTTCCTTTATAAATGTGGTTTTAAAATATTTGCTACATTCAGTTCAGTTCAGTTCAGTCGCTTAGTCATGTCCAACTCTTTGCAACCCCGTGGACTGCAACACACCAGGCCCCCCTGTCCATCACCAACTCCTGGAGTTTACTCAGACTCATGTTCATTGAGTCGGTGATGCCATCCAGCCATCTCATCCTCAGTCATCCCCTTCTCCTCCCACCTTCAATCTTTCCCAGCATCGGGGTCTTTTCAAATGAGTCAGTTCTTCACATCAGGTGGCCAAAGTATTGGAGTTTCAGCTTCAGCATCAGTCCTTCGAATGAATATTCAGGACTGATTTCCTTTAAGATGGACTGGTTGGATCTCCTTGCAGTCCAAGGGACTCTCAAGAGTCTTCTCCAACACCACAATTCTAAAGCATCAATTATTTGGTGCTCAGCTTTCTTTATAGTCCAACTCTCACATCTATATATGACCACTGGAAAAACCATAGCCTTGACTAGATGGACCTCTGCTGACAAAGTAATGTCTCTGCTTTTAAATATGCTATCTAGGTTGGTCATAACTTTCCTTCCAAGGAGTAAGCGTCTTTTCATTTCATGGCTGCAGTCACCATCTGCAGTGATTTTGGTGCCCAGAAAAATAAAGTCAGCCACTGTTTCCACTGTTTCCCCATCTATTTGCCATGAAGTGATGGGGCCAGTTGCCATGATCTTACTTTTCTCAATGTTGAGCTGTAAGCCAACTTTTTCACTCTCCTCTTTCACTTTCATCAAGAGGCTCTTTAGTTCTTCTTCACTTTCTGCCATAAGGGTGGTGTCATCTGCATATCTGAGGTTATTGATATTTCTCCCTACAATCTTGATTCCAGCTTGTACTTCCTCCAGCCCAGCATTTCTCATGATGTACTGATTTAAGTTAAATAAGTAGGGTGACAACATACAGCCTTGACGTACTCCTTTTCCTATTTGGAACCAGTCTGTTGTTCCATGTCCAGTTCTAACTATTGCTTCCTGACCTGCATACAGGTTTCTCAAGAGGCAAGTCAGGTTGTCTGGTATTCTCATTACTTTCAGAATTTCCACAGTTTATTGTGATCCACACAATCAAAGGCTTTGGCATAGTCGATAAAGCAGAAATAGATGTTTTTCTGGAACTCTCTTGCTTTTACGATGATCCAGTGGATGTTGGCAATTTGATCTCTGGTTCCTCTGCCTTTTCTAAAACCAGCTTGAACATCTGGACTTCTCAACCCTACTCTTAATTACTGTGTGTGGGCAACAGCACTTACTGAATGTAGAAACAAAGTGGGTTTTTATAGTAAGAGTTAAGGTTTGAATTAATCACTCAGTGTTTTAGACTCGATAGTTATATCGATCATTTACATGTATCATCTCGTTCAGTCATCATAACATATCCTGGAAGAGGGCCCTATTGTCAGTCTGTGTTATGTGTGCATGTACCAGAAAATAGTGTCAGACTTTCACCTGGACAGTCTGACTCTCGAGTCTTGTGTACTTAACCATAACAATGTCATAGGTCAATATCATTGTAATTCAATAAAGAAGTCTAAGCTATCCCAAGGATGAATATGTTAACTGAAGAAGTATCTCTGCACTGTCTCATGTATGCAAAGTGAGCTGCTCTTTGCTCTCCGAGGCCTGGAAGATCAGAGACCATTTATGAGAGGTTGGTTGTCCTGGACAGTAAAACCTATGGACAGAGTTGCAAAAGGTATTGGACTTCTAGAGGAATACAGACCATGAAGAAGGTGAGAATTAAGTCTAGTCTCACTGAGATTGGTGATTTAGTTCAACTAAGATCAAAAGTCATTACAAAGACATCAACACCCTCTGTCTTTCTCTCTTTCTATCTCCATCTCTGATTTTGTCTCTCTGTTCCTCTCACTACAGGCCAGGCACTGCACTTTACAAGAATTATTTCATTTCATTCTCAAAATAGCCCTTTGAGGCAAGAGACAATCCCCACTTTACACATAAGGATATGGAATTGGAGAGATTGAGTAACTCACCCAGTTCACAGCAAATGACAATCCAGTTCAGGATTGTACTAAGGTAGTCTGATTCTTGACCCTATAATCATTACCATTGGGTAATGGCCTCTTTAGAGCAGATCTATGGGTAAAAATCAGGGAAATCGAGAGGCTGAAACAAAGCAAGTGACTCATACCAATGAGGGCGTTGGGCTTTCGAAAGAAAGGACTTGCATTTGCCAAAGAAAGCAGCTTGACTCCAAAGAGATATGTGAACAGTGAGTGTAGTAACAAGGAAGAGCTGTGGCTCCAAGGGTCAGGGATGGAGGCGGTTCTCTGGGAATGAGCTGAGAAGTGAAAGAGAGCCAGTGCAAGAGAAGACTGACCCCGCACGTTCTCACTGGCTCCTCAGCAGCAGAGAACAGGCAGAATGGACGTTTGATAGTGTTTTGTCTAAAAAGAGCCCTTTCCCAAGACAAAGGAATCCAGATTTCATTTGCGGCATTCCCAGTGGTTAAAAGGGTGATATTTATAGAATGTTGCTCAGGTAGGTATCACATTTCACCTGTAAGATGAAGAGCTCCCCAAGGGCAGGAACTGGACCCTGCTTATCACTTTTCACCAACATTAGCACACTCCCTAGCACAGAGTGAGTACTCAACAAGCGCCATTCATGTGAATTTATGAGCCTTTATCAGTTAACTACTTACACAGAATTTTCAATGTTAAACTATCTTCTGATTTTTTTTTACATTAAAAAATTTTTCTCATTTGCAGAACATAGTATGTAGAATATAATTATAGCTAAAATGTATTTAGTACTGCCTGTGTACCAAACACTGTATTAAAATCTTTAGATTGTAATCATCACAACAAATTGTGAAGTAAGTGCTAAGAGTATCCTCATTTTTAAAAATTGAAGTTTAGAGAATTAACACACTCATTGTCACTATAAATAAAAAAGTGAAATCAGAATTCAAGTTGAGTCAATCTAATCTTGAGTAGGTGGCACAGTGGTAAAGAATCTGCCTGCCAAGGCAGGAGATGCAAGTTCAATACCTGGGTTGGGAAGACCCCCTGGAGAAGGAAATGGCAACCCACTCCAGTCTTCTTGCCCGGAGAATCCCATGGGCAGATGAGATTGGTGGGGGGGCGGGGGGCGTCACAAAGAGTTCAACACGACTGAGTAACTGAGCACACACAATCTATATTAATTGCAAATCGTTCTTTTGAAAAGGACCTTCTGATATTTACGTCTTCAATGGCTAGACCAGTCCTGTTTTATAGTTGACACTCAATAAATGACTAAATAAAATATGATCATTTCGCCAAAACTCCTATCCAAAAAAAGGTATGTACCTCCATAAAACATGTGACTTAAATATGTCAACCATTAGTCTTTCAAAGTTAGACATCTTATTGACCATTAAACCATTTTAGTTCCATATTCACTCAGTTCTTGCCAAAGTTTCTTATGGGTTGAATATTAGTAATTACATCCCATTTGCCAGTGATTCAGAGGTATTGCCAACATATTAAGACTGCCTAATTTAAAGGGAGCTATGTATATTCATTTCTATATTGTAGAACAGAGGTTATGTGCCTTTCAAAAAGAGCATACCAAATAGCTTAACCAGGATGGTGCTTGTACTAGCACAGTAGATACATAGAATGTGTTAACCCTTCTATGTCTTGTGTGATATGGTGGAGAATTAGGGGCTATAACTACTGCAGGTGATAGGGATGGGATGCTGGGGTAGAAACAAGTTCAGAAGCAACTAGAAATTGGATCCCACAAAGTCCTTGGCATTTCACATGGGCACTGCCACCTACTCACCTATAGGACAACTGTTCATTGCTAGGTTGTATAGACTTGTGCTTTTCTGGTGTCAATGTTGATACAAGTCATCTGTTGTTGTTCAGTTGCTCAGTCATGTCCAGCAGTTTGTGACCCCATGGAGTGCAGCATGCCAGGCTTCCTTGTCCTTCACCATTTCCCAGAGTTTGCTCAAACTCATGTCCAGTAAGTTGGTAATGCCATTCAACCATTTCATCCTCTGTTGTCCCCTTCTCCTCCTGCCTTCAGTTTTTCCCAACATCCCCATCTTTTCAAATGAGTCAGTTCTTCGCATCAGGTGGGCAAAGTATTGGAGTTTCAGCTTCAGCATCAGTCCTTCCAAAGAATATTCAGGGTTGATTTCCTTTGGAATTCACTGGTTGGATCTCCTTGCAGTCCAAGGGACTGTCAAGAGTCTTCTCCAACACCACAGTTCAAAAGCATCAGTTCTTTGATGCTCAGCCTTCTTTACAGTTGAACTCTCACATCAGTACATGACTACTGGAAAAACCATAACTTTGACTAGACAGACCTTTTCCAGTAAAGTAATGTTTCTGTTTTTGAATATGGTGTATAGGTTTGTCATAGCTTTTCTTCCAAGGAAAAAACCTCTTTTAATTTCATGGCTGCAGTTACCAGGCACCATGATTTTGAAACCCAAGAATATAAAGTCTGTCACTGTTTTCATTGTTTCCCCATCTATTTGCCATGAAATGATGGGACTGGATGGCATGGACTTAGTTATTTGAAAGCTGAGTTTTAAGCCAGCTTTTTCACTCTCTTCTTTCACCTTCATCAAGAGGCTCATTAGTTCCCCTTTGCTTTTTGCCATAAGGTTGGTGCCATCTGCATATCTGAGGTTACTGATATTTCTCCCAGCAATTTTGATTCCAGCTTGTGCTTCATCCAGCCCAGCATTTTGAATGAGGTACCCTGCATATTAAGTTAAATATACAGCCTTGACGTATACTCCTTGACAAGTAGTCTGAAGATCTTGAATAAATACTGGTTCTGATTCAGCAGGTGTAAATGCAATGGGCAGAATGCATTTCTGACAACTTCTCCTATCTTGCTGATGGTGCTGATCTACAGACCACTTTGAATATTTATGATATAAAAAGCTTTGTTAAATCTATGGTTCTTAGGAGGAAGAGGGAGGGAAATGAAAGAAGAGTTAGAATATGGTCTCACAGGATGTTATGGTTGTGATGCTTTATCACAGATTACAGGGAAGACATCATTTGCCTTGCTTTCTTGATGAACTTTGACGAGAGCTCTGGCTCACTTTGGTCTATTTCATTTGTTTCATTTTTTGCTTGTTCTCTGCTGTTTGTTTTTAATTTGAGTAACCCTTTTAGGCCAGGGAACAAGGTGCATCATTGAGCATAGTCTGGTTTAGTCCTCAGAGGCCTGACTCAGAGCCAGGACATCTAGCTTCTTATCCCAATTTTACCAGATCACTGTGTGCCTTTTGGAAAATCACTTAATTGCTGTGGACATCGGTTTCCCACTGTAAGATGAAATGTTGAACCAGATGATCTATAAGTTCCTCCTAGATCTCTAATTTTATGCCTTTCTGCTAGCTTTCTAGCATGTAGGGTATTTTTTTTCTTTTACATGAAAACAAAATAAAGTCGATTATCTTGAGAATTGAATAAATTTAATTCCTGAGCCTTGCACATTATAGAAGTTCAAAAGTAACCACCAAATTAAGAATACTAATACATATACACCGAGGAAACCAGAATTGAAAGAGACGCGTGTACCTCAATGTTCATCGCAGCACTGTTTACAATAGCCAGGACATGGAAGCAACCTAGATGTCCATCAGCAGACGAATGGATAAGGAAGCTGTGGTACATATACACAATGGAATATTACTCAGCCATTAAAAAAAATACATTTGAATCGGTTCTACTGAGATGGATGAAACTGGAGCCCATTATACAGAGTGAAGTAAGTGAGAAAGAAAAACACCAATACAGTATACTAATGCATATATATGGAATTTGAAAGATGGTAACGATAACCCTATATGCGAGACAGAATAAGAGACACAGATGCATAGAACAATTTTATGGACTCTGAGGGAGAAGGTGAGGGTGGGACGTTCTGGGAGAATAGCACTGAAACATGTATATTATCATATGTGAAACAGAACACCATTCCTTGTTCGATGCATGAGACAAGGGCTCAGGGCCGGGGCAATGGGATGACCCAGAGGGATGGGATGGGGAGGGAGGTGGGTGGGGGGTCCAGGAAGGGGAACACATGTAAACCCATGGCTGATTCATGACAATGTATGGCAGGAACTATTACAATATTGTAAAGTAGTTAGCCCCCAACTAAAATTTAAAAAATTAAAAAAAAAAAAAGTAAATGGCTGGAATGGCAAAAAAAAAAAAAAAGAATACTAATACATATCTAAGAGCTATGAGTGGCATAATGTGTGGAGAATTAAGGCATACATGAACTGTCCTCCCTAAGAAAAAAAGGATTTTGATAGTCTGTTTATAAAGGATTAAAATATCATTTATTTTCAAAGCATCCCAGATTTCTAAGTCTGTGCTGGTGTTGCATCACAAGTGTTAATAGCTTGCATTTATTGAGTGCTTATTCCATATCAAGTACTTTTCTCTGAGGACACAACCATTAATATCAATCTGATCTTCACAACAATTGCTGGAGGAAGGTTTTACTATTATATTCAATTTATACATGAAAAGAATCAAGGCACAAAGAAGTTAAGCACCCCCCAGGGATCACATTGTCGGTGAGTGGCAGAGTAGGACTCACCCAGATCTTCCAAAGGCAGTGTCTGTGTCTGTAAAGTAAGAGGCTGGGGAATGCAGCCATGTGCTGACAGTCACACCCCAGAGACAACTGTGCATAAGGAAGAAACTCACACATCTTCTGCGGAGCTGTCTTAGTTAAGGGAAGTGCTGTGCTGTGCTGTACTCAGTCACTCAGTCGTGTCCGACTCTTTGCGACCCCACCGACTGTGGCCCACCAGGCTCTGTCCATGGGGATTCTCTAGGCAAGAATACTGGAGTGGGTTGCCATGCCCTCCTCCAGGGGATCTTCCCAACCCAGGTCTCCCACATTGCAGGTGGATTATTTACCATCTGAGCCAGCAGGGAAGTCCTAAGTTAACACTAGCAGCTGACATTAAAAAAACAAAAGCAAAAACCTATAGATCGTCTTAGTAAATTCTGCCTCTTCCTTCTCTGTTGTTAAGGATCCCAAACAAAGTCTGTCCTTTTAATTCATAATTACTTAAGAAATACACTTTGGAGCATTGTCATTTTCATTCTTTGCCATCCGTTTCTTTTTTTTTTTTTTTTTTGATTTTTATTTTTATTTTTATTTTTTTTTGATTTTATTTTATTTATTTATTTTTTTTTATAAATTTATTTATTTTACTTGGGGGCTAATTACTTTACAATATTGTAATAGTTTTTGCCATACATTGACAAGAATCAGCCATGGGTTTACATGTGTTCCCCTTCCCGAACCCCCCACCCACCTCCCTCCCCCTCCCATCCCTCTGGATCATCCCACTGCCCCGGCCCCGAGCCCTTGTCACATGCATCGAACATGGAATGGTGCTCTGTTTCACATATGACAATACACATGTCTCAATGCCATTCTCCCAGAACGGCCCACCCTCACCTTCTCCCTCAGAGTCCATAAAATTGTTCCATGCATCTGTGTCTCTCATTCTGTCCCGCATATAGGGTTATCGTTACCATCTTTCAGATTCCATATATATGCATTAGTATACTGTATTGTTGTTTTTCTTTCTGGCTTACTTCACTCTGTATAATGGGCTCCAGTTTCATCCATCTCAGTAGAACCGATTCAAATGTATTTTTTTTAATGGCTGAGTAATATTCCATTGTGTATATGTACCACAGCCATCCGTTTCTGTTGCAATCCCCAAGATACATGCACTGGTGTCTTGGGTAGTTTTCACAATTTGTTTCCTGCTCTTTTACAGATTTACTTTGAAAAGTGATGGAATCCACCCATTTTATGCTGCTCTTTATCTGTATTGTGTTCAAGTGAACTCCAGAATCGAGTGCTAGCAGTATATTTATTGTAGGCATCAAATTATAAATTTATAAACTTTATAAATCAAGTTATAAAATTATAAATGTCTAATGAAATCAATGCCCAATGCTAACAAATAATGTAAATGTTTTCATTTCACCTAATACTGACTGTGTTGTCTGTCTGCTGAGTTCTATCATACACTTACATCATTTTTACTCTTTAAACAGTAAACACTATAAAGATAGTTACTACAGTTTAATTTTAACAGAATACAGACAATTTTGAGCTGTAGATATTTATCTTTATGTTCCTAAAAGAACTTTAGAAGTTTTAATTTTTGTGAAAATCCCAAATCTTGTATTTAATTACTGGTTGTCTTACTTTTAAGTTTTCATTTTTATGAAAATATTCATTTATAGCCAATATTTCTAAGTTTAGATATATTTCTCTAAATTGTTCTGTACACAAGTTTCTAGTTTACCACTTGTTCATGAAAGGCGGTTTCCTGATTTCTATAAGCTGGCATATAGTGTAGACATTTGAGAGCATATCCATGTCAAATAAGATAGGACCAATCTCATTGTACTGTTAATAGGTTCTTTTGTATACATTTATGTGGGCTTCCCTGGTGGTTCAGTCGGTAAAGGATCTGCCTGCAATGCGGGAGACTTGGGTTTGATTGTTGCGAAGATCCCTTAGAGGAGGGCATGGCAACCCACTCCAGTACTCGTGCCTGGAGAATCCCCATGAACAGAGGAGCCTGGCGGGCTACATACAGTCTATGGGGTCGCAAAGAGTCTGACACGACCAAGCAACTAAGCACACATACATTTATGTCTTGTATTTGTTCACATTTCACTCTGACCACTTGTAGAAGCTGTCCACAGGTTAAAAGTTGTATCAACTTAACGTGTAATAGAAAATACTGTATTTTGAAGTGATGTATTTCCAAAATTTTATACTTCTAATTATTATTTAAAACTTTTTATTTTTCTATCCTAAATTGACTTTTTATAAGTGATGTTTATGTGGTATTAAATATTGAAAGACATGTCCTGAAATATTATTTTCATGGAATTTAGCAGGATTTTTGTAGTTTACATTACTTTTCTATTTTTCAGATGTTTTGCAGTTCACCTGGGCATGAAAGGAGAAATCAAGAAAGTAGTCTTAATATTTATGGGTTGCCTGCTATGTACCAACTTTACTATATAATCAGGAGCACTTACCATGTCCCTAAATAAATACATGGTTCTTCTCATAATGGACCACACACCTGTGGAGCACAGGTAAGCATGTTCTCAAAATGTGATAATCTGTGAAAGATGTACCTCAAGTTTATGCCTCACTTCCAGCATGTCAGGGGTCACACTATAAAAACTCATTCATTTGTAAATTGCACAATTGCTTGATATGAAATTCATAACCTCGAATGTCCAGGATAAGACAAAAGGACAAATAAACATGCGGATACCTTAGGCAACAGTTGTCTCCACGCTCCTGGAAGAGGTGATGGTTTCTAGAGAAAGCCCAAGCCCTCTCCCTTCTCCTGAGGGAGCAGACTCTTCAGCACCTCTTCAGAGCAGAGACTAGAGAGTAATTCAAGTGGTTTACCTACTTTGATGGTTTGTGTCTTAGAAAATCCTCCCCTGGGCAGTATCTAATAAGACCCCCTGGGAAACCTTGCCTCTTTGGACTTCCCAATCCATTCCCTGCCTCCATAACCAACTCTCTGCATCTCCACACCTTGAGTGGTTACTTGGAATCAGCTGCTTTTTCAGGGTGCGTTCTGCCCACCTCTGCTCCACACAAGGGACCCCGATCACACTGGGGAGAAGAGAAGTTGACCTACAGAGGTTAATGCCAGGAGCTTATTCCATGTCACACGGGTTCAGCTTCCTTACGGGTTCAGCTGAACTATCTGAAGGCTTGAGAACCACAGCAGTGCTGGGATTCATGAAATCCAAATAATGCAAAGCATTCAGGGACTGTAATGAGTGATGTTTTCTCAGGGGTGTGCCCCGGGGCTGTCTGTGTTTCCTAATCTTGTCCTGCTGGGGATGAGAAGAGACACAGAAGAGGGGGGTTGCTCTGTCCCCCTCCCCAGGGGAGGTGGGCACGCACTGCATGTCACAGCCCACCCCTTCCAGGGAACCCTCTAGAGCTACAGCGAGGCTGAGCCCATCAGAGAATAAACCTCCTTTTCTGAGGATCTGGTCCCATTTCCAATCTGGAATAGAGGTGAGGGCTCTACGGCTCCCATAGAATCTCCCCAAGGCAGGACCCCATCCAGCCTTCAGGTGCTTTCCTCTTCTGAGGTCTTGAGTCCAAATGGGGGTGCTAACCAGGTTGCTGTATTTTATTTTACCATCAGTTCCTCTTGTACATGTAGTAACACCTAGTCTTTTGGCTTTGTTTTTTAATTTAATTTTTATTTTATATTAGTGTATAGTTGATTTACAATTTGTGTTTGTTTCAGGTAACAGCAAAGTGATTCAGTTATACATATATCCATTCTTTTTTAGATTCATTTCCCATATACATTATTACAAAATATTGAGTAGAATTCCCTGTGCTATACAGCAGGTCCTTGTTGGTTATCTGTTTTATATATAGTAATGTGTATATGTTAATCCCAAGCTCCTAACCCTCACTTTTACACTGCTATTCTTTTTAAGCACAGGTAAGAAAATTCAGTCTTCTATAAATGTGGGCTGATAATTATTCTGCTGTGGGGATAGTTTGAGGAAAGATTAATGCTAACTTTTTAACATATTGCTCACAAATAGTGTAAGGATGTATTTAATTTGGTTAATTTCATTCTATACAGTGGATAAGTAGCTGCATGAAAGCTATAACTTTGTGGACCCTGATGCTAGATAAAAGAATAAGAAAATACTGGGTGTTGAATTTAGGTTAAAAGTATGGAATAATTTTTATAAACTGAGGAAGATTTTTCTGGGATATATTAGGGTGTGATCTTTCATTTCAGGGAAACGGACATTACTTCAGTCTTTATGTTTATGTCTCATCAATATAACTACAATATATAATCTATGAAGCCCATACACATCTCATCCATTACCCATAACTTGGAGAACAGTGTCAGGCACACAGAAAACACTTTAAATATTAGACTTTCCCAAATCTAGAGTGTATATGAATGAAAGTGAATGTATGTGTGTGTGGTTGTGTGTGTGTATATATGTATATGTGTGGATGAGGAAAGTGCAGAAAAGCAAAAGAGTTGCTACTTAAAGGATAATCTCTTTAGTTGTAAATAGAATTGTCAGCTTTAAGCCCTTTTTAATCCCCAGTATCTCTTAAACTAATCATGCACTTTCCAAATAAAGACATTGAAGGTCAGAAGCCAAAAGCTGCCTTACTGATCCTTCAACCCTATATTATCCACAAAAGCACATTGTTGACTAACATTGTAATACAACCCCTGTGTAGTAGAAATATGCTCAATTTTTGTCTCAGTTAATTCATTTAATTATTTAACTTGTATTACCTCCATTTTCACAGCAACTTCATATAATAGATACTGTCACTTTTGTCCTTTCAAAAATTTTAATACTAGGGCTTGAGAGGTTAAGAATTCAGAATCATACAAGTAGTAAATGCATGTCTCATCCTTAAGTTTATGCTCTTTAATTACTACTCCATCATGCCTTTCTACCATAAATGATCAATCCAGAGGACAGAAAATCTGTAAGGATATAGCTGAATACCATCCATCACCTGGACACCTATAGACTACTTCATCCACAGCAAAATACACATTCTTCTCAAGCTCACATGTAATATTCGCCAAGATAGAGCATATTTAGAGCCAAAAAATGCACCTGAACAAATTTAAAAGAATAGAAATCGCACAATGTCTGTTCTTAGATCAAAATGGAATTAAAATGGAAATCATTAACAGATTTAGCTGGAAAATCCTCCAAATATTTGGAGATTACACAATCACTTTCTAAATAACACATGGGTCAAGGAAGAAAGAGCAACAGAAATGCTAAAATATTTTGATCTAGAAAAGAATCAAAGAAGGGTTCGATTGAGTACATTAACTGTAACAGACATTTTTTATAACTTGGAAGTAAGCATGCAGTACTTTGGTTGAACTGAGAGTTTAAAAATAGCTTTTGTTTTTAGGAATGCTCTGTGACTCACACCCACAACATTAGAAAAGTGTTTGTCAGCCCATCAGATCTTAAATTTTACTTTTTGAAATATAGGCCCCATCTAGTGCTGACAGGTTTGTTCATGTATAAAGAAATGATTCCAATCTTAGATATTTACTTTGAAACCACAGAGATCCTGGATAATGTATTAGTCATCAAACAATTTGCCAATTTTTAAATTGCTAACTTGTACATACATATCAGATGCATCATTTATAGCATAAAATGATGCTTGAATGTTGTATTTGAAATTGGGATGTATTTCATTTCTTTCTTAGTCTCTTCTTTCAGTTCTTATAGTCTTTAGAAAATTAATCCATTTGAGTTCAGGTAAGAGACTTCTAATACCATGTAGAATAAAAATAGGGCTTCCCTGGTGGCTCAATTGGTAAAGAATCTGCCTGCAATGCAGGAGACCCAGGTTCAATCCTTGGGTTGGGAAGATCCCCTGGAGAAAGAAATGGCAACCCACCCCAGTATTCTTGCCTGGATATCTGATGAACAGAGGAGACTGGCAGGCTGTAGTCCATGGGGTCACAAAGAGTCAGACACAACTTAGCGATTAAACCACCACCAGCATAAAATATGAGGGAAAAAAGAAAGAAAGTAGAAGTGTTTTTCAGGTGTTCAATGCTTAAATATTTTGGAGATTCTACAGTTGTTATTACCAAACTTCAGACAGCATTCTTTTTGGCCTTGGGAAGAATGTCCTTAATTTGGTATGATTATTCTCAATGACAGAGGATGAGATGGTTGGATAGCATCACCAACTCCATGGACATGAGTTTGAGCAAGCTCTGGGAGTTGGTGATGGACAGGGAAGCCTGGCGTGCTGCAGTTCATGGGGTTGCAAAGAGTTGGGCATAACTGAGCAACTGAACTGAACTGATGCTCAAAAACATTTAAGTAAGTCTGAAGTACCAGACCCAGTTCCAGGGTGGTCCAAGCATTCAATATTTAGGCATTCATTCACTCATGTGTCTCATTCATTCATTTGTTCACTTAGTAAACATTTGCTAAGTGCCAGAATTACAAAAATGGATACACCTGTTCTTTGTTCACAAGGGATGTGTTACAATCCAGTTGACAAATGTTCATAAAGAATTTTAATATATTCAATAGGCCCTCCTTCTCCTGTCTCTCCCTTTAGGTTTCAAAGAGATTCCTATTTTGTAAGCAGTGTTTCTTTTTTCTTTATGTAATTAACTTGGAAGTTACAAAAGGAAATAAAAGAAGACTTAATAAAGGGATGAAGCATTTTATAAGAGGTAGATTCAGATGCATTTTCACAGCTAAATGTTTTAATATGTTTTATGTATTTTCCAAATAAATTTAAAAGGTTGTCCTAGAACAATGATTTTTAATATAATCCTGAAAAAAATAGACCTTCATCATGTTTTAGGAATTCATAGTACAGTCGATTTAATTGTGTCTTGCTAATAATTTATTGATGTGTTAGTTGCTCAGTCATGTCAGACTCTCTGTGACCCCAGGGACCGTAGCCCACCAGGCTCCTCTGACCATGGAATTTTCCAGCAAGAATACTGGAGTGGGTACCCATCCCCTTCAGGGGATCTTCCCGACCCAGGGATCAAACCCAGATCTCCTGCATTCCAGGTGGATTCTTTACTATCTGAGCCACCATGTAAGGATCCTCATTTATTGATAATACTTATTTAAAAAAAAACAGTCATTTGTTGCTTCTAGAGAAGGATCTAATGGGAATGTCCTTCAGGATTTGGATTAATTCCTCAGAAAAGCTTTCCCTGGGTTGTATTTCAATGTGATTATCTCTGCCTATGACCTGGACCCCACTTAGTAGATCATACTGCTCAAATTTTAAAAAAAAACATAAATAACCCTGAATGAAATTATTTATTATAAAAAATTGGCAAGAACTTTGATTATCAGCACATGCTCTTTGTCAAAATGTCTGCATAAGAAGGCAAATGAATACCTCCTGGTTGGTTGGTGAGCGTGGAATCAGGGCGGGGGCAGAGGGGAATGCTTAACTGGAGGTCTTCCCAGTGAGAGTATTGATCTCTGATCACTGAAGCCATCTGACACAGGCCTGCAATAGGACAACACATTCATCCCATCAGGCCAGACGCCCTTGGACACTGCTGAAGATGTGCTGATAACCACTGGCGCATGGATCACCGCCTGCTTTATTCCTCAGTCTTTCCATAGACAAGGACCTCACACGATTGTTATATTTGGATTCCTGAGTCACAGTCAGATCCTCTCTTCCTTCTTCCACAAAAAACAATGAAGTGAAAGTGTTAGTCGCTCAGTCGTTTCCTACTCTTTGCCACCCCATGGACTGTAGCTTACCAGCCTCCTATGAAAATGGGATTTCCCAGGCAAGAATACTGGAGTGGGTTACCATTTCTGTCTCCTGGAGATCTTCCTGACCCAGGGACTGAACCCAGGTCTCTTGCATTGCATGCAAATTCTTCACCACAGAGAGCCACCAGGGAAGCCCTTCTTCCATGAGATTGCAGCAGAGCTCCTCGAGTGGAGTTTTTTTGGGTGCACTTAGAACTCTCCAGTTATAAGTCTACACAGTTCTCTTGTTTTCCTTCTCCAGTTCTTCCCATTCACGATGAGTAGACTTTACAAGTTTTATTTCTCTTTTTTCCGAGTTCCTCAGGGAGTATCTCATTATTGTCTCCATTGGTATTAATGACTGGTATTTATTTATATTAATGACAACTAGACCAGGATATTATCAACAAAAGCACCTTTCTGTACATTAATCCTAGAGAAGCTGCTTCTTCCGAAATAAGCAGGTCCAAATTCAATCGATCAGCCTCACGTCATGTTTGCCTAGCAGTAAGGTGCTAACTAAATGTTTGCACCAGCAAAGATGTTATATTTGTACATGATATTTTGCAGAAGCTGTTATCCAGGACTTAGGACAAACAAACATCACCAGTTCACAAAAGCATCAAATACTGAACCACCAAATTAATGCTATATACATCTCTAAAATGACAAATTTACTACATTACTTTCCAAAAAAATTAGCTATCTGTAAAGCAGATATCAGTTCTTATGTTGCTGAGGTAGGACCAAGTTGATTTTTTTAATGAATTGTCATTTCTTGTCTTTTTGAATTTCATGTATGGAACCTGATGCAAATGCTAAACCATCACACAAGCCTACCACAGACTTGTTCCAGGTATGGCCTTTCCCGCTTATTTTATGACCTAGATTTTCTCTTTTAATAGGAGTAGAGTAGTAGGGTTACAGGTAGTACATGGGAAACTACATCTTCAAGTGTTTCACCTGCATCCACACCCACCCACCACGTGTGAGTGGCTGACTTTACGGTCATTTACACTCTTGCACAAAAGGTCTAGATTCACAATACATAAATGCTGTGCAGCACTCCCCAACCCAATTCCTACAAATTGTAGAGGTTGTTATTCAAAACAGTTGTTTGGTAAATTAGTAACTATGATGGCATCAGTACACTCACAGCCAACGGTTGGTTTGATTTCATCACTTATTGTAAAATAAAGATATTCACTAGAGTTCATGTGGAGCATATCCACTGATTCCTTCTTAGCAACTTAAACAATCACATTGTCATAAAAGTTGCTCTTTATCTTTTTGTTCCTCCTGTTATCATGTAAACTGCTCTACATCTAGAGAGCAAAGGTTGATTTCGACTGCTGAAGGCAACACAGTTGATACCTCTATTGAGAAATTGGAATTACATCTCCTCTCTTGGACTACTCTAATCCTCATCTTTGGTGTTCTTCCTTTACTGATTACTTCTACATTCCAGAAATTCTCTTAGTAACAGATATGCAGCTTAGTAACTTGTCGTAATTTAGTAACGTGCCTTAGTAACTTGACACGTGCAGCTCCAGAATGATTCCTATGTCGTGGTTATTTTATCTCCTCTTTTGATTGGACATTCCTTCTTCCCATTATGTATCAGTGGCTCTGGTAACCTATCATGGTGACACAATCCCTTTCTGTAAAACTGTATGTCAGGTTATATTATTAACTTAATGTGTAACTAGTCATCACCTTAAAATCATGTCCTTTAAAAATGTTATTTTTTCAAAAAATGTCTAGAGGTTTTCTACAATTCTGTCCTAAGTGATCCCGTTTTATCATTTTCATAGTGAAATGGGAGAAAATCAGACGATGGTTACAGAATTCATCCTACTGGGACTTTGTCTTGGCCCAAGGATTCAGATGCTCCTCTTTGGGGTCTTCTCCCTGCTCTATGTCCTCACCCTGCTGGGGAACGGGGTCATCCTGGGGCTCATCTCACTGGACCCCAGACTGCACAGCCCCATGTACTTCTTCGTCTCACACCTGGCCATCGTTGACATGGCCTATGCCTGCAACACGGTGCCCCAGATGCTGGTCAACCTCCTGAGTCCAGCCAAGCCCATCTCCTTTGCTGGCTGCATCACACAGACCTTTCTTTTTCTGACTTTTGCTCTGACAGAGTGTCTGCTCCTGGTGGTGATGTCCTATGATCGGTATGGGGCCATCTGCCACCCCCTCCGGTATTCTGTCATTGTGAGCTGGAGAGTCTGCATCAGCCTGGTGGTGACTTCCTGGACATGTGGCTCCCTCCTGGCCCTGGTCCATGTGAGTCTTGTCCTGAGGCTGCCCTTCTGTGGGCCTCATGAAATCAACCACTTCTTCTGTGAAATCTTGTCTGTCCTCAAGCTGGCCTGTGCTGACACTAAGCTCAACCAAGTTGTCATCTTTTCGGCCTGTATGTTTATCTTAGTCGGGCCCCTCTGCCTGGTGCTGGTCTCCTACGCGCGCATCCTGGTTGCCATCCTGAGGATCCGGTCAGGTGAGGGCCGCAGGAAGGCCTTCTCCACCTGCTCCTCCCACCTCTGTGTGGTCGGGCTCTTCTTTGGCAGTGCCATCGTCATGTATATGGCCCCCAAGTCCCGCCACCCTGAGGAGCAGCAGAAGATCCTTTCCCTGTTTTACAGTTTATTCAACCCCATGCTGAACCCGCTGATCTACAGCCTGAGGAATGCAGAGGTCAAGGGTGCCCTGAGGAGAGTGCTGTTCAAGGAGAGTCATTTCCTGTTGGAGTGACATTTGAATCACACCCCACCTCAAGAGTCTACTTGGAGGCTTGGTACTGAGTACCCACCAAAGCTCATCCCTCTGTGTCTCTGAGACTAAGTCATCCAAGACACTCTGTAAAGTACTCTCTTTTCCTCCCTAAAAATTATTTAGGTTTTGCTGCATTTGTTATATGTAATTCTATCAACCATATTTACTTTTTCATTTAACTACTTGGTGAATTAAGTTGATCCAGAGAGGAAAAAAAAAAAAAAAAATTTCTCCACTGTTAAGGAAAAGGAGTACGTCAAGGCTGTATATTGTTACCCTGCTTATTTAACTTATATGCAGAGTACATCATGAGAAATGCTGGGCTGGAAGAAGCACAAGCTGGAATCAAGATTGCCGGGAGAAATATCAATAACCTCAGATATGCGGATGACACAACCCTTATGGCATAAAGTGAAGAAGAACTAAAGAGCCTCTAGATGAAAGGGAAAGAGGAGAGTGAAAATGTTGGCTCAGAAAACTAAGATCATGGCATCTGATCCCATCACTTCATGGGAAATAGATGGGGAAACAGTAGAAACAGTGTCAGACTTTATTTTTGGGGGCTCCAAAATCACTGCAGATGGTGATTGCAGCCATGAAATTAAAAGATGCTTACTCCTTGGAAGGAAGGCTATGACCAACCTAGATAGCATATTAAAAAGCAGAGACATTACTTTGCCAACAAAGGTCCATCTAGTCAAGGCTATGGTTTTTCCAGTAGTCATGTGTGGATGTGAGAGTTGGACAGTGAAGAAAGCTGAGCACTGAAGAATTGATGCTTTTGAACTGTGGTGTTGAAGAAGACTCTTCAGAGTCCCTTGGACTGCAAGGAGATCCAACCAGTCCATCCTAAAGGAGATCAGTCCTGGGTGTTCGTTGGAAGGACTGATGTTGAAGCTGAAGCTCCAATACTTTGGCCACCTCATGAGAAGAGTTGACTCATTGGAAAAGACCCTGATGCTGGGAAGGATTGGGGGCAGGAGGAGAAGGGGATGACAGAGGATGAGATGGCTGGGTGGCATCACCGACTCGATGGACATGGGTTTGGGTAAACTCCGGGAGTTGGACAGGGAGGCCTGGTGTGCTGCAGTCCATGGGGTCACAAAGAATCGGACACGACTGAGCGACTGAACTGAACTTAACTGAAGGAGCCCAAAGGCTAAAATAGACACTCTACCTCTGACTCCACTGGGTGTGTGCAATAATAGCAGAACAACAGGCATTAGTGATATAACCACATTCATAACAATTTTTCAAAATACTGTCGCTATAGGCAGAGACCCAGAATCCATGAATAACTGCCCATTTTCATCCCACATTCGGATGTTTCCTCTCATTTGTAAATCCTCTTACAAAGTGTGTGTGTGTGTGTATGTATGTGTGTGTGTGTGTGTTAGTTGCTCAGTCATGTCCGACTCTTTGCTAAGCCATAGACTGTAGCCTGCCAGGTTCCTCTGTCCATGGAATTCTCCAGGCAAGAATAGTGGAGTGGGTTGCCATTTCCTTCTCTACTTACAAATAGTAAATGTACCTAAATGCCCACTCAGACTTAGGGGAAATTGATTTTGTTGATTAAATCCTGTAATCAGCCTTACAATTTCTGTTATCAGAATGTGAGTCTCACATACAGTTGGCATCCCAGGGAACTGCCCAACAAAACCCATTGCCCAGTCTGCTCTGGTATTTTGATGGCCACTTGTTTCCAAACTCTCCTCATCGTCTCAAGAAAAATATCTTAAGATTCTCTCTGAATAGACATACACTCTTCACCAAGGAGTAGTTAGAAAGTGCTGCAGCCCAGCTTTCAATTGCTGGATGTGAATGGAGAGTCCTACACAGAGATAACTGAATGGAAAAAGGGGTGTAATAATAATAGTTAACAGTATTATTAAGTACTCCATGCCACATGCTTCACATTGATAGATACTTTATAGAGGTCATCTCCTTTCATCATCATAACAAGTGCATTTTTCATTATCATCCCATTTTATAGATGCAAACGTTAAAGCAATGGCAAATGTGAGACTCACATCCCAACAGTATGACTCCCAAGTCTTTTCTACCAACAAGACAGTGTAGTACCTCACTATTGGAGTTATTAAATTAAGAATAAGGTGAACCTATCCCAACATAGGATATGTTGGGAGGCTTTGTGTTTCTTCTCAGTCTGATGTGTGCCACGGTGAATCTCGGAGAACTAGGTATTATTTATTGAAGGCTTCTGGTCCTGGTCAGAGAGTTCTGTGGGCATGGTTACTAAAGATGTTCAGAATTTTGTAGCAACACAAAGAGGGTGGTAACGGAGGCTGTTGAGATTAGAGGTTTAGTTTAGACCTGCATGGTGTTAAGACCCAGAACTAGGACATTTCCAGTGTCACATACACTACTCACATGTTCATACACATGTGTGTGCATGTATGCACACATATTTACTGAGTGTTCACTATGGCGAGGCTCTGTTCTAAGCATCTTATGAGTATTACCTTTTTAAATCTTCATAGTAGCCCTATGAGATAGAGACTATTTACCACTTTTTAGACGTGGAAACAGAGGCACAAAGAGATTAAGTAACTTAACTAAAGCCTCACAGCTAGTAAGTACCCAGTCCAGAATCAGACCTAGGCAATCTGATTACCAAACCCATAGACATACCTATATATAAAAATCAAAAAGCTTGTGATGTTCTGGGAGAAGAAGGAAGTGGAGGAGAAGGAAAACTTTCAACATCCAGTCAAAGATAGGCCTTGAGCTTCACGAAGAAAAAGTACTTAAATTTGCTAAAGAAAGCAATTTCACTTTACACTGGTGTGAAAATGAGGGAGAAAGAAAGGATTGTGACTCCAAGGGTCCAGGGTAGAGGTAGAGCCTGTCAACCAGGAGGATAGTGAAACAGAGAACAGTACAGAAAGAGGTAACAATGAAGCTTTAAATTGATGGTTCGCCAAGTTCAAGAGCATTAGAAAGAGTGCTTGCAATTTGTCCAACATGGGTGTAATTTTTAATTTCAGTAATTCCTAACACAGTCTTTAAATGGTTGTTTCATTTCACGACGGATGTTGCATACTACGTTGCCATGTGCAGAAGCATATCCCCTTTAGCAGCACAGGGGACCACTCAGCCTTGGAGGGAACAACCTGATGAGGGGTCCCAGCCAGAGCTCAGGCGCAGTGGTCCCTCTATGGGTCAGTCGGCCAGAGGCTCCCGGGGACTGACATCTCTCCCTTTGAACCCATTCCTAGGCAACCAAATACTAAGAAAACACGTGAGACCTTCCCTTGGGCAAAGAGATTCATATTTTGTTTTTTTATTTCCAACATTTTCTGATCTTTCACCTGGGATCTACAGAACATTTCTCAATTACGTATCATCTCTCCATGTGGGGAAGGACAAGTATCAGTTTCTCTCTTTATCCTTAATGCCTTAATGCTCCTAACACAGAATAAGCACTCAGCAAACACTCCTTAAATAAAGGATGCTTTAACTATCAGCCACATTTCCAAATTTTCAGTGGAGCTATCTTCTGATTGCTATCTTCCTTAAGTCTCTCTAATTGTAAGTTATAGTTACAGAGTTTATCATAGCTGATAATTATGAATTGCTTACTATATGGTAAGAACTATATAAAATACTTTCAAATAATCTTCATATCAAATCTGTTGAGTGGGTACAGTTGTTATCCTTATATAATGATGAGGAACATGAACTTCAGGAAAGTGAATTGATTTACCCAAGGACACAAAATAAAATACATAAAATTTATTTTATTTAAATAAAATAAATAAAATTCAAGGTCAAGTGTTTGGCTTTAAAATAACTCTAAACCACTCTTTTCTAGAGGATCTGCTGATATTCACAAACTTAATGGCTGGCATCAGTACTGTTCATAGTAGACCCTCAGTAAACTGAATGAACTAATCACAGTCCCTGTGTCCAAATTTCTACCCATAACTTACAGGCCTTGGAATGGGTTACCTTGTATCTGTTTAAGTCAAAGATCTTACTATCCCTTAGGTTTATCCAGTTCTTGTTTTTAGTGTATGCTTATTTGATGAATATTAATAATCAAGAATGGAGTATTGGTCTAGGATCACAGAGAGGAAAGGAAACACATTTGGGTGGAAATTAAGCATTTACTGTGAAAACTGCTAGGACTGTTTATTCATTTCTGTAACAGGGAACAATGGTCCTTCGCTTTGCCGAGGAGCATGTGCGCTCGCTGAGCCTGTGATTCTGGAAGGTCAGGATGGGACTGGTGCTGGATGGAAAGGCATGGGAGGTGCTGTCCTTAAAAAACCCAGGTAAGAGGGTGGAGACTGTTATCAGTAATAGCTGCAGTAATGATAGGAGCGGGAATTCATGTGTGGCGGCGGGCTCATTTGCTGCCTGAGATTGGCACCTGCAGCATATTTGGCGTGTGGACTGGAGATTGCCAACCACAGACCTGGAGGATTGCTGTTTACCACTTACTGTAAATGTAGCTTTATCGTTTTTAATATGGGCTGTGGAGAGGGGGAAAAAACAAATGAGCGGAGAGCTGGAATGCTGTCCGACTGGGTGAAAACACGGCTATGTTTTCCCAACCAGCAAGGGGAGTGTCTTATACTCCTTACTTTCCTGACAAACTTGGAACAGCGTTGGCTCATTTTGGTCTTTCTTGAACCTGTGCTTCTCTTTGTTTCTAATTTTTGAAGTTGTGCTGGACCAAAAGTAGAGGTGAGTCCTTGAATACAGTGTGATTCAGTCTTAGATTCAGGACATCCCAGTTCCCATCCCAGTTCCCGCACTGACTCACCGTGTGACCTTAGAGAAGTTTTTTACTCCTCCGGCCTACAGTTTCCTCATCTATAAAATGAGAAGTTGAACTAGACAATCTTTGTGGGTCTTTCTTATTTTCTACTTTTTGTCTCTCTGTTGGTTTCCTCATGTTTCATTGGAATTTGGATGTTGAATTTTTCCAAAGGAATATAGAATGAGTTCCATGCAGAGAAAAGGAAATGAATTCTTGAGATAATTGAATATCTTGGGCTCTAAACATAGTAGGAACACAATAGTAATGGCTGAATTAATAAATGAGTTGAACATTTCATGTTCCAGGAAATAGGAATTGTATAAGGCTGGCTGAAGCATAAGGTGAAATGCCCACTCTAAGAAAAGTTAAATATTATTAGCCTTGTCAGATGTTGTTAAGAGTAATCTCACTGGATAGGTTCTGGGACCTGGAATAAACTTAAATAGTGTCTAATTTTGTATCCCTAAAATAATAATTTTAATATATAGTATTTATTGAGCATTATTAAGTTTCAGGTATTGTGGTGAGATACATGCATTATTTTTTTTTATGGCTGAGCACCTTTGCTGTCCACCTGAAACTATCGCAATATTGTTTTTTTAATTTATCTATTTTTTAATTGAAGGATAATTTCTTTACAGAATTGTGTTGCTTTCTGCCAAACATCAACAGAGATACATGCATTCCTATCTGGTCTAAGCTTCATAACAGTTCCAAGTTTAGTACTTTTATCACAGTCATTTTTAAAAAGAAGAAATGGAGGCACAGGGATGGTAAGAGTTACAGGAAAGTGTATGACACAACCTGAGTTCTAATCTAGGTCAGCCTGACACCACAACCACACCCATAATCACTAAGCATACTGCCTCCCCGTAGCCTGGACTTCTGGAATATTTTTCTACATGCAGTAAAGTAAGACTCAAGAAAATCACCCTGAATATTCTGAAATTCCAGTGTAAGAAAAAATTTAAAATATAGCTAACAGAGTTTCCAAAGAAATATAATGAACAAAGTGGTAATATACAAACAAATTGTTTAACTGAGCAAAAATTCCTGGATACAGTAGAGACATATGAACCACACACAGTAGAACAAGTGAAAACCACTAATGAATATTATGAGAGATGTACAGCCTCTCTAGTGATTAGAGAAACTAATTTTAAAGCATAGGATACCATTTGTTTGCCCATCAGCTGGACAAAAAGAAAAAGATTGATACTTTCTAGTGTGGCTGAGCATATGGGCAATTAGGAATTTCCCCATAGTCTTGGTGGGAGTATAAATTGATTTCATGGTTATTTGGGAATATGTCTTCCAAAATTAAAATTTGCACACCTGGGATGCAGCAATTCCAATTCTAGGAACATATCCTATAGAAATATTCACATACACGTGTTAAAAAATATGTATGTGTAAATTTATTTTAAATTGAAAATTTTATAATAGCCAAATGCCACAAATAAGCTTATATCTTTCAACATGGGGTTGTTTAATAAAACATTATATAAGCCTATATTTTGGAATATTTTGTAACTATTATAATAAACAAGTTTTAGTAATTAAGTTTAGTATGGGTAAACAAGTAATATTTGGAAGATTCTCATAAGTAAGAAAGTCATGTTGATATAGTTCAGTTCAGTTCAGTCGCTCAGTCGTGTCCGACTCTTTGGGACCCCATGAATTACAGCACGCCAGGCCTCTCTGTCCATCACCAACTCCCGGAGTCTACCCAAACCCATGTCCACCGAGTCGGTGATGCCATCCAACCATCTCATCCTCTGTCGTCCCCTTCTCCTCCTGCCCCCAATCCTACCCAGCATTAGGGTCTTTTCCAATGAGTTAACCCTTCGCATGAGGTGCCCAAAGTATTGGAGTTGGCCGATTCACACAAAGAAGTCTGGGATATATGGTCAGTGTATGTTATTTCCCAGGAATAATAGGAAATGGTTTTGTTAACCATCTAGTGGTCTCTGCCACAAGTAATCAGAGGCTCTGAGTTCCTAGCTCTCTGGCCCTTTAGGACATCAGTGAAACTTGAGAGACTTGGTGGTACTAAAGGTAGGAGTAGAGAGACTTGAGCCTCCTCCCAGGTCCTCAGCAGCAGCACTGCCAGTGATACAGATGGATTTGTGTTTGATGTTATGTGAAACACAATCCAAATAAAGCTCCAAGGCAAATCCTCTAGGCCCCACTACAGCAAACATTCTGAATTGCTAATACTCCCCAGATCACTTCCTGAGGGACCCAGCTGGTGTCAGCCCTGATCATCAAATCTTTAGATAGTAGGAAATCCCATGGACCTGAGTTCAGGTGTGCCATGATCAGTTTTGGGTTTTTTTTTTTTTGCCCCATCTTTGAAGTGTTAATAATATGCCACCCACCCTGTCTGTTCCAAAGAGGAGCTGGGAATTTCAAAATGGTAATATACACGTCAACAATTTTTAAGCTGAAAAGTACTAAACATTATTTTTAGACCTATAAAATAGAGATTCATTGGTTCTCTCCTCTCACCTTATTTCTTTTCTGCTTCCCTACTTTCTCTATGTACTTTTTCAGTTCAGTTCAGTTCAGTTGCTCAGTCGTGTCTGACTCTTTGCGACCCCATGGACTGCAGCACACCAGGCTTCCCTGTCCATCACCAACTCCTGGAGCTTGCTCAAACTCATGTCCATCGAGTCAGTGATGCCATCCAACCATCTCATCCTCTGTCATCCCCTTCCCCTCCTGCCTTCAATCTTTCCCAGCATCAGGGTCTTTCCAGTGAGTCAGTTCTTTGCATCAGGTGGCCAAAGTATTGGAGTTTCAGTTTCAGCGTCAGTCCTTCCAATGAATATTCAGGACTGATTTCCTTTAGGATTGACTGGTTTGATATCCTTGCAGTCCAAGGGACTTTCAAGAGTCTTGTCCAACACCACAGTTCAAAAGCATCAATTCTTCAGTGCTCAGCTTTCTTTATGGTCCAACTCTCACATACATACATGACTACTGGAAAAACCATAGCTTTGACCAGATGGACCTTTGTCGGCAAAGTAATGTCTCTGCTTTAGGCATCAGAACTTTTTACATGGCCCCTTATAAAACACACAGGATTTAAAATGTGCTCTCTTTAACTAAAACCCAGTACAATTCATTTCTTTAGAAGATTTTGGGGAAGATCCAAAGAAGACTGTCTGAACGAAAGTTATATCTGGGCAAAGGGTTAGATTTGAGATAACCCATTAGACAGATAAATGATCCTTTCTTCCAAGAAGGTAGGATGTGATAGGAGATTGGACACTCATGCTTGAAGATGGTGGAGAGAATGGAAAAGTCTGCATCTCCAGTTACCCAAAATGCATTTCCCATGTTGTTTGTATTGAGCTGGAAGAGCAGAAAGGAAGTAGTAAGTGAAGTTGGTAAAAAGTCAAGATGCTAAATGATTGAACAGTGTGCAGTAGTCATCCAGTACTCCATGCCTGGATCCTTCTCCATGGAATTCAGCAGAACAAATCGTAGTGTGTGTGCAGTGGGAATCCTTCTGTGGGCTGCAGCAATGCTACTGATAGACTAATACAGACTTCCTGAGCTATTTTTCCTTTTATGAAGCCAAGGCCTACCCTGTAGGATTTTAGAGGGACCCTAGGCTTACAATGATTTCTTCTTGCCTTCAGATACCCAGAATTTCTTTACCAAAACCTTTTGTTTCACAATCACAAATAAGCATGCAGATGCACGTATTTATGCTAGGTTGTAAATAGTAGGTACTAGGGAACCTGTTTTGATAAGAGTTACAGTCCTAGATGCCAAGAAACTGACACTCCTCTTGCCAATTTCATCTATTTTAATCCTCACCTCTTCTGAAGCCAGTGGCCACAGGAGATTTTTAGCTACCATCTAAGTCCAACCTAGACAGCATATTAAAAAGCAGAGACGTTACTTTGACAACAAAGGTCCATCTAGTCAAAACTATGGTTTTTCCAGTAGTCACTTATGGATGTGAGAGTTGGACTATAAACAAAGTTGAGCACTGAAGAACTGGTGCTTTTGAACTGTGGTGTTGGAGGAGACTCTTGAGAGTCCCTTGGACTGCAAGGAGATCCAACCAGTCAATCCTAAAGGAAATCAGTCCTGAATATTCGATGCTGAAGCTGAAACTCCAATACTTTGGTCACCTGATGCAAAGAACTGACTCACTGGAAAAGAGCCTGATGCTGGGAAAGATTGAAGGCAAGAGGAGAAGGGGTCAACAGACGATGAGATGGTTGGATGGCATCACTGACTCAATGGACATGAGTTTGAGCAAGCTCCAGGAGTTGGTGATGGATAGGGAAGCCTGGTGTGCTTCAGTCCATGGGGTCGCAAAGAGTCGGACACGACTGAGCGACTGAACTGAACTGAACTGAAGTCTCTAAAGTCTCTGAAACCTGCCAGAAGACAAGAAAATGGCAAAAACAAAACCAAGCAAAACAAATATCCACTAAGTTTCACAAGTGGGGGCCGATTACATAAAGAGCAGTAACCACCACCCCTCATACAATGGAAGGTCATGCAGTTAGCAGCAAACGAAAAACAATGTGATGGAACTTGCCTGGCAGTCCTGTGGCTAAGACTCTCCACTCCCAATGCAGGGGGCCCAGGTTCAGTCCCTGGTCAGGGAACTCGATTCCACATGCCACAACTAAGACCTGGCATGGCAAAAAATAAAACAAACAATGTGGATGCTCCTCTGTATCTTATATAGAAAAATCTCCAAGATACACTAAAAGAAAGCAAGTAATAGGAGACGTGGATAATCTATGGCCATATGTGCTTATATGTACATAAAATAACTCTGGAGGGATACATCAGAAGCCAAAGAGAGAGGCTGGAAACTTGAATGATGGTGATAAGCAACAGCATAACTAGGCTTACGTTTATAAAACTTCAACTTCTTTAAGAAAAAGAACATACATTTATGACTATCAGATTAGTTCTGGCCTTGAAAGGGGCCCTTGGTTGGGACTCTGAAGCTTAAGTTTCACCAGCATCACAATAAATCTACCTCTTAAAACAAGTAAAGGAAGCAGAATGTCAAGAAAAACTTTTGAAAGCTGCTTGTCATTTGAGCCACTTTTACCTATTGAAAAGCTAAATTAACAAAACAATCTATAAATTGTAGCAATATTTCCTTAGATCAGTCTCCCAAGGCAAAAGAATTAAAAGTAAAATAAACAAATGGGACCAAATCAACTTATAAGCTTTTGCACAGCACAGGAAACCATCAACAAAATTAAAAGACAGCCTACACAATGGGAGAAAATATTTGCAAAAAATGAAACCAAATGGTTAACATCCAAAATATGTAAATAGCTCCTACAGCTCAATATCAAGAAAAAACGAACAACCCATCAAAAAAGCGGGTAGAAGACCTAAATAGGCATTTTTCCAAAGAAGACATACAGATGGCCAAAAAGCCCATGAAAAGATGCTCAACATCACTAATTATTAAATCAAAATTACAATGATGTATCACCTCACCAATCAGACTTGCTATCATCTAAAAGCCTACAAATAATAGATGCTTGAGAGGGCATGGAGAAAAGGGAACCCTCCTCCACTGTTGGTGAAAATGTAAACTGGTGTAACCACTGTGGATTATAGGACTATAGAGTTTCCTTAAAAAACTAAAAATAGAGCTACCGTATAATCTAGCAATCCCACCCCGGGATTTAGAGGGATCTAAATCCGACTCCATTTAACCAGGACTTATATAAAAGGAGGGGCTTCCAGGTGGCACTAGTGGTAACACACCTGCCTGCCAATGACATAAAGACATAAAAGACGCGGGTTCGATCTCTGGGTCAAGAAGATCCCATGGAGAAGGGCATGGCAACCCACTCCAGTATTCTTGCCTGGAGAATTCCATGAACAGAGGAGCCTGGCAGGCTACAGTCCATAGGGTCGCACAAAGTCGGACATGACTGAAGCGACTTAGCATGCAAAGTAGGTCAAAGGAAAAGTTTTATACCTTTAAATTTCAAAACATGTCAATGTGTAAAACATGATTTTTTAAAAATCATATTTTGAGAAAGTTAAGACAGATTTTTACATAAAATTTACACTAACTAACCTAAAACTCTAAAGCAGCCTGAAACTGTTTAGAGGGCAGCCTATTGAAGTCCCAAACCTTCACAGGGAGAATCAATTCCATATTTGATGTAGACCAAACCAGAGTAAAGAGAGGTTGAGAAGCAGAGTGCTCACATTCAAAAGTCTCAGTAATTATTCAATGCTGCGATGAATTCATTATTCGAATTAAAACATAGTCTCAGGGATTTTTTTTTTTTTTAGTGGAACCAATAAAATTTCTAGAAAACAATTCTGTAAGCTCCTAGCAACTATTAATTCTTCCCTGAGCTCACCATCACAGTGTTTTAGCTCCCTTAATATAAGGGACCTCCTTTTTCCAACTCTGGAGAAGACTGAAAAGAGCCGTTCAGTCAGCGTTTCTTCCTTTTATTTTCTTTGGTGATTTAGAGTCGCTTTGCTAAATTCAAAGAGGACAGGATCCCTTGTGGTTCGTTGTTCAGTGGCTAAGTCATGTCCAACTCTGAACTCCATGAACTGCAGCATTTCAGGCTTCCATGTCCTTCACTATCTCCTGGAGTTTACTCAAACTTATGTCTATTGAGTTGGTGATGCCGCCCAACCATCTCATCCTGTCGCTCCCTTCTCCTCTTGCCCTCAATCTTTCCATGAACACAATGAAAAGGATCCCTTCGGAGATGGTTAAAACCCAAATCTGAGGATGCAGAGCCTAAAAGAAACAATTCTGAGATAAGAGAACAGTGGACCACTAAGTATATGGAATTATTCTGAAAATGAGAAAGCTGCCACTGATTGAGAGCTGCTAACTTAACCATTAGAATATATGAGATCAAGGTTTACAATATATGAGAAACCTTTTGTTACTTGAAAATGATGTGTTCCTAGCATGATTTAGAGCCAAGATAGCACTTCAAGATTGATCTCGGCAAAGACAGCTTCTGTGACCAAAGGCTTGTGACCTAAAGCATTTATTTCCACCAGATGGTGCTATAGCTTCTGCCAAGCAGAAGACTCAAATTTCCTTCAGGAACTAGAAATCCAAAGTATGCTAGGATTGGGGATCAAATTGGTTGATGAGTCTTTCAAAGAAGCATTTTGTACAAAGACATTCTGGTGGAGCTTGATGCGGGCTATGAGGGTGAAGGCTGTTTCCGATGATAATGGTTCCACCACCTCCACACATCCCTGGCTCAATGTCTCAAGGCTTCACACTCACCTGCTGCCCACGCCTTTCCAAAATGCTGCTCTAACCCCCGTCAGGCCCGTGTCAGGAATAGAACGTGCATATTAAGGAGTGGTGTAGAGTGTCAGCGATCATGGGAGTGTATCTCCCACACCCACCCACACTTTCTATCCAGGGGCAGCTCAAGACTCAGCCTTTCCTTACCACTTTACTCATACTTTCCTTTAAGTTTCCCTGGGTTGGTATTTTTATCTCTCTTCGGGCTTATCAGAGGCTGCTTTAGAATATTATCGTTTGCATCTAAATTCTCCAAGTTCTTCTGGGACAGAGTCCATGTCACAATCGCCCTTTGCCTATCCCACAATGAGCACCTTACCTTGAATTCATGCACAGTCCTGATATCACGAATGCAGACCATCTAAAGAAAGTGCCCAGTTGCCTTGGTAGCCTGACTAATCAGGCAGATGCTAACCACCTGGCCACTACCTAGGCGCTAGGGGTGTGATGTCTTAAGTCACAAGCTCTCTGGAACTCTTTGATCATCACCGAAAGAATAGGATTGAACTCTCCACCTAACTCTTAAATGTTTTGCTTCTGTATCTTTAATGGCTTCAGTATCCCTGTCGTGAGGGAGCCATGGAAGCAGGACTATCTGTACCATAAGGGAATTAGGACTTTTCTGCTAAAGTGAATGGCATCTCTCTCTCTCCATCTTTATTCTCGTCTCCATTTTTCTGTCTCCAATTCCGTGCCTTAGCAATCAAAACTGGGACACAGCAATACATGCTGGTCACTCCCTCTTCCTCTTGTTGCCGCAACCTCTTTGCCCCCACAGGGAGTTACAGGCAGGTAAGTGGGAACCTAGGGGTGCAGTGTCAACAGGATGCTCTGGGTCTGCTCTTAGGAGTAAGACAGAAAACGGGCTGTGCGGCTGAGCGAGTCGTGGCTGCCTTTGGAAGAATGGAATAATATGAATAAAGGTTGAAGAGTTATACTTATACCTAAGGACAATCCCTGGGGACTTTGAGAACTGGAGCAAGATACTTCAAGAGTTAGGCATTAAGGACTTGAGATTAAGAGTGAGGCCAATAACATGGTTATCAGTTTTTGCCATCAGAAGGAAAGGTGATACACAAAAACCCAACTCTTTCTTTCAATAATATGATGAGATTTTCATCTAAAAAAGATAAAATATTAAAAAAATACATATGCACATTTCCCAGCTTCTCCTAAATAAGAAAAAAATCAAATATATATCTACAAAATGATAGAAGAAAAATTTGACGTTAAGCCCACATCACAGGAATTTTTGGGACCCTGAGTCCCTCATCCTGCCACTGTTAAGAGCTGTATAAAAATTTATGTATATATGAGCATGTATTTGTGTATGCATGTACAAAAAGAATATAATGTGGCTCATAAACATATATATCCACATACACATTCACACATAAGGTAAAATTAAAGGCGGGTAAAAGAAGAAAATAGGGCAAAAGAAAAATAAAAGTAGAAGGGATAAGGGTTCACAAAGAAAAATGACTAGAACTTCAAAATTTATTCTGATTGGGAAAAGTGAAAAGCATAAGAGTGGATAGCACAATAGCATTTATATAAACTAAAAATATGTCTATAAGGAAAGCTGAGCACCAAAGAATTGATACTTTTGAACTATGGTGTTGGAAAAGACTCTTGAGAGTCCCTTGGACTGCAAGGAGATCCAACCAGTCCATCCTAAAGAAGATCAGTTCTAGGTGTTCATTGGAAGGACTGATGCTGAAGCTGAGACTCCAATACTTTGGCCACCTAATGTGAAGAGCTGACTCATTTGAAAAGACCCCGATGCTGGGAAAGATTGAGGGCAGGAGGAGAAGGGGACGACAGAGGATGAGATGGTTGGATAGCATCACCAACTCAGTGGACATGAGTTTGGGTGAACTACAAGAGTTGGTGATGGACAGGGAGGCCTGGCGTGTTGCAGTTCATGGGGTCGCAAACAGTCGGACATGACTGAGTGACTGAACTGAACTGAAAAATATGTCCAACAACACAGAGTTCTTTTTTATAATACAAAAGCAGTAAAGAAGCAAAACAAAGAAGGAAACTTGAAGAAACCAAAGGAGCCAGAGGAGACAGTGTGCCATGAAGATTGTAATCAATCCACTTTCTGCACCTGCCCACCCCAAATCAAAGTTAAACAGGAAATTATAGTAAAAAACCTAGGAAGTGCCATTATGGAGATTAGCTCCAGAGGGTGTGGAAGTTTGGAATAGAGAAGAGGGAAACTTCACCAAATAAAGTGACTTTAATGTTGAATCTTGAAGGATGTGTAAGAGTTTGCAGAAAGTAGGAGAAGAGAAAGTGTAAGCTGAGGGCAATGGAAAAGCAGGTTTCTAAGTACAATCAAAAGATAAGAAAGCAAAGATTAGAGATCATTTGTTATACTCTTTTTTAATATTAATTTGCTCCAGGTCTTAGCTGTGTCACGTGAGATCTCCGATCTTGTTTGTAGGATGTAGGATCTCTAGTCGTGGCATATGGGATCTAGTTCCCTGACCAGGGATCAAACCCGGGCCCTCTGCATTGGGAGTGCTGAGTCTTAGCCACTGGACCACCAGGGAAGTAGCAATTTGTTATACTCTTAAGTGACCATGTTGAGATGCAGATCTGGCCCTTAATCCCTGCTTTAGATCCTTGAATGGCTTCCCTTGCCCTCAGGATAAAGACTCAGATCCTAAATGTGGTCCAGCCAGGCCCCCCAGGATGTCTGGTCTCCACTCACATCATAGTTTCATTTTGTGCAGTTCCTTCCCCACATCCTCTAGATCTGAAACACTCTAGCTTTTGTTCATTTCCTAAAATGAGCCAGTGACCTTCCAGCCTCAGGGTTTTTAAATCCTTCACCTCCACCTGAAACCCTCTTCCCCATCCTCTTTGCCTAGTTCATTTCTATTCATCCTTCAGAGTCAGCTGAAATATTACTCCCAAACTATTGAATTCTCCAACTCCACAGACTTATTCTCTTAAGTTAAACATATAAACTTTCTGCACCAATTAAAATTATAATAGTTATTAAGTAATCACTTGTTTAATGTTTATGTGCTGTCATAATATAAGCTGAACATATTTGCCTGTACTCCAGGTATCTCTGGACTTCCTACTTTGGCATTCCAATCCCTGATGATGAAAAGGACATCTTTTTTGGGAGGTGTTAGTTCTAGAAGGTGTTGTAGGTCTTCATAGAACCATTCAACTTCAGCTTCTTCAGCATTAGTTGTTGGGACAGAGACTTGGATTACTGCAATGTTGAATGGTTTGCCTTGGTAGCGAACCGAGATCATTCTGTCGTTTTTGAGATTGCATCCAAGTACTGCATTTCAGACTCTTTCATTAACTACGAGAGCTGCTCCATTTCTTCTAAGGGATTCTTGCCCACAGTAGTAGATATAATGGTCATCTGAATTAAATTTGCCCATTCCCATCCATTTTAGTTCACTGACTCCCAAGATGTCGATGTTCATTCTTGCCATCTCCTGCTTGAACACGTCCAATTTACCTTGATTCATGGACTTTACAGCATTGGACTTTACTTTCACCACCAGACACATCCACAACTGAGCGTAGTTTCCGTGTTGGCCCAGCCTCTTCATTCTTTCTGGAGCTATTTCTCCGCTCTTCCCTAGTAGCATATTGGACACCTACTAACCTCGGAGGCTCATCTTCCAGTGTCATATCTTTTTGCCTTTTCATACTGTTCAGACATGACTTAGCAACTGAACAACAACAATGTAAGCTGACATGGTAAGGACTGTGTGGACCATGATATCCCCAGCCTCTTAGTCAATGCCTTGCACAAAATGGAAATACAACAAATACTATGTTGAATAATTGAGGAAATTAAATAATTGAATGAGAGTACCTCCTTGGGTTGATGAGGGTGACTGCTTGTAGACCAACTACTGGAAGTGATAAAATCTAAGAGTTGAGGTCCAATGGGATCAACTTTCTCCCATTCTTTCTATAAGGGATGAAAGGATATCCAGAGCAGGATGCTTAGTGGATCTACTGGGAGAATGGGATGAAAATATTAGAACTTGCCATTATATTTATATTCATCTCATTATTTTAAATGTCTGTTTTCTATATTATAAAGAAGTACATGTATATCATTTACAAATGAATAAAACACATATTGGGGATACTTATTGACATACTTTTATTGATAGAAGGTAGGATAAAAACTGTTTTAAATCTGCTGCTGTAGATGACAGTCTCCATTATCATTAGACATCCAAATCAGCAAAGAGCCATTTTCCAATAGCTCTGCTTGACCCAACACCACTGACAGTCCATGGGTTTGAAACAACAGCAAATTTGTAAAACTTGTTAGATGACTATGATAAAGGCCTCTGGTAAAGAACGATTGCTTTTATATCAAGAGTCCCCAATCTGGCTTCTCATCATAGTCACATGGGACACTTAAAAACAAACCAACAAACAATAACAAAGAATCTTCCCTAAATATTTTGCTGATTTGCCAGGTTTGGAAACCACTGCAAAAGAGCCAGAACTCCACTCGATGGACTTCACTGGTTTTAGGCTCTTTGCCAACAGGGATTATCACCGTTTTTATCCCCATCCTTAACAAGATTTGGGGATGGGAGAACTTCTGAAACATCTCCAAACAAAACGCTCAAAAAAAAGTCAGATTCTACAAATAATAACACTTCCGGAATTGCTAACTGAGTTGCTTACAGAATTGCAGGACAAGATTCTGCTGTCACTTTACAACTGCTGGCACACTCCGTGGCTGTAACCATTCTAGGGAAAGATATGGTCATTCTCAGATATTATTGCCCAGGTATTTTGTCCATGGGATTTCCCAGGCAAGAATACAGTAGTGGGTTGCCATTTCCTCCTCCAGGGGATCTTCCCAACTCAGAGATCAAACCTGTATCTCCTGTGTCTTCTGCATTGCAGGTGGATTCTTTACCCACTGAGCCATTGAGGAAACCCAAATAAGATGCAGATAATTAACAGTAATATATTAATATTATCCTATGATATATGTGCCCAAGTTAAAAATACCTATAGGTAAAATTTCAAGAACTGTGAACCTCTAGAGACCTAGGGAGAGTGTGAAGTCAAGCCATGAAGGATCTTGAAGGTCACACAGACTACTGAATTTGGACTTTATGCCTCCAGAGATGAGGTTCCTCTAAAGGGTTTTGTTCAGTTTTATTGAGGATAATGGACAAATAAAAATTGTGTATGTTTAAGGTACACAACTTGATGTTTCAGTATACATACACATTATGAAATGATCACCACAATGCAGCTTATTAACATTCATCACCTTACATAGTTACCACTTCTTTTTCTTTTTCTTCTCTGCTAATTCTTTACCACACTTCATGGTGAAAGGGGCTTCCCTGGGGCTTATGCTTCTATTTTGGGCATATTCCATTCCCACTATTGGTGTGCCTTTCCTCCTCTCCACCATGAAACAGAATACTTTTTAAAGACAAATCAACTCAAACATCATCTTATCCATGAAGCTTTTTCCTACTCTCCAAGCAGTACTTTCTCCTTTATGCCTGCATCACACTTTGTGTAGATCTCAACATAATACTCCTCACACTCAGTTATCCTTATTTGCTACTTGTTTCTCCTCAATTAGATTGAGAGCTCTTTTGGGGGCAGAGAGTTGGTTTTTGTATATTGAGTTCTAAAAAAAATGCATATTAATAAATGGAGGGAAAAAAATGTATTTATACATTGAATAGCATTACATTTAGGCTAGAGCCAATGTGCAAAGTTTGAGAAAAGAAATAAAGGGAAACCAGGGGAAGACATAAAGGGAAACCAAGGGTGAGAAAGAAAAACACGTTCATCAGAATAGAACAGGATAGTTAAGAACCACACTGGTCAAGTCAGGGTGGATTTAAAGGAGAAAGATGGAGCGACCACAGTTGGTCAAATTAAGAAAAGAACTGAGTTCAAAATCAGTTCAAAATCATTCAAAGGTGGGTCAGGGATCAGGTAAAAAGCAGATTCAAAAAGGCCAGAGAAGTATAGAAAGAACTGATCCTGGATGAGCTGAGGGTCATTTAACTAAGTGGGAGGCCAGAGAGCCAACAACGTGGGATGGTGGCACCAGGAAGACATCTGGTCAGGTCAGTGACAGCCCGGGGGAGAAATCCGCTGAGCTCCCGCTTCAAAAGGTCACTATAATAATCCCTTTGCTCTCAAAACCTAGAACTACACTGGACAGTTCTCTGACCTTCCCACACTGTGCTGGATCTCAAAGGCACTGACTCCAGTTAAAATGCCTGCACACCTCCCCCTCAAATCCAGACCCTTTTATTTTCTTCCCCCATTGAATACATCTCTCATTCTAAAATAACTTTCCTTTGAATTAGTTTACCTTTCCCAGCTCTTATCGCCTTCTTATTGTAAATGTATTCATTCAACGTGCACAACTACCAGGCACTGTTAGGAAAGGAAACCAGCCCATATCAATCACCTTCTACACTTGTACTAAGGCGATTCTATAGATGAGCTTAGTGAATCACCACGACAACCTAGGGAGGCAGGTGTTATTAAATATTACTTTCCCCACATAAGACAGTAGTAAAACAAAGCCTAGAAAGACAGAGGAAGCACAGGAAGGTTAATAATGCCAAATTTTTGCATTAAGTAAGTGGTGAGCTTACTTAATGACTGTGTGTTCTTAGTCATGTCTGAGTCTTTACGACCCACTGGACTGTAGCTCACCAGGCTCTTCTGTCCATGGAACTTTTCAGGCAAGAATACTGGAGTAGGTTGCCATTTCCCTCTCCTGGGGATCTTCCTTGGCCCAGAGACTGAACTGGCATCTCTTGTGTCTCCTGCTTTGCTGTTGGATTCTTTACCTGGTGAGCCACTGGAAAGTGGTGAGGATGGGATTCAAACCCACCCCTATCTGAATCTAAATTCCATTCTCTTTCTACTCTATCATTCTCTCTCCTCTCTGATCCTTTACAGAGAAAATCACCCAAGTAAAATATCAAGATCTCGGAGTAGGATGACAGACCTTATTAAGAAGCCCACTCACCAAGAACATGCATCAAGCAATGGACAAGAAAAAAAAAAGAACGCTAGCTTGCACAGTGAAGGGAAGAGAAAACTGGAGTGCTGGATGATTCCCACATTGCAAACACCCTGCAGACAGGGTTGCTCCATGGGGAAGATCAACTCCCTAAGTGGTAATTTTCAGCTTTCCTACATCTAACAACTAGTTGAAAAGTCAGATCAAGCCTTGTATGCCTAACTCTCAATGATCCCAAGATCACTGACTCAAGGGTAGTGACTTAAGAATAAAAAAAACCCAAAAACGCCGATAGGTCAAAGTTGGCAGATTAAGAGAAGGTCAAGTCTCTGAGACTTGACACTCAGAGAAGATGAAGGGCTAGAAGGAGAACCACGGGAAGCCAGAGTGGAGCAGGAAGAATAATCAGGCTGGTTTAGAAGGCAATGCCAGGGACTACAATGGTGGTCCAGTGATAAGACTGCTTCCAATGCAGGGAGCATGAGTTTAATCTCTGGTTAGGGAAATAAGATCCTACATCCCATGTGCCGCATGGTGCAGCCAAAAGATTAAAAAAGAAGAAGAAGGCAGTCCTAGCACCTCTGACCACACTACCCACACCCAGGAGATAGGACGAAACAGCAGAGATCAGTCACTTCTGCCCAGGATCCAAATGGCTCAGCTCAGCCATTAGAAATCAAGGGCTATCTCACACTCTGGACTGAGTTTTCTCTCCCAGTTGAGGAATAGACAGTTCTAGCTTAAACTTTTTGACTAACTGCACTCCCCAATCTTATCCTCTTGCTGAGCTTATGGCAAGTGAGAGGCCTGTGCTTACACACCTTAACTCTGAGTCCTGGTTTTCCCCATGTCCACCCACACCTTACACAGCAGCTCAGAGTAGGTTAAAGGCTTCTGGACTACTTAGGGCTTAACTCTTCAGAGTAATACAACCAAAGTAGCACATTCTTTAGATATAGAGATGTATCAGGACCCTACTGGAGAAGAGACCAAGTGACATTCTGTCCTAAAGCCTGTTCCGCATGCTGGTAGGCCTGGTCAGCTGGGATCAGTGCAGTAACCAATGGGCACAGTAATCTGGAAGTGGTCTAACCAACCAACTGTTGGGCTTATAGACCATGTCAGTCCTAAGAACAAAACAGAAAGCCCATTAAGATTCTACTTACCTTCTCAAGTGATGCTAGTGGTGAAGAATCCACTTGCCAATGCAGGAGCCATGGGAGACTCAGGTTCAGTCCCTGGGTTGGGAAGATCCCCGGGAGGAGGGCATGGCACCCCACTTCAGTATTCTTGCCTGGAGAATCCCATGGACAGAGGAGCCTGGTGGGCTACAGTCCAGGAGGTCACAAAGACTCAGACACAACTGAAGCCACTTACCACGCATGACTTATTTCATCACGGAAACCCATGGAGTAATGAGTGAGGTTATGGACTGATCTAATTGAAATGAACACACCAAAAATCTCTGTCCCCTACATGAGGGATCTTACCAGGTGCGTAGGGGACCACACCATAGAATGTTTTGGGTTTCCTGAAGTCTGTGAAAGTGAAAGTCGCTCAGTTGAGTCTGATTCTTTGCGACTCCATGAACTATAGAATCCATGGAATTCTCCAGGCCAGAATACTGGAGTGGGTAGCAGTTCCCTTCTTCAGGGGATCTTCCCAACCCAGGGATTGAACCCAGGTCTCCCGCATTTTGCACGGACCAGCTGAGCTAGCTACCAAGGAAGCCCTCCCTGAAATCTGTGAAGAGGCATAAAGATAGACCCACTCAACCTTGGTCTCAGAGACCAAGAAAACACAAAGTTTCCCTGAAAACATCAGAGAAAAAAAATATATAGGCAGGAGAAAATGCACAGACCTGAGATGTAGGCTTAGATATTTACATACCAACACACATACTTGTCCTGGGAAGAAGCCAGAAGGAACCTACGTCCTGCGAGATGTGAACTCAGATCATACAAAGAGGAAAGTCCTGGACAAGCTATTTTGGAGAGGCCTGGCACTGGGAGAGATGGCCTCCTAGGGAGTCAAGAGCCAAGAGGAAAGGGAAAGACAGGGGACTGGGGGATTGGGGTGGGGGGCAGGAGTGCAGGCAGAAAAGTGAAAAAGGAGCGGGATACACCCTTCTCCTGTAGGAAGAGACTGGCAGCCATCAAGCAAGAGAAATTAACATTGAAGCCTGATGATAAAGACTCAAATACAGAGGAACACAGAAAAACTCAAGAGACACAGACTGGCCAAGAGGCGAGCATCAGCAGAAAGAAGATCACCGAAGTGGGGGGCGGGGGGCGGTCAGGGGCCAGCTCAGGTAAAGACCTGGAGAAACACGCGGGAGAAGAAACCCCAGGCAGACCTGAGAGACCTAGCCGGCCCAGGAGAGGCCCCGCGATCCGCTCTCCGCTCCCACGCCCTCCGGCCGGCCCGCGGGCCCCGGGCTCCCGGCCCGGCCCGGCCGGCACTTCCCAGCTCTGACGCGGGCGCTGCCTTCACACCAATGAGGCCGCGGCGCGGAGCGGCCCCGGCCCTCCCCCAGGAAGGTGTGTCCCTGGTTTCCTCACCTGAAACTTCCGAGGAGAACCCGATCCCTCCCTCCCGGCCGGGCGGGGCGGCCGGGGCCTGCGCTGGGGACTGCCGGCCGGCGGGGGACCCGAGGGGACGCGGCGGGGGGGCGCCCGGACAGCATGTGACACTGATCCAGGTGGGTGCCCGGTGCCCGGCTCCGGGCGGGCGGCTGTGGCGCCCCGGCGGAGGGGAAGGGAGGGGGCGGGAAGCCCCGGAATCGAGGCCTTCACCTTGGGAGCAGCCCCCGCTGGCTCCGGGGGCGCGGGCTCCAGAAGTTGGGGGGGAGCGCGCGGGGCAGGTGGGCGGAGGTGGGGTGCGGGGCCCGAGCACCTGGATCTGGGAGAGGGGCGAGAAGCGGGAGGAAGGGCTCCTGCCTGGAAAACTTTGCTTCCGGCCTGGTCCCCGCCTCGGAAATGGGCACTCTGCCCCTAAGATGTTCCGCGGGCCGGTAATCAGGGCTCTTTCTTCCAAGTCTAGGCCCCGGGGAAAGCCCGCTCCTGTAATAAGGTGTAGCCGAGATTCCCTTTGTGGACGGACGCCCTCCCTGGAGGTGTTTTGCTGTCTCCTTTTTCCTACTCGGGCCGGGCCTTCCTTCGCTTATCTGCCTGTGGACTCGCCTACTGTGTGTGCGTCTAAGCTATTCGCTGGGAGCCGAGGAGGTGCCTCAACCTGTAAACAAGGGCTCGCGCCCTGCCCGCTCCCGTTTCCCCACACAGGGGAGGGCTTCCGAAGCCTCTCGCGGATCCCAGCATTGCCTTCAGAACTGGGCGAGGTAGGAAGGGCGCTGTTCAGAGCTGGGTGGGGGCGGGGGTGCTAGAACACCCTTCCGAGCCCCGATTCTGAGCATCCCTCCCAGCTCCGTTCCACGATTCTCAGATCTAAGCCCCTGCTCGCCTTCCTGAATCTGGGGTTCCCAAGCCAGATTTGCCCTCCTGTCTGCCTAGACGTGAACTCTGGCCAGGACTCTTGTCAGATTGAGGGGAAGGGTGTGTCCGACAGTCGAGGGAGGGTGACTTTTCTATCTTTTGTCCCCTTCTGTTCCCCTACTGCTGTCCAGGGTCTTGCATCCTTGGCAGCTCCAGAATCCCCAGCCCCTGACTAAAGAGCTCCCGATGTGGCCTCTTGTTCAGACTTCCTGGTTTATCTCCCAATCCCCTTACCCCCACACCCTGGGCCCTGGCAAAATGGGGATCATCTGTTCTCCAGTCTGTGGGCCTGAAACTGGAACCATGTCCATGGAGGGGGTTCTTGGGGGGCTGGGGAGGGGAAGGGATGTGGGGCGTCAATCAAATGAGACTGTCCTGCAGGAGGAATGTAGGTCATTGTTCTGGTGGGGCAGAAAGAGAAGGCAGGAGGTGGGAGGAGGAATCTCTTATCAGAAGGATGCGGTGGTTCTTAGTCAAGAGTCTTTATCATTTTGGGGTTCCTGGAGTGTATGGTTGTCCACAATGTGGTCTGTCTGAGGTTGTCTGCGGCCTCATTAAGCATAGTGTTTGTGGGATAGACGAGGAATATGTCATTCGTGGTGTCTGGAGCGGTCAGTCACAATGTGGTGTGGACAAGGATGGGATCGGGGTTACTCAAGTGGTGTATTCCCAAGCAGATGATTTACAGCATCTGGTGTAGACAGGGGTGAGTCATTCACCATGTCTGTGGAGTGAACTGGAGCTGGTCACGTACAGTGTCAACAAGGTGACCGTCAGGGTCTATGTTAAGGACACAAACAGGTCACTCACACTGCTCTGTGGATGGCACCGGGGCCACCGGTGGGTTTGTGGGGTCTGTGTTAGCATTGCCACTAACGATGGTCTGTGTGAGCCCATTGGGGCTACAAAGCAGTGAGTGATGTGATGTTTTCAGACATTAGGAAATAGATAGAGGTGTTTATTACAGCTTTCACTTGGATGGTGGGGCTTTCCTCAAATGTGTAGAATGCAGGTCTTAGCAGTTAGTGGTCCAGAAAGCTACTCTCATTTTGATGTAGCATTGAGGGCAGTAATGTCAAACAGTGAGTAAAGGCATCCGTCTATGGCTCTTATTTTGGAAAGCAAAATGAGAACATACCTTTTGATTTGGTGGGTATTTTCCTAAAATAGAATATAGATGACGCAGTGTAAATGTTACAAAGCAGTGGCTGATGTGATATTTTTAGACATTAGGAAACACAGGTGTTTATTACATTTTTCAGTTCGATGATGGGGGTTCTACCTTCCTCAAATAAGTAGAACACAGGTCTTAGCAGTTAGTGGTGCAGAAAGCTACTCTCATTTTGATGTAGCATTGAGGGCAGTAATGTCAAACAGTGAATAAAGGCATCCATGTATGGGTCTTCTTTTTGAAAGCAAAATGAGAACATATCTTTTGATTTGGTGGGTATTTTCCTAAAATAGAATATAGATGACACAGTGTAAATGCAGAAGTACCGTAATCGCGAGAGTATTTCAGTGATTTGTGGTGTAAGTCAGGATATTTGAAACTGACGCTGCTGGAAAATCCAGGAAGCATGGTCTTCAAAAGTACGCTTGGCACTTGGCGTTGGACTGAAGAAGCAGTACTGTGATGAGGGGTGCAGGTGAGGAGGAGGGATATCTTTGAAATACAAATTCACATCTGGTGAGTTGAAATAGACCAGAGCTAAGGTATTGGGGGCTCTATGGGGGAGGTTGAGTTCTGTCACACACTGTCATTGGGGTGACTTGGAGTTTTGTCCTGAAAGAAGTCGCATGTGAGCAGGGGCAGCAGATGCAAAAATGACCATGGCCTGGAGGAAGACCAGGTCACTGTGGAACCATGCTCTGTCTTTGCCTGTGCTTGAAAAATGATCATTCACCCCCAGTGCAGAAAGTGATGAGACGGTGGCTCTAAGATAATGGGAAGTGCAAAAAAAATCTCTCTCGATGCCTTTATGTGAGTAAAACCACATTTTACAGATTTCCTTTAGCTCTGTCACATTCTTGGTTTGTAATGCCTGATTCCTATAGGATTATAGCACAGGACCAAGAAGAGGCATATGGGGGCTGAGCCGGTGACCACCAGCAATGCCAAAGGGGTAAAGATGGTGTTAAGAATAGTGAGTGTCAGTGGGACACAGACATGCACTGTGTGACTAAAGTAGGACTGAAGATGTTTGTGCAGCACATTCTGTCCGTAGATACAACCTGAATGTAGCAGAAGTAAGCGTATGTATTTAGAGGCTGCTTATTTTGAGTACATGACAGTGTTTGGGTCTGTTCTTGTTGTTTAGTTGCTAAGACTCTTTTGCAGCACCGTGAACTGTAGCTCACCAGGCTCCTCTCTCCATGGGATTTCCCAGGCAAGAATACTGGAATGGGTTGTCCAGGCGATCTTCCCCACCCAAGGATCGAACCCACATCTCCTGCACTAGCAGGCAGATTCTCTACCATGGAGCCACCAGGGAAGCCTGTGTTATGGGTATAGGACTGGGATAATACACATGTCAGGGAGGCGAGACTACAGATTTAATCACAGGGTCTCCTTAGGCAGGTAAGAGCCAAGTTTCACAAAGTGTTTATGGTGAGCAAATATATTATTTAACATGTGGTTGGGAAAAGAGGGTCACGTCACAGCAGGATCATCTGTAGTGATTATAGTATTTTGTACTTAGGCTGAGTGTCGGGGGCAAATCACGCACTGTGTCAATTAACTGGAAAAGAACATAAAAGCCCTTGTACACGGTATGCTTGTGTTAGACACGGCCCTTTAGCCCATAGAGATGGTATCTGTGTGAAATGACCAGGAGCTTGTCACATGCGACAGCTGCAGGGTGGCTAGGTTCATGCTCGTTTGGTTATGTCAGGCTGTCCCCCATAGAATCTGCAAGGGTGGTTTAGTGTTTGTGTGTGTGTGTGTGCGCGTGCATGTGTGTGCTTATGTGAGTGTCTATGCATGTGCAATATCTCAGCAAGATAGCCGGCATTGAGGGTGGTGGGTTTCCTCTCTAAGCTTAGACCAGACAGGGAAGCATGAGTCCAGGTGGAGCTGTGAGTTCTATAGGGCCCCAGGGTCTCCTCCAGACTAGTGACCGGCCAGCTTGCTTACAGCTGGACTTCCGGTTGCTCATGGTAGACTGAAGTCAGGAGACCATAGTTTGAGTTCACCTGTACATTTGCTCAGGAAACTTGAAGGTTAGCTGACTTTCACTTTCCTCATCTGTAGATTAGACAAAATTTTCTTTGTGTCTCCAAAAGTCCATCCTGCTCATAAATCCTATATTTGTCTCTTACACTTTCTTTCTTTCTCCCAAAATACTTAACAATTCCTGACATTTCTATTACCATCAGTGTTACCAATCCTTTTTTTACTTTTTATGTTGCCTTCTTTAATCTTTATTAGAACTCTTTGCAAACGGTATATAGTATCCCCTTTCTGAAGGTAAGAAAAAAAAAAGTTCAAATACATGATTTCTACAAATCTGTTAAAATTAGCAAGACACGAAAAAGGCAGAACTTAAACTTGGACAACATTCTTGTAAGTCTGTGTTCTTCCTTCCTTCATCCGTGCAATAAATCTTTGTTGAGGGCCAACTAAGCTGCGGGAAGAAGGAATTGAACAGTTAACATGGTGGCATCTGTGTTTTCATGAAGCTCATGTAGTGTCTATTCAGATAACAGACACCACATGCGTAACTCCAAGTGTGAAAGAAGTGGTCAGATGTCCTCTGGGCAGGAGAAGAGGACTCCAGGTAGCAGAGCCACACCTGTGAAGGCCTGCAGGTGACAGAGGAAGGGGAGCTGAAGGCTCTGAAAGCCAGTGGGATGGGGGAGGTGCTGACCGATGAGGATGCTGCTGGAGGGAAGACAGAGGCCAGGTTGTGGAGGGCATGTAACCCACGATGTATATTTGGGTTTCATCCCAATAGTTAGAGACTATTGAAGAAATTTAACCAGAAGTGGGGCTTTTGATCACTCAGGCGCTAAGGAGAAAATGCCTTGGAAAGAGGGCAAGAGAAGCTGTGTGGAGGCCAGCGGCCAGCTGCAGTGACCTGGGTACGAGAGGGCAGCCGCATGGACCAGACTCTAGCAGTGGAGATGGAGAAAAGTGGACAGACTTGAGTGAGATTTAGGAGAAAGGATCCAGAGGACTTGGTGCTTGATTAGATATGGGGAATGTCAGCCAGGAGGGAAATAAGAATTTTATTCTATCATGGAAAAATATTTACCGAATGCTTCGTATGGGCCAGGTATTATGTCCTGTTGTTTAGTCGCTAAGTCGTGTCTGACTCTTTGCGACCTCATCATGGACTGCAGCTCACCAGGCCTCCCTGTCCCTCGCTATCTCCTGGAGTTTGCTCAAGTTCATATCCATTGAGTTGGTGATGCCATCCAACCATCTCATCCTGTGCTGGCCTCCTCTCCTTTTGCCTTCAATCTTTCCCAGCATCAGGGTCTTTTCCAGTGTTCGGCTGTCCTAGGTATAGACAGTTGAGCAAAACAGATGTTGTTCTTGATCTTGTGAAGCTCATTGTTTGAGATTGATGATAAACTAAAATACACACATAATTACATAATTATAATTGCATAAGTGCCACAAAGGAGAAATAGAGTGAAGTCTAGTTGATAAGTGCTACAAAGAGGAGCAAAGTAACCCAGTTAGAGGGTTCAGTCAGTCAGTCAGTTCAGTCACTCAGTCGTGTCCGACTCTTCGTAACCCCACGGACTGTGGCATGCCAGGCTTCCCTGTCCATCACCAGCTCCCAGAGCCTACTCAAACTCATGTTCAAGTCGTTGATGCCAACCAACTATCTCATCCTCTGTCGTTTCCTTCTCCTCCTGCCTTCAGTCTTTCCCAGCATCAGGGTCTTTTCCAATGAGTCAGTTCCAACGAGTCAGTTAGAGGGTTGGGGAAAACTTAAGAGGAAAAAATGTAGTCTCACAAATAACAAGAAAGAGTATGTGTAATGTCAAATTAGTGTCCACTGTAGTGTCAAATGTCAAATGCTGGCAAGAACCACCAAAAATAAGCATCCATAGAGATCAGTCCTGGGTGTTCATTGGAAGGACTGATGTTGAAGCTGAAACTCCAATACTTTGGCCACCTCATGCGAAGAGTTGACTCATTGGAAAAGACCCTAATGCTGAGTAGGATTGGGGGCAGGAGGAGAAGGGGACAACAGAGGATGAGATGGTTGGATGGCATCACCGACTCAATGGACATGGGTTTGGGTAGACTCAGGGAGTTGGTGATGGACAGAGAGGCCTGGCGTGCTGCAATTCATGGGGTTGCAAAGAGTCGGACACGAATGAGCGACTGAACTGAACTGAACTGAGAGTCTTGTTTAGAGTTAACAAGTTGAAGGTTGTAGGGGAGGTGAGCAAAGTTGTGCTGTTAAAGCTTGGTTGGAGGTAGGTGAGATACAAGGATATGAAGAGAGCAGGTGTGAAGAACTCCATGTACATGTTGGAAAGAGAAGAAAGACACAAAGATGCTTAAAGTCTGGTGGGATGGTTCCAACAGAGAAGGTGAAGGTGCTAGAGAATGAGCTAACCCACTGCATCAGGTCCTGAGAAAGCAGGCTACAGAAGATGGCACTTAGAGATGAGGATGCTCTGGCATAGTCAGAGGGGGAAGATGGACAGAGTGAAGTGTGGGTTGCTCTGAACTGCAAGAAATGGAAGCAATTCCTAAGAACCAAACCAATTGGTTTGTAAATTCTTTGAAAAGTAGCAAAGAGAGGTGGGAAGGTCAAAATGTGACCAGTGACGAGATGGGTTCATGCTAGAGAGAAGGGGAGAGTAAGATGGTGAGGGGGTCCCCAGTTTGATGGACCTCGTTGTAGTGGGTATCCATTGTATCTACTCTCATTCTCATCTAATCTCTCTGGTTCTTATCTAAGTCTAGCTATCATTCCACTTTACTACAGCTGTTCTATAATTGAAACGCAATTTTTTTGTTTTGTTTTGTTAATTAGTCACAGGCTTTGCTAGACACTCTGGAAAATAAGCTGAGTGAAATTCAGACCCTCTGTAAAGGAGATTATACGGTGCTGTGGTATGTCAGACACTGGCCATAATGGCCAGACCTGTTTTAATCCCGTCAGTAGTTTAGAAGGAGGATTCCCCTCCAGACTCTGCTCCTCTGGGCTGTAAGATCTAGGGTGTGTCACTCAGTGTCTGGGAGTTATATGGGCCTGAGTCACTCTTGGTGTCCAGAGAGTCGACGGGGAGACACCATGACGTCATACCATCTAGAGTTTAATGACCACTGGGGCATGCTGGGAGCTCTCTTGCAGCGGTCTGGTGCCCTAATGTAATTGTTTTTCATCTGTCTCCTTCACAAGACTGCAGCCTCCATGAGGACCCAGTCTTTTTGCCTCGTTTGCTCCTGAATGCCCCACCCTTGAAAGGGTGACTTGGCAAATATTTATTAAATAAACAAATCAATGATAAATTTTGTAGAAGCCACTGCTTACTTTGTGAAAGACTTTTTGTCCCAAAGAATGACTGCAAATGGCACCAAAGAATGACTGCAAATGGCACCAAAGAAATGCCCCATGCTTGTTCTTTATGGTCTGTCCCTCTGGATGAATAACAAATAAAGCGGAAGAAGGGGTGGAAACTTGGTCTCTTATTGCTCTTTAGGATTCAGCACTGATGGAGGCGGAGAAGCCCCAGCACGGAGCCTCAACTCCCATCCCTGCTGGAGCAGAATTCCCTGTTATCCGGGCAGCTCCCATGAGGAGCAGCCAGACCCTTGCCTTGGAGCCTGCAGCTGAAGAGGGCGAGTACCCGTGGTGTCAGTGGGCTGAGGACCGCACACTCTTGGAGACCCAGCAGAGACACGTGAGGAATGCAAATGGCCGTGCAGCTGAGAGCATGACCTCTCTCCTCAACGAAGCCTCTACAGAGGTGGAGACCGACCAGGAAACCCTGACGGCTGAGGCCTGTGGTGACACCCCCTCATGCCGGGAGGCCGGGCCCCGGAGCCTGGCGGACAGACAGGCAAGAACCCCAGCTTCCCTGGAGCTCCAGTGCTGCCCTGACCAGGGTGACTGTCCAGACACAGCCTCAGTATCCAGGGACCTGGATGGCAGCGTGGAGGTGGACTTTAGACCAGAACTCACGTCTTTGATATTGGAAACCAGACAAGCAGAATGGAAGGAGGAAATGTCCCCCGACGCCTGTGCCCGGACCAGAAGCGAGCCTTCCTGTGACTATGAGCACCCGACCGAGACCAGCTGGTCCCCGGAGGACTCGGAGCATGGACCTGCCAGCCAGGGAAGTCCAGGCCCCGTGTGTCTCCAGGGAACTGAGGGGCTGGAGGAAGGGGGACTTCAGGGAGAGGCTGCTGGCTCTGCTGGGCTTTCCGGGGCTCCGGAGCAGATGGGAGAGCAGGTTAAAGGCGCAGAGGAAGAAGGAAGACAGAAACAGCAGCAGATGCAAAATGAGGGCATGCTCGCAGGTCAAGGAGGAAGAGAGGGGTGGCGCTGTGGGGAGGAGTTGGGGGGTCTGAGTTATGGGGAGGGGGACTGGAGGACTCAGGGCCACGGGGATCTAGAACATGGGGAGCAGAAGGGGAGGGAGTCAACAGGGCCAGAGAAGAATGAGGTGGATGCTCAGGACGGGGAGAATCAAAGCTCAGCAAGTAAGTCAGAGAAAAGAAGTGGAAAGCCCGAAGATCCAGGTGCACAATGGGAAGCCAAGGCAGCAGAGGGGCAGGAGGAGGAGGTGGGGTCACCAGAGGAGGAACCAGGGGGCGGGGAGGGGGACACGCCCTGGGGAAGAGGAGAAGAGAGTCGCACAGAACAAGGAGAGCATGAGGGTCCCACTGCGCTGGCTCTGGTCGTCCCTGAGGTCTCTCCTCCCTGTGACGTGTCTCTAGAGGCCTCTTCTCCCCTGACCGGGATCCTGGGGACTCAGACAGGGCCTGGGGCCGAGGATCCATCCCCCGTAGCTCCAAGTCCCGCCCCGGAGCCCACAGGATGCTCCCACCAGCCCTTTTCTTTACCTGGTTCCTGTCCTACCAAGGAGTCGCCGGATCCAGAAACTGTTCATTGCCACCAGCAAGAGGGCTCTGAGCTGGGGCAGGAGACTGCATGCAGCTGGGGCACTGAGGTGGCCTGTGCCTGCAGACCCTCTGCGACTCCTCCAAGGAGCCCAGAGGCAGCTCCGCCCAGTCCTCTTGAAGGGCCCGCCTGCACGGCTGCCTCTCCCAGGAGGGAGCCCTCTGTCCTTGCCTGTTCTCCAGAAACCTCCAGAGTGTCTCGCCCGACCGACAGTCCATCTCCCCATGGGGCTCCTGAGACCCCCCCAGCAGCCCGCTACGGCTTCCCCCTGGTGGGCCGGGCCAGCCCCCCGGGGCCCCTGGGCAGCCCCACTGGAGCAGTCCAGCCTGTCAGAAGCAACTCCTTCCCCGGGTCTCACGGGACAGAGCCAGCCCCACACCTGGCGGGAATATCCCTGTCCTCCTCCCACTCAGAGTTGCCCCAAAGGCCCCCTAAACCTGTCATCTATGGCTCTGTGCTCCCAAGAAGGGGCAGGAGAACTGGAAGGGACTGTGCCATCATTCCAGAAGCCTCGAGTTCACCACCTGCTCCCGGGCAGGACTTTGGAGAACCGGCCTCAAATCCAGCCACAGCCAGCAGCGCCCCCGACAGTCAGCCGTGGGGCCCCGAGAAGCACTGGGCCTTTGCCTCCGGGTCTCCTGCCTGCGGCTCCTCCCCAGCCCCTGTCGCCCCCATAGACCTGAGGATCCATGAACCTCTGCCCCCGCCTCCCCCAGAGAGGAGGCACATCCAGCCCTCCACAGTGGAGAGAGACGGCCATCCCCCTGCAGTGGTCCCCATGCTGAAACGGTACAGCCATCCTCCGCCACTCACCCTGGGTCCGGGGCTCCACGGCCCCCCCAGGGGCCCCCCAGCCCATGTTCCCGACCCCTTGGTGGCAAGGGAGCACCGACCGCTGCCCTCCACGCCGGTCGTACCACCCCACACTCAGCACTCTGTCTCTCCCAGGCAGAGATACAACAAGCCGTTACCCCCCACCCCCCACACCCCCCAGCCCCACCACTCCCTTGTCTCCTCCAGCATCTCAAGGATCTACAAGCCTCTCCCTCCTGTCCCTATCCTGGATCCTCCTACTGAACCGCCCCCTCTGCCCCCAAAGTCCAAGGGGAGGATCAGGAGCTCGCAGGGAGGACTCGTGAATTCAGGGGACCAAGCCAGGCCGAGGCCTGTTTGTCAAGAGTGGACCATCTCCACCCCGCCTTCTGTAGGACGGGTCTCCTGGCCTCCAGCCACAGGCCGGTCAGGCGACGCTTTGGCTTCCGTAGGCAGGTGTAAGAGTGATGTGGCCCCAGGCCTGGCTTTCAGTAACATAACAGCCCTTCTGAATCCCTCTTCCCCGACCACCCCATGGACTCCGGAGGTCCAGCAGCCCACCTCTGAACCAGGGCTTTCAGAAGAGTCCGAAGCCCCTGCCAGAGGGTCTTGGAGAAGAACAGCCTCCCAGGAAGGAAGCAATGGCTTGAGGAGGTCAGAGGTAGGCCCAGCGAGGCAGCCGGAAAAACCGGGCCATGTCCTCCTGGAGAAGGCGTCCAGCTGGCCCCACCGACGGGACCCGAGAAGGCCAGCGGAGGACGGCAGTGAGGCGGCAGTGGCCCCCGGTGAGGGGTCGAGTAAGCACAAGGACTGGCACCGGCAGGGCCTGCGAAGACCCTCCATCCTCCCCGAGAGCCCTTCAGGTGAGTGTGGAGCACGGACCACAGCGACGTCGCCTCAGAGCAGACTCTGCCCGGCCCTCTCCTCCTCATCCGTCTTCTGTCCTCCAGGCTCCTGCTGGCTTCCCTCACCCACGTACCCAGCCCCAAGCAGAGGAAAGTCCTCTAGAACGTCTCTGAGTTCATGGCGAGGCTCTTTCTTCTCCCCTTCCGTCTCTCTCGCTCTTCTGTGGTGTGTACTTTTATTGTGCATCTCTTTTTACCCATGTTGTTCTGGAGGCCCCCCCCCAACCTACCACCACCACCCCTGAGTACTCTCCAGTTACAAATACTTGCTTGATGCCTTTCCACTAGCAGAGAAGGCATCTTCTACTTGTCCAGTTCACATTCTGACGCAGTGGATGGGGACAGACCTAGTACCCGTGTCTTCAAATGCCTTTGACTTTGGCTCTTCCCTTTCTCAAAGACTCCCAGTTGAACCTTTAACTCAACCCCCATGTCTACATCTCCCACTCTAGGTCTTAGGTTCAGTTACTTTACCCATTTTCCATTTTCAGACACAAGAGGTCCCGCCATGGAAGGATCCCCTGGCCTGTCAGACGCCATTGTTTTCCGGTGAGTCACCCTCTCTCGCATTGGATACAGTTTTCTCTCTTTCCTAGGATACTGAGATTTTCATTAGCTGACACAGGTGCTGGGACCATGTCTTTTCCAGGAGTAGGGAGGGGAAGGGACAGACACCAAGATTCCAGGGTAGGGAGATCTTTCATCTACCTGGTTTTTTCAACTGAATCCCAATCTCCCATCCCTCTAGACCCTTTGGCCGTGAACTAAACCCCGCTGTAAAAGTTCAACGTGACATCCATAAGATCTTCAAACCATGCAAAAGTGCACCAGGCTACAGCTTGCCTCTCCAGAGGCTTTGGCCGTGATATTCTAGCACGTGTCCCAGTGGTCAGAGGCTGTCTTATTTATCATTACTTGGGGCTTCTCCGTGTCTGACGGCCAGCAAGCACCATGGAGCCCTTCTCTATCCCACAGGGAGAAAAAGCCAAAGGAAGTCATAGGAAACTTTTCAAGACGGTGCTCCAAGCTCATCAATTCCTGTGAGTACCTTGAAACAGGACTGTGGACCCGCGTGAGTGTTCTGCCTGAGCTGGAGAGGGGGGTTCGTGGCCATCAGCAGTGAGACTTGGCCTTCTGTAGGGAGAAATGCCAGGAGAGCCACGCGGCTGGGTGACCTTCTGTTTCGGAGCCTCAACTCCCAGTCTCCCTAATTCTCTCCCTCTCCCGCAAACCTCTTCACCCCTGTAGCTCAGCTGCTTTACCAGGAGTACAGTGACGTGTTTCTGAACAAGGAGATTCAGAGCCAGCAGCGGTTGGACAGCCTCACGGAAGCACCAGGGCTCATCTCGCCCCGGCAGCCCCGAAAGGCCCTGGTCTCCTCGGAGTCCTACCTGCACCGCCTCTCCATGGCCTCCAGTGGCTCCCTGTGGCAGGAGATCCCCATGGTGCGCAATAGCACTGTGCTGCTCTCCATGACCCATGAAGACCAGAAGCTCCAGGAGGTACCATCAGGGCAGGGTGGGGCAGGGGCTGCAGAAGGGAAAGCAGGGTCTCCTCTGTTCACGTCCATGTCTCCTCCTCACCACCATCACTGCCATCTCCATCTCCATCATAAGCGGGCTGTCCCTACCACAGTCACCACCGCGACACCGGGTCATCCCCAGCGTGCTGGGTTTGAATTGCTTTCTGAACGTCACTACTCTCCCTCCTATCTCCCTCCTCCTCACTCCATCGACCATTTACTGCTCCATGTTATTGGTTTGAGCTCATACAAAGTGACCATGCCCCTGAATTTGATGGGAGGAGTATATGCTCAATCTAGTTAGTCTAGCTTCAGGCTAGACTTAAATTTCCCTCTTCAACCAAAGGTTCGGCCTACACTGAAGTTTTCCTCTTCAACCAAGGTACATGCAGGGGCTTTTAGGTGTTCCCTTGGTGAGTAGCCCGTGCAACTGTCCTGTGGTTCATGGGTCTCATAGAGGCTTTTGAATGACCATCAGGATCTGCTTGGTCCTTCCTTCTAATAGCAAGACTACAGTAAAGGCTGTTGGTCTCATGTTAAGTTACTATCATTAATGTGTTCTACCTGGAGAGCTTATCTTAATAAGCAGTCTAAAATATGGGTTAAACCTTTCTTCTTGGGAAGACAATATGGCACAATGGAAAGGCATTATGGAACAATGTTTAAGCATTTAGATTCTGGCTTAAATGACCTGGACCCATTTTAATATTTGCTAGCTATTTAACTTGAGCCAAATTATTGAGCTGGCCAAAAAGTTCATTCAATATTTTCCATAAGATGTTATGGAAAAATCCAAATAAACTTTTTGGCTGGCCCAATACTTGATCTTTCCAAGCTTCTGTTTCCTCATTTGTAAAACTTGGTTGCAAAGAATTCCTGGGAGAATCAGAAAAAGATAAATTCAATTTACAGTATTTACAGCAGTACTATTTACAATGGCCAAGACATGGAAGCAACCTATATGTCCATTAACAAGTGAAGGGCTAAAGAAGATGTGATGTGTATACCAATAGACTCACAGACATGGAAACAAATTTATGGTTACCAAGAAAGAGTATAAATTAGGAGCTTGGGTTTAGTAGATGCACACTACTATATATAAAATTGATAAACAACAAGGACTTACTGTGTATCAGGGACTATATTCAATATTTTATAATAAACTATAATGGAAAAGAATCTGTAAAAGAATATATATATATGTGAATGCATATGTATGTATCAGTCAGTTCAGTTCAGTTGCTCAGTCGTGTCCAACTCTTTGCGACCCCATGGACTGCAGCACGCCAGGCTTCCCTGTCCATCACCAACTCCCGACCCCACCCAAACTCATGTCCATTGAGTCAGTGATGCCATCCAACCATCTCATCTTCTGTCATCCCCTTCTGCTCCTGCCCTCAATCTTTCCCAGCATCAGGGTCTTTTCAAATGAGTCAGCTCTTTGCATCAGGTGGCCAAAATATTGGAGTTTCAGCTTCAACATCAGTCCTTCCAATGAACACCCAGGACTGATCTCCTTTAGGATGGACCAGTTGGATCTCTTTGCAGTCCAAGGGACTCTCAAGAGTCTTCTCCAACACCACAGTTCAAAAGCATCAATTCTTCGGCGCTCAGCTTTCTTTAGTCCAACTCTCACATCCATACATGACTACTGGAAAAACCATAGCCTTGACTAGATGGACCTTTGTTGGCAAAGTAGTGTCTCTGCTTTTTAATATGCTGTCTAGGTTGGTCATAACCCAAGGAGTAAGTGTCTTTTAATTTCATTGCTGTAATCACCATCTGTGGGGATTTTGGAGCCCCAAAAAGTAAAATCAGCCACTGTTTCCACTGTTTCCCCATCTATTTGCCATGAAGTGGTGGGACTGGATGCCATGATCTTCGTTTTTAGAATGTTGAGCTTTAAGCCAACTTTTTCACTCTCCTTTTCCACTTTCATCTAGAGGCTCTTTAGTTCTTCTTCACTTTCTGCCATAAGGGTGGTGTCATCTGCATATCTGAGGTTATTGATATTTCTCCTGGTGATCTTGACTCCAGCTTGTGCTTCCTCCAGCCCAGCATTTCTCATGATGTACTCTGCATATAAGTTAAATAAGCAGGGTGACAATATACAGCCTTGACATATTCCTTTTCCTGTTTGGAACCAGTGTGTTGTTCCATGTCCAGTTCTAACTGTTGCTTCCTGACCTGCGTACAGGTTTCTCAAGAGGCAGGGCAGGTGGTCTGGTATTCCCATCTCTTTCAGAATTTTCCACAGTTCATTGTGATCCACACAGTCAAAGGCTTTGGCATAGTCAATAAAGCAGAAATATGTATGTATCAGTTAGTTCAATTCAGTCGCTCAGTCGTGCCTGACTCTTTGCAATCCCATGAATCGCAGCATGCCAGGCCCCCCTGTCCATCACCAACTCCCCGAGTTTACCCAAACTCATGTCCATTGAGTTGGTGATGCCATCCAGCCATCTTATCCTCTGTTGTTCCCTTCCCCTGCCCCCAATCCTTTACAGCATCAGGGTCTTTTCCAATGAGTCAACCCTTCGCATGAGGTGGCCAAAGTATTGGAGTTTCAGCTTCAACATCAGTCCTTCCAATGAACACCCAGGACTGATCTCCTTTAGGATGGACTGGTTAGATCTCCTTGCAGTCCAAGGGACTCTCAAGAGTCTTCTCCAACACCACAGGTCAAAAGCATCAATTCTTCAGCACTCAGCTTTCTTCACAGTCCAACTCTCACATCCATACATGACCACTGGAAAAACCATAGCCTTGACTAGATGGACCTTTGTTGGCAAAGTAATGTCTCTGCTTTTAAATATGCTATCTAGGTTGGTCATAACTTTCCTTCCAAGGGGCAAGCGTCTTTTAATTTCATGGCTGCAATCACCATCTGCAGTGATTTTGGAGCCCCCCAAAATAAAGTCTGACACTGTTTCCACTGTTTCCCCATTCATTTCCCATGAAGTGATGGGACCAGATGCCATGATCTTAGTTTTCTGAACGTTGAGCTTTAAGCCAACTTTTTCACTCTCCTCTTTCACTTTCATCAAGAGGCTCTTTAGTTCTTCTTCACTTTCTGCCGTAAGGGTGGTGTCATCCACATATCTGAGGTTATTGATATTTCTCCCGGCAATCTTGATTCCAGCTTGTACTTCTTCCAGCCCAGCGTTTCTCATGATATACTCTGCATATAAGTTAAATAAGCAGGGTGACAATATACAGCCTTGATGTATATATGTATGTATTTTGCATGTGTATATATGTGTGTGTATAACTGAATTCTGTACTCTGGTATACACTTGAAACATTTACAAATCAACTATACTTCAATTGAATAATATTTTTTAAAAAGTTCCTAGTGCATAGTAATCAGTGAAAAAATGTTAATCACTTTTTTTTATTGAAGTATAGTTGATTTACAGTATTATATTAGTGGTTCAGCATTTTTATAGGTTATTTCTTATTTAAAGTTATTAGAAAATAATGGCTATATTTCCTTGTGCTGTGCAGTGTATCCTTGTTGCTTATTTATTTTATACATAATAGTGTTTACCTCTTAATCTCAAACCCTTATCTTGCCCCTCTCCTCTTCCTCATCCCCATTGATGACCCTGGTTGTGCTCATATATGCAAGTCTGTTTCTGTTTTATTGTATACATTTGTTTGTTTTATTTTTAGATTCCACATACAGTAGTCTATAGAACATGGACTATTTGTCTTTCTCTTTCTAACTTAGTTCACTAAGCATAATACTCTCTAGGTCCATCCGTGTTGTTGAACATGGCATGGTTTCATTATTTTGTATGGCCAAGTAATATTCCATTGTTTGTGTATGTGTGTGTATTTGTATGTAGGTATGTATACCACATCATCTTTATCCATTCATCTGTTGATAGACACTTAGGTTGCTTCAATATCTTGGCTCTTGTAAATAGAGCTGGTATGAACATTGGGGTACATGAATCTTTTTGAATTAGTATTTTCATGTTCTTTGATATATACCCAGGAACTCCTGAATCATATGGTAGTTCTATTTTTAGTTTTTTGAGATACTACCATACTGTTTTCCATAGTGACTGCACCTATTTACAATCTCACTAACAGTGTGCTAGGATTCTCTTTTCTTCACATCTTTGCCAATAATTGTTATTTGTAGACCTTTAGATGATGGCCATTTTGACAGGTGTGAGGTGATTTCTTATAAGTTTGATTTCCATTTCTCTGATGATTAGTAGTGTTGAGCATTTCTTCATGTGCCTGTTGGCTATCTGTATATCTTTGGAGAAATGTCTATTTAGGTCATCGGTCTATTTTTTAATCTGGTTGTTTGCTTTTTTGGTATTGAGTTTTATGAGCTGTTTATATACTTGGGTGTTAAGCCATTGTCAATCACATAATTTGCAATAGGTTGTCTTTTTGTTTGTCAGTGGTTTCCTTTGCTATGGAAAAGCTTTTAGGTTTAATTAGGCCTCGTTTGTTTACCTTTGCCTTTATTTGTTTTGCCTTAGGTGACAGATCCAAAAACGTATTGCTACAATTTATGTCAAAGAGGGTTCTGCCTATGTTTTTTAGGCATTTTATGGTTTCTGGTCTTACATTTAGGTCTTTAATTCATTTTGAGTTTGTATTTAATGTAATGCCTATCAAGAGACCCATGACATTTTTCACAGAACTAGAAAAAATAACCCTAACATTTATATGCAACCACAAAAGGCCCAAAATTGCAAAGGAATTTTGAGCAAAAACAATAAAGCTAGAGGTGTCATGCTCCTTGATTTCAGACTACACTACAAAGTTTCAGTAATCAAAACAGTTTTATACAGGCACTAAAACAGATACATAGATCAATGTAGAAGAGTAGAGAGCCCAGAAATAAATGCATTCACTTGTGGTCTGTTTGTTGTTGTTGTTCAGTTGCTCAATTGTGTTGGACTCTTTGTGACCCCATGCACTGCAGCACACCAGGCTTCCCTGTCCTTCACTGTCTCCCTGAGTTTGCTCAAACTCATGTCCATTGAGTCAGTGATGCCATCCAACCATCTCACCCTGTTTGCCCCTTCTTCTTCCCTCAGTCTTTCCCAGCATCAGGATCTTTCCCAGTGAGTCGGTTCTTTGCATCAGGTGGCCACAGCATTGGATCCTCAGCTTCAGCATCAGTCCTTCCAATGAATATTCAGGACTGATTCCCTTTAGGATTGACTGGTTTGATCTTCTTGCTGTCTCTCAAGAGTCTTCTCCAACACCACAGTTCAAAAGCATCAGTTCTTTGGTGCTCAACCTTCTTTATGGTCCAACTCTCACATCCATACATGACTGTTGGAAAAACCATACCTTTGAGTAGATGGACCTTTGTCAGCAAAGTGATGTCTCTTGCTTTTTAATATGCTGTCTACCTTTGTCATAGCTTTTCTTCCAAGGAGCAAGCATCTTTTAATTTCATGGCTGCAGTCATCAACTGCAGTGATTTTGGAGCCCAAGAAAATAAAGTCTGTCACTGTTTTCCTTTATTTCATGGTCTATTAATCTATGACAAAGGAGGCAAGTCTATGTAATGGAGTAAAGACATAAGTGGTGTCTTCATAAGTGGTGCTGGGAAAACTGGACAGCTCCAAGTAAAAGAATGAGGTTAGAACATTTCCTGACACTGTATACAAAATATTTACTATTTAGTTTCAAGTCAAACTGACCTGAGTTTGAATCCTATATTCACCATTTATTAGCAGTGTAACCTTAAGTTATATAACTTGACTAAATCTGTTTCCTCATCTAAAACTCAGGGATGATAATGACTACTTTTCAGAGCTGCTGTGTGGTTTAAATGAAACAACTCTCATATAACTTTGAGCATGGTCTTTGGTACATTGTTACTGTTCAGTCACTAAGTTGTATCCAACTCTTTGCAAGTCCATGGACTGTAGCCTACCAGGCTCCTCTGTCCATGGGATTTCCCAGGCATTATACTGGAGTGTTCCTTCTCCAGGGGATCTTCCCAACGCAGGGATCGAACTCGCATCCCCTGCATTGGCAGGTGGGTTCTTTAAGCCCTGAGCCACCAAAGAAGCCCATCTGGTATATAGTTTGATACATGTTAGTACCATACTCTTCCCCCCTTTCAGAAGTGGGAAGGAGTAAAATTTTGGCTGTAAGGACTTATAATAACAGTGCTTTTACCAAGCTAAATAGGTATAAATTTTTAGGTTTTTTGAAGCTCAGACCTGAGGGCCTTGTGCTGACTTCAACTTTTAAAGCATGTGGGAGATATTTAGAAAATCACTGGTCTGCCCATATTTATGGACCAATGAGTGGGCAGGTGATATGAACCCTATAGCTATTTCACCAACACCAGAATTCAAGGAAGTCTGCCAGCATTCCTGGGCCAGCGCTGGTCTCACGTTTCTGAGAAGACAAGCCTCTGTGCTTATACACATACATTCCTTTCCTGAATTAGCACTTCTGGGAAAAGGTGCTTTCACTGATTCCATTTCTTTTGACTGTCACAACATTTTTTTGTGAGGAGGGGGTCACTGTATCAACACAGACAAGAAACCTGAGGTTCAGAGAGGTTAAATGAGCCACCCAAAGTCATATAATGAGTGACTATTTGAGCCAGGATGCATGTGAAGCCCCCGTGTCTTGGTTTAGTGTTGTGTGTGAGCGGCCTCCAGCCATGTCGTTAGTTATCCACATCATCTCCCAGGTGTGTGCATGTCCTTTCTCTTTTCTGTCCATGCATCTGTCTTGAAGCTGCATGCTTGGGTGATGAACTTGACCAACCCAGCTAGAGAACAGGGCTGTGAGTCATTGTGCCTCCTGCTGGAACTTCCCAGCAATTGGGTTATTTCCATTAAACCACAGTTGCACCATCTAAACCTCAAATATCCTGCTTCCCCTCCATTGCTCCTCAAACTCCAAATTACCTTCATCACCTAAGTCTATTCCTCTTCCAGAGATCTCTAGTTCATTTAGGAACTCAATTATCACTCACCCAGTTAAAGTGTGTTAATCTCTCAGTCATGTCCTACTCTTGGCAACCCCGTGGACTATACCCCACCAGGCTCCTCTGTCCCTGGCATTTCCCAGACAAGAATACTGGAGTGGGTAGCCCTTTCCTTCTCCAGGGGATCTTCTCAACCCAGGGCTCAAACCCAAGTCTCCTGCATTGAAGGCAAATCCTTACCCTCTGAGCCACCAGGGAAGCCCCAGTTACCAAGCTGAAAAACAGGCATTAGCTGTGACTCTTCTTGTTATTTCAGCTTCTATTTCTAGCAGATAACCAAGCCTTTCCGAATCTCCCTCCTATATCATTATGAAATTGGCTTCTATCTTGCCATCCTCATGGCTATTTAGGCCTTCATCTCTCCTCTGGAATTACTATCACAGTTTCTTTAGGTGTCTTTCTTGCCCCTTTAAATCTTTTCTCCATGCTGTGCTCAGATATATCTTTATATAAAACAAATTAGACCAAGTTATCCCCCTACATAAAGGGTCTTTTCATATCCCCATTGTCGTGTTTTACCTTGTTTATATAATCCTCAGACCTCACTGCCTCTCCAGCTTCATCTCCTACTGCTACTTTGATACCCTTGCTTTCAATGATACTCAGTGTATCTGAGTTTCCTGAAAGCCTCATTTCCTCTTCCACCTCTGAGAGTTTGCACATATCTTTCACTCAGCTTCAAATGTTCTGTCTCCTGAGATCAGGTTGGATTCTGGTGTTGACTATGAGTTCTAATAGGATGTGTCCTGTGCCCCACTCTACCCCTGAAATATTACACAGTGGCTAACATGCGCCAGGGATTCAATAAATGTTTTTCATTAGTCTTCCTCCTCCCTAACCTCTTAGGCCAAATTTGAGCTGATTGTGTCAGAGGCTTCCTACCTGCGCAGTTTGCATATAGCTGTGGATCACTTCCAACATTCAGAGCAGCTCCGGGCCACCCTTTCCAACCAGGATCACCAATGGCTCTTCTCTCGTTTGCAGGATGTGCGTGACGTCAGCACCATGTGAGCGTCCCCTTCTCCCATAGACCACTCACTCAGCCTCACGCTCTTAGCCTGTAAACCTCTTGTTGGGTTTTTCCATTTTCAGAGCCCCCTCGTTGCTCCCTGCATGATTCCCAGAGGCTGTAGGGATAGGGAGAGCAAGGAGAGGAGGAGGAGGGTGGGTGGATGGGAACATTAACGGATAAATGAGTAAGAAATGCTTCCTGAATGGAGGTTTTGGTTGTCCTGGGGGCGTGCACAGCACTGGAGATGAGGCGCATGCATGTTCAGTCATGTCCAACTCTTTGCGACCCCATGAGTTGTAGCCCGCCAGGCTCCTCCATCCATGGGATTTCCCAGGCAAGAATACTGGAGTGGGTAACCATTCCCTTCTCCAGGAGATGAGGTGGGAAACAGATGACGATCAGAAAACCAGAACAAGATGAAAAGAAGGACAAGACATGGAATATTAGAACCAGAGACTTAGATCAGAGGCAAAGTAGCGGCAGGGAGAACCCTGGTGCGTGACAAGGACTCTAGAGCTAAGGACAGTCAGTAGACATTATCGACTAATGGAGAGAAGTTCCAAGCTCTAGCCACAGCAGGGGTCGGCCAAGTCCTCACTTGAGACTCACAAGTCTCACGAGACTTGTTTCAACTCTATGCAGGTTTCTTTCTGACCTGGAAGAGAACTTTGAGAATAACATCTTCACCTTCCAAGTGTGTGATGTGGTCCTGAACCACGCCCCCAACTTCCGCCGGGTCTACCTGCCTTATGTCACCAACCAGACCTACCAGGAACGCACCTTCCAAAGCCTGCTGTGAGACCTGATCCCCCGTTCGGTCCCCACATGGGCCCTGCAGTGACCCCCAATACCCAGCCCAGCATGCCCCCCAAGAGCCCTGCAATTGCCACCCCCACCGCACTTCCAGGACGCCCTCAGCCATCCCCCGTGGAGCTCCTGTGCATCAAGTCCCCACCATTCTTTCTCAACCTACAGACATTCCATTGAGCCCCCACACCCCACGCCTTCACTCTGTCCCCATACGCCCTGCGCCCCTCCTCACTCGAGGCTCCCTGCCCTGCAGGAACAGCAACAGCAGTTTCCGAGAGGTCCTGGAGAAGCTGGAGAGTGCCCCCATCTGCCAGCGCCTTTCCCTCAAGTCCTTCCTGATTCTGCCTTTCCAGCGCATCACCCGTCTCAAGCTCCTGCTCCAGGTACTGCAAATCCCCTCTCAGCCCGCTCCCCTGAACCCAAGGCTGGTCCTTCCTTGTGCTGTGCTCCTACTCCAGGTGGACAATGAGCTGTCTCCCCACGGCCCCCACCCTCCTTTCCCAGAAAGGTTGGCTGCTCCAGTTTGGTTCCTGACCATCTCCATTGACCTCTGCTTCCTCTTTGCCCATCCCTTCTCTCCACCTGGCTCCTGCCTACGCCTTGTTCTGTAGAACATTCTGAAGAGAACACAGCCCGGCTCCGCAGAGGAAGCAGAGGCCACGAAAGCACACCACGCCCTGGAGGAGGTAGGTGGCCACCATCCCTGATCAGACCCCCCAATTGTCCTTCACAGAGAAGTCTGCCCCCGCCCTGGTCCATGACGCCAGGAGTCACAGGTCCCGGCTAATGCGATCGCTCAGCTGCCTCACTGCACTGACCAAACCAAGCATTCACACCACCCAGCTGCAAGGACACCCCACACCAAGGGACTGTCCCCAGATTACATCTTCCTTTGACACAGCCAGGAATGTTCTAGCAGGTCTCCCCAAAGTAGACCATCATCCTTGCGCTGTCTTTGCTCAGTTCCAAGCCAGCAGAATGAGGAGAGCTATCACAGCCAGTTTCCAGATTTCTTGCAGTGGACTCAAAGCTAAAGCATCTTAACACGGTTCTCTTCCTTTCTCCTTGCCCTGCTGAACACACAGCTGATCCGAGATTGCAATAACAACGTCCAGAGGATGCGACGGACGGAGGAGCTGATCTACCTGAGCCAGAAGATTGAGTTTGAGTGCAAAGTAAGTTCATCCCTCAGGTACCCATGGGTCACCTTCTAACACAGAACTAGTCTCTCTCACAGTATCCCAGTCTCTAAGCTCCTTTCTGCACACCTTCTCTTCTGCCCTATTTCTGGAATACCCATATGCCTACTTCTTTTTTTTTTCTGTAATTAAATGTATTTATTTTTAATTGAAGGATAATTGCTTTACAATATTGTGTTGGTTTCTGCCAAACATCAGCATGAATCAGCCATAGGTATACATATGTTCCCTCCCTCTTCGTCCTCCATCCCCACTCCCCTCTCTAGGTTTTTACAGAGCCCTGGTTTGAGTTCCCTGAGTCACACAGCAAACTCAGTCTCTATGATATATTGTTAAGGGAAAAAGGGAAGATGCAGCTGTATAGGTATTGCACTATCTTACTTTTGGTGAAAAAGTAGGATAAAAATCTATATGTATTTGCTTGTGTATTCATAAAGAAACTCTGGAAAGATACCTAAGAAATAAAGGACAGTGGTTACCGGACAGGGAGAGAGTGCCTTTGAGACCTGGGCAGATGCTACTGCTGCTGCTAAGTCGCTTCAGTCGTGTCCGACTCTGTGCGACCCCATAGACGGCAGCCCACCAGGCTCCGCCATCCCTGGGATTCTCCAGGCAAGAATACTGGAGTGGGTTGCCATTTCCTTCTCCAGTGCATGAACAGGAAAAGTGAAAGTGAAGTCGCTCAGTCATGTCTGACTCTTAGCGACCCCATGGACTACAGCCTACCAGGCTCCTCCGTCCATGGGATATTCCAGGCAAGAGTACTGGAGTGGGGTGCCATTGCCTTCTCCGTGGGCAGATGAGAGAGAACTTATCAATGTATACCTTTATAAAGATATACTTTTGGTAGTTGAACTATTCAATATTTTAGTCTCCATCTAGTCTAACCAAGGCAATATAAAATTGAATCTAGATATAGGGCCAAAATGTGGCATCCAAATACAGATTTAAAATAGACATTCTACATTCAAATTTCGATTCAGAACAGATACTATCCTTACCTCCCCAGAGGAGAGGGAAAATCCCTCATCTACATGTTAATCAGTGTCCAGCACCCTTAACATTATACAAACTCCAGGCAGACCCCACTGAGTTCTCTGTATTCTCATCCACATCTGTTTCTGACTGCTCCTCTCACATCTCAGGTTATAATCAAAGAAAGAACAGATGTCGGAAGCACCCTAAACCTTTAACTTCTACAAGACACATCATATACTGTTCTCAGCTCTGGGGCGTTGTCCACACATCCCAGTCAGATTCTCCCATCTCTTTGTCAGTTCTGGTTTCTAAAGCTGAGCGTTCTCATGGAGTCACTTTCCTGGGTTGAACCATAGGGCATCTTCCATTTGCGTGAGCTGGGGACATGGGAGCCACCCAGCAGTAGTTGGGAGACAGCTGTAGTCAGATGCTTCAGAGAGAAGCAGAGTTTAAGTGGATGGGTCATGAGCAAGAAGGAAGATGTGAAGGGTTCATTGTCAGTGGTGGGACTTCTGAGGCAGAGGCCTGGTGAGGAGGGCCCGGCCTGGGAGAAAGCCTCACGTGTGTCCTGTGTGTGACGCCACCTTCTTTCTCTTCCCTGCTCCGTATAGATATTCCCGCTCATTTCACAGTCACGCTGGCTGGTGAAGAGTGGAGAGCTGACGGCCCTGGAGTTCAGCGTCTCCCAGGCGCTGCGGAGGAAACTGAACACCCGCCCAGTCCATCTGCACCTCTTCAACGACTGTCTGTTGCTGTCTCGGCCCCGAGAGTCAGTGACTGGAATGGGAGGCCGGAACATGAGGGGGACGTGGGATGAGGCAAGAGGGAAGGACTGAAGGGGACAGAGAAGGGTCCTGGTCCTATAGAGGAACCTTCTCAATGGCTCGCCCCATAGAGTCCAGGTCATGACTTAGAGAAGAGGAAAAAAGATCCAAAGCCAAAGAGGACAATCCCACTGAATTACATCCCAAGATCACCCAGCAGGACCTTTACCATGTTATAGGCAGGGCAGAATGCAGCATATTAGTCTATATCATGTTTGCAAATCAGTCTGTGTTGTCTCTGGGCTTCTTTGGTGGCTCAGATAGTAAAGAATCTGCCTGCAATGCAGGAGACCTGGGTTCAGTCCCTGGGTTGGGAAGATCCCCTGGAGAGGGAAATGGCAACCCACTCCAGTATTCTTGCCTGGAGAATCCTCATGGACAGAGGAGCCTGGTGGGCTACAGTCCATAGGGTCGCAAAGAATCAGACACAACTGAACAACTGACACCATTCTGGGCTGGGCTCAGCCTACTAGCCTAGCGATACTTCACCAGTTCCAGATCCTAACTCTTTGGTCCTTAGAAACTTTATACTGGTTCTGTTTCTTCAACTTGTTAAAGTGGTGAGCATCCATTGCCCTGGATATGTGGTTTGCCAAGCCATTGACAGATCCCTTCCAGGGGCACGCTGACACCATCTTATGGTTTTTCATGAGAATTTACAGGCTGAACATGCCAAGGACAGGGATTTTGAATTGTAAAGATAAGCAGGTGGATGAAGTCTGAGCACCCCAGCATCAGGCTGAAAAGCCTTGTGTTTTGCAGGGGTAGCCGATTCTTGGTATTCGACCATGCTCCCTTCTCCGCCGTCCGTGGGGAAAAGTGTGAAATGAAGCTGCACGGAGCTCACAAAAACCTCTTCCGACTCTTCCTGCGGCACAACGCCCAGGGCTCCCAGGCCGAGTTCCTCCTCCGCACGGAGACCCAGTGAGATGGGGCTGCTCAGTGGGGCTGCGGGGAGGGGGGGAAGACAGCCGGGCAAGGAAGAGGGACCAAGGCAGAAAATATGTCCAGAAAACAGCTACAGCACCAGGCAGTCCATTCTGGACCAAGGAGCATCCACAAGCCAGCCTAAACCCAAACTCCTAGGGCTGATAGATGACTTTGAGGAGCCTGGGGGTGGGAGAAGGTGTCAAGTCCCTGTTACCACCAAGGCTTAGCATCTGTTATGCTAAGAAGGACAAAGCGTGTAATTGATTTATTGACATCCATGACTGAATGTGTATGAGCCAGAAATTCCTCAGTGCCCAAGGCTGGAGGGTGTATGCATGAATAAGTCATGACTTAGATAAGCACTGGGTGCCTGTAGCTCTCTTTGCTCCCATCTTCCCACCCAGTCCTCTGTTGAACATAAATCCATAGTGTTGAGAACTTTTATGGGCTCATCTCTTTAATAATAATAATATTAATAAAATATATTCACACATGCATACAGTGCAAAGAGTATTCAAAATAACGTCTAAAAGTCTGGTACACAGTACCTCCCATGATGAACAGTTGTAGCTATTACAGCTGTTACAAAAGATATAAGAAACCTCTTCTTTGAAACTTTTGACCTGACACCTAATGGTCTGGGGGTCCTCACGTTGTAGATGCTTTACGGTTTTGTCCCATTGGAAGACGCTTCAGGGTAGGATCAGTAATGCTTGCCCTCACTTACGGGACAGAAGGGCTGTACAGATGCAAAATATCACCAAAGTCAGGTCATCGGATACAGACTCGCATTCTTTGTCTAGTGCTTTGGATAGCATCTTCCTGAAACAGTGATGGTGTCCTCTCTCAGTTACTCCAGCGTGGTTGGAGGCAGAGGCTCAGATAATACAGAAACCTTCAGATAATTGCAGAATTAGGCTCGGATCATATTGGGTTGGCCAAAAAGTTCATTTGGAGTTTTCTATACCATCTTACGGAAAAACCTGAAGAATCTTTTTGGCCAACCCAATATTACATCACCAAAAAAAAAAAAAAAAGGTAGATGCAGCCCCCTGACCCAGTTATGATTACAGAATAACTTCGTCTCTGCGATATTTGACTGAAGGAAGGTGGGCAGAGTGTCAAAAAGTATGCAGAGTAATAGAGGGAATCTCAACTGAGCTGAACATTTCACTCAGTAGACGTCCCCAGATGGAAAATCTCCATGTGCACAATTGACAGTTGACTTTATGCCTCTACTTGAAAGACAAGAGATGCCCTTAAGAGGGTCAGCTTGGAAAGAGAAAGGGAAAGATAAATGGTGACAAGATACATGAGCATGTAATTCATGATCCGGTCAGATTTCCATCCAAGTGGAGCCCCGTTGACTTTTGTCCTAGACATCACTGAACTAGACAAGTCTTTCCCATGGTCCCTCCACTTTCCCATCACCCGCCCCTGTCCTGTACCCCCAGTGACCCTGCTTTGTTTTCTCAGGAGTGAGAAGCTTCGCTGGATCTCAGCCTTGGCCATGCCGAGGGAGGAGTTGGACCTTCTGGAGTGTTACGGTGGGTGAAAGTCCAAGAGGGAGGGAGAGGTGGTCAGAAGTCTGCTTTGGATGCAGTTTAGGAGGCTGGGTGGTACCAAGATGCATCTGCATAAAACTGCTCATGCCCATGGCAATGCCTCACCCCACCCCCCATACACTCCTTGTCTCGTTCACACTTTTTGAATATTCATCCCTTTAAGTCTATCCTGCTACTTGTTTGCCTAAATTTCACTGACTTGAAGGTCTTGGGGAAATAGGGGGAGAAAGTCCGTGTGGAGTTTGGGGGGTAGCAATATAGTAGATATGTTCTGACCACCCCATCCCTGTACAGGATGACCTGAGACCCTGCCTCTACCCCAGGCTTCCAGGCACCCACAGGCAGCCGCAGACACACACGTTAGGAAGTGTCTGTGTTGAGCCTCATAGTTGTCCTCCATCAAGGACTCTGATTTATGTCCAGAGAGGAACTGAACTCAAAGGAACACTGAGCTTTTAGTGACTCAAAAAAACAAACAAATACCAGGCACTTTGGAAAAGGCCGTAGGAGAACTAGGATGTAGATGGAGTTCTGTTCAGGGTGCGATCCATCTGCTGCACTTCACTTTCTCAGAAGAGAGAGAAAGCGAGAAAATTCTTGCTCCATCACTGTGACTTTGTGCATGGGAGATACGGACAAGCTAAGTACAGGTAACAGTGCATGGTCTGTTTATTCTCTAAGAGAACCAGTGCAGTGTGGTAAAGTAGAAAGAGCCATAAACCTGTGTAAGATAGAAGACTGTGGATCAGGCATACTCTGGGGCTTCTTAATTGAACTTCAAAACTTTGGAAATTTCCCCTGGATCACAAAACCACAGAAAATCCAGAATGTCCTTGAGTCATCTTGATCAACTCAGTCATTTATAGAAAAGGAAACTGAAACGAAAGGGCATTCAGTGCTTAGATTATACCAGGAAGTCCACTGGGTAAGTCTCATTTAGTCCCACAGCGTGTCCCATGGAGAGAATGAGGACTGAGTCTCAGAATCTACCATGGAGTTGGAGGGGCAGAACACAAACTTGGAACAATTAGGTAAAAGATAAATGGTTTGTCGCAGACAGTTTTAAAGGAGTTCAAAATCCAATGAGGATGAAAGACACAGGGAAGATTTCAGTGCTTAGCAGAATCTCAATTCTTTGTAACAGGGGTCACTAAAAGACGGTCACAACCTGTTTCTCTATTCGTCTTCACTAGAGAGAGAGAATCTTTGGTTCATTTCGATGATGGCATTTCTATCTCCTAATCAACCGTCTTGTTCCCTGGGAGAAGAGGGAGACTTCTCCAGTTGTCTCTCTTGTTGGTAGCTTTCAACAGTTTAAACTCGCTCTCCTCCAAGAGAGGAGAACCAGTAGCTTTCTCCTCTCAAGCTACCACCCCTGCAAGTCCTCCTTCATGTTCTAGTTCCTGCCTTTCCTCACCCCTCTCACGCTCTTCTCTTCCAAGACTCCCCACAAGTGCAGTGCCTTCGAGCCTACAAACCCCGAGAGAATGATGAGTTGGCGCTCGAGAAGGCGGACGTGGTGATGGTGACCCAGCAGAGCAGCGATGGTAAGAGGGGAACCCACAGGGGACAGGCCGGGTATGGAAGATAGGACGGTGTGGGCAGATGTCCTCATTTCCTAGGGCTGCTCTAACAAAGCACCAGTTGGTAGAAATGTATCCTCTCGTGGTTCTGGGGGCCAAAAGTCCAGAGTCAAAGTGCTGGGCAGGCCGTGCTCCCTCTGAAGACTCTAGGAAAAGGTCTTTCCTTGCTTTTTCCAGGTTCGATGGCCCCAGCTGCCTTGGCTTTTGGCAGTATCACTCCAAGCTCTATCTGAATTCTGTGTGTGTGTAGGTGTCCAAATTTCCTGCTTTTAATAAAGATACCAGTTATGTTGGGCTTCCCAGGTGGCTCAGTGGTAAAGAATCCACCTGCCAATGCAGGAGATCTGGGTTTGATCCCTGGGTCGGGAAGATCCCCTGGAGCAGGAAATGGCAACCCACTCCAGTATTGTTGCCTGGAGAATCCTCATGGACAGAGGAACCTGGCAGGCTACAGTCCATGAGGTCATAAGAGAGTTGAACGCAGCTAACAACTAAACAACAACAACCAGTTATACTGAATGAATGGCACACTTTGCTCAGGTATGACCTCATCTTAACCTCACTAATAATACCTGCAACCACTCTACTCCCAAATAAGACCGCATTTTGAGCTTAGGACTTCAACATATATTTTAGGGGAATACAGCTCACCCATGAGTGGAGAAGGTTCAGAAGTGGGCAGCTGCAGACTGTATCAGGCCTAGAGCAGCCAGGGTGGGTACACGAGAAGGCTGAATTCCCCATGCTGGGACTCTCCAGTTCCTTTAGCCTTCAGGTCACAAGTACGTCCCGGAACGAGGTCCGGGAGAAATTATTGTGAGTTTTTTCCAGGTAATTCTTCTCCCCACCCATCCTGTGCCCGTAGGCTGGCTGGAGGGCGTGAGACTGTCAGATGGGGAGCAAGGCTGGTTCCCTCTACAACAAGTGGAGTTCATCTCCAACCCAGAGGTGCGCACACGGAACCTGAAGGAAGCCCACCGAGTCAAGACTGCCAAGCTACAGCTGGTGGAACAGCAGACCTAGCTGTTCTCTGGGAGGAAAGCCCTGAGCTTAAGGCCGAGGTGTTCCTGGACAGGGCTGGCCCGGGACGCGGTAACAGAGGCCTTCTGTGCATCAGGAACTAGACCTTCTGACGCTGAAAGACAACACCCAGCGGCCAGGAGCTAGTCCCAGGCCTCCTCTTTTTTTGTGCTTTGTACTTGGTGCGGGGATTTTGAGGGACTTTGCACTGGACTCTGAGAACCTTTTCTCATAGAAAAAGGGATCCATGGGGCCTAAGCCAAGGAACTTTACTTCTACCCTGCAGCTAAACGCTTTCAGAGTGCAGATTCAGAGCTGACCAGAGTTTCCATCGTGGCCGTGTGTTAAACAGAATCTGACCCCAGTCCACCGGAGGGAGATGTCTAAGGAGGATGGACAAATCAGATGGGAGGGTTAACCCGGTGACCTTTTAAGGTATCGTCCAACCCTGGAGATAGCCCGTGATTACGGGGCAAGGTCAGTGCCTGGGTCTCTGGGGTCTGTCGGCGGCTATGTGAGGTGATCCGCTCTCACTCTAATAAAGCTGGCACTTCTCCGAGTGTTTTCTCCCCAGACTCCTGAGCACTGAGCAAGGTTCAGAACATGGGATTCCGTGGTTCAGATGTCATGAAAGACCACGATGCTGACTGGGTTACAGCAATGGCCGATTCTCTCTTTGACTCTGGAGAGTTTGGGCAATGTTTCTGCTTGTTATGGCCTCAGAGTTTGTATTAGGAAGTAGAATGAGTTGATGGGTGACGAAAACTCCAAACCTTTTTTTTACTGAACCCACAAGTTAAGGTCCAGGCTAGTTTAGGTGGATTTGGAAATGCTACTCAGACCCCTCATGATTTTATATTTTGACTTTAGATACTGTAAGGGTGTCATCACCGCCGCTTCATCCTCTGTGTGAGAAAGAGCGTGGTGCAGAATCCTAGAATCCGGGTCACAGGATTACTTCCAGTTACTGCATCACCACGACACAGCCTGCCTACTTCTCGGTTTCCTTAAATGTAAAATGCAGAATTAAGCCACGTAACCTCCAGACTCCCATCCAGCTCCGTGATGTATGATTCTCCATCTATCATCAGGTTGCCTTTCTCAGTTGGAAAACATCCCCGCTTACAGTTTTTTCTCATATCGAGTCATCACACAGCAGTGGTACAGCCATCTTTTAAGTGGGCACATTGTGGTCCATCCCTGGACATTCTACCCCTCTGCTTTATCTTTAGTGGTGGTGGTTTAGTTGCTCAGTCATGTCCCACTCTTGCGACCCCATGGGCTGTAGCCCGCCAGGCTCCTCTGTCCATGAGATTTCCCAGGCAAGAATATTGGAGTGGGTTGCCTCTGCCTTTGCCATGCTTTATCTTTAGAGGGCCTCAGGGTATAATTGCATTGCAGCTTTGTACAAAGGTAAGAATAATACTCTAAATTTGGTCTTATACCCAAATAACTGTGATATGACATGATAGTATCACTTTTGATAACACATTTTGTTTACAGTCCATCCTAAAATGCAAGTTAGCCTACTTAATTTTTAGAAAAGTTATCACTATTAAGTTAATTAACTTCGGAATAATACTAATTTACCCTAAACAGGCTGACAATGCTAAAAAGTCTAAAATAGAAATGACTTTAGAGAAGTTCGATTGAGATTTTACATCTTTTCATAAAGCTAGCTTTTAAGTATTAATATATGTTAAATGTATATATTATACGTAAACTAACAACTGCTTTTTCTTAATAGCAATAACAGTTATTTTGATCCAGATCTTTTGTTCACACCAGTATTTGAACACTGGCTGTATGACTCAAAGAGAGCCATATCCAAGCTTATATTTTCTAGGCAAACTCTCCCTTACTCTCCCAGGGAGATAAAATATCAATTTCTGAATGATATACATGTAAAAAAAAAAGTTTTTAGTTAAGTGACTGCTTCTTTGCTTGAAGTTGCTAAGGTTTTCTGAGCACCTTTAAGCTAACTTCTATTAAGGCTGAAACTGTCTTGAGGTATTTAATATATGTTTGTTTAATCAGGTTATTCTCACCTAATCTGGGAAATTAAGAGACAATTGGCTTCTACTCATCTTTAGGTCTTTCATTTTAAAAACAAAAAGCAACAACAACAACAACAAAAAAGCTTAGGTATGAATAATGTTTCCTGAATTGAATTACTAAATTTTTATACTTTGGGTTTCAAAAAATTGGGCACATTTCTTGTTATTGTCCCTTCCTTCTTCAGATTTTCAGAATTTAACTCAATTTATTCTTTAGTCTTCATTGGCATCAGTGCATTAGAAACTGAGCAATTTCTTATGAGAAATTGTGAAAATAACCAACACTTTCTGGACAGACTGGATTTGACGTGTATATGACTATATACGGTATTTTGTTGGCATTTTTCTGAGGAAAACTGTGCACAATGTCTTTAGGAGTCCCATTTATTGCTCCTTTGCTGAATTGTAACAAGCTTGGAGCTTAAAATCCTATAGATATATGCTGAGTCACTTCCTTTGGGCTCTTGACCCTATTAAATTTCCGTCTGTCAATTTTATCCACTCACATGACTTAGAAAGCTGTTTTGTAATGGTTATTTTCACCATCAGCTTTTCATTTAGAGTTAACTGTGATGTTATGATTCTTAGTGTTCAGCACTTACGCTGGCACAGTCATTTATAATGACTTTAATAAGATCAGCTTACATGTCAGTATCTGGAAGGCTCACAGTTTGAGATGTGTTTATTTCCCCTGATTTCATTTTCTCTTAAACAACTTCTATATCCACAGCACTAAGTAAAATGGATTTTGGTCCTAGGATGACTGATTTTTTTTTGATGTGACCCATTTTTTTAACATCTTTTATTGAATTTGTCACAATATCGCTTCTGTTTTATGTTTTGGTTTTTTGGGATGAAGCACGTGGCATCTTAGCTCTACGACCAGGGATTGAACCCTCACCTCCTGAATGGAAGGCAAAATCTTAACCTCTGGACCTCCAGGGAAGTCTCTACTTTGTTTTTATTAGTCTTTGGGATAGAAGTTGTTTAAAAGTCTTCAAAAATGGAAAGAAATTACATTCACTGGCTCTCCTTTCACACACATATTTATCCCCCTGAAATAAACCCAGTTTCCTCTTGGACCCCGTGTCGATCTACCCATAATTGTCTCTATTTAGTGATGCCCTGCTTATTATAACTTCTTCTGGTTCATGAAGCTGGATTGGAAATGCAGTATTTTGGTGCAGCAGCCGTTTATAGGCGAAACCGAACCTCAGCCACCCACCCGGAGACACAGCTCTGAGACCCGGGCGTGCTTGCACTTGGTCTCCACACCTCTAGGTAAATATCCTTCTGCTGGTGGTGACTTGACCCATCACTCACACAGCTCAGTTCCCTTAGAGCCGCATCTGCTATAAATATGACTCAGGAGCTGCCTGATTGCAGAAGCTCAGAGCTTGCTGTTTAACATAATCTCCTGAAATCAGGTGTGCCAAGGGGCCAAAGGTTACAAGCAAATGAGCTAAAGGGAGACAGACGCCAGACTTAGTCATGTTTCAGGTAGACTGAAAACATCCTCTATCCCTAATGGCTTTCGACCCATTTCTTCCACCCGTTGCCAACGCCAATTACGGAGTGGAAATTTCTCCAGCCTCTTCCTCAGAAGAGGGTGAAGCTGTGGCAGAATTTCCAGGGAAACATCCCCAGAGTGAGGCTACGGCCGGAGGAAGACCCCTCGGGGAGTGTAGGTAAGTGAAAGAGGGTGTCTTGTCTCTTCTTTCCGGGAAGGCTGGGCACCAGGAACTGGGGAAGCAAAGGGGTTGCGTCGGTGTGAGCTGTAAACTTTTTTTTTTTCCCAAGCTGGTAAGGGAGCTGGGAGGGAGTGACTACTGATCCCAGCTGCTTGCTGAATGAGTCACTGCCCTGAGGGCAGAGCCTGCTACAGGGAGGGGCCTGAGTCTGGCCCATGGAGCTCCCCAGAAGCACCAATGGGCAGATAGATATTTTCCTGGCATTTTACCTGAGCAATTATCTCTGAACAATGCCGTTGGAGCCACGTTAGTTTGCACTGAATGACATGGAGGTTCTGAATCTGCTTATGGGCCTCGGGGCCCCAAAACGCCAGGGAGAGAGTTCCCACTCTGCTGGGGAAAGTGGCTGAGGGCCACAGACCAGGGAAGACCCTGGGAGAGTCTGTACAGAGTCCACAAGGCTGGCAAGAGATTTCAGCCATCACAGAGACAGCCTCCGGAAGAAAAGGAAAATGCAGGGAGGAAAGAGGGCCCCGTGGATGGGATGCATCCATCCAGTTGTAGAGGGTTTTCTTTCTGAGATCCACCATTGGGGATGGGAAAATCACCCGCTGTTGGAGTGGAAAGGACCCCAAAGGTCTTTGTGTCTAACCCCTTCCTGGTCACACAGGAGCTTGGTGAAGGGGGACAATTGGCTTAATGTCACACAGCCAGAGAGTTGCAAACTGCAGATCCAAACAGCCTGCTGTTTACCTCTAGGATTTTAGCACCTGATCTGCGCATTTGTGTTCTTCACAATAGGTTGAGGGTGACTTGCTGTAAAATGCAAAGGTTGAGTAAACAGAACATGGAGAGGCAGATAAGTTTTGAGAAAGTGAGAGGAGCTGGCGATCAGACTTGTGGAATGGTTAATAAACAGGTTTTAGTGATTGGACTAACTAAGCTTGGCCAGGCAACAGACTGGAAAGAAAGATAAGGTGTGGCTTTTGCAGTCATTCATCATCCTTGCACAGCAGAGCCTTAAGAACTGGAGAGTTTCCTGAGTGTGGTATGTGTGTGTGAACTGGAGAGTTTCCTGAGTGCAGTGTGTGTGTGTGTGTGTGTGTGTGTGTGTATGTCCTCCGCTTTAGGGGAGGAAAGGACAGGAGGATCCTTGATAGAAGGCGGAATGTGTGCAGAGATACTGGACTTCCTCTGTGAAATCAGTGATACTGGCATTAGCAAATAAAAGGGAAAAAAAGATGAAGGAGGAGTTTTCCAGTTGAAAATCAAAAAAAATGAATGTATAAATTATTTTTTTTCAAACATCTGACAATAGTCCTTTAAATAAGTTCTGGGGACACATTTTAGTTCCCTGGGTATGAAAATGTACCTGATTTCACTGATTCAAATAATGAAGAGTTATAGGAAATAACAGGGGTTCCCTGGAGGCTTAGTGGTAAACAACCCACCTGCCAGTGCAGGAGGTGCCAGAGACGCGAGTTCGATCCCTGGGTCAGAAAGATCCCCTAGAGAAGGGCATGGCAACCTCCAGTATCCTTGCCTGGAGAATCCCATGTATGGAGGAGCCTGGTGGGCTACAGTCCATGGGGTCACAAAGAGTCGGACATGACTGGGTGATAGAGCTTGAGCACCATGGGAAGTAAAAGTCAAACCAAAAATGAATAATGGACAAGAAGGCAAAATAACGAAATGGGAACAGATTGCACTCTTGGCAGCTCCAGGGACACAGATTGGGACAAGGGTGTCAAGCGAGAGAGCACATTGGCCAGAATTGGATGGAAGGGATGATGTAAGCAACAGCAGGGCGAAAGATTCCACCCGGGAAGGATGGGTGGAATCTCTGTGGGTGGAAATTCCATCTCAGACAACACACTGTGCAGGAAGGGATGTACTTGAGGCAACTTGACCAGAGCAATCGGGCTCAGAAACAAGATGTGAAAGTGATACACAAAGACGCCGCCGCTCTAGGGCTGAGGCAGAAGCCAGCTCCCCTGGATTTCCATATTTTATGACGCATTCTCCTCTCAGACGCCTGGGCACCATAACCCGAGGTCAGTTTGACAATCTCTCCCCCCTACCCAAACAGTGAAGTTCTGTTGATTGCTTCCCTCTTGTTCTCCTTGTTGTTTTTCTGTCGTTCAGTCTGTCCGACTCTTTGCAACCCCATGGGTTGTAGCCCACCAGGCTCCTCTGTCCATGGGATTTCCCAGGCAAGAATACAGCAGTGGGTTGCCATGCCTTCCTCCAGGGGGTCTTCCCAACCAAGGGATCAAACCTATGTCTCCTGCATTGGAGGCAGATTCTTTACCACTAAGCCACCAGGAAAGCCCCTTTGTTCTCTTGTGCTGTGCTGGGCTTAGTTGCTCAGTCCTGTCCAACTCTTTGTGACCCCATGGACGGAGGAGCCTGGCAGGCTACAGTCCATGGGGGTTCTCCAGGCAAGAATACTAGAGTGGGTTGCCGTGCCCTCCTCCAGGGGATCTTCCCAACCCGGGGGTCAAATCCAGGTCTCCCCCATTGTAGGCAGATTCTTTACCATCTGAGCCACCAGGGAAGCCCCCTTGTTCTCCTACCACTATTATAATCTCAATACCTCATTCCTGGACACTGGCACGATGTCCCACTGATCTATCTACTCCCAGTCTTTCCACCGTCAATCTTTGTGGAAGAGAGCCTTATAGCGATTTCAGGTTTGACTGTATCCTCTTGACCCCTCTGATTAGCTAACAGGTAACAAGTCTGGATCCACCCCAGCCCTCCAGCCCCACCTCCCTCCTCTCACATGTTCCCTTATCTATGATTCACTCCCCTCCAGGCAGGTGCCTCTCCAGCTTTGGAATATGAAGCTTCCTCTTCCCCTTTTACAGTGCTCTCTTCTCTATGTCTCACAACAATGTCCCTACTTCTTTTTAAATCAGACAGTACTGAGTGGATAAGTTACTTAAGTACAGACCAAGGGTCTATGGAGGGATTTGATTCTAAATCTAATCTAGATCACACCCATTGTTTTCTTACAGTCATCCCCACCTTCTGACCTCCTTTTTTTTTTTTAAATTTATCTCCCCCAACTCTAGTATTCTTGCCTGGAAAAATCCCATGGACAAAGGAGCCTGGTGGGTTATAGCCCATGGGGTCACAAAGAGTCAGACATGGCTGAGCACACACACACACCTATCAAAATACACTGCTTCTTGAAGTTGGCACCTCCTGCCATAGTTGACATCCCATCCAAAATTTACCTATTTTGCAACTTTGGAGAAATACATAAGCCTCTCTGTGTCTCTGATTTCTGCCTATCAAATGAATAATACATTCTGGGGTTGTTGTGAAATGAAATTCCCTATTAAAGAGCTCGGAGAAGGCAATGGCACCCCACTCCAGTACTCTTGCCTGGAAAATTCCATGGACGGAGGAGCCTAGTAGGCTGCAGTCTATGGGGTCGCTAGGGGTTGGTCACGACTGAGCGGCTTCACTTTCACTTTTCACTTTCATGCATTGGAGAAGGAAATGGCAGCCCACTCCAGTATTCTTGCCTGGAGAATCCCAGGGACGGGGGAGCCCAGTGGGCTGCCGTCTATGGGGTCGCACAGAGTCGGACACGACTGAAGCGACTTAGCAGCAGCAGCATTAAAGAGCTAGATACACAATAAATGCTAAATAAATGGCTACTACCATCATTAATATTTTGTCTGAAGACCAATTTCTGAGTAAGTGAGCTAGTTCGGTTCTTCCTGTCATCTCATAAAATATACCCAAAACTGTCCATCACCGATAGCGTCTTACCTATTGAGAGTTTTCAGCTTTTAGATGACATATTGGTGTTCAGGAAGCAAGAGTCTCTATCTGCATTTAGTGAGTTGGAAGATAAACTGAGAAGACTCCTCAGTCAAGGCATTCTTAGGAAATCATTGAAATATCAGTGTCCTCCTCTGTAGACTGGGATAAAGTGATCTGATTTGCAAAATTATTTGTCCAGCCTCCTCTCCAGATCCTTGATGGGCTTTGCATCTTTCCTCATCAGCACCTCTTTCAGCTCTTTCCACCCTAACCCTAACCCTCCTGCATTGCAGGCGGATTCTTTACCCTTGCCCATTCCTCACCAGTCTCAGTGCCACCTTTTCTTCTTATACTTTTCCTTTCATTGGCATTTCCCCGAGTCCATCCTAAGACCACTTTCTTTTGTGCTGCGTTCTGTCTGTCTGAGCCATTCTGCATGGTCTCTTGACCTCAACTAGTGTTTTCTATGCTGAAGAAGCTCAATAGTAGCCTCTAGTCTTTCTCACGGACCCCAGCTCCCCGTTTTCCTCCCTAGACATGTCCACCCAGACAACCGGAACGAAAGCCTCAACGTGCACAAACTAAATGGCTTCCCTGTCCTGGTATTTGCTCCAACCTCATTATTTCCTTTCACAATCAATAGCATTTCTTAATTACCAAAGTCTTTGTCTGCTTCTCTTACTCCTTGAGTCCTTTCAACTCATTTCTTATCACGTCATATTACAATGATTCTGATTCTGAAATATTTCTCAGACCTGACCCTCTTCTTTCTTTAGCTTTCTGTAGCCTCTCGTCATCTCTCACTTAGACTCACTCTGTAAGTAACCTGGTCCAGTTTCCCTGCGTCTCCTCTCTAAGCCCTCCAATCTTGTGCTTCCTTTGTCTTTCTAAAACCCAAATTTGGGCAGTAAGTGAAATGTGCATGAGTAAAAAATGCCACTGCCTCTCTCATGGCCCAGAGAATACAGCTCAAGCATCCCAGCACTGAATTTGGGCCTTTCCCCCTGGAATAGGAAATGGCAACCCACTCTAGTATTCTTGCCTGGACAGAATTCCGTGGTCAGAAGAGCCTAGCGGGCTACAGTCCATGGGGTTGCAAGAGTTGGACAGAACTGAGTGACTTTCACTTTCACCCTCTCACCCTGTCCCTTACCAGCCTCCACTGCCACAGTCCCTCCATTGGCCTCTTCTATGTACAGATCCAGCCAATGTGACCTCCTCCCTAATCGTCTTCCCAGTCTCAATGGCCTTCCGCTCAGTGTACCTTCTGCCTGAAGTGCCCTTCCTTCTCTGCTTATCCCACTTCTGCTCTCCTTTAAGAGAAATGCCCTGGACTCTGACGCTTTCTGAGCCACCGCGGACAGGGCTGCTGCAACTTCTGGACCTATATCTCACCTTGTTCTCATGGCTGAGTTCCTGCACAGCACCCACCTGTAGTGTAACTGGCCATTTGTGTTGTCTGACTCCCCAGTGAGACTGTGAGTTCACTGAAACCTGGAAAGACAGTTTGTTAATCTTGTGTTCGTTCACCCAGTGCTATATAGCTGCCTGTAAATCCTCACTGAATGATGGAATGAACATCTGCCTTCATTTCTCAGGACTTTGTTATGAAATTCAAGGGAGAGGGTATTTTTGAAAGAACATCATACACTAAACTGCAACTATAAGAAAGCTAACTATCCCAGATTGTCTCTCTGGCCTAAAACGATACCTCTTCTAGGTGAATGAAGGCGATTCTTCACTTCTAAGAAAGACTTACTCTTAACTAGTTAAGACCATTTACGACTTGGAATGAAATCAACAAAAGCCAAGTTGTCTTTTGCAGCCTATTTTCCTGTCTTCTGTTACTGCAAGTGATGTTAAAATATGCATTTCAAAATACATTCAAAAGGACTATCGCAGAAATATATAAATGAATAATTAATAATGTGACTAGCAGAAACAGAAAATAGAGTAGGATTCCAAAAGATTTTAGAGCATTTTTTCAGACATGTGCAGAGCAGGTATGGAAGGTTATGATGGCAGGGGGGAGGAAAATACTAAGTGAACAGGACTGTTTAGAGCCTGAAATACAAGAAAGCTGAGTGGAGGTACAGAGGCCAACTGCTGGCTCTTGGCTCCTGGACAGTCTGAACTGTGAAGCTATGGTGGATGTAGCCATCCCTAGGAAAGCGCTACAACTAGGGTTGCCAGCTTTAGCAAATTAAAATACAGGTCACCTCCCCTCTTGCAGGAAGTATACTAAAAAAATTTGTTGTTTATCTGCAATTCAAATTTAACTGAACACTCTATATTTATCTGGCAAACTAAGTTGCAACCCAAATGACCTGAGTATCTTTAAACCTGATCTCAGTGGCTCCGCGTTTTAGAGAAAGAATTATTATGGGCTTTGTTACTGTGTACACCCGGGATACTTTAGGGCCACAGTTACAGTGGTGGTGGATCGCCATCTAGTGGAAACATTGTGAGCTTAAATTGGAGGCATGCTGCTGCTCCTGCTGCTAAGTCGCTTCAGTGTCCGACTCTGTGCAACCCCACAGACAGCAGCCCACCAGGCTCCGCCGTCCCTAGGATTCTCCAGGCAAGAATACTAGAGTGGGTTGCCATTTCCTTCTCCAGTGCATGAAAGGGAAAAGTGAAAGTGAAGTCGCTCAGTCATGTCCCACTCTTAGCGACCCCATGGACTGTAGCCTACTAGGCTCCTCTGTCCATGGGATTTTCCAGGCAAGAGTACTGGAGTGGGGTGCCATTGCCTTCTCCCAATTGAAGGCATAGAAGAGTTTTATTCTGGAGTTCAAGGAAGGATTCTGCTCCAGCCAGCTGCACACTCTGAGATTGTACTGTTGGAGGGTAATCAGATTCAGAGAATAGGGGATTGGGGGGAGGGTTAGTGATGGGTGGGGAGGGTTGGTGATCGGGATGGGTGGTGGTTTAATGGCTAAGTCGTGTCCGACGCTTTGCAACCCCTAAGGCCCGTCAGACTCTACTCTGTCCATGGGATTTCCCAGGCAAGGCTAGTGGAGTATTTCATTAGTCATGTATGGATGTGAGAGTTGGAACATAAAGAAAGCTGAGCGCTGAAGAACTGATGCTTTTGAACTGTGGTGTTGGAGAAGACTCTTGAGAGTTCCTTGGACTGCAAGGAGATCCAACCAGTCAATCCTAAAGGAAATCAGTCCTGAACATTCATTAGAAGGACTGATGCTGAAGCTGAAACTCCTATACTTTGGCCACCTGATGCAAAGAACTGACTCATTGGAAAAGACCCTGATGCTGGGCAAGATTGAAGGCAGGAGGAGAAGGGGACGCCAGAGGATGAGATGGTTGGATGACATCACTGACTCGATGGACATGAGTTTGAGCAAGCTCTGGGCGTTGGTGATGGACAGGGAAGCCTGGTGTGCTGCAGTCCATGGGGTCGCAAAGAGTCGGACACGACTGAGTGACTGAACCGAACTGAATACTGGAGTGGGTTGCCATTTCCTTCTCCAGGGGATTTTCCTGGCCCAGGAATAGAACTCTCCTCTCCTGCAGTGCCAAGCAGATCCTTTACCTCTAAGGCACCAGGGAAGCCCCCACATGACTAATATGCGCATGCTCTGCAATCTAGGGAGAGGAGTAGCCTGGCCCTGGAGCTCCAGCGCAGTGTCAGCTCACTCACTCTCACCAAATCCAAAACGAAAGCTAGAGCTGACTTGCTCAAGAGCCTTCCAAGTGGGGATGGCTCAGAGGAATATGGAACTATGATGTTCTGTGTAATCACAGATAATTATAACAAAGAATGAAAGAAGTCATCTAAAAGGTCAAGAGCTGAAAAGATGTAAAAGTTAAAAGGAGGCACATCCTGGAATTTTAAGGATATTATCTCAGAGTGTTCAAAGAGTTCAGAAGAAACTCAGTGCTGCAAAACATGCTAAAAATCAATACTAACATTAAGACCAACAATGGTAATAGTAATAAAACCAAACTTGGAACAGGGAGAAAGGAAAAAATAAATATGCTTCTCGAGGCAGACATTATAAGGTAAACATGGAATTCAGAGAAAGCAAAAACAACTGACTCTCACTTTGGCCTGTCTTCTCCAGAAAGGATAACATTCTAGAAATGAAAAGGACAAAAAAACACAAGATTGTCTTAAAACCCAAACAGGATGCTTATAGCTGATTTAAACAATTCTATATTTCTTTCAGAGAAGAACAGGAGAGGATGCCTAAAATTTAATAGAAGCAATCCTAATTTTCAAAGAGATTATTTGTAGAAACTAAAGGAGAATAAACTTAATGCAATATTTTCATAAATTGCTAGAAGAGATTATTGAAAGATGGTTTGTGAACACTTAGATTAAAAAGAATCATAAAAGACAATAGGTGTTCCTTATGAATGACTCATGCCAAACTAATCTCATTTATTACGTTGTTAGGTTTCTAAGAATGTTAAATTATTAGGGTGCTATAAAGAGGATACTTTTTTTTTTTATTTTAGTGAGTCATACAGCAAAGGTTTTTTTTCTCAAAATCCTAGAGATGGCAAAGGATAGCCCTGGATAGTAACAGAGTTAAGGAACATTTTATCTAGTTTAACTCTGTACTCAAAAAAAAAAAAATGCTTATTAATATTTTCAAAGAGGTCAAAATGTTCCATATTTATTTGTATCTTGTTTACTAATTATAAATGACTTGATTGTAAAACTCATAAAACATACTTAACAGAGAGAACAAAATTGCAAAAATATGGCTAATTTATGTAAGGGCTCCAAACTACTTTAACAAGCTCAATAAAGGATAGTTAGATTGCTTCCACATCTTGGCTATTGTTACCGGTGCTACAATGATTATTGGGGTGCATGTACCTCTTCACATTATGGCTTTCTCCGCATATGTGCCCAGGACTGGGATTGCTGGATCATACGGTAGTTCTAGGTTTAGTTTTTCAGGAACCTCCATACTGTACTCCATAGTGGCTGTACCAATTTACATTCTCACCAGATAGTATAGGAGCGTTCCCTTTTCTCCACACCCTCTCTGCATTTATTGTGTTTGTGGATTTTTTGATGATAGACATTCTGGCTGGTGTGAGTGATATCTCATTGTAGTTTCAATTTGCATTTCTCTAATAATTAACAATGTTGACCATCTTTTCTCATACCTGTTGGCCATCTGTATGTGTATTTTGGAAAACTGTCTATTTAGATCTTCTTCTCATTTTCTAATTGGGTTGTTGTTTTTATATTGAGCTGCATGAGCTGTTTGTATATTTTGGAGATTAATCCCTTATCAGTGGCTTCATTTGCAAATATTTTCTCCCATTCTGTGGGTTGTTTATTTCTTTCCTTTCATTTATGGTTTATTTTTCTGTGCAAAAGCTTTTGAGTTTAATTAGGTTCCACTTATTTATTATTTTTACGGTCATTACTCTAGAAGGTGGATTCAAAAAATATTGCTATGATTTATATTAGAGTGTTCTGCCTGTTTCCCTCTAAGAGTTTTATAATGTCTGGCCTTACATTTAAGTTTTTAATCCATTTTATTTTTGTGTAAGTTGTTAGATAATGTTTTAATGTCATTCTTTTTAATGTAGCTGTCCAGTTTTACAAGAGCCACTTATTGAAGAGACTGTCTTTTCTCCATTGTATATCCTCACCTCCTTTGTCATACGTGAATTTATTTCTGGATTTTTTATCCTGTTCTGTGGGCACCACTCTTATAAGGAGCATGTGCAAGCCCATATTCTCTTGAAAAGAGGCATTTAAGGTGGTGAGAGTGAGACCAGGCTCCTTGAGGCCAGGGCTCTGAGGAATGACATACAGTCCTCAGATCTTGTGATACTAGGTTTATTCTTTGTAGCACTATGGAAAGCAAAACTCAGATTCAGTTAAACAATATTGACTTCCTCCTAGTAGAAGAAAGAACTTCATTACAACTACAGCTTTCAAAATTCTATAGGCTCTTATGTAAAGGAGTTAACTGCCCCCAACCCTGAAGCCCCCACTGGAAAGTTCAGACTTAATGATGCTCCATCAGTGGTGGTGTAGAGCTCATTCCTGCATCTGCCCACTGGTTGGACTTGTCAGCCCAGGATTCTGTGCTTCTGAAATGTTTTCCCCGTTTTCCCTTGGTTTGATCTTTTGTTCATTCTCAATTCTCACATTTTGTTTTCAGTACAGTGTTAGAGACTGCCTAAGATTTAATTGTCTATAAGCACAGATCTTAAATCCCATCACCCTCCAGTTCTTGGCTTTAGATACCTACTGTTTGCTAAAAATACAGGGCGTTACTTATCTAAGTTGTTGTTGTTATTGTTTAGTCACTAAGTTGTGCCCAACTCTTTCATGAGCCCATGGACCATAGTCCACCGGGTTCCTCTGTCCATGGGATTTCCCAGGCAAGAATACTGGAGTAGGTTGCCATTTCCTTCTTCAGGGGGTCTTCCAGACCCAGGAATGGAACTGATATCTTCTGCATTGCCATGCAGCTTCTTTACCACTGAGCCACCAGGGAAGCGCTTACTTATCTGAGCGGCAGGAGCCTAAATCAGTAAAGATCTGGATGAGAAAACGTCCAGCCTCTTTGCAGGCTTAGAAAGCAGCAGTGTGTTGTGGGAACTGATGGCAAGAGAGGAAAAATAGCATGGAATTGAACAGTTACTGTCTTCTACCCCTTATGTAGAATAAATTTTTCCCCTTACACGGTTTTTAGCCTGCTCATTTCATGGGTGTCATGAGACAAAATGTGAAAGCAGAAGAGAGATGTATATTTTAAAAGACCCAGTTACATCATAATTGTTGTTTAGTTGCCAAGCTGTGTCTGACTCTCTTGTGACCGCATGGACTATAGCCCACCAGAGTCCTTGGTCCATGGAATTTCTTTAAAACCCTACACAGATACCCAGACATGTGTTTGTGTAGCTAAGATGATTCTTCTCCATTTCTAAATACTTTCCCTTTTCAGTTCTTATGGGCCACGACCCTAGAACTAGTATGATGGATATAAGTTAATATGTGTTTTTGAAAAAAAAATTGTTTTCCAATAATCATAGCACTGGAGGTCCAGAATGACACCCCATGTACACTCAAGTGCACGGTGAAGTGGTTTGAGCCAATAGCCCTGAAATTCTAGTTATTTGGACACTGCAGGGTCATCAGAAGTGTGTGTGTTAGTTGCTCAGTTGTGTCCAACACTCTGCGACTCCATAGACTGTAGCCTGCCAGGCTCCTCTGTCCATGGAAATCTCCAGTCAAGAACACTAGAGTGGGTTGCCATTCCCTTTTCCAGGGGATCTCTCTGACCCAGGGATCGAACCTGCATCTCCTGCATTGAAGGCATTCTTTACTGTCCGAGCCACAAGGGAAGCCTGGAGGATCATCAGATGTGGGTACTAAATAAATATACATAAATATAAATATATATATATATATATATATATATAAAAGAGCATTCTCTTCTTGGTCTTCCCACCCCCTCAGTCCTACCCTATCCCTTCTCCACTTAGAAAAAGAAGAGTTTTGGGAAAATTAGTCATGGTTCACAATTCTAGAGACTTGGCCTAATTAGCCTCGAGCTTCTCTCGTCATCCTATCCCCAGTGAAGTGTTAGTTGCATCAGTTGTATCTGACTCTTTGCGACCCCGTGGACTGTAGCCCACCAGGCTCCTCTGTCCGTGGGATTCTCCAGGCAAGAACACTGGAGTGGGTTGCCATTCCCTTCTCCGGGGGATATTCCCGACCCAGGGATTGAACCGCAGTCTCCTGCCTTGTAGGCAGATTCTTTACAGGCTGAGAGCTACCATCCCTGCTGGGCCCAAATTCCAGAAAAAGGCCCAGGCTCAGGTTTGTTCAGGCTCACTTCTGGGTTTGAGACGAGAACATGGCTTAAAGGTAGGACCAAAGACAAGGCCCAGGAGGCCCCATTCCTCTGCCAGCAGGAGAGATGGGGCCCAGAGGGTTGCCAGGCTCCACTCAATCCTGCCCCATGGGGTCAGTCCCTCCCAGGCCGCCCAGGACACAGCTGCCCAGCTGAGTGGGCGGCAGTGAAGGACACGGAGAAGGGAGACACGTAACTACAGAGGAACCCAAGAGGAGGAAGTTTACTGGTTACGGTGGCCACTGGCTCATCTGTGAAGCAAGGAAAAGAAACAACATAAACGGATACAACCTTCAGAGGTGATACAGCCCCCCCCCCCCTTTCTTCAGGACCACCATCCAGAACTGTGGGGAAAGGATTCATGGGGCCGGGCCTCTTCCTTCTGAAATCAGTGTCTGGCAAAATGAGCCCTGGAGTCCAGTCTCTCCTTCAACTTCGAGCCCCGTCGTCTCCTCTGGGGCGCTCCAGCCGTCTCCGGCAGGGCGGCCTCTTGGTTCTTCGGCTCCACGGCTAGGGGCCATGGCTACTCTTGTCTTCTTCCTCCCGGCCCTCCTTGGGGGCCGGGGGCCGCTCCCCTGGGGCGGCCGGTGGTTCCTCCTGGGCTTGGCTGCGCGGGGGTCCCGCTGCAGGCTGGGCACTCTCAGGCATCTGGGCGAGGCCCGGAGAAGGCGGCCTACCAGAAGCCTGCGCATAGGGGGCGGCAAACAGGTCCAGGAAGCAGCTGTCCCCTCCCGGGGGGCCCCCCAGAGCCTGCGGACAGAAGGCACTGGGGAACGGCAAGTCTGGCAGGCAGGGGTCGGCCCAGGGCACCGTACCTGTGGGGCCAAAGCACATAGCACAGAGCGGGCGGCATGAAGGGGCCCCAGCACGTGGGGCCATAAACCCTGCCTTCGGTGACGGAGCCCCTCCCTGCTCCATGGAGACATGGGTCAGGACCCCAGAGTGGGTCTGCCCTCAGGACCAGGCACACCCTCGTCTCGAGGGCCTGTGGTGGGGTCACAGCGACACAGAGTCGGGCCTGGGGGTCGGGCCGGGCACCCTCTCACATGGGCGGGAGGAGCCCGGGAACCAGAGTCTTTCTCCCCCTTCTTCTTCTGAGTCTCCTAGGGCGGTCACTCCAGGCTATCCAGGGTCCAGGTGGCCCCTCGGACACTCCCATCAGCTGCCACCTACTCTGCACTGAGTGTTTCATGCCCGTCATTCCTAGTCCTCACCAAGCCCTCCAAGAGATGGGAATGGTATTCCCACTTGAGAATCCAGGAAGCTCAGGAGAAGCTCAGGTGATGGCTGAGCTGGACTCCATACTTGGCTTGGCCTCCCTTCAAAGCTCTTACTCTGCTCTGAAACCTCCAGGAAACTGGAGGATGAAGAGCTTCACCAGGACAGCTCCCGTCTTGGGGCTCTCTCCCCTCTCACCCTCCTCAAGCACCGGGCGGGGCGGGGGGCTTCTCTTCCAGCCCTGACTCACCCATGTTCCCGGCCGGCGGCAGCAGGATGGGCCCCGATGGAGGGCCTTGGAAATAGCCCTGGGATGAGCCCCCGCCGGGGCCACAGGACAAGGCAAAGAGAGGGTCTTCGGGCAGTGGCGGAGTCAGCGAGCTGGGCAAGGGAAAGGGGTGCAGGTATGGAAACTGGGGCTGGAGGGGTGGGAAGAACTGGGTCTGTGGTGCTTGGGGGAAGAGGAACGGTCCTGGCTGGCTGGCGCTGCTGGGTTGGTATTCCTGGGGCTCCAGGTCCTCTAAGTATGAGCAGGCAGGGGGTGGAGTGATGCTGTGGGGGACAGAGGAGAGCTTCCTGAGGCTCTGATGGTTTCATTCCTACCACGCCCTTCCCCCCACCTGCCTCTCCATAAACCCCAGGCCTACTGCCTCCTCCTCCTCTTCCTGCTCCAGCTTCTCGCCCTTCCTCCTCCTCTACAGCTGTGATGCCCTGATCCTTCTCCTCCGCATCCCCTCACCCTTTAACCCTCACTACATTTACTAACTCCTTGCTTCTCTCAGGGCTTGCCTGGTGGCTCAGACAGTAAAGAATCTGTCTGTAATGCAGGAGACCCAGGTTCGATCCCTGGGTCGGGAAGATCCCCGGAGGATGGAATGGCAACCCACTCTAGTATTCTTGTCTGGGGGCAGAAAACCCCATCTCTCAGTTACCCTCTCCCTGCCCAAGCTCCATCCATCTTTCCTCCTTCTGTGCCTCCCCCAGGATAGCTCAGTATGGCCCCCCGTGGAGTGGCGGACAAGTACCTTGTTCCCCACAACCCACAAGGGCCATCCTTGTGGCTGCTGTCACTGCTCAGGGAATCCAGCAGCAGCGGCATCAGCTGTGGGGCGTGGACAGGGCCGAGGGGAAAGGGAAGGCTGGCTCTTCGGACAGGTGGGGGGCTAAAGAGTGGTGGGGTCACAGGCCCTCTCTGGGGGCCCTCATTCTGCAGGTTTGGGCCCAGAGTCTGGTCAGACGTCAGCAGCATGGATGGCTCTGGGAACAGAAGTCCACGGGGGGTTGTGAGTAAAAGAATGGGGAGGGGGTGCAGCCTTGGCAGTGCTGGAGGGGGTCAGAGTGCAAGAGGCCTGGGCCCCCCTGAAGAGGCCCCACTGAACAAAACCTTGGAGAGTTCTGGCCGCTCCCAGCTCTTCCAAGAAAGAGCCCTTTGACTTTGTCTTCTTCCCCAGACAACCCTCAGAAGGGGGTCAGCTCACCTGGAAGGGAATCCTGAGGGAGGGTCCCAGGCTCCAGGTTCATGGACTCGCTAGGTGGCAGCTCAGCCACAGAGCTGGAGGCAGACAGATCGGAGACTGCAGGTCAAGGGGTCCCTGGTCTCTGACCGGGGCTTCCAGGTAGGGAAAGGGACCCACACATCCAAGCTCTGTCTCCCTACAAGGCACTGGCAACTCCCAACCCCACCTGGTCCAAATCCCTCTAAATATCAGCCAACAACTCTCGCTCGGACAGTAAAGAAGCCACCTGAGATGTGGGAGACCCGGGTTCGATCCCTGGGTCAGGAAGAGCCCCTGAGAAGGGAATGGCCTCCCGCTCCAGTATTCTTGCCTGGGACATCCCACAGACAGAGGAGCCTGGCGGGTCATAGTCCGTGGGGTTGTAGAGAGGTGACCATGGCTCACACACACATACCCCATCATGTGCCCAGCCTTCCGACACCTTCCCCCTTCTAGACCCCAGGATCCCAGCTTAGACCTCACCTCCTGCCCCCGGGGAGGGGCCAGGAAGAGGAGAAAGTCTTACCTGCGCTGGCTGCTGGCAGGGGCAGGGGTGGGACCGGCAGGTGCGTCCTTACTCTCCTTCCCATTCATTTTTCGCCACTTGGCCCGGCGATTCTGGAACCACACCTGTAGGGGAGGAGACACCTGAAGAGCTTGAGGAACAGGGCAGAGCCTGCGGCTCGGGCCCGCTGTCCCATGATGGCTGTGACTGAGGAGGCCCCTGCACCACTCAGACTGGTATGAAGGGTTCATCTAGATGGGGTCTGAGTCACCTCCCTGCGTCATCTAAGGCCGCGGCCCGGTGGAAACAGGCAAGAACACAGCCCTGGCTGAGGCCTTGCTCCAGCCCCTGTTGGGGAGCTGCTGAGTACTTGCTAAGCTCCCCTAGAGTCCCAGCACATGGGCTCCCCTCCACCCCCAGACTGGGGGAGTCAGCAGCCTTTACCATGATGCGTTGGGGTGTGACTCCCACCGTCTGGGCTATCTCCTGGCGCTTATCGCTGTCTGGATAGTGGTCGTCTTGGAAGAACTTTTCTAGCTCCTCCAGCTGGTCTGGAAGAAGAAAGCACTGGCTTTGAGGAGGACGGTGCAGTGATGAGGAAGCAGAGGAGAAACACACGCCTTCCAGGAGGAACCACTGTCCCCTACCCAAGGGCCTCCCACAGCCTGGTGGCTAAGTTCCCCCAGTGGGCTGGGGCCTCCTCTGGCTTGGGCTTTGTGCCAAGGAGCTGTGTGATGGTTACTTTCCTATTTCTTCTATGTTCCGATAAGAAAATGCAACCTTTCCCTCTGAGGGTCAGAAGTCACGGCCCTGCAGAGGTCAAGAGAAGTTCCAGCCAAGGTGACGCTTAAGCTAACTGCACTCCCGCTTCTTGGGGCCACCACGTTCTCCGTTGGGTCCACCTTTTCCCAGACACGACACCAGGTCCCTCAGGTCTCCTCTCACCTCAGAGACTTACCCGAGCGGTACAGGGTGCGGGTCTTTTTCCTGACCTGGCAGGTCACTTCCGGGGACCTCTTCTCCTGCTCCGTGTTTTGGGTGTTCTGGGGCAGTGTGTTGAGGAGGTTGGCCAGATGGCAGGACCCCCGGCCTAACCCACAAGGCACCGGGTTGTACGTGGTCCGAGCCGGGTTAGTGCTGCTGCTGGGAGATGCCGTCGAGGCCGGACCCACAGCGCTAGGCTTCTTCTGCTTGCCGGCGGCTGGAGAGTAGGGCCTCTTCCCCGGCCTCCCCTCTGTCCCCGGGAAGGGAGGCCCTTGCCCCTGAGGCTGGGGTCTAGGCGAGGCCAGGGTTCTGCCTTCGCGGAGAGGCCCTGGGCTGGGGCGCTGGCAGGCTCTCCCAGCCCCAGCCCCTTCCCCAGGGGCCTCTGACGGCTGCTTCTCCCCGGAGATGGTGCAGGAAAGGGGCACGTCCTTGCCTAGGGCGTCCTGAGTGTGGGGGGTTGACCTCTGCAGGGCTTCCTCCTCCTCCAGCCTGGCAGCGGGGGACTTGCCTCCACCCTCCCGGCCTGTGGAGAGCCAGCACCCTGACTTCAGCCCAGAAGAAGGAAGAGCCTGGCCCAGGAGGACATGCTGCTTCCTGGTCTGCAACTGGTGTCCTGTTTGACCTTAATCTTTCATTTGTCTACTTAGCAAACGTGGTAACAGTTCCAGGTGTACCTTCCTAACTCGGCTACTGTGAGGATCAAATGAGGGAATCCTTGCCTGGAGAATTCCATGGACAGAGAAGCCTGGCAGGCTACAGTCCACAGGGTCACAAACAGTCGGACACGACTGAGCTACTAACACATTCGTACATACATAGCTTGGAAAAGCAAAAGCACACAGATGCAACCATGAGGGGTCTGAGCTCGTGAACCTAGATGGTGGGGGAGCGATCCTAATTTGGGGGGAACTTACTCCCTGGGAGTTCCCAGTTTTCTCCCAGACACCTGGATTGTGAGTTTGAGATGGAGACTCTGCAGCTGATCAGACTGGATCCCAGTCCTGCTCCGAACACAGCGTCAGGGCTCAGAGCAGGGACACGGCAGGACTGAGTGGTGTCCGGAGGCCCAGACAGGAAAATCGAAGGGGAGCTAACAGGAATGTCTACCTCATCTCCCACAGAACTGGCTCTCTCCCCACTGACCCTCCTCACCCCTATACACACCCTCAACCCCTCCCTGCAAAGCGGGACCTCAGCCAAGGGCCTGGGGCCCAGGCCAGCCCCCCTTTTACAGGTCTGGAAGGGTGACCTGACGGGCACTGAGCGTTCCCATCACTCATCCTCCAGCTTGTCTGTCCTTTTCTGAGCTATGATTGATTCATCAGGAGTTTTACCAGGTCCTGGGCATGGTGCTAAGCACCTTTCAGGGATCAGTCCGGTCTGCATTTAATCCCTGTGAGGAAGGCATATGCATCTCTTCTTCTAACAGATGAAGAAATGCGGGTGGCAGGGTTCAGTGACTTGCCCAAACTCACAGCGCAGGGCTCTTGTTCACCAGACGGAGCCATTCCGAGGGTCACCAACCTGCCCCTCATTTCTCCCCCAGCTTATTCATAACCTCCAGAACTCTCTCAGGTCAAGGAGCTGCTGTATTATTTCTTACTAAACTGGAATTATTTTTTGGGGGGGAGGATATTTTTAAGTGGAGGCTCACTGGTGTTTTGCTTTGGCCTGCACAGCACCTGGGATCTTAGTTCCTCCACTAGGGGTCTACCCACGCCCCCTGCATTGGAAGGGCCAAGTCTTAACCACTGGACCATCAGAGAAGTTTCCAAGAGCTAGTTGTTTTTTTTTTTTTTTTAAATGAAAGTTGCATGAGATTGACTAGCTTAAGGAACGGCTTTCTAACACTGTGTAAAGAAAGATGTAGGTCACGGGCTAAGGTGCTTTGTCAGATCGTTTCCTAGTGTACAAGCTCAGGGTTTGCAGGCTTCAACTCCATAACTAAACCGAGAGGCTGGATAGGGGAATGCAGAAGAAGGGACAGACTGGTTTTACAATATTTTTGGAGCACTGGAGCCTAGCAAACCTGGTACACAGTAGGTGGTCACTAAATGCAATGTATCAGAATGATAGCCTTCCTAAAGTGGCTCAGCGGTAAAGAATCTGCCTGCCAATACAAGAGACCAGGTTCCAACCCTGAGTCAGGAAGACCCACTGGAGAAGAGAATGGCACTCCCTTGCCTGGAGAATTCCATGGACAGAGGAGCCTGGTGGGCTACAGTTCATGGGGTCGCAAAGAGTGGGACACGACTGAAGAACAAGTCAGGGTGATAGGCCCTGGTAAGAAAGATGATGGGTCTTGGAACCTAGAACAGCAGAGCCTCAACCCTGCTTTCCTTCCCTGGTGTAGAGAGATCAGAACCCCAGAAAGGAAGGGTGCGGTGGGGCGGGCTCCCTGGCCCGCGACACCCCCTCAAATCCCCCTCAGCTCCCAGCCCCGGCCCTCCCGAGCTCTAGAGGCCTGGCCGCTGGGCCCCCGGGCTCCCGTGCACTCACCCCGCAACTCCGGGCCGCGCTCCCGGGTGGGCTCCATGGCCTGGACTCCCGCACGGGGCCGCCCACCTGCCCGCCGCCTAAAGAAGCCTCGCGCGCGGGCAGGTGTGCGTCCGCGAGGCCCGCCCGGGAGGGAGGCGCGCGGGGCAGCTGCAGGGAGCGAGGCCCGGGGGCCACGCAGCTGCCCGCCCCCGCCGCGGCCGGGAGGGGCGGGTGCGGCCGCTCCCCGGGGCTGGGGGGCGATGCACGCCGGGCGTGGGCCACAGCCCGCCTCCAGCGCCGGCGTCCGGGAGGCTGCCGCGGTTATCAGCGCCCACCGTCTCCCAAGGCCGGCCTTGGCATTGGGCTCCGGTGGCGGCTTGCGCCTTGGAGACGGAGTCCTTCCTTGGGGACCGGGGAAGGCAACTTAGGGAGTCACTTATCCTGGGAGCCCCAAACCACTGCTCCACTGAGGTTCCCCCAAACCTAAGCCCCCCAAACCCCATGCCGATTGGAAGGTTCCCTAGAGCCCCGCGCTAGAAGAAGCCACGCCACGGGGCGAAGTCTACACGTCTCGGATGGACACAGTTGCAGGAGACCCGGAGGCCACAGGTAAGCGGGCGGAGGGCAGGGAGGCCATGCGTGCCGCTCAAAGTTTTGGTCTCAGTTTTCACCCGCTTGAGACCACTTTTACTCGCCGAAAATGGGTGGGGTGGAGGGCACAGACGAGAGATCTACAGGCGTGATGTTTGTGACTCTTTGTTCACGGAAGGTTTCTTGCCTTTTTTATAAAAGAGTTTAAGAATTTAAAAATCTCATGGCGTCGTCCTCTCATCTGCCGTTGAGTGGGAGGTGATGGCCAAATTGAAACAGGTGCGTGGGGGTGGGGGTGGGGGTGGGGGTGGGGGGCCGTCCAGGACCGAATCCAGGTGTTTTGCTTTTAGGATTGAAAAGCACGCTCTGGACAGCGCGTGCTTTCAGGCTGTAATCACCTGTTGGTATGTTTTTTTCTGCGCCTTAAATTCTTTTGAGGTGCTTGACCTATACATGTGAACTTTGGAAAGCTGGCAGTTCGAAACTATAGACATATGAGCGAGTTAATTTTGTGATAACATGATCAAAATTCCAGGCCCTCTGGTGTTTCATTCTGACTCCAGTAAGACGAATATCTTCAGGTAAATGAGCGGTTTAGAAATTGGGGCCAGTTTCAGCTAGAAATCTGGGCCATGTGAGCAAGAAAGAGAGGGCAGCTAAGTGGCTTTGTTTGTGAAAAGTCACCATTTGGTGACATGGTGGTAAATGAAATACAGTAGTCTGCTTGATTAAACATTTATAGGACACTGTCTGCCAGGCTTGGTGCAGAAGCTTACTGGTGAGAGGGGATTAGAACAATGATACAAGAGAAGGAACAGTGTCCATTCACCAGGGAGGTCAGTGGTGGGTTAGGAGGATGCACGGAGGAGCAGGAAGCTCTGCTGGACTCGGATTAGGGGTGGGGCAGGAAAGGCCTTCATGGAGGGGGTGACACAGATCTGTGAGCTGAAGGTTAAAGGGAGAGGCATTGCTGCTGTGTCACAGCCCTGCTTCAACTCTGCGGTGACCCCCATCTGCCTGTGTGATAAAAACCAAGCTCCCCGAACGGGAGAGGGGACTTGCGAGGTCTGGTCCTTTCCTCTGAGGCTTCAGCTCGCCTGCTGCCCACACCCACGTGTTCCAACTTTATTGTCTCCTTTGACCTTGTGTTTTTCAAGGAGCTATTGCTGAAACCCCTTGGATCAGAATTTCTTTGGAAATTTGTTTGACATGTAGCTTCCAGGCCCCATTCCCAGAAATTTTAATGGGTCAGTTCAGAGAGGCATCTAGAAAGTGTAGCAAGCCCTTCAGGTGATTCTTGTTCACATCAGAGTTTGAGACACTTGGTAGAGCTGCAAAAACAAAGTCAACTGAAGCCGTCCTAGGGCTGGGAGTGGGGAAAAGGGTGCTGGGGGTCTTTGTGGGGAGCTGGGGGGGAGGACCTTTTGTCCTTTACTGAGGTGTCTGCTGTAGTGCAGAATTAATCTCTTAATATTAGGTTATCCTATCTCATTAAGTTAAGAATAAATCATCCTTCCCCACCATCATTTACGTTGTATTTTCTCTCTGGTTGCCCTCTGAGGGTGAAGGTCAGAAGAGCAAAGACTTGGTTACCCATAGATGGGCTGCCACCCTTGCACAGAACTTTGAAAAATATGAGGTCTAATGTATAAAAGGGTTTGCTCCGAGGCTTAAGGAATTGAAGATGTTGGCATTTTCTCTCTTTTTTTTTAGAGTTTGTGATTTTATTAATAATCCTTTGGCCAAAAGTGAAAATACCGACTGAAGGAAGAAGATGTTGGCATTTTCTAAATATGTAAATGATTGAATTTGTTAGGCTTGGGCTATGACATTCGGGAAATTGAAGTTCTCTTTCATTTTCTTCTTTCCATTTTTCCTTCAATAACATTCTTGCCTTGCTGTTTTGTGGCTTTGCAAAAATGGTATGGTTTTGTTAATTTGCATGAATATTTGATTTAATTACTGTAAGTGAATTTAGTCTAAGAAGGCTTGGGAGTGTGTCTTGATGTGTTTGGTTGAGAAGGGAGTGTTTTTATAATAAATGCTGTGAAGAGTTCCATCTTTCACAGAGAACCTTCAAGGGAAGAATGTAGAGAATGGGGACTGCTCTTTATTGGGAGGACAAAAAAATTTCTATTTTGGGGTACTTGGAAATATTTATTTCTAAGTCTTGGTATAAGGCATCTTCATGATCTTTAGGCAAGTTCATGTACATAATCTCGTTTAGAGGGAAGGGTTTTCTTTTGGGGTAGGGGAGGGGGCTGTCCTTAGTTTTCAGAGCCAAACTGTAAACCACCTCCTGCACCCTTTTAGGAGGAGCCATTTATTCCAACATCTTTTCTTCTCCTCGATAGGAGAATGACAACAAAAAGGTAGAGGTCTGATGCTACTAAAGAATATAATTAATCTTTTTTTTTTTTAGTTTATGTGGAATTAACCATACAGTTAGTTTAAACACGTGAAATAAACATTATCTGTCCTTCCTCCCTCCTTCTCCATAATGAGAAAAATAACCAGTAGAAGGCAGTTGACTGAGAAAAGTTTTCAAAGCAGAAACACAGGGTAATTCATCCTTGGCCTCCATGGGAGTACAGGGCAACAGGTCATTGGAAGTCCTGGGACCAGAGGCAAAAATACAGTTGTGAAAGGCAGAAATCTGAACAGGCCCTGGGTCAGGAGCTCAAAATCTCCGCAAACATGGAGGTCAGGGCCCCAGGAAACAACCAGGAGGACAGCACCACCCAAGGCAGAGGAGGGCAAAGGGGACCAGAACGTCCCGAGCCTGAGGAAGGCACGTGGCTGGACGATCAGATGAATGCCGTGGGCTTATTGCGACGAAGCTGAGGGTGGCCACGACCGGGGGAGACACAGGGCTGCTAGAGTCTCTGCGGAGCTGCTTTGCTTGGGAAACCCCAGGAAAGGCTGGTTGGAAGTTGCTGGTGATGGGCATTGAGAACACCTGGCTTAGAGCAGAACCCACTCTGGCAGTGAGAAAACAGGTTCTGGCATGCATGCTCCTGATCACTTCTAATCCCGTGCCCCAGACTGTCAAGGTTTTATGCATCTAACAAGAATAGTGAGCCTGTCTAAGCAGTGTGGTTGGTGCTGCTACTTTTTAACTAGGCCATACTCATAATAAAGGGGCTTCCCAGGTGGCTCAGATGGTAAAAACGAAAACCTGCCTGCCAGTGCAGGAGATGAGGGTTCGATCTCTGGGTTGGGAAGGTCCCTTGGAGAAGGGAATGGCAACCCACTCCAGTATTCTTGCCTGGGAAATTCCATGGACAGAGGAGCCTGGCAGGCTACAGTCCACGGGGTTTCAAAGAGTCAGACCTGACTTGGTGACTGAACAACGACAACTCATAATATATCACCATGGCTTGTGTTTTTGTAACTTGCAAAGTGCTTTCCCTTCCACACTAATCCCCTCCCGATGCACGTCTGTTTTAGAGGCAGACTGTCTCCTTTCTGCTCCCTTCTGCTCCTCTCCAGGATTGCAAAGCTTGAGTTCTCACTAGAGCCTGGCATCCGAACTCGCCTCAAAACCTGGCCCCGACCTTCCCTCAGGCTTCATCTGTGTCTTCCTTCTCCTCATCTCCCCTCGACCCACCCTACTCCTGTCTCCTCACAGTTTCCTCTGGTTCTGACCCTCTCAACCTCGCCCTGAATGGCCTTCACCTTCTCATGCCTCAGGGCCACAGATCACACTGTTTATAGGCCTGAAACAATGTCCAGTCCCTTTGACTTCTGGCAAAGTCTTACACTTCAAAGCCCAACCCCCGTATTCTCTTCCCCGGGAAGCCTATCTTGGCTTTCCAGCGCCAGAAGGAATTGCTGCTTCCTGTGTGCTCCCACTGTGCTGTGTCCACAATGATGTATTACATCACCTAACCCAGGCTGTCCAGAGGAGAATTCTGTGGACTGTCCACCAGCCGGTGAGTTCTTACGCCTTAACAAACATCTGTTCACACCAGGCGCTTCCTACCTGCTCTACAAACATCAGCTCCCTGAATTTCCACAACCCCAGAAGGTTCTGTCGTTAGCCCCATTTTATCATGAAGAAACTGACAGAGAGAGCTTATGTGCTTTGCCAAAGGTCACAGAGCTGGTAAGCGGCACACCCAAGAGCTGGTTCCCGCCTGTACTCGTAACCACTGGGCTTTCCTGTTTATTTCATTTATATCTGTGTCAAGATCCTCCCGGGCTTGGCATGGCGGCTTGCATACGGGGATCAATAATTGCTCATTGACCAGAAATTGATCACCATTGCCAGGAGTTAGAGAGCAGAGGAGGGAAGGAGGTGGCTGTACCTGGGCAGGGGAGCAGCACTGATAGAGCTGTTCTGAATCTTGACCGTGGTGGTGGTTGCGTGAGTCTACACTGAGATAAAATGGCATAGAACTAAACAGAGTTGGGGGCTTCCCTGGTGGCTCAGGTGGTAAAGAATCTGCCTGCAATGCAGGAGACCCGGGTTCGATCCCTGGGTCTGGAAGATCCCCTGGAAAAAGGAATGGCAACCCACTCCAGTATCCTTGCCTGGAGAATCCCATGGACAGAGGAGACCGACAGGCTACAGTCCATGGGGTCACAAAGAGTCGAACACAACTGAGTGACCGACACACACTAAAACAGAGTTGACCCTGGAACAGCATGAGTTTCAACTGCACAAGTTCATAAGTGTGCAGATTTTTTTAAAAAATAATAAATAATGTAGAATTACATGATCCATAGTGTATTAGCAGATGTGGAACCTCACATAGGGAAGGGCCACAGATACAGAGGCCGATTATAAGTTGTGCGTGGATTTTCGACTGTGCAGAGGATTGGTGCCCCTGACCTTTGCATTGTTCAAGGGTCAAGTATATATGGGACTCGCCAGGCAAGAATACTGGAATGGGTCGCCATTTCTTTCTCCAAGGGATCTTCCCGACAAAGAAATCCAACCCAAATCTCCTGCATTTCAGGCAGATTCTTTACCGACTGAGCTATGAGAGAAGCCCCAAGTATATATACATGCAAATGAGAGGGTGTAAAACTGGTGAAATCTGAGTAAGGTCTGTGGATTGTACCAATGTCAGTTTCCTGGTGTGATTTTATACTGTAGTTATGCAGGCTGTTACCCCTGGGGCAAAGGAATATGGGATCTCTCTGTATGATTTCTTAACACTTCCTGTGAAACTACAATTATTTCTCTGATGTCTAGGTGTAGGGTCATGGCTCCCAGGAGAAGGTACTCTGCCAGGAGCCCTCAGGGTGCAGAAAGAGAACTCTGCCTTCTGGCCAGAGTGAGTTAGTTACTGTTCTTCTCTTGCTTTCAGGACATGGACTCATGTCCTCCTGGGCTTTGATGCCTTCATGGTCTCCTGTGACCTGGTTACCCACCCCCTCCAGATCCAGTGAATCGTGTGAAAGGTGAGGTCACATCATGGTCAGCAGGTTCCTCTGTGCTTTAAGGCACTGAGCTTTAAGGTCCACTAACATTCGAGTGACAATTTCAGCTCTTTGGAATTGAAGATGACCTGCCCTTGTCTTTAAATGTCTCCTTTTGCTTGATATCAATCAAGAGCAAGATCACTAGTGTAGGTTAGAAGCTACCAGCAACTGCCTTTGCCTGCTGGAGGGGATGGTGAAATATTAGGCGTGCGTTTAAGTGGGACAGAGAGATGAAGTGAGAGAAGACTGGATTGATTGCCCGAGAAATAATTAGGCCAGCAAAACCTGTCACAAAGTTTGTCGGAATGACAAGGGGGCAGTAGAACCGGACGGGCTGCTAGACCCTGTTTTAAGCTTGCAAAAAGACTTCTGATCATCTCCAACTTGTAACTGAGGCGCTGTGTGTGATTACATTGATACAAGGGAATGTGGGCCTTGCCTGGGCCACCTGGCGTTCAGTTAGGCTGTGTCACGCAGCGTTCCAAAGAGAGGGAGCAAAAAGCAACAGAGACAGGGAAAGACATATTTGGGATCAGAGATGCAGCAGACAGTACGGACATGAATTTGAGCAAACTCAGGGAGATAGTGGAGGACAGAGGAGCCTGGAGGCTGCAGTCCATGGGGTCGAAAAGAGTTGGACACAACTGAGCAGCTGAACAAAAACAACAAGAAGATGATGTTAGATCCATCTTCTTTAGTCGGGAGATAAAATTTCTGATCTGAATTCTTGGATATGCTGCTCCAAGGCCCATTTGTTTTGGGCTCACCAGCAAGGGCAAGCACTGTGGGCTTTCAGACTTTTCAAGCTTAACCTTATTTTCAAACTGAACTTCCAATTCCCACCTGAAAATCTGTAACACCCCCAAGACTCGCCCTCTTTGTATCAGTCACCCAGTTGGAATCACCCTTGATTCTGTGCTCTCCCTCACAGCTTATGTATAAGCTGCTACAACATTCAGCCAGTTCAACCTCCAAAGCCTTTAACTTTGCATCTCAAAGCTTTTAACTTCTCTCCATCATCACCAAGCCCCTCTCCTCTCGGGCCTGTTCTCTAGTGACAGCTTCCTAAACGTATCTCCTGTCTCCAATCCTATCCCACTGTAATCCATTCTCCACAGACTGGCTAGGGAGACAATCTTAAAATGAAAATTGTCATATGTGCCTCTGCTGTTTATATGCTTAATGACTTCCCATTGTACTGGGAGGAAAATAAAAACATCTTACCAAAGCCCTGTGCGATCTGGCTCCCGCTTCATCTCAGGTGACTGTTCTGGTCCTTCAAGCACCTTAGACATACTACATTCTTCTGTCTCAGGGTCTTTACATATCCTGTTCCCATGCCTGCAAATCCTCTTGGTGGTTTTACGGCTGATTCCTACCCAGGTCTTGGCTTAAGTGTTATTTTTCCAGGAGGAGTCCTTTGGCCACATTATCTGCCTAACACCTACTTCCTAATATTTTCTGTGTTTTTATTGCTATTCTTAACACAACATGTAATTATACTTTAGTTTACAGACTGTCTCCTCTACAGTATCTCGAGCTCCCCGGGTACTGAAACTACTGGTTTGTTTCGCCCGTATAAATCTATGTAAACAGCAGCCCTGGCATGGTGGCTGACTTATGCATGTTAGCTATTTGGCGTGTGTGTGTGTGTGCGCACGCGCGTGCACGCGCACACGTGCGCTCACATGCTCAGTCGTATCCGACTCTTTTGCAGCTCCATGGACTGTAGCCCACCACGTTCCTCTGTCCATGGAATTTGTCAGGCAAAAATGCTGGAGTGGGTTGTCATTTTCTCCTCCAGGGGATCTTGCCGACTCATCAATCAAACCCAAGTTAAGTTTCCTGTATTGGCAGGTGGACTCTTTACCACTAGCACCACCTGGGAAGACAGATGAATGGATGAATAAAAATATGGGTTTGTTTGTTTTTTTTTTCAGTTGGAAGGGAGAAAAAGATTATCAGATTCATGGTACAAATTGCAGTTTCTGGTAATTCATAACCTGATATCTAACAGGATTTGATAAGGCCGTTGAGTTGGAATGCTTCCTGAACGTGTTGGCCATTTTGAGAACTGGGGAAACCAGAATCCAGGGATAAAGTGTGGCATTTTAGTGCTTGTTGTAAGGAGTACAGCAAGATGTGGCATACCTCTTTCGTAAAGTCCATACTCATCAGAGGCCACGGCTTTTCAGAGAGAAAGCAAAAGCAGAGCTACAGCTTGTTAGGGCTTCTTCAGTCTTCAGAAAAAGACACAAGCAACTTTATATTTAGAGTGAGTGTTTTATAGACCACATATAGGTGAATCTTGTTTTTTATATCCAATATGACAATCTCAGCCTTAATTGTTTAAGATGTTTAGACCACTTATACAATGCATCATTCACAAATAATGGTTGTTAATATGGTTGCGTTTAGATCTACCCTCTTGCTGTTGTTTTCTGTTATCACATCTGTTTTTGCTTCCTCTTTTTATGCCTTATTTTTGAATTCAGTTCAGTCTCTCAGTCAATGTCCAACTTTTTGTGACCCCATGCACTGCAGCACACCAGGCCTCCCTGTCCGTCACCAACTCCTGGAGCCTACTCAAACTCATGTCCATTGAGTTGGTGATGCCGTCCAACCATCTCATCCTCTGTCATCCCCTTCTCCTCCTGCCTTCAATCTTGCCCAGCCTCGGGGTCTTTTCCAGTGAGTCAGTACTTCGCATCAGGTGGTCAAAGTATTGGAGCTTCAGCTTCAGCCCTTCCAGTGAATATTCAGGACTGATTTCCTTTATGATTGACTGTTTTGATCTCCTTGCAGTCCAAATGACTCTCAAGAGTCTTCTCCAACACCACAGTTCAAAAGCATCAATTCTTCGGCGCTCAGCTTTCTTTATGGTGCAACTCTCACATCCGTACATGACTACTGGAAAAGCCATAGCTTTGACTAGACAGACTTTTGTTGACAAAGTAATGTTTCTGCTTTTTAAAATGCTGTCTAGGTTGGTCATAGCTTTTCTTCCAAGGAGCAAGTGTCTTTTAATTTCATGGCTGCAGTGACAGTCCGCAGTGATTTTGGAGCCACCCAAAATAGTCTGTCACTGTTTCCATTTTTTTCCCCATCTATTTGCCTTGAAGTGGTGGGATTGGATGCCATGATCTTAGTTTTCTGAATGTTGAGCTTTAAGCCAACTATTTCACTCTCCTCTTTCACTTTCATCAAGAGGCTCTTTAGTTCCTCTTCGCTTTCTGCCATAAGGGTGGCATCATCTGCATTTCTGAGGTTATTGATATTTCTCCCGGCAATCTTGATTCCAGCTTGTGCTTCATCCAGCCTGGCATTTCCCATGATGTACTCAGCATATATGTTAAATAAGCAGCTGACAGTAAACAGCCTTGACATACTCGTTTCCCAGTTTGGTACCAGTCTGTTTTTCCATGTCCGGTTTTAACCGTTGCTTCTTGACCTGCATACAGGTTTCTCAGGAGGGAGTAAGTGTTATTTTTGAGTAATTAAGTGTTCATATGATTCAATTTTATCTCATTTGTTGGCTTATGAATAATAAGATTGATTTATGACATTTACTGACTTTTTTTAGTGATGGCTTTAGGACTTTGTGGGTACATGTCTAACTATCACTGAAGCTTACCTTCAAGTGACATTATACCATTTCACAAAAAATATAAGAGCCTTGCAATGGTATATTTCTGTTTTCCCTCCCATTCTTTCTACTATTGTCATACCTTTCTCTTCTACATGTTATAAAACACACAATACATTGTTACTATTTTTGCTTTCAACGGTCAATTTTTTAAAATACTTTTAAAAAGAAAATATCGTATAGTAACACGTATATATGGAATCTAGAAAGATGGTACTGATGAATTTATTTAGAAACAGACATAGAGAACAGACTTATGGACACAGGGTGGGAGAGGAAGTGGGTGGGATGAGATGTATGAAGAGAGTAACATGGAAAGTTACGTTACCATATGTAAAATAGATAGCCAATGGGAATTTGCCAAATGACTCAGGGAACTCAAACAGGGGCTCTGTAACAACTTAGAGGGGTGGGATGGGGAGGGAGATGGGAGGGAGGGTCAAGAGAGGAGGGACATATGTATACCTGTGAATGATTCCTGTTGATGTTTGGCAGAAACCAACACAATTCTGTAAAGCAATTATCCTTCAGTTAAAAAATAAACAAAAAATAACTATTTTATGTTTACTTAAATGTTTACCATTAGTAAGCATTTATTCCTTTGAAAGAACAGATCTCCGTCTAGTATCATTTTCCATGTTAAAGAAATTCCTTTACCATTTCTTGTGATATAAATCTGCTGATGGATTTTTCAGCATTTATATGTCTGAATAGTCCTTGTTTTACCTTTATTTTTGAAAACCGGGTATAGCGTGTTAGGCTGACAGTTGGTTTTCCTTTTGGTGCTTTATATTTTTTTAATTTTTATTTTAAAATTTTAATTGGTGGAAAATTGCTTTACAATTTTGTGTTGGTTTCTGCCATACAACAATACAAATCAGTCATAATTATTCATATATATATATATGCACACACACACATATATATTTCCTTCTCCTGAGCCTCCCTCCCCTCCTTCCCCTCCCTCCATCCCACTCCTCCATGTCATCACAGAGTGCCAGGTGGGCTCCCTGCGTTATTTAGCAACTTCCCACGATTTTACACGTGATAGGGTATATATGTCAATGCCACTTTCTCAACTCATCCCACCCTCGCCTTCCCCCACTGTGTCCACAAGTCTGTTCTCTACTAGCTTCATCAGGACCATTTTTTCTAGATTCCATATATATGACTGTTTTTCTCTTTATGACTTTTTTCTCTTTCTGACTTGCTTTATTCTGTATAAGAGGCTTTAGGTTCATCCAGTTCACTACAACTGACTCTAGTTTGTTCCTTTTTATGGCTGAGTAATATCCCATCGTAAAATGTACCACAGCTTCTTTATCCATTCATCTGTCATTGGACAGCTAGGTTGCTTCCATGTCCTGGCTATTGTAAATATTGCTGCAATGAACACTGGGGTACATGTATGTTTTAGAGTTGTGGTTTTCTCAGGATATACGCCCAATAGTGGGATTGCTGGGTCATATGGTAGATTTATTCCTAGTTTTTTAAGAAGTTGCCATCCTGTTCTCCACACAGTTGTACCAATTTCCATTTCCACCAACAGTGCAGGAGGGTCCCCTTTTCTCCACATCCTCTCCAGCATTTATTGTTTGTAGATATTTTAATAATGGCCATTCTGACTGGTGTGAGCATTTCTCTAACAATAAGCGATATTGGTCATCTTCTCATGTGTTTATTGGCCATCTGTATGTCTTCTTTGGAGACTTTTGGTATTTTAAAGATATGGGTCCACTGTCTTTTGCCTTGTATTGTTCCTGAAGAGAAGCCTGCTATCATTTTTAAATTTGTTCCTCTGCCTCTATGCCTTTAGTGGATTTTAAGATTTTTCTCTTGATTACTGGCTCTGCAGATTGATTATCACATACCTTAGTGTATATTTTTTAATGTGTCTTGCGCTTAGGCTTTGTATCACTTCTTGGATTTGTGCGTTCTTAGTTTCCAGCAAATTGGGGGATTTTTCATCCATTATTTCTTCAAATATTTTTTCTGTCTCTTCTTCTCGTCCCTTCTTTGGGGAGCCAAATTATACTCAGCCTTTTGAAATTGTCTTATGGTTCACTGGTGCTTCATATGCTGCTTTTCTCTTCTAGTAGGCCATTTCTTCTCTGTGTCTCATTTTGGAGAGTTTCTATTTCTGTGCCTTCACATTTTCTAATCTTCAGTATCTATGATTAGTTCCATTCAATTTTTTGTCGTCTAAGACATTGATTTTTTTTTCATCTCTATAAATTTGATTTGGATCTCATGTCCTCCATGTTTCTACTTAACATACACACATTGTCCTTTGCATTCATGAATGGAATGTAATTATGTGATTATCTTCTATGGAATGTAATTATGTCACTGAATGTTCTTGTCTACTGTTACTGAGTCTGTTTCTATCAATATGCTTTTGTCCTAATGATGAGTCATATTTTCTTCTTTGAATATCTGGAAATGTATTAGATGTCAGACATTTTACCTTGTATATATAGCAGACATGTATGTAAATAGATACATTTATATCTATATCTCCTATGTATACAACAAGATCTGTGTGTGTACACACACACACAAACATATATATATTAGTTAGTTTATTCTTGAGCTTTGCTCTGTGTTATGTTACTTGCAAACACTTTAATCTTTTCAAAACTCACTTCTAAGTTATGTTACATAGAACCTGAGAAGCCTTCAGTCTAAGACTAACTTTCTCTACCTCAAAGGCAGTATGCTTCTGAGTCCTCTACTTCAAGGCTTCTTCCACTCTGGCTTACAGGACGACAGCCTATCCCTGGCACTGTGTGAACTCCAAGATTGTTTTGCCTTTTCACTGGTTCTTTTCCCAGCTAAGATAATTTCCCCCCACACATGTAGTGATCAGTACTCAAGTGGGGATTTGAGGGGAACCCCCTGAAGATCTCTGCGTCTCTTCTGCAGTATTCTCCTCTCAATGCAGCTCTCTCCGCTCCGTGTAGGGCTTCCTTTCCAGTACTGCATCCTGTGAATTCCCTCAATTCTCAGTCCTGTATCCTCAACCCTGCCCTAGAATTTCCTCCAAGCAATAACTGGGGTAATTGTAGGCCTCAGTTCATTTATTTCTCTTTTCTCAGGAATCACTATTCTGCGTCGGCTGTTGTTCAGTGTCTGAAAGTCATTGTCTCATAGATTTTGTATAGTTTTTACTTGTTTAAGATGGTAGGGTAAATCTGATGCTGTCTGTTACTCCATATTGGCTGGAAGTGCTCACAAACTACCTTATAAATTTCAGTTAGTTCTCCCCTGCCTACAAAGTCAAGCTCATATTCCTTAGATTAGTATACCCAGTCCTTTACAAGCTGACCTCATGATGGCCCCAGCCCTCACCCTACCCATTTTCAGTAAATCAAAACAATTTGCCAGATCTTGTTTGTATCTAAACTTTTTCAGCTTCAGTGCATTGTTGTTGTTTGTAATCTCTAAGTCGTGTCCAACACTTTGTGACCCCATGGACTGCAACATGCCAGACTTCCCTGTCCTTCACTGTCTCCCAGAGTTTGCTCAACTCATGTCCATTGAGTCAGTGATGCCATCCAACCATCTCATCCTCTGCCACCCTCTTCTCTTCCTCCCTCTATCAATGCATTGCACATGCTCTTCTCTCCACCGAGGAAGACCTTCTTCCAGTGTGTCCCCCGTCTAGCCAAATTCTACTTGTTCTTTAAGACCCAGCTCAAGTATGTATTCCTCTCTTAAACATTTCCAGACCTCAGTGTTAGCTGCTACTGCATGTTCTCTCCGCGCTGAGGGCACACCTCTGTCATAGATGTAGGGCACTTTTATAGAGATCCTTAGTTGGGCTTCTACACCTGACTGAGGTCTCCTACTCTTCTTGAGGGTAATAACTTCTATGTCTTAGGCACACTTTTATCCCTCAGCCTAGCCCAGTACCCGACTTGTAGTAGATTCTTGGCAAGTGTTTGCTTAAGGAGTGAACGTCCTGTCTCAGTGCAGATAGTATTGGCTTGCCCATTTGCAGAACTTGGAAATTATAAATAAGGAAACCGAAACAGGACTTGCATTACAAGAGCTGCCATCGGGTAGCAGGTGTTCTACATGCTGTTTATCGGTGAGGGTGCTGAGCAGGTGCAGTTTTCTTCAAGGACATTATCCCACCATTAAAGCGATTTATAACCAGTAGTTTGTTTCTCTCTCACAGATGGTATACTTCTGTGATTTCTGTAAGAAGTATGAGCACAGGAAAAGTTATTTCTTGGGAGTTGCTTTGAGTTAATGAAATCCTTATTAAAGCATCAGCTTCAACTCTGAGAGATGATTGTCATTAGGATATAATTCTGACAAGATTGAAGGCCAGGATCTTAGAGACTTAGAACTGAGATATCCGTGAATTGCCTTGGACATGTACAATTAGGATAATGTATATTGGAAATTCAAGCTTCTTGATTGTTCTTTTTTTTTTTCACTTGTCATAATACTTTTGCTTTTTAATTTTATTTTTAACTGGAGGATAATTGCTTTACAATATTATGATGGTTTCTGCCATATATCAACATGAATCAGCCACAGGTATACTTATATCCCCTTCCTTTTGAACCTCCCTCCTATCTCCCACCCCATCCCACCCCTCTGGGTTGTCACAGAGCACCAGATTTGGGTTCCTCGCATCATACAGCAAATTCCCACTGGCTATCTATTTTACATATGGTAATATATATGTTTCAATGCTTGATTGTTCTTGAAAGCCAACAATTTAGAAAAGAGCAAACATTTTGGAAGCCTGACTCCATAATCAAGATGGGAAAGGGTAATCAGCTGTGTCACCAAATAAAACCCACCAAAAATGTAAAGAAAAAAATCCTGAGTTGATTTACTTGCTTGCCAGGCAAGAGAAGACACAGAACCAAAGAAATTCACTAAATAACTTGGGGGTGGTGGGAGCATGGATCGAGGTGTTTTATCTGCTAGAATGAAGGCTTCATAACATACTGAGCAGTGATTGAAGACTCCTTCGTCTCTGAATGGCTCAGGATACTCCATGTGTCTATATATGATTTACTAAAACAAGTCCATTCATCAGAAAAGTGTCTATAACTCGATCCCATAAGGGTCTGACAGATTACTCAAAATTCTAAGTCCTTGAGCAGCTTGGTTTGAATAATAGTTTGCTGAAAGTTTGCGATTGTTTAATGATATCACCTGGTTGGAAACTGTTTTGGTGAACCCTAGCTTTGATTTTGATCTCTCCTAGTCATATGTAGCTGTAAGTGGAAGGTTTCCTTTTATTGGGGTGATAGTGTGATTTTTCCCATGAAGAAATTTAGAGGAACACACCCAATTTCACGTAGAGAAGGGTATGAAATGGGCTTTGTATTGGTAGGAGAAAATTAATGATGTTATACACCTAGGACTCCTAACAAACTATCAAATGCTGAAGAAAAGAACTTGGCCTCTGGAGAAGGTAAAGGTTAGTTTTGCTTTGCAATTTAGCCACCTGTTAGCTTGACAAATTTACCTATGTCTCAGTTTTTTTCATGTAAAACAGTTATAACAGTATCGATCTCATTTCAGTTGATGGGAGGATTAAGTGAAATAATATATGTAAACCAAGTCCCACAGTGGCCTACCTGCTCCTTACATGATAAACAGTGAGTAGCTGATGGCTTTCCTGCCCTGCAAACCCCCATGCACATGCACCCCTATATAAGTGAATGCCTCAGCTTTTCCTCCATCCCCTCTGGAGTCCTGGTCTCCTTCTGAGCATTCCCCTCCCATACTTGCCCCCCTTTCCCTGTTTATCCCCTTTTATCTCTCCCTTCTCCTTTCAGTACTCGAGATCCTATTTGTAGGTCCAAAAGATATTATTGTTGTTCAGTCACCCAGTCATATCCAACTCTTTGCGACCCCATGAACTGCAGCACGCCAGGCTTCCCTGTCCTTCACTGCCTCCGTGAATTTGCTCAGACTCGTGTCCAATGAGTCAGTGATGCCATCCAACCATCCCATCCTCTTTTGCCTCCTTCTTCTCTTGCCCTCAGTCTTTCCCAGCATCAGGGTCTTTTCCAGGAGTCGGCTCCTCAGATCAAGTGGCCAAAGTATTGGAGCTTCAGCTTCACCATCAGTCCTTCCAGTGAAGATTCAGGGTTGATTTCCTTTAGGATTGACTGGTTTGATCTTGCTGTCCAAGGGACTCTCAAGAGTCTTCTCCAGCACCACAGTTCAAAAGAATCAATTCTTTGGGGCCCAGCCTTCTTTATGGTCCAACTCTCACATCCATACATGACTACTAAGCCCAACTGTAACTTGACTATATGGACCTTTGTCAGAGAAGTGATGTCTCTCCTTTTTAATACGCTGCCTAGATTTGTCATAACTATTCTTCCAAGGAGTGTCTTTTAATTTCGTGGCTGCAGTCACTGTCTGCATTGATTTTGAAGCCCAAGAAAATAAAATCTGACACTATTTCTGCATTTTCCCCATCTATTTGCCATGAAGTGATAGGACCGGATGCCATGATCTTAGTTTTCTGAATGTTGAGCTTTAAGCCAACTTTTTCTCTCTCCTCTTTCATGTCCATCAAGAGGCTTTTTAGTTCCTCTTCACTTTCTGCCATTAAAGTGGTATCATCTGCATATCTGAGGTTGTTGATATTTCTCCCAGCAATTTTGATTCCAGCTTGTGATTCATCCAGCCCAACATTTTGCATAATGAGTTCTGCATATAAGTTAAGTAAGCTGGGTGACAGTATACAGCCTTGATGTACTCCTTTCCCACCGCTGAACCAGTCCCTTGTTCCATGTCTAGTTCTAACTGTTGCTTTTTGTCCTACATAGACCTTTATTCATATTTTTCAATACTAATCTACAACTTGAGTACAGAATTCCTCTTTGTTACAAGGTTCTAAATGCTTAGTGTTGGAAATTGAGCTTCTTTAGGGAAGGAAAATAATCAAATGTAACTCCTAAGGAGTTTTAGATTTGGAAACATTAGAGAATCAGCGTCATAGATGCTCAGAACCAATAAGTATGTCTCCTTTTATCCCTCATCCCAAATACAGAGCCCTGTGTGGCCTATAACATCATCTTGATTTTTCCTCAAGCAGCAAAAACCTTCTGTGACTGGGTTGGAACTATTGAGCGAGGCTGGGTGGTCTGTCATTCTCTATGATCACAAAAGAAATTGGGCAAGATGTGGGGATTCTAGGAGACAGAAGAATTAGTGGAATTATGAACTAACAGATGCCCAAGTTCATGCAGAGCTAGTGGAGAACTGGGTACCTTGTTATAGGAAAGGAAATGATATGCCTTTGAAAATTTATGAGACTCCTGATTACTGGCCCTAAAACCTGAGCTGATTACTGGCCCTAAAACCTGAGAGGAACTCTCAACTTTTTCCACCATTGTCTTACCACATCTAGTTTGAAGCTTTCGTTTGCTAATGGAAGAATTTTCCTAAAGGAGTGACACAAATACATGGTAGGGAGTGATGCAGAATGATCACCATGTTGTTTTGCAACTTCTTTAGGCAAGTTTGAGATTCCGATGTTGACTGTACATAAAGCCCATCCATGAAAGACGTGTGCAGTGTGAATCTTGAAGCCGAATTTGTATTCTGTAGACTGATGTTGAATTAAATCTCAGAGCGAGAGAGTTTTGGGTGGCTCAGCGATAAAGAATCTACCTGCAATGCAGGAGTAGCAGGAGACATGGGTTTGATCTCTGGGTGGGGAAGATCCCCTGGAGGAGGGAATGGCAACCCACTCCAGTATTTTCGCCTGGGGAATCCCCATGGTGATAGGAGCCTGGGGGGCTACAGTCCATAGAGTTGCAAAGAGTCAGACATGACTGAAGCAACTTCACACACACACACACACACACACACACGAATAGCTTTATTGCTTTGCCAGGCAAAGGGGGCTACAACATGACTGAAGTGACTTCACACACACACACACACACACACACACACACACACACACACACACACACACACACACACACACACACACACGAATAGCTTTATTGCTTTGCCAGGCAAAGGGGGCTACAACATGACTGAAGTGACTTCACACACACACACACACACACACACACACACACACACACACACACACACACACACACACACACACACACACACACGAATAGCTTTATTGCTTTGCCAGGCAAAGGGGGCTACAACATGACTGAAGTGACTTCACACACACACACGAATAGCTTTATTGCTTTGCCAGGCAAAGGGGGCTACAACGAGCTAATGCCCTCAGAACTGTGTGTTCCAACCTGGAGCAGGTAGAGAGAAGTGTCGTAGTAAATGGTTCAAAGAGGGTGTGATCAGTTCATGGACATTCTTCTCACTGGTCAGTAGTGAAGTCAGTGGAAGTCAGCATTGTCAACCTTCTGGTTCCAGAGGGTCTGGGGTCTACATGCGGCCAGCAGCATACTGTTAACTTCTCCCACCAGGTAGGGGTTTCAGTATCTGCATAACAGCTCAAAGACTATGTTATGTGTATCCTTTGAGGGGGAATCATGACTCTGCTCCAAGGCTGCACTGTTTATCCTGACTATTTCTCACCTATCTCACACCCCGCCTATCTCACTTCCCTAATTAACAACTGATTGAACCTGCTGTTGGAACTCAGGAAAGGTAATAGAGGCTGAATTAAGCCCATTTCCTATAATAAAGAAATAGGGGACACAGGCTTTTGTACCCAGCAGCCCCACAGGGTCCTGGCTCCTCTTGATCTTGCCAACTAAAAAAATATTCACAACCTAAAAGTTGAGAGTTATGTTTTATTCAGTAGAATTTTTAGGACTTCAAGCCTGCGTGGCGACATCTCAAGTAACCCTGAGAGAACTGCTCTGAAGAGGAGAAAAGCCAGGTTATATTGAAGTTTTGCAACAAAGCACATGTCAAAATGATTATTGTTAATGAAAGAAAATCAGATATCTCCAATTAAGGAATTTAGTGCTTTTCCATGTATGGAAAGATGCAAGAGTCTGGGCTCACTGAAATCATTCCTTTGATATGCACCTCAGCCATTGGGGCCAATATCCTGTGTTTTCATATCAGAGTTTCCTTAGGGCTCACCAGCTCATTGTAGGCTGTGGCTGCAACCGCTAATGACTGACGTCCTTTGCTGATGCGGCAGAAAATATTCCAGTTCCGAGTCTGAAGATATCAGAGGTAAGAAGACAAGTTACCTGCTGCCCACAAACTATTACATGAAGGTAGAACAAGAAGATGTTAACTGCAGTAAACACTCACACTTTGGAAGGTCAGGAATGGAAGTTCTTTCCATTTACTCTTCTTTATGGCATCCTCTCACAAGAAAGAGGAACATTTTCTTCCACTTTCTGGCCTTTCTCTGCTGTCCGAGGGGAGTCTCACATTTTTAAATATAAGCTCTCCCACTACATAATTAGTCCAATTCTTCCCGTTTCTTTAGAAACTTCTACCCACCTATTTGCATTGTTAAGTCTTTCCCCAACCCCCTATGGCTTTCATCCCCTCTCCTTGAATGGATTTTATTGATGTATGTATGAAGCATTCTGTGTGCAAAGCAGGATGCCTAGGTTATAGAATAACATCGATGCAGAAGACTGTTGATCCTCAGTGGTGCTCATAATCTCATGGAAATAGGTAGGAGAGAGATATTGCCTGATAACTTTTTAAAAATTAATTTTGGGTTATGCTGGGTCTTTGCTGCTGCACTGTGATGAGTGGGGGCTACTCTTCATTGGGGTGCCTTCTCTTGTTGTCGAGCACGGACTCGAGGCACCCAGGCTTCAGGGGTTGTGGCGTGTGGGCTTAGTTGCTCTGAGGTATGTGCGATCTTCCCGGACCAGCGATCAAATCCACGTCCCCTGCATTGGCAAGCGAATTCTTAACTACTGGACCACCAGGGAAGTCCCTGCTAAGATAACTGTTTGAGCTACTGATTTTCACAGGCATATCTTGGCAATATTACAGGCGGGGTTCTAGACCATTGCAGTAGAGTGAATATCAGAACAAAGTGAGTCACATGCATTTCTTGGTTTCCCGGTGCATCTAAAAGTTATGTTTACACTATACTGTAAAATATTAAGTGTGCAATAGCATTGTGTGTTTTTAAAATGTGTATACTTTAATTTAAAAGCATTTTATTGGTTAAAAATGTGAAGCATCATTTGAGGCTTCAGGAAGTTGTATCTTTTTGCTGGTGGAGAGTCTTGCCTCAGTGTTGATGACTGCTGGCTGATCGGAGTGGTGGTTGTTGAAGACTGGGATGGCCGGGGCCATTCCTTAAAATAAGACAGCGATGATGTTTGCCACATCAATTGACTCTTCCTTTCATGAATGATTTCTCTGTAGCATGAAATACTGTGTGATAGCCACAGTAGGACTTGCAAAATTAGTGTTGATCCTCTCAAACGCTTTCATCAGTAAACTCTTAATTTCTGTGGTATTGTTCATTCTCAGTCCTTTTTTTTTTTTTTTTTTATGATTTTTTGACATGGACCATGTTTAAAGTCCTTACTGAATTTGTTACAGTATGTTTTATGTTTTGGTTTTTTCGGACACGAGGCATGTGGGCTCCCTGACCAGGGATCAGACTTGCATGCCCTGCATTGGAAGGCCAAGTCTTAACCGCTGGACCACCAGGGAGGGCCCCTCAATCCTTAAGCGATCCTTTGACCCTTTGCTCTCCAAGCATGCGTTCTCTTCTCTCTTTATATTTCTTTCTCTTCAGTATCTGGAGGAAATTATTATGGGTCCTAATTTTGGCCTCTAGTGTTCTCCAAGTCTTATAAGCATAGGCAGAAGAGGAATTTATTGAAAAGTACATGAGTAGTTCAGAACTTCAGGGATGGGGAAGGCTGGGAATGTCATATACGGAAAAATGACTCAGCAGAAGTCAAGTTCCCACCCAAGGCAGAGTCTGGGTTGGGCGTCCCCACAAGCATCTTGACACTAGGGAGGTCAGTGCTGTGAATTACATTTCTTCACTCTCTCTTGTGTCTTTGAGACTCTCCTTTAGGACCCAAAGTCCTGCGTAGCAACACCTAATTGACATGGTCTTGATGCTTCCTAACCCTCTAGCCGCTAAAGGGTAGAAGCGGGAATAGCTGGTTTCTAGGTTATCCCCTGGAGAAGGAAATGGCAAACACTGCAGTACTCCTGCCTGGAGAATCCCATGGACAGAGGAGCCTGGCAGGCACAGTCCATGGGATCGCAAGAGTCAGATACGACTTAGCGACTAAAACACACCACAGGTTCTGATAGTGAGAAGTAGAGGCCTCCTCCCACCAGAATCCACACAGTAAGGGTTCTTCCAAAATAGGAAGGTGTCTGGAGGCTGAATATATAAACAAACTTGCCCTCTGAGCGTTATTTCCTGCCTCTGTTCTATCAGGAAATTCAGGTTCATCCTTGATCTGTAACTCTAGCCCTCCTCTCTCTCTCCTTTGTCTCCTGTCTTTACAGTTACCTTCAGAGCCTTCCTCTTGATTGTTCCGTGGTCCTCCAGACTTATAAAGACTGAACACACCATCTCTTTCCCTCATTTCACCCTGTATATTCCTTCAAGAATCACCGGGGAAACTAGTTAAAAACGCAGATTTCCTTGATTCACTCCTCTCGCCCACAGTCCTGAAGTTGTGCTTCTGGAGTAGGGTCCAGGGTGCTTCAGGTTTTATCAGGTGGCCCAGGTGGCTTTTCTACTTGTGATGGATATTCTTTTTTGAGAAACAGGGTTCTCGTCTGCTATAAACTCCAGCTAACATTTTTTCTCAGCCATCTCTCTCAAATCTTTCCTTTCCTTAAAGCCGTATACCTTCCGTATTGTGCACGCTGTTTTCAGGACCACGTTTCTCCATTACTGGGTTCATTATCTGTGTGTGTCACCAGTGCTGGTGTAGAACCTCTCGTAGGCAGCTCTGGGGGGTCACCAGGCAGGTAGAGGGAGACTGCCTTCCATTTTCCACTGCCCTGGAGATTTAACTGTTTACCCAGAAGCGGGGTCCTGTGTGACTGCTCTGGGTGATACAGTGGGAGTTACCCAGAAAGGCACAGGTTTGGACCAATCAGTACGGATGCTGACTGTGAACAGTGGGTACCTGATGCAGACCTGACCTGAATCCTGATCATCATAAGTAGTACGTAACTCTCTGATTGGGCTTCTGGTTCTGCAGTCCCACAGGCCTTCACGGAGGCCCATCTGCACAGTCAGGCCACAAGTCAGGTGAGTTGTCAGATATTCTGCAAGATGCATGTTAAACGTGACCTGCAGTAGAAGCCATTCCCTTTCATTAGGACATTAGAACACGCCCTTATGAGTTCCTTTAGACACCCTCCTTTCCAAACTTCATGCTGAATCCAAAGCTTTCTTTTTCTCCTACCACGATGCCATTTGCAGGAAATTATTCTGAGGATTTTTTTTCCCCTTTTCACTGCTCTGCTGCTAATAGTACAGCTTTACCTCCCCTCTTTCCGGTCAGCAAAGGGTTAGAATCAAGAGGCTGCCTCCCTCTGCATGGACAGTTTTTTATTAAACAATTTTCTTTTGTACTTTATATATTGATGTGGTTTTGTGTCTTTCCTCACCTTGACATATTTTTGGTAGATTTTAATTTAAAAGTTGAAGAGGGAGGTCTCCTTTCCTTGATGCTTTGACCTCAGGGTTAGAAGATGGTTGTAGTAAATCATTAGAGGCAAAGAGGTGAGAAAGTACCATTTATTCCGGGCAGGCTCTACATCATAGCTTGACCTTCGACTCATAAGAATGCTAAACACCAGAAGAGAAGCGAGCACGGTCTCTGTTCCTGACCTTGAGCGAGGGGAGGACCTGCACAGGATCGCTGCTCCCTTGTTCCCAGACATTAGGAGAACCCTGCTCCTCTGGATCAGATCGGGAGCCTGGCGGTGGCACCAGCCACTGAGTGCACAAGCTGAATAAAGACAGAAACTTAGAGCATTTCCAGTTTACCTCGTAACTGGCACGTACAAATCGAGCTTCACACATCTGCGCTCTAAGAAATACCACGTTTCTTATGCTCTCCAAGTCATTCTCATTTTGATGATAAATGTCTGTCTAGGCTGCCAAGAAATTTGACGTGTCTTTCTGCAGGCTCCTCCTGGGTTCTGGGCCTTTTATACAGGAGGGAACCCCTGACTTTGGTCATCTATCCCTATAGGTCATCCTTGGGGCATCTCTTGTCCTTGTCCACAACGTCTCTGGCCCGAGAGCTCTCGGCATGGGGGGAGGGAGTCGTTGGCAGAGTGGACCAGGGATCCTGTCCTCTGTCCTCTCCGAGGCCTCACTGCTTTCCCCTCCCATAGTCTTCCCCTTGGTCTGGCCCTTTCTGTCTCAGAGGAAGGCCTTTCTGCTCATCTGCTTCTCTGACCCCCTCCACTTTCCCCCTCAGACCTTGCAGAGGGGGTGGGTTTTGTTTTCTTTCTTGTTTTTTGGGGGTGCGCTGTATGGCTGGCACAATTTCAGTTTCCCAGCCAGAGACTGGACCCGAACCCTTGGCAGTGTGAGCCTGGAGTCCTAACCACTGCACCAGCAGGGGATTCCCTCCAACCTTGTCCTTAAACTGAACTGTGAGCAGCCCAAATGTTAGTTTTCCTTTCCTTGAGAACCAGGCAGACAGAGTCTCAGCCAGTGAGCGTTCCATCCTCGGGGTGTAGGAGAGGAAACACAGACGAATAATGAAGGCCATGCCCTGAAAGGACTTTACGGCTTGGTAAGGAAATGGACTGCCCTGCACGTACTATTAGGAAGTGCACGCAGTGAGGCGGAGCTCAGTCCCAGCTCTGCTTGGAAGCAGCCAGCTTCAGTGTTCCCAAAAGGAAAGTTGGTCTTGAGCACGTGGAGCCTCTAAGGGGTAACACCTTTGAGTGGCAGAGTCGGTCGTCACCAAGGGCCGAGAGAACAGGCCGTCTTGTGCTCACAGCTGAGCATCCCCACTGGAGAGGCCACTGCAAATCCTCCTCTGTCAGCCTTGCTTTGTCTGTGGGACACCGTCACTCCAACCTTTGGAAGCAGCCATCAGAAACCATTAACATTAACCATTAACATTGTTGATCCTGAACATCTTGTAGAGAAGACCAGCCCAGGAGAACAGATTCAAGCATGTCCATGTGCCATTTGGTTTTGAAGCTACTCCTGTCTGTGAACCCAGGACACTTGTATTGACGTACGTTATAGTTAAGGCTTGGCTGCCATCTGGTGGAGGACGTTCTCTAATAGGTACATTTCAGTATTGAACCGGTAAGTAAGATGCCTGTGCCATCGGTCACTGGTACGCTTGGATGCCTGGAAAAGAGATTTTGAAATGGTTTGGTTGTCTGAGGGGAATTAAGGACCTTTGCTGTTGTTTAGTCGCTCAGTCGTGTCCGGCTGTTTGCGACCGCATGGCCTGCAGCCCGCCAGGCTCCTCTGTCCATGGGATTCTCCAGGCACGAATATTGGAGTGGGTTACCATTTCCTTCTCCAGGGGATGTTTGCAACCCAGCGGTCGAGCCTGAGTTTCTTGCACTGGCAGGCAGATTCTTTGCTGCAGGGCCACCAGGGAACGTGAATATAACTGTGTTTATGGCATGTATGTGGAGTTCTGTGTCTCTGCAAATAGGATTACTCATTAATCAAATAAGCCTCCAACAGCAGAGTCAGTGTCTTCTATTCCCAGCTCTGAGCTTGTGCAAATGAACACCTAGCTCTGCAGAACAATTTTGAGGCCAGATTTATTAGGATTCTTCCTTCCAGATGGAGCTCGAATGGAACCCTAATGATTCCAGCCCAGGTGTGAAAACTCCTGGAAACCACCCTCTCATAGAACAGATCACAAGGAACAAATTCCAGCAGGAAAGAAGCGCCATTTCCCTCTATCAGATGACTGCCCTGTAAGCAGAGAATGTGGAAAAAAAGGTAGAATGGAAAATCAGTCAAGGTTGATTTTTTGAGGGTGAGCTAGGTCTTCCTTGCTGTGCACAGGCTATCTCTAGTTGCAGTGGGTGGGGGCTACTCTCCAGCTGTGGTGCGCAGGCTTCTCGCTGCAGTGGCTCTCCTTTTGTGGAGCGTGAGTTCTAGGGCGCTGGGGCTTCAGTAGTTGTGACGTGCCAGCTTAGTGCCCCTTGGCATGTGGAATCTTCCTAGATGAGGGATCGAACCCATGACCCCTGCATTGGCAGGCAGAGTCTTAACCACTGGGCCACTAAGGAAGTCAGAGTCCGTTTTAACAATGCTAGATACCTGATAGATCTTCCTTAAGTTGACTTCTTCCTTTTAAGTGTCTGAAAGGACTACACAGGCCAAGGGAGAATGATCTATCTGCCTTTGCATTCTGGAACCATTGAGGATAGAAGAGACATCTTGATATTGTATAATGACTGATAGTATATTGCATCAAATTTATACCCCTTCCCAGATTCCCTTGGCTCCATTTTCCCCAGGCCTCTAGATGCTGAGTCCGTGAGAGTCCCACCACTGCTGTCCCCTCGCTAACACCACTGTCCACCTTGTTCTCCCCAAGGGTGACTAGGGGTCTAGTCAAGTCATGCATGGATACCAATGCTGCCCTCATCCTGGGAGAGGCCACAGCAGGCCACTAAAGTGCCTGGAATTTGGCTTCCCTGGTGGCTGCTTGGAAAGTCTGGTGGCAAATCTGGTGGAAATGCAAGGGGTAGGGACTGAGCTGTGGGCAGAGGACATAGCTTGTGCAGAGGCCTTGAGAGAGCAAAGAGTTCGGAGAACTGGAAGTACGAAGAGTGGCCGGAATGTGGCAAGCAGGCAGGAGAGGCAGGTGGAGGACAGGTGACAAGGGGCTTTGTGGGATGATCTGGGACCTTCACCCGCAGGCAGAGGTAAGCCAGGTATTGCTGCTGTTTAGTCGCCAAGTCCTGTCCGACTCTGTGACCGCACAAACTGTAGCCTGCCAGGCTCCTCTAAGAATACTGGAGTGGGTGGCCGTTTCCTTCTCCAGGGGATCTTCCTGACCCAGGGATCAAACCCCCCTTTCTTGCATTGGCAGGTGGATTCTTTACCACTGAGCCACCATGTATAGAAGAGTTATACCAGTGGGGTTGCCTTTGAAGAAGATCACTCTGGCTGAGGCATAGAGACGTGGTTGGAGGGAGATAAAACTTGGGAAAGGGAGACCAGTGAGGAGTTTGGGGGAACAGAGGCTGGAGCTGATGGTGGCAGGTGGTGACAGATGACTGGTGGACAGGTGACCAGAGACGCTTTTCTGACTCTGCCTCTCGATCTGGGTGAATTATTGCAACTTTCTGATGTTCTTATCCACGCGCTGGGGTTCAAGTTCCCTGCTTCCTGGTCTTATTCTGAAATGAAATAAGGTCATATGAACATCCTTGCTAAATAGTAGTTACTTTAGAAGTCCTATTTGGGTGTGAGGTATAAGGAAGGAGTGACCTCCCCCGATGAGCACAGCTCTCCTGCCAATTAAGCTTGGCCACCCCCACGGCCTAATCAAGGCAAATCCTGGCTTTCCTCACGTCGAGCAACACAGGTGACTTCCCTGAACATACAGAGGCTCATCTTTAAATACCGTCTCCACTGGGTTAAGGATGGAGGCCGAGCTACTTCTGGTAACAGAAATGTCAACCCCAAATGGCTGGCAGGCCACTTGAAACAGCCACACAGAGATGTGCCAGCTGGCATTTGCCGCATGCTGTGTGAGGCACGTACTAAAACACAGGCTGGTGAACATTGTCATTAACAATCCTCGAGCAATGATGTGTTCCTGCAGTGAAAAACAGGTGATGGATTTGAAATGCAGTTTGAACTTAATCATTTGGGTGAGGTTATTTCATAGTTGGCTAATTTAGCAAACCAATTTTAAGGGTGCTAATTAAAAATTGCCCGAGGTTATCAATTTGCTGCCAGAGTGCCAGAAAAAATGGACATGGAAGAGTTTCAGTCAAGCTAATTATTCAGTAAGACATAAGACTTGATTACCCTGTCAGGGGAATTTTTAAAATGGGGATACTTTTATTTGGAACACGTCTTTTTATTTAGGGGAAGAGTTATCAAAAGATTAGAATGACATATAGCATCACATATGACTTATTTGGGGCTTCCCTAGTGGCTCAGACAGTAAAGAATTTGTCTGCAATGCAGGAGACCCAGGTTTGATCCCTCGGTATTCTTGCCTTATTCATCATTATGTATTTTATATTTTGAATCCACCTGCCAATGCAGGAGACACGAGAAGTGGGTTCACTCCTTCGGTCAAGAAGATTCCCTGGAGAAGGAAATGGCAACCCGCTCAAGTATTCTTGCCTGGAAAATTCCATGGACAGAGGAGCCTGGTGGGCTACAGTCCATGGGTCACAGAGAGTCATGACTGAGCACCACATGCTCCAGTCTTTAGGGCAAACTCTTTTCTTGCATACTCACTGAAGGACCTTGGGGTTCTGGTTTCTAGTCTCTGGATTGTAGGGAATGGCACTGAAGCCTGAAACCCAAAGTACATAGTTATCATTTCTGTCACCAGACAGTCATCAGAGTCTGATGGTTTCGTTAGAGCATTTAACATTTAGCATTTCACACGCTGTTGGCTGGTGAACTTCTTCTTGATGCTTTTCCACTTTCTTTGGAAGTTTATACAAATAGTGGTGTTCAGGAAATCTGCAGAAGAATTAGACTGTAAGCTCCAAGGGGACAGGCACCATGATTGTCTTATTCTGTGCTTAATTTCCAGTGCATGTCATGTGGCAAATTTTCAAGAAGCACTGGTTAAATGCAGAAATCCATAATGTGCCAGGTGTTGCTCTAGGGACTTGGGATGTATCAGTGAATAAAGGAAAAATCCTTGCTCTTTTGGAGGTTACATTCTACCATGAAGAAGAAGTAATATCATAAATAAGTACCTTATCTGGCATTTGGGAAGTGATAAATTCTTTGGAAAAAAAGTAAAACAAACTAAGGGGATTGAGGGCTTCCCTGGTGGCACTAGTGATAAAGAATCCACCTGCTAATGCAGGAGACAGAAGAGATGAGGGTTAGATCCCTAGGTTGAGAAGATTCTCTGGAATAGGAAATGGCAACCCCCTCCAATATTCTTGCCTAGAAAATCCCATGGACAGAGGAGACTGGTGGGTAACAGAGCATGGAGTTGCAAAGAGTCAGACACAACTGAGCACGTGCGCACACACGCACACACACGCACACTCACACACACACACACACGGGATTGAACCCCAGAGGTGAAGATGTGGAGTTGGGATAGTTGGGCATGTTTCTTTATTAAAAACTTGCTCCAGGTAGGCCTCATTGAACAGATGAGATTCGAGAAATGATTTGAAAATGCCAAGGACAGTAGCCTAGTGGATATCTGGGGAGGAGCATTCCAAACAGAGAGAGAGCAAATGCTCTAAAGAACGAGTACATGTGAGTATTTCAGGAATAGCAGGGAGGCTCGTAAGGCTTGAACAGAATGAGTATGGGGCTTATAAACTTCTCTTAAGCTGCTGCAGGGTTTTGAGTAGAGAAATGCCCCTGATTAGACATGGCAACTGTGCTGAGAATACTTGGCGCAAGGGGAAAGAAAAGTAGAAATAGGGACCAATGTTGGGGGGGGTGCAGTGATTCAGATGAGAGATGATAGTGGCTCGGACCAGGGTGATTGTAGCAGAGGTGAGAAGTGGTCAGATTCTAAATGCATTTTGAAAGCAGAGCTAGAAATTGTAAGAGAATACGGAGAAACCCAAAGGATATAGTTTCCATGTCTGTATCAGTTATCAGAGTCTGATGGTTTCGTTAGAGCATTTAACATGCTTTGAAAGTGGCTGTTGCAATTCTCATTGGTGGCCTGGGCTTGAAAAGTGGGAAGGATGGGGTTGCTATCGCTGAGATGAGACGGTAGTATGTGGAGCAGATTTTTGGAAAAACAGCACAAGTCCAGTGGTGGATGTGTTGAGTGTGAGAAGTCTATTAGATATCAGAGTGGAGGTGTCAGGAAGACAATTTGATATGTGAATTTCCATGCAGATATTTTCTGAAGTCATAAGTACTAAATGAGATCATTAAAAATGAACACACATGGTGAAAAAAATAGTAATCTCTTTGATCCTTTGTATTCCTGTGGTCCTGGTTGTAACTTGTCCTTTTTCATTTCTGATTTCGTTGATTTGGGCCTAGAAGGCCATTTTTTTCTTGATGAATCTGGTTAAAAGGTTTGTCAGTTTTGGTTATATTTTCAATTAACTAGTTTTTAGTTTTATTGATCTTTTCTATTTTTTCATCTTTCATTAATTTCTGTTCTGATCTTTATATTTCTTCTTTCGGTCTCATTTGTTCTAAAAACTATAAAATAGTTCCTTTAGGTATAAATTTAGTTTTTATTTGATATTTGTTCTTGTTTCCTGAGGTAAGCTTATATCACCAAAAAATTTCCTTTTAGATATGCTTTTGTGGCATTACATATATTTTGGACTGTTGTGTTTTTGATTTGTCTCTAGGAATCTTTTGATTTCCTCTTTGATTTCTTCAGTGACCCATTGGTTGTTTAGAAGCATATTGTTTATTCTCCACTTGTTTGTATTTTTGCTGTTTTTTTTTTTTTCCTTATAGTTGATTTCTAGTCTAATAGCACTGTGGTCAGAAAAGATACTTGATATGATCTCAGTCTTTTAGAAAGTTTTGTGAATTTTGTTTAGAAATTTGTGGATTTTGTTTAGAATTGTTTTGTGGCCTAGCTTATGATCTGTCCTGGAGAATATTTTGTGTGTACTTGAAAAGAATGTGTATTTTGGCGCTTTTGGATGGAATGTTCTATGTACACCGATTATGTCTATCTTCTCTAATGTCTATCTTTCTCTATCTTTCATATAATGCCAGTGTTTCCTTATTGATTTTGTGGATGACCTGTCCCTTAATGTAAATATTAAAGTCTTACCAATATTGTGTTACTGTCCATTTCTTCCTTTGTATCTGTTAATATTCGTTTTATATCTTTAGGTGCTCATATACTGGGTGAATGTATACTTATAATTGTTGTATCTTCTTGGATTTATCCCTTTATCATTACGAAATATTTTTCTTTGTCTGTTATTACAGTCTTTAAAGTCTAATTTGTCTGAAATAAATATTGCTATTCCAGCTCTATTTTCATGTCCATATTCATAGAATATCTTTTTCCAACTTCTTACTTTCAGTCTGTGTGTCCTCAGGTCTGAAATGAGCCTCTTGTAGGTAGCATATATGTGGATCTTATTTTTGTATCTATTCAGGCACACTATGTTTCTTGATGGGAGCATTTAGTTTACTTAAAGAAATTATTGATAGGTATGTACTTACCATTTTGTAAGTTATTTTGGGGTTGTTTTGTGGCTCTTTTTTATTCCTTTTTTCTTCCTTTGCTCTTTTGTGATATGAGGTCTATTTTTAGTATTATGTTTGGATTCCTTTTTCTTTTTTGTATGTGTATCTACTATAGATCTTTGGTTTATGGTTACCATGCTACTTATTTTCTTAAACATAGAAAAAGACAGAAGTAGAATAAAAAGTTACCTACAGTTTCATTATTCAAAGCTAACCAAGGTAAAAATTTAAATATTCCTCTTCGAGTATTGTCTAATATTTACATAATTGTGATCAAAATGTTCATATGCATTGTGTCCTTTTTGTTCTTGACATTAACCTATTATCATAAACTTCTCACAAACATCTTTTTTTTTTTTTTACTGGATACATAAACATTCATCTTCTGCTATATTAACTGTTGTGTTAATATTTAAAGGTAATGCTCACTAGCATTACAAGTGGATTAGAAAGAGAAGCAAACTTCCCTCTCTTGTTTCCCCCATTTCTTTCATCCAAGATGAATGTACCACTTTTCCCCTCTTTTTCCAGTCTTTCTTGTCTCCATTCCCATGAGTATTTCCTTCCTTCCTTCTCTCTCTTTCTCATCTCTCTTCCTCCTGGCCTTCTTTCTCTGTCTCTCCCACTCTCCCTTCCTCCCCATCATCTATTCATTTAATTATAATGTATAACTGTTATGGCGTCATTGTACTTGTCTGCCTTGCAGTAGACATTCAAATTTGTGTTTAAGGATGGCGGTATGTCAGTTTGGAAAAGCTCATCTAACTGGATTTTCTGCTTTATGGAAAGTTAATTCATTATTAAAATGAAATGGCACAGGGTTAGTCTCCTCCCTAGGACTTTGGAATTCTCACTGAACCAGGGAAACTCATTTTCACCTACATTCTTTGATATGCATTCTTAAAGAGGTCAAAGACTTCACCAGCCATAAATATCCAACCTAAAAACCTGACTATCAGATGCAGCAGCAGTAAATTTTCAGTGAGGCCATAAGAATACATTTGTAAAAAATACGAAGTTAAAATTGCTTCTGATGCTTTTAGTTAAGCAGCACACATCTAGAATGTAGCATATCCTTGCCTTCAAGCTTCATATAGATATGAACTCTTGGATTCCAGGGGAGTTATTCAGTGTAGAATCTTGGAAATTAATTTAAAAGTGAGATACTGCAAGTGTTAGTCCGACCTTGGATTGAACACCCAGGAGTTTACCACGTCAAGAGGGAATGAGTCCATTCTGTGGTTGCTAGAGGGAAGAATTGTTTGGGGATTTTTTAAAAATCAAGATTAAATGTAAAGAGAAAGTGAAAGTGAAATGGTTAGTCGCTCAGTCGTGTCTGACTTTATGCAACCCTATGGACTGTAGCCCGCCAGGCTCCTCTGTCTATGGGATTTCCCAGGCAAGAATACGGGAGTGGGTAGCCATTCCCTTCTCCAGGGCATCTTCCTGACCCACGGGTCAGGTCTCCCGCATGGCAGGTAAATTCTTTATCTTCTGAGCCACCAGGGGAGCCCTAAGATGATATGTGCCTCTCCTAAAATCTACAAAAGGTCCTGGTATGTGGAATATGAGTAAGTGGAAACCTAAGTAACTTGCGGGCTCCTGTAGCTCCTGGTTCTTTGTAGTCAATCCATTCTTCCTGTCTTCTTGAATCTGATATTACTTACTGGTTTTTGTGTTGTGGAGCTTCAGCTCCTATAAATTACACATCTACCCAAGGGAAAGGTGAAGAAGCCTTCCAGCAACATGTGGAAAGCTAATATTTGTTCCTGAAAATTGAGATGAATAACCATAGCATCAATGTGACTAACACCATTTATATATTTATATGGATACACAGTTACTTAGCAACATTTAATCTAGAGAATTAATTATGAAAATGATTGCATAGCCATGTCTTATAATTTAGGGTAAATTTTAATTTTTGTGGAAAACTTACTTTTTTCCTAAAACATTTCTATCCTTCCATTTGGCCTTAAAAAGAATGTATTGCCTTCTTCATGGTTTTAATATATGACTTTTTCTCATGAAACTCATTGTTGGTGCCACTGACATACAAATATTCAAACTGACCATGCTGCTCAATTCCTTGCAATGGAGTTGAATAAAAACCTGGATTAAAAGGTCAACTTTAAACTATGCATAATAAATTCACTGAGTAAAAGCTATCCCAACAACTTTCTGCACCATTTCTTTCCATCTCATTATTCATGTAGGCTTCCCTGAATTTTAAGGAGTGCAAATAAAAGAGAAGAATGTGTAGACCATTGGGGCCTAGAAAATTTTTTTCGTGAATAGGGAATGAAATGCAGATTGAAAAGTATTTCTTAAACTAATGAAGTCGATACAGTTGAGAGAGAAATGATGAACACTTAATATTTCCTATAGTTCAAAAGAGTAAAACTTCTCCATTATTATAAAAAATCTCTTACTCTATGGCCTTCACATATTTGGTTCCATAGCCATAGTATTGAGAGCCTTACTGTTTTTGAGATGATTATTTTTAATAACTGATTTTTATAACTGATACTAAACTTACTGGGATTACCCAGCAGGGTGTAGTGGGACAAAGCATGGGGATTTCTAGAAGGGACAGGTGAGCAAAATTTCTTAATATTATATAGAATGCTTGTTCATGCATTATACAAATATAGTCTGAGTAATTGCTCGTGTTAATAAAAATAACATGAAGATAAGTTTTTTGGATAAGATCGAGGTTTCTTGATTTAAAAAAAAGCTAATTCTTTTGCACATTAATAATTTTTGTAAGTTAACAGTGCTATTTATTAATAGAGAATGCTGAACTAGACTCACAAAATAATGAGATCTTGTGCGAGTAATGCTGTTGGAGATAACGTACCATTTTTTAAAATGGTTTTAGACTCCCCAGGCTAATTTCATATCCATGTTACAGTTTTAACTTGTGAAACAAGTAGATGTATATATAATCAAAGAAAATAGAATTGATTTCAATGGTCTCCAAGTATTTGAAAATAACGTCTTCTTATCTGTAGTCTATTTCAACTCATGACAGCCAATCATTCCTGGACTCGCCAATGCTAGAAATAGCTCCAGTTATAAGATTTACTACTCTGAACATTTTCTTTGTTCCTTCTTATTTTTCCATTTTTTCCTGGCAAGTTAGCCCAATTAAAAGTGCTCTTCACATTTATTTTGATGGTGATTGTTTTAATCCAGACCATTCTTCCAAACCTCTATTATAACTTGCCCATGGCTTTCATTTTCCTTTATCTATTAATTTTGTGAAAGTGAAAGTTGCTCAGTCGTGTCCGACTCTTTGCAACCCCATGGACTATACAGTCCATGAAATTCTCCAGGCCAGAATACTGGAGTGGGTAACCGTTCCCTTCTCCACGGGATCTTCCCAACCCGGCAGTTGAACCTGGGTCTCCCACATTGCAGGCAGATTCTTTACCAGCTAAGCCACAAGGGAAGCCTTATTCATTTTAAGCAACTTCAAATTCCTTGCCTTTTGATTTCCTTTTGCTTACTGGCTCTGTTTTGCCTTGGAAGATGTCTTGAAGCCCAGCTTTGGTGCTGTGAACATTACTTCCTTCTTCAGATACGTGAGTGAGGAAGTTTATAACCAGGGCTGTCCAATCTAGAATTAGGACACTTATCTTTAGGACTGAGAAACCTATTCAAGAGAAACTTTATCATCTACTTAAATCTTGGATAGAGTTAGGGATCAAGGAAGAGCAAGAATAACATTTTTCAGGGGCTTGGAAAGCTGTAGTATTTTCCTAGGGCCTGGGTCCAAGTAAGGAGGTTAGTTAATGTACCTGTGGTATCACTCAAATGTTCTTTGTGGCAGACAAGGCCCTATTCTAAGATTGAAGGTACAGCAGATAACAAGGAATACAAAGTCCAAACACAAACTCTCCAGGGCTTTATATTCTAGCAAAGGATTCATAAGGCTAAACAACTAAGCACAAAATTAATTATGCTATTCAGATGGGACTCTGCTCAGTTCCTGAAGAGCTGTATATTCCTAATTGCCCATGTTGATTGTTTGAAACTGTTTGTTTTGATTGTTCAAACACAAAACTGGCTATTAAATATTCACTAGTCTTTAGGGTTTAAAGATACTTTTATAAATTTTATTCGTTTATTTTTGGCTGTGCTGAGTCTTTGTTGCTGCATGGGCTGCTCTCTAGCTGCAGAGCCCGGGCTTCTCATTGCAGTGGCTTCTCCTGTTGTAGAGCACAGGCTCTCAGGCTTTGGGCTTCAGTAGCTGTGGCTCCCAGGACCTAGGTCGCAGGCTCAGTAGTTGTGGCACATGGGCTCAGTTGCTCTGTGGCATGTGGATCCCTGACCTTCCTGGATTAGGGGTCGAACCTGTCGTCTCCTGCACTGGCAGGTGGATTCCTATCCACTGAACCACCAGGGAGAGTTCTGATGAAATGTGGTCCACCGGAGAAGGGTGTGGCGAACCACTTCAGTATCCTGGCCTTGAGAACCCCATGGACAGTATGGAAAGACACAAAGATAGGACACTGAAAGGTGAACTCCCCAGGTCGGTAGGTGCCCAATATGCTACTGGAGATCATTGGAGACATAACTCCAGAAAGAATGAAGAGACGGAGCCAAAGCAAAAACAACACCCAGTTGTGGATGTGACTGGTGATGGAAGTAAAGTCCAGTGCTGTAAAGAGCAGTATTGCATAGGAACCTGGAATGTTAGGTCCATGAATCAAGGCAAACTGGAAGTGGTCAAACAGGAGATGGCAAGAGTGAACGTTGACATTTTAGGAATCAGTGAACTAAAATGGACTGGAATGGGTGAATTTAACTCAGATGACCATTATATCTACTACTGTGGGCAAGAATCCCTTAGAAGAAATAGAATAGCCATCATAGTCAGCACAAGAGTCTGAAATACAGTACTTGGATGCAATCTCAAAAACGACAGAATGATCTCCGTTCATTTCCAAGGAAAACCATTCAATATCACAGTAACCCAAGTCTATGCCCCAACCAGTAATGCTGAAGATGCTGAAGTTGAACGGTTCCATGAAGACCTACAAGACCTTCTAGAACTAACACCCAAAAAAGATGTCCTTTTCATTATAGGGGACTGGAATGCAAAAGTAGGAAGTCAAGAGATGTCTGGAGTAACAGGCAAATTTGGCCTTGGAGCACAGAATGAAGCAGGGCAAAGGCTAACGGAATTTTGCCAAGAGAACGCACTGGTCATAGCAAACACCCTCTTCCAACAACACAAGAGAAGACTCTACACATGGACATCACCAGATGGTCACTGCCAAAATCAGATTTTGTAGCCAAAGATGGAGAAGCTCTATACAGTCAGCAAAAATGGGACCAGGAGCTGACTGTGGCTCAGATCACGAACTCCTTATTGCCAAATTCAGACTTAAATCAAAGTAAGTAGGAAAAACAACTAGACCATTCAGCTATTTCAAATCCTAAAAGATAATGCTGTGAAAGTGCTGCGCTCAATATGCCAACAAATTTGGAAAACTCAGCAGTGGCCACAGGACTGGAAAAGGTCAGTTTTCATTCCAATCCCAAAGAGAGACAATGGCAAAGAATGCTCAAACTACCGCACAATTGCACTCATCTCACACGCTAGCAGAGTAATGCTCAAAATTCTCCAAGCCAGGCTTCAACAGTATGTGAACCGTGAACTTTCAGATGTTCAAGCTGGATTTAGAAAAGGCAGAGGAACCAGAGATCAAATTGCCAACATCTATTGGATCATCAAAAAAGCATGAGAGTTCCAGAAAAACATCTGCTTCTGCTTTACTGACTATGCCAAAGCCTTTGACTGTGTGGATCACAACAAACTGTGGAAAATTCTTCAAGACATGGGAATACCAGACCTCCTGATCTGCCTCCTGAGAAATCTGTTTGCAGGTCAAGAAACAACAGTTAGAACAGGACATGAAACAACAGACTGGTTCCAAATTGGGAAAGGAGTACATCAAGGCTGTATATTGTCACCCTGCTTATTTAACTTATATGCAGAGTACATCATGAGAAATGCTGGGCTGGATGAAGCCAAGCTAGAATCAAGATTGCTGGGAGAAATATCAATGACCTCAGATATGCAGATGACACCATCCTAATGGCAGAAAGTGAAGAAGGACTATAGAGCTTCTTGATGAAAGTGAAAGAGGAAAGTGAAAAAGTTGGCTTAAAATTCAACATTCAGAAAACTAAGATCATGGCATCCAGTCCCATCACTTCATGGCAAATGGATAGGGAAACAATGGAAACAGTGACAGATTTTATGTTTTTGGGCTCCAAAATCACTGCAGATGGTGACTGCAGCCATGAAATTAAAAGACACTTGCTCCTTGGAAGACAAGTTTTGACCAACCTAGACAGTTTATTAAAAAGCAGAGACATTACTTTGCCAACAAAGGTCCGTCTAGTCAAAGCTATGGTTTTTCCAGTAGTCATGTATGGATGTGAGAGTTGGACTATAAAGAAAACTGGGCGCCAAAGAATTGATGCTTTTGAACTTTTGTGTTGGAGAAGACTCTCGAGAGTCCCTTGGACCTGCAAGGAGATCCAACCAGTCCATCCTAAAGGAAATCAGTCCTGAATATTCATTGGAAGGACTGATGCTGAAGTTCAAACTCTAATACTTTGGCCACCTGATGGGAAGAACTGACTCATTTGAAAAGACCCTGATGTTGGGAAAGATTGAAGGCGGGAAGATGGGAGGACTGAGGATGAGATGGTTGGATGGCATTATGGACTCAATGGAATGAGTTTGAGTAAGCTCTGGGAGTTGGTGATGGACAAGGGAAGCCTGGTGTGCTGCAGTCAATGGGGTCTCAAAGAGTCAGACAAGACTGAGTGACTGAACTGAACTGAGCCACCAGGGAAGCCCTAAAGGTATTTTTAAAAGAAAAAATTCAGTTATAAGTTGGAATCTTACTCTGATCAGTTCCTTTCACTGTAAGTTAAAACCCTTTTCAACCTTTGGACTAACAGTATTATGTGAGATGTCTTGGTTCTTAGGGACTAGCTATATGAGAAATTAGGAGAAATTTCTTAAACTTCTTGGCTGTGGGTGATCCTCAGTGCTTTGTGGATGTTTTTTAAGGTGTTTGCAGGGATGGTCTTACTTTTTCTCTTTTGTTTGCTGTGTATTGTACAAAGACCTTGCTTTCAATGGCAGAATTAAGTACACAGGGAACAAGTCCTTGGATCTGTTTACTTCTCCATTACCTGGGAAGAAAAATGGTGTGGCCTTGACCTCTCTCCCGGGTTGTAACTGTAGCCGTTTTGTGCACAGTGGTGAGATGGCACATTAGCTCTGAGCCCCCGGGGGTGCCAGGCCAATGCTGAATAACTGATCAGGGCTGCCTGCAGTACTGTTCTGAAATGACTCAGACTGGGGCTCATCACAGAAGAAAACTATGATTGATAAGTGCAATCTGCTGTGGGCAAGGAGGGGTAAACTCGACTGCATGAGCCAGGAAGTTTCCATTCCATATATATTGACTGCCAGGGAACGGCTTGACCTTGCGGCTTCAGTTTTAATCTTCCCCGGCTATGGCGATCATTTATTATGAGTAGAATGCTTTAGACACAACTTAAATAATCTAGCTCTCCTCACCATTCCTAATGAAGTTAAATTGATTTTATTATTCCCCAATAGGATCACATTTAGCCTGTTGTCACTGGTGGGTTATTCCTCTTAGCCCACATTTGAAAATTAAAAGCTATTATTAGGTGGTGAAGATAAAATGGTAATTTATACTCACATTGTCCTAAACTTGGGAAAGACATGTATGCCTAATGCAGAACCTTACAAACACTCTCTCTCTCTTTTAAAAAAAAGTCCCTGTATGCATTTTACTTTACCCTTTGCTGTTATTTTTTTCAATCTAGAAGAGATTTCTAGGTGTTTTTCAGTCTCGAATAAAATTATCATCAGAGGGCATGTGTGTGTATAGACTAGGTTACAAGACAGATTGTATTTCTTGTGGATCATGATCAAAACAATTTGAAAGTCACAATTCAGACCTTATTTCCTTTATAATCCCAGAGCCTTAGGGGAGAGAAGAGTGGTTTCTTGCTGCTTTATGGATTAGGCAGATAGTGTATGTCTCAGTCACATCAAATCCAGGCAGGGCTTTATTTTGGTTGTTCCAAAGCTTTGGAGGCATGAATTTGGACAGGAGTGGTAAGCCAGGTCTGTTTAAAATGCATTCTGCACATACAAGATACGAAATCTTGAGCAGTTACCTTCATGAAGGCCCAGGCGATCTTGGCCACCTCCTCCTTGCCTGGACCAATCCCCTGGAACAAGTGAAATGGCCTCAGTGCCCCGCCCAGGAGAAAACTGCTGTCTCCTTCGCAAAAGTTAAGGCATGAACACGTATTATTCTGCCTGACCTGTGTCCAGGGGTGTGGCCCATCCCCAGTTCCTTGAACCACAAAGAAAACTTAACTACATTTTACACTCCAGTATACAATAGGTGCAGACAAATACTGACTTGTGTAGAGGAGCAGCAGAGTGAAGTCAGAAGGGCCAAGGAGCACAGGCCACTTTGCTGGCAGAGCCTGGCTTCCTGTTTCTCTTCTGGCTGCAAGGGGGAGGTCAGGATCTGGATTAATAAGGGGGTGGAAGGAGGGGCTGCCTGAGGAGGCTTGGAAAGTTCACGGGAGGTCTATCATCAGTCTCCCTGTGTTAGTGTAAGAACAGTGAGTCCTTGTTTGAATGATGTGATGTGCTCAGTCTAGCCTGACTCTCTCTGATCCCATGGACTGTAGCCCACCAGGCTCCTCTGTCCACGCGATTTCCCAGGGAAGAATACTGGAGCGGGTTATCATTTCCTCCTCCTCCAGGTGATCTTCCCGAGCCAGGGATTGAACCCGCGTCTCCTGCATTGGCAGGCGGATTCTTTGCCACTGAACCACCAGGGAAGCAATGATGTGGTGAGGAAGCACATAAAGAAGAAATTGCACTTTGGGAGTTTAAGGGATAAGTGAACTGAAGTCACTCAGTCGTGTCCAACTCTGAGACACCATGGACTGTAGCCTACCAGGCTCCTCAGTCCATGGAAATTTTCCAGCAAGAGGGGTCAGATGCTTAGCTCTCCAGAAGCCTGGCAGGATCGGGAGAGGAGCCCTGTCCTGTGGGGAAGGCCTCCGATGGGGTGTCTGGGATAAATCCCAGTGCTTTTGTTCCCCCTCAACTTCAGCCAACTATATTCTTCTTGCCAAGCATCCACTTACTATTGCTGGCAAGATTTTCAGGGTACATACGGCATGAGTCTCTTGTAAGAATATCTTAGTGGACATACCTTCGTATTTCATAGGTTGTGACTACATCTTTAGTAATGAGTAGATGACAGATGAGCCTGGAACGGCCAGTGAACCAGAAAGCAGTAACTGGTGCTGGGAAGGTCACGCCCTCTCCCACTGCTCCTCCCTGCTTTCTAGCATCATACTTAAGGGCGGGCACCGTCCAGGGCAGTGGTTTGCAGGTCTTGTGTTTTCTGTGGGTTAGTCACTCAGTCGTGTCCGACTCTTTGCGATCCTATGGACTATAGCCTGCCAGGCTCCTCGGTCCATGGAATTCTTCAGGCAAGAGTGCTGAGTGGGTTGCCATTTCCTTCAGCTTTCCTGTTGGTGGTTCTCAGTTAAATGAGTTAACGAAGGAGTTGGTGCTTGACTGAGCTTTTTTTTTTTTAAAGTTTTTTAAATTGAAGTAGGAAGTACGGGCTTCCCTGGTGGCCCAGTCGTAAAGAATCCACCTGGAGACGTAAGAGACACGGGTTTGACCCCTGGGTTGGGAAGATCCCCTGGAGAAGGAAATGGCAACCCACTCCAGTATTCTTGCCTGGAGAATCCCACGGGCAGAGGAGCCTGGCGGGCTACAGTTCATAGGGTCGCAAGAGTTGGACACGACTGAGCACGCACAGGACACAGGACGGGATATAGCTGAGTGGCTGATTCACAGCGTTTCAGATGTACTGCTTCAGTTTTATGTGTATTTCTTTTCTAGATTCTCTTCCATTATAGGTTATTACAGGATATTGAAATACAGTTTCTTGGGCTCTACAGTAGGTCCTTGTTATTTTATAAATATACAGTAGTGTGCATCTGTTAATCCCAAATTCCCAGTTTATCCCCCCTCCCCGACTCCTTCCCTTTTGGTACAGGTTTGCTTTGTATCCCAGACCCTCTTTACAGCTGTCTCTGCGGTGGGCGGGGGTGGGGGGAGTTGGTATAGGGACGGGAGCTCTGGGCTCTGCATTTGTGCCAAGAGGAGGCAGAAGGTTGGAGAACCCGCTCTCCCACCGCAGCACTGGCTGTACGAGCCCTGCAGTACTCACACCCATGCTCTGGTCCCTTCTATTTCCCTAGAGGTCTTCCTCCACCAATTTTCTTCACTTTCTCTACCGTGGAACTAGTTCCTTTCCTCTGTTGGTTCTTTTTTCTCTAGCATGTGCAACGATCTTGGAAAGCAGTTTAACCCGTCCCTCCTTCCTAAGTCTGACAAGGTAGACAGGTGCTACCTATGATCCCCATTTTATAGATGCAGCAACAGGTCGAGAGAGATTTAAGTGTGAACACATGGCACCAGGGCTCTAGAAAGTAACTTCTGTGGAGGCTAGAGAAAGTATTCACCATCATCCTGGGTTGCTCTCAAAAATCAGGTGTGTGAAGAATTGCAGCTGTGAATCAACCTTTGAGCAGTTTTTTTTTGGGGGGGCGGGGGGTTATGTAACGTTTATTAAGAAAGATTGGTCATCATAAAATACAGGTGAGAATATGGATTGTCTTCTTGAAAAACAGATAGGCACGTTGATAACTAAATATTTTTATTTCACATCTGGATTCAGTTTCACATGTATTTGCATAAATAATTTAAAAATGATCTCTAATGATTAACTATGCACAACTGCATGCTAGTTCAACAGGTCCCACTTTCATTCTCTACTTACAACGCGACCCTCACTCTGTTGTAGCACCAGAGAGAAGAGAGAGGCTGGTCTCTTTTTCTACAGCAACACTGGGTTTGCATTATGTAAAGCAACTGGGTGGGTTCTACTTGTTTTAAATTTTAATAATCAGGCTAGTGATTTTTTATTTATCATTAAAAGATAATACCCCAAACTGTTAAGGTCATAATAAAATAGCATGGTTCTAGCATCTGAAGCTAAAAGGAATTATTTTTTCAGTGAAAGCGAATCCACATAATACTGAGAGAGCCAATCTTATTAGACAGAAGCAAGCACGTAAGGGTCAACAGGAGGAGGTGTGTGTGCTGGACACCACAAAACCTCAGAGCTTTCTCAGCTTCAAAACTGCAAACCATTTTCTGGGGGTACATGGAGTGATTAATAAGAGTAATCAGGACTGAATTTGAGAGGGAGATGATCCACGTTAGTTTTCCAACTGAATCTAACAGAGCATGTTTACTTTAACAAATAATGATTCTCCCCCACCCGTCACAGTAAAACTGAAATCTGTCATTTATAGTGTGACCTGAATGATCAGAACATGAACACATGAACAGTCTTTAAAACTAGCGGGCTTCCCAGGGGACAGGTTTAGAGTCCTGGCAGCCAAGGTGGACTGTTCTTGTTGAGCATGATGTTTTTGGCAAATGAGGTATTCAGAGGCACAGCGATGGGGGTCAGTACTGGTCAGTTTTTGATGGCCATGGTCCAGAGCAGGGGATGATCCGTCTCCACAGTCACAACACCAGATCCATCGTAGGTGTTGGAAGTGCTGACTAGTGTTCCAAAACCAAGCATCTGATTTGCTGTAAGAACATAAGAAAACAAAGGTTTGGTGAGACCCAATTTCCCTCCAGTGTAGAATGACTTTGTTGAGAGTTACCAAAAAGCAATTAAGCACACACTTGGAATTAATAGATGATCTATAAGTGAGATTCTAAAGCTGAAAGTTTCTATAACTTGCTGTGACCACTCCTCCTAGAGTTGGCTACAGGTTATTTATCCGTTTGGGGTATATGTCAGTCTCAACACTAAATTTCAGTAAAATGTTTTCTTTTTCTTCTTTACCAATTTTAAAACCAACATCCATTTCTGTAATAGGTTACTTACTTCTTGCCTGGGTGCAATTTTAATTTTTTTGATGATTCAGAATTAACATTTTAATATTTAATTAAGCTCTATAAAAAGGCAGTTTTAGTTTCGAGTATAAGTGATATGGGACAGAAAGCTAATTATTTAAAAAAAAAACAGTATAGGATTTTGGTCATTTTTCTTCATTAAGAAAAAGAAGCCAAAGTGAACAAGGCTCACTTTCTGTAAAATTAATCGGAACTCAGAGGTCAAAAAGCAGACTTCCAGGTCATTACTTGTCAAAACAAAGGTTTTGGAGTTATGTTGTATTATTAAAATTTATATATTTATAAATTACATTAATCTATAGTATATATATTTCCTAACAAAAGTTTGCTGAAGTAATGTAGGAATCTATTGGTAACCTCATTTCTCTTTGCCTATAAAAGAGCAGTTGACATTATCGACATGACTTTAAATCATGACTATCCTGTCAACGTGCCCTGATAAAATCAGAAGAAATCAGAAAGGGAAAAATAAATGTTATGCAGAGAAATAAACAAATGTCAAGAGCCAGAAAAGGCCTCTTTTCCTTCCAACAAAGTGCAACTATGAAGTTACACAGCTTTGAAGTAAATAAAATAATTCAATTATAATGGTCACTCCCCGCTAGAGGGAGCCTGTTATCTTTCTGAGGAAATCTTGAAAATGCAATTTAAAAACTCAGAACCAGTATTATAGGATAATATATCATCAGTATTACCAGTTCACACAGTTTACTTATTAAAACTCTAACTATTTCTTTTTCATAGTTGTCAACACGTTTACTACTAATGCAAACAGGAAGTTACAAAGCAAAACTGCAGGACTGCAGAGTCAACCTCATGCGACCGTTGCCCTAAGAGGCAATTCAGTGTTTTTGCCTCTCCAGTAATCGGGAGCTTTTCTTAGATGAGGTTTCTGAATGATATGAATAAGCATATACATTAAATTTACAAGTCCAGGCATAATTACATATTCAGAGTGTTAGGGATGATGCTTGTGGAGGGAGTCACAGGAAGTCTGTTAAGGAAGAAGCCTTGTTCTCCTAAAGGACAGGGAGCGGTTCACACATTTCATAGCGTTTATTCAGAAAGGCAATTTAGGGGGCTTCAGAGGACTAGCTTTAGAGTTGGAAATTCCCCGGTGAAGCACTGGGTACACACAACCCCCCTGGACTCGACATAGTGCGTTTAAGATTCTGGTGACTAATTAGGTTAAAATCCTAGTTTTTACCTGGGCTCAAAGAACAAGAGTACAAAATTACTTCTCTAGTTTGCTGTTGCACACAAATTCCTTTCTGATTTTCTGAAGGCAGACTTGGGACTTTGGATTATCCTGGGTAGACAACTATATTATATATATTGGTTTTTCTAAGACATTGTTGCATCCTAAATAATTTTTAAATAGGACAAGAACTGAAATAGATTTATTAGGATATAAGAATGTACAGTTTTTACTTTGCATGAAATATTTGTGTTAAGGCCATTTTTATCCAATCTTATAAATTTTTTTTTTCTTGCAATGTTTAAAATTCCACCAGGATCAGTTATTAAACATGTTTTAGTTGGTTTTGGTTGCTGTAACAAAAGGCATAGGCTGAGTGGCTTAAATAGCAGACATGATTTCTCGTAATTCAGGGGCTTGGAAAGTCCCAGATCAGGGTACCAGCATGGCTGGTTCTGGTAAGACCCCTCTTCCTGGCCGGTTTACAGATAGCTGCCTTCCTGCTGTATCCTCAACCGGTGGAGAAATCTCCTACCTCTTCCTCATTTTTATAAGGGTGCTAATCCCACCATGAGGGTCCCATGAGGTTCTCATTACCTCCCAAAGGCTCCAGCTCCAAATATGGTCACACTGGGGATTACGGCTTCAATATATGAATTTAGGGGGACACAAACACTCAGCCCATTAGGGGGACACAAACACTCAGCCCATTAACAATGGTTACAGTTAATGGAAAGGTTACAATGAAATTCATTTGTCTCCACCTCTATGAAAAGTAGAATAAAAAGGATAGAAAACAAAGATAAATAAGCTGAAAACACAAAATCATGAAACTCAGTTTACTACAGAGTTAACTACTAATCACTACAATTATTTTGGAGTATGTTTTTTTCAAAGAATTATGCTTTTAGACAAAACATTCAAGTCTCTTTTAGAAGAACTAAAAATTTTTAATAAAGTATTTGAAATTAGTACTGAACTCCCCTCTCCCCAAATGTTTGAGGGTCAATCATGAAATAAAATAAAATACATAAGATTGGCAGAGAAATAACTTCCTGTAGACAGCAATAAAATTACTTTTTTCCTTCTAGTTTTGAAATAGTTGACATAATACTGTATAAATTTAAGATGTATAGCACATATAATGACCTATGCATATAGTATGAAATGATTTACAAAATAAGTTAACATCCATTACCTTATATAATTACATTTTTTTCCTTGTGATGAGAACTTTATAATGTCTGTTCTCTTACCACCTTTCAAATACACCACACAGCATTGGCCAGGATTCTCACCATGTCGCACATTATATAGCCAGTACTTATTTATCTTATAACCGGAAGTCTGTATCTTCTGACCACTTTCATCTCATTCTCTCCACTCCCTGCCTCTGGCAATCACAAATCTGATATTTTTTTTTCTATGAATCTGAGTCTTTCAGATACCACGTATAAGCAAGATCATACAGTATTTATCTTTCTTATCTCACTTAGCATAGTACCCTCAAGGTCTGTTCACACTGTGGCAAATGGCAGGGTTTCCTTTTTATGGCTGAACAGGACTCCACTGTCTATACACCACAGTTTCTTTACCTACCTGTTCAGGGACACAGGTTTTTCCCATATCTTAGCTATTGTAAGTGATGCTGTAACGAAGATAGGCGTGCAGTTATCTTTGGACATAGGGATTTTGCTTCCTTTGGATATACACCCAGAAGTGGGATTGCTGGTAATATGGTGAAAGTATTGTAAGTAATGCTGTAATGAAGATAGGCGCGCAGTTATCTTTGGACATAGGGATGTTGCTTCCTTTGGATATACACCCAGAAGTGGGATAGCTGGTAATATGGTAGATTTATGTTTAATTTTGAGAAACCTCCATACTGTTTTCCATGGTGGCTGTACCAATTTACATTCCCACTAACAGTGCATAAAGGTTCCTTTCTCTCCACGTCCTCTCCAGAATTTGTTCTCTCTTGTCTTTTTGATGACAACCAGTCTAATAGGTATAAGGCAATAACTTGGTGTGGTTTTGAGTTAATTTCCCTGATTAGCGATGTAAACTACCCTTTTCATGTATCTATTGGCCCTCCGTATGTCTTCTTGGAAAAATGTTTATTCAGGTCCTTTGACCACTGTTTTTTTCAGTTTTAGGAGTTCTTTATATATTTTGAATATTAACCCCTTCTCAGTATGATTTGCAAATATCTTATCCCATTGCTCTGGTTGTCTTTTTGTTTTGTTATTGTTTCTTTTGCTGTGCAGAAGCTTTTTAGTTTGATGTAGTCCCACTTGTTTTTTATTTTGTTGCTTGTGCTTTAGATATCATATGCAAAAAAAATCATTGCCAAGGCCCATGTCAGGAAGCATTATTCCTGTTTTCTTCCAGGAATTTTATGGTTTTATTTATTTTCTCAACCCTTTACGAGTTAATTTTTGGTGAGTGATGTAAAATGGGGATCTAATTTCACTCTTTCACATGTGAATATCCAATTTCCCAGCACCATTTATTAGACAGTTTTTCTCCATTGAGTATTCTTGGCCCTCTTTTTGTATTAGCTCACTGTATATGCACTGGTTCTCAATTCTGCTTCATTGGTTTATGTATCTGTTTTTATACCAGTAGCGTAATGCTTTTATCACTTCCCTGGTGGCTCAGACAGTAAAGAATCCGTCTGCAATGCAGGAAACCTGTTTTGATCCTGGGTTGGGAAGAAGTAAAGAATCCGTCTGCAATGCAGGAAACCTGTTTTGATCCCGGGTTGGGAAGATCCCCTGGAGGAGGGCATGGCAACCCACTCCAGTATTCTTACCTGGAGAATCCCCATGAACCGAGGAGCCTGGCGGGCTACAGTCCATGGGGTCGCAAAGAGTTGGACACTGAGTGACTAAGCACAATGCTTTTGTTATTCTATCTTTATATAGTATAGTTTGAATTCAGGAACTGTGATACCTCCAGCATTACTGTTTTTTTCTCAGTATTGCTTTGGCTATTCGGGGTTTTTTTGTAGTTTAATATGAATTTTAGCATTTTTTTTCTTCTGTAAAAATGCCATTGGAATCTTGACGGGGACTGAGTGGTACAGATATTTTAATAAATATTCTTTCAATTCACGAGCATGGAATGTCTTTCCATTCATTTTACTCTTCAATTTCCTTCATCAGTGTATTATAGTTTTCAATGTAGAGATCTTCCATCGCCTTGGTTCAATTTATTGCTAAGTATTTTATTGTTCTTGATACTATTGTAAATGAGAGTATTTTTTCCAGATAACTCATTGTTAGTATATAGAAATATTTTTATGTATCTTGAATTTCATATCCTGCAACTTTACTGAATTCATTGCTCTAACAGTTTTTTGATTGAGTGTTTAGGCTTTTTTATATAAAATTATGTCATTTACAGACTAATTTATGTTTTCCTGTCCAATTTGGAAGACTTTTATTTTTCTGGCCTGATTTCTCTGGTGTGGACTTCCAGTGCTGTGTTGAATAGAAGTGATGAGAGTGGGCATCCTTGTCTTGTTCCTGATCTTAGAGGAAAAGCCCTCAGTCTTGCCCCTTTGAGTATGGTGTTAGGTGGGGCTTGATATACATGGCCTTCCTGTATTGTACTGAGGTGCATCTCTTTCCTCTAGCTAGTTTGTTGAGACTTTAGTATGAACAGATGTTAAATTATGTTGAAACTTTTCCTGCATCAATTGAGATAATCATATGATTTTTATCTTTCATTCTATTAGTGTGACATATAGAATTTATTGGTTTGGATATATCGAACTATTCTTGCATCTGGGAATGAATACTGCTTGGTCATGGTGTATGATCCTTTTACTGTGCTGCTGAATTCAGTTTGCTGTTTTGTTGAAAATTTTTGCACCTATATTTATCAGGGATAATTTATCAGGGATATTGGTCTGTAGTTTTGTTTTCTTGTAGTGTCCTTATCTGGCTTTGGTGTCAGGGTACTGTTAGCCTTGTAACATGAATTTGGAAGTGTCCTCTCTTCTTCAATATTTTTGATATTTTGAGGGTTGGTGTTAACTCTTCTGTAAATGTATGGTAAAATTTATCAGAAGACATCTAGTCCTGGACTTTTCTTTTTGGGAGATTTTTGATTACTGATTCAGTTCTCTCCTAGTAATTGGTCTGTTCAGATTTTCTATTTGTTCCTGATTGAGTCATGATAGGTTCTGTGTATCTAGTAATTTATCTACCTTTTTTGTTGTTGGTGTATGGCTGGTCACTGAAGCGTCTTATGAACCTTTGTATTTCTGTATTTTCAGAAAATCTCCCTCTTCCTCGTGGTTTGCCTCAGTAAACAAATATTTATTTTTTTCCAAAGAGCCAGACCTTAGTTTTGTTAATTTTTTTCCCTATTGGTTTTTTGGTCTCTATTTTGTTTTTTAATCCTCTAAACTGTATTTCCTTTTCTGCCTAACTTTAGGTTTCGTTTGTTCTTCATTTTCTAGATTCTTGAGGTGTAAAAGGTTATTTGAGATGTATTTTCTTGAGGTACACATTTATAGATATAAACTTTCCCCTGAGACCTACTTTTGCTTACCTCTTAAGTCTGTATGTTTTGGTTCTATTTTCATTTGCTCAAGATACTTTCTCTAATTTCATTTCATCTTTGATCTATTGGTTTTTCAGGACAGTGTTAAGTATTTAACTTCCATGTATTCGCAAGTTTTCTAGTTTTCCTTTTGTTATGATTTCCAGTTTCATGCCACTGTGGTCACAGAAGATATTTGGTAAGATTTCAGTCTTTGTGAATTTGCTAAAACCTGTTTTGTGGCCTAACATATGATCACGCTAGAAAACGTTCTGAGTGCACTTGAGAAGAATGTGTGTCCTGCTGTTATTGGACACAATATTCTGTGTATGTCTCTTACAACTTAGTCAAGTGTTTTTCAAATCCATTCTTTCCTTACTGATCTTCTGTCCAGATGATCAGTCTTTGTGACGCCATGGACTGTACAGTCCATGGAATTCTCCAGGCCAGAATACTGGAGTGGGTAGCTTTTCCCTTCTCCAGGGGATTTTGCCAACCTGGGATCAAACCCAGGTCTCCCGCACTGCAGACAGATTCTTTACCAGATGAGCCACCAGGGAAGCCCAAGAACACTGGAATGGGCAGCCCAGCCCTTCTCCAGCGGATCTTCCCAACCCAGGAATCGAACTGGGGTCTCCTGCATTGCAGGTGGATTCTTTACCAGCTGAGCTACCAGGGAAGCCCCCATTATTGAGCATGGGGTATTAAAGTCCCCAACTATTTGTTGTTGTTTATTTCTGTTTGCTTTCCTTGTAGTTCTGCTAATGTTACATTATATAGTTAGGTGCTCTAATGTTGGGTGGGTGCCTAAATATTTACAATTGGTATATCTTCTTGATGGATTGACCCCCTTGTCATTATACAGTGACACTCTTTTTATCATTTTTAGCTTCAGTTCAGTTCAGTCGCTCACTTGTGTCTGACTCTTTGCGACCCCACGGACTGCAGCACACCAGGCTTCCCTGTCCATAACCGACACCCAGAGCTTGCTCAAACTCATGTCCGTCGAGCTGGTGATGCCATGCAACCATCTTATCCTCTGTTGTCCCCTTCTCCCCCCACCTTCGATCTTTCCCAGCATCAGGGTCTTTTCCAGTGAGTCAGTTTTTTACATCAGGTGGCCAAAGTATTGGGAGTTTCAGCTTCAGCAGCAGTTCTTCCAGTGAATATTCAGGACTGATTTCCTTTAGGATAGGATGGACTGGTTGGATCTCCTTGCAGTCCAAGGGACTCTCAAAAGTCTTCTCCAAAACCACAGTTCAAAAGCATCAATTCTTTGGCGCTCAGCTTTCTTTATAGTCCAACTCTCACATCTATACATAACTACTGGAAAAACCGTAGCTTTGACTAGATGGACCTTTGTTGGCAAAGTAATGTCTCTGCTTTTTAATATGCTGTCTAGGTTGGTCATAACTTTTCTTCCAAGAAGCAAGTGTCTTTTAATTTCATGGCTGCAGTCACTATCTACAGTGATTTTGGAGCCCCCCAAAATAAAGTCTCTCACTGTTTCCACTGTTTCCCCATCTGTTTGCCATGAAGTGATGGGACCAGATGCCATGGTCTTAGTTTTCTGAATGTTGAGCTTTAAGCCAACTTTTTCACTCTCCTCTTTCACTTTTATCAAGAAGCTCTTTAGTTCTTCTTCGCTTTCTGTCATAAGGGTGGTGTCATCTGTAGATCTGAGGTTATTGATATTTCTCCCGGCAATCTTGATTCCAGCTTCTGCTTCATCCAGTCCAGCATTTCGCATGATGTACTCTGCATATAAGTTAAATAAGCAGGGTGACAATATACAGCCTTGACGTACTCCTTTCCCTATTTGGAACCAGTCTGTTGTTCCATGTCCAGTTCTAACTGTTGCTTCTTGACCTGCATACAGATTTCTCAGGAAGCAGGTCAGGTGGTCTGGTATTCCCATCTTTTGAAGAATTTTCCACAGTTTGTTGTGATACTCACAGTGAAAGGCTTTGGTGTAGTCAATAAAGCAGAAGTAGATGTTTTTCTGGAACTCTCTTGCTTTTTCAATGATCCAGCAGATGTTGGCAATTTGATCTCTGGTTCCTCTGCCTTTCCTAAATCCAACTTGAACATCTGGGAAGTTTACGGTTCATGTACTGTTGAAGCCTGGCTTGGAGAATTTTGAGCATTACTTTGCTAGCATGTGAGATGAGTGCAATTGTGTGGTAGTTTGAACATTCTTTGGCATTGCGTTGCTTTGGGATCAGAATGAAAACTGACCTTTTCCAGTCCCGTGGCCCCTGCTGAGTTGTCCAAACTTTCTGGCATATTGCTGCTGCTGCTAAGTCACTTCAGTCGTGTCCAACTCTGTGCAACCCCATAGACAGCAGCTCACCAGGCTCCGCCGTCCCTAGGATTCTCCAGGCAAGAACACTGGAGTGGGTTGCCATTTCCTTCTCCAGTGCATGAAAGGGAAAAGTGAAAGTGAAGTAGCTCAGTTGTGTCCGACTCTTAGCGACCCCATGGACTGTATAGCCTACCAGACTCCTCCGTCCATGGGATTTTCCAGGCAAGAGTACTGGAGTGGGGTGCCATTGCCTTCTCCGTCTGGCATATTGAGTGCTGCACTTTCACAACATCATCTTTTAGGATTTGAAATAGCTCAACTGGAATTAGCTTAGTGTCTATTTTTCCTGATATGAGTATGGCTACTGTTGCAGTGGAAAGGAAAAATGTGGAATTAAGTTTTTATTCTTTCCCTTTCTTGAGAACAAAGAAGATAAACAGAACAGTGAGCAAGGCCTGAACATTCCTAGTTTTCTTTTTACTTTAACTGCTTCTAACTCTGAATATCTATATGTTTGCTTTTCTGTCCCCTAACTCCATATGAGCTATACATTTCACACCTATTATCCTTTGACTCTATGCCAAATACATCCTGTAACTGGTGCTCATCTTTACGGCAGTCTCTTGTCTTGTAGTTACCCATTAGAAAGAAGGCCGCAGAGCCACGGAATCGTCAGACTCAGTTACTGGGTTACTGACACCGGTCTATGACTGGTTTTAAAACAATGCGAGAGGAAGACGACAAGATCCAAACACCTTTGTTCCTCATCACCAACTCCTGATGGCGAGCCTTCATCCTATATAAGCCCCAGACTCCTCACGGAGGGGCGAGCACATTTCTTGAGGGAGAAGCCTACTGTGTTCCCCTCTCCGCCAGCTGAGAATTAAAGGCACCTTTCTATTTCATCCAGACTCTGTCTTTGTATTTTTTATTTGGCTTTGGTGGGTAGAAAAAGCCAAATTTGGAGGCAACAACATTACCTTTGTTTTCTTGGTTATCATTTGCTTGAAATACCTTTTTCCATCCTTTCAGTCTCAGTCTCTGTCTTTAAAGTGAATCTTTTTGTAGGCAGTATATTTTTTTATTTTGCTTTTTAAGTCAGTCAGCCAATTCTGTGTCTTTGATTGAAGAATTTTATCCCTTATGGTTAAAGTAATTATTGCTGGAAGACTTACCATTGCCATTTTGTTATTTGGCTGTTTTGTGGCTCCGTTGTTCCTTGCTTCTTATCCTGCTGCTTTTTTTTGTGATGATGACTTTCTGTACTGATGTACTTTCACTTTTTCTTGATCTTTTGTTTAACAAGTTTTTCCACTGTGGTTAACCATGATCCTTATATAAACCATCTTACAATTATGATATCCTATTTTAAGCTGATGACGACTTAACTTCAGTAGCATTTCTGCAATTACAATTTACTTCTTCCTCTGTCACATGTTACAGTTTACATATTTTTTTATATTGCATATACAGTAACAACTATAGAAGGTATGGCTTCTTAATACTTTTTTTAAACTTTTAAACTAGAGTTGTAAGAGAATTATGTGCCACTATTACCATATTAAATAATATGATCTTGGTTATTTAGCAATACCAGGAAGTTTTATACCCACGTTCATCTGGTTTTATGATGTAAGTGAGCATCATTTTATTTCTGCATGAAGAACTCCCTTTAGCATTTCTTGTAAGGCAGGCCTGGTGGTGATAAACTCACTCAGCTTTTGTTTGTTCAGGCAATTATGCCTTCATTTCTGAAGGACAGCATTGCCAGGTATAGTATTGTTGACAGATTTTTTTCTTCCAATATTTTGAATATATTATCCCATTCTCTCCTGGCCTGAAAGATTTCTTTTGAGAAATCTGCCCATTATGGGAATTCCCTGAAATGTAATGTGTTGCTTTCTCCTGCTGCTTTGAAAAGTCTTTTTTGTCATTGACTTTTAGAACTATTTGGGTCACTCTATTGATATTTGATGTTCTTTGGGCCTCATGAATCTAAATGTCCATTTCTCTCCTTATTTTTCAGGAAGTATTGCTCTATATGGGCTTCCCTGGTGGCTCAGATGGTAAAGAATCTGCCTGCAATGTGGGAGACCTGGGTTCGATCCCTGGGTTGGGATGATCCCCTGGAGGAGGGCATGACAACCCACTCCAGTATTCTGACCTGGAGAACCCCCATGGACAGAGCCTGGTGGGCTACAGTCCATGGGTTTGCAAAGAGTCGGACTTGACTGAGCAACTAAACACAGCACACATTGCTTTTATATATTTTCTGCCCCTTTATCCTTCTGGGGTACACATAATGCAGATATTGTTTCTTTTGATGGTGTCCTGTAAGTCACATAGGCTTTCTTCAGCTCTTTTCCTCTGATGGAATAGTTTCAAATGCCCTGGCATTGCTTCTTTCTACTGCATGGTCAATTTTGATTTTAAAGCTCTCTACTGAATTTTTCAAGTTCAGTTATTATATTCTTTAGATCGAGGACTTCTGTTTGGTTTATTTTTGATGGTTCCTATTTTTTGTTGATCTCATTTTGTTCATGCATTTTCCCCCCCTGATTTCATTATCTGTCTTCTTATAGTTCACTAACTTAAGAGGATCATTCTGAATTCTTTGAATTTTGTGGATTTCCATTTCTTTAGGGTCCTTTATTGGCATTTTATTATAACAAATTCCACTGGTACTATTATGTTTACCTGATTTTTCCTGATCCTTGGTTTCTTACATTGGTATCTGCACATTTGAGTAAACGATCTCTTCTTCTAGACTTAACAGGTTACATTTGGCAGAGACAGTCCTTCCAGTCAGCTCAGCTTGGGATTGTGGACATGTGAGCTGGTAGACCCTTTGGGTAGGTGGGGCTTGCCATCAGGGTGGTCTTTGTGGGCAAGGCCACTGCCTGAGCTCTGAAGCTGTAGGGTGTGTGCTGTGGCTGGACAGGACTGCTGGCTTGGTTCTCTGGCCAAGTGAGGCTTTTGGAGGGGACTCGGTGGTTGCCTGGGTTCTCTGGTCAGGACTGGGTACTGTACTTGTCAGCAGCTGTGGTTATGGATTAGCTTGCCTGCTTGACCAGGACTGCTGATTGGACCCCAGAGTCAGCACAGCCCATTGTTTAAGGACCTAAATTGTGCACCTGATTCTCTGGCCAGACACAGCTGCTGGTTTTGCAGTGCAGAAGGTGAGACACACTGGTCCTGTTCTCTGCTCAAGAACCACCGTAAGTGGGGCTGTAGGACGGGCTCCGCAGTTTCCCATGTGCAGGAGGGTGCTTCAGCCTCACGCCTGCATTCTTGGATGGTCACAATGGTATCTTGTCTGTGGATAGTTGTTAGGGCTTTCTGTGAAGGCGACCAAAGTGGCGAATGACCTATGTTTCCATCTTTATGATGTCACTCCTTCACAAATTACTCTTTCATTTCTACCCCAGGGGACTGGCTGGCTGAACATTTAATTTCAATTCAACATTTAAATTCAAATTTTTTCCCATTTTTGTTTGCACAGAGTATAGAGGAGTTAAACAACTTAGTTGTTCTAAGACAACCAGTCAGTCTGATCAAGCGCTGTTTTTAACTGTAGACAAAAAATAAAAGTGATAGCTATATGTAAAACTATGAGCAACTATGTAGTGTGTGATAAACATAACCTACAATTGCTTGCTCTGTTTGAATATAAAAATTGTGTCTTATCTATTTGCTTCAAAGACATCACTATCAATTGTTTTAAGGAAAAACTGTAGTCTAATGATAATAAGAATATTGGCTTGTGAGGACTGGTTAAATTCCTCTTCCAATGAAATTTAATGTGAATTATATTACAGAACACAGAGGCATAGTCTGACTTATTGAGATTTTCATATTTTAGAGAAATAGAACTTAAAAATATGAGTAACATTAAAATTGATTTTATAATTTTCATCCATTATCTCAAACTTTTCTTTCCCAGAGCAAAGGATGAGAACTAGGCACTTAATACTCTATTGCTCTCAGTGATGTCCTGCAGCTTTTCTCCAAAGCTGGAAAGACTAAAGACTGCAAAGCCGAGGTTGGCAAATTGGCAGAATTCAAATATTCAGCTCTTTTCCTATCAGCTGGAGGGGAGGAGGGCCATTTGCCCTGGATTCCAGCCCACCTTATTTCTGTAAGTAAGAGAGTGAGGCTGCGTTTTTCTGAAGTGGGTGAGTGCGTGCGTGCGTGCTAGTCACTTTAGTTGTGTCCAACTCTTTGCAACCCTATGGACTGTAGCCCATCAGGTTCCCATGTCCACTGGATTCTCCGGGCAAGAATACTGGAGTGGGTCGCCCGAGGGATCTAACCCGCATCTCCTGCACTGAAGGCGGGTCCTTTACCGCTGAGCCACTGGGGAGGCCCCTCTGAAGTGGGTGACAGTGTGTACGGAGTCCTTTGGAGGCCTCTGATGCACTCAAGCATAGGAAAGCAAGAGCGGCGAGCGCTTGATCCCTCTGCCCCTGTGTGACTGTTCTGCTTAGATGCCACCACGGAGGCATCTCGCTGTCAAAACCTGTGAGCCCCTTCATGATGTTAGTAGGTCAGACCTAGGATTAAACCTTGGCTCTCCCACTCTCTAGTTCTATGAACTTGGTTATTTAACTTTCCAACTTCAGTTTCCTCATATGCAAAATGTTGATAATCATGTCTACTTCACAGAGAAGCTGTACAGATTATATAGTCAAAATTCTAACACATAATAAATATTCAAGACATTTTCATCCCTTTTGCTTTCTTCTGTTATTCTGCCAATAAGATCAGAATTTCCTCTCCTACCTTAACAGTCTTTTAAAATGAAAAGAAAGAGATGTCATGATTTGAACAATTAGCAAATACCTTAATTCAGCTACTAGTTTATAGCCAGCTGATAGACAAAATGAGATAAACTCTGCCAGGCTAGGTTATGTGTGGTACTTAAAATCATTTCAGGTGTTGTCTGCATACATGTATAAGCTTATGTGTTTGACATGTAATTATGAAGGTTATACCCTGTGCTGGCACTAAGGATACAGACATCAATGTGTATGCCTTCAAGGACTTTGAAGTTGCTCAGTCGTGTCCGACTCTTTGCCATCCCATGGACTGTAGCCTGCCAGGCTCCTCCATCCATGGGATTTTCCAGGCAATGGTACTGGAGTGGGTTGCCATTTGGACTTTACATTTTAGTAAAAGGTAAAGATGTGTATACTGTCTGATTCAGGAGATGGGATGAGATTCAGGAGCTAATGAGGCTGGAGCCAGAATGGGTTGTGTATTCTAATGGGAGGCCACAGACATCCCATCCCCCAGAAACCTGGCTTCCCCCAAATCTGTAAGTTTAATACATTATTAAAAAGGTAATGCAAAAAATCTGAAATCCAATAAAACTGAGGGAGTAAAAGAGAAGGAAGTGAACAAGCTTTGTCTGGGAGATGCTATGCAAAGAAGTGGTATTTTGGATGGAATAATTCTCCTTCATTCAAGACATTATCTGAGCACGCACTTTGTTCAAGGTACAGCAGGTTTTTATCTGCAATTTACAGATGAGGAAAATGAAGCTCAAGAGGTTAAATCCACAGGCTATGATGATCGTAAAAGTTGTTAGACACATGTTACTAAGGGAGGTTAAAGCAATACTTGGAAGAGCTCTAAAAGGAAACAACTGATGCTGGTCTGTTTCCCTGAAGTGCAGACCTGTCAGCACCTGACCGAGAAGGGTAAGTGGATGACTTAGTGAGACCGATAAAACTGCTCTCAAGACTTAAAGGAATACTATCTCTTCCATACAGACACATGTTTAATGAACCTATTATGATGAATCTCTAGGTTCCCTACCATCCTGGAATATTAGGTTAAGTTCTAGGAGTTAATTAGACTTACTGGACATCATTAACTATTTCGGACACAATGGAACCACTGTATGCTCTATGTCCATCAATTATTCTCTGAAGATGCTCAGCCTATTTAGAGTAATGGCTGTACGTTAAGAAAATGTGACTCAGGTTTCATTAGCAGAAAAGCAAACCATCTGCCTCTAAAACCAATTCTCTGTGATTGGTCTTTACACTTAATTTTTTGAACTACAGATTTTAAAATGTCTCTAGGTACATAGGTGAGACCATTTCTATTTGAAATTGCCAATTTACATTTTACAATAGGAACTCTCTGAGTAGGAGTATTATTATTAAAACAGCATTTATATTATTCTGTTATAAAATAGCACTTATATTATGGTGGTTCTTGAAAATTTTCAAAAATTTAATTGATATATTGCTTTTTCATTTTCTTGAAGGCAGAAAGTCAGACTGTTTCTAGTTTTGATGTGTAGAATACATGAAACTTCTACTTTCTTAGCAAGTTTCAAATATTCAACTCACTATGCATTATTAACTGTAGTCAGTATGCTGTATTATCACATCCCCATGACTTATTTACTTTATAGCTGGAAGTCTGTACCTTGTGATCATTTTCATGCATTTCTCCCATCCTTTCACCCCACCCCCCAACTTATGGCAATCACTAGTATGTTCTTCGTATCTATGAGACTGGTTTTTATTGAATATTTTAGATTCAACATATAAATCAGATCACCGTGTATTTCTTTCTCTGTCTGATGTATTTCACTTAGCATAATGCCCTCAAGGTCCATCCATTTTGCTACAAATGGCAAGATTTCCTTCTTTTTATGGCTGAATAATATTCTTCTGTGTGTGTATAAAATCTCACATTTTCTTTATCCATTTATCCATTGACAGACACAAAGTTCTTAAAGTTGTTCCCATGTCTTGACTATTGTAAATAATGCTGCAGCGAACATGAGGGCAAAGATAGCCTTTCAAGTTGGTGTTTTCCTTTTCTTTGGATTAAATACCAGAAGTGGGACTGCTGGGTTAGATAAAAGTTCTCTTCTCAATTTTTTGAGGAACCGCAATACTGTTTTCCATAGTGGCTGCACCAATTTACATTTTCACCGGAATGCACAAGGGTTCCCTTTTTTCCACAGCCTCAGCAACACTTGCTATCTTTTTTGATAAGAAGAGAAGTCCAACAGGTGTGAGGTGAATATAACTGACTGTGGCTTTGATTTGCATTTCCCTGAGGATTAGTGAGGTTGAGAACCTTCTCATGTACCAGATGGCCACCTGTATGTAGGTTTCCTATGGAAAAAAAGGCTATTCAGATCCCCTGCCCATTTTTTAATTGGATTGTTTGGATTTTCACTATTGAGTTGTATGAGTTATGTATTTTAGACATTAATACCATATCTATGGTTGGCAAATATTTTCTCCCTTTTAGTAGGTTGAGTTTTCATTTTGTTAGTGGTTTCCTCTGCAGAAGATGGTTTCCTTTCCTGCACAGAGGCTTTTTATAGTTTAAGGTAGTCCCACTTATCTGTTATTTTTTGCTTCTGTTGCCTTTGCTTTTGGGGTCAAATCCAAAAAAATTACTGCCAAGTAAACGGCAAGGCGCTTTTTCTGTACGTTTCCTTCTTGGAGTTTTATGGGTTCAGGTCTTATGTTAAAACCTTTAATCCATTTTCAGTTCATTTTTGTGTATGGTGTAAGATAGAGGTCAAGTTTCATTCTTTGGCATGTGGCCATCTACTTTTCCCTACAGCATTTGTTGAAGAGACTGTTCTTTCTCTATTGTTTCCTTGGCTTTATTGTCAAAAATCAGTTGCCCATATATGCATGGGCTTATTTCTGGGGCTGTTTGGGTCCACTGATCTGTGTGTCTTCTTTTATGCCAATATCATACTGTTCAGTTTCACTTTTTACTTTCCTGCATTGGAGAAGGAAATGGCAACCCAGTCCAGTGTTCTTGCCTGGAGAATCCCAGAGACGGGGGAGCCTGGTGGGCTGCCGGCTATGGGGTCGCACAGAGTCGGACACGACTGAAGTGACTTAGCAGCAGCAGCAGCATACTGTTTGATTATTATAGCTTTGTTATATAGATCAGGAAGCATGATGCCCCTGGCTTTGTTAAGATTGCTCTGGCAATTTGAGGTCTTTTGTGGTTCCATACAAATTATATGATTGATTGTTCTATGTTTGTGAAAAATGCCACTGGAATTTTGATAGGGACTGCAATGAATCTGCAGATTGTTCTGAGTAGTATGGACATTTTTAACAATAATAATTCTTCTACTAATGGAATATCTTTCCACTTATTTTGTTGCTGTTGCTCACTTAGTCGTGTCCGACTCTTTGTGACCCCCATGGACTGCAGCACGCCAGGCTTCCCTGTCCTTCACCATCTCCTGGAGCTTGCTCAAACTCATGTACATTGAGTTGGTGATACCATCCAACCGTCTCCTCTTCTGTTGTCCCCTTCCATTTATTTTAGTCTTATTCAATTTTTTCTAACTATGTCTTACAGTTTTCAGTGTAGAGATCTTTCACCTCCTGGATTAAATTTATTTAGGTATTTAATATCTAGGTATTCTTTTTGATGAAATTATAAATGAAATTTTTTTAGTTCCTCTTTCTGATAATTCATTATTAGTATATTGAAGCACAACAAATGTTTGTATTGATTTTTTGTATCCTACAACTTTACTGAATTCATTTGTTGGTTCTAACAAGTTTTTGGTGAAGTTGTTAGGGTTTTCTCTATGTAATGTAATGTCATGTCATCTGCAAATAGTAACAATTTCACTTTTTCCTTTCCAATTTAGATTCTTGCCTAATTGTTCTGGCTAGGACTTCCAATACTATGTTGATAAAAGTAGTGAAAGTTGGCCATTTTACATGCATTTAATTTAATATACAAGAAAATTATCATTTTAACATGTCACCAACATAAAAATAGTTGAGATATTTTTGCTTTTTCATATTAAGTCTCTGGAATCTGGTATGTATTATATTTACACTTACAGCATATCTTAATTTGGACAAGTCACATTTGAAGTGTTCAAGAGCCAAAGTAGCTAGTGGTTACCATATTGATTATAGACAGCACAGCTCTAGGTTATTTAAATAGGAACCATACTTAAGATTCAATTATCTGTTTTTCCAGAGGACAGATACTGATTCTCATTTCACCTGCATAAGGGGACTTTTACATTCAAAGTAAGCATATCAAATCCATTTGAAATGATTTTCTCATCATAGGAATGAATCAAGAAACACTCAGATACTTAACATATGCTCAGCAATGAGAAAGACTGCATCTTCTGCCCTTTGGGATGAAGGTTTAAAAATATGTAGCAGAAATGAAAAACAAACTGAAAATGCAAACCTAACTTAAAATCAGTAGCAGAATATATGTGTGTGTGCGCGTGCCCGTGCGTGCAGTCGCTCGGTTGTGTCTCTTTGCGGCCCCATGGACTGTTGCCCACTAGGCTCCTCTACTCATGGAGTTTTCCAGGCAAGAACACTAGAATGGGTTGCCATTTTGAACTTCAGTGGATCTTCCAGACCCAGGGATCAAACCTGCATCTCCTGCACTGACCAGGCGATTCTTTACCACTAGTGCCACCTGGACACCCTAGTAGAATATACACCACATCCCATAAGGAATATTATGACTCCTTCCTGGACATGTGGCAGATGGTCCTCTAATTGTACTGCTTACTCCAAATCATGACCTCTCCTTCCCACTCCTCTAAATGCCTTGTCTGATCACACCTCTCTCATGAAAGAATACCAAGGGACTCTAGTTGCCTATAACCTTCCTGCCCCCGATCCTAAACATAATGGCTTGACAATTAAGGCCTTTCATCGTCTAGTTCCTCCCCTATAACCTACTTGCCAGCCACCGCCATGCTACTTGCTTTTCCCTTAATAAACCTAAATGTAAGACTAGATACTATAAAATTCTTAAGGGGAGAACATAGGCAGAACACTCTCTGATATAAATCACAGCAATATCTCTAGATCCACCTCCTAATGAAAATTAAAAAAAAATTACACAAATAGGACCTAATTAAACCTAAAAACTTTGGCACAGCAAAGAAAACCATAAGCAAAACATAAAGTCAACCCACAGAATGGCAGAAAACATTTGCAAATAAAGTGACCAACAAGAGATTAATCTCCAAACAGCTCAATATTAAAAAAAAAAAAAAAAACCTAATCAAAAACGGGTAGCAGATCTGAACAGACATTTCTCCAAAGACAAACAAATAGCCAAAAAGCACATGAAAAGATGCTCCACATGACTCTATTAGTGACATGCAAATCAAAATTACAATGAGACATCACCTCATACTAGTCAGAATGATCATCAGAATGTCTACAATCAGTAAATGCTAGGGTGTGGAGGACAGGGAACACTCCTACACGGCTGAGGTAGAGAAGAACACTGAGAGTAACACAAATAATATATTCAGTAATAAAAGGAATCTCCAAAAGCATGTGGAGAGAGGAAAACCTCTTCTTTACTGAAGACTGTCAACTACTAAAGGAGTTAGCAACAGAAGTAGAATATTAACAAAGCATCATTTTATAGCTTCCGATGTAATAACTGGTTCAGGTAAGGACCGTCACTGGATGCTAAAACCACTGAATAAAATGTTGGGGAGCAAGATATATACAGTCTCCAAGTAATACTCCATGTAGTACTTTTAACTGAAAAAAAAAAAAGAAAAGGTAGCAGACAGATCCTGTGAACATCATCTTAACCAAGCAATCAAGCTCAGCATCACCAGTAAAAGGACAAACTGACATTATGTGCCTACTGATAACAATGCTGGTGTGAAAACAACATCACTTATTGTAATACTTTTTGCCAAAGATGCTTCAGCTGAACATAAACATGGGGAAAGTGTCAGAGTAATGCAGACTGGGAAGCACTTGACAAGCTAGAAGGTCATGTCAAGAAAGATGGAACAGAGATTTTTCTGGATTTTTAAAAGAGACTAAACTGACATGACATTAGACACAATGCATGGTGTTTTTTTTTTTTAAGTTACAAAGAGTACATTATAGGGAAAATTAAGAGTGTATTATAGAGTACATTGTAGTCTATCAGTATAGACTGCATAACACTATTCTATCAATGCTGTATTTTTTTGGAATAGATAGTAATAGTGCTGTTGTTTCATATGAAAAAATATCCTTGTTCTTAGGAGATACAAGCTGAAGAATTTCAAGGATCAAATATCATGTATTCAGCATAGTCTGAATTGGTCCAGAAAGCAACACACACAGAGAGAAATGGAAATACAGGAGAATTTCTTTAGGTTTGAAATGTTTCAAAATTAAAATTCAATATTAAAATTTGGACAAAAATTTGGGAAACAGGCTAAGAACTTGTAGAGGGAAAGTATTTTCATCTTGTTCACCTTGATTCCCCCAAAGCTGAAGTAATGCCATTATAAGAATCAAAGCAAGAGACAGATGTTCACTGATTTGAAGGGCTTTAAAATAAATCTGAATGGAAGACAATGAATGCCAAATTGAGGAAGAAGTCAGCTGGCCTTTGATACCTGCATCACAGCTTCTTGGAAGAGCCATAAGAAAGGTGGGTTTGAGCTCTGCCTGGGTCAGGAAGATGCTCTGGAGAAGGGCATGGCAACCCACTCCAGTACTCTTGCCTGGGGAATCCCCATGGACAGAGGAGCCTGGGGTCTACAAGCCCATGGGGTCACAAAGAGTCAGACACGACTGAAGCAAATTAGCACGCATGCATGTAAGAGAGATGCAGAGCGGTCAGCCTGCTATGTGGGAAGGAGTCCTTCCTCTGTCAACCTATTGAAGCTCAGCAAGGACAACCTTTACTTACACTTATTGATGCAGGGGGACCTGAAAATTAACCTGACTTATGTCCCAGAACTTTTCAGCTCCTGGGCAGTGATAAGAGGACACTTACTACTCATTGTTATGCAGGGCTCTGATAATAAGTCCTTTCTTTCAGGATGTTATCTCTCAAAATCCTCATCTGTAAGACTCCTCCCCAGGTGAGCACTGGTCACCTCTCTATCCTGACAACTAATCCTTCCTTGAACTCAAATGACTAAGAAAGGGCTATTATAATTCTATTTGAAAGTGGCTGCATTTATCTTCATCTCTCAGAAGTCACACATTCTCCTTGCCCTTGGATTAGAGCCTTCCTTAGAAGGCTCCTGATGTTCAATTTTTCTTCCATCTCCCACATTTCCTGTGTCCTGTCTCCACAGCCGGCTGTCCAAAAAACAGACCAAGAAAACGCAGCTGCTTGGGGGAAAATCAAGGCTGATTAGGCCAGTTAGAAAAATGCCTCTCAGCATTAGGACTTTCAAATGCTCAGGCTTGCTTCTCCAAAATAAACAAAGGTTATCATTTTCTTTGTTAAAAAGAAAATAAGTTAGGTCATTAAATGCACTAAATTCTACTCATAAGCCCCAGGTTGCAGTTAAAGAGCCAAATAAAGCTATTTTTAGGGGGAAAAAAATACTTTCTGGGTTTACGAAATAAAAAGGGCCCTCCAAATCCATAAAATGTGACCTGTTTACATTCATTATTGGTGGCAAAATGAATGATCTGTGTGGAACTGGCCCAAAATTTTTCAGTGTGAAGAGTCTGTATCAGATTTAAATGTGCATGCAAAGACAGGGACATTAGTCTGTCCAAAGGCTGCTCTGAGCTGATTTACTTTGCTCTGTTTTCCTTTGCCTCCTGGGGCCCTGCTCTGCCACCGGTGGACACTGGCATGCCCCCAAAACGTTCACACAAGGGGGAGAATGTTGGCTATATATGGCAAAGGTCATCCCAATTTGTTGCTGACCGGCTGCAGAACACTGGACAAGTCATTCTGTTCTCATGGCCTCAAGTACCAACCAAGAAAACAGGGTTGAACTTTCCACTGTAATATTCTAGGGCTTTTGCTAAAAGTTCCTCAGGTGACCTCAGCGTCTATGTGCAAAATGCCAATAATACCTGTCCTTGGTTACCTCTACCACAGCTGTTGTGAAGATGAAAGGGTTAATGTCCATGAAGGGCTTTGACTTTTCCATGAAAGTACTGAAAATTTGTTGTATTATCATCATTTAATCTGCATGGAATGCAGCTTTAAAGTGGCATTTGCTTCTATCCTTCAAATGTCAACAGAGATTATTCTAAGTCCATCAAACAGATGGAAATGGCATAGAAAAGTGAAGAAAGAAAAGAATATGTGAGGTAGCAAAGGATAATTACTTAACATCAATCTCAAACCTGCAGGTGACATCCACACAATCTATGCTCTTTTAGAATTTACCAGTCAAATCAGATAACCCTTAGCAGACTGACAAATAAAAAACATATAAACATTATGCTCAGAAAAAGGCATAAACATATAGGGAGGACTGTTACAGGATGCTGTGAGGGAGGGGATGAGAAGAATGACATGGGTGGGGTTGGAAAAAGACAGTGGCAACCTCCAAAAACTGCTTTGAAGGACATAACTCATTTAAATAAGATTCGATTAAACCAGTCTATAAACCAGCCTATTTATGTGCTCTGTGCTCAGCTGCATCTGACTCCTTGCAACCTCATGGACTGTAGCCCGCCAGGCTCTTCTGTCCATGGAATTTTCCAGGCAACAATACTGGAACGGGTTGTCATTTCCTACCTCAGGGGATCTTTGCCACCCAGGGATCAAACCTGAGTCTCTTGAGTCTCCTGCGATGGCAGGCGGATTCTTCACCACTGTGCCACCTGGGAAGCTCAGTCTATTCCTACTTCATGCATAATGACATGGGTAAGAACTAGGATACATGTTGTTCTAATTGGTGAAGGGACCTATTAACCTTATTGATAACCATATAGATTTCAACTGGAGACAGTATGTGACAGGTAGGAGGTAGATTAAAGCTGTCACCTTGGGTGTAGATGAAAGTGGTGAAAGTGTGGAAATCATAAAGACAAAGACACGTTTTGGCTTGTGACACTGGAGAGGACAAGATCGGGGTGTCCACGCAAATAAAGCCAGGCGACCGCAAAAGGAGATGAAGGCCTGGCAGAGGAGCCTGGCGGGTTACAGTCCATGGGGTCGCAAAGAGTCGGACACCACTGAGCTACTGAGCACACATATCATCATATATATTTAAGTTTTCCTGTTACTTAAAAAGAAAACAACTCAAAACAGAATGGTACGGATCTTCAAAATAACCCATGTGTAGAACGAACCTCTCCCTAAAGGGAAAACAGGACCACTTCGGAGAAAGGTTTACAAATTCTGAACACAAGGTACCCCCATTAGGTTACAATGAGGGTTTTTTTTTTTTTAACATATAATGGTGTACATATTTACACATATCCCTATCTCCCACCTCCAATACACACACCAATATGTGAAAAGAAAACTTGCTATTATTTTTACCACCTAAGAATTAGAAAAGTCTCTGCATGTATACACTGATAAATCTTAGTAGTGAAGGGCAGCTGCCATCAGAAGCTGATTCTCCCTCTGTGGCTTGCAACACTTAGTTAAATTAATCCGAGGACTCTTGAGTCCTTGAGTTTGCAAACGGTGTTGAAGTTCTGATGAACCATGTAAATCTCTCTGAGACTCTGGCTCAATCTGGATAACTCTGCCAGATCCACTGTTCCCCTGGGGCCCCCTTGCTGATGAAATGTCTGCTTCCCACAGGAAAGCATCTCCCTTGCTGCCTGGCTCCCCGCTTCCTCGCTGGCCACGCCCTCTCTAGATTCCATGTCAACTGCGGTTCCCTAGGACCGCCTCCCACTACCTCCTGTGCTCTTCCTACCAGGGGCATCAGTGTATCTCGACATCAACTCTAATAAGAGATGATCTTTCTGATACCGCTTAGCTTGAACCTCTTGTGAGACTCTTGAAAACGAAATCCCAATGGTCACAGTGGCTTTTCACTGCCTTGTAGAAAAATACTGACAAAACAGAAACAGTAGATAGGTGTTTACGATCAAAGCAGAGTTCATTAGATCATGTGGCTACTTTTAGAACAGAATTTCAGTTAGTGAGAGTCTGCCCACTGTCTTTTAGGAAAAACTACACTTACGTCAAATGTTTTATTACTAACAGAAATGATTTGTTACAGTGAGGGTAATAAAACAGTGTCTTCTTTATCCATAACTGTATAAATGTATACAGCTTGCTTCTAATAAATTCCATCATGACCTATTTCCATTTTTAATTTCCTCTCACTGATACACAATGATAATATTTCATATTAGAAATAGCTGGCATCTTACTATATGAATATTCTAATGAGTCTGAAAATATTAGCCATTCTTAAAAACAAGCTACTTTAATGCACAAGTAATATATTCCCTCCCGCTCTAGTTGTAATAATCAATCCACGTTTCAATATTCATACCATGGATTCTTTTCTGCTGGCAGCATGAACTTCTCTCCTTTCTTGATGGACTTGCTTTGCATTAACTATTTGCATACAAAGGTTGCATATTATCCCAGGCTCAAACTTAAGACTTTCTAGTTAGCATTTACTGTATCAGTGGAATAGTGGCATGTATATTCTCACACATTAAATGTTCAAATGTCTTTTTCTCCCCATCAGGTATGTGACTTGGGCTGACTTCTTTTATCACAGAATTTCTAATCTGGAAGGGCCCATGTCTATGATCTAGTTCAGTGGTTTAACACAGATAAAAATGAAGCTGCTCGCACTTTGACCAGTTAGGGTCTTAGGCTCAGGGCTCCGTCCACTTGGCTCTGTTGCTGTTTAGTCTCTAAGCTGTTCTGTATCTATAGGAAATGCATTAGGTAAAAATTAAGTTGAAATGCAACTAATCTACATTCACTTTTAATATGGGAAAATTATTTCATGGTATAGAAGAAGGCTTAAATGCCAGGGCTTTTATTTGTAATTCTAAAAAAGTGATCTCTATCATTAGAGAAAATGGAAAAAATTAATTTGTAATGAGTGGCTGTATTTTCAACTATCAGAATGAAAATTAATGTTTCAAAATATCTGACATCATTCCTCAAAACCTGAGTTATATAATTCTTATAAGCTAAAGTTATATCAAAGCTGCAGGTTAAGAAGTGATATTTATTTGGCATGATATAGCCAAATTTACAACAATCTATTTAGTAAAAACAATCATTGCTAAAAAATTGAATTATTTTTAAAAACTGTTAAACCACAAGTATATATATATAGAAGCAGCTTGAGAGTATCTTTTCTATATTGGTAATTAAGAAATAAACAATCCCATATACTCCCTGCTAGCATCTAGGCTGACAGAAAGATCCGTGCCTGGTTCCTCTGATGCCATCTGGCATCTAGTCGGTAAGAGGCCTCACCAGTAGGCCCCTCTGATTCTGGCCCTGGTTGTGCCTTGCTGATGAGCAGATCTAAGCTCCTCACTGGTCCCATCAGTAGTAGATGGAGCATCCCAAACCACCCTCTTGATGGTTGCAACTGTGACTTCTCAATTTTCTGCTCTTGAGCAGACTTTTTTTTTTTTCTGAGAAGCAATCCGAGGCAGTAACTCTCTCTCCCCATATTCTTCCTAGAACATCTCAATCATCTCGAAAAATGTGTCTGACCTGAGCTCCTGTGGACCTCACTCATGAACGCTAAGATGCCTGTGATGTCCTCCGATTGTGGGCAGATCCCCTGCTGCAGAGATGACAGACATGACTGTGATGTCTCTGTTCTCTGCACTTAATAGTTGAGGTTTTCCAAGGAGTGACTACAGAGTGGCTTCTCCTTGGGCACTGTGGCTGCCTGATGGATCTGGAATAATGTTTGTCTCTGATGTTGGCTTTAGGGTGGCTTCACTTCTGAGCCAGCAAGCCTCTTGTGTCACAGTCACATTCCATTAGTGCTAGAATGCCCATTTTCTATTTATTGACGGACATGGCAGTTTCCTTTCTTTGGAATCAAAGGGGCATTTCCTACAGAATGCATTGTAGGACTGTGGACTGGTTCCAAGTTGCTGAAGGCATTAATCTGAACTGATAAAATCTGTCTCTTCTGGCCCTCATTCCATAGAAGTCTTACTCTTCCAAATAAGCCCAGAGATACAGACAACCTAACTCAGTCCCTCTTTCCCTGTCAAGCGATGAAGAAGCCATCTTGGCAGACTGTCTTTCCTTCTAAACATCTTATGAGAGATGTGTAGACTTTCAGCTGGGGCCAGGGATGAGCATTCTCTAGATACAGGCATGAAGTCAGGCATCTGGACACACATCTGTCTCTGATGGGCGCCCTGGTGGACTTCTTCCTGGCACCCTGCTGGGCATTCTGCCCGAAAAGAGTGATCGATCTCTTCTTGATTCAGGATTTAAATATGCTTCAATGTTCTAAATAAATGCTACTTTGTTTACTAAGGCTGCTATTTTGATAGATCTTTTCCTCTCTATGCTGCTCTAATATTTTAAATTAAAAAGGGACAGATTTTTAAAAGTTTTGCACAAATGCAAAATGCTTTTTTAAGCAGTAATTAGTCTAGTATGGCTCTTATAGTGTGCAATGCAAGAATGGTGATGTGTTTATTTAGGACTATTTAAGGTAGCTTATGGGGCTTCCCTGACAGCTCAGTTGGTAAAGAAGCTGCATGTAAATGATTTTATACAACATGGAAAAATATGTAAAATCTAAGTAAAAAGCTATCTTTACTTTAAAATAAAAGGCTCATATATTAATCATATTGAACCTTTTATTAGAAGATACCTACCAGGGTTGGTGATATAAGCTCATGACCCTCAAATGCAGAGTTGTAATGCACTACTAAATTAATATACTGGTACATTCTGTAGGCAGAGACATTAAATTTTTAACAGTGCAATTGACTGCATGTAGTTCCACCTTCAAACAGGACGCTTGTGAAAAATTGCAAAAGCCATGTTCCTGGTATGTGATATATGTTACTGGTTTCTAAAATACTAAGATAAAAAGATCTACTGTTTTGATTTAGCCAAAACCTAGTGTGCAAAGGGATTTACACAGTCTCAGAAATAGTTAGGAGATCACTGTAGGAAAATCCAAAAATACTATACTGTCTTCTAAGTTTCTCCTAAATGGCTAATTCATGACATTTGGAGTTAAAGAGATGATATAATTACAATGGGGGAAAACTGTCCCTTAAAGCCCTTTTAAAAAAAGAGTATAGTAAATTTCTGTTGGGTTGATTTGATTGCCATTTTAGGATATCTGAAATATCTCTTTGTACACCTGTGATTTTAACATTTAAAAAATATATGACAAAGGCTAGTTACTGTCATCTGCATAGACATTCATATGCTTTATGATGCAAAAGACTAATTCTTAGGGGTAGAGTGGGGAGCTATATGTAGAGTCTGAAAAAAATTCTTAAAATTGCACTTGTGTTAAGTGTAAAATTTATTGTGAAAATCAGACATTAAGAGTGATCTTTTTATGTTTATTAAAATGAATCATGAGTTTTTACAAAGGTAAGAAACACTGGACTGAGCAAGCATTCAATAAGAATGCTTGAAAGGGGGTCAACCCTGATCCATTCTTTGTTGTGGTAATGGACCTGCTGTGCTCCATAGTACAAGACCGACATTACAGCACATGCTGGCAGGGCTCCTGGCTGGAATTAAGGGTGCAGAGTTACGTGTAAATGTAAAGCCTTGGTGCCAAGAACAAAAAACTTTATGAAAATGAGGTGAGGAATGCTATTTTATAATTATGCATAGAGCTGTTCTCAATTTGTAGAAGTTAGTCTGCCAATTTGACAAATTCCAGTAAAAACCAGGAATCCCTAATTGTTTACACCATGAGAAAGTACTTATCTTAAAAACATTAATTCTAAAGTTCGCTCACTACTCAGAATCATGGAAGGCCAGGAGAGACCAGGTTTGTTTTGCTCTCCATTGTACTGCATAGTTAGCAGAGTACTGGGTCTAAGGTGGACTTATTATAAATATTTACTGAATGAATAAATGAATACTGAATGAATAAATGAGTATCTGAATAAATCAACCAACATAAAGACTGAGAATGACTTTTGTACCGATCCAGAATGACTGTTGAATTGGGTATCTGTTCTACAAACATCCACTCAGGCCCGAGGGTCTAGGTATCAGGTAATGCATCCAGAAAGCCAAGACACAGACCAACCCACGCTCCTTTGGTATTGATCCATCCTGAGGATCTTTTACTGACTTCTTTTCCTAGAACTCAGCATTTCCTTACATGGTTATGATGACTGAAGCATACCGACCCCAGGTGTTCCAAAACTTATTTACTATTGCTTCTCAGCCACCTGAAAGGTGAGTCCGGAAGCACCAGCGGGGGAGGAGCGTGGCCAGAACCCTGTTCTGTTATTTCCCTTTCCATCCTTTGAGTTCATGTCATAAAATACCACACATCCACGGACAAAACTTTGAGAAATGTGTTTCTGACAAACTAACTGTTGTGTTAAGCTTTTCATTTTAGCACCGTGTTTATGTAGAAGTCGTGGCTCTTCCTAGCTGGTATCAAGGTGTTTCCCTCGCTAGATGTAAAAAGCATGTTTTCTATGGCTCAGTGGTTTTACTACTGGAGGAAACATCCCATTAAATTTTCCCATCAGGCAGTAAGGAGAAGAGAGATTCATTATGTGAAGAGAGGCAAGGTAAAGGTTTACTATATAATCAATCAGTGGTAATACACGCTTGTTTCTCTATCAGAGAAACTGCTCCTCACATGTCTTAAGGGAACAAGGGAATTTCTTTAACAGTAATCCTGAAAGTAGGCATATTCTGATATGACATTAATCATAACATTTATCATGCGATATGGTTATACATCTGTAAGTTTAAATTCACCTTAAACTCTCGTAAGCCCGAATAGCCAGTATGAAGAGTAAGTTTTCAGGATAGGTTTATCATGGTTTTATACAGCTCAGTGGAGTCATTAATGGAAGGTTTGGGTTAATATCCTGCATTATTTGAACTCTGTGAATCTAGATTTGAAAAAGAAATTTGCAACATGCTTGAATGATGGAAGTTCTTAGATCACTGAGGATGAGAACACTGGGCTGGAAACCAAGTCTCAGGAAGCGGAGACAGCCCTCATCCTGCCTGGGGTCTCAGTCTCAGTCTCGGTAGGTGATGTCCTAAGTCTCTACGTCCTGAGACATCAGGCCTGCTCTTCCACTTACACGGCCTAGGTTCACCTTATGCAAGGCGGGAAATGCAGTTTAAAAAACAGAAAAACTTTTCCTTTACAGTACAGCTTGAATTTCCATTAGTTCCTAAAATGTATTCCTATAGATTTCCTTATGCTTATTCCATTACTGACTATTTTCTGGGTCTCTTCTGTCTCTTTGAGTTCTATATTCTGAGATGGTAAAGCGCCCACCTGCAATGCACTGACCCAGGATCGATCCCTGGGTTGGGAAGATCCCCTGGAGAAGGGAATGGCAACCCACTCCAGTACTCTTGCCTGGAAAATTCCATGGACAGAGGAGCCTGGCGGGCTACAGTCCATGGGGTCACAAAGAGTCAGACATGACTGAGCAACTAACACACACACAAAGGAATAATAGATTCTAAGCAGAAGGACCTTTTAAGTTTCAGAATGATAAAGCGGTGAGAGACTGAGTATACAAATAGACAATGGAAAGACCACATGTAAAATAGAATCTCTGACCTACAACCTGCAAAATCTTGCCCAAGAAACCAATCTATAGTAACCAGCCCAGAAAGTCAGACTGCTATATCTATTAATAATCCAGGAAGCCAAACAATAATTTCTAACAACTGAACCCAAGCAGTTGAGACTTGATCAATAATTGACAAATTACCTAGTTTTTTGTCCCTGTTTTCAACTTTTAGACCAGCCAAAGAAATCCAAATATTGGAGGATGGAGGGGAATGAGAAGTGCTCACCACATTGAGAAGGTAACTTGAGACCAAAAAAATGAGGCAGGAAGCTCCATATAATTGATGGATCAGTTTACTGTAGGGTGACTTAGAGGCTAAGAGTGGGCAGACGTTCAGAAGCATTCGAAGGTGCACTCTGTACCACCAAGAGGCCGTTGGGACAATTTCATACTTAGGGTCTAGGGGTATGCGCTTGGAAACAGGAAGCACATTTCTAGGTCAGGATTTATGAATGGGTCACCAGTCTTGTGGGCACTGGGAATGTATCAGCAAAGGTTGTTGTCACTGTCTGGAAACTAACAAAGCATACAGGCCACCTGGACTTAGTGGTTGTTAAACAGTATCTATTAACTACAAAGCCCTTGACAACAGAGACATGATTTATCACATAGTCCTAGGTAGGGTCAGTGGAAGGACAGGAGGAACTGTCTGGGCCCAAGATGGCAACAGCTGTACATCAAACATGCTCCTTTAACCAGTTACATAGGAGGGTCCACTTCTAGCTAGCCTGGCCTGCAGCTTCTCCAGGCCAAGACTCTAATTAGGGTGACTTCAAGTCTTCCACTTCCCACTACAAAGCTTCCCTACTCCTCAGCCTGCCTTTGGGTCACGCTGCAAGTGACTATAAATAAGTAGTCTCTCTTGTTCTCATTTGGATGGTATTCATTTATTTCCACAGTGAGACTAAAAATAGACAAAGAGAAAGCACTCAACTTCTGCTAGGTCCTCTGTCGAGGCAATCTTTCTTTCTTTTCTCGGTTAATTATTTTTAATTGATAACTACTATTCAAAAACTTCCACATACTCAAAACCTCCTACACTATACCTTGTATTATCCACTCTGAGCATATGCTTCTATCTCAACTTCTTAGGGAAACACGTCCAAGAACTGCCTCAGCATCTTCTCAGCATTCACTGCCAACAGCTATAGTTTCATTCAGTCAATGAATTTCTCCCTTCCCCTGGTCACCATAGAGAAGGAAACATCTATTCTGTCTGATGCGCTAGATCCCACTGTCTCCAACCGGCTCACAGCTTTGACCTACCGATTACTGAGCACTCTCTCGTTTCTTCATACTCTTCCCATCTCTTTCCTTCTCTCTCTGAGCACCAAGATGTGTTCAAGGCTCTGCCACCTGAAACTCGGTCACTCCCTCCGTGACTCCAAGCCCCTTGCAGCTCTCCATCTGTCTCTCTTAAGCACGCTGGAGAACAGACACTGGGATTCCTTATCTGTTCTTCAGTTTCCATTCATTTCACACCCAGATGCAATGGAGGTTCTACTTGTTACTTCACTGAAACTGTACAAAGACTACCAATGACTTTTCCCCCCATAACAGTGTGTATTCTCAGTGCCTAGTATCATGACTGACCTGTGGAAGAAACTCGTTTTCCTTGATTTCTTACCTTTAAAAATAGTTCTGCATTACTGAGCTGTGAACTGGCTTTAGCTGTAGCTGAATTAACTTACACAATCTTTGTAACAAACAGATGAAGTAGGTGGTGTTATTGTTCTGGAAATTAGGGCTCACACAGAGATTAAATCTCCCTCACACCTGATCCATCCCAAGATCCATCCTTGCCTTTTCCCTCTGAAATAACAACAGGAGTAGACAGGAAAAAAATACCCTGAAAGACCCAGATTTCTGCTCATTTCCTGGCACATGAATAAGAGCTCAATATTTATGTTGAGTATTATTCTTCTTCTAGCACCCAAAGCCATGGTATAACATGGAGTGTACTAATACATTTTGACTCATTTAATGTGCCCAGAGGGATCAGAATAGTGATGCTTAAATAATTATTTCTGCTGGGAGCTATGGCCTGCTGGGGCTTTAAAGGCAAGGAGGGCATTTTTCTTGGACCGGGAGGCTGCCAGAGGCCTTTACCTGGTCACATTGGTCTTAGAAAAGAATAGGAAAAAAAAAACCCTCATTTTTCCTTTCTCTGCAATATGCACCTACTCATTTCTAAAACGGCAAATTTATGAATGGTGTTATTTGGTAACCACAGTCATCTTTTTGAGAAAAGGATTTATCTTTGTCTCATTATGGCAAATATTAGATTGTAGGTGTGAACTGAAGGGGAGAGCAGTTAAGTCTTTTTTCTTCTATTGTTTACAAATATTGAAATTCATAAGACGTAACTTTGAAAATCTGCTACTACAGGAAAATAAAGTGTAATTAGAGTTGAACAAAACAAAAGGGGAAAGACCATCGACTTCCTGATTTACGATCTTGCCTCCCTCCCACTGGAATCAATTTACAGTGGATGGGAAAGATCGGACAGCCGGAGGGACAAGGGCTTGTTAACACAAATTATAAGGAAAGGAGCTCCCTTCGAATTTCAGGAACTGAGCCAAGGGAGAAAATTAGAGTGGGAAACTATTTACACCACACCATAACAGTACTCACGTCACTGAGCTCCTCAAAAATCCCTAATCAAGTAAAAGCATTAGCATTTATTGTCTTTCTGCCTAAATATTGTTAAATGCTTAGGAAAAGTCCCCAGAAGACAGTTACCAGTTTGCCAAGAGGTCCCAGGAAGAATTGCTTGCCAACTGCGAGATGTATTTCCTTAGTGGAAGAGCGAGGGAATATGACAGGATCCATGCTGTTACAGGCGCTGTGTTACTTTAATGATGTTGCCCTCATGGAAAGAAAATTATACCAAGAAAAAGAGACAGGAAGAAGCAAACAGTTCACTAGCTGCTGACATTAAACAAAGGATGGGTTTCTGGCTTGAAATACAATACAGGCAAAAATCTGGGAAGAAATGTATAAATTATTTAGATAAGAGGAGTTTAACTCAAATGTGGAAGGGACAGGGAGGAAAAAACATCAGATAAACTGCCCAAAGCAGGAAACCTGGGTGGCTGTGATATCTTTTTGGAGCCAATGGAGGCCATGAGAGTATTCTGAAATTGTCATGAAAGCTAGCTGGGAGCACTCCCAATGGCTGAGGTGCTGTATACTAACAGAGAACAAACAAACAAACAGAACCCCTCCCAACAACAGGATTCTACATTTTATCATTGTTGCTTTTCAGTTGCTCAGTCGTGTCCAACTCTCTGTGACCCCCATCAACTGCAACACCTTAGACTCCTCTGTTCTCCCCTGCCTCCTGGGATATGCTCAAATTCATGTCCATTGAGTCAGTGATGCTTCTAACCATCTCATCCCCTGCCATTAATAGTAAATATTACTATCTTGTCATCATAACTGAGGATGGACTCATAACGGGAAAAAAAATGAAAGGTTTCCTTTATTTAAGTGAATTTAAAAGATGGGGAAATGGAAAAGTAAAAAGATCTGAAAGATCATAAAACCAAAAAGTGCTTACATTCAGTAACAGCTTACATTCAGTAATGACTTCAAAGCTACATTTGAACAAAGTGGAAAAAAAGAGTTGCTCTCTGCTTGGAGAAGATGGTGTAGCATCAGTGACTCAGCTCTTCTTGGGAAGAGGGTCTTGTGTGTCACACAGGAAACTGAGTTCAAGGTATGGGGATCACTGAAAAGGATGGTTCGATCATGCTTCAGTAACGGGTTACTTTTCAGAGACTATTCTTTTACTTTTATATATTGTCAAGATTAACAAGGTGAAGTGTGGGCTAAATTAGGACTATACAGGCAGAGGGATTGAGAGACGGTGAGTACCTTCCCCAAAGAGGACTGATCAGAGGCTCTCTAGAAAAGCACTGAATGATGCAAGGTTCTGTCCTTGGAACTATACCTATTCAAGTCTGTATCATCATTTTGGAATAAAACCCATAAGATTAATCAGTGGGTGACAAAATACTGAGAGAGATAAACTAAAGAAAGAAGCGAGATTCACAATGATCCTGAAAGTTAAAGTTAGGAGCCAAAAGCAATGGGGAGAACTGTATACTTTAAAAGGGTGAATTTTATGGGTATGCAAATTATTATTTCTTTTTACAAAAGCTATTATGTGAACAAACAAAAGCAATTACAGATGTTTAACTGGAAAATGTAAAGCTTTGTATTTGAGTTACAAAAAAAACCCACCATACATTCTGGATAGGAAAAGCTTAACTGGTTATACTTTATGGGTTTGGGTAGACAATGAGCTCACTTATTAGCCAACAGCAAGGTCCACTGGAGTCTCAGCTTCCTGAGAACCAGACTTATCCTTGAATCCTCAGCACCTCATGTCATGTGTGTACAGGATAGAAACATAATAAATATTTGTTACACATGTTGCTTAAAAACAACCAAAATAGCCAAAAACTAATGCAACTTTAAGTTACAAAAGCTTAAATGTAGGAGTTTCTTTCTGTGCACAGGATCGGTTATTTACCCCCATGGCGCCCTGATGGAGAAACATCACCTCCCAGAGTAAACTCTTCTGCACAGGAGGAGGTCACCACTCTCTCAGTCAATTACACGAGGCACTAAGGCAATAAAACAGAAGATAAAAGAAGTCCATCTACTCAGATGGGACGCTGGCCACAAGCTAGGGGAAGAAAACAGCCTTCTGAGGTCTTTATTTGTGGACAAACTTCAAAGGGAACTGGCTGTTTATCTTCCACAGTTATGGGGTGTTTCTGGGCCAAGACTCCCCAGATAAGGCATATTTCCTGGAGCCTCAGGAATTAACATCGGTAAGAGACTATATTTCTATTATTGGTCATACAAGAGACCCTGAAGTTTGCAATTACCATCTCTAGCCTAGAATTTCCCTAAGTTGTAGGCTTTTCTAGAAGGGCATTAAAAATAATCACAAAATAATGCAAACCCACAGCCAAGCAAACAGCCCTACATCACTTTCCAAGCCATAATTCTCTCTCTTATTTTTCCATTTTTTAAGACCTGCAGCCAGAAGAACTTTAATGGGAGACAGAGAGGTGAATTCCATGTGAGATGAACCAAGCCTCTATCATCTTGGTATCACTCTCAGAAATATTCTAGCTGAACGAGTAGGTTGATAGTGTGTGGCCATAAGCACTGTTTTAGATTATCTTGACAAGTCCAGTTAGTCAGTCCAACCAAGTCAGCTCAGAAAAAGGAGTCTTATGAGTCAAAATAGAGGATTCCAATCAGGTTGGGTTTCACAGACCACAGTTTGTATTGGCCCGAGACTCATGGAAGACGGTCTTAATTATGTAGCCCTAAAGATATGGAATACTTAGTCCAAGTATGGTTTGAGATTTAAAAACAAAGCAAAGAAAGTTGATACCAATTTGTAGTAGGTAGGACGGAAGAAACAATAAGGGATGAATCTGAATAATTATAAATGAATTCATTCAAGAAAGTGAATGTATCCTTAAATTCTTTAAAATGATTTGTTTATCCAAAGAATTCAAATGACCCGTTGTTTATCCTGCTATGCAAATCCTTTCTTTTTAAACATATAATAAAAAAAGATTTGATGGATAACCACATGTTCCAAATTAGTGACACTGACTTCAAAGAATCATTAAGCATACCACCTTCAAATGTAATAATAAGTATTAGAAGTTACAAAGTCCTTTATCCTGGCCAGTCTTCAAGATTTATTCGAGATGAGAATACAGACTTTTAATTATTATGGGTGATAATAATTATCATTCTTTATGAATCTGCCTTTGAATTTGAGAATTGGTTTGAAAGTTTAGGGCAAGAAACTGTGGTCTACTCAAGTCTCTCTATATATCTGAGTATACCATATTTAATATCCACAATCCGTTCCTGCCTCTGGCTGCTCTGTCTTTCCCTAAAACCTACGACTCATCTGAAAGCAATTAAAATGTACAATGCACTACTCACTCTGCTTTCTTTGAAAAATGTGTATCTTGGCTGTTGGGACACAGGGAGAATAGATGGGCCCTTACCAGCTCTGTAACTCTGTCCCCGTTTCAGTAGTATTCCACGACATACACTCAAATGTCACCAGTAATATTTATGCTTCTGCAAAGTGACATTTTCTTTCAAGAGACAGGATTGATGGGCCTAGAAAGAACCGGATCAAGCAAGAGTTGAATTCTAGACTATTAAGCAATAGGAAACCACTGTATAAATTTTCACAAGGAATGACTGGATGAAAGCAGTATTTTAGGAATAGTTGGCAAATATAGGAAGAGTTGGCAAATGTAGGAATTGGAATAGGATACTTTTGCATTTAACTTACTATATGCTGTTGCTCTGCTGAGGTTACTAGTCTTTTGTAAGCAAAAACCAGGCTTTAGATTATTACTCCCACAGCACTGAACTATTTACATTGATTGATATAGTCAACTGCTCATGTGAGAAAATGATGCCTTGAGAATGTCCAGCTAGTGTTAATGATGGTCAGTCTGGGATCTCATGATTAGCAAAGCAATGATTTCAGTTCTTGTGGCCAAGGCAGCTTCATTCACACATTTCTCCAACAAATATGCTCAAGTACTTATAGCTGTTGTGGAGGAGGAAATGGCAGCCCACTCCAGTACTCTTACCAGGAAAATCCCATGTGGTCACAGAGTCAGACATGACAGAGCATGCACACATACACACATCTACAGCTATTAAGTGAACATTGGCCATTTTTTTTTAAAGTGTAAAAATGTTCCTACAACTTGACCGCTTTTTGAGGAGAAGAATTAGGGGATGGAGATGTGAAGGCTAAACCTACTGTATCTGTTCCTTGGGCTAAGACTTTTGATGTATGAATTATGCAAAAACTAGAGGTTTTTTTTCCTCCCCCAAATATTTCACTGGAAGATTTTATAGGCTGATCTAGATTATCTTACTGCCTATAGCAGAGGCTTTCTTGGGTACAAAATATGGTTCAGTGTTGCAGGACTCTTCATCCAGAGCAGAGTCTGCCCCTTGACACTGGTGTGGCCATGGGACTTTTAGCCAATGATACATGAACAGAGAGGACAGTGCACCAAGTCAGAACACAGGTCCCGGGAGGCTCAGCATGTCTCTGTTTGCCATCTTGAGTGTCTGGCACTGCGCTGAGAATGGGCTGCACTAAGTCCAAAGAGAGAAGTCAGGAGCATGGCCATCCAGATGCCGCACCAATCTATTTTAAGAGGCAGAGCAGTGACACGGCAGGTGCTATGAAACAAGTCGTCTTCGATTAGCCAAATCCTACCTGAGCTGTAGCTGCATGAGCAAGGCAAGTGGCTATAGTTTTAAGTCACTAAGTTTTGAGTATGCAACACAGCATCTTTGGGCCAGTAGCTTATGGCTGCAGTGGCCAAAAATGGATTATCAGAGTCGAAGTTTGCAGGTTCTAATGTGGATTTTATCTGTCATTCTTTTCCCCCCATTACACTAGTTATGACACATATAGAACTTAAACTATGCACTTTTGGTGCCTTTTTTTAGCAACTTGTAGTTCTCCGTTTAACTGCCTTGGCTTCCCTTTGCCTTTCGTACTTTTTGTTAGTATGTATATATTTTCCTATATTTTGGAACCCCTTTTTTCCATCTGTAGGGAATTTTTTCCTTCTTTTCTTAGACACCAAAACTCAAATAAAGATCTCTTTAACCTTTCTTTCCTCCTTAAGATCTTTGTTGACCTTGGGGAGGGGCAAAGGAACCATTAATGATAATCTGTTACCCTCATTCTTACTTTTGTTGAATGGGACCCAAACCAGGTTATGACAATTTAGAAAATACCTCTAGAACTTGCTGGTTTTTTTTTTTTCTTGTAATAGAAGCTTATACATCAGAACGTGTGAATGAAAATGCAAAGGTAGAAACAGATCCCATGAAGTGTTTGGATACTCTGACAGCTGCAATTTTTCAACATAAATTACTGCACTTAGCTGCAAAGCCTCTGTCATAGGGAGACAGGACACTTCCAAAATTGCCTGCTGCCCTCTTTAGTAATAATCTGAGTTTTCACAATCTAGATATTCCATGATAAAAGACACCTCGATGCACACAGATGGAAGAATTCAGACTTTATGTATATCCCTCAGAGTATGCACATGCTACTCCTATTCATCTTCCCCCCCTTGTCTAGATGTGGCACAAGGTTATCAGGCAAGAAGATGTGGGCAGGAGAGGAAGCTTGGCAGTCAACAGGTGAGCCCGTCCACTCTCTTGCTTTCCTTTTAATCAAAGAAAAGACTTGACAGAATTCACTGTTAGCCTCTTACTGGTACCTTCCGACGGCATTAGGTAGGGGGAACTCTTTTTTTTCTAGCATCACACCAACAAATTTATTTTAAAATGCACAACACTTAACGTGTTCCTCAAGGCATTATCATTTCTGAAACAGTATGGCTAAGTATCTTTAAACTACTTAAGAGATTTTTAAGGACTAAATTTTCTCATTTTTTAAAAAAAGTATCAATCTGCCTTTTAGAGATATTTGAGATATACCATCACACAAATGCAAAGTTTCGTATGTATGCACGTTCAGTCGCTAAGTTGTGTCTGACTCTTTGCAACCTCACGGACTCTACCGCCAGGCTCCTCTGTCCATGGAACTTCCCAGGCAGGAATACTGGAGTGGGTTGCCGTTTCTTTCTCCAGGGGATCTTCCCCACCCAGAGATCAAACTCACATCTCCTGCACTGGCGGATTCTTTACCACTGAGCCACCCGGGAAGTCAGATGTTTTGTGCATATTAGTAAGAGTCTAGTTTTGGGGATGTATTAATAGTTGAATTCTGGTGACCTTTCAAATAAAGTAGGATGGGCTCACACCTTGTCCTAGATCCATGTAAATCAGAAGCCCAACGTCTCTCCCTGCACCAAGCTGCCCCTAAAGAAGTAAGTACCTGCCCACATGACCCGCTTCTAGGAAGCCAGTTTGAAGACTGCTATCTATGATGCCAAATTTCTGAGCTCCTTTCTTCCAGGACTGCAAGAATAGAAACTGCTGGTTTAGGGATTATAAAACAGGATTATGAAGAATAAATAATTTCCATATTTACCATACTTTCTGCCACAACCCAAACAGGCTTGTAGAGACAAGACCAAAGATATTTACTGTCAATTTATTTCAGATATGGGCAACGTCATGAGCTGTCAATAGATGTCCTGCAGTCCCCAGCTTTAGCAGCAGGTCAGCAGTAGGGTCATCTGTGATACAGGAAGGGTACCTGCCCAGAGATGCCCACCTCCTAACACCCGGAACCTATGAATACATGTTACCCAGTGAATGTAGTTTTAAGGTTGCAGCTAGAATTAGATTTTCTAACTTGCCAACTTTAAAATAGGGGGTGCACCCTGGATTATCCAGGTGAGCCCAGGGTAATCAAAAGGTCCCATAAATGTGGGAAAGGGAGACAGAGTCAGAGATTAGAGTGATAAACTGTGAGTAAGACTTGGTCCAACACTGCTGGCTTGAAGATGGAAGAAGAGAGCAAGAGCTGAGGGAATGTGGGAGTTTCTAGAAGCTGGAAAGATCAAAGAAAGAGATTCTTCCCTGGAGCCTCTAGAGAGACACTGGTCAGCCAAAACCTTAATTCTACTCTGGTGAGACCTACCTCACACTTCTGAACTACACTGATAAACCTGCGTTGTTTTAAAATGCTGCATTTGGGGCAATTTTGTCACAGCAGCCAAAGGGAGCAAATATTTCATCTCATTAATGAGACAGATTCAGGTGGTGGTGGTACCTTAGTCGCTCATTTGTGTCCGACTCTTGCAACGCCATGGACTATATATAGCCCACCAGGTTCCTCTGTCCAGGAATTTTCCAGGCAAGAATACTAGAGTGGGTTGCCATTCCCTTTTCCAGCAGATCTTCCTGACCCAGGGATTGAACTCAGGTCTCCTGCATTGCAGGCAGATTCTTCACCAACTGAGCCACCAGTGAGACAGGTTACTACCTAAATTATGACTAAAAGCTATCTAGACTATGCATAACTGAGAGACAACAAGAATTCAAAATGTAAGATAGCAATCTTATTTCAATGCAAACAGCTTTAAAAAAGAAAAGAAAAAAGCATAGCACCTAAAGAAAAAAGACAGAAAACTGGACTTCATCAAAATTTAAAACTTTTGTGCATCAAAGGGCAGTATCAAGAACATGAAAAGACAACTCAGAGAAAAATAAAGTATTTCCAAATCACGTATCAGATAAGGGCAGTATCCAGGGCATAGAAAGAACTCTTACAACTCAACAATAAAAAGATAACACAGTTTTTAAAGTGCAAAGAATTTGAATAGGTAGTTCTCCAAAGACAATATACAACTGGCTTGCAAGCATATGAAATGATGCTCACTATCATTAACCACTAAGAAAATTCAAATCAAAACCACCAGATACCATTTCAGACATCGAGAACAGAACTGGGGGTTGCCAGGGAGGAGAGTGGGTGGGGGAAGGATGGACTGGGAGTTTGAGATTAGTATATGCAAACTATTATATACAGAATGGATAAACAAGATCCTACTGTATAGCACACGGAACTATATTCAATAGCCTGTGATAAATTATAATGGAAAAGGGTATGAAAAAGGATATATGTATATATGTATATACAGAATCGCTAGGAAGTACAGTAGGAAGTAAAAACACTGTAAATCAACTGTACTTCAAAAAAAACCCCACTAGATATTATTAATAATTCACACTCATGATGGCTTAAAAAAAAAAAACAAGTATTGGTGAGGATATTCCTCCTACATTACTGATAGGATTATAAACTGTTATACCCACTGAGGAAAAGAGTTTGGCAATTCCTCAAAAAGTTAAACAAAATTACTACATGACCTAGTAAGTCTCTTGAGAGTCCCCTGGACTACAAGGAGATCCAAGCAGTCCATCCTAAAAGGAAATCAGTCCTGAATATTCATTGGAAGGACTGATGCTGAAGCTGATGCTCCAATACTTGGGCCACCTGATGTGAAGAACTGACTCATTGGAAAAGACCCTGATGCTGGCAAAGATTTCCTCCTTCAGGCAGGAGAAGGGGATGACAGAGGATGAGATGGTTGGATGGCATCACCGACCTGATGGACATGAGTTTGAGCAAGCTCTGGGAGTTGATTATGGACAGGAAGCCTGGCGGGCTGCCGTCCATGGGGCTGCAAAGAGTTGGACGTGACTGAACTGAACTAGCAATTCTACTCCTAGGTATGTTTGAGTCAAGAGGACTCAAAATGTAGGCTCACACAAAAACTCATACATGAATGTTTATAACAGCCTATTCCTGATAGACAGAAAGTGAAAACAACCAACCCCAGTGCCCTTGAACTAATAAATGGATAAATAAAATGTGTTGGTATAGCCATCTGATGGAATATTAATTAGCCACAAAAAAGAAAAGGATATTGTTACACATTACCATGTGCTCGGGCCTTTCACGCTAAGTGGAAGAAGCCAGACACAAAAGGCTACATATTTTAAGTTCCATATGAAATGTCCAGAATAGGCAAATCCATAGAGACAGGAAGTGGATTACTGGCTGCCAGGGAAAGGGAGAGTGAGGGACTGGGACTGACTGTAGTCTACACAAAGTTTCTTTTCAGGGTGATGAAAATGTTCTGGAAGTAAGTGTTAGTAATGGATACACTAAAACCCACTGAATTATATGCTGTAAAGTGATACATTTTATGTTGTACCTCAGTTAAAAAAAGAAGAATAGAATCCATCCACCTAACACACCATTAGAGCTTAGTACTGAATATCCAGGTCGTGACCATGGCCGTGTCACCTTACTAAGTTGAAATGATGTGACTTGCTAGCTGACTAACTCTCGGTTTTCCTGTGTACTTTAAGAGCCCCCATCACAGGCCCTGATCTTCTAACAAACCAAACTCCAATCAGAATACAAACACAGACTCAGCATTTTTCAGCTCAGTTCAGTTCAGTCGCTCAGTCCTGTCCGACTCTTTGCGACCCCATGAATTGCAGCACGCCAGGCCTCTCTGTCCATCGCCAACTCCCGAAGTCTACCCAAACCCATGTCCATCGAGTCGGTGATGCCATCCAACCATCTCATCCTCTGTCGTCCCCTTCTCCTCCTGCCCCCAATCCTTCCCAGCATTAGAGTCTTTTCCAATGAGTCAATGCTTTGCATGAGGTAGCCAAAGTATTGGAGTTTCAGCTTCAGCATCAGTCCTTCCAATGAACACCCAGGACTGATCTCCTTCAGGATGGACTGGTTGGATCTCCTTGCAGTCCAAGGGACTCTCAAGAGTCTTCTCCAACACCACAGTTCAAAAGCATCAATTCTTCGGCGCTCAGCTTTCTTCACTGTCCAACTCTCACATCCATACATGACCACTGGAAAAACCATAGCCTTGACTAGATGGACCTTTGTTGGCATTTTTAAATTCCTTCAACTGAAATCTTACTTTGTGAAGCACTTTCTCATTTTCTCTTCAAGTCAGTTTATGCCCTTGAGTTTCTCTTGTTCTTACATCCATCATCTCCTCATTGACAAGAGGCCCCCTCGATCCTGTGCTACCCCTTATGCTTTATCAATGTCTGAGTCCCTCAACAGAGTCATCCTGAAGTATCTGCCTGAGTATCTGTCTACCAGTTTAGAAGTGAGACACTTTCTACTCCTTTGGCGATTTCTTTAGAAATTTTGGCATGCTTGAAAGTGAAAATGTTAGTTGCTCGGTTGTGTCCAACTCTTTTCCTCCCCATGGGCTGTGGCCCACCAGGTTCCTCTGTCCATGGGATTCTCCAGACAAGAATGCTGGAGTGGGTAGCCATTCCCTTCTCCAGGGGATCTTCCCGACCCAGGTCTCCTGCACTGCAGGCAGATTCTTTACCATCTGAGCGACAAACTTATCAGAACACAAAGCCTAATATTCCTCAATATTTTTACCTTCATTCCAGACAAAACAAGAATCTCAGGACGCTTTAACTCCATTTAACCATCCTAGCTTATATATGTCTATATGTTATGGTTGTTGTATATTTTAATTCTGTGTATTTTATCCTTCAATTTTTAAAAACTTTTAAAAACTTATATTGTAAAATAATTACAGACATACAGGAGGTTGTAAAGAAATGTACAGGGAATTTCCAGGCACAGATAATTCTATTAATGACATCTATATAATACCCAATCTATAATGCTAAAAATATTATAAGATTACAGCCTGTTTTATTTTTTGGCCATGCCACATAGCATGTGGGATCTTGGTTCCTCAACCAGGGATCAAACCTGCTCCTCTTGCAAAGGTGGAGTCTTTTATCTACTGGGCCTCCAAGTAAGCCCCTGATCTCTTAAAAGTAATATAGTGATGACAGCCTTCTTCTTGGTCAAAAAATTTAAAAGGTCAAACAACATGGGTCATGGTAAGCATATAGCACTTTACTAATTGTACTAATAAGTCCAAGGGTCTGTGGAGAAAAACCTGGGTAATACATCTTTCTATGTTTCTTCCAATCAAAGAGGATTCATCTTTCTACTTTATAAAAAGACATACAACTTTCTCATCAGGTCATTGTCAAGTTATCTTTAAAATATAAAGAGTTATACTCCACCTCTTAACCAAAGGAAAGTCAAATATATGCAGGAGAATATAGAGGAATAGAACTAGCTGAGTACAAAGCCACATGTCTTCTTTCCTTTCTCCCCAAAATGCAAAGATCAGAATGCTAAGCAAGAATACATGAATGCATGTTCTGATTTTTCAGAGATAGCAAGGATGTGCAAATAATGAAAAATACCTCATTTTTTTTCCTGCATATATCAGCATAGTTGTGAGCATATGTATATAAAAATGTTAGAAATACAAACAGGAGCAGTTTTTTAAATTAAAAATATAATAATAATCCTTGATGGTTTCTGTCTTATATTCTCTCTGCTGTTCAGTGATATTTTCTTAATAACTTGAGAACTGTCTTTTTTTTTTTTAATTTTTAAGTACATTATTGACATGAACTCAATGACCAACACCATTTTCCTTCCCTAATATGAGTTGTCTCCTTATCACTCAGAGTGCATGACAGCCTTAAGGTTTGAGAGTTTTGATTGCTAGTATTGGAAAGTATCTAGCTCTTTGGCACATGCTTGCATTTATTGTACAATGCAAGGTACAATACATGGCAGGTATATGTGTATGTGTATGTACACCTCATACATGGCAGGTGCTAAAACAATCACGACTAGTTTTCAGATGTGCTGATTTGGTCTCCCAGCTCGATTCCACATGCCTTGAAGGCAGCATCTGGATCACCTGGGTTCCAGTTAGCAAAGCAGAGTCCCAGGCCTCACCCCAGACCTAAAGCCAGAGTCTACATTTAACAAAACACACTAAAATGTGAGAAGTGCTGACTTAGGTCATTCTTTGAACAATCAACCCCTCCATTTCACGTCTCTTTTCCTTCACCATCAGCTTTCCTTCTTTTTTGAAACATCCAGGGTTCAGTATTTTTTTAAAAAGACAAAAACAGAACCGAATTTCTGTCCATGCCCTACCACTTTCAGTGACTGAGCCCTCCTCTGCTGATCAGACTCCCAGTTTGGTTTCTCTGGTTACCACACTTCTGGGATGAATTCTGTGCCCCTGCTCCCTTTACTTTTAATTTTCTCATTTCCGTTTCTTTGGTTACCACACTCTTGGAATGAATACTATGTCCCTGTGCCCTTTACTTTTAATTTTCTCATTTCCTTCTTAAAACTCAGAAACTTGACTTTCACTCCTGTGTAGTTCCATACACATACAAAGCACTAAAAACATGCAGATAATTAACTAGAAAAATGCAGATAAAACTAAGATCCATTTTTCTAACATGCATTGTCCCTACTGCCAGCTAAAAATTGGCACTTGCCATCCACCTCTACAAGTTGTTGTGACCACTGACTTTCAGTACCCCCCAAAAGTTCAGGGTGGAGAGTTCAGGAATGAGGCACTCTGTGTTCTGGGAACAACTACTAATAGCAGAACAAGCCTTCAGAGAGTTGGATATTTTCAAGAGAAGATATATGAGCCCAATTTTCCACCTCCTCATATCTAGAATTGAGCACCAAAGAATTGATGCTTTTCAACTGTGGTGTTGGAGAAGACTCTTGAGAGTCCCTTGGACAGCAAGGAGATCCAACAAGTCCAAGCTAAAGGAAATCAGTCCTGAATATTCATTGGAAGGACTGATGCTGAAGCTGAAACTCCAGTACTTTGGCCACCTGATCCAAAGAACTGACTCATCTGAAAAGACCCTAATGCTGGGAATGATTAAAGGCGGGAGGAGAAGGGGACGACAGAGGATGAGATGGTTGGATGGCATCACTGACTCAATGGACATGAGTTTGAGCAAGCTCCGGGAGTTGGTGACGGACAGGGAAGCCTGGCGTGCTGCAGTCCATGGGGTCGTGAAGAGTTGGACATGACTGAGCAACTGAACTGAACATATCTAGAAAAGCACTAAAATCCTTCATGTTGACGACTGCTCCTTGTGAGTAGCAGAACCTTCTACAGAAACGTGTGCTTGACTACATGTACCCTCCACTTCACCAAAATCACATGTGTATATACAGACCTCCTCCCGCCTCTTTGGAGCAGTCTCTCAGAGCTGTCTGAGGCGCTGTCTCCTGGGCTGCAGTCCTCATTCTGCCCCAGGTGAAATTTAACTCAACTCTCACGTTGTGCTTTTTTTTTTTTTTTTACCCCAGTCAGCACTATACTGATTGGAAATGAATTCTCTTAGCAGCATTTGATGCCTGATGATTTTCTTGTGCCCACTCCTATCCTGTATCCACTCAAGATCATTCACAGATCTGTGCTCCTGCCTAGTGACTGGATCAGCCAAACTTACCACATGCTCTCCACAGCACTGCTCCAACCCTGACAAGCAGAAATGTTAACATCTCTACAGAAATAAACCATGAATATGGAAGCTCAGATGGTAAAAGAATCAGCCTGCAATGCAGGAGATGTAGGTTCAATCCCTGGGGTCAGGAAGATCCCCTGGAGGAGGAAAATGGCAACCCATTCCAGTGTTCTTGCCTGGAGAAGTCCATGGACAGAGGAGCCTGGCGGGCTACAGGGCTACAGTCTGTGGGATTCCAAAGAGTCAGACACCACTGAGCGACTCACGTTCACTGTATACAAAGAACTCATGAAAATAAAACAAAATGAGGCCTGGTAAGGAAAACTTATCTATTTTTAGATCTGCTACCTGAGGCTTCCAGTCTCCTAAATGCTAGAATGCAGGGGTTTACCTGTGTAGTCATGCAACAGAAATGAAGAAAAGGACAGAGCTGTCAGCGGAAGCCACAGTATTCATCACCATCGAGTGTTACAGGAAAAGCTGACACTGCTGAGGAACCCACAAAACCAAACCAAATTCTCCTCTTAATCCCAATGACTTTCTTTCCTTTATTCTTCCTTTTTCATTGTGGTAAAACACTTCACGTGAGATCGACCCTCTTAACAAATCTGTAAGCGCACAACATTGCTGTTAACTACAAGCAGAGTGCGGTAGACTAGAACTCTACACATACGCATCTTGTGTAACTAAACCACTGTGTCCTCAGAATGGTGTTTCATACAACAAAGGTCTGAAGACTGAGATGCTTTGAAATTCACTGGGTACCACAACACACTCACTGTCTATGGATTTCGAGCAGTCTGCTCGCTAGTGATTGGTGGTTATTCATCAGGCCGGTCTTTGATGAAGAAAAATGAAGAGCCAGAGAAGCAAAGAACCACAGGGGAAGCTAAGGTGCTCACCAGCCCCCCTCAGACAGATCGTGGAGCAGCCACCGATCTGTTTATCTGACGCATGTGAAGAGTTTGCTCACGCTTCGCCTCTGGAAATGGGCCATGACTTCTGCTGACAGATTATGAATTGTGGAGTATGGCCAGCACCTGGCCAGACAGAGAAGAGTTCATAAATCAGGCTCAAAGCAGAAATGCCTGACTAAAATTCTTGAATTCTCTGAGGGGCTCACAAAGGATGTATAAGCAGAGAACCAGGTAAACCTACATGTGTGTATATATGTGTGTATTGGAGGATATGACAGAGTACTGATTGTCCATAGGCCACTGTTAAGGTTCTGCAAAGAAGTATTTTTTGTTGTTATTTTCGGTTGGTCAAAGAGTTTTGCTTCATCATGGAACAGGGTGGGAGTTTGATGTCAAGAGTGGAGAGTTGCTTGCAGAAAGATTTGGGCTTGAAAAAGGAAACTGTCTTGAAAAACGAAACTGGCTAGAAAAGCATTTTCTAAGGCTTTAATAAATTCCAGGGGCTTTTACGTTTAGTCTAGCTCTGATTTTTTAATCTTGATGTTATTTCACCATTTCCTTCTAACATTTCTCCAAAGGAAATGACTGTCAGACGTGTATCTTAGAGAAATAACTGATTCAATAATTAATCATCAGCAATTGTCAGATCATTTTTAGTCAGCAATAGCCATCCTAAAAAATCAATTGCTCTACTTCAGAGAACTCTTCTATTTTAAGCTTTCTTATGGGACCCTATCTTTACACACTCAAGCATTAGTGACTGAGTGGCTTCCCGGGTGGCTCGGCTGGTAAAGGGCCCGCCTGCAACGCAGACCAGGAGACCTGGATTCCATCCCTGGGTGGGGAAATCCCCTCGAGAAGGGAAAGGCTACCCACTCCAGGATTCTGACCCAGAGAATTCCACGGACTGGATAGTCCATGGGGTCACAAAGAGTCAGACAAGACTGGGCAACTTTCACTTTTCTCCTTGCCCTCTGTATAAGGGGTATAATGCATCACGCTCTGTGCTATAATGAAAAACCCCAAGACATATGAAATGTAGAAGGGGAGACAAGCATAAATTCATAGAACGTTTAATTAGACTCAAGAAATAGTAACTTTTATATATAGTCTTGATTTCCCAAGTGGCTATGGTAAAGAACCTGCCTGCCAATGCAGGAGACGTGGGTCCCTGGGTCAGGAAGATTCCATAGAGGAGGAAATGGCAACACACTCCAGTATTCTTGCCTGGGAAACCCCATGTACAGAGGAACCTTACAGGCTATAGTCCATGGGGTCACAAAGAGTCAAAAAGGACTGAGCACGCATGCACACATACTAATATACAGTCTACCTAAGAGGGTGGATAAAAGGTCTTTCCCACAGTCTCAGATGGATGGGTAGCATTTGAGAAGTAAGAGGGAAAAGCATTTTGAGCACAAAGGCTTCATTTATTAATTCCTCCAAATCTTTAAAACAACAGAAAAGAAAAAAATATTATTTTTTTCATTTGTGAGCTAATATAGTATTTAAATCCTAAACTTTAAAATTTAACTATTTAAGATGTTTAAAATATATGAACCAATCCGTGATAAATCTGACAAAAAAACCTTGTAGGACTTTAAAATTAAAAGCTAGAAGTCATTGTTGAGAAAAATTAAATAAGGGCTAAAGAAATGGAGAGATACCCTGCATTCTTAGACCAGAAGATTCCAGATTGTTAAAAAGGTCAAAATGAGAGGATTTACACCGTTTGATTCTGAGACTTATGATAAAGCTTCAGTAACACAGACACTGTGGCAGTGGGTTATACGGACAGATGAGTGGAAGAGAATGTAAATGATAATGTATGAATTAACATGAATAATTAATATATGAGTAATTAATTTCAACAAAGATTTCAAGGCAACTCAGTGGGGAAAGGAAAAAAATCTCCTACAGCTGGTGCTGGAGCCACAGGAAAGCCATCTGGAAAAATATAAACATCGAGCCTTAACTCATCACTTACCAGAATTAATTTGAAATGGGTGATAGATTTCAATGTAAGAGTGAGCAAGCAAGCATTATGAAACTTATGGAAGAAAACACAGGAAAATATTTTAGTGACCTTGGGTTAGAAAGATTTCTTATTTAAGAAAAGGGATGAGTTACAAAAATTTTAAAAGATCAATAAGTTGGATTTCATAAAAACATCTGCTCTTCAAAAGAGACTTAAGAAATCAAAAAGTAGCCATACACTGGGGAAATATATGTAAAACGTTTGTCCCCAAAAGGACCTGTATCTAGAATATGTCAGAACTGGATTAACTCACTAATATCAAGAGTCTCTCTTGGTCACGGAAGCATGTTTCACAGCCTCCCTAGTCTCTACTCAACAGATGCCAACAGAACCCATGTTAACGACAACCAACAATATCTCAGGTATTACTAATGAGCCCATGAGAAGCAAAACTGCCCCAGATGAGAACCACTGATTTAAGTAACATTTTACTAAGAAAAGATATATGGTGACAAGAAAACCTATATAACCTATGAGTATCAGCTAAAAACTACTGAAAACCATTAGAGTGATTGATAAAAGTATATAATATACAAATATTAAGGTAAAATATGAAAATACCATGAAAGGTAAGATTTTACATTCAATACTAAAATATTGCCAAAGTAGAGGCCTTGTGGTAAATGATAATAGTATAAACAAAACCAGTGTTGCCTTCAGTTCTGGACTGCCTAAGTACAAGTAACTTTAAAGAAAACTTTTAAAAAATTCTATACTTTTCTACCTGAATACAGTATTTGAAATATTTATATATATATGTAAAGTAGGTTACATTTCATCCAAGTTGTCATCACTTCATCCAATCCTTGACATGATATGTAATTTTTAATGATGGGTAAAAAACTTTGGAAGTACTCTATCTAAAATTCACCTAAGTATTAATAAGACCAAAAGTTATAACGACACACTAAATATAACCAAAACTGAGGGCAATATTCACCCCCTTTCTGTCACAAAATAGGTAACTTTTGCTCACAAAAACACAGTAGGCAGGGAGTAAGAATTTTCTGTGGCATCTTCTGATAAGAAGAATCACTGCCAACCCCAACAAATTCCCAAGACATTTTAAAATGAGCGATGTAGTTACCAGTTCTGAAATAAATCATTTTTATCCATGCAAATTAGTCAGTCTTAGATCCATGGGGGAAAGTTTGCCTTCCTTCTCTCTGTGTCTGAGAGGCTGAAATATCTGATGGTCATCTCAACTAAAATGTTTGCAAGTCCAAAATCAGAATCATCCCCCATGTCTGTCATCTCTAGCATCCAAAGTGGTCGTCTGGTCCATTTTGTGCCTTGCTTAGTCACTCAGTCACGTCCGACTCTTTGCAACCCTTTGGACCATAGCCTGCCAGGCTCCTCTGTCCATGGAAATCCCCAGGCAAGAATACTGGAGTCGGTTGCTATGCCCTCCTCTAGGGGTTCTTCCCAACCCAGGTATCAAACCGTTGTCTCCTTTAACTCCTAAATTGCAGGCAGATTCTTTACCGCTGAGACATCGGGGAAGCCCCTGGTTCATTCTATTTAGTTCAGTTCAGTTCAGTCACTCAGTCGTGTCTGACTCTTTGCGACCCCATGGACTGCAGCACGGGAGGCCTCCCTGTCCATCACCAACTCCCAAAGTTTACTCAAACTCATGTCCATTGAGTTGGTGATGCCATCCAACCATCTCATCCTCTGTCGTCCCCTTCTCCTCCCGCCTTCAATCTTTCCCAGCATCAGGGTCTTTTCAAAGGAGTCAGTTTTTCGCATCAGGTGGCCAAAGTATTGGAGTTTCAGCTTCAACATCAGTCCTTCCAATGAATATTTAGGACTGATTTCCTTTAGGATGGACTGGTTGGATCTCTTTGCAGTCCAAGGGACTCTCAAGAGTCTTTTCCAACACCACAGTTCAAAAGCATCAATTCTTCGGCACTCAGCTTTCTTTATAGTCCAACTCTTACATCCATACATGACTACTGGAAAAACCATAGCCTTGACTAGACGGACCTTTGTTGGCAAAGTAATGTCTCTTGCTTTTTAATATGCTGTCTGCTGCTGCTGCTAAGTTGCTTCAGTTGTGTCCGACTCTGTACGACCCCATAAATGGCAGCCCACCAGGCTCTGCCGTCCCTGGGATTCTTCAGGCAAGAACACTGGAGTGGGTTGCCATTTCCTCCTCCAAAGTATGAAAGTGAAAAGTGAAAGTGAAGTCACTCAGTCGTGCCTGACTCTTAGCGACCCCATGGACTGCAGCCTACCAGGCTCCTCCATCCATGGGGCTTTCCAGGCAAGAGTACTGGAGTGGGTTGCCATTGCCTTTTCCAAATATGCTGTCTAGGTTGGTCATAACTTTTCTTCCAAGGAGTAAGCGTCTTTTAATTTCAAGGCTGCAGTCACCATCTGCAGTGATTTTTCTACTTAAGGTTAATTCAATAAAAGACAAGGGAATTATTCCACTAACGAGGATCTGTTAATTCCTTGTACTTCCTAAGAAATGCACTCTGCTTTCCACAAAGTAAATAAACTGAGTTTATACTACAGATTTCTTGTATGCCTGCCTACCTATGAGAACAAAGATCATTGTCATAGTCGCTATTTAAGGGGTAACAACCCAAGAGGAGCATGCATTCAACAACTAGGGACATGGTTCATTTTAGGTAGCCTTTGAAGGAATAATTTAATACCTTCTACAATTTGATAATGACAGGAAGAATGTACTTTGTCCCTTGAGTAGGACAAAGACTGCAGAACTTAAAAATTTGGATTCATATACAAGAGACCACTTATTTTGTTCTGCAAAATATGTTTCCATTATGCAAACAGTATTTTGGAAAGGCTAGAAAATAAGAAAAATCATGCCAAACCTTATTACTCTTAAGCATGTGACCTCGCTTTGTCTTTATGATTTATGAATGTGACTTTTTTTTGTTTTGGACAGTTCAATGCTGGCATATGCTGGGGTCCCAAATCTCCACCATCTACTGCCTAATGATCTGAGGTGGAACTGATGTAATAATAATAGAAATAAAGTGCACAATAAATGTAATGTGCTCGAATCATCCTGAAACCATCTCCCTACCCTGCCCATAGAAAAACGGTCTTCCATGAAACTGGTCCCTGGTGCCAAAAAAGGTTGGGGACCACTGTATATTCAATTTTATATTCAGCTGTTAGATTTATTTTCCCAATGAAAAATTGTTTCTCAATAGCAACTTTCTCTTTCATCAAGCCAAAAGTAGCCATTTAAAAAGGGATGGAGAGGATAACTTTTTAGCTCTCATCAGGAGTTTATAAATTGTTTCCTCTTCTTTTGAGGATATTACAGAATCTCAGCAGAGGGGCGGATTGTCTCCACGCCGTTCCTGATTCTGCTTCTCATCCAGTGACTCTGAGTCTACCCTGTGGTGCCATATTCCTGCTGGGATGCTTAGAGCTTCAAAAATTCAAGTAGACACTTGCATATTCTATCGTTCATTTCATCTTGACCATAACTGTGGTGATTTGCCCTCTTACATTTCTACTTTTATTTTTCTTGTGCTTTCTCCCCATCCCCCCTTTTTTTTCATGGTCCACTGTCTAATAGTTTCCTGCTTTCTATTTTTAAGGATCCATTTTTTTTTAAACTGCTTAAGAATTCTGTAATTTAATTTCTCCTTTGATCATTTTTATTTCTTTCATTTGACTTCCTTAGGTATACTGTATTGGGCTTCCCTGGTAGCTCAGTTGTTAAAGAGTCCACCTGCAGTGCAGGAGACCCAGGTTCGATCCCTGGGTGGGGAAGATACCCTGGAGAACCCACTTCAGTATTCTTGCCTGGAAAATCTCATGGACAGAGGAGCCTAGTGGGCTATAGTCCATGGGGTCGCAGAGTCAGACATGACTTAGCAACTAAACCACCATACTGTATTACTCCATTTATAGCCCGAGTTAAAAACAGATTCATTTTTTTTAAAGAGTGCAAGTATTCAAAAAGCTAAATATTTTCCTGAGCAAACTTTATTCTAGCTTATGCAGGATTTTTTTTTTTTTCAGTTCTTAAAATATGTTGTGTAGTCCTTTTGATTCAGGAGTTGCTTAAGAGTAAATTTTTACTTTCCAGAATGCTATTATGAATTTATGGATTACTACAATTTTTGCACTGGGACAGAATGTGGAATGTTTAATTTTTATTTCAGAGTAGAAACTGAAATTTCTGGTCACTGAACAGTCAATTTTGTAAATTTCTAAGGCGATTTAAAAATTATTTTGGCATATAACTTTATTCATATGCATATTTTTGCAGTATATTTCATATACATGTATAAATAAATATTATATATATTTGTATATATATATCTTTATCTATAATGTAAACCTTACTAACCATAATTCAGATATTTCACCTCTTTTTGTTATTTTGATCTGTCATGGGCTGATCGAGGTTAATTAAAGCCTATAATCACTATTGTGTTTCTATCAGTTTCTTCTTTCATATTCATATAATCTATGCTTCACAAATTTTGGTGCAGTAGTGTTTGGGTATATACTTACAATCTCATTATGCCCTTTAATATTACAAATTCCTCATTCATCTCTCTGTTGACATAGTTTACTTTGAATCTTGCTTTGTCTAATAAAAATCTCAACAGCAGCTTCATTCTTGTTAGTCCTTTTAACTTTGTTTAAATTTAACCTTTACGGGTCACTTTCCTTTTTAAATGGATTTCTTGTAATTATTTAGCGTGTAGATTTTTTTAAACACAATCTTTCTTTCTATTAGTTTTGTTTACTCATGTTTGGTTTAAGTTCTTATTTTTGAAGTTAGAAGTCATACAACATACATTTTTATACACAAAAGTGTCTGTCCATCTTCTAGATTGAAAATTCCTGGACAGTCCACACTTACTAACTTCTGAATCCTTACAAGTCCCAGAGCTGTGCATAAGGGTTGGATCCACAATATATTTGTTACCTGGCTTGAACTGAAATGTTAGAATGAGTGAACCTCCAGTGGTAGAGTTTGAAAAGCACTTGACAATCCAGGGGTGATAAATTTGGGACAAGAATCTTACTGGCCTCCCACAAAGCACAACACCTCCATTGCTACATTCCCAACAGCGGGTGCCTGCTACTTCTGCAGCTGACAGAGACCAATCAGACAGACACAACTTTGGTCAAGAAGAATAAAGCACAAGGCCCCTCCCTCCTCAGCCACTCTGCCATTATTGCCAGTCAATCTAGAGACAGTTCCAATTTGCAATGAGATTTTTAACTGCTTCACTTGCTTCTCTTAGATCAACGTGATAGCTGTAAACAGCAATAAAAGAATAAATCTAACAAGTTTAAAATTCAAAGGAACACAGACAACGCTTAGGCCTGGAAAAGAACCACATCAAGGCAACTATATTCCTTCCTTTTCTTGTTCCACTTAAGGCTCCTGTTATCTCTGCATCCCTCCCAAAGCCATTCTTCATTTACTTTAAATTCTAAGTTGGTCTTCCTAAACATCCTTTGAGAGACATATTTCTGAATTCTTTAAAGCAGTCTTTGAACGAATGGGACTACAGCCACCAGACTGTTCTTTTTTTTAAAGTGACTCTAAGGGTCTGCTGGCTCATCTGTTCTACCCACAGTAAAAACAGTACGACCCTGACAATCCTGAAGGAGATGGGAGAGTGGGGGGAAATGTGAGTGGGTTTGTTTTGTAGGAAAATAATTATTTTAAGAAGGCATATATGCTTAGAAGCTATTTTATTAAGTAATATATTATGGTTCTAGATGGGCTTCCCTGGTGGTTCAGATGGTGAAAAATCTGCCTGCATTGGGATAGACTCAGGTTTGATCTCTGGGTCTGGAAGATCCCCTGGAGAAGGGAATGGCTATCCATTCCAGTGTTCTTGCCTGGAGAATTCCATGGACAGAGGAGCCTGGCGGGCTACAGTCCATGGGGTTGCAAAGAGTCGGACACAACTGAGCAACTAACACATACACATGGTTCTAGATACAAGCAGAAAAAAACAGTCTGAGCTACATACAAACCCAAACGCTAGACCGGAACAGTCTGTGCTGAATGAACACTGAATAGGTAACCTGAATAGAGCTACAAGAAAGAAAATTCATGGTCCTTGGTATTGGGAAATATTTTTAGAATCTCAGGAAGAAAGCCCATTGGCCTAGGGAAGGACAATTCCCCTCCTCTCTGTTGAGGAGGACTGACTTTGAAAGGCCATTAAATGTGGTCTCCATCTTAATAAGTTTTGAAGATTCTTATGGGTAATTTCCTCACAACAGATTAAATGACATTGTTTTTTGAAGCAGATATCTAATCAGTCAAGCTTTGCATACTCTTTCATGAAGTAAATAAGCTAAAACAAAAATTAAAGAAATGAAAAGGGTGGTGGTGGGGGGTGGAAATGTATCAGGCGTCTGAAAAAGTAAAGATATTCAGAAACATTCTGACACTCCACAATTTAAGTGGTTTTACTAACAACAAGCTGAGAAGAAGATAGAAAATGTCCTTTACTTCTGGAACCTAATTAGGGTGTGAAGTTTGCTCTGATAGCTGTGAAACAAAGATTGAAAAGAAATAGAACAATATGGGACCCCAGCAGGGCATACATTTATATGTGATGGAAACTAAAGAAATTCAAACCCAGGTAAATGAACCTTTTTTTTCTTAGTGTCAAAACAAAATAGCACTTGGATTCCAATTCATTTGTACACTTTGGGTTTCTATATTTTTTATCATTCTTCCCAAGTTAAATTTCCAAACTTTGAAAAGTAACTGTCGGGTCATCCACTGTCGGTGATGGACAGGCAAGGAGAGCTTCGGTGCACAAGAACCCCCGTACCTATGTGCAAACTGCTGATCAACCTACAGTCTCACTTGTCAAAGTTTGCACATTCTGATGGATCTGACATTCTGATTCAAGAGACAAGAGAAGCCTACACCCCCACCCCAGTCTTTTCTTCATACTTAAATTTAAGGGGGAAGAAAAGCAAATCAGCTAAGAAAGAAATGTGACAATGATTCCTGTCTTTGAGTAATGAGTGGGTGATTTAAGATATCCACTCAGATTATTAGGCTCTTTATGTCAATTGGCTCAATTTCCTCCTTCCTATCGTTACTTGTATAAACATACTGAAAGCCATGAAGCTAATTCAAGACAGTAGGGCTTTACCTGGCTTTCATGGTTTGACGAATCATCACTTTTCTACTCCAGTTCTACCTACCTACAGAGTAACTCTCTATGAACCCCCCCTCCCCCACCTTTAATTAACAGTGTTCCTACACAAACTTCCTTTCATTCCGTGGCGGTAGATCTGGAATGGAATACAAACTGCAGAGTTAAAGATTTGGACTGTGTGCTGTATTTAGTTGCTCAGTCGTGTCTGACTCTCTGTGACCCCATGGACTGTAGCCCACCAGGCTCCTCTGTCCATGGGGATTCTCCAGGCAAGAATACTGGAGTGGGTTGCCATGCCCTCCTCCAGGGGTCTTCCTAACCAAGGTCTCCTGCATTCCTGGTGGATTCTTCCCCATCTGAGCCACCAGGGACTGCCCCAAGTCTAATCAAAAACAGACACATTGTGCAACCGTGGGTGATTCATGTCAATGTATGGCAAAAACCACCACAATACTGTAAAGAAATTATCCTCCAATTAAAATAATTAAAAAAATAAAATACTCTTAAAAAGAAAAACACAGCTGTCTGGTGGTATGTTATATAGTCTGTGTGAATTCCATCAGAGTTTAAATTCAGTTCAGTTCAGTCACTCAGTCATGTCCGACTCTTTGCAACCCCATGAATTGCAGCACGCCAAGCCTCCCTGTCCATCACCAACTCCCGGAGTCTACCCAAATTCATGTCCATCAAGTCAGTGATGGATTTAGAAATAAATGACTCAAGTAGCATAATGAAAACTGTGACAGATAGGAAAATATGCTGAGCAAATTTGTCAGTTCAATCGAGCAAGTGCTCAACAGTCTCCCACATTTTTTGGCCAAAGTCTGTAGGTCCTGGGGCTTCTGAGGTTAAAAGGAAGCAAAAACAATAGGAGCTATTCTCCGCATTGTTTGCAGTCTGGACAGAAACTGCTTATTGTCCCCTGATATCCAGGTTTCCTTCATCTAGAAAACCAGAACCGCTGATTCTTATCTGGGTACATAGCTCCTGAGAATAGAGATAACATTTCTTAGTCTCCCTTGCAACTAAGTATGTCCAGGAGGCAAAATTCTAGCTAAAAAGATTTATGCTGAGGTTTTATAGCAACCTAAGGGAATTTTCCTTAAAAAGACACCTGATGCTTTTGCTCCTTAATTTCTGTGCTGCTGCCTGGAACACTAACAGGATAGAGCTTGAGCTGCCACCCTGTGACCTGGAGAATGAAAGCCCCACCCAGGAAGAGTGGACTGGCAAGGTGCAAGATGCCAGTGTCTGGGACAGCTGTGTGAAATGCAGCTGCCAGACCCTGCATGGAGAGTAAAGAATTAGTTTCATATCCCAGATCAACCTCAAATTTCTTTTTATTATCAATGATATTTAAAAATGACTTAAAAAGTTTGCTGCCCAATTGTTCAACTGCTGAATGACTTTCATCTTACAGAAGGGTGAGATTAGAACGAAACCCAGCATTTTCCTGCATCTTATTAACGCCCCCCTCCCTGCTCCTGTATATCCACCCGGGGGTACTTGTGTTCTCGGTCAGTGAGAAACCTCCCACGATTCACTGGAACTCAGTGCAAGATGTCCTGGCTGGCCTTGGAGCAAGAGACTGCCTGGTAACTCCCACTTGTCCCTTGCATCTCAAAAGAAGAGGTATGGTTTGTAAAAAATATATATACATATAAAATGATTTTTTTTCAATAATTCAACAAGTTTAAATGCAGTGGAGGCCTAATTCATTGGCACTTGATGACTTGCAGTCTTTTCACAATACGGCAGCCCGAGTATTTCTTGTAAAGTATAAGTCATAGATATGTTATTCCTTCGCTTAAAACTCTCTAACGTAGCTCTTTCTGAACAACTGAAAAAGCAAAAACTCTTCTTAGATCCACAAGAGAAGTGAGATCGCAAGGCAAACCACTGCCCCGAGAGACCAACAGGTGGACACAGAGCGTCAAGTCTTACTGAAGTAGAAGCCCCTGGGCTGAAACCCCCACGGGAACCAGTGCTGGGGCAGGAAAACCTGGAACTGTCATCTGTGAACTGCTGGAGGCTCAGGATGGACCAGTCTGAGAGATAAAAACTCCAGGAGGACCCACTCATAAGGAGCACCCAACTTTTGTGAGTTTTACTTCTAGGAGCTTAACTAGATTTCCACAGTAAATATCAGAGAAAAATCTCCCGATGCTTCTGGCAGAGGGAAGGGAAAGAAACCTTTTGAAATACACCAAGAGCATTCTGTTCTTAGCAAGACCTGCCCTCAGGAGGAACTATTAATATTTAGCCAGAGCCTCATCTGCTGGGGTTTTATCAAAGCGTAACTGACCTGGGGAAAGGAAATACCCAACTCCAGCCCACATCAGCCATCCTCTCCCATCAAAGGGCAGAGGTGGGAACATCTGAGAAGCACATGTGACATTCATGGTCACAGGCACAGGCTCACCAAAAGACAGAGATCTAATCCCTGGATGAGAGAATACTCCCCTCCTCCTATGTCACCACCACATTACTAAAGCCGTACTTACAGCAATTCCTTTTACCTTGTTCGTCGTATCCAGCTATCAAGAAAAAAATGACAAGGGATATCGAAAGGCAAGAAAGCTTCAGGAGACAATACAAGGATCAGAATCAGACTCAGATATGATCGGGAGGCAGAAATTTTAAGTAACTATGATTAATGTGCTAAGAATTATAATGGATAAGGTAGACAGCATGGGAAAACAGATGGGCAATAAAAGAGAGAGATGAAAATTCAAAGGAAGAACTAAAAAGAAATGCTGGAAGTCAAGAACACTGTGACAGAAATGAGAATGCCTTTGATGGGCTTGTTGGTAGACTGGAGATGGCTGAGGAAAGAAGCTCTGAGCCTGAGGATATTTCAACAGAAACCTCTCCAAAACTGAAAAAGGGAAGAGAAAAAAGACACACAAAAAAAAACCTACAAAAAGAACTGCCCCCCCCAGAAGAACAGAATATCTAAGAACTGTGAGAGAACTAGAAACGGTGTAACAAACGTGTAATGGGAGCACTAGGAGAAGGAAGAGAGAAAAGAAGAAATATTTAAAACAACAATGACTGGGAATTGCCCCCAGCTTAGTGTCAGACACCACAGATCCTGAAAGCTCAGAGAACACCAAGCAGGATAAATGCTCAACATCTTCACGTAGGGATGTCATTTTCAAACTACAGAAAATCAGTGCTAAAGAGGGAAGCCTGAAAGCAGCCACAGGAAAAGCTCCAATTCCTCATGACCATCGACAGCAAAAGCTGAAGTCTTTAGACTCCCTGTAAGGCCATGCAGAGACCAGGGTAGGTGAGGATCCGCCTGCTTCTAGATAGATGTAGAAATCACACACTCTTTTATTCTGTCTTCTTTCAGGGACGCTTTGTTTGAATGTGTGTAGGTGAGTCCCCTGTTTGTCTATCAGTCCACATTTGGATTTTCACTCAAATGAAATAATAAGGTGGTACTGGTCAATACTTTAAAAACAACAACAAAGACAAAATGTTGTAAACAATAAGTCTATTCGGCTCCAAGTTTCTGCCCCTGAACCTATAACTATTTGATATATATATGTAATTAATACCTAACTTAACTTTGAAGTTATTTCTCTGCCATCCTCTTCAGCATTTTTTGACAAATAAATGGAAAAGACAATATCTTTAAGATGATCAATCTGCAGATTAACCACGTAGCAAGCAAAACATTTTAGTGAATAGGTTATAGATAGATATATGTTTCCATACCACGTAAGTATCCCTTAGGCCAGTTGAACATACATTCACTCATTTTTGTACCCACTTTTGCCTTGAGGACAGTGTTTATATACCAGTCATCATCTACCCTAAAGCACTTGCCTTACAGTATGAATGAATGTATTATGAATTTATTCTAAAGCAAAGCAGGAGTACTGTGGATAACAGTGAAATGCTGAAGTTGAAGCCAAGTACCAGCAGGTGCAAATTCTGGCTCCACCACTGGACTTCTTTCTCTGACTCACCTTCTAAGTATTATATCCAACCACCCATTTATTTATCATGTATTCATATATATTCATACATACATGTGTGCGTGCTAAGTCGCTTCAGTCATGTCTGACTCTTTGTGACCCCATGGACTGTAGCCTGCCAGGCTCCTCTTTGCATGGGGATTCTCCAGGCAAGAATATATATACCCACACACACATATATGTGTGTATATATACATGAGGGAGAGTGTCCATGCACCAAGGACCATCATACTAGCACTGTCAGTGAGAAACCACATTCAGGAATTGAAGGGCTTCCATGATACATCCAGAAAGGGGTGTGACAATACACAGGTAAATACAATTATGATAAACCACCAAGACAATTACCATTGTGGTAAGTGGGATGGAGGAAATTAGAAAATGAAAAATATTGAGAGCAACTGAGGAAAGTCACATTAGAGAAGGTTTCCATGCAAGGTCCCTTTGAGGAGGTGAGACCTAAAGAATGAGAAGTGACTTGCCATGCAGAGAGCCGCGGGAAAGGAATTCTGGGCAGAGGGAAGTATGAGCACTTCAGAAGGGAGAGGGCTTGGCACTGCTCAGCCTGCAAGAGAGGCCTAGCTGAGGACAGTGGCTGACCTGGGTGCGGGTCTGAGCTCAGAGGAGAGCAGGAAGAAAGCCTGTGGGCCTCGGGAAATGTGCGTGTTGTTCTGTTCTCAGAACCACCAGGATCCACCTCAGGGGTTTAGCCAGGGAGGGATGTATGAATAACACTTGAGAAAGAGTGCTGAGACAGAGGGGCTTCCCTTGCAGCTCAGTTGGTAAAGGCTCTGGATCCCCTGGAGAAGGAAATAGCAACCCACTCCAGTATTCCTGGGCTTCCCTGGTGGCTCAGATGGTAAAGCGTCTGCCTGCAATGTGGGAGACCCAGGTTTGATCGCCGGGTTGGGAAGATTCCCTGGAGAAGGACATGGCAACCCACTCCAGTACTCTTGCCTGGAAAATTCCATGGATGGAGGAGCCTGGTAGGCTACAGTCCTTGGGGTCACAAAGAGTTGGACACGACTGAGCGACTTCACTTTTTTCTCTTTTTTCCAGGATTCTTGCCTAGAGAATCCCATGGACAGAGGAGCCTGGCAGGCTACAGTGTAGTCAATGGGGTTGCAAGAGTTGGACACATCTTAGAGACTACACTACCACCACCATCAAGACAGAGGTGTAATTATACATCCCAGATCCTTCCTGACTCCTCCCTCATCTACAGTTCTCATACTCTTGCCTGTTGAGTCTCTCACTTTATCGCATGGACTAATTGGTCTCCCTGCCTTCAGTTCTGCTGCTGCTGCTGCTAAGTTGCTTCAGTCGTGTCCGACTGTGTGCAATCCCAGAGACGGCAGCCCACCAGGCTCCCCCGTCCCTGGGATTCTCCAGGCAAGAGTACTGGAATGGGTTGCCACTGCCTTCTCCAATGCATGAAAGGGAAAAGGGAAAGTGAAGTCGCTCAGTCGTGTCTGACTCTTAGCAACCCCATGGACTGCAGCCTACCAGACTCCTCTGTCCACGGGATTTTCCAGGCAAGAGTACTGGAGTGGGTTGCCAGTGCTTTCTCCAGCCTTCAGTTCTATGCCTTCAAAGATGTCTTTTACAAAACAAGTCAGACCAAACCATCCAAACTAGCCTGTCACTCTCCTTAAATGTCTGATGGATACCCATTTCGTGAAGTCCAAGCTCATTAACCAGCTTATCAGGGTCCTTTATGACATGACCTTAAGTGGTTTTAATACCCATTCCCCGCTATTTTGTGTCTTACACCTTTCAGTTTTAGTGACAGCAAACTGCACTGGATCTCTGCACCTCCCTTCCTGTCCCCACCTCCCTGTCTGTATTTATGGAGTGTTGAGAATATCCTCTCTCTTTCGGGCCAACTCATCATTTAAACAAACAAACAAACAAACCCCTTTCCCCTGTGCTCCCACCACCACCTCTTACAATGCAGAATTCACTGCCATGTTTCTGTTTCATGCCTGTATCTGTCACTGAGTTTCCCTGAAGATACTCAGAGAAAGGTGCCTGGCTTTCAAGTAATGCTGCTTGGAGATTTTGGATGAAGATGGCTGTGTGGGTGAGCGGGGTGATGTTGATCATGGGCGGAGTCAGCACAGGGGATCATCCTTAGCAGACAAGGATGCTCACCCCGCTGTCATTCATATGCATCCTTTTGCCTCTCCCTCTTTTTCCCTTGTCAACTGGGAAACTCCTGTTCTTTTTGTTACGTGCACACATTTTTCACTGGGCACTCTGCTGGCAGGCCTTGCAAACAGATGATAAAATCCTGGCTGGGTCTGTCTACAGGGGACTTGGGAGTCTAGTAGAACTGGGACAGATTCCTAAAAGAAAAAACAACTATATGAATGTGTAGGATGAAGTGATAAATGAGATTATAGATAGCAAGAGCTGACATCTTGAACTAAAAAGAAAGCCTCACCTCATTTATCTCTTAGAACAGAAGGCAGGAGAAATATTTTGCATCACTAAGCCTTCATTACTTTTCCAAAATATCCTGCAGAACGCTTACTAATATATTATGAAATTCTCATGAATAAGTCACTCTAATGTCACATCTCAAAATAAGTGAACAAAGGTTATTTTTCAAGTTTTTCTGCACACCTTGTTTTGCATGTTACCTCTAAGAGATGACAGATACCTAGTTAGGTATATTTATAGATTTGATGTACCATAAATCTTACTGTTTTTTTCAATAATCATGCCTAACTGCTGATGAATGTATAAACCCATTTTTATTACTTAAAATATGTTTAAGAGGATTCTAGTTTTGTGACATATCTATGTTCCAACCCTTTGCCAGTCCTACAGATTTGAGTGTGGGACTGGCACAGGGGAGATGGTAACCCCTGAAAATGCATTTTTCAATCTTGACCAAGTTTTCAAGCTCCTTCAGGATGCAAAGAGCAAATAGCCCTTTTAGCTGAAGAACAAAAGAAATTCAGTTGAATCTATTTGGAATGGCTTGACAGTACATTTTGTGCCCTTTCTCACTCCACATGCAGACTTCATCACTCAGCTTAGTGGGTTTAGTTAAAATTTCATTGGATCATAGAAAAAGTAAGGGAATTCCAGAAAAACATCTACTTCTGCTTCATTGACTGTACTAAAGCCTTTGACTGTGTGGATCACAAAAAAACTGGAAATTTCTGAAAGAGATGGGAATAACAGACCCCCTTACCTGCCTCCAAAGAAACCTGTAGGCAGATCAAGCAGCAACAGTTAGAACTGGACACGGAACAATGGACTGGTTCAAAATTGAGAAAGGAGTACATCAAGGCTGTATACTGTCACTCTGCTTATTTAACTTATACACAGAGTACATCATGCAAAACGCTGGGCTGGATGAAGCACCAGTGGAATCAAGACTGCCAGGAGAAATATCAATGACCTCAGATATGCAGATGGCACCACCCTAATGACAGAAAGTGAAGAGGAACTAAAGAGCCTCTTGATGAAGGTGAAAGAGGGGAGTGAAAAACCTGGCTTAAAACTCAACATTCAAAAAATAAAGATCATGACATCCAGTCCCATCACTTCATGACAAATAGATGGGGAGACAATGGAAACAGTGACAGACTCTATATTCTTGGGCTCCAAAATCACTGCAGACGATGACTGCAGCCACAAAATTAAAAGACACTTGCTCCTTGGAAAACAAACCTAGACAGTATATTAAAAAAGCAGAGACATTACTTTGCCGACAAAGGTCTGTCTAGTCAAAGCTATGGCTTTTCCAGTAGTCATGTATGGATGTAAGAGTTGGACCATAAAGAAGGCAGAGTGCCAAACAATTGATGCTTTCAAACTGTGGTGCTGGAGGAGACTCTTGAGAGTCCCACTAAGATAAAGCCTGATACGGAAAACTGACAAAAGGGGGCACAGGGTCAAGGAGGGGGACTGGGGAGGCGAGTGTGCAGGAGCCAAGAGGAAGATGAATGGAAGTACAGAGCAGCTCTGTGTAATTATGCAACTTCACGTGGCTGCAGAAATACAGGGAACAGGCTTCAAACCAAAGGCTGTGTTTCTTCACTGATCTGAAGAAATAGGGCACGCGGTTACCTCCATACGTTCACTGTAGTTCAGTGTTCCATGCCCTCCTTATGCACATGGTATTGGGGCGAGGGGATGTTAATTGTTTACTTTATGGAAACAGGAACAGGAGCAGGCATTTAGTTTTGACAGTGCTGGAGAATCTGTGGGTGAGTCTGTGTTACTTACCCTCGGTGTTTCTGTGTTAATCTGATTTTGGACTGTTCATGGGTGGTGGCTGCTGTAGGCTATGATTAGATAGATGGATGCATATAGCGATCGTTAACTGATGAATGACTGATGACAGTGTTATGTGTGTGTCATCCTGCACCCTTAGAAACAGCCTCTGGCCTCCCAGAGATGTAGCCTGTCAACCAGAGGGTGATGATCAGTTAAAACGGAGGCTCTGGTTGCTTTTCTTGGAGGTGCTGGGGTGGGGGCGGGGATATGGCAGGCCCCAGGAAGACTGAGGTAGTTTCCCCTGGCCTCTGTCTTTTCCAGGTTTCATAATTCTACCAGTCAGATCATGGCTATTAATAATAAGGGGACAGGAGAAGACTGTAGGATCTCAGCATGGGATTTGGGAAAATCTAGTAAGTACTACACGGCTGATTTCTCAATTAAAAATGCCTGGTACTAGAGAGCTCAAGAGCCAGGGCTGGAGGGTGTGCAGCCTATTCCTCTGCATGTGCAGCCTTAAGAATCACTGGCTGACCTTAGAGATTTTAGTGGTACTGCACTTCCTAAAGTTTAGATCAGATTAAACAGACTAGCTAATGCTATTCAAGTAAAATGGTAATTCTGGCATCATTCCAAAGGGGTGTTGTGTGTGTGTGGAGGGGGGGTGGTGTGGCTAGGAGGGCAGACATATTTTGGTCTCTTGCCTGGAATATCCCGTGAATGGAGGAGGAGTGTGGTAGGCTACAGTCCATAGGGTCGCAAAGAGTTGGACACAACTGAGCGACTTCACTTTTATTGAATATATTTGACTTCCTGAAGCAAAGACATGAACAATATCTATCTACCTATCCATCCATCCATCTATGCATCTGTCTGTCTTATCTATCTATCTAAGGGTGGGGGAAAAATAGAAGCATAAAATAGGGAATCAGGCTTCTAACAGGCAGACTGTACATCACAAGTTTCAAAAACAGCAGGTGAGGAGAGGCTCTTTCCTTTCTGAATCCAAGGAACTCAATCCTGTCTATTAGGCCCATCCTTTTGAACTTTAGTCCTACCCGAAAGATTCTAGCTGAAGTGAGGCTGTCAAGAAGACAAACATGAGCTGATGAAAAATCACTTCGGATTTAGAATGCCGAGAAACTGATTTATGCGACGAGGCTCGCTGGGGCCCTCCTGCATATGCAGCACTGTGTTCCCCGCTGGCTCCTGGGGTCTGGGCGGGAGAAGGATGGAGGAGCACTTGGGAAGGGCACCAGGATGGAGCAGGAACGGGCCTCCTCCTCCTCCTCCCCTCTCCCACTGAATCAGATGGGGTGACCTGGACCAACCCCGCAGGTCTTGATTTTCTAATGTTTTATGTAACATTTATATCCTACTTTGTGAAAAACACATAAAATTCTCCAAATAATGTCTATGTATTCAGGGAATCTTTTTATGTCCACACCCTTTTGGTCTAAATTTCTGTAAAAGTTAGGGAGTGCTCAAACCATATCTAAATAATAATAGACTGATTAAGATTTTCTGTATTTTCCTAAAAAAAATACATCCTATCAGATGTATCAGGAAATAACTGAGGGAGGGGCAATATTTAAAAAGTAACTTTTCAATTTGAGTTCAATTCAGTTGCAACTTCATCTTTATGCCAGAAGTTCTGAATTTTTTTCAATTTTATGAAATAAAGATTTCCACCTATATGGCCCCCACCTATATGGTCTTTTAAAAGTACCTCAGGAAATTATGGAGGAGGGAGAAAAAGAGGGTCTTACATTTCCTACATTTCCAGAGTTGTACGAAAAATTTGAAAATTATACTTGGGAAAAATTCCTAAATTTTATAGTGCCTCACAGTTCACGTTACTTCACCATCCACTATCTCATTTAATTTTCAAAACTACAGAAAGAAAGGAAGAAGGTATTGGCACCCACATATTAAAAGCCAGACCCTAAGATTCCAGGAGGGTAGCTGTCTTTCTACATTTGTTCTTCTTACTATCAAAACAGTGACATTTACTCATTCACTTATAAATATGTGAGCAGCTGCTTTTGTGCAGGCACTGTTCTAGGTTCTCAGGAAAAAATCCAGTAAAGTAAAAATCTCTTGCCGCCTGGTGATTGCGTTCTGACAAGGAGTGACAGAAACCATAGGCATGATAAAAAGTAAATCATGATCTAATATTAAGTGCCATACAGTCTACTGAAAGTAACCAGAAAGTAAAATACTATCTGTTACAAAGACTATCAAATGGATTTGTGAAACAAATGAATGGGATTTCCAATTAATTAATTCAATAAAACACAATATTCCATTATCTATACGTCTAATAGACATTTAAGTACTACAAAAGCATTATGCAAACAGACAACCTTTTTTTTTTTTTTAATGTAGCAACCAAGTCTTGCTGCATGTACACAGTGAACTCGAAACAGACACATCTTTATCCCCTTGGGGCTACATTATTTGAAGCAGAAGTGGAAGCGCCACTATTCCATCCGTCCTGTAGATGGCACTGCAGGTCCAACAATGATCCCTTGCTCACAGCCTTGCTGTCACCGTCTGGCACAGCTAAGTATCACCTTGGGTGCTATGAAAGCCCCATTCACTCTAAAAGCAGAACTCGCACTGCAATGGCAGGACACAACTTGAATTTGTACTTTCATTAAAACTTTCCTTAGGTCTAACAAACTCTTAGGTCTCACAGAGGCTGAACCCCTGCTGAAAATTACTGTTTATGCTGCTGTATCTTTTTTGGTTTGTTACCAGTTATAATGGCAACAAACTAAAAAAAAGTGTGTTCCCTGAAGTGGACACATGATTCAGTGATAAACTGACACATAGTCAATCATTCCTGTGAGTTATGGGTCTGACTCAACCCAAAGGATGCTTTTTTTGGCATTTGAATTTCCCTTCCTAACCCAGGAAGTTTAAGTAATTTTGTGCAAGGAGGTGGATTTAATGTCCGCTGAAGGTAAAGGACAATGGGATGAAGTGGGGGCTTCATACAGCAGTCAGACCGTGATGTCCATCCAGAAGGCGAGTCTGACAGCTGAAAGCAAGGAACTGCTCTGAGTCAGTAATAGAAAGAGAAAGCTCAAGGCTTCTGGCCCTGAAACTCGAGACTTTTATTTTATTTCATCTTGACTGACTGCTTGACTCACCTTTTGGCCAGGGTCACGAGTGGCTAAAGTGACAGGACTGATTAAGGAAGGGCAAATATTCAAAGCACGCCGTAGAAGATCAGACTACAATCTAAGATCTTTTCCCGTGCACCTGAATTACACTTGGCTTTTCTGGCTCAAGTCCTGTGCTAGAGAACACGTCACAGTTGATCAGATGTTCAACAAGCATGTTTCATTAGACTGGCCTCTTCTTTGCAGGTAAATCCTAAAATATGTGGGAGGCTGGCCAGTTTGGCTGTTAATCATCATGGCCATTCAAGTGTCAAGATACTGGTTTTCATGGAGGAAATTCTGTCTTCAACTAGACGGCCACAAAGTAACACAGTTCCCCTGTGGTCCCCAGCCTGTGGCTCATTATGCTCTGTATTCAAGGGGATGCCTGAACTCTCCCAGGTGTCAAGGACAACGTCAGTCCTGCCAAGAGAAGTCAAGCCATCTCTCCTGCCTTCTGTCTGAGCCAGTTACTCTGCAGAGCTGACACAGCAGTGATGTGGTGTTCTCTTTTTATCCCTTCCTTGGAGCTTGCTGCTTCATCCTTCCAGTCCACAGGGTCAAGTGAACCTTAGTGACAGAACTGAAGAGTGAAGAATGATATAGAAACAGATGTTTCATATTCAGAAGCAGTGAGGGCACTAGAACGCTACGGCAATGACAATCTGAACACACAGACAAAGAGAAGATGTAATCTATCAGTCCTGATCCACTGTTCCTCAAGCGGACCACAATGATTTTATTTTTCAATTATCTAGGAGCTGAGCTATTGAAAGGAATCCAGCAAGGACGACAGGGCTCTCAGAATCCTGGCGGTACAACAGCCTAGATCAGAAAACCAACAAATAACCTGTCAAAGCGATGACTTTCCTCTTCCTTCCTACATCCTAGGCTTTATTGGTGAGCTAGGAGGCTTCTTTTAAAAGAATTCCCCAATTTTGCTACATGGCAGGTGTATCATTTGACATAATCATTTCAATTACTCTAATATCACACATGACATTTTAGTTGAAAAAAATTTAAAGCACAACTTTTAAGGGATTCCTTGATTCAACACCTATTATTTGGTGCATTCACTGCTGGTAGTTACTATGGGGGAGCTGTCCCAAGACAGAATTCTGCCCTTCTGCCCTCCAGCTAAAAATTAAGAGCACTGCAGGCCACTATGGCCCAAATAAAGTTAAGACTTCAAACATATCAGTAACTGTTTTCCTCCATCCCTGTCTTTCTTGTGCAAATATTTGTCTTCCTGCTTTAAAGGATTCTGTTAATCCATGTTGTGACAAAATTCTCAGAAAAAAAGAAAACTTTATCTGCAGGAATATAAAGTAATGTAGAAAAAATTACAATCTGAAGGAGCAAAGGGGAAATAAAGTAAAGAAAGTCAAGGTATGGATTCTAATTTGTAATTCAAAAAGGAATACCCTTAATATGACCACATAGCGAACTTATTGGAACTAAAAATCATCATTTAAAAAGTCACAACATGCCAAAACTGATGGCAGGAGATGAAGGAGTGTATGGACAACATTTCTGGGGTGGAGTTCTAACACTAAACAAGTATTTTCTTTTTGAAAAGAGAATCCCTTGACAGCATATAATCTACACTTTAGCTATGTCCAAGAAACCAAATGAATATGTTTAATTATGCTGGATGGAAGCAGAGCTGCCTGGACAGGCAGTCACAGAGAAGAAATAATCTACTCGCCCAAATAACAATTTAGTGGCAGGCATGGACATCAATCTTTCCCTTTTCCTTCCTTCCTCTTTCTGCCCTTTCTTTCCTCCTCTCCCTTCCTTCCCTCCCTCCTTTCTTTCCCCCCAGATCTATGCATGTACACATGTATATACATATCAGTTCAGTTGCTCAGTTGTGTCCGACTCTTTGCAACCCCATGGACTGCAGCACAAAAGTCTTCCCTGTCCGTCACCAATTCCCGGAGCTTGCACAAACTCATGTCCATTGAGCCAGTGATGCCACCCAACCATCTCATCCTCTGTCGTTCCCTTCTCCTCCCACCTTCAATGTTTCCCAGCATCAGGGTCTTTTCCAATGACTCAGTTCTTCTCATCAGGTGGCCAAAGTACTGGAGTTTCAGCTTCAGCATCAGTCCTTCCAATGAATATTCAGGACTGATTTCCTTTAGCATGGACTGGTTTGATCTCCTGGCAGTCCAAGGGACTTTCAAGAGTCTTCTCCAACACCACAGTTGTATGCATGGATGCTAAGGCTGTGAGTCCCTCCCTAGACACTAATCATTTTGTTCCATTAGAGCTATAAGGAAGGCCTTACATATGACAGACCCTCTAGCTACAAGCAGCCATGTGGGCTACTATAGAAATAGTAAGTGCTCCATATGAGGGATAGGTTTTTACCACAACTGCTAACTAACATAAACAGATGTTCCCTTTCTACAGAATCTTCCCATTTACACCCAATGTTCTCTTATCCAAAATAATGCTTTTCCAAAATTGAAATTTTGTTGCTTTTCACATCACAAAGCGTAAAGCCAGGGGTTATAAAACATATGTACAATGAGAAGGACCATCCAGACTGGTTTCAGTGACCCACTAAGAATTCGGAGAGAGTGTGTGTGTGTGGTGTTGATATAAAGAAGAGTCCTTTAAAGACTCAGTATGGGGTAAAGAATCCACTTGCAATGCAGAAGACCCCAGTTCGATTCCTGGGTTGGGAAGATCCGCAGAGAAGGGATAGGCTACCCACTCCAGTATTCTTGGGCTTCCCTTGTGGCTCAGCTGGTAAAGAATATGCCTGCAATGCAGGAGACCTCGGTTCGATCCCTGGGTTGGGAAGATCCGCAGAGAAGGGATAGGCTACCCACCCAAGTATTCTTGGGCTTCCCTTGTGGCTCAGCTGGTAAAGAATCCACCTGCAATGCAGGAGACCCCGGTTCAATCCCTGGGTTGGGAAGATCCCCTGGAGAAGGGAAAGGTTACCTACTCCAGTATTCTGGCCTGGAGAATTCCATGGACTGTGCGGTCCATGGGGTTGCAAAGAGTCAGATACGACTGAGCGACTTTAAGGAAAGAAGATTAATAAGTGGTTCTATTAACTTAGGATGGCTTGTCTTTGGCCCCCCCATCCCACCCTGTTATGCACCTCCTGACACCCATCTCACATATACCCTGTGTGAGCAAAGGTGTGCACACAGCAGAAAAGCAGCTTTGCTTTAAATACAGTCCTTCTTAACCTTGACTGCATAGGAAATACCTGGGAAGCTTTGCGGAAAAACAGCGTCAAAGCCACACCTGAGACTGATTAAATCAGGCCTTCCAAGTGAGGGACAAAGTACAGGCACCAGTACATTTTATAACCACCTGCCCCAGGTGACTCCAATGTACAGACAAGGCTGATCCCTGCATTTGCTTCAAAAAAAGTTCAAGAGGTAGAAAAAAAGGTATGGGCTCATTTTCCAGAAAGCCTAAGGCAACTAGTTCTCTGCAAAATTTTCAAGTATGTCTGACAAACATCGCTCTATAGCAGCCTGTGCTTTCAGGGATCCTGGTGCGACGTTATTTTTATTTTAGGTTGAAGGTGGTACAGGGGTGGTAAGACATCAGTTCTGGAGCCAGCCATCCAGAGAACACTCCTAGCTCTGCTGCTTGAACACTCTGTGATCCCAGGCAACAAATTTGCTCGCTCTCTCTGATTCCCCACCTGTAAAATGGTACTCAACTCTTTTCAGATTACCTGAGATAATTCAAAGGATGTACTCAAAAGAGTCTCTAACATATATGGAAGCACTCAGCATTCACTTGTATTATTAGCTATTATTTCTTAAAGAAAAAATTAAGCAGAGGCCACAGCAAATTTAGAAAGACATATATACAATGTTATGAATGTATTTTAGTAACTTTCAAAACTGTATGTGATAAGTCACAATACAAATACAGCATTTGTATTATACTTCAATCAAAACATTTGTTTATCTAGCTTTATTGTTTAAGGTTCTAGGTAAAATTTTGGTTGAGCTAAGGGATCTAAAATTTAAGATGTTTAAAATCGCTGTGTTAACATGACTTACCCTTACTGCATAGATTTAAAACATATCATAAGAAATATTCAGAGGCAATAGAATGTTCTCATTGGGGTCTCTCTGATTTGTGTGTTAATGTGATGGATTCCTACTGTAAATAAGGGGAAAGCTCTCTGGCTAAGATTTTGGCTTTCACGTGGTTTACAAATCATTTTGCTTGGTACTGTACTAAGAAGCCTTGCTGACAGTGATAAAATAACACTAATTAGGCTGGTTTTCTCGGAGATGGTTTTGATCACCACCTCCTGTACAATGTTATAAACCTCCATCCTGAAAAACTATGGACTGAGGTTTGTTAACATTGTACAGGAGGCAGTGATCAAGACCATCCCCAATAAAAAGAAATGCAAAAAAGTAAAATGGTTGTCTGAGGAGGTCTTACAAATAGCTCAGAAAAGAAGCGAAGTGAAAGGCAAAAGAGAAAAGGAAAGATATACCCATCTGATGCAGAGTTCCAAAGAATAGCAAGGAGAGATAAGAAAGTCTTCCTAAGTGGTCAATGCAAAGGAATAGAAGAAAACAATAGAATGGCAAAGAGCAGACATCTCTTCAAGAAAATCAGAGATACCAAGGGAATATTTCATGCAAAGATGGGCACAATTAAGGACAGAAATGGTATGGACCTAACAGAAGCAGAAGATATTAAGATATGGACCTAACAGAAGCAGAAGATATTAAGAAGAGGTGGCAAGAATACACAGAAGAACTGTACAAAAAAGATTTTCATGACCCAGATAATCATGATGGTGTGATCACTCACCTAGGGCCAGATGTCCTGGAGTGTGAAGTCAAGTGGGCCTTAGGAAGCATCACTACAAACAAAGCTAGTGGAGGTGATAGAATTACAGCTGAGCTATTTCAAATCCTAAATGATGATGCTGCACCTAATATGTCAGCAAATCTGGAAAACTCAGCAGTGGCCACAGGATTGGAAAAGGTCAGTTTTCATTTCAATCCCAAAGAAGGGCAATACCAAAGAATGTTTAAACTAGCACACAACTCCACTCATTTCACATGCTAGAAATGTAATGCTCAAAATCCTTCATGTTAGGCTTCAACAGTATGTGAACTGAGAACTTCCAGATGTACAAGCTGGATTTAGAAAAGGCAGAGGAACCAGAGATCAAATTGCCAACATCTGTTGGATCATAGAAAAAGCAAGAGAAGTCCAGAAAAGCATCTACTTCTGCTTCATTGACAAGGCTAAAGCCTCTGACTGTGTGGATCACAACAAACTGGAAAATTCTTAAAGAGATGGGAATACCAACCACCTTAACCTGCCTCTTGAGAAACCTGTATGTAGGTCAAGAAGTAACAGTTAGAACCAGGCACGGAACAATGGACTGGTTCCAAATTGGGAAAGGAGTAAGTGAAGGACGTCACCCTGCTTATTTAACTTCTATGCAGGGTACATCCTGCAAAATGCCGGGCTGGATGAAGCACAAGCTGAAATCAAGATTGCTGGGAGAAGTATCAATAACCTCAGATATGCAGATGACAGTACCCTAATCGCAGAATGCAAAGAGGAATTAAAGAGTCTCTTGATGAAGGTAAAAGAGGAAAGTGAAAAAGCTGGCTTGAAACTCAATATTCCAAAAACTAAGATCATGTCATCCAGTCCCATCACTTCATGGCAAATAGATGGGTAAACAATGAAAACAGTGAGAGAATTTATTTTGGGGGGCTCCAAAATCACTGCAAATGATGACTGCAGCCATGAATTAAAAGACGTTTACTTCTTGGAAGAAAAGCTATGACAAATCTAGACAGCATATTAAAAAGCAGAGACATTACTTTGCCAACAAAGATATATGTAGTCAAAGCTATGGTTTTTCCAGTAGTCATGTTCGGATGTGAGAATTGGACTATAAAGAAAGCTGACCACCAGAGAATTGATGCTTTTGAACTGTGGCATTGGAGAAGAAAGACTCTTGAGAGTCCCTTGGGCTGCAAGGAGATCCAACCAGTCCATCCTAAAGGAAATCAGTCCTGAATATTCATTGGAAGGACTAATGTTGAAGCTGACATTCCAATACTTTGGCCACCTGATGCGAAGAACTGAGTCATTGGAAAAGACCCTGATGCTGGGAAAGATTGAAGGCGGGAGGAGAAGAGGACAACAGAGGACAGATGGTTGGATGGCATCACCAACGTGATCAACATGAGTTTGAGTAGACTCTTGGAGTTGGTGATGGACAGGGAAGCCTGGTGTGCTGCAGTCCATGGGGTCACAAAGAGTCAGACATGACTGAGCAACTGAACTGAACTGATGAGAAGGGGACCACAGAGGACAAGATGGTTGGATGGCATCACCGATTCCATGGACATGAGTTTGAGCAAACTCTGGGAAATAGTGAACGACAGGAAAGCCAGGCATGCTGAGTCCATGGGGTCGTGAAGAGTTGGAACCAACTGAGTGACTGAAAACAACAGCAAAGAGTGGTTTTAATAACAGTCTTTAACTGAACTAAAACCACTGAGAACATGATCGGACTCTGCTAACACAATGCTAAACCTGGCCTTGAGCTTTATAAATTTTAGAAGTTTCGAATGTTCATGGAAAAATTAATATTCAATTTTGGTAGAAATATCCCATTTCAGCTGCCCATTATGATCTCAAAGAAGACAGAAGTATAATTTATTACATGATCGGACTCTGCTAACACAATGCTAAACCTGGCCTTGAGCTTTATAAATTTTAGAAGTTTCGAATGTTCATGGAAAAATTAATATTCAATTTTGGTAGAAATATCCCATTTCAGCTGCCCATTATGATCTCAAAGAAGACAGAAGTATAATTTATTATTGGTACTACATTGGCAGGTCAGTGGAAACATGTTACCAATGTACAAATTAGAGCCTCTAATTCTAAAATAATTATCAGCCAATTTCAGAGTTGTTAACACTATTAAAATTATGAATGTTAGTGGATTCACCCTCACACATCAAATTTTGATTAGATAATACTACGTGCTAATAGATGTATCATCTGAATTTCTTAAAGACTTTTTAGTATAAAAACCTTGATAAAATTTTTCAATAATGTATGCAAAGCTAGGGAGAAGGAATACATGATTGATGGGTTTCCCCTTACAATGTTTATTAAAGGTCCTGATTTGGTTGGTCTCCAACTGTTTCAGCTCAGAATTAGGAATTCTAGTTCTGATGTCGGCTCAAGTGCACTGATTAGAAAAACATTTCACAGAGCTATTAAAAAAGCAAGCTAATCACCAGAAATATAGTAGTGATGAAACAATATTTCATACTGGAAGTTCCTAAAGATTCTGCTTTTCCATTTATTATAAGACATATGCTCTTAAAGAAACATCAATGAACAGTTAGTACCTATATATAAATACAGAGGAAAATATATTCATTATCTGTGGGTAATATTTGAGTTTTACCTACAAGATAATCCTTCCATCAAGAGCAGCGGGTGGTGAGAAACACAGTACACTGGATGTGCGGTTGTGGATCTGTAATTGTGATGATTCTCTCATGTCTCAGGAACTTCATCTGCAGGGCATGAGGCCCTTTCAATTGCACCACTTTGTTTTAAACAAAAGGATGGTAGGTTACCTGGTTGAGTCACAACAATGGCGCAGAATAAATTGCAGAAACAGACTTGTCACGTTTCACAAGGAGAAGCGACATTTCGAGTTTTGTGTTTGTTGTAAAGAACCAAATGATCTCACAGAGCCTATCCCTGAGGCAGAGAATTCCTTCTTTCATAAACAGTCATGGAAGTTTGAATTTGGAATTTTAAAGGTCAAGGATACATATTGAAAATGATAGTACAGATGATCCCTGAACAACCTGAGGGTTCATGCACCTGTCATTTATAGTCGGCCCTCCATATCCATGGTTTTTGCTCATCCTAGGACTCAACCTACTGCAGACTGTTTAGTATCTATAGCATTCACTACTGAAAACTTATCTGTATGTAAGTGGATCTGGGCATTTCAAACCTGTACTGTTCAAGTGTCAATTTTAAAATATTTAATAGAGCCATCAGTTTTTTTAAAAAGTCACTCAAAAAATCTTGTCCTTTTAGAATGAGTGACAAAAGGCTTCTTTTGTTTATTCAAATAATTAACATGAGGTTCTAGCTTTGTAAGTAGTCTGAATTTTTTTTTAAGTTATTTACTATATCTTTCTTTAATCCAATCCATAAAACGATCCCATGAATCACTGCTGAACACAATGGGGATCGTTTCCCTCCTCTATTTAAATTCTTTCCCACTTACTTACAAAACAGAAATAGTCACAAGTGTAGCAAACAAACTTATGCTTGCCAAGGTGGAAAGGAGAGAGGGATAAACTGGAAGACTGGGATTAACATACACACACTACTAGGTCATAGCTCAGCTGGTAAAGAACCTGCCTGCAATGCAGGAGACCCCAGTTCGATTCCTGGGTCGGGAAGACCCCCTGGAGAAGGGATAGGCTACCCACTCCAGTATTCTTGGGCTTCCCTGTGGCTCAGCTGGTAAAGAATCCACCTGCAATGCGAGAGACCTGGGTTTGATCCCTGGGTTGGGAAGATCCTCTGGAGAAGGGAAAGGCTACCCACTCCAGTATTCTGGCCTGAGAATTTAGTCCATGGGGTTGCAAAGAGTCAGACAGGACTGAGCGACTTGCACTTTCATCTGTAAATAGATAATGGGTAAGGACCCGCTGTACAGCACAGCAAACTCTACAGTCTGCAATGACCTACATGGGGAATCATATAAAAAAGTGTCGATACAGGCATATATACTGATGTTAGTTAATATATATATTAACTTTGCTGTACGGCAGAAACATAACGCTGTAAGTCAACTATATTCAATAAAAATTTTTTAAAAATAAAGTAAAACCTTCCCTCATTGCCTACAGAGTAAGATACAGATTTCCTCTCCTAATACAGAATCTGAGCCCATCTAAATTACCAACCTCATCTTTCAACTTTCCTCCACCTCTATGCACACTTCAGCTACATAAAATACTTCCTGACCTCTCATGACAAACTCTTACACAAGCCGCACCATAGTCCTGAAATGCACTGTTTCTTTTCACAGTTGCTCCAAAAGATTTCAAAGATTATTTGCAAATGTAATATATCATAGCTTTCCAAGAGAACAAATTAGCATACAAATAATGAGCCTTAGGCATCAAAGGAAATATTCAACTATAGGGAAGAAATATGCACTTATTCATAAGTTACAAAATATTTAAATCCTGTGTGAAGAAGTATGCCTTTTCCACACTTAAAAATAAACAATAACAAGGTCTCTGACTTGATCCTATCCATAGCCCCAGGGAAAAATAGAAATTACTATAATAATGGAAACTCGCAGAAAAACATGGACATCCTAACAGACTTAGAATTCGTTTAATATTTTTCCATGTTCAAAAAAAATCAGGCTGCTGTACTTCATATTCCTGTTCTCCTGGTTTTACGGTTCTTGGTAATTCTTTTGATTATTTTTGTTCTCGGGCAGGGCTGCCAAATCCTTTCCCAACCTTCATCCATTCGGTAGTCAGTCTCCTCAGTTCCAGCTCCGACTCTGCTGCCAAGCTCTCCTTCACTGCTTTGGCATCAAAAATGAACTGCTGCCTCACAAGAAAGCTGCCCTGACAACCAGTGTGTGCACGGCAAATAGTAATTTCCTTAAATCCCTCTCCTTGAAAAGATCAGATAGAACACAGTCTCAAACATTAGAGGCCTTTGGTCGACAGTTTACTTCTGCTTTTGATATCTCTGCCTCCTCTTTCTGGCACTTTTCCCTTTATGAATTCAGTGATACAACGATAAAATTTGTTTTTAAACAGGCAAGGACATAAAATACTGGGATTTTTCGTGTGTGTGGTTCCCATGATGAAAATGAAAACCTCCAATGAGAGCTGGAAATAACTGAGTAATGATTCTGATAAATATTCTAAACCTACCCTATAATCTACAGTTGAGTATATTGATTCTTAGAACTTAAATTGCCATGCCACACAGTAGCAGAGGTTGATAAAATCTTGGCACATATTTTAGGAGAAAGGTTGGCAAGTTTCAAACTTTTAAGACGTTTCTGCAAAAATTATGTCAGCCCCTTTGAGGCTCTTTTCTAACAGTTTCATTCCTTCCAGGGTCCATCTCTCCTTGGATAAACTTGAGATCCAGTTTTCCAAATCAATGAAACCAATGTGTACTTTGAATCTGAATTACTTTAAAAACAATTTAATAAAGCAAAAGATTCTGGAATCTGTTCTTATCAAAGGTATAAGGCACAAAACAGGGCATTGTGAATACTTCAGAACACACATAACAAAGGAAATCATTCAGCACCATTTCAGCTTATTCCCTCACTTAGAGGAGATTCATGCATATTTAAATGAATTAATTTATTTTCTGCAATTTGCTCTTTGAGAGCCTAAGTGGCCATTTGCTGTTGCTTATTTCAGAATTCTGTGCCCTTGTTCTCTGAGTCACCAACTTATAGCTTGAGTGCTCCAGGTGTATTTATGCTCCCAAGGTATTTTAAATTACCCATTAGGAAATCCAATTTCCTATTTATAAGACTCAGAAGTGATTTCCCACTGTTAACTTTTTCTTAATTAAGGCTATAGACCCATATTCACAGTTAAATTTTTGGTACAATACTATTGGCCCTATGACAGTCAATATTTTAGAATGTCATCAATATTCAAATTAAAGACAGTCACTTAAGATGGGCTATTCTTGGGGTCTCTTGGGACTGACATTTGGGGTATCCATAAAATCCATCACCATTAACATCCACTACTTATTACATTCTGTGACAATCACTATATACATACTACTTCATTTAATTCTTTTGATAGTCCTATGACGTGGTTATCATTTTCTCTATCATTAATTCTGTTTTTCAGATACGAAGATGCAGTCTTAGAGAAGTAAATCACAAGATCACACACCTAGTAAATGGCAGAATTTCTTCCAAGTTTTACACTGATTCATGAATGTCTAAGGCATGTGACTGTGTTCCAGAGCATATAGGAATGCTTAGGACTTGGATTCCGTCTTCATCTCTGATCGAATTAGGGTAAGGAACCTAACACAGTTATACAAATCTTACAATCCAAGGCTGGAATGCATTTAAGAGACACTCCCAAATGCTTTGAAGACTCAGAAAAATCAAAGATAGCAACTGGTTGGAGGTATACATCTTCAAAAGGTTGCTTTGAATGAGCCTAGAAAATAAGGTGGGATTCAGGAAATGGAAGCTGTGGAGTTCAGAGCTTCAATAAGTGGCTCACTCTTGGGCACTGGCCTTGGGCTATGAGTGACTCCAGCAATAACATACCAAAGAATATGGAGGATTTGGTTTTCCCGTGGATTGAGAGCCTACTGTCCAATGGTGGACTCCATAGAAGTGGAGGATTCCTGGATTTTGGACACAGCAGAATTGGATCACAGTGATAAACAGGGTTCCTTTAAGACCTGTTTTTCTGGATCTCTCAAACCACACCTTGGTTAGTCGGACTGTTTTAAATAGAAACATCTACCTTGGTAAATTTTAGATTCATCTCAAAAATCATCTCTGATTCGTCCTGGTGCTGCTGCTTCCACATTCCTCTAGGCTTTGGCCCAAAACAGTCTTCCAGGCACATCACTGTGCCCTTCTCCACCCCAACCTCCCACTCTGCTTTAGTGTCCACTGTCCCCTATTCTTTCTAAGAGAATTAACTGCAGCTTCGTCTTTCACTCTTCATGATGTACATGGAACATCAGGTTCGCAGGCTTAATGAGGCTAATCTTTCATTCCTGATTTAATTCTGGCACCTGCCATGTGACCCATCCCACAGGGAGTTAACAGTCATCAACTAGTTGCTCAGTGCTCGCTCTATGCAGGAACCAAGCTAAGTACTCAAGATAGGGCAGAGAACTAGACAGGTGATGTCATTGCTCTCATGAAGCTTACCTTTAAGTGAGGGGAAGAGAGATATCAACACTGCTGTATTTAAAACAGGTAACTACCAAGGACCTACTGTAGGAACTCTGCTCAATATTCTGTAATAACCTAAATGGGAAAAGAACTTGAGAAAGAATAGATACAGGTGTATGTGTAACTGAATCACCTTGCTGAACACCTGAAACTAACACAGCATTGTTAACCAAGTATACTCCCATATAAAATACAATTTTTAAAAATAATTTAATAAGAGGATATGAAACAGTGATGACTGCAAGGAAGAAGATGAAACAGGGCAATGTGCTTTGCTGGGATGGGAGGGTGTGGGTTCTCATTCAGATCTGCTTACTGGAAACAGTCTTCAAGGAAGAAATAACATCTTAGCTGAGATGCATGCTAGAACGGATACAATGTGGAAGATCCACTGGAAGGTAGGAAGAATGGTATTCTGGGCAGAGGGAAAAGCAAGTACAAAAGAGTCTAAGGCAGGAACCAAAAGGGCAGTGTGACTAGAGCCAGGCCAAAAGGTGCCAGTGGCTGCAGACAGAGGGAGGCCAGATCCTGGGGTAGGACCTCAGCACAGACAGGGATGTGGCTTTCTACTCTAAATATGAGGGAAAAGTCATCAAAGGGTTCCCTCTAGGGGAGGGGGAGACACAGTTTTGTTTTGCCTTTAAAATGATGGCTGTGGTTGCTCTGTGAAGGATGAGTTAATGAGGTGATAGAGGAGGAACCCAGGACAGATTCCAGGAGAGGTAAGAGGATGGCCTGAACTTGGAGCATCGAAGAGGAGACATGGAGAAAGGAAGTGTAAGGTGCCTCCTTAGACTTCTGTCTCAGAAGACTGTCTGAGGGTCTTGGTTCGCGCAGCTGTGTATGTGTATGTGCTGGTCTTCCGCCGCGGGAAACAGAGCGGGGGGCGGGGAGGGGGGACAAAGTGCAAGGATTAGCAAAGATTTAGTCCACATCAAGCTCGGCACCTGGCACTCCTCTGGGCAGGAGAGACAAGTTTTTAAACAAAACAGATGAAGTTTCTACAGCCTAGAGCAGCTTATGTTCCTGGGATCCCAGGCCTAGTGAAGAATAGTCAGAGAGGTCAGGGGCGGAGCTATACATTAAGGGAAGCAGTGGCACCGATGCATTTACGGCTACTGGCTTGATAAGATCACTTAGGGACAGTGTATGGAGAGAAAGGGCTCAAGACCAGACTAAACAAAGGTGGGGCATTTTCTTAATGAGAAATAAAGAGAGCAGAATAAATCTGTTGATGTTCAGGTTAACAATTTGGCATCAATTTGTTTGGTTTTATTGACAGACATGGCGAAGTAACCTCCTCATCTCTCCCCACCCGCCACTGAATTCTCAGACAGTTTAGGAGCAAGCACAATACAGTTATCGATGTACTACTCTCATTTTCTCCTTCTATTCCCACCTTCTTTACTAAAATTGTATTCAGGGTAAAGTTAAGCTGAAAACACAGTTAACTATGCATTTCAGCTACAAAACTCTAAATAATTTGTGACTGCCACAACAATTAGAGGTAAATCAGTAACAACACTGCATACACCATGAAGCGCCAGTAGGTGAAGGTGAAGGTACATACAATTTCCACAACCCTGACTCCAATCCACAGGGTACTTTTCGGTCCAAAGAAGTCTACTGAACTGCCAGTGAGAGACAGTATTTTAAAAGTGACCTTTGCTGCTGCTGCTGCTGCTGCTGCTGCTGCTAAGTCGCTTCAGTCGTGTCCGACTCTGTGCGACCCCACAGACGGCAGCCCACCAGGCTCCGCCGTCCCTGGGATTCTCCTGGCAAGAACACTGGAGTGGGTTGCCATTTCCTTCTCCAATGCACTAAAGTGAAAAGTGAAAGTGAAGTCGCTCAGTCGTGTCCGACTCTTCGCGACCCCATGGACTGCAGCCTACCAGGCTCCTCCATCCATGGGATTTTCCAGGCAAGAGTACTGGAGTGGGGTGCCATTGCCTTCTCCTAAGTGACCTTTAACATGCTTTAATGAATTTAAAAAATCAACCAAAATCATTAGTACTTATAAGAGTTGCAGATTACTTGTGGCGTAATTTAGAACTGATGGAGACCGTGTGGCACTCAAGAACTGCTGCCCCAGGTCACACTGCCTGTGATCAGTCACCCCAATGCACTCTGTCCACGTTCCGCACTAGAAGTCTTCTGGGGAGAAATACCGAATTGAAAACTCATCTATGTTCAATAATTAGTCCTTGCTGTGGTCTAAAGTTTATTCAAAAGTTTATCGCTCTCCTTGACAGCTATTTTAAACATTCTAAATCCTGACTTTACCCAGTGCCTTATCCACCAATGCTGTGGCTGATGTACTGATAAAGATTCATATGATCAATACATGCCTTCATCCATAAGCACTGTGACTTTAAACCCTAATTCAACATTTCTCATTTCTAGTTTCAAAGGTGGAGCTAAGCATGGTCTCTTTAAAGCCTCCCATTGCCTCCTATCTCTTCAGGGAAGGTCCTTCCCACGCTTCACCCACCATCTCCCCATCTCTCTGGGTCTCTGGAGTCGCTTGCCTCCTTTTGACTCTCAACGTGAACAGACTTCTTTCTGCATTGGACCTAAGGACTTCTTCTTTCTACATTGGACATAAGGACTTCTTTCCTTGATAACAAAACTTCAGATCTGTATTATTTCTTGAATCACTGATCAACTTTTAGAAAGCTTAGTACTTCTGCTGCCCCTGGGCTCTCAACATGCATTAACTCTTCTTTAACCACCTTGAACAACAGAAGCTTGGCCCTGCCTGTACTATGCTACTACTTTTCTACACTTTCAAGAGCAATCAAAGTATTTCCATGGTGAAATCCAATCAGTTAAACTCCCTTTTGCATATGATCCTACTCATTGGGTAAATGGTATCATCCTTGCCTCTTCCTGTCTTGCTCACTGTCCCCTCTGACTTACAACTGTTTTCTCCCCTAAACTTGAACTTACCCTTCATTATTCTAATTGTTTTAAAGGTTTATAATAAAGAACTCTTGCTTCAACATCTTTTACTATAATGCAGTTGACTCTGGGTCCCATTACAGAATTCATGTGGGTAGATGCACTGCACATTCAGCCAAGCTTGCTAATTACACAGAACATGCAAGGCTCTATCCCAGAGGATTAGGAGGAGACAAAGACGGTAGCACCAAATCCTTCAGGTGAGTGCATTCTAATAAAAGGAATAAAAAGTCTGCACAAAGAATGACACTAACAGGTACACAGAGTGAAGATCTGTAAAGCCCACTTTAGGAATTCAATGGGAAGAAAGAGAAATCGCATTTAGTTAGGAACACTTCATGAAGGATGTGATTTGAAATGGCTGTTGAAGATGAGTTAAGATTTTAGTGGGGGGTAGCAGAGAGGAAGACACTCAAGGGAGATCATACTCTGAGAACACTGGGGGTTGGAGGCATGTTTTAAGGGGGGAAATGCCACGTGTGTTGGACCTCAAATGCTTTTCACAGGCATCACAGGTACAAAACAGTCCACTTCTGCTACTGAGAATAAAGAAGAAAGACAATGCTAGGTGTGGAAAAGACTGAGCTCATTTAGTTCAAAGTCACACAGTTTAAAGGAAAGAGAGTGAAACCTCATGGCAGGTGAGAGCGGTGCTCGTGTACATCGAAACTCTGGCAGCAGAGGGTCAGGATGAACAGGAGACCAGCTCCCCTGTCTTTGTTCACCTTGTCCAACAAGTGCACGCCTGACACCCGCCCTCCTTGGTAATGTATCCTTCTAGAAGGGGTGTGTGGCATGCTTAGTCTCTCAGCCGTGTCTGACTCTTTGTGACCCCGTGGACTGTAGCCCACCAGGCTCCTCTGTCCACAGGGATTGTTCAGGCAAGAATACTGAAGTGGGTTGCCATGCCCTCCTCCAAGGGATCTTCCCAACGCAGGGACCAAACCCAGGTCTCCTGTATTGCAGGTGGATTCTTAATCCATCTGAGCCACCAGGGAAGCCCACTCTATAAGGAGGGAGCCTTATTTATTTAATTCACCTGGTAATTAGCATGCACCATGCAAGGTAGAAGGAAATGGCAACCCACTCCAGTGTTGTTGCCTGGAGAATCCCAGGGACGGGGGAGCCTGGTGGGCTGCCATCTATGGGGTCGCACAGAGTCGGACACAACTGAAGTGACTTAGCAGCATGCAAGGTATAGGAAATAAAACTTTATCTATAGAATATCAGCCTTTGGTGAGATTCAGGTCAACTGAAAACACCCCAGGTTTGAATTTGTGTTTTTCTTAATTATATGTCAGCTTTAAATTGCCCAAATTGTTTCTCTCTCCTGGCAGACTTAACACTAATATACTGCAAATAAATAATTTTTTTCTGATGGCTAAAAATAAAACTAGGTTATCAGTTGTAGCTAGTAAAATCAGAAAGCCTTCTTGTTTTGATAAGCATGTTTCTAAGACACACACACACACACACACACACACACACACGAAAAGCCAAATTTAGGAATAGTTGAGAGACAAGCTGTTAATTTGCAATTAAATGTAGTCTAGAAAACAGATGAGTGAAAAAAGCCAATGCGATTTCTCCAAAGTAAAACCTTGCGAATAAATTGAGAGGCAGCCAAAGTGTGATGCTGGCACTAGGGCTGCCAGGAGATCACAACAGTACTAATAAATCATTATCAGAAGGTGTTGTATTGCTGCAGCCAGAGCGTCCACTCTGGCTCAGAGTAAATGAGGAACACTAATCATCACCATCTCCCACTTCTAGCCTCACTTATGAACTTCTGAAGAGTGAGAACTTTCAGCAGGAGATGATAAAACTGAAATGAGGACACAGGGTGTCCTTGGTTGCGATGTTCAGCCACGGCCCTACGGTGAACCGCATCGCATGCCATCTATGAGATGGGGGGATGCACACGAGCCCTGACACAGCTTCCCAACCAAAGCCTCCTGAGTCTGGTCCTCTTGCCGCTTCTCATGAGGACTTTAATTGCCACCTCATAGGGAATTAAAGAGGCGAGACCCGTCTCCATGAAACATTAAGCTCCTGGCATGTATGATCTGGACCCGCTTATTTCTCTGGGGCTTCTCTGGGGGCTTCCCTAGTGGCTCAGCTGGTAAAGAATCCTCCTGCAATGCGGGAGGCCTGGGTTTGATCCCTGGGTTGGGAAGATCCCCTGGAGAAGGGAAAGGCTACCCACTCCAGTATTCTGGGCTGGAGAATTCCATAGACTGTATAGTCCCTGGGGTCGCAAAGAGTTGGACATGACTGAGCAACTTTCACTTTCAGCAGCCATGGTTCCAAACTGAAGAAAAGAAAACCTCTGACATCATCTAGCAACTCTTTCTATTGATGAAAGATCCACATGACATCCCTGTGCCATATAATTCAATCGTTTCAGAGTCAGAGCTTGAACCCCATTGTCCTCTTTCCTCCACATTAATAAGTGATGTAAACACCTGCATAAATGTTTTCCACTACATTTCAAGGGAAACTCAGGAATAAATTACAGAGAGAAGTTATAACATGTAAGTTAGATGTTATACAATCATTTCCAGGAAGTTACTTTGTTAACCGGTTTAAAGCATTGATTTGTTTCCTTCTGTGGTTGTTTTAGAATCTCCAATCCCAAAGAAAGGCAATGCCAAAGAATGCTCAAACTACCGCACAATTGCACTCATCTCACATGCTAGTAAAGTAATGCTCAAAATTCTCCAAGCCAGGCTTCAGCAATACGTGAACCGTGAACTTCCAGATGTTCAAGCTGGTTTTAGAAAAGGCAGAGGAACCAGAGATCGAATTGCCAATATCCGCTGGATCATCGAAAAAGCAAGACAGTTCCAGAAAAACATCTATTTCTGCTTTATTGACTATGCCAAAGCCTTTGACTGTGTGGATCACAATAAACTGTGGAAAATTCTGAAAGAGATGGGAATACCAGACCATCTGACCTGTCTCTTGAGAAACCTGTATGCAGGTCAGGAAGCAACAGTTAGAACTGGACATGGAACAACAGACTGGTTCCAAATAGGAAAAGGAGTACGTCAAGGCTGTATATTGTCACCCTGCTTATTTAACTTATATGCAGAGTACATCATGAGAAACGCTGGGCTGGAAGAAACACAAGCTGGAATCAAGATTGCTGGGAGAAATATCAATAACCTCAGATATGCGGATGACACCACCCTTATGGCAGAAAGTGAAGAAGAACTAAAGAGCCTCTTGATGAAGGTGAAAGAGGAGAGTGAAAGAATTGGCTTAAAGCTCAACGTTCAGAAAACTAAGATCATGGCATCTGGTCCCATCACTTCATGGGAAATAGATGGGGAAACAGTGGAAACAGTGTCAGACTTTATTTTTTTTGGCTCCAAAATCACTGCTGATGGTGATTGCAGCCATGAAATTAAAAGATGCTTACTCCTTGGAAGGAAGGTTATGGCCAACCTAGGTAGCATATTTAAAAGCAGAGACATTACTTTGCCAACAAAAGTCCGTCTAGCCAAGGCTCTGGTTTTTCTAGTGGTCATGTATGGATGTGAGAGTTGGACGGTGAAGAAAGCTGAGCGCCGCAGAATTGATGCTTTTGAACTGTGGTGTTGGAGAAGACTCTTGAGAGTCCCTTGGACTGCAAGGAGATCCAATCAACCCATCCTAAAAGAGATCAATCCTGGGTATTCATTGGAAGGTCTGATGTTGAAGCTGAAACTCCAATACTTTGGCCACCTCATGCCAAGGGTTGACTCATTGGAAAAGACCCTAATGCTGGGTAGGATTGGGGGCAGGAGGAGAAGGGGATGACAGAGGATGAGACGGTTGGATGGCATCACCGACTCGATGGACATGGGTTTGGGTAGACTCCGGAAGTTGGTGATGGACAGAGAGGCCTGGCGTGCTGCAATTCATGGGGTCGCGAAGAGCCGGACACGACTGAGCGACTGAACTGAACTGAAGGCAGAAGAAATCCACCCTCTCTTGCTAGTTCCCAAATGTACCTCTTTAGCTTGAGAACTTACTTTCTCTTTGTGTAATCTGTACCTGGAGTTTCCCAAGCACTATAGCAAAACCACATTATGCACATACTTCTTCACTACAAACTTACCCTTTTATGTAGATGCTTCTATTTCAGTCTGATTTGGGGGCATTTCCCCAGACTGACCTTCCCTTCTATTAATTTAAGCCTGAATGTGTGCATGCTAAGTTGCTTCAGTCGTGTCCAACTCTTTGTAACCCTGTGTAGCCCACTAGGCTCCTCTATCCATGGGATTCTCCAGGCAAGAATACTGCAGTGGGTTGCGATGCCCTTCTCCAGGGGATCTTCCCAGACCCAGGGATCGAATCCACATCTCTTACATCTCCTGCATTGGCAAGTAGTTCTTTACCACTGGTGCCACCTGGGAAAGCCTAGTGTTCTCTCAATATTTTCAGCTTTTTCACAATTTGGCCTCCAAGCAATCTATAGTGGCAGCTCACTGCTGAGAAACCTGCCTGCCACCTAAACCTCAGCAACCAAGCCTTTTCATCAAAAATCCTGCTTTAACTACTGTGGAAAAGTTTACCTAACTTCCTTTGTGAATGCTAAATACATCTTTTTTTTCTTCTTGGCTCCTTATCACACATACTCTGAGATCCAGGATGAATGACAACATTTAGTTTACAATCACCCTAGAAATCAGACATCGCAGTGAGCATACATTACACTTAAATTACACTCTTCTGTTCTGCATGGGTTCTGATTTATGGCTCACAGAGTGGAAAGGAACGTCTTAGGCAGGGCTCACATCATGATATTAATTGCTAAGGTGTTAATTCTCTGTCTTCTTTGTCTTTGAAACTGCCCAATTTGCAGGAAAATTCTACTTTCATTTAGAAAAAGGATGTTAGGGTAGGGTATTTCACTAAGTCTAAAACTTTAAAAAATAAATGACCAGAGATGGCTCCACTTTCTGTGCATGGAGGACTACGTCAGAAAACATGAACTTGGACAATTCAATTAACAGCCAGTGTCTGCTTCCTCACCTATAAAATGAGAATAGTACTTAACCTGCAGTAATCTACAAGCTGATTGTATACCTGGATGAGAATGAGTGTAGAAAAGACATAAATAGGAGAAAGTATATTCAAGACACAGAGTATGATTATTTCAACCCTGCTGAAAATTCTGCCCAGTGAGCTGTTCCCATAGTAAAAGTTTATTCACTTGAACCCTTGATTCTTTCTCTACAATTCAGGTAATGAGCAAAAGTTATTGCTTTCTTGTCTCAGTATATTAGCTGGATGGTTGAATGCACAGAGCTCACATCTGAATCAGCACAAAAGTGAAACGTGGAGGAGGGGAAATAGAAAGGGACCCTTGAGCTTACACCAGAGTCATTCTCATCTGTCAACCTGCCCACATAAATACCAGGAAATCAACTCATTTAAACAACTTGGGAGGCAAGCCCGAGTTACAATAGTGTTCTTGAATGCAAGTCAATGAAAAATTGGTCTGCTCACAAATTCCCATTTGTCATATTCCCTGCAAATGCACATTAATTGTTTTCATATTTAAATGCTGAGGAGCAACCATAACAAATGTGTGTTGTCAGGTTGTTGGGAGTTTTCTAAAAACAAAACAGGATGACTATAGCATAGAGTAAATTACTGTTGGTTCCATGTGCTCTCAGGCAGAATCACAGAAGGGTAAGGACTTAGGAAAAGTCATTCATATCTGGTTCAAATCCTATTAACATAGAATTGGAGCTGAATTAATATATAGTATTAAAAACATACACAGTATTTAATACAAATTTGTTGTAGGCCATTTGCCATTAGTTTTATATGCCTGAAAATGTAGTATCTGCTTAGCAGTGGGCTTCCAAGGTGTTGCTAGTGGTAAAGAGCTGGCCAGCGCAAGAGACATAAGAGACATGGGTTTGATCCCTGGGTCAGGAAGATCCCCTGGACGAGGGCATGGCAACCCACTGCAGTATTCTTGCCTGGAGAATCCCCATGGACAGAGGAGCCTGTCCATGGGATTGCAAAGAGTCAGACACGACTAAAGCAACTTAGCATGCGTGGAGAATGTTTGAAAATCTTTCAGAATACTGTAGTCTAAGAAAACTCTTGTTCCTCTTTGTACTTTCCCCCCCAGAGGAATAATATCTACTGTTATTAAGTTCCCTCTCATCTAACTTTGCCTTTTTCATAAAAGCTGGGTCCCTCAAGTTTCCCGTGACTGTTGCTTTGTGCAATGATTCTCCAGTGTTAATATACAGAACTTATGAACATATCAAAAGTTGCAGTTTTGTGCTCTATAAACCCAGACTGACCAAATATATGTATATAATAAGAAAACCCAAAGTTGCACCATATTGTAGGACAAGTATATTCATGCAGCACTGGTGTTTGTGCGTGTGGAAGGAGCAGGAATAAAAGCAATGCAGGTAAATAGTCAACCAGTAGTTTGTTGGTATGTATGTGCTCAGCAAACTAATGATACAAAGCTGGTTGATAGATCCATAAAAACCTGTAGAGTCCTGAGATTCTAACAAAATGTGACTAAGAAAGCAATATAAGGAGGAGTCAAATTTTCTGCCTTTTGTTTTTCACCATCTTAACCACACATACATGTACAGCCTCAAAGGCTAAGCAAGAGAAGTGATCACAAAAGGATAGAAAGGAGGAATATTTTGAATAAAAACCTGGTAACAACCCCCAGCTGACCAGAGCTTTTGTTCTGGTCCTGTGTGAACTCTGATTTCCTTCATGGCTCTCAGGGATCAGAATATGCACTGGGCTGAATTTGACTACACTTCTTGAAGAACAGAAACCAAAGGCAATAGAAATTGAGACCTTCAACCCACCCTTTGTGGATACCAAATAAATCATGTTCACACAATTTATTTTGTGTCTGTTTTTTCTAGAGTCTTTACCACAAGTTATCTGAGGCCAAGATGAATGACAACATAGAGATCCAGTTTCTCAAGGACAATATAAACAGTCTTCATACAGTAGTTTTAACTGTATGAACTGTAAAGATTCAGTGATGTAATAATTGCATTCAATATGTATTATTCCAAGAAATTATTAATTATTGATTACAGACTTATATGATAGGCTGAATAATGGCACCCCTAAAATGTCCACATTATAATCCCTGGAATCTAGAAAGAAGGTATTTGCATGGCAGGAGGAAGTTTGAATATTTGATTAAATTAAAAATCATGAGCTAGGATTAGCTTGGATCACCCAAGTAGTCTCAGTGTAGTCACAATTTTTTATTTTTAAAAAAGAATAGTTTTGAGTCTGAGTCAGAGAAGGAGATGTGACAATGGAAAAAGAGGTCAGAGATCTGATGATGCTGTGTTGATGGACTTGACAGTGAAGGAAGGAATCATGAGTCAAGAAATGTGGGCAGCTTCTGAAGGCTGAGATGGTATGAAAAGGATTCTCTACGGGAGCACCCGGGAGGAATATAGCTCTGTCAGTAACATAAGACCCATTTTGGAATTCAACCTGCATAACTGGAGGTAACGAATGTACTGTTTTAGGTCCTTAGTTTATGGTTATTTGTTACAGCAGCTATCTGTGTCTGACACAGCTACAAACTTACATTGTGAAAATTTTAACAAATATGGCTATTATTTTTAATCTACCTATCAAACATTACATTCTTAAGTTTACCTATCTTTATATATGTAGGCTTCCCTTGTGGCTCAGCTGGTAAAGAATCTGCCTGCAACGTGGGAGACCTGGGTTTAACTCCTGGGTTGGGAAGATCTCCTGCAGAAGGGAACAGCTGCTACCCACTCCAGTATTCTGGCCTGCAGAATCCCATGGACTGTAGAGGGTCACAAAGAGTAGGACATGACTGAGCGACTTTGACTTTATTTGAATCTATTATCAAATATCAACATTTTCTACACTGCTAATAGTGAAGGAACCTATAAGAAAAAAACTGTATTGGGATAGAGGCACTGATTTCCAGGAAGCCATGTGAGGAAGCCATGTGACTTGTGGAAGTAACTTTTAGATATTAGTTATTTCATTTGAAAACCGTAAGTTTAGACAAACAACTATATGCTTTTCAACATTATGATACTGTAATTATCCTAAATTCTAAGTAAAGGAAATATCATTCCTACAGTTTTGGACTATATATCATAGAGATTGTCATTTGCTGGTATTTACTATCAAGAGTGTATTTCAAAAAATCAAGATGTGGTATCAACATAATTCAGGTTTCTTTTTTAAAAATATATTCCATTAATAAAAAATGCAATATTGTACTATTTCCATAATTTAGTAAAAAAATATAAAATCACTAAAAATAGAGCTACTATACAATCTAGCAATTCCACTTCTAGGAATATATCTGCAGAAAACTGTAATCCCAAAGTATTTACATGCACCTTAGTTTTCAATGCAGAACTGTTTACAATAGCCAAGACATGGAAGCAACCTAAATGTTTACCAATGGAGGAATGGATAAAGAAGATGCGGTGTATACACACACACACACACACACACACACACACACACACACACACGGAGTATTTACTCAGACATAAAAAAGAATGAAAAATGCCATTTGTAGCAACATGAATGGACCTCAGATTGTCATACTGAGTGAGGTAAGTCAGGCAGAAAGATAAATATGATATTGCTTATATGTGGAATCTAAAAACATGGCACAAATGAACCTATTTACAAACAGAAACTGAATCACAAGTTACCAACCAAGAAAAGGGGAGGATAAATTGGGAGACTGGGACTGATATATACACACTACTATATATAAAATAGATAACATATAAGGACCTCATATAGAGCACAGGGAACTCTACTCAGAACTCTGTAATGACCTACATGGGAAAAGAATCTAAAAAAGAATGGATATATGTATACGTACAACTGATTGTGCTGTACACCTGAAACAAAACACTGTAAATCAACTATACTCCAATTAAAAAAAAATCATTTAATACAGCCTAGAGTAATAAACTCAGTACATACTGTTACACTTTAAGTCATACCAAATATTCACTGTCCTACAGATAGAAATGTAAAGCTTTCTTGAGAAACCTTTGCAAAATATTTATCTGTAATTGTAGTCTAATTTATTTACACATATAAACATTCTAGGTATAACTATCATAAAAGTAAATCTTTCATGCATTTAAATTTACATAAATTTCGGACAGAACTTATTATTTTCTGCGGTCTGAAAGATCCTTAGTGAAAAGTTATTATTGGAGAAAAATCAATATTGGAATTTATAGCTAGCATTTTCCACTTATAAATAAAAATGACCTATGGAAACATTAATGGCTTTTCTAAATTAATAACATAAAGCAGTGAAGATGTAAAGCCGCTGACAGCTAATTAAACACAGAAGGGGGAAAGGCAGCTTGTTGTCTGTATCCCTGTGTGGAGATAAGTGCTTTTTTAAAAACACTTAGAGATTATTCGATATTATCTTCATGTAAATGAAACTCCTTTCCCAGGAGGTTGGACTTAAATGTTCAGTGACCTACACTTGCTCCTTAGAAGGACTGGCCAGTCCCTATTGTTGTTGTTCAGTCACTAAGTCATGTGCAATTATTTATGACCCCATGGACAACAGCACCCCAGGCTTCCCTGTCTTTTACCATCTCCCAGAGTTTGCTCAAACTCATGCCCGTTGAGTTGATGACGCCATCCAACAATTTCATCCTCTGTCACTCCCTTCTCCTCCTGCTCTCAATCTTTTCGAGCATCAGGGTCTTTTCCAATGAGTTGGCTCTTCGCATCAGGTGGCCAAAGTATTGGAGCTTCAGCTTCAGCATCAGTCCTTCCAATGAATATTCAGGGTTGATTTCCTTAGGATTGACTGGTTTGATCTCCTTGTTGTCCAAGGGACTCTGAAGAGTCTTCTCCAGCATGACAAATCAAAAGCTTTAATTCTTCGGTGTTCAGCCTTCTTTATCGCCCAACTCTGACATCTGTACATGACTACTGGACAAACCATAGCTTTGATTATGTGGCCTTTTTTCAGCAAAATGATGTCTCTACCTTTTAATATGCTGTCTAGCTTTGTCATAGTTTTTTTTCCAAGGAGAAAATGTCTTTTAACTTTGTGGCTGCAGTCACCATCCACAGTGATTTTGGAACCCAAGAAAATAAAATCTATTTTTTATTCATTAGATACAAGCTGGCCCTTAGGTCTCGCTCTTCTCCTCCCTTCCCAGTCTCCAGCAGCAAGCACAGAAATAAAGGAGGGCAAGGTACAAGGCACCACGTATCTCTGGATCAGAACACACTTCTAGTGTGTCCTGCAAACTAGTTTCCTCTATGCTACCTCCTCCCCAAATCTGCATCCTGCCAGCAAGACTTGTTTCACTGCTGTTTCACTCTGGCTGCCTTGGTTGACTTCCCTGGAGCTTCCCTCTTGAATGCTTGGACCCTAAGAGTAGATGTCAGTGTGTGCGTGCATGCCTGTTAAGTCACTCCAGCTGTTAAGTCACTTGCAACTCTATGGAATTTAGCACAGCAAGTTCCCCTCTCCATAGGATTCTCCAGGCAAGAATACTGGAGTGGGTTGCCATTTTCTCCGCCAGGGAATCTTCCTGACCCAGGGAGTGAACCTGCATCTCCAGCATTGGCACGTGGGTTCTTTACCACTAGTGCCACTTGTGAAGCCTAGATGTCAGTACCACCTGGATAGTAAAACCAGTCAGATTTCACAAGGAAAAAAACCCTACAAAACAATGTATCTTAGGAACAAGTATGCCAAAATCCTCAACAAAACACTAGGAAACTGAATCCAACAACAAAGAGAAAGAATTATACATCATGACCAAGTGGAACTTCTCCCAGGGATTTAAATTTGATTTAATACCTGAAATCCAAGTAGTGCAATGTATTATTATATCAATAAGATTTTTTTTTTAATCACAGGATCATCTCAATAACCAAAAAAAAAACCCAGAAAAAGCAAAGTCCAATACCCTTCCACAATAGATAAAAACAAACAAACAAACAAAAACATCCAACAAAGTAGGAATATAATGGGCTTTCCTCAGTCTGATCAAGGACATTTGTGGAAAACCAACACTGAATGCTTTCTTTATATGATCAGAACAGGACAAGGGTGGCCACATTTGCTACTCTCAAACCTATCTGAATACTGTTCAATATTTGACTGGAGGTCCTAACAGGACAATCTGGCAAGAGAAAAAAGGTATCCAAATTAGAAAAGAAGTAAAACTATCTCTATTTATAGATGACATGATCTTGTAAATAGAAAATTCTAAGATGTCCACTAAAACACATTAGAACTAATAAATATGTTCAGCAAGGCTGCAGCATACAAGATCAACTGATACAAAAATCAATTGAATTTCATATACTTGCATTAACCAGTGTAAATATGAAGTTAAGAAAATAATTCCATTTACAGTAGCATCAAAACAATGTAATACTTAGAATACATTTAACAAAAGAACTACAAAACTTATACTATGAAAATTATAAAGCTTTGCTGAAAGAAATTGAAAAAATCTGTAGATACTGCAGTCCATGAAGATTCTGCATCCAGGGATACAACCAACCATGGATCAAAAATGTAGTACCATATTTAACCAAAAAAAAAAAATCTGCACATAAATGGATCCACGCAGTTCAAACCCATGTTTTTCAAGGGTCAACTGTACTTCTCAAACTGACTTAGAGTCAACATAATCCCTATCAGAATCCTAGCTGACTTCTTTACAGAAATCAATGAATTAATTCTTGACCATTACTTTATACCATATACAAAAATTAATGCAAAATGGATCAAAGACCTAAACACATGAAAAAAAGCTATTATAAACTCTTAAAAAATATAGGAGTAAATCTTTATGACATCAGATTTGGCAATGTGACACCAAATCCTAGATGTGACACCAAAAGCATAATCAACAAAAGAAAAGATAGATAAAGTAGACTTCATCAAAATGAAAAATGATCGCTCTTCAGAGAACACCATTAAAAACAGTGAAAAGAGAGCCTGCAGAATGGGGAAACAAATATTTGGAAATCTTACATGATTTGTATCTAAAATATATAAAGAACGCTCACAACTTAATAATAAAAAGACAACCCAATTGTAGAAGGGCCAAAGGATCTCCAAAGAAGGGATACAAATAGCCAATGAATACCTGAAAAATATATTCTACATCATTAGTCACTAGGGAAATGTAAACCAAAACCACAAGATACCACTTCACACCCACCAGGATGGCCAAAGTCAAAAAGTCAAATAAATATAAGCATTAGCAAGGATATGGATAAGTCAGACCTCTCACACAAGGTTGGCGGGACTTTGAAACAATGCAGCTCCTTTGGAAAAGAGTCTAGCAGTTCCTCAATGACTGAACATAAAGTTACAACACGACCCCACAACTAGGTGTGTACCCATGAGGAATGAAAATGTGTCCATACAGAAAGCTGTAGAATAATGTTTATTTTTCATAATAGACAGAAGGCAGATGTAATCCAAATGTCCATGAGTGGATGGATAGATAAATATGATATATTAATATTATACAGTGGAATATTATTTGATCATAAAAAGGAATGAAATACCATTAAGTTCTACAACATGGATGAACCCTGAGAACATGCTAAAGTCAAAGAAGCCAGTCACAAGAGGTCATTATATAATTCTATTCATATGAAAATCTAGGATAGGGAAATCTATGGAGACAAAGTAAACTGGTGGTTGCTTAGGGATGGAGGAGAGGGCTGGGTGCGGGACAGGAAGAGTATGGTGGCTGGTAGGTGAAGGGAACTTGCTTTTTGAGCTGATGAATATGTTTGTAATTTGACTGGCAATGGTTGCACATACTGGGACTTCCCAGGTGATTCAGTGGTAAAAAAAATCTACCTGCCAATGAAGGAGACTCAGGAGTTGTGTGTTCAATCCCCGGGTCAGGAAGATCCCCTGGAGTAGGTACTGGCAATCCACTCCAGTATTCTTGCCTGGAAAATCCCACTGACAGAGGAGCCCGGTGGGTACAGTCCACGGGGTCAGAAAGAGTCAGACACGCTGAGCACGACCATGCATGGTTGCACATAGTTGCAAATAAACCAAATATCACTTAATTTTAAATGGGTGAATTTTATACATCAAGTATATTTCAATAAAACTGTTTAAAAAATGTCTTTTCCTTCCAGCTTAGTTGACTAATATCAGAATCAATGCATGACTTCTAGAAGAGTGTACTGGTCTGATTACTTTTGCTTAAATGATTTGGTTATGGTCATGAACCTTTATAGATAGAGTGAACAGCTCAAGTATGGCCCTTTGTAAGACCTTTTCCAGATACAAATATGGAAGTGACATCATCAGACCTCTGTGCCAGGGCTCCCTCTGACCTAATGCATATAGGCAGAAGTTAAGTGGTACTTTGCAATAAAACTTTTTTTTTTTTTTTTAAAACTGCAACAGTCTGTGATCCTTTAAATATAATGTGTGTGTGCTTAGTTGTGTCCAACTCTTTGCAACCCCATGGCTCACCAGGCTCCTCTGTCCATGGAATTTTCCTGACAAGAATACTGCAGTGGGTTGCAATTTCCTCCTCCAGGGGACCTTCCTGACACATAGGTCAAATCTGCATCTCTTGTATCTCCTGCATTGACAGGTGGATGCTTTACTATTGTAGGTGATTACAATTTGATTTTTTTTTTAATTTTTAAAGGGTAAAATAATGACTCATACAAATATAAAATGAACACAAAGATTTCAATTAAGTCATTAATTAATGAGAAAACTAGTATGATATATATATAAAAAAAAAAACGGTTTCAAAGGTGACTACAAAGGATAAACCTACTAAGACAGCCAGGAATGCTGAAATGGATTTGCTAATAGAAAATCGGCAATTTACATAGGGTGATAATGCATGGAGTTTTCAAAACAAAAGCTCAACTGAATTATATGAATAGGAATCATATACAGTATGATCAGCCCTTTACCAGTCAACTTCCAATTCCACAACATTTCTAAAATAATCAAAGATGATGAAAAGCTAAGTGTCACACAGAACCAGATAACCCTTCAAGGGCCTCTGGACTAGGCCCAAGAATCCACTTAAAGATACACAGATATCTTTTTGCCCATATCAATGGTTTGTGCAATTTTTCAGGACAGATTTAAGAGTGGTATGTCTATGCATATAATTTGACTTTTAAGTTTCTATGCTATTTGATCTACCATATTTCACTAGTTTTAACACATACATTTCCCCCACATCTCTGCAATTATAATTGGTATAATTTTTTCTCAGTGCACATAAAATAAGGAGGCATCTTATAACTGATGACATCTTAGATATGATGAAATACAGTCATTTCACCAAATTATAAACTTGAGAAAGTGATTTTGGGGTGGGAAGCTTTAGCTAACATCTTCCTTGCAGAAAAAAAAAAAATAATTTTTTAAAAGCCATCCTCAGTATCATCACCTTTGACTATGTGTTTTAGATAAAAATTTTAACAATGTCTTCAACTCAAATTGGATTACTGATTATCAAACGAATTAAGATACAAAAGATACAGCCCTTTAATCAGAGAAGAAATGTTGACATCACAGTTTGAGTGCTTTTTTTTTAAAGCACTGGACTAGAAAAGCAATAATTAAAATAATGATAAATTTAAAAATACAAAACAACTCACACACTAGTGGCACTAGCTCACAAAAGTTATGGCCTAAGTATGTATGCTGCTGCTGCTAAGTCGCTTCAGTCATGTCCAATTCTGTGTGACCCTATGGACAGCAGCCCACCAGGCTCCTCTGTCCACGGGATTCTCCAGGCAAGAATACTGGAGTGGGTTGCCATTTTCTTCTCCACTAAGTATGTATAGCTATTGTCAAACCATGATAACTCACTAGAATCACTTTGTAAGGTATAATGGAGTGAGAAATAAGACTTTTCACTGAAACTACATTAATAGCAACTGTAGTTTTGTTTTTTTTTTAATAGATGCTTGAACTGTTCCCTTGATAGGCTGCCACTTAAAAATCCTCACAGAGAACTCCTGCAGGAAATCTTGGTACCTGTACACACTTATTACAAAGTATTTCCATAGAGATGAAAAATCTTTTCAAACTGTTTTCTCAGAATTTTTTTTCTTTCAAAACTCTTTCACTTGGGCTAGATTTGAGTCTCTTTCAGTCAATGCTATGAAATTATTTCATTCTGTCACTTATTTCTATACTTTGAAAAAACACAAAAGAAGGAACAATGGATGCATAATTTCAAACTCAATTTGAGTTATAAAGCAGATGCCTGGGCAAATGGAGGGCAACTCTATTTAAAATTTTTCTTAGGTAAAAGTGTAGTGAAGTTAAAATTTTGTCCTTCAGAATTTTTTATATTTCTTCCAAATTAATGTTAATTTCCTACCACTACGTCTTCTTTCCTGGTTCCTTTGCTTTCTTTCCCTGTCTACAGTTTCCTTCCCCTTATTTTCTTCTCTTTATCTCAAATTCACTTTAGTGATATTTTTAAAAACATCAACTTATTTTCTATGGAAAGTATATAAATAGCATTGCAGACTTGATACATAAATATAAACAGCACTGAAGACTTGAATTCACATTCTGAGTGCATCGATCCCTAATGACATGAATTTGGGCCCCCGCTAAGTAAGACTTTGAACTACCATGTCCTTATTTGAAAAACGGGGGGATCTGATAATTTTTCAAAATAAATGAATGACACCAAGCCACAGAGGTAAGGAAAACCAGATACAGCGGAAGTTAAACACGCTGCAGTAAAACTGCAGCACATCAGAGAAAAATAAAAGGTCTGTCTAAAGGGTAGAGTTAGACGCGGATTACAAACAAAATGAGTTTGACTGTGGATTCATCACAAACAAAAACAGAAATCCATAAGAATATGGCTGAAAGACAGTTTTTATTATGTTAATATATATGGCTAAAGTGTTCATCAAGATGGCAAACAAAGAAAAGACATTTTTTTGATAGAAGAGCAGACTCCTACTTATTCCTTCCTCACTGAAAGAATCTCAATTTTATTTGGGGTGACTATGTCCTCAGATTAAAAGACTTTCATATCCTAGCCTCCTTTGCAGCTCGGGTGGTATGTGATAGTTCTGGCCACCGAGGCAAACGATTAAATGAGGAAGGATTTCTGGAAACGCCGGGAATCCCTGATGCCTGTTTTCCTGCAGTTTGCGCCGTCCCACTTCCCCACCATGTTTTCCCACCTGATGCTAAACAGCGGACACTCGAGCTGCAACAGAGACATCTTATGTTTTGAGGCAAAGGCTGAATAAATCACAGAAGCTTTGCCCTGTAAATACTTAACTCTGCACTTTATTACACAGCAGTGGCAGGGTGGTGGGGGTGGGAGGTGGTGGTGGTGGTGTGCTGTTTAAAACTATTATTTCAGTTACTCATAACTGAACAACTATTTGTTACAGATGAAGAAGAAAGAAACATGATTACGAACCCAGGTCACATTTTTGGAAACCATACAAGTGTTCAGAAATATAGTAATCCAAATAAAATCAAGTGTATGTCCACACAGCACAGATTAACTCAGAGACTGTAATTTTTTAAAGGTGTACTTTACAAAGCAACACTAAGTATAAGGTTTCTAGAGATGAGTCCTTCTATGACTCATCAAGTACAGGATCTTATGGACAAAATTTCTAATTATCAAAAGCAATTCAAATTCTAATTAAATGGAAACAGAAATTATGTTTATGGATGAGAAGACTCAGTTTTGTACAAGAATTTTCGTTTCCAATTGTTCTAGTCTCCCAATGTAATCTCTAAATTAAGCCTGATTCTGATAAAAATTACAATGGAATTTGTGTGTGTGTAACATTTATAAAACTAAAAGTTTTTGAAGAAAAGAAAAAAGCCAGGTGTGTGTGCCAATGGGCTTCAGCTGTATCCGACTCTTTGCAACCCCATGAACTGTTGCCTGCCAGGCTCCTCTGTCCCTAGGATTCTCCTGGCAAGAATACTGGAGTGGGTTGCCATGCCCTTCTCCAGGGAATCTTCCTGACCCAAGGATTGAACCTGAGTCTCTTGCAGCTTCTGCACTGCAGACAGATTCTTTACTGTGAGCCACTGGGGAAGCCCCAAAAGTCAGGAATATCCATGAAAATTTTGAAGAACAAGGTTGGTAGGCTCAACCTAGCACATTTCTGTATTTATTATAAAGCTATGGTAACTAACGCAGTGTGCTATCAATACAGGTAAAAGAATGTGAGCCAAGGGAACAGACTAGAGATCAGAAGCATACCTATGAATTTGAAAACTTATGCAAATCACTGGAAAAAGGATGATAAATGATGCTAGAGCAACTGGTTATCAGTAAGGAAAAAAATCAGATCCCTAACTCATATTATACACAAAAATCAATTTCAGGTGAAAGAAGAGACCTAAAAAAAAAATCCCTTAAAGCTAAAATGTAAGAACATCTTTATGACCACAGGGAAGAGAAAGATGAATTATGACACAGAAATTACAAATCTGAAGGAAAAAGATTGATAGATTTAACTGTGTTTACCTTAGTAAGCTCTCTGTGTACAAAAATGCCATAAACAAATAGAAAAGGCGAAATGTAGCCTGAAGATCATCATGGTGTGAAGAGCTTCTAAAAATTAATAAGAAAGAAAAAAAATAGTCCAATGGCTAAAGGGCAAAAGAAAGTAGCAATGAATGAAAGAGGAACCTACATGGATAATAGCTATAAAGATATTTCCCCCCACCAGTCTTCAGGAAGGACAGTGAAATATCATTGACACTCATCAGACTGGCGAAAATGATTAAATCTGACATCATCAAGAATGCAGCGAGGACATGGAGCACAGGGACTCTTGGATACTCCTGGGATGAGTGTGTACGCTGGTATTTCTGCTGAGCCACACGACATGTTCAGTATAGGCGAGGGTGCATTTGCCCATGACGCAGCTATTTTATTCCCATGAGTACACGGCCTAAAGAAACTCTAGTCCCATATATGTGTGTGCGTGCTAAGTCGCTTCAGTAACCTGTGTCCGACTCTCTGCGACCTTATGGACTGTAGCCCTCCAGATTCTTCTGTCCGTGGGATTTTCCAGGCAAGAATACTGGTGAGGGTTGCCATTTCCTCCTCCAGGGGATCTTCCAGACCCAGGGATTGAACCCATGTCTCTTACGTCTCCTGCACTGGCAGGTGGGTTCTTTACCATTAGCACCACGTGGGAAGTCCCAGACACACATCACAGAATATCCACAGCATATTGCTATGAACTAAGATACTGATGCTGGGAATGACTGAAGTCAGGAGGAGAAGGGGACAACAGAGGATGAGATGGTTGGATGGCATCACCAGCTTAATGGACATGAGTTTGAGTAAGCTCCGGGAGTTGGTGATGGACAGGGAAGCCTGGTGTACAGTCCATGCGGTCGCAAAGAGTCGGAGACGACTGAGTGACTAAAGTGAACTGAACTGACTGAAGATACTGTAATATACGTGATTGCAACAACATCTGTAAACATACACTTGTGGGTGATGGTGCCACGATAGGGACATGTTGTTGTTTTTTTTTTTATAAATTTATTTATTTTAGTTGGGGGCTAATTACTTTACAAGGGACTTGTTTTAAAGACAGTCTGTGGTGTGACATACCACAAATTGAGCCATATGAATCAGACTCCTTTTAGAACTTGTGGCATAATATTTTACAGTGGGTATAGACAGAGAGAATGCCAGCCTCGAGACCACCTTAAGATGATTTTGATGCATTCCCTTCGGAGGACTTGCTTATTCTCCTTGACCCAAGATGTGAGCACCCCCTGACTAGGTTACTGCATCTCCTTTCTCCTCCTGCAGCCCCATCCTGCCATGTTGCAGATGTGACAAAGTGACAGGGAACTGAGAGCTCTGCTTTCACAAGGGCACCGGGTACAGCCCTAGTGGCTCAGACGGTAAACAGTCTGCCTGCAGTGCAGGAGACCCAGGTTCGATCCCTGGTTTGGGAAGATCCCCTGGAGAAGAAAATGGCAACCCACTCCAAAATCCCATGGATGGAGGAGCCTGGAAGGCTACAATCCATCGGGTCGCAGAGAGTCAGACATGACTGAGAGACTTCTTCTGAGTACAGACAGACCCACACTCTGTGAAAATAATCCATCCACTGGTCTCCAAGCCAACACAGTGTCATCTCAGTTATCTTTACTACTTTTTAATGAGGCAGTATTACCTATCAGAAGACCCTATTCATTAGCACTATTACCACAGATCATTGATAAAACACTTTGTCTCAACACTATTGCTTGTCACACCTTGTGAGGTTGCTATTACTTGCTTCCACAAAGTTGTAGAGAATAAAGTACCTATTTCAAAAGTCAAAGCTGTCTGTAAATATATAGATAAGTAATAGCGTAGAGCACTTTGGCAGGGCTGAGACTTTATCACAGACAAGAAGACTAAAATCTTGTCATGCCCAAGGCCCCTTCCTGGAGTAAACTTTATTATTCAGATATTGTATGCTATCACTTATATGTGGAATTTAAAAAGTACAACAAACTATTCAATAGAGCAAAAAAGAAGCAGACTCACAGACATGGAAGACAAACTAGCAGTTCCAGTGGAGGGTGGGCAACACGGGGTAGGATATACAAACCCCCAGGTACAAGACAGGCTATGAGGACGTACGCACAACACGCGGCGTATAGCTAATATTCTGTAATAACTGTAAATGGAGTGTAACATTTAAAAACCGCATAAGAAAATTTTAAGTTAAAACCATAAAAAAAAAAAGAATTAGGATGAGTACATTGTTGTAGAACACAGCGGCTCTGAGAACATTCTAAAAAACACTGACGATTCTCTTGTATCCTATGATTCTCACCTGTTCAACCCCTAAGATAAAGGAAGCAATATGGTGAAGGACAGGGGAGCCTGGCATGCTGCAGTCCGTGGGGTCACAAAGAGATACTTAGTGACTCAGTGACTGAACAACTGCAGCGTCAGCAGCCTGTTCACTGGGCAGAGCGCTCAGCCTGTCTTGGTGTCAGCCCTGGAAAGTGAAGTCACTACCAGATCCGGGAGGAAGTTCACCACTGGCTAGAACGGGTCCTTGGAAATAGTGGGAGCTCCAGACAGTAAACCAATGGTCTTAGGCTGGCAGTGTTTTCAAAAAAAGCTTCTGATGGGAGCTCATGGCAATTTCAGGTAACCGGCTTCAAAGCCTGTCACAGGTTCCTGTGCACTGGAGGAGATCTGTTCTCAGCGTCCTTTCAAATTCTGATAAGCTGGCCAGACATTTGCTTCAAAATATCTCTAGTTTTTCCTAATTGTGTCAGCAGTGGCTCCTAGAAAGACCTTTTAAAATATCTTTTGATCTTCAGTGCATTTATCTCTTGAGGTATTTATATCTTTGTGGGACCCCAAAAGTTTTACATGTTATAAAAGAATATCATGGTTCCATATTTTACTTTTTACAACCTTAGAGGTATCGGTCAATCATGAGATAATCCCTTTGACATTCACTCAGAGCTCTTTGATTAAATCGTTAACTGTTATTCTTGGGGACTAGGGGTGATTGGTTTCTGATGCCAGTGGTTTCAATGGCTGATGAATGGTGATTGGTTTCAATGCCTGATGGTTTCTTTTGGAATCAGCATTTATTTCAGGAACAGATCCACCTCATTTTTTGTTCTTTTCAAACCAGACAGTTTTAGAGTGACCTAGTACAGTTCTTAAGTACTAGAGAACATTTGAAAATTTAGTCAGAACAGCTAATTTTATAAAAATCACAGATGTTTAAATAACTACTTAGAAGAGCTACTTCTCTTGAAAAGCAAGGTAGGTTTCAAGCATACCAAACCACGAAAAAGGCTGGACAGACTGCTTAGCTATGACACCAAATGTATGACCCATAAAAGAAAAAAACTAGACATCAAAATTAGATTAATGAATTTAGTTAATTAAATTTCAGAAAATAAACACACAAGTCAAAGAGTCTGAGAAAATATTTTCAAATCATATTACCTGATATAGGACTTCTATCTAGAGTACATAAAGGAATCTTATAAGTCAATGTAAAAAGAGCGATAATCCAATTAAAATACATGCAAAGATTTAAAAAGATGTAACTCCAAAGAATACACACAAATGGCCCATAAGCACATGAAAATGTGTTCAGCATCATTAGTCATCAGGTAAAAGAAAGTAAAAACCACAATGAGACATCACTTCATACTCACCAGGATATGGAGAAACGAATCCTCATACATCACGGGTAGGAATGTAAAACTGGTATGGCCGCTTTGGAAAATAGTCTGGCAATTCATTGAAAGGCTAAAGATAGAGTTCCCATATGACCGAGCAATTCCACTTCTAATTATTTATGAAGATAAATTTTGTAAAAAAATAAGAAAGAAAGAAAACCTCCCTTTGTGCAAGGGTTTTACTTACTGAGGTTCCACTTTAGGCCTGTTGTCGTCACCTGATTGCAAGGCTGTCCAACAGGAATGAGGCCACACCAATCACCTTCCATCCCAGTATCCACATGCAATTTGTGCTTTCCCTGAGGCAGAGAAGGAATGATCATTAAGACGGGAGAAGAAAAGACTGCACGTTAATGTGCACTGAAGATCTGGTCATATGCACCAGGAACCATCCTAGTGATGGTTCACATAATTTATCATACTTAATCCTAACAACAAACCTAGGTTAGATAGCATCACCAACTCAATGGCCATGAATTTGAGCAAACTCCAGAAGATAGTGAAGGACAGGGAAGCCTGGCGTGCTGCAGTCCATGTGGTTGCAAAGAATCAGACACAATTTAGTGACTGAACAACAACATGTACTGAATCATCCTACAGAACTTTCACTTGACTTAATACTAGCAACAGTTTTACAAGGTATCTTACTGTTAATTATTACTTTAACATACCAGAAAATTGAAGTTTGCAGAGATTAAATTGTCCAGGATGCACAGATAACAAGGAGCAGGATCAGGATTACTCCCTATACCTTCCACTTCCAAAGACTAAACTGATTTCATGTGCTAAAGAGACAGCACTAAAGGATACAGAATTCAAGGGTCTTAATGAAATGCTTGCTAGAGGGTAAATACAACATTGCTTCCTAAGTAAAATCTCTGCTTTTTACCTGAGAACTGAGCTTCTGACCTTTAGAATTCAATGTCAACCCTACTAGTGGTGAGTCTGTTTCCTGCCCCCACAGCTCTAGGAGATGCTCGGTGACAAGTCTGTCTACCCGGAAACAAGAGTACCGCCCCTGGGAAGTGAGTATGCTCCTTCTATTCTGATTATGAAATCGGACGTAATTTAAAATGTTTTCTATTTTTCAGTTTACAAGAAAGTTAAAAGTAATGCTCAATCAAGGCCACAAGGCTTGCTTTTAAATAAAATACTTGGAAACTCTTCTACAAAGCAATGCTTTTCTATTCCCACCCTACTTGCTATTCTGTCTTTAGGGTTACACAGTCTTTATAAAAAAATATCTCAAGTTCTTATGAGACAATGTCAACATATGAATACATTCAATAATAGAGTAAAAAAGGTCTTTTCTTCATAATTCAAACAACTGTAAAGGAATAAGCTCCAAAATATATTCTTCATTTTAATAAAATAATGTTTTAAAGTATATTTAATATATGACATATTACCAGACTAAGGTATTTAGGTCTCCTTATACAATTATTTTACTTGTATTGTAACTATAGCTATTGTACTGTATATTGTAATCTCTGAGAACTTATTCTATGGTATACAGGCCTCAAGATACAAGTAGGATTTGTCTTCTGTAAAAAGACTGCTTTTATTAGGGAAAACAGTTTCTAGGTTACATGAGTTCTTGTATATAACACAAGTTCATTCAGACATTTACTACCTATACAATTCATATACATATATTTCTATTTGAGAATTCAAGCAGAGGGCATAAATTCAATTTGAAGGGCTTGAATATACATTCAAACACAAAGAAGATTTTTAAAGAAAATTTAAACTACATTTGAACTTGGTGTCCATAAGTGGAAGAAAGATAGGCAATATACGTAGATATACAACAAGCAATAAATTACATGCACACAGAGAAATGTGGGTGGATTAAAAACACAATGTACTGGGAAAACATAATGCATAGTAGGAAACAGAATCATGATAAATTAAAGAACCCATCTATAAAATGAAAATAAATGCAAACACAACACACTTCTTCTACTAACAAAATTAAAAATATATATTAAAATTTCAAATATATAAGCATATATACACACACTAACAATTTCCTCTCCCTAATGGGAATTGCTATCTTCCCAGGTGACTCAGTAGTAAAGAATCCTCCTGCCAATGCAGGAGATGTGAGTTTGATCCCTGGGTTGGGAAGATCCCATGGAGGAGGAAATGGCAACCCAGTCCAGTATTCTTGCCTGGGACATCCCATGGACAGAGGAGCCTGGCGGGCTGCAGTCCACAGGGTCGCAAATAGTTGGATACGACTTAGCAACAGAGCACAAGCCCAGTGGAAATTGATACAGGAACAAAAGGGAAGGGATGATCAATCAACCAGAGGACTATAATCTGGATCAGAGATGATGGCATGCTATGAACTAACAGGTATGACCAACACAAAAGGGAAGGGATGATCAATCAACCAGAGGACTATAATCTGGATCAGAGATGATGACATGCTCTGAACTAACAAGTATGACCGACCCAACATTGACATCTCATAAAAATAACAAATGCATATTTTACATATGAAGCAATACAAGATTTAGAAAATTTTAGACTTTTCTGGGGCTTCTTTGGTGCCTCAGCTGGTAAAGAATCCACCTGCAATGCAGGAGACCTGGGTTCAATCCCTGAGTTGGAAAGATCCCCTAGAGAAGGAAAAGAAGATTCCCTGGAGAATACTTTTCTGAAGGAAAAACCAGAGAAAATATTCTAATAATTCTAAACAGTAATTCAGGAAAGAGGAATGATTGGGAGGTAGCCATGGGAGAAACTCAAAAGTGAAATAAAAACTAATCTCATTCCTGAATAATGCTCTTTGGGGTTTTCATGTAATTTAGAGCACAGGCATATAAACTATATTATTATTATAGAAGTTTTCTACCTATTTCAGTGTAAAAGCAATGCTATAATTTTCAGAAGGCACAGGTAAGGAAAAGCACAGAAGAAAGTGCAACGGGCCTCATTTCCTCATCATTTCTGTCATACGGGAATTAGGAAACAGAGCCTAGAGTTGCGGATTTTTATAAAGGGGGATTTGAAAGTTCCTCCTGGCCTGAGTTATAGGTAATACGGGTAAGGTGCCCAAGTGGCAGCAATGGGACTGAGAGGTGGGATCTGAAACAGCTCCAACAGCTCCATTCTCCATCCTCAAACCAGGGTCACAGACGAGCTATTCACACAACTGTACACATGAAAGCTGTGACCAGGGCATGGAAGGCAAAGCACAGGGAGGAAAGAAAGGTACCAGATCAGAGATCCAATCAGGTCTAGGCGAGGGCAGCGTGTAAGCAAGGGGCACGCTTAGCAGAGACCCTCGTCCGGGAATCCAAGGATGAAGGAGCGAAGGGGCGTGCAGGCCCGCACACAGGCGCGGAGGCCACGGGGCGGCTCACGGAGCGGGTAGGGGGTGCCCAGGACCTTGTCAGAGGAGCAGAGCTGTTCTGTGTGACACTGTGCTGGTGACTAAGCGACCCGAGGCCTCCATCAAAACCACAGAAAGATCAACACGAGGAGTCAACCCTAATGCAAGTGATGGGCCTTCGTTAATGTATCAACACTGGCTCAACATGTACCACACTAATGCAAGATAATAGGGGAAACTGCTAGCGGGAGAAGCGGGTATGTGGGAACTCTAATTGGCTCAATTTTCTGTAAATGTAAAACTGCTGTAAACATAAACAGTATTATTCTTTTTTTAAAAAATGTCTCTCAATGACCTTTTCACTTTCTCATCCCTTAACGAACAGCAACAGGCGCTGGTGGGTTTGAAACCACAGCCAGCCAGATGAACCACACATGGGGAAACAGGCAGCGGCTTCTCATCTGTCTTTACCACTTTATTCTGCTGGGGTTTTTTCCCCTAAGAAAAAAGGTGTTTTTCTCTGTTTCCTTTTTATTTCAGATATGAGCTACCTTTATTTCTTTGTTTAGAATTTTTCCCTAAGCTTATTTACACTGAAATAGCTTGATACGTGAATTTTGAGTTTTGTTTCTCCCTACTAAAAATAATTCTGACAATACATAAGCTAAATTTAATACAAATTATTATCGAGAGGTGCCAGATGTAACGGCCTTTAACAAATTCAGAAAGTAGTTACAAAGCCTCTTTTCTCATCAACAGAGTTCATGAAGAGAGGGTACTGCAGAAATTCTGACCTCCTTCAAGTCGCTTTGGCTTCAGCAGTGAAAGACTAGGAATGATGGTCCCGTGTTGCACTGGCGGATCCCAGCCTGATGAGGGCTGGACTGCTGGGGTCCATCAGAAAGCATAGCACATCAGAGGGGCTGCAGGGACTCGCAGTCTCCTGGGCGCTGGGTGGCAGAGGACAGGGGACGAAGAAGGGTAGGAGATGCTCACGTGAACCAGGTGATTTTACCTCTGTCTCTGGTAATGTGTCTCTGACAGAACTGTCACTTCTTCATTTCTCATCAAAGAGCGACACATGGGTCCTTGGGTATCTTATTTTCAATGTGTTACTGTTAATTCCTGTCTTTTCATCTCGTTCCTCCTTCTGTGGCCTGCTTAATGGTTTGGAAGTGGTCGGCTGAATGCATTACCACGTTTGGTGCTCTGGCTAACTGCAGTCAAGAATGACAAAGGAAATAAGGAACGATTTCTCTCTTCCTCCCTAGGAAGACTCTTTAACTTCTATCGTACAATACAAAGGAAACAGCATAAACACATGTTAAGTTTTATTATCCCAGGGAGAGGGTGACTGTTACAAAATCCACTGATTTAAATGACAGAATGGTAAGCTTTCTTTTCCAGCACTGCTATATATTCATTGCCTTCCTCATTATTTTAAGATTCAACAGACCTTGAAATTTTCAATCTGGGGATAAATTAGTTTGTGGACCTAGAAAGTCAGATAGGTCTTTGTCTTCAACCAATTAATGTTTTTTTCTCCTGTTCCAAAAAGGAATTAGCTACAAGTGAACTGGTCTTTGTGTTTCTCACTATGCAAATTTAGCTTCCTATGGTTAACTGAGAGCAACACTATGCTTTTCTCCTGTATACTCAAGTCTATGTGACACCTTTACAGCGAACAACAAAAGGAATTTCTGTTCTTTCCTCAGATTTCTCAAGTCATAATATATTCTAGCCTATATGGGATTTGACACAGGCAGGCATGCAGCCTGACAGTATAGAACTTCCCTAAAGATTTATGTCATTACTGGAGACCAAAGGCACATGAACTAATCATTGACTTCCATCTACTCTCATGAATCACTGCTCAGCTTCCTATTCTGTTGCCTGTTCTGAGCTAAGATGACTCTTTGAAGTCAAAGACGGTTCTATAAGGTAAAGACAGAACAAAAATAAATCACAGACAGGTTGGTTTTCCAATCATGGTTATTTTTAACATATTACCAACTTCAATAAGGGATGAAACTGTAATTCAGTGAAAGGTAAGGAAGACACTGCTTGGCATCCATGCTGAAAATCCTACTTTCGAGCGGCTAAAGGACAGGCAACATCACAGTCACTGTCACTGTCCCTAGGCTGTAATGTCAACCTAGAGCAAAACATACACAAGTGGACACCTAGTGAAGGGGTAAAACAATCACTGTCCTTTTGATTGCATTTTACCTCTTCTGAAAATGACAAGGATATGACCGAGAGAAGAAAGAAAAGCTCACCCTGGAGTTTACTTTTGCAAAAATACCAAACATTGAGGCCTCTGAATCCAGTTTACATCTTTAAAACCTTTAAGTCCAATAACAATGCCAAATTTTATGCTAAATTATCTTAGTGGGGCACTCACAAAATACAGAGCAATTTTAACAAGCTCATTCACAAAGCAAGTGAACAGTGAACACAGGAAGAACACAAATGTCCTTTGTACTCACTGGAAAATATTCAAGGAGCAGATGCTGATGCTAGTTTATAAGGTGGATAACCTTTTATCAAATTGCTGTTAAAAATTGATATTACACACTCTGTGGCTAACTGAAACTAAAATTTCTGACACACAGTTAGACCCAGTAGGAATGGAATACTACTGTACATGGATTTAAAATACAAGGCTAACCTCTGGTAGCTCATCTTTCCTTAGTTTGTGTGGGTACTTAAAAGTTATCAGTGAATAACACCATGGGAATTTCAATAGCTGCAGGAAAGATCACTGAAAGAAGTCAATGGAAGGATCTATACTATATTTACTAGGGAAAGAGGTTACCCCTCCCACACCAAGACAGACTTTTTGTGCTGGTACATTTCATACTGTGACTACTCACATAATTTAGTCACACGAGAAATGGGCTTTCCGGTGAACTTACAACTATAAAATCTCAGAGTTAGAGGACTCATATATTTACTTTTTTTCTGCTCCACAACTGTAGAATTCAGAACTCAAGCATGTTAGTTTAATATTTATTCATTTATTTATCACTGATTCACTGATTGTGTTTCCTTCTGAAAATGCATTAATTCCTTGTTATAGAGAGCTTTCAGTTTCCAAGCATATCATAAAACCACATTTTCCAAAGTTTATCCCACAGAACCCTACTCAAATAGTCAGGAAAGATTAGAGCACTCGCTTGGATTCCCCTCCTGGAAGTCACAGCACACACCAGCACCCTAGGTGTTCTAGGCGTTTCTGAAGCAAAAAACTCTATTCATCTGAGCAAGTGTTTCCCAAACTTACTTGACTACAGATCCTTTCCCTGCCCCTTAAAATAACACTGCACAATTACCCATGAAACTTGCATTTCATAAAATCCACCTAGGAAAATACAGATTTGGAATGGTGATTTTGCACATGGCATCTGAAACTATGATTTTTGGTTGAATATTTCCACAGCCAGAACATTTCAGTGATATGTTTTGAAATTAATAACCTCCATCTAATTTTTGTTTGGGAAATTATTTAGTCACCTGAGGCTGAGATCACATGTATTTTGCTAAGAGGTAGGCTTACTTTCTGATTAAAAGGCTAATGACAATAACCTGTGAGGCTACTTTATTCAAAAGTCAAAAATACTTATGAAACACCCACTACTGGAGAAGACAGTAAAATACTATGACAGGCTGATTTTCTCCTGAACTCCCAACACTATAGTATTTCAAATTAAAACTGATACAATCCAAGTTTATCCTTTCTACCCTAGCACTTTAGTGTTGACTTTTTTTTTTTTAATACAATGTATCCTATCCTATCTCTAAGCCTTCCTTTCATTCCAGTTAAGAGAAAATCATCCGGGGAGTGCTCTCATGCTAAATTGTCAGAAACCTACTCTTTGCTCCTCCAAAAGATATGGACATTTTAAACGATGACTTCTAAAGACAATACTTATCCAAGAAGAAAGCATTTCTAACAGTGGAAACAGGACAGGTTACACTGAAAGATATATTTTGAGTCAAAGAGTGATCACAGAGTTTTCAAATAACTTCAGATAAATGTTACTCTATGGAATGTAGCATGTGAGCATGAGGCCCACGTTCCCCTGTCCCTTCTTAGGTTTTATCTCCATCCTTAACTGAGAGAAGCTTTAAAGCAAAGGTCAAACTCTACCTTCTTTTGAAAGCTCCCTCTGGATTCCAGTTAACATAGATCACTTGCTCTTAATGTCTACAATTTTTAATTGTTATGCTACAAAATAGAGAGCATTTTGTTACTGTCTTGCATCTCTTAAATGGGTGCATGTTATAGCCTAAAAAACAATAACATTTCCTTGAAGGCAAAACCCCACCTTTCATTTCCGTTAGATATTTGGCACAGGGGAAGGAACATATTAAGTATCCAATAAAGCATCTGAATATTGTTTTAGAGCAAAAGGAAAAAGTATCAATAAAAAGGCACCGATAAATCTTTATCAAAATTAAAGTAGAGGACAGAGAGCCCAGGTGAACTGAAAATTCTTAGGCACTAGATAGAATTCTTTGTGTACACAATGTCTGCTCAAATGGACGCTAGGATAAACCACATACAACCAACAATTACAAATACCCCACTGACAGGATTCCATGCACTTCTCTCTGTTAGAGCAGAGGCTGCAAGTCACTAAGACGGCTACAGGAGTGGAGGGTAATTGTGAGATAGCCTGACAGTGGACACACTCCTGGATAATCCTGTTCATTATCCTATCCAAATACACCCCAGGAATCGTGTCTGCTTACTGAGATGCAGTATGGCTGATGTTCAGCGTGTTTAACTGGGCTGAGTGTCTCCTTTGGTTTTGTTTCGCTTTCCACTCCTGCTCACAATGCTCATGGGATATTGTTAGTGCTACCGAAGAAGGGCAGAGAAAAAGAAAACTTTGCATTCATTTATTTATTTCAAACCCCAGCTTGACTATCAAACTTTACATACAAGAAGAAATAATGAGAAAGTTCCAGTTGAAGAAAAAAGAGAAGCAAGATAACAATTTTTGACTATGTGCTCTGACCTAATATTCTTCCAGGTACATAACTCTCCTAACAGTCGGGAGTGACAGAGTTGCTACCAAATTAGAGGCTGTGGACTCAGTATCATCATTAACTTGCTCAAGATCACTCAAGTATTCACTAACAGACATGGGATCTAAACCCAAGTATGCTGGGATTTTAATGTCTACTTCATTTTACTATATCCTCCTGCTTTTCTTCTTCAAAAGCCAGTCGACCATTTCATTCCTTTGTTTTTTTTCCTATTCTTGATTTTTGTTCCCTACAGTCAACCACCAAGTTAAGCTTTTGCATGATCTTGTCCAACGTTTATCCTAAATAATAAATACTTGTGCAGCAAGTGAACTAATATCTTCCTTGACCCCATCCATCTCTCTTCAACATTTCCCATTCTATTTACACATCCCCATTCATTTAACTGTCCTTTGCTAGTGACTGATCATAAGGAGGGTGCTGACAAGGATATGGGAGATGCTCATTTCTGTTTCCAAAACACGATTACTGGGTCTTCCAGAAGTTCATAAAGAATGGTTAAAGAAAAAAAAACCAAAGAGTGGGCTAAAAAAATTAAAAAGATTAACACACAAAAGTACTGTCTAAAAGATCTGAATATTTTTAGTCAGGAGCAGACAGAACATTTTGCTTCTTCCCCAGATCCTATGATGTATAAATTAGAAGCAGTAGTTTATTCAAGTACAAATTCCAAGATTTGGTTCATGCCTCACATCTTTGATGAAAGCACTTCTTCCCTGAAGCCCTCCATGAACCCTTAGCCTGGGTTACTTGCACATTCTCAAGGGAGAAACTGTAGCCCATTGATTTTTGTATCTTTAAAACACTGACCAACCTTGGACACATAGCTGGAACACAGTAGATGTTTATCGAAATGGGGTAGGGGGAGGCACTAAGCTTAGCGGTTTTCATGTAACTTCTCTTGACCTCCGAGTGCCAGCTATCACCTCACTGACCCATTTGTTCCTTTATAGATTAAAACTCCTAGAAAGGGTTCTCTAAATTCACCGTTCCAATTCTTTTACATTCATTCCAGTTAAGCCTTTGCTTAATTAACCTCTTTTCTACATCGGCTTTCACCAAAACAACCCATGACCTCCAAGCTGCTAAACCCAACGGTCAATTATTAGTCCTCTGACTTAAACTGTCAGTAGAATTTGCAATGGGTTATCAATCACTCCTTCGTGATATACTATCTTTACTTTGCTTCCAGAACACTACTCCTCTTGGTTTTCCTCTTCACCCACAATTTCCTTTGCTGTCTCCTCTTCTTCTCTCCAAACCCTATACCTGGACTGCCTCAGGGCTTGGTCCCTTGGTCTCAGGGAGATCTTCCTCTCTAATTTACTTAGTAATCCATGTGTCTTCTTTGTGAGCTCAGCTAAATTGTCTAGATCTTGGCAAATCCCAGATTTGTATCTCTAGCCAGAATTCTCTGGTCCTGAGCATACAACTGCCTGCTGAACACATCCTGATTTTTTACCTCAAACCCACCCCTATACACAGCTTTTGATCTGAGTGGACTTCTCATCTTTCAAACTGCTCAGGTGAGAAGTTCTTTTTTTCGTACCCCTGAGGAAATCCCATTTACTCTGTCTTCTAACTATATTCAGATTGCTATCCCTTCTCACGATTTCTTTCACTACTGCCTTATCCAAGTCACCATGACAGGATCTCCCATGGTCGCACCAGAGTCCACTCAGCTGCCAAGATGACCCTTTAAAACCAAGTCAGACCTGCTTGTCTCCACACTGACCCCTCCCTCAAAAGAAATACTCCTAGCTTTCCGAAAGCTTTCCATTTCCCTCTGCTAGCCCCTGAGGACTCCGGCAAGGCTCGAGATCCTGTCCATGGAGTGAGCCTGAGGAAAATGCTATCATTATCAATGAATCTTTGTTCTGGGCCAGCCTGAGGTAGTCTTTTCTATGTACAGGGCTACAGGTAAAAGGCACAGGTGCTAAAGAAAGGTTTTTGGATTTGAACTGCTTTTCACCATGTTAATGTTTTGTTTTCCTCATCCATTAAACCAGAATGAAATATTGTTGTGAGGATTAAATGGCTTGATATGTGAAGTGTGTACAATCATGCCTGCCACAGGTACCATAAGCTCTACACGCATTCACTGCTGTTATTTTTTATCATATACGAAAGGACTACAATGAGCAACAAAACAAAGAGTCTCTTGTAATTTTAGCTAATTTACCTGCCTCTCATTTTTTGTGTCATGAATGTTAGGGTAATTTCGTCTTCTGAAAGCAATCTGAAAAGTACCCCATAATATAGTAAGTATTATGTATTGGCACAAGGTTAAAATAAATACACCTTTGAAGTTATATATCAACAGATTGCAACCTTAGTTTTCACAGTAGTTTTATTTTGGTACCTCTTACAAATGAAGTAAGAGTCTTTAACATCAGAAAGGTAAAAGTGCTGATTTGGGTAGGGGGTAGTTTTTGGCTCTTGTTGTTATTCAGTCGCCCAGTCATGTCTGACTATTTGCGACCCCATGGACTGCAGGACACTAGGCTTCCCTGTTCTTCACTGTCTCCCAGAGTTTGCTCAAACTCATGTCCATTGAATCAATGATGCCCTCCAACTATCTCATCCTCTGCCATCCCCTTCTCCTCTTACCCTCAAGCTTCCCCAGAATCAGAGTCTTTTCCAATGAATCGGCTCTTCACATTAGGTGGCCAAAGTACTGGAGCTTCAGCGTGAGTCCTCCCAATGAATATTCAGGATTAATTTCCTTTAGGATTGACTGGTTTGATCTCCTTCTTGTCCAACAGACTCCAAAGAGTCTTCTCCAGCACCACAGTTTGAAATCATCAATTCTTCAGTGCTTAGGTAAAATTATGGTAAGATTTCTGAGAGAAATATCATGCCTTAATGCAGTTTAGCTTTATAGCTCTGTGCTGTTAAGGAGATTATCATCACACTGGCACAACTAAGCGACTGGGTGTGATGCATTGGGTCTGAAGTAGCAAGTAATATGGCAGCAGTCAATGTTTGTCACAAATCAAGTGATCATGGACTCACATTCACCTCACAACTGAACCACCGAGTTGTTACTCTCCTGTATTCCTACAGCCATGAAATTAAAAGATGCTTGCTCCTTGGAAGGAAAGTTATGACCAACCTAGACAGCATATTAAAAAGCAGAGACATTATTTTGCCAACAAAGGTCCGTTTAGTCAAAGCTATGGTTTTTCCAGTAGTCATGTATGGATGTGAGAGTTAGACTATTAAGAAAGCTGAGCACCAAAGAATTGATGCTTTTGAATTGTGGTGTTGGAGAAGACTCTTGAGAGTCCCTTGGACTGCAAGGAGATCCAACCAGTCCATCCTAAAGGAAATCAGTCCTGAATATTCATTGGAAGGACTGATGCTGAAGATGACACTCTAGTACTTTGGCCACCTGATGTGAAGAGCTGACTCATTTGAAAAGACCCTGATCTGGGAAAGATTGAAGGTGGAAGAAGAAGGGGATGACAGAGGATGAGATGGTTGGATGGCATCACAGACTCAATGGACATGAGTCTGAGTAAACTCTGGGAGCTGGTGAAGGACAGGGAGGCCTGGCGTGCTGCAGTCCATGGGGTCACAAAGAGTCAGACACGACTGAGCAACTGAACTGATTCCTACAAGTATATGTGTTCACATGAATCTAATGCTCTTTTATCTTATTTCGCTGTGGTGGTCAGTCTCCAGGGTAGCAACCAAGGAACATTACCTCCTGGCATCTACGTCCTTGCCTAGTGACTCTCCTACACTGAATAGGACTAACCTATGTACCAAATGGCTGTGCAGAGAGGAATGGAGCTGCTCCCTGCCTCCGAACAGCACCTGTTTGCCAGCTATGGGAGTGAGCCGCCTGGAAACCATATGATTGACGCCAGGACAACTGGACTTCATGAGACCTCAAGTTTGAAGGATCCAGAAGAGCCCAAACTCCAGATCACCAAAGAAATTCTTAGACTAAATAAATGTTTGTTGTTGTTTTATGACACCAAGTTTTGTGGTGACTTGTTACACAGCCATAGGTGACTCACAATCTCCAACTCTTTCTAGATGTCTCTTTTTGCACTGTTGTATCTTTGTATCCCCACTGTTTATTTTTCTTCATTTCCTTTGCCCTGTTTCTTTAAATATTCCTAAAACAGACAAGAGGTATGTATGTGTGTATATATAAATATATATGAAAGTGAAGTCGCTCAGTCGTGTCCGACTCTTTGCGACCCCATGGACTGTAGCTTACTAGGCTCCTCTGTCCATGGGATTTTCCAGCCAAGGGTACTGGAGTGGGTTGCCATTCCCTTCTCCAGGGGATCTTCCCAACCTAGGGATCAAACTCGCGTTTCCCCCATTGCAGGCAGATGCTTTACCATAGGAGCCCAATATGTGTGTGTGTGTGTGTGTGTCACACACATATACATGTATGTATATATTCACTTTTGTTCAAGAGAATATATGGATCCCTTTTAAAATATGGCAGTTTTGTTTTTCTTTCTTTCTAAAGGAAAACAACCGGCTTTTCTTCACCTCCTTCTCTGTGGGTTGTTTGCAGTGATTTTTCCATCTTATTTATTGTTTCCTAAACCATCAACTTGAGAAAGCTAAGGGTGAAGCCAGAGGAAAAAAGATTCCACAATTAATAGGTTTAGTTGCTCAGTCGTGTCCGACTCTTGCACCCCACGGACTGTAGCCCACAAGGTTCTTCTGTCCATGGGATTCTCCAGGCAAGACTACTGGATTGGGCCGCCATTTCCTTCTCCAACAACAATTAATAAATTGCATCTTAACAGAATTAAGATACATAACAAAATCATGAAAACACAGCATATTATGTTTAAGCATACTATACTATCTAAATTCACTATACTGAAGGTATTTTAAAAGACCATATTAAAACAAGAATGAGCCCTATTTCATGATGAATTTGGCATAATGGGGGGAGGAGGATCATTAAAAATATTATGCATTAACTATCTCACTTCCTACTCAAAGGTCACTTATTTAATTTCATGTAAATAAATGATAAAATACGACCAGTTATTTTTAATTTGGATACCATAAAGTTTCCACAGTTGGATCCTCTAATTCCAGACGTATTTCAGGAGCAACACATGAGAGGCTGCTCCCTGGGTTCTTGACCTTCTAGTTCCTCCTCTTCTAATTTTTTTATACAATAAAAAAATTTGTTTTAGTTCTGCTGGTACCAATTTATGGTATCCGAGAAACTCCACAATGATGGAAAAGAACAGGTGCTCACAACAAAGTAGAATTACCAACATATTTATGGCCCTATCATTTGACAGGGAAGGTCAAAGCTTCTCGGAGTTTATTCATAACCCTGTACCGGCTTTCAATTCTTGGAAAATTGCTCCTTGATACCCAGCTTCCCTGAAATCACAGAGACTGGCAGCCACTCTCTTCAGGCATAAATCAGATTCTAAATAACTGATAGCACTTTTCCGTCTAGCCCTGGACAAGAAAAGCACCGTATTTTTTCTGTAGAATGTGGCTGCTTAGGAAAAACAGCACAGGATGTTTTTAGGGTTTAATTTCTGAAGTCATCTGTAAGAAAACATTCTTTGGGATTATAAAAGACAAGGCCCTGCTCTTGAATGTCACTGTCATTTTTATATCCTCTCCTCTTTCATTCTCTAAATCCAAATTCAATACTATTATGGACTTAGTGCCTGCTTATCATGATTAATCTTGTCATGACTTTGTCATTTTGTACTTAAAATGTAAAAATGTGTGACTTTGGCACACTAAAATACAGGCCAATGACACAATGACAATGAAATAAGTGGATATATGTGTGTGTGTGTTCTTATTGTTGTTCAGTCTCCAAGTTGTGTCCGACTCTTTGCAACCCCATGGAATGCTGCACGCCAGGCCGTGTCCCTCACCGTCTTCAGGAATTTGCCCAAGTTCATGTCCACTGAATCTGTGATGCCATCTGACCATCTCATCCAATTAAAGAGAGATACATAGTTTTTTAAAAAGCCAAGAAAACATATTATGAGTGTTTTCCTGTAAGATGTCAGCAGTTCTTTGTTGCAAGGAATCTTAGGAACTAGGCTTGGGAAGACTTTATTCTAATAATTAGTAACATTATTTTTTAAAATACTTGGCATTTAACATCTGTCATGGTAGTTGTCCATTTCTTCTAAGATATACTGAATGTACCTGGGTCTTAAAAACAAAAAAACATACTATGTGAAAAATAGTTAAAAACTGTGGATCTTCAATCAGCAGGTATGGTTTTCAACTAAAGAGTTACCTCTTTCTATGTTATCAATGAAAATGATTGTTGTTTTTCATTAGTGGTGTTGTTCAGTCACTCAGTCATGTCCGACTCTTTGCGACCCCATGGACTGCAGCATGCCAGGCTTCCCTGTCCTTCACCATCTCCCGGAGTTTGCTCAAACTCATGTCCATTGAGTCAGTGATGCCATCCAACCATCTCATCCTCTGTCGTCCCCTTCTCCTCCTGCCTTCAATCTTTCCCAGAATCAGGGTCTTTTCCAGTGAGTCAGCTCTTCACATCTGCTGGCCAAAGTATTGGAATGTCAGCTTCAGCATCAGTCCTTCCAGTAAATATTCAGGGTTGATTTCCTTTAGGATTGACTGGTTTGATCTCCTTGCAGTTCAAGGAACTATCAAGAGTGTTCTCCAGCACCAAAGATCCAAGGCATCAATTCTTCAGTGCTCAGCCCTTTTTATTGTCAGGCTCTCACAGTTAAGAGGATTCCAAGCACAAGACTACTTGGAAAACCATAGCTTTGACTATATGGACCTTTGTAGGCAAAGTAACGTCTCTGCTTTTCAATATGGTGGCTAGGTTTGTCACAGTTTTTATTCCAAGGAGCAAGCATCTTTTAATTTCATGGCTGCAGTCACTGTCCACAGTGATTTAGGAGCCCAAGAAAATAAAGTCTGTCACTGTTTCCATTGTTTCCCCATCTATTTGCCATGAAGTGATGGGACGGGATGCCATGATCTTAGAGTTTTCTGAATGTTAAGTTTTAAGCCAGCTTTTTCACTCTCTTCTTTCACCTTCATCAAGAGGCTCTTTAGTTCCTCTTTGCTTTCGGTCATAAGGGTGGCGTCATCTGCATATTGCTATTTCTCCCTGAAGTTTTGATTCCAGCTTGTGCTTCATCCAGCCCAGTGTTTCTCATGATGTACTCTCCATATCAGTTAAAAAAGCAGGGTGACAATATACAGCCTTGACGTACTCCTTTAATTAGTAGTTCATCTTAATAAAAATTAATATGATGCTATTAAGGGCCATTCAGTTGACTGTTTTGTCAGAGAAGTCTGGCATTCAGTCCCAGTTGTACTATTTCAGCTTGTACTTGGCACTGGGTTGGTAATAACAATGCCAAAAGAGTCAGCAACTCCACAGAGCTTCTACTGTGGTGGGGGGATCAGCAGGGACTCGTGTCTCACTACCTGGGATTGAGAGCTGTCCTGCCACTTACTGGTCCTGTGACTTTGCACAAGTCTATTAATCCCTCACACCTCAATTTCTTCATTTGTAAAACTGAGGTAATGATACTATCTAACATCAGAGACTTGTTGCCAAGCTTAAATTAAGCAGCGCACATTTAACTTGTATGCGACCAGGGAGTTGCAAAGAGTCAGACACAACTGAGCGACTGAACAACAACAATGAAGTGCTCGTAACTGAGAGCACGATGCACAGTTTTTAAACATATCTCAGCTAGTCCACTCGCACCATTTTATCATGGCGAATAATAAAAATGACGGAGGTGGGACTAACGTGTGAATTTTGCACTTGTGTGAGGAAAGGGGTTTTGCTATTCATCGTTAACTTTTCTCTAATTTTGCCACATAAGCTAATGAAGAAAACAAGAGGCAGAAGACAGGTGACAACATGGTCCACATAGGCTTTTCTATGACATACATTCATCTAACTTCACCGCTGTCTACAGTACCTCATTCAGCCTCAACCCTGGTGCCATGGCCGGACTACACAGCAGTCTTATGTCACTTTCCCAGTTATCTCAAGGCTGCAGTGAAAACACAAATCAAATAAGTAGACAGAGAGCCTACTGCAGGAAAGAAAAAAAACATACAATCCAATCATTATGTATCTTTAAAAAATGCCGTAATGCTACTGCCTTAATTTATATCCCAGCACCACCATAAATGCCACTATGATTCAAGGTATAGCTCTGTTCGGACAAATTACCCTAGTAGTGGTCAAAACCTGAATCCTCACCTTCTAAGTTGAACACCACCATCTGGTATAAGATGCTATTTAGAAAATGTCATTTAGGGAAATTTTTAATTCTCAATGAAGTCTTAAATATTACTAATACAACTAACTTTTAGACCTAGTACTCCTTAGCCAACACTGAATAATTTAAGTCCCCAGTCCTTTCTCTCCTAACCTACATATATATCAGTTCAGTTCAGTTCAGTTCAGTCACTCAGTCGTGTCTGACTCTTTGCGACCCCATGAATCGCAGCACGCCAGGCCTCCCTGTCCATCACCAACTCCCGGAATCTACCCAAACCCATGTCCATCGAGTTGGTGATGCCATCCAACCATCTCATCCTCTGTCGTCCCCTTCTCCTCCTGCCCCCAATCCTACCCAGCATTAGGGTCTTTTCCAATGAGTCAACTCTTCGCATGAGGTGGCCAAAGTATTGGAGTTTCAGTTTCAACATCAGTCCTTCCAATGAACACCCAGGATTGATCTCCTTTAGGATGGACTGGTTGGATCTCCTTGCTAGTCCAAGGGACTCTCAAGAGTCTTCTCCAACACCACAGTTCAAAAGCATCAATTCTGCGGCGCTCAGCTTTCTTCATCATCCAACTCTCACATCCATACATGACCACTGGGAAAACCATAGCCTTGACTAGATGGACCTTTGTTGGCAAAGTAATGTCTCTGCTTTTAAATATGCTATCTAGGTTGGTCATAACCTTCCTTCCAAGGAGTAAGCGTCTTTTAATTTCATGGCTGCAATCACCATCAGCAGTGATTTTGGAGCCCAAAAAAATAAAGTCTGACACTGTTTCCACTGTTTCTCCATCTATTTCCCATGAAGTGATGGGACCAGATACATATATATATATATATATATACACTCAAACAGAAAACGTTTTTTAAAATCAGGATAATTCTGCTATATGAAGGGCTTCCCTGATGGCTCAGATTGTAAAGAATCTGCCTGCAATGCAGAAGACTCTGGTTCGATCCCCGAGTCAGGAGATCCCCTGGAGAAGGGAATCGCTACCCATTCCAGCATACTTGCCTGGAGAATCCTACAGAGAGCCTGGGAGGCTACAGTCCCTGGGGTCGCAAAATGCTGGATGTAACTGAGTGACTAACACTGCTATCTGAGAAGCCTGCATGATGTCACAGAGGAAGAGCATAAGGCAGTACACAGAGCACAAAATTAAGGCAAGTGAAGTCCACAGGGTCACAAAGAGTCGGACATGACTTAGTGACTGAACAACAACAAGCGTGCCTATGACCTCAGAGAAATCTCATTCTGCAGACCCACTTCGATATGATGAAGGTCTCCTTAGCTGCCCTTTGTGATTGACTGCATTAAGCAAACTACCACATGCCTGACAGGATCTTCTGGTGTTTCTCACTGAATAGGAAACTTTTAGGTTACTCCAGTTTTCAAATAAGGGGGTATGCAGAAGCTAACAGCATTGCAAAGTTAGTAGTGATGGGTGAAAAATGTGAAAGAACTAGGGCAGAAAAGAATGTAAAGCTTCTGGACGTGGGGGTGCTCAGAGTCCTAGCAGTGCTGGGAGAAAGTGCTGAAATTGAGAGGTGTCAAGATTTACCATTTCAGAGCTTGAGTCTCCGTTATGGTAAGTCTTCTAAGCACTTAAAACTTAAATGAATATGGAGTGGATAATGAGATTTCTTTCCTTCGAAAATGAAAGCCTGATGAACAATGCCTGAAAAGAACAACCAGTCATTTTTATGAGTGCTCAGCACAGCAATATAAGGAACATTTTTTTTTTTCTGTACTTAAAAGAAAAATTTTCTTTGTTTTGGCTTCTTAAGGATGGTGACATCCCTTGTTTGAAGAAATATCACTGCTATAAACTTATCTAGCTAAGATACTGTACTTTCTTCCTCAATACTAAAAATCAATTATGAATGTATTTTAAGATGTAAAACCATAGATTTGTGTTAAAGACTGTATATCCTAATTAGAATTTTAGTATTATTTACAACAACCAAAATGATTAGTTCTACTTAAAATATATGTATATGTGATAATGAATTGGTTACAGCTTGTAAGAAAATAAATGACAAATTTACAGACAATTGTACGTAACAGAAAAAACTCGTGTGTGATAAAAATAAGAAATAAGTCATGTAAAAAATCACAGTCTAGGAAGAACCTAGAGTTAAGGACCTTTGTGAGCCTTAAGAAAGAGAAAAAGTACTTCATGCTATTGTTTGATTTTTTTTTTTGTTTTGCAAGCCCAGTTCAGTTGAGTTCAGTCGCTCAGTCGTGTACGACTCTTTGTGACCCCATGAACTGCAGCACGTCAGGCCTCCCTGTCCATCACCAGCTCCCGGAGTTTACCCAAACCCATGTCCATCGAGTTGGTGATGCCATCCAACCATCTCATCCTCTGTCGTCCCCTTCTCCTCCTGCCCCAATCCTACCCAGCATTAGGGTCTTTTCCAATGAGTCAACTCTTTGCATGAGGTGGCCAAAGTATTGGAGTTTCAGCTTCAATATCAGTTCTTCCAGTGAACACCCAGGATTGATCTCTTTTAGGATGGATTGATTGGATCTCCTTGCAGTCCAAGGGACTCTCAAGAGTCTTCTCCAACACCACAGTTCAAAAGCATCAATTCTGCGGCGCTCAGCTTTCTTCACCATCCAACTCTCACATCCATACATGACCACTGGAAAAACCATAGCCTTGACTAGATGGACTTTTGTTGGCAAAGTAATATCTCTGCTTTTCAATATGCTATCTAGGTTGGCCATAACCTTCCTTCCAAGGAGTAAGCGTCTTTTAATTTCATGGCTGCAATCACCATCTACAGTGATTTTGGAGCCCAAAAAAATAAAGTCTGACACTGTTTCCACTGTTTCCCCATCTATTTCCCATGAAGTGATGGGACCAGATGCCATGATCTTAGTTTTCTGAATGTTGAGCTTTAAGCCAACTTTTTCACTCTCCTTTTTCACTTTCATCAAGAGAATCTTTAGTTCTTCTTCACTTTCTGCCATAAGGGTGGTGTCATCCGCATATCTGAGGTTACTGATATTTCTCCCGGCAATCTTGATTCCAGCTTGTGCTTCTTCCAGCCCAGCGTTTCTCATGATGTACTCTGCATATAAGTTAAATAAGCAGGGTGACAATATACAGCCTTGACGTACTCCTTTTCCTATTTGGAACCAGTCTGTTGTTCCATGTCCAGTTCTAACTGTTGCTTCCTGACCTGTATATAGGTTTCTCAAGAGACAGGTCAGATGGTCTGGTATTCCCACCTCTTTCAGAATTTTCCACAGTTTATTTTGATCCACACAGTCAAAGGCTTTGGCATAGTCAATAAAGCAGAAATAGATGTTTTTCTGGAACTCTCTTGCTTTTTCGATGATCCAGTGGATATTGGCAATTTGATCTCTGGTTCCTCTGCCTTTTCTAAAACCAGCTTGAACATCTGGAAGTTCACAGTTCACATATTGCTGAAGCCTGGCTTGGAGAATTTCGAGCATTACTTTACCAGCATGTGAGATGAGTGCAACTGTGTGGTAGTTTGAGCATTCCTTGGCATTGCCTTTCTTTGGGATTGGAATGAAAACTGACCTTTTCCAGTCCTGTGGCCACTGCTGAGTTTTCCAAATTTGCTGGCATATTGAGTGCAGAACTTTCACAGCATCACCTTTGAGGATTTGAAATAGCTCAACTGGAATTCCATCACCTCCACTAGCTTTGTTTGTAGTGATGCTTTCGAAGGCCCACTTGACTTCACATTCCAGGATGTCTGGCTCTAGGTGAGTGATCACACCATCATGATTATCTGGGTTGTGAAGATCTTTTTTGTACAGTTCTTCTGTGTATTCTTGCCACCTCTTCTTAATATCTTCTGCTTCTGTTAGGTCCATACCATTTCTGTCCTTTATCGAGCCTATCTTTGCATGAAATGTTCCTTTGGTATCTCTAATTTTCTTGAAGAGATCTCTAGTCTTTCCCAATCTGTTGTTTTCCTCTATTTCTTTGCATTGATCGCTGAGGAAGCGTTTCTTATCTCTCCTCGCTGTTCTTTGGAACTCTGCATTTAGATGGGAATATCTTTCCTTCTCTCCTTTGCTTTTCGCTTCTCTTCTCTTCCCAGCTATCTGTAAGGCCTCCTGAGACAGCCATTTTGCTTTTTTGCATTTCTTTTCCATGGGGATTGTCTTGATCCCTGTCTCCTGTACAGTGTCACGAACCTCTGTCCATAGTTCATCAGGCACTCTGTCTATCAGATCTAGTCCCTTAAATCTATTTGTCACTTCTACTATATACTCATAAGGGATTTGATCTAGGTCATACCTGAATGAACTAGTGGTTTTCCCTACTTTCTTCAATTTAAGTCTGAATTTGGCAATAAGCAGTTCATGATCTGAGCCACAGTCTGCTCTCGGGCTTGTTTTTGCTGACTGTATAGAGCTTCTCCATCTTTGGCTGCAATGTTGCCAAAGACAAATTTCTTAAATTACAAATCAAGCAAGAATTGTATAAAACTATCTTGTTTCTATTTTAAGAAGCATTCATTAATTAAGGTTCTGCTTTTTAAAATAGTTATCTTGAGGTAAAAATTGTTGCCATGTTAAAAATGATTCATATTTGCATACACTTAGGCATTTTTGTCTCAAGGAAGATGGTCCAAAAACTATAATATCCAATATTTCATAACTAAATCCCATGAACATACAGATTTATATCAAAACTATTTTCACATTCAATTTAAACATGAGTCACCTTGAGTTATTTTTTAGAATCTAAATGTGAGATAGAGAAATATTATCATTTAGAAGGTGAATAGAAAATGTTCTATGAAATATGCACAGGGAGTCCTTAAAACAAGTTAGAACTGCACATTTCCTTGAGTACCTATGACTCTACAAAGATCCAATATTTTGGATAATAAAAAATGAAATTATGATAAAAATTGCATACGTAGCAAAACCCCACTACAATACAATTTAAAGTGTCTTCAATTCCAATTTCTCAAATAAAATTTTTCTCAGTAACTTTAAACAACATAGCTCTAAGTTTTAAAACCTAAATGAAAAAAGAGAAAATCTTCACAGAACAGCAATAATTTAGAATATTAACAAAACCTCATGTTTGTTTCAGACTCTCAAATACAACTGTCTGTTCAAGGTTCAGTGAGCATCTCTAACAACACAACCACGTGGAACGCCTATTCTCACCTCTAGTTTTCAGTCCATCTTATTCCTCTCCCAGTTTTCAACATGTCAGTAAATGGTAACACCACTGACCAAGCCAAAAACTAAACTGATTGTTCCACTCAATAAAGGGCAACATGAACAAAGCTAATAGATGATGTAATGAGAAAGAATACTTCATAACATTCAGAACTGACTGGGGATTTATCTTTAAAATGTATCTGGAGTACCTGCAAATCAGCAATAAAAATTTGACAGTATTGCTGACAGAAAAATGAGTAAAGACAAACAAGGATATGAAGAGTTGCTCAGACTTGCTAGTAATTATAGAAATACAAGTGAAAACAATGAAATATCACTTGATTCCTATATACTTTATACCCAGAAATTTGGATAACGTGAAATGTTGGGGGGGATTTGGGGATGATTTTCAAAACACACATGCATGCAAATAAATGCACACACAAAACTCCCTCACACACGGCTGACTTGGTAAAACCATTCTAGAGAGCAATCAGTCACTAGTTAAATAAAGTAAACGTATGTCCCATTAACTCGTAATTCTTTTCCTGTGTGTATTTAGTTGCTCAGTTATGTCCAACTCTCTGCGGCCCCTTGAACCATAGACAACCAGGCTCCTCTGTCCGAGGGATTTTCCAGGCAAGAATACTGGAGTGGGTTGCCATTTCCTACTCCAGGGGAACTTCCTGACCCTGGAATCAAACCTGTGTCTTTTGTGTCTTCTGCATTGGCAGGAAGATTCTTTACCACTGGCACTACCTGGGAAGGCCAGTTTTTGGTTTTTTTTTCAGTTGCACATGTAAGTCAAAGAAAAGCTCACATGGGGGTCCATAAGGATGTATACATGAGGTGGTACACTGGGAAATTATTTGTGGTGATGTAACTGAGTGGGATTGGTGGGAGACGCAGGATTTAGAAGCAACTTGGTGTCCAGCACTCAGAAAGTAAATAAGCAAATATAATAGATATACAATATTTAGGGCTATGAAAAGTTAAAAGGAAGAGAGTCAATGTATACACAGCAACACAGATAAACCTTAAAAACATAATGCTGAATAAAAAAGATGAAGGAAGCTTAAAAACACATTGCTAAGTAAAACAAGCCAGTCTAAAAGGGCTACATATTGTATGATTCCAGTTATATGATATTCAGGGAAGGAGAAAACTATATAGAGACAGTGAAAAGATGAGTGAGATTCCTGGGGTAGAGGGGGAGTTGGGGAGTGATGACCATGTGAAGCTCAGTGGATTGTCAGGATGAGAAACTACACTGTGTGCATCATATTGTAAAGGTGGATGCACAACAGTAGGGGTTTGTCAAAACCTACAGAACTGTACAACACAGAGAATGGATTTTATCATATATAGATTTTAAAAACCATTTAGGAGAATCAAAGGATTTGGGGATAAAATTTAGACTCTGAAAAGACAGCCTAACTATATTACAAATATATGGAACAGCCTGAATAGAGGGAAAAGGAAAGGGTGTTAGCCTAAGTACTCTGGAAATGAAACGAGTCTGTAAAACTGAAGGCAAAAGAACTATGTAGAAGTACTGTCCTCTTGCTGATAAAGTTGTTTCTTATAGGGGTACAAGTTATTAACTCTAACACTGAAACACTTGCATATTTGAATTAAATAATTAACTAAATGGATGGTAGGTGCTGAGATCCACGTTTGACACTGTTTAAGTGAGAGGTTACAGACCAGCAAGAGAAATAAGCTAGAATGATTCATGTGATAGTGGATTACAGTTGGAAATATCAATAAGAACTCATGTGTAACTTAATAAATATGCAGATAGTTACATACAGAAGTTCGTATAAATATGAATATATACACAGGTTAAAATACACATCTACAGTTCTTTGCTGAGAAGGTCTAACAAGTGACACCCCAGGAACAATAAGCACAGTTAGCATCCAGATCTTGGCTCCTAAAGCCATTGTTCAAAAAATGTGAAACAGAACTCTGGAAAAATATGTGATTCCAAGACTAGGGCAGGAAATATACAAAATGAGCTTGGAACACCTTCTAGTAGAAGAAAGGAAGCATGTGTGTGAAGACATGTGTGCATGTGTATGCACGCACACACACATACACACACACTTAGAGGCTCTGTCAAAAATGCATAGGAATCAAGTGAAAGAGTTCCTAGAGACCAGCACTGGAACAATTTGAACAACTCAATAAAGTAGGATTAGAATACAAATCAAAGTATAAAATAAATATTCATGACCTCAATCTGACAAAAATAAATTACTGAATAAAATTTTAAATGGGGGAAAAAGAGGGAAATCTCCTACAAAGAATTTCAATTAATTGTGTAGCTACTCCACCCTAATGGAGGGACAATCTAAACCTCCACTCTTTAATGTACACTGCACACCATGACTTCCTTCAGAGTCAGATGGAAGGAGGCTATACATTAACCTTATGTGGAAAAAAAACCAGACACACAATATTTAACACAGGTGATCAAGTTAACAAAAAACCAGTCATAAGGAGTTCTTGTTTAGTGAGTACAGTTTCAGTTTTATAAGGTGAAAAAATTCTAGAGATCCACAGCATAATGATGTGAATACACTTAACACTACTGAAGTGTACACTCAAAAATGGTTAGGATGGTAAATCTTATGTTATGTGGGGGATTTTTAACTACAACTAAAAAAAAATAAAGACTAGACTGACATGAAAAAAAAAAACAAAAAAAACAGTCATAAATCATGTTGATAATATGCACCCTTGATATATGATAAAAATGGCACTTTAACTCTGTGCTCTTTCTCTTTAAAACAAAACCCATTCTATTAATGAGTAAAACATCAGACAAATTCCAACAGAGGGCTATGCTGCAATACATCTGACTAAGATTCCTCAAAATTGTCAAGGTCAACAAAAACATGGAAAGTCTGAGGGAAAATAACAACAACAACAATAACAAGAAAACCATGAAGAAAAGCACAAGGAGATACAACATCTAACTGTAACATAGGAACCCAACATAGAAAAAGGATACTAGGTTAAAAAGTAACGACATATGAATAAACTATGGACTTTTTTTTGTAACGACATATGAATAAACTATGGACTTTAGTTAACAACAATGAATCAACTTTCGGTTCATTAGTTGTAACAAATGCACATTATTTATAGGTTACTAACAGGGGAACCATGTGCAGGGGCCAGGGGGCATACATAGGGACTTTCTGTGCTACCTGTTCAATCTAATCTGTAAGTCTGAAACTGTTCTAAAATATAAGCTTTTTAAAAATTAATTGCATAAGAAGAGAGTAAAAAAAGATAAAACAGTATCACTTATACCAAGCATAAATACATACATACACCCACCCAACAATAAAATGATAAAGAAGAAAAACAGAAAAAATTACATGCAACATGTATTACGGACAATACGCAGAGCTTCTAACAATATACAAACAAAAAAGCCAACAACTTTACACAAAAGATAGGCAGTGCAGAGAAAAAGAATGTGAAGAGTTTTTAAATATGCTCAATCTCATCTGTAATAAGAGAAATGCAAATGAAAACTACTCTGGGATATTATTTCTCACCTGTTAGATCAATAAGACTGAGAGAAAACAGGGTACTCTTATCATTACATCTGACATTCTTATGGGGGAGCATTTAGAAGAAACTTTTTGAGGCAGTGATCACAGTTTCAGGGATCTATCCAAAAGATACACTGGCAACATACAAAGAGACACATGCAAAAGTCTCTCCAATCATATCACTGTAGTACTGGCTTAAAAACAACGAAACATCAGTGGAGTGTATCAGAAGGGCTAGAAATACATCCACATATACATGGATAACTGATTTTTGACAAGCTGCAGAGACAATCCAGTGGAGCCAGAATAGCCTTCCTGACAAATGCTTCTGGAACAATAGGATATCCATATGCAAATAAATGAATGTCAACCCATACCCCAAATTGTATACAAGAATTAAATCAAAATGGATCACAGATCTAAATGTAACACGTATAACTGTAAAGCTTCTGGGAGCAAACATTAAAGAAATCTTTGTAACTTTAAGTTAGGGAAAGATTTCTTAGATAAAAAACTAAAAGCATGATCCATGATAGAAGAGATAGATGGGAATAGGCTTCATCAAAATTTTAAAGATCTGCTCATCAAAAGATATTATTTTCAGGTGGTATTGAGTATAAATGGGAAGTCTAAGTATGAACTCATGTTATCTTTAAAAAAATTCTACCTTTGTCTATTGAATCAACTCAGTGGCTACAAGAACCCCTTAATGCCTACTTTATGGTCTCTCTCTCTGTGTTTCTTACTGAAAGAACACACTGCAGATATTGAAACAGTCAGCCAGGAAATGTACGAGATGAAGCCAGGAGCATGCTATAGAAACAGCAAGTATGCTATCAAAGACTACAGGATTTATATCAGAAAGATCCAGGAGCCAAATGAATTCCCCTCCCACTGGCCAAAGACAGGATTCTTTGAGTAGAAATAAAGATAACAGAATGAACTGATAATATGTATCAAATATGATTAAAACCATGAACTTAAGAACAATTAACTGATTCATGTGGAAGAATGCTAGAGAACTAACTCGTTATTCTGAAAATTAGTAAATAAAAGAAAAAAGATTTAAGTGTACATCCTACCTTCCTTTAAAGACTGTTCCATAAGATAGCATAGTAGCTGACCTGAAGGACATTGATCTTTACAGAGGCATTTCAGGAACAAAATTAAGCAGTAATGGGAAAACAGTTTATCATAGCATTGAGCAACCAGTAATAAATCCATGAAGGTGAGTGATAATCACCAATGGTGTAGAACATCATAATAAAGAGACAACCAAATGTCACGAGGCAATGTCACCTATTTCAGAACCACTCCCTCCCATTTTTTAATAGTACTGATCACAGTTCTAGAATTAACTATAAATTACAAAAAAATAAAGGAAAAGAGAATGTATTCAATGATACCTTGCCATGCAATGAACCCAGAATGTGGAAAATTTCAAGGAAAAAATGACAGTTTCCTCAACAAAAGTGCTGAGGCGTGAGGAAAGAACAACAAGAAGGAGAAGAAAAAGGAAAATAGAGAAGGGAACTCACTGATGAAAAGAGATAACAAAAATATTAACCAACTGCAATGCATGGATCTTGTTTGGATCCCTGATCATATAACAAACTGTAAGTACAAGCTAAGTTAGTTGTTCAGTTATGTTGGACTCTTTGCGAACCCATGGACTGCAGCCCTCCAGGCTCCTCTGTCCATGGAATTTCCCAGACAAGAATACTGGAGTGGGTTGCCATTTCCTTCTCCAGGGGATCTTCTTGACCCAGGGATCAAACACAAGTCTCCTGCATCACAGGCAGATTCTTTACTGTCTGAGCTACCAGGGAAGCTCATAAACAAATCTTAAAACAACAAAGACTATGTAAAAACTGTTACCAAGCAATTATTTTTAACTTTAGTGACTTTAGGTATGGTTTTTAGGAATCCCTTTCTTTTAGAGATACATATAAAATATTTTAATGGTCATAAAAAACAATATACATTTTGCAAAGCACAAACAAAAGGACAAATTATATTGGAATGGTTTCTTATGTGATAAATATGGAATCACAGGTGAAAATGGGATTTGAACCAACAAATCAAAATCAAACAATGAAACAATCTGACCAACGACAATGATATGCCAGGAAACATTTGATGAACTCCAACCTCTCCACTTGAAGCCAAACAGAAGCCAAACACAATAAAACAAAAAGCAGTTTTATATATAAGGCCCTATATGTTTTAATTTTCATGAACATCCTATGTAGTATCATCTCCAAGTTACAGATGAAGAAACTGAGGCTCAGGCAGTCCCCAAGAGCTAGTCAATACAACCTACAGTCAAGACCCTAAGCTCCCACTCAGAGCCAAGGCCCCCAGACAACGCATAAATCTGCACAGATTAACTGAGCTAGTAAACCACAGGATTATAGACATCACCTGGCTTCTTCAGATACTCAGTCAACTATTCTATAATTAACTGTGATATATGGTTTCCTTCTAACTCCCTTTCTAATGGTTCTGAATGTCTTCCTTTCTTGGAATATAACTTCTTTCCAAAAAAGTCTTGTTATAATAAACTCCTATTTTGGATATAAATGCAATTTTTCAGAAGAAAGGCATCGTGGATAAAAGGAATAAAGGATGAGATTTGTAGCATTAATTTATTTTTTTAATGTTGTACATCAACATTTTTATGCTAAGTAGTAAGTTAGAATTTGGTTCATAAAATTGTTTTAAATGAAGTGTGTGTTCAGGAGAGGGTGATTTTAGAGAATTATGTACTATTTGGCTTTAGAAATGAAATTCTTTATGGCAGCCTACTGGATGATATGCAGTATTAAGTGTTGCTGCTAATAATCTTGTGGCTATATTTAATACTATTCAAAACCATGTTATGCATGTGACTACAATGAATGGGTGCTTGTAAGGGCAGAAATCTTTCTATCTAAGTGAAGTCGCTCAGTCGTATCCGACTCTTTGTGACCTCATGGACCTGTAGCCTACCAGGCTCCTCCGTCCATGGGATTTTCCAGGCAAAAATACTGGAGTGGGTTGCCATTTCCTTCTCCAGGAGATCTTCTCCACCCAGGGATCGAACCCTGGTCTCCCGCATAGTAGACAGACGCTTTAACGTCTGAGCCACCAGGGAAGTCTCTATCTAAGATGTACGTTCAATGAACAGAATCTAAGATCTGCATACTGACTTGGGTCGATGGCCAATCTGCCTAGGCTTCTAGCACTGAAAAGAGCCTTAATTTGTTTTTCTCAGGAGAGCAGAATGAAGTAACGAGGAATACTTGAACCGTAAATGTGCAGGCAGAGCACCTGGGAACATCCCATCTCTACATCTACCTGGCTGTAAGCAAGACTTTCAGCTTCAGGGATCTCACCTGAGAAACAGGGAGAGAAGGAACGTCTTCAGCCTGGCACGTGCTGAGATTCAGTATTGGCCACCATCATCATTTCCATCATTACTAAAGAACCTGGCTGGCTACCTCTCGGTCGATGATTTCTGTTATTAACTCAAGGTGAAAAGTCCTATCGAAGAATACAGTGAGGCCCTGTCCCTACTAACAGGTAAGATAACGAGGTATGCGAGTATTTGTCGGAAGGAGTACGTTTTCAAATAGAACTCCAAGGACAGGCTCAGGGCTTCCATCAACTCTTAAAATATTTAAAACTTTCAGAGTGTGGAGAAGTGTACATTTTTCTGAACAGAAGGTTCAGACTTTTTCTCATATTCTCAAATGGACTCATAACCACCAAAAGCTATAAATCTCTGTCTAACATTGAAGGATTAAAATCTGAATTCACTAACAGGGCGGCAGAGGTGATCTTCAATTGCCTCTCCAACCTAGCTTCTTCCCCTTCATCCATCACCACTTCCTCCTCTTCTATCCCAGAAACATCAGGCTTTCTCCGGTTCGCCCAAATACGTGGCTTGGCTTCTCTAGCGTACACCTCTGCCCACGTCCTCCGTTCTCTGTCTTCTGACCTGTTACACATCTGTCTCCTTTTGAGACCATGCTCACACATGACCTTCTCCAGGAATCCTCCCTACCCCTGTCTATGGTACACTGCGTGCTGCTTCTCTAGGCTTGAGTAATAGTCTGTATGTATTTGTAATACTGCACATCTTTTATCTCATTGAAAAAAATGATCTAAACAGATTTAGTAAAGTTTTTTGACAGAAGCTTACTCATCATTAATCTAGCAAAACAACTGATACAAATAATGTGATGTGATGTGCTCAGTCATGTCTGACTCTTTGTGACACCATGTACTGTAGCCTGCCAGGCTCTTCTGTCCATGGAATTTTCCCAGCAAGAACACTGGAGTGGGTTGCCATTTCCTCTTCTGGGGGATCTTCCTGACCCAGGGATCGAACCCACGTCTCCTGCATTCACAAGTGGATTCTGAGCCACTTGGAAAGCCCACCTGATATAAATAAGTCCTTGTTAATATGCTGGTTGAATGAATACATAAAAAAAATTGTCCAAGTCTTTTAATTTTTCTGAATTCTGGCTCTGTTTCTGGAAATATTTTATAGTGTGAAATATGCTCAGAAAAAAATATTAAGCTCTATTCATAGCTTTTCAATTACTATTATCAAAATTTCAAAGAGGGCCCACTTCTTAATAGGCTAGCTTCACCCAGGAGAAAATAAATCCTTTTCCACTGTCCCTTGAGCAGCATCTCTGTATATTAAACTTGCCTGATAAAATAAGACCAGTGTTCCCTATTCTGTGCCTTTTACCTTGAGGGCTTCTGGTAGGAGTGAAATTGGCTTCCTATCTTCAGACAACTGGAAAGGCCAACGTGCATGCAATTAATCAATTCTGAGGCTCCTCTATCAATATGACTCTTTCCAAAAGAGAAAGGCTCGGGGTTCATTATCATTGTTATCTCAGCTATAATAGAATATTTTTCTTTCTTGATAAGGAAACTGATTAAGTCCATTCACTTCTATTTAAAACCTTATCTACACTCCATAAAAGTGGCAGTGAAGCCTGATTCTGTTAGAGAAGAAGTTGGCTTTACACGTTATACTTGCTTAATAAATTCACCTCTGAAAATTGCTCCTTCTACACCAAATGACATCATACTAAGCTCACGAATCATAAAGTCAGAAACAGAATTACAGAAGGGAGAGACCTAAAGGGCCAGTCGGACACGGACTTGGAACCTGGCTTGATTGTTAAATGGAAGACTAACCCTGGACAAGTCACTGCATCTTTCTATGACCGAGTTTGCTCCTTAAAATCAGGTCCTACTGTCTCCAACTCATAAGATGTTATAAGAGCAAAGTAGTTTTCTCATCAGAAAGTGCACAGAATAACCTGAGGAACATTTTCAAATATACATAAGCCACAGCTCAGAGAACTACCTAGTTGGAATTTCCAGTATGTTCCTTCAAAAAGCTATCAATACACATGGATAAATTACCATACAGAGGTGCATCCACACAATAGTGTTCTAAGTAGCCATGAATAAAAGAAAGAAGATGATCTCTATTACTGAATATAGAGCAGTCTCCAAAATTACCTTTCTTTCTGCAAGGATCTAGAATATTCTGAAAGAGGGTGGTGGTGATGAAGAGGGTAAAAATGAAAACAAGACATCTGATGATAACTTTTTATGAAGTTTTGACTAGTGTAATTACTTTAATAATTAAAAAAGAAAATCTTATAACTACAAATAAACTGTGACAACGGAGAAGGCAATGGCAACCCACTCCAGTACTCTTGCCTGGAGAATCCCATGAATGGAGGAGTCTGGTGGGCTACAGTCCATGGGGTCGCGAAGAGTCGGACACGACTGAGCGACTTCACTTTCACTTTTCACTTTCATGCACCGGAGAAGGAAATGGCAACCCACTCCAGTGTTCTTGCCTGGAGAATTCCAGGGATGGAGGAACCTGGTGGGCTGCTGTCTATGGGGTCGCACAGGGTCGGACACGACTGAAGCGACTTAGCAGCAGCAGCAGCAGCAGCAAACTGTGACAGGTGAACCTAAGAGTTAAATCTATAGCGTAACCACAGAAAGAACAATATTTATGATTTCAAATGACAAATTTTAGACACAATACTCTGGCTGGACTATAATTTAAAGACAATGGAAAGATCTGCAAAGAAATTTTAAATTTCCTTCAGTAGTTTACTATTTAGTGGTAGTTTAGGTATTATAATTTTTAAACTAGTACTATACACTATAGTGTAAAAGCATGTATAGTATACAAGCATGTTATTTCAAATCAGGAATTTTGAGGGCAGGCAAAAAGAAATAAAAATATAATAATGTGATAAGACATTTGCAATTTAATTTCAAATGGTCACCCTCCCCTCAAATACACCTATTCATAGATAAAGCATACAATGCTTAAAAATTTTAAAGTGATTGGGATGTGCTGCTTATTATACTATTCTTTCAAATTCTCTGCATATATGACAATTTTCACAATAAAAAGTTCACTGGGAAGAAACAAAAAGCTATGCACATGATTCCAGCACCAGCTCCTGAAAGCAGCACTCTCAGGGCATAGGAGAGACTTAAACTGGTTACTCTTCCTTCATGCTTTTGGGGCCTCCACAAGGTTCAATGCAATTCAGAGAAGAAGCGGGGATTCTGACAAGACAGCAGCTATGAAACAAAGGGTACAGGACTAGGTTGCAGAAAACTTCCTAGACTGTTGATGGATTTTCCACGCACTCAGAATGCTCTTCTATGCAGTTTCCTCATCTGAGAAACAGGAACAACGTACCTGTCTGCCAATTTAACAGGGCTGCTGAGAATCGAGTGAGATGATGATGAAGGTACTTTTTGTAAACTCTAAAAACTATTTTTGGTAATTTTCCAGCATTTCCAGTATAGGCGTTATTTCACAACTCATGCATGGCTCTCAAGAGTCTTCAGTGATGGTTTAATATTCAGCATGCCTTCGACATTCAGAGCATCCAACCTACTTAATATTGTATCAGCATTGTCTCCATCTGCATCAGAAGACAACAGGAAATCGGGGGCACCCCGGTGTTCCATTTTCTGTCAAAGGTTACCATTTTCACTCTTTCTCAGTCTATCGATTATCTTGGTTATGCTCTGCTTTGCTCATTTGCTTCCTTGACTCAGATATATTTTGAAAAATTTTATTGTTAAATTATAACATATGCATCAAAGTCAAATATTCTAATTCTGATGATGATAAAGTTATAAAGGACTAACAGGAGCTTTTAAAAGACTAATATATATGGAATAGTGGTTTTCAGGAAAAAAAATCCTCCCCCCAAAACCTTGCTGTCAGTCAGATTGGCTTGGAAGAGGTAAGACTCTTGGGCTACATGTGTGTGCATGTATAGTGTGGGAGAGTTGCTAAGTTGTGTCCAACTCTTTTCAACCCCATGGACTGCAGCCCGCCAGGCTCCTCTGTCCATGGGATTTCCCAGGCACGAACACTGGAGTGGGCTGCCATTTCCTCTTCCAGGGGATCTTCCTGACTCAGGAATCGGTTAGATGTGTTATATGTGTGTGTGTGTGTGTGTGTGTATGTATGTGAGTGAGGTACCTTACCCACTCCTTGTACCACAGCCATTCAAACTATGAATGCATAGTTTGAGTAAGTACCCTTGAATTCCAGCCCTCCTAGCTTAAGTTTACTTGGATAAATATTCCACTTTTTCTTCAATTTTGATTGCACTGGAACAAATAAGATCAAAACGCTCCCCAACTCAGGGGGAAAAAGAAATCTTAATTGGATGAGAAGTCATACAACTCGGCTGGAACTGTATGAAGCTCTCTATACAGAAGCTTTCACTGGTGCCAACGTTCTTCCCAGAGGCTCATTTCATTTCCCTGCTGGTAACACTCAAATCACTTCACAGTTCATTGATACTGCATTGGCAACCCTTTGTTTTCAATCAAAGGAAGACGCTGAAGCAATGCTCAATTGAACAAGTCTACATGACACAGTGTACTTGTGTCCTTGCCACAGAGGACTGGGGAGGGGGGGATAAAGGGAAATATGACACTCAGCATCCAATATTCCATGACTTTCCCCAGAATTGGATTAGGATAAATTATGATGACAGGGCTGAGACAAACGCTGATGCTATCTCTTCTATTGTTTCACCTGTACACAGCACTCTTTCGGATTGCATCGAGACCCCTAACCTGATTCTCTGTCACTCATGGTTGAAAACAAAGGGCCACTGTTCAAATAAGTTTTTAAACAGTTTCCATGGAGACTGAATTTTATATTTCCTCCCTTGCTGCTTTGGAATCACTAAGGGATCGCCATAGGTTTTTGCTGATGGGCATCTTTCTATAAATCTCCCTGAATGAAAGACTTCTTTAAGGTCAAAGAACTTGCATGTTGTGTGGGTGAGCGATGGGCATCAGGGTGGTCATTGCTCACCTTTAGCCTTGAAGCATCATTGTATTCAGGTTGCTTTAAAATCTACCACCCCTGCCACCATGCTCCTCATGTGTTTGCTCGAGAATTAGCACATCTGCACTTCCCTGGGTGCTCCAGTGGGTGAGAATCTGCCTACCAATGCAGGACACAGATTCAATCCAAGATCCCACATGCTGCAGAGCAACTAAGCCCATGAGCCACAACTATGAGGCCCATGATCTAGAGCTCACAGCTTGAGCTGCAACTACTGCGTCCACGTGCTGCAACCACTGAAGCCGACACACTTTAGCGCCTGTGCTCTGCAACAACAGACGCCGTCACAATGAGAAGTCTGCACACCGCTCTCAGGGGGTAGACCCCCACTTGTGCAATTAGAGAAAGCTCACACACAGCAACGAAGACCCAGCACAGCCAAAAGTAAGTAAGCAAATAAGTAATTTTTTAATAAAAATAAGAATAGAGAAGTGCAAACCACAGCCACTAAAAGAAGCTATTGCTCCCCAGGTGAACTTCCAGCAAACTAGGAAGAAAGCACATGCCCAGAAGGAAACAAGCAGATGAAGTCAGGGTCTCTGACTGCCAACCCGGGATGCCCAGGCACCCTGTATTGTCCAAGGGGTGGCACCAATGAACACTCTTGATGATGAGAATAGTACATGCTGCTGCTGCTGCTGCTAAGTCGCTTCAGTCGTGTCCGACTCTGTGCGACCCCATAGACGGCAGCCCACCAGGCTCCCCCATCCCTGGGATTCTCCAGGCAAGAACACTGGAGTGGGTTGCCATTTCCTTCTCCAATGCATGAAAATGAAAAGTGAAAGTGAAGTTGGTCAGTCGTGTCCGACTCTTCGAGACCCCATGGACTGCAGCCCACCAGGCCCCTCCGTCCATGGGGTTTTCCAGGCAAGAGCACTGGAGTGGGGTGCCATTGCCTTCTCCGGAATAGTACATAAGATCACCTGAAATTTCTATTTATTTGGACTTGCCGTGGCTGCCTGATGTGAAGAACTGACTCATTAGAAAAGATGCTGATCTTGGGAAAGATTGAAGGCAGCAGGAGAAGGGGACAACAGAGGATGAGATGGTTGGATGGAATCACCGACTCGATGGACATGAGCCTGAGTAGGCTCCGGGAGTTGGTGACAGACAGGGAGGCCTGGTGTGCTGCAGTCCATGGGGTCGCAAGAGAGTCGGACACGACTGAGCGACTGAACCACTGGATGAACTAAGTGTGGCTGTTGTTAGTTCACCTTTGATTAGAAACAGGCAACTCTGTGTTTTTTTCAGGTTTAGAAAATGAGAGAAGTTACAACCTAATAAATTTTGTTTTATGGATAAACTGCTCGAGGCCTATAGGAGAAAAAAATGATTTCAAAAAGTGAAGCAAGGAGTTCACATGAGGGAAGTTCAGAGGCTTGCTTGGAAATTCTGTGCAGGAGACACAGAATTTGAGTAGGGGTCACTTGAAAGAAGAAGGTGACTTTAATAGACAATATTTTGGGGCAGAGAAAGGAGTGATTGTGGTCAGTATGGAAAACAAGAGACAGGTCAGTTTCCCGAGGTCATGTAACACTAGAAGAAGATGGACCAGAAAGAGGGAGATGTCAAGGTCTGCCTCAGAGCTTCACACCGGTGCCCAGACCAAGGGGCCCATGGAAAGAAGGGCCTGTCGGGACTGTGGAGCTGGGCGTAGGCCACGAGGACCTTCTGCTTGCTTTGGAGGAGAATACGGATTTAGAACAGGTCACGACATACTTCACCAGCATTTAGTGAGACAATTAGGGCCCATACAAGTGTGACCCATCTTACAGAGGTGCAGCGTGGCAGCGGCACTCCAGGCTGTCCTGGAAAAGAAATAAAAACACAGTCCCCAAAACATTCCTGCTGTGGTTTTGAACCTGGAAAACGGGCTCACCAAAATAATTGTGTAGGCCATCATTAATTCCCAGTTAGTCAAAAAAAATCCAACTGCTTATGAGGGAACAATAAAAAAGGGCAAACAATAATAAAGAGAAATATATTTCTACCTGCTCTCCCATTTAATATTCAACCATAATAACTTGGCTTCTACCTACATTTTACCATGAAAACTGTACCTTATCAGTTGCCAAACTCATTATATATCATTTCTATTTTTTAATTCCTGACACCCTTGCTGATTACTCCCTGGTCTCTTAAAACTCTAAACCACCTTGGTCTCAGCGTCACTCTCTTTCAGTTCTGTGTCTTCTCCTTGAAGGTGCTCCGTAGAGCTCCACCATCTGCCACGGCTCTTTTCATTCTATACCTTCCTTCCAGGGTAAAGAGTCCAGTTCCAAGTTTTTAATTACCACATATATGTGATGATTCTTACGGTATTACCAGCAGGCCATGATATACATCTCCTGCAACCCTTTCAGGCAATTTTACTCCTTTCCAGGAAGAAAGACCAATCTCTTTATGTCCAAGATCAGCTGACCATCTTCCCATTTTTCCTGTTCTTCTCATATTCTCTCCTTCAAAGAAAGACAACACCCTAATCCTAGGCATTGCATTGACTCCATTCTCTGTGTTCCTGGGAAGACTTTAGAGTCCACATCCCAAGAAACCCTACCATCCTTTCTTCACGCCCATGCTTACTTAAGTTTACTTACTCATCATTTCCTTCGTGGATTTCTGTATTAGTTAAATGGCCTCCATTTCTACCCTAACCAATTTATCCTTCACATTGCTTCAAGAAAAAGAAATGCAAAAAAGCAAAATGGCTGTCTGAGGAGGCCTTACAAATAGCTGTGAAAAGAAGGGAAGAGAAAAGCAAAGGAGAAAAGGGAAGATAGTCCCATCTGAATGCCGAGTTCCAAAGAATAGCAAGGAGAGATAAGAAACCCTTCCTCAGCGATCAATGCAAAGAAATAGAGGAAAACAATAGAATGGGAAAGACGAGAGATCTCTTCAAGAAAATTAGAGATACCAAGGGAACATTTCATGCAAAGACGGGCTCAATAAGAGACAGAAATGGTATGGACCTAACAGAAGCAGAAGATATTAAGAAGAGGTGGCAAGAACACACAGAAGAACTGTACAAAAAAGATCTTCACGACCCAGATAATCATGATGGTGTGATCACTCATCTAGAGCCAGACATCCTGGAATGTGAAGTCAAGTGGGCCTTAGAAAGCATCACTACGAACAAAGCTGGTGGAGGTGATGGAATTCCAGTTGAGCTATTTAAAATCCTGAAAGCTGATGCTGTGAAAGTTCTGCACTCAATATGCCAGCAAATCTGGAACACTCAGCAGTGGCTACAGGAATGGAAAAGGTCAGTTTTCATTCCAATCCCAAAGAAAAGCAATGCCAAAGAATGCTCAAACTGCCACACAATTGCACTCATCTCACACGCTAGTAAAGTAATGCTCAAAATTCTGCAAGCCAGGCTTCAGCAATACGTGAACCGTGAAATTCCAGATGTTCAAGCTGGTTTTAGAAAAGGCAGAGGAACCAGAGATCAAATTGCCAACATCTGCTGGATCATCGAAAAAGCAAGAGAGTTCCAGAAAAACATCTATTTCTGCTTTATTAACTACGCCAAAGCCTTTGACTGCGTGGATCAAAATAAACTGTGGAAAATTCTGAAAGAGATGGGAATACCAGACCACCTGACCTGCCTCTTGAGAAACTTGTATGCAGGTCAGGAAACAACTGTTAGAACTAGACATGGAACAACAGACTTGTTCCAAATAGGAAAAGGAATACATCAAGGCTGTGTATTGTCACCCTGCTTATTTAACTTATAAGCAGAATACATCATGAGAAATGCCCAGCTGGATGAAGCACAAGCTGGAATCAAGATTGCTGGCAGAAATAGCAATAACCTCAGATATGCAGATGACACCACCCTTATGGCAGAAAGTGAAGAACTAAAGAGCTTCTTGATGAAAGTGAAAGAGGAGAGTGAAAAAGATGGCTTAAAGCTCAACATTCAGAAAACTAAGATCATGGCATCCGGTCCCGTCACTTCATGGCAAGTAGATGGGGAAACAGCAGAAACAGTGGCTGACTTTTCTGGGCTCCAAAATCACTGCAGATGGTGATTGCAGCCATGAAATTAAAAGATGCTCACTCCTTGGAAGGAAAGTTATGACCAACCTAGACAGCATATTGAAAAGCAGAGACATTACTTTCCCAACAAAGGTCCATCTAGTCAAGGCGATGGTTTTTCCAGTAGTCATGTATGGATGTGAGAGTTGGACTATAAAGAAAGCTGAGCACCAAAGAATTGATGCTTTTGAACTGTGGTGTTGGAGAAGACTCTTGAGAGTCCCTTGGACTGCAAGGAGATGCAACCAGTTCATCCTAAAGGAAATCAGTCCTGAATATTCACTGGAATGGCTGATGTTGAAGCTGAAACTCCAATACTTTGGCCACCTGACACAAAGAGCTGACTCATTTGAAAAGACCCTGATGCTGGGAAAGATTTAAGGCAGGAGGAGAAGGGGACGACAGAGGATGAGATGGTTGGATGGCATCACCAACTCAATGGACATAAGTTTGGATGGACTCTGGGAGTTGGTGATGGGAGGCCTGGCATGCTGTGGTTCATTGGGTCGCAAAGAGTCGGACACAACTGAGCAACTGAACTGAACTGAACTTGCTACCAAACTATCTAAAATGTTAACCTAATGCTATTTCCCTGATAAAAATGCTGAATACTTGAACTTGGCCCTCAGTATAAAGACCATCTTCCTGAGAATGTAAACAGGCCCCTCATGACCTAGAACCTTAATTCTAGCTGCATCTCTTATGGCTCCCCAAGATCCAGCATTTTAGAGTTCCCACAAAGGTGGCAAGTTCTCTAAGGCTCCTTTGCCTTTTAACATTAAAAGTCACTCATTCATTCATTATCTGGCTTTGCCCGATCTTAGGTGCAGCATGGAGAATCTTTGATCTTAGTTGCAGCATGTGAAATCTCAGTTGCCACATATGAGATCTAGCTCCCTGACTAGGGATGGAACCTGGGCCCCCTACATTGAGAGCGTGGAGTCTTAGCCATTGCACCACCAGGGAAGTTCCACATTAAATGTCTTCACTCCTTTCTTTGCCTGACTGCTCATTAGCTAGGATCTCCCTGAGACACTGCAAATTCTCACCATAAGCCCTGGGACCAATGTGGGTTAAATGTTTTTTCCATGCTGTCCTCATAGCACCCAGTGTTTCCTCATAACAAGTGTAAATTTTGCTATTTATTCTCCCATCCTTTCCTCTGAAGTCTACATAGCAGAACAGAAGCAGTGCCTTTTAGTTCTGCAGACGCACTGCCCACCGCTGTGTAATATCACATCATTGGTACATAAAGAATGTTTTTTGTTGAAGCATTCTATGCCGTACATTAGGCTTCCCTGGTAGCTCAGCTGGTAAAGAATGTGCCTGCAATGCAGGAGACATCAGTTCGATTCCCGGATCTGGAAGATCCCCTGGAGAAGGGATAGGCTACCCACTCCAGTATTGATGGGCTTCCCTGGTGGCTCTGATGGTAAAGAATCCACCTGCAATGTGGGAGGCCTGGGTTGGATCCCTGAGTCGGGAAGACCCCTGGAGGAGGGCATGGCAACTCACTCCAGCATTCCGGCCTGGAGAATTCCATGGACAGAGGAGCCTGGTGGGCTACAGTCATGGGGCCACAGGGTCGGACACGACTGAGCAACTAAGTACAGCACATGATGTACATCAACAAAAACAGAATCAGCAGAACAGAAAAGAAGCCTACAAAAGAAACACTTTGTGAGTGTGTGGTGTCACTTCTTAAAGAAAGCTATTTCATTAAACATGGGTAAATTCACAGAGGGAAAGTTCCTACAGAGATCTAAAGGGGACATTCGGGTGCTCACAAAATAAGAGTTTGCACGGCTCTAAAATTTTGTTGTCTTACTGCAAATTAAAATATAATGTTTGCAAATATGTTCATCTGTATTTGCAAAGCACAAATAGACACAGATGCAGAGAACAGACGTATGGATATTGGGGGTTGCGGAAAAGGAGGATGAACTTGGGAGACTGGGATTGACATCTATACACTATTGATCCTATGTATAAAATACATAACTAATGAGAACTTGCTGTATAGCACAGGGAACTCTACTCAATGCTCTGTGGTAACCTAAACAGAAAGAAAATCCAAAAAAGAGGAGATACGTGTATACAGTATAGCTGATTCACTTTGCTGTACAGCAGAAACTGATACAACATTGCAAAGCAGCTATACTCCAATAAAAATTTTAAAAAAGGATGTAGTTAAAAAAATCATATTAGTTAGCACACTGTTCAACAACAAGAGAGGTTTTTATGGTTTTTAAGTGGCATGTAGTGGAGGAGGAGGAAAAGCACGCAGACAGGGAGAGGGGAGGGGGCGTGTGGAAACATTTTGCCAGAAAGCTGGGCAAGGTCTGAAGCAAGGGAAGGAAGGGGTGCTTAGGGCAGCTGTGTGTCTGGGTGCAGTCCCTGTGGGAAAGAATCTGCTGCCCTGGCGTATGGAGCAGACAAGCCAAAGAAACAGCGCGAGCAAAGCAATGAGACGTTTTGAAGAGTGCCGTGCCTAGGTCAGACACTGAGCGGCAGGACTTCCCGGAGAAGGAAGCTCAGCCGGGCGCCGGACGGAGGAAGGAAGCGGGCTAGCGGTTTCCCTGGTGGAAGAAGAAAGGGAGACTGGGCGAGCTGCGTGTGACAGGCCATTCACAGACATGAAATGCCCTAGTGGTCCTTTGTTAGATATCGCTGCGTGAGATCTACTTCATTCGCAGCATAAATTTCCTCTCAAAGAAACGCTATGCATAACTCCGGGCAAATCATTTTACCTGTAAGTCCCTGCCACCGCTCATCCATAAAATGACCTCTAAGGCTTCATACTGTTTACGCTAATATTGAATGGCTGTATGCTTCAGGATAAATTATACAAAAGATTCTAAGATGCCACGCCACAACAAAAATTGAGAAGATAAAGGAGGAGAATGAAATAATAATTTTAAAGAAAGGAATTATAAGTGGATAATAAATAAGGAGAAGATTATCAGTGCTGTCTATAGGGTCTATTCATTCTGAGAATCACTTCTCTGAGTTATCACTGATGAGAAGGGGCTGGATGTGTGGACAGACAGACCCAAACCCTCAGCTCTCTGCAGAAACCATCATGCATACCAAATTTACATCATGAATATCCAGCTTTTCTCTATCAGACTATTAACATCTTTCTATCATATTCATTATCAATATTACAAATGTATATGGAGAAGGTGTCAGGACTTTATACAGTAAATAACAGATTCAGTGAGATGGAAAAAAAACAAGCAGTACGAAACATGACTATGATCATGAGGAATTAATATTTACAACATATTTGGAAGTTTGTTCAACTGAGTTAAAACCCGACAGCATCCATTCTGTAACCATTCTCTTGTATATCAGATACTGGAAGCCTGAATAGGAATCACCAAACGAGGTTTAGGATAATGCAAAAGGCATGCCTTATTAACTCTCGGACATCTCATTTCTTGGTCATAAATCCTATTAACTTGTATTACCAACTGCCATAAAACTTGGAGATAAAAGATAATTTATGCTCAGTGTACAGAAGCTAATGTTTCTGGACTTCTGAGAAGCACAGGACCAGAAAATGAGAAGTTGTGTATGTGAAGTCAGCAGCCATTCACACTGCATGGTGATTGTGACAAAAACGCTCTCAGCATCTGGCTGTCTTCATGAGGAACACAGCCTAACCCGTCACTGACATCAGTGAGGTTTCATGGCTAAAATGTCTCTCGCCAATTTCATAAAATCTGCTCATAAAAGGGCATGATGTCTTGTTAACAACACATTTTTTTTCGAAGTAAAAGAGGGATGCTTGCTCCTCAGGGAGGAGCTATTAGGCAGTCAATTTTCAATTTGCTACTTTAAAATGGCAGTTTGAACATCTCTTGAAGCAAGCGCTACCTACTGTGGTTTTCATTCATAATGACATCTGACCCCACAGCAAGTGCAACACGCCAAAATACTACCAAAAAGACATTATCTACTAAAAGTCAACCTGCTGAAAACTTCCGGTCTTCCAAATTTATATAGACCTGGAACTACACTATTGTCTCCTTGTTTTAAAATCCAATTTATAATAAACAAAAACAAGTCAGAGGAAGGGGGCTGAAAAGAGAATTAGATGAAAGATTTTAGGCTGCAACAATCTATGCAAATTTAAGTGAATGCACTCAAGACATACAGGCCAGTGACAAAGAACTAATATACCTTTAATGAATGAAGGATGATGGTTTATTTATACAGCAGTCTCACCAAACTCCTGTATGTAGACTCTCCGAAAGAAACGCAGAACATTACAGTAACACTAAGATGACTTGAGGGTAGGGAGGCTTTTTCCAAAAAATCAGGAGAAGCACATTTTAGTTCCACGGTCCAGGGGTATCCCAGGCACTTTAACCATCACGGAGCAGACATAGCACTAAAACATTTTTATCAGCTGAAGGCCACATCTCATTCCTCCTGCTATTATCTTCAATTTCAGACAACTAAGAATCATAGAACCAATTCTAGAAGATCTATGCTGTCCTCAAGATCTATGCTGTCCTCAAGATCTAGAAGATGCTGTCCTCAAAAACAACACTCATATGGTAATTAATATTTATACTGAATTTTTAGTTCAGTTCAGTTGCTCAGTCGTGTCCTACTCTTTGCGACCCTATCAACTGCAGCATACCAGGCCTCCCTGTCCATCACCAACTCCCAGAGTTTACTAAAACTCATGTCCACTGAGTCGGTGATGCCATCCAAACATCTCATCCTCTGTTGTCCCGTTCTCCTGCCTTCCATCTTTCCCAGCATCAGGGTCTTCTCAAATAAGTCAGTTCTTCTCATTCAGGTGGCCAAAGTATTGGAGTTTCAGCTTCAGCATTAGTCCTTCCAATGAATATTCAGGACTGATTTCCTTTAGGATGAACTGGTCGGACCTCCTTGCAGTTCAAGGGACTCTCAAGAGTCTTCTCCAACACCACAGTTCAAAAGCATCAGTTCTTTGGCGCTCAGCTTTCTTAATAGTCCAACTCTCACATCCATACATGACTATTGGAAAAACCATAGCCTTGACTAGATGGACCTTTGTTGGGAAAGTAATGTCTCTGAATTTTAAAATGCTGTCTAGGTTGGTCAAAACTTTCCTTCCAAGGAGTAAGCATCTTTTAATTTCAAAAACAATACTAAAATGATAATTAATTAACATTTATACTGAATTTTAGCACCTTTTTATGTATTTTAGTGGTTTGATGATAATCTCATTTAATCTGCTTAAATGAACAAAGATTTTTTTTGGAGGTAGATTTTGTTATAATTGAGGAAAACACATAGTATTATCTTTGTTTACTTTCAAGGTGTAGCCACAAGGTAGGATATACCCTTCAAGTGCAACCAAGGTTAATCTTTTTTGAAAAGAATGTTGTAGAGAACATACACACACACACACACATATACAATAGATAATGCCTAGTCTGTAGACTGTGACTTGTTTAAAGAGTGTCATTTCCATCTTAGCCCATTAATCCCATGAAGGAGGAAATGTAGTGGAGTGGAACAACTGTTGAGTCAAAACACTGCTGTGTGACCGTATGACTTGTCCTGCTTTCCTCCTCCCAGGATTGTTATGAAGCTCAAATAGATGCTTCTTATAAAAGTCCCCAAATTATCTCCTGTCTCAAGATCAAGTGTCTGATGACTTTCAATTTAAAAGTACATTTAAAACACTTTGAAACTATTCTTTGTCACTAAGGCATACCAGATTGATTTCTTCAGTCTAGTTCCAAAATATCTGCAAATGGTTTATGTTTATGGTGTGCCCATCCTGACTATGATTACAATAAGCCCTATCAACCAGGTACAGCATCCCACAGACATCCATCCTCAATATGCACACTACCGAATACAGACGTGAGCTTTACCACATATGCAATGTACAACATGGAGATATGTGAAAACACATATTACACAGTCATTTTAGCTCCAATGGTACATAACCCATTTCTGGGATGTAGGTTGTATTTCTACAATAATTTTAATATAGCTTTTAATAGATTTTTGGTGTTAATCACATTTCATAAGTATATCATTAAGACTGCTTAAAAATATGGTAGAGTGTGTACGACTGATTGGTATCTTAAGCCCTCAAACACACTCATTTGGGGTTTTGCAGTTGTCCTGGAAGCTGACTGATGACTCTGTCATACAGAGTGAAGTAAGTCAGAAAAACACGTAAGGTATATTAATGCATATGGGTGGAATCTGAAAAAGTGGTACAGATAATATTATTTACAAAACAGCAACAGAGACAGGCATAGAGGGAAAACAAGTATGGATACGAAGGAGGGATGGTGGGGAGGGGTGGGATGAATTGGGAGACTGGGATTGACATATATACATTATTGATGCCATTTATAAAATAGGTAACTAATGAGAACCTACTGCACAGCACAGGGAACTCTGCTCAGTGCTCTGCTGCTGCTAAGTTGTGTCTGACTTTTTGCGACCCCGTGGACTGTAGCCCGCCCGGCTCCTCTGTCCATGGGATTCTCCAGGCAACAGGACTGGAGGGGGCTGCCATGCCCTCCTCACTCAGTGCTCTATGGTGACTAAATGGGAAGGGAATCCAAAACTGGGGGATATGTATATCTGTATAGCTGTACAGTAGAAACACAACACTGTAAAGCAACTGTACTCCAATACAAAATGCAAGTGACTGAGAAGCAGGGACCCACGATGTGTCTCTGGTTGGCCTTGCTAAGCCCCAGACCAAAGTCTGCGCTAAACATTCTCACCGCTCCATATGATGGAGGGTATGGTCTTGCATGAGCTTTCTGCTTCACACTATGCAATCATTACTCACTTAGGATAAGGTAGTTTTCTAGCTGTTTCAATATAATAAAAACCAACAGACCAGAAAGAGATTCTAGAGGGCCTGGTGGCTTAGACAGTAAAGAATCTGCCTTCAGTGTGGGAGACCCAGGTTCTATCCCTGGATGGGAAAGATCCCCTGGAGAAAGGAATGGCAACCCACTCCAGTAATCTTGCCTGGAGAATTCCATGGACAGAGGAGCCTGGAGGGCTACAGTCCACAGACTCACAAAGACTAAGTGACTGACACACTCATAGTATGTGCAGGCATGCTCATCATGATCACTGTGGGGAACTGCAGATTCTCTTCTTTAATAATTAAACTTGGACACATATTACAAATGAAAAGAAATGATGATTACAACACTATACATTTTCTGTGGATCATGATCCCAGACTTTCTCTGCCAACATCAGCTTCTGGTCCTCTGACAGAGACAATGTCCTGTGCTCAGTCCTCTTTCTGACCCATGGCCTTCCCCTCTTAGACCACCTCACACTGGGCTGGGGCAGTGTAACTGTGTCCCCGCCAAAGGCGACACAAGCCACTGCCAGGCCTGGCCTTTAAAAACATGTGGTACCTGGTGGTCCAGGGGTTGAGACTTTGCACTTCCAAAGCAAGGGGCGTGGGTTCGATCCCTGGTTGGGGAAGTAAGATTACACATGCCACACAGCCAGAAAATAAATACATTTATAAAAATTTTAAAGAAGAAAACGTGCAGTGCCACTCCTTATAGTTATCTTTTTTTCCCCTGCTGCCTCCATGTGTCCCAGTTGGCTCAGATAGGAAGTGGACCATACAGACCATAGTAGATTCTCCATGAATGAGAAAAAAAAAAGTTAAGCTTAATCTCAGTTAAGCCTTTGAGATTTGGGAGTTAATTATCACTGCAACATACCCAGGGTAGATTAGTGCCCTGGCCAATTGACAACAACAAAAAGCTAGAAAAAAATAAATAAAGGGAATCTTTCAAAATGTATCAAACATCTCCTCTCCTCCCCTAAAGAATACTCAAAACTCAAAAACTAGGTTTTAATTGAAAAGGAACACCAAATCTAACTTTCACCTTCCAAGCTTTTTTTTTTTTTTTAACCGAATCATGAACTTGCACTTCACTTTCTTCAGCCTCTGAGTGTGTGGAAGGTCATCAGGAAAGTGAGCTTGAGCAAGGTAGGAGTGTAAAAGGAGACTGCACTGCTTAACCAGAGGCTCACGGAGCAAAGATGAATAGAAACAACACTCCCATGGGAATGCTAGGAAAACTGCCAACCAAATTCTGGATGAGAAGAGGAACAAGTCTTCCTGGGGCATCTGTAATCAGAAGTCAAACTCCCAGCAGAATTAGCTTCAAAATATATACCACCTGGATGGTCCCCCAAAAATCTCAAACAAAAGCTCTTAAGTTTCTAGGGTCTATAAATAACCAGGCTAGAGGTCCACTCAAGAGTCTCCTTGGACTCACTTTTAACTCCTATTTCAAGAAATTCCCAAGGGTAAAGTTCCCAGAAATACGAGGTCACAGAGAAAAATCACAAGATACAAAAAAAAATCAAGGTTACAAAATATATACAATAATTACATTTTAAGAGTTTTTAAAATGTGAGTAAGGGGAAAGTATGTAAGAGAGATGATTTACGACAGGAGTTTAAAAGGCTTTGCTACTAAAAGGATAAGTTCAGTAGCAAAATAGAACAGCTAAAGCAGAAGAGTGAAGTGGTTTGCAGAGGTGATGAGGAACTTCAGAATGCAGCCCAGAGAAACTAAGAAAATACGAAGGAGAAGTTTTGAGATATATGTGATGCAATTAGAGGATCATATGTATATAAATATGTGTGTGTGTGTGTGTATATATATATATATATACACATACATACACACACTCAATTGGAGTTGCAGAAGAAGAAAGAAAGAGAATGTGATGGGACAATACTTGAAAACATAATGGCTGTGAGTTTTCCAAACTGAGGACAGACAGCAATCTATAGACAGAGAATTAATTCTAAGAAATCCCAAGCTGAATACATTTTAGGAAGTCCATATTTATACAACAAAGGTACAGAACACCACAGACAATGAAAAGATCTTGAGAGTAGAAGTCATTTTTAGACATGACTTTTGCCATCAGTTAATGTTCCAATTTTACTTTTCAAAAATTATCCTATGATATCTAGTTACTTCTTAGCCAGAGTATTTATACAGAAACAAGTTACAGATGACTATTTTAGTGTTCATATAATCATATAAATAAAATCATAACAAAACAACAAAGCTCAATGCTTCACAACTGTAGAGAGTTTCACACTTCAGAAAGTGTTGGGAAATTCTAAGTATTTAACAAACACCTAAACAGAAATCTAAGAAGCATATCTGTGCATGTCAGACTGCTAACTGATCTATCCCAATGACTTTGCCGTAGCTTATGGCAAAAAAAATCACACTCTAGTATATATCATTCAAGGTTTTTCACAGTCAGGATCTAAATGAGTCTTCTGGATCTCAGAGTCTTCTGAGTCGGATATTTCAATATTTTCCATATGGCTGCTCAGTATTACCTGTAGATCCCACAACATGCCCTGCAGCTCTGTCTTTCTTTAGTGGCTCCTTCTAACTGGAATGACTTTCCCATCATTTCCCATAACAGAGATCTATTCATCCTTCCAGGGTCTGTTGAAACATAAGCTCAACATAATGCATGTTCCATGAAAGCAAGGGTTTTGCTACTGCTGGCTGCTATATGCTCGGAAAAGTACCTGACACACAGCAGGTACTCAATAAATATTTGTTGAGTTAATTGATTGAATAAAATGTGAATGCCTCTGTAAGCATTTCCTTACCACACCCATGACCAGATTATATAATCTTTCATCATCTTTATGTTCTAAACTTTTGATCTTGCTTTATTTTTGTGTTTAACAAATGTCTCCTTCACTGGACATGTACTACAGATCTTTAGAACTACAGTTCTAAAGAACCTGTTACTATTGCTGTTTAATCTTCAATTACCCAGCAGTGTAACAGGTAGGCAGCACGCACTCCATAACTGTTTGCTGACCAAATAAATGGACAGTATGAAGTTTGAAAACTGAATTCTTTGGCTTCCTTTTCACATCTCACAGAAAGTGTTCCAGAAAGCAACAAAGCCAGGCAGTGCAAAGAAAAAAAAAAAAAACAACGCTCAAGTGGCTGAACAATGGTGAGCATGCATTAAAACTTGCCATATTAACCAAACAACAATTTTTAGGTAATGACAAGCTACAGATGGCGAACAGCAGACGGAGTGAAAGCAAAGCTATATGTAGTACATTACAATGGAGGCAAAAAAGAAAAAACAAAACAACTGTCCACTGTTTTTAAGAAATGTTACCAAGCTATCATGTTTCAAACTGAAATACACCCATCAACCTCATAAAATATGTTTATATAATAAGAATTCTATTCTAAGCACTACATTGATAGAAAATTTCCTTGCTGTTTATCATGGGAAATGAATGACATCATCATGAAGGTGAAATTAACAAGGAAGCAACTTATGAACAGTAAAAGTTAAAGACTTTAAGTATTTCACAAAATCAAATACAGTTTCCAATTATGACAACACCGAAAATATTCGAGAATTCCATTTGAAATATTGCCAAGCTTTGTGCTTCCTGTGCTGAGATTTTTCTCAGCACTCATTCAGCTGCTCAAAATGCAAAAATGCTAAATTCAATTCTTAATCAATTTAATTAAAAACCTTAGTGTCTTTCTTTGGTTTTCTTTTTCTAAGTACAACAAAATGAAAGTTTTGCAGCTTCTCTTCCACCTATTTCCCCTTCAGTGACCGGAGGCAGTCAAACTTGTCAACTTCGCTCAGTTGAAACACATAAACTGGGCAGATGTTTTCACCTTATCTACAAAAATCTTACAGGTTTTGTAGAAGCAAAGTGCGGACACTGTATTTAATCCTCACTTACCGGTTGGAGCAGGTAGATGAGAGATTCCTCTTGGATTATTATAACTGGCCAAGAAGTTATTCGAGGCGCTTGGAACAAAGTGCTCACAGACGCCATGATCTGGTCAAAACGTCCAGCAAGTCCTCCCAAGGTCACAATCAGATCTACCTATGAAACCACAGGAAAATCAGCAGTCACATATTTAAGGGATTTAAAATTATTAAATAGCATTGAATACTTCCATAGAGCTTTTAATACTTTCTTTCATTAGATAAGCCATGAATAAATGGCAGACACTGGATGTGTTGTTTGATGAAGGAATTAAGTCCCATGATTGGTTAAGTAGCTTCTGAGAGCAACATTTTTGGTACAAATTGTAAGTTTTTCCCATTTGCCTATTCACCTGGAAAACTAGCCTACTCTTCCTTTAAAACTCTGTTCCATGCTTCTTCCACATGGAAGTCTTCCTGATTCCACAGCTGGTGCTGCTCCCATCTACCCACAGAGCATCCCTGTGGCCACACTGATGATACACAGCACCCAACAGGGAGTGAGCCTGTTTCACAGGTCTGAGGTCTGTCATTGCCCCCCACCACAATCCAAGTATGTTAAAGATCTGAACTGCCTTCACTGAACCTAGCAAGTTGCCTAAATTCTCTGTACCCTATTTTTCTGTTCACATGGAAAAACTGGCTAACAATGGCCAACTGACAGGGCTGTTCTGGGGATAAGATGAGGACGCTAAATGGGTTAATAAGTGCAAAGACTTAAAACATGTTCACAACACAGTGATTGTTTCAAACGTGTCAGTTACTCCTCCACTGTGTTATTTTTGGTATTATTACATTTATATTACTATTAATATGTTTATTATTGTTACATGTCATTTGATATGTTCATTTTTTTCACTTAACACTTTAAGGAAAGCATTTCCTATCATTACAGTGTAGTTTATTTAAACATTTCCCTATTGTGGATAACACATTTCCATGATATTTATATATAAAATTACTGTGATGCTTCCTAACTTATAAGAACAATGGTTGAAGAATGGCCACGCAGTGGAAGGGTGCAGGGTCACAGTCACCGAAGGTCTTCAGGAGAATGAAAGAGAGGTGTTGCCTGGTCTCTTCCCTTTGGCTAGTCAGCCTAATCTTCTCATGTATCAGCAGAGTCAAAGCTGCTATACTGATCATGAAAATGGAAAAGCTGGAGAGCTTAATCAAAATATTTTAAGTGAGAAATAGAGTATTTCCTTCCATATCAGTAAACAAGAATGTCACAGTCATCAGTGATTCCTGCCCGCCAAATATGAACCCCTGATCCCCAGGGGCACTCAGGAAGGAGAACAGTACCTGCTCAGTCTGGCAGCCTTCAGGCTGCAGCCACTCCCTGTGGTGAGCACTGAGGAACTCAGGATGTGATCAGTGACCAACACAGGATACTGGCCTCAGAGAGCTGAGAGGCATGTGGGAGGAATGATTTCAGTAAGCCCAGACTCTTGCATCTTCTCATACAGAGAAAAGTGCTAAATTCCTTAACTTAGGCTATCTGTTGTTGTTAGCCACTGTTTTGTCTGACTCTTTGCGACCCATGGACTATAGCCCGCCAGACTCCTAGATCCATGGGATTTTCCAGACAAGAATACTGGACTGGGTAGCCATTTCCTTCTCCAGGGGATCTTCCCAACCTAGGGATTGAGTCCAGATCTCCCACACTGCAGGCAGGCTCTTTATTGTCTCAGCCACTTGGTTTTCTTTAGTTTTTTTAACTTTTTAAATTTAATTAATTTTTCTTTAATTAACCTTTTGATGTTCAGACTACCTGCCCTCTGCTGAAAAACTTCTCTATAACCTGGCCCCTCCCCTCCTCAGAGCAGTCATCTCAGGCTCACCTGAGATGCTGCCTCCTGGGCTTGAAGTCCTAAAAATTCCCACCGGATAAAACATAACTCTCAACTTTAATGTTGTGACTATTTTTTGGGTCAACATAAGTAAACTTTACATACAATAAAAACTGACAGTTATACTACTCACTCTACCTGAAGTAAAGTTGAACTTATTTAAAGATAGGAAGTGTTTGACTATTAGTTTTTAAATAGTACATTTACTATGGTGGCTCAGATGTTAAAGCATCTGCCTACAATGCTATAATGCAGGAGACCCGGGTTCGATCCCTGGGTCAGGAAGATCTCCTGGAGAAGGAAATGGCTACCCACTCCAGTATTCTTGCCTGGAAAATTCCATGGATGGTGGAAACTGGTAGGCTACAGTCCATGGGGTCACAAAGAATTGGACACAACTGAGCGACTTCACTTTTAAAAAACTCAAATAACATGTACTCTGAAGAAGTCATGATTTTAGGAGAATAACATGACACCCCAGCACCGGTACAACCTGCTCAGTTTCTGGAGGAACAGTAAGTGGCATAAGTCGCCATAAAGCCGAAGGCTGTGCATCTCACAGGTTGTGACCCTGGTCCTCCTCACAGTGCCTAACACATGCAAGACACTCAAATGTTTGATGAATGAATAAATGAAAACACCTCAAGAAAGGACCAGTCAGCCAAAGGAAGAACTAGATTAACTACCATAAAATGAGAATATATACATCAGAAGGGGGATTTGTAACAACACAAAAAGTAAACTACACAGAAGAATCACAAGGTTGGGAACGAGTTTCCTATTTTTGACCTTTTCAGAGTGTAGGAAGAATAAGAATTTTGATTTTGAATAAGACACTTTGTGTCAAAACGATAGTATTTTAAAACAAGTATAGCACACATCTAGAGGATCTAATTTTTTTTGGAGATCTTTCTGGAACTCTGAGAATTAGATTTGAGGCAGAGGAAGATCATGCACCCTAAGATGCATGTATTACTACTAATACAAAGGTGAAGATTAAGACATCTTAGTCTTCAGAAGAAAGGGGTGACCTACAAGCCTTTTGGGTGTCAAGTCAGGTAATGGCTTTTAGCAGTGCTTAGAAAATCTTATTAGTAACGCTCCAGACCAGAGGGGAATGGCTCAGAAATTATATAGGAACTCAGAAGAATTGAAGAGAATTTGCCTTAAACTGAAAAGACGCTATAAGAAAGAAGATAAAACCAGTCAATCCTAAAGGAAATCACCCTGAATATTCACTAGACAGACTGATGCTGAAGCTCCAATACTTTGGCCACTTGATATGATAAGCCAATTCATTGGGAAAAAAAAAAAAAACCCTGATGCTGGGAAAGACTGAGGGCAGGAGGAGAAGGGGGCGACAGTGGATGAGATGGTTGGATGGCATCATCAACTCACTGGGTATGAGTTAGAGTAAACTCCAAGAGATAGTAAAGGACAGGAAAGCCTGGTGTGCTGTAGCCCATAGCTTTGCAAAGGGTCAAACACAACTGAGCAACTGAACAGTAATGGAAGATACAGTAGAGAAAGTTCTAAGGCAATAGTAAAAAGCACACAGCACAGTCCTATCTACATAATCCTAAATTCACAGCAGAACAAATACCTGATGGTAAAATAGTTTATTCACTATGTAGATTCTAAAATCCCTTATTTTAGGTTCTCAATTTTTCATTACTATACTCCAAGCCTTGAGGGATCCCATAACCTTGGGGCTGAAATTTAATCCCCATTTCCACACTGGGATATCATGATGAATAAGCAGTATCTGTAAATCAGTCACTGAATTTTTCAGAATAAGGAAGCAGCAAGATTACTTCTCATCACTACTCATTTTCTCTACAGGAAGTATTTAGCAAGACTGATTATAAAAACATTAGGGGATCAATGTAAGCTGTGGGGGGCGGGGGCAGGGAGGAGCCGGCCAGGAGCTGTTTCTGTAGTTGTCTAGCTCTGGCTGAAAATAGGACATCCAAAGAGACAGAAGAAAGAAGACAGACACCAACCCTGTATATTTGCATAGGGCTTCCCTGGTGGCTCAGACAGTAAAGAATCTGTGCAATGCAGGAGACCCGGGTTTGATCCCTGGGTCAGAAGACCCCCTGGAGATGGGAATGGCAATCTACTCCAGTATTCTTGCCTGGAGAATTCCATGGACAGAGGAGCCTGACAAGCTACAGTCTACGGGGTCCCAAAGGGTCGGACATGCCTGAGTGACTAATACTTCCACTTCACCTTACAAGCCTAGATGCCTGCCTTTAGGAAGGACTTTTCAGGCTAAAGCAGGCTGTTTACAGATGGCCAGGACACCTTTTCTATGTGGATCCAAAGCCTGGTGCATTACTTCTAACATCACCCAGTGTAACATAAATTTTTAAAACAGTATTTTCTGGATGCCTCAGCATTTCCACAGACTGTAAGCCCCTGACTCCGAGGACCAGGTGCACCGGGGTGATAAGACTGGTCTCTACCACAAGTTCCCCTTCCTGCCCTCCTCTGACTGACCCAGTGACACTCAAACACACCAAGTGACAGCCCCTCACACTCCTGCTGTGTCCCTGCTCTAAACCCCCCAAGGCACTTGCTCACAGGGCCTCACTGTCTGACGGCTCCCCACCTGCTTGGTTAAGCTCAGACCCTGCGCCGTCTGCCCGTAAGGCTCCTGCATGGCCCGCTGCACACCTTTCCCCTTTAGGACCTGTGAGCTCAGCAGCCATTTAATTTCAAACGCCTCTCCTTGGCGCTAACTCTGAGTCTGCATGTGTCTGCACCAGACTGATCTTCAAACCCCCCAGGTTATTCCTTACAGCACACACAGTCAGACTTTGTTACGACTGCTGATACACCTGTGTATCTCTCTCTCGTTCTAGAGGAGACCTAAGAAACACAGACACACAGCGTGTGCGACACAGCAGACAGTAAGCATTTCTGAGGTTCATCGACGCACACAAAAGCAGGGAAAATTGAATAAATAACCAGAGAGGCAAGAAGTTGATTATTAGGCTGAGTTAACGTCATCTAAACGGAGAAGGCAATGGCACCCCACTCCAGTACTCTCGCCTGGAAAATCCCATGGATGGAGGAGCCTGGTAGGCTACAGTCCATGGGGTCGCTGAGAGTCGGAAACGACTGAGCAACTTCACTTTCACTTTTCCCTTTCATGTACTGGAGAAGGAAATGGCAACCCACTCCAGTATTCTTGCCTGGAGAATCCCAGGGATGGCGGAGCCTGGTGGGCTGCTGTCTATGGGGTCGCACAGAGTCGAACACGACTGAAGCGACTTAGCAGCAGCAGCAACGTCATCTAAAATGTACAAAATAGTACTTCCATACTTGGCAAGCATTCCCATAGTTAGCAGCTTTTGAAAACAATAACTTATTTCACATGTGTTACCCCGGGGGGGGGGTATATATTTGCTGATCATTTACCATCTATTAGGTACTAAACACTTAAGATAGGTCAGTAAACAAGACAAACCACCACCAACCCTGTGTCCACACGTCTGTTCTTTAGGTCTGCATATGTATTCCTGCCCTACAAATAGGTTCATCTGTACCATTTTTCTAGATTCCACATATATGCATTAATACACAACATTTGTCTGTCTCTTTCTGGGCTTCCCTGATAGCTCATTTGTTAAGGAATCTGCCTGCAACGCAGGAGACCCCGGTTTGATTCCTGGGTTGGAAAGATCCTCTAGAGAAGGGATAGGCTACCCACTCCAGTATTCTCGGGCTTCCCTTGTGACTCAGCTGGTAAAGAAACCGCCTGCCATGCGGGAGACCTGGGTTTGAACCCTGGGTTGGGAAGATCCCATGGAGAAGGGAAAGGTTACCCACTCCAGTATTCTGGCCTGGAGAATTCCATGGACTGTATAGACCATGGGGTCGCAAAGAGTCGGACACAACTGAGCGACTTTCACTTTCACTTTCTGACTTCACTCTGTATGATAGACTCTGTGTCTGTCCACGCCTCCACAAATGACCCAATTTTGCACCTTTGAATGGCTGAGTAATATTCCATGGCATATATGTTCCACATCTTCTTTATCCATTCCTCTGTTCAAAGAGTGTCAGGAAGGTAGTCATGAGAACTGAATGCAAAATTAGGAGGAATCAGAGTAAAATCTAAAATCTAGATCTGAAAAGAGCCTTAGTAAGCCACTGTAAAGTCCTGACTTTTATAGCATTACATGGAAAGCCATTCTGAGCAGTTATCAGTTCTGATATTATTTGATCCATCAGCAACATCTGACAAGGTTATTTTTACCTCTTCCCAGATATAGTCCCTTACAGAAATATGGGCTTTCAGCAAAACCATGTTTCTTTGATCTCATTGGTTGCTTCTTCTTCTCAGGAACCAACATAACAACTTTGGAATAGCCCAGAGTAAGGTCCTTAATTCTCTTCTGTCATTACATACTCTGCCTTGGTGTTCTCTGGCAGCCTTGTGGCTTTAAATACCAACAATGTCAACACTTTCTAACAGTCTATTGTCAGTCCAGACCTTCTCTCCTTAACTCCAGACTCCCATATTCAGTGTTTACTTGACATCTGCATTTGGAATCCAACAGAGATCTCCACGTTAACCTGATCTTTCCCTGAATCATGATCTCCCACTGTTTTCCCCACAAAAGCTATTCTACCCCAAACTCCCAGGGTCATTCTTAACTCCTCTCTCTTGTACTCCGTAAAAAAATTCTATTGGTCCTAAGTTCAGTGAAAGTCACTCAGTTGTGTCCCGACTCTTTGAGACCTCATGGACTGTAGTCAACCAAGCTCCTCTGTCCATGGAATTCTTCGGGCAAGACTACTGGAGTGGACATGACTGAGCGACTTTCACTTTCACTTCACTTTCAAAAAATTAAACATAGAACTTCTATATGATCCAGCAATCTTTCTTCTGCTCCTTCTAGGTAATATACAAAAGAAGTCATGATCTCAAAGAGATAATTACACTCCGATGTTCACTGCAGCATTATTCACAATAGTCAAGACATGGAAACAAAGTATCTGTCAACAGATGAATGCATAAAAAAGATTAGAAAATAGGTGAGATGCATATATGTGTATGTGTGTATTATACATATAATACATACACACATACATACACACAATGGAACAATATTCAGACATAAGAAAGAAGGAAATTCTACCATTTGTGACAACATGGATGAACCTGGAGGCTTGAGATGCTAAGTGAGATAAACTGGATAAAGAAAGACACTGTATGACCTCACAAGTAAAATTTTAAAAAACTAAGCTCAAAGGAGAGTGGAATGTCATCTACATACTGCTATATTTAAAATGGGTAACCAACAAGATTTACCATATGGTACATGGAACTCTGCTCAATGTTATATGGCAGCCTGGATGGGAGGGAAGTTTAGGGGAAAATGGATACATGCATACAGATGACTGCATATCTCTGTTGTTCATCTGAAACTATCACAATCTTGTTAATTGGCTATACCCCATTACAAAATAAAAAGTTTAAAAATAAATAAAATAATTCTAAACTCAAAAAAAAAAAAAGAGAGAGAGGAGAATGTCAGTTGGGAGATAGGGAAGTAGAGAGACATTGGTTAAAAAGTACAAACTTCCAGGTAAATGATAAGCTCTAAATATCTAATGGACAGCAGGATGACTATAGCTAACAATACTGAACTACATACTTGGAAGTTACTAAAAGTAGACCATAAATGTTCTGTCACAACAACAAACAAAAGTAATCATGTTAGGTGATGAACTTGCTAACTAACTCTATTAGGGTACTCATTTTGCAATATGTATGTGTATTAAATCATCCTGTTATATACCTTAAATGTACACAGTATTATACATCAAGTATCTCAATAAAGCTGGAAAAATAGAGATACTTTATATTCTTTTTTTTTTCCTACTTGGTCTTCAAAATCCTCAATGTATTTCACAGTGATGGCACATCTTAAGTTAGGCTAGCTACACGTCAAGTGCTCAGGTGGCCAGTGGATCACACGGGTCTAGAAATAGCAAAGAACAGTGAAGTCATCCACTCCTACTTCTGGGGCCCCTTCTAGAAAAAGCAGTAGGAGAAAAGACAAAACATTCAATAGCACTACTATGGCTGCAGAGAACCACTGTCCTTAGAAAAAAGCCCACTTTCTGTTTTTGTTACACATGAAGACATTATAAATACAGGGGATTTTTAACAAGGATGGACCATGAGTTTCAGAGGGCAATGAGAGGGAGAGTGTGCATATTCGAGGGCAAGTCTCCTCATTTTAGAACACATCTACCATTCTCTAAAGAGTGAAAGCTACTCTCAGAGACTAACACATTTTCTGTTGGCTGTGATCCATCAAAGATTCAGTGTTTGTAACTCTAAAAAATGTTGCTACAATCCTATTAGATCTACAGAGAAAATATTTTAAATAACATATTTGTGCACACACAAGTGTGTTATCTATCATGCCATATTCTATAATATACAAAATGTTAAAGATCAATTTCTAATTGATTTCTATACATGTCCTACATCCAAGTCAGGGTATTTTACATGGACCTTTTTTTGTTAGCAAAGGGAAGTGGTGGAATAGAAACTGCTTTTGGCTCTTCATCTGGATTAAGGGTAGCACAAAAAACTCTGCAACCCTGGGTGAATACGCTGGAGACCTGACTACAGTATAGTGTTGTTGTTGTTCTGTCACTAAGTCCTGTCTGACTCTTTGCAGCCCCCATGGACTGTAGACCACCGGGCTCCTTCATCCATTCAATTTCCCAGGCAAGAATACTGGAGTGGGTTACCATTTCTTTCTCCAGAGGCTTTTCTGACCCAGGGATCGAACCTGTGTCTCCTGCATTGGCCGGTGGATTCTTTACCACTGAGCACCAGGAAAGCCCAACTATAGTACAGTATACTCTCTTAATAACCACAGAACCATATACGAGTCACATGACCCCCTTGTGACACAGGTGAGTCATCTATAAAGGCAAGGGACAGACTGAATTCCCTAACCTGTTTTTCAAGATTTCTTTCACTTCTAACAGTCCACATGAGATTCTCTGGTTTCCATTCTAATAGGTTAAATAATAATTGTGTCTATTTTGTTTAGAGAACAAATGAAAAACTTGGCTTTGTGTTATCTGCCTTAATAGAATCAGGACAAGACTGGCTGAAGGATATATAACACCAAAAGGAGAAGCAATTTCATTTTTCTATTATAGCAATGAAAGCCTTTTGGTAAACAAATGACATGTTTTTCTCCATTTGTCTTCAAAAAGACTTAGATGACTTAGATACAGCATGCATGAAGTCTACAGCAGGGACAATGGCTGTCAGCATATTTTAACTGCATTGACTCTTCATAAATTGAGTTTTGGAGATGCATAAATGGACAATTTCTTTGTGGCTATCCCTGATAGACAGGGTGCCCATACAATTTAATGCACAAGCTGAGACACCCTTGAAAGTAAAAGGGAACATTATACATAATTACACCAAGTATACAGGCACAAAACAGGACTATCCCATGTAAACCAAGACACATGTTTATCCTGCTGTTCGAGAATTCCAAGTATGTAGCCAAATGAACAAAATTAAACACGAGGGCCTCAAAAAATTTAGACATTATTCTTAAGCTTCCCTCAACCTTCAGAGATCCACACTATATGACAACTAGGCTTGAACAGAAAATGAAATTCTCTGGTCCAACTGTTGGATGCTCTAATTTAAAGATAGAAGGAAGACCCAATGCAGGCTGTGAAGGAAATCACTGGATCAGAAGAGAACAGAAACAATAACCTGACAACAGCCCAGCAATATCAAAGTATGTTTCAATAAGCCGATAAAATAATTCAAGTGATTGATGTGAAGGACAATGCGACACCAGAGAAATTAAAGACCTGAGGTTTTACGGTATAGGAATATACCATACTGACAAACAAAGAGTGTACATGGCTGGATCTTGGCAGCCTGCGGAAAACAATACTACAGGGACCCTATTTAAATTTCAACAAGGCCCAATGAGTCACAGTTTAATGGCAGCCTGTTTGGGTGAGAGAGAAATCATGCCTCTTGCAGTGGCAAGATAATAAGGCTCCAGATTTTTCCTCAAATAATTCACTCTCCATCCTCCTTGCTACAGCCTTAATTCAGTCATCACCTTCCTCACCAGGGTGACCCCACTGGCCTCCCGCCTGGCTTTCTGTAACCAAGTAGTTTCCTATCTGATTACAGAAGAAAGCTTTCTACATCTCAAATCTGATCATGCCAATGTTCTCTTGAAGTATTAGCTCTCCAGAATCTACAAACTAAAGTCCTGTCTCCTCTAATACTCACTTGTAAGTTGCATCCACAACTCTCACCCCCATTATATTCTAGAAGTACTTTAGTTCTCAGAACACATCACATGATTGCAAACTTGAGCGCTGGAACTATGCCCTCTCCTCACTCTCCCTTGTAAAGTATTTCCAAAGATGCCTACCTCCACTTCTTAAAAAAAAAAAAAAAGAAAGAAAAAAATAAAAAAAAAAAAAGAAAGAAAACTTGTTTGAACAGAGCATTTTCATCTAACTATGTCAAACTGCAAATATGTTATTAAGAGATGTCATAAACATATTTACACAAAGCTTGTTTTTGAACATATTCTTTGAATGAAAAGTTTAAAAAAAATAAAAAAAAGAAGAGGAAGGGGCATATTTATACCTGAAAAGTGAACAATGTACACACACTTGTTTGTATTTGACAGAAAACTATGGAGGCAATGAAAAGGGTCTATGCTAAGACTCCCAGCTGTTTTAAACTATAATCCCCCAGTAAAAGTTGTAGCAATAAAAGTCCAGGCAGTCCATACCCTCACTAGAGAGGTCGGCATGCCCAGATTGGAAGCAATTCTTTTTGCCAGAGGTCCTTGACACACTGGCTGCAAGTCCGCAGCAGAGGAGGCCAGGAGAGACGGGCCAGCCCAAATGACAGGTCCTCTCCCCGCCAGCGCATTCTACTAGCCTCTTAGAGGAGACGGGTAAATGGTGCGAGTATGCGTGTGTGATCAGGGCTTTTGGTATTACCTAACCTTGGATATCCCAAACCTTAGAGTTTCACTTCTGGTCTTGAACACTCAGAACAAAACCCTCTCTTGATTCTGGTTAGTTCCTAGTTCATCTTCCAGATCCAGCTGAGCTACCATCTGCACAAGGAGAGTCCAGACTAGAGAAGGTCCAATTCCAAGGGGCTTCCCACCTGTCCTACCCCACTAACAAGGGCATCCACTTCACAGACTGCAAGGCCTTAGGGTCAGAAACTGTCTCATTCAGGTTGCACTCTTCAACCTACAGTACTTCGATTGGCTGGCAAACATGTTACAGACATCTGTTAGCTGAACAGTTACAGTTTCCATGCTTTACCTCTGGTGAATAAGACTAAACATCATCAAATACACACTTGAAGTCTATTTTCCAAGGTCCCTATTTCTTTCTCAGGTTCTTGATGGAAAAGATGACTGAAGAGTTATCCTTCCAAGAATCCTGTAACTGGTTCTTTTATTACTATCATGAAATTTTCCATCCTTCAATTCAGCTTGCACACAGCCACGCCACTAACTTTCTAAATTGTATTACGATGTCTCATTCAAAATTTTCTAACAGGCTAATGTTACCTGTAGATCAAAATTCAAATTTTTAATCTAGAGATTAAAGATCCTTCCTTTGTGACCCCAAACAGTCTTTTTCATACTGATGTTCACTTCTTCTTAGAACTCTTGCTGCATACCAGGAGTTTTCCTTGCTTTCCCTCAGCCTGCTATTTGAAATCCTTGATAACACTTAATTTCAGCTGCCCTGGTCATGACAGAGAATAGGACAATGACTGAGTTCATGCCCAGAATAATGAAATGCTTTTTTGATTTACCCTGGGCTTTGAATTTTTCAGTTAAACATTTCAAGCCTGGTTGTAGTAACAGTGTTATCTTTCATTACAGATCTATCATGAGTACTAATATTTCCTTGATTACCTGGCCTGTAGGTTCTCAAACCATATCAATGAGAGACCCCTGGGGAAAGAACATTTTTTTCCATATAAACAAAAAGCACAATAGTTAAATGTGGAAATGTGTTATTTTTTCTTCTATGTAAATATACAGGGATGGCAAGAGCAGATTTGCATGTATTTACATTTCTCTATATCAGAAAGTGAATGCCAAGGAGAGCTGAATAGAAAAAATAAAACACAGTTCAGTTCAGCCACTCAATTGTGTCTGACTCTTTGCGATCCCGTGAACTGCAGCATGCCCGGCCTCCCTGTCCATCATCAACTCCTGGGGTCCACCCATACCTATGTCCATTGAGTCGGTGATGCCATCCAACCATTTCATCCTCTCTCGTCCCTTCTTCTCCTCCTGCCCTCAATCTTTCCCAGCATCAGGGTCTTTTCAAATGAGTCAGCTCTTCACATCAGGTGGCCAAAGCATTGGAGTTTCAGCTTCAACATCAGTCCTTCATTTGTGTTTTTGGTTTTTTTTTTACACAATTTAATTCTACTATCTCTGCTAAAAATTAAATTCTTTGAAGAGTCAGGAAATATTTACAAGTAAAATTACTTAAAATCATGGTCTGTATAAATAACATGGATATTATAAGTCTACTAGAGGTCATTATTGTCTCCAACTCTCATGTCATCTGAGGTCTTGAGAAATGGAAAGATGTATCATTTGTGGTTTAGAAAACCCAAAATACCTAGCATGGCATCTTCAACATAGTTGGTATTTAGTGCATAATGAAAACTCGAAGTATGATTTGTATCATATTCAGGAACCACTAGCTATTTGGAAGTAGAGTTTGAAAGTATATTACAGTTTGGGTAAATGTCGTCCATTGAAGTTAATTAACTGCTTGGTAGATGAATGAAAAAATTCACATCGGCTTTCCTGCCCATCCTACTGAAAAAGCACCAGATATTTTCACCTAGGCCAAAAATTCTGTAACATACATGATGTCCTACTAAAGCTAAGCATTGAGAGCGCCAAGCAGGCATTCTCCCCATTCGCTGGAACGTGGGTTATGAGGCACCAGAACATGGAACCCACATCCTCTTTCTCTCATCCCCTTTCATTCTCACCACTGAGCAAGCTGAAAACAATTTTCAAAACCTCTGCTTTGTTCCCAGAAGAGTAGTATTTCTGTACTTGTGATTATTTTTAAAAGCTATTATCCTATCTTGCATCATCATGATTTGCTTTCTATACTACAAATAATATTTCTTGCTTTTGCTTCAGCCATATAACAAGTCTTAGCTGTGTATTCTTGTCTAAAATGATAAATGAAACTCTTGGCTCCCATGTCGGGATGGATTAGGTTCGGCTATTCGTAGCACTTCGGGTGCATTATTTTCCCAAAGTTTAGTGGCATAAAACTCTCTTCATTTTTTATTGACCAGTTAATAATAGGTGGCTATCAGGCTTGCTGTAGTGCAATCCTTAGATTTTGCAATCTGGTGCAATATAAATAGTTTATGTTAATTACCCCCTTCCCACCTTCTGGGAGAATACAGACATTTTGATTGCAAATTTTGCACTTGGTCATTAACACTCTGGTTTCTAGATTATGCATTGGACCATTTTATGATGCCAAATGAAAATGTTAAAACTGCTACTGCAGTGACATTAATTACTTAAAGCTTATTTCTTGCAATGTAGTAAGTTTCCTTCAGCTAATACATGTATACAAAATAGCTGATCACCTCATCATCCCCAGGTTTACTTTTAGTTTTAAGTGAGGTCATTTGCTATTTTGCTAACTGTATTCCATCTCCATAGGCATCATAGTAAACCGAATGCCACCTGGGAAAAAATATTTGTTTAATGATAATTTCCTCTTTCTGAAATAACTTTCTTTATTTATACAGATGTTTTGAAAAAAAATCAAAACCCCTAGGGTCAATTTTATAGTCATCTAAAATCTCTAGTAGAAATGGATGAAGAAATAGAATTAAAATGTAACCAGTGAACTCTGAATTCAGATACTCTTATTTCTACTGTGTTTCAACTATTTTGACACAGCTGCTTATACTGTGAAGTACACACAGTCACATACATACTGACAGGGTAAGGTTCCTAGTGGACCCAGAAGAGATGCTGATATTATCTTATTTCTATGCCATCTATCTATTAAGGACCAGCATGCTGGCCATGGAATGCTAAAGCAGAACTTCTGGGGAAAGAGGCAGTCATGGAAACAAAGACATTTTCCACTTCCAACTACAAAGAGAGTGAACAGAGAGTGAATGCTATGGCATCCACCTTCTCTGATTTAAATGGAACTATCCGAGATAACCAGGCTCATCACCTAACACAAAGAAGGCATTACTATGTATATATCTCTTCTCCTGATTACTTGCTAAACTACCACCAAAAATGTATCAATCTGATGTGCATATCCCTGTGACATGCAGTTAACATCATTTCAGTTCTTCATCTATGACTTAAAACTATAGCACATCATTTCTTAAACATGAGTGTTACAGGGTTTTTAAGTAGCCTATTGTAAATATTTACCCTAATATTTAAAAAATCTAATATGAAATAAGTTATTCTTCTGTTGGGCAGGCAATCTTCAGTTGGTTAGATGAAAGGCTAAACTAATGTTTTCGGGGACTGCCTACTGCTTCCTCTCTATCATTCCCTATTATTTCCCCAATACCCTGTTCTCCACTCCCACTGTTGTCTTTTTTTCATTTTAGCCCTAGCATAAAGTTAGAAATAAAAATTTGTTTACGAAAGTCTGAAATAATCTTTTGCTGTTAAACCAAGACAAACTCTACACGTCTAGTCTGTAGCCTCAAATAAATGAATTTATTCTTTAAAAAAACGTAGATACTATCAGTGTGGACAATCATAATTATGAGGTAAGCACTGCTACATATGATATATCTGGAAAACAGATACCTAGAAAAAGAAGAAATTTTATAATCTACTAAGCAATTTCAGGATGTTCCATTATAAGTGGATGAATCTTTCAGAAGATTAACATAAGATAGTTTCCTCCTCCATCTGTTGTTTCTGCATCTCCACGATACAGTAACTCTAAGTAAAATAGTCCTTTTCACATCAGGTCAGTGTTCTCCTGCAAAGGAGTAACACACCAACCATATCTGCAATTCTCTGCATTAATAAGAAATTTTATCTGGTAAGTGAGTCATCCAGCTGAGAGTCCTGGTAAGCAGATAAACTTAACCCTTGTCCCGGGGCCCATAAAAGCACGCCTTTTCCTCTGGCAGGGATGAATTAGGCTGCCACAGCCTTGAGGGCAGTTAGCTTTTTATATCCATCACAGCATCTCCTGAGTCACTCCAAAGCACGGGGAATATCTATTTTCTCTTGTTGCACAGCACTATAAAAAAGATTGCTGGTCTCTAAGAAGAAGGAAAAAACAGAGATGTGAATTTCTCTTTTGAAGGCTTTTCCAAAATGATCTAGGAAACAGCCTGCTAGTTCACGCAATGCACAGAAATTTTTCTTCTCCTTGCTTCCTCCTGATACTTAGCTTGCACATCATTTGTCCCAGAACCTGAACATGTAAGTAGGTTTGTCACTTGACAAAGATAGCAATTCTGGTTATACAGTAAAAATTAAAAGGGGGTCTGTGTAGGCATACTGATGTATAGTCGAATGTGCATTTATGTGTGTGTGTGTGTGTGACATGTTGCTTTTTAGAACTTCACAAAAATTACCAATTAAGTTTACAATATCCCTTTGGGGTAGATAAGCACAGGAATGAAGGTAGAAAAACATGTCATGAGAGTCTTACAATGCCTCAGCTACAGAACTGATGTTGAAATTGTACAGTATTGCTTTCAATATCAATTCAAGGAATTTGGCAAGATTTATCCTTGTCAAGTTCACAATGGCCATGGCTTATGAGACAATTTCTATGTATTCTTGTTTGTCAGCTCTCAACTTTCTCAAGAAACTTAAGCTTAGAAAAATAAACAGGTCCCAGAAGTAAAATACCAATATTTTAATGAAATAAAAAGAAGATACCATGTGTACTGTTTTTAGAAACATACAACACACATCCCCTTCCCCTGCCCCATATAAAGAAGAGAAAAGCTGGATGTGTGTGTATGACCAAGTAACAGTGGATATATCCATGTACTGGACAAATTCAAAAAGTGTTCAATTACAGTGGAATGAGAGCTGGGGCAGTAGAATAAGTTTTGTTACTGTCAAAACAGATTACTAAATAAAGTTTACCAACGTTTGATATAAAGGATGTTCTTCCATATATGTATATATTCATTTGATGAATATTTATGGACTGCCAGGAATTGCTTTAGATGCTGGGAATACAGCAGAGAACAAACAAGCACAATTCCCTGCCCACACAAACTTTACATTCCAGCCAGTGAACACAGAGACAACTACCCTAAACATATCTGATGGTGACAAGTGGAACGCAGAAATTCAGCAGGAAAGGGGAAAGGCCTGCTGAACCTGGAGATGGAAGAGGAGGAGGGATGGGGGCGGGGAACTGTTTAAATCAGGTGGTCATACCAGGCTTCACTGGTATGAGGTGCAATTTCATTAGAAAAAAAAACTTCTTATTCCATTTTCTCAAATGTAAATTTAAAGGTGAAGCAGATGGACTTCCCTTGTGGTCCAGTGATTGAGAGTCCGCCTGCCAAAGCAGAGGACACAGGCTCGACCTGTGGTCTAGGAAGATCCCACATGCTGCAGAGCAACTAAACCTGTTCACCATAACCACTGAGCCTGCGCTCCAGGGCTGGAAGCCACACCTACCGAAGCCCACGCACCTAAAGCCTATGCTCTGCACTCAGAGCATCCACCACAATGAGAAGCCCATGCACCACCAACAGAGAGTAGCCCCCACTCTCCACAACTAGAGAAAGCCCGCACACAGCAACGAAGACCCAGCACAACCAAATAAATGAACTGTTGTTCAGTCGCTAAACCATGTCCAACTCTTTCCAACCCCACGAACTGCAGCACGCCAGACTTCCTTGTCCTTCACTATCTCCCAAACTCTGTTCAAATTCATGTCCAGTGAGTCAGTGATGCCATCCAACCATCTCATCTTCTGTCACCCCCTTGTCTTCCTGAGCTCAGTCTTTCCCAACATCAGGGTCTTTGCCAATGAGTTGGCTCTTCGCATCAGGTGGCCAAAGTATTGGCGCTTCAGCATCAGTCCTTCCAATAAATATTCAGGACTGATTTCCTTTAGGATTGACTGGTTTGATCTCCTTGCCGTCCAAGGGACTCTCAAAGAGTTTTCTCCAGTACCACAAATCAAAAGTGTCAGTTCTTCGGTGCTCAAATTTCTTTATGGCCCAACTCTCACATCTGTACATGACTACTGGAAAAACCATAGCTTTGATCATATGAATCTTTGTCAGCACAGTGATGTCTCTACTTTTTAAAACATTATCTAGGTTTCAAGTAAATAAATAAATAAAAATTAAATAAGTAAAAGGTGAAGTAGAGAAGAGTTCTATACGAACAAATCTGCTTTTTAAAAAGCTGGAACTATCCTGAAGAGGCAAGCCACAGCAACTATGACAGTCTGAATTAGTATATGGTGACCCATCTGTCTGTTTCCTTTATTAGACTGGAGACTATCTGAGGCCATTGGTTTGGCCACCAAATCATAGCACACTGACCTGGCTACAGGTACCACATGGAAGTTTGTTAAGCTTATTAGCAGAAGATGCCCAGAAGCTTCCACAGTATATCTAAGGGAAGAAAGTCTACCTTTGGAACTCTGAGGCCAACTTTTGACATATGTTGGGTAATACATCTCTTGGTGAGCACAAGCCACACAGTGAGCACAAAGCACATGCAAGCTGGGAGAAGCTGGAACACGCCAGCCCTCTTCTCTCTGCATCAGGGCATGAGGCCAAGAGTGATTGGCGGAGCTGTGCAATCGTCCTGCTGGTGGATTCCACCACTAAACAGACAACCCCATTCTCACTTCTTCCCCAGGGATAGGGAAGGCTGAAGGGCCTCCCCTAGAAAACAAGGCAGCCTGTGAGGAGCCCTCTGTTTCATTCAAGTGCCTTATAGGACAAAAAACCTCATAAAATTAGAGTATGTCCAAAAGAAACTGTGCTAGGGTGTTGGCTAGACTTACTGTGATGATTTCACAATTTACACAAACATCAAATCATCATGTTGTACACATGAAACATGGTGTCACACCTCAGTTTAAAAAAAGATACTTTCATTTGGAAAAAAAAAAAAAGGCAATGATGAGTCCATGAACCAGAGCTACAAACTTCAACTAATTAGTCTGATTGCTAAAAACATTATCTAATTTTAATATCATATTGCTCCAGGAAATTTATTATAAAATCAAAAGATTAACTATGCATATATTCTATAAAAGATATCTTATTTATATTTATATTAATTTTTATAAAATAGATGAAAGTATATATTTTATAAGATAAACATCATTATATATAGCTATGTGAATGCACGCATGCTCCTTTGCTTCAGTCATGTCCAACTCTTTGCAAACACATGGACCACCAGGCTCCTCTGTGCATGGGATTTTCCAGGCAAGAATATTGGAGTGGGTTGCCATTTCCTTCTCCAGGGGATTTTCCCAATCCAGGGATCAAACCCATGTCTCCTACACTGGCAGGCAGATTCTTGACCACTGAGCCACCTGGGAAGCCTCATATATAACTATTACATATAAAATATATTTTACAAAATTAAAGATATATAAAATATATTTGAGTATTTTATATTTCATTTACATAAAAATTTATATTTACATTCTATAAAAACACAAATACATTACATAAAATATACCCTATTATATAAAATATTATAAAAGATCACAAGAGCTAAGGTGTACAACAACATATGACTATTAATACCACCACTGCTGCTGTTATATTTTTATGAAGGACTTTATATGTGGCTGACATTGCAGTAAGTGCTTTGCCTCATAACGCCCTGGTATGTGCAGATTATTATTCTGACTTTACAGATGAAAGAGTTGAGTCTTAAAGAACCAGTCATGCAGCGAAAAGAAAGTCAGCCTACCCCAAGTCAGCCTACCCCAAGCATCAGAGATAGCCTTTAATTACAATGTGTTGGAGACCAATACTTTTCATAATAAACATATTCAATCTTTACAACTGGTACAGACAACAAGCAATGTAAAGAATCTGGAAACGTGTCATGGGAGAATTAGGAGGAACTGCTATTGAGGAGATTCTTTCAGAGGATACATGCTAGCTAAGGTTTGCCAGGATGTCCCTTGGAATCTGCCTTGATGTTCCTGGAAATAAATTTATCCACTGAACAAGTATTTATTGAATAAGTAACTGGGAGAAAAGATTTAAAGCAGATATCCATTTAAAATAGAGGCTATAAATTTTAGTAAGGGAATGGAGTGAATGGGGCAAACAGAAGACTAGTCAAATACCCCAGGTCAGAAATGATAAAGGTCTGAACTAAGACAGCAGCAGTAAGATTGGAAGGAACAAAGTGGGCACAGGAGATATCTGTAGGATTATAGCAACCGCAACTAGCCACTGAGGGATGGTACAAGGATAGTAAAATATAAGGTTACTCTCAGGTTTCCGCCAGGTGGATGGATGGCAGTGCCACTGAATGAGAAAATAAAGAAAGAGAAAATGAGATTTTGTGAGAAAGATGATGAATTTTGGTTTACACTGAAATGAAGTTCCTCTGGCCTTCCAGTTAGTGGTTAGAAATAGGGCTTTGAAGTTCGGGATTAGAGACATAAGTTAGAGCGTTAATGGCACAGAATGATAACTGAAGCCTAGGGAAACAAGATAGAAGTAAAAGGCAGGTGTGACAAAATATCAATATAAGAAGAGCCGGGGAGAAAATGCAGGAGGTGATGAAGGCCACAGGACTTTGATGGGTCAGGAGGGAACACGGGAACAAACAGGGTCACTCCTTAGAGAGTCAATCCTGATAAATTCACATCCTTGATTGAGTCTTACCGTACTCTGGTCTCTTGGGAAACTGGAATGGTTGAGAGGATCTGGGTTGTCACGTAGCTTAAAAACACCAATTTCTAGCTAAGATTTTCAAGCAGGCATGGTTTTCATGTCCAATAACTGCCTAAACGGGCAGCAGACATGACTTGAAACTTTCTGACGAAACACTTTAAAGTTGAAAGAGTCCACAGAAAGCTTTTCTGATTGAAGTTCATGCCTTTCTGTTCTATTTTACTATGAGACATGGCATAGGAAGATAACACCATTCTCTGGTTACAGCATCTTGAAGACACTGAAATATGTTTTGAATAAACATTTTACTTCGAAATAATTTGATTTTTGGGAAAAAGTCATGAAGATAGTTCAGGTACCATACCAATCACCAGTTCCCACTGATGTTAACTCACTGACCAGACATATATTAAAATATCTTTTGTTACTTGAGGTATTTCAATATACACTCACATAACAAATTGCTGGCCAAAGGTGTTAAGTTTCTGCAAAAGTCTCCTGGTCAATGATGTGCTAACATCTTATACAAACACGGCACATTTGTCACAACTAAAACTGACCCTGGGGCACCACTATTAATGATACTCTGGACTTTATCCACATTTCACCCGCTGCCTTTAGATGTCATGTCTCTCTTATTTACTCTGCTCTGAATTATCACTGATGATGTTTATTATGATCCTTTAAGGTGGTATTGACTAGGTTTCTCTAATGTAAACACAGTATTTATTCCTCTCTAGAAGACCTTTACACACATAACAGATTTACTGTTTTGCTTCAGATAAGACTGGAATCTTGACAAAGGTATCAGCTCATCAGAGTGGGCTTTACTAAAGACATCACAGTACCTTGGAAAATACTCCTGTACATATCTTATCATATTGAAAAAGTAATCAGTCCAATCAGATAGAAGGAAAGAGTTAGTGGCTCAGAGTCCAACTCTTTGAGACGCCATGGACTGCAGACCACCAGTGTCCTCAGTTCAGTTCAGTCGCTCAGTCGTGTCCAACTCTGAGACCCCATGGACTGCAGCACACCAGGCCTCCCTGTCCATCACCAACTCCCGGAGCTTGCTCAAACTCATGTCCATCGAGTCAGTGATGTTATCCAACCATCTCATCCTCTGTTGTCCCCTTCTCTTCCTGCCCTCAATCTTTCCCAGCATCAGGGTCTTTTCCAATGAGTCAGTTCTTTGCATCAGGTGGCCAAAGCATTGGTGTTTCAGCTTCAGCATCAGTCCTTCCAGTGAGTATTCAGGACTGATTTCCTTTAGGATGGACTAGGTGGATCTCCTTGCAGTTCAAGGGACTCTCTCACAAGTCTTCTCCAACACCACAGCTCAAAAGCATCAATTCTTCAGCGCTTAGCTTTCTTTATTGTCCAACTCTCACATCCATACGTGACTACTGGAAAAACCATAGCTTTGACTAGATCGACCTTTGTTGGCAAAGTAACATCTCTGCTTTTTAATATGCTATCTAGGTTGGTCATAGCTTTTCTTCCAAGGAGCAAGCGTCTTTTAATTTCATGGCTGCAGTCACCATCTGCAGTGATTTTGGAGCCCCCCAAAATAAAGTCTGTCACTGTTTCCATTGTTTCGCCATCTTTTTGCCACGAAGTGATGGGGAAAAATGGACCAGCCTCCTATGTCCATAGAACTCTCCAGGTTGCCATTCCATTCTCCAGGGGATCTTCCTAACCTAGGGATGGAACCGGGTCTCCTGCATTGCAGGTGGATTCTTTACCATCTGAGCCACTCAGATATAATGACTTAGCCAGTCAGATATAGTTAGTCTTAAATTTGATAAGCAGCAACAGTTATTTAGTATGAACATTAAAAAAAATTAGCCCATTACAAAATAATCATGTCCAACACTGACACTGGACATGGATACAAATAGTCTAAAACTCTCCAAGATCAGCAGGTAGGTGTGATCCAGGCACCTTTCAAATGACTAGTTCTCTCTTGGATCCCTTTAAAAATAGAGTATCTATCTCCCCACAGCCCTCTTGGTCTCTGAAAAGTAAGCCCCACTGGCCTTCGAAGCCACAAATCCTGGGGGATCATCTTCCAGACACAGGACCCCCATGATGCCGGGTTCACACCCCTTGCCTCCTGGGGAAAACCTCTGTAATTGTAATTAATCTCCTGTTTACAGGTTGCCCACCTGGGGGTATGAGTCTTGACTATACCAGAGTCCGCCCCTCCTACCTGTCTTGTTCCAGTTTCTTTTTATAGCTTTATTTAAGATCTTTTTCCGGTAGGTTTCAGTGCTTTTCACTGATAGTTGCTCTGTAAAGAGCTGTAATTTTGGTGTGCCCCAGAGAGGAGGTAAGCTCAGGGTCTTTCTACTCTGTCCTCTTTGGTTAATGATTATTTCCACAGTCTTTATGGATATTTAAGTTAGTCACTAATACTAGTCTCTGTGTATATAAAACTTAGGCATCTGCTCTTATTTATGTAATACTTAGGGCTTCCTTGGTGGCTCAAATGGTAAAGCGTCTTCTTGCAATGCAGGAGACCCGGGTTAGATCCCCGGATTGGGAAGATCCCCTGGAGGAGGAAATGGCAACCCACTCCAGTATTCTTGCCTGGAAAATTCCATGGACAGAGGAGCCTGGTAGGCTACAGTCCATGGGGTCCCAAAGAGTCAGACAAGACTGAACGACTTCAGTTTCACTGTGTAATACTTAATTTATTCAGCATCCTATGTCATTTAATTAAAAAAACTGTTTATAAAAATAACATAGTATACAGGGTTATGGAGAAGGAAATGGCAACCCACTCCAGCATTCTTGCCTGGAGAATCCTAGGGACGGCGGAGCCTGATGGGCTGCCGTCTATGGGGTCGCACAGAGTCGGACACGACTGAAGTGACTTAGCAGCATACAGGGTTAAAAGGCATTGAGGTTTTAGCAAATAAAACACATATGAGTTGAAATCTATACAGTTTGAAACATCAACTTTTCTGCCTAAATTTTGTCCAATACAAAGTCTCTTTAAAATAACAGAAATTAAAGTAACTGATTCTATTCCCATGTAATTCTAGGAAATATCCCAACCTACATTTTGGGATAACTATTCTTCTTAGGGCCTTATCATCTAGATATTTCCTGCTTCACCCTAAACAATGTATGTCTTACATTTTTTGAAACTTGGAGCAATAGCTTTTAATGTTTTCCCCTGTATTCCAGGGTTTAGATCTCAAATGTGCATCACAGCATCAAAAAATATATTTGCTCTTTGAAGACTCAGTCATATCAGATGGCATCCTGATAATGTATTATTCATGACTCAGTCACAGATAAACAATGTGGCAACATAAAAGCAAAGCATTGAAAAGCCGCATGTATCACAGAACCTTTCACAGAGGAATAAAAGTTCAGGAGGAGCAGGTTTTAAATAGATAAATAAATAATAAATATGGTAATTTAGGGAAATCTTTTTAATAAATAACCTCATGTTCTAGATAGTAAATTCCTTAAGGATAAGGACAGATCCTAATCCAAATTCTACAAAGTTCTAATATGTTACATAGTATGGCTCCTCAACATATTAAATACTACTTTAATTCATTTATACTATAGTTGATATTTTAACATATATGCTAATAAGATCTCACCAAATATAGACATTTGGATTACACATTCATATTTATAATTTAATAAGTGGAAAACCAGAAATCTTTGATAATTTTCTAAGATTTATTAAGCGGGGAAGAATAAAGGATTTTCTGATATAGCTCATGTGTATTTTAGGAAGAAATCTAAAAGTCCTCATGGTGATCTCACTTGAGGGTAGGAGAATGTGTGGAGGGAAATCTTTTATGATTTCCTTTCTAATCTTTCTAATCTTGCTTTCCTCCTACTATTATATTAAATCAAAGACCAAGCTGTCATTCCCAGGTTAAACATAAGCTCAGATGGAAGCCCACAGAGAGTCCTCAGATTTAACACAACGATCTCTTTCAGTCTGAACAACAGCTACTTTGTATGGTTTTCACTGTGAGTTATGCGTTCAGTTGACCTAACTGTGCTTCTAACAACAAAGTCATCACATCGTTCTCTGTCTTAAAATTCTTCAAAACATACACTGTGGCCTCACTGGAGTGCTAGCCATCTTTTCTGTATACTGCCATACTTGGCCACCACCTTCTCCCCTTTGCCATCTAACTCCTATTTTTTTCTTATGTCTCAGTCTTCTCTGAAAAGCCTCTCCCCTAAATGCATCATCTCCTGCTTTCCTGTGAGTTCCCTGAGCATCTCATATGCAAAGTGCTGCCATTGGATCATGAACAAAACAGACCTGATCTCAGCTTCATGGGCTACACAGTCAAGCTGGGAAGACGGGCCTTAGCGAACGGAAATAATTAACACAATTATCAAAAGTGTTCAGAGTATCTCAACAGAGAAAAGAGGGAAGGGTAGCAATGTAGAGTAGCCGAGCGTAACCCAGAGCAATGGTGGCGGAACATCCTTGAGGGACTTCCCTGCTGGTCCAGTGGCTAAGCCTCTGTTCTCCCAAAGCAAGGGGCCCAGGTTCCATCCCTGATCAGGGAACTAGATCCCACATGCCTCAGCTGAGAGCTCACATGCCACAATGAAAATCCCACAAGTCACAATTAAAGATTCCACATGCCACAACTAAGACCCAAGCCAGCAAAATAAATCAATGAATATTTTTAAAAAGCCCTCTGTGAGGACGTCAGGACTCCACCATCATGGCTTTGGCAAGAAAATCAAAATGTATTCAAGACATTCTAGGGGGAGGGAGCAACATATACAGAAACACGTTAAGGCAAAGGAGAAGAGGGAATCTAGAGTATTTTAGGAACAAGGAGAAAGAGGGGCTCACGCTGAGGATGGGGAATGCCCTGGACCCAAAGCATGCCTGCCACGGAGGTGCCCTGTTCCCATCCTCCCCACGAAGACCTCACTGCTGAGCTGTAAGGAAGGCAGCTGACTCTCCTTGCCCAGCAGCAATCCCTTTGTGACACACCGCAGCCTGCCTCTGGGGCCACACACTTTGCCTCTGGGGCCACACGCTTCCCCGGCAGCCTCCAGCCTAAGCACAGGGGAGCGGGAGGATGTGGTCCTTTCTGCCCAACGCAGGAGTCCTCGAAAAGGTCCTCTTGCTCTGGGCCTCCAATGGCTCGACCAACATTTTGCCCAGTTTGTTTTGCAGAACAGAACACCTGATTACTCTTTCCTCCCAGCTTGAGGCTCTCTCTAGACTTTGGTTGTTGAGTTTGAGATACAATGGTTTGTTTTGTAATTCAGTGACCAAATGCTGAATATAGATACTATCAGTTAGACACAACAAACGACATTCACATCACTGCCTTCCCAGCTTGCAGCGGCAGCATTAGGAAAAAACCGAAACTGTTGTGAAGATTTAGAACATTTTTCTAAGAAATTCCACATCAGCTATGTCTAGATGAAGCCGATAACTCTCAGAACGTTGCTTTCCCTTTTCCTTAAACAAACATATAATTACAGCAATTGACTGCTGGGAGTGGTACATTTGGTACAGCTCAAGCCACCACAGAGATGAGAAATGTTCACTCAATTACTTGTGGTGAGTTTGTAGAGTGAGCTACTTGCCAATTAAAGATGGTTACAAAGGCTTTCCCCTTCAAAGGGAGGAAAGGATCAACTGCTTCAACTTAGTAAATACACCTTAGAATAAATCTCCCAGAACTTCTGCGAAGGAGCAAGTTTTTATTAGGGGTGCCTCTCCACCACTGAGGCTGTCCCACCACTGTGTACCAGCCGTGGAGTTAGATTGTATGAGACTCGGGGGTTGACCCTACCCCCTACTCTGGTCCCAGACAATCAGGTAACTTTCATTATCCTGTGCTGAAACCAAGTATGGGTTCATGGAGAGGTTGCAGGACTGAGGTCTAATGATGGTGGCAAGTGACACCCCTACCCCTCATTCCCTCTAGATGTGAAGGTGTAAAGAAACTGCTATAAGCAGCCACTGCAGACAGTCAGGGAGACCAGACTGAAGGCAAAGGCTACCCGGAGCCAAGACATGAAGGAAGCAGACATGAAATCTGCCTGTGCTGGGTCTGAATTGGTCCCTTTCCAGTCAATTATTGAGGAAAGGCTGAAACACTATCCTGTTGTACTTTGAAAACCATCCCCAATGTACAGAAATGTTGTCCTTGTATTCTTCCTTTAAAATGACATGCTGGGGGCTTATCTGGCAGTCCAGTGGTTAAGACTTTGTGCATCCCCTGCAAGGGGCATGAGTCTGATCCCTAGTCCAGGAACTAAGATCCCACACGCCACCAAAAAAATTTTTTTTAATAAAACGACACACTGGATCATGCATCTCAGTTTATCTCCCTGTCCTTCCCAGGAAAATAAATCAACTGTCTTTCAAAGCTTCAGGTTTAATTTTGTGGATCTTCACTGGATAAAGGCTATAAAAAGTTTGCATATCATTTCAAAAACTGTCAAAAATACTGTAAAATATTAAAAAAATACAAATGTGTGCATTAGCTAAACAATGTGATTATATGATTATACACCTGGATGCTAGGTGAAAATCACTACTGAATACCTTAAAGAGTCCATGCATGCAAAGTAACAGATGCTTCTCTCATTTTTAAAAAAAGGTCAACAATATTTTATTTGTTTAAATAAGAATTTGCAAGGATGGCCAAATCCAGTCCATATATGTTGGTCTTGCCTACATACTATATAAACACACACACATACACACATAGCTTTGCAGAGTAACAACCATCTTGGGATGGAGAACAGCTACTTCCTTTAGGCTGAGAATGAGCTGTCAGTTTTGACTGCTATATATAAGGTCCACTTCACCAATTTTGGGACTTCACCACTCACTGAAAGTTTCTAGAATCTGTGACCTCTGATTCAAGTACACATGTTAATGTTCTGGCAACTAAGTATAGATTTATTCATATACTGAAGAAACCTGACAAGGGAATCCAGATAATCAGCACAAAAGCAAATAATGATTTCAGGTGAGTAAAAACAGGATTTTTCACATCCTTGGTGTAAGACTCATAACCACCAAATAGGCATTGATCTTACCTGTAGATCTTTTTCTTCTATCTTCTTCTGGAGCACTTCAAGGCACTTGGTAAAGTCAGTATGGTCTTGATCAGGAGTTGAAATAATTTCACAGCCCTGTGTTAAATAAGATAAAAGGTAGGAGTTAGTAATGATGTCGGCCAAGGAACAAGATCAAGAGCTATAAAAGCAAAGAGAAAGCATCACACGTATCCTGTGATGCCTGTGTTATACCTTGATCATTAAAATCATTATCATTATCTTTCTTATTTCACATAACAGGACCTCTCAGCAATGATGTTAGACTACCAAAATAATGATCTGATTATGACAATCATTTTACCCAAAAAAATTACAGATAATACTACATTAATGGTCTTTAAAACTCACTGCTGTGATGACATTCAAGATTAACATAAGGACATAGGTATGAGTATTATAAATATACTCACAGTGAAATGACTTGAAACTAAAATGAAACTACTTCAAATAAACGTTGAGTTTCTTTGAGCAGACTTTCTAAGTTTACTTACATGAATAGAAAAACTAATACTGAGCTAATGATGAGCTGATGAACTACATTTTAACTAAAATCAAGTTAGCTGTCCTATAAAATTCCCTTACAACACCTTTTTCCCCACGTAAAAAGAAGCAGAAGAGAGATGCCTGTGTAAATACGCCTCTTGGATTATCTTTCGGACATAATGAAGTGAATTTATAAGTTCTTTGCCTCCTCTACAACAGACATTTTACCTAGTGAAAAACACTGAAATACATTTATAACTATAACGCCACAAAAGTGCCAGCTTGCTGGTACAAGTGAACTGAGATGGTTTGAGAAACGGTATTTTTGAAATGACACCTTCTCCTCCAATGTCTTACAGAGGCAAAGGTATGTAAAACCAGAGCACAGTGAGACTTTGGACTTCTTAATTCAGGAATAAAACAATGTGAGATCTCTGACAAACAGCTGAGTAAGGGAAAGTTAAATATAATCTAGTATATAAAGTTGCCATTCAAAGAGTTCTCAAGGATACAAAACACCCATATTGGCTCTTAAATTATTCCAAAAACCATTCTCAGTAGATTTAAAGGTTCTTCTTTAACTTCAAGGTCTCTTGAAAGGTGTTGGGCTCAAGCTGTGCTTCATTCATTTATGACTGTCCTACAATGTAGTGACCAATGAAAGAATTAATTTCTCATCATTCAAAAATATAATATGTCCTAAAAGATGCATATGTCATTTTTACAAGATCATCGATAAATACTTTCCTGACCCTAAAAGAACATTGAAATTTACTGTAATGGCCAAGCAAGGATATAAAGTTGACTTCTCTCGCGCTAACACCCCTAAAAAAGAAGACACAAGAATATGCCGGAGCATACAGGAATATTACCAGAGAAGAGGATATGAGACTGTCACTAAACAAAAACACACGACACTGAAACTTCCTGGAGGGCAGGACTTATATTTTCACTACTGTTCCCAGTGCCTGGCACTAGTGTGCTATACAGTTAAGTGTTCAATAAACAAAATTCCTGAGCAATGAAAAGGTCTGTTGGCAAATGTGGTAGGAGAGCATGGCATCTTATTTTACTGCTAAATATGACGATGATAAATTATCTTCATTTTTTAAGTACTGACCATAGAAATAATCACTCCAACAAAGGAAAACAAAATTAAAAAGGCAAACAGAAATACCAAAACAAGAGATGACAACAGATCATCATTTGCTTTCACTGTTATCTTCCCAGAATCAACACAGATCCACAGGAAACATTATAGCTAAAGAGAATCCAAGACATCACCTATCTAGTCCCACTATAATATTTTGCAGATTAAGACAATAAAAAGAAGTTTAATTTGACTAAAAAACTGGACAGCAAGGTAGTAATTATCAGCAGGTCACATTTAGAAATCCTATTTCTTTACTCCCATTATGTGAGAACAAATTCCTAGATAACTGAAAGACCAAGGTCTTCACACATGCTTAGCAGCTCAGTCATGTACAACTCTTTGCAACTCCACAAGCTGTAGCCCACCAGGCTCATCTGTCCATGGATTCTCCAGGCAAGAATACTGGAGTGAGTTACCATTTCCTCCTCCAGGGGATCTTCCCGAACCAGGGATCGAACCTGCGTCTCTTGCGTCTCCTGAATTGCAGGCAGATTCTTTTACCACTACCCCCAGTTCTTACAATATCTCTAGAGAAGCCCAGGTCTTATGATATTTCTAAAGTAGGCTCCACAGAATATTAAGAAAAAAGCTACTTTAAATATAACACCTAGCCTTGAATAAAATCTTACTCATCAACTTAAGATGAACACACAGAGAAGCTTAAGTCAGGATGCAAAGATAGATCACCAGCACCGCAAAATGCAGACTGTATCTAAATAAACTACGAACGACTAGGAACTCTAACCAAGGCATTTATCAGTCATCCACAGATTGTTAGAATTTTGATTAGTTTAAATGATCCTAATATTATCACGACCCAGATAATCACGATGGTGTGATCACTCACCTACAGCCAGACATCCTGGAATGTGAAGTCAAGCGGGCCTTAGGAAGCATCACTACAAACAAAGCTAGTGGAGGTGATGGAATTTCAGTTGAGCTATTTCAAATCCTGAAAGGCGATGCAATGAAAGTGCTGCACTCAATATGTCAGCAAATTTGGAAAACGCAGCAGTGGCCACAGGACTGGAAAAGGTCAGTTTTCGTTCCAATCCCAAAGAAAGGAAATGCCAAACTATGCTCAAGTTACCACACAATTGCACTCATCTCACATGCCAGTAAAGTAATGCACAAAATTCTCCAAGCCAGGCTTCAGCAATACGTGAACCGTGAACTTCCAGATGTTCAAGCTGGTTTTAGAAAAGGCAGAGGAACCAGAGATCAAATTGCCAATATCCGCTGGATCATCGAAAAAGCAAGAGAGTTCCAGAAAAACATCTATTTCTGCTTTATCGACTACGCCAAAGCCTTTGACTGTGTGGATCACAATAAACTGTGGAAAATTCTGAAAGAGATGGGAATACCAGACCACCTGACCTGTCTCTTAAGAAACCTGTATGCAGATCAGGAAGCAACAGTTAGAACTGGACATGGAACAACAAACTGGTTCCAAATAGGAAAAGGAGTACATTAAGGCTGTATATTGTCACCCTGCTTATTTAACTTATAAGCAGAGTACATCATGAGAAACGCTGGGCTGGAAGAAGCAAGAGCTGGAATCAAGACTGCCGGGAGAAATATCAATAACCTCAGATATACAGAGGACACCACCCTTATGGCAGAAAGTGAAAAGGAACTAAAAAGCCTCTTGATAAAAGTGAAAGAAGAGAGTGAAAAAGTTGGCTTAAAGCTCAACATTCAGAAAACTAAGATCATGGCATCCGGTCGCATCACTTCATGGGAAATAGATGGGGAAACAGTGGAAACAGTGTCAAACTTTATTTTTCTGGGCTCCAAAATCACTGCAGATGGTGACTGCAGCCATGAAATTAAAAGACACTTACTCCTTGGAAGGAAAGTTATGACCAACCTAGACAGCATATTAAAAAGCAGAGACATTACTTTGCCAACAAAGGTCCGTCTAGTCAAGCCTATGGTTTTTCCAGTGGTCATGTATGGATGTGAGAGTTGGACTGTGAAGAAAGCTGAGCACCAAAGAATTGATGCTTTTGAGCTGTAGTGTTGGAGAAGACTCTTGAGAGTCCCTTGGACTGCAAAGAGATCCAATGGTCCATCCTAAAGGAGATCAGTCCTGGGTGTTCATTGGAGGGACTGATGTTGAAGCTGAAACTCCAATACTTTGGCCACCTCATGCAAAGAGTTGACTCTTTGGAAAAGACCTTGATGTTGGGAAGGATTAGGGGCAGGAGAAGAAGGGGATGACAGAGGATGAGATGGCTGGATGGCATCACCAACTTGATGGACATGAGTTTGGGTAAACTCCGGGAGTTGGTGATGGACAGGGAGGCCTGGCATGCTGCAATTCATGGGGTCGCAAAGAGTCAGACACGACTGAGCAACTGAACTGAACTGAACTGAATATTATCACAGAATGAGAATAAAATCACTAGAAGTAGAAACAGCCCCAGGAGTCCTCTCAGGGAAACTTTTGACACCTAGAAAGGAAACATGGAAGACAACACATAGGTCTTTGGCCAATGAAAGATGTTTTCACTGTTTTCTGGGTCTTACAATAACATATTAATATCTAGAAGAAGAAAAATGTAAAAGTAAAGATGAAAAACTATCATGATCCTGCAGACAAGAAAATTGTGGAAATGTGCTCATATTTATTTGTAATTATTGGTAATACAGAATAAGGTTCAATTCCTTGGAGTGTTAAGAACTGGGCTTTATGAAGATGATACTCAAGATATCAGACTTGGCCAATTAAGGTATGTAACATTCTAATAAACAGTTTCCAATTTTAGTTTCCATTAGATATGTGTATTTTATATTAAAAAACACAGGAATTTTCCAAAATTTCCATAAAATTCAACTACTACTATCTCTAATTTTTCTCAGTTGCTTGATACATATATATATATCATATATATATGATTTTAGGATATATATTTTTTAGGATACAAATGATTATTTTATAAGCCAGCAGGTAGCTCCAATCTCATACTATGCATTTTTTTTGGGTAATTTTTCTCACTCTACAAATAGAAATTTAAATAAGAATTCTAATAAATAGTTTGTTTTATGAATATACCACTTTTTTTCAAAATGGATTATTTTTTAATATTACATTTTATTGATTCTTTTATTGATTCTGTTTTATACTAGAATTGGAAAGAAAAAGACTTGGATTGACATTATAAATTTCATTGTGTCAAAATCAGAGCTATTCTGAATTTGTTCTAACCTAAAAAGGATCTTTTGAAGATGTAGAACCACAATGCCCAGTCTAAAATGCTTTTTAATAAACTGAGATTTTTTTTTAGCCCTAACAATATATAACTTAATTCTCTGAAAAATCAGAGAACCTCAAAAGCTATCTTAAAATAGGAATATTAAAATTGTGATCTATCTTTCTCATTGAAATCAATAATAAAAAGTAACATTTGATTACACATCTTGTTATTTGATATATGAGTCACTTTATATGAATTATGATCTTGAATCTCGAAGATAACCTTATAAGGTAAATGTAATTATTACATTTTACGATTTGTAAACTGAAGTATGTGCTTAGTTGCTCAGTCAAGTCCCACTCTTTGCAACCCTATGGACTGTAGCCTGCCAGGCTCCTCTGTCCATGGGGATTCTTCAGGCAAGAATACTGGAGTACAGAGACCTTAAATAACTTGCCCAAGGTCACACAGCTGATAAGGACAGAGTATGTGATCAAAGAAGCCCACACTCTTAACCTACCACGCTTTGTACTCAACCCTGTTTACAATAAACTTTGGGTATTTTGGAAGGTTTAAGCAGAAAAATGCCTTTATAATTTATGAAAAGTGAATAGTGTTGTCACACAGTTGTGTCCAACTCTTTGTAACCCCACCGACTCTAGTCTGCCAGGCTCCTCTGTTTAGGGACTCTCTAGGCAAGAATAGTGAGGTGGGTTGCCATTTTCTTCTCCAAGGGATCTTCCTGACCCAGGGATTGAACCTGGGTCTCCTGCATGGCAGGCAGATTCTTTACTGTCTGAACCACCAGGGAAGCCCAATTTACATGAATCTTTATTTAACTGGTTTTCTCCAGTTTTAAATACCTGCAGAGTCTTTAACTGTCAGGCAGACATGAAACCTACCTGACTCCACGCTGCTTCCATTGTTGCCCAAGGCTTGGAGGACTCAGTGTACCCACAAACATCTGAAATGGGCAGTGAATGCTTAGTTATCCTTTTCCTTCCTTTTTTCTGCATTTCTAACTCATTACATTGTCACTATATTTATCACTTATGATATAATTCACTTTTTTGGCTATTAAACATATCTTTCTGATCAATATCTCCGTGTAGAAGTGTTTATTTCTGATTATTTTTCTTAGACTTGAATTCTAAAAGGGAAACTACTGGAAAAATTATAAGAACATTTTTTATGATGCTTGATAGACTGCCAGAGTGTTTTCTAGGAAGGCTGAAAATACGAATATTCCTACTGGTATACGAGGATAAAAAAAAGTTTCTTTTAAAATGTAATACTAGGAAAGATAATTCATCATGAATTTCTTACCGATAATTAATTAACTTGCTATACTTCCTTCTTAATCACAAACAAATCATTAAGGAAAAGACTTTCATTGGAGAGGAAGGGAAAAGAAAGATAATTCTGGAGTGTGAAGCAGGGTTGGTACCGGAAGTGGTTCGCCCAACTGAGGACTAAGGTGCTAAAGGACAGTGTGACAGAAAAGGACACTCTGGGGAAGGGAAATAGGTGTCAATCAAGGGTAAAGAGGAGGAGGCAAGAAGATGTCAAGATCACCTTTCAAGTTGGCTCTGAAAACATGAAATTTACTATCCCATCAAATTAGAATATTGGTAATTTTTTTTAAAGCAATCATAATAAAAGTTTTGCGGTGTCTTAAAATTCCAGCTCCCACACACTATTTTCCCCTATCCACTACTGAAGCAGTCTTTCTTTTTGTATGTCATTTTTCAGTCCCTAAGTTGTGTCCAACTCTTTGCGAGCCCACGGACTGCAGCACGCCAGGCTTCCCTGTCCTTCACTATCTCCCAGAGTTTGCTCAAACTCATGTTCACTGAGTCAGTGATGCCATCTTGTTAGGATACGTTCAAAAATATTTAGGGAGATACACTCAAGAGTCTTACAAAATTGAGTATATTACATTTTTACTAATGAAGTTCCATAATCTTTTATTAAATTGAATTGACCAGAACTCTGTAATAAGAAATAGGCTGCCAGATCAAGAGAACAGCAGGCATAAAGCAAAATGACTTATACTCTGAATAATCAAAGATAGAGATCTAAAATTAGTCCAAACTTGTTCTCAAATTTGCTAAGAAGGGGAATAGTTACATAAAGCCAATTGGAATCTAAATGATCTATGTTCCTTGATACAGGTATGAAAATTGGCTTTTTACCCTGTAGAGATGTTATCACAAAAGTAACTATTTCCCACTTTCCTCTTTATTGTATAAGGCATACTATGGTAGATTGCTACTTCAGTTTTATTTACCAGACTTCTAAAAACATTTCTACTTTTCAAAGTAGAAATTATCAAATGACAACTGATGAGAAACAATTTCTTCAGCAAGAATGGCACATGATTAAACTCTTAAAAGCTCTTTAAGTAACAGACTGCTTAAAATAATCAAGTGTTCTCTTTCTGTTTTTCTAGATAGTATACAAAAGAAAAGAATAAATGTAATTTAACCTTGCAGCAATTCTCCATTCAATCCCAAACACAAAGAGACATTCTAATCTGCTATAATCTTCAGGGCCCTGGGTGCTGTAAAATAACCTTTCCTTTTAACATGGCCTTAAACAAAAACTTTAAACATTTCAAACAAGAAAACCACCACTTCTATCAACAGAAGTCGAGCGTCATTTTAACACAACACAGGGTCTCACATGATGGCTTCTTTGCTAAAAGCAGAGTCAAGAGTTCCCAGTGGAAGAGGGTGCCTAAAAGATTTAACACAGCAGGCTCAAGAATGCTTTTTTATAGCCTGCTTGCAAGGCTGCCCTTTAGACTAGTCCTGGAGGACCTGAATGGTAAACAGTTTCCTACACTGACAGACAAACAACTTTCCCCAACAGTGGCTCACTGTGCCTAACTTATTTGTACAAACAACACGGTTTACACTGAGAACCTGTTTTGTTATTGTTGTTGTTTGTTTGGCTCCCAGGAAAATTTGGGGCATTAAGTCACCAGTGAGCTTCCTTGGTGGTAGCGCATCACACTTGCTACAGTCTGATTAAATGCATCCTATGTGACTCCACTGGGAAAGGACTCTCTTGACCAGCGGCTCACTTTCTCCAGAATTTCCCCCCCAGTGCCTTTCCCCTTAGCTGATTCTGCTTCCCAGCCTCTCTCTGTAATAAATCACAGCTGTGAGTCTGACTATACACCAAGTCCCATGAGTCCTCTAGTCAATTACAGGCTGTGGAGCCTGTAGTGGGAACCCTCAAGACAAAGAGCTACAGATCCTTCCTCCCTTAGGAGGCTTGACTAAGCTTCTACTTTATAATGTTCCTACACGCACGCAGAGCCAGAGAGCTGGTCTTGTCCGGGTGCTGTTCCTTCACATCCACTACAAACATGCCAAGGATGGGACTGGTCTCCACTGGCTCTCTTCCGAGTCTCCCCCCAAAAAAGCGAGGATGTGGGTGCACTAGGAGTGGGAGAACTGAAGGAATCTGGGGGGATTGTTCAATTACTCAGACCTCAGCAGACACAGAAAAGGGAAACCGAATACTCACAAAAGGAAGCTGCAAGATTTCCTCAACCTGTGAAACTGATTCTCACTTTACTTGGAGAAAACTCCCTCTTTTCATCCAGAGAGTTATGGTGTAATGGCCAGAAAAGTGCATGCATTCTGCGGTCAGAATGCCTGCTTAGATCCTACTTAAACCATTTCCTAGCTGTGTAAGTTTGGGTAAATTACTCAACCTCTTTGCGCTTCCATATTCAACTGTAAAATGTAGGTGACAGTTCCAACCTAATAGAATGGGATGTAAGGATTAGTAAAGTGTTAATTGCTCAGTTGTGTCCAACTCTTTGCGACCCCGTGGACTGCAGCCCGCCAGGCTCCTCTGTCCATGGGCTTCTCCAGGCAAGAATACTGGAGGGGGTAGCCATTCCCTTTCTCCAGGGGATCTTCCCAACCCAGGGTCTCCTGGCAGGCAGATTCTTTACCATCTGAGCCATAAGGGAAGGCTCAGACTGTAAAGAATTACATGAATTTATAAGTGAAAGTAAGAAAGGATTACATGAATTTATAAATGAAAGTACATATAAAAGTGTCTGATATCCTGGAAATACTTCAAAGTAATTATTGCCTATTACTCTTTTCAAGATTATGTTGAGATGGGAGGGAGTTTCAAAAGGGAGGGGATATATGTATACATATGGCTGATTCATGTTGAGGTTTGACACAAAACAGCAAAATTCTGTAAAGCAACTATCCTTCAATAAAAAATAAACATATTTAAAAAAAAAGATTATGTTGAGAATTTATCACACCAATCTTTAAAGAAACCTGAAACACAACAAACTTATAAGCATGCAAATATATTTCAGCCTTTCAGAAACCAATATACACGGATAAAGGGTAGTTTCTCAACAGTCAAACTCACTTGAGAAGTATAATAGTAAGGTAAACAAAATTAAAATTTTGGCAGACTTACTTAAAATGATACTGTGCATGGTGAATTTTTAAGAGGGACCTACAGAATGTTTAAATTTCACAAATGCTTGTGATCACAGAAGTCTTTTTTTGTACTAAGTATTGTGTGGCACTTCAGGTGAATCTTTTTTATACCAAGTATCTAAAAGCAGCACTAGACACCTGAGTCATACAAACTTTCATGAGAATCTACTAATTGCTGGGATCCCAGAATGAATGACAGAATTCAGGTTGCAGGAGATCACATATTAATGGGATAAGGAGGAATTATGATAAAAATTAAAATTATGATAAAAATTATTTCAATCAGGTTCTGCAAGGAAAAAACAAACGAAGGAATACATAACAGCTACAGGTGGGGAACCTGGGGAAGAACTGATGAGAGGGGGGTTCCATGAGCCAAATGAGGAGAGAGAAACAGTCACAGAGACCCCACAGATCACAGAGTTAGAAGAGAAGCAGCAGGCTGGCCTGGCCCTGGAGCCATTGCTGAGGTGCTGGAGAGTGCTTAGAAATGTAAAGAGCTTCCCTGGTGGCTCAGAATAAAGAATCTGCCTGCAATGCAGGAGACCTGGGTTCAATCCCTGGGTCGGGAAGATCCCCTGGAGGAGGGCGTGAAAACCCACTGCAGTAGTCTGGTCTGGAGAATTCCATGGACAGAAGAGCCTGGTGGGCTACAGTCCATGGGATCACAAAGAGAAATTAAAATGGCATAGGCTCCCCCTTTTTAAATGCCTTGAGTATGTTAAACAAATTAAAACAAAACAGGCTTTGAAAAATAAAGACAATTTGAAAGGACTATGATTGAGGCAAGCACAGGAATGAAGGTGTATTCCTGAGACAGACTCACATAAAGTCCCCTGTCTGTCTCATCGTTCCCTTCCTGAGATGCTAATAAGCAGAAGCCAACCAGTTTTAAGAATATAAAGTGAAGAACCTGTCACTCAGTTGTCAACGGAAACTGCCTGTCTATAATTCCCTTAACAAAGCCTTTATAGCTCAGCATATGTTAATTAGTTTTAAAGCTTAAGCCTAAGAGATTACTATACTCAGGGGATATATATATGTATATGTATGTATGTATGTATGTATGTATGTATGTGTGTATGTGTGTGTATGTGTGTGTGTGTGTTTTCCACTTAAAAAAGTATATCGATAAATGGAATTGAGCTTTATATATTTATACAATTTTCTCCTTCTGGCGTTAAGAGTCAAACTTGATAATGTTTCAAATTTCTCGTAGTCCAGCTTGCCCTTTTCTCTAAATTTATTAATTTTGATTGCCCCCGTGGCTCAGATGCTAAAGAATCTGCCTGCAATGCAGGAAGGGGTTCAATCCCTGGGTCAGAAAGATCTCCAATATTACCATGTCTAAAATATGTTGACATGTGGCTGGGCAGAAGTGGGTAAGAGACACAGCTAAAGGAGAAAATAATAAGATACATGAGATTAGGCAGAACAATGCAGATGTTTTTCACTGAAGATTAAAAGCATCTGTCCAGATTCCGTTAAATTTAAACAGAATTGAACCCAAGGCATTGTCAAACTCAAAAGAATGTTTTCATTGATTCTGATTATGAATCAAACTAACATTCATAAATTATATACTTATAGAAAAGAAATGATTAGAAATCCCTTTAAAACCAATGTTGCTAAGGATAGTTATTCAAAAGCTCTTAAGTAAACAATTCTGCAAAGTAAAACAAAATACTACCACTTTACATTAACATATTCTTTAAGCACTTCCAGAGCTCCTCCACATGTGTAACATTCAGTTCATCAGTTCAGTCGCTCAGTTGTGTCTGACTCTTTGTGACCCCATGACTGCAGCACGCCAGGCCTCCTGTCCATCACCATCACCCAGAGCTTACTCAAACTCATGTTCATTGAGTTGGTGATGTCATTCAACCATCTCATCTTCTGTCATACTTCAAACTTTCTCAGCATCAGGGTCTTCAAATGAGTCACTTCTTTGCATCAGGTGGCCAAACTATTGGCATTTCAGCTTCAGCATCAGTCCTTCCAATGAATATTCAGGACTGATTTCCTTTAGGAGAGACTGGTTGGAACTGCCTGCAGTCCAAAGGACTGTCAAGAGTCTTTGCCAACAACATAGTTCAAAAGCATCAATTCTTGGGCGCTCAGCTTTCTTTATAGGTCAACTCTCACATCGATACATGACCACTGAAAAAACCATAGCTTTGACAAGATAGACATTTGTTGGCAAAGTAATATCTCTGCTTTTTAATATGCTATCTAGGTTGGTCATAGCTTTTCTTCCAAGGAGCAAGCATCTTTTAGTTTCATGGCTGTAGTCACCATCTGCAGTGATTATGCAGTCCCAAAAAATAGAGTCTCTCACTGTTTCCACTGTTTCCCCATTCATTTGCCATGAAGAAATTGGACCGGATGCCATGATCTTAGTTTTCTGAATGTTGAGTTTTAAGCCAACTTTTTCACTCTCCTCTTTCACTTTCATCAAGAGGATCTTTAGTTCTTCTTAGCTTTCTGCCATAAGGATGTGTCATCTGCATATCTCAGGTTACTGATATTTCTCCTGGTAATCTTGATTCCAGCTTGTGCAGCATCCAGCCTGGAATTTCTCATGATGTACTCTGCATTTAAGTTAAATAAGTAGGGTGACAATATACAGCCTTGATGTAGTCCTTGCCCAATTTGGAGCCAGTCTGTTGTTCCATGTCCAGTTCTAACTGTTGCTTCTTGACCTGCATACAGATTTCTCAGGAGGCAGGTCAGGTGGTCTGGTATTCCCATCTCTTTCAGAATTTTCCACAGGTTTTTGTGGAAAAGGCTTTGGCTAGTCAATAAAGCAGAAGTAGACGTTGTTCAGGAATTCTCTTGCTTTTTCGATGATCCAGCAGATGTTGGCAATTTGATCTCTCGTTCCTCTGCCTTTTCTAAATCCAGCTTGAATATCTGGGAGTTCTCGGTTCATGTGCTATTGAAGCGTCACTTGGAGAATTTTGAGCATGACCTTGCTACTATCTGAAATGACTGCAATGATGTGGTAGTTTAAACATTCTTTGGCATTGCCTTTCTTTGGGACTGGAATGAAAACTGACCTTTTCCAGTCCTGAGGCCACTGCTGAGTTTTCCACATTTGCTGCCATATTGAGTGCACAAATCTTTTAGGATTTGAAATAGCTCAACTGGAATTCCATCACTTCTACTAGCTTTATTCATAGTGATGCTTCCTAAGGCCCACTTGACTTCACATTCCAGGATGTCTGGCTCTAGGTGAGTGATCACACCATTGTGATTATCTGTGTCGTGAAGATCTTTTTTGCACAGTTTGTCTGTGTATTCTTGCCACCTCTTCTTAATATCTTCTGCTTCTGTTAAGTCCATACCATTTCTGACCTTTATTGAATCCATCTTTGCATGAAATGTTCTCTTGTATCTTTAATTTTCTTGAAGAGATTTCTAGCCTTTCTCGTTCTATTGTTTTCCTCTATTTCTTTTCACTCATCACTGAGGAAGGCTTTCTTACCTCTTTGCACTGCTATCTTTGCACTGATCACTGAGGCAGGCTGTATATTGTCACCTGCTTATTTTACATATGAAGAGTACATCATGCGAAATGCTAGGCTGTATTAATTGTAAGTTGGAATCAAGATTTTAGGGAGAAACACCAACAACCTCAGATATGCCAAAAAAAGTATCTTCTTGCAGTCCCCTGGACAGCAAAGAGAACAAACCAGTCAATCTTAAAGGAAATCAACCTTGATTATTCATTGGAAGGACTGATGCTCTGAACCTTCAATACTTTGGCTACCTGATGCAAAGAGCCAACTCATCAGAAAAGACCCTGATGCTAGGAAAAACCGAAGGCAGGAGGAGAAGGGGACAACAGAGGATGAGATGGTCGGATGTCATCACCGACTCAAAGGACATGAGTTTGAGCAAGCCCCAGGAAATGGTATAGGACAGGGAAGCCTGACATGCTGCAGTCCAGGGTGTTACAAAGAGTTGGACATGATTGAGCGACTGAACAACAGATATGCAGATGATACCGCTTTAATGGCTGAAAGTGAAGAGGAACTAAAGAGCCTCTTGATGAGGATTAAAAAGGAGACTGAAAAAGCTGGCTTAAAACTCAACGTTCAAAAAATGAAAACCATGGCATCTGGTCCCATCACTTCATGACAAATAGATGGGGAAAAAGTAGAAACAGTGACAGATTTTATTTTCTTAGGCTCCAAAATCACTGTGGACGGTGACTTCAGCCATCAAATTAAAAGACACTTGCTCCTTGGAAGAATAGTGATGACAAACCTAGACAGCATACTGAAAAGCAGAGACAGCACTTTGCTGAGAAAGGTCCATATAGTAAAGCTACAGTTTTTCCATAAGTCATGTACAGACATGAGAGTTGGATCAAAAGAAGTCTGAGCACCGAAGAATTGATGGTTTTGAACTGTGGTGCTGGAGAAGACTCTTGAGACTCCCTTGGGCAGCAAGGAGACTAAACCAATCAAAATATTCATCAGAAGGACTGATGATAAAGCCAAAGCTCCAATACTTTGGCCACCTGATACGAAGAGCCAACTCACTGGAAAAGACCGTGATGCCGGGAAAGATTGAGAGCAGGAAGAGAAGGAGATGACAGAGGATGAGATGGTTGGACGGCATCACCAACTTGATGGATATGAGCGTGAACAGACTCTAGGAGGCTGTGAAGGACAGGGAAGCCTGGCGTGCTGATCTTCATGGGGTTGCAAAGAGTCTGACATGACTTAGTGACTAAAGGACAAAAACTACATACTTTAATAACCTATTGGTTTGTTAGGTCACTCTTTGTCTAGCCCAACTATTGCAGTTCTCCTCTTGCCATCCCAGAATTGGGGGTGAAGGACACTGACATGATGGAAATGTGAAGGGAAAGTGTCTGGTTCTCAAACTATCATTGCTTTGCTGGCATTCTTTCCTGGGTATGTTAATTACCTTGTGCAAGAAATAACAATCCTGTCCAATAGACCAAATATTTAATAGGTTGAAAAGTAGTGCTAGGAACTGAATCCTAGTTTTCACAATATTCTTTTCATTAAAAAAAAAAAAAAAAAGGACACTGATCCAAAAGCTGTCTCTATCATTTTCCTAAAGACTTTTAAGTTTTTTGAGTCTGAGTTTCCACATCATAAAATTTGGCTAAATAACACAGTTCAATGTCTATTATATTTTAAACTATTTTACGTTTTTATCATTATATTTATAACATTATTATCTTCTATCCTACACATCTACATTTATGGAAAAACATTTTATTCTGTGACTCTTTAAGACATTAAATACTGCAACTAGTTCCTAAACACTCTAAGTATAAGGAAGCATGCTTTAAAATCCCATTCCTATATCCAGTAAAGACCCCAAAGACTATACAACAATGAAAGAATATCAGAAGTTACATGAGATATTACAGTTTCTTCAAAAGGTCTCAGGAAACTGAAACACATGAGGGCATGATTGATGGAATAATTAAAAAGACTGAAGTAGGTGATCTTAGCCTTGAATCAAGGAAACAGTGACTGACTCAGAAAGTGAAAGATATAAAGTAAAATAAAATATCAAGGGGAAAATCTGTAAGAGACATTCCTCATTCTGAGTTGATATCAGTGAACCAGGCAGAGAAGAACTAAGACAAATGGGCAAAAGGGGAAACACAAAGATGTCACAGCTATCTGAAAAGGAGGCTTTATGGAATAAATTAAGAATGGCATACCATATGCCTCGGGAAGTGGATGGCAATCAGTTGGTCAACTACAATCATATCATATCTATATGTTTAATATTAAAACTATCAACATGGAAAAACACATAGACAGTGACAAGTCACACTGCTACTCATTTGAAATTTCAGATTACGCTTTGGCATGGATCCAGTGGTACACCATGGCTTCACTAAAATATGCAGTTTTCAAACTGCTGCATGTTAACAAGAGGCATAAATTGTACATCCTGGTTCTTATCCCGTGGACCATATGGAATTAAGTGGTGGATCAGAGCTTGCCCCCCTTCTTGTCCAAAACCCAAAGGAATAAATAATTAAGGGTTATATACATAAAGACTAGTGATTAAGTGGTTGGGATGTAACCTAACTAGAAGAAGGTTATGCATATAAAGATCGAATCAAAGAAAATGTGCTAATGATAGTTTTCCTCTTTCTTCTTACATAAAAGTGAAAGTTTGCAACCCCATGGACTGTAGCCCACCAGGCTCCTCTCTCTCTGGAATTCTCCAGGCAAGAATGCTGGAGTGGGGTGCCATGCCCTTCTCCAGGGGATCTTCCAGACCCTGAGATCCATCCGGTGTCTCCTGCATTGCAGGCAGATTCTTTACCATCTGAGCCATCAGGTTACAAATTACCAATTAAAGACCAAGAATGCACTGTGATGATATGAAAACATTTTTCTCATTGCCTAACAACCCAGCTTTATCAGTACTAAGTCAGATGGTTTGTTAGCCCCTTTCCACATAGCTATCAAAGATCCTTGCCTACTGATATTGACGCCCTTTTACAGCCTTATTGCACACTTACCAGGGTTAATCTATATGACTAACAAGATCTGGCAGAAGAGACAGGAAGATGATATCACTGATGAAATCAAGTTATAAAAAAGACCGTGATTTCTGTTTTGGCAAGCTCTCTTGCATGCATGTTTTCTTCTCCCTCCCTCTTTTCCTGGAAAGCAGTCTGCCATGATGTGAGCAGCCCAATGGCAAGGAGCTGACACCTCCAACCAAGAGCCAGTGAGAAATAACAGCCAGTAAAACCAACAACCAGAGCAGTAATCTTGGAAACAATTTCTGTAGTCCCAAGGGAGCCTTGAGATGACTGAAAAACCAGGCTGTGTTATAACTTCATGAGAAACTTTGAACCAGAACCACCCTATTATTAAATAATTGACTCTCATATTTCTTACCAACAGACCCTGTGCAAGAGAAACACTGTTTGCTGGGGTTTTTTATTTTTTAATTGGAGATAATTGCTTAACAATGTTGTGTTGGCTTCTGCCATACAACCGATGTGAATCAGCCATAAGTATACATATGTCCCCTTCCTCTTTAGCTTCCCCACCGACCCTATCCTACCCCTCCAGGCCATCATAGAGCACAAGGCACCAGCTCCTTGTGCTATACAGCAACTGGCCATTAGTTCCCTGTTTAACACATGGTAATAAATAAGTTTCAATGCCACTCTCTCAATTCGTCCTACCCTCTCCTTCCCCTCGCCATGTCCAAAGTCTGTTCTCTGTGTCTGCGTCTTTATTTCTGCCCTGCAAATAGGTGCATCAGTATCATTTTTCTAGATTCCATATATATGTATTATTAATAATATACAACATTTGCTTTTCTCCTTTTGACTTTCTCCACTCTGTAACAGGCTCTAGGTTCGCCCACCTCACTAGAACAGACTCAAATACGTTCCTTTTTATGGCTGATTGTTTGCTGTTTTAAGCTCCTAAATTTTAGGACAATTATTACATAGTAATAACTAGTGAATACAAATGGCAAGAACTGGGATATACTCTGTTTAGAAGCTGACAAACTCACCACTTGATATGTTAGTGTTTTCAGAAGTTTATCAAGCAAACCAATTTTAAAGTCATATGAATCAGTGCTGGCTACGAATCCACTTCATGCTTTAAACAAAAATTTAGCATTTTAAATTTCTTTTTTATTTTACTTTCCACAATAGAGCCTCAGTTACACCTTCATTGAAGATTCAGAACAGGTGCAAAAAAAAAAATGTGTATGAAAGTGGAAATAACCTCCTTTCACTTGTAACAGAGAAAGTGCTTCAGTTGGAGATAATGGCTTATATGAATTGTGTGTAACACTGCATTAACTTGTTGTCATTACCATCATTATTAAACACAGCCAAACATTCACCATGTGCTCTACAGGGCACATAAGCTTCTACAAGATGTCACTGGCGCCCTCTAGGAACACAGCCAAAGAATTCAAAAGCAATGGATTCTCATCTATACATGAAGGGAAAAAAAAAAAAAAAACTTGACTGTACTCCATCAACTTAGAAGTATGCAGTGTAAGAATTAGAAGGTTCAGTTAATCTTCCTTTTCGAACTAATCCTCAACAAACGTAAATGACTTTTGGAGATTAAAATCAAAAGTGATGCAGGAAATGCAAGAGAAATTCATCTAAAGGTATTAATTCAAAATTTTCCTTTACCCCTGAGCCATTCAGAAACAAAAAACCCTGGCTTCCCCTTCTTTCCAGCTATGTCCTTTTCCTCTGCAAGATCTGTCAGGCTGACACTTGCCGTTTTGGCAAGCCCGCAGCATAAGGGTGGGTGGTTGGGGGGAGAGGGTGGGGGGGAGCGGAGGGGAGGGGAGAAAGGGAGGGAGAGAGAGAGAAAGAACAGACACATCTGTCCAATCTTCAACTGGTTTCTGAGTCTGCTTGTCCCTGCCTCTCCTGCTGTTTCTTCTGCTCCTGAAAATATGATTAATGTCTATGAATTGGCAAAACTCTGGTTTGTAAGCAAGGCTGAGGGCTTTCCGTCCCAACGAGGTTGAGGAGGTATGGAGTTAATGAGAAGTGAGACTGTGGGGAATGAACAGAAACATGCCAATGTTAAAGTAATTGAGCATGAATATCAAACACTGACTTGGGAACAGTCTTCATTTGCTGATGGGAAGTCTGATCAGCTGCCGGGTGGATGGCGTGGGTGCACAGATCTGCATTCATTGCTGGCCTCAGAATTTCCATCACAACAGCCTACACTTTATAACCTTGGTACCTTGTTTCCTCACCTAGATTCCTATTTCCCTTTTCTTCTCTTTCTTTTGTTCTTTTTCCCTCCATTGCCTCACTCTCTTCCTCCTCCTTTACTTCCATCCTACAAAAGCATTCCTCTTTCTTGTTTATGAATTTATCTCATCTATCCTCAAGCCTCACAAAGAATTTAAAGCTTCTCTCTATAATTGCTTTTTCTTTAAAATATGCATAATTTACTAATGCCAGTTCAGAATAACACAGATGATGGTGTTGTGGCTAGAAGAATTGCTGATGTTATAATTTTCATTTTAAAAACCTTGCACTGCCCTCTAAAGCCAGTGAAAGCTGGAATTATTAATTAGTGTAAGACACTACTCTGTCTTCTATCATTCTCAAATAGTTTACTTGTATGTTCTTAAGCAGCAAAGATCTTTGGAAGATTTGCACAATAGTGACAAAATGAACACCTTAATAAGCTCTACATTATTACTAATTTCAAGTTTTAATGAAGTGTTATTCAGAAGGGTAATAATAGTTTTAAGAAAACTAAATATTAAAAAAAAAACAAAACCAAACACCTTTGGTTCTAAAATTCTGTGGTTGTTGCTGTGTAGTTGCTAAGATGTGCCTGACTCTTTTGTGACCCCATGGACTAGTCGGCCAGGCTCCTTTGTCCATGGAATTTCCCAGCAAAGGATACTGGAGAGGGTTGCCATTTCCTCCTCCAGGGGATCTTCCTGACCCAGGGACAGAACCCAAGTCTCTTATGTCTCCTGCTTGACATGTGGATTCTTTACCATTGAGCCACCAGGGGCAGCCCTCTAAAATTCTAGGAATGCACAATAAGGCATTTTTACAAAAATTCATTTACAAAGATTTTTTTTCACTAACAATACAAATGGACAAAATTTAAATGTACATCAGCTGGAAACTGTTTAAGTAAAATTCAGTACCATTCATTAAATGAAATTTAAAATGATGTGTGAAAAATACATAACTAATGAAGATGTAGACAACACAGTATATTTTTAATGAATCAAAAGGTATAAATTCATTTAATATATACATGCTTAGAAGACTAAGCATTAATGCTTATCTGATGGCCACAGACTTTCTAAGATTATGTTTCTACTCATCAGTTTCTAAATTTCCATTTGAACCTGTAGGACAACTGCTAGAAAGAATACTTTTTAAGTAACAAAGTAACCAAGAAAAATGAGTTTCTCAATCCCTACATATACACCAAGGAAAACAGAAAAAAAAAAGGAAAAGCAATCACATAAGAAAAGACCTTAAATATAAAAGTGCTAATGGTTTACCTTAATAGCGTAGTATTCTCTAACTTCAGGCCTAATAGAATCAAAGTCTCCGCTGATGAATTCAGGCAGAAAGCTGAAAGAAAGAGTTCCAAGTAAGTCAACTATTTAAGACTATTTAGTAGCTAACCTTTAAAACTATGATTATAAGAACCAGAGAGAGATCTAAGGTACTCAAAAGGAAAAAGAAACAGAGTCTATTTTCAGAGTGAATGGGATGTTATCTCTTATGCACTTTATTTTCACTTAGAAAGACTGAGGGGAACTCCAGGTACCCAAATAATGTGTCAACTTAGTCTCACTATCAGTCAATATTTATCTTGCTTAAAAAAAACAGATGAAGATTAAAGAAGATTACTGCTTTAACAAAAGCTCCCAGTTCAAAACCCTAACACAAGGACTCTTAGTCTTTGCATAGTACTTTCTACAAATAGACAAAACTTTGACATTTTACCTTCACATCAGTTCAAAACTTTCAACAGATTTGAACAGAACAAATGATAATGAGGATGAGGCATTTTTGTAGTGCATAAGTCAGTTCAAAAACATTTTCCAAATAGCCTACTGACATATTTCTAGAAATAGGAGTCTTCTAGTTATGTCTGCAATACCACAAAGATCACGGTTACTAAATAGAAGGAGAGGATTCTCCAAATGGATGTTTCTAATTCTATCACAATTACCTTTTTTCTCTTTCCTACCATTTTCAGAACTCCTTTAGGAAAACCTCCCTTACTGTATCTACATAAGCCATCCTTTCCTATTATAAGACATCTGTATGACCTGGTAGAATTTCTTCCCACTAAAAATACCTAACGGTGGAGAAATAAAACATCCCTGGACTTCTCAGTGCTCCTGCCAAATGCCCTAGCTTCTGAGCTTCCAAAGCATATATGAGATAAAGAAGAGAATGCTTGCTTTCATGTTTTCCAGAAATATTCTGCTCTTCACATACCAACCATAAAAACTAGATACGGCTTTTTACCCCATTAATTGCTTTGACTCAAAATCCTAATCTAACTTCTGTATGTCTTCTCAAGATGGCCAAATTATTACAGAAAGAAATAGGTTCCTAGAGACTGAATATCATTGCTGCCTGTTATATGTCAAAAGAGGTAAAGCCCAGAACCTAGAGACATCCCTGGGTCACAAAAGACAAGACACAGGGAGGTATCTTTCTGCCGGAGAGATTTCACTGATATCAAAATAGGCTAGGGTTAAGATTCAGGCCCATAAAATGTTCCCAGAGAGACTTTCAAGAGGGGAGAAGCACTGCTGCCATCCCCCACTTAACAGTTGAGGGAAAATCTCATTTTCTCATCTTTCAGATATGAGTATGTGGCTATTTGCACAGGACCGCTGATCTGTAGCTGCATGAGTCAAGGGTTTATAAAAACTAAAGCACAAAACTCTGACTCAGAACACCTCATGTACACATTCAGGATAATATTTATAAAGAGGAGTATTTAAGAACCCATCACTGACCTTGTTCTTTTGTACAATGATTTTAAGTTCTTAACCCAACTGATGTGCTGCAGTCCACGGGGTCGCAAAGAGTCACAAACGACTTAGTGACTGAACAACCACCACCCAACTGGAACTGTTAATTCTTAGGTCAACTCTATCCATGTTGAACCAACTCTTCTTTGAGCTATTCATTCAACTTCTTAGGAGTAAATAGTTAAGAGAAAGTCCTTCCACAGAGTTCTGTACCACATATACTGTAGAGTTTTGACTTTTCATTAAACATTAATAGTTACTTATTAAAATTTTCAATCAATTGATTTCAGAAATGTTCACTGAACATCAAACCATGTGCAGAAGCAATAGTTCACTCAGAATAAGGTAAGATTGGGAAGTAAAATATCCACGTTTTTAAATTACTTTGCCTGGTTTGAACATTTTCCAACATACTTTTTTCCTCAAAATGTCCCTACCATAGTTATCTATGATTTTCAATTTCATTTTATACCTATTTAGGTAACTCCCTTCCTGATATCTTACTTAGGACTACAAAAAATAGACTGTTAGTTTGTATCACTTCTTTTTCCTGTTGCAAAATTTCATTCATTTTCAAAGTTTCTTCCAAATGCCTCCACCTACCACCATTTAACTATGAAAGTGTTACTCGCTCAGTCACGTACAACTCTTTGCAACCCAATGGAACACAGACCACCTGGCTCCTCTGTCCATGGAATTCTCCAGGCAAGAATACTGGAGTGGGTAGCCATTCCCTTCTCCAGGGGATCTTCCCAACCCAGGAATCACACCCGCATCTCCCGCATTGCAGGTGGATTCTTTACCATTTGAGCCAACAAGGAAGCCCCCATTCAACCATACACAAATTAAAACACATATGGATCACAGACTATTCATACTTTCTATGGTCTGAATGTGTATGTCCCCCTCCAATTAATATGTTGAAACCCTAACATCTAAATGATGTTCTTAGGAGGTGATTAGTTTAAAATGGGGGAGCTCTCATGAATAGATGAGTGCCCTTAGAAGAGAAACCCCAGAAAGCTCTCTTCCCCTTCCCATCATCTGAGGACACGGCAAGAAGAAAGCCCTTTATAAAACAGGGAACAGACCTCCCCATGCAATGACTCTGATGGCACTCTGACCTTGAACTTCCCACCCTCCAAAACTGGGAGAAATGTTTGTTATTTATAAGCCACCCAGTCTACGGTATTCTTTTAGAGCAACTTAAAAGTATTGAGATATTGTTGGAAAGGATAAAAGGAATCAGCCCTCCAAACTACCACTGTCCTCTAAAATAACTGAAATCTAAGAAGTTAAGTGAATTTGGTCAATACTTCACCATGTAGAGAAGCCACTTAAACTTAGGACTCTGGTTCTGTGCAGTCCAAATCATGCAACTTTCTAATAAGGCTGACTCTACATTCCTCTACAAAGTTTAGCTCTTCAGATATTTAGAATCAATTTGGCAGTTTCCAAATACTATATTTTTTGACAGTAAATAAAAATGAAAAATAAAGGCTAACAAATGTAGTCAGCTGAACATCTATCCCCATAGGATACATCATCTTAAAGAGTATTAGATCTTTTTCTTACTCTGTGATTAATGAAGGAAAGCGATCATGCAAACTCACTTACATAATCTTATAAAATATTAACAGGAAAGCAAAATTATATAGATAAAAAATCAGTTCAGTTGCTTAGTCGTGTCTGACTCCTTGTGACCCCATGAACCACAGCACGCCAAGCCTCCCTGTCCATCAGCAACTCCCAGAGTCCACCCAAACCCAGGTCCATCGAGTCGATGATGCCATCTAACCATCTCATCCTCTGTCGTCTCCCCTTCTCCTCCTGCCCTCAATCGTTCCCAGCATCAGGGTCTTTTCAAATGAGTCAGCTCTTCGAATCAGGTGGCCAAACTACTGAAGTTTCAGCTTCAACATCAGTCCTTCCAATGAACACACAGGATTGATCTTCTTTAGGATGGACTGGTTGGATCTCCTTGCAGTCCAAGGGGCTCTCAGGAGTCTTCTCCAACACCACAGTTCAAAAGCATCAATTCTTTGGCGCTCAGCTTTCTTTATAGTCCAGCTCTCACATCCAGACATGACTACCGGAAAAACCATAGCCTTGACTAGACGGACCTTGTTGGCAAAGTAATGTCTCCGCTTTTTAATATGCTAACTAGGTTGGTCATAACTTTCCTTCCAAGGAGTAAGCGTCTTTTAATTTCATGGCTGCAATCACCATCTGCAGTGATTCTGGAGCCCGAAAAAATAAAGTCAGCCACTGTTTCCCCATCTATTTGCCACAAAGTGATGGGACCGGGTGCCATGATCTTAGCATTCTGAATGTTGAGCTTTAAGCCAGCTTTTTCACTCTCCTCTTTCACTTTCATCAAGAGGCTCTTTAGTTCTTCACTTTCTGCCATAAGGGTGGTGTTATCTGCATATCTGAGGTTATTAATATTTCTCCCAGCAATCTTGATTCCAGCTTGTGCTTCCTCCAGCCCAGCATTTCTCATGATGTACTCTGCTTATAAGTTAAATAAGCAGGGTGACAATATACAGCCTTAACGTACTCCTTTTCCTATTTGGAACCAGTTTGTTGTTCCATGTCCAGTTCTATTTGTTGCTTCCTGACCTGCATACAGGTTTTTCAAGAGACAGGTCAGGTGGTCTGGTATTCCCATCTCTTTCAGAATTTTCCACAGTTTGTTGTGATCCACACAGTCAAAGGCTTTGGCATAGTCAATAAAACAGAAATAGATGTTTTTCTGGAACTCGCTTGCTTTTTTGATGATCCAGTGGATGTTGGCAGTTTGATCTCTGGTTCCTCTGCCTTTTCTAAAACCAGCTTGAACATCTGGAAGTTCATGGTTCATGTATTGCTGAAGCCTGACTTGGAGAATTTTGAGCATTACTTTACAAGCGTGTGCGATGAGTGCAATTGTGTGGTAGTTTGAGCATTCTTTGGCATTGCCTTTCTTTGGGATTGGAATGAAAACTGACCTTTTCCAGTCCTGTGGCCACTGCTGAGTTTTCCAGATTTGCTGGCATATTGAGTGCAGCACTTTCACAGCGTCATCTTTCAGGATTTGAAATAGCTCAAGTGGAATTCCATCACCTCCACCAGCTTTGTTCGTAGTGATGCTTTCTAAGGTCCACTTGACGTCACAATCCAGGATGTCTGGCTCTAGGTGAGTGATCACACCATCATTATCTGGGTAGTGAAGATCTTTTTTGTACAGTTCTGTGTATTCTTGCCACCTCTTAATATCTTCTGCTTCTGTTAGGCCCCTACCATTTCTGTCCTTTATTGAACCCATCTTTGCACGAAATGTTCCCTTAGTATCTCTAATTTTCTTGAAGAGATCTCTAGTCTTTCCCATTCTACTGTTTTCCTCTATTTCTTTGCACTGATTTCAGTAAACTTTTAATATAATTTTCTCCAATGTAACATAGATACTTTAAAAAAATGAATGAAAATGCATATTTCCAAGATGATTCATGGCAAAAATACACCTGGTTTACAGGTTGATATGGCTAAAATAATTATAACTTATCCTGATATAATATACTAGTTTTTGAAACTTCCTGAAAAGTGCTTTCATACATTGCAATCAAAAGCCAATGTAACACTGTCTGAGGCACCTGTGGCCAAGCACCTGGGTATTCTGAAGAGGTACTTATTGTGAATGACACTTCACAGACGTAAAGGAACTATACTGTGATACAAAAGACAATGTGCACAAAAGATAATTTTCAGAACTATTTGGGGACTGACTTCAGAGAGCAAGTGATAAATGGTAAATGGGTTTTTGTCTCCAGCGATCACATCTGTCTCTTGTTATGTACAGCACTCAAGCGGACCTCTCCTTGGTATCCTCAAATCTACCAGCACTGACTCAGTATTAAGATCCATCCCATGTAATTATTGAGAGGAGGTTGCTACATGTCGAAAACATACCTAGACATGGTGTGTTAGAATACAACTGTCTTTCAGAAAACATTTTCAGATACCGGTAAAGAAGGCTATCCCTCTACAGAGGCCTCTCTGTTCCCAAAGAATATACAACCACTCCTTTTCTATAGTAATAAATCTCTTACTTTCCATTTCATTACAAGCAGTTTCCGTAAATGTCTTTTAGCTTCTACTAGACTTAAATTCTCAGGGCAGGAGCTTTCTGATTGATTTTGGTATTCCTCAAAGCACCAAGTACATAGATGCTGATAATAACATCATAAAGTGAAAAAAGCAAAGGAGGAGAAGCAGGCGGGTTTGCGGGGATGAAAAGAGGAAGTAGGAGGGAAAAGGAGAAAAAGGAAGAAGGTCAGGGGTTAAGATGGTAGGGGCAAAAAGAGAAATGCGAAGAATTAGGGGAAAGGAGATGGGGAGAAGATGGTAAAAAGGCAAGAGAAAGGCCAGAAGGGGAACAAAAGGGAAAGAGAACAGTGGAAAAGCACCAGGGAAGACTTTCAACATAAACTTACTAGGATGTCCACTCCCTAATTCTTAGCTTGTCCACAATATTAACTTTTCTGAGCTTCATTTCACCTTATGTAAAATGAGGATAATTCGGAGTGCTTGTGAGGATAAGAGTTAATATATGTAAAGCACTTAGAAAATGCCTGGCACACAGTAAGCAGGATTTAAGCCACTCAGTTAAAATAAAATTTATTACTAGAGAAGCTAACTCACTTGCTTGAGGTTAGAAGGCTAATAAGAGCTAGAACCAAATTTCACACCCAGGCGGCACCATCTTTATTCTCTAACAGCCATGTCTACAGCCTTCCAGACACATGCATTTACGAAATGGAATAAGAGTTTCTTACGGAGAAAGTTCTCTACATAACTGCATTATCCTCCTGCTGATTTTATTAATCAGTGTTAATTTGGCCAACCTGTATATATGATAGAAGTAGCACTGAGACAGAAGAAAAGGATTTGTGCTCCTTGCAATGGAAAGGATAGGATGTTCATTAAAGAAATATATTAGGAGGAGAAATTTTGAAAACAGTGTTGAAAAAGAAGATGGCTCCAGATACAAGAAAAAAAAATGGTACCCAGTCTAAAGACACAGGAATTGATCATTCAAAGATCTGAGCTAATATTCTCTGCAAAACTGCCTAACTTAATAGCAAAGAAAAAAACCCAAGGGTGATCTAAAAAACAGTAAGTAAAATGGTACCGCATTTTGACTGTGTTTATAGATGCCATCAGTTCAACTGTTTTACTAAGTCTTTGATAAAAGTATGAAAGGTATTTAAATATGGATGGTCCCTGACTTACAATGGTTCAACTTGAGATTTTTCGACTTTACAGTAGTATGAAACAATGAGCATTTAGTAGAAATGAGACCTCAAGTTTTGAATTTTAATCTCTTCCCAAGCTAGTGATATGAGGTACAATACATATTCTCTCAGAGAAGCTGGGCGGATCCGAGGCAGCCACAAAATCACAAGGGTAAGCAATTGACACAATCATATCCATCCTGTTTTACTGGACTGGATAAATTATGTGAGACATTAAATACTTTATAATAAACTAGACGTTGTGTTAGATGATTGTGCCCAACTCTAGGTTAATGTAACTGTTCTCCTCCTTTTGAGTTGAAGGATTACCTCACCTGGCAAAGGAAAAACTTCCTTGCTACACTTCCACTAGAATATGCAATTTTACTTCCCCCCAAAGCCTCGCCCTTATTTGAAATCTGTCCTACTTGTACATCCAACCAGAGCTGCATGGTAATGAAGCACCAGGGTGAGTGCCCAGTTACTCCATACCATAAGCTGTCAATCCCTAGGCACGCTCTACTTATGCTTCTAGGTCTGTGATTTATTTTAATGAATAGAGAAGCGGTAAAGAGAGGCACAAGTATGAAATCATATGAGACTTCTTGAAAGTACATTTCATTCTAGGCAGTAAACACACAAACAAATGAATATTCAACTCTGTAACTGAGCACTCTAACTCAAAATATACCATGTAAATTTGATGGATCAGCCCATGACAGGGGAATTAACCTCTCACTGTAACCACTTGGAGAATCAGAAAAAAATATGTGAAACAATGGTATTCAGACAGTGGAAAGCAGGCAGCTCAGGACAGTGACTGCTGAAAAATGGGAAACAAAGAAGACGAGCCCTCTTATTCCTCAGCCTTCTTCCTGAGGCAGTTTCTAGCTTAGACCACAATGAGGGAAAACTCAGAGACCCGCAGCCTAACTAGGGGAGACCGAGATTAATTTTAAGGAAAGCTGAAGAGCTAGAAAAGGTAGAAAATGGAACCATAGGGAGAAAGATAGCTCCAGAAAGCTTCATTCCTGGTGAAAATGCTATGAAGACTCCTGAAATTACAATAAATGATTTTTATCAACTAAGTTTACCGACATAAACTTAGTCGATAAAGCAGTGGCAGGGTTTGAGAGAACCGACTCCAATTTTGCAAGATGCTCTCAGTCAGTTCAGTCACTCAGTCGTGTCGGACTCTTTGCCACCCCAGAGACTGCAGCACGCGAGGCTTCCCTGTCCGTCACCAACTCCTGGAGCTTGCTCAAACTCATGTCCATCGAGTTGGTGATGTCATCCAACCATCTCATCCTCTGTCGTCCCCTTCTCCTCTCGCCTTCAATCTTTCCCAGCTTCAGGGTCTTTTCCAAGGAGTCAGCTCTTCGCATGAGGTGGCCAAAGTATTGGAGTTTCAGCTTCAGCATGAGTCCTTCCAATGAATATTCAGGACTGATTTCCTTTAGGACGGACTGGTTGGATCTCCTTGCAGTCCAAGGGACTCTCAAGAGTCTTCTCTAACACCACAGTTCAAAAGCATCAATTCTTCGGCACTCAGCTTTCTTTATAGTCCAACTCTCACATCCACACATTACTACTGGAAAAACCATAGCTTTGCCTAGACGGACCTTTGTTGGCAAAGTAATGTCTCTGCTTTTTAATATGGTGTATATGTTGGTCATAGCTTTTCTTCCAAGGAGCAAGCGTCTTTTAATTTCAAGGCTGCAGTCACTATATGCAGTGATTCTGGAGCCCCAAAAAATAGTCTCTCACTGTTTCCATTGTTACCCCATCTATTTAAGAGCATCTATAAGCAAGATGCTCTACTGTGGGTAAGACGCTGTCAAACAGCATTGCATGCTACGAAGAAATTGTTCAAGAAAGGAAGAGTCCATTGATGTGGCAAACTTCATGGTTATCTCATTTTAGGAAATGGCCACAGCCACGCCAACCTGCAGCAACCACCATGCTCATCAATCAATCAATCATTGTCACTGAGGCAAGACTCTTCCACAAGCACAAAGACTGAGTCACTGACAGCTTAGATGATGGCCAGCGATTCTTAGTAAAAAAAAAAATTATTTAAGGTATATATATTGTATTTTAGGAGCTTCACTGGTGGCTCAGTGGTAAAGAATCTGCCTACAATGCAGGAGACCCAAGTTCGATTCATGGATTGGGAAAATCCCCTGGAGTAGGGAATGGCTACCCACTCCAGTATTCTTGCCTGGAGGATTCCATGGACAGAGGAGGCTGGTGGGCTACAGTCCATGGGGTCACAAAGAGTCACACACGACTGAGCAACCACACACACACATTGCATTTTAAGATATAATGCTATTGCACACTTAACAGACTACATACAGTAACTACATACAGACTACATACATAACTTTCACATGCACTGGGAAATCAAGAAACCCATGCAACTTGCTTTATTACAGTATTTGCTCTATTGTAATGGTCTGGAACCTAAATCATGTATCTCTGAGGTATGCCTGTGTTTATAGCAGGTATGTACATTCTTTCTCAACTGCACATGGAATAGTCTTCACAATGGACCATATTCTAGGCCACGGTCCAACATTTTTTTTTTTTTTTTTCTTAAGGACCCAGTCAGCATTTTAGCTTCTGTGGGCTCTAATGTCTGTGCTGCAACTATTTAACTCTGTCATGATAACAAGAAAGTGGCTGCAGAAAATAGGAAAACACTAGTATGGCACTGCTATGTTCCAATAGCTGTTCACTTACAGGCAGCTGGCCTGCAGCCTACAATTTGCCAACTCCTGTTCTACGCCAAAAGTAAGACTCAATAGATTTAATGGGATTGAAATCATACAAAGTATATTCCATGACATATAATATTCTCTTTTCACACTTGCTCAAAGTCATCAATTATAAATCAGTACTTCCTGAAATGAAGTATGACCACAAAGAGAATAAACTATTTGAGACTCTATAAAACCTCCATCTATATATACACAATAAAATTGCTCTTAAATAAATTCAATCATATGCCATTAAAGTAGGCTATCAATTTCAATTTTTCTAGATCTATTTACTATTCACACTAACAAACTGCCCCACTAAATTACATAAGTTTGAATTATATTTAATATTTATTTATATATACATAATGTATATATAACCAATTCAATTTTATAATATTTTATAGTTCAGTCACACCTCAAATACTGAAACATATATATTTTAGAAATTAATTTCCTCATTGACAAACGTATAATTTCAAGTGTGAATCAGGACCCAAAATGTTACAGATATTATTCTTTAAAATAACGTTTAACAGCAACTTTATAAATCACATGTTTAATAAAAAAGTGTAATATTTAGTATAACATTTGGTAATAAGTCACTACTACAATTATACCAAGCATATATTAGAATGTCACTTCAGAAATTATTTCACTGCCTCCCCAGTGCTGGCAGTTTCGTGTTGTACATGCATGCAGGTGGTGAAACTGTGATGTCAGGGGCTTTCATGACACATGGGAATGCATTTCCTCCACACAGAAGGATGACTTGGGTCTGCCTCTGTGGCTCTGCTAGATTTTCAAAGCTCAGAAAACTACACGACCCATTGGTAGTTTCAGGAATGAGATTATTTCCATTCCAGTGAACCAGTTTACATGTTTAATTAATGACCTGTCTAGTTGGTGCCAAAGAAGGATGAGATATAAAAAAAAAAAAAAAAAATTAATAAATTCAACAGCAAAATCTAAGGTAAAAAGGTTTCAGAAGGGAAGTAGTTTTAAAATTTAATGCCAACTCTATGCCCAAAATGTATTGCTTTCTTTGCTATAGAAAGAGTTGAAGAAAAATGAAAACGCTAAGAAATGAGAACCACAGAAGCAAAATGCACACAATATTTACACTAAAAACATAAGAACAGTATGCACATACTGAATCACATAAAACACATCATCAAAGATAATAAACAAGTCATTAAAATAAAGTTTTATATATTGCATATAACCTGGCAAGTTTTCTGTGAGGTAAATAATGTGTCAAGACCTAAATAAGAGTTTTTGTGAAAAGATGGTTTATTCTACTACATCATATTTATACAGTGAGTTTCCAGAAAACAAAATTTATAATATAAACTACACTTAAGCACACAGCCTCTTGTCATTTAATTCACTTTCATTATTCCTGCAAGATGCTATTCTTAAAAGACTCATTATCAAAATTCAGGATGGAAATGAGGTTTGGGAAGAAGAGATAAAGAGACTGGGTCACCGTTTAGCAGGGCTAATTTGCTGTTCAACTATACACATGGCAGGAACAGTGAGTCAGTGTGAAACTCTCTAACAAGGCACTGCATGTGAGGAACATCCATTCCATTAAGACTGACTAGTCATTAAGACATCCGTAAAAATGGTTCAGTCCACCTTTTGAAACATTTCTCTCAACATTCTCCAAAAACAGAAAACCATTTTAATTTTGAAAGACTAAAAGCAAGATTTAAGCCTCAGAAATTTGGTTTCACCTTTTTTTCTAATTGGAGGACAACTACTTTGCAATATTGGGATGGTTTTTGCCAGACATCAACATGAATTGGCCATAGGCATACCTGTGTCCCCTCCCTCCTGAACCCCCCTCCCACCTCCCTTCCTACCCCATCCTTCCAGGTTGTCAGAGAGCACCGGCTTTGGGTTCCCCGCATCATACATCAAATTCCCACTGGCTATCTATGTTACACTTCGTAATGTGTATGTTTCAATGCTATTCTCTCAAATCATCCCACCCTCTCCTTCTCCCACTGAGTCTAAAAGCCTGTTCTTTATGTCTGTGTTTCCTTTGCTGCCCTGCACATAGGATTATTGGTACCATCTTTCTAGATTTCAAATATATATGCATTAATATATGATATCTGTCTTTCTCTTTCTGACTTACTTCACTCTGTATAATAGGCTCTAGGTTCATCAGTTAATTAGAACTGATTTAAACGCATCCTTTTTATAGCTGAATAATATTCCATTATGTATATGTACCACAACTTCCTTATCCATTCATAATACCCCCCATTAAGACAAAATAATAACTAGATATTTAGACAGGTGGAGTTTGAGATTACAGAATACTTCAGTGCCCAAGTTCAGCTATAAGTTGTAAACGCAGAGAGAGTGCTGAGGAGTTTAGAGGCAAAATTATATACTTGTGAGTCTTCCATACACGAGATTCTTAATTCAACTTGTCAAAGATTCATTCAGTACCTACAATGTGTGCCACGCTGCAGATACCAAAGTTAACACAGATCCAAACAGCCTAAAGTCTAAATCTGGATACTACAGAAGACACTCACTGGCATTACAAGTCAAGCACAGAATACTCCAGAAGAACACAGATGTGCCAGACTAGGGGAAGCTGGCCAGTTGGAAAAAGGGAAGTGGAGACTTGGTAACAGCTGATCCTGCAGGAAAAGCTATAAATGAATGAGATCGTCACAAGAAGATGAGAGATAAAAATAATGGCTGCATTCAGGCAACAAAAAAATTAGAAAAGTAGACACAGTGGTGAAAGGAAAGCTAGGACGTGGAGGAAAAGCACATGCACACACATCATGAAATCATTTCTCAGATGACAGCTGATCTTCCATCACATGTGGCCAATGTATTCACATGTGGCCAACGGTGTTACAATCTCCAAAGTGCAGGAAAATGACTTAGTGCCTCTTTTAGCTCCATAAAAGAGCACTGTACACGATATACAAGTTGTACAAGTAAATATTTCCTCCCACTCTTAGTATAAGGTCACTTTCCCCTTCTGCCCTTTTCTGTAATTGAGTGAGTGAGTGAGTTCAGTCGCTCAGTCGTGTCCGACTCTCTGTGACCCCATGAACTGCAGCACGCCAGGCCTCTCTGTCCATCACCAACTCCCAGAGTCCACCCAAACCCATGTCCATCGAGTCGGTGATGCCATCCAACCATCTCATCCTCTGTCATCCCCTTCTCCTCCCGCCCCCAATCCTACCCAGCATTAGGGTCTTTTCCAATGAGTCAACCCTTCGCATGAGGTAATTACTTCTTATACAAAAGTGGTAAGGAGAAGAAAGGAATGAGAGAGGTTATTTGAATAGAAAGTAAGGTATGGGATTATTTTCCTAGAGGCAGCAGTGGTGATGGTGCAGAGCAGGGCCAGAAAATGCTATGTATATGGAGGGGACTCACGCTAAGGTCAACATAATGCAGAATGGAAGGTTTCATCTTGTCTTGTTTACAAACATGAAAAAGCCCCAAAGCATATATACAGGTTAATGCCAATTCTTCACTTTAACAAATATAAAAGGGTAGCTCACTGAGAGTGAATTACTTTGTGTAATTTATTTGCTTGACTCTCTGAGATTCAGGGGAGATATAATACACAGAATTCAGTAAATATAGCTAGTGATAAAAAATGCCATGAGGGTCACGAATAGGTTGTCTGCTCCTCCCAAGTATTCCAAAGCCAAGTATAATAAGCTGCCTAGCTAACCATTCTGCTAAAATAAGAGTTTTTAATTCTTATTCTTCCTTCTTCCTCACAGCGTCCTCCATAGCAGGAATTAAACCTTACTTAAGAAAATGACAGAAGAATTTAAGACATACGCTGACCTGCTCAAGTAAATGCTACATTTACTATCCTTGCGAGTTTCTGTTTGTACATTGCTGCTTCTACCCATCATATATGAATATGTGAACCATTATCCTAAAAGACAGGGACTAGAGCCCAGGAAGATCTATATAACATTTAATAATGATTTCTGTCTTAAAGGAATATGAAAGAATTAATAATCTGATGATAATGGCTTAGGTTTAGGTCACCTTGAAATTGCAAAATCATTAGACAATTAATACCTAACAAAATGAATATCTAAAGAATATCTAACAAAATGGCTTCCCACGTGGCTCAGTGGTAAAGAATCCACCTCCTAATGCAGGAGCTGCAAGAGACATGGGTTCAATCACTGGGTCTGCTTTCCTGTTCTCCTTATCACTGGTAGTGTACTTTATATTTTCATTATTTATCTGAGATTATCTAACTCCATGAAGTTTCAAAGAAGACAGGCACTTTGCTGCCTGCTGCATCCCAAGTTCCTACAATCATCTCTTTTGTGTGGAATGACAGCATTATTCAAAATATGCTAAAACAGCAATTGAACATAATTTCCTGCATTATACAGCAAAAAATTAACAAAGCTGGCCAGCATGGAGAGAGATGTATATGATCTTATATCATTGATAAAAGTGAAGATAAGCACAAATTCTGGAAAGCAAACTGTCAACTTGGATTAAATTTTTTTTAATACATAACTTTTGACCTCATATATTAATTCGCAGGAATCTATTTTAAGTGCCAGCAACTCATCACAAAGTTTTACTCACCAGAGTTATAAAAAGTTATGAACAACATACATTCCTAATATATGGAGAATGGTAAATAAATAAGAATGTAGCAAATAAATTTTATATTTCATGTCATAATATATTTATAATGCCATGGTAATAAAAGAGGTACAATATAAAATAATTATACGCATAAAAATTCCTATTTTTATTACATATGGACACACACACATATGTACACACACACACAACAAGAGAAACAAAAAGAAAATTGGAAACTGACAAGGGTGCATAAAAATATAGATGATTTCAGGTTATTTTTATCTTCACTTTATATATGCTGTATTCTCCAAGTTCATTATAATAAATTTGAATTACATCTGTAAATGGGAGGATAAGTTAGGATTAGAGAGGATGTGCCTTTAAGGAAAAAAAAGGAATATATTAAGTTAAAAACAAAAAACCAAAGGTAAATACTAAATAATTCAGATTTGATTCATTTAAACTAACTTGTATTGTTATTATCTGTAAATATGATTAGTTTTAAAAGCACCTGAATACAGTTTTGTTTAAAATTGAACAAATAAGACATCTGTTCAGATTTGTGCTGTATGATTTGACTAAAATCTCTGGTTTTGGTAACTTCTGTGACCGTATCCTAACATGATTCCATCCTATTAAAAGCATTAGAACGTGACAGAGCAGGGCATGACCACCACTGCTTTCTCCCACCATACCAGAAGCATGCTTGGAGAACAACTGCTACACAGAGGAAATTCACTATGAAGGCCCTATTACTGGTAATAGGGATCACCAGGCTACATCATTATATGAGAATATTCTATCCGCTGACTGATGTAATGTTAAGATGACAGAAACTCTAGTTGTTTATCTTGTTCCTAGCACAGAGAACTGCTCTCTAGTTACTAATAACCTACTAATTTACAGCCTAGCAGGAAGAAACTTGAATACACACTAGAGGCCGCTAGCGACAAATAAGTGAATTTTGCGTGAAGGAAAAAACATGATTATAGCTGCACAAAGAAGACTGCACTCTAAGCTTCTGAGTCTCAGTTGTCTTTTTAAATACTATGTGTCAAGTCAGAAAACATTCTTTTTTCCTGGTTATAAAATTTTTTGGTATTTTTTAATAAAGGAATACATCTCAGGAAATTTCATATTAAAAAAAAGACAAATCAAGGAAATTGTTTAAAAATTCTATGATTGTATTCTTAAGGCAAAACTGTTGTTTCAAATAATGAAACCCTTTCAAATATTACAAAAAAACTCAAAAAAAACAACTATTCTCTTACTCCCATGGACTATACAATCCATGGAATTCTGCAAGCCAGAATACTGGAGTGGGTAGCCTTTCCTTTCTCCAGGAGATCTTCCCAACCCAGGGATCGAACCCAGGTCTCTTGCATTACAGGCAGATTCTTTACCAGCTAAGCCACAAGGGAAGCCCACTCTCTTACTGAACCATCACAAGATCCAGATCAGGTGAAGAAATCCCTATATTGTGCAATGTAGTTTGTCTTGGTAATATTTCATTAAGAGGAACACTTTTTTAAAACAAAGCATATCTTAAATTATCACCCCCCCCAGGAAAATTATTAATCATAAGAGTGGGATTTAAAAGAGTTTACAGAGAAAAAAATGTATGCTAACATGAAGTCAGGGAAAATGCAGAGAGTCCTCTGATTAACAGATTTTTATAAAACTAAGGAAGTGTATACCACACACTTCTAAAATTTGGGAGGCATGTTATTAACTTTCTCTAAATACATGAGAAGTATTTTTATTACATACTCATGTTGTTATTTGGTCGCTAAGTCGTGTCCAGCTATTTGCAATGCCATGGACTGTAGCATGACAGACTCCCATATCCTTCACTACATGACAGGTAACCATTTAGTTCACTGTCATTAAGAGTGGGAAGAATAAAAAATTATCTCATAACTAGGGACAGTTTACATAACAATAAATAGTATGGGAGGTGCAGTTGGAGTGGGAAGTATGAAGGAGATTGGTAGAGACCATTAGGTGGTTTAGGGCATGACGGCAGCCAAAGGAAGATGCTGTGGGTGGAAACGCTTGGTTTGGTGTCTATCTGCATTTGGCTACCCCACCCAAACTTACAGAAACTAACTCGTGAGTACGGCTGGACACGGCCCCCTCCAGAACAGAATGGAGTCAGATATCGACTCCTGCTACTCAGAGAAACAAGGGCACGAAGATATTCCCTTAACTGCCTCTGCATGATTCATCATGTGTTCAGTGACATGCACAAGGATTGTGTGTACACAATCCCATACACAAGCAACCAGAGACTGCTGACACTTCATACGAAGCACTTAGTGCTGGGCTCACAGAGGTTGACCGCAAATCCTCTCTTGTTCATAGAACATAAATTTTGCTGTGGATCTGTTTTCCAGTTTCCTGCCGATTTCTCAAGCCCAACTCCCCAAGCTTCCTACTTATTCTATCAATTATGTTTACAGGGATTTTTTGTTGTCATTGTGTAAACTGGTCAAGTTTTTTTTGTTCTTCACAACCAGGAATCCACAGACACAAAAAGTTTAAATAAGTTCCTAGCAACATTAACAGAACAGCTTTTTATCAGTTTCTAATTCTCCTTTTGAAAAAAAAAAGTATGACTTTACTGAGTCAGAAATATGCTTTCATATTTAATCTGTGATAGAGAAACACATTACGTTTTTAAGGAAATCATGTCTAATCATGGTTTAATAACTATGAAGTACAGAGTGAACTAGTTGCTGAGGATGAGAGAAAGAAAAGGCCCGACAATAAGCATTCACTGGGGTTACAGGCTGGTGGAACATGCAAACAGGTGATTTCATTGTGTTTTGATAAATACTCTGATAAGGGAAGCACTGGATAAAAGACCATCCAGGAAGGACACTCAGCAGACGAATGGAGTAAAAGAGACGTAGGATAAATGGTAAACAATCTTCCTGCAATGCAGAAGACCTGGGATAGATGGCTGGGTCAGGAAGATCCCGTGATCCTCGCCAGTATCCTTGCCTGGGAAATCCCAGACAGAGGAGCCTGGTGGGCCACAGCCCGTGGGGTCGCAGAGCGTCAGACACACTGAGCAACTAACACACTAAGCTGCTAAAGAGGGCTTCCTGGGTGGCACCAGTGGTAAAGGATCCACCTGCCAATGCAGGAGACCTAGGAGGCTCAGGTTCAATCCCTGAGTCAGGAAGATCCTTTGGCGGAGGAAGTGGCAACCCAATCCACCATTCTTGCCTGGAGAATCCCATGGACAGAGGAGCCTGACGGGTTACAGTCCGTGGGGTCACAAACAGCTGGACATGACTGAAGCCACTTAGTACAACCTGGTAAAGTAAGAAATCTAGCCAACAAATATCTCCAGTTCATTCAGGTTTTTGTTTTTTTTTTTATAGTTTTCATAAATGAATCATATGTAATGTTTTGTTTAAAGGTATCTTCATTTGATGTTAAGACTGATTCCTTGATATTTTAAAAAACATATTGAATATAACTAATTTATAGTATTTTATTAGTTTCAGGTACACAGCAAACTGATTCAGATGCATGTTCTTTTAAAAATTACTTTCCATTATAGGTTATTACAAGATACTGAAAATAGTTCCCTATGCTGTACAGTAGGCCTTTGTTGGCTATTATATATAACGGTGTGAATATTTTAATCCCAAACTCCTAATTTATCTTTCTCCCTCACTTTTCCCTTTGACAACCATAAGTTTATTTTCTATGTCTATGAGTCTATTTCTGTTTTGTAAATAAGTTAATTTGCATCATTTTTTAGATTTCACAGATAACTGAATACTTGATGTTTGTCTTTCTCTGACTTATTTCACTTAGTATGATAATCTCTAGGTACATCAATGTTGCTGTAAATGGCATTATTTTGCTATTTTTAATGGCTGAGTAATATTTGATTGTATATACCACATCTTCTTTATTCATTCATCCGCTGATGGACACTCAAGTTGCTTCCATGTCTTTGCTATTGTGAGCGCTGGGGTACTTGTTGACATTTCAGTAGGCATTCTAAAGGTGTTTTAAATAACAGGCTGAGTAGGATACCAATATTTAGATGGCACAAATATTAAATTATCATTGACAGAGTGTTAATGCTTAAACAACTTCCTCTCTTCATGGCTTCTCTAGCCCTAAGATGCACAGTCCAGGTGTCAGGCACCCTGACAAGGTATTTGGCAGAAATGGATGGACCCTGATATCCAAGGTCAAAAATCAAGAGCTCACAGGTCTAAACCCCCTGGGGAGAGACACCACCTTCTTTGTCACAGTCCAAGCAGAAGCACTGCTCATCTCACTCAACAGAAGTGCTAACTGCAATCTGAAGTCCGAGTTTAGAGACTAAGTCAACGTTTTTATTAATCATGATTTTTTATTCTAGCTCCTTTCAGTCTGGGCATTTACAGATTGCTCATTATTTAAGTTCCCTTCCTGATTTCCTCTAGGTCTCTTCTACTTCCTAAGGCAAACGATATCCAAGAGTTAAAGAATTATGATATAAATGTGTGTGTGTGTATACATATATATATATATACACACATATATATACACACAGGTACACATACATACACTCATTATTTTTTCTCATGGCAGTAAAATATTTTCTTGTTGTAGTTTAGATGCCCTCTCTGAGATTCTTCAGCCTTTTCTTGAATTCTCTGGCTACAGAGGCAAAACTGAAGTTTTCAGGGAACACAACTCTTAGACCCACAACTGAGGTTTGCAAGTGACAGCTCAGGGCTCATCTTGGCGTAATTGTCACTTGGATAGTTTCCCACAAGGTTCATCGACTGGCCTCTGCTAGCTGAACTCCAGCTGCCACTTTTCCGTCCGTTAACAACAGGAAGGCCACAGCTGGCTTAGGTACAGTCCCATCATCAACTCAAATTTCATGTCATATAATGAGGTGTCAACAAGTCATATATGCCATCTAGTTGTTGAAGTTATTCCACTTCTCCTTGGTCCAATCACACAAAACCAAAATTTTAATAATGAAAAATCATGCAGGATGAATCAAGGTGTGCTATGTGTGTGTATAAACATACATGCATGTTCACTCACTTAAATGCAAATGCAAAATCAGATTCCATAATTTTTTAAAAAATAATATATATATGCACACCATTGTTTTTAAAAATTACATATATACACATATAATTAGATATATGGTTTCATGTGATTATATACTTTATACATACAATGTATAGTATATATTGCATGTGGTTTATATATGATTATATATTATAAATATACAACATATATGTGGTATTATGTGATTACTCTCAATTATTACTTAAACTCAGCAATCTAATAATATATTGAACATAAGCAAAAAAAGTGATGAAATACATGAGTTCTTCAATAGTATTAACAAGTGCTAAAAAAAAATTCAAGCTTTTTTAAGGAAAATTAATAGAGCCATGTGTTACTCAAAACTTTTGACAGATGATCCAGGTTTCTCTGAAAAATCATCTGAAGGTAATTTATTTCTGAAGACGCCATTCACAGTACAGGAAAGGAAAAAGTTTGTCAGGAACATACTTTATGAAATAGAATAGCCATAAAGAACAACGCCTCTGATTAAATTTAGTTGTAAACTGACATCCTGCAGCTGCTCAAAATGATCTCACTCTGAAAATTTATTTTGACTTCATGCATGATCTGACAAACACAGCATCTGGGCATACACATTTTTCCCCCTCTTCCAATACCCCGAAATGATTCAGAGTCATCCATGGATAACTTTGGGATCTCTGATTTATAGCATTTGATAAACAGATTAAAAAATATTACTGACTAATCCAATCAATAATTCAAGATAAACATGTCCTCACAGTTTGTTGTGTAGGGTTCTTTAATACCAAGACTTCTATTATAAATATGCTTTTAAATATACTAATCATGTTTACCTTCCATCATTTGATTCAAAGATACAATAATGTTGACATGCTTACAGAGCTTAGTAATTTGACTGCACAAATATATTTTAATAAAAACTTGCCAAAGAAAATGACTAAATATTGCTTACGGGTAGGCTTATAGAACCAAGCAAAACCAAAGATCTTTGGTTTCTCTTAAGCAAAGTACATCTTTCCTTTCTATGTATGTTAAAGCACAGTACTTTTGCAACTATGTCATGAATACTTGAAAATAAAACCCAATCACGGAGAAAACTATAGTCACAGGTAAGACAAATCAATTGTCACACATATTGGAGGTTATTAAGATTGAGATGTACGTTCAGATACTTGACACCAAGTTATTCCACAACAGTTTTACATTTATTGTCTTATTCCATAAAAACCTACAATATTGACCAAGCTTCTACAGAATTTTCACTTGAGAGAAAATATAGGTCTTATATATGAGTGTCTACTACTACTTACGTAACTGCTAGGGTTGAAATGACAACGCTGAAGTTTTTGTTTGGTTCCAACTAAAAGAACTAACATATCTCCCAAAGAAACATCTGAAAAAATAACAGATTGCCACTAAAAAGGCAATTCTTAGGAATCAAGTCCATCAATTGCATTATGTTGTTCAGTTGCTAAGTCAGATCTGACACTTTGCGACCCCAAGGACTTCAGCACGCCAAGCTTCCCTGTCCTTCACTATCTCCCAGAGTTTGCTCAACTCCATTGAGTTGGTGATACCATCCAAACATATCAAACCCTGGCGTCCCCTTCTCCTCCTGCCCTCAATCTTTTCCAGCATCTGGGTCTTTTCCAATGAGTCAGCTCTTCGCATCAGGTGGCCAAAGTATTGGAGCTTCAGCATTAGTCCTTCTAATGAACATTCAAGGTTGATTTCCTTTAAGACTGACTGGTTTAATCTCCTTGCTGTGCAAAAGCCTCTCAAGAGTCTTTTCCAGCACCACAATATGAAAGCATCAATACAAACAAACAAAATAGCAGTGTATCTATATAATGGAGCCCCACTCAACAGCAAAAATATTCAAACTACACACAACAACAAGATGGAAAGCATTTGATAGGGTAAAAAAGTCAGAAAAAAGAAACAAACCCTGTAATACCATTCTTATGATACTCTAGAAGGCTGCAGGAGCCAGAGAGTAAGGGATCAACTGCCAAGGAAACAGGAAGGAAATCTGGGGGATGACAGACATCTTGACTGTGGTCATGAATACAACTGTTCACCAGTTCAAAACCAATTTAGCTCTATGTTTAAAATCAATTTTATTGTGTGAAATTATCCCTGAACAAAACTGATTAAAAACAAAAAAGAAACACAGAAGCCAGACATCATATTCCATGATTTCAACCACAATATGATAAGCTCTTACAAGCTTCCTAAGTGGTTGTACAATTACTGCACAGAGAATATTAACTATGAAAGATTATTTATAGCTCATATACTTATCCAATTATTCTATAATTCATCACACACCATAGCTTTGAAGGGCCACCCCTCCATCCTCTTAACTCATCCAAGACTTATATAATCAGCCCCAAGAGTGATACGTTTCCTCATCACAATTTCTCTGAGTTAATGCTAGAAGATAGATCTCTTCCTAAAAGGTCACATTTCAAGAAACTGCAGCCCATGAAGTGAAATGACTTGCAACACATCTCATAGTAATAAAGTCACAGAATCAGATTCTGAATGCTGACCTAACTAATGAGTCTATACATACTCTCACTAAGCAATTCCCAACCTGGACACCAGGGCTACCTACCTGAAAAGAGAGGGACAGACAGCACAAAATTGCTACTGTTCCTCAAGTACGAATTAGAATACAGCATAACATAAGACACTCCAGAAGTAAGCGGGATGCACTACTACTCATAACTTCAAAAAATTTTCATAACGTTTTGAGACAAAAAAACACAAAATGTTTTGAGATATAAGCTATGGCTGGTTTATGCATGCTAATAATATTAAAATATATACTTATATTTACATATATCCTCAAAGCTTCTTATCTAGCACCAAGATACTTCCAATAGCTGATACTGTACCTTAAAAATCCCTGGCTGTTAAAAAAACAACTTACTCTTTGTGACATTTCTGCCAAAGTATCAAAGAAAAATCATTAATTCAATAAATCCTTGGATGCCCATTAGTGTACTGGGTATTACAAAGCACATAAAGAAGATTAATTATGATCACCACCTTCCAGGAGTTCACCACCTCATGAGGGAGATAAGATACATCTACATACAGCTAAATCACAAGATAAAATGGGAAAGTAAATAATTACCAAGTATTATGCAAAGTTACAGGACAAGAGATCACCAGAAATTTACAACCTAGTAAAAGGTATGTCTTTACAGCTCTAAATCAAGGTAAAATGTTAACATAACGTTGTAATTTAAAAGTATCACTATGGCGTAAGAGATGTCCAGGCCAGACAGAGAGGGGAGCCCTCATGGGGCAGAGAGCATTTCAGCTGGACAGTTTTCCTACAAAAAAAAGCTAGCATATGCAGTGAGTGAGTGAGTGAAGTCACACAGTCGTGTCCGACTCTTTGTGACCCCATGGACTGTAGCCTATCAGGCTCCTCCGTCCATGGGATTTTCCAGGCAAGAGTACTGGAGTGGGTTACCATTTCCTTCTCCAGGGATCTTCCTGACCCAGGGATCGAACCCGGTCTCCTGCACTGTAGGCAGATGCTTTTTACCATCTGAGCCACCAGAGAAGCATATGCAAAGGCTCTATAAATTCTCACCAGTAAGAATGGACAGCCACAGACAGTGGGAACGGATTATGGGTGGTACCAACGTGTACAAGCTGCAGATCAGCCTGAGAAAGGGTCTGGACCCAGGTAGTGGGGAGAAAGGGTTTGGGAGAACACAAGGCAGGAAACTCGGCATGGCTGACAAGATGGGCAAAAGCCAGACACTGATTCTTACGGAGCAGAGACTTGGTGCTAGTGGTAAAGAAGACCCCTTAGAGTAGGAAATGGCAACCCACTCCAGTATTCTTGTCTGGAGAATCCCATGGATGGAGGAGTCTGGCAGGCTACAGTCCATGAGGCTGCAAAGAGTCAGAAATGACTGAAGTGACTTAGCACGCACACATATTTATAAACCCATCCAAATGTCTAACTATTAAAGGTATTCAATAAATGCTTGAACAAATAAATGAATCACAAGTTAAATATTACATTCTTATTTCTGTCAATGGGTTATCATAGGGAGAAAAAAGCTTTCTGTTTAAGTCAGTTTACCTTAACTAGATTCTAACAGAATAAAGTTTACAATTGCTTACCTACCTTTAAAGGCATTATTTTTTTTAAATGATCAATATAAACTGTATCTCCCATATTGTCACGCTACTTATGTTGTACCATAAATTTTGTTATTGTTTCTGTACAGTTCTTATTTTCTCTTCTACTTGACTCTGTAACTCTCTTCATCTCTTAAAGTAATTAGTGTAACTATGATCCTCCTATAAGCACCTCCAGTAATGTTTCTTCAAATTTTTTTCATATTCAGAGAGCTGTGGAGTCTTTATCCCAAAAAATGTCCATCCACTCAAAATTCAATGTATTATGATTTTATTTTATGAAGCCCCAAAGTATAAAAGTTAATCTAACATTCACTAGGTCAGACAGTAGTTTCCTTTGAGGGAAGGCTGGCAATAATGGGGAACATGAGGAAGGCAGCCCAGTGCTGGGATGATACTTTTGCTGGTCTCAGTTCTGTTTACATTACTGTGCCCTCCTTTGTGAAAATTCACTGAGTTTTATCATTATACCTGTGCAATTCTCTGTGTGTCTGTATGCTTGTTTTTAATATTCATTATGTACTTCCCAGGTGGCACTAGTGGTAAAGGCAGGGGACGTAAGAGATGTGGGTTCCATCCCTGAGTTGGGAAGATCCCCTGGAGAAGGGAACGGCAACCCACTCCAGTATTCTTGCCTGGAGAATCCCATGGGCAGAGGAGCCTGGCGGGCTACAGTCCATGGGCGTCGCAAAGGGTCCGACACAACTGAAGCGACCTAGCACACACGCGCACACATACAGTGGGCAATGTTGGCAGTGACGGCCACAACTGACTACTTTTCAGACCCTGGTTAAAAACTGACTAGAGCAGCAACTGTTCTTCTCTTAGAAAGAAACAAAGTGAAAGTGAAGTTGCTCAGTTGTGTCTGACTCTTTTCAACCCCATGGACTGGAGCCTACCAGGCTCCTCCATCCATGGAATTTTCCAGGCAAGAGTACTGGAGTGGGTTGCCATTTCCCTTTCTTAGAGTATCTGTTAAAGATGTAGAAAAAAGAGTAACTGGGGTGTGGGAGGAGAGTGGTGGGGGTATGCAGGGAGAGCATAACCCTCTCATCGTCACTATCATTTACTAGTACAAGTGAACAACAACCATGCAATATTCTTCAATGTGGACAATTGACACTTTTCTGATCTAATACAGTGTCAATAAAACCACCAAATACAAAAATAAAACAAACCTCCAATGCCTATCGATGAGCAAGAAAAAAATCTGCTCCACAAAATCTTCCTAGCAAATCCTACCCTGCTTCTCTTGTATTTTCCCCCCTTATCTGTGTCCTGTGATTATTCTGACCATGAGGCCAGGCTTCACCATCTGGATTCTGGCCAGGATTCTACCTACTTGAGAGAAGACAGGAGGCCGATGTTGTGAGGCCGCCAAAGGACTTTTAGCCACAGACCACTACCAGTACACAAATGTGAGACTGGAGTCAGTATCAGGCTGCAGCTTTAGAACTGCGGGTATTAGTCCACACATCTTACCCAAACTCACTACTATTCCACATTTCCAAAAACAGATACCTGGGCTGAGGGAAACAGTCAGTTAAGAGTATAGGAGTCTCACTGTATGAAGACTGAGTCTTCATAAAATTCCTTCCTCTTTCATCTCAAGTCTACGACCACTGCTCAGATCCAGCTCTCACTGGCAGGGCCCATTCTGCGTCTCCCTGACTGGGTCTCCACCCTCCTCAGTCTGATATACAGACTGAATACACCCTGAAATCAGAACCTATCAGCTCTCAAAGCAGAAGTAATCTCGTTACCCAAAATATACAGGCCATCAATCAAAGTCACTCAAAACCTTAGGGAACAGAACAACTGTAACCAAATATTCATTAACAAATATTTTTAGAGTGTCTGATACTCTCAAGTAATTTTCTAGGCACAAGGGAATTTACATTCATTGAGGTTACATTCACCTGAACAAGAAAAGTTAGTCATATTTTCTGAAGTCCAATGGCAGAACTCAACGTAACTCTTTGCTATGTAGGAAGATGTAACAAGTAATTTGTATTTTCTTCTTTCTGTTTCTCCCAACTCACTAACACACACTCAAATCAGCACGCATTCCTTTCAACAATAAACAAAAACATTTAGGGCTTATTTAAAAGAAAAACACCTTGTAAATGGAGAGAGGTAAGCTTCAAAGTTGACACAAAGACAAATCTTTGTGAAAGATGCAGAAGACTGAATGCAGTCAGTACAGGATCAGACATGAGGTCACCACTGAATTTCCTTCAGCACCATCCCTCTGCAAATCCTGCTCCTCTGCTACTGTCCACATAAGTCTTCCTTCTTTCCATTCCTAATGTGTAAAGATCCCACCTTCTCTCCAATTAAAGATGATTCCGTACATATTCATGCTTTATTGCATAATTACAAGGTATTACATTGTAGATTAGGACACTGAATAAATAAAAATCAGCAAGCAAAGCAGTGGTCCACATCCCTAACTTGGCTTTCCAAAACTCATGAATATTTCTTCTCTTTTCATTGTAAAGCCTTTCTGTTTAAAATACAGTTAACAGGAACCATGTTTAGTCACCTATGTCCAATTAGTTTAACAGGTTAGGGTTTGGATTTAATGAGATTTATTCCAAGGCTTTAATTCCCCATGTAGCAGTTAGTCTCACTCATCTCCCCTTAAGGACTTTACTCTCACCCCAGCCAACCATGTCCCTAAGCTTCAGACTGTGTACCACGGCAAACTTGTCATTATAACTCGAAAATCAACACCAAGTACATTTTCTTCTTAAACATCTTCATATACGGACACATAGTTGTTAGATAAATCATATAAATCTTCTTGGACGAGTTCCCTAAGGTTACTTATAAATGTGTTCAGAAGTACTGGAAATGATTATTTTGAAATTTGGACAAAAATAATGGCACTCATTCCCAAATTGGTGATGTGCGTTACTTTCAAATGAGAGTAAATATGTTGGATGTTATCTGTCTTACTAGTGTCCAGTTCAATCCAATAAAAGTAATCGGTACAGAAATCTATATTTTTTCATAGGCATTCTAGATGGTTCTTACGATCAAAGAAGACTTACAGAGTACTGTGACAATTCCTTTCACAGCTCTGCTTCATACAATTATATTCATAAGCCACACCCATCATTAGAGAAATGGCACTCAGCACCAGATCGCTGGTCAGCAAGGAGGCTACAGGTAAGAAACAAAAAGCGCCTACTCAAATCTTCTCCTCATGGCCATTATGCTCCTCATGGCAATAACTCATTGCAATAGTGTCTCATTGCCAGACACTTCTTATAACACATACTTGAGTATTTTTTTTCACATACTGCCCATGTCAGGTCATAGAAAATACAGTCAAAGGAATCCACAAAGTTTAAAAATAAAGAAGCACAAGTCTATTCTCTATGTCTGTTTCTCCATTGTTGTCCTGTAAATAAATTCTTTAGTACCATTTTTCTAGATTCTCTGTATATGTGTTAGAATACAGTATTTATCTTTCTCTGACTCACTTCACTCTGTATAATAGGGTTCTAGGTTCATCCACCTCATTAGAACTGACTCAAAATCATTCCTTTTTATGGCTGAGTAGACAGCATATTGAAAAGCAGAGACATTACTTTGCCAACAAAGGTCCGTCTAGTCAAGGCTATGGTTTTTCCCATAGTCACGTATGGATGTGAGAGTTGGACTATAAACAAAGCTGAGCACCGAAAAATTGATGCTTTTGAACCGTGGTGTTGGACAAGACTCTTGCAACGAGATCCAACCAGTCCATCCTAAAGCATATCAGTCCTGAATATTCATTGGAAGGAGGAAGCTGAAACTCCAATACTTTGGCCACCTGATGCGAAGAGCCGACTCATTTGAAAAGACCCTGATGCTGGGAAAGATTGAGGGCAGGAGGAGAAGGGGACGACAGAGAAGGGGACGACAGAGGAGGAGATGGTTGGATGGCATCACTGGCTCAATGGACATGAGTTTGGGTAAACTCTGGGAGTTGGTGATGGACAGGGAGGCCTGGCATGCTGTGGTTCATGGGGTCGCAAAGAGTCAGACATGACTGAGCAACTGACCTGAATATCCCACTGTGTATATATATCACAACTTCTTTATCCATTCATCTGTCAATGAGCATCTAGGTTGCTTCCATGTTCTAGCTATTGTAAATAGTGCTGCAATGAACAAGGGGATACATGTGTCTCTTTCAATTTTGGTTTCCTCAGGGTATATGCCTAGGAGTGGGATTGCTGGGTCATATGGTGGTTTTATTCCTAGTTTTTTAAGGAATCTCCATATCATCTTCCATATGTAAAACAGATAGCCAACGGTAATTTGCTGCATGGCTAGGAAACTCAAACAGAGGCTTTGTATCAACCTAGAGGGGTGGGATGGGGAGGGAGATGGGAGGGAGTTTCAAAAGGGAAGGGATATACGTATACCTATGGCTGATATATGTTGAGGTTTGACAGAAAACAGCAAAATTCTGAAAAGAAATTATCCTTCAATAAAAAACAAATTATTTTTTTTTAAAGTACAAACTTCTAGTTATAAGTCCTGGGGGTGTGATAGTGTACAGCATTGTGACCATAGTTAACAATGCAGCATTACATGTTTGAAAATTGTTGAAAATAAATCTTAAAAGTTCTTATAAAACAAAATAAAGAAGCACAACATGTTAAGAATTTAAATTGCTTCCTATGCCATCACTGTGGCTATAGTCTCTGATTATACATCTACACATGTCCTTTAAGAATTTAAATTGCTTCCTAGGCCATCACTGTGGCTGTAGTCTGTGATTACAAATCCACACATGTCCAACCTCAAGGAAAAGTGCCTTCCTTCTATAAGCAACCAGGTGCTTTCAAAAAGCATCTCTATTAGGAATGTGAAGTAAAAATTTCATGTCATAAGGACATATTTTACATCATTTCAAAAATATGTGTATTTAATTCATACCTATGATATGCTGCATCATAATACTTTGATTTTTTTTACAGCAAGGAGGTGATTTCTCAAAGTGTAAATATTTTAGTACATTTAGTAACACATATGATAGAAGTGGAACTAAATTTCATAGCTAGTCTACTTGTATCTAGACTATAAATTGTCTTTGCCAAGAGGATGAACTAGACACATGCTGGCAGTGAGCTAGATTTAAATTTGTGCTTTCAAACATATTCTCACGTCTAAAAATAGCTCAGCATGTCTAAAAATAGCTCACCATGCCAAGATCAGGAAAAACAGAGTGTACAGGTAACAAATCATTAAGAAATAAATTATTTCTCTCTTAAAAGTGCATGTGTGCACAGCTCAGAGCTAAGTTAAATTATACTGAATTTTATTCAATACTATTATAAAAATCTTGGCAACTTCTACAACAGGATACATATTTTATATAAGATCAATTGTATTCCTTTAAATTATTTGAATAAAAACTCAAATTACCATTATTTTAGTCAATATCCAAAGTTCTCACACATATTGATATTTGATAATGTTATTTAAAAAGACTTTTGGAATAGAATTTTTTTTAAGAAGAGTATGTGGAGCAGGAACTGGCAACCCACTCTAGTATTCTTGCCTGGAGAATCCTGTGGACAGAGGAGCCTGGTGGGCTGCTGTCCATGGGGTTGCGCAGAGTCAGACACGACTGAAGCGACTTAGCATGTGTGCATGCATTGGAGAAGGAAATGACAACCCACTCTAGTATTCTTGCCTGGAGAATCCCAGGGACAGAGGAGCCCGGTGGGCTGCCGTCTCTGGGGTCGCACAGAGTCGAACACGACTGATGCGACGTAGCAGCAGCAGCAAGAAGAGTAAGATTGGCCTATTTCTATTAATAGATACCACTCAAAGCAAACACTAATACAACATGGTTAAGCAGCTCACTCGCTCTCTGAAGTGCTTTTCTGTAAGAATTGGAAGGAAAATGAACAATCACCATTTCCTAAGAAGAATATAAAACAAGCTCAAAAGCAGAACTGATGTAAACAGACACTGGCTCAAAGAAAGCTTACCTCTCCCTCTCTCCTTCTGTGACGTCATATAAGCGGTTGGCACCTCCATCAGCACAGGCTCTTAAAAGAGCTTCAAAAAGAAAAAACAAAGAATCTTTCAATATAGCAAGCTCAGAGCAGCATCTATCACATGATGAGTGTTAAAACATTCAGACACACACACAGTCATGCTTCCCTCCTGGGATCATTTCACATTCAGCCAACAATGTTGCTGGAACTAAAAACCATCCTACCCACCACACACACAAATAAGACAGAATCGCCTAAGATAAAGTGCATTTCCTTTTTCCATCTTTTTCAATTGCTCCTATTAAATAAAGAGGAAGACTGCATATGATGACCTCAGCAACCCTTAAAGCTTGCTTTTCCTTCTTACAACAGAAGACAGGCCTTGGGCTCAAAGACAGGCAACAGGACATAGCTTATAACTTTCCTCCTTAATTTTATGAGTTTTTATAGAAAGTTTCTATTTACGGCAGATTTTAAGAGTTTCCATGGGGCTTCCCTGGTAGCTCAGGCAGTAAAGAATCTGCCTGCAGTGCAGGAGACCTGGGTTCAATCCCTGGGTCAGGAAGATCCCCTGGAGAAGGAAACCGCAACCCATTCCAGTATCCTTGCCTGGAAAATCCTATGGACAGAAGAACCTGGCAGGCTGCAGTCCATGGGGCTGCAAAGAGCTGGGCATGACTGAGCGACTTTCACTTTCAAGGGTTTCCATATTTTATCGTGATACAGAAGGTTCCTCTTAAAAATAAATCATAAGCATAACATCGTTAAGTTTACTCTAAAATATCACGTAACTAACAATCTAGATATGTGTGACTGTGAAAACAGAGAAGGTATTACAAAACTGACTGAAACTTGGAAAAATCCTAAGATATCAAATAAGGCAAAAAAGCCCAGCTGCCTCTCTAACTGGGGCTTTTTATTGCTTGCCTTCTCATGCTTTTTCTGTGATATCACCCTAGGATTTGAAGTTGCCAATCATTCCTTGAAATTTTTTTGAATCCATGATCTACTATTTCTGTTGTGACTTCTCTAACATCTAATTTTCCTAGAAATGTCCGTCTTAGCATCAATTCACCCCCTTTATTCTTTTTCTTTTTTTAATAAAAAAAAATCCTTTACCTAATAGTTTCAAATCAAACTTTTTATTTTAAATCCTGGGTGATTTAAGAGTGAGTGCTAAGATGTCGAAGATTCTAATTCCTCACCCTGAACAAATCAAAGTCTTGTTTCTGTCCCCACAAAGCTGTTAAAACCAACCACAAGTCCATAAAAATAAGCAAAGAGCATGGACACCAGCAGTTTCAGAAGAAATAAACTATAGTTGGCCCTCTGGATCCAAAGGTTTCTAATATATGGACCACTCTTAGATCTGTGAAAGTGAAATCCGTGGATGCAGAGGGCCAACTGTATTCCTTTACTGCACCATTTCACATAAGTGACTTCATTGTTTGTGGATTTTGGTATCTCAGGGAATCCTGCCTCTCACAGAAACAAAGAGACAGCTGTATTTTTTAGAGCTACTTCTTCATTTTAGTGCACTTATGAGATCACCTTCCCATTCTGCCAATTTAGCTATACACTTAAAAGAGTATTTCTATTCAGTAATATCTACCTCCTGATATCTAGGTGTTCAATGACAGGTGGGGTGAAAGGATAATGAACTGATCGTATTGGCATGGTCAAGATCCCAGTGAATTTTCTGCTAATCCATGATATATATAAGATAGTTTTCTGGGTCCTACGTTACATCAGAAATAAGACAGAGACCAAGTTGGGGGGGAAAAAAGATATTCTTTTTTTTGCTTCAGCTTCTTCATCTGTAAATTGTATCGCCTTCAACAGAGTTATTAAGCAGTTAATGACAATAATGATATATCGCGCTCATCACAGTACTGGAGCATAGTAAGCATTCAACAAACATTTAGTCCTCTTCCACCACTCCTGTTAGAATGAAAATAAACACTAGAAAACCATTGTGTTCCTGGAAAAGAAAAGTCTAAGGTTCTTAAAAAGTGCAAAACAAAAATAAGAGTTTTTACAAACATATCTAAGAGAGACGTATCATTTTACCAATTAACCAACAACACACATCTCCCTTTAAAGAATGGGACTGAAATTCAAGTTATACCATAAACATAACTTGCAGAACATCATAAAATATTCTGTACATTTCCTAAATATCAAAAACTAAAATTTCAAAGACATCAAAAGCTAAATGGAGAAAGAATCTCATACAAAAGACTCAGCAGAACAAATGAACAGGGAGATGGAAAATACTGATAAATAGAAACAGATGGTAAACTATCAGTAATTACCCTCAGAGTATACAAAACATTTCTCTGTAAACAAAATTAACACATCTATGGGATCTTTTTATATAAAAATTGATTCACTGAAGTAAAATGAAAATAGAAAAGTAGTGGCCAAGGATTGTCAAACAGAGTGACTTGTCAAGTTATCACATTATGTTATTTTGCAAAGATCAGTTGAATTCAACTTTTATACCTATTATGTGGCAGGCTCTAAACAGAACAGAAAGATGAATAACAGAAAGAACTAGCTCTCCAGACTCTCACTTTTGTGGAAAAAGGAGAAACAGAATTGCACATATGCATTGCACTGCAGATGCTGACGAGGGCCATGACAGAAGGAACACAACGCAGTGCGACAGCAGGGAGAGGAGAGATTAATTTCAGTGGACAAATCTGTAACACTGTTGATTATTAACTCTTGTTCAGTTAAAAGTCAGTGTTCCTTTCATAATCCAAAATTGTTTTCCCATGCCTATTATTTCTCATACCCTGATTTAAATTGGTATTTTTAGAGCAGTTTATTAAAAGAGAAACACCTAAGTCATAGGAAGTAAATTTGTACACATTTATTCCTATTTTAAGGGCTTCCCAGGTGGCTCAGTGGTAAAGAATCTGCCTGACAATGCAGGAGACGCTGGTTAGATCCTTGGGTTGGGAAGATCCCCTGGAAAAGAAAATGGCAACCCACTCCAGTATTCTTGCCTGGGAAATCCCATAGACAGAGGAACCTGGTGGGCTACAGTCTGCGGGGTCATGCAAAGAATCAGACACGACTGAGTGACTAAGCAAACAAACAAAATTCCTGCTTTAAATGGCTATGCGAGTTAACTTTCATAAAATCTGTGGACCACTCTTTCATTACCTAGAAGCTGGAATCGGGGTGCAAGCCATCTGAAAATAAAAATAAGTTCCAGTCCCTCCTAAAGCTATTTTATTTTGTTGTAAATAAAGTTTATCAAAAAAGATACTTAACCACTTTTAAATCCAATTAAAGTATTTTCCACATACTTAAATAAAATGGCATTTGGAAAATAAAGTTTCAAGCATGCATTACATAATGTTGGCAGGAATTCATTGACAGCAACTTGAAAACTGAGTAAACAAATATCACTATTAATCAAAGTGACCAACTTAAAAAAAAAATCAGTAAAGAACTAAAAAAAGTAAAGGGCATTCTCAAATAAGATATTTTTGATAAATCATGAGTCAGCCTTAAACATATACTCACCCCATCATCATTTAAATTATTCCAAGCTTTAATGAATAGAAGTTACTGCGTGAGTTATTCTTAATGTAAAATTTTTATTGGCTTATACAGCAAAATTTTTGCAGATTTATCAAATACTACAACTTCAATGGTTGAATAGTTGTTTACTATGCATCAGTCTGATTTGAGCTGAAGACTAACATACATTAAAATCTCTACATCAACTTTATATATTGGTACTACCAATAAGGATATTAACTACATCTTTAACATATTTTTTTTAACCTGGCATAATATACATTACTGTTACTGACAAATACTGAAGAGTTCAACTCACAATCAGAGGCTAATCTGTTATTTCATTAATTTATATTGAATAAAGTTGGACATAAATAATTTGATTTTCTGAAAAGCAGACAATTAAATTGGTTCCAAGTATTAAGATGGAAGAAAAAATAAACTAAAGTGAAAGAACTATGTTTCTGTCTCAGTCGTCTGGAAGGTGCATTTCAGTCCTGGTCTAGGTCAGCTGCTCGTTAGTCTTGTGAATGAGCTACTCCCAAGTGCGCCGATTCCAACACAAAATAAAGAGTATTGTATATATTTTACCAAACTCACAGAATTTTTCAGGAACTGGAGAGATGACAAAGATGAAATGAGAAGGAAGTAACATGGGGAAACGAATTCTCTTACATGCTGTTGATAAAATTATAATTTTGAGAGACAGTTTGGCAGATTTATAAAAATTTAAATGTGCATGACCTTTGATCCAGAAATTCTATGTCTTCTCTATAAAACTTGCCCAAATTCACAAGGACATATAGACAAAGACAGTCACTGTAGTATTATGTGTAATCCTGAAAAAACTGCAAGCAAACTTAAATATCATCAGTTGAATATTGGTCAAATATATCAAGACCCTTGTACAGAACCATATTTTTTTTTTTTAAGTAGCCGATATGTATTTATATGGTACTTCTGCAGAAGACAGGGTTAAGGTAAAGATTTATTTTTTGCATAACTAATTTTCATCAAGGTAACCCCACTCTTGCACTCTCTACCTAAAAGTGGCATTAAATCTTACCCAGATTTGGCAACATGGCTCAATCCATGATGTTATATGCCCTGCCCAGACAGACTGATTCAGAGACAGGGATGGGATCCAATCAAAGGTAATGAATCCTAAGGAGACCTCCCAGGTTCTCTTTTCTGCTGTCGCCATCTGAGAGACTACATGGAAGTCTGACTCTGTGATGGACTATCACATCAGCACAGAGAACAGAGCCCATATACGAAGGCAAAGCTAAGAAACGAGTGCTGTCTGAGTCCCTGTAGGCCTAGCAATAGCCTTTTTGACTGCATGAGCTAATAAATTTCCTTTTTTGGCTCAGGCCAGTTTGAGCTGGGTTCTCTGTCATTCGAAACTAAAGGAGACTTAACTAACCCAAATATTAATTTCTACTTCAAAGACACAGAATCTTCCTATTGGTTGGAGAATACTACCTTATTACATCTCAAGTTGGTATTGGATCAAGGTCTTAAGAGGAAGTACATATTTTTGTAGGTAGCTGGCTTATTATTCGTATATACTCTCACCTGCAAAGCCTCAACTATGATCCAAAACAGTCAGTTCATGGTTAATAAATGGAGGAGTACCATGCTTTCCCTATTGAGAGGTCATTTCATGGGGGAAAACTTTCATTCAAAGCCTTTCATAGAAATCGTGCTTGCTGAAAGAGCAACAATTTACTTCACTCACAGGAGTACCAAAGTGCATAATTAATTGCTGTTTAGATAACTTTTTCATAGTTTTAGATGAAAGGTTTAATTTACAGTATATTTATGTGCAATTATTAAAAGAGCTCACATTATTTGTAATATCCACAAAGAGTGAGTGGAACACTCTTTAAATTTTAGTCAAGTCAGTAACACAGAATTATCCTTATTTCAAATAAAAAGCAAATGGTATTTATACTGAACATCTCCATGCAGAGTGCTGTGCAAGTCCTAATGGTCTGGTTCATGCCATGTAATGAAAATTTTTTATTATCTTTAAGTAAATGCTGCTGTGTAAATTCTATTATCCTTTCTCTCTGCCACCTTCTGCCTCCTCCTCTCCTAGTTATGCACTATGGAGATAAAGTATGACATTTAGTCATCTTTGATGCTATTTATAAAGTCTATAATCAGGTACCTCTTTAACACTTAGTGACACCAAATATCTCATTACTAAGAAATCTTAATAACAGCCAAACATCAAACTGTTTATCCTAAAGTGGCACAGGGAAATTTTTCTCAAAGATGAGTAAAGCTCATAAAGTATAAAAACTACAAAGAGGGAAGTGATGCAAAAAAACAGGGTCTTGTAAATGAAGCCAGCATATGCAGGTCTGTCCAAAGGTGAGTTGTTGGGAATGATTAAGGGTGAGTGCCTTCTCTATCATTAAATTTCTACTAAAGACTGGCCATTCTGTAAGGACAAGACAGCAAATATGCATACTCAATCTACAGGAAATAAGGAAACATAACAGACCTTTGTTGGTATTGGTTAAAATACAGGGTGGCTCAATCTTGCTACCAAGGCTATGCCATACAGCTTGTGGGATCTTAGTTCCCCAACCAGGGATCGAACCCATGCCCTTGGCAGTGAAAGCCCCAGGTCCTAACAACTGTACTGTTAGGGAATTCCCTGTGTCTTTGTTGTGAGGGGTTGTCCAGTACACTGTAAGATACTCAGCAGTGTCTGTGGCCTTACGCACTAGACGCCAGTAGTACCCGGGTTGTGACAACCAAAAATCCATAGACAATGGAAAATATCCCCTAGTCAGCAAAAATCACTCCCAATGCCTGAACTGGAAGACCACTTATAGTTCTTCAGGCTGCCCAGGATCCCATCACATCCAGCTGTAAGGCAGATTGCTCATCACTGTTCTTAAAAATTTCAACTTAAAACAAGACTATCACCCAGAAGCTACATTCAACCTAGGAACCAAATGTCAGGAGAATTAACAAAGCAACTTATGTCCTAGCTCAATTGCTTTCCAATCTATCCCAGATGCAAACTATGCAAACCTACCATCTTATCCTCTCTTTTAGACTCTCTGCTCTCTGAATCTTCAGTAAGACCTCTTCTACCAACTGTACATGTATTAATACCTATGCTATTCTAGGCAATCTTCCAGCAAAAATCCATACCCTCACTATTTGTGCCTCCTATTTGAGACTCCATTACTAAATTATTTGCCACTAGTGATAACAGTCAGGTCCTTCTGACTGTGTGCTGGGTGGCTCGCTTCATCCCCCATATCAGATGAGAAACTACCATCAGAGATATAACCGCAGACAGTGAGCATGAAAAATGACAACTTCTATTAGCTCAGTTCATTCTGTAATGCTGGTAAAGTGGCAGTGACAAAATAATGAGATGTGGCAGATTTCTACGAATGAGCAAAAATAATTAAGCGCCTAGAACTACCGAGAAGAGCTGGAATAAACGAAAACAGTAATGATAGTGGCTGGTTCACCTGGCAAAAGTAAAGGCTTTTAAACAAAAATTGGTGCAAATGTGTTACATAATGGAAGAAGACCCAAGATATGGAGCCATTCTCCCTCCTCTGTCTGTTCATTTAGCACCAGAATTCCCTCCCCTCTCCTTTCTTAATGAATCAGTGGTATTAGATCTCAGAACTTAATACCAAGACATATTTCAATTGAGAGATTTATTTCTGCATCAATAGTGAAAATGAGTCAAAATCAGTTATTTGTCATACAAATAAGAAATACATGTATCTTATTTTGTAGAGACAGAATACCTTGTCAGTTCATACCTGTACTTTTCCAAGTACATATGACATCTTTAGAAAAATACTGTAACACAATTTACTACATGAGAGTTTCAAGCAAACAAACTGATTCTTTTAAACAAAAATCATTAACTCTACGTGGTAATAATAGAATAATTTCATCAATTGGGCTTTAATACAAAATAACTAGAAACTGAGAAGTGTGTGCATATTTTTACTACCAACTAACAAGAATTTCATATATGTTAATTTCATAATTAACTATGCTCCTTTTCTAACTGAGCACAGTCAAGCTAATTCTTCTTCTTAGTTAGGGAAGGAAAAAAAGTGTGTGGGGGAGGACTGTTTGATGGCTATGAGTAAGAATAGAGGGGGAAGAATTAGGGATAGTATTTCTAGAAATAGATGAAAAGAAGAAGAATCATTGGGCTCCTGTTAAAAGCAAGAGATAATTACCCAACAATTCATTTTGGGCCTCCTTTAGGCCAAGAGTTATAACCAGGTGGAACAAAGGACAATTAAAGAGCTTCAAGGGGCTGAATAAATACCTTACTACGCCATTTCTTAGTTTTTAAGTTTTATCTGAGAACATTCTTAGAGATAAATTAGTCTTACTCTTTAAAACATGACTTATCAGGGCATGAAAAAGCTCATTTTTTAAATAATTAAAAGAAGGCCAGTTGCTTTGGAGTTTAGGCAGATAAGGGAATAGCTTTAAGAGATAAAACTGAGAGGCAGTCAAGGACCATATTAAGCGAGTCATGTGCTGAACAGAGTTCAAGTATAAAAGGAAGGCACGATGGGTTTTCAGTTCTAGAGTGCTCTATTCTGACTTAAGTGTTAAAGAGCTTTCTTCCTTTTAAGTTGAGGACAGATTAGAAGGAGACAAGAGTGGAAGTAATGACTTTAGGAGACCAGAGTTGACCAGCAGAGATAGTCGCTTAGATGAGATTTGCAGCACTTAAAGCAGAGACACTTGGGTATATTTCAAGATATATCTGGCAGTTGGAAGCAACTGGACTGGCTGAGAGACCTGGATGTGGAGGGTAATGCAAAAGGAATCAGAGATGACTCAACTTCCTGGCTTAAGCAACTGACAAACATGTTTACAACTTTTTAGTATTCCCTATACCGTCGTTTTGTCCAATGTTTGACCATATTCCATAAAATATTTTTTGCTATTCTTGGCCTTGTAGCATCGTTCACAGTTTTACTGTTCCATTGATAGTATACCCTACAGACTTGCCTACAATCTCCTTTACAATGAGACATGTAAAGTTTTAAATTTTTTTTATTTTATTTTTAATTGGAGGATAATTACTTTACAATATTGTGATCGTTTCTGCCATGGATCAACATGAAGCGGCCATAGGTATACGTATGTTCCCTCCCTCTTGAACCTCTTTCCCATCTCCCTCCCATCCTACCTTCCGGGTTGTAACAGAGCACCAGCTTTGGGTTCCCTGCATCATGAGACATGTCAAGTTTTGAATAGCTCTTCTCCCACAGTTCTCTACATTGTATTTGCCGAAAGGTGTGTCTGTACAGTGGAAATACTTTTTAACACTAATCATAGTTAAAAATTGAGAGCATTATCAAAAAAGTTTAATAAAAATTGAAAACACAAAGTTTGTAGGAGAGACATGTTATTAATAAGTGTTCACAACAGTTTTATTGTTTGGCTTCAGTTTGTTTGGGCTTCCTTGTTTGTTTTCGTTGCTCCTAAATCAAAGGAAACATGAAACCAAACTATTAGAAAGGACCTGAGATAACTGGTTATGTAAAATAACTTCTGGGGAAGAAGCGGCAATTTGAAAGCGCAGAAGCAATTGCTATGGCAAACACCAAACGAAAAACCTAAAACAGATCAGTTTCTCCTGTTCATTTTTTTTTTTTTCCCAGAGACTTGTATCAACATTACAAGAAATGTTATTTTTAGAAAATTCTTAAAAGGAAAACAGAGGCACAGAGATGGTAAATAAGCACAAGAAAAAGTGTTAAACTTCACTGGTTATTAGAGAAACTCAAAAACCACAAGATAACACTGCATCCTCATGAAATGGCTGAAATAAAATATAGTAATTTTGTATCAAATATTGGCAAGGAAACAGACAAACTGGATCATTTATACACTGCCATGGACAGAGGAGCCTGGCGGGCTACAGTCCATGGGGTCACAAGAGAGCAGCAGCAGCAGCAACTAAATAACAACAAATTGGTGCTTTACTCTGACACAATTAACCTTCAGTTCAGTTCAGTCACTCAGTCGTGTCCGACTCTTTGCGACCCCATGAACCGCAGCATGTCAGGCCTCCCTGTCCATCACTAACTCCCTAAGTCCACCCAAACCCACGTCCATCAAGTCGGTGATGCCATCCAGCCATCTCATCCTCTGTCGTCCCCTTCTCCTCCCGCCCTCAATCTTTCCCAGTGTCAGGGTCTTTTCCAATGAGTCAGCTCTTCACATCAGGTGGCCAAAGTATTGGAGTTTCAGCTTCAACATCATTCCTTCCAATGAACACCCAGGACTGATCTCCTTTAGGATGGACGGGTTGGATCTCCTTGCAGTCCAAGGGACTCTCAAGAGTCTTCTCCAACACCACAGTTCAAAAGCATCAATTCTTTGGCGCTCAGCTTTCTTTATAGTCCAACTCTCACATCCATACATGACCACTGGAAAAACCATAGCTTTGACTAGACGGACCTTTTTTGGCAAAGTAATGTCTCTGCTTTTTAATATGCTGTCTAATTTGGTCATAACTTTCCTTCCAAGAAGTAAGCGTCTTTTAATTTCATCGCTGCAGTCACCATCTGCAGTGATTTTGGAGCCCAGAAAAATAAAGTCAACCACTGTTTCCACTGTTTCCCCATCTATCTGCCATGAAGTGATGGGGCCGGATGCCATGATCTTAGTTTTCTGAATGTTGAGCTTGAAGCCAACTTTTTCACTCTCCACTAATTAACCTTACAACAACTCAAAAGGCTTGTATTTTATTTCTTATTTCACAGACAAGGAAATAAGCTCAAAGTCACAAAGTTATTTGTCCCAAGTTACGTAAATTCTCTTGTGGGCCTCAGTGAGAACTTGAATTTAGAAAATAAGATTTTTCACTTGTGTGCTGTGGAGTTAGAACTAGAATTACTATAACACTGGGGCCAGAATTAGAACCCAGGTTCTCCTGATAATGGAGCACACACTATTTCTGTTACACCAGAAGGCCTCCACTGTGCAGCTAAGTTGGTGCAGTAAGGCAAAGTGACATATAAAGGATGAAGCCACACAAGCTTAAAGCAAAAAGAACCTCAAGTATCAACTTCCCCAGGAATAACAATGCACACACTTTTCCAATGCAGTAAAATACATGGTAAGAGCCACACAGATATTCATACCTACTGATCCACTAACCCATTCACACACCTAGCTTAATGTCCTACTAAAAGAAAATGAACAACAGGCTGAAGAAACTCCTGAGAGGCCTTTTAAACAACAGTGTCACCTGTGCTGATCTTAGCATCCTGGAGGAGACACACTGTGCCTTCCATGCCATTAGGGTCCAATCAGGAGACACCATGCAGTGACTCAAACAGAGAAAGAAACAGGTGAGAGCAATGTGAATGCCGGAAAATTAATAACAGGGGCAGGAGTAACGGGGCTGGGAGTGCTGAAGACAGAATACAGAAGAGCAGATCTAGGAAGCAGACAACACTAGCGAGGGGGCAACGGTGGGAAACCCTCCCTCGGAAGCGCCGGGGGTGGGGTGGGGGTGGCGGGCAAGAGACACCACACTCAGCGAGGTGATGGCCTTGGGGTTCGCTGTGAAGCCACCTGAAACGGTCCAGGAGGACACTGGAATCAGGAAGAGAAGCCCCTTCATCCAGCCATACCTCTCCCATGCCCTCTGCGGACACAGCTGAACATCACACTCGCTGCAAAGGAGAAATGCTTACATGGCCAGGCTCCACGACCACAGAACAGATCATGAAGCATGGATTCGGAGCTTGGAGGCAGTAAATTAATAATTTCTCCAAAAAAATAAAAAAAGAAAGAAAGTAGGGTTGGCCAAAAAGTTCGTTTGGGTTTTGCCATAGACAGTATGGAAAACTCAAACAAACTTTTTGGCCAACCCAATAGGTATTGTTCTTTCCCCCTCTGACAGTGAATGTTTCTTTATTCAGCTGGACAGCTCCCAGCCGCTTCTGGATCCCGAAATGGCTAAAGTTTCCTCTTAAGTGTTACTCTCTTCTAGCCATCCCAAAGCCCCAAGCCCCAAGCCACAGACAGGTGTTCCGTAAGTGCTTGTCGACCTTAACTGAAATACACCATAGCTGACACGTCTTTTGAAAGGCTTAGGCTAATTCTAGATTTTAAAAATACTTTTTTTAATCTTAACTCACAAGGGTACTGTGCAGCACTAAGTTTATTAGGCATTTTCCTGCAGGGATATGGATTGAAATTCTAGCCTGAAATATAGAACAAAGTAAATTCAGTTATAAAATGCACTTTTGTACTTGTATACATCAAAAGGCTATTTCTCCACCTGTGTATCCTCTTCCAGCAAAGGGTTGAAATAATTCATATGAAGTATACCAAGAAAGAAAAATATCCCTGGCATGTTTAATCCTAAATTTTCACTTCCAAAAAAACTGACTATAGACCTCCTCAATGTATAAAACAGAAACTGAGAACAATTTAAAATATATCAAAGAATAAAGAATAAGATAACACCCCTGTGACCTCCATCTAGAATTGCCAATTACCATCATTCACTGTTTTGTATTTAAAAAAATAAAAATAAAAAAACTACAGAGGTTTACATTCACTAGAGCGCTCTTTGAAGACTCAATCTGTTCCCACCCCCCTAACCAGCGGTACACATTATTCTAGACATAGAGCTTACCTTTAGAGTCTTGGAGTTTGCTTGTTTTTTTTCCCCAACTTTTATATAGCAATATGCATCAATGAGAAATACCTGACAGTGTGTATACTGTGTGACATTTTTTATTTTGAGGGGAAAAAAAAAAAAAACAAAAAACGGGTGTTCCGAAGCTTGCTTTCCTCACTCAACCTTGAATTTTTGATGGCTTTCCATCTGGAAATACAAATCTAGTTCACTAGATTCATTTAATTCCTGTCATTTAATTCCTGTACAGAGTTAATGAGTGTGTCAAAAATATTTATCTGATCTCCTAAGACAGACAGGTAGGTGGTTTGCATGTTTTTAATTTTTAAAAATGCCACAGTTATCATTTAATGCTTCCTTGCATACATATGAAAACTTTTCTCAATGGTATATACCTAAATAGATAATCACTGGGTCACAGAATACAGACATTATTAATTTAGTACATTGTAATGAATTGCTATCCACATTGTACCGATTTATACAACTGATACAATCATACCGATTTTTAAGCAGCAAACTGAAGCCACATACCAGCCTCTTGGTATTCAAGGAGGGCACACAGGACTTGAGTGCAGTACTGTGGTAGGAGCCGGGTGAACCAGCACCCCAGGAGCACCAGCGGAAGTGAAAGGCGCTGTCAGCTACTCTGGATCAGGAAATCGCAGCTGGAAGTACATCCTGGATGGGGACTGGCCACTCTTTTCCTTCCCTCTCCTACCGTCTCCTGCAATAAGTTCTTGGCGATTCAACTCTTCAACTCCCACCCCACTGTCCTTCCACAGGACTGGAACGCAGGATCCTTCTAGACTCTGGATTCTCTTTCCAAACAATGTATCTTAGTTCTCTTGATAGGAGGCACTGATATCATTAGGGCTCTGCCATTAACCTATACCCTCCAGTATATTTTATTCACTCATTCATTCATTCAAAGGCACAGACTGAATGAGCACCAATGGCAGCAAGAAACACAGCAAAACCCACACGTGATTCCAGCCCTCAAAGACGCCACAGTCTAGAACCACACTGTTCAGTATGGTGACCAGTGGCCACGTGATGTACTGAGCATCTAAGAAGCAGTTTGTCTCCACTGAGATGTGCTGTCAGTGCAAGAAACACCGGATTTTGAAGACTGAATACAAAAAGAATATACAATTTATTATTAACAATTTTCACATTGGTTCTGTGTTGAAATGATAACACTCTGAATATATTGGATTAAATAAGACAGTATTACAATTAGCTTTTGCTATTTCTTTTTACTTTTTTCAGTGATTACAACAAGATTTAAATTTACATTTGTGACTCCCATGATACGGGAATATGGTACCCAAAACAAAATCTACCTTACGTGCTGTATATATGAAACTGTTATCCCCAGAGGAAGAATGCTGAAGAGTATTTTACAATCTTGTGGGGTTTTTTTGGTTCAATTTGGCTCTTTTGTACAACTGCTTTTGCACAGGTCTTGACTGATATCTACATGATAACAGTAAGATTTTCATATTACAGTGATTTTTTAAATTTATTTTATTTTTAATTGGAGGATCATTACAATACTGTGATGGGTTCTGCCATATATTACAGGGAATTTTAAAATCTATAATATTACAGCTTTTCTCTACTCTGGAGCCTACAGGTGACATGTAATTGTTTTTAACTATGAAATGAAAGAGATGCAATATTAGAATTTTGATCCACTTATCAAGGGAATGATATAGTATGTTACACAAAGACAAGAATTCCTTTTATTAATTCTATCCTATCTCAAACACCAAGGATCACTGAGAAGCACTTTTACTCATGAGTAAAAATAAGAACAAGAAAAAAAGTCAATGGAAATAAACGAAGAGCAAAAAGAACAGATTTGCTGTTGGATGATAGCTTTTAACAGGACCTAAAAAAGAATTAATTTCAACAGCTGGAAATTCCTCTCAGCTCATGTTTAAAGAAATGTTGCTGCTGCTGTTTGCAAACAGCATGAACAGAGAGCAGCTTGCAAGCATGAAGGATAAAAATAAATATTTCATTATGCAAAATGTTTCATTATTGTGTTTGTAAATTTGAAACAATTATAAGTACTGCATGGCGGCGCATGCTGTTAGTTATTTTCACCGACTGGCAGGTAGTGTTTTGTTTTGCTTCCTTTTTTGGGCTGCAGTGCATTTGAAAGGAACTTTTGGTACTTGGTGATAGAAACTAAAATAACTATCTCCTTTCCTATCAAAGTACAGAACCATGAATGTCCCCCCACCCCCATATCTTTGATCCTTGGAACATAAAAAGCAACACTAAGTAGAATTCAATAATAAAAGGAAACCAGTGCCTCCGGGATGGGGGATGGGACAGGCAAATAAAAGTTACTCCCATTCTTTTCAAAAGATGTATTCAAGCTTGTTTTAATAATTCTTAAGATATACCACCTCATAAATGCACAAAGAAGTACAATATAGCTGGGAGAAATGAACTCAGATGAAACTATTGATCCCTACAATATTCTTAATAAATGCAGTACCATGGTGTGCTCTCAAAACAATCCTCTCAGTCCAGCAATGCCCTGCTTGTTCACAGTTAACCCATCTCGGAAACCCAACCACAGCCAGTGAAATCCAGTCCTCAAGGAAAATAACTAACGATCAGGAGCAAAATCACCTAGCAATGAAAGGGAGAATGCAAAGAGCCAAGCAGCCAAACCCTAAATAGTACTCTGAAGAAGGCTTCCATCAGCCGACTAGCTTTGCTGAAAGATTTAAATAAAAAAAGATGACCTGTTTTAAGACATCAGGGTAAAGAAGTCTCTGTCCTTTCTTTATCCCAAGACAACAGTAGAAATGGAAATTCCATCTTAGATAAAACTACACAAAAATCTATAACCCAATCACAATGTATGTGAAAAGACTGCCAAGGGCAGTGAAAGTCAAGTAGGGGTATAGAAAGGTGCTGAGAGGAGGTCTTCGGCTAAAGGTTCGGATACAAAATCAGTGAAAGAAACACTCTGTCGCTGAGACAAGGTAGAGAAGGCAGACGAGACTGAACTGTGAACAGTCTCCTAGCTTCTGCTGGCATGGCAGCAACACAAAAAGGTTAAACACTCTCAACTATACAATTCTGTGTCATAAAGTGCTTTACTGTGAACAAGGAAGAATTCCTGCTATTGGGACTTCCCTGGTGGTCCAGTGGTTAAAACTCTCTGCTTCCAATTCAGGAGACGTGGGTTCGATCCCTGGTCAGGGAACTAAGATTCCACATGCTGCGGGATATGGCCAAAAAAAAAAAAAAATCTCATGAAGCAGATATCATGTTGCTCATGCAAAGGAAAAAAAGGGGGAGGGGGTTATAAGATCTGGGGAAATGCTCTTTCCTGACCTACGTATGTGCTCAATCGCTTCAGTTGCGTCCAACTCTTTGCAAGCCCATGGACCATAGACCACCAGGCTCCTCTGTCTATGGGATTGTCTAGGCAAGAGTACTGGAGTGGGTTGCCTACATTTCAGAGTAGACCAAAAAAAAAAAAAATAGCAAAAGAACTGCTACCCTTGCTCTCCCAGCCCCCACATAAACCACTTTCAAATCAGGGGTTGGGAGTGGGGTAGGGGCAGGGCTTGATTCATTCAAAGATTAATAAAAAGAAACTAGCAGAGGATGTAGAAGAGACCAAGAAGTTATAGGAGAGAGAGGCAAAGAGAGGAGGAAAGGAAGGATGAAGAAAGGGAGTAGGCAGTGACTGCAAAAACAGATGAGGAAAACTCACCAGAAAATATGCTGTTGCCAAGCAAATGAAAATCATGACAAGAAACACCACTACAACTGAAAGAACTTAAGGAAAGAGTGAAAATATCCAAAGACTTGATACAGAGCTTTAGAAAGATATGACAAAATCACAGAACAAGACAAAAGGAAGAGTTTGTCAAAAATTAAGTCTAAATAAAAAGTTGAAGTAGCATGAACATGTAAGACAAGATGGAGACATGAACAAAAAGAAACAGAAATTAATAATGAATTAGAAAAGACTGAAAAGAAAAAGAAATGAAAGACTCCTTTTTAAAAAAAAAAATTCATATGTTCAACTGCTTTCCCAAAAAGAATACAAGACAAATTAAAACTAAGTTTTCCAAACTAGAGGAAGATGCCAACCTGTAGACTGAGAGGGCACAGACATGGCTGGGAAAGACAATACAGGATGGTAATACTGAGTCAAGTCCAGTGAATATCGCTGGTACTTAACAAGTCTAGAAGAATTCTTTGGTGGGGATTGGGAAAGCGAGGAGCCTCAGACTTCCCTACAGAAAACATTCAACATACTTGAAATGATCTTTACAAGTGTTAGTCACTCAGTCGTGTCCGACTCTTTGTGACCCCACAGACTGTAGCCCTCCAGGCTCCTCTGTCCATGGGATTCTCCAGGCAAGAATACTGGAATGGGTTGCTATTTCCTTCTGCAAGTTGTCTTCCCAACCCCAGGATCAAATCTGGGTCTCCTGCCTTACAGGCAGATTCTTTACCGGCTGAGCCACCAGGGAAGCCCTGATCGCTTCAAGATCCCTAGTAAATCGAAGGACATCCAGTCAAACTGCTGTTTAAGTTTAAAGAAATAAATAGCTATCTTCAAATATTTTGAAACCCATCAAGTTTCATTCCTATAGAGCTTCTTGAAGGAAAAAAAAATCTATTTCAGGAAAAATCTCAGGTTACAAAAAATACACAGAAACACTGGCCCGCTGTCACCTTAAAAAGCCTTTGCTGCCCCCTCTGCCTGAAGAACCCCTACCACTCCCCTCTCCCCACCTCATACACCAAGCTCCTTCTTTCCTGCCATCAATGCTTAGCTCAAGCATTAGATTTTCCTTAAAATCTTTTCTGATACCACATATCCAGACTAGTTTCCCTTTTCCTTCTTTAATAAATTACCCAACCATATGCTGCAAATGACATACCTGAAATAAATTCACTTTAAAAGACTGAAAGTGCACAACAGCATACTTTGGAAGTGAAAGGAAAGGAAAGCAGGTGGTCATGTATCAGCAGTGGAAGAGTCCATCCCCTCATCTCAATCCAAGAAAATAAAGGACATGGAAAAATAAACAACTACTAAGGTAAAATGAAGCAAAGTATATCAAACACTCTAATCAGAAAACAGACCTTTTCCAGGGTCCATAGAAATTGACAAAAACTAACTGTATATCCAAACCACAAAGAAAATGCCATGAAAATCCCGAATAAGAAAAATAGGACAAATAACATTGTATGATCATAATCCAATAAAAATATGAATTAATTATAAAATAGAAAAAACAAAAACCTGAGAGCTGAAAATTTTTTAGTCCTTAAATCAAAAGAAGTGAGGTGGGAGATGCTTATAGTCAAATGATCCTAATTATTGGGGGGGAGGAAAAAAAAACATGAAAAATCTTTATACACGAATGTGAATATTAAAAATGGATCAAAAGATATGGTGATGAACAAATGAATGTAATGTTTATTTCTAGTTAAGAACTACTAAACCATACCTAAAATCATTTTTAGCAGCAAACTTTCAGGGTTCAAAAAACTGACTTTGCTCTAGGCAACATAGTTAAGATATTGCAGAACTGAGATTCAAATCCCATGTCATCTGGAGCCATATTCACTGTGCTTTGTTCCCCTACGTAAATTTTTCATACGGTCAATTAGTATAGTTCACTGAGACCCAAGATACAATTAACAGAAAGAAATAGCAGTGTTATAAATACCATCAGGAAATGGGTGGGGGAGAAACCACTACTATTTAGAGTATGACACAATGCTTTATTTTCACTAAGAATCTGTTTTGCTTATTTAAAAAGGTCTTTGAAACTAGATTTTAACATAATCACTCAGGTACCTAAAATTAAAAGAGTAAAACAAAGAGGATGTGACTTTGCAAAAAAACCCCATAGAATTGTTTCATGAATTCTTCCAAGAATACTGTCTTCACAAATATAAGGAATTTTTTTTTATTGTACAATGTCTACGTAACTACATTGTAAGCGACTGCCTTCCAACTTAAATCTTTCTGAACAGTCGCTATTCTTTGCCCCAACTACCTGTCTCTCGACTGACGGACCTGGTGTATGGCAAGCAGTGCGAGCTTGAACTGGGTAACACATTTGTTTTCCTTTTGCCTGGTTCTCTGTTCAGCTTTTCTTATCATTTCCTCCTCTTCCCCTTCTTCTTACAAATGACACATTTTCCAGTGGAAGAAAATTTAAAGCTTGCTTGCTCATTGAAAAGGTTGCTCCTTTAAAATCATTTTTAAAGAGGTTTATCTAATCTCAGAACCTTCTCCTTTCCTGACTTTTGGGTAAGCAGAATTGGAGATGGAGGGTGGGGAGGACCTCTAAGCACTCATACGCCTTAGGAGCACCCGTCCATCCTTCAGAGGAACAGCGTGATAACCATGACAGCTTCAGTGAGAAGATGCTAACTGCCTCTCCCTCTTGGTTCTGCTTTAAGAAGCTAAAGGCATGTGTACTGGTTCAATGATTAGAAGCAAATAAACAGGGAGAAGGAAAATAGTCTTCAAAAACGACATAGGAATGTGTATTATAAAAAAACCCAAAAGGTCAGTTAAAACAGTCCAGGTATACATCATATTCAAGAGTTTCCCAGGTGGCGCTAGTGGTAAAGAGCTTGCCTGCCAAGGCAGGTAGATGTAAGAGACCCAGGTTCAATCCCTGGGTCAGGAAGACCCCCTGAAGGAAATGGCAACCCACGCCAGTATTCTCACCTGGAGAATCCCATGGACAGAGAAGCCTGGTGGGCTGCAGCCTATAGGGTCGCACAGAGTCGGACACGACTGAAGCAACTTAGCCTGCATAGGCACAATCAACAGATATATGTGAAGTATACACTAATGTCCAACATTGTTTTGAAAACTCCCTGTCCCTGGAAGATACCTATCTAGTTTAGAAACACATATCCATAAGAAAACTGGAAAATAATACAAGAAAAATACAAAGACTCCATTTCATAGGACCAACTAGTCACGTATGTAAATTTTTTAAATAGGAAAGACCAGTACAGACCTGGAGTCATCAAGAAGCACTTGACACAACAGGAAGTAAATAAGCTGGCCTTTGATGCTAAGGCAAATTATAGATCAAAGGACAGAGAGGACAGATTTACAAACCAAGTAAAGAATGTACATCAAGGCAGAGAGGCAAGAATGAGCATGGCCCAGCACACATGAGGGGTACTCAGGAAAGCTGCCTAAAAGGTATATGTGTGTAAATTAAAAAATGATGAGGTTATGACAGGATCACCTTACGGAAGAAAGTACACATCAGAACAAAGAATTTAAGTGGGAAGGAATAAACACTATAGATACTACAAAGGGCTTTGGTGAAAGTTAGGAGGGGCAGTCCAATAGATGAACTGCCATGGAAAATAAAATGCAATTAGAGAAAATAGCTTAAGATCATATAATGATCAGTGAAGTCAGATAGCAGCAGTGGACATACAGGGCTAAAGGTGAATTAAGGAGACATTTAAAGAAAGACAAACATCCTTCGAGTTGGAAGACCTAAGAGCAAGCAGAGAAGGAAGAAGAGGAAGTGAAAAGGATTCAGTGTTTCTATGCAGAAAAACAGAGTGAAAGATCGGAGGCGTATTTGATCACAACATCTAACATACATAAAAAATCCATCTGCTTTCACATCTTTCCTAGGCATCTGGCTTAACTCGTGCATGCCAAATGAGGCCCTCCAGCATTTTTTTTAATAGAAGTCTATCATGCTAGTATTAAGTACAAACACATAAAACAAACTAAGACTACAAATAAAGTTTAAAAATAATTTTCTTTCTTCTGGATGAAAATGACATGAGATCTGGCATTTGCTTTATAATAACCAGGCAGGGAGGCATACAGATGAAGCAACGCTGGCTTTGAGTTAGTAATTGTGGAAGATGGATCATGTGTACATGGGGGCTCACTAGACTATTCTACCCACTTAAAAACAGACCCCATCACTTTTCTCTATTCACATGAATCTAACCATTCACTGAGAGTTCCCTTCTAAGGGAAATAATCGTAAAATCTGACAATGTAATTTGTACATAATTTTGAATAAAAGGCAACACATTATAACTATCACTAAACATAACTGTAAACAATATATACTAAAAAAAAAAAAAAAATCCGTAAACCCCACCTCTTCAACACTGCCCTTCTACATACCACTGTACTTCAGTTAAGTCAAGGTAAAAAAGAAATTTATTCAAATATTTTTTTAATTAATATCAACAAGACTCATGCACAGTATAAAATGTGCTTTAAGAAGTCGAAGGCATATTGAATGGCTCAATGATTAGAAGCAAATAAAAAGGGAGGAAGGAAAACCATTCTCAAAAAAGGACTGTTCATACTGTATACTGCATGCACGCTAAGCCGTTTCAGTCATGTCAAACTCTTTGCAATCCTATGGACTGTAGCCTGCTGGGCTCCTCTGTCCATGGGATTCTCCAGGCAAGAAATATTGGAGTGGGATGCCATTTCCTCCTCCAGGGGATTGTCCCAGGTACTTTAGGTCAAATACATTTAGGAAGGTTTACACCTTGGGTAGCTACAGTTATACCTCTAAATATCAACTGATATATTTTCTCTTTTGTCATTATACCCTAGTAAAAATATATAATTGAGCCCATGAACATTAAGTATTAATTCTCAATCTTAAACTTTAGTTCAGATTCTTAATTGTTCTTAATAAAATGTAAATGGTTGACTGATACCTTGAGACAATCTGAAATGCAACAAATCCTTAAAGCACCTGCTTTCACAGAATTGTTTGGGTATGTATAACAGGTTTGTGTAAACTCTTAGGGATGTAACCATTGCTGAAAATTTAAACAATGTAAAATCCAAAGATTCCAAAGCCTGAAAAACCTTGTAACACATTAAAAAGAACAATATAACTGTACCAAAACTTACAGGCTCACTCTTTTCCCTAGCAAGCTTTGGTAAATAGCTAACAAGTGGTTTTATGGGATCAAATATTCTATTGAAGGAGAATATTTTCCAAAAAGAAAAAAACTGAACCACTAGGTTCTATTATACTTTTTAATCATTAACTTTTCATATGACAAGAGGTATCACCAATGATTTATTAAGACGTTTTATTTCCAGAAGATACATGTAAATCAAGGACTGAATCCCAGCCCTGAGACCTGCGTGTGATGCTGAGTAAGTGTGACTTGCTATATGACCTTGAGCAAATCATTCAAGCTCTTCGTGTCTCAATTCCGTCATCTATTAGATGAGGCTAATAAGAGTATCAACTTCTGGGTTAAGATTTAAATGATTCAATCTATGGAAAGATCTCAGGAGAGTGCCTGGCACTTAAATACTTTAAAAAAATGTTAATTACTACTATCACCCCCATCATCACCATCAAATATTTGAATTGCTACTGCCTTGACACACACAAATGCAAACTTGGGTTCTTCTCAATTATTTCCTTGGTAAATAATAATCCAATCAGTCCATCCTAAAGGAAATCAGTCCTGAATATTCATTGGAAGGACTGATGCTGAAGCTGAAACTCCAATACTTTGGCCACCTGAGGCGAAGAACTGACTCCTTGGTAAAGACCCTGATGCTGGGAAAGATTAGAAGGTGGGAGGAAAAGGGGACGACAGAGGATGAGATGGTTGGATGGCATCACCGACTCAAAGGACATGAGTTTGAGTAAACTCCGGGAGCTGGTGATGGACAGGGAGGCCTGGTGTGCTGCAGTCCAGGGACACGACTGAGCGACTGAACTGAATGGCAAGTCTGGAATTTTGGATGGATCAGTACAATCTTCCTTGGTCTTAATCAGCGGAAGCCATCAAGCAGCAAAGCTAAAAGGGGTTCTGAAAATATCTAAGACCAAGAAAGTAGGTAATTGTGTACACACATAACTGCTATGGAAATTTTCAACAATCACATTTAACAACCTAAATACCACTGATAAATGATTGAAAAAAGACAATGTGGTATATATACACAATGGGATATTACTCAGCTATAAGGAAAGAATGAAATCATGACAACTGTGACAATAAGGATGGACCCTGAGGACTGGACATGGAAAAACAGACTGCTTCCAAACAGGAAAAGGAGTACGACAAGGCTGTATATTGTCACCCTGCTTATTTAACTTCTATGCAGAGTACATCATGAGAAACGTTGGGCTGGATGAAGCACAAGCTGGAATCAAGATTGCCGGGAGAAATATCAATAACCTCAGATACACAGATGACATCACCCTTATGGCAGAAAGCGAAGAAGAATTAAAGAGCCTCTTGATGAAAGTGAAAGAGATGAGTGAAAAAGTTGGCTTAAAGCTCAACATTCAGAAAACTAAGATCATGGCATCCAGTCCCATCACTTCATGGCAAATAGACAGGTAAACAGTGGAAACAGTGTCAGACTATTTTGGGGGGCTCCAAAATCACTGCAGATGGTGATTGCAGCCATGAAATTAAAAGACACTTACTCCTTGGAAGAAAAGTTATGACCAAATTAGACAGCATATTAAAATGCAGAGACATTGCTTTGCCAACAAAGGTCCGTCTAGTCAAGGCTATGGTTTTTCCAGCAGTCATGTATGGATGTGAGAGCTGGACTATAAGGAAAGCTGAGTGCCAAAGAATTGATGCTTTTGAACTGTAGTGTTGGAGAAGACTCTTGAGAGTCCCTTGGACTGCAAGGAGATCCAACCAGTCCATCCTAAAGGAAATCAATCCTGAATATTCATTGGAAGGACTGATGTTGAAGCTGAAACTCCAATACTTTGGCCACCTGATGCGAAGAGCTGACTCACTGGAGAAGACCCTGATGCTGGGAAAGATTGAAAGGGGGAGAAGAAGGGGACGACAGAGGATGAGATGGTTGGATGGCATCACCGACTCAATAGATGTGAGTTTGAGTCAACTCTGGGAGTTGGTGATGGACAGGGAGGCCTGGCGTGCTGCAGTCCATGGGCTCGCAAAGAGTTGGACACGACTGAGTGACTGAACTGAGGACATAACACTAAGTGGAGTAAGTCAGAGAAAGCCAAATACAGTGTGATCTCACATGTATGTGGAATCTAAAATACAAACGAAAAGGTGAGCTCATGAGTACAGACAACAGACTGGTGGTAGCTTGAGTGGGGGTGGGGGGGATGAAAAGGATGAGAAGAGTCAACAGATACAGATATGAACAATAAAATAAGTCATGGGATATAACATACAGCATGGTGACTACAGTTAATAATACTGGATTACATATTGGAAGTAGCTAAGAGAACAGGTCTTGAAAGTTCTCATCACAAGAAAAAAATTTCTAACTATGTATGGTGATGAATGTTAACTGGACTTTTGTGGTGATCATTTTGCAATATATACAAATACTGAATCACTACGCTACACCTAAAAGAAATTGTATGTCAATTATACCTCAATTTAAAAAAATTCTATTTAAGCTTTTGTGAGTAAATAACTCTGAAGGAGTATTTTTTCTGTAACTTTAAAGAAACAGTACTTATCGTCATCACTCACTACCCTTCAGCCACAAACAGGCTCCCTTGTATTTCTCAAAGCACCAGCCTTCTCTTCTCAGGGCCTTTGCATCTGCTGTTCCCTCAGCCAGGAATGCTTTGCCACCAGGTTTTCCATGATGAGACTGCCACTCAAATGTGGTTTCTTCAGAGGTACTCCCTGACCACTACACCTTCTGGTTTGCTTTGACTGGACCACTACCATGTATTTTCCTCCAGTTCTTGTATTTTTGCACGTACTGTCTTCCTCACACCACCCCAACAAACTGCATGCTACTTGACAGCAGAAATCATATGTTATCTCTACTGTATCCCCAAAGTAGAAAAGGAAAATTGGTTGGTAGAGAGCAGACATTGAACTAAATGTTTACTAAATAAATATTTCATTTTAAACTTTTGAAGTTTATGGCTTAAGGTTTTCAAGACACATGTGTTAAAGGATGGCCTACATACTAAACCATTAGGGTTGTCTGTCTACCCATGGAGCTATTATTAAAAATATCTTTGAAATTCAAAATTTATCAAATACCCAACTTCTGTCCTTAAAGAGATTAGGACCAATTGCCTTTCCGTATCTGTAAGCTACATTTAGAACCAGAAGTTATTAATAACCTACTTTTCAAAAAAAATTCTTTATGAGTCAGTTTAGCACAGTAACAGAAAAAAACATGGGGAAAGAAAACCAGTGCAAAGTGAAAAATACAGAAAAGCAGAGGCTGGGCAGTAGTTCTGCAAATGCCATGCTTAACAGACCAAAAAAAAACCCAAAAAACTACTTCCCACTTATGCTGCAGAACAGAACAGTAGGGCACTGGTTAAACTAACTATGATACGTCAATAAACAATTTTCAAAGAATATGTTGCAACATGAAAAATAATCACAAAATATTTTTAAAGCAAACTCAACTGTATCTTTAGCATAAATACTATTTTAGTAAACATAATCTCACACATACACACACACACACACACACAATTAAAAAGAAATAGTCCAAGGGGTTAGGAGTTAACAGGGGATATTTTTGGATGATATAATTACAAACATTACTATTACATTATCATTTCCTCTTGGTGCTCTTTTCTTTTCTTCTATTTTTTTTCCCAAATCATTAGACTGAACTGCAGCTGCAATCTTGATAGAAATATTGGGGCCTATAAGGTGAGTTGCCTTTTTGTTTTTGTTTGCAGTTTTTGTTGGGCTTTTTGTTCTTAAGGAAAAACTAATGGAGTACTGAATCCAGTCAAAGAAATAACCTAATTATAGTCCTGAAGCAGAACCAGGACAATAAGCCGTGGTGAACATCATTACTTGGATCAGGGATACACTACTTGAAACTCTGAAGATGCTGAAAGTAGGATCGCTATACTGTTCTCTAGAATAACAATTCTAATAATGGTTTCCACTTATCAAGTAATTACAACCTTCCAGCTTTAGATATTATCTCATTTTATCCTCACAGTAAGTCAATGAGGTAGTTTTATTGTTTCTATTTATAAAACAAGAAAATAAAGGAACCCAATTGTAGACAACTGGCAGAAACAGACGCATGCACACAGATACATCCCTCATTCCACTCATCAGATTCTCAGAGGGGATGCTAACCAGTGCCCTACTGCCCTGCTGCTCCCTAAATGTCTGAAACATCTCACTATAAAAACTCGATCATTCAACTCTTTTTCTAAACTTTTCTTGCTGGTTTTTAAATAATTTTATACATTTTTTTTCAGTCATAAACTCAAATTTTATGCCAACCTACACACCAGTGTTGTCTAGAAACCCCACTTAGAGGGGGACAATGGTCACTAAATCTTTGTTATTATAGCACTTAAAAGGACTGCTATAAAGTTTTGTGATCCCAGAATAATATTTTTGTTCAAGTGACTAAAAATCATACATTACGACATTCACTGTTAACATGCAAATCACACAGCTGTTGAAACTACCCACAGACTGACCCCTTAGTCTTGAAGCAACCAAGCCTCTTTCATTCTATCCGATTTCAGCCAAAAGATTTATCCCAATATCATGCCATTCCAGTCACCAAAAGTTTTCTTTCAGCTGTCAAAAGGTAAATGACCAGAACCTTAATTGTATCTACAAAAATGTCACTTAAAAGCTTTAACTGAAGAATACTGGTTCAAATTTCACATACCTGAAAACCCAAATTATGTAACATTAAATTTAAAGAACAATTCATACAGAAGATCTCTTTTTTTTTTCTTCTACACTCTAGCTCCTTATACAGGCAATATAAGCAAACTGCTTAGCAAATACCAAAATGGTAAGCATAATGAAATTTTCTTTATTTTGGATTGATTCCATTTCCAATAGATAGACACTAAAAATTACCTTCCTGGCCACATAGTGGTATTGCCTACAATGATATCAGTCAATCAAGCAAAATAAGGCAGCCGTGGATGTATCCATCCAAACTAGTTCACAGACATCATTCAACAATTTTAAAACGCCTTTATAATGAAAAGGCAGTGATCAACTTACCCATCACAAGTAGAAAAAATAAGCCTAAGCAATAGCAAAGGCGGGATCAGCAAGAACCCTCATTATTTATCTGGATTTTAACAGATCGGCGGGGGCATGAGCAGCGGAGCAGTGAGGAGACCTGGCAGCCAGAGCCCCACAGGGAATCCTGGGGGCCAGCTCAGCCGTGGGAGCTCCCCTTTCACCTATTTCCTTACTGGGAACTCCAAGAAGATGTCTTACTGAAGGTTTTGCTTGAACAAACGGATTTTGCAGCTACAACAAATGTAAAGCACCACAGGAGAATTACAGAGTATACTCATATATAAATAATCCTATGTTTTTGCATTCTAATCTTCAAAACAGGCATCTGAAAATGAAGCTGGACGGAGTTCCAACCAACACGCACACTAGAAGGAGTAAGTCTTAGCACTGCCAAAGTCTCAATTAGGCTAAAGATATTTCTATTTCGACTCAAGCACTTCATTAAAAACATTAAACACAATCTCTGCGTAGCATCAGTCAGTGCCTGTCCCTTTTGTCAAACTGTTACAGTGAAATGGAAGGATAAGATAAACAACACTTCTGGATCCTTTTCATCAAGCTTGAATAATAATAAAATGTCATTATTGAATCATCATTATTCTGAACAAATGTGATACAATTGTAAAAGACAGCATGTTAAGAGTAAAAATGTACATTTTTTCCCCTAAACTTGTTAAGGATGACCATTAAACTCCACTTTCCTCTGACAACAGTGATTTAGATGGTAACCAAAAATGCATGAAAATAAATTGTCTGTCCTGTCTCTCCCTTCTCTTCATGCTCGCTTTATTTATGGTGGTTGTAACTCTGCAACCAATAAAGAGAGGCAGTGAATACTGTGTGAATGCAGCAAAGTCAACATTAACTAATAAAGGCAGGCCTTATTGGACAATAACAAAGTTACTAGCAAGCCTTAGGTTCTGGAGAAAATAGTACATAAATCTACTCCAACATTTCAGATAAAAATCTGTGCTAATTACTGAATTTAACTAATTTGTATTTTTAAATAGAAAGAAAAGTGAAAGTGAAAGTCGCTCAGTCCTGTCTGACTGAGTACTGGAGTAGGTAGCCTATCCCTTCTCCAGCGGATCTTCCTGACCCAGGAATCGAACCAGGGGCTTCTGCATTGCAGGTGGATTCTTTACCATCTGAGCTACCAGGGAAGCCCTTTTTTTTTTTTTTTTAAATAGATGAGTGAGCAAATCAACATGTGGAAATTCATTTTAAATGTCATACAAGATGTCCAAAATCATTATGTTTAATGTAAGGGTCTATTCAGAAGGGGTGATTTTTACAGACAAGGATGATCAAACTGACTTTTTAAAACAAGAATATAATCAAAACAAATTTGGTCTAAAAAAGAGCAAAGAGAAAATTTTAAATTATTGTTCCTGCATATATTATACTATATTTGTATTCTAAAATAATATATCATGAAACATATCCTCATAAAATCATTTCTCTCAGTAAATATTTTCTTTGTAATATTTCTTCTGAAAATAAGGTTATATTTAAAATAATTCCTGTGATATGATTGAATGTTATATAAAATCTCAGAATCATAAAAAAAATTTGAAAATTTTGCCTAAATAAGAAGAGAGTCTTTTGTGTGCTTCATTATTTCCTGTGGGAACACAGTGTCACTTCTCAAATTTGGATGTTCCCCACTCAAAAAATCACATTTCTATATACTGATAATGAACACATCAGTACTAAACCAAAATTTAAAACACAGTATTATGATCACTTTAAAGAAATAAAAACACATATAAACTGAAAAATACATGTAAAGGATTTTGTATGGCAAAAATTATAAAATATTGATGAAAGACAACACAGAAAACAGAAATAAAAAGTAATTTTTTAGCAATGCCTATTTTTTAGTTTTAGGTAAATTGTGCATCAACAGCATATAAACATTACTATTAAAACTCACATTTAACAGGACTATTTACTCTCCTGGGCAATCATCAGTAGTGGCTTGAAGTCTATGTTCCAAATGTCTTGGGTGTGAATTGGAGTGTCCAGTGCTTCTCACTTCTGAGACTGCTAAAACTTCCATTTTCCTAATACCAAAATGGTATTTCTGTTCAGTCAAATAAATTTGGTTCAAATAAGTGGAAACCATGTGAGCAACCAGTAAAGAAATCCTTGAAATCTCAACTATCTTCTTGAAAGCAAATTTCAGGTATATAACAATTTTGTATCCACCCTTCTTATTTGGGCTTCCCTGGTGGCTCAGTGGTAGAGTCAGTCTGCCAGTGCAGGAGATGCAGGTTTCACCCCTGAGTTGGGAAGATATCCTGTAGAAGGAAATGGCAACTCAGTCCATATTGTTGCCTAGGAACTCTCATGGACAGAAGAGCCTGGGGGCTATAGTCCATGGGATCACAAAAGAATCAGACATGACCTAGCAACTAAACAATAACAACCTTCGTATTAGTACAGTCGCTCAGTCATGTCCGACTCTCTGCGACCCCATGAATTGCAGCACGCCAGGCCTCTCTGTCCATCAGCAACTCCCAGAGTCTATCCAAACCCATGTTCATCGAGTCGGTGATGCCATCCAACCATCTCATCCTCTGTCGTCCCCTTCTCCTCCCGCCCCCAATCCTACCCAGCATTAGGGTCTTTTCCAATGAGTCAACCTTTCGCATGAGGTGGCCAAAGTATTGGAGTTTCAGCTTCAACATCAGACCTTCCAATGAACACCCAGGATTGATCTCTTTTAGGATGGATTGATTGGATCTCCTTGCAGTCCAAGGGACTCTCAAGAGTCTTCTCCAACACCACAGTTCAAAAGCATCAATTCTGCGGCGCTCAGCTTTCTTCACCGTCCAACTCTCACATCCATACATGACCACGGGAAAAACCATAGTCTTGACTAGACGGACTTTTGTTGGCAAAGTAATGTCTCTGCTTTTAAACATGTTATCTAGGTTGGCCATAACCTTCCTTCCAAGGAGTAAGCGTCTTTTAATTTCATGGCTGCAGTCACCATCAGCAGTGATTCTGGAGCCCAAAAAGTAAAGTCTGACACTGTTTCCACTGTTTCCCCATCTATTTCCCATGGAGTGATGGGACCAGATGCCATGATCTTAGTTTTCTGAATGTTGAGCTTTAAGCCAACTTTTTCACTCTCCTCCTTCACCTTCATCAAGAGGCTCTTTAGTTCTTCTTCACTTTCTGCCATAAGGGTGGTGTCATCCGCACATCTGAGGTTATTGATATTTCTCCCGGCAATCTTGATTCCAGCTTGTGTTTCTTCCAGCCCAGCGTTTCTCATGATGTACTCTGCATAGAAGTTAAATAAGCAGGGTGACAATATACAGCCTTGACGGACTCCTTTTCCTATTTGGAACCAGTCTGTTGTTCCATGTCCAGTTCTAACTGTTGCTTCCTGACCTGCATACAGGTTTCTCAAGAGACAGGTCAGATGGCCTGGTATGCCCATCTCTTTCAGAATTTTCCACAGTTTATTGTGATCCACACAGTCAAAGGCTTTGGCATAGTCAATAAAGCAGAAATAGATGTTTTTCTGGAACTCTCTTGCTTTTTCGACAATCCAGCGGATATTGGCAATTTGATCTCTGGTTCCTCTGCCTTTTCTAAAACCAGCTTGAACATCTGGAAGTTCACGGTTCACGTATTGCTGAAGCCTGGCTTGGAGAATTTTGAGCATTACTTTACTAGCATGTGAGATGAGTGCAATTGTGCGGTAGTTTGAGCATTCTTTGGCATTGCCTTTCTTTGGGATTGGAACGAAGACTGACCTCTTCCAGTCCTGTGGCCACTGCTGAGTTTTCCAAATTTGCTGGCATATCGAGTGCAGCACTTTCACAGCATCACCTTTGAGGATTTGAAATAGCTCAACTGGAATTCCATCACCTCCACTAGCTTTGTTCGTAGTGATGCTTTCTAAGGCCCACTTGACTTCACATTCCAAGAATGTGTTAGCCATACATCAAATTAGCCATACATCAAAAACTGGGTCTGAAAAGGGATGGATTTAAACATTCTATTATTGATAAAAGATTATTTCTTTAACAACCACAAAGTTAAAATTCTTAAAAACCTCAGCAGTAAAAGAATCTTAACTCACAGAACTCAAAAGCTAACGAGAAAAAAAAAAAAAAAAAAAACAGGACAGGTTATAAAGTCAAAAATCACAACAACCTTTATGCATAATGGGATTTCTATGGTTTACTGTAAAGACAGGACACTAAAGATGAATAACAAAATTACATTTCACAAATTTTTAATGGGTCAGGCCAATCACAGCTTCAAAAGCAAAACAGGCAGATTTAGTTGCAAAAACCATTATTAGTTTTGTGGCTTCTGCTGCAGGTCCAGTCTCCTGAAATCCCAGGGAGAACATGTGGCCACAAGGAAAACTGAACTCCCTCCCATCTTTCTTAAACAGGGGCAATGGCAGAGAGGCAGCTGGCCTGGCTAGCTCCAGTTTAAAAAAACACTCCAAAAAATACTGACAAACTAGGTCATGTGTCCAAGGGATCTGCCATTGCAGCCACCGGCTGCAGAAACCAAGCTCCTGGGCACAGATGCCGTTCCATGTCCCCCATTTCTTGATTATAGGAAATAAGCTTTATTCATGACCTTTCCTGAGTTCCAACTAGCAGGATCAAACAGCAGCTAAGGGAAAGGAGGGTATGTGGAGACAAGCGAGAACAGTCAACAGAGACAACAGTGCAGCCTTGGGGCAGGGTCCTGGCTCCCTTCAAGGGGTGTACATAACAGTATTTCTGAGCTGTTTACAGATACTGAAACCCCCACCAGGTGGGAGAAGTTAACTGCATGCTGCCCACAAGCAGAGTTGGAACCACACGACGATGCTGACTCCCACTTATCTCACCATCAGCCAATCAGAGAATGTTCACAAGCTGATCCTGCCTCTTTGAACCATTACTGGAAAACTCCTCACTACCCCCTCCAGGTTGGGACACAACAGTTTTGAGGGCATTAACCTGCTATAGTCCGCTCTGCCTAGCAAACCAATAAATCTTTTCTACTTCACCCAAAACTGTCTTTGAGACTTAATTCGACATTGAGGAACTAAGGTCAGACTCAACTTCAGTATGAACACTGGCAGGTTCCCCTAGAACTAAATGGTTAAGAGTGAGGGAATCGATAACCCTATATGCGAGACAGAATAAGAGACACAGATGCATGGAACAATTTTATGGACTCCGAGGGAGAAGGTGAGGGTGGGACGTTCTGGGAGAATAGCATTGAAACATGTATATTATCATATGTGAAACAGAACACCATTCCATGTTCGATGCATGAGACAAGGGCTCAGGGCCGGGGCAATGGGATGACCCAGAGGGATGGGATGGGGAGGGAGGTGGGTGGGGGGTCCAGGAAGGGGAACACATGTAAACCCATGGCTGATTCATGTCAATGTATGGCAAAAACTATTACAATATTGTGAAGTAATTAGCCCCCAACTAAAATAAATAAATTTATAAAAAAAAAAACAAAAGAGTGAGGGAATTCCTCAAAAGAAGTGGTGTCCCACTGCCAAAAAAAATAGAAACAGAGAGAAAGAGAGAGGAAGAACTGCAGCAAAAAAAGGAGTATTGAGCTAACAAAAGAACAGCTCTCTGCATCATTCAGTAAAATCAAGTTCACTTTTTCAAAATGTTAGCATTCTGAAATTGTGTGTGCTTAGTCGCTCAGTTATGTCCAACTCTTTGAGATCCGATGGGCTGTAGCCTGCCAGGCTACTCTGTCCATGGGGATTTTCCAGACAAGAATACTGGAGTGAGTTGCCATGCCCTCCTCCAGTGGATTTACCCAACTCAGGGATCCAACCGAGGTCTCACATTGCAGGAGGATTATTTAGCAGCTGAGCTACTAGGGAATGTTTAAAAATCAGTGAAATTAATACTTGACCCAGTAACAATCACGATACTGTCTACATACGCACAAACTTGTTACCCCTGGTGATATATCTGGACCATCAGAATCCTTCCACGAATCAATAAACCATTTGAAAACCATGTGAGGAAGGAAAAGGAACCCTAATAGTTCACAGAAGACTTTCTGTTGACACACACTGGCAAGATCCAGAACCCTATTACAAAATGATTCAGAAGGAGTAAGACGATGTTAAGTTCTACAAAGTAACTGCAAACATTTTTTCACTTAGCGTTCCCTTTTCAGATGTTGTGGCTTCACAGTTATACCTACAAATTCCCTGCTGCTTCTCCTTTGATGCTTCCAAAGGTGAAGTCTAATTGCCCTCCCATCAAAAGTGGACTTTACCTAGTAACTTACTGCTAAGGACCGTAACAAAAGTAATGGTATGTGTCTTCCGAAACTAAAAGATATGATAGAACCCTCCTTACCTGCTCCCACAGATCACACACTCTGCGGAAAGGAACTGCCACTGCTGTTAAGACACTCAAGCATCTCCAGGAAGCATGAGGGATTCTCCTAATAGCAATGTGAGTGGGCCATGTTGAAAGTGGGTTCTCCAGCCCCAGAAAAGCCTTCAGATGACTGGACAGTATCTTCAGAGCAACCTTATAAGAGATGCTAAGCCAGAACCACCTATGCTAAATTAGTCCTGAATTTCTGACCCAGAGAAACCATGAGACAGAAATATTTGTGCAATAAATAGTGTAATATGCATGTCTTTCGCTCTTAATGACACACAGAATAATGCATCTAACAATCAATAGAATATTAAGAATCAATAAAATGCAGCAATTAATTTTCAATTATTTTACTTAGTTGGACTCCTTAGTTACTCCTTGGACTGCAAGGAGATCCAGCCAGTCCATCTTACAGGAAATCAGTCCTGAATATTCACTGGAAGGACTGCTGCTGAAGCTGAAACTCCAATACTTTGGCCACCTGAAGCGAAGAACTGACTCACTGGAAAAAAAGAGTTTCCTGATGAGTTTCATCAGTTTCCTGGTGCTGAGAAAGATTGAAGGCTGAAGGCAGGAAGAGAAGGAGACGACAGAAGATGAGATGGTTGACGGCATCACCGACTGAATGGACATGAATTTGAGTAAACTCTGGGAGTTGGTGATGGACAGGGAGGCCTGGCGTGCTGCAGTCCATGGGCTCGCAAAGAGTCAGACACGACTGAGCAACTGAACTGAACTTACTTACTTGATTCTGTTGCTCCATTGAACTTATCATAGAAATCCACACTCCTGACTTCTGTACTTCCTTCTATGCTGCCCTTCTGCTTAGAACACATCCTCTGCTTCCTCCTGGAAACCTGTGAACCATCTCAGCCAAATTATTTACCTTAGCTCATCTAGCGTTCCATTATATGCAGAACCTAATCTATACCGCACACATGTATTATTATCTATTTCTTCACTGAATTAATAATTGAGTAGTTTCTATACTAACCAACTTTGAGTGAGTTATCTTTTTCTAAACATAGTGGAGATGCAGAGTTCTAAATATATATAAAAGGGTTTACTCATCTTAAGCGGAAAAATACTAGAGAAAATCTTTTTGTAGTTGTCAAATAGAAGATATTTTTCAACATATAATTGACCAAAGCGTCTAGCCAAAGGAGACGTCCATGTTCAATCTCTTTGCACACACATCAGCTCTCTTTTTCATACTGTTCTCAACTGTTAAAAATGTTTAAATACATACATATTACAATGTACATAAATGTCTCAAAATTTACACATACAAATTTGTTCATCTCACAAATGCTTTTGTGAAAACTAGTATTTTAATTTTTTAAAATTATTTTATTTTCAATTGGAGTATAACTGCTTTACAATGTTGTGCTGGCTTATGCCAATACGTCAAGGTGAATCAGCCATAAGTATACATATATCCCGTCCCTTTTGAGCCCTTCCTCCCACTCCACGCCTACCCCACACCTCTAGGTTGTCACGGAGCGCCAGGTTGAACTCGCTGTGTATACAGCAACTTCCCAGTGGCTACCTACTTCTCACATGGTAATGTATATCAGTAAGTTTAGTCGCTCAGTCACGGCTGACTCTTTGCAGCCCCATGGACTGCAGCATGCCAAATTAACAGACATGAGTTTGAGCAAGCTCTGGGAGATGGTGAAGGACAGGGAAGCCTGGCGTGCTACATAGTCCACGGGGTCGCAAAGAGTTGGACGCGACTGAACAACAATAAAAAAGACTTCTTATATTATAAATAAAACCTTTTATCTATCATGTTTTCACCCTTACTATTCCAAACCTGTTGCTTTTCCCAATCTGTAGATTTTAACAATTTAACATTTTCTGATACAGAAAATTTACTGATTTTTTATTATAATCAAACATGCTTACTGTTTAAACCTCCATGTCTCCAATCCTAGTTGAAGTGAACTTTCCTTAATTCTACATTAATATATTATAAAAGACTGCCTGTAAAGATCATTTCTATCTTTTACATTTAAGTCTTTCATACATTTGGAAACATTTTCACACACAACTGAAGAGTCCAGTATTGTTACACAGTCATTTATGAATAAGAAAACCATTTTATACATCTCTAATCAGCAGTATTGAAAAGTTGGTGAAATTTAAGTTGATTCAAGATTCCTTATTAGAATATTTTGGGGATAAGGTAAAAAAATACAAATACATATTATGTACATATCCATCATATCTATAAATTCCTGACTGATTCACTTTAGCAAACATATTGTCTCAACTTAAAAATCTGAATAAATCAACGGGGCATACTTTCATGAACTAAAAGTCACAAGGCCCAAGCATGATTAATTTCAGTGAAATAAAATAATCCCAAAAGACAAACTGTAATTCAATATACATCCATACAACACCTATAACGCAAAGGGAATTTTAATGTTACATTGAAAGCATTTTAGCAGATATGCCCACCTGTGGTACACAGCATTCCTTATATTCCTGTTACCATTACACAAAGGAAAAACAATGCAAATCACTGAGTCAGAACAGATATTAGAAATAGAGCTTTGGGAAATTATAACCTGATGTTGTTCTAACATTCAGCTGCAGCAGATAAGCCCAAGATGTTAAGTTGCTTCTAATATTCTCTATATTACTATAATTTTCATTTTAATGTAACATTTTTTTCATTATGTTTCTACCTTTTTTCATGAAGTGGAATTCTTATCCTGGTTCATTACTTATTCCAACACTGTAAAACATTCTAACCAGCTGCCTGTTTTCTGGTTTCTAAGATTTTCTGCTCTTCCAAAAGGTTCCCCAAACTCTACGGTGCCAGCCAAAGCCCCATATAGAACGCCCTCTAACAATACAAGTGGCAAGAGAAGGACACTAAACTGGTCAACATGCATCAGGACTTTCCTCCATCTGATACACAACAACTGCTCCCTTCCACACCTGCTCATAAAATAAAGAATTCTACATCCTGTTTTCTTTTTCCTTTTTGAAACAATCACTTTTGATCTCCCTGCAATTTGTTATCAGAGATGGCATTTTTGCCTGCAGCAGTTTTCAGTGAACTCCTGGTATGCGTGCACACCCACAACCAGTTCAATCTCCAAAGTCCTTGTCTGAATTCCAATGGCATGCACAGCTACCACTGCAAGGAACACTGCGTGCAGAAGGTGGTCATTTCTTGTACAGGGTCTCATCTCAGTACAGGATAAGAACTCTCAGGGGCAGGGCCTTCCCTGTGTGCCTCTCAGAGCCCCTTCAAGCACTGTACCCAGCATTGGTAAACCTCAAATGCTAACTGATGGACAACACACATACACCAGATTGTAAAGCCCTTCCAGGAAAGGGTCCCAACTCATCATCTCTGTAATCCAAGCAATCTGCTGGGTCCCCATTTTACTGACTAATTTAATAACCATTTCAAACCATCACTAACTCCGAACACTGGACAAGAGGCTTAAGGCTTTAACAGCGACAGAATTCTGAGAATATTTCCCTTTCAGAAAATGTTTTGCTTGCTCATTTAAATCAAGAAAATACATTTCCTCAGAAAAGCCATTTCCTTCATTAAGAATCTAATGCTAATGAAGAATGCTTGTTACAATCTTCCACATAAAGCTTACCTAGTAAAAATATTTCAAACAAGAGTGTTCTAATTAAAACAAATTAAAGTCATGCTTTCATCTGGGAATTAAAATAAGTACTCAGAACAATGAAAGAAGCAAAAGAAGTAACTGACATGTGTTTCTAGCTTCGTAAAGTGTATTGCTTCATAAAGAAATCAGCTTTGCTTTTTTCTGTTCAGACTATTTTGTTTTGTGGAGCATTAACAAAGTTTCTGAACTGTTTGAGGTAGATATGCAAAGAAAATTGTAGCTACAAATGTTAAAGAAAATCAAGATCAAAAAGTTGGATAGTAAAAACAGTCTTACGCTCAAACATCAAGCCCATTATACAGACAAGAGGCACGACGTGGTCACAAAAGGAAACCAAATATAATACTCTAAAGCTATGTTCCCACTGATGAGAGATGTGGTATGAGAACAGCAGAATGAGAGAGATTTAGTTCAGCTCAGTCACTCAGTCGTGTCCGACTCCTTGCAACCCCATGACTGTAGCATGCCAAGCCTCCCTGTCCATCATCAACTCCCAGGGCTTGCTCAAACTCATGTCCATCGAGTCAGTGATGCCATCCAACCATCTCATCCTCTGTCGTCCCCTTGTCCTCCCGCCTTCAATCTTTCCCAGCATCAGGGTCTTTTTCAAAGAGTTGGTTCTTTGCATCAGGTGACCGAAGTATTGGCGTTTCAGCTTCAACATCAGTCCTTCCAATGAATATTCTGGGCTGATTTCCTTTAGAATGGACTGGTTGGATCTCCTTGCAGTCCAAGGGACTCTCAAGAGTCTTCTCCAACACCACAGTTCAGCTAAAACCTACATCTACTAAGGCCATCCACTCAGAAGCTAATAAATGTGCTGCTGCTGCTAAGTCGAGCCAGTCGTATCTGACTCCGTGCGACCCCATAGACGGCAGCCCACCAGGCTCCCCTGTCCCTGGGATTCTCCAGGCAAGAACACTGGAGTGGGTTGCCATTTCCTTCTCCAATGCATGAAAAGTGAAAAGTAAAAGTGAAGTCACTCAGTCATGTCTGACTCTTCGCGACACCATGGACTGCAGCCTACCAGGCTCCTCCGTCTATGGGACTTTCCAGGCAAGAGTACTGGAGTGGGTCGCCAGTACCTTCTCCGAATAAATGTGCTAATAAATAAATAAAACTGTTTTAAGACCTAAAGCACTAGTTCTCAAACCAGATCAGAAGCATTCTTGTTCAAAACTGTCAGAAGGGCAAATTCTTCAGCCCTCCAGATCTACCGAATCCAAAATGTTATGGTTGGGGTCTTCCAGGTCATTCTGACACAGACTTGATTTGAGAACCATCAGCCCAAACTACTGCATGAATACATGCAAAATTAAGACAGAGCGTCAGACAAATTTTGGTATAAATTAAAGTTCAAAGGAAAAGTGAACATGCTAATCAAGACAAATATTAGAAGTTATTAGGATAATAAAGATTAGAAGACACTAAATGTACCTTAATATCTATTATTTTTATAACAACTTAGATATAATTTCCATACCATAAAATTAACATATTAAAGAATTCAATGGTCTTAGAATATTCAGAGAATATTCTATCATCCATCACTAGAGAATAACTATCACCATCAGAGAATATTTATTCATCTAAAAATTCTAATTTTTAGAATGTTTCCATCAGTCTAAAAAGAAACCCCGTACCTTTTAATAACCCTCCCTTAACTCCTTATCCACTAATATATTCTGTTTCTGTAGATTTACCTGTTCTAGATATCTGATATGAATGGAACTGTATGTGTGTGGCTTTTTATGTCTAGATTCTCTCATTTAGACAAACGTTTTAAAGGTTCATCCATGCTGTAGAATGTTTCAGTATTTTATTCCTTTTTATGGCCCAAATAATTTTCTATTATATGGACATAACACATTTTGTTTATCCATTCATCCACTAATGGACTTCTGGACCATTTCCACCTTGTGGTTATTATGTGTAAACATGCCATGAACATTCATGCACAAGCTTTATGTGGACATATGTTTTCATTTCTCTTGGGAATATACCTCTGAGTGGAACTGTGGGGTCAATGGCAACTCCATTTGTAAGCATTTAATGAAGTGACCAACTGTCTTCTAAAGTCCCTGAGCCATCGTACATTTCCATCAAAAGCATATGAGAGCACGGAGTATTTCACATCCTCGCTAACACTTTACCTCCTCCTTGATTCCCGCAATCTTGGTGAATACAAAGCGGTACCACATTGGTTTTTTATTTGCATTTCCCTGACGGGTAATGATATGGTGCATCTTTCCATGTGCATGTTGGCCATTTGTCTATCTTCACTGGGATAGTGTCTATTCATTCAGATCCTTTGCACATTTTTCAATTGGGTCATGTAACTTCTTATTGAGTTGTAAGAGTTCCTGATATATCCTATACACATGTCTCTTCTCAAACATGTGATTGGCAAATATTTCTTCCCATTCTGTGGGTTATCTTCTCACTTCCCTGGAAGGGTCCTTTAAAACAAATGTTTCACTATTTTTGTCAAGAATCTCCTGAAAACATCAGCTTCGAATTCACTCTTTAATGCCAAGGGTAATTTTTATTAAGATGCTGGGTATTAACAGATGGAAAACACAGTTTATACTGGGGAAGTTTTACTAGATTAGGAAAGATACTGTACACTCTACACAGACATGACAGACCACCATCACCTGGAAGACAAATGTCTGAACTGTCCAAACAGCATTTGGAGTAAGTTGTTTAAATTTAAAAAGCAAGAGTTCTGTGACAACTTTACTAACAAATCATATTAACTTACCACTTTCACTGCAGGGAAGATAATCAAAAATACAAAGTATACAAAATGAAGACTTCATGTGTTTTCCACATTTTAAATGTGAAATACTGTATACTCTACAAGGTGATTTTCCTTGGCATATAATATACAGAGCTCTCATGTTATCAAGGACTCAGAAGACAATATAATAATGTTCTCTGAACAAAACTGGTTGTGGATATCTTGGAAGTCTAAAAAAACAAACTGGTGTCTACCAAAAAACGAGCAGGCCAGGTGAAATAGCTAGCTGACAGACTAACTTCCTCAGGTGGGAAATGTAGGGCATGAAATAACAGTAAACAAACTGGCACAGACTGGCAGGCTGACAGAAAGAAAGACGAGCAGGTAGGCAGAGGGTTAAGTAACAGAAATTCTATTCAAGGTGATGCAAGGTGCGGTGCTAAGCCCTGAAATGAGAGGCAGAAGCTGAAGACTTCAACGGTTAGGAGTCTACTTGAGAAGATGACATATATGAGCAAGGATGGTAAAAAGTGTTAACTATAAAAGCCCAGCAGCCTAAGCAATCAAAATTTGATTATGCAGGTGGTGGTGACACCTTAAAAGCTTAGAGACCTACCAAAATGACCTACCTAAATGAATCTAAAGGGAGGGGCAGTACAGGAGTAGGGGATTAAGAGGTACAAACTATTAAGTATGAAATAAGCTACAAGGATACATTGTCCACAAGGGGGATATATTTTACAATAACTATAAATGTAGTATAACCTTTAAAAGGTTGTATTATGAGTCACTATTGTACACTTGCAACATATAATATACAGTTACTCTACATCAATAAAATTTTTTAAAATAATAAAGAGGATACATAGGATATGGAGAGAAAATGATCAGAGGGAACCAGATAATTCTGACAACAACTCCAACTGACAAGGACAGGATTAATACCTCAAAGAGATTAACTGCTGAAGCTGAAGCTCCAATACCTTGGCCACCTGATGTGAAGAACTGACTCAGAAAAGACCCTCATGCAGGGAAAGATTGAAGGCAGGAGGAGAAGCAGACAACAGACGATGAGATGGCTGGATGGCATCACCGACTCAATGGACATGGGTTTGAGCAAGCTCCAGGAGTTGGTGATGGATGGACAGGAAAGCCTGGCGTGCTGCAGTCCATGGGGTTGCAAAGAGTTGGAGATGACTGAGCGACTGAACTGAACTTAGTTGGTGGGAAAAAGGAATTAATCAGTATATGGAAACACTGTAAAGAAAAAAACAATAGTGATATTTTTAAAGTTGAAAAAAGAGTATAGGGTTAAGGCTGGCTTCAAAGAGTGAAACTTAGGGAATAATAAAGGATGTTAAGGCCTCAGAAGTTCTGAATTTAAGAGAAAGATGAGGTGGTTTCTAATGTGCTAAGTACTTGAGAGACATGGAGAGCATATTTCTGGCCAGTAATAAGAGAGTTGGCATCAGTTAGCAATTAGAAAACAAATATTAATCCAATATTGAATGGTAAAAACTAAAACAATTCTTATTAAATGTAGTTCCCCATGAAAAACATCCATGCTGCTTGATTAAAAGCACCTACTGCGGTTCTCCAAGAAGTTATAAAGCAAAGCTGTGGAGCAGACAGGGAGGAGGTTAACACATTGTTTTTCAAGTCCTGCTTATATACTTACTAAAGGTAACAAATGAATTGGAAGCAGAGAAAAAATGAAGAGAGAAACATAGTCTCCATTTTTGATATTGTGTGTTTTAGTCGCTAAGCAGTGTCCAACTTCTGCAACCCCATGGATTGCAGCCTGCCAGGCTTCTCTGTCCATGGGATTTTCCAGGCAAGAATACTGGAGTGGGCTGCCCTTTCCTTCTCCAGGGGATCTTCCCAACCCAGGGATCAAACCTGGACCTCCTGCATTGCAGGCAGATTCTTTACCAACTGAGCTACAAGGGAAGCTGAGCCATTTCTGACATTAGTGTCCACTTAAAACTTGATTCTTTACTAACATACACACTACTATAGACAAACTAGAAAACCAACAAGGACCGACTGTATAGCACAGGGAACGATCCTTAGTATTTTGCAATAACCTACATGGAAAAGAACCTGAAAATAGATATAAATGTATAACTGAATCACTTTGCTGTACATATGAAACTAATGCAACAGTATAAATCAACAAAAACCTGATTGTTTCGTATGATCGCTGTTCCTGCTGTGCTAATGAATTTAAATCTCCTGAAAGGTCTTCTTGCTTTATTTACTACTATACTATATAATGCTTATCTCCAAAAGCTCAAAGGAACCGTGGCTCATTCAGCCTTATAAAGTCTGTTCAGGAAACATCCCATTTCCCTAATAAAATAAAGAGAAATGAATTTTTGACATTGGAAAATGTTCTCTGACTCTGCAGGTGTAGGGTTTTTTGCTTCTGTTGTTGTTTTGGCATATGAATATTGATAAACATTTGTATTTTTCCCTTCACAATGCTAGTTATCTACAAACTTACTTTCTAAATACTCAAGAGTAAAAATGTATTTTCCAATTCTTTCATTTCCTTCAGTAGTATTAACAAAACAGTTATTAATTTAAGAAAGTTTCTAATAGTTTAAAAAATTAAAAGTACCATCATCATTTATTATGTCATCTAAGGTGCCAAAATAAGATCTTAACCATTCCAAACAAGAAGGGGAGTGAAAAAAAAAAATGGATGAGGATCACGCAAATTTGAAGAAGCTGATCAGAATTTCATAAGTTAATGAGAAACAAAAACATGCATGTTTACTGACGTTTTAAGAAGATGAAAGTAAGTGGTAAACATCCATTAGCTTGTTTTGGAGAAATGTTTCTTCTCACTTTTATTTATGATACTGAAGCTGAAAATATAGTATTTGAAAAGGACAAATGAAATAAAGATAATGACAGCACCCAATTAATTAATCAATCAAGTATAATAACCTCTTAGTTTTATGAACCAAACATCAATCAGATGTCATCTTAAGGCTCTCTTGATAAATATAAGAAACAAAAAAGAGTACAGGTAATAAAAAGTTCAGCAATAAACGTACATGTTCTTCTATATATATCTCTAAGTTCACTCTATTTTACAATTTTTCCATTCCATGGCTGTGAATAACCTACTATTTATCTCTAATTTCTCCTAGTTTCTTTTGTTGACATATTTACTGTTTGCCTTAAAATAAGTTTCAGAACTATGCTGGTATCATCCATAAAACTAAAAGGAAAAAAAGTTCAGTTCACTACTAACAATTTTTACTAGAAGTAACATGTTACTTAGTTTTACAAAAGTGACACTATCCATGTACCACCATCAATAAATTGTGTTTTAATTTTGATTCCAAACTGAATATAAAAGGCAGGTGATAGTATTATTAGTTCAGTGTTCAAAAATTAAAAAAAAAAAGAAAAAGAAAAACAGAAAGACACCACCACCAACAGCGAGACAATATAAAAATGTTAGAGAGGGAAACAAAATGCTCGCTGGGAGGCAGAAGTAAATTCTACATTGACTCTAAAGTTGAAATGCAATAGAAATATCCACTTCCAGTTTGTTCCAACGAGTGCCAAACAAGGATTAAAGATCCTTGTATAAAATAATAACTGAATGTTCCTGACACAATGAGCACCAAATAGTAAACATAACTGAAATCCACTTCAGTGTCAAAAGATCTCCAAGTACCAAGGTCAACATTCAAAACAAGAAGTCTTATTAGTCTCACAGTGTGGAGAGAGAAGAAAGGAAAACGGGTAACTCTCCACCAACTTATTTTCATACTGATTGGAAGTCTGACATTTATGGTTTGTAACTTCTAAAAGTCAGGCTAGCAGAAAAAAGTCTCAGTTTGCAGAGAGATACAGTGAATGAATCAAAACTCACTATACCTACAACTGTTTGAATAAGAGACTGCATAGCTCAGTTTTCCTTCCTGAAACTTGAATGCCAATTGTGCCTAATAAAGAATAAAACATCCACATTCACATCTCATTCTTAATTTTTGGTTAAACTGAACGAATAATAGAGATGTGAAAGGTCTCAGGATTCTATATCAATGCGAAAGTGTTAATTGCTCAGTGGTGTCCAACTCTTTGCGACCCCATGAACTGCAGCCCTACAGACTCCTTGTCCACAGAATCCAACAGGCAAGAATAATGGAGTGGATTGCCATTTCCTACTCCAGGGGATCTTTCAACCCAGGGATCGACTTAGGTTTCCCACACTGTGGGCAGATTCTTTACCATCTAAGCTACTTGGTTATAACAGTTCATGGGTGCATGCTTACGGGAAGGTAAGAAATATCACCGACACAATATAAAAATAATTTCCTACAAGCAGAATCTCCAACCCATCTCTATACCTCAGGGATCAGTGCAAAGAAATAGAGAAAAACAACAGAATGGGAAAGACTAGAGATCTCTTCAAGAAAATTAGAGATACCAAGGGAACATTTCATACAAAGATGGGCTCAATAAAGGACAGAAATGGTATGGACCTAACAAAAGCAGAAGATATTAAGAAGAGGGGGCAAGAATACACAGAAGAACTATACAAAAAAGATCTTCATGACCCAGATAACCATGATGGTGTGATCATTCACCAAGAGCCAGACATCCTGGAATGTGAGGTCAAGTGGGCCTCAGGAAGCATCATTACAAACAAAGCTAATGGAGTGTGATAGACTTTCAGTTGAGCTAATTCAAATCCTAAAAGATGATGCAGTGAAAGTGCTGCACTCAATATGCCAGCAAATTTGGAAAACTCAGCAGTGGCCACAGGACTGGAAAAGATCAGTTTTCATTCCAATCTCAAAGAAAGGCAATGCCAAAGAACGCTCAAACTACCGCACAACTACACTCATCTCACACACTAGCAAAGTAATGCTCAAAATTCTCCAAGTCAGGCTTCAAAAGTACATGAACCAGTGAACTTCCAGATGTTCAAGCTGGATTTAGAAAAGGCAGAGGAACCAGGGATCAAATCGCCAACATCCGCTGGATCATCGAAAAAGCAAGAGAGTTCCAGAAAAACATCTACTTCTGTTTTATTGACTATGCCAAAGCCTTTAACTGTGTGGATCACCACAAACTGTGGAAAATTCTGAAAGAGATGGGCATACCAGACCACCTGACCTGCCTCCTGAGAAACCTATATGCAGGTCAGGAAGCAACAGTTAGAACTGGACATGGAACAACACACTGGGTCCAAATTGGGAAAGGAGTACGGCAAGGCTGTATATTGTCTCCCTGCTTATTGAACTTCTATGCAGGGTACATCATGAGAAACGCTGGGCTGGAAGAAACACAAGCTGGAATCAAGATTGCTGGGAGAAATATCAATAACCTCAGATATGTGGATGACACCACCCTTATGGCAGAAAGTGAAGAAGAACTAAAGAGCCTCTTGATGAAAGTGAAAGAGGAGAGTGAAAAAGTTGGCTTCAAACTCAACATTCAGAAAACTAAGATCATGGCATCCGGTCCCATCACTTCATGGCAAATAGATGGGGAAACAAGGGAAACAGTGACAGACTTTATTTTGGGGGGCTCCAAAATCACTGCAGATGGTGACTGCAGCCATGAAATTAAGACACTTGCTGCTTGGAAGAAAAGCTACAACCAACCTAGACAGCATATTAAAAAGCAGAGACATTACTTTGCAGGCAAAAGTCCATGCAGTCACAGCTATGGTTTTTCCAGTAGTCACGTATGGATTTGAGAGTTGGACTATAAAGAAAGCTGAGCGCCGAAGAATTGATGCTTTTGAACTGTGGTGTTGGAGAAGACTCTTGAGAGTCCCTTGGACTGTAAGGAGATCCAACCAGTCCATCCTAAAGGAAATCAGTCCTGAATATTCATTGGAAGGACTGATGCTGAAGCTGCAATGCCAATACTTCAGCCACCTCATGCAAAGAACCGACTCATTGGAAAAGACCATGATGCTGAGAAAGATTGAAGGTGGGAGGACAAGGGGATAACCGAGGATGAGATGGTTGAATGGCATCACCGACTCGATGGACATGAGTTTGAGTAAACTCTGGGAGTTGGCGATGGACAGGGAGGCCTAGTGTGCTGCAGTCCATGGGGTCGCAGAGTCGGACACGACTGAGCAACTAAACTGAACTGATACCACATTTAACTAAACATATGTAAAGTAATGTGTGCACAGCTTTTAATGTTAAATATGGAAAGATTGCTTTCTATTTACAAAGAAAAAAAAATTTATGTATGCTTTCTATTTATTTTTTTCCTGTGGAGAAAAAGAACATCACTTCTTTAAGACCCAGAAAGCAGATATATCTAGATTTGCGTATTTACTTTGAGATGATCAACAGTTCACCTCTTCACGAAAATATTAAGAAGCTATTAAAGCATGCTTATAATTCCATTATCATTAGAAAAAATAACAGTTAGACTAATTTGTAACATAAACATTATTTTTTGCTTAGTTATGTAAGACAAGTTGTAAAAAGGCACAAGTGGATTGGAAGTTATAATTGACGCCTCTGCTAAAAATGTTCCATAAAAACTAGAAACAGTGTTTCATTATGACAATAACCCTATCTCATTCCAACAAGAGATGGCATTTTATTCAACCAGAGTTTTGCAAGATAGTCATTAAAGGCCTACTGAATGCTACAAATTAAAACATATTTTCTCAAAGATGTCTTTCATTCAGTACTAATTGAGATTTTTAAAAAATGATAAAGGAAAACCAAACTAACAATCCTGCCTACATAAAGCAACAGAGAATCCTGTGAATTTAAGCATATGGACATGGATAAGCCATTCACAGTTAAGTCTATTATGTTAAATAAACTATTTAATGTAAACTATAAGCTTAGGCTGGCATATTCATATCTCAAGATCCCTAAATTTGCTTTCTATGGACATTCACAACCATACTCCTGCAAATTTCAGCTTATATTTATCTTTTTTTCCTCTCAGATGACAAACCTTGCTTATTTCTGGCCAGTAAAAAGATAATGCCTCTCTTCTTATTCCTGTAGTGTTCTGTATGCTATTGAACACAAAGGATGCACAATGCTGTGAATCATGATCACACTGCCAGTGAAACCCCAGGAAAAGGGCTGAAATTATAAAATCCATCACTGTAAATAAGATGTATAAAATAATCATAAACCAGAAAGACGGGCTTGGATTTGTAACCAATGATAAATTATACATCAAATTACTATTTGTCAAATGAATGATACAGGCTGGTAATGATAAATATGTTTTAAACATAGTATTACCAATCTGTTGGTTTTTTTTAACATAATCAAAAGTTGCTGACAATTGAAAATACACACTGCATCTAATCTATCCTGTACCATCTCCCTCTTAGACACCTAGGAACATCCCAAAGACATATCATGTCACTGAAGAAGTTGAAATACCCTCCTGTTATTAAAGGTAATGATGTAATACAGGAGGGGAGGGGCCATTTTTTGACACTTTGATCTTCATAACAAAATTACACAACAATTTTATCTTAAGGGCAGGATTAGAATTTCAAAAATATTCTGGAAGAGTCTATTATTTTCCATTAAGTTCTATTACTTTGGAATGTGTTTCACACATTTACAACATATATACATATATATATATTCAGGAAAAGGGCAACAGAGGATGAGACAGTTGGATAGCATCACTGATGCAATGAGCATGAACTTGAGCAAACTCCAGGAGATAGTGAGGGACAGGGAAGCCTGGCACGCTGCAGTCCACGGGATCGCAAAGAGTCGGATACGACTTAGCAACTGAACAACAACAACAACATATGTATAGGATAGATACACTCTAACTAAAGAATTTTAAATAAAATATTTTATAATTTTAATTCTTACAGTCATACATTTATGGCTGGAAAGTGAAAGTCGCTCAGTCATGTCTGACTCTTTGCGACCCCATAGACTATACAGTCCATGGAATTCTCCAGGCCCGAATATTGGAGTGAGTAGCCTTTCCCTTCTCCAGGGTATCTTCCCAACCCAGGAATTGAACCCAGGTCTCCCACATTGCAGGCGGATTCTTTACCAGCTGAGCCACAAAGGGAGCCCAACAATACTGGAGTGGGTAGTCTATCCCTTCTCCAGCAGATCTTCCCGACTCAGGAATCAAACCGGGGTCTCCTCTATTGCAGGCAGATTCTTTACCAACTGAGCTATCAGGGAAGCATATTTATGACTTACTGGGGAGGAAATAACATCATCAGCCTTTATTATTTTTTGACACCCAACAATGGGAAAAGATACAAATTAAAAAAGGAAATACTGGAATTTTTTTACTCTCAGGAACCATATTAGAAAATGCTATACTGTGAAACTTGGTATTTTAATATTACTTTTCTTTTTTAAATATCAAGTACAACAGTTCATGGGCTTCCCAGGTGGTGCAGGGTAAAGAATCCATCCACCAATACAGGAAAACACAAGAGATACAAGTTCGATCTCTCAGTAGGGAAGATAACCTGGAGGAAATGGCAACCTACTCCAGCATTCTTCACTGGAAAACTCCATGGGCAGAGGAGCTTGTTGGGCTACAGTCCATGGGGTGGCAAAGAGTCAGACACGAACTGAGCAAATGAGCACGTGTGCACAGACACAACAGTTCATACAAAGTACCATGAAATGAGGACGTGTGGCAGGAGAATGCTAAATGCTTTACAACTATGAAGTACTTCAGGCTTCGGTATCAGTTTCATCAGTGCCCTATGATAACGTACTTACTGAAACAAAATATCACAAAACACGATGACCTGAGAGTGAATCCTCAGAAAATAACACTGAGGTCCTTAATACCTGACATTTATAACACCCAAAATAATGAAAGATCGAATTCAACAGAGATGGGCCATCATCTTGGGATGAGAGTCGTAAATTATATTTCCAGCCTCAAATCAGACTACACGCATTTTGCTCTGTATCACTAATATGTTAAAATGGCATCTATTTAAATGACTTTTTGTAGTCCTCAAATGTTTCTGTATGATTGGGACAGATCTTTCCTGCCAGCCTTATTTACAGGGACTACAGCTTGTACATAACTGTTTTGCTTAATGGACCAGAACCAAGTATGCAAATTGCTCATCAGATCTTTGGCTCAATGTTCACTTAAATGTGCTCAAAACATAAGTTCAGTGAACCACTAAGAACAGAAAATGACACAAATAGTGTCAATTTGGTAGTTCAATAAACTGTGCTAAGCCTCACCGTTATAGGATTCTTAAGTCTAATGACTAATCTACTCATCAGTAGAACAGATGCTTCCTGGATCATCCGAATGAAAATTCAGATACCCTAAAGCCTAGCATTTTCCCAGCTAAAGTATCAGCTGGATCTTTGCTTGGATGCAATTAAATGACAAAAATGCACACGATATTCTACCTATCCAGGTAGTCATAACGAGCAAATCCCTTAAAAGCCAAATTTATGATAATGATTGAGATGGCAAGGATGTCTTATTAAAAGGTATCACTATTTCATTTCCACAGAGATCCTGCTATTATAGTTATCTAACACTGCACACTGTTCAGTTCTATTGAATACATTCAAAATTATAGACTATTTCCTCCACTGAGCGCTGAAGAATTGATGCTTTTGAACTGAGGTACTGGAGAAGACTCCTGAGATGCCTTGGACAGCAAGGCGATGAAACCAGTCAATCCTAAAGGAAATCAACCCTGAATATTCACGCAAAGGACTGATATTGAAGCTCCAATACTTTGGCCACCTGATGCAAAGAAACAACTCATTAGAGAAGACCCTGATGCTGGGAAAGGTTGAAGGCAAAAGGAGAAGGGGACGGCAGAGAATGAGATGGTGGATATCATCACCAACTCAATGGAGATGAATTTGAGCAAACTCCGGGAGAAAACGAAGGACAGGAATGCCTGGCATGCTGCAATCCATGGGGTCGCAAAAGGTCGGACATGACTTAGCAACTGAACAACAACAAATAGTTACTCCCCTACTAGCTTAAACAAGTATTTTGCCCTATGATTTACCACTATGATGCCCCATTCAGTTTGTTCCGAACACTGCCAGTAAATTCAGATACAAGAGGATACAGATCAGATTTCCTCACAACCAAACTTCTGAGTAAAGCAGGAAAGAGGTCATCTTCTTACTAGCTTTTCTGCTTCCCAATGGCAGCTTCTTTATGAGACTCTGAGCAGCTATTACTGGGAAAGCAAATGCTCAGAGAGGCTCAGCTTCCCCCAAAGACCAGGACTCCAAAAAAGTTCACCTTAGTTTTACTCTGTAATTGTAGACAAATATTAGCCAGTGGTAATGTTCTTTAACTGACTTTCAGTTCAGTTCAGTCGCTCAGTCGGGTCCGACTCTTTGCGACCCCATGGAATTCAGCACGCCAGGCCTCCCTGTCCATCACCAACTCCCGGAGTTTACTCAAACTCATGTCCATTGAGTTGGTGATGCCATCCAACCATCTCATCCTCTGTCGTCCCCTTCTCCTGCCTTTACTGACTTATATTCAACTAAATAGCATGATCTTCCCAGGTACAGTGGTAAGGAATCCACCTGCCAATGCAGGAGATGTAACAGATGCAGGTTTGATCCCTGGGTCAGAAGATGCCCTGGAGAAGGGAATGGCTACCCCCTTCAGTATTCTTGCCTGGAAAATCCCATGGACAGAAGAGCCTGGTGGGCTGCACTCCATGGGTTTTCAAAAGAGTCAGACACGACTGAGCACCCATGCTCTCTGTCTAAAGATAAACTTTCAGATGCAGCTTTCCTTCAAACAAACTATTACAAGGGAGAAGCCACTAAGCAAAGCAGGGCAAAAATTAACACACATAGGAACATTAATATTTATCTAACACATAACAGTACTTAGAGATCAAACTTTGAAGCAGAATGGGGTAAAAATAAATGTTTCCAGATTCTTAAGGGTAAGATACAATTCACAAAGTGGGGAAAAGGAGGTGATTCACACCATGTTTCTCTGACTGCTTCTCCAAAGACTACTCTTTCAGAAGACCTTCAAACCATCTGAATAAGCTCTGTGTTACAAGTGAATGGAGAAAAGCCACCATGGAGAAAACTTTATGTCTCTGTAACAAATTTCTGGGAAGCGCTGTGAACATGACAACATCTGCATTTCAGGGAAGGCCCCCTAAGACCTGAACACTCTGACTGGGAAAATGACAGGATACCTTCTACAGAGTTGGACACCATCAACTTTAAGAAATGCAAAATGTTGAATTCACTTTTGGATAGCTGACCCAAAGGTGATGCTTTATTTTTAACTAGGTTTCTGTAGCATTCAACCATCTGCTTAGTGCAGAGATAGAATCCTAGAATCCTTCGGAGTTTTTTGTTTGTGTTCTACTTTTACACCGTTTCAGTGAGGACACAGTACCACAAAGGTCCTGCTGAGCCTCCCTAGCAAGGATGACTGTTAACAACACGCTTAGAGTCTTGCAACTAATCACACATCAGGCTTACTTTATTGGGCTTAACATCAGCAGAAAAGTCTGTGTGTAAGTGTGAGTGTGCCTATAAATTAACATGGAGCAAATGTAAGTAAATAAATGAATGAACAAGTTTAAAAAACGTACGTTCACATAATATATATATTTATTAAAATATAAGTAGCCATACTAACTTGAAGTCATTTTCTAGTTACATTAAACATCAATGTACCAGTAAGGACACAGATCTAAATGGCATAAAAAACACAGTAAAACAGGCAGTCAAAACCTCTACACTAGCTGCCATAAAGGATACAGAATCACACGGCCTGGCAATCCCTATTTTAGGGGCACTTTCCTATTTAGTCACAGCATTTCATCTCCTACCTTAACTGATGGTTAAAATACACATAAAAATCATTTCATGGGCAATAATGAAAAATAAAAAATGCAAGTATAAAACAAATAATGAAGGAAATATTAAATAGCTAATGGGGACTGTCACTGTCTCATTATAAAAAGCAATGTTTTAAATCTTTAAAATGCACATATATTTCTATAATTAAGGATGAAAATCTAGGGTAAAACTGAGGCATGTATTTTCTCAAAAATAAGGTCAATCTACCATTCTCACAAAGAAATTAAGAAAGGAGCATTACAAGCACTGCAGTAAAAATATACAATAAATCTCTTTAGAAATTAAAGTCAGAAGATAAGGGTGTTGTTTAATTGCATAATTTTATGTCCTTCTCTATAATAAAAGATATACCTTACCATAATACCTTAATGGACAAAGAGGATATATTCCAATGACACATTTGTTACTACTTCAATTGTCAATGACATAAAATGAAAGAGGCAAAAAAGGAATATATTCCTTGCACATGAGCTATGAGGAAAGGAGGTGAGATTAATGAAAACAGCAGTTCTGATCGGTTACACTAGGAAATACAAAGTAAGCATTTGGGAGTCTTAGAGCAGAGGAAAAAAGAAATTGATCAACAGAGCTCCAGTTCAGCAGAAATAGAAAAGGGACCCAACCTAGGCTGAGAAACGAGAGGAATCTTGGTTGCAGGGGAAGAGAGAGTGTGTGTGCATGCATCTGCTGCCCGCTAACTGGTTCACAGCAGGGCAAAAGGATTTCCAGAATCTAGAAAGTACCAAAGACAGACCCTGACCTTCAGCAACTGTTAGGATGACCTACAATGGCTGCTCCCAGGCTAGTCTCACAGGCACCAGGAGGAAAACACCTTTGCTAAGCATTCTGTATCCCTCTTTAAGAAGCTGAACCTCAAGGAGGGATCAGGTGATACTTCTAAGTAAGAGAAGCGAAGGACAAATACTAGGGAGAAAATCTCTACCTGGGCACTCTAAGTAAGGAAGCTTTTATACACAGCATTTGAGTTAGACCTTTAAACATGAGTCAAAGTTTGAAAGATGAATAAGTATAATAAAAATCTATTTCAGGCAATAAAAAAAAGAAGGGAGTTCAATTATATCAGTCATTGAATACACAGGATGGGGTAGCAGCAGAAGATGAGGACAGAGGAAAAACTATATTAGAAACACTCCCCCTCCAAAAAAAAGAGATGGACTATGACTAGCTCTTTCAGAGTCAGCTTTAGGAATAACTCTACGGTGATTCTGAAATTTCAAGGTGATTATCAAAAATGTTTCCTTTGAAATCCTTCTAATACACATAATGTATACAAATACATATAATAGGAATGAAATAGCTATTTCTTTAATATACCAAGTATTTTAAAGCTACCAACCAATTCAACCGATCTACTCATAAAAAATTACAAGTATCCAATTTCTCCTAATGAAAATAAACAAAATGGACACCAGAAGTGAAGGAAGAAAGTCCCACAGAATAGAGAGATGGTCAATGGCAGCCCACTCCGGTACTCTTGCCTGGAAAATCCCATGGACGGAGGAGCCTGGCAGGCTGCAGTCCATGGGGTCACTAAGAGTCGGCCACGACTGAGCGACTTCACTTTCCCTTTTCAGTTTCATGCATTGGAGAAGGAAATGGCAACCCACTCCAGTGTTCTTGCCTGGAGAATCCCAGGGACGGGGGAGCCTGATGGGCTACTGTCTATGGGGTCGCACGGAGTCGGACACGACTGAAGCGACTTAGCAGCAGCAGCAGCAAAGGAAAGGAAAAAGAAAACTTTACATACTGTAAATGTTAACTTTGGTTGAGCTTCACTTCAAGTCATCAAGGGAAAACAGTCCTGGGGTGCATAATTTACAAAAGAAAGGAAAGGGACAGTACAACAGGTGCTTTATAGCAGATCTATGTCACTTCAAACTTCAACCTGACGGCAGTACTGATCACTAGCACAAAATCGTTATAATTTGTGGAGCAAGTCATGATTCTGTTAAAAAATATTTATTCAGCTAAAGTGTTTTTCTTTAAAGAAAGACAAGCATACAGACATGAGCCAAGCAGATGCAATTAATCAAACGCTACAATAGGTTCACAGCTGTTGAGAAGCGGGGATACAGCACGTTCGCTCTGAGGCCTTGTGGCTCTTGATGAAGATGCTGTCATCAAGAACAGGCTGCAACTGTACGCCTCCACAACCCCATCTTCCCGCCCCACCAGGGAAGTTCCAACCACAACTGAGAGCCCAGAGTCCCACCCACACCTTCCCCGCCCCACCAGCTCTCCATTCCAACCAAAACCCAGAGCCCAGAGTCCCACCCCCAGCTTCGAGCCCCATGCCTGGCACAGAAGGGCCTCAACAGGTCCATTACAAACAGAACAGAAGGGGGAAAAATGATACTACAAAACCAAAAACATTGCTTGTTTTTCAATTCATGAAATGTCGCATGTGCCTCCCTTTAACCTGTAAGACCCACCGAGTATGTCAAATATCTTATGACTTAAGCCTCATCCAAAATGAACAGAGCATGTTGCCCATATCTTCGTGTGATCTTAAGGTTGGTTTCCAGAGTAATGAGAGAGACAGACACCCAGTAAAGGAAAGTAATTCCTTATTAGGGGAAAAAGCTATAAGGCCAAGGATTAAACACCTGGCATTGACATATGTGATCATCAATTCGTAATCTGATTAATATGGTCACCACTGTTCTGTGGATCAAATGCAAGAGGCAGGGTGAGGCCAGGAACTCATGTTAAAAATGAGGATATACTTCAGGAAGTCAAACTCCTTAGAAACCTCATATATGATCAATCTATGCAACCTTATCCCACGTAAATGAATGTCTGTGGGTTTCTTATTTCTTTTTTGTATTTCAATTTCATGTAACTCAGAGACCTCTCCTACTACCTGTGAGGACCCGGTAAGCTTGGTGACCTTGAGATGAAAAACACTGACCCACAACAAGAAATAACCAGAACCATTCAAACACAGACATCCCTGTTTCTTTCACTTACTGTATATTTCAGGGTGAAAAAGACATTTACTGGAAGAGAAAGCCTGGCTCAAGAAAAAAAAAAAAAAGAGCGAGGGAGGGAGGGAGAGAGGTTAAGATATCTAACAGCAATAGTCACAAAGGCCAATAATCTCTGATTGCCATAGAACACTTAGTGAGATACTAACTAGACTTCTGTCGTTTTATCTAACTACCTACCTATCAAATATTTATTTTATGCCCCCAGATTAAATGCAGAGTACATAATGTTAGACAGGTAGGGATATATTCCAAGAATTGTGACCAAAAAGTCCTTAAAACTTCATGACGTAGTAGAGGGAAAACACACTCAAAAACTTTTATAATTTTAATCTCCCGTGAAGCCTTTCTTTAAGTCATTTAAACTAGATTTTATAACATGTGAACTAACATCTTCAAAGTAGTCTTTCCTTTGAAAGGAATCTCAAGAAATACCTACTCAACAGAAGCCTTTCACATACAGGTTAAAGGTAAAATATAGACTTTTATATAAGAGACTTATGCTATGCACTAGCCTTCAAATTTTCATGTGTATTGGTTTTGCGGTCAGCTCTCACCACTTAATTTCTGCTCTTGCCAAACCTTCACATCCACAGAAGTTACAGAAAATGCTGCATGCATAAATAAGCTCAAGAGAAACAGCAGGGCAGCCTCCAGCCATGACTTACTTGCTGAAATGAAATCTTAAGACACAATTCTGTCTCTTCCCCCAAACCACCGATGCTGCTTTTTTCTGGGACACTCTTTTGTGAAAATGAGCTAAAGCTCAGAGTTTCCCTATTTCATTGCTATTTCTTAGAAGAACAGCAACACAAGCCCACAGCCTCTGTTATGAGATTCACAAAAAACCTATTTTTTAGTCATTGTTAACAGAGCTGCTTTTTATAATGGTTCATGGCTCCAAAATGACAAGAATTATCCTGGAGACATACATGAAAGAATTTAGCATTTCAATAACCTAAGGAAAAGTTATTTGGGAAATGAGAGTTATCCAACCATTTCACTATACAGGACACTTTAGATACCTTTACTTCCCTTCATATACATGTACTGACCAAGTGTTCATTTTTTAATGCAAACCAAATGATCACTCAAGAGGGCCTTAGGAAGTATCACTACAAACAAAGCTAGTGGAGGTGATGGAATCCCAGTTGAGCTATTTCAAATCCTAAAAGATGATGCTGTGAAAGTGCTGCACTCAATATGTCAGCAAATTTGGAAAACTCAGTAGTGACCAAAGGACTGGAAAAGGTCAGTTTTCATTCCAATCCCAAAGAAAGGAAATGCCAAAGAATGCTCAAACTACCGCACAATTGCACTCATCTCACACACTAGTAAAGTAATGCTCAAAATTCTCCAAGATAGGCTTCAGCAATACGTGAACCGTGAACTTCAAGATGTTCAAGCTGGATTTAGAAAAGGCAGAGGAACCAGAAATCAAACTGCCAGCATCTGCTGGATCATCGAAAAAGCAAGAGAGTTCCAGAAAAACAACTACTTCTGCTTTATTGACTATGCCAAAGCCTTTGACTGTGTGGATCACAAAAAACTGGAAAATTCTGAAAGAGATAGGAATACCAGACCACCTGACCTGCCTCTTGAGAAACCTGTATGCAGGCCAGGAAGCAATAGTTAGAACTGGACATCGAACAACAGACTGGCTCCAAATAGGAAAAGAAGTACATCAAGGCTGTATATTGTCACTCTGCTTATTTAACTTCTATGCAGAGTACATCATGGGAAACGCTGGGCTGGATGAAGCACAAGCTGGAATCAAGATTGCCGGGAGAAATATCAATAATCTCAGATATGCAGATGACACCACCCTTATGGCACAAAGTGAAGAAGAACTAAAGAGCCTCTTGATGAAAGTGAAAGAGGAGAGTGAAAAAGTTGGCTTAAAGCTCAACATTCAGAAAACTAAGATCATGGCATCCAATCCTATCACTTCATGGCAAATAGATGGGGAAACAGTGGAAACAGTGTCAGACTTTATTTTTGGGGGCTCCAAAATCACTGCAGATGGTGACTGCAGCCATGAAATTAAAAGACGCTTACTACTTGGAAGGAAAGTTATGACCAACCTAGACAGCATATTAAAAAGCAGAGATGTTACTTTGCCAACAAAGGTCCGTCTAGTCAAGGCTATGGTTTTTCCAGTAGTCATGTATGGATGTGAGAGTTCAACTATAAAGAAAGTTGAGCGCCAAAGAATTAATGCTTTTGAATTGCGGTGTTGGAGAAGACTCTTGAGAGTCCCTTGGACTGCAAGGAGATCCAACCAGTCCATCCTAAAGGAGATCAGTCCTGGGTGTTCATTGGAAGGACTGATGTTGAAGCTGAAACTCCAATACTTTGGCCACCTGGTTCGAAGAGCTGACTCCTTTGAAAAGACCCTGATGCTGGGTAAGATTGAGGGCGTGAGGAGAAGGGGATGACAGAGGATGAGACGGCTGGATGGCATCACCGACTCAATGGACATGAGTTTGGGTAGGCTCCGGGAGTTGGTGATGGACAGGGAGGCCTAGCGTGCTGCAGTTCATGGGGTCACAAAGAGTCGGACACAACTGAGCGACTGAACTGAACTGAAATGATTAGCTGGTGAATGTCAGGCCTGAGACATTTTCAAATCAAATTCACTACAGAAAAACTAATAAAATGAAGAACTCAGTCAGCTCAAAAATCTACATCATTTCACACTATGTGCAAAACATGACAATTAACCTCCGCAAAATATGAGGCTAAAGATGTGGTTTTCATCATCCAAGGTTTCTAACAGCTCCTATCAATCAATATTTTATCAATTTCTAATGTTTGCAGTAAAACACAGTTTTACACACTCTCCTAAAAATATTATAAAACATGATACAATAAGTTCAGGTAAAAAACGATGTGCCTAGTCAGTCTGCTTTGGTCTTTATGAGCAATATCAACCATATAAGATTCTTTCTTTCAATCACTGTAATTAATAAGCAATTATGTGCCACACACAGCACTAGACAATAGAGATAAAGTGACAAAAAAGACCTTTTGGCTTTAAGATACCCAAATAACTACCTAATTACAGGTAAGTAAGCAGTAAGTGCTATGAAAGATAAGTTAATAGTTAAGTAACTGTTTACTTTTAGGGCAATGTTAGTACAACTACAATGTGAAATTTTAAGTTAGCTAATTTAAAGATGGCTAAATTTGGAATACCAAGAGTTTTCATCCTGAGCATATTGAACAGGAAAAATTCTTTCCACAAAATTATCTATATAATAATTTATTCCCTTTAGTATCACAACTATCTTTGTCCAGATGTGAGCTGATTAACGTAACAGATTTGCATTCTGAGACACACAACCTCAACAATGAGAACACTATTCTGGGCTGGTAAAAGAAAATCAAGAATATGCTACAATATATCATGAATCAAGATTTCTGTTTATCTAATTTGATCCAAAACTTATATTGAAAACATAGCAAAAGTATCCCTTAGGAAAAAAAAACCAAGACTTCATTAAAGAAGAACAGAGGTCCAAAATGGCAAATGCTATTTAATACTCTTTCTATAAAAATCAAAGAATAATGTGTAAGAGTTAATAAAGCCTATTTCTTACATGAAACTTCACAGAAGTTTAATTTGGTAAAAATATTCCATTTTTAACTATATTTTTCTGCACCCCTAGAAATTCTAATATACTGGTAATATCTTCCAGTCATCCTGAAGATATCTAATTACTGAATGCTGGAATGAGTGAGGCTTGTGGAGGTTTTCTGCTGTCACGGGAGCCAAAAATATTTACACTTGAACAAACACTTGTAAGTACTTAGGACAAACATCCACATAATAGCTCTGATATACAGTAGAGTGATGCGATATTATAATTCTGTCCTTGGAGGTCCACTCCTTGGAAACCACATGTATAAACAGATTAGCAGAGAAGCAATAATAATGTCTTCTGATAACTCAACAATTAAATCAGCATATTATAAATTCCACTTTTTAGTATTCCAGCTGGCTTCTGGGATATTTAACCGTCACATTAGTCCAAAGAAGAGTAAGAAAAAAAAGAAATATAAATGCTAATTAAGGTTACCTTTGTGCCAGAGATGACGAAAACATTTGTCCAAAGGCTGGTTCAGAATCACAAGGCAGTATTTCAAACTCCCTATGGGAAAGAAGCAAAATCAAGTAAACAAGTGAAGTTAAGTCTTTTGTTCCCTAATTTGAGTCTGGAATCGTACTCTTATTAGTTTAGGTTTTAAGTCTACACAGAGCTAAATTTTAATCACGGCTGATTTCTTATACCTGGATTTTAAAAGACACCGTAGGTTAAGTGGATCTACTTTATTCCATATGTCCATCACATCACTATATTGCTGAGGAATTTATTATTAAAATAGTTCATCATAAAAACAATTGCAGTCCATGAAGCTGTAAAGAGTTGAACACAACTTAGCGACTGAAAAACAACAACAACAAATGCTTCTTTTTGTAGGGGTGCACAGCAAAAATGCCTCTTATGTGAATTCTTATCCTCATGATATACACAACACTTTGCTACAAGCACCCTTCTACCTGGCTGGTTTGGTATCACCTTGATGTCTGCCAAGCTGCTTGGGTCTAATGGGAGTGTCCTTTTACATGCATTTTCATCCTCATTTAGTCATAGTCGCTCTTTCCCTCTCAATCTCTCCCTCGGCCACAGCTGAACTCACCCATGGAAAACCTTTACTTCCACAAAATCCTACTAGCTCTTTTCATGACTCTTTTATTCCAACGTTTTAGATGACACTCAAAAGACCAAGAAAGATGGAGAAACGTTACTTCTCCAGCAATCATTTCAAGCCTTCTATAATGTACTGTAAAAAGTGCAAAGCAGAACACAATAAGGCTGGCTGAAAATCTGTCATTCAGCTCAGTCCAAGCACTTCATTTCATTTATGGAAAAGAAATGTTTGTTTGGTGATAAGAAAAATTAATTGTTTTTTTTAGGCAATCTCAGTGTTAGAAATGGAACAAGATAAGGAAATGAAAAGGGGATGCCATCATCCACAGCAAATATTATTAAGTGCTGATTATATATCGAGCACTAGCAGTACGAAGAGGAATAAGATTACAGGGTGTCTAGAGCAAGATAAGACATTTATAATAAAGACGGTTTATTCCACATACAGTACAACACAAGGATAGGAGGAGTGCCGGGTAACAGATAAATGAATGTGGCAGAAGTTCAAAGCCTAGAAAGTCAGTAGGGTCTAGTGTCATCCTAGAAATCTTGGTGATATGCAGATCTCTGAACTTGATCTTAAAAAGATAGCTGGATAGAACAAAGAAAAGGGCATTACAGACAGAAAAGACAATGCACAGGAAGCTGCTAACCTTTGCCAGTAGGATTGTTATCATGGCAAGTTTAGGAGGCAACACCCTAATGATGGGCACCTGAGACACGTATCCTAACATTCCAAATTTTACACATGCTCTTTACGATGACCGAGAAATTTCAGTCCTGGCATCCAGGAAGTATTTAAGAGTGATGCAGAAATGAGTAGTAAAAGCAATTTATGTATACTGGAGGATCAGCCATACGGAGACGACAGACGAAGGTCAAAGTGCAGACACGCAGCTGAGATACTGCAAAGAAAGGGCAGAGAGAGAAAAGAACAAATTGCAAACATAAATCATCATATTTTGCTCAGTGTTACAGAGCAGAAGCACGTCAACAAAGGAAATATAGAAGAAACAGCTACAAAGGTAAAAAACTAACAGTATTTCCAAGAATGTGGCGTCAATAACGCAGCATCAAAGAGACTAGACAATGAGAAAAGGCTAACAAGGGGGCAAAAATGTCAAAGAAAAGTCTGAAAATTCACAGAGAACAGTAAAGAGAACAAGGAGTGAGAAAACTGTGAGAGATGCCTCTTCTTAAATAAAAAACTGAACTGTGAGAAATGCGGGAGAAAGAGGCAGCAAAGTCCAGAGAAAGTATTTTAAATATAGAATATATTGTATTCTAATTAGGAAGAGGGAAGTAAGAGAGAGAAGGGAAATGATTCATTCATTCAACAGGTATTTATAAAGCACAAAGTAGTCTCCTTTGGGAGTTAACATCCCCCCACCCTGGCCCAAAGGCTTACATACTATTGATAAAAACACGTATTGAGACTGAAGCAAAGGATGACATCATAGCGATACACGAAATTGAGGTAGAGGCCGAGGATGACTGATTTACTCATAAGAAAGTAAACAAGATCAAAATCAAAATATGGAAGGCGAATGGACATCGAAAATAACTGCTTCAAGAAATGGGCTACAGGAGCTGAATAGTCACAGGTTTAAAAACAGGAATTCAGTTGGGGTCAACTAGCAGACATAGGACATCAGATCTGTCTCAAATTCAGGACTTTTTCCACTCATTCTGGGATGTTGAAACAGGAGTTGGTGTAAACAAGATGGTGATGACGGCTGGTTTGAGAATGGGCAAAATCACTTGTCCAGAGGTGAGGGGAAGCCAGGAGGCATCTTTGGGCTGCATTAGAGTGAACGATAGTGGCAAAAACCAGTGATTACCGCAAAACATTCCTCCTCTTATTCAACAACAGAATCCTGAGGGGCTTTTGTGGTTTTGGTTTTGGTTTTTGCTCTGACTTTCTGGGGTTTTTTTTGTTTTACTGGGCACATTACTGTCCAGATGAAAAACTACCTCTTAGATTCTCTCCAGCAAAACGTAGTCATAGCACTAAGTTCTGGCCAAGAAAATGTATAGAGGAGCCTGATATGTTACTTTTAGGCAGTCTCCTTAAAGTGTCGCGGGGCGGGGGGGGGGGGCACTTTTTCTTCTGTTTTTCTTCCATTCTGCCATCTGGAGCCAGACTGATGAATAAACAACTGTCTAACAGCCACCTGGGATGCAAGGAACAAAGACAACAGGCTGAGAGAACCTGGGTCCCTGATTACTCCATGAAACCTCTGGGCCAGCACTTCAAAGCCTGACTCCAGACTTCTTTTATACGAGAAAAAAACTAAACTCCTACTTTAAGTCAATAATCCTTGGGGTTGCTATTCTGTAGAGAGAAACTGAATTTTAATTAATGGGGTGATCATGGTCTTCACTAGGTTAAGGTAAAGATGATCAAGAGAGAAAGCGAAAAAGACAAAGAGCAGGCAAGCTTCAAAAGACAGGAAGGAAGACTTCAACTCGTTTATTCATTCAACAGGGATAAGAGATTCATAGCCTGTAAGTGCTTGATACGACGTTAATGGCAAGGAGCTAATAGTTAGGATAAACCAATGGTCCTTTAATCTTTGGCAAGGTATGCACTGCTAAAGGAGGCATTCAACAATACTGCATGTATGTGTAAGTGAAAGAACAAACTGCTTTCTGTCACTGATTCTTTGATATGTGAACTCAGTATTTTTGTGGCTCAAAGAACAATCTGATGAAGGGGAAAAACATTATTATCCACTTTACTGCTCCTCTAAAACCAGTACTTTCATTAAGGCGTTATCTGTGAAAGCATTTTCGAAAAGAACGAAGATGTCTGAAAATGTATAGTACGGTTTGCTAATGATGTTATCCAAGAATTAACTACTCCAACTATTTCTATACATAACATTTATGTTAATCTGGTTCTATACATATAGATCTTTAGGTACTAGGATCTGATATTCTTTCCTCTTCTAATCTAGACTCCTCTGCAATTAAAACTAAATGAAGTTAGTATGGCATTTATTTTACCCTCAAAACCCTTATGGTTACTAGTCCCTACTAGGCTGCAGACAATGTAGTACCCAGAACCACCCACTATTCCTAAATAGGTTATGAGAGAATCTCAATGCAAAGAGAAGTCCACGTCAGCTGCAGACACTGAACCACGTGACCTTAACTTCTGACTCTAAATGTGTAGGAATTTAGAAAATAGTCAGGACCATAGCAGTAAGGAAACTAATAGTCTCGTATCAAGTACTGGGTTGGCCAGAAAGATCACTCAGGTTTTTCTGCACCATCTTATAGCCAACCCAATATTTCTCAAATTGTCACACTGATGCTATCCCTGCTGCTAAGTTGCTTCAGTCGTGTCCGACTCTGTGCGACCCCACAGACAGCAGCCCACCAGACTCTGCCATCGCTGGGATTCTCCAGGCACGAACACTGGAGTGGGGTGCCATTTCCTTCTCCAGTGCATGAAAGGGAAGAGTGAAAGTGAAGTCGCTCAGTCATGTCCGACTCCTAGCAACCCCATGGACTGCAGCCTACCAGGCTCCTCCATCCATGGGATTTTCCAGGCAAGAGTACTGGAGTGGGGTGCCATTGCCTTCTCCGATGCTATCCCTAGGATGTACAAAAAGACTTAAGAGAAAGGCTAGGAAGAATTTCTTCCTTATGCTATGAAAACTACAACTTTTAAAATCAAATGTACTAAGTCATTCTCTCTCAAAGAGAATACAGGATAAGTCAAAATCCTTGATTTGCTTTCTCAAAAGGATTTCAATTATCAATGATGGAAAATCCCTGATCCTGGATGGATCAGAGCTGAAGTACTCCAAGACGCCTGGAAACTCTGAATTAAGTACAAATGTCCAAGTTCATGGCTCAGCAGGTAAAGAATCTTCCTGCAATGCAGGGGACACAGGAGATGCAGGTTCAATATATGGCTTGGGAAGATACCCTGGAGAAGGAAATGGCAACCCGCTCCAGTATTCTTGCCTGGGAAATCCCATGGACAGAGGAGTCTGGGAGGCTACATTCCATGCAGTTGCAAAGAGCTGGACATGACTGAGTGGCTAAAGGCATAAGCAACACACACGAGTCCAAGTTCATGACATGAAAAAGACAATCAAAAATGAGATTAAATCATCAGCCTTGAGCTAATAAGCGAAGAGGTCCTCTGACGGCTAAGGACTAGTTAAACAAGTTCAGAAGGTAAGAAAGGTGGGAAGGCATGCCAACTCGCCTTCATTCTTACGTAGTTCTCTCCTTGCTTTTATTATTTAAAAACAAAACAAAATAACAACAACAACAAAGAAACACCTGCTTCTTAGGAGAAATGGCTGATTCTATGTTTTGTGATTGGGAGAAAGGAAATTCATAATACAAGCCTGTATCATCAGATAGTGCCAGAAAGTAATGAAGCACTCCCTCAAAACCCAAAAAACACCACACCACATTGATGGAAGTATGTCAAAGGGGTGTAAGAGAAAATTCAAAGAGCTCTCAATACCCCAATGGTCAAAACTGGAACAGCTTAAGTAACAAAATAGTTTTGGCTAACAACCCCAGGTATAGAGATAAAAATTCATGACTCAATACTGATACAACAAAAATGACTGAGTTAATTATTAAAACAGGAGGAAAGAAACATATCCCAAGCAGAACTCCTCCAAAGAAATCACTATTTACTTGAGGAGATACTCCATCGTAAAGGGTGGAAGCCCAGTGTGGGCTCTGCATATTGTGGGTTGCACAGAGAAGTTCCCTTCCAAACAGTGTACACTATGAAAACGGGGGTAAACCTTTACAGAGGAGAAACCTGACAAACACCACTTCAGCCAGGTGATCAAGGTCAGCATTAACAGTCATAAATAGGGTGATGAAAACAGGATTCTATCTCTTCATCTTCTTCTCCAAATTCCACATCCCCAGTCTAAGCAGGAAAAATAAATTCAGAAAAATTTCAACAGAGACACATACTACAATGCGCCTGCTCAATACTCCCCAAAACCACTAAGGTCAACAAAAACAAGGGAAGTCTGAGAAATTGCCACAGCCAACAGGTTCCTAGGAGACATGACAATTAAACCTAATACTGTGGGCTGAATGAAATCTTGGGACACAACAGGGTCATTAGGTAAAAACTAATGAAATCTGAATAAGCTATGGAACTAATAATAATATATCAATACAGGTTCATTAATTGCAACAAACACTCCATACTAATGGAAGGCGTGGATAAAGTGTAAAATAGGGAAATACATTGGAACTATTTTTTACCATCTTCTCAATTTGTCTGTAAATATAAAGCTGTTTTTTAAAAAATAAAGTCTTAAATTTTTTTTTAACACACTGGGGCAGGGGAAAAAACAGAACTGAAAATTATTCCATAAACTAATTCAACAATTATTCCATAGAAAATAACTGTCATATAAATAGAGTCCAAAAGTGTTTCTGGACTTCAGGTATAAATCCAAGAAGAGGGGGGAAAAAAACAACCACTGCATCAGAAAGCAAAGATTGTTCTGTTTCATCTTTGGAAAATAATTATATCAATATTTTCTTTTAATTAAGAAAATAAAAAGACAACAGCAAATCTCAAGAAAAGCAATTTCTTTTTATTTCAGATCTCTGAGAATAAAAATTATCTGGATTATATACAGAGCTAGATCCTATTGACATCTATGATACAATTATCAAAACAGTAATCCAACTCAAGAGTGAAAGGGTTAACATTTTTTTAATTAATAAGAAATTAACACAGTATTAGTTACTATGCAGACTGGCACTGGAACCTCATTTGTCCTTACAGTAGCTGGTCATGGCTTACAAATTACCCACGAGATCGCCTAAGGGAAAAAAAAAGTGAGCCCCACACAATGGCAGCTGCCCTTCACCCTCATTTCCCTCATTTATTCAGCTTGTTAGGAGTTTTTTCCAGTGGTCATGTATGAATGTGCGAGTTGGACCATAAAGAAAGCTGAGCACCAAAGAACTGATGCTTTTGAACTGTGGTGTTGGAGAGGACTCTTGAGAGTCCCTTGGGCTGCAAGGAGATTCAACTAGACAATCCTAAAAGAAATCAGTCCTGAATATTCACTGGAAGGACTGATGCTGAAGCTGAAACTCCAATACTTTGGCCACCTCATGCGAAGAATTGACTCCTTGGAAAAGACCCTGATGTTAGGAATGACTGAAGACAGGAGAAGAAGGGGATGACAGAGGACGAGATGGTTGGATGGCATCACTGACTCAATGGACATGAGGTTGAGCAAGCTCTGGGAGATAGTAAAGGACAGGGAGGCCTGGCATCACAGTCCATGGGGTCGCAAAGAGCAACATGACTGAGGGACTGAACAACAACACAAACTGCTGCTGCTGCTGCTAAGTTGCTTCAGTCGTGTCCGACTCTGTGCGACCCCACAGACGGCAGCCCACCAGGCTCCCCCGTCCCTGGGATTCTCCAGGCAAGAACACTGGAGTGGGTTGCCATTTCCTTCTCCAGTGCATGAAAGGGAAAAGTGAAAGTGAAGTCGCTCAGTCGTGTCCGACTCTTAGCGACCCCATGGACTGTAGCCTACCAGGCTCCTCCGTCCATGGGATTTTCCAGGCAAGAGTACTGGAGTGGGGTGCCATTGCCTTCTCCGACAACACAAACTAATCTTTACCAAATGGCTGAGTAGATTTTTTTTTTTCAATGATCCAATGGATGTTGACAATTTGATCTCTGGTTCCTCTGGCTTTTCTAAAACCAGCTTGAACATCTGGAAGTTCTCCATGAAGGTACCGTTGAAGCCTGGCTTGGAGAATTTTGAGCATTACTTTGCTAGCATGTGAGACGAGTGCAATTGTGCAGTAGTTTGAACATTGTTTGGCATTTCCTTTCTTTGGGATTGGAATGAAAACTGACCTTTTCCAGTCCTGTGGCCACTGCTGAGTTTTCTAAAGTTTTCATAGCTTTGACTAGACGGACCTTTGTTGGCAAAGTAATGTCTCTGCTTTTTAATATGCTGTCTAGGTTGGCCATAACTTTTCTTCCTAAAAGTTCCTTGATATCTCTAATCTTCTTGAAGAGATCTCTAGTATTTCCCATTCTATTGTTTTCGTCTATTTCTCTGCACTGATCACTGAAGAAGGCTTTCTTATCTATCCTTGCTATTCTTTTGAACTCTGCATTCAAATGGGTATATCTTTCCCTTTCTCCTTTGCCGTTAGCTTCTCTTCTTTTCACAGCTATTTGTAAGGCCTCCTCAGACAATCATTTTGCCTTTTTGCATTTCTTTTTCTTGGGGATGGTCTTGATCACTGCCTCCAGTACAATGTCACAAACCTCCATCCACAGTTCTTCAGGCATTCTGTCTATCAGATCTAATCCCTTGAATCTATTTCTCACTTCCACTGTAAGGAATTTGATTTAGGTCATACCTGGTTGGTCTAGTGGTTTTCCCTACTTTCTTCAATTTAAGTCTGAATGTGCCAATAAGGAGTTCATGATCTGAGCCACAGTCAGCTCCCAGTCTTGTTTTTGCTGACTGTACAGAGCTTCTCCATCTTTGGCTGCAAAGAATATAATCAATCTGATTTCAGTATTAACGATCTAGTGATGTCCATGTGTAGAGTCTTCTCTTGTGTTGTTGGAAGAGGGTGTTTGCTATGACCAGTGTGTTCTCTTGGCAAAACTCTATTAGCCTTTGACCTGCTTCGTTTTGTACTCCAAGGTCAAACTTGCCTGTTACTCCAAGTATCTCTTGACTTCCTACTTTTGCATTCCAGTCCCCTATAATGAAAAGGACATATTTTTGGGGTGTTAGTTCAAGAAGATCTTGTAGGTCTTCATAGAATCGTTCAACTTCAGCTTCTTCAGCATTACTGGTTGGGGCATAGACTTGAATTACTGGGATAATGAATGGTTTGCCTTGGAAGAGAGTTACAGAGAAACATCTATTTCTGCTTTATTGATTACACCAAAGCCTTTGACTCTATGGATCACAACAAACTGTGGAAAATTCTTGAAGAGACGGGAATACCAGACCACCTGACCTGCCTCCTGAGAAATCTGTATTCAGGTCAACAAGCAACAGTTAGAACTGGACATGGAACAACAGACTGGCTCCAAATTGGGAGAGGAGTACGGCAAGGCTGTATATTGTCACCCTGCTTATTTAACTTATATGCAGAGTACATCATGAGAAATGCTGGGCTGGATGAAGCACAAACTGGAATCAAGATTGCTGGGAGAAATATCAATAACCTCAGACATGCAGATGACACCACCCTTATGGCAGAAAGTGAAGAAGAACTAAAGAGCCTCTTGATGAAAGTGAAAGAGGAGAGTGAAAAGGTTGGCTTAAAACTCAACATTTAGGAAAATAATATCATGGCTTCTGGTCCCATCACTTCATGGCAAATAGATGGGGAAACAGTGGAAACAGTGAGAGACTATTTTTTGGGACTCCAAAATCACTGCAGATGGTGATTGCAGCCACGCAATTAAAAGATGCTTGCTCCTTGAAAGAAATGTTATAACTAACCTAGATAGCATATTAAAAAGCAGAGACATTACTTTGCCAACAAAGGACCATCTAGTCAAAGCTATGGTTTTTCCAGTAATAATGTATGGATGTGAGAGTTGGACCATAAAGAAAGCTGAGTGCCGAAGAATTGATGCTTTTGAACTGTGGTGTTGGAGAAGACTCTTGAGAGTCCGTTGGACTGCAAGGAGATCCAACCAGTCCATCCTAAAGGAGATCAGTCCTGGGTGTTCATTGGAAGGACTGATGTTGAAGCTGAAACTCCAATACTTTGGCCACCTGATGCGAAGAGCTGACTCATTTGAAAAGACCCTGATGCTGGGAAAGATTGAGGGCAGGAGGAGAAGGGGGCGACAGAGGATGAGATGGCTGGATGGCATCACCGACTCAATGGACATGAGTTTGGGTAGGCTCCGGATGTTGGTGATGGACAGGGAGGCCTGGCGTGCTGCGGTTCATGGGGTCGCAAAAAGTTGGACACAACTGAGCAACTGAACTGAACTGAGTAGTTTTAAATATTCTTCAACACATACTGAAGATAATACAAATTCTGCCAAAGCATCATACAAGAAACTGGCCAAACTGGTAACTTTTAGAAGTAGTTCTTGTTGTTTAGTCACTCAGTTGTGCCCAACTCTTTGTGACCCCACAGACTGTAGCCCACAAGTTTCCTCAGTTCATGGGATTCTCTCTTAACAAGCTTCAAATATAATCTAATTAGTCCTGGCCAGAACTTAGTGGAAGGAAGGAAAAAGGAGGGAAGTAAAGAGAGAAAGGAGAGAACAGAGAGAGAGAGAAAGGAAAGAGGAAAGGAAGGAGGCGAGAGGAAGTGAAGTATTTACCCTTAAGTATATAGAACAGTGATCTCAACTTCCCTGTATATCAGAATCAAAGATCAAACAACAACAAGCCAATCACCTTTCCTAGAGCTTCTGACTCAATGTATCTGCAGAAGGGCATGAGTACCATGATTTTTTTAAAAAGCATCATAAGAGAGTCTAATATTGTACTGCAGTGTTAGACGCTCAGTTGTGTCTGACTCGGTGACCCCAGACTGTAGCCTGCCAGGCTCTTCAATTCATGGGATTCTTCAGGCAAGAATACTGGAGAGGATTTCCATTCCCTTCTCCAGAGGATCTTCCAGACCCATGAATTGAACACAGGTCTCCTGCATTGCAGGAAGATTCTTTACCACCTGAGCTACAGGGAAGCCCCTGTTGCTGCTGCTGCTGCTAAGTCGCTTCAGTCATGTCCGACTCTGTGCGACCCCACAGACGGCAGCCCACCACGCTCCGCCGTCCCTGGGATTCTCCAGGCAAGAATACTGGAGTGGGTTGCCATTTCCTTCTTCAGTGCATGAAAGGGAAAAGTGAAAGTGAAGTCGCTCAGTCGTGTCCGACTCTTCGCGACCCCATGGACTGTAGCCTACCAGGCTCCTCCGTCCATGGGATTTTCCAGGCAAGAGTACTGGAGTGGGGTGCCATTGCCTTCTCCAGAAGCCCCTGTAGGCAATCATAATTGAGAACCACTGGTCCAGTGCCTCAAGCTAGTGATAGAAGAAAGCCAACATAATCGCAACATTATTTTAAAATACTGTCCATTTCATCTTTATCTCACTTTTTAATTGCTGTTATCTGAAAAAAATGTGTATATATATCACAATGATAATCATTTGCAATTATTTTATAAATAAACATAAATAGGTTGCTTTTATCTTTAGCTAACATGGTATGAGATCAAAAAAGGATTGAACACCACTACTCTAAATGAAAATAATTGAAATAAAATATAATTTACAATAGAAAAATGATTTACTGAAATGAATTACCAAGTTATCTAGGGTTTAAAATCTGTTTTTTAAAAATACTGGAGCTCAGATAAAATCTATATTAGCCAAAACACATGCCAGTCATTATACATAATAGTTATGTTGTCAGAGCACCAAAGACCATTATTATGAATCTCTCATCCCTAAAAGTATTTCAATTAAACAAAATTTCATTTCATTTCACTGAATTTCATTTTTTATCTTGCACAAACTTCTATATATAAGAGCAAGTTTTTTTTTTTTAAGTGTGCATAGGGAAATCCAAACTGTCAATTCGTTCTTTGAGGAAATAAATTGCATGTAGACAAAGCAGAACTATTAAAAAGCTCTGAACAAATATTCCATACTAAAAGTCTATTAAAATAATCAAATTACCAACAGACTAAGAATTGGTAAGTCATAGAAAGTAAGAAATTGCTTCAGAGACAGAAAACATAGAGACAAAGAGATGCTTCCTGAGAAATCTCTCTTGCCCGCCCAGACTGAGAGTGGCCATTCAATACAATTTAGATACATAAGCATAATAATAAACTGTGCTCTCTTCCATGGGCAGTGTCCTGGTTTGGATAATAAGTTACATGGTCCCTTCTTCCCTATATCTTCAGCTTCCACCCTGTTTCTCTGCTTCATTCTTGAGCAAAACCTACTTCAGCATCTCCTGAAAAGAACCATTGCCAGGGTCACTGATAACCTCCTGGTTGAAAAATTCAACAGCTAAATCCCAGTCTCATACTGCCCAACATGTCTCAGTAGCATAACAGAACAGACCACTTCTCACATCGTTCCTGAAACATATTCTTCCCTTCACTTATTCAGGTGGTGGTGGTTTAGTTGCTCAGTCGTGTCTGACTCTTTGCGACCCCATGGACTGTAGCCCGCCAGGCTCCTCTGTCCATGGAATTCTCCAGGCAAGAATACGGCAGTGAGTAGCCATTCCCTTATCCAGGGAATCTTCTTGACCCAGGGATCAAACTGGAGTTTCCTGCATTGCAGGTGTATTCTTCACCAACTGAGCCACCAGGGACTCTCAGGATACACCCTCTATTGGTGCGTTTCCTATCTGACAGGCCACACCTTTCAATTTTTTTGCTGCTTACTCCTCATTTGCATAGAAAGCACTCTACATGTATTTTCTGAGTAGCTCATCCAACTCTGACTTCAGGCCCAATAGGCTGACGTCAGCTACTCTATCAATCAAGTGATTCCTTCTAATTTGCCCAGAACAAGTGTCTCCATACACAATACAATTCCTCACAGAATGAAATAACAGCCTTATAAAACACAATGACTCTTTCTAGGTCCTGGGACCCACAACACTACTCTTAAATGCATATTATACATAATAATCCAGTAAGGACACTAGAAATGACAGCAACAAAACCAATCATCTTGCCTTGAAACAGCAAAATGGTATTTTGACCATTGTAACACACACACACACACAAAGAAATGGGAGGCGGTCTGCAGAAATACAACCACAAAACTGAAGAATTCTGAGATATTTCCTATGAGAACGGATTAAGTCTTTTAAAGTTAAATTAGTATTTACATTTAGCACCTATTTAGGGAAGAAAGAGATTGTTTTAATAATATCCCACTGAGTCCTGTAGACCTGAGAACATATCCAGTTACTGTCATTTGAGCTTTCAGGTTCTAAGTGTAAATAGATCCTAAATCTGTTAAATCCATTTCCCCCTAAGAGCATTAGCTCCCTGTAGCAGGAATGAGTATGTCTGGGTTTGGTAATCTTACTATAAAACTAACCACTGGACAACCAAGGAAGTCTCTAAGTACATTTCTAATATGCAGTTAGTCTGAAATTCTTTAATATTCTATTCATTCTCAGTTAATGGGCCATTGAAAAATGGCAGTTTGGTTATTTGTTAGGATTTTCCTAGTAGCAGTTCATGGATATTCATAATCTATTGCATATATTGTATCCTTTTCACTGAGAAGCATACTGTTTTGGAGACTTTTTCCATTTTCCATTCTATCGAACATTGGGAATACATTTTATGTATGGCAAGGATGTCAAAAAGTATCACTTCATGTAAATTATGCTTTGTCTTTCCATCTGGCTGATATTTAGTGAATAGATTACAAGACTTGTGATAATACAAAATATCTAGAGTTGGAGATACTTTGCCTGTGAGTAATATTAGGACCTAGACTATCCAGAATGCATCTTCTTTTTAGTTCCATGTCATCATTCACTAGTAATTTACCTGTGATTTAAAAACAGATTTAAAGGAGATACTTTTCTGATATTGGAGCCCTCACAGTAGGAGAGAGGTATATACACTAGGAGCTTCGAAGACACCATCTTCCAGCCTTTTTTCCAGATTCTGTGTCCCTATACTCAAGAGTTTTGTCAATATTGGGCTTCCCTGGTGGCTCAGTGATAAAAAATCTGCCTGCCAATGCAGGAGACACGGGTTCCGTTCCTGGGTGGGGAAGATTCCCTGGAAAAGGAAATGGCAACCCACTCCCGTATTCTTGCCTGAGAAACCCCACGGACAGGGAAACCTGGAGGAGGGAAACCTGGAGGAGGGAAACCTGGAGGGCTACAGTCTGTTGTTGTTCTTCACTTGCTCACTCGTGTCGGACTCTTTGTGACCTCACGGACTGCAGCACGCCACACTTCCCTGTTCTTCACCGTCTCCCGGAGTTTGCTCAAACTCATGTCCTTTGAGTCGGTGATGCCATCCAACCATTTCATCCTTTGTCGTCCCCTTCCCTCAAAGCTCAGTTGGTAAAGAATCCGCCTATAATGCAGGAGACCCTGGTTCGATTCCTGGGTCAGGAAGATTCCCCTGGAGAAGGGATAGGGTACCCACTCCAGTGTTCTCGGGCTTCCTTTGTGGCTCAGCCGGTAAAGAATCTGCCTGCAATGCAGGAGACCTGGGTTTGATCCCTGGGTTGGGAAGATCCCCTGGAGAAGGGAAAGGCTACCCACTCCAGAATTCTGGCCTGGAGAATTCCATGGGCTGGATAGTCCATGGGGTTGCAAAGAGTCGGACACGACAGAGCGACTTTCACTTTCTCTTCCTGCCTTCAAACTTTCCCAGCATCAGGGTCTTTTCCAATGAGTTGGCTGTTCGCAACAGGTGGGCAAAGTATTGGAGCTTCAGCTTCAGCATCAGTCCTTCCAATGAATATTCAAGGGTTAATTTCCTTTACGGCTACAGCCTATAGGGTAACAAACAGTCTGACTCAACTTAGCGACTAAACAACAACAACTGTAAAACTATGCCAGTAAAAACAAAATGCCCCAATAAATTTTCACAGGAATCCACCTATGCCAGAAATGTGTGTTTTAAAAAAGAACAGTTCGTATTTTAAAACTACTATAAGCTTCCACTGTGTAGGCAACAGAGCAAATAGGGAAGGGAGGGTAAGCCTGACAAAGTTTTGAGTCTTTCAGGACATATAAGAAGGTAACCTTGCCAACGGGAGCCACATTCTTGTTCCCAATGAACACATCCTCACTATAACCCACAGGAAGGAGCCTGTGTTCTTCCACCTGGCACGCTGACACTTCAAGCTGCTGACACACTTCAAAGCTGCTTCATCCACTATTGCTGGCCCCGCTGACCCAGGCCACAGTAAACCACATTCCCCGTCAATCAAGAAAATCGATCATTGCCCAGCAAGCTGGGGATGTAATGGCATAACCCTAAGGATTCATCATCAAGCACTGAAAATTTTAGTCCATCACACTGCTTCTGATGTGTTGACAGCTGGGCCCACAACAGAGCTTGCATTTGAAAAGTCAGTTCAAAATGTTTTCTGAGAGCAGAGTCCATATAAGTTTGGCACGTGCTTCTAAAACAGGGGCCTACGTGTTATCCTAAGGCTACCCCTGCCACCTCAATACGTTTCCAACCACCTTCAAAAGCACAGACTCCCTTTCATGGGCCAGAAACAGAAAGAGGATCAAACACATTCAAAAGGGTCCACCCTGCCAGTAAACACTCCCTTTTAACACTTTTCTAGACTCCCTGCTTGAGTTTGCTTAGTAATGGTGACAGCCATTCGGGGCGCAGGTGCACAAAGCTTGGTAGGCTTCACTAATAACAAAACCATGAATAAATAATAACATGGAAACCGCTCCTCTTTCTTTTAAAATTCCTTAAAAAAGGACTGAATCGAGTCATACCGATATTAATAATCAAAATAAGTCGAAATCAAACTAAATTGGGACATACTCAAGGCACTGAATTATGTTCTGAGACCTACAATTTGTAAGGAGAAAACAATGAACTTATTTGGAGTTTCAGAGTTTACTAAACACCTTCAACAACCTCAAATTGACACTGATTACACAGCACACAACCAAGGAATCAAAGTACTTCTGAACAGAGCTCTTTATGTTTGCTCTTTTGAAAGATGAAAATGCACAGATTTAAACTCAGAAGAACTGTGTGCCACTGATTCTGATTACACACACAGAGGCCACTATATTCAGAGTCAAATCCACAAGGAGGAAATCTCAGAATAGGTGCGCACTTTTATCCCATGGGCACTATGGGCTGTCAGAGAATTCAAGAGGAACGCCTACAGTCATGAGACCATCCTAAAAGATGCACACTAGGTCAACAGGTAAGCTCTCTGACACAACATCTTATTGGCATCAGTCAGGGGCAGGTCCAGGTGAAGTAAACAGAAAAGGTCAGGTTTCTCTACTACTGTTTTTTTTTCCTTTTTCATAAAAATGATACCTATGCAAAATAGCCTATAAGCAAGAATATCCAAGAGTTGTTTCTTTTTAATAGAGAAACAATGAAAACAACAGCTTTTGACTATATGGACCTTTGTCAGCAAAGTGATGTCTCTGCTTCTTAATATACTGTCTAGGTTTGTCATAGCTTTCCTGCCAGGGACCAAGTGTCTTGTAGCTGCAATCACCATCCAAGATGATTTTGGAGCTCAAGAAAAGCAAAATGTCCGCCCACCCCAAACAAGACAATGGCCAACAATCTTTATAAACACCACACTGGTGTTGAAAGCACTAAAATAGTGCTTTACTGAGGTTTCAGAATAAGAATTTAAAGCAGATAATTTGTGGAACACTATCTAGCTTTCTTCCTGAGCAAAATTATCAAATAAATTATGCTAATTAGACTAAGTAGATTTAAAAGTCTTTTACAAAGCTAGGAAAAGTGACTTACAATAGGATTCTCAGGACAGCAAAGGGAGACTCAATTTACTTTACTTCAAAGAGCAAAACGGGGGGGTTTTCGTCCACTGAAATATGTGGTAGAGGACTCAAACAATATTTGCTCTTCAAAGCTTAGGGTAAGATTTTTATAAATCAGTGTTACACTTAAGAATTTACTCATGTCCCAACTCCCAATTCTATTAGTATTTTTCTAGTTCTCTCACACAGAACATTTCTCTTCATCAGTAGTTACCAGAAATGAACAAGAAAAAGGTATAACACGTTAAAATCAATTACCTTAGTAAAATGAGAATAAAAAGGGGAGAAAAATTATTAACTTTGTCTGCATTTCCTTTTATGTCATATAAATGCTTAAATCAAGTCTGCATAATATTTAAAAGCTTTTTTAAAAGGAGGTAAAAGGGAAAATTTGTGAGCCAAGGTAGCAGATTATATAAGATTAGAAAACTGAGAAATGTGGGCCTAGACCTCAAAACGATGTTTCTATCAGAAAAGAAGCAGCACCTGAAAAAGTGAGATGCTTGGGAAGAGGGAGGAAGCAGTACCAGCCACAAATCACTTAAAACAATCTGCATTTCTGTTCATTTATTCACAAATTAGTATTTGTTGATAGAACTTTACAAAGAATTTTATCGGGATGCATAATGCACTTTTAAGTCAAGAGCTAGAGCACTGAAATTATGAACCACCTAAAATATCAAAGCAGCAAAATTCAACAGGGAAAATGAAGGCGCCTCCTACTTAGAAGAAAATTGAAAAGAAAGGTGCTATTAATTCCCTGGCTCGAATCACATAGTGAAATTAATTCTAGAAGAGAGTTATGAAACTACATGTATATAGCATGTATATATATAGCGTGTATGTTTAGAGACTGTATATATATACACACATAGACTTACATATTTAAATATAGTTATATCTATAAAATACAAATAGAAAAAAATTATCTAAAGACTGCATAAGGAATTTTCTAGGCAAATGCACAAAGCAAGACATCATAGATGAAAATAATGGTATCATGACCATACTTGAGTTTTGAAACCAAAGTCTTATGCTCATTTCTGAACCTCCAGCACCATGGGAAATGCCTAGTATACAGTAGATGCTCAGTTAACATGGATCTAATAAATCAATAAATCTTCAATAAATCTTCACAACCCAGATAATCACAACGGTGTGATCACTCACCTAGAGCCAGACATCCTGGAATGTGAAGTTAATTGGGCCTTAGAAAGCATCACTACGAACAAAGCTAGTGGAGATGATGGAATTCCAGTTGAGCTATTTCAAATCCTCAAAGGTGATGCTGTGAAAGTGCTGCACTCGATATGCCAGCAAATTTGGAAAACTCAGCAGTGGCCACAGGACTGGAAGAGGTCAGTCTTCATTCCAATCCCAAAGAAAGGCAATGCCAAAGAATGCTCAAACTACCGCACAATTGCACTCATCTCACATGCTAGTAAAGTAATGCTCAAAATTCTCCAAGCCAGGCTTCAGCAATACATGAACCGTGAACTTCCAGATGTTCAAGCTGGTTTTAGAAAAGGCAGATGAACCAGAGAGCAAATTGCCAACATCCAATGGATCATCGAAAAAGCAAGAGAGTTCCAGAAAAACATCTATTTCTGCTTTATTGACTATGCCAAAGCCTTTGACTGTGTGGATCACAATAAACTGTGGAAAATTCTGAAAGAGATGGGAATACCAGACCATCTGACCTGTCTCTTGAGAAACCTGTATGCAGATCAGGAAGCAACAGTTAGAACTGGACATGGAACAAAAGACTGGTTCCAAATAGGAAAAGGAGTCTGTCAAGGCTGTATATTGTCACCCTGCTTATTTAACTTATATGCAGAGTACATCATGAGAAACGCTGGGCTGGAAGAAACACAAGCTGGAATCAAGATTGCCGGGAGAAATATCAATAACCTCAGATGTGCGGATGACACCACCCTTATGGCAGAAAGTGAAGAAGAACTAAAGAGCCTCTTGATGAAGGTGAAAGAGGAGAGTGAAAAAGTTGGCTTAAAGCTCAACGTTCAGAAAATTAAGATCATGGCATCTGGTCCCATCACTTCATGGGAAATAGATGGGGAAACAGTGGAAACAGTGTCAGACTTTATTTTTTTGGGCTCCAAAATCACTGCTGATGGTGATTGCAGCCATGAAATTAAAAGATGCTTACTCCTTGGAAGGAAGGTTATGGCCAACCTAGATAGCATATTGAAAAGCAGAGACATTACTTTGCCAACAAAAGTTCATCTAGTCAAGGCTATGGTTTTTCCAGTGGTCATGTATGGATGTGAGAGTTGGACGGTGAAGAAAGCTGAGCGCCGCAGAATTGATGCTTTTGAACTGTGGTGTTGGAGAAGCCTCTTGAGAGTCCCTTGGACTGCAAGGAGATCCAATCAATCCATCCTAAAAGAGATCAATCCTGGGTGTTCATTGGAAGGTCTGATGTTGAAGCTGAAACTCCAATACTTTAGCCACCTCATACGAAGGGTTGACTCATTGGAAAAGACCCTAATGCTGGGTAGGATTGGGGGCGGGAGGAGAAGGGGATGACAGAGGATGAGATGGCTGGATGGCATCACCGACTCGATGGACATGGGTTTGAGTAGACTCTGGGAGTTGGTGATGGACAGGGAGGCCTGGCGTGCTGCAATTCATGGGGTCGCAAAGAGTCGGACACGACTGAGCGACTGAACTAAACTAAATAAATCAATGGCTTAAGAGCAGCTCCTGGTTGGGTAGGGGGCTGTATCAGAGACTTGGCTTTAAAGGTACCATCTCAGCTACACTGCGTCCAGGAAGCAAGTCTAGACAAGGAAGCAAGTCTAGACAAGTCTAGGAAGCATGTCTAGACAAGTTCATCTTTTGTGAATCCAACAGGCACTTTTAGTTTTCATGTCTTTGTACATAGTTTTCCCTCCATCCTTTTTGCTATCTAAGATAGTACGATGATTAAGAACATGGGCTTTGGGATCACACAGACCTAGTTCAAATCCCAGTACTGTCACTTACCGACCGTGCGACTTGCAATACTTAATTGATTTAATATCTGAGTCCACCAAGTGTGGACTATAATAATGAAAGATTCAATGAGCTATCACACACAGCCAAAAATGGTGCCTGACACAAAGTATTAATAAGTAAATTCTCAACAAACAGCTTTCTGCCCCCAGCAAGGACCTCCTTATCACTCACAACTTAAGAGAACATGTTCTCTTTTTCCATCGTCTTTCCCTATTATCCCATTAATCATCCTCACCTAAAAACCGTAATATTTAATTCCTTTTGCTAATAATATTTACCTCCTTCTCACTCAACAATGGCTGATATACTTTAAGCATGTATACAGAAAAAATAATTTACTCATCTGTTTTCTCTTCAAAATTTCGCCTAGGCCCTGGCACAAAGAAGTCATGACATAACTGTTCCTAACATAAACTTTAAAAACCAGTCATTGTACTGTTTATCAATAAATAGTTACATTAAACTAGCCATACACATTTGTACACACTTAACCATCATAATTTTACAGTGTCCTAAATATTTCTTTCCAATTAATTTATTTTTTTAAAAATTTATTGAGGTACAATTGGCGTACAATGTTGTGTTAGTTTCAGGCCCAAGGAAACTGATTCAGTTATACAAATGGAGCTGGCGAACAAGTTCATTCGGGTGTCTGGTAAGCTCTTATGGGGAAACCTGAACGAATTTTTTGGCCATATCTATAATGTATTCTTTTTGAGATTCTTTTCCATTATGGGTTATAACAAAGTTAGAGAATACAGTTCCCTATACAGTAGGTCCTTGTTGGATATCTATTTTATACATAATAGTGTGTATATATTAATCCCAAACTCTTAATGAACTCCCTCCCCACCGCTTTCTCCTTTGGTAACTATTCTTTGTTTCCTATGTCTGTATGTCTATTTCTTCCCAACTAAACTATAAGACTTTCGGTGTCTTAAAAACTTGCTTCTAATGTCACCATACCCTGTATGAACAGAAACACAATCTTAGAACTTTTTTTTAATGTAAAGAACAAATCGGGGCAGGCTCCCTATGGGTGCCCTTCACTTAATGAGGCATACAGCCCAGTTCTAAACCAGCTACAAACTGAATTCCATTTCGATGGCACTACAAAGTAACAGACTGAGTCCACGAAGAGGAAAGGGTTAAGTATTATTATTTCTAACCTCACCATCAAAAAGTCAACATCAAAAGAACTCAAGGCCCAGTGAGGTAGTTCAGATTTAAAGAGTTGATTGTTGCCAGAGGTTGAGGTGAGACTAGACTTAGACCCTCTCATCCTTGAGTCCACTGTTTCCCTACACATCAGCTCAAAGTAGGAGTGTTGGTGCCATGTCCACAGTCCTCTGTGACCCCAATATTAACATAGAACAATCAACAGCTGTCAAAGTACAGCATGGAAAAAGCTGGCAGAAACCTGGAGAACCACCAAAGCATCACCAGGGTTTCCTTATCTCCACCCAGCATATGACGAATCCTGACACATTAGCTGAATCGACTGAAATGAAACCAATCTTCATGCCCTTATAACTGACCTTTGAACCAAGCAATTACATGAGACTGAAGCAAAACAACTCATTTCTCAGTAGGCATCAGTGTTAATTTTAGCTACAAATCCTTTTGCAGGGCAATGTGTACTGTTTCTCATAAATATGTCTTGTAATTCAAACTTTTCAAACACGATGACCATTTCTTCAAAATTTTTATGAATATGCATGACTAATCAACTCCGCTTACAACTCTCTTACCGTGTTTATTTGTAGGTTATGTCTAATATTATGAAAGCAGTTAGGTAATCTGATGGGTGCCCAGATCCTCTGAAAAATCAGTCCTCCAACTTCCAGGCATCGGGCACTTGACAACTTCTTTCATTAAAGACTTTGGTAGATACACACATCTACCAAAATGGAAATGCAGGAAAGGAAACTAAATGGAAACCAAATTTTCATTGTGTCCCTTCATGATTTCTTAAATCTTTTTAGAAGGCACAACATGACCACATTTCACTGACTTATAAGTGAACATTTTTGCACATTTTAGCATTTCTAAAATGCAATTTAGGATGCATTCAGGATGTATTTTAGAATCAGTGGTATCTTAGCACTGTGTCAGTTTTTCTTTTTCCGCTTTTTAACGGCATGTCTAAAAAATGGCGCATCTTACAATGAATGGCTCCAATTAAAACCAGTATTTAAGCTACCCTTCCTATTATTTTATACCAAGGTCACAAAAATTTGTGAGTTGCATCTAGTTTATAAATAAATCAATTAAAACTTATGGAATTAAGGTGCCAGGATAAGAGACACTAGAGTATTAATAGAGAATGATCATCCTGTTCTCTGCTTTTCTAACAGAAATGAATGTTTATATTTAAAAGCCATTATTTCCCGGGGATGCCATGAAAGAGCTGAAGATATTAAGATGGTGATTCATGTTTTGTGGCCAATGAGGGAAAATAAGTCCCAAAATAGACAGTACAAAGAACAATAGATTAAACCAACCAAGCCCAATGTGCTAAGTACAATGAGATCTCACAGGAGGGAAAACACACATCCCCCAGCGGCACAGGGCTGTCACAGAAGATGCAGTCCAGCTGTCAGGTGAGTATGAATGCCCAGGGCAGGAGAGGTAGGGCATTTCAGGCAGAGAAAATGCCAAAAGGGGTCAAGGAAATGGCAACACATTCCAGTTTCCTTGCCTGGAAAATGCCATAGATAGAGAAGCCTGGCAGGCTACAGTCCACAGGGTCACAAAGAGTCGGAAATAACTGAAGTGACTTAGCACTCAAAGGGAGTCAAACACACAAAAAAGGTTGCCAACACTGTGAATGGGGAAGACGTGTTAAACAAGGAGGTCATGAGACTGGGGTGGCTCTAAGGCCTTCACAGCCTATGTAAGCAAATGCAAATCTAAGCCAGAGTCAACTATAATTGTACCCTCAAATGAGAAAATTAAACGTAAAAACAACAATCACAAACACCCAACTGCGCTTTCGCAAATAAGGCAACCACACAAGCAATACCAATCGATCATTTCCTTGTGTTGCTTCTGTATCTACCCTATTAATAGCCTTCCCCCAGCACCTGGCAACTGACTGCTCCTCACAACCAATCAGAGGCTGCCTGATCCCAAGAGATGTCTACTCAAATGAACTCTTGAAAATTTTAATATGCCTCAACTTATCTTTTAACAGAAGTTAACAGCAGTAGAAAAACCTAGAGAGAGAAGTGGCAGCCCCAAAGTAAAATATATTTTAGGCCATTTTAAGTAATAATGATCACCATCTCCCCTTCTCTGATCATTTCAGCTAGAGATTCCAAAGACTCAAATAATTGCTTGGTTTTTTTTTTTTAATCTCCAGTCTGATATGGCTATTATTGGCCTTATTGCTTAAGAGCAAAGTCAAGGTGTTCCAGATAGCTGTAAGGTTGTGAATGTCTTCTTTAGACTTGACATGCTGAAGTTAAAATGGAATTTTTTTAACATTATTTTTTGTTAATCACCTCATAATGGTCCTCACAATTATAATTCAGCAGGTAGGGTTTCTAAAATTACAGGCCTCTCTAACAAGCTAAAAGGAACTTGTGAATAAGATTATGAATGAAATCTAAAGAAGACAGATGAAATCTGCTCCCAAGTATAAAAGCCAAAGAATTTATCCCATTAGCATCTGAATAGTAAGTGCCAACGCAGCAAGCTGTCATCTGAAACTCTTGGCACTTCCTCCATTGAGCCCTGATGAAGCAGCAGCCATTGTAAGGATGTGTGAGGAGATAATTAGAACTCTCCTTTCCCAAGTATTGACAGCCCAAAGAGAATAACAAGGTGCCATGATTTTATTATACGGCAAGTTCTACTGTTACATAAGCTGAGTTATAATAACTTCTTAGACAACAAGGTAACATCTACTAGCTGCTTATTATGTGTATCAAGCACTTAAGATTCTCCCCCACTAGGAAAGATGCTCGTGGAGGACATGCAGCTTTGTCTTATTCACTGCTGGTACCTGGCACAGAGGAGATGCTCCATAAGTGCTCATTAAACACAAGCATAAAAAAAAACAAGAAACTGAAGTACGGTATATCCACTATTTCATTTAACCCCTATGTAGGAGAACAGAATTTTCCACCCCAACCTATGAATTATTTTAAGCTGTTTATTATGTAAGAAACAGCAGACAGTGGAAGAACTCTGAAAATCAAGTAGGACTTAACCCTTCTGAAGAAACACTGACATTTACAAGGAAAACCTCCATTGGTAAGGGCTTCCCTTGTGGCTCAGCTAGTATCCGCCTGCAATGAGGGAGACCTGGGTTCGATCCCTGGGTTGGGAAGATCCTCTGGAGAAGGGAAAGGCTACCCATTCCAGTATTCTGGCCTGGAGAATTCCATAGACTGTATAGTCCATAGTCGCAAAAAGTCAGACATGTCTGAGTGCCTTTCACTTTCCATTTGTAAGGGTGTCTTCCTGGAGGTACCAGGAAGAGGAAAAACTCCAACTGATAGAGATGGCAAAGGCAATGACCTAAATCTACACTAACAACGTCACCTATGTTTACTGCGCTTAACCTGGTAACCTCTCATAACCTACTCTCCACCCTCAACATCTTTTGTTTTTAGTTGACGACGGTGTCTAAGATGACAGCTTCAACTATGTCAGTGAGTTTTCCTGGATCTCGCCCATGTACGCATGTTCTTAAATTTCTGTGTGCTTTTCTTTTCTATTAAACTTTAAACTTTTGTTAATCTGTCTCATGCCGACTGAATTCTTAGGTCAGCCAGAACCTAGAAGCACAGAGGAAAATCTCTTCCTTCCAGACAGCTGCAAATTATGGAAAGAAATCCTGAATTACTTTTTCCATTTTGCTTAAGGGAAAACTAAGGCTTGAGACGCAAGTGACTGACTTAACGGCAGAACAAAGCCAGACTCTCACACCCAGACCTCTGTGCTTAACCTCCTTCCATATCTATGTATGTTTCCTACTGTGTACTATATTACACTTCATGCAAATCTCAAGAAGTCTGAGACATGAAGTTTGATTTAGAAAAAACTCAGGAAAGGCTAAGTGGGAGATTCTCAGTAACCCATCAACAGCCATTGAGCTTCCAGCAGAATCACGGGCTGCCTAATGAACTTTTCAAAGAAGCAGAAAACATATGAGAAAACTGAAGGAACAGCGAGGATAAAGGGCATTTTAATTTTAGCATCCTGTTGTGTCACAGTCTTAAGTTCTCCTGTTTACCAAAGTAAAGCTTCTTCTTTATACTAGTACTTTTCCTTCTATCAACCTTCTAAAATTGCTTCCCAAATTATATAAAATGAATATACTATTTTGATTTTTTCAGTAGTATTTCATCAAATCTAAGCCAGAGTTTACCACAATGACCCAAAGAATGATACAACCAGGTCGTGAATTACCACCTGGCTGACTGTGAGTACAAGCGTTATCCCAGTTTTAGGAAGGCAACATAATAAGTTAAGTCTCTGAGAACCCGTAGAAAAAGAGAGAAACCACCAGAGGGTGAGCAAGAGTGAACACGTCTCAAGAACAGAGGATTTTAAGCTTGTTTCAAACAGCCTTATACAGAATGGAGGGCAAAGTACCAGCTCAATAAATATCAACTAAAAATACATAGAATAACTACTGATTTGCTTCAAAATTCTGTGTATGAGGATAACTTCTTTCTTAAAAAAAGTTAATCTAAAATAGTATCCAAAATTTCTCAGCAAAAGCATGCTTTAAACCGTTTTTTTAAAAATAAAGGACCAGATAAACCGGAAAAATGGGTCGTTCCTAAACCCTGGGTGTGTTAATATTCCACAAGAGACTACATATTTAATTTTTTTAAATAAAGAAAATGCAAAGAATGCATGGAAGATGCAAATTACTTCGTACATAGATATGACTTGGTGCACAGGGGGCCAACAAATGATGAAAGGTTTCCAAGAAAACAAAAATAGTTTTACTTGCACAGACCATTGAGCACACACTCACTGTAGGTAACAGCAGTTACTATCGTTACTGTGGGTTTCCATTAGTTAATTTACATACTACTTTATACCACTACATAGCCAATTATTCTCAATGCACATTGTATCTAAAATAAGCAATGAACAGAACACATCAGCTAATACAAAGCTCAAGATAAAACCCGATTTCTTCAAATACAAGAAAACTACTATATGTATTTCTGAAACAGAACAGCACCCTATGGTCCTTGCCCCTCACCATGTCCTCTGCCTACTTTTTGTCTGTGGAAGACTTTAGTCAAAGAGTACGTTTAATCAGAGAAGTGAGAAATGTGGAAACAAAGGAAAACAGTCAAAGGAGACTAAATAATAGTAAGGCAGTCATTAAGCACAGTCAAGGACCTTGAGTTCCTTCTCAAGGGCTCTAGATAATATTCTGAGCCATATTCTGTGAGCTGTCAGAGATACTAAAACCCCAGGTGCAGACGTTAACTACTTGACGACCAGACTGTATCCAGGACATGAGCTGCCACAATTCTAAGAACTGGCCTCAGAGAAATGGGAACAAACGGACCCTGGAAATGAAGATTAACTGTACCTAAAACAACCAAGATGATGCTGAACAGACCACTGATGACCAATTTGAAGATGACCATTAGAGATAATTGTGTCGCTTCTGCATGTAGCCCCTTCCATCTGTCTATACAAGCTCTTGCCCCACTGGTTACCGTGGCGGGGCGAGGTGGGAGGGAGGCCTTTGAACAGATGTCTACCACCCTCCCCACCAGTTGCCGATATCTGAAATAAAGGAAACTTTCCTAGCACCAACCTGGCTTGTTTACCGGCTTTTGGGAGGCAAGCAGCCGGAATCCCCACACTCTTTCAGAAGTGTGTGTGTGTGTGTGTGTGTGTGTGTGTTGCTTTAAACCAAAATAGAACTACAAGAACTTGAAGGTATCCAAGCAAGCAACAAAATAAAAAGCCTCCTGATGCAAATGGTGTGCCACCTGCGACAAAGATTCTCTGAACTCTAATCAGACTATCCTGAACTCTTTTTCAAGTACATCTAACTTTTGGGCTTCTGTGGTCATCTCTGCATTGTCCAGTTTTAGCATGAATCCCATTAAGTCCATTTAACCAACCCCACCCCCGCACCCTGCTCAGCATCTGATGGGGCTCCTGGTCCTCCACCGTCCCCCTGGTGATAAATGGTCACCCTGGCCTGCCTTCAGCAAGAATCCTGTCAGGTCAGTTTAGCCAGAATCCTCTTTTGTCCCCTTATATTTCTTCTTAGTAATTTTCCATCCAGAGACCCCTAACCTGCTCCTCGGCCATAAATTCCCACTTGCCCTTTGAGTTCAATTTCTCTCCCATTGAAGTGGTCCTACACCTAGTACTGTTGACCTCTCCCTAAAGTCTTCCTTACTGCACTTTAACAAGTGTTACTGAATGATTTTTTTATTTAACAGTTTGAGTATTTTTTCTTTGAAACCTACTAGGTAACAGGGAGAAAGTGAAAATAAAACATCTATTATAGTGCATGGTTAGACATGCAAGGACTCCCTTCTTTTTCTGTACAATTTTTATAGAAGAAGCAAAAATATTAGTAGACAAAGAATCAAACACAAGAAAACACAAAAGTTCGAGGTCAGGAATTTTAACAAGGTAATTATGACGGAAAAATTGGCGAATAGCTATAAAAGATTTTGATAAAGGTACATATAACAGAAGCTCAAATTGAGTCCCAAAAAGTTGGGGTGACATTCTGTGACAGAGAGTTAAGACATGCAATGATTAGGCTTAATGGCAAAAAAAAAAAAAAAAGGATACTGATTATTGAACAGAAAGAAAAACTGGGCTCATCCCCAGGTTAAATATACTGTATCTCAGTATCACAGGGCTGACTAGGGAGAAAGGGAGGGAGACATCAGAACTGATAAACATGTGTATTAGGAGCCATAAAGCAAGTAACCACAAACCTATTTATCTTTGACTACTAAATGGGAAAATCTCAGAGACAAACAAACTGAGTCTAACCACAAAACTTAACAGATTCACCTATTACAACTATCTTACACTTTTTCATCAGTACCCCTTGGTATAGCAAGGTGAAGTAGACACAGATAAAATACTGGACTTGGGTTCCAATTCTGCCATAATGAACAGAGGCTCCATAAAATCTGGAGACACCTTTATCTGCAGTACTCAATCAATAATAAATGCCCTTCTTAAGTTACTGACAAAACCTTTAAAAATAATAATAATAATAGTAAATGCTCTTTAGGTATCTATCTCTCTTTCTTTAGTCGGTAAGTCGTGTCTGATTTCTTGTGACCCCAGGACTGTACCCTGCCAGGCTCCTCTGTCCATGGGATTCTCCAGGCAAGAATACTGGAGTGGGTCGCCATTTCCTTCTCCAGGAGATCTTCCCGACCCAGGAATCAAACCTGGGTCTCCTGCATTGCAGGCAGATTCTTTACCAACTGAGCTATGAGGGAAGCCCATTTAGGATATCTATAAGCTTTCTCAGTTTCTGAGTCTCAATTTTCTTAATATCTTTTATTACACTTGGTATTTTCATGAGCTTGACATAAAGGTCCTGGAGATAGAACACTGTACCCGTGCTCAAACATTCCAGAGTCTAGCAGGAGGCAGATGATTAACATAAGATTGTATGAGAGAAATAAAATAAAAACATAAGAGCGAAACTAAGACTGGCCTGTGTGGCCTTGGGGCCAAATCTATCCTAAAATTTTTCACTAAAATTAGTATTTATCCAAAGAGTTAAATGATGTCCATCCATTGTTCAACATATAATTACCACAAACTATCTTGAGTTAAAAATTATATCTGAATAAAATTAATTATAAAATTGATTCAAATTTAAAACTATTTATAAGAAGTGAAGAAGGGAAAATCTCATGCCCTTGAACTCCATTCAGGGCTCAAGTTTAATAAGGACCTTCTCAAACACTCCACCGCTAGCAATGAAAATTCACATTTCCTCTCTACGATGTATCCATCACCCATCATGAGGCCTGCAATTGAGAAGAATTCCTTCAAGGGAGAATCTGTATGGATAAACGAGCCACACAAGTATAAAGGAAAACTATACCAGCCTATATCAATCCGGGATGTCTTTCATTACTAAATATATCTTTTTTAAAAGTTCAAAGGAGAAGAATATTAAAGAAAAAACAATAAATATAAAACAACCACCTCAAGATGATATGCAGGAATGAAAATGAGAGCTTCTTTAATAGATACCCTCAGAGATTTGAGGATATTATGAGGATAACAAGGCAGGGAGAAAGGAAAAAAGTAATAAAGGGAGAGAGTAGACAGACACATTAAAAGTAAACAAATTCAATACAATCAATAAACAACACAGTCTTTGAAAAAGCCATTTATAGATACAAAAGATACATTCAGGAAACCTCAGAAAAGGCAAAATGACAAAAAAGCAGGAAATAGGAAAGAAAATGGGTATAAGGAAATACATTAAAAATAAATATAATAAAATTGAGAAAATACAACTCAAGCTTTTTCCTCTTTGGTGAAGGTAGTACTTAAAAAATAAATATAAATAAATAATTAAAAGATACTGTTTAAAATAAATTTAACCCTTAAGCAGAAATGAAGTTTTTTCTGAAAATCTGGTTAACAGGTTCCCAATTCCTTTTTTGAAAGCAAACATATACTCAATTATTTGAGTTATTCTGTTTAAAATAAATTTAACCCTTAAGCAGAAATGAAGTTTTTTCTGAAAATCTGGTTAACAGGTTCCCAATTCCTTTTTTGAAAGCAAACATATACTCAATTATTTGAGTTATTCTGTTTAAAATAAATTTAACCCTTAAGCAGAAATGAAGTTTTTTCTGAAAATCTGGTTAACAGGTTCCCAATTCCTTTTTTGAAAGCAAACATATACTCAATTATTTGAGTTATTCTGTTCAGAATTTGTTCACCGTCAGCCAACTGTGAGACACTTGATTTGCTCTTATATTCCACCCACCTCTTTGTCCAAAGTTCATTACTAGTTGGCATTTGATATTGAACACCTATAGTGATCATTATTATTTTTGGTAAAGATACTACAACCAAGGGAAATTAATTTTGTTCTCTGAAGACAGATTTATTATACAAAGTGAATCCAAAAAAATATCTGTAAACTCAAGAATTTAGGGCCCGTTTCTTTTCACTAGTTGGTATAAAAAAAAAATCATTTTCTTTTGTTTGTTAAATAAACATGTTCTGTTTGCTATGCCTTTTGTGGGGCCAAGGCTGCAAAAATCTGGAAGAATAAATTTTAAAAAGCATTATATTTAAACATATCCTGTAAATATATACTCAAGATCTTCCAAGAACAACGTAAGGTTTGAAATGTAGTCAATTTCTTAGCACTATTATACTGAATTTTAGGACAAATTCCACTCACTATAATAACAGTATTTTCTGTGTGTTTGTGTGTCTGTTTTCCTCTCCTTTGGACATGCATAATCAACAACAAATCTTAAGAGTTGCAAAGGCTCTTGGAAATAAATAACCCAGAATTGTTCCCAACACATCAAACTCCTAAGAACTTGTCCCAATTTTACTTTTTGAGTAGGCAGTTCATGTACTGGGAATCAATATTAAGAGATATAATAGGATATAGAGTGAAACATAAGTCATTCTCTCCAGTCTGCTACCAACCAGTTCCCCTCTTTGGGATGAATAATTTTATTATTTCTTAAAATGCTTTTTGAATATAAAAAATGTATTTTTCTTTTTACTATCTTTTCACTGGAAGTATTCATATAACAAAAAAAAAGCAAGCACTGAAACATTTAAATAATGTCATATTTATCTCAAGGGCATGCATGTACCACCATTCAGTTTACAAGCATTATTTGATATCCAAGTGGGTTTGTCACCTCCTGCAATAATTGTGACCTGTCCCAGTATCACCAGCACAATGCAAAACTGCTTCTCTAAGATTTCCAGAAGACAATCACACTTTGGCTTAAATAAAATACAAATAAAGATCTCACTAAATATGTCATTTTTTAATGGGCAGGAGGAGGGATAATATATTTTACACTGAGAACGTACCTAGCTATAACTTCCCTTCACAATTTCTACTTGGCTGTGGCCTCCAGAGAAAGTTACTGAGTCACTGATTTCTAAGCAACATTGTGAATGACATTCCTTAAAAAATGCCATATATATAAATGTACAAACAGATTAAGGAAGTGAGGTAATGTACTCTTTAAAAACATATATTCATTACTCTTTTCCTCTTCATGAACGATTCAGATGAGCCAGATCCTGGCAAGTGTGCATGTGTGTGTGTATTTTTGGGGGGACATGGGATGTTGAGGCATCAGAGCCGAAGGTAAAGTAAACCACCCACCAGGAGACGTCAGAGCTCCCCTAAGGAGGAAGGATAATGCTCCTCTCAGGAAGCTGTGGTGAGGAGGATATAATACCCAACACTAAGCACACATCTAGCGGAGTAAGCCGATCCACAGACAGAGGGTGTCTTACCTGCTTTGTTTCTGCAGCCACAGGGCCTAGAAGCTGAGTGCCATACAACAGACGTGCAATCCTATTTTCAAACAAATAAACGTAAAACCTCTTCTGAATAGCAGAGTGTAGAAGAGTGTAAAATTACATTAAGAGACGTTAAAACGAGTTAGCAAAGACCAAGAAGGCACAGTGAGTGAGAAAGAAACCAGAAAACAGGGCTCCTAAAAGCCAGAGAGGGAAATTTGAATGCGTTGTCAGTCAGAAAACTGGCCTTTCTCAGGATCACTTTAAAGTAACAACCCTGATACATAAATGACTAAAGTAGAGTAACAACAGTGAATCAAAACTTGCGCCAATTTGCGAAGACATAAAATAGATGCGACCACACGGACAATAAAACAGAATGCCGAGAACAGCTCCAAACCAGGAGCACAGTAGAAGGCAACAGGGGTCCAATGCCCTTGGTGCTGGAGACAGTCCTCCAGGAGGGGCTTGCACTTCGGTCCACCTTGTGAGTGAAGCATTGACCGCCTTTGGTTTAGACAATCTTTTCAAGGGTCTTTGCATAGTCAGACTTAAGAGAGAGCATGTCTGTCTCCTTCTGAGGCTAAGAGTAGGTGACCCTGCAGGGGGCTCTTCCCTCCACTGTCACCGTCATTTCTGCATCTGAACCTAGAGCAGGTTCTTGTGCTTCCTGGCCCACAAGTGCCAGAGGTGACCGATTCAGCTGAGAGAGCAGCAGGTGATGAAGGGCTCCTCAGACACATAAACTGCTCTGCCTGTCAAAGTTCAAGGTCCAAGGTCCAGCAGAAACAAGAAGGAAAATCACAGCTTCATGAAGGACTCAGAGGCAGCGGGGCAGAGCAGGCAGAAGAGAAGATCTCAAGATCTCAAGGACCATGGCCACATGTGGCCAGTGGGAAAGGCGAAGGGGAGTGGAAGGCTGAGGGTGGATCACCGCTGCCTGGATCCAGCTGTTGCTCCTGACCCTCCCTGCCCCTGATACAAAGCCGAACCCTCCAGAGACTACGACCAACACCTTCTTTCCTCTCCCACGGGGCCCTGTGGCCCAACACCAACCGGCACTCGCGTGTAAGGCCTCCAGGCATATCCCTGGGAACCTCAACTCTTCAGGCTATTTGCCAACCGCGGAGAGGGGAAGAGAGTCTGGGTTTAGCATCTTTTGACACCCAAAGTCTTCCTGATAGCTCAGGTGGTAAAGAATCTGCCTGCAATGCGGGAGCCCCAGGTTCAATTCCTGGGTCTGGAAGATCCCCTGGAGAAAGCATAGGCTACCCACTCCAGTATTCTTGGGCTTCCCTTGTGGCTCAGCTGGTAAAGAATCCTCCTGCAATGCGGAAAACCTGGGTTCGATCGCTGGGATGGGAAGATCCCCTGGAGAAGGGAAAGGCTACCCACTGCAGTATTCTGGCCTGGAGAATTCCATGGATGAGTCCATTGGGTCTCAATGAGTAGGACACGACTGAGCGACTTTCACTTCACTTCACTGTTGAAGAGATCCTGTTAGTGACCAAGTCAGAAGGCTCACTCTCCCAGCCCTGCCCGGGGTTTTATCACACCTCCGCCTGCGAAGGCAGCCCAGAAACCCTCACAACATCAAGAGCCTTCTCCAGTTACATTCCTTGGGGCTACGCAGGCAGATTCACGATCACCTCAGTGCCTCTGGCAGTCGAGGACCCCCATCATCAAAAGGGTCCCGATATCTTATTGGACTCTTTGGGCTCCAGAAACAGTAGGTGCCACACTTGAGCACTCCATGACGTTCTTAATATGGACTACTCTACAAACCAGGACTGGCAACCCTGTTCCCAGCGGCATCTCAGCTCTTCATGAAGCAGTGACAACTATGCCCCTGGGGAAACTTTATCCTCTGACTCTGCTCCCCGAAGCAAAGGCACTGGCTTACGCAGCTCTCAGCCAGGCTGAAACCCCATGTCCACTGGGCTACCGCAACTGTTCAGTCTCAACACCAGCTCTGCAGAAGTTCAACAGACATGATGCCTCTGTCAGCAGGCAAAGCTCAAGCTGCTCGCTAGCCAGGGTGGCCTTGATGAACCTTATTATATTTTTATTACTCTGGGTCCACTACCAGTGAGTGGTCTAGCTCAGGCCTCATCCTGCTGCTTTGGAGTATGACCGATCATGCTTTGGTTTAATTTGTATGAGATAAACTGGACAGATATGGTCAGAGCTTCTGTCGATCTGATTAGCCAGTGGCCAACAGAGTGGGCTATCCTGTAAAAGCCCATCAGAGGGCAAGACAGTAGAAACAAGGTAGATTACTGCCAAAAGGTCATTTTCTTGCAAAGGAAGCGTTCAACTGTTTTTCCTCCAGACTAACTTTTCATGATAGCTTAGAAGATAAGAGACAGTGCAGTGTCGGTTCTGAAGCAAAGTGCAAGCCTCCTTACTATCTGGTATAATATGGTATCTCCTTCCGTGGCATTTACTTCCATTATAAAAAACTAGAGATTCATAAACTCTGAGTTCCTCTCATATTACAACCCACAGCATAAAAACCTGCCACCTGACCATCTTCCCACCATCCACTGGAAAACAAGATTGAGGAACTGCACTCTGGCTGTTGCTGTGAGTAGTAACTGTCCTGCATCTCTGATCTGGGAGTCCAGGTTTTTAGCAGTATACACCAAACTGTGGCAGCCGACTTGTTAGCTTGCAAGTGGGGTAGTCTAAGGTTGCTCACAGTCCTTAATATTTATAGCATCAAGAAAAACTAAATTACCAGACACGACTGAAGCAACTTAGCACGCGTGCACACACCAGCTGTAGGCACAAGAATCAGGTGCATGGAACCATTCATAAAATTCCTAAAAAAGTTAAGAAATGTTACTCTCCTCTGCTCAGCTCTTCCCCTACAAGCATCAGCAATACTTGTAGGTGTACAAATGTATTACCTACATCATGCCAATTCAACTTTATAAATTTTCAGTATTTTGTTTTTAGCTATGAAGTGACTCAGAGTAAAATCATATAGCTGAGGAACCTTAGAAAATTGACTATCAAGGATTTATTTTCAAAATTCTAGGAATTAAAAAAAAGCACTGATGAATACCTAAAATATTCTCTTGAGAATTTGTAGTTGTTTTAATATGGATATTTCTAAGAATTTACAACTCTAGTTTATGCTATAAATAATGTATCAGCACAGGATAAATATTATAGATGTCACATTTCTGAAATGTTTAAGAATACCATGGTTTATAAAAATAGTAAATATGCCAGAAGAATACATATTCAGGCTTACGGGTAGAAAACATATGTCTGTGTCAACAAGACTCCTGAAATGACTGCCAATTTTCTTCCCTTCCAGAAGACAGTATTAACAATCTCATAAAGCACAAGATACTTTCATCCACATCATAAACTACCAAGTCAAAATACATGCCTTTGAGTGTAGCCATGGAATATGTCTCAGTAAATGTCAGTTATTTTCACCATAAATTTCTAACATCTCATTATAAACAAAACCCAGGAAACAAGAGTCAAAATTACATTAAAGACAGGTCATTGCTCATGATGAATAGCTTCTGTACACAGCTGAGATAGGGGGCTACTGGATAGTAGTAACTTTTATACTCCAAGAACCAGTGAGGTTCACATCTTTTGAGAAATTTTTTTCCACACAAAGACAACAAAAACAACAACGTTAAAGTAAATCTTATACACATGGTATCATTTCATCTGTAAATATTTCAGCATGCATCATCTCTAAAACATAAGTTCTTTTTAAAAGATAATACCAAATAAATTTATTTAAAAAAAAAAAAAAAAAAAAAAGAATAGAAGGCCTGGGTCCAGTGTGTAGTGTATAAAAACAAAATTCTGATTCCCTTCCAAATAAAATTCTTTTTTAAAAATTAAAAAAAAATAAAAAAAATAAAAAAAAAATAAAAGATAATACCATAATATAATCAACACATTCAAAAAAGCTTTTTTTTAAAATAATTGCTTGATATCAATTACTCCATGTGTTCAAATTTCCTCTTGTATGAAAAAAAAAAAATTTATACTTGGTTCATTCAAATGAGATTCAAACATACTCAGCACATAAGTCTCTTAAATCTCTTTCAATCCAGGTTTGCCTTCCATTCACTTCCCTTTAGATGGCCTCCCCTCTCCCCTAAAAGTGATGGTGTTAGCAGTAGGTAACGGGTCCTTTGGGAAGCAAGTAGGTTCTCAAGGTGGAAGCATCATGAACAGGATTAGCGACCTTGAAAAAGAGACCCCAGGGAGCTCCTTCTCCCCGTCCCACCAGTGCACACACGGTGAGAAGGCACCAGCTGTGAACCAGGAAGGCAATCACGCTGGCACCTTGATCTTGGACTTCTCAGCCTCCGGAACTGTGAGAAATAAATACCCAGTCTGCAGTATTTTGTCACAGCAGCCCGAATAGATTAAGACATCTTTCCTTTCGTTACGATCACAATCTACATCCATTATTTCATCAGCAGTTGAAGTTCTAATTCTGTTACTGCTCTTGACTTCTAGCACTGCTCATTAGGAGTTGAGATTCTAATTCTAGCATTACTCTTACTACCTGGCATATTTCTGTTAAAAGAAACTTCCTCATATGACTTATTTGTTGTCCCTGATATTTAGTCTAATGGCAAGGTAACACTCTTTTTTTTTCCCCACATACTTGCTCCACGAGGTGGATTTTCTTACTTGTTTTGTCTCAGGTTTCGTGTGTGTTTGGTTTTAATCCCAGGGGGCAGAGCTGGTCTGGGGAGGGTTTTGGTTTTTGTCACTGCAGTACGGAGTGACAATCAGACTGATAATTGACTTGCAGCAGGAACAGTGGAAGCCAGATGACGCGGGTGGGATGCTATGAAGTATGCACACCTCAACACTCGGCAAAATGAACAGAGTAGGTTAAATCTAAAGAAAGGATAGCACAGTTAGAATATTCTTAGATCCTAGAGTCTGCTAAGAGGCTAAACATAATTAACTTTATACTTTGAGTCAAATATACATGTTAGACATTTTAAAATAAGAACAAAAAGAAGACACACAAAGTATACAACTTCTCAAAGAGTAAAGCAGAATACAATAAGAATTATAGCAAAATACCTAGAGATGACAGACTAGTGAGGAGGTTTAAAAAAAATTATAACACTTGACACATATGACACCTAACAGGAAAAACTGGTAAATTGGCCCTTGTCAAAATTAAGAACTTTTGCTCTGCAAATGATCCTGTTAAGAGAATGAAAAGACACGCTATAGTTAGGAGAAATATTTGAAACCCAGGTAGCTCACAAAGAATTTGTATCTAAAATACAGAAAGAACCCTCAGAATTCAACAGTACAAAAACTATTAGAAAATGGGCGAAAAAAACCAAACAAACATGAATAGACATTTCACCAGAGGCTGTACAGACAGCAAATAAGCAAATGAATTCACCATCAGCTATCAGGGATGCAAATTAAAACCACTGTGACTTATCATCACACACCTGTCAGAATACCTAGAATTAAAAATAGTGACAATACTAAATGCCCAGGATAGTGCAGAGAAACTGGATCACTCACACAATGCTGGTAAGACCAATCACTCTGGAAGAGTACGGAAATAGAAAGAAAGAAAAAAAAAAAATGCAACTACCATATAATCCAGCAACTGTACTCCTGGGCACTTATCCTAGAGACAGGAAGACTTAACGCTCACACAAACACCAGTACACGAATGTTTACAGCAGCTTTAATTGCAATAACAAAAAACTGAAAGTAACCCAAATGTCCTTCACGGGAGAAATGATGAAACAAAACAATGAGGCATTTCTACCATGGAACAGTATTCTGCAATAAAAGGGAATGAACCATTGATACAGTCAACTTGAATGGATCTCAAAGGAATCATGCTGAGTGAAAAGAGACCAACTCAAAAGGTTACACAATGGGTGGTTCCACTCATATAAAACCAAAATAAAATCACAGAGATAGACAACAGATGAGTAGATGCCAGAAGTTGGGGATGGAGAGGGAGGGGGAAGGGTAGGTGAAGCTACAAAGGTTTGGTGCAAGGGAACCTGTGGTGATGCACAGGCTGTATCTTGAATCTGGTGGCGGTTACAGAAACGTACACATGAGTAAAACTGCACAAGTACACGTGTGTGCACATGCGCACACACACATACAGAGACGAATGCATGTAAAACTAGCAAAATCTGAATTAAGTTCCATGAAAAGTTCTGTCAATTTCCCAGTTTGGGTATTGTTCTAACATGTACTATATAAATGCGGCTGCTACCATTACGGTAAACTGGGTGAGGGGTACATGGAACCTCACTGAATAACTTTTTTTTTTTTTACAACTTCTTGTAAATTTCTATGTCAAAATTTAAAGTGATAAAAACACACATCCACACAAGAACATTCATACTTAAAAAATCAGAAATCAACCAAATTTAATCAGTGATCATAGTCAAGAAACAAAGTAAAATCTCTAGTTCAAAGAGATTATCAGACTGGATATAAAATTAAAACCCAGCTAAATTATATGCTGTTTACAAAAGAGACATTAAAATATTAAGGACCAAAAGAGCCTTTAAGCACAAAATTAGAAAAATATATATTAAGTAGGAAAATATTAACCAAAAGATGACAAATGCTATCAGACCTCACGACTAGTTTGTTAACAATATTCATTTCAGGATATATCAATACTTTATCAACTTGGCACAATTCCTGGGGGAAAATAGTGTTAGAAAAATATATGTCAATATTGCTGACATTTCTCTAACTTTTCCAATGCCTACCAGGGTTTGGAACCATAGTAAGTACTAAAATACTGTTGACTGATCAACTGAATGGCAAATACTTCTAGAACTTCCAAATAATGTGAAACCCCAGGCAATGGCGGTGATGGGTCAGCTTGGTAAAATATTTATTACCAGGTCTCAACCAGGCCTCAAGGAGTACAAGGTATTTAAGTTCGATACCAGCATGCACTTTATCCTCAAAAACATACAAATAGCAAGAGACTAGTTTCTTAACATTTAAACAAATAAAATAATATATTTGACACTGAAAAAAAACTTTATGTTGAAATCAAAATTTTCACCTACAACTTGCTACTGCCTTTCTATATAAGAGTTAATTTTTTCTAGTTAGGTTAGGTCTATCCAAGAAGCAGTTACATATTATAACATTGCTATTCTACTCCAGTCTAACTTTCACTCAATATTCCTAGTAATCATTAAATCAGATAATTAAAATTTTACTCATTTATTATTCATTATCATGAGGTATTAAAATGCTACCCTTCCAAATTCTTATTTCAATATTCTGTTATATTAAATGATGATACAATATTCAAGATACCATTTTAGAGCAAATTTTGCAGATTACATTCACTTTATAAGTATACATTATCTTGATTTTCTTAGAGCAATACTGATTTTCTTATAGTAATAAAATTCACTTACAAATAAACACAAAATTTTAGATTCTTGTCAAGAATGGAATTCTAGTCTTTAAAAGGCAGCTGTAAAAAGGATGGCTAAATATTATTGCAAGAAGGAAAGTGTCCACAAAATTCTACGGAACCAACACAGCAAGAATAAAATTACTAGCTTAAGAAAAGCTCAAAAATTGAAGCCTGTTTGGTGGTAAATGGTTTCCTGAATTGGCTATATCTTCCTCCACAAAAAAGAATTCCTAAACTGATTAAAGGTTCTGTAACCTGAGAAAGCAAGGAGATCCAACCAGTCCATCCTAAAGGAGATCACTCCTGGGTGTTCATTGGAGGGACTGATGTTGAAGCTGAAACTCCAATACTTTGGCCACCGCATGCAAAGAGTTGACTCATTGGAAAAGACCCTGATGCTGGGAAGGATTGGGAGCAGGAGGAGAAGGGGACAACAGAGGATGAGATGGTTGGATGGCATCACTGACTCAATGGACATGGGTTTGGGTGGACTCCGGGAGTTGGTGATGGAAGGGAGGCCTGGTGTGCTGCAGTTCATGGGGTCGCAAAGAGTCGGACACGACTGAGCGACTGAACTGAACCTGAGAAACCGTAATTATGTGGTAACTATTGTGAAAATCAATTGGTTAAACTCTGGTAATCAATTGGTGCTGTGTATCATGGATTTAAAAAGGGGGAGGATAGACTAAATTAAATAAATCTAAAATTTTATACCATCTTTACTCCACACCTCAAAAGGAAGAAATCTTGCCTTTGCTTCCTTTCTATCTCCCTAGTACAGGGCGCTGTGTTCAGCATACGATCAATAAACGCTTTTTAACTATAAAATAGCTAAGAATCAGGCCCAATGTCCCATGGCTCCAACTACTTTCATAAAAGATTTCCATTAGCTCCCACTTCACGGCCCCATGGTTCACTGAAACTCAATTACAATCAACTATTTCACAAAAAAGGAAAAAAAAAAAATCTCATTTTAACAAGTAGATCTCTCCTACTCTCAGTAAAACAGAGCATTTTGTGCACCCTGTAAGTTTAATCCTCTGGTACGTTTGAATTTTTCGAGGGTATTGGCATATCAAATAAATTTTTATGCTAAATGAACGTTCCTCAAAATGTCATCTTTCCTCAGAATACCTATAAATTCTCTGAGTTTTTAAAAACTAAGACATCAGTTTAGAAGAGGTTTCCAGTTTAAGGCAAATATATAGAGATGACAAGCCTTTTTTTTTCTTCCTTATCCCAAAAGGAAGAGCCAATTCACTGGGTATTTTAATCACAATACAGAGAATCATATTCACGGTTCAAGTCTACTTTGTTCAGCCAGTTCTTGGTGTTTAACTCATCTGATTGCAGACCCAGGAAGAAGCATCCAAGTCTCTGTGTCACATGACCATCTCAAACACAGCCAGAAGAGGCTATTTGTCAACTCAGAATCCCAAGAAAAGTGTTGGTCACTGTCACAGCAGGCTGGGTGTGGGCCACACTTATTACACAGAAACAAAAATTTTCAATTTGAGTTCTGCATTTTTACATATTACAGATAAACAGATAGGATCTATAAGAAGAAATCAGATCCACAAGAGTCTACCTCCTTTCACCGGGGAAAATTCAAAAAGCTCATTCTCCTACAATATGGAAGAAGAGAGGTGTGGCTAATGGCTGTTTATAACTAGCATTAGCTGAGCCTTTACTGTTCTAAATGTTTTGTTTAAAACGCACACAACACTATGGTTAAGTGCTCTTTCCATTCCCTGTTTTTAAGGTGAAAAGACTCAAGAGGTTAGTTAATTTGGCCAAAATCCGAGAACTGGCTGGCAGTGGGGAGTCTGTCCCCAGGGTCTCCCACTCTTCAGCAAAGCACTGGATAAATTCTGTACACTTCTGGACTGAATCTTTGGGAGGACACTGACTGAAAGATCTTTCTTCCAGTTTTTATAACAGCAGAGCTATAGAGCCTGGGGGCATTTTAAATACATTTGAATTATACATGAAGATTAAATTATTTGGAGGCTGAGGGAAGTAACCAACATCAAACCAAATGAAAAAATATTAATAAGTCACTGATGTGCTTCTCAGGGACAGAGAGATGACCAAACATGAATTAACTGGAACACAGGTCCACACGTGGTCTACACTCTGCCGCCCTCTTTTAGACAATTCCACTTCTGTCCTCAAACCTCCTTCCTCACTCTCAGGCTCATCTTACAACCTTGCATTCTTCTTCAGTGATACACTGAATCAGTAAACAAAAATGCACACAAAGGCATGCACTCACTTCCATCATTTACATACGCTATACACCGCGCTCCTTCACACATAAATCACTGTTTATGCTCCTAAGACCTAACTCCTCCTCCTGTGTCCCAGATCCAGCCCCTCTGGTAGTAGGATCTCATCAATTAATCCCATGATTTCTCTATTTCTTCCCTCTTCTCTCCGACAGAACTATTTACCTTTTCTTCTGGAACATTCCTAACAGTATATATAATACTATTAAATATCCATGTTTTAACACACACACTGTCTAATTCTTCCTCAGCCTATCTCCCCATTTCTCTGTTCTATGTTATAGAGAAATGCAAAAAAAAAAAAACACACCTCGAGAACTCCAGTCGCATTTTTTTCCTCAACCCTTAGTATCTCATTCTTTAATTTCACTCCAAACAGGCTTTCAGTCCCACCCAATGAAAACGCTCACATCACAGTCAGCAATGACTCCGCTTTGTTCCATCTGTGTCTTCAGTCCTTACCCCTGTAACCATGACCCCTGTAGCCATTTAGGTGACCACTCCTTCCTCCCCAGAAGCACTCGGATGCGTCCCAAACACCTCAGCCTCCCAGCCCTCCTCCGGCCTCACTGTGAGTCCCTCACACTCTCTTTCCTGGTTCCTCCTCTTCTCCCCAGTCTCTGAAAGTCAGAATCCTGAGTTCAGCCCTTGGCCTGCTTCCTGTCTCTATCTGCCATTCACTCCATTGATGATCTCATCCACTATCATACTTTTACTACCATCCGTGGCTGCTGATTTCAAATGTGTACCTCCAGCCCTAATCTCTTGGCAGAACTCCAAGTGAACAATGCAAAGTAACAGAGGAAGCAATAGAATAGGAAAGACTAGAGATCTCTTTAAGAAAATGAGATATGCCATGGGAAAATTTCATGTAAAGATGGGCACAAGAAAGGACAGAAACAGTATGGACCTAACAGAAGAAGAAGATATTAAGAAGAGATGGCAAGAATACACAGAATAACTATACAGAAAAGATCTTCAGTTCAGTTGCGCAGTCGTATCCGACTCTTTCTGACCCCATGGACTGCAACACACCAGGCCTCCCTGTCCATCAGCAACTCCTGGAGTTTACTCAAACTCATGTCCATTGCGTTGGCGATGCCATCCAACCATCTCATCCTCTGTCGTTCCCTTCTCCTCCTGCCTTCAATCTTTCCCAGTATCAGGGTCTTAAAAAGATCTTAATGACCCAGATAACCACAATGATGTGATCATTCACCTAGAGCCAGATATCTTACAGTGTGAAATCAAGTGAGCTTTAGGAAGCATCACTACAAACAAAGCTAGTGGAGATGATGGAATTCCAGCTGAGCTATTTCAAACCCTAAAAGATGCTGCTGCTAAAGTACTGCCCTCAATATGCCAGCAAATTTGGAAAACTCAAACAGTGGCCACAGGACTGGAAAAGGTCAGTTTTCATTCCAATACCAAAAAAGGGCAATGACAAAGAATGTTCAAACTACCACATAATTGCACTCATTTCAGATAGCAGCAAGGTCATGCTCAAAATTCTCCAAGTGACGCTTCAATAGTACATGAACCGAGAACTCCCAGATATTCAACCTGGATTTAGAAAAGGCAGAGGAACCACAGATCAAATTGCCAACATCCACTTGGATCACAGAAAAAGCAAGTGAATTCCAGAAAAACATCTACTTCTGCTTCATTGACTAAACTAAAGCCTTTGACTGTGTGGATCACAACAAACTGGAAAATTCTTCAAGAGATGGGAATACCAGACCACCTTACCTGCCTCCTGTGAAACCCATATGCAGGTCAAGAAGCAACCGTTAGAACCGGACATGGAACAATGGACTGGTTCCAAATTGGGGAAGGAGTACATCAAGGCTGTATATTGTCACTTATACGCAGAGTACATCAAGAGAAATGCTGGGGTGGATGAAGCACAAGCTAGAATCAAGACTGCCGGGAGAAATATCAATAACCTCAGATATGCAGATGACACCACACTTATGGCAGAAAGCGAAGAAGAACTAACGAACCTACTGACCAAAGTGAAAGGAGAGAGTGAAAAAGCTAGCTTAAAACTCAATATTCAAAAAACTAAGATCATGGCATTTGGTCCCACCACTTCATGGCAAATAGATGGGGAAACAATGGAAACAGTGACAGATTTTATTTTCTTGGGCTCCCAAATCACTGCAGATGGTGACTGCAGCCATGAAATTAAAAAACACTTGCTCCTTGGAAGAAAAGCTATGACAGCATATTAAAAAGCAGAGACATTACTTTGCCACCAAACGTCCATCTAGTCAAGGCTATGGTTTTTCCATTAGTCACATATGGATATGAGAGTTGGACCATAAAGAAGGCTGAGCACCCAAGAATTGATGCTTTTGAACTGTGGTGTTGGAGAAGACCTTGAGAATCCCTTGGACTACAAGAAGATCCAACCAGTCCATCCTAAAGGAAATCAGTCCTGAATATTCACTGGAAGGACTGATGCTGAAGCTGAAATTCCAATACCTTGGCCACCTAATGTGAAGAGCTGACTCATCTGAAAAGACCCTGATGCTGGGAAAGACTGAAGGCAGGAGAAGGGGACAACAGAGGATGAGATGGTTGGATGGCATCACTGACTCAATGAACAGGAGTTTGAGCAAGCTCCAGGAGATGGTGTAGGACAGGGGAGCCTGGAGTCCATGGGGTCGCAAAGAGTCAGACACAACTGAGCGACTGAACGACCACCACCACCCCCACCAAAGTTCTGATCCGCTCTTCAAAACTGCTCCTTAATAGCAACTCCTTCTGTTCAGGCAAAAAAAAACTGACTCACCTCTGACTCCTCTCTTCCTCTCACGCTCCCATCAGCAATCATCCATCAGCAAATCTACTCAAGGCTATTTTCAAACCACACCCAAGATCCTACATTTCTCCCCATCTACACTGTTTCTGCCCTGATCCAATCCACTGGAGCCTTTCATCTGGACTACAACATCCTCTTCACTTGTTCCTCTGCCTCCCTCTTTATCTCCTAAATCCATTATGGACAAAGCAGATTGCTTATGATTGAATCAGATCGTGTCAACCTTCTGCTCAAATTCCCTCCTTTCACTCAGTTTTTGCTGTTGTTCAATCACTTGTCCGAAGTTCGTAAAGAGAGGTCTGCCCTTGCCCTCAGCTTCTGGGAGCTAATCTCTAAACCCTTGGCTTATAAAGCCTGGTAAGTGTGCCTCCACTTGCCTGGGGACCTTGGGTCATGGAAGACAGGAGAACAGTGTGATTCAGGGTGGGGGTTTTGGGTCATCTTGACCTCTGGAGGGGCCATGCATCTGAGATCAGCCATAAGGCCAGTCAATCACGCCTGCGTGAGGAGTCCCAGTAAAAACGGTGGACACCAAATGCTGGCACACCCAGGGCTAGTGTCACACGAGGCTGCCAAGGACATCATCCATGGTGCTGAGGGATTCCCAGGAGTCCACAGCTGGGCGCTTCACATCTGTAACTCTCTTGGCCCCACCCTATGTACCACCTTCCTTGGCTCCTTTGTGTTCACGCATATCCTTTCCCTGTAAGAAACCATAACCATGAGCACAACAGCTTTCTAGAGCTCTGTGTGTCCTTCCAGCAAATTTCAGAAGCAGCGGACAGTCTTGAGGACCCCTGAATTCACAGCTGGTGTGAGACGTGAGGGCAGCCGCATGGCCCGCACTAACTTTGTACGACCCCTGCCTCCCCTGCCCCTGACACTTCCAGTCTTTCTAACCCCTCTACTTTTCCCCATCACATTTACCACCTTCAGACATGTTACTGTGTTTTCTGGATTGTAACTGTTTTATTTTCCATCAGCAAAACAGAAATCCCACAAGTACAAATGTAGCTGCAATGCCTGGTCAGAGTACGCCTTCAGCAGGCAACAGCTGAGTGAACCTAGCAACTCCGGTCAGGCAACTTGTTTAAGCCAAGGAAACAATTTTAGCTTGGTTGCTTATAAACAGCTCTCTTACTCATCTCTTTCATCTCTTAATATATACGCATTTTATTGGAGTACAGTTGACTTACACTGTCTCAGGTGCACAGCAAGGTGTGCCAGTTACACATACACATACATATTATTTTGGAAATTATTTCCCATTATTGCTGATCACAAGACATTGACTCTGGTTCCCTGTGCTATACAGGGGTAAGCCTTTGTTGTTTGCTGCAGGTCTATTTTTTTTTTTAATTAGAAATCTAACATTCTACTCATACTAAGTCAAGCAAGTGGAATCAGAGTGTCATTTTTTAGTTAGGCAAAAAAATTCTTAAGTTTTCTAAAATATATATATTATACATATTACTTATATATATATGTATAGAAAAGCTTTTCTACCAAAAAAAAAAAATAAAGCAAGAAGCAAAAAACACTGTAACCAAAAAGAAAAACTTTCATTACAGGCTTGTTCCCACCATTAGTTCCTTATCAGGAACAAACTGGTCATCTCCTTCAATGTAAACTCAACCCTACTGACACTGTTATGGTACTCTACAGTATCACTGGTTTGAACTAGTGTAAAGTTATTCAGCAACTGTCCTCCCAGCATGGCAAGCACAATGATGGCTGTGTCCAAGATAAAAGCTATTTAATCCACATGCCATTTTATGCATCTTGATGCCAACTACTACATACCTGAATTAGTACTATGACAGTAGTACTACGATTATTCTATCAATATTTCAGACGTCCAGTTTGACCATATACTTCTGAAAACAGACACTACATCTTACCCGCACTATCTCATACACAGCACTGTACCTGGCCTATCATCAGTGGTCAAAACTAGTTGTTAAATTTCATATCTATCATGCCTGAAGTCCACGGGGTCACAAAGAGTTGGACACGACTGAGCAAGTGAACTGAACTGATGCCTGAAGTAGATGATGAAGGCTGACATTGGCAAAGACCCTATAAACTATAATTCTCATTGTAAAGTCTCATTTTCATCTTACTATCTCTTCAAAATAGCCCTTATTCTACTCAGCCATTAAAAAAAATACATTTGAATCGGTTCTACTGAGATGGATGAAACTGGAGCCCATTATACAGAGTGAAGTAAGCCAGAAAGAAAAACACCAATACAGTATACTAATGCATATATATGGAATTTGAAAGAGGGTAACGATAACCCTATATGCGAGACAGAATAAGAGACACAGATGCATAGAACAGTCTTACGGACTCTGAGGGAGAAGGTGAGGGTGGGACGTTCTGGGAGAATAGCATTGAAACATGTATATTATCATATGTGAAACAGAACACCATTCCATGTTCGATGCATGAGACAAATGCTCAGGGCTGGGGCAATGGGATGACCCAGAGGGATGGGATGGGGAGGGAGGTGGGTGGGGGGTCCAGGAGGGGGAGCACATGTAAACCCATGGCTGATTCATGTCAATGTATGGCAAAAACTATTACAATATTGTAAAGTAACTAGCCCCCAACTAAAATAAATAAATTTATTAAAAAAAAAAAATAGCCCTTATTCCTCTTTTGTTGAAATAAAGTAGACATGCATGTTTATAGGTAGAAAAAGAGAGGACAGAAGGACAGTCAGATAAAAGTTTTATACAAAGCTCAATCAGACCTTCGTTCAAGCTAGGACTCAAAATCTGAATACCTTACAACTATTTAAGCGCACTCCGTGGTTCTGTTTACAGTTGCAACTATACACCAGGATGACCAGGTAACCTTAATGACGCACCAATTCTGCTTTGGGGCGGAGAACAATGCTTCCATCCTATCCTTCTGGCAAATACTCCAGTACCAAACTCTTATTACAGCAATTCTTGTGCTAATTTGTCACTTTACTTCTCTCTCCTGAATCAGGAGGACCTAGATGACTCCTCATTAATGTTACCCTTAAGATTAGCACAGTACCTGGAACAAATTGAAGAGTTCTGGGGTTTTTTTGAAGTGCTTGTTTGAACTGAATACTATATGGAGCAGGGAAAGAAGCAGAAATAAGTACACGGAATTTTACCAACATTCCAGTATCATATCACTCCAGTGTTCTTGCCTGGAAAATCCCCATGGACAGAGGAGCCTGGTTGGTTACAGTCGATGGGGTCACAAAGAGTCGGACACGACTGAGTGACTAACCACACACAGTATCACTAAAAAAAAAAAAAAAAATCACTAACATTTTCTTTTAAAGCTACACTAAGATTCCCTGAGCTTCAACATTTTCACTAAGTACCTTCAGAAAAATTAAATAATTTTTAATATTCTGGTAAATATATTAGCTAGTATAGAAATATTAAAAAGTCTCTAAGGACTCTAACCTTCATTGAATACTGTCCAGATGGGGGTCTCCACAATCTGATCAGGCTACTTTTCTGGTTATTATTCATCAATAACTTAATAGTAAGTGGAGGCAAATTCAAAAATTAATTAAAGAACACTTAAAAGAAATGTAAGGTCTTTAAAAGATAGGCAAACTTGATCTAGTTTTGAGTAAACATTACTAGGTTGAACAGGTCAGTAATGGGTACCTAGAATAACTGATAAACTTTAAAATAGGAGTTAGTTTGTTCTTCCTGATTAATTAGAAGGCTACTCTCAATTATATTTCATGCTGCTTTCCCAAACAGCTAATTTTCTGCTGTCAAAACTCAAGCCACCTGCAACCATGGAGCCCTAATTTCATCATCTTGTATTTTCCAAGGATGGTATCAAATGACTTTCTCGCAGTTCACTTTAGACATACAGTATCCACAAATTCCCTCCCTCTGTAAAATATGCCTGGCTAGAATACAGTTGGCTCTCCACATCTGTAGGTTTTGCATTTGTGGATTCAACTAATTGCAGACTGAAACTATTAGGGGAAAAAATTCCAGAAAGTTCCAAAAAGCAAAATTTTACTTTGCCAAGCACCAGCAACTCTTTACAAAAGATTATTGAATTTCAACTATTCAGGTAAAGTTCACATTATATTTAGGCATTGTAAGTAATCTAGAGATGATTTAAAGCATATGGAAGGCAGTGCATAGGTTATATGCAAATATTACACCATTTTATATAAGGGACTTGAGGATCAACTGATTTTGGTATCGACTGTAAGTCCTATAACTGTTTCCTCACAGATATGAAGGGATGAATGTGTTAATTTCACATTTATTATAAAAATACTAAACAATATAGAGCTTCAAAAATGTTCAGTTAGTTGCTCAGTCATGTCCGACTGTTTGCGACCCCATGGACTGCAGCACATCAGGCTTCCCTGTCCATCACCAACCCTCAGAGCTTGCTCAAACTCATGTCCATCAAGTCGGCAATGCCATCCAACCATCTCATCCTCTGTCTTCCCCTTCTCCTCCTGCCTTCAATCTTTACCAGCATCAGGGTCTTTTCCAATGAGTCAGTTCTTCACATCAGGTGGCCAAAGTATTGGAGCTTTGACTTCAGCATCAGTCCTTGCAATGAATATTCAGGACTTCACTGTAATCTGCTGCATATAAGTTAAATAAGCAGGGTGACAATATAGAGCCTTGATGTACTCCTTTCCCGATTTGTAACCAGTCTGTTTGTTATTCCATGTCCAGTTCTAACTGTTGCTTCTTGACCTGCATACAGATTTCTCAGGAGGCAGATAAGGTGATCTGGTATTCCCATCTCTTTAAGAATTTTCCACAGTTTGCTGTGATCCACACAGTCAAAAGGTTTGGTATAGTCAATAAAGCAGAAGTAGATGTTTTTCTGGAATTCTCTTGCTTTTTCGATGATCCAACAGATGTTGGCAATTTGACCTCTGGCTCCTCTGCCTTTTCTAAATCCAGCTTGAACATCTGGGAGTTCTCGGTTCACATACTATTGAAGCCTTGGTTGGAGAATTTTGAGCATTACTTTGCTAGCGTGTGAGATGAGTGCAATTGTGCAGTAGTTTGAACATCCTTTGGCATTGCCTTTCTTTGGGATTGGAATGAAAACTGATCTTTTCCAGTCCTGTGGCCACTGCTGAGTTTTCCAAATTTGCTGGCATATTGAGTGCAGCACTTTCACAGCATCATCTTTTAGGATTTGAAATAGCTCAACTGGAATTCCATCACCTCCACTAGCTTTGTTTGTATTCTCCCTCAATTACAAGTTTTCTTAAATATACTGGTGGCTCAGACAGTAAAGAATCTGCCTGCAATGTGGAAGACCTGGGATCAATCTCTGGGTTGGGAAGAGCCCCTGGAGAAGGGAATGGCTACCCACTCCTGTATTCTTCCCTGAAAAATCCCCCGGACAGAAGAGACTGGTGTGCTACAGTCCATGGGGTCACAAAGAGTCAGACATAACTGAGCAACTAACATGTATCTAAGTAAAGGGAGAAAAGAACATACAGCTGTACCAATCTTTCTGATTGTGTCAGAGAGGAAAAAGTTTTCCTACACCCTTAGACATTACTTTGGTGGTCTAGTAATTAAATTGACAACAACAAGACACATTAACCAGGGGAAAACAAATTTAATTACATATGCATGAGATCCCATAAGAGTATGGGATCCAAGGGCAAATACGGAAGCTGAGGCTTTAACATGCCATTCTGAGCTAAGGAATGGGATAGGGACCTGGGGCTTCAAGGAGAGGTGGGCAATTCACAGGACAATAAGAACAGATGTTTGGTATTTAGATGTTTGCTATGCTACACAGATAGGCCATTCAGATACAGTTATTTGGAGTAACAGTTCTCTCTGAGCCAGAATTCCTACCTAAATTCTTTCAGGTAGTTAGGGAAAGGTGAAGTTTTTTTCTTGAGTCTTCTGGGTCTTGATTGCCTTCAGCTCAAAATTATCCGCGCGTCAAAATGTCCTATTTTGGGGTCACGTACTCTGCTCCTTTCCAATTGCAAAATTCAATTTACATTTTTACCTCCAACCTGTACCAATCAGCATTATGCAAATTTTAACATAACTTCATGCAACATAAAATCTCAATTATTGCTAACAAAATTTTAGGGAGAAAAACTTTAAAAGTTCACTTTTCAAGAGTAAGATTTCAATTTTTCAATTAATTCCAACTGAATATAAAGGAAATATTTCCAAACCAATCCCAAATTGTACATGTTTATATATACTAAATGAGCGTAATCCCAATTTATTACCATAAAATTCAAGGAATGGATAATCAATCACATAGATTCTATTTCCTCAACAACTGGAGTGAGTTCATGCTTCTGGATTTGTTTGTTAATAAACAACCAATTACATTTATGCAAGGTTTTTTTTAAAGTGAAATTTTATAGTAATGATAACTCTGACTATATAAGAAAAATGGTAAGCTTTTACTCTTGTTGTTATGACATTCTATTAAACAATTTATCCTCCTGTAATTTGTTTCATTTCTCTGTGCCTTAGTTAAGTGTGCAACTAAATTTATAATAAAATGGATTCCACACAAATGTGTAAATATCACTGGAGGTCCAAATAAAAATATTTTCATAGCAAATGATACTCACTCCTCTATATGCACCCTGCAGAAGCAAAAGGAAATGTACTTATTCTTGCCTGTACATTATCATCAAGTTTTACTTTATAAAAACGACTTTATTTTGAACCCTCAAGTTACTGAAAAACTCCTGCCCCATATGTGACTTCTGTTAAGCCTTTTCCTTTAATGACATATCTCTGCATTTGATTTCAGATTGCTATGGCATTTTTTTAGTATTCTATTTCAAAGATGTTGTCACTTTTCATATTTTCTTACTGTTCTTTGAGGCTTTAAAGGCTCAGTCATAATTGTCCAGATAGTCTTCTTTATCTGTATTTACATGAAATAGAAAGCCGACTCCTTTTCAATAAAAAATACTTTCTTCAACATGTTAGCTACTTCTCCCTATTTAGTCAGAGCAGAAGCCTACCGGAATTCAAGTCTGAATTCCTTAGTTCACAGCCATTCTCTACCATATACCTTACTGTATGTCTCAGCCCCACGGTGTGCTTATCAGAGGAAATAAATCTGATTTCTTCATCACTGACAGTCAAGCTCTCCAGGACCCCCACTAGCTGCTTGTGACCACAGACAACGCAGTGCACTCTGAATGGGCAGGCCAGGACCACAGGCTCCTGGGGTGAAAAGGTAACATCACCTAATCCAACCACCCAGATGGAGCACAACACGATTTCTCTTACGAAGAGGCCATGAAAACAATGCCTGAACGTCTTAGGAGAAGTCAAGAGAATTGCAGCAGTAGAACGCACCAGAGAAGTACTCCTCCTACAAGGATTAAAAATGTGCAGTGCAAGATCTAAAGAAAAGACAGGCTCAATCTAAAGTGAGAGGACCGTTTCAAACTGAAACTAATGCTATACCCTCCAGAGCCTACCCAAAATGACTGTTCAGAATTACCAGACTAGAACTGTAGCCATCTGATCACTGTTAAATTAACCAAAGTTTATAAAGCATTTGCATCTCCAGGTTATTTCTCTTTAGAGCAAAGAAATCTTGTGTGCTCAAGGGTTAACCACAGCTTTATTAAATTAGCCTTAAACAGAGGAAAGTTTAGGGAAAGAAGGATACGGAATTTGAAGATTACAGGTTTAGAAGAAATGCAATGACACCATTCCTTTGGAGAGCAGAAAGCTGCCAAAGACAAAAAACCATGAAACCTTTAATTTTGGACTAACTCAGCTCATTCAGTTGTCCCTTAGAAACTTTACATGGGAACGTTCAATAAAAATATAATAAACTTTAAAATGTTGGCATGTACAAAGTATCAGATCAACTGCCTAGATTTCAAGCTTCCATAAAGACTGAATATACTTGAAATTACATGTGTAGGATACTAATAGTTACAGCCCACAAGGATTATTCGCGTCATTCTACCACTAGTTTGACAGTGTTGCCATTAAAAATGGAGAATTACTTTTCAACCTTCAGTGAAAATTTAGCCTGCTATCACTATACGTGGAATTCTGACATTATGAGAGAGAAGAACAGCTCTTCGGAAAATTAGTTCTTATCTTAAAAGCTTAAGATACTGAACAAAGATAAAAGAAATTAAAGTAATTTTCAAAGAAAAACCTGTCAATATATTCCAAGCTTCTTCAAGAACACTCCGATTTCAGTTTCACATTATAATTAGCTTTCACAATTGAAAGTTACAATTGCTCATGTGAAAGGAAAAGACTAAAATATTATAATGCAGCCTATGATTTATTGGGCAAGCAGAGCTTTAACGCAAAAAAAAAAAAAAAATGAGACTCAAAGAAGAAAAATGAGTTGGAACACAACACGGGCAATATCGACTCATCAAGAGGATTTAGAGCCCACATATGTACCAGCCACAACTTTCAGTGCTGTTACTTCCCAGCTGGAGGTTATTCCGTCCATTGCCACTTTCGGAGCTTCCTGCCAGAATTTCAGAAGCTAGGAACAGTATCTGATTACCAGTATTATAATTCTGCTTCATTACGCATTAATTGGGCTTTTATGGGCTAGTCTAAGATTTTAACCAACACTGTATTTTCATTTCCGTAAGAAAATATATTCTGAACTGAAAACTACAAAGAAAAGATAAACTCTGGGTACAGCTGTCTATAGATGTAAAGTTCCTGTTAATTAGAGACAATCAGCAAAATATTTCTTTTACAAACTTGAATCTGATGTTTTCCTAGGATCACTGCCCACTGACTTTTATTTACATTAAACCAAGCCAAATATCTTATTCTCAACTATGCACAAAGGTCAAAAACTGATTTAAAAATTCACAATAACTACATCCAATAACTTACAAAATGCTTGGGACCCATAGCCCTCACTTTCATGTAATTCTACAGCAGAGAAAACCATTTAACATACAACTACCACGCAATCCTGTACTGATGGTTTTGCAGTAATTAGTTTTGGATTGGGCTTCTATGTTTTCAAACACTGTCTAGTTTTGTCAAAAATAGAGTGAATATGTTGGAATAAGTAATTTATTAACAGAATTTTATATAAAAAGAAACCTGTCTATTCATAAAAGGCTCTGTGATGAGGCAGGACTCAAGTAGAGCAAATGGTTGTTTAGACAAAGGGACAATTGACAGCACAAGTGATTTTGAGAACTTGTGTATTTATCTTCAGTCTACTTCAAAAATCTCTTTTGAGGACTCCTTTATTTCCTTTCATTTATCTCCCAAACTCCTTTGAAGATCAAGAGCAGCCTGAAAGGCAGCCTTAAAGGAAAAAGCAAGGTAAAGTTCAAAAAAAAAAACAAAACAAAAATTAAAGGCTCAGAGGGCAAAAAGAGGAAGGAGAAAGAGACAGAACAATCTATAACAAATCATTTTTGTAAACAAATGGGACCTACTCAAACTTATAAGCTTTTACACAGCAAAGGAAACCATAAACAAAAAGACAACCTACAGACTGGGAGAAAATATTTGCAAACGATTCAACTGACAAGGGTTTTATTTCTAAAATACACAAACAACTCATACAACAACAAAAAGGACTCAATTAAAAAATGGGCAGAAGACCTAGATAGACACTTCTCCAAAGAAGACATAGAGATAACCAATAGGCATATGAAAAGATGCTCAACTTCGCTAATAAGTAGCAAACTGCAAATCAAAACTACAATGAGTTATCACCTTACACCAGTCAGAATGGCCTACAATCAAAAAGTCTACAAACAATAAATGCTGGAGAGGGTGTACAGAAAAGGGAACCCTCCGACACTGCGGGAAGAAAGATAAATTGGTGTAGCCACATGGAAAACAGTATGGAGGTTCTTTACAAAAAAATAAACAAAAATAGATTTGCCATATGATCCAGCAATCTCATATGGGCATATATCTGGAAAAAAATCTAATTCTAAAAGACATATGCATCCCAATATTCACAGCTGCACTACTGACAATAGTAAAGACATGGAAACAACCTAAATGTCCACTGACTGATGAAGAGATAAAGAAGACGTGGTATATATAAATAAATACATGTGTGTGTATGTGTGTATATATATATATAATATATAAACAATAATATAAAGAATATTACTCAGCCATAAAAAAGAATGAAATAATGCCATTTACAGCAACATGGATGGAACTAGAGATAATCATACTATGTGAATTAAGAGAAAGACAAACATCGTATGATATGACTTATATGTGGAATCTAAAATATGCTACAAAGGGTCAGATCATATTTGATCGCTTAGTCATATCTCAACTCTTTACAACCCCATAGACTGCAGCCCACTAGGCTTCTCTGTCCATGGAATTCTCCATGCTAGAGTGGGTTGCCATTTCCTACTCCAGGGGAACTTATTCACAAAGCAGAAACAAACTCACAGACATAGAAAACACACTTCTGATTACCAAAGGGGAATAAGGATGGGCAAGGATAAACTAGGAGTCTGAGTTTGGCAGATATAGACCTACCATATATAAAATAACAAGGTCCTGTTGTATAGCACAGGGAACTATATTCAATATCCTGTAATCAGCCATAATGGAAAAGAACATGAAACAGTGTATAACACAATGACTATGCTGTACACCAGAAACTAACACAATATTGAAAAACAACTACACTTCAATTTAAAAGTAAACAGAATAAATCATTTTGTTTTAATACTACTACTTACTGTAACTTATAAGATGCAGCTGGCACACAGTTTTAATTTTGAACCACATTATTAAGCCAAAGAAATGATTTTTATAGCTTTTCGGAGATCCCACTTTGTATTCTGTATTTTAAGTCAACTCTTTAACGGACACAACTTTAATGAACTCAAACCAGCAACTAATCCATACAGGAACCACTGAATTTTGTTACTAAGCAAATCCTTCCAAGGTACACATTAAAACCTGATTATTTTGGGTACATAGAGTACTAACACATAGTAACGAACAGATTTACATATTCATTAAACTGTAACAGCATGTTTTCTCTAATAGGGTATTTATCTAGTATATTAAAAACTGTAACATATACTGGATTTGTTCAATGAGCTGGCTATTTATGTGGCATTTACCCAGATGCTAAAATCAAGTTACTTTTATAAGTTGACTACGTACATAGACATTTTTCTATGAGTTGTGACACATAAATGTGACTCAGAGAAAATATACCATTATTTTTAAAACTCTCCTAAATATGCAATCATCATCTCTTTTTACAATGCCTTTCCAGTTCAAATGTTTTATTTAGTCCAAACTCCTATCCTAATCTTATCTTTATTAAATCATTTCCAATTTACCCTATTCAATGATAATCTTAGTTCATTCAACATTTCAGTCACTACTGTGTAATATTCAAATTAGACACTCCACTAAAGACAAGAAATATTTTAGGCTTTTAGCCTTCATTTCTTTTTTTAATTTTGCTATCCATATATAACCAATAGACAATAGTTACCAACCTTTCTCAAACTCAGCATTTTATAGAAAAAGAACTATAAGACAATAATTTGGCCACTATAAGAGAGCTTCAGTATATCACACTGCATTCACTTCTGCAAAAATACTGTAGCATTCTAGTAAATGACCTTTAGTGTAAGAAAAGTAGTTTACTCAATTATATTAAAACAATTGGTAACAGGGATGAGGCTGAAAATATATAATGTGCCATTCTTATGCGTACTATAACCTAACTTTTTGCATGCACATCAAAAGGGAAGCTTTTAAATTCTTACATGTTAAGCTTTGATAATATATCAGTAAAATATACAAACAAAGAAATTTAAATACTGCATTCACCTCTCTGGCAAACTCCAAATTGAATCAAAATTATCTATAAAATACCTCTGAGCAACTGACACAAAAGTCAAAATGTCAAAAATTCTAAGAAACATAATGACACATACAGTTTCCTTTAAAAAGAACCTTAACTCCTAGATTTACTCCCTAGATTTTTCCCATTTATTCTACTTTAGACTCAACTTTAACTCAACTATTTAATGTGTCAAATAATAGATTAAAAGTAACTTTGGAAAACAATATTCTGACTGCATACAGTAAGGATTAAGACAACAAGAACTACACACAAATTCAGTACATTAGCAAATTTGCTTCTCAGAGGGTTATACGATAGCAGTTCTCAAAGTGCTTTATATGGTATATATACCAGGTTTGAATGAATAAACAAACATATTGCAGATAATGAGAACCAGCTTTCTCGCTGTCAGAGAAATTACAAGTAAGGTACGCAGGAAGGCTAGAATGAACCATGATATTGACTGAGAATCCAAGACAGACATCAGTGTGAATTCATGGCACTTTAATATACACACAGATAGATATTAAAAGAAAGAAATGTAGCTCTGTGTGTTTGCAAGAATTACAAAACGTACTTTCCTGGCTCCATCTACTGAGAGAGCCTTGAAGCAGTTGACAGCAAAGCAGCAATGAGCACAGGCACCCCTGAGAACTTGGCGTCTAAACACCATTCTCCAGTTAAAGGAACCAAAGCCCCTTAAGCGGTGGATTCTAGGACTGGAGCAGGGAAAATACAAGATGAGCCTAGAGCACTTGAAATGCCAGAAATGAAGAACACTCCAAAAAGATAAATATGTCAAATGAGCCCAGAAACTAACCTGAGTTCTCACTGGTCAAAACTACAACAATTCGGGACACAAATAATTGTGCTGGATTATAACCCATAAAATAAAATACCCATGAGGTCCTGAAAGTTAAAGTCGCTCAGTCGTGTCCGATTCTTTGTGACCCCATGGACTATATAGTCCATGGAATTCTCCAGGCCAGAATACTGGAGTGTGGAGCCATTTCCTTCTCCAGGCGATCTTCCCAACCCAGGGATCGAACCCAGGTCTCCTGCATTGCAGGTGGATTCTTTACCAGCTGAGCCACCAGGGAAGCCCCATGAGCTCCTACTGATATAAATAACTAAACAAATAGAGTACGAACAGCTCTTCCTTACAAAAGAATTTTAGTCAAAATGCAAAAGGAAGGAGGAAATAGAAATTCACCATTCAAACACTTAATAACTGCTGCAGACAAAACTGCACCAGTGTACACAATCACAGAGAGCCAAAGTGTGAGGACAAACAAGATGTGAATAACTCCAAAGTATCTACCTAAAGATATTAACTAACTGCAAAGGGAAAAACGTGCCTCTACATAAAAACTGAGGATAAGCCACCTTAATCAAGTGTAAACGAGGTTAACGGCACCAGGAATAAGACATATTCACATCACATGTCCCTGATATGAAGCCTTGAGAAGGGTTATATCATTTATACAGCACACTTGCAAAAATGCATTATCTAAACCTAGTCATGAGAAAAATTGGACAAGTGCAAATCAAAGGACAGTCTACAAAATAACTGATAACTACTCTTCAGAAGTACCCAGGCCATGAAAGCCTTAGAAAGATGGAGGAGACGTAACTAAATGCAATGTGGGATCTGGGATTTGATTCTGAAACAGAAAATCTATCCATGTTAGTTGAAAAACGTATAGCAATCAAATAAAGTATGTGGTTTAATAAATAGTATTTTACTGTATCAATATAAAATTTTAGCTTATGGTTCATAATATGTTAGCATTTGTGGAAACTGGATAAAAGGTATTGGGAAATCTGTATTATATTTTACAACTTTTAAAAGTTTAACAATATGCTTGTAATTTAAAGGATACTTACTAGCAAAATCTGAAACAAAATGGAATAAAATGAATCCAGTAAAGACTGATAGCATGAGATTATATACAATGTATAGATAAACCAGGAAATGCATTAACATTGGTGGTTTTCAATAAACCACACCTGGTATTCAAGACCATGCATAGCTAACTCTCAGCTTGGTTAAGAAACTGCTTTGACCAAAGCAATAACAACAAGCACGAAGCAAGCAAGGGGTTAAGCACCTCCGCAGTGGGGCCTGCTTTGCCAGTATGCACTTTCTTAGAGCCCTTGGCAAAGAGGTCGGGGTACCACGATGGAGAGACCATGTGGAAACAGATACCCAGCCAAGTCTGTTCCAGAAAAGACACCACATATATAAGTAAAGAAGCCATCTTGAACATTCCAGCCCCAACAGGGAAGCTACTGGAACAGAATTGCAATTTCCTAATCCAGCCCAATCACAGAAAGAAAGTGAAAGTGAAAGTGAAGTGGCTCAGTCGTGTCCGACTCTTTGCGACCCCATGGACTGTAGCCTACCAGGCTCCTCCGTCCATGGGATTTTCCAGGCAAGAGTACTGGAGTGGGGTGCCATTGCCTTCTCCAGAAGACCTTCCCAACCCAGGTATCAAACACAAGTGTGAGGAAAAAAATACATCATTATTGTCTCAGGCCACTAAATTGATGATTAATGTACCAGAAGTGGGGGAGGGGGGGAAACAAGCTATCCATAAAAGATTTAAAGTGTGTAAGATACTCTGCTTAAGACAAGGAAGACACAGAAACACAGCAGACTGACCTTGTACAGAATGCTATTACTATAAACACCTCAAAACACTGACTAAAATAGAGGAAGCACATAAGACTGTTCTCTATAATAATACAGCTGGCCTTTCAAGAGAGGGAATTCTCCCAAATGTGGGGACAGGGGTGGCGGATAACAAGAGGAAGTTGAAATCTCATGAGAGATTTCGTCAGAGTAGACTCATGTTAAGACCAGGAGCAAGAGAGGAAGTAGAGGAAGTCAAGCAGAAGTGGGGTGTGATTTGGTGCCTGTTCATTAGGGTTTTGAGACCGACACAAGGACAGGAAAAGAAATCATGGTATATGCAAGGCAGAGATTTGGAGCTGAGCATCCTGGCAAATCAACTTAAACAGTCTACCTCATTCTCCAAATATATGTAATAGAACACAGTACAGGAGATACAAAAATAAATAAGCAGTCCTGTCTTGCCCTCCAACAACTCAGACAAGTATACCAACCAATCACAGCACCACTCAGTAAGTACACTGCCTCCTCAACCTCGACCTGCTTCTTTGGTCTCAAGTCCCTTGCCTTTCCCAAACTTCAGAACTAGACAATCCTTCCTCTTAGATATAAATAGCAAACTCAGAAATATCAAGAAGAATCCCCCCCAATACTATAAATATGAAGACAAAACTAAAATCATGCCCTGACCCACTCCAACTGAAGTCTAAGTATTTATGACAGGTATCACTGCCTTGCTAACTCAACACACTGTCGAGTCGTCACATACTTCTTAATGTAAATGTCTGGACATCCATGTTAAAGGAAAAATCGCTTTCAGCGTAACCGTGTCCCATATGTTGTTTGCTAAATCTTTTTTATTTGCTAAAACTGGTGACACTAACCATTTATATAATACAGGATCTAGGCTCCTAGGGGGAAAGCAAAACAAAACAAAACTCAAGGATTTTTCAACCACTTTGATCTCAGTTTACCTGAGCATTCACTGATCAATTATCTATGGATCTACTATTGGCAAAGCATTAGTAGCACGCTCCTAGCGTTTTATATGCTTGTCACATAATCATACACTGTAATTATCCTAAAAATAGTGTCTAGTCAATGATTAGAGACACGATGAACAAAACTATTGCATTAGGAAGGCTCAATTAAGCAAAATATCCTGACAAGCAGCTGAGGCAGGGGAATTTTTTAAATCTCAGATTCTAGCTGAAGATGAAAGACAGCGTTAGAAAAACCTTTCAAGAAGTCACAAGACCTCAGTCACTAGACTGGAACTCAGCAGGACTCTCCATCTGACATACGTTAGAATGGGTAGAAAGCAAAACAGAGGTAAATTTCTAGATCCAAAGAAGCTAGACTCCTGGGAATATTAGAAAAGGCCTTCCTTTGAGAAAAGCAGAAGCGAGCCACCTCATGTGAGATAAAAAATGACAAGTGTATCCTGGAAATTCTTACCAGGACAAGAGCACTCAGATCCTGACCCTACCGTTACAGTGACAGCAATTCCTGAGGACTGGGTTGGAGCTCCAGGACGTCATCTCTGTGGTCAGCTTTGTCAACTGCCCCCCCCCATACCTACCCTATCCAACCTGCTTCCCCTCTGTCAACAGAACTCCCATGTACCTAGGTGGTAGTATGTCTCTACCCCAGTCCTAAGTGATAAGCTGTGAGTCGTCACACCTGTCATCATAACATGACTCCACGTGACTGGTCTCTAGAAACAGCCATGTGACCAAATTTGGGACAAAATGACATAAAACAGAAGTCAGTTATGTGAATCTTCTGGGAAAAAACCTTCCTCTTATAAAAGGATAAATGAGGCTGCCTGTCCGTTTTTTTAAATCTCAGCATCCTATCCTCTCCTTTTGCCTGGAATGAAAACATAAGCACCAAGTCCACAGCCAACACAGTAAGGACGGGCAGGCACAAAGAACAGAGCTGCGTCCCTATCAGCAGAACTGAGCGGCTCCACCAGCCCTCAGCCACCTGCCTCCAGACCCCTCAACACCGCTAACTGTTTAACCTACCATAAGACGGGTTTTTCTATTACTTAAAACCAAAGGCATTCTGAACTGATACACTGTTTCCCAGCTAAAGGTGGCAGTGGTCTCATTGCCCAGGATGGAGCAGGACTAAAGTGCTCCCGCAGAGGACTTCCCTGGGGCCCAGGGGTTACGACTCTGCTTCCAGTGCAGGGGGCAGGGGTTTGATCCCCGGTTGGGGAAGATCCCACATGCCGTGCAATGCAACCAAGAAAAAAAAGAGAGAGAGACAGAGATTTAAAATAAATTTTAAAATAAAGTGGTCCCACAGAGAAGAGATACAGAGTTTGGGAAGGCTTTCAAAGGAAAGAAAGAAAAATATATCAGGCATTCTGCATGTACACATACACTGCAGAGTGCTTATATCTCAGGCTCTGCAGCCACACTGCCTAGGTCTAAACCATGACTCTGCCACTTACTAGACATGAGGCCTTGGGCAAGATAGTCAAGGTCCTCATACCTCAGTATTCCAATCTCTAAAATGGGAGTAACACTATCCTCCTCCTAAGACTGGGTTGTGAGAATAAACAACATAATACTTATGAAACTCTAGGAATAGCTCCTTGCATACAGCAAGCTCTCAGTAAATATTCAAAATCATCACCATCATCTTTATGCTCAAAATGCAAACAAAAGTTGTTATCACGCAGACACAAAGAGATAAAAAGGAGTGAGCATAGTTTATGCAGCTCACACATGGCTCAAACTGTGTGGTACAAGTGAGCAGAAAATTCCTCACAGAACTCAACCATTGTCCAAGTGTTCTCGTCTCAACTGAGTAGTTCTGTGTCTGTCAATAGCTGCCATCAGCAACTCCAGCTCTTAAGAGGCCATAAAAATGATTCGATTTCATAACTAGAAGATTGACTAAACATAAGCCATTTGCACTTCAAAAAACAGTTGAAGGGCAAAAGTGTAATGTCAGACTTTATCTCAAGCATTGTTCTTACCTGGCAAGTGGAAACAATAATTCATCTCCTAACAGTATTAGAAAGGGTGGATTTACGATCAATTTCAAGTATACATACTACAGTATGCATAATCCTTTCAGTTTTCTAATATCACAGACCAATACACACTTCAGCTGAACCATTCGTCTTTATGAATGATACTAGCACAAACCAGCACATACCTGGGTTCCTTTCACATGAGATTTTTTTTTCTTTTTAATCAACAGGAATTACTGCAGGCACATAATGACAGGTCCACTGAAAACAGGCAACACGAATTCAGGAAGATGAGTTGATAACAGGCAATGGTGAACTTTGAAAAACCAAATATTCCTATGACAACAGTCATTTCCATCAAGAAAGAGACAGCAGAAATTTAGAGGTAAACTATTGTGCAGTGTTGAAAAAAAACTGTATTAAAGTTTCCACCAGGCTTCAATACTTACCTGGTTTCGAAAATTATAAAAGTCATTGGCACTAGATACCCGTAAATCCCCATCATCATCTTTTTCCCCAGGCTTACCCCATTCCTGATACTGATATGTCAATGTTCCTAGCCTTTCGAGTCTATCACAAAAATATCAGTTTCTCTTACCCATCATTCTTTGGGTACCTCACCAATCCCAAATGCATCCTATCCTAATAGCAAATCTCAGAATTAAAATTGAAGTTTTACAAAATTTATAAATTAAAAAAATTTTAAACCTGGAGACAAAACATTTTTCAGAATTGATTTTGACACTGGTTCAGAAAAAAAGTCATTTCCTTAATTAAAAGGTAACATTTAGCACATGGAGATCAAGCATACAGAAATTAAAATGCATACAATTATACAACTGCTGCATAAATGTAAAGTTACTAACTGCTATACCCCTTTCACATTTTTAGAAGATAAGTTGGGGAAATATACAAAGAGAAATCCAGATGGCCCTGGAGGTTCCTTCACCTTCCTCCCTGCTCCAACTTCTGGATCTTGTAGAGAACTAGCTCAGCGGGTCACAGTCCATCAAAGAACAGGCTCAGCTGAGTGGCCAAGAATCCAAGGATTCCACTTCAATCAACCAGTAGTTCCCACTGTGACAGAGTCAGAGAGAGGTGGCGTTCCCCACCTCGGGGATCTAATGCCTGAGCATCTGAGGTACAGCTGAGGGTAATAACAACAGAAATAAAGTGCACAGTGAATGAAATGCGCTTGAATCATCCGGAAACCATTCCCCACCTCTTCGTCCATGGAAAAATTGTCTTATGTGGAACCGGTTTCTGGTGTCAGAAAGGTTGGGAATGGCTGACCTAGAGGTTCCAGCAAAGATATGGAATCATCAGGGGATGAAATTTCTCTCTTGGAGTCATTTTCAAGACATACCTCAGTCCAGGTAAGCACCTCTCAGGTGGATGACAGCCCAGGGAATCATGTGTGATTTTCTGGGTGTCTGCTTGTATGTTTGGTCCCCCAAACAGCTGCACTGTGTGCTGTGTAGTCTGGGGCATGTGTGTCTCACCCACTTTACCCCTTCTCCTGCAAGGCCCTAGGCGGGTTTCCAGATGCTTTTTTTTTTTTTTTTAACTTGTAATGCTCACAGCCCATAATAGATCATTTATAGATAAGGAAATAGATTTCAAAGAAATTTAAAACTATCTACTTACTGACCTTTTAAATTAACAATAAAAAGAATTTAATTAGTGCTAAAGTGTAATTTTCCACAAATTCAAAAATAAGACTTCCATGCAGACATAAAATGAGCAAATGCCAAAGATATTATTTGACTCACTAATTAGGGTAATGGTTCAAATTTGAGTATAGGTCCAGGATTACTGAAAAGAATTTGCTAACAGATGCAAAAATGGTGACTCCACTGTAAGAAGGAGTCAAGAAATGAGCACCAAAGTGCTCAGGATGGCTCAGTTAACTAACACAAATGGCGATCAAACTATTGCTTAGTTCTTTGGACTTAACTGCTTAATAAAAACAACCATCAAGTATTTCTTTCAGCCTGGTGGCACCATGAAAAAATTACTGATATACTAAGAGTGCTACAAACAGAAAAAGTTTAGAAATCTCTGCTACAGGGCAATGGCTTTTTTCGCAATCTCTTTTTCAGACTTTAAATCAATTGCAACTCTACTGGATAAAAACGTTTTGCATTGTGATGGATAAGAGTCATTTGCACAACGCTATCAACTTCCACACCTACAGAGTTGCCAAGTAGCCTAGACAAAAGAAAATGAGTAAAAATTATACACCCCAAATACAGTCACTGGAAAGTCCACGAAGACAAGCCCAGCATTCCACTGAAAAGACACCAGGTAATCTCTTTTGCTCATTTTCAAGTCTGGAACAATTTCTCCACCTTAGGTTTCAGTCAGTGCTAACAGAAATAAAGCAAAAATCACACAAGATGGGGGCAGAGCAGGGGCAGCAACAATCCAGGAGTATTTCCATCAGGAATTACAGAGCATGCCGTGCCAGCATGGGTGTGCTGTAAGGGACACTCCGATCATCTGCTATTGGACACATAATGGTACAGCTCTTCTGAAAAAGACATTTGGTGACATGTCCTATTAATAGAAACTGCAGAGACTCAGATCTTTGATTCTGTAATTCAACTCATAAATTTTTATTCAACATATAATAGATTACATCTATCTCATAGCATTAATTACAAAGTAATTTTAAAGGATGTAAAACAATTTAAATAGATTTCCCAGCTGAAATGTTCTTTTCAGAAGCCTTGTAAGTCTCAAGTCCTTTCTATGTGATCCACTTAATACCCGGGATTTCCCCTAAGATGTTTATCACACTGCATTCTAACTTCTGATTTGGTAATCCATTCACCCTATTAGCCTATAATCTCCATGAAGGCCTGGGCCACATATTTCCATCGCATCAATTTAGCACAGTACCACATGTATAGCAGGCACTCAAATGCTGGCTCAATGAATGAAATGTTACACAGCCTAAAGTATGTTTCCTCTGTGGAGATGAAAAAATAATTACAAGTATTAACAACAGAGATTATGTCAGAGAAAAGCCTCGAGTTATATCCCAACTATACTGATAGACCATCAGAAACATTTGCATGTATTTTGAAAATCGTAAGACTGCCAAACATGATGTGCACACAGATACCGCTGGTGACAAGAATGACACCACAGTGTCCCACTGAGGAGACCATTCTCTGCCACTGTATGTCCTGAACACATTATCACACTACGCATTTCCACAGACAACAATAAAGCGCAAAAGAAAACCATCATACACTTCTAGCTTAAAGGAAGTTTTTAATAATGATAAATATCATCCTTAAATATGATGGAGATTTTTTTTGTTTGTCTTAATCATGTTAAAAAGGAATCTTATATGTCCCTTTGGTCAGTGCTTCTCAAACTTTACAGGAGCCAAGACTCATGTAGTGGTCGTGTTAAAATGTCGATTCTCATTCTATCAATCAGAAGTGGGGCCTGAGACCGCATTTCTCACATGTCCCAGGTGATGCCAACACTGCTAGCATTGCGATGGCAATCTAAGTAGCAGGGTCTCATACAAGGAAACTTACAAATGTAAAGAAGGGTATGAAAAGCTCCGTTCTCCTGCAGGGTTGTTTTGGAACCCTAAAATACTCTCTCTTCTCTGATGATTTATCAGAACCTTCATGATCAGGATTCTCAACATCCTATGGATGCTACAGTTTAAAATACGGAAAACACAGAAGAGAGGTCATCACTCCAGATTCCATGCAAGTTAAAAGCATATTAAAGGAATAAAATGAACAACTCTATGCTCACAAATTCCAGACGAAATGGACCAATTCCTTGAGAAGACACAGTCTGCCAACACTCACACAAGAGTAAATGATGTGAATAAATCTATCAAAGAAATTGAACCAATAAATAACCTTGCAAAACAGAAAACATGAGACCCAGATGGATTCACTGGTAAATTCTACAAACATCTAAGGAGGAAATCATACCAACTCCATAGAATCATACCAATTCTATCTCTTTCACAGGATAGAAGCAGGAAGACTTCCTACCTCATTTGATGAGGCAACCATTACCCTAATACTAAAACCAGACAAAGACATTACAAGCAAACTAGAGATCAGTATCTCCCACGATCAAAAATTCAAAAATCCTCGACAATACATTAGCATACTGAATTCCAAAAATGTATGGAGAGAATTATATACCACAACCAAGTAGGCTTTATTTCAGGTGTGTAAGACTGATTTGACAATCAATGTAATCCAACATACAAGCAGAGTAAAAAAGAAAAACAACATGATTATTTCACTTCATGCAGAAAAATCATTTGAAAAATCCAACACAAAAGTAGGAACAGAGGCCAACTATCTCAACTTGATAAAGACTACCTACAAAACACCTACAGCAAACATCACACTTAAGAGTGAGAAACTCGAAGTTTTCCCAGTGTGGTATTGACAAAAATATTAGACAAATATATCAATGGGAAATAGTAACAGAGAGCCCAGAAATAGCCCCTCATATAAACAGTCAACTTATTTTTGTCAAAGGAACAAAAGTAAGACAATGGAGTAAAGATATGGTTCCAGGACAAATGAACACACCCCTACAAAAATGTGAAAGTAGATACAGACCTTATAGCTTCACAAAACCACCTAAAAATGGATAAAAGACCCAAACAAAAAATGCAAAACTATAAAATTACTAAGCTATAAGAAGTAAACCTACATGACCATGGGTATGGCGATGCCTTCTTAGGTACAACAACTAAAAGCATAATCTATGAAAGAAATAACTGATAAACTGGCTTTCCTTAAAGTTAAAAACTTCTGCTCTGCAAAGGACAACATCAAGAGAATGAGAAGACAAGCCATAGCCTGGGAGTAACTACTTTCAAATGATACATATGATAAAAGACTGTTTTTCAAAATATACAATACAAAGAACATTTAAACTCAACAATAAGAAAATAAAACAACTCAATTAAAAAATGAGCCAAAGACCGTATTAAATGCCTCACCAAACACACTATACATGTGCCAACTAAGCCCATGAAAACAAGCTCTGCTTTGAATGCCATCAGGGAAAAAGACACATTAAAACAATACCACAGATACAAATACACACCTACTGGAATGGCCAGACCTGGATTACAGACAACCTCAAATGCTGGTGATCAACAGGAACTCTCATACCCTGCTGGTGGGAAAGTAAAAGTGACTTTGGAAGTGACTTCCAAAGCCCCTTTGGAAGACAGTCAGGTGGTTTCTTACAAAACTAAACTTAATCTTACCATGCAATCCAACAATTGCATTCCTTGGTTTTTACCCAAAGCAGTTGAAAACTTATGTCCACACAAAACCTACACATGGATATTTATCACAAGTTTATTCCTGTCAAAACTGGGATGCAACCAAGAAGTCTTTCAGCAGGTAAACGGGTAAACTGTGGTGGCACCAAGAAGAAACGAGCTACCAAGCCATGAGAAGACATGGAGCAACCTTAACTGTATATTAACACATAAAAGAAGCCGATCTGAAAAACCATACACCATATGATTCCTACTATCATGATATTATAGAAAGGTACAATCATAAAAAAATAAAAAGATCAGTGCTGCAGGGATAGATAAACAGGCAGAGCACAGAGGATTTTTAGGGCAGTGAAAATGCTCTATATGATTCTATTAGGATGGATATATTTCACTAGACATTTGTCCAAAACCATGGAATGTACAACAGCAACAGTGAGCCCTACTGTGAACCATGGACTTTCTGGGTGATTCCTATCTACCACTGTCAGCTCATCAAACACATTATAACAAACGCACCACTCTAGTGGGGGATGTTGACAATGGAGGACACTGTCGATGCTTGTGTACAGGGCATATGAGAGCTCTATACACATTCCTCAATTGTGTTGCAAACCTAAAAATCTCTCTAAAATATAAAATCTTTTAAAAAATGGAAGACAGGCTCTCAATAAGCATTCTTGAGAAAAACATATGATTACTAATGCCTACATTGGCATAGTGGATCTGAGAAGTATGAAATGTAAGGAAAATTGTTGGTACCTCTTCCATAGTCTAAAAGAGTTTGTGCTACATAACAGACACTCAAGTAATTGTTGAACAAATAACTACAATATTTAGCCTGGAAAAGGAGAGGGAAAAGAAAAATCTGGTTAAGGTATGTCAGTATTTGGAGGCAATTAAGACAGCATATTAAGAAGCAGAGACATCGCTTTGCTGACAAAGGTCCGTATAGTCAAACCTATGGTTTTTCCAGTAGTTATGTACAGATGTGAGAGTTGGACCATAAAGAAGGCTGAGGGATGAGGAAGTGATGCTTTTGAACTGTGGTGCTGGAGAAGACTCTTGAGAGTCCCTTGGACAGCAAGGAGATCAAACCAGTCACTCCTAAAGGAAAGCGACACTGAATATTCATTGGAAGGACTGATGCTGAAGCTCCAATACTTTGGCCACCTGATGTAAAGAGCTGACTGACTGGGAAACACCCTGGTGCTGGGAAAGATGGAGGGCATGAGGAGGAGGTATAACAGAGGAAGAGATGTTTGAATGGCATTATTGACTCAATGGACATGAGTCTGAGCAAACTCCAGGAGATGGTAAAGGACAGGGAAGCCTGCTGTGCTACAGTCCATGGAGTCGCAAAGAGTCAGACATGACTAAGCAACCGAACAATAAAAAGTAGAAAGCAGGCACCCCATCTCCAGCTCAGCAGGTAAAGAATCCTCCTGCAACACATGAGACGCAAGACACACAGATTCGATCCTTGCATCAGGAAGATCCCCTGGAGAAGGAAATGGCAACCCACTCCAGTATTCTTGCTTGGAGAATCCCTGGACCGTGGAGCCTGGCAGGCGACAGTCCATGGGGTTACAAAGAGTCGGACACAAAGGAGGGACTATGTACAAGTAGAAAGCAAGTGAAAGTCTTCTGTCTGATTTCAGTTAGAAATAAGAAAACTATAGGTCAATTTCAGCTTATTTTAAGCACACATTTTTCACAATCAGTTGACCAAAAATAGAATGTATTTTCTCAAAAAGACAGAGCTACCTGAACATGTTCAAGCAAGAAAGGCAGACAGCCATCTCAGAGAGGCACCACCAAAGACACATTGGCCCCAGGAACACGAAGGGTCTCAAAGATCTTCTCTCCCAGCACAGTATTCACTACTCACAGTGTTTGTACTCACATGAGCTATAAACTGCAAGAACAGTTTTCCTACTTCGAAAAAGAAAAATAAAGTCACCTCAACATAAACATCAGCAATTGGGCCACGAGCCCAATTTATACAACTTACACATGACCTAAGAGTAAATCAAAGCTTAAATTCTCTAAAGACATAAAAACAAAAGGAACTATTCCCTGCTGATAAATGAACACCTTCAAAGACAATGGTGTGATAAAGATACAGGAATACTCTCAGAATGAAATCCATTTGTTTGAGCATCTGTTTGCCACCTACAAAGAATAATAACTCTTTCTGATGAATTTTAACAAGAAGAAAGGGAAGACAATTCATTTGAATGAGAAGTTAAGGCACAAATACACCTCATTTTCCTAGAGAACCTTCAAAGACATCTAGTGTTAATGTATCAAAACCCACAGAAGATTTTTTTTTTGGAGTGATCAAGCCATAACATTTGAGCGCTGCGAATGTTAGAACTGCCCCCACAGCTTCACTCCATATTTTCAATTCTTTTGTTTAAAAGAATAGTATTTCTGAAAATGCTACAAAGGACCAATTTACAAGATTTTTTTAAATTGGGATTATTTTTAAACTCTAGAAGCTTTCCTTTAGGAAAGCATGCAGCTATTAAAATGCTAATATATAAGGATGTGGGAAGTGGGTACTGCAGAGACTTAACACCACTAAAACAAAGGAAATTGATTCTCTAGAAGATGTGGAAAAGATGGCTTATAAAGTTAATGAGATATTACTTATGGCAAAAGAAACAATTTGGCCATTAAGAATGAGGATGAACCAAACATTTTTGTCATCAAATATAATGAAACCAATTAAAGCAACAAAAATTAAGGCAAATATAAAAATCAAGCAAAATATATGGAAAAGTTAAACTACATCAAACACATATAGTTGTGACAGCAAAGTCTTTGTAAATTAGAAATAAAGAGAACAAAAAGGAAGAATTCCAACAATTATGAGTTATACACCAAGGAAGAACAAGAAGAGTCAGCAACATTCAAGAGACTTGAAAACTACCTAGAATGGATTTCTAATTGGGCAGGAAAGTAAAGAAAGAGGTTGTTGTTGTGTGCGTGTTCAGGCGTGCCCAACTCTTTGAGACCCCATGGACTGTAGCCCGCCAAGCTCCTCTGTCCAAGGAAATTTCCAGGCAAGAATAGTGGAATGGGTTACCATTTCCTCCTCCAGGGGATCTTCCAGACTCAGGGATCAAACCCATGTCTCCTGAGTCTCCTGCAATGGCAGATGGATTCTTTACCTGGGAGCCCAAAATAAGAGGATTAACCCCTGAAACTGGAAAATCCACTAGTTTGCCTGCTGGATATCTTAATTAGCCCTGGATAGCAAAGGCATCACAATCCTTAAGCTGAAGCTTTAGCCTGAGGTCTACATGCTATCTACAAAGGGATGAAAATGTCTTAAAAAAAAAAAAGCAAGTTTCCCAAGTTTCAAATCAGGCATACTATACTGCCTTAAACAACAGAAAAGCTGTGCTGATATTAAGAAAAACATACAGTCAAAAAACCCAGGTGCAGTCCTAGTTCTGTCTCTAATTACTGTTTCCAAAGGCTTTCCATGGAAAATAAACATTCTATTCCCTGTGTATGAAGCTTGTTCCAAAAGTCCCAGTCTGTGAGCTGGCTCTTACTGATATGAATAAGAACAAAATATCTGACAAATTATCACAAACTAGATGTAAAGTGTTTCTAATGAAAATTTAGCATCTAAATAGAGACATGCTAGAAGTATAAACTATATATTGTGGAGTTTGAAGGTTTAGTACAAAAATGTCAATAATTGTTTATTTCTGATTGCATGTTTAATTATATCACTTTAGATATATTAGGATAAATAAAAGATAAAATTAAGTTCATCTGTTTTCCCTTTTTAAAGAGGCTACTAGAACAATTTAAATTACTTATGAAATTTAGATACTTAGGAAGTCTTGAACGAATAAGAGGACATATTGTATAGAAGGACAGAACAGCAACTACGTAAGACTGAAATCGACTCTTTGTGATTCATCTACCAGTGTTATGATCGGGTCTTTAAAAAGTTAATTAAGTTAAAATGAAGTCATAAGAGCGGCACTAACCCAATAGGACAGGTACCTTTTAAGGAACAGATGAGAACCCAGGTGAGACACAGACCAAGGGGGAACACGTGAGGACACAGAGGAGGTAACCGTCTGCAAACAAGGAGAGGCCTCGAAAGAAACCAAACTTGAGTCTCTGACTTCTGGCCGGAGAACTGTGAGAAAAATTTCTTTAAGCCACTCAATCTATAGCACTTTGTTATGGCAGCTCCAGTAAACTAATACATTGTTCCAAATAATTAAAATGTTTTCAATAACCGATGGAGTTTTATTTCTCACAGTGAAGACTCAGTGCTTCTGTCACACTAGCCATATTTCAAATGCTCAACAGCCACATGTATTAGCCCAAATCTAAAGAAAAGTACAAACCAGAAACTTCTAAGAAGAACGCTTAACTACTTCAGATATGTGACCAAGAAGCATCTTACTACTATACTGAAGAATTTTAATCTGTAATTCAAAAATAAATCCAAATAACTCAGACCTACCCTTACATCATTCTTATAAGGATTAACTAAATATAGATTAAAGAAGGGAGTTAACAGTTTAGGACTATGTTTGGTATCAAGCATGTCATCACCAAGGGTTCTTAAGAGGTCTGCTGCTGAACTAGCGATGCAGGTGGCCACTCATTTATATTACAAAGAAGTCCGAACTCTAGGTACAGATTACCCAGGGATGCCCAAACCAGCCTCAAGTAAATCAGAGAATGCTACTATCCATCTTCATGTTTTATACTTCTTTTCAGGGTTTAATCAGGCATTTTCAATGGAGAATAAGTTCGAGAAATAGGAAAACTAACAGGAATGCTACACTGAATGAGATATTCCCAGACACATTTCCACTTAACCATGAAGCATCAAAAAACTATAACCATTATTAAAAGTTTCATGTACCTAGAAATAATAAATTCAGTAAGTATAGAAGAAAACTACACACAGAATTCAGGGAAAAGAACAGGTAGCCCTGCCTAACTGAACACCTTTACTAAATAAATAGCTATCTCCTTTGAGAACTATAGAAAAATGAAGGATTTCAAAATTTAATTATTAAAAAGTTCATTTAGTACAAAGTATTTTCCATTTGCATTGATTCTATTTCTTAAACTTGCTTTTTATACTTTACAGTAGCCTAAATTGGACCAAGGACTTCATGTCTGTATGATTTTTACTTTATATAAAAAAACTAAGGCTCTAAGAAATCGAGAGACATGTCCAAGGTCACATACCTAGTGAAGAGGATAGCCAAAACCTAAACCTAGACTCTAGGTCCACAACTTTTCTACAGGTTTTACAGTGTTGAAGTATTAAAACCATGCCCAGCACACAGTGCTACAGAAATGTTAGTTGTTATAAGAACGTGTAATATAATTATGCTGATTTAATCAAGTGTGTGCCCATAATACATAAAAGGGTAATTCAATTCATAACAAACCTCAACAATGGTAATTCAGCTGAGAAGAAATAAGTCCCAAGAGCATTACGGTCATAGAAATCTTTTTAAAATTTAAATATATATAATCTTTTTGCAAAGAAAGGTAGAGTGATAGATAAAAGGTTTTCTAGCACAAATTTATGATGAAATTATGTGGGGAAAATAAAATGGAATTTTTGAATTAGAGTTTATCATGTATTTTTAAGTGAATGATGGTTCATACCAAACTGCTGTATTTTTTATTCCATCAGATCAACTTAAGAGGGACATAAAAGCTTTATTTATCAATACTCAACATTAAAGGACATTTAAAATGTGAAGGACAATGTTTCGAGATTTAAAATCCTGAACCCAATGCATAGGTAGTCCTAGTTTGGAACAAGCACCTGGAAGCTATTTTGAGAATGAGAAAATTTAAATATGGTGGGGTATTAGATACTTTGAAATCTGACATGGAACTGAATAAAGCAACTTACATTATGTTCTCATTTTGGTTTAAAAACATCAGTGTATTCATACATAGAAATATCTGGAGGAACACAAATATCAATGTATACACAACAAATGCACACAAATGTGGAGAATAGTGGCAATCTCAGAGGCTGAAATACAGCAGTTTTATTTCATCTTTTTATCCATATCTTTTTATAACACATATATACTGTGTTGTAAAAATATACAAAAATGCCTAAATACCAGAACTTTAGTAAACTAGAAATTAAAGTCTCTGTAATTGGTTGCTCTATGTCTTAAGTTTATGAAATAAGCACATGCAAGTTAATGATCCCGAGGAAGGTTTTACTCTTTTACTTCAGCTGCAAAGTGTTTAAAATAAATATACTTTACTTTCAAGCATACGGAGTTCCAAATATAAAGATTCATAGTAAAAACTGAAATGATCAGACACTACAAGAAAAAAAAAATTCATGAAAACGCACCTATATGAACAGAGTTTAAAATAGCAATAGTATGTGCTTACCAGTTAAATATTATTCAAATTTAAAAACCTTTAGATAAAATGTTAAGGCAATGAACAAAATAAAATGTCTGCATTCTTATACAGACTTATATATACTGTATCAGTATTAAATGCTTTACAGATACTCTTTAATCTTCGTATCTCTCCTTGAAAAGTGTCCTTCTCTATCTCATTAATGAGAAAATCAAGACAAAGAACTATGTATCCAGAATTCATAAACTCCTACTTGTAATTCTTTTGCAATGTATACATGTATCAAATCAAAAATAATACATTATATATCAATTGTATCTCAAAAGAAAAACTCCTACAAGTTAATGTTAAAAAAGTTAAATGTTAAATGTTACAAAATTAAATGTTACAAAATTAACAAGTTAAATGTTAAAAAATCAAAGACAACCCAATAGAAACATGGCAAGAATGATCATCATCAAAAAGTTTACACGTAATAAATGCTTGAGAGGGTGTGGACAAAAGGGAACCTTCCTACATTGTTAATGGGAATGCAAATTTGTGCAGCCACAAACGAGAACAGTGTGGAGCTTCCTTAAACTAAAAGTAGAGTTACCAGATGATGCAGCCATCCCTGGGCTTCCCAAGGGGTGCAATGGTAAAAGAATCCACCTGCCAAAGCAGGAGACGCAACAGACACGGGTTCAGTCCCTGGGTTGGGAAGATCCCCTGGAGGAGGAAATGGCAATCAGCTCCAGTATTCTTGCCTGAAAAACTCCATGGAGAGAGGAGCCTGGAAGGCTACAGTCCATGGGGTCCCAAAGAATCAGACGTGACTGAGCAACTGAGCATGCACCAGCAATTCCACTCCTGGGCATACAACCAGAAAATGTGAAAACTTTAATTCGAAAAAAGATAAACACACCTCAATGTTCACAGCAGCACTATTTACAACAGCCAAGACGTGGAAGAAACCTCAACGTGGGGTGTGTGTGTGTGTGTGTGTGTGTGTGTGTGTGTGTGTGTGCAGCAGAGTATTACCCAGCTGTTAAACAATGAACGGACATAGAAATTATCATACTAGGTCAGATAAAGACAAATATCATATGATCTCATTTATGTGGGATCCAAAAAAAATGATACAAAGGAACTTATTTACAAAACAGACTCACAAACATAGAAAACAAACTTGTGACGGCCAAACAGGAAACAGGGGGAAGGGATAAATTAGGGATTTAAGATTAATCCTTAATCTTCTCTGGTAGCTCAGGGCTTCCCTGGTAGCTCAGTTGGTAAAGAGTCCACCTGCAATGCAGGAGACCCGGGTTCGATTCCTGGGTCAGGAAGATCCGCTGGAAAAGGGATAGGCTACCCACTCCAATATTCTTGGGCTTCCCTTGTGGCTCAGCTGGTAAAGAATCCACCTGCAATGCAGGAGACCTGGGTTTGATCTCTGGGTTGGGAAGATGCCCTGGAGAAGGGAAAGGCTACCCACTCCAGTATTCTGGCCTGGAGAATTCCATGGACTGTATAATCCAAGGGGTCACAAAGAATCAGACACTACTGAGCGACTTTCACTTTCAAGATTAACAGATACACACTATTATATATAAAATAAATGCCCAGGACCCACTGTATACCACATTACAATACCTTATAATAGCATACAATGGAAAAGAATCTGAGAAATAGATACATAGACATAACTAATAGATGTAGGTATAACTGAATCACTTTGCTGTACACCTGAAACATTATAAATCAACTATACAAAGAAAAAAGTAAAGTGGCAAGAGACAAACATTTCACGATTAACAACAGACAATATCCCCATTCTGCCATAAGGAAATGCAAATTAAAATCAGAGATTCCTCTACACACCCACCAGAATGACTAAAGCTTCACAATAAGAACTCTAACATTGAAAATGAACACTCCAGAGGATTAGTGTAGCATGAGTTAGGGTCAAAGTACTGAGGCTCCAACCAATGTTCACATAGTAAATAGTGGTGAGTTCTGCTTGGCTTAGACAGAGAGGTGAGTAATTAAAAAAAAAAAAAAAGTATTCTGAAAAAGCAGTTAAGAATCAGATGGTGAAGGGCCTTTAAAGATCAGGATAAGGACTTTAACCTGTATACAATTAGCAATTCTGAACCATGACATGGATGATACAATTTAATCGAGTTTTAAAGGTATATAAAAGGTTGTTTCATAGAGAATATTCCAGAGATGGAAGGACACAGAAACTTTCAAAAATCTTTCTATCTCCTATCCTGAAATAAATTTCTCTGTCCTCTGCAGTTTGGTTTAACCTCACTGCTCAACCATTCTTCCAAAACCTCCACTGGTTCTCTCAACCTTCTTTCTTCCTCGCTAGTCACCAGATGGACTGAATTAGTTCCCAGACACAGGACTGACCTTTCAATCAAGGAAGGCCCAGGACCTGCAGTGCTCTTGGGCTTCCCCTAGGCCTCTTGCGATTTAAATCCAGTGCTTTTCTGGACGACCACCTGACACCTGTCCACCCATGGTTTCTCTGCCTACTCCAGCCTGCCCTCCTCCCAAGTCCCTGTGGTTCCTATGTGGATCCCATCACACAGTTCAACATCTAACTAGCATCTATCTTGCTTTGTTCTCAGTTCCAATAAGACTGTAAGCTCCTTGATAACAGAGATCAAGAGTATCCCCCACAGCAACTGGTATCAAAGGCAAACACTAGATAGTTGTCAGTTCCTCTAGATAACAGAAATCCAGACATATCCTTTGATCCAGTAATTCCATTTCTGGAAATCTATCATATTGATAAACTTACATAAATATGCAAAAATACAATCAAAGTTATGCATCCTAGATATTAATAAAAACTAGAAATAATCTAAATGTCCTTTAAGAAAGCCTAGTTCATTGTGTCTATAATGTCCATTTAAAAAAACAAACAAACAACTTGGGATACCTACACATATGGACCATAACAAAGTAGTAAGTGAAGAAAGTTGCAGGAAAGGGCTTAAAACAAGTCCTATATTTATCTATACATGCACACAATTTAGAAACACACAAGATTTCAGAAGGACAACCTCTGTTAAATAGGATGGACTTTTTCCTGCAGTGTTAAAAACAACAGGCCCAAAATGGATTCATTTATGTTAAACCCCACATCACCAAACACAGACTTAATAATTAACCCAATTATGTGCAGTTTCAGCTCTACCAAAAATGGGATCTTAAACCAGCCAATCAGAAGTCACTCTATCAGAGCTAGCAAAGTAATCTGCCTGACAGACCCTTTACCAGACCCTGAAGAAAAGGGACCTTGCTAGAACCAAACTACTTTTGGCGAGTGTAACTTCCTTGTTCCTGCTCATTTCTGCCTATAAAGTCTACCACTTCACACAGCTCTTCCAGTTTCTTTCTACCCACCAGACTGGATACTACCCAATATATTAATTGCTGAATAATCGCTGAATTAGATTTGTAACATTTACTCGCCTGAATTGTTTTTTAACATTTACAAACACTACACTGTTTTTAAAAAAAAAAAATGAACAAAGAGCAAGATGTTTGAAATCAAATATTGATATATTTTTACTCACTGCTCCAAAACAGTAATTTACAAAACTTACGATATAAATCCATTTTATTTAAAACAAGAGGAATGGTATATTGGTTATATGTACATAAATACAATTTTAGAATATATGCCAATTGTTAATAATGGTTATTTCTCGAAGAGAGACTACAGGAAACTTTCATGTTTTAGGTTAGCTGTTTTTCTTTAAATAATAACCATTTACTTTAGTTTGGGCTTCCCTAGTGGTTCAGATGGTAAAGAATCTGCCCACAATGCGGGATACCCGGCTTAGATCCCTAGGTTGGGAAGATTCCCTGGAGAAGGGAATGGCAACCCACCCCAGTATTCTTGCCTGGGAGAATCCCGTGGACAGAAGAGCCTGGCAGGCTATAGTCTATGGGGTCGCAGAGTCAGACACGACTGAGAGACTAACACACACTTCAATTACAAATAACAAAGATTAAAAAGATTTTATATTTCCCGTGCTGGTGATCATTAGAGGTGAGCATTTTGGTGTACCTGACAATTAGTTAACCTGGAGAGAACCAGTTTGTCAGGTTGTCCACCACACGAAATCTGGGTAAACATTACAGGCACATCATGCCAAAAATTACATTCACAGAAGTTATTCATACAAACAGCTACCTCTCTGCTAGAAAATATTAACTGTCTATTTGATGAAGGGAACCTCTCTAAACGTAACGTTAACCTCAAATATTTACCGAATTAATCTGAGCCAGGTATTGCAAGGGCCCCTCGTGATACACTGTTCTGTTTTTAAATATCCCTAATTTATCTAGAGGAAAGTAAACTTGTAGGGAACCCATGTTTCTAGGCCAGTGTTTGAGATCAGATGGGAATCTCTAAATAATTGTACCCTTAGGAGCAAGAGGAAGAAACGAGGCAAACCACTAAATGCCACAGATGTCCTCAGAGCTCAGGATTCTACCTGCCGGATCTGTGCTTCATACAGGACATCACAGTCCTTAACGGTTCCCCTGTACGCCTGCCCCAGCGCGGAGCCTACACATGTCTGACCTGAGGAGTCATGGCCTTCTCCCTAAGCCTCTGCTTCAACCCACAAGGAGCAGAACTGCCTGTCTTTCCTACTAATCTGTTGCTCCAAACCTTTTCCATCTCAGCATGCAGGCATGTTGTGCTCTGCAGCTCAGTCGTGTACAACTCTTTGCGACCCTATGGCTTCTCTGTCCATGCAATTCTCCAGGCAAGTATACTAAAGCTGGTTGCCATTTCCTCCTCCGGGGGATCTTCCCAACCCAAGGATTGAATCCATGCTTCTTGCTTCTCCTGCACTGGCAGGTGGATTGTTTACCAGAGTCACCTGGGAAGCCCTTTCCATTTCAACACTGACCCTGAAATCCAACCACATTAGCCTGACCACTGAATCTAATTGCTTGCCGTAATTAAAGCTAAGTGCTTTACATGTTTTACAACTCATCTATGCTCACAAGAACCCTGCGAAATATTCCTATTTCACAGATGAAGAAACTGAAATACAACCAGGAAATCTAAGACTTAGACCCAGAAACCCTGTTGCCTCACTCCAACCTTCCCTATGTAGCACTGAGAAAACATTAGAAATCTTCCAGCAGTAAAGTGCTCACGCTTAGTAACAAATCTGAAAGTCAACAGGCCAGCTGAATCCAATGTTTACTCTTGGAAATACTGTTGGTCCCCGCTACCCTTGGATAACCAACAACTACAGAAGTTTCAACTGCAAAATGTTTATGTTTGCCAGTGCTTTTCCTAACTTAGGAAAAGCTGTTTTCAAAAATGATTAGACCCTCAACCTCTCAACAAGTCAAACATATCTGGGTTCAGACTCTAGTTTCTTACTACCTGTAAAGTAATACATAAAGTATATGTTAACAGTGTCGCACAGAAAGTGACTGGGCAGAAACGAGTCAGGGTCCCCTGCTGTAATTATTTCTTGATTGTTTTACCATAAACACTCCCAGAATGTGGGGAAACGGACAAGTTCAAATCAGATTCAATACTCCCGCCCCCAAAAAACTCATGAATTCATAGGTTTACAGAAAACTGTAAACACTATCAAGAGTTTTGCATTCTATTTAAACTGATGAGCTGATAAACTATAAGTTCTACACAAGAGAAACAAAAGTAAAAACCGGTACATAAAAAATGTTTTAAACCATGAAATTAGCACTCGGGTCAGTTACTACACATGATAATGAAAGCGACTGACAATTCCCTCAGAAAAACTCCTTCTTCCGTCTACTTCCACGTGAATTACAATGACTCCACACTTCAAAATAAGAAAAATCCTCGACTATTGTATCTTGAAAGCATTTTTATTGGGTAACTGAGGCATTTTCAAAGGATGGCAAATGGGCACAATGGGCAAGCGATCATAAAGTCAATCAAGACTGATCTTTACCCCTTCCGTCTACTTTTCGGCTCCAATTGCTGTTAGGAGCCTAAGAGCTCACGTTACAGGTAGGGCTTAGTCTTCTCCAGGTGAAGGGCATCACCTTCTAGTCCTCACACGACTCTACAACGCAAAGACTAATGACTGTGCTCCTTTGTGTGTGTGTGTGTGTGTGTGTGTGTGTGTGTGTGTGTGTCGGATAAGGAAACTGAGGCATCAGAGAGGCTGAGTAATCTGCCTAAACGTAGGAATCTGAGTCAGACTGGACACCACTCTGGGCCTCGAGTCCGGCCCTTTTAACCTGATCAAGGCTTGGCGTGGGGGAGCGGGGAGCGCACATCAGTCGGGCTGTAAAACGTGTGGAGAAGCAGTTACCGGAGGGAAGCAGGGGTTCCAGCGGGGTAACGGCACGCTCCATAACGGACTGCTGCTCTCTGCGTTAAAAAACACATAAAAATGCCACATGAGAACGTCTCCTAGCTCATTACACAGCACGCGAACACGCCGGGACGTGGGGCCGCGGGACGGGCCGGTGTGCGGCCGGGCAGGGCCGGCGGGGACGCGGGGGGCCTTCCCTCCCAGAGCGCGTGGGGGCGCAGAGCGCGCGCCACGCCTGCCTCGACGGGGTCGCCCGGTCCAGCCTCTCCCCGTGCCGCTGGCACCGTCCCGGGGCCGGGGGGCCAGGGGAGCCAGGGGAGCCAGGGACGGCGCAGGCAGCCGGAGCCGCCGGCCCCCCGCCCCACGCGCCGGGAACGCGGCGGGCGCGCCTGGGCTGCGGTCTCACTTACACAATGGCGGGCGGAGCCCCGGCGAGCGGGAGCTCAGACTGCGGAGCCGCGCGATCGACGGCGCGGCACTCGACTGGGGCGCCTCGGCGGCGCGGCCTGAGGCCGCAGGTTTAAAGGAAGGGCGCGCGAGGCGGCCCCGCCTCCTTCCGGGAGCCGGGCAGCGGGCGAGCCGCGAGGCCCCGCCCCCATCCCTCACGCTCGCGGCTCCCGCTGCCTCCACCACCCAGCCCGGGCGTGCCCGGCGTCGGGCGCCGGGACCTGGGGCCGCCCTGCTGCCGGCTCCCTCACGTGCCGCCCTCTTTTCTAGGCCAGTTCTGCCCTGGAGCCATCGCTGGTGTGTTTGAGGAACGCTGATTCCTGCCAAGCGTTAACTTCCCCCATCATCCTTCGTCAGCTTGGCATCAGAGTTACCCAAGTTACCGAGAGAGCCCTTTTTCTCAATCCTCATTCTCTTTAATCTCTTGCTTGCAGCTCGTGTGCCTCAGGAGCATGCCTTCGTTAAAGTCTTCCCTGGGTTGCAACAATAACAGAATGTTATCGTTGGCAAGAACTTGATGCAGCTTTTGCAGCTCCGCTGGCTCCCAACATTCACGGGTTGAAGATCTCTTTCTGTGGCCACGCAGCCTCTTCCAGGACTGAGCAAGCCAGGTCTCTAGACTTAGTAGACTCCCTAGGCTTTATCTTTTCCAGACTAAACTTATTCTTTCGAGGTTCTTAGAGGACTTGGTTTTTAGCCTCCACTGTCGTGGTTCCCACCCTCTGTATTTAATGTTGCCCATACATCGTGGTTCTGAAAGCTGATGAGAACTGCACAACTGTCAGTATCTGACAACTCTTGTAGACCCCTGCCCTAAGAGACGTGACCAACTCTAGCATGGCTTCTACCAGCCTAAGGCCCGTCCCCAGGACACACACACTTTAAAATGCCTGCCTGAGAAAGTCCTAACGAACCCCTGACCTCCCAAGGATTTGCGGTTGTGGATATGTATCTTAAGACTCAGAAGGGTCTCTACCAACCTGAGAGCCATTCCCTGCAAATGCAGGAAGGGTAGCATCTTTGTGGGAGAAGAGACTCCTTGCTTTGGCAGCTGCCAGCTACCAAGAGAAGCTTGTGTAATCGCCCTTAATACTGACCAACCCTTTGCCCACTCTTCCCCTCCCTCACCCTCCCTTTAAAACCAGTCCCAGTAGCCTCTGCACATAGAGGAATAGAGCTCAACTCTTTCCCGACCGTCAGTAGTTACTAAACAAAATCTGTTTTTGATGCTTGGGCTAGCACCTGGCTGTGTTTATCTTTGACACTGGTCACCAAGTTCCAGGGGTAATCCAACCATAGAAGAGTACATTGCTGATACTCATTAACTTTTTCAGCTGCCAGATCAAATAGAACTGACAGGTATTTTTCACATTCACCATGTTAAGCCAAGTATACACCTACCTCACAGTCAATTTTAGACCAAACTACTAGGGACTTCACATTTATCGTAGTAAAGTTAAATATTAGGTCTTTACCATCACAATACAGCAGGTGAGCCATTTCCACTATGTGCTTACTAACTGTGGGGCTTAAGAAAACTACTTAGGTTTCCTCGGATATAAAATGGAAACAATGTTGTCTACTTTGGAGGAGTTCTATAAGCACCAAATGACTAGGTTTGGGTAAACACTTGTGTGGGTGCCTAGTGCATATAGGTTTGCAAGAAAACCCTGTTTGTCCCTGTCCATCAATATGAGAACTATCCAACTTACATCTTATAACATCCCTGTTTATATTTATAGCACACTTCCTTGCAAAGTTTTTATGTGTAATCTAGCTCAGGTTTCTCCCAAAGAAAATTGAAATATTAACCACAATAAGTTTCAAAGGTCCACATGTTTCAAGATGCCCGTAGACATCTAGAAGACAACACACTGGAGGTGAAGGGAGACTGTACCCATGTAACAGACAAGTGGTTGCTGTATCTATTTCAGTAGCAAGCAAATGGGGGCTTCCCAGGTGGCGCTAGTGGTAGAGAACCTGCCTGCCAATACAAGAGATGTAAGAGACGTGGGTTTGATCCCAGGGTCAGGAAGATCCCCTGGAGGAGGGCATGGCAACTCATTCCAGTATTTTTGCCTGGAGAATCCCATAGACAGAGGAACCTGGAAGGCTATAACCCATAGGGCCACAAAAGTCAGACACGACTAAAGTGACTTAGCATAAACACAGCCAACAAGCAAGTGGACCATTAAAATGGTAGCACTGCATGACAGACCAATAAATCAAGAGATGAATTGTTAGGGCAAGGAATACTGACTTCATTCAGAAAATCAGCAGACCAAGAAGATGGTAGACTAGTTTCCCAGAGAACCATTTGTCTGGGTTTGGATGCTAGTTTCTTTTCTAGAACAAGGAGAGGGCAATGAGGAGGTATAGTAAAATAGGGCAATGAATTGTTGCAAATACTTCCTGGTTTCAGCCAGACTCTGGAAGATGTGTGTTCCTGCAACCATACAGGTCAGAATGTTTCCTATGAGCTAAACAAAGGTATTTTAGCTTAACACTCAGACATGGGAGGCAGAGTTCCCTGAGATAGGCCACTATGTATACTTTAAACCATAGGCAGCATCTCTTTAGTGATTAACTTATAGCAAAAGCAATAGAATAAAACTGAAGTTGCTCAATCCTATCTGACTCTTTGCAACCCTGTGGGCTCTGGCCCATCAGGCTCCTCTGTCCATGGGATTTTCCAGGCAAGAATACTGGAGTGGGTTGCCATTTTCTTCTCCAGGGTTATCTTCCTAACCCAGGGATCAAACTCAGGTCTCCCGCATTACAAGCAGACTCTTTACCCTCTGAGCCACCAGGGAATCAAGGTTAAAGCAAAAGAAACAGATTCAACATGGAGTCAGATTGGTTCTTCCCTATTACAAGGATGTGCGTGCTTATGCTAAGTTGCTTCAGTCGTGTCCAGCTCTTTGCGACCCCATGGACTGTAGCCCACCAGGCTCCTCTGTCCATGGGATTCTCCAGGCAAGAATACTGGAGTGGGTTGCCGTGCCCTCCTCCAGGGGATTTTCCCGACCCAGGGATCAAACCTGCATCTTTTACGTCTCCTGCATTGGCAGGCCAGTTCTTTACCACTAGTGCCACCTGGGAAGCCCCATTACAAGGATATCTACAGGCAAATTACAGAAGGTACTCAAATGGCAACTAATGTGAAAAACACAACATCTCTAGCATTTGGAGAAGCAAATTTGAACAATGATATAAATTTACTTAGTAGATTGCAAATAACATTGTAAATTATCATACAAATTTACATTTGTTCAATAATTATTATGTTCCAGTAACTCTGTTGAGGTCTTTGTATTTTATTTAATTACCCTAAAATGTAGGCTGCAAGAGAACAAGGACCAGATTTTCATTGTTCACTTTTGAATCCTTACACTGGGGCACAGTTGCTGGCAAAGAATAAGCAATCAATGAATATTTACTGAATGTTCATAATGAAATGTTTGCAATAGCCTAGAATGTTTCTTCTCACATTCATCCAGCCTCAGCACAAAACTAACTTTCTTCCTCTGGTTACTCTTTATCTTACCTAGGATTGTTTGCTTTCCTGAAGAGCTATGTTCACAATCTGTAGTTATTTAACTTGTTTACGACTTTTCTCCTCCTGCTAGAGTGAGAGCTTGCTAAGAGCAGGAACCATATCTGTTTTGTTCATTGCCATTTATCCAGGCAAACAAGAATACCTCACCCATAATAGAGATTGAATAAATGTTTGTTAAATGGATTAATGCATGGTGGGGAAAAAAATGAAAAATTGAAGTATAGAATTCCAGCAATTATTAAAAAGAATAAGCTAAATCAATGTTCCCTCATGTGAAAAAATATCCATGATACAGTAAATTTTAATAAATGGAAGTGGTAGGAAAAACCCTACCTATATTTTTTAAATATATTTGGATATCCATACACGAATTGTTTAAAATGACCTCTGAGATAAAGGGATGGAGTACGTAGAAGGCAGCAGACTTAGGGAAATATCACCATTATTTTACATGCGTTAATCATTATTTAATATTTTGTAGTATGCACATTAAAGAAATTTAAAGTTGTGAAATGTATATTAAAAGGAAATTAATGGTCACTATTGTTAATCCTTGTCATATTTTGGGCTTCCAAGGAAAAGAACATACATAAACCTGTGGTATAATTTTCAGAGGAGCAATTTCATAGCTTCAAGCAAGTTTTCAATGGATCCTAGTATCCCCAAAAGTTCCATGGAGTAGGATGGAACCTCTAGCAATAGGTTATACATTTTCTCCAGGATACAAAGATGGCTCTCTAATCTCCCTACTCAATTATCTTCTACTCTTAAGCCATTTTCTTGAACTGGTGAAGTTCAAAATTTATGATGTTCCAAAAAGATTCTATAATAAAAATTTTCTGCAGCAAAATAAAATTACTGCACCCTGTTACCAACCTCCTTTGAGACTTACAGCACATTATCCATCTTTAACATCTCACAAAGATCAGAAATAAACAAGTTTTTTTACCTCCAAACCCAGAATGTCTCAAAGACATTGGAGCGTGGAACATGCTTGGTATATCTTTCAAAATCTTGCAGAACAGTTTTTGCTCCAAACAACTGGTGGGGGAAAGCTGAGAGAGGCTATGAGCACAGGTGCTAACACCACTTTGCTTCAACAGCTGTTCTCCCTACTGCTGCCACTAAGCAGTCTTATAATTTCTAGTCTTTAATCAATTTCTATCAGCTCATGTACTTCAGCATTTTTTGTTCAGAAAATGAAATCATTCTCGCAACTTCAAGATGCATGTCTGTCTTGATCTCTTGAAGCAGTATTTCTAACTGCCTTTAGAATATTTACACTTAAATATTTCACCATTACCTCTGATTCAGGTGGCTGAAACTAAAATCATCAATTCATTCCTCCCCCTAGAGTCTTCATTTCTTTTCTTAGCATCATTATTCTTCTGCACTCCTTGATAAACAACTTTAATTTGCCTTTTATTTCATTCCATAAACTCAGTAAGGTGTCCACTTTTGTTCTATTCCAGCCTATTGAAGTCAGTATGGATAAAGATTCAATCATTCTTGTCATTTCCTCTCAACTATCAATCAAAACTTTCATTATTTTAAGTCCTATCTAAAATATCATCTTCTCTGAAAAGTCTTCCATGAAATTCACTCAGGCCTCTCACAATTAATCTCACTTTGCTCTGTAAGCTCATTACATTCTTTCTGTGCTTCTTTTTATAGTCCTGTGATCTGGTATCGTATGATTTTAAATGTATGCCACCTCATGGTCCTGGAAGGCTGCTTGAGCTCCAGCCTTCACCTATACATTTCAACCATTAGAAAGGAGGAAGGGCAAAAGTACACCACCTGCCTTATAAAAATATGTGAAAGACAAAATGCATCTGTCAGTCAAGGAGATGATTTTATTCAGGCTACTGGGGGCACACCCTAGGTCCTAAGATCCAAGTGTCCCCACTGTATGGTTTTGCTTTAGATGTTTATAGGGAGGCATAGAGAAATCTCAGGTGGGGTGATTTGCAGTTGAGGTCATTTTACAATTAGGGGAAACCTCAATCAGCTGAACAGAAATGTTTATCTCTGTGTTTAGTTACTTTCAAGCAGACAAACCTTTCTAATATCAGCTAATCATTCATGAGACAAAGAATGCAGAGCTGAATATACCTGGAACTAATGTCAGGTATATCTCATTTGGGGGGGAAAAAAAAAGGGAATGGGGATTTGGAAGGACTGTGTCTGGCCTCCTCAGAGGTTGAGGCAAAAGTGAAAGACATCTGAGAGTTTCATGGGAGCCCTGACAAAGTGTGGATGGCACTCTTACCTGAGTCATGTGGGGAAGAGTAGTTCTTTGAGATAATCCTTTTCCTGGAACATAGAAAGGTGAGGGATTAGAAAACAGCAGGTGGGGGAATTTCTTAGCCATCACTATTTTCCCAGAGCAAAGCTTCAAATCAAGTTCAACATTTTAAAGGCTTCCCAAAAGCCTCACACAATGCTCTGTCTAAACATAATTGTCTGGTGTCACTTAATCACATGGTTCCATCTTGCTTTAAGGGAAGCTGGGAAAAGTAATCCTTGAATTAGAGTCAGTAAGGCCAGATAAAAATGGGTGCTATTACTAAACAGGTAAGGGTGAGCTATTAATGCTTTTGAACTGTGGTGCTGGAGAAGACTCTTGAGAGTCCCTTGGACTGCAAGGAGATCAAACCCGTCAATGCTAAAGGAAATCAACCCTGCATATTCATTGGAAGGACTGATGATGAAGCTGAAGCTCCAATACTTTGGCCATGTGATGCAAAGAGTCTACTCATTGGAAAAGACCCTGATGCTAGGAAAGATGAAGGCAGAAGGAGAATAGGGCAACAGAGGATGAAATGGTGTGATGACATCACTGATTCAGTTGATTCACCAGTTAAGGGTCAGAGAAGTCTGGCATGCTACAGTCCATGGGGTCTTGAAGAGTCCGACACAACTTGGCAATTGAACAACAACAACAAAGGTTAAACTACCCAGCTAGCATGTCCCTCACAGGGCTCTGTAATGCTCCTGACCGCTACCCTTCTCCACCCTTGCATCTTTCTAATCTAGTCCTCACATGATAGCCAAAGCTCCCTTTTTAAATTGTGAAATTGATCATGTCCCTGCTTGCTTAAAACTCATCAGCTGATTTAAGAATAGAATCCAAACTGAAAAGGTCCAGAACAATCTGGATGTCTCCTATCTCCAACTCTATCTTATTTCATTCTTCTCTTCACGTGCTTGTTATATGAAGGTCAATAAAAAGAGACTCTCCTACTAGGTATAGAAAAAAATATGTATCACCATAGTAATTTTAAAAAGGTATTATAAGCATAGAAACAGACAGTTTGATAGAACAAAATAGAGTTCAGAAACAAATTCATATATGGGAATTGTTTACAAGTAACATTTTAAATCAGAGGGGAAAATATCGTGGTGTATTTAATAAATATTCTTGATGGAATTATCTACACATAAAAATGATAAAAATCAATTTCTACTTCACACCATATAAATTTCTAATATATTAGAAAGTGAAATAATAAACAAAAATCTACTGTGTAGCAGAGGGAACTATGTTCAGTATCCTGTAATAACCTATAATGGAAAAGAATTTGAGAAAGAATATATAATATATTCTTTATATTATGTAATATGTTTTATACATATGTACGCACACATATATGTAGTTCTGTTTGCTGCTGCTGTTTAGTTGCTAAGTTATGTCTGACTCTGTGACCCCATGGACTATAGCCCACCAGGCTTCTCAGTCCATGGGATTTCCCAGGCAAGAACACTGGAGTGGGTTGCCAGTTCCTTTTCAAGGAGATCTTCTCAACCCAGGGATGAAACCCGAGTCTCCTGCTTGGCAGGTGGATTCTTTACCACTGAGCCACCTGGGAGCCCATTGCTGTCTACTCATGTTTATTTTTTCTAACTACTGCCAGTTGTGCTCTGCTGAAAACCGCCTGATCCCTGAATAGGGAATATCCTATTCCCACCTGGTTAATACGAGACTGGTTGAGGACATCACTCCAATTTGTAATTTTTTGTCACTTTTAGTATTGAAATATGCTTCTTGTAGTATTAGAATATGCTTATTGTGGGCTCCCCAGGTGGTGCTAGTGGTAAAGAACCTGCTTGCCAATGCAGGAGACATAAGAAATGCAGGTTTGATCCCTGGGTTGGGAAGATTCCCTGGAGAAGGGCATTTCAACCCATTCCAGTATTCTTGCCTGGGAAATCCCACAGACAGAGGAGCCTTGTGGGCTACAGTCCATGGAGTCACAAAGAGTTGGACACGACTGAAGTGACATAGCAGCAGCAGCATGATTATTTTAATGCTGAAATTAAATGTTAAGTTAAAAACTAAATACTGAAATAGGCTCAGTTATTAAGATTCAGAGCTTTTCACTGTAAAACTCGGATCTCATATTTGATTCAAAACTTTCATTCTCTCCCACCTCCCAGACTAGACTTGTGGAGCTAGCAGTTTTAAGTGGAGGAGAAAAGCATCCTGCTGTCTCTTCACTCCATACTCCTTTGGGATTAAGGCTCAACTTTGGAGCATGAAGAGGGAGAGGAAGACAGACTGCCAAGGTGAAGTTGCTGCCCCCTCTTTGTTGGTTGTCTTTTTTTTTGCTTGCAAACGTCCATGTGAATTGAAAGTGACATCCTCACACTGTATTGATGAAGGAATCACAAGGCATCACACATAGAAGGTTAAAAGCATCATTTCTAAACAGCTCCTGTGTGCTTAGCCTCGTACCACATGTTGCAGCGACCTGGGCAAGCCTGCATTCCTAATCTCATCTGTTTGCAACCTGGAGCCTACCGGCAAGGCAGCAAATGTTTTTTTTTTTTTTTTTACCTCCAAGGAACTACTCACTCAAGAGTTTGGTTATTATTTCCTGAACTCTGTTGTTGCTGTTGTTGTTTAGTCACTCAGTCGTGTCCAGCTCTGTGCAATCCCATGGCCTGTAGCCCGCCAGGCTACTCTGTCCATGGGACTCTCCAGGCAAGAAGACTGGAGTGGGTTGTCATTTCCTCCTCCAGGGGATCTCCCCGACCCAGGGATTGAACCCAGGTCTCCTGCGTCTCCTGCATTGGCAGATGGATTCTTTACTACTGAGCCACCTGGGAAGCCCTTCCTCAACACAAGGTCACACCAGATTGTCATATGCTTTGGTTTAGGTTTCCCAGAAGCAAATCTAAAACTGGGATTTGAGCACAGATAATTTACTTGGATGTGCAGAACCCATGTAGAGAAGGCAGCAAAGAAAGGGTACAGAAGCCAGGTACCACTGTAGGAGACTGGAGCTGAATCTTGTGGGAGGTGTGTTGGTGTGTGTGGGTGTGTGTGTGTATATTTCAGGGTTATCCCACTTAAGGGATATTTGTACATAGTGTTAAACATGATTTGTTTGTTGTTAGTATCTAGAAATACAATTTATTTTTTTACATTAGCCTTGTATCCTGTGGTCTTTTTAAATTCACTTATTAGTCATCTAACTTTTTTTTGATAGATTTGGAATCTACCGATCAGATTGTCTGCAAATCTATTGATCACATTGTCTGCAATAAAGACAGTTTTATTCCTTTCTTTCTCATCCATATGCCTTTTATTTATTCATTTTTATTTTTCCTTATTGTACTAGATAGGAACTCCAGTATAATTTTGAAAGGAAAAGCTGAGAACACAATGGTATGGGAACTGTGGGTGTGCTGTGGGCTTAGTCGTGTCCACCTCTTTGTGACCCCATGGACTGTAGCCTGCCAGGCTCCTCTAGCCTGGGATTCTCCAGGCAAGAATACTGAGTGGGTCACCAGTCTCTTCTCCAGGGGATCTTCCCAACTAAGGGATCGAACCCAGGTCTCCTGCATTGCATGCAGATTCTTTACCTTCTGAGCCACCAGGGAAGCCCATGGGAACTATGCCTTGTTCCTAAGAGTAGGCATAGAGTAGAGAGTCTTTCAGCATTAACCATGAGGTTAGTTGTGCACATTTTTTGATACATGCTTTTTCATGCTGAGAAATTTTCCTCCTACTCCTTAGTTTGCGAAGATTTTTCACTGTAAACGTGTGTTAATTTTGTGAAATATCTCTTTTTTTTGCACCTATTTTAAGAAGATTATATGACTTCCCTACTTAATTTGGTTACTATGGTTATCATATTGATTGATTTTAAAATATTAAACCAACCTTAACTCCTGGAAATAAATGCCACTTTGTCATAATGGATTCGGAGAAGGCAATGGCATCCCACTCCAGTACTCTTGCCTGGAAAATCCCATGGACGGAGGAGCCTGGTAGGCTTCAGTCCAGGGGGTCGCGAAGAGTCAGACACGACTGAGCGACTTCACTTTCACTTTTCACTTAAATGTATTGGAGAAGGAAATGGCAACCCACTCCAGTGTTCTTGCCTGGAGAATCCTGTGGATGGAGGAGCCTGGTGGGCTGCCTTCTCTGGGGTCACACAGGGTCGGACACGACTGAAGCGACTTAGCAGCAGCCGCAGCAGCAGCATAATGGATTATCCATTTTATATATTGCCGTTTGATTTGCTCACATTATGTTAAATATTTTGCATCTATGTTTATAATGTTTATAGGGAAATATTGGGGCTTCCTTGATAGCTCAGTTGGTAAAGAATCCGCCTGCAGTCTGAAAGACCTGGGTTCAATCCCTGGGTTGGGAAGATCCCCTGGAGAAAGAAAGGCTACCCACTGTAGTATTCTGGCCTGGAGAAGTCCATGGACTGTACAGTCCATGGGGTTGCAAAGAGTCGCACAAAACTGAGCAAGTTTCGCTTTTCACTCTTTTTTTTTTATGAGGAAATATTAGTATTGGTATTCTTTTCTTGTAAAGTAATTGCTTTTTTGATTTTTGTTTCATGATAATTCTAGCCTCACAAAGTAAATTGAGAAAAGTTCCCTCCCCTTGTATTTTCTGAAATTTCGTGTAAGAGAGGTTTTATTTCTCCTGGGAAAGAATCCACCTGCAATGCAGGAGACCCCAGTTCAGTTCCTGGGTGCGGAAGATCCCCTGGAGGAGGGCATGGCAACCCACTCCAGTATTCTTGCCTGGAGAACCCCATGGACTGAGGTGCCTGGCGGCCTACAGTCCATGGGTTCGCAAAGAGTCGGATGCTACTGAGCAGCTAAGCACAGCACACAGCACAGCTATCTGATATAATTCATTAGTGAGGCCACTTGAGCCTGGAGTATTTTAGAGGGGCGAATTTTAAATTACATATTCAATTACTTTAAGAAATATAGTGTTATTCATGTTTCATTTTTATTCTTACACCTGGTTTTATAATTTCTGTTTTTCTAGAAATGTTTCCATTTCATCCACACTGTCAAATTTATTAGCATAATAACACTAATATTCCTTTATTATCCTCTTAAAATCTGAAGGATCCAAGGTGATGATCTTTGTCTTTTTTCTGATATTGGCAATTTAGTTTTGGTTTTTTCAGTTGCTTGCTAGTTTTACATTGCTTCGCTAGAGTTTTATCCACTTTATTAATATGCTAAAAAGATATTTTAATTTTGTCAATTCTCTCCGTTGTTTTCTCTTTATATTTTATAAATTTGAATTTTTATTTTTCTTCTTTCTTTCTACTTATTTTGGATTTAATTTGCTCTTCTTTTTAGTTCCCTAAATAGGAAGTTTTGGTTAGTAGTTTTATACTCTCTTCATCAACTGCTGCTGCTGCTGCTGCTAAGTCGCTTCAGTCGTGTCCGACTCTGTGCGACCCCATAGACGGCAGCCCACCAGGCTCCGCCGTCCCTGGGATTCTCCAGGCAAGAATACTGGAGTGGGTTGCCATTTCCTTCTCCAGTGATTGAAAGGGAAAAGTGAAAGTGAAGTCGCTCAGTCGTGTCCGACTCTTAGCGACCCCATGGACTGTAGCCTACCAGGCTCCTCTGTCCATGGGATTTTCCAGGCAAGAGTACTGGAGTGGGGTGCCATTGCCTTCTCCGCTTCATCAACTATAAGAATTTAAATCCATAAATTCTCCTTTTAGGATTCTTTAAGTGCACCTGCAAATTCCCAGATGTTGTGTTTTATTATCATTCAGTTCAAAATATTTTCTAATTTTCTCTGATTCATGTGCTGCTTAGAAATGTGATATTTAATGTCCAAATACTCAGGGATTTTCCAGATGTATTGTTGTTATTGATTTTTAGTTTAGTTCTACTAATGTCTGAGAACATGCATTGCAAATTTTTATATTTGCTAAGAATTTTTTTGAGATTTAACTTGTGATTTATCCTAGAGAATGTTCCACGCATACTTGAAAAGAATGTGTGTTCTGCTGCTGTTGAATGGAATGTTTCTTATATGTCTGTTAGGTTCACTTAGTCTAAATTATAGTTCACATCCAATGTTTCCTTATTGATTTTCCATCTGGAAGCGCTATCCATTATTGAAAGTAAGGTACTGAAATCCCTATTATTATTGTATTGTTGTCTATTTCTCCCTTCAGATCTGTTACTATTTTCTTAATATATTGATATTTAGGTACTCTGATGATGGGAGCATATATATTTCCAATGTTCTTCTTAATAAATTGATCCCTTTGTCATTATATAATGATTTCATTTGTCTTTTCTTACCATGTTTGGCTTAAAGTCCATTTTGTCTGGTATAAGCATAACTATCCTGCTCTTTTTTGGTTTACATGTGTATGGACTGTCTTTTTCTATCCCTTTACTTTGACCATATCTGTGTCCTCAAAGTGAACCTCTTACAGGGAGCATGTAGTTAGTTCTTGCCTATTTTTTAAAAAATTCATCCAGTAACTGCATATCTTTGATTGAAGTATTCCATCCATTTACATTAGAATTATTGTTGATAGGTAAAGACTTGCTAGAACCATTGTTTTCTGGCTCCCTTGTTCCTTTTCTTCCACTCTCACTGCCTTCCTTTTTGAACTGATGGATTTTCCATAGTGCTATGCCTTGATTCCCTTCTCTTTATTTTTTGTGTATTTACTGTAGGTTTTTGTTTTGTGGGTGCCATGAGGCTTACAGAAAACATCTTATGAATATAACAGTCTGTTTTACACAGACAACTTCAATCACGTATAAAACCTCTAAACTTTTATTCCTTAGCCCCTGTCACTTTATGTTTTTGATGTCACAATTTAACCTCTTTTTATGTTCATCTGAAAATTATTATAGTTATAGCTATTTTTAATACTCTTGTTTTTTAACCTTTATTCTAAAGTTAAGTGGGTAATATGCCACCATATTACAGTATTCTGACTTTGAATATACACTTACCTTTACCAGTGTACTTACTGTTTTCATGTTTTCCTGTTACTAATTAGCATTCTTCCATTTCAGCTTGAAGAGTTCCTTTCAAGATTTCTTATAAAAGATCTAGTGGTGAAAATTTCCTCATCTTTTGTTTGTTGTGAAGTCTTTACATTGCTTTCATTTCTGAAGGACAGATTTTCTGGTTAAGGTGTTCTTGGATGGCAGTTTTTGGCCTTTAGAACTTTGAACATATCACCCCACTCTGTCCTGGCCTATGAGGTCTGTGTTCAGAAATCTGATCACTGTAAGGGGGTTTCCCTGTAAGTTACAAGCTTTGTTTTTCATTTCTTTTAAGATTCTCTCTTCGACTTTCTGTTTTGAGTTTTTGATACTGTGTCTTGGAGATGAACTCTTTAAGTTGATTTTGTTTGTTAACCTTTAGCTTCATGAATTTGGATCTCCAAATCTCTTTGCTTTTATAATAAGCTTTCATTCTTTAAATAAGCTTTCTGACCTCTTTTCTCTCTTCTCCTGGAACTCCAATAATTCACAAACTGGTTCTTTGTTTAGTATTCCATAGATCATGTAGGCTTTCATCATTTGTTTTCATTCTTTTTCTTTGTTTTCCTCTGACTGGATAATTTCAAAGTCTCTGTCTTCTATCTCCCAGATTCTTTCTTCTGCTTGTTTTATTCTGATTTTGGTAGTCTCAGTTGCAGTGAAAACTGCGTTTTTTTGGTATTCTTTACATCCAGAATTTATTTGATACTTTTTAATGATTTCTATCGTTTTGTTAAATTCCTCATTTTTCTCATATGTTGGTTTTTTATTTCATTGAACTGTCTTTCTGTGTTTTCTTGGCATTCATTGAGTTACCTTAAAATAGCTATTTTGCATTCTTTATTGGATAAATTGCAGGTTCCCATGTCTTTGTGTTTGTTTACTAGAAGATTATTGTGATCCTTTTATGTTGTCATGTTACCTTGATACTTCATGTTCCGAGAAGTTGTCTGTATTGCTGTCTTCACATTTGGAAGTCAGCAGTCTTCCAGTCACCTTCTCCAGTCCTTACTAATGGCTTTCAGGAGACAGATATCTTCCGTAGCCCTGCTGAAATTCTGAGGCTATCTCAGACTTTCTATGGGTACAGCAGCTCCACACTTCCTTCTTGTGGCAGAATTTTAAAGCAGTATGCCTTCTCCGAATCTTGCAAAAAACCAGGTGTGTGCTGACAGCCTCTTTTGTTTTCCAAAAGATGATGCTAAATCTTAAGTCTATGGTCTCTCCCTAGCCCACAGATTTGAATCCGGTTTCTGTGTGCTTATAATGAAAAGTGGTAGTTGCTCAGTTATGTCTGACTCTGCGACCCCATGGACTGTACAGGCTCCTCTGTCCATGGAATTCTTCAAGCAAGAATGTTGGAGTAGGTAGCCATTCCCTTCTCCAGGGGGTCTTCCTGACCCAGGGATCATACAGACCCAGGTCTCCTGCACTGCGTGCTCACAGCCATCTGCCAAAGATTATTCTCTCCTCCATTGTCTAGAGTGTCCACAGGGAGCCGGCTACAGGCTTGGGAAGTGTGCAGGTTACATGCATGGAGAGCTGTGGGTGCCTGCGGGCTAGCTGGGGAGATTTGCGTGTTAGGTATTCCCAGTGGCTTGCAGATGGGCTTGTAGATGGAGTCTGTGGACAGTAAGTATGATCTGCATCCTTTTAACGCCCGCTTAGTCCTATGATAGTCCAGCTGTCCCATCCTCTCCCTGTCCTTTAGTCATGTAGCTCACGGCTCTATACTCTAGGTGGAGCAAGAGAGAAATGAGCCCCATAGGCAACCAGCCTACAGTTGGGGAAGCCAAGTGCTTTTTTCCTCTAGGATAAATCACAGCTGAGAAGATCTCTCTTGACCTTAAGCTGTGCCACCATAGGGAAGGTATAAGGTGGGTAAGATCAAGCTGCTCTTTTTACCTACTCAAATGCATCCAAATTTTATAGCTTTTTTTTTTTTTTTTTCTCCAGTTGTGTGCTGGAACTTCTTATCTGGAAACCTGTACTTCTACAAAGGATCTTTCATTCAAGGGGGATTGTCTAAGACAGTGTTTTAGACTGTGGCTGAGGGGGGCTAGAATTGGTACATAGGCAACTGCAGAGTCCACAGCCAGGACTGAGATCTGTCTGCCTATTATCCAGGACAATAGTGGGAAAGATTCCTCCTGGGTCCTTTGACATATGCTTCTGGGTCCCACAGCTCCCTCAAAGGCATTTTTGTCCATGGGTAGATGGCAACTTTTTGTTTTTGGTGGGGTCACAAATACGAGGAATTTCTCATGCCACCATGTTGCTGATGTCACTGAGAATTTTTCATTTTAAATATTGTAATTTTAAATGCCAGAAATTCCATATGTTATTCTATATTGCCTTAAAATCCTTGAGCATAATTATAGTAGCTATTTTAGAATCCTTATCTGCTAATTCCATCATCCCTGTCATTTTAGGATCTCTTTATTGGCTTTTTCTTCCTTCCTAGAATAGATCAAATCTTTCTGCCTCTTTGCATGTCTAGCAATTTTTGGTTGGATGCTGGACATTATTTTTATGTAGTTCAGTGTTTGAATTTTATTTTATTCCTTTAAGGATCTTAAAATCTATATATTTTTTCAGACAGTTAATTGAGGATCTGTTTTATACTTTTGAGGTTTTCCTTCAGGCTTTGTAATGACAAGTCTCCACTGACTGAATGGACATGAATTTGAGCAAACTGTGGGAGATAGTGGATGACAGGGGAGACTGGCATGCTACAGTTAATGGAGTCACAAAGAGTTGGACATGATTTAGCGACTGAACAACAACAATGACACAATAGCCTTTACTCTAGGATTATTTAACTGTAGTACTAAGGTTAGCTGTAGTACTAAGGCATGACTATTCTGACGTCTCTAGTGAGTGTCTTATGTATTTAGTAGTTCTCTTCTCTCTACCTGAAAGGAACTCCAATATCTCCCAATCCTGTGTGAACTCTGGGAATTGTTAGCTTATTGTTTTTATGGATGTTATACTTTGGCTGTACTTGTAGACACATGACCAGAATTGAATTCAGGCAAGACCTGAAGAGATCTCTGCAGATTTTTGTATCTTTTTTTCTGCGTGGTTTCCTGGTATGAGTCTCTGCAAATCTCAGCATCCTCAGCCTCCTCAATTTTTTATCTGTCTTTTCATCTCAGTTATTTAATTTTACTTATTATTCCCTATCTATACTGTAAACTGGAAATTGGTTCCAAATAGAAAAATGAGATGATCACCAGTTCAGTTCAGTTCAATTGCTCAGTCGTGTCTGACTCTTTGAGACCCCATGGACTGCAGCAGGCTAGGCCTCCCTGTCCATCATCAACTCCCAGAGTTTACCCAAACTCATGTCCATTGAGTCAGTGATACCATCCAACCATCTCATCCTCTGCTGTCCCCTTATCCTCCTGCCCTCAATCGTTCCCAGCATCAGGGTCTTTTCCAATGAGTCAACTCTTCACATCAGGTGGCCAAAGTATTGGAGTTTCAGCTTCAACATCAGTCCCTCCAGTGAACACCCAGGACTGATCTCCTTTAGGATGGACTGGCTGGATCTCCTTGCAGTCCAAGGGACTCTCAAGAGTCTTCTCCAACACCACAGTTCCAAAGCACCAATTCTTTGGCGCTCAGCTTTCTTTATAGTCCATCTCTCACATCCATACATGACCACTGGAAAAACCATAGCCTTGACTAGACGGACCTTTGTTGGCAAAGTAATGTCTCTGCTTTTTAATATGCTATCTAGGTTGGTCATAACTTTACTTCCAAGGAGTAAGCGTCTTTTAATTTCACTACTGCAATCACCATCTGCAGTGTTTTTGGATCCCCAAAAAATAAAGTCAGCCACTGTTTCCCCAACTATTTGCATGAAGTGATAGGACTGGATATCATGATCTTAGTTTCCCAAATGCTGAGCTGTAAGCCAACTTTTTCACTCTCCTCTTTCTTTCGCTTTCATCAAGAGGCTCTTTAGTTCTTCACTTTCTGCCGTAAGGGTGGTATCATCTGCATATCTGAGGTTATTGATATTTCTCCTGGCAGTCTTGATTCCAGCTTGTGCTTCTTCCAGCCCAGCGTTTCTCATGACGTACTCTGCATAGAAGTTAGAAAGCAGGGTGACAATATAAAGCCTTGATGTACTCCTTTTCCTATTTGGAAACAGTCTGTTGTTCCATGTCCAGTTCTAACTGTTGCTTCCTGACCTGCATACAGGTTTCTCAAGAGGCAGGTCAGGTGGTCTGGTATTCCCATCTCTTTCAGAATTTTCCAGTTTATTGTCATCCACACAGTCAAAGGCTTTGGCATAGTCAATAAAGCAGAAATAGATGTTTTTCTGGAACTCTCTTGCTTTTTCGATGATTCAGCGGATGTTGGCAATTTGATCTCTGGTTCCTCTGCCTTTTCTAAAAGCAGCTTGAATGTCTGGAAGTCCACGGTTCACGTATTGCTGAAGCCTGGCTTGGAGAATTTTGAGCATTACTTTACTAGTGTGTGAGATGAGTGCAATTGTGCAGTAGTTTGAGCATTCTTGGGAGAAAGCAATGGCACCCCACTCCAGTACTCTTGCCTGGAAAATCCTATGGACGGAGGAGCCTGGTAGGCTACGGTCCATGGGGTCGCTAAGAGTCGGACACGACTGAGCGACTTCACTTTCACTTTTCCCTTTCATGCATTGGAGAAGGAAATGTCAACCCACTCCAGTGTTCTTGCCTGGAGAATCCCAGTGACGGCGGAGCCAGCCTGGTGGGCTGCCGTCTATGGGGTCGCACAGAGTCGGACACTACTGAAGCAACTTAGACTTAGACTTGAACATTCTTTGGCATTTCCTTTCTTTGGGATTGGAATGAAAACTGACCTTTTCCAGTCCTGTAGCCACTGCTGAGTTTTCCAAATTTGCTGGCATATTGAGTGCAGCACTTTCACGGCATCATTTTTTAGGATTTTCAATAGCTCAACTGGAATTCCATCACCTCCACTAGCTTTGTTCGTAGTGATGCTTCCTAAGGCCCACTTGACTTCACATTCCAGGATGTCTGGCTCTAGGTGAGTGATCACACCATCGTGATTATCTGGGTTGTGAAGGTCTTTTTTGTACAGTTCTTCTGTGTATTCTTGCCACATCTTAATATCTTCTGCTTCTGTTAGGTACATACCATTTCTGTCCTCTATTGAGCCCATCTTTGCATGAAATTTTCCCTTGGTATCTCTAATTTTCTTGAAGAGCTCTCTAGTCTTTCCCATTTTACTGTTTTCCTCTATTTCGTTGCATTCATCACTGAGGAAGGCTTTCTTATCTCTCTTTGCTATTCTTTGGAAGTCTGCATTCAAATGGGTATATCTTTCCTTTTCTCCTGTGCTTTTTGCTTCTCTTCTTTTCACAACTATTTGTAAGAGCTCCTCAGGAAGCCATTTTGCTTTTTTGCATTCCTTTTTCTTTGGGATGGTCTTGACCCCTGTCTCCTATACAATGTCATGAACCTCTGTCCATAGGTCATCAGGCACTCTATCAGATATAGTCCCTTAAATCTATTTCTCACTTCCACTGTATAATCATAAGGGATTTGATTTAGGTCATACCTGAATGGTCTAGTGGTTTTCTCCATTTTCTTCAATTTCAGTCTTAATTTGGCAATAAGGAGTTCATGATCTGAGTTACAGTCAGCTCCCGGTCTTGTTTTTGCTGACTGTATAGAGCTTCTCCATCTTTGGCTGCAAAGAATATAATCAGTCTGATTTCGGTGTTGACCATCTGGTAAGGTCCATGGGTAAAGTCTTCTCTTATGTTGTTGGAAGAGGGTGTTTGCTATGACCAGTGCCTTCTCTTGGCAAAACTCTGTTAGCCTTTGCCCTGCTTCATTCTGTACTCCAAGGCCAAATTTGCCTGTTACTCCAAGTGTTTCTTGACTTCCCACTTTTGCATCACAGGGCTCATCTTTTTGTTTCTCTTCTCTTAAGCATCACAGTTCTCCTTTGTCTGTTTCATATTTTATTCAGTTTTTTAGTTGTTTATGCAAGAAGGTAGGTCCTGTACCAGATTCTTCTATATGGGAGTAAGATCTTTTCATTAAGTTGAAGACTGAAACTTAAAGCCCAAAAAGTTTGTTGGAAGCTCTGTGCTTGTGATGAGAAGTTTTGACTGCTGGACCTCGTAATATAAATATCATGCATGATTGATTTCATTACCATACCCCATAATAGTTATTATCTCTAAAATCTCTATTTTGGACATCTCACTTCAAAATTCAATTATTCCTGAGTTCTTTTTTCAGTTAAATAGCTCCAGATGACAAACCTCTCATTTTCTGTCAGGGTGTTCCAGCAGTTCTCCCTTTAATTTTATTTTTTCCTGTTACATAGCCTTATTCTGAAGATATTTTTCACTTAATTATTTGATACTTTCAGAATTAGTTTTTCAAGTTATTAATATTTAAAAATCTGCCAGATTCTTTATTTGTGCTATTTTATATTACTATAGTATCTATTCTTCCTTTTAGTCCTTTAATCATTTACTGTTTATTTTATAATCCTTTTCAGATTGTTATATCATCTTCAGTTTTTAGGTCTTAATTCTCTTGTTGGTTGTATCTATAGACACTTTAACATTGTTATTTGTTTCCTTATGTGGAAACAAAATTCTTGATTACATGTAAACAGCAGTTGTGTATTTGCTTATGACAGCATCCTTTGGATTTCAACATTTATGAATTAGGTTTTATTTTTAATTTCAGCTTACAGTTTTTATAATGAGTAGCAGAAATATAATTCTCATTAGTTCATTCACAGCTGATTTTTTAAAAATTTCCTTTCCATCCAAGGCACTGAATAAGTACAAGGAAGCTTCCTTGTGGTTTTCTGGGCTGAGTTTATGAATAAAGTAGCATCATGCAAGGTTTTTTTTCTGGCAGTCCCATCACATAAATCCTAAACCTATGCCTTTTGCCTCAAATGTTCTATGGTGTACTAGTCTCCCACTGTAAGATCTATGTGAGGGTCTGAATCCCTATTAGCAACTGAGTCAGCACACATATATATATGTTTGTGTGTATACACATATTTATACACATAAATGCATAAAATGCCCATATACATATGTACAAAAATCAAAGGCATATGTATAAACAGTTACACATGTATATATTTAAATATACTCAACATTTCAATATATATGTAAAGAGAGGGTGTATCTTGTCTATCAGTTACCTGACATATAGCTGGAATGTGCCTGAAATTCCTTTGAGATGCTGGGATTTCTATGTATATGCATGTGTAATGTGTGAGCAGGGGAGAGGACTAACGAAGGGACAGTTTTGCTTTCAATTACAGAGAAAACTTCACTCATGTCATGATGAAATCACATGCCTTCTCCCTTCAGAACTACTCTTCCTTTATGTCCAACTCTCAACCTCTCCCTTACAATCCCTCATACAACCACACATCAAGTCCTTCCATCACATCTTCTAAGAATTTCTCCAGGTTGTACACTCTCTTGTCCTTATTTCAGGTTCCATCATATTTCACCCAGGCAATATCCCCTGAGAAAAATCTACATTCAGTCTTGTCCTGACTCTCCTCAGACAGATGGCCTAGTGATCGCTCTTAAACACAATTCTAATCATGTCATTCTTCTGCCTAAAATGACCAAATGGTCTCCAAATATTCTTGGAAGATAGGCCAAAACCCTTAACATGACCCAGCTCATTCTGCTCTAGCCTAATGGAGTACATTTCTTTAGCACACTGACTTTTAAGGTCCTTGAGTGTGCCAAGTTCCCTTCTAACTAGAATCTTCTGCACATACTATTTGCTCTGCTTGTAACATTGTTCCTGAAAATAATTACTTATTCCTGTAAATTTTTGTTAAATATTTGTATGTCTTCAGAGAGTATAAGTTCCATGAAGACAGGAACCAGTCTTGTTCCAGTTCTTAACAAGACATACTTGAGATGTAGAATATGCCCCAAAACTATCTGTTGAAGGAAGAAAGGAAACAAGAAGAAGAAGAAAGAAATACAATATTACCAGACTTAATTGGAATGAACATTTGATAAAGTGAAATTGATCCAACTATCAGTTCAGTTCAGTTCAGTCGCTCAGACGTGTACAACTCTTTGCAACCTCATAGACTGCAGCATGCCAGGCTTCCCTGTCCATCACCAACTCCCAGAGCTTGGTCAAACTCATGTCGGTGATGCCATCCAACCATCTCATCCTCTGTCATCCCCTTCTCCTCCTGCCTTCAAGCTTTCCCAGCATCGGAGTCCTTTCCACTGAGTCAGTTCTTTGCATCAGGTGGTCAAGGTATTGGAGTTTCAGCTTCAGCATCAGTCCTTCCAATAAATATTAAGGACTGATTTTTCTTTAGTATTGACTGGTTGGATCTCCTTGCAGTCCAAGGGACTCTCAAGAGTCTTCTCCAACACCACAGTTCAAAAGCATCAATTCTTCGGCACTCAGCTTTCTTTATGGTCCAACTCTCACATCCATACATGACTACTGGGAAAACCATAGCTTTGACCAGATGGACCTTTGTTAGCAAAGTAATGTCTCTGCTTTTTGATATGCTGTCTAGGTTTGTCCCAGATCCAGCTATAAACAACTGCAATTAATTGATCTTCAATTCCATTTCATTTTTGGTAAGGGGGGGGCGGAATAAACAAACTTATTTTCTCAGTAGAGAAAGGAGACATTTAGAAAGAGGAGATTGGGAGCAGAGTTCGAAGTTTATGGACTTTACTGCACTTCATATTTTAACTCATTTACTTATCATGGAGTAAACAAAAAAGTTCCAACCCCAAACTCTGAGATAATTTCCTCCCACCACTATACCACCAACTCCAGTTAACATGATTTATCATGTTTTTGGAAAGTTGTTTTAATAATGGTGACTTAAAGTAGCAACTTTGGGGATAATGTATAACAATTTAAAAAAAAACTACTTATTCTTTTTATGTTACCTTTGTGCTTTTTTTCTTCCCAAAACAGAGTTTTCATTTGGTTTTCTGCTTTTCAGTTAATAAAAACACTGTATACATCTTGGCAGCCTTGTAGAAGTTATTGATACAGTAGAGGGCAGTATAGGAGCACATCTCAGGATGAAAATACTGGGCTGCCTCTGGGCTCCCCTTGGAATGATGTGTGGCAAGGTCAGTTAGAGGAAGACTTAAGCAATTTAGGAAGCTACAAGTTGAGAAGATATAGTAAGTATCAAGTCATTGAGTATCTCAAAATGTGGAAAACGCATGAAATTTTAATCGTTGATTTTTAGAAATTTTATATTTGATGCTCATAAACAGGAATACACACACTATTCTTGACAATGGTAGACACTGGCTTTTCTTATTTTGTTTTGCTAATGATCCATCCTTATTTTTATTGAAAAAGCAAAAGTGATGAGTTTTAACAGGTTGGGTTTGTATTCACGACATAGACAAAGGAAGTTTAAGTATGAGCTATAAAGATTTTTTATCCTTGCAAAGATCACACCTAGGAATTTATTTTTATGTTATGTGGTCTCATGTTATTCTTACTTGGTTGAGTGAACTGGGAAGGTTACTGAACTTGGAGAAATAAATTCTGCAGTACTGTATGCCATGCATTATGAGCCACCAAAAATGAATCACAGAGGGGAAGCACATGCCAAACAATTCCAAAGATCCTTCTATTGACTGTGAAGCAGTTCAGTGCAGTGTTCAGCTAGGATGAGGCCATCAAGTTAGAGTATGTAGCTTCAGTGGAATTTATATAAAGCTCTAAAGTCTGTAAAGCTTGACAGAATTGAGCTATCATTTTTTTTAAGGTTCCCTGTCACAGGAGGAGGTAGACGTTGAAAGAAAGCATGTAGGATGGCTTGGCTTATACACTTAGGTGTACCTATAGGTCAGTCTCACAGTTACTGCTAAAAGGTACTCATACCTACTTAATTACAGGGAAGTCTATGCAAAAGTGGTGCTGTCCGTGGTACCTGGAAGACTGATAGCTCCAGGCACTCAGGGAGAAAGTGAAATAATTGGCTATTGGGTTACCCATGACATGAGGCCAGAGAAGCTCCTACAAAAAATTTATGTTGGAAGAAATAATTTATTTTCTCTTCCATACTCAAAAATTAACTTTATCTCATGGTTTTATGAGAAGTAGATGATCTTTGGATGTTCATTTTGGAATATATTCATCTGTGCTTTACAAATGATTTTGATAATAATAACCATAAAATAATAACAATGAAAACAATAATTACTTATATTGATAATAACAGAATTATACACTTCATAGAGTTTAAGGCTTCACATATTGACACTTTCAACCTTAGAAGCATCTAAAATTGATAGAGGGTTATAATCATTGTCAGCCAAACACCATTGCCTGTGAATTCAATTTGGTTATAGCTTTTTTTAAAAACTGTATTGAGAATTATTGTGCACACAGAAGATAATAGAGACAAATGTGCAACAAATGATTAAATATGTCTAAATAAAACAACTAAAAAAGATTTTTTGATAAGTATAAAACAAGAATTCTAAGGGATAAGAAAGTATATTATAGTTAAAGTAGTATTCTGTTTCCCTTAGTGGTACATAAAACAATGCTGTATGTTACAATCAGTGGTGTCTTAGGTTTGATAAAATATGACATTTTTATATCCATTTTATGAGTGGAGAATCTGAGGCCAAGAAAGGCCAAGAAAACTCCCAGGAAACATAATAGAATACAGTTTCTCATCTATCATAGTTTGCTGCATATTCTGAATAGAAAGGCTAAAAGTGACTATTTCCCTCAATTCTTACCTTCCTTTCCAATGAAAACTTCATTTATAATTGTTCACATGCTTATAACTATTTAGTGAAAAAAGTTATACTTTCAAAAAAGAACCCAGAATGCCTATTTTGAACATAGGAAGCAAGTAGTACTGTGATGTTGTCACATCACAGAAACTGAATTCTGAAAACCACAAGAATTAAAAAGTTTATTTTGGCTCATCATTAAATCAACCCATAGTTATAATAAATCTATGGAGATACAGAAAGTTCACAGAGTGAAATTGTTTTAAACACATAACAAAATTTAAATGTTAAACCTGTCCAAAACTTGATTGCCTGAAGAGCATCCTTAAGTGCCTTACATTTCAAAAAAAAGCATAGATATAAAAGAGACAAATGTAATATTTTGGCTCTTCCTTATAACTCAAACAGTAAAGAATCTGCCTGCAATGCAGGAGACCTGGGTTCTATCCGTGCATCATGAAGATCCTCTGGAGAAGGGAATAGCAACCCACTCTAGTATTCTTGCCTGGAGAATCCCATGGACAGAGGAGCCTGGTGGGCTATAGTTCGTGGCTTCACAAAGAGTTGGACACGACTGAGTAACTAACATTACTACTACTATTACCAACATTGTATTCTTTTGTGTCAGCAATTTCATGTCTCTTGTCTCTCCAAGTAGAGTCTCAGAGTGTGGGATGAAACTTGGAAGTCAATACACTTAAAAGGCCAATTTTGCCCAGTGAAACCAGCATCAGGCATATTTTGTAGAATCATCTGACAGTTTTAATGTCCAAATAACCACCAGGCTTTGGATCTAGTTCAAATTCACACTTAGTCTTTACCTCTAGCAACCAAGTTCCAGATGCATCCTCATTTATCACATCCCTACAAAGGAGAAATTTTCAGGTGCTGTGGGCATGCATCATTATATAAGCCAAGATTTTGTTTGATCCTGCTCAGTGCAAACAGAGATGGAATTCAATTTGAATATTGGCATTTGAAAGAAAGAGGCATATTACTCTGTGACCTTGAGGATAACTTCCTGCTGGAGAGGTAGAAGCTATCTCATGCTAGGTTCTGGAGTTAAAGGCATTACTTCCTGCAAGGTGCAGAGCTATTTGCAAACAGTGTGTGACTCTGCATTACTAAGCAATGTGAATAGCTCTGTGTATTTTACCCCCTGGCAGTTTACTTGGGATAAATGGAGAGGTCAGGGGTTTCTCAGCGTGAAAAAAGTACCAAAATACTATTTTCTTTACATTTCACCAACTAGATAGTCACTTATTCTAACCAACATCTCTTTGGAATAACAATATAATTTGCTTTAATCAGAGAGAGGTGTGTGTGTGTGTGTGTGTGTGTGTGTGTGTGTGTGTGTGTGTGTGTGTGTGTGTGTGTGCGTGTTAGTCAGTCATGTCTGACTCTTTGCAACCCCATGGACTGTATCCTGCTAGGCTTCTCTGTCCTTGGAATTCTCCAGGCAAGAACACTGGAGTGGATAGCCATTCCCTTCTCTAGGAGATCTTCACCGCGCAGGGACTGAACTCAGCCTCTTGCTTTGCAGGCAGATTCTTTACTGTCTGAACCATCAGGGAAGCCCAATCAGAGAGGAACCCAGCTAAAGCCATTTCCAGAGGAAAGGAGTTTTAATTTCAAGGAAGAATGTCAATCCCAATCTCCCAATGCATCCCACTGCCCCCTCTTTCCCCCTTAGTATTCACATATTTGTGTTCTCTGTATCTCCATTTCTGCGTTGTAAATAAGATCATATATACCAGTTTTGTCAGATTCCACACATGTGAGTTAATATATGATATTTGTTTTTTCTCTTTCTGACTATACTATGTATAAAGTAAATAACCAATGAGAACCTATTACCGAGTCCAAACTTGCCCTGCTCACCGCAGGATAAGTCATTGAATCTGAGATGAGGTGTTGGGACTAGGAAGGGATTAGCAAGTTTTGCCAAGCACCTGGTGGGTGCTGTGTGTGCCACACAAAGAATTCAAGAATATCAATTCAATATCAATTCAAGAATATTCAGTACTGCACAGGTGAGCAGGGTCAGGTTATCTCCCAGAGGCAGGCCATTATGTATGCTTATAATGACAAAAGCAGGAAGATAAAGGGTTAAAGTCACAGAAACAGATCCTGTGCAAATTCAAATTAACCCTTCCTGTGCTACAAACCTACTGTATAGTGCTGGAAACTCTCCTCAATCCTCTCTGGAGAAGTAAATGGGAGTGAAGTGAAAGTCGCTCAGTCGGACTTTCAGACATGAGAGTCTGAAATGCAGTTCTTGGGTTCAGTCTCAAAAATGACAGAATCATCTCTGTTCATTTCCAAGGCAAACCATTCAATATCACAGTAATCCAAGTCTATGTCCCAACCAGTAACGCTGAAGTGCTGAAGTTGAACGGTTCTATGAAGAACTACAAGAACTTCTAGAACTAACACCAAAAAAAGATGTCCTTTCATTATAGGGGATTGGTGTGCAAAAGTAGGAAGTCAAGAAACACCTGTAGTAACAGGCAAATTTGACCTTGGAGTAAGTACAGAATGAAGCAGATCAAAGGCTAACAGAATTTTGCCAAGAGAATGCACTGGTCATAGCAAACACCCTCTTCCAATAGCACAAGAGAAGACTCTACACATGGACATCACTAGATGGTCAATACCAAAATCAGATTGGTTAGTATTTGCAGCCAAAGATGGAGAAGTTCTATACAGTCAGCAAAAACAAGACTAGGAGCTGACTGTGGCTCAGATCATGAACTCCTTATAGCTACATTCAGATTTAAATTGAAGAAAGTGGGGAAAACCACTAGACCATCCATGTATGACCTAAATCACATCCCTTATGATTATACAGTGAAAGTGAGAAATAGATTCAAGGGATTAGATCTGATAGACAGAGTGCCTGAAGAACTGTGGATGGAGGTTTGTGACATTGTACTGGAGGCAGTGATCAAGACCATCCCCAAGAAAAAGAAATGCAAAAAGGCAAAATGGTTGTTTGAGGAGGCCTTACAAACAACTATGAAAAGAGAAGCTAAAGGCAAAAAAGACAAGGAAAGATATACCCATTTGAATGCAGAGTTCCAAAGAATAGCAAGGAGAGATAAGAAAGCTTTCCTCAGGGATCAATGCAAAGAAATAGAGGAAAACAATAAAATGGGAAAGACTAGAGAGCTCTTCAAGAAAATTAGAGACACCAAGGGAACATTTCATGCAAAGATGGGCAGAATAAAGGACAGAAATGGTACGTACCTAACAGAAGCAGAAGATATTAAGAAGAGGCGGCAAGAATATACAGAAAAACTATGCAAAAAAGATCATGACCCGGACAACAACGATGGTGTGATCACTCACCTAGAGCCAGACATCCTGGAATGCAAAGTCAAGTGGGCCTCAGGAAATATCACTACGAACAAAGCTAGTGGAAGTGATGGAATTCCAGTTGAGCTATTGAAAATCCTAAAAGATGATGCTGTGAAAGTGCTGCACTCAATATGCCAGCAAATTTGGACAACTCAGCAGTGGCCACAGGACTGGAAAAGGTCAGTTTTTGTTCCAATCCCAAAGAAAGACAATGCCAAAAGATGCTCAAACTACTGCACAATTGCACTCATCTCATACACTAGCAAAGTAATGCTCAAAATTTTCCAAGCCAGACTTCAACAGTACCTGCATGGAGAACTTCCAGATGTTCAAGCTGGATTTAGAAAAGGCAGAGGAACCAGAGATCAAATTGCCAGCATTCACTGGATCTTTGAAAAAGCAAGAGAGTTCCAGAAAAACATTTACTTCTGCTTTATTTACTACGCCAAACCCTTTGACTATGTGGATCACAACAAACTGGAAAATTCTGAAAGAGATGGGAATACCAGACCACCTGACCTGCCTCCTGAGAAATGTGCATGCAGGTCAAGAAGTAACAGTTAGAACTGGACACGAAACAACAGACTGGTTCCAAATCGGGAAAGGAGTACATCAAGGCTGTATATTGTCACCCTGCTTATTTAACTTATATGGAGAGTACATCATACGAAACACTGGGCTGGATGAGGCACAAGCTGGAATCAAGATTGCTGGGAGAAATATCAATCACCTCAGATATGCAGATGACACCACCCTTATGGCAAAAAGTGAAGAAGAACTAAAGATTCTCTTGATGAAAGTGAAAGAGGAGAGTGAAAAAGTTGGCTTAAAACTCAACATTCGGAAAACTAAGATCATGGCATCTGATCCCATCACTTCAATACAAATAGATGGGGAAACTGTGGAAACAGTGAGAGACTTTATTTTTTGGGGCTCCAAAATCACTGAAGATGGAGACTGCAGCCATGAAATTAAAAGATGCTTGCCCCTTGGAAGAAAACTATGACAAACCTAGGCAGCATATTAAAAAGCAGAGACATTACTTTGCCAACAGAGGTCGGTCTAGTCAAAGCTATGGTTTTTCCAGTAGTCATGTATGGATGTGAGAGTTGGAATGTAAAGAAAGTTGATCACTGGAGAATTGATGATTTTGAACTGTGGTGTGGGAGAAGACTCTTGAGAATCCCTTGGACTGCAAAGAGATTCAACCAGTCCATCCTAAAGGAAATCAATCCTTAATATTCATTGGAAGGCCTGATGCTGAAGCTGAAACTCCAATACCTCGAACCACCTGATGTGAAGAACTGACTCATTGGAAAGGACCCCGATGCTGGGCAAGATTAAAGGTAGGAGGAGAAGGGGACGACAGAGGATGAGTTGGTTGGATGGCATCACATACTCATTGGACATGAGTTTGAGCAGGCTCCAGGAGTTGTTGATGGACAGGGAAGCTTTGTGTGCTGGAGTCCATGGGGTGGCAAAGAATCAGACACGACTGAGAGGCGGAACCTAACTGATACTCTAATAAAAACATTTCAAAAATAAAGGAAGAATGAAGAAAACAGAGGGAAGGCCACAGAATTGGGAGGAAAAGTATTTGCAAATATCTTTTGATCTCTTGGATGCCAATAATATAACTTTCTTCATATTAGGTTTTCTTGTGCTGGTTGAAATTCTAGTAAAATGCGTTGGAAGTTTCATGTACATGAATTAGACCATTTAATCAAGAATTCAAATAAACCAAGTTTAAATGCATTTCTTGTCATTTACAATATTATTTATATGCAGTTTTTCTTTCTGCACAAGGAATCAAATTCTTGGCTATGTTGGCCATACAGAATTGTTTGTCTAATATTGTCTTGGCTCAGTTAGGAACATCAGAGTTCTTTGTAACTTAAATTTTAACATGTACACTTCATGGATTTTTAAATTATTCTGTTTAGAATAACTTTCTGGGCTGAGGATTATATAGGTCAGCCTTAGAGGGAGATGTGCTTCGCTAACCTAAAAGGATGAAGAAACATTAGTGCTCAGAGGATATAGAAACCTATTCTTGCTTAAGTTTTCATTTTCACTCTAGCTATAAATAGCCTCACTTAAGTGAAAGGGTGCATTCTAAGTCATCCTCTGTAGCAGATGAAGACTTCAGCACATTGCATCTACCTTTTTGGTCTGGCTATTTAGGGTTTCATTGTAGGCTGACATATGACAGAGTTCCCATTTAAATTTTGGAAATAAAGAGCTTCAAAAGCAACCTTATTAAGGTTAAAAGAATGAACTTACAATGTCTGTGTTTGGAGTAAAGGTAATGAGATACCCAGTCAATTGCTCACTAAATAGTCTGTCGTCTCTGTGTCTGCTTTTGGAGCTCTACCACTGGACCATTCCATTGCAAGGAATGAGCATGATTCTCAAATTTTAAGGTACTCAAATATAAGATATCATTCTATCACTTCTTAAGTAGCAGTTTGAAGGCTTCTTAAGTAAATGTACTATTAAACATGTTTTATTAGATATATTACATAGATGGATGAGGTTATGAGCTCAGTAGTGAATCACCAAACTTATCTAAAAGCTACAGAAAAATTTGGAATTAATTTGGCTTGTTCCCTCTCTTTTCATTTACAAGTAGATTCACAAGTTTTAATATGGTTTATGTACCATATTAGTTTGAGTCAAGTTTAGGTACATGGCTGAATAGAAATCTTGACATAAAATGTAGAATTAATCACTATCCCCCAGAAGCAAGAACTAGCATATTTAATCACATCATTACTGCAACAACAGTATAAGCAAATAAAGACATTCAGGACCAAGTTGAAGGTCTACAGGTAGAAAAATTTAAATAAATCACTTGAGTATTTCAGTTGTTACTCTCTTTATTGCAAAGTGGCTGGTTGTTTCTAACATTTTATAATTCAAACCTTAATATAGTTAGACTGCTCATTCACCCAGCTCACTAACTAATGATGTTTATTAGTTTTACTGCAAGCATTTTGCCCAGAGAAGTTAGTACTGTGCTGCCATTAATAATATCCCTGGAAGGTGATGACTGGTGGATTCTGGAGAATCAGGTTTAATCTCAAAACATTGTTATACTTAGCAACACAAGATGAACCCACACTTCTGTGTTTGTGACCTAGAGGGGAATATTTGCTTTGTTCCTAATTAGTGAAGCAAAGAGAAAATAGGACAGTACAAAAACTAAAATTGTCATTAAATGTTATGAAGCATGTAGAAAGAAGAAAGGAAGTGAATGCAATGGTGACTAACTCAGAAAAGTCAAAGATTCTATCTAGAAAAAAGTGTGAAAGGAAGAGAAAATGCTACAAAAGTTAGTTGAAGAGAAACATTATTTTTTTTTAACACCAAGAATCAAATAGTTATAGACATGTAAATAGAGTAATCATTTTATTGTTATCTCCATCTTTAGGCTTTGAGCTACAGGCAGAAAATCTTTCATGTTACTAGAAATAAATTTATAATCTAGTAGAATATACCATTGACATCAAAATAAAAATATATTGCTTTAGAGGCTGTAATTGTAACATTTCATGAGCACAATTATTTGGCCATGAATTTCCATGTATTGAGTATGGTTTGCTCAGATATTACACAAAATTATGAGAAGAACAATATCAAGTTTGGTTATTCTCAGTGGAAGTTAATGTATCATTTTTATCCCTATGCATTTGTGAAAACGTTCAAGAAAATGTTTCTTCCATATACTTCTATCCTTGTCTACACATTTTCCCTTGGTGTGGTATTAGTCTCTGCTGTCATCCGTGAGCCAAGATTGTTTTGAGCAATTTTGTCTAATCTTGCTGATCAACAAATATTTACTGGCATATCTACAATGTGGAAAGTCCAGGTTTTTTGGTGCTATAGGTGAAAATTTTAAAAGCACAGCATACAGTTTTCTTTCATTAAAATCAGAACTTTTATGTTTGTGAAACAGTAATATTAATAGCATGAGTACTCATGGAGAGATCAGGATAGGCTGGTGCAGAGCAGAGTCAAGGTAAACATCTACAGAAGACACACAAGACATGGGCAACTGGTTGCCTCTAGGAAAGGACACTGGGAATTTGAAGTGGAAGGAGATCTCTGCTTTCCACTGTACACCGTTTTGTGTGGCTGTAATTATTTACTTGTGTCCATATAACTTTTAAATTAAATATGTTTTCCCCTTATTTGTTGGTCACATGCAGCATGAGGGGATCTTAGTTCCCCAACCAGGGAATGAACCCACATACTCTGTAGTGGAAGTTCTGTGTCTTAACCACTGGACTGCCAGGGAAGTCCCTGACTATGTTTTCCAAAGGTAGTGTAAAGCTAGATTGTGAGGAAACTTGAATTCCAAACTAAGGAGTTTTAATTTTTCTCTGTAAGCTCTGGGAACACAAAGACAATTTTAAATTTGTTAATATTATAAAAAATAATGACGCTACAGTTTTGGAAAGACTGGAGCAAAGAAGGATGAGATGAAAATGCGTAACACATTAGACAGTTTATAGTATAATTTTCTTTACTTTCAGATTATTGATATGATACATTCAATTTTTTTTTATAAAGCAGCATTATTGGGATATAATCCACCCATGAATGGTATATGATTTCAAGTATTTTTCATATAGTCAGAGGTGTATGCTATAGTCAGTTTTACACACTGCATCACGTCAAAAAGAATCCCTATGCCCTTTAACTCTCACCTCTCTTTCACACATAACCCCCAACTCTAAGCAATCATTGAGCCCTAAGAAACTGCACTTTTTGTCTCTATAGATTTGCCTGTTCTGGAGTTACACATGAATGGAATCATGTAGTATGTGAACTTTTGTGACTGGCTTATTTCACTCACCATAATGTTTCAAGGCTCATGGTGTTGCGGCATGTAACGTTACACCTTTCCTTTTTCTGGGAAAATAGTATTCTGTTTGGAGAAGGAAATGGCAACCCACTCCAGTGTTCTTGCCTGGAGAATCCCAGGGATGGGGGAGCCTGGTGGGCTGCCGTCTGTGGGGTCGCACAGAGTCGGACATGACTGACACAACTTAGCAGCAGCAGCAGCAGTATTCTGTTAAATGGATATACTACATTTTGTTTATCTATTTGTCAGTTGATGAATATTTGTGTTGCTCCCACTTTTTGGCTATTATAAATAATGCTGCCATAAAAATTCGTGTACAGGTTTTTATGGATCTAAGTTTTCATTTCTGTTGGCTATATACCTAGGAGTGGAAATGCTGCTTCATATGGTAAGCCTATGTTTGATTGTTAGAGGAACTGTCAAACTACTTTCCAAAGCAGCTATACTATTTACATTCCACCAGTAATGTATGAAGTTTCTGATGGCTTCACATCCTCACCATCACTTGATATTGTCTGTCTTTTTGATTCTAACTATGCTTGTGGGTATGGATTGGTACCTCATTGTGGTTTTGATTTGCAGTTCCTTGATGACTAAAGGTTTTGAGCATCTTTTTTATGTGCTTGTTTGCCATTTGTATGTTTTTCTTGAGGAAATACCTATTCAACATCTTTTCCTATTTTAAAAATTGGCTTGCTTGTCTTTTTGTTGTTGAGCTATAAGGTCTTTTCATATTATGGATATGATTACCTTACAACACAGTTTTTTTCTCCCACTCTGTGTAATATTACTTTCTTCATGGTATCCTCTGAAACACAAAAGTCTTCAGTTTTGAATACTTTCAAATTATCTATTTTTACCCAGTGTTGCTCATTTTGTGGTATCATATTTAAAATTCCTTTGCCAAATTTGAGGTCATGAAGATCTACCCCTGTGTGGTATTATAGTTTTATACCTCAAGCATTTACATTTAGGCCTTTGATCTATTCTGAATTAATATTTTGTGTATGGTGTGGGATGAGAATTAAATTACTTTCTTTCTCTTTCTTTTTTTTTTTTGCATACAAGTTTATGACGCTGTGAAAGTGCTGCACTCAATATGCCAGCAAATATGGAAAACTCAGCAGTGGCCACAGAATGGAAAAGGTCAGTTTTCATTCCAATCCCAAAGAAAGGCAATGCCAAAGAATGTTCAAACTACCGCACAATTGTACTCATCTCACATGCTAGTAAAGTAATGCTTAACATTGTCCAAGCCAGGCTTCAGCAATACATGAACCGTGAACTTCCAGATGTTCAAACTGGTTTTAGAAAAGGCAGAGGAACCAGAGATGAAATTGCCAACATCCAATGGATCATTGAAAAAGCAAGAGAGTTCCAGAAAAACATCTATTTCTGCTTTATTGACTATGCCAAAGCCTTTGACTGTGTGGATGACAATAAACTGTGGAAAATTCTGAAAGACATGGGCATACCAGACCACCTGACCTGCCTCTTGAGAAACCTGTATGCAGGTCAGGAAGCAACAATTACAACTGGACATGGAACAACAGACTGGTTCTAAATAGGGAAAGGAGTACATCAAGGCTGTGTATTGTCACCCTGCTTATTTAACTTATATGCAGAGTACATCATGAGAAATGCTGGGCTGGAGGAAGCACAAACTGGAATCAAGATTGCCGGGAGAAATATCAATAACCTCAGATATGCGGATGACACCACCCTTATGGCAGAAGGTGAAGAAGAACTAAAGAGCCTCTTGATGAAAGTGAAAGAGGAGAGTGAAAAAGTTGGCTTAAAGCTCAACATTCAGAAAACTAAGATCATGGCATCCGGTCCCATCACTTCATGGCAAATAGATGCAGAAACAGTGGAAACAGTGGCTGACTTTATTTTTTTGGGCTCCAAAATCACTGCAGATAGTGATTGCAGTAATGAAATTAAAAGACGCTTACTCCTTGGAAGGAAAGTTATGACCAACCTAGATAGCATATTAAAAAGCAGGGACATTACTTTGCCAACAAAGTTCCATCTAGTCAAGGCTATGGTTTTTCCAGTGGTCATGTATGGATTTAAGAGTTGGACTATAAAGAAAGCTGATCACTGAAGAATTGATGCTTTTGAACTGTGGTGTTGGAGGAGACTCTTGAGAGTCCTTTGGACTGTAAGGAGATCCAACCGGTCCATCCTAAAGGAGATCAGTCCTGGGTGTTCATTGGAGGGACTGATGTTGAAGCTGAAACTCCAATACTTTGGCCACCTGATACGAAGGGCTGACTCATTGGAAAAGACTCTGATGCTGGGAAGGATTGAGGGCAGGAGGAGAAGGGGACGACAGAGGATGAGATGGCTGGATGGCATCATCGACTCGATGGACATGGGTTTGGGTGGACTCCGGGAGTTGGTGATGGACAGAGAGGCCTGGCATGCTGCGGTTCATGGCATCGCAGAGAGTCGGACACGACTGAGCAACTGAACTGAACTGAACTGAACTGACCCAGCATCCTTTGTTGAGAAGACTATTCTTTTCTCATTAAATAGTCTGAGCACTCTTGCTGAAAATCAGTTGACCATAGACACATGACTTTATTTCTGGACATTCAAGTGTGTTTAATTGGTCTGCATGTCTTGATTACTGTTGTTTTGTAAGTTTTGCAATTGGAAAGTGTGAATTTGTTTCGGCAATCTGTGTCTCTTGTAATTCCACAGGTGTATAGACTCAGTTTGTCAATTTCTAGAAAAAAGCTGAGATAGATCAATTTGGGGAGTATTTGTATTTTCCACCTTCTTTAATTTCAATAGTATTTTGTAGTTTTCAGAGTATGTTTAGCACTTCTTTTGTTAAATTTATTACTATTTTATTCTTTTTGATGTTACTGTAAACGAAATTGCTCTCTTAATTTCATTTTTAGATTGTTCATTGCAAGTGTATAGTAACACAATTGATTTTTCTTGATATTGATCTTGTATCCTGCAACCTCACTGAACTCACATATTAGTTCTAATAATTTATGGTGTACTCTTAATTTAAAAAAAACACAAGCAAGAAATGTTTATCTGCTTGAAGATTCTGTGTAGGGAGAAGAAAGGGCGACAGTCACCATAGTTATATCAGAGTCTGTTCTCGTTTGTATCTTCCTCTTACCTCTCTGGACGTGGCATCCTCATTGTCAGTTCCCTAGTACGTAACCAACCTACCCAAACATGTGTTAATTCAGCTCATGGCAGTCACCTAATCCTTGTGTATCTAGGTTGAGCATACTTGATTTCTGAATCAAAATGTGAAAGGAAAGAATGAGAAAAGAAATTCTGAATATAAACTCTATATCTCAGACATTTATATATCTTTGCTTCTCTGCCTCTTACATGTGCTCTTACTGAAGCATGTTTTACTTTCTAGCAAACACTTGCCTTCCAGAGAGAAAATTGCTGGCTAATTTGAGTTTGCTTGCTGCTGTTGCAGTTTAGTCGCTTCAGCTATGTCCGTTTCTTTGTGACCCCATGGACTGTAGCCTGCCAGGCTCCTCTGTCTATGGGGATTCTCCAGGCCAGAATACTGGAGTGGATTGCCATTTCCTCCTCCAGGGGATCTTCCCAATCCAGGCATTGAACCTAGGTCTTCCACATTGCTGGCGAATTTTTTACTGTCTCAGCCACCAGGGAAGCTCTGAGTTAGCTTACTACTTACTATTCACTTTCTAATATCCAGTTGGTCATTATTTCTTAGTATGAAGACTGAGAATGAAAAATTAGATCACTTCTGAGGTTGGGCATTAGCTTCTCAACATCATTTTATTCTTCGAACTTTTTCATGTGCAAATATCTGCCAATGTGATAGATAATCATGACTCTTTCCCAGGTATTAACTTTTAGTTTCAAATTCTGCTTTTCTCATTTGAGTCTCTTGAAGCACATTTTTTTTTCATATTACAACATTGTGGCTTGCCAAAAATGGTTTTAGGTTCAATGTCTTATTTTTGTATTTCGTTGTAATTACCATGAAAAGTGTTTATTGGTCCTCCCCTCTCTCCTAATTAAGTCTTAGGATTTAACTTTAATCTTTGAAAAATATTCTTTATCAAATTTTTAAGCAGATATATAATTCTATTTGCAGTATTTATAATCTTTTCCCTCTATCAGTTCAGTTCAGTTCAGTCGCTCAGTCGTGTCCGACTCTTTGCGACCCCATGAATCGCAGAGCGCCAGGCCTCCCTGTCCATTACCAACTCCCAGAGTTTATCCAAACTCATGTCCATCCAGTTGGTTATGCCATCTAACCATCTCATCCTCTGTCGTCCCCTCCTCCTCCTGCCGTCAATCTTTCCCAGCATCAGGGTCTTTTCCAATGAGTCAACTCTTCGCATGCGGTGGCCAAAGTATTGGAGTTTCAGCTTCAACATCAGTCCTTCCAATGAACACACAGGACTGATGTCCTTTAGGATGGACTGGTTGGATCTTCTTGCCGTCCGAGGGACTCTCAAGAGTCTTTTCCAACACCACAGTTCAAAAGCATCAATTCTTCAGCACTCAGCTTTCTTTATAGTCCAACTCTCACATCCATACATGACTACTGGAAAAACCATAGCCTTGACTAGATGGACCTTCGTTGGCAAAGTAATGTCTCTGCTTTTTAATACGCTAACTAAGTTGGTCATAACTTGCCTTCCAAGGAGTAAGAGTCTTTTAATTTCATTGCTGCAATCACCATCTGCAGTGATTTTGGAGCCCCCAAAAATAAAGTCTGATGCTGTTTCCCCATCTATAGACAAGCCTGAAACCTTGAACTTCAAAATTTCTAGATCCTCAAAATTAACTAACTTGGTGATACATTCAAAATAATTAAATTATTGTACAGTATCCCAAACTGGGGTTCTCCAGTGGCTCAGTTGGTGAAGAATCTGCCTACAATGCAGGAGGCTTAGTTTGATCCCTGGGTCGGGAAGATCCCCTGGATAAGGGAATGACTACCCACTCTAGTATTCTTGCCTGGAGAATTCCATGGATGGAGGAGCCTGGCAGGCTACTGTCCATGGCATAGCAAAGAGTCAGGCACGACTGAGTGATTAACACAGACACACACCCCAAACTACCACCTTTATTCTCATTTTTAAAAAGTGTCTAGGAGGAGCTGGGATAGAAGGGGAAGCGTTTCAAGTTTGGAACCAGCCTTCAGAAACTATAGAAAGCAAATACTTATAATAGAAATGTGAAAAAACAGGTGTCTTTTCTTTTTTTAAGGACAGAATCAAGCTATGTAAAACCCATTACAGGAGTAATGTCAGATGTCATCATCATTCTCTTCTCCATCCTCTCTCCTCAAATACTCAGGGAAGGAAAATTAGAGAGTGGTGGGTGGCTGACACAGAGATGTTTTTGTTTGTTTCAAGACTGAACTTTAAGGAAAATGAAAAAAAAAAAGTCCATCTCAAGTTTATGTGATCTGTGACTATGCAGAATGAAATGTTAAACAGGTTTATTTAGTTGCTATGTAAACCAGTAAAGAAAACAGCTTATTAATCAATGTGAATCTCCAGAAATGTAGAGTATTAGAACAATCTGAAGATATTAATGGCTTGCATCCCCCAGTATTCCAACTTAAAGCTTTGGAAAAAAGTGATTTTCTGTGTTTTTAAGAGAAGGAAATAGGCAGGTGGGTCAGATCCTATTTCTTTCTTTTTCCCTCTGTGTCTCGACTGAAGCAGAATCTGAGACTGCCTGCTCTTTTCACCTGCACTGTCAGCGCAGTCAGCAGCAGCCTGAATAGCTTGGGGCAGGAGGTGCGAGCACATGGCAGCCCCTTCTGAACATCAGCTAATCCCGCGCTCTGGCTGTAGCCTTGGGAACCCGAGAAATCCCAGACAGATGCTTTTTCTAAATGTAAGGGAGAACATAAAAACTGATCCTCCTAAAAAAGGAGATAAAAATAAAAAGTACATCTGTGTATTTGAATCCAGCATGAGGAAGGTAACAATGAAGATTTCATTAGCAAATTTAAACACCTCGGTGCAGGCTCCTGATAATTGGATTTTTCAGCTACTTTATGCAAATTTATCCTCTAGTCATTTTTTTTTTCCAGTTTTCTTTCCAAAATCAAGTATCACAAACTAAAGTTTATATCTATACATACATGTACGTATTGTATACTCAGTTGTGTCCGACTCTTTGTGACCCCATGGACTGTAGCCTGCCAGGCTTCTCTGTCCATGGGATTCTCCAGGCAAAAATGCTGGAGTGGGTTGCCATTTTTCCCTCCAGGGGATCTTCCTGACCCAGGGATTGAACCCATGTGTCTTGTGTCTCCTGCATCGGCAGGCTGATTCTTTACCACTGCACCACCTGGGAAGCCCTGCATGTGTGTATGCATGCGTGTGTGCTAAGTCACTTCAGTCATGCCCGGGACACTGACCCCATGGACTATAGCCTGCAAGCGTCCTCTGTCTGTGGGGTTTCCCAGGCAAGAATACTGAAGTGGGTTGCCATTTTCTTCTCTGGGGATCTTCCCGACCCAGGGATTGAACCCATGTCTCTTAGGAGTGTTCTTTACCACTAGAGCCACCTGGGAAACCTATAGTCAACTGGTATGAATAAGACAAGTTAACATACTGTTTAATTTTCAGTCAAGCATTCAACCAAGCTTCATAGCCACTTCCTATGTGCCAGCATTGGGAACCTGAGAGAATGCTATTGCGTGCTGTTGTTCTGATAGAAAAGGTATAGACATCCGAGTTGGGCATCTTTGAGTTGGAATCATGGCTTCACTCCTGGTAATCATGTATTCTTAGAAATTTCTTTCACAGATAAAAAGAATCTGCTCCCCATCAAGCCTTCAGAAGGATTTTGATATTGGGGTTTCCTCCTGGGCCCTGAGTAGGAGAAACACTGTGTGCACATAAACAGTGGTGGAATCCACTGAGGATTTCTTTTAGGAATCAGGCTACATGGTCCCCGAATCCCTGCTTCTGGAGAGAGGGAAATTTTTGTGAAGAACAAAAGGTTGCTCTTATTTCAGTGTGTTAGTTTACTATGGCGGCCATCATAAAATACTGCAGTCTGGGTAGCTTAAAGGATAGAAATTAATTTTGTCATTGTTCTGGAAGCTGGAAGTCCAAGTTGTAGTGCTAGAAGAGTTGCTTTCTGGTGAACCGTCTCTTCTTGGCTTGTGTACAGCCTTCTATCCATGGGACCTCACATGGGTTTTCGCTTTTGTTTTTTCTGTGAGCATGCGCTCCTAGTGCTTCTTCGTCTTCTTCTAAGGTTACCTGTTGTATTGGCTTAAAGCCTCCCTCTTATGACCTCATTTAACTTGAATTATCACCTTGAGGATCCTATCTCCAAATACAGTCACACTGGGGGTTAGGACTCCTATGTATGAATTTTTATGGGGACACAATTCAGTCTATAAAATTTAGGAAAGCCATTTTTTATTCTTTTGTAGTATACATGATAAACTGTAACCTGGCAATTACTATTCATCCAAAGTCTCTTTTCACAAATCTCACTCTGTCAATCACACCTCCCCCCCGCCCCGCCCCCCCCCACTCATACATATTGACATCCCTGCCTATCTCACAGGTGCACAAACAGCCTTGGTTTATGTTGTCTCCATTTCTGAATTTTATTTTTAAAAATATTTTCTTTGCCACACCACATGGTACATGGGATCTTAGTCCCCCAATCATGGCCTTTGCATTGGAAGCACTGAGTTTTAACCACTGGACCACCAAGGAAGTCTCCATTTCTGAATTTTACACTAGTGTTTCTGACAACCATACTGCATGGCTAGTGATTGATAATTTATTTTTCCAGAACAAAGTTTTTTTTTTTCATTTTACAAATTTGGCTGGATGATAAGAATCATTATTTTCATCTTATTTGGTAATACTACTACTACTACTATTATTCTTTATTGAGTCCCAAGGATTGTGCTTCCTTTATAACCTTAACCTCCGTCTTACAAAGGAGGAGATAAGCTTTGAGAAGTAGTGGGTTGCCTAAGGCCTCAGAGCTGGTAAATTCCATGCTGTCTCACTCAAGGCCAGAGCTCTTAACCTCATACAGCAGAAACTTAACACACCAAGGTCGTAGAGTCAAAGCTATGGTTGTTTTCAGTAGTCATGTGCAGATGTGAGAGTTGGACCATGAAGAAGGCTGAGCGCTGAAGAGTTGATGCTTTTGAACTATAGTGCTGGAGAAGACTCTTGAGAGTCCCTGGCACAGCAAGATCCAAACAGTCCATCCTAAAGGAGATCAGTCCTGGGTGTTCATTGGAAGGACTGATATTGAAATTGAAACTCCAATACTTTGGCCACCTGATGTGAAGAGCCGTTTCATTGGAAAAGACCCTGATGGAGGGAAGATTGAAGGCAGGAGGAGAAGGGGATGACAGAGAATGAGATGGTTGGATGGCAACACTGACTCAATGAACATGAGTTTGAGCAAACTCCTAGTTAAGGACAGGGAAGCCTCGCTTACTGCAGCCCATGGGGTCGCAAAGAATCAGACACTACTGAGCAACTGAACAACAACAACAAGAGCCACAACAACAATGAGTTTTAGAGAGCCCTGACAAATCTCGTCTATCTTTATCTTGCAAATGAATTTCCCCTATTCAGTCTTAGTTGGAGCTAGATTTTTCAGCCTGTCCCTCAGTGGGTGAAGCACTGGGTAGAGTCTCATGTCTGTATGTCATTAAAATATTTCAGGCTGTTTATTTCCATCATGTTTACAACTGCTCGTTTGTAGTCTCTCCCCTCCCTGTCTGTCATGGCTCTGCCCCAGAAGGACTACGAAGATGAATAAAACACAATTCCTGGGCAAAACTCAAAATGCAACTAGGTAGTAGATGTATCTGATTATTTAAAATACCTCATGATGAACAGCGGAGAAGGCAATGGCATCCCACTCCAGTACTCTTGCCTGGAAAATCCCACGGACAGAGGAGCCTGGTAGGCTGCAGTCCATGGGGTCGCTAAGAGTTGGACACGACTGAGCGATTTCACTTTCACTTTTCACTTTCGTGCAGTGGAGAAGGAAATGGCAATCCACTCCAGTGTTCTTGCCTGGAGAATCCCAGGGACAGGGGAGCCTGGTGGGCTGCCGTCTATGGGGTCTCACAGAGTTGGACACGACTGAAGTGACTTAGCAGTAGCAGCATGATGAACAGAGTACTTTATACAGTCAGTTCATACTGTTGTGGCAGTAGTAAAATAAAAATAGACAGAAATATCTGGGGTGGCCATAAAATAGTTTATTCTGGAATAGCTTTGAGGCATAAATGGAAGGTAAGTAAAAGTTTGCCAGGCAAGGCAGAAGGTGTTCCAGGTTTGAGCACAGTGTGTTTCTATGTTATGGTATTTGTTTAACGGTGGGTTTTTGTTTTGCAACATTTAAAAAAAGAACTAATGTACGTTGGCCCTGTCCCTTCTACATCCTCACTCCCCCAGTCAGTACTAGTGTTTCCTGCCCTGCAGGTATGTCCTCCAGGTGAAAATAAAGTGTCAGGCATTTGATAACTAACCAGCCAGGCAAATTTAGGATTATGTAAATTGGATGTACACTGATAACAACTATGGAATGCTTTTACTTTACTGCTAATAGATAGTAATGGATAAACACTGAAATTAAAATATCAGTTATTAATTGAATCAACATTGTGTGCTGTGCTGTACTTAGTTGCTCAGTCATGTCTGATTCTTTGTGACCCATGACCTATAGCCTGCCAGGGACCTCTGTCCATAGGGATTCTTCAGGCAAGAATACTGGAGTGGGTTGCTGTGCCCTCCTCCAGGGGATCTTCCCAATCCAGGAATTGAAACAGGGTCTCCTGCATTGCAGGCAGATTCTTTAACAGCTGAACTACCAGGGAAGCTGTCAAATCAGAATGCCTCCTGTTACTCCCATTCCTTGGCCGGGGGAAAACAAAATATTCACCCACCCAGTATGAAAGGCCTCTCATTTATTCCCTACTCACATATGATTAGTTTGAGGTTTATTAGAACTGGGCTGATTTTACAAATGAGGAATTTTATTCCTGCATGACTTATAGCACAACAAATAATCTTGTTTTCGAGATCACAGACTTCATCCTTCCTGACAGCCTGGTACAAGCCCCTTAGCTGCTCTTAACCCAGGTCAATAGATCTCTCTCCATCTATTTTTCTCCATCTTTGCTCTAGTCTTAAGGTACAAGGCATCAATCTTTTGATAATGATATTCTTTCTGTCTGTGCCCTGGTCTCTTCCTCACTCTTGCTCTCGTAAAACCTTTCCACCATTATCTTCAAATTGCAACTTCCTGCTGAAAGAGCAGAGCCACCAGGGCTGGGAAGAGATAACTAGGGAACTTCTTAACGCTCTTCTCTCGGACACGTCTCATCCTCCAGATAAACATGCGTCTCTGGCCACTTCTGTGACAGGTTCCTTCTGCAAGCATCCAGCTCGGGTGGCGAGGGAGCAGAACAATTTGGACCTGAGGCCGAATTGGAAAGCAGGAGGAGCAGAAAGGCCTGGATGAGGTGAACAGTGGAAAATGAGAATTTGGGATATTTTCATGGAAATTCACATGGAACACTGGCAGCAGGAAACAGATCTACTGAAAAAAAATATATAAAAAAGGCAAATATGTAGTATGCAAGTATAGGCTAAGTAAATACCTGCCAGGAAATCAACTTGTGGTGTTAGTTCAGTAATAGTTGAGATAGAGACTACATGGGTTAACCTTTGGGCAGACATTCTTAGGATCAAAGAAAGAAACTGAAGAGTAACGCTGGCCGACTGCAGTGTTCCGTGAGGAGAGGGAAAGGAGGGGAGGAGAGCTATCATTTTCCGGTGATAACAGAGTTAGTGCTTTAAGCAGCGGTTTCTGAATCTGGCTGATCATCGGAATCATCTGAGAAGCTTTTAAAAAATATATTATGTGGCCTTCCGTGGACCTATTTAGTCAGAATCTCTAGTTGTGAGACTGTGAGATCCAGGAATATGTGTATATATATAATATATTACGTATATACATAAAATTGTCATGTTAATCACTTGAGGTACTTTTCAAATGATTCAGACAACCAGTGATTTGGGAAAATCACATTCTCCTGTAATCTTTTCACTAAGTCAATGAGGGAGGTTAAGGAGGATATGCCTGCCACACGACAACTTTGGAGACGCGTGTGAGAGGCTGCAGTGCAGTGGAGAGTGAATTTTGTGCAGACGGGTCGGGTGGTTAATGAAATAACAGAGAGGAGCAGGCTCATTAGGGCTCAGCCTGTGGAGCCACCTCTGCCAGGTGGAACACACCCGCTCGCTCTGTTCACCGCTCTGCTGTGCTGACTTCGGGCTCTGTGGAGAGGATGGTTATGGCTGATCGGTGTTTTAACAGAACGTTCCATCAGGCTGACCATCCTTTTCAGATAAATCCTGGGACGTGGATGCATAGGAGAAGCCGTATGATTTATTATCAAGGTGAACAGTTCATCAAGGTACGTTTCCACACTCGGAGGAAGCATCTAGTGTGAACTGAGAGTCAGGCTTGGAAGTCAGATTCTTGGTTCCACTCTTTGCTGCCCTGTGACCTTAGGTGCATTCCCTAAGCTCCATAGACCTCAGAATCTTCAGATGTAAAATGAGGATTATAATACTCTCTCCTTCATATAAATTGGTGTGAGGATTCAATGAGAAAATGCATGTAAAGAGCTTAGAGTCATGTCCAGGGACAGGTTTTGTGCTCAGTAAGGAGGTACATACTTCCTGAAGAATTCTCCAGTCCATTCCCTAATGTACAGTGGCACATTGACGGACCAGGGGGTTACATGGCATGAGAGCACAGAGCCAGTGAGTGGTAGGTTTGGGTTTTACGTTCAAGCCTGACTGACTTTAAGCCTGTGCCCTTCTTGCTGCTCAGCAGTGACCCTTGGCCACAAGAGATTTATTCAAGTCAGAGGTGGTCTAAGCCTGGTAGGCTGAGGGCCCTGAAGAAGACAAAGACGGCACATGATAGAACTGAAAAGGACAGATTACAAAAATCCCTGCAATTACCTCTCCCTTCCTAAACAATTCAGAAATTGAAGGAGACGAAAACACAGGGGAAATTTGCAACTGAAATAGAAACTATTTAGAGAGTTACTTTCTCTTGGTAGAAAATATGCAGTGACCAGGAACTCGGAAATTTTTCAATTACTGAGAAAGATATGTAGTGGAAGAACAGATGAAGAATCAATTTAGGATTCCAGGAGAACAATTGGTTATATAGGAATGGAAAAATAATCGCAAGATATTACTTTACTCTGTAGTAAACAACAAGAAGCTTATGGGATCTCAGTTCCCTGTGCACGTGTGTTAAGTAAGCTGCTTCAGTCATTTCCAACTCTGGGACCCAATGGTTTATAGCCCAGTTAAAATACAGCATCTATTAAAAATTGAGTTTCTGGTTTTCCAAGTGTTCAATGAAAGCAAAACACACAACGTAAGAGTTCTGAGTTTAAGCTTTTTCTCAGGGATCTCAGTGAGGACTCATAGCCCAGGAAATAGCTTCTCAATAGCTCTGAGGGAATTGTTCAAAGAGGTAGGGGGAGAAACTAGTTTCATGTGTGTATATGTATGCATACGTGTGTATATAAACTGTGGAAAATTCTGAAAGGCATGGGAATACCAGACCACCTGACCTGCCTCTCGAGAAACCTGTATGCAGGTCAGGAAGCAACAGTTAGAATTGGACATGGAACAACAGACTGGTTCCAAATAGGAAAAGGAGTACATCAAGGCTCTATATTGTCCCTCTGCTTATTAAACTTATATGCAGAGTACATCATGAGAAATGCTGGGCTGGAGGAAGCACAAGCTGGAATCAAGATTGCCAGGAGAAATATCAATAACCTCAGATATGCAGATGACACCACCCTTATGGCAGAAGGTGAAGAACTAAAGAGTGTCTTGATGAAAGTGAAAGAGGAGAATGAAAAAGTTGGCTTAAAGCTCAACATTCAGAAAACTAAGATCATGGCATCCGGTCCCGTCGTTTCATGGCAAATAGATGCGGAAACAGTGGAAACAGTGGCTGACTTTATTTTTCTGGGCTCCAAGATCACTGCAGATGGTGACTGCAGCCATGAAATTAAAAGATGCTTACTCCTTGGAAGGAAAGTTATGACCAACCTAGACAGCATATTAAGAAGCAGAGACATTACTTTGCCAACAAAGGTCTATCTAGGCTATGGTTTTTCCAGTGGTCATGTATGGATGAGAGAGTTGGACTATAAAGAAAGTTGAGAGCTGAAGAATTGATGCTTTTGAACAGTGGTGTTGGAAAAGACTCTTGAGAGTCCCTTGGACTGCAAGGAGATCCAACCAGTCCATCCTAAAGGAGATCAGTCCTGGGTGTTCATTGGAAGGACTGATGTTGAAGCTGAAACTCCAATACTTTGGCCACCTGATGTGAAGAGCTGACTCATTGGAAAAGACCCCGATGCTGGGAAGGATTGAGGGCAGGAGGAGAAGGGGATGACAGAGGATGAGATGTCTGGATGGCATCATCCACTCGATGGACATGGGTTTGTGTGGACTCCGGGAGTTGGTGATGGACAGAGAGGCCTGGCGTGCTGTGGTTCATGGGGTCGCAAAGAGTCGGACACGACTGAGTGACTGAACTGAACTGAACTGATGTGTGTATATATAATATATATATGATTTATCTTATATATATATGATCTTTGGCTAGGGCATACGCACAGTCAAGCACTCATTCTTGGTAAAAGATTACTGATAGTTAACAAAAAACAGATATGTTAACAATTTTGGTTTAGTCATGAAGTTGTGGCCAATTCTTTGTGACCCCGTGGACTGTTAAGTTAACAGTTTTAGTGCCTTTTCTATGTACTGTAAGAGGCAAGAATCTGGGTTCATTAAACTTCTTCCTAAGATATACCTCTAACTATCCACAGGGCCTATTTTTCCAAAGCACTGGTCATTCTGTTATCCATTGTCTGATCCCCCCAACCCTCTCCACTGCCAACTTCTTCCTTGGCTGTAAACTATCACTCGTCCATGCTATACTTGGAATAGAGCTCAGTTCTATACAGAAGTCTCTTTCCTCCTATTGCAGTTCCTGAATAAAATCTGCTTTTACAGCCATTACTACTGTTCAATTCTCTTTTTCTTTGACAGTGGTCAAACCCCTGGCATCTATGGGTGGCCAAATTATTAGCAGATTGCTGCAGAAACTACTGAACAATGTCTCCTTTGGGGATGTCTCTTATTTTGATCAGACGGCTCTTACCCAGTCCCTAATCCTGATACCCCTCTGTCCTCAACCGCATCTGCCACTCTCCCATCTCCCCAGATCACAGAGTGCGTGCATATGGGCTCAGTCACGAAGTCGTGTCTGACTCTTTGTGACTCCCATGGACTGTAGCCTGCCAGGCTCCTCTGTCCATGGGATTCTCCAGGCAAGAATACTGGAGTGGGTTGCCATTTCCTTCTTCAGGGGATCTTCCCCACCCAGGGATGGAACCGCGTCTCTTGCATCTCCAGGTTGGTTCTTTACCACTGAGCCACCTGGGAAGCCAAGCTCACAGAGCAGATATCTGGAAGTCAGAGCTCCAGATGAGCAACACAGCAGACCTCTTAGAGTAATGAAAGCCACATTGGCTGAAGTTAATAAGACAGGAATATGATGATGATGATGAATATATACGGAGAGAGGGAGAAAGACGGTGTTCTTATGCCACTTGATGACTGATTTTAAACATTTAAAATATTCTCTTTTCAATAAAATTTTTTGATAACCCAATTTGGAGCAAATTCAGTGCAAAATATACAGTGTGAATAGAAGAAATCCAAGAAGCTACTTGGGAAATTATCCATGCTATAACTAAAATAGATCAATTCCATGTAAGTTTCACTAGGGAGATCAACTTTTTAAAGTATTTTCTCTCCTACTTCTATTTTCTATACTTTTTAAGGGGTTATTTTGTCTTTTCAACTCCCAGCTTTCTTAGTGATTAAAAAGTTTTTTTCTACTCTATTATAATTTCCAAGAAACTTTTCTTTATTTTTAAATGCTCTTCATTTCTTCCCTAGCAATCTGTTCTTGTTTAATGAGTACAATTATCGTCTTTCTGAAATTATTAAATAGTTTTACTTAAATTTTTCTAGCTCCTTTTTCTTTACACTCAAAATTATTTTTGTTCATTTTCATCAGAGTCCTTTATGCTAAAATCTTTAAAATGCCTGTGATCCGTGAATATTTTAAACACAATTATTAAAAAGCCAATCTGTGGGTAGAAGGCATATTTGGCTGGTGGGTCAAGTTGTTCTCACTCTAAGACAACTGATTGGGGAAACTGTTCATTTGCTTACAGGATATTCAAGTGTCAGTATTTGTAGGTCCTTTCTTCTGGTCTGGTTCTTTCATCAAAAGGGAATTGCCTTATTCCTAGAGTGGGGTTAGGAAGGGAGTCTCTCACTCAGTAAGCTTACTTTCACTCAATCCCCTCTTTTAAGTGCAGCTGTCAGCTATGCTTGGAGTCCCATGTTCAGGGAATTACTGACTTAATCACTCAGGACCAGTTGTCTGGTTGTATAGATTTAGGATCATTTGTCCAGATCTGTGGTGTTGGAGAAGACTCTTGAGAATCCCTTAGACTGCAAGGAGATCAAACCAGTCAATCCTAAACGAAATCAACCCTGAATATTCATTGGAAGATCTGATGCTGAAGCTGAAGCTCCAATAGTTTGGTCACCTGATGCGAAGAACTGACTCATTGGAAAAGACCCTGATGCTGGTAAAGATTGAGGGTAGGTGGAGAAGGGGGTGACAGAGGATGAGATGATTGGATGGCATCATCATCTCACTGGACTTGAGTTCGATCAAACTCCAGGAGATAGTGAAGGTGAGGGAAGCCTGGTATGCTGCAGCTCATGGGGTTGCAAAGAGTGGGACAAAGCTTAGCAGCTGAACAACAACAACAGGGTCCCAGCAGGTCTAACTGCTCTTTAGCAGACTCTCAGCTGACCCTTCTGCTTTCACTTCCACTTTGAATCCTACTCCTCAGTTCAGGTCTGCTGAAAAAGTGAAAGTGTTGGGCACTCAGTTGTGTCCGACTATTCGTGACCCCATGGACTGTAGCCCACCAGGCTCCTCTGTCCATGGGATTCTCCAGGCAAGAATACTGGAGTGGGTTGCCATGCCCTTCTTCAGGGGATCTTCCTGACCCAGGGCTCGAACCCAGATCTCCCACCCTGCAGGCAGATTCTGTACTGTTTGAGCTACCAGGGACTCTCCAATTTCTGCTTTCGGGTTCCCCATACCCTGGTTGCGGTCACTTTAGGTTTTGTTCTCTCCACTCGGCTAATTCAGTATCTGCTTATCCCCTTAACTTTTCCCCCAGAAATTTGTTGCTACCTTCCATCAACTGTTGTTTCCTTTGCTCTTTCTCTTTTTTGGGAGGAAGGTCCATATCATTAAAAAAAAAAATATTTACAGTTATTTTAAGCACAGTTTTCCTGATAGGCAGAGATAAACACATATTGTGTCTGCCATGTTTACTTCAATTGCCGCCACTCATTTTTATCTTTCAACAATAGGCTAATGATGGTATCAATGAAATTAGAGATTTCATCAGTGTTTTTAAAGCTATTAATGCCATTAACAAAGAACAGGTCATATTGAATCTATTTTTTCAAGCAAGTTTCTAGATGACTCGGGGTAAAATTGGAGATCTATAAATTTAATTATCAGAGTATTGAAAGCTAAACCCAATTTCAGATAACGTGGGAAAGAACATTAGATTAGAAGTTGCAAGTTCTCAATTCAAAATATATCTTTGCCTTCTTGGGCAAAATACTTTTTCCCTTGGCCTTACTAAAATATTGGCAATTTGATTACTTGGCTTCTAAGATTCCTTCTCAACTAAACATTTTGTGTTCCTATTAGGTAATTTTAAATCTCTACTTGGACTCACTATTCCCTCAAATACTGTTGTGTGTGTGTGCTAAGTCATTTCAGTTGTGTCTGACTCTTTGTCACTCCGTGGACTGTAGCCTGCCAGGCTCCTTGGTCCATGGGATTCTCCAGGCAAGAATACTGGAGTGGGTTGTCATGCCCTCCTCCAAGAGATCTTCCCAACCCAAGGATTGAACCAATGTCTCTTGCATCTCCTGCATTGGCAGGCAGGTTCTTTACCACTAGCACCACCTGGGAAGCTTATGATAAATGCTCAATCAATATTTGTTATGGGCAAATGTCTCCTGTAAATTGATTTCGTTTCAGCATGTGTCACTAACTCCATGTCAATGGACGCTTTCTATATCTTATCAGTTCCAAAATGCAATGCCCACAAGAACCCAGAGCAGGAAGAATAGGCTTAATGGGAGAGCTCAAAAATAAATAAAAACTGTTGGAAGCTTTTGAGAACAGTCATGGATTCCGGTACATTTGAGGAAGGAAACTTTTCAAACATCACTGAATTCTGAGATTCAGTGACACTGGGACCGTGGGATCAGTGGCCCTTCAATAGAAATGGACATTGTCTTCCATTAGAGCAATTTATATTTTGTGGACCTTATACTATAAAATCTAGGAAGTCTAGAATAGTTTGAATTTATGAAGCATTTCTATGCACATCATTTAATTTTATCTTCACAATAATGCTTTGATGTTGACATAACAGAAGGGGAAAGTGAGGTGAGAAAAGTTAGTTAAATGATTTTCCGAATGTCACCCAGCTGAGCATTGGCTAGACCAGGTATCAGTAAACTATGATGTGGGTTAGGAGGGTGGAAGGGCAACTCTGGCCCACGTTTTGTTTTTACAGTTATACTGTAACACAGACTCACCCCTATAATGGATTAACTATTTGCACAAGAAGAAAGAATTGAGGCAAAGAAATGATTATTACTAGACAAAGTCATACAGGAAAATGTTGACATTGGAAGGATTCAACCCAGGCAACCTGACCCCAGTGCCCTTGTCTCCACGCCTATGCTAGTGCTGCTTCTGGTGTCCAAATCCTGAATCTAGCTCTGGGACCTTGGGAAATTCACTCCCTTAATCTCTTGTAAATTAACACCTCGTCAAATGATTAAAACAGAGCTTGGCACATTATGAGCACTCAGTAAAATTATTATTTTCATTAACATTTATTCCAAGTCTTTCATTATCCTGTATCTTTCCAATAATAAAAATCACTCAGAACAGTGGGCGAGATGTTCAACATATGCTGTCTTAGGTAAGTTTTGTAGAAAATAGTAACTAGTTTCATTTTAGAAGAAAAGAATGGAGGTTCTGAAGGGTTAAGTGACTTGTTCTGGTATGATTCCTGATCTCTGGTTTTTAAGTCCACCTTCTCTGCACTATTCCTTTCAATCTTATCATTTTCCTTTCTTGAACCCAGTGCTTAAAAAATACAATAAATGAATGGATCATCTCTTTGCCCGCTCTTCTGACCAACCAACCAACCAACCAGCCAAGCTACTAACCAGTTGATCAACCAGCATCAGCAAGAGGCAAGCACACTCACTCTACTCAAACGTGTCTAGCGGTCATCTGCCTTATTCCCGTTAAGCAAGCTGCCTCTGGAGTCTGATATATATCGTTCCTGCAATTCCCTTTGTTAAAAGCTTATTTATCCTTTGAAGTCAGATTCAAATGGCACTGAGCCCTTAAGGAGTTTGCTCATCCCCAAGGACAGAAATAGTTTCTTCTTTTCAGAATCCAATAGTATTATTGTTTGCATCCATGTTTATGGAGTTTATACAATATATACTTACTTGAAGTACTATTTTCATATGTGCCTTCAAGTATCCTCAGAAATTGGCAACTTTAAACACTTTTGTAGCGGAAGGTGAAATATACAGACATACTAAATGAAAAAGGAAGACTTCAGGGAATATAATGAAATGTTTCTTTTTAAAAATATACATTTTGAATGTATTTATGAAGATATGCTCTCTGCAAAGTGCCTTGTATCATTAAATGGTAGGTATTCAATAAATAGTTACTCTAGATCCTAAGTTCTTTTTATAATGCTAATTTCCTATTTCCATTATTTCAGTACAATTAATTTTAAAAGCACCAAGATAAAGATAAATAACGTAGACAAAATAGATAATTTATTTTAACACCTTATCTCTATGTTTGTCGTTTGAAAGTATCTACCTCTAATTCATTTTACATCCTGTGTTAGTAGCTTCAATATATTTTAAGTTATTTTGAAAAATAAAAATGACTTTTGGAAGATTTCAGCCCAGCTTTCAATACTCATAAAATGAGCCATCTATCATTCAAAATGAGTCTTTTTAAACAAAACAGCGTGGTATTCTATTTATATGTGTTTATGCCTTATCAGCAATCTTTATGCATCTCAACTTAGTTTTGCAGTCTCTGCTTTATTTTTAATTTGATTTGCTTAATATCATTCTTATTTGGAGATGGAGAGTGCCACAACAGTGAAATAGGACCTGCTTAAATTAATATTACAGAAGTAGGAGGGGCAGTTTGAGAGATAGTCAGGTTGAGTTAGTAAAAAGCTGTATTATAGGAAATTATTTTAAACAAAAAAATAATTTTTTGCCAAGTACACCGGCAACTAACTGCCAGCATAGTATTTTTCAAGTAGAGGCTTCAATGACATTTTTTAATGAAAATTTTGTATTTGTATCATGATCATTTAATCAAAATTTATCCACAATTTTAAGTTTATTCTTGGTAAACTTAAATTTGTCTCAAACATAAATTTGCCATTTTTCTTTAATAGACAAATGTGATTTGACTCATGGTAAATTATCATAGATTTTGAGTTTGTAAATATATATTCTATGTCTGTAAAATATATTCGTATAGTCTGTGTCAAATGAATTTACTCAACATAGTAAATCACTTCACCTAATTGGCTTGTATAATTGTCGTAGAGGCTTAGTCTTAAAACAGAATTTGATAACCCCTGTAAGCCAGTAGAGAACTGTTCCCTACTTTCTCCCCACCCACTACAATTCATCCTAGAGATTTTATAGTCATCTTAAAAGTAGAAAGATTTAAATGAGCAGATAATCTACTTGTCAGTTTTACCTGTTCCTTCCTGTAGGAAATTTAGATGGTTTCAGGCCTTATTGTGCCTAAGAACACCACATAGGATCACATTTTTAAAAATGAAAACTTTTTGAGTGTAAGTGACTTTCAAAGTCAATTTTAACTAAATGTAATTCTCACCTATTAACTCTCTTTAGGACTCAACCTTCCCTATGTTCCCTTATCATTAGCCTTACCAAATGCCTTTCATGATAGGGTGTCAGCGTAGCTTTCAGTCCCATGGAAAGGTACTTTTCTTCTGACTGATGGAGTCAATCAGATTTCCACACAGATTTCCCCTGTGTGGACATCCTACACTTCTGAATTCTACCATAATTTTACACGTAAGAATTGAAATGTCCTTCTCTGATTAATGAGCTTTTATTTTGAGGCTCAGCTTTAACCTTATCTGCTCTGGGAATTTGTCTTGGGTCTGACTGTTACTAATTATTTGGATATACTTAAAGAATATTTATTAAGTTGTATATTGATTGTAAGTTTCTTTTTCTGTCTCCTATAACACACTATGTATTGGTAGCAAGTTGCATATAATAAGCATTTACAATGCTTAATGATAAAGTATGGAAATAAGGAGGTTATACGCTTAAAATAGTAAATGACTCTTTTGGTATCATATGTAATCTTTTATGGGGCTTCCCTGGTAGCTCAGATGGTAAAGAATCTGTCTGCAATTCAGGAGACCCAGGTTCAGTCCCTGAATCAGGAAGATCTCTTGGAGAAAGGAATGGCTACCCACTTCAATACTCTTGCCTGGATAATCCCATGGACAGAGGAGCCTGGCAGGCTACAGTCCATGGGGTCGCAGAGAGTCAGACAAGATTGAATGACTAAACATGCATAATCTCTTGTATTTTGCTTGTTTCAACAGACGAATTGGGAAAATACAATTTACATGTCCAAATAAATCTTTGATTGTTAAAATATACAACTTTAAAAAGGTTGTGAAATGTCTGAAAAGGTTAAATGGAAAACAAAGTATTTTGGGTAGTTCAAACTTAAACATCACACCTCCACACACAAAGGACTGCTGCAGAATTTCATGGTGTGGAAGCAGTAGTGTTCCTTCCTGATAGCTAGGATAATCACACATCCCAGGTTGCTCAGGATGGCATCTGTTTACACCTGATAGCACTTCCTTTCTTCTCAGAAGTGTCCAGGTTTGGGTGATAAATTATATGGTCACTCTACATATAGTCTCTACAATGGCTTTAAGACTAATGGGGAAATCAAAAATCCTATAGAAAAAAAAATCACATTAAGAAAACTAACAAACCCCTTGGAAGCAATCCTTGCAAATATCCATTACATTACAGACCTTAATATATTTTAGCACAAAAGGAATTCACAAGTGACTAGGTCATAAATTCAATCTAAAATGATAATTTTAGAGGATTTAGGAATCCCTTGACACTATTTTTATGAATTGGACCTACTTCTGCTAAGATGAGTTTAGTTTGTTTCTTAGGGATTAAGATACTACACTGATCTTCATTTTCCTACTTTCTGGCATTTATTCTTGTAGGAGACAGGAAGAATAAAAGAAAAGCAGGCCCCGGCAAGGGCCGCAAAAGAAATTTATAATTACTGATAAACTGGATGCTATAAGACATGAGACTCTTGGAACAAGTCCAGAGGGAACAGCTCATAGTCTTGAAAACAAGATATGATCCTGGGGTTGGAAAACCGACTCCAGACTGTTTCCCAACTGGCGTCTCAGAGTCACATGTTTTATGTATCTGGTGGGAAAATCTATCAATAAGAATATTAGTCTTAGTTACTGACTTGTTATTGATTACTGTTTCTTAGTTACTCAATGATTAATGATCACTTTGTTCTTTGGCCCTGAAGGCCACATGAATCATAGCTTAACTTCCCGCATATTCTTTCCTTCATGGTTGAAAGTATAATAAAGCTGGCTTGGATTCAGTTTCAGCACCTTCCCCTTGGAACGGTGTTGGTCCCCTGATCCTCGCTTTTCACTGAATTCTTGTGTCTTGATTCTCATTCTCTCGCTGTATCATGCTTTCGGAAACCCTGCTTGTCGAGCTGGTCTCGACAATTCTATGCTTGTATAGCACTTTGTAGTGTACAGAGCATGTTTATACACATTTTACATTTATATTAACGTAAGCTTTACCTTTAAGTGCTGTTACTTTTAGTATTTATTGTGTTAGAAAAGAAGTATTTGATTTTCCTCCAGCTTCTAAACTGAATAAAATGGATATTTGCCATTGTTTACACATAATAAAAAGATTAAAGGGCTTCCCTGGTGGCTCAGCTGGTAAAGAGTCTGTCTGCAATGCAGAAGACCCCAATTCGATTCCTGGGTTTGGACGATCCCCTGGAGAAGGGATAGGCTAACCACTCCACTATTCACGGGGTTCCCTGATGGCTCAGACAGTAAAGAATCAGCCTTCAATGAAGAAGACCTGGGTTCGATCCCTGGGTTGGGAAGATCCCCTGGCGGAGGGCATGGCAATCTACTCCAGTAATCTTACCTGGAGAATCTCTATGGACAGAGGAGCCTGGTAAGCTACAGTCCATGGGCTCACAGAGTCAGACACAACTGAGCTACTAAAGCACAGCATAGTAAAAACATCACAGTAAAAAGGTTACATGGCACAGTATAAAAGTTAACATGACTAAATCTGTTAATATAGTGTGATTGTTCTCAGCTATTAGCTAGTTTGGGCTAAATGCAGAGTTAAGTTTCAGAACTGTTCTAACACTACGTTGTCTTGTCTTTCCAACAGATATGAGTATATCCCTCTTACTAAGTATTGCAATATCTATTGTCAAGTTAATTTGCTTCTATTCCCATCAGTTATAATAGTGTGTTATAATCAACAGAATTTTTATAACTGGAGAAAAATTTCTGTCTGTATATAAGGTAGTGAATTCTAGACTGAAGAAATATACAAATAATAGAAATGCTGACTGAAGTAAGTGAAGTAAGCCAGACAGAGAAAGACAAATATCATATGATATCACTTATATGTGGAATCTAAAAGAAATGCTATAAATGAACTTGTTTATAAAAGAGAAACAAACTTGCAGACATAGGACACAAATTTATGTTTACCAAAGAGGGCAGGCGGGGAAGGAAGAAAGGGATAAATTAAAAGTCTGGGGTTAATATATACACACTACTGTTGATATGTATCTATGTATCTATCTATATATATAATAGATAACCAGTAAGACCTATTGTATAGCACAGGGAACTGTTTGCAATATCTTGTAATAACCTATGGTGGAAGAGAATGTAAAAAAAGATACAGACACAGACACACACACATTTGTATTAACTGAGTCACTTTGCTGTAGGGCTGAAAATAATACAGTGTGGTAAATCAACTATATCTCAATAAAAATTAGCAAACAAAATAATAATAATAATGTTGAAATTTTCTTAGTAAGATGATTTATCACAGTATAACTTCAGCCAGGGGACTACAAAGAAGAAAAGTGCTAAAAAAATAAAGAAAAGCCAATTGTTTCTAACTTTAGCATTTAATATGAATTTATATTTTAAATGTGGCATCATCTTACTACTATTATTTGAATATATTTAAGTGTTTTTATTATAAAATTATTTCCTTTTGTTACATGATTAATAGTTTTTAAAGCTGGCTCAACTTAAAAGTATTGATTTTATTATATTTATCTATATTATATATATTGAATTATATATTTATATCAAATATTTAGTATATTTATGATTTTATTATATCAAGGACAATTATTTTTATACCCTAGGGGACTCTTTGCCTGGTTTACCTATTTTGAAATGATGATATTTTACAAGTAAAGAAAAATGGCCTTAACTGGATCATTGTCAGCTTGTTGTTAACAGTAGAAAGCTTTCTAAACAGAGAGCAAAGCTTTCACTTTATAATTTTTTTAAAAGACTTATAATTTTCACTTTATAACTTTTTAAAAAAGACTTAAAGTGATGACAGTACATTCATTCATAGCAGCCTCAAGTAATAAATGATTAATTTTAGAGGCTTTCCTTAAAGCATATTTTGGTAAGGAAGGGACTGAAGCAAAAATGCCCGAGTCCAGAAGAAAGATCCAGCCACTGGAGCAAAGGATACAGAAAACATCATCAAAGATGACACTGGATTATTTCAAATTTTGCCACACTTGCCTCTGACCACTTGAATACAGGATGGTGTTGAATCCGAGAAACTGAGCGGAGGGGTATGAGTTCTGGTGGGTCTGATTCTAAAATTCTTGGACAAGCAACAGGGGTGATGGCCAGGGATGACAGTGAGTTTCTCATGCTGAGCACAGTCTCCTTAGTGATCTTGCTTTGCTCACCTACCCAGATGCTTCTCCTTTTCTAAAATTTTAATTAATTGATTATTTTGGCCATTGCCCTCTGCATGCAGGATCTTGGTTCCCCAACCAGGGATTTTGAACCTGCACCTCCCGCAGCAGAAGTGCAGTCTTAACCACTAGACTACCAGGGAAGTCCCTTCCCAGACTCTTTTCCTGTTACCTCTGGCTTCTGAAATGTTGGAATTTTCCTGAACATGTGATGCTTTTTCTCTACTCTGAATTTTCCCACATTCTCTCTGGAACACCCCTTCTTTACAGTCATACTACCTACTAAATATTGTTTCCCTCTTCTGTCAATATTGGCACCTTGTCTCCTGTGCCAGTATGAGCTGTTTGCTCCCTAGATTGGAGGCATGGCTATGATCTCAGATCACCCTTTAACTGCTGTCATTGGGAGGCTGTATCTTCTCTTTGTTTTCTCCTTCATTTTGCTGGAGTACATCTTCAGGCATCTTTCAAAGAATGGATATGTGAGAAGTAAAATTTAAGTGTCTTATAAATCTAAATTTATCTTTATTCTTCCATCCCATCAATTGACAATTTAGCCAGATATACAATCAATATATACTCAATTATTTGATAGTTCTTCCCTCAAAATTTTAAAGGTAGAGTTCCCATACTGCATTGTATTGATATGAAATCAGTTTTGTGCATTTGTAACAGGTTTTCATTGCTTTAGAACACTTGAAATAAAAAGACATATTTCTTCATTTTTCTTTCAATGGCTATTTTACATATAGAAAGTCCGATTCATTTTTAAAGCAGTAACAGTCCGGTTTTACAATCCTAACCCTAAGTCACAGATTTGGTTATTCCCATGGGCCATGGAACTCCAGATCTCTGCTGTAGCTGTTCATTTATAAAAAAATTACTTATTTATTTCTTTGGCTGTACTGAGTCTTAGTTGCGGCATGTGGAATCTTTAGTTTTGGCACGGAAACTTTTAGTTGTAGTATGTGGGGTCTGGTTCCATGACCAGAGATGGAATCTGGACCCCCTGCATTGGGTGTGGAGTCTTACCCACTGGACCACCAGGGAAGTCCCAGGAGTTGTTCTTAATGTTTATGTCACTTGGAGATCATTTTTCTTGTTTTTGAGATTGGGTCTAACAAACCATTTTTAAACTAAATATTTTCAATTGCATCTATTTGTATTTGGAGTTGGGGTAGAAGAAGGTGGTTTCCAGGAATTGGGTTATTTTGTCATTTTGATTAGAATCTTCTTTACTTTTCTAAATCAAATAGACAATGTAATTAGAACTCTACTCTCCAAGTTTGGGGACAAATTGCAGCAGACCGTCTTGGTGTCCTGCACATGACCTCTGGGCTCACCTTGAAATGTACTTGTAGGTAGTTTCAGCTTTCTGTGTCTGAGAGCATTCTCTGGTTACATGAATAATGTTGTGGGCAAGTTGGTGCCCAGTGGAAGATAATGCTCAGGAGTGACCCTCAAAAAAGAGAGAGAAAGTTGGTGGATAGACATCCAGATCCCTCGTTCTTTGCTGCTTCTGCAGTCTCTCAGAGGGTAAGATGCGGCCTGGTGGCCCACAGCAGAAATGTGCTCTTTGCAATACTTGTGTCTGTTTTCTGGCTTTACTGTCTCACTCCCCACGTCTTCACTTTGCTTCCTGGAATCACCACCAAAATAAACTACTTCCACGAAAATCCTAATTCTAGATGTACCTTAAGATGTAGGTCTGTTAGGTAGGTAGGATAGGAAAAAGGAGTCCAGAATGGCGGTGGCTAAAAGACAAGGAAGGGAAAAGCCCATGAAAACAGAACAAAGGAAAGTCCGAGGACCGGAGTGAGGACCTCAGGTAGAACAAACAGCACTCCCGGCTAGCCCAGTTTACATAGGGCAGACCCAGGGGGAGGAGAAAACATATACAAAAGGAGCCAAAGTCAGGGGTCTCTCTCTCTCTCCTGCGCGCGCACACTCGTTCTCTCTCTCTTCTCTTCGCGTCTTTTAGGTCGGCATGCTCTCACGCCTCAAGGATGTATTTTCCTTTGTTTTCTAAATAAAACTGATCTGTCTACTATAACACTGACTGTCCTGAGAGCTGTGACGCTCCAAGGGCTTTAACGTCCATCGCTTCAAATCTTTGTTGTGAGGAGACAGAACCGAGGAGATTACACTCCCCTAACATCTATGGTGCCCTGACTTGGATTTAACCTGGCTGAAACAACCTTGGTGCGGCCCCCCGCAAGGAGGAGGCCAAGCACAGCAGGAGCCCAACTCAGCGAAAACTCCCGCAGTAGAAGCAGAAAGTGAAGAAAACCCAGCGCAGGGGAAGTGACAAGAAGCCCAGCGTGCTGGAAACCGGGACAATGAAAAACGAACTCAGCAGAAAGCTCACGAGGCTCAGTCTCATTCCAGAGGACCTCTGGTTAAGGTACGAGGTCCTCGCTCCTATGGCTGGAGGGACATATGCCTAACGAAATCTTAATTCCTTTACAAGCTCTTGTTTCTTGTTTCCTTGAACCCCCCGTGACCAGGTGATCGGCAGTGGGCACAACTGAGGGACTCTGGAGAAGTTACTCCTTGGTATGTCCCAAAGGCACCATCTGCTGAGCCCCAGTAGCTGTTACCCAAGCCATTGGGGGTTCTTCTGTCCTTAATCTTCTTTGTGCCAAGGATCAGGCCAATGAAAACTGTGAGCAAAGGTTAGGTTGTTAGCAGATTTTCCGACAGGCTATTTAACTTATATGCAGAGTACATCATGAGAAACGCTGGGCTGGAAGAAACACAAGCTGGAATCAAGATTGCCAGGAGAAATATCAATAACCTCAGATATGCGGATGACACCACCCTTATGGCAGAAAGTGAAGAAGAACTAAAGAGCCTCTTGATGAAGGTGAAAGAGGAGAGTGAAAAAGTTGGCTTAAAGCTCAACGTTCAGAAAACTAAGATCATGGCATCTGGTCCCATCACTTAATGGGAAATAGATGGGGAAACAGTGGAAACAGTGTCAGACTTTATTTTGGGGGGCTCCAGAATCACTGCTGATGGTGACTGCAGTCATGAAATTAAAAGACGCTTATTCCTTGGAAGGAAGGTTATGGCCAACCTAGATAGCATATTTAAAAGCAGAGACATTGCTTTGCCAACAAAAGTCCATCTAGTCAAGGCTATGGTTTTTCCAGTGGTCATGTATGGATGTGAGAGTTGGACGGTGAAGAAAGCTGAGCGCCGCAGAATTGATGCTTTTGAACTGTGGTGTTGGAGAAGACTCTTGAGAGTCCCTTGGACTGCAAGGAGATCCAATCAATCCATCCTAAAAGAGATCAATCCTGGGTGTTCATTGGAAGGTCTGATGTTGAAGCTGAAACTCCAATACTTTGGCCACCTCATGCGAAGGGTTGATTCATTGGAAAAGACCCTAATGCTGGGTAGGATTGAGGGTGGGAGGAGAAGGGGACGACAGAGGATGAGATGGTTGGATGGCATCACCAACTCGATAGACATGGGTTTGGGTAGACTCCGGGAGTTGGTGATGGACAGAGAGGCCTGGCGTGCTGTGGTTCATGGGGTCGCAAAGAGTGGGACACGACTGAGTGACTGAACTGAACTGAACTGATGAGGGGGATTCCTTGGCACGTTTTTCCCACTGCTTTTTCCTCCAGTGGTTCAGCTCCTCTCTCCCAGGACTCGAGCCTGGCCAAAACCTGGGATGCCTGGCTTCAGGACCTAGTGAAGCTCAGGCTCTGATGTCTCATTGCAAAAATTCAGTGAGAGACACAGTGATAGGTAAAAGGTGGATTTGTTAGGCTTCAGAGAGAAGTACACTCTCCTGGGTGTGGGCCATTGCCGAGGGCAAGTGCTCTGGCCATGGAATGCGGCCTGGCTAGGTTGTGCAAGCTGGGTGAATTCATATGCTAATGAGTGGGAGGATCATCCCAACCATTGGGGAACCACCCACTCCTCTGTCTTTTGACAGTGCCTTGGAGCTGTCCTGCCACCTCTGGGTGTGTCATTTAGCTTACAGATTGGGGATTAAAGTTTACTTGAATTTGACTTGTCACCTTTGACCCAATTGATTTTAATTGGCTTATGTTATGCCCTTGTGCTATGTCATTCTTTCACAAGTTGTGCCCTGCCCGCTTCCCCTTCATGCTCCTTTCCTCAGCCCCATCTGCGCGCCTCTACAATCTTTTGGAGGGACAACCAGAATATATCTGGCCCTTGGGAAGGAAATACTGTATAATATCCAATCCCTCTAGATATTCAGGCCTTCATCTTTCATGTTTCCTACACCATGTGCAACATCAGCATCTCTCAGTGAACCCGCTAAGGGTGGTCGACAGGCACACAATGCCTGCCAGAAGTCCTTCTGTTGGCATCCCTTCAAAGGCAATTGGGATAATGTTTGTCACTTTGGGAATTAGCCCTGCAGGCCGTTTGGGCCCAAACCTTTACCACCCTTCTCCTAAGGTTACAAACATAACCCAGGATCAAATCTCCACTCCACTTTTATAGAACATCTTGTCTGTTGCCTCTTACCAGTTTGCTCTTAAGCCAATTATTCCTACAACGAGGACCCTGCTCCCTTGTGGGCAAACATTGCTCCACCCAGTCTATTATTAAAATACTCTTAATGCCCCTAACAAAGCCAGATAACCCACTCCTTTGTCATTACTTCTGTTATTACCTAAAGTGGGTCTATGACAATGAAATGTTTACCTGTGAAGACACCCTAACCTGCTCTTATGGAGGACAAGGGGAGGAAATCAGTGACTTACAACCCCTTAGAGCAGTAAGAAGATAAGGCTTATGACTGTTTCACTGTTTCCCAGTCTCAGGACACAGGCTTGGATTGCTTTACATCAGGGTATCTATTCCCATCTGCGGTGGACAAATTGGCAATGAGTTAAAATTACAACCCCTTAATCTTACTCAGCACTGGTCATGCTGGAGACCTTGGAGACACCCAACTCCAGTCCAGGGGTCCCAGGAGGTCAACCTGCATTGACCTGCCTAGGGATCTGGTCCTCGATAAGTTGTCATGCTCTCAGGAGGTCGACCTGCCTTGACTTGCCTGGGGATTCGATCTCCAGGAGGCTGTCATGCCTCAGCCTACCTGGGGATCTGTACCCTGACCCGGGGTCGCCTGGCTCTCAGGTTGCAACAGTACTGGGTAGGATAAGCTTTGGAAAGACTCATCCCTAAGGAAGTCCACCAATGGAAATAGAAGGAAGCCTAATACTTGTGGGACCTACCCAGGAGAGGAATGGCAGATGGAATTTACACAGATGCCAGTTTCTCCAGGGTATAAATACCTATTAGTCATGATAGATACATTCACAGGATGGATTGAAGGCTTTCCCACCCAGACTGAGAAGGCTGAGGAGGTGGTAGAAAAACTGCTCCATGAAATCATTCTAAGATTTGGTCTGCCCAGGTCATTACAAAGTGACAATGGGACATCATTTACTTCTAAGGTCACCCAAGGGGTCTCTAAAGCATTGGGCATTACTTATTATCTCCATTGTGCCTCAAGGCCTCAGTCTTCAGGAAAAGTAGAAAGAGCAAACCAATTCTTAAAATCAGTGATAAAAAAGATAACCCAGGAGACCTCCCTGGGATGGAAGGAGGCTTTACCAATAGCTTTCCTCTGCACTGGTATTGCCCCTAAGGAACAGGTTGGTCTTAGTTCTTATGAGATGCTATATGGAAGACCTTTTGTTTATGTCAATGATCTCTTCCTAGATCCAGAGGTTCAGACCCTTCAGTCTTATTCCATGGCCATTGGTCAATTCCAACAGGATATACGCTTGTGGGGTGTGAACTAGGACCCAAAAGATTCTAAGGAGTCACCACTATATGCTCCAGGGACTCTGCTGCTGCTAAGTCGCTTCAGTCGTGTCCGACTCTGTGCGACCCCATAGACAGCAGCCCATCAGGCTCTGCCGTCCCTGGGATTCTCCAGGCAAGAACACTGGAGTGGGTTGCCATTTCCTTCTCCAGTGCATGAAAGGGAAAAGTGAAAGTGAAGTCGCTTAGTCGTGTCCGACTCTTAGCGACCCCATGGACTGTAGCCTACCAGGCTTCTCCGTCCATGGGATTTGAAAGATGGGTCCCCAAAGGCTCAACTCCAGCCCACATGGAAGGACCCCCTACCCTGTAATACTTTCTGTCCCCACAGAAGTCAAGGTACCAGGACATGACTCCTGGATTCACTCCTCACCAGTCAAGCCATGGAAGAAAACAGAAGAGGACACTCAATACACCTGTGAGCCCCTGGGAGACCTCAGATACCTATTCAGAACCACAAATGAGTGCCATTCTAATGAACACCCCCAAAATCTAGTTTCTGGGGATAAGATTTCTCAGGACAGCTCTAAAGAGCCAACACAGCTTGGCAGGGGTTGTACTCCAAAACAGACAGGAGACAGATTTTCTGATCCCTGAACAAGGAGGGATTTGAGCCATCCTGGTGATGGAAATTTGGAGTTGGCTAATGCCCCTATCCTTGTTAAGCCATATTGATGCTGCTTATGATTGCTCCATGTATTATCAATTGTCTAACCTGTTTTTTCTCTGCCCAGGTCAACAAGCTACAATATGCAGTGCCAGTTCAACAAGGATATATAAAACTACAGCTGACCACAGAAAATATCACTCACCCTTAGATGGACACCGCTATAAGGACTCTGAGGCCTGAGACTAGCAAGAGGGAGGCCCAATAGCCCTCGCCGTCCCAGTTCAGCAAGAAATAGCCAGAATGACGTCGACGCTCCTATTCCCAAAGAATTGGGCCTCCCATTTCTTGAGGTGGGAATGTTAGGTAGTTAGAATAGGAAAAAGGAGTCCAGAATGGCAGTGGCTAAAAGACAAGGAAGGGAAAAGCCCGTGAAAATAGAACAAAGGAAAGTCCGAGGACCGGAGTGAGGACCTCACACAGAACAAACAGCACTCCTGGCTAGCCCAGTTTACATAGAGCAGGCCCAGGGGGAGGAAAAAAACATATAAAAACAGGAGCCAAAGGGCCGCGGGTCTCTCTCTCCTGCGCACACATGCTCGTTCTCTCTCTCTCTTCTCTTTGCATCTTTTGGGTCGGCATGCCCTCATGCCTCAAGGATGTATTTCCCTTTGTTTTCTAAATAAAACTGATCTGTCCAAGAACTATAACACAGACTGTCCAAGAGCTGTGATGCACCAAGGGCTTTAATGTCCGTTGCTTCAAATCTTTGTTGTGACGAGATGGAAATAAGGAGATTGTGCTCCCCTAACAGGTCCAACGAAGTCACTTTTGGAGACATGTAGTCTCTTCTCAGAGTTGTATAGGAGCTGCAGGATCTTAGAGTTAAGCTCAAAGAAGGTTTCTTAGTCCACGTTCATGACCCTGTTGATCTCCACATGTCATCTGGCCGGTGTTGATCGTCCACTGTAGGGAGCTTCATCTGTAATGAATGTTTCTTGTTCTGCTTCCTACTTACATGATATAACTTCGTCATGAGTGTCAACTAAAACACGGCACTTGCCATCTGCCTCGTCAAGGATTAAGTCACAAGCTGCTGTGAACTGCTGACCTTCAACACCCCATCAAAGGCCTTCAGGGTAGAGATCAAGAATGAGACACTCCATGCTCTGGGAAAAATTGGCAGAACAGGGCTTAAGATAGATATTTTCAGGAGAAGATTTTTATGAACCCAATTGCTGCATCTCCTCGTATCTAGAAAAGCACTAAAATCGCTAACAGAGACATTTGCCCCTTGTGACTAGCAGCAACCTTCATGAGATGAGCAGCAAACTTCTGCATAATATCTGCTTAATTGCATGTACTCCTTTCCACCAAAATCACATATATACTGACCTCCCCTGCTTCTTTGGAGCAGGTTCTCAGAGCTATCTGAAATGCTGTCTTCTAGGCGAGGCAATAGTCCTCGTTTTGCTCCAAATAAAATTTTACTCACAACTCTCACATTATGTTTTTCTTTTCAGTTGACATTAGCATATGAAGCTTGACTAGCAGCCTTACTTCTTCTGTGTCAGACTCCTCTGCAGGAGAACCTGCTTGGATCCCCAAGGCTCCAGCACTCAGTGTGTGTGTGTGTGTGTGTGTGTGTGTGTGTGTGTGTGTGTGTGTGTGTGTGTTAGTTGTTCAGTCGTGTCTGACTCTTTGCGACCCCACGAACTGTATAGCTCACCAGGCTTCTCTGTCTATGGAATTCTCCAGGCAAGAAGACTGGAGTGGATTGCCACTCCCTTCTCCAGAGGATCTTCCCAACACAGGGATCAAACCCTGGTCTCCTGCATTGCAGGCAGACTCTTTACCGTTTGAGCTACAGGAAAATCCTCCAGCACTCAGTGCCCATCTCTAATCCCCCAGCATGCAGATCACTCCTTGTAGGGGATCTGATGAAGTTGCTTCAGTCCAGTATCCATCTCTGAACAAGAATCTGGAGAACTTTTTGCCATTCATATCCACTCCTATGGCATGCAATTGAAAGTTCTAGTTGTTATTATCAGATAGGGAAGAGGCAGTTAGAGGAAAGAAGAGGTTTTATAACAGAATAAAGAAGAAATGAAGAACAGGAAGAAACAATGGATGTCTGTTAGATTTCACCTCTTGATTCCTACAATGTTGTGATTTATAAAAAATAATTTCGCCACTCAGATGACCAAAAGATATTTCTCAGATATATTTGGTCTTGGTCCACATCCGCAGTTCCTGGTTCACGGCTTTGAAATTTCCTGAGGGCCAAAGAGCACTGGGAGCATCTTTTGTTATAATATTTGGTCTCTTGCCCTCAGTTCCTGGAATCACTTCAGAGCCGTAAAGATGAAATGGGTTTCTTGTTATTCATAACAAGGTCCTTTCCATCACAACTTTTATGTTAATAAGATTACTTTTGGATCCAATTCCAGGATGGGGACTGGTTTCCAGGAGAAACTATCCTGAATAGAGGGTTGGAAATTTCAGAAGCTCCCCCCTCCATTTCCAGTTTCTGGGAGGGAAGGAGGTTCCCAGGTGGGGCTAGTGGTAAAAGACCCACCTGCCAATGCAGAGACTTAAGTGTGTCAGGTTCGATCCCTGGGTCAGGAAGACCCCCTGGAGGAGGGCAGGGCAACCCACTCCAGTATTCTTGCCTGGAAAATCCCATGGACAGAGGAGCCTAGTCTATAGGGTCACAAAGAGTCGGGCATGACTGAAGAGACTTAGCATACATGCCAATGGTCAATGACTTAATTGATCACCCCTGTGTAATGGAGCCTCCATGAAAATCAGAAGGACAGGGTTTGGTGAACTTCCAGGTTGGTGAACATAAGGAGGTGACAAGGGGATTGTGCACATGGAGAGGGAGTGGGAGCCCTTTCCACAAGCCTTGCCCTGTGCATCTCTTCCATCTAGGTCACTCTGAGTTATATACTTTTATACTAAACTGGTAATCTCTTAAGTAAAAATGTTTCTCCAAGTTCTGTGAGCCGCTCTAGCAAATCAATGTAACCTGAGGAAGGGGTCATTGGAATCTCTGGTCTATAGCTGGTCAGTCCAAAGTATGGGTGACCTGGGACTGGCATGTGAAATTGGGGAGGGGGGCAGTCTTGTGGGCATGCTTAGTTGCCGTCATGTCTGGCTCTTTGTGATCCCATGGACTATAGCCCATCAGGTTCCTCTGTCCATGGGATTCTCCAGGCAAGAATACTGGAGTGGGTTGCCATTTTCCTCCTCCAGGGGATCTTCTTGACCCAGGGATCAAACTTGCGTCTCGTGAATTCCAGGCTGATTCTTTACTTGCAGAGCCATCAGAAAAGTCATCTGCGGAATCTGATGCTAGACAGTATCAGAAGTGAGTGGAGTTGCAGGAACCCAGCTGGTGTCTGAGGATTACTTAATGGTGTAAGAACAACATCTCCATCTGTACACACACACTGGGATTGAGGGCAGAACCATTTAGCTGCCAACATACATAATACATACTTATATTCATAGTTTCAAATATGCTCCATAGGCATGTATATTTGCTCCAAAAATGAGTCCAAATAAGGCAATATATATATATATATATACTCAGAAATGCATTCACCCTCTCCTAAGAGTCTCATCCAGTTACGGGTCCTGGATTCCTGGGTGATGCATTCTTCTTGGACATGTGCAGATATATTTCCTAATCATGTAGCAACTTATTCTTAAATTATACATTTAGTCACCCCAACACATACAGGAAACAGGATAGAGGGGAAAAAGAATGACTACAAAAATATACCCCTTTTGGAAATAAGAGAATGGAAAATGGCACACGTGGTCACTACATCCAGCATCTGTGGCCTGTCTCTGGTAGGGCAGTGGGTTCTTGGTTGGGCAGCCTTGCCTCTCCAAGCTCTGCTCCATGGGAGAATCTCCTCCGACATCCTCTTCCATGGCTACATCTGAGAGCAGTGTTGGGGAGCATTTATCTGGTGTATACCTGATAATATTTCTAAGGGATCCTAAATATTTGCCTAAATATTTGTTGAGTGAGTGCCTAAATAAATATCAGCACATGGTGGAACTTGTGAGATTTATCTGCCTGTATTACTGGCTTGCTAAGTTATCACTCCCACTTCTGAGTCACAGAAGTACCCCCAGGGAAAACTACAATATTGAATTTTAAGGTTTTTTTTGATTTAATAGATTCTTTAAAAACCAAACGGGGCTCAAAGAACTGTACTTGTTCTATGGATTGTCAAATATTCTTCTGTTTTTTTTTTTTTTTCTATATATGGAATAAGTTCGTAGAATGCTCACTAAGATACCAGGGCTTGCCAGTTAAAGCCCACATTGAAATGTTATAAAAAAAGAACAGTTTGCTGTAATCACAGATACTGTACATACACAGCAATTTGCTTCTTGAAACCTAATTACAAAAGTTGTTCGAAATAATCAGGCCCTTATTCAGCAGCTCAGGGATGAGAACAGCTGTATAAATACCATCGAAGCAACAGCAAGAGGGGAAGGTGGGAAACAAATAGGTTAGTTAAGAGTTCAAGCAGAGTTAAAAAAACAAAACACGAGTTCCCTTAGATCTGTAAAGTAACTATAAGGAACATTCAAGGGCATAATGTTCCAGGTTTTTGATATAATACTGAAAGACACTTTTGACATGACCATGGATTGTATTAGAATTATAAAGTCTATCTTACTGTTGTTGTTCAGTCGCTAATCATGTCTGACTCTTTGTGACCCCAAGGACAGCAGCACACCAGGCTCCCCTGTCCTTCACTATCTCAGATTCATGTCCATTGAGTCAATGATGCCATCCAACCATCTCATCCTCTGCTGCCCCCTTCTCCTTTTGCCTTCTGTCTTTCCCAACATCAGGTATTGATTGCATCCAAACTTCCTGGAGCTCTTCCATTCTCACCTTACATTTGTGTAGCATGTTGATTCATGTTAATTTTCTCTAGAGAAAGGATGGAAAAGATATTCCAACACAAAATATGGCATTTAAAGGCCAACAATCTCACTCAGTGGAACAACTTGGCACGTATAATATGTTAGCAAACCTGCTCTCTTTTGCATGGCCATTTGTAACAATAAGGTGGGCTGATCCACAGGAAATGATTCTTTGTTCCAAAGGCATGATTGTGCATACCCGAGAAAAGCCAGTTTCTTAACTGAGTAATCAGCTGTATTCCCAGAATACAATTTAATCACTCTATCATACCACAAGATAAGGCCCAGTGGCATTGTCCTCAAAAGGAATAACCACAATTTCACAAGTTAGTGGAGTCCTGACAACCCAGAACATGTGCCTTCAATGATTAAATGCAACAACAGCACGACCATTTCATCAGGGCAAGCTCTTCAAGCCACCAGATTGCTAGTCGTAGGTTTCAAATATAGAGTAAGAATCACTTGATTTATAGCCTCTTTGACGAACGATAAAGCCAGTTCCTACATTTAACAATAAGTGCTTCTATTGTTCAAGGAAATTTATTTTTTTCCAAAAGAGAAAGTTATTTGGGCAACAGAAAAATAAGGTTATTTGCTGAGTTAAAAGAGCCCAGTGGAGTTATAAATATATATGCACACTGCATAGATAATCTCTACTGAGCTTCATTTCTTTAAACTTCTTGATGGTCTCTCTACACTCATAATAAATCCTAGCCAAGCCTAATTAAATTGGGGTTCAGGATCACTAATGTTTTATCTTTTAGGGAACTTTTAACAGCCTCTTCATTATTCACTAGAGTGGGTGGAATACACATATAAATAGCAGAGAATAATGCAATATTTATTATCTTCTTTCTGGTACACTACTTTACACAGTTAGCAGCTTTTTAAATCTCAAAATTAGACTTGTTTTCAGTATTTATTACCACACTGAGCAAACAGGGTATCATGAGTATTTATGGGTAAATTAATTAAATAAATATTTTGAAGCATTTGAACATATATTTTAAATAAAACGTGGTATTTTGGTCTACAATCTTCTACAAAGACCTATGGGGTTATATACAGACTTACCACAGCACAAGAATTAGGTACATATTTTTTTAAAGAAAGCAAGGCTTAAATATATCAAATGATTCAAAAGACATTACAAATCTTTTATTTACTAATTCAGTGCTAAACACGTATGTAACATATGTCTTATATGTTTGATTCTTTTCAACTTCTCTACAGTATTTGGTAACTACTTCGCTTAGCTATATGTTTACTAAGCAATGATCCCATTTGTTTAGAAGAATTTATGGCAATGACTCTCCCTAATTATATTCCCAGGGGGTAGCAGCTTTTTACTTCCCTTCTTCCCAGGTGGTGCTAGTGGTAAAGAATCTGCCTGCCAGCGCATGAGACATAAGAGACCTGGGTTCCATCCCTGGGTCAGAAAGATTCCCTGGAGGAGGGCATGGCAACCCACTTCAGTATTCTTGCCTGGAGAATTCCATGGACAGAGGAGCCTGGTGGGATATGGTTCCTGGGGTTACATAGAGTCGGACACTACTGAGAGACTAACACACATACAAATTATTAAATGTATGATTAAATAGTGCATAAGCATATTAGTGAATCAATTTCCTGTTTTTTGAAATGGTTTCCTTTGTTGGTTTCCATGGCAGTATATTTTTAGTCAATTAATAAATATAGGATCTATTAGATGTCTTATATATACTGGTTGGTATCACAAATGTAGCAGAGAACAAGAAAGAAGTGGTTCTTTAAGGAGCTTCATCTTTGAAGGAAATGCAAATATTAACAAACAAAAAATGGTATAATAAGTGCCATAAAAATGGAAATATGGAGTGCAATGAAAATTTACTACAGGAAATTATATCCCAAATCTGGGGGCCTGAAAAAGGCTTTCCTAAGGGAATAAGATCTTAACTGAGGCTTGAAGAATGAGGAAGAGTTAGTCAAATAAAATATGGGAAGGAGACAGGAACAAGGGAATAAATTTGATAGAGACAGGAGAGATTTTTGAAAGATTCAACTTGATCTATTTTTTCAATCATTCTTTCTCATTCTGTTATAGCCTCTTAACCATGGATTGCCAAAATCTTTTGTCCCTTGGTAAAAGAATTCATACTCATGACTGAATCCGTACTTCAGTTAACACTTGCAGGTTGATGACTATCAAATATGCAATCTCAGTTTTGATGTACTGCGCTTAAAGCATTGGGAGATACAAAAGATACATAAGTCTATAGTGTAAAATTTAAAACTACTTGGCTGGGAAGAAAAACCTCAGACAGAGGGCAAAAATCTTATCTAGATTGACAGATAAATAGATTGAGAGAAAGAGAGTTGGGGGAGAGAGTGGGTCTTAATTGGAAGCCACAAATCCAACTTAATTCAGCTTAAGCAAATCAAACCAAAACAGAAACACCCAACTCCCTCCCCCAAATCCCCAAATATCAAAAACAAAAAGATACACTCAAAGAATCCTCTAAATGTTAGCTTTTGGGAAAGTCCAAAAGGGCAGGAGCAACTTTCCCGAAAGATCTCAGGAACTGCTAGCACTAGGACCTGAAGGCAAGTAGACCTCTACCATCTCTGCTTCTTTCTATCTGTTGGCCTTATCTCACTTTGAAAACCACCTTGCTCCAGTTGGTGGGACATATGGAAATAGAGAGCTCCTGAGTCAACTTTCAAGTCTTCAGTTGCAAATGGAGAATTATTTTGACTCTCTGGATGTCAAAATCCAAAACCCCAGAAAAAACACTCATGGCAAAGCTTGAGTCAAATGTACAGTTAACTGTGATCAAGGATGTCTCATGTAAGATAAGAACCAGACAGCTCCTTTGCTACCAATATAGTTGGGGGGAGTTAATGAGCCAATAATACTATGCTGCTGCTAAGTCGCTTCAGTCGTGTCCGACTCTGTGCGACCCCATAGACGGTAGCCCACCAGGCTCCGCCGTCCCTGGGATTCTCCAGGCAAGAATACTGGAGTGGATTGCCATTTCCTTCTCCAGTGCATGAAAGGGAAAAATGAAAGTGAAGTCGCTCAGTCATGTCCGACTCTTAGCGACCCCATGGACTGTAGCCTACCAGGCTCCTCCATCCATGGGATTTTCCAGGCAAGAGTACTGGAGTGGGGTGCCATTGCCTTCGGAGTATGCTAAAAAGCAGTATCATAGTGATCCACTGTGATTTCTGAATCTTACTTATTTAAGAATCAATTATGACATGTCTGTAAAAACATTTTTAAAGACAACGCAATTTTATTACAGGTTACCATCAAAGTGTGAATTCCTAAAAGCCTGGAGAGAATGCCTAATGCAGTGCTTTGCACAGAGTAGATACTCAATAAATGTCTCTTGAATTAAGTTGCTTTAAGTAGGCATCTTAATAAGAGGCTGGGAAAACTGATCAGACAGACTTGGCTCTGAACTCTTGGACCTTAAACTATGAAAGGGATAAGATTACTAAAATTAAATGAATAAAACTGAGAGAAAAAAACCTGCAGAGTGGAAAAATGTTCAGTTCAGTTCAGTTCAGTCACTCAGTCGTGTCCGACTCTTTGTGACCCCATGGACTGCAGCACGCCAGGCCTCCCTGTCCATCACCAACTCCCGGAGCTTGCTCAAACTCACGTCCATCAAGTCGGTGATGCCATCCAACCATCTCATCCTCTGTCGTCCCTTTCTCCTCCCACCTTCAATCTTTCCCAGCATCAGGGTCTTTTCCAACGAGTCAGTTCTTCTCACTAGGTGGCCAAAGTATTGGAGCACATAGTTCAGCACAGTTAAAAACTAATCTCAAGCAAAAGAAAATGAAATAGTTCTTCTCCAGAATAAATAGGACCATTTGGTTCAAAGGATATGGCAATCCCATACTAATTGAGAAAGTATTTTCTTTCTTAATATGAGATTACACTATTGTATTAGTTGGCTTGGGCTATCACAGCAAAATACCACAGACCAGGTGGCTTAACTAATAGGAATTTAATTTCTTAACATTCTGGATGCTGGGAAGTCCAAGATTAAGGTGCAGATTGATATGTTTCTGGTGAGAGCTCCCTTTCTGGCTGGCAGAGGGCCACAAGGCACAAAGAATGAGCTCCATGGTGTCTTTTCCTAGAAGGATATTAATCTCATAAGATTTAGGGTTCCATTCTTACGACTTTGTATAACCTTAACCTTTGTGTAAGTTCCTTATTTCAAATACATATTGAAGGTTAGGTTTTAACATATTAATTTTGGGACATAATAATTCAGTTTACAGCAACTATGTAGTCTGAAAATGATTAATGAGAGTTTTACGTAGGTGAGCTTACTTTAAGGACAACTTGATAAAAATTAAAGAATTGGGAGACTTAGAGTTCACATTAGCAAGAATATAGAAAAGAAGCTCAAACCAGAGGATCCCAAACCTGCTTTCCAACAGTATTTGAGGCCATTCTCACCCCACCTGTATAAAGATAATGGGGGTTATTGTCCATCTGACTGAAGCCATCTGATGAGACCCCAAGCCTGTTGATCTACACTGGGACATGGTATTGGGTCAAGGGAAGAATGGTTTGTAAGAAGAGCTTTCTTTCTGTAGGAAGAGGTAGTGGTTTCCCCAAGGGAAAAGAATTGAAAATTCAAATTTAAAAATTTAAGGGACCACTTGGTAAATGAGACATAATCCTGAGGGTGGTGGAAGATGGCCATTTTGGATCAGATCATTTACATTTTAACTAATCTTACTTTAGAGTTGGGGCCTCCCTGGTGGCTCAGACAGTAGAGAATCCACCTGCAATGCAGGAAACATGGATTTGATCCCTGGGTTGGAAAGATTCCCCAGAGAAGGGAATGGCTACTCACTCCAGGATTCTTGCCTGGAGAATTCCATGGACAGAGGAGCCTGGCAGCCTACTGTCCATGGGTTCGCAAAGAGTAGGACACGACTGAGCAACTAACACTTTCACTTTCTTCACTTTAGATTTACAAGAAGTCAAAGAACTTTAACCTTTTTCTTTGAATGTGTACCTTTTTCTTCCTACTGTAATTCTCTTTTGAGACTGTCTTAACTCTTCAGCAGAGCAATTCATGTATATCCTTATTTTTTTCTTTTGAATTTTTTATTTTCTATTGGGATATAATTTCATGTATATATTTAAAATTAACGTTCCATCAGTAGACAATGTTATGGCCCTACTGAAACTAACACAACATTGTAAATCAAATACACTCCAATAAAATTTTTTATAAAGTGATAGTTTTACTATTATTGGTTATACTAGGTCCAGAGGTTGAATAAGCCTTCATCTAACTTCTAAAAGAAAAGTAAAAATGCGTTCATTTATCAGTGTCATATACTGCATGTAAATTATCTTAAATCCTCATGGCAATTCTGAAAAGTAAATATTTCCCATTTTATAGGTGAATAAACAGAGGTTCAAAGAGTTGAAACAACTTCTTAACACTTAACACTTAATTATGCTGGTGTTGGAATTTGAACACAGGCATTGCTAACAGCTACATACGGACTTTTCATGATCACTTTTACTGTCTTTAAGGGCTGAAATTGTGCAGTCATAGAAAAGTTGGGAATTTAGTCGCATGCCCTTAAACATAAGGATTCTTTCACCTTTGAATTTCAAGATTAGATTGTTCTAAAACTCAGTAATATCTACCAATTAATTGACTTTTAAGTTAGAAAAGTGCTCCCCTTTACCCACTTTTGTTGTCCAAACATCTTGATAGGCTGTTTGCCACACTGCTAAGTCACCTCAGTCGTGTCTGACTCTGTGCGACCCCATAGATGGCAGCCCACCAGGCTCCGCCGTCCCTGGGATTCTCCAGGCAGGAACATTGGAGTGAGTTGCCATTACTTCTCCAATGCATGAACATGAAAATTGAAAGTGAAGTTGCTCAGTCGTGTCCAACTCTTAGCGACCCCATGGACTGCAGCCTACCAGGCTCCTCCATCCATGGGATTTTCCAGGCAAGAGTACTAGAGTGGGGTGCTGTGGGAGTCATTACAGAAAAAACTGACAATTCCTTTTGTTCATTTACTACTAATAAAGCATTTTTATGCCTCATCAGAAGCCAGAATTTCATGTGCTATATTTTTAAAATAACAATGATTTAACTGCAATGAATTGTTTTTCTCCTTTTCAAGCATACCCATTTCTGTAATAAGAATCTACTTTTTAGCTGTTGTTTCTGAATGAGACTCAGTTGGTTTTAGCACTTCTAATTGCAAGTGAAAGCTAAACCCACTATTGTTGCATAAACCACCTACCACTCAACCATATAGCAGATGAGGTGTAATTTTGTAATTAACAATATAATGATACTTCCTAAACTATGCTCATGAAGCATTACGGAGAAGCTATTCTTCCCAAAGTAAAGGAAATAAATTCAATGCACAAAGGCTGGGTATTAACAGAGAGCTCATAGCAGCACATTTTCTTTCTTTTTTCATTGTGGTAAAATATACAAAACACAAAATTTACCATTTTAAAGAACACATTTAGTGGGTGTGGATGTGGAGGGGAGTAGCAACATACATGTGTGTGTGTGTGTGTGTGTTCAGTCGTGTCAACTCTTTATGATCCCATGAACTGTAGACCACCAGGCTCCTCTGTCCATGGGATTTCCCAGGCAAGAATACTGGAGTGGGCTGCCATTTTCTACCCCAGAGGATCTTCCCGACCTAGGGATCGAAACTGTGTCTCCCACATAGCCTGCATTGCAGGTGGCTTCTTTACCGCTGAGCCACTGGGGAAGCCCAGTAGCATTAAGTAATATGGTTAGTAGCATTAAGTAATTCACAATCTTATGCATCTATAACCATCACCATTTGCAAAAATTTTTGTAACCCCAAACTGACTTTTTACCTATTAAAAAATGACTACCTATTCCTCCTTCCTAAGTCCCTGGCCACTATTATTGTACTTTCTGTCTCTGAATTTCACTATTTTAGGTACCTCATGTTTCTTGACTCATGCAATATTTGCCCTTTGGTATCTGGCACAAAAAAGTAAAATGGTTCTTTAATATGTTTTATGTTTATTACATGTTTGAATGATAATATTTTGGCTACATTGGATTAGATAAAATATATTACTAAGATAATTTTACCTGTTTGCTTTATCTTACTTTTTTAATGCAGGTCCTAGAGAAGTTAAGACTGTGTAGGACTCAAATTAGACTTTTATTGGACAGTGCTGATGCAGAATCAGTTCTTTGGGAAATTGTCCTCAGGTGTGTTTTACTGATTTATCCATTCTATTCAGCTCGCAGGAGATAAGTTTATCCAAAGGAATGACTGTCTAATTGCAGAATATCAGACAAGGCAAAGATGAGTAATATTTTGAATGTCAGAAAGTCCTTCTCTTCAAATTTTACAACAGAAGACACTGCATCCTCTTACCTTGAATCATGAGGTTGTCATAATAACACTCCTTGCCTTCAAAGTAAACAACAGTTACAGGAAAGCACAAGCTTTCCTCTCTCATATTTTTCTTCTCTACTTGCATTATCCCTCTTTATTAGGAACTTTCTGTTCACAGGGACTCATTTTATTTGTTAGAAAATGTGTCCTAAGTTCCTATTAGGGATTTGATTAAAAGGTCTCAAGGTAAAAAGTACACTGCATGGGCATTAACTGACTCTACTGTTTTGGTTGATTAGCCTCTCAGAAAAATACTACCAGTCCTTAAAAGAGCAAAAGGAAATGCTGTGCCCTTTTATTCAAATCAACACCATTGTAAGAGTCAGGAGTCCTGCTGCCTGTCCTCAGCCCACACAATGCTCTTTCTGCTTCTAGAACAGAAGTTCCAAGGGTAAACAAGGTCAGGCCTTGAAGCTAAAGCAGTAAAAGAAATGGTAAGTCATAATTACTTAGGTAGGCGGAATATTACATATACTTTTTTCTACTTCAGCTATTTTAATACATAATCTTATTACACTGAGGTGTTATGGTTTTGCTTCACAAGACACTTTATCTGAATATGTGCCTCCTCTCAGCTTCTCAAGCTCAGACCCAAAGAACACATTCTGTTACCAGTGACCATGTCTCTTTTTTAACCTGAAAGATAAACTATTAAAATAAGGTTTTGTAGATGTTATTGACAGTTTTAATTCAAACATGAAGTTTTCTTCAGAGACACATGCAGATTTCAGAATCATTGTCCAGAAAATAAGATACTTAAGTACTTACGTTTGATACTTCCCACTTAACAATGGTCTGAGTGATTAGATTTCCCTTGTGGACAAATTGGGGAAATATAGATCTAGATCATTGTCTCTATTTAAAGAAAGGTCTATTTTGAAAAACAAATGCAAGGCAGGGAAGTGGAGTGAAGTTAATGGTAGGGGTTGCAAGAAGGAAGGTGAGTGGGAAACAGAACCAGAGGTGTAATAGGGAATGGGGAGGTGGGTACTTGTAAAAGATAACATAAGAGATAAAAAGAAAAGAGGAGAAATTGAAGAGGAGCCAGAATCTGGAGAAAAGGAAAGAAAAGAGAAAGAAGAATTGAAAATGCAAAGGAGGGACAGAGAAACAAGCAGACAAAGATATAGGAAGAAGGAAAAGGGAAGAATTGAAGAAGAGATTGGAGGAGAAGCAGGCCTCTTATGGTTTATCCCTGCTTTCTAAAGCACAGGATTTTATTTGAAAAAAGGACTTACAAATATGAAATAATAATAACATATATGCATTTATTATTTCAGTGATATAGCTAAAATAATGTACAAGCACTTTCTAATTATCAAATGGTTAACGGCTGTTAATTTTTTTCACATCTGTGCGATAGCTGTAAGTTGCTTCGCCTTACTTAGAGTATAAACAATGTCACTTGGGGGTTTTTATTTTGGCACAGGAAGACCCTGAACTCATCTCCTCCCACAGAGACACTGAATCTACACCTACAAATAGAGCAGTTCCTCCTGAAGGAGACCTGAGAGCTGATTGAAGAACTTCTGTACAACCAATGATAAAGGGCCACACAGAAGTGAGTAAGAGAGATGGAAACAAGGTGTTGACAAGAACCCTGTCCCCAGCAGAGTGACCTGCAGTAAGGAGGGGCCCATGCATAGACTGACCTGCTCTGCTACTGCTAAGTCGCTTCAATCGTGTCCGACTCTGTGCGACCCCATAGACGGCAGCCCACCAGGCTCCGCCGTCCCTGGGATTCTCCAGGCAAGAATACTGGAGTGGGTTGCCATTTCCTTCTCCAGTGCATGAAAGTGAAAAGTGAAAGTGAAGTCGCTCAGTCATGTCCAACTCCCAGCGACCCCATGGGTCTGCAGCCTACCAGGCTCCTCCACCCATGGGACCTTCCAGGCAAGAGTACTGGAGTAGGGTGCCATTGCCTTCTCCGACCTGCTCTGGGGTCAGCAAAAAAATAGTAGTTTAAAGGAGAGTGAAAACCTGGCTTAAAACTCAACATTCCAAAACTAAGATCATGGCATCTGGTCCCATCACTTCATGGCAAATAAATGGGAAAACAATGGAAACAGTGACAGACCTTATTTTCTTGGGCTCCAAAATCACTGTGGTTGGTGACTGCAGCCATGAAATTAAAAGATGCTTGTTCCTTGGAAGGAAAGCTATGACAAACCTAGACAGTGTATTAAAATGCAGAGACATCATTTTGCCGACAAAAGTCCTGATAGTCAGAGCTACAGTTTTTCCAGTAGTCATGTACAGATGTGAGAGTTGGACCATAAAGAAGGCTGAGAACTGAAGAATTGATGCTTTTGAACTGTGGTGTTGGAGAAGACTCTTGAGAGTCCCTTGAACAGCAAGGAGATTAAACCAGTCCATCCTAAAGGAAATCAACCCTGAATATTCATTGGAAGGACTGATGCTGAAGCTGAAACTCCAATACTTTGGTCACCTGATGCTAAGAGGCAACTCATTGGAAAAGACCCTGATGTTGGAAAAGATTGAAGGCAGGAGGAGAAGGGGATGACAGAGGATGAGATGGTTGGATGGTATCACCAACTCAAGGGACGGGAGTTTGAGCAAACTCTGAGAGTAGTGAAGGACAGAGAAGCCTGGAGTGCTGCAGTCCATGGGGTTGCAAAGAGTATGACATGACTAAGTGACTGAACAACAACAACAATATTTGATAAGGGAGTAATATCCAAAATATACAAAAAACTCATATAACTCAATATAAAAAATCAATTAAAAATGGACAAAGGACCACACACATTGAGAATCACTATCATTAAAAAGACAAGAACTAACCAGTTTTGTTGGGGATGTGGAGAAAAGGAAACTCTTGTGCATTGTTGGTGAGCATGTAAATTGGTACAACCTCTGTGGAAAATAGTATGGATGTTCCTCAAAATATTAAAAATAGAACTACCATATATTCCAGTAATTCCACTTCTGGTTATTTATCTGCAGAAAATGAAAACACTAATTTGAAAAGATGTATGCACCCCAATGTTCATTACAATTTTTTTTTTAAATAGTCAAGATATGGAAGCAACCTAAGCAATTGATAAATGAGTGAATAAAGAAAATGTGCCATATATATATGGGTGAACTTAGAGGGCATCATGCTGAATGAAATAAGTCAAGCAGAGTAAGGCAAATACCATATAATTTCACTTATATATAAGGTCTAAAAACCAAAACAAATGCCGAAACATTAAACTGAATCAGACTCACGCTTACAGAGAACAAACTGGTGGTTGCCAAAGGAAAGAGGGGGTGGCAGATGGGTGAAATAGATGGAGACATAGAGGTGCAAACTTCCAGTCGTAAAATAAATAACTCATGGAGATGTAATTACAGCATAGGGAACATGTTCAATAATATTGTAGTAACTTTGTATGATGACAGATGGCAACTAGACTTACTGTGGTTGATCATCTCTCAACGTATAAAAATAATGAATTACTATGTTGTAAATCTGAAACTAATATAATATTGTAAGTAAATTATACTTCTGTTAAAATATTCCCCCCTTTTTTTGATTTAATTACAAAAAGTGCAAGATGTTTCACTTTCTCACCCTCAAATAGAAAAAATACTGTTGGCTCAAAGTCCAACCTCATGGTTTTTCTAGTGGTGATTTTTCCTTTTCCTTGGAATTTTTCAAGAATTCACAGGCCTTTAAATGCTCCATCACTTTTCTAACTTCCTAGTAAGGAGGAGCTTTGGTCTTTTGGGCTATGACTACCACACCGCTGGGGTTGCTCTCAGTCCTACTGTGAACTGGAAGTGAACTGGTCACCCACCATGACTCTGTGACTGTTTCTTGGTGGCACTGACACGCTCCACCCCCAGAAGATGAGCAGATTTTGTTTGCTAAGCATAGACCTAGGGCCTCCAGAAGGCTCCCTAAGCAGCTCCCCTCAATTAGTGGCACCTCACCACCATCTTGAAATCCTCCCATCTCCATTTGAGCAGGCTCCAGGCTCTACCCTCTAAATTCCTAGAATTCTTCAGATTCCAGGCATCCACCCATGAACAAGCTGCCTTTATCTTTTTTCCTTCATTAAAATAAAACAAACCTTAACATTTCATCATACACATTTCTCCATCAATAGAACTTGATGGCTAATCAGCTGGTGTTTGATTTCTTAAGAAGCCAGGCTTCAGATCCAAGTAACACAAAAGAGACTACTTACCTTTCTTGATGGTTAAGAAGGCTTTGTGCTTAAAAACAAAAAATGCCTGGTAAGTCTCCTGGGAGGGATAAAATAACCTTTCTTGCATCCCAGATGAATCTAAAGTGGTGGAAATACAAAACAAAATAATTATTTAACAGGTTACCTTTTTATAATATTTTTTATTAAATGCATAAAATGTTTTATACAATTTCTATTCTTTAATGCTAAAAATCTTGCAAAGGTGTTACATTTTTAAATTTTAGGGGGATGAAAGAACTGAGGTTCAGAGGGATTCAATAGTTTGTTGAAGATCACACCAATAGTAATAGAGTCTGGATTCAAGCTCAGATCTGACCTCAGAGCTTGTATCAGTTGTACAACATCATACATTAAGAATTACTTAAACCAGGTAAAATCCAGGTAAACTTTACTCATTTTGAAGCCTACTCTTCCAAATAATCATGCTTAAACAATAAATTATAGGCATATAAATTAAAGGTCAAGTTAAACCTTGATATAAATTTATAAAAGATCAAATGTTTATTTGCATACCAATTAGAAATGGCTGAGAAATTGTTTTGCTTTAATAATGAGCTTTAAATCTACTTGTAGATAAAGTAAGACAGAAAACCACAAATGGTCAAAAAAGGGCCATACATTATGTGAAATAAATATCTAAAATAATAAAACAAATGGTACAACAAATGCCTGGAAAAATAAGTAGAATTTGAAATAAAAAGAAATAAAAAATATAAAAAATAGATTTCATATAATCAAGTCCATCTAAACATATTTGAATGTTTGATGTAGCTTAGTAGAGAGGCTAATAGGCACAATAGGCATGTTTAACAGGATACGAACTTCAGTAACATTAAAATAATTAGTATTTTAAAAATTTTAGGAAAATTATTTTTGTTTTCTATAAGGAAAAATACATTATATTTTTGTTTTCTGAACTCCCAGAAGCTTCACTAGAAGCTATTTTTTAGTGTGGTCTGGTCTGACAGAAAAGTTGAGATAGAATGAAACTCTTAATGCGTTGCCATAAATCCAACATCTCACTGTTACACACATTCCCAGCAAATAAAGTTTATCTACCAACCCACCTCCCAACTTCCTCTGCACTCACCATTTTCGAAAACCTCTGAATTAAGTACCTCGTGGCACTTAGAACAGGTGTAGATTTATGACTTATTTGTGTGATTGATTGATAACTTCTTTATCATTATATGGTAAGTCCTAAGATGGTAAGGATTTTATCTCATTTTGTTCACAACTGGAGCTCCAACAGTTTCCATAACTAGAGTCTGGCTATAGGAGATGCTCAGTAAAAAATTTTTGTATTGAAAAAATAAATTGTCTCGTAATCGTGAAAGCTGAGTAGTATGGGACTTCAGAGAAATAACTTTTTCACATTCACAAGTAACTTTGGATAAAAGAATAGAAAATGAAGATGGGGTGGAGGTAAAGGGGCATATTTGATGACTACCATTTTGCAACTGAAACCAGCTAAAGAAAGGAATTTCCAAAAGTTTCATGTTAAACTGTAAGGATGTATAGATATGTGGATTGCATAAGTAGTCTTTAAATGTAAGCCTGTGTGTCTGATAGAATTTATTTATTTTTTTAGCTGCCTTGCCCCTGACTTCTTCTTTGGTTTGAGCTTTTTCTGTGATTGGTCAGATCTGCTTTTTTCCAAGAAGAAGTTGAGAGACAATGACATATAGTCTTCCACGATCATGTAAATATTGTTCTGGCACCTCTAGGTGACTATAACACCCATTAAGGTGTTAAAAATATCCACTAGGATGGCCAAAGCAAAAATGTCAGATAAAACAAGTACTAATGAATATGTGGAGGAACCAAAATCTTCATTCAATGAAGGCAGAACTGTAAAATGGTGCAGATACTTTGAAAGTTCAGTAGTTCCTCAAATGATTAAAGAGAATTATCATATGATACAGCAGTTCCATTCCTAGGTATATAGTCAAGAGACATAAAAACATATGTATGCACAAACACACACATATAGAAATGTCTATCATAACCTTGTTCACAGTAGCCATAAGACTGAAGCACCCCAAATGACCATCAATGGATTAATGAAGAAACAAAATATGGTACATCCAAACAATGTAATATTATTCAGCTATGAAAAGGAAAGAAGTACTGACACATGCTACAACTTGGATAAACCTTGAAGACATTATGCTAAGTCAAGGAAGTTAGATACTATGATCCTCAGGTTATATGAATCTCTTTGTATGAAAGTCCAGATAGGAAAATCTACAGAGACAGAAAGTAGGTTAGTTGTTGCTTAGAGTTAGGGAGAGAGAAGTTTGGAAGGGGTCATAGCTGAAGAGTACAAATTTTCTTTTTGAGGTGATGAAAATATGCTACTGTGTGAGGGTTATACATATATGTGAATATACTAAAAGTCATTGAACTGTACACTTTAAATGAACCCAGTATGTGGATTATATCTCAATAAAACTGTTTAAATAAAACAACTGGGTACAGTTGTACCCTCTCACTCTTGCTCAGTTTCGATGTGATACGTGACGTGGTATGACACAGGACAAACCTAGACAGTGTATTCAAAAACAGAGACATCACTTTGCCTACAAAGGCTGGTATAGTCAAAGCTATGGTTTTTCCAGTAGTCATGAACAGAAGTGAGATTTGACCATAAAGAAGGCTGAGAGCTGGGGGATTGATGCTTTCGACTTGTGGCGCTGGAGAAGACTCTTGAGAGTCCCTTGGACAGCAAGGAGATCAAACCAGGCAATCCGGATTGACTTCTATTCCTATTCTAAATAGAAGAAAAATATTTACCCATAGAGTTTACAGTTCAGTTAAAAAAAGTCCAAGGAAAGCATTTAAACATCTCGAAGACAAGTTCATTCTGTTGCCATCTCCATCTTGACAAAGCAAATGTATGCTGTGTCAAAACAAAGTTCAATATTTGCATGATCTGCTTCACAAAGGGTAAGTCTGAACCAGAGTTTTCACTTGGCACGAAGACATTTGTCCCAAGCATGGTTTCCTGTGTAAAGATTGCTGTACTTCTAGTTGTAGAAGTGTTTTTTTTCTTTAATTTTTAATTTTTTTTGGTCATGTCACGCAGCATGTGGGGTCTTACTTATTAATAGTTCCCAGACTAGAGGTTGAAGATCTGCAGACCAAAGATCTGCACCCATTGCCTTGGAAGTGTGGAATCATAATCACTGGAGCACCAGATAAGTCCCACAAATGCGTTCTCTTATGCACTACTCATAACAGTGAAAAATTGGAACTGTCCTAAGTGCTCCAAAGTACGGAAAAGGCTAAGTTAATTATCCTCTTGTATCATGATTATGGGGCTTCCCAGGTTGTGCTAGTGGTAAAGAATCCACTTGCCAATGCAGGAAACGCAACAGATGCGGGCTGGATCCCTGGGTCGGGAAGATCCCTTGGAGGTGGAAATGGCAAACCACTCCAATATTCTTGCCTGGAAAGATCTCATGGACAGAGGAGCCTGGAGGCTACAGTCCCTGGGGTTGCAAAGAGTTGGACACAACTCAGCAACTGAGCATACATCATGATTATGCAGTTATTTTGTACATATTTTTCTAGACTTTTATAAAAAAGAAAAATGAATGAGATAATGTTAAGGAAAAAATAGAATAATACACATAAACGTGTATTTAACAAATACTACTTACTACAGCCTTCTAAGGGCTTCCCTGGTGGCTCAGATGTTAAGGAATCTGCCTGCAATGCAGGAGACCTGGGTTTAATCCGTGCGTTGTGTGAAAATCCCCTGCAGAAGGGAATAGCTACCCACTCCAGTATTCTTGATTGGAAAATTCCATGGACAGAGGAACCTGGTGGGCTACAATCAATGGGGCTGCAAAGAGTCAGATATGACTAAGTGACTAAGCAGACACACACAGCCTTCTAAAATATATATATCAATAAATAAAAAGGAAGTTTGGGAAAGAACATAAAATCAAATAGCTCAGACTTTATTATGTTGATGAGACCTTGGTTGCTTCTTATTTTAAGAAATTTACATTGTTTTAAATTTGGTTTAATAGTATACAGAAACTGTAGTAGGTTAAAAATACCTATTGCTGCTTGTCCTCTATTTTATGGACTCTATTAAGAGGGATAAAACAAAAGTTAATTATAAAGGAAGGTGGATAGTATTGACGAAACTCCTAGCTCTTAGGAAAGGAGCTTTCTTAAGGGTAATAGGTTATACTTGACAACATACTAAAAGGACATTTTTAAGGTTGATGAATGATGTCTGCAGGTCTGCTAATTAGCTGTGTCCCCATGAGCAAGCCATTTAACCTCTGAGGATCTTAATTCCCTCATTTGTAAAATAAGAGATTAAAAAAAAGAGAAAAGCATTTTTGACATACAGAGATGTGAAGGCTGGTGGCTTGAGGAGAAAGCTGCCATCTTAAATCCTCAGGGGAAATGCATGTCTTATAAAACAAAGTGATCTGCATTGCATCCTGAGGAAACAAAGCTCAGGGTTCCATGACCAGGGCTACATCCAGAGATGAGGAGACCATAACTGCCATTTTTTTCACGCCTAAAGGACTGCTGTTTCTTGTCCTCTATACTGAGGACGATGTTAAGAGAGATTTTTTAAAGTTAATTGTAAAGGAAGGTGAACAGTAGAAACACATCATGAAGAAATAACTCTGTGACATAATATTGCATATAATTTTTCTTGAAATAAAAGCCCTTATTAAGTTCATTTACCTTAACATGATGCTATATTAAGGGGAGTTAGGCAGACCCTGTTTCCTCTGGTAACCTACCATTAAAGAATTTACGGCATCGCGGAGGCACATGGATTTAAATGGCAGGCAGACCAAAGAACAGACATTAAATAGGCACACGTGTAAAGCGAACATGCAAATGCTTAAGCACAGGAGAAAACACAAGAGATTCTGGTAGAATTTGTAGGAAGGAGGGTAAGGTAGGCAGTCATTATTTCTGTGAGGGATACTGAAAGGCTATTCTGTAATCTCCTGATGATATTTTGTTAAAATACTAAGAATCTCTGTTTAAAATTTGTATATTATATAAAATATAAACCACATATTTTATTTTTTATATTATATATACAATATATATTTTTCTATTTTTCTTTTTTGTTCTAAAGTGTTAGTTGCTCAGTCATGTCTGACTCTTTGTGACCCCATGGACTATAGCTCATCAGGCTCCTCTGTCCATGGAATTCTCCAGGCAAGAATACTGGAGTAGGTAGCTTTTCCCTTCTCCAGGGGATCTTCCCAACCCAGGGGCTGAACTTGGGTCTCCCACACTGCAAGCAGATTCTTTACCATCTGAGCCACCAGGGAAGCCTATAAAAATCATATTAAACAGTTATTGGCCACTAATACAGTTAATTCCAAATTATCTATCAAGCTGCCTAACCTGTCAATGCTTAAAATTAAATTCTCTGGATATAGGATAGTGGGACTTTAAATTAAAGTTAGAGATTTGAGAAGCAATGACAGATGAAGTTCATTCTTAGGGCAAAAAAGGGAGAAAGAATCCATATGAGATACATAAGCTTTAGCCTTAGCAAGACGTCACAAAAGCACAGGAACAATTTCTTCACACATCATCAGGGATATTTTGACATCTCCAGGAACTTAGATGTGAGAGGGGTCGTATAAAATTGGCATCCCTTCTAAGATGAAATGCCAAGCGCTGTGGACTCAAGAGAAAAGGCAGTGGCCCAATCACAACTGACTGTGGGGTCAGACAAAACAACTGGGAAACGAGGAACTGTCACTCTGTAATCTAGGTCTCAGAGTTAATTAGAAGGATGAAAGAGGACTGTATATTTTAATTTATATATTGTTACTGCTGGTCTTCCATTAGCAGGAATCTTCCCATAGACAGAACACCTTATGTAAATTCCGAGGCCTCAGAATTAAGCTTGTAGGGTTTTATTGGCTCTTGGCATCAACCAACAAAATGACACGCATGCTTGGCTGCAGGTTCTGAAGCAGAGATGTGAAGTCTTATTCCACCCTCCCCAACGGTATGCCCATGTGACAAAGAGATGCCCCATCACAAGGCCCTCCCTTCCCCGGGCACACCCCCCCGTTCTCCACTGGCCCCTTCCTCTGTGTTCTCTTGTTCCTGTTCTCATCCCCGATAACCCTGATAACCCTGTAGCTGTTGCTTAGTTGCTAAGTTGTGTCTGACTCTTTTGCGACCCCATGGACTGTAGCCCACCAGGCTCCTCTGTCCATGGGATTTTCCAGGCAAGAATACTGGAGTGGATTGCCATTCCCTTCTCCAGGAGATTTTCCTGACCCAGGGATTAAACCCTGCCTCCTGCATTGGCAGGCAGGTTCTTTACCACAGAGCCACCAGGGAAGCCTGCTAGCCCAGTTAGCCCACCACTGGCCTTCCTGCCCTTCTTTAGAAGGGTTCCTTAGGATGCTTATCCCTAGTCATCCTCAGGGGTTTATTTCATCTCTATTTTCCTACTTAAAAGGGCTTCATCAATACCTACGTTGTCTCATTCAGTCCTGAACAGCAACACGAGGGGCAGTAAGAAAGCCCGTGTCCCTTCTTATGTTGGAGAATCCTTTACAAGGTTTCTTATAACACATACTCTATGTCTTAAAAATTCTTAACAGAGTGCTATAAAAGTTTTGGTAATTCCTGAGAGAAATTTGGTGCTTAGGTAATGCTCTAGTCACAGAAAATGTGACTTTATAAAACACAAGCACAATGCAGTATTTAAGAGAAACCCTGTGAATCTTGATTATAGATTCTAACATCTTTTCTCATGCCGAGGGAAAAGGCTATTCTTCACAGTCAATACATAATTCTAGTCAAAGAATGAGGAAAAATAGCCATTTTGATTGTATTTTTAATATCATTTTGTCATGCTTAAAAACACTGTCAGCAGGAGGGAAGACAGACAAGACATGATGCTGGAGAAAGAATGACAGCTGTTTAAATTAAATCTAAAGAAAACTATGAAAGAAAACATAGAATATGATTTAAATAAATGAGTACTGTTATCTTTGGCAATCAGTGTTTTCATAAAACCTTTAAAATATTAAAGTGGAAAATTTGCTTCTTTCTCCATCTCTGTATAACAATTTCACAGTAATCTATTTAGAAGCTTTCTGTTTTGCCAAAAATATGCCATATAGAGGTAGCTTACTACAAAGGATGTGGGAACCAGGAACATGAAAGCAGGAAAGGGACCAAGGTTTATTGCCAAGCTGTCCTGTGGTTACCTCCACTGTGTATGTGTCAGGGACACGTGTTTGTCAATGCCCCTAACATACTTTGCCAAGGAAACTGTTAATGTTTGTCTCTCCATGCAGAGAGAAAATGCTCCTGAAATCAGGAATCATGCAATAGTCATCTCTATATCTTACACATTCCCCCTATCTCATTCCAAATCTTCCCCAAGCCCCTCCCCTAGCACAGGGCTGCGTATTCTAAGTACACAGTAGGTGTTTGGCATAACTGAAGTGATATGAAATGGGATGTTTCTTGGATATCCAGAACCTAGCCTTTTTTGCTTCTTTCCAAACAAGACTTCATATTTCTCAGCTACTTGAGTTAAAGGAGAGGGAACTCACTGTCAAATCCTAGTTAGAATCTACTTCCCCTAAATCAATCAACATGTCCCATCTCCTTGTCCTCACGGTTGGTTAAGACATTTGGTCTCAAGTCTGGCAAGAAAGGTCCAAATGAGACTCAAAGCCAGGATTCTTGTTTGAACTCTCCAAGCAGTGGACTTTTATGGACTCGAAACCGGGAATCATGTAGTTCTGTGAAGGGTGGAAGTTACTTTGGAGTCTTACGAGGAGAGCCCAACAAAAGTGGAATCTATATTAAATAGGCAGAGGAAAAAAATACTGAGAAAAAAAATTGGGTCCAATTCACATTTTTAAGCCCCTGAGTCCTACCCAAAGCCCAATTGTCTTGGGCTCTTCAGTGAAATAAGGCAATGAATTATTATTGTGATTTAAGCCTCTGTGTGTGTGAATTTTCAATCAAAATCAGCCTATCTATGCTATAGATTGTCTAGAAAGAAAGAGGAGTGCCTTCAGAGGCCAGTGCCTCAGTAGCTGCAGATGTCCTCACTCACGGCTCTCCTAGCTCCTCACTGTCCTGGGACGGACAGGGCCCACAGAAGATGCTCTGAGAAGGTCTCTGCTGTTCTCCAGACCCTGGGATTGGATTCTGCCCAGAGCATCTTGTATTCAACTACATTTCATCCAGGCTCAGAAGGAATCTCTCCACCATGATGAAATGATAACACGTCCTTTCATCTCATTGGATCCTTTCTAATACATGGGTGCCAAGCTGTTTGTTTTTTCTGGCTAAATGTTTAAAAATATATTTGCACATAATTATTGAACATTTATCACTTTCTCAGTTATTGACTTATGAAAAGTCCATCCGTATGGATATATAAAATTGATCTCTTGAGCAATTGCAGAACTTAGAGAATGCATTCAATTTATTTTATCATATTAGCAAATTTTAGAAATTTAAACAACTCAGTTTTGGAGACAATGCTATGACTGCTTCCTTCCATTCCCCAGAATAATGCATATTTGAGTAAAGCCATTTGTGGAAGAAGTAATTATGTTTTAGGTAAGCCTTTTAAAAGCTATTATAAACCTGCTTTGTACTTATATTGATATATTAGCTGATTACTAATAATGGAAGAATTGAATAAAAGATTAAATCACTTTTCTAAGATTTACATGAGCAAGTCCAGTAACATATATCAAGTACTTATTTAACTAATAAGTTGCTCTCTAACAAATAATGAAGTTCCTTTCCCACCTCACTTTTAGTCTGTTTGCTTAGGTAGGTACATTGGTTGCAATCAGTTGAGATACAAAAATTAACTTAACTGAACAAATGTCTTAGCCAAACTGGAAAGTATATTGTGCCAGCTTCTACTGTTATTTCAATTCACTGGTTACATATAAGGATTCCATAATGAATTATCCATTTTTGAGAGGCGTGTATGTGCAAGTGATGTCTCAATATATAGTGTTACTTCTGGGTGGTGGTCCCAGTCCGCGAACAGCTCAGTGTAAGCTGACAAACTGGAAAAAAGACGGGTTCAACCCTCAGAAGGGTTGAACAGTAAAGAAGTTTTAGGCGATCTCTTAGGTGATTGTAATCCTTCCGTTCAAGAAAGTGAATAAGAAGGGAGAATTAGATTTCAATATCAAGTTGGCAGTGTCTAAGCTAGTCCCTAACTTAGATATAAGCTTTAAAAATTAACTCTGCATCAGCTAGCCAGTTTTTCGCCTTTGCTGTCTGTCTGTCTGGAGTCCAAGTCATGTACCCTCTGTGGAGGTCAGCTTTTCTACTTGTGATTTAAAAACACTGAGCACTCTTTCTTCTTCTTTTTCTTTCTCATTTTCACTGGCCTGTCTCTCTTCTTGCATTTGGAGTTCTTATGTGCCAAAGGACAGAATACTATTCAAGATGATCATATTCACTTTCATGGATCTTGTAGTCGACAGAGTATAACCAGATAAGGAAACCAGCACAATTCATGTGAGAAGATCTGCTATAGAGGATGTAGTCCTAGCCAGCATTTTTTTTTTCAGTTGCAGCTTGAGTGATCGTTTTAGTTGCAGCATGCAGAATCTTTAGTTGTGGCATGTGAATTCTTAGTTGCCGCGTGTGGGGTCTAGGTCCCTGGCCAGGGATTGAACCTGGGCCTGTTGCATTAGGAACATGGAGTCTTAGCCACTGGACAACCAGGCAAGTCCTGAAAAGGTCTTATCCAGGACAAAGTATAGGAGAAGAGTGTGTTCAAAATAGAGAACACAGAGCAGAGATTTGAGGAACTTGCAGAAACTCAGTATCACTGGAGGCGTACAATGAGGGGTTAGGACAGCAATAAAGACGGCTGCGGGTGTGAAAACAATGACTAGATAATCCAGCCTCTTGTAAAAAAATATGTTGAACATTTTCTAAGAACAATGGAAAAACTTTGAAAGGTTTAAAGAGGAAAATTTCAAGACTAAACGTGAATTTTAGTGACATCATTCAGTCCCAAGTACAGCCCGTGGGCTCGCAGAGTTGGACACGACCGAGTGACTAAGCAACTGAGCATGTGTGCGCACGCAAACACACACACACACACACACACACACACACACACACACACTACTGAGAGTGGGTCAGAGAAGACCAGTTAGGGGGCTGCCTCATGACTCGTGACAAACAGCAAGAAGGGTTAAATTCAGTTTGGGCTTGGTGAATATGAACTGGTTCTGAGCCTTTTAAATGTAAATAACTGGAAAAGAGATAAATGCATAGTTCAGAAGCTGAAGATGTAAATTTGGGGCCCTCCATAAAGTCCTAAAGAAGTTGAAATCTCTCTAAAGAGGTATGCAGAGAAGTAAGGAGGATCTTGTGAATAACTCTTGTGAATACCAGCATTTGAGGGCCCGGCGGAGGAAGAGAAGCCAACAAAGACAAAGCCATGTTTCACACCTGATTTCTTCTCTCATTCACCTGCTGAGCTTCCTGGACCTCAGCCTGATGCTCCATCCATCCTGGAGTCTTAACTCACTCAGGCAGAATTAATCCATCCTGGTCCCATTTGCTCTTCATCTGCTACTGTGAGCAGCAGAGAAGGAGCAAATGCATTATAATTATTTTTTTACTTATCTTTCTTCCCTTTTAGATGATACATTCCTCGGGGATAGGAATCCTCCCCTAATTTTGTTGGCATTCTCACCAGTGTAATGGCATCAAGCAGAGTTCTCTGCTTGCTGAGTAAATAATGCATGTATTCTTACTTATAAGATCATGTTTATACCAGGAAAGAGTATAAATATGAAGCAAGATACTTGAATTTAAAAACCACTTCTTTCTTTACTCTGGTTTTACAAAGATCAAACATATGCTATACATATTGTGAATGCGGAGAAAGTGTCTATTGACTAATGAACATTGATCAGAGATCCTCGGATCTCATTTAACATTCAGAAAGTGGACTGGGAAGGGAGGTGTGCCAGATACACACTCACCCAAGGGTAAGATACAGGGAAGCCAAAAGAAATGAGGTGGTGCTTGGTTCAACGTCCCTGAAAGAAAAATCACTAGTAGGTCGGTTCCTTGTGACCCTGAAATATTGTTCAGTAACAGGCTATTTTATTTTCAATAAATCCAAGGATAATTTTTTTAGACCAGGGTAAGAAACTTAAATTTTTTTCTTTACTAAACCAGTGACTCATTGAAACTAAATTAATTTTGTGTTGCATACAAGTAAAAGTAGCAATTTAGTTGATGTTTTAGAGAGAAAGACAAGTAATATATATATATGTGTGTATATATATATATATATATATATATATGGTTAGTTAAAATACCACATACATATAATATAATACATACTATATGGTTAGTTGAAACACCACACTATAGACAGATAAAACAGTGATAGAGAAGGCTGAAAGAGAAAAAAAGGTAAAAATAAGGAAAATAGGTGAAAAGGGAGGGAGGAAAATTGAAACAGGAAAGGAGACTTAAGGAAAATGAGAAAGAGATAAGGGAAGAGGCCCCATGAAATGTTAATAATAATAACAAATATAATTTGTAAGCTTTCTTTGGCAGAAATTTCACCTTGATCTTTTGCTTCTTTTGATAGACCATGAGTACTTGTTCTGGTTTTACAGAGAAGAAAATGCATATAGTCAGTGGCAAAACTGGAGCTGGAGTTTGGTCTCTTTATTTCTAATCCTCTGTGCTTATATGAGGTTTAATGGATGTAAATTACACTTGTTCTGCAGTTCACTAGGTTTGAGTGTCTCTGCGTAAGTTGTCACCTGTTATTTCTGCTCTTTGAAATTCAGATTATAGTACCTCTGATCCTGTAGAGCCACGTTTTCTTATAAAAGAAAACAGCTTGTCTGTTTTTATTTCCAAACTTTAAAGTTTATTTTTGAAATAAATGTTTACTTCCCCATGGGCTTCTGAATCTTCTGCAGGTGTGTGAAGGAATGATTCTGGCTTTAGAAAATTGCTTTGGAACATTGAGAGATATCTCTCAATTTACTAGCTATCACCTGTAGTCCCTTTGGCGTAGAAAGCTGTCAGCTTGCTTTATTTTATCCTCTCAGTGATCAGAATTTTTCTACTACAGAAAATTTTAAATTTAAATTTATAATTAGTATCTATTTGCTTTGAAATGAAAGTATTTCCCTATGCTTATTTAAAAAAAAAACTAAGCCGGAGGTCATATTCAAACTATCTAATAAGAGGTGTGGAATAGATAACACCCATTGGAATAAATGTCTTCCCTGCCTATACAGAGAGGCTAAAAATATCAGCTCTGTTCTAATTCCTATTGGGAATAACACAAACAAGAGAACCTCATGTCCTATGTATTTTCCATTAAGAAAATCCTTTAGGAATGTGCAATAGTAACCACACTATTAACTACTCTCAGGGTCTCATCTCTCTTCCTTTGCCAAGCAGACTTGAAAGAAAGGGGTGGAGGAATAGGGAAGCACAAAGGAAAGGTAGGGGAAATGAATGCTTGCGTAATGCTGCTTTCTAGTTTTCTTTGAGTGCTTCCAAAAGCCAGAAATTTTGCTGACCTTCAATTCCGTCGGATTTTCGGGAACCCTTATGAAAAATTTTCTGCTTTTTAAAAAAATAACTTTCAGGGGACTTCCCTGTTGGTCCAGTGGTGAAGACTCACTATCAATGTAAGGGGCCTGGGTTTCATCCCTGGTCAGGGAACTAGAACCCATATGCTACAACTGAGAGTTTGCATGCCACAGCTAAAGATTCTGTGTGCTGCAATGAAAATCTGGCACAGCCAAATAAGTGAATGAAATAAAAATAAAGGTTAAAAAAATAAATTTTGAATATAAAATATATACACTAAAGTATGCAAACCATGATTGAATAGAACCTCATTTTCTAAAAGATAAACACACCTGTGTGACCACTCTCCAGATCAGTGTCGACTGTGACTCAGACCCCCGATCGGCCTCCTTCCCACTCTCTGTACCCCTTTCCCTTGCCAAAGTAAGCATTATCCCCGCTTCTAACATCATAGTTTAGTTTCATCGACTTACATTTTTATTTCAGTGGAATCAGAGTAGATGTTCCTTTCTGTCCGGCTTTTTTTTTTTTGGCTTAAAGCTGTGTGTGGAATCACCCGTATTCCAGCGTGTCAAGGAGGTTGATACATTCTCATGGCCATGTTGAATTCTATTGCATGCATATGCTGTAATAGATAATTATCTATTCTAATGTTGATAACATCTGGGTGGTTTCCAGGTTTGAGCTCCTAAGAATAATGCTAATTATGTGATGTGATAGAGGTGTTAGCTAACACGATGGTGGCAATCATTTGTAATATATAAGTCTATCAAATGAACACATTGTATAATTTAAACTCACACAGTGTTACATGTCAATTGTATCTCAGTAAAGCTAAGGGAAAAATAAATAACTATGTGAAGTGACAGAGGTGTTAGCTAAGACTATGGTGGTGATCACGTTGTAATATATAAATATATCGAATTAACATGTTGTACACCCTAAACCTGGGGCTTCCTGGGTGGCACTAGTCATAAAAAATCTGCCTGCCAATGCAGGTTTGATGTAAGAGAAGTGGGTTCAGTCCCTGGATCGGGAAGAACCCTCTGGAGGAGGGCATGGCAACCCACTTCTGTATTCTTGCCTGAAGAATCTCATGGACAGAGGAGCCTGATGGGCTGCAGTCCTAGGATCGCACAGAGTCGGATATGACTGAAGCTACTTACAATGCAGCAGGCACGAACATCCTAAATGTACAGAGTATTGTACGTCAATTGTATTTCTTTTATTTTTTTTTTTTAACTCTTATTCATTTAAAAGAACGTTGGGGCTTTCCTGATGGCTCAGTGGTAAAGAATCTGTCTGCCAATGCAGGAGACATGGGTTTGATCCCTTATCTGGGAAGATCCCACATGCCTGGGAGCAGCTAAGCCCGTGAGTCACAACTGTTGAGCCTGTGCTCTAGGGCCTAAGAGCCGCAACTACTGAGCCTCTGTGCTACAGCTACTGAAGCCTGTGTGCCTTAAAGCCCAAGCTCTGCAAGAAGAGAAGCCTCCGTGATGAGAAGCCTGCACACTGCAATTAGAGAGTAGCCCCTGCTTGCTGCAACTAGAGAAAAGCCTGTGCAGCAATGAAGATCCAGGGCAACCAAAAATAATTGAATAAATAAATGTATTAAAAAAGAAAGCAAGTACATTACAGATTTTTATTTTATTTTAGTTGATAAAAACTATACTCCAATATAAAGGCAAATGTCTCTAACTTTGTAGCCTATTTGTTGAGTTAGTTTCAGGTGTATAGCAAAGTGCTTCAGTTATGCATATTGATGTATCTATTCTTTTTCAAATTCTTTTCCAGTTAGGTTATTACAGAATATTGAGCAGAGTTTCCTGTGCTCTACAGTAGGTCCTTGTTGGCTATCTGTTTTAAATATAGAAGCAGGTATGTGTCAATCTCAAATTCCCAGTATATTCTTCCCACCTACCCTTCTCCCTGGTAACCATAAGTTCGTTCTCTAAGTCTGTGAGTCTGAAAGCCAATTATATATCAATTAGAAAGATAGAAAGAAAGACAGTGGAGAGGAAAAACAACAATGCTGCTATGAACATTCTTGAACATATCTGGTATACTTGAGTACACACATTTCTGTTGGGTACATAATTGTAGGGGAAAAAAATTCCTGGATTTTTCAGGGTTCATGTAAATAGTTTTAGCCGTGGACACAAATGTGCTATGAGGTTAGAGACATTGCTTTTACTTCTCTTAGAAACATGTTCACATACCATAAAGATTAGATCTATAGTCATTTGTTTCCCTAATGAAGGAGCTAATTGCTCTGATCCAAAAGGATAATGGAACTTCTCTTATGTCCCCCAAACCAAAGGGATGGGCACCTGGGTAAGCCTCAGCCCAGAGCCTGGGGCTTTATCTATGTGGATATTCACATTTCAGAGACCAATGAGGCCCACAACTCTAGGTCTCACAAAACTAAAAGTTATGTAGCTAATGGTCTTCTGGAGAGATTTTATTTATAAACACAGTGTCAGGAGGAGACACTTTCAGAAGAGGAGATAAAATCCTTCCTTTCCTCTTCCTTGGCCTACGGAAAATCCTGCTGTTTGTGTACTGAAAATATCTGTCTGCTCTCACTGTGTGGTCCCAGAGCTGAGACCTATCACAAAAGGCATAAAATAGGCAACACACTTTTTATTTACTGAGATAATAAGTAATAAAGAAGAAATCTGTCTCTGATCCAGAATACTTCATGTGTGCATTCAGGGTAAACTTAGTAAAAATGAACATTGAATATTCCCAAATAACTAAGGGTAAAATTGTTGGGCCTTGGAGTCTGTATATATTCAACCTTCGTGACATTCCCAACTCCCAAGCCATTTTCCAAAGTGATTGTGCCAACTGATACTCCCACTGCTGCTGCTGCTGCTGCTAAGTCGCTTCAGTCGTGTCCGACTCTGTGCGACCCCATAGACCGCAGCCCACCAGGCTCCCCCGTCCCTGGGATTCTCCAGGCAAGAATACTGGAGTGGGTTGCCATTTCCTTCTCCAGTGCATGAAAGGGAAAAGTGAAAGTGAAGTCGCTCAGTCACGTCCGACTCTTAGCGACCCCATGGACTGTAGCCTACCAGGCTCCTCCGTCCATGGGATTTACCAGGCAAGAGTACTGGAGTGGGGTGCCATTGCCTTCTCCGGATACTCCCACTAGCAGTTTTCAAAAGCTCTGTTTGCTCAAAAACACTAAGTGTTTTCAGTCATTTTAAGTTCTAGCCATTCTGGTGGTTCTGCAGTCTTATTTCCTTGTACTTTCAATTTGATTTTTCCTGATGACTAATTAAGTGATTACTCTTTTGTGTTTATTGGCCCTTTGGATTTCCTTCTTATGAAGAGCAGTTTAAATTTTTTGCTGACTTTTTCTTTTTTTAATTGAAGTATATTGACTTACAATATTATGTTATTTCAGGTGTGTAGTTTTATAGTAGTTCTATAGATGATACTCCACATAGAGTGATAAAATATTGACTATATTCCCTGTGTGAATATCACATCCTTATTACATCCTTGCAATTTATTTGTTTGACATCTGGTGGTGTGTACCTCTTAGTCTTCTTCACCAATTTTGCCCTCGCCTCCACTCCCCCTCTCCCCGTAAGGTGACCACTAGTTGGTTCTCTGTGCCTGTTTCTATATGGTTATATTTGTTCATTTGTTTTATCTTTTAGATTCCACATACAAGTGAAAACATATTTTCTCTGTCTGACTTATTTCACTAAACATAACAACCTCTAGGTCCACTGATGGTGTTGTAAATGGCAAACAAAAATTTCACTCTTCATTTATAGCTGAATAACATCCCTTTGTGTGTATGTGTGTGTGAGTGTGTGGGTATGTATACTACAGCTTCTTTATTTCTATTGATGGACACTTAGGTTGCCTCCATATCTTGGCTATAGCAAACAATGAAGCTGTGAAATTCGGGTGCATATATCTTTTTCAATTTATGTCTTCATGTTCCTCAGATATACCCAGGAGTGAATTTGCTGAATTTTATGGTTGAGTTCAGTTGCTCAGTTGTGTCCGACTCTTCATGACCCCATGGACCACAGCACGCCAGGCCTCCCTGTCCATCACCAATTCCTGGAATATATTCAAACTCATGTCCATTGAATCTGTGATGCCATCCAACCGTCTCATCCTCTGTCATCCCCTTCTCCTCCTGCCTTCAATCTTTCCTAGCATCAGGGTCTTTTGAAATGAGTCAGCTCTTCGCATCAGGTGGCCAAAGTACTGGAGTTTCAGCTTCAACATCAGTGCTTTCAATGAACACCCAGGACTGATCTCCTTTAGGATGGACTGGTTGCATCTCTTTGCTGTCCAAGGGACTCTTAAGAGTCTTCTCCAATACCACAGTTCAAAAGTATCAATTCTTTGGTGCTTAGCTTTCTTTGTAGTCAAACTTTCACATTCATACATGACTAATGGAAAAACCAAACTTTGACTAGATGGACCTTTGTTGGCAAAGTAATGTCTCTGCTTTTTAATATGCTGTCTAGGTTGCATATAACTTTCCTTCCAAGGAGTAAGCATCTTTTAATTTCATGGCTGCAATCACCATCTGCAGTGATTTTGGAGCACAAAAAAATAAAGTCAGCCACTGTTTCTACGGTTTCCCCATCTATTTCCCATGAAGTGATGGAACCAGATGCCATGATCTTAGTTTTCTGAATGTTGAGCTTTAAGCCAGCTTTTTCACTCTCCTCTTTCACTTTCATCAAGAGGCTCTTTAGTTCTTCTTCACTTTCTGCCTTAAGGGTGGTGTCATCTGCATATCTGAGGTTATTGATATTTCTCCTGGCAATCTTGATCCCAGCTTGTGCTTCCTCCAGCCCAGTGTTTCTCATAAAGTACTCTGCATATAAGTTAAATAAGCAGGGTGACAATATACAGCCTTGATGTACTCCTTTTTCTATTTGGAACCAGTCTGTTGTTCCATGTCCAGTTCTAATTGTTGCTTCCTGACCTGCATACAGGTTTCTCAGGAGGTAGGTCAGGTAGTCTTGTATTCCCATCTCTTTCAGAATTTTCCACAGTTTATTGTGATCCACGCAGTGAAAGGCTTTAGCATAGTCAATAAAGCAGAAATAGATGTTTTTCTGGAACTCTCTTGCATTTTCGATGATCCAGCAGCTGTTGGCAATTTGATCTCTGGTTCCTCTGCCTTTTCTAACACCAGCCTGAACATCTGGAAGTTCAAGGTTCACATATTGCTGAAGCCTGGCTTAGAGAATTTTGAGCATTACCTTACTAGCTTGTGAGATGAGTACAATTGTGCAGTAGTTTGAGTATTCTTTGGCATTGCCTTCTTTGGGATTGGAATGAAAATTGACCTTTTCCAGTCCTATGGCCACTGCTGAGTTTTCCAAATTTGCTGGCATATTGAGTGCAGCACTTTCACAGCATCACCTTTGAGAATTTGAAATAGCTCAACTGGAATTCCATCACCTCCACTAGCTTTGTTTGTAGTGATGCTTCCTAAGGCCCACTTGACTTCACATTCCAGGATGTCTGGCTCTAGGTGAATTTTATGGTAGTTCTATTTTCAATTTTTTTAGGAACTGTTATTTCCATAATGCCTGTACCAATTTACATTTCTCCCAGTCCTTGCCAACACTTGTTATTTGTTGTCTTTTTGATGATACCCACTCTGTCAGATGTGCATACTGATTTGAAAAGATGTAAGGACACTATGTTTATTGAAGAATTATTTATAAAAGCCAAGATAAGGAAGCAACCTGCATCCATAGATTGATGAATAAATAAAGAAAATATGATAAATATTATAATATATAATGGAATATTAGCCATTAAAAATGAAATCTTGCTATTTATAAAAACATGGATGGACCTAGAGGACACTATGCTAAGTGAACTAAACTGGACAGTGAAAGATGAGTAGTATATCATCTCACATGTGGAATTTAGAAAACAAAACAAAATGAAAACAAACTAAAGATATAAAGAACAAATGGGTGGTTTTCAAAGGGGAGAGGATAGTAGAGGGTGAAGCAAACTAGTTGCAGGGGATTAAGAGGTACAATTAAGATGTACAAACCTCCAGTTATAAAATAAACTATTCACTGGTATGTACAATACAATATAAGGAATATGATCAATAATATTGTAACGAATTTGTATGAGGATAGATGACTACTATATTTACCATGGTGACCATTTCATAATGTATGTGAATGTCAAATTAATATGTAGTACACCTGAAACTAACATAATATTGTACTTCAACTATATTTCAATAAAAAGAGGTACCTGAAACATCTGTGCACTATTGAGTTTCAGGAACCAACACATTCTGTTTTAATTAATATAGTAGAATTGAATTTTATGCTGCTTTCAACCAAAAGCAGTCTCACTAATATTGGCGGATCCAATTAACCTCCCAGTAAAATTCTCAGTGCCCTGCTCGAATGTTCTTCATCCACTGTCTAGGTCACCTGCATCATTGTTGGTTTCCTGTCTTAAGAATGCAATTCTCTGAGACCAGACACTATAAAACTCCTGGAGGAAAATGTAGACCAAACACTCTGACATAAATCACAGCAATATCTCTTTCAATCTGTCTCCCAGAATGACGGAAATAAAATAAACAAATAGGTCTTACTTAAACTCAAAAGCTTTTGCATAGCAAAGGAAATAATACACAGAATGAAAAGACAAATCACAGGTTGGAAGAAAATATTTGCAAATGATGTGACCAACAGATAGGTCTTCCTTAAACTCAAAAGCTTTTGCACAGCAAAAGAAATTATAAACAAAATGAAAAGACAAATCACAGATTGGGAGAAAATATTTGTAAATGATATGATCAATAAGGGATTAGTCTCCAAAATTTACAAGTAGCTCATGATGCTTAATAGTGTCAAAACAAAGAACCCAATCAAAAAAGACCTAAATAGACATTTCTCCAAAGAAAATATACAGATTGCCAAGAGGCGCATGAAAGGATGCTCAACATCACTAATTTTTAGAGAAATGCAAATCAAATCTACAATGAGACATCACCTCACACTGGTCAGAACGGCTATCATCAAAAAATCCATAAACACAATAAATGCTGGAGAGGATGTGGAGAGAAGGGAACCCTCCTATACTATTGGTGGGAATGTAAATTGGCAGAGCCACTATGGAGAACAGTATGGCTGCTGCTACTGCTGCTAAGTCGCTTCAGTCGTGTCCGACTCTGTGTGACCCCATAGACGGCAGCTCACCAGGCTCCGCCATCCCTAGGATTCTCCAGGCAAGAATACTAGAGTGGGTTGCCATTTCCTTCTCCAGTGCATGAAAGGGAAAAGTGAAAGTGAAGTCGCTCAGTCGTGTCTGACTCCTAGCGACCCCATGGGTCTGCAGCCTACCAGGCTCCTCCACCCATGGGATTTTCCAGGCAAGAGTACTGGAGTGGGGTGCCATTGCCTTCTCCGAACAGTATGGAGGTTCCTTTAAAAACTAAAAATAGAGCTACTATATGACCCTGACTTCCCACTCCTGGACACGTATCTGGAGAAAAACATGACCCAACAGGATACCTGCACTGCGATGTTCATTGCAGCACTGTTTACATTAGCCAAGACATGGAAGCAGCCTAAATGTCCATCAACAAGGAGTGGACAAAGAAGATGTGGTACATATACATGATGGACTGTTACTCAGCCATTAAAAATAATGAAATATCGCCATTTGAGCAACATGGATGGGTCCAGAGATTGTCATACTGAGTGAAACAAGCCAGACAAAAGGAGAAATATCATATGACATCCCTTATATGTGGAATCTAAAAAGAAATGATACAAATGAACTTACAAAACAATAAGAGACTCACAGACTTAAGAGAATGAACTTATGGTTGCTGGGGTTGGCAGGGGAGAAAAGGGGAAGGGATAGTTAGGGAGTTTGGGACGGACATGTACACAATTTTATGTTTAAAATGAATAACCAGCAAAGATCTACTGTATAGCATATGGAACTCTGCTCAGTGTTATGTGGCAGGCTGGATAAGAGTGGAGTTTGGGGGAGAATGGATACATCTATATGTACGGCTGAGTCCCTTAGCTGTTCACTTGAAACTATCACAACATTATTTGTTAATAGGCTACACCCCAATACAAAATAAAAATTTAAAGAAAAAAAAAAGAATGCAATCTTCTCCCCAACGGCCTTCTTTAAACACAGGATCATGTTTAATAACTTAGCAGTCTCATTTTAAAATGTACATAGATACAAGCATAAATACCTCAATAATATAGTTTAACTCAATATAGCCAAATATTTTAATTTGAATTTGTAATCAAAATATAAATTACTCATCATATATTTTACATTTTTTTATACTAAGTCTTTGAAACCCAGAATACATTTTTTATTTGCAGCATATCTTGATTGGGAGTAGTCACTTTTCAATAGCTACCTCTGGCTAGTGGCTTTTGTATTGGATACTGTGGTCCCAGAGCATAAAAGCTATTTCCTTTTTTTCCTGTTTTTGAAAATATGTAGGGAAAATTCACAGGTAATGCTTTGTTCTTTATAGGTAAGGCTCTATCGTCTTCTCAGATTTCTCTGTGAGTGCAAGATTTTGTTTTCTTATTTACCATTTGGACTATAGTGAATATAATATTTGTTACTGTGATCTTTTCATTTCTCATGTAAGTTTACATGAGACTATGATTTTCACCATCATTATTTTAAATAATTGATACGTATTTAAGCCTGTAACGCTATATTAGTTTTCAACAAAGTAAATTTAAAATTAGAATTTTCTTTGTTAATTTAGTAAGGTAAAGTGACTTCTCAAGGTTGGTATGATCTGTATATCTTTTATTATCCTTTAGGATAAGATCATATCATGTTTTATTTTTTAAAAAATTTTATTGAGGTATAGTTGATTTATAAGTTGTGTTTAATTTCTGCTGTACAGCAAAGTGAATCAGTTATACACATATCTATTCTTTTTCATAGTCTTTTCATTATGGTTTATCACAGGTATTTCATGTTTTCTTAAAACTTTTACAATCTTGTAATATATTGTATTATATATATATATATAGTAAAGAACATATTTTTATTAGAGAAAAAGGAAACAGATTTATATATTTTTCATTAAATCACTGAGTATAAAAGGAAAGGTTTTATAAACTTAGAAAGGAATCCACAAAATTAAGTGTGTTTTTCAGAGTTGTCATTTATACTGTGGAAATCAAAAATATATCAATAGTTCCTAGATTTCCAAATAGTAATCTGAGTCAAGTCAGGAGTTATTAAATTGGTTTTCCATTCAAGAAAGTGAAAAAAATTCATTTGATGGCTTTATCTATACAAACAGAATTATATCAAAATAAATGAAAACCAGATAACATCTTTAAAATCTAATATGGTGTGAAAAAAAAGTTTTAGAATGCTCTACTTGCTGTGATCTCCAATAATATTAGACATAGTGGCATAAATAAAAAGTAGGGGTTATAAGAACCAATTTTCATGTGGATGAATAAGTCAAAACTTTTGCAATTCTTCTCCAATCTTTCCTCAAAGAAATCAGCTAGAACATTGTGATGATACTCCAGTTCAGCTTCTGTGTTACAGAAGATCAAAAACGGTATAACCCTCTCCTTTGTCTTCTCGGTCCATTACGTTTCTCTAGTTGTGTTAATTGTGAAACAGGCTGACCCAAAAAGAAAGAAAAGTTAGAATTGCTCAGTTTTAAAAATATCCCCACTTTCAATTACACAATTATTTTAATATATAGTAAATATATTCATGTCTAAATTTACATATTATTTGACTCCATTTTTACTTTTTATGATATCTTTTTGTATCATTTTCATTAACTCACATGTATTAAAAATAACATTTTGGAATACTAGTTGTGTCTGATCTGGCTAGTCTAATTCTAAATAAAGTCCCAGAATGGTATTGTTTGGCATTTCCCCCTGAAAATGACAGTTGTTAAAGATTGAAACTTCACTATTATGTGGGCATTTTAATAATGTCACATTTCATTAATAGTCAATTTTTTGAAGAACCGTTTTTGCTAGGCAAAATTTTTGATAAGTGTATTATGGGAAATGATCCATGTTTCAGGCTGGTTGCTTATCCAGCAAACTGGCCAATGACACTACTGCATTTTTTTGCTGTTGTCAGAACCCTTTAATCAATGCATAGTTAAGCTCTCCAGTTTTTAATTCTGAAATGATTTCCTTGTTTTCAGTGGTTCATGTCATCACTGTCAACCATAAAACTTCAACATCTTGTCTCTCTTTAAATCATGTATAGTGACAGCTCCCAAGCTATATTCTCTGCTAAGATGTTTTAGTCACTATTAACTCTGTTTTCTGCACTGCTGATGATGACAGATGCTTTCTTTTCTTCCAAGGTTACCTGTACTTTAATTTTTTTTGAAATTTTTATCAATCAGTTAAACCAAATAACAAGATAAAAAACCAGTAATCAGTACTGGTGTATATTTGTAGGAGGGACCTTGAGACACCAGTGGCCACTCATGCCAGTTCAGGTCTGGTTTTATTACCAAATGAGATTTGGCAGAAAATTTGCAAAAAGTTTTGGGTTTTAGTGGTTTTCAGAATGGTGGATAAGGGATTATGTATCTGTGTATGGAGACTGTTAGCATCTGATACTTATATCTTTATTCTAAAGAGAGACTGCAAACTGAATCATCTTTATTCAGAAGACATCACAAAAATATTCGGTTGGGAAAACCTTTGTTCAACAGTAACATTCAAATTTTTGTTTCCTTAAGCCTCATTCAATATACATTTCTCTGGGCTGTCGGTCTATCTCATAAGTAAATGTTAATATATAATCCCAGCGCTCAGGTAGCTCAGGCCCTAGTGTGGGAGGAGATAAGAAAAAAGAAAACAAGAAAGAGGACAGATGTCCAGTTCTGACCATGGAGCAGTGATGAAAATCACACTTGCTCTGCTGCCATAAACAGCTATAACACTGCACAAAATCCACCCAGCAACTGTTCTCAAGAATTTCACAACAGATGTTCGGGGTGTGGTTCTTGCAAGAAAGCAAGCACAAACAGTGAGCTCTCTCCCTGTGGCTACTTTCCAAACTGTGACATAGGGAAGTGAAATGCAAGCAAAGAGCTCAGCCTTGCTGGACTGATAAACCTGACTGAAGGCTGGGCTGGGTTTTGTAGGCGGGTACAGGAGGGGAGCTGGGGAGCATTTTTATCTTCCCGTTGGTGCTAAGGAAGGCTGCAATATGAGCTAAGAAAATCTTTTCTCCCTTGTTAGATCTTTAGTCTATGTGCCTCTCCTAATATCTATGATGTGTCCTTCACACAAGTCCTCAGTAACTATCTTAAATTCCTTGGGATATTTCAGGTTGTTCTTGTTGTCCATCAGGAATTCTCAAGTTCAAGCACCATTCAGTTAAATTTCCTGTGATTTCTGATTTCATCGCAAGTACTTCTGCATGCATTTCTGGGGAAAATGGGAGGTTTCTGTTTAGAACTACTGATAACATAGTAATTTAGGAATGAGAAAAATCTTATAACGTCAAGACTAATTTTTGAAGGTTTCTATTGACACGTGCCATTCCATTGAAAGCTTTAAAAGATAGTAAATTAAACTCAAAATTATCCATTAGCAAAATAATGAAAAATGTTTTATCCCTATTATTACTTTTTGGCATTGCAGTCTTTCTCAGTATCACATTCATCCATACGCTGTTTTATAGAAATTCAAAAGACCGTTTCCCAGGTAGTGAATTATACCTCTCAGAAATCAATTACATTTCAGGACAACACTAATACTACACATATTTTTATTAGGAAATAAAACCACAGGATATGGATAGTAATAAAACTGGAATTATTCTACTGGCAAAGTCCATAAAAGTAACCAATAATTTCAAAATCAAACAGAAAAACATATCCAGGGTCTGCTACTGAACAATATTAGCGGTAATATTTTCCCCAAGTTCACATTAATTTCCTCCCTCCATTTCTGATATATTGCACATATTTGAAAAACCATGTGTCATTTGCTTACTTCCCAGATCAGGAATGCTGGGAAACTTTCTCACATTATGCTAGAGTTGGTGTCTTAATTCTCCTCCCTCTTAATTGATTAATGAGTGAGGAGTGAAGGAAACAATGTTACAGAAATTTTCATTAGGTATAAATTGCAAGACATTTGTTTGAATGAACATACTATCTCAGCTCTGTCTCGATGGGCCTTGCGGGAATGCTTTAAGTATTACTGTAAGTGCCAGACCAAGCACTGAACAATTCAATGGGGCCATTCGAGCATGGCCTTGTATCTGGTTTTTGTTTCAAAACGTTCTTGGGGAAAACTTCACTGCCTGATAATAGGGAACCAAAGAATTCTTTCAAGTTTATGTGTTGCCAACAATATTTCTGAAGGGAGTCATTTAAGGTAAAACAACAAAAAGTCTCTTTTTAAAGCTTGAGCCATTCTAATTTACCTCTTCTATAAAAAGAAAACCTAGATGTTTCAAATCAGTATCTGACCAGCCATGTGACCAGTGATCTGAGTAGATCCACCAAGTGACTTGTGACTTATGATAATACTTGCAGTGACCCAAGATTTCCTCAATTATTTTTCACTGCCACAAATTTGTCACTAGTTAAGCAAACATTGATTTTTTTTAAAGATTTAAGGTATTTAAAAGAACAATAGAGGATAAAGAATAATATACAGTTACTTTTTTCCATCTAACATTGACACACCTTAATGTTTTACCTCAAATCTCTTTTGGTATTTTTCTCTTAAATAAAACATTCTAGATTAAGCTACACCATCCACAGTTCTGACCTTGGAGTAAATTCTTTGATGTTTACACTTCCATTTCTTAACAACAAACACATACATGCATGTGTTTTGTATATTGTATTTGGTGTATTTGTATATATGTATGTCTGTATTATATAATTCTACTATATATATTTCATATTTGCTTTTTATAATTTGCCATCATGTTAAGCTCAAACCATGTGTGTTTATATATATATATATAAATATAAATATATATACATGCAATATAGATAGATAGTTCTAGTTTATTCTTTCTAATGAATACAAATATTTCATCATAAAGATACTGCAATTTGTTCCTTCTTGCTTTTATGTACAATTAGTTTCCCCTCTTTATGTTGGCTATTAAAAATACACTGCAGCAAACTTCCTTGAATATGTCTCCTTGTGCACATATGTAAAGTATTTTTGGGGAGGTTGGGGAGGAAGAAGTTATATATCCAGAAATTAAATAGCAGGGGTTCCAGCTTATAATTATTTTCAATGTTATTAGATTCTGCTTAATTCTCATCTGAAGGGACTTTACTTATTTTATTCCTATCTGTCGTGGATGAGAATTTCTTTCCTTCATAGCTTCATCAGCACTTGACACTGGCAGATTTGTTTATATTTGACTTGATGGAGGGAAGATGGATTTGCTTGATTATTGCTGCAGTCAAACAAACTCTTTTTATGTTTACTTTCCATTAGTATTTCCTCCTCTGCCAATTGTCTTTTCTCTAATTTTCCTCAATTTTACTATTCAGTTCAGTTCAGTCGCTCAGTCATGTCTGACTCTTTGCAACCCCATGAACCGCAGCACGCCAGGCCTTACTGTCCATCACCAACTCCCGGAGTTCACCCAAACCCATGTCCATCAAGTCGGTGATGCCATCCAGCCATCTCATCCTCTATCGTTCCCTTCTCTTCCTGCCCTCAATCTTTCCCAGCATCAGAGTCTTTTCCAATGAGTCAGCTCTTTGCATCAGGTGGCCAAAGTATTGGAGTTTCAGTTTCAACATCAGTCCTTCCAATGAACACCCAGGACTGATCTCCTTTAGGATGGACTGGTTGCATCTCCTTGCAGTCCAAGGGACTCTCAAGAGTCTTCTCCAACACCACAGTTCAAAAGCATCAATTCTTTGGTGCTCAGCTTTCTTTATAGTCCAACACTCACATCCATACATGACCACTGGAAAAACCATAGCCTTGACTAGATGGACCTTTGTTGGCAAAGTAATGTCTCTGCTTCTTAATATGCTGTCTATGTTGGTCATAACTTTCCTTCCAAGGAGTAAGCGTCTTTTAATTTCACGGCTGCAATCACCATATGCAGTGATCTTGGAGCCCAGAAAAATAAAGTCAGCCACTGTTTCCACTGTTTCCCCATCTATCTGCCATGAAGTGATGGGACCAGATGCCATGATCTTAGTTTTCTGAATGTTGAGCTTTAAGCCAACTTTTTCACTCTCCTCTTTCACTTTCATCAAGAAGCTCTTTAGTTCTTCTTTGCTTTCTGCCATAAGGGTGGTGTCATCTGCCTATCTGAGGTTGTTGATATTTCTCCCAGCAATCTTGATTCCAGCTTGTGCTTCCTCCAGCCCAGCGTTTTTCATGATGTACTCTGCATATAAGTTAAATAAGCAGGGTGACAATATACAGCCTTGACGTACTCCTTTTCCTATTTGGAACCAGTCTGTTGTTCCATGTCCAATTCTAACTGTTGCTTCTTGACCTGCATACAGGTTTCTCAAGAGGCAGGTCAGGTGGTAGATTAATGTATTTTTTGTTATTGATATCCAAGAATATCTTATACATTCTAGATAATTTTTTCTGGTCTTTCCCTGATCTAAAATAGTGTTTATAGTTTCTTTGCTGCTGTTTAGTTGCTAAGCCATGTCCAATGTTTCATGACCCCATGGGCTGTAGTCTGACCTCTGTCTGTGGGATTTCCCAGGCAAGGATACTGGAGTGGGTTGCCATTTGCTTCTCCAGGGGATCTTTCCAACCCAGGGATCAAAGCCACACCTCCTGCACTGGCAGGTGTATTCTTTACCATTGAGTCACCAAGGAAGCCCATGGTTTCTTTAGCCCCACAAAAGTTTTGAGTTGCAACATAGTCAGACTCATCCATCTCTGTTTTATGTCTTTTGATTATTGTGACTTAACAACATCTTCTCTCTGACGCATGGTCACTCTCTCTTTGTTTTCATTTCTAAAGACCGTCTTGAGTTTGTATACGTTTTTACTTTTTCCCATGTGAATTTTAGCAGCAACTTTTGGTTGGAATTAAGTTGAATTTATAGTTATTTGGAAGATAATAAATTTAATATCTTCTCCTGGTAAACATGGTGTACATCTTCATGTATTCATAATTCATTTGCATAGTTTAGTAAATTTAAATAATTTTTTCCACTAAACTCACAGCCTCCTGCTCATTGCCAGGAGCAGCTCACAACCAGGCCTCAGGGAGACTTGTGTGTGTGCACAGCACATAGGATTCAGCTATGAACAAGATGGAACCCTCTAGAGATGTCCAGAGCTAGTGCTACCCACAGTCCATGTCGATAGAGACCAGTTCCCTCAAAGCCCAGCCTCCAATCAGTTTCCTCATCCCAACATGCAGCATTCCCTTTGAGTCTCATTTCTCTGTGTCACAGCTTGGAAAGCAGAGCTCATTTTGTTTTTTCTTGCTCTTAGGGACCACATCCTGCAAGTCTATTGTCCAATTCTTGGAAACAGTGGCTTCGTCCTGTGTTTGTTGAGTGTGATATCTTCTCAGCAGTGATAGGACAAGATCCGTAGGCATCACCACTCCACTGTTCATTAATATTTGTATATTTCTTAATCTTATTTCCTTTCTTCATGTCTTATTTTATTGACTATGATTTACTGAAGCAAAGAATCTGGATGCCAGAATGACCTCATGGAGAAGAATCTACCCGACTCCTCTACCCTAGATCAGCTGGAATGATATGTGGAAGATAAATAAGCTTCTATCTTATTTAGGTCATTGTATTTTGGAGCCTCTTATATTAGAAGCTTAACCTTCTTTTTAAATTTGTGTCAAATCACAGAGCAGTAATTTGAGCTAGGAAGTAAGTTTATTCATTTTAATGGAGAAACAGAAGTGTGAAGCAGACCCAAATTCTCATGTTAAAGATCAGCACATTACCAAAGAGAGACTCATTCACTTTTTACATTGTAGTAATGAGCTTTTGGTTCTTTTGATTATAAACATGACAGGACATAAAATTAAAGAATTAAGGAATATTGAGACTTGAAAGGATTTTAGAGATGGAAAGAGAAAGTGGAAGCCCAGATAATTTAAGTAATCTCTCCAGAGTCACATTATTACTTAGACAAAAGATCTGTGGCTAGAATTGAGTAGTGGTATTTCTACTCCCTATTATTTTTTTAAGAAAATCTTTTCTACTAACTTCCATTGTAATAATTCAAGGATGTTAAATTTTCTATATTTTCAGTGAAAGATTTCTTTATTTATGTTGCAAACTGTTTCATTCTTCAAATATACTATGTTTTGAAACTTTGTCAAGACATGACATCAGGGTTTTTGCTGAATGATAGTGATATACTTAGTTGGGTCAATTTAATTAACAGAATGCTAGAGGAGGCAGAGTCTAAGATCTCCAAATGGTGATTTGAAAATCAATTCCTAATAAGAATCATTTGTTTTGAAGAGAAATGATAATGTTATTTTGTACTATGTGCCATTTCTAAATATGGATAGTGATATATTGAAGTTCAATATTTTGAGTGATGGCAATTTAGAATTCTTTCTTTCATAGCAGGAATGGGAAAGACTCATGCTTAGTGAAAGTTATGTCAGCATACAAAAATTGTCACTAAAATAAGACTATTATAATTAGCTTACTTTCAAAATCGAAGTGGAAATAGTCATGCTGCTGCTGCTGCTAAGTCGCTTCAGTTGTGTCTGACTCTGTGTGACCGCATAGACAGCAGCCCACCAGGCTCCCCTGTCCCTCGGATTCTCCAGGCAAGAACACTGAAGTGGGTTGCCATTTCCTTCTCCAATGCATGAAAGTGAAGAGTAAAAGTGAAAGTGAAGCCGCTCAGTCGTGTCCAACTCTTAGCGACCCCATGGACTGCAGCCTACCAGGCTCCTCCATCCATGGGATTTTCCAGGCAAGGGTACTGGGGTGGGATGCCATTGCCTTCTCCAGAAATAGTCATATGAAGTGTTAAAACTTTTCTTTCTTTAGTTTAGTTATTTGGATCTACAAAAATGTATTTTTGAAAACTTTTTCTATCAAAGGAAAGTTAACTTACAACATGTTAATTTCAGGTGTACAGCAAAGTGACTTGTTTATGTATATACATATTCTTTTTCAGATGTTTTGCCATTATAGATTATTATAGGATATTCTATATAGTTCTTTGTGCTATACAATAGATCCTTTTTGTTTATTTTATGTATGGTAGTACATGTATGTTAACTCCAAAGTTCTTATATATTATTTTTTATCACTAATGAGAATTTTTTGGTCATGAAATATTAATACTATAATAATGAACATGTAAAATCTTTAAATCTTAAAACCTCCTAACATTATCAAGTATATCTACGTACAAAACATACATACATTTCACTTTATTTAAAACATATAAGAGAGAGAATTTCAAATCACACTAAACATAATAAATACATAACTTGCTTTGTTAAAAATCTATAGTGTACTTTCAAGTAAAGGTTAGACTTCCAATGCCAAAGACAAAATTAAACAATTATCAGTTTCCTAAAAGTGCTATTTTAAAGAATATTGTTAAGAATAATAAAGCCTCCTAAGTGTAAATTGTCTTTATCAAATGAGAAAAAAAGCCTAAATTTTATACTGAGAATAAAAAAATGTTAAAGCTTTTTTTTCTATGTTATTCCATACCCTGTTACCAGATCACATACTAACAACTACATAGATAACAAAACAATCCAGTGTGGTTTGCTGATAATAATTTTGCCATCTATCACTTGGGCCTGCTTTCTGCCTTTTGGTCTGAGCTAGATGACAATAGATTCCAAGCTCCAGATTTGGATATTTATCAGCATATTTGAAATGGAAATTATCTAAGAATATACAGTAAGAATCCCAGGTATTGGGGGAAAATCACTCCTTTCCTGAAGGATTTTTTTTTTCACTGTATGAAAGATATTATCAATATACTTATAAACTAGTCCAGGCCTGCGAATTTCAACTCTTAATGGGAGGAGGTGACCTGATTAGCTCTGAGTTGAGTTGAGTTGAGTTGCTCAGTCATGTCCGATTCTTTGTGATCCCGTGGATTGCAGCACAGCAAGCCTCTCTGTCCATTACCAACTCCTGGAGCTTGCTCAAACTCATGTCCGTTGAGTCAGTGATGTCATCCAACCATCTCATCCTCTGTCATCCCCTTCTCCTCCTGCCTTCAATCTTTCCCAGCATCAGAGTCTTTTCCAATGAGTCAGTTCTTTGCATCAGGTGGGCAAACTATTGGAGCTTCAGTTTTAACATCACTCCTTTCAATGAATATTTAGGAATGATATCCTTTAGTATGGACTGGTTTGATCTCCCTGCAGTCCAAGGGACTCTTAAGAGTTTTCTCTAACACCACAGTTCAAAAACATCAATTCTTCAGTGCTCAGCTTTCTTTATGGTACAACACTCACATCCATAAATGAATACTGGAAAAACCATAGCTTAGACTAGATGGACATTTGTCAGCAAAGCAATGTCTCTGTTTTTTATGTGCTGTCTAGGTTGGTCATAGCTTTTCTTCTAAGGAGCAAGCATTTTTTATTTCATGGGTGCAGTCAACATCTGCAGTGATTTTGGAGCCCAAGAAAATAAAGTCTGTCACTGTTTCCATTGATTCCCCATCTATCTGCCATGAAGTGATGGGACTGGGTGCCATGATCTTCATTTTTTGAATGTTGAGTTTTAAGCCAGATTTGAGTTGCCTGTCTACTAAGTCCCTTCAGTCATGTCCAGCTCTTTGCAACGCTATGGACTGAGCCTTCCAGACTTCTCTGTCCATGGGATCCTCCAGGCAAGAATGGTGGAGTGGGTTGCCTCTCCCTCTACCAGGGGTCTTCCTGACCCAAGGATAGAACCACAGCCTTCTTTGTCTCCTGCACTGCAGACAGGTTCTTTACCACTAATGTCACCTGGGAAGCCCCACGTTTGGTTTCTAAAGTTCAAATTCTGTCTGGATCTTGAGATCTGAGAGCTCTCAAGCTGCCTGAGAAGCTCAGTGTTCCAGCACATTTCCTTCCCTAAGTGATTCAGGCATTCTGATTTATTGTGTTTGGGTGGGGTTTGGGGATGGGGAGATTTAAAAAATATCTCGGTTGATTCCATTATGAAGTCAATATTGAGAATCACTTAATTAGATGAAGCAAATCTTAGCATATCAACCTATCTTAGTTTCCCAGATCAACCAGTTTTTTAAGAGAGGGTTCCTTTTATTTTTTGGTCAATATTTTCTTTATGCTTAATGTTATTGTTATATTTTCATATTTACTGAGCTCTTATTATATGTCATCTTTCTTAATATTATCTTGTTTAATATTCACAAAATATTGTTTTATAATGTAGAAACTAAGGCTAAAGGAGATTAAATGCTGTAATTTTGTCAAAGTAACTTTGTAAGTGGTAATCATAATTGTGAAATATAAGTCTTCTGATTTCAACCTCTATACTATTGATCCCTGATTTTAAACCTGTCATGCTTAGTATTAGAAGCAGACTGAAAAGAAAATAAGAGAATTAGGTTTTTTTGTCTTTTTTCCATTTTTAAATTAATTAATCTATTTTTTAAATTTATCTTTTTATTGAAGGATAAATTGCTTTACATAATTTTGTTGTTTTCTGTCAAATCTCAACATGAATCAGCCATAGGTATACATATATCTCCTCCCTTTTGAACCTCCTTCCCATCTCCCTCCCCATCCCATCTCTCTAGGTTGATACAGAGCCCCTGTTTGAGTTTCCTGAGCCATATGGCAAATTCCCATTGGCTATCTATTTTATATATGGTAATGGAAGTTTCCATATTACTCTTGCGATACATCTCACCTTCTCCTCCCCTCTATCCATGTCCATAAGTCTATTCTCTACGTCTGTTTCTCCATTGCTAACCTGTAAATAAATTCTTCAGAGCCATTTTTCTAGATTCCGTATATGTGCATTAGAATACGATATTTATCTTTCTCTTTCTGACTCACTTCATTCTGTATTATAGGTTCTAGGTTCATCCACCTCATCAGAACTGACTCAAATGTGTTCCTTTTTATGGCTTAATAATATTCTATTGTGTATATGTTTCACAACTTCTTTATCCATTCATCTGTCGATGGACATCTAGGTTGCTTCCATGTTATAGCTATTGTAAATAGTGGTGCAATGAACAATGGGATACATGTGACTTTTTCAACCCTGGTTTTCTCAGGGTATATGCCTACGAGTGGGATTGCTGGGTCATGTGGTAGTTTTATTCCTAGTTTTTTAAGGGATCTCCATACTGTCTTCCATAGTGGCTGTATCAATTTACATTCCACCGTCAGTGCAAGAGTGTTCCCTTTTCTCCACACCTTCTCCAGAATTTATTGTTTGTAGACTTTTTGCTGATGGCCATTCTGACTGGTGTGAGGTGATATCTCATTGTGGTTTTGATTTGCATTTCTCTAATAGTGAGCATCTTTTCATGTGTTTGTTAGCCATTTGTATGTTTTCGTTGGAGAAATGTCTGTTTAGTCTTTTTCCCATTTTTTGATTGGGTTGTTTGTTTGTTTTTCTGGTATTGAGTTGTATGAGCTGCTTGTATATTTTGGAAATTAATCCTTTGTCAGTTGTTTCATTTGTTATTATTTTCTCCCATTCTGGGGGTTGTCTTTTCACCTTGCTTATAGTTTCCTTTGCTGTGCCAAAGCTTAATCAGGTCCCACTTGTTTACTTTCACTTTTATTTCTTTTACTCTATGAGGTGGGTCATAGAGGATCTTACTTTGATTTATGTCATTGAGTGTTCTACCTATGTTTTCCTCTAAAAGTTTTATAGTTTCTGGTCTTACATTTAGGGCTTTAATCCATTTTGAGTTTATATTTGTGTATGGTGTTAGGAAGTGTTCTAATTTCATTCTTTTACATGTAGCTGTCCAGTTTTCCCAGCACCATTTATTGAAGAGGCTGTCTTTGCTCCATTGTATATTCTCGCCTCCTTTGTCAAAAATAAGGTACCCATAGGTGCATGGGTTTGTTTCTGAGCTTTCTATCTTGTTCCATTGGTCTATATTTCTGTTTCTGTGCCACTACCATACTATGTTGATGACGGTAGCTTTGTAGTATAACCTGAAGTCAGGAAGATTTGATTCCTTCAGCTCCATTCTTCTTTCTCAAAACTGCTTTGGTTATTTGGGGTCTTTTGTGTTTCCATATGAATTGTGAAATTTTTTGTTCTGGTTTTGTGAAAAATGCCATTGGTAATTTGATAGCGATCTCATTGAATCTGCAGATAGTGTTTGGCAGTATAATCATTCTCACAATATTGATTCTTCCTACCCAGGAACATGGAATATCTCTCCATCTGTTTATGTTGTCTTTGATTTCTTTCATCAGTGTCTTATAATTTTCTGTGTACAGTTTCTTTGTCTCCTTAGGTAAGTTTATTCCTAGATATTTAATTCTTTTTGTTGCAATGGTGAGTGGGATTTATTCCTTAATTTCTCTTTCTGATTTTTCATTGTTAGTATATAGAAATGCAAGTGATTTCTGTGTATTGATTTTGTATCCTGCAGCTTTGCTAAATTCACTGATTAGCTCTAGTAATTTTCTGATACTCTCTTTAGGGTTTTCTAGGTACAGTATCACGTCATCTGCAAACAGTGAGAGCTTTACTTCTTTTCCAATTTGGGTTTCTTTTATTTCTGTTTCTTATCTTATTGATGTAGCTAGGACTTCCAGAACTATGTTGAATAATAGTGGTGAAAGTGGGCACCCTTTTCTTGTTCCTGATCTTAGGGGGAATGTTTTCAGTTTCTCACCATTGAGAATAATGTTTGCTGTAGGTTTATCATATATGGCCTTTACTATGTTGAGGTAGGTTCCTTCTATGCCCATTTTTTGAAAAGTTTTAATCATAAATGGGTACTGAATTTTGTCAAAGGCTTTTCTGCATTGATTGAAATTATCATATGGTTTTTATCTCTCAATTTGCTAATATGGTGTATCACATTGATTGATTTGCATATATTGAAGAATCTTTGGATTCTTGGAATAAACCCAACTTGTTCATGTTGTATGAGCTTTTTGATGTGTTGCTGTTGATTGGGTTTGTATTTTTGTTTTGTTGTTTAGATGAGAGGTCCTGATGCCGGGTCTTGTATTAGTGGTTTCTTTTGTGTGAGATCTCACTATTTGATACCCCCTAGGGTTAGTTCTTTGGTAGTGTAGGGTCTTGGAGTCAGTCCTCTCACTCCAAAGGCTCAGAGTTTGATCTCTGGTCAGGAATGAAGATTCCACAAGTGGTTTGTTATGGCATTAAGTGAGATTAAAACAAATATCCAAAAATGTGAAACCAAAGATGAACTCCAGACAAATGGCAGTTACAAAATCAGGCAAATGATAATTAAAATAATGGAATATATACATATACATATACACGCATGAGCAAAGTCAAAACAGTCCAGCAAAAATAAAGTACAATAGATTGACCTGACAATCAAAGGAAATAAAAAATTATATTTACCAGTTAAGAACAAAACTAACTAAAGTACAAACTGGAAAGCAAAACTAAAGCAAGGTGCCAAGTGGGGAATAAAGCAATGAAAACAAAACTAACACATGTTGAGAAGAAAGGAAAGAAAGAAAAGATAGAATAGATAGGCAAAGTTAAATAGAGGTAGATGAAGAAGATTTATATATATTAAAGATAAACTGCAAGGGGAAAAGAACAGTAGGAAAGGCAAACAAAGGAATAAATGTAGAAAAAATATAATAGGTTTAAGAAAACTAAATATTAAAATTATAAAATAGAGAAAAGAAAAAACCAAACAGAAGAAGAAAGAGAAAAGGAAAACTCCACAGAACTGCAAAAGCCCAACACAGAGGCAGAGGTTTATAACAATAAAAAGTGTGACTGAATATACACCCATAAGCAAAATCAAAACAGTCCAACAAAAACAAAGTACAACAGACTGACCTGGAGAACAAAGGGAACCAAAACTTATGTCTACCAGAACAAAACTAACTAAAGCACAAACTGGAGAACAAAACTACAGCAAGGTGCCAATTGTGGTATAAAGCAAAGAAGATAAAATTAACAAATATGTTGAGACTAAAGGAAAGAAAGGAAGAAAGGAAAGAACTTTGCATAGAGGTAGTTAAATAGAAGTAGATAAAGAAGATTTATGTATATTAAAGATTAACTGCAAGGGGAAAAGAACAGTAGGAAAAGCAAACAAAGAAATAAATGTAGAAAAAATGATAATAGATTTAAAAAATTAAAAATTGAAATTAAAAAGAGAGAGAGAGAGAAAAAAAATAACCTCCCCAGAATGGCAAGAGCAGAGGTTTATAACAACAATAAAAAATGTGACTGAGAACAAAATGACAAAAGCTCAAAAGCTTAGTTAGATTTCATAGTGCCAATAAAATCAACAACTACAACAGAGGGAGGAAAAAAAAATTCAAAAGAATCTACACAGCAAGTCAAAACATAAGAAAAATAAATGTTTTTCTTGAGTCACTGCTGTCAGAGTCCTTTCCCTCGCTGGGAGTCACAGTCCACCTCACCTCCCTAGGATGCCCTCCAACCCTGTGTTGACCTCTGGAGCTGCTGTGGGGGCAGCTCAGATTCCAATCTGCTGCTACTCCTCTGTGTTCTTGCCTCCAACGTCCACAGCTATAAGACTTGGTGCATTCTCTTTTGTGGGAGCTCTCAGTAATCTTTTATATATTCGACAGACAGAGAGTCTGCCTAGTTGATCCTGTGGATTTAATCTGCAGCTTGTACAGCTGGTGGGAGGGTTTTGGGTCTTCTTCCTTAGTCACACTGCCCCTGGGTTTCAATTGTGGTTTTATTTCCACCTCTATATGTGGGTCATCCACTGCGGTTTGCTCCTGAGGCTGCCCTGGAGGACTTGGGTTTGCCCCTGTGAGGGCCAGGTGTGGAGGTGGTGCAGCTGCTTTTGTCCCAGGGGTTCTGGCAGCACCATGTACTCAGGGGAGTTGGCAGCGAGGGTAGTAGGAAAAATAGTGCTCTAGAAGGGTATGGCCACCATTACTGGCCAATACGCTCCAGTATTCTTGCCTGGAGAACCACCGCCCGCACCCCCCACAACCCCCGGCCACACACACACACAGAAGTCTTGGCAGGCCACAGTCCACCAGATCGCAAAAGGTCAAATACTACCGAAGTGACCCTGTGTGCAGAGGCCCAAGATATTTTTTGCCTGTGGCAGCTCTGCCCCAGTGAGAGTTGAGCGTGAAGGTAGCGCAGCTGCTTGGCTTGCGGGCACCCTGGCGGCACCAAGTGTGCAGGGACATGGACTGCCTCCCATGCAGGAGTTATGGCCCTATCAGAGTTTTTTTTCGAGTCTCTTGTAGCTGGTGATCAGAAGGCCTCTTTGACTAGTCTTTCTCTGTAGCTCCACCTATTCAGGCATTTAAAGCCCAATCTAATGAAAAAATGGGCAGAGGAACTAAGTGGACATTTTTCCAAAGAAGACATACAAATGACTGATAGGTATCTGAAGAGATGCTCAACATTACTAGTCATTAGGGAAATGCAAATCAAAATCACAGTGAGATATTACCTCACACCTGTTGGAATGTGTGTGCTCAGTTGCTCAGTCATGTCCAACTCTTTGTGACCCCATGAACTGTAGCCCACCAGGCTTGTCTGTCCATGGAATTTTCCAGACAAGAATACTGGAGTGGATTGCCATTTCCTCCAGGGGAAATTGCCACTTACTCCAGGGGATGTTCCTGACCCAGGGATTGAATCTAAGTCTCTTGTGTCTCCTGCATTGGTAGGCAGATTCTAGTGCCACCTGGGAAGCCCGCCTATTAGAATGGTTATTATAAAAAGATAAGAAATAATGTGTTGGCAAGGATGAATAGAAAAAGAAAACTTTGTGCGCTATTGGTAAGAATGTAAATTGGTACAGCCACTATGGAAAACAGTATGGAGGTTTCTCAAAAAACAAAAAAATAGAACTACCCCACGATCCAGCAATTCCACTTATGGTTATTTACCAGAAGGAAAAACAAAATCACTGTCTCAAAAAGATATCTGCACCTCCATGTTCATAGCAGCATAATTTATAATCCCAGGTCATAGAAACAATATTAAGTGTCTACCCATAGAGAAGAGACTGTGGTTGCCAAGGGGGATGTGGGGTAGGGGAGGATTGGATTGGGAGTTTGGGATTAGCAAATGCAAACTATTATACATAGAATGGATAAATGACAAGGCCCTATTGTATAACACAGGGAACTATATTCAGTATGCTGTAATAAGCCATAATAAAAAATAATAAAAATTCAAGTGTCTATCATTGGGTGAATGGATGAAGAAAATATGATATTCATATATGTGATTATATACATGTAATGGAATATCATTAAGCTGTAAAAAGGATAGAAATTCTGTCATTTGCATCAACATTGATGGACTTTGAGCAGATTATGATAAGATGCTAAGTGAAATAAGTCAGACAGAGAAAGCCAAATACTGTATGATCTCACTCATATGTGAGATCTAAAAAAACGGAAGTCATAGGTAAAGAGAACAGATTGGTGGTTGCCAGTGGCAGGGGGTGGGGAAGTGTGTGAGGGAGGGGTAAAATGGATGAAGTGAATCAAAAGGTATAAACTTTCGTTATAAAATAAACAATTCATGGGATATAATGTACAGCATGGCGACAATAGTTAATAATGCTGCATTGTATGTTTGAAAGTTGATATCTTAAAAGTTCCCATCATAAGGAAAAAAACTTTACCTATTTGAGATGATAGATGTTAAATAATTTTTTGTGATCATCATTTAACAATATATGCATAAATAGCAAATCATTATGCTGTATACCTAAAACTACTACAATGTCATATATTAATTATGCTTCAATTAAAAAATATTCTGCTTTGCTGAATAAGTGGACAAGTAATTTAATGAATATTATACAGTAATTGTCAACCACAGAAAAGACTGTGCTATAATAATGCTTCCTTCAGTTACTGAGTACATCTTGATTTACATGGTCGACCATTCATCTCAGACTTCACTTGTCTCTCTCTCAGCCTGGACTCGTCTGCCCCATACTTCCAGCACTGGCACACCTGCTTTCTCTTAACTCTCTCTTAATTCTGCCATTTGCCACGTCAGTTTTTAGCCTTACTCCTATTTTATGTTGCTTATTTCATTTTATTTTATTTATTTTCCTCTTTTGATCCTATTCTTCACTCTCCTTGATAGCTCAGTTGGTAAATAATCCACCTGCAATGCAGAAGACCGCGGTTTGATCCCTGGGTTGGGAAGATCCTCTGGAGAAGGAATAGGCTACTCACTCTGATATTCTTAGGCTTCCCTTATGGCTAAGCTGGTAAAGAAACCGCCTGCAGTGCGGGAGACCTGGGTTTGAATCCTGGGTTTGGAAAATCCCCTGGAGAAGGGAAAGGCTACCCACTCGAGAATTCTTGCCTGGAGAATTCCATGGACTATACAGTCCATGGGGTTGCAAAGAGTCAGGCACAACTGAGTGACTTTCACTTTTACTTCACTCTCACCCTCACCTATTCTGCTCCAAATAGGCATATTCAATATACTTTTTTTTTGGTACATGTTCTTGGAAATGTAGGTATCCTGTTGCATTTGTACTTTAACATTGGGATATATGTGTCTTTACAATAGTGCATTCAGCTCACAGTACCTTTCTACTTTTTATTGGTAGAGGATACAAAGATCCTGTAGTGGTTAAAAGCATGCATTTAAGGTAGATGGCTTGGTTCTAATTGTTTTGTTTTCCACTTATTAGCTATTTTATCTTAGACAAGTCACTTAATCTCCCTCTACTTCAATTTCCTCATACATAGCCTCATAGGGTTTTTGCATCAAGCAAATATGCTAATACACATGAAATTGAAAGAGAAAGTGTTAGTCAATCACGTCCGACTCTTTGTGACCCCACGGTTTGTAGCCCACCAGGCTCCTCTGTCCATGGAATTCTCCAGGCAACAGTGTGGGAGTAGGTTGCCATTTCCTTCTCAGAGGATCTTCCTGACCCAGGGATCGAACCTGGGTCTCCTGAATTGCAGACAGATTCTCTGTCTGAACCACCAGGAAAGCCCAATAAATGTAAAGTATGTGAAATAAGTAGTATCTGACATGTAATGTGTTACCTATATGTTAGCTATTGCATTATTCTATTTGCATTTTGTCTCAGCTCTGTTTTTGAGCTCAAACCATGTACTTTCACACATATCCTTGCTCTGATAGCTGCCCAGTGTTTCATGGTATGTGTCTACTGTACTTTGTGTATGTGTTTTATTTAATAATCTAACAATAAATGTCTAGACTGCTTTCACATTTGTGCTATTACAAACCCATTTGTAATAAAAATTTTCTTTTATAAGACTGTATAGGAATTTTTCTCATATTAAGGGGTCATAAGATATACCCACACTTGATTTCACTAAGCACTGCCAGATGTTTGTAGAATGACTTGACCGATTTACACTCCCATAACTGTGTATTTCAGCTATTCCGCGTATGGTTAACTTTCATTGGCTTCTATTCCCAAGTCTAATACAGGACCTCTGTGTATATAAAGTCACCCCATTGGCCCTGAGTTATTTCTCAGGGTCCCCAAACATATTGCACATGCACTTATGATACAAGTTTGTGCTACCACTTTGCAATATAGTTGTTTTCCTCATTCTTTCTCCAGCTCATTCAGTGCAGTTTCCAGCACACAAAACTGCCTGGGAGGGCCTTACAGCTGCATAGTTTTATTGCCAGTTAGAAGAAATCTCTCGTCTAGTCAAGAAAGCTCTGAATGCTTCCAGAGACGGCGGCATTGGCTCCCAGCTCCGCCTCTGCTTTCCTCTGCTGGCTGCATGCCATCGCCCTCCTCCATCCGCCTCTGCCTCTGCTGCCCTGGAGTCCGTCATCTCCACTCCTCGCACTTTACAGGTCCAGTGCTACCCTGTGTTCTCTGGATCCCTTAAAGCTCTAGAGCCATGGAATTTTCCATACCAAAGGGGCAAGGCTGCCTGGCTCTCCTTCTCTATTTCCCTCTATTTAGGCTGCCATAATGGTATGTTTGTGTGTGGGATGTGTTGTATGGAAAATAGTCCACTTGGCATCATTATTATTTTTTAGATTTTTTTATTGAAGTATAGTTGCTTCACAAAGTAGCATTACTGTCTACTGTACAGCAAAGTGAATCCGCTATACATATACATATATCCCCTCTTGGGGGATTCTTTTCCCATTTAGGTCACTACGGACCACTGAGTAGAGCTCCCTGTGCTATACAGTAGGTTCTCAATAGTCGGTTACCTACACATAGTATCACTAGTGTATATATGTCAATCTCAGTCTCCCAGTCCACTCCCCTACACCCCCCTTGGTGTCCATATGTTTGTTCTATACATCTGTGTCTCTATTTTTGTAACAGCCCTTCACAACCTCTAAGACTCAGTTGCACTGCTGTTGTAGTATGTGGGCCAGTGAGGAAGTGTGAGATTATTTTAAGCAACATAAAGATAAAAGCAAGTTGCTTAAGTAGTCTCAAAGTCAATGCTAAGAAAAATACTGAGCAAACAATAATTCAGGTAATGATTCACAGATATAGAGAACAAACCAGTGGTTACCGGTGGGGAGAGGCAAAGGGGGAGGAACAATGTAGGGGAAGGGGCCTATGAGTTACAAGCTATTAGGTGTAAAATAAGCTGCAAGGATATATTTAAAACTTGGTGAATATAGCCACCATTTTATAATAACAATAAATGAATATAACCTGAAAAATTGTGAATCACTGTATACTACATCTGTAACATATAATATTGTACAGCAACTATACTTCAATTAAAAATAAAAATTAAAAAAAATGAAAAGGTGAAAAAAATGGTAACAGTGGTATGCAGAGTAACTGAAATTAGAAACACTTATTTGGATAAGTTCTCTTCAGAATTTCCTCAGTCCCTCATGTAAACGTTCTTGTGAAAGACACGGCTCCACAGTCTACTAAAAATTCTCCCTAAAGTCTAAATCTCCTTGTGTGCATGCTGCGTGCTAAGTCACTTCAGTCGTGTCTGACTCTTTGCAACCCCATGGACTGTAGCCCGCCTGGCTCCTCTGTCCATGGGATTCTTCAGGCAAGAATACTGGAGTGGGTTGCCATGCCCTTCTCCAGGGGATCTTCCTGACCCAGGGATCAAACTCTTGTCTGTCACGTCTCCTGCATTGGCAGGTGGGTTCTTTAACACTAGCACTGCCTGGAAAACCTAAAGCTCTTTGGTGGGATGCACTTAGGCTTAAGCTGACCCCTATCCCTGACACTGCCTGACATCATCTTTTGGGATTCTTTCGTGGCTTTATTTCCGGGGACACACTGTTGTCTTTCCTTTCCCCTTCATTGCATTTTCTCCTCTATCTTAAATTCTTGGAGTTTAATTCATTTCAATGCAATTCAATTCATTTAGTGAGAAGACAACAGATATATTTAGACAAGCTAATTTTTAAATACTAATTTTGAAATCATTTAGGTCTTACATAAAAATTTCAAGAATAAAGCAGACATCTTCTCTCTACCTTTCCTACAGTTTTCTCTAATGTTGACTGTGTACATACTACCATGCAATCACCAGTATGAAGAAACTGATGGTGGTGCAGTACTATTAAGGAAACTGCAGACTTTATTTGGATTTCAGCATTTTTTTCACTAAAGTCCTTCCTTTGTTCAAAGATCCAGCTCACAATCTCACATTGCATTAGTTTTCCTGTGTCTTTAGTCACTCCAAGCCTGTGACAGTTACTCAGTCTTTCTTTGTCTTTCAGGTTTTTTAATTAATAATTGGGCTTCCCTGGTGGCTCAGATGGTAAAGAATCTGCCTGAAATGTGGGAGGTCTGGGTTCAATCCCTGGGTGGGGAAGATCCCCTGGAGAACTGGGAACTATCTTGAGGATATGGTTTGTTCATCAAATTCCTATTTACTCATTATTATAGCATCCTTCAGTAGATCTTGCCTGCACATTATTTCTACGATGTTGGAATGGTCGATTTCCCTAATTCTTCCATATTTGATAATAAGAATTCTGCTGTAAGCAAGAGCTATTTCTTTTTTTTGTTAATTGTCACTTATTTTATTCAATGGATGATGATCTAAAATTATTAGTTAGGTTCTGACTATTTCAGTCATTGGGAGATTTTTGGTGGTTCCTGTGCCCTTCAACAAGCCTTCCATCCATTTTGGAGCAGTTCCTTACTTTATAGCCCCTCAATATGTTACAGAGAAGGCAATGACAAGCCTCTCCAGTATTCTTGCCTGGAGAATCCCAGGGACGGGGGAGCCTGGTGGGCTGCCGTCTACGGGGTCGCACAGAGTCGGACACGACTGAAGCGACTTAGCAGCAGTAGCAGCAAGATGTTACAGGCTCATCTTATTTTCTCACTACCCCAGCTCTGGAATCAACCAAATTTTCCTTGTATTAGAGAACAGTATATTTAAATCAAGATGTGGTTGCTAAGACGTGTTAATTCCTACTGGATGTTATTGCTTCTAGGCTTTCTCAGCAGACAGAATTAGAGAACATGTGTATAAATACTAACCCATGAACACACAGTGTTACTATCTACCTACCTACATACCTACCTATCATCTACCTCTGTTTATCAGAAGACCATGAGTTCATACTAATACTTCTGATCCTAATCCAGTAGCACATAACTCATTCTAGTCTTTCCCTTTATTTGAACTTTCTTTCTCCAATAATAAAAAACCTGAGTTTCAGAATCTATAGAGTATATACTTAGTTGTTCAATTTTAGCATATATTTTAGATTCAAACTTGCCATGCTCCCATAAGAAATACATTTACTAACTTGAGTGCAGCATTCACGTATCCCTTTGTCTTTAGCCTGAAAACATCGAGTTAAAATATTGCTTTAAAATTGTACTTAGATTTGTTTTTTCTTTTCTTGAATCCCCTCATTGTGATTGGGAAGAATATTTTGAAATCGAAACTGCAGTACTACAGGCATGAAAAATTTCAAAAACATAAATTCTTTCAGGTGTGCCGTCACTAAAATTTACAGCAAACTTCTTTGGTCTGTGTCCCAGATCTGGCCTGTACACAACCTTATAGCTTTTCTCTCCTAGAACTTTTTAAGAAATCTTTTCATTTTTTTCTAGTTTCCCTGAGATTCAATCATGGAACCCGTTTCCATTTTTCCGTAGGCCATTCAAGGAAGCAGTGGTCAAAGTGGCTGTTTTTGCTTTCCCTGACACTGCACAGTTTGCTTATCTATCTTCTGTAACCCCTTGAATGTTTCTCTGGTTTGTGCCAGAACCTCAGGTAAAAGCTCAGCTATAGGATTGGCACTCTTATCTTGGGACAGAGCTAACAATGAAAGCTTTAAGAGACTCAGAGCCTCCACTGACTTCTTGGGAAATGCTCAAAGCTATCTATGATGACTAGTATTTAGCATGGATCTAGAGAAGAGTTGGTTAGATGAGAATAAAACCACAGCCTCTGGGTCTAAGATCCTCCTACTAATAAACAGTGACCGGGACCAGAATTGCCAAGGGAATCTCTGTCATATCTCCAGATGAACTATCACATTGAACTAAGCAACAATAAGAATCCTTGGGAAGACAGAATTCAAATGTCATCTAAGATATTTTTTCTCAGATGTATTGTGTTCTTACTTTTTTGACTGTGATCTCTCTGGTCCTAGATAAGTATGTCTTGTCTAACTCAGCTTCTTGACATTTATTGATGACCATATTACTGCTTTCTTATCTCTTCTCACTTGCTTTGTCATCGAGCCATGACCCCACTTTCCCCCGTCTGTTTCTCTGTTCTGCTGCTGCTCATTGTAATAGCCTTGACCCTGGTGGTGACTCTGATGCTGGGTGGGCCCCTTTCTGAACCCAAGCAGATCCTACTGGCCAAGAAGTGTCTCTGTATCTTGTTTTTGCATTGTTTGGCTGTGCTCTGCCTACTTCCCTTCAGGTTAGACTTTTTCATTTCATCTGTTTTTCCATGGAGTTTTTGTTTGATTCTCCTGGTAAGGGATAGTAAGTTCTCTTGCCTACCTATTATCAAAAGAGTTTCAGATGTCTGGAGCTATAGGTCTGGAGTCATGTATTTCATCTCTCTTTATATCTATCTTGAGCTTTAGGATACAGATATATATTTTATATATATATATATATATATATATATATAAATATCAACATATATACACAATAAATCCTGACTACAAGGAAGATGTGACACAATGCAGGGGAGGGTTGAAGATTTTAGTCTGAGTGAATCACAAACTAAAGGTCTTGTTGGCATAAAGCAAATTATTTCTCTCCACTAATCCTAGGTTCCTCCAGCTGTATAAATCTCTAAACTCCCTCAAGTAAACCTTCAAATTAATTCATTTTACTTTACATCCAAAAAGATTATTTATACTTCTTTAGTTACTCTGACCTACTCATCAGAACTGCTCCTAGTAATTAAAAATTTAGTGAGAAACTTTAAAAGGAAAAATTTCACCTCATCCTCTCTTCAGACATGGATTGGGGGCATGAAGTGAATTCAAGGGGAGAAAATTTGTGAGGAGACAGAGTTTAGCCTTTTGTGAAAGGGATTTTTAGTGCTACCACTCATCAAACTTTATTAGGCTTCTGGTCAATTTCTAATTAAAGAAAACATGAATCCTCATATGACAAGGGGAGAAGGTGATTCCTAAGTCAGGTACAGAATGTCTTGTTTCTGGTACAAATCTGTCAAAACAAATCAAGACACTCCTTGATAATTTTAATCTAGTTTTTTTCACAAGACTTTATTTTTTTTTTAGGTATGAGAAATCTCATAAATTCTTCTTGAGTTTTTATTCTATTGCTTCAGATCCTTTGAGGAAATAAATATGCTTCAGATCATTTAGTGAAAAGATGACTGATGTTAATTTCATTTCAGACCTCATAAATATAATTTTATATTGTTCATTAGCGATATATTTATTACTTTCAGACTTTTGCTCTTGTATAGCATAAGAATTGATCCCATATTTCCTCAGATAAAACAGTAAGGGATATATCACTTTGATACAGTGTAACTCTATAGGAAAAGAAACTATTTCTCTGTCAAGTATTAAGTATAAATTTGTTTAATCAAATATAGTTGGAAGGCACATGAAGAGGAAGATGAGCAATGATGAATGATAAAGTGATAATAAGAACAAGCTCATGCTGATGACCAATTAATGGAAATGCCAGTTTATCAGGTGGCAGTTGTCTCCATTTTACATTATTAAGTCTGTTTCTCAAATCCAGACATTCATAAATAAACTCTGGGCTTGGTTTATGTTTTCCTGCTATCATATAAATTATATTTATGGCTAATCTATTCATAGAACTACCAAGCTTGAGGTGATCTTACAAATAATTTAGCCAACTTCTCATTTTATATGTGAGGAAACTGAGGAAAAGTCAATAGATAGCATCACAGTATCCTTGGTTACTCTTCAACTTTAATAGCTTTTGCCTAATACAAATCATACCATATTTACTTACATAGCTTTGCTTACACCCCGAAGTCCTGGTGCGCTGCAGTCCGTGGGGTCATAAAGAGTCCAACATGACTTAGCAACTGAACAGGAACAACAACTCCTTGCTTTTAAGCAAGTGTTTATACTAAGGACTTCCCTGGTGGCTCAGAGGGTAAAGCAACTGTCTACAATGCGGGAGATGCGGGTTCGATCCCTGGGTGGGGAAGATCTCCTGGAGAAGGAAATGGCAACCCACTCCAGTGTTCTTGCCTGGAAAATCTCATGGATGGAGGAGCCTGGCAGGTTACAGTCCATGGGGTCACAAAGAGTAGGACAGGACTGAGCGACTTCACTTCACTATACTACATGAAGCAGATGGAGACCAGGAGGAAATACCTGCCAGTAAACCACTACACTTTTCCATGAAGGTTTTGTGAATCTGGTAATATAGCCCTTGAGGCAGAATGAGAATGATACTATTTTCCAGATTAGTAGGATCCTTTATCCTTGAATAAGCTTGTAAATAAGCTTGTAATAAGGTGGTCAGTTGATTCCCATTCCAGTCTTTTTTTCCCCTGTCTTTTGTAACACATATTAGAATTGATACTTTACATTTATTGTTCCAGAAAATAAGCCAAAAACTGTTGTGATTACAGCCAAAAATATGGCACCAAGTGAGGCACTTCACTGAAGGGTGCATCTCCTTTTACAAAGTTGTTTGAAAGGAGATTTAGCAAGTAGAGAGAAGAGTGGGTGACAGTGCCAGGTAGTGGAAAGAGACCTAGTGTAGGGGTCCAGCTTGAGACCCGATTCTAAATTTGTTACTAGCTATGTGATGCTGAGTTGACTAGTTAAACTTCCTGGGACCACTTTTCACTTAATTCAATAAATGAGAAATTGGATGTGATTCAAATTAGTTGCCTAGTTTGAAAGCCTCTCAGGCCCGTGGACTTAAGTTGTGAATATGAGACGGTTAGGTATAAGACAATGGGGAGCTAAATGGACTGAGGAAGATGCTTACAGTTCCTAGATATATTCAAATTCAATTTTATTGAAAGCAAGTATTTTACTTTACCAAGTATTGGTAAGGATGTGGAGCAACTGGAATTTATATTTTGCTGGTGAGCATATAAATTAATTCAATCATTCTGGAAAACTGCATAACTGCATGGCAGTTATAAGCATAATTATGAACTATTTATAATTTGTGATCTATCAGTTTATTCCAGGGTAGATATACATTAGAAAAAGTGCTTATGTCCATCCAAAGGCATGCACAAGACTATTCACAGCAGCTGTATTCACACATACAAAAGATGACATACTATATGACTCCATTTATGCATAATTCAAAAGCAATCAAAACTTATCTTTGGGGATAGAGGTCAGAAGAGTGATTATTTTGGGCTCTGCTCAGATGGGAAAGAATCTGCCTGTAGTATGGGAGACCTAGTTTCAATCCTTGGGTCAGGAAGATCTCCTGGAGAAGGAAATGGCAACTCACCTCAGTATTCTTGCCTGGAAAATCCTAAGGACAGAAGAGCCTGGTGGACTACAAGTCCACGGGGTCGCAAAGAGATGGACTCAACTGAACGAATGAGCACTCAAGCACTCAATAAGCAGTGAACAGCACAAACAAGGTCTTTGGTGTGCAAAAGCTTTTAAGTCTCATTAGGTTCCATTTGTTTATTTTTGCTTTTACTTCTTTTGCTTCAGGGAAAAGATCCAAAAATATCATTGGCAAATCATTGGAGGATTTTGAGCAGAAGGGTGCATAATCTGATTTACGTTTTGACTGGATTATTTTTGATACTGTATTGAGAATAGATTGGGGAGAAATAAGGGCAAAAGCAGAGATCTATTGGAGACCACTGCAGTCTTTCCCATGAGCTATAATGGTGGCTCACATTCTCTGACAGATTTTGGTGGCCATGGCTGTGATGGAGTTGTAAGTAGTGAGGAGGGGAGAAATTTTGAATACATACTGAACTGAGATTTCTCTGGTGGCTCAGATGGTAAAACAGCCGCCTGCAACGCAGGAGACCTGGGTTTGATCTGTGGGTGAGGAAAATCCCCTGGAGAAGTAAATGGCAATCCACTCCAGTATTCTTGCCCGGAGAACTCCATGGACAAAGGAGCCAGGCTACAGTCCATGGGGCTGCAATGAGCTGGACACAACTGAGAGACTAACATTTTCCCATTCATTTTCAAGAGGGCTATAAGAAAACTCTGCGGAAATTTCCAGTATCTTCACTGGGGCGTGGTTTACAGAGGTATATGCATATACAAACATTCACTTAAGATCTGGGCACTACTTTGGGTCATACTTTGATTTCAAAAAACAGAAATAAAGAAATGAGCAATAACAAAAAAGAAAAGAAAAAAAACAGAAAGATGAAAAAGAGAAAGAAACATTTTGTTGGGAGACAATAAAACCATCTGTAGATAGACTTCTGCCCAGAGATAGCCACTTTACTCTCCCTGGGTTTTGTGGTCTCTATAGACCTCTTCAGCTATAATTGTCAATGATTGTTTGAATAAGAGGAAAAAATCAGGTGAAAATTTGGGAATGGCAAAGTAAAGTTAACACCAAATTTTATGGCCCAAGATTATGATTACCAATGGACCCACTAACAAGAAAATGATACTAAGTATAAAAATTCTAAATTGCTGTGTCAAGTCCCCACTTTCCTTATCTGAAAGCTATGGTTACCTTGTGCATCATAACATTGACTATAAATTAGAATCCTCACTTTTACTTCCTACATCTGCAGAGACCAGCGCTTAAATAAAGAGTACTTGAAATGGATTTTACAATTCAAATTTGGTTGCACAAAATCTTACCACTCTGAGTAAAAATACAAAGCTTTCCCCTGCAGTTATAATCAGGACAGTACCTTGGGTTTACAGATTAGCTCTTTGTGGCTAATTGTAAGTAGAGTGTGGTTGGCTTAAACTCTGATTCAAACATGGAAGCTATTTCGGAGCAGCCACTTCACTAGTGTGTTGGGTGGGGGGGATGGAGGTGTCACCCACCGGCAGCACAGCATCACCTTCTTTCACAGATTCACACAGGGACAGAAACCACAAAGTCATCTTTTATAAGTTATGGGATTGAGTCATTACACCTTAGCATGGTTATGCTTTCTTTTAGATAAATATGGCCTCTAAATTAAGATGAAAAACTCTGAAGAAATAAAGGGACTAACAGTTATTGAGCTTGTAACACGTATCCAGGATTTTAACTTCAGTTGTTTTGCTGTTTAGTTGCTAAGTTGTGTCCAACTCATTGCGACCCCACAGTCTGAGCCTGCCAGGCTCCTCGGTCCGTGGCATTTCCTAGGCTAGCATACTGGAGCGGGTTCCATTTCCTTTTCCAGGGGATCATCTCGAGCCAGGGATCGAACCTGCGTCTCTTCCATTGGCAGGTGGATTCTTTACCTCTGAGCCCCAGGGAAGGCCCTTTTAACGTCTATCCCTCATTTAACCCTAAAACACCATCTTCAGTTTATAAATGAAGAAAGTGTGCCTTGGTGAATATGAGCACCTAGCTATTGGAGGAATCCAGGATTCACCCTGGGTGTATTGGACTCCAAAGCCTGTTTTCCTTCCCCTGCGTTTTGCCATAGGTTCCTTTAAGGGAAGGGACACCGCAATTTTCTCTGCTTTTACAGTCTCCCACAACTTTAGGTAAATGCTAAAGCACTGGCATAAATACTAGACCACAAATCCAACTATGCAAGAGGCATATTTTTCTTTCAACTTCTATAAATAGAAGTTATTTTATTTTTGCTCTCATTTTTCTATTTGGTAGACATTTGCCTTCAGTCAATTCAAGACGTCCTCACTTCAGGGTCCACACCCCACCCATGCCTGAGGCTGCCCATAGTCTTGGGAGATTGCTAAGTATGATAACTTGTTATTACCTACTCAGACTGGATTTTTTTTTTCATTTTTTTTTCTCTAACATATAATTTTTAATTTATATTTTTAATTGAAGGATAATTGCTTTACAGAATTTTACTGGTTTCTGCCAAACTTCAACATGAATCAGTCAGGCTAGCTTTTGTTCCATCTTATTGAACCACACAGGTTGTAGTTTTGCCATCCAAAGTTTAGGACATTCTCAGGTCTGGCTCAATATCTGATAATTCCTTGATCCTTTCTAGGACTTGAGAAAATTTGCTTTGTTTTCTACATAGAACTGGGCTTCCCAAGCGGTGCTAGTGGTAAAGAACCCACCTGCCAATGTTGGAGACATAAGAGCCCTGGGTTTGATCCCTGGGTTGGGAAGATTCCCTGGAGGAGGGAACAGCTACTTACTCCAGTATTCTTGCCTAGAGAATCTCATGGACAGAAGAGTCTGGCAAGCTACAGTCCATAGGGTCACATAGAGTAGAATATGACTGAAGCAACTTAGCAGCAGCTACTATGAAGCAGCTCCAGGGAAAGCCTGAAGGCTCTCTCTGGCCATGCTGCCACTTTTCCGCTAACAATTCTAATGCTATAAGGGTGCATATGTGTGCTTTTCTGATGGGGGTTGTTAAGAACAGGAAGATAACTTTGGATCTTGCTTTTATCCCAAGCCCTCTTTTCTTGAATATTTAAACATACCTGGGTGTTCTGTCACTTTTCCCTCCTCACCCTCAGTACAGAAAGTTTATCACCTGAGAAATGGTGGGTGGACAAAGGGAAAAGGAAAGGAAATATATTTGTCAAACAACACATTCCTTCAAATCATTTTCATCTTCTATGGAGACTTCCATCTGCTCTCTTAAACTGGTTTACCCATAACAACTCTCCTAGAGGCAATGAATGCCCAGTAATGGAAGATGCTAGCGGTACAGGGGTCACCATTGGGTGGGAAGGTGGGGGAGTTTGCATACACTATGAAATAATACCTACATATTATCCCCCTATGCTAAACATGTAATCAACACTCAGTGAATACTTAATTAATTGACATAAATGAAATGCCAAAGAGACCACATATTTGCCAGGCTAGAGTTTTCCAAACCTGAATGAGCATCAAAACCACCTAGAATACTTTAAAAAATTCATATATCTAGGACTGGCTTCCCTGGTGGCTCAGATGGTAAAGAATTTGCCTGCAATGTGGGCACTGGTTTGATCCCTGGTTGGGAAGATCCCCTGGAGAAGGAAATGGCAACCCACTCCAGTATTCTCACCTGGAGAATCCCATGGACAGAGGAGCCTGGGGGGCTACAGTCCACGGGTTGCAAAGAGTTGGACACGACTGAGCGACTAATACTTTCACTTTCATACTTGGAGTTTTAAGCTTAAACTTTGAGGAAGGATTGAGAAATTCTTAAAGAAAATACTCTTCCTCAGGTATGGAAGAGTCCATACTCTAACAAGTCCATATTCATACAAGAGTACTTGTCCATATTCATGGACAAGTATGAGATCTACTGTTTTAACAGTCTGATTACTTAAGTTTATCTGGTATTACCCTGGGAAGTACAGAGCAAGGGCCTAAGGAAATGAGACATTAATAGCCACATTTTTGTAGTAGAAGAAAGAACATGAATTTAGCAGAACATTTATGGAAATATATTGGGTTGGCCAAAAAGTTTGTTCAGGTTTTCTGCACCATCTTATGGGTAACTCGAAGCAACTTTTTGACCAACCCAATATAATATAAAATTTCTTCTACAGACACAGTTCATTTGTACAAAGGAATGGATTCATCCTACCAGTAGCCCTACTTCTTCAGAGACTCATTGCTTCTTGGTTTTTAATCCTCTCCTTACACTGAAACTGGAAATAATTCACTTTAGCAATAAAACTAATTTACATACATTGTTAATTCCCAAGTCATTTGAATTCTAGCATTTTTTTTTGGTCTAATAATGAAGTGAAAGGTTTGGAAAAAAGTTTTAGTAAAAAAATGTTACAATTAAATGTATTTCAGTAATTTTGCTTTATATATGGTGGTGGAGAGGAAGAGGATACAAGGGTTGGGAAAGCAAAAGCCTAGAACAATCCCACTTGCTTCTTTCCCTTCATGTCAGTTAATTTTAACTTCTGTCATTCATTTCTTTATCCAGCTGCTATTGCTAGATATTATTGCCAGTATTTAGAATCAAGAAGATCAGTAAGTTATGGTCTTGACATGGGAGAACTCAGAGTCTAGTGAAGGAGAAAGATACATAAATGTTAATTTCAATAAATCATGAATGGTATGATAGAGATCTGAATGAAGTACTGCACAATCATGTAAGACATTGAGCCCTGTTCAGGAAAAATAAGGAATGTTTTCTAGAGATGATGCATCTGAATGGGGTCTTGAAGAATAAATGAGTTTCCAGGGGAGGGAAAGAGGAAAAGAGGGAAGGGCACTCCATGAAGAAAACACTGTGTGTGCAAAGGCAAAGGTTATGAAAGTAAATGATGTTTGTTTAGGGAAAGTATCATGAATTAATTAATGGGAAGCCACGGGGAGCTTGGCAGGATGTAAGACCAAAAAGCTAGGTTGGTGCAAATTTAGGAAGGGCCTAGTATCCCATATCACTGACATTAACTTCATTCACGGACAAGAAGGTAGACATCAAATATTTTAAGCAAAGGAATGACATAAGAAGGTTTGTATCTTAGAAAAAATGTACTCAAAGCATATAAGCGATGGTTTAGAGGGAGAAGGTAGTAGAGCCAGTGAGACGAGTTAGTACAGGAGCCAGAAGATGAGTGTTGAAAACACAGCAATTACAGAAAGGGGCAGGGGGAGGAAAGAGAATACTTGGAAAGAAAGTAAAGAATTAGAATGGACAGAGCTTGGCTTGAAAATGTTTCTTCTCAATTTAGGTTCTCTCAGAAGCAGACTCTGAAGTGAAGACTTGGGTGGATAATGTTTAGATGACGTAGGTCACCTCCCACCTCTAGTGGGAGGTGACCAGTGAAGTGGATGCAGCCAGGGAGCAGTGCCCACCCTGGGTGAGCCCAGCCTAGCCTGGGGAAACTCCGGGAATCTGAGGAAAACGCTTTCCTCGGACTGCACTTCTGGAGTGAAAGACTCGGGTATTTGATACCTCCCTTTCTCTTCAAGTGGAACAATGGAGAGGCAAAAGTCATACTGTAGTGTTTTTGAAGAGTAAATAGGAGGTACCGAAGAGATAAAATCTGTTAAAGCTATTGCTGAGGACAGAGAGAAAGCAGAGCTTGAGGAAGATGCAAGACCAAAAAATTAAAAAAAAAAAATTATTTTGGAGATTTTTGGCCAAAGGGAATGATCAGTTGAGATGGAAATACTGACAATGAGATAGAGGATTGTGAAAATGGATAGAAAAAGTTTCCAGAAATGTTGGGGGTGCATGGAACCAGAACCAGTTTTGGAAGTTGGCAGTTGATCCGAGAGGAGAGAATAGACGTTCCTTCCTCTGAGGTGGAATGGAGAGAAGTGAAGATGGAAAGGGAACAAATACATTCTGAGGAAGAGAGAAGGTTATTTTTGGGAGCTCATGTCTGATAGCTTCATTTTCTGTGCAGCAAAGAAAAGAACATGGATGAACTGAAGAGTTTTGTCTTCCTTACAGACATTAAGATTTGAGAGACCTGAAAATTTGTCTGTTCATCACTATGTCTCCAGGATCCAAGAGTATGTTGCAATACAGGAGACTATAAAAATTAGTTTGTAAGTTGAATGAATGAATTAAAAATGGAGCATTGTATAACAGTGGAAAAAGAGTCAGAAGTAACTGGGTTCAAATCCCACTTCATTGCATCACATTGTATTACTTAAGTGTTCATTCTCAGGATTCTTTTGAGGATTACATGAATGAATGAATGTATAATATTCAATGCACATAACAATAAAATCAAAAGTAATTAAACATTATTTTTAACTGTATATTATCACAACTCCCAAACACTACATATATCTTGACTTTAGGATATAAACTTTTCTTTTTATTTTGTCCCATTGTAAAGGATGGCTAATATTGAAGCTTCACTTTTTAGCAGATTATTCTTAAATGTTATAATTTGCTCCAATGAAGCAAGAGCAAATTATTGGAACACAAAGAATTTTCCATCCTAAGGTAAAATATGCATGCACATGTTTTCTCATATAATTCAAACTAAACATAGCATCCAAAATTTGAAAGGGAGGTTATTCAATGTTGCTGGATTTTAAAACTTTCTTAAATGTTACCCAGTGCCAGGAGGGACAGCTAATACCACAGAAAACAGAATTAATATACAGCAGGTTTCTGAGAAGTTAGAGAAAGGACAGGAATCGATAGAGTGAGGTTTAATCAAGATAAATGAAAAGCAATTCACTAGGGAAAGACCAAATTTGAAGGAAAAAAAAAGTGAAAGCCAGCAAACTGTAGGTTTTGAGTCACTAATATAAAAAAGTGCTAAGGTGATTCAGTTCAGTTCAGTTCAGTCGCTCAGTCGTGTCTGACTCTTTGTGACCCCATGAATCGCAGCATGCCAGGCCTCCCTGTCCATCACCAACTCCCAGAGTTTACCCAAACTCACGTCCATCGAGTCGGTGATGCCATCCAACCATCTCATCCTCTGTCGTCCCCTTCTTCTCCTGCCCTCAATCCTTCCCAGCATTAGGGTCTTTTCCAATGAGTCAACTCTTTGCATCAGGTGGCCAAAGTATTGGAGTTTCAGCTTCAACATCAGTCCTTCCAAAGAACACCCAGGACTGATCTCCTTTAGGATGGACTGGTTGGATCTCCTTGCAGTCCAAGGTACTCTCAAGAGTCTTCTCCAACACCATAGTTCAAAAGCATCAATTCTTCGGCTAAGGTGATAGTTGTCAATAAATTTTATATGAATTTATAATAAGATAATATTGCAAACAAGGGTATTTTATCAGAAATTATTAACTGATATATATACATATACACACATATATATATATGACTGGGGGAATAACAATTCTCTTTTCTTCTAACTATATGGATGAATCCATATGTAAAATACAATACTTATTCAGCTATTCTATGGCCCTTAATTTGTGTTCCTTGAATTGGCTCTAAGGTTAGAAAATAAAAACAGACAAGCAAACAAAAATAATTCATTTAACTGAAGAATTATAAAGCTTGTCACATGCATTGGATCATCACTCTTCCTCAAACTTCATCCTTCTGTAACCTTCACTGTTTTTAGTATATCTACATAGATCAACTTTCCTCCATTCTGTGGTCATATAAACTCAATCCATTCATCTAGGCCAACCTCAGATATAATCTCACATTGGTGAAGTCTTGATTTCTGCTGCTGAATCCAAATGTCATACAGCCTCTGTCTGATTCCCCTCCCATGAAAAGCAGGATATGGGTTGGGAAAGTTCTAGTATGAGAGGGAAAATAGAGGGGGCTATGGGTGTGACCTGGATAAAACTGGGTCTAGAAATTGAGATTTCAGAAACATCTACATCTAAGTATGGATATGATTTCAAAGCAATGAGAACATGTTTTGAGAGATGCTATAAAGGTTAGAAAGAGATGGTTTTTAACAGAGATGGTTTCGGGCATTAATGACCTGAACAGACCTCATTGGAAGCATATTACTAGGCCTTTTCACCAGCTATCAATGTATTTACTGTTTGTCAGCTCAAATTCTTGAAAAAGGGGACAAGAAGGTAAGACCAGATAAGCAAAATTCATTTGCTTAGTGACTCCTTCTTGGAGCATGAGGTTAATATTTCATCAATAACCTCAGGAGATAGGGTGCTCTCTTTCTTTTTCCTTTTCCTGCAGTATTCTCATTCCAGGTTACTTGTATCAAGTTTCACATATTTCCTAGAACTATATTGGCTTTAAGTAGCAGAAATTCATATAGGTACCTTAAGTTAAAGCAAAACAAAGCTTGATATGAAGATGCTGAATGATATCTTGGAAACTAATGAGCACTGAGAACCATTGGTCCAAGGATAAAATTCTAGTGACACTTTCTCTAGATGTCATCTTTCCTTCTGCGATCACTTTCCATCTCTCCTCCTTCTCTTTTTTCTTCCCTCCCTCCTCCTCTTCTCTTTCTGACCAGCTTCCTTCAAGTCATTCTGTTCTGAAATTGCACATGGTAGAGTCTAAAACAAAATGCTCATTAGTTCTCAGGTAACATCTCTTCTATGGCGAAACTAACCTGACTGACCTGAAAGTTTGTCCAAGTCTTCATTAACTGGATAACAAGTTTATTAGCCCAGCTATTTTTCACCCATGGTCCAGTCATCTGTGACCCATGCACTGGAGTCATATAGTATCAAAGTCATGGTTACCACATAGATCAGAGTAGAAAAATGTTTCTCTACTATAGAGAATGATTCACTTCTCTAGAGCAGCGAATGCTTGTATGGTGTCAGGATGGGGCAGGTGGTGAGCAGTAGGGAGGAAATGGATGGACAGGCAGTTCAGTTACCAGATTTGTACTCACTTTCATCTAGTATGGATGTTTCTACTTGTAATACCTGACTCTTTAAAAATATAAACAAACCATTGGGGTACATGTATCTTCTATAATTATGGCTTTTCTGGATATATGCCCAGGAATCGGATTACTGGATCATATGGTAGTTTTATTTTTAGTTAAGTTTATTGCAGCACTATTGGCAGTAGCCTGGAAGCATTACAGGACCTGGAAGCATTAACAGATGAGTGGATAAAGGAGATGTGGTACATATAAACAATGAAATACTATTCAGCCACAAAAAAGAGCAAAATAATGCCATTTGCAACAACATGCACAGACCTATAAATTATCATATTAAGAGAATTGTCAGACAGAGAAATCAAATATCACATTATATCACTCATATGTGGAATCTAATTTTAAAAATTACACAAATGAACCTATTTACAAAACAGAAGCAGACTTACAAATATAAAAAATAAGTTTATGGTTACCAAAGGAGAAACATAGTGGAGAAGCATAAATCTGGAGCTTTGGATTAACACACACACACTACTATATTTAAAATATTAGTAAATAATCTAGGAGGATTTACTGTTCTGTAATAACTACTCAATATTCAGGAATAATTTATATGAGAAAATATAAAAAAGAATGGATATATGTACAACTGAATCACCTTGCTATACACATGAAACTAACACAACGTTGTAAGTCAACTATAATCCAATAAAATTAAGAAAAGATATAAACAGAGCAGAAAAATAGAAAGTTCAATCTTGAATAAACACTGCTGACCAGGTTCTTCCTGTCTCTGTCACTGCTGGCTCTTCACCTCTCCACGCTGTAGAAATGACAGCTGCCAGTTTTCCTCCTGCCATTGCCGATTCCCTCCACTCTCTCCGCACATGTACTGATTGGAATTTGGGGTTTCTAACTAAAAATGGGGAATGAGTTACTGGTGGGTGAAAGTATATCTTAGGCCACTTCAGATATATGTAGGACTTGGAACAAAATTTTGGTTGTTTCAAGGCATAGACAAAGGGGACGATAAGGAGGGATATTTCTACTTATATTTTTTGGGGGGAGGTGGTGGCATAGCACACTGGACCCCGGGTGTTTTTCTATCTAGTTCTATTGGTCTTGTTATTGATGGACGTTTATTACTGATTTAGTTAACTTTCACCCCTTATTTACAATATTGTACGTTTTCACCTTTTTATTTTCTTCATATTGTGAAAGTGGTAATAAGGCTTGTCTGTACCAAAAAAGACAATGAAATAATGATTACAGTAGAAATCTATGCTTGCTCCTTTTGACAATGGAGTTTCTTTTCTCTCTAATTTACATCTGTTAGAAATGCTTAGCTAATTGGGAAGGACCGCTTATTTTTCTATTAACTTGATTTGGTTTTTCTTCATATTCAATTGCTAAATAGCAGAGCACTTTTAAACATTATAATTAAAAATAAAATAGGTTAAATAATTCAAAAATCTATGTATTATTAAAAATAATCAGGATATCTATCTGTGCTAGTTAAATACATAATTTGTTTTAAAATGTGAATATAAAAAATATAATAATTTAGAAAATCAGCATGGGAAATAACTGAAAAAAAACTTTAAATAGGATTTCCCATTTGATTACTATTTTTGAAACCCTAGCAGCATATAAAAGGAAATTAGTATTTAATAAAGAATTAGAAGCAGTGGGTAGAGATTTAGTTAAGTAAATCAAGGAGAGGATTTTGAAATATGAATGAAATAGCATCAGTAGTATTTTGTGGAATATTAATAAAATCTACCAAGCGATTTCAGAAACATTTTGTGCAATTTAAGGGCTGTTGATTCTTTTAGGTAATGATGCTCCATTATATGAAGAGTCAGTATTTGGATGATACACGATTAAATAGTAGATTGTCTGAATTGGCCTTGCTTATTTGACTTGCAAGATAATATCCCCTGAATTGAGAAGCTATATTAATATTCATTTTGAGTTGAAGTGCTAAATTAGGCTAAAAATCCAAACTCAAATGTAGCAATGAAAACTTGGAAGCACAAGAACCATTCACCATTTAGGGTCAAGAAACAATAGTAAAATCCATGCTAGCCAGTAAGTTTTTAACTTGAACTGCTCTAGTGGAGCAAAACTTGACCACTGGGATGAGAAATTCATAATTGAGGAAAGTGATATGTAATAAAAGAAGAAATCAGAGAAAGCTTTGGCAGATATATTGGAAATTGGTAATAACATGAAAACTGTGAAGCATAATAATAAAACAAACATATCTGCAGCTACCACCATTATAACCTAAAAACTTAGCAAAAGACTTATCAATGTAACATGAAAACTGTGAAGCATAATAATAAAACAAACATATCTGCAGCTACCACCATTGTAACCTAAAAACTTAGCAAAAGACTTATCAATGCCATTGAAATTCCAAATATGTCTACCAGTAAGAGCCCTCCAATTTCCTCCATCCCAGTGGACTGAACTGAATTTTGCTACTATTCTCTTGTTTCTCCTTAAAATTTTACAACATACATATTTATTCTTAATGCATTATTAGGTTTTGTAGTTTCTGAATTTTTTAAAATTGAATTCATAATGAGATTTTTGAAATTTGCATCTTTCACTCCACTCCACATTTTAAAGATTCAGTCATGTTTATGTATAAACCTATAGTCCATTAACTTTCACTGTAGTGTTAAGAATCTACTTTGTGGATATGTCATAATTTACTCATTCCTCTGTTGACAGACCTTGTTTTGCTTTTATCATTTTTAAAAGTCAGAAATGATGCTCTTGTGAAGATTCCTGTATATATTTACTGGTGCACACTTGAAACAGTTTCTCCAGAGCAGCACTGTCTAACCAAACTTGTCGTACTGATGGAAATGTGCTATCTACACTTCGTAACATCATAGTCAATACCCATATAGGGCTTCTGAGGACTTTCAATGTGTGGTTAGTACCACTGAGGAACTGAATTTTTAATCTAACTTAATTTTAAAAAATGGACTTTATGCATTGAATTTCCTGTCCCAACTCTAGAATCAGCCATTTCTCTAAGGACCCTGGTTCCTTTATTTAGTAAATGGTGTAAGAGACAAGTGTTTGGGTAGGTCTGCTTGTTACTATTGGGTACTCTAATTTTCTAATAGTCATGTGCAGATGTGAGAGTTGGACCATAAAGAAGGCTGAGCACCAAAGAATTGGTGCTTTCAAACTGTGGTGCTGGAGAAGGCTCTTGAGAGTTCTTGGACTGCAAAGAGATCAAACCAGTCCATCCTAAAGGAAACCAACCCTGAATGTTCATTGAAAGAACTGTTGCTGAAGCTAAAGCTCCAATGCTTTGGCTACCTGATGCGAAGAACTGACTCACTGGAAAAGACCCAGATGCTGGGAAAGATTGAGGGCAGCAGGAGAAGAGGGTGACAGAGGATGAGATGGTTGGATGGCATCACTGACTCAATGGCCATGAGTCTGAGCAAACTCTGGGAGATAGTGAAGGACAGAGAAGCTTGGCGTGCTGTAGTCCATGGGGTCACAAAGAGTCGGACATGGCTGAGCGACTGAACAATGAACAACGACTGTTTCTGAAGTATATGTACTCACTTACTCTCCCAGTAGCAAAGTTCAAGTCTTGGGAACTCCACACTCCACCAATATTTTGTATTTTCAGATTTTCAAGCTTTTCCAGTATGGTGACATCTTTATTTTTAGCACTACTGTTTTCCTTCCAGAATGCAATTTAGGAGGGAAGTCTTTCTGGATTTTTTTTTTTTTTTTTTACTTTTATAAAGATTTGTACATTAGTATTATAAACAGAGATAGATTTTTAACTGCATATTCATATACTGGCTTTACTTTGAAAAGGCTTGAAAGCAATTTTGCTGTTGTTCAGTTGCTCAGTCACGTCCAACTCTTTGTGACCCCATGGAGTGCAGCATGCCAGGCTTCCCTGTCCATCACCAACTCCCGGAGTTGGCTCAAATCCACGTCCATTGAATTGGTTATGCCATCCAACCATCTCATCTTCTGTCGTCCCTTTCTCCTCCCTCCCTGAATCTTTCCCAGCATCAGGGTCTTTTCCAATGAGTCAGCTCTTCACATCAGGTAGCCAAAGAAACTTCAGTTTCAGCAACAGTCCTTCTAATGAATATTCAGGAAAGCGATTACAAGACAGTATAAAATAGGAAAGTACTTATTTTGGCTGAATCTACCTCCAGAAAGTGCTCTCTTTTATCCAGAGAAGTAATTATTTACTATAATAATTGTCTTACATCAGTGGTATTTTGAAGCAAAGGAAAAAATCAAAGCAGTGTCCTTAATTAAGTACAGAAAGTGCCTGCATTACAGGAAAGCAAGGTCATCTATAGACTGAATTAATTGGCCCAAAACAGAAATTTGAGAGGCATTCTTACCTTAGAAATATAAGTTCTTACATATACATCTATTTCGTTTTCTCTAAAATTTGGAAAGAGTAGAAAGAATTGTTTCCTGCAGCAGGCTAGGTTGGCTTCTGAGGGAATAGCATTTGAAATTCACATGATGGGATGATGTCAGCCATCATCAGCTTAAAACATTCATGATAGCAAAATAAAACAACATTGAAAATAAATTGTTGATGAAGTAGGGATAAAGTGAAAATTGGAGTGGGAAAAATAAAATGAAGCAAATGTGTGCATCAATTAATGAAGTATTTGCACCCCTCCCACCCATAAAACCACTTGGGAGTTGGTGTGTGTGTGTGTGTGTGTGTGTGTGTGTGTGTGTGTGTGTGTGTGTGTGTGTGTGTGTGTGTGTGTGTGTGTGTGTGTGTGTGTGTGTGTGTGTATGTGTGTGAGCTCAGTCATGTCTGACTCTTTGGGACCCCATGGACTGAACTGCTGGGCTTCTCTGTCCATGGAATTTTCCAGGCAAGAATACTGGAGTGGTTGCCATTACCTACTCCAGGGAATCTTCCCAACCCAGGGATCGAAACTGAGCCTCTGTCTCCTGCATTGGCAGGCAGATTCTTTACCAGCTGTGCCACTTGGAAGTTGGGAGGTGTTTCTCCTCACCTTTCTCAAAATTATCCTCTAAGGTATTGCTATGGTTCATGCAATCCCTTTATTATTTGAAATTCTGAACCTACCTTATGAAACACAGTTCTAAGGGAAAATGATTTAGCCCTGCTCGGTTGATACAAAGGAAGGGGGTGATATAAGTTTTGAAAATAAGTATTCAACAGATAAAAATTCAAATTCTTTATGAATCTCTGCTCTGCTCAAGGCATTACTACATGAAAAGATATTGCACTGAAGAAGGAAATCAATATCAGCCTGTGGAAAACCCAAGTGAAAACATCTTGAAGAAAGTCTGGCATTCAGTAGAAAGTTCACATTTAAGGCCTTCTATTTGTCCAGTGAAAAGAAATAATGATTCTTGACCTTCTTTAGATCATAGCCCATTAGAAGGGTTTTATAACTGTGAACACAAAAGTAAGGATAAAATAAGAATGTGTTTCCTAAAGAGCTACTCAAAGTGAGTAAACAAAAAATGCTCAAATAAAACTTCGAACAGATCAAAATATTGTTATACTATATATTTTAAAAAGAAAGTTCAAGAATAAATTGCTTTTATTATTTTTAGTTAATCTGCATTATATAATGTCATAAGAGACAATCTACAAAACACACCTATGCATTAAAGAACTTCATCTTGGAGAGTCTTTTTGGTTTGAATTTGCAAAGGGAATTCATAGTTCTACTTATGCTGAAGTCCTTAAAGTGAAGGTTTACTATTTCCTAATTTTTATAGTTAGAAGTCTTTCAAAGTTTTATCATTATTTTGTTCTTATCCCAATTATGTCCAATTTCCTTTTCCATCTCTTTTAACCTGATGTTATCTGAAAAATACACTGGAAAAAACAAAACAAAATTCATTGACATAATATTTTTTAAAAAATAAAACTTTTTTAAAATTATAAAGTTGGACCTTACCATGTATTGTTGAGGATGTTAGAGTGACAAAAAAATCTCTTATGTATATGATAGAGGTATAAATCAGTAAATGAGTTTGAAGAATAATTTGGCAATACCTAGCAAGGCTGAAAGTAACCCTATAACCAGGAATTACATCATTCCTGCCCATGAATTGAAGGATATATATATATATATGTAAAAGGATATTTATTACTATGCTGTTTGCAATTAAGCCGAAAACACCAAAAATACCCAACAATAGGAGAATAGGTACATTGTCATATATTCTTATAAGTGATTAATACTAATAGCAGTTAAAGTGAATAAACCAGAAGTATGTATATCAATATGTATAAGTCTCAAAAAACAACTTTGAACAAAGAACACAAGTTGTATAAGGCCACATGAAAAATGAGACAATTTATACATAATTTGGATAGTTTGAAAAAACACTATATAGTTTAAGAACATCCAGTTTTTGGTGGTGTGTGTGCTCAGTCGTGTCTGACTCTTTTGCAACCCCATGGACAGTAGCTTGCCAGGCTCTTCTGTCTATGGAACTTTCCAGGTGAGAATGCTGGAGTGGGTTGCCATTTCCTACTCCAGGGATCTTCCCAACTCAGGAATAGAACCTGCAACTCCTGCACTGGCAGGTGATTCTTTACCACTGAATCACCTGGGAAGCCCCATCCACTTTATAGTCAAAGTATAAAAACATGAAAGAAAAGAATATGTCAAATTCAGGGTAGTGATTATCAACAGAAAGGAGAAAGGTGCAACATTTATATTTGTAATATTTTGTTTATTTTTTCAATACGCCTAGTTCAGTGTATTACTTTCTACATATATTTTGTATGACTGAAAATATTTCATAATAGGAAAAAAATCTTTTGGGGGGCTATTCTTTCTATAGGGCTTGTTGCCCAAAGTAAACCTGTTCACTTCACAGAGAGTTAATTCTCTGGTATTTAAATATGAAAAACCTACTTTTTACAGATATTTACCCCAATTGTCTTTTTTTTTTTTTTTTTTTATTCTAGTGAACTGCTGGGTCCTTTGAGCTCATGAACTCCAAATCTTATACTTCCTATCTCACTCATCCTAAACTTACTTAACTTTCCTGTTCTTTCTCTCCCTTCCTCCTTCCTTTCTTCCTCTTTTGTGGAAGTTTTTTTGTTTTTGTTTTCTTTTGTTTTACTGCTTTGAGGTATGCTTTCTTGATATTTTATGTCTTAATGTTCCCAACTCTTTACAAATTACTTGATAAATTGAGACTTCAGAACTTTTTGTCTTTATTATATAAACAACACTCAACAATGGAAGTTATTTTAAACTATTTATCTCATGGGCATTATGGAAAACTGATAAATGAGAATTTTCCCTTGGTATACTGATACAAGTTATACAATATGCACTGGTAGAGGTAAGTTTCTTTCTTTGAAGTCACAGAATTTTAGAAATGATTTGGAAATTAAAGAGAAAGAACACTGTGGAAGTAATGGAAATAAAGTGGATTTCTGGGTCAGATTTTTTTGAATTTCAGCTCTTCCACTCTTTTGTTGTATGGCTTTTGGCAAAACATCTTATTGTTTTACTATACTGCCTTGCTTGTGGGCATGCTAAGTCATGTCTGAACTGTGAGACTATTTAAAGTGTTATATACCAAGGGAATATTTCATGCAAAGATGGGCATAATAAAGGACAGAAATGGTATGGAACTAACAGAAGCAGGAGATATTAAGAAGAGTTGACAAGAATACATAGAAAAACTATACAAAAAAGATCTTAATGACCCAGATAACCACAATGGTGTGACCACTCACCTAGAGCCAGACATCCTGGAATACGAAGTCAAGTGGGCCTTAGGAAGCATCACTACAAACAAAGCTAGTGGAGGTGATGGAATTCCAGTTTAGCTATTCCAAATACTAAAAGATGATGCTGTGAAAGTGCTGCATTCAATATGCTAGCAAATCTGGAAAACTCAGCAGTGGCCACAGGACTGGAAAAGGTCAGTTTTCATTCCAATCCCAAAGAAGGCAATGCCAAAGAATGATCAAACTACCTTACAAGTGCACTCATTTCATATGCTAGCAAAATAATGCTTAAAATTCTCCAAGCCAGGCTTCAACAGTACATGAACGGAGAACTTCCAGATGTTCAAGCTGGTTTTAGAAGAGGCAGAGGAACCAGAGACTGAATTGCCAACATTCTTTGGATCATAGAAAAAGCAGGAGAGGTTCAGAAAAACATCTACTTCTGCTTTATTGACTATGCCAAAACCTTTGACTGCATGGATCATAGCAAACTGTAGAAAATTTTTAAAGAGATGGGAATACCAGACCACCTGATCTGCCTCCTGAGAAATCTGTATGCAGGTCAAGAAGCTACAGTTAGAACTGGACATGGAACAATGGACTGGTTCTAAATTCGGAAAGGAGTACTTCAAGGCTGTATATTGTTACCATCATTATTTTAACATATGTGCAGAGTACATCATGCGAAATGCCGGGCTGAATGAAACACAAGCTGGAATCAAGATTGCTGGGAGAAATATAAATAACCTCAGATATGCAAATGACACCATATTAATGGCAGAAAGTGAAGAAGAACTAAAGAGTCTCTTGATGAAATTGAAAGAGGAGAGTGAAAAAGTTGGCTTAAAATTCAACATTCAAAAAATGAAGATCATGGCATCCAGTCCCATCACTTCATGGGAAATAGATGAGGAAACAGTGGAAACAGTGACAGACATTATTTTCTCGGCTCCAAAATCACTGCAGATGGTGACTGCAGCCATGAAATTAAAAGACAGTTGCTCTTTAGAAGAAAAGCTATGACAAACATAGACAGGATATTAAAAAGCAGAAACATTACTTTGCTGACAAAGGTTTGTCAAAGCTATGGTTTTTCCTGTAGTCATGTATGGATGTGAGAGTTCAACCACAAAGCAAGCTGAGCACCAAAAAATTGATGCTTTTGAATTGTGGTGTTGGAGGAGACTCTTGAGAGTCCCTTGGACTGCAAGGAGATCAAGTCAGTCATTTGTAAAGAAAATCAGTCCGTAATATTCATTGGAAGCACTGATGTTGAAGCTGAAACTCCAATACTTTGGCAACCTCATGCGAAGAACTGAGTCATTGATAAAGACCCTGATGTTGGGAAAGATTGAAGGTGGGAAGAAAAGGGGATGACAGAGGATGAAATGGTTGGATGGTATCACTAACGCTATGGATATGAGTTTGAGTAAGCTCTGGGAGTTGGTGATGGTCAGGGAAGCCTGGCATGCTGCAGTCCATGGGGTCGCAAAGAGTCGGACACAACTAAGCAACTGAACTAACCTGAATAAAAATAATATTTTTCAAATTTGATCTAAGGCAGCATTTTCCAAAATGACTTCACTTAAATCTAAAAAGAAATAGTTCCATTGTCAAGTTAACATAAGAAACTTTAGGATGACTAGTTTTGCAGATTTTATTTTCACTGTTGATTTCCTCAGATGTTTTAATATGTGAATGTGTTTTGAGAATCCTTCAGTCAGGAAACAGTTTGAAGCAGTTCCCAAATCATCTAATTCCCCAATCCTATTTTTTGAAAAGAACCTTTTAGGACACTTCATCTCCAAGAATATATTTTTGGAAAATACCTATTTAAAATTTAAAAATAATACATTCAAAATTTTTGTACTAATTTAGATACATTGTAGTAGTTTCTATTGCTATTATAATCAACTTAAAAATATAAAGGGCTTTATAGGAGAACTAAGGGGTGTCAGAGAAGAGGGCAGGCAAACAATAAGTAATTAATAAATCTTTTCCCAAATGGTTTTAGGAAAAAACCTTACTCAATACATGGGCTTTAAATTATAGCAAAGATTTGGAGAGTTTAAAAAGCGAATGTCAGAGGTATTAGCTTTCAACACAGATATATTGAATTTCTCCTGTCTTTTCCATCAAGGTCCCATGTGTGAGCATATTAGCTTGAGAATAAAGAGCTCTAAATAGTCTGTAAGCACAAAGAACAAAGTGATAGAACAAGGGCCTCAATGACAAGGAACAGGGCAGGCATTATGAAAACAGGCATGTTGAGAATGGGACACTGAAGAAAAGAAATTGGTAGGTGCTATTTATCCCTCAAATTTGATATATTTAGTTTTGTTTTTCCCCCACACATTGACAAATTCTGGTGAAAATAATGATCTCTGTTGATAATTTTTAATTCAGGACATTTGCTTTAAAAACAGTAGGAGACTATGGATTATTTCTGGTATCTTCTAATTGTCTGGTGCTTCTGATATTATTCTATTGATTGCACTTTTCCATTGTGTGTCCCAAAGGTAGAGAAGGGCAAACAGCAATCATGAAATATGAATGAGATGCCTCATTAACCTTTGGGCTTTTGAGTACTTGGAAGCATCTAATCTATGTTCTAGGGAAGGGAAGCCTGGAAGCACTGCAGGGGGTTGAGGGGAGAGAGGAAGGACAGCTTACTTTGTGGCTGGCAAACTCCTCTATGCCAAGTGCTGGCATGGTGCCTGCTCTGACACAGTGGGATCCTGCATTACACTAGAGATGCTGACATTTTAGTGAACATAAATGTACTACAGGAAGCTTGTTGAAGTTCATAATATCAGGCTCGTCTCCAAGGTTTCCAATTCAGCAGCCTAAGGTAGATTTCAGGAATCTGCATTTAACAAACTCCCAGGTGATTTGTATGCAAGTGATCTGTGGACCACACTTGGAAGAACATTATCCGGCTGTTGCTCAGTCACTAAGTCGTGTCTGACTCTTTGCGACCCTATGGACTGCAGCACATCAGGCTTCCCTGTCCTTCACTCTCTCTCAGAGTTTGCTCAAACTCATATCCATTGAGTCAGTGATGCCACCCAACCATCTCATCCTCTGTTGCTCTCTTCTCCTCTTGCCTTCAATCTCTCCCAGCATCAGGTCTTTTCCAACAGTCAGTTCTTCACATCAGGTGGCCAAAGTATTTGAGCTTCAGCTTCAGTATCAGTCCTTTCAATGAATATTCAGGGTTGATTTCCTTTGGGATTGACTGTTTGATCTTCCTGCAGTCCAAGGGACTCTTGAGAGTCTTCTCCAACACCACAATTTGAAGGCATCAATTCTTCAGCTCTCAGCCTTCTTTATCTTAGACCCCCTTCAAAGGAGGGGTTAAACTGACTAAATTTAGATTTCTTGTAGTTTTTACCAGGACATGGAGAACTGTTTATATTTTCACTTGGAATAAATTTCCAATCAACTTATGTGATACTGGGTTATGGCTATTATTTCCATATAATCAGCAGCTGCTCTGTCAACCGAGGTTGTCATTTAGACTGTTTAGGGCTCTTTCCCCCCAGAATTCAGTGTAAACTGGCAGTTGTATTTGATGTTCACAGTCACTCAGTCATGTCTGTCTCTTTGCGACCCCATGGACTGCAGCATGCCAGGTTTCCCAGTCTTTCACTGTCTCCTGGAGTTTGCTCAAACTCATGTCCATTGAGTCAGTGATGCCATCCAACCATCTCATCCTCTGTTGTCCCCTTTTCCTCCTGCCCTCAATCTTTCCCAGAATCAGGATCTTTTCCAATGAGTTGGGTCTTCACATCAGATGGCCAAAGTACTAGAGCTTCAGCATCAGTCCTTTTAATGATTATTCAGGGTTGATTTCCTTTAGGATTGACTGCTTTGATCTCCTCACTGTCCAAAGGACTCTCAAGAGTCTTCTCCAGCACCACAGTTCAAAAGCATCAATTCTTCAGCACTCAGCCTTCTTTATGGTCCAACTCTCACAACAGTATATGACTACTGGAAAAACCATAGTCTTGACTATACGGATCTTGGTCAGCAAAGTGTTGTCTCTGCTTGTTAATACACTGTCTAGGTTTGTCATAGCTTTTCTTCCAGGAGCAAGCATCTTTTAATTTCATGGCTGCAGCCACCATCTGTAGTGGTTTTGGAACCCAAGAAAATAAAATCTGCCACTGTTTCCATTTTTTTCCCATCTATTTGCCATGAAGTGATGGGACTGGATGCCATGATCTTTGTTTTTTGAATGTTGAATTTTAAGCCAGTTGTGTAGCCATAATTGTAAGAGATAATTCAAGAAGTTAAAAATTTCAATCCATTACAGGAAGAAAATTCAAGCAGCTGAAATTTTCAAATGTTAACAAAATTGCTGTATGTCTCTGGAGGTTGACTATGTATGAAATGAAAGTGAGTGAGTGAGTGAGTGAAGGTCCAGTTGTGTCCAACTCTTTGCGACCCCATGGATTGCAGCCCACCAGGCTCCTCTGTCCATGGAATTCTCTAGGAAATAATACTGGAGTGGGTAGCCATTCCCTTTCTCCAGGGATATCAAAGTAAATAATACAATAGATCAGGCTTTTATGATTCCAAAAGGTGACAAATAGACCATAGTAACAATGTAAGAAGACAAGAAGATGGGAAGCTCAGTTTTGTAGGGATCCTGTGAAAATGCTATTAATATACAAGAAAGAGGGAATTACTTCCAATCGCTTATCCTGAAACAGATCTATATCCCCCTCTGATTCCCTCAGAAACCACCCATAGTATCTTGAACTGATGGTGGCAGGGGTTTGATTCAATGTCTTCTTCCTACTGTAACTGAGCAAGACCCTATGGGACTTTCCCAAGACAGACCCCGCTCCCAAGTCCTCTGCTTTAGCTCCTCTCTGAAGTACCCAGATAATAGTATCTAGTGCACATTTTCTGAGTTGTTTGAGCACACAACCCCCAAACCTACTGGAGTCTAAGGATTGATAATGCTAATCCCGTGACACCATCCTGTTATCTTACAATCAACCAATCAGAGAATTGTGCACAAGTTCATCACACACCCTGAGATTCCCCTCTCTCGCTTTGCCTTTAAAAATGTCTTGCTGAAACTCACTGTGGGGTTTGGGGTTTTGGAGCACTAGCTGTGCTTAGGCTCCTTGTTTGGCACCTGCAATAAACACTGCACTTTACTTCACTACAACCTGGTGTCCGTAGACTGGCTTTACTGTGCATGAGTGAGTGGACCCAAGTTTGGGTCAATAACACCACCTTCTCTCTTCTTTGTCCTTAGTAATCCCTCTGAACCAGTGATTTTCCTCTTATAGCTAAATGCTTAGTCAATTCCTTGTTAACAGTTACTTTCTTGTAAGAGGAACACATGCTGCTACTGTCATCTCTAACTCCTTTCTTCCTTGCTTTCCTTGCACTCCTGTCTCATGCTTTGGCAACATTTATAATCACCTTCGTCTGTCTTTCTTCAATTGAGAAGGTCAAAGAATAACTTAGCACAATTGTCAAGCACAAAATTTATGACAGAGAGGCATAGTATAACAAGAAAAAAGGAAGTCGTACATTTTGAAATATTAGATATAATAATAAGAAGAAGAAGTAAATCTGTCATCAGGATACAAAAGGTCTTGGAAAAGATCAGAATATTTTCAGAATTCCTAAAATAGTTTTTATCTACTAACTCATTCTCCACTAATTAAAATTACGTTGCCTCAAGCAGCTGTTTCAAGATAAACTATTAATATGTTCGATTAGATAAGCTAAGTTCAATTCTATTGTTTTCAGTTTTATTCAATTCTTGAGTTGGGCTGCTTGGTTTTTCTCTCTCTCTCACACACACACACATTGTGATTTGTTTTAACAAATTAAGTTCAGGAAAAAATAGCTTTTCTCTGTGAGTAGTTGAGATTTTGCTTCATTTGAAAACATTGACTCTGCAGGGATAAAACTTTCTAGCTCTAAATGCTATCTTAAATGAATTTCTGCACACAACATAGAAAAAAAAATCTGAGAGGTTAGCAAAGGTCATGAGAAGTCATCTAACTCAGCTCCTTCATTCTATAGAAACTGAAGTTCAGAAAGGTTAAAGTCACATCAATAATTAGTGGCAGAGCTGGCATTGAAAACCATCTCTTCTAATGTGATTTCTTTATATTATGCCTTACCTTTGTACATTAGGCTTGTCTATAGAGAGATTGTGCTGATTATTTGATGCAGAGAGCAAACATTTGTCATGCTGTTATTATGTGCATGAGTTCTGTGCTAAACATCTGAAATACCAAGATGGGAAAAACAAAATAGTTTCTGCTCTCATGTTTCTCACAATGATATTTATATTATTGGTATTTTTTCAGATAAAAAGTGATCTGTATCTGAATGTATTTGTTCTCAAGCAACCACTGCCAGAGTCTAATAATGAATAAATCCATGTTCAGACAAAATTATAATAGAACCCTGTGCCTTTAGGCTACTGCATAGATTTTTTTTCTTACCAATATCCTTTTTTAAAAATGATTTGATCAGTTAATTGTCTACCCTTTTCTAGAAATGCTGTAGTTACATACAAGCCATTTCTTCTTCTTCATTTTTTAAAAGTCTAGTGTTGCCTAAGAGACATTTGCAAGAAGGTTTAACATAATTGGGGGCTTTTCTGGTGGCTAAGACAGTAAGGAATCTGCCTGCAACGCAGGAGATCTGAGTTCATTCCCTGGGTTGGGGAATGGCTACACACTCCAATATTCTTGCCTGGAGAATTCCATGGACCTGAAACCTGGCGGGCTGCAGTCCATGGGGTCGCAGAGTTAGATAGGATGGAGTGACTAACACTTCACACTTAACATAATTGTTAAAATTCAGTCATTCATTTAACAAATACATATCAAGGGCCTATTATATTCCAGGGATTCTCTATTTGTAAGAAAGACAAAGAACCTCCCCCCACCCCTTTTTCTGGAGCTTGTACTCCAGAGGTAGAAACATATGACAAATAAGGAAAACATACTTAAACAAAGAAGATACTCTCAGATTCTAACTGTGTGATTTAAGTAAGCAAGGTAATGTAGTAAAGAGGAGGAGAAATAAATGAAAAATCTGCTTTAGATAGCATGTTGAGGGAGGATATCTGAGAATTGACATTAAGATTGAGATGTGTAGGATAAGAAGGAACCAACCAAATGAAGACCTGAGACAAAGGATGATCTGGGAGTATGATGGCAAGTGTGACAGCATGAAATGGGGAAGGATGCACTTTACGAAGAATCCTGTGGCTACAGCTTAGTGAACTATGAGATGAAGTTGGAGACAGAGGCAGAGGAAATACCCTGTAAAACTTTATAGGACATGGAGATGAACTTATATTTTAACTGAAGTGTTGTAGAGGCTATTGGAAAGTTATTTAAAATTTAGGAACTGTAAAATATACTGTTTGTGGTGTACAGTCCTATGGATTTCGGCAAATATATGAAGTCATGTGCTTACCTTCCCAGTCATAAAACAAAACACTTTGTTATCCCCCCAATCCCTCACACCATCCATTTGTGGTCCACTCCTTCCATCTCCTTTACTCTGACAACCACTGATCTGTTTCCCTTCCTATAGTTTTGCCTTTTGCAGAATGCCATGTAAATTTGTTTTGGTTCAGTTAGTTGTGTCCTACTCTTTGAGACCCTATGAGCTGCAGCATGCCAGGCTTCCCCGTCCTTCACTATCTCCCGGAGTTTGCTCAAATTCATGTCTGCTTTTTAATGCTGTCTAGGCTTGTCATAGCTTTTCTTCCAAGGAACAAGTGTCTTAACTTCACAGTTGCGGTGACTGTCTGCAGTGATTTTACAGCCCAAGAAAATAAAGTCTGTTATTGTTTCCATTTTTACCCCATCTATTACCATGAAGTGTTGGGACTAGATGCCATGATCTTAGTTTTTTGAATGCTGAGTTTTAAGCCAGCTTTTTCACTCTCTTTCACTTTCATCAAGAGGCTCTTTAGCACCTCTTCACTTTCTGCCATTAGGGTGGTGTCATATGTGTCTCTGAGGTTATTTATATTTTTCCTGGCAATCTTGATTCGAGCTTGTGCTTCATCCAGCCTGGCAATTTTCATGATGTACTCTGCATATAAGTTAAATAACCATAGTGACAACAAAGAGTGTTGACATACTCCTTTCCCAATTTTCAACCAGTTCGTTGTTCATGTCCATTTCTAACTGTTGCTTCTTGACCTGCATACAGGTTTCTCAGGAGGCAGGTCAGGTGGTCTGCTATTCCCATCTCTGTAAGAATTTTCCATGGTTCGTTGTGATTCACAGAGTCAAAGGCTTTAGCATAGTCGGTGAAGCAGAAGTAGATATTTTTCTGGAATTCTCTTGCATTTCTATGATCCTACGGATGTTGGCTATTTGATCTCTGGTTCCTCTGCCTTTTCTAAATCAAGATTGTACATCTGGAAGTTCTTGTTTTATGTACTGTTGAAGCCTAGCTTGAAAGATTTTGAGCATTACCTTGCTAACATGTGAAATGAGTGCAATTGTGTGGTAGTTTGAACATTTTCTGGCATTGCCCTTCTTTGGGATTGGAATGAAAACTGACATTTTCTAGGTGGCCATTACTGAGTTTTCCAAAGTTGCCGGCATATTGCATGCAAAACTTTCACAGCATCATCTTTTAGGATCTGAAAAAGCTCAACTGGAATTCCATCACCTCCACTAGCTTTGTCTGTAGTAATGCTTCCTAAGGCCCACTTGACTTCACGCTCCAGGATGTCTGGCTCCAGGTGATGCCAGATAAATAGCATTATACAAGATGTAGCCTTTAGATATGACTTATTTTACTTGGCACAATACATTTGAAATTCATCCATATATATGTTGATACTTATTAGGAGGATGTGAGTAAATACAAAAAAATCCAAAGGAAATTTTGTTTGCAGTTGGATTAAAAAAAATCCATGTATTAAAAATTACATCAGCAGTCCTTAGCAAATCTTTCCAGAAGCATCCCATTCCAAACTGAGATTTAAAGGTCAGTCAGTCAGTTCAGTTGCTCAGTCGTGTTCGACTCTTTGTGACCACATGACTGCAGCACGCCAGGCCTCCCTGTCCATCACCAACTCCTGGAGTCTACCCGAACTCATGTCCATCGATTTGGTGATGCCATCCAGCCATCTCATCCTCTGTTGTCCCCTTCTCCTCCTGCCCCCAATCCTTCCCAGCATCAGGGTCTTTTCCAATGAGTCAACTCTTTGCATGAGATGGCCAAAGAATTGGAGCTTCAGCTTCAACATCAATCCTTCCAATGAACACCCAGGACTGATCTCCTTTAGGATGGACCAGTTGGATCTCCGTGTAGTCTAACAGACTCTCAAGAGTCTTCTCCAACACCACAGTTCAAAAGAAACAATTCTTTGGCACTCAGCTTTCTTTACAGTCCAACTCTCACATCCATACATGACCACTGGAAAAACCATAGCCTTGACTAGATGGACCTTTGTTGGCAAAGTAATGTCTCTGCTTTTTAATATGCTGTCTAGGTTGGTCATAACTTTCCTTCCAAGGATTAAGCGTCTTTTAATTTCATGGCTGCAATTACCATCTGCACTGATTTTGGAGCCCAAAAAAATAAAGTCTGACACTGTTTCCACTGTTTTCCCATCTATTTCCCGTGAAGTGATGGGACCAGATGCCATGATCTTAGTTTTCTGAATGCTGAGATTTAAGTCAACTTTTTCACTCTCCTCTTTCATTTTCATCAAGAGGCTTTTTAGTTCCTCTTCACTTTCTGCCATAAGGGTGGTGTCATCTGCATATCTGAGGTTATTGATATTTCTCCTGCCAATCTTGATCCCGGCTTAGGCTTCTTCCAGCCTAGCGTTTCTCATGATGTACTCTGCATATAAGTTAAATAAGCAGGGTGACAATATACAGCCTCGATGCACTCCTTTTCCTATTTGGGACCAGTCTGTTGTTCCATGTCCAGTTCTATTTGTTGCTTCCTGACCTGCATACATGTTTCTCAAGAGACAGGTCAGGTTGTCTGGTATTTTATCTCTTTCAGAATTTTCCACAGTTTATTGTGATCCACATAGTCAAAGGCTTTGGCATAGTCAATAAAGCAGAAATAGATGTTTTTCTGGAACTCTCTTGCTTTTTCGATGATCCAGCGGATGTTAGCAATTTGATCTCTGGTTCCTCTGCCTTTTCTAAAACCGGCTTGAACATCTGGAAGTTCATGGTTCACGTATTGCTGAAACCTGGCTTGGAGAATTTTGAGCATTACTTTACTAGCGTGTGAGATGAGTGCAACTGTGTGGTAGTTTGAGCATTCTTTGGCATTGCCTCTCTTTGGGATTGGAATGAAAACTGACCTTTTCCAGTCCTGTGGCCACTGCTGAGTTTTCCAAATTTGATGACATATTGAGTGCAGCACTTTCACAGCATCATCTTTCAGGATTTGAAATAGCTCAACTGGAATTCCATCATCTCCACTAGTTTTGTTCGTAGTGATGCTTCCTAAGGCCCACTTGACTTCGTATTCCAGGATGTCTGGCTCTAGGTGAGTGATCACACCATCATGATTATCTAGGTCATGAAGATCTTTTTTGCATGGTTCTTCCGTGTATTCTTGTCAACTCTTCTTAATATCTTCTACTTCTGTTAGGTCCATACCATTTCTGTCCTTTATCAAGCCTATCTTCTGATTAACTTATGTGCTTCTTTAAATTCATGAAGAATTAACCTAAACTCAATTCATTGTTAGGGAGATTCAAGAGAGAGGGGACATATGTACACCTATGGTTAATTCATATTGATACAGGACAGAAATCAAACCAATATTGAAAAGCAATCATCAATCAATTAAAAATAAATAGATATTAAAAAAATCATTGTTGGGAAAGTTGATAACTTTTAGAGCTATGTAAGTGTCAAAAGAAAGGAAATAATTATGATAGAATCTAGAAAAAGTACAACTGTTGAGTATGATTATTTTTTAGCATTATTGCACATAGTTTCTTTTATTCTTCCCTTCTTTCCTCCCATCCTTCTTTCCTTGAACCTTCCCTTCCTCTCTTTATTTAATATTCATTAAGAGCAAACTGCATGCCTTATCACATTTACATAAATGTTAGTGTCTTTACCTTCAGAGACCTCATAACTTAGTAGAAAATACAAATGAATGGAAAATGGTAAAATAAAATATGATAAAAATAAACACTCAGAGATGGGCAGGAAGAATATTGGGTAAGGAGGCTTTGGGAAGGTTGTATTCCAATGCAGCTTTGAAGGACATGTAGGAAATATGCAGGAAGGAAAGGTAAGTCTGATCCTTATTATTCTGTCTTGCTCAGAAGATAAGTTTCACTTTCATGATAAGAAAACTAAATTAAAATAATCTTCCTTATTTTCCTGTGTTTTTATTCACTTGTCAGTTTTATTTATTTATTTTTAACATTTTCTTTCTATTCTGGGCAAAGAGATAGAACTAGGATGACTGATCTGAGATGAGGGGACAGAGACTTTTCTTATTACAAATAAATGTGTTCACATTTAAATTTATAAATTTTTTTTGTTTTGTTGAGTCAGTAAGTCTTTGAGGTCTAAATTTTTTGTGGATTAAAATATGGTTTCTATATGAGGAAAACTTCAGGTGAAATTTGGGTACAGATTCAATTCTTTTTTTAAAAAAATTTTTTAAAATAAATTTATTTATTTTAGTTGGGGGCTAATTACTTCACAATATTGTAGTGGTTTTTGCTGTACACTGACATGAATCAGCCATGGGTTTACATGCGTTCCCCCTCTTGGACCCCCCTCCCACCTCCCTTCCCATCCCATCCCTCTGGGTCATCCCATTGCCCCAGCCCTGAGCATTTGTCTCATGCATCGAACATGGAATGGTGTTCTGTTTCACATATGATAATATACATGTTTCAGTGCTATTCTCCCAGAACTCTTGATGGTCAAATGATTCCTTCTATCCCACAAAACCAACTACTTCATAGGCTCTAGCATGATTGCAGAAACCCTTGAGGAAAACATGCCTCCTGCACAGAAGAACAGAACATTTGATCAGCTTGGTTTAAGACACTCTGCTATTCCATCTATAACAGACAAAAAGAAAATGTAATCTTTGCCTAAGAAAGAGAACTGAGAGTTATAGGCTGAAAAAGTCTTGAGGGAGGAAAAAATCTTGTAAACTGAAAATAATTCTATTTAAATCCCATGTTGAACAAGTGAACAGATGTGAGAAAGGGAAGTGTTGAACAGTGAGGTTATGAGAATGAATACTGTATAAGCTTTACTGATTAAAAAGGTAACTCTTCATTTCAACGTACTGGCAGAGCTGAGAATACTATAATTCAAAAAACCTTTTTCAAGAGATTTGGACTTGAGTAAAATATTAAAAACTTTTTCCATTACAGTCCTTCATAAGGGCAAATCGATTCACTGGAATACAACCTCGTATTCCTTGAAGTTTTGATGTCCATTTTATTGGACAAGTGGTCCTCATTTTCCAAGTCTACAAGAACAAATAGCAATCCATCTCCTGTGTGAGGAGAGGCTACATTGTGAAAGAGGCATGTATGAATGCTTCATTACTTTTTTTCTTCTTCAAGCTATGATGAACTATACGAGCATAATTAGTAATTAACATAATACAGAAGAGTGCTTGGTTTACAGTGGTGTTCAAAGGTTTCTAAAGTGCACAAATATGAAAATAAACACCAATAAAACAGGTTTATTTCTTTGGGTTAATTATCATTTTTATCTTCTAGAAACTATCTTTTTATTTAGGTTCATAAAATATTGTTACTTGACAAAAAGTCCAATGTAATATCCTGGAGACTTTATTAGACATTTCATATTATTTAGGTCCTATTGTCTAAAATTATCTTGCATCTAAAATAATTGTTTAAAAAATAAAATATTTTTACTGAAATCCAAAAAAAGGAATATATGTATTATATGTGTATAGCTTATTCACTCTGCTGTACAGCAGAAACACATTTAAAACAACTATACTCCAATAAAATTAACTATATAGATGACTGATTATAATCTTTTCTTAAAGCTCTTTTAGTATATGGTATATCTGTTTTAATTTTGATATATAAAATAATTTTCTACAAATTTTAACATACAAAATGAATTGGCTTTAATTCTTTTATATTTTATTATCTATTATTGCTTGGATTCACTTTTCATTAGATAATTATTGACTGATTCATGTTTTCTACTGCAAATTCTATTACAGGTTGGCCAAGAGTCTGTTTCTTACAGATGGAAACAATAATATTCCATTTACACAGCTGGTCTGAAGATATTTGTATTAGGAGTTCTAATGACTCTTCTTTTCTCTTATCTATCTTACCCTTTTATTTTTTAATTGCAGTTGCTATACAATATTACAGAAGTTACAGGTGTACAATATGGTGATTCATAATTTTTAAAAGCTATACTCCATTTATGTTGGTGTTTTAAGTGGCCAAGTTGTGTCCAACCCTTTTGTGACCCCATGGACCGTAGTTCCCGGTGTTCCTCTGTCCACGGGATTACCCAGGCAAGAATACTGAAGTGGGTTGCCATTTCCTTCTCCAGGGGATCCTCCCGACCCAGGAATGAACCCGAGTCTCCTGCATTGGCAGGCAGATTCTTTATCGCTTAGTCACCAGGGAAGTCCACATTTACAGTTAGTATAAAATACTGGCTATGTGTTTTATATAGTTAGTATAAAATATGGCTATTTTACATATTGTAAAATATGTCCTTGAAGCTTAATTTGCAGCTAACAGCTCGCACCTTCTCAACCCCTACCCCTGCATTACCCCTCCTACCTTCCATCTCCTGACTGGTAACCACTGTTAATTCTCAACATCTGTGAGTAATGACTCTTTTTAAAAATAAAAGCGTTATTGAGTTACAATTCACACACTATAAAATTAATTCTTTTAAAGTGTACCATTCAAAGGTTTAGAATATATTCACAAAATTGTGGATTCTAGATCATAGTTATTACTCCTCTGCACTGCCAAAAATTCATAGCCCTGAATTGTAGCCTGCCAGGATCTTCTGTCCATGCAATTCTCCAGGCAAGAATACTAGAGTGAGTATTCTTCTCCAGGGGATCTTCCCATCCTAGGGATGGAACTTGGGTCTCCTGCATTGCAGGTGGATTTTTTTTCCATCTGAGCCCGCAGGGAAGTCCTTTTTCACTTTCACCACAAAACAATCATACCTATTAGTAGTCACTTTCCATTTTTCCCTACCCCTAGCCCTTGGCAACCATTTTGTCTCAATGGATTTGCCCATTCTTGAAATTTCAGAGAAACTGAATTGTATAATATGTGAAATCTTTTGTGTCTGGCTTCTTTCACTTAGCACAAAGGTTTCAAGATTTATCCATGTTGTAGCATGTGTCAGTACTTTACTCCTCTTTATAGTTGAATAATATTTTGTGATGTGGCATTAACAAGGTGCTACAGGGATTTGTATGAAAGTATAATCTTGTTTCTAAGATGAGAGATATTGGCTATGTTTATATACTATATAATTTTTCCTTGGAGTGGAAGGGGACAATGATATTATGAGGTTTTCAAAGAATCAAAAGTGATGTGACACAGAGCACAGTAGGGGAAATGAGAAAATACTTTATCTGCAAGAGGGTAAACATATCTTGAGGGTGGGAGGGAAACAGCAGAAAATTGAGGTGGTTGTGCCTGATGGTCTTTACATCTCTGTGATATGGGAAGCTTGATGCTTCTCAGAGGATGCAAAAAGGACAGTTGAATATATGAGCTTCATAGGGGAACTTGGAGGGGCTACCTGAGGCTATAATTCATACATTTAGAACAAAACTAATCTGTCTAGTTTTGAGTTTTTATTCAGCAGAGCTCAGCAGCCAAGTATTGGGGCAGATAAGGAATATTACAGAGTTGATTCAATTTTTGTGTCCTGTAGATTTAGAAGTAGTACTGTGGGAAGACTTGATTATAGGAATTTGAGATCCTTGGCAAACAATAATTATGTAGAACTTTATGGGATATAGGCTAAAAGAGAAAGAGTGGAATACAATGGAGAGATACTGATTGAGGAAAAAATGGAGAGTTGATGCACTGGACATGATGCTTTTGAACTGTGATGTTGGAGAAGGCTCTTGAGAGTCCCTTGGATGCAAGGAGATCCAACCAGTCCATCCTAAAGGAGATCAGTCCTGAATAGTCATTGGAAGGACTGATGCTGAAGCTGAAACTCCAATATTTGGCCACCTGATGTGAAGAACTGACTCATTGGAAAAGACTCTGATGCTGGGAAAGATTGAAGGGGGGAGAAGAAGGGGACGACAGAGGATGAGACAATTGGATAGCATCACCGACTCGATGAACATGAGTTTGAGCAAGCTCTGAGAGTTGGTGATGGACAGGGAAGCCTGGCGTGCTGCAGTCCATGCAGCATGTGCAAACAGTGCAAAGAGTCGGACATGACTGAGCAGCTGAACTGAACTGATAGGATTAAAGGATTCATAGGAGTTTGGAGTGATGGCAAGGTCAACCTGGGATCATGGGAATGAATGGAGGGCAAAGTGAATTCTGTTCAGTTAAGAAAACTGAGAGTCATCCAAATGAACATTGAATTTTGGCCATCTCAATAGATGAACAGGATGGATCAGTTGCCAAAGTTATCCTCTGTAGGTTAAGTTCATCAGTTCAGTCGCTCAGCCTTGTCTGACTCTTTGCGACCCCATGGACTGCAGCACGCCAGGCTTCCCTGTCCATCACCAACACCCAGAGCTTGCTCAAACTCATGTCCATGGTGTCAGTGACACCATCCAACCATCTCATCCTCTGTCATCCCCTTCTTCTCCTGCCTTTAATCTTTCCCAGCATCAGGGTCTTTTCCAATGAGTCAGTTCTTTGCATCAGGTGGCCAAAGTATTGGAGTTTCACCTTCAGCATCAGTCCTTCCAATGAATATTCAGGGTTGATTTCCTTTGGGATTGACTGGTTTGATCTTGCAGCCCAAGGGACTCGCAAGAGTCTCTTCCAACACCACAGTTCAAAAGCATCAATTCTTCGGCACTCAGTTTTCTTTATAGTCCAACTCTCAAATTCATACACGACTACTGGAAAAACCATAGTTTGACTAGATGGACCTTTGTCGGCAAAGTAATGTCTCTGCTTTTTAATATGCTGTCTAAGTTGGTCATAACTTTTCTTCCAAGGAGCAAGAGTCTTTTAATTTCATGGCTGCAGTCACCATCTGCAGTGATTTGGGAGCCCAAGAAAATAAAGTCTGTCACTGTTTCCATTGTTTTCCCCATCTATTTGCTATGAAGTTTTGGGACAGGATGACATTATCTTAGTTTTCCTAATGTTGAGTTTTAAGCCAACTTTTTCACTCTCCTCTTTCACTTTCATCAGAGGCTCTTTAGTTCTTTCTGAGTGTTAGAAAAGAGCCCACTTTCAGGCCCTAGAAGGGGCCCCTTCCTGCAACATATCCACCTACTCTACCAAGAAATCAGTGAGACATATGAAATGATGTGTTTGATTGTTCAATTAATGTGAAATAATTTAAAATTCCTTCTGGGTGGTTGAAAGAATAGAAAGGTCACATGACATCTGCTCCAAACTCAGAGCAACAAGGTCTTGATAACTGTTTATTTCAATCTGTGAAAATTCCCAAAGTCTGGAAGTTGAAATTTCCATTGAACTGGGGTTGGCAATAAGTTTCAGAGTTTAAATTAAATTCTTCAAGACTTTGCTGACTCTTAGGACACTGCATCAGTCATTGGGAAATCCAGTTCCACCACTAGATATTACGTATCTTTGTGAACTTTACTTCAGTTCTATTATAAACATCACATACCTCTCTTTTAAATGAGGAACTTGAACCATCTTATTTGTAGGGTCATTGTGTTCTAAATGTTTTAATTCTTTACTGTGGCCACCTGAGGTGAAGAGTTGACTCATTGGAAAAGACCCTAATGCTGGGAAGGATTGGGGGCAGGAGGAGAAGGGGACGACAGAGGATGAGATGGCTGGATGGCATCACTGACTCGATGGGCATGGGCTTGGGTAGACTCCAGGAGTTGGTGATGGACAGGGAGGCCTGGCGTGGTGCGATTCATGGGGTCGCAAAGAGTCGGACACGACTGAGCGACCGAACTGAACTGAAACTTTCTTCAAGCTCAGTAATGAATGCTAGTGAATCTCTGTATGTGGATGAACTGTAAAAGTAACTACTAGAACTGTGTGGCAGTCATTTTACAGGGTGTGGACCAAGAAGAAAAAAGATTGGTCTGCAGAGATAGGAAATAATCAGACATGAAAAAGAAGCCAAGATGAAGTACTTCAATATCTTTTTTTTTAGCTCAAATTTTATCCTGAAAATGGCTATGTTCATGCCCTTATTATTTTTATAATTATTCTTTAAAATATGCTGGAGTTGTTTTCTGACACTGCAATTGAAAAGTCTCAAATAATATATACTTAGATTAAGGGCTTGTCCTGGTTGGAGAAGACAGCAAAAGAGACACTGTTGTCAATTTAAAAGGAGTGAAAGATGAGAGATGGGAAAGACTTCGTTGATGTTAGCTGAGCTGTGAGTGATGATAGTGTTTCTCCATTGGATAGACTGGGAAGTTAGGAAGTAAATTGTAGAGACAGTTGGATAGAAAAGCAAAAACCCAGAACTGGATTTATGACTTTGTGATTCTGCACTCTTCTATCTGCTAATCCTTAATAATCTTAGACTGAATTATAAAGTTCCTGGGTATATAGACAGCATTGAAAACAATGTCTTTAAAAGAAAAAGAAAGCTCCACTCTTTCACTACATGAAAGTGCTTGCTGGAACCTGAATGATGGGTTCTGTTAAGGAACAAAATCCATCAATTAAATCAAATCACCACAGAGTTGAAAGGTGAGTGCATTTTGTATCTATGGGAGTAAAAAAAATAAAGAAAACCCACCAAAGAGTTTTCCATTCATGTCCTCTGTAGATAGAATTTTTAACCTTTGAAATATCTTGTTTCATTTCAGTAGTTATAGAAAGCCATGCATTTTGAAATGAAAGAATTTCCAGTTTACCCCACCATTGTCTTGATTGTCGGAGCTTGAAGTTCTTCTGGAGGGGTGGTCTTTAAAGAGTGAGCACTGTGGCTTTTGTGAACCGGGTCCCCTGCTGGACCCCTGCCTGACTTTCCGTCTCTTATCATCTAATGAGTTGTTCCCAGATGAGAAGGAATCATGGCAACCCTTCAACAGTCAGCAGTACTCTAGCTCACAGAAGGTCTTAGAATGTACAAGCTATTGCTCTTCTAGTGATTACCAGATTCTAGTCTCTAACATCATATGTCACAGAGTATGATGTGGCCAAATATGGTTTATGTTCACTTACCTTTTCCTGATCCATGTTCATTCCTGAATGAGGAGCACCTTTGGAATAAATATGAATAATGTAGTTAATTTATGTTGTGAAAGGCTATCAGTCTTTATGTCTTATAGATTTTCTACTCTTAGAGAGTCTCAATATCTCATCTTATTCAACTCAATGAATAGATCCAATGGTAGGCTCTCATGTAACTCACAAAAGATGGAGCCTTGATTCCTACCATCAAGGAAAACTAGAAAGACTCAAGGAACATAAAATAAGGAGAGAAGATGGAGAATGATCTGAGTGAAGTAAGTACCATTTAATCATCAGAGGTGCACTTCTATGGACCTGAGATGTTATCTGCACATTCTTATAATCTGTGTTTCCATCACTATTTAATACCAAAGGTGTTTGCTCTTCATTGCAGGTCCCTACACAATTTTTAGAACTAAAAAGGGAATAGATTTCTGTTCTTATGTTATAGATCTCATTCCTGCCTGTCTTCAATCTTATGTTTTACTCCTGCCTTGTTGGAATGGTCAAGCTCTGGTCAAACTGATTGGCAACCAAATAGGTAGCATCAGTAGATATTAAGTTTAATTTAAACTGATTTTATCATTAAGAATGACCATGAGGATATCACAGTTTTATTGCCATTTTTAAAGCTATGCAATTTCAAAGTGTAAAATGTTAACCAATCTGATAGTAACTTATTTTAATTTGCATTTCTATAAAGTTAAGATTTTTCACATCTTTTCAAAGGTGTACAGGCCATTTATTTTTCTGTGTTTACTTTTTCATGTTATTTATAATATTTCTTGTTGCTTTTTTGTTTTGTTTATTTGTTTGTAAGTCTTTTATATATTAAGAAATGTATCTATACCTGTCATGTTTGTTACAAATTATTTTTCTAAGTTGTTTTGTCTTTTGACTTATTATGGATATACACTTAGATATAAATCAGTAAAGATTAATATGATAAGATGGTAAGCTAACTGGATAAAAATAACCTTATAAAATTCATTAGGCTTTATCTACATTGGAAATGATTTGTTTGTATTGAAAATGAAAAAATAAAACAATGACAAAACTATACAATGCTGTGGGATAAACTTAAAAAGATATAATTCAGTATTACTGTATAGAAATCTACACATTATACTAAGGGACGTAAGGAGATCTGAACAAAGTTCAAAGCATACCAAGTTGCAGGATGTAAAAAAATCAATTTTTGATTCCTAAATATATACATTTAACAAATTGCCTCTTCATATTATTTTGTTTGTTTGTTCTTGAAATGGAATACCAAATCTAAAATTCAAATGGACAAATACATATTGGATAATAACACCCAAAATTATGAAACAGTCAAATACTGAAAGGCCTATCGTATGTCCCCAAATTCTCTGAAATAAGTATAATGAGAGCAAAGAAATAGATAAATAGGCCAGGAGATAAGAGCATTATCCACAAATATATCCAGTATATACAGAAAAGATATACATGACTAAACATGGTGTTTTAATTCTGTTCTGGAAGAGGGTGATTCATTTAATGTATTGCTGGCAAAAATGGCTCTCCATTTGGAAAAGTACAAGTATAGACTTCTCATCACATTATGGAGAAAGGGAAATGTAGCATAGATAATACCAAACATTAAAGCAAAAAGTTTGCAAGAAAACACAGACAAACATTTAAAAGTCATAGACTGATTCAAGCAAGCAGGAAAAGCAAAAAACTTTACAATGAGAGGCGTATTTGACTATACAATGATTGAAATGTGTGTAAATCCAAAGAAATTTTAAGTAAAGTTAAAAACAATAGTGTTGGGGAAATGTTTACAGTATTATGTCAGATAAAGGTTAATATACAGAATTTACAAAGACCTTCTATGTACTAATAAGAAAAATAGAAGTCAGTCAATTAAAAAAGAGGCTATATATATATATGTATATATATATATTAATAAACAGGCAGCTATGAGGAAATCCAAATGCCAGTAAAACGATTAGTGAAGAGGCTTAACTTGCATTGTAGCAAGTGTAAATTAAAAATATAGATTCTACTTTCTCCCTTTTAGATTGTCAAAAAAATAGAGATAAAAATTACTGCTGTTAAAAACGTGGGCAAAGGCACTTACATAGTACTAGTAGTAGTTGTGGGTTGTCATGTCGTAACAATGAAAATTAGTAAGAAATATGTATATATATATGTACCCTTATGTGATATATATATATATATATACACACACACACATACACTCTTATGTATCTGTGTATGTATGTATGCATGTATGTGTGTGTGAGTATCCATATATTCATTTATATAATGACTATCAGAGATGGGATTGCTATATAAAAGGGTGTATATATATGTATGACATATACATGTGTGTATATATACACACACAGACACACACACACCTTTTAATATAGCAATCCTATTTCTGGTAGTTATTATATAAATGAAAGCACTAGTATATAAATATGTTACCCTATAATATTTATTGCATTATTTTTGTGGTGACAGAAAACTGGAAACAATATCCATTTATATGGAAATAGCTAGAAAACTGTTCAGCATATTTGAGAATCAATTATAATTAACCAGTTTTCTTTTCTGTTTTTGATTTTTGCATTTGTTTGCAGAAGATCATTCTAACCCATCAATGTTGAGGCCATAACAATTGCTTTTCTTCCCCCAGCTTTCTTGAGATATAATAATTGACACTTAATTTCTAAGTATTTCAAACGTTGTTAGCAATTCTATGGGATATTACATAGCTATCATAAAATAAGTCTGATCAATATTTATTGATCTGAAAGGATGCCCATAATAGGAAAAGTCAAGTAACAGAAAAATGGGTATCACATCATCTTGTTACGGTAAAAACAAAAGACAGAAAGAAAACTAGACAGAATTGGGGATGGAGGCCAGGAAAAGACAAGAGAAGCTGAAGAAAGGGAAAATGCTTTAGCCAAATGGAAAAAAAAAGGGTAGAATATTAAGAAGTGGAAATTCTACCTATCTTTACTCCCTTATGTGCCTTTGGACAAAGACTAGAAGGTATAAAATGAGGAAATGGAGAAAGAATGTTAGCATGTTTAAAGCTCTGAGTTTTTGCACACTGAAGATGACAAGTCCATTTGACTTAGTCCAACACTTCTCAAACTTATTTTACTGTAGCATCTTTCAAAAAAAAAAATCAAATAACATTTGGAATCCAGTTGAAGAGCATGCTGCTGAATATGGTGCCCTGGAAAGTGGTGACCATATGATGCTTTCCTACATGCCCAAATCCAAGGAGAAATCCTCAAACTAACAGGTGTTCATTAGTGTCATTTCAGTGACAAGCTTGTGTATACCTTTCAGCCTCAGAGTGACTCTGAGCCCTAACACAAGCCACACATCAGTCGTTTCCAGCAACAGCAGTGCAGCCTGGGGGTCAAGAGCACAGCCTTAGGCTCTTAATCTCTCTAAACGTGTATTTTAGAAATAAAATATTTTTTATGATATAATTAATTCTTTATCTTGTTTTATTTCCTTCTTTTATTATATGCATTTTTATTTACTAGTACAGTTTAAGAGAAACTTCCCTCTGGCATTTTAATCAAATAGAGGTCTTTTTTTCTGATTATGACTCTTAAATTTTTGCTTTCCATTCATAGTACCAGTTTCTTAACTTGCTCTGTTTATTTTATGCAATATTTTCCAAATCAAGATCTTCAAAGAAATCTTCATGTGAATCAATTAAAATATATTTTCTGATTTCTTTGGTCAAATCAAAACATAGTATTATTTTACATTTAATGTTAGATGAGATTATTTTACACAATTTTCAGAGGGGGTTTTATGGGGATTAGTATACACCAGAAGTCACTGAAAGTTTTAGTGTAATGAAAATCAATTTAGTTAGTCCTTTTTTTCCCCAGCTTTATTGAGATATAATTGACATAGAATATTGTTTAAGTTTAGATTGTAAATGTGATGATTTGATAAATGTATATATTGTGAAATAATTACCACAATGAAGTCAGTTAACACATCCATCATCTGACAAAAATGCCCTTTCTTCTTGGTGGGAATATTTGAGATCTACTCTCTTAGTAACTTTCAAAAATAAAATACAGTATTACTAACTATAGTCATTTTATACATTAGATCTGCAGAACTTATTCATCTTAAACTTGGAAGTTTGTACCTTTCCCCCTACTATCTCCCCATTCCTCCCACCCCTAGCCTCTGGCAACCACCAAGATAATCTTTATTTCTATGAGTTTGGCTTTTTAAGATTCCACAAAAAGGGATTTCATATGGTATTTGTTTTCCTCTTTGTTAAGTTCAGTTCAGTTGCTCAGTCATGTCCGACTCTTTGCGACCGCATGGACCGCAGCACGCCAGGCCTCCCTGTCCATCATCAACTCCCGGAGTTTACCCAAACTCATGTCCATGGAGTCAGCGATGCCATCCAACCATCTCATCCTCTGTCGTCCCCTTCTCTCCCTGCCTTCAATCTTTCCCAGCATCAGGGTCTTTTCTAAGGAGTCAGTTCTTCACATCAGGTAGCCAAAGTACTGGAGTTTCAGCTTGAACATCAGTCCTTCCAAGGAACACTCAGCTCTGGTCTCCTTTAGGATGGACTGGCTGGATCTCCTTGCAGTCCAAGGGACTCTCAAGAATCTTCTCCAACACCACAGTTCAAAAGCATCAATTCTTTGGCACTCAGCTTTCTTTATAGTCCAACTCTCACATCCATACATTACCACTGGAAAAACCATGGCCTTGAGTAGATGCATGATGCTCTCAAGGTTCACTTATGTTGCTGCAAATGGCAGGATTTCCTTCCTATTTACAGCTTAACAATACTCAGTTATGCGTACATCACATTTTCCTTATTTCTTCATTCATCTGTCAATGTACATTTAGGTTTCCACATCTTGGCTACTGAGAATAATGTTGCAATGAACATGTGTGCCAACGTTTCTTACAGATAGTGAGACTTCAATTTAACCCAGAAGTAGGATTGTTGGATCTTATGGCAATTGTATTTTTAATTTTTGGAAGAACTTCCATATTATTTTCTATAACATCTGAACCAGTTTACTTTCCTAGTAACAACGAATAAGGGTTCCCTTTCCTTCCTATCCTTGCTAAAACCTGCTTTTTTTTTTTTTTTTTTGGTTTTCATAAAACTATCCTTATAAGTATGAGGGGATACCTCACTGTGGTTTTGATTTGCATTTCAAATCAAATCAGATTTGCATTTGTATCATTTGCATTATGATGTTGAGCACCTTTCATGTACCTACTGGCAATTTATATGTTTTCTTTGGAAAAATGTCTAGTTCTTCTGCCCATTTTTTAATACTTTAAAAAAAATTGTAATATAGTTGGTTAACAATGTTGTAATAATTTCAGGTGTACAGCAAAGTGATTCAGTTATACATATATACGTATCTATTCTTTGTCAAATTCTTTTCCCACTTAGGTTGTTACATAATATTGAGCAGAGTTTCCTGTGCTATACAGTAGGTCCTTGTTGGTTATTCATTTTAAATACAGCAATATGTACATGCCAATCCCAAATGCCCCACCCTTTCAATATCATTTATTGAAGACATCATCCTTTTCCCATTGAGTATCCTTGGCTTCCTTGTTAAATATTACTTGATTGTATTTGTGTGGGTTTATATATGGGCTCTTGATTTTGTCCCATTGGTTTATCTTGCCCAAGTCCATTTTTGTCTATGCCTGTTTTTAATGCCAATATCATGCTGTTTTAATTATTACAGTTTCATAATATAGTTTGAAATCAGGCAATATAATGACTCTACTTTTGTGCTTTCTGAAGATTTCTTTGGTTATTGGGACTTTTATGGTTATGGATGGATTTTAAGATTTTTTTTTTCTATTTCTAGGAAAAAGGGCATTAAATTTTTCACAGAGACTGAATTGAATCTATAGAGTTTTGGGAAGTATGGATATTTAAACTGTTTTCTTTTTCTGATCCTGGGACATGGAATATCTTTCCATTTATTTGGGCTTTTTTCAATTTCTGTCTTACAGTTTTCAGTATACAGACATTTCACCTACTTGGTTAAATTTATTCCTAAGTATTTTATTTTTTAGTATATTGTTGTAAATGGGATTGTTTTTATATTCTTTAATTATATTTCTACAAATCATTAACAGTATATAAATGTGAAACTTATTTTTGTACATTGATTTTGTATCTTTCAACTTTACTGAATTTGTTTATTGGTTTTAACATTTTGTGTGGGGAGTCTTTAGGACTTTTTACATATACTATCACATTATCTGCAAATAGAGATAGTTTTCCTTCTTCCTAATTTAGACCCTTTCAATGTGATTTGACTGTGCATGTCAATGTTAAAAGTGGAAGTAAGTAGGAGAGTACCAGTTTGATCTCAAGAATGGCATGATTTACTATGGCTTGCAAATGCAAACTCAAGAATGCTCTTCACAGTGACACAATTTATGTTCACCTGAATGATATAATTTTAAGGCCTTGGTCATACCCCTCTCACAGAAATAGCCCTCCAAGAGCTCATCATGGATGCCTGACATTCCATTGTTGTCAGATAATCCTTGTAGTTACTAAAATAACAGTTTCTGTTTGAAATACATACACTCTTGAGAAGTCATTTGAATAACTGTAAGGCATTTTAAACTCTGGGAGTTGGTGATGGACAGAGAGGCCTGGCATGCTGCAGTTCATGGGGTCGCAAAGAGTCAGACACGACTGATCGACTGAACTGAACTGAAGGCATTTTTAAATGAGAGACATAAAGATGATAGGTATGGAAAATATAGGAAGGAGGAAAAGAAAGGGAATTTCTACTTGAGAAAGAAGAATCAATAGTAATGCTGTATGCTACCAGATTCTGTAGCTTTAAGAGACCTTGGTCTTTGAGTTACTTCACTAAATGTGACCCTTGATGCTTACCATACTCCTAACTATTTATATTGTTTAAAGCATTTGGAATGCAAAAGAGATGTGTTAATACATGCTGCTGCTGCTGCTAACTCGTTTCAGTTGTTTCCGACTCTGTGCGACCTCATAGACGGCAGCCCACCAGGCTCTGCCATCCCTGGGATTCTCCAGGCAAGAACACTGGAGTGGGTTGCCATTTCCTTCTCCAGTGCGTGAGAGTGAAAAGTGAAAGTGAAGTCGCTCAGTCGTGTCCGACTCTTAGCGACCCCATGGACTGTAGCCTACCAGGCTCCTCCGTCCATGGGATTTTCCAGGCAAGAGTACTGGAGTGGGTTGCCATTACCTTCTCCTGGTCACTCACAAATCCAAAGGTTGGAAAGGTCCAAACTTTCTCCTAAATTCTGTACCTGCATTTCCACAGGTCTTCAAACACCTCTACCAGGATAATGTTCAGATACATTAAACTCAAATTTCCTTTCTCAAACTTTGCATTTCAAATGTCTATTGTAACATTTTAACGTAATACTTGGTTTATATTTCTTGAATTAATGAGTGCAAAACTTTTGTTGAAATTGATTTGCTTGCACCAGAGGTTATTATTGAATGAGTGCAGACCTTAATCACAGATGGTCAGATGTAGAGAAGATCCTCTCCACCGTCTAATTCAACCCACGGTTTTTATTTGAGGAGAAATGGCACACTTGGAGGGGAAGTAAATTTCACCAGGGAGCGGAAGTAGGAACAGAACTCAGGTCTTCTTGACTTTCAGTCACACATACTTTCCAGTTTCAATCCTACATAGTAATTTGGATCATTCGTTGCCTAATTACTTTCTGGTTTAATCCTTCTTTCATACCCAAAGGCATTCTTTAGCTTCACAGCTAATTTATATCAATATCAACTTAAGTTATTAATCCCTTTGCTGATTTTAGATTCAATTAACAGCATGGAGTTTTATTTTTTTGCACTATTTCCCATTTCAGAAAAAGCACAACTGAAACTGTTCAAAATACCCCTTATTTAACATGACACAATTTTTGAATGCCATGTAGTCAGTCAACCATCTCCCTAGGAAATATGCTCAATTTAAATGGTACTGATTTAATCTAAATGCACAAAAGTCCTTGTCACTTTGTAAAATATCTTGTGCAGTGGGAATCATTTTTTAAAAAGGTCAAAAATCTTTAGGGTTTAGTGAATCAATACCATTTATTCAAGGATGAACTAGTGCCCACATATTCATGACAGAAGATGTACACATTTATAAAAGCAATAGAAGATGCCTGTAGGAGAGGGGTGACACATTTTAATTTCATGTAGAGTTGAATACAAACTTGCCACACTTGAACAGATGAAGAGATAAAATGTCATCGCCAAAGAATTTTGGAATACAGGAAGCTTTAGCCGGTAGCAAAAGAGGTAGCAAAAGAGGGATAAATGTTACAAAAGAAAATGGATTACAACTCACCTCTGAAACTGTGATCACATCTTCTCTTGCAGTAATCTTAAGTTCTAAGCATATGCTGGTGCTGTACTTCATAAATTCTAAAGTTGGTCATCAATGAACTCTGAAAAATATATTGATGCAATAGAAAATAAAGTTACATCATAAATGATTTATGATTAGTTGGTATCCAATTCTTTGAACTAATATAAGGTTTAACTTTTAAGCCATTTGTCTCAAAAAGAGGTAATGAAATTATTAGTTAAGAAATAAGGTGTTAAACTTAATAGTATTTTGGAAGTAAAATATTTAATTTTTGTAGTCTATTGTACACATTGACTGCTATTTTAAAATTCTTAAATAAATTTTCTTTAAATTCTTCAAGGGGTTACAAAGAAAATTTTCTTCAGAGTTTAATTCATGTTTCTGTGTTCTATCCTAAAACTTCATCCTGTTAGGTACAACACAGAGCAATATTTAGAGGTCAATGTCAAAATTCAGGGGTAGGTATTCCTCTTCATTTTAAAATTTTTGGTGCAATGCCCTCTCAGATCACCTAATGTTTTCTGAGTGTCTACTCCATGTACATGAATTATATTTTGATTAAAGGACTTAGGCTGACTCTTAGGGGAAAAAATGAACCTATTATACATCTTTGCTACATAAACAGTAAATTTCGATTATAGGTTAAAATATAACTCAATGAACAACATTTTGTTTTTTAATGTCTAAATTCCCCCCAGCTTCTAGAATCATGGGCCACATGGGCTGACAAGAACTCTGTGGTTTGCATCCTTTCTATAAATTTCAGATTAGTTGTTGTCCAGCTTCTGTGTGGACACCCTTAGTGGTGGGAAACTGAGGCGTTCTTAAACAAGCCCTTTGTTCTTCACACAATTGGTATTTTGGATATTTCTTTAAAAAAGCAATCATTGACCAAATAGTGGTCTAACTGGGATTTTGTTTAATCTCTGACACATATCAGAGGTTCTTTTCCTTCTTTGAGGCTGAAATGAGATACAACAAAAAGAAAATTTTGGATTTACCTAGGGATGGAATTACTGTATCAGTTCAGTTCAGGTCAGTTGCTCAGTCATGTCCAACTCTTTGCAACCCCATGGACTGCAGCACGCCAGGCCTCCCTGTCCATCACCAACTCCCAGAGTTGACTCAAACTCACATCTATTGAGTCGGTGATGCCATCCAACCATCTCATCCTCTGTCGTCCCCTTCTTCTCCCCCCTTTCAATCTTTCCCAGCATCAGGGCCTTCTCCAGTGAGTCAGCTCTTCGCATCAGGTGGCAAAAATATTGGAGTTTCAGCTTCAACATCAGTCCTTCCAATGAATATTCAGGATTGATTTCCTTTAGGATGGACTGGTTGGATCTCCTTGCAGTCCAAGGGACTCTCAAGAGTCTTCTCCAACGCCACAGTTCAAAAGCATCAATTCTTCTGTGTTCAGCTTTCTTTATAGTCCAACTCTTACATCCACACATGACCGCTGGAAAAACCATAGCCTTGACTAGACGGACCTTTGTTGGCAAAGTAATGTCTCTGCTTTTTAATATGCTGTCTAGGTTGGTCATAACTTTCCTTGCAAGGAGTAAGGTTTATTACCCATTTTATTTCATGGCTGCAGTCACCATCTGCAGTGATTTTGGAGCCCAGAAAAATAAAGTCAGCTACTGTTTCCCCATCTATTTCCCATGAAGTGATGGGACTGGATGCCATGATCTTAGTTTTCTGAATGTTGAGCTTTAAGCCAACTTTTTCACTCTCCTCTTTTACTTTCATCAAGAGGCTCTTTAGTTCTTCTTCACTTTCTGCCATTAAGGATGGTGTCATCTGCATATCTGAGGTTATTGATATTTCTCCCGGCAATCTTGATTCCAGCTTGTGCTTCTTCCAGCCCAGCATTTCTCATGATGTACTCTGCATGTAAGTTAAATAAGCAGGGTGACAATATACAGCCTTGATGTACTCCTTTTTCCGTTTGGAACCAGTCTGTTGTTCCATGTCCAGTTCTAACTGTTGTTTCCTGACCTGCATACAGGTTTTTCAAGAGGCAGGTCAGGTCGTCTGGTATTCCCATCTCTTGAAGAATTTTACACAATTTGTTGTGATCCACACAGTCAAAGGTTTTGGCATAGTCAATAAAGCAGAAATAGATGTTTTTCTGGAACTCTCTTGCTTTTTTGATGATCCAGCAGATGTTGGCAATTTGATCTCTGGTTCTTCTGCCTTTTCTAAAACCACCTTGAACATCTGGAAGTTCAGAGTTCATGTATTGCTGAAGCATTACTGTATAAATAATGCTAAAGGAATCTAACAGATTTGATCAAATACAGCTTATTTCCCCTCAAATATGCATGCACTCTAGACATCTATAATTTATAGATAAATACTGCTCTAGTCAGTTCAAGAACACTCTCAGGAGACCAGAGAGGCATCAATGCTTCCTGGAAGACTTTCTGTCTTCCAGACCCTAAACGCAGTAACTACTACCTCTTCACTGGCTGCTGGACAAGCTATCTAGAGGCCAACCAGGCAGTCCAGTAGAGCTCTCACATCTCAGCCCATGCTGTCTCCTGTTTGAGTCTCCTTTTCCTAGTTAAAAGCAATTCCTTTGTTCTTGAGCAGAAAGAATGGAATAACTTATGTACATATACGTCAGCACCACCCTACATTTAGAATTAATCTCTTCTTTAGGCTTAGAGTCTTCTTCATTTTCCCCATTGTTTGTCCCCTTCTCCATCCTAGGATAATAGGGAAGTTCACAGCTTCCCCGCAGGAGCTTAGAAAGTGCCAACCTGTAGAGTGCTGGCAGGGAGCAGGTGATAAGCAAGGGGTGGCGGCCTGGACTGCAGAGAAGTGGGATTCCAGAGGCTCAGTAGGACCTTCTAGGTACAAGAAGGCATGAGGATAGAGGTGCTCCAGAGGGAACTGGGGTGTGAGGCTTCTGAAGTGCTCTTGCTGGCAGGAAGCTTTTGAGAGGTACAGGTTTCTATGGTAAGCTCATACTCATGGAGGTTGCAAGGTGGCCCAGGCTCTGGAATGGCATCTCAGGCCTAGTTCTGTCCCACATCCTGACATCTACACCATGGCAATGCCAAGCTGCAGCCAGAGATTGCAGAAGGGCCCCTTCCCTTTACAATGTCCCTCCCAGCTCCTGGAAACACTGCTCACGCTAAAGGAGAAATGTTCCAAGGGATTCCATCATTTATTACAGAATAGCTACTGATGTTTGCATTTTGAGCTGAGCCAATGATTTGATAACTGGCAAGGAAGAACTGGGTGCAAGTCAACCTCTGGCCTTGCCTTGTGACCTTGCACAGATCCAGGGCTTCTGACTGCAAGCCTCACCTTCCTTAGAGGTCAGCACAAGGCCAGAATTGGGCAAAATGTGAGCAAGACTGGAACATACTGGAAAGTCTGAGGACAGAACATGAGAAAACATGAGAGAGAATTTGCTGGTTTGAATGCATCTTAGTGAAAGAAATGTACGTTTCTTTGATTTTTGAAACATCAACAGAAGACCTTAATGATAGTGGCTAGGTCCATGACAGTTCTGGCTGTAAAACAAGACCTATGCACTTAAATCTGACTTTGTGGCTTAAGATGTGAGTCAATTCACAATAGAAGTAACAGTGTTACTATGAGGAAAGTTTCATGTTTAAAAATCAGTTTATAAACAGAACACAGTCAAGTTTTTAGGCTGGGGGATGCTTTTAGTTATCAATTAGACATACAATTGATGTGGTTCAAGTTTAAATAAAAGCTACCAGAATAACAATGCAATAAATATCAAGTTGTTATTCATTAAAACTTGATTTGGGAAAATATCATGCATTGTTTTCTGGTGGTACAGGTTCAAACAATAACATAATTATAATGATTGATAGGGGCATCATTAAAACTTCAGAATGACTTTCCTTCATGAAATAAAGGTTCCAAACTTCTCCATAACATGTTGTTATTATTCTGATGACTTCTTGCTGCCATTTTTAAGCAGTCTTTATCCCAAAACAATATAAGAAAGAAAACAATCTTTCAAGAAGTAATAAAACTGTATGATGAGTAATAAATAAAAAAATGAAAAATTCTAAGATGCCATATTATTGAGTACAAGCATTCAAGTTTAAATCATTGAAAAACCTCACCATTTTAGCAGGAAGAAAATAAACCAAAGAGAAGCACAAATTTAGAAATTAGAACTCATGAAACCAAATTTAATAGAGATATTGTGGAACATAGATTCTCAAATTGTATAAATAAATTGCACTATGGTAATGGGGAACATGATGGAGTGAAATAAAAACTATTTGTTCCTACCTGGAATCTTACAGTTTTATTGCTTCTCCTCATTTCTAGATACAATAGAATGTAATTTTCCCACAACTGATGGCACATTTCAAAGGAATCTTTCATGTCTAGAATTTAAGTTTTAATTACTAAAATTTTGTTTCTTTATTCTTTCAAAAATGTTTTTATTTTGAAATTGCTATAAATTCATTTTTATCTTATAAGAACAGTACAAAGTGTTTCTGGTACCTTTAGTCAGTTCCCCAATGGTTCCCTCTTACATAGTTATAGTACAATATTAAAACCAGGAAACTGAAAGTAGTACACTGTATGTATATAGTTTTATATCATTTTGTTATATATGCAGATTCATGTAAGTACCAGTGCAATCAAGATATAAAACTACCCCATCGCTACAAAAGACCTACCGCTTAGTCACACCCATCTCTCCTTCCTCATCATCCCTATTTGGGGAATGTCATATAAATGGAATCACACAGGATATGACCTTTGGGGTGCAGCATTTTGCACGCAGCATAATGTCCTTTTGATTCATCTAAATCCATCTAAGTGGTGTGTATTAATAGGTTGCTCACTTAAATTGCTGAGTAGAGATTCATTCACTCTCACAGCTTTTGACTGATACAGATTTTGGTTCCAGGCATGGTCTCTCTTCTTCTAATGAGGCATAGGAAAATTACCTAGATATCACTACCTTATGAGAGGAGTACAGTAGCCAGAGAAAGAAAATACCAAGGGAAATCGAGATATGTTCAAAAAATCTTTCAGGTTTGTGAGGCCAAAGTACTTGAAGAATAAAAAGTCATATGTAAATATTTGAAACAAATTTTGCTTTGAAACTTAGAATTAAAAATCTGTTAGAAAAAGTATTCTATATAATGCAAGAATAAAAAACAGGGTTATATTAAGCAGTTTTTGATAACAAAGATTAATAAGAACGATGTCATATTCCTCTTAGAAATTATTTTTCAAAGCAAAATGCTCACTTAAATGGGAACTACACCCCTTACTATGACATATTTAAATATTTAGACTCTTCAATAAAACACTTCTTTTCATAAATAACATGAATAGAAACTTGAATAGATAAGCATTGTATCTCCTTCGCAACATGCAATTTGCAGACATCAGAACTGATACCAAGACCTACCGCCTGGTGGCAGTATTTCCCAGCCACATCCTTCAAGTGGGTGGGCATTAAGAGTCGGGTAGGAGACAGAGGCAGCTGTCTGAGGTTTAAACCTGCCGAACTTCAAGTTCAGAGGTAGTACAGTCTTCACAAAAGCCCCTTGTGGTTGGCTAGGTGGTTCCTACCTGATTAGATGAAGGAAGCAGGAGACAGTGTACTTTCATGGAGAAAAAGTTTTGAAAACAATTCTGGTCCCCATTAGTTTTCCAAATTCCAAACTTTTACACAGTGGTGGAAAACTAACAACATTGTTGGAACTAACAACATTGTTCTTTTATTTAGCATTTCCCAATATGTTTATGGAACCATGCCAAACTATAAAACAATAAAAGAACTTTTCTAAAGAGTGCAAAAATAACACAGCTTCCCCTACTCCCTCAGAATACTAAAGATGTATTTTCTTTTTCTTTTTTTTTTAAAGATTTATTTTCTTTAGTGGGGTAAAACTCAGGGTTTTTGAAACGGGGAACACCAGTTGGAATTGAAAATGGATATACTATATTGAACACTGATTAAGTTAATATAGGCAATATGAAGCTGGTAATCTCTAGTCACAATTGCTTACTTGCCTCCTAGAATTGAATAGTCAGTCTTTTACTCTTCAAACAGGAGAAGAGAAGAACCTTCTTTGGAGAGTCTTACCGTTTCAAGTGGAAAGTTCTAAAGGTATTGACATCCCTAGTTCTTCAATAAAATGGTTCTGTCTGCCTTTCCAATGACAAAGTTAATGCTTGAGAGACTTAACCCACATACTAAGTGAAACAACTCTTCATTTCTTACTCTTAAATAAGAATAGACCACTGAGCATTGCTGGATAATTGAGGTAAGCCTCTTTACATAAACAAAAATAGAGACTAAACAAGGGAAGGAGGGAAAAAAGAAATTTAGAGGCAACAGATTATACAGAAAGGAGAAGATTTAAAAAATACCATCATGAACATTCTTAGAGAGGTAAAGAAGACACTATCATATCACAAGGTCAGGTGCAGTTAAAAATGGTCATGCAGGAAACAAAGAGCTTCTCAAAGTTAAACGTGTACTAGCAGAAAAGAATAGTAACGCAACAGAGAGTGTTGAAAAACAAATTTCCCAGAAAGCAGAACTAGGAAATGGAAAAACGGAAAAATAAGTTAGAGGACCAGGACCACAGATACATTATCTGAATAATGAAAATTTTAGAAAGAGACAACACAGAAAATGGAAGGAAAGATGAATTATGAAGGCAATAATTGAAAGAATTTTCCCAGAATTGATACTCATGAGTTGTCAAGAAAGAGGACCAATGAGTGCCTAGAAAAATGGGCACAATTTGGCCCTTACCAAGGCAAATCAGTAAGATTTAGAATAGCAGAAGCAAAGAAAATACCCTAAATGCTTCTTGGATTCCATTGTCCAGTAAGTAGTCACTACCCACGTGTGGCAGTTGAGTGCCTGACTAGTCCAAACTGAGATTTGTTACCAGTGCAGATTTTGCAGATTTAGATAACTTAAACAAAAAGTCTGTGAAATATATTATGTTTTATATTATTATTTGTTAAGATGGTAATATTATAGATATATTTGATTAAATAAAATATTAAATTTCTTCTGTTTTTAAAAAATCTTTTAATGGGGCTACTAAAACGTTTAAAATTACATATGTGGCTAATATTTATGCATCAACAGAAATTCCTATTGGACAATAATGCTGCCCAAGAAAAATTAAAAATGAAAATCATAAACATAAGATTAGGAAACTTATGGGTTCTCTATGACACTGAAAACTGGAAAACAAAATTCTTAAAGAAATGATTTCTAATCTATAATTATAATGATTTCTAATCTATAATTCCCTGGTGGCTCAGCAGAAAAGAATCTGTCTGCAATGCAGGGGATCTGGGTCAGGTTTGATCCCTGGGTTGGGAAGATCCCCTGGAGAAAGAAATGGCAACCTATTCCAGTATTCTTACTGGGAAAATCTCATGGACCGAGGAGCTTGGTGGGCTGCAGTCCATAGGGTCACAAAGAGTTGGACAGGATGGATGGACTGAGCACACACATAATTCTGTATTCAGGCAAATTATCAGTGAAGTATGAAAAAGTAAAGCTTAAGTTTTCAAAAATTTACTTTCAAGGCATACTATCTTGGAAGACACTGGAAAATGTCCTCTGCTAAAATAAGGAAGTAACCCAAGAATGAAGAAGGTATAGGATTAAAAAAATAGGAAAGCCAGTATAGAGGGGAGACAAAGGAAATCTCCAGGAGGCGATGAAGGCTTTGCAAGCATCCATATGAAAACACCTCAGATAACTAAAGGAGACAGTTCTTAAAGAAGATGAAATAGACAGACTACTATATTCATTTGTTATTTACCAAAGGGAGATACAGGATTGGCAGAAAGTTAAGGGGTAAATTAGTGATAATTATCTAGAATAATGAACAATTGTACAATTAACTCCAGGAAAAACAAAGAGTTGTGCAGTAAACTCAAGCAATCATGGTTTATGGCATAGCTCAGTGGAGAACAGTGTTCACACAGTCCTATAAATGTAAATGTTGAATAATGATCTATTTTAAATTATAACTATACTGGGAGGCTAGGAAGATGAGGAAGAGGCAAGTGTAGAGGGGTAGGGAGAAAAATGAAGCTTCATCTTTTGTAATGGGTTTCTTTTGAAAAAACTAAAACTGACTCAAGGTTAGTAAACATGTTATTTAATGATGTTAGGTTTTTTTTTTTTTTAATGACAGTTTGGAAATAATCGAATGTGAGGGCATTCAGATCAAGATAGCAGGACTAAGAGGACGTGGAGCTCATCTCATCCCATAAACCCATCAAAAATACATCTATATGTGGAACAATTCTCATTGAAAATGAACTGGAAGCTGGCGGAAGTACTCCTGTACCACCAAGGCTGAAAGAAAGACACACAATCAGGTAGGAGGGAAGACAAGTGATTGGAGTGGGGCCCGGGCCCCTGGGAGGGGTCTCAGAGGAAAAGGGGGGATTATACGGGTGGACACCTGGCCTGGGGAGTGCGCAGTGTGCCCCGCTGATTGGGCACCCGGTGCTGGGAAACTATGAGCGGGAGACCAGCCACCTTGGCTGGTTGGAGAACCCTGAAACTCACAGAAGGGCTGGCTGTGGGAAGCCTTGACTCCACTCTTGAGACAGAGGCAGCGCAGAGACAGGTCTGCTCTAGGATCTGCTGGACTCTCTGTGATCACCTTGCTGTGCCCCAGAGCCAAGCGAATGCTCCAGCCCACCCACTCCCCATCACAGCACGGCCTGGATCTGGGGGGTAGGGGGGCCGTGATCAGGGAAAAGAACTCAGAGGCCACTGGGTCCTGGGCAGAGACAGGTGAGGCCGCAGCAGCTACTGGTGATGAGGGAGAAGGTGGCTTGCGCCTAAGGCTGCGTCTGAGTGGAGCGGTGCCCACACAGGCCACGCTCCAGCCCTCCGTCTGGGGCCTGCACAAGCTGAGGGCCCGTGGGACCACACTTGCTCCAGCAGCCTTCCCTCTGGGGCAAAGGGCCTGGTGCAGGGAGAGGGGAAAACATAGCCTTAAAGGGAGCAGAACCAGCTCAGACCTGACCCTAGAATATTCCTCAGCTGTTAAAAAAAAAATAATGAAATTTTTTCACGTGCAGCAATGCAGATGGACCTAGAGAATAGTATGCTTAGTAAAATAAGTCACAGAGAGAAAGACAAACACTGCTTAATGCAACCAAACTGTGTAGCAAAATAAACAGACTCACAGACAGAGAAAACAAACCAGTGGTTACCAATGGGGAGAGGGAAGGGGCCAGAGGGAGGTTCGGGATATGGGATTAAGAGATACAAATTACAAGGTACAAAATAAATAAGCAACAAGAATATATTATATATATACCAGAGGGTAGGGAATATAAACTTGTAAAATTACTGAATATCTAATAATAACATATCTAATGGAATACAAACTTGTAAAATACTGAATCATTACTTTGTACATCTGAAACAAATATAATATTGTAAATCAAGTATGCATGCATGCTAAACTGCTTTAGTCGCTTCTGATTCTGCGTGACCCTATGGACTGTAGCCTGTCAGGCTTCTCTTTCTAGCTTCTGATTCTGTGCGACCCTATGGACTGTAGCCTGTCAGGCTCCTCTTTCCATGTGATTCTCTAGGCAAGAATACTGGAGTGGGTTGCCATGCCCTCCTCCAGGGGATCTTCCCCACCCAAGGAAGGAACCAGTGTCTCTTATGTGTTCTGCATTGCCAGGCAAGTTCTTTATCACTAGTGCCACCTGGGAAGCTCCAAATCAAGTAAACTGCAATAAAAAAAGAAGAGTGGTAAGAAAATGAATGAAGATGCTAGATGGATGAGGGGAGCTAAATTTTGGAGGGCAAATGTATCGAAGTTACTACAGTATAGCAGAAAGGCCTGGGTTTGGATCCCAGGTATACCTCATCTAGTATTGTAACTTGAGCTAATAAACTCACTTCTGTGGGTCTCAAACTATTTAACTATAAGATGAGGGTATCAGATTATTACAATTTCAAATGGCCTCAAAGCCACAGGAATCTTTATAGCACTTTGTGAGAAAGTATAGCCACTAGAAGTAAAGGAAGCCAGGCACATGAAGATAGCGGTACATGATACCCTAGGGAAGATGAAGGATTAGATTCTCCTTTTTGTGTCCTCTCACCAAGAGTCTGCCTTGATGTTCATCAAAGTAACAGCCTCTGTTTATCAGGCAGGTAGGAGATAGTCATGATATAACTGTCAAATATTATCCTTCCATGTATGCCTTTTAGTATGGTTGTTTAAAAAACCTTATGAAATATTTCAGCAAAAGGCATAGTATAAAGAATAACATATAAAAATAATGTAGCAAACTATGTACCCAATACCAAGATTAAAAAACAAAACATGAATACAAAAAAAATTGAATGTGGCTGCTTATGTAGAAAAGGAAATGGGGAAATGGAATTGATGAGGGAAATTATTGTTTTACATAACAACATTATGAAAATACTTAAAATACAGGCATACATATTTTTGAGAAAAGTGAATACTTATAATTAAAAGGTAGAATTAGGGTCATTTGAGTAATAGCTGTGTCCAAAGTGTGCATGTAGTTCTAATGACCCATAAGCTTGAGAAGTATGCTACTTATCAATGCATTTTAGACAGATTGTATAACAAATTTCATAAGTCTACAAATTTGGTAGAAGGAAGTAGTGAGTTGCCTTTTAAAATTTGCAGTGTCCTGTCCTTTGCATGTAAGCAGCTGGAACCAAGGCAATATTTTGAGTAAAAAGAAATGACAGCCAACCATTAATGCTCACAGTTCAGAGAACTCCTTGATCAGTTCTTGCGTTAGGAAACCTACCCCACGTGATTTTTTTAAAGGTTTTTAAATAAAGTTTTATAAAATTAGAGAGCATTGCAGGAACTTAGAAAGCAACTTGCATCCTTAAAATTGAGAGAATATGCATTTGTCTCAGTTGGGAAACTATGCATGTATTATAAAAATCTCTTTTTGTAATGTGACAACTTCTTGGTAAATAATTGGATCCAAAGTCCTTTAAAGTGAATTATTTAGGAAATATGATTCTTCTCAGGGATTTTGGAACTGTATTAAACAAACTAGTTACTGTGAATATAAGAAGAAGTTCTTTCAGATCATCAGGAAACATCTGGACAAGTTTTGTTTTTAGAGGAAAAAAAGTCCAATAAGTTGGTTAGAAGCATTAAGCCAAAGGCATAGATTGAATCCATGTATAGGTCACTTTGTATCTCCCCTTCTATGCTCTGACAGTTACTTTGGGGGAAATGAAGTGGAGGAACATAAATGGGTCAGCACAAATACATCAATATTCTTCATGGATTGGGAATGTTCTATTAGAATGTATATTCCTGTGGAAGTGAGAATAACTTTGAGGTCACAACTTTATAGTTGTGAATGACAGGTTCTGTTAACTGAGCAAAATTTTGTTCTTATGTTTACTACTATTCATAGAAACTAGCCACTGAAATTTTTGTAAAGCTATTTTTTGCTTCCCATTAAAGCTTACATTTATTTACAAAAAGAGTCAGTATTTCAGCACATTGAGGGATTTTTTTTTTAAAAGAGCAAGATTAAGATTTATTCATTACTTTATAAACTATTTAAAAAACAAAGAGATAACTATTAATACTTGAACCTGGTAGTCTTCCCACAAGGGAAATTGCCAAGGGGTTTCTTCTTAAGAGGCAGCACAGTGATTACAGATTCCTGTCCCCTACAGCAAACTCGCTATCTGTGGTACGTTTCCTAAGTATTCAATGCAGTTCCTGCAGAGGAAACTCTGCCTTTATTACTGCTTATTAGAAATAACAGAATTAGAAATTGAAATCAGGCTGGGCTGCTGTGTGATCCTGGCCAAATTATATAGCCTTTCTGGATTTTTAAGAAACTGAAGAGCCACAGATTGGAAAATATAATTTCAAAATACCTATCTAGCAAATCACTTGTGTTAAGACTGTATTAAAACTCTTACAAGTCCGTAGGAGTCTGGCAGGCTACAGTCCATGGGGTCTCAAAGAGTCAGACATGACTGAAGTGACTTAGTACCAGTAATAAGACCAAATACCCAATTAAAAACATGCAAAATATTTGAACAGACACTTCATTAAAGAAGACACACAAACGGCCAAGAAGCACATGCAAAGACGCTTCATGCCGTTGGCCGTTATAGAAATTCAAGTCAATTCAGCGATAACGCAAGACTCGAGTAGGTTCAAAACAGAGACAAAGCGCAGAAACTCAGGGCTAATTTGACTATTGTCCAGGCTCCCGGCTATTAGTTGTCTTTCAGTAATTCTATCCTTCCCAGAAGAATATCCAGCGGTCCTTTAGAATGAACACCTTCACCCACCCAGCTTTGATCTCAGAATTTTCCTAGAAAGAGCCAAAAAGCAAGGCCTAAAGTGAAACGTTTCTCTCTGCTCTCTAGGTTCTGATATGTTTGCCATCCTGGGACTGTCTAATATAATCCACAACAAAAATAAAACTCATTTCCCAGAATATAGATAAAGTTTTCATTGGAAGCTTCACCTTTCCTCACCTAATGAGTGAAAAAAAATCACTGGATTTCCACACAGGGAGCACTCTGTGGTGAGAAGGGAATCGACACAATCAAAAAAATTTATTGAGCTTACAAGTGTAACTAGAATTTGTCTATGGTTCCTCTACTGTATTACTAATTATAAGTAACCGCCAGGTTTATTATCATCTGGTCTGTTCAGGTTTCAGGCCAGGGGGAATGACTTGAGAGTTTTGCTTGAACTTTGAGTTGGCAGAATCCCCAGGCTCTTGTAGCACATGCAGAGATGAAAATGTCAAGACATCCCTTTTTCTGCATAAGGCTTGGACAGTTAGAGATTTTTATGAAGAAAAGCCTACCTAAGAACTAAACATTTTTAAGAGTTAACATATAGGTTAGATTGTATGTCTTAAGTCTGTTTTTTAACTTTTATTATTATGAGGTATGGAGTCTGAAGTTCCACAGGTGGACAGTGGTAAACAATGTGCCTGCAATGCAGCAGATGCAAGAGATGTGAGTTTGATCCCTGGGTCGGGAAGGTTCCCTGGAGGAAGAAAGGGCAACTCACAGTATTCTTGCCTGGAGAAGCCCATGGACAGAGGAGTCTGGCAGGCTCCAGTCCAGGTGGTTTCAAAGAGTCGGACACAACTAAGCACACACATACACACACACACACACCCCCACTCACTGTGGAGACTAGGAGATGTGTTTGGAAAAGCCAGAAAAGTAAGGATAAGGACAACTATCAAAGTAAAACCTTCCCCTTCCCCTATTTTTTTGATGATTTAGACTCATTATGTAACATACACACAAGTGGATCAAGGTTCTCACCATATATTATGAAAAGATATAGAAAAAAATGACAGGAGAGGAGCAGTTGGGAAACTAAGTTATAAAAACCTCTAAGAACATAAAATGTCAACAGAAGAGAAGTTAAGCACATGAGAGTATGACATTAACTCATTGTCTCTTAAACACAGCAGAGCTGAGAATAAGAGAGTCCAGCATGAACGCTAAACTTCTAGATTTCAGACAAAATAGATTCAGTTAAAAAAAAAGGCTAAAACCAAATCCTAAAAACATTAGTACAGAAGTAGTAAAAAAAAATTAAGCAAAATGATAAGAAGCAATGAGATGGAAACCTTAACTGTTATTTGAGATGGAATTGAGGATAAGGAAGAATTAAGAGCTAAAAATATGAAAGTGGAAAAACAAAAAGTTAAGGGAGAAAAAATGTGAGAATATTTTAAATGAAGTAGAAAATAAATCACTTGGACATATTACCACCAGAATTATTCTTCAAAATGGAGTAACTGTACAAGGATTTATAAAATTACCAACCTTTAAAAAGCTTCAGTGTTCAGTAACAGAAGGATGATTTGCACACATATGCTGTGAGCCATTGGGCTGTGAATGTCAGATCACAGATGTCAAGGCACCCAACCCAATCCATGCGGACAGGATGGTAGGCTCTGGGTGGTGTCACCCAGAGGAGAGGCGGGACCTCTGGGAGCCTTGCCAGACTCAGAAAGGCTGAATTTGTAATAACTATTGATAGATTTTATATTTAATGGGTCATTAAGTACCAATTTTAATGCAAAGAAATGATCTATTTTTAATATTCTTTACATGCATTCTATTCCTTAGTTCATACCATGGGACAAATATTAAAATAACAACATAAAGAACACTCCTAGAATGTGTTTGTGCTCACTCATGTCTCTTTTTCTAGTATTGTACCATTTTGGAGTTGATCTCAAAACTCCAGAGGTATCCTTAAGATACAATTCAGTTCCAGACATGTGGGTTAAAAGTTTACAGCTGAGTTTGGGATGGATGTGTGCACACTGCTGTATTTAAAATGGATAACTGTATAGCACATGGACCTACTGTTTAGCACATGAAACTCTCCTCGATGTTACGCGGCAGCCTGGATGGAAGGGGAGTTTGGGGGAGAATGGATACATGTATATGTATGGGTGAGTCCCTTCGCTGTTCACCTGAAACTGGAAGCTATTTGTTGTTAATCAGCTATTTGTTGTTGTTCAGTCGCTCAGTCGTGTCTGACTCTGTGACCCCCTGGATAGTAGCACTCCAGGCTTCCTTGGTCCTTCATTATCTCCTGGGGTTTGCTCACACTCATGTCCATTGAGTCGGTGATGTCGTCCAACCATCTCCTCCTCTGTCGTCCCCTTCTCCTCCCGCTTTCTTCCCCAGCATCAGGGTCTTTCCCAATGAGTCAGTTCTTCGCATCAGGTGGCCAAAGTATTAGAGCTTCAGCTTTAGCATTACTCCTTCTAATGAACATTCAGGTTTGATTTCCTTTAGGATGGACTGATTTGATCTCCTTGCAGTCCAAGGGACTCTCAAGAGTCTTCTCCAACACCACAGTTCAAAAGCATCAATTCTTTGGCAGTCAGCCTTCTTTATGGTCCAACTCTCACATCTGTACATGGCTACTGGAAAAACCATAGCTTTGACTATATGGATCTTTGTTGGCAAAGTGATGTCTCTGCTTTTAAATACTCCAATATAAAACAAAAAGTTTAAAAAAGAAAAGTTTCCAGCTGAATAAGCTGAGCTTTTGATGAGAGATTAAGAGAACCACAGAGAGCCAGACAGAGACAAAGGTCATCTGCGATGTGGAAAGAGGGAAAAGTGAGAAGAGATGAAGAGAGAAGAGAAGGGAGAATAATAAATCCCTGGAAACAGAGTTGGGCCAAGATTTTATAACTGAATTCCCTGGGTACACCTCCATCTACACACTGAGATGTTTGTTGAGGCAGAGAGAGAAGACTCCCTACAGCAGTTTTATGACTGCTTTCTTACTCTGTGTTTTTTTCTTAATGGCTCCTGGCCTTTAGCAGCTGTTACTTATAAAGACAGGGACTGAGATTTGATGGAAAGATGGAGAAGGAGGGAGGGAGGGAAGAAATGCTGGTTTTTCAACACAAACAAACAAACAGATGCCTTTTCTGGTGGCACGACCAGGGTATTAGGATTTTTCAGTTCATTTGCAGAATTTGTTGTAGAAGAGTGACCAAAATCTAAATATTTAGTGTGCATAAAGAAATCAAACTGTCAATAACTAAAAATATATATTTTTTTGAAAACACTGAACAAAGAGAAAAAACTATATAACTGTGTCATTAGGACAGTTCTGAATAACAAGCAATTTGCAGAAGGCAAATACACATCAGGAAAGTTATTTAATAAGGCTGTATTGTATAGTGTTGTCTATTTCAGAGAGCCTACATTTTCTAAATTAGCCCAACAAAATTGTGAAATGCATGCAGCTGTTCTTCAGCAGTTCTGACCTCTCCTTTTTGTTAAACTCCTTTGTCCCCTTGGGTATATTCTATTCTGCTTTACACTGTGTTATGGCACCCTGTGCCCTCAAGATCCCAGTACTGGGAATTCCCTGGTAGTCCAGTGGTTAAGACTCCACGCTTCCACTGCAGGGGGCATGGATGAGTTCAATCCTGATTGGGGAACTTAGATTCTGCATGCAGCTTAGTGCAGCCTAAATACATAAATAAAAATAGAAATCAAGGGGGAAAAAACAGTTCCAACTCCTTCTCAGTTCTGGTTTCCCCCTACACAAAATATTCATTTTCAGCAACCATACTTCTTTTGTACAAAGGAGTTAAAAATCAGTCTCAACTCTATATTTTTAAACATGTACATTTGTAAATAAAACATTTGCTCCTGTCAAAGAACTTTTACTCACCTATGAGCAGTTGAGCAGAGGGAATTTCAGAAAGCTGAGAGCATTTTCATTGTACTTAAAACTTTATTTCAGCAAGAGTTTGTTTAGTCAGTGGTGAAGCCTGGCAATGGGATTTCTACTTTCTGAAAAGAAAACAAACAAGAAAATATCAGAGGATTTCATATAAATAAATATCTAGAAAATGTATACAGTGTATATATTATATATGTGTGTTTGTGCTCAGTCGCTCAGTCATGTTCGACTCTTTGTGACCCTTTGGACTGTAGCCTTCCAGGCACTTATGTCCATGTGATTTTTCAGGAAAGAATAGTGGAATGGGTTGTCATTTCCTGCTCCAGGGGATATTCCTGACCTGGGATGGAACCCAGGTCTCCTACATTGGTAGGCGGATTCTTTACCACTGAGCCACTGGGTAAGCCCCATACATGTATGTGTATGTGTAAATATATATGTGTGTTCAGTTCAGTTCAGTCACTCAGTACTGTCCGACTCTTTGTGACCCCATGAACTGCAGCACGCCAGGCCTCCCTGTCCATCACCAACTCCCAGAGTCGACCCAAACCCATGTCCATCCAGTCGATGATGACATCCAACCATCTCATCCTCTGTCATCCCCTTCTCCTCCTGCCCTCAGTCTTTCCCAGCATCAGGGTCTTTTCAAATGAGTCAGCTCTTCGCATCAGGTGGCCAAAGTATTGGAGTTTCAGTTTCAACATCAGTCTTTCCAGTGAACACCCAGGACTGATTTCCTTTAGGATGGAATGGTTGGATCTCCTTGAAATCCAAGGGACTCTCAAGAGTCTTCTCCAACACCACAGTTCAAAAGCATCAATTCTTCGGCGCTCAGCTTTCTTTAGAGTCCAACTCTCTCATCCATACGTGACCACTGGAAAAACCATAGCCTTGGCTAGATGGACCTTTGTTGGCAAAGTAATGTCTCTGCTTTTTAATAAGCTGTCTATTGGTCATAACTGTCCTTCCAAGGAGTAAGCGTCTTTTAATTTCATGGCTGCAATCACCATCTGCAGTGATTTTGGAGCCCAGAAAAATAAAGTCAGCTACTGTTTCCACTGTTTCCCCATCTATCTGCTATGAAGTGATGGGACCGGATGCCATGATCTTAGTTTTCTTTATGTTGAGCTTTAAAGCCAACTTTTTCACTCTCCTCTTTCACTTTCATCAGGAGGCTCTTTAGTTCTTCTTCAGTTTCTGCCATAAGGGTGGTGTCATCTGCATATCTGAGGTTATTGATATTTCTCCCAGCTATCTTGATTCCAGCTTGTGCTTCTTTCAGCCCAGCGTTTCTCTTGATGTACTCTGCATGTAAGTTAAATAAGCAGGGTGACAATACACAGCCTTGACGTACTCCTTTTCCTGTTTGGAACCAGTCTGTTTTTCCATGTCCAGTTCTAACTGTTGCTTCCTGACCTGCATACAGGTTTCTCAAGAGGCAGTTCAGGTGGTCTGGTATTCCCATCTCTTGAAGAATTTTCCACAGTTTATTGTGATCCACATAGTCAAAGGCTTTAGCATAGTCAATAAAGCAAAAATAGATGTTTCTCTGGAACTCTCTTGCTTTTTCGATGATCCAGCGGATGTTGGCAATTTGATCTCTGGTTCCTCTGCCTTTTCTAAAACCAGCTTAAACATCTGGAAGTTCACGGTTCACGTATTGCTGAAGCCTGACTTGGAGAATTTTGAGCATTACTTTACTAGCATGTGAGATGAGTGCAATTGTGCGGTAGTTTGAGCATTCTTTGGCATTGCCTTTCTTTGGGATTGGAACGAAAACTGACCTTTTCCAGTCCTGTGGCCACTGCTGAGTTTTCCAGATTTGCTGGCATATTGAGTGCAGCACTTTCACAGCGTCATCTTTCAGGATTTGAAATAGCTCAACTGGAATTCCATCACCTCCACTAGCTTTGTTCGTAGTGATGCTTCCTACGGCCCACTTGACTTCACATTCCAGGATGTCTGGCTCTAGGTGAGTGATCACACCATAGTGATTATCTGGGTGGTGAACATCTTTTCTGTACAGTTCTTCTGTGTATTCTTGCCACCTCTTAATATATTCTGCTTCTGTTGTATGTGTGTAGGTGTATATATATATGCATGTGTGAACATTTGTGTATGCAGATATATGTACACATATACACATGTATGATAGCAAGCTGGTGTTCTTCTAGGTAGTCTACACAGAGGGTTATGTTGAACAAGTTATTTAGTTTCTTGGGGCTGCTGTAGAATCTATCACGGTGATCTGCAGAGGCAAGAGGCTCAGTTGAAGAATGTCTGGCTTGTATTTGGCACCAGGTTTGGAGCACCATGTTCAATGTCAGCATATACTCCTCTGCATCAAACTGCTAAGTGTATTCTCAAGTTTGAAATGTGTCTTAAACATCACAGTAACAAAATGGTGCTTTGAGGGAGGCACTCTAGAAGCACTTAATGTTTAAGAAACAGATTTCCAGGCCTTGCTGTATATATACAACACGAGAAGCACTAGACTTCTTCTTCGAATTCTTCACCACAGCCCTTCCAACAGCTTCCCAACTCCCTGCCCTTGCCCGGGTGCCTGGGAGGTGCTGTCTGCCCCCTCCTGTCTGCCCTGTGTTGGGACATCAGTTGGTTGTGAGGCTCAGAGTGAGGCCAAGCCAAGAAAGAGCAGCCAGAGTACTGTTTACATAACAGGACAAACTGTATGGGGTGCCTATGAAAATACACTAAAAATATTCACTCTGCAAGTAAACGATTAAGGAAAAGCCACGAGAAGAATTTTATCATTAGTGCCTATCTTTGTTGTGTGGGAGTTCACATGAAGTATCTCTTCCTGGGGCATCTTTGCTCAATTACTCTCCCCTCCATCACCCCCCCCACACACATTATCTCAGCTTCTTATTATATTGATAAATCAGTGAATTCAGGTTTTTGCTGCTGCTGCTGCTGCTGCTAAGTCGCTTCAGTCGTGTCCGACTCTGTGCGACCCCATAGACTGCAGCCCACCAGGCTCCCCCGTCCCTGGGATTCTCCAGGCAAGAACACTGGAGTGGGTTGCCATTTCCTTCTCCAATGCATGAAAGTGAAAAGTGAAAGTGAAGTCACTCAATCGTGTCCGACTCTTAGCGACCCCCTGGACTGCAGCCCACCAGGCCCCTCCGTCCATGGGATTTTCCAGGCAAGAGTACTGGAGTGGGGTGCCATTGCCTTCTCCGTCAGGTTTTTAGTTAAGACTTATTACCAGGCCAGTGCTGTGCTAGGGACTGTGGAGGTGTTTTAGAAAGTCAAATGATCCATTTCCTTGCCAAGCAAATTGCAAGCCTGTTGGGGGAAGAGCCATTACTAGACTCCTGTTAGATCTTATTTTGCATATCAACCATTGGGAACTCTGACAGTTGAGTTGCTGTTGACTATTTACGTAATTGTTCCTTGCCCTAAGAGGGATAGGAAGAGGCTGGGGAAAATGTACACAGTCGCCCTCTGTATCTGCAGGTTCCACATCTTTGGATTTAACCAACTGCAGATAAAAAGTATTCACAAAATTTTCAGAAAATTCCTAAAAGCAAAATTTGAATTCGTCCTGCTCCTGAGACTATTTACATAGCATTTATACCATTTTAACAACCATTTACATAACATTTACATTATATTAGGTATTTTAAATAATCTAGAGATTGTTTTAAGTACATGAGACAAGGTGCATAGGCTATATGCAAATACCATGCCATTTTATTTAAGGGACCTGAGTATTCATGAAGTTTAATATTTGTGGGGATTGTGGAACCAACTCTCAGCAGATATGAAGGACCGTACTGTGAATTTCCATGGGCTCTGATTATCTGAGTTAAAGATTAAAGAAAGAGCTGTGACTGGATTCCTCTCAAAGGTAACTTTGCCCTCTTTGCCTCCTAGGACCCAGGGCTGTTTCTATTATAGTGGAAAGAAATGCTGGAGACTAAATCTCCTTTGCTTGCACATGTGGGATTCTTGACAAGTGTTGTTGCAACTAGACCACATTTTGGCTCTCATCAATTCTATTTCTACCTGGTGCCTCAGCCTTCACTGGCTTTAAGACAGTGGTTCTCCCAAGTATGGTTTGTAGATTCCTGCCGGTCTCTGGGACTCTTGGTCCCCAGATCCAAATTTTCATAATAATATAAAGTGTTATTTTCCCTTTCATTCTGTTGATATTTACACAATGATGCAGAAATCAATGGCTGGTAATTCTTCTAGTGCTTTAGCACAGATAAAAGCAGTTGGCCCATCCTGTATTCACTCTTCTACATGATATTCTTCCCTACCACCAGACACCCAGAATTTTAAAAAGTTAAGAATATCTTGATGGAATAGCTTGAGGACTTAAGAATGTCCTGATGAAATAGAAAACATACCCATTTTTGATCTTGCAAGCAGTGTCATTCATCTCACTGTTTTGAAAATATGGTTATTTTCCATAAGGTGTTATTTGTTTTAATATTTAGTGAGTATTTTCCATATTCTGTGTGATGAAAGGGAATGTATATGTGAAGTACTTCTGCTGCATATCAAAGTATGAAGATTGTGTCCAGGAAAAGTACTGTGGGACTGAGTTACTCTAGTCTCTTTTCCACAGAATATCACTTTTGCTTGAAAGAACAACTGATAGACACATTGTGGTTTTTCAGACATGGAGATCTGACAGGCATCGTCTCAAAAAAGAATGAAGGGAGCCTGCAACTCTAAGAAAAATAACTGACAGAATTTGTTGCCAATGATAAAATTCATGTCTCTATGAACAATTAGAATTCTAGAAAACGTTAAAACTGCCCTGTGACAGCTTCTCAATGCTGAAAGAACTTTCTTGGGAGATGGGTGGTAAGAGTAATGAATGTGATTTTTTAATATTGCCTAATGAAATGTGTAGGTAACTGGAAGATGTTATAAAATCAAGGATGGATAAAAAGATCCATTTGAAGTGCAATAGAGACAAATGGACTTTTAAGTATCTAAGTATGAAAAGTTTGTTGAGGTGATTTCAGATTCCAAATTGCAACTAATGTTTAAATAGCCACTAACTGTTGAATTTTGGTGTAGTATCAAAGGACAGGCACCACAATTATTTGAAAAGTATATAAAAATATTTCTGCCTTTTCCAATTATATATCTATGTAAAGCAGGATTTTCTTTAAATACTTCCATTGAAATAACCCATTTCAACAGTGAAAGTGAAAGTGAAGTTGCTCAGTCGTGTCCAACTCTTTGTGACCCCATGGACTGTAGCCCACGAGGCTCCTCTGTCCATGGGATTCTCCAGGCAAGAATACTGGAATGGGTTGCTGTTTCCTTCTCCAGGGGATCTTCCTGACCCAGGAATTGAACCCAGGTCTCCTGCATTGCAGGCAGAGGCTTTAACCTCTGAGCCACCAGGGAAGCCCAGTTGAATACCAAACAAACACATGGTATACCTCAGGGTCTTTTCTTTAGTTCTTTCTCCCTTAATAGTTCTTTACTGTATGGTCCAAGTTTGGCCAGATCCTAAGTATATCCATTCTAATTACACATTAAAAAATGGGGACCCATTGACCCACTGTGATATCTTCTTGGGTCAGGGTTTAATTTATCTTCTGGCCTCCATAAGTCCTAACCCTAACAGGCAACATGATGGCCTTTGGGATTCCCAGGTATCACTGTCAGATTAGGCATCGTATCCAATAACTCACAAAAATGTTTGGGTATTCCCCTTCTCAGTTATTCTGGAGATAGCCGAAGGCCAATTTAGGGGAAGATTAGGGCAAGAGTGATGTTTATACTTTATATACTTGTAAGAATATTACAAGTTCCTTCCTTAAAGGAACAATATCTCCTTGTTTATTAATGGGTTCTGGGTCTGTGAACTCAGATTTAGTAACAATGTGAGGTCACAACTTTCTAGTGTTGTAACTTACATTAACAATTCTCATTTTTTTCCCTTAAATAAGACAAATAATTGGCTTCCCACATTTTTAATCCCTAGGAACACCATGGTCTATTACCCTTGGTCATAAATCTTTGTGGATCAAGGCACCTTGGTAAATAAATCTTGCTACCCATTACAGTAACCACATGTATTAGGTTAGGGATTTCCACCTAGTCTCTGCCGTTCCAGAATCCCATCATTCCTGCTGATTCTACATATCTTAGTTCTAGGACAGCCATCATCAAACCATCAAAATGAACAAGCCATCTGTACCTGAGCATCCTTCACTGTGTTGGTGAAGTGTTTGTTCTCTGGGCCCTCCTGAGAAGTGTGGTCAGATGGCAGGTTCTCCAATCTTATTGTAATAAATTCATTTTAACATTCTTATACTCTGGAGTTTTCCGTCAATAACTTTGTTAAGGCAGTTCTGACATCTCTACAACATATGTTGTAGGTTAGTGTTGTGTCCTAACTTTAAAGAGTCATCTTAGAAACATAGTTGGACTGGCACTCAGTGTCCTTGGTGAATCCTGAGGGAGTCTTCCTCATGACTGCCGCCAAAACACAAGTCTACGGGCCTGATGCACAGTGAGGCCAAACAATGCCAAAATGCTGGAGTTTGGAACAGAGAAAGGTTTATTGAGGGCTCTGCAAGGAGATGAGTGACTCATGCCTTAAAAACCTCGAACTCCACAAAAGCTCTGGGCAGAGCCCTTTTCTAGGAGAGGGAGGAGCACGGTGAGTTGTTGCAAAGTCTTGCTGTCAGATCCTATGTTCTTGAGGTCAGGTCATGGTCAGATAACGATGTTTCTGTAAATCCCTATCTAACAAATGTTATCCTTTGTTCTGACAAGAAAGGACAGGGTTCCCTGGCACAACTTTCACCCTCTGAGGTCTAAATCCTGGCTGAAGAGGAGGCAGATTTCAGCTGGCAACTCTCTCAGGGCTGGGTCCCCACAGTGCTTTCTATGCAGACTGCCGCTGCCATCAGGTCGCAGAGGCAGGGATGGGGGAGGGGTTCTTTGCCGCCTTAAGGTCTGGGCTGGGCCCGTGGGTGGCCCTGGCAAGGGCTGTGGAGTCTGGCAGGATACAGCCCCCGGCTGTTCCCTGTGGCCTCCCAGTTCACCCTCACTGACCTCAGTCAGGTGAGCTAAAGGCCCCTACCTCCCAGAAGGCCAGGATCAGCCTCTTACCTCAGTCTCCTCCTAAGGACCAGCACTCCGCTTCGGAGAGTAGTGGAATGCCTCCCTAACGGTTGCTCAGTGACAGTTGCTTACTTGGGGGAGGGGCCAACTGCAGCACTGACCAATGGCTGAGCAGGACCTCTAACGGTTGCTCCTGGACAGTTGCTCACTAGTGGGAGGGGCCCATCCAGTACCCAGCAACCACCGCGTCGTCTCACTGTAATGGCGTTGTAACCGCTGCCTGGTGGACCAGAGATACTACCATCTGACCAGGTCAAGAATTTACTCTCAAGAGTCTGCTTTTTAGGGTCGATTCTGAGATGAGTTTCTTTCATCACAGTTTCTGTCAGAAAGCTTAAACTATGACAAGGCAAGTAGTTTATTCAGGGGGAAGTCTTTTCAGGGAACAGAATCCGGGACTGGTAAGAGTAGCCAGAGAAGGTGGGAAAGCCAGTATAGGGTGCATTTTGTCCGTGTTCCTACTGTGGGCAACTGAGGCTTGACCGTCCTTGTATAATAAATCTCAAGGTTATCTACTGGCAAATCAGCACACAGAATGGTTGTGCACAGCCACCCTGACTCCATGGAATTGAACTTGCTCTTGGAGTCATTCACACAGGCTCCCCAAGCAGCAGACTCTAGACTCCGGAGCAGGGTAAGAGTGCAGTGCAATTGAGAACAAAGTGCTATTTGATAACCAATCCTAAGAAGGATGGCACTATTGATGGCTGATGCATATGGTGGAACCATAAGATGGGAGGTGAGGCAAAGTGGGTGTTCAACACAAGACTTTAATGATCTTTAGGTTTTTTTGTTTTTTTTTCCATTTCTGTCTCTCATGACCATGGCCATGATCTGGACATTGACTTCACCTGTAATTGCCTTACTCTGAAATACTTAGCTCCCATTTCTAATTATTACAAATATTGCCAAGTATCTTTAACCAGTATTCACAGTATAATGCCTGTTGATAACATAAAAAAGGTAATAAAACAGTAAATAAAACTACAAAAACAAACAGGGTTCCCAAAGGGAAAGATCAGAGGAGGGATAAATTAGGAGCTTGGGATTAACATATATACAAAATAATCAAGACAGACCTAATGTATAGCACAGAGAATTCCACTCAATATTCTGTAATGACCTATATGGGAACAGAATCTGAAAAAGAAGGGATATATGTATACGTATAACCGATTCCCTTTGCTGTACACCTGAAACTAACACAAGTTATAAATCAACTATACTCCAACACAAAATAAAAATTAAAAATATTAATACATATCCATTGGTATAGGGAGCTCTTTAGGAAACACTTTTAGAGCTCCCTTATATTATTATTTCCCAGGCTGTTATTTAGTGAGCTTGACTTTATTCATGCATCACATTTTTCATACATAATATAGGCCAGGCACTATGCCAGACACATGAGTCCAAAGATAAATATAATAAGAAATAAAAAGTTTACAGTGCTGAAACTATAGTAAAGCATGCATGTAAGCACCTAAATAGTGAAGGACAGGGAAGCCTGGTGTGCTGCAGGCCACAGGGTCGCAAAGAGTCAGACACAATTTAACAACTGAACAACAGCAAGCACCCAAATAAACCATTTCAGAAGAGTGTGAGAATTCTTGGTAGATAAATATGCACTAGGCTGTGGGATTAAAGAGGAAAGAGAAACCTATATTGGTTAAAAAGGCAGAAATAAAGTTTCACTAAAGAATTAAATTTTGAGGTGGATTTTGAAGGATAAGTTGGACCTGGATGGATGGAGAAGTAACAAGGACATTTGCAAAAGCACAGAATCATGAAGAAGTGTGCCATGCTCACAAGGTGGGAATTGAAGCAATATTTTGGGGGTGGTATCAGGTGAGGGCAGAAATAAGAGATTTAAAATAAATATTGCATGGGAGGTTAGAAGTGGATTGTGACAAATCTTGTATAGTAATATTAGGGAGTTCTTTCATTGTCAGGAAATGACAGATTTAAATTTTGGCTTTGTGATAGAGAGGAAGATAAATTGGAGAAGAGGATTGAAGCTAGGAGACTGGTTAGAAAATTGTTAAAATAAGTCAAGAAAGAGAAGATATATGAACCAGGGCGGGGACAGTAAGAATACAAAATAGTGGATGGAGTTTTAAGATACATATGAAATAGAATCAATAGAACTTGCTTAATTGATTGATTCTCTTGACTCTCTTTCATAAGGACTCTTGTCCCAAACTCAATAATTCTATATTAAAGTATGGAAGAGTTAAAGTTTCCATTTGGATGACTGATAGATAGTACCATTAACTAAGATTGAGATATCAAGGGAAAATCCATATGTGGAGATGATGGGGAAAAATGAGCTATTTTTGAGAAGTTTCAGGTATAAATGGGGCAACCCAGTGATGATGCCAGTAAGGAACCACACTCAGTTTCTAGAAGAGCTCTTCTACCTCTATGATCTCAGTTACCAGCTGTATGATTAAAATCATCAAGTTCATATGCCCAGGACAAACAGCCCTTTGGAATTCCAGTGTCTCACAAGCATCTCAGACTCATCATATCCTAAACAAAACCTATTTTCCCCTAAATACTCTCTTTATCAAGTGTTATTTGTATTAGAAAATGGCATTTACTTATATTAGAAAATAGCATTACCATTCAACAGTTTAAGAATTTTATGTTTATTCGAGAAATATGTACTAACACATGCCAGGCACTGTTTCAGGATGCTGAAAAAAAAGCAGTGGTGTTTGAAAGCAAATGTGTTCTTATATGCAAAAAAGTAAAACCTCAAAAACAAACCAAACCAAACCCCTAAACTCACAGATGAATATAGGCATTAACAGAAAGCCAGCTTAGGGGCTAGAGAGTGAGAGGAGTATTTTAGATGCTAGGGTTAGGGAAAATTTCTCTCATGAAGTAAGAGTTGAGCAGAGTTCTCGAGAAAGTGAAGTGGTTTGCTTGTGAGATTTGTACCACTATTATTAATACTATTTGTACTATTACTAACAATATCAATTTATTATTAAAATAATATTAATAAATAATACTAATTGTATTATTAATACTATTTGTACACTGATATTAATACCTGATATTAGGAAATGGCAACCACTCCAGTATTCTTGCCTGGAAAATCCCATGGATGGAGGAACCTGGTAGGCTATAGTCCATGGGGTCGCAAACAGTCAGACACGACTGAGTGACTTCACTTTCACTGGGTATTAATACCTAATTAATACCTGACTGACTCATTGGAAAAGACCCTGATGCTGGGAAAGATTGAAGGCGAGAGGAGAAAGGGACAACAGAGGATGAGATGGTTGCATGGCATCACTGATTTGATGGACATGAGTTTGAGCAAGCTCCGGGAGTTGGTGATGGACAGGGAACCCTGTTGTGCTGCAGTCCATGGGGTTGCAAATAGTCGGACGCGACTGAGTGACTGAACTGAATTGATTAATACATTCATATGGCTGCTGTGACAAATTACCAAAACCTTAGTAGCTATGGCAACCCACTCTAGGACTCTTGCCTGGAAAATCCCATAGATGGAGGAGCCTGGTAGGCTACAGTCCATGGGGTCACAAGGAGTAGGACACGACTGAGCGACTTCACTTTTCGCTTTCACTAGTAGCTCAAAACAACACAAATACCTTACAGTTCTAGAGTTGGAAGTCCAAACTGGCTCTTCTTGGTCTAAAATCAAGATATAGGTTTGAAGTTCATTCCCTCTGGAGGCTGAGGAAAGCTTTGCTCCTTGCCTTTTCCACTTTTCGACGTTAGCCACGTTCCTCAGTTCATGCTTTCTTCTCTTTTTCCAGCATAACACCTTCTGCCTCTCTTACAAGGATGCCTGACTATATTGGGTCCACCTGAGTAAGTCATGGTAATCTCTCCAGCTGAAGACACTTACTTATATTTGAAAAACACCTTTCTCTATGTCAGGTATTCATAGCTTTTGCAATCTAGAATGTGGTTATCTTTGTGTGTGTGTGTGTGGCAGTGGTGTGTGTGTGTATGGCGGTGGTGTGTGTGTAATTATTCTATCTACTATATACACTAATGTGCATTCTGGGCAGTGGGAGGGTAACATGATAAAGCTTTGAGGTAAGAGCATGCACAGAGCCTTTGATAGGAAGCTAGTGTCTTACATCTAATCATTAAATCTTTTCAATGAAAACTTCTAATCATTTCTTAATTCTGTGTATTTCTCTCCATATTCACTTCCAGAACCTCTGATCAAAACACAACAATCATTTATGTGGACTAACATAACCATCTCTTGAATCCATTCTCGACTCTTATAAATCTATTCTCTTCAGAGAAGTAAAGATATTTTCAAAATGCAAATTGAGTCATGTAAAATGCCTAAAGTTCTTAGGTGAATTTATGGTTGTCCCTAAGTTAATTGGCCATCCACATCCAAATTTTCTGCACAATCTCTGGTATGCAGGCCATTCAGTATGGTTGTTCTCTTGCTCTCTCTATATCTCGTCAGACCAGTGCCTGCTTCACCTCCACCCAGCTCACAAGACTGACCTTCCTGCATACTTGCCCCAGGCCCCAACAGTGATTTTCTTAACAAAGGGGCAGTGATCAGGTGTCCCTCTGCTGGTTTCCCTGATAATTAATGGGCCCACCTGATATTAATTCCCCTATAACTAGTAATCTCCCCTCCTCCCCGGGAGCAAAGATCGCTGTCATGTCCTGCCATCTCCCACTGCCAGTTGCATAGGATGGGGAGTTGCTCCAGAACCTTCCTCAGACCTGTAAATCCCCTCAACCATTAACCACTGATGTCTCTCTTGCTGACTCTGAGCTCTTTCTTTAGTCCTGAAGCTGGGCAAGTTCAGGGCCCATGGAGTGCAGCCCAGCATCGCCTAAAAACTATTCAGTAACTTGTAGGTACAGACAAAAATATCCACTACGTAAATAACAGCAGAAGTATCATTGGAGCCCCTGATGCCATGACCAGCCTGCAGGCATGAGGAGTATGAGAGGGTGAGGTGAATGACTGTAAATAGAAGACTGAGAAGCTAAGGACAGAGACCAAGCACAGTCAGAATCAACCCTGAAAAGACAACATTGAGTGTTCAAATACTAGGCACAGCACTGGTTACAAGCAAGGGAAGGGTCTCGAGAGTGTGTGGACCTGAGTGGCTGCTTCAGAAAAGCAGTATTTCCAAGTTTCTTTGTTTAGTCACTCAGTCGTGTCCAGCTCTTTGTGACCCCATGGACTGTAGCCTGCCAGGCTCCTCTGGCCATGGGATTTCCCAGTCAAAGAATACTGGAGTGGGTTGTCATTTCCTTCTCCAGGGGATCTTCCTGGCTCAGGGATGGAACCTAAGTATCCTGCATTGGCAGACAGATGCTTTACCATGGAGCCTCATACTGGAGTGGGTTGCCATTTCCTTCTCCAAGGGATCTTCCCGACTCAGGGATCGAATCCAGGTCTCCCACATTGCAGGCAGATGCTTTACCCTCTGAGCCACCAGGGAAGCCCACCACCGAGCCTCAGGAGAAGGTAAATAGGAAGGGTGGGAGGACTTCTGTGGCGGTTTAGTGGTTAAGGATCCACACTTCCACTGCAGGAAGGACATGTTCCAACCCTGGTCAGGGAACTAAGATCTCGCATCCCCTCCAGTGTGGCAGAAAAAAAAAGAGGGTGGAGGCATTCTTTTTAAACATGTAGTGGGAAGGACAGAGATGTTCAAAGAGAATATCAGGGATACAGAAGAAGCACTAGAGAACCATATGAAAAACCAACTTGCCTCTACTGCTCACCGTGTTGTCCAAGAATGAAGTTGCCCTTCCCCTTAGTAAAAGCCAGTACTTTTGATCAAGAAATTCTGTCCAGAAAATAAATTGGAACAAGAAAAAGCCTATCACATCCATACAGAGTTGCAGTAGGAAGAGAAAATGAAAACCCAAACTCTAAAGCTGTTGAAATTTCCCCCACAAATCTCAAGCACAAAGCAGAATAAAATGATAATGCAATACTCTAAACTGAATGAAACAGCCTCAGACAAGCATTTCATGATTTCTACTATACCTGGATGTAACTAAGAACCTAACTAATTAGGAAGGAACAACTTTTCCTTTTAGTAGAATGCTAAGTAACAATGATGAAGCTAGAAAATTGCTGTTTTGAAACCATCATAGTTATAATTGGGGCAAGAATTTTCAACAGGTTTTAAAACTAGTGGGTGGAAATTTTGAAGAGAAGCAGCATCTTTGCATAGAATCAAGAAACTTATTACATAAAGAAAAACAGTAACTCAGTGGAGGAGACTAGTGGTTACAACTTTAACCTAGTGATCACAGTTAGCATCTCTAATAAAGGTTGTTTTGGTTTAGTTGCTAAGTTGTGTCTGACTTTTGCAACACCAATGGACTGTAGCCTATCAGCCTCCTCCATCCATGGGATTCTCCAGGCAAGAATATTGGAGTGGGTTGCCATTTCCTTCTCCAGGGGATCTTTCTGATCCTGGGATCGAATCTGCATACCCTGCATTGGAGCTGGATTCTTTACTGCTGAGCCACCAGGGAAGCCCCTAATAAAGGTTCCATTGACATTATCTGTATCCTGATGTGAAACAATGAGGAGACACATCAGTTATTCAAAACTCAAGCCATACGTACATAAACTGACTTAATCATGAGGAAACATTAAACTCAAACGAAAGAAATACCATCCAAAAATGTCAATGTTAAGGGGAAAGAAGGGAGGTGAAGGAAATCTTTCAGATTAAATGAGACCAAGGAGACATGATAAATAAAATTGATATAATGCTTGATCCTGGATTGGGCCCCAGATAGGAAAAAAACAATAGTATGTAGGACATTTTTGGATGTCTGGTGGTCAAGTAGACCCAACACAGCAGCACAGTGGCTACTGAGGTCAGGAGGTTTACTCTTGAACCTGTCGGGTTGACCTGCCACTACCGGTATGTGGCCAATCAGGGGACAACAAGCCCAGATGGACTCCGGCAGTTCATTCCTGACACTGCACACATGAGGTCATCATAGTCAGCCCCCATGTCTCTCATCTTACAAGATGATGCCAACTGGAGGGCCCAGGCACAGGTGGCCAATTGTAAGGTAGACCGAGGAGTTAAGCAGATTATTTAGAGGCCTGCAGCTGTGTCACAGTAGGTTGGGGAGAGGAAAGTCTTGGGCTCAAATGAAAGTATGGAGAGAGATGAGACACAGCTCTATGGCAGCTCCTCTCAAGCCTGAGTATCTCCCCTTGATCCAGGAGGAGTCTAGGATGTCTCCAGGACTCACGTGAGACTGTGGTCAAGCCTTGCCATATAGGACTACGTGAGGTCAGGCAAGGCATTAGGCTGCCGTGTGGCAGAACTCCTGCCCTGTGTTGCAGACAGACTAATGCTCCCCTCTCACCCCTTTCATGTCTTCACCCTAATCCCAGACCTGTGACTATGTCACTTTACAAGGCTAAGAGACTTCCCAGCTGTGAGTAAGGTTACAGATCTTCAGGAGAGATTATACTGGGTTATTACCATGGGTTTAGCTGCGTTACATGAGTCCTAAAAAGTGAATATGGAAAACTCAGCAGTGGCCACAGGACTGGAAAAAGTCAGTTTTCATTCCAACCCCAAGAAAGGCAATGCCAAAGAATGCTCAAACTACTGCACAATTGCACTCATCTTGCAAGCTAGTAAAGTAATGCTTAAAATTCTCCAAGCCAGGCTTCAGCAATGTGTGAACCATGAACTTACAGATGTTAAAGCTGGATTTAGAAAAGGCAGAGGAACCAGAGATCAAATTGCCAACATTTGATGGATCATCAAAAAAGCAAGAGAGTTCCAGAAAAACATCTATTTCTGCTTTATTGACCATGCCAAAGCCTTTGACTGTGTAGATCACAATAAACTGTGGAAAATTCTGAAAGAGATGGGAATACCAGACCACCTGACCTGCCTCTTGAAAAACCTGTATACAGGTCAAGAAGCAACAAATAGAACTGAACATGGAACAGCAGACTGGTTCCAAATAGGTAAAGGAGAACATCAAGGCTGTATATTGTCACCCTGCTTATTTAACTTATATGCAGAGTACATCATGAGAAACGCTAGGCTGGAGGAAGCACAAGCTGGAATCAAGATTGCCGGGAGAAATATCAATAACCTCAGATATGCAGATGACACCACCCTTATGGCAGAAACTGAAGAAGAACTAAAGAGCCTCTTGATGAAAGTGAAAGAGGAGAGTGAAAAAGTTGGCTTAAAGCTCAACATTCAGAAAACTAAGATCATGGCGTCCGGTCCCATCACTTCATGGCAGATAGATGGGGAAACAGTGGAAACAGTAGCTGACTTTATTTTTCTGGGCTCCAAGATCACTGCAGATTGTGATTGCAGCAATGAAATTCAAAGATGCTTACTCCTTGGAAGAAAAGCTATGACCAACCTAGACAGCATATTAAAAAGCAGAGACATTACTTTGCCAACAACGGTTTGTCTAGTCAAGGCTATGGTTTTTCCAGTGGTCATGTATGGATGTGAGAGTTGGACTATGAAGAAAGCTGAGTGCCGAAGAATTGATGCTTTTGAAGTGTGGTGTTGGAGAAGACTCTTGAGAGTCCCTTGGACTGCAAGGAGATCCAGCCAGTCCATCCTAAAAGAGATCAGTCCTGGGTGTTCATTGGGAGGACTGATGTTGAAGCTGAAACTCCAATACTTTGGCCACCTGATGCGAAGAGCTGACTCATTTGATAAGACCCTGATGCTGGGAAGGATTGAGGGCAGGAGGAGAAGGGGATGACAGAGGATGAGATGGCTGGATGGCATCACCAACTCGATGGACATGGGTTTGGGTAGACTCCGGAGTTGGTGATGGACAGGGAGCCCTGGTGTGCTGCGGTTCATGGGGTCTCAAAGAGTCGGACACGACTGAGTGACTGAGCTGAACTGAAAAAGTGAAGAACCTCCCAGTTGTTAAAAAGGGAGATCCAGCAGTTCCTGATCCACTGCTGCTGGTCTTGAATACAGAGGAGGAGGATCACAAGCCAAAAAATGGCAGTGGTCTCTGAAATCTGGGAATGACTGTGGTCCTGCAATCAGCCAGGAAACAGAGACCTTGGCCCTGCAACACCAAGGACCTGGATTCTGCAAAACTCAAGCAAGCAAGGTAAGAATTCCCTCCTAGAGTCTTTGGGAAGAAGCTCAGTCTGCCAGTGCTTTGTGCCTCTCTGTGCTCCAGTGAAAATGCTAACAAATTGTGACCTATAGAGTTATTAAAAAAAAAAAAGTGTGTGTATTGTTTTAAGCCACACAATTATTGATGACTTATTATAGCAGGGATAGAAAATGAATATAGCCTACAATGTGTTAATTGGCTAAAAATTGAAATATGGGCTCTGGTGTTATAACCCTCACTATTCCCAGAATTTGATACTATACTATAATTGCGCAAGAGAGTCCTTTCGTTCTTAGGAAATTCTATGAGGAATTTAGAGGGATGGGAATATATATTGGAGTTTACAGTCAAATGGTGTAACCAGTGTGACAAAATGTTAATGCATGGTGAAATCTGTGTAAAGGGTACCATTCTTATATCTTTCTTGTGATTTTTAAGCTTGAAATTATTTCCAAATACAAAGTTTTTTTTTTTTGAGGAGTACTAAGTGATATCATCTGTGTTCCTCCTTATATCAGCCTTAATTAACATGACCTACCAGCTCTGTGGGCTTTGCTGGTGGCTCAGATGGTAAAGAATCTGCCTGCAATGCAAGAGACCTGGGTTCTATCCCTGGGTTGGGAAGATCCCCTGGAGGAGGGCATGGCAACCCACTCTGGTATCCTTGCCTGGATAATCCCCATGGACAGAGGAGCCTGGTGGGCTGCAGTCCATGGGGTCACAAAGAGTCAGACACAACCGAGTGACAGAACGCACCAGCTCTGTGACTCCAACTTAGCTTTTTAGCCTCATAATGTCTGCTTCACCCGCCCTTTCTCTGAGTATGGCCTAGCCACACTCCTGTTGCTCAGAGTTTTCATACAGGTGGGTCTCCCTGCCTGGTGCGTCTTTGTTCCTTCTTGTTTAAAAGCACAAATACCAAAGAAAGATAAAGCAGAAAAGAATACAACAAAACCCTTTCAACCATTAACCATGAAAAGTATTAGTGCTCAGTCATGTCCGACTCTTTGCCACCCAATATAGCCTGCCAGGCTCCTTGGTCCACAGAATTCTTCAGGCAAGAATACTGGAGTGGGTTGCTGTTCCCCTTTTCAGGGAATCTTGAACCTGGGTCTCCTGCATTGCAGGCAGGTTCTTTACTGTCTGAGCCACCAGGGAAGCCCAAAGACAAAAACTGTAATACTTTAAAAGACTAAATAAAATTTTCAGTGCATTTAAAAAAACTTAAATACTTGACTTAGGAATAAAGAACTCGTATAAGGAACAGATGTTTTCTCGGTTAAAGGCTTGCATTTTATATACAGAATGTTTGTTGTAAAACCTTACCTTTAATAGTAAGGAGAAAGGGGTGGTGTTAGGAGAATATTATTTTTTGCAGAACAAGACTGGAAAATGCTAGGCTCACACTGGGCAGAATGGCTTTCTCTGAAAGTACCTCCTCAGGGCTATTCTAGCCACACATATGCTCAGGAGAACAGGGTCATGTGATGTTACATTACACTGCATACAACATTACAACTTCATGTCCACTCACTCCATTACATCCATACATTTGTGGTGGTTGTGGTTCGGTCACTAAGTCGTGTCCTACTCTTGGGACCCCATGGACGGTAGCCCGCCAGGCTCCTCTGTCCGTGGGATTCTCCAGGCAAGAATACTGGAGTGGGTTGCTAAATCCTTCTCCAGGGAATCTTCCCAACCCAGGAATTGAACCCAGGTCTCCTGCACTGCAGGCAGATTCTTTACCGACTAAGCTGCAAGGGAAGCCCACATCCATACATTACACAGCATAATATCATCTAGGGTCATACAACATGACACTCACAAAGTTCAAGGTCCAGTCTCAACACTGTTTGGAGCATCTTCTTACATCCAACTTAGATAACAGAGGTTCCTTTCTTCTTGTTCTCATTCACTGAACAAATACTTACCTGGGACAAACATTTGCTTTCTTCTATGTCCAATACACTATATGTTATAAAGAAATGGTGATTAGAAAACAAATATATGTCCACATCAGATCAGAAGATGTGTGAATCCAAAAATGAAAACAATTGTTTTAATATACCTAAGATTTGTCTTTGTTAATTTTATCCTGAATGCATACAGAATCAAAGACAGATTCCTCATTAATTACACATAGTAAACAAAAAATGGGGTTTCCTAGGTGGCTTATTGGTAAAGAATCCACCTGCCATGCAGGAAATGAGGGTTCGATCCATCCCTGGGTCTGGAAGATCCCCTGAAGAAGGAAATGGCAACACACTCCAGTGTTCTTGCCTGGGAAATCCCTTGGACAGAGGAGCCTGGTGGGTTACAGCCATGGGGTCACAAAACCCAGACACGACCGAGCCACTGAGCAACAACAAAACAAGTGCCTCTGCCCCCTGCTCCACGCCCTGCCGCTCGATCAGGCACGAGGGCAGATGGAAAGGGTGAGGAACGGGGAACAAAGGGTTAGCAATGCACTGTTAGATAGGTGCCCTTCCTCCCTCCTGAAAGGAGATAAAACTCTCTTGTTCCTTTGAGAAGAGATGGAAAGAATCCTGGGTTTTCACCCTAACCACTTGTCAGGTAGATATATCTTTCCCAGATAAACCATGGGTACCTCAGAATTTTATGGCATAGAGATGTCTCCAGGGTCTGGGTTTCAGACCTTTTGAAATATAGATGCCTAGGGAGATAGTCCCTGAGATTTCCCAACAACTTGGGAGCTTAATTTAGGGACCTACTCCGGGCTGTTTAAGAGAAGTTTTATTCTCCTTTCTGATCTCTGAACACTAAACAAATGGGTACAGACCTAATTCTCACAGCATGTGAAGAGTCTAGGGAAGGTGTGACTTTTATAGGAACACAAAAATCCAAGAAGTTTTAATTCCCTTCCAGAATTTGATAAAGAATTTCAAATACAAGAGACATAGTAAAGGATTATGACGATACGATATGTAGGTGATATGTAAAATCTTCAAAGAAAATTTTCTTTTGATTGAAGGTTGAATGGTGGATATAATTTCAATAGTGCATATAGGAGATGGTGATGATTTCTTATAATTTATACATAGCAAGTTTGATTTCTTATACTTTATATATAATAAAGTATAAATTTAAGAATTACTGTTAATTTACAAGGGTTAAAAACAATGCAAAATTTATAATTGGTCCATTTTTTATGCTTGCATACCTAAATAAACTTTGCAAAACAAGAATCTTAGCAATCATATATCATCAACTTTGTATATAAAAAAAAATTAAATGAATTTGATTAAAAAACTTAGGTAAAAAACTCTTAAACTTTATTCTCCTGTGATATTTCTTTGTCAGCTCATCAAATTGAACTCTTACTCATTTTTCCATTTGGGATCACACTGAAGCAATATAGATACATTTTTATTTTCCTTAATTAAGAAGCTGGTATGAATAGTCTTCTAGCTAATTATGTTTTTTTCCTTTCACTTTGGCATTTTTTTTGGATTACATGGGGAATGGGAGAAGGCAGTGGCACCCCACTCCAGTAATCTTGCCTGGAAAATCCCATGGACGGAGGAGTCTGCTAGGCTGCAGTCCATGGGGTTGCGAAGAGTCAAACATGACTGAGTGACTTCACTTTCACTTTTCACTTTCATGCACTGGAGAAGGAAATGGCAACCCACTCCAGTGTTCTTGCCTGGAGAATCCCAGGGACAGCGGAGCCTGGTGGGCTGCCGTCTATGGGGTCGCACAGAGTCAGACACGACTGAAGCAACTTAGCAGCAGCAACAGCAACATAGGGAATTAGAATATTGTTCTGGATTTACTGCTGTAAAATACTTCAGATGACAAAGCATACACTGTGAGAAAAGGCATGTGAGAGGATGGCTAGTACAAAACAAAGATCAATTTTTCTCTAGAAATTGAGGAGAATATATCATCACATAATATTTAAGAACTTTCTTATGGCTAAGTAATCATTCAATGCAAAAGACAGTTATTATAAACAGGTCCAAAGAACAAATTACACTGCTAGTTGTCAAAGTGGAGGCTAAACACAATTTGAAATTGAGCATATCATGGAAAATGAAATATATGTTCTTGAAGATGACCAAATTTACACGTACTACAAAAAACTCTTTTACTTGAGTATGTTTCTCTGGTGGCTCAGATAGTAAAGAATCCACTTGCAATGCGGGAGACCTGGGTTCGATCCCTGAGTTGGGAAGATCCCCTGGAGAAGGGAATGGCTACCCACTCCAGTGTTCTGGCCTGGAGAGTTCCATGGACAGGGGAGCCTGGGAGGCTATAGTCCATGGGGTCACAAAGAGTTGGACACGACTGAATGACCTTCACTTTCACTTTTTTTCATGAAGTATTCAGTCAGAAATTTAAAATCAGAAACACTACACACAACTGAACTTCCATTCACATCTTTTGCTTTTTCATTCATTAAACATTGTATATATTATGTTGTTTAATTCAACAAAGCAGTAATAGATGCAAAAGCCATTCCATTTGAGAAAATACTTTTAAATTTAGTTTCTTAAAACTGAAATTTTATGTTTGAATATTTAGTTAAAAGCCATTTTAGAAATAATGTTGATTAAATAATCTGATTTTTTGCCTATTAAAATTCAACTATTTTGTTCAAAATATTACTTAATATTCTTTCAATATGGAATTTACATTGTATTGTATTTAAGCACTACTGTATTTTTAAAAATAAGACATTTGCCTTTGAGATCAATGTGAACTTAAATTTCCCTCTTATTACAAGGTGCTTTCTATAAATGGAAAGCTTAATGCACGGAAGTTATCAGAAACATCCAAAATTCATGGAGAAATGAACAGTAAACACAGCAAGTCCTACAGGGTTTTAAATAACTGTCTTCTGAACTATAAAGCTTTGTTGACCTTATATGAATTGTTCATCCCACAATCCATTGATGAAATATCAGTCCTCCTCTGCAGGCTGTTTTAAAATCCTGAATGATATATGGTGCAATGACTACATTTCCTCTTTGCTATGCGTGCTTCAAAAAACTCCACTAACACGGAGATCTAAAGTGCCTGCTAAAATCTTTCTCAAAGATTGTTTGATCTTAAACTGTATTTAATGCTGAAGTGAAACATATTCCATGTCCAGGGAAATCATTCTAGTGATGAAACCCTTTGAAGCTTAAAACAGTATAGAAAGAACCTGCCTGACTTCCAGAATTAGACTGTACGGAGGTAATTGAGCCAAATAGCAGTTTTATCCCCAAGTGAAATTACTTCCCCTGCATAGAATATGAAGCATCTGAAGATTTATCTGACATTCCTGATACCTCAGCAGTGACACTGATATTGGATGACACATTTGACACCAGGGAAGGATCATTTCTCTTTAGAATCCTCTATGTTTGTTAATCAAATGATCATTGCTGGGTGCATCTTCTTCATGAATATAAATTACTAGCCCAGGAAAGGACTTATATTTGTATAGCATCTTTTATTATGAAGAATCTTCCAGGGTGCAATGAACGCATTTTATATTGCCATTTGACATGTTTAGAGACTGCTTCATTCAGCATTGTGACATCATCCTTAAGTTACTGTTACATTTAGGATGTAGTTTAGTAAATAGACCAGTCTTCTCCTGTCTTGGGGAAGTTAATTTTTTTCTCTTAACTAGGCACACATTGCCAGCAGAATTCTGCACACTCAGACTTTTGGTAATGGACTATGATAATTATCCATATTTCTTTCAACACCCTATTGACAATGCTGATGTGTTATTAAATTTGACTGTTGATTTTAATTTCCTGTTTGGCACTATTACTTAAACTCAGTGTGATTTCTGAATAACAGACTATGCTCCCATGGCTAGGTTTCTTATCAGACTATAAGCTTCATGAGGGCAGAGGTTTTTGTTCATTTCCTATGTATCTCAATGCATCAAACAGTGCCTGGCATATAGTTAATGCTCAAAAGTTTTGGTTGACAGAATTGAGGATATAGATAAACAAGAAATAAGAAATATGTATATTTATAATATTATATTTGTTGAAATAGTATGTAATAATGGATTAATTCCAAATTATATACTAGAAGTCATTTGTAACCTAATGTAGACTTCCCTGGTGGATTCAGTGGTAAAGAATCCTCCTGCCAGTTCGGGAGATGTGGGTTCCATCCCTGGGTTGGAAAGATTACTCCAGTATTCTTGCCTGGAAAATCCCACCGACGGAGGAGCCTGGTGGTCTACAGTCCATGGACACGACTGAGTGACTGAGAACACATGCAAACATGGAATAAATATTACAGAACTACAAGTAACTGGAAAAAGTCTAATAACATCCCCATCTTAGTGGGCATTTATCATGCTTTTGTCATTCAATTTCTTTTTCATATCTCTTTTTATATTGGGAACATTCTCATGAGAATCTTTAAGAGTCTCATTTCGAATCTAGTATTCCCCACATTTTAGCCTCTTTTTCAGATATATTGTGAATTGTGTTTTATTGTCTAGAACACAGATTATTCATTATACTGTTTGCCTCATATATTTTAAAAATTTATTTTTTATGAAGAATAATTGCTCTACACTATTGGTTTCACTTCCGCCGCACGTCAGCATGAATTAGCCATAGGTGTGCATCTGTCCCCTCCCTCTTGAGTCATCCTCCCACCTCCCATCCTTTCCCACCCCTCTAGGTTGTTACAGAGACCTGGTTTGAGCTCCCTGAGTCATACAGCAAATTTCCATTGGTTATCTGTTTTATGTATGGTAGTGTATATGCTTCCATGCTACTCTCTCCACTTGCTTCACCCTCTCCTTCCTCTCTCCCACCCAAGTCCTTAAGTCTGTTCTCTCTGTCTGTGTCTCTGTCACTGCCCTGCCAATAGGTTCATCAGTACCTTCTTTCTAGATTCCATGTATATGCATTGACAAACAATATTTGTTTTTCTCTTTCTGATTTACTTCACTCTGTATAATAGGCTCTAGGTTCATCCACCACCTTAGAATTGACTCAAGTGCATTCCTTTTTATGGCTGAGTAATATTCCACTGTGTATATGTACCACACCTTCTTTGTCCATTCATCTTTGATGGACCTCTAGCTTGCTTCCATGTCCTAGTTATTGTAAATGGTGCCACAGTGAACAGTGGGGTACGTGTGTCTTTTTCAAGTTTGGTTCCCTCAGGGTATATTCCTAGAAGTGGTATTGCTAGGTCATACGGTAGTTTTATTCCTAGTTTTTAAAGGAAGCTCCATACTGTCTTCCATAATGGCTGTATCAATTTACATTCCTTCCAGCAATGCAAGAGGGTTCCCTTTTCTCCACACTCTCTCCAGCACTTGTTGTTTGTGTATTTTTTGATGATGGCCATTCTGATCAGTGTGAGGTGATATCTCATTGTAGTTATGATTTGATTTCTCTAATAATGAGCAATGTTGAGCATCTTTTCATGGTTTATTGGCTATCTGTATGTCTTTGGAAAAATGTCTGTTTAGATCTTTTTTCCCACTTTTTAATTGGGTTGTTTGTTTTTCTGGTATTGGGTTGTAAGGGCTGCTTGTATGTTTTGGAGATTAATCCTTTGTCAGTTGTTTCATTTACTATTATTTTCTCCCATTCTGAGGGCTGTTTTTCACCTTGTTTATAGTTTCCTTTGCTGTGAAAAATATTTTAAGTTTAATTAGGTCCCACTTGTTTATTTTGTTTTTATTTCCATTATTCTAGGAGGTGGGTCATAGAGGATCTTGCTATGATTTATGTCATACAGTGTTATGCCTATGTTTTCTTCTAAAAGTTTTATAGTTTCTGGTCTATATTTAGGTCTTTAATTTATTTTGAGTTTATCTTTGTGTATGGTGTTAGGAAATGTTCTAATTTCTTTCTTTTACACGTAGTTGTCCAGTTCTCCATTGTTATATTTTTATTGTAGTTGGTTTTGGTATTAACTTTGTCTCATCCTCCTTTTATATATTTTATTTTTTGCAAAAGTTTGCAGAAAACATTTTCTTCAATGTTTGATAGAATTAACAAATGTAACTATCTGAGCCTGAAGTTTTATTTGGTAGAGTTTTATTTTTGGTCTCTTTTGCTGAACTTAACTGTTGATATAAATGGGTGTTCTGCATTCATCTCAGTTACTGTGAGAGTGGCGTTGCAGTATTCTGCTATGGTTGTGGAATTGTCTATTTCTCCATTTAATTCTTTTATTTTTAATCGTTCATGTAGTTTCAGTTCAGTTCAGTTGCTCAGTCATGTCCGACTGTTTGCAACCCCATGGGCAGCAGCACACCACGCCTCCCTGTCCATCACCAAATCCCGGAGTCTACCCAAACCCATGTCCATCGAGTTGGTGATGCCATCCAGCCATCTCATCCTCTGTTGGTCCCTTCTCCTCCTGCCCTCAATCTTTCCCAGCATCAGGGTCTTTTCCAATGAGTCAGCTCTTCGCATCAGGTGGCCAAATTATTGGAGTTTCAGCTTCAACATCAGTCCTTCCAATGAACACTCAGGACTGATCTCCTTTAGGATGGACTGGTTGCATCTCCTTGCAATCCAAGGGACTCTCAAGAGTCTTCTCCAACACCACAGTTCAAAAGCATCAATTCTTTGGCGCTCAGCTTTCTTTTAGTCCAACTCTCACATCCATACATGATCACTGGAAAAGCCATAGCCTTGATGAGACGGACTTTTGTTGGGAAAGTAATGTCTCTGCTTTTTAATATGCTGTCTAGGTTGATCATAACTTTCCTTCTAAGGAGTAAGCATCTTTTAATTTCATGGCTGCAGTCACCATCTGCAGTGATTTTGGAGCCCCCCAAAATAAATTCAGTCACTGTTTCCACTGTTTCCCCATCTATTTGCCATGAAGTGATGGGACCGGATGCCATGATCTTAGTTTTCTGAATGCTGAGTTTTAAGCCAACTTTTTCACTCTCCTCTTTCACTTTTATCAAGAGGCTCTTTAGTTCTTCTTCACTTTCTGCCATAAGGGTGCATATCTGAGGTTATTGATATTTCTCCCAGCAATCTTAATTCCAGTTTGTGCTTCCTCCAGCACAGCATTTCTCATGATGTACTCTGCATATAACATTTTGGGCGATATCAATCTCTTTCTCTTCTTTTTCTGGGACTCCACTTACATATATATTAAACTGTTGATATTGGCCTATAGGTTCTCAATTTTGTCCATTTTTTTCTCAATATATTTTTTTCTCTCTTCCTTCAATTGAATATTTTTGTTTGTTTGTTTTATCTTCAGATTTACTGCTTATAATTCCTGACATGTTCATTCCGCTCATAGATAAGATGTTCTGAAATTTCCATTTGGTTCTTTTTTACTATTTTTTATTCTTCAACTAATATTTCTTTTCTTTTTATTCATTTGAAGTGTGTTTTCCTTACTTCATGGTTCATATTTATAGTAGCTGCTTTAAAGATTTTGCCTGATAGTTCTAACAGTTTGGATTTTCATCAGATTCATATGTGTACTGTTGCTTCCCTTGAGAAAGGGCCACGTTTTCCTAGTTATTTGCCTGTGGAGTAATTTTAGATTTTTTATTGGACAGTTTTATGTTTTGTGGTATAGTCTGGGTTGAGTTATAATCTTCTAGATAATATTGATGGTTTTTTTTAGAAGGCAGTAAAGCAGTTAGGTTTATACCATGTGATCTGTCTCTCACTCTGTGTATGGTGTTCAAACTTCAGTTAAGCCTTTATTTTTGGTTGGGAGCTGTCCCACACGTGTGTCATTCAAGTGTTAAGACTGTTACTTGTGGAAGTTCATGTACAAAATTAGGGGATATTCTGTTATTCCCTTAGGTATTTCTTTTTCTTTTCTCCTCTCAGGGGCTCTCCCAGATTCCACTCAGAAGTATGGTGGGGTGGCTATTGGAGTCCTTGGCTAGGTATAACTTTTCATTACTCTCCATTACTATGACTGACTCTTTGGGAAAGTCATGTGATGAAAAAAAAAATCTGAAAATCCAAACCTGTGCAAGTCGCTTCTCTAACTTTAACTCACTTGAAGAATCAGACTACTTTACTTTTCAGAGTTTTCATGTTGTTCGTTTTGAATTTTGTCTAAAATTTATCACTGAAATCAGAAGAAAGAATGGACCACAGGAAGTTTGTACCAATAAAGTGGGCTTCCCAGATGGTGCTAGTGGTAAAGAACCCACCTGCCAGTGCAGGAGATGTAAGAGAAGCACTTTCGTTCCCTGGGTCCAGAAGATCTCCTGAAGGAGGGTGCAGCAACCCACTCCAGTATTCTAGCCTGGAGAATCCCATGGACTGAGGCCCCTGTCATGCTACAGTCCATGGGGTCACAAAGAGTTGGACATGACTGAAGCAACTTAGCATGCATGCAGACATGCACCCCTAAAGCAAAAGCAAAACTCCTATGTCTTGTCTCCTTAACCTCTGCCATAATTGTATTTTTGTCTCCCTTTTCACTGGAGATTTTATGTATTTTTGTTTTGCTTTTTAATGATACTTGCAAGATATTTGTTTAATATTTTTCAATTGAATCTTTATTTTCTATTTCTTTAATTTCTGATTTGTTCCTATCATCCTTTATTGCTTTTTCTAAATTTAAAAAATATTCTAAAATGAGAGATGTAGCTAATTAATTTTAACCCTTTCCCTGGTGGCTCAGATGGTAAAGAATATGCCTGCAATGCAGGAGACCTGGGTTCCATCCCTGGGTGGGGAACATCCCTTAGAGAAGGGAATGGCTACCTACTCCAGTATTCTTGCCTGGAGAATTCCATGAACAGAGGAGCCTGACGGGCTATAGTCCAAAGGGTTTCAAAGAGTTGGGCATGACTGAACCACTAACTATATTAAAATATAAGCATTTAAGTGATACAGTTTTCTTTTTTACAGCTTTATTGAGGTATAATTGATATACAAAGAACTGTGCATATTTAATATGTGCAATTTGATAGGTTTGGGCATATGAAAGCATCCATCATTACAACCATATCCATCATAGACATACTCATAGAGTTTCTTTGCATATCTCCCACTTTTTTTTATAGTAAGAATACTTTACAGATTACTCTTTTAACAAATTTTGAAGAGCACAATGCCATGTTAACTAAAGACACTGTTGTACAGCCCATCTCTAGAACTTACTTATCTAGCATAGCTGAAATTTTAGACATTCTGAACAATTGTTGCCTATTTCCCTCAACCTCCAGTTCCTGGAAAACACTATTGTATTCTTTGCTTCTATGAGTTTGAATTGATGCTTTTGAACTGTGGTGTTGGAGGAGATTCTTGAGAGTCCCTTGACTGCAAGGAGATCAAACCAGTCCATCCTAAATGAAATCAGTCCTGAATATTCATTTGAAGGACTGATGCTGAAGCTGAAACTCCAATACTTTGGCCACCTGATGCAAAGAACTGACTCATTTGAAAAGACCCTGATGCTGGGAAAGATTGAAGGCAGGAGGAGGAGGGGACAACAGAGAATGAGATGGTTGGATGGCATCACTGACTCAATGCACATGAGTTTGAGTAAGCTCCGGGAGTTGGTGATGGACAGGGAGGCCTAGCATGCTGGAGTCCATGGGGTCGCAAAGAGTCAGACACAACTGAGTGACTGAACTGAACAGGTATGTGAAAAGATGTTCAACACCACTAAACAATAGGTAACTACAAAAACCTCAATGTGATATCACGTCACAGCCATTAGAATGGCCATGATCAACAAAAGAGATAATAAGAAGTGTTGAGGAAGATGTGGAGAAATTGGAGCCCTTGTACATTATTGGTTATGAGAAATGGTGCAGCCACTATGGAAAAAAATATGAAGGGTAATTAAAAAAAGTAGAATTGCCATTTGATTAGGTGATCCTTTTGAATATTTATCCAAATGAATTGAAATCAGGATCCTTAAGATATATTTTTACTCCCATTGTCCACTGCAGCATTATTCACACAAGCCAAGAAGTAAAGATCTAAATGTCTATTAATGTATGAATGAATGAAGAAAACATGGTATATACATACAGTGGAATATCACTTGGTCTTACAAACAAGGGAATTCTGTCATATGCTACAAAAACATGGATAACTTAACTAAATGGAATAAGCCAGCCATAGAAGGACAGATACAACATGATTCCACTCTTGTGAGTTCTCAAAGTAGACAAACTCATAGAAGCAGAAAGTGGAATGGTGGTTGCCAGGGGTTGGCAGTGGCAATTTGGGGAGATGCTGTTTAATGGGTATAGAGTTTCAGTCATGCAAGGTGAAAAAATTCTAGAGATTTGCTCTACAATACTCTGCATCTAAAACTACATTGTGCTGTATTCCTTAAGAAATGTTAAGAGGCTAGATTTCATGTTATGCATTATTTATTATGCAGAAAGTTAAATCTAAGATTACTGAATGAAAATAACATTATTGTATTTTGTTCTTTTTTCACAGTACTTTGGATAATTTTAGACCTGTACTAGGTACTATATGGATATTACAGAGTTCTTAGAGTTTATAAAACATGTCAGTGCTGCCATATTTTATTAGGTTGGCCAAAATGTTCATTTGGGGTTTCCATAACATCTTATGTTAGATGTTGTTGATGTTAACATTTAACATCTTGTGGAAAAACCCAAATGAACTTTTTGGCCAACTAGTAGCCATAGATCCAGAGATGTAAAGAGATTAATTACAGGTCTACAGTGGACGCTAATGGTATAGAACCTGCCTGCCAATGCAGGAGACATAAGAGATGTGAGTTTGATCCCTGGGTCAGGAAGATCCCCTGGAGAAGAGAATGGTAACCCACTCCAGTATTCTTGCCTGGAGAATCCCATGGGCAGAGGACCCTGGTGGCTATAGTCCATGGGGTCACAAAGAGTCAGACACAACTGAAGTGACTTAACACACATGCAGTCAACTCTAAAATTGGAGGGTTTTCCTTCAAGCTTTGTACTTTTTCTACTGTACCATCAATTCCTTCTTTTCTAAATTGCCTTAAATGAGGCAGTCTAATTCTCCAACTGGTAAAATTAAAGCATTTTGGTACCACTTTTGGCATCAATTACTATCTTAAGAAATTGCAAAGAAAAGAAGATGCAAAGAAAAATAGAAATTGAGATTATAGTCTTATACAGTAGTCTCAATAAGAAAAAAACTACTTAAATTCAGAGGGAATGATTTTGTGTGTGTATTTGTTGAGACTGGTAGAAGGAATTTGAATCTAAAAAATTAAAATATGTAAATGAATTATAAAGATGTCTTTCTTTGGCTTCCTTAGGACAGGGAAAGCATAAAAAGTGTTCATGTGAAACATTATGAAAAAATTCTCATTTTATAGTTGCCGACCATTAAAACTTAATCAGATGGGAGATTGTTAGATAACAAATATGACTTCTGTTTTTAAGAAATATGATCAATAGAGTAAAAAACTACCTTTTGATGTTGATTATTTTCAGTACTGCTTGGCAGTAATGATGGTATCATATGATAATATCCCTCTGATTTTTCTTTATGTCTTAGAAGAAAGTATAAATGATTTCAAGTCCTTCTCTCATATTTTCTCAAATGTATCCACAAATTAGGCTAAAGAATGGGAATTGTTTCTCGAAGGAAGATAACCTTCAGGCAACATTTTTGAGTTGATTTTTTTTTCTCATGTACTAGAACAGTAAATCTATGAGACTTATGACCACATAAGGACTTGCATTCTTTTTATATGAAAACATTTCTATTTCTAAAGCTGAATAATATTCCGTTGTGTATCTATACCACCACTTGTGACTACATGGATGAACCTTGGGGACACTGTGCTAAATGGAATATCCAGAAACAGAAAGAAAAATATTGCATAATCTTACTTGTATGTGAAATCTAAAACAGCCAAATTCACAGAAGCAGAGATTATAATGGTGGTCCCCAGAGGTGGGTAGGTGGGGTAAATGGGTCAGAGTGTCCACAGTGGCAGTGATGTAGGATGAACACAGCTTCAGAGGTCCAGTCTACAGCAGAATGACTAGAGTTAGTAATAATACTGTATTGTAGGGCTACCCTTGTGGCTCAGAGGTAAAGAATCTGCCTGCCAATGCATAAGACACGACTTTGATCCCTGGTCTGGGCTGATCCCACATGCCACGGAGCAACTAAGCCCATGTGCCACAATTATTGAGCCTGTGCTCTAGACCCTGGGAACCACAACTACTGAGCCTATGTGCTGCAACTACCGAAGCCCACATGCCCTAGAGCCTGTGCTTGGCAACGAGAGAAGCCACTGCAATGAGAAGCCCGCGCACCACAACTGGAGAGTAGACCTGGATTCCCGCAACTAGAGAAAAGCCCGTGCAGCAACAAAGACCCAGCACAGCCATAAATAAATAAAATAATACTGTATTGTATACTAAAAGTTTGCAGAGAGTAGATTTCAGATGCTCTCATCACTACACCCGCAACAGTAACTATGCTCAGTTCAGTCGCTCAGTCGTGTCTGACTCTTTGCAACCCCATGGACTGCAGCACACCAGGCCTCCCTGTCCATCACCAACTCCCGGAGTTTACTCAAACTCATCTGCATTGAGTCATTGATGCCATCCAACCATCTCATCCTCTGTCATCCCCTTCTTCTCCTGCCTTCAATCTTTCTGAGCGTCAGGGTCTTTTCAAATAAGTCAGCTCTTTGCATTATAACTATGTAAGGAGATGGATATGTTACTTAGCTTGACTGTAGTAATCATTTCACTATATATATCAAAACATCATATTTCACACTTTAAAATTATATTAAAATTAAATGAACAATGGGAAAAAGTATTCTTCTTGCATTCATATTGAAGGAGAACCCCTGGTATTCTGAATATCATAGACCATGACTAAGCCTTGACTACCTATGGAGGGACAGGATTAAGAAGAGGGACCATGTTTTTCCAATACTACTTCCCCGTCCATTTTTGTTCATAAAGCAGGGTGAAACCAAATGTCTAGGAGAATGATTTCCAGACTTCTTTACCAGCTGCCTGAAATGTTATCCTCAATAACACTCTGATAAGAGTCTCTTTGGCATCATATAGCTGCTGTGTTCCCAACAAACTGGGCTTCCTGCAGCATTAACTTTGCTTAAATAAACAGGTTAGCATTGGCACCTGAGGCACAGAATATCACGGAACATATGGGTAATCAGCAAAGCATGTTACTTAGTAAATAAGTAGCACTCAAAGATGGAAATAGAACAGAGAGAAAAGTAGAAAATAAAAATATTAGGTAGATAGATGTGCATTTATATGTATATCTATATCAACATATATCAATATCTTCATATATTTAGGAGATAAGAAAGGAAAAATAGTTTTTCTCTTTTCCTCTAATGACAAGGAAGTGGTCCAGATGTGTGCATTCATCTCTGATTTGAATGAAAGATGTGAATATATTTTCAGGAATAAAGCGTATTTTATCTCAAAGAGCACTGCCTTATCATTCATACATTTATACTAGGGAAAATGCATCAAACTTCCACTTAAAATTCAGTATATGTGGTAGAAATTGTAGAATTGATCATCAGAATCTTCAGCAGATTGTAAATTTTTCATTTGAATTGGTACACTCTATTTCTGGTCATTATAGCCATCTCCTCTTCTCTGCCAGTTTTATTTTTTAACAGGAAAAAGGTTGGTGGAGAAATAGCTGAGTGAATTACTCATTCAGAAAGAATGTCTACTAGGCAGATTTTATTACGAACACATCTATAAGGTCATATCATAGAACAGAGATCAGTGTCCCAAAGCAAGAGTTTCTGTGACCAAGAATACAAATATCTTTGGAAGGCCTGATTCTCTAAAAATATTGTTTTTTCATTTATTGACAGTTCACATGTTATCACTGACAATTTTGTCAATGGTCCAAGTGATGAAAAAAGTGCACTGTCATTGTATCTCACCACAAAACCAAGCACTTGTCAGATATTCAATACAAACTTGAATGAGAAATATCCTTATCAGAAAATATTTTTAGTGAAATAGATAAAAGTGAAACCACATAAATTGTGTTAAAACAAAAACAAAACTGACTACCATTGGTCTACTTCAGGGCTTCCCTGGTGGCTCAGATGGTAAGAATCCGCCTGCAATGTGGGAGACCTGGGTTCAATCCCTGGGTTGGGAAGATCCCCTGGAGAAGGGAACAGCTACCCACTCCAGTATTCTCACTTGGAGAATTCCATGGACAGAAGAGCCTAGCAGGCTACAGTCCATGGGATCGCAAAGGTATACTTCAGGGCTTCCCTGATGACTTGAAGGATAAAGAATCCACCTGCAATGCAGGAGATGTGGGTTCGATCCCTGAATCGGGAATATCTCCTGGAGAAGGAAATAGCAGCCCACTCCACTATTCTTGCTGAAAAATCTCAGGACAGAAGAGGCTGGCAGGCTATTGTCCAAAGGGTCACAAAGAGTAGGACATGACTGAGCATGAGCACAATCAGGCATGGTATACTTCAACAAGATACAAGCGGAAGATGTTTGAGTATAGTTTGCAGGAAAATTGTGCTTTCTAGTAAAAGGTGCAAATACAACTAGAACTGTGCCTTTAGCCCTTCCTCCCAGTTTGAAGACCTGTGCTGCATCATCTTGTGACTATAAATAAAAAGTTGAAAAATTGCAGAGAAGTCAGTCCTGACATTTTTGAGCTGCTGAACCAAAGAGAGAGATCCCCTAACTTTAGAGAGTCTGAAATGTGAGAAAAATAAGACTTATATTTTAATGCCACTATTAGGCTTTATCTTGCTTATACTTGAATGCATTTCTGATTGATACAGTGACATATGGAGTGAACAAAAGTTGCCAGTTCAATTGAACACATTGAAAACGTATTAAAGAGGGAAGAGATTTTTGATAAAGCAGCATCTTAAAAGACCAGAAAGGACAGAACTAAATAACAGTTTCTTTTTTTTTTTTTAAAGAAAATAATGAACTAAAAGGATAATGGAATAGACATCCCTGATCTTCAGGATTTTTGGCTTCAGGTTCATCAACTGTAAAATGAAAAGGGCTCAGAATAAATGACCTTCCAAGTTCCCTTTATTTCTATAACTCTGTGATTATAATAATAGCTCTATTCTTTCTCTGAGCCTGGAAGTTGTGTAAACATAGGGGCATTGATTCTTGGATGTGAAGAAGAAAGCGTATATGGCCTCAGTTTTCTCCATAAAATCAATGCAGGTTGAATAGAGGGATCGCTGAGTGCCGGTGAAGGTCAGATTGAAGTTGTATAACATGAATTATTCATGCATTAAGACTGTAGTGTTATGGTCTTCCTCCAAAAGCACTCTTCAAGGAAGACCAGAAGTAGAGGGGTGAATTGCATAGGGGATTCTCTGACAAACGTGGGTGTAAAAAAATCAAAGTGCAGGATGGAAGGATATGTGTACAACAAAAATAAAATATCAGAATTGTCTATAAGTAATGTCTATAGTTTTTTTAAAAAGCAAATTATTTGACACTTGAGAATATCAAAAGTAAGAAAAGTTTATTATATATATTTTACAGTTCTTTTTAAGCATTAAGATGAATGAGGAAAGGATAGGTAGCATAGTATTTACAGATTTTATTTATTTAACAAGTATTTATTTATTTAACAAGTATCTACATTGCTTACCAAAGCACAATGATATTGACAAGAAGAATGCAAAGATAATTGATTCTGTTTTATTTCTCTTTTCTCCACTAAAGAAAATTTTCAAAAAAAAAAGAGTTTAAATTCTTTATCGACAACAAATAATCAAATAGCAGGATCATACAAAATATACCGACAGTGTTTAATCACTTCGTTACTCCGTTTTCTAAGTCCAGGTTCAGTATTTGGGAAGAGTCTGAGGTTTTAAAGGTGGGTTCTCAGAATCTCTTGAAATCTGAGAGATTATGGTAAATGGAAGTACTGTTTTAATACTGGAACTAATTGAATGTTCTAATTTGTAAAATGATAAACTCAAATTGGAAGTCTTAACAAAATCATCAAACTCTATCCGGAAAATGCAAATTAGGAAAACTTGAGATCAATATCCACCAAAATTACACAACGTATTACCCTATAAATGAGGTGAAAGCAGATGGAAAGTGAAGAAGTGAAGATGAAGAGCCGTCATGGGCTCACTAAGAACAAGTCATGTCAAACTAATCCATTTATATTTTCCTGATACAAACTCTACTCGATTGATGCACAGTTAGTGTAGTGGTATAAAGCAGGATCTTCAAATTCTGCTGGATTGGTAAATTAGCATTAATCCAGATATTTGGCTAAGATTTATTGAGGGTATGCTCTGTGAGAACATAGTGCTAATTCTGAAGTGTGAAAATGTTAGTCGTCCAGTCACGTCTGACACTTTGCAACCCAATGAACTATAGCCAGCAAGGCTCCTCTGTTCATGGAATTCTCTAGGCAAGAAGAATACTGGAGTGGGTAGCCATTCCTTTCTGCAGGGGATCTTCCCAACCCAGAGACTGAACCTGGGTCTCCTGCATTGCATGCAGATTTTTTACTGTCTGAGCCACCAGGGAAGCCCTCAAAACAGAAACCAGTGAAATTGGTACTTTGCCAGGCTCCTCTGTCCATGGAATTCTCCAGGCAAGAATACTGGAGTGGGTAGCCATTCCCTTCTCCAGGGAATCTTCTCAACTCAGGGACTGAACCCAGGTCTCCCACATTGCAGGCAGATTCTTTACCATCTAAGCCACCAGCGCTAGTTTTGAGTAGTAACTCATATCACCAATTCTGCCTTTAACATTTTACTACACTGTAAAGATAACTACATGCAGAAAGCACTAAATATTGTGAATTTTTTCTGAAGATGTAGACTGTTACTATAAGGAATAGAAGATTAACTTTGATTGGAGTAATTATGAAAGGCTGTAAAGTGGTCAGTAGTATAGAAAACTGAATTTTGAAGAAAAGGACCTACCACTATTTATTATTACTACTATTTCTAGCACCATCTGTTGCTACTGTTTGAATTATGGGCCCCAACCTATTGTCCCCAGCCCATAAATGCCATGTCTAAAGGCCCCACAGGTGTGCTTTCAGGTGATGAATCCACTTTGCTCTTCAGGTCCTGTGAGTTGAATGTCAGTCCTTGTACTTGTTGTGGCCTCTGGAAGAGGCTAAGGGTCAGTGGCTAAGTCATCTTTAAAGACTAGGATGGCTATAATGACCTGAAAAACAGGAGACTTTGGGGGAAAATCCACCCAGAATAGAATTGCTTGCTTGTTACTAATAGCTTTGAAGGGCGCTTTCAGGACAGGGCAGGATCTGCTGCAGGGAAAGCTGAATGCTTGATGAAATTATAATTTGAAAACTCTGACAAGTTATTCTGAAAAACATGTTTCTTATTTAAAGAGTATCACATAACTTTATTCAAATGGACCAAAGAGACCAATTACCCTCTGATTAGAAGGATCAACTCAAGACAGCATAAGTTGCTATTAATAGAATGCTCCATGTTTTGATTCAACTGAAGCCACAGGGGTGTCTAAAGGACATGGCCCATGGAACTGTACTCTTTATCCCATCTCAGTAGGAAGAGGGTTTCAAGAAAGTTGACAGCACCATTGGTGGGTCTCCCTAGGAAGGGCCCATTTTGGAAGGCAGCATGGCTGAGGGGTTGAGCTTGATTTTTATGTAGAGAAGACAAGTGTGGTTATACTGACTATGTCATCAACTCTCTTGCTATACTAAAAAAAAATTACTGGGATCCTAGGACTCTGTTTGAAACCACATAGGGATGGGAACAATCAGACCACTTAGCAAAAGTAATATTAGGGGACAGTGTAAATGATTCAGAGGACAAGAAGTAAAGGATCGGGGGTGGGGAGAGGGTGGGGAGAAGGCAGTGGCAAGTCCTTGCTGAACTGATCTCCCTAAGTATGAATTGGCTTATGTTCCTCATCGGTAGGTAGTACACAGTTTATACCAGTGGAGATAGGATGTGGAGTTATAGATTAAGCTTAAGCTTCTTCTTTGGTGTGTCTTTCACAGATTGTAGGCTCCTTAGCTCAGCACTATACTTACTCATAAATTCAGACTCTGAAACTTTTTGGAAGGTGTCATATCATGTCTTTAGGAGAAAATTTGATTTTGTGTGTGTGTGTGTGTAAAGGAGGTGAATCCTGATAAGGTTCCTTGTTTTTCTTTGTGAACACACACACACAAACACACACACACACACACACACACACTCCTAGTCCATCCTTTCCTTTTGAGAATCTCTGCTTTTTGCAGAGTGTTAGGTCAAATGCCTTGTGTATCTAAGGGTCAGTTTAGTTCAGTTCAGTCGCTCAGTCGTGTCCGACTCTTTGCGACCCCATCGACCGCAGCACACCAGGCCTCCCTGTCCATCACCAACTCCCGGAGTTCACCCAAACCCATGTCCATCAAGTCAGTGATGCCATCCAACCATCTCATCCTCTGTCGTCCGCTCCTCCTGCCTTCAATCTTTCCCAGCATCAGGGTCTTTTCCAATGAGTCGGTTCTTGGCATCAGGTGGCCAAAGTATTGGAATTTTAGCTTCAGCATCAGTCCTTCCAATGAATATTCAGGACTGATTTCCTTTAGGATGGACTGGCTGGATCTCCTTGCAGTCCAAGAGACTCTCAAGAGTCTTCTCCAACACCACAGTTCAAAAGCATCAATTCTTCGGCACTCAGCTTTCTTTATAGTCCAACTCTCACATCTATACGTGATTACTGGAAAAACCATAGCTTTGACCAGACAGACCTTTATTGACAAAGTGATGTCTCTTCTTTTTAATATGCTGTCTAGGTTGGTCATAGCTTTTCTTCTAAGGAGCAAGTGCTTTTAATTTCATGGCTGCAGTCACCATCTATAGTGATTTTGGAGCACAAGAAAATAATCTCTCACTGTTTCCGTTGTTTCCCCACCTATCTACCATGGAATGATGGGACCAGATGCCATGATCTTAGTTTTCTGAATGTTGAGCTTTAAGCCAACTTTTTTCATTCTCCTCTTTCACTTTCATTAGCTCACATACCATTCTGATTTTCATTTTCTTCTTTTCTTGTTTTGGGAAATGTCTCTTATTTTCTTGTAATAAACTTATTGTGTGTGCATGCTCAGTTATTTAGTCATGTCCAACTCTGCGATCCTATGGACTGTAGGTCTCCAGGATCCTCTGTCCATGAGATTTTCCAGGCAAGAATGCTGGAGTGGATTGCCATTTCCTTCTCCAGGAGATCTTCCCAACTCAGGGAGTGAACCCACATCTCCTGTGTCTCCTGCATGGGCAGGCAGGTTTTTACTACTGTACTACTTGGAACGCCGATGCACTTATTAGGAGATTTGTAATATTTATTTTTAGCAGTTTTGTACTGATAGGATTTTTTTTTTTCAGAATAACTATTCCAACATGCTGCTGCAAGAGGCAACCTCTAATACATTATTTAAAGTAGTTTTATTGAAGTGTAAGATACATGTAAAATACATTTATATTACATACATGCAGAAAAATGTACATGTCGTAAGTGTACTACTAAATGAAAAGTCAAAAAATGAACTTAACCATGTGAGATCACCCAGATCAGTTACTGGAACATTAGTAGCCTCCAGAATTTCACTTCTTGCCCCTTATAACCACAACCTTCTCCTTCTACCCAAAGATCACTAGAGAATTGGTTTCTAACACTATGGATGAGTTTTTCCATGAATTTGAATGTGATCATACTGTATGAATTATATTGCGCTTGGACTTTTTTCAGTACTTAGTTTACAAGAATTATTCATTTTGTTCCATGTGGCTGTATTCATTAATTTGCACTGCTGTTGTTCTATTATATGAATATATTTATTCACAGTGTATCTACTTTACTACTGCTAAAGGGCATTTGAGTCGTTCTGAGTTTTTATCATTTAAAGTAATGCTGCTATGAGCATCGTTTACATGACATTTGGACATGTGTGCGAGTGTATTTCTGTAAGGAATTACCTAAAAAGAAATGTGAAAATACTGAGTCATAAGGTATCTGCTGTTTGGTGTTAGTAGGTAATGCCAAACAATTTCCCTAAATGTTTATATAAATTCACAGTGTGATCTGAAATAAAAGAGTTCCTTTGACTTCATATTTGCCAATACTTAGTGATTCAGTTAAAATATTTTTTAGCTAACTTATTGGGTGTGTATTGGTATCCTACTACATTTATAATGTGCATTTCCCTGATGTCTAAATAAATTGAACAATTTTCACTAGTTTATTGGATGTTTCATATTGCCTTTTGTAAGTTTCTAATTTAAGTGATTTGCTCATTTGTTGTTGTTTTCCCCTTACTTAGTGATTTATATATACACAGGTAGAGGGTTTTGTTCTACTTGTTATTTTTTCTTTTTATTTGATGACTTTTTACAAGCATACATTGTTATTAATATAGTCTGTTTTATCAGACTTCATAGTTAGTGCCTTTCGGTTTAAGAACTTACCCCATTCCTATGGCATGACAATATCTTATCACCTAGATTCTAGTTTTATCTTTTTGTGATCATATATAACATTGATCTGATATTGATTTCTATACATGTAAATTTCCTTCTTTAGTGGTTTGCTGAGTTGGTGATGGACAGGGAGGCCTGGCGTGCTGCGATTCATGGGGTCACAAAGAGTCGGACATGACCGAGTGACTGAACTAACTGAACTGAATAATTTATCTTTGTTTTTGACATGAATTGATGTTTGATATTTATCACTTTTTTTGCACTTACTTGGGTGATCACATTTTTTCTCCTTTATTCTCATAATGTTGCAAACTACAGTGAGTTTTTTAAATATTAAAACTCCATTCTATTCTTGGAGTAAATCCAACATTGGTTATAATGTATATTCTTGTATTGATGGATTTGATTTCCTGGTATTTTCTTTAATATTTCTATCTATGTTCAATTAACTCTTTGTATCCAGATTTTGCTGAAATTTTAAAATAAATTGAGAAATATTCCCTTCTTTATTATTTTTTTCTCGGAAGAGTTTGTGCAGGAATTGAACTATGCCTGTAAATAGAATTCACTGATTAAGTAATTGTGGCCTAGAATTTTCTTTGTGGAAATTTTATAGTTATGAAATCAATCTGTTAAACAAATATTGGACTGTTTCAATTTCCTATTTTGGGGCTAGGGTCTTTAAATTTTATTTTCTTGGAATTTTCTCATTTTATCTAAAATTTCAAAATTTTTGGAATATATTGATATTATTATACATACAGCCTCCATTTGTTTTCTAATGTCTACAGATGCTGGTGATATTTACATCCTTAATTTTTGTTGCTTTCTTTTCTCTTTAAAGTTTTGCTAAAAGTTTTAAAATTTTAAAATTCTTTTTAAAACACCAAATTTTGCTTTTGTTGATAGACTCTTTTGAAATGGTTTTAATGATTTCATTGATGCTTTCTTTTATTATTTTCTTCTTTCTTTGGAGGGAATTTAACTTATTTAACATTTTCGAATTTCCTGAGATGAATAATTGAAGTTTTTGATTATCTATTGCCTTATAACCAGTTACTCCAAAACTTAGTGGCTTGAAAAAACAGTTAATTGTCACTGCTTATTGGTCTATTAGTTGGCAGGGCTTAACTGGGGTCTTTTGTGCCACTACAGATAGCACCTGAAGGGTTATCTGGGAGGGTCATTTAAGTATCTTCTTGATTTACATGTCTGACAATTCATATTGGGATGGTTGGAGCAGTAGGGGGCTTGTCATACATCACCCTTGCCCCACACTGCCTCTTCATTGTAGTTGCCTTGGGCTTGCTCACAGCATGGTGGTCTCAAGATGAACTTTTTACACAGTGGCTGGCTTGCGTCAGAGTGAGCAAGCTAAAAGAGACAGATGGAAGAGTTCTAGGAGAGCATGTAGAAGCATGCTCTCTTAAGACTTTTCTCGTAAAAAGGAAAAGTAGAAGCTAAAAGATTTTCTATGACCTGAGTTCAGAAATTATGCACATTCACATTTGCTGCATTCTGCTGGTGAAAAGCGAGCCAAAGGGCAAGGTTAAATTCAAGGGCAGGGACCACACAAACTTGTGAATATCAGGTAGCATTTGTTTCATCGTGGGGCCATCTCTGGATTAAGGCTAACACACTTTGTTTAGTAAGTACATTTTCTAATGTGTTTATTAAAAGACATAAATTTCTTTATAAGCACAGCCTTTTCTACATTCTTCAAGTCTGATATACTGAATTTGCATAAGCATTCAGTTAAAAATACTTTCTAATTTCCATTGTGGTTTCTGCCATAACTCACAGGTTATTTAGAAATGTGCTTGTTAACTTCTAAATATATGGAGATTTATAATGCCTTATTTTTTGTTGATGTCTAACCTATTTCTCTGTGATCAGAGAACACGGCCTATATAATTTAAATTCTTTGTTTAAAATCTCAGAAGTTGTTGATTATCATTAATATTCATGTGTATTTAAAAAGAATGTGTATTTGGCAATTTATAAATGAGTCACTATATATAATTTAGTTGAATTTTGTGAATCATGCTATTCAAATCTTTTCTATCACTACTGAAATTTTGTTTCACTAAAAGGTCTCCCGATATCATATCATGGTTTATTTAATCATTTTCCTCTTATGTTAGTTTTTGGTTTATATTTTCTGAATCATATTCGGTAATGCAAATTTAGAACTATTTTCTCTTCCTATTAATTAAAACCTTTATCTTTAGGAAGTGTTCTCTTTATCTCTAGCAATGCCTTTTGCTTTATCTCCAGAGACCTCATGCTGAGATTGGTTTATCCAGGGGTGGACAGAGACTAAATCCATTTGCCAATCACCTGCCTCTGTCTCATCACTCTGTATGCTTTTCCCATTTATTCCTGCTCAGTGTTACCTACACTTGTTGAGCAAATTATTTTCAGCTCTCTTTCTCACTTTTGAAGGTATTTTGAAAAATAAACCTTTCCTACATACTTCAAAAATCAGATCATGTTTTATTTTATTTTTTAAAAAGTTTATTTTACAGAAACATGGTTGATTTACAGTGTGTTCATGTCTACTGTACAGTGAAGTGATTCAGTTATATATACTTATATACATATAAACCATAATGGGAAAGAACATGAAAAATTACATATATATTCCATTTATAAAATATATGATATTTCCTTGTGCTATACAGTAGGACCTTGTTGTGTATTCACTCTATATATAATTGTTTGCATCTGCTAATCCCAAAGCCCCAATCCATCCCTTCCCCACCCTCCCTCCCCCTTGGCAATGGCAAGTCTGTTCTCTACAGATCATATATTTTAAATGATTGAAAACATTTTTATTTGCCTCTTAACAGGTTAAATATTCACCTGAAAATTCTCTTTAAATGAGTTTTCCCTTCAAAGGTAGAAAAGGTAATTTTCTATCTACTTTTATTTCAATAAACATATGGTTTGAATTAAAGTATTATAAATTAGACATATGCCTTCTCAAAGGAATTAACTCAGACTGAAACTATGGACCCACAATCCACAATCTGAAACTGCAATGAACCATGTTTACCTGGTGAAGGAAGTATTAAGCCCAGGTATTGCTTTTCCACAACTAGATTGTGAATAGAGTAATTATCAAAAATGAAAAATGAAACCAAATAAAACTCAAAACACCAAGTCCTAATGATTTGCCTAATACTCCTGATAAACATGAAATTATGAAGTCATAAGAAAGCAGCCATTTCATTCCTGGTCCATGAGTTTCAGAGCTTATATGATCTTGAATATATTACGTCCATAGTCTATTTTTTTTTTTTGTGGTATTTCCTAATTGGGTGGTAGAAGATGCTGCTGTCATTTGAAATATGTTTCTATAGCATCCCAGAAAACTTAGTATATTTCAAGGATTTGTGAGCTCACATATTTTTAATAGGCAATTGTACACCTTTAACTTTATTTTCTTCTCCTCACCATAAATATCAGATGCTATAATTAAGGAAAGGCATAAAGCTGGAGTGCAAAATAGATGGTGTGTCTCCCCAAAGTACAACTTTGAAAGAAAAAAAAAAATCCTTGTAAAGCAACAGGAACGTACTCTGTGATTATGTGCTCTGGGGCAGTTACACAGCAAGCAGGATGGGGATTACAAATTTGCTTGCTCTGGCAGGAAGGATATGCCTATTAACAGAAACCAGCTGTTTGGAAAAAATGCCATGTCCAGAGTAGGGAAAGGATGTCTTAATTTAGCTCTGGGCCACATTTATTACTGCTGAAAAAAATTACAGCAACTATCTACTCTATTCAATTAATGACATTCTTGCAAATTGATGTAACACAAAGAAAATATTAAGAATAGTTCATCTAAAGTAAATCAATGTCTATGGTTTAGCAACTTCTTTGTTTCACCACACGATGTCTCTAGGCTTTCTAACTTGTTATTTTTCATCCAGGCCTATGCAAGGAGGGAATTTAATCAACTCAGTAGAAAATGTTTGCGCTTTTCTTCTTGGAGTGATCAACAGACTGGAGAGGTCACTTAGAGCCCTCACAGAGCATTCAGAGGACATGAGAATTGCATTTAGGGTTCCCCGAGCATCGAATCTATTTTCTCGCTCGATGGCATTTGTGCAAATAACTGCTCTCTTCCTAAATTTGAGTGAAGTCATGTAGTGGCTTTTAAAACTATGGTTTTTGGAGATATTTAACTCAAAGATATATAACAAAATGAACATAGATAGAAAAGGTCTAATTGGAATATGTAGAGTCCGGATGAAAAGCTCTTATTTGAAGCTCTGAGATGTCGGCTTTTCCACAATGATCTCTATTTATTTTGGCATCTAAGACTTCCCTGTAGCTCAGATGGTAAAGAATCTGCCTGCAATTCGGGAGACCCAGGTTCGATCCCTCAGTCAGGAAGATTCCCTGGAGAAGGAAATGGCAACCCACTCCAGTATTCTTGCCTGGAGAATTCCATGGACAGAGGACCCTGGTGGGCTCCATAGTCCATGGAGTCGCAAAGAGTCAGACATGATTGAGTGATTAACACACATAATGTGAGGATTTTTATTGAGAACTTATTAATGGCTGAATTATATAGTAAGGACAGTTTATACAACTTTAATAAGATAGATTTCTTTTTGCAACTCAGTTGAGGTGAATGATCAGTGATTACAAACCTAACTGATAAACATTGTGTAGATAGAGTATAATAAGAGCAAAGAAAAACAGCACTTAAAAAAAAGACACTTGACTCAGGCTTGCAGTGGCGTATGTGTGTGTGCGGGCATGCACATGTGTGCGGACACACATGTGTGCTTGCAGCACATGTGTATTCTTCCACAGGAAGTAAACACTGAAATCAAGTTTGAACTATTAATTGAATTTATTCAACTTAATCTGGTGGATAATACAGGGAAAGGAATTCTAGAACAAAGAACAGCATGGGCAGAGATTTCTGAAGACCTGAGCTTCAGAGCTCCTTCAAAGAGTTTGAAATGACTGAGGCAGAATGAAGCCAGGAGGTGTGCAGAGGTTTAATCCAGCAGGGCTTTGTGAGCAGTGTCAAGAGGTTTGAATGTTATCCTAAAGACTGGGAAAACCCTGAAGGATTTTAAGCAAAAACATAAGATTTAAGAATATATATAGCAACCCTCCTTCTCTCTCAGGCTACTCCTCAGCTTAGGTGGTCAGAACTTAGGTGAAGCTTGGACCTCACAAGATCCTGGAGGTCAAGGACTCATCTGTTGAACACTAAGTATCCAGTGGTGGTGGTGGTTTAGTTGCTAAGTCGTGTCCAACTCTTTGCGACCCCATGGACTGTAGCCTGCCAGGCTCCTCTGTCCATGGGATTTCCCAGGCAAGAATTCTGGAGTGGGTTGCCATCTCCTTCTCCAGGGGATCTTCCCCGCCTCGGGATCAAACCTGGATCTCCTGCAGTACAGGCAGATTCTTTACTGACTGAGGCACCAGGGAAGCCTTAAGTATCCAGATCTGAGGTCATTTGCTGGAACTCTGGATGAGTTTGGAAAATGTTTTTTGAATGGCTAAATAAATATATGAATAAAATACCTATGAATAATTACCTCTCTTCTCCAGACTTAATAAAGAAGTTGAACTGTTGCCTGATCTTGACCTCTGTCTACTATTTAGTTTGCCCCGTGCCTCAGTACTGTCCATGAACAAGCTCTCAAATATCTCAAAGGTTGGTTTTTATCAGTTGTTTATTTAGCTTATTACAAAGAACATTACTGAAATTACACCGTGCATGTCACTGTGCCGGATGCAGTGGTCATGTAAAGACAACAACGCTAGGTCTTTATCACTAAGCAGCTGGTAATCTCACCTCTTTTCTCCTATAAACATCATTTTTCTAAATTTTTTGTCTTCCTTTTTATATTCAAATGGAATTTTCATTGTATCAGGTTAATTAGGAGCTATCATCTTTATTAAATATGTCATTGTATTAATTTTTGGTATGATTTTATTCTCATATGTTCACCAACTCTGCATGTTAATTAAAAAGCATTCCCTTGTAAGTTTATAAATAAGTCAGTCATTTAAAACTTGGTTGTATTTTGCCATCCCTAGCATATCATGGTGCACTCAGTTTCATTATCTGTATCATTAAAATTTGAGTTTTAACAGATGGCATCTGGTAATCCTGCAACTGCAGAGAGAAATGCATATTTTTTTTTGACACTTTAATATACACAGACTTGGTTCGCTTTATACATTATTAAGCTGATGTTATTCTACAATCTTGGGCTTACCTGGTGGCTCAGTGGTAAAGAATCTGATTGCCAAGCAAGAGATGTGGGTTCGATCGCTGATTTGGGAAGATGCCCTGGAGAAGGAAATGGCCATCCACTCCAGTATTCTTGCCTAGGAAACCCTATGGACAGAGGAGCCTGGTGGGCTATAGGTCATGGAGTCGCAAAAGAGTCAGACACGACTTAGCAACTAAACAGCAACAACAACTTCTACAATATTAACTTCTGTTCTAGTCATTTTGGATTTGTTTTCCACAATACAATTTTCTTAACTGCTCTGTAGACTCATAATTTTGAAAGTGACTGCGATTCTTATAATCTTGAATAGATACTTTGGTATCTTCTAATTGGAGAAGGCAATGGCACCCCACAACAGTACTCTTGCCTGGAAAATCCCATGGATGGAGGAGCCTGGTGGGCTGCAGTCCATGGGGTCGCTAAGAGTCGGACGCGACTGAGCGACTTCACTTTCACTTTTCCCTTTCATGCACTGGAGAAGGAAATGGCAACCCACTCCAGTGTTCTTGCCTGGAGAATCCCAGGGACGGCGGAGCCTGGTGGGCTGCCGTCTATGGGGTCGCACAGAGTCGGACACGACTGAAGCGGCTTAGCAGCAGCAGCATACAGATTAATTGTACTAGGGCTTGCCTCATAGCTCAGTTGGTAAAGAATCTGCCTACAGTGCAGGAGACCTGTGTTCAATCCCTGGGTTGGGATGATCCCCTGGAGAAGGAAATGGCAACCCACTCCAGTATCCTTGCCTGGAAAATCCCATGGAAAGAGGAGGGTGGTGGGCTGCAGTCCATGAGGTCGCAAAGAGTTGGGTGTGACTAAGCGACTAACACTTCAAAAAGAAAAAATAGTGTTAAATGCATAGATATGGAAATTGTGCATTAACAGTGAAATATTAGAACAATGGAATGCTTATAATCAATTGTTTTGATGCTTTCATTTTGGATGCACAAGGTCGAAAATAGCATGGAAATCTATAGTTTAAATTTACCTTGAAAGCTAACACTTTTAAGGCACAATACTTGGAAAATGCAAAATTTCCATTTTCTAGATTGATACATTATTGTAGAAATTATAGTAAATGTACTAGACTGTACATTGTAGGATTACTACCCCATTACTGTGAATTTTTGAATGTTGAATGCTTATTTTGCCCATTTCAGTAATTTTTTTTTTGCATTCATTTTCTTTACAAGTAAGAGAAAAGAAACATTTAAATCTGTAAGAAAATTACATGGTACATTCAGAGTTCTCAATTTGGGGGCCAAATTGAAGTTTTTTTAGCTATGCCATTAAATAAGCATTAAGCACATTTTATGAATTGAAAAAGAGAGAGTCCAAAACTTTCTGTGCTTGAATGATATCTAGAAGAGTATTTTCTGGGTGATGAATCCTGATGAGCTTCATATATGGATAGTAAGTTGCCAAGAGCATTTAAGAGTCTGGAGTTGGCCATCTTGTTCTGAGCTAGAGCACAGGCATTTCCTTGTTTTAAAGGTTAGTCTTTTGATGATGTTGGAGAGGACAGTGAAGGATCTCAGGGAAATTGAGGAGCCTCCTCTTTAGTAGACCTACATCTTGCCTCTCTGTTGAATTCTTTGCTTTCCCGCTACAGTACCTGAACCAACAATGAAGGGATGAAGGCAACTGATATGAATTAATGGATTATCGGGGCTTTCCAGGTAGCATAGTGGTAAAGAATCTGCCTGCCAATACAAGAGACACAAGAGACGTAGTTTCGATCCCTGGTTCAGGAAGGTCCCCTTGAGTAGGAAATTGCAATCCATTCCAGTATTCTTGCCTGGAAAATTCTATGGACAGAGGAGCCTGGCAGGATAATGGATAATCAAGTGTCAATCTCTGTTGCTTTATAAACATCACCTTCTTGAATCAGCTAAGTGAAGTAGGTTTAATGTCCATTTTGAAGAAACTGGAGTCTCTAGGAATGATGCAATTTACCAAAAGTCACAAAAGGAGTTAGTAGAGGGTATAGTAAATTTAAGGCTTCCCAGGTGGTGGTAGTGGTAAAGAACCTCCCTGCTAATGCAGGAGACATAAGAGACATGGGTTCAATCCACAGCCCATGCCTTCAATCATGGCATTCACAGTTTCTCTCTTGATCCCATCTCTTTTGAAGTAGGCACACGCTCTCCATTTTGCATTCCTCCCCATCATAATCAAGTGATTCCATAGCATAGTCATGAAATTATCTCAGCATTAAAGTCTTCTCCCAGAGGGAATCTGCACTCCAGTTCTTGGTCAGTTGTCAGCACATTTACCCCAAGTCTCTGAGTTGATTTTATGGGGCTACTGATAGAGGGTGGCATCTCACCCCTCCTTTGCCACATTTTTAAGGCTTGGGATGTTTTTTTTACAGCTCTGTCTACATCCCTTCTCTCCTAAATTTCTGATGCAATTCTCCATGTAAGGGAGAAGTCCCACCATAGGGAGCCACTATGTGATCTGTCAGTGTGGCTATGTGCATCCCTCAGGTGTATTAGAACTGAATAAAAAAATAAAACGGTTAAAAACACTTTTTCATTGTGCGAGAACTGGATAAGTAGTCTTGATTCAGTTGCATTAAGAAGATCAATCATCAGATAATGACATGACGCACTTTTCTCAAACAACAGCCTCACTTGCTGATGTAATATAATTCCTGGGCAGCTTCAGCCTTTAAATGATTGACCCTCTCTTCACAGCTATTGCTCAATTCCTCCCAGGGACTGGGTGTTAAGCTTTCTCTGTGATTATTTCTCTGCTTATGTTACCTCTCTGGAAGCCAAATACTGTTATTCTTTGATGCAGGAAAATGTAAAATCAGAAATGTGATCCTTCCTTTAAAAAAATCAGCTAGGCAATTTCCTGGGCTGGGGGTGGAGGGGAATACTTGTCCATTCAGTGTCTATCTTTTAAATAGCTTTTGAATACTTCTAAGAATACTGAAATCTTGACCTAGTAAATTAGACAAAAAAGCATTAGTTGAGTACTAATCTTTGAAGTAAATTTCCTAAACAAGTTTAAGCTTGACTGTACTCTGCCTTTGGGATGGTGATGGTTTCTCTGCTGTGTTTACCTGCCGGTCAGTGTGAAGAGGTAAGGACACACCTAGTGTCACTTTCCTCAGCTGAAATGTAAGGTCTTAGTATTTCAAACTCATTGCAAGTTTGTGAAACACATTTCAGGTAAACTCAGGAAAATTTTAGAGCCTGACAGTGGGGGAGGAAGTGATAATTTACAGTTTGCTCTTATGGTTAGGAAACACAGAATCAACTTAAATGAATTTATTGTTTTTAAATCATTACCCCATTTCTAAGCCAATTTCTTTATTGTGAATGCCTATGAAAATCTTAGTAAAATTTCTAATGTTTGCAAGCAGACTGATTTCTTGTCTTCAGGCTGCAGACATTTAGAATAAACTTGAAATGCTTCTGACAGTTTCAAATCCAAATTGTAGCATACAACTTGATTCATATTTTAACACGTACCTGCAAGCTCTATTAATTTCAATTTCCTCCAACACCTAAGCTAAGTGTTCACAACCCATATGTACTCCTGGATTTGGACATTTTGTTAGTCTCACATCATCCAGTGGGTAAGAGTATTTTATTTGAAATGGGCCTCCTTGATACTTCTGAAATCATGTTACACAAGTAGCTAAATTTTTTTTTAATAGTAGGAAGGAAAATGGTAATTGATGATGTTCACAACCAGACAATGTTAAAATAGGGTGCTTTTGAGCAATTATTATGTAACAGGCCTTCTATTATGTCAACAAAACCTTTTGAAAACATGTAATCTGATGGTATAATTGGCCAAATTATAAGGTCCTAAGAGTTGGAGGCATATCTGTCCTGTGGACTGTTCTTTCTCCAGTGTTTGACACAGACCTGTGTTCTATCAATATTTATTTATTTTAAAACATTAAAATTTTTTTTTGTTGAAGCATAGTTGACTTACAGTGTTGTGTTAGTTTTAGGTATCCAGCAAAGAGATTGTGTGTGTGTATATATATACACATATATGTATATACATTCTTTTCCATTATAGGTTATTACAAGATACTGAGAATAGTTCCTTGTGCTGGATAGTAGGCCTTTGTAGGTTATCTATTTTACATATAGTAGTGTGTACATGTCAGAGTATTTTAGTTATGATATAGCACATAGTACTACAGACAGGCCAAAATCCAAAGAACTTACGCTACCACAGTTACTATCATTGGAAGAGGATGTATCAATATTTAATTGTTGAATGGCTGTTTTCAACCCTGCTTTACAGAGGTGGAGACAGAGCATCTAGAGGGTATGTAATTTCTCCAGAGTTACATCATTTATGTAACTATGGCATCACCAACTCAATGGTCATGAATTTGAGTAAACTCTGGGAGTTGGTGATGGACAGGGATGCCTGGCATGCTGCAGTCTATGGGGTCTCAAAGAGTCGGACACGACTGAGTGATTGAACTGAACTGAACATAGTTTGTGAGCCCTAAAGCCAGGATATCTGATTTTACAGCCCAGACTTAGATCATTATGTTCTAAGTGTATATGTAGTTGCACACTATGCATATGCGTAAATGTAGTTCTGATTCTATGTTGTTGTTCAGTTGCTAAGTCGTGTCTGACTCTTTGCGACCCCATGGACCGCAGCACGCCAGGCTTCCCTGTCCTTCACTATCTCCCAGAGTTTGCTCAAACTCATGTCCATTGATTCAGATATGCCATCCATCCATCTTATCCTCTGTCAACCTCTTCTCTTCCTGCCCTCAATATTTCCCAGCATCAGGGTCTTTTCCAGCAAGTTGGCTCTTCACATCAGGTGGCCAAAGTATTGAAGCTTTAGCTTCAGTATCAGTCCTTCCGATGAAGGACTATGTTCTTCTATGTTAAAAGTGTATGAAATCAGAAGAGTAAGTTAAGAGATACTCCAAGAGTATACAGAACTTACAGTCCTATGGATAGTGCCTTGCCAGATAGAACTTGGGGAAACCAAGGGAGAGATGGAGTGAGGGAGGGCTAAATTAGGAGTTTGGGATCAGCAGAAAAAAATACCAAATATAAAATAGATAAACAACAAGGTCGTACTGTATAGCTCAGGGAACTATATTCAACATCCTAAATAAGCCATAATGGAAAAGAATACATATATTACAGTATAGCTGAATCAGTTTATTGTACACCAGAAACTAACACAACATTTTAAATCCACTATGTTTAAAAAAAAAAAACACACAATAAATAAAATCAGAAGAGTGGAGACTCTGAGGGATTTGTAATACAAAAGCAAAAAGGTTGATCTCAAATATACAGCTGTTTTTTCTCATAAAAGATAGTCTTCACTCATTCTTACAGGACATAAAACACCACATCTTGACAGTATTTAGCTAATAATAATGGCCTGAGTTCAGTGGGAAATGGACTTATTCAGCCTGCATCAAGGGGATCTGTCCATGCTGGTGCGGAAATTCTTTGCATCAAAGTACGGGCTGTTTTTTATTAATCATTCAAGATCTCTGCCGCAGAAAGCTTAAAATGATGTGTGGATGAAACATATCTTCTCAACTGCAAATTTCACAATGCCATCTCCTGTGTCTCCTCCAGACCTAAAGTGTATCAGCCAAGCTTAAATTTTATTCCAGTGATTTAGTTTGTTAGTTCTATATTCGCTTTCTACCTCCTGAGATTGCATTCTTCTCCGTGAGAATTCAAACTCCTTGCAGCCCCAGAATTTCTCTGACATCCCCCGGAACCATCCATCTTCCATTACAGAGAGACAGTAACTCTCTTTCAAGTCTTTTGCCTTCTCCCTGTTCTAGTGAACATAAAACCATTCTGGGAAAAATGTCTTTTAAAAGTTGTGTGCTTTTGACTGAGATTCAGATCAGTTCTGAACCCCAAAACTTCTTAAAACTTGTTTCCCCATTAGAATTCAGAATCAGCTTGAGATTCTTAAGAGTAAACATTAGAAATCTTGCCATGGTTACAGTCTGGCTAAAATAGACTGCAAATTTGAGGGAGAATGAAAAAATGGTAAGCCATCTTTTTAAGTCCCATTGTTTTTAAAAGAGAACTACCTCTCTCACTTCCTGTTGTTAGAAGGTTAAATATGGAAATATGCTACTATGAATTAATCAGCTCTCTGAAGACATTAAAATAAAAAGAGATTAAATGCCTTTGGAAGCTTTCTGTAAAATAAGAAAGACGGACTATTTGTTGAAACTAGAGGCAGATGTTATTGAACTGAATGGGCTCCTTGGATAATGAAAAGACATGACTGGTAGAGAAACGTGGGCACCAAATCTGTTTCCTGCTGTGCTGTGAGGGAGCCCTCTCCAAGTGCATCATGGGAGAACTGAAGCTTCTATCTGGCAAGGCACTTTCCATAGGACTGCCATTTCTGTATACTCTTGGGAGTATCTCTTAAGTTGTTTTCTATATATAGGTCTTCCTGGCATTTGAAAGGCTTCCCAGGTGGCTCAGTGGTAAAAAATCTGCCTACTAATGCAGAAGACTCTGGATATGCGGGTTTGATCCTTGAGTCAGGAAGATCCCCTGGAGGAGAAAATGGCAATCCACTCCAGTATTCTTGCCTGGAGAATCTCATGGACAGAGGAGCCTGGCAGGCTACAGTCTACAGGGTCACAAAGAGTTGGACATGACTTAGTGACTGAGCACACATAGTAGTTGAAATGTTCATGTAATTCATCAAATTGACTGGGGGAGTAGTGAACCCCAAATCAACCTTGTATAAATTTTACAATCTTGATTTATTCATTTTTTCCAGAACCAGGTGTTGAAGCTAATTATATTAGGGTACAGAATATAATAGGTCTACATGCTAAGTTGCTTCAGTTGTGTCCAAGTCTTTGTGACCCTATGGACCTTAGCCCACCATGCTCCTCTGTCCATGGGATTCTTCAGGCAAGAATACTGGAGTAGGTTGCCATTTCCTACTACAGAGGATCTTCCCAACTAAGGAATCCAACACATGGTCTCTTACATCTCCTGCATTGGCAGGTGAGTTCTTTACTGGTAACACCACCTGGGAAGCCCGGTATAGAAAGCTACCAGAAGCTTATGAGTTCCTAGGCATTAATCTTGAAAAAAAAAAAAAATCACAATATCAGATTAAGATGTAGAAAATTCACCCAGAGGCATTTACTTTCTATTGTAAATGAATACTTTGCAAAATTTTAGGCAGCTCCCAAAGCAGCTTAGTGTTAGACAGAGGTAAGGAATAAGTTTAGATTAATTAAAAATCTTTTGAGTATGCTAATTATTTATTATAATCCTGAGAGAATTTTTTTTCTTTGTTTTTAAAAATTGTTCTTCTTCCTGGTATCTAAAACCATTTCAGGTATTTCTGGCAAAAGATAAAAAAGAATGTAGGGAATATGAGACATTTAAATTAAGTTTCTGAGTGTTTGTGGCTGAAACTCTTTATTGGCCCACAGCATCATTTTCTCCATCTTCCTTTTTAACAATAGAAACCCTTAAGTTTTAGCTCAAATATGACTGGCCACAGACAACACCTGAGGAGATGGCAGCCACAGGATGGAAAGAACCTGGTCCCTGAATGATTCTGAATGACCTTGTGGAGCATTAACTTTTATTCTCTTTGTTGCAGTATCTCATCCTGGACTCTAACTGATATAGTGGTAGAGGACTGTTTATGTAGGAAATTATTTTATCTACAATTCTTAGACTTTAATTCATTTCAATTCAGTTTTCAGTGAGAATATAATAGACTTCCACTTTCAGCTAAGATGAAATAAAAAGGACTTGACTTACCCTCCCTCCTAAAACAACCAAGAAAACCAGATACAGTATGTAAAACTGGTTTTGAAACCACGTGTCTCAGGTAGTGAGGAAGGATGATTCCTGAGAGATGGGAAGCAAATGAAGTGAATCCTAGACTGTCCCAGCTATACTGGCTGAAGGAATTTCCAGGTGCCCAGGCTAGGAGGGAACTCAGGCAGAGCTGGGTAGGATCCCTGTGTTGAGGAGCCTTATCTAAGAATTCAAGGAGATCAAGGTGCTAGAGTTTGCAGGGAAGAGTGCCAAAGAAGAGGCAAAGAGACCCTCCAATATGTTGAGTCAGCCTGGTGTATTCAGATGAATACTATCAGCATATTCACATGAGGAAACTACCCAGGACTAGAAAAAGAACTTCTCTCCTAAAAAAAAGAAAATGGATTAGAGGCAGTGCCCTGTACTCACAGCTGATGATAGTCCTGTCTCCATAGTCAAAATAGAAAACCTTCTAAAAAAAAAAAAAAAAAAAAAAAGAAAACCTTCTGAGTCACAAGGTACTGCATAGAGTACAGTGGCCCCCCACCCCCCCATCCAGGGGATACCTCCCAAGACCCCCAGGGGATGCCTGAAACCACAGAGATTACTGAACCCTATGTATAGTATTTTTTTCCCCTATATGTCATACATATCTAGGATAAAGCTTCATTTATACATTAGGCACAGTAAGAGATTACAACAACAATAATAAAACAAGACCCTGATAACAATGTACTGTAATGAAAGCTATGTGAATGTGCTCTGTTTGGTTCTCTTACTAAATATCTTACTGTATTGAACTCACCCTTCTTCTTCTGCTGATTTGATGTGAGATGATAAAATTCCTTTGTGACGAAGTGAGATGAATGGCATAGACATTGTAACACAGCATTAGGCTCCTGTTGGTCTTCTGTCTATACTCAGAAGGAGGCTCATCTGACTTAGGTGACCCTGGATCATCCAGACGTGACAATGTTGATAATTGGATGCCAGGAGCAGACAGTGTTTATGGCTGGAAACCCTGGGTGGGGTGAAATGGACAACATGAAATTTCACCATGTTACTCAGAACGGCACACAATATAAAATTTATGAATTGTTTATTTCTGGAATTTCCCACTTGGTATTTTTGGACTGTGGTTGACTTTGGGTAACTGGAACCAGGGAAAGCAAAGCTGTGGATAAAGGTGGAGACTGCTGTCCTGGGAAGTGTCTTGACTCAGCAGAAGGCTAGTTTGATGCGTGACTATTAACACTGCACTTGTCCCACCTAACAGATCTTAAAAGCAATACCTGAAAGGATCAAAAGGCTTCTGACTAAGGTATACGAGGGGATATAAAAAGATCCAAAATTTAGTTGTCGGTTCGTGCATGCTCAGTCACGTCCGACTCTTTGCAACCCCACAGACTGTAGCTCGCCAGGCTCCTCTATCCATGGGATTATCCAGGCAAGAATACTGGAGTGGGTTGCCATTTTCTCCTCCAAGGTATCTTCCCAATTTAGGGATCAAACGCATATCTCTGGCATCTCCAGCACTGACAGGTAGGTGGATTCTTTAGCACTGTGCCACCTGGGAAGCCCCTGATATTTAGATAGTTGCTGAATAAATCAGTTTCTGGACTGGATAGAAGGTTATAGATGGGAAGAGTTAAGCAGGCTGGATATATACAGGGCAACCAAAGGTAGTCTATGTGAGGCAGAAACTAGAATTTTAATGCAGGGGAAACCAATTTTAATCTTAAACTGGAGCAGAGATTCTCAACCTCATGTAGAGGGATCCTGGTAGATTGTTCCCATATTCTCAGACACGCCAGTTCTCCCCCTTATTTCTTTGGCCTTCCAGGTGGCTCAGTGGTAAAGAAACCACCTACCAATATAGGAGACACAGGAGATGTGGGTTCGATCCCTAGGAGAGAAAGAAATCCTGGGGTAGGAAATGGCAACCCACTCCAGTATTCGTGCCTGAAAAACCCTGTGGACAGAAGAGCCTGGCTGGCTATAGTCCATGGGGTCACAAAGAGTCGCAGACAGCTGAGTCACTGAGCACGCATGCACATATCTCTTTATGTATACCTAGTAATATGATTTTTATTTAGATGACAATAAAAAGGTTACAGCACACTCAATAATGCTGATGGCCAAGGTATAATCAGGCGGCGCCATAACTCTGCTCTCATTAGTACATGTGTCTGTGATGACTTTGTCCTGAAGTAATCCTTTAAAGTAATAATGTTAACTGCAATGCTACAATTCTTAACTGAAGACTGGAGCTTTCAAGTGCAATATGGGTACTTTCAAGTTCTCTGGTTCCTAATTAGTGGTCTAGAAATGTATCATTATCAGTCTTTGTTGAATGAATGAATGTATGAATTATGGGAAAATACCACTTATGTGCTAGGAAGTTAACATCTTGAAAGATAATAAAGGTTATTATGTTTGTGATGCTAACAGAACATTGTTAGTTTTATACAGCTTCTTGAAATGTTTAGGGAAGAAACAATTTTTAGTTGCACAACTGGAATGGAAAAGTTTAAAAAGAAACCACAAGAACATAGGAGAACACAGGTTTTGCAGGGTAGTAAAGCATTGTTCTACTTAGAGCATTAGAATTGCAAAATGAAACATTTCAGCTGCAGATTAAAAGCAGTTTTTGATGCTCAAAGCAAAAATGGGACAAAGCAAAGTATGTATCCTTAAGACAGAAAGGGAAAGAAACAAATTTAACTTCGTTCAAGAAAGAAGGTAAATAACATATATCTTCTGTCTTATTTTATATAACTTCTATCTATATTGGGCTTCCCTTGCGGCTCAGCTGTTAAAGAATCCGCCTGCAATGGGGGGGACCTGGGTTCGATCCCTGGGTTGGGAAGATCCCCTGGAGAAGGGAGAGGCTACCCCCTCCAGTATTCTGGCCTGGAGAATTCCATGGACTGTATAGTCCATGGGGTTGCAAAGAGTTGGACACGACTGAGAGACTTTCACTTTATCTATACTGGGCAAATAAAGTGAATTGGAAAATTTGTTGCCATTATTTTAATGGTCTTTTATAACAGCAACTACTATATTATCTGCATCATATATACGGTTCACTGTGTCCAGAGATACATTCTATTGATCTGACTTGCCTGTTAGCAATCATTATTACTACCTCTTGAAAGATGATGAAATAGCATTACTTCTTACTTAATGGCCAGTAAGAAGTAATCAGCATTTCTAGGCCTTATCTAGGAAACAAATGTACAAAGTCACAGTGAATGACATGGACCTCCAAACTAAGATGCCCATGAATATAGTAGTTTCTATAGTCAATACTGAGAAAATGTTGAGTATCAGTGGATTTTCTTTTGTTTTACAAAGTAGGTCTATAATTTTTAAATTATTCATATTTGGAGAAATTCTGCAGGATTTTTACAGTGTTCATTTATTAAAATTATGAAGAAATGAGTGTACAAATATTTGATTCGAATATCCAGTTCTTACTTTTGCATTGAAACTAAGCTCCATTCTTGGGTTATAAGGTTATAGGGATTTCAGGCTATGTTTTTCTTTTTTAAAAATCCTAAATTTAATATTCATTTTGCCTTCTTCGCTCAGTGCCTAGTAATTTTACATAAGAAAAGAATTGAACATTTTTACAGCTTTGTGACATTCACTCCCTCTTACAATTTTGTCAATTCAAACCTTTAAAGCCTCTAAATTTACATTTCACATCTGCACATCAAAGTGCTCATTTCATCATCCTGTCTCAGAAAGGATTAGAATAACCATAGGAAATCATCACAGAGCACTAGCTTTAGAACAGATTCCTATAGGACGAGTAAGTATATCTGTTGAGAACACTGCTGCAAGGCGAGAACTCCACTAAGGAGATGGCTTCCAATACTAGGAGGCACTATGCAGGTCATTTTTTTCTTCTGTAAATTTCTCCATGACTGTAACCTGGGAAGTATTTGAGGACAGATGGTGATTGGTTCTATCAGTTTATCTTTATACCTTGTGATTCCATATACTATACTGCACCAATATACAAACAATATACAAACTTGGGTGGTGTGTATTACCCTTGCTATGTCAATGAGTGGCATTTTTCATATAACCACCCTGAGACGCGCGTGCATATACACACACACACATACACATTATTGGCTTATTGCAGTGATCATACAAGAGCTGCCTTCTGGGACTTCCCTGTTGGTCCAGTGGTTAAGAATCTGCCTGCCAATGCAGGGGACACAGGTTTGATCTCTGGTCTGGGATGATCCCACATGCCACAGAGCAACTAAGCCCTCAGGCCACAACTGCTGAGCCTGTACACTCCAGACGCCAGAGCCCATGCTCCCAACAGAAGAAGCCACTGCAATAAGCCTGCACACCACAAGGAAGAGTAGCCTCCCGCCTCTCCACCGGTCGCCACATCTAGAGAAAGCCAGTGTAGCAACAAAGCCCCATTACAATCAAAAATAAAGAAATAAATGAATAAAAGGAAAAAAAAAAAAAAGCTGCTTTCTTCCCCAGAGGAGATCAAATGACTCTGGATGGAGAGATGTATTTATCAAAGATAAATCCAGAAATATTGTTTAAAGGGATGAAGTCATTTGGAGAGAAGAAAAAACCATTTGGTTCTCCAAAAACTGGAGACCATGAAGGAAAGCTTGTGGAATAGTCAAGGGAGGAAGGTCAGTTCAGATGGGGCTGAACCAAAGAACAAATAAGAACAAGGGCTGGTCCTGGGAGGGTAGCTGCCAAGCCTGGCAGCCTGGTCTACCTCAACTTAGTGACTTGAATACTAACATTTTTCTGAGCTGTGATTTCCTTCAGTTCATCTCTCTGCCTTCTTTGCTTCAACTGGGCAGATACACAATTCTTTTTTCCACAGTTCCCTGTAGCCCTATAGTTATGCGCTTGTATCTTACAGTTTTTCCCCCTAGATTACAACAAGGTGACTACCTTTTAAGAGAAGAGTGATAGTAATAAAATCTTACATCTTTAATGAGCTTTTAACTTTTCCAAACAGTTTCATATCTATTAATTCTTAGCATGTTTAAATCTCACAACAACCCAGGGGCTATGTTGTACAGTTATGATTTCCATTAGATCCATAAGAAAAAAATACTTAAGAACTATAGAGTAGAAATGGAGGAGAGATATGTGGAAATGAAACTCGTAGCCAATGAGTTTACTTCCTAATAAACTAAGAATGTTAGATGTGAAGGGGAAAAATGAAAAAAATATGAAAAAAGAACTGTTTCCATTTCTTGGGTATATGGACAGAGCTATGAAAATTTCTAGGGAATTTCAGCTCATTGATTTTCTATGCCTTTGAGCTGTATTCTTTATGTACTTTCTGTGGCTATTTTTTTGATCTTACATTCTCAAACAATACTACAAGATTCCTGGTGGCATTTACAGCTTTTGGGATACTTCAGGGTAGGATTCTGAGGTGGTTAAAAAGATAAAAGGTATCACACAAATAAATAAATAACTTTAGTATCATTTAGCCAAACATAAATTAATAAAATATGATAAGATAGTATACTGGGTTATGTTGCCCTGCAGTATTCATCTCTAATTGTAAATTTTGGCAGGAGATTGATTCTTATTGAATTACCTTATCTGGAAAATGATGTTTGGGACTATATGATCACTACTACTTCCTTCTAGGTCCAATAGTCTCCAACATTTTCTAAAGTTGTTCTTGGAATTGGGGTGGATTATAATTGTAGAAAAAGCAAGTAAGGAGGAATGACATAATTTGAATATTTTTAAAAATTGAAATAAAGTTTCAATATATATTCTCCAGTCCTTGATACTCAGTTTTTAATAGAAGTAACTACAGACATGTTTAGTCAAAGTCAAGTGATGAACTTGTATATCATAAATGTCTATAAACTCTAAGGGCTTCTCTGATGGCTCAGATGGTAAAGAATCTGCCTGCAATGGGAGACCTGGGTTCAAACCTTGGGTTTGGAAGATCCCCTGGGAGATGGCATGGCAACCCCCTCTAGTATTCTTGCCTGGAGAATCCCCATGGACAGTGGAGCCTGACAGGCTACAAACCATGGGGTCACAAAGTGTTGGCCATGACTGAGCGACTAAGCACACACAGCCATGAATTCTAAAATTCAGCTAAACGAGGCAAAGTGTAAACAATTCCCAAAATTTAATCTATTATGTAAATACTTTCTATAAGAGTGTTTATGCATGTTGAAAAACAATTTGATGGGGCCAAAAATGAATTCTAGAATCCAGAGATGCATGGTTATAGAAGGTTGTTTTAAAGTGCTAGCTAGCTTTTGATAGTAAAAACCATGGTTTTAGCTGACACAGGGATTTGATACATTAAAAAAAATAGCTTCTTTTCCTAGCAATGTAGGTAGATAGTACATTGCTGCCAGTAGATAGAGGAGAGCTGATATCCCAAGTAAAAGTCAAGAAATTCTGGTCTGCTATGAAAAAATACTTTGCTTTAATAAAATAACCGAAAATTTTTTATTTATTTAACAAGTATCATTGAGTGATTGGGTCTTCCCACGTGGCACTAGTGGTAAAGAATCTGCCTGCCAATGCATGAGACATAAGAGATGCTGGTTTGGTCCCTGGGTTGGGAAGATCCCTTGGAGAAGGAAATGCAACCCATTCCAGTGTCCTTGCCTGGAGAATCCCATGGACAGAGGAGCCTGATGGGCAAAGAGTCGGATACAACTGAAGTGACTTAGCACCCATGAACTCACGCACTGAGTGATTAGTATATAATTAGCACTGTGTTTGCTAAAGGGAATGTGAAAGAAATGCTAGGTGTGGCTACTACACTTCTCAGGTATTTGGAAAATAATTAGGGAGAAATAACTTATTTGCTCCAAATCATTGTTTAGCAAGGTACGATACTATTTGGTCCAAATGTCTGAGGTAAGCAATAATTCAACTAGAGGTCAATTATTGTTGGGAAAGCAAACGAACGTTGTTTTGGAGACAATGAAATGAGCTTCAATAGACTTGAAAGAAATGGGTAGATTGGGGCTAAGAATTAAAACATAGTAAATTTAATTGTAGTAAGCAAATGTTTACAAACTATAAAGAGTGTGGTGTGTGCAGGAGATTGTGATGCTAGAGTGAGGGGTGTGGGGATTGTATTGAGATTTGGTGGAAATAACAGTAAGTAAAGTAAGGCCAGATAATTGAGCATCTTGAATGACAGTGAATTTGGATTGTATTTTCAGACAAAGGAGAAACACTGGCAGCTTTCAAGGAGTTGAAATGATTGTTCGAAGCAGATAAATCTGAAAGCAGAATAATATATAGCTGAGTGTGATAGAAAAACTATTGCATTGTCAGAGAGATTTCCTTGGTTATAACTTTCATTTTGGAGCTCACCAACTGTATAATGTTACATAGTTCACTTAACTTTTCAGGGCTTCAACAGAATTGGCTATAAGATCTGTATGAAAGTGGGTGGGAGGGCCTTTGTTAGACGTTTTTTTTTTTCAGGTTTGCTTCCAGCTTAGCCTGGCTAAGAAGACCAAATATAAAATTATACTCTTCTTCCAAGTGTGAGTTAATAATGAGCTGGGAAAGTAAAAGGATATACAGGAACGAGGAGATGTAAGGGTCAGAGAAGGCCTCATTTTGAATTAATTGATTTTTTTTTTTTGGAGTATAATTGCTTTACAATGTTGTGTTAGTTTCTATTATAACTTGGAGTGAATCAGCTATGTATATACATATATCCCTTCTGTCTTAGACCTCCCTCCCACCTCTCCCCCCATCCCACCCCTCTGTGCTATATATACAGCAGGTTCCCACTAGCTAGCTATTTCACACTCAGTAGTGTATATATATATATAAATCCCAACCTTCCAATTCATCGCTTCCCCCACATGCCCACATATCTCTTCTCTATGTCTGCATCTCTATTCCTGCCCTGCAAATGGATTCATCTGTACCATTAACACATATATATGTGGAATCTAGAAAAATGAATTATTAGATTTTTAAGAACCATCAGTAGAAGTAAGTTAGAGAGATATGGTGTGAAAATGATTAGGAGAAATCCCTAACTAATCCATTGATTGTGATATGACCTTAGGACATTCAATTATACCTGACCTAATGTGAATGAGTGAATAGTTTTTATTAAACCCTTAAACAAAGCTATTCCTCTAGGTTATGTTCTTTCCTATTTACCCTGCTTTCCCTCACCCCAGTATCTACCCTATTACCTAATCCTATTATCTATCCAAGATAAATACTTGTTCTTGTCTAGTTCTCTCCATCTGACTTTGCCTCTAGTGTTTTGGATTACTGCTGCAGACTTTGTGATCAATTGACAAGGAAACTAGTTATATTAAGGGTTACAGCAATCTAAGAAAATTAAGCTATTATAAGTCACATTGTTTTCATAAAATTTCAAACAATTTAATAATCTTAAATGATTTAGGGAAACAAGAGAATGTTCAGAGAATATCAGTTCAGTTCAGTTCAGTCGCTCAGTTGTGTCTGACTCTTTGTGACCCCATGAATTTCAGCATGCCAGGCCTCCCTGTCCATCACCAACTCCTGGAGTTTACTCAAACTCATGTCCACTGAGTCAATGATGCCATCCAACCATCTCATCCTCTGTTGTCCCCTTCTCCTCCTGCCTTCAATCTTTTCCAGCATCAGGGTCTTTTCAAATGAGTCAGCTCTTCCCATCAGGTGGCCAAAGTATTGGAGTTTCAGCTTCAACATCAGTCCTTTCAATGAACACCCAGGACTGATCTCTTTTAGGATGGACTGGTTGGATCTCCTTGAAGTCCAAGGGACTCTCAAGAGTCTTCTCCAACACCACAGTTCAAAAGCATCAATTCTTCAGCACTCAGCTTTCTTTATAGTCCAACTCTCACATCCATACATGGCTACTGGAAAAACCATAGTCTTGACTAGACGGACCTTTGTTGACAAGTAATGTGTCTGCTTTTTAATATGCTAGGTTGGTCATAACTTTCCTTCCAGGGAGTAAGCGTCTTTTCATTTCATGGCTGCAGTCACCATCTGCAGTGATTTTGGAGCCCCCAAAAATAAAGTCAGCCACTGTTCCCACTGTTTCCCCATCTATTTGCCATGAAGTGATGCAACCGGGTGCCATGATCTTAGTTTTCTGAAGGTCGAGCTTTAAGCCAACTTTTTCACTCTCTTCTCTCACTTTCATCAAGAGGCTCTTTAATTCTTCTTCACTTTCTGCCATAAGGGTGGTGTCATCTGCATATCTGAGGTTATTGATATTTCTCCTGGCAATCTTGATTCCAGCTTGTGCTTCTTCCAGCCCAGTGTTCCTCATGATGTACTCTACATATAAGTTAAACAAGCAGGGTGACAATATACAGACTTGATGTACTGCTTTTCCTATTTGGAGCCAAGCAATATGAACATATTTAATGAATAAATAACTGGATAATATGTGCTAAGTACTGTTTTATATATATAATTTCAAGGTTATTAATATAAAAGTTTTGATGTATATGTAACACTCCTATTTCCAGATAAAGAAACTTATAAAGTAACTCACTAGTCCAGGGTTGCACAGTTGACATATTGCAGACCTAGGATTTGAATCTTGTTATTTTAAATTCCAACATCCATGCACTTATCAACACATGAAACTACTACAGAAAGCAGTTGAAGATGGGACACTGAATCAAATGAATGTTTGGGGTTGTAGTTGCATATTAAGGACTCTCTAGTCTAAAACTAGTAAGTGAACATTCAAAATAGAACCACTTCATTATGGAAAAGGGAATAGAAAAGTTGCAGGAGAGGGCTGAGATGTGTACCCCAACATTCTTCACTGAACTATGAAACTGAATTTTTACAGTCTATTACACATAGCTGACAATTGCTTGTGGTAGCAATCATTCAGTTCCGTTCAATTCAGTTGCTCTGTCATGTCTGACTCTTTGCAACCCCATGGACTGCAGCACACTAGGCTTCCCTGTCCATCACCAACTCCCGGAGTTTACTCAAACTCATGTCCATAGAGTCAGTGATGCCATCCAACCATCTCATCCTCTGTCATCCCTTTCTCCTCCCACCTTCAATCTTTCCCAGCATCAGGGTGTTTTCCAATGACTCAGTTCTTCGCATCAGGTGGCCAAAGTATTGGAGTTTCAGCTTCAGCGTCAGTCCTTCCAATGAATATTCAGGACTGATTTCCTTTAGGATGAACTGGTTGGATCTCCTTGCAGTCCAAGGGACTCTCAAGAGTCTTCTCCAACACCACAGTTCAAAAGCATTAATTCTTCAGCACTCAGCTTTCTTTATAGTCCAACTCTCACGTCCATATCTGACCACTGGGAAAACCATAGCTTTGACTAGACGGTCCTTTGTTGGCAAAGTAATGTGTCTGCTTTTTAATATGCGTCTAGGTTGGTCATAGCTTTCCTTCCAAGGAGCAGGCGCCTTTTGATTTCATGGCTGCATCATTACGCCTTTCATTTCCTGTATGACTCTCCAGAATGCAAGTCACTTTTTCATGAGATCCTATCACCTTTACATCATGAACAAATTCTTCTTTATGGTCAAGATTAACTCCAAATGGGCACCTTCTCTACTACTGCTGGTACTTCTGAGCGGCAATTTTTTGTTCTAGCAAGTCAAAATAACCACAATTTCTTTGTTCAGAAGACTATATTTCTAATATCTTTATATTCTAGGTTCTTCTGTAAACTGATTCCATCACTTTTCATGGAGATAGTTTATTTGCTTCATTGGATGGGTGGTTGTAAAAGCTATGGGTGGATCTTCAATTTTCTATGTCTGTCTTTCGTAAACTCTTGTTTCTCATTATTATGCAATGTTATCCATAAGCCACTTCTCATCATGCTCTGAATTTGAACTTTCTGCAATGTCTGGAAAACAAGAGAGTTGAACTACATTAGCACTGCCTAACAGTCAACAGTTCTGTTTTGTCAGTATTGTTAATTCATACAGTAGTGTTTCTTCATTATTTGAATATTTTATTGCATTTGTCCTTATTCATTTATCAAAAAATGAAGTGATAAATAGGAAAAGTGATAAGCCTAAGTCTTAAAAACTTCATAAACTTGAGACAAAGATTGAAATAATTGTGTATTAAAAAATGATGAATTTTTAGCTCCAGCTGAGTATTCAAGTTAGTTTTGTTCTCAATTATAAGGAAAAGAATAAAATCAAAGAACATGTGCAAAATGTTTGGGAATAGACTGCCAAGATAGAGTCCTGGAATTTTATTATGATTTTTAAATCATAGGCAGCTAGGTCTCTATCAACAAGATCTCTGCCTTAAAAGTTTCAGTTTTGCCATTGGAATTTTTGTGGGAAGAAATCATAATCAAAAGCAGAGTGTTGCCTCTATTGAGTTACCCTTTACCCTGTTAACCTGTCAACCTTGTTAAGAATTTTTGTAATTAGGAAGGAAATAATACTCCTTATAGACCACACGAACACTACACATCATAGAAATCTTCTCTTTCTACACATTAGAAATACATATGTCCAGTATTACATACTATTCTGTTTTATTGTTTGTTTATCTCCATGCCTGTTTAAGCTGCTTGTGTGGAGAGTTGTTCTAAGTTAACTAAACTTCAGTAACAGGCTTCAACTTTTTCAGTTACTTATTAGATTTTTTGTTTTAAGTATGTCCCATTGGCCCTCACTTGATTTTCTTGGGTATAGTTTTGGCTGGTTCCCTTTGACCTGGTGTAGTTCAATGATTCTTCTCTCTCTCCCCTGACAAATATTTTTAAATAATTTACTCGTTTATGGGAAACTGAAATGAGTACCTCTAGTCTCTTTTCAGTCTAGGTCACTCTATATACATTTGTCAGGAAAACAGCCCTCAAATATTGTTTGCATCACAGCATCAGTTTACTCAAAGAACTTCACCCCCTTTCAACTCTCCAGATCTGGATTTTAACACAGTCATTTAACACAGTCAGTCCATACTTCCCTCATTATTCCCTTCCTTACATAGCTTATTTTTCATCTTTTTTTTTTTTTAGTTCATCAATGAACTCAAATTCATCTTGTTGGCAATGCATGTAACACTCTTTTTAGCATTCAGGAGGCAGGAAAGGGAAGGGGGTTGAGAAAGGAGACAGGCAAGGGGGACGTGGAAGAGGGAAGGAAAGCAGAAGGAAAAGAAGGCACGAGGCTGGAAGGAGGAGTGGACAGGGCACGACTCTGGTGTTACACGTAGCATCTCAGGATGAATCTGAAGACCCCTCTCCTTTGGATGGAGGCAGCCCCAAGCCGGGTACACAGCTTTATGAGAAGAACATGGACTAGACCTCTGCAAACACACGCACATGCCTCTCGCTGTGTAGGGAGCTCTTCTGCAGGTGCCGTTTTGTGCAGCTGCCCACGTTGTGTATCTTGATGCTCTCAGAAAGCACATTGGTCTTCCTGGTGTCAATTCCCTTTCTCCCAGATCATGAGCCAGTCCATGTTGCCTTCCTCTGAACCTCCCATTCCTGGAGTTCCCACTTCCCCCTCCCTCCCCACAGGCCTAGACCTTATCGTCTTGGTCCCCACGGTGTGTGTTCCTCCCTGTTGAAGCACCGGCAGCTCACCAGCAAATGCTAAGGCAAAGGGTCCCTTCTCTCTAAACTCCGTCAAAACAAACTTTCAGGTGGGCAAATTGAGTCTGTTTCACTTAATACTAGTGGCAGTGAGGAGACTGGCACACAGAATATTTCATTTTATAATACTGCTATGGACCAGTTAAAATTAAACAGATGGCCTTTTCTCTTTATTTTAAACTCCTAGAGCATCCCAAATTTGTGTAATTGGATTATAATGAAATATAAATACTAAAGAAACTTCCTTATGTCTGGGATAAGTTAGAAATCACAGCCACTCTTCTCAGTCTATATCACGGAGTTACAATTACATAATTGTACATAAAATTCAAAAAGTACCAACAGAAATGAAAAAAGAAGAATGCATTCTCTTATTGTAGGGAAAATACAGTGGTACAGATGATCACAATTCTTCACACTTCCTTCCTTGAATCTTAAGGATTGACTTCTCAGAGAGGACAGACAGGGTCTGTTAGGGAAGAAATCCAGTTCTGTGATGTCAGACTCACGTTGCGCTTCCTAAGTCTCAGGGGAGCATTTGTTACTGTCAGAATATAAACAACTAATAACCCGGAAAGATTTTCCTCTGACAGCCCCTGTAGCTTAAAAATCTTCTCAGAGATATATTTCTGGTATATCAGGAAGTCTGGTCTCATGGCATGACCTGTTCTCTCACTAGCATTTTCCAAGAAAAGTTGTTTTCTAGATGCCTTGCCTATACCAGAGTATATTAGCATCTGTATCTTTATCCATACATTTAATTGCCTCCAAATGCAAAAGCTGGAAAAGGATAACAGAATTATTTGGCCGATATGTCTTCACATCTACTTGAGTTTCTTAAGAGAATGCATTAAAAAGCCAATTCAACCAATTGACTCACTACAGGCCACATTTACCAAACGTTTTTTCCCTTTTATTTGGGTGCACAGTACATGCATATGGGTTTTCTGGAGGATAATTTTAAATATTGCAGCATCCACAAAACATCTCCATTTTCAGAGACAAGAAAGAGTCACCTCTTGGTCATACAGAAGAGTTTTGACATTGATGCAAAGAAAGAGAAACAAATCGAAGGGGGAAATAATTAAGACAGGAATCTAAGCACCAGGCTTTTGGGAGGTCAAGTAGTTAGAATAAAGACAGGACTCAAAAATTCAGGGAATCCGAGAATTATGATAATTTATATAATAGGGGTAATGACCTGACAGAGGAAACAAAGACGGTGTGGAACTTAATAGATGAAAAATTTAAAACAGAAGAGGTTGCTTAGGATGAGCCAAATGAGGAAGAACTTGATGAAGAAATTCAGGACTAAAAAAAATCTGGTTGGGTTACTTTTCCGTATGGGGATGTTATCGTGATTTTAAAACTGAACTCACTTCTGTGTATACCTATTCGTTAACCATTCAAAGAATATTTGTGTATAGTTTACCCAGAATATTTGTTTTACTCAACGTCATTTCCTCCAAAGTCTTATCTAAGAACTTGATTTCTCTATTATCCCATCAGAAACACTAGACCCGGGTAGACTGAATGAGCACCTTTATCCCTGACTAGAGTCTACCGTTCTGTGCTTGTGTAACACAGAAGAGTGACTCCTGTTTCAGTCATGATAGTATAACCAGTGTCAAATTTACCCTCCTACTTCAAACAACGATAAGAATGGACAAAATATATGAGGCAATTGCTTTCAGTCATTGAACCTTAGGCATCTCAGGACTGTGACTCATGTAAAAGGAAACATGCCAGGTGAGTTTTCTATTGCTGCAAAAAGAAAAAAAAAAATGGCCATAAACAAAGGAGCTTGAAATAGTACCCAAGGCTCACAGTTCTGTAGGTCAGAAGTCTGTCATGGCTCAGAATATCACAAGGCTGAAATCAGGGTCAGTGAGGCTAACTTCCTGTCTGCAGGCTTGGGGGCAGTGAGTGAGGGCGGTCTTCTTTCAGGATCCTTCTTATTGTTGGCAGAAGAAGTTGTCCGTCCTTGCTGTTTTAAGAAAGTTTCCAAGTTCTTTGCTGACTGTCAACCAGGGGCTGATCTCAGCTCCTAGAAACCACTGGTAGTCTTTGCCAGATGTCCTCCTCCATCTTCAAGTCAGCAAGTGCCCATCACATCCTTCTGGTTCTTTAAACCTCCGATTTCCTCTTCTGCTGCCATGGAGAAAACCCTTTGCTTTTAAAAGGCTCATGTGATGAGGCAGGCCACCTGGAAAAATCTTTCCATTTTGCAGTCAACCGTGCCATATAACATGACTAATCATGGGAGTAAAATCCATCCCCTAGTCTTGGGGATTTTGCAGGGGCTTCCCTGATAGCTTAGTGGGTTAAGAACCCACTTGCAATGCAGGAGATACAGGAGACGTGGGTTCAATCCCTGGGGCGGGAAGATCCCTGCAGTAGGAAATGGCAACCCACTCCAGTATTCTTGCCTGGAAAATTTCATGGACAAAGGAGCCTGGCGAGCTATAGTCCAAAGGGTTGCAAAGAGTTGAAGATAACCGAGTAACTAAGCAAGATATGGCATATACACAGGGTAGGGGATGGGAAATTGTCGGGGACAACTTAGAATTCTGTCTCCCACCAGCCCCTGCTGCCACGCTCCATGGATACACACATGTACGCGCGCGCGCACACACACACACACACACACACACACACACACACACACACACCTTGGATCACTTCTCCTTCCACACAAAGTGAATGAACAGGTGGGTGAAAGCTCTGTCACTTTGGAGTGTTTTAAAACTTCCCTGGAGGAGGTCTACACTCCTGTACCTAGATGGTGTGTCTATGACCAAGCTCATGTGTTTTATCTAACTTTGAATTCCTTATTTCATAAATTAAAAGACTGAGGTCACAATGAGGTCACAGCCCAAGGTCACACCAGAGGGGCACTGGCAGATCTGAGATGAGAGCTAGAATCTTAAGTTCATCAGTCTGACGATCTCTGCTTTCTATAGGCTGTGTTTGCTTGATAATGCTAAATATGAAAGAAAAAACTCTCTGCTGGCCAGCTTACATTATTCTTGGTGGTTGGTAGGTTAGTTGCTCAGTTGTGTTCAGCTCTTTTGCAGCCCCATGGACTGTAGCCTACCAGGCTCCTCTGTCCATGGGATTCTCCAGGCAAGAATACTGGAATGGGTAGCCATGCCCTTCTCCAGGGGATCTTCCCAACCCAGGGATCAAACCCAGGTCTCCTGCCCTGTAGGCAAATTTTTTACCAACTGAGCCACCAGGGAAGCATAATTATGCTTGACTACCCGTTACTGGTTTCTTGGCCAGGAGGGACAGTGGGGGCAGATCCCAAGGAGAGTCCATGTCGCCTTGAGAGGGAGACTTTGGCCGCTTTCTTTAAGCAGGGGCTGGTGCTCACATCTCCTATAAACAGGAGGAGCGAAGGGAGAGTGGACCACGTCTGCAGTTCAGAGGGTTTAGGAGCATCTGAAGACTCCAGACTCTGGGGCCATCACACTTGATATGTCCATCTCCCATGAAGGCCCATTCTTTACCAGCCAGGGCTCTGTCCTTGCCACAACATGTAACCAAAATTCAGGTCCAGGTGTCTGACACTCAAAAGCCAATAAAGAGGCAAGGTTGGTAGAAAGGCAAGACCTGCCCTGGATGGGAGTTTAACGTCCTTTAGAACTTGGCTTCTCTTACAGTTAAGTTCTTGCTCTGGTTCTCAGTTTTTGCTCTTGTTCTTTTGCTGCAGACAAGAACTCCTTTATATGCAATGAAGGAGCATTTTGGTCTTCACATAACTTTTAATTACTAATTAGTGCACCCAGCATTGTGTTACCCTTTTTAAAAAATGAATTTTATTGGCATATAGTTGCTTTACAATGTTGTTAGTTTGTGTGACCCTTTTTGAAAGTGTCTATTTTACTTAACAATAGCCACTTAGTTCCATTATCCTTAGAGTTACTAATTCCCCCATATTTCTCAAAAGCTGATATACTCTATCAGCTAATATCTTTCATTCCAATGGTATGCATGCATATGTGCTAAGTCACTTCAGTCAAGTCTGACTCTTTGCAACCCTATGGACTGTGACCCACCAGGTTCCTCGGTCCATGAGATTCTCCAGGCAAGAATACTGGAGTGGATTGCTATTTCCTTTTCCAGGGGATCTTTCTAACCCAGGGATCGAACCCGCATCTCCTGAGGCTCCTGCATTGCAGGCAGATTCTTTACCACTGAACCACCAGGGAAGCCCACCACCAGCAAAAGCTTTAACAATTACATGGGTACCTTTTGCCCAGAGATATCTGTGCCCAGGTACCACTGATGGAGTCTTTATTGCCATCCAGGTGGTGGGTGATCCAGCTCCCAGATCTCTTAGCATTTGCTGTTATGGACCATGCCTTGGTTCCCTGGGAAGCTGACTCTGAAAGAGATTAGCATGCAAGGCATTTATTGAGGGGGGATCATGAGATTCATACCTAAGGAAGGGAGAAAAGAAAGGAGGAGGAACAGGGAATATTTGAATAGTGATGCAATTTTAGCAAAGTCTCAGCTGATTTCACAGGAATTTTGCAGTTGGGATGCTCTTTATAGTTGTCCAAAGTTGGGTCTAGGGGAATAGGCCTTTATAGGGACCCTCCATGTCTATCCCTTGACCAACCTTTGAGTGCAGGCATACTCTGAAAAGGGACTTAGTCTTGGGTGGGGCAGCTTTACTCAGCTGAGGTTGAAGCTGTGGGCAATCATCCAGCAGTTCTATCAGCTTAGAAAACAGGCCTTTTATACCTAGAGGAGGATCTGGGCAGCATATTACGACATCTAGTAAGTTTCTACTTTAATAAAGATTTTCTGTTGTTGTTCAACTGCTAAGTCATGACCGACTTTTTGCAACCCCATGGACTGCAGCAAGCCAGGCCTCCCTGTCCCTCACCATCTCCCAGAGTTGGCCCAAGTTCATGTCCATTGCATAGGTGATGCTATTCAACCATCTTATCCTCTGTCTGCCCCTTCTCCTTTTGCCCTCAATCTTTCCCAGCATCAGGGTCTTTCCCATTGAGTTGGCTATTCACATCAGGTGGCCAAAGTATTGGAGTGTCAGCTTCAGCATCAGTTCTTTCAGTGCCTATTCAGGGTTGATTTCCCTTAGGATTGACTGGTTTGATCTCCTTGCAGTCCAAGGGACTCTCAAGAGTCTTCTCCAACTGCTAAGTCGCTTCAGTCGTGTCCGACTCTGTGCAATCCCATAGACGGCAGCCCACCAGGCTCCGCCGTCCCTGGGATTCTCCAGGCAAGAATACTGGAGTGGATTGCCATTTCCTTCTCCAGTGCATGAAAGGGAAAAGTGAAAGTGAAGTCGCTCAGTCGTGTCCGACTCCTAGTGACCCCATGGGTCTGCAGCCTACCAGGCTCCTCCACCCATGGGATTTTCCAGGCAAGAGTACTGGAGTGGGGTGCCATTGCCTTCTCCGTCTTCTCCAACACCACAGTTCAAAAGCATCAATTCTTTTACGTTCTTAATAAAGATAATTCAGTGGAAAAATTATGTCCCCATCAACTCTAGTTTCTCATGTGGCTGTTAACCAAGATACTGCCATTTAAATGGGGACAATAACTGCTAATTTCAGATTCAGTATATCAGAGGAAATTAACAAATTCAATAGTGCTTGTCTTTTATAAGCAAATCTATTCTGAACGGCCAATATTATGATTATGTGGAGGAAAGACAATCCAGCAACTCAGCAGCATTTATTTAGAAATAGTTCAGAAATCATATTTTATCTATAACATCAGTAAGACAAAAGCAGCTACTAATAACAGCCAACATAGAAAGATAAAAGAAATGTCTGTAAGGACGAATTACTAAGTTTTTTTAACCATTGCATAGCTCCCAATAGAAATTTCTCAGCCTCAGTGGCTTTCCTTCATAGATTTACCCAAGTCTTCTCTGCCCTTTCCTTGGCTTCCCAGGTGATGCTAGTGGTAAAGAATCTGCCTGCCAATGCAGAGATACAAGAGATGTGGATTTGATCCCGGGATGGGGAAGATCCCCTGGAGTAGGAAACGGCACCCCACTGCAGTATTCTTGCCTGGAAAAATTTCACGGGCAGAGGCACTTGGCGGGCTCCAGTCTATGGGGTTGCAAAGAGTTGAACACAACTGAACACAGTGAACAGCCAGCACCCAACCATATGTGCCACCTGTTCAGCTTTTGTGCAACTGCAGAGCTCAAGCCATTTCACTTACATCCCTTGCAAATTCTCCGTAGCTCAGCTTTGTTCTGCAGATAGCTTTTGTTGGCTGATTCCAACAGCTGCTGCTAGAAGGCCACTGACAATGAATCTGAGTTGTTCAACAACAGTCAATTTGCTGTTCATCCCTGTGGCTACCCATGATGGAACTGTCTGGGATTGCTAGCTCAGATCTGTTTATGAGAAGCCTCTGCTTCAGATGAATGCAATTATTTTAATGCACCTGTAGGTGACATTTACTCCTCTTTTCTCCTGCTGATCCACTGACAGAGCATCGAGTCCACTTTAACCAGAACTAAAAAAAAATTGTTTTCTTTTTTGTTTTGAATCAGAAGTGTTTATTGCAGAAATTTGCCTCAGGTTCTGATTGAGTGGCCCCAGCTGGGATTGGCTTGGGGCCCTCTGCCTGGGTCAGGCAGGTGAAATAGAGAAGGAAGGGGAGAAGGAATACCTCTGGACAGAGACCTCACAGCTGCGCATGAGGCTGCCGGCCAGGCTACAGGTGAGGCCTGGGCCAGGGGACCCTGTTCATGGAGTTCATGGACTTCCCCTTCCTCTGTCAGAAGCAGTATCTCTTGAGCCATTAGTTCCCAAATAGGAACACCAAAGAATCATCTGGTAACAAACCTGTCTCCCGCCAGAAGTCCCCAGTGGGGTCCGCAGGGAGCTCACCCTTGCCTTTTGCGTTGTGGGCTCATTCCTGCCCTTCAGTCACAAAGACATTGTTTACCCTCAGACCTGCCAACATCTGGGCCCTTCAACCTTTGGAGCCCCAGGCTGCCCTGCAAACCCTGGAAAGTGGGTCTAGGTAGCGCTGAGGGTAAAGGCCCTGAGGACTCCAAACTGCACCCCCTCTTTGCCCTTGACCTCTGCCAGGTTCAACTTGTTCCAGGCTCACCTTCACACACTACCACTGACAGCTGAATGGCGGCTCCCACCTTGATGGGACCAAGGATATGAAGGCGCTTCTGAAACCATCGACCCCCCCAGCGTCCACTCTCATCTGCATCCAGGCACCTCCTGCTCCATCTGGGATATCCAGACCCGCCAGCCATACAACCACCAGCCCCGTTTCCTCTTTTGCTGTTTTGTTTTTTAATAAAGAAAAGTTTGTGGTGACGGCGCTAAGGCAGTTTGGGGTCTGTGGATGTAGGCAATGGACGTTTCAGTTCTGTGATATTTAAAATCATATCTGCATGTGGAAACAGTACCAACAGTCACGTAAGAGTCCTCAGCCCCAAACAAACGTGCTACCTTGTATTTATTTGAATATTTTGTTTCTTACATGAGTACATGATTTTACCAGTTCTCTAATGCTTGATTAGTTAGTAGCCATAATCTCCACTAGGCATTTTCCAAAATCAAGCAGTATTTCCTTCTATCTAATCAAGCCTAAATTTTAGACCTTTTAAATAAAAAAGAGGCATTCATAAGACCAAGAAAATTAAAAATATATCTTTTGTTTTCTGTGAGAAACAATCATACACAGCATTCAGATGCCAGTCGTCTGGTTTCAGTTCTCTCCTTTGTCAGTGGACTCTCTTCCCCGTATGTCTGCACAGACTGGACTCCTTGTGTTTAAAGGATGAACACAGTGATTTTGCCCATCGCCAGGCATTTACTTCAAGCAGGAGAGGTTAATGGCCCCTCTTATTACTGGAACTGCTAGGTTCAGTGGTGAGACCAAGCAAGCCTCTGTTACTTCATCAGAGGAGGGTTTGACAGGATCTTTCTGTTCCTTAGCAGCAAAAATAAATAGCATCATAGAAACTCTGCAGGCATCAAACCATCTCGCAGTTAACACACAATCTCTGTAAGCTAAATACACATGCTTTTATTGTGGTAAAAATATACCTTTCTAAGAAAGGTGCACACAGATCTTAGTGTCACTTAACTGAGAACAATAGTTAACTGTCCCAAACTCCTATGTTCATTTTTTAGCTAAGATGAAAGTAAAGTATCCTGATGTTTGTGGTAGGTGTTAAGAGGATGTGAAGCCTTGGCTGTGGCATTTTACTAAGTATATATTGATCAGAAGCTATCAAAACCAAGTGGGGAGGATTGTGATTTATTTGACAAAAGGCAAGTTCAACTTCAGAGGTCTTGATTATATATGTCTAAATCTAAAATCTCAATAGGACTTTGCTTAAACAAAATTGCATATTTCCTGTAAAGAAGCCATGTTTATTTATGTATTGGTATGGTGAAACTAAGAAAATAATTATCTTAAGAAAAGGACTCAAGCTTTATACTTAAGGACCACTTAGTTTGAATATATATATTTTTGGCAGTCTCAAAGAGTGGTGTTTTTGAATGTTGCAAAGTAGTAATTAGAATCTTCTTCTGCTTCTGAATTGGGCAGAAATTACAGCTGAAATAGCACACTGTTGGAAGGAAAGGCACTAAATTCATTATGGCAGAGATATAAGAAGGTCTCATTATAGGAGTGCAATTCTCTGAAAACTGCCAGGAGTGAAAGAATGTTCAGTAGCCTTTACCATGAAAGAGATAGGAAGGGCAGGAATGAGGAAGCCTGCAGGAATTGGAGATTTCTGTGTACATACAGAGAGACTATCCCCAGATGGTCATCGATATCTACCAAAAGCAACCTGATAGTCATGAAGGTGCAAATATGCTAAGGTTAGTTGTCCTATCTCAGGGGTCCCCAACCTCTGGGATCTAATGCTTGGTGATCTGAACTGGGGTGGATGTAATAATAATAGAAATAAAGTGCACGATAAATGTAATGGTCTTAAATCATCCCCAAACCATCTCCCACCCTGTCTGAGGAAATACTGTCTTCCATGAAACCAGTCCTTGGTGCTAAAAAGATTGGCGACGGATCTTGCAGTACCAGACTTGGCTCCATTGTAAGGTGCGCCTGATGGTGATGTTGAGGCACAGGCGGTCCCATGCCTTCACCTGCCTCTCCTCCATGCTCTTGCTAGGAACCAGGAGCTGGAGATGATCACCGATTGGGGTTATTTGGCAGAAGGAGGGACCAACCCCTGTTTTCAGTGGGTTGGTTTATGAGGGAGGTTATTAGCACTGGGAAGAGAGAACAAGAGTCAACTCAACTTGTAGTTGGATCATGCGATATAATGCCCTGGGGCATGTATTGAACTGATACTTTGAGCTCAGAGGACCCCCTGATGTGAATAGGTGGCTGTCCTCACCAGATTTTATATTCTTAAACATGGAAGGGCAGAAGTGTGTGCTCACTGTTTGTAACCAAGCTACTTTTCTTTTTCTCTTTTAATTTTTTAAAAATTTTATGGTAGTTGATTTATAATGTTGCATTAATTTCTGCTGTACAGCAAATTGACTTAGTTGTATATATATGTTTTGTTTTTCATATTCTTTTCCATTATGGTTTGTCACAGGATATTGAATATAGTTCCCTGTGCTATACAGTAGGATCTTGTTATTTGTCAATTCTCTGTATAATAGTTTGCCTGTACTAATCCCAAACTCCCATTCCTTCCTTCTGCCACTGCCCCCCACCCCCATCTTGACAACCATAAGTTTGTTCTCTATATCTAAGAGTATATTTCTGTTTCATAGATACGTTGATTTGTATCGTATTTTAGATTCAATGTGATGTTTGTCTTTCTCTTCCTGATTTACTTAACTTAGTGTATCTCCAGGTCCATCCATGTTGCTCCAAATGGCATTATTACATTCCTTTTGATGGCTGAGTAATATTCCATTGTACGTATCTACCACATCTTCTTGATCCATTCCTCTGTTGATGAACATTTAAGTTTGTTTCTATGTCTTGGCTATTGTAAGTAGTGCTTCTGTGAACACTGGGGTGTTGTATCTTTTTAAATTATGGTTTTCTCTGAATATATGCCCAGGAGTGGGATTGCTGGATCATATGGCAACTCTTAGTTTTTTGAGGAACCTTCATACTGTTTTCCACAGTGGCTGCACCCATTGATATTCCCACCAACACTGTAGGAGGGCTCCCTTGTATCCTAACCCACTTTTCCTATGACATTGCTTCCAAATGCTAGTTATGGAAACTACGAGCACCATGCAGATAGTGGTGGTCAAAGTTTGTAGAGGCCAGCTCTGGAGGCTGGACTCCTAATTAGTGTTTTTTACATAATAATTAATGTACCGCAGCATGTACTTCTCTTGAAGGTACTTCAAGTGGTGTACCTGCTTTCAGTAAAGACCAGAATTTCCCAACCTATTTGTATTTTGGACTGAATATTTCTTTGTTGTATGTGTGGACCGTCCTGTGTATGGTAGCACGTTTAGAAGTATCTCAGGCCTCTACTCACTAGATACCAGGAGCACCACCCTCAACTGTGACAACCTTTAGACATGTGTCTTTAGACACTGGCAAATGTGCCATGGAAGCAAAATCTCCCAGTTGAGAACCAAAAGTGTAGGCAAGATCTAACACACCCATACATGGCACACTGTTTAAGTGTTTGGAAACATTTACAGACACCAATATGACAAGCAGTTGCAAGTAAGGTGTCTCCTTTCCTTCTTTCTTCTTCCAACCTCAAATCCAGAGGGATCAGCTTAAAGAAAGTTTTCTTCTGCAGGCCTGAAAGTTACTTTTAAAAAAATCAAACAAAAGTTCACATCATTTATTCCTAAATACTATTTCTTCAATGGGGACATCTAGAGAAATGTATTTTGGAGGCAAAATTTTTCCTTACATATGCACTTTGAAATTATCAAAAACTCAGCAGATTGTAAGGGCTGAGAACTATTCAGCCTTTTAAATAAGTATTTTTTTTTTTTTTATTTAATTATTTTTGACTGTAGTGGATCTTTGCTGCTGCACACAGGCTTTCTCTAGCTGTGTCCGTCAGGGACTACTCTTCATTGCAATGCATGGGCTTCTCATTGCAGTGGTTTCTCTTGCTGCAGAGCATAGGCTCTAGGGCACAGGGGATTCAGTAGTTACAGCTCATGGACTCTAGAGCTTGGGCTTGGTAGTTGCAGCACATGGACTTAGTTGATCTGCAGCCTGTGGGATCTTCCTGGACCAGGGATCAAACTGGTGTCCCTTGCAATGCAAGGCAGATTCTTAACCACTGGACCACCAGGTAAGCCCTGTCCAGACTTTAACAAGTATCATCCCTCACAAAAATGAACAAGTCTGGTTAAAACATTTGCCACTCTCCTATCTCCGGATCACCAAATTTCATCTGACAGATCTTCTGACAACAAACACGTTTCCTTTCTCCCCAGTTTGTCTCTTGGCTTTCTTCCAGCTCTGCACAATTGTTTGAAGAAGAGGACCTTTCCAAATGGAACATTGTTCTTTGGTCAAAGCGACATGCTGTCCACTGGAAATTCCTGTCAAGTGTCTTCAAGTCCATTTTTAAGAAATCAAACTAGCAGCCTCATGGAAATCTGGATAGACCCTGGAACCAGTTATGACACCATCCCAGAATAATTGTTTGGCAATTACAGAGTATTTGGTAACTAAAAATTGGACCTATTAGACCTGATCAGTCTCTTGTTTATCTTCTTCTTGCAAGAATTTGATGAGACTTTTGGCATTTGGCACTCTCTTAAGTTTTCAACTGTTCTCACTTGATTTTACCCTGGTACAGGCTCTGCACATACAACCAAAATAACACTCTAGTTTTCACACCTAAGTTTCAATTGGCTTTTTACTCATCTCAGCTTGTCATTATCTCTCAACAGCACATCAGCGCGGTGGTTCTTAGCAAAATCCATTCAATACAACTTCCCCCATATGTTTCAAATCCTTGGCACATCATACCTACTAATGGATTTTCTCCCGTTAGTATGTTGTCCCAGTTCAGCACCAGGGAAGGTGTTAACAATTGGACCACTATCCTGTACTGTGGGATGCCTGGATGCATTTACCACAGTGACAGCTTAGAAGTGAGGATTGATCTCCCCAACTCCCCAACTCAGATTGTTTCTGATACCAACTGTCACTGGTAGGATTTGATGGAAGCAGATGCTGGCACAGGATTTGGGGTAAATAAGGTATTTACTAGATACGACTAGTAATGAAAGGAAGGGGGAAGGAGTAGGGTTGGGCAAATGTTTTTTTTTTTTTAATAAATTTATTTATTTTAGTTGGGGGCTAATTACTTTACAATATTGTAATAGTTTTTGCCATACATTAACATGAATCAGCCATGGGTCTACATGTGTTCCCCTTCCTGGACCCCCCCCCCCACCTCCCTCCCCATCCCATCCCTCTGGGCCATCCCATTGCCCTGGCCCTGAGCCCTTGTCTCATGCATCGAACATGGAATGGTGTTCTGTTTCACATATGATAATATACATGTTTCAATGCTATTCTCCCAGAACGTCCCACCCTCACTTTCTCCCTCAGAGTCCATAAAATTGTTCTATGCATCTGTGTCTCTTATTCTGTCTCGCATATAGGGTTATCGTTACCATCTTTCAAATTCCATATATATGCATTAGTATACTGTATTGTTGTTTATCTTTCTGGCTTACTTCACTCTGTATAATGGGCTCCAGTTTCATCCATCTCAGTAGAACCGATTCAAATGTATATTTTTTAATGGCTGAGTAATATTCCATTGTGTATATGTACCACAGCTTCCTCATCCACTCGTCTGCTGATGGACATCTAGGTTGCTTCCATGTCCTGGCTATTGTAAACAGTGCTGCGATGAACATTGGGGTACACGTGTCTCTTTCAATTCTGGTTTCCTCAGTGTATATGCCCAGCAGTGGGATTGCTGGGTCATATGGCAGTTCTATTCCCAGTTTTTTAAGGAATCTCCACACTGTTCTCCATAGTGGCTGTATTAGTTTGCATTCCCACCAACAGTGTAGGAGGGTTCCCTTTTCTCCACACCCTCTCCAGCATTTATTGCTTGTAGACTTTTGGATAGCAGCCGTTCTGACTAGTGTGAAATGATACCTCATTGTGGTTTTGATTTGCATTTCTCTAATAATGAGTGATGTTGAGCATATTTTCATGTGTTTGTTAGCCATCTGTATTTCTTCTTTGGAGAAATGTCTGTTTAGTTCTTTGGCCCATTTTTTGATTGGGTCGTTTATTTTTCTGGAATTCAGCTGCAGAAGTTGCTTCTACCTTTAATTTTTAAGGAACGCTGATACTGTTTCCACAGCGCTCTACCAATTCATATTCCTACCAACAGTGTATAAGGGATCTCTTTTCTCCACATCCTTGCCAATTGTTACCTTCTGTTTTTTGAAGATTGTCTATTGACTGCATTCTCCTTGGTCAGCCAGAAACTCCTTCCTTAAAGGAAGTTATGAGAGAGCATTTCCTGTTTATTACATTACAGTGTGTTCCTTTTCTATGCCTGCAAAACTTGTGATCAAATCAGCAGAACCAGGTGGTCTAGTCTCTCTGCATCTACTCTGTGATTTCAGAATCTGTGATGGCAATCTAACAGTGAAAGTAGGAGTGGATTGAAATAAAGGACAGTTGTGGCCACACAATCCACATCTTACTAGATTCTCTTAGCAGGCACATCTTTACCTGTGGAAAATTAGTCAATTCTTATTTTCCTTTCACCTATGTACTTTCCTTTGGAATTTTTATTTTAATAAACTGTTAGTTCTCTAGCTTGTGGATCATGTTTGGCTAGCTGATCTTCCTGCTTATAACTCACCTTCAGGTTTATTTAGTCTTTCAAGTATAATGAGTTTATGACCACTTTTTCCTATTCCCTTTGTCTCAAATCAGTCTCTACCTGGGCTCACCACCTGCCTGGTCATGCTGACTTATTGCAGCTCTGGCTGTACTGATGGTTCTATTCAGGTCCACAGGTCTGGCTAAGACACCCCGACTCAGTTTCTCCTGTGTGATGTGGCATTTCCTTACCCTTGACCCCCATTATATTCTCAAAATAAGTTTGGAAAAGAGAAGGATTAGATGAGCCCATTTGCACATTAGCTTTTCTATGTATCCTCTCCTGTCTGTAGTTCTTCATCTGGCATTCAGGAAATTACATTCTATAATAGTCTTTTTAAAAGATTATTAGCCCATGGAAAAAGACTTCCATTTATGGAAATTTAGGCGTTATACAGGTTGGTGTGAGCAAGTCTTCCTGACTTTTCCATATTATTTTAGTATAACTTCCTATGTAGACTTCCAAAGTGGGCTCTGATTATATTATCTACGTGAGAAATGGATATACAATCAGGTGAGAAAATAGAATTCTGATAAATTAGCTTAGGGCATTGCTCAGATTCTTTTGTGTTGTCCCACAAGAGGAGAACTTCTTTATTTTGTTCAGGCTCAGACTTTATTTTTGGACAATTCCAGGCTAGTAGAAAAATAGCCATAAGACTACCAAGCATACTCCTTTTTTTCTTAAACCATGTGAGAGTAAGTTGCTGGCTTGATGACCTGTCACTTCTAAAAATTTTAGAGTATTTTCCTCCAAAGCAGGAAGTTCTGTATAACCAACAGACACACATGAACAGGGTGAAGAATACCTTGCTGTGTCTTCCACTTCAGACCACATTACGTTTTGCCAATTGTCCTTTATAGCAAAAGGAGGTATAATAATAGTTCAGGATCTGTTGTGAGGTTTCTTTGGTCACTTCAATCTGAAAGCATTCATCAGCCTCTTAATTTTCATAGTCTGACACTTTTGTAGATTACAGGGGAATTTCTTTATAGAATTTATCTCAATTTGGGTTTTTCTGATGCTTCCTCAGATTAGATTTAGGTTATGGATCTCTGGCAGGAATATCACTGAAGTGATACTGCATTCTTCTCCTATTAAGTAGTATGCAATTTTGATTTGCCCCATTACTGATTGGAAGTATAGAAATTAGGAGTTTGGGATTAACATAAGTACACTGCTGTATATAAACTAGATAACCAATAAGGGCCTACTGCATAGCACAGGGAATTCTACTCAATATTTTGTAATAATCTTGGAAGAAAAACTATGATAAAACTAGACAGCATATTAAAAAGCAGAGACATCACTTTGACGACAATGGTCTGTATAGTCAAAGCTACGGTTTTTCAAATAGTCATGTATGGATGTGAGATTTGGACCATAAAGAAGGCTGAGTGTTGAAGAGTTGATGCTTTCAAAGTGTGGTGCTGGAGAAGACTCTTGGGAGTCCCTTGGACAGCAAGGAGAAAAAAACCCAGTCAACCGTAAAAGGAATCAACTCTGAATATTCATTGGAAGGACTGATGCTGAAGCTGAAGCTCCAATACTTTGACCACCTGATGCGAAGAATTGACTCATTGGAAAAGACTCTGATGCTGGAAAGATTGAAGGCAGGAGGAGAAGGGGACAACAGAGGATGAGATGGTTGGTGTCATTGACTCAATGGACATGGGTTTGAAAAAACTCTGGGAGCTAGTGAAAGACAGGGAAGCCTGGCGTGCTGCACTCCATGGGTTCCCAAAAAGTCGGACACAACTGAGTGACTGAACAACAACAACAAGGGAAAAGAATCTGAAAAAAAAAAAAACCATATATGTATATATATGCACATAACTAAATCACTTTGTTATACATCTGAAACTAACACACATTGTAAATCAATTATACTTCAAAAAAATTGTCTTCTAACAAGTAGACCAGATATACAGCTGTCTGGAGATTAGGCCCTTTCTTTAGCAGATGACCAGGTCTGTGCTCTTGAGCCAGGGGCCTCATTCAGATTCAGGGAAGGGAGGTCTGCTTCCAATTTCTGACTTAAGAAAAAAAAGAAGTGTAATCATTCATTTTATCAAGAGGTTGTCTGCCAACCTTTTTTGTAAAAGTACTCTCTGTCCTTTATAGTGAATAAGTAAATTGTGGAAGTTACAGTAAGACTATGCGATTATCCTGTTCTCTACCAAAATTTCAATTTATTTCTATCAATATAGATTAATAGTTTCCTATTATAAGTATGGGTTATAATCTATCATCATAATTTGTTTTGATGTTCCAGTTCCCAGATGTGTCTATTGATAGCCTCTTCAAGCAGGCCTCTGTGTCCTCTGGCATATGTCTAGCTTTCTTTGAATAATACTTCCTTACTTTTTGACATCATGGTATGTTCAAGGCTCGTCTTATACTTAGCCTGCACAAGCTCTGAAATGAGCCATTTCTCCAAGGAGCTCTGGTCACTTTAAATGAAGAAGGGGTGAATGGTGTTTATAAACTGGAATCTGGAAAGTAGGTGTGCTCATTGCTATTAGGATGTCACTGGATAGAGCTAAGAGATGTATACATGAGTATGTATGTATATATTCACATCTATATTTATTTCTATATGTTTCTATTTATTGAAATGTGTATACTCGCAGAAATATCTTCAGTTTTAATCTAACGCCAGAGTTTGTTTCTCTCTCCACATGTGTGCACTGATGGTGAGAAAACCGTCTTCTATTACACTGAATATATTTACCTATTTGGTCAAAATCTCTCCCCCTCCTTCAGCCTATATCCAATCTTCCCTGCTGTTGCCACTGCCTTTCCTCCCACAGGACAACTGTCAACACCTTACTTTAGCTCAGAAACCCTGAGGTAGGCTGTTTCTACTGTCCTCTAACTTGGCATACTCCCCACCCCACCATGCGTGCCTCATCATCTCCTCAAGTCACCCCACAAATATGGGAACTCTTCTCATGTGGCTTGGGCTCTGACATTCTTCCTGGCCTGTCCTCGGTGTGGACATTCTTTTACCCTAATTGTTGTTCAGTTGCTAAGCCATGTCTGACTCTTTGCAGCCCCATGGACTGCAGCATACTGGGATTCCCTGTCCTTCACCGTCTTCTAGAGCTTGCTCAAACTCATGTCCATTGAGTCGGTGATGCCTTCCAACCATCTCATCCTCTGTCGTCCCCTTCGCCTACTGCCTTCAATCTTTCTCAGCATCAGGGTCTTTTCCAGTGAGTCAGCTCTTTGCATCAGGTGGCCAAAGTATTGGAGCTTCAGCTTCAGCATCAGTCCTTCCAATGAATATTCAAGGTTGATTTCCTTTAGGATGGACTGATTTAATCTCTCTGCGGTACCCTAATTAAGTTCCCCTGTACCACATAGGATGCCCCCACTGTGGATGCCTTCTCACTTTGTTGGCTTCTGATCATGACTTATCACCATGACTTCCTATCCATGCCTCCCCTATGCCTGTGCAAATGCCCATCTCATTTGGTGGCTTCATGGCTTTTGTATTAGAAAGAAAAAGGAAGGAAAAGAAAGAAAATGGAAGAAGAGGAGTAGCTCAGTATTTAATTATGTTTCCCTATAATTCAGAGTTGTGGGTAATTGGTATCCAATCTGAGTCCTTCAACTTAATCTTTTACAAATTTTTTTCTCACCATAATTTAACTGAAACATATTATACATGTGTTAAAATCTAAATAAGCTCAATTTACATTCATTAACTCAAATTATGAGAAAATAAGAAAAGTGATGTGAAATAGAGCTTACTAATAGTCAAGTGTGAGAACATATTTTTGGCAAAGATATTGATTTTCATTTAATTCCTTTTCCAAATCACTGTTTATGTACCTATAAACATATATGTATTTTGGAATGAGTAATGAAAACACATAAACTCTAGAAAAAGAATCACACAATTGATCATTGAGGAATATTGTGAATTTTATTTCCCAAGTAAAAACTATCTGGAGCATGATCTTACAAATATTTACTAAAACACCTAAAACGAAAGCAATAAGGCAATTTTTATTTAGGATTTTTATGACATATTTTGCAACGTTAGATTCTCTGCACACCAGAAATCTCTTTCACTGAACTATTAATACTTTGTAGCTGCTCAACAATGGCTCTCAAACTAGCTAAATCTAAAAGTCTTTGTAAAATAGTGCTTGCGGTATTTGGTTAATTCTTAAAGGAAGTTCTTAATAGCAAACTGGCAGTCATTAAAATGTCAAGTTTAAGGTTAAATATCATGTGAGGATAGGTGGGGAGCAGTGAGTTTCCTCTCAGCTCCCACAAAAATCAATTCTGAGCTAAAGGAAGGTCTGGAAATGAAAGGGTCTGACGTGTGTGAAGCCATGTCACAAAAAAGATGGGCTGCAGATTTGCTTTCTAAGAACTCACTTCTTATTCCCCTCATTTACAAATGAAACACCCCTGAGCACAGCTGTGAGGCCATAAAACTCGGCTTTTCTGTCAGGAAGACTAGCTTACCAGCATTCTGTCAGGCAGGAATCACAGAGAGCCTCAGGAATGCAGCCTTCTCTTGCTCCTCCTGCTATTAATATTTGTATGTCCCCCAGGGGGTGCTCTCCTCTTCCAGTCTAGACGCGATCTCCTTGCCATCACCACCCACCTGCCCTCAAGACTCTCTTTGGTAACTCTAGCTACTTATAATTTCATAATTATTTTCTCTCACCTCTAAGCAATTAATAGCTCACACACTGCTTACGGTAGTGATGGGCACCAGGAGGGTTAGAGCCCGGAACCGCGTAGTCTCCGCCCTGTAATTCACCATTTAATGCGGGAAGAGAGCCAAGGCGCATGCCTCAGCAGGGACACTAGCAGAAAAGGTAACAGACTTAGAGTTTAGTTTGAGTGAACATTTCTATGGCCAGGTGCAATAACTGAAAGTTCTGAGGCAGGAATTACTAATGAAACCTTACTTCTTACGTGCTTTTATTTTTAATTATAGAAGAAGCTAGCAAGCTCTTCAATAAGATGTTTTTTTCCTCCTTCATTGACAAAATGAATTTTTTTTATAGTGAAAAACACTTGTGGAAAGCTTTAGGTTTTTTTATAATGCTGAAAGATGACAAGGTAGTAATGAGACTGATTTGAATTACTATTGAGTAGGCCTCAGTGTTCTTTTGATAGTCTGGTTTAGATGATAATAAATATATACCCAGTTCTTCTTTTTCCCCCTTTTATTTTTTTATTTATTTTAATTGGAGGCTAATTACTTTACAATTTATTTTAATTGGAGACTAATATTGTGGTGGTTTTTGCCATACATTCACATGAATCAGCCATGGGTGTACATGTGTTCCCCATCCTGAACCCTCCTCCCACCTCCTCCCCAACCCATCCCTCAGGGTCATCCCAGTGCACCAGCCCTGAGCACCCTGTCTCATGCATCGAACTTGAACTGGTGATCTATTTCATATATGATAATATACATGTTTCAATGTTATTCTCTCAAATCACCCCACCCTCGCCTTCTCCCACAGAGTCCAAAAGTCTGTTCTTTACATCTGTGTCTCTTTTGCTGTCTCAGATGTAGGGTCATCATTACCATCTTTCTAAATTCCATATATATGTGTTAATATACTGTATTGGTGTTTTTCTTTCTGACTTACTTTGCTCTGTATAATAGGCTCCAGTTTCATCCACCTCATTAGAACTGATTCAAATGCATTCTTTTTAATAGCTGAGTAATATTGCATTGTGTCAGAGTTCTTAATTCATAAGATTTGCATTTATTTTATTCATTTTGGCAAACCACTAAAAATCACACTTAATATTTTCATTAATAATTAATAATAGTTTTTCTTTGTTACAATAATGACTTACAAGACTAAAATATATAAATACTATTGTATTAGAGTGTGCTAAATTTGGAAATATTTTTATTAAAGCAAAGCTCAATTTTTTCATAAAGTCATTTTATCCTAAAACATCTAAAATTACTCAAAATTATCTATTATAATAGATGGATAACTACAATTTTTACAAATTATAGTTAATAAAAACAAAAAAATAAAAAAAAATTACATCAACATTTAAATGAAGCCAAAATTTAATTAAGTGTTTTAAAAATTTAAATTGTATCAGATATTTTAAATTTTGGTATAATATGACTATCTAGTTGTTTACGTAAAAAAACTTTATCATACTTCATGCATTCTATATCTGTGAAAATAGAATTGCTATAAACAAGTGAATTTAAGAAGATACAAATATAAATGAATTTAAGAAAATATGAACTTTTTGGCTTTGCTAAAAGCTTCTAGTCCCTCTTGCTAAGTGTTGCATGTACCATGCTAAACTTCAGATACTTTCACAGCTACTAATTAGGTTGGTAACTGAAGCAGGAAAAGGGACACTTGGCAGTTCTGGTTAATGATACTGGTTATGCAGGGCTCCATTGAGAGTGTGCAAACTGAGTGTATAGGCTTGACTAGTTAATTTATCTTGTCTTTTACCAAAGCACATTTGGCCCTGGTGTTCTAAAGCAGGATTCGTGTCACACATTGACAGTGCTCAAACCCAAATCATTTGTGGTACTCATCAATTTTTTGTGGGGAGAAGGGGGCTCCAAAATCACTGCAGACGGTGACTGCAGCCATGAAATTAAAAGACACTTACTCCTTGGAAGGAAAGCTATGACCAACCTAGACAGCATATTAGAAGTAGAAATATTACTTTGCCAACAATGGTCTGTCTAGTCAAAGCTATGCTTTTTCCAGTAGTCACGTATGGATGTGAGAGTTGGATTTTAAAGAAAACTGAGTGCCAAAGAATTGATGCTTTTGAACTGTGGTGTTGGAGAAGACTCTTGAGAGTCCCTTGGACTGCAAGGAGATCCAACCAGTCCATCCTAAAGGAGATCAGTCCTGAATACTCACTGGAAGGACTGATGCTGAAGCTAAAACTCCAATACTTTGGCCACCTGATGCAAAGAACTGACTCATTGGAGAAGACCCTGATGCTGGGAAAGATTGAAGGCAGGAGGAGAAGGGGAAGACAGAGGATGAAATGGTTGAATGGTATTACTGACTCAATGGACATGAGTTTGAGCAAGCTCCGAGAGTTGGTGATGGTCAGGAAAGCCTGGCGTGCTGCAGTCCATGGGGTTGCAAAGAGTCAGACACGACTGAGCGACTGAACTGAATCGAACTCATCAATGGTCAAAAGCATGATGGGAAAAACTAAGTAAAGAATGTGTCTAGGGCCTGAGCAGTGTTAGTCATAAAAATGGATGTTTAGGTTAGAAGTTTTCCTCTGCCAGTACTGTCCCCTGGACTATGAATGACAGAGGTATCTGTGTGTCCTTTAGTGAATGGTGTGTTTGTGTGTGCGTGTGTGTGCGTGCGTGTGCATGTGCACGTGCGCACTGGCATGCGTAGCATCTGAAGCTTAAGGCCCTAGGCAAGGAGTTGTCTTGCCAGTGTCTTAAGTAGTCTAGCAATTTAGGAACTGGAAGCATCAATCAAATTGAGATAGATCTTTGGAGAGAGAATCGGAAGTGAACCTAGCCTTAGAGAATATGCAGGATTTAAACAACAAAAGTGAAAAGGGATTCAGCATTCTGGGCAGAGGTAACAACATAAATACTAGAACAAATTTACTGTGACAAATACTAGGGACCTGCCAGGCTAGAGGGGAGAATTTCTTCTGTTGGAAAGAAATGGCATGAGCTCATGAAAACAGAGACTGCATGAAGGAGAAAAGGAATTTGATTTCAGGTATTAAGTCATTGGTTCACATCTTGGTAGTGACATGCTAATCGTGGTGTTTGGGGAAAAAAAAATAACTGGAAGCACAAAAGATACTGATGAAAGAAACTGCTAGAAAAAGAGAGAACAGTTAGTAATCTACTATGATGAATCAAATTAGGATTGATAAAGGCTAGGGTAGAGGGTGAATGGCAATGGGGCTGGAGAACACAGGACAAATCTTAGCACTATCACAGGAAGGGAATAAAGAGTTAAGTGTGTTCTTATTTTGTTTAAAATCCTAACATTAAAATTAAAAAGTTTAGTCAAGTCTGTTTAAGAGAAGACCTACTAATTTCATGGAAATTTTCATGTTTAAGTTGAGTATGGAGGAGGTGTGTGTGTAGGTGGAGAGAGAAGGGTGTATGAGTTGATTAAATCCAGGGAAGATGGGGGAAACTTCTGTTTCACATCTCTCAGTGGGTTTCACATCATACTAAAGTGGTTCCACTGCCTCCCTTCTTTGCCAGCTTTTCTAAATCTTTTGTTTGTGCTGTTAGGTTTCTTGTGTTATTTGGCCTTCCAGACAAAGCTAAAAGGAATTGAAAGCAAATTTGAAGAGGGTAGTTTAATAGGGTTGGAAATATAAGCTATTGTGAAACTAGTTCTTTGGCCAAGAGATAGAAGAGGAAATGTTTTATCATTAAGATAAAATGACTAGCAAGCCTAAGTCATAACATTTTCTTTCTAATTTTTAAAAAGTAGGTCAGGTTTTCTCCCAAGGTCTAAAGCAGGCTATTAATACATGACATTTCAGGCCTTTTGATAGGGCAGATAGTATTTGTATTAGTTTAGGAAAAGTAGAATCTCCCATGTCAATGTTGTGTCCTTAGTTTCTCTCATGCCATCCAAAGGGGTTTCCTTTTCAAAAGTGCAAGGATTTTGTCTGTCCTAGTCTGTGGGTGAGCATATTTTTAGTGAGCTATGTTTCAAAATTAGTGAATAACTTTGAATTGTATATGTATATACTTCCCCTTGTATTGCTGTTATAATTCCATAAATTGGCTAAATGTGGTGGAAAATTTATTTAAACTTGTATCTAACCTGAAATTTACATGTCTGTATTCTTGATATCTGAGCTCCAAGAGAGATATACTTTATTACAGTGAAGTAAAGTGTGTTTCAGAATTATGACTTGAAATCTCAGAAAACTCCTAGGGAATTAGAATAAAAAATATGAATATGAAAACAAAATAAATTTGTTAATGGTAAATTATGTATATTAGTTTTATATAAGGCTATAAAAGGAATCCTATATATATTTGTGTGTGTATATAATTAAAATACATATAAATTAAAAATATATATGTACAAACATACAAGGAAACATCACATGTATTTGTGTTTGTGTATATTTTGTATATATGTATACACATGCATCACACAGACATACATAAATACAAACCACTTTGGAAAGAAGTTATATAATTATTAAGCAGTATTGTTTTACTGCTGATTTTCAGTAATACACATCTCCTCCAGAGGAACTCAAATCAAATCTACAAATATTTCTTCAGTGTTTATTTGCAATGGTTTTATGCTAAGCTTTAGATCACTTGGTATAATCATATATATATGGAAACAGCTGAGGACAGCTGTGTTCTGCTAGAGTTCTCCATAGTTGGAGAATATATGGTTCCAGGGTCTCTTGTGACAAGATTGTGTGCAAACCCATGCTGATGGGTTGTTTATAGTTGTTAAATAGATCATTTTTGAGGAGGCACATTTTTTTAATGGGTAAACAAAGTACAATTTACTGACTTCTCTAAGAGAGACAGAATCGCTTTTTGTTTTAGGAAGTCACTGATGACAAAACTGACACCATGGCGCGTAAAGGGCTGCTCACAACTGAAGGAGTAGAGCCTGGAGATCCTTAAAAACCAAGGCCAGAGGGGGGTTCACTACTATTTTGAACAGTGATGGATCTTAGCTGATCAAGGAGCTTTGAGAGAACTCATTCTGATTGGAGAGGCAGAATCGGAATTGGAAGGTGGAAGATGATTTAATATGAACTGATGAGAAGAGAGAAGATCTTGAGTAGGCTGGTTAGTATTGCAGGGTATTCCTGCCACATGTTAAAGCCTGTTATAGCAAATTCTTCTCTTAGCATCTTCCCGGATCACGGGTCTGAGAATGGAGGTATTTCCTGCCATATCAGTAAACAAAAATGTCACAGTCATCAGTGATTCCTGTCCTCCAAATGTGAATCCCTGAGCCCTAAGGGCACTCAGGAAGGAGAGCAATACCTGTGATCTGGAAGCCTCCAGGCTGTAGCCACTCCTCTGGTGAGCACTAAGGAACTCAGGATCCAGAAAACAAAGGATACTGGCCCCAGGGTGCTGAGATGCATATGAAAGGAATGATTTCAGGGAGCCCAGACTCTTGCATCTTCCCATATATAGAAAAGTGGTAAATTCCTTAACCTGAGATATTTGGTTTTCTTTAATTCACAAAAATACTTTTGATGTTCAGACTACCTGCCCTTTATTGCAAACTTCTGTATAACCTGACACCTCCCCCCAGCTTCTTTGAACATTTCTCCCAGGGTCTCTTGAGATGCTGTCTCCTTGGCTTGAAGTCCTAAAAATTCCCACTGAATAAAACAACTCTCAGCTTCTAGGTTGCAACTATTTTTGAAGTTGACAGATCTTATAACTCATCTCTCTTCCTGACTTCCCTGGATTTGCAGGAGGAAGCCTCAGGAACAGTGGGTGTCCTATGAGATGTGGCCCCTAGACCAAAGCTTGCTGACCCAGGCCTGGATTCTGACCCAGGTAGCCAAACCAGATTCTTATTCCTAGGCATTTGGAGTACAGCGTCAATGACACAGGGACAGAAGTTATCCACTTAAGCAGTATCTTAAATAGTACTCTTTAGAGAGTTCTGGGCTTGAAAATTAACTTTAGTATATACTGGGAAAGCCACTCAAGATTGAGCGATAACAGGTCTATGATGCCCTTAGATGTCCAGGGCTGCACGCATGCTACCCTGACTGGCTCAACATGTGCCTACCCTACGCCTGCAGGCACAGGTAACCTGTTGAACCCCATTCATAATGGGGATCGGGGATTGCAATTATTCTCCATGAATGAGGAATTCCCAGTAAGTACAGGCCATAAGCTTGTGTTGATTAAGTCCCTGCCCTTTGTACACACCGTCCATCACTACTACCCATTAAATCTCAGTTTCCCTGTTTACAAATGGCAAAACAATACATCCCTTAAAATTTTGTTGTAAAGAAATGAAATTCAGGGTCTATAAATGCTTAGCTGAATAAATGACAGTAGTCATTGCTCAGTAAGTGTTGCTTTTCTTCAATTTATTCTCTTATTTTAAGGGCAGGGATTCCAGAAGTTTCTAAAATCATTCAGGCTTTTGGATCTTGGTTAGGTTCTATTAAAGCCAGTAAGAGTCTTTCTTATAACAAAAGAAAAGTACAGTACTGAAAAGAGTTTTAGCACCCGCTAAAATCAACTTTATTTTGCAGTCAGAGCTGGGACCGGATGGAAAGGAGAAAATAAACTCTCCTGGAAGATGACACATGTGATGATTTTTATTTGCAGAGTGCTTTATAATAGTGCAGCAGTTGAAAGAGTCAGGTAAGGTCTGGGGAGTCCTTTGAATCAGTCTCAGAATCCAGTGGAAAATAACCATTTCTTTAATTTATTTCACTTAAACATCAAAATCTGAGCATCACACCCTAGATCTGAGGGCCTTGAGAACATACGCCTGGATTAATAAACTCTTTGCTCCAACTTCTTTCCTGGTAATTCCTGAAAGTGGAGGCAGCATCATCTGAGAAAAAAGACAGGTGGGTACATAATTACAGCAAAAATATTGAAAGGGTAGTTAATAAAAACCAGCCATGGCTCTAACTTGTGTTTGAAATGAGGGAAAAGCAGTTAACATAAATTGGAGATGAAGATCAAAACTTTTAGGATAATAAGGCTGTAAAATTCTTTCACCAAAATACTGATCAGGATTTACATAAAATATTTCAATTTCTGCCTTCCTGCAAAAATGAAAGGACTACCTCCATTGTATATAGAGCTTACAAACTCAAATACATGGCAATTCTATTTTCCCAATGATAATATCATCTCCCAAAGTTTTGGTTAAGATGAGCGCTGGGGAGACACAAAACCTTGGCTCTGAAATATGCATCTGGGAACTTCTCCCCATTCTCCTTTTTGTGAAATGACATTAAAGCCTGGGCTGATATTTCAATGAAACAGTCTTTAGGTGGCCCCAGGAAGCAAACCAGGGCTATTTCCTGGTGTGGAGATCCCACATTATATTATTTTTCAGAAAACCAGATGTTCCCCTTCTCTTCCAACCTGTATGTATATGATGTTCTATGGAGCAAAGGTGCTCACTATTGTTCTTTAGTTGCTCAGTCGTGTCCCACTCTTTTCGACTCCATGAACTGTAGCCCACCAGGCTCCTCTGCCCATTGGATTCTCCAGGCAAGAATACTGAAGTGGGTTGCTATTTCCTTCTCCAGGGGATCTTCCTGACTCAAGGATCAAACCCACATGTCCTGCGTTGGTAGGAGGATTCTTTACCCCTGAGCCACCAGGAAAGTTTGCTCACTAATAGGCTTTTTAAAAACATTTTACTTATATTTTGGCTGCACTGGGTCTTTGATGTGGTCCACAGGCTCTTTGTTTCTGTTCCCTGTCTTCTCATTGTAGTGGCTTTTCTTGTTGTGGAGCACCGACTCTAGGGCCGACGGGCTTCAGTAGTTGGGGCACAGGGACTTAGTTGCCCTGAGGCATGTGTGACCTTAGTTCCTGGATCAGGGATGGAAACCATGTCCCCTGCAATGGCAAGCAGATTCCTAACCACTGAACCACTAAGAAAATCCCACTATTAGGCTTTTAGACCCCTTGCTCTGTCCAGGTAGGCACTTCTCCTGCAATGGTGGGTTGGAGAATCTGTGCTCCCTCCTTGTCCTTCACTGTATGTTGTCATCAGTAGATCTCATTTCAAAATCACATGACATTAGTACTGTGAACACAGGACAAATAGGTGAAATTTGAGGCGATTCTATGATGTCATCAAATATCTACTTATATCTAATTTTTAAATTTAATTACACATGTTTGAGGTGCATGAGATATGTTAATTCAGAAATATTGCACTTTGGCACGTGTGTTTGTAAAATATTTTTAATCAGACTCTGCAGTGCTTTTAAATATCGGCATTTTTGCTATCACTAAAACATTTTGAACCATCTAACAGTATTTTTCTTACCACTTTATCTTGCTGTCTAGTGTGAGATACTGCAATTTTTGTATCTGTGTATGGTGCTGTCACTGGAAATTTTATCTTGAGTCCCAGCTTTAGAACATTTGGTTTTTTATTCATCCTGAGTGTGCATATATGTGATCTCTATTGCTTTTTCAATAGATCTTTTAAAAGGCTGGTTTAAAATGACAACTGCAGCAGAAACAGCTGGGTGTTCACCAAAAATGTATGCTTTACTTTGTACTGTTTAGAATCATCACTAGAAATCTAGCTTCCTAGACAAATTACATTTTCCAAGCCCCTCCCAACTAGGTGGTACCCTGTGAGTAGTTCTTGCCCGTGAAATATCAGCGGGAATAACTGGTGATGAGACATTTATAGGGGGAAGTGACTTGACCACAATCTCTTTCCCCAGTTGTGAACTGGTCAGCAACTGACCTTTATGGAAAGGACCAGATAGTAATATTTTATGCTTCTCTGGCTGTGTGGTCTCTGCAGCAGCTACTCAGTCCTGCTGTTGTATTATCAAGGTAGTCATAGACAGCACATTAATGTAAGAGCAGGGCTGTATTCTATGGGCCCAACTCTGCCCAACCCTGTTCTACAACTCTATGAAGGGATCTAGACACCTGAATCACTGCTGGAGGAAAACCTCTCTGGCCATCTGGGAATGAGGTTGGTTTGTTATTAACCTAATAAAAAGAACTGCCATATGACCCAGCAATCCCACTACTGGGCATACACACGGAGGAAACCAGAATTGAAAGAGACACGTGTACCCCAATGTTCATCGCAGCACTGTTTATAATAGCCAGGACATGGAAGCAACCTAGATGTCCATCAGCAGATGAATGGATAAGAAAGCTGTGGTACATATACACAATGGAATATTACTCAGCCATTAAAAAGAATACATTTGAATCAGTTCTAATGAGGTGGATGAAACTGGAGCCTATTATACAGAGTGAAGTAAGCCAGAAAGAAAAACACCAATACAGTATACTAATGCATATATATGGAATTTAGAAAGATGGTAACGATAACCATATATGCGAGACAGCATAAGAGACACAGATACATAGAACAGTTTTTTGGATTTTGTGGGAGAGGGCGAGGGTGGGATCAATTGGGAGAATGGCATTGAAACATGTATATTATCATATGAGAAATGGATTACCAGTCCAGATTCTATGCATGAGACAGGGTGCTCGGGGCTGGTGCACTGGGATGACCCAGAGGAATGGGATGGGGAGGGAGGTGTGAGGGGGGTTCCGGATGGGGAACACATGTACACCCATGGCAGATCCATGTCAATGTATGGCAAAACCACTACAATATTGTAAAGTAATTAGCTTCCAATTAAAATAAATAAATTAAAAAAAAAACACTAAACTCTTGTTGTGTTAAACAATAAAAATTTAGGGATTTGTGAATTTATTTGTTATAGAATCAACTATTGACCTATCAGTTGTCCCAACCTTTTTGGCAACAGGCACCAGTTTTGTGGAAGACAATATTTCCATGAATGGAGATGGAGTGGTTTTGAGATGATTCAAGGATATTACATTTATTCTGCACTTTATTTCTAGTCTGATGCTGCCGCTGATTTGACAGAAGGTACTGGTCCATGACCTAGAGGTCGGGACCCCTGACCTAACCAATGCAAAAATCATCACAAGCCTTGGAAATGTCCTCCCAGAATTGATTACTAAATGTGTATTGTATTTATTTGCAAACTTCAACATTTTTTTTATTGAAGTATAGTTGATTTACAATAATATATATTTCAAATGTACAACATAGTGATTTATAATTTTAAAGGTTATACTCTATTTATAGTTATTATAAAATATTGGCTATATTCCCTGTGCTGTATATTATTATAGCTTATTTATTTTGGACAGAGTAGTTTGTACCTCTTAATCCTCCACCCCATCTTGCACCTTCTCCTTCCCTCTCCCTACTGATAATCACTAGTTTGTTTTCTACTTCTGTGAATTTGTTTCTTCTTTGCACTTCACTAATTTTATTTTTAAGATTTTACATACAAATGATATCTAGCAGCATTTTTCTTTTTCTGTCTGATTTATTTTACTAGGCATAATACCTTCCAAGTCCATTCATGTTGTTGTAAATGGCAGAATTTTCTTCTTCTTATATTTTATTTCATATATATATATATGAGATAAAACCACATCTTATCTACTCATATATTGATGAACACTTGGGTTGCTTCCATATCTTGGCTATTATAAACAATGCTGCTATAAACATTGGGATACATGTATCTTTTTGATTTACTGTTTTAGTTTTCTTCAGATATATACCCAAGACTGAAATTGCTGGGTCATATGGTAATCTATTTTTAGTTTTTTGAGAAACCTCCATACCATTTTCCATGGTGACTGTACCTATTTATGTTCCCACTGACAGAGTATGAGAGTTTTTTGTCTCCGTATCCTAGCCAAAATTTGTTATTTATGGTATTTTTGATGATAGTCATTCTGACATGTGTGAGGTGACATACTGTGATTTCGATTTGCATTTGTCAGATGATTAATGATGTTGAGCATCTTTTCATGTGCCCGATGGCCATCTGTATGTCTTCTTTGAACAAAATGTTTATTCAATTCTTCTGCTTACTTTTAAATTGGGCTTTTTAAAAAAATATTGAGTTGAATGAGCTATTTATATATTTTGGATATTAACTCCTTATTGGTCATAACATTTGCAAATATTTTCTCTCACTTAGTAGGTTGTCTTTTCATTTTGTCGAGGATTTCCTTTGCTGTGCAAAAGCTTTTAAGTTTAATTAGGTCCCATTTGTTTATATTTGCTTTTATTTCTTTTGCCCTTAGGAGACAGATTCAAAAAAATATTATTGCAATTTATGTCAAAGAGTGTTCTGGCTATGTTCTCTTTTAAGAGTTTTACAGTTTCCAGTCTTACATTTAGAGCTTTAATCCATTCTGAGTTTATTTTTGTATATGATGTGAGAAAACATTCTAATTTCATTCTTTTACATGTAGCTATCCAATGCTTTAAAAAAAAATACAGATTCTACCAGATGGCCATTATAAGTACTCAAGAATAGAAGGTTGTTTCAGGGTAATATGCTTTCTCCAAACAGCACTTTGACTGCTCAGAATAATGTAAATGCCAGTGTATTCTGTAGTGTAATAGATTTTGTTAAAACTCAAATAGAAGGTGACTCCTTTACTGGGATATAACTTTAGGGAAAAATTCACTCTATATTTCAGTAGATGTGGCTGATTACTTTTGCAGATTTTTTTGGTACCAAGTTTTGGGAACTAAAGAATGCAATGTCGGAGAGAATTGTAGCAAAGTCTGAGTGAAATTAAATCATTTCTCTTTCTCAATGAGATTCTGTGCTTTACAATGAAAGAACATAAACTTTGAATTTGGATAGACTTTGGCTGAATATATTGTCTCCATCTTTAGAAAACTTATTCAGTTTCTTTTAGCATGAGTTTTTACCTAGAAGTAGGTATAACCTAGCCTCCGGGAAATGATTTGCATATTAAATAAGGTAATATACACATAATGCCTCGTTGACCTTCATTTAACAAAACAAAATACATCCACTCTCTTATTCTTCACCTGAGCCAGGAAACATACCTTGCTATATGCTGCAGTATGGTGTTGTCATTCAGTTGTCGAGTCCGACTCTTTGTGACCCCATGAACTGAAGCACACCAGGCCCGCCTGTCCTTCACTGTCTCCCTGAGTTTGCTCAAAGTCATGTCCGTTGAGTTAGTGATGCTATCTAATCATTTTATTCTCTGCCGCCCCCCCCCCCCGTTTCCTTTTGCCTTCAGTGTTGCAGTAATCAAGCAGATGTAATGATTTTTTTTTAAAAATCTGCCCATCAAAAGACAATACTGATGAAATTATGCAATGAGCTACAAAGTAAGAGAAAATATTTTCACAGTGAAGAAGGGAGCCACAGACTGAGAGAAAACCTTCACAGTTTATTTATATGTATCCAGAATACAAAAAGAACTCCTACAATGAATGATAAGAGGAAAAGGAAGAGAATGAATTATAAGAGGAAAAAGAAAACAATGAAAAATAGGCAAAGACTTGAATAGACCCTTCACAGAATATCACTAAGATATTCAAGTGGTCAAGAAACACACAGAAAAGTTCTCGATGAGATGTCTATCAACACCTACAAGAATGAGTAAAATTAAGAAGACTGAAATCAGCAAGTGTTGTTGAGGTTGTGCAACAATTGAAAGCCACTGTTGCTAGTGAGAATATAGAATGAATGGCATGTGTTTTGTAAATCTTAAGTGGACTATGCATATACACAATGATATAAAGAAATCCCACGTTCTGTTGTGCAAAGGAAACCAGACACAAAGGAGTTCAAATGTGTGATTTACTCTATATGAAGCTCTTGAACATGCAAAACTAAATTATGGAGACCGAAATCACCAAGGTGTTGTCCTCTGGTGGGAGGGAGGGAGTGGAAAAGGGCCAGGGAAACATTTTTAGGTAATAGTAATGTTCCATTTCTTGATGGGAATGTTGGCTATAAGAGTATTAGAATTCCTCAAAACTCACCAAACCGCACTCTTAAGCCCTGTGTTTTTAGGGTATGCAAATATTCCTCAAAAAACATTATGAAAAAAGAAAAATAAATGAACTCTGTTTGCTGTCCACCAGCATTAATTTAACATATAGTGGAGATACATCTGTATCTTATACAGGATATCATTTCAAATTTGATTTACTTATGGTATTCTAGATTTTTTTTTAAGCATTTTACTGCTCATTCTTCCATTACATTGCCACCTTCATTTATGCTTAGATTAATTGATTCCTAATAAAATAAAATCTAAAACTGCCTCTTTTTGCTTTAGGTATGGGCTTCCCTAGTGGCTCAGCAGTAAAGAATCCGCCTGCAATACAAATGATATGGATTCAGTCCCTGGGTCGGGACAAGTCCCCTGGAGAAGAAAATGGCAACCCACTCCAATATTCTTGCCTGGGAGATCCCAGGGGCAGAGGATTAGATGAATTGATTTCCGATAAAATCTAAAACTACATCTTTTTGCTTTAAAACACATTATTTTTCATTATTTAAAATACCATATTATGATACATACTAAATATATACTTAATGATTTCATAATCTTTTAAAATTCTTTTCTTTGGAATGAAGTTTCCCAAAATGTGTACAAATTTGCAAGACATTTTACAGTTTTCTCCAAGCCATTGTCCAATATGCAATGCCATTTAGTTTACAGGTCTGATATAAAAAGAAGGGAAGCAAAGTAAATGTGTGGATCAGTTGAGAATTATAACTTCCTAATCTATACTTCGCAGAGAGAATGGAGACAACAGGGAAAAGATCCCTGCTTTTAACCACTTTGTGTATCTTTGTTGTTGTTTTTTTCAATGCCTAACAGAACACCCAAATTTCACTTTATAAACCCAAATTTATGGTTTATTTGTTGGTGATAGCAAACATATTACACATTAAGGACTACATATACACTTATTCAGGATTTTACCTTGTGGACTTTTGAATGGTATCTTGGTACCTTTCAAAGTACCTAGGTATCTTGTCTGTAAACCATAGTTCGTGCATAGAAGACACTCAGTCAATATGTAGTGAGTGAGCGAGACAGTAAATGATTTTTGCAGTTCTTTGTAACCCTAACCCTCTTAGGACTCATACTCTGGGGCCACCTTGGGCCAGCATTACTCATGGTGAAGTGATAGACTTTCTTAATCCACCATTTAGATACGACATGATATGGCAGAAATGTAACCTATTTACTCTGTTTCTGTCTTATTTGGTCTTCTTCATTGCTCAGTCACTGAGAATGACAGAAAAAAATAGTTTTTAGTCTAAATAGATTTAAAACAACCACATGCAACAAAGTAGAAAGTACCATTGTGGTGATGGTGATGGTTTAGTTGCTGAGTCATGTCTGACTCTCTCAAATCCATGGACTGTATCCTTTTAGGCTCCTCTGTCCAGGGAATTCTGCAGGCATGAATACTGGAGTGGATTGCCATTTCCTTCTCCAGGGGATCCTCCTGAGGAATTGAACCTGTGTTTCCTGCACTGCAGGCAGATTCTTGATCGAATGAGCTACCAGGGAAGCAGAAATTACCTCTAGGTACTTTAGAAAGTACTTTAGGAAGGAGATTCAAAACACTTAATGATTAGTATAGTACAGACACCAACTAATCAGAGTGGCCCCCTGAAGCAATGGAAGAGATGCTAGAGTTCAAAAGTCAGTGCAAGCAGAAGAATGGAAGGGCTAGCTGAACACACGTTCTCTCCTTAGAGAGTTTTCAGGTAAGAGTTTCAGGCTCTCAGGTTTCTATCACCATCCTTCTTCTCCCCAAAATGATGTTTTATACAAGGATTGTGTGGAGAAGGCTGTGTGGGTGCCACTGACTACATGCTTCCCCTTGATGGTAAAAGTCCATTCCCTGCTCTTTCTACTAACATCTTGGACTTGGGCTGATTTTTCTTAGATTCTTCAGGAACTAATTGTCTTCTGCTGACTCAGCACCACCTCAGCTTTCGCTGGGGGGAATCTTTCCTGAGGTCCTGGCGCAGGCCCAGGTAATAGAGCAAACACCTACAAGAGTTCCCCTGGCAAGGGCTTCAATCACACCCGCACATGTTTCTGCACACTTCTTATCCATATTTTATGGTGGCAAAGGGCAATTTGGTTTCTCTTTGCATAAAAAATAGTTATCAGCAGGGTCTTCTGATTGGTGGTACAGACCGGGTTGGGAGCAAACAAAGTGAATCAAAGCACAAGCCTTCTGCCCTTGAAGTTCCTCCAAAGTACTTGAACATTTCTAAAGCCACCCTTCACTCTCAAGGTGGAATAAAGGGAAAATGCCAACCTCTGTGTCTTCCTCTGTCTGTCTCATCTCTTCTGCACTATGTGCTATGGCAGACTCTTGGTGCTCATCCAATCTCTACCGGCTACTCTAGAATTCCCGGCTTCCTCTGCAGTTTACCTGGGGACACAGGACCAGTTTTGGCCAGTCACATATAATATGTGCTATTTCTTAGACAGGTTGTGCCCTTTTTTTTTTTTTTCTCTTTTGCCTCTTGGTTCAATGACTTTAGATGTTACATTTCCAGATGAGATAGTCATAGGGTGAACAAGGGCCCCAGCACAAAACAGACTGCAATATGAAAGAAAATAAGCCTTTTTGGTTAAACCATTGGTCGGGGGGTATTTGCTTTGCAAAAAGCTGTTATAAATTACTCGTATAATATCATTCTATAACAATGATCATTTACTTTTCATGTCTTTCCTTCTTAGCTAGAATGTAAGTACCTTTATGATGAGTGTATTGGTCTCTCTTATTCACTGATTTATCCAACTGCCTAGCTCAGTGTCTGGCAAACAGTAGCCACTCAAGGTGGATTTGTAGGATGAATGGAAGAGCTAGTAAAATGTAATTTTTGTATTTTTCTTCCTAGTTCTGAATAAATTGTATCAGTTTTCCTCCTCGCTCATAAACTTTATTTCATTTAGTCATTTGATTAAGTGGGGTCTTCTGGAGGTGATTAGGGTATTTGAAATGGGATATAGGGGATGAGTGCATGCACAGATTTTAGGTTTTCTTTATCTCTTCTCATCATGAAATGTAAAAATCTATCATCTCGTTGTAGACACAGTAGTTTAGAAGGGCCACAGACCTTGCTTTTGTGAACTAACCACAGGTAAACATCCAAGAGGATTTTGTGTTCCAAATTAGACGATTTCTTGCAACAAACCCATATTCCCAATTGGCAGTGTTGCATACATAGGTGAAATCCAAACATACATATGGAATTCTATCACAATGGCAGCAAAGGGTTTTATTGGAAGGTTTGCCCTGCAGTCACTGACCGTGTTGGCTCATTGCAGGGTTACTTCCTGCTGCATCAGCCTAGATTCCAGCTGAGACCCAGCTGTTCCTCCTACACTTTGGCGTCTGTCAGCCTTCAATGAGGAGGGGAGGGTGGGGGGAGAATGACTTGAATTCGAGACTGTTCCTGAATGTCAGCTCTAGGGAATTTTTAGCTCTAGAGACTGAGATCTTTGTGATGCCATTACAAAACAATATGTCCCAATCCTTCTGTTTCCTTAACCGTGTGGATATAACAGCAAAAGCACATGCACTCTCCTGGATATTATTGTAGTGTTAAAGTCACTAGATGAGACCCAACATGGAGTTGCTCATGCTAAGCCCTGTGTCAGCAAATAAGGAAGGTCCAGGCCACCCTGGCAGCACTTGCCTGCTCAGCTCAGGGTACCTGTTGCTCCAAGTCTTCCCTCTGCTCATGTGTAGGGAGCAACCCTCTTTCAGCCAATCAGCACATGCCCAGTATAACTTCCTGATCCTGCTCCCTTTGGTCTATAAAAATCTCTTGCCTTGCACAGCTCTTCAAAGCTCCTTTCTCTCTGCTAGATTGGAGGCTGCTTGATTCATGAATCACTGAATAAAAGCATTCTTGCTTTTATGATATTTAAAATTTACTCAGTTAAATTTTGTTCCCTAACAGTAGTAATTACTTTCTCTATTTTTATATAATACACTGCAAAACACTTTCACTTATATTATTACTTTTTATCATTGAACCAGGATCTTGGACAGTCCCTGCAACAGAGTAAGCACATAATAGTCATTTTTGAAGAAAGGAATAAATAAGTAAAAACCTTTTAAAGATAAACCTTATACATAAACTATGGGGGAAAAGGCAATTTTTGGTTTCAGATCTGCCATTTCATCTAGAGCCACTCTTGGCATTTTCTTTCTTAACAGTATATGTGCATTTATCCCCCCATCCTACCCCTGCATCTTATTTGCTTTTATTTATAAATAGGACATGTTTATTTTTTTAAGGTTTTGTTTGTTTGTTTTTGAAGCGGACCATTAAAAAAAAAAGTCTTTATTGAATGTTACAACATTGCTTCTGTTTCATGTTTTGGTGTTTTGGATATGGGGTCTTAGCTCCCAGACCAGAAATTAAATCCATGACCCCTGCTTTTGGTGATGAAGTCTTTTTTAAAAAATATTATTTATTTATTTATGCAGTTTTGGCTGTGCTGGGTCTCATTGCTGTGTGGGCTCTCTCTAGTTTCAGAGAGTGGGGGCGACTCTCTAGGTGCAGTGCGTGGGCTTCTCATTGCAGTGGCCTCTCGTTGCAGGGCATAGACTTTACAAGCAGGCTTCCATAGCTGTGGCATGTGGGCTCAATATTTGTGGCTCCCGGGCTCTGGAGCACAAACTGAATAGCTGTGGCACGCTGGCTTAGTTGCTCTGCAGCATGTGGGATATTCCTGGACCAGGAATTGAACTCATGTCTCCTGCATTGGCAGGCAGATTTTTTTTTTTTTTTTTATCAGAGTCACCAGGGAAGCCCCTGATGGTGAAGTCTTAATCACTGGATGACCAGGGAAGTCCCAAATGAGACATGTTTAATATATTTAATACAAATGACCTCTAAAGAAACTATTAGGATGGATTGTGAGCATGCAAAACGGAATAGATAGAACTTAAATTCATTTTTGTGAATACTGTTTCTACTGTTTCTCCTATTAGAAGGTATAAGTCATACTGGAGTAGAGTCTCTCTGTTCTGGGAAAAAAATACTTCGAAGGGCCCCTCTCAGTTATGCAGATGTTAGAAAAGAACAACTAATTGCTCTAAAGAAGCAAGGAGCTATTACCTCTGCCTTGTTTTGACTTGAGACATACTGCCCTTCCAACAGTTTTATGTATTTAAAGCTTCTCCTCTGGGACAGAGTGAGCCAATTTGCTTTAAAAGGAAGAGAGTTGAGCCTTCCAGCCTACCTTTTTTGAGATTCGCTGCATTCAGCCATTGATGAATGGCTGTTTTGGCCTGAGGCTGATTCAGAGAAAAGTACACCAGGACCCTCCAGAGAGTACTCACTGTGAAAGCAGAGATGCCTTCTGCCCTGATTATCTCAGCTCAGCTCAGCATGAGGAGGGGGAACCCTTCCAGATCCAGCCTCCTGGCACGGAGGGAGGACTTCGGAAACTAGGTGAATTTAAACTAAATTTGTGCAACATTGGGACTGATGGAGGTATAGTGTACCAACAGGTCCAGCAATCTAACACATAGGCATATGAAACTCAGGTCCTTCTTACTCCGGTTAACAGAAGACTAAGATTAGATCTGGCTAGAAGGTTGGTTGAATCTGCAGAGAAAATGTTACATGTGAGTGGAGGGAACTGATGGATGACAACTGATATTTTATGGGAAGACATGAGACCTTGATGCTGGGAAAGACTGAGGGGAGGAGGAGAAGGTGCTGACAGAGAATGAGATGGTTGGATGGCATCACCGAATTAGTGGACGTGAGTTAGTGGACATGAGTTAGTTTGTCCACTGAATTAGTGGACATGAGTTAGTTTGTCCACTGAATTAGTGGACATGAGTTAGTTTGTCCACTGAATTAGTGGACAAACTCTTGGAGACAGTGAAGGATGGGGAAGCGTGGTGTGCTGCAGTCCATGGGGTCACAAACAGTCAGACATGTCTTAGTGACTGAACAACAACGAGAATTTAGATATGAATTTTTCTTTTTCCATTTGGGCCTCCTCTCTCCCCTTTAGAGTGTGTTGTGCATCTGGTTTTGAAACTGTACAGCTCAGATTGAGACTTGAACCCACCCTCTTTGGACTTGAGGTCACACACCTGGTCTCAGGACTTAATGAAGCTCAGGTTCTTTATGTCTCACTGCAGAAAGAATTCAGTGAGAGACAAAGTGATAGGTAAGAAGTGGACTTATTTAGAGAGAAACACACTCCACAGACAGAGTATGGGCCATCTCAGAAGATGAGAGGCCCTGAAATACAGGTTGGTTAGTTTTTACAGGCTGTGTAATTTCATAGGCTAATGAGTGGGAGGATTATTCCAACTATTCTGGGGAAGGGGAAGAGATTTCCAGGAATTGGTCTACTCCTCACTTTTTTACTTTTATGATTAGCTCAGAACTGTCATGGAGCCTATGTGGTGATTTAGTCGCTAAGTCGTGTCTGATTCTTTTGACCCCATGGACTGTAGCCTGCCAGGCTCCTCTGTTCATGGGATTCTCCAGGCAAGAATACTGGAGTGTGTTGCCATTTCCTTCTCCAGGGGTTCTTCCCAACCCAGGAATCGAACCCGGGTCTCCTGAATTGCAGGCAGATTCTTTACCGACTGAGCTACAAGGTTAGACTTAAGTCATGGAGCCTATAGGTGTGACATTTAGATGTTGCGTTACAGTGCGTGTAAAATGAGGCTCAAGGTTCACTGGAAGTTGGATCATCCACCATCTTGTACATTTGGTTCTAATCAGTTTATGTCGCATCCTCGAGGGCTAAGTCATTGTTTTAGGGGTTGTACTCTTCTCTCCTCTCTCCTGTTTTACTTTAACCAGGCCTCCTTAGGAGAGAACCTTTCTTCTTGATCTTATAAGGCGCTACAATGACCCATGACTTGTTTTGTACATGCAGATCTGGATTGTGTAAACTGTAAATAAAATATCATTTTATATATAACCCTTTGTCTCAAAAACATGTGTAGCTATGCTTTGACCTCTCGTGGGCAGAACAGTCGTCAGAGCTTTCTGAAAGAGACTGCCTCCTAGGATATAATCCTCAGGTTGGCTCAAAAAAAATTTTCCATTTCTTTCTTTGATTGACTATTGATTATTATTATTGTTATTATTTTTTGTCAGCAGAGCCTATCTAGGAAACTGCTTGTCAGTGTCCAGTTAGGAAAAACTGGGGTTTCCCTGATAGCCCTTTCCTCTGTGGAGGTCTCTGTGCCTCTTAGCTAATAAATGTTCTGTGTAGAAGAATTTTCTGGAGACTTGTTTTATCTTATACCATCAATCCCTGGGTTGGGAAGATCCCCTGGAGGAGGGCATGGCAGCCCACTCCAGTATTCTTGTCTGGAGAACCCCATGGACAGAGGAACCTGGTGAGCTACAGTCCATGGGACCACAAAGAGTCAAACACGACTGAGCGTGCATGCATACACCCACTATAAAGAGATGTGTAGGTGGTTCCTCTCTCCCTCTGGTTGGTGGCAGTGACCCTATTTAGCAAAGCAATCTGCTATTTGTTGGAGGGGCAGACTAGCTCAAGACAGTTTGTAAGGAAGAAATTAAAAAATTAATCATCATAACTGTACTAAGGAGTAAAGAAAGAAAATATGAGTTTTTATGAAATCTAACTTGCTATGTGAATCAAGCAAGTTTTCCAGAGGCAGTGATATTGTGGAATTAGTTTGACAAAGAGATGTGAAAATAGCACTCCATGCTGAAGATCCAGAGGATTTAAGGAAAGTCACAGATTTCTGCAGTCAGGAGAGAAAGACTGTGACATAGGGCTGGATAACCATGATAAGGTTCAAGGAGAAATGGAAGCCCAGGCAGGAAGTGACACTGGTCAATCCACATTTTAATACATTATTATTTTTTATTCAAAATATTATTTTGACTATAGCGGGGCAAAGAATTGGTGAAGGGAGATGGGCAAAGAGTGGATGAATGAGTTAAATCTGAGGTTACTACTGAAATCCAGGCAGCTATCCATGGTGGCTTGAATCAGTAGAAGCTATAGATGGAGAGAAGTGAATGGATTAGAGGAAATACGTAGAAAGAAAAATTCCTGGGGGTTAGTGATTTGATGGAAGTAAGTTGGAGAGGTTTTCTTTGTTTTGTTTTGTTTTGTTTTTAAAGAATGGCCTTAAGGCATTTTACTTTGTTACTACCTACATGGAGATCGAATATTAAAACTGAAGAAGTTATCAGAGAATTTCTGGTACAAATTTCTCTCCAGTTATAGAGAAGTTGATACATCCCAGGGTGGTAAAGGGAACTATCTCTCTTTGTGTAACTGGTGAGTTAAAGAAGTTAGATGCAAATCATAGTCACTTGCTTTTGCTTACTGTTCCCTTGACTCAATGGAGTACCATTTTCCCTTTTTCACATATTAATATTCACTTGTGGATATTAAATCACCTTCTGAACATACATGCAAAAGGGCTCACCATGGAGGGTTATTTTCAATGATAAAATCTCAGAATTTTTCCTTCTTTGTTTGTCTAAAAATGTTGCTGTGTGTGTGTGCATGAATGCTCAGTTATGACCAACTCTTTGTGACCCCATGGACTGTAACCTGCCAGGCTCCTCTGTGCATGGGATTTTCCAGGCAAGAATACTGGAGTAGGTTACCATGCCCTCCTCCAGGGGATCTTCCCAACCCAGGGATCAAACCTGAGTCTCCTGCATCTTCTGCATTGGCAGGCATGTTTGTTACCACTAGTGCTGCCTGGGAAACCAAAAATGCTGGATATTTACCTAAAAGATAATTCATACATGCTCAGTCACTCAGCTGTGTCTGACTTTTTGTGACTCCATGGACTGTAGCTTGCCAGGCTCCTTTGTCCATAGGTTTTTCCAGGCAAGAATACCAGAGTGGGTTGCCATGTTCTACTCCAGAGGTCTTCCAGACCCAGGATCAAACTCACATCTCCTGCATTCACAAGTGGAATTTTTACTCTGCTGAGCTGCCTGGGAAGCTCCTGTATGTTGACTCAGGGGGCCACTAAACCACAGTTTATAATTATCCATACTAATGACATATGTGCATAAAATGCCACATTTAAAGGCAGCCCTCATAGTTCAGTTGGTAAAGAATCTTCGTGCAATGCAGGAGACCCTGGTTCAATTCCTGGGTTGGGCAGATCCCCTGGAGAAGGGAAAGGCTACCCACTCCAGTATTCTGGCCTAGAGAATTTCATTTACTCTATAGTCCATGGGGTTGCAAAGAGTCAGACATGACTGAGCGACTTTCACTTCACTCACAACTTATTGGGCCTCAATCCAGTTCAGTTGCTCAGTTGTGTTTGACTCTTTGCAACCTCATGAACTGCAGCACACCAGGCTTCCCTATCCATCACCAACTCCTGGAACATGCTCAAACTCATGTCCATCAAGTCCATGATGCCATCCAACCATCTCATCATCCCCTTCTTCTCCTGCCTTCAGTTTTTCCTAGCATCAGGGTCTTTTCTAATGGGTCAGTTCTTGGCATCAGGTAGTCAATGTACTGGAGCATCAGCTTCAGCTTCAGTCCTTCCAATGAAGATTCATGACTGATTTCCTTTAGGATTGACGGGTTGGATCTCCTTGCTGTCCAAGGGACTCCCAAGAGTCTTCTCCAACACCACAGTTAAAAAGCATCAATTTTCCAGTGCTCAGCTTTCTTTATATTCCAACTCTCACATCCATACATGAATACTGGAAAGAGCATAGCTTTGACTAGACGGACCTTTGTTGGCAAAGTAATGTCTCTGCTTTTTAATATGCTGTCTAGGTTTGTCATGGCTTTTCTTCCAGGGAGCAAGCATCTTTTAATTTCTTGGCATCAGTCACCATCTACAGTGATTTTGGAGCCCAGAAAATAAAGTCTGTCATTGTTTCCCCATCTATTTGCCATGAAGTGATGAGACTGGATGCCATGATCTTCTTTTTCTGAATGTTGAGTTTTAAACCAACTTTTTCACTCACCTCTTTCACTTTCATCAAGAGGCTTTTTAGTTCCTCTTTGCTTTCTGCCATAAAGTTTGTATCAACTGCATATCTGAGGTTATTGATATTTGTATGGATGGATGTATGGCTGTGAGAGTTGGACTATAAAGAAAGCTGAGCACCAAAGAATTGATGGTTTTCAACTGTGGTGTTGGAGAAGACTCTTAAGAGTTCCTTGGACTGCAAGGAGATCCAACCAGTCCATCCTAAAGGAAATCAGTCTTGAATACTAGTTGGAAGGACTGATGCTGAAGTTGAAACTCCAATACTTTGGCCACCTGAGGCGAAGTACTGACTCATTGGAAAATACCCTGATGCTGAGAAAGATTGAAAGTGAGAGGAGAAGGGGATGACAGAAGATGAGATGGTTGGATGGCATCACCGGCTCAATGGACATGAGTTTGAGTAAACTCTGGGAGTTGGTGATGGACAGGGAAGCCTGGCGTGCTGCAGTCCATGGGGTTGCAAAGAGTCAGACATGACTGAGCCACTGAACTAAACTGATATTTCTCCTTGCAATCTTGATTCCAGCTTGTGCTTCATCCAGCCCAGCATTTCTCATGGTGTACTCTGCATATGAGTTAAATAAGCAGGGTCACAATATACAGCCTTGATATACTCCTTTCCCAATTTGGAACCAGTCTGTTGTTCCATGCCTGGTTTTAACTGTTGCTTCTTGACCTGTATATAGGTTTTTCAGGAGGCACATAAGGTTATCTGGTATTCCCATCTCGAAGAATTTTCCACAGTTTGTTATGATCCACACAGCTAAAGGCTTTAGGGTATTCAATGAAGCAGAGGTAGATGTTTTTTTTCTGGAATTCTCTTGCTTTTTCTATGATCCAGTGGATGTTGGCAATTTGATCTCCGAGCCTAGCTTAGATATTGTATCTAAAATCTAAAAAAGTCATACTGTTTGATCATATAATTTGATGAAGATATTAGATAACTTTTTAGTTGGATGTGACCTTGCTTAGCCAGAATTTAGTCTAGCTGATCCTGTTTTCCACCTTTTGGGTATAAGCTACAGTGTTGCAGAAACTCAGATGTCATTACCACTAAGACTTTAGTACTTTTATCTTGCTATACCGAATAAATGCCAAGAACATTAGAATTCTTTTTTGGATAATTCAGCTTCAGTGCAATCTACTATAAGTTTAATCAAGGGAAACCAAGGGAAAAATGAAATAGATGTTGCTATTCAAATGGCAGCATTTAGATAAAGGACTGCATAAACATGGACATTTAATTTTATTGAAATTTAAATGACTTTACTACTCACTGGATATAAGGTCTGTTAATTAAGGCATGAGTGCCTTGTAAATCCTGGATGACTGCATAGTTGCCACATCCAGTTGTGGCTGACAGCAGTCCTTTGTACAAAATGAAGAGTAAATCTAAACCAATTAAGATACTGTATGTGTAATTATGAATATTGTAAATGAAATGAGGTGACTGTGGATTGTGTATTTTAACATGTGTTAGAATGGAACTACATTGCATTAATTCTTGATAACTCTTTGCTGATTATCATACTCCATTGGAAAATATGTTATTAATTAATCATCTCTTGGACAGGTTAGTATAGCCCCCAGTAGATAAAGAGATGTTATCTGAAATCTATATAAATTTGGTCTATGTTCACAATCTATGATAATGATTTTAGGGAATATATTCTTCAGTGTAGCATATAAGAAGGGCTTTAGTGATACTTAAATTATAGAGATGTAGTCTTTGTATCAGAGAACTCGTAATCTTTTGAGAGAGAGATCCAGAAATGAGTTATTGTAACTGCAGTTATAATAAAAAAATGCAGATAACCCAAAGGGGATAGCAGTCCATTCTTTTTAAAAAATTAATTAATTAATCAATTAATTAAGATGCATCAGGTCTTAGTTGTAGCATGCTGGAAGTTTGTTGCATCATGCAGATCATCATTGCAGTGCACAGACTCTAGTTGTGACACAAAGGCTCATCACATGAGCTTAGTTGTTCTGAGGTATGTGGGATCTTAGTTCCCCAATCAGGGATTGAACCTGTGTCCCCTGCATTGGCTGATAGGTTCCTATCCACTGTACCATCAGGGAAGTACCTGCAGTTCATTCTAATACGGGGCAGTGGGGAGGATTATTGGGATTCTTGACCTGGGTTTTCAAAGATGAAAGGCTTATAATAGATGGTGAAGAACACCCAAATCTCTACAACTTTCTTGAATCCCCTGTTAAGAAAAGCAAAAGAACATTTCTTGAGAGGAAATCCAAGTTATCTGGATAACTTAGAAGCTGCTAAGAAAAATTACCTAGAATTTGAAAATAAGGCAGAAGAATAACAGCTGGTTTTCTTAATGTTGTAACAGAACACTGTTTTATTTAATTCCTTTGTGGATATACCTTTGTTTTGACTTCAGTTCAGTTCAGTCACACAGTTGTGTCTGACTCTTTACAGCCCTGCAGACTGCAACACACCACGGTTCCCCGTCCATCACCAACTCCCGGAGCTTGCTCAAACTCATGTCCATCGAGTCGGTGATGCCGTCGAACCATCTCATCCTCTGTTTTGACTTACTATTTACTATTTATTAGAGTCAAGTTTGTGTGATATTACATGTTGTTAACATGTAGACTTTATCCTGTAAAGATGTAAAACATTTCTATTTCATGGAAAAATGACTCTGAGATGTATGGTTTTATTGCCTAGCAGAACATTAGTTTTGCAAGCCTCAAGAAATATCAACAACCTCAGATATGCAACAAATGTCTGTATAGTCAAAGCTATGGTTTTTCCAGTAGTCATGTACAGATGTGAGAGTTGGACAGTAAAGAAGGCTGAATGCCAAAGAATTGATGCTTTCAATTTTCTCCAGCACCACAAATTCTTGAGAGTCCCTTGGACAGCAAGGAGATCAAACCCATCAATTCTAAAGCAAATCAACCCTGAATATTCACTGGAAGGACTGATGCTGAAGCTGAAGCTCCAATACTTTGGCCACCAGATGCGAAGGGCCAGCTCATTGGAAAAGACCCTGATGCTGGGAAAGACTGAAAGTAAAAGGAGAAGAGAGTGGCAGAGGATGAGATGGTTAGATAGCATCATGACTCAGTGGACCTGAGTTTGAGCAAACTCCCGGAGATAGTGGAGGACAGAAGCACCTGGCATGCTGCAGTCCTTGTGGTCAGAGTCAGACACTACTTTGTGACTGAACAGCATCAATAATGTAACTGCAGTGTATTACAGCTTGCTTTCTTTTTTACCTCAGTCTTTTGAATTACACTTTGAACCACCATATCATCCTGCTGGTTTTATTTTTATTGACCTGAGTATATCCTTGACATGTATTTTATATTATTGTATTTATTTTATACTTGAAGGATATTAATATTTTTAATGTATTAGAAATTATAGTTTGATAAAACATCCAGTGAAATTCTTATTTTTTAAGCCATTTCTCCATCCCATTAAGGAGTTGCTCCCATCCCACCAAGAAGAAAGGAGGATGGCATTCCTGCTCTAAGCGTCCTCTTCATTCACCTCCCTTATTCTTCATTCACCTGCCTTAGATCTCTGGAGAAGCCTCAGAAAATGATCTGCCCTTCGCTAGACTTTGCAGGACCCTTCCATTTATAGAAGCGTTCTAGGAAAAGAGGTGATGCAGATCTTGGCATTGTATTAGTCACTGATGGATATGAGAAGGGAGCAAGTATGTTTCGGAACTTTCTTTCTTCTGTTGGAGTATCCTCAGCAAAGCACGCCTCATTTGTTAACTCTGGAACTCTGAAGGGAGAACTACTTGAAAGACTAATTTTTGTTGCTTAATCACTACTTTCCCATGGAATATCTGGATCTGATGCAAAAATAAGCACTTTTAAACTTGCTTCATAATATCTTTTTGGAATAAAATTACAATCCATTTCTTAGGGGAAAATAGATGGTACCAGAAAACCTTTTATGAACTGATATAAAACAAAAATGGCTTTCCATCCCTCTTTGCTGAGACCTGGAGACTATCCAAAATTTTTGTTTACTGCTGCTTTTTGTTCCATATAAAACAAACAAAAGATTCATTGATTGAATGTTTACTCTGAGCCTGCATCATATTAAGCATTGCATTATATATATGTGTGTATGTATGAGTGCTTTATACAAATATATGTGCCTTATACAAATATGTGTGTATTATGCAAATATATGTACATTGTATATACATATACTATATATACAAACTTGCCTTCCAATGCGGGAGATGTAAGAGACAGCTTCAGTCCCTGGGTGGGGAAGATCCCCTGGAGGAGAGCATGGTAACCCACTCCAGTATTCTGGAGACTCTCATGAACAGAGGAACCTGGCAGGCTATGGTCTATATGGTTGCAAAGAGTTGAATACTACTGAAGCAACTGAGCGCCCAGCACACGTGCATGCATAATATGCACACATGCACACAGAGTTCATTTTATCCTCAAACGTAGTTTACCTGGGCTCTACCACTTTTTGAAATGGATGTAATACCTGTCTTTAAATTTAGGATGATTATTTCTTCTTGAATTTGTTTTTTATGAAAGACTCCTTCATGATATTATCCAAGGCTGAGCCACAAGGGCCTGTTCACAGTCAGCACAGTTTATACCTTCTGCTGTGGCCTCAGATATGAGAAAACCTGTCTGAGGCTTAGATGGAAGCATAGCTCTTCCTCATTTCCAAAGAATCCCAAACAAGGAAAATTAAATATTTTAATGGGAATACATGCAAAAATATTTATTACATGATGAGTGTACATTTAAATTCTCCCCACTACTGCTCTCTCCTTTTCCCCCCACAGATCTTATTTTCTATTCAAAGCAACAGTTTGCTCAAGGCATATTTTATTAGCATTTGTGTTAGTAATGTACAGTATGCAAATTGGATATGAGAGCCTCAGATGTAAAAAAAGAAAAAGTCAATCTAATTTGGGAATCTGATGTCTATTTGCAGTTACTTACCCATGTCACTGCTGCTCAACACGCATCCTTGGGCTAGATGCCAGATGCCCTGCAGAGTATCATAATACTCAGTTGTTAATTTCATAGTCCAGTGTAGCATCAAGGAATGGCCAAAGCCGCCCACAGCCAAATACAGCCAGCTGTGAAGTGGTTAAATGTTTGCCTTCCTCTGTGAATGCTAAGTGAGTCTTTCTAAGACAACTACATTGACTTCAGAACTTGAATATTTATGCTACAGAGGAAATCAGCCATAAATTTGCATTTTTAACAGACTCTAGTAGGGATGGAAAGAAAGAATAATAATTTTTAAAAGGGCAATGGCAATAAAATCAATCCAGATTTTATAAAAGCTGACCCAATTTTAATAGATAATTATTGAAAATAGAAGTCCCTTTGCTCCTAATTAAACCAAGAATTGTTCTTAATGCAAGTTGTTCTTAAATTCATCCTTAATCAAATTTGTTCAGGGATTAACACACTATTACTACAGCAATACATTATTTATCTGTCAGGGAATGCACCATTCTACATAAATGAATTTCATAGATAACCAAAACACACTTCAAGTGCAAATGTTAAAAAATAAGTGATTTTGATGAAAACACTCCTAAAACATATCATGTAACACCTGCTCTCTTAAACAGCACATGTCAAATAATTAACACTTTTTCTTAATGTAGTCAATATTTCCCTAGAACTACCAGATGGGATCTAGAGTTGGGCAGGGAATAAAAATAAAGTTACAGTAATGACAATAGATATCATTCTTTGACTCTAACCTCCATTTGTTACTGTAGCATTTTTCTTCCCTAATGGTTTGTACAAGTACTAAAGGGAAAAGATATTTGTACAAGCAAGATAGGCTTGCTCCTTGGAAAGAAAGCTATGCCAAACCTAGACAGAGTGTTAAAAATCAGAGACATTAATTTGCCTACAAAGGTCCCTATAGTCAAAGTTATGGTTTTTCCAATAGTCATGTATGGATGCTAGAGTTGGACAATAAAAAAGGCTAAGCACCAAATAATTGATGCCTTCAAATCATGGTATTGGACCAGACTCTTGAGAGTCTCTTGGACTGCAAGGAGAGCAAACCAGTCAATCCTAAAGGAAATCAACCCTGAATATTCACTGAAAGGACCGATGCTCAAGGTGAAGCTCCAATACTTTGGCCACCTGATGCAAAGAGCTGACTCACTGGGAAAGACCCTGATGCTGGGAAAGGTTGAAGGCAAAAGGAGAAGTGGGTGGCAGAGGATGAGATGGTTAGATAGCACCATCGACTCAATGGACATGAATTTGAGCAAACTCCAGGAGATAGTGAAAGACAGAGGAGCCTGGCATGCTGCAGTACCTGGAGTTGGAAAGGGTCAGATGTGACTTAGTAACTGAACAGTCACCACAAAGGGAAAAGGGACAGTTCTTTTCAATACACTGTGAGATCTTTTCTCTGCTCCTGAGCTCTTGGGTGCTGTGGGAAGAGGAAGGCTCCTCCACTCTGTCACTCCTGCCGGTCCTGCAGTCACGGGTGTCTTTATTGTCTGCTGTGCTCTCAGACTGTCGTGCTGCAATGAATTAAGATGTCACTAAAGCGACCGTCGTCTCTTGATGCTTCAGGGCCAGCCACGGCTTCTGCCACCAATGATGAAGTGAAGCCCATGATACTTGTGGTCCTTGGGTGGCTGGCTGCTCCTGGTGCCACTTCCTGTGATGACCGCAAGCTCCTTCTGTGGCAGGGTCACATCCCTGTGGCTGCTCTTTATAAATGGGGGGGACATTCTCCCCCACTTTTGCATTATTTTGCTCCTAAAACTCACAGAGGTGATATGTGGAAACACATCTCTCCTTTCTTACTTGCCGCCTCAAGTTTCCCTAAGAATAGACAAGTTCATGGCAGCTTGGCTAAAGAATAAAATGAGTACCAGTAACTTTGGGGGTTCCCCATCTTTTCTCTAGGGTCCTCCAAGATTGTTCTCTAAAACAGATAATCTGTGGGTACCTCAACAGCCCTTCTGAAGTGCCCACACATGGCTGAGTCTCGATAGGAACACAACTTAGGCTCAAGGAATTTCAGAAATACCTGAGAGTTGCTATTATTAAGACAAATTAGTTCTTTACCGGGAAGCTTAATAGTGGTTAGATGGCTACTTCCTTCTTACCAGGCTGTCAGGTCTAAGTGTAGTTGCCCTGTTCAGTCCTTCCACCTCCTCTAGTTGACTGTCTTCAATCTGTTATGATTTGACCACACAGCTAGCCAAGTTGGTGGTGCTTTGCATGAAATGTGGGTCTGTAAAGCATGATGAAAAATCTTACTGCAACAGATTTCAACATTTTTGAAATTACACAACTTTTAGCAGCATACACCAAGTGGTCAAAAGTCTCCCCAAGCAGTTTTAAACATTGGGCTTAATGACAACATAAATAGGACTTCAGTCTTACAAAATACCAACAACTAATCTTGCTGTTATCTTGGGCCCATTTAAACACACTGTGACTCTGTTGTTTTCTTTAGAACAGTTCATTTCTCTTACCTCGCTCTCCTAAAATTTTCATATTCTGGAAGACATAAAACCTTTCTTTGAAATGTGAGGTTCTATATAGCTCAACTACACGGCACAGGACACACTCAGCTCAGCCCTCTCTGAAGCATTATGATGATAACCCAGGAGGACCAAGCTGTGGTTGCCTACCTTGGAGAGAGCCACAGTGTGTGTCATGGATGCCCACTGAGAACCGTGTTGCTACTTATAACGCTGTCCCCCAGCTCACTGATCACAGCCATCAGGGTTGTACCTCTGTGTCCAAGGTTCCTACTCCTCAGTAGAAACATCTACAGATGTTCACTGTCTAGGTGTGCTGAAAAGTTCCCTTATATTGTGCTTCTGGACAAATACTGTGTCTCTATATTGCATGATATCTAATAGTTCTTTCAACCCAAACAGTTTATGTTACAGTCAGAGACTGGCATCTCCCATTAGAACTTTGGGACAGTTCCTGACCCATCAATGTCATTTCCAGGCCATGCGTGTGTGATAAACTTGTTCCCTTACCTTCCTTTTTTTTTTTTTTTTTTTAATAAATTTATTTATTTTAGTTGGGGGCTAATTACTTTACAATATTGTAATAGTTTTTGCCATACATTGACATGAATCAGCCATGGTTCCCTTACCTTCCTTCTTTTCTCTCCTTGACCACTCCTCTCTAATTTATTTCTTTATTCCATTAGTAATAGTTAATAGTAGTAATCCTATCAAGGTCAATAGAAGGAAAACTTGATATCTTTGTTTTCTAACTGCCTTTATAGATAGATTGATCTTTCATACACAAGCTTCATATGGATCTTGAAAAAACTGAGAAAATATGATGTAACTATGAAACTTTTAAAAAACCATATCTCCTCTGAATTCCCAAACACACCCCTAAAGGAACGGAGAACAGTAATTACGATGTGTTTCTCACTGTTACCGTCACAGTGGGGAGGATTGGAATAATGACTTACTGGGTGGATATGGATGCTATGTTGGCTTCCTTGGGTGTCTCCCACAAAGTGTTGGGTTAAAGCAAGAGAAGTTTATGATCTCATAGTTCTGGGGGCTGGAGGCCTGAAATCAAGGTGCTGCCAGGGTCCTGCTCCCTCTGAAGTCTATAGGGGAGAATCCTTCTTTGTTTCTTCCTGGCTCTGGTGGTTGCCTGCCATCCTTGGGATCCCCTGGAGGCTCAGACAGTAAAGAATCTGCCTGCAATGCAGGAGACCCAGGTTTGATCCCTGGCTCGAGAAGATTCCCTGGAGAAGGGCATGGCTACCCACTCCGGTGTTCTTGCTGGGGAATTCGGGGGACAGAGGAGCCTGGTGCCCTACTCCATGGGGTGGCAAAAAGTCAAAAATGAGTGAGCAACAAACACACTTTAGCAGTAAAGAGATGTATTTCAGATTAATCCTCAGTGCCCCTTGTCTTGCCGTTGCATCACTTCAATTTCTGACTGTTGCCACATGGTATTCTCACTATAACTTTAAAAATTTTATTCTTGTTGGAGTACAGTTGATTTACAATGTGGTGTTAGAGTCACATGGACAGCAAGGTGAACCTGTTATATACACACATATATCCACTCTTTTTTAAATATTCTTTTCCCATATAGGCCATTACAGAATATTGAGTAGAGTTCCCTATGCTATACAGTAGGTTCTTATTAGTTATCCATTTTATATACAGCAATGTGTATATGTCAGTCCCAGTCTCCCAAATTATCCCTCTCCTCCTTATCCTCTGGTAATTATAATTTGTTTTCTACATCTGTGACTATATTTCTGTCTTGTAAATAAGTTCATTTGTACCCTTTTTTATGTTCAAGTTGTAAGTGATATCGTGTGATTAGTATCTTTCTGTGTCTGATTTACTTCACTCAGTATGACAATCTCCAGATCCATCCATGTTGCTGCAAATGGCCTTATTTTGTTCTTTTTTATGACTGAGTAATATTTCATTGAATATATCTACCACATGTTCTTTATCTATTTACCTGTCAATGAACACTGAGTTTGCTGCCATGTCCTTGCTGTCATAACTAATACTGCACTGAACATTGGGGTGAATGTATCTTTTCAAATTATGGTTTTCTCTGGGTATATGTCTAGGAGTGGAATTTCTGGGTCATACGGTAGTGCTATTTTAAGGAACTTCCATACTCTTCTCCATACTGACTGTACCAATTTACATTCCCAGTAACAGTGGAGGTTCCCTTTTCTCTACATCCTCTCCAGCATTTATTGTCTGTAGATTTTCTTAACTTGGTCCCTTTCAATCCAGCCAGGCAGTGCTTCTGCTGATACATAATTCTCAAAAACATTGTCAATTTTCTGTACAATTAACAGGAGTATAAACCATAAGACAGGAGTAAAGTCCACAGTTTCTCCTAGATAAACCTGTTTTTTTGTTCCTGGCTTCTGTTTAGGTGGTTGATTGGCTCCATTAGTCACAAGCTGATTCTTTCCAACAAAAGGTTATCTGGCTACACCCGGTGATATTGGAAATTCAATTCATGTTGTAATTTAGCCACTTGCAAGATGAAGGATGAGTCTTTGGGTTGGTTTTCAGAAATCTTAACTCCTCAGCCACAGGAGGTAAGAATTTTTTTCAGAGTAGACACGGAATCTTTCAGGTCATTAAAGCTGCAGTTGAGCTGGGAATTTGAAACCCTACACTCATCCTTTTCTTTCCCCACTTCCTCCAGCAATGAGTCAGTTTCATTATTATTCTTTGGTTTGACAGAAATGTTCTAAGGTATCAAACACATGGTCACCCAGAACCTCACCTTTTATAGGTGTGATTTGTGGTACCAATGGTGATATCTTGCCTGTTTCTAGTCCTACTGTGGATGGTGATTGCAGCCATGAAATTAAAAAAAAAAAATGCTTGCTCCTTGGAAGGAAAGCTATGACATACCTAGACAGCAGATTAAAAAGCAGGTTTATCACTTTCTCAGCAATGTAGGTGAGCAGGCTGGAAAGTTTTAGACAAGAATCAGCATTGCAGTTTTGAGGCAGAAGTTTTTCCTTCTCCCTTCTCTGAGAAACCTCAGTTTTTGCTTTAATGTTCCTCCGACTGAAGAGTTAAACCCATCCTTATTGTCAAGAATAATCTCCTTTACATAAAGTCAACCGATTTTCTGGGTTACCTGCCTCTACAAAATACCTTCATAGCAGTACCTAGATTAGTGTTTGATGGAGTGCCTGGGTCCTATAGCCTGGCCAAGATGACACATAAGACCAAGTATAGTTGCAGAGAAGAGAGTAGAGGGGTCAAGAGAAGAAAAGTGCCCATCACCTCTGGGCCTCCTGCTGTAGGGTGCCTGTCCTGTTCCACACAGAACAGATTATGAAAAGGTACTCCAACAAAAGGCATAGAGAAAATCACTCGGTCGTGTCCAACTCTTTGCAACCCCATGGACTATACAGTCCATGGAATTCTCCAGGCAAGAATAGTGGAGTGGGTAGCCATTCCCTTCTCCAGGGGATCTTCCCAACCCAGGGATCGAACCCAGGTCTCCCGCTTTGCAGGCAGATTCTTTACCAGCAGAGGCACCAGGGAAGCCCAACAAAGGGCATGGTGGTTCTCAAATTCTACTGGGAGGAAGAGAGGCAGTGACTGTGAGAATACATTTATTTCTTGTAACGATTTTGGAGTTTTTTCATATAACCACATTGCTGAAAATTTACAAAAAGAACAACAAAAACAACACCCCCCCCATATGTAGTTTCTCTAGCAAGTATGCACATGGTTCCAGTTAAAAACACCTGCCAACTTTCTGCTAGCACATCTCTCCGAAGAAATATTTGGTTTAATAAGCCCTACATGTGCTCTGTTTTAAAGCTCTGTCCCGCTAACACAACTAATTCAATAATGGCCCAGGTTCTATTGATTTCTTCTGAAGGATCTTGGATGATCACTAGAAGATTTTTCAATGCATTGGCTCCAGGCACCCAAGAAAAATTTCCCTGGGTTCCTGTCACACTCCCCTATGTATGTATAGCACGCTTATCTTTCAAAGAGCTTTCACCTACATTTTCCGCTCGGTCATCTCTCTTCCTCTCCTGTGACTCTGCTTCCCTGCACTGTTTTCCCCTCTGGGGTTCTAATTCTTCTTAACAGCTCAACTTTCTTACTCTGCCTCTTTCCCCCCTTTCCCTTTCCCTTTTTAAACTGACCGCGGTGAGATTTATTTTTTTGCTTTTTAACAAATATTTGTTTACATTTCTATGTATATATAAAGTGTCTGAGTTGATGTTTATGTTTTAGTTTTATTTAAAAAGTAAGTTAATATTATTTTATTGATTTTTTTTTCTTGCCTGTGTCTGCTACCTTCTCTCGCTTGTCCTCATAGAATAGCTTTTTTCTTTATCTGGACTGTGAGCTGTTCTCTCCTGATAAAACCAGGTCTGCCTTATGCCTCAGATGGAGTAGACACAGGGCTGAGAGTTCATGATAATATCAGGGACCAAAGAAAATGTTTTAATATCAGAGAAAAATGTATATATATTTTATGGATACAATATACATTTATATTATATAATATAAAATGTACATAATATATGTTATATATATTATATATGTGTATGCACACAGACACAATATAGTATAGCCTGGATTGTATTCATCTTTATGCCAACCCAATGATATATATAGATATACATATTTAATTTTACATAATTTATATAGATATTTCATATTTATAAATAAAGTATTAATATTAATAGTAAAGTATATATATACATATAAACAGTATATACATGTATAAAATATATATTATATATGTTATATATATATATACATATACACACACATATATATATTGCAGGTGGTCTCCTGAATTGCAGGCAGATTCTTTACTGACTGAGCCACCAGGGAACCATGTATCTATATGGCTGTATATGGTTGATCATTGAACCACACAGTTTCGAGCTGAGCAAATCTTAATGTGAGTTTTTTCTCATCAAATATGTATTATACAACCCAAAGCTGGTTAAATCTGGGATTCAGGACCAAGGTTGGTGGAGCCTGATTTTGCAGAATTCGAGGATGTGGAGGGTTGGAAATTGGATCAGTAACCCTAACATCCACACTATTCAACGGTCAACTCCAAAAATAAAGTGGAGGAAGGGGAGCATCAAGGAAAAGTGCTTTCAACCCACGGAAGGCCTTTGCAGCCTTGGATAAAACAAAACAAGCTTAAAAACATACAGGCAGGCCCAGGTTAGTCTGCTCTGTGAAAACTCTTATGACTTCTTATTGCATTTAGGATAGAGACTCAAGACCTTCCATGTAATGAAGCTTTACACTCTTCAACTTTATTGTATATCCTTCTCCCTCAGATTACTATTTTATTTAATCCATGCTTTAAGTTTCTGAACAAACCTATCCCTTTTCACCTCGGGGCCCCTCGGCCTGGGAGAGACTCCCTCTACAGTCTTCAGTCTTGTGTGCTTTCTTTTGGCTTCAGAACAAATGCTCCTGGTTTAGGCAACTCTTCTTTATCACTTAATCTAAACTGGAACTGTTTTCATAACCTCAGAGCCATAATTTGTACTGTGTAGTACTGATCACCCAGTTATTTGATTACTGTTAATATACACGCTACCAACCCATTGTCTAGTTTAGGAAGGAATGGATACTGTCCACTTTGGTCCCCAGCGTTACTCAGTGCCTAGGACACTGCCAGGCATGAGTACTCAGACAATATTTGTAGAACCAATGAATAGCCTTGAAGTGGTTAAATACACTAAGACGTTTGAGAATTTCTAAGGAAAAATAATGTGAAATGTTTCATTGTTTCAAATTTTTGTACAATGACCTCTAATTTCCTTCTATTTTTACTCACTCATTAGGAAAGGTATTAAACTATACAACCATGAACTAAAAGTTTAACAGCAGACTTGAGGACCCAAGGACTTGAAAGCTGAAAATACAGGAAGGCAGGTTTTAAAATGTTATTAGCTTTAGTTGAAATTCTGGTACAAGTGAATCGCATTTTTTCCTTTTCTTTTCAGAGAAAAAGAAGTCGTTAGTAACCAGTAGGGTCAGTCCTATGAAACATATTCTCCAAAGGCATCTTCGACTCAGTTAAACATTTTCCAAATAAAACATCTTATGTAAGAGTTTCCCTTGAAATTTGTTTTGCAGAAAGCGATTGTAACTTCAGATAGAGGCTGATTTGACCAACAAAAGAAGTGATTCATTCCAGGTAAGGAAACTCAGGTCATTCCAGGCAAATCATATGCCTTTCATTTGATTTGGTTCAATTGCCTAAGCGAATGTCTTTCTGTAGAAAAATGGTATAATTTATTTTTTCTTATGGAATCCTACTGGTGACTGGGTGGTCCCCTGTGATGAAGGGTGGACTGGGTTTGGCAGATGTAGGTAAAGCATGCCTGATGGAGCCTTGGCTTTAGCCCAGTGTTAACAATACTCCAGAAAGAAAACGCCTCAGTTGCCCAAAGGCATCTTGAACTTTCTTCCCTACTCTTGAGGCAAAGATTTTCTAAGTATAGAAGCTGGAGGAAAAGCTAGGAAGTAATTCAGTTTACTGTTCACCAGAGACAGCTCCAGTAGGAGAGGAGGGAAAGAGAGAAGGGAAAATACTAAAGGATCTTCCTTTGGTATAAACTTGTTGGAATGATTACAAACGATGCTTCTTTTTATCTTATTTTAAAAAAAAATTATTGCTCTAAGAATCGTGGTATAAAATCTACTCTCGTAACACATTTTTAAGTATACATTATGTTGACTGTGGGTACAATGTTATACAGTAGATCTCCAATCTCTATTCATCATGCTTTTGATTATTCCTTTGACTTTTAATTTATTTCTTTGTCATTTTAAAAGGAAGCTTTGTTTCTGAAACAAAGCCCAGATTAGTCTCAACCCTGTTATTCTAATTTTATAAATATTATTAATTGCATAATATGATAACTATATAATATGTCATTTATATATAAATTATGTGTGTGCTTAGTCGCTCAGTCATGTCCAATTCTTTTGACCTCATGGACCGTAGCCCACCAGGCTCCTCTGTCCATGGGATATTTCAGGCAAGAATACTCCAGTGGGTTGCCATTTCCTCCTCCAGGGGATCTTCCTCATCCAGGGATCAACCCATGTCTCTTACATCCCCTGCATTGGCAGATGGGTTCTTTACTGCTGAGCTATTGGGAAAGCCCATATATAAATCAGTTTATATTTAAGTTAAATATAAACCATAATTTATATATAAATAATACATAATATAATTAACATATTTAAATAACATACTATTTTAAATATATCATAAATATTTAAACATGATATTCAAATGTATTAATTATAAATATACTAATTATAGTTTATATGTGATTATGAAAGTGAAAGGGTTAGTTGCTCAGTCATGTCCTACTCTTTGCCACGCTTGGACTGTTGCCTTTCAGGCTCCTCTGTTCATGGAATTTTCCAGGCAAGAATACTGGAGTGGGTTGCCATTTCCTTCTCCAGGGGATCTTCCTGACCCAAAGAGTGAACCCGGGTCTCCTGCACTGCAGGCATATACTTTATCATCTGAGCCACCAATGATATATAATTTTATAATATGTATTTGTATTATTACATAGTTATTATTTATGTATTATATATTGCCATGTACAATTATTATACATGTTGTAATGATTATTAATATATTATTACTTCAAGGTGGTCAAGTCTTCTTTATCTATAGGAAAACACACACCAAATGATATTAAATGATGAAGTTATGTGTTGGGAATCTTAAACTTTCAGGAACAAGGCCAAATAGTAAATGCTGTGGTACTTCTCAAGAGCCATTCTCAGACATAGTAAAGCCTGAAGCTACAGAAAGAAGCAGTTTGTTCAAGACTGACTCAGATATAACATTTCTTTTGCAAGGAGTGAGCTGGCAGCTAGGGTATTTCTCTCCTCAAAGAGTCAGGTCATGGCAAGCCCTTTGTTCTGATTTTGCTTTGCCTCTGGGACTTTGGTTGTGAGGGTTTCTGTGTGTTTCTGCCTTTGTGAGAAAGATTCTTTGGATTATCTTTGGATAATCATATTCTTTGGATAAGAATATGATTCCCTCTCAAGTGTCAATTATTGATTAAAAATCTATCCAAAAACACAAAGTCCAGCCAATTCAATTAATAATAATTTAAAAACTATTGATCTCATTTTTACTATGAATATCTATGAAGAACTTAGTAACATAAATGACTTCACTTATTATCTATTTTATCTACAAAGAATGTTACACTTATGAGAACTTAGCAAATAGTGTTTATTAAACACTAGACATATGCTGAATTTGACTAATTTTGATAGAGTTTGGAAACAAGTTATGCTTTTGTAGCAACTAATCTAAGACAATATACATTATTGGCTTCCTTAAAAAATAAATGAAGTAAATTCTTTCCCTTACCAATTAGGTCTATGGAATTAAGCAATTCATTAGGACTCAGTTTCCCCATCTATGAAACAATCGGATGAGGAATTTGAATGAGTTTTCAATTATATTTGCTCTAAATTGCCTTCCAGCTCAATCATTCTATGACTCTTAGTAATATATCTTCATTTCAACTTAAATTTTTCTCACCAATAAAACACTTAGCTGCTCATTTTATAAATATAATTTAAGCTTTTTAAGCCAGTGCTGCTTTAAAAAAAGCAATGAGAACCCAATTTGGTGAAAGTGAACTAAAGTGTTCACATTTGACACATTACCTTTATAAGTAAGTACTAATAAAGAATCAAATATATTATACCCTTCCCCACCCTTCAATGATTACAGAGTAAGGAAGCACTCTTACAGTTTCACAGGCATGCTACTTTTCTCTTTGCCATTATTATATGAATCAGTAGCAAAAAAAAAAAAAACTCCCTTTGAAAGAATAAGCAACTTCCCAGTTTTATTCAAATAGCCATAGCTATTCATTTTAAAGGGAAGACCTCAAATAAAAATCACTGATAGAACTTTAGCATTAGTGCTAAAAATGGGACTTTTCAAGACAGATAATTTTTATAAAATCCATTAGAGCAAAAAGTTCTATTTGGAGTAGCACAGATTATCATTGAGGAAATACGTCCATGGCCCTTTAAATGATCCCACTATTGTAAAATGCCAGATCACTCTGAGCTGTAGGATCTCAGTCTTTGTGGGTGGAGGGAAAAAGAGAGTGACAGTCTGACTGCAGTGATGGGGAGAAATGACAATTACAGGTAAAGAGGAACTATCTTTGTGCTAAATAGGTTAATTTTTGGCAGAGAGACTCTTTCTGATCTAGTTAAGTTAATGAGGTTTTTCCTGAATTAAACTGAGTTGATGTGCTTTGCTAAATCTTTGGAGGCTGTCAGAGTTCTGCCAACAATAAGCATTTGAAGTATTTGAGAAAGGGAGAATAAACATTTTGTGAAAATCAGACACTGCCTTGAGACATAATAAATGTCTCAATGAACAGAATTAAGAACTTGAATATATATCATAATGACTAGTCACATTTTTAGAGCCTGATAAAATGTTTTTCTTAAGCCTTTACTATGATACTGCTTAAAGAAAAATGTGAAGAAGAGAAAAAACAAGCAAAAAATGCCTGGCAATCGAAACCACAGTTATATAAAACCTAAGAAGGAAGTAGAAGCTGTGTTTAGCGACCTGTGTCTATGCTGTCTAAGCTGTGTCTTTCCAGAATTTGTCTCTTGTTGAGGAAACATGCCCACAAACCTACCAGATCACTGTGCAGTAAAAGGCCAGGTACAGACCTATTTCTAAGCAAAACTGTGAGTCAGTCTTGTTACAGCTTCTCTTTCCAAATTCAAGTAACTCACCCTCCCGCCCCTTCTCATAAACTGACTCCCTCACCAGTTACTCTGTTTCCCGAACTGGCATCTCACCAGGATCTGTTGGCCTACCAACCATATTTCATAATTAACAGATTGTACTCCTATTGGCAAGAGACCAATGGGAAAAAGGCCCCAAAATAGCTCATTCCTTTCACATCCTGTTATTTTCATCAACTATGTCAATGGTTCCTAGACTTGTGGATTTTATAGTCCTGTAAAACTTCAACAACAACAAAAATGGGATTGTGGGTAGTGGGGAGCAGTGAAATAGGGCTATCAGGTTGGTGTTGGATCTCTAGCAAGGGAATATGAGACGCACACACACATGCATGCACGCATCCAATTTATTTGTCCAATGGTACGGAAAAGAATGGATGCGAGACAGCTGCACAGAGAAGAATAGATGTAGCGTGTTTCAGTGCAGATTCTCCCTTGCTCTTATTTCTCTGCAGAGTATTTACACCTATCTCTGTAGAGTATTCGGTGATACTTCCACTTTCTGGTGGAAGACTGCCAGAATTGAGGAAAACCCCCAATTCTTCCTTTACCATAAGTCTTTTGTGGCATTTTTATTACCATTTAAGAAGCAGTTACACTGTGCCTCCATAAAGACAATATCTGTATCAGATGTACTGAAGTCCAGATTTTGAAAACTCAGCCTAAGAAAGGTCCTGTCCTCATGATGGGGAGAGAAGAAAGCAAGAGATGGTACCTGGTATCTCTTAACACCTCCCTTAGCCTTCTCCAGAAAGGATGATCAGCTGTCCCAACTTTATTTGCCAAGTAAGGGAATCAAAATATAATAATAAAATGAAACACAACTATCTCTTTGCATCAATCATTAATATTTTATTAAAATACATTTTGACATTATTATAAGAAAATCATCTCAAAACAAAAGGAAGCCCTTTTAATAGTTTCTGAAGGCTAGAGAAAGCCATAGTAATGAATGGAGACGCTCCCATATGATATCTGTGTCAAAGGTATACCTCTGATGTATCAAAGGTGTTTGTTCATAAATTGATTATCTTCAATCTTAACATTGATAAACTGGTTATAGTTGCCTTTTTCTTGCAGTATATTAGCATACACTAGGTGGCGGTAAGGATGCATATATTAATAAAAGCTAGTAGCTTTCATCTGAGACGAAAATTCATGAATTTAAAAACACCCTCTTAAGTCTCAAAATTAAATTAATTTGATTAGTGAGAAAAACTAATCACTATGATAAAATCAAATTTATAGCACAAACTCCACAAACACCATAACCATTAAAAATGAAGATTTGTTCATGTTTTTATTTAAATTTAATTTTTTTGGTATATTTTCCTCTGATTTCCATATTCTCAAAACAGATTTTCTAAAATATGTATTCCATCCAAAAGTTAGTCTTTGTTACATTAAAGCCAAATCAAAACTTCTAACTCTCTTTAGTTTCTCGAGTCTCTGTCACTGTCTTTGTCTGCTTGGATTCTGAAATCCCTGTGTTGTTTTTAGTCCACCTTTCACAATACTTACCTGTGCAATGAGAGATGGTTGTTACTCCTACTCCTCGCCCACTTTCAGCTATCAATTCTTCACAGTGACATATCTACAAGCTGCTTACAATGCCACCCCACAAAGTCAGTTATCTAACTGACAGAAAAGGATCAATTGCTTAGAGTTACCCTTCTCATAGGACGTTTGACTCATGAACAAGTCGCTTCAGCAGTGCCAATGGAGGAGATTTGAATCATCAGTATTTTTAATGCAGGTGAGAGCTAAGAACAATTAGATTAGTATAAACAACATGCAAGTCACCATCCTCTGGGTATCCAGTTTAGTTCAATAACAGAAAACAGCCAGTACAATGGCAACCACTGTTGACTTAGCATTCCCTTTTAATCTCTTGCCTCTGTGTTCCTCTCTGTAGGAATTGAATGTCCCCCCTTCAAAAGAAAAGTTCATATTTTGAAGCCCGGATCTCCAAGGTGATGATAGTTGGAGATCTTTGGGAGGTAATGATGTTTAGATGAGGTCATGAAACCTCATGGAGTCCCCTGTGATGGGATCACTGCCTTAGCAGAGGAAGAGACCTCAGCCTGAGAAGGTGGTCCTCTGTGAGCCAAGAAGAGAGCTCTCACCAGACCCCAACGATGCTGGCACCCTCTATCAGACTCCCAGCCTCCAGAACTATGTGCATTAAATTTCTGTTTTTTAAGACAGCCAGTCTCTGGTATTTTGTTTTGGCAGAACCAACCTAAGACATTCTCCAAACTTCACACTAGTTCATCTTCTCTTCCTTCATCATCTTCATAGTCCGTAACTGAGAACCACCATGAATTGTGGTTTAGACAATCCCGATTTAGAATCCCTCCGTTGGCACTGCTAAACTGCCCTACAGCAGGGGTCCCCAACCCCTAGGCCATGGGCTTGTACCGGTCCTTGTCCTGTTAGGAACCAGGTTGCACAAGTAGGAAGTGAGTGCTCGGTGAGTGAGCTCTGAATATCTGTATTGTAGCTGCTTCCCCATCATAGGCATTACTGTCATTCCACCTCCTGTCCAATCAGTGGTAGGGTTAGATTTTCATCGAAGTGTGAACCCTACTGTACTTGAATCACCTTGAAACCATTTCCACTCCCCACCAATGTCTGTGAAGACATTGTCTTCCACAAAACCAATCCCTGGTGCCAAAAAGTTGGGGACTGCTGCCTTACACTTGCCGATGCAAAATTCCTATGATTTTTCTCATTTTTTGATTTCCTTGATAATTTCCTTTTAATTTCCCTGATATTTGGGGAATATTAGGTCAAGAAAAATGGAGGACTTTGGTAAACATGGGGAAGTACATGAGTGGAGGACTTCAGGCACATCTCTGAGGGGTAGCAGTGTTTGAATTTTATTATATTACATAAGAAGTAAATACATAGGATTCTCTTGTAAGCCATAGTAAATAATAGACTTCAAGTTCAAGGAGATTAAAATATGGGAGAAATAGAATTCAAATCTATAATTCTGGTATCAGCATAGTAAATTCTAATACGTTTTGTCATCATTTGACCATTTTTCATACATTTTTTTCATTTGTTTCTGTTTTCTTTCATTCTTTTCCACTCTGCTTTAAGAATCATGTTCCATCTATTAATCAAAAATCCTTGCTTTGGGAAGACAATATTGGTATTAAACTGCAGGATGGATTAAGACATGGAGGGACAGGAATGAGAAAAAAAGATATCTGTGGATTTTGGAATCCAGCTGGTAGGTAATGAAGTCTGAATTAAGTCAGTCACAATGATAATGAAAGAACTTCCTTTGTGATCCAGTGGTTAAGACTCCGTGAAGCCAATGCAATGGGTGTGGGTTTGATTCCTAATTGGGGAACTAAGAGTCCACACACTATGCAGCGTGGGCAAAAGATTAAAACAAATAAATAAAAAATAATGCTAATGGAGGCAGAGAGAATCCATGAAACCAGTTAGGTTGCATTAGACTGAATTGGGGAAGACCCTGATTATAGCATGGTAATTCTCAAAGTATGTTTCTTCATTTATATCTTAATCACTTAGGATCTTTGTTAAAATTCACGATTTTCTGTTTTAATTTTTAGTCATGGTAAAATACATGACTTAAAATTTGCCATCTTAACAATTTTTCAGTTTACAGTTTAATAGGGTTATGTATACTCACAATGTTGTATAACCAATTGACTGAACTTTTTCAACAAGTAAAACTGAAGCTCTAGACCCATTAAATAATAACTTCCAATTTCCTCCTCTCCCCAGTCCCTGACAACCACCATTCTACTTTCTTTCTCTATGAATCTGACTACTTTATTTATCTCAAATGAGTAGATTCATACAGTGTTTGGTGTTTGTCATTCTGTGACTGGCGTATTTCACTTAGCATGATGTCCTCAAGGTGCATCTATGTTGCAGTTGGTTCCAGAATTTTCTTTCTTTTTGAGGTTGGATAATATCTTGTTGTTTGTAAAGGCCACACTTTGTTTATTCATTTGTCTGTCAATGGGCATTTGAATTTCTTCCACTTTTTTGCTCTTTTGAATAATGCTGCTATGAACATAGGTGAACAGATATCTCTTCAAGATCCTGCTTTCAATTCTTTTCGATATATACCTGGAAGAATAGGGCTTCCTGGGTTGTGCTAGTGGTAAAGAACTGGCATGCCACACACACACACACATACACACACAGAGGAAATATGGACAGTATACGATTGAAAACAACTCCTGTATCTTCAGGTACAAAAAAATGAAAGGGAATTATTAGTAAATGTTTGAAATCTAAGGTTTAACAAAAGGTAGTTTAACTTGGGAAATGCATATGTGCTCAGTCGCTCAGTTGTGTCCAACTCTTTGCGACCCCATGGACTGTAGCTAACCAGACTCCTCTGTCCATGGGGTTTCCCAGGCAAGAATACTGGAGTGGTTTCCATTTCGTACTCCAGGGTATCTTCCCGACTCAGAGATAGAACCTGCGTCTCCTGCATTGGCAGGCAGATTCTTTAATCTGCAGAGTCATTTGGGAAGCCCTGAGAAATGCATCACACACACACACACAAAAAAAAAAATAGTCTGTAAGATCTTATACAGCCTAGGAGGGCAGCAGAGTCTTTTTTATGGAGTGACTAAGATACGTGTAAACTAAGATCTGAAGGACTTGGCTAGAAAGATGCTGTGACCATCACTGTGATATAAAGTCAAAATTCATGCAGTCATATACAATAGTTTACTGACTATAGTCATTATGCTTTCCTGTTTTAATTCCAGAGAGAGAACATTTGGTCAATTGATCGACTGTCCTTAGGGCAGGTGTCCAGTTCTGATCCTTCAGTAGAGGCTTGGGGAATGGGAGTGTGTCACATGGACTCTGGTTTCCAAGGACTCAGGGAGATACTGCTACGCTTGAAGCTGGGTATGACAGCAAATTGACTTCTGTGTCTAATATAATCCTCCGTTCACCTTTGCATTCCCAAAGCTTAATGGAGGACCAGGAATATAGGAAACACTCAGTGTCAAGTGATTAAATGAATAAAGGCAATTTAAGAGATAGGAGGCAATTTGGGGCTTCTCTTAAGCAGTAAGGAAATCTCCCAAATCAATCATGACTACATTTTCAATGTATTACTACTCTCACCCCTACAATCTTTTGCAACTGTGCCTCACTAACAGATGAGGGAATGCTAACACTAATGGGTTAGAAATATTTGGGTTGTTATAAATGCCTGAAGTTTTTCACATCATAATCCACTTCTTCTCAAACTTTTTAAAACAGAAGATTCACCAGGGCAGCATGTGTTAAAATGCAAATTCTTGGGTCTAGTCCATTTCAGTACAGTCAGAGTAGAAACCAAGAATGTGGATTTCAGTATGCTCCCTCAATTATTCTTCCAACATATGTGATAAGTTGCTTCAACATATCTGACTCTTTGCGACCCTATGGACTGTAACCTTCCAGGCTCCTGTGTCCATGGAATTCTCCAGGCAAGAATACTGGAGTTGGTTGCCGTTCCCTTCTCCAGGGGATCTTCCCAACCACAGAGATGAAACCCAAGTCTCCCTCATTGCAGGCAGATTCTTTACTGTCTGAGCCAGTGGGGAAGCCCCCACATTTCCCATATCTATTAGCAAATACTGCAAACTCTACCATCAAAACCTAGGCAATTTCACCTAGTTATCTCTGCCATTATGACTGTCATTTTGTTTTAGGTCATATCCTCTCCCACCTGGACCACTGCAAGAGCCTGCAAACTGTTTTCCCTCTTTCTGCTTACCCGTCCCCACCCACCCCCCCAGTAATTGCCCAAGTAATGTTTTGCGAAACCAGGTCCTTGGACACACGTGTTTCATTTCTACTTTAAGGCTTTTTGTTTAGCTTTTATTTCTTCCCAGAATGCTCTTTGGTTTCTTCTTTCCATCACTAGTTCCTTCTTATCATTCCCTCTCAATGCTACCTCTCAGAGATGCCTTCCCTGACTACCCTATCTAAAAATCCCCTGGGCACAGTTATAGCATCATCCTATGTAAATTCTCTTCCTGTCCTTTTTCACTATGTGTTATTATTCTTGTTTCTTTCATATTCTTATTGTAGTCCCACCCCTCTGAGAAACTAAGTTCCATGAAAACAGAAGCTTGGCTCTCAAATTCACCTTGAGATCCCTGGGGCCTAGAATATTTTTCTGGGGATGACGTGGTTTCAATACATACTTGTTGCGTGAAGATGTAAAGATTCTAATCTATAACCCCTCCATTTTCCGTCGATTGGAAAATTCACATAAATACACTTATTCCAATTGAACAAAGATTCTTGCCGGGATAACATTTCATTCTTTAGTAATTAGTGTGTGCAACCTCCAGTCTTTTCTGACATCAGTTGTGCTAGGGAAGAAAAAGCATTTTCATTGTTGCATATGTCAACTAGAATAGGAACAGCTTCAGACAGAAGAACCCTAGAGGTGAGAGCTTGTCCTCCACTCATCTCCTCGGAGGAAAGGATGAATCACTTAACCTTGTGGCACTCTGGCTCTGCCTTCAGGTTAATCACACTGACCTTTCTAGCTGGGATTGTGCAGTTAACTAATCAATGTCTATAAAGCATTTGGATAATGAAGAAGGCTGCAGAAATAATGATAATAATCTCTTCTGCTGACACATGGTGTGAACCAAAAAAAAAAAGCAAAAAAAAAAATGTATGCTATGAAGACTTCCATGGTTATGTGCAATTATTTTTACAACGTTTATGTTGTACAACCTATCTTATTCTTTGGGACGTAGACCCTTAAATTGTTGCCCCCTTTAAGGCAGCTATCCTAATATTATTTAGAAAAAAAACAACAACTTGTTCTGCCAGGTTGGAGTAATTTTCTCCTTTTCACTTGCTTGCAAGTGGCAAATTGTCACCTTTTAATTGCAGTGCTCTTTTGTGTCAGAGAAGACATAAAACATGCATTTAAAATTACTATAGACTGAAACCATCCAGGTGGGTGTTCTGTTCAGGTTTAATGTGATGAAAATGACTGGGCATGTTGACCCTGTGTTCGTATTTCTCAAAGAGGAACCTGTTTACCAGGTGTCTGATTGCCTTCTCCCATCCTCCTTGGTCATGTTAAGGTTGGACAGTGGCAAGAATTTTAACCATTTGCTTTTTTGAAGGTAATTTCCTTTTTTTAATTTATTTATTTTTATTGGATTAGAGTTGCTTTTTACAATATTGTCTTAGTTTCTGCCGCACAACAAAGTGAATCGGTTATATGTAATACATATCCTCTCCCTCTCAGACCTCCCTCCCGTCCTCCCCATCCCACCCCTCCAGGTCATCACAGAGCACCCACGTGAGTTCCCTGTGCTACACAGAAGCTTCCCACCAGCTATCTGTTTTACACACGGTTGTGTATAAACGTCAGTGCTACCCTCCCAGCTTGTTCGACACTTGCCTGCCTTCTCGGTGTCCGCAGTCTGTTCTCTTTGTCTGCCTCTCTCTTTCTGCCCTGCAAATAAGTTCATCTGTGTCATTTTTTCTGGATTCCATATATATATATGTACTAATATACAGTGTTTGTTTTTCTCTTTCTGACTTACTTCTCCCTGTATGACAGACTCTAGATCCCTTCACATCACTACAAATGACCCAGTTTTGTTCCTTTAACCATTTGCTGTTGCATATAGGGCTGCCTCTAGGACAAACATGAAAGAAATATGTTTAGTGTGGTTTAGCCGTCATTTTCCAGGACTTTAAGTCCTTTTCTAGCATTTCATTTATTTTTCTGCATCCTCATTATTCAAGAATCCAAGAGAAAGGTGTTGCAGAAACTCAAGTGAAAATAACCCATGTTTCACAAGTGTGCCCTTTCAGAAATGGTGCTTAAGGAAAACTGTGGGGATTCAGTAATATTTAACCCAGAAGAATGGGTCCACTAATGGAGTCTACCTGTGAAAATATTAGTATTTTAAGCAGGGAAGCTCATGGTGTCTTATGACTTATATCACATAATACTGCCTGATTTTACCAACATTGTCAGGGGTTAAAACTGGCCCTGTTTCAGGTTCGATAACTGTGACAAGGCTGAATTCAAGACCACATTGCTTCCCTTTGATAGCACCATTTTTATGTGCTCTAGAATCTTGCTTCCTCAAAGGCAAAATGAATGCTCTACCTGACAGGACTTGCTGCTAGCTTTCCTTTGCTTTTTGTTTTTAGGAGAGTTGTAAATTATGAAGTTAGACTGAAGCTAGATTGAACAGAGGGCATATCAAGAGTAAGACCTACAATGACATAATGAAAAAAAATCAGATTTCTAATATTACCAATTTGGAAAGATACCAGCAAAGTTGAAACTCTCGCTGACTTCACAGAGGCTCTAAGACACAATTTTCTCTGAGGTGTTTTATGTCCTTTCAAGCATCCAGAAAGTCATGTAACTTTGGGCTGCTATTCAAAAATGTTGAGAAAAAAATAGAGTTTTTCCACATAGGAAACTATCAAGCTGGTCAGAAGATCATTGTATTATGGAAACTTTAAAAAGCTATTACCCAGAAAGGAGAGAAATATGCTTTTTAACAAATTTAAGTATCAGAGAAAGTGTTCATCACAGCTGTTTGATAACCTCAATCATGCTGTGTCCAGGTTCCCTTTCATAATTAGAAGTGCAGGAAGCAAACACGACTCTCCCACACTGCAGGGGATGTTTCATAGAACAATAAAGGGCTGCTCCCATATATTCTCAGTCTCCCATATATTCTCGGTCGACAGACAATAAAAGAGAAAATTGGTCTACTAAAAAATGATAGTAGGGCTTAGGAGACAAGAATGGTGGCGGTGGATGTGTTAAACAGTTATTTTGGCTCTAATCTTTCTAGAGGACAAAGAGGATTGAGAGGAATTTCTTTCCCCCTTTTTTCTTGTTCCCAAAGACCCCATGTTGTGAAAAGTGTTATCTACCAAAAACAAGAGAAAACACAAAACAAGTCCTGTTATTAATAATGTAGACATTCATGTAAGAAAAGCAGGTAGGCAGTCAGAATCCAAAATGAGTGAAACAAGGGTTTGGAGTCCTTCTATCTGTTCTTGAGGACTTCAGTTTCATTCTTCCTTCCCCTGCTCCAGACATCCACAGATCTCACTCCCTTACTGCCTCGGGTCAAACGTCCAAAGGTTCAAAGTTTCAAAAATTTGACATATTGTCTAAGATCCCCTGGAGGAGGGTATGGCAACCCACTCCAGTATTCTTGCCTAGGAGATCCCATGGACAGAGGAGCCTGGAGGGCTACAGTCCATGGCATCCTAAAGAGTCGGGCACGACTGAGCAACTGAGCACAAGTCAAACGTCCAAGTTTCAAATGTCCCCTTTCCAGAGATGCCGTCTGCATCAAAGAGTCCATATTCACCAGGACACCTCTGCTTCCACCAGCATCTTGTTTCCTCCTTATTCTTTATATTTCTTTATTTCACTTTAAAAATATTTTATTTTTATTGATCTAGTTTTCATGCTGCTAGGTCTCCATTGTTGCATGGACTTTCTCTAGTTGCAGTGAGCAGGGACTACTCTCTAGTTGTGGTGCGCAGGCTTCTTATTGTAGTGGTTTCTTTTGTTGCAGAGCACAGGCTCTATGGCAAGCAGGGTTCAGTAGTTGCAACACGTGGGCTCAGTAGTTGTGGGTCCCAGGCTCTAGAGCACAGGCCCAATGGTTGTGGCACATGGGCTTAGTTGCTCTGCAGCGTGTGAGATCTTCCCGGACCAGGGATCTAACATGTATCTTCTGTAGTGGCAGGAGGATTCTTTACCGCTGAGCTACCTGGGAAGCCCTTCATTATAGCATTTATCACCACCAGACATAAAAGTTTGGTGGTTTATTTTCTGCCACTCTCAACTATAATTTAAGCTCCATGAGGGCAAATACTTTTCACTTTCCTTTACTGTCAAGTTCCTAGAGCCCACAGCAGGGTGGGGTATATTGTACTGGCATCACATGACATGTCTGTGGAATGGAATGGGTGAGTTGTTCAAGAATCATTGATGCTATATGATCATTCCCTCCACTGTTTACTACATTTAGTTTCAACCGTTTTCCTTGAGACTCAAGGCAAAAAGTAATTCTCCAAATCGTTTTTCTAGCATTATTTTAAATTTATGTTCTGTGTTTATTCAACAGTTAACCAAACCAGACAGTATTTATATATTTTTCCAAATATACCCTGTACTATAGTAGGAAATACTAGTTTTAGACATATTTATTTGATTATTTTTAAATTAAGTTTTACTGGAGTATAGTTGACTGACAATGTCATATTAGTTTCCGCTGTACAGCAGACTGAGTCAGTTATACATGTTTTTACTCTTTTTCAGATTGTTTTCCCATATAGATCATTACAGAATATTGAGTCAAGTTCCCTGTGCTAACAGGTTCTTATTGGTTATCTATGTTATATATGGTGTGTATATACCAATCTGTATTTATAACCTAGTTCTGCCTAGCTGAGTCTTGTTTCTTTGACATAAACGATAGAGACAAAGTTATGTAAAGCTGCCTAAACGACAGTGGTCTTTGTGAATTAATGATGGTTCTTTAGTTGTTTCTGTTGACAATACATCATCTGGAAGTGCAGTACACTTCCTATCATATAGCAGGAAGGTCTCTGGCCTCCAAAGAAAGTGCTGAGACAGGTAACCTATAATTTCATCTACATGTAGAAGGGGATGGGAACTGAAGAGGAAGTCTCCTTTCTCTGTTGTTATGCTCAGTGCTGGTGGCTCCATGTCACAGTTGGCTTGTATCCTATTGACCTTCTTGGCACTGCCCTTCAGGAAGCACAGATTTGTCATTTCCACCTAAGGGGCCAGTCGCTCAATTGTTTCTGACTCTCTGCGACCCCATGGACTGCAGCCCACTAGGGTCCTCTATCCATGGGATTTTCCAGGCAAGAACATTGGAGTGGGTTGCCATTTCTTTCTTCAGAGAATCTTCTTGACCCAGGGATCAAACCCGGGTCTCCTGCATCGGCAGGTAGATTCTTTACTGCTGAGCCATAGGGCCGTTCAAAAATATATTGTCATCAACAACTACCTTTAAATGTGAGGAGGGTGCTCTGTTAGTCTCATACCCAAAGAGCTATTTATCATTCCTCTATCCATTTGCTTGTGAGCCCAGGACATAAATGCACTACTTTGAGGCTGGAAGTTCTATCACCTCTGTTTCCAGCTTGATGTGCTACTGGAGGTTTTAGTTGCTTCCACATGTCCAGGGGCAGCTCACCTCCAACAGAAGAATCACACCCAAAATCTGTTCCAGTGCAGGGTTCTTAAGGACTGCATGAGTTCTACCTCAGCATGCCTGACAATGAGAATGGTATTTGGTTTCCCCATGACATCTTCCTGCCCCTCTGTGACTCATTATAGGAAGGACAGAGCAACAAAGTCAAGCATCTTTACATTTTTCCATGATACTGTGATTGACATTTGCCCACAGTCCCATAATGATAAGTAAAATGACAGAATCTGGAGTTAGAGCTCATCATGTTAGAAAGATGATGAGTTTGGTCTGGAAACCTTGAACCTTAAAACCTCCTCTCATTCTGTTGACTCTTCCAGGGTGATGGCACCTGATGTATGGTTCCATTTACCACCTCTGTCTACCTGTGCTCTCACTGTGAGCTGTACATTGGACTCACCAAGGGGAGAGCCGAGACAAGGATATTTTCTAATGCTTCTGGATAATTGTAACGCAGGATCATGATTGAGAAGTATTGTCCAATATGATGATATTTCAAAAATTCCTTTCTCTGGCCCATACTTCTCTACTGAGCTTTGGAACCCATTTAAAACTTCTTGAGTGCCTCCAGTTGGATAAAAATAATGACAATGAATAATATTATTAGTTAACTTTTGTGTATCAGGCCCTGTTTTATGAACTTTTATATGTTTACTCAATTACCACTGACTATAATCCTAAGGGGCAAACATTATTATAACCACCTCTTTTTATAGAAAGTCTGCTCTCTTAACCACTATTCAATATTGTCCCTCCTTTCTGAATGATCTAAAAGGGCACATAAACTTAGCACATTTAGATCACACATCAATTTTCCCCCCTCATAATCTACTAAATTTACTCCTTCTCTCAGAGGGTATGATTAGATCACAGAAGAGCTTGCTTCCAGAAAGGTCACACTATAAGTGATTGGTTCTGTAAAAGACGTATGGATAAATAACCAGCAAAGCTACTGAACAGAGGCTGGTTTATGATGATTGAAATAATTCTCAATGATCAGAACACTTCACTGAAATTAAGTATCATTTAAAATTATCTCTAGAAAGATATTTGAGCTAAATTCAGGTCAATTTAGTCATTGGAAAACACCCTAATGCTGGGAAGGATTGGGGGCAGGAGGAGAAGGGGACGACAGAGGATGAGATGGTTGGATGGCATCACTGACTCGATGGACATGGGTTTGGGTAAACTTTGGGAGTTGGTGATGGACAGGGAGGCCTGGCATGCTGCAATTCATGGGGTCGCAAAGAGTCGGACACGACTGAGTGACTGAACTGAACTGAGTCAAATCTTACTTTGTGATTGCTAGCTTATTCCACTGTTCTGAAACCGTTATACATTGGGAAAAATGTTTAGCCTTTTCTCTGTAACTCAAGGAGTCACCAACCACATGGTAGCAGTTTCAAGAATTACAGAAGTGGCATTTAATAGGTGATAGTAGGCTTCTTTCTGGTAAGCAGCAGGAATAGCAGGAGGGTTCAGGCTTACCCATCAGTCATGAGGCCATTTTGTAAGACATACTCAATGAGGAACTCAAGGAGCTTCATTTGACTTTGAACATTTATTTGATAGAGAAGAAATATATATGAAGTCTTTGCAAGTGAAGTCACTCAGGTGTGTCTGACTCTTTGCGACCCCATGAACTGTAGCCTGTCAGGCTCTTCCATCCATGGAATTTTCCAGGCAAGAATACTAGAGTGGGTTGATGTTTCCTTCTCCAGGGAATCTTCCTGACCCAGGGATGGAACCTGGGTCTCCCGCACTGCAGGCAGACTCTTTACCATCTGAGCCACTAGGGAAGCCCTAAGAGATCACTGGTTAACTTTATTTAGCAAAAACTTTGACTAGATGGAATGTTAAACTAAATAAAATTTCACATAATTCTATATTTTCAGTGAAAAGATAGAATTATGTGAAATTTTATTAAGCCCCTTAAATGTGTATGTGAAATTATATTCCACCTATTTGCTTCCCTTAGCATAGTATTGATCAAATTAATAAAATTACATAATTGATCACATTACTTAAGTGGTGACCTTGCTTACGTTTTTCAGAGCAGTCCTGACTTCTGTACAGTGGCATGTGCTCTGCTGTGGTCAGCTGCTTAGTTATGTCTGACTCTTTGTCACCCCATGGACTCTAGCCTGCCAGGCTCCTTTGTCCATGTACAGTGGCATCGAGAAATCCAAAATAACTGATTAAGAATCAGAAATAATGTCCAAAATAGGAACATTGTCCCTAAGATTCATTTGATTTTGGATACATATTGATATTAAAAACATAGTTAGAATAATTGCCTTCATATAACTGCTCTTGCATTGGTGTCTTTCATAGGCCAAACACACCTGATGTTTATAAAAATGTTCTCCAAATTCTCTTAAGGCCACCCGACCAGGTTCTGGCTATGAACATTTTATGTAGTGTGACAGACTTCTTTGTGAATTGTTAATGTGCATTTTCTATATTCCCAAGTGTTTCCATTTTTTAGGATGCAATTTCTGTTCTTTGTGAGTCTGTTCAGAAAGCTCAACACATTTCATATCTAGTGCTAGTATGTCCTGAACTACTTCTAAATAATCTTCTCATCTTTGAATATCACCTTGATCTTGTTGAGATTAAATTTAAGACAGAAGTATATCTTGTAGGAACTAATTTCTGACAGATACTTGGAAAGAGGGGAAAGCATTTCTCCTGCACCTAATGGAAGGAAGGAGATTGTGCAGGAGGAATTTGCATACAGGTTGTGAAGATTTTTATAGTGCTTCACTATACATCTGAAAATTCACATAAAATAAATTGACTATCCTGAAAAATTTCCAAGAACTATAACAGGTGCCATTTGAATTTGAAGTCTGATTTAACTCAGGTTTAAAAAATGTGACATTCTGATAAAGTACATTCATTCTACTGCCACACAGCCTGAGTTTAGATCCCAGCTGGACCATTTATTGTCTCTGTGATCTTAGGCAACTTACCTCTCTGAGCATCAGTTTCTTCATCTGTAAAATGGGAAGTATTCTATTTTACAGATTTTATAGCCTTATCTATTTTATAGGCTTATTTTGAGACTAAAAAAAGTTAATATTTATAAAGTACCTACCTTTGTAAAGTTTAGAAAGAAAAACTTGAAAATTTTGTTCATTGTGGCTGCAATCTGTATGCTTAGAAATATTTTCATGCATGTTTCTATGTCAGTATTTTTCTGATGAGGTTCCTTTACTTATGGCAGAAAGAAACCGAAACTTCAAACAAAAATAAAGGGAGACTGTAAAGGTCCAGAACTTCCTATTTCTGCTTTTAAATTCTTACAGTCAATTGACACAGGATAGATCAACGTGGGTAACAAATCAGTGGTTTCATATGCATGAAGGAAATTGAATGTTACAAGTTAAAAAGTAGATTTTTTTTTTCATAATTATCTTATTTAGCACAAAGCTAAATTTCACAGGACCTATTTCTAGATTCTTTCTTTGAAACAATCAATGATCAAAATGTGTGTCATTTATTGTTTTAATCTGAATACAATGAAAAGAATATTTTAGATTGGAGTGTATTCATATTAAACTTACTAAAGAAAATGTAGCCAATTAACAGGATGAAAATTCACTTAGATCCTCTCACTGATTTTAGTGCGGAAGTAAGTTTCAAATTTAGAGAAGAGTATACTCTTTAAATGTTAACTCTACTTTTGCAAGATGAATTCATGGACTGGTTCTTGTATGAACCAAAACTTGTGTTCACTTTGGGGTGAAGTTTTGTCCACAGGGGCCTGTTATGCTATTAAAAAAGTAAAATTATTTAGGTTTAAACTTTGCACTATTACAATTAATGTCAATTAATGTCTTTGAATGCAGAAATGGAGAATGGGAAGACTTAAAGATGACTTTCAGTTTGTGGCTTGCCAATTGGGTGAATGATGGTAACATTTAACAAAAATAAGAAACAGGAGACTACTGGGGAAACATGATGAATTCAACATCAGATGTATAGCATTTGAGGTGCTCTTACCACATCTGATTAAAGATATCAAGTAAGCAGCTGAGCAGAAGGGATACAGCTTTGGAGCTGTGTGAGCTGAAGACGTTAATTAGCTGTGGTGGCTCAGACAGTAAAGAATCCGCCTGCAATGCGGGAGACCTGGGTTCGATCCCTGGGTGGGGAAGATCCCCTGGAGGAGGGCATGGCAACCCACTGCAGTATTCATGCCTGGAGAATCCGCATGGACAGAGGAGCCTGGCGGGCTATAGTCCATGGAGTTGCAAGAGTCGGACACGACTGAGTGACCAAGCACAAGGTCATGCACACACAAGAGTATAGATGGTACCTGAAGCCAGGTCTACAGACAGGGCTGTTCATGAGGATTGTATAATGTGAGTCAGAAATCAGATCTTGGGCAGAGCCCTGAGGAAGATGGGAAAAGGCTAGATGAGAAGCCAGCAAAGTGGTTAGAAATCTAGTATAATATTGTGTAAATCAAAGAAGTGCAAAAGGGTAAAGTAGTCACAGTGCCAAAAGCATCCATATATTATTTTTAAAAATAGAATATGATTCAGGATTTAAATGAAATACCTTCAAGTAAGGAAAACATCAGATAATGATTAAGTTAATCACAATTTTAAACACTTCTCATTTTGTAGACAGCATGTTAAACTTTGCAGGAAAGTACAAGTGGTTTAATCCAACTGAAAAGACTTCATGAATTTAGAGAGTGTTGTAACTGAAAGTTTATAACCATCTATCCCTTTTATAGATAAAAGATTAAGGCCTAGAAGGGGAAGTGATATGCATAAAGTCAGATGAACAGTAAATAGATGAGCAGGCCAAGAGTTAAGGATTCCTGAATCTCAATATTTGTTTGGATAAAAAAAAATCATTAAAGCCAAAATAAAAGTTTACAGTAATGAGGTTGCATTAACATTACTCAGACAGTAATGATGACATGAAGTGCATAAGAAAAATCAATGGCCTATAAAAGAGAAGTAATAAGCAAGTCATAATATCCCAGCAGAAATGGGGAAAGGGATTTGTTACCTGTCTGGGAATGATGGAAGTATTATAAGGTCTGTCTAGAGGTAGAATAATGACCTTCTGTTTCCCTTTTGTCATGTTGAGAGGTACCTGCCACAGAAAATCACAATCTTCTAGGTCTCTGCTCATAATCTTTCAGAGCTTTATTCTAAGTATCAGTTGAACTCAAAATAAGATAAACAGATGTGAGCTTCAGGTATGATCTATACCTACAATTGAAGATGGGCAACACTGATAAACAAGGTGATGAAAGATACACAATCAAATAAATAAACATTGACTATTTAATCCTTAATATTATATCTGAGGACAAATTTTATCTGAAGAGTAGTGAGGGCAAGGAGAATCATAGAAATTGTATTCTTAGATTTGTGAGACTGAAGAGTCATTCCTGCTTTCACAAAGCAATGAGTTTCATTGTGTTGTCTCAGGAAGCAAAATTCATTTTAAAAAAGTCATCTAGTTATAGAGCAATAAGTACTGAGATTTTAAGGAAGTGTCTTAAAGTATATTCTCTGGCATTTAATAGAAGAATGTGTCTGTGCACATAATCTCCCACTCTATATGAACATTATACATGAAAAATATTGACCTAGCACTTTATATTCATTGATAGTAACTACTAAAATTTGATCTCTAGAACTTCCCTGGTGGTTCAGTGGTTGAGACTCTGTGTTTCCACTGTAGGGGGCATAGGTTCGATCTCTGGTTGAGGAAGTTCCACGTACTAACCACATTTGTTGTTATTCTTGTTCAGTTGCTAAGTAGTGTCCAACTCTTTGTGACCTCATGGATTGCAACACTCCAGGTTTCCCTGTCCTTCACAGGTTTCCTTGTCCTTCACTATCTCCTAGAGTTGGCTCAAACTCATGTCCATTGAGTCAATGATGCCATCCAACCACTTCATCCTCTGTGACTGGCAAAAAAAAAAAAGAAAATGTAGTCTCCTAAATACTTTGATAGTGTAACCCATTAGTAAGACATTTAAAGAAATCCAGGGAGGCTGGTCTGTAAGCACTGTACCACCTACCTTGCTGTTGAGTTGGCTTCCATTTCTCCCAATAGGGATGGCTGGTTAATTTAAATCTAGATTCTATGGTCATTAAGTGTGGGCTACTGGAACTACTAGAATTTCCTGGTATACTATAAAACAAAAACAATACAAATGAACTTATTTACAAAACAGAAGTAGAGTCACAGATGTAGAAAACAAATTTATGATTACCAGCGGGTAAGAGGGAGAGGGATAAACTAGAAGATTGGGATTGACATATGCATACTACTATATATAAAACAGAAAATTAATAAGGACCTACTAAGAGCACAGAGAGATCTACTCAATACTTTGTAATGGCCTATATGGGAAAAGAATCTAAAGCAGAGTGGATATGTGTATATAAATGATTCATGTTATATATACATATATATAAATATAACAAAGTGGATATATGTATACATAAACACATATATGTATAACAGAGTAGATTTGTGTGTGTGTGTGTGTGTGTGTGTGTGTATAAAGCTGATTCACTTTGCTGAACACCTGAAACTTACACAACATTGTAAATTAACTATGCTCCAATAAAAATAAGGAAACCAGGGGGAGAAGAAGATGGCAGAGCAGTAGGCAGACGTGGAGTACATCTCTCTCCATGGATAGATCAGAAATACACCTTCAGACACAGAAGTGCACGCAGAACACCAGCTGAGATTGGACAAGAGTACCTGACCAGTGGAAAAGAATATATAGAGCCACGCAAAACTCAGTAGGATGAAGGAAGTAGGGGGAGAAAAAAGAGTGTTAGTAGGACTGGATCTGCCCTCGGCAGCTGGGAAAACTGAAACAGGGGTCCGATCCCTACATCGGGGCACTTGTCTGAGTCAGAGGAGAAACATTTAAGGCTGAGAGTGAAACAGCTGACCTGTGGCAGCCTAAGTGGAATGAGAATCAGACAATCCTTGGCACAGACATACATACCCCGATGCTGGTCTCCTGGAAGGTGTAGCAGCTGAGAGCTGGAGTTTAGGGGTTGTAGGGGGCTGCTGTTGACTGCAGAGAGACAGATCAAGGGGATGTGTGGGAGGAGATCATGGTGGGAAATACCCATGGAAGAAAGCCAGGCAGTCATTGGCCTGACTTTGTAACTTCCATTTGCCTGGGGTTCATCTTTGGTTTCTCATTTTTGGATATTTGTTTTAATCTCACTTAACGCCATAACAAATCACTTGTAGAATCTTCATTCCTGACCAGAGATCATGCCCTGAGCCTTTGGAGTGGGAACACTGACTCCAAGACCCTAGACTGTCAGAGAACTAACCCTAGGGAGTATTAAATAGTGAGAACTCACACAAATGAAATCACTTGAATACAAGACCCAGCGTCATCCAACCACCAGTAGCACCCTGTGCAGGGCTCCTCATTTAAACAACAAATGAAACAAAAATACAAACCCAATCATCACTAGACAGGACTACCACCTCACTCAGCCTTGTCCTTCAGAGGAAAAACAAACAAAAACTCAGCACAAATCTCACCCTATAGGAAGCTTACACAAACCACTGGATCAACCTTAGGAGGGCAGAAACCAAAAGAAAGAAAGAATTCAACCTTCTTCAAGGGAAGAATTCAACTTTCCTTGAAACCTGGGAAAAGGAAACCCCAAACACAATTTCTCTGAAAAGGCAGAGAAATAATATACAAATTAAGGAACAAACTAGAAACACAGAAGTCCAAATAAATGAAGAGAAAATAGGCAAACTACCTGAAAAATAATTCAAAATAATGATAGTAAAGATGATTAAAAACCTTGAAAACAAAATGGAGAAAATGCAAGAACCAATTAACAAAGACCTAGAAGAATTAAATAATAAACATACAGAGACGAACAACACATTTACTGTAATTAAAAATACTCCAGAAGGAATAAATAGCAGAATATCTGAAGCAGAAGAACAAATCAGTGAGCTGGAAGATAAAATGGTGGAAATAACTTCTGAAGAGCAGAATAAAGTGAAACGATTGAAAAGAACTGAAGACAGTCTCAGAGACCTCTGGGACAATATCAGTCAAATGCACCAACATCCGAATTATACGGGTCCCAGAATATGAAGAGAAAAAGAAAGGGTATGGGAAAATTTTTAAAGAGATTATAGTTGAAAATTTCTCCAACATGGAAAAGAAAATAGTCAATCAAGTCCAATAGGCACAAACAGTCCCAAACAGGATAAACCCAAGGAGAAACACACCAAGACACATGCTAATCAAACTAACAAAGACTAAACACAAAGAAAGAATATTAAAAGCAGCAAAGGAGAAGCAACAAGTAATATACAATGGAAACCCCTTAACAGCTGAACTTTCAGCAGAAACTCTACAGGCCAGAAGGGAATGGCAGGATATATTTAAAGTACTGAGAGTGAAAAATCTACAACCAAGATTACTGTGCCCAGCAAGGATCTCATTCAAAATTGATGGAGAAATAAAAAGATTTTCAGATAAGCTAAAGTTAAGAGAATTCAGTACCACCAAACCAGCTTTACAACAAATGTTAAAGGGACTTACATAGCAAGAAATATAAGAGAAGAAAAAAATCTACAAAATCAACCCCAAGCAATTAAGAAAATGGCAATAGGAACATATATATCAATAATGATTTTAAATGTAAATGAATTAAATGTTCCAACCAAAAAGCACACTGGCTGAATGGATACAAAAACAAGACTCATATATATGCTGTCTACAAGAAACCCACTTCAGACCTGAAGACACGTATAGACTGAAAGTGAGAGGATGGAAAAATACATTCCATGCAAATGGGAAGCAAAACAAAGCTGGAGTAGCAATCTTCATATCAGACAAAATAGACCTTAAAATAAAGAAGATCACAAGAGATAAGGAAGGGCACTACATAATGATCAAGGGATCAATCCAAGAGGAAGACATAACAGTTGTAAATATCTATGCAGCCAACATAGGAATACCTCAAAGTAGAAGGACTGAAATCATAAAGACCTGAGCAGAAATAACTGAAAAAGAAATGAAAGAAACAATAGTAAAGATTAGTAAAACTAAAAGCTGGTTCTTTGAGAAGATAAACAAAATTGACAAAACTTTAGCCAGACCCATCAAGAAAAAAAGAGAAGAATCAAATCAACAAAATTAGAAATGAAAAAGGAGAGGTTACAACAGACAATGCAGAAATACAAAGGAGTATAAGAGACTATTACGAACAACTATATGGCAATAAAATAGATAACCTGGAAGAAATGGACAGATTCTTAGAAAAGTTCAATCTTCCAAGACTGAACCAGGAAGAAATAGAAATTATGAACAACTCAAATAAAAGCACTGAAAGTGAAGCTGTGATCAAAAATCTCCCAAAAAACAAAAGCCTAGGACCAGATGCTTCACAAGAGAGTTCTATCAAACATTTAGAGAAGAGCTAATGCCTATCCTTCTAAAAATCTCTCAAAAAATTGCAGAGGAAGAAACACTTCCCAACCCATTCTACAAGGTCGTCATCATCCTGATACCAAAACCAGACAAAAACAACACAAAAAAGAAAACCACAGGCTGATATCACTAATGAACATAAATGTAAAAATCCTCAACAAAATTTTAGCAAACAGAATTCAGCAACACATCAAAAAGCTCATACACCATGATCATGGGTTTATTCCAGAGATGCAAGGATTCTTCAATATACACAAATCAATCAATGTGATACACCATATTAACAAATTGAAGATAAAAGCCATATGATAATCTCAATTGATGCAGGAAGAGCCTTTGACAAAATTCAGCACCCATTTATGATTAGAACTCTTAAAAAACATGGGCATAGAAGGATCCTACCTCAACATAGTAAAGGCCATATAAGATAAACCTACAGCAAACATTGTTCTCAGTGGTGAAAAACTGAAAGCATTGCCCCTAAGTTCAGAAACAAGACAAGGGTGTCCACTTTGCCACTATTATTCAACATAGTTATGGAAGTCCTAGCTACAGCAATACCAGAAAAGAAAAAGAAATAAAAGGAATCCAGATTGGAAGAGAAGTAAAGCTCTCACTGTTTGCAGATGACATGATACTGTATGTAGAAAACCCTAAAGATAGTATCAGAAAATTACTAAAGCTAATCAGTGAATTCAGCAAAGTTGAAGAATACAAAATCAATACACAAAAATCACTTGCATTTCTATATACTAACAATAAAAATCAGAAAAAGAAATTAAGGAATCAATCCCATTCACCATTGCAACAAAAAGAATTAAATATCTAGGAATAAACTTACCTAAGGAGACAAAATAACTGTACACAGAAAATTATAAGACACTAATGAAAGAAATCAATGACATAAACATATGGAGAGATATTCCATGTTCCTGGGTAGGAAGAATAAATATTGTGAAAATGACTATACTACCAAATGCAATCTACAGATTCAACACAATCCCTGTCAGATTACCAACGGCATTTTTCACAGAACTAGAACAAAAAATTTCACAATTCATATAGAAACACAAAAGACCCTGAATAACCAAAGCAGTCTTGAGAAAGATGAGTGGAGCTGGAGGAATCAACCTTCCTGACTTCAGATTATACTACAAAGCTACAGTCATCAAGACAGTATGGTAGTGGCACAAAAACAGAAATATAGATCAATGGAACAAGATAGAAAGCCCAGAAATAAACCCATGAACCTATGGGTACCTTATTTTTGACAAATGAGGCAAGAATACACAGTGGGGCAAAGACAGCCTCTTCAATAAATGGTGCTGGGAAAACTGGACAGCTACATGTAAAAGAATGAAATTAGAACACTTCCTAACGTCATACACAAAGATAAACTCAAAATGGATTAAACACCTAAATGTAAGACCAGAAACTATAGAACCCTTAGAGGAAAACATAGGTAGAACACTTGATGACATAAATCAAAGCAAGATCCTCTAAGACCCACCTCCTAGAGTAGTGGAAATAAAATCAAAAGTAAACAAGTGGGACCTGATTAAACTTAAAAGCTTTTGCACAGCAAAGGAAACTGTAAGCAAGGTGAAAAGACAACCCTCAGAATGGGAGAAAATAATAGCAAATGAAACAATTGACAAAGGATTAATTTCCAAAATATACAAGCAGCTCATACAACTCAATGTCAGAAAAACAAACAACCCAATCAACAAGTGGGAAAAACACCTAAACAGACATTTCTCCAAAGAAGACATACAGATGGCCAACAAACACATGAAAAGATGCTCAACATCACTCATTATTAGAGAAATGCAAATCAAAACTACAATGAGATATCACCTCACACCGGTTAGAATGGCCATCATCAAAAAGTCTACAAACAATAAATGCTGGAGAGGGTGTGGAGAAAAGGGAACACTCTTGCACTGTTGGTGGGAATGTAAATTGATACAGCCACTATGGAAGATGGTATGGAGATTCTTTAAAAAAAAACTAGAAATAAAACCACCATATGACCCAGCATTCCCGCTCCTAGGCATATACCCTGAGGAAACCAAAATTGAAGAAGACACGTCTAGCCCATTGTTCATTGCAGCACTATTTACAATAGCTGGAACATGGAAGCAACCTAGATGTCCATTGACAGATGACTGGATAAAGAAGTTGTGGTACCTATACACAATGGAATATTACTCAGCCATAAAAAGGTACACATTTGAGTCAGTTCCAATGAGATGGATGAACCTAGAACCTATTATACAGAATGAAGTAAGTCAGAAGGAGAAAGATAAATATCGTATTCTAACACATATATACAGAATCTAGAAAAAATGGTACTGAAGAACTTATGTACAGGGCAACAATGGAGAAACAGACATAAAGAATAGACTTATGGACATGGGGAGAGGGGAAGAAAGGGTGAGATATATGGAAAGAGTAACATGGAAACTTACGTTACCATATGTAAAATAGATAGCCAGCGGGAATTTGCTGTATGGCTCAGGAAACTCAAACAGGGGCTCTGTATCCACCTAGAGGGGTGGGATGGGGAGGGAGATGGGAGGGAGGTTCAAAAGGGAGAGGATATATATATACCTATGGCTGATTTATGTTGAGGTTTGACAGAAAACAACAAAATTCTGTAAAGCAATTATTCTTCAATAAAAACAAATAAATTAAAAAAATAAAGAAACAAAACAAAACCAAAAAACCAAAAACCTGCTAATGACAGCCTGTGGCCCCAAGGTCAAATGTGGTATGTTACCTACCAATAAAATTTCATAGCAACACAGCCACGTCCATTTACTACTTGTTGTCTGCGGCTGTTTCATGTTATAATGGCAGAGTCAAGTAGTGGCCAAAGAGAATATGATGTACCAGGTAAAATATTTACTATCTGACCTTTTAAGAAAAAAGTTGCCTCTGCCATAAAGGAAGATATTCAAAAGATTAGTAAGATGGGGATTTTGAAGTGATTCTATGTGCAGCCTGCTTGACTACACCAAAAATACTACTACAACTTATCCCTCACTTTACAGGGGATATTATGACATGTTTTAGAGCCTGAGACCTAGCACTTTTGATATGGTAGGCCCCTGACTTTTCATGGGAATTGTCTGTGACCTGCTGACGTATATGTGTCTTCCTAAGTCTTACTAAAAGAATATGACTTAACCAGATGTAATTAGCATAATGCAATCATATGAAATACTAGCATGATGTTCTCTGGAGTACAAGAATGTGTCTGTAGACTCTATGAGGACAGAGATGAGGAGAATATAAACAACCCTGAGATAAGACAGAGCGGGTAGATTTTGCACCTGCCAGGTAGAGGTCACCTTCTTCTGATTGTCCTCACATAAAGTAGGATGAAGAAAAAAAAAATTCATCAGCTCAACGGGTGCATAAATGCATACCAGGTGCAAGGGGCACCAATGATTTGTATCAGTAAAGATACCATATTTGCAATGGGATCTGTGATTGCAGTTGGGATCTGTGATCTCTGATCAAGTTTACGATGAGCTACTGTCCAAAATCCATTAGGTCCCTATATTGGCTGAAGAGTTGGGTTATTCAGGAATATAGTAGGAACTAATACCCCTGCATCTTTCAGGTATTTACTCTTGGTATTAATCTTTGGAATTCCTCTAGAAATGCATATATTTATTTATTATTATTTATTCTGGAAGAAGTAGTTATTTTTCCTCTTTTCTATGAAAGCTTTTATCACTGTTATACCCATCAGAACCTAAGCTCTACACTTTTTGAAATTTTAGGGAGAGTGAGCCTGTAGTTTAAAAATACCTTAAATAGCAAAATTTGAACAACATCTTCCAAGTGCTCTTCTTTGTAAATCTATTTAGAATGAAGCTTAAAAATCACCAGCAAATCATTTTTGTAGCCTATATGGCAACTGAACTTTCTTCTATTTAATTTTCCAGCACTGCTTTATTATAAAATTTAGGTTTCAAAAATAATAAGCTATTTGTATCGTAAGCTGAATAGAATGAGAATCACAGAGTAGACTTGAAGCAATCTCTTCTGAGGATAGCAAGAAAAATAGACATTTCAACTTCGCCTTTAGATTTGCAATCAGGTTGATGGAAACAAATAGCCCCAGGTCATTCACCTTAAAACCTAAATAAAGGAACAAACAATTGGCCAACCAGAGGTGTAGAATTGATATAGAATTTAAAGACTCAAGAGACAGTTTTCTATGCCATGTTAACCTGGGGTCTCCTCTAATGCACGTTAATGGAGTCTCCTTTATGTATGGTTGGGAAGGTCCCCTGGAGGAGGAAATGGCAACTCACTCCAGTATTTTTGCCTAGAGAATCCCATGAACAGAGGAACCTTGACGAGCTACAGTCCATGGGGTTGCAAAAAGTCGGACATGACTGAGCAACTAATACTATAATAGCCCTCAGAAGCGCGTGCACACACACACACACGCACACACACGCGCACTGATGGCTGTGAAGTGTGTTTTCCAAAGTAAAAGAAACTCAGAGGCTTCTCTGGTGGTCCAATGGTTAAGAATCCACCTTTCAATGCAAGGGACACCAGTTAGATCCCTAGTCTGTTAGGATCCTACATGCCTCGGAACAACTAAGTTTGTGCACTACAACTACTAAGCCCATGTGCTGCAAATACTGAAACTAGTGTGCCCTAAGAGCCTGTGCTCCACAACAAGAGAAGCCACCACAATGAGAAACCCGTACATGCAAGGAAGTGTAGCCCCTGCTCGCTGCAACTAGAGAAAGCCTGCACGCAGCAATGAAGAACCAGCACAGCAAAAATAAATAAATAAATAAATAAATATATCTTAATAAAAAAGAAACTCATAATGGTCTCTCAGGTCCATAGGACTCATTGTAAGATGGAATACTTGCAAGACTCCAAATATATCTGACTTCCACAATTCCCCACTCTGCCTGATGGATGAAAGTGGGCATGGTGAGTCCTGGAGATTACTGTCACCTGAGAGCCAACTGCCGATAATGTCTCCTGGAGACACCACCTTCTACATTCGGGTGTCCGATTGTGACCCATCTGCCAGTGTTAACCCATCGAGTCGTGAATTCTTGAATGAAGCCTGGAGAAATAGAAAGTTCTGAAGCACCAGGTCCAGGCTGCTCTCTCTTTCCTCCTTCAATTTTTATACTCACATTCTTTCTACTTTGTCAAAACTTATTGTCTTGTTGGTCTGTGTGGATACTGGGAGAATCTGTGCAAGAATTTCAATCTGTATAGCTGCCATTCTCCCTGAACTTCTGGAAATCCTCCAGCACACTCTTAAAACTCACTCTTTCTGAAAGAAAATACTTCCTTGGTTAAAAAAAAGTGTTATTTCCTAAAGCATAAAATAATGTCTATCGTCCTTGTCCTGGCACACTGTGTTCTCCATGGCTTTTTAAAGAAATTTTGACTTCATCCAAGGAGGACTACTAGGAAAAAAAAAAAAGCCAATCCAGTTCTGTTCTGGAATAACCTAGCTAATGCTATTTTTCAGCCTAATCCATCCGTGGTCAACTTTCACTTCACTGTTTTAGTCCCTAGCCTTTTGTATAGTTCAGTTTAGTTTCCACTTTTTCTATCAGATCTTCTCTTAGTATCTGGTACAGAATAGCCTAAGTTTTTTTGTGCACTTAATGTAGCCATCATCAGTTTATATGTACATACAATATGATATATTTCTTTGTAATTCTCCATGTATGTATATTTATCTTTCCATTTACACACACATATATAATGTAAACATGAATATGTATCAGTATCTAATTATTAGCATATGTTAGTTTATTTATTTTTTACTCAGACTGTCTGACTCCAGAGCCTGTGCTTTAAACCATTTCGCACCCTGCCAATCATGTGATGATCTCACTGCTCTCTCCCATGACAATGACAAGCTTCAATAAATAAAAATGGCTCCCTTTCCTGTAAAGCTTTGGTGTTATATCAGCTTCCTTTGCTATACAGCACTCCAGGAAATCCTTTAAAATTAATCATAGCACTCATGGTAAAGCCTATCTCCTACCCCTGATTGCTAAACTTTAAGCTTAGTAAGGACAGGGCACATTTCTTAGATCTGTTTTTATCCTTGTGCTTAGAATAACACATGCACACAAGAAGTGCTTCATTTATGTTTGTTATCAGAATTTTGATAATGGTTTAAATTTGCTCAAAACTAAAAGTTACTTTACAGTTCCATCAAAATTCTTCGGCAAATTATCCTCCAATTTCCTTTTCCTGAATAAGTTTTAGCTCTTATAAAATCCACAGTGATGTGCTGTAAACTGACAGCATTGTTTCTTCATATCTGTCTTTTCTATCACAATATCCCAAGGTGGAAATCACAAGTTTCTGTTTGTTAATTAGCTCCTTGTCCTAGAATCATAACACATTGCTTGATTTCTGTTAAAAGACCAATGTTTTCAGAGTTGATTGTTGCATAAAATGAATCATTAGCTTCTCTGAAAATTGAGAAATGTATTTTACAACTAATATCTATTGTTAGAAAAATGTGAGCTATTTGACCTTACTAGTCACTTTGTAAGAGTTTTTTTTTTTTTTAAAGACGTTAATGATACAAAAGTCAAGTCATGTAAATTTTTTAATAAAAAGATTTGGGGGACAAGATTTATTGTTCTCTAACTGGTTAGTACTTTGCTTTTTCAAATGAATGGTACATGAGTAGTTTCCACCATTTTGAGATAGATAAAAGCTGTTTTGGATCTTAGCAAAAAGAAAAAATGTTGTCTCTTTAGGGAGCAGATAACACAAAAATATTTACCTGATTTCAATAACACATCTGATGTTCATAACAGTTGTAAATTATCTAGTTTGAAAACATTAAAAATTTTATTTAGCACTTTTCTCATCTTACATTATTTATATTTTGGCTAAGACAGAAAAAATGTGCAAACTGTGTTATGAAATACATACGACAATATATTATTTTTTCCAATTTATTAAATTGAAGCCAAAAGTAGTCATGCAAGATATCCATTTCCTTAATTCAGGATGTATAGATATTACTTAAGATTTTAAGTGACACTAAATTATATGGCACAGGGAGGTCATGAGACAAGTTACTAAAATATATTGTTGTGAATTATCTTTATGACATCATTAATTATCTGAGCTTTCAAATAACAGAATAAGGTATAAGATTCATTTGTTGAAATTTATTCCACAAAGGTTGTAGCATTTTGAATTTGGTTTTCCTCACTAAGTTTTTCTAAATCTACTCTAGTGAGCAAATATATCATTGTAGGGATTAAAATATGTGCATTGTTTTCAGGTTCTGTGAACTCCTGTGAGAAACCACAGTGACATTCTGTCCGTTAAATGATCTATCCTAAAGCAAATAGATGGGGAAGCAGTGGCTGACTTTATTTTTCTGGGCTCCACAATCACTGCAGATGGTGATTGCAGCCATGAAATTAAAAGATGCTTATTCCCTGGAAGGAAATCATGACCAAACTAGACAGCATATTAAAAAACAGAAACATTACTTTGTCAACAAATGTCCATCATGTCAAGGCTATGGTTTTTCCAGTAGTCATGTATGGATGTGAGAGTTGGACTATAAAGAAGGCTGAGTGCCAAAGAATTGATACTTTTGAACTGTGGTGTTGGAGAAGACTCTTGAGGGTCCCTTGGACTGCAAGGAGATCCAACCAGTCCATCCTAAAGGAGATCAGTCCTGGGTGTTCATTGGAAGGACTGATGTTGAAGCTGAAACTCCAATACTTTGGCCACCTGATGTGAAGAGCTGACTCATTTGAAAAGACCCTGATGCTGGGAAAGATTGAGGGTGGGAGAAAAAGGGGATGACAGAGGGTGAGATGATTGGATGTCATCACCGACTCAATGGACATGAGTTTGAGTAAACTCTGGGAGTTGGTGATGGACAGGGTAGCCTAGCGTGCTGCAGTCCATGGGTTAGCAGAGTTGGACACAACTGAGTGACTGAACTGAACTGAAGTTTGACTCAGATCATCTTAATAACAGTATTATATCATTGTGCTTGTGTGCATGTGTTCTCAGTCATATTTGTCTCTTTGTGACCCCATGGCCTGTAGCCCACTAGGCTCCTCTGTCCATGGAATTTTCCAGGCAAGAATATTGGAGTAGGTTGCCATTCCCTTCTCCAGAGGATCTTCCCGAGATCTACCCTGTGTCTCCTTTGTCTCCTGCATCCATAGGTGGATTCTCTATCACTGAGCCGCCTGAGAAGCCCTTATTATAATGTTAGACTCTCATAATTGAATAATCTGCCCAATGCAAATCCAATGCCTTGACCAGTTATCAGGAATTATGCAATTCCTTTTGAAAATAAATCTATCACTTCTCATAAATCTATTAAATGTCATCTTGTACTAGACAATCAAAAACATCTTAATCATTTTTGTATAGTAGACAACCTAGTACATAGTGTCTGCTCTAGGATATTTTTTGAGTAACTATTGCTGAACTAGATATCTTTGAATTTTCTTTTAATATGTGATTTATTAGCACTATTTTAATGTAACATTTATAGGAGATTTTATAAGTACGATTGTGGGCTCCAGTCAATTCACTGACATAAATATTATATAAGACAAGGTCAAGGATAGGGCTTGATAACAATCCATCAGGGACTCCCGAGGGCTTCAATTAAATTCCACAAGAATTTATCAGTGCTGAATTATGTGGCAGCCTCGCGTAGGTCTGAACAATATGTTTCCTATAAAAATTGCACAGGGTAGTTTGACACAATCCAATTAATCAACACTCATTGGGTACAATGATTCAACTAGCTATTAATTCATCTATCTATACCATCATTTATATCTCATTTCACCTTATACTTGTAAAGCTATTATTTGAGATACTTTGATGCATCAAGATAAACTATGCCTTCAGCATTCATATAATCTTCCAGCATGAAAATGTAAAAAAATATATAAAGTTTGATTTTAATAATTGATTCATAATAAAACTACCTCCAGGAGGCTGTAGATTTTGGCATTAAAAAGTTCCATGTTTAATCAGCTCCTCCAACTACTGTCCTTGTGATCATAGATGAGTTACTTAACATTTCTTTCTTAAAAGTTTCATTTTATATTACAGTTAATTAACAATGTTGTGTTAGTTTCAGGTGTACACGCAAAGTGATTCAGTTAATACGTGTATGTATTCCTTTGTAAATTATTTTCCTACTTAGGTTATTACAGAATACTGAGCAGAGTTCCCTATGCTATACATCAGATCCTTGTTGGTTATCTATTTTAAATATAGCAGTGTATACACAAAAATCCCAAACACCCAATCTTTCCCTTTCCTTCTGCCTTTCCCCCTGGTAACCATAAATTCATTCTCTAAGTCTGTGAATCTGTTTCTGTTTTGTAACTAATTTTGCTTGTATCATTTTTTAAAGATTCTGCATGTAAGAATATCATATATTTGTCTTTCTCTTTCGGACTTACTTTACTTAGTATGACAATCTGGAGGTCCACCCCTGTTTCTTCAAATGGCATTATTTCATTCATTTTAATGCTGGAGTAGTATTCCATGGTATATATGTATGACATCTTTATTCATTCACCTATCAGTGGACATTTAGGTTGCTTCCATGTTTTGGCTATTGTAAACAGTGCTGCAATAAACATTTGGGTGCATGGATACTTCCAGATCATGTTTTACCTCTACATATATGCCAAAGAATGGGATTGATGAGTTACTTAAAATTTTTAACCTCAACTCTTTCCTCACTTGTGAAGCCAAAATACTAGTAGAATATACCTGAGAGACGTGTTTGCCAGATTCAATAAGATAATCAACTATTTCAGGTCAGTTTCCTTGGGAAATGGATTCTGAAACTTTGATATTTGCATTACAGAATAATGGAGAAACTTCTGGGAATTAATATCAGTAGGAGACTGAAGAAACTGTAGAAAAGTGGGTTGCTTTGCCATTGTAGCAGAAGAGACAGCTGATTCCATGGGAGACTCCAGAGCTGGGATGTCTGTAAATTCTCAATCAGAGCAAGGGGGTGGGTCTTTGCAGTACTGTCTGGACCAATCACTGGATTCAAGTAAGCCCTTAGAAAGGAGGCATAATCTTGGGTGGGCATTTTCCTTTGACATGGGCAATACTAGACAGCAACACAATTGTGAGCTCTTGACAGCCAACACTGCTGTCACCACAGCCTACACTATATGTTCCAAAGTAATTATTATAAATGCCTCTTACACATTAACTGAATACAGCATGTGTGTGTGTGTGTGTGTGTGTGTGTGTGTGTGTGTGTCTGTGTGTGTGTGCACTCAGTCGCTCAATTGTGTCTGACTCTTTGTGGCCCCAAGGACTGTAGCCCGTGAGGCTCCTCTGGTCATGGAGTTTTCCAGGCAAGAATACTGGAGTGGGTTGCCATTTCCTACTCAGCAGATCTTTCCAACTCAGGGATTAAACCTGCATCTCTTGCATCTCCTGCCATGGCAGGTGGATTCTTTATCACTGCACCAACTGGGAAGCCCAAATAATGCAAATGACCTGTTATTAGTATCATAATTGTTCTTTTATTTCTTAACTCACTTTGTCCATCACTTATTTAGCTCTTTTGTTTCTTTGATCTTCTGCTCAGAATTTTTTCCTTAGGTATTCTGTTAAATTAATATGTTTAATATTTTCTCTCTTCTACTCTCTAAGGAAAATCAACTTACCTTTTAAAAAAATATTTATTGATTTATAACTACCATACAATTACCTGTACATGTTTAAAGTGTACAACTTAACCCTTTTCAGACATACACACATACTTGTGAAACCATCACTATTATCAAGTTGGTGAACATTTCTGTCACTGCCAAAGGATTCTTTATGCCAACTCATAAGCTATCCTCTACCTAGCCCCCAAGTAGAAACTAATATGTCTTCTGTCATTTTAGATAATTTTCCTCATTCTAAAATTTCATATAAATGAAACAAACTACTGCGTACTTTTGTTTGAATCAGGCTTCTTCCACTCAGCATGATTGTTGGTGTTCATTCTCTAAGTTGTGTCCAACTCTTTGCAAACTCATGGACTACAGCACACCAGGCTCTTCTATCCTCCCCTCTTTACTGGAGATTAATGAAATTCATATCCGTTGAGTCAGTGATGCTGTCTAAACATCTCATTCTCTGTCACTCTCTTCTTCTGCCTTCAATCTTTTCTAGCATCAGGGTCTTTTCCAATGAGTTGGGTCTTTTCCAATGAGTCGGGTCTTTTCCAATGAGTCAGGTCTTTTCCAACTAGTAGGCTCTTCGCATGAGGTGGCCAAACTATTGGAGCTTCAGCTTCAGCAGCAATCCTGCCAATAAAAGTACAATGTCAATTTCCTTTAGGATTAGTTGGTTTGACCTCCTTGCAGTCCAAGGGACTCTCAAGAGTCTTCTCCAACACCACAATTCAAAAGCATCAATTCTTTGATGCGCAGCCTTCTTTATGATCCAACTCTCACATCCTTATGTGGTTACTGGAAAAACCACAGCTTTGACCTTTGTCAGCTAAGTGATGACCCTCTTTTTAATACATTGTCTAAGTTTGTCAGAGCTTTCCTTCCAAGGAGCAGGTATCTTTTAAATTTCATGGCTATAGTCACTGTCCCCAGTGATTTGAGGCCGAGAAAATAAAATCTGTCGCTGCTTTCAGTTTTTATTTTCTACTTACCATGAAGTGATGGGACTGGATGTCATGATCTTAGTTTTTTGAATGTTGAATTTCAAGCTAGCTTTTTCAATCTCTTCTTTCATCCTCATCAAGAGGCATTTTAGTTCCTCTTCATTTTCTGCATTTAGAGTGACATCATTTGCATGTCTGAGGTTGTTGCTGTTTCTCCCAGCAATCTTGATTCCAGCTTGCAATGCATTCAGCCTGGCATTTCACATGATGTATTCTGCATATAAATTAAGTCACCAGGATGGAAATATCTAGCCTTGTTGAATTCCTTTCCCAATGTTGAACCAGTTATTTGTTCCATGTCTGGTTCTAACTATTGCTTCTTGACACACATACTGGTGTCTCAAGAGACAGGTAAGTTGGTCTGGTACTACCATCTCTTTAAGAAATTTCCACAGTTTGTTGTGAGCCACACAGTCAAAATTTAGTGTAGTCAATGAAGCAGAAGTAGATACTTTTCTAGAATTCTCCTGCTTCCTTGATGATCCAGTGAATGTTGGCAATTTGAACTCTGGTTTCTCTGCTTTTCTAAATCCAGCTTGTACATCTGGAAGTTCTTGGTTCATGTACTGCTGAAGCCTACTTGGAAGATTTTGAGCATTACCTTGCTAGCAGGTAAAATAAGTACAATTGTATGGTAGTTTGAGCATTCTTTGACATTGCCCTTCTTTGGGATTGAAATGAAAACTGACCTTTTCTAGTCCTATGGCCACTGGTGAATTTTTCAAATTTGCTGGCATATTGAGTGCAGCACTCTCATAGCATAATCTTTTAGGGTTTTGAATAGCTCAGCTGGAATTCTGTTATCTCTACTAGTTTTGTTCATGGTAATATTTCCTAATGCCCACTTGACTTTACACTCCAGCATGTCTGACTCTAGGTGAGTGACCATACCGTTGTGGTTCTCTGGGTCAGTAAGACCTTTCTTGTACGGTTCTTTTGTGTATTCTTGCCACTTGTTCTTAATCTCTTCTACTTCTGTTAGGTCTTTACTATTTCTGTCCTTTGTCATGCCCATCCATGCATGAAATATTCCCTTGATATCTCCAATTTTGTTGAAGAGATCTCTAGTCTTTTCCATTCTGTTACTTTCCTCTATTTCTTCACACTGTTAATTAAAAAAGGCCTTCTTATCTTTTCCTGCTAGTCTCTGGAAGTCTGCATTTAGTTGGGTATATCTTTTCCTTTCTCCCTTGCCTTTCACTTCTTTTCTTTCCTCAACTATTTGTAAAACCTCCTCAGACAACCACTTTACCTTTAATTTCTTTTTTTTCAGAATCGTTTTGGTCACTACCTCCCGTACAATGTTATGAACTTCCATAGTTCTTCAGGCATTCTCTCTACCAGATTTAATCCCCTGAATCTATTTGTCACCTCCACTATATAATTATAAGGGCTTTGATTTAGGTTGTTCCTGAATGGTCTAGTGGTTTTACTTAGTTTCTTTAACTTCAGCCTGAATTTTGCAATAAGCAGCTCATGATCTGAGTCACATCAACTCTTTTTTCTGCTGACTGTATAGAGCTTCTCCATCTTTGGCTACAAAGACCATAATCAATCTGATTTTGGTGTTGATCATTTGGTGATGTCCATGTGTAGAACCTTCTCTTGTGTTGCTGGAAGAGGATGTTTGCTATGACCATGTGTTCTCTTGGCAAAACTCTGTTAGCCTTTGTCCTGCTTCATTTTGTACCCCAAGGCCAAACTTGCCTGTTACTCCAGATAGCTCTTCATACTTTTGCATTCCAATCCTCTATGATGAAATGTACTTTTTTTTTTTTTTTTTTTGTGTTACTTCTAGAGGGTCTTGTAGGTCTTCACAGAACTGGTCAACTTCAGCTTCTTCCACATCAGTAGTCAGGGCATAGACTTGGATTACTGTGATGTTGAATGGTTTGTCCTGGAAACAAACTGAGATCATTCTGTCATTCTTGAGATTGCACCCAACTACTGCATTTCTGACTGTTTTGTTGACTAAAGAATCTCGTTTCTTCTAAGGGATTCTTGCTCACAGTAATACATATAATGGTCATCTGAATTAAATTTGCCCAATTCCGTCCATTTTAGTTCACTGATTACTATGATGTCGATGTTCACTTTGCCATCTATTGCTTGACCACATCCAATATACCTTGATTCTTGGACCTAACATTTCAGGTTCCTATGCAACAGTGTTCTTTACAGCATTGGATTTTATTTTCTCCACTAAACACATCCACAAATTAGCATCGTCTCCAGTTTAATCCAGTTGCTTCATTGTTTCTGTAGCTGTTAATAATTGTCCTCCACTCTTCCCCAATAGCATGTCAGACACCTACTGACCTGAAGGGTCCATCTTCTGGTGTTATATCTTTTTGCCTGTTCATACTGTTCATGAGGTTCTCGTGGCAAGAATACTGAAATAGTTTGTCATTCCCTCCTCCAGTGGACCACATTTTGTGAGAACTCTTTACTATGACCTGTCTGTCTTGGTGACCCTGCACAGCATGACTCATAGCTTCATTGATTTATACAAGCCTCTTAGCTGAACAAAGCTCTCATCTAAAATCAGGGAAAAGCCATAAATTTGACTATACCGAACTTTGTCAGCAAAACAGTCTGTGCTTTTTAATGCAGTCTAGGTTTGTCATAGCTTTCCTTCCATCGAGCAAGTGTCATTTTCAGGCATCAGTTCGGTTCAGTCACTCAGTTGTGTCTGATGCCTTGCATCCCCATGGACTGCAGCACACCAGGCTTTCCTGTCCATTACCAGTTCCCACAGCTTGCTCAAACTCATGTCCATCGAGTCGGTGATGCCATCCAACTGTCTCATCCTCAGTCATCCCCTTTTCCTCCCGTCTTCAATCTTTCCCAGCATCAAGATCTTTTCCAATGAGTCAGTTCTTCACATCAGTTGGCCAAAATATTGTTTCAGCTTCAGCATCAGGTCTTCCAATGAATATTCAGGGTTGATTTCCTTTAGGATGGACTGGTTTATCTCCTTGTAGTACAAGGGACTCTCAAGCATCTTCTCCAGCACCACAGTTTGGAAACATTAAGTTTTTGTCACTCAGTCATCTTTATGGTCCAACTTTCACATCCATACATGACTACTGGAAAAACCAGACCTTTGACTATACAGACACTTGTTGGTAAAGTAATTTCTCTGCTTTTTAATATGCTGTCTAGGTTTGTCATAGCTTTTCTTCCAAGGAACAAGTGTCTATAATTTCATGGCTGCAGTCACCATCTGCAGTGATTTTGAAGCCCAAGAAAATAAAGTCTCTCACTGTTTCCATTGTTTCCCCATCTATTTCCCATGAAGTGATGGAACTGGATGCCATGATCTGAGTTTTCTGAATGTTGAGTTTTAAGCCAACTTTTATACTCTCCTCTTTCACTTTCATCAAGAGGCTCTTTAGTTCTTCTTCACTTTCTGCCATAAAGGTGGTGTCCTCTGCATATCTGAGGTTATTGGTATTTCTCTGTGCAATCTTGATTCCAGCTTGTGCTTCATCCACTCTGGAATTTTGCATGATATTTTTGCACATAAGTTAAATAAGCAAGGTGACAGTATACAGCCTTGACGTACTCCTTTCCCAATTAGGAACAAGTCTGTTGTTCCATGTCTGGTTCTAACTGTTGCTTCTTGACCTACATACAGATTTCTCAGGAGGCAGGTAAGGTGGTCTGATGTTCCCATCACTTTAAGAATTTTCCATAGCTTGTTGTGATCCCCACAGTCAAATGATTTAGTGTAGTCAATGAAACAGAAATAGATGTTCTCCTAGAATTCTCTTGCTTTTCCTATGATCCAATGAATGTTGGTAATTTGATCTCTGATTCCTCTGCCTTTTCTAAATCAAGCTTGAATCTCTGGAAGTTCTGGTTCATTAACAGTTGAAGCCTGGCTTGGAGAATTTTGAGCTTTCCTTTGCTAGGGTGTGAGATGAATGCAATTGTGGGGTAGTTTGAACATTCTTTGGCATTGCCTTTCTTTGAGATTAGAATGAAAACTGACCTTTTCCAGTCCTGTGGTCACTGCTAAGTTTTCCAAATTTGCTGGTGTATTGAGGGCAGCACTTTAACAGCATCATCTTTTAGGTTTGAAATAACTTATCTGGAATTCCATCACCTCCACTAGCTTTGTTCATAGTGATGCTTCCTAAGGCCCACTTGACTTCACATTCCAGGATGTCTTGCTCTGGGTGATTATCTGGGTCATTAAGATCTTTTTGTATAGTTCTTCTGTGTATTCTTGCCACATTTTCTTAATATCTTCTGCTTCTCTTCAGTCCATACCTTTTCTGTCCTTATTGTTCCCATCTTTGCATGAAATATTCCCTTGATATCTCTAATTTTCTTGAAGAAATCTCTAGTCTTTCCCACTCTATTGTTTTCCTCTTTTTGCACTGATCACTTAGGAAAGTTCTGTTATCTCTCCTTGCTATTCTTTGGAACTCAGCATTCAGATGGATATATCCTTCATTTTCTCCTTTGCCTTTCACTTCTCTTCTTTTCTCAGCTATTTGTAAAGCCTCCTCAGACAACCATTTTGTCTTTCTTCTTCTTGGGGATGGTTTTGATCATTGCCTCCTGTACAAACCTCCATCCATAGTTCTTCAGGCACTCTATCAGATCTAATCCCTTGAATCTATTTGTAACTTCTACTGTATAAATATAAGGGATTTGATTTAGGTCACAACTGAATGGTCTAGTGCTTTTCCCTACTTTCTTCAATTTAAGTCTGAATTTTACAACAAGGAGTTCATGATGTGAGCCACAGTCAGCTCCCGGTCTTGTTTTTTGCTGACTGTATAGAGCTTCTGCATCTTTGGCTGCAAAGAATATAATCAATCTGATTTCATTGTTGACCATCTGGTGATGTTCATGTGTAGAGTCGTCTCTTGTGTTGCTGGAAGAGGGTGTTTGCTATGACCAATACGTTCTTTTGGCAGAATTCTGTTAGCCTTTGCCCTGCTCATTCTGTACTCCAAGGCCAAACTTGCCTGTTATTCCAAGTATATCTTTACTTCCTACTTTTGCATTCCTGTCCCCTGTGATGAGGGCTTCTCTAGTGACTCAGTTGGTTAAGATTCTGCCTGCAATGCAAGAGACCTGGAGTTGATCCCTGGGTTGGAAAAAAAAACCCTGGAGAAGAGACTGGCTGCCCACTCCATTACTCTGGAGTATTTCCAGTATTCTGGCCTGGATAATTCCATGGACTGTATAGCATATGGTGTCTCAAAGAGCCAGACACAACTGAGTGACTTTCACATCACATCACTTCCCCTATGCCCTACGATGAAACGGCTATTTTTTTTGGGGGGGGGTGTTAGTTCTAGAATGTCTTGTAAGACTTCATAGAACCGTTTATCTTCAGCTTCTTCAGTATTAGTGGTTGTTTACAGACTTGGATTACTATGATATTGAATGGTTTGCCTTGGAAACAAAGAGGGATCATTGTGTTGTTTTTGAGATTGCACCCAAGCACTGCATTTCGGACTCTTGTTGACTATGAGGGCTCCTCCATTTCTTCTAAGTGACTCTTGCCCACCATAGTAGATATAATGGTCATCTGAATTAAATTCACCTATTCCGGTTCATTTTAGTTCACTGATTCCTAAAATGTCAATGTTCAGTCTTGCCATCTCCTGTTTGACCACTTCAATTTACCTTGATTCATAGACCTAACATTCCAGGTTCCTATGCAATATTGTTCTTTACAGCCTCAGCTCTTACCTCCATTACAAGTCACATCCACAACTGGGCATTGTTTTTGCTTTGGCTCCATCCCTTCATTCTTTCTAGAGCTATTTCTCCACTCTTCTCCAGTAGCATACTGGGCATGTACTGACTTGGTGTGGGAGTGGGGCTTCCCTTTGTGGCTCAGATGTTAAAGAATCTGCCTGCAACGCAGGAGACTGGAGTTTGATCCCTGGGTTGAGACGATCCCCTGGGGAAGAAAATGGCAACCCACTACAGTACTTGCCTGGAGAATCCCATTCACAGAGGAGCCTGGTGGGCCACTGTCCATGGGGTTGCAAGAGTCAGACACAACTAAGCAACTAACACTTTACTTTCACTGACCTGATCTTTCAGTGTTGTATCTTTTTGCCTTTTCATACTGTTCATTGGGTTCTCAAGGCAAGAATTCTGAAGTGGTTTGCGATTCCCTTCTCCAGTGGGCATATTTTGTCAGAACTTTCCACTATGACTTATTTTTAGGCATATAGGTATCCAATTATTCAGTACCATTTGTTGAAAAGACCTCCATTTTCAACAGTATTTGCCACTGCCCTTTTATCAAAAAACAATTCATCATAAATATGTAGACCTGTTTATAGACTGGTTATATGGATTGACTTTTTTCTACAAAAGAATTTTTTAAATAGCCATGACTTTATTCAGGTCGTATATTTCTGTTTGAATGAGCTTTTGGTAGTATATATCTTTGAAAGAATATTTCATTTCATCTAATGTTTAAATTATTATTATTTAATAATTCAAAATTATCATTTAAATTACGTTCCTGTATGTAGAATCTGTGATGATGTTACCGGTCCCATTTTTGATATCGATAATTTGTGTCTTCTTCCTTTCCCCCCAATCATAGTAGCTATAAGTTATCTGCTCTATAGATCTTCTCAAAATAATGGATTTTAATTTCATTTATTTTATCATAATTTTTCTGTTTTCTATGTCACTATTTAATGCTCTGGTCTTCATTTTATTTTTTATGTTTTTCTTTGGAAAAAATTGATCCTTTTTTAGTTTCTTCAGTTATAAGTTGATATCACTATATGAAAATTTTCTTCTTTTCTAATATATAGGCTTTTGATAGTTTAAGTTTCTTTTTAAATACTGCTTTAGCTTTATCTGGCTTCCCTGGTGGCTCAGACCATAAAAGCATCTGCCTACAATGCGGGAGACCCAGGTTTGATCCCTGGATCAGGAAGATCCCCTAGAGAAGAAAATGGCACCCCACTCCAGTACTCTTGCCTGGAAAATCCCATGGACAGATAGAGAAGCCTGGTAGGCTACAGTCCATGGGTCGCAGAGTCAGACACAACTGAGCAACTTTACTAGCTTTATCTCACAAATTTATATATGTTATCTTTTTCCCTTCACATAAAGAATGTTATAATTTGTTTTTAGATTTCTTAAATCTTTAAGTTTAGAACATTTTTCAAATATTCTGGGTTGTTTAGATATCTTTCTATTATTAATTTCTAATTAAATTCTACTAGTGTCAGAGAACGCACAATTTAAGTTTTCTTTAAAAAAAATTAGTCTTGTTTATTGCCCAGAAGAAGGTCTATCTAGTTACACTTTCAATGTGCAATTGAACAGATTGCATATTCAGGTACTGTTGAGTGTGTTATAAACATCAATTAGATCAAGTTGATCAACAGTATTGTCTATGTCTCCTGTATTATTACTGATTTCCCTTTGTTTTAACAACTTTTGAGAAGGTAAGAGTTGAAATATTTTTTTCTAAAAATTTTGTATTGGAGTATAGTTGATTTACATTGCATTGGTTTCAGGTGTATAGTAATAGGATTCAGTTACACATATACATATATCTATTCTTTTCCAGGTTCTTTTCCCATATGTTACAGATTATTGAGTAGAATTCCTGATGCTGTACAGTTGGTCTTTGTTGATTATCTACTTTATGTATAGTAGTGTGTATATGTTGAGGCTTCTTAGTTGGTGCTTGGGATAAAGAACCCACCTACCAATGCAGGAGATGTAGGGAGCCACAAGTTTGATCCCTGGGTTGAGAAGATCCCCTGGAGGAGGAACTGGCAACCCACTCCAGTGTTCTTGCCTGGAGAATTCTATGGACAGAGAAGGCCTGGTGAGCAACCATCCATAGGGTCACAAAGAATCAGTCATGACTGAAGCAACTTAGCCCACAGGCACACAGTGTGTATATGTTAATCCCAGACCTTCAATATCCCCACTCCCTTTCCCCTTTGGTAAACCGAAGTTAGTTACCTAAGTCTGTGACTCTGTTTATGTTTTGTAAACAAGTTCATTTGTGTCAGTTTTTTAGGTTTCACATATAAGTGGTGTGTGATATTTGTCTTTGTCAGACTTATTACACTTAGATAGTCTCTATGTCCATCCACAAAATTGCTACAAATTGCATTATTTCAGTCTTTTTTATGGCTGAGTAATATTCCACGATATTTATGTACCACATCTTCTTTTTCAATTCCCCTGTCAATGGACACTTAGGTTACTTCCATGTCTTGGCTATTGTAAATAGTGCTGCAGTGAACACTGGAGGGCATGTATCTTTTCAAATTATGGTGTTCTCTGTATATATGCCCAGAAATAGGATTCCTGGATCATGTTGTAACTGATCTTAGTTTTTTTAAGGAACCTCCATACTGTTCTCCATGGGGTCTCCCCAAATTTACATTCCCACCACCAGTGCAGGAGGGAAATCTCTAACTATAATTATATATTTTTCTGTTTCTCCTTATAGTTTTATCAGGTTTTGCTTAATGAAATTTTAATTTCAGTTCATAAAAATGTACATTTATTATGTTCTCTTGGTTTATTGATTCATTTTAAATTATGAAATGATACTCTTTGTCCCTGTTAATGTTCTTTTTCTCTTAAATATACTTGTCTGCTACTAATATAACCACTCAAAGCTTTCTTTTATAATTATTAGCATGATATGTCATTTCCATTCTATTGCTTTTACCATATTTATGTTTTTATATTTACTAAGTTTTTTTTTAGGCAATGCATAGTTTATTTTTATTTTTTCATCCAGGTTGACAATTTATGATTTCAAAAATGTGTTTAGATTATTTACATTTAATCTGAATATTGATGTGGTTGATTTTCAGTCTGACATTTTTCTATTTGTTTCCCTTTTATCCCATTTGTGTTTTATTCCTTTTTATCTCTTTTTTTGTCTCCTTTGGTGTTACTTGCTTTTCTATGATTACATTGAATCTTCTTTGGTTTTTCATTAGCTATAACCATTGCTTATTTTATGTTAGTGGCTGCTTTAAAATTTATGGCATGCATATTTGCATGTTTAAATTGTCACAATGTACATTCAAGTGATAATTATACCACTTCACATACAGTATATGAATTTTGTCAAGTGTACTTTAATTGTCCCATCTTGTCTTTTGTCATAATATTGTTGTACACTTTAATTCTATACATTATAAACTAGAAAGTGTATTGATATTTTACTCAAAGGAGTCATATAACTTTTAAAGATATTTAAGCAATGAAAAAAAGTTAAAAAATTAACACGTGTTGTTACTCTTTCCAGTATCCTTTGCGTAGATTCATATTTGCATCTGGTATTATTTTTCCATTTTCTGAAGGGATTACTGCACTGTTTTTTATAGTACAGATCCAATGCTGATTAACCCTTTTAGCATTCTAACGTCTGAATAAATTTTTACTTTGCTTCATTTTTGAAAGCTGTTTTATCTGGCTGTAGGATTATACGTTGAAAGGGTTTTTTGTTTTGTTTTGTTTTTTATTTTCCCTCTTGCTATTCAGTGTCTGTTTATCTTGCATGGCTTATAATGTCTTCTTTCATTCTTACTTTTTATTCTCCACACAAACTATCTTTTTTACTTGAATGTTGGCAGTGTTTTCCCTTTATTACTGATTTTAAGCCCTTGATTTTGGGGGATCTTGGTGTGTATTTTTCTCTTACTTCTCCTCCTTCTCTTCCTCTTCTCCTTTCTCTTCCTTTATTGTATTTCTTGAGTCTGTAGGTTAGAATATTCATCACATTTCAAAAATTTACAGTCTTATTTCCTCAAATATTCTTCTGTTCTCTCCTCTCTTTGGGAGATACCAATTGTATGTATATTAGGCAGCTTGACTTTTCACCAGTGATCACTTCAAGTATCATTTTCCCCCTCTATTTCATTTTGAGTTTTTCTATTGCTGCATATTTAAGTTTGTTGATAAATTGTCCTCCAATGATTCATCTGTTATCTATGCCATCCACTGTATTGTTCATCTCAGACATTGCATTTTTAATCTCTAAATGTTTGGTATTCATCTCTTTAATATCTTCTATGTCTCTACTTATAATGCTGAGTATTTCTGCTACCTTCTTGAATATTAACTCTTATTAGCTGATTTACTAATTCTGTCAACTCCTCCAGGGTTGTTTCTGATTGATTTTTTTGCTTGCTTTTTAACATTCCTGGTAAATTTTTATTGAATACCTAACAGTGTGTCTTTGTGTTCTTTTTTCATTCCTTTAAATATTCTTCTGCTTTAGTTTGGGGTGTAGTTAGGTTACTTACAAATAGGCTGGTCCTTTCTGGCTTGTTTTAAAATTGTATTAGACCATGTCAGAGCAGAGTTAGTGTAGGACTAAGTTGCCATTCTACTGATAAAGAACCTTCTGAGCCTTGTGAATGATGGGAGTTTTCATTTAGGCTCTTATGAAGAAAACCTATGCTTGGTTTATGTAAACTCTGGAAATTGGATCCCTTCAACTTGCTGGTTGGTACTCTCCAGACGGTGTGACTTCCTCGCACACATTAACTGATGAAATCTTAGCTAAAGATTCACTCTGGAGTTTGCACTTCCCTGCTGTTTTCTCTCTGGAGAGCTCTAGCTGCCTGTTCCTCTCCAGAAACTGGTTTCATCTCCTCTACACAGGAAAACCACAAGGCTCCATTTGCATTCCCTTTCTTTGAACCGTGGCCTAGGAACTCTCTCCAGGCAACAAGCTGACAAGCTTTCACTATCTTACAATGCTTCTTATTCTTTCTCCTGTATATTATAGATCATGCTCCTTCCTTGCCTGATGTCCAATGTCTTGAAGAGTCGTCATTTTATGTTTTTCTATTTTTTTAGTTCTTTCCAGTAGGAAGATAAATCTGGTTCTTTTTTACTCCATTTTGGCTTGATGCTGAATCAACAATGTATTTGATTTCTTTTTTTTCATAATTAATAGACTTTTTAAAGAGAATTTTTAGGTTTAAAGAAAAATTGAGCAGAAAGCACAGACAGTTCCCGTATTCTACTTCTTACCACTGCTCACTTCCATACAATTTCCCTTATCCTTTTTCTTTTCCTTTTTCTTCTTTTTCTCCTTCTGGTCTTCCTCTTCCTCCTCCTCCCCCTCTTTTTTTCTTTCTTAGCGTGTAAACTTGCTATTATCAATGAACCAATATTGATACATTTTTATTAACTGAAATCTTTATATTAGGGTTCACTTATGTATTTTACAGTTTGATGGGTTTTGGAAAAATGCATAATGTCAAATATCCACCATTACATTATCATACAGAATACAATATTTTTTCACTGCCCTAATAATCTCCTGTGCTTTGTCTATATATTTCTCCCTCTCCCACCCCCAACCCTCAGAAACCACTGATCTTTGTACTATCTCCATAGTTTTGCCTTTCCCACAATATCATATAATTAGAATCATACAGTATGTGGCCTTTTAAGATTGGTCCTAGGATTTAATTTTGTTCTCCTGGTTAGGAGCTTTCATGATGAAAAATAACTCTTCACATCCTTCACTTTTTTCTTCTATGCCATGAGGGCATTTGTTTAAATCCTTATTGTTTTCACTAATTTAGTGGGAGAGACCCTTTGATCAACTGTATAATATTTATACAACAAAGGATTTGTGATATAAGGTGTCAGAATATGGGGTAAGTATGCACATGGATCTAAAGTTGCTGGCATTATAACACCTGGATCCTGGGATGGTTGAGGCTAGATCATAAAATGTAAAGAACACCCAAAACTAACACAAGGACATGAGAGGTGCACCTTTACTGAAATCCAAATGCTTTCCATTGTGCCTTTCTAGATAGCAACAGTTTATTTTGATTGTTCTAGTGTTAGGGGTGCTGAATGGATGAGAAGGAAGGGATATTACAAGTTTTATGCTCAACTGTAGAATCTTTCTAAAATGTCCTTCCCAGAAGTGAGCTTGTTATCAGTTGGCTTCCACATGATAAACAAAATCTTCCCAATTATTCTGAGCTAAAGTAATCTTTGCCTTCATTATAGGAAAACAGTCACCAAAAGGTAGGCAATGTGTGTTGGTTGTTAAGAACTAAGGTCGGAGTAGGGGGAATGAGAGGTGAGGCCAGAGTGATGACAAATAGTCTGATCTGAAAGACCTTAGATGCAGTGTTGGAGAATTTGGACTGTTTTATGAAAACGAGCTATATGGCACTTTAAGCAGAAGAATGACACAGCCATATAGAAGTTTAAGACTAATCAGTCTAGCACAGTGGTTTCCAACCTTTGCTTCATATTAGGATCACCTTGGGAATGTTAAAAAATACAAATATCAGGTCACACCTCATACCAATTAAATCAGGTTGTCTAGGGGTGGGGGTGAGGAAGCATCACTGTTTTATACAGGGAAAACTAAGAGCATAAGCCCTGTATAATACTGCCAATACATTGTTGCATGAAGCTTTAACCTGCATCCAAATCCATATAGAAACATTTACTGCCTGGACTGAAATTAGAGATGCCATGAGCGTGTCTATAAGAAGACCTACCATGTAAATTTCCTTGTCTGTTAGCAGTGTTCGTGTTTTATAAAGAACTTTGAGTAGTGAGTCCATAAAAATATTTCTGTACTTTTAGTCAGCTATCAATAACAGATGGACATTTGTTCCCACTGAAAGGACTATTAAAGGCTTGTGTTATTATTTTTTAACCTAGATTTTGAAAACATTTCAATCTTTCCAATGTGGCCCAGGAAAGCTACAGCAGTGTGCAGAAAAGTGGATGTTTATGGTTCATATACAGAATCTTGCAATCCATGTGTAATCCTTCTACAATCTTCCAACAGTTTCTGTCTGAGGCGCCTATGGTTTTTCTTAGTGGTTGTCTGTCTCTGGAATGTTTTGAAACTTGTGCAACAAAATAGGAATTTATGTGATGTATATGAGCTTCCTACACTTCAGAGACCAAGTTTGAAAAATGTACATTCATGCAGGGAACCATTGACTTATTAAGAGTGTGTTCTTTCTTCTCAAGTCCTATAAATTGAATCTTCCAGAAGACATACATAGTGCCTACAAGAAGTGAAAGATTCTCTTGGGTTTATTACTATTTTGCAATCTTAGTGGCAAGTATTGTAGTATTTACTAAGGATCTATTTTACAGTGGCTTCCACTTCCTAAGATGGCTCTGTGCAACTAAGAGCAATTTTCTTCTCTGCCCTTATTTCTCTTTACTCAGATATTATTTACTCTGTAAAACAGGAGAAATTTCTAATGCTGGCATTGACACTGTTTTGACTCAATGAGATAAGTCTCCAGATTTGTCCCATTTATTGTGCTTTTTTGTTTGTTGAATTAACCCCCATGGAGAAGAATCATGATATTTTGCAAGAGCTTTTAGCAATAAAATGGGCTTTAATGAAATGCTGGAAATTTTTTGAAAAGCCCCATTGCTTTATTTGAAAAGCCCTATGTTGAGCCAATGGACATTGAATCACTTCAAGTATTTATCCATTTATCAAGTATTTTGAAACTGTAAATACTTACTGAACTGCCTGGCTAATTTGCTTGTTGGGACACAGAAAGCTTAACAGAGATGTTAGTGGATGTAGGACAGGTCTGTGGGGGTACCAGCAAATATTGATGTAGCTTCTGATAATTTGCAAGACTGAAAATGCTGGGAGAATCTGTTTGGGATTTCCTCTACCCAGCAGTTCTTTCACATCTTCCTCCCCTCAACACCACGAGAACAACCACCACCTCTTCTATAATCACAGTTACCCCATCTCTCTGATGTTAACTGACCTATTTATTGAAATGACGTTTAAGATCCATATTTGATACTTGGACCCCAACCCCAGGTGTTTTAATCTATGTGGTGGGTCTCAGATAGTCAGTATTTTTCAAAAGCTTTCCAGGTGATGGGGAGGTAAAGCTAGGGTTGAAAATCACTAGGCTGGTCACAGAGGGTGATCAAGACTTTGGCACAGAACTGGAGATGTTTCCAGAGAAATAGTACATTCTCATTGCACTTGTTGCCCTGTGGTTTGTATAATGTCTTGGGTTCAAATGTGAGTTCTTATCTATGTACCTTTTCTTTTCGTCCCTTGTCGTTCAGAATATTGTCCTTGGCCTCAAACAGTTTCAGTTCAAATTATGTATATGCATTCAATCATGAACAGACCCTAGGTAAATCACCCTGAATCTTCCTTTACTGCTTGGCAAAATAGGGACAATGAAAGATGCGTCTCCGAGTTCTCGTGCTGTCTGAATAAATGAGATCAGTGTATGAAATCCTTAGCAACATCCATGACAGCACGTACGCTCAGTAAATGGTAGCCTCTGCTACCAGCTGCAGGTGCAACAACAATATTTCCCAGGCAAATGTGACTTTGAGTTTCTCCAAGACAAAATTTGGGACAAAGAATTAGTCTTTCCAAGTTCAACAAAATGTTCAAGTATTGTTGCTATTCCAAAAAAGCATTAGAAAGTAAAATGTTCTGTAGGTCAGCAATTTCAAGCTTCATTAAGCTCTGAAAAAGCAGAATTTTTAAGTTGAAGCTCTTTACACACAAACAAAAATTCAGTGCACGAAAGTGCTTTTCCCTGTGTACAATTGGCAGAAATCTGAAATCATCTGCCAAGGTGATTGATAGGGAGAGATCCGATCTCTGAAGTCATCGGAAATAAACGGCAAGGTCAAGTTTCATCTAGTGGGTTGTTCTGGGTCCCATTTACTCGCAAGTGCTCCAGATGAAGATAAATGCTCTGGGGTCCCTGGAGGCATGTATTCTAGAAAGACAGTGCAAGATACAGAGCATAGGGGCAGGGCCAGGCAGTGAACCCAAACAGGTAAACTCCAGAAGCTCTGCCAGCGACTGTTCAGACCTGGCCTTCACTGCAAATGTAAGTGAAGGACAAAGTTGTTTAGTGTAGAGATTTATATGTGTCTCCTGTAATTCAAGTCCATGGCTGGAATTTATGACTATTTCCATGTTTATCAAATTTGTGTTATCATCCAGACTTATAAAGAGGTGAATTTCAGATGATTTTTTCACTTTACACAAAAGTTCTACCATGTAAAGTAGATTAATGACAGACAATACAGAAGAAGGGAATACATGTTGAAATCAGAAAGACTCGATTTTGAATTCCAGCTCTGCATCACTTATTACCGAATTACTAAATTTCTCTGTATCTCAGTTTTTTCCAGTGACCAAAGGGACCTTTTAATACCTGCTTCAGAAACAAAATTAGTTACTGAGTTACTACTTACAATGTGCTTAATTCCAAGTTTTTAGTAATTCTCAGTGTAGATTTGTTTGGCTTTCACCTTTCCTTCTTTATTTGGTATGTATTAAGGGCAACACCCCCCTCTCCCACCCACCCTGCCCCTCCTTTTATTTCAAGGCTCATTTGGAAATAACTTTGGTACGTAGTATTTTGAGACAGAGGGTCATCCCATGCAAGTAATAATAAACATTTCTGCAAGTCATATATGCTGCTAAAAGTCCATAAGGATGGCTGAGGAAAGAGTGGAAGGGAAAATAAAGGCAGCTGAGAACAACCTGCCATACTGTGTAGGCTTCCCACAGCACTTTATACTTGTGGACTCTTATTTGATCCAACACCCACTAGCCCTTGTATGCACGGGGCATCTGCTTGGGACATGAATGTATGGGAGGGAGGCACTAGGCACTGGGAGAGTCACATGAAGACAGTGAGTTCATTGGTCTGAGTGAGCTGGGAGTAGGGGATGTCAGGGTGTGCAAAGCTCCCAAATCTAGGGAGAAGGGAAAAAGAAGATGAGGGCCTGTTGGCAGCCTCCTCACGATGTCAAACGTTGATTTCCACTGTATGTAGACGGCCCTTTATTTTTAAAAAAGTAGTCATTTATATTATTACTTTATATACTTTTGGCTGGACTGGGACCTTCATTGCTGTGTGGGCTTTACTCTAGCTGTGGCCAGCAGCAGCTCCTCTCTCGAGGGGGCCAGCCTCTAGTTGTGGTGCACAGGCTTCTCACTGCAGTGGCTTCTCTCATTGTGAACACCAGTTCTGGGGCACGTGGGTTTCAGTACTTGTGGGATGTGGGCTCGGTCATTGTGTTTCCCGGGCTCTAGAGGACAGGCTCAGTAGCTGTGGGGCACAGGCTTAGTTGCTCCACAGAATGTGGAATCTTCCCAACCCAGGAATCAAACCCGTGTCTCCTGCATTGGCAGGTGGACTCTTTACCACTGAGCCATCAGGGAAGCCTATTGTTAGGCAGCTGCAACTAAAGAAAAAGTTAGTTAGTGTGGAATCTGCACATGGCTACAACTTTCCAGCCAGAGTCCAGTTATTTCACCCTTCGCCTAAAATGAATGGTGATTAGAGTGTTCTCAAACTTGGAAGACACATTTCACTTATCAACAGCTTCAGAGGACGAACCTTTGGGTAGGAACCCAAGGGATTTCAGATAGTATGTCTTGCTTGTTCCTAGGCATGGGATAGTTCAGATGTGTTTATGTGTCTCACACACTAGGTAGAAAATACATATAAAATTTCAAAACATATTTACTTTTTAAGATTCATAGACATTGTCTGAAGTGAATTATATATGTAGGTCACCATCATGCCTATGAAATATTTGGTCCTTTGTACCTTTGGTTAATTTGTCACTTCTAGAGCTATGGCTCTGATTTGAGAGTTGAAAGAGGCAGTCAGTGCTTTTGCACATCTTTTACCAGTGTCAAGAATAATAATGTTAGTGAACATAACAATAATAAAAACTTAATTAGAAACATTTTTTAAGGGTTTGCAATGTATCAGTCATTGTGCTGAGTGTTTTACATAATTCTTTCATTTAATCTTCACACATCTCTGTAAGATCAGTATTATAACAATTCAAAAACAAAACCAAATTATAACAATTTACAATGTTATCAGTATTATAACATTATAAAATTGCTAAAGTTCAGTTGAGTCGCTCAGTCGTGTCCGACTCTTTGCAACCCCATGAATCGCAGCACGCCAGACCTTCCTGTCCATCACCAACTCCCAGAGTCTACCCAAACTCATGTCCATCAAGTCAGTGATGCCATCCAACCATCTCATCCTCTGTCGTCCCCTTCTTCTCCTGCCCCCAATCCTTCCCAGCAATAGGGTCTTTTCCAGTGAGTCAACTCTTCACATGAGGTGGTCAAAGTATTGGAGTTTCGGCTTCAACATCAGTCCTTCCAATGAACACCCAGGACCAATCTCCTTTAGGATGGACAGGTTGGATCTCCTTGCAGTCCAAGGGACTCTCAAGAGTCTTCTTCAATACCACAGTTCAAAAGCATCAATTCTGCAGCGCTCAGCTTTCTTCACAATCCAACTCTCACATCCATACATGACTACTGGAAAAACCATAGCCTTGACTAGACGGACCTTTGTTGGCAAAGTAATATCTCTGCTTTTAAATATGCTATCTAGGTTGGTCATAACCTTCCTTCCAAGGAGCAAGCGTCTTTTAATTTCATGGCTACAATCACCATCTGCAGTGGTTTTGGAGCCCAAAAAAATAAAGTCTGACACTGTTTCCACTGTTTCCCCATCTATTTCCCATGAAGTGATGGGACCAGATGCCATGGTCTTAGTTTTCTGAACGTTGAGCTTTAAGCCTACTTTTTCACTCTCCTCTTTCACTTTCATCAACAGGCTCTTTAGTTCTTCTTCACTTTCTGTCGTAAGGGTGGTATCATCTGCATATCTGAGGTTATTGATTGATATTTCTCCCCGCAATCTTGATTCCAGCTTGTGTTTCTTTCAGCCCAGCGTTTCTCATGATGTACTCTGCATATAAGTTAAATAAGCAGGGTGACAATATACAGCCTTGATGTACTCCTTTTCCTATTTGGAACCAGTCTGTTGTTGCATGTCCAGTTTTAACTGTTGCTTCCTGACCTGCATACAGGTTTCTCAAAAGACAGGTCAGATGGCCTGGTATTCCCATTTCTTTCAGAATTTTCCACAGTTTATTGTGATCCACACAGTCAAAGGCTTTGGCATAGTCAATAAAGCAGAAATAGATGTTTTTCTGGAACTCTGTTGCTTTTTGGATGATCCAGTGGATATTGGCAATTTGACCTCTGGTTCCTCTGCCTTTTCTAAAACCTGCTTGAACATCTGGAATTTCACAGTTCACGTATTGCTGAAGCCTGCCTTGGAGAATTTTGAGCATTACTTTACTAGCGTGTGAGATGAGGGCAATTGTGCAGTAGTTTGAATATCCTTTGGCATTGTCTTTCTTTGGGATTGAAATGAAAACTGATGTTTTCCAGTCCTGTGGCCACTGCTGCATTTTCCAAATTTGCTGGCATATTGAGTGCAGCACTTTCATAGCATCATCTTTCAGGATTTGAAATAGCTCAATTGGAATTCCATCACCTCTACTAGCTTTGTTCGTAGTGATGCTTTCTAAGGCCCATTTGACTTCACATTCCAGTATGTCTGGCTCTAGGTGAGTGGTCACACCATCGTGATTATCTGGGTTGTGAAGATCTTTTTTGTACAGTTCTTCTGTGTATTCTTGCCACCTCTTCTTAATATCTTCTCCTTCTGTTAGGTCCATACCATTTCTGTCCTTTATTAAGCCCATCTTTGCATGAAATGTTCCCTTGGTATCTCTAATTTTCTTGAAGAGGTCTCTAGTCTTTCCCATTCTATTGTTTTCCTCTATTTCTTTGCACTGATCACTGAGGAAGGCTTTCTTATCTCTCCTTGCTATTCTTTGGAACTCTGCATTCAGATGGGAATATCTTTCCTTTTCTCCTTTGCTTTTCGCTTCTCTTCTCTTCCCAGCTATCTGTAAGGCCTTCTCAGGCAGCCATTTTGCTTTTTTGCATTTCTGTTCCATGGGGATGGTCTTGATCTCTGTCTCCTGTACAATGTCATGAACCTCTGTCCATAGTTCATCAGGCACTTTGTCTATCAGATCTAGTCCCTTAAATCTATTTGTCACTTCCACTGTATAATCATAAGGGATTTGATTTAGGTCATACCTGAATGGTCTAGTGGTTTTCCCTGCTTTCTTCTATTTAAGTCTGAATTTGGCAATAAGGAATTCATGATCTGAGCCACAGTCTGCTCCTGGTCTTGTTTTTGCTGACTGTATAGAGCTTCTCCATTTTTGGCTGCAAAGAATATAATCAATCTGATTTCGGTGTTGACCATCTGGTGATGTCCATGTGTAGGGTCTTCTCTTGTGTTGTTGGAAGTGAGTGTTTGCTGTGACCAGTGCGTTCTCTTGGCAAAACTCTATTAGCCTTTGCCCTGCTTCATTCTGTTTAGAACTAACACCCAAATTGCTAAAGAGCACTTAGCAAAATTAATTTCTGTCAGAATCAGTGTTCAAATTCCTGTATGTTGACCTTCAGAGTCTGATGTACAAACTTCTGAGTTATCCATCCTCTAGAGCAGGGGCTGGCAAACTTCCTGTAGAGGGCTAGATAGTGAATATTTTAGAGTTTGCAGGGCATATGGTTTGTTTTGCAACGAATGATTCAAGGTGGCTGGGATAGTACAAAAGCAGCCATAGATAAGGCATGAAGGAATGGATGTGGCTGTGCATCAATAAAACTTTATTTACAAAAACACTTGGCAGGCTGGCTTCCCAACAGGCTATGTATGGTTGCTGACCCTTAGTCTAGAGCAGGCCTGTTTTGTATAACCCCGCACAGTGACGATAATGTTCTCAATCTGCACTACCAAATATAGCAGCCACTAGCCATATGTGGCTATTGAACACTTGAAAGGTGGATAATATGACTGAGAAACTGGATTTAAAATCTTATTTTTGTATTAATTAATGTATAGACACATCTGTGTAGAAGTTATGGCATTGGGCAGATTTCGGCATGTACGCTTGTCAGTTCTGGCCATTGTGAAATAAATGAGATGATTAAACTGATACTCTTTTAAAACTATAACTTCAAAGAACAGATAAAATCATCAGTTATAAAGCACACAAAGAAAGAAAAAATATCAGAATAAAATAAATTTTGCAGAATTGTTATCTCAGCTTTGCAAAAAATCATTCTCATTAGTGTAAAAATGTGGTTTTCTTCTTAATTTGTTCTGTAATACACAGAACTTTAATAATAAATATATATATATGTCTTTTATATTTTTTATTTTAATTTTTAGACTTCTAGGCCACCTAACGCTGATTGAATGTGAACTTCCATTCAGAAATTAGCTATGGCAATAATATAAAAGTTATCATCACTTGTTTCTTTCTCACTCCTGTGGTTTGAATAATTTCCCAAAACTGACAAATCTGCTAACATGGATAAAGATATCAGGTTCTGAATTTTGTCCCCCTAAAATGTATATGTTGAAACCCTAATCCATAATATAGTGATGTTTGGAGGTAGGGTCTTTGGGAGATAATTAGGTTTAGATGAAGTCTTAAGGGTGAGAATGTAAGTGGGATAGTGTCCTTACAAGCAGAAGAAGACAGAGCGCTCTCTGCCACGTGAGTACACAGTGAGAAGGTGGTCATCTGCTAGGCAAGGAAGAGGACTCTCACCAGGGACCAAATCTGTAGGCACCTTGCTCTTGTATCTTACAGCTTCTGTAGAAATTAATATCTCTTGTTTAAGCTGGTCAGTCTGTGGTACTTTGTTATAATAGCCAGAGCTATGACAGATCCTGTAATGTCTGAGTCTCTTAGAGAGAGCACGTTTAAGCTACATCTCATATCCACCTGTAGCTTCATCAGAAAAGGGAAATTATGCACCTGTTTGAAGATGTTTGCAAATCAATTGAAAATGCTATAAAAATTATCTTGGCATGCACCATGGAGTCATCTACATGTCAGGGAAAATTGTGTCCACTTAAAACTACCATATGAGCCAAAGTGATTATAGGTGTTAAATAAGCTACTAAAAATATGGCATCATGATATTTACATAGGTGAAAATATTTTGAAGGTACAGAGGAAATATGTTTGACACTTTCAAAGAGATGCTTCAATGACCATCAGTTTTTCACTGCTCAGCATTTGGTCACCGAAATATACTCATTGAGTTCATACAGAGCTTAAATATATCTATTTATCAAGATTCACATGCCACCATACACAGGATATAAAGATGTGAATATGTACACTTGCACAGTACTGGGAAGCTTTCTGACTTGCTGTATTAAAGATGATACCACTCATTCAACTGCTAATATTGAATTTATGTAACACAAAAATTGCCATTATGTTTGGAGGCTAAGATGAAGAAACAGCACTACTTCACATAAACATTGTCTCAGCGTCCTACAGCTGCTTTCAGGGGCATATCTTTATGCATATTTAAAGTTTATAGCATAACACGAGGATCAGAGTTTCTTTTCTTATTCAAACTTTATAGCAAAGCCACAACTACACATTAATATAGCAGCTGTAATGTATTTCCAGTTAAGCTGTCATAAAGTCTAGGGCTTTTCACATCATCACTTTTGAAGGTCGGCGCCACAGAGAAAAAAGCCATTTGTACTGGATCACCATGGTGGTTGGTAATATACACGGTAATAAATATCACAATATATTTCATTTTTATATGTTTTTGATGAAGAGGTAAAAGTGCATCTTCTACAGTTGCTTTTCAGAAATTGCTCATCTGTTGGGAACGAGAGTAAAAGAGACTGAAGCTAAACATTATTTACTGAGACATTACCACTCTTCACTTACACCACAGCTGAAATGAGAAGGGGATGCCAATGATATTTCATTTACAGTGTTGATTTCCAGAGCTCGCCCTATGAAAGTACTGCACGTGTATTCAAGATAAATGTGAGAAAATGGAGATATGCTGACAGGCACGGTTTCCTTTGTTTTTTATTTTTATCATTCAAATAATTTATATCCTTTTGAAACGTAATTGAAAATGTCTTTCAGATGTCATTTCACTGCTTTCACGAGGTGCCTGAGGTTTGTGAGTGCATTGGAAATGTTTAAATCCTCACAGATACTAGTGTGTATATACTTATAGATACATATTTTTAACACAAGTATAGTTTCTAGTCAAAGCTATCGTTTTTCCAATAGTCAGGGATGGATGTGAGAGTTGGACTATAAAGAAAGCTGATCACTGAAAAATTGATGCTTTTGAACTGTGGTGTTGGAGAAGACTCTTGAGAGTCCCTTGGACTGCAAGGAGATCCAACCAGTTTCCATCCTAAAGGAAATCAGTCCTGAATATTCATTGGAAGGACTGATGCGGAAGCTGAAGCTCCAATACTTTGGCCACCTGATGTGAAGAGCTGACTCATTTGGAAAGACCCTGATGCTGGGAAAGATTGAGGGCAGGAGGAGAAGGGGACGACAGGGGGTGAGATGGTTGATGGCATCACCAATTCTCTGGACATGAGTTTGGGTAGACTCCGGGAGTTGGTGATGGACAGGGAAGCCTGGCGTGCTTTGGTCCATGGGGTCGCAAAGAGTCGGACATGACTGAGTGACTGGACTGAACTGAATTGAACTGAACGGTTTCTTATGGGCTTTCCTGTTGGCTCAGTGGTATAGAATCCACCTGCCAATGCAAGAGATGTGGGTTTGATCCCTGGGTGGGGAAGATCCCCTTGAGAAAGAAATGGCAACCTATTCCAGTATTCTTGCTTGGGAATCTCATGGGTACAGGAGCCTGGTGTCCATGGGGTCGCAAAAGAGTCGTACATGACTTAGCGGCTAAAGAGTTAGTCGGTCATAGTTTCTTACAGTAATAAAGATCTCCACTGCTCTGTTCACTTCAGCTGGATCTCCAGCATGCAAAATCTTTACTTAAGGCACGCGAGATCAATCTAGTTCCCTGACTAGAAGTGTGTAACCAACACTCGGCGCAGTCAAATAAATTAAACAAATAAAAATAAATATTAAAAAAACCCCAAAGAATAATACAGTTTAAAAAAAAAAAAAAGATGGATGGCTGGGAAAAGGCGTGAATATCCATTTCCTCCCTAGCTTTCCCTGTTTTGCTCCAGTTGGATTTTCCTCTTTGAATCAGTGGTTAATTGCACTCACCCCTTTGTGAAATCAAATGTCTCTGTCAGCTCAGCTAATCCTCTTCCTTTTTTCATTTTAAGTTCTGTCCATGAGAACTTCTTATGCACAGTCAGACCTGATATCCTGCCTGATCTTTCATTGCCATGAACATCTATTAGGACGACAAGAGTGATTTTAAGAAATAAGACAGCGATGAACATAAAAATCATCAGATCAGTGCAGAGGTGCAGGAAGGCATGGGAGGGCTGGATGCTCCAGAGGTTTGTGCACCTGCTAGGGCTTCTCTGAGCCAGACCAAACTGCTCCCAAACCCCATTTCCCTCCTCTCCTCTTCTAGCCCCCAGTGTGAAGCACCCAATGTGCAGGGCCTTAGCCGGGTCTGAGGATGCAGGCAACCATCCTGATCTCTTCCCCTTTCCCTTCTCAATTCCGAAGTCAGGCGCCTGCTCTTATTCACAATTCTTATTTCTAAGTTTTCAGGGTTTATTTCTTTTATTAAGAATGATGGACAGTAAGCAGCAAAGCTCTTACTTTTAAAAACAATCAAGAAGTTCAAACATGCATACACACAGTTTCGATAATTATCAAAAGCCTGTATCATACAATAGAAATTAATGCAGCTTACAGATGAAGGCACATCACTGCTGGTGTTAGCAATTTCTGTGTGATCTTGGAATATTTGTTTACTTTTTGATTAGCACAATCCACTCATGTATCACTTTGATATATACTAATACAAAAGCAAAAACAAGGAAATACTAAAGATGGAAATATATTCCCTATCTACAATTTTAGAAATAGTGTGAGGTTTTCAGCCAAGTACAAAAAGTTCATCACATGAGAATTTGTTGTTGTTCAGTCCCTCAGTCACGTCCAACTATTTGCGACCCCATGGACTGCAGCACACCAGGCTTCCCTGTCCTTCACTATCACCCAGAGCTTGCTCAAACTCATTTCCATTGAGCCAGTGATGCCATCCAACCATCTCATCCTCTGTCGTTCCCTTCTTCTCCCGCCTTCAATCTTTCCCAGCATCAGGGTCTTTTCTAATGAGTCAGTTCTTTGCATCAGGTGGCCAAAGTATTGGAGCTTCAGCTTGAGCATCAGTCCTTCCAATTAATATTCAGGGTTGATTTCCTTTAGGATGGACTGGTTTGATCTCCTTGCAGTGCAAGGGACTCTCAAGGGTCTTCTCCAACACCATAGTTCAAAAGCATCAATTCTTCACATGAGAATATATACTTTTAGTGACTAGGATTTTAGAAATAAAATAATTGAGTCACATATATCTAGTTTGTGAAATCAAAGATTTGCAGCGATATATGTCTGTTCTATGTATGTGCATTCATGTGTATTGAAGAAGACTACATGATAGATAGACCCTCACCTTTCCCATACATAAGCTTATGGGTGTTATTTTCAGAAATGGAATTTATCTGTGTTACTTCTGGGTGCCTGATCAGGAAGTCATGCAATGAATACAACCAAACTCTGTACAAAGAACAAGACAGGATTTAGTCTGGAGGTGCAAAATTAACGGGATGGAAAATTAAATCTACTACAGCTCATTGATATAATTAACTTTATCATGTAGGTAGCTATTTAATGTAATTCTGAACACTGAGATTATATATAGTAAAATTTTTTTTAAGAAAAGCATTTAAAATGCAATTTATTCAAAATTATCAGGTAATTCACACCACGTATTGAATTAGTATAGGGCATCTCTTTTTAAAAAGATTTTTAAATTAAAGTTAGTTTTTCCAGTTTTATTAAAAAACAATTGACATATATCACAGTATAAGGAGGATGTCACAGTGGTTCAATTTACATATATTGTGAAGTGACTACCACAATAGGTTTTGTCTTTATTTATTATATGAATATGCAACTTAACAAGCTATGAGGGTGCAGTGAGCATAGACAGATATCCTTGAGAAAATTCCCTACAGGTTGTTAGTTGATTGATTAAATTGATTAGTATTGCTTCAGTTCAGTTCAGTCACTCAGTCATGTTGACTCTTGCGACCCCATAGACTACAGCACACCAGGCCTCCCTGTCCTTCACCAACATTTGAGCACTACTGGTATGTCTCAGTTACAGTGCCTTTCTTAGGCTATCATAAGAAGGCATGATTTAGCGGTTGTTTAGTCGCTAACTCCTGTTTAACTCTTTACAACCCCATAGACTGTGGCCCGCCAGGCCCTTCTGTCCATGGGATTTCCTAGCAAGGATACTGGAGTGGGTTGCTATGTCCTTCTCCAGGGAATCCAACCCATGTCTCCTGCATTCTTTATCACTGAGAGGATAAGGAATGCAGGCGGGTTCTTTACTACTGAGCCACCTGGGAAGCCCTGATTTAGCAGTACCTTTTACTAAACAAACAATAAAGAAACAGGCAGACAAACAAAAGGATCAGAACAAAACCCTAGGGGCCTTAGTTGAATTCAGGATATGAGTTCTTCAGTATTTTGGCTCTTCTCTCTCACAATGTAGTGCAAGGATGTTAAGGTTTCCAAGCAGACTTATAAATAGATTATACTGCCCTCTACTTATCGCTGTAGCCAGAACGCCAGGACTGGGTTGAACAGAAATGGGTTGAAGAGAGCAGGCACTTGCTTTGCTCCTGTTTCCATGATAGTGAAAGACAGGGAAGTCTGGTGTGCTGCAGTCCATAGGGTTGAAAAGAGTCAGAATCGACTGAGCAACTGAACGACTGTACAGAAAGCATTCACTCTTCCGCTATTACAAATGATGTTAGCTGCAGGCTTTCCATAGATTCCTGTTTTCAATTTGAGGAAGTTTTTTCCATTCCTAACTTGCTGAGTGTTTATCATGGTGATTGGGGAATGCTGTTCAGTATTGTTTCTTCTTTTATTACCACAATCAAATAATTTTTAACTTTAATGTCACAATTTTGTGATCACATTGGTTGATTTTCTAATGTTAAAGTAACTTTGCATTCTAGAGTGAATCCCAATTGGTCATAATGTATTTCTTTAAAAATGTACTTTAGATTTAATTTGCTAAAATTTTAAAATGATTTTTTATGACTTTTCATTATAGATAGATCTTGTTCAGTTGCTAAGTTGTGTCTGACGCTTTGCAACCCCATGAACTGCAGCAGGCCAGGCTTCCCTGTCTTTCACTATCTCCCTGAGTTTGCTCAAATTCATGTCCATTGATTCAGATATGCCATCCAACCATCTCATCCTCTGTCATCCCCTTCTCCTCCTGCCCTCAATCTTTCCCAGCATCAGGGTCTTTTCCAATGAGTCAGCTCTTTATGTCAGGTGGCCAAATTACTGGAGCTTCAGCTTCAGCACTGATTCTTCTAATGAATATTTAGGGTTGATTTCCTTTAGGATTGATTGGTTGGATCTCCTTGCTGTCCAAGTGACTCTCAAAAGTCTTCTCTAGCACCACAGTTCGAAAGCATCAATTCTTCAGTGATCAGTCATCTTTATAGTCTAAATCTCATATTCATACATGACTACTGGAAAAACCATAGGTTTGACTATATGGACTTTTGTCAACAGTGTGATGTCTCTGCATTTAAATACACTTGTCTATATTTCTCATAGGTTTTCTTCCAGGGAACAAGCGTCTTTTAATTTCATGGTTGCAGTCACTATCCACAGTGAGTGTGGAGCCCAAGAAAATAAAATCTGCCACTGTTTCTACTTTTTCCGCATCTATTTGCCCTGAAGTGATAGGACCAGATGTTACGATCTTAGTTTTTTGAATGTTGAGTTTTAAGCCAGCCTTTTCACTCTCCTCTTTCACATTCATCATGAGGCTCTTTAGTTAATCTTCACTTTCTGCCATTATAGTGGTGAAATCTGCAAATCTGAGGTTGTTTATATTTCTCCTGGCAATCTTGATTCCAGCTTGTGTTTCATCTAGCCTGGCATTTCACATGATGTACTCTGCATATAAGCTAAATGAGCAGGGTGACAATATGTAGTCTTGATGTATTGCTTTCCCCATTTGGAACCAGCCTATTTTTCCATGTTCAGTTCTAACTGTTGCTTTTTGACCTTGCATACACGTTTCTCAGGAGGCAGGTAATGTGGTCTGGTATTTCCATCTCATCAAGAATACTCCATAGTTTGTTGTGATCCACACAGTCAAAGGCTTTTGCATAGTCATGAAGTAAAAGTAGATAATTTTTTGGAATTCCCTTGCTTTTTCTATGATCCAGCGTATGATGGCAACTTAATCTCTGGTTCCTCTGCCTTTTCCAAATCCAGCTTGTACATCTAGAAGTTCTCAGTTCATGTCCTATTGAAGCCTAGCTTGAAGGATTTTAAACATAATCTTGCTAGCATGTGGAATGAGTGCAATTGTACAGTAGTTTGAACATTTTTTGGCATTGGTTTTCTTTGGGACTGGAATGAAAACTGAACTTTTCCCATCCTGTGGCCACTGCTGAGTTTTTAAAATTTGCTGGCATATTGAGTGCAGCACTTTAACAGCATTATCTTTTAATCTGAAGTTTTCTTTCATGTTTTTGTCTGGTTTTGATGTTAGGGTAATGCTGTCTCATAAAATTAATTCGGAGATGTTTCCTCCTCTCCTTGATCCTGAATAAGTTTTTGTAGAATGAGGATTATTTTCTTCATAAGTGTTTGGTAGAATTCAACAGAGAAGACCTGTGAACCTAAAATTTTCTTTGTTGAATGATTTGTAACCACAAGTTCATTTAAGATTATTCAGGTTAGCTGTTGCTGCTAAGTCACTTCAATCGTGCCTGACTCTGTGCGCCCCCATAAACGGCAGCCCACCAGGCTCCCCCATCCCTGGGATTCTCCAGGCAAGAACACTGGAGTGGGTTTCCAGTTCCTTCTCCAATGCATGAAAGTGAAAAGTGAAAGTGAAATAGTTCAGTCGTGTCTGACTCTTAGCGACCCCATGGACTGCAGCCTACCAGGCTCCTCAGTCCATGGGACTTTCCAGGCAAGAGGACTGGAGTGGGGTGCCATTGCCTTCTCCATCAGGTTAACTATTTCATCTTAAATGAGCTTGACAGTTTTTATCTTTCAATGAAATTGTCCATTTCATCTATTTTCAAGTTTATTGGCATACAGTTGCTTATGATATTTATTATGTTTTTAATATCTATACAGTTTGAAGTGTTTGTGATATTGGAATAAGCATGTTAATTCCTTATTTTTTCAGATGTCTTACTAGCAGTTTCTCAAGTTTAATAATTTTTTTGGGAAAGAACCAACTTTTGGTTTAATTTCTTTGATTTCTAGACTCATATTTTGTATTTCCTTTCTTCTACTTGCTTTGAGTTTAATATATTCTTCTTTTCCTAGTTTTTAAAAGACTAAGCTTAGGTCATTGATTTGAGAACTTTGTTATTTTTAGAGTAAGAATTTACTGATGTGATTTCCCTTAAAACCACTATTTTAGTTGTAGCCAACAAATTTTAACGTACCATGGTTTCATTTTCTTTCAGTTCAAGATATTTTCTAATTTTCTTGCATTTCTGCTTTGATCTATGTATAATTTAGAAATACGTTGTTTATATACCCCACTTGGGGATTTTTTTCTATATCATTGATTTTTAGTTTAATTTCTTTTTGAATAGCAAACACTTAATATGTTTTCAGTCATCTTACATGTACTAAGCCTAGTTTTATGGTGCTGTATATGCCCAAGTTTAATGAATGTTGCAGTATGCTTGAATGCCAAATACACTCATTTTGAGTTATCCATAAATATCAATTAGGTCAACTTGGTTAATAGAGTTGTTAAAGTCTTTTATATTCTTACTAATTATCTCTCTACATTTTCTGTCAGTTACTGAGAATTGAGCACTGAAATCTCCAACTAAAATTGTTGACTGATTCTATTTCTTTGTTCAACTCCACCAGTTTTATTTCCCCTCATTTATTTTGAAGTTATGCTTTTTCGTTACAAATATTTCTGATTTTTATATCCTGATGAATCAATCTCTTTATCAGTATGAAACATCTTTCTTTATTCCTAGTAATACTCCTTTTAAAAAATCTACTTTTCTTATATCAATTTTTATCACATCCTTTACTTTTATCCTCATTTTGTTCCTTCATTTAAAATTTCCCCCCAGTTTTATTGAGGGATAATTGGCATACAGAACTGTTGCAGGAAGGGGGATCCCTTCCGGGGCCTGAAACTGGGCCCTTGTCTAACACTCGGAAATGAATTGTCCAAGGAGACACATGTGCTGACAAAGCAAGAGATTTTCTTGGGAAAGGGCACCCAGGTGGAGAGCAGTAGGGTAGGGAAACCCAGGAGAACAGCTCTGTCACATGGCTTGCAGTCTTGGGTTTTATGGTGATAGGATTAGCTTCTGGGTTGTCTTTAGCCAATCATTCTGACTCAGAGTCCTTTCTGGTGGTGCACGCCTTGTTCAGCCAAGATGGATGCCAGAGAGAAGGATTCTGGGATGTGGTCGGACATGTGGTGTCTCCTTTTGACCTTTCCTGAACTCTTCTGGTTGATGGAAGCTTATTAGTTCCATGTTCCTTACCAGGACCTCCTGTTGTAAAACAACTCATGCAAACAGTTACTATGGTGCCTGGCCAGGGTGGGCAGTTTCAATCAGTGTGCTTCCCCTAACAGAGCTGTGTAAGTTCAAGGTGTACAGCATAATTGTTTGACTTGCAAACATCATGAAATTATTACCACAATAAGTTTATTTAACACCCATCATCTCATATAGGTACAAAAGAAAAAAAATCAGAAAAAATATGTTTTTTCTCTTGCGATGAGAACTCTTAATATTTACTCTTTTAAAAACTTTCAAATATACCAGGCAGCAATGTAAAGTTTGTTTCGTTGACAACATATAGTTGTTTCTAGCTTTCAAATTCTAATGATTTCTGATTTTTATTCAGTGTTATTTATATTTAATGTTAATTTTTAAATTTAAATATCAATACAGTTAATTTTAAATCTGTAAATGTATTGTTTATATATGCCCCATATGGTCTCTGTTCCCTTGTTTCTCTTGCTTTCTCTTGTATTAATTTCTTTCTTATGACTTCATTTTATTTCTACTTTGTGCCTTATTAGCTACACCTCATTATTTTCTTTTTATTAAAGTGGTTTCTTTAGGGATTTTAATATATGTCTTTAACTTGAGTCTACCTCCAAATAATATTTTTTCACTCCACAATAATGTAAGAGATTTGCATAAAGCTACCCCATCCCCCCTCCATCTTTTATGTTATTGTTGCATATTTTACTTATAAATATGCTAAAATCTTTGGTATATTGTTATTATTTTTGATTTAATTAGTGGGGTTTGAAGATTTGCTTCAAACTTGTTGAGGTTGGTCTACTTCTCACTTTCTGAAGTCATACCAGAGTTCCTCTCAGTAACTGATTGATAGTCACTGGTCAATAAGTAGCCAGACTATCATGTTTTCTCTGATCCTTTGCACTTGTTTCTAATTATTTCTTATTAAGTCATCACTCAATAATTGAATCATTTGCTTGAACACTATCTACATAGATATTTGTTTCAATATATGCATTTCGCTCTTCTGAATATTACTCTGTAACTCCTTTTCTTTACATATTTTATGTCTCCTAAGTTGTAATATGGTTAGTTTTACATGGCTATAATTATGATTTTAATATGGTTAATTTTATCATATTTTATATAAATTTAATTATAAACTAAGGCCTACTCCAATACTTCTGCACATTTTTCTTGTACTCTATCATGACGTCAAGTTTAACCTATTCTTACAAAGTTGTTGAAATATCTTAATAATTGCCATTTTTTGAGCAGTTTTGTTGTTTTAAAAGTATAGCCAAAATGTTCAAATAATTGAATTAGAACTAAAACACTAGTGTGCTGCTATTAGGTAGGTATCACGGAAGAGATATTTTTAGAAATTTAATACTTGAGCATAAATTTATATGATTTCAGCTCTAGGAAAAGTGAATTAGTTTCTCCAAAAGCGCTGAGCACATTGATTTGAAAATTTGTACCTTATCCAGCAGCACCTGCAGTAAAACACTTCATTGTATAAAAGTCAAGAAAAACATTACCTGAAACTATGTTTAAATGAGGTGATTTTTCATTCAAGCTGTAGCCTGGTCATAAAAATCTAGGGGTCACATTTACAATAGGACTTTAGATGAGGATTTAGTTCAAATAAAGACCCAAGTTATATCTGGGCATCCTGTCAAACTGACCATGAATAAAGTAAATCTCTTTTATTTTCAATATTTAATACTTTTAAGGTAGATTATTTTCAGGGCATTCTGAGCTAGTATGGCAGCAGGTATATCAACATTTCATGGAATATAATACAAAGATTAATTCCATCACACTTGAATCTAATTCTCTTAGGTACATCAAAATCACATAGGGATGCCTCCATACTTTCAGGCTCATAAAATTGCTATAGGGGGCCATAAATTGGCTCTATGAAGTTCACTTTGCCCCCAGGAGAAACCATGAAGAGCAGTAAGATTCAAGTTATGCTGTGTGTGGTAGAAAGAATTAATTCAACAGGAAAAAAAATTCCACTTTAAGCTCAAATTTAGCTTCACAGTAGCAAAGAATACAATGCGTGAATAAGAATTAGGTATTCACAGTGACTGAAAGTATGACCCTTAGTCTCTCCAAAGATAACCAGCTGCCTAAGAAGCCATTAGAAATGTAGAAGAAGAGTATTATTTACATCAAAATTTAAATATAATATTTAGAAATCTTTAGAGACCAAGATGGAGGAGAGCACTCATTATGTCTAGTCTTCTTGCTTCTATTTGACTAATTCCTCATTAGAATTGTGTTCTCTGCCTCTGGGGACCTAATCAAGGGAGGCGGGATGGGCTTTCTGGCCCTTTCATACGCTAATGAATAGGAAGGAAGGACAATGTAGTAATTTTCCTCTAAAGTGATAATGAATTTTGTTGTTGTTAAGAAAACTGTAGATGTGGTTCAATTCATCTGCTATCATGGGACATTCCTTTGACACTATTAAAATCTATTTGATTTCCTTTTTATTTTAAGGTTTGGACATACATAATTATTCAGTCTTTTTGTCCAACTAAATGGAATTTGAGGATATAATTCCTAAAACATATTTCTTTTTAGTTTCCTGCAAAAACTCTTTGGTGGGACTCTCCTTACCATGACTTTCAAGGGCTCCATATTCTCTTCATTTCATTACTCCACTCTTATTTTTAACTACTTTCCTTCGTGTGTCCTAAGTTTCAGCAAAGGTGATTCATTTTTCCTGTGCTTCTTTCTCTTTATACTTCTGCTGACGCCACTCTTTTCTTGTATCTGTGTCTTTAAACTCCTTTCCCCTCTCCTCCAAGTTCTTCATGGAGTCTTTTCTAATACATCCAAGCATGAGGCAAAGAAAATTCTTTCCATAATTTTCCAAGACTCACTTTTGGGACATTTTATTATAATTCTGGTTTCATTCTAGTGGACACTCTGTTTTTGTCTCTCCTATAGTATTTAATGCATAGTTTGAATTCAATGAATACATTTTGCATGAATGCTAAATAAATTGATAATTAAAAAAAACAGAAAAAGAATAATCTTAGGACTATATGGGCAGAAAGCACATCTTGCAATTTCTCAGCTGCTTTTTGAACTAGTATTAAACTTTTTTCTTCAATCCGTAAAATCTAGACAAAATATAAGTGGGTATGGCTTGTTTCTGAAGGGTAATTATCTTATTGGGGATTCCCTGGTGGCTCAGGTGATGAAGACTCTGCCCGCAATGTGGGAGGCCGAGGTTCAATCCCTGAGTTGGGAAGATCCCTTATTGCTTTTGGACTGCTGTAATGAAATGCCACAGACTGCTTAGCTTATAAACAATAAAATTTTATTCCTCACAGTTCTGGAGGCTGGAAGTCTGGGATCAAGGTGCCAGATTCGTTATATTCTGGTGAGAGCCTCTCTCTGCTTCCTAGCTGTTGCCTTCTTGCTGTGAGGTCCTTTTTTTAAGGCACTGATGTCATTCACAAAGGCTCCACCCTCATGAGGGAGTCATTTCTCAAAGGCCCTGCCCCTTAATACCACCATCTGTAGGGGTTAGGTTTTCAACATATGAATTTTGGGGCTACAGCAGAAAGGAACTTTTAAACATAAAAACAATGAAAAAATTTTAAAGAAAAAAGTATACTTGCATTTATGAAAAAAATAAAAAAGTATTTAGGCTGAAATGACTTAAAATAAGTAAAACAGATGGGGAAATATTAGCAATTAATATTATAAGATAATATCCTTAACGTAATAAGGATTCTCAGAGTTGACTTCATGAGGCCATGGGCAGGGGATAAGAGCCTGATTGGGAACCTGTTTGGGGATTGAAGGGACATCTGTTTTCCCAGAAGCACATGGATTCAAAAATATAACCAGATATTTTTAAGAAGTAGGAATGAATTCTGAAAACAAAATCAATACTCTCTCCCACTGCAGTGGGACTGTGGTTGATTTTCATTATCTTCCTGTTCTTTTCTAGGTTTTTTTATGATCAGAAAAACAATTCTGTGGGTGTATATTATTTTTAAAAAATAAAGTCCACTCCTTTGAATGTAAGCTGGCTCCAAGTGCCTCTGCAGAAAGGGAAGAGTTTGTTCCTTAGCTGTGCATGCTAAGTCGCTTCAGTTGTGTCTGACTCTTTGTGACCCCATGGACTGTAGCCCACAATGTTCCTCTGTCCATTTGATTCTCCAGGCAAGAATACTGGAGTGGTTGCCATGCTCTCCTCCAGGGAGTCTTCCCAATCCAGGGATTAAACTCGCGTCTCTTATGTCTTCTGCATTGCAGGTGGGTTCCTTATGACTAGTGCCACCCAGGAAGTCCCCACTTAGCTGTAACAGAGCCCAAAAAAGGTGCCTTGCAAGGCACTGATGTTTAGTTGAACTGAGGGGCTCACCATCTTCAACATCTGCTCAAAAGTATTGCTATTATTCCTGTTGCTTTCACTAAGCAGTATTCAGGAAATCTGCATTTCTTAGAAAGAGACATTTTTGGGTAGAAAATGCAGATGAATCAGGAGCTTAAATATTGGGATTTATTATTACTTTTTTTGGTAAGAAAGGACTTCAGTGAATTAACATGAAAATAAGATGTGGAGAATCCTTCCTCACATCATTGGGAAAAGACCTTATCTTGCATAGAACGCATGAAATTTTCTGTGTCATTATCCAGTTGTGTGCATGTGGTGTGTGTGAGTGTGCACAAACCATTTAAACTCTAGGGCATTCATTTCTTCATTTGTGCAAACTGTTGTGTTAGATTATCTTGAGGTGGATTCCCTCAGCTCTCAAATTTCTGAAATTCTGAACCATATGTATTAGGTTTCTCTTCATGCAGTTTTCTCCTGTGATGCATAGTGAGTAGGCACAGAAGAAATCATTTTCTAGGGTGGTGCCATCTATGCTAAAGGCATCTTTCCTTGAAATTGTCCCTGACTTGATACCAAAAATAATTCAGAGAGCTTCTAACTTTCAGTTTTCAAGTCTTAGGGCCCATAAGCCTCTGAGTAAAAGAAGCAATTTTTAGAGAAAAGGCAAATGTTACCTTTCCAGTACAAAATTCAGGCAGTTTTTCAAATATCGTCTTTTCAGGTCTGCACTCTGACTTGGCTTCAAGCTAAACTGACAGATGCTGTCACCATTTTCATTGGAGTACCTGATACCGCAGCCCAAGACCTCAGGTAGCTCTTGGCTCTGGGATAGGATTTTATGAGCATTTTTGCCCAAACCTTACTATTTGGGTAGCAGTACTGTTGTTTAAGATTTTTTTTTCATTGTTTAATACAGATATAGTACTATGATACTATATAATACTACTTGTTGTTGTTCAGTAAGTAATTGTATCCAACTGTTTGTGACCTCATGGACTGCAGCACACCAGGCTTCCCTGTCCTTCACCATCTCCTGGAGTTTGCTCAGATTCATGTCCATCGAGTTGGTGATGCCATCCAACCATCTCATCCTCTGTCATCCCCTTCTCCTCCTGCCTTCAATCTTTCCCAGCATCAGGGTCTTTTCAAATGAGTTGGCTCTTTGCATCTGGTGGCCAAAGTATTGGAGTTTCAGCTTCAACATCAGTCCTTCCAATGAACACTCAGGACTGATCTCCTTTAGGATGGGCTGGTTGGATCTCCTTGCAGTCCAAGGGACTCTCAAGAGTCTTCTCCAACACCACAGCTCAAAAGCATCAATTCTTTGGTGCTCAGCTTTCTCTGTAGTCCAACTCTCATATCCATACATGACTACTGGAAAAATTATTTCGATAAAATTTATAATTCCATGAATGAAAAACTACATTCTTGTGATATATATATATATATATATATATATATATATATAAAGTAAGCATGAAAATACACGTGTATCCAAAATGTTACATATGTGTAACCAAATATATACATGTATAACCAAAGCATACTAGTTATTGACTTTAAAAAAATTCAAAAATAAGTAAGACAAAGGAATAATGCATGTAATTAATTTACAAAATTTGTAAGCTGCAAACTAGGTTCTTCGATGAAAACAGGAAAGAAAAACAGGGTCTGTTGGTCACTAATAGTTATATAGTATGTTGTCACTTTGAGATGAAAATGAGGTTTAAAGTTAATTATACACAGCTATTTTAAAATTTTTAATATCAACCAGCATTATCTATGTAGTAGAAAAACATAAAACATATTTAGTTATTCCTCCAAAACTAAAAGTTAATTCTTATTCATAATGACTTAAGTTGTTTTTGTTCAACAAACTTTTATTTCCAGAAGCCATCTGAGCATGTGGTTATTAAATAACTTATAAGTATCAATTTAGAATGTTTAGGATATTTGCAACAATATTTTCATATAGTTAATAAGTAATTCAAACAATTGTTATTGTTAATCGAAAGACTGAATGAACGAAGTGGGTTTACAACCAGAGTTCATTCTTTTCTTCTCTTTTCTTTTTTTTTTTGAGCCAATTCTTGTGCTCACTGTCTCATAGGTTAGTACTCCTGCTCATATCTTGTTATTGAATCTCAGAGGGATGCCGTGATACATCTAGTTTCCCAGAGCTGTGTGTCTCAGCCAAGACCAGAATAGAATCCTAGTAGGCTCTGGAGCCTCTTTTACAATAGTTCAGCTCAGCTGACTCCGAAAAGCTGAAATGGACTCTAAGACTTCAGCCTTGCCTTCATCTTCTTAAAGCATGTGGTCTTGGATCCTAGCAGTGCCTGGCAGGAGCTGCACTTGACTTCTCTGTGGTCATGTGGGCTTCCCTGGTGGCTCAGCTGGTAAAGAATCCGCCTGCAATGCGGGAGACCTAGGTTCAATCCCTGGGTTGGGAAGATCCCCTGGAGAAGGGAATGGCTACCCACTCCAGTATTCTGGCCTGGAGAACTCCATGGACTGTATAGTCCATGGGGTCACAAAGAGTTGGACACGACTGAGCCACTTTCACTTTCTGGTCGTCTAGTCTCAGTTGGTCCAGCCCTGCTCTGAAAATCCTGACAGGACTGTTACAGGAAACTGGCATAAATGTATGAGTGTGTGTCTGTGTGTGTGTGTGTGCACGCACAAACAGTGAGTCAGGCAAAATAAGTCACATGGAAAAACGTCAGCAGCCTCTGGACTTTCTGAGCTTTTCTCCAATACCACACGCCCCCTCCCTTCTCTCCTATCTGTACTGTGTTCCTCTTACTTTCCTTTCAAATAACTTGGCCTTACCTTTCCAGTTGGGTCTCTCTCTATCACCCAATCCCTTACTATTTAACTAGTACTTAAACTGTACTTCAGCATGTAGCCATCATTTAAAAAATTTAGTGTCTGATGAATTTTTGAATATTTTAAAAAGCTGGTTTATAAATTTGTGGATAAGTCTTTATTGTTTCTTCGTTCATTTCATTATATAATTTTGACCATTTCTTTTTAAAGACATTAGTTACATTTCATAAGGGACCTATGGAAAGGATGACATTACATATATCTCATGACTTGCTAACAGCAATGGCTGTAAAATAAATTAGTAGATGAAGGAAAAGAGAGAAGATTGAGATTCATGGTCATCATGGGGATTGGGGTTATGCCAAGTTTAATCTTTCTCTGCTGACCCAGTTCTTTGCTAATAAGAACAATAAGGACTGTTCTCCATTCATGAGCCTGAAGGGCCAGGGTCAGATCAGTTCCGCAGTATTTTAAAACATCACTTTTCAGCTTGTGGATTCTGTCTCATACATCACGGGTCCTTCTCACTCAACCATTTCATCTCCATCAGCATGCACACGTATCCTGGAAACATCCATCTTAAAATGGATAAAACAAAACCAACCCCAGAGAAAAAACAAAAACTTCAAATGTCCTTTGACTCCACGTAATCCACCAGGTAACAGACACATATTTCTTCCCTCTTTTATAAAAAATTTTTTTCTTAAAATTGTGATCTCTCTTCATGGCCTCCAACTCCTCCCTCTCTTTCCCTCTTAAGCCTATCACAATTTTACTTTATCCCAACTTCAGTACTCTTGAAAAAGTCATTACATTTCTCCACATTGCCTAGATAGCAGGGAACTTTTTTCTTATCTAACTTTTCAGTAATAGTCAATCCACTTTACCATCCCTTTTTTCTTTAAATATACTTCTATTGTTTTCTGTGATACCACAATCTCTTCCTTCCTAATATTGTATTGACTACTTCTTGGTCATTTTTGGCCACTCTTCTATTATACCTTTAACACTTGGAATGTTTTAGGATCAGATCCTAGTCTGTCTTTTATTCTTTAACTACTTGGGCTCTTTGATGATATCTTGTTTTAGAAAATATCTTGTCTTATGGATTAAAAACTAGAAAATGTCTTACTTAGATATTTCTCTGTTGTCCTTCCAATAGTATTTGTGATCAAGAGAGGTGGATGTCTTGTCTCCATAATGCTTGAAACATAGGAGGCACTAGTTAAACATTGATATTTGCTGAAACCTGAGTCATAGAAACTTATAGCTGATTTTGGGAAACCAAGATGTGAAACTTCGGTATTAGTTCTAGGGAAGCATCAAGTAATACTCTTTGTGATCACATGTGCTATACAGTCCACGGAATTCTCCAGGCCAGAATACTGGAGTGGGCTGCCATGCCCTTCTCCAGGGGATCTTCCCAACCTAGGGATTGAACCCAGGTCTCCCACATTGCAGATGGATTCTTTACCAGCTGAGCCATGAGGGGAGACCAAGAATACTGGAGTGGGTAGCCTATCCCTTCTCCAGTGGATCTTCCTGACTCAGGAATCAAACCGGGGTCTCCTGCATTGCAGGCAGATTCTTTACCAACTGAACTATCAGGGAAGCCCAAGTAATAGTTCAGTATACATTTTATTGGAGAATGGTATTAGCCATCAAGATCTAAGTGCTAGGTGTGCTAATTTATAGTAGAATGTTGTTGCTTCTATGTCCTCTAAACTGACAGAGCAAAAATATATCTGTGTGTACACAACTGCCTTTTCAAGAACTAAAATATTATCTATGTATTAATTATTACAGTTAATATATACTTCTATGAAAAATTGTTCATTGTTTTCCTATAAGGATATAACCTCCCAAGGTTTGTTATCTTGATGCTCAGTAACTATAAAGATACTTTATGTATTCATTCTTAAAACTGAATGTTTGGAAGAAATAATTTCTTCCCCATGTACCACCTTTATTAGTGCTTTATTACTGATATATTGCCTGGAAGTAGTATTTAAGACATAGTTGGGGTCACTTAAATTAGAATAACTGTCACTAATTCCCTGATTTGAAAAATCACATACTATTTTGATTAAAACCTTAAAAAAATCTTCTAAAGAAACCACCTAGGTAAGTAAGCCATACCGTGTTTTTAAAAGAAATATCATAACTTTAATAGAGAAGTCAGGAAAAACTTGCAGAAAATTCATAGAATACAAATATATACATGATGTTTTAAATAATGTAGTTTTAAGAAAATGTAGTTAAAAATTACAATGTACTAAAAACTCTACTTGGCAAATCAAGCATCAGGTGTTCCATACATGTGATTTTCTATAATAGCAGAAATTACTATAAGCATCAAGGTATTCTAGCCTAAAACATCAGCTTTATTTTCTCTTTGAAGTATAAAATGTCTACGGATTCTTCAATGGAAATCTGGACTGAAGTTAATTTTTCTCTTTTTGACTTGTTTACAATTATTGTTATGTGCATAATTTAGGGATACTAAATTGTATAATTTATTTTTGCCCCTATTAAATATCCTTAGAATGCCATGTTGCTTGACTTAAAATGTGATTTTGAAATATTTTTAGAGTGTAGAGAGCAATATGAATATATTTGCAGCCAACACAGAGTTTAAGAACAAGAGTCTTTACTGATAGAGTTGGCACCTCCTGTTCCTCTTCATCCATGAACCTTCTCTTCTGAGGTAGCCATTGCCAGGAATTTGTGTTGATCCCTCTTTGGCATGTCCTTGTATTTTCAGGGTATGTGTGTGGATCAATAAACACTATATGGTGAAGTGTTGCTTCCCTTTTTACTTTAATAAATATGTGACATCACCCTGTCTATATCATTCAACAACTTACATTGTGGGGTGCTGAATTACACTTTTTGAGGCTTGTCCACACTTCTTCACTTAACTGTACATCAGGGGGTAGTAACTATAACCTGCATGCCAAATCTGTACTGTTGCATGTTTCTGTAAATAAAATTTTACATTGGAATAACAGCCCTGGACCCTAGCCTGGTTTATTTGGGTTGGCCAAAAAGAGCGTTCAGATTTTCCCCTACACTGTTAATGGAAAAACTCAAATGAACTTTTTGGCCAACCCAATACCTTGTCTTTGCTGCATTTGTGCTATAATAGCATAGTTGAGTAGTTGCAACAGAAACTCTATGAATTCCAAAGCCTAAGATATTTATTATCTAGCTGGTCTTTCATAGTAAGTTTGTTGACTCCTGCTCTAACTCATCCAGCTTCTTTGCTCTTATGTTATTCTAGTGTATCATAACTTAATTATGAACTGTATTTAGTTTTCCTTCTCTTGCTAGGCAATTATACTTTTTCCATGGTAAATGTTTTCAGCTTATTTGCCTTTCTATGTGGCTTCTGACTTTCTTTCACAGGTTTTCTAGTTTAATTTTGTATGGAACAGCAAGTTATACAACTAGGCTTACCTACACTGAGTGTAAAAGATGAGTAAGAGAACGTTGATGAAAATTTGGAAGTTCCCCTAAATATTTCATTTATTAGTTTAGGGCATATATTGCAGCATAGATATATGTTTTTCTCCTTATTTCCATTATTCAGCTATATCCCTGATTGGTAAGGTTTCTTTGGGGGCAGCAAGGTGTTCCTGTTTTTATATGTGATTAAATATGGCAGGGGCTGTGGAAAATGTGAAACTGAAGAAATATAGGTTGATCCCTCAGCACATAACCCATTGCTCTTGGCACAATATCAACTCTGCTGTAAGAAAAATATAATACAAAGGTGTGACCTTCAAAAGAAACCAATGAAATACTAAGACAGATACCCAACAAAAACACTTCCTGAAATGAATTACAGATTGATGATGGACTTGAAAAGAGAAGTTAATGCTGAAAAAATCCTTCAACTGTTCTTTAAAGGATCAAGAGAATGAAATATACCTGCCTGCCAGTAAACATGCATAGCAAGACTTTTCCATCTATCATTTCATGTTCTGAGAGGCAGCAACGATATTCTGACTTCAGAAGCTTGAATTTCCTTAATGAGTTCTCTACTAGACTTTCACAGGCTGTTCTATTATATCAGTTTCAGGAGACTTAAAGAAGGATTTGTATTAAAGTGATTGTATGTCTATCATTTTTGTAAGGGAAAAAAGGAATACTGGATAAAGGAGAATGCACTGTGCCATCCCCACACCTGAATTTATTCTATTTTTCAACTTTCTCCTAATACAGGTGATTCCTAATGTAGGTTGAAGCCATCCATTTAAGCATGACCTATTCATGCTCACAAAATGATTGATTTAGACAACCACTGAAATGCTGAACTCCCCACTCCTATAGCTTGACATTCTTGCACTACAGATATTGAAGGCTTAAGGCAAGAAGATTTACTATATAAAGGATCAGCTAGAAAGCCAAGATGGCTCAGTGACAGCCATGTTGATTTTTGAATGCAGTTATAACCATAAAAATGACTGGTATTGTGTGAGTTCATTTATCCCTCACAGGGACTTCAATAGAGAATATGTTAAGTTTTCAAGTCACAAGAGGGTGTGCTTTTCTGACCAAGGAGTTGGCAAAAATCGATCAACTGAAATCTGTTTTTAATATTACCACCAGATTGTTACTGCTGTTCATTTGCTAAGTCATGTCCAACTCTTTGTGACCCCATAGACTGCAACACACCAGGTTTCCCTGTCCTTCACTATCTCCCAGAGTTTGCTCAGATTCGTATCCATTGAGTTGGTGATGCTATCTAACCATCTCATCCTCTGTCACCTTCTTCTCTTTTTGCCTTCAGTCTTTCCCAACATCAGGAACTATACGGACCTTTGTCAGCAAGGTGTTATCTTTGCTTTTTAATATACTGTCTAGATTTGTCATAGCTTTTCTTCAAAGGGGCAAATGCCTTTTAATTTCATGGTTGCAGTCAATGTCCATAGTGATTTTAGAGCCCAAAAAATAATATCTGTGACTGTTTCTACTTTTTCCCAATCTGTTTGCTGTGAAGGAATGGGACCGGATGCTATGATATTATTTTTTGAATGTTGAGTTTCAGCCAGCTTTTCCACTCTCTCTTTCACTCTCATCAAGAGGCTCTTTAGCTCCTCTTCAATTTCTGCCTTTAGGGTGGTGTAATCAGCATATCTGAGGTTGTTGATATTTCTCCCAGAAATCTTGATTCTAGCTTGTGATTCATCCAGCCCTGTATTTCACCTGATATACTCTGCAAGAAAGTTAAATAAACAGGATGACAATATACAGCCTTGTTGTACTCCTTTCCTAATTTTGAACCAGCCATTTGTTCCATGTCCGGTTCTAACTGTTGCTTCTTGATCTGCATACAGATTTCTCAGGATACAAGTAAGGTGATCTGGTATTCCCATCTCTTTAGCCACCATATGCAAAAAATTAGTAAAAAATTAAGCACAAATGAGGATGTTAGGAAAGGGCAAAGTTATTTTTTCCAAACCTGTATTTCAAGGTATCATTTCTGGGGATCAAAAATATTTTCCCAATTTTAGTCAAAGTGAAAACAAACTAAACAACTCACCAAATCTTAAGGAGTGGAAGAAATGGTGTTCTCTTTATAAGAAAAATTAACCTTTTCTGGACAAGAATTTTAATTATATTCATCTATCTATAGGCAACATTTACTTGCTGAAAAGAAATTTTAGAAAGCTTTCTGCTTTGCTTTCTTTAGCACTTCCACATGGAAGTCTACATATCAGCCAAACATATTTTAGAATGGTGGAGGAAATCTCAACAATTCTTTCCCCCCTCCCTCTCACTTTCCTTCTTTCCTTCTGTTTACATTTAGGCCAATATCCTTTGGAATACTAATGATTGGGCACTAAACCCTAGAAGAGCTGATAATCATATGCAATACACAATCGTGTACATCTAGCATCTCTTATGACTGACTTATCCACATTTTATAAGTGACCAAATATTCTATCAGCATGGATAATAGACATATTAGTCAATTGCATACTCAACATATATAGTTTCTGCCCTCACTGGGTTTGTGCCTCGTGATTTTTTCCAGGGACTTTCCATTTAAAGAAGTGGTCCAGGCATTATTTTAGGGACAGGAAACAGTTTCTAAGTATTAATTTGAAAAGTCAATTGAGAAGCTAAACAGCATTAAGCTTTTCATCTTGTTTGTCTTGAATCTATTAGGATACCTTTTATGTGTTCACAAGTGTGTACTAGACTATTATTCTCAGTTTCACACATTTTGCTAGATACTAAGGATATAAGAAATATCAGATCCACACCAGAACATAAAAAGGTAAACAAAAATATGACAACCTGCTAGTAAGAATCTTTCCTACCTAATAGGATATACGAGCAATGGTGATGCAAGGTACCCCTGTCTCTACAAGGAGATCAGTCTTCTGTCCAACAGCAGCACCATGGTTCCCTAGCAACACACTCTAGCAACGAGAGACTTATTTTTGTGCTGGCAGCTGAACATCTCTCCAGAGGAACCAAAACTTTGTACAAAATATACATTTCAACTGAATTTTGACTTTATGCCTTTTACCTCCCTTTTAAATAATAGTGTCTAAGTGATGAAGCAAAGATGGTGGAGTAGAAGGACTTGAGCTTATCTTCTGCAAGAACACCAAAATCACAACTATCTGGCAAACAACCATTGACAGGAGGATGTTGGAACCCACCAAAAAAAAAAAAGATACTCCATGTCCAGGGACAAAGGAGAAGTCACCACAAGACAGTAGGAGGGGTGCAATTATGTTAAAATCAAATCCCTTACCTGCTGGGTGAGTGACCCACAAACTGAAGTACAATAATACCAAAGAAGTTCTCGTACTGTTGTGAACATTCTAGACTCCACATCAGACTTCACAACCTGGGGATCAGGCAAAGGGACTGGGAATCCCCAGGGAATATGTCTTTGAAGGACAGCAGGATTTCATTACAGAACTTCCACAGGACTGGGGAAACAGAGACTCTTGGAGGGCACAGAGAAAACCTGTGCACACACCAGGACCCAGGGAAAAGGAGCAGTGACCCCACAAGAGTCTGAGCCAGACCTGCCTGTGAGTGTTTGAAGGTCTCCTGTGGAGGAGTGGGTCAGCAGTGGCCTGCTGCAGCGACAGAAGCAATGGCAGATTCAGTCCTGGGAGACACATGTTGGCCTAAGTCCTTTTGGAGGTCAGCTTTAGCTCTACCACAGAGCCTGTAGACTCCAGGACTGGAATACCTTAGGCAAAAATACTAACAGCAGAAAATTGGAGGATAGATTTACTGAGCATGGACCTGCCCAACAGAGCAAGACCTAGTGTTCCCCATAGCCATTGCCTGCCATCAAGAAGCTTGCACAAGGCTCTTATCCTCATCCATCAGAGGAAAGACAGAAGAAGCAAGAACTACAATCCCACAGCCTCCAGAATAAAAAACCACAATTACATAAAGCTAAGGAAAATGATCACATGGCTCACAGCTTTGTGTAACTTACTGGAGCTATGAGCCATGCTGTGTAGGGCCACCCAAAACAGGTCATGGTGGAGAGTTCTGACAAGGTGTGATCCCCTGGAGAAGGAATGGCAAACCACTTCAGTATCCTTGCCTCTAGAACCTCATGAACAGTAAGAAAAGGCAAAAAGATATGACATCAGAAGATGAGCCACCCAGGTCAGTAGGTGTCAATATGCAACTGGGGAAGAGCAGAGAAATAGCTCCAGAAAGAATGAAGAGGCTGGGCCAAAGTGGAAACAATGCTCAGTTGTGGATGTGTCTGGTGGTGAAAGTAAAGTCCGATGCTGTAAAGAACAATATTGCATAGGAACTTGGAATGCTATCAAGGTAAGTTGGATGTGGTCACACAGGAGAAGGCAAAAGTGAACATTGACATTTAGGAATCAGTGAACTAAAATAGACAAGAGTGGACAAACTTAATTCAGATGACCATTATATCTACTACTGTGGGCAAGAATCCCTTTGAAGAAATGGAGTAGCCCTCATAGTCAACAGAAGAGTCTGAAATGCAGTACTTGGGTGCAATCTCAAAAGCAACAGAATGATCTCGGTTTGTTTCCAGGACAAATCATTCAACATCACAGTAATCCAAGTCTATGCCCCAACCACTAATGCTGAAGAAGCTTAGGTTAAACAGTTATATGAAGACCTATATGATCCACCCCCACCCCACCAACCCCCCAAAAATACTTTTCTTCATAGGGGATTGGAATGCAAAAGTCAGAAGTCAAGAAATACCTGTAGCAACAGGCAAGTTTGGCTTTGGAGTACCAAATGAAGCAGGGCAGAGGCTGACAGAGTTCTGCCAAGAGAATGCACTGGTCATAGCAAACACCCTCTTCCAACAACACAAGAGATGACTCTACACAAGGACATCACCAGATGGTCAATACCAAAATCAGATTGATTATATTCTTCACAGCCAAAGATGGAGAAGCTCTATACAGTCAGCAAAAACAAGACTGGGAGCTGACTTTGGCCCATATCAAGAACTCCATATTGCCAAGTTTAGACTTAAATTTAAGTAGGGAAAACCACTAGACCATTCAGATATGACCTAAATCAAATCCCTTACAATTATACAATGGAAGTGACAGATTCAAGGGATTAGATCTGATAGACAGAGTGCCTGAAGAACTATGGATGGAGATTTGTGACATTGTACAGGAGGCAGTGATGAAGACCATCCCCAAGAAAAAGAAATGCAAAAAGGCAAAGTGGTTGTCTGAGGAGGCCTTACAAATAGCTGAGAAAAAAAAGAGAAGCTAAAGGAAAAAGAGAAAAGGAAAGATATATCCATTTGAATGCAGAGTCCCAAAGAATAGCAAGGAGAGATAAGAAAGCCTTCCTCACTGATCAATGCAAAGAAATAGAGGAAAACAATATAATATGAAAGATTAGAGATGTCTTCAAGACAATTGGAGATATCAAGGGAACATCTCATGCAAAGATGGGCTCAATAAACAACAGAAATGGCAAGGACCTAACAGAAGCAGAAGAGATTAAGAATAGGTGGCAAGAATATATAGAAGAACAATAAAAAAAAAAGGTTTCAATGACTCGAATAACCATGATGATGTGGTCACTCACCTAGAGCCAGACATATGGAGTGTAAGGCAAGTGGACCTGAGGAAGAATTACTATGAACAAAGCCAGTGGAACTGATGGAATTCCAGCTGAGCTATTTGAAATTCTAAAAGATAAGGTTGTTAAAGTGCTGTGCTCAATATGTCACTAAATTTGGATAACCCAGCAAAGGCCACAGGACTGGAAAATATCAGTTTTCATGCCAGTCCCAAAGAAGGGCAATGCCAAAGAATGTTCAAACTACTGTACACTTGGGTTCATTTACAAGATTATGTTCAAAATCCTTCAAGCTAGGCTTCAACAATCTGTGAACCTAAAACTTCCTAATATATAAACTGGATTTAGAAAAAGCAGAGGAATCAGAGATCAAGCTTCCAACATCTGCTGGATCATAGAAAAAGCAAGGACATTTCAGAAAAATATCTAATTTTACGCCATTGACTATGCTAAAGCCTTTGACTGTATGGATCACCACAAACTGTGGAAACTTCTTGCAGATGGAAATACCAGACCACTTTATCTGCTCCTGAGAAATCTGTATGCAGGTCAAGAAACAACTGTTAGAACTGGACGTGGGAAAATGGACTGGTTCAAAGTTGGGAGAGAAGTATATAAGGCTGTATATTATCACCCTGCTTATTTACGTGTATGCAGAGTATATCATGACAAATGCTGGGCTGGATGAAGCACAAGCTGGAATCAAGATTGCTGGCATAAATATCAACAATCTCAGATATGCAAATGATACCATTCTAATGGCAGAAAGCAAAGAGGAACTAAAGAGTCTCCTGATGAAGGTGAAAGAGGACAGTGAAAAAGCTGGCTTAAAACTTAACATTCAAAACACTAAGATAATGGTGTCTGGTCGCATCACTTCATGGCAAATAGATGGAGAAAAATTGGAAACAGTGGCAGATTTTATTTTCTTAGGCTCCAAAATCACTGCAGTCGGTGACTACAACTATGAAATTAAAAGTTGCTTCCTCCTTGGAAGAAAAGCTGTGACAAATCTAGACAGCATGTTAAAAAGCAGAGACACCACTTTTTTGACAAAGTTCCATATAGTCAAAGCTGTGGTTTTTCTAGCAGTTATGTATGGATGTGAGAGTTGGACCTTAAAAAAGGCTGAACACCGAAGAATTGATGCCTTTGAATTGTGGTACTGAAGAAGATTGTTGAGGGTCCCTTGTACAGCATGGAGATCAAACCAATCAATCCTAAAGGAAAGCAACCCTGAATGTTCATTGGAAGGACTAATGCTGAAGCTCCAATACTTTGGCCACTTGATGAGAAGAACTGACTCATTGGAAAAGACTCTGATGCTGGGAAAGACTGAGGGCAGGAGGAGAAGGGGACAGTAGAGGATGAGGTGGTTGGATGGCATCAGCAACTCAGTGGACATGAGTTTGAGCAAACTCCCAGAGTTAGTCACAGGGAAGCCTGGTGTGCTGCAGTCCATGGGGTAATGGCAAAGAGCCAGACATGACTTAGAACTGAATAGCAACATCAGTAATATATAGATTGGGAAAGTTTAGGTATAATTAAAAATAAATCTAATTATAACAGTTATCTATAACTATGTAAGCTCCAATTTATTTATCTGAAACATGAGTTAGCAGTATTTACAATTTTGTATAGGTTTTAAGTAAGATAATCCATGCAAAATATTTCTTTGGTGCCTGTCTAATGACTAGTTCTCAAGGAAAGTTATGGATTACTAGTCTACTACTTGCAACACCACTACTATTACTACCCATCAAAGTAATTAAAGTGTAGCCTCAAACAGAAGAATATAAGGTAGGTTTGAGGATTCCAATAGCCACCAAGATATCTACTTTCTACTTTTACATGCAGGATGATTGATCTCCATTCTAAGTTAACAAACAATTCTTATTTCTATTCAACATTGAGTCATACCAAAAAGCTTATAATTTTTGTAATCATGACTGATGGTTTAATGAGATTAACAAAGAGAATTTTGTTCCATAGCACACAAAATTTCACTAATAAAAGCCACATAAATATTTTTATCTTTCAAATCCCCTACTTTTTACTCTATCCATAGTAATATCTTTTCTTCTAACTCTGTACAATGTCCACACTTGTGTTCCCCTCTCCACTTCTTGCTCTGGACACAAACTTGAGTATCACCCATCTAAATTTTCTCTTCAACAAAATTCCTTACAACAAGCAGAATGTCCTTGGCTTGGAAGGAACTTCTTTTGCTGTCAACTGGGATTTATTAAAGTATTACATCCAAACAGAAATGACAATATATTCTCCATGATAAATTCTAAGCCAAGAGGGTATAGTTTTCTGCACATCATTTTGCCAAGTAGGAGAAACTTGAAAAGGAGTTAATCAGTAGTGGTAAATGCTTTATAGGAGTTTTTGAAGTGAGAAAATGTCATAGAATTTGGTGATCAGATAGCTGATCTCTGATGGAACAGTTTTAGCATAGTCTTGGAGACTGAAAAATCAGATTCTGATATTTCTTCATCAAAAAAAAAAAGTGTCTTTACTGCTTCCAAATCTGTGTGATAATGTTGTAATTTTGGAGCCAAAAAGAAAATGTTTAAGATAGAACAGATGGTAATTAAACGGATACAGGCGCCAAAATCATTTTTTTCAGCGTTTGCTAGCTAAAAGAAAAGTGGTGGACCAAAGATTGCATAGTATCAAGGAAGAGCTTTTAAAAAGGAAAAGTGGAAATGAAGAGATTGAAGATGCGAAAGAAATGACATGGAAAGTAAAAAAAAAAACAAAAACAAACAACTTTGGAAAGTAGTTTTTATACTGAGATAGGAGGGGAAGACCTAAGAATGGATGAATATTTTGAGAAATTTTGGAGATGGTACAATTAGTGGAGTTATGGAGAAGTACTAAGGTGGCCAGCAAGCTGAGAGGAATTGGCATCCAGTATTCTATATTTCCAGATTTTGAGTGAGTGGGAGAAGCTTTTTAAAAATCTAATACAAAGAATAAAAGTTACTATGTGTGGGTGCCCCATACAAATCCTCGTTACTGGTTGTATACCCAACCCTGACTACTCTGAATGTTGTTGTTGTGTTGTTGTTTAGTCACTAAGTTGTATCTGACTCTTTGTGACCCCATGGACTATATAGCCAGCCAGGCTCCTCTGTCCATAGGATTCTCCAGGAAGGAATACTAGAGTGGGTAGCCATTCTCTTCTCCAGGGGATCAAACCCAGGTCTCCTGCATTGCAGGTGGATTATTTACCATCTGAGCCACCAGGGAAGCCCTATCCTGCTTCCTCACAATTTTACTCATGAGGGTTTTAAGTTTAACAAATGTCTGAATGTGAACGTCCATCTCAGGTCCAATTTTAACAAAGCATTTTTTTTTTTAATTTCATTACAGATATTGTATTTACTCTTTTAAAAACTCATAGATTTAAAATATTTATTTCCTTTCTAATGTAGGCTTCATTCTCTTTGATGTGGCTAACGTAATTTTTTTAAACTAATTTTTATCGGAGTGTAGTTGCTTTACAATGTTGCATTAGTTTCTTCTGTACAGCAAAGTGAATCAGCCATACGTATATCCCCTCTCTTTTGGACTTCCTTCCCGTTCAGGTCACCACAATGTGTTAAGTAGAGTTCCCTGTGCTATACAGTAGGTTTTATCAATACTTGTATATGTCTTGATTGAAGAAATTAGGCAGGGTTGTTTTATGGAGGAGGTTAATTCATCAGGGTATTGTGGTGGTTGTTGAATTTTTGTTTATATTACTTTTCTAACTGTCCTCAGCCCTCAGAAATGGGAGCAGTGAAAACGGCTGGTAGGTTCACAGAGTAAAATGAAAAGTAATTGATTGTTCTTAAGAGGTTAACTTTGAAATATCTGACCACGAAATGGAAGCTGGGAGGAAAGATGTAAAATCCAAAGGTAGAGCTGTTAGTTAAGAGGGCTAAAATGAGAAAGCAGAAACCCTCTCACTTTTTTTATATTTTCTCTTTTTTTATATTTGCTCTTTACCTGCATGTTCTCTGCAATTCTTCAAGACTCTTTGACCCTGAATCTCCAATAGTCCTGTATACCCCAGAGGAGCAAGATCACGCCTTTGGAAAATGGCAGTGTTAGCTGTCTTCAGCAATTTTATGGACCATTCTTTATCCCAGGAAAGATGAAGTTATATGCATGTAGCCTGATATGATAAATACACTTGAAAACAACCGACAGTTAACTGGAGCAGTTAACATGTCACAAAAAAATAGCATCAGTCCTTGCTGGAATTCTTTTCTCTTATCTATGACATGAAAGGTTTGATGATTGAACTAATATGACCCTTTCACTGAGTTATTTTTCAGATATTCTGAACAATTCCATCCAAATCAAGTATGTGTTGTGTTAGTCACTCAGGCGTGTACAACTCTTGCGTCCCCATGGACTATAGCCTGCCAAGCTCCTCTGTCCATGGAATTTTCCAGGCAAGAATATTGGAGTGGGTTGCCATTTCTTTCTCCAGGGGACCTTCCTGACGCAGGGATTGAACCCAAGTCTCTTGCATCTCCTACACTGACAGGCAGATTCTTTACCCTTAGCACCTCCTGCTGCTGCTAAGCGCTTCAGTCGTGTCTGACTCTGTGCGACCCCATAGATGGCAGCCCACCGGGCTCCGCCATCCCTGGGATTCTCCAGGCAAGAACACTGGAGTGGGTTGCCATTTCCTTCTCCAGTGCATGAAAGGGAAAAGTGGAAGTGAAGTCGCTCAGTCGTGGCCTACTCTTCGCGACCCCATGGACTGCAGCCTACCAGGCTCCTCTGTCCATGGGATTTTCCAGGCGAGAGTACTGGAGTGGGGTGCCATTGCTTTCTCCAGCACCTCCTGGGAAGGCTCAAATCAAGTACATGTAATAGTCTATTCAAAACTGTCTTTGCTCTCTCATCTCATATGTCAGAACTGTTTGGGGAGGGGGAAAAAGGATCCGACTTGACTGGGTATTAACACGACTGAGCGACTTTTACTTTGCACTTTTATTTTTTTAGTCAAAATGTGGTCAATATTCTCATATCTCAATATCTACACAAAGATCATTTCCCTCTGATTGTTAGCAACACCTGTGCATAGGATTAGACACCATAGCATGGATTTTGAAAGCATATTAGAACAGGAATCTGGACGACAAATTTTTAATCTCTATTTTATCATCTCAGCCGCAAAGTTAAGCAATTCCTATATTGTCCAAGCTCTTAGTTTGATCATTTGACTGATTAAGAAAAGTTAGTCCTTCCTAGAATTTATAATTAACTTATTGAATATCTATGAAAAGCTTATTCTGTGTGGAGGAATGCAAGTACCACACTGGGGATTCTTGCTCTGAAGAATAACACTGTTCAGAAAGATGCTATACAAGCCCGACGTGAGTCAAACGAAGTACCTGAATTTTTGGAAGGGACCTGTGAAAGTACTTTGAGGGGAGTACAAGGATTTTTAGGCATATGAGGGGACAGAGAGAGGAGCATAGAGATATCATCAGTGGAAAAACTATAACTCACCTGAAGTTGTAAAGCATATTCCTACAAAACTGCAGGTACCTCTTATAATGTAGTACAAACCAGACTCAGATTAATACCTGAGAGATGTCACTGAAAGACTAAAAAAAATAATCTGATGCATTATATTAAATTTATTAATATTTCATTTGTTACTCTCAAGTATTAGTAGGTTTTCCTCTCTCAGTTATAAAAACGTCATCCTAAATGTTGGTATTGCTATCCATCTGCTGTACTTAGCATAAATAAAATACAGAGAACATATTTACTTTCTATGGAATTATGCTTATCATTGTCATTTTATGATTCACAGAAAACTTCCAACTAGTTATCACAAAATATAATTGTGGTCTTTTTTATGTATTTCATTTAGGAAAGACATTTTACTCAAGAGCTGAGTCATAGTTGGTAGAATTTTCTATAGATAGAACCGCTGTTGCTAACAAGGTATCTTCAGCAGAATTGGAATAACAAATTAAACACTGGAGACAGGAAAAAAGGTAGTAAAGCAGAGTTCTCTTTGATACGTGCTTACACCCAGATGTTGGGAAAATTGCTTGGGAAATAGACACAAAATTCTGTTCCTCAACTTATGTGGTTGAATGAACATCAATATTGTGTGATATTTTAAGAAAATTTCAAAATGGTAGAAATTATTTAAAGGATGGCAAAAGGACTTCTACCTTTTTGCATCTTGAATATGATGTGGTTTTGGTGAAAATAAAAAGTACAGTTTATTCAAATTATGCCAACTAGAGTGAGGTAAATGAGACAGTAGAAAACATTGTTGTCCTGCGTGTGCGTGTAAGCTAATTGGGGAAGACAGTGTCATCATATGATAAACGTTGCATTTGTGGTACAAACCACTAATACTGCAGAAGCATAAGAAGAAGACTTTATTGACTAACCACAGAGACTCTAGGAAAGAAGTTCAGTATATTTGAGTTGTTAAAGAATATGACTTGATTGGATAAAATGGAAAAGAATGGCAGATACATATGCTGATGTCAAGACTAAATGGTGACATGAGAGAAGAGAGGCTTGACATTCTGAAGGTTAGAATTTCATAGAGTTGACCATAGCTGCCACCATTTATCCCTGACTGTGTACCGTGAATAGTGTTAGTGTCTTACTATTTCAATCTTATAATAGGTTTATAGTTATTACTCCCACTTTGCAGATGGAGAAGCAGAAACTCAGCAAGTGTTTCAGTTGTTTTAGGTCTAACAGCTAAGAAATGATGATGCCAGCTTTTATTTCTAAATATGTATGGCTCCAGTCCTAATTATTCTTTATTCTATGGCCTATTTTTTGAAAGTTCTTAAGCAAAGTGGAGTTGTGTTATGTTGATAGTTACAAAAAATTGCTTTGTTAATGATGTGGTCAGTGAATTAGAAGGGAAAACAGACTAAAGGTAAGGATGTCACAGAGAGCACTTTGGTTGTAATTCCAACATTTCCATTTAGTTCCTTATTGTTTCCATCTCTGCTGAAATTACCTATCTAATCTTGCATGTAGTCTACCTTTCCCACTGCAGACTTTAATGTACTAATCATAGTTGTTTTATTTATTTATTTAAAAATTTTATTGGGGTGTAGTTGATTTACATTGTTGTGTTAATTTCAGGTCTACAGCAAAGTGAGTCGGTTATACACACATCCAGTTCTTTTAAAGATTCTTTTCCCATATAGGCCATTACAGAGTATTGAGCAGAGTTCCCTGTGCTATATGGTAGGTCCTTATAAGTGATCTATTCTATATGTATATATGTCAATCCCAGTCTCCCAGTTTATCCCCTTCTTACCCCCAATCATAGTTATTCTTAATTCCCTGTCTCATACTTAAAACTTCTGTGTTGTATCTGAGTCAGGTTCTGATGATGGCTTTATCCCTTCAGACTGTATTTTCTTGCTTTTATTGCATGCCTTGGAATTTTTTGTTCGACATGTTTGAGGGGGTAGGTGCTGAGGTAAATTGGCCTCTCGGGTGGGAATTTGAGTTAATCAACTTAGGAAGTGTGCTGTGTTTGAAGTACATTGTTGCTGTGAGCACCAGAAGTTGCCATTTTCTCTAGCAATTTTTCCCCTGTTTTTGGCTTTTGAGCATCCCTTTTGTAGCTCTCCCAGCTGTACTGAAGGCATGGCAGCCAGGTGTTGTGATTAAATCTCCATCTCTGGCAAGCTTACGGGGCTTGCATCTTAAGGCAATAACTTTCACAAAGGTTTCTGTCCTTCTTTGAGGATAGAGGTTTTTTCCCTCTGTCCACAAGAATGGGCATCCTTCAGAGTTCTCTGTTTGTCTAAAAAAATGATAAATTATGGAAATGAGGGAAAATATGGTTATTTCCAGAAAGAGAAATAGAAATACAGTTGGAGTAAAGCATATTTTCAAAAACAGAAGAGCAAAGGGTTGCAAAAGAATGGGCCAATGTATAACTACAAGCCACATCATAAAAGGGAAATTAAGCCAACTGTTAAAGTATGGGCTTTAGCTCTGGTGGCTCAGACGGTAAAGAATCCGCCTGCCAATGCAGGAGACCAGGGTTCGAACCATGGGTCAGGAAGATCCCCTGGAGAAGGGAATGGCTACCCAATCCAGTATTCTTGCCTGGAGAATTCCACAGACAGAGGAGCCTGGCAGGCTCCAGTCCACGGAGTCGCAAAGAGTAGGACATGAGTGAGCAACTAACATTTTCACTTCAACGCTTTCAGCAAGGAAGAGGGTACCTGTGATTGAACTTGATAATAGCAGTATATGAGCCTGTTTCTTCTGGCCAGCTGTTTTTCTCGCCTCTTCTTTATCCTACTTCTGATATGAATCCCCACGGACTTTTAGTTCCAAATGAGGAAACTTAAAATCAAGAAAAGAGTCCTTGGAAGAGGTAATGTTTTCAGATGACCCCTCTGTGTAGTGACTCCAAGAAGACTGAATATATATGGTGGAAATACTGTAAGGTGAAATTGGCAAAATAGGTTAAATGTAGCTTACAGTGGATTTTTAAAAATTGTTGTAAAAAAACTCCACATAAATTAAATTCACCTTAAAACCATTTTTAAATACATAGTTCAGTAGTGCTAAGTATATTCATGTTTGAAACACTTCTCTAGAAATGTTTCTTCTTGCACATTTGTAATTCCATACTCATTAAACAACAACTCCCCTTTCCCTCCTCTTCCCAGCCCCTGGTAACCTCTGTTCTACTTTCTGTTTCCATGAATATGACTTTTAAGATCATCATATAATTGGAATCATAGAGTGCTTATTGTTTTGTAACCGGATAATTTCACTTAGCATAATGTCCTCAAGGTTCATCCATTTTGTAATACATGACAAGACTTTCTTTTTAGGGCTGAAAAATACTCCATTGTATATATAAACTATATTTTGCTTATCAATTCATCTGTCAATGGACATTTTTTTCCTTCTACTTCTTCACTACTATGAATAGTGCTGCTACGAACATTAAGGGTATAACTATATCCTTCAGACCCTGGCTTCAATTCTTTGACATACATACACATAAGCACAATTGCTAGATCATACTGCAGCTCAATCTTTTATTTTTTGAGGAACTTTTATTGTTTTACATATGGCTTGTGCCATTTTACAATCCTACAACAGTGCACAAAGATACTAATTTCTCTATATTCCTGTCAACACTTGTAACTTTCTGAACTTTCTATTTTTTAATATTTTTACTAGAAATCCAAATGGATATGAGGTAATTTATTATTATTATTTTGATTTATGTATCTCTGATGATCACTGATGTAGTGCATCTTTTCATATGCTTGTTGCCTATTTGTATATCATCTTTGGAGAACTATTTATTTAAGTCCTTTGCCCATTTAAAAAGTTATTTGATTTTGTTGTGGTGGTTAAGGTGTAGGAATTCTTCATGAGTCAGTCCTGGTAGGCTGTGTGTTTTTAAGGATATATTTGCTTCTTCTAAGTTATACAAACTTTGGATAGTTTTTATAGATACAATCTCTTTTGTCCTTTCTATTTCTGTGGCACCAGTTGTGATGTCATCTTTTGTCTGACTTTAGTTATTCGAGTCTTCTATTTTTTTTTCTTTATCTAGCTAAGAATTTATCAATTTTGTTGATCTTTTCAAAAAACAAACTTTTACTTTTTAGAGCTTTGGTGACTTTTTTCTATTGTTTTTCTATTCTCTGAATTATTTTTTGCTATAATCTTTATTATTTCCTTCCTTCTGCTAATTTGGTTTGTTCCTTTTCTAGTTTTCTGAAGTGTAAAGTTAGGTTTTTGATATGAGATCTTTCTTTTTCTTTAATGTTCATATTTATAACTATACACGTCTTCCTTTGAACTGCTTTCTTGCATCGTGTCAGTTTTGCTATGTCATCTTTTCATTTTTTCTTATCTGAAGATATTCTCTAATATCCCTTGTGAGCTCTGCTTTGATCCATTTATTGCTTAACAGTGCATTGTATTTCCACATAACTGGATTTTCCAGTTTTCCTTGAGCTACTGATTTTTAATTTTACTTCATTATAATCAAAAAAGATACTTTGTACAGTTTTAATTTTCTTGATTTTTTTAAAGGTTTGTTATATGCCTTAACATGTTAGCTATCAGAGAGAATGTTCCATACACACTTGGGAAGACTATATACTTTGCTGTTGTTGAGTGGATTGTTCTGTAAATGACTGCTAGTTTTGAATGGTCTTCAAGCGTTATCCATGCTTCCCTGGTGGGTCAGCGGTAAAGAATCCATCTGCCAATGCAGAAGACATGGGTTCCATCCCTGATTCAGGAAGATCCCCTGGTAAAGAAAATGGCAACCCACTCCAGTTTGCCTGGAAAATTCCATGTATAGAGGAGGCTGGTGGGCTACAGTCTGTGGAGTCATAGAGCTGGACGTGACTTAGCAACTGAACAGCAACCACAATAGCAGTGTTGTTCAAGTCCTCTGTTTCTTTACTGATCTTCTGTTTGGTTGTTCTATCCATCATTGACAGTGGGGTATTGAAGTCTCCTACTGTTATTTTGTTGCTATCTATTTCTCCCTTCAATTCTGTCAGAATTTACTTCATATATTTACAAGCTCTGAAGTATGTTGCCTAAATAATTATGATTGTTGTATATATTTTAGTGAATTATCACTTTTCTCATTATATATCCCTCTTTGTTTCTTATAGAAGTATTTTTATTTAGAAGTCCATTGTGACTAATACTAATATAGCCATCCCTGCTCTCTTCTGGTTACCGCTTGCTTGGCATATTGTTTTCCATGGGAAATTTTCAGTCTATGTGTGTGCTTAGATCTAAAGTGAGTCTTGCAGATAGCATGTAGTTGGATCCTGTGCTTTATCCAGCCAACCAATATATATATCTTTGATCAAAGAGTTTAATCCGTATGCATTTAAAGTGATTATTGATAGGAAGGGGCTTACTATTGCCATTTTGTTGTTTTCTGTAGGTCTTGTAGCTCTTTCTTCTCCTATTGTCTTCCTTTTTGTCTTGTTGATTTGGGACAGTGATGTTGCCTTCTCATTTCTTCTGTGAATATTCTATAGCTATTTTTTTTGCAATTACCATTGCAATTACATAAAACATTGAAAAGATGCAGCACTCATTTTAAACTGATAACAACTTAACTCCAATTGCACATAAACATTCTACTTCTTACAACTCCAGCCCCTCTACTTTATGTTATTGATATCACAAATTACATCATTATATTTCATGTCTATTAATATAAAGTTGTGTTAAAGTATTTTGTCATCCAAGTTCTATGCACAAAAATTACAACAGTACAGATTACTATATTTGTTCGTGTATTTTCCTTTACTGAAGAAACTTATAGTTCTGTATGGCTTTTTGTTGCTGTCTACCACTCTTTCATTACAACTTGACAAACTCCTTTTTGCATTTCTTGTAGAGTAGATCTAGCAGCAATGAACTCAATTCCTTCAGCTTTTGTTTCTTAAATTTTTCTTTATTTTTAAAGGATGGTTTTGTCAGATAGTGTTCTTTCTTGAAAGTTTCCTTTTGTCTTTCAGTATTTTGATCCTATTTTCTTACTCACTTCTGAATTACTAAGTTTCTGCTGAAAAATCCACTGATAACCTGGTGGAATATCCCTTGTATGTGACAAATAACTTCTTATTTTGCTTTCAGGATTCACTCTTTGTCTTTAACTGTAGACAGTTTAAGTATAACATGTCTCAGTATGACTCTGAGTTTTTTTAGTTGGAGATTTTTCATTTTCTTGTATCTACGTTGTTTTCTCAGATTTGGGAAGTTGTTTTTTTTTGGTTTTTTTTTTTTGTTTTTTACCATTATTTCTTCCAAGTTCTCTTCCACTTTCTCGCCTCCTCTTCTCTTGAGATTCTCATAATGTGTGCGTTCATTCCCGTGATAGTATTCTGTAAGGCTCTTAGTCACTCTGTACTTCCCTTTATTCTTTTTTTGTTTTCACTCTTCTGACTCAATGATTCCAAATGCCTTGTCTGCAAGTTTGCTGATTCTTTCTTCTGCATAATCAGTTCTGGTGTTGAATACATATAATTAATTTTTCAGTTTATTTATTTTCTTTTTCAGTTCCAGAATTTCTGTTTAGTTCATTTTAATAGTCCATCTGCTGATATTCTCCTTTTGTTCATTCATCATTTTCCTAATTTTGTTTAGTTGCCTATCTGTGTTTTCTTTTACCACATTGAGCATTTTATGACAGTTAATTTTTTGTTAGGCAGCTCATAGGTCTGCATTTCTTTAGACTTGGTGTCTGAAGCTCTTTTCGATTGGGCCATGTTTCCCTGTTTATCTGTATGCTTTGATTTTACTTGCTTATTTTTGGCAGGTGGGGATTGATTGGGCATTTCCTGGTAGCTCAGCTGGTAAAAAATCTGCCATTCATGTGGGAGACCCCAGTTCAATCCCTGGATCAGGAAGATCTGCTGGAGAAGGGATAGGCTACCCACTCCAATATTCTTCTGCTTCCCTGGTGGCTCAACTGGTAAAGAATCCGCCTGCAATGTGGGAGACCTGGGTTCGACCCCTGGGTTGGGAAGATCCCCTAGAGAAGGGAATAGCTACCCACTCCAGTATTCTGGCCTGGAGAATTCCATAGACTGTATAGTCCATGGGATCACAAAGAGTGGGACACGACTGAGCGACTTTCACTCACTCTCCTAGTCTTTGCATACTGGCTTCTTGCGGGGTAAAGCCTTTACCAGTCAGTTGGCTGGAGATTCTAGGATCTCATAAACGTCTTCTGATCTATTGCTCTAACTGAGATCTGCCTGTGGAATTCAACTCTAACATGCTGCTCACTTATATTCTCAGCAGCTTCTAAACTATAGTACTCCCTTGTTAGTGGTCTGAATCAGGTGAGACTGAAACAATTCCTTTAGGTAGACCCCTGACAAACCTGAACGTTGGATTCAGGATCCACTCCTTTGGTTCTGTCTTGAGAGGGAAGCCTCAGTATGGGGGACTTCCTACTGGCTGACTCACGCTATGCTGCATAGCGAAAGGAGCACCAAGCATATGACAAACACTGCAAATTTTCCTGCATGTTTCATTGGAATTCATCCTTGATTTTACAATAGCCATGATGCTTTAGCTTCTCAATTGGTCTCTAGAACTCTCCCAGATGTATTCTGGTCCATATATTGTTGTTAACTTCATTTGTTTGTGGGGAAAGGATGGCCTGCAGCTTCTTACTCTGCCATCATGCTGATGTTCCCAAAGGAACTTTTTATACCTGGGTTAGAAGTTGAATCTTGTTTCTGTGAAAATAAAGAATCAGGAGAAAGTTCTATAGAATGAAGCAAAAAGATTCAGTTAGTATGGAAGAATGGGAATTCTAGTTCCACACTCAATTTTTGGATGAGAAAATGAAGGAAATGAAATGATTTTTCCAAGATGTCTAGTGACAGAGGCAAGTGTGTGACTCCCATTTATCTTCCTTATAGCACATGTCATATGACAGCATAAATGATGCTTTGTGTACAGTGATGGTAATAAGTGGTAAATAAATTTTAACTTTGAAATTTTCATTACTTACTTAAAAAACCTGCTGGTTATGATAATCATAAGTTCAAATTGGGCTTCCCAGGTGGCACTAGTGGTAAAGAACCTGCCTACCAATGCAGGATATATAAGAGACACGGGTTTGATCCCTAGGCTGGGAAGATCTCCTGGAGGAGGACATGGCAACCCACTCCAGTAGTCTTGCCTGGAGAATCCCATGGAGAGAGGAGCTTGTTATGGGGTCACAAAGAGTTGGATATGACTGAAGCAACTTAGCATGCACATGCGCAATTCAAATTACAAACTTTATCTCGTTCGATTCACCTCTCTAGGAAATCCCTCTGGTTATTGCATCATCTTCACAACTGTAGATAGTAGATTTTCTATTTTAAAAGTGCGTTTCTTAATTTATTTAAGTGGCTTCTCTAAGGCATTTGGGGCTTTCCCTTTCTGATATAGTTCATATTTTTTAGTGTTCATTACTAATAGCTGAAGGGCATAGGGATAGAATTCTGCAAAGCAGAATTATCAGATGGTTAGAGTGCTAATGAAATTTTTTAAAGAAAGTTCTCTTCTCATTGCTATGAATAATAACAATCTTTTATAAAATAGTCACTTGAAGTACAAAAAATCATGAAGTATAGTGAATAAAGGCTTGGAAGAGCAAGACGGGAAAGTAGACATTGAATATTCCTAACAATCACATGCTTTTAGAAATTATATGTTGTATAATATTAATAGCATAGTTGATAAATAATCAGGGTCATCTAAGTCTTGGAAAGGGAATTTTCATAAAGAAAAACTGTAGTATGTTGCAATGTATTAAAGAGTTTGGTGGATAAGAAGTTTCAGATGTGTGGTTCTGTTCAGCTTAGTAGATAGAGATAGTAATAAAGAGAGCTCTATATGGATGAGAATCTTTGGGGAAAATGGAATAGGGGAAGCTTGATCTGAATCATGAGAAAGAGTTTGTATTTGGATACTAAAAGAAGGACTGTTGGCCTTTCCAAACTCAGCAAGTGAAATGACTAAAGGTACCAGTCAAAAATAGTCATTGCCATTGTAAATGATAACAAGAACTGCAGCATAATTTGATTGGAATGTTTAAGATAGTCATTGAGGGTATATATATGAAGATATATAGTGAGGGCAATAGAAACCATTAAGGCTAAATGGAAGAACTTGATTTTTTTCCAATTTTTGGAAGGGATCAGACCTTTATATTTGAAAAAAAATGTTCAGAAAACATGGCAAATCAATTAAGATTTCATGACACACATACATACATATATACACACAAACTCACAATTAAAACAGCTTTAACTGCATAATATGGGGCACAGGGGTAGTAAGTAGTTAGTTAGCTTAAAAAGTGGGAAAAAAGCCTAGTAATAATGGAATAATCAAATGATAGTAGGTGAAACCTACTTGTATAGCTTACAAAAGTACTAATTTTTTTTTTGTATTTGTAGACTGGTAACTCTTGTAGTAATTAAGAAATAGCTTGATGCTTAATATGAATTTGAATTAGGATTTTGGAAATGAGCTTGGATGGTATAGAAATCATTATTAATTATTTCATTAATTTGCATTATGATGTTATATTTTATCTCAACCCATTTATTCATAGAATGTCTATAATTGTAAGAGCACTATTCAACCCTTAAAATACAAAATGTCCATACTTTTATGTGTTGAAATCTGTTATAAGTTTATAAATCTGAGCCATAGTTATAAATGACAATGCTCCAAAAATACAAAGTATAAGCATTTATTAACAGTATTATATCTCTTGTTCCAAATATTACAAAACAAATATGTCTACCTTTAATGAATATTAAAAATAACATTTCTAGCAACACTACAAAGTTTTAATTCCATGTGCTTCCATGGTTAAGCACATTCTAGTTGGCTGTCCACAGATATTTTCTTTTATATATTCTAGTTTGTCTAAGGATTTCTCACTATTAATCTCATTATGTACTTAATAGCAGTTCATTTAAGATGTATTTCAGTATTACTGGGGAAATGTAACTAAAATCACAATCCCCTCTCAACTCAGAAATCTTCTCTACAAGGGTAGGAAGGAAAGTAAACAATTTTTACTACTGACTAAGCACTAAACCAGAATGTGACATACATCACATATAATCCACTAAAAAGAGTTCATGGATTATAAAGAAATCTTACTCTTTTATGTAACCAAGCAGATACACCCACTGTACACATTTTCTCAAGATAAACCAAACCAGTCTTCACATAAGCACACTTGTCAGCTCCATTTACTCATCATAAATTTATTTGTTAATTGGAGTGACCATCTGTGTTAGTTAATTGGCTTTATCTACAGGGGAAAAAAAGTGAACTTCTCATATCTTTCTACTGGAAGGCAGTTCTGTGATTTGGAGAGAGGCAGCTTTGGCTGAAGTTAGGCTGCAAGGGGAGTCCCCAGTGACTCAGCAATAAAGAAGGCACCTGCAATGCAGGACACACAGGAGACATGGGTTCAGTCCCTGGGTCAGGACGATCCCCTGGATGAGGGCATGACAACCCGCTCAGGATTCTTGCCTGAAAATTCCCATGGACAGAGGAGGCTGATGGGCTACAGTCAATAGGGTCCTATAGAGCCAGACACGACTGAAACAAGGGAATGGCTGCCAAGCTCCGATGGGGACTGGCAGGTAGGGTTACCACCCTGGATGATTACGGTTTCCAGGCACTTGAGAAACACAGTTCTAGGCTGTGAAACTGGTAAGAGGCTTATTTAGCTTTTAAAGAGATTTACATACATTTCAAAGAGATGGAGAAAGAACTTAAAAGTTTTCCAAAGTACATATTTTAAGAGAAGGGAGAGGGAGACAAATTTCTTTCCTTATTTTTAATGGGGAGAATTAAGTCTCTTATTTTAATTTTTGTGTACCGCTACACTACCTAGAAGTCAAGATTTCATTTTACAACGAATTTATAGCTAGTTTCTAACGAGTGCCAAAAAGAGTCATAATCTTATGGTGAAACATTAGTTATAAAATAGAACAAAAGCCATATGCTATAGCAGGATTAAGAATGCCAATTTCAAAGTCATCTGAGGTTAGCCTAAATTACTTCACAGTGGGGTTTTATCATTCAAGTGAAAGGAATATATTTAAAGTAGAATTTTAAAAAAGGTATTACTTACACTTCTAAAAGCATTTACATCTAGTATCTACCAACATTATCCACATTCTTGTCAAAATACGTATTTTAACATCAAGGGTATTTCTAGTTTTTGGTAATGAAAGATAAGGTTACTTAGATCAGCTCTCCAACTGAAACTAATAAGAGTTGCTGGAAGAAATGTGTTGTCAGAAAAGCATATTATAAATTAATGTGGAGTCAGATAGACAACTAGGTCCAATATTTATGTAACACCTTGCTAGTAGAGAAAGTAAGAGTGAAAGTGTTAGCTTCTCAGTCATATCTGACTCTTTGCAACCCCATGGACTGTAGCCCACCAGACTCCTCCATTCATGGAATCTTCCAGGCAAGAATACTGGAGTGAGTTGCCATTTCCTTCTCCAGGGGATCTTCCTGGCCAAGGGATAAAACTTGGGTCTCCTGAATTGCAGGCAGACTCTTTACTGTCTGAGCCAGAGAGATGAACACTAAATCTATTTTTGCCTTGGGTGCATTTGCTGATAAAGTTCTGGGGTTTGGTGTGATAGCATCACACAGCAAGAAAGACAGAACTTAAGTCCCAGGACCTGACCAAGGTCTAGTGTCCTATAGAATTCCTTTTCTCAATAAAGCTGGGGTCTCAAAGACCCACATCCACATGTGTGTTAGTTGCTCAGTCGTGTCTGACTCTTTGCGATCCCATGGACTGTAGGCTGCTAGGCTACTCTGTCCATGACATTCTCCTGGCAAGAATACTGGAGTGGGTAGCCATTTCCTTCTCCTTGGGATCTTCCCAGGGATTGCACCCGGGTCTCCTGCCTTACAGACAGATTCTTTACCATCTGAGCCACCAGGGAAGGCTGGATAATGGCATACTAGATTTAATCCACTTTCCCCCACCTGATCCTGAAACCCCAGGGACTGCAGAGAAAGCTGTTATGGCTCTGAGGAAGACAGGAGAACAAAATGGAAAGAGAAAAATAAGGATTTATTACCAAGGACCTGCCTTTTAATGAATCTCTTCTCCAGGTATGCTTAGTCCAGGATTATCACGGAATTGCAAGGCATGGGTTTTATTTGAGGTGATCCCTCCCTTGCAGTAACTCTTTGCACCTGGCAGAAGCACATGGAAAGTGTTCCTGAAGGAGGCTCATGCCCCCTAGACCCAGAGAATGTTCACAAATAATATATCAAAACCAATGACTCTTAATTTTTAAAAAATTAACTAGTCACACTGAGAAACAAGGCATCATGAATATGAATTAGCAGAACTAAACAAATTGCAACCCTCAGACATAAATTTTTAAACAACTATGCTTATTCTGCTTAAATATATAATGTCCAACATCAAATCACTTGCAGGTAAGGTTTTATAAATATGAAATAGTAGGCTTGAATAGTAAACAGACTTTATTTCAATGAATATCAAGATACCACAAATTAAAAACTTAATGTTTGTATGTGGCAAGAGATTTAACACAGCAGAAGAGAGAACTGAGAGAAAGATGAAAAAATAAATAATCATTCAAATATATCACACGAAGAAAAAAAGTAGAAAATTCAGAACACAGGGTAAGACAGAAAACAAGTGCTATTCCAGGTTTGGTTGCCAGACTAGCAACATTGGTCTCATCTGAGTATTTGCTTAAAATATGAATTCCTGCTTATTGATTTGGGGCTTGACCATGTGTATTGGCGATGCAGTGTTAGGAGAGAATATACAAGCAATGGTATACAATATAATTTTGTAATGAACCTCGCTTTCTTGCACCCCTGACATGAGATGAACATGCATGAAACATGCTTCTAAACTGTGGTCCCAAGCCAGTAGCAGAGGCATTACTCAGAAACTTATCAGAAATGCAAATTTTCTGGCCTCCACTGAAGACCTACTGAATCAAGAACCCTGGGGAAATCTCCAAGGATATATAGTCCATCTTTCTGTGCTCATTACAGGGAAGTAAATAGCTGTGGATAACAATTCAAATTACTATTTAAAATTAATGAGAAGTTGAAAGACTGTGAAGAGATATACCGAGTGAATACTCATACCAAGGAAGTGGGTGCAGCTGTATTAATAAAAGACAAAAGCAGATTTTAGGTCACGGATCTAGAGATAGAAAGTTCAACTCACTTGGAATATGTAGCAGTTCTAAGTATATATTCTTTGATAACATAACCTCAAGTTTATAAGGATTGAGGTATAGGGTTTTTGATGAGACATTATGTGATATTTCTGCAAAGTTCTGAAATGTGACACACAGTTTATCTATCCAAACACTTATTCATTCATCAATCACTTCATAAACACTATATGCCAGACATTATTCTAAATATTAGGGACATAAAGAGGAACACATGATTTGTATCAATAAGATCACTGTTACATGAGTTTAAAATGTTTTTTGCTTTTAATCAAATTTCATTTAAATCTGAATGTTTGGAAAGAGAAACAATTGCTCTTTCTGCTGAAAATGGTAGCAAAATATTTGACTACGGACATGGTCTTAGGAAGCAGTGGTATGCTTCAGTGGACACAGACAAGGCCATCTGAATTTTTTTGAAGAAATTGCCTAAGTGGGGATGAAAACTGTAGGAAGAGTTCCCTCTGAGAAACTGCTAAGGCTCCATGACAAGTAATGTGACCCTTTATGTCTTAGAGTCAGTTCTTGAATGGTGTGAAGAGAGAGTCTTAAGAGGTAAATTGGTGTGCAACATACAAAGCTGATGATGTCTCTCTAGTATTAACTCAAGAGATAGGCAGGCTGCACACCCTGAAACACAGAAATATGATGAAACAGCAGACCTTTGTAGCCTCATCTGCTGCTTCTCCCCAGAAGAGAAGTGCTAGTGACAATGGATTCCCAGCAAGCAGTGCTTCAATGAGCTTATTATCCAGATGGTTAGCAATGCTCTCAGCTAGCTCCCCAGCCTAGTTTCTTTGTGTGTGTGTGTGTATTTATATAGGCAGTACATTCACATTGTACAAAAATCAAGATAAAATTAAAATAAGATGTATACTGTTCCTATCCACCTCTGCCTTCTTCCTTAAGTGTTGCTTATTGTTTTCTTTTCTGAAAATATAAGCAAATAAGAATATATGTTAATAGCACTCACTTTTTTTAACACAGAGGGTTGAACAGCATATTTGCAATTCAGTTGCTTGTTTTCTTCCTTCATAATGCATTTTAAAGATCTTTTGATGACTGAGCATAGATTTTCATTCTGTTTTGCAGCTTCATGGCATTTCACTGTGTTCATATACTATTATATTATTGACTGTGTCCCATTGATGGCCATTTGTTCTTAATATTTTGCTATCATAAACAATTCTGCAAAACCATTAAAATACAATAGACACATTTGCTTACAAGTGGTTGCAAGGTGTCAAAAAACAGTCTCAATTTAGGAGATTTTGTTCAAAATGACTACTGCAATAAAGGGAGAGAGGTTATTACAGTAGGGGGAATTCTCCCATTAGAAGATATGCAAACATCTAAAAGTCAGGCAAAAAAAGGGTTATTTTTCATAAGAAGGGTAAATAAGGCTAGAAAGAACTGGGTTTGGGGAAGTGGAGAAGTGAGTAGTATAAACAAACAGCTGAAATTTCTCTCTGAAATCAAGGGTTGTTTTACATCTCTGGGAACAGACTTTTTACAAAATAGCATGCCCTCTGCAAAGCGCTGTAGTTTGATTTCATCCGTTCATGTATGGAAAGGATGTCTGTCTGTCTTGCCTTATTGTCCTGGCTGGAAGCTCCAGTGCTGCGTTGAATAGAATTAAGAGAGCAGACATCCTTGACTGGAGAACCATCCAGTCTTTCATCATAAATTTCTGTCTCTTTACTGATAGCCACTACTTGATGCCCTCTAGTTCTCACCGTGTTCCTTAATTCTCCTGAATTCAGTAAGTATTTTTGTGACTTTGAACCCTTTATTAAGTAACTTGCTAATCATTGTTTCATTTGGGATTTTTTTTTCTGGGGTTTGTCTTGTTCTTTGTCTGAGAAATATTTCTCTGCCTTCTCATTTTGTTTGACTTTCTCTGTCTTTAGGAAATTAGGCAAAACAGTTACCTATCCTGGTCTTAATTAAGTGTGTGTCTTTGTGTAGGAGCATCACTATGCAGATTGTATGTGCCCAGGGGCTTTGGTAGAACGACTGGAGCTGAAACAACTGCATGCTGGGGCTTTTTCCAGGGCATGTCGTGTCCTCACCTTGTCAGGGTGATCTAGATTCAAAGCCTAGCATGGGCTGGGCTGCTCCTGGGGTGCACTGGTGGCTACCACATTGGTAAAGGATGTCTGGACACAAGAGGCTGGAGCTGGAGCCCAGAGCAATCTGGGGCTTCTTCCCTGATTCACTGAGGGTTGCCAGCATGATGAGGAGTAAGGATGAAGCTAGAACTTATCATAGACTGGGGTGCTGAGATGATGTGAACAGGCTGGCTAGAGAGCTTACTTTTTTTTAATCTGTTGCCTCTGCTCTGGAACTTGATGAGAGTAAATCTGTTTGTATGCTGTTTAAGAGCAAAGTTTTCTGTAGTCCTGCTGTTTTCTGCAAACTTCTACAAAGTACAAAGTTTGCTGTAGTCCTGTAGTTTTCTGCTCTCCTGGTGATAAGCCCTGCCTGTTTTCAAAACTATTTGTTGTTGTTCAATTGCCCAGTCCTGTCTGATTCTTTGCAACCCCATGGACTGCAGCACTCCAGGCTTCTCTGTCCTTCACCATCTCCCAGAGTTTGCTTAAACTGAAGTCCACTGAGTCGGTGATACCATCCAACCATCTCATCCTCTGTTGCCCACTGCTCCTCCTGCCTTCAATCTTTCCCAGCATCAGGATCTTTTCCAATGAGCAGACTCTTCACATCAGGTGGCTAAAGTATTGGAGCTTCAGCTGCAGCAACAGTCCTTCCAATGAATATTCAGGGTTGATTTCCTTTAGGATTGACTGGTTTGATCTTCTTGCTGTCCAGGGGACCCTCAAGAGTCTTCTCCAACACCACAATCTGAAAGCATCAGTTCTTCAGCGCTCAGGCTTCTTTATGGTCCAGCTTTCACATCCATACATGACTACTGGAAAAACCATAGCTTTGACTATATAGACCTTTGTAGACCTTTGTTGGCAAAGTAATGTGTCTGCTTTTTAATATATTGTTTAGCTTTGTCATACTTTTCTTCCAAGGAGCAAGCATCTTTTAGTTTCATGGTTGTAGTCACTATCTACAGTGATTTTGGAGCCCAAGAAAATAAAATCTGTCACTGTTTCCACTTTTCCCCTCATCTATTTGCTGTGAAGTGATGGTATTGGATGCCATGATCTTAGTTTTTTGAGTGTTGATTTTCAGGCCAGGTTTTTCACTTTTCTCTTTCACCCTCATCACTAAAGGCTCTTTAGTTCCTCTTTGCTTTCTGCCATTAGAGTGATATCATCTGTGTATCTGAGGTTTTTGATATTTCTCCCAGCAATCTTGGTTCCATTTAAGGGGGCTTGTCTTTCCAGGGCTGGACCCTATGTCTAGAGTACCCAATATAGGGTTTAAACACCATATTCCTAAGGGAGGACCTCTGAATTTATGATATCTTCTTCTTCTTTTGGGTTACCTTCTGAGGGTGTGAGTCCTAACTAGATCACTTCCCTTCCCCTTCTACATATTTCAGTGTTTTTTTTTTTTTGAATATCCTAGTTTTAGAAGAGCCATTCTGTTATTTTGCAAGACAATCTCAAGAAGAGTTGTTCTACATGTGTATAGTTAGAAAATATATATAGTTGTAGTTTTAGTGTGTCTGTGGGAGGAATTAAGAGTCTTGCTACTCTACCATTCTGTTCCCTTATTACTGGTTTTTAAAATTTTCTTCTGTTTGTTGTTAATTATAGTGACATGAGGTATTCTACTTTTTAGTTTTGAGAATTTGTAGTGTTTTACTATCTGTTGTGGCTGTTCCCATCTTCATTATTATATCTTTATATTTATTGATTAAAATTTTATCTTTTAGTTCTCCCCAATGAAGTTTAGAATGTTACCCTATCTCTATAACAATAAATACATATTAGCATTTTTATTAGTTTTAAGTTAATTTATAAATGACTCTGATGAGAATGATGTCCTATTGGCTTCCTGCCTAAGGCAATTCTTTGGTTTCCACTTGTTCAAGTGTTATTTTTTGAATTTTTACTAGTGTTTAAAATATTCCCTCATGTATGATTTACATATTCCTTGTTAAGCTTGTTCCTAGATATTTTATATTTTTGCTTGCTGCTATAAATAATCTTTTCTCCTTTTGTGTCTTTTTTTTTTAATTCCTAACTTTTTCTTTTTTTCTTTTTTTAGTAATAACCTTTCAATATATTCTTGCCTTTTGCCAGGTTATGGTCATATCCTCTAAGATGAGAAATTTTAAACTAATTTTTTATTTCTAACTATATTGGTTTACACCTAGAGTACAATATTAAATACTATATTTAAAATTTTTTCCTATTTTTGATGGAAATGTCTCTAATATTTCATATAGTCAAACATATCATGTATTATATTTAATCCTAGTTATACAATTATATGTAAACACATTTATGAAGTTAGTTTTTCCTATATAATTGAATAATTTCTAAAGTAGGTTTTCAATTTTCTCAAATACCTTTCTGGCACTTATGAAAATTATCATGTAACATTTGCATTAGCTCTATTAGTATGGAGAACAATATTTTTATATTTCTTAATATTGGCTCATTTCCAATCTGGGAATAAACACCAAACATTCATGACTTTATTCTTTTAACATATTGCTGATTTTTGTTCAGAAAGATTTTATTATTTTTGCATCAATATTTATAATTATAGTTTGTTACTTTTCTGTGTGTGAGAACTATACATAAAATATTATTATAAAACAATAACCAAAACAAATACACATACACATCTAACAACTGTTTAGAGAATAATTCAAAAAATTGATTTATTGGGAAGGGCACAGAAATGGCACACAGTAACATTATTTTCTTTAATACTTATCTCTCTTTTGGGAGAGATTATGCAAAGGTTGACTTAAGTATATGTGGCAGGGAAATAAATAGGAATCTGAAATTTGTAGGTTAGAGGAAGAGAAAAGGATGGATGGTCATTATCTGGAAAATCCATGGTTATCTTAGTTCAGTTCAGTATCTCAGTAATGTCCAACTCTTTGTGACTCCATGGACTGCATCACGCCAGACCTCCCTGTCCATCGTCAACTCCCAGAGTTTACTCAGACTCATGTCCTTTGAGTCGGTGATGCCATCCAACCATCTCATCCTCTGTTGTCCCCTTCTCCTCCCGCCTTCAACCTTTCCCAGCATCAGGGTCTTTTCCAATGAGTCAGTTCTTTGCATCAGATGCCCAAAGTATTGGAGTTTCAGCTTCAGCTTCAGTCCTTCCAATGAATATTCAGGTTGATTTCCTTTAAGATGGACTGTTTGGATCTCCTTGCATTCCAAGGGACTCTCAAGAGTCTTCTCCAACACCACAGTTTAAAAGCATCAATTCTTCAGCGGTCAGCTTTCTTTATAGTCCAATTCTCACAACCATACATGACCACTGGAAAAAGCATAGCTTTGACTAGATGAACCTTTTTTGGCAAAGTAATGTCTGTGCTTTTTAATATGCTGTCTAGGTTGGTCATAACTTTTCTTCCAAGGAACAAATGTCTTTTAATTTCATGGCCTCAGTCACCATCTGCAGTGATTTGGGAGCCCCCCAAAATAAAGTCAGCCACTGTTTCCATTGTTTCCCCATCTATTTGCCATGAAGTGATGGAACGAGGTGCTATGATCTTAGTTTTCTGAATGTTGAGTTTTAAGCCAACTTTTTCGCTGTCCTCTTTCACTTTCATCAAGAGACTCTTTAGTTCTTCACTTTCTGCCATAAGGGTGGTGTCATCTGCATATCTGAGGTTATTGATATTTCTCCTAGCAATCTTGATTCCAGCTTGTGCTTAATCCAGCCCACTGTTTCTCATGATGTACTCTGCATATAAGTTAAATAAGCAAGGTGACAATATACAGCCTTGATGTACTTCTTTCCCTATTTGGAACCAGTCTGGTGTTCCATATCCAGTTCTCACTGTTGCTTCTTGACCTGCATACAGATTTCTCAAGAGGCAGTTCAGGTTGTCTGGTATTCCCATCTCTTTAAGAATTTTCCAGAGTTTATTGTGGTCCACACAGTCAAAGGCTTTGGCATAGTCAATAAAGCAGAAATAGATGTTTTTCTGGAACTCTCTTGCTTTTTCAATGATCCAGCAGATGTCTAGCCCAAAGGAAAATTCTTAGTGGGTGTTGCTATGATAAACTTGCAAGAGCCAAGGTACACTGAATGGTTTTAAAACTCACTCATTCCCTCTGCCACAGTGTGTTATAATTTCTCCTCCAAGATGCCTAATGTTTCTTAATCTGCTGATGCAACCACCTTGCATTAGTTATTTGTAAAACTAAGGGCAGGGAAGGGGAAAGTACAACCCCTTCCTCTGGTTCTGCTTTGGCAGGAGCATCACCTTATGGAAGGATTCTAGGGTGAGACCATAATACATGAAACGGAGCCCAAGACAGAAAGTCATACCTAGGAATCAGAAGAAGGTGTATAAACTTGTTTAGGAATGAGTGTGGAACAGACCATCTTATCTTGAAATACTATGGGAAGGTGACACTTGAAAGATGAAGAGGCAAAAATGTAGCAGGGTGATAATCAAGTCTTCTCTTGAACAGCATTTAAGACTGGAATTTCACGTTCATATGCATAATTTCATTTTAACTTTATTGGCATTTCTTATGTTTGGTGGAGCAAGCTATATTATTTTCTAGATGATTATGAGAGGTATATTCCTAGTCCGAGATCACACAGCTAGCAAGAGATGGGACCAGGTTTACATCTAGGTCTTCTGAATATCTTCCATTTTTTAAAAATAATAATTCAGACATATATAAACCATGTGTGTCTAAGACAACTCTTCTGCACTCACCTTGGGATGTGTTTGGCTGTATTCAACTATCATGAAATGGATGTAATTCTTTGAGACCTTCCTGGGTGTTACTGAGCAGTTCCAGCTAGATTCCTAAATTAAGAATGGCATTGTGGCTCAGATGGTAAAGAATCTGTCTGAATGCAGGAGACCCGGGTTCGATCCCTGGGTTGAGAAGATTCTCCTGGAGGAGGCATGGCAACCCACTCCAGTGTTCTTGCCTGGAGAATTTCAGGGAGGGAGGAGCCTGGTGGGCTACAGTCCATGGGGTCACAAAGAGATGGACATGACTGAGCGACTTTCATGCACCCATTGATCCTCAAAAAGAAGTTGGTTCTTGATTTGCTAAAACTTTTATTACACTTAAGATGCCATTTCTGTGCAAATTTAATGCCCTTTAAGGTATTTTCAACTGCAATCAAAATGCATTTGTATGCTTTCTTGCTTTGAAAAATGATTCTGCTGCTAAAAGTAATTCAGTAGAGATCTCTGATCATTGCCAGTTTGACAGGTATGGATCAAAGTGAACTTCTTTGAGAGAAAGTAAGTTGCTCAATGATTCAGTAAACTGAACTTTAAAATGTGCTACTAGTAGTCTATGAATATAATGCTATGCGTGGATGACACCTCAGATTTCTGCTTGGCTGCTTGCAAAGATTAATGACCAATGTCTCAGGCATGAAAGAAAAATTGTACTGATTCTGGATAAATGCACAGCATACCATATAGTTTCTCTAAATAGCACTTAAGTTTTTTTCCCCCTTGTGTAAAGCTATATTTTTAATCCTACCAATAAGTGAGAGCATATTCTAGGTGCTCAAAAGGCTTTATTAAAAATATACTGTACTGTGTGACATTCTGTGTCATGTCGGTAAGCCCTGCCCCCTTTTTGAATTAGGGTTACCTTCTTGCATTCCAAAATGCTTGACTCTACAATAGGATATATTTGACAAATGTGCTTTTGATATATTTTGCAAAAATAATTTTAGAGTACAAGTTTTAAGCTTTTTGATTATGAAAAAATAAGAGTCCTTTAAAGCTCTTTAGGCATTTAAGAAGATGAAGTGCTATCCTGTGAAGTCTACCAGTCTTTTTAGTGGTACCCTCTTATGAATTATATAAGGTTTTAAACTGAATAGGCAAATTACCTTTACATAAGCTGATACTCAATTTCAGGCTTTGGGAGACTTGTTACAATTATTTTTCTTCTAGCTTAACATCATGGACTATAGTGGGCTTCAGCCAGTGATACAGGCTGTTCAAATGATGCCAATTAATTCTACTTGTGACAATACCTAGACCCTTTGTAGGGTTTATAAAAAGTAGAATCTACAGGAATATATTTCCCTAACTTTCTATATATGGCTAAACTAAACTATTACGTACTAATGAACTTTAGACTAAAGAAGGCCAAATGGATGAAATAATAGTTTCCTTCTATGCTACTGTCGATTAAAAAGTATAGTCACAACCTGAAAGTAGAGAGTTATTTTATTTGATGGGAATGTTTAGGACTCCGCTGAGCCAGATGGGGAGAGAGCAGTAGCTTTGATAAAATTGTTCCAAGGAGGCAGGCGGGGAAGTCAGGCTACTTACAAGTTTGCAACAAGAGAGCAGGCAGTCTGAACATCAAAGATCAGGTATTGAGGTAAAGAATTTAGTGTTCTATGCATGGGAAGATGCAAGCCTCTGGGCTCACTGAATTCACTCCTTTCGTATGCACCTCAGCTATCTGGGGCCAATCCTGTTTCCTTGTTCACTTTGTTTCTTGCTTTCCCCCAGCTCCTCAGAAATCACTATGGGCTGGGGGTGGGGGTGGGGGTGAAGTGGGAGTGGGGTGGGGGTGGGGTGGGGGTGGGGGGTGGCAACATCCCCCGGATTGCAGTTTTGCCAGCCCTCATTCACATTTGGAGGCCAGAAATTGCTGATGGCTGTGACATTTCTTGTTTATTTATATACAGAAGACATTTTCATTTCGCACTACAAAATGAAGAGATTTTAAGTTAGTCCTCTTTATTTTTAGACTGACTTTTAATTTTTGAAGACTAACTTTCTTAATAAACTTTCACCTCAATTAAATAACTCTATAGTAGTAGTAGTGTTAGTCGCTTAATCATGTTCAACTCTTCGCAACCCAATGGACTGTAGCCCACTAGGCCCCTCTATCTGTGGAATTCTCCAGGCAGGAATACTGGAGTGGGTTGCCATTCCCTTCTCCAGATCTTCTGGATAACTTACTTAAAAATCAATTTCAGTTGTTGTTAATTATAATGAAATATTTTAATATTAAATCACTGCTATAAAACAAATATAATTGTTTCTCATTTTATTTTTAATGAAAAATTTAAAACTATTATATTTTTGTACAAAAGTAAGGAGATTGAAAGCAAGAACTCTCATTTTTTAAATTTCTTATAATGCTAATGGAGCTTAGAAATATATGTTGTATTTGAGTTAATTGGATGGGGTGGGTGAAAAACTAGTAAAAGCTAGTATGCAGAGCCATATCTGTGCATGCTGAGGGGTAGATATGAATCTAGATCTGAAATAATGCTTTTTCCTAATTCTGCTCCTTAGGAGCTTTCACGAAGTGATCCCCAAGTTTTCAGTTCAGTTGCTCAGTCCTGTCCGACTCTGTGAGACCCCATGCACTATAGCATGCCAGGCTTCCCTGTGCATCATCAACTCCCTGAGCTTGCTCAAACTCATGTCCATCAAGTCGGTGATGCCATCCAACCATCTCATCCTCTGTTGTCCCCTTCTCCTCATGCCTTCAATCTTTCCCAGCATCAGGGTCTTTTAAAATGAGTCAGTTCTTTGCATCAGGTGGCCAAAGTGTTGGAGTTTCAGCTTTAGCATCAGTCCTTCCAATGAATATTCAGGGTTGATTTCCTTTAGGATTGACCGGTTTGATCTCCTTGCTGTTCCAGGGACTCTAAAGAGTCTTTTCCAAAACTACAGTTCAAAAGCATCAATTCTTTAGCACTCAGCTTTCTTTATAGTCCAACTAGCAAATCCATACATGACTACTGGAAAAACCATAGCTTTGACTAGACAGACCTTTGTTGGCAAAGTAATGTCTCTGCTTTTTAATGTGCTGTCTAGGCTGGTCATACTTTTTTTCCCAAGGAGCAAGTGTCTTTTAATTTTGTGGCTGCAGTCACCATCTGCAGTGATTTGGAAGCCCAAGAAAATTAAATCTGTCACTGTTTCCATTGTTTCCCCATCTATTTGCCATGAAGTGATGGGAGCAGATGCCATGATCTTAGTTTTTTGAATGCTGAGTTTTAAGCCAAATTTTTCACTCTCTTCTTTCACTTTCATCAAGAGGCTTTTTAGTTCTTCTTTGCTTTCTGCCATAATGGTGGGGTCATCTGCATATCTGAGGTTATTGATATTTCTCCCAGCAATCTTGATTCCAGCTTGTGCTTCATCCAGCCCGGCATTTCACATGATGTACTCTGCATATAAGTTAAATAAGCAGGGTGACAATATACAGCCTTGATGTACTCCTTTCCCAATTTGGAACCAGTCCATTGTTCCATGTCTGATTCTAACGGTTGCTTCTTTACCTGCATACAGATTTCTAATGAGGCAGGTCAGGTGGTCTGATATTCCCATCTCTTGAAGAATTTTCCATAGTTTGTTGTGATCCTCATAGTCAAAGGCTTTGGCATAGTCAATAAAGCAGAAGTAGATGTTTTTCTGGAACTCTCTTGCTTTATTGATGATCCAGTGGATGTTGGCAATTTGATCTCTGGTTCCTCTGCCTTTTCTAAATCCAGCTTGAACATCTGGAAATTCATGGTTCATGTAGTGTCGAACCCTGGCTTGGAAAATTTTGAGCATTACTTTGATAGTGTGTGAAATGAGTTTTGCCCAGTTACAAACTGCTGTATAGTTTCCTCTGAATGTCCTACGGTTTCCATGGAACTGGGATTTAATTGGCTGGGATCCTGACTGTTCTACTCATTTTGCCAGATTTTTCTCCCAGGGCAAGATGTTGTTCTGTCTTTGGTGTTCTATCCCAGTGACTGGGTTCCCGTTTCAAACTTGGTAAATTACATGGAAATCTATCATTTCACTTTCCTGATAATTTTTTACATGCTATGACAGATTAGACTGTCAGCTAATTCCAAATGAAGACAGGACTTTCTAATTATGGCAAAATATTTTTTGTTGTTTTTATTTTTTGCTTTAGATCCATGTTGCAAATTTGGAAGCACAGAGGACATCATGGAAAAGACTCTCTTTGGCATCCTCAGATACCATCTTTTTTCACATAATATGGTAGCAAGTTGATACACACACTAGAATTCCTAATTTTAGATGGGGAGCGGTTGTGGAAGGCTGATTAATCACTCTAAGAGGAAAATGGGTCAACCATGGTTATTCTATGATACTTTGGTTGCCAGTATTCAATATTCAAAAAGAGAGCAGAGAAAAACCAATAAGATATCTAAGGGAGGTTGGTTGTCACACTTTTTCTGTATCTCATTACTTTTCATTTTCTTCCAAATAGGAATAAGACATCAAAAAAGTAAGGCTAAAAATCCATTTCTGCTTCACTAACGTTGATGTAGATCAGGAATATATATCCTCTGTTAAATAATTTCATCAACAACATCGCAACTGCCACTTCCAAAAACAGCTAATGCTTGCCTGTTGCTAACTATGTATCAGGCACTGTTTTAACTGTTTGACATATTGTTGTTGTTGTTCAGTCACTCAGTCGTGTCCAGCTCTTTATGAGAGTTGGACTGCAGCACATCAGGCTCCTCTGTCCTTTACTATTTCCTAGAGTTTGCTCAAATTCATGTCCATTGAGGTGGTGATGCTGTCTAACCATCTCATCCTCTAGTGCCTTCTTCTCCTTTTGCCTTCGATCTTTCCCAACATCAAGGTCTTTTCCAATGAATGGGCTCTTCCCATCAGGTGGCCAAAATATTGAAGCTTCAGCTTTAGCAACAGTTCTTCCAATGAACTTCCAGGGTTGATCTCCTTTAGGAATGACTACTCTGATCTCCTTGCAGTCCAAGGGAATCTCAATAGTCTTCTCCAGCACCACAATTTGGAAGCATAAATTCTTTGCCACTCAGCCTTCTTTATGGTCCAGCTCTCACATCCATATATGACTACTGGAAAAAACCATAGCTTTGACTATATGGACCTTTGTTGACAAAATGATGTCTCTGCTTTTTAATATGCTATGTTTGTCATAGCTTTCCTTCCAAGGAGCAAGCGTCTTTTAATTTCATGACTACAGTCACCATCCACAGTGATTTTGGAACCCGAGAAAATAAACTCTGTCACTGCTCCCACTTTTCCCCCTTTTATTGCCATGAAATGATATGACCAGATGCCATGATATTAATCTTTTGAATATAGAGTTTTAAGCCAGCTTTTTCACTCTCCTCTTTCACCCTTATCTAGAGGCTTCACATATATTTACTCATTTTGTCTTGATAAAAATTTGCTAATCAATTGTATAAATGAGGAAACAGAGGCACAGTATGGGGCATTTTTCTTATGGGTTGCATAACTATCACGTAGTGAAGGGTTTTTGTTCAAGTAGTGTACAATTGCCAATCTGCACTTAGCAGTGTTCGGGACAAACTCTCCTTAAATTTAGTCTATTGGGGTTTTCGTTATCTTTGTTCTCAGCTATGAGATGAGCATTTCACAGGAAAGCACATACTTGCAGTTGAGTATGCAAATGATAAGACATCTAGCAGGTAGCAGGAAAATGGTTCTATTGATGTAACTAATCACTATGTAACAGAAGTGAAAAGCATCAAAAGTTACACAAATTATCATTAATTAAAGTTGAAGCCTCTGATTGAACACCATGTATGTTTAGACTCTGAGGCCCAAACTTAGCAATAGATGGGGGTAAGCCCTTGATACACTCAAAAGAATTAGGTTGGGCAAAATTATTTTGAGTCAACTGTTGATATTAATACATGTGAACCACGGAGACACTCAAAATAAGTAAGCAAAAGAAGTCCAAGAATTGAGTATGTTGCATTATTCAATTAATTCAATTCATACAAAATTTTAAAAAAGGAAAATTGATCCCTAGTGACAGAAGGCAAATTACTGCTTGCCTGGTGACAGGGGACTGTGGGATGATGGGGGGTGGTGAAGGTGGGGAACATAGGAAAAGAATTACAAAGGGACTCAAGGAAATTTTTGGGAATAATCCATTTTTTGTTATCATGGATCTATATGTGTACTTTGAATGGGTACAATGTTTTGTGGGCTTTCTTCATAGCTCAGTTGGTAAAGAATCCACCTGCAATGCAAGATACCCCGGTTCGATCCCTCGGTTGAGAAGATCCCCTGGAGAAGGGAAAGGCTACCCACTCTAGTATTCTTGCCTGGAGAATTCCATGGACTACATTGTCCATGGGGTCGCAAAGAGTTGGTCGGACATGACTGAGCGACTTTCACTTTCACTTATATGTCAATAAAGACAAAAAAATAAGATTATAACAAAGAAAGGACATTGAAAGGATTGATTACAATGCTGCTGGTTTCTCTGACCCTCCTGGACTCTTCTTCCAGAATCAGACAGAGCTGATTCCTTGTGAGTTAGGGAAGCTGCTGTGTTTTGGGGAATCCTCCTGTGATCGTCTCTCCCATGAGCTGGTTTTCTGTACTACTTGAACTGCTTTAATGATTCTCAGGAATAAAGGAGGGAAGGGTAGGGAGAACACTCTGTTTTACTTTGATTTCTGTTCTCAAGCCTGCATTTATGGCTCTTACAACTCCCCTGTGCCCCCACTCCATTCATGTTCCATAACCCCTTCTAACAGTCCATGCCTTTATGTGGCAGTTCTAGCTTGATGCATGCTGGTGGGTTACTACTATACCAACAATGAATACACCATGTGTATACAGCATAAATGGGCCAGTGAAACATGGTCTATTGCTTCTTAATGCCCTATGTCTAGCTGTAATAGGTACTTAGCAGCGAAGCCTCTGAAAATGATTTGTGTGGTATCATTTTTGCTTATTGCACAAGAGTAGATTTCTGCAGTTTTTTGGTATACTTATGAGTCCAACTCAGGTAGACAGATTTTTCAGCTCTTAAACTTAAGGAGGAGAGCATCTTAATTTTATTGGTGTTTCTAATGCTGTTAACAGCTGTCCTGACAATAGCTTTTATGAGAATGAATGCTTTCTGACAAAATTTCCTTATTAGCATACTCCTGAGAAACCCTCCATCAGATCAAACTAAATCAAATTTGTCTCATGCTTGATATAATATCTCTCTGCAGCCTTATTTAGATGTCTGGAGCTCTCGGGACAGCCTCTTGTTTTATGAGGAGGTATTGTGCTTAAGCAATCTTAGTCAACACTTCCATACAACTAGGTTTAACACAGAGTTGTCCTTAATGTGTGCAAAAATACACCTCTTAGGAAAGCGATGCTGTATGTTAGGAAAGTGACAAATGCAACCTTTGCTTCTATTGTTTTTGTCATTCTTTCTAAGGCAGAAAACTGGGCCAGGTATTTTCCTTGCCACTGTTTTCTATTGCTCTTTGTTGTTTCCTTGACTTCATGGCACATTGAATTATCCATCAGAGCAAAACTTGAAAATGCACGCATTTTTTTCAGCAGGTGTAAGAGAAGAAAAATTTTCTTCTTGTCTACTTTTCTTCTAATTCTGGCAAACGCAAACAGCTCTTCATTGAATGGGCAGCACTTCTGTTTGCCCTGTGTATCTCCAGCTGTCCTTGAATTCTTTGTTTTCCTTCCTTTAGTATTGGAAGTTAGTAGCAATGCTATTTCTGAAATGTTGTTCATGATTCATTTTTCAAACATATTAAGAAAAGTCTTGTCAACTTGTGCACTTTGTGCATTAGGAAAAGGGATTTTGAGATGGAATATTCATAGAGCACTTCACAATACATTTTCTCTTACTATGAAATCAATTCATCAAATGCAGAGAATTGCTTTAAGCTCCTAAATAAAAATAGGCCCCAAATGAGCAGTCATAGACTTCCGATAGAGTGTAAATTGACATTGAGATCCAAAAAAATGGAAGGATGAATATAGTACAGCTAATAAAGTGAAAATATCTTAAAGCTAATAGGAATACAAAAACAAAAGAAGTAAAAAAAATAATTAACACAAAAATGCAGAAGCTAAAGGTAGAACATTGCAGAGAGATCCCTAATGAGGACTAGTGAGAGATCATTAAAGCAGATGAATGTAGTGTTTTTGAGGATTGCAACAGGGAGTTGCCATGAAATAATGAGTCATAGTCTCTGGAGTTCTATCACTCCCCGAGTTTGAGTGAAGTACTTTTGAAACTGGAATCAACTTTTTAATGTACAGAAACCTTCCCTAGTAGCTCAAACTCTAAAGCATCTGCCTGCAATGCAGGAGACCTGGGTTCCATCCCAGGATCAAGAAGATCCCTTGGAGAAGGAAATGGCAACCCACTCCAGTATTCTTGCCTGGAGACTTCCATGAACAGAGGAGCCTGGAAGGCTGCAGTCCATGGGTTGCAAAGAGTTGGACATGACTGAATGACTCACACATACACAAATCTCACCAGAGCCAAGTTTACTTTCCAAAAGTGTGCTGTACAAAATGGGACTTTTATGGCCTCTTCCAAAGGAGTTTAATTAAGGAAGAAGTAGGAGGTTTTTATTAGGAAACATGATACAACAAGCTATCCCAATGCATATACCCCAACCAAAGCTATGGTTGTTTGTTGTTGCTTAGTTGCTAAGTCTGATCTGACACTTTGTGACCCCATGGATTGCAGGACACCAGGCTTCCCTGTCCTTACTGTTTAAAATTCCAGTTTGCTTAAACTCATGTCCATTGAGTCAATGATGCCATTCAACCATCTCATCCTCTGTTGCCCCTTTCTCCTCCTGCCTTCGATCTTTCCCAGCGTCAGGATCTTTTCCAATGAGTCAGCTCTTCCCGTCAGGTGGCCAAAGTATTGGAGCTTCAGCTTCAGCATAAGTCCTTCCAATGAATATTCAGGGTTGACTTCCTTTAGGAGTGACTGGTTTTATCTCTTTGGTATCCAAGGGACTCTCAGTGAGAGTACCCGGTGTAAAGTATTAGGTTGGCCAAAACATTCCTTTCAGTTTTTTCATAAGATGTTAATGGAAAAACCTGAACAAACTTTTTGATCAACACAATAGAACCTAGTAAATTACACCTTTATTATGTGAAAGGACACAAAATAAACTTAAAATATCTCGTGTCTTAACACAGAACTAGGAGTTTAGAAGGACATATACCCTTTATTTTGTATTTTTCTACATGTCAGTTGACTTAACAGTTCCCCCAAAGAAAGAAAGTACAGAATAAACCCTATAGAACAAATAACTGTAGGAAATTCAGAGCGGACAGTTAATTTATTAAATGTTCTGTGTTACAGAATATAAATGACAACATTACACCCACACACTAATTCCTGACTTTAAAATTTATTATTTGTATTGTACCATGGTCATGTTCTTGCTTTAAATATCTTGCAAAGTAATTATCTTTTGAATGGGAGTGTTGCCTTTTTAGACCTGGAAGAACAGAATCATATTACTAGAAGACAACCTCTGTTGTTTGTAAATGTGATTCTATTTCTTGCTAATCTCTTCAAGAAGCTTATTGCTTCTATTTAAGTCTCTTTGGAAATTTTTTTCACTTCTGGAAATTTTTTCCTCAACTAGCCTTAGGTAATTCAATTTTAAGTTGAATACTTGAAACTTAATGGCAAAACCCTTGGAACCTTTAAAAAATCATCTTGCATAAACACCTACATTTTCCTTATGCATAATGGTTATTGATGTTAAAGTACCATCCCATTAATAAAAGATCATAAATAAAACCACTTAGAGAGGACAAGAGAAATAAAATCAGAAAAGGATCTTAGTAGGATGAGCTATTGAATAAAAATAATATCTTCTTAAAATACAGCAGAGTTTTCAATGACAAACCAAATTTTTTTATGAAAATTACTGGACTGTGTTAAAGATGCCCTTTGTGAAAATACTCAGAAGCAGAGGATAGAACCAGGTCTATGAAGTTTGACATCTAATAAACCTAAGACTCATGCCCTCCTCTCTCACCTCATGCCCCTTGGGCTTTATGACCTCTCTGATCTTATCTTATAATACTCTTTCTTTTTTTCTTTTGTAGAGGAAATGTGAACAATCTAGAATCTCTTCTTTAAAGTGATTTGAAATAGTCCTAAAACATAGGACATTTTACAGAAGATTGCTCAAAAAATCTAAAGTGCTAGAAATATTAATAGTTATCTTCTCTATCAATACCCACTTCACTTGCATAAAGTTCAATGCCTTTAGAAAATAAGAAGGAATATGATGGGCTCTTGGTGGGAATAAAGAACAAGGCCTTTGCTGTATCTATTTTGCTGTTCTCAAGGAAAAACAGGACTCTTTCTGAACATCCTTTGACAGCTAGAGAGCCCCCAAATTGAATTTATATTGTAGGTGTAATTTACTCAGTTGGAGGTAATTAAGAATAATTAATCATTAATCACAAATTTTTCTCCTATTCCTTTTCCTTTTATAATAAATAATGGAAGAGTGCTAAGATAGTTTCAACACAAAAACTCATTGTCCTGAAACACTCTGAGGACCAAGTCATTGTATGTCACCAGAACTTAGTGGGCAAGTCCAGTTGTCACTAACTACTTACTGTAAAACAGTGACAATAAAAACTCCACAGCAACATCTCTTTTTCTCTTCTCCCTCCTTGCACCAATATTCTTTTTCCTGCTTTTTTATTTCTTTACTTTCTTTCTTCTTTTCCCCTTCACTTGACTCTATCCTCTCTCTCAACCACAATATCACATTATTGTGTGCTTTCCGATACCGTCTTTCTTCTAAACTCTCTGCAGCCTAGTTTTTTTTTTTTTAATATTTATTTATTTATTTGACTGCACTTAGTTGTGGAACATGGGATCTTCAATCTGATCTTCCTTGAGCATGCGAGATCTTTAACTGCAGCATGCAAACTCTTAGTTGAAGCCCGTGGGATCTAGATCCCTGACTAGGGATTGGACCTGGGCCCCCCGCTATTGGGAGCATGGAGTCTTAGCCACTGGGCCACCAGGGAAGTCCCGCTGCAGTCTAGTTTTGTTCCTGAGGCCTGCCCTATAACTGGTTATTCACTCAAATACTAATGAGCTCCTACCATGTGATAAGCACTGTGCCAAATGTTACAAGCCATAATGAACAAGACAGTTATTGAACTCAGAGAGGTCACAGCCTAGCTATTCTAGGTTTCCAACTACTTAATGCAAGTCCGGCATGCTGCAGTCCATGCGGTCACAAAAGAGTTGGACATGGCTGAGTGACTGCACTGAGCTGAGCTGAGTGCAAGGCTCTTCTTCCTCAAATCATCCTCCTTGACCCCTGCTTCTTTTGACTATTTTGTTCAACCTCTTTTTGAAAACCGCCCTTTCTTTCACTTCAGTTCAGTGCAGTTCAGTCGCTCAGTCGTGTCCGACTCTCTGCAAACCCACGAACCGCAGCATGCCAAGGCTCCCTGTTCATCACCAACTCCCTGAGTCCACCCAAACCCATGGCCATCGAGTCGGTGATGCCATCCAATCATCTCATCCTCTGTCGTCCCCTTCTCCTCTTGCCCCCAATCTTTCCCAGCATCAGGGTCTTTTCCAATGAGTCAGCTCTTCGCATGAGGTGGCCAAAGTATTAGAGTTTCAGCTTCAGCATCAGTCCTTCCAATGAACACCGAGGACTGATCTCCTTTAGGATGGACTGGTTGGATCTCCTTGCAGTCCAAGGGACTCTCAAGAGTCTTCTCCAACACCACAGTTCAAAGCATCAATTCTTCAGTGGTCAGCTTTCTTTATAGTCCAGCTCTCACATCCATACATGGCCACTTGAAAAACCATAGCCTTGACTAGATGGACATTTGTTGGCAAAGTAATGTCTCTGCTTTTTAATATGCTCTCTAGGTTGGTCATCATTTTCCTTCCAAGGAGTAAGCGTCTTTTAATTTCATGGCTGCAATCACCATCTGCAGTGATTTTGGAGCCCAGAAAAATAAAGTCAGCCACTGTTTCCCCATCTATTTGCCATGAAGTGATAGGACCAGATGGCATGATCTTAGTTTTCTGAATGTTGAGCTTTAAGCCAACTTTTTCACTCTCCACTTTCACTTTCATCAAGAGGCTCTTTAGTTCTTCTTCACTTTCTGCCATAAGGGTGGTGTCATCTGCATATCTGAGGTTATTGATATTTCTCCCGGCAATCTTGATTCCAGCCTGTGCTTCCTCCAGCCCAGCGTTTCTCATGATGTACTCTTTCACTTCAGTGGCCTCTAATTAAGTAACTCTCAAATGAAGTGAGAGACATTGATATGAGACCTGTGTAATTGGTCTCATTACTTTATAATTTCAGCATTTTTTCTTATGACTTCTCGCCTTTGGCAGGAAGATAACATCAACTGTTATCTTTAGGCTCATAATTCACAGATCTGTAGCATCTTGTTTATCAATTTTCCTAGTTCCATTTTATTATTGATTTCTCAAAATAGAACCCTCACTCCCTCTCCAAAATATTTTTTTTTGGTAATTTTGCTATTCTTCCCTTTACTGAAGTAATCTCAGTTCTAGTTTTCCTGATGTATCGATGGCATCACTCTTCTCTCTGACCTAGAGCTTAAAATCGTATTTATGATTGGTTTGCATTCTCTATAGATTAATGATTCTCAGACTTTCTCTTTTGTACCCCTTTACTAAACACAATAAAATACTTTCTCCTTGAGTTGAGAAGAAATAATACACACAAAATAAATCTTTGGTCCTGTTCTCATCAGTCAAGATAATTTTGAATTCTATTTATGTATCTTGAATTTTAAAAAACCAGCTTTTTAATCAAATGTAAAATTATTCCACAAAATCTATTATGCTTCTTAAAAGACACATACACACACACACACACACACACACACATACACACATACACACTGTTCAGATATCTCATATACTCACAAGTGAAAAGAGACTTTTTAAAAAAATTCCATAAATTCCCCTATTTTCATAATCCTCCACCTGAGAATCACTGTTTTACCTAATCAACTGGTTTTTTTTTTTTTGCCTGACTGCTCAATGTTTTGGGGCTTCCCATTCCCAGGTGGAGCTAGTGGTAAAGAACTCACCTGCCAATACAGGAGGCATAAGAGACACTGATGTGATCCTGGATCAGGAAGATCTCCTGGAGGAGGGCATGACAACTCACTCCTTTCCTGGAGAGTCCCATGGACAGAGGAGCCTGGCGGGCTACAGTCCATGGGGGTCATAAAGAGTCGGATATGACTGAAGCAACTTAGCACTTGTGCATTGCTTTTATTTATTTATTTTTTAAAATATGACTCTAATATAATTTACACATATAATAGCAATAAAAGTACTGCATTATAAGTCTGCAGTGAGGATAGACTATGTGGACAAGACATTATCCTTTATTTTTTCATTCACATTATAAGTTTTTCTAATACATAAGACATTTTACTTATATTCACATAAAGCTGCTTTGACCCAGAGGGATGGGATGGGGAGGGAGGTGGGTGGGGGGTCCAGGAAGGGGAACACATGTAAACCCATGGCTGATTCATGTCAATGTATGGCAAAAGCTATTACAATATTGTAAAGTAATTAGCCCCCAACTAAAATAAATAAATTTATTAAAAAAATAAATAAATAAAATAAAATAAAATAAAATTAAGCCCTAGAAAAAAAAAAGTAAAAAAAAATAATTTTTTAAATTTTGGATCAGTTTTAGATTTACACAAAAAATTGTGAAGGTATTTAGGTTGATTCTGTGTCCTGATTATTGTAAACACTGCTTCAGTGAATATTGGCATGCATGTATCTTTTCAAAGTACGGTTTTCTCCAGATATATACCCAGGACTGGGATTGCTGGATCACATGGTAGCTCTATTTTTAGTTTTTTAAGGAACTTCCATACTGTTCTCCATAGAAAAGAGTGAAATAGTGCCATCTGTAGCAACATGGGTGGACCTAGAGTTTGCCATACCGAGTGAAGTAAGTCAGATGCAGAAAGACAAATATTATATGATATTGCTTATATGTGGAATCTAAAACAAAGTAAAAATGAACTTATCTACAAAACAGAAATAGAGTTACAGTCATGGAAAATTAACTAATGATTGCCAGAGGCTAGGGGGGTGAGGGATCAATTGAGAGATTGAGATTGACATATACACACCTGGCCTGGTGGCTCAGGCAGTAAAGAATCTGCCTGAAATGCAGGAGACACAGGTTTGATCCCTGGGTTGGGAAGATTTCCCGGAGAAGGGAATGGCAACCCACTCCAGTATTCTTGTCTGGGAAACCCCATGAACAGAGGAGCCATAAGGGCCACAGTCCATGGGATTGCGAACAGTAGGACACGACTGAGCAACAACACATACATAAAATAGGCAACTAATAAGGACCTACTCTGCAGCACCGGGAGCTCTACTCAATACTCTGTAATGGCCTATACGGGAAAAGAATCTAGAAGAGTATGTATGTTGATATCGATAACAGATTCACTTTATTGTATACCTGAAAGTAACTCAACATTGTAAATCAACTATACTTCATTAAAATTTTTAAAAAAGAGAGAGAGGGATGGGTGAAATATAAGACCACACCACCCTTTCCACTAAATTTTGTTTGAAAAATAATTTTTGTTATTAAAATGTAAAGTATAATGGATTTATCATTGTTGTTTTATTAATGAATGAATACGTTTTTTTTTTAATAAATTTATTTCTTTTAGTTGGGGGCTAATTACTTTACAATATTGTAATAGTTTTTGCCATACATTGACATGAATCAGCCATGGGTTTACATGTGTTCCCCTTCCTGGACCCCCTCCCACCTCCCTCCCCATCCCATCCCTCTGGGTCATCCCATTGCCCCAGCCCTGAGCATTTGTCTCATGCATCGAACCTGGAATGGTGTTCTGTTTCACATATGATAATATACATGTTTCAATGCTATTCTCTCAGAACATCCCACCCTCATCTTCTCCCTCAGAGTCTTATAGACTGTTCTATGCATCTGTGTCTCTTATTCTGTCTCGCATATAGGGTTATCATTAACATCTTTCAAATTTCATATATATGCATTAGTATACTGTATTGGTGTTTTTCTTTCTGGCTTACTTCACTCTGTATAATGGGCTCCAGTTTCATCCGTCTCAATAGAACTGATTCAAATGTATTCTTTTTAATGGCTGAGTAATTGAATACGTATTTTTTAAAATGAAAAAAAATTGTGAAGATAGAAGAGTTCCTATATATTCCACACCATTTCTCCTAGTATCAACATGGTATGGTACACTTGTTACAAAGAATGAACCATTATTGATAAATAATAATCTAAGAATATGTGCTATTGACTCGATGGACATGAGTTTGAGCTAGCTCTGGGAACTGGTGATGCACAGGGAAGCCTGGAGCGCTGCAGTCCATGGGGTCGCAAAAAGTCGGACATGACTGAGCAACTGAACCAAACTGAACTGAACTGAGACATCACCAACTTGCAGGTACAAATGAGAGCACATTAATATATGTGCCCAAATAGAAATTAGTTAATTTATACTCCTACATACAAGGTGACAGCTTCCCTTCTTGAGTGTTTTTCTCCCCTCCTCCCCCTCTCTAGAGTCTCAAGAAGTCGTGGGCTATAGCATTAACTAGCACAGTCAGCTTCTTGGGCTTCTTCCTAAGAAGTGCTTGCTTCTCTGTCAAGCATTGCCTATGGGATGAATAATCAAGCATCTTGGTAGTGGTGGTTTAGTTGCTAAGTCATGTCCAACTCTTGTGATCCCCTATGCTGTAGCCTGCCAGGCTCCTCTGTCTGTGGGATTTCCCAGGCAAGAATGCTGGAGTGGGTTGCCATTTCCTTCTCCAGGGGATTTTCTCAACCCAGGGATTGAATCTGGGCCTCCTGTGTTCCAGGTGGATTCTTTTCAACCGAGCCACCAGGGAAACCCGATTCCTCCAGAATTGACTCTTATAGAGTCTTGTCACAGTGGGATTCTGGAACTCTATGGTGCCAGAGTGTATACATTGTCTGCAATGAAAAATCTAAGAGAGTAAAATTAGAGAATAATTTAAGATTCCTATTAGAGTCCACTTAGTAAGATATTTAATTAGGATCATTCAAGGCAGGCTTATTTACAAAGTGTCATATGATGGAAGTGTGGGCAGGGTGCTAGGGAACCACAATAGTACAGAGACCTGGAATGGTAGCAGTGGAGCTGATACTACTCCTAGGGCCAAAGAAACAAAGAGATGGCGATAAAGTCATGTCAAGCCACCTGCCTTGAATAGAGAATAGGCTTTGGTGGAGAGACGATCAGCATAAGGAAAGAAATCAGTGGAGTATATGGTTTACAAATTGATAGTACCAGACTATAGAGAGCAGAGAATGAATATAACCAAAGAACTTATGTTCCCTCCCTTTCTCTGATTATTCTAGAACTCATCATTGGCTGAACTCAACTATTGATTTGTTAGCCGATTGATGCAATCCATACAGGTAATCCTCAGGGGCCCAGAACAGGATGGAGAGTGGTTGTAGGGTGGCTGTAGAGTAGATTATGAAAATAGTTGTCACTGCCAATCTTGACTAGTCATATCTGCTGTATATTAAGCAATCAGATACATTTCTTTTGTACTAACTGACAATTGTCAGAATTAGCCACAAACGTCAGGGTCACAATTAGCCACAAAAATCAGACTGTCATAAAGGACTGAATTTCATATTGATGAACCTTGAATTTAAGAGGAAATTTAAATGTCACAATAAAAATAATAATGACTTGCACTTTGCATAGCACTTTATAATCTTAAATATTTTTCACATATTCAATAGACATTGAATAGACAAGTAATATCTATTGGTCCCATAGTATAGAATGGGTGCTAATCTGAAAGATTTAATTCTGATGATTCCAGGAAGTGGTCCACTTTATAGATAAAGAAAATGAGACTCAGTGAGATTATCTCAAGTTGTTAAATAGTAGAGCCTTCCCTCAAAACCATGGCGATATACTAGTGCTCTTAACATGCACAGTGAAAAGGGAGAATAAATGTGAATTCATGTTTATTTTGCATAAGAAGAAACTGAGGCTTTAAGATAAGATGAAATGCTTTTGAGCAAAGAAGTTTGCACTAGGACAATAATCTTAGACTATTCTAAGTTCAGAGCTTTTTTCATTTTTTCTCATTCGTAAGAAAGATTTCTTTGGAGGTCGTGATGAATTCATGTTTCCAGATCTTGTTAGAGTTAATGCAAAAAATCAGATATAAGTAGCTAAACATAGATATATTCTAGTTTTCATGTAACACATAAATACAGAATTGAATTCATTTAATTTAGATATCCTTAAGTAGATGTTGATGCCAGTTCCTCTGGTAATGCCTCCAATTTCCTGTGATGGGTGGCTGTCATCATTTTTATAGCACTGTGTGTGTAGACTTTGTCTTGCTTTCTTAGTACTTGAAAGATGTTACTACCACTTAACACAGCTGTGTAGAGCTGCAGAATCTATGATATTCTGATGCACCATACATTGTTTATGAATATTCCACTTAAGCAAACAATTTCAACCATTTTTATAAGAGTTATTTGTGATCCAAAGTTTCTTATCTTCTGCATGAATATGGAACAGCTTGAGTTTATATTTGGTACATATGTTCTTTACTTATTAATATTCTTTGTTGTCTCTAGCCTAGTATCCTTAAGATTCATATTCCTTAAGATGCCTGTATATCTAAAAAATCTTACAATCTCTACATTTTAGAAGAATTCACTTGATTCAACATATTCCATTTTTGGAATTGCTTTCTTTGACTTACTATGTACTTCAAAACATTGGTCTGGTCTTACCTTGTACTGAAAATGAGTGTTTATTCTTTAGAATATAAATCACAAAGGGGGGAGAGGAGGGGAGTAAGAGTTATAAACTATTGGGTATAAATAAAGCTATAAGGATATATTGAACAACACAGGGGACACAGAAAAGTTTTATAATGACTATAGATGGAATATAACCTTTAAAATTATGGATCACTCTATAGTACACCTGTAACATATAATATTGTATAGCAACTATACTTCAATCAAAAAATCAAAATCTTTAGACCAGTAGACATGACCTAACTGTATAATACCTACTGTGCTCCACCTACACTGGCCTTCACTCAGCAACCCACATACATCAAACCCACATACATCAAAAGCGCAGGGCTTTTGCATATCCTCTTTTCTCTACTTGAACTGCTCCCAGTATCTCTCAATACTTGGCCAATACTCCCTTCATATTTCAGATAATACATTGATATTAGTGTCTAGAGGTCTGTGAACTCCTAGTTTCAATATTGAAACATTGCTTTATAACACCATAATTTATATTTGGAAACTCAACCTCTCAAGTTATATTAGTTTATGAATCTGTGTGGCATCTGGTCCCATCACTTCATAGAAAATAGATGACGAAAAAGTGGAAACAGTGAAAGATTTTATTTTCTTGGGCTACAAAATCACTGTGGAAGGTGACTGCAGCCATGAAATTAAAAGACACTTGCTCCTTGGAAGAAAAGCTATGACAAACCTAGACAACATATTAAGAAGCAGAGACATCACTTTGCTGACAAAGGTCTATATAGTTAAAGCTATGGTTTTTCCAGTAGTCATATACAGATGTGAGAGTTGGACCATGAAGAAGATTGAGTGTCAAAGAATTGTTGCTTTTGAATTGGGGTGCTGGAGAAGACTCTGGAGAGTCCCTTGGACTACAAGGAGAACATCTCAGTCAACCATAAAAGAAATCAACCCTGAATATTCACTGGAAGGACTGATGCTGAAGCTCCAGTACTTTAGCCACCTGATGGGAAGAGCCAGCTCATTGGAAAAGACCTTGATGCTGGGAAAGATTGAGAGCAGGAGGAGAAGGAGCTGACAGAGGATGAGATGGTTGGATGGCATCACCGGCTCAATGGACATGAGTTTGAGCAAGCTCTGGGTGATAGTGAAGAACAAGGAAGCCTGGCATCCAGCAGTTCATGGGGTTGCAAAGAGCTGGACATGACTTAGTGACTGAACAACAATGAATCTATGTAAATTTTTTTTTCATCATCTGTTGCTCCCATGGACAGTAAGCCCCCATGAGATCAGGGATCATATTTCCTTTGTTCAGTGGCACTTTATAGATGGCAAAAAGCCCAGGGATCAGCACATAGGAAGTATTCAACAGATAATGGCTGGGTAATTGAATGACTTTTGATTGTCAACTGGATTTCAATGTTATCTGTAGTAGGAATAGTATTTGGACTCCCTATAATATCTAGAGATTTTGATTTAATTAATCTTCATCCTATGTCCTTTTCTCTCTCTCTTCCTTTCTCCCAAAACTTATCTACTCATTGCCTTGCTTGATCTAATATATGAGAGCTTACTTGGGCTATGTTAAGCTTCTCACATGTCTTCTGCTATTTTAATCTGCCTAAAATTTCACACTTAGTTTACCTTCTTTCCTTTCTGATTTTACAATTTTTTTTATTATTCAAATCTCTAAAAAATTCATGTTATTTCCCCAGATTTGCCTTTTGAACAAGCATGTTTCCTTCCTTCCTCACTCCCTTCCTTCTTTTCATCATTTTTTCTTGGTTTTTTTTTTGGGGGGGGTTCAATTCTGAGACTTTGTACATATCATTACACTCTCACTGCCCTCACTCCTGACGTGTTCACTTAACAAACACAGCTGCTGCTGCTGCTGCTAAGTCGTTTCAGTCGTGTCCGACTCCGTGCAACCCCATAGACGGCAGCCCACCTGGCTCCCCCATCCCTGGGATTATCCAGGCAAGAAGACTGGAGTGGGTTGCCATTGCCTTCTCCGATAACAAACACAGCTGCTCTTGTATAATTACATCTTGGAAGTATTCACTTTTAATTAGAATGGGCTTACCTTCATATCCACAAGGTCTGAATTGTCTTTTCACCCCTGAATAGTACCCTGCCCCCCAAATGTGAGTACAAGTGTCCTGTTATCTTCTGTGGCTAGAAGATTTAGGGAATTTCTCCATGATCTGTGTTTTGTTCACTTTACTAAAACTAATTGTTCCATAGTGCCTGGCTTCTGTGATAGCCTCTTTATTTTTTGTCTAGGCTTTGCTTATCTCTCTCCCTTTGGGCTTTTTGTTTGTTTGTTTTTTAGAGCCTTCTCTTACCTTCTGTCCCCAGATCTTTGATTAACCAAGTTCTGCCTTCAATACCCAGTCCTTGTTCTCTAAAATCTGGATTAGAGCCCCAGGTCTCCTGCCTCCAGAAGACAAAGAGTTCACAGTCACAGCAGGATAGCATTCATTTTCTAACATCATGTGTAAAAAGTAAACAAAAGGTTAAAAAGGGATAAAAGTAGAGAAGAGTTGGTTGAAGTGGAAAAGCAAAATGTAGGTTCTGCATGAAATGGATCCTATTCTACAATTTCTGAATATTGTAATTAAGTTTCGTAAATTTTCTCCAATTTGTGTGACAATCTTAAAAATATGTGAATTATCCATCCCCTTAAGTCAGAATATGTCTATATAGCCTCTGCAAAATATATTAATTCCTGCTATAACACATATTCTATAAAATGTGTAGATTTGAACAACTCATCCCAGAGAAGATGAGCCAAGTTTTTGATATTAGCAAACTTGCCTAGAATATGGGTACAAGTGGAGTCCATACACCATATGTGAAAATATCTTTTAAAATTGAAATAAAGCCAGAAAACTATTTTCTTGCCTAGACAAATGTCTTCCAAAATGGCCTGAAAGGCCCGTTTTACATTTAAAATTCTTGGGTTCTTATAGTGACTTGCAGGATGATGGTAGTCTCAACCTTCAGCTCTTTACACCAGCCTACCTGTCCTTTCTTCCTATCCTTCCTGGACCCCACACTGTGAGAGGCCTTGTGCACATTTGTGGACACAAAGCCCCTGTGCCCAAGCTCTTTCCACACCTCTGCAAATGGTGGCTCCTTGGACCTGGGGATAGATATGTATGCTACATGGTCCCTCTCAGGAGTATAGAGCTTAAGAAGTCTGCGCGTGCCCTGTATGCAGGTCTGGGATATTTGAGCAGTGGTCTCTGGCTCTAAGAATCTGAATTATAATTGAGAAAAGTACTGGGTAACTTGAAGTGGGAACATCAGTTTGATTTGCAAACTCACCATGTTTATTGGAAGAGATATAGCCAATAGAAGGTTCATGAATCAAGACAAAAATCTTCCTTCCTGGGTTGAAGGGTGGATTGGACTTCAGGATGGGGGCTTCAGGGCTTATTAAGAATTTCTGCTTTGCAAATAAATCAAGAAATATATTTTTTCTTCATCTAGAATAAGAATTCAATGGAAGACTTTAGATTGGGTAGGACTGTTCAGAAGATTAAAAGATTATTTTGTTTTCATTTCGTAAACACTTCTAGAAACATTGTGTCCATCATCAAAAATCAAATGACTTATAGTGAAATTAGACAAAGCTGAGTGCCACTAAAGTGTAGAGTAGCATTGGACCTGAATGGGAACTAAATTTCCTTAAGGCTTAGGGACACAATATTTCAGGAAAGGTGTAGGAAATTTAGTCTTAATATAAAATAATCTGAAGTATAAGGTGGAGCTCCAGGACTACTTAATAAGAATCTTTATCCCTAATAAGTCTAGAGTCAGGGAAATTTGACAGGGCCAGAGAATTACAAAATACAGTGAAACTCAGGACTAAAGGTGATATTGAAGTCACATTTAGAAAGACCAGGAAGTAGCTTGGGAGAGATTGAGACTCTCATTAGACTTCACAACAGAACCCACTGAAGTCATCTCATATTAGAATTTACTCAGACAGAATTAGGAAAGAAACTGGTAGTCATTGCAGAGTATTCAAGTCCTTAAAAAATTATGCTAACCTTGAAATCTGTTACTAGACTTTTGTTACAAACTTAGAAATGTTCCCTACAACTATTCCTTTATTTCTGTATTATTTAAACTTCTTAGTAGAATTCTTACATAACCCAAAGTACTTTGTTGAAAGCAACATCTGACTCAGGAAAAATTTAACATACTTAATTTGCTGAAGAAAAATTGTATAGCTTGCAGAAAAATTGGGAACATGGGTAGAATTAATCAAGGCTAGAGCTATCTGGGGTCAACATTCAAAAAACTAAACACTCAAAACTCAGCATTCAAAAAACTAAGATCATGGCATCCAGTCCCATCACTTCATGGCAAATAGATGTGGAAAAATTAGAAACAGTGACAGATTTTGCTTTCTTGGGCTCCAAAACCACTGCAGAGAGTGACTGCAGACACAAAATGAAAAGACACTTGCTCCTTGGAAGAAAAGCCATGACAAACATAGATAGCATGTTAAAAAGCAGAGACACCCCTTTGCTGACAAAGGTCTGTATAGTCCAACTAAAAGCTATGGTTCTTCCAGTATTCATGTATGGATGTGAGAGCTGGACCACAAAGAAAGCTGAGCGCAGAGGAATTGATGCTTTTCAGTTGTGTTGGAGAAGACGTTTGAGAGTCCCCTGGACGTCAAGGAGATCAAACCATTCAGTCCTAAAGGAAATCAACCCTGAATATTCATTGGAAGGACTGTTGCTGCAGCTGAAGCTCCAATACTTTGGCCACCTGATGGGAAGAGTTGACTCATTGGAAAAGACCCTGATGCTGGGAAAGGTTGAGGGCAGGAGGAGAAGGGGGCGACAGAGGATGAGATAGTTGATGGCATTATCGACTTCAATGGATGTGAATTTAAGCAAACTCAGGGAGACAGTAAAGGACAGAGAAGTCTGGTGTGCTGCAGTTCATAGGGTTGCAAAGAGTCAGACACCACTTAGCAGCTGAACAACACTTGTTGGGTTGCTCAAACACTGCACATTCCAAAGATCTTCAGAATTGGCCCCTGGATGGCCCCTGGGAGGTAACTTCTGAGCCAGTGGATTATCCTGTCTGATAAGAATATCTTTGTATAACTGAAACCTTGGTCCACATCGGATAGATTATGCTCACATGATTTATGGTAAATGCCAATTTTTTCGTGTATGCCTCAGGCCTTGAGCATGTTATATCAGTTTGCCCTCTGGGAGGCTCACGCTGGAGTAGTTGAGGTTAATCCCACAGGTGCTGCATGCCTAGATGATTGGTTCTCAACTAGTATAGGTACCAAGGCTCAGGTGAACTTTCCTGGCTGGCAGCACTTCCTAGATCTTGTCACATGCTATTTGGAGAGTTAAATACTAACTGTGTAAATACACTGGGAGAAGACAACTGAACTCGTGCCTGATTTCTTCTGGACCTGTCCGATACAGTTCTTTTTTTTTGCTTTGCTGAATGTAATCTATATATTCTTTCTGTAATAAACTAAAACCACAGCAGCGCTTCTGGGTCATGTAAATCCTTCCAGCGCATCACCAAACCTGGGGTTGACTCTGTGGACCGCTGACACACACAGGAAACAGGATTTAAATTACGATTTCCAAAAAGATCTTTAGCTAAAAAGTAGAGGCCATTTTCTCCTCTTATTAAACGTTTTCTTAGAGGCTGCTCTCCTAATGAATTGTGTGCATTTACGTTCTGTTTTCGGAGAAGGCAATGGCACCCCACTCCAGTACTCTTGCCTGGAAAATCCCATGGACGGAGGAGCCGGGTGGGCTACAGTCCATGGGGTCACTGAGAGTCGGACTCGACTGAGCGACTTCACTTTCACTTTTCCCTTTCATGCACTGGAGAAGGAAATGGCAACCCACTCCAGTGTTCTTGCCTGGAGAATCCCAGGGACTGGGGAGCCTGGTGGGCTGCCATCTATGGGGTCACACAGAGTCGGACACGACTGAAGCGATTTAGCAGCAGCAGCAGCACGTTCTGTTTTTATTTAAGGATAAATGTAATGCCTTTTGGATAGAAGGCAAAATACAGTAAAATGGAGAATGAATACTTGACCAAATGTTTCCATAAATACTGTGTGATAATGTAAAGAGCAGAATAAATAAGAAACAAATGGAAGAGACTTAGAAGTTTATTTCCCATACAAAGCAAAACAACAATACAACAGTTTACATCATCCCTTGCTTAGAATGGAGTTTATTGTACACTATTTTGGCATAAGCTGTTTTTGTTGATGCCTTCCCTTGTTACCTTCTGTATTTGTCCCTTTATTTTTTGTGAGATTGAGTTGGGGAAATGTGAGTTACAGTGACAAAACAAACATGATAAATTTCTGCTACTTTGGTAAAACTTGTTCAGTGTAGAGTTCTTTTGCTATTTTGAATCCTAATGTTATGCTCAAGCAGTCCTTTCCATCCATCAGATAGCATGCTGCCATCTGTAGAAGTGCCACAACACCAAGATTTATGTGTTACTATTTAAGGAATTTAGGTTTGGCAACTCCTTACTGTTCATTTGGCCAAACAATAATATGCTAATTAACCTGCTTGACCTAAATTATACAGCAGGAGGATGTGCAGTCAACTCAATTGCTCAGTTGGCTGAGCATTCCTGACCCTACAGTTTTGCATTTAAGGGGCTTTACATCATAAAACAAATGGTTATTGGACTTCTCCACTTCATCATCTGGAAGGGAATTAATTATCTTCAGTTTACTAAAGGAAATTTATATTTCATTTGGTTTGTTATGATTATACCAATATTTCACAATTAATGTACATCAGCAGGGACCAAACATTCACTTTCTTTCCCAGGACAATCTGTATTTTTCAGTTGTTTAAAACACTGATAAGGAAGTGTAGATAATCATATTTATTTAGCTTGACCTTAGGATATGGACTTCAAGATCCATATGTAGGTTTCAGAGAACAAGGATGCCCAGAAGCTATATGCAAAGCTTTAAACACCTGTCTAAAGCAGTTTACTGAGAAAATTTTTCTTAAGACTCTCAAAAATGGATTATTGATCCCCCCAATAAAATTTAAAAATACTCATTAGATATTTAACACTAAAAATCCTTTTTTAACTGGTTTTCTTATGATTATTTACCATGTAATACTGAAAAATTATTGCAACATCTCTTACTGCCCCTACTACTCAGCAGTCTGCCACCTCAACAGTATCCAAATAAATGACACTCTCCCATAATCAAAAACAAATTAAAACAGTAGAGATTGAAGAAAATTATTGCAAGGAAGTTCGTAAATTGTTACATTTTCTAGTATAGGTTAAAAGTGTGAGAATGAACGTGTTAGTTGCTCAGTAGTGTCTGCAACACCGTGGACTGTAACTTGCCAGGCTCCTCTGTCCATGAAATTCTCCAGGCCACACTGGAGTGGGTAGCCTTTCCCTTCTTCAAGGGATTTTCCTGACCCAGGGATCAAACCTAGGTCTCCTGCATTGCAGGCAGATTCTTTACTGTCTGAGCCACCAAGGAAGCACCCAGCATAGGTTAAAACAGTACAAAATTGCCCAGATCCCACAGACTAAAAGTCTCTTGATATCTTGATAACAGAAGAACAGGAAAAGAACATAGACAAAGAAAAACATTCAGCAGGGAAAAGAAAAGCTGAGAGAGAAAGAGAGAGAGAGAGAAATGGTAAATAAAATGCAAGGTAGAAAAATTTACAGGAGACTTTAAAATATGTGTAAATACTGCCTGTATATATTGTTGTTGTTCAGTCGCTAAGTTGTGAGTAGCCAAAAAAGCTAGGCGTATTGTTCTGTAAATCAGTGCTTCTCAAACTTCACAGGCATAAACATCATCTGAGGCTCTTCTTAAAATGAAGATTCTGACTCTACACTTCTGTGTTGGAACCTTCCTTTCTGCATCTCTAATAAGCTTCCTGGTGATACTTCAGCCATACTTTAATTACTAAGCTGTAAACTAAGATCAAGGTCTACTGACTGCCTGAATTTCATAACATCTGAACGGTGAAATCAAAGCTGAGACACTTTTAAAAACCTATACTAATAGCAAAAGGAAACTTTGTCTGAGCATGTCTTATGAGAAAGCAAGAATGAGTTTAGTAAACAATGCAGTATTATCTCATCAATGCTAATAAGCATCATGTGAAGATGCTTTCTGTCTTCCCTAGTACAGTATCATGTAATGATTGTAAACATCTTGAATCATTGTGATTGAATTTGTGCATATGGGAAAAGGTATTTAAATATTTTCCAATAAAATGATCAGGTAAATATTCATATACTTTGCCTAATACTTACTAAAGAAAACATAATAACAATAGAAGAAAGCAATTTGCTAGGCAGTATAGGAGGCTTTAAGGTTCTGTCTCATCTTCCCAGTACTTCTGCTCTTTTACATATAACCGTCATTTGTATTCAAACATAGATTTCTGATTCAAATCTTAATAGAGAAATAAGCATTTTTATTATTTTTCCATAAAAATCTGCATAGCATGCATACTCTTCTAGACTTTGCTTTCTTCAAACACATGACATTATGTACATCTTTGTATTAATATATCATTATACTGTGGTTCACCTGATTTTGGGGCTTTCCTGGTATCTCAGATGGTAAAGAATCTGTCTGCAATGAAGGAGACCTAGGTTTGATCCCTGGGTCGGATAGATCTCCTGGAGAAGGGAATGGCATCCCACTCCAGTATTCCTGCCTGGAGAATTCCATGGAGAGACCATGGAGTTGCAGAGTCATACATGACTGAGTGAGTAACACACACATAGGATGTTCTTTTTCATTTTACAGTGGGATAGTACAGTGATTTATTTAACCAGTCTCCTATTTACAGACTTTTTTCCCCCTAACACAGCATCATATCCAAGACATTTTGTAATGTGCAAGTATACTATAGGAAAATTCCTCAAAAGTGTGGTTGTTGAGTTAAAAGGTACATTTGTGTGATTTTGATAAACACTGTTAAATCATTCTCCATAGAGGTTGGTAGCCATCTAATTAGTATCAATAGTATATTTTCCACTAGCCTTACCAACAGAGGGTGTTAATGCTTCATTGGATATTTTCTAAACTGATAAGTGAAAAAAATGTAAACCTATGCAGTTTAAATTAGCATTTCTCTTGTTATGAGTTAAATTCAGCAGCTTTTACATGATAAAGAATCACTTCACTTTGGGGACAAGTATTTGCTCATGCTTTTTACTTGTATTTCTATTGTGTTATTGACCTTTTGTGATTGATTTCTGGAGGCTTTTCGTATATTAAGAAGATTAGCTTTTGTGATGTGAGTTGCATGTTTTTTCCCATTTCATGTTTTTACCTTGCCTATTTTCCCTTATTGCTTTGCCAAGAGGTTTTTTTTATACTTTTAATTTTGTATTGAGTGGGGCTTCCCTGGTGACTCAGATGGTAAAGAGTCTGCCTGCAATACCCAGGTCCTCAGGTTTGATTCCTGGATTGGGAAGATCCCCTGGAAAATAGAATGGTTACCCACTCGAGTATTCTTGCCAGGACATACAGTCCATGGAGTTGCAAAAAGTCAGACGTGACTGAGTGACTAACACTTTCACTTTCACATAGCCCGTTAACAAGGTTGAGATAGTTTTGGGTGAACAGAAAAGGGACCCAGCCATACATATATATGTATCCATTCTTCTCCAAACTCCCCTCTCTTCCAGTTTTAGGTTCTAACGGTTCATTAGCAAAAGAAACTACATGTTACACACAAAGAAACAATTTCAATTTTTATAGAAGTTTATTTGACTTAGTCTTAATATACAATCATTAAAAGAAAAGAAATAGAAGCAATAGAGAGAAATAACAGCGTATACATCACCAAGTTGGGCCAAGAACCTACATCCAGACTTGAACAGGGCTGGGAAGGCCCTCGTTAACAGCAATCTCTGGAGTCCCTACTGGGAAAGGGTCCCAGGTAGTGCATCAACTCCATGGGTAAGACTTCAAATTGCAGTTTTGCGGGCTCCCATTTATAATCCCAGGCCACAGACTGATATCATTATCAGTTAGTATGCAAAAATGGAGCTTTAGTTTTATTAACTTTTACAAAGCTGTTTGTCTCACTTTGTGATCATAAGACTTCTTAGACCCCATGGCAGGGGGGTGGTGGTTGCCCAGAACTCCAGGGGCTTAAGAAATTCCAAAACCTACTCCCTTGCTTATCTAACGTTCCACATAACTTGCTAGTAACAACTGGAGTGTTCGTAAGCAGGCAGGTAGTCCAGGTGGGGTCCAGGCAAGGTCAGAAGTTGGTCAGAAGTCTGAACAAGACTACTTTAATTTTAATTTCCTTAATACTTATAGAAGTTTTTTATTTTTATTAGGTTGGTTTTATCAATCATTTATTTTATGGCTTCTGGATTTTGTCTAAAATCAACAAGCCCTTTCCTACTCCAAAATTATGAAGCACTATGCCTGTTTCCTCATCAAACATTTCTTCACACCATATATTTAAGTCATTTATATAAAGTTTATCCTGGTTTATGATGTGAGTTTTGGATGAATACTCTATTGAATAAAGATATTCCCTTACTAATTTGAGATGCTATTATTTTTCATATATCAAAGTTTCATATATATATATATTTGTCTGATTTTGTTATGTTTTGTTTCTGTCCCAATGATTTATGGGTTAGTGCCATATTATTTCAAATATTGAGACTTCATATGTTTAAATTCCTGGTGTTTAGACTTTCTTCATGGACCTTTCATTAAAAGGCAGTGAATATTTTTATTTTTTATAAGAACTTCAACATCTGCTTTTATAGGTCTGAAGAAAGTTTATTGTTATTTGAATGTGTTTTGTATGTGTAGGATAATTTATTTGGTACTAACTCTGTGTTAGGCACTGTTGGGATGCTGGGAATACAGGGTGAACGAAAAAGAAAACAATCATTGTCCTTAAGGAACTTAATTTTAGTGGTGCTATATAAATAATAAGACAATAAAATCGATCAATAGTATAATAAAGGTTTTCAGTGCTATGGACAAAACTTAAATAGGGAATGAGGTACAGAAAGCTAATATGAATCTGTCTATTGATCTATCTAATGTTGATTGTACTTATACAAGAACCTGGTATATTTTCCCATTTATGCAACCCTTTTTGTGTCCCTTGTTGTGTTCAACTTGCTAATTGAATACTTATTATGCACTAGAACTTGTCTAATTGATGGAGGTCAACTGTGCCTAGGGAGCTCACATCATGGTGAAGGGAGAGAAATGATTCTGGTGAAAAAAGAAAGTACAATGAGCAAATGAAATAGTATATTCAAAGGTGAATAAATAATTGGTGCTAAAAAGGCAGGAAAAGGGCATAGAATTTAGTATGCTTCTGTGTGTGTGTGTGTGTGTGTGTGTGTGTGTGTGTGTGTGTGTTGATGCAGATGGGGGCAGAACATGGTGTAGACATATTTTACAATGCAGTGTTTTGAATTCAAAATATTCAGTATACATTTTCATTTGTTCAATCTTCACTTAATGTATTTATGTACTGTTTTAAAATATTCTCCATATGTCTTATGTATTTTCTTCCAATTCACAGCAAGATATTTTATCCTTTGCTTTTGGTGTTTCTGCCATTAAAAATAGAATCTTTTCTTCCACCATATCTTCTAAACACTTAAATGTGTGTGTATTTATGAGAGTATATGCTGATTTTAGGTTATTAATTTGGTACTCAGTCATGAAACTGAATCCATTGATTTTTTTATAGTTTGAACTCAAAACAGAGTTTAGCAAGCTTACTGTAACCAGAATCATACAGGATATATATATATATATATATATATATATATATATATATGTTTAAATATATGTTATATGTGTGTCCACCTGCATGCACTATGTATATATATGCATAAACTATATATATCAACATATATATATATACATATTTTGTTCAGTTGCTCAGTTGTGTCCAGCTCTTTGTGACCCCATGGACTGCTGCATGCCAAACTTCCCTATCACTGTCTCCCACTATCTCCCAGAGGGTACTCAAACTCATGTCCATGGAGTCGGTGATGCCATCCAAGCATTTCATCCTCTGTTGCCCACTTCTCCTCCTGTCTTCAATCTTTCCCAGCATCAAGGTCTTTTCCAATGAGTTGGCTCTTCTCATCAGGTGGCCAAAGTATTGGAGCTACAGCTTCACTATCAGTCTTTCCAAAGAATATTCAGGGTTGATTTCCTTTAGGATCAACTGTTTTGATCTCCTTATCATCCAAGGTTCTCTCTTTGTCTCTGTCTTTGTTGCTCTCACTTTCATATATATATATAGACTATGCTGACAAAGGTCCAAGAGTCAAGGTCTCTCTCTCTCATATACATGTAAATATATATATGTATTGACTATGCTGACAAAAGTCTGTATATATGAGAGAGACTGACAAAGAGATATACAGAGGGACAACCTTGTAGAAAACAAAATGTAAAATATCTCTTTAGGGAAAAAATATTGAAAAACACTGAAGAAGATAAGAATAAATGAAGTGACATACCATACTCCTGGACAGAAAGAAAAAAGATCAAGTATTCAAATCAATCTTTAATGTTAATGTGATTGCAAACCAGCTCTAAGAGTCTTACAAGAAAACTTGATTAGTTGGTTCTATCATTTCAGATGGAAGAAGAAAGGCTAGAATATTCGTGAATAAAATAATCAGGTCAGGGGCTTTCTTTTCCAGATGTCAAGACATATCATAAGGCAATGATAATTAAATATGGCATTTGATGCACAGATAGATAAAAACATTAATAGGACAGAACTCAGAGTTCATTGCATTCATAAAATTCTTGTATAAGACAGATTAGTAGAGTTAGAGTAGAATGCTCAACAAATGTGCTGGGACGATTGGTTAGTCATAAGAGAACTAAATGAAAAGTGTCTCTATGTCCAACCATACACAAAAATCAATTCAGAAAGATAAGGATTTAATTATGAAAAGTAAAGTCCTAAACTCTTATAACAAAATATGGAAGAAGCTATAACTTCTTTTTTAATTTAATTTTTATTTTATATTAGAGGATAGTTGATTTATAATGTACTAGCTTCAGGTGTATAGCAAAGTGATTCAGTTATACATATATATTCTTTTCCTATATAGACTGTTATAAACTATTGACTAGAGTTCCCTGTGCTATGCAGTACGTCCTTGTTGATCTTCCTAATTTACGCCCCCCTACCTTTCCCGTTTGGTAACCTTAAATTTGTTTTCTATGTCAGTCTGTTCCTGTTTTGTAAATTGGTTCATTTATATCATTTTTTAGATTCCACTTATAAGTAATGTCATATGATATTTGTCTTTCTCTGCCTGACTTACTTCACTTAGAATGGTAATCTCTAGGTCCATTCACGTTGCTACAAATGACATTATTTCATTCTTTATTATGGCTGAGTAATATTCCATTGTACTTATGGGTTGGGAAGGTCCCCTGGAGAAAGGAATGGCAACCAACTCCAGTATTCTTGGCTGGAGATTTCCATGGACAGAGGAGCCTGGCGGGCTACAGTCTATGGGCTCGCAAAGAGTCAGTCTTCACTGAGTGACTTTCACTTTCTTTCATATATGTGTTATACCACATATGCATTTAGTCATTTAAGGAAGGCTTCTTTGAAAATCACAAGTTTAGAAATAAATATTTGTTCTAAACAGAAAAGAAATCTGTGCAGAGTTGATCCATTATTTTGAACAAAAGAACTTCATAGAGGTACAATATAATGTTAAAATTTAACACTAAAATTTATATCTGTGTTGTATACTTGTTTATTTACAACAAAAAAGAAAGTCACTGTTAATCATAATTTACAGATATTCATATTCTTATATCCTTTTTCTCTTTTTCCTCTCTTAAACCAGAGGAAACTAGGGATAATCTTCATATCATAGAGTTTAGGTCAGGCCCGAAGCAAAATTATTTTAATAAATAATAGGTGTCACTGAAGTCACCATGGAAACACATAAATAAATGTTTCTATAGAAACACTATGCTTCCCTATTCATATTTATGGTGGTATCTATTTATGTTAATATTAATATTTGTTTTTTATCACATATAACAAAAACCTGAAGCTAAGTGCATTAGGATTGCAAATGTGTCTAAAACATGATGTCTATCCATCCAAATTAGATGTCTACCCATCTAATCATTAACCATCTATCCATGCATTCATTCAGCAAATATCTACTGATTCCACTATTCTCTATCCCAAGGATAAAGTAGTAAATAAGAGAGATAAAATGTCTAAGACCTGAAAACTTTGATATTCAAGACAATAATTTAAAAGTAAAATAAAATCAAATATAATTCTATTTTATGGTTTCACATGTGCTAAGGGCTCAGAATTAATGTTAAAATTTTGGGTGTGTTAAATGTGTACTGTTAAGTCATTTTTATCTTTCTTTTTTTCCCTCAACATCTTCTGATCTATTTAGCTATTTAATTATTTATCTTCTTTAGAAAACCAGGTCTTTTTGCTGAAAATATAATTTTCTTTCCTGTTTCAAACAAGCCCCTTATGCTGTGTGTTGATACTTCTTCACTTTATTTCCTGAAATAATGTTTCTTTTTTGCATTATATTTTAACTAGAATGAGTAAGCTTATCTGTTCAAATGTCTAAGTTTGTTTGAGATGGAAGGGAGTGCGGGAGCCCCAGAGATAATAAAGAAGAATTCTGTACCCTATAGGGGAGAATCAAATTTTTCTTCTACCCTTCTAGGTGCTTTGGCTGGTCTAGTAATTAATTTGACACAAGACAAATTAATAGGAGAAAAGTTTAATTGTGTGTGTATGGGAGCCCAATAAAAGTATGAGACCTAAAGACACGCTGACAAATGAGACTTACACACCATCCTGAGCTAAGAAATGGGATAGAGGCCTGGGGCTTCCTAGAGGAAGAGGGTAATTCACAGGAAGACGGGAGAGTCAGATATTAGGTAATCAGATTTCTGCCCTGCCAAGCAGATGATTCATTCAGATAAAAAGTTACCTCTAGTAACAGCTCTCTTTCCGGGCCAGGCCCCTTATCTACATTCTTTTAGGCGGTTAAGGGAGAGGTAAATGTTTTTCTTGCATCTGCTGGATCTTGATCACTTTGGGCTCAAACTAATTCACAGGCCAAAGTGGCACATTGTGGGGTGACATATTCTGTTCCCCTTCACGCCCAAGGCTGAATCTAAGGACAATTTTTGGAGAAACAAGACAAATGGTGTTAAGCTGCTGCTGCTGCTGAGTCGCATCAGTCGAGTCCGACTCTGCGCGACCCCATAGACGGCAGCCCAGCAGGCTCCTCCGTCCGTGGGATTCCCCAGGCAAGAACACTGGAGTGGGTTGCCATTTCCTTCTCCAATGCATGAAAGTGAAAAGAGAAAGTGAAGTTGCTCAGTCGTGTCCGACGCTTAGCAACCCCATGGACTGCAGCCTACCAGGCTCCTCCGTCCATGGGATTCTCCATGCAAGAGTACTGGAGTGGGTGCCATTGCCTTCTCCGAATGATGTTAAGAGTTGGCCTTAATTGCAGTCAGTATGGAGAAGGCAATGGCATCCCACTCCAGTACTCTTGCCTGGAAAATCCCATGAACGGAGGAGCCTGGTAAGCTGCAGTCCATGGGGTCACTGAGTCGGACACGACTGAGCGACTCCACTTTCACTTTTCACTTTCATGTCCTGGAGAAGGAAATGGCAACCCACTCCAGTACTCTTGCCTGGAGAATCCCAGGGACGGGGGAGCCTGGTGGGCTGCTGTCTGTGGGGTCGCACAGAGTCGGACACGACTGATGCGACTTAGCAGCAGCAGCAGCAGTCAGTATTACTATGCTTAAAGTGTAGCTTTGCACAGGTGTTAGAGGACTATGCATGGATTAAGTATAAAAACTCAGGATACTTTGTAGACACTTAACATCTTAGAATTTGTTTATATTACTTTATATGTTATTAAAATATTAAGTTTTTATTATATATTATCCTTATTTGAAAAGTTAGAGACCTGAAACAGGGATGTGTGCATGTTCAGTCTTATCTAACTCTTTGAGACCCCATGAACTGTAGTCCACCAGGCACCTCCATCCATGGAATTTTCTAGGCAAGAATACTGGAACGTCCTACTCCAGGGGACATTTTTGACCCCAAGGATCGAACCCACATCTCTTTTGTCTCCTGCATTGGCAGGCAGATTGTTTACCACAGCACCACCTGGGAAGCCAGGAAGGTTGCATAATTTGCACAAGGAAATATGGCTAAAAGTTGGGAGAATTAATAATCCAAACTCATGATTGTGCTGGTGCCCAGGACAGGCTGCTCCAAATGTGCCTCAATGGCATATTTGTTACTCTAAATTAAAGTTACTTAAGAGAGAACCAATGCAAAGGATATACTCTGCCCATTCTTTCTGTCTCCATAAAAGCAGGAAATGAATCTCTCATGTAAAAATTGCTCTCCTGCATCTGGAGGTATAAGGACGCCCTTATCATCAGAGATAGGGGATTGGGGCCAAGAAGCTTATACACAAAGAAACCTTGTTACTTCTTTAACTTACTACCCCAAGTCCAAAATGTTTAGATTCTTCACTAATTGAGTACCCCAAACCTAAGGTTTTTGTCCTGTCAATTTCTTGCAAATTTATTGTTACCATGTTTGAAAAGTATAAAAGTTGCCTGCTTGGCCACAGATTAAAATTGGCAAATTAAAATTTGTTTCTTTCTCTTCTGTTAATCTGTCTTGTGTCAATTGTATCATTAGTGCAGCCACAAGAACTCAAGAGAGGTAGAAGGTGGAATTCCCCACTTCCTGACAATTGCAAATTCTGATCTTTTTCACCATGGTGTCTCCAAACTGGGGTCAGAGAAGGAAGAAAGAGAATCTTTTCTTACACATTATCCCTTCCATCTGCCTTGTCTGCCCAGTTTATGAAATTCTTACTGATATACATACAAAAGTAGGTATGGATCTAATGACAAACAGGCTAATAACTTATTTTTGAAGTTGTAATTTAAATGGAAAACATCACACCATACAATTTGCTTTCTTTTTGAAGAAGGAACTATTTTGACCAGATGTGCCATGACATTAAACCTACTTATTGACCAGATCAAATCCTATGCTTGGTGCTGATATCTCTAGGACATTTCATTGTAAACTGTTTATATATGACCAAGAATCATATTTTCCATATTCTGCAAGGATACTTTATAGGTAATTGAATTTGGATGATTCAAAAAAATGAATGAATTCTCTTATTTTAGCTTGAATTTTTTGATACTCATAAATAACCAAATACAGATCATCAGAAACTTACCTTTTGTTCATATCTCGCATTTTCTCAGTAAATTATTGTATAATGGCGAAGAGACACTTTGTCACTATTACTTGCTGTTGTTCAGTCACTAAGTCATGTCTGACTCTTTGCAATCTCATGGACTGTAGCACACCAGACTCCTCTCTCTTCCATTATCTCCCTGATTTTGCTCAAATTCACATCCATTGAGTTGGTGATGACTCATTCCCGTATTCTTGCCTGGAAAATCCCATGGAGAGAGGAGCCTCGTGGGCTACAGTCCATGGGTTGCAAAGAGTCAGACACGACTGAGTGACTGAGCATCTAATCATCTCATCCGCTGCCACTTCTTCGCCTTTTGTCTTCAATCTTTCCCAGAATTAGGGTCTTTTCCAGTGAGTCAGCTTTTCATCTCAGGTGGCCAAAGGATTGGAGCTTCAGCATCAGTCCTTCCAATGAATATTCTGGGTTGATTTCCTTTAGGATGGACTGGTTTGAGCTCCTTGCAGTCCAAGGGATTCTCCAAGCATCTTCTCCAGAAGAAGTTCTCTTAGTTATGGCAAATGCAGTTTCCTTTGTCATAAGAAGAGAAACCCATAAAGGAAACGTCTAGCAGGGGTCAAGCTTTTAGTACTTATCATTAAAAGTGAAGAAAGCTTAGCAAGGAAAACAAAGTAAGAAAAAAAAAGGAAATAGCTTATTTTTATTGATAAATATCTTTATCTCACTAATTTCTGAAGGTCTGTTATAGTGAAATATTTTAATATTCTCTCATGCTCAGGAACACATATGGACCCACAAATAAATACTGCTTTGCTCTTGTTTAAGACATTAACATATACCCCAAAGGTCTAAACTCTTGTTTCATTTTGTAGGTTTACCCTTGAAACATAAGACTTTATCTCAATAATGAAGTATAAGCTCATCCTAGATTTACAAGAGTTACTTTTAAAATAGAGTTAAAATATGGGTAGATAACATATTTTTCTCTAGCATCATGCATTGAACTTCCAAGGAGGAATAACTATTTTAAGTAATTCCCAACAGCATCATTTACTGGCACTCTGTAATCCTTCTCTATTATGGAAGACAAATCATTTCCAGTCATGTCTAATAAGGGAGAGTTACCCATCCATAATAGTTACAAAAACTATTGATATCTTGACATTTTATCTTCATTACTGATGAATATACCCTCTGCTAACTGAGCAAGGCCACCTCTGACCACAAAGGTTAACTTGTTTTCCTTGGAATGGAGTTAATGTAGCCTATGAACCCTCATATTCAATTCATATCATATCATTCAATTCAATTCAATTCATATCTGTTAAGGGCAGAGATTGAGAGAGACTGGCCACTGACTAGTCATAATGAGAGTGGCACTATACAATCAAGGCCAAGATCACAGCTCCATTCTAGGGGCAGTGAGGTCATCTTAATACTGATAATGTAATTGCAAGAGGAATATTTTTCTGACCTTCTTTCATGTCACTTGACATGACATGAATCCTGACATGACAACCAGGATTTTCAGTTTTCCCAAGTCATAGAATACATCTAAAAAACTAATTTTTCAAAACCTTTAGAAAATTAAGAATCTCTAAAAATATATTAAGCCATATATATTTATTATAATAACTATCAACATTTAATTATGTTTACTGTATGTTTGCAAGCCGAAACCAGTATTTATGATTTTCTGGTGAGCATTTTTGTATGATTTACTGATTTATTATTTTTCATATTATTCAATAAACCACTATCTCAATGTCTTCTTTTTTTTGGTACTTCCAAAAATAGAAAGAACTTTTATACATCTATGGTTTACTAAGGAAGCTACTGTAAGAGAGTAAATCATTTTCAGGTACAACTTCTAAAATCTTGGTAAAGAATTTGACCATGTTACTTTATACTTACATGTCTTAGCTTTATTCATTCTGAGTAAACAAGTTTGTTGGCCTTCCTTAAAAAAATTGCTTGAAGTCCATGAACATTTGTTTTGGTAATAACAAAGGGATAACTCAGAAGCATACCTTTAATCCTGGGAAAGTATTTGTTGTTTACATGGCTGAACTTTGTGTTTTTATGTTTTTAATCTGGTTTTGCAGGCATTTTTAAAATATATATTTAAAAATGATGAATACCAGGAAAAGATGATGTATATTACCATAAAGATAAACTGTGAAATCCTTAAATTGCTGTTAATTTAAAATATTTTAGACTGCAGGTCTGATCCAACATATAGCAGTCAAGGAGAGCTGACTGTAAGCAGTATTGCTATGGCAGGAAATATTTCATGAGAAGATGGGCACAATAAAGGACAGAAACAGCAAAGACCTATCCATCAGAAACAGAAGATATTAAGAAGAGGTGGCAAGAATACACAGAAAAATCATACAAGAAAGGTCTCAATGACCTGGATAACCATGATGGCATGGTCACTCACCTAGAGCCAGACATCCTGGAATGTGAAGTCAAGTGGACCTTAGGAAGCATTATTACAAACAAAGCTAGTGGAGGTGATGAAATTCCAGCTGAGCTATTTCAAAGCCTCAACGATGATGCTGTTAAAGTGCTGCACTCAGTATGCCAGCAATATTGGAAAACTCAGCAGTAGCCACAGAACTGGAAAAGGTCAGTTTTCATTACAATCACAAAAGGCAATGCCAAAGAATGCTTTACTGTAAAATGGTGCTCATAGCACGTGCAAGTAATGCTCAAAATCCTTCAAGCTAGGCTTCAGCAGTACATGAACTGAGAACATCCACATGCTCAAGTTGGATTTAGAAAAGGCAGAGGAATCAGAGACCAAATTGCCAACATCCACTGGATCATAGGAAAACAAAGGAATTCCAAAAAACTATTGATTTCTGCTTCATTGACTATGCTAAAGCTTTTGAATGTGTGGATCACAATGAACTGTGGAAAATTCTTCAAGAGCTGGGAATACCAGACCACCTTACCAGCCTCCTGAGAAACCTTTATGCAGGAAGAGAAGCAACAGTTAGAACCAGACATGGAACAATCGACTAGTTCAAAATTGGGAAAGGAGTATTTCAAGGTTGTGTATTGTCACCTTGCTTATTTAACGTATATGCAGAGTACATAATACAAAATGCCAGGCTGGATGACTCACAAGCTGGAATCAATATTGCCAGGAGAAATAGCAACAAGCTCAGATATGCAGATAATACCACTCTAACGACAGAAACAGAGGAGGAACTAGAGAGCCTCTTGATGAGGGTGAAAGAGGAAAGTGAAAAGGCTGAATTAAAACCCAACATTCAGAAAAATAAGATCATGGCTTTTGGTTCCATCACTTCATGGCAAATAGATGGGGGATGATTTGAAACAGTGACAAATTTTATTTTCTTGGACTTAAATGAATGGTGAGTGCAGTCACGAAATTAAAAGACACTTTCTCCTTGGAAGAAAAGCTATGACAAATCTAGACCGTGTATTAAAAAGCAGAGAGATCACTTTGTGAACCAAGGTCTGTGTAGTCAAAGCTATGGTTTTTCCAGTAGTCATGTATGGATGTGAGAGTTGGACCATAAAGAAGGCTGAGTGACAAAGAACTGATACTTTCGAACTGTGGTGCTGGAGAGAAGTCCCTTGAGAGTCCCTTGGACTGTTAGGAGATCAAACCAGTCAATCCTAAAGGGAATCAGTCCTGAATATTCATTGGAAGGACTGATGTTGAAGCTGCATCTCCAATACTTTGGCCACTTGATGTGAAAAGCCAACTCACTGGAAAAGACTCTGATGCTGGAAAAGATTGAGGACAGGAGGAGAAGGGCGTGACAGAGGATGGGGTGGTTTGGATGGCATCACTGACTCAATGAACACAAGTCTGAGCAAATGCCAGGAAACAGTGAAGAACAAGGAAGACTGCTGCTGCTTCTGCTGCTGCTAAGTTGCTTCGGTCGTGTCCAACGCTGTGCAACCCCATAGATGGCAGCCCACCAGGCTCCCCCATCCCTAGGATTCTCAAGGCAAGAGTACTGGAGTGGGTTCCCATTGCCTTCTCCACAAGGAAGCCTGGCATGCTGCAGTTCAGTTCAGTTCAGTTGCTCAGTCATGTCCGACTCTTTGCAACCCCATGAACTGCAGCATGCCAGGCCTCCCTGTCCATCACCCAAACCCATGTCCAGAGTCCACCCAAACCCATGTCCATTGAGTCGATGATGCCATCTAACCATCTCATTCTCTGTCGTCCCCTTCTCCTCCTGTCCTTTCTCTTTCAGGCTTCTCCACAAGGAAGCCTGGCATGCTGCAGTTCATGGGGTCACAAAGAGTTGGATACAACTTTGTAGTGAACAACCTGCCTTCCCAGGTGGCTCAGTGGTAAAGAATCAGCATGCCAACACAGGAGATGCAGGAGACATGGTCTGATACTTGGGTCAGGAAGATCCACTGGAGGAGGAAATGGCAACCCTCTCCAGTATTTTGCCTGGAGAATCCCATGGACAGAGGAGCCTGGTGAGCTACATTTCATGGGGTTGCAAAGAGTTGGACATGACTGAGCACACATATACACACACATCTCCTTATCACATGTAAAACATTCTGGAAATTCAGCTCCAGGTCAATTGTCAGAATATATAGAAATTAATATTGGTCACCCAAGAAAGAAGAGATGCATATTATTTCTTGAAACTACTAAGTTTCCATGCATATACTTGACTGCATATGGCATAGAACAGAATCCTTATTATCGTTTTTTTTTTCCTTCAACTATTAAGCAACTATTAATGTGCTTGCCATAGTTCATCAAATTGGCTTTCTGTCATTGATCTCATACTGTAAAAATAACTACCTGTTCTTTTGGACTAGAGAGCTCAATGCAGAAAATTTTAGTTGTCACTATTATTTGTGAAAGTAGGAATTTGAGTAGCCATCAAGACTATTCCTAATGGTAAGTATTAGGACAATGGTAAATATTAGGCACATATTTCTAACCATGAAATCATTTTTTTCTCATATTTCTTCAAGAATTATGAATTGTGCCGCTCTCCAAGACATTGTCTAAGCCACTCATGTTTTTGGATACCAAACAATATTTGACCTTAGCATTTAATTATTCTTGGAAACACTTCCTTGTAAGAGAATTATTGCAAATGTCTGGTATTTACCTATGTGTATAGTACAAGAGGGAAGACCATTTTTGTGTTTACCCTTCTTTGTTGTTTTAGTCACTAAGTCATGTCCAATTCTTTGTGACTCCATAGCTGTAGCCTGCCAGGTTCCCCCTTCCATGAGATTTCCCAGGCAAGAATGCTGCAGTGGGTTGCTATTTCCTTCCCCAGGGGATCTTCCCTAGTGAGGGACTGAACCTGTGTCTCCTGCATTGACTGGCAGATTCTTTACTGCTGAGCCACCAGGGAAGCTTTACCCTTCTTCAGAAACTTTTAAGTATAGGACTTGGGATACTGAGATGCTTGAGAAAAGATTGGAAAATGTGTATTGGGAAAAACATACAAATTGTTGTTCTGGTAAAACATTCTTCAATACCATTTGGTGTTTGGCTTCTTTGATAAAGATCATTCTTACTGAATCGAATGTTCACCCTTAAGGTTTTACAAGATATTTTTCAGCCTTCAAAAAATTTCAAACTCATTTGAACCATTTTTTCTGCAGCTGGAATTTGAAAGTTTCATTGCTTTGTAAGGAAAATTCGTGTTAAAATTTTGCAGTTCTTTACATGTCCTATATAAACCCGTTTAAGATAAACTCAAACACAAAATATTTTGCTGTAACCTATTCAAAAGTTGTCAGATTTAGTATAATAGGTTATGCTAAAATAGAAACCTATTTTCATTGTTTCAGTTTTTTACATATACATATCCTGTATATGTATGCATATCCTCTCAAGATTTAAATTCTGGAGAGTGCAGATTATGAATTACCTTAATCATAATTGTCATAATCATAACTTACAAGTCAGTTAGGTGCTGAGTAAACAGACATGGAGAGTTCCTTTAGTTGCTGTTGAGGTCCCACCCAGGTTTCCTTTACAAAGTTCAGAGACCCATCCTCAGGTGCTGCTGATGTGTGTTACAAATGCGTCTCAGTTGCACCCATACCTGAAGGATTGACTGGAGCTGTTGGGAATTGCCTTGCCTGATGATCCCGTGGAGCAAGTGTCCCCAAACATTTTGTCATCAGTTTCATGGAAGATAATTTTTCCATGGACCTGGGTGATGGTTTCAGGATGATTCAAGCATTACATTGATTGAGCACTTGATTTCTATTATTATTATGATAAGATCATATCATATAATACCATATAAGAATATTCGTATTCCCTGGGTTTGTTTAGTCCCCTTGATTTAGGTGGTGCAACTGTGGTACAATTTCTGCTCCAGAGACCTCAGGGACCCAGCTGATTCTGGCTTCTCTTAGAACGACACCTTCTTCCTAGTTTCATGTCCCAGTTAGTGCTTCTCTCTTTCACTTATAGATTTCCTTCGAGAGTAACTTGATGTTATTACAACTCTGTATTCTTTAGCACATATGAGAGTAGTTTTTTGAGAACATTTAAAGAAAGAACACAGGAGCATGAAGACACAGGCATCTTCTGATGGAAGCATGAGCTTCAGGGTTGGTGAGGGTTAAAATTAGTGTGTAGGGTCTTAGCCTTTCTGAGGTTGATGCTATTTTTGCTTTTGCTATTGTCTGTGTAACACTCTATTTTTATTATTGTGTAATGACAATAATTAAGATGTAAGTGGAATGCACTCATGCTTATTGTTCCCAGAGGTGGCCACATAAATAATTTCAGTGTTTTTCTGGTGGTTAGAACTCAGAATGGAAGTTCCCATCATTTTCCTGAGAATGCATAACTCTTGCTTTTCCCGGGAGATGCTGCCTGAGCAGGCAGGAATTGTCTGCAATGTGGCAGATTGCGTAGAAAACTGTGGGAGAATGGGAAGGAAGGAAGGAAAGCTATTTTGAAAGTTACATTAACTCTTTCAGGCCTTTCGGGTATTTAGGATAATTTAGGGCTATTGTTAACTGATTCCAAACTGGTGATTTACTCTAAATGATACACCAGAGCCTTGAATGAGTTAGTACAACTTACAAACATGTCATATGAACAAAAGAGCAGCTGAGACACAGAAAGAGCCTGGTGCACTGCGTGGGTGAGGCAAGATTCAGGGCAGGACAGTTCTGGTCGGTCCTTTCAGAGCCCAGAGTGGCTGGGGCCAGCCTTATTCCCAATGTGCTCCCTCATTTGTGTTGTGGAGGTGAATCTTCCTGAATGATAATCTATGAGTCTGAAGGAACTGATGGAGTTTTCATTTATTTAGAAATAGATGAGACTTTGGCTTAGTTTAATCTGTGATCTAACAAGGGAGATTAATTATTTCCAGTCTTTAAACAAAATCCAGGTTATTCTGAACCTTGTGCATGTCTGCTAAATCTCTTCAGTCCTGTCCAACTGTTTGCAACCCTGTGGACCATAGCCCGCCCAGCTCCTCTGTCCGTGAGAATCTCCAGGCCAGAATACTGAAGTGGGAGGCCGTAGAGCATTTGGCCGTAGGCAGTTTTCTGGGGCTGCCATAACAAAGGACCACACACTGAGTGGCTTACAGGACAGAAATGCGTTGTCTCACAGTTCTGGAGGCTGGAAGTTTGAGATCAAAGCGTCAGCAGAATTACTAAGCATGCACAGGAGGTCTGTGAGCAAACTCCATTCCATGGTTATCCCCTCACTTTTGTTCTTTTGCCGGCAATCATTGATGTATCTTGGCTTGTAGAAACATCACTCTGACCTTTGCCTTCACGATGTCACGGTGTTCTTCCTGTGCATCTCTATCTCCAAATTTCCCCTTTTTAAATGGTTACCAGTATTTAGTATTTATTGGATTAGAGACTTCCCTAAATACATCATTGGGATCTGATTACCTCTGTAAAGACTCTATCTCCAAATAAGGTTGCATTCAGGATATGACTACCATTTGAACTTTGGGGTGAACTCATTAAACAGTATTAGAAAATTCTTTTGTGTTGGTGGCTGATACAGTTTGAAGTCACAAGACTTCAAAGATAAGCCGTATTTAAGGATACATCTGACATGAGAAATGACGTGCCAGTGCACTGAAAAACAATTCATTGATAAGAGAAATTAAATAAGATATGAATAAATAGGTAAAAGATATCCCCTACTTGTAGATCAGATGACTTAATGTTGCTAAAATGTCATTTTCCCTCAAATTGCTAGATTTAATGCAATTCCAATTTTAAGGCAATCAAATAAAAATCTCAGCCTGTTCTTTTGGAGAAATTGAGGAGAAATTTAGGTATTTATGTTTAGATGTTAAAAAATTAATATCATAATTTCTCCAGGGTCAGTCATCCCCTCCTTTCTTCTCTATCTGCATTTAGCACTGTGATACTCTAAGGGAAAGAACAACAGTTTAGTCATCACTAATGACTAATCCTCCCATCATGCCTAGAAAATCAGGTGAATTAAAAACATACATTTATGCAAAATAATCATTGAACTGTTCAATGGCTTTGCCTTCTATATTTGAAAGAGGGGGGCTGAATATTAAGGTGTATGAGGTCAGTCAAACAGCTATGGAACAATGTTGCATCCTCAGCATAGTGCCTGCTACATTGTAAATACACAGTATATTTGTTTTGAGCAAATCAGTTACTAAATGAGTGAATGTGTGAGCATGACAGAATAGTGAAATAATTAATGAAAGTGGACTTGGAAGGCTGTGAGAGAATGTCTTTTACCCTCAAGTCCCACACCCATCAGCCTGAAGGGCAGTCTTTCCCAGCAAAACTAGGATACCATGATCACTAATGTTGGCAACCGTGTTCTAACATTGCCTATTCTTGGGTTTTTCAGTTGGGAAAATTATGACTCAGAAATTTTCCACAGAGTGTAATTTATTTATTAATTCATGCTGTTTTTCTCCTTATCATTTTGTTGTTGTTCAGTTGCTAAGTCACTTCTGACTCTGCAACCGGATGGACTGCAGCACGCCAGGCTCATCCACCCTCCGCCATCTCCCAGAGTTTGCTCAATTTCATGTGCACGGAGTCGGTGATGCCGTCCAATCATCTCATCTCAACCAGCTGCCCCTTTTTTTCTTTCGTCTTCAGTCTTTCTCAGCAACAGGATCTTTTCCTTATTGTAAATATGAATAAGTAGAATCTGCTGAGAGAAACAATGTTCCCAGTAATATACATAAGAGGAAACTTTTCCTACTGGATAGATGGAAATAGGTATTGAGTTAGGAAAATTCCTAAGAGAAGTAGACATATCACGTATGTTGGGACTCATGAACATTTTTCCAAAGGAGCCAAGGTGATTCTTGTACACATCAAAGATTAAGCATCACAGTCTAAGGGAGTAGGTGAAAGAAAGATTAAGCACCACTTTTTTCTGTGGCTAGGGTAAATCCCAAAGAATATATTTTCCTCTAACAAGTTTTGGAGTTTATTCCCCCCAGTCCCGGAGAGTTCTAAGCATAGTTGACAAATGTCAATATAGCTTTAAAAATATTTAGCTTGAATTAATACAGTAACAAAATTGTCTCTCACATTGTTTATTAGAAAACTTGTGACGAATTAATTATCCTTCAGATTGTGGAGGCTCCATACCTACCAAAAATTAGAATTCTACTTGGGATTAATAGTTTGACAGAAATGTTTTAAAAGGAGAAATGAAATAAAATGTGCACACACACACACACACACACAAATGACAGACTTAATTCACAAACTCTGTAGAGTATCCTTGGTGCCTTCTTACATGGTTTTTAATGACTGTCTAGCAACAAGTTAGCAATTAATTTATCACTGACCATTGATTGAGGTATGAGCAGAAAAGGCACTAAATATTAAATGAAACTATTTAATAATCCTCAAATCTATCACCTTTTCTTTTGAAGATATACATAGATTTATTCTCAGGCAATAAAAAGTAAACTAGATTCATCAGTACCATCTTTCTAGATTCCATGGATATATACATTAATATATGATATTTGTTTTTCTCTTTTTGACTTACTTCACTCTGTATAATAGGCTCTAGGTTCCTTCACCTCATTAGAACTGATGAACCCATCTGCGAAACAGCAACAGAGACACAGACATAAGGATCAAACTTGTGGACACAGGGGGCACAAATTGGGAGAGTAGCATTAAAATATATATTTACCATATGTAAAATGGGTAGCCAGTGGGAATTTGCTGGGTGATGCAGGGAGCTTAAATCTGGAGCTCGGTGACAGTGTAGAGGGGTAAATGGGGTGGGAGGGAGGTTCACTTGGGAGGGGACGTGTGTATGCCTATGGCTGACTCACGTTGATGTATGGCAGGAACCAGCACTGTATTGTAGAACAATTATCCTCCAATTAAAAATAAATAAATTTAATTAAAAAAACAAATTAGAACGTCATCAAAAAGAAACCACTTTTTAGTTTGTTGCCTAGTTAAACTCAGCCTAAAATAGTACAGTTTTACCCTAAGATATCAAGTTCATTTACTTTCCTAAACAATTTCTTTCGAAACTTTGGCTTAAGGAGTTTTCTTGCTAGATTAAAACTAAGATTGATTCAGCTGTAAACTTCCTCTTACCTGAAATAAAAAAAAAAAAAAAAATCAGGAGATCGTCTAAAGTCTTAGTAGCCAGAAGCTATTGTTATGACTTTGGTGGAAATAGCTTAGCATTTCCAAACTAATTACTTTGGTCTAGACTTTAATTAACCAACTTTAATACATTCTTTTTACTCGGTTTTCTTTCTCCTTGAGTCAGCCTTTCCAGAAACTCAAAGAGAAACAAATGAAAGCTGGTCACACTCATTTTGTTCAAGGCAGTTGATTTTTGAAACCTGGTGAAAGTTCGTGAGTAGAATGAGGTCGCTCGCTCTTCTGGGGAGTTTTGTGGCACTGAATAGCACGCTTCAGTCCATGAGCACATATTGAGCTTCTTCAGCACAGACTCTCTGTGCTTAATGCTGTGGGTAATACCTGGGTTTGTAGCTATTTTTGTTTTTGCAAATGAGAAAACTACATCCGGAGAAACTTCTGTCCCAGGCTACAAAGGGAACTTTGGGACTTTGAGCCAGAAACATGTCTCAAATTGTTTCCTCATTCCCAGTCCTGAGTTTTGCACACCTCAGAATTTCATATTTCAGTGAAATTGTGTATAATTTCTAACCGAAATAATCCCAATGGTAACTGTTAAATTCCCATCATTAAATCCTCACTCAGAGTAATAGAAGAATCAGGATTAGATGCAATATTTCAGGTCATTTGCTTCAAACATGACTTCTCTGAACTGAACTAAAAAGCAGGCCATGTTATCTTTTTTAACTCCAAATAAAAACAGACAAACAAATGAAAAGAAATCAAAACTAAACAAACAAAACCTCCATATTATCTTCTGGAATGACTTATCTTCCATAGTATGAGTTTTTCATAACTTTTTCCCTAAATTAATTTTCACATGAAAAGAGGGGTACATAGGAGGATACTGAGAAAGACAAGCTGGAAAAATATCATTAGAGGTGAGAGGGCATAGAAATTATTAAAACAAAAAATGCAATCCACATATATCCCCAGGACATTTTATGTAATGTCATTTCTAATCCTAAATCCAGGGTGTGTTCTTTTTTTAAAAGCAAGTTTTCCTTATCATTGCATTGACAAAAATTGACTCACACTTTCCAAAAGTTATTGAAAATCTTGGAGTGCTTTGAGGTGGCAAGGACTTCTCTGTATAAAGCAGAATTAAGAATTACCTTATGTTATTAGTAATAGTAACATACAATTGCCTTATGCTATAAACAATAACTCTACCCAGCTGGATGACTAGATTTCAAATGCAACTGGAGACCATCTCATTTTCTAGATGAAAAGTTATATGAATCCTCAGAGAGTAATACAATTTGATAATATTCAGGCAAAAAATGTAAATGAAGAGTAAAAGACAACAGAATATATGAAAAATTATGGTAGTATTTAGAATATTTTATCGACAAGAATCCATACCTAAATTGTATATTCAGTAAAGTAGACAATTATGGAAACAGTGCTAGATTTGGAAAGGAAGACTCAGCTGTGAGATTCCAAACCAACTTCTCATAATTTTGTGTTTGTTCACTAAATAGTGTTTGTCCCCCTACACCCAATACCTGGTAAATAAGTAGAGCATATATAACCTTCCCTACTTTATAAAAGGAGAAAGACAGTTTTATAGTGATTTATCAAATTATTTGCCAAAGTTGCTATAGTTTGTTAAAAAGAAAAAAGAAAAAAGCTGTGGACATGATACTGCTGGTCAAAATCCAATTAGAATTTGAATTCAGATATTCTGTTTTTAAATATGATGCCCCTTTGCAATGATATGAAAATGAAGGTGTTAAAATAGCCTTGGGAAGATGAAATAACAAGAACAGACTTACCTTTTACCTGAAAAGATTAAAAATCAGACAAAATATACAAAAGAATAATTTTCAGACTTCTTCAAAGTGGCTGAAGCTTTTAAATTGCATATATGAAGTTAAGAGTCTTGTGGAAATTTCTATTCTGATGCTGGGACTTTGAGTCCACAGGAAAGCATGTGAGAAGAGAAGATGGGTAAGTAGAGGATAGAAAGGACTACATGGAACCACAATATGGCCCGGAGTCCATGAGGACTTGAAACCTGAGTCAGTTTATTGATGTCTGATCTTCAGGGTATGGGAGTCCTGCAGAATAATTTTTATAGCTTTAGGGAAGTATAACTGACATACAATTAGCTGCATATGAATATATATATATATATATATATATATATATATTTAGTCAATTATAATCAGAGAAGGCAATGGCAACGCACTCCAGAACTCTTGCCTGGAAAATCTCATGGACAGAGGAGCCTGGTAGGCTGCAGTCCATGAGGTCGCTAAGAGTTGGACACGACTGAGCGACTTCACTTTCACTTTCCACTTTCCTCTAGGATTCTTGATCTCTTTTCTGAGATGTGAAAATTTAAGTATACATGGACAACATCACCATTCTGGGAAGGCTGCCTTCAAGATTTCAAAGCATACATATTGATGCAGGCTGGTTCATACAGATGTGAGACACTTGGCATCACATTGAACAGAGTGGATTTGAAGATGACAGGCCAAACAAAGAACATTCCTATTTTGTTGAAAACTAATGCTTTTTATGAACTCCCAGTCACAAAATAGTAGTAAAGAATCTGTCTGCTAATGCACAAGACCCAGGAGACACCAATTTGATCCCTGGGTTGGAAAGGTTCTCTGGAGTAGGAAATGACAACCAACTCCAGTATTCTTGCCTAGAAAATTCCATGGGCAGAGGAGCCTGGCAGGCTACAGTCCATGGGGTTGCAAAAGAGTTGGACATGACTGAAGCGACTGGGCACACATATTCACAAAATAGCATAAGGTGCTTTAATAGATTTTTAGCCCCGTTTGAATAATTGAGTTTACCCCACAGCATAAGGCAAAAATGTTCATAAGAAAGGGTGTTGTTTTTTTTTTTAACTTAGATATTTCAATTTTCCCTTTAGCCTCTGTGGAAGACCTTAGAATTAGCACTCATTATCTTTGTAATTTTTCTAATAGAGTATATTATTCCTTTTGTTTTTCAGTCTTTAGAAATTAGCTCAGTGCTAAATACAATAAAATATACTTCCATCAGTTCTGTCTTTTGTACTTGTGCAGATTACCCTGTGGATGCAAGAAGACATCATGTTATTTATTAAGTTTGAGTTTCCAGCCTATCCAAAGATTCAGCCATCCTACATGTGGGTAAAGCCCAATTCTTAGAAGTCATTGAATAAAATCCTCAGTCTATCAGTTCAGTTCAGTCGCTCAGTCATGTCCGACTCTCGGTGACCCCATGAATCGCAGCACGCCAAGCCTCCCTGTCCATCACCAACTCTCGGAGTCTATCCAAACCCATGCCCATTGAGTTGGTGATGCCATCCAGCCATCTCATCCTCTGTCATCCCCTTCTCTTCCTGCCCCCAATCCTTTCCAGCATTAGGGTCTTTTCCAATGGGTCAGCTCTTCACATCAGGTGGCCAAAGTATTGGAGTTTCAGCTTTAGCATCAGTCCTTCCAATGAACAACCAGGACTGATCTCCTTTAGGATGGACTGGTTGGATCTTCCTGTAGTCCAAGGGACTCTCAAGAGTCTTCTCCAACACCACAGTTCAGAAGCATCAATTCTTTGGTGTTCAGCTTTCTTCAACGTCCAACTCTCACATCCATACATGACTACTGGAAAAACCATAGCCTTGACTAGAAGGACCTTTGTTGGCAAAGTAATGTCTCTGCTTTCAAATATGCTATCTAGGTTGGTCATAACTTTCCTTCCAAGGAGTAAGCATCTTTTAATTTTATGGCTGCAATCACCATCTGCAGTGATTTTGGAGCCCCCAAAAATAAAGTCTGACACTGTTTCCACTGTTTCCCCATCTATTTCCCATGAAGTGATGAGATTGGATGCCATGATCTTAGTTTTCTGAATGTTGAGTTTTAAGCCAACATTTTCACTCTCCTCTTTCACTTTCATCAAGAGGCTCTTTAGGAAGCAACAGACAAACAATTAATCTCAAAAATATACAAGCAACTCCTGCAGCTGAATTCCAGAAAAATAAACGACCCAATCAAAAAATGGGCCAAAGAACTAAACAGACATTTCTCCAAAGAAGACATACAGATGGCTAACAAACACATGAAAAGATGCTCAACATCACTCATTATTAGAGAAATGCAAATCAAAACCACAAGGAGGTACCATTTCACACCAGTTAGAATGGCTGCTATCTAAAAGTCTACAAGCAATAAATGCTTGAGAGGGTGTGGAGAAAAGGGAACCCTCTTACACTGTTGGTGGGAATGCAAACTAGTACAGCCACTATGGAGAACAGTGTGGAGATTCCTTAAAATACTGGGAATGAAACTGCCATATGACCCAGCAATCCCACTGCTGGGCATACACACCGAGGAAACCAGAATTGAAAGAGACGTGTGTACCCCAATGTTCATCGCAGCACTGTTTACAATAGCCAGGACATGGAAGCAACCTAGATGTCCATCAGCAGACGAATGGATAAGGAAGCTGTGGTACATATACACAATGGAATATTACTCAGCCATTAAAAAAATACATTTGAATCGGTTCTATTGAGGTGGATGAAACTGGAGCCCATTATACAGAGTGAAGTAAGCCAGAAAGAAAAACACCAATACAGTATACTAATGCATATATATGGAATTTGAAAGATGGTAATGAAAACCCTATATGCGAGACAGAATAAGAGACACAGATGCATAGAACAGTCTTATGGACTCTGAGGGAGAAGGTGAGGGTGGGACGTTCTGGGACAATAGCATTGAAACATGTATATTATCATATGTGAAACAGAACACCATTCCATGTTCGATGCATGGGACAAATGCTCAGGGCTGGGGCAATGGGATGGCCCAGAGGGATGGGATGGGGAGGGAGGTGGGAGGGGGGTTCAGGATGGGGAACACATGTAAACCCGTGGCTGATTCGTGTCAATGTATGGCAAAAACCACTACAATATTGTAAAGTAATTGGCCCCCAACTAAAATAAATAAATTTATTAAAAAAAAAAAAAAAGAGGCTCTTTAGTTCTTCTTCACTTTCTGCCATAAAGGTGGTGTCATTTGCATATCTGTTTATCTTTGTGTTTATCAAAGTGTTTATCTTTGACCTCATTATCTTCCACCAAGACCTAGGGAAATCTTAGGAAGGGGAAAGCAGTTGTAGGCACAGAAATTAATCCACAGATTAGGATTAAAGAGTAAACCCATCTGAAGTTAAGTTTAAAAAACGAATGCATTTTGAAACTCTTGAGGAATGTGCATATGTATGCACATCAGTTCAGTAGCTCAGTCTTGTCTGACTCTCTGCGACCAGTGGATTGCAGCACATAAGGCTTCCCTGTCCACATCAACTCCTGGAACTTGCTCAAACTCATGTCCATCGAGTCAGTGATGCCATCCAGCCATTCCATCCTCTGTCGTGGTATGTACATAGTGTAGTAAAAATAGAGCTTTTGTTCTAGAAACACTGTTGGCTTTGAGGACCTCACTCACCTCTCTTGTCTTGTGCGTGTCCTGAAAGCTTGCAGCTGTGTACTACTACAGGATCGTGAAATCACCAAAGGGGACTGAACTCCGCAGAAAGAAATTTCAGTATGAATTGAGACTAGAGAAAGGCTAAGCTATTTGTCATAAATTTGGATAGATTCAGATACAGCTGGAGTTTCCCTTTACTAATCATATTCATTTCTGAATTGTTTTATTAAAAATAGGAACAAAGGAAACCCTTCTGGAAATATTGGCATTTTTCATTACCTGATTTTGATGGTAATCTTGGTAATACCAATGATCTAAAAAGACAAACATTGCTATTTGATTAATTTTTTTCCTTTTAGGACAAATTATTTTTTCTCTTTTATTTACACTTTTTTTTTTATCTGGCAGAGTAAAGTATAATAGATGGGATCAGGAGAGATAGGCTCAAATTTCAGATTTTTCATGTCTACTGTACTATTTAATGTGCTGTTTTCTTGACTGAGTTAAGAAGCTGGATTAGATGTCTCAAAATTATTTTCTGTATCTAAAATTTAATTATTATTTTCTCCTAATACTCACATGTAAAATATTATCCATTTTTGGTTACATTTGTATTAGATCATCCACATGACAACTGCATTTAATGTTATCAGTGAACTCACCCTTCTATATCAGCTGTCAGATGGTTTCATACCCAAAACTATTTTGCCAGCTCTCAAAACTTTTATCTGCTTTCTTTAAACTTATCAATGTTATAGCAATGAAACAAGACTGAGAAAGAACCTTGGTAGCCTGAAGAAGTATAAGAAAGGGAGATGGGTTATATTTTCAATTTTATTAAAATTCTTATTTTCCACCAGCTATATACTTTTTATGCTTGGCCTAATTTCCTTTTGGCTGTGGGCAACTTTTCATGGGTTTTACAATCTCTTCATAAACCACAACCTATCCCATTATCATATTATATATAACTTCATAGGCATGTAATATTTTGCTCAATTTAGAAATGGGGAAATAAAGGTAAGAGCAGTTTTCAAGGATCTGAACTTTTCATTAAAGTATAATTTATTGAAATTTGCTTCTAGTCACATATTAAACAATATGCATGATAAACTACTTGAAATCTTTTTATTTACAGATTACTATGCATCTCTTGGGCTTCCCAGATGGCGTAGCGGCAAAGAATTTGCCTGCAATGCAGGAGACTCAGTTTTGACCTCTGGGTCAGGAAGATCCCCTGGAGGAGAGCATGGCAACCCACTCCAGTATTCTTACCTGGAGAGTAGCATGGACAGAGGGCCCTAGCAGTCTACAGTCTATAGCGTTGCAAAAAGTTGGACAGGACTGAAGCAACTTAGCATGCAAGCATATATGTATCTCTTATTTTTAGATACATGAATCATTTTAACATGTAATTTTGTTTTCATTTTTATAAATGACACATATGAATTGATATTTACTATACTAATCTATCAAAGTAAAAATTTAATTACTCTTTACTCAGTTGGGCAAAGGAAGTAGATTCTTTATTTCCAATGTTGAATGTACTCTCCACTAAGTGGCAAGGGAATTTTTGCACATTAAGATCTCAGTGCTTCTTAGCTTAATGAGCTTTTTTCAGCCTGGTTAGTAATAGTTGCTGCTACTGCTGCAGCTAAGTTGCTTCAGTCGTGTCCAACTCTGTGCGACCCCATAGACGGCAGCCCACCAGGCTCCACCATCCCTGGGATTCTCCAGGCAAGAACACTGGAGAGGGTTGCCATTTCCTTCTCCAATGCATGAAAGTGAAGTCGCTCAGTCGTATCTGACTCTTAGCAACCCCATGGACTGCAGCCCACCAGGCTCCTCCGTCCATGGGATTCTCCAGGCAAGAGTACTGGAGTGGGGTGCCATTTGTACTCTACCTAAATTTTAACTGCCTATCAAAATTTTTTTTAATATTTTATTTTGATATGGACCATTTTTAGACTCTTTATTTCTTACAATATTGTTTTTATTTTATTATTATTATTTTTTATCACAAGGCACATGGAATCTTAGCTCCCTCATCAGTGACTGAACCACATCCCTGCATTGGAAGGTGAAGTCTTAACCACTGGACTATCAGGGAAGTCCCTACGGGAATTGGTTTTGCACAACAGACTGTGTTATTAATTATTCTCTTTCTGTCGAGAGTCTTGAAATTTCACTCCCTACACTGCTACACATCAGGATCACCTGTGATTGAGCTGACCTATATCAGGATGAATAGAGGGAGGCCTTGGTTGATATACTGTTCTCTGGATTTGGGTTGATGGTAGAATGGAGTTCCCTGTAGCTGGAGGCTGAGGTCCAACACTGTTCCTCACTGCATATTGGCTGAGGGTCTTTCTTCCCATTTTGAGAGACTGTCCACATTCAATTCTGCGTGACTCCCTCCATCCTCAAACTCGTCACTGAAGGCCGAGTTCTTCCCATATTTCAAACCTCTCTGATGTCTTCTCCCATTCTGCCACCAATAGAAGAACACTGCTTTTAGTGGCTTTTATCTGATCTGATCAGATAAGATTACCTAAGTAATTTGCATATTTTAATTTAACTGATATGGCACTTTAATTATATTTCCAAAATCCATTGAAATCAGTACCTAGTTTAATATTTGAAAATTCACAGGGACTGAAATCTTGGGAGGGTTGTTCCTAGAATTCTGCCTGCCACAGCCTGCCTTCTGGTCCCCAAAGATTCATGTCTCTCCCCAAAGCAAAATACATTTAACCTGTTCCATGGTATTCAAACGTTTGATTTCATTATAGCATCATTTTAAGTTCAAAATCTCATCTATATCTCCTTGGCTCAAAAATTCTAAAATATCATTGTCTGAATCAGATGCAGATGAGGTTACATTCCTTTTGAAGACTCTGATGAAGAATTTGCTTCCTGGTTCATTCAGGTTGTTTTAGCAGAATTCAGTCTTTTGTGATTGTAGGACTGAAGTCCTGTTTCCCTGCTGGCTGTCCATCTGTGGTTGCTCTCCACTCCTTGAGACCAGCTGCATTATACCTACAAAGTGCTCTTGCCATATAACATAATGTATTCATGGGGTTATTATATTCATACCATATTCATGGATTTGTTTCCAAGGTAAACCATTCCACATCACAGTAATGCAAATCTATGCCCCAAAGCATGATGCTGAAGAAGCTGAATTTGACTGGTTTTATGAAGACTTACAAGACCTTCTAGAACTAATACCAAAAAAAGATGTCCTTTTCATCATAGGGGATTGGAATGCAAAAATAAGAAGTCAAGAGATACCCAGCAAAGTTTACCAAACAGGCAAGTTTGGCCTTGGAGTACAAAATGAAGGGCAAAGGCTAACAGAGCTTTGTCAAGAGAACATGCTGTCATAGCAAACACCTTTTCCAACAACCCAAGGGATGACTCTACACGTGGATATCGTCAGATGGTCAATACTGAAGTCAGATTGATTGTATTATTTGTAACTGAAGATAGAGAAACTCTTTACAGTCATCAAAAACAAGACCCAGAGCTGACAGTGGCTCAGATCATCAGTTCCTTACACAAAATTCAGGTTTAAATTGAAGAAAGTAGGGAAAATCATGAGGCCATTCAGGTATGACCTAAATCAAACCTGTTATAATTATACAGTGGAGGTGATGAATAGATTTAAGGGATTAGATCTGACTGCCAGTTAGTTAGAGGGCCCGAGAAACTATGGACAGAGTTTCATAACATTGTACAGGAGGTGTGATAAAAACCATCCCAAAGAAAAGTGCAAGAAGACAAAGTGGTTGTCTGAGGAAGCTTTACAAATAACTTAGGAAGAAAGAGAAGTGAAAGTCAAGGGAAAAAGGAAAAGATGTACTCAATAAGAAAAGTAGAGATACCAAGGGAACATTTCATGCCAAGATGGTAACAATAAAGGACAGAAAAGGTACGGACCTAGCAGACAAAGAAGAGATTCAGAAGAGGTGGCAAGAATACACAGAAGAACTGTACGAGAAAGGTCTTAATGACTTGAATAACCACGATGATGTGATCACTCTCCTAGAGCCAGACATCCTGGAGTGTGAAGTTAAGTGGGACTTAGGAAGATTTACTATGGACAAAGCTAGTGGAGGTGATGGAATTCCAGCTGAGCTATTTCAAATCCTCAAAGGTGGTGCTGTTAAAGTGCTGCACTCAATATTTCAGCAAATTTGGAAAACTCAACAGTGGCCACAGGACTAGAAAAGTTCAGTTCTCATTCCAAACCCAAAGAAGGGCGATGCCAAAAAATGTTCAGACTACCATACAATTGCACTCATTTGACATGCTAGCAAGGTAATGCTCAAAATCCATCAAGCTAGGCTTCAGCAGTACATGAACTGAGAACTTCCAGATGTTCAAGCTGTATTTAGAAAAGGTGGAGGAACCAGAGATCAAATTGCCAACATTCGTTGGATTAAAGAGAAAGCAAGCGAATTCCAGAAAACCATCTACTTCTGCTCATTGACTATGCTAAAGCCTTTGAGTGCATGGATCAAACAAACTGGAAAATTCTTCAAGAGATGAGAATACCAGACCACCTTACCTGCCTCCTAAGGAACCTGAACATTAAGAAGCAACAGTTAAAATCAGACATGGGAAAAAGAACTAGTTCAAAATTGAGAAGGGAGTGCTTCAAGACACCCTACTTATTTAACTTCTATGCAGAGTAGATCCTGTGAAATGCTGGGCTGGATGAGTCACAAGCTGGAATTAATATTGCTAGGAGAAATATCAACAACCTCAGATATGCAGATAATACCACCTTCATGACAGAAAGTGAAGAAGAACTAAAGAGTCTCTTGATTTAGGTGAAAGAGGAGAGTGAAAAAGCTAGCTTAAAACTCAATATTCAAAAAACTAAGATCATGGCATTCAGTCTCTTCACTTCATGGCAAATAGATGGGGAAACATGAAAACAATGACAGATTTTATTTTCTTGGATTCCAAATTCACTGTGAATGGTGATTGCAGCATGAAATTAAAAGATGCTTTCCACTCAGAAGAAAAGCTATGACAAACCTGGACAGCATATTAAGTAACAGAGATATCCTTTTGCCGACAAAGCTCCATATAGTCAAAGCTATGGTTTTTCCTGTAGTCATGTATGGATGAGGGCGTTGGACTATAATGAAGACTGAGGGCCGAAGAAATGATGCTTTTGAACTGTGGTGTTGGAAAAGACCTTGAGAGTCCCTTGGACTGCAAGGAGATCAAACCAGTTAATCCCAAAGGAAATCAACCCTGAATATTCATTGGAAGGACTGATACTGAAGCTGAAGCTCTAATACTTTGGCCACCTGATGTGAAGTATTGACTCATTGGAAAAGACCCTGATGCTGGGAAAGATTGAAGGCAGGAAGAGAAGGGGACAACAGATGATGAGATGGTTGTATGGCATCACTGACTCAATGGATATAACTTTGAGCAAACTCTGGGAAATGGTGAAGGACAGGGAAGCCTGGTGTGCTGTAGTTCATAGGGTCACAAAGAGTTGGACACGACTTTGGGACTGAACAATAACAATACTCAACCGAATGCAGAGTTCCAGAAAATATCAAGGAGAGATAACAAGACCTTCTTTAATGAACAATGAAATGAAATAGAGGAAAACAACAGAATGGGAAAAACTAGAGATCTCTTCAAGAAAACTGGAGATATCAAGGGAACATTTCATACAAAGATGGGCACAATGATGGACAGAAATGGTAAAAACTTAGCCTAGACAGAAGAGATTAAGAAGAGGTGACAAGAATACACAGAAGAACTATACCAAAAAAATGTCTTAATAACCTTAATAACCAGGATGGTGTGGTCACTCACGTATAGCCGGACATCCTGGAATGTGAAGTCAAGTGAGCCCTAGAAGCATTACAATGGTTAAAGGTAGTGGAAGTGATGGAATCCCAGTTGAACTATTTCAACTCCTCACAGATGATGCTGTTAAAGTGCTGCACTCAATATTTCAGCAAATTTGGAAAACTCAGCAGTGGCCGCAGGACTGGAAAAGGTTTTATTCCATTCCCAAAGTAGGGCAATACCGAAAAGTGTCTAAACTACCATACAGTTGCACTTATTTCACATGCAAGTAAGGTTATGCTCAAAATCTTTCAAACTAAGCTTCAGTAGTATGTGAATCATAAACTTCCAGATTTACAAGTTGGGGTTAGAAAAGGCAGAGGAACCAAAGATCAAATTGCCAACTTCATTGGATCATGGAGAAAGGAAGTGAATCCCTGAAACACATCTGCTTCATTGAGTACTTCATTGCTAGTGGATACCTAGGACAGAGAATCACAGGTGACAGGTAGGGAAGAGTTAGGGCAGTGGCTCTAAAACAAGACTATGCTTGGAATGTTCTAGGAACTGCAAAGAGGCAAGTGTTGTCAGAGTAGAGGACGTGATGCCAAGAGTGAGAGGACACATGTGGAGGGGTGGATGGGGTGGGAGAAAAGTCAGGTAGAATTATGTAGTTATGCTAAGGATTTCAGGCTTGACTTTGAAAGAAATGGGGAGACCTATGGAAACTTTGAAGTCGGTTTGATGTAATAATTGAACTCACATTTTGAAACAATCACTCTCATTGCTTTATTGAGAGTGCTTGTATGGGGCAAGGCTTGAGGCAAGGACCTGGATAGAAGTCTACTGTGATAATCCTAACCAGAGAAGATGATGCTTCGTATTAGGGTGTTAGACGTGGAAATGTGAATGGTGAAAAAATTGTTGATGTATTCCAAAAATATAGTCAAGAGAATTTTTGAAGGATCAGCTGTAGATGTTAAGAGAAAGAAGGGATTCTAAGATAAAGCAAAATTTTTGGCTTGAACATTTAAATTTAGAAAGATGGAGTTATCAACCTAGATACAGGCACAGGCAGTTTGGAGGATATCAGAAGTTCAGTTTGAAATATTTATGAGATGTCCAAATGGAAATGTTTAATAAATATTTAAGTAGAATTTTCATTAGATGTGTGTGCTAAATTGCTTCAGCCGTGTCTGACTCTGTGACCCCACAGACTGTAACCTGCCAGGCTCCTCTGTCCATGGGATTTCCCAGACAAGAATACTGGAGTGGGTTGCCATGTCCTGCTCCAGGGAATCTTCCCAACCTAGGAATTGAACCCATGTCTTTTATGTCTCAGGCATTGGCAGACAGGTTCTTTACCACTAGCTTCACCTGAGAAGCCCCTTTCATTAGATATCCACCTACAAATGTTCACTAGAGATGCAAGAAGAAATGAGTAGAGATTTGAACACAGGGCTCTGAAGTTCATGAGAGAGGTGTGGGCTGGAGATAAAAATTTGTAAGTTATTGGTATAAAGACTGCTTTCAATTCCAAGAGACTATACAGAATCACTGATGCAGTGAGTGTAGATGGAGTAGAAGATTAAGGACTGAGCCCTGGAGCGCTGTGATTTTCAGAGGTTGGGTTGAAAGGAAGAATAAGAAAAGGATACTTGAAAAGAAGAGGACAGTGGAGTAAGAGGATATCAAGAGTGTGTATTGTTCTGAAAATCAAGGGAAGAGAGTGCATCAAGAAGGAAGCAGTTAAGGAAGCAAGGCAATGAAGGTGAAATAGTGCTAATGGGTCAAGCAAGATGAGGACTAAAAACTGACTCTTGGGTTTAAGAAACTGACTTTGGCAAAATTAGCTTCATTCATGTGTGGAATGATAGTTGACGTGGATTGGGTTTAAAGAAAACTGGAGAGAGAGGAATGGGATCCATTGAGTTTGGACAGCTCTTGGATGAGCAGAAATAGGGAGCTTAGCTGGCTTCTGGTAGAGCCAGAAGGAGATTTCCCTTTTTAAATGAGAGAAAAACACAATGTGTTTCTCTGCTGATTAGAATAATCGTGTAGGAGAAAACTAATTATGTGGAAGAGAGAATTGCTATGGTAAAATTCTTGAGTAGCTGAGAAGGAATAAGATGGAATACTCAAGTGAAGGAAATGTTCATCTATTATAATACGTGAGAAGTTGGAGCACATGGATACAGATGCTGTAGGTCTCTATATAAATAGTGTGGGAATGGCTTCAAATTTCACAGTGGAGAAGGATGTAAGGTCATGCACTGAGAATGAATATGATGGAAGAAGTGGAATATTTAAATTTATTTGAAGAGAAATTAAGTGAATATATATAGGATTTTACTTGCCATGCATGCATGTGTGTGCTCAGTCATGTCTGACTCTTTGCAACCCCGTAGACTGTAGCCCACTAGGCTCCTCTGTCCATAAAATTTTTTAGGCAAGAATACTGGAATGGTTTGTCATTTCCTGCTCCAGGTGATCTTCCTGACCCAGGGATCAAACCCACATCTCTTGTGTCTTTTGCACTGCCAGGCAGATTCTTCACCACTAGTGCCCCCTGGGAAGCCCTTTGAATTGTCATTTCATATTATATAAAAGCATTTCTGTATAATTTATATAATATTTTCATTGTCATTTCATATTATATAAGTTATACAGAAATGTTTTTATTTTTTATCTTGTTTACCTTTTCTTGTCATCTCTTGGTAGAATTTTGAGTCAATACACTTGTTTCCCGAGTATTTTCTCACAAGTGTGTGTTGGAACAGTAGTCTATCTATTCCAGAAATGAGAGTATGTTCTGTGTTAGATATTTGCATTTATGCTATGACATTCATAATTTATTTTCTCTTAATGACTTTTAGTCATATGCATTAATTTTTGTTTCTTATATAGTTTTCCCTTTGGATATGAGAGCACTTTGCAACTTAATTCTTAAACATTTAACATAAAGAGAAGCAAGGTCTATGAATGAGAAATTAATTAGTATACTTATTCCAGCCGCAGAGCAACACTGTGTGATGATAGTGAGCAAGAAGGAAGAGTATTGCTGTCATAAATAATGCTGTATAAAAACTGGCCACATCATTATATTTATATTCAACTCCTTTAACACAAAATAGGAATTAGTGCATTTAAATAAATACTGTAATAAAAAGGCAAGTTGTTCTTCTTCTTGTTCTTCAGTCACTAAGTCATGTCTGACCCTTTGCGACCCTATTAACTGCAGCATATCAGGCTTCCCTGTCCTTCACTATCTCCCTGAGTTTGCTCAAATTCATGTCCGTTGAGTCAGTGATGCCACCCAACCACCTCATCCTCTGTTGCTCCCTTCTCCTCTGGCTCTCAATCTTTCCCAGCATCAGGGTCTTTTCCAATGAGTCAGTTCTTCACATCAGGTGGCCAAAGGATTGGAGTTTCAGCTTCAGCATCAGTCCTTCCAATGAATATTCAGTGTTGATTTCCTTTAGGACCGGCTGGTTTGATCTCCTTGCTGTCCAACGGACTCTCAAGCATCTTTTTCAACAATGCAGTTCGAAAACATCAATTCTTTGGCACTCAACCTTCTTTATGGTCCAATTGTCCCATTCATACATGACTACAGAAAAAGCCATAGTTTGACTATATGGACCTTTGCCAGCAAAGTGATGTCTCTGATTTTTAATACTCTGTCTAGGTTTGTCGTAGCTTTTCTTCCAAGGAAGAAGTGTCTTTTAATTTCGTGGCTGTAGTCATTGGCCACATGATTTTGGAGCCCAAAGAAATAAAATGTGTCACGTGTTAAATTCCTAAGAAAAGATTTTAGGGCAATAACCGGCTAGACATTTAGATACAAACCAGAAATATTATCTTTATTTAGACTCATTAGAACAAAGATACTTGTAAATAGAATTTTTTGGATATCCTTATGCATTATTCTCACATTTGCATCACAATAAAGGCATTAAACATAAATACTTACATTGCTATTTCATTGGTAAACTACAGTGCTTTTAAAACACTACAGATCAATAGTTTAAACCTAGCAATACCATTTGGGTGGAAGAGTAAATCCCTATATGAATTTGGAGTTATATATTAAGGAAACTGTATGCAACATAAAAGCTTATTGATCAAATACCATTAAACAGAGGAAACTGAATTCTTTCCTCTGACACGAAAATGTATTTTGTTGTCATAAATAAGAAGTAAATTTCTATGTTCTTTCATTCTTTACTATGATGTATTTCCTTTAGATTTTCCTCTGAATCTCAAATTCACCAACATGAACAAATACATCAACTCTAATACCCTACCTATAATTTACACTTTGGTTGCTATGTATTTTTTCCTTTTCCTCTCTCTCTTTTTCTCTTGAATTGCTCTTGCTCTTAGGGCCATGATGTAGGTTACTATTGAAAGAAACCAGAGATAAATAAAATATAAATGTAGGTATGCATGCTAAGTCATTTCAGTCGTGTCCAACTCTTTGTGACCCCATGGACCATGGCCCACTAGGCTCCTCTGTCCATGGAATTCTCTAGGCAAGAATACTGGAGTGGGTTGCCAATTCCTTTTCCAGGGAATCTTCCTGACCCAGGGATTAAACACATATCTCTTGCATCTCCTGCCCTGGCAGGCGGGTTCTTTACCACTAGAGCCACATTGGATTGCCATAAATGTATATACAATATAATTACAGACTCAAAGGGACTTAGACACATATACCAAGCATAGAGAAGGCAAACTATGTCTAGAATAAGTTTAAGTCTAAGCAATCTAAATACTTTAAAAATGTTGCATATATGGGAAAAAAAAATCCATGACAGTAAATAATATACTTATGCAAGGCAATCTTTTGCTGTGCTGTATACGAGGGGGTGATTAATAAAGCCTACAGGGAAGATATGTAGGATAAATCACTCAGCTAGAAATGTTTAAGCAGTTTTGGATTTTTCCTGAAAATGTTCCTTCTTCTAGAAAATACTGAGCACCTGCTGATCAAATTGACACTAGAACTATTTCCTTGTGCATGGAATTTGGATTCTTCTGTCTCATGTTTGTTACAGGTGATTAACCTGTGATGGTCTAAGTCAAAGTTTTTGAAATTTTTTGATACAGGTTATATAACAGTCTGGATAACAAGTTTTTCCATAGAAGTAAATGTATATTTGAAGTATAAACTAAAAAATTGTACACTACATTTTAAAAAGATAGTTTACTGATGTTGAACTATAGATACATTATTTTTGTTCCTTTGTTTTCCATGATCAGTTTCTACATATCTATCAACTGTACATTGTAATCATTTGTATACCTGTTTTTGTTACTTGGCTAAGGTGTTCTTGAGGACAGACACAAGTTTTATTGATTTTGATATTTCATGTGGCACGTTTGTAGTCTTCAGTGTTATACAGGGGTCATAATCTATGTCAAAGATTGACCAGTGGGTAATAAAGATCTGGGTTAGTGGGTAATAGACACCTGGGTTAGGCCTCAGTTCAGTCGCTCAGTTGTGTCCGACTCTGTGACCCTGTGGACTGACTGCAGCATGCCAGGCTTCCCTGTCCATCTCCAACTCTTGGAGCTTGCTCAAACTCATGTTCATCGAGTCATTGGGAGAACTAAGAAGACTGAGAACTGAATGGACATTGAAACCACAGGCTACAGAAGCCAAGTTGGAACTTAAGGCCTAAACTTAATAAGGTTAATTAATTTTAAAAACAAAATGCCATTATTCTCTATAGGATTTATATAAGACAAAGAGTCTTGACATAATATCCAAAATTCATAAAATAAAAAATGACTCAACATACAACAAAAACATGAAAATCTCAACTCATAAGCAAAGACAATTAGCACAGATCAACAATAAGAAGGCACAAATGTTGAAATTATGTGATATTGATATTAGAACCACCATTGTAAAAATACTTGCAAAAATATTTTGTGTGGCTTGCATAGTTGTAACATTTTTAATAAATACATTTAAGTACTTGAGAGTTATAACCAACTTAGACAGCGTATTAAAAAGCAGAGACATTACTTTGCCAACAAAGGTCCGTCTCGTCAAGACTATGGCTTTTCCAGTGGTCATGTGTGGATGTGAGAGTTGGACTATAAAGAAAGCTGAGCGCCAAAGAATTGATGCTTTTGAAGTGTGGTGTTGGAGAAGACTCTTGAGAGTCCCTTGGACTGCAAGGAGATCCAACCAGTCCATCCTAAAGGAGATCAGCCCTGGCTGTTCATGGGAAGGACTGATGTTGAAGCTGAAACTCCAATACTTTGGCCACCTGATGCGAAGAGCTGACTCATTGGAAAAGACCCTGATGCTGGGAGGGATTGGGGGCAGGAGGAGAAGGGGACGACAGAGGATGAGATGGTTGGATGGCATAATCAACTCGATGGACATGGGTTTGGGTAAGCTCCGGGAGTTGGTGATGGACAGGGGGTACTGACGTGCTGTGGTCCATGGGGTCGCAAAGAGTTGGATAGAACTAAGTGACTGAACTGAACTGAAGTACTTGAGACACTAAAACTAGGAGCTCCTTTCTGATCTAATCACTGACTAGATTTACTCATTGAATTGGTGCTTATAATAATGAGATTTTGTACCATTTGAAATAGGCTAGATTTTTTTAGTTGTGATGCTGTTCAGTTCTTAAGAGGAGTTTAAGAAATTCTTGAGAGTGCTTGGGTGTTAATAATTGCTGGGAGTATTACTTGCAATTGATTATAGGCTGCAAATGCTGGGTATTCTGCAATGTAAAAAACACTCTGGTATGGCAAAGTCTTGCCTCTTTCAAGGATTTATACACTTATCTAAATGTAGGTGAAAGAGTTATTTGTGTTGGCCTTAGTTGAAAATTTAACTCCATATTAAAAATGAATGTAAGAAATACTGTATGTATTATTTTATGTAGATTTTTAGGAATGAAGATGTTGTGCAAATTGAGAACAGATTGTACCTTGTTTTTCAGAACGTTACCAAAAGTTGATTACCATTTTGCTATCGTGAAACCAATGACATATCAATTCATGGATTTGAAGCCTCCAATACAGCAAGAATATAGCTGTTGTTCATTTCAGAATAATAGCTAGAGAGTTACAAAAGTATCTTTTATAATCAAGGGTACTTTAGTTATTATATGTTGTGATCATGACATAGATCTTCTGATACACATATGTTTCAATTTGTTTCTCAGGTGTCTGACAACTTTTTGGAATAGTTTTGTGGTGGGGTTGGAGATCTACCTAAAATATATAACAAAAGCACCTCTCTTAATGTGCTCAAAGGACAGTGGATCTAGGAATTTAAAAACACTAAGATCTAGGGACTTCCCTGGTGGTAGAGTGGATAAGAATCCACTTGCCAATGCAGGAGACACAGATATGATCCCAGATCTGGGAAGATCCCACATGCTATGGAGCAACTAAGTCTGTGTGCCAGTTACTGAAGCCAAAGCAGCTAGACCCTGTGCTCCACGACAAGAAAAGCCACTGCAATGAGAAGCCCAAGCGCTGCAATGAAGAGCAACCTCCACTTGCCCCAACTAGAGGAAATGAAGCAATGAAGACCCAGTGCAGCAAAGAAAAAAAAATTAAATAAATGAATAAAATTTTATAAGGTACATACTAAATAATTCTGTTAAAAGACAATAAGATCTAACCTCACTTGTAGTAAAAAGGCAGAGAAATTCTACCACTCAAAGCAAACACACAAACTGGAAAAACAAAGCCCCAAGTCATTTCCCTGTAACTCATCCCAGTTGTATTACATTAGGGTGGACACTGTGGATATTACATAGTAATCCTATTCATAAGTCAAATAGCAATTAAGTAATAACTTCCATATAAATTAAATGTGAAATTGATATAATTCAATATCCTGTTGAGATAAAGCTCTAAATAAACAAAACAACTTTGACCCAAACTTCATACCTCATACAAAAATGGACTCAGTTATTCTGCCAACTTTTTAATCAGAAAGTTGCTAAGAGACTAGATCTTAAATATTTTCACATGAGAAAGAAATGACAGTTTTGTGATATAATAGAAGTGTTAGCTAAGGCTATGATGGTAATATTATTACAATATATAAGTGTATCAAATTAATACCATATTAACCTTAAACACAATGTTATAGTACATCTCAATTCAAAAATAGATAACAATTAAATGAACTGTGAAATAAATGTTAAACATAAAACTACATAATTTTTAAGAAAGAAAATGAGAATTTGGGGATTCAGAGCTGGACAATGAGTTCTTAGACTTGATTCAAAAGCATGATCCTTAAAAAGAGAGTGGTCAAGTGGACTTCATCAAAATTAAAATATTTTGTTTTGTGAAAGTCTGTGTTAAAAGGATAAACAGCTACAAACTGGGAAAAAATATTTGCAAGCCTCATATTCAACAAACACTATTATCTAGAGCAATAAAGAATTCTCAAAACTGCATAGTGAAAAATCAAATAATACCATCAGAAAATAGGAAAAAGGTATGAAGAGACATCTTACCACAGAGAGTTTACAGATGGAAAATATGCATTAGCCATTATGAAGATGCAAATTGAAATGACAATGAGATATCACTACCGATCCATTGGAATGACTAGAAAAAAAAAACTTCAATGGCCCCAGATGCTGGAAAGGATGCTGAATAATCACACAGCTGGTGGAAATGCCAGCCATTCTGAAAAACAGCCGCATTTCCAGCCATATTAGAAAGCAATTTAGCAAATTCTTATAAAATTAAATGTAGGTTTATCCAAGACTGAGATTATGGTGAGACAGGAGGCACACTCACCTCAGGTACATGATTTTAAAAGAGTGTGGGTTGCAGAGTTGGACACTGCTAACGCGGCTTAGCAGCAGCAGTAGCTGAAAACTCAGTAATCACAATAAGCAACATTTTGATGTAGTTTTTTTGTGAAATCAGGATTGACAAAAGCCTGTTTTTGTGAAAAATATTTCAAAGTGTTAAATAAAGACAAAATAATATAATTTAGCAACTGCATTCCTGTGCATTTGTCCCAGAACAATAAAACATTTTGTCCACAAAAACCTGCACATCATTGTTCACAGCAGCTACAGCCCCAAATTGTAGTCAATGCCATGTCCTTCAGAGGGTGAAAGGTTAGATATAAATATTGTGGTACATTCATGCAGTAAAACAAAGGAACAAACTGGAGATTCCTAATATCACTTGGGTGGATCTCAGGGGCATTATTACCCAGTGAAAGGAGTCACTCACAAAAGTTACACAGACCAGCTTCTCAAGACAGAATTCTCAAGGTTACACACTAAGATGAGGCAATCCTGCAGTCAAGCAAGTGCCATGCTTTTAACTTCTCATATATTTTGCAGAGGAACTTCCCTTGTGGCTCAGTGGTAAAGAATCTGCCTGCAATGCAGGAGACTTGGGTTCAATTCCTGGGTTGATAATATCCCCTGGAGAAGGAAATGGTAACCCACTCCAGTATTCTTTGTCTGGGAAATACCATGGACAGAAGAGCCTGGTGGGCTACTGTTCATAGGGTCACAAGAGTTGGACAAGATTTAGTGACTAAATAGCAAAAAAAATATTAATATTTTCCAGAAGATATTAATCCTACATGCAGATTTTACTAGGGTATTGACTTCTCCTCAGGTGATTAGAATGCTAATAGAGCCATGCTGTAATTTATTCCCTCCTGGAGCATCTTTACTATTGAAATTTGAGTACATTAGGTTATTTGAATATATTCAATTAAATCATTGAGACAAATGAAAACAATATGTTGCCTTCAAAAAAGGTTATATGCTGTATGAATCCATGGATGTAATATTCTTGAAATAATAGAATTATAGAGATAGAGAGCAGTTTAGTGTTTGTTGGAGACAAGGGGAGGGTGTTCCTTTGGGATGATGGACAGATCTGTATCTTTATTTTGGTGGTGGTTCTATAAGCATATACATGGGATAAAATTGCATAGAATGACACACACAAGAGATACAAAGCACTGCATGTAAAAACTGGTGAAATATGAATAAGGTCTGTATACTAAACCTATGCCAATTTCCTGGCTCCTATTAACTGTTGTGGGGCTTCTCTGGTAGCTCAGCTGGTAAAGAATCCACCTCCAATGCAGGAGACTCTGGTTTCATTCCTAGGTTGGGAAGATCCCCTGGAAGAGGGCATGGCAACCCACTCCAGTATTCTTTCCTGGAAAATTCCCATGAAATGAGGAGCCTGGTAGGCTACATTTCATAGGGTCCCAAAGAGTCAGACATGACTGAGTAGCTAAGCCCAGTAACTGTTGTACTATAGTTATGTAAGTCATTAAAATTCTCCAAAGATTATAGATGACTTTACTATTTTTGCAACTTCTTGTGCATCTACAATTATTTCAAAATAAAACATTTTCAAAAAATGAACAAGGGATTTCCTTTGTGGTCCAGTGGCTAAGACTCCATGCTCCCAGTGTAAGGGGCCTGGGTTCGATCTCTGGTCAGGGAACTAGACTCCACATCCCTCACCTCAGAGTTCCCATGCCTCAGCGAAGAAAGATCCTGCACGTTGCAAGGAAGATTGAAGATATCACATGCTGATTCTAAGACCTGGTGCGTGTGTACGTGCTAGGTCCCCTCAGTTGTGTCCGACTCTTTGAGACCTTATGGACTGCAGCCCCCAGGCTCCTCTGTCTAAGGAATTCTCCAGGCAAGAATACTGGAGTGGGTTGCCATGCCCTCCTCCAGGAAATCGTACCAACCCAGGGATCGAACCTGTGTCTCTCGTGTCTCCTTCATTGGCAGGCAGGTTCTTTACCACTAGTGCCACCTGGGAAGCCCTAAGACCAGGCAAGGCCAAGTAAATAAATAAGTAAAAATAAATATGAAAAAAATGAACAGAAGGGTATTCCCTTAGTTGATGAAATTGTCTTGACTGAAATTATGCTTATTGTTGACACAAAGGGTATATGCCTGGTACAGTGCTGCCTTAGTAAGACTTCTAAATTATAATGTGTTTCCAGAAGAGCTGTTCATAAATACGCTCTGTATTCCTTTGGATGGTATGTTTACTTTCTTTAATGATGCTGAATTAATTTCTTCAGAGTTGCAGTAAAGTGCTCTACGTCTAGATGAATGCACTAAATTAATGAGATTTGGGCCAGAGAAAAGCTCTGCTCACAGTTCGCCCTTGCTCCTTTGTCTCCTTGGAAGGCACTCGGGCCTACGAGGGGCTGCGTGGTTCTTCAAGGTAGTGGTGAGGGGTGAATGACCAACAGAGAAAATGAAACAGGCAGCTCAAAATCTACAGGAGTAAATATGACCAATCATATGAAAAAGTACTAAATTGCTTGCAAAGTGATGGAGGAGTTTGGATGATGAAATGAGAACTGGCATCATTAAGACATACCAAAAGATGGTGAAGACAATTTTCGCATTTTACCTTCTTTGTTAGTATTACAGAGGCTATAGAGGATATTTTTTCTTCCTTTGCTTTAGTAGCATGTTAAAGGTGCTTTCATTACTGCTGTAGTCATTCATAATTTAGTTCATCTTCTACAAGCACAAAAAAAGACATCTTCAGGTAAAGTTGCCATGTCTTCAATATGAATTTTACAAAGCAGTGTTAGTAGCATTAGAATTATACTCAACGTAAAATTTCTCAAGAAAACAACAGAATACATTTATAAAATTAGGGATGGTTACAACTCTTCATATAGCTTAATAAAGGTAAATGTATTTTATATGTAATTATATAATTTTCACTTTGATGGTAAAAGTTTTATAAATGGCATCTCACTACTCTCCTTTAATGATAGCAGGATTCAAAAAAGATAGTAATTAGAAAATTCTTGTGTCATTCAGAATAGAACAAAATGATCAAGCCATGATCTCCTTTTATAGGACAACATACGAGAATTCTAGGGCCAACTCTGCCAAGACCATAACTGGCAATATTAAGATCTGTCACATTAATTTTTGGCTCTCTCTGAAAACTGATAGCGCTTATATATTTAATATTTATTTAGTTGGGTGCATGGACAAAAACTTTTCCTAAAACTAAAAGTTTTAAGCCTGTTCAAATAAGGAATTTCTTAGCATAAGTTTTTCTGAACAAGTCCTTAAAAGGCATCTTAATTCTATATGTATATATTTAATTAAATGTACACGTAACATATACTTACATGTGTATCTATATCTGGGTTTCCATAGCAGCTCAGTGGTAAAGAATTCACCTTTCTATGCGGGAGACATGGGTTCCATCCCTGGGTTGGGAAGATCCCCTGGAGAAGGAAATGACAATCCACTCCAGGATTCTTGCCTGGGAAATACCATGGACAGAGGAAGCTGCTGGGCTAAAGTCCATGGGATCGCAAAAAGAGTCAGACATGACTTAGCAACGAACAACAAACATATCTCTATCTGTCATCTAGCTCTCTCTATGTACATATACACATAGATACATTTGTCCCTAGCAAACTGACACTTTGCCATTCTTCCCTTTTCCCGCTCAGAATATCAGTTTCCTGTGAATGACAGCTTTAAGGGATCATCATTTGGCTGATGTATCATATAGTTGTGTACCTCTTCCAAGTGTTAGTCAGTTTGTACTTTCCCAGTTGTGTAAGGTGTCATACGTGCAAAGCTTAGTTAACTGACATCCTATTTCCAACAGATTCCATTAATGTAGCATTTCACACCTACTGGAAAGCTCCCACGAATTTGTTAATTCTGTTCTGCTTTCTGCTCCCCCCCCCCATATTTACCCCATAAAAGTAATTGTTCCCTATGTAGGAAGTACACAGAGTGATGTCATGAACTTGGACAAGTTGCTCTGGATAGTCTTGAACTTTGAATACTCTGGAGAATTGTGGTTAAAAATCTCAATGAGTAAACAACTCAGGTGGGTTCCCTGGTGGCTCAGTGGTAAAGAATCCACCTGTCAACGCAGCCGATTTGGGTTCAATCCCTGTGTCGGGAAGATCCCTTGGAGAAGGAAATGACAACCCACTCTGGTATTCTTGCCTGGAAAATCCCATGAACAGAAGAGCCTGGCAGGCTACAGTCCATGGGGTCACAAAGAGTTGGACAGCATTTAGTAAGTAAACAACAACAACCACCAACTCAGGTAGCTCTAAAGCTGTATGGAGGACTACATGGTTGGCTCCTGGCTGTACCACATTGATTCTAAAGATTCTGGAAGTTCAGAATTGTATTGTAGCAAATTGTCAGCACACCTAATTCTCAATAAACAGTAGGTAGGTTTACTTAGCCAGTTACTAAGGATGATATAGTTCTCCTAGGAGATAAAGACACTGGCTTCTGGGGCATTCTGTTTTTAGAAAGAAAAAAAAAAAAAGATGGTAAAGTAGAAAACATATAATAAAGATACTGTCTCATTTATCATAAACATTCTGATCCATTCCATTTTCACTCCAAGTTTATGATTCCTGACACTCAAGGAAGATTTGGTCGGTGCTGGAGTCCACCAGAACACCTGGAGTAATGTAGTTAGAAAAGATTTAAGAAGCACCAGGGGTTGTCACCTGAATTTCACTGTGAATGATGACAAGAAGCTAATGCAAGCAATGAAGAAAAGACTGCCCCAGGATCATAATTTAGCCAACTGAGAGTTTCAACTACCTCCTTACTATTTTAAGTGTTTAATGACCACTGAATTTGAGTCGCATGTGGCTATTATGTGTGCCAATTGACAATTCAGCAAACGCCTTCCCCAATACACACTCTTGTAGTATTAGACAAAGTGAGCAAAACCGGGGAGTGATTTCTTCTGTGACTCCTGACCAAAAAACTGCAATGGCACTTTGTATTACTTTAGATTGAGGGCATAGTATGGATAGGAAGCAAGGAAAAGAACACGTCTTGAAGATACCTTAGCTGGGTAATCAATAGTTCAATAGGAATGAAAAAAATGAAATAGATATTCACATACATATGCTTTTTCTCTATGTTTGATGAATAATTCATTTATAGAATTAAAAGCAACAGGTAGTTGCAGATTTTAATGGTTTATAGCATGTACCTTTGACAGTCTTCAAAACTTTTCTCCAAAACTTTTTCTCTTTTTTTTTTTATAACTTTTGTGAAGGTGCCAGGCAGCTGTCAGGCAACTTAAAAAATTTTGGTGATCCCTAAACATACTTTCCATTAGGAAAATGTTTTCCCTTTAGGGGAAAAATCACAATTAAAACCAATTTTATTCCTGCATTCTCTTTGGACTTATAATATTTTAGTTGTCTTCCTTTTATTAAAATCCTGAAATTTTATCAACTGAAAAAATTGCAGCATAGAAATATTTTATGCAATATTTGCATTGCTAATTAAGTATGGGATTTATTTAAGGGTTATAATTTCTCAAACAGTGGAAATAACAGCTGTGACGGTTCATGTTGTGCATTTGAGACTCCATACTCTTAGGCAAAATGTGCAGAGTATAAAATAGTCTGTATCTAAATATGGGACACTTAAAACCATTATATTGTTCTCTCTATGGTGAAAAAAACCTGACATTCTCATTCTGCTGTTAATAACACTTCTTTCTCTGTCTCTCTCTTTGTCTCTCTCTCTCCCTGCAACCTAAGAGATGGGTTTGTGGAAAGATTAATTGGATATTCCTAAATATTTTTGATTTCAATTCTAATGAAACATTGTAAAAAATGAGAGTGACTTTATGGGATAAGTATGAAACTGATCTGTAATATTATTTATGTTTTAAAATGGTGTCTACATTTTTCAGAAAAAAAGCTAAACAGTCCTAAAGATTTCTCATATTTACATAGAAACAGGAAATGTGGAAGTGTTAGTCACTCAGTCCTGTCTGACTCTTTGTGACTCCATGGACTGTAGCCCACCAGACTCCTCTTTCCATGGGATTCTCCAGGCAAGAATACCGGAGTGGGTTGCCATTCCTTCTCCAGGGGATCTTCCTGACCCAGGGAGTGAACCCAGGTCTCCCGCATTGCAGGCAGATTCTTTACCATCTGGGCCACCAGGGAAGCTGCAAAAGACATGAATATAAATCTATTTTGCCACTATGTGTTCACTGGGATTCTTTAAACTCTGTCTTTGCTTGGCCCTATCTGAAAATAGGAATAATAATAACTAAAACACAGAGGATTTTCTAAAGATTAAATAAAACTGTGCTTATGGATGTCTTTTTTAAAGCTTTCATGTTCTATAATTACACATTATGAACTTGGTTTGTTTTATGTTCACATTTCAATGTTTTCATTTACAGAGTACTATGAACATCATCACAGTTTTACTTATTTTAAATTAAATGTTTGCTGCAGATGTCAGAATTCTAAGATGGCCCTCCAAGATTCCTGACCCTTGATTATTCAATCAAATATTTTCTTTGGACAGCATCCTAGATCATTTGACTTAAAGATATGGAAGTGATCTGAGTGGGCTGGAATAATCACAGAAGTCTTTTGAAAATGAACAGTTTTCTCTGGCTGGAGACCAAAAAGTTAGAGGGATATGGAGCGTGAGAGAGCTTTGACATGGGAGGGATCCTCCCCCACCGACATGGAGCAGGCTCCTGGGCAGGGAACCGACAGCGGTCTCTAGAATCTGAGCGTGGGTCCCAGCCAGGGGCCAGCAAAGAAATGGGAGCTTCAGTCTCGCAAAGAAGGAGTTGGAGTGCTTTAGAGGGGAGATGTCAGGTCAGCCAGTTGAGGATGGGAAAAGTGAAACGATAGTGAGAAGGTGGCTAGTAAAGGGTACTAAATCCCGCTGCCACAAAAGACGCCTTGGCAGTCTTCTCCCTTTGACTCTTCCTCATCTTCTCACGTTCACTTACTTCCTGCCATCACTTTTTGATTCTTGAACTCACGCATGTCTCAACTGTGCATTTTCATTACCTCTTTCCAGAAGACTTTTCCCTAATTACTCAAAGGTGTCTCTACTACTTTATTCACATCTTTGCTCATCAGCCTAAATGTTTTAGCACCTGTCACTCTGACACTCCTTATTCTTTTTTTTTTTGGTCTTTTTTGAGTTGAAGTAGAGTTGTTGTACAATATGCTATAAGTCACAGTTGTACAGTGTAGTGAGTCACAATTTGTGAAAGTTATACTTCATTTATACTTATTATAAAATATTGGCTATATTTCCTGTGTTGTAAGATATATCCTTGTAGCTTATTTTATACCTAATAGCTTGTATCTTTTACTTTTCTACCCCTATATTGTTCCTTCCTCCTTTCCTTTCCTCATTAGTAACCAGTAGTTCTCTATATCAGAGAGTCTGTTTCTTTCTCTTTTTTTTTTATTACGTTCACTCCTTTGTTGTATACTTTAGATTCCACATGTAAGTGATACCATGATGCCCTCCAAGTCAATCCACGTTGCTGCAGATGGCAAAGATCATTCTTTGTAATGGCTGAGAAGTATCTTTGTTCTTTATCCTGCTTTTTAACAGCAATTATCACAGCATTTGGAAATTTATATTTTGTTCCTCAACTAGACCGTAAAGCCCAAAGGTTGCAAACTTTTTACAGTAAATCCAATTCCTAGATTATTGTTTGGTGGCGCTAGTGGTAAAGAACCTGTCTGCCAATGCAGGAGACATAAGAGACGTGGATTGACCCCTGGGTTGGGAAGATCTCTTGGAGTAGGAAATGGCAACCCACTCCAGTATTTCTTGCCTGGAGAATCCCATGGACAGAGGAACCTGATGGGCTACAGTCTGTGGGGTCACAAAGAGTCAGACAGGACTGAAGTGACTTAGCACTCCCACACGAAGGCACAAAAAATACTGATTGCTTATCTACATGAGTGAATACTTCTATTATTAAACCATTGGTAAGAAAGTAAAATATCATTTTTACGTGGAAATACACATGTACTAATAGCACAAACTTGCGTATGAGATTGAAAATAGAATTTCTCAGGGCAGAGAATGAGACAATTGACCTAAGTGGGGGTAGAAATCAACTCCCTAAATAATGTATGTTTTTAATTTAAAAAACCTGAAGATTTGCCAAATATTAGAATTAGGTAGAGGAGGATGATTGGGAATTGGGTGTAGTTTTATGTCTGTATATTTTAGAAAAAATATTTTGACAAAAATGATTAAACAAATAACATAATTGAAGACAATCAGACATTCGTTATGTACAGTGCTAACTTTTTTTCTTCTTCTTGCTTTAAATGAATATTTCTACTGCCTTGATGATGCAAAAGTGCATTTAGCTTTATGTGAAAGTGAGCAATAATGAGAATAGGGAAATTAAAGAAAGGAAAGTGCTTACATAAAATTAAATTGTTGACCTTAAAGCACCACAAACGTAAATTCTTAGACAGCAGCATTTTCTGTTTTAAAGTGGAAGTCACTATCTACATGGAGAAATAAAGGGGCAAAAAATGTTTAAAAGTTTTAGACCTTGTCCTCCAAATTGGAAAGACTATTTTTAAAATTCTAGTGATGCTTAGTTAAATATGGAATACAGATTATCTATTACATTTTAACCAAGACAACAAGAAAATGGCACGTTAGGTTATATGTCTAAGCATTGTTCAGATTTCATATAGAAATCTGTGAAAATAGCATTAGTAATAGAATAAACAAGCATTCCTCCTGATAAAGCTTCTGTCTTTGCCTTTCTTTGTTTTAAGCACTGTTTCAGGCTAAGAAGAACAAAAAAACATTCAGGCAATGTCTCTTATAAATTATACACCGAGGCAAAGTGAACATTCTCATACCTTAGACGTGCAATCCTGTGGCTGCATGAATGAGGGTGGGAGGGTAAACAATTATTTGCAATTGCAGTTTGGTTTGTTGCCAAGATGCACAGCCTTACAGGAAACAGAGCTAATCACTCGGTCAGGGGAGAGGCTTCCAGAGAGGAGGGAAGATTGTATGCATCAGACACTTTCCTTATCCTGATGCTCACCTGTCAAAATATGCACGAAGTGGATTAACTCTTTGCACAGCTTCATTTTGTTACCTGGTGCAGAGCAGCTGCTAGGGGAAGCCAGAGCTTCTCTTGTTGTTGTTGTTGTTGTTTTTCAGCCACTCAAGTCGTGTCCGACTCTTTGCGTCCCCATGAACTGCAGCACGCCAGGCTTCCTTGTCCATCACCAGCTCCCGGAGCTTGCTCAAACTCATGTCCATCCAGTCAGTGATGCTATCCAAACATCTCATCTGTTGTCCTCTTCTCCCCTTGCACTCAATCTTTCCCAACATCAGGGCCTTTTCCAGTGAGTCAACTCTTCCCATCAGGTGGCCAAAGTACTGTAGCTTCAGCTTCAGCACCAGTCCTTTCAATGAATATTCAGGGTTGATTTCCTTTAGAATGGACTTGTTTGATCTCCTTGCTGTCCAAGGGACTCTTAAGAGTCTAAGACCCCACTTACACACAGAGACTGCTGGTGCTGTAGCACATTTGATGCAGGTCTTGTAGAAGAATCATCCCCATGCCTGGGAGAGGCCGATATAGCTGGGGTATCAGATGATCCCAATCAGAGGTCATCTGAAGTAGCTGAGGCTCTTCTTTGCGGAAATGGGTGAGTATGGGGGGCAGAGGAATTAAGGGAATCTAGAGGGCACAGAAACTGGGCTGTAAAGTGTAGGAACTCAAAAAGATTTTTCCAGAAAAATTTGAATGGATAGAATCTTCCTTAGCTGAACAATGAATACATGAAAACACCTTACATAAGCAGAATCTTGTTTTGGATACATACACTTCTTGTAAAATGAGGAAGGAAATGAACAGTAATATTAATCTAATGGAAGTTTTGACTTAAAACTTTTGAGCTTTAAGTAAAAAAAAAAAAAATTCCGAGAATTCTTTTTTTATTCTTTTGTAAAAATGTTTTATTGAATTGCAATAAAATATTGTTGATTTACAATATTGTGTTAATTTCAACTGTACAGCTAAGTGTTCAGTTATCCATACATATATGTATTTATTATTTTTTTATTATTTTCTGTTATGGTCCATTAATAGGATATTGAATATAGTTCCCTGTGCTATACAATAGGGCTTTATTGTTTATCCATTCTATATGTGATAGTTTATATTTTCTAATCCTATGCTCCCAATCCAGCCCTCCCCACCCCCCTGCCTGGGCAACCACAAGTCTGTTCACTATGTCTATGAGTCTGTTTCATAGATAAGCTCCTTTGTGATATATTTTAGCTTCCACATGTAAGTGATATCATATGGTATTTTTCTTTCTCTTTCTGACTTACTTTACTTGTATGATAATCTCTACATCCTTCCATGTTGCTACAGATGTCATTATTTCATTCTTTTCATGACTGAGTAATATTCCACCAAATATATATATCACATCTTTATCCATTCATCTGCCAATGGACATTTAGGTTGCTTCCATGTCTTAGATATTGTAAATGCTGCTGCAGTGAACACTGGGGTGCATGCATCTATAGTTTTTTCTGTATATAAGGTCAGAAATGGGATTGTTGGATCCTATGGCAACGCTATTTTTAGTTTTTTGACTGTTTTCCATTGCAGCTGCATCAATTATATTCCCACCAACAGTATAAAAGGGTTTCCTTTTCTTGAGGAGAATTCTTCAGTGAAAAAGACTGAGATGAGGCTGAGAATCCATTAAGAGCAGCCTAGTGTGTGACAGTCTCCAGCTGGGAAGAGCTACTTGGAAGACATGCAAATTGCACTTGATTTCTGTGATTGGGGTCAGGAAGCTTTTTATCTGATCTAATAAATTCCTGTTTTTCACAGAAAGAATCTAGAAATGCTCATGAGAGCATGGCCAAAGCATTTTTAAGGTTCTTCTGGCAACTCTTCTGGGGTTTCTCACAGGGACATCCAAGGCTGTCTGTTGAGACATTACTGAAATAAACTGACTGAGCTCAAACGTTAACCTGGGTATTGGCATTTTGTTTTTGGCAGACTGCCTGAGAAGATCTATTTTGGACAGACTCTTCTCTGAGGCTTCAACAGCTATATTCTTTAATAGGGTTACAATCACATGTCTCAGAAACAGTTAGGAGTACATTGAGGACTTTAAACGCAGAAAGCAGAGTGTCTGAGTCCAAAGGCTTCAGAGTCGTAGCTCCACTTCACTGTGTGACTTTCTCCAGATTTCCTTCTCTGTCAACTGTGAGGAGGGGATAGTCATATTTAACCCATAGGTCTACAGTGAAAATTAAATGAAAGATTCATATATAATGATATATATGTGTGAGTGCATGCTCAGTCATGTGAGACTCTTTGTTACCCCCTGGACTGTAGCCCACCAGGCTTCTCTGTCCATGGAAGTTTCCAGGCAAGAATACTGGAGTGGTTGCTACTTCCTTCTCCAGGGGATCTTCCCAACCCAGGGACCGAACTTGCATCTCTTGTTTCTCCTGCATTGGCAGGAGAATTCCTGCCAATTCCTTCTTTACCACTAGAGCCACCTGGGAAGTAATGGTATATATACAAGCACTTGATATGAGTTGATTCTATATATTACACAGTTCTTCCCACACACCCTTAGTGCCTTGGAGTAATCTTGACCAGTTTTAATGTTTTGCAGCACATTAAATTTCATAAAAGCATAAAATGATAACAAGGTAGGGAGGGACTTTAGGGTAAATTAGCTCATCCATTAGTCTCCTCAAAAATTCCTGTTTTCTGTGTTAGACCATTTTTAGTGAATGGTTATCTAGTCTCTGTGTATTACTCATGGTAATGAATGACTACCTTGCATGGCTGCTTCAGTTCAGTTCAGTTCATTGGCTCAGTCGTGTCTGACTCTTTGCGACCCCATGGACTGCAGCACACTGGGCTTCCCTGTCCATCACCAACTCTCGGAGCTTGCTCAAACTTATGTCCATTGATAATGCCATCCTACCATCTCATCCTCTGTCTTCCCTTTCTTCTCCCACCTTCAATCTTTCCCAGCATCAGATTCTTTTCAAATGAATCAGTTCTTCGCATGCAGTGGTCAAAGTACTGGAATTTCAGCTTCAGCATCAGTCCTTCCAATGAATATTCAGGACTGATTTCCTTTAAGATGGACTGGTTGGATCTCCTTGCTGTCCAAGGGACTCTCAAGAGTCTTCTCCAACACCACAGTTCAAAAGCATCAATTCTCTGGTGCTCACCTTTCTTTATAGTCCAACTCTCACATCCATACGTGACTGCTGGCAAAACCAAAGCTTTGACTAGACGAACCTTTGTTGGCTGCTTCACTACTGGGCAAACTTCCTTCTCCTTGCTAAGTGGAATTGATCCTATGTCTCTGCAGTGAATTATATTGTAGTTTTCTGGAAATAGCAATTAGTCACATTACATTCAATCTTATTTGTTGGCCATCTTCAACTGACATTGGAAAAACACAATTTTCTAGATGGAATAAAAAAGAGAACAAAAGTAGTAGTAATTTATGTTTTGATTTCTTATTCTGTATCACCAGTATTTAAACATTTTTAATGCCAGGAGTTGAGAATAGGCCTCTACAATTGCATTATGAATTCTTTTTTGTTGTTTTAAAATTTTTTCCAGTGTTCTCTGTTGGTTTCTGCTGTACAACAGTACGAATCAGCCATAATTATATATACATCCCCTCCCTGCGTAGCCTCCCTCCCCTCCCCCACATCCCATCCTACAGGTTATCGCAGAGCTCCAGACTGGGCTCCCCGTGCTACACAGCGACTTCTCACCAGCTCTCCATCTCACACCCAATAGTGTATATATGTTGATACTACTTTGTCCATTCGTCCCACTCTCTTCCTCCCACGCTGTGTCCACAAGTCCATTCTCTACCTCTGCGTTTCCATTCCTTCCCTGCAAATAGGTTCATCAATACCATTTTTCTAGATTCCAGATATACGCATTATGCATGAATTCGAACTTGGAAGTGACCTACAAAATTAGAGAATTCTTCTCAGATCAACACCACCATCACCACCACCATCATTATCAACAATAAAACCTGTCATACTGAACCATAGGCACAAAATAAAGCTTTTAATTAACCTGTCCTATTACCTGAAAGTCTAGGATATGTTGCCTTAATTGTTCTCTTTAGGAATCTACAGTAGGAAGATAAAATGAATATTGCTTTCTTCCAGTTGTCAAATGGAATTAGATAAAATAAGTTGAATAAATGCCTCTTTTCATATTATCATATTTTCAGCTTGCATTATCTATTCTCTGTGGAAATGGATGGCATATTTTCTTCTAATAGAGGGGAAGCACTGACAGCCCACTGTCCTTAAGGTTAAGTTATTAATGATTACTTTGGGGGTTGGACAGAGAGGAAAAGGAGACTTGTACATAGAAGTCCAATAAGTAAACTGCTGTTTCCATCATCAGTTCAGTTCAGTTCAGTCACTCAGTCACGTCCGACTCTTTGTGACCCCGTGAATCGCAGCACGCCAGGCCCCCCCGTCCATCACCAACTCCTAGAGTCCACCCAAACCCATGCCCATCGAGTCGGTGATGCCATCCAACCATCTCGTCCTCTGTCATCCCCTTCTCCTCCTGCCCCCAATCCTTCCCAGCATTAGGGTCTTGTCCAATAAGTCAACTCTTCGCATGAGGTGGCCAAAGTATTGGAGTTTCAGCTTCAACATGAGTCCTTCCAATGAACACCCAGGTCTGATCTCCTTTAGGATGGACTGGTTGGATCTCCTTGCAGTCCAAGGGACTCTCAAGAGTCTTCTCCAACACCACAGTTCAAAAGCATCAATTCTTTGGCACTCAGCTTTCTTCACCGTCCAACTCTCACATCCATACATGACTACTGGAAAAACCATAGCCTTGACTAGATGGACTTTTGTTGGCAAAGTAATGTCTCTGCTTTTAAATAAGCTATCTTGGTTGGTCATAACTTTCCTTCCAAGGAGTAAGCATCTTTTAATTTCATGGCTGCAATCACCATCTACAGTGATTTTGGAGTCCAAAAAAATAAAGTCTGACACTGTTTCCACTGTTTCCCCATCTATTTCCCGTGAAGTGATGGGACCAGATGCCATGATGTTAGTTTTCTGAATGTTGAGCTTTCAGCCATCTTTTTCACTCTCCTCTTTCACTCTCATCAAGAGGCTCTTTAGTTCTTCTTCACTTTCTGTCGTAAGGGTGGTATCATCTGCATATCTGAGGTTACTGATTGATATTTCTCCCAGCAATCTTGATTCCAGCTTGTGCTTCCCCCAGCCCAGCATTTCTCATGATGTACTCTGCATATAAGTTAATAAGCAGGGTGACAATATACAGCCTTGATGTATTCGTTTTCCTATTTGGAACCAGTCCAGTCTATTGTTCCATGTCCAGTTCTAACTGTTGCTTCCTGACCTGCATACAGGTTTCTCAAGAGACAGGTCAAATGATCTGGTATTCCCATCTCTTTCAGAATTTTCCACAGTTTATTGTGATCCACACAGTCAGAGGCTTTGGCATAGTCAATAAAGCAGAAACAGATGTTTTTCTGGAACTCTCTTGCTTTTTCGATGATCCAGCGGATGTTGGCAATTTGATCTCTGGTTCCTCTGTCTTTTCTAAAACCAGCTTGAACATCAGAATTTCATGGTTCACGTATTGCTGAAGCCTGGCTTGGAGAATTTTGAGCATTACTTTACTAGCATGTGAGATGAGTGCAATTGTGTGGTAGTTCGAGCATTGCCTTTCTTTGAGATTGGAATGAAAACTGACCTTTTCCAGTCCTGTGGCCACTGCTGAGTTTACCAAATTTGCTGGCATATTGAGTGCAGCACTTTCACAGCATCATCTTTGAGGATTTGAAATAGCTCAACTGGAATTCCATCACCTCCACTAGCTTTGTTCGTAGTGATGCTTTCTAAGGCCCACTGGACTTCACATTCCAGAAAGTCTGGCTCTAGGTGAGTGATCACATCATCTTGATTATCTGGGTCATGAAGATCTCTTTTGTACAGTTCTTCTGTGTATTCTTGGCACCTCTTCTTAATATCTTCTGCTTCTGTTAGGTCCATACCATTTCTGTCCTTTATCGAGCCCATCTTTGCATGAAATGTTCCCTTGGTATCTCTAATTTTCTTGAAGAGATCTCTAGTCTTTCCCATTCTGTTGTTTTCCTCTATTTCTTTGCACTAATCACTGAGGAAGGCTTTCTTATCTCTCCTTGCTATTCTTTGGAACTCTGCATTCAGATGGGAATATCTTTCCTTTTCTCCTTTGCTTTTCGCTTCTCTTCTTTTCCCAGCAATTTGTAAGGCCTCCTCAGACAGCCATTTTGCTTTTTTGCATTTCTGTTCCATGGGGATGGTCTTAATCCCTGTCTCCTGTACGATGACATGAACCTCTGTCCATAGTTCATCAGGCACTCTGTCTATCAGATCTAGTCCCTTAAATCTATTTGTCACTTCCAGTGTATATCATAAGGGATTTGATTTAGGTCATACCTGAATGGTCTAGTGGATTTCCTTACTTTCTTCAATTTAAGTCTGAGTTTGGCAACAAGGAGTTCATGATCTGAGCATCAGCAGGTACAAAATTCTGTCTGGAAGCCTCAAACATGTAGTTGATTTTGATAGGAATTAAAATACAACAACAGCATAGCTGTAGCAAGTAATTCAACTTTTTGCATATTATCTAAATACTTTCATCTGATTATGTATCTTAAGATGTACAGCATTTGGAGAGAAAAAAAATGAATGCTTAAATATTAAATCTTCCTGAGTATTCACATTAATACAGAAAGAAAAAAAGCATAATACTCATGTTTGGACTGGTATAGTTTACAAATGCTGATGACTAGCTTTATACTTTAAACCACATTTATTTTATTTGTTATAATTATATAGGTAGTGTAAGTGTGAATGAGAAGGGTCAATGTTGTATTTATAATTATTTTCCTTTCATATGAAGAATTATTTTTTAAAGAATCAATAGGTGTCATAGAATGGAGCTTCCAAGGCATAAGTCAAAGAAAGCTTATGAACTAGGATAACATTATTCTCTTTTGCACATACCTTTCTATTAGTCTTAGGAAAGCCATAGAATCAATTTGGAGCCATTATATTCCCATTGGTGAAAAAAAAGAGAGGTTACAGTCTATACTCTCCTTACATCACTGAGATTTTGAGATCAGAAGACATATGTTTTAAAGAACTTTGTTTTGATAATGAACCTCAATAATACAAAGAATTGTTTTGATATTAAATGAAATTTGATTAATTTGGTGTTTAGCTTGAAGCATCTAGACTTTTGAAATTTTATCCCTGGAAGTGTTATTAAAAGTTCAATATTTTTAAGTGGTGATATTTTTCCCTCTCTAGATTAACAATACATCACTGTAAGTAGACAAAATGAGTAATTTATAAATATTTCAATATTCACATATATATATTAAAATATAATATGTTCACATATTCTGGACTGATTCCTAGGGCTCTGATAGCCTGCAACTTGTTTTACCAACCACATATTTCTGTACTATATTAAAACAATTTTTTGCATATTTAATTCATTTAAAATTACTACGAAGTCTATAAAAGCTGCTCAATATTGGAAATTGTTCAAGACATATACTACTTGTTTCTCGTATCAATCTTTTGAGGTGGAATACATTTTTTGTAGATGAGGTAGTTTGTAGATGAGTATGCTATGGTTTATGTTTTTATTCCAGACAAGAAAGAAAATAGTATATACTAACAGCACTCACATAAGATTTATATGGAGAAAGTTTAATTTCCACATGAAATAAAGAACATAGTGTTATATACGCTGCTTGATTTTCTCAGAAAAGTGTAAACTATATAATCATAAAAATGTTTGAAAAATAAAGTAATATATTTTTTAAAAGAAGTAAGAATACTTAATCATGATTCAATAATGCTAAAACATGAAGACAATTTTGTATATGAATATAAGATGTCTGTATACTGAGTATATTTCAGATAGTAAACTTAGATAAAAGAGTTCTGATTAAAGAATTATAAGAAATAAGAAGGATAAATCTGAGTATTGTTGTTCAGCTGCTAAATCATGTCCAACTCTGTGACCCCACGGACTGCAGCACGCCAGGCTTCCCTGCCCTTCACTGTCTCCTGGAGTTTGCTCAGACTCATGTCCATTCAGCTGGTGATGCCATCCAACCATCATCCTCTGTCACCCTCTCTCCTCCTGCCCTCAACTTTCTCAGCATCAGGGTCTTTTCCAATGAGTCAGCTCTTCACATCAGGTGGCCAAGTTATTGGAGCTTTAGCTTCAACATCCTTCCAAAGAATATTCAGGGTTGATTTCCTTTAGGATTGGCCAGTTTGATCTCCTTACTGTCCAAGAGATTCTCAAGAGTCTTCTCCAGCACTACAATTTGAAAGCATCAATTCTTCAGCGCTCAGCATGTGGTCCAACTCTCACATCTGTACATGACTACTGGAAAAACCATAGCTTTGATCTAAATATACCAGTGCAAAAAACTTAGTCTCCTGAGCATTTCTAAAAGGAGAAAGTTCAGAATGAAATACAAATCTAGTAATTATAAGTAAATGTCTGAAAGGTATTCTACATAAAATATATTATCTCTCTCAATTCTTTCAAAAATTATCTCCCTCCATTTCCCCAATCCTTGTATTTCTATATTTCAGGTATGGATATGATGCTTAGTTTCAAGACCAAACAATGATGTTTTTTAGTCCTTACCTAAAAATTACTAAGGAAGCTTTGTTGGCATGTGACTAGGTTTTCTTCTATAATATAGTTTTCACTGAGTTCTTTTTGGCCTTTTTGAGGCCAGGGACAGAAACAACCATCAAATATAGTCAATAGCTTTTATAGAAAAATATTTTTATGTGTGTGATGTGGAAAACGTTGTCTTTCAAAACTTAAATTTGTTCATCTTCTAAATTGGAGGAAGATTTTAATTGTTAAACTTGAGAAAATATTAAAATAACTTAAACTACTTGTATGATAAGAAAATAATAGTAATAATGGTGTAGTAAAGACCCCCAGGTTCCAGTGTTGATTTACCTTATTGCTAGTCTTTATTTATGTATGTATTTATTTATATTTTGCTTTGCCAGTAAACATGGTACACTTTAAGTTCTTTCTCCCTGTAACATTTTTTCGATAAGAAGCTCAAGTTTTTCTGGTCTTATTCAACTGAGCATTTTTATATAATTTTAAGAAACTTTTCCTTTATAGATACTTTATAAATAGACTATCCACTTACAACCAGAAAAAAATAAAGCAATTATGGATAATTCACGGTTGAGCACTTCTGAAGCCTATAGGAGTACTACAGGAAATTTTAGCAAAGTTACTGTTTAAATCCTCCAAGAGGATGGTAGTCAAAAAGACTCTGCCTCCCAGGAGTGCTTGATAGCCTGCAGCCACGCTAAAGAACTTCTGTTAGTGGTTCAGTGCCTAGAAGCAAGAGCCTGTAAAACAGAAATAAGGAAGAGATAAATTGACTTAATTGAGCCAGAAAGTCAACTGAAAAGGCAGAGTGAAACAGAATCTGGGGGTTGAGGGGAGGGAATTGTAGGAAGACAGTAATGAAGGGGACAGAGAAATAGCAAGGTCAAGGTCAAAGAAAGAGTAGCCTGTGGTTTAATATCTCTCAGAGCATTCTTTTTCCATTTGGTTAACAGAGTCATTTTGCTTTTGCTATCAGTGTCAGAAGTATGCCAAATATCAACTCTTGAGTTCTGACTACAGAATTTGACAAGCCACTCCTTGGCTGCACTGATTTTATGCCTAATCTATGTTACACCGGCCAGTTTAGTGGAAGCCCTTTTGTTTTTCTGACATAGTTGATTAACACCATGTTTTACGCTTAACTGAGTAACACTATATTCTTAAATATTAATATTCACCCTGATTTGAAAGTTTAGTTTTTCTGTCTGCTCCTGCAAACTTCGCTTCATCTTCTCTTTTATTAATAGAGCCAGAGAGAAATTTGCAATTTGAAAGCAATATGGTGCCAGCTGTGATTCCAGCTATTATGCCCTTGGCAGATTCAGATTTGCCCAATGGAAGATCAGGCTGAGACTAAACTCAGCCTGGTGATTTCCTAAAAGACTCATGTGTGGTGGTAAAAAGTTAGATTTCTGCACTCAGCTAGATCTGTATGAAAAATTGGAGGTTATATAATTCTTAATCCTAAAATGCTTTGCAACCAATAATCCTATGTTAGCCCACTTGCTCTGGTGATTTCTTTATTCCATTTTGTTTCGTGGTACTGAATTCCATGAGTTATCATGGACTAGTGCCTTAGCAATGTTTTCAAATTACATGATGAGCTCTAGTTATTTTTTTTCTGCACTACATTATAAATTCCTTGAAAGCAGACAATTTCATCTTTCTTAAATATTGCCAAATGCATTCTAGCAGAATTTTCTAGAAATCAACCCTTAATATTCATTAGAAGGACTGATGCTGAAGCTGAAGCTCCAATACCATGTGATATGAAGAGCCAACTCATTAGAAAAGACCCTGATGCTGGGAAAGATTGAAGGCAGGAGGAAAGGGGACAACAGAGGACGAGATGGGTGGATGACATCACCGACTCAATGGACATGAGTTTGAGCAAGCTTCAGGAGATAGTGAAGGACAGGGAAGCCTGGCATGCTGCAGCCCATGGGATTGCAAAGAGTTGGACATGACTGAGTGACTGAACAACAACAACAAGAGTTTGCTGCCTATGAAACACTAAATCAATATTTTTTATCATTCTTAAATGAACTCATATTACTTGTGATTCCCAAATGAATCACATTTGAATTCAAAATTTAGTTATTAACATATATATGTTTTTTTCTAATTAAAAAAAACTGATTCCTGAAATTTGGGCATTGAATAATCAATTAGTAAGTTAAATGATAATCAATTAGTTAGTTAGTTGCTCCATCATGTCCGACTCTTTGGGACCCCATGGACTGTAGCCCTCCATGCTCTGTTGCCCTCCATGCTTGTTGTCCATGGGATTTTCCAGGCAAGAATATTGGAGTGGATTGCCATTCTGTTCTCCAGGGGATCTTCCGCACCCAGGGATTGAACCTGGGTCTCCTACATTGCAGGCAGATTCTTTACTATCTGAGTACATTAATTTACTATTCAGAAGTGTCATGGAGGGGAAGGGGCTGAGATTAGAGCCTCTGTTTCAGGAATTGAAAATGTGAGCAAAGCAGCGGGGCGCTCAGATTTAAACTGGGGACGTCTTGATCTGCAGTCAGATACTCTACCCCTGAGCTATATTCCCTCTAATTAGTTAATAATTGATTTTTAATAATAATCAATAATTAATCAATTAATTGGTTCTGTTAAATGTTATATGTAACATGGGAAATATTTAAATTCTGGACATAGATGATCTGTCTGGGTGTATTGCAATACAACTTGTTGGACAATTCCAAAGCAGTTCAGTGCATTCAAGAGTATGTTTTGGGATCAGCTGTCTTCATTGTATTCAACACTTGCTTTCAAATATATTGAATTTGATTTTACAGTTTGGACCTTGTTTGATCCTTACTTACTTATGACAGTGTGCTAAGTCATATCTCAGGCCAGCAGAGTGAGTGCCATGTTGAATACTGCAGCAACAGCTATTTCTTTTCCTTCTCCTGAAATATTGATGATTGCTGAACTTCCTATTGCGTTTAGCTTTCAGCTGTGTCATGGCCTCCTCCAGCAGAAGCTTAACAGCCCAAAGAGCTGGTTGACCAGTGGGAAGGAATATGCAACTACAGCCTAATATCAAGGTTTAGGCTTCCGAAAAATAGTATTACAAAAACAATTTATCAATATCTCTTTAAAAAAACTCACCTAGAAAGATTTTTCCAGGTAACTTTTCTTCCATGGAAAAAAATGCAGATTGTATAATCATAAAAGAAAGTTTTGCTCAAACAAATCAGAAATGATTGAAATGTGAACAAGAAAAGTTTAAACCGAAGCTGCTAACTTTTCAAATGCTGGTACATTTTAGAAGGAAAAGAAGAACCTAGAGAAGATGGTAACCAATCTAGCATATCAGCCAAGGTCGAAATGCTGCTTGGTCAGAATCAAGCTAGGAGTGATGGATGGGGTAATATATTAAGTTGAGCAAATATTGGAAAAAGTGCTTGAAGAAAGCAAACCCAGTTTAATCCACTGTTATCCAGCCTCCTTTCAAGTTATACTCTTGGATCTTAACAGATATTTTTTGTCAGTAAATGAAAAAATAACATTCAGTCCCCAGTTGCTTGGATTCCTGAAGAACTGACTAGTTATTAATGTTTATTTTACTTGGAAAATGATTCTATAAATCATTTTGTACATAAAGACAAAATATGTGCTCAATCGCTCAGTCACTCAGTCATGGTGACTATGGACTATGTAGCCTGCCAGGCTCCTCTATCCACGTAACTTTCCAGGCGAGAATGCTGGAGTGGGTTGCCATTCAGTTATAAAATGTAGAATTACAAAAAGATAAGAGCTACTTTTTGTACTAAACTGTATAAAATGCTGAGCAATGACACATATGCTGTTTTTCTCTATGCTCCTATTTTCAGGTCTGCTTTATATAATGTAACCATGGTTAAAGTAAATTTTTAAGATGCCTATTCTTGTAGCTTTTGAGGCTATTGCCTTTTGATAATTATCTTTGATTCATATGTTTACTTATATACTGTAAAACATTGAAGCCCAATTTAAAAGAAGAATGTCTTACCTTGCTGGGAAGTTTCCTTTACTCTGAAGAAGTTTTGTAAGCCTTCTGACAAGTTTAGTATTAAAGAAGGTATCAGTTAGGAAATTGTTAGGAAACAATACAGAGGCCACTGAAAAATCTGAAATGGAGTTTAAAGTGTTGAATTTTATGAGTAAGGTATGTAAGTGCCATTAGAGAGGCTAATTCTGTACCGTAGATATCATGACAATATATTGCCATTAATCTCCTAAAGTGAATTTTTCTAGAAGACCTTGGGAAGGTGTGTGGGAGCAAGAAACAGGAAAGGCTGCATTAGTTTCCTTAGATTAATATTCTCTGGAAAAAGCAGAGACTTTTATCATTTGAAGACTACTCTAACAATACATTTGGAAAACAAGCTAGAAATTTAAAGAAATGTTTACTAATATCAACCTTTTTAGTCTAGTAAATTATCAAATCTTAACATTGAAAGAAGTATTTTTTTTAAAGAACAGATTTCTTCTTTCCACTCAATGCAGAAAGCCCTTTCATTCTATCTTTTATAACTGGGCAATTGACAGCAGTTCACTTACCTTCCAATGCAAAGTAATCAGAGCCCAGAGGTAAAGTCACACCCTTCATTCTGGGTGAGCCAGTTTTGAATTTAAATCTTGGCTTTGTTGTTTAAACCTTTCTGAATCTCTCTGCTCTTATCAGTAAACATTCCTAAAATTCTTACAGAGTATGAGGATTATATTAGTCTCTGTATATAAAGGGACTAGGTTAGCAGTGTGTGTGTGTGTGTGTGTGTGTGTGTACATATAGTTGTTCAGTCCTCAGTCGTGTCTGACTCTTTGCAACCCCATGGACTGCAGCATGCTAGGCTTCCCTGTCCTTCACTATATCTCAGTTTGCTCAAACTCATGTTCAGTGAGTCAGTGATGCCATCCAGCCATCTTATCCTGTTTTCCCCTTCTCCTTCTGCCCTCAATCTTTCCCAGCATCAGGGTCTTTTCCAATGAGTTGGCTCTTTACATCAGGTGGCCAAAGTATTGGAGCTTCAGCTTCAGCATCAGTCCTTCCAGTGAATATTCAGGGTTTATTTCCTTTAGGATTGACTGGTTTGATCTCCTTGCTGTCCAGGAACTCTCAAGAGTCTTCTCCAACACCACAGTCCAAAAGCATCAGTTTTTGACATTCAGCCTTATTTATGGTACAATTCTCACATTGGTACATGACTACTGGAAAAAACCATAGCTTTGACTATATGGACATTTGTCAGCAAAGTGATGTCTCTGCTTCTTAATATGCTGTCTAGGTTTGCCATAGCCTTTCTTCCAAGGAGCAAGCATCTTTTAATTTCATGGCAGGAGTCACATTGTGCAGTGATTTTGGAACCCAAGAAAGTCTGTCACTGTTTGCCTTTTTTACCATCAATTTGCCATGAATTGATGGGACTGGATGCCATGATCTTAGCTTTTTGAATGTTGAGTTTTAAGCCAGCTTTTTTACTTTCCTCTTTCACTTTCATCAAGAGGCTCTTATATACAGGGTTTCCCTGTTGGCTCAGATGGTAAAGGATCTGCCTGCAATGCAGGAGACTCAGGTTCAATCCCTGGGTCAGGAAGATTTCCTGGAGAAGGGAATGGCCACCTACTCCAGTGTTCTTGTCTGGAGAATTCCATGGACAGAGGCATCTGATGTGCTACAGTCCATGAGGTCACAACGAGTCAGACATGACTGAGTGACTAAAGGAATAAAGAAAAAAGCTCATGTTCTTTTTTCCAGTGCCAATTAAAACTGTCTTTTGTTTTAAAAAAAAAAAAATCCATCAAAAACTGCATTACTCTAAATTCCATTCGTTCAATTCTTGTTGTATTACCAAGAATTAGTCTATTTCATGTATATTGTGATATGTTTTAAATATTTAAAGTCAGCCTCAAAATTTATTTTATTGTTTATAGACCAAATAAACAACCACCCACTCCAACAAAACAGCAAACCCCTTGATTCTCAAGAATTCCTCAAAGACAGTATTCAGATCTTCATTCACACACATTTATAATTTTTCTGTGTCCCTTTAAATAAAAAATTCTCACCTTAACTCAGAAACTAGGAAGAATAGAAGAACAATTTTGATGTGAAGTGCTCCAGAAGCATCATTTTAGTGAAACAGCAAATAGTGTGGAATATGATTGACAAAAGATTGAATGTGAAAAGTGTGATTGAGAGATTGATAAAAAGTTATCTGGGAATTAAACTGAGACAGGTCTTGAAACCACACACACATTTAAGTAGTTTCAAGTTTCCTTTCAAGGAAAGGGAGAAATATTGATGATTTTCTTTAAAAGAGGAAGAAAATGTATCTGGATATGCATTTTTTGCATAGATTAACCTGACAGCATTGATTGGCAGTGGAGGCTGCAAAATATAAAGTGACAAAGATCTCAGATATTTATACAATAATCTAGATCAGAGCGATGGGACCTGAGTAGGAATGACGACAGTGAACTTGGAAGATGCAGAAGCAAGAGAATTCTGAGATTTAGAAGAGGAAGCAGGGAGAGTTGACAATACAGACTATAGCCCACCAGGCTCCTCTGTCCGTGGAATTATCCAGTAGGAATACTAGAGTGGGTAGCCATTCCCTTCTCTAGGGGATCTTCCCAACCCAGGGGTTGAACCCAGGTCTCCTGCATTGCAAGCAGATTCTTTATGGCCTGAGCCACCAGGGAAGAAGCCTCTTATTTGAGCGAGTGTGAACAAATGGAGACTCTGATACAACTGAGACTCTGGGAAGGAGTAGGGTAGTTGAATGAACAGATGGTGATAAATCCACTTAGAACATCCTTACCAGGAAACTCTTTTTCAGATGCTCTGATGAAATAGTGCAACTCTACATCTCTTTAATTTCCCTCATTCATTTGAAAATGTTTGAATTTCAGTTTATGCTCCACTTGAAGTAAAAATATCTCCTAGCATTTATAATATATTCTGAAGTTCCAAAAAGATCTCAGAGGAGCAGAATATTCATAGAGCAAGAAGTCTCCAAGTGCCCATGTCCTGTGGCAATACTTCCTAGAAGTGTTTAGTTCTCACAGAAACAGAAAAAAATGTGAAAAAGTTGAAACATGTTCAAACACCATATCATTAATTATTTCTACATGACTGAATCAATAATGTCATTTTCTGTGTCTTTGGAATAGAAATGAAATATCAACATTTGAATAATAATTTTCCAAGCACATAGGCATGTATATGCCATATACATTCCTTACAAAGTCTTTTGAACAAACCTAAACGAGGCCTGAAACCATCATTGCTTGTTAAAAAAAATGCAAAAATAAATGCAAAAAGAGATACTTTTTTCTAAGGTCGATAGTTTTTCTAGGTTATTGGAAAAACATATATAACTATTAGCAAAACTTGAAAGTAAGCCTGGGTCTCCAGGTGAAATCTAGTGAATATTCATTTTAATTCATTATGATAAGCAATTTTTAAGGTAATGCATAAACTCTGCCACAAGAAACTGCAAGATTCTTATACTGGATTAGCCAAAAATTGTGTTCAGGTTTTTCTGTAACGTCTTCAGGGAAACCTTTCGGCTAACCAATGATTATCAAAATCACTACCAATGGCGATGTGAGGAATGAGGAGACACTGCAGGATCAAGCGGCTGGGCAGGGCAGCATTCTGATGGAAACAACCACTGCAGACAATTGTTGCAATAGCACTGGCAAGAGTTACCAATTCCTGGCAATTGTTACAGTAGTGTAATGAGGGTTCCTGGGACCTACAGGAGGCAAAAAATGAAAGCAGCTTTTAGAAAAAGACTGCTTATGTATATTTGAATATTAAGAAGTTGTTTAGACATTTGCCTTAAATGTTGAGTGTAAGATCAGGCTTCAGAGGAAGACAGTTATATTTTAATTGTATATAATTAGGATTGATGGTTCACTTCAGTCGCTCAGTCATGTCCAACTCTTTGCGACCCCATGGACTTCAGCATGCTAGGCTTCCCTGTCCATCACCAATTCCCGGAGCTTGCTCAAACTCATGTCCATCCAGTCGGTGATGCCATCCAACCATCTCATCTTCTGTCATCCCCTTCTCTTCCCGCCTTCAATCTTGCCCAGCATCAGGATCTTTTCCAATGAGTCAGTTCTTGGCGTCAGCTGGCTGAAGTAAGTATATTCCTCAGCCAGGGACTCCGCGGAGGGGAAGGTGGGAGTGGGGTGGGGGTAGGGTCGAGAGCGGGCTCCGACCCCCAGCCGAGGGAATGAAGGGAGCAGGGCGCCAAGGAGTCACGAATCAGATTCCTCAGCTACGAGCATGTGCTGAGGAGAGTTACGGATGTAGAGGTGAAACGACTGAAAGATGTAGAGGTGAAACGACTGAAAGATGCCTTCAAGAGGACTTGTGGCCTCTCATATTACATGCGCCAGCACTGCTTCATCAGGGAAGTGCTTGGGGATGGAGTGCCTCCAAAAGTTGCCAAGTGATAAATATGAATATGGCATAAAATGGCAGGGTAGAAGGGGGTGTGCTCATCTTCTCTTGCAAGAACTCCAAAACTACAACTTGCTGCTGAACAACCGTCCACTGGAGAATGTTGGATCCCACCAAAAAAAGATACCCCACTTCCAAGGGCAAAGGGAAGGCCCCAGCAAGATGGTAAGAGGGGCAAAATCGCATTTAGAATCAAACCCCTTACCCGCCAGTTCAATTCAGTTCAGTTCAGTCGCTCAGTCCTGTCTGACTCTTTGCAACCCCATGAATCACAGCACGCCAGGCCTCCCTGTCCATCACCAACTCCCAGAGTCTACCCAAACCCATGTCCATTGAGTCGGTGATGCCATCCAGCCATCTCATCCTCTGTCGTCTCCTCCTCCTGCCCCCAGTCCTTCCTAGCATCAGGGTCTTTTCCAACGAGTCAACTCTTCACATGAGGTGGCCAAAGTATTGGAGTTTCAGCTTCAACATCAGTCCTTCCAATGAACACCCAGGACTGATCTCCTTTAGGATGGACTGGTTGGATCTTCTTGCAGTCCAAGGGACTCTCAAGAGTCTTCTCCAACACCACAGTTCAAACCATCAATTCTTCGGCGCTCAGCTATTCTCACCGTCCAACTCTCACATCCATACATGACTAGTGGAAAAACCATAGCCTTGACTAGATGGACCTCTGTTGGCAAACTAATGTCTCTGCTTTTAAATATGCTATCTAGGTTGGTCATAACTTTCCTTCCAAGGATTAAGTGTCTTTTAATTTTATGGCTGCAATCACCATTTGCAGTGATTTTGGAGCCCCCCAAAATAAAGTCTGATACTGTTTCCACTGTTTCCCCATCTATTTCCCATGAAGTGATGGACCAGATGCCATGATCTTAGTTTTGAGATGCTCAAATAAACCTTGTGTGCACCAGGATCTAGAGATGCCACAGACACTGAGACAGAACTGTGTTTGGGTGTCTCCTGTGGAGGTACGGGTCAGCAGTGGACTGCTGCAGGGGCAGGGGCTCTGGATGCAGCCAACTTGGGTATGGCATAAGCCCTCTTGGAGGAGGTTGCCGTTAATGCCACCATAAGAGCTGCCAGAACTTACACAGGCCTGGGGAAACAGACTCTCGGAGGGCACAAACAGAACCTTGTACACACCAGGACCCAAGAGAAGGAGCAGTGACCCCAAAAGAGACTGACCCAGACTTGCTCGTGAGTGTCCAGGAGTCTCTGACGGAGGTGTGGGTCAAAGGTGGCCTGCTGTAGGATTGAGGCACCGAGTGCAACACTGCAGCATGGGACCTTTTGAAGGAGGTTTCCATTATCTTTATTACCTCCACCACACTTTGGTCTCCCAGGTGGCTCAGTTGGTAAAGAGTCCGCCCACAGTGCAGTGACCTGGGTTTGATCCCTGGGTTGGGGAGATCCCTTGGAGAAGGAAATGGCAACCCACTCCAGAGTTCTTGCCTGGAAAATTCCATGGACGGAGGAACCTTGTGGGCTATGGTCCATGGGGTCACAAAGAGTTGGAGAGGACTGAGTGATTAACTTTCTTTCCACTTTCAGTTTGACCTCAGGTCAAACAACAGGGAAGGAACACAGCCACGCCCATCAACAGAAAATTGGATTAAAGGATTAACAACTGGTGAGCAAATTTATCATGGTAACATAATTACAGGGCACCACCATGCAGTGTTCAGTGTCTCAACCTATGAAAAGGAAACTGGGGGTTAAAAATCAGGCACTCTAGGTAAAGGAAAGACAGATCAATGGACATAATAATCCAGAAATAGACCCTCATGAATATAGTCAACTGATCTTTGACAAAGGAGCACAGGTAATACAACGGAGAAAAGACTTCAAAAAACAAATAATCATCTGTAAAAGAAAACTATCTAAACACAGATGATATAACTTTACCAAAGTTAACTGAAAATGGATCCTAGATCCAAATATAAAAAGTAAAACTCTAAAACTCCTAGAAGATAACATAGGAGGACAATATAGGTGACCTTGGGTATGGTTATGATTTTTGAGCACTGAGTATTTTTTCATGTGCCTGTTGGCCATCTGCATGTCCTTTCTGGAGAAACATCTATTCAGTTATTCTGCTCATTTTTAAAGTGAGCTTTTTTTTTGATGCTGAGTTGTATGAATTTTTCATGTATTTTGGATGTTAACCCCTTATTGGTTCCACCATTTGCAAATGTTTCTTCCCATTAGGTAAGTGGTCTGTTCATTTTGTCAATGGTTTACTTTGCTGTGCAGAAGCTTTTAAGTTTAATTAGCTTTCACTTGTTTATTTTTGTTTTTACCTCCTTGGCTTTAGGAGATAGATCCAAAAAGTATTGCTAGGTATTGCTATGATTTATATCAGAATGTTCTGCTTATGTTTCCCTATAGGAGTTTTATGGTTTCTGGTCTGACAATTAATTCTTTAATCCATTTTGAGTTTAGTATATAGTGTTAGAGAATGTTCTAATTTTATTCTTTTACATGTAGCTGTCCAGTTTCCCCAGCAACACTTATTGAAGCGACTGTTTTCCACATTGGATATTATTGCCTCCTTTGTCATAGGTTAATTGACCAAAGTGTATGGGTTTATTTCTATGGTCTCTGTTCTATTCCAATGATCTACATATCTGTTTCTGTAGATAGTACCATACTGTGTTGATTACTATAGCTTTGTAGTATACCCTGAAGTTGGGGAGCATGATTCCTCCAGTTTGTTCTTCTTTCTCAAGGTTATTTTGGGTATCCAGGATATTTTGTGTTTTAATACAAAATTTAAAATTTGTCAAGCAACTGTATTTATAAAGTTAACATGGACCTTAATGTATTGATGCCACAAAAATAATAGAAAGAATTCTGCAGGTTATCTCTAATGCACAGAAACTGATACTATCACTGGGCTTTCCCCATATCTTCTGAAAGCTGACCTTTCTCACATATACTACATATTTCTGATACTATCAAAAGTACCCTCCATTATAAGTAAAACTGACCATGTAGGTATCAATCAAAAATGTCAGCTGAGTGAAAAAATGAGACTGAATGAATCCATCTCGGCTAACTCCATAAGAGTGGATGAATTGTTATAGAGTCAACAAAGAAAATCGTATTAGGGTAATGTGAGTAAAGAGTGGACTCTGTATAAAAATTTCAACTGATATCTTTCCTCAACATGTTTCTTACCCTTTCAATAACACACTGATATTGCAATACCCAGGAATTCTTTAAAAATAATGCTTTTATTCTTTGTGCAATTTCTTTTTTAAAAATAACATTAGCTTCTCTTAGATTTGGATGCCTATTTAAAAGGCAATAGTGTTATAAGAAAGGCAAGCAATTGAATTGACTCCAAGAAGTGTGAAACTTTTACCAAGTCGTTATCTAACACTAGCTGTCTTTGCTACTGTAAATAGTAAACAATCCAACTTGATTTGGATCTCCTAGAAAAAAGGCTTAGGTCAGACAATAAGGTGTTGAATTCTGTCTTTTTGATTAAAGAGAAAGTTAAAAAGAAAAGTAGGGTAAAACTTAGACTCTCTGAAAATATTACATTCTGAGCAAATGAGTAGTAATCATAAAAAATCATGCAACTTCAGTGCAAATATACAAATATGCTTTATTGTCTTGGAATTAGAGTAAGTTATTCACAAAAGAAAAAGTAGGTCCTTATATATAAAAATTCTCTGTAATGATTCCCCTTAGGCAAATGATTCTAATATACTAAAGAAATACATGCAAAACAGCAAGGAAGGGAGCTTTTTAAAATGACATTTAAATTGTAATTATAAATAGAAAATCGATTTCTAAAGTGATCTGGTGAGTTTTGAACACATTTATTCACTCTCAGTGACTTTTATATTGAATGTTCTCAGTTGATAAATCAAAAGATCATTTTTTTCGCTGCCAGTGTTGTAAATTCCACCTGCAATCTATTAATCACGCTATGTTCCTTTCCTCTGACATCATCAGCAGTAATAAAGATTCTGCAAATGGAACTTAGCCGACAGTGCTGGAGTTGATGTATGAGATGAACAGAATCCAGCCTGATCTTTCATAAACTGCACTGGCTCAGCAGGAGGTAATGGTGTTAAAAACTTGCTTTCCATTACTGAAGTCGGTAGTACTGGGCCAAGATACCTAAGGAGAAAAAAGCATTGAGTGAAGCTCTGCAGATTTCACCATCTGGCATCAGCCATGCTTACGGTTTGCTTCCATTCATTTGGCTCCCTTTTCATTAAATTGTATTTTGTTTCATTTTAACACAAGTACAGATGGGAAGGGTGATAGGCAAAACAAAATCAGAGGATTTCCTTCCAGTGTGCAGATTCATAATTCCTTATAATGGTTTGTCTTTTCTCTGTTGTAATTGAATAATCAACCAGCACAAAATTTTCATTATGTGGCTCAAGAGAAGAGCCCAACCCAAACTCCAAAGAAATGTCTACCCTTTAAAAGATAATACTGTATTCTAAAAGAGAGGCAGGTAAAGTGTGTACTGTACCAAAATAGAAATACAGAATATCTTTAGAGAAGATCCAATTCAAATTCTTCATTACAGATAGGAAGAAAATGATGTTGGTATACACCTCAAGTTCAAAAGCTAGTTAGTGTGAAAGAAGGTATCTGAATCTGAATTCTCTGAATCTTTTCTGATCCCAAGTGTTCATTCTGTCACATTTTGCGGTAAAGTATCCCTGAGTCTCACTCCTGATTGGACCATATATTGTCTTGTTGTTCAGTTGCTAAGTCGTGTCCAACTCTTGCAACCCCATGAACTGCAGCATGACAGGCTTCCCTGTCCTTCGCTATCTCCCTGAGTTTGCTCAAACTCCTGTCCGTTGAATTAATGATGCCATCCAACTATCTCATCCTCTGTCAATCTTTCCCAGCATCACGGTCTTTTCCAATGAGTTGCTTCTTCACATCAAGTGGCTAAATTTTTTGGAGCTTTAGCTTCAGCATCAGTCCTTCCAATGGATATTCAGGGTTGAGTTCCTTTAGGATTGACTGGTTTGATCTCCATGTTGTCCAAGGGACTCTCAAGAGTCTTCTCTAGCACCACAGTTCTAAAGCACCAATTCTTTGGGGTTCAGCCTTCTTTACGACCCAACTCTCTCATATCCATACATGACTACTGGAAAAACCATAGCTTTGACTGTATGAACTTTTGTCGGCAAAATAATGTCTCTTCATTTTAATGCACTGTTTAGGTTTGTCATAGCTTTTCTTCCAAGGAGCAAGAGTCTTTTAATTTCATGGCTGTAGTCACCATCTGCAGTGATTTTGGAGCCCAAGAAAATGAAATCTGACTCTATTTCCATTGTTTCCCCAAATATTTGCCATGAAGTGATGGGACTGGATGCCATGATCTTTTCATGTGGAGTTTTAATCCAGCTTTTTCACTCTCTTCTTTCACCCTCATCAAGAGGCTCTTTAGTTCCTCTTCCCTTTCTGCCATTAAAATGGTATCATCTTCACATCTGAGGTTGTTGATATTCTTGCTGATATTTCTCCTGGCAATCTTCTTTCCAGCTTGTGAGTCATCCATCCCTGCATTTCACATGATGTATTCTGCATATAAGTAAAATAAGCAGAGTGACAATATACAGACTTGATGTACTCCTTTCCCAATTTTGAACTAGTCCATTGTTCCATGTACAGTTCTAACTGTTGCTTCTTGTCCTGCATACAGGTTTCTCAGGAGGCAGTTAAGGTGGTCTGGTATTCACATCTCTTCAAGTATATTCCACAGTTTGTTGTGATCTACACAGTCAAAGGCTTTAGTGTAGTCAATGAAGCAGAAGTAAATTTTTTCTTTTTGGAATCCCTTGCTTTTTCTGTGATCCAATTTATGTTAGCAATTTGATTCTGGTTCCTCTGCCTTTTCTAAATCCAGCTTGTACATCTGAAAGTTCTTGGTTCATGTACTATTGAAGCCTAGCTTGGAGGATTTTGAGCATGACCTTGCTAGCATGTGAAATGAGTGCAATTGTGCAGCAGTTTGAACATTCTTTGACATTGTTCTTCTTTGCGATTGCAATGAACACTGACTTTTTACAGTTCTGTGGCCACTGCTGAGTTTTCCAAATTTGCTGGCATATTGACTGTAGCACTCTCACAGCATCATCTTCTAGGATTTGAAATAGCTCAGCTGGGACTGTCTTTGTGACTTTGGACAAAAATCGCTTTTCAGGGAATCAGTTTCCTCATCTCACAAGTGAAAATGGCAATAGATAATTCATAAGCTTGTATTGATGATTACAAGGGACTCCTCACTCAAAGCAGCAAGAAAATCTCCTGTGACATTTTAGGTACTAAATAACTGGTACTAAAATGAATACATATCATCACTTGTTGGTTAATCTTATGTGTCAACTTGGCTAGGCTGTTGTACACTGCCCTATGAGTTTTGGACTTGCTATCCGCCAGTTATGTGGGCCAGTTTTCTCTGTTACCTACTGTTCTCTCTCTTCTCCTTTGAAGAACCCTAACTGATACAGTCATTAAAAAAACAGATTTAATAAATGAAACAAATGACTCCTTACCCCTATAACACAAAGTACTTTGTTATTCTGGAAACAATGTCTAACTCCGTGTTCCACATTTACACAGCTGAAGCTAAGCTCCACTGACAGATTTACATGAAGCTATTTTACCCTTGGAAATCACAACTCGGAAGGTGTTATTGACTCTAATTATTAGTAGGTAATTGGTATTATTTTATAATAGGGAAAAGAAGGATTGTGATTGGTCCATGAACAATCCATTTAGGTGCATCTTGATTTTAATGCCTGGTTTTATTTGTAAACGAACAGGTCAGTATCTTCAGGCTGAGAAGGGTTTGGTGATGAGAGGATTCAACAACCCTCAGGGGTCAGGTCTAGGTCATATCCTCAGGTAAGACAACAAGGCCAGTAGGGGCACAGTTCAGGGTAAGGTGACAATATGCTGTAGGTTAGAGCAGATGCAAATGTGCTTGTTGTCAGGGTGTCAGTGGAATCGTAGAAACTAAGATGAACAAAGCAATGGAAGAGTAGGATTATTGATTTTGATAGTTTAAGTCTAGGCTAGATTTTTGTTTTGGGAACAAAGATTGTTGTTTTTCCTCTGTATGTTATGATGATTGGGGGTGTAAAAGTACAGGTTCTACACTGAATAATGGGGAGAGAAATCTATCTGCTAGTAAAGTTGAAGGGGACAAAGCAGAGTGATCAAGAAAGATGGCAGTAGAGGGGATCAGTGACAGGAAGTGGAAAGGAGCCTGTGGTGGGGAGGATGGAGACACACCAGAAGTGGTCCCTCCTGGCCAGGTCACTGAATGTGGCCATTTGTCAATAGTTGCCTTTGTCACTTGGGTTTGTTGATGAACTGGGGTATCTTGCTGAAAAAATGCACACTCCTACTTTATTCTCCAGAACTGTTCTATTCAGACTTGAGTTCTGATTAAATTATGATTTAATTATCAATTTGTATTTAAGATTCTCTGGCAAATGGTAATTTCTATGACTAATGAAGTAGTGTAAAAAAGTATTGTTGTTGTTCCCCTACTCAGTCGTGTCTGACTCTTTGCGACCCCATGGACTGAGCATGCCAGGCTTCCCTGTCCTTCACCATCTCCCAGAGCTGGCTCAAACTCCTGTCCATCAGGTCGGTGATGTCATCCAACCATCTCATCCTCTGTTGTGCCCTTCTCCCCTTGCCTTCAGTCTTTCCCAGCCCCAGGATCTTTTCCAATGAGTCAACTCTTCATATCAGGTGGCCAAATTATTGGAACTTCAGCTTCAGCACCAGTCGTTCCAATGGATATTCAGGATTGATTCCTTTAGGATTGATTGGTTTGATCTCCTTGAAGTCCAAGGAACTCTCAAGAGTCTTCTCCAGCACCGTAGCTCAAAAGCATAATTCTTCAGTGCTCAGCCTTCTTAATGGTCCAACTCACATCCATACATGACTACTGGAAAAACCATAGCTTTTACTATATGGAACCTTTGTTGGCAGAATAATGTCTCTGCTTTTTAATACACTGTCTAGGTTTGTCATAACTTTTCCCCAAGGAGCAAGCGTCTTTTATTTCGTGTATGCAGTCACCATCTGCATCGATTTTGGAGCCCAAGAAAATAGTCTGTCACTGTTTCCATTGTTTCCCCACCTATTCACCATGAAGTGGTGGGATCGGATGCCATGATCTCATTTTTTGAATGTTGAGTTCTAAGCCAGCTTTTTCATTCTCCTCTTTCACCTTCATCAAAAGGTTCTTTAGTTCTAGTTCCTCTTCATTTTCTGCCATAAGGGTGGTGTCATCTGAGGTTATTGATATTTTTCCTGGCAATCATGATTCCAGCTCGGGCTTCATCCAGCCCAGCATATCACAAGATCTACTCTCCATATAAGTTAAATAAGCAAGGTGACAATATTCAGCCTTGACATACTGCTTTCCCAATTTGGAATCAGTCTGTTGTTCTATGTCTGGTTGTAACTGTTGCTTCTTGACCTGCATACTGGTTTCTCAGGAGACAGAAAAGGTGGTCTAGCATTCCCATCTCTTTAATAATTTTCCAGTTTGTTGTGACCCACACAGTCAAATTTACCGTAGTCAATAGGAAGATGGAAAGGATAAATAGAGGAAAAGAGGCAAGTAGAAAAAGAAAGGGGCTTCCCTGGTGGTCCAGCAGCTAAGACTCCTTGCTCCCAATGCAGAGGGGGTGGGTTTGGCCCATGGCCAGAGAACTAGAGCCCACAAGCTGCAACTAAGACTTTGCATGTTGACTAAAATGAAAAGACATCTGGTGTGCTGCAATGAAGACCCACACAGCCAAATAAATGAATACGTTTTTAAAAAGAAAAAGTAGAGAAGAGAGGAAAAGGAGAGCTGAGCTAAGAAGGCAAGGGAAGGAGAGAGAGAAAGTGGGAGAAACAGAGTGATCAAGAGAAAGACAAAGAAATTGGAGAAAAAGAACTCTTTTCCACACAGAGATGCTGAAACGATGAGCACTTTTAAACTTTGGACTCTTAGACATCTATTTTCATGAACTTTTAGCACTCGATTTGAATAATCACAGAAAAATACAATCCCATTACAAATAATTTCATAAAGGTCTCAGGAGCGCATACTGTGGCTATAATTTTATAGAGGAAAAAAACCTTGGCTTTGGCTTTCATTTGACCTAGAATCTAGCTCCCAGGGAGACTGAGGAAGTAGACATCTCTATGCAGGCATTCAAGGTTATGAAAGAGGTTAAGAAAGTCTGCATCACTTACGCCTACCTCATTAGTTTTTCAGGTTTTAAGTGGGGAGATTATATCATGTTGATTATTTTAAAGCTTTTCCAAAAAGCAAGTGAAGTTAATAAAAATAAAAGGAGAAAGCGCTTCTACAGAATTCTCTGTGAGGTTAGTAGATATGTCAGGTTTTCTAATGATAGGATCTTGACAAAACTCTGAACTCAGAACTGTGCCCAGTGGTTGAGCAAAGTGGATCCAGTCGTTGCCTAACTTGAATCTGAGAGGAAAGTGAGCCAAAAAAATAACATGACATGCAGAGGAGGGTCAGAAGGGTGAGTTTATATGCCAAATACAACTTCATTAATGAAGGTCAGCTCATGGGAGTTGAAGAAATCATCTAACTTGTCCGAGTACAAACTGTGTAGAGTGAAGCCAGAAAGGAGAGGTGTTCTATTGCAGACCTTCCTCAGAAACCATGATTCCTGTGGCCGTCAGGCATTGCTCCTGGTTTTCATCTGGGGGCAAAGAAGGCTAGAGAATTTTCAGGCAGAGGGCAGGGGGAAGGCAGTGCTTGAAGGTGAGACTTGAAGGATGTCTGGGGGCAAAGGAGAGACAGAAGGCTTCATTTGGGAAAAGAGAGAGAAAGCCAACCGACTAGTCAAGAAAGTGTTAAGATTGTGCTCAGTGTAAGGATTTCAGACACGATGTAGCAAGTACTCAAGAGATTGTTGTTAGGAAGAAATGAGATAATGAATGGGAGAGTACTCTGTAAATGGAAAAAACCTCTGTGCTAATGTGAGGCATTAATACTATTATTCTCATCTATTACAGGTTCCTGAGCAGGGGAGTGACATGATAAAAGCTACGTTTTAGAAGATTAGTGTGGGAGTGATGTGCAGATTGGCTTGTAAAGGAAGGGAGAGTGCAGGCAGGGAGACTCACGGGATTCTGCTAAGGCCAACAGAAGCGAGAGTTGGAAAAAGTGTTAGTTGCTCAGTTGTGTCCAGCTTGTGACCCTCTGGACTGTAGCCCACCAGGCTCCTCTGTCCATAGAATTCTCCAGGCAAGAATACTGGTGTGGGTAGCCATTCCCTTCTTCAGAGGATCTTCGCAACCCAGGAATCAAACCTGGGTCTCCCACATTGCCAGTGGATTCTTTACCATCTGAGCCACCAGGGGAGTATTCGTTTAAAGGTAAAAGTCCTCCATTCTCTCCTCTTCCTCCCTCCCCATGCCCTTCTAGAAAGCATCCTTTTGGTCCCAAGAGCCAGCTGACAATCAGATCTTACTTCATCTTAAGGTAAACAGAGAAAGAATTGTAAAGGGTGCTGCACCATTACAAACACGGGTGATAGTGTAGACCTATCTGGGCTTCTACTTCTTCATTTGATTCAATGTATTTATCTCCTTCCTACACTTCTTGTTCAAGAGAAACAGGTGCCATAGTGCTAAGATAAATCCATACATGATTCTAGGAAAGAAAACTGCATGAAAACAGAACCTGGACCTCTCTTTATGGCTTCCTCATGCCTTGGGTGTTTCTGAGTATGCAGTTTATACCACTTGTGCAATATTAAGGTTAATCGAGTGGCTTTTTCCTACTTCCTCAAAAATCAAGCTTCTAAATCAATCCCCCTGTGTGCCTTGTAACAAAGTTTAATACCTCATTAACAAAAATATCATGAAGAAACATGCATTTTAAACAAGCTAAATCCTTAGGGAGAGAAAGAACCCTGAGGTATATAAAAAAAAAAAAAGGAGATAACGTTGCTTAGAATAAAGGATCAAGATGGATAATATGAAACTTCAATTCCCAGAAAGAATAATGTGTCTTACAAGTTGAATGATGAGCTGCCAGCAACAAAATTAGAAATCAATATTCTGTAGAAGAATTAGTCAGTGTAAGACCAATAGCAAAATACAGTAATCATTTTCAGAGATGGGATTGAGAATAAAAACAGAAGTACTTGGATCCAATTGAAGGCTGCCACACATTTGTCAAGGGAAAAATACTGAAGACTGTCAATACATCATCATCTTTTATTCTTCTTGGTTTAAATAAACAAAAGCCCCCAAAGAGTCAGCCTTTATTTGTGAGCCAGGAAAAAAAAAAATATTAGATTAGCATTTGCTCATAAACCATACTGTTTCCACACATCATTTGTCATCTACATCATTGTAATAAGTGTCTATTTGCAGGCTGGCTTGGAAAGCTAGAGACAAGTTACTATGGGTTACTTGCCAAACTTCACTGGGGAACCAGGAAGAACGACTGAGGAGATCTGAGCCTCTCAATATAGAGGTTCTTATTCAGTCAAAGCATGTACCTATGCACACACACACACAACCAACTATTCAAGTGGTCCTCACTCAAGGTAAGTATAAAAAAGAGATTATAGGATTTCTCACTTCATAATGGTTCATAGCAAAGTGTTCATAACTTATGTTATAATATAAATATATGCTAAAACATAATTATATTTTATAACTTATAATTAAAACATAGTTCACTTATGTTATAACTTAGAATGTTATTATGAGTCAGCAAAAATCAATTAGAAATCCTAAGATACCCTACTTTTTCCATATGGATATTACAAGGCTATGGAACTATCTGTTTATCTCTCTTAGAGAAAGCAACAAAATGTGCACAAGGTCAAGAGAAAGAGAAAGAGAAAGGAAAATAATCACTTCAAGTGAAAGAAAAGTATGTATTCAGGAGTGTAAAATATAAATGTTCCTAAGACTACATGACTTATACTTTATAGATCATAAGAGTGAGCAGTTGTTTTGTTTTGATAGTATTCTTGTTTTGGTCCTGGATTAACTTGGCAGAGTGTTTTGGGAAAAGAAATGATGGGACTGGGCCTAAGAATAAGACTCTGTTACACGTGGAGCTGGATCTGCCTCATCCTGGGGAAAGGATCCTCTAAGAAGAAGTAAATATCTCCAATTTGAGAGGGCGACTCCTTCTCCTAATTATTTATGTATGGCTAGGGATTGGTATATACAATGACTTGTTAATGGAATGAAGAAAAACCATTAATAATGTGTAAATGGATTTTCTACTCACCCGGACAATGTTAGGTTCTTCAGGAACACAGGACCAAAAACATATAGATGAATAGTTGATAGAGACAGAAGAGAGAGAAAAGAGAGAGATTGATTATAAGAACTAGTTCACATAGTTATGGAGGGCAAGAAGTTCCATGATATGCTGAGAGCAAGATGAAAAAACCAGGAAAGAGGTGGTGTAATTCAGTCTAAGTCCGAAGATCTGAGACTTGGGAGCTAACGGTGCAGGTCTCCATCTGAGTCTGAAAGCTCAAGAACCAGGAACATTCATGTCTAAGAGCAGGAGACGATGGATATATAACTCAAGCAGAGAGAGTGAGTTTGAGCCTCCTCTACCTGTGTGTTCTACCCAGGCCCTTGAGGGACTGAATGATACCCACCTACATGGTTGAGGGTGACTGTCTTTACTTAGTCTACTGATTTAAATGCTAATCTCTTTTGGAGACACTCTCACAGACATATCCAGAAATTATGTTCTACCAGTTACCTGGGGATCCCTTTGCCTGGTCAAGTTAAAATATGAAACTATCATCACGAGTCCACCCCTTATCCATTTGGCACTCACACTCGTCTTGTTGGGACTTCCCAGGTGGCTCAGTGGTAAAGAATCCACCTGCAAATGCAGGAGATGTAGGAGATGTGGGTTTAATCCCTGGGTTCCATCCCTGGGTTGGGAATATCCCCTGGAGTAGGAAACGGCAACCCACTCCAGTGTTCTTGGCTGGACAATCCCATGGGCAGAGGAGCCTGGTGGGCTACAGTCCACGGGGTCACAGGCTGGGTATGACTGAATGACTGAGCACACACTTGTCTCCTTAAACTTAATCTCCAAACAAGACAATAGCAAGGCTGTGATTCCAACTAACATGATATAATTATCCTAATTCAAACCAAAAATGTACTAATCTCTTCCCCAGGAGAAGAAGTATTTAAGTGTTATTTATTCTTCTTCTTCTTTATTATTTATTCTTTCTTCTTATTCTATAACTTAAATACTATAATATAAAATTAACAATAATTAAATACTGATATAAAGTCAATACATCTTATGCTATGAGAGAATGAAAGAGGAAAACAATCCAGAGATATTTGTTTAATATATGTATAAATGCATACAAACATATTTATTATGAAATAAGGAGAAAATAGCATTGACCCTTGAATGATGTGGGTTTGGACTATGTAGGTTCATTTATACAGAGATTTTTTTTTCAATAAATACAGTCACCCCATCTGTATCCACAGGTTTTGCATCCATAGAGTCAACCAACCATGGACTGAATTTTAATCCAAGGTTGGTGGAATCAGTAGATGTGGAGCCATGGACACAAAGCATTGATAGTGCTGTGCCATTTTATATGAGCGACTTGAGCATCCTTGGATTTTGGTATCCACAGGGGTCTAGGAACCACTCCCCTGCACATACAAAGGGATGACTGTACTTACAGTCTTCATTTCTGTGACTGCTCACAAGGTTGTTGCTGCTGCTAAGTCGCGTCAGTCGTGTCTGACTCTGTGCGACCCCATAGACGGCAGCTCACCAGGCTCCGCCGTCCCTGGGATTCTCCAGGCAAGAACACTGGAGTGGGTTGCCATTTCCTTCTCCAGTGCATGAAAGGGAAAAGTGAAAGTGAAGTCACTCAGTCGTGTCCGACTCTTAGCGACCCCATGGACTGTAGCCTACCAGGCTCCTCCATCCATGGGATTTTCCAGGCAAGAGTACTGGAGTGGGGTGCCATTGCCTTCTCCGTCACAAGGTTGTAGGTGGTATTTATAACTACCTCCTTCTACTATTCATTCTGTAGTCTCTTTGCCTTCATCAAGCACCTCAGCTGATCATGGTTCTTTACCTGATGTTGTTCAGTTGCTCAGTCTTGTCTGACTCTGTGACCTCATGCTGTGCAGCACGCCAGGCTCCCCTGTCTTCCACCATCTCCCGGAGTCTGCTCAAACTCATGTCCATTGATTGAATTGGTGATGCCATCCAACCTGATGGAGTGAGCCAAACCTTCATTTTAAAAGCTTCTGGCTGAGTAATATTCCACCATATATGTATACTGCATCTTCTTTATCCATTCATTTGTTGTTAGACATCTACATTGCTTCCATGTCCTGGCTTCTGTAAATAGTGCCGCAGTAAACATTGGGTCATATGTATCTTTGTGAATTGAGATCTTCTCAGGTATAGATGCTCAGTAGTGGAAATTCTGGGTCATATGGTAAATTTATTCCTAGTTTTTTAAGGAGTCTCCATACTCTTCTCCATACTGGTTGTATCAATTTGCATTTCCACCAACAGTGTAGGAGGGCTCCCTTTTCTCTACATCTTCTCCAGCATTTATTGTTTGTAGGTTTTTTAATGATGACCATCCATTTTGGCTGGTGTAAGATGATACCTCATTGTAGTTTTGATTTGCATTTCTCTAATAATGAGTGATGTTGAGCATCTTTTCATGTTTATTAGCTATCCGTATGTCTTCTTTGGAGAAATGTCTGTTTAGGTCTTCTGGCCACTTTTTGATTGGGTTGTTTGTTTTTCTGGTATTGAGCTTCATTTGCTGCTTGTGTATTTTGGAGATTAATGCTTTGTCAGTTGGTTCATTTGCAATTATTTTCTCCTATTCTGAGGGTAGAATGAATTTGAGTCAGTCTCAGTGAAGTGGATGAACCTAGAGCCCATTATACAGAGTGAAGTATGTCAGAAAGACAAAAACAAATATTGTATATTAACACATATATATATGGAATCTAGAAAAATACTACTGATGAACCTATTTGCAGGGAAGTAACAAAGATGCAGATATAAACAGACTTGTAGACACTGTGGGGGAAGCAGCTGCGGCTGCTGCTGCTGCTAAGTCGCTTCAGTCGTGTCCGACTCTGTGCGACCCCATAGATGGTAGCCCACCAGGCTCCCCATCGCTGGGATTCTCCAGGCAAGAACACTGGAGTGGGTTGCCATTTCCTTCTCTAGTGCATGAAAGTGAAAAGTGAAAGTGAAATCCCTCAGTCGTGTCCGACTCCTCACGACCCCACGGACTGCAGCCCACCAGGCTCCTCCATCCATGGGATTTTCCAGGCAAGAGTACTGGAGTGGGGTGCCATTGCCTTCTCCGGGGGAAGGAGAGGGTAGGACAAATTGAGAAAGCCACATTGACATATATACACTATCATATGTAAAATATATAGCTGTTAGGAAGCTGCTATATAACACATGGAGCCTAGTCTGGTGCTCTGTGATGACCTAGAGGGGTGGGATGGGAGTGAGGAGGGAGGCTCCTCAGGGAGGGGATATAATTATGGCTGATATGTATGAAATTATGGCTGTTTCCCATTGTTGCATGGCAAAAACCAACACAACGTACATGTGTGCTAAGTCACTGCAGTCCAGTCCGACTTTTTGCGACCCTGTGGACTGTGACCTGCCAGGCTCCTCTGTCCATGGGATTCTCCAGGCAAGAATATTGGAGTGGGTTGCCTTGCCCTCATCCAGGGGATCTTCCCAACCCAGGGATCAAACCTGCATCTCGTATGTTTCCTGCATGGCAGGTGGGTTCTTTACCACTAATGCCACCTGGGAAGCCCAATAATCCTCTAATTAAAAAAAAAAAATCTTCTGGACCATTCTGCCCTGACTGTGTTGTTAGTTTTCCACTGACTCGAATTACAGGGCATGGTAATACTAAGAAATGCCCTAAGGGATTTTCTATTTTCCAGACATACTCTTTCTTACCTCCACTGCAGAGTAGTCCTGCTTTCCCTTGGTGGTCAGCATCCATTACCCCAGCCACAGTGTCCTGCTTTCTCCTCCTGTTGATTTAGAGGCATGAATGCCCCAAGTGACCAGGTAGCAGTCTTAACTTCTGGCTCAATGGGGTCATTGCTGTGTCTTCTAGTGAAACTATTCTTCCAACAGGAACTAAGATCTCCAGGCCAGCCAAGTACAAATTTGAGGGAACAAGAAGCAACATTTTGCTTGTGGCTCCTAGGGGAAGAGTGCCTGGTGCCCCTCCAATTATCACCCCTTGATTTGTGGATTCAGAGCACTGACTCAGCCTTTTAGAGCAGCAGTCCCTAAACTTTTTGGCACCAGGGACTTGTTTTGTGGAAGACAATTCTTCCATGAATGGGGGGCAGGGATGGGGGATGGTTTGGGTGGGGGATGTTTCAGGCAGTAATGGGAGCATTGGGGGAGCAATGGGGAGCAACTGAGAGTGCCTGATGAAATTCACTAGCTTGTGCCACTCACCTCCTGCTGTGTGGACTGGTTCCTAACAGACCAGGGACCAGCACTGCCCCAGCCCTGCCCGATATTGCCTGGAAAAGAACCTTTGCCAGAACCCAGTCATTCTTGAACCTTGATCTTGTATTTCCAGCTTTCAGAACTGTGAGAAATACATTTCGGCTGTTTATAAGCTACTCTGTTCCAGTCCATGGTATTGGGTTGGCCAAAAATTTCATCTGGTTTCAAGTGAAAAAAATAAAAGACCTATTTTCATATTCACCAAGAATTTCATTGAACAACATATTCACTAATCAAACAGACTTTTTGGCCAATCCAGTATTTTGTTATAACAGCCTGAACAGGCTAGGATGAATCCTAATATATAATGAGATATATAGGGAGATGTGCATGGTTTTTAAATTTTGCTTTATGATTGCCTTCTTTATTCTTGTAACAGATTCACTAACAATATGGGCTAATTAACTTTACGCTATGGCACAGCTACAGATTGTAATTTAATTTCAGACAGTTGTTTTGGGATGAAGTACAGATCTTAAGAGGGGAGTGGGAAAGTGTGCAGATGGTTGTGTGTGTGCCAGCCCCAAAAGGCTGCGAAGGCAGCGCAAAGCACAGGGCCTTTGGTGTATTTGTGTGAATGAACAGTACCACTTCTAATTATTAATGATAAGATTGAATTTCAAGGATAATGAAAATCTCTAGCTGTGTGATAGAAACCTTGCATTCTTGATTATAGTAACAGCTCGCGTTTGTTGTTGTTTTGTTGTTCGGTGGGTAAATCACTTCCCACTCTTTTGTGACCTAATGGACTGTAGTCTTCCAGGCTCCTCTGTCCATGAGATGTCTCAGGCAAGAATACTGGGGTGGGTTGCCATTTCCTTCTCCAAGGGGTCTTCTCGATCCAGGGATCGAACTCGAGTCTCCCGCGTTGCAGGCAGATTCTTTACCACTGAGCCACCTGGGAAGCCCACCTCACTTTTCAGAGACCTCTGATTTCAATTCAGATATTTGGAACCCACCCTGTAAACCTACAATGAACAACAACAAACCCATTATCAGAACTAGAGTAACTAATTAAGAATGATTAAAGTGTATTTAATTTTTTGTGGGAGTATACATTTATTTAACTGCTAAAGAAAGAATTTGACTTTTGTAACTATTGCCTAAATTTTTCATAAACTTAGACCATGACTTCACAGATAATCTATTTTAGTTGGATAAAAATGATTTTCATAGAATTAGATCCAAAAAATGGAAGCAATAGCAATATTATGTGGAACCAAGGAAAAAATTAAGTAAACTGTGACATATTCAAGTCATGAAGTTCATGCGGAAATCAAAATTAATGTGTTTGAAAATTTTTTATTGACATGGGAAAATATTTCAATTTAAATTCTAAGTGCAAAAAAGCAGGATATAAGCTGTTCTCTTTATATATAATAAAAACTTTAATGATAATCACACTAATAGTAATAATATTAAAATATACAGAGATGAAAATATGCTAAATATTGAGTTATCTGGCTGTTGAGATTAAATATGACATATTTATTCCTCCTATTTAGATCGTTCTACATTTTATTTTTTAACTAGTGAGCATGGGTTACTTTCAGTCAGAAAAAAGTTATTAAAAGCAACCAAATATCTCCTGTAAAATGCAAGCTCATACGGTTTACTTTTAAATGGTCTCTCATAGCCAGCAGATTCCTATTTTAAACATTTAATGATTGGATTTCGAGCCAACAGCAAATTGGTAGCAGGAATTTAAAAGGGGGAATTATGGGAGCTGCTATAAAAAGGCAGAGTAGCAAAAAGATGAAAAGTAACTGACAACTTGTTCCCCATGGGAGGAGCAGGAATATTATGGGAAAGTGTGCATGTCCTCTAACATCATTGCTTCTTCAGTAAGGCCATTTTGAGGAGGGACAAAAGAGCTACCAATTTCAGCAGCCTTTCAGGAAATCAATAATATGTGGAGGAAAGATTTCTGCACCAGAAATTAAAATAATTTGATTTCCATCCTTGGCAGACACTTCCTAACTTACAGTCCTTAAGATAGCCATGTAAGATATTTAAGACAGGATTCTCAGCCTCTAAGTGGGGACAATTATGTGTTCTTTGCAGTTTGTGCAATTTGGGTTTGGTTGTTGTTGTTTGTGTCATGTAAAAGCACTTTAAAAATAATGATGTGCCAGGCATATGTGCTTGATGTTAATAGCCCACAGCGTATTAACTGACACAAACAATAAGTTGGATTCAATACACATTTTAAAATCATTTATTTTCTAAGTAGTCTAAGAAATTAGAAAGAGGTACAACATTCTTTAGAAATATGTTTTTGCAAGCAGGTTACATTGAATGTTTTTGTATTTGGCCCATCTCTGTTACTACTCCTTTTCTCGAAGATAATGTGTCATGGTGGAAAGAAGTTAGGGTTTAGCTAACCACTAATATTCTAAAGAAATCAGTATTACTTGCAATTCTATTAAAGAATTATACTGTGGTTTTCTATTAGAAATGTTAATTTATTTAAAAAATACTGTGACATCTGCTATGTCCATCCAGGAGGGGAAGTATCGTAGTCTCTGAAAATTAGCTCCTGAGCTACAGAGATTGAGACCCTTCTATTCCTAGCACCTTTAACATATTTCAAAACTGAGAATAAAAAGAATTCCAAACATCCAATGCAAACCAAAGTCAATATTTTAAAATTAAATTATTGCAACTGATTAATGAAACTAATCACGATCATTTCCTAAGGTTTTATGAAATGTTAATGTCATTAAGGAGATGGAATTATTGGCACTTCCCTGGTGGTCCAGTGGTTAAGATGCCATGCTTCCATCGCAGGGGGTCGGGGTTCAATCCCTGGTCGGGGAACTAAGATTCCACATGCAGTGAATCTGGCCATAAATAAATAAACAGATTGTAGGCAATGCTTAGGTGACTTTGTAAAATTGATGTGCAAAGATATTTAAGAAAAAAAGATGGAAATATTTACTTCAAAGGTTATCAAATTTAGGAAGGTTGTTTCAAAACAATGAGTTCTCACCTTCTTAATCAATTAAAAAAATATCTTATTCAGGGAAGCCACACACATGTTAGATGTTTTTGAACTGTGTCTAGAGTTAACAAACCAGTCAATCCTAAAGGAAATCAGTCGCGAATATTCATTGAAAGGATTGATGCTGAAGTTGAAGTTCTAATATTTTGGCCACCTGATGCGAAGAACTGATTCATTTGAAAAGACCCTGATGCTGGGAAAGATTGAAGGCAGGAGCTTAGCTTTAGAAATTTGATATTGAACTTGATTAAATGAGAATTTGAAATAATTAAAAAATTTGTTACATAAAACTGTCTTTCATTTATAATTAATTTTTATATTTAGAAAGACCCAACCATGCTCTCCAAAAGCCAAACTCCCTTAATCTCTTTGGTACAGACTCTTCATTTCTATTTATTTTATCTGGACCAAAGATACTGATGTTTATTTGGTCTCAAAAAAGCTTGTTGAATTTATCAGGATTTACATAACCTAGCAATTTTGGCAAACTGGAACAGTCATCTTGAGACCAAATAGAAGAGAAAGAAGGGTAAAGCACAGTTTAAAAGGATAGGAGTTGAGATCAGACAGTTTTCCACTAAAATCCCTCCTGTGCTCTGGGACTTTGAGAAAGGTAGTTGAGTTCAACATGCCTCAGTTTTCTCCTCTGAAAAATGGGGATCATTGTATAGTTGAGTTCAACATGCCTCAGTTTTCTCCTCTGAAAAATGGGGATCATTATATTAAACTCATATAGCTACTTTGAGTGTTAAATAGGATAAAACACTGGACACAATGCCTGGAGAATTTCACTGTTTAATATCACTGTTTAATAAATGGTAATTATTTTTTATTATAATAGTAAATCGATTAGACCTCAGTTCAAGGTTCTGAAGTCATTTTCTGGGAGTCACCCAGAAAATAGTGACCAAAGTTGTAGTTTGTACTTAATACTGGGTAGTGTCTGAGGAAATAATTTAGATAACTAGTACAATGGTATTATAACCATGGGTGATCTTTTGATAACAACATCCTTATTCATCCATCTTTTAAGTCACAAAGAAACCTTCACTATGAGCATTTTTGGAGGACGGAGTGGATGGGGCAGGATTCTGCATCTAGAAAGCATGTAAAATTCAATTGAGCCATTGGTTTCTAGTCATTGGAACTGGAGTATCCTATTTAAAGTGAAAGTGAAGTCGCTCAGTCGTGTCCGACTCTTTGCGACCCCATGGACTGTAGCTTACCACGCTCCTCTCTCTATGGGATTTTCCAGGCAAGAGTACTGGAGTGGGTTGCCATTTTCTTCCCCAGAGGATCTTCCCAATCCAGGGAGCGAACCTGGGTCTCCCGCATTGTAGGCAGACGCTTTACCACCTGAGCCACCAGGGAAGTCATCCTATTTAAGGATGTTTTAAAACAACCGAAGTCATAACAACCCAGCTGCCAATATTGGATTCTGACTGAAACATCTTTGGTAAACTTGGTAAAATGAATCTGTTTCTCGATTCTGGAGAACAGAGTTGTCTATCGGCAAAGTGTCAATTTGAATATTTGACAGTCTTGTTTTTTGTGTTTTGGTTTTTTTTTACTCCTTATCTTTCTGCCTACATAAACTTCTAACCATGGCATCGATACATTCTTCTAAGGGAAGCAGATAAGACAGAAAATAATAATTTTGGAAGAGAAGAAAATGAAACACCAATTCTGATGAAAATTCTGCTAGTTTCACAGGGTCAGTAATTCCTCAAGTATCCTAGAGAGAGCACCTAGACAGCATCTTCTATCTGCCCTAGAAATGCAGCCACCTGTGGGATGAGAAGGGAAATAAGCTCTCCTGGAGGTCCAATGAATCCACTTCCCTATGATTCACCAGGTTATCAAGCACAGCTGAAACCAAAGAGCCTGAAAGTAAGTGGGATTAGAGAGGTAAACATTTTTGTGATCATTTAACGCCCTCCTTCATGCCTTATGAAAAAGTTCTCTTCTCTAGAAATCTTATGACCAAGAAATATGGAAACCCATTCAATTTTTTCTCCTTGATTACAGCTCCTAACACTTAGCTGACATGCTTGTTCTGTTGAATCATTTAGGAAACATTTCTTCTTGGAAAATAGTTTTTAAATGACGTTCGGTCTGCTCTCGCACCCCGCCAGGTTAAAATTGAATTGGTGAAGCTAGTTTATTTTTGTTCCGCAGCTGTTTTTCTAAAATGATAAGTAATAGACCTCTACATTAGGAATATATTTTTGAGTATTCTCATACAACTAATGATGAGCAGAACAACAATAAAATGATGATTTTGTTAAATGTATGACACTCAACACTTCAAACTACCTGTTTTGAGTTTCAAGATGGAGTAACATTTTTTTCATAAATTATATGATGGCTGGGTAAGAGAATTTATAGAGAGTATTTTAACAACTGGATGAGAAGATAATAAAACTACATAGGTAATGACAGTGGAGAAAGAGAAGACTTTGTGTTTTTGAAGGTAGTGTAGGATTCCAAGGTTCTGTGCATGATTTAAAAAGTCAATGTAGGAAATAACAGGCATAAATAGAATTAAAGAGGTATTTGTGGTGGATCCATGAGAATTTACTTTCCTCCTATCCAAAAAAATGATCTCTAGTCAGAATAAATTTGACTATTTCTCCTGTAGTCAAAATAAATTAAACTTTTTGGGAGGAAAAAGTGATGCTGATCTATGACAAAGAAGAGCCAAGCAGTTCGTGGAACTTAATCACTGTCCTGATGGATCTTCAATGTCACAGAGCAGATGACTGAACAGTTTTTATGTTTACTTTTATTCCGACATACACTATGTTTGATATGAGCAAATTCCAGGAGACAGAGGAGGACAGGAAAGCCTGGCGTGTGGCAGTCCATGGGGTTGCAGAGTTGGACATGACTTAGTGACTGAACATGCTAGGTTTTAGAACAAACCTGAATTTTCAGAGAAAGGCTCGCACCCCCAAAGTAATAGATTTCATTTATTTCAATTCTTTACTTAAAATAAAAGTTGAATCATTACCACAGGGATATCAGTTATGAACATTCTGAATATGGACGGAGGGACTATCTCTTTATTTAAAGAGCAATATCCAGACCTTTGCTTAGAGGCAGGTCAGCAAACCATTCTTTAGGAGTTTACTAGAAAATGTAATTTCAAAATAGCATTGCTATGGGCTTGCCAAAGCTAACTAATTGCAAATTTCTTTCATTCATAAGAGGGTATGGTGGGGTTTGGAAAACAAACTGGAGAGTGTATGCTCTGAGATTTGCCTCAGGACGTTGTGGCCTTTGTGTAACGAGAAAGAAAACAAAGTCACTCTGTGTTTTCTCCAGATAGAAGCTTCATTCTCTAAAACTTAGTAGAATTTTCTTGCATAGCATGTACTAAATATATCACAACTTTAAATTTCTGAGACAGCCATGAAAGTGCCATATAGCAGAGAGAGTGATCAAGCTAACTTTAACTCACATTATAAGTAATGATTGTTGTTTAGTTGTTAATTCATGTCTGACTCTTTTGCGTACCCATGGATTGTAGCCCTCCAGGATCCTCTGTCCATGGGTTTCCAGGCCAGAATACTGGAGTGGGTTGTCATTTCCTTCTCCAGGGGATCTTCCCAACCCAGGGATCAAACCTGTGTCTCCTGCATTGACAGGTAGATTCCTTACCACTGAGCAACCTGGAAAGCTCATAAGAAATGATATAATTCTATAAACATTAATTTTCAAGTATAGTATTTATTGTCATTTGCCTAATGTCTTATGTTTACTACTAGGTTTGGCCAGTCCTTTGTGGTTTAAAATGGAGCTCCTTTATATTCAACAGATTATAAAGATGTGCTTAAATCAGAAGCCTATAATTAAGGCTAGAAAAGCCTAGGAGAAGCCAAATGTACAAGAAAAGATACAGACAAACAGACTATAGCCCTCTGAAAATATGCACAACCATATGAGTTAGGATCTCACCTTGATACCTTCTGTCATATGTTATAATTTTTTTTTAGTTTCTCTGCAGCAATGTTATAAAGGGATAGCTCATCATACTATCTATTACTTCATTCCAGAATATGGATACAAAAAAAAAAGAATTATAACTCTTTTGACTGGTTGCCTATTTGATAATAAAATGAACGTGTGAAAAGTAGCCTTAGGAAGAATATTTTATTAGATCAATTAATATTGTAGAGGAGTTTTGCTCCTGGGTTAATCATTGGTATGAACTCTGAGCTTGTAGTTGAGGTTTGGGGCTAGTCATAAAAGTGACTTGAAAAGGACACCTCTGTTCTTTATTCTCTATCAAGGACTTTAACTCAGATTTATTCAATTGGGTACCTGCAGATTTCTCAAAGTACATATTGAAAAAGGAATTCTAAGAAGAGTGTTGAGCTACCTTTCAGGGTGTTTCACTTGTTTTCATTCGGGTGTTTTTGCAGATGAGGAAAACATGAGAACAGCGAGGTACTCTCTAAGTTTTATTGCTCATAGCTGTTTTTAATGAAAATAATATAAATTTCAATTGAATGGAAGTGCAACCTAGATGTCTGGTGCTCTTTCTAACTCTCCTCTTTTTCCAAGGCATCACCTTTGCTCACCATAGGATGGTCTTACTAACTAGTTTGCTCCTTCCTATTTTTTGCTATCTAGCCTGCCTGGGGGTGTGGGGCTGTGGACCAAATAAATCCTTTCTTAAGCCTTTCTGTGTCACATCCTCATGCCCTCCCACAAGGAAGAGGGACCAGACTTCATTTCATCTTAAGGAAGATTTTATCTTTCATAGGAAGAAATCTTACTCCTTAATAATTTCCAGAGCCTTCCACTTTCTATAAGTGCCCTAGACTTCAGCTCGAGTGTGCACTGATTAATATTTTCTTCTCCCTAATTTTCTGTGCTTCTGTCTGATGAGAAATAGTGAATGAGTATCCTTCAGTTCTAGGTCAGCTTTCTCAATATAGAGAGCACACACTCACTAATTGCTTTATGAACTGATGTTTTAAGTAAGAACACCTCTCAAAGATAAGTGTTATTTGTTTCTCAGTGTCAACACACTTTAAATTGATGATAAGAGAGGAATATTTTCCCTAGCATTGGAACATACCATAGAGCGGCTGTTCTTTTTTTTCCCAGCTCATCTGAAGGTTTGGTGCACTAAAGATCACAGAACTTGATGTCTGCACAATCTGATTCTAGGAGAACAATACTGTCTTGGTCTCATACAGACACACACACACACACACACACACACACACATTGTGCTCAGTCACTCAGTTGTGTCAGACTCTTTGGGGCCCCATGGACTGTAGAACGGCTGGCTCCTCTGTCCATGGAATTTTTCAGGCAAGAATACTGGAGTGGGGTGCCATTTCCTACTCCAGGAGATTTTCCCGACCCAGGGATCGAACCTGAATCTTTTCCATCTCCTGCATTGACAGGCGGATTCTTTACCACTAGTGTCACCTGGGAAGCCCCGTATACACATATATGTGTGTATATCTTATCTGTATATGTGTATATGTAATATATATAAATTTCCCCTTTCTTATTAACTCAAGTAGAAAATTGGAGGAGAGAAGCAAGCTATTGATTCTTTGCCACAATATAAAAATAAAATCTTATTAAAATTCTGGCTGTACCCTGAGGAAATCATAATTAAAAAAGACACATATATGCCAGGGTTCACTGCTGCACTATTTACAGTAGCTAGGACATGGAGACAACCTAGATGTCCATCTACAGATGGATAGATAAAGAAGCTGTGGGACAGATACACAATGGAATAGTAGTCATACAAGGGAACACAGTTTACTCAGTTTTAACGAAGTGGATGAACCTAGAGCCTATTATGCAGAGTGAAGTAAGTCAGAGGGAGAAAAACAAATATCACATATTAACACATATATATGGAATCTAGAAAGATGGTATTGATGAATTTATTTGCAGGGCGGCAATGGAGATGCAGGCATAAAGAACAGACTTGTGGACACAGCCCAATGAGAGGAAGGAGAGGGTGGGACAAATTGAGATACAAGCATTGAAACATACACATTACCATGTGTAAAAAAGATAGCCAGTGATATCAGGGAGCTCAAACCCAAATCTTTGAGACAACCTAGATAGATAAGATGGTGGTGGAAGGTTGGAGGGAGCTTCAAGATGGAGAGGACATATATTTACCTATGGCTGATTCATTTTCATGTATTGCAGAAACCAACAAATATGATAAAGCAATTATCCTCCAATTAAAAATAAATACATTTTTAAAAAGTAAAACAAAAAATTTCTGTTCAAACCCAGTTCAATGAAACCTACTCTGATAGCAATGTGTAAACACATCTTCAAAAGTTAGCTAATATACTTGTCAGAAAATATTTAATAAATCTTCTAATTAATGCTGCTTTTGTTCAGAGGAAAATAGGACATTAAAAAATACTTGTAATTTAAAATATAGGTAAATACTACAAGTATTAGGCATTATAAGTGTTTCTTAGAAGTGAAACCCAAAAGGCACATCTACTCTTGAAGACTTCTAATAAGATGCTAATAATTTAAAAAGAAAGTGGGCTTCCCAGGTGATGTTTATGGTAAAGACCCCTCCTGCTGATACAGGAGACATAAGAGATGCAGGTTCAATCCCTGAGTTGAGAAGATCCCTTGGAGGAGCGCTTGGCAACCCACTCCAGTATTCTTGCCTGGAGAATCCCCGTGGACAGAGGAGTCTGGTCGGCTGCAGTCCATATGGTCACGTAGAGTTGGACATGACTGAAGCAACTTAGCACAATAAAGGAGAGTAATAGAAACTACATGTCTCAAGAGAAATAATTGGAGTGCAAGAAACAAAATATTGTTATTTTATAAAGCTTTATAAAAAGGGTAGTCTCACCTTTCATTCTATTTATATTTACTTAAGAAAATATTGGCCTCCTGTAAGCACCAGGCCCTCTCTTGGTGCTGAAAAAACAGTGGTGGAGAAGATAGTGAGGTTGCCGATCTCTTGGGGGGCATGTAGTTGATGAATGAATATTTTTTTCTTGTTTTAACATTGGAATCTTCTGGATTTTACAATAAAAGTAAAGAGTTTGAGACTAAGAGATACTTATTTTATTGAGAGGTATTCATATTTTAACATTGGCACAATTTGAAATTGGAGGGAATTTAGCCTCCTTAATAAATGTTGATGATAGATGCGAAATCAATATTATTGTGTACCTGGATCAATATCAGGACTCACAAACAATTCTGATTGGTTATGACCTTTTAATTAGTTAAAACACAGTGAAACAAATACTTCAGTACTTGGTGACTACAAAAATTTGAGATGATTCAGAAGATTATGGAGCAAATAAGTGCAGTACACTTATTTCATGAGAATTTCTATTTTTCTCAAGTACATATTCTTCCCCACAGATCTTTTATGGAATCATCATAGTTCTTCTAGCTTGGATTTTCAGTAACTGCTGTATAGTATTCCAGAATAGAAATTTGTCTCCATATATGCAAATGTATATTTGGGTTGTTTAAAATTCTGCAATATTAGAAATAATTCTACAATAATATAAACTAGACTGCAGTGAACACCCTTGTAAATGTGTCTTCAACTACACATTTGCCTTCAACTACACAAATGCTCAGAATATTGGTTGGCCATATTCTTTCAGGTGAGATTGTTGAGTTAGAGTCAGCAGATTTAAAATTTTGATAGATGGTAGAAAATTCCTTCCAGAATGTCCTCCAACTCATACATTGACCAGCAATATTTGAGAGTGCTTGTTTTCTCACAACTGAATAGTAAACATTATTAAATGCTTTTAATTTTTGCCACTCTAATGAGTAATGAATAATTTATCATTATTGCTTAATTGAAGTTTCTCTGGTTATCAGTAAAGTTTGATTTCATTCATGTATTAATTAATATTCCTGTATTAAGTGGCCATTGCATTTTTCTCTATGCCAGAAGTATATTTTAATTAAATATTTTTTTATGTTTTTATTGAAACATTTCTTACACACTATATTGTGGACATTAAAATTTTTGTTATAAATATTGCAAATATTTTCTTTCAGTCAACTGTGTATCTTTCAACTGTGTGCATGATCTTATATCCTAGTCATATATTTTTAATGTAGAATTTTTTTTCACATTTTACCATTTGCATTAGGATTTTATACCTTTATTTAATGGCATTTGTTTGCTTTTTAGTGTGGTAGGAATAGCCAATATTCTCCTTTGCATTTATTGAGTAGTTCAATTTTTCCACTTATTTAAAATGCCATGCATATTATATACAAATTCCCACGTGTGCATGGGTTCTTTTCTGTACTCACTACTGTATTCTTCTAATCTATTTGTCTATCTCTGCATAAGTGATATACTTTTTTAATTATGACATTTTTATAGTTTTTTTTAAATTTGGTAGCTTTTGTCTTTGTTCTTATTCATAATATCGTTAAGTATATTAGCACATTTATTTTTCTACAGAAATGTTAGAATCAGCTTGTCAGGTTTCAAAAATGCCATTGATAATGAATTCAAGGAATAGATTAACTTGGGAAAATGAATATCCAGGTGTGCCATTTATTAACTATTCCCTTGTGGGTTTCAATAATGTATTTTCATTTTTCTCATATGAAACTTTGATGGTCTTATTGGGTTTATTCATGGAATTTTGCAATTTAGGTGTAAAATCGATTGTTTTGGGTCACTTTTGGGTTTGTGGTAGGTAGGTTGGGTACTGAAGTATGATTCTTTTCTCTATGTTTATCCCGCCATATTGAATACATTGTAGAGTCATTTCCCCCCTTATCTGCAGTTTCTCTTTCCAAGGTGTCAGTTATTTGAGGTCAACTGCAGTCTGAAAAATATTAAATGGATAATTCCAGAAACAATTCGTGTTCTAAACTGTGCATTATTCTGAGTAGTATGAAGAAATCTCACAAGGTCTGGCTCCATCCTTCCCTGGACATGAATCATCTCTTTATCCAGCATGTCCTGCTCTTTTGTCACTTAGTACCTGTCTTAATTACCAGGTTGAAAATTATTGTGTTGTGGTGCTTATGTTTGAGTAGCTTTTATTCCACTTAATGTTATAAATAATGACCCCCAAATTACAAAAATAGTGATGCTGGCAATTCAGATATGCCAAAGAGAAGTCATAACATGCTTTCTTGTGGTGAAAAGTTATTGAATTAATAAGGAAAGAAAAAATTGTATATGAAGAAGGGAAAAGAAATTTGTTCTAGTTTTGCTGTCTCCCCTCAAACTGCAAACATTATGGCCACAATTATTGATAAGTGTTTAATTACGATGGAAAAGGCATTAAATATGTACACTAAGATATTTTTGTATGAGAGAAAGCCTACATTTACATGTTTTATTATAGCATGTTGTTATAGTTGTTCTATTTTATTATTATTAATTACTGTTAATCTCTTACTGTGCCAAAATTATAAATTAAACTTTATCATATGTATGGATAAGAAAAATCACAGTGTATATTATCAGTAGTTTCAGGTATCCACTAGGGGTCTTGAAACATAGTCCCTGTGGAAAAGAGGGGCTCCTGTAGTATTGGGTTGGCCAAAAAGTTTATTTGGCCAGTGTGGTAAAGTGAAGTGAAAGTCACTCAGTCATGTCTGACTCTTTGTGACCCCATGGACTATACACTCCATGGAATTCTCCAGGCCAGAATACTGGAGTGGGTAGCCTTTCCTTCTCCAGGAGATCTTCCCAACTCAGGGATCAAACCCAGGTCTCCCACATTTCAGGCAGATTCTTTACCAGCTGAGCCACAAGGGAAGCCCTTGGCCAGTGAATACGCTGTTAAATAAAATTCCTGATGAAAATGAAAAATGTCTTTTTACTTAAAACCGGACAAATTTTTGGCCAGCCAAATATATTCCTGTTCAACATAGATGTTGGATGCTTTGGTGAGACAATTAGTTATAGTTCTCCTTTTGCTGTTGTTCAGTTGCCCAGTCATGTCTAACTCTTTGCGACCCCATGGACTGCAGCACACCAGGCTTCTCTGTCCTTCACCATCTCCCAGAGCTTGCTCAAACTCATGTCCATTGAGTCAGTGATGCCATCCAACCACCTCATCCTCTGTTGTCCTCTTCTCTTCCTGCCTTCAATCTTTCCCAGCATCAGGATCTTTTCTAATGAGTCAGCTCTTCACTTCAGGTGGTCAAAGTATTGGAGCTTCAGCATCAGTTCTTCCAATGAACATTCGGGATTGCTTTCCTTTAGGATTGACTGGTTTGATCCATATACAACTCTTGGAAAAACCATAGCTTTGACTATATAGAGCTTTGTCGGCAAACTAACGTCTCTGCTTTTTAATACACTGTCTAGGTTTGTCATAGCTTTTCTTCCAAAGAGCAAGTGTCTTTTAATTTTGCAGCTGCAGTCATCATCTGCAGCAATTTTGGAGCCCAAGAATATAAAGTCTGTCACTGATTCCATTGTTTCCCCATCTATTTGCCATGAAGTGATGGGACCTGATGTTATGATCTTAGTTTTTTGAATGTTGCATTTTAAGCCAGCTTTTCCACTCTCTTTCACTTTCACCAAGAGGCTCTTTAGTTCCTCTTCACCTTCTGCTATAAGGGTGGTGTCATCTACATCACTATCTTCTGTTATTGATATTTCTCCTGGCAATCTTGATTCTAGTTCTTCTTTACCAGATTGTTAATTCCAATTTGTAGAGAGAAGGAGCTTTTTAAAAAATCATCTCTATTAAGAATAAGTGAAAGTGAAAGTCACTCAGTCATGTCTGACTCTGCAACCCCATGGACTATACAGCCCATGGAATTCTTCAGGCCAGAATACTGGAGTGGGTTCTCCAGGGGATCTTCCCAACTCAGGGATCAAACCCAGGTCTCCTGCATTGCAGGTGGATTCTTTACCAGCTGAGCCACAAGAGAAGCCTGATCAAGAAAAAGAACAGGTTTAAATGGCAAAATGCTACTTGAAACATGAGCTCAGGTTGAGCTCTCTGATCTTTCAGTTTGAATCAGAAGAGTTTTAGAGCTATTTGCCTCTCCTGAAAAAAAAGGGGAGCAGCTAGTATTGGCAGGTCTTCTGCCTTTGTGGGCACTGGAACAGGAATTGGAGGAAAAAATACACTTGCTCAAAGGGAGGTAAAACAGAGTACAGGAATCTGTTTGGGTAGGTCAGGGAGTGTAACACAAATCTGAATTTCTTTTTTCCCCCTACTTTTTGGGAAAGAGGGAATGGGGAAGAATTAGACAGAGGACAGTTTTGAGAGACTTTGGGGTCTTTGTGTGATGAGAGTTTTGGAATAATCAGAATCTCATCCAGCTAAGCTCACTTTGCTCACAATCTCAGTCCTGTCTGTCTTCTTGGATAATGGCTTTCCTCCCTCATGTGAAGACAGACACTGTTAGTGCCTTGTCAGAGGAGTTTACCTTTTAAGAGGAAGTTAATTTTCTGCATGTCCCTTCCCCATCACTCCTCATTCTCTCCAGGCCTATAATTAGAATCCAATTCCAGTATGTGGAGGGGACCAATTGCCAACTCAGACAAGTAGGGAGGAGGCTCACAAGACAAAGAATTTCAGAATTTAAATATTTTTCTTTTTCTTTCTTATCCCTTTCCTCCATTATTGTGTGTAGGATTTGTTTGTGGGGGCTAATTATACATTCTGCTCTATAGATAGCTGATTATTGAAACAAAATGACAAAAGAAGCAGAAGGAAAACAGATATGATTCAGCGATTTTTAACTTGGAGCTGAATTAGTTAAGAGTTAAGAATTTGAATTATCTTTTTTGGTGGGTTGGTAAGAGTGTGTTTTGGGCTATTTATGCAGTTACTTTAAGTTAGTTAGGAGCTTTAAAATATTTTATTACCAAAAAGAATGTATTTAGCTATTGCAAAGGTAGCTAGAACATGATAGGTATTAAAATATATATATATATATTTGTTGAATGACTAAATGTGTTGAGAGGCCAGTGAGGTGAACTACAAGATAATTTGAATTTTTCAAGGTTTCTGGCTTATTAGCACTCAAATTTCCTTCCTCTTTAAGGTAATTACCCATATTGTATGAGTCTTGGTGAATGGTTGTGTATGTCTTTAAATTAATTCTGTTCTTTGAAACTCAGTTTTTCATCAATAAAATTTGCTCTTTTGAAATGATTTCCTGTTTTCAATTTCCTTGATTTCTGCTCAAATTCTTACTATTTCTTCTCTTTTGCTTACTGTGAAATTCATTTGCTCTTCTTTTTCTAGTTTTTTGAGGTGAGAGCTTAGATTGTTGACTTTAAATACTTATTTTTAAATTTCCCTGGAAGTCCTCCTTTCACTGCACCCCATAAATTTTGATGGTATGTTTTCATGTTTTCATTTTCATGTAGTTAAGAATGTTTGAAAATTTCTCTTGAGATTTATTCTTTGACCCATGTGTTATCTCAAAAGTTCCACATATTTTGGGACTTTCCAATTATAGTTCTGTTATTGATTTTAAATTTAATTCCACTGTGCAGCCATTGTATGATATCTACTCTTATACCTTGTTAAAGTGTATATTATGGCCCTAAATGTAGTCTATCTTGGTGACTGTTCAATGTGAGCTTGAGAAAAATGTGTACCTAATATTGTTAATGGGCCTCCCTGTTGACTCAGTGGTAAAGAATCTGCCTGCCAATTCAGGAGATGCAAGTCAATCCCTGGTTCTGGAAGATCCCCTGGAGAAGTAAATGGCAACCCACTCCACTATTCTTGCCTAGAAATCCAATGGACAGCAGAACCTAGAAGGCTACAGTCCATGGGATTGCAGAGTTGGACATGACTGAGCAACTAAACAACAACAACAATATTGTGGGGTGAAGCAGTCTGTAGATATCAATTCCATCCAGTTGATTGATGATGTTGAGTTCAATTGTGTTCTTACTGATTTTCTGCATATTGGATCTGTTCATTTCTAAGAGTGTTGAAGTCTCCAACTATGATAGTGGATTTATCTATTTCTACTAGGAGTTGCGTTATCTTTTGCTCCACAAGTCTGATGCTCTGTTGCTAGGCATATGCACATTAAAGACTATTACGTCTTCTTGGATAATTGACTCCATAATCATTATTAATGCCCTTCTTTACCCTTGATAACTTTCCTTACTTTGAAGTCTGCTTCGCCTGAAATTAATACAGCTACTTCTGCTTTCTTCAGATTAGCATGGTATGTATTTCTCTATTCCTTTACCTTTAATGTGCATATTTCTAGATATGTAAAGTAGGTTTCTTGTAGATGACATGCAGTTGGGTTGTGTTTTTTGATCCATTCCAACAACCTCAGTCTTTGAATTGGTGGTCTTAGACCACTGACATTGCAAGTGATTATGGATATAATTGGATTAATATCTACCACATTTGTTGCCCTTGTTCTGTGTTCCATCTTTGTCTTCCACTCTTTCTGCCTTTTGTTGTTAATGGAGAATTTTCTATAAATCCATTTATCTTCAGTCTTAGAATATCAGTTATACTTCTTTTCTTTTTGTAATTTCTGTAAATTTTGCAATATACATGTATAACTAATCCAAGTCCACTTTAAAATAACACTGCTGCGAAGACCTGACTGATTTGAAAAGACCCTGATGCTGGGAAAGACTGGAGGCGGGAGGAGAAGGGGGCAACAGAGGATGAGATGGTTGGATGGCATCACTGACTCAATGGACATGAGTTTGAGAAAACTCAGGGAGACAGTCAACGACAGAGAAGCCTGGCCTGCTGCAGTTAATGGGGTATCAAAGAGTTAGACATGACTTAGAGACTGAACAACAACAACAACTGAGCTTCCTGGGTAGTGTGAATACTTTTAAAAATAAAATAATAGTAATTATTTCCTTTTGTCCCTTCCTAGATCTATAGTTTGATATCTGACATGAATTTGGGAGAAATTCTCAGTCATTATTGTTTCAAATACTTTTTCTGTTTCTTTCCTTTTTTAACCTTCTGGTATTCTCACACTTTCTTTTCACTAATCTCACTATATGTAGGTTACAGCTTTTGTGGTTGTCCCATGGTCTTAGAGAGCAAAAAAGATGTCCTTTTTATCATAGAGGATTGGAATACAAAAGTAAGAAGTCAAGAAATACCTAGAGTAACAGGTAAGTTTGGCCTTGGAGTACAAAATGAAGCAGGGCAAAGGCTAACAGTGTTTTGCCAAGAGAACACACTGATCATAGCAAACACCCTCTTTCAACAACACAAGAGAAGAGTCTACACATGGACATCACCAGATGGTCAACTCTGAAATCAGATTGATTATATTCGTTGCAGCTGAAGATGGAGAAGCTCTATTCAATCAGCAAAAGCAAGACCTGGAACTACCTGTGGCTCAGATTGTGAGCTCCTTATTGCAAAATTCAGGTTTAAATGGAGTAGGAAAAATCACAAGTCCATTCGTTATGACCTAAATCTAATCCCTTATGATTATACAGTGGAAGTGATGAATAGAGTCAAGAGATTAGATCTGGTAGGCAGAATACTTAAAGACCTATGGTTTCAGCTTTGTAACTTTGTACAGGAGACAGTGCCCAAAACCATCCCAAAGAAAAAGAAATGCAAGAAGGCAAAGTGGTTGTCTGAGGAGGCTTTACAAATAGCTGACAAAAGAAAAGAAGCAAAAGGCAAGGAAGAACAGGAAGGATATACTCAACTGAATGCAGAGTTCCAGAGAATATCAAGGCGAGATAAAAAAAAAACAACCCTCTTTTATGCAAAAAAATAGAAGAAAACATTAGAATGCCAACAAAGGTCTGTCTAGTCAAAGCTATGGTTTTTCCAGTAGTCATGTATGGATGTGAGAGTTATGGATGTGAGAGTTGGAACATAAAGAAGGCTGAGTGAGGAAAAATTGATGCTTTTGAATTGTGGTGTTGAAGAAGACTCTTGAGGGTTCCTTGGACAGAAAGGAGATCAAACCAGTCAATCCTAAAGGAAGTCAACCCTGAATATTCATTGGAAGGATTGATGCTGAAGCTGAAGCTCCAATACTTTGGCCACCTGATGGGAAGAGCTGACTCATTGGAAAAGATCCTCATGATGGAAAAGATTGAATGCAAAAGAAGTGAGTGGAAGAGGATGAGATGTTTAGATAGAATCACTGACTCAATGAAAATGAATGTGAGCAAACTCCAGGAGATACTGAAGGACGGGGGAGCCTGGCGTGCTGCAGTCCATGGAACTGCAAAAAGCTGGGCATGACTTAGTCACTGAACCACTGAACCACAAGAACTATATGTTCTTGGGTATTCTTTTATTTTTCCCCTTTCAATCTTTGTTCTCTTTGCTTTTTTAGTTTTTGAGGATTCTATTGAAGTATCTTCTGAGGGTTTCTTTCCTCAGCCATTTCCAGTATAACTACAAGCCCATCAGACATTCTTTATTTCTCAAACAAGCCTTTTTAACTCCACCATTTCTATTTGTTTGTTTTTTTCCTTCTTTCTTATGTTTTCTATCTCTTTGCTTGCATTCACCATCTATTCTCTGCTGCTTCTACTTTACCTATGAGAGCGTTAATATCTTAAACACGATAGTTTAAATTCCCAGCCTGATAATTCCTACATTTCCACTATGATTGGTTTTGAGTCTTACTCTGTCTCTTTGGATTGTGTTTTTTGTTTTTTGGCATGCCTCAGGGTTTTTTCTTGTTAGTAGAACATGTCCCAAGTGAAAGGAACTGCTATAACTGAGTCTTTAATAATGTGGTGGTGTAACTTAGGGGGGTGGGGAATATCTACACATTTATATTTGCCATTAATGTTTCATATTATATAATTTTCAGTTAGCGTACTTATCTCTATGACTACAACTATATACATACTATTGCATTTCGTTTCATGTTTTGAGCTATATTATATTTGTGTTAGTTGCTCAGTCGCGTCTGACTCTATGCAATCCCATGAACGGTAGCCTACCAGGATCCTCTGTTCATGGACTTCTCCAGGCAAGAATACTTGTGTGGGTTACCATTCCCTTCTCCAGGAGATCTTCTGGACCCAGGGATTGAACCTGGGTCTCCTGCATTGCAGACGGACTCTTAACCATCTAAACCAAGGAAACCTACTTTGTATAGCAAAATTATTTTTGTTTAGTTGTATGAAATACTTAATTTTGTTGTATATTTAATCTAACAAAAGAGATAAAATTGCTTCCCCAAACCACACTCTTAAGCACAAGCTACAATTACTTTTTTTCGTTGTTAAAAATGCAAACCCGAAGTTTTATGATTAGGTTTCAGTCTTTTAGAGAGTCTATGGGTATCTGGGCCATGAACTTCACAAAAGTTTATTTTTTACTTTCTCCTTGAATGTGAGAGGATGGCTAGAGTGGGCTGGAATTGGGAATTTCCCACTTCCTATGCAGAAGACAAGACCCAGCTGGAGCTGGTTATCTCCCTTCCCCAGGTCAATTAGACTCTGATAATATGCAACTGGTTGGGCTCTAGTCAAATACTTCTCGCTGCGGGTAGGCCTTGTTGAGCAGTTAGGCAGCTCTAGAGTGTTTCAAGATGGCTCCTTCTCCTCTTTCCTTGTGGGAAGTCTGAGGGAATTTCTGATATTTACTGTGGGAATATGGTTGAGCGCCTGAAAGCAAACCTCACAAAATTGTGGGGGCCTACCTATGACATCGCTCAGAACTGTCTGCAATGAATCTCCAGCAATTCACCAATTTTGGTTCCTGTTCTCCTACGCAGCCATGGTTGGTGCAGTGATTTCAGCTTGTGACTCTCTGCTTCCGTAAGTCTTGAATCCCTGTGTTTGTCTGTCTCCAATTTTGGGGGACAACTGCTTTCCTGTGTGCCTTCCTGTCTCTTATGGGTCCAATAAGAGTTGCTGATTTTTTTTTTTTTTTTTAGCCTGTAGAGTGTTTTTCTTTTTTTTTATCTGTTGTGAGGACAGGATGGCGACTTGAAAAAGCTCTTTGCATGTGGAGCCTCTAACATGATGTTTCTTATCTGCTTTTTCATTCTTTTATATGTGTGTATGTGAAGTTATCCTGGGCTGATCCAGTTTGTGGGGATTTCTACCTCTGTTTTGTTATAGGGCATTTATATTTAGCTTCACAAACTGCCCTGAGATGTTTTTCACATTTTTGTTCTGAATGGTAATTTCTCCTATATATTACAGTTTTTTATAATGTTTATTTATTTATTTTTACTACCTAAATATTTTTCTAAGTTCTTTCAAAATTAGTTGGTTTCTTACTTGTTTACATTCCTCTGCCCCATTTCCAGAAACTATAATTGAACCTTCAATAAAGATGAGAGGGCTAATTCTCAAACCTTTCCTTTGGAATCTCTCTGCTTGCTTCCTAGAAGAGCTTATGCTGTATATTCCCACTCCATAAACATTGGTTGCTTTTGCCCCATTCTCTCCTCTTGGGATTGGGTCAGGCCACTAAGTTACAGATAAAATCTAAGCATGATCAGTCAACAGTTTATGTCCCTAGCTGGGATAAAATGGTTTATTCAGTAGTAGTTTAGGGTTGTATGCATAATCTGTTTCGTTCTTTATATTATTATCTTCTCTGAGACTCTTCTATGAGAGGTACTGACTGAGAAAGATGTTCCTAGAACTAGAAGGTGTATGGTTAGTTAAATATGTGTCTTCCCGCTGGCCTCATTTCTAACCAGGTAGATACAGCCTCAGGAAGATGGAGGGGTGCTGTCAGACGACAGTATTTGAATCTCTAACTTCAGCACCTTAATCATAGCAGTGTGTATATGCTCAGTCATGTCCGACTCTTGGTGAACCCCGTGGCCTGTAGCCCACCAGGCTCTGTCTGTGAAATTTTCCAGGCAAGAATACTGGGGTGGGTTGCCATTTCCTCCTCTGCGGACTGTGTGTCTCATCCATCTCCTGCATTGGCAGGCAGATTCTTTACCACTGAGCCACCTGGGAAGCCCATAACCATAATTTTAAGTGGGTTTCAATAATTTTAACAAAGTTCTGTCAATACATTTCCTCTGTTTCTATTGTTCTAGTGGTTCATTTTTCCCCATTTTTCTAGTGGTTCATTTCTGAAGCTTGTACTTAGTCTTGAGTACATCTCACTAAGCCCTCTCTGGACTTGTTGGGTTTTTTTCCTTCTCTTTTCATTAAAGCTTCTGGAAAACACATGTAGAGCTTTTGATATATTCTCCACTTCCCTTTCACAGTAGTGCTGATTTGGCTTCAGTCTCTTCCATTCCTTTGAAAGTGCTATTGCTAAAATTACTAATGCTTTCACATGGGGAAATCCATTAATTGTTTCTCTGGCTTTACATCATTTATTGGTTTTGCTACATTTGGCATTGAACAGTCTTTCATTCACATACCCAGCTTTACCATTATTTCCTCTGATACTGGTTTCTTCTGTTTCTTTTCCAAATGATTTACTGGTTTATCTTATTTTCATAAACTCATTTGTTCAACTTTTTGACATTTTCAAAGATTTGTCTTCAAACTTTTAATCTGTCACTCTATTGATGTGGTTGCCTCATTTAAATCCATGACTTCACATATATATATACACTTGTTAAACATTTGAAAATTGAGAATTCTAGTTTTTTATAATGATAAATTAGGTAATTCAGACTAAATATCCCAATGAAAGCCATTGAAAATGCCATAGTAAAAATAAAAATCTTTGGTTCTCCAAATATCAAAATCCCAATAAGATTATAAAACAAATCCAAATAAAATTTGAAACAAAATCAAAACAAGAAAGCAGAGAGATAAGCAGAGCACAGAAACTGCTCTTACATTAAGAACACTAAGCTTTTACCCAGTGGCTTTGTCCAGCCTGGGCTGCATAAATCCAGGCAAAGGAGGAGTTCTAGTAGAGACATGCCCCACTAGAATCTGGGAACTCATAGGGTTGAACAGTAAGGAATCAACACTCTGTGGATCGGCAGCTGTAGTTCGTATTGTCTTGGTTCAAGAAAAGACCTGATTTTTCAAAGGGATGTTGGAGTTTTAGTTAAAGACCTCAAAGCCCTTCAGTTCAGTCAATTTAACTGAATGTGTCTCTTCAGTAGGTCTTTTAACCAAGTAGTGAGATTCTGCAACACCATTAAACAGACAAAGGATTTGTCTCTTCTTACCTCTTCTTACTAGAGGTCTAGAGTTTCAAGTTTTAATTTAAAGAGAATATGCTATAATAAGTTTTTGAATTTTTTTTTTCACAACACTCAGTAATAGAGGTTAACTTTAATTATGAGTTTGAATCTTTTGAGTCATTGTTCACTAAGATATATTTTTTATTCTGAAATAGTTTAATTAGGGTGACTTAGTTGAGAAATCACTAATTTACCTTTTATAAAGAAAAGATTTGTTTTCATACTACAAAGAGAGGATACTCTAGATATCTTTAGAGGCTAACCAATTTCCCTCTTTCCCTTCATAATATTGTTTTCTCTACTAATTTTTTATACTCGGTTTTTCCTTATAAGTTCAGTTTCTGCATGATTTTGGCTTTCTGTAACTTCTTTTCATTTTGCTGAGCACTTTAAAAATTTTTCAAACACACATGGAATAAAATTATGGCAGATTCACATTTTATAATTACCTTGCTTCAACAATTATCAATTTTGCCAATACCTCTTCACACATCCTTTCCAATTTTATTTGTTCATTTATTTATTGTTGTTCAGTCACTAAGTTGTGTCCAACTGTTTGTGAACCGACGGACTGCAGCACACCAGGCTTCTCTGTCCTTCATTAGCTCTCAGAGTTTGCTCAAATTGATGTTGATTGAGTCGGTGATGCTATCTAACCATCTCATCCTCTGCCTGTGTTATTTTTTGTAAAAGTTAATTCCAGTTATTATGTATGAATCAGGCTTTTTTCTTGATGTAGCTAGTATCTCATGAATTAATAGTAGTTCATTAATATCATTTAATAACTAGCTCATATTTAAAGCACCCAGATTGTATCAGAGATGCTTTTGAATTTGCTGATTGTTCCCTCATGGAGTTACTTTGCTTCTCTCTCCAGTATTTCCTGTAAATTGAAGTTACATCTATAGACTTGGTATTTAGGCAAGGATTCTTTATGGATGACTCTAATCTTTTTACATTATATCTTTAAGTTAATGATGAATGCTTTTAGCACCCATTGACTTAGTATTTTTAAGTGGAAATTTTCTAGTACTATCTTTCTTCTGCCTTTATCTCCTGGAATTCTATGAAAAGGAAATTTACCACATCCACTTTTAGGTATTCTGCATCTAAACATAAGGCACACATAGAATAAATACTTCATACTAATGAATTGGTGACTTAGCAACTTCAGTGATGTTTGATACTAATTTTTTTAAAGTGCAATTATCTTATGAATTTTTATACTTTTAACAAACTTCATTGTAGTCATTTCTTCACACTGTTTAAGTTGTCCAGTGGGAGCTCTGTCAAAGTATCTTTGTTCTTTTGTCATAACCTCATTGGACATTTTTTGCTTCCTAGCACAAAAAGGTAGCCTACACTCATCTATTTGTTTCTAGATCTTTTCAATTCATAAGTCATACTATTAATATTTTAAAGAGAAATATCATGCATGTATTCTGGTATTTCAAATTCAAATTTAATATTTCATAAGCATTTGAATATTTTTTATACTTGATAAAAATATTGCTTCTTTTTTTATTGAAATAGTCAACTTACAATGTGCTAGTTTTAGGTGTACAACAAAGTGATTTAGTTGTACACACAAACACATGTATTAATAAATTGTGATTCTTAACAATAGTAAGAAAATTATTTAATATTCCTACAACATGTCTATAATAGTTCCAAAATAACAGCTCCAAACCTTTTACTTTTTAGTAATTGGAAACAATTATTTTTCTCTCTGACTTGCAGACATTGTTATAAAGTTAGCTATATTTATTTTAGCCCCGACCCCTAGCCTCCACCCCAGAGTTTAAGGGTGTCATGATTTGATTTTTTAACATATGTAAAATATTCAGCTATCTTCAATGTCAAAATAAATGTTGTTTAGTCACTAAGTCGTTCATAACTTTTTACAATCCCATGGACTGTAGCCCACCCCGTGGACTATTGTTGTTTAATCACTAAATTGTGCCTGATACTTTCTGTGATCCCATGGGCAGGCTTCTCTCTCATGGGATTTCCTGGGCAAGAATATTGGAGAGGGTTGCTGTTTCCTTCTCCAGGGGATATTTCCAACCCAGGGATTGAACCCGTTTCTCCTGCTTGGCAGACAGACTCTTTACCACTGAGCCACCTGGGAAGTTTCCAAATAAATAATAAAATGTGTTTTCCCATAAAACTTGTTTTTATCCCTGTTCTTTCTTCTATTTTCTCTATTTAGCTGTAGGAAATCATTATGATTGTTTTTCTTATTCTTCCATACTGATACTCAAAAACAATTCTGAAAATTAATCAGCAATTTAGAAGCAAAGTTCTTTTTTTTTTTTTACATCTTGTCATATGCCTAAATAAATACCTTAGTTAGTGAATAGCTACAGGTAAAAATTAAATTAATTTAAATAAAATGGCATTTATTGTTGACCTGAGTTCTAAAAGAAAAAAAATTATCTAAACATAGATAGCTCTAAAACAAAAACACACTGAAACAGAAAACATTCTTCAAAATAAATTACCAAGTTGAATGATAAATTATCATAGGAAATTTTTGCAATAAATATAACAAAAGTAAATTATTAAAAAAGTACTATTTATTATCTATTCAATTCCAGGAACTTTTAAAAATCATCTTATTTGATAGTACTTCAGTGATTCTTTTAACTTACTATTTTAGAAATGGAGAAAGCTTTAGAGAGACAAATTAATTTGATGTTTAGACTGAATGTGTCCCTGCAAAATTCCTGTTGAAGCCCCTTCTCCCCAGCGTGACTGTGTGTAGCCATAGAGACTTCATGGGGTGTAGTTATGATGAATGAAGTCACAAGATTGGGTTGGCCTGCTTTCTGATTCCCCATTTTTTCTGGGATCTTCATGGTGTTCAAGCACCATATGCAAATCTGATCCCAAGGGTGTCTTGGTGCTGTGGGGAGGTGGGGAGGTCTAATCTTCTTAGAAGGTCTCTTTATACCCATGGGTTTCTTTCCTATAGCATCTTCTTGATGAATACAAGAATATTTGACCTAAAGACACTCAAATTTGGGCTTGACATTTCTCACCAAAAAAGTGAAATAAAAGCTTAACTGGGAAGCCCAATATAATTTGATTTTAACTGATAAATGGAAGTCATATTAGTTCAAAATAAGAAAGAGACCTCCAACAGAAGGAGGACACTTAAAAAAGAAGTTCTCTGTTTCAGTGCATTGAAGAAAGGCTCAATGACTTTGTCTCCAGGAGACCACACACAGGATTCTTACCCCAGATGACTCCATGAACCTTGGAAGTTTCCTTTGGCTCTCAGCTATGTGAAGTGATCCTATGTCATCATTTTTATTTTCAGGGCCATATTACTTTCTACTATATATTCTTGAGTCAGTAGTTTCTTTGAAATTAAAATGTTTCATCCCAACAGTATCTTATAGAATACAATCTTTCCCCTTCATTCAGTTTATGGTTGTTAGCATTTATTTAGCCTAAGTTCTCTGTTCCCTCCCTTTCATTTTCTTCCAGTTCTCTGCCTCCCTGGACACTTGTCATTTTTCTTTTCCAAAGGGAAACACGTTTTCATTTTACAAGTATAAAGACTTGAGGTATAACTGGGTTATTGAAAGTGAAAGAGACATATATTTTTTAATAGCTATTTCTATACTTGAAAAAGGGCTCGAATACTTTCCTTCTCCCTATAGATGTTTCTTTCACTTAACTGACTTGATATTGTATATATATTTCATCTGAGGCAAAATTAGAAAGACCAGGAGACAGAGCAGAAATGATCCTGCTGCCAATTCATCTTCACTTGCACTTTTTTCATTGAGCCTGTCAGATGCAACATGGAGAGGAGATAAAGCTGCAGGGTGACAAATAGACCCCATGATTATTTTCAACAAGTCACACAAAAGTAGGACAAAATATCTTAATGTTTTCCTCTTCCCCCTCATCTTTCATTCAACAGAGATTTGCTGTCATTTATAAAGGTCATTGGGCCTGTGAGGAGTCAGGTGGTGAAAAAGTTTGGTCATTGCTCAAGTAGATTTCTAAATAGTGACTCTATTGAAATACCACAAAATAAGAGCTTGGATATAGAATGTGTCCGTGTCTTTCAGGGGAATAGGTTTTATTAGGCCACTCACTGACTTCTATGTACCTGGGGCTGTTATGAGCATAAGATAATACAGCATTTTCACATGGAAATGATGGGAATATTAAAAACCCATTTTTTCCTTTTGTTTCTCTCTAGAAATAGTTCAGACATGGAGTTCTAAAGGAAAAAGAAAGTTCACGTAGGACACTCTTTGGCACTTAATATATACACTGATTTATTTAGAAACTTTTTTCTCCTCTTGGGAGGCATTTTGAAGTAATAGACTCCTCAAACTGTAAATGTGAATACAGCTAACATGAATAAAAGATGGACTGAAATGAATATCTATAACCACTTAGCCACAGTCACTTTGGTCTTGGAAATGGGCATCGTACCTGAAGGATTTATACTAATTGAAGAACTTTTAGAGGAGATATTGAATATAGTGCCTTCAATTTACTCCTGAGATAAGCCACGACTGTACTTTTACTAGGAAACTTGTCACTATAAATTTTTATGTGACACTGTGATGTAGCAGCAACAAAAGGAAATGGCTAATGACTACTTACTGAATGTCTAGTCTGTGAAAGGCATGAAAGGGGTGGTGGCATGGGGATCAGAAAACTATTCAAGGGACTCCAAGCCATCAATATTATATTAGTCATCATCTTGCTTGATTATGGCAGCATTTGAAACAATTCGGTACTTCTCTTTGGAAACACTTTCAGCTGCCTCCTACAACTCTTTATACTCATATTTCCTTAGCTTTTCTTTGTGGTCTTCTGTATTGACTCTTTAAAAGTTGGGGTGCTTGAAGGATCAGTTCTGGAATCTTGTTCTCTTTTGACTGTCAGCCCCTAAGTAATCTTATTTGCATACTGAAGGCTCCCAAATTGGTATCTCCAGTCAAGACTTCTGCTTTTCATTCCACTTCTACTGTAACCTGACTAATCCTCATTCCCACTTAGATGTATGATAGAAATACACAAGTAGAAATTTTCGAAACAGAATTTGTGATTTTCTACCATGTAACTGCCCTTCTTTCAGTTTTCCCCATCTCTCTTAATTGGATTTGTATTCTACTAGTTTCTCAAGTAAAAATCTTAAAACCATCTTTGAAGCTTCTCTTTCTTTTCCCTGTACTCTAATTCAATCCATCAGAAAATCCTCTCAACTTTGTCTTCAAATTATATTGAAAATCCTAGCATTGATTCCCCAGTCCAGTACTACCATTAGTTTAAGTCTTCATCTGTCGTTGTCTGATCACTTACACTGCCTGCTTCCTCATAGTCTTCAATAAAGATGCCTAATATGATTTTGATTTTCTTGATTTTCTTGAGGCTTGCTTCTAGTCCACCTCATGGAGAATGTTCGATGTGCACTTGGAAAGAATGTGTTTTGTGCTGATTTCTGATGACATGCTCTATAAATATCAATTAAGTCCATTTAGTCTCAAGTGTCATTTAAAGACTGTGCTTATTGATTTTCTGTCTGAATGATCTGCCCATTGATGACAAGGGGTGTTAAAATCCCCCACTATTATTGCTTTATTGTCAATTTCTCCTTTTATGGCTGTTAACATTTGCCTTACATATTGAAGTGTTCCTAAGATATGTGTGTGTGTGTGTGTGTGTGTGTGTGTGTGTGAGTGTGTTTAATTGTTATAGCTTCTTCTGGGATTATCCCTCTATCATTATGTGGTATCCTTCTTTGTCTCTTGTAACAGTTTTTATTTTAAAGTCAGTTTTGTCTGATGTAATTATTGCTACTCCAAGCTTTCTAAGAATGAATGTGAAGAAAGCATAAGCTAAATGATTGGGGAACAAGTTGAGGGGATAACTGAGGGCAGTGGATCAACAATTACAGCATATTAAGGAGAGAAAAATCATATAATAAATATAGGTCAAGGCCAAATCATGGATTGACTTAAAATCAATCAAGATTTAAAATCAAAAGAAGTATAAATTTTATCCAAGCAGCAAGGGGGCCTAGGAAACGTTTAAACAGAAGGCATTATGAAAGTCCTATTTTAAACTGTTTACTGTGACTATATCAGAAAGAATGTGTCTGCCTTAAGCAACATGAGCCAGCAAACTAGGTCATAGGTGAAAAACAAAAAGTTACTATTCTGTATACTGGTAGAGTGAATTAAAATGATGCAAGATGCATTGCAAACATACACTTGAGTATTTAATAGGTTGAATCTAACAGCTGGATGTAGGAAATAAAGGAGAGAGATAATGCTTACAGTACAACTTTAAGTTGGGAGAATGTAAGTAAAATAAGCAGAAGATTGTGGACAATGGGGCTTTACTGTTCTAGCTATAGTTGTTTTGAACTTCCTGTAATAAAAGCCATTAAGAACATCCAGTTGACAGTTACTAGTAAAATTCTGGTCCCTGAATTAGTAGCTATCAGATTTTTAACAGAAATAATGCTGTCAATATTGAGGGTACTGGAACTCTCTAGTAGAAGAACTTATTTAGAGAACAGATATTTGCATTGTGAGACCCAGGTTTTGGGTTGCTAAATGTATTGGGTTAGCTGACTACAAAAATTGAGTGAGAAGAATGATCAGAGAATTACAAAAGGAAAAAGAACAGCTTGTGCAATGCTGTAATACAAAAAAGTTGGAAGAAAGGATTTTCAGGCAATAAGGAACACTACCAAATGGTTTAGTTCAGTTCAGTCACTCAGTTGTGTCTGACTCTTTATGACCCCATGGACCGCAGCATACCAGGCTTACCTGTCCTTCCAACTAGTAATGAAGAATAAAGATTTTTCAAAAAGTATGTGTATTTAGTGTCTGTGGCATCATTGCTAATATTCCATTTTTCTGTTATCATGTTAGAGGAAGCTCACAAAAAGTGAATGGGTCATGACAAATCTCATGTGACTGATGTGATAACATTTGCTGGAGAAATTTCATGGTAAAAAGGATAGAATTAGGTGGGGCAAAATAAACTTTTCCAAAACTTGGAAATGTAAAAGTGATGATAAGTCTTTAGTTTAATCTTGAGTATTGCCTTACAAATCCATCTGAGGTCAACACATCTATTGGTCATCTGACCCTAGGGAAATGTAAATTCACTTGGCTTGCCATTTATTATTGATTATGCATATTTTCTTGTAATGTTTTTTGGCAAAGCTTATTGATACTCTGCAACTCTAAAATTAGAGATATATTTTTAGATTAATGATGGAGGTTTTCTTTTTTTTGCTGTCTAGTAGAGAATTTAATCCCAAATTCATGCCTTTAAAAAATTTGCTCTGGAGGACATTGACCTGTTTTGTTTCTAAACTATCTTATTTTAACTTTTTTTTTTTTACTACTGAATATAAAATACAACCTTTCCAAATTTCCTTTTGAACTGGATTTGTCTTCTTTTTGCATTTTTCTTATTGAGTTAAATGAGTTTGGCATATCCTCATTCCCATTGGTATGGGAATTACACTTTAACTTTTTTTAGAAAAAATAATACTTTTACAGTAGCAAGGTTATTATTATTTAATTTCTGTTTTTTTTTAATGGAGAAGATCTTTGTACATTAAAATAGGAGGGTAAAATGCCAGGGGATAAAAGGAGGTTGTGTCTGAAAGTTAGACTGCCCTCTCATTGTCAGCAAGAATGTGAGTTGAGTTCTGTAATCAAGTATTAGAAATAGATGGTCCAAGAACAAACAAGCCCCCCAAAATGTGTTCTGTGGGTTAAAATTTTTAAGAAAAATAAGCAATTTAAGCTAGTCCAAGGAAATACAATCTGCAGTTTAGGGTTCAGAAAGAGAAGTTAGATTAGAGACTTGCAAAACTTGGAGCAGGAATTGATTAAAATTTTTCTTCATATCCCCTATCTCCCAGCTTTTTATTCATCTTTGTAAGTCTTTATTTCTGGGTACTTGGACAAAGAAAAATCAAGAAAAAAACCTAAAGACAGTAGAGGAAGGTCTTAGTAGAACCAGAAGAGATAAAACAAAAATATTAGTGTAAATATTCTTTATTTAAAGATCTTTATTTAAAGAGTAACTCAGTAAGTCATATGCCTGAGCTTTTGTTTTTTCGTGTATTAAATAAGAGTATTGACATTACCTTAATACTTTTTCTGGTGTGAATTCATTCTGATTATCCTAACATAGGGATAGGAACTTAAGTATGCCATTCTTTTTTCATTCAACAGAATGAAATATATATATATATATATATATACTTATCTATTATATACTTTAAGAAATATATAAAGGATAGTTCCAGAATCTCAGAAATCTATATTGATAGATGAGCATTTATGTATAAATAGCTTTATGAGTACAGGATAAGTCATGATCCTTTCTATTCAAGAAAAATTGGAGGCTGAAGCACCGTGGATAAAATTCGCCAGTGTTTCCATGTTTAAGTGCTCTTGTATGATCTAGATGGATATAAAATAGTGCTGGTTCATGGTGGACGCTCAGTACACAGCAGTCAAATGAATAATTTTCCAAATGAACAAATGGGTGAGTAACTTCAGGAGAGAATATTTTTATATACCACATTGACAAAACATAAAACAGGTAAACAAAAAATTGAAAAAAATTTCCTATTATGGTAAATGCTATGAAGGAAATGGGGATGAGATGGTTAAATAGCATCATCGACTCAATGGACATGAATCTGAGCAAACTCTGGGAGACAGAGAAGGGCAGAGGAACCTGGCGTGCTGCAGTTCATGAAGTGGCAGAGTCAGATATGACTTAGTGACTGAACTACAACATCGTGAATGAAATAAATATGTTCATGAGTCAGAATATTTGGAGGAGGCCTTATCCCAATTGCTACCAGAGAGGTGACAGATAAAAAGCCCTAGGCTCTTTGGGGTCTCAGCCTCAGACAGAGAATTTTTGTAGCCCGAGGGAAACGAGTCTTCAGAAAAGAGCGACACCTGGAGGGCTGTGGAGGCAAAAGCATGCTGAAGCCAGGAAGGAGTACATATTAATAGAATTAAGTATTCCTAGGGAACCTGGGTGGACCGTGTCCATCAAAACGGGCAAACTTAGGTGCAAGTACCCTTTATTGTCATTTACAGATAAGATAATCCAAGTAGCTTTGTGAGATATTTGAGTCATTTTGACTGGAAAGCTGTCCTTGGAATGTAATCACCTATATGATTGTAAAATTGATCCAAATATATAACCTGATCATGAAATGAAAATATTTTCTGTGTCATCTAAGTTAAACTTCATTGTGATTACTCTGTACTGCAAAACAAAACTGGCCAAAGCATTTTCTAAGATGTTTTATGTGACTTGCAAAATGGAATTTTTTTAGACCTGTGGGCTCTATTCACTTTTTTTTTTTTTTTTTTTTTATAAATTTATTTATTTTAGTTGGGGGCTAATTACTTTACAATATTGTAATAGTTTTTGCCATACATTGACATGAATCAGCCATGGGTTTACATGTGTTCCCCTTCCCGGATCCCCCACCCACCTCCCTCCCCATCCCATCCTTCTGGATCATCCCATTGCCCCGGCCCTGAGCCCTTGTCACATGCATCGAACATGGAATGGTGCTCTGTTTCACATATGACAATACACATGTCTCAATGCCATTCTCCCAGAACGTCCCACCCTCACCTTCTCCCTCAGAGTCCATAAAATTGTTCCATGCGTCTGTGTCTCTTATTCTGTCTCGCATATAGGGTTATCGTTACCATCTTTCAAATTCCATATATATGCATTAGTATACTGTATTGTTGTTTTTCTTTCTGGCTTACTTCACTCTGTATAATGGGCTCCAGTTTCATCCATCTCAGTAGAACCGATTCAAATGTATTTTTTTTAATGGCTGAGTAATATTCCATTGTGTATATGTACCACAGCTGCCTTATCCATTCGTCTGCTGATGGACATCTAGGTTGCTTCCATGTCCTGGCTATTGTAAACAGTGCTGCGATGAACATTGGGGTACACGCGTCTCTTTCAATTCTGGTTTCCTCGGTGTATATGCCCAGCAGTGGGATTGCTGGGTCATATGGCAGTTCTATTCCCAGTTTTTTAAGGAATCTCCACACTGTTCTCCATAGTGGCTGTACTAGTTTGCATTCCCACCAACAGTGTAAGAGGGTTCCCTTTTCTCCACACCCTCTCCAGCATTTATTGCTTGTAGACTTTTGGATAGCAGCCATTCTGACTGGTGTGAAATGATACCTCATTGTGGTTTTGATTTGCATTTCTCTAATAATGAGTGATGTTGAGCACTTTTACTTTGCCTTATTGTTTTCTTGCTATAAAATACATAATTCTTAACATTTAGATAATAACAAGTAAAATTTACCCTAAGGAAGTTAACTTTAGTCTTAATATGTAAGTTAGCTTTCAAGTATTTACTTTTCTGAAGGTAAAGGAATTTTAACTTGAAAAGTGTAATTCAATTTGAAAGAAATTATGGCTCTGGTAGCCAGCGCTTACTCAAGCAAAGGGCTTTCAAAGGCATTTCTTGAGTTATTGCAAGGTAATTGGAAGTTTAAAAAATCTTAAAAAATTGTTTTGAGTTTGGTCTTACCCATATGACAATGTGAAAAATTTATAAGATACTGAGTTGCTGAAAATCTGTCAGTTTCTACATCTATATGCTAATGCTATGCTAAGTCGCTTCAGTCGTGTCCGACTCTGTGCGACCCCAGGGACAGCAGCCCACCAGGCACCTCTGTCCACGGGGTTCTCCAGGCAAGAATACTGGAGTGGGTTGCCATTTCCTTCTCCATCTCCATCTATAAAATGGAAATAATAATAGTAACAACTTCATGAGATTACTGTGAGCATTAATTATGCAAAAACATATATTTCTGTGTTTGAGAAGATAGGAAATACTTCATAAATGAAGTTCATTTCTTTAGGGACATTGTCTGCAATGTCCCTAATGCAGCCGGCTGCAGCCGGCAGAGTAGTAATGATGATGGTAGTAATATTAATGGCTGGAGAAGTAATGCAGTAGTAACATTAGCAATAATGACTAATACCAGAGTCTAGTGTATTTATTTGCACGTTCAAACAGTTGTGGTTTATTACTGCTTACATTACAATTATACTACAAGGTCTTCTAACACATCCCTTCCTCTCATTCTGCTTTCTATTTTTTTTTTTTTTTTAACATAACACCCATCACTCCATAGGGGCTTCCCAGTTGGTCCTAGTGGTGAAGAATCTGCCTACCAATGCAGGAGACCTAAGAGACACCAATTCCAACTCTGGATTGGGAAGATCCTCTGGAGGAGGGCATGGCAACCCACTCCAGTATTCTTGCTTGGGAAATCCCATGGACAGAGGAGCCTGGTGGGCTACAGTCCATAGAGTCTCAAAGAGTTGGACACAAGTGAAGCAGCATAGCGTGTACCTATAACTCCTTAACATATATTATATAGATATAGATAGATATAAATATATCTACTGCTTATTTATTGTGTCTTCCCTACTTCCATCCTACCTGAGAATAAGCGATAGATCTTTGTTTTGCCAATGCCAGCATAGTTCAAGCAGTGAAAAACTACTCTTCTTGAGGCTGTCGGTGAATGAATGAGTTGTTGGACAGCTTTCTGTATTTCTAGTGGTCCTATAGGGCTTCCCAGGTGGCTCAGTGGTAAAGAGTTCACCTGCCATTGCAGGAGATGCAAGAGACTTGGGTTTGTTCCCTGGGTTGGGAAGATCCCCTGGAGGAGGGCCTGGCAACCCACTCCAGTATTCTTGCCTGGAAAATCCCATGAACAGAGGAGCCTGGTGGGCTATAGTCCATGGAGTCACAAAAGAATCTGACACAACTGAGCACAACTCAGCACATAGGAAATAAAACAAGTATTTTTCTGAATTTTTAATTATGACTTTTCTAATTTTGATTTATATTTCAGATGACTTATAGATATGTCTTCAAAAGCTTTTTTTTTACTCCAAGAGAGGATAGGAGACATTTTTTTTCAATCTTCAGATATAGAGATGTTTCAATCTTCAGATGTTTTTGCTGCTTTCACATGATCACTACTGGACAAAAAACAAGTTAGGTCTAAAATTATTGGGTTACCAAATTTTGCCCCAGAGTCCATAAGTAATTGCTATATTGTCACCTGAAGTTTAGTTTTGTCATGGAGTCTAAAGCTAACCATAATTTTCTTCTTTTTAAGTGATTTGTTTACCTTCACTTTTTATAATTCAAACATATTCAATGAGCACTTTAATGCTTCAGTTATGTTTTACTAATTGCCTTATTTTTTTCTTTCAAAGACATCAATAAATCATGAGTTGAATTTGTGTTGTCACTATGCCATATGTATCACATTTCAAAAATATTTTAGTCATCTTTAATTCTTTTTCATGTTCTTATTCAGTGGTAGATTTTAAACTTTGCTCTTTTTTGAAAAAATATTTGAGTATTAATTGAGCACTTAACCATCCCTAATATTGTTTTACAGTATTCTAGTTAATTTTCTATCTCTTTATATCTTATCACTTCTTTCAATTTCCAAGTCTTGTGGATGTTACCATTTTTTTTTCCTCTCCAAAAACATGGATGACATCAATGCTTGTTTCCAGCATGCCTTACTATCACAGTTCTTTCCTATCTCTGACACTCTTAATGCACTTTATATACATGGGGATTAAACCTGCAAGTGTGTACAACAGCATATGGTTTAGTCACTAAGTCCTGTCTGCTTTAAAAAGAGGTATAAAGTATATTCCTTTCTATACTCATATAACACATGTTAATCAGAAGTTATATTTCTCAATTGTGTTAAAATAGTTCATATTTCAGAAAAAAAAGCTTTTATTTTTGGTTACAGCTCTAAGTTTAATGTTGCAGTTAGTAATTTGAGAATTATGTACAATAATATGTGCACGTATGCATCCTTACTTATTTTAAACACGGTGACTGGATTTTTTAATGGTGTTACAGGTTTTCACCTTTTTTTGCCTTTATGTTTATTTTTGTGGGAAGCCATAAAAATAGCATGAAGGCAATATTGCTGAATCAATTTTAAATCAGAGGTTACACTGTTTTTGTCTTACAATGTGATTTGAAAGATTCATGATAAACTAGAAATTATTTGAAGATTGGAAACTAGTTAAAAAAAAGAGCCTAGGAAAAATCAGATAAATATTTTGCTGCTTTTCTTTTCTGTAGAAAGAATATTCTTTACCTTTTAAAAAAATGAGGTATGCTTATTGTAAAAGTGTTAAACATAAAGGTATGTATACAATGAAACATTAAAGGCTTCTCATCTACCTCTGCAAAGCTCTTCTACTGAAGTAACTATACTTCAGTATACTCTAGTATTTTTGACAAAAACTACAAAATCCATATAAACTATTATTCCTTAATAGCTACTGAATACCTAAAAAAAGATCAAGATCCTGTTTTAGGAATTGGAACTGTACATAGACATGAAGAGAACGTCTAGAAGAATCATGGGCCAAACTGAGTTATGCGTAACATTGGAATATAGATAACTTCTAATCCCTCACTCATTCCATTTCAGAATTCACTGTTGGATTAACCAAGGCTTCTGACACTGTATTCTGGTTCTATTTTTCCCTCTGTCCAATGCTGGTTCCTTCTCCTCCCTTCCAGAGGTTTGGATCTCAAAAACACCACCTACACACGTTAATCTCCATCTCAGGGTACATTACAGGGAATCCAGTCTATGGTGCCATCCTCCTTACAAATTTGTTTATTCAGACTCTGTACATACCCTTCTAACTATTTTTAAACTTACAGGCACCATGTCAATAGTACATCTCCAATAAAGATAACCCAGCTATCTTTCATACAATCAAATATGCGTTCTTAACCCCAAAAAGATAAAAGCCAAACTCCCATCTGTTTCATGTATTCATCTTATAATGACCTACATTCTTCTCTTTCCTTCACAGTGCCCTTTGTTACCCTGTAGCTTAAAGGTATAATTACATGATTAACCAAGTTCGGTCTTAAAATAAACTATTAAGGAAAGAGAGGGGAAAACTATAGTATATGATGGTGTATTTGCATAGCCACTATAAGTTTTATTTCTGCAAGTGGTCACAAAAATCATATTTGATACTTATATTTCTGTCTTGATGTTCCTTTTGCTCTCCATGAATACCACCATAGGCAATATAATTTTTAGCTAATGCAATAACCCAAACTTTTATTCCTGTAGAATCTAATAGTATAGTTCCTGTATGTAATTGTGATAATATTTTACCTTTATTACTTCACAAGGAAGTATTAAGAGATACAGAATAAAATCTGTTATGTTCTAACAGTGAGATCTCTTGTTTCTTCTATGAAGAAAGCCTCCATATTCCCATGGTACTAAGAAACAATTATCCCAGTTAATATAATCAGTAGCCAGCATTCACTATATCAAATCAGCCCTTAAATTTCCGTGACTTACAAAAATAAATATCTACATCTTACTCATGGTTGTGAGATTATGCTTGGCTCAGTTTTGTTTCTATCATCTTGGGAGAGCTCTGTTCCATGTGTCTTCTCATCCCCAAACTCAGACTGATGAAACACTCCCTGCTGTCCCCAGGGAGACAGGAGCACGTTGGTCTGAGCCAATCCACTCATTTAAGCTTCCACTCCATGGTGGTTTCCTGTTGAGCAAAGCAAGTCATATAGCTGAGGCGCACATTCATGAGTTTTATAACATGGAATTACAAGTTCTCATTGTCTTTGTTTCACTAAAATGCAGTTTTCCTATAAAAACCACTTTTTTGTATAATGGTGAATCAAACCAATTCATAATTATTATAAATTGAGCTAATTAATAACAACTATCATTTCTGTTGCCTTTGGTCCTTTCTCCATCTTCTTCTTTTAGCCTCTACCCTCTTTCCATCTTTCTTTTTTTCTCTTCCCTTTTCCTGTGTTCCCTACTGCATTTATTGTTTTTCATCTTTGTGTTGATTTGATACAGGGAAATGCTAGTAAACACTTACAAGGCCGAAATTCACTCCATAGGGTGCCCTCTTAGCTCATGACCTCATCAGTGGAGCCAAAAGATAGCCTTAGAACACACAACAGGTTAGAAGCTCACAACACCCCAAGGGATAACATAGGCTTGTGCTACATATGTAAAATCATACTAATTTCGTTCATTTATGTTAACTGCTTACTCATTGTCCCTACTAACTATATGGCACAATAATCATTCTTATCATTAAACGTGATATTAATGTTTAGGTCATACTCCTTTGGAATACTAAATTTGACTCATGAAAATCCACTGACACAGATTTTCATTTTAAAACATAGAAATAGGTAGATAGTTAACTGGGAATCTTTGTGAAAGGGACCCAGGCATTAGTATCTTGTGAAGCTCCCCAGGTAAATTTTAGTGAGTGGCCTATTTGAGACTCAGATAACCTGATTATTTCCCGTGTTACAACTCTTCTCCAAAGAGATGAGTTCCTGACAAGAAACTGAATTTAGCTCCTTTTCCCTCTCTTCAAGCCCTGTCTTCTGAGATCTGTGATCTACCACTGATACAGGACTCAATCTCAGAGAACTTTTTTTTTCTCTAGGAATGAATAGGTCCATCTATTAAGCAGTGAATTAGTTAACATTGATTTCCATCTTCTTGACTCTTCAGTACCTCTTAATCAAATCCAAACTTGGAGAATAAAGTCTTTATATAATCCCATATAATAACAATAATAGTCATTATATAATCATTGAAAATACAATACACTAGACATTCATATTACAACGACCTCTTAAGGTACTTACATTTTTGAGATTTCTTCTCTGCTCACATTTTTCACTGGAGTGGTTGACATTTCCTTCTCCAGGGAAACTTCCTGACCCAGGGATCAAACCCACATCTCTTAATCTCCTGCATTGGCAGGTGGGTTCGTTATCAGCTGAGCCACTGGGGAAGCCTTTTTTACTTTTAGTCTACTCCTAATAGGAAAACCTATTCAATGATTTTATCCCCTCTTTTTTAGACTTACAAAAAGAACTCAATATTAAACACATATGTAATCTATTAAAAACTTTTAGTGTTTCTATACATAGTAAGAATTGTTAATCGTCCCAAGACACTAGGTACATTTAATATTAGAACAAGGAGAGTGTATAGTCTAATTCCCACCCCCCTTTGTACTCTGCATTAAAGGAGATTGAAGAATCTCATTTTTTCCACCTCAGATGACAGGAAGTTAGGACTAGTAAATAGGACAATGGAAGTTTTAAACTCTACTAGTAGGTTGTCAATAATTGAAAGTATTTCCAAAGTTATGGCATTTACCTATATGTACTGTCAATAGAGCTGCTTCCCAGTGAGAAGGTGAGTTTTCACATGGTGTATCTGAGAACAGCAATGAAACAAAAACATTTTTAAAAAGTCTTATATTTATACTCTTCACAGTAGAGAGATTAATAAATCAATTAATATTAAAGATACTATTTTATGTGACTTATTTTCTTAGACAAGATATATAATTATGTTAGAATAAAGCTCAACTACTACTTTAATGGTCTGAACTTAGAAGAGTACTAATATAAATCAAAGAAAACAGAATTAGAAAGGCAGAGAAAAAAATTAACTGATAATGGAAAGTAACCAATATACATCTTAATATTTTCCTAAGCATGAGGTCAAAATGGAACATGGTTCTTTTAAAAATAATTTGTATTAAAGGTTTATCCCATAGTGTTTTTTTAATACTCATTTTATAAAAAGAGAAATGCATATTCATAACAAATTAGAAGGAGGAAGCCTAGAAGTCAGATATTCAAATGGTTCTTTTCACTGGAAATTCCCTCAGGCCATCATAATTCATCACTCCTAATTTCCTTTTGACAGAAAATGTCAGGCAGAAATGCTTAACAGAATTTGAGCTTTAAGTGTTTTGAAAGATCAGTGAGTAGATTTGGAGTAGGATCTTTAGAGTTTTCTGTGTGCTGTGCTCTGCTTAGTAGCTCATGTCTGACACTTTGGACTATCTGTCCATGGGATTTTTCAGGCAAGAATACTGGAGTGGTTGCCATTTCCTTCTCCCAGGGGTCTTCTTTACCCAGGGATTGGACCCACATCTCCTGTGTCTCCTGTATTGTAGTCTGATTCATCACTGCAGCCATCAGGGAAACCCAGAGTTTGCTATAGAAAAACTTCTGAAGCCAAATAAATTCTTTTAACAAATGCTTTGGAGAACACAATAAATTTATTTATTGAAAACTCTGACTTAAGGTTAAGTGTATATTGATTTATCAATAGGTTTTATGATTGTGTGTAGGGAAAGGATGCAAAGGAGTGAGAAGTTAACACTCTCCAGATATGGCTATTTTTTTGCATTATCACAATGGGAAAAGCTACTACAACACTGTTTATAGGGAAAATATTAATAGACTGTTGCATGCTAAAGTGTTCAGTCATATCTGGTTCTTTGCGACCCTACAGAATATAGCCCACCAGGCTCCTCTGTCCATGGGACTCTCCAGGCAAGAATACTGGAGTGAGTTGCCATGCTCTCCTCCAGGGGATCTTCCCAACCCAGGGATTGAACCTGCATCTGTTATTTCTCCTGCATTGACAGGTGGGTTCTTTACCACTAGTGCCACCTGGATAGACTTGTTACACTATTGCAAACTTTGGCTTTCAATATGTGAACCTTCCAATGAGTCTTTCATTGGAAGGACTGATACAGAAGCTGAAACTTCAATACTTTGGACACTTGATGGGAAGAACTGACTCATTGGAAAAGACTCTGATGCTGGGAAAGATTGAAGGCGGGAGGAGAAGGGGACAACAGAGGATAAGATGGTTGGATGGCATCACTGACATGATGGGTATGAGTTTGAGTAAGCTCTGGGAGTGGGTCATGGACAGGGAGGCCTGGCGAGCTGCTGTCCGTGGAGTCTCAAAGAGTTGGACATGACTGAACCGACTGAACTGAATGTCAATCTCTGGGAATTGTTTGCATAAAAGTGATTAAAATTGATTTTTTTTTCACAGAAATGAGATAAAATTAAAGGCTTGAAGAGTTTCTCTTTATTCACTTAAAAAGAGTTGTGGATTTATGGGCTTTTTTTTTTTTTTTTACCTATATAATGGTTTTAATGGGGAAGAGGGCAGGGTACAACCTTCAAAAGAATGACACAGCTGTAGGACATGACAAAAATTGGTTAGAAACAATGAGGCCCAGGATGACGCAAGATTTAACTGACAGTAGACATTGGGCCTCATCATGTGCTCATTGTAATACGTTTGCAAGCTAAATGCACACCCACCAGCATCATGACAGTTCTGAGGCTAAACATAGAAGGTCAGACAGTGGCAACCATTGGGTGGTTGCCTAGTTCCTGGAAATATTTACTCATTAGTGAATTTCCCTCGAATAATTTTGGAAATTTCCCTCAAATAATTGGAATAATCTTCCCACTCATTAGCCTATGAAATTACCCAGCCCATAAGAACTAACCACATCTATTTGGGGCTCTCTCACCTTCTGAGATGGCCCATACTCCTTGGAGTGTGTTTCTCTCTAAATAAATCCACTTCTTAGTTATCACTTTGTCTCTCACTAAATTCTTTCTGCAATGAGACATCAAGAAACTCAAATCTACTGTGAACAATTTTACTTTTGCTTTTTGTAGATATTAGCTCTTTAATCTTTCACTGGATTCTATTTCCTTAAAACTGTGTCATATGGCTGGCTCTGAATAAACTTGTCAAATTCCTTAACTTTTCTTCATCTGTTCTGGCCTCTAGCACCCTCACCACCCACCTTCTATCACAGCCACTATACACACAAACTAAGCCGTTCTTGAAAAGTTGGATTGTTTCCTGGTTTTATATTCTGACATCACTGATATTTCTAAAGAGTTGAGTTTATACATTAGATCCTCAAGATCTTAAAATGCAGTCTTTGAAAACTTCATTGTTGGGCTTCCTGTCAGTATTAACAGCACAAGATTATCGTCTTTTTCATCTGCTTCATCATCAGTGACATCATCTTTGTTTAAAAAAAAAAAAAATTCAACTGAGTGCATTTTAAAGATCTTGCTAGCTTTATTCAACAATTCATGAATTGGCCAGCATCTAATCTAGCATATAGAAAGTGGATCCAGAAAACCATACAAGTCGAAAGATTTTATAGACAGAAGGCAGTGGGAACAAGGAAGTTATACTGGGCAAAATGTGGTAGATTATTGCACGGTTACTTTCCTTATAGGGGTTGGGAGGGGATATCTGGCAGATTACCTAATAATGCTGATCAAATGCTCCCTGATTAACAAGTAAAGATTCCATTTCTGGAAGAACTGAAACTAATTAAGTTAAATCTTGCTTTGGTGACATAGAGTTTAGTGAGGAACTCTATTTAGGGCTTTTTGTCTGTTTTTTACATCTTCATTAGCTTTATTATTCTTGTAACTTACTGAGCTCTTACTATATGGCAAGCAACTTTTAATACACTTTATATGTATTATGTAACATAATCCTCAGTTCACCCTAGGGGTGGTTATCCTTATGTCACTATGAATGGAGATGTTAGGGATTAAAGGTTATTGCTTAATGTGTCACTCTAGTATTTAAAGGTTCAATTCAAATTTAGGCATCTCTATTCTAGGGCACAACACACTAACCTATGAACCTATTATGCTGGGCATTATGTTATACTTTTATGGTATTTAAAAATAACTGTAATTATCGGGAGTTCCCTGGTGGGCCAGTGGTTAGGACTTGGTGCCTTCATTGTTGAGGGCATGGGCTCAATCTCTGATCAGGGAACCAAGAGTCTGCAAGATGCATGGCAGCAAAACCAGAAAAAAAAAAAGTACAAATTATGAATTAAAAGAAAAAAGCAAAGATATTAAAAACATTCTGATCTGTTAGTTTACCAGTGATCAAGTGAATAAATATCCAGTTCTTTGCTAATATTTGCCAAAGTAGAGTTTTCAATATTTACTCATTCAAAAGCATACATTTTTAAAAGATATGTGTTACTGAACTCAAGTTCAGCTACTCTTGAAAGCTGATACTTGAGAGATAGGTGTTGGTTGGAAAAGGAAAGGTTGCTTTATTCAGGAGGCAAGCAACCTGGGAAGAAGGCAGATTAATGTCTAAGAACCAACTTCAAAGCGTCTGCTTGACATAAAATTTTTAAAGGGAAAAAGGGGAAAGAATCTCACTTAAACATTAAGGTGTGCATCAGATTCTTCATCGCCTTTCACCGTGTGCAGACTGGCTGACTCCTCATGATCTTCCTCTAGATGCTCTCTTGTTCAAGTAGTTTTCTCACAGGATTACTGAAGGGGAAGCTGGGGAAAAGATCTAGTCATCCGTTAACTGCTTCCATAGTTTAACACATTATTGACCAGAGACATATTAACACATCTTTTGTTATCCGAACGTTATTGACTGGAGTGTTTCGATATTCACTTATATAACAAATTGCCAGCCACAGGCACTAGTTTCTTCAAAAATCCCCTAGTCAATAATGCGTTAAAAAAAATCAAGATGTTAGGCAAGGCATTGTATGATCAAAAACCTTGAAAAGTGTACTAGGGCTGAAGGTTAGTGAAGCCTGGGAGAACATGCTGTAGAGGTTAAGTTAAAATACCGCTTGGTGAAGTCTGTTAGCTGTTAGCTTTTAAATGCTGCTTACGCATGCGTTCCAAAATACTTTCCTGTTTATAAGTTACAGAAACAAAAAATAAAAATAATCAAATCACAAAATTTTGAGGTAACCATTAGTTGCCTTTTATGGCTGTAACAAATTATCACAAACTTGAAACACATATTTTCATTGTATAGTTTTAGAAGTCAAAGCCTAACATTAAGGTGCTGGCAGGACTGCATACCTTCTAGAGGCTTCATGAAAGAGCCCATTTCACTGTCTTTTCCAGCATCTAGAGGCCAAACATATTCTTTGGCTTGTGACTTCCTTTTCCATATTCAAAGCCAACAGAATAGCATCTTCTGTCCTCTCTGAACTTCTGCCTTTCTTCTATAAAAATGTTTATAATTATATTGGCCCATTTGTATGGACCAATCCCCGGATAATTCCTTTATCTCAAGATGATTAATTTAACCATATCTGCAAAACTATTTCAAATTTAAGGTATATATTCACAGGTTCTGAGGCCTGGGAGATGAGCATCTTTGGGGGTCAGTATTTAGGACCTCATAATAACATGATGTTAGGGGCCAGGGTAGGCTGTCCCAAATGGGCCTCAATGTCATATTGGTGATTTTGAATCAAACTTACTTAAGAAATGGCTCAGACTAGAGCGACACTCTGACCTTCCTTTCTGTCTACCAGAAAGAGAAAAAAATCTCTCATGTGAAAGGTACCCTTACTGTACCCAGAGGTAAAAGAACACTGTTATGGTCAAAGATACAGAGTTTGGGTTGAGTTCAGTTCAGTCACTCAGTCGTGTCCGACTCTTTGCGACCACATGAATTGCAGCACACCAGGCCTCTCTGTCCATCACCAACTTCCGGAGTCTACCCAAACCCATGTCCATCGAGTTGGTGATGCCATCCAACCATCTCATCCTCTGTCGTCCCCTTCTTCTCCTGCCCCCAATCCTTCCCAGCATTAGGGTCTTTTCCAATGAGTCAACTCTTCGCATGAGGTGGCCAAAGTATTGGAGTTTTAGCTTCAACATCAGTCCTTCCGATGAACACCCAGGACTGATCTCTTTTAGGATGGATTGATTGGATCTCCTTGCAGTCCAAGGGACTCTCAAGAGTCTTCTCCAACACCGCAGTTCAAAAGCATCAATTCTGCGGTGCTTAGCTCTCTTCACCGTCCAACTCTCACATCCATACATGATCACTGGAAAAACCATAGCCTTGACTAGAAGCACTTTTGTTGACAAAGTAATGTCTCTGCTTTTAAATATGCTATCTAGGTTGGCCATAACCTTCCTTCCAAGGAGTAAGTGTCTTTTAATTTCATGGCTGCAATCACCATCAGCAGTGATTTTGGATCCCAAAAAAATAAAGTCTGACACTGTTTCCACTGTTTCCCCATCTATTTCCCATGAAGTGATGGGACCAGATGCCATGATCTTAGTTTTCTGAACGTTGAGCTTCAAGCCAAATTTTTCACTCTCCTTTTTCACTTTCATCAAGAGGCTCTTTAGTTCTTCTTCACTTTCTGCCATAAGGGTGGTGTCATTCACATATCTGAGGTTATTGATATTTCTCCCGGCAATCTTGATTCCAGCTTGTGTTTCTTCCAGCCCAGAGTTTCTCATGATGTACTCTGCATTGGGTTACGCCTATATAAACAAAGTTCTTTAATTTAATACCCTAAGCCCAAGCTCTGTTTACAGGTTCTTCACCAATTTGACATCCCAAAACCTAAGTAATTTTGCCCTTTCAATTCCTCACCAATGTATTATTTCTTTGCCTAAAAAGTAAAAAAAAACAAAAAACAAAAAACTGCCTCTTTTGACCACTTCCCGCCCCTCCCCACCCCTGCCCAGTTCTATGAGACCTCCAAATGCATGATTAAAATGTGTTTTTTTTTCCCCTGTTAATTTGTCTTCTGTCGGTTTTATTATTAATCCTGGTACAAGAATTCAAGAGGGGTAGAAAGGGAAATTTCTCCCTCCCTGACAACAATATAGATGATGTTTCAGAATGATACATCTGTTTTTTTTCATGTATGATGTTGATGGTGTTAATCTGAAAAAAACAGACGGACAGATATTTCTATAGCAAGATAGATTCAGATTCAGAATCAGCAGAGAATTGCATCTTGGGGTCTGCCACCATGAGCCAGATGCAAGTCCCCACATGGCAAGGGGAGAATGCATTTAGAGAGAGGAAAAAAAAAAGTTGGGAGGATTGCAGTAAACAACAAGTTCTCAGCTTTGCATTGGCTGAGTCCTCGCCAGAAAAGAAGAGGAGCCCCTCTTCTTCCTGTTGGGCTTTGCTCTTATCACAGAAAGGAGCTCCCCATTCTGGTCTCTCAACTCTATTTAATTGAGATTTCTGTTCACTATTTTTTTTACATTTTCCCCTTTTGACCAAGGTTTTTCTCTGAAAGCATTGCTAATCAAGAGTCAAATTTTCTAGTTTCAGGTTTTTTTTTTTAATCCTTTCTCAGTGTCAGAAAAGACCATTCATGTGAGTGATGTTTCACTTCAGAGGGAAAGTAACACAGACTAGAAATCTATTAAGGACACATTCAAATAAAGGAGGAGTAGGAGAGCAATTTCTCAGGCAGTTTTTAAATCTAAATTCCGTATGTTACTAAGATCATAGACATTGGGGATAATCTGAAGTGTTATGTCATCATCAAAGATTTGGCAACAAACTTCCAGCAGGCCTGGTCCAGCTACCTTGGGGAAGCTGTATCATTAGATGTCATCTGCTTTACTTCTAGGAAATCTTTACTTTCAAATGAAGTGCATATCCAGCCAGAGATCAGTGCTTTCTCTCGGTGTGTCACATGAATCCAAGAGTCTAGTCCTTGGACTTTGGCAGCATAAGGGTTGGTTAGCAGTACCTGATAAGAGCCTTTCCCGAAAGCTTGAAGAGAGTTCTTATTGAAGTATCTTTTCCAGTAGAAAAAACCTCCAACTTGAATGGTGTGATGCTTAAGGTCTTTATGTCCCAAAGGTGCACTGGGAAAAGATTGCTCTCTTGAAACATGGTTATTTTTAATAAAAGCGATTAGGCCTTTGCAATATTGGATTATCTCTCCTTTTATCAGAAAAGAAGCAGAAGCTAATCCATTGAGCATCATGTAACTATCCCAAAGAGTAAAAGTTTATAAGTTCCTGAAGGAGTGGGACCAAAGGCAATGCTTTTTACCAAGGTAATTTGGAGGATCTTGACAAATTTTGCCTGTCAAAGCACCTGGACAGCAAAATGGGTTCCTTGATCACTGTGAAGTTTGAGAGGATTTCTGCAGTTAGGGCTAATATTTTCCAAAAAGGCTTTAGCCACAGGAGAGACAGTAGCCTGTCTGCAAAGGAAGACTTTATTCCAGTGTGAAAACCATGACTAAAATCCATTTATATCCATCAGATGAAGGAAGTTGTGTGAAATCCACAGTCATGTGAAATGGGAGCCAGACATCAAATGGTCCATTAGACAGTTTAAAATGCCTGGTAGGAAAACAGACTTCTCTGTGTTGTATTTTGGAAAAGTGGGACAAGTGAGGTGTGGCACTTTTTTTGCGGCTTTCTTAATATTTCCTCAGCAATATTGATTGATGATGGCTATCGTTTTGTCAGTAGAACAATAATTTAATGAAGGTGTAGTAGTAAGAAATAGAAATTTTAGAGTCTCCAATAAGCCCGTGTGGTCATTTGGCCTAAATAAGAGCATTGTCCATAAGGAAAACAGTAGCTGATTCAATATGGTCAAATGATCAGTATTTCCAGGTTTTGTTCTAGTACTATCAGAGACAGTACAAATCAAAGATGCTAAGGGTCACTTAATGTAAAGATGGGTTACTCTGAAGACTACTGCCGAATTCTATAATTATTTTCCCTTTTTGGGAGGAACAGTTTTGGCTTGAAGTCTCAACCCAGTAAATGGGAACTGGCAGAGAAACTATGGATAAAAGGGTGTGTATCTCTTGAAGGGCCTACAAAAAGGGATAGGTTGACAGATAGGAACCTCTTGAAGTTCGTTAGAGATTCTGACTGTCTGAACTGTTTTAGTGCTCCAAGACAGGGGCTATGTTACAGTATTTTGGTTGAGTACCATGCGTGCAGTTCTGATGTCAGTTGGGATTGAAAGAGATTTATCCCACACCTGGAGAGATGTTTCTCTGAGCTGAATAAGAAGGAAAATTGGGAAGAAAACCTGTGCTTTTCTGGAGTGTCATCATGAAAATTGGGAGGACATTGAAAAGGCTGGTTAGACAGCTGAAAGAACCTCAAGTGCTTAAGTTTGTAACAGTCTCTTTTTCAGTGTCCTGAATCTTTGCAATAATAGTAAAACTAGGAAGCTTTGGACTTCATTTAGGAGACTTCTGCTGGAAATGAAGATTGAGAATTTTGGTGGTGTTCCTTTGCAGTCATTCATATAGACTGTGAGAGAGGTGCTTGGCAGGTTAAATCTAGAGTGGACATAGTTTTTCATTTCATTTTGATATAATTAAAAGCTACTCATGTTGAATCAACGTCTGAAGGAACACCAAAATTTCTTTAAAAACAGTTAGAAGTTAATGGTGATATTCATGAACATGTTCATCAGATTTCTATGTGCAAGCCTAAATTTTATTCCAATCAACGGTCTCTGGGAAAGCTGTAGGAATTGCTCAATGACTTTGCCTAGCAATTCCCTGAGTCTGATCAAAGAAGGTAGTGCCCTGGTTTCCTGGTTGTAACTCTAGAAACCTATCAGAACTTTTCCAATGAGCAGTTTTCATTCAATACTTGGCCTGAACTTTACCAAAAAGCAGATAAATTAGCTGATATAAATCAGAGAAACCACGTTGGTCAGTTTGAAAATCTGTTTTAAATTCCTCAGAAGATCTATGAGGATCTTCAGTTAATTTGGAAAACCTTTGACTATGGCTCACAGTTGAGCTTCAGTTCAGGAGTGTAAGAAATTAAGGGATTATTCTGACCAGTTTGAGGTGATATCTCTTTGCAGTTTTGATTTGCATTTCTCTAATAATGAGCGATGTTGAGCATCTTTTCATGTGTTTGTTAGCCATCTGTATGTCTTCTTTGGAGAAATGTCTGTTTAGGTGTTTTTCCCACTTTTTGATTGGGTTGTGTGTTTTTCTGGTATTGAGTTGTACGGGCTGCTTGTATATTTTGGAAATTAATCCTTTGTCAGTTGTTTTATTTGCTATTATTTTCTCCCATTCTGAAGATTGTCCTTTCATCTTGCTTATAGTTTCCTTTGATGTGCAAAAGCTTTCAAGTTTAATCAGGTCCCACTTGTTTAGTTTTGTTTTTATTTCCATTACTCTAGGAGGTGGGTCATAGAAGATCTTGCTTGGATTTATGTCATCAAGTGTTCTGCCTATGTTTTCCTCTAAGAGTTTTATAGTTTCTGGTCTTAGGTCTTTAATCCATTTTGAGTTTATCTTTGTGTAGGGTGTTAGGAAGTGTTCTAATTTCATTCTTTTACATGTAGCTGTCCAGTTTTCCCAGCACTATTTATTGAAGAGGCTGCCTTTGCCCCATTGTATATTCTTGCCTCCTTTGTAAAAAAAAATAAGGTACCCATAGTGCATGGGTTTGTTTCTGGGCTTTCTCTCTTGTTCCATTAGTCTATATTTTTGTTTCTGTGCCGGTACCGTACTGTCTTGATGACTGTAGCTTTGTAGTATAATCTGAAGCCAGGAAGCTTGATTCCTCCAGCTCCATTCTTCTTTCTCAAGACTGCTTTGGCCATTCAAGGTCTTTTGCATTTGCATATGAATTGTGAAATATCATTAAAAAGTCTACAAACAATAAATGCTGGAGAGGGTGTGGAGAAAAGAGAATGCACTTGTACCATTGGTGGGAATGTAAATTGATACAGCTACTATGGAAGGATTGTATGGAGATTCCTTAAAAAAACTAGTAATAAAACCACCATATGACCCAGCAATCTGACTCCTAGGCATGTTCCCTGAGGAAACCAAAATGGAAAGAGACACATGCATCCTATTGTTCATTGCAGCACTTTTTACAATAGCTAGAACATGGAATCAACTTGGCTGTCCATCGACAGATGAATGGATAAAGAAGTGTGGTACATATGCACAATGGACTATTACTCAGCCATAAAAAGGAACACATTTGAGTCAGTTCTAGTGTGGTGGATGAACCTAGAGCCTATTATACCGAGTGAGGTAAGTCAGAAAGAGAAAGATAAATATCATATACTAATGCGTATATACAGAATCTAGAAAAATGATACTGAAGAATTTATTTGCATGGCAGCAATGGAGAAAAAGACATAGAAAATAGACTTATGGACATGGGGAGAGGGGAGGAGAGGGTGAGATGTATGGAGAGAGTAACATGGAAACTTACATTACCATATGTAACATAGATAGCCAATGGGAATTTGCTGTATGGCTTAGGAAACTTAAACAGGGGCTCTGTATAAGGGGGTGGGATGGGGAGGGAGATGGGAGGGAGGCTTAAAAGGGACGGGATACATGTATACCTATGACTGATTCATATTGGGGTTTGATAGAAAGCAACAAAATTCTGTAAAGCAATTACCCTTCAATTAAAAAATAAATTAAAAAAAAAAGAAATTAAGAGTTTAGTCTCTGGATCCTCAGAAATCTTAATTTTAAAGGGACAAGTTCTGACAATTCAGAGGAAAAGGATTAGAGAGTTTCATAGAAATGGGTAAGTTGGGTGAGAGAATTAGTTGAGGGGGGAGTTGACAGTATAGTGGAGGTGTAGGCGGTATAGAAGGGAAGGAAGAAGATGGTGTCAGAGATAGAGCCTAAGGCTTTGGATGCCATTTTATCTCTCTTTATTCTTTCTTCAGTTAATCTTAAGATTTTATTTTGCAGAGAGGCAATGTTAGACTCCTGATGACAATGGAAAGCCTCAAAATACCAACTGAAATAAACATTCCACTCAGTTCTGGAAATTGAGTGATTGTAATCCAAATCAGTTTTAAGAACATTAAGTTTGGGAATTTCAAAAGTTTATTAATTTTTTACAATGCTTATTGCTTAAATCCTTGTTTGCATAGCAGATAAAAGGATAACTATATGAACACTGTGGTTATAAAGAGAATAGAGAAGGAGGCATATTGTAGAAAATAAAAATCATCATGTATTTGTCTTTTCTTCTTATTAACTTAGCAAATCTGAAAAACAAATCTAACTAAAATGTTTACAAGATTCCATATTTAGATTTAGTTGAAAGTGTATTTTAAATAATACCATCGGTGCCAAGTACTATAAGAAATTCTCTCTTTCATTTAGAGTTTTAGAAGCATTTCACCACAAGAAACACATTAATAAATTATCAGTGATTCTATATAATAGTATTCAGATTTTTTAAGTTGGGCAGAATATTATGTGATAACCTGGAAGAGAAATTAATATTGCTAATAAAATTAATATTATTAAAGTCCTTTGAAAATAATAAAATGGATTTGTACTTTACTCAACACATGCAGTAAAAAAAAAAAAAACAGAGAAAAATAGTTTTCACCTGGTTTGTACTCCAAATAAATCAAGAGAATATTTTTTTTCTAGTAGTTTAGATTGCTTATAAGCATCACATTATTTTTGGCACAGTAAGCTTTGTCACTGTTTCATAGAGAATATTGTTGTTTTATATTTAAATGCAACCACTGAGTGGTTGGCAATGCAAATCAGATAAGCTACTTCAAAATATGTAAAAGCTTTGTCTTCTTCACTTGAAAAAAAGAAGCCAGTTTTCAAGCTTTCAAAATGGTATTTCTCACTGACACTAAAACTTAAGAACCCTATGTTGTAAAGTTAGAACGGATATAAAAAGAATGCAGAAATCTTGTCATAGCTTCAGTAAATAACAGTTTTCTTATATGTTGTCTTATTGAGACTAGGTTCCCTATTTCTATTATATTTAAAAATAGATTTTCTTTGGAGATAAATTTATTCTCACAATAAGCTTGCAACTGGAATTTTGAAGCACATTTTAAAAATGCTCTGAATGGAATGTAGTGTTTTTCCTGGAAATAAAATCATTTGGATTTCACTTAACTTCTTTCTTTTCATGAACTTTTCAAAAGACAATTTGCATTGGCATCAGTGGTTATAAAAACCAAAGTTGTTTCAAACTGTAATTACTTCTAACAATTAAGGAACAATTTCTTCAACGAAGTAAAATTTTCTCTGGATTTGAACCTACATCAGATTTTAGAAAGCCAAAGAAAATGCCAATTAATATTTCAGATGTGTAGGAATGCAAGTAAATTCTTTGCATGAATGAAGTTTCAGCTAATAAAGTTCAGACTTAGTGTGACTGCTACAAGCATTATTTTAACATTACAGAAGGAGGTGAACACAAAAGGAAAGTAAAAATGATTCTTTACTGTAAAAACATTAACATATATTTTCTTCTTAAATTCTCACTGCCTGGTCAGATTTCATTTGTATTTCCCATTTTATACAGTAGAAAAATGAGATTCAGTGTCTACGGTTGCAGAAATAATGAGGACAGGGCTATGATTCCAATTGTGACCTTCTTGATCGAACCTATATTTTTATTACTCTATCTATGATATCACAAAAATAAGTTTCACACTTAAATCCTGCCCTCCAAGAAACACACAGACCAAAATAAAAAATGTCTAACAAGGTAAGATTTTATATTAGGTAGTACAATGAGGTCTGGATAAGTAATCAGAATTCTAGGAGCTTAGAGAAGAGGGACTTTGGTATTTAATGGATATTAGGTGAAGGGGAGATTTTTAGGACATTGATGGTTCTTGAGACAGTCTCCAAGAATTAGAGAGGAGTTGGATGATCATGGAGGATGGTGGGAAGCAGTATGGAAAAAGGGAATAGCTAAAACAAAGTAACATTTCGACTTAGGATTTTGCAGGTTGATGGTAGCACCAATGTAACCATCGGGGATATTTATTGAATTAATTATGGAATGGAAAAAATGGGCTCAGGCATAGCCAAAGATGAAATATACAAATAGATAATGCCCAGACTACTTATTACAATAGAAGTCTGATCCATAGTCTACAACTCTGAAAGTCAAACTACAACCTCTGTAGCAGGTTGAGTCCTTGATGCCAAATAAACTCCCCTAACCAGTTACGTAAGATGTCTTGCTTCTAGTTAGCCTGCACCCAACATTCCTAATGCCAACAATTCCAATTAGGCCATACCTTAAGTCTTCTTTTTTTTTTTTTCCTGCTATTACTATAAAACTTTCTCATTCTTCTTCCTGCCTTTGAGTCTCTGTTAAATCCAAGTGATGATGATGGCTGACTCTGTTACTACTGCTGATTTAGTCACTAAATCATGTCTGACTCTGACCCCATAGACTTCAGCACGCCAGACTTTCCTGTCATTCACTATCTACCAGAGTTTGCTCAAACTTTTGTCCATTGAGACGGTGATGCCATCCAATCATCTCAGCCTCTGTCACCCCCTTCTCCTCCTTCCCTCAATCTTTTCCAGCATCAGTATCTTTTCTGTTGCTATAGAAAACCCTGAATAAATAGCCATTGCCTGTTTTCATTTGGGTGGTCATTGTTTATTTCTACACAAGTTATGCTTGATTGGAGGCAGTAGAGTCATACAGGCAAATATTAGAAATATAGTGACCTCAAAGATTGTTATTGTAGAAGGATTAATTGCAGGAAGAGTGAAAAGTCAAACCTGAGTTAAGACTGAGTAGTTAAATTATTGCAAGGTTAAGTATAAGATGAGAGTCCATGAGTAGGATAAAGAAATGGAAATAAAATAGAAAAATAAAAATAGAATTGTCAACAATTAATTCATTCTGTCTACAATATTTACTGTACTTCTACTTGGCCACTTAGTTAGAATCTTCTGGGTAAATTTATTTCCATGAATGATATATTTTCCATAATAATGAACATCCTCAAAGTAGTCCTGCCCTATTTCCCCAGCCTTTATTCCTGCTACATACTTGGGTCACAGAGGACAATTATTGCATTTAGGGGCATAAAAGCTGTTGACACTGAGGGCCCAGGGGATATGCCTCTCTTTTATCCTTTTTTCTGTAATGCAATCAGTGGGTAGTAGAACTTGCAAATGTGTATTTACTCTATAGACATTTGGGGAAATATAATTTAAAACAAAGTCTTCTCCCAACCCAGAAAACCTCTCCACAAGGTTTGAAGGGAAAGAAAACAGTTTTGTCATTGGACAAGCATTAAACCAGAACTAATTCACATCACAGACATTTTCCTAAGAGACTAGCTTCCCACTTGATCTCTTTTGACGCCCTGAGTAAATGGTGGATGTCTCATTACTGCTGAGCAGAAATGGGATTTCAGATTCTTCAAGAATCTTCTGCTAACTCTACCTGGGTGGCAGAAGGTTAGAACCTTGTTCTTTCTCTCTGTGTAGTGTCTACAACATGGTGGCAGAGCACCATGGCTCTGCCATGGCTCTTCTGACTCTAGCAGGGACTCTGGGTACACCTTGTTACTGCCAGACAAGGTAAAAGTTCAGAATCCCTGCCTGGTCCCCAGTGATGCCATGCTCATGGGGGTCGTCGCTGAGTAAGGATGAAACTCTTGGCTCCTCAGTTTTTGCTGATACCACCCCAGCAGAGAGGAGGCAGTAGGGGCATCTTGCCATAGCCAGGCATAACTTTATGCCTAGTATCCTTACTTGGCGTGTGATGACAGGGTTGTTGCTGGGACTGCAATTTTTTCCCTGGTGTTTGCTGGGGTAGAGTTCTTATTGTCTAAAAGTTGGTTGTTGTTTTTTTTTTTTTTTTACTAGGTTGTCCTTCTCTCCGTATCCTTTCTCTAGAAACAGAAGGCTTTCCTTGGGTCTCTCTTGTATGGTCTGCTGGCGTTTCTGTGTTTTTGATACCTCTAGCACCCAGTTTGGGAAATGTGAGTGGAAAATAGAAAACCCAACAAACTCACTGGTGTGCTGTCCTTCAAGTACTGATGTTCCTGGCAAGTGTACCTATTTCGCTTCGCTTTTAAGAATTTCTTATATTTTTGTTTCATATGAGTTGTCCAGGGTTTTTAGCTTAACTTAGCAGAAATAGGGAAAAGTGTGTCTCTCTCATATTGGCCTGGATATTCCTTTGAATATTAAATATAAAATGTTAAATCATAACTTTAATATATTGCCCCACACCCCAATCCAAAATATCTTATTATTTGGGGAGTATTTTTAGAAACCTATTTGATTAGGTAAACCTTTTCCTTATAAGTAATGTGTAGGATCTCTCTGAAAGAAGAAGTTATCTGTAGTGTCAGGACATTGATAATCATACGAATACAAACCAGAAATGGATGAACAAACTTTAGGAGGAAATTTTCTCCTTTAGTCTTGGTAACAGCTAAGAAATAAAGATGTCTGAGAAACAGTCTCTGAGAAACAGTCTCAGGTAGTCGAAGTTGAGTGATACTTTTCACAAGAAAAAGATGTCTTTAGAAAGCTTTGGGAATTACAGCTCACTTAAGACAATGTATCCAAACTCCGAGAGCATGGTATTGTGTCATAGGGCCTGTATATTCCAGGCTGGTGAATACTTGTTCCACTGTGAAGATAAATGTTCGTAGTGTTGCAAAAGCCAATGAATTGTGGTGCAGCATTGTAAAATGTACTGATAACAAGGATTCTGAAGATTTTCCCAGTTAATGGAGAATGGAAAAAATATGGATCAAATGTTTGGATCATTTTTTAATGTGTTCTGAGCAGCAAATGTTATTGGAGACTATCTCCTTCACTGACTGTGAGGAGTGGCAGAGCTTGAATCTTTCACAGAAGATCAGAGAGAAGTTAAGGTGTCTTCAACGTTCATTGATACAAAGGGAATAAAGTGGGAGATTTGCGCAGGTTATGTGAGCATTAGTGGTGTTCCACAGAGCAGAAAAAAAGAGAATAATAAAATGGGATATTTAGCAGAACAGAGAGGAAAGTCCAGGGCAGTAAAATGGATGACTGAGGAATTTGAAGAGAGAAAGACACATGATAGTAATTGTGGGTGAAGGATAGTTTCCACTCTATCTCATATCCATTGTAGAGAATTAATCCTATATATACTGTTTTATTTTTGGACAAGTGATACGTGTGTCATCTTTTCACAGGAAAGATTTTGGACATGGAAAAATACACTCCTAGGTTGGAATAAGAAACTGGCATATTAGATTTCTGAATATATAGTCAATAAATATGCTTTAAAGAAAATGTAATGATCAATTTTTATACCCATTCTTAAAAAATATTTTATTATGATTTCTTGATGAATATTTCTAGGTTTATTGCATTCTAACTCAGTATTATAAATTAATTTACTTACTGCAAAAATATTGATGTTAAGCTAAAAGTTATTAAGATATTTTGGATTCCTCCCTATTTTATCGGTCTTAAGTTGTTTTTCTTTTTATTCACTTTCAGTCAGTATTAGGCTCCCTGTCATTAATCATGCCACAGTTACTGTGAACTGAATTCCACTAGTCAGTTCTTGATGACTACTTCTACCTGTAAAACAATGCAATAAATCACCAGGAAAGTGCTTTTATTAAATATGTTTTTTCTATGGAATTTTAGAAAACCAAAAATTAATTTTTTTAAGTTTTAAAATTATGGACACAGGAGTTCCATCCCCAGAAAAAAATGGAATCAGGGCACCCCAGCCTGTCTCTCCCACTGAATGCACAATAGAGCCTTGACAAGATGCATGGACCAACTATTTGAGATGGCAGTACCATCAACCTGGCTGTGAGTTTACTATTACTTTTTCTACAGTATTCCCTGCCCTTGGTTCAAGCCCATCCAAAATTAGGAAGTTCTCATTGGCACCACAGAGATTATTCCCAGAGAAACAGTTTAGTTCTGGCTCAAGGTAAAGCTAACTCCTAAAGCCCAAAGAAACAGGGAATTTTTTTTCCCCACTTTCACACAAGTCCTAAGGCAATTCTCCCATAGCATAATATCCTGGTCCTAGCAATAGCTGTAGCAGAAGGGACTGCAGTCACCTAAAGTTCTGTCTTCCCTTGTAGCTCGGTAGACAAAGAATCTGCCTGCAATGCAGGAGACTCAGGTTCAATTCCTGGGTTGGGAAAATCCTCTGGAGAAGGAAATGGCAATCCACTCCAGTATTCTGGGAAATCCCATGGACAGAGGAACCTGGTAGGCTATAGTCCATGGGGTTGCAAGACACAACTAAGCAACTAAACTACACCCCAAAATTCTGAGGGAGGGGAAACTTCTACTTTGATCAGAGGAGTTGGTGTCTCAAGTTGGTGAGTCAGGCTTCAGTTGCTTTTATTTTCTCTCTATCCTGCTGCTTGGCCTTAGATGTGGGAGCATTTTCAGGAAGTGCACAGGAGAGTGAATAAATAAAGACACAGATTTCACATTTTTCCACAGAAGATGGAAAAGTGAGTCCCAGGGAACTGGGATGTATTTGAGAAATATATCTAGCTAATTTTTTAAAAATGCTTTAGTAAATAAGTACCAACATACCTGAAATAAATAAAAGGGTAGAAAATCTTAGCAAAGATTTAGACTATACAAGAAAGAACTAAATGGAGATTTCAAAAATGAAAAATACAGTAACCAAAATAAAACAATTCCTCATTGCATTAAAGCACAGCAAAATGGAAATATCAGAAATGAAACTAAAGATGGAGATGTATTAGTAGAAATTACACAATCTGAAAAACAGCTTCCCATAGACCGAAACAGCAAACTTTCATGTTTTTGAAATCACAGGAAAAATCAAGGCAAATATATATTTATGTAACTTATATAAATGAAATTTATATATATATAAATTAATGAATTTATATAAACTCAAATATGATATATATATATATGAATTATATAAATTAAAGGGTAATGCTTGAAAATCTCACAAATGTGATGAAAGCCATGTAACTACATATTAAAAGAACTCAGCAACTGCAAAACCCTCAAATTCATGCCCACATATAACCAAATAATAAAAACTAAAGTAAAAAAGAAGAGTTTGAACAACATTTCAGAAAAATAATACTTATAGAAAACAATTAGAATTATCAGTGTTTACTCATACGAAACCAGGAAGGCAAGAAGCAAGTGAAACATCATTTTAAAGTACTTTATAAAAATTAACCCACAATTCTATTTCCTTCACACATGAAAATATCCTTCAATGATGAAGGAAAAATAAATAGTTAAAAATCAAAGTAAGATAATGTATACCCAGAATTGCTGTTGTTCAGTTGCTAAGTTGTGTCTGACTCTCTGGAACCCTGTGGACTGCAGCATGCCAGGCTTCCCTGTTGTCCTCCGTCTCCTGGAGTTTGCTCAAGTCCATATCCATTGGGTCAGTGATGTTATCTGGTCATCCATCCTCTGCTGCCTTCTTCTCCTTTTGTCTTCAGTCTTTCCCAGCATCAGGGCTTTTCCAGTGAGTCAGTTCTTCACATCAGGTGGCTGAAGAATTGGAGCTTCAGCAACAGTCCTTCCAAGGACTACTGCAGGTTGGTTTTCTCTAAGATTGACTGATTTGATCTCCTTGTGGTCCAGGGGACTCTCAAGAGTCTTCTCCAGCATCACAATATGAAAAGTCCTCGGCACTCAGCCTTTTTTATGGTCCAACTCTCACATCCATCCATATATGACAGAGTCAGATATTCAGCCAAAGGGAAATAATGCCATAAAAATTTTGAATATCAAAATGAAGAAACAATATAAATTGTAAATATCTGTGTGTATTTCTGACTTAACAAATCACCCTTAGCTTTGTGGCTTTAAACAATACAAGTTTATTGTCTTTTAGTTTTTGTAGGTCAGAAGCCTAGCACAACATGCCTTGACCCTTGGCTCAGAGTTCCAGCAGGCTATCATCAAGTTGTCATCTGTGACTGTGGTCTCATCCAGGCTTTGAGGTCCTTCAAGTTCACTGGTTGTGGACTGAACTCACTTCCTTTCCATGGTTTCCGTGTGGGCCCCTACATCTTTTAGGCGACATTGCACTGAGCTCTTGTGCCTTATATCTCACTGCCTACTCTTTCTGCTACCAGTCAGGGAAGGATTTCTACTTTACAAGTCTCATATGATTGTACTGGGTCCACCTGGATAATATCCTTAAAATCTTATTACTAATCTCAATTACATCTGTAGGATCACTTTGCCATATTACATAAGCTGAAGAGTAACACCAGAAGAGATTATGAAGGTTAGATCTGCTTACTGCATCAAGTAAATAAAAGAGAATATTCGATTACTGAATTATTGAAAATTTAGGAGTTGAAACCAAACTATAGAAACAGATTTGTATCTGCTTTTTATAGTTACTACCATTCTTTCAATTTTCATTGAAAATTACCAGTTGCTGAACTTTCTCAGAATATTCACCAAGTATTGCTCTAGGTTCCTCATTGCTTTCATTTCTGGCTATCCTCGAGGCATAAAAGTATGTAAAGGCTATCATTAAGGTGCTGTGTGCATGTGTGTGTATGTGTTTGTGGCAATTAACAGAAAGATAAATAAAATTGTGATATTGATCAGGAACATTTATTTCACCTCGTAACAATTCAGAAGGAAGGTTGCTTCAAGGTTAAATCTGTATTTTAACAGATAGGAAACAAGAATCTTTCTTCCCTTCAATAATCATGACATAATAATTATGTCTAATAAGTTTTTTAATATGTCTTTGGGGATTTGGGGGCTATTTTTATTACTAGAATATAAACTTCTTGAAGAAAGAGACCATGTCCATTTTCTTCATACTTAAATGTATAGTTTCCTAGTATAATATCAAGCATACAGTAGACATTAAATGTATTATTTTTTGAAATACATTTTTCATGCTTGTTGAATGAATGAATAAATAAACTTCTTAACTTTCCTTTTAATACTGACAAGTAGCAACTGATAATTTCTGTAAATGTAGGTTTTCATCCTTTGACTTTAAAGACTATAATGCTTATAATCAGTGTAAATTTTGCAGTTCTTTCTGTGTCCCAATTTTATGTAAAATATTTATTATCCTCAGATTTTGGTCCTAAAAATTAGGTGTTTGTAATTTTCAGATTCCTACAAATAATCATAATCTGCATTCATGCCTCTTAGTGATTTCTCTATACCAGGCATTGTATTATAACTAAATAAAAGCAGAGACAAATGTATGTTGATGATTAGATTACCAAGGGGAGAAACAAATATAGAATAATAAGTGTGAAAACAAAGGTACTCCCATGAAGAAGAATCAATTAAAAAATTATGAAAGGCTTCTGAGAGGAGGTGATATCTGAGTTAAGTGGAGAGAAATAAATTGGGGAAAAGAAATCTTTAAAAGGGAGCATTTACAGTCTAGAAACACTGACACATTCTTGTAGATTTACCTACTTAATATGACCCATTAATTGGTTTCTAAGGAAGAGATAAATGACAAGATTTGGAGATGGTTAAGACTTCATTTTAAATTAATAGACATAATTTTCCTACAAAAAGCTCCTTATTTTTCCCTTCCACAATGCTGTCCTCGTTTTACCCTCTCCAGAGACATTTTCATTCCCACTTCTGTAGGATATTATTGTGTTGTTTAGTCACTACGTTATGTCCAACTCTTTGCGACCCCATGGACTGTAGCCTACCAGGCCTCTCTGTCCATAGGATTTCCCAGGCAAGAATACTGGAGTGGGTTGCCATTTCCTCCTCCAGGGGATCTTCCCTACCCAGGTATCAAACCTACATCTCCTGCATTGGCAGGTGCATTCTTTACTGCTGAGCCACAAGGGAAGCCCCATATCTGTATTACAAATACACGTATATATTTGCTATATAGACATTCATACTATACATAAAATATAGGTGCATGTACTATATTTAAAGTGCTATTTTGCATATGTTAAAAGTGTTGTTGGTAGTGTTTAGTCACTAAGTCATGTCTGACTCTTTGCAACCCTATGGACTATAGTCTGCCAGGCTCCTCTGTCCATAGGATTTCCCAGGCAAGAATACTGGAGTGGGTTGCAATTTCCTTCTCCAGGGGATCTTACAGACCCATGGATCAAACCTGCATCTACTGCATTGGCAGGCAGATTCTTTACCCACCTTTACTTGCCTTAAAAGTGTACATCATTCTATATTTAGCATAATTATTTTCTTTCATATTATATTCATGAGATGTATGATCTTCATAAGTGTATTGGTTTGTTTACTTTTACTGCTATATATTGAGTTGGCCAAAAAGTTTGTTTGGGTTTTTCAAAAATCCCAAATGAACTTTTTGACCAACACAATATTATCTTTAAAAGAAATAACTATAATTTATTTAATCTAGTTTTGATTAAATCCTAGATTATTTCTAATTTTATTCTTTTAAAAGCAGTGCTTCTATGCATATGTTCTCTTGTGCATAAGAACAGGAATTTGTTTAGAAAATATGACTAGGCATGTTATGACTGAGACCAGGATATAAACATGTTCAAATTTCCTAGACACTAACAATTTACTTCCCAAATGTGTTGTTGCAATGCCTATGCTCACTTACAGTTGACAGTGTCTCCATTTTCTTGCCAACAGCTTATGTTATCAGAATCTTAAAATTTTAAGACTTAACTAGATATGAAGAAGTATATCATTGGTGTTTTAATTGCTCTTTCCTAACTATCAACCAGAATCCAATAATTTGAGTGGTATTAAAAACCTAGGTGAACTGTGGTTAACTAATTAAGGAATGGAGAGGAATTTGCTGTGAAGTGACTATTCATCCCTGGATTGTGAAGGGAATTTGATAAGAAAGGAACCTGGAAACTCAAAGGTGGGAGAATGGCAAAACTAAAGTTCAGACCACTGAGGAGAGGATGTACTTACCCCAGGAATATACTGCCTGGGGCTGTGGTGACAAAGAAACTGACTGCCATGGTGCTATGGCAGCAAGAGCTGCTGCCAATGTTGGAAGCATAAAACCACTAGAAGGGTGGCAGCTGCTGAGACATGAGAGCCAAGACTATCTCTCAGTGTGGTAACAAAGAAACTAGCTGAGTGGACTTCGACACTAAACTGCAAAATCAACCTGCCTCTGTGGTCATCTTGCTGGGACTCAGAAGTCACTGGGAAACAAAGTCTATTCTTCATCTTCCAGTTTGGCAGGGTCATTCTAGGGTCCTCTGTGAAGCCTAACATTGATCCAGCTGGCAAAGGGTAATGTAGTTTGCAGAGTCTGGTTCCAATATCACAAAGGGTGACACAGATGAGTGGGCTGGAAGCTGAAAGGAAATGAATTTTAACTGGCACAATCCACCCCTTTGACTACTTTGACTACTACTACCCATTCCACATGAATGTGGACTTCTCTACAGCAACAAAACAACTCCAGCCAGCCAGTTGCCTCTCTTCTTTATAGAAGTGATGATCTCACCCTTTTCCCCAAATAAGGAGACACAATTTCAAAAGTTATATTCATGGCTGCTTCAAATTTAATTACAGACCCACTGAATCTTCTCTTACCTAAAGACTGAACTGTAGAGCCAGGCACCAACAAACTTGTATAAAATAACACAGGGGGAAAGGAGAGAGAGAGAGGAAAGGAGGGAATGGGAGAGAGGAGAGGTGGTAATAATTCATATACTCAAATAAATATATGCATGTTATAAGCAAGGAAGCTGTATGTAAAGTTTCTACATTGATTCCTGTAATTGGTCCAAAGCTGTGCTTGGTATTTATCACTGCCTACTATCACTATACTTGCCATGTGTCCTTCGATTTAAAGTAAAAGCTCAACTGATCAGAATTCCTTACCTGGTAGATAACCCTATCTTCATTCCTGGAGAGTCTCCTTCTCTATGGGCTTGCCTATTTTGGCTGTTGTATTTTTCTATGACACTTAGGAAGGAAATAGTATTGATAAAAACCACTCAGAGTGCTCTGGCTTGTAAATATTGTTTTTGTCTCAGAGTCAGTAGCAACACAGTTTCCTCTTGTTAATTGAAATCAGGTACGCTCCAAGTAAAGTAGGCTCTGTTTTCTGATTGGTTCTTTGGAAAAAGGAGCCCAGAATTCCCGTCACAGTTTTATCTCATAGTTCACTAGAACCATTGTTGTATCCCCCGGTGAAATCTTTCTCCCTCTGGTAATCAAGATCTCTAAACCAACAGAGGTCAAAGTCGGGGATCCAGTTCCACTTCCATCCCTTAATTCTTGGACTCGTATTTATTGATAGAGGGATAATGTCTCTGATATAAAGCATATACTTTCTCCTATGAGATTCTGTCTTATCCTACTTTTTAAAAAATATCGACTCTTAACTGGCACCATAACTCTGTCTTCGTTAAGCAGTTTCATCTTTCAATTTGGTATAGGTTTTCTGTGTAATAGGACATGTGGTCAGGCCATGTAATTACACAGGCAAGAGCTCAGGGCTTTACTTCCTTTGCATTGAAATGAATTCTTTGATCAAAAGATATGCTGTTAGTGCCATAACACCATCACTGGATATACCCTGTGATATGAATTTTTCTTTCAAGTCTATAATGTCCTTTCAGTACCGCCATCCATGCCCCCATGGAATACCTTATCTCCTATCATATTACCATTGAAGTTTCATGACCAAATAATTGACGGCCACTGGGGCTACTTTGCTCATTAACTCACTGAGCAAACAGTGGAAATCAACGGCATGGCTTGGGTAACAGGCTGATTGTTACGTTGTCACATAACATGTCACATTGTCAACTGCAGGAGATGTTCTTGGATAAACATTTAAATAGAATATGAATATCTGCATTAGCTGTTTATTCTGAGCCACTCATCCACACAGTTCTTCTCTAGACTTCCTTGTCACCATCCTTCCTCATCCTTCCAACTCATTATGGTCCACCAAAACAATAGCAATAGTTTTTCTAATATTCTGGACACTAATTCTTTACCTAGAATTGAGTTTGCAAATATCTTCCCTCAGTTCTGGCTTGTCTTTGTATTCAGCAATATACTTTAATTCATAGATTTTGAAATTTAATGTACAGTAATGTTATTTCTTGTGTTTTTAAGTGTTTTTATTTTGGAATAATTTTATATTTATAGAAATTTGTTCAGTTCAGTTCAGTTGCTCAGTCGTGTCTGACTCTTTGCAATCCCATGAACCGCAGCACGCCAGGCCTCCCTGTCCATCACCAATTCCCGGAGTCCACCCAAACCCATGTCCATTGAGTCAGTGATGCCATCCAACCATCTCATCCTCTGTCGTCCCCTTCTCCTCCTGCCCTCAATCTTTCTCAGCATCAGGGTCTTTTCAAATGAGTTAGCTCTTTGTATCAGGTGGCCAAAGTATTGGAGTTTCAGCTTCAAAATCAGGCCTACCAATGAACACCCAGGACTGATCTCCTTTAGGATGGACTGGTTGGATCTCCTTCAGTCCAAGGGACTCTCAAGAGTCTTCTCCAAATGTACAAAATTCCAATGTAATATTTACCTAATTTCTTCCACTTATTAACATTTTATTATAAAGGTGCATCTGTCAAAATTAAGGCATTGACCTTGGTATATTATTATTAACTAAACTTCAGACTTTATCTGTATTATATCTGTTAGTTCATTTTTCTGTTGCAGGTTCTAACTCAGAGTACCATATTGCATTTAATTCCCTTGCCTCTCCAATATCTTCTCTTCTGTGGCAGTTTCTTAATTGTTATTTGGTTTATAATTGTGATTATTTTGAATAGTATTGTCCAGATATCCCGTGAAATGTCCCCCAATCTGGGTTTTCCTGATGTCTATCAGAATTAGTCTGGGATTATTTGGCTTTGGAAATAATATCACAAAACAGAAATGTTCTCTTCACAACATAACAATGTGTACATGATATCTATCTGACATGGTTGGTGACATTAATTTTTACTGAAAGTTAAGACAATTTTTGGAGAAGGCAATGGCACCCCACTCCAGTCCTCTTGCCTGGAAAATCCCATGGATGGAGGAGCCTGGTAGGCTACAGTCCATGGGGTTGCTAAGAGTTGGACATGACTGAGCGACTTCACTTTCACTTTTTACTTTCATGCATTGGAGAAGGAAATGGCAACCCACTCCAGTGTTCTTGCCTGGAGAATCCCAGGGACGGGGGAGCCTGGTGGGCTGCCGTCTATTGGGTCGCACAGAGTCGGACACGACTGAAGTGACTTAGCAGCAGCAGCAGCAGCAAGACAATTTTTCCAGGATTCTTCAATGTAAAATTACTATTTTTCCTTTTCCTACTCTGTTCTTTAGAAGTAAGTCATTAAATTTAGTTCACCCACAAAAGGAGGGAAGGACCAGTAATTAAGCTCCATCTCTTGGAGGGAGGATAGTTAAGTATGTTTTTTGGAATTCTTTTATAAGAGTATGTCTCTTTCCTCTGTTTATTCAGTCATTATTCACATCACTGTGAATTTCAGTTCAGTTCAGTTGCTCAGTCGTGTCCGACTCTTTGCAACCCCATGAATTGCAGTACGCCAGGCCTCCCTGTCCATCACCAACTCCCGGAGTCTACCCAAACCCATGTCCATCGAGTTGGTGATGCCATCCAACCATCTCATCCTCTGTTGTCCCCTTCTCCTCCTGCCCCCAATCCTTCCCAGCATTAGGGTCTTTTCCAATGAGTCAACTCTTCTCATGAGGTGGCCAAAGTACTGGAGTTTCAGCTTCAACATCAGTCCTTCCAATGAACACCCAGGATTGATCTCCTTTAGGATGGACTGGTTGGATCTCCTTGCAGTCCAAGGGACTCTCAAGAGTCTTCTCCAACACCACAGTTCAAAAGCATCAATTCTGCGGCGCTCAGCTTTCTTCACCGTCCAACTCTCACATCCATACATGACCACTGGAAAAACCATAGCCTTGACTAGATGGACTTTTGTTGGCAAAGTAATGTCTCTGCTTTTAAATATGCTGTCTAGGTTGGTCATAACCTTCCTTCCAAGGAGTAAGCATCTTTTAATTTCATGGCTGCAGTCACCATCTGCAGTGATTTTGGAACCCCCAAAAATAAAGTCTGACACTGTTTCCACTGTTTCCCCATCTATTTGCCATGAAGTGATAGGACCAGATGCCGTGATCTTACTTTTCTGAACGTTGAGCTTTAAGCCAACTTTTTCACCCTCCTCTTTCACTTTCATCAAGAGGCTCTTTAGTTCTTCTTCACTTTCTGCCATAAGGGTGGTGTCATCTGCATATCTGAGGTTATTGATATTTCTCCCGGCAATCTTGATTCCAGCGTGTGTTTCTTGTAACCCAGCGTTTCTCATGATGTACTCTGCATATAAGTTAAATAAGCAGGGTGACAATATACAGCCTTAATATTCATTTATAGCTTGGATTATAATACTCTGTGTGTGTGCATATGTGTGTGCATATGTGTGTGCTTGCATGTACCTTCCTGCTCAGTCGTGTTTATCTGTTTGCAGTCTCATGGACTGTAGCCTGCCAGGCTCTTGTGTCCATGGAATTTTCCAGGCAAGAATACTGGAGTGGGTTGCCATTTCCTAGTCCAGGGGATCATCTTGAACCAGGAACCGAACTCATGTTTCCTGCATTGGTCCGTGGATAATTTACCACTGAGTCACCTGACTTATTTTGTTTAAAATTGTTCCAGCTATGGATGTAGGAAGATTTTTAAGGTTAGCTCATCTGTCTCTTTGAAATAACTCTATTTTTTTACACTTTCTTTACTTTCTGATACAATTAGATGCTTGAGTCTCATCCTATAGTTTCCCTGACCTAGTATTAGATTCAGACATTTCTCTAAGGAGTCCTGTTCTTTCTATTTGAAAATAATATTTAGAAACTAAGTTCTGGGCTCTGTGTGTGGTCCTTGCTTATGAGGTGTTTTTGCTTCTAGACTCAGTATGGTCAGAGCCAAGTAATAAATGTATTAATACCAATTTATATCTAGCAAACTATTCTTTGTCTATGTTTATCTATATCTACACAAACATCCATATAAATATTTTATATATATGCAAATATATATATGCAACTGAATAAATTCATCTTTTCTTTCTCTCACTGCTAATGTTCATTTTTTTTATACACCCAGCTCTTGTGCTCTCATATTTATGCTGGTCTATGTTTACACTTGCTTTCAAGTTTCACTTATCTATTTTCCATGTACCGACTTATAATCTTAATACATCTGGATAAAAAAGCAAATACATAGCAATTTAAATTGCCATATTCTTCCCCTTCTTCTAAGTTTTAGATGCAGTCTACATGGTCCTTTGCTCTTTCATATGAATTCTAGGATCAGTGTTTTGAGTAAGACAAAACTGTGGGAGTGTCAGTTCAAGTAATATTTTACTTCAAGAATAATTTAGGGATAATGGAGACTGTTTCAGCATTCAGCATTCCCATCCATATCTCCAGTCACTCAGGTCTTTTTAAAATAAGCTTTAAAAATACTTATAGTAATCTCAGTGAAGGTCTTATATCTTGCATAAAGTCAAAGATGCCATCCATTTTATTTACAATAGTAGAAAAAATAGGCATTTATTTGCTTCTTTTTTTAACTTTCTCATACACAGGTTCTAAGTCTCATAGTTGTCATTGACTGCCACCATTATCTGCTCATATTTTGGGGTTTGGGGAATAAAATCGTCATCTAATTTGTTTGCATATGCTGCTATAGTTTTCAGTTTTGATGTTTTAGCTCTCTGTTGTTTTTTTTTTTTTTATAGCAGGATTTGGGGAGATTTAAAAATAATAGCGATGCTTCTATCTTCTCTGATTCTCCCGTGTTTGGTTGAGTGGGGTGGTGTAGATATTGGTACAGGAAATCCAGGTCATGTTTTCTGTGCAATACTTACATTCAATAATTTTGTAGTTTTTGCACCTCTAAAGGATATCCTACATGAAGTAACAATAAGGAAACTCCATAAAAAAACATGGCCCTTACATATGTGCCCACCTTCTTCACATTGGCATTCAGATTTTATGCTTTTGGTTTCAGTGGGACACAATATTTTTTTTTTCTTTTGCTTGTTTGTGTTTACTTACCTGGTAGCATCAATTTCTGAAGCCAAGTAGGAAATTCAAGAGGAATCTTCTTGAAAAGGATCACTTTAACTAAAATTAGATATATCACCATTTCTTAATTTTGCAAAAAAAAAAAGAGAGTAGATATCTTATTTTTTTGGGTTTTGGTCGTTTCATTGATAAAAGGCCTCTCTTCTTTATATCCCAATAAATATCATAGTACCTGATAATTTAAGTAGATAAAATTTGATATAGTACATATTTTTTGCATTACTATGTACCAGATACTTTGCAAAATGCTTTGCCTATAGTAGTGAATAGGAATAACATGATACCTCTTGTTTGATCAAAGAAAATGTTAGTGGGTGAATTATGACTATCTGTTAATATCAAGCATCAGACCCACTGTATTAGCCTACATACTAGTCAACCCTTGTTTCTAATCAGAACTAGATATTTACTGCACAATTCCAGGGACTCCAATTCTAATTAATGCTTGTATATTTAATGTCTTATCCTTTCCCCTCACTCCAATAAATTGTAAGCTCATTGTACACAAACTAATGATTTAGTCACCTTTGTCTTTTACTAGTCACAGCACAGAACTTAAGTATTCAGTCAATTAATGTAAAGGAAGTAGCAACACAGGGAAGGAAAAGACAATTAGGAAGTAGAAGCAGTGTTAATGTTAATTCTCCTATTAACTCATACTTAGGTTTTTTATTAACTGATATAGAACATCTGAGGGTGAGTTAATGCATTCATAAAATGAACTGTCTCAGAGAACATACCTCTCACCTTCTGTTACCAATGTTTTGTGGAAACGTGGAGGAGGGCACCAAAGTCGTGTTGATTTTATTGGTGAAATGAATTAGGAGAGGTGATAAGTAAGATATTAGGGTAAATAAAAGCTGTCTTAAAAGTGATTTAATTATTTTTCAACTTTATTGACGTATAATCAACAAATAAGCTTGTATGTAACTTCTGCAGAGTAATGATTTGACATATGTAGATGTTGTAAAATATTTTTAAATCAAGTTAACACATCACTTTACATAGTTAACATTTGTGTGTGTGTGTGTATTTGTCTGGTGATAATGCTTAAGATCTGCTCCCTTAGCAAATTTCTAGTACACAATATTATTGATAATCACCATGCTGTAAAAATAAACAGGAAAAATGTATGAAGGGTACATGTTAAGTTATATAGTTTGAGACCCATATAAAAATGGATTTCACAAATTTAGGTTCTGAGAGATTAAGATTGTCCCAATGTTATATTATAAAGAATATTTGGTTACAACTGACTGCAATCTTTGTAACTCCAGAATTTCTTTCCAGCCAAATATACTTTGTAACTCAATAAGCTAGGCATTGCACCAGGTATTGAAGTACAGCATTCAAAACAAAGGAAAGATAGACTTAAGCTGACATTTCTCTTTACTTCTTGGATGGAGGGGATATATTTGTGCATGTTGACAAGCCAAGATGTGCTCATTAGAAAAAACTGGAGGGCATAATTTTTATATATAAAGCAAGCAGATGAAGAATGGTAAAACAGGAGACAAAGTTTAAGTGGGTACTTGGAATTTTTAAACAATGATTCAAATAGAATGAAGATAATTCAGTTATTAATATTCTAGGAAGATTATACTGTGGATACATCTTTAAAAGTCATATTTCAACTGTTATGGATACAAAATAGAAAATAATGTATAATAAAAATTCTCTTAATTAAATGCTTCAAGCATAGTCTTAACAACCAACTTCTTTGAAATACTGAATTGTTGGTTAAATCTCATTAAGTTCTCTCTTAAGTCCCTTTTATAGCTAAGACTCGATGGCTAAAGAGTATCATCTGTATTCATTCTGTCTACTTAATTGACATTATGTGTTGCTTCATACATGAAAAGCTCATTAAAAATACACTCTCTGGGGCAAAGAGTAAGCCTGGCAATATAGCATTTTTATGTATAAAGTGGCCTTAATGTAGAAAGAACCTCATTAAAATTATAAGAGAAAATTGCTGATTCTGTCTTTGAAGGACATAAATACAAACACACACATAAGCACACACACTAATACACATATCCAATATAGATATATTCTCCTGCCAAAACCTTAGGAAACTTTCTGTCTTGACAGGAGCTATGTAGTACCATGACTATACTTTAAGAATAGTGATACTAATGATGTCCTGGAAAAATAGAACTTATTTTGTGGTTTCTCAGGTGACTCAGTGGTAAAGCATCCACCTGCCAATGTGGGAGACTTGGGTTTGATCCCTGATCCAGGAAGGAGGAGAAAATGGCAATCCACTTCAGTAATTATTGCCTAGAAAATCCCGGGTACAGAGAAGCTATGTGGGCTACACAGTCCATAAGGTCATAAAGCGACAGACAGGATTGAGCTATTGAGCATCCACACATACATCCATAAAAGCATTACATATTCTTGGAATCAACATTGATCCTACTAAATCATTCTGAATTGGATTAACATGTTCATACACTTTGATTAAAAATATTTTAACTTGCCAACCAAACCATAGAGCCTACATATTCTTACAAGATATTTTGGCTATGTTTGTTTCACTTAAGAAAAAGTTCTATAAAAATATTGAAAAGAACTTTAAGATGGCCATTGTTGATAGGAGAAAAAATAGAACTAGATAAATAGGAGTTTAGAAATACAATCAGATACAAACAAAACACAGGACAAGAATAATCTAGCCTGTCAGAAAGCCAAGATATTGCCTTTTTGTTTGTCCTTGAGGGTGAATACATTATCACAGATTAGTAATGCTATAGAAATTAGATCCTAGGGAAAATGTCACACCTCTTTGACAATAACTACCATTCAGAACCAAGCAGTGTGAAGTCTGGATTCTGGGTATATCTTTAAATGAGCCATAGAGTGACATCACATCATTTGTTTTCCTTTTTTGTGACTTAGTAAATGGACTTGGCCTGCAGTAGCTGATTTTTGTTTTCAATTTAAAGAGGTATTCAGTTGTGTTCATAAAACAGAATAAAGGTTTGGCTTGATTTTGTTAGTGTTGCACATCACTGCATAGAAATCTTTTTTAAGGAACAATTCCTATTTACCTATACATCTGCCAGAAAAGCTCTGATGACTGTTCACCAAGCCCTTGAAAAGACTGATGAACAAAACACCACGCCAGGTAGCTTGTATGTCTTTTAAGTACTAACACAGTATCTGCATAATGTTTCCATTAAAATGTTTAGCATCCAATAATAATATAATTTTCTAAAAGATAATCTATTTGAAAAGAAAGATCATAGGAAAGAAGAACCTTAAACACAGCAAATTAGAGGTCAAAATAGGTTTTCAAAGTCCATTGTTCACAATTTTGTAATTCAGAGACACTCCCTCAATTTTAAAAATTGGGGAAAAAATCCATACATTCTGCACAAACTTATTTGGAGGCAAAATCTGACCCTGGAGAAATGTGAGACTGTCAGTTTATTTTAATTTGCTTACGTGAATATGTTTTCTCTTCAAATATTGAAGTGTTTGATGATAGGATGTAGCTTCAAGTTCTGCAAGGATGAACTGTGGTGTACAAAATATATCACCTTTTCAAATTCTGAAACATTTCAGATATAATACTCTCTGGGCTTCAAATTATAAATTATTGACTTGTGTCACCATTGTTGATTGACTTGAATGTGAAAATCATCAGGGTAAATCTTGAGGAGTCATACCTACTAGGAGAAATAAGCCTGAGTGATGTGTAATCTAGACTAGAGTATTATGATCAAAAATCCTAGTGTGTATTTAGAGTGAGAAGTGGGTTTGATTGAAGACAAAAGGAGAAGTGGGTGGCAGAAGATGCGATAGCATCACCAACTCAGTGGACATAAAACTAAGCAAACTCTGGGAGATAGTGCAGGGCAGAGGAGCCTGGTGTGCTGCAGTCCATGGGGTCACAAAGAGTCGGACATGACTTGGCGACCGAACAACAAAAACAACAACAAAAATCACAATGGAGTACCTGTGGTTCAGGGATGTTGCAGATGGCATGATGGGAACTTCCTTTGAGGAATCCTGTACCTAACTGAGATATCCTATGTGTGTTTGGTTTCACAGGTTTTAGTTAAGGGAGGAGTTAAGAGATGAAATCATTCTGAGTTAACCTCCCTCTTTCAGTTCTTTTAGAGAAAACTGACTGTTTTCTCTAAAAGTAGTGGTCTTGTCCCTTAAGTCCAAACATAAGCTTTTGTTCTTCTGAACTGTTCCAGACTTCATGAATCTAAATATTACATACTTCCAAACAGAAAAACAGTAAGAGGTAAAAAGTAGAATTACGTCACCAACATCAAGTTATACACCTTAAATATGTACATTGTTTATTTGTCAATTATACCTCAGTGAAGCAAAAAAACAAGGTGTAAGCTGCTGTGTACTGTATTTTCAGTATATAGCAAATGATAATATTTTATGTACTTTTAAAATTATTTCATGACCTGTATTATATTCTCTATAATATTGATACCAGATTTTTCCTTTTTTCATTCAATGCTATTTTGCAGACGCTTTATTTGGTTGAAATTTATCTTTTTAAATGGCTTTAAAAATTTGGTAAGAACGTTTAACATGAAATCTATTTTGTGGCTCAGTGGTAAAGAGTCTGCTTGCCAGTGCGGGAGACGAAGGAGATGCAGATTCAATCCCTGGGTTGGAATGATCCCCTAGAGGAGGAACTGGCAACCCCCTCCAGCACTCCTGCTTGGAAAATCCCAGGGACAGAGGGTCCTGGTGGGCCACAATCCACGGGGTGACAAAGAGTCACACACGACTGAGCACGGGCACACACACACTTCAAAACTTAAATGTACTATTTTGTTAAGTATGTTTTACAGCAAATTTCTAAGATGAAATTCATTAAGTTAGAATTTAGTTTTAACAAATATTATTTTTATGAAGTATTAATATAGCTCAGAGTTTATTAATTCAATTAAGGCTATAAATTATTATCTCTTGACATTTTCAAAAGAGCAAAAATATCATGTACTATGCTTAGTCACTCAGTTATGTCCGACTCTATGTGACCCCATGGACTGAAGTCCGCAAAGCTCCTCTGTCCATGGGGATTCTCCAGGCAAGAATACTGGAGTGGGTTGCCATGCTCTGCTCCAGGGGATCTTGCTGAACCCAGGTCTCCCTCACTGCAGGCAAATTCTTTATCATCTGAGCCACCAGGGAATCCCATACTTTCTTTCTTAGATTTCACACATTTACAATTTTGAATTTGATGGATATCAAGCATGCTACATGCTACATGCTAAGTCGCTTCAGTAGTGTCCGACTCTGTGCGACCCCATAGATGGCAGCTCACCAGGCTCCGCCATCCCTAGGACTCTCCAGGCAAGAATACTGGAGTGGGTTGCCATTTCCTTCTCCAGTGCATGAAAGGGAAAAGTGAAAGTGAAGTCGCTCAGTCGTGTCCGACTCTTAGCGACCCCATGGACTACATACAGGAAAAATAAAATGCAGAAAAAGCTTATTTTTCCATTTACTGAAGATTGTGTCTGATCATTGTTTTCCAGCTCCTTCTCGGAGTAGAAGAGGCTTGTGTGTGACATGGCATTGCTTTCAGTATGGGTGCTGCCTCAGTAGTAGCACTTCTGTCTCTCGCAAGAAGGTTGTTCCAGGGGCTGGGAGCTGAACCCATGATGAACTAGGCTGGGACACTCATTTTGGGGATTGTCTGGAAATTTTTTTCTCAGTTGGAAGGTGGTATTTGGCAAGGTTGAGGCTCAGATAATGCTATACTTTTCTTGTTTTGAACAACTTTATTGAGGTGTAATTGGTATACAAAACTGCACTTGTTTATACAGTCTGATGAGTCTGGACATACACATTTACCTGTGAAACCATCACCACAATCAAAGCAATAGGTATATCCATCACATGCAAAAATCTCCTTGTGTTCCTTTTATTTTTTTTGTAGTAAGACACTTAATATGAGGTCTACCATCTTGACCATTGTTTACATCCATAGTACAATGCTGTTAATTATAAGGACTCTCTCTGCATTCTCATATTAACTGAAGCATTCTCACTATTGCCAAGATACAGAAACAGCCTAAACGTTCATTAACAGATGAATGGATAAAGAAAATATGATATATACACATCATGTGACAACATGGATGAACCTTGAGGACATGATGCTAAGTGAAATAAGCCAATCACAGAAGGACAAATACTGCATGATTTCACTTATATGAAATGTCTAATATAGCTAGTCTCATAGAAGCAGAGAATGGTGGTTTCCAGGGCCTATGGCAGGGGCAGAGTGATGGGGGGAGGAACGTGAAGTAGTTGTTCAATTATAAATTTCAGTTAGGAAAGATAGTTGTAATTTTTTGGCATATTTGGGATTGTACTTTTGGATGAGTTTTCTGATGCATCCATTAAATTAATATATGCAGGAGTCTTGAGTTTTCATAGCATGAAGAGAAAATTACATGAATAACAACCTTGTTTATATCATATTTTTAAGTGAAATATTATTTGACACACTCCAGGGAAGAGTTTTGTTTTTATGGTGTTTCCATCCTCTTATTCAAGACTGCCAGTTATAATAAAGTTGTATTTGGGAAGAATGTCTACTACAGACAGCTTCCTGAAGCCAGATTTCATTCATTAATGAATATTCTATTTCTTGAGAAGGTTAAAATGTAGCAGCTGCTCTGAAGTTCAGGTCAGAACATGTCCACTCAGTGGCCAGTGGTCAGGACACATAAAGCAAGTCCTGACATGGTGAACTTGGACAAGCCAGATGTAAGCTATTAGATGCAATTAGTGATTCTGAGTCCAAAGAGTATTTTCCTGTGCCGATGGCAAAAATGGAAGATATTAATTGCACTGCTTAGAGTTTGAGCCTCTTCAGCTGAATGAGATATTTTGTGATTTCCCCAGGAGCATGCAGGCTTGAAGCTGAAATATATTTCATGACAGATTGACAAATAGGGCAGCCTTTAAAAACGTATTTGAGATTCCAGAGTGTAAAACAAGAACAAATAATAAAGGGTTTTATTTTCTCTCTCCAGTACAAGTAAATTATTTTTGAAGAATTCTCTCCTTTTATAACGTTTTCTTATTTTTTTTTTTGCAGAAAGGTACTTGTTTTTCTTCTATTTTGTTTATTTATGGAAGTACATTAATACTGCATTTTAGGAGTTTTAAGGGAAGCAGTAATCAGCTATAATTATAATTTATGGATATTCAGGTTGGGGGTACATATGAAAAATAATCCAGTATTTTACCTTATATGTTATCAGTTGTGATATTTGTTATGAAGTATGTGCCCTATCCCAACTGCCAAAGATGTCCAAATAGAGTCAGTGGAACCTGTGAAGATGTTACATTATATGGCAAAAGGGACTTTACAGGTGTCATTAAGGTTATGGAGCTTTAGACAGAAAATTATCCTGAATTATTTGGTTGGGAACAATCTAACTGTATGAATCCTTTAAAGCAAAGGATTTTCTCTGGCTGGAGTAGAAGAGAGATGTGGTAGAAGCCAGGTATATTCCAAGACAAAGGGAATGGCTATCCTATCCAGTATTTTTGCCTGGAGAATTCCATGGGAAGAGGCTACCGTCCATGGGGTCTCAAAGAGTCCAACACGACTGATTAAAAAATTGGGACTTTAGGATTTAGGGGCTTAGGGGCCTATGCTCAAGGACCATAGCATGACTTCAAGGGATTAAGCATGGCTCCCAGATGGCATGGGCAAGAAATTAGATTCTGCTAACAATGTGCATGGACTTGAAAGCAGATTTTTTTTCCCCCAGAGCATCTTGATAACAGAGCAGTAGTAGACACCTTGATTTCCTATAACCTGTGTAACCTGGAGAGGAAAAACTAGGCCAGCCAACCCAGACTTCTGACCTATGGAACAATGAAATAATAAATCTGTTGTTTCTAGGTGCTAAGCTATGGGTAATTTGTTGTGTCAGCTATAGAAAACTGACACTAATTTATGTCTTGCCTCCTTTAAAAAATGATATCAGGTCAATTTTAATAAACAGAAGCATGAATAAGCTATAATGAAATATTTTAATAATTTAAGGTTAATAAAATATTTAATATTGATAAGGTGATGATTAATTTAATGTAAAATCAGCAATAAATGCAGCTAACTGTAAACATATCAGTTTTTCAGAAGAAATGTGCTTTTCCTTAATTTGAAAGTCAAAAAGGGTATTTTTCATTAATTTTAATTAGCTTATTTTAACATAATTGTCAAACAGCAGCATAATGGGCTTTACCTATTCGTAGAAAACACAGGAAATTCATGAAATAGCTACTACAGAGTTTCTCAGTAGATTTAAAGATGATAACCACAATTCAAAGATAGTCCTTCATGAAGCATAAATTAAATGTGCATTATATACATGCTTTATGGGACCTAGGAAAAGGTAAACTGATAATGGGGAAACTTATTTCAAGTGCTTTTACCTGGAGTTTTCCAGATAAATTGACATAATATAATAGTAAAAATAACAATCATAATGATCATTCAATAGGGTTGTCATTTTTAGTGAAATAAGATGCTAAAAACAATTTTTCATTGCTGAACATTTTTTTCATGACCAAAAGAGAATTAGCATCAAAATGTAGATATATAATCATATAAAGAAATAAAGCAACATTTATAACTTTAAAACATTTAAATATATGTATTTATATGTGTTCTTTGTTCAACTATATAACATAAGCATATGATAAGCATTAATAAGACCTAAAAAGGGATAAATTGAAACATCTACCCCTGCTCTTGTGTCCATATACCCCACAATCCCTTTCCTTAAATAGGACCTCATCACTGTTTTTTATGCAGATTGAGGCAAGTACAAATATGCTGTACATTCCTTCGTGCTCCTATCTTCTTTCACATAAGGCAGAACACTATGTACTTTCTATACCTTAAGTTTTATTTGTCATTTAACTGTTCATGTGAGTACAAAAATTTTACGGATTCTTTCTATAGCTGCATAGTATTCAACAGTGTGGATGTAGCTTAGATCTTTCATCACTATAATCAAAGCTGCAACAATTGCTTTGTATATATGTAAGTGGGTTTTTTTTTTCAATTTGGTTTTGGTTTTGTTTTATTTTTTTACTTATATTGTTGTATCGGAAAGATAAAACTCCAGAAGAGGGACTCTTGGGTAAAAAGATAATTGGGTTAGTAATTTTGATAGTAGTTCCTCCAGTTTCTTTCCAAAGACCATGAAGAAATTGTGCAATTCTAACAGCAACATATTAGAACAGCTAATGCACCTACATTGATATTGAGAAACTTTTGCAGTTTTTCCTTAGATTTGGGGGAAATGGCATTGTCAGTTTAGTTTTAATTTTCTTTTTTCCTAATTGCTAGTGAAGTGTCCATCTTTGCATATATTAGAGAACCATGTATTTAAAAATTTTCCTATCACTTGTTTATGGATTTGAAGTTCTTTATATTCTAAATACAGATTCTTTCATGTATTCTCAGTCATATCCGACTCTTTGTGACCCCATGGACTATAACCCACCAGGCTCCTCTGTTTGTGGAATTCTTCAGGCAAGAATTCTGGAGAAGGTAGCCATTCCCTTTTCCAGGGGATCTTCCCAACCCAAGAATTAAACTCAGATCTCACACATTGCAGGCAGATTTTTTACCATCTGAGCTACCAGGGAAGCCCCTCTTTAACGTATATGTGTGTATGTAAATACAAGAGTAAATAAAAACATATATATAAACACAACTAACAGCTTCTCCCCCTTTGTGGCTTGTTTATTGCTTAACTGAATAATTTTCTTTTTCTGGGTGGTTGAAAATTTTCTTCTAAATATCTAGGACTCCAGACACTTACATTCCACCTTCCACTTGTAATGTAATAAATACTACCAATCAATTTTCAAATATTAAACCAATATGGCATTACTAAAATAGACCCCATAAGGTGAGGATGTATTATATTTGGTTGTAGTTACCAAGTTTAATATAATTGTATATTTGAGGAGGTTATTATATTTGTAATCATAAGAGAGATTTGTCTGTGTCCATAACTAATTTTTAATCTTGGTTGGAATTTGATTTGAATTTGTTGTTGCTTTCTGAAACAACTTGGAATTGGTCCCTCTCTTCTGTATTACAAAATAATTATTATATAATAATATTAATTCTATATATTAATACATAATTAATGATATATAATATCATAATTATTATGGAATAATTTGTGTATAATGTTATTTGTTTTCAAATGTTTGCAAGAATCCATTGAGCAAAGGTATATTGAGTCTTCTGTATGGGAAAATATTTAAAAGAAATTCAGTTTTTCTTGTAAGTATTGGACAATTAATTTTGGAAACTAGTATTTCTCTGAAAATTTGGACATTTCATAGAATTTTTAAAAGTAAATTGACATAAAGTTTTTCTTATATACTCTGGTTAACTATTTGATGTCTAAGAACAGTAGTGATATCCTCATTTTTGTTCTTGACCTAAATGAACTATATTCTCTCCTTTCTTGCTATAAAATCTTTCAATATTAATCAAATTTTTGAGTCAACACTTGGCTTTGTTTTTACTTTCATATGTTTGTTTCTATTTCATTTTTGTCTTCTATTATTTTTGCTAATTGATTATGAGGTTGTTTTCCTCCTGTATCTTAAAATAAATATATGACTTCTCTCCTTTTGATTTATTTTCTATCATCTGTTTAAGGTGACTCACTTGATTATATCCCTACTTTTAGCAACATCTATAATGTTTGAGTTTTTTTTTTTTAATGTATGCTGTGATGAACTTTTTATTTGTCATACATTGTTTATATTTCTTTTACTGTCTGCCTTGCCTTCTTTTGGACGAGTCAGTGTTCTAATATTCTACTTTTCTCCTCTATTAGCTTGATGCTATATACCTCATATAGTCTTTGAGAGACTGCCTAGAGATTAGAGCATTCATCTTTGACTTCTTAGAATCTAATAAAAGTACTATTTTTGACAAAAAATACACTTTTCAAAATCAGATTTCCAGGGTTATAGGAGCTCTGTACCAAAAATCAAGGAACAGAGAACAATATACATATATATTTTCTATGTTTTTTTAAGCAAGTTGTCTTCTTTAAGAGCATATACTTCAAGCTGGGGGTTAGCCTACTACTTATTGGCTTTATATTTTCCAGGCCTTTTATTAGTTTCATTTTTAAACTTATGGTGGTTCTAGAGTTGTTGCTGTTCAGTTTATGGATCATCTCCTACTGTCTATGACCCCATTGACTGTGGCATATTAGGCTCCTCTGTCCTCCACTATCTCCCAGGGTTTCCTCAAGTTCATGTCCATTGAGTTGGTGATGCTATCTAATCAGCTCATCCTCTGCCAACCCCTTCTCCTTTGGCCTTCAGGATCTTTTCCAACGACTTGGATCTTTGCATCAGGTGGCAAAAGTATTGGAGCTTCAGCTTCAGTATCAGTCCTTCAACTGAATATTCAGGGTTGATTTCCTTTAGGACTGGTTTGATCTCCTTGCCATCCAAGGGGACTCTCAAGAGTCTTCTCCAGCACCACAGTTTGAAAGGCTCTATTCTTTAATGCTCATTCTTCTTTATGTTCCAACATTCACATCCAAACATGACTACTGGAAAAACCCGTAGTGTCCAACTCTTTGCGACCCCATGGACTGCAGCACTCCAGGCCTCCCTATCCATCACCAACTCCTGGATCTTGCTCAAACTCCTGCCTATAGAATCGGACATGTCATCCAACCATCTCATCCTCTGTCATCCCCTTCTCCTCCAGCCTTCAATCTTCCCAGCATCAGAGTCTTTTCCAATGAGTCAGCTCTTCGCATCAGGTGGCAAAAGTATTGGAGTTTCAGCTTCAGCATCAGTCCTTCCAATGAACACTCAGGACTGATCTTTAGGATGGACTGGTTGAATCTCCTTGCAGTCCAAGGGACTCTCAAAAGCCTTCTCTAACACCACAGTTCAAAAGCATCAATTCTTCAGTGCTCAGCTTTCTTTATGATCCAACCTTCACATCCATACATGACTGCTGGAAAATCCATAGCCTTGACTAGATGGACCTGTGTCGACAAAGTAATGTCTCTGCTTTTTAATATGCTATCTAGGTTGGTCATAGCTTTTCTTCTAAAGAGCAGGTGTCATTTAATTTCATGGCTGCACTCACCATCTGCATTGATTTTGGAGCCCAGGAGAATAAAGTCTGTCACTCTTTCCATTGTTTCCCCTTCTATTTGCCATGAAGTGATGGGACTGGATGCCAAGATCTTGGTTTTTTGAATGTTGAGTTTTAAGCCAACTTTTTCACTCTCCTCTTTCACTTTCATCAACAACAGGCTCTTTAGTTCTTCTTTGCTTTCTGCCATAAGGGTGGTGTCATCTGTGTAGCTGAGGCTATTGATATTTCTCCCAGCAATCTTGGTTCCAGCTTGTGCTTCATCCAGCCCAGTATTTCACATGATGTTTTCTTCAAATAAGTTAAATAACCAGGTGACAATATACAGCCTTGTCACACTCCTTTCCCAATTTAGAACTAGTCTATTGTTCCTTTGACTATATGGACCTTTGTTGGCGAAGTGATGTGTCTGCTTTATAATATGCTATCTAGTTTCATCATCGCTCTCTCCAAGTTAGGTTGAGCCAAGTCAACCTGTAAGTTTCTGGCATTGTGAGCATGTGGTGACTGTTATTGACTTCGTCAAAAATTTTATTTGGATTTTTCCATAAGATAGGGCAGAAAAAACCAAACAAACTTTTTGGCCAGTCCAGTGAAACAGAACACTTCTGGGATCTACCTGAATGCTTTGTGTATTTAATACAGTCTCTCCAGTTTGAGTTTTAAGAGTTCAACTATCTCCTGGTCCTGTGTGTGCTGGAAAAATTATTTTATTTTTTATATCCCTTTGTTATTTCCCTGAATATTATATCTTTCACCCTAAATATTATAGCTTATTATTCAGCAGCACACTCTGTCAGGAGACTTCCGTAGATTCTTCTGTCTATGTAGGGCCTTTCTCCACACTAATCTTCCCCATCAATTCTAGCCACTTTGGCCTCCTAGGATTTTGAAAATCTGTCTCCTCACCCAGTCAAGGCATCATCCATGCTGATTTTCCTCTCCCTGTGCTGCAGTCAAAAATTGCCTCTAAGAAGAAATTCAATAGTCATACGCCTCACTCATTTATTTCCCTAATATCATGAAATGAAATTCTGCAATGCCTTTGCCCCATATCTTAAAGTTTTTCCACCTGTCAAATTGTTTACAACAGGAAGGCGAATCCTGTAGTGGTTCCCCTATCATAGCAGAAGGGGAAGCCCCCACAGCAGGGTAATTTTTAATTGGAATTTTCTAAAGCCTCTTCTCTGAAATTATGCTTACATCCTTATTGTTTGGAACTTTGTTCATGCTGTTGCCTTTTCCAAGGATGAAAAATGACAAAGAGGCTTGTTTTGAAAATTTATCTACACCTTTCAGAAGTCTTGGCCGACATGTGACTTTTGGACCTACAACGGGAGAATTATTTCATTGCCATCGTGATTAAAGTCTTTCACTGCCTTCTCTACCAGGTAGAACAATCAGGGACTTAGGTTCAATAGAATTGTAATGGCAAATGTCAGGCTATAAACATGAAGGAACGATGAAATGTGAAGGAAATGGAAGCATTATATATTGACTACTGCTTTTATGAAATTTTTTAGAAAAATGAAGGAGAGTAGTACCTTTTGATGGGATATCTGAAGTGGCAGGATTGGAGAAAAATTGCTTTTGTTTGAGGTAAGAGGACATGTATATTCTTTTACACTTAGGGAGTAAATCATTTGAAAGCAAGGTAGAAGATGGGGAGGCAAATATTTGACAGAGGAGAACCCAGCAGAGTTAGAATAAAAGAGGGAATAGGGGTTAGGAGTGAAATTCACTTTGAAAGGAATAAGAATATTGCTTTATCTAACTCAAGAGGAAGAAATGCAGAAAAGAAAACATTTGTTACTGATATCTTACTATGTGTTAGATATCATGCATACTAATTTAGTCAATGCTCATGGGACACCCTAGGTAAGAGAATTCCTATTTCAAACATGAAAAACTGAGATTAGAGAGTTTAAATAATTTGTACATTCTCTATCAATAACCAGTATGAACCTTTTATAGCAACAACTATATTCAGGCCACTTTTCTACTCAACACCTCCAAAGATTCCCCATCCTGAAAGAAAAAAGTTGAAGTGTTTGTCGCTCAGTCATGTCTAACTCTTTGCAACTCCATGGAGTGTAGTCCACCAGGCTCTTCTGTCCATGCAATTCTCCAGGCAAGAATACTGAAGTGGGTACCATTGCCTTCTCCTAGGGATCTTCCCAACCCAGGGATAAAACCAAGGTCTCCTTCTCCTGCATTGAAAACAGTTTCTTTACCATCTGAGCCACCAGGGAAGCCCTCTCCATCCTACACAGATTCAAAACCAATATGGTCTGGCTTACAAGGTTCACACAACCTGACTTCCACAAGTTGGTCTGAGCTCATCTGCCCCCTCTTTTCCATGATGCATTCTGCTTTTGCCACCTGGACGTTCTTTCTTTCTCCTCTTCAAACTCCCAGAGCTCCAGTCCTTCCAGAGCTTTACACTCACTCTTCCCTCCACCAGGAATTTCTGTGAACTTTGTTTCACTCCTCATTTGTGTTTTGGCTCAAATACTATTTCCTCAGAAAGGCTCTTTCTGCCCATTTTATTAAAAATTGTACTCCTATCATATTCTCGCAATGTATTCCACTTTTCATATCTATATAGCTGCCCATGTAATGGATTTGTTTAATTTCTGTCAGGTCCACTAGAATCTTTGTCTCACAAGGAAGGCGATATATTGTTTGGTTGATTCACTATTGTGGCCCCAGAGTCTGGTGGGTACCTGGTACATGGTAGCTACTCAATAAAAACACATTGGATGAATAAATGAAATGAGACCCATACCAAATAAATCACAAGAACCTTATTTCTATTTATTTTTATTCCAGCCAAATAAGGGAGAGTGAGGATTCTCATAACAGGTGAAAAAATTATGAAAAATTTTAAACAGCAAAATCAGGAATAGCATTTTCCTTATGGGAGCAGAAGCAGAAGTTTAGTTCAGTTCACTCACTCAGTCGTGTCCGACTCTTTGCGACCCCATGGATTGTAGCACACCAGGCCTCCCTATCCATCACCAGCTCTCAAAGTTTACCTAAACTCATGTCCATTGAGTCAGTGATGCCATCCAACCATTTCATTCTCTGTTGTCCCCTTCTCCTCCTGCCTTCAATCTTTGCCAGCATCAGGGTGTTTTCCAATGAGTCAGTTCTTCGCATCAGGTGGCCAAAGTATTGGAGTGTCAGCTTCAACACCAGTCCTTCCAATGAACACTCAGGACTGATCTCCTTTAGGATGGACTGGATGGACCTCCTTGCAGTCCAAGGGACTCTCAAAAGTCTTCTCCAACACCACAGTTCAAAAGCATCAATTCTTTGGTGCTCAGCTTTCTTTATAGTCCAGCTCACACATCCATACATGACCACTGGAAAAACTATAGCCTTGACTAGACGGACCTTTGTTGGCAAAGTAATGTCTCTGCTTTTTAATATACTGTTTAGGAAGAAAGTTGGTGACATCTTTTTTCGTTATGGTGGTCACATTAAAAGCTAAACTTAATTGAATGTTCCACATAATATGGCCTTTAAAATGGTGATTAATAGATATGTGAGAAATTATTAGCTTTGACGACTGGGAAAAAAAATGAAAGGGCAGAATCTAGGCATCTGAACACAGAAGTTGTGTTGCAAATTTATATTATGGGAAAACAAAAATTTTGTTTTAGAATTTAATTTGAAAACAAAGCATTTCAATAAACTTACTTTTCAATTTGGTTAATTTGTAGCACTCTGAAGTTTACTTAGATTGCTTTATTTTTTCATACTTTTTTTTTTTTTGCATAGGAAGATACTGCTTTGGCATACAATGTATTTTCCTAGATAATGTTTATCACATTATATGAGGGTTTACAGAGGACAGGTCAGGCTGACAAATAAAAAAGCTAGACTAGATTATACATCTGCAGAAATCAATAAGTACATAAAATCACCTTTAGAAAGTAGGCAGATTCGTTAACACATCAGTGCTTCATTTACATTTCAGTTTTTTCGTGATGAAATTTACCTTGAGGCACTCACCCCTTTAATAATCTTTTCTACTTCAGAAAAGAACAAAGAATTTGCTTAGCATATGAAATAAAATTGTTTTACTTTCCATGTGCTTTGATTGTTTTTGAATTTGAGTGGTATTGATTATGGTGAATAAACATTAAGTCACAAAGCAGTTTATCCATGAGCACAGTAATTCTTCATCCTGTTTATTGAGGGCAGGTTTGAAATTGAAATGCCATACGCCATTATAAGGAACCAGCGGTTTATGCATGAGAGCAGCCTAGAATAGTTTGCTGGAATTAATGTCATGGAAACTCTTAGAACTCTGAAGAAATTTGTAGTTTTTCTACTCTCATACTTTATCCATTGTTACAATATTGATTTTAAAAAATAAACTTAAGAATAATAATCATAAAGATAACATTAGATTAATAATCACTCTTGCTATTTCATTATTTCACAAATTAATCAAGGGAGGAAAAAGTTAATGCTGTATCTTTCTATTGACTTCTTGGGCTCATAAAAAGCCATAATCCTATAGCCATATAATCAGCACAAATCAGGATAAGTTAAGTAAATCAGAAATAGACTGAGGTCAATGGAAATTTTCTTTTGAAACTTAAAAGAATTCTTGATTTTACCTGACCTAATTTAGAGAAAAAGCTAAGAATGTGTTTCTCCATTCATAAGAGATCTCACATATATACATACTACCAAGCTTCAGGGAAAAATGCATTTCTAAATACTGTTCCTGATTCATGTAAATGACCAAATAAATTTAAGGAAGGGAAAAGAGGATATATGTTTATTCTATTCAGTTAAAAGCTAATCCTAGGTGTTTACATCTGAGGGAAAAAAAAAATGTTAAAATATAAATTCTAGTTGTCACTTGTTCAGGTCAAATTTGATTTCTTCAGTGCTAGAAATATTTTATTAGATCCATACTCAAGAAAAAATTTTGAAACTTAAATGTTTTATTCTCAAATTATGGTTGAACTGATTCTGATGTTATATAGATCTATTAAAACATTATATTAATCAGATTATAAATAAAGAGCTTTAGATATAAACTACCAAAAAATCTTGGTCATAATTTTTTAAAAGGGGTTGGGAGAGGGAAGGGTTGGGAGTTTGGGAAGGGATCGAACCCAGGTCTCCTGCATTGCAGGCAGATTCTTTACTGTCTGATCTAAAAGGAAAGCCCATATATATAAATTTAATTACTTTGCCGTACAGCAGAAATTAACAGAAAATTGTACACCAACTATACTTCAGTAAAAATTTTAATTCCTGAGGTAGCAGTTAGGAGACCTGGACTATAACTGTCTCCCTTTAAAAAGATTATTTTTGATTCATTTTCATCTTGGGAAAATTATTAAATATCTCTCTACCTGTTACTTCATCTGAAAACTGGGTACAATAATATTTTTGCATTTCAATGATATCTTTAAGAGAATCAAATAAAACTTTTTCAAAAGATGTGAATGAAGACTCAATGAGGACATAGCTATATACGCGTTGATAGCTTAGGTGACCATGGAGATATTATTGCAGCTCCAGCAGATGGACTTGCAGGTGTTGAGAAAATAGAGAACATTCATGGAAAGAAAACCTTCAGAACAATCGTTAAGATGTCCTCTCTTACCCATCAGAAGAAAATATGAACCTTAAAGGGTTAAAAAAAAAAAAAGATAAAACTGAGTTAAGATGGAGGAAAGGAAGAAAAAAGGGATGTGGAGAAATGTGAACAAATAAAAGAAAAATATTATTTTGCAGATTATTGATAATGGAAGAAGAAGAAAACAGAAACAGAAGTGGCAGTATTGATGAGTGTCCAAGAGTCTGTGAACAGCCAGTTTTCTGAAAGCCCCATGAGATACGGTAGGTCCATCATCATTGTAAACTGAAATGAACCGAATGAAAATGTTTGGTTAAAATCTCTTGAAAAAATTACTTATTCATCTGTTGCAAGTATATGTAATCATATTAAATTGAATTAGGGAAATATTTAAATCACATAAGCTTTCATTTATTTTGAGAGGTTACTGTCTTTCTTAGCTGGAATAGATTACTATATTTAATGGTTTCAATCACAGCATGCATTTAATAATTAGATTTTTATGCAGAATGAAATTAATATTTTTTAAAAGCTTCAATCATAATGTGCATTTATACAGATTTTTAAAATAAGTTATTCACTTATTTTGCACAGTTCGATTTGAGGTTGGTTTCTGCAAATCTTAAGTTTTTTCAGTGTCAGTAGTGTCTTTTATGGCATCAAACACAGTAGGAATTAAGATATTTCAGTATGCGTATGGACACAAGAGTAAATCAAGATGGCAGAGTGATAGAGATGGTACAAGGAGAAAACTGTAAAGCTGGGTGACATGGTATTAATAGAACATGTTCTGGGTGGGGCAAGGGTTGGGTGGGGAAAAGGGGCAATGGTTTTTTGTGCTGGCTCTTTCAAGTATTACCTACTAATCTGGGTAAACATTTTAATCTCACTGAACCTCAGTCTTGCCATGCATAAAATGGGAAAATGCTTTATGTGCCCTATACTGGCAAGAGACAGATGATGTGTATTGAAAACACTTTGTAATCTATGAAACACTATATGCATGTAAGATGACATAATCTTTCCTGGAGCAACTTTGTGCTGCTGCTATTGAGAGGCAGTATGAAAAAGTTTCTGGTAGTCTCTGTAGCATAAACTCGTTGCTAGAGATGGCATTCTTTCAGTGCCATGACAAAAGTGTGATCCTCTAATATTTTGGAGATTCCAGATAAAAGACAGGATAGTTTGAGATTTGAAATGGAGATTATACATGGGAAAGAAAATTTTTGCACAGCACGTGAAGGATGGAGTTAACCACCTGTCAGGCTTGAGTCCCATAAGCAGAGAAGGATTATGGTTCTACAGGGGACACTCAAAGACATGCTGTAAATGTGACTCAGAAAATCACATGAGTGTAAATGTGAATTCAGGAAAAGTGTTCCAGTGTGGAGGACAATACATAGCTGTGCTTTCTGGAAAAGAGATTTTCGGATAACCTCTGTGACGAAGGAAGGTCATACATAAGCAAACTATTCAAAAACTTATTTTAATCACCCTTTCTCTAATCGTTCTTGTTTAATGAATTGCAATTCTTGAAAATCCTCTTTTGACTTAGATTGACCGATATTAACTGTTTAAACTAGGGAAACTTTCATAGGATTCTATCTGGTAAACCAAATTGTAGGTGCTGAAGACAACTCATTGGGTCTTAGTAAACATAACCCCTATAGGATACTTAAAGGCAATGAGTGCTCATTGGGGAATTTAATCTCATGATTAAAATGAGGCATATCTATTTTGCTCTGTTTTCTATTTGACAAGATTATAGGTGATACTTTTTATAAAATTTAGCAAGATTCCCAAGTATGTCTGTAATTTGAGTTTTAGTATTGGCAAGTTCATGAAGCTTAGCCAATTCATCCATTTCAGTAGATGCTAAAGTTAATTCAGAACCTACATTACAGACGTGCAAAAGACAAATAGCATGATCCTTAGCTTTTGTTGTATAACTTCTAGCGAATTTTGGATATCTATTTGGGAGAAACTGAATTGTGAGCCTCTTACAGATTGTTGTGCGTTTATTTTTATATTCTCCCATAGTATCTGAATGTTTTTCTTTTTTTCTTTTCTTTCTTGACTGTTTGTCTGTCTGTTGTAGTGACTAGATATACTTTGGATGTGTATGAGGGTGGGGGATTTTCTCTCAAACCTGTTTACCTTTTATGTATTTCTTCCACCAGAGAGATGGGAATTAGTGTCATCAGGGTTAGGGGTCTCACGACAACGGTAGGCGAAGGTGAAAGTGAAGTTGCTCAGTTGTGTCTGACTCTTTGCGACCCCGTAGTATGTACCTGCCAGGCTCCTCCATCCGTGGGATTTTCCCAGCAAGAATACTGGAGTGGGTTGCCATTTCCTTGGTAATGCCCTGGGGGTGGCATGGATATTCTTCTCTATAACCCTGAGGCTCAGGACCTTATTTCAGCAGTGCCATAGGCAGCAGTGGCAGCAACTAGGGCATTTTGTAGGGTCTTAATGAGTCATGTGATTTTAAGAGTGTGGCTCTCAGTAATTTTTACATGGTGATTGTTCCTCCAATGTACCTGCTCTTCCTACACATGAGCCACCATCTGAGAGGCCCTGCGATTGCACAGGGCTTGGTCTTTCCTCTTGAGCCCTCTATTAGAAGGGGGGCCAGGGCCTGATTGAGACACAATCTGCCACAGGTGAAAGTCATTCCCCTGACTCTGGCATAGTTACAGCTTATGCTACAATTAACATACACGGTTCATTCTAAGACGCAAAGATAGTCGTAGGCCAAGAGATATGGCCTGGGCCACTTTTAAGAGAGATCCAATCCCATACTCTCGTCCCTAAATGTTAATTGGTTACCAAAACTCATGACATAGCTCAATTAGATTTATAATAGAAGATCAGTAAAACCCAGGAAATGCAGCACAAAGCACCACAATGTGAGGCTCCAGCCATCAAGCAACAGGTATATGCTTGTCATCAGGCTGTAATGAGCCAGTTTGCAAGTCAGCATAAGAGAAGACTGACCCTGCTGGACATGGCCATTATGTAGACAGTCTTGTTCACAGTACCAATTGTTGTGACCACTCTGAAGAATTAGGATGCTCCCCACTTCAAAATTTGGTTTGAAAATGAAGATTTATGACACATACTAAGAGGATCTAAAACAGTTTATCACTTTCATGATGAGACTCTCTGGGGAGAACAGGGTATGTCTCCTAAGCCACTCCGAGAACGGGTGGAGAAGACTGAAAACAGAGACGGACTCGGGTTTTGATTGTGAATGAAGTGAAGTGAAGTGAAAGTCGTTCAGTTGTGTCTGACTCTTGGCGACCCCATGGACTATACTCGTGTCCATGGAATTCTCCAGGCCAGAATACCAGAGCAGGTAGCCTTTCCCTTCTCCAGGAGATCTTCCCAACCCAGGGGTTGAACCCAGGTCTCCCACATGGCAGGCAGATTCTTTACCAGCTGAGCCACAAGGGAAGCCCTTTAGGTGCTGCATTTGACCTGGCACAGGCTGGGGCTTCTGTCCTTGGAAACGCCCACTGCCACTACAGGAGGCACGCTCAGGCTTTCTGAAGAGCTGCCAGATGTGAGGCAGAGGAAGAAGAGGGAAGAGTGGCTCTGAAAAGCTGTTAGCAAACATCAGAAATGGAGTCAGACTCTTTATTACACCTCTAAAGTGACTTAGAGATTTTATGCATTCACAGTCAAGAACCTATCAGGGTTTTTGGTAAACATCTAAAAACTAGCTGTGTTCAGTCACTCAGTTGTGTATGACTCTTTGCCGCCCCAAGGACTGTCGCCCTTCAGGCTGCTCTGTCCGTGGGATTTTTCCAAGCAAGAATACTGGAGTGGGTTGCCATTCCTTTTTCTCCAGGGGATTTTCCTGACCCAGGAATCAAACCTGCGTCTCTTGCACTGGCAGGCAGATTCTTTACCACTAGCCCCACCTGGGAAGCCTCAAGCCTAGTTATGTATAGGAAAAACCAAAGTACCTAAAAAGGGCAAAAAAATTTTTTAAAGAATAAAATTGGAGGGCTTACATTCGCTGATCTCAAGACCTAATACACAGTGGTTAAGAACACAGTATGGTGTTGGCATGAACAGAGGAGCCTGGCAGGCTACAGTCCCTGGGACCGCAAGGAGTCACACATGACTTAACGATTGAGCACGCACGCAAGCATGGTGTTGGTGTAAGGCTAGACATACAGATCAATGGAACAAAATGGACTTTCTGGAAATGGGCCCACATTTGTATGATCAAGTGATGTGTGATCAAGATGCCAAGGTAATGCAATTAAGAAAACATAGCTTTTTCAACAAATGGTACTGAAACAACAGGCTATGTATATGGCAAAAAATAAACTTGACCTTCACCTAACATCATCATAAAAGTGTGAATCATAGCCCCAGTTGTAAGAGAGAGAATTTTTACATTTCTGAAAGAAAACTTTGGAGAAATCTTGGTGACACTGAGTTAGGTAAAATTTCTTACATAAGAATAAAAGATGTATATGAGCTATAAACAGAAAAACAGTTGTTAAGTAGATTTCCTCAAGATTAATGACTTTTGGTCTTTAAAAGATATATTTGATAAATGAAAAAGCAAGCCATAGAATATATTTCCCAGATTCTGTTAAATAAGAGGCTTTTATCAAAAACATACAATTGATAAATGCAGAGTTCAAGGGTACTGATCATGTGCATATAATTTATAGGTAGCCCTCTGTATCCAGGGTTTCTCAAACTGATAATTCCACCATATCTGTGGTTTCACATCCAGGGATTCAGGTAACTGCTGATCCTGTAGTACTGTAGTATTTACTATTGAAAAAATTCTGTGCATCAGCGGACCCATGCAGCTCAAGCCTGTATTGTTCAAGGGTCAACTGTACAAGTCTTAAAAATCAATAGTAGACAATTCAATTAAAACTGGACAAAAGGTTTGGAGAAACACTTCACTAAAGACATATAAATGACCAATGAAAATATGCTTAATTACATTAGTCATCAGATAATTATGAAATAAACTACAATGGGATACTACTACACACTCAGATTAGCTAAAATTAAAAAGGCTGACAAATACCTACTTTTGGCAACAACATGGAGTAACCAGAACTCACAAACAGTGCTAGTGGAGATGCTAACCATTTTGGAAAAGAGTATAATGATATCTTTATTAAGTGGAACATATATTTATGACATCAATCAGGAACTCTGATATTTTCCACAAGAAAAATGTGAAAGTATTTGTCCATCTGAAGATTTCTGTATACATTCATTTACACCAGCATTATGTCTAACAATTAAAAGAATAAAAACAGAAAACTAAATTCAAAGGTTTGCTAACTAGTGAAAGGATAAGCAAATTGTGAGATTACCTATCAGGAAGAAAGAAAATACTTATAAGAATATGACTAAATCTAAAAACATGATCAGTAAAAACAATCACACAAGACTATATCCTATGTGATCCATTCATATGAACTAATAGAAAAAAAAAATTATAGAGACAGAAAATTGATGGCTGCCTTGGCTGGATATTGGGAAAGGAGATAGTCTGTGAAGGGTCATGAGAAAACTTTTTAGTACAGTGGAACTCTTCTTTTGGACTTTGTGGTAAGAGATAATTGGTGGTATACAACTACCAAAATGCCTCGAACTATATACGGTACTGAAGTATGTGAATCCAATTTGAACAATTTAAAAAGTACTAGAGATTTAGGTTTTAGTTTTACCTTTGCCAGTTTTTACTTTTGTGACTTTAAGCAAGTTATTTTCTGTGTAAAAATGGAGAAAATGGTACCTACTTTGCATCGTTGTTGTGGTTAGTGTCATATATACAAAGTGCTCATAATTGGGCAGGTCACATAATTTATTATATAAAAGAAAATGAGGATGTTTACTTTTATCACTGGCATAAAGACATCTTGAGTAGGAAGAGAAAACCTTGGGTGGTTTTGTGTATCTAATTATTTGGTCATAAAATCCAAAGAATTTTCATAATAATGAGTTAAATATGAAGATTGTTTAAATGCTCTTTAAAGTGTAATTATTTTAAAAAGCTTAAATTCTACCAGGAGTATTTTGTAAAACTAAATGAATTTGATGAGTACCTACAAATTCATGGAGTAATCCAACTTCAAGTTTTTGATTGTTTTACAAAAATAAAACTGTGCCCTGTATCAAAGAAAGGTTGACAAGATAAGAGCCCACAGAAATGGAGTTTGTTTAACATTATTGTTCATGGAGGCATGGTTTTTAGACAGTGATATAGTAGATTTTGTGTCTGTGTGTGTGTATGAGGTGAGGATGATAGTGATGGTTACTATTTGTTAGATATTTTATTCAGGGATTTGTAACTCCCTTTCCAGAGCAAAGTGCCTAAAGGTATCACCTGAAAAGAATGTATCTTTGGCTTGTTGTTTAGTGGCTAAATTGTGGCAAACTCTTTTGTGACCCCATGGACTATAGCCCTCCAGGCTCCTCTGTCCATGGGACTTTCCAGGAAAGAATTCTGGAGTGCATTGCCATTTCCTTCTCCAGGGGATCTTCCCAACCGAGGGACTGAACCCCTGTCTCCAGCATTGGCAGGCAGATTCTTTGTCAATAAGCCACCAGGGAAGCCCGTACCTTTGGCTAGGTATATCTAAACTATTAGTATGAAGAGAGAATGATGGTGATAAAATAAGTGAGGGAAGGGAAGAGAGACTGAAGAGATAATAAACGAAAATAATTTATGATGTTATAAAATGTCCTCCATTATGTGCTCTGTGATCTGAAGTACCTGTTTCAATGATTTAAAAGTAAGTCATATAGTGTATGTCACAATTGATGATTTAAATGGATTTTATGAGTTATTATGTGAATCACATTCATAATATTGTCTGAGAGTTAAGGGGAAATCTCCAGAATATTTCTTAGGATTACCCCTTGTGATTGTCTATTCTAGACAATAGAACAAATATGAATTTGATGCTAACATCACTATCTTAAATTCCCATCAGCCACCCCTTGGATAGGAAATTTTGTTCAATGTAGCGATCATCTGTGGATGCTCTGGAAACTGCTAGGTCATGTGGGGAATGTTTCTGCCCCAAGAACCTGCCTTTGCTCTTCATATTTTCTTTTTCATTCAACTTTACCACTACATTTTTCTCTGACTTCCCTAGTTATTAAGAGTTTTCTTCTTAATTTTTAAATTAAAGCTACTCTACTTTTTCTCTTTTTCTCTACCTATATCACACTGTAGAGTGGAGAGAAAGTAGAAGTTATGGGTAAAATGAGTTTATGTTTCACAGAAAATTTGTCCATCTTGGTGTTTGTCTAAACAATAGACTATCTCATTTCATAAATATATTATTCTACTTCCTAAGGAATAGAATTGGCTTGGGCCAGGGTTTGTCTTGAATGGTGTGTTTTTCCTCTTCATTAGTCATATAGTAATTTGTGAAGTTCAGTATTCAATAAAGAAATACCAATTAAAACACAAATGCTGTTTCTCATAAAAGTAAGAGGAAATCATAAAATTCAATGCTGACAAGAGTGAAATGAGATGTGCTCACTCGTGTGTGGCTGTTGGACATAAGACCCATGATATCGATCATATTATTAATCTCCATTTATGGATACAGAATGTATGATTGTATTCATTTTCCTGTTTCCCCATCAATATTAAGTTCATCTTTTTAACTTTTACCAGCCTGAAAAATACAGATTGTAACTGCTTATTTTAATTTATGGGCTTCCCTGGTGACTCACTGGTAAAGAATTTGCTTTCAATTCAGGAGACAGACTTTTAATCCCTGGGTCAGGAAGATTGCCTGGAGAAGGAAATGGCAACCCACCCCAGGGCTCCTGTCTAGGAAATTTCATGGACAGAAGAGCCTGGTGGGCTACAGTCCGTGGGGTCCCAAAGCGTCTGACATGACTTAGTGACTAAACAACAACAACAGCTCTGCCTGGAGCCAAAGCTTGTGCTGTGCTCCTACAGGCCAGAGGTAGTCCTACAAGGTGAATTTGGGCTTCCCAGGTCACACGGTGGTAAAGAATCCACATGCCAATGGGGGAGACAGAGGGGATGCAATTTTGATCTCTGGGTTGGAAAGATCCTTTGGAGTACGAAATGGAGACCCACTCTAGTACTATTGCATGAAAATTTCCATGGACAGAGGAGCCTGGCGGGCTATAGTCCAGGGGGTTGCAAAGAGTCGGAAAAAACTAAGTGCTTATGGAGCATTTAGGAGCACATACTATACATTATAGTGTACACCAGGCTTCCCTGGGGCTCAGTCAGTGAAGAATCTGACCTGTGGTGGCAGAGTATACCCATGGTTCTGACAGGTGTCATGTCATCTGGCAACACCAACAGTTTACATAATATAACATTGTCCTTTCTGCAATTCGTAAGGAGCTCAACAGAAAAGTATCTGTAATGTGTTTCCAAACCAATAGAAAATATTGCTTTATTTAGATCTATGAAATTTTAACTGTTGCCAAAAGAAAAAAAACTATATAAGTATAAAGCAAGTGGAGATGAGTGACATGATGGGAAATAGATGGTTCACTGGGGAAGCAGGATAAACTTCAGAGCAGGTAGATACTGGCTTATTAATTAACTTTCTCTTTTACTATACCTATTCTCTATGTTTTGTAACCTACTCCTAGCCAGGGAAGCACTTTATGAATAATAGCATCCTAAAATGTAATATAGGGCTTCCCAGTTAGCGCTAGTGGTAAAGAACCCGCCTGCCAATGCAGGAGACATAAGAGATAACAGGTTCAATCCCTGGGTCGAGAAGATCCTTTGGAGTAGGAAATGACAACCCACTCCAGTATTCTTGCCTGGATAATTCCATGGAAAAAGGAGCCTGATGAGCTTCAATCCCGGAGAAGGCAATGGCACCCCACTCCAGTACTCTTGCCTGGAAAATCCCATGGAGGGAGGAGCCTGGTAGGCTGCAGTCCATGGGGTTGCCAAGGGTCGGACACAACTGAGCAACTTCACTTTCACTTTTCACTTTCATGCATTGGAGAAGGAAATGCCAACCCACTCCAGTGTTCTTGCGTGGAGAATCCCAGGGATGGCAGGGCCTGGTGGGCTGCCATCTAGGGGGTCGCACAGAGTCGGACATGACTTAAGTGACTTAGCAGCAGCAGCAGCAGAGTTACAATCCATGGGGTCACAAAGAATTGGACATGACTGAAGCAACTTAGCATGCAATGTATAATATGGAACTGCACTCTTGAAACTTTAATGTAGCAACAGGTATTCCATCACACACACCCTCTAAGATGATGGTGGCTGAGGACAAGGGGTTAGTGGTGGACATGTGAGAAGTTGTCAGATACAGGGTGTGTTTTGAAATATTTGATACAAGATTTTCTAGGGAAATTGATTGTGAGATGTGAAAGCAAGAGGAAGCCAGGATGATTCTAAGACTTTGGCCTGAGTGACTGGAAGAATATAGTCACTGAGATGGAAAACAGAGTTAACTGAGATGATGAATAAAGATAGAACAGCGGGATGGAGTAGGAGCAGAAGATGCAAATTTCAGCTTTGAAGATAATAAGTTTGAGATGCTCATTAAACACTGTGATAGAGACAATGGGATATATGAGACTTGAAAACAGGGGAAGGATCTCAGCTGGAGAAATAAATTTGGGAGTCTTCAGTGAATGGATATAAAACTACATAGTACCTGCTTTGCAGATAAATGTTTTGAACATTGAGTTATTTTAGTGTTTGCTCTCATGTATTGGTTTAGTTGCTGAGTCATGTCTGACTCTTGCAACCCCATGGCTATAGCCCGCCAGGCTCCTCTGTCCATGGGATTCTCCAGGCAAGAATACTGGAGTGGGTTGTCATTTCCTTCTCCAGCTCTCATGTACTGAATAATTTCTATAAAGTTCTAGAGTTTTTGTGAAATGATAGGACAAGATTAACTTCTGTTATGGAGAGCATTTTAGGAGCACTTATGGACAACAACAAACTGGGCTTTAAAAGGATTGCAGATAAAGAAGTATAACGTATTCCTTGTGATATTACTGCAGGTGAAAGAAATACTGTGCTGAAAGGTTATATAGATAATTTTACTATAGCTTTAACAATGATGAACTAATATGGAATGTTCAGTATAACATGGAAAAGCTATTTGCTTATGTATAAGAATGGCATTGTTTTTAGAATGCTTTGACTGTTAAGATCTTTTTGTGATCAGGAGCAATCCAAAATTTTAGAAATTTAAAATTGTACTACTTTCACTGGATTTAAAATTTCAATTGTGTTTAGTTAAATTGAATTAGCACAATTTATTTGGAAGCACTAGGCATAAGGCAGAAAAGTTAATATTTATCAACTTAAAGTACTCAAAATAGAAGATGACTAGCTGGAATTTTTTATTGAAGTATAATTAATTTACAGTATTGTTTTTTTGGACATGACTGAGCGACTTCACTTTCTTTCTTTCTATAGTTTCTTTTGGAGAAGGAAATGGCAACCCACTCCAGTGTTCTTGCCTAGAGAATTCCATGGATGGAGGGGCCTTGTGGGCTGCCGTCTATGGGGTTGCAAAGAGTCGGACATGACTAAGCAACTAACACACACACACATTGTTTTTTCAAGTATACAACAAAGTGATTCAGTGATACATATACACAGATAGATTTTTTTCAGATTCTTTTCCATTATAGATCATTACAGGATATTGAGTATAGTCCCCTGTGCTTTACAGTTGGTCTTTGTTGTTTACCTGTTTTGTGTATAGTAGTAGTGTATATACATATATTAATCCCTGAGGTATCATTGTTTTAGATTCCACATGTAAGTGATATCATATTATCTTTGTTTTTCTTTGTCTGATTTACTTTACTCAGTATGATAATCTATAGGTCCATCCATGTTGCTGCAAATGGCATTATTTCATTCATTTTCTATGGCTGAGTAATATTCAATTATATATATTTGCCTTCTATAATATTTTATTGTATATAGGGCCTTCTCAGGTGGCTCAGATGGTAAAGAATCTTAAGAATCTGCCTGAAAGGCAGGAGACCCAGGTTTGATAGCTGGGTTATGAAGATCACCTGGAGAAGAGAGTGGCAACCCACTCTAGTATTCTTGCCTGCAGAATTTCATGCACCGCGGAGCCTGGCAGGCCACAGTCCATGGGGTTGCAAAGAGTTGGACACAACTGAGCAACTAACACTATCACGTCTTCTTTATGCATTCACCAGTCAGTGGACATTTAGATTGCTTCCATGTCTGGCTATTGTAAACATTGCTGCTGTGAACATTACTGTGCATGCGTCCTTTCTAATTAGAGTTTTCTTTGTCTACCATGCCCAGAAATGGGTCATATATTAACTCTAATTTCAGCTTCTTAAGGTACCTTCATGCTGTGTTGCATAATGGATACACCAATTTATATCCTCACCAACATGTAGGAGGGTTCTCTTTTCTCCATACCCTTTCTAGAATTTATTATTTGTAGACTTTTTAATGATGATCATTCTGACTGGTGTGAAGTGATAAAGAATTTTTTAAATTTATTTTGTAATATGTCATGCATACAAAACTTTTATAAGAATTCTGTAATAATTGCCTGATAAATACTCCAAGAGAAAGTCATAAATAAGAATGTCACTGAGCACAGTTGAAGGAAGTGGAGCAGATAATACATCATATACTGTGTGATTGGAAACCTAAGGGATTCTACATATCCCCTTTCTGTCTAGTTTATAAAATAGGTTGTTTAGTCTCCTACTTTCCAGAGCACAGTCTTCGCAGATGTACATGAAATTCCTCTTGTCAGTTTCTGTCAAGTTGGAAACTGCTTGTTTTGCCTGCCAAACAGTTTCTTCTCACCTGCAGATACCATCAGAAAAGAATAAAACTGCAGTTTTGTATACTAATTGGGCTTATAAAATCTTGGGGGAAAAAACATTTCCTTGTAGCATTTCTAAAACATAATGAACATGGTTACACCTGATCAAACAAGATCTTCTCTTTGTCATTGGTGTCTAGATTTGTTATTTTCTTTTCAAAATTCACATCCTTATGAACACATATTTGTGTACTTATAAACACAGGGCAATATACTGTGTTCAGAGAAATAAATAAGTTGACTAAATGTCTCCTAACCTCAGAGGATTTATAATTTTTATAAACCAATAGGAAGTAAGTAAGAGAAAATAAATCTTGATAATAAGAGGATAACTAAGTTTCATGAGAGTGATTAGGCAATTAAAAAAGAAGTCGTTAGTAAAATTTGAAAAAAGATTTGTGTAACATTTGAAATTGCTCATGTAGAACAGATAATGACTTAATAGATAGGGTAAAAATCATGAAGAATATTCCACTTGGGAAAAAGTGTACATAAAAGAAGATGCATTAAGTTGAATGTAGAACAACCAGTAAGCCAATTTGTCTTGTAGGAATGTCATATAGGAGTGCAGTAATAAACAAGGGTAAATGTAGGACTTAGACTATGATAGACTTTGATTGCCAGTTGGCTTGAATATTATTTTCTATGTGTTGAGGAACCATTGAAGGTTTTTGGATTAAGAATGTAATATCCATAAAGCAGAGATTTAGGAAGCTTAATCTAGTGCAAATTTATAGTCAGTGAGGTAACAGTTAAAAGTGAAGGACTAGGGCAGCAAGCTTAGTGGAGAAACTGTCAACACTCAAGGTAAATAGTAATGAAAATCCACAGGGAGGGACAACATCAAAGACAGAATGAAAACAGATTTAACATTGAGTGCTTTAATTTGAAGGCTTATTAAATAAGAATCTTAGACTATGATCTGGGCTGTAATATCAATCAATCCATAAGAAATATTCATAAAGTTTATTTTCTATAGGAGTGAGGAGTTTACAATGTTGTGTTAGTTTCAGGTACACAATAAAGTGAGTCAGTTGTACATATACATGTTCATGGGCTTCCCAGGTGGCTCAATGGTAAAGAATCCACCTGTCAATGTGGAAGATGCAGCAGACATGTTCGATCCATGGGTCTGGAAAATCTCCTGAAGAAGGAAATGGCAATCCACTCCAATATTCTTGCATGGGAAATCTCATTCCATGAACAGAGGGCAGGCTACAGTCCAAGGGGTCGCAAAGAGTCAGACACCATTTAGTGACTAAACAACAACAATACATATACATATGTCCACTCTTGGATTTTTTCCCCATAAGGTCCATTGTAGAGTGCTGACTAGAGTTCAGTTCAGTTCAGTCGCTCAGTCGTGTCTGATTCTTTCAGACCCCATGAACTGCAGCACACCAGGCCTCCCTGGCCATCATCTACTCCCAGAGTTTACCCAAACTCATGTCCACTGAGTCGGTGATGCCATCCAACCATCTCATCCTCTGTCGTCCCCTTCTCCTCCTGCCCTCAATCTTTCCCAGCATCGGGGTCTTTTCAAATGGATCAGCTCTTTGCATCAGGTGGCCAAAGTATTGGAGCTTCAGCTTCAACATCAGTCCTTCCAGTGAATACCCAGGACTGATCTCCTTTAAGATGGACTGGTTGGATCTCCTTGCAGTCCAAGGGACTCTCAAGAGTCTTCTCCAACACCACAGTTCAAAAGCATCAATTCTTCGGTGCTCAGCCTTCTTTATAGTCCAACTCTCACATCCATACATGACTACTGGAAAAACCATAGCCTTGACTAGATGGACCTTTGTTGGCAAAGTAATGTCTCTGCTTTTTAATATGCTCTCTATGTTGGTCATAACTTTCCTTTCAAGGAGTAAGCGTCTTTTAATTTCATGGCTGCAGTCACCATCTGCAGTGATTTTGGAGCCCCCAAAAATAAAGTCAGCCACTATTTCCACTGTTTCCTGATCTATTTCCCATGAAGTGATGGGACCAGATGTCATGGTCTTAGTTTTCTGAATGTTGAGCTTTAAGCCAACTTTTTCACTCTCCTCTTTCACTTTCATCAACAGGCTCTTTAGTTCTTCTTCACTTTCTGCCATAAGGGTGGTGTCATCTGTATATCTGTGGTTATTGATATTTCTCCTGGCAATCTTGATTCCAGCTTGTGCTTCTTCCCGCCCAGCGTTTCTCATGATGTACTCTGCATATGAGTTAAATAAGCAGGGTGACAATATACAGCCTTGACGTACTCCTTTTCCTATTTGGAACCAGCCTGTTGTTCCATGTCCAGTTCTAACTGTTGCTTCCTGAACTGCATATACATTTCTCAAGAGGCAGGTCAGGTGGTCTGGTATTCCCATCTCTTTCAGAATTTTCCACAGTTTATTGTAATCCACACAGTCAAAGGCTTTGGCCTAGTCAATAAAGCAGAAATAGATGTTTTTCTGAAACTCTCTTGTTTTTCGATGATCCAGCGGATGTTGGCAATTTGATCTCTGGTTCCTCAGTTATACCTTTCTAAAGCCAGCTTGAACATCTAGAAGTTCACGGTTCATGTATTGTTGAAGCCTGGTTAGAATAATTTTAAGCATTACACTACAAGCGTGTGAGATGAGTGCAATTGTGCAGTAGTTTGAACATTCTTTGGCATAGCCTTTCTTTGGGATTGGAATGAAAACTGACCTTTTTCAATCCTGTGGCCACTGCTGAGTTTTCCAAATTTGCTAACATATTGAGTGCAGCACTTTCACAGCATCATCTTTTAGGTTGAGTAGGGTTCCCTGTGCTGTATAATAGGTCCTTCTTAGTTTTCTCTTTTATATATGTGCTCTGTGCTTAGTCACTCAGTCATGTCCTACTCTTTGTGACCCCCATTGACTGTAGCCTGTGAGACTCCACTGTCTATGGGGATTCTCCAGGCAAGGATACTGGAGTGGGTTACCGTGCCTCCTTCAGGGGATCTTCCCAACCTAGAGATTGAATCCAAGTTTTCTGCATTGCAGGCGGATTCTTTGCCATCTGAGCAACCAAAGAAGTCCATTTACTGTGTAGTAGTGTGTATATACACGTCAACCCCATTCTCCCAATTTATCCTTCCCCCTCTTCCCCACTGGTAACCATAAGTTTGTTATCTACATCTGTAACTCTATTTCTCTTTTGTAGATAATTTCGTTTGTACCTTTTTTTTTTTAGAGTCCACATATAGGAGATAAGCAATATCGTATGATTTTTTTCTTTCTGCGTTTAACTTACTTCACTCAGTATGACCATCTCTAGGTCCATCCATGTTGCTGCAAATGGCAGTATTTCATTCTCTTTCAATATTTGAGTAATATTTCATATACATATACGTGCCACATCTTCTTTGTCTTTCTCTCTGTCGATGGGCATTTAGGTTGCTTCCATGTCTTGGCTGCTGTAAGTAGTGATGGGATGAAACTTGGGCTGTATGGATCCTTTCCAGTGATGTTTTTCTCTGGATATATGCTCAGGAGAGGGATCGTTTGATCAAATAGTAGCTCTATTTTTAGTTTTTTAGGGACATCCATACTGGTTTCCTCAGCGGCTGTACCAAATTTACATTCCCACCAACAGTGTAGAAGAGTTCTCTTTTCTCCATATCCTCTCCAGCATTTATTATTTGTAGAGTTTTCGATGATGGCTGTTCTGACTGGTGTGAGGTGATACCTCATTAGAGTTCTGATTTGCACTTCTTTTATAATTAGTGGTGTTTAGCATCCTTTCATGTGCTTTTTAGTCATCTGTGTGTCTTCTTTGGAGAAATGTCTATTTAGATCATCCTCATAAATTTTACAAGATAACTTTGGTAATGGAAGCTTATTTTAGGCATACATGGCAACGTGGGATAGCAAATAGTCTGAGTCTACGTGCTCTGTGGCTTGTGAGCTCATGAAAAACCAAAACAGTTATACCTCATCTTCTGGAATATAACTTAAAATGTCCTTGGTTTAACCAGGTTTTGATGAAGTTAATGAAGGCTAATTCTCAGTGTCTCTCACTTAACCTTCCTTTAATGAGCCCTGCATTGCATTGAGAATTTAGAAATTTATGTCTGTTTTTTATTTATAAACATCCCCACAAAGTGCATCAGTTTCAGATCCCATAGAACCTGTGTATATCAATGCAGCACAAGTAATAGGAATGCTTGCAGAAAATAAGAGCTTTATGTTATTTAAAATATCTGTGGAGATAGAAAGTTCTTGTGCAATTAGGAACTCTTCCTGCATCCAGTTCAGTACAGACCATTGAGAGAACCATTTCAATGGGTGAAGTTCAGTGAAGGGATGAGTTGGTGCATTAGTTTTGATTGATTCTGACATGTAGAATATACGGAGATAGTCTACATATAGCAGAGGGGAACACTGCATAGAAACATAAGAAAGGCCAGAGCAACTCAATTCTTCACTGCCGTTCTTGGCTTTAGTTCAGAACTGTCTAATATATGAGTGTTTATTCTTATTTGAAAGTGGTGTCCTGACAAAAGGCAGACACCAAATCTTTGCATGGTCTGAAATGGAATATCAGGAAACTTTTAACTTGCATTTGACCTAACTTTTTGCATTCGAAGTTTTCATTTTGAAACCCTAATTCTGGAATCCCTGGGGATTTGGTTATTTCAGAAGAGTACTTTCCCGGTAGTGCAGTGGTAAATAATCTGTCTGCCAATGCAGGAGGTACAAGAGACGTGGGTTCGATCCCTAGGTAGGGAAGATCCCCTGGAGTTGCTGTTGTTGTTCGTCACTGAGTTATGTCTGACTCTTTGTGACCCCATGGGCTGCAGCATACTAGGCTTCCCCCTCCTTCACCATCTCCCAGAGTTTGCTCAAGCTCATGTCCATTGAGTTGGTGAGTAGGAAATGGCAAACCAGTCCAGTATTCTTGTCTGAAAAATTCCTTGGATTGAGGAGCCTGGTGGACTACAGTTCATGGAGTCACAGAGTCAGACATGACTGAGCACACACACATGGAGAATACTGGTTAAAGAGATACCTGTGATGTTTCTAACGTGGAATCTCAGTAGGCAGTACTGTTCTCTTCTATTTAAAAAGGAATCCTTCTATCTGTCCTCATGAGCCCGTGTCCTTCCTTTTCCACAGGGATATTATCAGTAGTTGTGCTCTCTCCTGTATATTCAATTTTTTTCTCTCTAGTGGTTTCTTAATAAAGATTTTAAGGATCCCAACATCTTCCTGCACATCAAAAACTTAGCTTTGTTATCTGTTTTATCCATTGGCTACATTCTTATTTTTCATCTCTCATACTCCACTAAATCCTTCCTAATTTTCACATCAGGAAGATGTACAACAAAGCCAATCATTGCCCCCTAAGCTTCTGCATCGTGCTCTCTAATCTTATCAACTGCTTTTGGGTTTAAGTTACTACCAGTCCAGGGAGATCACACTGATCACTGCAGTTGATGACCTTACTAACTCCAGTGGATTCTTTCCAGGGATCATTGTCTTTTCATATCTGCACTGCTTGACAATATTAACCATGGGATTCTTCCTTAATTACTACTTATTCCTTTGACTTCTACCTATGGATTACACCTGGTTCTATTTCTATTTTTCTGATGCTTTCTTCACAGAATTTTTGTAGGTCATTTACCCTCTGTCTATTCTTAGATGTTGTGACCTTCAAAATTTCTTTTTATTAAGTTTCCCCTCATTCTGCATTTGTATTCAAATTCAGTGGTCATATTTAATACTATGGCATTTTCCTATGAAAATCTAAAAGGTTGTTCTGGCCACCTGTTTCTTTAGATTGACCTCACATGAGATTAGTCTTTCTTATGCTTCATTCCACAGATAACTGATGGTAAGTCTTGTTGATTTTGCTTCCAAAATGTTTTACCTGTGTTTTTCTCTACTTTCCTATTCCATTCCCTCATTTTCTCTACTGTAAAATAGCTTCCTATCAGATATCTCTGCCTTTAGTCATTTATCCTTTTAATTTACCATTTCTGTTGTAATCATCTTTCAGAAACATAAATATAACCACCCTACCCTTTTGAATGAGTCCTCATCAGTTGTAGAACATCATCAGTATATTCCAGAATTTAATATCCTTCACAATTTGGTCCTAACATAAATTTCTAAACTATACTTATGTGTTTGTATAAACATAATACCCTGAACACACATGACAATTAAGGCAATTTTCTTGGTATTAAAAACCCTGTTAGGATGGATGCACAACCATAGAAGTTTATAGTCAAAAAACATTAGGCCAAATATAATTGAGACAAAAACACTAAAGCTTAGAGATGTAATTTGAGTTTCTATGCGTGAAATTTGTTGTTGACAAAATAAGAATCAAAACTTTAGTCTAATTCATTGGAGCTATTAGTCTCTCACTTGGCAGTGCAACTATATACTACAAGTCTATAAAACTATGACATTGTTATTTAGGTACAGATACTCTGGGCAGCAGAAATACACAATGATTGTATTGATCCACTTGTTGCTACTTGGTGACTGTCAACTCTGCCATCTAGAACCCATCTTGGAATATCTAATATCTGTAGTTAAAAATCTTTATGGAAACAGATTGTTTTTCCTTTGTTGTCTTTAACTTCTAATGGAAAATGAGGTGATTATATGATTATAATTTCATACTAAGGCACTGAATACTGACCAGTATTAAATAATAGAGAAATTCATGCTAGTCATTAAATGCTTTAGTATTAACGTAGAGTTAGAGTGAGGGGAAAAAAGAGCTATTAGTTCTTTCTTCTCACCATTCTCTTCCAGCAAGATTGCTATCTCTTCAATATGAAATTATCATAAATGTTGATATGTTTTCAAATGCTTATTTTTGTTCCCTTGTTAATTGACTATGGATTGTTTGGCTGTGTTAACATGGAAAGCCAAAACTTAAGTCTTCTGGACATAATAAACATTAGATACATGACCTTATTATCCTTTGGTTGTAAAGATAGGAGGAAGGATAATTTCAAGATTTTCTTACAACTTTGTGGGTGCTTTCTTATTTGAATCAAAATTTGGCAGGTCATCTACTTATTTGCTTTGCATGGTGAATAGCATACGGCTAAGACAATTTCTTACTCTTGTTTCAAACAGTGAAATCTCATTTTTAAAGTTACTCATGGTTAATAGGTTGAGAGGAGGTGTGTCCTGTCATCAGAGATAAACTACTCATTCAAAGGAGTTTTAAAAAATAGTTCTAGTGAACCTCATGGTATCTTTTCAAGCATTTCACAAAAATAACTTACTTTCCCTCCTAGTTGCTTACTGTGGAATTGATAGATAACAGAATCATTGTGCTTTGGATCCTGGAATGTACCATGAAATTTGCCTAACAAAGCTTTGGATGTTAAAGGGTTCATTCTTTCACATTAGTTAATAACTGATGGGCATAGGCCTCAAAGTGCTATTTTCTCTGCATAGATTATGCATTTTGGAACTCTTTGCTCTTCAATTTAGCTTTCTAAATTAACTCATATCATAGCCATTATTGAGGGAGATGACCACCTGCCACCCCCATATGTTGGCTTTAATTATAAATATTTCTATTTGAAAGTCATAGAACTTTACCCAGTCCTCTACTCTGTATAGGTTCAAACCAGGAGAACCAAAATTTCATGAAACATTTTTGAATAAATAATACCTAATTATGAGGGTCTTCATGTCAGACAAGAGGATGACTTGTGAAAAAGGTAATATCAGAAACATAGCAGATGGCTCATAGCAAGATATCTGTTACCCTAGTTACATGAAGCTTCAATAATTTTTGACAGCTAAGAATGAATGATAATATATTTTTGTTTCCTGCTCATTATAATATCTCATATAATTTTTTTTGCTTGCTTAATTGTGGAATAATTATTTTTGCCCCTTTCTTGCCCCTTCTTTCCCTCCTTTCCTTCCTTCCTTCTTTCTTTGTATGGTATATCAAACAACAAACACCATTAAATAAATGTTAGCTTTAGACAAAATTTTCTAAGCAAAATTTGTTGTCAGCACTTGATTTTCAGATTCCCTATCAGCAGCTATTATTTTGCTTCTGGGTTATTTTCCAGCAGGATTTATTGCACTGTTTTTATGTTTCAGATACTTTATAGTTGCTGAGGGTACAAACAATATTAAAACATGATTCTTTCATTCAGTGACCTCTCAGGGTAAAGCTGAAACAGACATGTCAACATAAGTGTCCCAATAGGGTTACAAATAAGCTATACAGTTATTACTAGCATGAAGCACTTACTGGCCTGGAAATATCAGGAAATTTGACATTAAAAATGCAGATGACATGATCCTCTACATAGAAAACCCTAAAGACTCTACTAGAAAATTACTAGAGTTGATCAATGAATATAGTAAAGTTGCAGGATATAAAATTAACACACAGAAATCCCTTGCATTCCTATACTCCAATAATGAGAAAACAGAAAGAGAAATTAAGGAAACAATACCATTCACCATTGCAACAAAAAGAATAAAATACTTAGGAATATATCTACCTAAAGAAACAAAAGACTTATATATAGAAAACTATAAAACACTGATGAAAGAAATCAAAGAGGACACAAACAGATGGAGAAATATACCGTGTTCATGGATTGGAAGAATTAATATAGTGAAAATGAGTATACTACCCAAAGCAATCTATAGATTCAGGGCAATCCCTATCAAGCTACCAATGGTATTTTTCACAGAACTAGAACAAATCATCTCACAATTTGTATGGAAATATAAGAAACCTCGAATAGCCAAAGCAATCTTGAGGAAGAAGAATGGAACTGGAGGAATCAACCTGCCTGACTTCAGGCTCTACTACAAAGCCACAGTCATCAAGACAGTATGGTACTGGCACAAAGATAGAAATATAGATCAATGGAACAAAATAGAAAGCCCAGAGATAAACCCACGCACATATGGACACCTTATCTTCGACAAAGGAGGCAAGAATATACAATGGAGAAAAGACAATCTCTTTAACAAGTGGTGCTGGGAAAACTGGTCAACCACTTGTAAAAGAATGAAACTAGAACACTTCCTAACACCATACACAAAAATAAACTCAAAATGGATTAAAGATCTAAACGTAAGACCAGAAACTATAAAACTCCTAGAGGAAAACATAGGCAAAACACTCTCCGACATAAATCACAGCAGGATCCTCCATGACCCACCTCCCAGAATATTGGAAATAAAAGCAAAAATAAACAAATGGGACCTAATTAAAATTAAAAGCTTTTGCACAACAAAGGAAACTATAAGCAAGGTGAAAAGACAGCCTTCAGAATGGGAGAAAATAATAGCAAATGAAGCAACAGACAAACAATTAATCTCAAAAATATACAAGCAACTCCTGCAGCTGAATTCCAGAAAAATAAACGACCCAATCAAAAAATGGGCCAAAGAACTAAACAGACATTTCTCCAAAGAAGACATACAGATGGCTAACAAACACATGAAAAGATGCTCAACATCACTCATTATTAGAGAAATGCAAATCAAAACCACAATGAGGTACCATTTCACACCAGTCAGAATGGCTGCTATCCAAAAGTCTACAAGCAATAAATGCTGGAGAGGGTGTGGAGAAAAGGGAACCCTCTTACACTGTTGGTGGGAATGCAAACTAGTACAGCCACTATGGAGAACAGTGTGGAGATTCCTTAAAAAAGTGGGAATAGAACTGCCATTTGACCCAGCAATCCCACTGCTGGGCATACACACCGAGGAAACCAGAATTGAAAGAGACGCGTGTACCCCAATGTTCATCGCAGCACTGTTTACAATAGCCAGGACATGGAAGAAACCTAGATGTCCATCAGCAGACGAGTGGATAAGGAAGCTGTGGTACATATACTCAGCCATTAAAAAAAATACATTTGAATCGGTTCTACTGAGATGGATGAAACTGGAGCCCATTATACAGAGTGAAGTAAGCCAGAAAGAAAAACAACAATACAGTATACTAATGCATATATATGGAATTTGAAAGATGGTAACGATAACCCTATATGCGAGACAGAATAAGAGACACAGATGCATAGAACAATTTTATGGACTCTGAGGGAGAAGGTGAGGGTGGGACGTTCTGGGAGAATAGCATTGAAACATGTATATTATCATATGTGAAACAGAACACCATTCCATGTTCGATGCATGAGACAAGGGCTCAGGGCCAGGGCAATGGGGTGACCCAGAGGGATGGGATGGGGAGGGAGGTGGGTGGGGGGTCCAGGAAGGGGAACACATGTAAACCCATGGCTGATTCATGTCAATGTATGGCAAAAACTATTATAATATTGTAAAGTAATTAGCCCCCAACTAAAATAAATAAATTTATAAAAAAATAAAATAAAATAAAAATGTATGGGAAACAACCTGAAAGATGCTTAGGAATTTACTAGGAAGAGCCATCCTGGTGGAGATGGGAGTGCAAGAAGAAGTGTGAATTTCTTAATGTTGACACTTACTCCCTTGGGAAACTCACCTCTGCCATAGTTTGTAGGAAATCATTGTTGTCTATTTCAACCTAAATTTTACCTGAGAGCTTTTATTAATCTGTCTCAAGTGCTTTCTGTTTCTACAGTGCTTTTCTTTAGAAACCTAAAAGTCCTATAAAAGAAAAATGGTTTCAAGCACTGTAGAAAGCATTAAAAAAAACTTATTAAAGGCTAAGAATTATTTACTTTAAACCTTTCTAAAGTATTATTCCCTGGAGTAGGAAATGAAAACCTGCTCCAGTATTCTTTTCTGGATAGTTCCATGGACAGAGGAACCTGGTGGGCTGCAGTTCATGGGGCCACAAGGTGTCAGACATGACTGAGCACACACACAAGTATTTAAATTATCTATTTACTTTAAAACTTTCTACAATATTATTAGGGATCAGTTCAGTTCAGCTCAGTCGCTCAGTTGTGTCCGACTCTTTGTGACCCCACGGACTGCAGCACACCAGGCCTCCCTATCCCTCACTATCTCCTGGAGTTTGCCCAAGTTCATGTCCACTGATTCAGTGATGCCATCCAACCATCTCATCCTCTGTCTTCCCCTTCTCCTCCCGCCTTCAATCTTTCGCAGATTCAGGGTCTTTTCAAATGAGTCAGTTTTTCGCATCAAGTGGCCAAAGTATTGGAGTTTCAGCTTCAACATCAGTCTTTCCAATGAATACTCAGGACTCATCTCCTTTAGGATGGACTGATTCGATCTTCTTGCAGTCCAAGGGACTCTCAAGAGTCTTCTCCAACACCACAGTTCAAAAGCACCAAATCTTCAGTGCTCAGCTTTCTTTATAGTCCAACTCTCACATCCATACATTACTACTGGAAAAATCTTAGCTTTCACTAGATGGACCTTTGTTAGCAAACTAATGTCTCTGCTTTTCAATATGCTGTCTAGGTTGGTCATAACTTTTCTTCCAAGGAGCAAGCACTTTTAATTTCATGGCTGCAATCACCATCTGCAGTAATTTTGGAGCTCACAAAAATAAAGTATGTCACTGTTTCCTTTGCTTCCCATCTATTTGCCATGAAGTGATGGGGCCAGATGCCATGATCTTAGTTTTCTGAATGTTGAGTTTCAAGCCAGCTTCTTCACTCTCCTCTTTCACTTTCATCAATAGGCTCTTTAGTCTTGTTTGCTTTCTGCCATAGGGGTGGTGTCACCTGCTTGTCTGAGGTTATTGATATTTCTCCTGGCAATCTTAATTATAGCTTGTGCTTCACAAGCTAGGCATTTCTCATGATGTACTCTGCATATAAGTAAAATAAGCAGGGTGACCATATATAGCCTTGCCGTACTCTTTCCCGAGTTGGAACCAGTCTGTTGTTCCATTTCCAGTTCTAATTGTTGCTTCCTGACCTGCATACAGGTTTCTCAAGAGGCAAGACAAGTGGTCTGGTATTCCCATCTCTTTCAGAATTTTCCACAATTTATTGTGATCCACACAGTCAAAGGCTTTTGCCTAGTCAATAAAGCAGAAGTAGTTGTTTTTTCTGGAACTCTCTTGCTTTCTCGATAATCCAACAGGATGTTGGCAATTTGACCTCTGGTTCCTCTGCCTTTTCTAAAACCAGCGTGAACATCTGGAATTTCACAGTTCATGTATTGTTGAAGCCTGGCTTGCAGAATTTTGAGCATTATTTTACTAGCATGTGAGATGAGTTCAATTGTACAGTAGTTTAAGCATTCTTTGGCATTGCCTTTCTTTGGAATTGGAATGAAAACTGACCTTTCCACTCCTGTGGCCACTGTTGACTTTTCCAAATTTGCTGGCATATTGAGTGCAGCACTTTCACAGCATCATCTTTTAGGATTTGTAATAGCTCAGCTGGAATTCATCACCTCCACTAGCTTTGTTCATAGTGATGCTTCCTAAGGCCCACTTGACTTCGCATTTCTGGATGTGTGGCTCTAGGTGAGTGATCACATCATTGTGATTACCTGGGTCATGAAGATCTTTTTTGTACAGTTCTGTGTATTCTTGCCACCTCTTCTTAATATCTTCTGCTTCTGTTAAGTTCATACCATTTTTGTCCTTTACTGTGCCCATCTTTGCATGAAATTGCCAAAGAATGCTCAAACTACCGCACAATTGCACTCATCTCACATGCTAGTAAAGTAACGCTCAAAATTATGCAAGCCAGGCTTCCACAGTACATGAAGTGTGAACTTCCAGATGTTCAAGCTGGTTTTAGAAAAGGCAGAGGAACCAGAGATCAAATTGCCAACATGTGCTGCATCATAGAAAAAGCAAGAGAGTTCCAGAAAAGACATCTATTTCTGCTTTATTGACTAGGCCAAAGCCTTTGACTGTGTGGATCACAATACACTGTGGAAAATTCTGAAGGAAATGGGAATACCAGCCCACCTGACCTGACTCTTGAGAAACCTGTGTGGAGGTCATGAAGCAACAGTTAGAACTGGACATGGAACAACAGACTGGTTCCAAATAGGAAAAGGAGTACATTAAGGCTGTATATTGTCACCCTGCTTATTTAACTTATATGCAGAGTACATCGTGAGAAACACTGGGCTGGAAGAAACACAAGCTGGAATCAAGATTGCCAGGAGAAATATCAATAACCTCAGATATGCAGATGATACCACCCTTATGGCAGAAAGCGAAGAAGAACTAAAGAGCCTGTTGATGAAAGTGAAAGAGGAGAGTGAAAAAGTTGGCTTAAAGCTCAACATTCAGAAAACAAAGATCATGGCATCCAGTCCCATCACTTCATGACAAATAGATGGAAAGCAATGGAAACAGTGACAGATTTATTTTGGGGGGCTCCAAAATCACTGCAGATGGTGACTGCAGCCATGAAATAAAAAGACACTTACTCCTTGGAAGAACAGTTATGACCATCTAGATAACATATTAAAAAGCAGAGACATTACTTTGCCAACAAAGGTCCGTCTAGTCAAGGCTATGGCTTTTCCAGTAGTCATATATGGATGTGAGAGTTGGACTATAAAGAATCTAAATGCTGAAGAATTGATGCTTTTGAACTGTCGTGTTGGAGAAGACTCTTCAGAGTCTCTTGGACTGCAAGGAGGTCAAACCAGTCCATCGTAAAGGAAATCAGTCCTGAATATTCATTGGAAGGACTGATGTGGAAGCTGAAACTTCAATACTTTGGCCGCCTGAAGTAAAGAGTTGATTCATTTGAAAAGATCCTGATGCTAGGAAAGATTGAAGGCGGGAGGAGAAGGGGATGACAGAGAATGAGGTGGTTGGATGGCATCACTGATTCAATGAGCCTGAATTTGAGTGGACCCCGGGAGTTGGTGGACAGGGAGCCCTGGCATGCTGCAGTCCATGGGGTCACAAAGAGTCAGACATGACTGAGTGACTGAAATGAACTTGAATGAAATGTTCCCTTGATATCTCTAATTTTCTTGAAGAGATCTCTAGTCTTTCCCATTCTATTGTTTTCCTCTATTTCTTTGCCTTGATCACTGAGGAAGGCTTTCTTATCTCTCCTTGTTATTCTTTGGAACTCTGTATCCAAATGGGTATATTTTTCCTTTTCTGCTTTGCCTTTCACTTTGCTTCTTTTCACAGCTATGTATAAGGCCTCCTCAGACAACCATTTTTCCTTTTTGCATTTCTTTTTCTTGGGGATCATCTTGATCACTGCCTCCTGTACATTGTCACAAACCTCCCTCCATAGTTCTTCCGGCACTCTGTCCATCAGATCTTATCCCTTAAATCTATTTCTCGCTTCCACTGTACAATCAATCGTAAAGGATTTGATTTAGGTCATACCTGAATGGTCTAGTAGTTTTCCCTACTTTCTTCAGTTTAAGTGTGAATCTGGCAATAAGGAGCTCATGATCTGAGCCACAGTCTGCTCCCAGTCTTTTTTTTGGTGACTGTATAGAGCTATTCCATCTTTGGATGCACAGAGTATAATCAATCTTATTTCGGTATTGACAATCTGTTGATGTCCATGTGTAGAGTCTTCTCTTGTGTTGTTGAGAGATATTTGTGTTAGAGATATTTCTTACAAATGAGTAAGCTGAGTGATATATCAAGTAAATCACACAGAAAAGAAGAGATTTTGTCAGAGTTTGACATTAAATCAAACTAATTTGTTTTCCTAAAATGGAAGAAGATCATAAGACACAACCTTTGGCCCTTTGATTTTCTTGTTCTTTCTTGTAAAATTCTTTTGTAAAATTCATCTGAATCTCCTCATGATCATTTTTGTGTCTGCTATTCTCCCATCATTGTCACTCAAATTGTTCTAGGTGTTTCAAACCTCAGGTAAAATACATTTTCTCCATGAAATATTTTCTGATTACTCATTACAAAATATTTTCTTTCTCTGAGTTTCTAAATGATTTGTCGCTTTTGCCTATGAACAATGATCAAGGCCCTGATTAAATAAATAGCTTTTGTGAACTCTAATACCACAAATCAAAAATTTTAGAAAACAATTAAACTATTGTCTCCCTTCCATCAGTATCTTCTGCATATGACAAGCATTCCCTCTTTCACGGAACTAGAGAAGTCCAACATAAAGATGTGATTTATCACTATGAAGCTGGATATACCTGCCTCCTTAAAACAAACCCCGCTTAACAAAAGATACCACTTTTGAACAAGTTTCCATGAGTATACCCAGTTCTCTTAGGAACAATCTTGGTTGCTCTTTAGACTACTGAAGTAGCCTCCTTTGCTCCCTCTTATTCCATCTTGAAAATCAGATCTTTGACAGACTTCCTGAATTTCAGCAACAACTTCCTACTCATGATAATAATACATCCTGCTATAGCTGAACTTCTACTTGGCTGAATAGGTCTCCATATTCCAACTCCATTTGGAGTTGAGATCTGCAGAATTTCCATAATTGATCATTTCATCTAAATATTTTCTTGATTAACCCATCCTTGACAAACCCATCCTTGACCACTTGCCTGGTGTCAGGGTCATCTTGGTTGAGTGTTTTTTTCAACCACAGTTTAGAGGCAGGGAATAGAAACCTCTTTATTTTAAGCAGAAATGGATGTGGGAGTCTGCCACTCAAGTTTATTGTCATAGCTATAATCTAGCATCTGCTACCACACCTACATGCCCTTGCTCTATAAACTAGACACTGGTTCCAATGTAAAAATTTTTATGGTGGCATGTTGGTTTGTAATTCTCAAAGGAATGTGGCATTAATTTTGCTTTACTATTTTGCTAGGGAGAGAGAATTTCAAAAACTTTGACTTGGAACTTTCTACCAAATAACCCATGGATCAGGGAGCCATTATTAGTGATTTTTTCTTGCTAAATATTTATTTTATGTGTAAATGCAGAATAAGTTTATAGAACCATTAAAACAACTGTGAGGTGGTTCATGCTTATTAGCTTTGCAGTAAACCACATCTGAGACACAAGACATATTAAGGGAAATCACATGTAAATTACATTCTTTTAGACCCAGTCAAAGCTGAAGACACCTTTTTACTTTTATGTTTTGGTTTTTGTTCAGTAATTTAAAAAAAAACTGAGATATAATTGACACATTGCATTATATTATTTTCAGATGTATAACATAATGATAATCACAGTAAGCATAGTTAACATTCAACGCCACACATCGTTCCAATTATTTTCTTCTCATGAGAATTTTAAGGATGTACTCTCTTATCAACTTCTAAATGCATAATACAGTATTATTAGCTATAGTCACCCTATTATACATCATATTCCTAGGAATTATTTATTTTATAATTGGAAATTTGTACCTTTTGATCTCTTCAACTCATTTCACTTATAGTCAACTTCTGCCTCTGGCAATCATCTATCTTTTTTTTGTTTCTATAAGTGCATTTTGCTTTTGTTGTTTTATAAGATTCCAAATACAGTGAGATCATATAGTATTTATCTTTCCTTGTCTGACATATTTTACTTAGCATGATATCTTCAAAGTCTATCCATATTGTGGCAAATGACAGGATTTCTCAATTTTCCTAATGGAGTAATATATATCTATATCATCTGTATCTATATCTATATCTCTATTCTCTATTTCTGTCTATCTTAAAACTTCTTTATCCATATCCATGCCATATCCATGTCAATTCATACTTAGGATGCTTCCATGCCTTGATTGTTGTAAATAATGTTTGCTATGAACAAAGGGGTGAAATTATCTTTTTGACATAGTGTTCTGAGATTTTGATTTCTTTAGATATATTCTCAGAAGTGCAATTGTTGGGTAATATAGCAGTTCTATTTAAAAATTACAATTCTGTAATTGTCTATACCAATTTAAATCCACCCAACAACACACAGAGATTCCCTTTTCTCTACAGCCTCACTAGTATTTAACTCTTCTTTTTGATAAGAGTCTTTCTAACAGTCTTTTGATTTCCATTTCCCTGATGAGTAATGATGTTGTGCACCCTTTCATGTACCTTTTGGCAATTTGTATATATTCTTTGGAAAAAATGTCTACTCAGGTCCTTTGCCCATTTTTTAATTGAATTATTTGTTTCTATTACTATTGACTTGTATGCATGCTTTTGTGAATGTTAACCCCTTGTCAGATACATGGTTTGCAAATATTTTTCCTATTCCACAAGTTGTCTTTTCATTTTGTTGATTGTTCCTTTTGCTATATAAAAGCTTTTTAGTTAAATATATTCCTACTTGTTTTTTATTTTACTGCTTGTGCTTTAGGTGCCATATCCAAAAAGAGCCACTGTCCAGACTCATGTCAAAGACCATTTTTTCTATATTTTCTTCCAGAAGTTATATGGTTTCCAATGTTACAATTAATTCTAATCTATTTCAAGTTATTTTTCATGAGTAGTCTAAGATAGGAGTCTAATTTTATTATTGTACATGTGAATATCCAGTTTTCCCAGTATCACTTATTGAAGACATTGATTTATTGAATATTCCTGGCTCTTTTGTCAAATATTTCTTGAATATGTATGCATGGATTTATTTATAGGCTCTAAACTCTGTTCCACTAGTCTATGTGTCTGTACCATACTGTTTTGATTCATATAGCTTTATAATATATTTTGAAATCAGGTGATGTGATGCCTCCCACTTTGTTTTTCATTTTTTTCTACTTCTATAAAAAAAATCATTGAACTATTGTTTGGATTGCATTGAATATACAGATGGTTTTGAGTATTTTAACAATATTAATTATTTCAGTCCATGAACATAATCCAGTTTTCCATTTATTTGTATTTTCTTCTGTTTCTTGTATCAATGCCACTGTCTTGTTTTTAGTGTAATGATCTTTTCCCTTCCATGGTTAAATTTATTTCTAAGTATTTTATTGTTTTTGATGTTATTGTAAATGGATCATTTTCTTTATTTTCTGTTCAGATAATTACTTACTATTATATAGAAGCACTACTGATTTTTGTATGCTTGTTTTTCATCTTGAAACTTTATTAAATTTGTTCATTAAATCTGGGAGTTTTTTGGTGGACTCTTTAGGAATTTCTGTATATATAAATGTTACCTGCAAATAGGGCCAATTTTATTAAAACTTCTTTCTTTCCAATTGTTTCCTTTTATTTCTTTTCTTGCCTAACTGCTTTGTCTAGAACTTCTAGTACTATGTTGAATGAGAGTGGTGAAAGTAAGTGCCTTTGTCTTGTTCCTGATCATGGAGGAAAATCTTCCAGTCTTTCACCATTGAGTATGATGTTAGTTGTGGATTTATCCTATATAGACTTTATTATATTGAGGTGCATTTCTTCTGTACTTAACTTAATAGTCTTTATCATAAATGGACATTGCATTTTGTCAAATGCTTTTTCTATGTCCACTGAGAAGAGTGATTTCTTCCTTTTATCCTATTAACATGATGTCACATTTTTTTATTTGTGTATGTTGGAACATGCTTGCTTCCCAGGGATAACTCCCACTTGGTGATTATGATTGATACTCTAACATGCTGCTAGATTTGGTTTTTAGTATTTTATTGGACATTTTTGCATCTATATTTATCAGGATTATTAGCCTATCGTTTTCTTTTCTTGTAGTGTCCTCTTCTGGCTTTGATATTGAAATAATGGTGGCCTTGTAAAATGAATGTGACAGTGTTTCCTTCTTTTTTGTTTTTTGGAAGAGTTTGACAGATATTAGTATTAAATGTTGGGTAAAATTCACCAGGGAAGCCATCTGGTTCTGAGCTTTTCTTTGAGCAAGAATTTTGATCACTGGTTCCCTTTTATTAATAATTTGTCTGTTCAGATTTTCTATTAGTTTCTGATTTAGTTATGGCAGGTTCTTTTTCAAAGAATTTCCCCGTTTCTTCTAGGCTTTCCAGTTTGTTGCCGTATAGTTTTTCGTAATAGCCCCTTATAATTCGTTGTATTTCTTAGTATTAGTGTAATGTTTCCTTTTTCAGTTATGCTTTTACTGATTTGTATCCTACCTACTTTATCACTGGTACTTATTCTGCCTGATCAAGTCTGCTTTGAAGCTCTCTATTGAGTTCTTCATTTCAATTATTTTATTTTTCAGCTATGGAATTTCTGGATTTGTTTTGGTGGTTGTTGGAGTTATTTTATGGTTTCTTTTTCTTAGTGAACTTGTTTTATTCATGCATTACCCTTCTAAGTTTGTTTAGTTGTTTGTCTGGGTGTTCTTGTAGTCCACTAAACTTTTTAAAGAGGATTGTTCTGAATTCCTTGTCTGACAGTTCATCAGTTCAGTTCAGTTCAGTCGCTCAGTCATGTCCGACTCTTTGCAACCCCATGAATTGCAGCACGCCAGGCCTCCCTGTCCATCACCAACTCCCGGAGTCTACCCAAACCCACGTCCATCGAGTCGGTGATGCCATCCAACCATCTCATCCTCTGTCGTCCCCTTCTTCTCCTGCCCCCAATCCTTCCCAGCATTAGGGTCTTTTCCAATGAGTCAACTCTTCGCATGAGGTGGCCAAAGTATTGGAGTTTCAGCTTCAACATCAGTCCTTCCAATGAACACCCAGGACTGATCTCCTTTAGGATGGACTGGTTGGATCTCCTTGCAGTCCAAGGGACTCTCAAGAGTCTTCTCCAACACCACAGTTCAAAAGCATCAATTCTTTGGCACTCAGCTTTCTTCACTGTCAAACTCTCACATCCATACATGACCACTGGAAAAACCATAGCCTTGACTAGACAGACCTTTGTTGACAAAGTAATGTCTCTGCTTTTAAATATGCTATCTAGGTTGGTCATAACCTTCCTTCCAAGGAGTAAGTGCCTTTTAATTTCATGGCTGCAATCACCATCAGCAGTGATTTTGGAGCCCCCAAAAATAAAGTCTGACACTGTTTCCACTGTTTCCCCATCTATTTCCCATGAAGTGATGGAACCAGATGCCATGATCTTAGTTTTCTGAACGTTGAGCTTTAAGCCAACTTTTTCACTCTCAGATTTCCATTTTTTAGGGTCAGTTATTATTGGAGCTTTATTAGTTTCCTTGGTGATGTGATGTTTATCTGATTTTTTTTATGATCCTTGATTCCTTATGTTGGCATCTGTGTATTTGAGCAAACCGTCTACTCTTCCAGACTTTACAAGTGCACTGTGGCAGAGACAGTTCTCATTAGTCATCTTAGTTTGGGTTTCTGGACATGTCCATTGGTAATGTTCTTGGACAAATAGGGCTTGCTCTCCGGGCCTATTTTTGAGTAATGTCATTGCTCAGACCCTGAGATCTGGAGGGAAGGGCACCTGTGGATGATTGTTGAATAGGATGGCTTACTTGATCCTCTGCAAGCGAGTGAGTCTGCAGGAAGGGCTTGAACATTGCCTGCGTTCTTTGGTCAGCCTTACTAGGTGGGTGGGGCTGGGTACTATATTCAGTAGTAGGTAGAGTTATAAATTAATTACTCTGTGCTGGTAGGGCAATAGAACAGATTCCAGGATCTTCACAGTTCATTGCTTCCAGACTTAAATCAGGCAAGACTATGCACTGAATTCCCTGGCCAGACAGGGCCAAAGGTTTTGCTCTGTAAATGGAAAAATCCATAGGCTATGTTCTCTATTCAGGAATCACAGTAAGCAAGGCTGTTGGGTGGGTTATGAAGCTTCCTGTGTGCTCTGTTATGTTCCATGGTTGGGAGGGATGAAGACTGTATTTAGGAATATGTGAGGCTATAAATTAGTCACCGCCTAGGTAGAACAAGCGAACTGGCTCCAAAGTCTGAAAGACTCTTTGTTTGTGGTCTTGACTCTGAGCTGATCCATGTCACAAGTTCTCTGGACAAACAGTGCCCCTGACTTTACTATGTGGATGCTCATCTCTGCCTGCTGTACTCTCCGTTCAAGAATTTCAGGACTACACAACTTCTAGATATTCTGGTCAGCCTTTCTATTCAGATAGGGCTGGGAGCTACACTCAGCCCTCAACTGAGCTATGACTCTGCTCCCCAAACTGATTGGAAATAGATGAGGATCCAGTGCTGGAAAGGCTTTTTGCTTGGGGACCCAAGTCAGGCAGACTTGCACCCCACCAGCTTCCCTACTTAGATGGTAGATCGTATTGGCTCTGCAGGTAAGCAAAGCTGCTGGTTGGACACTTGGGCACTACAGGTATGAACTTGTCCTGCCATAATCCAAGTGCTGATGTCGCAAGCCCTTCTTTCTTCTGCACTATAATCAGATTTCCTATGTTCAAACCCTGTAGATTCCCATGCAATCCATGTGGTGGTGAGATCACAGTGGGGACTCCCAACAATTGACACACAGCTGGGTGAGCTGGATATCCCAACCTGGGCTCTCTTTTCCCACAGGAGAAACTTTAGGTTCAGTGGAGACCATTCAGCATGGTGTTACACTGAAACAACTGGTACAGGGGCAACATGGTCAGCCTATAGTTGCTCCTCTTATCCTTCTAATGTCATCTGTTTGGGTCTCTCTGGGACAGAGGTGTGCTTTAGCCTCACCTCCATATTCTAGAAACTTTTTCAGTGGAGTCTTGTCTGTGAATAGATGTTAATTACTGTTATTTTGAAAGGAAGGGAAGTCAGGAGCCAGCTACGTCAACGTCTTGGTGACGTCACTGTTTCTTTCTCTTGCTCTAACAGTAAAACTTTTGTTGCTTTGGTTAAGTCCTTGGCATTTCTCCACTTGAATTTTTACATATAAAGAAAGGTGAATGATCTGGATGACTTCTGAAGTTCCTTTTAACTTTAACATAGGGTATTTTGTGTTTGTTTTTACTTCTCAATGCATCCTTAAATGGCTAAGATACTTAGCCAACTGTTTGTGCTGGTCTGTATTCTTCCCACTATAATGTAGGCTCCATAAGGATAGAGAAGATAAACATTTTTTTTATTGATGAATGTCCATAAAATATTATTTAAATATTCATTCTTGATTATTCATTTGTACTTAAGCTATATTTTCTTTCATTCATTCAACATATATCAATTTACTTAGCAAATACTTAATGATCACCTCATCATCTGCTTCTTTTGATTCTTTAAATTCTATCTGCTTTCAATGTCAACTGTGCTTCAGCTTTTCTATTAAACTCTGCTGAACATTCTAGATATAGTGAATCTCTATCTTATTTGAACTCCTTCCACATACATAGTAGTTGTTATCATGGACTTAGGAATAAAATCTTCAAAGATTTATTAATATTCTGCTCATTTATACTATGCTTATTATTACTGTACTATTAAGAATATACTATACTACTAATATTCTGCTTATTTATACTATGTATGCTACTAATTTAACATATACTTTAATATTTATGATTTTCTCATAGTCTGTGGATTTTTCAAACTCAAGGATATTACAATACATGCTTTCTAAAATTTACCGATGACATGTAATATCAGTTAGACATAGAATCTGAAAACTGTAATTTAACACATTCTCTTTTTCTTTCCTCTTCTTTCTCTTTTCCTTTCTCCCTATAACACTTGTGTAAGCACACACATATACACATACAATTTTGAATGGCACTTTAGTATCCTTGATTTATTCTGATAGAAATTGAAACAGAAAAAAAGGAAAAAGTGATATTGAATAGCCAAGAAATGGATATTCACCAAGAAATGGCTATTGAATTTTTATCTAACTTATGGGAATAATGTTTAATTCATAATTACCTAAAATATATCATCCCATTTCTTGGCTTTTCCCATGATATGAAAATGTTCTTTCTTTCCTTGTCTTTGCAACCATTTCTCTTTTTGTGGTGAGAGAAGCCAAATAGTCTGTAGCTATGCCGGTGCACAAAGCAGTTTAAAATAGCCTTCATTTATGAGCGATCATCTATGAAGGACTAACATTTAGGGAAACTTGCTGTGTCCTTTTCTGAGATTACAGCTTCTATACAACTGACAAATATATTTAGGCAGAGCATAAAGAGTTCTCTGTACAGTTTTTGATTGGTATTGTTAGCATTCATGGGGAAATGTTGAAGAATACTAATAACTACAAATAAATAACTAAAATAGTTGTTCTCCCAGAAGGGTAACAGCAGGCCATACTTCTGGGGAATACATTTGGATACATGATTTATGATTCCTTTCTGAGGAAATATTGTTAATAGTTTTTATGATTGCACATTTCCCTATTCACTTAAAAAACTCAGAGTGAGATGAGGAAGAAGAGAGAGAGAGTGAAAAGCAGAGAGAGAGACTCCCAACAGGTTGTTTTGTGTCTACTCCTTCTGTTAATAGATGAATACTATCTAAGACAAATCTCGAAAGAAAAACAAATTTATGGTAATGTATCAATAATTCCCTATTTATGTATTTCTTTTGGCCAAAGCTCTACTTATCTGATAAACCTCTGTTAAAAAGAACGTTATATAAACCATTCCTAATCATAATGATGACAAATAGACAATTATATAAAATACAGGATCAAACTACATCTCTCTGTTATTCTTACTTAGAAAAGATTATAAGAAGATCTCACTGAATTTGGGTCTTCTCCATATTATAAAAAATGAGCAATATTCTGGATAAGAATAAATAAAAGTGAGAACTCTCTATGTTAAGAGAAAGTTGCTCATTTAAAGGTCTGTTATATGACATTTGTTATAAATTTAAACGAATGCCAAAACTAAAAATAATAATGATTGCCTTTAGCATAACACAGGAGATTTCTGAATATCGGAGTTGGAGCCTGACAAAAGATGAATATTCAGGCTAAACAGAGCCTTAGAAATCATCTTGTGACTCATATCCGATGATTTTGAAACCTAGGGAAGTGTAGTGACATGTCACAGATTTACGCAAGGACCTAGAAATCCACAATACAGATTTCCTCATTCTGAGATATACAGTGTCCTTTTCTTTTGATATTTAAATTGATTAGTTGAAGCTCAGTAGGTATTTTGAAGTACATTTATTTTTATTTACAATTGTATTATTATACAATTCTCCTTTTGGAAAGTAAATTAAATGCTAAATTTAGTGCCCTTTCAAAGCTCACCAAAAATAAGCTCCTGACATAGCTTTTGTTTTCTTTGTTTTTCTGTCAATGATGTTGGGGCAGTAAATACATGTAACAAAAAATTGCCCATTTTAGTCATTTTTACGTATACACTTCTGAACAATGTATACACCCATTGTTCTGCAATCATCACTAAAATCTCTAGAAGTTTTTCATCCTCTTCAACTGGAACTTTGTACTCAAATCACCAACATCCCATTTCTACCTCCACCCAGCCCTGGAAACCATAGCTCTTTCCATCTCCATGAATTTGGCTACTCTAGATATTTCATATAATTGGAATCAAACAATATTTGTCCTTTAGTGAACGGCTTTTTTCATGCACTATAATGTCCTCAAGATTCGTCTATGTTGTTATTCATATTTGTTTTTTATAAGGCCTATTTTATTTTTGCCCCATATCTACTGTGGTATATCTGACAAAAATATATATATTTAAGGTATGCAACTTGATATTTTGATATACGTATATATTGTGAAATGATCACCAAAATTAAGGTAACTAACATGTCAATCTTGCATAGTTATTTTCCTTGTGTGTGTGTGTTGTTTTTTGTTTTCTCTTCTTGGTGTATGGTAAGAACACTTAAAATCTATCAGCTTAGCAAATTTTGAGTATATGATGCAGTATTATTAACTATATGCTACTAACTATTTAATATATTAACATTGCTGTACATTAGATCTCAAAAACTTATCTTGAAAGTGAACATCTTTGAGAAGACAGTCTGGGGAAAAAAGGATGTCAATACTTCAATCACAAGACATGCAAAAGACATGGAAACTGATCCAACCACCTTCTATTATTTTTTTCATTTATTACTAGAATCATTAATGTATTCATTCATCCTTCTCCTCCCCTTTTTCTACAATTTATTCAGTGAATATCCCATCTCTTTGCCAGAAACTGCCCTGTTCTTCCATAGTACTCTATTTCAGCCAAATGGAATAGATCTTTCTATTTTAAAGCAACCAATCCATTGATTTTTCTACATAATGGCAATGTCTTTTCTGATGCTCTTCTTTCAACTTAAAAAATCCTCTAGGATTTACTTCTCCAAATTGAAACCCTCTGCTTCTCTCAAGTAATATGATACTCTATTCATTATCCACTTGTTTTTTTCCTGATTCTTATGATTGGAACTGAACATCTACTTTTGAGTTTGTTTAACAACACAGCTTACACTCTTAGAACACGTTTTGAATGCTTGCTTTTTTTGACATTTGTCAGAGTTAACTTAGATAAATACTAACTCCCTATCTTGGAGGGTAAGTTTGGTGGGAAGAGAGCCTATTCAGTCCTCACATTTTTAATACCCTGTGGTGCTTTGTAGTTTCTTCCTCAGAGTTGGATCCTACATTCTAATTAAAACTGATATATTTGGAATTTGGTCTGTGTTGCAGCTGGGCTTTTGGTATGCAAAATTACAGTGATTAACAAGTGGTTACATCATTTCACATTTTTATCAATGCACTTTCGCTTTCATAGAGTATATCTAACATGTGTTTCATACACACACATATATATATATTTTATGTAAAACACAAATGGCATAAACAGATAGATACAGGTATATCACTGTATATATGCCATATACATTATCTTTCTATCTATCATCTACTTATATGCCTTATATGTAAATTACTTAAATTTTTGAAGAAGGATAAGGATATGGAACTATGATTTTGGTAAAATGAGCAAAGCCTGAGGCCTAGGACCTGGGGACTGGAAAATGCTCTGGGCATAGTTCATATTTTTGGTATGCTGCCCAAGGTAAGAGGTGAAGTACAGGATGAGAAAATGCTGGAGAGAGTTATGTTTTGCACTGTAAAGGGTAGAAAGCAATTCAAGAAAGCACAAAATAGAGCCTAAGTCTAAATAGGAGGAAAAATTCAGAGAAAATAGAACTAGAATTTCTTTATATGCAGTTTAGGGAAATAGATGTGCCTGATGAAAAAAATCAAGACTGAATTCTCGTACTAATACTTGAGTTTAGACTAAAAACAGAGATCTCATGAGCAACAGTGGAAGTCAGTAGGTAAAGGACTAATATCTTCAATCATTAGAAAATTAGTGAAAGTCAACTTGGAATTTTAGATGGAATACACTTACCAAGAATGAGGAAAACAATGCAGTTTCAAAAACCAACAAAGGAATTTACTATTAAATGTCAGTTTTTCAAAAAAAGTTAGAGTATTCTGTGTAAGACGGAGAAGGAAATGGCAACCCACTCCAGTATTTTTGCCTGGAGAATCCCATGGACAGAGGAGCCTGGAGGGCTACAGTCCATGGGGTTGCAAGAGTTGGACACGACTGAGCAACTAAACCACCACACTGTGTAAAAAGTGTGATCAAGATTAGAAAATTGGAGATATATGAAAAATGGTGAGAAAATAAATTGACATGGAAAATTTAAACACGTATTGATGATTTTTAACTACATAAAATAATTATGTCATCGTATTGACAAAAGAAGACATTAAAATAGTTTAATAGTAGGGTTGTGATAAAAGGTAAGCATTCTAAATTTCTTGTATTTTTCAAGACAGTAAAACATTGACTAATTATATACACTTCATTATATGTAATGTGCATATTAAACTTGACTAAAATAACTTGATAGAGTGAACTTCAGTGAGGTAATGAGAATGCAATATTAATAAAAACAATAATTTTATTGTGTAAAAAGGTAAAATTACAGTGAAATGAAAAAGCAAATAAAAACGTTTAACATAGATGCAATATTTCTATATATTACCAGTCACAATAACAGTAAATAGATAAAAGTCTTCCGTTAAAGACAAATCTATTTAGGTTAGTTTAATAAAACACATATGCTTAGTCACTCAGACTTTTGTGACCGCATGGACTGTAGCCCACCAGCCTCCTCTTAAATGAGATTCTTCAGGCAAGAACGCTGGAGTGGGTAGCCACTCCCTTCTCCAGGGATCTTCCGGACCCAGGAATTGAAACTGAGTCTCCTGTAGCTCAGTTGGTAAAGAATCCGCCTGCAATGCAGGAGGCCCGGGTTCGATCCCTGGATCAGGAAGATACCCTGGAGAAAGGATAGGCTACCCAGTCCAGTATTCTTGGGCTTCCCTTGTGGTTCAGCTAGTAAAGAATCCGCCTGCAATGCAGGAGACCTGGGTTCAATCCTTGGGTTGGGAAGATCCCCTGGAGAAGGGAAAGGCTGCTGCTGCTGCTACTAAGTGGCTTCAGTTGTGTCCGACTCTGTGTGACCCCATAGACAGCAGCCAACCAGGCTCCTCCGTCCCTGGGATTCTCTAGGCAAGAATACTGGAGTGGGTTGCCATTTCCTTCTCCAATGCATGCATGCATGTTAAGTCGCTTCAGTTGTGTTCAACTCTGTGCGACCCCATGGCATGAAGAAATCCATGGACTGTATGGCCCATGGGGTCACAAAGAGTCTGACACGACTGAGCAATTTTCACTTTCACTTCACTCCTGCATCGCAGGCAGATTCTTTACCATATGAGCCACCAAGGGAGTCCAATAAAACACATATCACCTTCTAAACAACTCAAGAGTCAAGAGTGAAGTAAAATTGTCTATAAAAATATTTAGAAATAAATGTAAATAAACTATTGATCAAATGCTAAAAATGATGCTAAATATTTTATAGGGGAGGTAATCCAAGTCTATGCCCAGACCAGTAATGCTGAAGAAACTGAACTTGAACAGTTCTATGAAGACCTACAAGACCTTTTAGAACTAACACCCAAAAAAGATGTCCTTTGCATTATAGGGGAATGGAATGCAAAAGTAGGAAGTCAGGAAACACCTGGCGTAACAGGCAAATTTGTCCTTGGAATACAGAATGAGGCAGGGCAAAGGCTAATAGAGTTTTGCCAAGAGAACGCACTGGTCATAGCAAACACCTTCTTCCAACAACACAAGAGAAGACTCTACACATGGACATAACCAGATGGTCAACACCGAAATCAGACTGATAATATTCTTTGGAGCCAAAGATGGAGAAGCTCTATACAGTCAGCAAAAACAAGACCAGGAGCAGACTGTGGCTCAGATCATGAACTCTTTATTGCCAAATTCAGACTTAAAATGAAGAAAGTAGGGAAAACCACTAGACCATTCAGGTATGACCTAAATCAAATCCCTTATGATTATATAGTGGAAGTGACAAATAGATTTAAGGGACTAGATCTGATAGACAGAGTGCCTGATGAACTATGGACAGAGGTTTGTGACATTGTACAGGAGACAGGGATCAAGACCATCCCCATGGAACAGAAATGCAAAAAAGCAAAATGGCTGTCTGAGGAGGCCTTACAAATAGCTGTGAAAAGAAGATAAGCAAAAAGCAAAGGAGAAAAGGAAAGATATTCCCATCTGAATGCAGAGTTCCAAAGAATAGCAAGGAGAGATAAGAAAGCCTTCCTCAGTGATCAATGCAAAGAAATAGAGGAAAACAACAGATTGGGAAAGACTAGAGATCTCTTCAAGAAAATTAGAGATACCAAGGGAACATTTCATGCAAAGAAGGGCTCGATAAAGGACAGAAATTGTATGGACCTAACAGAAGCAGAAGATATTAAGAAGAGGTGGCAAGAACACACAGAAGAACTGTACAAAAAAGATCTTCACGACCCAGATAATCACGTTGGTGTGATCACTCACCTAGAGCCAGACCTCCTGGAATGTGAAGTCAAGTGGGCCTTAGAAAGTATCACTGTGAACAAAGCTAGTGGAGGTGATGGAATTCCAGTTGAGCTATTTCAAATCCTCAAAGATGATGCTGTGAAAGTGCTGCACTCAATATGCCAGCAAATCTGGAAAACTCAGCAGTGGCCATGGGACTGGAAAAGGTCAGTTTTCATTCCAATCCCAAAGAAAGGCAACACCAAATAATGCTCCAACTACCACACAATTGCACTCATCTCACACGCTAGTAATGTAATGCTCAAAATTCTCCAAGCCAGGCTTCAGCAATACGCAAACCGTGAACTTCCAGATGTTTAAGCTGGTTTTAGAAAAGGCAGAGGAACCAGAGATCAAATTGCCAACATCCGCTGGATCATTGAAAAAGCAAGCGAGTTCCAGAAAAACATCTATTTCTGCTTTATTGACTATGACAAAGCCTTTGACAGTGTGGATCACAATAAACTGTGGAAAATTCTGAAAGAGATGGGAATACCAGACCTTCTGACCTCTCTCTTGAGAAACCTGTATGCAGGGCAGGAAGCAACAGTTAGAAATGGACATGGAACAACAGACTGGTTCCAAATAGGAAAAGGAGTATGTTAAGGCTGTATATTGTCACCCTGCTTATTTAGCTTATATGCAGAGTATATCATGAGAAACACTGGGCTGGAGGAAACACAAGCTGGAATCAAGATTGCCGGGAGAAATATCAATAACCTCAGATATGCAGATGACACCACCCTTATGGCAGAAAGTGAAGAAGAACTAAGGAGCCTCTTGATGAAAGTGAAAGAGGAGAATGAAAAAGTTGGCTTAAAGCTCAACGTTCAGAAAACTAAGATCATGGCATCCGGTCCCATCACTTCATGGGAAATAGATGGGGAAACAGTGGAAACAGTGTCAGACTTTATTTTTTTGGGCTCCAAAATCACTGCTGATGGTGATTGCAGCCATGAAATTAAAAGGCGCTTACTCCTTGGAAGGAAGGTTATGGCCAACCTAGATAGCATATTTGAAAGCAGAGACATTCCTTTGTCAACAAATGTCCATCTAGTCAAGGTTATCGTTTTTCCAGTGATCATGTATGGATGTGAGAGTTGGACAGTAAAGAAAGCTGAGCACCGCAGAATTGATGCTTTTGAGCTGTGGTGTTGGAGAAGACTCTTGAGAGTCCCTTGGACTGCAAGGAGATCCAACCAGTCCATCCTAAAGGAGATCAATCCTGGATGTTCATTGGAAGGACTGACGTTGAAGCTGAAACTCCAGAACTTTGGCCACCTCATACGAAGAGTTGACTCATTGGAAAAGACCCTAATGCTGGGAAGGATTGGGGGCAGGAGGAGAAGGGGACAACAGAGGCTGAGATGATTGGATGGCATCACCGGCTCGATGGACATGGGTTTGGGTAAACTCCGGGAGTTGGTGATGGACAGGGATGCCTGGCGTGCTGCAATTCAGTTCAGTTCAGTTGCTTAGTTGTGTCCGACTCTCTGCGACCCCATGAATTGCAGCACGCCAGGCCTCTCTGTCCATCACCAACTCCCAGAGTCTACCCAAACCCTTGTCCATCAAGTCGGTGATGCCATCCAACCATCTCATCCTCTGTCATCCCCTTCTCCTCCTGCCCCCAATCCTACTCAGCATTAGGGTCTTTTCCAATGAGTCAACTCTTCTCATGAATTCATGGGGTCACAAAGAGTCGGACACGACTGAGCAACTGAACAACAACAACAAATTTACCCTTAACAGAGAAGGCAATGGCACCCCACTCCAGTGCTCTTTTCCTGGAAAATCCCATGGACAGAGGAGCCTGGTAGGCTGCAGTCCATGGGGTTGCGAAGAGTCGTACACAACTGTGTGGCTTCACTTTCACTTTTCACTTTCATGCATTGGAGAAGGAAATGGCAACCTACTCCAGTGTTCTTGCCTGGAGAATCCCAGGGACAGGGGAACCTGGTGGGCTGCCGTCTATGGGGTCACACAGAGTTGGACATGACTGAAGCGACTTAGCAGCGGCAGCAGCAGCATTTACCCTTAAAATACTTAACCTTAAAATGGCCCTAAATTAATGAGCTAAGTTTTATGTTAATATATTATGGAAACCAGTCAATCTCAAAGGAAAGCAACCCTGAATACTCTTTTTAAGGACTGATGCTGAAGCTGAAGTTCCAACTCTTTGGCCCCCTGATGCCAATAGCACTGGAAAAGACCCTGATGCTGGGAGAGATTGAAGGCAGAAGGAGAAAAGGGCAGAGGATGAGATGGCTGGATGGCATCGCCAATTCAAAGGACATGAATTTGGGCAAACTCTAGGAGGTGGTGAGGGATAGCAAAGCCTGACGTGCTGCAGTCTGTGGGGCCACAATGAGTCAGACAGGACTTGGTGATTAAGCAATAGCAATATTACAGAAACAGAAGAAATCTGAATGACATAGAAGAAAGAAAGAATAGTAATAGCAGAAGAAATAAAATAGAAAACAGTCATAATATAGAAAAGACCAACCAAGTATTATGCCAGTGCTTTGAACAGATTGAAGAGATGGAAATATTAATAAATGAAAATGAAATAATATAATAAAAGTTTATTCTGTAAAAGAGGAATTACCTACTGATGTTGAAGAGATGGGAAATGTTAAAAAAGTTATAATTTATGCCAGTAAATGTATGAACTCTGTGAAGAAAAGTTTTTTAATCCTTAGTAAAATGAAACTTACCGAAGTTGACTGTAGATGTAATAGAAAACCCACAATTTATAGCCATCAATGAAATTAGTTCATTATTTAGAAGCGTTACCTCCAGGAAATCATAAGACTAATAAACATTATTTAGGCCAGTCATTTGTGATAGTTAGATTTCAAATCTCAAATACATTTAGAAATACATAGTAGAAAAATTGGGGAACATTGTCTAATTCATTTAAAAAGGCTAAGATAACTTTGATGCAAATCCAAATAGTGGCAGTACAAGAAATGAACAAAATAGATTAAACTAAGTCAGTGTAATGCTATAAAAAGCTAAACCAAATATAAATAACTGAATCAAGTAACATGTGAAAATAAATACATCATGAATACTTTGAATAAAAGTTTAATGCTAGATAATAATAAAAAAAAATGTAATCTACATCAAACCCCTGGAATAGGAAATGGCAGCTCAATCCACTCCTGCCTGGAGAATCCCATGGACAGAGGAGCCTGGTGGACTTCAGTCCATAGCGTTGCAAAGAGTCGGACATGGCTGAACATGCACGTAGCACATGAAATGTTTAGGAGAAAAGGCTAAATTTCCTAAAATAGAGAAGTGTTCCACTGCTATATTTAAAATGGATAACCAACAAGGAGCTACGGTATAGCATATGGAACTCTGCTCAATGTTATGTGGCAGTCTCAATGGTAGGATAGTTTAGGGGAGAATGGATACATGTATATGTAAGGGTGAGTCCATTTGCTCTTTACCTGAAACTGTCACAACTAGTTAATTGGCTATACTCCAATACAAAATAAATTAAAAAAGAAAATAAAAAAAATAAAATTGGAGAAATGTTTTAAAAAATAAAATGGAGAAGTGTTCAATAAATTCAAAGTGAATTTAAAAGTAAAAAACAGAAATTTACAAATTCATTGGAATTTTTTTAGCTTTATAAAGGGAATCTATAAAAACGTTACAGCAAATGTGATATCTAATGGGAAAATACTGATAGTTTTCTTTGGATCAGTAAGAAGATAAATATGCACACTAATCCAATTTCTATTTAACATGGTAGAGATTTACAAAAGAAGACTACAATAATCACATATATATAGTACTATATGATACAATAAATATGGCTTGAGAGAAAAAAATCAAACTAATTATACTCAGATGTTAAAATTGTTTATGGAGAAATATACAGGGATATTAAAATATTTTATAGAATTAACTTTATTAAGATTGCTAGAAACAAAATCAATGTGCAAAATTTACATTTTTATGTTAAAAAAAAACTCAACTAGAGACTGTAATTAAAAAGATATGATTTAAAATAACAGATTATTTGCAGTACCTGAAAAAAATCTAATAAAAGTGTTTATATTTTTATGGAGAATATAAGATTCTACTTTATGACAATAAAAAGAGCTTAATAATTAAGAAACATGGAATGCCATGGATTGGAATATTTCATATCACAAGGATATTATGATAAACTCATCTACACTTAATGAATTTTATTTAATGTCCTAATGGTTTTGTGTATTTGAGAGAGAGAAGGAAGGCTTTAAATTGACTTGTTGATTCCCAGACCTATGTAGAAAACTCAAGAGTCAAGCATCCAAGGAGCTCTTGTAGGATAAAAGCAAAATTTGGGGAATTTCTCTTAAGGACTTTTATATTTTTAAGGGGTGTTAGTAAATAAGGCAGTGATATATTGATAAATAGACTGTTCAAACAGATTTGAGAGCAGTGAAATGGAGCGCACAATGAGACTCCAGAAATAATCTAATACGACAGAACTAAATGGCAGAGCCCATCAGTGAGGAAGTAACTGGCTTTTCAATAGATGTCTCTGGATCGAAAGATAATTATACACTCACGCACACACACACGTAAAGTTCAACATATATAGTTAATATATATATATAAGAAAACCTTGCACCATTCACAAAATTCTAACTTTGGGCAGATTACATAGTAAAATATGAAAGATAAACCTAAATTACTATTATAAAAATAGGTATATTAGCTCATTTAATCCTCAATAAACATAGTATTATTTGTATCTTTTGTTATTCACAATTTACAGATGAGCAACTTGAAACTGAGAGAAGTGAAATATCTTGCTTCAAGTCATGGACCAGTTAAGTCCTGAAACCAGAATTTGAACATGTGCTGTTTGAACATGTGTTGTTTTTGTGTAGAGTTCATTTTGTTAACTATTTTGGCCAAAATGCATCGTTTTGATACCTTGTTCAATGTAGATTTCCTAACAAGATTCAAAACATGCAGAAAAAAACTGGTAAATTTAACTACACTGAGATAAAAATAGCATGTCTTCAATAAAAAGGTCTATAACCAAGAAGAATATATTTGCAGTAATTTTATGAATTTATTATCCAGAGAAGTTAGATTCTATGAATTCACTAAAAAGAAAAGACAAGCACTTACATAGTAAAATTGGCACATGGACAGAATAGACATTTTCGAGAAGAAAAAAACTAATGAGAATTTCAAAATTCAATAGCTATGAAATACCATTTTACTAACAGTTTACAAAAATTATAAAATTCCTGCAGGAGTAAATCTTGTAATGGTGTGAAAGAGGATGTCTCATTCCCTCACTGGAAGAGAATAAACTAATCTAACCATTTTGGCCACCATTTCAGCATTACCTAGAGGAGCATAATGGCCCAACAATACCAATGCTCTGTGTAAGCAGACCCGTCCAATAGAATTAGAACACAAACCACATATGTAATTTCAAATTTTCCAGTAATAGTCTTATACAAGTAAAAAGATGAAGATAACTTGATGAATATTTTGACTCAGTATTTACAAAAGGTTATTTCATGATGCAATCAATATAAAATTATTAACAAGATAGTTCACATTTTTGTCCTGTGTTTGATCCACATCTCAACATAGACTAGCCACATTTCAAGTGCTCAAAAGCCACACGTGGTTAGTGCATACCACATCATATAGCGCTGCTCTAGATTAGCTTGTGTCAGATTTTAAGGTGCTTACAAATGCTATGGGAATCTTGATAAGTGGAAGATTCTGATTTGGGTGTCTGGATGAAGTGTCCTGAATTTCTAATAAACTTTAAGTAATGCTAATGCTTCTCATTACACTAGTTACAGTTGACTAGCAAGTTTGTAGAAGACACACCAGGGAAGGTGTACAAGGATGTTCACAATAAGAGGCTCGTTTTAGCAAGAAAAAAAAAAAAAAAAAAGGAAACAAGTTAAATGTCCATCACAGAAGACATGGTAGTATTATACAGTAGAATTCAATTTAACAAGGAAAATGAACCTTAGTTGCAAGCATGCATGTAACAACATTAAAGTAAATAATATATCATTTAAAGATATCTTCATTCACAAGAAAATTAAAACTAAAATCAAGGAAATTATTATCTGCATGCCCACATTCATAGCAGCATTATTCATAGTAGCCAAAAAGTAGAAACTGTCGAAATATCCCACTGGATGAATGGATAAACAAAATGTAGTCTGTATACACAATGGAGTATCATTTCAGGCTTATAAGTGTGGGACATTCTGACACACACTACTATGTGGATGAAACTTGAAGACATTATGCTAAATGAAATAAAAGACACAAAATGACAAATACTATATGGTCCTACTTAGATGAGGTCATACAGTAGTCAGTCTCCCAGAGATGGAAAGTAGAATCCTGGTTACCGGGGCTGGGGAGAAGAAATGGAGTTGTGCAATGCGGTGTGTTTCACTCTTACAAGATAAAAACAGTTCTGGATTGACTACACAGCATGAGTGAACTTAATACTACTAAACCTTATATTTAAGTTGGTTAAGTTGGTAAATGTTATGATACATGTAGCTTATTACAATTAAACACAAAAAGCAATAAAATGATTAATGTTAAATTCAGAATAGTAGTTTCCTTTCGGAGGGTGGTGTTCCAGAGCAAAGATAATTTTGTAGTCCCTAAACAACTATGACTACTTTTAGTAAGTTAGCTATATAAATACATCATGTGAAATATTACATAATACATTTTTAAGAATGGTGGGAGTTTGAAGTTGCTAATGAGAAACTATGCTTGCTTCCCTTCAATTTGATTGATGTTATTTTTAACTACTTTTTTTGAGATTTTTTTTCTTCTTCTTTTTTGTGTTGGAGTACATTTAGTTTACAATGTTGCATTAGTTTCAGGCATACAACAAAGTGATTTAGTTCTATATAAACATATCTTTTTTCAGATTCTTTTCCTATATAGGTTATTACAGAGTATTGAGCAGAGTTCCCTGTGCTAAAGAGTAGATCCTTGTTGATTGTCCATTTTATATATATTAGTGCATATCTGGGCTTCCCTGATATCTCAGTTGGTAAAGAATCTGCCTGCAACACAGGAGACCCTGGTTAGATTCCTGATTTGGGAAGATTCCCTGGAGAAGGGATAGGTTACCCACTCCAGTATTCTTGGGCTTCCCTTGTGGCTCAGCTGGTAAAGAATCCTCCTGCAGTGTGGGAGACCTGGGTTCGATCCCTGGGTTGGGAAGATCCCCTGGAGAAGGGATAGTCTACCCATTCCAGTATTCTGGCCTGGAGAATTCCACGGACTGTAGTCCATGGGTCACAAAGAGTTGGACATGACTGAGCAACTTTCACTTTCACGGTGTGTATCTAATATATAGAATCTTGTTATATATTCATTATATATGAATGTTAATCTTCACCTCCTAGTTTCTCTCTCCCCCTACCTTTCCCTCTTGGTAACCACAAGTTTTTTTTTGTTTTCTTTTTTGATGTCTGTTTCTGTTTTGTAAATATGTTCATTTGCATAATTTTTTTTTAGGTTCCACATACAAGTGACATCATGTGATATTTGTCTTTGACTGACTGACTTCACTTAGTATGATAATTTCTAGGTCCATCCATGTTGCTGAAAATGGCATTATTTCATTCTTTTTATGGCTGAATAGCGTTCCATTGCGTATATGTGTCAATCTTCTTTATCCATTCCTCTTGTGTTGGGCATTTAGGTTGCTTCCATGTCTTGGTTACTGTAAACAGCACCTCAATAAACATTGGGGTGCATGTGTACCTTTCAAACCATGTTTTTCCCCAGATATATGCCCAGGAGTGGGATTGCTGGATCATATGGTAGCTCTATTTTTAGTTTTTTAAGGAACCTCAATCCTATTCTCTATAGAGGTTGTACCAGTTTACATTTTCACCAACAGTATAGGAAGATTCCCTTTTCTCCATACCTACTTCAGTATTTATTGTTTGTAGACTCTCTCTTTTTTTTGGCTTTTTTAAAATTAATTATTTTTTTATTGAAGGAAAATTGCTTTGCAGAATTTTGATGATGGCCATTTGATGTGAGGAGATACCTCATTGTAGTTTTGACTTGCATTTCGATAATAATTAGTGATGTCAGGCATCTATTCATGTGCCTCTTAGCCATCTATATGTCTTCTTTGGAGAAATGTCTATTTAGATCTTCTGATTGAAGTTGTTTTTTTTTTCACATAGAGCTGCATGAGCTATTTATATGCTATGGAGATTAGTCCCTTGTAGTTTGCTTTGTTTGCAAAAATTTTCTCCCATTCTTTGGGTTGTCTTGTCATTTTGTTTATGGTTTCCTTTGCTGTGCAAAAGCTTCTGTAATAGAGCTGTACCATACTGGAAGGAGCTTTGATGCTGAATGTACCTGCATCAGTTTACCTTGTTTGCAAGCCATGCTGTCTGGTAAAATTACACAACTTCTCCATACCTCAGTTTTTTCAAATGTGAAATGTGCAAAATAATGCCCACCCTTTAGCCCCATCAGAGAACTGATAAGATTTATACCACTGTAAGGAAGTGCAGTAGCTCACATATCTGTGTTGCTTGCTTTTCCTTCCCTATGTTCCCTTGGAATATTATGTTTACTAATATTTTATATTCTCGTAACATCCAGCATCCTCTTTTCCTAAACATGTTTTTGTGTTTTCCTGTACTAAAAACAACATGCTCCATGTCCCTTAAGCAGTAGTTGAGTGGCCTTAGTGCCAGTGGCTGGTGAGGGCTCTTAATCATTCTGAGCTCAAGGCTGCTGGTTACCTTGATCCAGACTGAAGTGTTTAAGGTTTATTGGATACTACTAGTACTACAAACAATGTGAAAGCACTAATGCTATTAGTAAATGCAATGGGGAGAGATGAGCACAAGTGAGAGAGAGGCTGGTGACTGTGGGAAATGTTGAAAGGTGAGGAAATGTGGAGAGAGATTTACCTCCATAAATGTTTGTGGAAGTCTATTTCCTATGGGAAGTGTTTGAGATTTTACATTTTCTACTAGGTCAGTGAAGTAACCTAAGTTTCTTTAAGACAAGCCATTATAGTTCCCTAGTAACTCCACAGGGCTCATGAGTACTAAAGAAGCCTCGAGGATAATAAGAACGACCACTTGGTGTTGTTTTGATAATTAGGTAGCACATAGGAAGATAGCTAACAGAGCCATCTTGCAGTAGGTACTCATTTCACATTAAATTATAAATAAAATCCATTTATCTCAACCTGATACATGATGTATGAGAAATAGAATATTGAGCTATTGATATAAAATCTTTCTTTTCTCTTTTTAATGCTCACAAAACCCCATGACATGGCCAGACACTTCTGTATCTGGAGAAGGGAGGAAGCTGCAGGTAGTGGATAAATGGCTCAGGAAAGTTATTATAAAAATAAGAAAAGTCAAAACAATCTAATTATGCAAACTTTAGTGATCGTGGAGTTCTTAAAGTGAAGAGGACTACACAGGTGCAATGCACATCCTGATAAGCTGAAATAATGCATTTGAGCAGGGAAAATTAAAGAAATCTTTTCATCATTAAAGGAGATAAATCCAACATACCTTAGATTTCTTGGAATTTTTATATTCTCTAGCCCCATAGAGATCATTTTCAACTCAAGACAATTTGACTGTGAAATTCCACCCACCAGTTATCCTCTACTTAGAATGGTATGGGAAACAGTATCATAGAACTGTTAAGAGTCTCCAGAAAGATTCTCTGAAAGTTTAAGTCCTGCTTTACATTTTAGTAGCCTGTGACATGGGACAAGCCACTTCACCTCTCTGATTTTCATTCCTTCATCTACAAAACGTTAAGAACAATGAGTACTTTCTGCATAGGGAAGGCATGAGAACAAAAAGACAGTCTAAGAAAAGTCCATGGCCTACATTCTCTAAATTTCCCTATTCCTATTACCCAGTGAGCAGAAGGATTCTGCCAGCACTGTGAAGGGCTCTTCAAATTAGAGCTGAAATCTTATAGTTCCCATAACTTCTACCATTCATCAAGTCACTTCAGTTGAGGTTATTAATCTATTTCAGTTGATTGGCACTTGCACAGTAGTCAGATATTTGATTTATAATTTGGACTGAGTTATTGAATTTATAATTTGGACAGAGCTCTAAATGCATTTTTGATTTATGTGTATCCCCCATGCAGTTACAACAAATCATTGGTGGTTGAGCAACATTTACTGTAAGACATGCACATTTAGCAGTTGGATTTTAAAGGGCAAAGAAATTTATATTTCTTCATGTAAATGTAAGGAATCAATGCTGCAAATAACTGCAAAGGAAGCAATGTGATCAAGAGAGAAAAGTCATACCACTTCATAAGCAGAAAAGCCCAAATTCTGTTTATAATTTTGTCCCTGTCTAGGCTGCATTATAGACTTTCAGAGTTATGCCTGACCATGGTGAACATCTAGGTCAGAATTTCTGCTTTACACACAAGAGGGCTAATGTGCTCATGGGCATCAAGTACTTAGTGGTTCAGTTGGAAATTTAACCAACTCTCCAGATTCTTGCTGAGGAATCTTTGCACTATAACAGTTTTTCTGTATTTCAGCTTCTTTCTCAGAAAACTATAAGGAGAGTGACAGAAGCCATGGTGCTCAATGCAATATTTTTAAAATACATTAGACTATGCACTTGAAAGAGCTTTACAATATAAAAGTACTGTACAAATTTCTACCTAGACCCAAACCTTGGTTCCACTGGCATGAAAAGATGGATTATAAGAGGTAGAGTCAAGTGTACCTATTTATCAAGAGCCTACTGTTAGCACAAGGCTTCCATCTCCCACCTATTTTCAGCTTTAATTCTCACAAGACACCATGACATTTTCTTATTTTCAGATGATGAAACTGAAGCTCAGAGAAGTTAAGGGGATTGTCAAGCTAGGATTTCAGACACCCATGGCCTGTCCTTCTGTCATGGCTGCACTGCCATTGGATACACCAAAACAGGATATATCAGGCTCCTGAATGGGAGACTGAATTTAATATTTTCCTGCAGAGCAAGCATACCTGCCTCTTTAAGGTCTGACCCTAATTATAAAACCGTTTTCTTCTTGCTGCAGTATTAGGTGTCATATTAATCTTTCTTTCTGACCTCATTCTGGCAAATCGTCTTGGAGAGAGAAATAAATAATGTTCCTGTAAATTGATTTATATGAACTCTAGAGATATGGTACTAGCAAAAATACTAGGCCATGTCTGGGCCTCAGTCGGTAGATCAGAGGTGCCTCTGCCTTATTTGTCTCCATATCAAGTTCAGAATAATTCTGAAATGCCTCCTTTCCTAACATCATATCTTCAATCAAGCATCCTGCACTTGGACCTCTGCTGATCTGGCCTCAAATATAAAACAATAACATCTTGCAATAGTCAGGAACAACCAGCTGTAGGAATCTGAACTTGAAGTGGAATGTCAGATTGGAGCTTCCAAGATGAGCAATCAGAACAAGGAGGATCAACCTTTAGATTTCTCAAGTCCCGAAATGAACTCTGGAAAAATATCCTATTTTAGAGCATCTTTCATTCTGAGATGCATGATTAAAGCCTGATGGTTTGGTTTCACTTTTCAAGTCCTCTTTGACTGTTACTAAAGGCAGCTTTCATCCAGCTCAGCAGATACCCAAAGCAGAAGAGATCAGTTCAGTTCATTTCAGTCACTCAGTCATGTCCGACTCTTTGCGACCCCATGGACTGCAGCACGCCAGGCCTCCCTGTCTATCGCCATTCCCACAGTTCACTCAAATTCATGTCCATTGAGCTGGTGATGCCAGCCAACCATCTCATCCTCTGTCATCCCCTTCTCCTCCTGCCCCCAATCCTTCCCAGCATTAGAGTCTTTTCCAGTGAGTCAACTCTTCGCATGAGGTGGCCAAAGTATTGGAGTTTCAGCTTCAACATCAGACCTTTCAATGAACACCCAGGATTGATCTCCTTTAGGATGGACTGATTGGATCTCCTTGCAGTCCAAGGGACTCTCAAGAGTCTTCTCCAACACCACAGTTCAAAAGCATCAATTCTTCGGCAGAAGAGATGGTGATGTCTATAACCTGACAACTGTTCTAGTCATTTCTTCCTCAGTGGTAATTGCTTCAGCTTTAATTTGGCGGTCATTATCCTCTTCTACTCAATGCAGAAGGTAGTTTTTGAACTCCTGGTATTTGATTCGTAGAAAGATCACACTCACTGGCCTAGAAATGACTAGTATTTTATTGAGGGAGAGAAAAGTAACATGGCCAAAAAATGAAATGCAGTATGGGATCGTGTGTTAAAGCAATTGTTACATGTAATTTCAATAGAAAATTAATGATGGAGGAATAAAAGCTTTAGGAAAGCATCCCAAAAAGCATTTGTATGAGAGTTTGACAAGCTAATCAGATGAGAAGACATGCATATCTAAGAAAACAAGTGGCCTGGCCAGGTGGCTGGAGGCATACAAGAAACACATTTAATGGAAAGGCTTTGGGGATGAGGTACTAGTTTGTGAAATGACTGGGACAAGAGTTGAATAGAAAGATGCGTTTAATTAGAAGGATCCTGAAAATTAAACTAAGAATCTTGCTGGCCTTCATCATGAATGTACCTGAGAGCACTGGAAGATTTTAGAGCAGACACTAAGGACGTGACAGAAAGGTTTCAGATGGCAGGCACAAATATGCCAGGGAAGAACGACTTGTGAAAAAGCAGAAGGGAGTGTATGTATTAAAAATGGTCCAGGACTGAGAGCAACAGTTGAAGGGACTAAACAAAATAAGAAGAGAAAGAAATTGAGGGAAAGAGAAAGGAAAAAAAAAATGAAGCAGGTCTTTTAGGGGAAGCCTGATAGAATCTTGGTAATAATTTCCTGCTAGTGTTGCCAGAGTTAGCAAATAAAAATACACTTAATTTGAATCCAAAATAAATAATTAATATAGTTTTGATACAGGTAAGACCCACATATGTGTAATTACACTGAGTTATTTGATAGTTATTTGAAATTCAAATTTAACTAGGTATCCAGTATGTTATCTGGCAATTCTATCTGGGGAATCTTCTTGTACCAATACTACTGCATATTACAGAAACATGTAAAGAGCAATTGTTCTGGTGCTACAGAAAAATATGAATTCATATATTTGATGTCAGAAGTACAGACCAGACTTAAGTAAAAAAAAAAAATAATAATGTATGCTAATAATAAATATTGCATATTGAGACTAAACTTGCATTAGGGAAGCTGCAGCATTCATTTAGGTAGGACTTTCTTAAAAACACATATTTGACCAGCAACATTAAGAGGAAAAGTGGAAATTATACAGTTTTAAGGGAGAAGATGTAATTACCTAGAATTTGTAGTTTCAATATTATAACAATAAGTTGTATTTCAGTGTTTTGAAGAGATTATAAGAACCAAAATGAACTTGGATGTATTGTTACAGCATAATGATGCCAATCTGACTAAACATCAGGGCTGCCCAAGATAGGAAGTAAAAATAATTTGTTGTTCACTTTTCCATATTTTGGAAAGAAAATGATGATTAAATATAAGTGTTAGGGAAATAAGTACTTGAAACTTCCTTAAGGACTAAGATTACACTAAAATTTCCAAGAAGCTCAAGAATTTATGTCAAAAGTTAAAAAGTGGTCATAGATGCAAACAAAAGCATTTCATAGTACTTGATCAAAGAGCAATGCAGAAAGAAAAAAATGACTTAAATATATTTAAAAAGTGATCACTTCAATTTTGTATAACTTTTGTAGAACATTTAGGAACAGAAGAACACCCACGCAATACAGTTGGCAGGCTATAAAGAGTGGTTGGTGGTAGGACATGTGCTTGATATATGAGGTTTTCTTTGAAGACCTGAAAGTGAGTGACAAAAGGATTTGGTTTTAGTTGTGAAATTTTGACATCTATTTCTCTTTTCCCACTTTCAGCATAACCAGGTTCTACTCCCTCATATCACACTGTTGTCATCATGCAAACTTGCTGGATTACTCTCACCACCATTAATTCTTTTCCTTTCATAAACTCTCAAAACCTATTTTACTTATTTTTCAATAGTGGCAAACAACTGTATATGCTTCATTTGTCAACTCTCTTCTTTCACCTTCATGAGAACAGGGATATAATGATTTTACCCTTTGTATGTAGTTCTAAACACATAAGACTTGCTTCATGAACACTCAGTAAATTCAAGAAAAAGATGTGAAAGAAAACATCATAAAACTTTGAGTAGTTATCAAGTTTTGATTTAGGAACTAAATGCAAAGCTCATTTGTCTGAGGGCTTGAAACATGGAGGCTTGGCTTGGAGCATGTTGTTCATATAGGCTTCTTACAGTACAAAGAAAACTGCTTTGAAGGAAAGGGTCCCCCCTCTAGTGAAGGACGATAGAAACACAGCTTGAAATGTGGCTCCTTCTTGTCTGCTCGTCATGGCAGTTTTTAAAAATCCAGCGTGGCTGCCATATGACTTTCTAATGAAACACATTTTCATTTTGATTGCTGTCAATTATTGAACACTTATTTTCGTAGAAATAAGCAACAGGACAGTTGTAGTAGTCAGAACTTTACATGAAATTAAATGTGATACCTAGAAGAATCCAGTCATTCCTTCAAATCACTAATTTTCAGAATCGTTTGGGAACAGATCAAAAGTAAAGATTTCCAAGATCTGCAGGTCATAATGTGTGAAAAGTGAAAGTGAAGTCTCTCCGTCATGTTCGACTCTTCGCGACCCCATGGACTGTAGCCTACCAGAGTCCTCTGTCCATGGAATTTTCCAGGCAAGAGTACTGGAGTGGGTTGCCATACCTTCTCCAGGGGATCTTCCCGACCCAGGGATTGAACCCAGGTCTCTCTCGTTGCAGGCAGATGCTTTACCATCTGAGCCACCAGGGAAGGTCATATTGTGTATGTGTATGTATATATATATATATATATATATATGTATGTATGTATGTATGTATGTATGTGTGAGTGTTATATATGTGTGTGTGTGTGTGTGTGTGTGTGTGTGTGTATTTAAGTCTCATTATTCCTACCTAGATTAATGTTGCAATTTTAGTTCCAATGTGTGGTACTATTTATAGACATTTTTTTCATTTAACTCTGTGTTTCTGATATTAGATAAACATTATTAACTTGTACGTTTTGTAGCAGCAAACCAATTGTTCCTTGACAGTCTCTATTTTGTAAGGCAATCATTGTCATAGGGAGACTCCCCAGATGTGGTCACCAGATTCTTTAGGTATCAGATGGAACCCAGGAGTCTAAAATTGAAAGAAAATAAATCTTAAGGTGATTCTGTTCATCAACTGTATTTGGTAATCACAAATCTATTCTGTTGCCATGATTTCATATTAAAAGAAGTTGAGAGCTTGGAAGGTTAAAGAGAATTCTGAGTGAGTATCATGAAGTTTTCATTGTGGAAATTGAACTTAAGAGCTCAACTAGCCTTTCAGGATCCTGGAACTTTTGTGTCTACACTTTTCCTGTGGTTATTTTCTTGGATGAATAAATCCTGTATGATTGACAACCAAGTTCCTTTTTACATAAATGTGGCTGGGACTTATGTTGAATAAACCATGACAATCTGTCCCCTGGAAGCAATATTTTTGAAAACAGAAAAGTTCATAGGATTGCTGGAAATCAGGCATCAATGAGTTATTTAAAGGTGAGATGTATATTAACTTCTTTAAGCATTTTATTAATACATGAAAGACATGGGCAAAATCTTCTTATCACAGTGTGGGATCAAAATCCTATAGTCCCAGCTAGAGTTCACTTTTTAAAGCTAAGTGTTGATAATAACTGGAATACACAGACACACACACACACATATATATCTATATATCAAGATTATGTATCTGATTAATTCCAGAATATATTATTACCCTACCATTAAAAACAAATAATCAAAAAAAAATCAAATGTGTCCCTACAATACCATAGTGTATCATTCTCCACAGATAAGAAAATCCAAGATTAGGGATGGGCGGCATTTAGTGACTAGTAGATCCAAGAGTAAAATTTATTTCTTTCATCTTACTGTGTCTAATATCTTATGTATTGCTACACTGAAATTTTTCTCTCTTCTTTGAAAAAGTGTGTAAACTCATTGGATTGTGTTAGTTGCTCAGTTGGGTTCAATTCTTTGTGACCCTGTGGACTGTAGCCTGCCAGGCTCCTTTGTCCATGGAATTCTCCAGGTAAGAATACTGGAGTGGGTTGCCATTCCCTTATCCAGGGGGCCTTCCCAACCTAGGGATTGAACATGGATCTCTTTCACTGCATGCTGAATCTTTACCATCTGAGCCACAGTGGGCTCATGGTAAACTCGTTTTATAAATATATATATATATATATATGTATTCTATACAGTCTAAAAATATACATGCAAATACAAATCCACTTCAGATAGAAAGTATTTGACTAGCAAGTGCAGGAAGTGTTTTATCTGGGTCAGAGCTGATACTCAAAATACACCATGAAAAGAGATAGGTGACATAAGGATAAGTTCCTTGTATATTTTTTGCAAAACCAATCAAAGCAACAACGAATAAACACACAAGAAATAACAATAATAAGGAAGCAAACAAAAGGAAAAAAAAGACTTCTTAACTTTCACATAGCAACAGGCAAATATCTGTTTCACCATAGTTCCTTACGTACTTAGGGCTCAGAAATCCCAAAGAAGAGAGCTTGGGAGTAAACACTGGAGAGAGCTATGCTTCTGAGTATTGTACCGATTTTCCCTCAATATACATTGTACATATCACTACTGTCATCCACACAGGTGCTCCTGCAAATTACAGAGCTGTATGGTTAAAAACAGAAAAACATCTATTTCTGCTTTATTGACTATGCCAAAGCCTTTGACTGTGTGGATCACAATACACCATGGAAAATTCTGAAAGAGATGGGAATACCAGATCACCTGACCTGTCTCTTGAGAAACCTGTATGCAGGTCAGGAAGCAACAGTTAGAACTGGACATGGAACAACAGACTGGTTCCAAATAGGAAAAGGAGTACGTCAAGGCTGTCTATTGTCACCCTGCTTATTTAACTTATATGCAGAGTACATCATGAGCAACGCTGGGCTGGAAGAAACACAAGCTGCAATCAAGATTGCCAGGAGAAATATCAATAACCTCAGATATGCAGATGACACCACCCTTATGGCAGAAAGTGAAGAAGAACTAAAGGGCCTCTTGATGAAAGTGAAAGAGGAGAGTGAAAAAGTTGGCTTAAAACTCAACATTCAGAAAACTAAGATCATGGCATCTGGTCCCATCACTTCATGGGAAATAGATGGGGAAACAGTGTCAGACTTTATTTTTTTGGGCTCCAGAATCACTGCTGATGGTGATTGCAGCCATGAAATTAAAAGACGCTTACTCCTTGGAAGGAAGGTTATGGCCAATCTATGTAGCATATTTAAAAGCAGAGATATTACTTTGTCAACAATGGTCCATCTAGTCAAGGCTATGGTTTTTCCAGTGGTCGTGTATGGATGTGAGATTTGGACGGTGAAGAAAGCTGAGCACTGCAGAATTGATGCTTTTGAACTGTGCTGTTGGAGAAGACTCTTGAGAGTCCCTTGGACTGCAAGGAGATCCAACCAGTCCATCCTAAGGGAGATCAATCCTGGGTGTTCATTGGAAGGACTGATGTTGAAGCTGAAACTCCAAAACTTTGGCCACCTCATGTGAAGAGTTGACTCATTGGAAAAGACCCTAATGCTGGGAAGGATTGGGGGCAGGAGGAGAAGGGGACGACAGAGGATGAGATGGTTGGATGGCATCACTGACTCGATGAACATGGGTTTGGGTAAACTCCGGGAGTTGGCGATGGACAGGGAGGCCTGGCGTGCTGCAATTCATGGGGTCGCAGAGAGTTGGACATGACTGAGCGACTGAACTGAACTGAACTGAACTGATGGTTAAAAAAAGAAGAGAGAAAGAAAAAAATCTCCTTTTTCTAAGTTAGACACGCTCTAAAAGAGGTAAGCAGGAGAAAGAAATTTCTCTTGTATTAGAGAGAAAGTGGGACAGAATAACAGGAGACAAATTGACCACGAAGAATCACTGACTACAGAAGTCTAACCGGAGTAGATCTCACTCCCGTGCAGTCTGAAAGCCTGGACTGTGAAGAGCGCCTCCTAGAGGCAGGGGATACCAGTGAGGAAGGGAGCCTATTGACCACAAAACTAGAGGCAGGATGGAAATCCCTACGTCTCCATCTTTGCAAAGAAATGAGATAAGATGGCCATCTGACAGATGGAGATTTCTGATGCAGTGGACCTAGAATTCTAGGATAAAATTGCCAGGTAGAAAGTATATTTTGTTAAATATGAATTTTAGGTAAACAAATTTTGGTGGGGGAGGGGGGATATAATGGGGCTTCCCAGGTGCGCTAGTGGTAAAGAATACACCTGCCAATGCAGGAGACATAAGAGACCTGGGTTCGATCCATGGGTCAGGAAGATGCACTGGAGGAGGGCATGGCAAATCACTCCAGTATTCTTGCCTGGAGAATCTCATGGACAGAGGAGCCTGGCGGGCTACAGGCAATAGAACTGCAGAGTCAGATTTGATGGAAGCGGCCTAGCAGTCTCACACACAATGGGGATATAACCCTGAACATTCATCGGGAGGACTGAAACTGCAGGTGAAGTTCCAATACTTTGGCCACTTGATGCAAAGAGACAAATCATTGGAAAAGACCCTGATGCTGGGAAAGATTGAAGGCAAATGTAGAAGAGTGTGGCAGAGGATGAGATGGTGGGATGACATCTACAACTCAATGGACGTGACTTTGAGGAAACTCCCGGAGATAGTGAAAGGCAGGGAAGCCTGGCATGCTGCAGAGTTAGACACGACTTAGCAACTGAACAACAGTATCTAAATATGTCTCAGGTGACATTTTGGACATTCTTACCTTCAAATATTATTTGTTGTTTATTTAAAGTTGCATTATAGAGGTACACTATACTACTATAGTATACATTGTTGATTATACATTATCAACAACTGTATTTTAGCTGATAATCTGGTAATCCTAACCTAGAGACATTCCAAGAGCCCATCTTAACAGAGAATGAGTTATCAAATTGCCTTTTCTAAGACAGTGAATGCACGCATCACTGACAAAGACAAATTATACAAGTGAATCATGTCAGACAGTAGTGGGTACAAATGGGACTGCATTAATAATAATTATCCTGGTGTCTATGGCTTACACCCTTAGATGCTAATGACAAACATCCAGGTTTATGAAGAAACACTCACCTTTGTTAGCACCTTTCCGCATTCCCACACACACCACATTCTGGTTGGCTGGGACTTTGAGTTTTCTCTTCCTGATGCTCCGCCTCACCTGCTCTTCAAATTACTAGTGGTTACCACCCATGTTCAACTCCTTCAAGTTCCTCATCACCACCATTATTGCTGGTGCTTATCTAGTGGCATCTAGGACAAAACTTGGAAGATGTCAGGGTGACACTGATTCCCCCAGAGAATCCAGTGCACCAAAACACCAAAACAAGGCTGTGCCTTGCAGGTATATGGAGAAATTTTCCTTTCAATTCAGATCCAGACAGTTTTCTATGACCATCAGAAGAACCCTATTGTTGCCCCACGATTTGCCAAGAAACTCCTCAAGACTTTGTTCTCCTTCAAGTCCTCACCCATCTCTCCAACACTGCCAGACACAAGTTGTGATGCCAGGCCCCATGACACTCTTACAACTTGCCCATCCATACACATTCCTTTTGGCATTTTTTCATACACATCTCAGTTCTCTCTAAGCCCATGTGAAAATCACCTCACCAAAATTCTTTCACTGATTTGGGGAGCAGCTCATTTTAAAGCTGAGAACAGTTAGAAACTGAAATAAATCTCCAGCAATTTCTAACCAATTGCCATATTTTGAATATTCAACAACAAAAGATTAACATTCTTTAACGCGCTGAATTTACATAAGCTCCAGCTGAAGCATTAGTATCTCAAGGGTCACAGCTGTCCAATATTACTTTCTGAAATTGGAAGATGTCCTGGTCACCTCAGATTTTATATACAGACATAGTTCATCCCAGGTCGTTCATTCACTCACCAAATGTTTAATGAGGACTTTTATATGAAAGGCACTACCAGAAAAGCAAAGATTTACTTAACGGGATAATGAATTTGGATCTCTCTCTTTTTTTTAAAGCTCCCATCCCTCTCTCCTTTGACCCATCTTAGCCTAAGTTACTCAGTCATTGCATTTCATTGTCTCAGATGGGAGAGCTGATTGAATGATAGCAGAGAAATAAGAGTCTCTTCTTGTCTTTGAAGTTCCAAAATCTGTTGATGCTAAGGAACTGAGAGGAATATACATATTTTTTAGGGGTGATAGAAGATGGTTAAACTAGGTAGGGTTAGACAGCTTTCCTTCCCTCCTCAGCATCCAACTCCTAAATATTTTCTATATTAGGGGTGTAAGATAAGCAAAATAAATAATGAAATGGAATATAGGTAATGGTGGTTCATAAAAGAAAAGATTTGGATAAAAAAATTAATAAATTTCTGCCTAAAATATATCCTGCTGCTTAAAGCTATGATCATTGTAAAAATTAGTCCTCTAACTTGTGGCAATTTTGAGTAATAGAGGACTTGAAGGATTATATGATGTGAGGAAAACAAGATTAAATCCTCTCCAGGGTACATGAGAACTTAAAACATTCTTTTGTATTAGAATCCTTACCTCTGATATGACTGGATTGGAACATTTAAAGAGGATAAATTATTTTATAATAATTTCTTCAGTTACTGGCTTTGCCCTTTGTATCATGGTCTCTTTTTGTAACATAATTTTATTTCCTAGTGAAAGATTTGAAAAGGGAAGGGATTAAAAGTAGCTTATCTAAGGAAGAATGGTAAACACTGGAAAAGAATTAGAAAACCTTGACATTTATGAAAGAGGAGAGAATTGAGGATATTTCAATGAGGAGAATAAAGGGGGGAAATGTTGGACTGAACGATCTTTCAAATATAAAATTCTATAGTTTTGTGGCAAAATGTCAAGATTCCAAGTGCTCACCAAATATGTGAGCAACTAAAATTAAAGCCAGGACTACAAAAAACTTAACTATAGATAGCAAGTACAGCTTGAGGATATAAACGTTTTCCATTATTAAATTTTCTTCATTATACTCCTAAAGAAGACGATGCTATTGAACTTATATGTGATCCTCCAAACTCTTCTCTTTGTCTAGAATCAGTCTAGGTGTCAAAAGATTTTCATAGTCCCAGCGAAATTTTCCTTGTCCTTTTCATAGCATTAGACATTACCAAAAGTTCCCACTAGCAGATATTAAGGCATTTATCTAAAACGATTCAAGTAATAAATGACATGTCATTGTTAACACAGAAGAGAGTTTGAAATCCATCTTCTCATGAGTGCTAAGTTAATCAAATCTCTTATCCTCATATGAACCTAAGATCAATCCTCTAGACACTCTCCTCCCTCAATGAGAGAAAGAGAACTCAGACTGTATGGCCCTAGGGATGAATGTGCCTGGCAATAAAGAGCAGTAGAGAGGAATATGGGAAAGAATAAAGGACACAATCACCACAGCCAACTATAGTTCATCTCACCTTGGGAAAGTCACTCCTAGTGTTTGGTGGTTGATATGTCTTTGGCACACAAAAGTGAAGATTTGACCTCATTACATGCTTGCATAAAATCTTTCAAAGACTCTTGGAAAATGTCAAATGAGTAACAGATAAAATTAAACTCTTTAGTGAAATTTTCCTCTCTAGGTTCATTTTATAAAAATTCCGTATTATTTTCTTTATGGTATACCTATTTACATTTTAGTCTTCATTTCACATGACTCTCTTACATGTATTCTTTATTTCTGACATGTCTGGGCAGTTCTCAAATTTTACTTAAGTCCTCAATTAGAAGAAAAGTCATGTTTCATGTAATGAAGAATTTATAGGGAATCAGGTAGAATTAAAGGAGAAAAACAATTATTTCCTTCACACTGAGCTTCAAGAGCCAATGCAAGCAGTTTATATCTGCCCATAGAGATTCTAAACCATCTGCAATGAAGTCTATTCCGTTAGATGACAAAGCAGTAACTCTGGGAATATTTCTTATTAGTTGTGATCTTTAAAAGATGAAATGAGAAGTAAAATCAGTACCTAGATGTTTAATTAATAATTTGATTAACACTTTAAGAATCGATATACACATCTTTGTAGGAATTTCACAAGTAAGAGAAATTTACTAATTAAAGAGACTCATAGAGGACAAAGGAGTAAAGGCTGTGTACTGCCAGTGGATTGTAATCACTTAAAGACACATTATTTAAAATATCAATTTAATGATGATTACTTTTCATAGTGACCTAAAATTGTGATTCTTAGGTTTTAAAAATCACTTGGTGGATAAGCTTAGTAGATGCGAATTCAATGGACAGAAAAAAAAAATATTTAAAGATGAAGTTAACAAAGATAGCAATAGAAAGAGTTCAGTGTAATTTGGATTCTGGACCTATTCATCTTGAAATGTTTCAGTGAAAAGTCTTTAGAAGTGAGAGAAGAATTTTGTTTCATTTGTTTGTTCCAAGTTAATTTTCCTTTAACTGATACTTATGCTTTAGTACAGAGTATGTCAAGGCTGAATATTGTCACCCTGCTTATTTAACTTATATGCAGAGTACATCATGCGAAATGCTCGGCTAGATGGCGCACTAGCTGGAATCAAGATTTCTGGGAGAAATATCAATAACCTCAGACATGCAGATGACACCACCCTTATGGCAGAAAGTGAAGAAGAACTAAAGAGCCTTTGATGAAAGTGAAAGAGGAGAGTGAGAAACCTGGCTTAAAACTCAACATTCAGAAAACTAAGATCATGGCATCTGGTCCCATCACTTCATGGCAAATAGATGGGGAAAAAATGACAGACTTTATTTTGGGGGGCTCCAAAATCACTGAAGATGGTGACTATAGCCATGAAATAAAAAGATGCTTACTCCTTGGAAGAAAAGTTATGACCAAGCTAGACAGCATATTAAAAAGCAGAGATGTTACTTTGCCAACAAAGGTCCATCTAGTCAAAGCTGTGGTTTTTCCAGTAGTCATGTATGGATGTGAGAGTTGAACTGTAAAGAAAGCTGAGCGCCAAAGAATTGATGCTTTTGAATTGTGGTGTTGGAGAAGACTCTTGAGAGTCCCCTTGGACTTCAAGGAGATCCAACTAGTCCATCCAAAAGGAAATCAATCCTGAATATTCTTTGGAAGGACTGATGTTGAAGCTGAAACTCCAATACTTTGGCCACCTGATGCAAAGAACTGACTCATTAGAAAAGACCCAGATGCTGGGAAAGATTGAAGGTGGGAGGAGAAGGGGATGACAGAGGATAAGATTGTTGGTTGGCATTACAGACTCAATGGACATGATTTTGAGTAAGCTCTGGGAGTTGGTGATGGACAGGGAAGCCTGGAGTGCTGTGGTCCATGGGGTCTCAATGAGTTGAACACAACTGAGTGACTGAACTGAACTGAACTATGCTTTAATAATTCTGATTGTGGTTCAGATATGATGTTACACAGTTAAATGCAAATCCACTGGAAACAACAACTTTGTTACATTTCTGAACATTTGTCTGGAATTCAAATCGGAAGTACTCAAAAACCTTAGGAGTCTAGAAATGGGGAAAATACATTGATAAGTAATCCCCAGCACTTTCTAACAATACTCTCATTTTACATGGAAGAACAGTGGAAAAATAAGATTTGATTTACAACAAAGTTCCTAAGGGCAATATTGAAGGTTGAAATTATTTGTGAAAGCAATTTATAAATATATAAAAAAAAAAATTCAGCTCACTTTCTAGAACATTTTCCTCTATCTACTACCAGACTAACCTTCCCACTGTAAATGATGAGAATTAAACCAACAAATGTCTGTGATAACTCATATATACATATAAATATATCAGCTGTTTTATAGAATTGGACAACAACTAATGCAAGAACATTATTCTTGAGAGAATGAACATATCCAAGGGCAGTCCCTCTGTCAATGCTGTCTTCTTCCTGGGGACAAATTTCTGGTCACAGTGCAATGAAGTGGAGTCTAAATAAGTCATGTAGTCCTGCTAAGTGAAGAAGGCAAAAGTCAGGGTTTGGGTCAGATAAAGAAGCTGTAATGTATAAATAAGCACAATATAGAAGAAAGGAGTCCAGAGAAGCAAAGAATGAATTCCCCCAAAGTTCTCAGCGAAGACTGGCCTGTGTATACACAGAATGCGACTGTATAGTACTACGAGAACCCAGCAGCTATGAGGCTGAGAGTGATGCGTAGATACTAGAGGTTTAGGTGTGCTAGCAACATTGGTGTTCCAACCCACCCCTAGGACACTGAGCATCTAATAAGACACTCCACTGAGGCCATGCTTTAGGAGTTATATCCTCATTTGAGAAGAAAATTTCCATAGACCTACACTAACACAATCAGAAACTAGGACTTGATAATATCTGCGTAGGCGATTGATTTCAGAGATTGTTCCTTGCTAATTTAGGGAAGTTTGGAAAATGTACAGGGCTTTCCCCAGGCATAAAAGACATAAAATCAAACCTATCCAAGTTCAAGATGATCAGTCAGTAATTGAACTGACCACTAAAATAAAAATCAACGGTTTAGAAGACAGTAACAGAACCTAGAACCTCCACAATGTATAAGGCACAGTTTCCGGTATAAATTTTTGTCAAATTACCAGTTACTCAAAGAAAACTTAGGTGTGCTCCATCCTAAAAAAATGGTCAGACGAAGCCAACCAATAATGGCAAAAATGTTGGATTTACCAAATTGTGTCTATTTTAAATATTCAAATAATTATAAATTATATTAAAAAGAAAACCAGTCTTAATAAGATAATAGACTTTGAAAAGATTTGAAAATAATTTTGAAAAAAATTTGAAAAGAACTATTGCGAACCATAAAAGAGAACCAAATGAAATTCTTCATCTTAGTATTATCATTGAAATAAATTAACTATGATTAGTGTACTATCAGATTATACTATAAAGTATAAAATAAAAACCTATGGTATGATATTAAAATTTTTTGATAAAATGGTGAGAAATTAAATTGTTAAATATTTGAATATTATATAATAAATGATGTGAGGGTTTGAGTCTTTCACTTTAAGAGAAGATTTGGGAATTCGCATAGTAGAGTGAGAATTATTGACAGCACTGGGCATTCTAACATTGGATTAATTATGGGGCATTGAGTGTCATGGTATAAATAAATCTTACCATGTATTTTAAGGCTGTTGGTAATTACAAATGCTGATGAGATCGAAGTAGCTGAGAACATTTTCTAAAAGTAGATGTGGGGAAAGAATATTAATTTATTGAGCTCAAGATGAAATAGTGAAAGGTAATCATGGCAGATGAAGAATGTTTATTTCACAAATTTAGGTCAAAGCTGTATAGCTGAGACCCAGGAAGCAATGGTTCTGTGCTTTTTGAGATGGTCTCCAGAGAAGCGATTCAAACTTGTTTTCCTATATGATATACAAAGACACTTCATAAAAATGATTCAGTGCTTCTTTGTCATCATATCTTTTCTCTTTTACTCATCTCTTTACACTTGTCAAGAATACTTAAGAACTCAGTGGTTCCTAATAGGATGTGCTTGACGTTTTTATTTCCCAATATTCAAAGAAAGTTCATATCTTGAAGTGTTCACTGAGGCAGTAATGCCTTATAGAGGTATGAATCCCTCGTTACCTTGATGGATTTGCAGGGAAGGACAAGTAACATTCAGAAGTCTCTAAGGCAGATTTCCCCCAGCCCCCCCGCAACTGTTCAACTTGAAGGTTGAAGAATTGCTTTTGGTGTGTGTCTGCTTTCATGTAACCGGAAGTTAGGGTGGGCTCAGTCTGTGCTAATCTGGACATTTTAAAAACTGGTAATTTTCCATAAAGTTTTCATTACTCATTTTTTAAAACTGATTGAGTAGCTGTATGAGTACTCTGGCATTCACTCTGAAAATTGATCTATTTTCATTGTAAAAGAAAAAAAACTACAATCTCTTGTTAATCATCTTATTTAATACTGCTTCACCCAGAAAAGATTCAATCATCCTGGGAACCAGGCTGCAATCCAATCTTTTTTCCATTTACAATAAGCAAATTCAATTCCACACATCTCTGTCTTAAAGGAAATTTAAATGTCGATGAAGCTGATGAGCTTGTAATTTGACACTTGGATGTTGTCTCCAGTGGACTAAAGATGATGAATCATTATTGATTCACATTGAATTGAATAAGATATGAGTATATCCTCAGGGATCAAACATTTTCAGTTCACTCAGTGACAACATATGAAGATATGGTTCCAATATTTGACATCTCATATTTAGCAAAATTAACAAAATCAATAAAATTATACAATCTCCATCATGAAGCTATGAATACTCCATGATACATACTTTTTACTTAGAAAATCTTATCATTATTAATTAAGCATATACTTGTAAATATATATATATATGTGTGTGTGTGTGTGTGTTTTCCTATTTGGACTACCAATCTAATTGAAACTGCTGATATCTTTTCTCCAAGGCAAAGATAATATTTAGAATTAAAGTCAGTACAGTAAGATTACTTTTAGTAATATCATTGGTATTTTTAAGCCTAGGATTCATTAATAAAATAATGTATACCTCAATCATTATAAAGTGTGAATAAATATTTAAGCTTTACCTCTGGCATTAGTATCAGGTATGGATTATGGATCAATTCTGTTCCTTACCAGTTGAGCTACATAGTCAACGTGAAGCTTCAGTTCAGTTCAGTTCAGTCGCTCAGTCATGTCCGACTCTTTGCGACCCCATGAATTGCAGCACACCAGGCCTCCCTGTCCATCACCAACACCCGGAGTTTACCCAAACCCATGTCCATCGAGTCGGTGATGCCATCCAACCATCTCATCCTCTGTCGTCCCTTTCTCCTCCTGCCCCCAATCCTACCCAGCATTAGGGTCTTTTCCAATGAGTCAACCCTTCGCATGAGGTGCCCAAAGAATTGGAGTTTCAGCTTCAACATCAGTCCTTCCAATGAACACCCAGGATTGATCTCCTTTAGGATGGACTGGTTGGATCTCCTTGCAGTCCAAGGGACTCTCAAGAGTCTTCTCCAACACCACAGTTCAAAAGAAACAATTCTTCGGCACTCAGCTTTCTTTACAGTCCAACTCTCACATCCATACATGACCACTGGAAAAACCATAGCCTTGACTAGACGGACCTTTGTTGGCAGACTAATGTCTCTGCTTTTAAATATGCTGTCTAGGTTGGCCATAACCTTCCTTCCAAGGAGTAAGTGTCTTTTAATTTCATGGCTGCAATCACCATCAGCAGTGGTTTTGGAGCCCCCCAAAATAAAGTCTGACACTGTTTCCACTATTTCCCCATCTACTTCCCATGAAGTGGTGGGACTAGATGCCATGATCTTAGTTTTCTGAACGTTGAGCTTTAAGCCAGCTTTTTCACTCTCCTCTTTCACTTTCATCAAGAGGCTCCTTAGTTCTTCTTTGCTTTCTGCCATAAGGGTGGTGTCATCTGCATATCTGAGGTTACTGATATTTCTCCCGGCAATCTTGATTCCAGCTTGTGTTTCTTCCAGCCCAGCGTTTCTCATGATATACTCTGCATATAAGTTAAATAAGCAGGGTGACAATATACAGCCTTGACGTACTCCTTTTCCTATTTGGAACCAGTCTGTTGTTCCATGTCCAGTTCTAACTTTTACTTCCTGCCCTGCATACAGGTTTCTCAAGAGACAGGTCAGATAGTCTGGTATTCCCATCTCTTTCAGAATTTTCCACAGTTTATTGTGATCCACACAGTCAAAGGCTTTGGCATAGTCAATAAAGCAGAAATAGATGTTTTTCTGGAACTCTCTTGCTTTTTCGATGATCCAGTGGATGTTGGCAATTTGATCTCTGGTTCCTCTGCCTTTTCTAAAACCAGCCTGAACATCTGGAAGTTCATGGTTCATGTATTGCTGAAGCCTGGCTTGGCAGTACTTTATTATACAGAAAATGATACAGAACTGAAGTAGAATAAACAAACTGAAATTGTAATTACTGATAATATATAAATGCTTTGGGCTTCCCAGTGGTGCTAGTGGTAAAGAATCTGCCTGTCAATGCTGGAGACATAGGAGACACAGGTTCAATCCTTGGGTCTGGAAGATCCCCTGGAGTAGGAAATGGCAACCTGCTTAACTATTTTGAATATGATCTGAATCAAAATAGATGTTGCTATATACATTATTAATTAATTATAAATAGGCTTAAATTTCATTCTTCTAGACCATAAATGGGAGGATCAGATACTGAGTTTGAACTAATTAACCGCTCTTTTGAACAAATCCAATGATTTTCTTAAACCTCAGAAGGTAACTATAAAATGGAGTCTTTTCAGTAAGTTGGACCATTTTAGTCTATTAATTTCCATGCTTTCTTTATCTATCTTTATTTATTTATAATAGAGACATATTACTTATGGTAGGGACATATTTATGAGAATACAAATTTGTAATATTATTTATACATTTTGGAATTCTCTTGGACAAATTTAAAATATCCCTGAGGATATGTAACTTTAAAGCATTCTTCAACTGTTAGGTAAATGTAAGATTTCTGCCTTCAAGCATCTAAAAGATTGCTATTCCTGGCCCTGAACAATCCTAATCAAATACAAAATGAATATTAAAACATTCCTGCCCAAATTATCTATTATCCCTGAAGGGTAAACCATAGCATAAAATTTCTTCAAATTTTTGAAAAATTATTCTTATTTTTTTCTGATGCTATAATAAATTAATTAAAACATAAAACAAGTATGATATTTGTTATAATTATTTGAGGGCTATTTTATGAGATGAACAATAGTCTAAATTAATCAACTGAGAAGAGTTAGAGCCAATAAGAGAGTCTAAGTTAGCCTGTATTAATAAAAATAGAGAATAAATATATTTGCTATATACCCTCAACAGCAATTTAGAAAATATAAGAAAAATACTGTATTAACAAAAATTAGTGACAAAATATAAATATATAGGAATAGCTTTATGAAATCAAAAAATGAATATATATTTAATAAGAGATTCAACATCCTGTTCTTAGATGGTACACTAAAAATTACAAAGATTTTAATTATTTTTGAATCATTTAAAGTATTTATTTAATTTATTTCAAAATGACTTAATATTTTCTGAAGTTTCTTGTAAAAATAGTCAAGCATATATTTAAAAAGTTTAAGGCAGAAATGAATATACCACATATTGAAAGAATTATAAAGCTATAATAAATAGTGTTTATATCAGAATACTGAGACATCTCTGAAACTGCATAATGGAAGAAGTATTCCACAGATCATGCTAGAACAGAATAATGAAGTTTTCAGATTATTCTTATTTTTAAGCTTATTCTTTAATGTCTATGTTAAAGGAAATAGTAGAAGGCCAGGAGACTTGCAGGTTGTTTGTGTTATTTTGTTTATTTATTTGTCTTCTGTGCCTTTGTCCATACCAGTTTTAAAGCTACTTTGAAGAACACTTAGCTTTTATAAAAGGACAGTAAATATTTTCTGGACAAGATACTAGAGAAAGTTTCAGTCAATAAAGTACTAACAATCATGACACAAGTAGAGGCTTGAAATGTGCTTGCATTTCTGTGTTTGTTATTTTATATCACTGCATTTTATACAAAGAAAGGTATGCCTCAGAGAACTGAAATTTTACCTTTGCATTTACTTTACTACAGTAAAAATAATAAATGGGTCATTTTATCTGGTATATTTTTCTTCATCATAAAGGGAACATAATAAGATTTTTTTCCATTTTTAATCAGTTAAGCAGATGAAATACACTGATTCTATCTACCTTCTGTTTCTGATAAACTCCACTGGTGATTTTTCAGTAGATTCCATTTTCTAATATTTATTTAATGAATGCCTTTTCTTTAACTTAACTCCCTACCTGCTTTGGCTAGAACCCCCTGTACCGAGATGAACGAGAGTGATGAGAATATTCACCCTCCTCTCGTTCCTGATACAAGGAGGAAAACGTTTAGTCTTATACCTGGGGTTTTTCTTAGGAGACTTTATGGAGTTAAAGTTCTCTTGAATTTCTGGTTTGTATTTTTCTTTTCGTGAAAAGATAGTAGATTTTTGTCAAATGCTTCAAATAAGGAACCATTGAAATTATCATGGTAATATCATGGCCAGTGGTCTTATTCATTTATAGTCTTTTCTAACTTGTTCTTCTTTTTGGATTCTCTGCCTCAATTTGGACCTCTTTTATTGATTCGTCTTCTGCTCCATCAGCACCATGTCATGCTAAAGACAATCTGCTGTTAAAATCATCCACTGATTTGCTAATTTCAGTTATTTCATTTAGTATATTAACCATAATTGATTATAAGTACCTTATAATTTTTTTGTCTATTTTATTATCTAGATTATTGATCATGTAATGATTACTCTTCATACATTTGTGTTTATTTAAACTTTACTGATATGGAATTTGCAGACCATAAAATTCACCCTTTTCTTATTTTTTTTTTAATATATAGTTTGGTAGATACTGGGCTTCCCTGGGCTCAGCTGGTAAAGAATCTGCCCACAATGCTGGAGATCTGGGTTCAATCCCTGGATTGGGAAGATCCCCCAGAGAAGGGAATGGCTACCCACTTCAGTATTCTGGCCTGGAGAATTCCATGGACTGTATAGTCCACGGAGTCACAAACAATATGACACGACTGAGTGACTTTCACTTTGATAGGCACTGTATAGAAAGAGGACTTCTAAAGGTAAAGAACCTACCTGCCAATGCAGGAGACGTAAGAGACATGGGTGTCATTCCTGGGTCAGGAAGATCCCTTGGATGAGGACATGGCAAGATAGTCCAGTATTATTGTTTGGAGAATCCCATGGACAGAGGATCCTGGTGGGCTATGGTCCATAAGGTCAAAAAGGGTCAGACACCCCTGAAGTGATTTAGCATGAATGCACATATACAAAAGAAATATTGGTTGTTGTTCAGTCGCTAAGTCATGTCTGACTCTGTAATCTCATGGACTGCAGCACACCAGGGATCCCTGTCTTTCACTGTCTCCCAGAGTTTGCTCAAATTCATGTCCACTGAGTCGGTGATGCTCTCTTATCATCTCATTCTCTGCTGCCCTCTTCTCCTTTTGTCTTCCACCTTTCCCAGCATCAGAGTCTTTTCCAATGAGTCAGTTCTCCACTTCAGGTGGCCCAAGAATTGGAGCCTCAGCTTTAGCATCAATCCTCCAATGAATATTCAGGATTGTTTTCCTTTAGGATTGACTGGTTTGATCTCCTTGCAGTCCAAGGGACCCCCAGGAGTCTTCTCCAGTACAATTCAAAGGCAACAATTCTTTGGCACTCAGCCTTATTTATGGCCCAACTCTAACATCCATGCATGGCTACTCGAAAAACCATAGCTTTGACTATATGGACCTTTGTCAGCAAAGTGATGTCTCTGGTTTTTAATACACTGTCTATATTTTTCATAGCTTTCTTTACAAGGAGCAAGTGTCTTTTAATTTTGTGGCTGCAGTCACTGTCTACAGTGATTGTGGAGCCCAAGAAAATAAGTAAAATCAGTCACTTCTTCCATTTTTTCCCCTTCTGTTTGCCATGAAGTGATGGGACCAGATGTTATGATCTTTGTTGTTTTGAATGCTGAGCTTTAAGCTAACTCTTTAATTCTCCTTTTCACCTTCGTCTGGAGGCTCTTTAGTTCCTCCTCACTTTCTGCCATTGGAGTGGTATCATTTGCATATCTGAGGTGGTTGATATTTCTCCTAGCAATTTTGATTTCAGCTTGTGATTCATCCAACCCAGCATTTTAAGGTGACAATATACAGCCTTGTCAAACTTCCTTCCCAATTTTGAATCAGTCAGTTTTTCCATATAAGGTTCTAACTGTTGCTTCTTGACCTGCATACAGGTTTCTCAGGAGACAGGTAAGGTGGTCTAGTATTGCCATGTCTTCAAGAATTTTCCAGAGTTTGTTGTGATCCACACAGTTAAAGGCTTTAGCATAGTCAATGGAGCAGAAGTAGATGCTTTCCTGGAATTCCTTTGCTTTCTCTATGATCCTTTGAATGTTGGAAATTTGATCTCTGGTTCCCTCGCTTTGTCTAAACCCAGCTTGTACATCTGAAAGGTCTCAGTTTATCTGCTGCTGAAGTCTAGCTTGAAGGGTTTTGTGTATAACCTTACTAGCATGCAAAATGAGGGCAATTGTCTCATAGTTTGGACATTCTTTGGTACAGACATTCTTTGGAATAGGAATGAAAACTTATATTTTCAAGTTTTGGGCCCACTACTGAGTTTTCCAAGGTTGCTGACATAGAATGCAGCACTTTAACAGCATTGTCTTTTTGGGTTTTAAATAGTTCAGCTGGATTCCATCAACTCCACTAGCTTTGTTTGTAGTATTGCTTCCCAAGACCCATTTGACTTCACATTCCAGGATGTCTGGCTCTAGATGATTGACCACACCATCATGGTTATCTAGGTCATTAAGACCTTTTTTGTATAGTTCTTCTGTGTATTCTTTCCACCTCTTGTTAATATCTTCTACTTCTATTACCTCCTTAACATTTCTGTCCTTTATCATGCCCATAAGCATGAAGTGTTCCCTTGTTATCTCCAATTTTCTTAATGAGTTCTCTAGTCTTTCCCATTCTATTGTTTTCCTCTATTCCTTTCATTGAAGAAAAAGAAAAAGGCCTTTATTGTTCACTGAAGAAGGATTTCTTATATCTCCTGGCTATTCTTTGGAACTCTGCATTCAACTGTGTATATCTTTCCCTTTCTCCTTTGTTTTTTGCTTCTCTTCTTTCAGCTGTATGTAAAGCCTCCTCAGACAACCACTTGCCTTCTTGCATTTATTTTCTTTTTTTTTTTTCATTATTTAGAGAATACTTTATTAGTTTCTGTAATCAAACCCATTTATTTTCCTTTGGGATGGTTTTGGTCACCACCTCCTGTACAATGTTATGATCCATAATTCTTCAGGCACACTATCAGTTCTAATCCCTTGAATCTACTCATCACCTCCAGTGTATAATCATAGGGGATTTGATTTAGGTCATTCCTGAATGGCCTAGTGGTTTTCCCTACTTTCTTGAATTCAAGCCTGAATTTTGAAATAAGGAGCTCATGATATGAACCACAGTCAGATCCAAATATTGTTTTAGCTGATTGTATAGAGTCCCAGCCTCAGCTGCAAAGAATATAATCAGTTTGATCTTGGTATTGACCATCTGGTGATGTCCATGTGTAGAGTTGTCTCTTGTGTTGTTGGAAGAGAATGTTTGCTATGACCAATGCATTCTCTTGACAAAACTCATGTTAGTCTTCGCCCTGCTTCATTTCATACTCCAAAGCCAAACTTGCCTGTTACTCCCGATATCTCTTGACTTCCTACTTTTGGATTCTAATCTCCTGTGATGAAATCGTGTGTGTAAGTCACTTAGTCATGTCTGACTCTTTGCAGCCCCATGTACTATAGCCAGCCAGGCTCCTCAGTCCATGGAATTCTCCAGTCATGAATACTGGAATGGGTTGCCATTCTGTTCTCCATGGGATCTTCCCCACCCAGGGATTGAACCTGGGTCTCCCACATTGCAGGTGGATTCTTTACCACTGCATCACCAGGGAACATTTTTTGTTGTTGTTGTTAATTCTAGAAAATCTTGTAGGTCTTCACAGAACCTACCAACTTTAGCTTATTTGGCATCAGTGGTTGGGACATAGACTTGGATTGCTGTGATGTTGAATGGTTTGCCTTGGAAATGAACTGAGATCTTTCTGTCATTTTTGAGATTGCACCCAATACTGCATTTCAAACTGTTTTGTTGACTATGAGGGCTACTCCATCTCTTCTAAAGGATTCTTTTCCTCAGTAGTAGATATAATTGTCATCTGAATTAAATTTGCCCTTTCCTGTCCATTTTAAAGACTTCCCTGGTGGCTCAGATGGTAAAGCATCTGCCTACAATGTGGGAGACCCGGGTTTGATCCCTGGGTTGGGAAGATCCTCTGGAGAAGGAAATGGCAACCCACTCCAGTACTCTTGCCTGGAAAATCCCATGGACGGAGGAGCGTGGTAGGCTACAGTCCATGAGATCACAAAGAGTCGGTCCTAAGATGTTGATGTTAACTCTTGCCATCTCCTACTTGACCATGTTCAATTTACCTTTGATTCATGGACCTAACAGTTCAGGTTCCTATTGTTCTTTACAGCATCAGAATTTATTTTCACCGCCAGACACATCCACAACTGAGCATCATTTCCGCTTTGGCCCCGCCACTTCATTCTCTCTGGGGCTATAAGTAGTTGTCCTCTGCTATTCCCAGTAGCATATTGGACACCTTCCAACCTATGAGGCTCATCTTCCTATGTCGTATCTTTTCCACACTGTTCATGGGATTCTCCTGGCCAGAATACTGGAGTGGTTTGCCATTCTCTCCCCCAGTGGATCACATTTTGTCAGCACTCTCTACCAGGACCCATCTGTCTTGAGTGGCCCTTCATGGTATGGCTCATAGCTGCATTGAGTTATGCAAGCCCTTTAAAAAAGAATTCTAGAGGCCACAATCGGTAATATTTTCATGAACAGAGAGGAGTGTCCTTTTCTCATGTAGGTTTGGGGATGTTCACTTCCCTCCAATCTGGGATTAATGTCATACAGATCAGGGTAAAATTTTCAGAGGATTTAGCTACTTGTGGTTAACCACTATTATACCACAGTCCTGTAGTCCTTGCAACCTTTCAATTGAGCATCTCATGGGTTTTTTGCTATACCGAAATACTGAAAGGACTCAGTTCTTTAGGGTTTTTGTATTTAGCATTTACCCAAAAATGTTTCACAACTGAGTGAGTGTCTTGAGAGAATTTCCCTCCATCCTCTGACCTTATCATACTAGACTAACACACCAAAGCCAAAATCTCTGTTGGTTTCTCTATCTTAAACCAGTTACCTTCTGACACTGGACTTGAACTTCCATCTGCACCCTGAATCAGAGCTCCTACACAAACTATTGGCTGTAGATTGCAGCGTGAATTTACCACTATTTCAGTATCTTACACTCTGGCCTGTTTTGCTTCTGCTTATATCCAACTTACTTTTGACAGGGGTAGGTCTTCCTAAGCAGTGAAAATCTCAGGAAGATTTTGCTTTCCTTTTCACAGCTTTCCTTCTAACTCCTTATACTTGGCACTTAGTCTAACAGTTTAGCTAGGGCTGTGCAGAGGAAACCAGGATTATATATCAGTCGTCATAGTCCTCACATTTTTCATTCTGGATCCTCACATAAGTTAAAAACTTTGCAGGTTTTTCTTTCTATAGCAACAGTCCACTATCCTGTCTATGCACAAAATTGGCAAATGCATTCTTTCTAAAAAGCAGCTGCTTATCCATCAATCACTTCTGAATGATTATCCCCTCTGTGGAATTTTATTTCATCTAGTCTTCTTAGCTTCCACAGATCTCTCATGTCTTTAAAATATAACTTGTGACTTGTCTGTCTTTTTCGTTGGTGTTATCAGTATTAAAAACCAGAAAACTTCCAAAGAAATAACTGCACAGCCTGGAGAATATCACACTGAAGTGAGAAAATGATAAAAAAAAAATTTCAATATAAAAAAGACTGAAAATAAATCAATAAGGTATCATCTTTTCATTAAACTAGCAAAATAAAAAGGAAAGAATGCTTCCTCCTGTTACATGTCAGATTCTATAGACATTACAGAAATAATAAGGTAGTATATTTTTAAAGGTTAAGTGGGTTCACATTCTTTAATTGACTTTTTCTCTCTAAAATATGTGGGAGGTAACTTGATAAGTATAAAAATTTTCATAAGAATTACATGGTTAAAATAGAGAAAAACTGACAAAAACCTCAATGTACAAAATAGAGTGCTAAATAAATTGTGCACATTTATAAAGGATTATTATACTACTAATCTGGTGTTTTCAAGGTATTTGTAATGTCATGAAAAATGTTTGCTGCACAATGTTTATTTTTAAAGAGGTTATCTAATTATTCCTATAATAATTTCAGCAATAAAATGCAATATTTTTGTAAATCTATAATCTAACTTGCCTATAGAAAATGCTGCTGCTGCTACTGCTAAGTCGCTTCAGTCGTGTCCGACTCTGTGCGACCCCATAGACGGCAGCCCACCGGGCTCTGCCATCCCTGGGATTCTCCAGGCAAGAACACTGGAGTGGATTGCCATTTCCTTCTCCAGTGCATGAAAGGGAAAAGTGAAAGTGAAGTCGCTCAGTCGTGTCTGACTCTTAGCGACCCCATGGACTGTAGCCTACCAGGCTTCTCCGTCCATGGGATTTTCCAGGCAAGAGTACTGGAGTGGGGTGCCATTGCCTTCTCCGCTATAGAAAATAATGAGCTGTAAATAAGCCAATATATTGTTTGTTTCTTTATCATGAGACTATGGATTATTCTTTATACTTCTCTACTTTTTAAGTTTTCTGCAGTAAGTATATGTTGTTCCTGAAATGTGGAAAACAGTAAGGAATTATGTTAAATTGATTTGGAAGATTTTGATATAAATAATTTAAGATATGCATGAAAGGTGAAATACATATACTTTGGTTTAATACTCCCTCATAGCTCAGTCGGTAAGAACCTGCAGGAGGTTTCTGGGTTCGATTCCTGGATTGGGAGGATACCCTGGAGAAGGAAATGGCAACCCACTTCAGTATTCTTGTCTGGAGAATCCCATGGACAGAGGAGCCTGGCAGGCTACAGTCCATGGGGTTGCAAGAGACGGATACAACTTAGCAACTAAACCACCAAATATTCTTTTCTAATGAGATAACGTTGGTTTATAACATTCTGTGTTTTAAATGTACAGCATTATATTTTGACTTCTATGTATACTATGGCTAGCTCTCCACCAAAAGTTTAGTTTCCATCTGTCACCATCCATTTGTTACCATTTCATCTTTTTCCCACACCCCACCCACTCTGGTATTAACTATTCTATTCTCTGCACCTATGTGTTTGTCTGTGTTTGATTTGGTTGGTTTGTTCATTTAGTTTGTTTAAATAGTCCGCATATGAGTGAAATCATACAGTACTTAACTTTTTACATCTGATTTATTTCACTTAGTGTAATATGCACAATGTCCGTCCATGTTGTGGCAAATGATAAATTTTCATCTTTTCTATGGTTGGGTAGTATTTCATTATACTTATGATATTTTCTTCACTCATCTGTTGATGGGTACTTAGGTTGTTTCCATATCTTGGCTATTGTAAATAATGCTTCAATGAACATGGAGTGCATATCTTTTCAAATTACTGTTTTCGTATTTTTCAAATAAATACTCTAAAGTAGAATATCTGCCTCATCAGTCAGTTAGTTCAGTCGCTCAGTCATGTCTGACTCTTTGTGATCCCATGGACTGCAGCACGCCAGGTCTCCCTGTCCATCACCAACTCCTGGAGTTTACTCAAACTCATGTCTATTGAGTTGGTGATGCTATCTAACCATCTCATCCTCTGTTGTCCCCTTCTCCTTCTGCCCTCAACTTTCCCAGCATCAGGGTCTTTTCAAATGAGTCAGTTCTTTGCATGAGGTGGCCAAAGTATTGGAGTTTCAGCTTCAGCATCAGTCCTTCCAATGAATATTCAGGACTGACTTCCTTTAGGATGGACTGGTTGGATCTCCTTGTAGTCCAAGGGACTCGCAAGAGTCTTCTCCAACACCACAGTTCAAAAGCATCAGTTCTTCAGTGTTCAGCTTTCTTTATAGTCCAACTCTCACATCCATACACGACTACTGGAAAAACCATAGCCTTGACTAGACGGACCTTTGTTGGCAAAGTAATGTCTCTGCTTTTTAATATGCTGTCTAGCTTGATCGTAACTTTTCTTCCAAGGAGTGTCTTTTTATTTCATGACTGCAGTCACCATCTGTAGTGATTTTGGAGCCCCCCCAAAATAAAGTCAGCTACTTTCTACTGTTTCCCTATCTATTTGCCATGAAGTGATGGGATCACATGCCATGATCTTTGTTTTCTGAATGTTGAGCTTTAAGCCAACTTTTTCACTCTCCTCTTTCACTTTCATCAAGAGGCTCTTTAGTTTTTCTTTGCTTTCTGCCATAAGGATGGTGTTATCTGCATATCTGAGGTTATTGATATTTCTCCCAGAAATCTTGATTCCAGTTTGTGCTCAAATGCAGAGTATATCATGAGAAATGCTGGGCTGGATGAAGTGCAAGCTGGAATCTTCATCATAGGGTAGTTCTATTTTTTAATGTTTAAAGGAATCTCCTTACTATTTTCCATACAGGCTACAATTTGCTTCCCTCCAACAGTGTATGATAATACCCACATCCTCTCCAACACTTGTAACTTCTTGCCTTTTTAATAATAGCCATTCTACCTAGTTGTCCATCAGAAGACGAATGGATAAGGAAGATGTGGTACATATACACAATGGAATATTACTCAGCCATTAAAAAGAATACATTCAAATCAGTTCTAATGAGGTGGATGAAACTGGAGCCTATTATACAGAGTGAAGTAAGCCAGAAAGAAAAACACCAATACAGTATACTAACACATATATATGAAATTTAGTACGTCGGTTATGATAACCCTGTATGCGAGACAGCAAAAGAGACACAGATGTATAGAACTGTATTTTGGGTGCTATGGGAGAGGGTGAGGGTGGGATGATTTGGGAGAATGGCATGGAAGCATGTAAGTTATCATTTGTGAAACAAATCGCCAGTCCAGGTTCGGTGCATAATACAAGGTGCTCGGGGCTGGTGCACCAGGGTGACCCAGAGGGATGGGATGGGGAGGGAGGTGGGAGTGGGGTTCTGGAAGGGGAACACATGTACACCCATGGTGGATTCGTGTCAATGTATGGCAAAACCAATACAATATTGTAAAGTAAAAAATAGATAATAATAATAGCCGTTCTAAAAGGCCTGAGGTGATATCTCACTTTGGTTTTCATTTTCATTTCACTAATAATTAGTGATATTAAATATACTGTAAAGTAAAAAAATAGATAAAAAAAAAATAATAATAGCCATTCTAACAGGCCTGAGGTGATATCTCACTTTGGTTTTCATTTTCATTTCACTAATAATTAGTGATATTAAATATCTTTTCATGTGCATTTTGGCCATCTGTATGTTTGTTTTTGGGGGGGAGGGTGCGTGAAAATGTCTATTCAACTCCTTTGCTCATTTTTAAATCAAATTTATTTTCTGCTTTTACTAGGGTGTTACTGAGTTTTATGAGGTTTTTATGTATTTTGGGTATTAATCTCTTATCAGCTATATGAAGTGCAACAACTTCTCCCATTCAGTAGGTTGTCTTTTCTTTTTGTTAATGGTCTCCTTTGCTGTGCAGAAGCTTTTCAGTTTGATATAGTCCCTTTTTATTTTATTTTCTTTGGTTTCCTTTGCCTGGGATACCTATCCAGAAAGATGTTAAGACTGATATCAAAGAGCATATGACCTATGTTTTCCTCTAGGAGTTTTGTGGATTCAGGTGTCACGTTCAAGTCATTTACTCATTTTGAGGTGATTTTTGTGTGTGGTGTAAGACAGTGTTCTAGTTTCATTCTTTTGCATATGTCTGTTCACTTTTCCAGCAACATTCATTGAAGACACCACTTCTTCATTGTATGCTCTTCGCGCCCATGTTTAAATTAATTGTTCATAAATGTGTGAGTTTATTTCTGGGCCCTTGATTCTGTTCTGTTAACTTGTGTGTCTATTTTTTGCCCGTACCATGATGTTTTGATTACCATAGCTTTGGAGTGTATCTTGAAATCATGAAGTATGATACCTCCAGGTATTTTTGGTTTGTTTTCTCTCAGCATTGCTTTGGCTATTTGGAGTCTTTTGTAGTTCCATATGAATTTTAAGGCATTTAGCTGTATTTCTCTGAAAATTTTCACTGGAATTTTGACAGGGATAGCACTGAATCTGTAGATTACTTTAGGTAATATAGACATTTTGAAAATGTTAATTCTTCAAGTCCATGAGCATGGAATATCTTTGCATATTATTGTTTCTTCTTTAATTTCCTTGAACAGTATCTTATAGTTTTCAGTGCACAAGTTTTACATTTCCTTTTGTTGTTGTTCAGTCGCTAAGTCATATCTAACTCTTTGCAACCTCATGAACTGCAGCACACCAGGTTTCCCTGTCCTTCACTATTTCCCTGAGTTTCCTCAAACTCATGTCCATTCAGTCAGTGATGCCATCCAAACATCTCATCCTCGGTTGCCCCATTCCCTTGCCCTCAATCTTTCCCATCATGAGGGTCTTTGCCAGTGAGTTGAATCTTTGCGTTAGGTGGCCAAAGCATTGGAGCTTCAGCTTCAGCACCAGTCATTCCAAAGAATACTCAGGGTTAATTTCCTTTAGGGTTGACTGGCTTAATCCCCTTGCAATCCAAGGGACTTTCAAGAGTCTTCTGCACCACAATTTGAATGAATCAAATCTCCAGCACTCAGCCTTCTTTATGGTCCATCTCTCACATCCATACAAGACTACTGGAAAAACCATAGCTTTGTCTTTATGGATCTTTGTTGTCAAAGTGATGTCTCTGCTTTTTAATACATTATCTAGGTTTGTCATTCTTCCAAGGAGCAAGCATCTTTTAATTTTGTGGCTGCAGTCACCATCTGCATTGATTTTGGAGCCCAAGAAAATCAAATCTGAGACTGTTTCCACTTTTTCCTCATCTACTTGCTATGAAGTGATAGGACCAGATGACTTGATCTTCGTTTTTTGAATGTTGAGCTTTAAGCCATCTTTTTCACTCCACTCTTTTAACTACATCAAGAGGCTCTTTAGTTCCTCTTGACTTTCTGCCATAAGAGTGGTATCATCTGCATATCTGAGGTTATTGATATTTCTCCTGGCAATCTTGATTCCAGCTTGTGAGTCCTCTAGCCCAGCATTTCATATGATGTACTCTGCATGTAAGTTAAATAAACAGGGTGACAATACATAGCCTTGACATACTCCTTTCCCAATTTTGGACCAGTTATTCCGTGTTCAGTTCTAACTGTTGCTTCTTGACCCACGTACAGGTTTCTCAGGAGGCAGGTAATGTGAGCTGGTATTGCTATCTCTTTAAGAGTATTCCACAGTTTTTGATCCACACAGTCAAAGGCTTTAGAATATTCAATGAAGCAGATATAGAGTTGTTTTTTTTTAATTCCCTTGCTTTTTCGATGATCCATCGGATGTTGGCAATTTGATCTCTGGTTCCTCTGTCTTTTCTAAATCCAGTTTGTACATCTGAAGTTCTTTAGTTAATTTTATTTATAGATATTTCCTTGTTTTGATGCAGCTGTGAATGGAACTGTTTTCTTAATATCTCTAGTAGCTCATTACTAGTGTATAGAAACACTATGTTGTATATTGATTCTGTATTCTGCAGCTTTATTGTTTCTTATTTTTAATAGCTTTATGATGATTTCTTTAAGTTTTTCATATATAAAATCATGTCATCTGTGAACAACTACAACTTTACTTCTCCCATTTTAGTTTGAATGTATTTTATTTCTTTTTCTTGGCTAATTTTTCTAGCTAGGACTTCAAATACTGTGTTGAATAAGGGTGCAAAAATGGTCATCTCTCTCTTGTTTCTGATCTTCTTTCTTTTTTTTTCACTCTTAATTTTGATGTTAGCTTTGGGTTTATATGTGGATTTTATTATGTTGAAGTACATTCCTTCTATATATATATTCTTGAGATCATAAGTGGGAACTAAAACTTAATAAATTCTTTTTCTGCATCTATTGAGATGATCATATGGTTTTTATCCTTCATTGTGTTAATATAATGTATCATACTGACTGGTTTGTCGATGTTGAGCCATGCTTGCATCTCTGGAATAAATTCCATTTGTTCATAGTGTGTGATCATTTCAGTGTATGGTTATATTTGTTTTGGTAACATTTTGTTGAGGATTTTTTTCATCTATGTTCATCAGAGATATTGACCTGTAATTTTCAATGTATCTCTGATTTTGATATCAGGGTAATTTTGGTCTCATAAAACAAGTTAGGAAGCATTCCCTCCTCTCTCATTTTTTAGAAAAGTTTATAAAAGATACGTATTAAATATTCTCTGAATGTTTGGTAGAATTCACTTGTGAAGTTATCAGATCCTGAACCTTTTTGCTTTTGAGGCGGTTTTAGATTACTTTTCTTAATCTCCTTAGTAGTAATGATTCTGTTCAGATTTTCTATTTCTTTATGATTCAGTCTTGAAAGGAGGTATGATTCTGAAAATATATTCATTTCTTTTGGTTGTCCAATTTGCTGTGAGTAGCTGTCCATAGTATTCTAATTATTTGTATTCTGTGGTATCCACTGTACTTTTTCCTCTTTTGCTTCTGTTTTTATTTTTCTGAACTTTGTCTCAATTCTCTTAGCAAATCTAGCTTAAGATTTGTTAATTTTAACTTTTCAAACAATCAGCTCTTAGTTTTATTCAATCTCTTAAATTGTCTTTAGGTCTCTATTTTATTTATTTTCACTCTGATCATTATCATGACCTTCCTTCTGCTGTGGGTTTCATTTCTTCTTTTCCTAGTTCTTTTAGGTATAAGTTTAGATTATTTTATGTTTTTCTTATTTCTTGAGATGGTCTTGTATTGCTATAAATTTTTAATACTGCTTTTGATGTTTCCATTGATTATGATATGCCATATTTTCATTTCTCTTCAGGTATTTTTAAAATTTTGTCATTTACCTGATAGTTGTTCAGTGGCATGTTTTTTAGTCTCCATATACTTCTGACTTTTCCTGCTCTTATCTTATAGTTGATTTCTGGTTTCGTACCTTTGTACTCAGAAAAATACTTGATATGCTTTTAATGTTTTTAAATTTAATTGTTAAATTTAATTGTTTTGTGTCCCAGCATATGTTTTATCCTTGAGAATGTTTCATGTGCTCTTAAGAAGTATGTGTCCTCTGCTGCTTTTGGAATAAAATGGTCTATAACAATCTATTAAATTCACTTGGTCTGTTTTATCTATGGCTATTGTTTCCTTGTTAATTTTCTGTCTAGGTAGTGTATCCATTGATGTTAGTGGGTTATTAAAATCCCCTTTTACTATGTGTGGTGTCAATTTCTCCTTATAAATCTGTTCATATTTTATACTTTTATATTTTGGTGTTCCTATATTAGGTGCATATATGTTAACTGTTGTGTGTTCTTGATGAATTGTCCCCTTTATATAACATCTATATTTGTCTCTTGTTACCCTTTTTTGGTTTGGAGTATATCAATATTTTGTCTGATATAACTATGCACTCTTTCTTTTGGCTGTCATTTTCTTTGACTCTCATCTTTTCTCTCTTCATTTTCAGCCAGCGTTTCTAGGACTAAGACTCCTGGATGTAGCACACAGTTGGGCCTTGTTTTCTAATCTATCCAGCCACTTACTATCTTGTGATGGGTGAACTAAATTCATTTAGTTAGGGTAATTATTGATAAATGAGGACTTATATTACAACTTTGTGTTTTGTCTTCTGGTTTCTTCATATACCCACTGTTTCTTATTCACATTTCTATCTGCAATTTTAGTTTGGTTGTTGTTGTTAATTTTATTCGTTTATCTATTTATTTATGGATTTATGGTTATGCTGGATCTTCACTGCTGTATGCAGGCTTTCTCTAGTTGCAGTGAGTGGGGTTACTCTTCATTACAGTGCACAGGTTTCTCATTGCGGTGGCTTTTCTTGCAGCATGGGCTCTAGGGTGCACATGGGCTCTAGACACAGGCTCAGTAATTATGGCACATGGGCTTAGTAGCTCTGCAGCATGTGGGATTTTCCTGGATCAGGGATCAAACCTGTGTCTCCTGCATTGACAGAAAAATTCCTTACCATTGAGCCACCAGGGAAGTCCTAGTTTGATTCTTTTTTTTTTTTATGATGTTTTTCTCAGTTTTCTCTTTTTTAATATTTTATGGCTCTGCTCTAGAGTTATGTTTTGTGGTTACTATGAGTTTTGTATAAAATGTCTCATAAATAACATGCTCTTTTTTCTAATGCTAGCATCTTATCTTCATTTAGCCATATGGATTCCATCTTTTTCTTCTTCTCCTTTCATGTTTTTGTCATCTCAAATTATCCCATTTTATGTTGTGAATTTGGCTACCAAATTCATATAGCTATAGTTATATTCCCTGTCTTTCTCCTTTATGCTATATTTAACCTATTCTGATATAGAGTTGTGATTTTCTGATTCTGTATATTTAACATCCTACTCAAAATTTGTGTATTTTTGCCTTTTCATTTCAAGTAGAAGAGTTCGTTTCAACATTTCATATAAGGCAAATCTAGTGGTGATGAACTCCTTCAGCTTTTGTTTGTATGGGAAAGCCTTTGTTTCTTCTTCATATCTTAAATCTAACTTTTCTGGATAGAGTATTCTTGGATGAAACTTTCATTTTTCAATATTTTGAGTATGTCATTCTATTATCTCCTGAGCAGTAGGATTTCTGCTGATAAATCTGGTGACAGTTTAATGAGGGTTCCTTTCTAGTTTATCATATTTTCTTTAGGTGCCTTTAAAGTTCTTTTTTTTTTTTTTTTTTGCCACTGACTTCTAATAGTTTTAATACAATGTGCTTTGGAGAAGGTCTTTTTGTGTTGAGGTAATTAGCTGTCCTTTTAGCTTCAGTGTCTTACATTCCAGTTGCCTCCCAGGCTTGGGACGCTCTCAGCTGCTACTTATTTACATAAACTCTTTGTTCCCTTCCCCTCTCTTCTTCCGAGACAACAATTATCTTCATGTTGCCCTTCCTAATGAAATCAACAGTTCTTATAGAATTCCCTCAGCTTTTAAAATTTTAGTCCTCTCTCTTCTTCTACCTCTTTCATTTCTAGATTTTCATCTTTGATCTCACAAATTCTTTCTTCCATATTACCTACTCTAACACTTTCTAATGCATTCTTCATCTCATTCATTGAGTTCTTCAGCTCCAGAATTTCTGAGTGGCTCTTTATCAGACTTTCAGTAAAACTTTGATAAAGATTTCTCTCTTTTCATTAATTTTATTACTGAGCTCATTGAACTTCCCGTCTGAGTTTTCTTACACCTCTCGGTTTCTTCATAGCAGCTGTTTGAGTTATATTGAAATATTCCATGACTTTAATTTTGGTTTCTGGAGATTTGTCATATTCCTTTAGTGATGCCATGTCACCGTGTTTTTTTGTGGTGATTTGTGAGTTGTTCCTCTGCCAGGGCATTTAAAATAGACAGTTCAGTTCAGTTCAGTTGCTCTGTTGTGTCCGACTCTTTGCGACCCCATGAACGTAGCATGCCAGGCTTCCCTGTCCATCACCAACTCCCGGAGTCTACCCAAACCCATGTCCATCGAGTCGGTGATGCCATCCAACCATCTCATCCTCTGTCTTAAAATAGACAACACTTTCCTTATTAGGATGGAGTTTTTTAAAATTATTATTAATTCAACAGATCAGTAATTAGAGGCCTTTATTATGTTTTTCAGTTTGTGGTGTGTAGCATTAGTTTTTGGTTGTTCTTACCTGTCCTGCCTCCAGCTATATCTGAGGACTGGCAATTTCTAACCCTCCATGGCCTCTGCCAGAGGAGTTGCCCATTGCCTTTTTCATCACTGCTTGTGCCTTTGAGGTTGCTGATGCCTTTCTGCTGCCAATATCACTGCTGTTGTTGGCATCTCTGCTGGGGCACCAGGATGGTGAGTGCCTCTGTCACATCTCGGGTTGGATTCATAAGCCCTGCCACCTCTGCTAGTTGGTTCTCTGTGGCTGCAAGTGCTACTTCTGTGGTTTGGGGACCAGGACTGCAGCCACTGCCTCAGCTGTTCTCCAGGCTTTATCTCCCCTGTGTGTTCCAGTCCACCTACCTTTAGATATACAGATGTGTGGAACTCTCTGGCTTCCTGGTGTGTTGGGTAGAGGATCCTTCATTGAGTCGTGGGTGTTTTACTGGTTGTAGATTAACAGGAAAAAACAATGGGAGGGTTTAATGCTGCCGCGAGGCTGATATTACCTAACATCTTTTATAAAGACCATAGAGCTGAACAAATATGCAACTGAGAGATGAGCAGATATATTTTAATAATACTTACGGATTTTTATTTCTATAAAAGCTATTATTTTGGTTTTGTTAACCTTAATTATGAAAGCTTCCTTTCAAAACAATTCACCTATGCTAGTATAGTATTTTTTTAACATTTAAAAATTGATGTCTTTCTTGTTATGAACCTTGAATCTTACCCACTGTGTTCCCTATTACTTGTTTCATGCAGTTTCTGAGGAACCTCCCAGGAAAATTTACTATCCATGAGTATACAACAAATAATGCTAGTTTAGAATAGCATTTTTTGTAGAGAGAAGTTTGGTAAATGTTTCATTTATTTATGATCTAGCTCTACTAGTTTGAACTTTTCTGACTCTGCCTGATAACATTGTTTGAAGATAGTAGAAAGCTATAAATTATGGGTTGCATTTAGACAGTCAAAAGCCAAATGTTTCTGGTACAATGACTCAAAGTACATTCTATTTTATAATAGAGTTACAATGTAAAAATATTTCAAAATATTCATGCAGATTTTTCTGTTTAAATTTTTTATGGCAATAGAAAAGAAAGTAATTTAAGCCCTAAAATATTAACTTGTTTGTAATATTATTAGATATAGATAATAAAAGTAGGTACTACCCCCATTGGAAGATTACCAAGTGCAAGGCTCTGTGCTAAACTCTTTACATAAGTTTTCATACAATCCTAACCTCAGTAATATGAGATAAATGAAAATGACCATTCACCATTAATGACCATTCCCATTTTATAAGTAAGAACATTGTTTTAGGAAAATAAAGTTAAAAAAAAAAACAACTAATAGATGACCAAATCAGAATTCAGCTATGAATATAAAAGATGGTCCTCAACTCTATGCTGTCTCCTCCTAAAACTTAAAAGTACAGCTTTTCTCCTTTTTCAAAGACAAATTTCTGAATGTAAAAAAATCAATCATTTTTCTTATTTTTGTACTGCCTGTTTTTATTAGGATTTTAGCATGAAACATATGGTACACTTAAATTAGGATAATTCACAGAGAGCTTAGAAAGGGAACTATTTCTAAATTGTGGGCAGAACGTAAGGAAACCTAAGGAGACAGTACATCACAGAGTGAACTACAGCAGCTATTGTTGCCTCTCTGACCTGCCATGATAGGGAGAGGGAGTTGTGTATATTAAACTCAGTAGGAGATATTGATAGATACAGGGTCAGCTTGAGAGGATACATGACCTGCAATCCAGAGATCCAACCATCTTGAAGCAACCTTACAAAGAAGTAGTCAGGGATTGATTAACCATCCTGACTTCCCATTCAAACTTCTTATTGGCTGAACACAAACTGAAGCCAGGAGACAAAATAGTCTGCAGAAGGAGTCCAGTAAAGTAGAGATGGAAGACGAGAGGTTCTGCAGAGACAGAGAAAAGGTATTCTCTGCACATTTATCCTACACAGATGAAAACAGTTCTTACACTGGACCTTCTAATTTTTGCAATAGAATATTACAAATTTACACACATCAAAATCATTTTAAATTCTACTTTTTTTTTCAGTTAACATTTTACTTAGTGTTTATATTTCTTACTTTTAACTGTTTATTTTATTCCAAGCAAAATTTTATATTAAAATAGAGCTACCTTTATTTTAGACATCAGTACTGAAAAGATAACAGAGAAAATTGAATCAAGCAAAATTCATCTAACTTATTAAGTCTTGAGCAAAACTTACAGTGAAAATTTTAGCATAGAGATTTTTGCTGTGCTAGAAATGTTACTGGTATAAGAAAAAAGATAAAACATTTTAATTATTCACATTTAAATACTATAGCACAGAGTTCAACACTTATGGCTAAAGGAGAAATATACACAATACTAATATTAGAACATTACATCCATAATAAAAAATAAAAAAAAAAATTACTTAGTGGTTACTGGATACAGGCCACTGCACAAAAACCCTTTCCATGCGTTATCTTAATGGTTTTCCCTTAAGTCCTCCAACATACATTTTACTATCAGCATATTTTAAAATAAAATTGGACACTTAGATGTAATACTTTGATCACATGTAACTTATTTTTTCATTCATTCATGTGCCCATTATTTAAAACATATCTTTGTGATACTAAACTATGAGCAACTTGAAGGGAAGGACTGTGTATGCCATCTCTAATTCCCTTCAACGTGTAGTGCTGTGTGCACTGGAATGAATGACATTTTCCATCACGTTATAGCCCCCGCTTTTCAGGGGCAAAGACATGGATTGTATTCTGAAGTGCAGAATCTTCTCAGCATCTGGGAAAGCCTGGTGTCTTGACTGAGAGGTTTCTTGTAGTTTCTGGAGAGACTCAGCATTTGCCACCTGCCTGACATTCACTGAAAGAATTGAGGTAGAATTTTCCCGAGATTTAATTTTGAGACTTGCTCAAAATTCTTTGATTGGAGTTCTTCTCCTGTGACCAAGCCTGAAGTCTCAGGAGACAGTGTTTCTTTCTGGCAACACTTTATTTTTTTCACAGACCTTTAATTAACTTGCTTTAGGGGGAATGGAATGGGACATAAACTCACAGACTCTATTGTAAGGACAGATTGAAAGTCCCTGGATCTATCTCCTGAATATGTGAGCTTCCTGCTCCTGCTGTGAGAGTTGTTTCAACAAGGCATTCTGCTGTGCTAGCAATGTTTGTGATATAAGAAAAAAGACTAGAAAGCATTTTAATTATTCTGTGATTCTAGAAAATAAGATGGACTATCAGAGAACTCCTTCCTTTAGCACACTAGGTAATGGTGAGTAAGAACCTCCAGGAAGGCAAGCTGACTCCAGTTCTCTTACAGACTTTCAAAAACATATGGTAAGAAGATCCTTGGCATGGACACTGTCTTTTGAGAGAGAGACTATCCTCATCCACAGGTTTGATACCCACTAAATTCAACCTGTGTACCGGGATTAGCATGGAATTAATCTGATTCATTGTTTCAAAATGGCTAAACTTCCAGGTGGCCAAAAGGGAGGAAAAAAGCTAACCCTTTTATAGTATTTATGTTGGACCACACTTTTGTCTAAACACCTAGAGTTTAACAATTTACTTCATCTTCAATGTATGAAGTTGGGTGTTGTCAGTTTCTCCTCATAACAAATGAAGAACCTGAACACAGCAAGATTGAAAAATTTACCCAAGATCATGAAAAAAAAAAAATAGGTAATTAAATTGGGTGGGATTCAAACTCGGGCAGCGAAACATCTTCACTGTGCTTCACCACAATGTTATACAAATACATTTACCTCCAACTAGGACCTTCTGAGTCCCAGTAAGAAACTGTGCTTTGAGTTATCCTTACTTATGTAAGACTTGAGCCTGCCATTTGGAGGCAATATTAGAGGAAATCTTCTGGTATATAAATTATCCAGAGGGTAATTTACCTAGACAAATCATAAAATGACAAATGGTCAAATTCCACATTTTACTAAAACGTTGAATTATAATACCTTCTTTAAAATTTCAGAAATCTCACATAAATTTTCCCACATTCAGTTTCAGTGGACCTGTATCCTCATTTGATTGACAGCTCTGTGTTAGTATTTAGTAGGCACTAGCCCTTTTCAGACTTTATTTTTTTGGGCTCCAATATCACTGCTGATGGTGATTGCAGCCATGAAATTAAAAGACGCTTACTCCTTGGAAGGAAGGTTATGGCCAACCTAGACAGCATATTTAAAAGCAGAGACATTACTTTGTCAACAAAAGTCCGTCTAGTCAAGGCTATGGTTTTTCCAGTGGTCACGTATGGATGTGAGAGTTGGATGGTGAAGAAAGCTGAGTGCCGCAGAATTGATGCTTTTGAAATGTGGTGTTGGAGAAGACTCTTGAGAGTCCCTTGGACTGCAAGGAGATCCAATCAATCCATCCTAAAAGAGATCAATCCTGGGTGTTCATTGGAAGGTCTGATGTTGAAGCTGAAACTCCAATACTTTGGCCACCTCATGCGAAGAGTTGACTCATTGGAAAAGACCCTAATGCTGGGTAGGATTGGGGGCAGGAGGAGAAGGGGACGACAGAGGATGAGATGGTTGGATGGCATCACCGACTCGATGGACATGGGTTTGGGTAGACTCCGGGAGTTGGTGATGGACAGAGAGGCCTGGCGTGCTGCAATTCATGGGGTCACAAAGAGTCGGACATGACTGAGCAACTGAACTGAACTGAGCCCTTTAGCTTGAATTGTGCTCTCCTGTTTTTCATAGTTCTTCATAGTTCCTACCAGAACTGGCCATGCGAGTTTAGGACCTCTTATCCACTGGTTCATGCTTTCATACTTTCTAAACTGTTCATGTGTACAATTGAAAAGGACTTATACTTAGAGATGGCTTGATGTTTTGTGGACTCTGATGCTTATGCAATATTGGGAACTCTTTAAGGAAAATGATACAAAGTTATAAATATAAAAACAGCTGTGAAAGTTAATATATATTTAAAATCGGTAATAATCACAAATTATAATTTATAAATGTTAAATTACACAAATGCCCTGAAATCAAAGAATATATTTATATTAGAGTCTGACATGCTTTCAGAATACTTTCTCCAAAATCTGGGTGTCTAGTCTTTGATTGCCTCTCCTTATGACAGTGATTTTAATACTACTGTTTTCTATAGAGAGAATATGACAATAATAAACAAACTCATAACAAACTAATACATTGCACTGAAGTCAAATCAAACGGAATCCATCTCCCACTCAATTGACCTTAAGTAATACTCCTTTGGATATAACCAACTCAACATCCTCAGACAACAGAAAATATGATGCAGGGGAAGCTAAAGTAGAAAGAGATAGTGGTCTCAAGCAAAGGTAGTTAGAATACTTCAGCATCCAAGTCAACTTGAGTTACCAAAATACCACAGACTTGTTCAGTCGCACAGTCGTGTCCACTGTTTGTGACCCCATGGCCTGCAGAGCACCAGGCTTCTCTTTCTTTCACCATTTCCTGGGGTTTGCTGACAGACTGAGTTGCTTCAAAAACAGAACTTTATTTTCTAACAGTTCTGGGGGCTGGAAGTCTGATCAGGCTGCCATCGCAGTGAGTTTCTGGTGAGAATTCTCTCTCAGACCTGCGATGGGCCACATTCATGGGGTGGTGAGTGGAGAAAAGGAACTCTCAGGTGTCTCTTTTTAGGGACACTAATTCTATCAGCTTAGGGCTCTACTCTTAAGAACTTGGTTAACTATAATAATCTCCTTTTAGGTCTTATACCCACAAATAGTCATTTTAGAGGTCAGAGCTTCGACATAAATTTTGGGGGATATAATTAGGTGAGTCACAATGAGAGCTAAAGCCTTCCTCTAAGTCATAATTGCTGCTGCTGCTGCTGCTAAGTCGCTTCAGTCGTGTCTAACTCTGTGCGACCCCATAGACGGCAGTCCACCAGGCTCTGCCATCCCTGGGATTCTCCAGGCAAGAATACTGGAGTGGGTTGCCATTTCCTTCTCCAGTGCATGAATGGGAAAATTGAAAGTGAAGTCGCTCAGTCGTGTCCGACTCTTAACGACCCCATGGACTGTAGCCTACCAGGCTCCTCTGTCCATGGGATTTTCCAGGCAAGAGTACTGGAGTGGGGTGCCATTGCCTTCTCTAATCTGCCAAATGATGGGCCTGTAGGAAGATCTTGTGCTGTTTTCTTTTAAAGGGCAAACATTTTCAAATACTCTTTATCAATAATTTTTTAATTAACCAGTGTAAGTTCAAATCCATGACCTCTTTTTCTAACAAGTGCTTGGAAGGCTATCCAGCAGTGATTGAATAGTATCAATGGGGCCATTGAGGTGAGAGAAAATTTAACATTTTCAGAGATATTGAAATTTGTCCAGTGTGGTTATGACAGTGAGAGAAGGTGGCATAAAATGAGATTGTAGCTGGAGGAAGAACCTACATTTTAGTATTTTATTTAAACTACATACCTGATATTTTGAAAAGTTTAGATTGTGAACTATTTTAATATATAATATTTAATTTCTTCATTTTTAAATCATGCACACAAAGAGTAATCAGATGTTTTGTTTGAGATGAGATAAACTATTACCATAGTGAGTTAATATAGTTGCTGAAACAAAGCAAACTGAGCTAACAGATATTGTATATTTCATTGCATTCCAACCTCTTTTTCGACCTTCAAAACTGCCCATGGGGACTCCCAATAGTTTGGCTTATGTGGGCATCTATGAGGCTGCAGAGACAACACACAGATGTGAATAGTTGTTTTTCATTAGATTACATATGTATTGTTGTTATTCAGTTGCTAAGTCATGTCTGACTCTTTGCTACCCCATGGACTGCAGCACGACAGGCTTCCCTGTCCTTCACCATCTCCCAGAGTTTGCTCAGATTCATGCTCATTGAGTCAGTGATGCTATCTAACCATCTCATCCTCTGCCACCTTCATGGATCACAGCCTTATCATGGCAAAGTGAAGCTATGAGGCATGCTGTGTAGGGCCACCCAAGATGGATGAGTCACAGTGGAGGGTTCTGACAAAACGTGGCCCACTGGAGGAGGCAATGGCAAATCACTTGAGTATTCTTGCCGTGAGAAACCCATGAACGACATGATATATATGTATCATTTAAACAATAAGATATTTATCACTATACACAATACATGTATATATATATAACATGTATATAACTTATACTAATGTGATATAACCACTATTCAACACTAGTAGTAAATCATAAAACAAGCTATTTCTTTGAAAAAACACTTCAAAATATTTTTATAAATTCTGCAAATATGACACATTATTTCTTTATTACAACAATTGTAGCACTTTCCCCTCAAAGTGACCAGAAACTGAAAAATTATTTAAAAAAATAGTCACAAAATATCTAGCAACACAAAAATATATTTCTTCTCTCCCCATGTTCCTGTTCACCTACAGAAGTAGCCTGTCAGTAGCTTACATCTGTTTTTCTACTCTTTCTCTATGGATTCACACATATACATAGACACAAATAAAAACAGATAAGGGATAATTAAGGATAATGTGTATTTGTCCATAAATATAGAATTACTTTTAATAAAATTACGTATACAGCATCTAGTGAGCTGTACATTTCTGTTCGTATAGAGCTATTTCATACTTTTATGAGCTTTCACATTATTCAATACATATATATACATATATCTTATCATTTGTTAGTCATTATCTTACTGATGGGTATTTAGTTTCCTATTTTTTACTACTACAATGCTGTAATGCCATTCTTATAAATATGTATTTGTAATTATTTTTGTAGGGTTGACAAAAATATGCATATTTTCAATTTTGAGAGATCACTGTCAACTTGTCAACCTTAAAATTGGTAACAGACACAAAAACTCTACCAATTTATACTTCCATCAACTGAGTATGAGGATCTCTTTAGCAGTCTGTTTCACTATTGTAATTTATTATATTCTCATTTCCTGTGAAAGAGGAGAGTGAAAAAGTTGGCTTAAAGCTCAACATTCAGAAAACTAAGATCATGACATCTGGTCCCATCACTTCATGAGAAGTAGATGTGGAAACAGTGTCAGACTTTATTTTTTGGGGCTTCAAAATCACTGCTGATGGTGATTTTAGCCATGAAATTAAAAGACACTTACTCCTTGGAAGGAAGGTTATGACCAACCTAGACAGCATATTTAAAAGCAGAGACATTACTTTGCCAACAAAGGTCCGTCTAGTCAAGGCTATGGTTTTTCCAGTGGTCATGTATGGATGTGAGAGTTGGACAGTGAAGAAAGCTGAGCGCTGCAGAATTGATGCTTTTGAACTGTGGTGTTGGAGAAGACTCTTGAGAGTCCCTTGGACTGCAAGGAGATCCAACCAGTCCATCCTAAAGGAGATCAGTCCTGGATGTTCATTGGAAGGACTGATGTTGAAGCTGAAACAACAATACTTTGGCCACTTCATGCAAAGAGTTGACTCATCGGAAAAGACCCTAACGCTGGGAAGGATTGGGGGCAGGAGGAGAAGGGGACGACAGAGGATGAAATGGTTGGATGGCATCACTGACTCGATGGACGTTGGTTTGGGTAGACTCTGGGAGTTGGTGATGGACAGGGAGGCCTGGCGTGCTGCGATTCATGGGGTTGCAAAGAGTCGGACACAACTGAGCCACTGAACTGAACTGAAACTGAATCTAATTAATGAAAATTGAAATCTTATGATCATATCTTTTTGCATTACTTATTACTCACAACAATTATATTTTATAATCTTTTGGCTATTCACATTTTTTTACTGAGAATATCTGATTTTGTTCTTTATCACTTACCTTCTCTTGTTTTATGAGTTAGAGACTCTTCATACAAAAATATTAAACATTTTACTGCCATATATGTATTTCCAAACATTTCTTGTCTTTTACCTATGCTTATAATGATTTCACATAGAAATTTCAAAATATATAAACTTAGGTGATCCTATTTATCTTTTTCTTTGTACCTTTTAAATTTGGTCTAATTTAGGAAGAATATAATGTAATAAACTTCTTTTGTCCTTTGGACAATTACCCCATTTTTGTGCATCTGATATTGGCATCTTTATTTTCCTGAAGGAAGTCACCCTGACACTCAATCAATAGGTGAGACCAATTCCACTTAGACTCCAAGGATTCTTATAAGTAGCTGACTTAGCCAGTGAGTGAACTACATTCCAAGATCAGAGCTGAGGCACCTGACCGAGGCTATGAAACAGCAAGGAAAGGTCAGCCCTGGGACTTATGCTATTAAATCACATAAAGAGAAGTCATTATTCATTCACCGGAGCCCTTGTGAATATAAGCCTAGGATTTTTCATGACCATCTTGTCAACCTTCAGTGGACTTTGCCTGAAGATAAATCCAAAACTGAGGAAAGCAATGCAGTAAGATGAAGAGAAACACATTTCTGATGATACTGCTTAGATACCAGTGTTAATAGTGCCAAAAACTCAGGCTACACTTGGGACCCTTAAGCTATACAAGTGAATAAATTTTTAAGTTGTTACATTTTTAAAATGTCAGTTTAAGTAAAACCTTCTAATCTGTCTTGGATTAAAAAGGAGAACTCTGTAACATATTTTCCACCCCAATATAATTTCTAAAAAATACCCTATATTTTCTTCCATAGTTTCATATGCTTAATAATTTTCTCCCTATTTTTATAATACAAAGTTATTATAATACAAAGTTATTACAAAAATATTAAGCAATACACAGAAACATGTGAGAAAGTAAAAATATCCTCAATTTCATGAAAGAAGCACCATTAATATTTTTATAATGTTCTTTTTTCAGAATTTCCAAAGTATGCATTTTATTTTTTATAGTTCATTTTTTAAAAAGTTTTATTGGAGCATAGTTGATTTTTAATGTCTTATTTTCATGTGTACACAACAAAGTGATTCAGTTATACATTTATTCATTCTTTTCCAGATTCTTTCCCCATATAGGTATTATAGACTGTTGATTAGAGTCCCCTGTGCTGTACATAAGGACCTTGTTATCTATTTTATACATAGCAGTATGTGTATGCTAATCCCAACTACTAATTTATCTCCTCACTATATTTCCCCTTTTATAACTATAAGTTTGTTTGTTTTTGAAATCTATGAGTCAGTTTTTCTTTTATAAATAAGTTCATTCATATTATTTTTAAACTAGATTTCACATATGAGTGATATCATATTTGTCTTTCTGTCTGGCTTATTTTGCTTAGTTATGCTTATCTCTAGACTCATTCATGTTGCTGCAAATGGCATTATTTCATTCTTCTTTATGGCTGAGTAATATTCCATAGTGTATATAGACCACATGTTCTTTATCCATTCCACCACTGATGGACACTGAGGTTGCTTCCGTGTCTTGGCTGCCATAAATAGTGCTGCGATGAACATTAGGGTGCATATATCTTTTTGAAGTATGGCTTTCTCTAGATATGTGGCCAGGAGTGAGATTTCTGGATCATATGGTGGCTCTATTTTTAGTTTATTAAGGAACCTCCATACCATTCTCAGTAGTGGTTGTACCAATTTACATTCCCACCAACAGTGTAGGATGGTTCCCTTTTCTGGACATCCTCTCCAGCATTTATTATTTGTAGACATTTTGATGATGGCTATTCTGACAGTTGTGAGGTGACACTTCGTTGTAATTTTGATTTGCATTTCTCTGATAATTAGTGATGTTGAGCATCTTTTCATGTGCTTTTTATACATCTGTATGTTTTCTTTGGAGATATGTCTATTTAGATCTTCTGTCCATTTTTGATTATTTTTTTTTGAAATAGAACTGCATGAGCCGTTTGTATATATTGCTGATTAATTCCTTGTTAGTTGTTTCATTTGCAAATACTCTCTCCCATTCTGTGGGTTGTCTTTTCATTTTGTTTATGGTTTTCTTTCCTGTGCAAAAGCTTTTAAGTTTAATAGCTTCCTTTTGTTTTTGTTTTTATTTTCATTACTCTAGGAGGTGGAACCAAAAAGTTATTGCTACAGTCAATGTCAAAGAGTGTTCTGCCTGTGTTTTCCTCTAAGAGTTTTATAATGTACAGCCTTACATCTAGGTCTTTGATCCATTTTGAGTTTATTTTTGTGTGTGGTGTTAGAAAATGTTCTAATTTCATTCTTTTACGGGTAGCTGCCCAGTTTTCCCATCACCACTTATTGAAGCGACTTTCTTTTCTCCAGTGTATATTCTTACCACCTTTGACATAGATTAATTGACCATAGATGTGTGGCTTTATTTCTGTGCTTTCTCTCCTGTTCCATTGATCTATATTTCATTTTTGTGCCAAAACCATATTGTTTTGATGACTGTAGTTTTGTACTAGATTGGCAAAAAAATTTGTTTTTCCATGTTACAGAAAAACCAACAGACAAAAAAATTTTTCTTGGCCAACCCGATAGTATAGTCTGAAGTCAGGGAGACTCATTCCTCCAGCTCCATTTTTTTCTCCCCTCAGGATTGCTTTAGCTGTTCAGGGTCTTTTGTCTTTCTGTGAAAAAAAGAATTGTTCTAGTTCTGTGAAAAAATACATTGGTAATTTAATAGGCATAGGTAATTTGATAGGGATTGCATTGAATCTATAGATTGCAATGATTTTGCATAGTGTTCTTTTATATGCCCTCCTAGATACACCCTAAACACTCACACACTTATTTTTTATATATGTCTTATCCTAAGGATATCTTTTTTTCTAGTTCAGTTCAGTTCAGTCGCTTAGTCATGTCTGACTCTTTGGTACCCCATGAACTGCAGCACGCCAGGCCTCCCTGTCCATCATAAACTCCCGGAATTCACCCAAACTCATGTCCATTGAGTCTGTAATGCCCTCCAACCATCTCATCCTCTGTCCTCCCTTTCTCCTCCTCCCTCAATCCTTCTCAGCATCAGGGTCTTTTCAAATGAGTCAGCTCTTCGCATGAGGTGGCCAAAGTATTGGAGTTTCAGCTTCAACATCAGTCCTTCCAATGAACACTCAGGACTGATCTCCTTTAGGATGGACTCATTGGATCTCCTTGCAGGTCCAAGGGACTCTCGAGAGTCTTCTCCAACACCACAGTTCAAAAGCATCAATTCTTCAGTGTTCAGCTTTCTTTATAGTCCAACTCTCACATCCATACATGACTACTGGAAAAACCATAGCCTTGACTAGACAGATCTTTGTTGGCAATGTAATGTCTCTGCTTTTCAATATGCTGTCTAGATTGGTCATCACTTTTCTTCCAAGGAGTAAGTGTCTTTTTATTTCATGGCTGCAGTCACCATCTGCAGTGATTTTGGAGCCCCCCAAAATAAAGCCTGACACTGTTTCCACTGTTTCCCCATCTACTTCCCATGAAGTGATGGGAAGGGATGCCATGATTTTAGTTTTCTGAATGTTGAGCTTTAAGCCAACTTTTTCACTCTCTTCTTTCACTTTCATCAAGAGGCTCTTTAGTTCTTCACTTTTTGCCATAAGGGTGGTGTCATCTGAGGTTATTGATATTTTGCCCGGCAATCTTGATTCCAGCTTGTGCTTCTTCCAGCCAGAGTTTATACAATATGACCCTCCATTTCACTCCATGACCCTCCATTTCACTCCTAGGCTGATGTCCAAGCACAGACTTGCACACAGAGGCACATAGAAGGTTTGTGGAAAAGTCAAACGAAATATCCTCGGGCGGTGAAGCCCTTACTTATCCCCTGCAGATCTCAGCAAGGGTGAAGAGACCTCTAGGCTTTCCAAAAATTGTGAAGCATATGTGAAAATGTGAGAAATTGAATAATATAAATTGAGTCATGCATAAACTATACCAAATGGAATAGGTTGAAGAAGAATATTTATAAGCATGTTATATGTAAGGGAATGATATTTCAAAATACATATTAACAAGCTCTAGAGCTCTTCAGAAACTACAACTCAACTAAAAGAAAATTAGTAGATGATATTAATGTAAGTTTTTAACTCAAAATCTACAATTTGTTGTTGTTGTTGTAGTTGCTAAGTCATATCTGAATCTTTGTGACCCAGGAACTGTAGCCCACCAGGCTCCTCTGTCCATGGGATTTCCCAGGCAAGAATACTGGAGTGGGTTGCCATTTCCTTCTCTATGGGCTCTCTGACACAGGAATTAAACTCACATTTTCTGCATCGGCATGAAGATTGTTTACCATGAGTTACCAAGAAGCCCCCAAATGAACCATAAATATATGTAAATATGTTCAATGTCAGCACTAAGAAAATATAAAGTAACAACTAGATGGTCTGAATAACAGTTATTAAGATAACACCTACTTCTGTGGCAAATGCAAGGGAAGTGTCTTAATCATGAATACTCATGAAAATATTGATTGATTTTCATTAGTTTGGAAGAGAAATCTCAAAGTATCTGCTAAAACTGAAAATACAGATAAGCATTCAAATAAAAGGGAAAATGTTATTACAGCATGTCTTAATAGGCAAAATATTAGGAAATATAACAGTGGTACTCATTACTAAATTAAGATATATGAAAATTAAAGAATGATTTATATCTCTAATTAGAGGGATTTTTTTAACATACTTTTTGTGAGAAGAGCAAGATGCATAAAGGTGTATATAATGTCCCATACTTGTTACATGAAACTGGCAAAGATCCACTTTGTGTGCATATGTATAGCAATAATAATATTATGAACCTGAGATTCCACATCAGGTTAACGATAGTTATATAGTAGGTAGAGGGAAATAGAAAGTGAGAGGGGTGTAAATAAAAATAATATCAAAATGCGATAAAATATAGAATATAGAAAGATGCTGTGAAAGTGCTGCACTTGATATGTCAGCAAATTTGGATAACTCAGCAGTGGCCACAGGACTGGAAAAGGTCAGTTTTCATTCCAACCCCAAAGAAAGGCAATACCAAAGAATGCTCATACTATCAAACAATTGCACTCATCTCACATGCTAGTAAAGTAATGCTCAAAATTTTCCAAGTCAGGCTTCAGCAACATGTGAACTGTGAACTTCCAGATGTTCAAGCTGGTTTTAGAAAAGTCAGAGGAACCAGAGATCAAATTGCCAACATCCGCTAGATGATCGAAAAAGCGAGAGAGTTCTGCTTTATTGACAATACCAAAACCTTTGACTGTGTGGATCACAATAAACTGTGGAAAATTCTGAAAGAGATGGGAATATCAGACCACCTGACCTGCCTCTTGAGAAACCTGTATGCAGGTCAAGAAGCAATAGTTAGAACTGGACATGGAACAACAGACTGGTACCAAATAGGAAAAGGAGTATGTCAAAGCTGTATATTGTCACCCTGCTTATTTAACTATGCAGAGTACATCATGAGAAATGCTGGGCTGGAGGAAGCATAAGCTGGAATCAAGATTTCCCGGAGAAATATCAATAACCTCAGATACGCAGATGACACCACCCTGATGGCAGAGTAAAGAACTAAAGATCCTCTTGATGAAAGTGAAAGAGGAGAGTGAAAAAGTTAGTTTAAAGTTCAACATTCAGAAAACTAAGATCATGGCATCTGGTCCCATCACTTCATGGCAAATAGATGGGGAAACAGTGGAAACAGTGTCAGACTTTATTTTGGGGGGGCTCCAAAATCACTGCAGATGGTGACTACAGCCATGAAATTAAAAGATGCTTACTCCTTGGAAGAAAAGTTATGACCAACCTAGACAGTATATTAAAAAGCAGAGACATTACATGGCCAACAAAGGTCCGTCTAGTCAAGGCTATGGTTTTTCCAGTAGTCATGTATGGATGTGAGAGTTGAACTATAAAGAAAGCTGAACACTGAAGAATTGATGCTTTTGAACTGTGGTGTTGGAGAAGACTCTTGAGAGTCCCTTGGACCTGCAAGGAGATCAAACCAGTCCATCCTAAAGGAGATCAGTCCTGAGTGTTCATTGGAAGGACTGATGTTGAAGCTGAAATTCCAATACTTTGGCCACCTGATGGGAAGAACTAACTCATTTGAAAAGACCCTGATGCTGAGAAAGATTGAAGGCAGGAGGAGAAGAGGATGACAGAGAATGAGATGGTTGGATGGCATCACCGACTCAATGGACATGAGTTTGTGTAAACTCCAGGAGTTTGTGATGGACACAGAGGCCTGGCGTGCTGCAGTTCATGGGGTTGCAAAGAGTCGGACATGACTGAGTGACTGAACTGGACTGAATTGTACATGTGTATTTAATTTTTTCAGGGAAAGCCAAGTTATTTTCCATACTATGTTTACTGTTTTATGTACCTATCAGTAGGGATTTAAAAATGCTCCACAGTCTTGCCAATAATTTGTTTGGCTTGGCTTTTGAAGTTTAGACACTCTAAAAAATGTGGAACATTATCACATTATGATTTTAATTTGTACATTTTTATAATTTTGAATAACATTTCAAATGTTTATGCAACATATAGTTCTTCCTTAGTGAATAAAAATGTTTCTATTTAAATATTTTACACATCTTCTAATTAGTTGCTGACTTTCCTATTATTGAATTTTTAGATATTCAGAATATGAGATTTTTTGTCAGATATATAATTTCTTCCAGTTGTGGCTTATCTTTGCATTCTGTTAACAGGGACTTTCAAATACCAGCAGTTCCTATTTTTGATAAAATACAATTTATCAATTATTTTATTTATTTATTATGTTTCTAAGAAATCTTGGCCTAACACTAAGCCACAAATATTTTTTTGCTTTCTTGTAAAAGTTTGGTGTTTATATTTATGTTCATGATCCATATTATGTAAATTTTATAAGTGGTTCAAGGCATGGACTATTATACCTCTTATCTATTTTTATGTTTAATTACTGAAGTGAGACATGTTAGTCTGTATTTTTCTTTGTGGGAAAGGTAAATACAAATTATTGATTGAAGGATACATACAATTTATTCTCACAACATGTTTCTTCTTGAATGAGCACTTGTAGTTTTCGTCTTTTAATTTGTTGTATTACATCTAATATTTAAAGTGGGCTTTTTGTAATCAAAACATGGTTAGGTTTTGCTTTAATCCCCTTTGACAATCACTGCCTATTAAATAGTTTATATCATTTAACAGGATCATTACCATGATTGGATCTAAATCTATGCTATTTGTTTTCTATTTGTCCTGTTTGTTCCTGCTCCGCTTACTTCCACTGTAATGCATTATTCTGAATTAATTTAGTGTCTTTTATTTTACTTTGTCTCCTTTGTTGAATTATTGGCTATAATTTTTTTTTGTTTTGTATTTTTGTTTGTATTGTGCATTTTAACTTATGATAATCTACTTTGAAATGCCGTCATGCCACTTCATACATAATATAAAAACCTAGGAAAAAAAATAAAAATAAAAATTAAATTAAATTAAAAACATTGAAATAAATAAAAACCTGACAACAGTGTGCTGTCATTTTTCCTTTATTGGCCAATGTCATTATTGTCGTATATATTGTACAAAGTCCAGGACACAACATTGTTTCTTATTTCCATGACTGTATCTTCAAGCCCATTGACCTTTTATTCTTAAATGTCTGATCTGCCATTAATCTTCTCCAGTGCACTCTGTATCAGATATCCTAATAAGTTTCATCTCTAGAATTAAATTTGCATCTTTGGTATTTCTGTGTTTTATAAAATGCTCTCTCTTTCTGCAGCTTCTTATACATAGAGAGTACAGTCATAGTAAGTGTTTCAGTAGTACTGTTACTAATTATTGTTACAATCAATTTTGGGGGGATTAATTTTGATTGATTGTTTTCCTCATCATGGGTCATATTTTCCTGCTTGTTTGCATACCTAATAATTTTTCTAATACCTTCTTGTGTTTGTATGCATCTACAACCATGGACAGAAGAGCCTGGTGGGCTACAATAGTGCTGAACTTTATTTGTTACAGTTAAATTACATGAAAATAATATGATATTTTCCTATCTTGATTTTTAAGTTTTGTTAGGCAAGACCAAAACAATTTTAGTTTGGGTCTAAATTTCCCCCAATTTAGGGACAAATTCCTTTTGAGGCGTCTACCCAATGACCTGTGAATTATGACCTTTCCCACTCTGTGGGACTAGGAACCACGCTTGGTATCATGTGAGTGCTGAGGGTTGTTTCTCTGTTGATTTTAGATGGCTATTCTCTTGGTCTCAGGTAGTTTCTTCACCATGAAAACTGATCAGTGTTCAGCTCAAGGGGGACCATCTGCACATCTCTAGGTAGCTTGCTCCATGCAGCTTTCTCCCCTCAGGTTTCTGCCTTTCTTTAATCTAGCCTCTTGTCCTTCTCAGACTTTTAACACCCACTTCTCAATTCACTGAGGAATCATCCTTCGCCTGTGTTTTCCCCTACTGTGACACAGTCTGGCAATTCTCTCCAGACAGTATACTGTAGCAATTACAGAGCTCACTTTGTTTGTGAACCATCTTGCAGGAAGTACTGCAAGAACTCCAATGCTTCGAAGTGTTATTTATATATTGCATAGATTTGGAGTTGAACTGGGAGTGCAAATTTGGATGCTATTACTTTATCCTGGTCATAAGCAGAGGAGGAATTTAATACAGATGTTTTTCAAGACTGAAAGAAGAAAAATCCCAAGAATCACTATTGTAATAGATTGTACTCTACTGTTAAATAGGAACGTAGTGTACAGTTTTTGCAGCTGCTCTTTCGTTGCTAAGTCGTGTCTGACTCTTTGTGACCCCCATGGACTGTAGCCTACCTGGGTAGTTTATTATAAGGAACTCTAAAAATCGTATTCAACTTACTACAGCTCTTCTATAGTTTATGTACGGTTTTCTTATATATAGTGACTAAAGGATATTTTCCCAAGTATTTTACTGAGAAGGAGACAAAGGAGACTAATTAAGGAAGATAAAAAGTCATAATTTTTTTAAAGGTAAGCCATTAAAAGAAAGAACACAATTTGGAAGCTTTATAAAAATATGCTTATTTTCAACCTTGGAATTTTTGGTCTAATTTTAATGTGTATTCTACTTCATTTCATTAACAAATAAATCTTTAACAAATGAAAACTTCAAATTCACCTACAGGGTATGTATTTTTATTTAGTATCACTTTTATTTTCCCTTTTATATTCTGGACTTCTATTCCATAAAAGTTGCAGAAATATATGCAATTGCCATGAAACATGGAGCTATATTGTTTAAGCAAGTCACCTATTTATATAAAGCACAAATAATTTGGAATTCTATTTGGTATTTCAATATTTTTATCTACTTTGTAATTTAATTATAGTAACTCCATGATTAGTGCTCTGTGTTTTTCTTCAATAAACAAATCATTTATCTTTATTAACTTCTCTACATGGAATATATTTTTGTGATGAAGACCAAGAAATAAGAGCACTCAGTTGCATATAGCATATTGTTTACATTTTCTTAAATTAAAATACCTAGTGTCTTTGTTGTTGTTGTTACTTTTATAAATATTGGAAATATTAAATAAGGAAATTAAAACTTCAGAAAGACCTACTCCTTGGTTTGGGATAAAGTTATTACCTAGAACAATTAAAAATTAGTTTTAAGCATCTGGATATAATGTCATATTTCCAACTTCCCCTAAAGAAATATTTCTGTTTTCCCATTATGATGAAATAAAGCAAGAAAAAAGACAAAACAAAAACCTTACAACCTCAGATATTGAGACTCACAGATAATTTAATGCTAGGATGTGGGAAAAAGGTAATAATGATAAAAAGTGAGATGGAACTGGATGGAGAAATAAAAGGGCTGGCTTCAAGGTATGGTAAATTCTGCCTTTATTTTCTGAAAATAGAGTATCTGAGAAGGCAAATATTTCTGAAATTCTGTAGTTGGTTCTCTGATGCTCTGATACAGAGATTTAAGACCTGGATCAGGAATTCCCAAAGGAGAGAAGGCCTTGGGTTTCAGCAGAATTAATTGAGAGGTTCTATTTTTCGAACTATACTTACCTGTTAGAGAAGAAGTTACACATGAGAGAGGAGAGCTGCTTTTGGCACCTGATTATGAAGACCTGACTCCTGCATCTTCTGCTAACTTCACAGCATGAGTCAAACTGTTTTCTGTACTCTAGAATCTTTAGCTATAAATGGGGTCCAAAGTAAATTATAGAATTGTTTTGAAGTTGCAATAATACCTCAATAAATGTTAAATATTAGCTACTACGTTAGCAGCAATTGTTATTACTATTATTATTATCAATCAGAGAGAGCTATACTTACAAATGGAAATGTTTCATAATACTTAGAAATGATGGGATAGAAAACTAAATGAGAATTTCAACTACCAATAAGAAAACTTGACATCTACTCTCCACAACCCAACAGAGGATGAATAAGGAATATGTGTGTGTGTGTGTGTGTGTGTGTGTGTGTGTATGTGTATGTGTGTATGTATGTGTGTGTGTTAGTCGCTCAGTTGTATCTGACTCTTTGCCACCCATGGGCTGTAGCCCACCAGGCTCCTCTGTCCATGAGGATTCTCCAGGCAACAATACTGGGGTGGGTTGCCATTGCCTTCTCCAGCGGATCTTCCCCACCCAGGGATCAAACCCAAGTCTCTTGCATTGCAGGCAGATTCTTTACCATCTCCGTCACCGGGAAATATGCTCACTCATATATTTACTTGCCCTATACTGCTCCGTGGAGAAGGAGATGGCAACCCATTCCAGTATTCTTGCCTGGAAAATTTCATGGACAGAGGAACCTGGCTGTAGTCCATGGGGTTTCAAAGAGTCAGACAGGACTGAGCGACTAACATACTGCTCCGATCTTTCTTTCTTTTTTTTGTTATCTTTGTTGAGTGATAGTCTTTATCACGTAAGAAAGTCCTCTCCTACTTCTGCCTTGTTGAGAGTTTTATAATGAATCATAATGAATGTTGGATTTTAAGAAATGCTTCTTGTGAATGGGTTGATCTGATCATGTGCATTGCATTTCCTAACATTTTCATGTGATAGATGACTTAATTGACTTCTGAATGTTGAAATAATCCTACATACTTGAAGTAAGTCTCAACTTTGCTGGACAAGCATTTTATTGTTGGATCTCATTGGCTGATATATTTTTGAAATCTAGTTTTAGTTTTCTTTTCTTTTAAGAGCTTTATCTGGTTTTGTTATTAAGATAATGCTGGCTTCATAGATTGAATTAGAATGTGTTACCCCTGCTTCCACTTGGATAAGATTCTGGAGGTATGCTATTACTTTTTTCATTAATTGTCTGATAGTATTCACAAATGAAATCAATTGGATCTACTACTTTCTATTTTGGAAGATTATTAACTATTGATTCCATTGTGTCCTGAAAACATACTTTCTACAACTTATGGTCTTTTAATTAGCGTGATCTGTCCTATTCAACAGTCCATGTGAGCCTTAAAAATGTGCATATTTTGCTATTGCAAGATAGAGAATTCTTTCATTGTAAGTTGCTTCAATCGATTAATAATGTTTTTAGGTCAATTTTATCCTTATTATTTTTATGCCTATTTGGTATACCAATTACTGAAAAAAAATAGACACAATTAAGAAAATATATGATAATAATGGTGAATCTATCTGTCTCCTTTCAGTTCTGTTTTTCTTTTTCTTTTTTGAAATTCTGTTGTCAGGTGCATAGTAATTTAGGATTTTTCTTGGAGAATTGACCTTTTTATTGTTATTTTACATTCTTCCTTATTTCTTTCTTTCTTTTTTTTTTTTTTACATTCTTCATTATTTCTAATGATTCAGTTCAGTTCAGTTCAGTTCAGTCGCTCAGTCGTGTCCGACTCTTTGCCACCCCATGAACCACACCACGCCAGGCCTCCCTGTCCATCACCAACTCCCGGAGTCTACCCAAACCCATGTTCATCAAGTCATTCCAACAACACAAGAGAAGACTCTACACGTGGACATCACCAGATGGTCAACACCGAAATCAGATTGATTATATTCTTTGCAGCCAAAGATGGAGAAGCTCTATACAGTCAGCAAAAACAAGACCGGGAGCAGACTGTGGCTCAGATCATGAACTCCTTATTGCCAAATTCAGACTTAAATTGAAGAAAGTAGGGAAAACCACTAGACCATTCAGGTATGACCTAGATCAAATCCCTTATGAGTATACAGTGGAAGTGAAAAATAGATTTAAGGGACTAGACCTGATAGACAGAATGCCTGATGAACTATGGACAGAGGTTCGTGACATTGTACAGGAGACAGGGATCAAGAAAATCCCCATGGAAAAGAAATGCAAAAAAGCAAAATGGCTGTCTGAGGAGGCCTTACAGATAGCTGGGAAGAGAAGAGAAGTGAAAAGCAAAGGAGAAAAGGAAAGATATTCTCATCTGAATGCAGAGTTCCAAAGAATAGCAAGGAGAGATAAGAAAGCCTTCCTCAGCGATCAGTGCAAACAAATAGAGGAAAACAACAGAATGGGAAAGACTAGAGACCTCTTCAAGAAAATTAGAGATACCAAGGGAACATTTCACGCAAAGATAGGCTCGATAAAGGACAGAAATTATATGGACCTAACAGAAGCAGAAGATATTAAGAAGAGGTGGCAAGAATACACAGAAGAACTGTACAAAAAAGATCTTCACGACCCAGATAATCACGATGGTGTGATCACTCACCTAGAGCCAGACATCTTGGAATGTGAAGTCAAGTGGGCCTTAGAAAGCATCACTACGAACAAAGCTAGTGGAGGTGATGGAATTCTAATGATTAGCTTCATCTAAATTTTTGTTGGGAAATAATTTAGCTACTTGGGGTTTCTGTTTATAATTGTTATCAGGGTATATTTTTCTCCTTCCCTTTACTTTTATTTTATGTGATTCCTTATATTCAAAGTGTATTACTTATAGCTATGCTATTTTTAAATTCCAAATGTAGTGACAAAAGATAATTGAGTTTATGTTTAATGAAATGAGTTATACAGTATAGTGTGCATGCTCAGTGGTGTCCAATCTTTGCAACCCTCTGGACTATAGCCACCCAGGCTCCTCTGTGCATGGAATTTTCCAGGCAAGGATACTAGAGTGGGTTGCCATTTCCTACTTCAGGGGATCTTCCTGACCCAGGGATCAAACTAGTGTCTCCTGCATTGAAGGGTGGATTCTTTACCTCTGTTGCTGCTGCTGCTGCTAAGTCACTTCAGTCATGTCCGACTCTTTGCGACGCTATAGACGGCAGCCCACCAGGCTCTGCCGTCCCTAGGATTCTCCAGGCAAGAATACTGGAGTGGGTTGCCATTTCCTTCTCCAGTGCATGAAAGGGAAAAGTAAAAGTGAAGTCGCTCAGTCGTGTCCGACTCGCAGCGACACCATGGACTGTAGCCTACACCAGGCTCCTCCATCCACGGGATTTTCCAGGCAAGAGTACTGGAGTGGGATGCCATTGCCTTCTCTGCTTTACCTCTGTACCACCTTGGAAATCCAAATTCACTTTGCCGTGCATTGAGTTATATGAGTTTTTTATATATTTTAAATGTTAACCCCTTGTCAGATACAATTTGCAATGATTTTCACCCGTTTAATGGGTAGCCTTTTCATTTTGTTGACATTCCCTTTGCTGTCCAGAAGTTGTTTTGTCTGTTTGTTTGTTTTTTCTAGTTTGATGTGGTCCCATTGTCTATTTTTGCTTTTAGTGTCATAAGCAAAAAATCACCCCAAACACTGATGTCACAGAACTTACTTTGTTTTCTTTTATAAGTTTAATGATTTCTGGTTTTACATAGTTTTAATCCATTTTAGATTAATTTTTGTGTAGGCTATAAGTTAGTGGTCCAACTTTATTCTTTTACTTGTATTTGTCCAGTTTTCTCAGCATCATTCATTGAAGAGGCTGTCATTTTTCCATTGTATTTTCTTGGCTCTTCTGTTGTAAATTAACTGACCAGTTTATACATTGATTTATTCTTATTTCTAAAGGTTGCTTTGGCTATTTGCAATTTTCGTGTCCCATACAAATCTTAGGATTGTTCTATTTTTGTGAAAAATGCTGTTGGAATTTAGAGTTTCCACTGAATCTGTAGATTGCTTTGCATAGTGGATATTTTAACAGTATTAACTCTTCCAATTCATAAGTATGCCTTCCCATATGTATGTGTCCTCAATTTATTTCACTAATGTCCTATAGTATTCAGTGTACAGGACTTTCACCTCCTTGGTTAAATTTGTTCCTAGGTATTTTATTCTTTTTTTAATGCAATTTTAAATGGGACTGTTTTCTTAAATTCTTACTTTTCCTTCCTTGATAGTATGTAGAAACACATCAGATTTTTGTATATTTATTTTGTGTCCTGTACTGTTACAATTTTTTTTTATTATTTCTAGTAGCTTTTCTGATGGAGTCTTCAGGGTTTTCTATGCATGAAATCATGTCACCTGCAAATAATGATAATTTAATTTCTTTCTGATTTGGAAGACATTTAATTTATCTTTCTTGCTGAATTGCTCTGGCTAAGACTTCCAATACAATGTTGAATACAAGTGTCAAGAGTAGGAATCTTTGTTCATCATTAGAGACGCACTAAGCTTTCTGAATCTGGATGTATTATCTTTACCAAGGTGGGGACATTTTCAGCTTTTCTTTCTACTGATAAGTTTTCTGCCCTGCTCTCTATTTTGTTTCCTTCTGTGATAGGAATATTAGTGCACTTGATGTTGCTCCATAAGTCCCTTAAGTTATTGTCAACATTTTTAGTTCTTTATTTTTCTTCTCTGACATGTCTTCAAGTTAACAGATCCATTCTTCTGCTTTTCTAGTCTGCCGTTGTACTTCTCCATTGCATTATTCATCTCTGTGACTCTTATTGGCACTTTCTTATATTTTCTTTCTCTTCCTTGAAATTCTCACTTCGTTTATATATTCTTCTCCTATGCATAGTGAGCACTGTTAAACAACCACTATTTTGAACTCTTTATCAGGTAAATTTCTTTTCTCCTCTTTACTAAGGTATTTTACTGAGGTGTTATTTTACCCTTTCATTTAGAACATCTTTTGTTTCCTCATTTCCCTTTACTTTCTGTATTAGTTCCTGCACATTAAACATCCAGCTCTCTGAGACTTGGAGTGGTCTCATCCAAGAGACATATCTTATTCTTGCCCTAACTCTTTAAGGTTGTCTCTCAAATCTTCGTGATTGTCCAAGCAGCCTGTTTTATTGTGTGACTCAAAGTGTTTGGGGTGTGCCAACAACTGTTGCTGTTCCCAAGGGGAAGATCTGAGCACCTAGATTAGGTTGATTAAAAGCTGCTTCCTGAGGTTCTGGCTTCTAAAGTTTGAACACTTCAGCTCAGTTAGCTATGGTGTTGTGGGTCTCATGGATGCAAGACCTGTTGGATTTCAAAGCTTGATGCTTTAGAAGTTCATCTCTCAGGTGCAGGTCTTAAAAGTTGGACTGTCAGGTGAGGAATTCAAACCCTGCTCCTCAGTGAGAAACTTAGGGATTTGAGTTCCCTCACAGTTGTGGGTTTCCAGGTGACTCAGTGTTAAAGAATCTGCCTGCTAATACAGGGGACTCAGGAGATGTGGGTTCAATCTCTGGGCTGGGAAGATAACCCTGGAGTAGGAAATGGCAACCAACTCCAGCATTCTTTCCTAGGAAAGGATGGACAGAAAAGTCTAGTGGGCTATATATAGTCCATGAGGTCACAGAAAAAGCTGGACACAATGAAACACACACTGGAACATGCGTGCCAGCTGTAGAGTGTACGGTGACATCGTGACTCAGCCTGTCCTACTAACTTCAATGTGAGTTTTTCTTGTTCAACCAATGTGTAGGAGTTACTCGGCAGGTTTTTTTCCAGAATAAGTTGTTCCATATGTAGTTATAGATTTGGTTACATCCATGGGAAGAGGTGAGTTTTAGGATCCTCCTAAGGTGTCATCTTGAACCTGAACTTCTCACTGAATTTTCACTGCAATTAAAGGTTTCATTCCAGATTCAGACACCTGAAACATATATTTTATGTTTACAATGTATTGGCCATTCTGCTAAGTAGTAGGGTGTTAAAGATGAAATAAGCATAGGATTTATTGTTGGGAATTTCAGAGTCTCTACATTGAAACTACATAAAAGACAAAAAAATGGAATGAAGTGAGACCCAGGAACCTGAAATGTATGGTGCTGTAGAATATAAAAATGCCAGTTCCCAAAAGAAAGAATGAGTCTTACCCAGCTACTGCCAGTAGGCAGTAGTAAACAGTCAATAGGAGCACAGGTTAGAGAGTTCAAATCCCAGCTCCCCCTGTCACTAGCTATACTAACCTTGGTTACATTACTTACCTTTTCTAATGATTTAAAAGCACTTCAAACACATTGCTTTGCTCTGCATCTATTATTTTATCTCTATCATTTCTTTTATTTACCTAATATGCCACTGGCCTTGCTGAAATGAAATTACATTTCTTTTGTATAAACAAGTTATCATGACATAGAAGCTCACTAGCAACCTGTGAGAAATTCTCGTTTGGATCAGACGAGACTAGTGAACACAAACTCCTGTCCATGTGCCCTGGACAAGTCTCCAGGTCCTAACCTTCTATCTGTCCTTCCAGTAGCTGGCCTTGATGGTGAGTACCTTCAGCATATTGATGCTTTACTAGACATACTTTTATTCCTGTTGGTGGTGATCTCTTCTGATGCCCTCATTCTGACTCAGGGAGGGTATATTCTTTTACATAATTATACATAGGATAGCTCGAGTTCAGGCTGTGACTTTTAGAAAGCTTTCCTTATGCTTTGAGATTGAGAAAAATTCAGATGTAGAGCAATGTAAAACTGCCGTTAGAATTACTTACTTTTAGAGTCCATAGGTCCAAACATGATGTCAGAGTTCTTAGCTTCTTACTATATGGTCAACTTTAGTCCCCACCATTAGCCTTCTCCAGGTATCTTCACAATTTCTATTTCAGATGTAATAATGACCAGACCCTAAAATATGCATGCAAAATGTTACTGTCTCATTTCAAAACTCAGTTTATTCTCTGATCCTTCACAGTTAATATTGGGATTTTTTTCCTTATGAATGTACCACTTCTTTCCCAAAGAATACCCCTTCTGCCAATATGTTCCATAGAATTAATTTCCAATAGTATTGAAGTACATTTCTGAAAACCTGAGTTAACTAGCATTAAATTGTATAATAATACATATTAGACATAACAATCCAGTTCAGGAAGTATCAAACCAACACCAGATATTGTTTTACAGTCTTTCAACACTCCCATTAATAGAAGGTTAAAAAAGTCCAATATTTACCTGTATATTTACATTGGCCTGAGGGATGCAAAATGTTTGGACAAGACACACTTAGACATACACTTTTATTAAAAAAACACTTTGGGGATATATTTACAGGGAAATTCCTTAAATTTGCTGTAACATATTTATGATAAATGCATTCACATGTCATATTATCAGAGAGAACTAGTAAGAGATTACTCTGAAGAATATGTCCCTCATATAATTCTCTACCTTTGGTTCATCCTAGGAAGAATATCAGGTACTAAACTATACAAGTAAAAGTCTAAAGTACAATAAAGAGATGTTCCCTATACGGAGGGGTTCTTCATACAGATATTACATCTCAGTAATTATACTAAAAGTGGGAATGATTAACAACCTCTAAGTAGAACTTCTATTCTTGAGTAGAATTTAAAAATCAGTTCACATCAGCGCAGTACAATGTCACAGACCAATTGATTTATGTTCTCAATGCTTCTCTTTGCTTCTGAATATTGCTGGGTTTCCTGAGCTCCAGTTCTCTTTCTAATCCCTTTTATATATAATAGCTTATCACCTAATACAAGACATAATATTAGGTATAGCTCAACTGGACTTCCATCACCTCCACTAGCTTTGTTCGTAGGCATTTTTCCTAAGGCCTGTTTGACTTCACACATTAGGATGCCTGGCTCTAGGTTTGTGATCACCTAACCATCATGGTTATCCCAGTCATTAAGACCTTTTTTATATAGTTCTCTGTGTATTCTTGCCACCTCTTCTTAATCTTTCCTGCTTCTGTGAGGTCCTTACCATTTCTGTCCTTTATTGTGTCCATCCTTCCATGAAATGTTCCCTTGATATCCCCAATTTTTTTGACGTGATCTCTTGTCTTTCCTATTCTGTTGTTTTTTTTCTCCACTTCTTTTCATCATTCATTGAAGAAGACCTTCTTATCTCTCCTTGTTTTCTCTGAAACTCTGCATTCAGTTGGATATATCTTTCCCTTTCTCCCTTTTCTTTTGCTTCTCTTCTTTCCTCAACTATCTGTAAATCTTACTCAGACAACCACTTTGCCTTCTTGTATTTTTTTCCCTTGGGGATAGTTTTGGTCACTGCCTCCTGTACAATGTTACAAACCTCTATCCATAGTTCTTCAGGCACTCTATCAGATCTAATCCCTTTAATCTATTTGTAACTTCCACCGTATAATCGTAAGAGATTTGATTTAGGTCATATCTGAATGGTCTAGTGGTTTTCCCTACTTTCTTCAATTTAAGACTGAATTATGCAATAAGGAATTCATGATCTGAGCCACAGTCAGCTCCAGGTCTTGTTTTTGCTTACCGTATAGAACTTCTCCATCTTTGGCTACAAAGAACATAATCATCCTGATTTTGGTATTGACCATTTGGTGATGTCCATGTGTAAGGTCATCTCCTGTGTTGTTGGAAAAGGGTGTTTTTCATGATCAGTGTATTCTCTTGGCAAAACTCTGTTAGCCTTTTCCCTCCTTTATTTTATACTCCAGGATCAAACTTGCCTGTTATTACAGGTATCTCTTGACTTCCTAATTTTGCGTTCCAATCCTCTGTGATAAAAAGAACATCTTTGTTTGGTGTTAGTTCTAGAAGGCCTTGTAGGTCTTCATAGTACCAGTCAACTTCAGCTTCTTCACCATTAGTGGTTGGGGCATAGACTTGGATTATCATGATGCGAAAGGTTTACCTTGGAAACAAATGAGATCATTCTGTCATTTTTGAGATTGCACCCAATCTCAGAAGAGTATTGCATTTCAGATGGTTTTCTTGAGTATGAGGGCTACTCTGTTTCCTTTAAGGGATTCTTGCCCTCAGTAGTAAATATAATGGTCATATGAATTAAATCCACCCATTCCCCTCCATTTTAATTCATTGATTCCTAAAACGTTGACATTCACTCTTCCCATCTCCTGCTTGACCATGTGCAATTTACCTTGACTCATAGATGAGGCATTCCAGGTTCCTATTCACTATTGTTCTCTATAGCATTGGACTTTATTTTCACCACCAGACACGTCCACAACAGAAAATCTTTTCTGTTCTGGCCCAGCCACTTCATTCTTTCTAAAGCTATTAGTAACAGCCCTCCTTCTTCCCCAGTAGCATATTGGACATCTTCCAATCTGGGGGGTTCATCTTCCACTGTCATACCTTTTTGCCTTTCACACTGTTCATGGGTTTCTCGAAGCAAGAATATTGGAATGGTTTGCTCTTTCCTCTCTCAGTGAATCATGTTTTCTCAGAAATCTTTATTGTGACATGTCCATCTTGGGTGGCCCTGCAGGGCATAGCTCATAAATTTATTGAGTTATGCAAGCCGCTTTGCCATGAAAAGCCTGTGATCCATGAAAGGAATCCCATTATTACCCTATACCAAGCCTAGTAACAATACCTAGTTGTTGTTTACTGGCTAAATCATCTGTGACTCTTTGTGACCCCATGGACTGTAACCCCCCAGGCTCCTCTGTCCATGGGATTTCACAGGTAAGAATACTGGCGTGGTTAGCCATATCCTTCTCTAGGGGATATTCCTGACCTAGGGATAGAACACATGTCTCCTGAACTGCAGGCAGATTCTTTACAACTTAGCTACCAGGGAAGTCCTGTAACAACATTTAACAACATTACAAGAAAGTCAAATTAGAAACTGATTATCTTTGTGAACATATGCACAAAAATCTTTTACAAATTAGCAAATCAATTTCAGTAAATTCTATAAATTCTATATATAAAACTCAGTGTACATATCCCTGGAAAGAAAAGCTGGTTCAGTTGTTGAAAATTAACAGTGCTACACAAAAAGTAGAAATAGTTATGATCATTGAAATTCATGAAGAATAAACATTTGAAAAGTTTAATAAAATCATAAATTTATCATCTTATTGAATTAGGAATAGAATTCTATTACCAGCATCTGTTATATCTATGAAAAATCTTAAAGTAATGCTCAAAATTCTCCAAGCCAGGCTTCAACAATACGTGAACCATGAACTTCCAGATGTTCAAGCTGGTTTTAACAAGGCAGAGGAACCAGAGATCAAATTGCCGACATCTGCTGGATCATCGAAAAAGCAAGAGAGTTCCAGAAAAACAACTATTTCTGCTTTATTGACTATGCCAAAGCCTTTGACTGTGTGAATCACAATAAACTATGGAAAATTCTTAAAGAGATGGGAATACCAGACCATCTGACTTGTCTCTTGAGAAACCTGTATGCAGGTCAGGAAGCAACAGTTAGAACTGGACGTGGAGCAACAGACTAGTTCCAAATAGGAAAAGGAGTACGTCAAGGCTTTATATTGTCACCCTGCTTATTTAATTTATATGCAGAATAAATCATGAGAAACGCTGGGCTGGAGGAAGCACAAGCTGGAATCAAGTTTGCCGGGAGAAATATCAATAACCTCAGATATGCAAATGACACCACCCTTGTGGCAGAAAGTGAAGAAGAACTAAAGAGCCTCTTGATGAAAGGGAAAGAGGAGAGTGAAAATGTTGGCTTAAAGCTCAACATTCAAAAAACTAAGATCATGGCATCTGGTCCCATCACTTCATGGGAAATAGATGGGGAAACAGTGGAAACAGTGTCAACTTTATTTTGGGGGGGGGGGCTCCACAATCACTGCCATGGTGATTGCAGCCATGAAATTAAAGACACTTACTCCTTGGAAGGAAAGTTATGACAAACCTAGATAGCATATTTAAAAGCAGAGACATTACTTTGCCAACAAAAGTCTGTCTAGTCAAGGGTATGGTTTTTCCAGTGGTCATGTATGGATGTGAGAGTTGGACGGTGAAGAAAGCTGAGTGCGGAAGAATTGATGCTTTTGAACTGTGGTGTTGGAGAAGACTCTTGAGAGTCCCTTGGACTGCAAGGAGATCCAACCAGTCCATCCTAAAGGAGATCAGTCCTAGGTGTTCATTGGAAGGACTGATGTTGAAGCTGAAACTCCAATTCTTTGTCCAACTCATATGAAGAGTTGACTCATTGGAAAAGACCCTAATGCTGGGAAAGATTGGGGGCAGGAGAAGGGGATGGCAGAAGATGAGATGGCTGAATGGCATCACCGACTCGATGGATATGGGTTTGGGTAGACTCCGAGAGTTGATGATGGACAGGGAAGCCTGGCATGCTACAATTCATGGGGTCACAAAGAGTCAGACATGACTGAGTGACTGAACTGAACATCAAACTTAATGATAAATATTGAATTTTTTGTCCTAAAACAGGAAGGAGACTACTATACCCCCTTTCACCACTTTTATTCCGTATTGTACTGAAAACCTTGAGGACAATAAGAAAGAAACATGAAAGGTTAAATTGTAGAGGAAAATGGCACACTCTTGTTGTTGGAGGATGACGTGATTGTGTATGTAGACAAAAATCTATGACATCTATATAGAAGCATTTTTATTGGTTGAATTGTGTCCCTTAAAAGTCATATGTTGAAGTCTTAACCCCAAGTACCTCAGAATGTGACTGATTTAGAAATAGGGTCAGTGCAGATGTAACTATTCCTGATGAGATCATAACTAGGCTGAGGTCATTATAAAAAGGGAAATTTGGACACATTCATTCATTTAGAAAGAATACTACATGAAATTGGTATTTTATTGCCCTCAAGACAAGGATCTTCCAGAAGCTAGGGGAAAGGCCTGTAACAGGTCTTCCCCTAATGCCTTTAGAGGGACCATGGCCCTGCCAACAGCTTACTCTTGGTCACCTACTCTCTAGAACTGGGAAACAATGCATTTTTGCTGTCGAAGCCATTCAGTTTATGGTACTTTATTATAACAGTCTTAGCAAACTAATACAAACATAACTCCTATAACAAACAAACAAATTTCGTTTGTAGAAAACAAAGTCAATATAAACGATTTATATGTATTCCTATAGGCCAACAACAAATAATTGGAAAATAAAAGTTAAAGTGGCTCACACGATAAAGAGTCTTTCTTCAATGCAGGAGACCTGGGATCAAGCTCGGGGTCGGGACTATTCCATGGAGAAGAGAACAGCAACCCCACTCCAGTGTTTTTGCCTGGAGAGCCCCATGGACAGAGGAGCCTAGCAGGCTAGAGTCCATGGGGTCTCATTGGCATCAAAAATATAAATTACCTCCAAATAAATTCAAAAAAAGATGTAGAAGAACTATACCTGAAACTAACAAAACATTGTTGAACTCCGTTTAGAAGACCCATAAAAGTGAAGTTATATACCATCTATAAATTTTTCAAGACTAGACACAATGTTGTCAAGATATTCATTTTTCCTAAATGGATATATGAAGCCAATGCCATCCAAATCAAAATTTCAGCACCTTTTTGAAAAAATTGTCAGCCTGTTTCTAAAATTTACATAAAAATTCAAAGGATCTCAAGTAGAAAAAACAGTATTTTAAAAGAGCAACAAAGATTTAAGATCAACACTATTTTATGCTAAGATTTTCTAAAAAGCTACAGTAATTGAGATAATGTACAATGAAAAGATAAAAGATAGAAAAATATTCAGGAAAGATTTTCCAGAAATGGACCCATTACAACTCAGACAAACCAAACAAAAAACCTACTCAGTTGGTATATTCTCAGCTTATGTCAATGGTTCCCCAAAAATATGTCCCATAGAACATTACTCTGTAGGATGCAAATATATTCTAACAAGATTTTTTTAAACTCCATGAGCAAATAACTTTAAGAGACTGAGATTAAACAAAAAAACTAACAACATGTGTGTCCTTACCACAGGGGTTCAGAAGGATTTCAATGTGTAAATATGCAATTAAAATCTCTGAAGGTAGTGCAGAGATTCCTAAATTTATTTGGCATTAGAAATGGATTTTGTCATTATATCCCATGGGAGAGTATTTCAAGGAAAATATTTAGATGGACAATAGGCTAGAGCTGTTATATTTACATTGCCTGGAAAAGGACAGACTCTTCAATAAATGGTACAGGAAAAACTGGATATCCATATACAAAAAAGTAAAACAGGACCCTTATTTTATATTATATACAAAATCAATTCAAAATACATTAAAGATTTAAAAGTAAGATCTAAAACTATAAAATTCCTAGAAGAGAGCATAAAGAAATATTCTTGACACTGATTTTGGCAACAAATTTTTGGATATGACATCAAAAGCACAGGCAACAAAAGCGAAAATAAATGTTGCTGTTTAGTCACTAAGTCACAGAAAATTCTATGGACAGAGGAGCCTGGAGGGCTATGGTCCATGGGGTCACAAAGAGTTGGACACAACTGAACTCACTGAGATGAAGCACCCCATCTTTATTTATTTGTCTGTTGATGGACATTGAGGCTGCCTCCATATGCTGGCTATTGTAAATAGTGCTACAATGAACATTTACATACATGTGTCTATTCAAATTATGGTTTTCTCCACAAGCATGCCCAGGAATGGGCTGGATCATATGGTAGCTCCATTTTTTTTTTTCTTCTAATTTTAGCTTTTTAAAGAAACTTTGTACTCTTCTCCATAGGAGAGAATACAATAATGCCACTTGCAGTGACATGAGTGGATGTAGAAATCATCATATTGAGTCAAGTAAGTCAGACAGAGAAAGACAAATATACATTACTTATGAAAAGTGATAGTGTTAGTCGCTCAGTCATATCTGACTTATTTTGACTCCATTGACCCCACCAGCCTCCTCTGTCCATGGGTTTTCCCAGGCAAGAATACTGGAGTGGTTTGCTGCTCCCCTCTCCAGGGGATCTTCCCAACCCCAGGGGTCGAACCCAGGTCTCCCACATTGCATGCATATTCTTTACCATCTGAACCACCAGGGAAGCCTATAAGCCATTATTACTTATATGTGGAATTTAATGAAAATGGTACAAATGAGCCTATTTACAAAACAGAAATACAGTCACAGATGTTGAAAACAAACTTATGGTTACCAAGGGTAAAAGGGTGGGCAGGAAGGATAAATTAATTGTGAGCTTGAAATTGATATATACACACTACTACATATAAAATAGATAACTAATAAGAACTTAGTGTATAGCACAGGGAACTCTGCTCAATACTTTGTAATGACCTGTATGGGAAAAGAATCTAAAAAGAGTTGATACAACATTAAAAATCAACTATACATCCATGAAAAGTAAATTAAAAATTTTAAAGGCAACTTAAGGAGTGGGAGGAAATATTTTCAAACCATGTATCTAATTATATTTCACTCAGTCATGTCCAACTATTTTTGACACCATGGACTATAGCCTGCTCGGCTCAAATGTTCATGGGATTTCCCAGGCAAGAATACTGAAGTGGGTTGCCATTTCCTCCTCCAGGGGATCTTCCCGACTCAGGGGTTGAACCCCAGTCTCCTGAATTGCAGGGAGATTCTTTACCATCTGAGCCACCAGGGAAGCCCATATATCTGATTAGAGGTTATCCAAAGTATCTAAGGTGTCAATACAATTCAATACCAATAATCAAGCAACTCAATTTTTTCGAACAGAACAAGGACATGGATATACATTAAAAAAAAAAAAAAGATATCGGTGTTTTGACTATGCTTTTGCTAACAGAGCAGTGGTAAAAATCAAGCGAAATGTCCTCTACAATCTTCTGGTAAAAACCAAACCAGTGGGAGGTACTGAAAAGTATTGCATGAATTAACACAGGCACCTATGTTAATAGGTGATATCGGAGATTTTTCTTATTCTTTAAAATTTAATTGACTTTTCCATATTTTTTATTTAGATAACAAATAATGTGATAGCATAAAATGTTAGCCTAAAATTGTTCCATCATCTATGAATTGCCACATTATTTTATCTTTACTGATTTATTAAAATTATGGTACTTATAACTTGTTTTATGTTTATTTATTCATATATCTTGTTTCCTTCATGATATATGATCTCATTGAGGGCAAACAAATATACTCTGTTCAACTTTATAGCTTGTTAAATAGACTAGAAAATTTTGCAAATAGAATAGTCAATTAGTAAACATATGTTGAATTCATATAAGCAACTTCTTATAAAGTAAACATATGGAACATTTCTGATACAATATGTCTAGACCTTTAAACAATAAAAACATAGAAAATCCCAAATAAATTCACATACTTTACCATTTAGATATAATAATTATATATACTCATTTGATTAGCATTTATTTTGATTTGATTTTAAATTAGAGTATTAAATACTTACAGAATCAATTTCATCATTTAACCTAGTTATTTAAAAAGTTAATTTATTCTTGGAACATCTTAGAGCCATTCAGAAAGGACTTCAACTTGAAATACTAGGATAATAACACTGAAAACAGTATAATAAATTTTAAAGTAGTTTCTTCTAAGTTAACTGTTTTCTGAATTTAAATGATGAGCAAAATCATTTCCCTGTTCCAATTCTAGCACTGTATTATATTTTGTGTGACATCCAACAGTTTATGTTAATTCAATAATGTTTATTTGCATACATCAATTTGATTTATGAAATGCTTGAATGTCAGAAAATTTAAAGTCAGCAAGTAACAAAAAAATCTTTCTAATTTACCAGTACTATAAATTATATTTTGAGTGTAGATTTGTATATATTTTAGATATCTCAAGGAGAGGATTTCATAACTAATATATCTAATTTTATAAAACAAGTTTTTGAAAAATTACAGATATCAAGTGAAAATTGTGTATATTTTTTTATCAAGACACTGCAGCTTAAATCAAACAGAGGTGATGAAATAATAAAATCATAAAGACAAAGGCAAGAACCCAGTCCTTTACAGTTAACATTCTATTTATGAAAAAGAAAACATGTAACATCTTATTCAAAAGATAATGTTCTGGAGGTATATGAAAGAAGTTTATGAAAACATTTTGTGTAACAGTCTATATATCAATTACGTATTTTGGTATATGTTGCATGGAAGTGAAGTGAAGTAAGATCAAGATGGCAGAGTAGAAGGACAGGAGCTCATCAACCATTCAATATCATAGTAATCCAAATTTATTCCCCAACCACTAATGTTAAAGAAGCTGAAGTTGAACCATTCTATGAAGACCTACAGGACCTTCTATAACTAACACCCAGAAAAGATGTCCTTTTCATTATAGGGGACTGGAATGAAAAAATAGGAAGTTAAGAGATACCTAGAGGAATAGTCAAATTTAGCCTTGCAGTAAAAATCGAAGCAGGTCAAAGTCTAACAAAGAATTGCCAAGAGAACGCCCTGGTCATAGCAAACACCCTCTTCCAACAACACAAGAGGAGACTCTACACATGGACATCACCAGATGGTCAATACCAAAATCAGACTGATTATATTCTTTGTAGCCAAAGATGGAGAAGCTCTATACAGTCAGCAAAAACAAGACTGGGAGCTGACTGTGGCTCAGATCATGAGCTCCTTATTGCCAAATTCAGATTAAATTGAAGAAAGTAGGGAAAACCACGAGACAGTTCAGGTATGACCTAAATCAAATCCCTTATGATTATATGGTGGTAATGACAAGCAGATTCAAGGGATTAGATCTGATGACAGAGTGCCTGAAGAACTATGAATGGAGGTTCATCACATGGTACAGGAGGCAGGGATCAAGACCATCCCCAACAAAAAGAAATGAGAGAAGGCAAAATGGTTATCTGAGGCAGCCTTACAAATAGCTGAAAAAAGAAGAGAAGCTAAACGCAAAAGAGAAAAGAAAAGGTATACCCATTTGAATGCAGAGTTCCAAAGAATAGCAACGAGAGATAAGAAAGCCTTCCTCAGTGATCAATGCCAAGAAACAGAGGAAAAACAATAGAATGGGAAAGACTAGAGATCTCTTCACAAAAATGAGAGATACCAAGGGAACATTTCATGCAAAGATGGGCACAATAAACGACAGAATTGGTATGGACCTAAAAGAGGCAGAAGATATTATGGAGAGGTGGAAAGAATATACAGAAGAACTAAATAAAAAAAAAAGATCGTCATGACCGAGATAACCACGATGGTGTGATCACTCACCTAGAGCCAGACATCCAGGAATGTGAAGTCAAGTGAGCCTTAGGAAGCATCACTACAAACAAAGCTAGTGGAGGTGATGGAATTCCAGTTGAGCTATTTCACATCCTAAAAGATGATGCTGTGAAAGTGCTTCACTCAATATGCCAGCAAATTTGAACAACTCAGCAGTGACCACAGGACTGGAAAAGGTCAGTTTTCATTCTGATCCCAAAGGAAGGTAATACCAAAGTATGTTCAAATTACTGCACAATTGTACTCATCTCACATGCTAGTAAAGTAACACTCAAAATTCTACAAGCCAGGCTTCAACAGTACGTGAACCATGAACTTCCAGATGTTCAAGATGGATTAAGAAAAGGCAGAGGAACCAGAGATCAAATTGCTAACATCCACTGGATCATCAAAAAGGCAAGAGATTTCCAGAAAAACATCTACCTCTGCTTTATTGACTATTACAAAGCCTTTGACTGTGTGGATCACAAGACTGTGGAAAATTCTTAAAGAGATGGGAATACCAGACCAACTGACCTGGCTCCTGAGAAATCTGTATGCAGGTCAAGAAGCAACAGTTAGAACAGGACATGGAACAACTGACCTTTTCCAAATCCAAAAAGGAGTAAGTCAAGGCTGTATACTGTCACTCTGCTTATTTAATTTATATGTAGTGTACATCATGCGAAATGCTGGGTTGGATCAAGCACAAGCTGGAATCAAGATTGCTGGGAGAAACATCAATAACTTCAGATATGCAGATGGCACCACACTTATGGCAGAAAAAGAAGAAGAACCAAAGAGCCTCTTGATGAAAGTGAAAGAGGAGAGTGAAAAAGTAGGCTTAAAATTCAGTATCCAGAAAACTAAGATTGTGGCATCCAGTCACATCACTTCATGACAAACGGATGGAAAAACTTGAAAACAGTGAGAGACTTTATTCTTCGGGGCTCTGAAGTCACTGCAGATGGTGACTGCATCCATGAAATTAAAAGACGCTTGCTCCTTGGAAGAAAAGCTATGACCAACCTAGACAGCATATTAAAAAGCAGAGACATTACTTTGCCAACAAAGATCCGTCTAGTCAAGGCTATGGTTTTTCCAGTGGTCATGTATGGATGTGAGAGTTGGACTATAAAGTAAGCTGAGCGTTGAAGAATTGATGCTTTTGAACTGTAGTGTTGGAGAAGACTCTTGAGAGTCCCTTGGACTGCAAGGAGATCCAACCAGTCCTTCCTAAATGAAATCAGTCCTGAATATTCTTTGGAAGGACTGATGGTGAAGCTGAAGCTCCAATACTTTGGCCACCTGATGTGAAGAACTGGCTCATTGGAAAAGTCCCTGATGCTAGAAAAGATTGAAGGCAGGAGGAGAAGGGGACGGCAGAGGATGAGATGGTTGGATAGAATCATCAACTCAATGGGCATGAGTTTGAGCAAGCTCTGGGAGTTGGTGATAGACAGGGAAGCCTGGTGTGCTGCAATCCATAGGGTTGCAAAGAGTCAGACACCACTGAGTGACTGTACTTGACAAGAAATTATGCTCATATACTACTAAAAGAGGTGGGACACTTTGGCTTATTTACACATTTTAAAGTTAAGTGTTTAATCCAAATGGTATGTTGATATATTTTAAAAAATAAAGTTTAGCCATTTTATGTTGGAAATAACGACTAAATCACTAACCTGCCCTTTATTAAACCTTTAAATGAAAAAAATTGTCAATCTTTCTTTTCTTGACAGGTAGCAATATTAAATTTAAAATCTGATTATTTTGGTCGAGTATCAGGATTTTATAAAAGGAAGTTACCCCGACGTAAAAATAAATGAAATTCTATAAAAATATCCCTAGAGTGGAGAACACCTTGATGTGAAGGAAGGGAAACGTATTTGTTTATCCATGGCTAAGCTGACATGCTCAGTTTTCTGAGAAAGAAATCACAATTTACCTTTTTAATCTGTACTTATTTGCTTTTCTTTTTCTATATGCTTATTGTAGAATCTGAGGTGATAAAGTTAAGATTTTCACCTCTTCTAATACAGCAATTTAGTGGTACATTTCCCCCTAAATATTGCTTACAGGGTATCAACACACATTTTTACATATAATTTCTCATTTTCATTCAGTTTAAAATATATTGTAATTTCACTTTTGATGTACATTTGACTTGTGACTTTTTTAGAAGTGCATCATTCATTTTCAAAGCTTGTGGGGATGTGGAAAAAGCCAAAAAGTTTCTGATACTGAATACTAATGTAAATCCATTCAGGACAGAGAACATATTTTCTTTGTAAATTTAGTGCTTTTAAGTTTAATGAGATTTATGTCCAGAGTATGTTCTATCAAGGGGCTTTCCTGGTAGCTCAGAGGTAAAGCTTCTGGCAGCAGTGCGGGAGACCCGGGTTCTATCCCTGGGTCGGGAAATCCCTTGGAGAAGGAAATGGCAACCCACTCCATCATGGTTTTGGATGCACTTGAAAAAATGGATATTCTGTTGTTTTGTGATGGAAAGTTTTATTAATGTCACTTAGGTCAGGTTGATTGATAGTGTTGCTCAAAATTTTAACATCTTTATTGTATACTTGCTCTATCAACCATTAAGAAAGTATTGAAATCTATGATGATAAATGTTAATTTGTCCATTTTTCCTTTTGGTCTTATAAGTTTTCCTGTCATGTTTTTGAAGTACTATTAAGTACATATAATAGTGGAGACTTCCCTGGTATCTCGGATGGTAAAACATCTGCCTACAGTGCAGAAGACCCGGGTTCAATTTCTGAGTCAGAAAGATCCCCTGGAGAAGGAAATGGCAACCCACTCCAGTACTCTTGCCTGGAGAATCCCACGGATGGAGGAGTCTGGTGGCCTCAGTCCAAGGGGTCGCAAAGAGTTGGACACGACTGAACGACCTCACTTTCACTTTCTAAGTACATAAGGTTTAGGACTGCCATGCACTCTTGACTAATTAACCTCTTTATAATTTGGGAACGACTATGCCTGGCTATATTTTTTGTGCTGAAATCAACTTTACCTGATTTTAGGTGATATACTCCAGGTTTGTCAGTTCAGTTCAGTTGCTCAGTCATGTCAGACTCTTTGTGACCCCATGAAACGCAGCACACCAGGCCTCCCTGTCCATCACCAACTCCCAGAGTCCACCCAAACCCATGTCCATCGAGTCGGTGATGCCATCTAACCATCTCATCCTCTGTCGTCCCCTTCTCCTCCTGCCCTCAATCTTTCCCAGCATCAGGGTCTTTTCAAATGAGTCAGCTCTTCGCATCAGGTGGCCAAAGTATTGGAGCTTCAGCTTCAACATCAGTCCTTCCAATGAACATCTAGGACTGATCTCCTTTAGGGTGGACTGGTTGGATCTCCTTGCAGTCCAAGGGACTCTCAAGAGTCTTCTCCAACACCAGAGTTCAAAAGCATCAATTCTTTTGTGCTCAGCTTTCTTTGTAGTCCAACTCTCACATGCATACATGACCACTGGAAAAACCATAGCCTTGACTAGATGGACCTTTGTTGGCAAAATAATATCTCTGCTTTTTAATATGCTGTCTAGATTGGTTGTAACTTTCCTTCAAAGGGGTAAGTATCGTTTAATTTCATTGCTGAAATCACTATCTGCAGTTATTTTGGAGCCCAGAAAATAAAGTCAGCCACTGTTCCACTGTTTCCCATTTTATCTGCCATGAAGTGATGGGACCAGATGCCATGATCTTAGTTTTCTGAATGTTGAGCTTTAAGCCAACTTTTTCACTCTCCTCTTTCACTTTCATCAAGAGGCTCTTTAGTTCTTCTTCACTTTCTGCTGTAAGGATGGTGTCATCTGCATATCTGAGGTTATTGATATTTCTCCCGGCAATCTTGATCCCAGCTTGTGCTTCCTCCAGCCCAGCATTTCTCACGATGTACTCTACATATAAGTTAAATAAGCAGGGTGACAATATATAGCCTTGACGTACTCCTTTTCCTATTTGGAACCAGTCTGTTGTTCCATGTCCAGTTCTAACTGTTGCTTCCTGACCTGCATACAGGTTTCTCAAGAGGCAGGTCAGGTGGTCTGGTATTTTATCTCTTTCAGAATTTTCCACAGTTTATTGTGATCCACACTGTCAAAGGCTTTGGCATTGTCAATAAAGCAGAAATAGATGTTTTTTTCTGGAACTCTCTTGCTTTTTCGATGATCCAGCGGATGTTGGCAATTTGATCTCTGGTTCCTCTGCCTTTTCTAAATCCAGCTTGAACATCTGGAAGTTCACGGTTCATGTACTGCTGAAGCCTAGCTTGGAGAATTTTCAGCATTACTTTACTAGCGAGTGAGATGAGTGCAATTGTGCGGTAGTTTGAGCATTCTTTGGCATTGCCTTTCTTTGGGATCAGAATGAAAACTGATCTTTTCCAGTCCTGTGGCCACTGCTGAGTTTTCCATATTTGCTGGCATATTGAGTGAAGCACTTTCACAGCATCATCTTTCAGGATTTGAAATAGCTCAACTGGAATTCCATCACCTCCATTAGCTTTGTTCATCGTGATGCTTCTTTCAACTTGTATAAAATAGTCTTTAACATTTGTTTTCAAAAGATTTTTTTGCTGAGTATAGCCTTCCACATTGACAGCATTTTGTTTTTCTTTCAGCACTGTAAAGAAGTTACATTTGCTTCTCACTTACATTGTTCATTGAATATTGTTGAATACATTGAATATTGTTATATTCTCACTTCTCACTTACATTCTTACCAGCAAGAAGTCTGTTGATATCCTTATATTTATGCTTATATCCTTATATTTATATCCATATATATATGTATGTATAGAATACATATATGTATAGAATGTATACATGTATGTATAGAATAAATATACTTTTCTGGTTGATTTTTAATATTTTTTTCATATCTCTGATTTTGAAAAATTTGATTTTGATGCACCATGATGCAGGTTTTTCAGATTTATTTTCCTTCAGTTTAATTGAGGGTCTTGCATCTGTCAGTTATGCGTTTCATCAAATTGAGCATATGTCTGACCATTATTTCTGCATATTTCCTTTCTGAGTTTTTCTTCTGTGTAGACTCCACTTGCATGTATTAAGTGATAGGTATTTGTCCTGATCTTATTATTTTTTTTAATTATCTTTCATATGTTTAGACATATTCTGTTACTATGTCTTCAGGTTCACTAATGCTTTCTTCTGAAATGGCTCATCTGCCATTAATATACCATACAATCAAATTTTCATCTCATATATTGTAGGCTTTATTTGAGTCTTTGTTTGCCCTTCCATTTGTCTCTATTTAAATTTTTTAATATATTAAATACAGTCATAATAATCCTTTCAATGTTTTTATCTGTTAATACTAAAATATATTTCAGTTCTGAGTCTGTCTCTATTATTTGTCTTTTCATTGTAAGTGTTTTTCTTCTTGCATGGTTAGTAATTTATATTTTAACAATCACTAATTTTCTTTTCTTTGGTGCTGGATATTTCTGGACTTCTATAAATATAATTGAGTTTTATCTGTGATTCCTTTAGGTTAATTAGAAACAGTTCAATCCTTGGAATCTTGTTTTGTAAGTTTATTAGGTAATATCAGAGCAGTGCTTAGCATAAGTTTATTTATTCTGCATTTATCAGCCAGGAAATTTCTGTGTATTCTACCTAATTCTCTTTTAATCTTGAGGCTTTGTATTCTGGCTATTGGGTATTGACTATGTTTCTGGCCCCCTGTGAATTTCAGGCACACTAAGAACTTCTAATATCTCTAATATTTTTAATCTCAAGTAGTTTCTTTATATTCATGTATTAATCTGTATTCTGCATACTTGCAAAGTACTGTCTATAATTCTCTCTCCATTCCAGCAGTGTATCCTGTGTACTTTGGTCTCAGCTTCATTTCTTCAACTTAAGAACACAACTGAGCTTGCCTGGGTTCTTTCTCTCTGTTTGTTAGAACCTGAAAATTCATTCAAGTTAGTACGTTTGGGTAAGCTTAGGGCTCGTTTAATTTACTTAGTCTCATGGACTGCAATCCTTTTTGGCCTGCTATTTCGTATCTTTAGAACTACTGTGCTATTAATTTGGTTCATCTTTTGGTTTACTTCAGGCAGTAGAGTAAATCTAGCCCCCTTTGTCTTTCCTGGAAACATTCTTTTTTTTTTTTAACTATATTTCTTTAAAATATATTGGTTCCTACAAAGAATCAGAACATAAATACAATAAATAAGAGCATGCTCTGTCTCAAAATATACTTTAACCGACAGAATATGACACTTTTCAAAGTAATGACTTTGAGAAAAATATCTCTTACCCTTAAATTTATTTTTAATATATTTTAAATATTATAGTCTAGGCATGACAGAATATAAGACACCTGAGTAAATTCAACTTACACCTAAAAAAATAACCGAGCGTTGTACATGGATTTTATTTTATTTTATTGACTAGGCAAAAAATAGACAAGAGAATATTGTCCATTGGTGAAAGTTATTACAAAAATGAAATGCCATTAATAATGTATGATGACATTTATATATTTTTGTTATCTTACTTTATGAACAACCTTTAATATTTAACTTGTTTCTGTTTAATATTGCTTCAAAGTAAATAGGTTATATACAATGAACAGGAAGCTAAAATATTTTTAAGCCTGGAACAGTCTATTGCAAAAATTTTAAAGATAGAACATTTTTGTAATATCTATAACTTTTAGTTGGATATTTATTTGGCTTTTCAAAGTGAGAATAAAGTAATAATTGGAAAGTACTTGCCCCTGATGATATGGAGAAATTGCCTCTGCTTTTAATATAGGAACAGGGAAACTAGTATCTTTTGAGTAGTGACAGCAGTAAGGAAGCTCATGAAGCAGTTAACATTAGGCTTTGACCCGGTTTCATCGCTTCTTGTCACTAACACTTCTCATCACCTGCAGTTTTTGCTCTTTCTGCTTTAGGTATCATGTGCTGTAATTATAATGAGATTTTCCTTTACTTATAATTGCAGAGCCAAAGTATGGTCTCCAAAGAACAACTTAAAATTTCACTGACAACTATGCTTTGCAGAAAGGAAACTTATAGGCCAAAATAGTAATACTGAAACATTGAAACTAGAGAAAATTGACCAAGGATAGAAGGGACTATTTTTCGTTGCATGTTTTCTTGTATATATTCAAGTGAAGTATTGTCTGGGATTCAATATTATTTCCCATGCAATGAAATACCAATATGAGTCACATCATTACCTCTGTAACATCTTAAGGTTTTGTCATACAACTTACCGATAGTTACAAGAGAACTGAGAGTCAGTAAGAGAACTGAATTCTCTTATTCAATGTAAATACAACCCTATAAAATATTTTTCAATGAATCATTTTACATAGGAAATAAATCATAGGATAAAGGTTAAATTCTGTTTTCTGTCCTGAGACTGTAAATCCCTGGGGATAAAATTCCTTTTCCAGATATATACGTATATATACTTTTTTGTCTTGAAATCATTAAATTCCATCTGCCTCTTGTAAAATATTCTGTTAGCAAATCAGAAGCTAATTAAGAAATTTGAAGTTATCTTAAAGTGGGGACACTTTGAATATTAATATACTAAATGTGTAACTCATTCAGTATATTAATTTACTAAATGTGTAATGTTCTAAATGTGTCTCACACAGAATTTTCCCTGTGGATGTTTTATTTATAAATCTACGGGTAAAATAAGCGAGATACTTTCTGTATTTAGTCAAGGCTTCCCCATCACCTCTCCTGAAAACCCAACAAAGATTTCATTAAAAAGGATAGAGAGATTATTACATACCCCTTAGGCACCCATGAACATGTGTTTTTGTAGTTGAATTAACTGTCTCAGATACAGACCTCCAGCATCTCTTTTCTTTTTTTTCTTTTTTAATATGTAGATGAGAAATATTGAATAGTCAATTAATCTCAAAAGATATACAGTGATTGTTTTAAAATTCATATTGATATGATAAATTCTTTTCCCATTGTTGCTTAAAAATGACATACTCCTTAGGAACAACAATATAGTCTAATCTCATTTAAGATAAATCTCGAGTTCTATTATATCCAATATTATGTTCATCACATTTTTTTATATTTAAATGATAAGATATGCCCTGGAAGAAAACAAAATTTTAAAGTGTAAGACAGAACAGGCTTCTGAAACAAAATAATTTTAATATTTTCCACACAAATTTATTATGAATAATGAATCATTTTCTTTGGAATTAAGGAGCTATAATGCAGTTCCATTTGTCTTCCTGGGTAACATTCTCTTCGTTTTTCTTTGCAGCCTCAGTCCTTTGACTGTAAAGAGTCACCACCTAACATATTTTTATTTGTTATGTCTAAAATCTAAAATAGTACAAACTAAATTCATGATATCAGTGAAAATTCAGGATCCATAAATACATTTAGATCTATTTTTTCTAAGCTATAGATAACTAATATCTTGTTTACCTACTAAATCAAAAGTGGTAAACAACAGCCAGATGGCTTAATTTAATACAATTTGGATATTTTGGAGGTGGCTAAAATAAAGTGTGGGCTTCCCAGGTGGTTCAGTGGTAAAGAATCTGCCTGCCAAGCAGGAGATGTGGTTTTAATCCATGGGTCAGAAAGATCCCTTGGAGAAGGAAATGGCAACCCACTCCAGTATTTTTGCTGAAAAATCCCATGGACAGAACACCTTGGTGGGCTACAGCCTGTGGGGTCTTGAATAGTCAGACACAACTTAGTGACTAAATGAAAACAACAACATCAACAAAATAAAGTTTTAGTACATTTTAGTTACTCCTGCTAGGTTAAGATAGAAATCCATAATCAGCTCATAATACAAGGTATAATCCTGACATAATCTTCTCATTCTGTGATATTACTTTCAAAGTTGAGAGTAGGGTGGATGCAGTGTTTATGAATAAAATTGATGACTAGATTCTTGAGTTGAGAAATAATTCAGACACTAATACTATTTTAGCTACTACTTACAATGTAGAATGTACCATCTTTATATTTCAATGAGGACAAAATATTTCAGTGAGGACAAAAACACACACCAAAACTCTTCATGATCCTCTCTAGAATCAATCCAGATTCATAGACTTCCTTACATTGAGAGATGCAATATCTTTTACCTAAATACAATTTTCATAAACACTTTCTCCAGAAGCAGTTATGTCTTTATGTGTTATTTCCATTCAAATTGTCATATCCATTTGAATATTGTATCCCTCTAGCAAACTTCATTCACCCTAAAATTAATTTGACTATAAATCTTCCATTCAACCCATCACTTCGTATTCCCAAATTGATTTCTGCATTTTACTTAGTATCATTCTAATGCCTAAAGCAAAAATCACAAATAAATGTTTAATTCTTCTGTCTCTTTCCCACCTATAATACACTGACAAATGTGTTGTAAAATCCTGTAGAAATCAAAACAAAAGGACAATGGGAAAACTCACAAATAAGTGGAAATTAAACAACATACAACTGTATAGCTATTGGGTCAAAAAGAAAATCAAAAGAGAAATTAGAAAGTATTTCAATACAAGTGAATTAAATCCACCACACACTAAAACTTATGTGATACAGCAAGGGTAGTATTGAACAGAAACATATGGTGACAAACACCTACATTAAGAAAAAGGCATAATTCAAACAACCTAACTTTATACTTCGGAGAAGGCAATGGCACCCCACTCCAGTACTCTTGCCTGGAAACTCCCATGGATAGAGGAGCCTGGTAGGCTGCAGTCCATGGGGTCGCTAAGGGTTGGACATGACTGAGCGACTTCACTTTCACTTTTCACTTTCATGCATTGGAGAAGGAAATGGCAACCCACTCCAGTGTTCTTGCCTGGAGAATCCTGGGGGCGGGGGAGCCTGGTGGGCTACCGTCTATGGGGTCGCACAGAGTTGGACATGACTGAAGCGACTTAGCAGCAGCAGCAGCAGCAACTTTATACTTCAGAGAGTTGGAAAACAAAGACCAAACTAAACCCGTCGTTAGCAGAAGAAAGTAAACAACTAAAATTATGATAGAAAGAAATGAAATAGAGAATGTCAAAACAATTTTAAAAGATCAACAAAGTCAAGAGATGGTTTTTGAGCAGATAAACAAATCTGACAAGCCCTTAGCTAGACTAACCAAGAAAAAAAGCAAACTAAAATAGATAAAATATAAAATGAAAGAGGAGACATTACAACTGAGACCACAGAATTTCAGAAAGACTATAAGGGATTATTAAATTATGAACAACTATACACCTATTGGACAACCTAGAAAAATAAATTTCTAACACATACAAGCCACAAAGACTGACTCAAGAAGCAGAAAATTTGAACAAATCAATAACAAATGAGAAGACTGAATCATTAATCAAAAGTCTCCAAAAATGAAAGTCCAAGATTAAATGACTTCACAGGTGCATTCTGCCAAACATTTCAATAATGAATATCAATCCTCTTAAGCTATTCAAAAATAGAAGAAAAAAGAATACTTCCAAATTCATTTTATGTAGCCAGCATCACTCTGACAAAGATATCACAAGGAAAGAAAACTACAGTCCAATCTCCTAATAAACATGGATGCAAAAATCCTCAACCAAATATTAGCAAACCAACTTCAACAGCACATTTAAACACCACAAGGTACATTATGCACCATAATGTACATATGCATATGTACCATTACCACAACCATGCACCATAACCAAGTAGGATTAATCCCTGGGATGCAAGGATGGTTCAACATGTGAAAATCAATAACCATGATAAGCCACAAAACAGAATAAAAGATCACCTTACTAGATGTAGAAAAAGTTCTGGCAAAATTCAAAACCCATTCATGACAATAATTTTCAATATATTATGTACAGAAAGAACTAATCTCAAAGCAATGAAGGCCATATGTGAAAATCTGGCAATTAATGTCATACTCAATGGTGAAAAACTAAAATCATTTCCTCTAAGATCTGGAATATGGCAAGGATACCCACTCTTGCCACATCTGTTAAACATAGTACTGGAAGGCCTAGCCAGAGCTGTTGGATAAGAAAAATAAGTTAAAAGCACTGAGTTTTTTCCCCTCAAAATATCTTAATTCTATCAAACAGTCACTGACATAGACCTGGACCTTGGTGCTTCACAGTCAGAATACTGCAATGTCTTTAAACTGGTTCTCCCCCTGCCCATTTCTCAACTCTGAGTCTCTTCATTTTCCAGGATTAGACTTCTAAAATGCTATCATATTCACCTTCTGATTAAAAGATAAAAAACCTGTCACAGCAACCATCGTTTTGCAGAGTAAAGGCCATAATATTATGCATTCTGTTTATGATATGGTATGCAATAATCTATACTTGACATCCATTTGTCCGCCAGTTTGTAACATGAGCTTTGCAATATGAGCAGCCAAAGTTAAACCAAAACAAATGAAATTCTCTACCATTCCTGAATGCATTTTGTACATATCTTCTGCCCAATACCAGACAGAATGTAAATATACATTATTTATAGATATAACAGTTAGAAACAGACATGGAACAATGGACTGGTTCAAAGTTGGGAAGAGACTATACTAAGGCTGTATACCGTCACCCTGATTATTTAATTTACATGCAGAGTACATCATGTGAAATGCCAGACTATATGAATCACAAGCTGGAATCAAGATTGCCAGGATAAATATCAACAACCTGCGATATGCAGATGATACCACGTTAATGGCAGAAAGTGAAGAGGAACTCAAAAGTTTCTTGATGAAGGTGAAAGAGGAGAGTGAAAAAGCTGGCTCGAAACTCAACATCAAAAAATTAAGATCATGGCATCTAGTCCCATCACTTCATGGCAAATAGATGGGGGGAAGTGGAAATGGTGACAGATTTTATTTTCTTGGGCTCCAGAATCACTGCAGGCAGTGACTACAGCCAAGAAATTAAGACACTAACTCCTTGGAAGAAAAACTATGACAAGCCTAGACAGCATAATAAAAAGCAGAGACATCACTTTGCCAACAAAAGTCCATATAGTCAAAGCTATGGTTTTCCCAGTAGTCATGTACAGATGTGAGAGTTGGACCATAAAGAGGACTGAGCATCAAAGAATCAATACTTTTGAACTGTGGTGCTGGAGAAGACTCTTTCAGAGTCCCTTGGACAGCAAGGAGATCAAACAAGTCAATCCTAAAGGAAATCAATGTTGAATATTCACTGGAAGGACTGATGCTGAATCTCTGTTATTTTGGCCACCTGATGCAAAGAGCCAACTCATTGGAAAAGACCCTGTTGCTGGGAAATATTGCGGCAAGAGAAGGGGGCAACAGAAGAGATAATTGGATGTTATTACTGACTCAATGGACAGGAGTTTGAGCAGCCTCCAGGACAGAGTGAAGGACAGGGAATCCTGGTGTGCTCCATTCCATGGGGTTGCAAACAGTTGGACATGACTAAACAACAGCAATTGATGTAACAATGTAGCATTTATATTAAAACGAAAGTTTGAAGATAAAAATTTAATGTTTATAATCTATTATTCTAGCTTATTTTGTGCCATAAGTATATTTTTTGAAGACTCTGAACTTAATGTGTAGGCTGTCAGCTTCTAAGATTCTAAAAGAGAAATTGTGACAAATATTGTGTATGTTGTATCCAGATTTTAAAACTGAATTGCAAATGGGATAATCATGTTCTTTTGAACATCTTTGAAATGCACATACACCAGCTAATTTACATTTCTTTCTAAAGTTCTGTAATTCAACTTGCTGCAATTTTTTCATGCTAAAAGATTCTTTTAAGATAAAAATAGACAATTGAAGATTGAGTTACCCGGCATGTTTTGCAATAAATTACAGAATCTCTAAATTTCTAAATATATTTTCATATTAATGCTGTTGTTGAATATAAATATTCATTTCATATTCATAAATCCAATAATAATTTTGTTAATGAAATATTTTATTTAAATTATAAACATCTGTATCAATTAAAATATCTTTTAGAATCCATATTTTAAATATCAACTGCATTAGTAAATATTTATTCTAATTCAGGTATCTCACTCATTTGATCATTATGAAGTTTATTTCAGGAAAAGAAATATTGTTATAAACAAAATTTATTTTTATATTTAAAACATGGTAAAGACTCATATTAGGAAATTTTTAATTCAAACATGGTAAAGACTCATATTAGGAAATTTATAAATTGTTCTTATATTTCCCTTTACGTTTTTACATGTATTATTTTAATAGATCAGTTATTGTGTTATTTTAAAAGGTCAGTATTCATTCCAATCCCAAAAAGGGCAATGCCAAAAAATATTCAAACTACCTCACAATTGCACACATTTCACATGCTAACAAGGCAGTTCTCAAGAACCTTCAAGCTAGTCTTCAACAGCATGTGAACTGAGAACTTCCAGAAATACAAGCTGGATTTAGAAAAGGCAGAGGAATCAGAGATCAAATCGCCAACATCCATCAGATCGCAGAAAAAGCAAGGGAATTCCAGAAGAACATCTACTTCTGCTTCATTGACTACACTAAAGCTTTTTACTGTGTGGATCACAACAAACTGTGGAAAATTCTGAAAGAGATAGGAATAACAGATCACTTTACCTGCCTCATAAGAAACCTGTATGAAGGACAAGAAGCAACAGTTAGTACCGGACATGGAACAATAGACTGTTCAAAGCTGGGAAAGGAGTATGTCAAGGCTGTATATTGTCACTCTGACTTTTTAACTTGGGCTTCCCTGGTGGCTCAGATGGTAAAGAATCCACCTGCAATGCGGGAAACGTGGGTTCTAGCCCTAGGTTGGAAAGTCTCCCTTATATGCATATTACATCATGTGAAATGTTGGGCTAGATGAAGTTCAAGTTGAAATCAAGGTTACCAGGAGAAATATCAATAACCTCAGATATGCAGATGACACCACCCTAATGGCAGAAAATGAATAGTAACTTAAGAGCCTCTTGATGACTGTGAAAGGAAAGAGTGGAAAAACTGGCTTAAAATTCAACATTTAGAAAACTAAGATTGTGGCATCTGGTTCTATCACTTCGTGACAAATAGATGGGAAAAAATGGAAACAGTGACAGACTTTATTTTCTTGAGCTCCAAAATCACTGTGTATGTTGACTGCATAAAGTTAAAAGATGCTTGCTCTTTGGAAGAAAAGCTATGGCAAACCTAGACAGCATATTGAAAAGCAGAGACAACACTTTGCTGACAAAGATTCATATAGTCAAAGTTATGGTTTTTCCAGTAGTCATGTGCAGAGGTGACAGTTGGACCATAAAGAAGGCTGAGTGCCAAGAATTTACCCTTTCGAATTGTAGTGCTTAGCTAAGACTCTTGGGAGTCCCTTGGACAGCATGGAGGTCAAACCAGTCAATCCTAAGAGAAATCAGCCCTGAGTATTCTTTGGAAGAACTAAAGCTAAAGCTCCCAGACTGTGCCACCTGATGTGTAGAGCCAACTCATTGGAAAAGACCCTGATGCTGGGAATGATCAAGCAAAGGAAGAGAAGCAGGTGACAGAGGATAAGATGTTTGGATGGCATCATTGACTCAATGAGCATGAGTTTGAGCAAGCTCTGGAAGATGGTGAAGGATGGAGAAGCCTGGTGTGCTGCAGTCTATGGATCACAAAGAGTTGGACACAACTGAGCAACTGAACAACAAATATGAAATACTGACATTTACATACATAGTAGCAAGTGGATCATCCTCTTCAATTGAGGGTTTAAAACATGAAATATTTCTCTTTAAAATTTTTGTACTCCCTATCACGATTAACACATTTGTTAACTGTAATACTTGAACAGTGTATTAATAACATTCTGTGAGATGAATGAGACTTTTTAAATATTGCAGCAATCTTCACAGCTAGAAGAGGACAAAAGGAATGAATGTGATGAATAATGAAAAAGAAAAGTCTACCACATAGCCATGTTTCCCTGTTTGAAAGCAGTAAATTCATATTCTATGTTAAACACAAGTAATAAACCACAGATGCATGAGCACACAATTATACAGTTGCACAATTATATACTATTATTATATCAGATAATAGCTAGGTATATGTTCTTACACATGTACTTTGAAGCAATGTGAAACTGGGTTTCTTAACAAAATTGACAGGGAGTTGAAATCCTCTATCACATTTGGTGTGAACACTTTGACACATGTGTGTGCCTGTTCTGTTTTGTCTGTTTGTCCTTGTGACTCCATGGACTGTAGCCTGCCAGTCTCCTGTGCCCATGGGATTTCTCAGGCAAGATTATTAGAATGGACTGCATTTCCTCCTCTATGGTATCTCCCCAAACCAGGGTTCAAACCTGTGTCTCTTGTGTCTCCTGCATTGACATGTATGTTCTTTACCTCTAGCACCACCTGGAAAGTCCAAATTTTGCTAAATAGAAAAATTTTGCTAAAATTTTGCAAATTTTGCTAAAATTTTGCAAATTTTGCTTAGTTGGAGATACTTTTTATAAATTTGATTTGTCTAAGTACCTTATATAAGTAAAATCATACAGTTTTTTATCTTTTTGTGACTTTCACTCAGCTTGATGACCTCAAATTTGATTTATACTGTAGCAGTAGTCAGAATTTTCATTCTCTTTAAACCTGAATAATGTTCCACTGAACATAGCTACGACATTTTGTCTATCCATTCATCTGTCTGTGGACCCTTGACTTGCTTTCACCTTCAGTTTTGTGAATGATTCTGCTATAATCATTGGTATACTTTCGTTAAGTAAGTATCTTTTTTGTTAATTCTACACATGTATACACCCCTTGCCACACAGATTAATGAGTTATGATAAAAGATATATAAGTGACAGCCATTGTCCAAATTTTCCTGAATCTCAATTGGCTTTATGAAAAAATTGATCAATTGTGAGCTTTATTATTACATACAACTTATAGAAATTTTTATCTTTGAAATTTTGAGCATTGAAAAGTGTCTAATATTATATTGACTCCTACTGTTAACGATAAAAAGAAACATACGCACACAAAATAATGTATATGAAATTGACCACAATTAATGTAATTTAACATATAAATCTTACCATTTTCCACTTTTAAAATATTGATTTGTATTTGATTCTGATTTGTATATATTGTACATATGATATTTCCCCAGTTGTATAGCAAGAAAAAAACTTGGTGCAAAAAATGAGCACTAAATTGACACTATTCTTTCAGTGACAGGCTGTGTTAACTTCTAAAATACATTAATTTTTTTTAAATTAATTTTTATTGGAGTATAGTTGCTTTACAATCTTGTGTTAATTTCTGCTGCACAGCAAAGTGAATCGTGTGTGTGTGTGTGTGTGTGTGTATGTATAGGTATGAAAGAAAGTGACCGTGAAAGTCATTCAGTTCTGTCAGACTCTGAGACCCCAAGGACTGTAGCCTGCCAAGCTCCTCTATCCATGGGACTCTGCAGGCAAGAATACTGGAGTGGGTAGCTGTTCCCTTCTCCAGGGGATCTTCCCAACCCAGAAATCAAACCCAGGTCTCCTGCACTGCAGGCCAATTCTTTACCGTCTGAGCCACCAGGGAAGCCCCTGGTGTGTGTGTATATATATATATACATATATATATATATACACACACACACACACACACATACATAGCCTCTTTTTTTGGATTTCATTCCCATTTAGATCACCACAGAGCACTGAACAGAGTCCCCTGTGCTGTACAATATGTTCTCAGGAGTTATCTATTTTGTACTATCTATAGCAGTGTGTATATTCCAATTTCAGTCTCCCAATACATCCTACTTCCCTTCTCCTCATACCCATATGTCTGTTTACCGCATCTGTGTCTATTTCTGCTTTAGAAATAAGTTCATCTGTGAAACACATTAATTTTTAATGTGTAAAGTTGGTTTCATTAAAAAAGCTTAATCTTGAGTTGTTTTATTGTCTTAGAAAATTCTGTTAAAAATAACAGTAGTGCTAATATAAAAATAAAATCTAATCTGAAATTTACTGCAGGGCATTTTCTTTTAAAGCCACATCGGTGTTTGCTACTTGTCATAAAATAAAAAATGGAAAGTTGTCTCCATGTAGTGTAATACTAAAACATGTTTATCAGGAAATGAATATATTGAAACATGTACTGTTTTCCTGCATTTGCAAGTGTGTACTTCGACAGAACTTCCAAGAAATTTTATGAGGATTCAACACCAACCCATATTTATTCATAATGATTATATTCTGGAAGTGCATGTAGTCTAACATATCAGTCACATATAAGACAAAAATAATGTAGGATTAGGCTGCAGAACCTAGTTATCTGCCTACCATGTATTCTCCATTTTTTAAAAACACTAAATATATGGAGAAGTCCTGGGTTACAAAGTTATATTTCCAAACAGAAACTGTTGGATTTTGCTTCCCAGAAATCTACTTAAAGAGGGCTGACTCTGACCTTTTGCTTAATGCTTTCCTGTCCTTCCTTCTTGCTTTCTAGAATGTGGATTTCATGACCAAACCTACAATTACTATCTTCTGAAAATGAGTCAAACTTGAGTTTGGAAAATTGTCACAAAGATCACAGAACAAATAAAAAGAGAATGGATGTGTACTAACTCTAGAGACTCCATTAAAACCATGTCAACCCTGATCTACCTACATCTGGAAGGAATCATTTTACATAAGAGAAACTTTAAAAATAATTAAAGTAGATTTTAATATTGTTACTATTTTAAAGAGATAAATTTAATCACAACCAATATAAAGTTTGGTACCTAGACGTGTCTATTGCAATTAGCATATCATAAACCATGGAACTGATTGAAGGGAGAAAATGTCAAGGCAAACATGAAACATTCAGATATTGCAAACTAGAGAACTAATGATTCTTGCTATGTGACAGCAAAATATAGGTTCATATTTTTGCCCGCCCTGTATTAGAAAGCAGATAACATGCCAACCAAGCTTGTAATATTACACCTCTTCTACTATTATACAAAAGAAATAAATAAAAGCATAGCACATACTCAGTCTTCTTTGTTACTTTCAAATGATAAACTGAAATTAGAGCTGAAAGGGACATCAACAGAGAACAAAGAAGCAAGTCTTGAGGAATCTAACTGCCAATGGCTTGCAGTCTAATTTCACCGAGAGTTCATTAATTTGGAATCAAGTTGGGATAAAAAAATGATAAATTCTGCTTATTCTAACCTGGTGCATTTATCAACCCTGGCTGTTAAAAGGCAACACCAGTAGGAGATAACACCATGGTTAAAATCTTTCAAACAATTTTATTAATTGTTTCTTTGTCATACAGTGGGAGTAAACACATTGATGAAGGTCAGAATAAGGCATGGCAAGCCTACATGAGCCTGTTATTTCAAGTCGATTCAAAACAGTGTTATTTTAATGAATAGAAGATAGGAAAAACACAAAATTCACTATGCAAAAGAGAGAATATTCAGACTTACCAACTGTGTCTGGATTAGAAGCTTATGATTATTGATATGTAAAGTTGACTGGAAGAAATATATCAGACAGTTGCTAATATTTGTTAGTACTTTTGCAGCCAATAAAACAGTCTTAATTTCCTAAAAGACAGCCTCCTATCCCAGAACCTTCCCTAGAAGAACTTGTGCATCTCCCAGAAAGAGTATCTTCCCAAAAGCCCAGGTCAGACATAGTTGTGGATAACAACAAAGGAGAACTTCCCAGAAAGCAAGCTAAGTGTGTGTGTGTGTGTGTGCATGTATTTGCATGCATTTATATGATAAATATGGAGGGAAGAAGAAAGGGAGAGGTAGACAAAAAGCCAGAGACAGAATGTAGAGTATCAGATGCATTATCTAATTCATCTCATTATCATAAAAACTATGAAATAATTATCAATATTATTATGATTATTACAATTGTTGTTATTATCACACTTACAGACTAGGTAATGGATTTTATATAAATTAAATAATCCAAACTAAAACTGTGTGTAAGTGGAAAAGCTAGTGTTGGCTAACTACATAGACGATGCCCTTACACATGGAAATTAAATTGGAAGAATAATAGTAGTAAATATTTCCAGGTGGTGAGATTATACGTGAATTTTTTTTTAATGTTATAGACTTTAATTCTACTATGAGAATGCAGTACTTTAATATTTGCAGGGAAAGCAATTTAAAAATTATCTTAGTCAAGCTTACATGTGCAGAGTATCCCACTGTATGATGTACCATGATGGTTACTGATAGCACATCTAATTTCTCACTATTACAAGCTAAGGTACCACACATATCTGGGAAAATACACATGCATGAGTTTTTCCAGTATGCATGGGAATGAGACCTCTGAATAAAAATGTTTACGTGTGTATATTTACTAGATAGTGTCATATAGATTGGGCTTCCCAGGTGGCACTAGTTGTAAAGAACCCACCTGCAAATGCAGGAGACATAAGAGACATTGGTTGGATTCCTGGGTTGGGACATTATCTACATCTCATATGAGACTTCTGCTAGTTTAGTCAGTACCTCTTAGTTTTTACAAATTTAAAATTTGTTTCTTAACTGAGGGTATTTCTTAACTGGTTCCTGATGAGTTAATAACCCATTTTAATATTGACAGTATTTTTGTGTTTTTGAAGATCTTGTATATTCTATATATCAGTCCTTTGTTGTAATATGTTAGTCACATATGTATCTTTCTTCTTGATGATCATTTTTCTTTTCAATTATTCATGGTATATTTTGATTCCTATTTTAACATCATTAAATGTATCAAACATTTTCTTTTTGATTAACACATTTTGCATTTTGCTTAGAAAGTCCTTTCCTGGTGAACATATACATGTATTTTCAAAATAGACTTAATTCCTCTAGCAACAATTGGTAGCAATTCAAATGAAGCATTATCTACCAGAAAATCTAATTAGAGGCTCACTCCCAAGATTTTTCTTGGGGGATAGTTACATAGGCACCTTCTACCTGGCATTTATCCAAATTCCAGACTCCCAGAAGAAAAGCAGATATTCTGCAGAAACCACATTGTTCACACGATTTAGGCACAGAAAGCCATTCTTCTTACAGATCTGTGGGATTCTCCCTAAAACTCCAGGTCCCAGACACCAGCCAAAGGCCAACCTCACAAGCTTGACAAATTAAGGATAGTAATCTCAGGCCTCCAGTGGTAGTATTTTGGGTACATTTGGTCTTCAACAGTTTGATAAAAATTGTAATTTTTATTATTTACCTTTCTTCCTTAAGTGCTCTGCTACAGATGAAGCTGTGGTCACATCTTGTCTCTCCTTGGAAGTGTCTATCTTTCTTTGGATTTCTGGCTAAGTTGATGGTCCTGCAGCATCAACTCTGTGAAAGAAGAAATATTATAAATTAGTAGATTATCTGACTTTTTTGTAGTCACAGTGAGAATAATGCTGTTCTTAGCTTTCTACAAAATAAGGTGAAGCCAGAAGCCACAGCCGCAGGATTTTAAATTTTCTAATACATTTAGGCTTTTTAAATGTTATCTGTCAAATACTGATTTTTAACTTTTTCTCCCTATATTCAGAGATTAGGACTAATAGAGTACTAATTCATTGAAATTTAAATTTTTATGGTTCAAAAGGTGGAGAAATTTGAAATGTATATTTTTTAATTGCTCTGTACATGTACAAAATGGCCTATTAGCAAATCCATTAGTTGTTTGTTCACAATTTCTGTCATTTGCGTTTACAGAAAAATGATGTTGACAAAATGACTGGCTTATTCTTTCAGCATTCTGCTTTCTAAATATGGATATGAATTTGAAATCACATATAAATATATATTTCCCATACTTTTTAATATTGGTTTGATATATAACTTTTGACTCTGTATACTAATATTCTCTCACATTTTTCTTTTTTATTTATACTATGTTTATGGTGGTCTTTGTAGCTGAATGTAATGAGTTTTTTCAATGGCTTCTGGTTTTAAAATTGTAGCTAGAAAGATATTTATATATTATAATTGTAAAAAAATTTAACTCTTTTCTGCTAGTATATTTAGGTATGTAATATGTTTGGAAGTTATCTTGGTTTGCAGTGTGAGATATTAATTCCATTGTATCTTTTTGCAAATAACTATCGAGCAACACTATTTATTAAAATGCCCATTTCACTCCACCAATTTGATAAGCTTGTGCCTTATTAAAGAAGCCATATAGTTGCAAATCTCAGAATGAGATCATATCTTTCATAGGTATTCACTTCAGCTATATTTCAAAAAAGAATCTTAACATTTCAAAAAATGTATTTAATGTCTACAGACTTTATAGTTTAACACAGTTCATAAAAGCTGAAGGAGTCTGAGAATCACATTTCTGATCATGGGATTGTGAACTTTCGTAAGAAGAGGAAACATCCATATTGGTTATGAAAGGACTGCTCTGATATGCAACTTAACTAGAAAAACGTAGAACATAAGTAAAAATGATCTTATTACAACAGCAAAAGGCAGTAAAAAGGTAAAACAGAAATACTGTACATAGATTGCCTTCACAACCTATGATGGATATAATATCATAAAGAGGAAATTGGGGGGCCTGATAGTTGAGTAAGCATTAAAAAGTCATCTAACCATATAAAATTAGATAAAAGTCTCACAGCAAAGAATTTCCATTTCTCATAATATTAAAATAATTAGTATGTATGTGATCACAGAATAATGCAGAAGAGAGTTCATGTACTATCATTAAGGAAGATAACATTTGAGAGTTAATTAAGCACTTAAGAAGGGCTTACTCTGTATATATCTCTCTATATATATGTACACACACACATATATAATTTAGCTATTATTTATATAAAGAGTCAAGACAGGCAACAACTAATTCAGTTTCCTCACTTGTGGGAGCTACATAATTAAGATAGGTTTGCATTGCATGAGTAAGTCTGAATTGATTTTTTAATTTTCATAATAACAAAATGACTCTTTTTCAGAGAATACATGTAAAAATGTGCTACCTAAGGTACCAAACCATAGATTAAAGCACATTAAGACTGAAATCACAAAGAGGCTAGAAGATTGATTCATTAGAGAGCTGACAAGTTTCATCAAATTACAAAATAAGGAAAAAAATTCTGTATGGACCAGTAATTTGACAATAATCTAGTGAAGAAAGCCTACCTAAGTCAATAATATTCAATATTTTATTATCTAAAATAAAACAGTGTTCCACAACATAAGTGAATACTTGAGGAGGAAAATGCATAAAAACTAGAGAGTAATCATAAGCTTACAAAACTCAGAAAAGTTAACTTCCAGATTTCATAGAAAGCGATTCCTATTTGTAATCTGAATGTGTATTTATGAAAAGAAGACGTTTTTCTTCAGGAACATCTAGCAAAGAGCCATTTAGTTCAGACGATGTCAGAGTAAACATATTACCATCAGAAGTTTAAGCTTTAATGGAAGATTTGTAAATTTCAACTGATAAATTCACAAGCTGCTTGCCTCTCCCATGGCCCCCTCCACCATCCTCTTTTTCCAGAATCCTCTTTTTTTGGTGTGAAGAGAGCCAAAATATCCCCGCTTACTCCCAATAGCTTCACGGGTTTATGACTGTGCTCTTCCTTGCTTTCCACGTCCAGTGAGATCTCAAAACTTGAATACAAGAAAACTGACATCTGTCAGCGGTTTCTTTTAAAAGAATTTAAAAATAAAACATGTCATCTGTACCATTCTGCATTACTTGTGTTCAGATGTGAAAAGATATGAAAATAGTTCTTAACCTTCAATGTGATAGAGCATTGTATGCAAATAGAAGGTTTGATTCTTGGGGTACAGTGGGACGGAGGGAGAGAGAGAGATAGAGGCAGAGATAAAGACAGACAGAAAAAGAGGAAATTTTCTTCCTCCATGGTTAAAATGTTTTCATAGCTCTGTGATCATATAAACATCCACTACTTTTTCTCCAGTACACTTTTATGTATAGATAACTTTTTTGTTACTATAGTATCTCTTATTCTCAAAGGAATTACTTTTACTGATTTTTCTAATGTATTTAATTATTTCTCAGTTGGTTTCATGGTTCATACAATAAGAGCATTTAACACTGTGACTACCTCTGTGTGTGTGTAGATTTTGCCAGTGACATGAAGTGCTTCCGTTGTTTTTCTCTGCAGTTTGTTACTATAGTGTGTTTTTATAAATTTAATAATTATTAGAATAGAATCTGTAGTTTCTAAGATGTCATTTAACATTTCCATAATAATTAGTAATTTCTAATCCCATCATATTTTAATAATTGGATTTCTTCTCTTTGCAGTTAAGTAAATTTTTAATCATATATTTCTAAAATTTTACAAGTGCTTGAGTGTAAGATTTCCTGCAGTGAAACATTAATAAAATTAATAAATGTTTAAAAATGTACTAGTGTAGTATTTAAAGTTTTTATGTCTACTTCTAAATTTTGTGTATGAACATTTCTAAAACCTTATATAGTTATCATTGACAGTTTATTAATATAAATTGTCTATTAAATAATTTTAAAATAATTATTTGATAGTAATATACTCTTCTGTTTATTTTTGGCTTTGTTTTCCCAATATTAAAACCTTCTGTGACATTTTAAGATGGTCTCTTATAAACAGCAAAATATGTTTTCTTCTATGGTATGAGTCATCTGTTTTGGTCATTTGATAGAGAAGCTCAGTCTATTGACATTGAATTACATAACAAATTTAATTATTTTAACTCACCTGTATTTTATATCCTTGCAGTTTTTGATACTTTTTAATTGCTTCCTATTTTTAGTAATATGAAAAGATTTTGTGTTTTGTTTTCTTTAGTGGTTTGGAAAAATACTGTTGTAAGTTTATTCATTTAGTTATATTCAAATATACTTATCTTATTGTATTAACTATTCTAAGAATTAAAAAAATATGTACTTATTAATGTATCAATATAATATCACTTTCTGATATTAGATGAAGATAATATTGATTATCATTTTCTGTACTCTTACTCTACATACATTTTACATATTTTTGTTGTTTTTGAAATATATAATGGTATTCTATTTTTTTACTATTATTTTAACTTTACTCTTAAGTGCATAATATTATATATCCTAATCATTTGATAACTTTTAAATTTTGAATGTTTTCAATTGTTAGGCTTTGTTTTGCAATTCTGTTACTTATTTATACACTTTTGATGATACTAGTTTTTACTATAATTAGAAGTCTATGTCAATAGAGCCATATATATATTTTATTTAAAACTGCATTCTTGAAAATGTGTCCATATTGTGTACAGTTATAATTTATACTCATTTTTTATAGCATTCTATTTTGTAATGATATTTTTTTTCTATTCCTTTTTAAAATCTATCTGTTCTTGTATTAATGAACCTTTACATTGTTTCTAGATTTTGACTATTATGTATAATGCTGCTATGAACATTTTTGTTTGTATTCAGTAAACAAAAGCACAAGTTCCTTTTGGGCTAATAATTAAAAATAAGATAGTTGAATTAAAAAGTATGTTTCTCTTAAAGAAGAAAATTTTTTCAAAATTTTCCAAAGTGATTATACCAATTCTTATTTCTACCAATAGCACATGAAAATATTACTGTTCCATATTTTCTTAATAACATTGTTGAGCACTTACATATATTTTTGGTAACTTAAGTATCTTTTCTGAATTGCAAACCCAAGTATCTTTAAACTTTAAGGGACAATTAATTATGTAATTGGATTGATATCTACCATATTCTTCATTTTCTATTTGTTCCATTGGGATTTATCTTAGTTTATTTTATTTTGATTAATTATTTTAATGATTTCATTTTATTTGTGAAGTTGGCTCATTATTTATACCTCTTAAAATACTACTTGCTACTTAGGTTTAAATTTTTTTAAAATTATTCACAGCACTAATACACACCCATATCATAAAATAACAACCAACTGCCTTACATGCTGAGTATATAAGTCTTGGTTTAGAGTGCTCTTTTTTTACCTGTCCATATTTTAATGACGTCACTGTTGTCTTTTGACATGTATAGTTCCCAAATAAAACTATAATTTTGTTAAGCAATATCATTGGTTACAAGGTAAATACATTTTTTAAATCTTATTTTTACATATTAGCAACAAACAGTTGGAAGTTAAGATTTTTAAATGTCCCTATTTAATAGCAACAAAATAAATAGAAAAAAAATCATGCAGAAGTGGTCAATTAACTTATAGCAAAGGAGCCAAGAATATACAATGGGGAAAATGTCACCTTTTCAATAAATGGTGCTGGGACAACTGAATAGCCACAAACAAAAGAGTGAAACTGGACCATCATCTTAGATCAACGACAAAAATGAACTCAAAATAAATGAGACTTAATCCTGAAACCATAAAACTCCTAGAAGAAACATACAGTTAGCTCCTCAACATCAGCTTTAGAGATGATTTTTTTTATTTTGACACCAAAATCAAAGATAACAGAAACAAAAATAAACAAACGGGACTACACAAACTTAAAAGCTTGTACATGTAGCAAAGGAAACACCAAAAATATGGAAAAGCATTCTGTAAAATTGGTGAAAATATTTAAAAATCATATATCCAATACGAGATTAATAACGAAAACACAGAATTTATACAGCTGCATAGCAGGCAAAAAATCCAGTTAAAAGAAAGTAAACAAAAGATCTGAGTAAACATTTTTCAAAGGTGATGTAAAGATAACAAACACACACAATGAAAAGGTGTTCAACGTCACTAATCATCAGGAAAATTCTAGTTCAAACCACAATAAGATGTTACCTTATGCCTGTTAGAATGGCTATCATCAAGAAGACAGTAGGTAACAAGTGTTATCAAGGATGAGGGAAAACTGTGGTGGGAACCTGGGAACATTTGAAAACTGTTGTTAACAATGTAGCCACTATCGTGCAGCCACTAATGGAAAACGGTATGAAGATTCCTCAAAAAAGTAAAATTAAATCTACTATATGGTAACAGTAATTTCACATCATAGTATTTATCCAAGGGAATGAAAATGCTACCTCAAAAATGTATCTCATTGCAGCGTTATTTACAATAGCCAAGACATGGAAGCAATCTAAGTGTCCATTGATGATTGACTGGGTAAGGAAAAATGTAATACACTCACAAACACACACACATATACATTATGTATGTATATATTATTCAACCACAAAAAAGAAAAATGTTGCTGCTTGCAACAATATGAATGGACCTTGAGGGCATTATGTTAAATGAAATTAGTCAGACAAAAACAAATACTATATTATCTTACTTATCAGTTCAGTTCAATTCAGTTGCTCAATCGTGTCCGACTCTTTGCGACCCCAGGGACCGCAGCACACCAGGCCTCCCTATCCATCACCAACTCCTGGAGTTTACCCAAACTCATGTCCATTGAGTCGGTGATGCCATCCAACCATCTCATCCTCTGTCGTCCCCTTCTCCTCCCACCTTCAATCTTTCCCAGGATCAGGGTCTTTTCAAATGAATCAGCTCTTCCCATCAGAAGGTCAAAGTATTGGAGTTTCAGCTTCAACATCATTCCTTCCAATGAACACCCAGGACTGATTTCCTTTAGGATAGACTGGTTGGATCTCCTTACAGTCCAAGGGACTCTCAAGAGTCTTCTCCAACACCACAGTTCAAAAGCATCAATCCTTGGGTGCTCAACTTTCTTTATAGACCAACTCTCGCATCCATACATGATTACTGGAAAAACCATAGCTTTGACTAGATGGACATTTGTTGGCAAACAAATGTCTGGGCTTTTTTATATGCTGTCTAGTTTGGTCATAACTTTCTTCCCAAGGAGTAAGTGTGTTTTAATTTCATGGCTGCAATCATCATCTGCAGTGATTTTGGAGCCCCCCAAAAATAAAGTCAGCCACTATTTATACTGTTTCCCCATCTATTTGCCATGAAGTGATGGGACTGGATGCCATGATATTTGTTTTCTTAATGTTGAGCTTTAAGCCAACTTTTTCACTCTCCTCTTTCACCTTCATCAAGAGGCTCTTTAGTTCTTCTTCACTTTCTTCCACAAGGGTGGTGTCATTTGCATACCTGAGGTTATCGATATTTCTCCTGGCAATCTTGATTCCAACTTGTGCTTCATCTAGCCCAGCGTTTCTCATGATGTACTCCACATATAAGTTAAATAAGCAGTGTGACAATATACAGCCTTGACGTACTCCTTTTCCTATTTGGAACCAGTATGTTGTTCCATGTTCAGTTCTAACTGTTGCTTTCTGGCCTGCATACAAATTTCTCAAGAGGCAGGTCAGGCAGTCTGGTATTCCCATCTCTTTCAGAATTTTCCACAGTTTATTGTTATCCACACAAAGTCTTTGCCATAGTCAATAAAATATAAATAGATGTTTTTCTGGAACTCTTTTGCTTTTTCAATGATCCAGCGGATGTCAGAAATTTGATCTGGTTCCTCTACCTTTTCTAAAACCAGCTTGAACAACTGGAAGTTCACGGTTAACGTACTGTTGAAGCCTGGCTTTAAGAATTTTGACAATTACTTTGCTAGCATGTGAGATGAGTGCAATTGTGCAGTAGTTTGAGCATTCTTTGGCATTGTCTTTCTTTGGGATTGGAATGAAAACTGACCTTTTCCAGTCCTGTGGCCACTGCTGAGTTTTCCAAATTTGCTGGCATATTGAGTGCAATTCTTCCACAGCATCATCTTTTAAGATTTGAAATTGCTCCACTGGACTTATGTGGTATCTAAAACCATACAAAACCATGAAATTCATAGATGCAAAGAACAGATTGTTGATTTCCAGAGGGAAGGGTGCATATAAATTTAACAAATTCTATTTGCAGCTAATAGGATCTATTTGTTAAAAACAATAAAATACTGATGATGGAAATAAAAGTAACTTAAAAAGTGGGACTATATCCTACTTTCTTGAATTTGAAGAACTGATGTTTGTAGGATGTTAATTTTCCTCAGACTAATCTATAGATTCAATATAATACTAGCAAGTACTTTTTTTATTTGCATATTTCAGGATTTCTTTGGGTAGAAATCAACAAATACATGCAAAATACTTATGTTAAGCAGTGAAACTAGAACAGCAAAAGCAATTTTGTACAAGAAACGCAATGTGAGGGAATGATTTTATGATTTACTACATATTACAGTAATCAGTACAAAGTGGTATTTGTGAAAGTACAGATCAATGAAATACAATAGTAATTCCAGAAATAAGCCAATATATATGGTTAACTGATTTTCTCAAAATTCAAATACAATTTAATGGAAAAAGAAGAGTTATCAGATGCTGGTGAAACATTAAATATCATTATGCAAAATTCTCCAAGCTAGGCTTCAACAGTACATGAACTGAGAACTCTCAGAAGTTCAAACTAGATTTAGACAAGGCAGAAGATCCAGAGATCAAATTGCCAACATCCTTTGGATCATAGGAAAAGAAAGGGAATTCCAGAAAAATATTTACTTCTACTTCATTGACTATGTTAAACCCTTTGACTGTGTGGATCACAACAAACTGTGGAAAATTCTTAAAGAGATGGCATTACCAGACCACCTTACCTGCCTCCTGTGAAAACTGTATATACATCAAGAAGCAATAGTTAGAACTGGACATGGGACAATGGACTGATTCCAAATTGGGAAAGGAGTACATGAAGGCTATATATTGTCACCCTGCTTATTTAACTTATATGTAGAGTACATCATGCAAAATACTGGACTGGATGAAGCACAAGCTGGAATCAAGATTGCTGGGAGAAATATCAATAACCTCAGATATGCAAATGATACCACTCTTATGAAAGAATGTGAAGAGGAACTAAAGAGCCTCTTGATGAAGGTGAAAGAGGAGGGTGAAAAATCTGGCTTAAAACTCGGCATTTAAAAAACCAGGATCATGGCATCTGGTCCCATCACTTCATGGACAATGAAGGAGAAGCAATGGAAACAGTGACAGACTTTATTTTCCTGGGCTCCAAAGTCATGCAGATTGTGACTACAGCCATGAAATTAAGCGACATTTTCTCCTTGGAAGAAAAGCTATGATCAACCTAGACAGCATATTAAAAAGCAGAGACATTCTTTGCCAGTAAAGGTCTGTCTAGTCAAAGCTATGGCTTTTCCAGTAGTTATGTATGCATGTGAGAATTGGACTATGAAGAAAGCTGAGTTCTGAAGAATTGATGCTTTTGAACTGTGGTGTTGGAGAAGACTCTTGAGAGTCCCTTGGAATGCACCGGGATCAAACCAATCAATCCTAAAGGAAATCAGTCCTGAATATTCATTGGAAGGACTGATGCTGAATCTGAAGCTCCAATACTTTGGCCACCTGATGGGAAGAACTGACTCACTGGAAAAGACCCTGATGCTGCAAAGATTGAAGGCAGGGGGAGAAGGGGATGACAGAGGATGAGATGGTTGGATGGTCTCGCTGATTTGATGGACATGAGTTTGAGCAGGCTCTGGGAGTTGGTGATGGAGAGAGAAACCCAGCGTGCTGCAGTCCATGGGGTCACAAAAAGTTGGACACGACTGAGCAATTGAGCTCAACTGAAAAATATAAATGGGCTTCCCCAGTGGCTCAGAAGTAAAGGATCCTTCTGCAATGCAGGAGACTTAGGAGACCTGGGTTCTATCCTTGAATGGGGAAGATCTCCTGGAGGAGGGCATGACAACCCACTACAGTATTCCTGGTTGGGAAATCCTGTGAAAAGAGGACCTGGTGAGCTATGGTCCATGGTGTCACAAAGAGTCGAACAGGACTGACATGATTGAGCACAAAAATGCAAGTATACTTGGATAAGTGAAAAACAAATTACAGACTGAAAGAAAAAAATACATATTATTAAATCATTATTTTTGTTCCAAGTATTATCCCAACTTACATTCTTAGAAATTTTATTTATATGTAGCAATCACATGTATGTACACCAATCTCTTCTGTTGCCAAAAGCTTGTATGTCAAAGGTGCCAGCACACATTTTGCTGAATTTCATCTACAAGTCTATTTTCACCTGAATTTCTTTTGAATTGCTTTTAAACAACTGATAAATATTACTGAAGAAAATATCCACAAAACAATTAAATATTCTTTAATAAATCATCTTTTAAACTTTAGTTCATTTATGTGTTAATATGGTGTCCTAAACACGTTCATATTTTTTCATAAGAGCCTATAATTTTTATATCATGTATTATATCTATTATTGCTGCTCAAAAACATTACGCTTTCACTCATTTCAGGTTTGTTGGCTTTCTTATAGAAAGGTTAGCTTGTTGCATGAATGAATTTTGGATAAATGAGACATTCTCTTTTTTTAATAGGGTATAGTTAGAAGTTTTTGTTGAAAACACCTCTGTCTGATTTCTTAAGGAAATGATTTTATAGAAACAATAAAGTCAAATGTGGTGATAATGAACATAATTATTTCAGAATAATTAGAGATATATCTTCTTTTGTCATTTACTTATTAATTTCATCAAGCAGTCTTCTCACTGACAATATAATAATTTAGAATTAGTCTCCACAAGCTTTCATGAATCATGTAGTTACTTATGATAAAAAGCGATTAATTAATTTCTGGGGTAAATTCCAGATCATCATAAAAACTTGGATGAGGATCACTTGTGTATTTAATTAATCAACTGTAGTATGAATACTATTGTTTCTATTAAAAATGAGCTTTTTAATACTGATCATTACTCAGTGTGAGAGTCCTGCCAAGTGTGATCACAGAGAAATCCTCAGGATGAAGACAGAGTGCAAGGAAATATCAGCAGTGCCTTAGAAAGGATTCAAGGAGGATTAGAACAGACTAGGACAAGATGTATCTCCCCATGAATCTTACAGATCACTTGCTGAAACTAAACTCAAATATAAACTGATTCTAAGATGAAAAAAATCCATGGAAAATTGAACACGTATTTAAAAATCTTTATATGATTTAACTAACCTCACTGAAGCCATTAAATACTACCTAACCTACTCTGATATTTTTACGTATTGGTGTATCACACTTCAGGTGTTAAGTCCTAACAGGTCAGGAAATATACAGTTTTACTGCTTTTATTATTTTTGGTTTAACATGTAGCCCAGTACCCCAATTATGAGATTGCGATATTAGGATATTTTCTTCACTTTAACTGACATTTATTGACTGGCCCTTGTGTATCAGACACTGTGCTCATTTTAATAATTATACACACTTTCAACTCAACTTGAGCAATCTCTACCTGAAAATTCATCATTTTTGATCAATGGACTTCATCTAATCCTCTCTCACTTCTACTAGTACATTATGTAACCTATCGCTTCATTCTAGATTTTCATATACTTCTTTTTATGGCTTCATTTTTCTGCTTTAAAACACACAATTTCCTCACCAACAGTTTATCTATTTACCCCTTCAGAAATTTTTATGGAAATACACATTCAAATATTTATTGATCATCTATTACATATCATGGACTCTTCTAGGTGCTTGAATTCCATTATAAATGCAAAAAGTCTCTCCCTGAAATAGGTGGCATCCTATTTGGTGGAAAGATACAATATATTAAATGTAGTAAATAATTTAAAGATCTATATTAATAGGTAATAAGTGCTTTAAAAAAAACCCTAGGGTAAGGGGTATAAAATACTTGTGAATAAGGTAGAAGTGGTTTGCAATTTTATCTAATATCATCAGTACTGGCTCCATTAAAGAAAGCAACATATGTCAAAATGCTCCAAGGAGGTGCAAGGGATTCATTAGGATATTTGGGAACAGAACTTTCCAGGAAGAAGAGACATTGTGCCCAGAGCAGCAGGAGTGCAGAGTGAATAAGGAGGAAGAACAGAGGAGGGGAGATCAGAGAGATGGTGGAGGCTGTCATTCGGTTGGGATTTGTAGGCCATTGGACGACTTTGGGATTTTTACAATGAGGTGAAGATCCAGTAAAGAATTTTGTCCAAAGGAGTAACATGAGCATACCCATGTCTTCAAGAGATTTTGGTAGGTGTTATATAAATGGAATATAGAGCAAGCTTGGTCCCATGGAGACTAGTTAGGAGTCTCCTGTGTCAATGTGGGCAGATGAAATGGTGGCTTGGGCCAGAGTGGTGCTAGGAGTTGCAGAGAAGTGGAAGAGGTCGAATTCTGGATGTATTTGTAAAGTAGAGAAGACAGCATTGGATGCAGGGGATAAGAAAACAAGTGTTAAGAACATCTCTAAAGTTTTGGTGAGAGGAATTGAAAGGATTGGATGGTCAGAAACTGGAAAGGAAGGAGAGATGAAGTTATCTTGTTGGTTGGAATAATTCAGGAGTTCAATTTTAGACATGCTAAGTCTACCCAGCACTCCCACTACTGGGCATAGATTCTGAGAAACTCATAATTCAAAAAGACACATGTACCCCAGTGTTCATTGCAGCACTATTCACAATAGCCAGGACGTAGAGGCATCCTAAATGTCCATCTACAGATGAATGAATAAAGAAAATGTGTGCATAAATACAATGAAATATCACTCAGCCATAAAAAGAAATGAAATTAAGTCAACTGAAGTGATGTGGATGGACCTAGAGTCTGTCATGTGGAGTGAAGTCATAAAGAGAAAAACAAATATTATATATTAATGCATATATGTGGAACCTAGAAAAATAGTACAGATGATCCTATTTACAAGGCAGAAATAGAGACTCAGATGTAGAGAATGGACATAGGGGAAGGGGAGGATGGGACGAATTGAGAGACTATGACTGACATATACACACTACCATATATAAAATGGGTAGCAAACGGGAACATGCTGTATAGCACAGGGAAGCAGCTTGGTGCTCTGTGATGACCTAGATGGATGGGACTAGGGGGCTGGGAGGAAGGTCCAAGAGGAAGGAGATACATGTATATATTTAGCTATTGTACAGAAAGGAACTAGTAACATTGTAAAGCAATTATACTTCAATAATATATTTTTTAAATATTTACTTCCAAGTGGAGATATCATGCAGGTAGTTGGGTATATGACTATAAGTTTCAGGAAAGAGTCTGGGCCTTGGAGATTATTTAAATGGTATTCAAAATCAAAAACTGGATAAGATAACCAGGAACATGAGTAGACTGGGGAGAGGGAAACCGATGTACAAAGTACTGGGGAGCTTCTGCAGTAAGTGGTTATGAAAAATATGTGGATGCAAACATTTTTGTTAGTTTATTATAATTTTATAATTTATTATAAGTTTTGTTAGTTTGAGTTTCCACAAAAAAAGGATTCAGGTATAAGTAGCTAACTTGTAAGGTCAAGGAAATATTGGTGGTGGAACAGGAAAATAATACAAATAATACAGAGAAGGAAGATGGAATAACAAATAATCATGTGCTGTTAAGAAAACTTGCGACAGTGGATGGCAACAGCCTAATTTCAAAGGTAAACTTGAAATCACTGGATTATTCTGCTGGTGGCAAATTTAAAATTCACTTTGACTACTAAGTGGTGGGAAAAAAAGTAAATCCACATATACATACTTAATAATGAGGCAAATGTAACTAAGAATAGATACAATCTTAAAAGATGATTTATACAGGGACAATGATTAGATCAATTTTAGGTTTATTTCTAGTGAATAAAGGTACCAGGAGACAAAGTAAGTATTTTCAAAGAAAAAATAACTATTAGAAATACTATGTCTATTAAAATCATCACATGTAAACCCATGGCTGATTCATGTCAATGTATGGCAAAAACTACTACAATACTGTAAAGTAATTAGCCTCCAACTAAAATAAATAAATTTATTAAAAATAAATAAATAAATTAAATAAAATAAAATCATCATACAAGACTGTGCCAAAACTAAAGGCATTTTAAAAACAAATACTGAGAAAGCATTTTATGTATAAACTCCTGTTTAAAAAAAACAATGAAAGAACAGCTTTAAAAAGAGAATGTATAAGACTATTGACAACAATGATGAACAAAGCAAAATTTTGAACATAGTAAAGTTTTAAAAGCTAATTCATTAATATGGAAAAAGATGATAAAAACTATAAAATGCCATAACCCTAACAAGACTGGAGATGTATTCACTGCACTAATAAAACAGGCACATGTCTACATTATCACAAAGGAAGAGAGAAATGTCTGCTTTTTATACTTTTATTTCTTTGTACTCTGTTTTCCCTTGCACTCTCATTTAATAAATGTGTTCTACATTTTTAAGAAATGCAACACAGTTTCTATAACTCAGACATTTCTTTAAGCACTTTAGATTTCCTTTGTTATAATTTCAGCTATAAATTTAACATTTTAAAGTAATATATCAGTACTTCATGTACTTTTTTATAGGAGAAATAAAAGCAATATCCAGAGTACATAGTACAGAAAGCTTAAATCTCTGACTTTTTTCCAACCAAGAACACCCAGTATTATTTATATTTTACAGTCAATTGTCATTTATACATATATTTGACAATTATTTTGTTCATTAATAGGTTTAGTTTTCCACTCCTTTCTGGGTTTAGTTTTAACTAGAGAATATTTTTAGTACCTTAAAAATTATGCCAGGAAACTCAACCTTTCTGTATTTGTTCATCTAAATGTCTACTTTCCTTAGATGTAAAATTTGAGACAGGAAATTATTTTTTTTACAATAATTGAACATGTTTCATGACCTTTTGGCATCTTTTATTAATAATTAATGTCTACAGTTAGCCCAAATTTCTTTTCTCTGTATAATACACATAAAAACTTCTATTTAAATATTGACTTCCTTCCCAATCTTCAGTTAGTTCATCTTCAACTTCTATTGTTTTATTCTCCCTTTCTCCTTCCCTTAAGGCACAGATATTTTCATATATTTTTATCTTTGTGTTGCATTTGGTGATTTCCTCATAAATTTATCATTTCTTTTTGTAGTTATGCTTAATTAACTTTTGGTCAAACACACTGAGGTTTATTTCTTTTTTTAATGGATATATTCTTTATATTAGAAGATCTGTTTTGACTTGATTTAAAAATTGTTTCTGTCCTGTAGAATGTCTTTTCAGTTTATTTATCTTTTCCATTACTGTGCAGGAGCTCTTTAGTTTAATGTAGCTCCACTTGTTTATTTCATGGTTTTATTTTTTGCCTATTCTTTTGATATATTATCCAGAAAAATATATCGCCAACAGTAATGTCAAGGATACTTTTTCATAAGTCTACTTCTAGGAGTTGGATGGTTTCCGGTCTTATATTTAAGTCTTTGATCCGTTTTGAGTTAATTTTTGTGAATGGTATAAAACAAAACTCCAGTGTCATTTTCTTGCATGTGGATAACCAGTTTTTCCAACAACATTTGTTGATGAGACTACCCTTTCTTCATTGTATGTTCCTAGCACCTTTGTGAAAACTTATTGAATCATAAATATGTGGGCTTGTGTTGGAGTTTTCTGTTATATTTCACTGGTCTGCGTTGTGTGTATTAGTCACTCAGCCATGTCAGATTCTTTGTGACCTCATGGACCGTAGCCTGCCAGGCTCCTCTGAACATGGAATTCTCCAGAAAAGGATAGTGGAGTGGTTAGCCATTCCCCTCTACAAGGGATCTTCCCAACCCAGGGATCAAACCCAGATCTCCTTCATTGCAGGTGGATTCTTTACTGTCTTAGCTACCAGGGAACTGTGTGCCTGTAAAAGGCACTGTATCTGATAAAGGGTTAATATCCAAAATATGTAAAGGTTTCACACAATTCAATAGCAAAAAAAAAAAAAAAAATTGAATTAAAATGGGCCAGGAACCTGAAAAGAAACTTTTTCCAAAGAAGATATACAAATGGCCAGTATATATATGAAAAGGTGCTCAACCTTACTAACCATCAGGGAGATGCAAATAAAAATAACAATGAGAGACCACCTCACACCTGTTAAGATGGCTATCATCAAAAAGACAAGGATAACAAATGTTGGCGAGGATGTAGAAAAAACAATGTTGGTAAGAATGTAGAATGATTCAGCCATTATGGAAAATAGATCTTTTAATCAGAAAATTAAATATTGAATGCCACATGATCCAGTAATCCCACTCTTGGGAGGGGGCACAGCAATCCACTCCAGTATTCTTGCCTGGAGAATTGCATGGACAGAGGAGGCTGGCAGGCTACCATCAACAGGGTCACAAAGAGTCAGACATGATTGAAGCGATTCAGCATGCAGCATGGAAATTAGCATCTCAAAGAGATATCTGTACACCCATTTTATTGCAGCATTATTCACAACAGCCAGGATAGAGAAACAAAATAAATGTCCTTTGATGGTGTGGGTGTGTGTATATATGTGTGTGTTTGTATACCTATGCATATATGTATACATAATGTGTATACATATATACATAAATATATTAAAATATATGATGAACTATTAATCAGTCATAAAGTAAATCCTGCCATTTGCAACAACCTGGATGAAGCTAGAGGACATTATGCTCAATAAAATAATCTAGAAAGAAGACTATATAAAATTCATTCTGAGTTATATTGTGAAAAAGTAAATCCGAGGTGGATACCTGTTTTTTTATAATTGTAAAATTAAACGTTTTTAATAGGTCTAATGAAGAACATTATAGGTTTTTGAGTAAGAGAATGCACCTGAAGGTGAAAGTGAAAGTAAAAGTGAAGTCGCTCAGTCGTGTCCGACTCTTTGCAACCCCATGGACTGTAGCCTACCATGCTCCTCCTTCCATGGGATTTTCCAGGCAAGAGTACTGGAGTGGGTTGCCATTGCCTTCTCCAGAGGATCTTCCCGACCCAGGGATCGAACTCGGATCTCCCACATTATAGGCAGACACTTTACTGTCTGAGCCACCAGGGAAGTCACACCTGAAGATACTCCTTGTTCAAATTCAGGACACATTCTACCTCTACTTGTCTCAGTAGTTTAGTGATGTCATCCATGATCTGGGTTCTTCCCACCTCTCTGATCTGCCATCTAAAGCGTGGACTCCTCCCCTCCTATTCCAGCTCAGCCTGGTTCTTCTCAAGTTTGTAGGACAGATTCAGAAGTTCTAAGCTTTATAACCAGACATGAGAACAGCCAGAGCAAAAGAAGCCATCACAGTTTTCAGCACATGTGACTCTTATTTTTTACTCTTTTTTTCCCCAGAGCCTTGCATATTAGTACTGAATGTTTTTTAACTTGAGAAAAAGCTATTTTGATATGTATCCTATTAAACTGAAGCATTATGCTGCTGCTGCTGCTAAGTCGCTTCAGTCGTGTCCGACTCTGTGCGACCCCATAGACGGCAGCCCACCAGGCTTTCCCGTCCCTGGGATTTTCCAGGCAAGAATACTGGAGTGGGTTGCCATTTCCTTCTCCAAAGCATGAAAGTGAAAAGTGAAGTCGCACAGTCGTGTCCGGACTCTTCACGACCCCATGGACTGCAGCCCTCCAGGCTCCTCCGTCCATGGGATTTTCCAGGCAGGAGTACTGGAGTGGGGTGCCATTGCCTTCTCTGTGAAGCATTATAGAAATGTTAGAAATGAGAGCAGTTTATCATCAATAGACATGTAAGTTGGCAAATAAGCCATCAAGTTCAATCTTTTGTTTGTGTGACAAAAACTTGAAAAAAAACACTTGCCTGCATTGCTTCTATGTAATCAAAGCATTTATCTTAAAATGTCATTAATATAGAAGATTAAAGGGAGGAAAAATGGTGAAAGCTAAGAAATACTGAAAACAAACAACCCACGGATGGCAGTGATTTTGATGATGACAAGCCTGTTTTTTATATATTCTGTTCTAGCTCCTTTGAATATTTTCATGATATATGTAGGAGGCTGATTTGCCAAAGTAATTAATCATGTAATGACTACACTTGAGTGTTCAATTATAGTCTTTATGGTTGATTACTCTTTGTAATAAATGCCATTTCTTGTTCTTTTTACTCCTTTTGCCCTGGGCAAGAAGGCCAGGATGTAAACAGAAAAGATAGATATAACCAACGTGCAGATGGAATACTTTTTCTAAAGTAGATGTAAGAACATATTAATTTTCAATGTCAGAAATATTAGTTTGTTTAGTGAAGCTAAAAGCACATAAACATTTACTAAATGTATAACTTCATTGCACTATCATCAGCTCTTTACCACCATATTTCCATTTGATTATTAATATATATAACTTAAAATGATTTTTTAAAGTTTCTTCCTTTTTCTCAAATGGTAAAGTTTTGTGCTTTCAATATTTAAAGTCAAAAATTATTCATAAACACATCATCATTTTTCTTAGAATAACCTCTCATAAGAACATCTCATCAGGCTTCTAAAAATGTATGTTTCACTTATATCTCAATCGTATTAGGATTATAATTTGTCCTAATACTGGAAAGGAAATCCACATCCACTCCCTTTCTCTAGGAGGCTCTCTTTCTTCATTTCAAATAGAGTTTGGTCAATTTCTTTATCAAATATTTCCTAAGATTTGCTGTTTCACAGGCACTGTTCTAAGTGATAGAAATAACACAATGAACAAAAGAGACAAACATCTCTGATAGTGTGGAGTTTACACTTTAGTGTAATAAAACACATATAAGACTTAACAATAAAAATATGTATTTTTTAAAGTGGCAGTATGAATTTTGGAGGAAAATAAATCACGTGTCATTTAGGCAATGCAGGAGGTTGCATTTTTAAACCGAGTGATAAAAGAGTGCTTCACTGAGGAAGTTGTATTTTAGTAAATCTCTGCCCATTTAAATTACTAGCATACTTTCTGCCTTATATCAGAACCTTGACTGATACCAGTGGTTGTCCCTGTCCCTCAATTATAGGATTTGGGGGTTGGTTTAGTCATGATGCTGTTGAACATCTGGTTAAAGGAAAACAGGATAATAATAATCTGTGGTGTAAACTGGCATCAAAATAAATCAGATTGTTCCTTGTGTTTAACTGTAATATATGACAATGGAAACAAGGTTCCCAGGGAGAGCTCTGATTAATAAATGATCAGCTCAATTCATGAGTTCAGAACCAGACAGCTTCCACTGTAGAAACAAAATAATCTATGTTTTGCACTCTCAGAGTCAAATTTTTCACCATTAAATCAAAAATTTAACTGTGCTAGTTACAGAATTAGAATGCTAATTTAAGTTATAATCTTGCTCATTTTCTCACATGAAAGTTAGGGCTTTGATTGAAAAGTATAAGGGCCAAGACCTTCAGAATGAAGACATCTGGTGGGCTCCACTTACACTGAGAATATTGTGTACTCAGTCACCCTGGCTCCTTTGTCTGTGGAAGTAGCTGTTCATCTATGTCTAAAGAGTCTTGCCTCCATAGAAAAGAACAAAATTGGGTCATTTGGAGGGACATGGAAGGACCTAGATACCATCATGCAAAGTGAAGTAAGTAAGAGAAAAACAAACAGTATATAATCTGAAAAAATTGGCATAGACAATCTATACCAATTTACAAAGCAGAAATAGAGACACAGATATAGAAAACAAACATGGATACCAAAGAGAAAATGGGGCATGGAATAAATTGGGAGATTGGGATTGACAACCGTACACTATTGATACTATGTATAAAATAGATAACTAACGAGAACCTGCTCTATAGCACGGGGAACACTACTCAATGCTCTGTGGTGACCTAAAAGTGAAAGTGTTAGTCGCTCAGCCTTGTCTGACTCTTTGCGACGCCATGGACTGTAGCCTGCCAGGCTCCTCTATCCATGGAATTCTCCAGGCAAGAATACTGGAGTGGTTGCCATTCCCTTCTCAAGGGGATCTTCCCAACCCAGGGATCAAACTCTGGTCTCCTGCATTGCAGGCAGCTTCTTTACAGTCTGAGCCACAAGGGAAGCCCGTAAATGAGAAGGAAATTGGAAAAAGAGGGGACATTTGCATATGTATAGCTGACTCAATTTGCTGTGCAGTAGAAACTAACACAGCATTGTAAGGCAACTATACTCTAGTAAAACTTAAAAAAAAGTAGAGTTGTCTCACTTTGCTGAAAACTCTATAAATCTTACCTGAGCATGTGTCTTATAAAGAGGTAATGATTTTCCTAAAGCCTACCGCCATCGCCTCTTGTTGGCACCAGGCTCACAGCTAAAGTATTGTACAAGCATGATACAGGGGGCCAGACACGTACTATGATCCAGGAGGAAATAGCTGACACTCAAAAACCGTCCCCAAATTTTGCAAATACATCTCAACAGAAAGCTCAGGAACAGGTGTAAGAGTGGATTTTAAGGATGTTAGACTAAGGTTCGAATAAAACATCAGGACATGCCCTTACTGGAGATTCTTGGTTTAATATGTTGTCTTATGCTGCTGAAAGTAACTTCAACTACTTGCTTGGTTGACTGAAGCTTGGACTTAAAAAATAACATTCCTTTAGTGAGGTTGATATGATAGATCTTCTCAGGCATAATATGGAGAATATAGACAACATCAAGAGACAAGAAAGTTGGAATGTATTTAATTTCTGCAACCCTCACACTACCCCCTCAATGACATCTCACAATAATATGAAGAATATATTCTCTTTGTTATGCTTATGAGATATAGATTAGGAAGGGGAACACCTACATCCTTGAAAAAAAACTGTGGTTGTTTTCCTTTGTGGGTCAGGCATGACCACGAGGGGATGCTGCTACTGAAGTGGGTCCCTGATTTCACTTGGGATGAATTTCATTGTAGCAGAGACCAAATGCAAGCATTTAATCACCAAACAGGAGGAGTTTGTTTATCATGAAAAGCAGTAGGATTTTGCCATTAATCAGAATATGTTAGGTTTCTAGAATCTCTAGGACTGTCTAGCTGATAATATTGTCCCCAGGAATGAAAGAGATGACCAACATATTGTAATATTGTTTGACCATATAATGAAAATCATCTTCACCAACAACTATGTGTATTGACTAAATCCCCACATAAATTGCCATAATAGAGAATCATGGCATGTAAACTAACGTCAAATCCTGAAAGATGATGCTGTTAAAGTGCTGTAGTCAATATGCCTGCAAATTTGGAAAACTGAGGCATGGTCACAGGACTGGAAAAGCTCAGTTTTCATTCCAATCCCAAAGAAAGGCAATGCCAAAGAACATTAAAACTACCACACAATTGCACTCATCTCACACACTAGCAAAGAAATGCTCAAAATTCTCCAAGCCAGGCTTCAACAACACATGAACCGTGAACTTACAGATGTTCAAGCTGGATTTAGAAAAGGCAGAGGAACCAGAGAGCAAATTGTCAACATTCGTTGGATCATCAAAAAAGCAAGAGAGTTCCAGAAAAACATTTATTTCTGCTTTATTGACTATGGCAAAGCCTTTGACTGTGTGGACCACAGCCAACTATGGAACATTCTTAAAGAGATGGGAATATAAGACCACCTGACCTGCCACCTGAGAGCTATATATTCAGGTCAAGAAGCAACAGTTAGAACTGGACATGGAAGAACAGACTGGTTCCAAATAGGAGAAGGAGTACATCAAGGCTGTATATTGTCACCCTGCTTATTTAACTTATATGCAGAGTACATCATGTGAAATGCCCAGCTGGATGAAGCACAAGCTGGAATCAAGATTGCTGGCAGAAATAGCAATAACCTCAGATATGCAGATGACACCACCCTTATGGCAGAAAGTGAAGAACTAAAGAGCTTCTTGATGAAAGTGAAAGAGGAGAGTGAAAAAGTTGGCTTTAAACTCAACATTCAGAAAACTAAGATCATGGGATCTGGTCCCATCATTTCATGGCAAATAGAAGGGGAATCAATGGAAACAGTGACAGACTTTATTTTGGGGGGCTCCAAAATCATTGCAGATGGTGACTGTGGCCATGATATTAAAAGATGCTTGCTCCTTGGAAGAAAAGTTATAAAAATTAAAAAGCATATTAGAAAGCAGAGATATTACTTTACCAACAAAGGCCCATCTAGTCAAAGCTATGGTTTTTCCAGCAGTCATGTACAGATGTGAGAGTTGGACTATAAAGAAAGCTGAGCTCCAAAGAATTAATGCTTTTGAACTGTGGTGTTGGAGAAAACTCTTGAGAATTCCTTGGACTGCAAGGAGATCAAACCAGTCAATCCTAAAGGAAATCAGTCCTGAATATTCTTTGGAAAGACTGATGCTGAAGCTGAAATTCCAATACTTTGGCCACCTGATGCAAAGAACTGACACATTGGAAAAGACCCTGATGCTGGGAAAGATTGAAGAAGGGAGGAGAAGGGGACGACAGAGAATAAGATGGTTGGAAGGCATCACCGACTCGATGGATGTAATTCTGAGCAAGTTCTGGGAGTTGGTGATGGACAGGGAAGCTGCAGTCCATGGGGTCTCAAAGAATTGGACACGACTGAACAACTGAACTGAACTGAACCTAATGTCCAGACTTAAGTCACAAAATAAGCCTTAAACCCCTTGATTAAAATGGAAGCTAGAATGCTGTCATCTTATTTTATAAAATTTGTCCAGGTTTCTAATTTCAGTAATGACATCTGACAACCTTAGAAATCACTACCGATGATTCTCAGAATAGAGTAAAAAAAAGGATGAACTTTTCCAACAAAGGTCCATCTAGTCAAGGCTATGGTTTTTCCAGTGGTCATGTATTGATGTGAGAGTTGGGCGATGAAGAAAGCTGAGTGCCGAAGAATTGATGCTTTTGAACTGTGGTGTTGGAGAAGACTCTTGAGAGTCCCTTGGACTACAAGGAGATCCAACCAGTCCATCCTAAAGGAGATCAGTCCTGGGTGTTCACTGGAAGGACTGATATTGAAGCTGAAACTCCAATACTTTGGCCACCTGATGGGAAGAGCTGACTCATTTGAAAAGACCCTGATGCTGGGAAAGGTTGAGGGCAGGAGGAAAAGGGGACGACAGAGGATGAGATGGTTGGATGGCATCAGCGACTCGATGGATATGGGTTCGGGTAGACTCTGGGAGTTGGTGATGGGCAGGGAGGCCTGGTGTGCTGTGATTCATGGGGTCGCCGAGTCGGACACGACTGAGCGACTGAACTGAACTGAACTGAATGAAAATCAACAACTTTTCGTAGGCCCATCAGAGAACTGATGTCACAGGATAAATTGACAACCCAAAATTTGAAAGGATAGGAAAATATAGAGAATCACAGCTGAGATCAGCTATCTTGGAGCACAAACTGCTACAGTCAAGAATTGGTAGGACCATTTAAGTAAGAATTTTGACAAATTGCTGGAGGTTGAATGGATACTAGCTTTATAGGAAGAAATAACTGGGTGCCTAGTTAGTGAGGTCCTGACACATTCATGGGTTTTACTGACAGAAACTTCAAAACTTAAAGGCTGAAACTGTTCTAATATCAGGAAAAAGACAAGTGCACCCACTATCACAACCCAATTCAATATAGCATTGTAATTCCCCGTAAGAGCAATCAGACAATAGAGAAAAAGAAAAGGCATTCAAAGTATAAAGGAGTAGATAAAATTACCTCTGCAGATGATATGCTTTTATATGTATTAAATCTTAAAGGCTCCATCAAGAAATTGTTGGAACTAATTGACGAAAACAGTAAAGCTGCAGTAAACAAATCAATATACAGAAATCAGTTGTTTTTCTATATAATGACAATAAAATACCTGAAAAATAAATAAAGAAAATGATCCCACTCACAACCATATCAAAAATTAAAATAAAATACCTAAGGATAAATTTAAGCAAGAAAATGAAATACTTGTACACTGACAACTATGAGACTTTGATGAAGGAAATTGAAAGCAAATAAATGAAAAGATATCCTATCTTCATAGAGGGGAAGAATATCATTTATATGCCCATACTATTCAAAACCATCCATCAATCTAATGTAATTCCTATCAAATAATTTTATGGTACATTTCACAGAAATATAAATAAATTCAAAATTCATGTAGAACCACAAAGACCCTGAATGGCCAAAGCATTCTTGAGAAAGGGAAACAAAGCTAGAGTCATCATACTGCCTTTCAAACTACATTTCAAAGCTATAGTCATAAAACCAGTATGGTGCCAGCATAAAGATACACATATAGACCAAACAGGACAGAACTGAGAGCCCAGAAACAAACCATCACACACAGTAAAATAATACTGGACAAGGGAGCAAATTATACTCAATGGGGAAAGGATAGCCTCTCCAGTAAGTGATGTAGGGAAAACTGGCCAAACACATGTTAATTTTCAGTCACCTAATATTTCCTGTGTTGCTTTCAATAAAAAAATAAAAAATACAAAGAATGCTACTAAAAGCCAAAAATGCACAGTCTGAAGAGACAAAACACTCAGAGAACCAAACTGCAATATTACACAGATTGAAACTATCAGACAGGAAATTCAATTGTAATAACTATGAGTAATATGTTAAGGAGCCTAATGAAGGTATGCAAGTGGACACATGCTCGAATAGATGGGAGTTTTCTTAGAGAAATGACAACTCCAAGAAAATCAAAAACAATGCTGAAAATCAAACATTCTAACATAAATAAAAATGCATTTGTTTTGAGCTCATCAATAGACTGGACATGGCCAAAATAAGAATCAGGGAGCTTCAAGTTAAATGAGTTAAAACTTTCCAGACTGATATGCAGGGAGAAAAAATACTGAAAAGGAAAACATAAAAGAACATACAAGAAGAGTGGAATAATTACAAAAGATATAGAGGCAGACCTGGGTGATACTGTAGGTTTAGTTCCAGACCGTTACAATAAAGTGAGTATTGCAATAAAGCAAATTACACAGATTTTTAGGTTTTTGATTGCTTATAAAAGTTATGTTTACACTGTACTGTAATCTATTAAGTGTATGATAGTGTTATATCTAAAAATATATACATACTATAGAATACTTAACTGCTAAAAAATGCTAACCATCATCTGAGCCTTCAGCAAGTCATAGTAGTAACAAAGTTCATTTATCAAAATAATAATAAAGATTAAAATATTGCAAGAATTACCAAAATGTGACACAGAGACATGAAGTAAGCAAATGCTATTAGAAAAATGGTTCTGATAGATATGATCTAAGCAGGGTCACCACAAATCTTCAATTTGCTGAAAAAATAAATCATTATCTGCCAAGCAAAATAAAGCAAAGAATAATAAAATGAGGTATGTCTGTAATATTTTTTTCTTTTTTCTTTTCCATTTTTAAGAGGTTTTTATTTATTTATTTTTTTGTATTAAGACAAAAAGGAGGAGAAGGAATATTTGAAGTACTAATGACTGAGAACTTTTCAAAGCTAATTAAAGATGTCAAGCCACAGATCCAGGAAATTCACAGAAAACCAAGCAAGTATCAACAATTTTGCATATAATTATATCACACTTAACCTGCAGAAAACTAAAGACAATGAGAAAATCTTGAAATAGGAGAAAAAAAATCACACCTTACCAATAATGCAAAAGGGCTAAGAAATAATCGGACTTCACATCAGAAACCATGCAAAAAGAAGAAGGAGAAGAATGAAGTATTTAAACTGTCGGTAGCCCCCCAAATTGGAAACAAACAAGATGTTATTTAAAATATGAATGGATAAACTATGGCATTACTATACATTAGAATATATTTATCAAAATCAAGAAATGGGCTATCAAGCCATAAAAAGACATGGAGTAACTCTAAATGTATATTGCTGAGCCAAAGAAACATTATACATTTGTCAACATCCTTAGGACTTTATAGCAAAGAGAAAGTATGGGTACATAATTTAAAGGAAAAAAATCATTTAGGATGTTGTGGGATCACCAGAAAGACTACAGACTGTGAAAAAAAGAAACTATCTGCACTGCAAATGAATTAAATAGCCACAAAGAGAGCTGAAGGAAAATTGCTGATCACAGTAACTTTGGAAATGAATGAAGTATGTAAAACTAAGGTGGTGCTAGTAGTAGAGAACCTGCCTGCCAATTCAGGAGACATACAAGATGCGGGTTTGACCCCTGGGTTGGGAAGCTATCCTGGAGGAGGGCATGGCAACCCACTCCAGTATTCTCGCCTGGAGAATCTCCATTGACAGAGGAGCCTGGTGGGCTACAGTCCAAGGGGGTGCAAAGAGTTGGACATGACGGAAACAACATAGTACATGTGCGTGAAAGACGACAGTCTAAAGGTATCACACATAATCTCTGTCCATTACTTAAAAATATTCTCCATGGAGGTACGGGTTAATAATTCTGATACTCCTGGACACCGACTAATTGCTATGCTGGCGTTGACCAAATAAGGAAATGGATGGGGGTATTGTGAGAGCCAATTGAAGTGGAACTTTACAGATAAGCAAGCAGAGGCTGTTAGAATGATCCATGAGGTGATGGGTTAGATTTGAAGACAATAAGAACTCATGCTTAACTTAATATATATGTGGTTCAATATCAATATTTTTAGATACATGTATATGCACATACATATCTTTACTCTGTGTGCTGAAAGGGCCTAGAAGTTACAATATTTCACCAGCAACACACACACTGAGGGCTTCTTTGAGAAATAACTGATTATAAGACAGATGGCAGAAAATACAAGATGAGTCTGGAGCATCCCATAGTGCTATCAAGTAAGGATTTGCTCAAAAAACTGTAATGATTAAACTATGTCAAAGGCACACAAAAGCCATCTGAAAGAGTTCACAGTGGCTAAAGCTAGAACAATTTGAGTGATAAATAATAAAGAAGTATTGGATTTTAACCCAAAGTATAAAATAAATATCCATGAGTTCATATGGGAGAAGAGGGAAATCTCCCATGCATATGAAATTCAGATAATCTAATAATATATAAACACTTCATCCTAACCTTAAAGAGTAACGTGACTCCCCACTTGGGCTATATGTAGTTTACTTCCTCTAAAAAAGTGAAGTCTGAAATGGGGAGGGTGGAGAAACCTGACAAATACTACCTCAATCAGTTAATCAAAGTGACTATCAGCATAGATAGATCGTGTTAATATATGTACCCTTTATATGAGTGGCAAAATGGTGTTTTTCTTCTATGATCTTTGTCCCAAATCCATATCTTCATTCTAACCGTAAGAAACATCAAACAAATTCCAATAAAACATCCTAAGTATACCCAACCAGACTTCCAGAAACTATCAAGGTCGTCAAATACAGGGAAATTCTGAGAAACTGCACAATCAAGAGAAATTTGAGCTAAATGTAATGTATTATTTTGGATGGGATCATGGAACAGAAAAGTAAGAACAAAGGAAATCTAAATAGAGTATGGACTTGTTAATAAAAATATATGTCAATACTAATTTGTTAGTTTTAACAAATGAACCATGCTAATTAGTATTGGATTAGCCAAAAAAGTTTTTGTGGGTCTTTATAACATCTTATGGAAAACCCAAATGAATATTTTGGTCAACGTAATATGTTAATAGTAGGAGAAACTGGGAGGGGATATGGACACTGACTGTATTATTGGGTAATATTTTCTGTAAACATAAAACTGTTCAAAAATTGTTTATTAAAAAAGGAAAGAGAAGCCAGGTCTATTTGAGAAAAGACCCTCCAGCATTATCACAGTATAGAGCATAAATCTTCTAAGAAAGTAAAAGTGGCTCAGTTGTGTCCAACTCTTTGCAACCTGCCAGGCTACTCTGTCCATGGAATTCTCAAGAATACTGGAGTGGGTAGCCATTACCTTCTCCAGGGGACCTTCCTGACCCAGGGATGAAACTCAAGTTTCCTGCCTTGCGGGAAGATTCTTTACCATCTGAGCCACCAGGGAAGCCCTAGAATTATCACAGTATAGAACATAAATCTTCCTCTATGCCTTCCTCTTAAAGGACTTAAGACAATCTACAAGAACAACTGTGCACTAGGGAGAAATACTGAGACTTTTCAAAGATTAGCAGAAACTGGCTCTAAATTGATTAATTCCTAAACACCAAAAATGTCACTGTAGCTCATTAGGTAAAGTGTGTATTTTTGATGCAAGGTAAGAGATGGAGTCCTGTTCCAAACGGAACTTGTAGTAGGACCAGGTAGTAAATCATTATATGGTTACTTTCTGAACGTATAATGGAAATAGACATAATTCACAATTCTTAGAAATTCCATATTGGCTCTCTGACCCATGGAAAAATGGCCAACATAATAGGAATGACTACTGGAAACCTCTGAAATTTCCTCACTCAAGCAGTATAGTAAACCAGAAGCACATCCCATCCCTGTTGCATTATAGAAATTAATCTACTATCAGGGGACCTCAGGAAACGTGCAATGATTTGGGTGAAGTGGCCTACAGGTGATATGTATAACTTCTTACAGTTTTAAGATGTCGGGATTCAATGGACAGTAAATATTATGAAAGATAAGAACAGTACTAAAAGAATGTAGCTTGAAATTGCATGGATTTAGAGATGCATCACAGAAACAAATGTAGTGTAAAGTTACAAACTGCAAACTGTGACTGGAGAGATTTTTCAGGGATTAACTAACCTTTACCCAAATGTGTATTAGGAATTGCTACTACCTGCAAAAGGATTATAATGCGTTTGTCTTTTATAGGGGTTATCTGCTAAGACTGCTCTTTACAGGGGTTTCATTAGCTATGCTAATTGGAAACATTTAGAACTGCATGAGCCCTTTTTTGCTAGTAAATATTAAGCAGTGTCTTAGTCCATTCAGGCTGCTCTATCAGAATACCATGAACTGGATGACTTATAAAAAGCAAAAATTGATTTCACATAGTTCTGGACTCTGGAAAATCTAAGATTAAGGTGCTACTAGATTCAGTGTCTGGTGAGAGCCTGTTTCTTATTCCATAGACACTTTTTCACTGTAAGTTCACATGGCAGAAGAGACAAGTCTGCTCTCTGAGGTCACTTTGCTTAAACGAAGGCATTAATTCCATTCCTAATCACCTCCCATAGTGAATTAATCACCTCCCAAAAGCTGCATCTCCAAATACCCTCACATTGGGGATCAGGTTTCAACACTGTAATTTTGAGGAGAGAGCCAGAAATGTTCAGTCCATAAAAACAGTATAAAATTCTATGTAAGCCTTCAAACTTTCATAGATGTTAGCAAATGATACAGTGCTTGTGGGTCAGAGACAAAGGACTTGATTACTCATATTTACATTGTTTCCACATGTGAGGCAGAGCCGCCAAGGTGGGTATGCCCATGCAACGGGTTTCTATCATCACTGAGGAACCCAGGTTAGGAAACTACAATTTTTTTCAAAGGGCTTTAAGAAAACCTGTTCAATCTTTGCCTTAGAAGGAGATATTATCTATTTAAAATTTTTGAAATGACAATTTACCCAGAAGTAAACTTAAGAGTGAATTTCCAGATGTTCAAGCTGGATATAGAAAAGCCACAGGAAACAGAGATCAAATTGCCAGCATCTGTTGGATCGCTGAAAAAGCAAGAGAGTTCCAGAAAAACATCGACTTCTGCTTTATTGATTATGCAAAGCATTTGACTGTGTGAATCACAACAAACTATGGAACATTCTTAAAGAGATGGGAATATAAGACCACCTGACCTGCCTCCTGAGAAATCTGTATATAGGTCAAGAAGCAACAGTTAGAACTGGACATGGAACAACAGAATGGTTCCAAATCAGGAAAGGAGTATATCAAGGCTGTATATTGTCACTCTGCTTATTTAACTTATACGCAGATTATGGCACGTGGAATGCCGGGCTGGATGAAGCACAAGCTGAATCAAGATTGGCATAAGAAATATAAATAACCTCAGATACACAGATGACACCACCCTTATGGCAGAAAGCAAAAAACTAAAGAGCCTCTAGAAGAAAGTGAAAAAGGAGAGTGAAAAAGTTGACTTAAAGCTCAACATTCAGAAAACTAAGATCATGGAATCTGGTCCCATCACTTCATGGCAAATAGATAGGAAACAATGAAAACAGTGACAGACTTTATTTGGGGCTTCAAAATCACTGCAGATGGTGACTGCAACCATGAAATTAAAAAACTCGTGCTCCTTGGAAGAAAAGCTATGAACAACCTATACAGCATATTTAAAAGCAGAGACATTACTTTGTCAACAAAGGTCTGTCTAGTCAGAGCTATGGTTTTTCCAGTAGTCATGTATGTGTGTGAGAGTTGGACTATAAAGAAAGCTGAGTTCTGAAGAACTGATGCTTTTGAACTGTGGTGTTGGAGAGGATTCTTGAGAGTCCCTTGGATTGCAAGGAGATCAAACCAGTCAATCCTAAAGGAAATCAGTCCTGAATATTCATTGGAAGGACTGACGCTGAAGCTGAAACTCCAATACTTTGACCACCTTATGTGAAGTACTGACTCTTTGGAAAAGACCCTGATGCTGGGAAAGATTGAGGGCAAGAGGAGAAGGGGACAACAGAGGATAAGATGGTTGGAATGCATCACCAACTCAGTGGACATGAGCTTGAGTAAGCTCTGGGAGTTGGTGATGGACAGGGAAGCCTGGCATGCTGCAGTCCATGGGGTTGCAAAGAGTCAGACACAATTGAGCGACTGAACTAAACTTAAACTTAAAAGTAGAAATGTTTGTGTACCTTGAGTTAGAAAACATCTGTTGATGGCAAAATGAATATGCAAGACTAAAATCAAGTCGCAGAATTAAAGAAGTATAGAACTAAAAGTAATTACCTTTTTTGGGAAAGCATGATTATGATGAACTTCAAAATATGATTACTGCCAGCTAGTATTATGTTAATATTATTATACTTATTGGAGACATGAAGGGAAGATTTCGTGCTAAGATGGCCACAATAAATGACAGAAACAAAAAGGACCTAACAGGGGCAGAAGAGATTAAGTAGAGGTGCGAAAAAGACACAGAATTATACAAGAAAGGTCTTAATGACCAGATGACCATGATGGTTTGGTCACTCACCAGGAGCCAGACATCCAGGTGTGTGAAGTCAAGTGGGCCGTAGGTACCATTATACCAAACAATGTTAGATGAGGTGATGGAATTCCAGCTGAGCTATATCTCATCCTAAAAGATGCTGCTGCTAAAGTGCTACACTCAAAATGCCAGCAAATTTGGACAACTCAGCAATGGCCACATGACTGGAAAAGTCAGTTTTCATTCCAATCCCAAAGAAAGGCAATGCCAAAGAATGTTTAAACTACTGCACAATTGCGCTCATTTCACATGCTAGCAAGATACTGCTCAAAATCCTTCAAGCTAGGCTTCAACAGTTCGTGAACCAAAAACTTCCAGATGCACATGCTGGATTCAGAAAAGGCAGAGGAGCCAGAGATCAAATTGCCATCACCTGTTGAATTATAGAAAAAAGCAAGGGAATGCCAGAAAAACATCTTCTTCTGCTTCACTGACTATGCTAAAACCTTTGACTATGTGGATCACAAAATGTTATTTAAATTTTTTTAAAAGATGGGAATACCAAAACCCCTTACTTGTCTCATGAGAAACCTATATGCAGGTCAAGAAGCAACAATTAGAACTGGCTGTGGGATAATGGACTGGTTCCAATTGGGAAGAGAGTATATCAAGTTGCATTTGTCACCCTGCTTATTTAACTTCTATGAAGTGTACATCTTGTGAAATGCCAGACTGAATGACTCACAAGCTGGAATCAAAATTGTGGGGAGAAATATCAACAACCTCAGACATGCAGATGACACCACTCTAATGCAGAAAGTGAAGAGGAACTAAAGTGTCTCTTGATGAGGGTGAAAGAGGAGAATGAAAAGGCTGGCTTAAAATGCAACATTCAAAAAACCAACATCATGGCATACAGTCCCATCACTTCATGGCAAGTAGAAGGGAAAAAGTGGAAATAGGGGCAGATTTTATTTTCTTGGACTCCGAAATCATTGCAGATGGTGACTGCAGTCATGAAATTAGAAGATTTGCTCCTTGGACGAATAGCTATGTCAAACCTAGACAGTGTATGAAAGAGCAGAGATGTCCATATAGTCAAAGCTATGGTTTTTCCAGTAGTCATGTATTGAAGTGAGAGTTGGACCATGAAGAAGGCTGAGCGCCAAAGAATTGATGCTTTTGAATCGTGGTGCTGGATAAGACTCTTGAGAGTCCTTTGGATAGCAAGGCAATCAAACCAACGGATCCTAAAGGAAATCAGCCCTGAATATTCATTGGAAGGACCAATGCTGAAACTAAAGTTCCAATACTTTGGCCACCCAAAGCATAGAGCTGACTCATTGGAAGAGACTCTGTGCTCCATACGTGACTACTGGAAAAAACACAGCCTTGACTAGGCAGAACTTTGTTGGCAAAGTAATGTCTGCTTTTTAATATGCTGTCTAGGTTTGTCATAACTTTTCTTCCAAGGAGTAAGCGTCTTTTAATTTCATGGCTGCAGTCACATCTGCAGTGATTTTGGAGCCCCCACAATAAAGTCTGTCACTGTTTCCACTGTTTCCCCATCTATTTGCCATGAATGTTGGGACCAGATGCCATGATCTTAGTTTTCTGAATGTTGAGTTTTAAGCCAACTTTTTCACTCTCCTCTTTTACTTTCAAGAGGCTCTTTATTTCTTCTTAGCTTTCTGCCATAAGGGTGGTGTCATCTGCATATCTGAGGTTATTGACATTTCTCCCGGCAATCTTGAGTCCAGCTTGTGCTTCATCTAGCCCAGTGTTTCTCATGATGTACTCTGCATATAAGTTAAATAATCAGGGTGACAATATACAGCCTTGATGTACTCCTTTCCCAATTTGGAACCAGTCTGTTGTTCCATGTCCAGTTCTAACTGTTGCCTCTTGTCCTGCATACAGATTTCTTAAGAGGCAGGTCAGGTGGTCTGGTATTCCCATCTCTTTAAGAATTCTCCACAGTTTGTTGTGAGAGGATAGTTACTTTACAGTATTGTGATGGTTGCTGCCATATATCAGCATGAATCAGTATACATATGTTCCCTCCTTCTCAAACCTCCCTCTCCACCCCACCCCTTTAGGTTGTCACAGAGCACCAGCTTTGGGTTCCCTGTGTCATACAACACACTCCTACTGGCTATCTATTTTACATTTAGTAATGTATATGTTCAATGCTATTTTCTCAAATCATCCCACCCGCCTCTTCCCTCGCTGTGTCCGAAAGTCTGTTCTTTATGTCTGTGTCTCCTGTGTTACCCTGCAAGTAGGATCATCAGTACTATCTTTCTATATTCCAAATATATGCATTATGTTTGTCTCTCTCTTTCTGACTTATTTCATTCTGTATAATAGGCTCTAGATTTATCTACTTCATTAGAACTGGCTAAAATGCATTCCTTTTTATAGCTGAGTAATATTGCATTGTGTATAGTGTTAGTCACTCAGTCATGTCTGACTCTTTGCAACTCCATGGACTATAGCCTGCCAGTCTCCTCCATCCATAGGATTCTCCAGGCAAGAACACTGGAGCGGGTTGCCATTTCCTTTCCCAGGTCCATTGTGTATATATACCACAATTTCCTTATCCATTCATCTGTCAATGGACATCTAGACTGCTCCATGTCCTAGCTACTGTAAACAGAGGTGCAAGAATATTGGGGTACATGTATCTTTTTCAATTATGGTTTCCTCAGAGTGTATGCCTAGTAGTGGGATTGCTGGGCCATATGGTAGTTTTTTTCCTAGATTTTTAAGGAATCTCCACACTGTTTTCCGTAGTGGTTGTATCAATTTGCATTCCCACCAACAGTGCAAGAGTGTTCCCTTTTCTCCACACCCTCTCCAGTATTTCTTGTTTGTAGACCTTTTGATGTTTGTAGATTTATTGTTTGTAGGAAATTCTGTCTAATTATACTTTTAGAAGACCACATTTGATGCTGCATGTGCTGCATTATAATTCATGCATATTTGGTCTCCTTTGTATATACTATATATACTGAAGTTTCTCTAGAAAGTGAGGTGTAGCCAAGAATGCCTAAAAATTAGTTCTATGTTAAAAACTAATCTTTTCCCTTTAATTAATATTGAATAGCATTTTAACTTCTCTTTGAATTAACTACTTCAATTCTAAAATCTAAAACTCTGAAAATTATGCTTATACATACAGGTTTGTATTCTCATACATGCAGGTTTTCTGAGACCTATAAAAATTGCCTTGTACAGGATTTCTTACTTACTAGGTGCTTACAAATAAAGTATCACTAAAAATAGCAGTAGAAATGCATAGTACTTAAGCATAAAACTGAAAAGTAGGGTAAACCCTTTGTGGGAAGAATTATGAAATGTAAAACATTGACAAGGTCCTAAATAAATGGAGAGACATAGCATGTTCTTAAAGAGAAAATTTGATATCATAAATATATCAGTTCTTAATTGATACTAAGCTCAAACTTACTCCATTAAAAATCTCGAAAGGGTTTTTGTCAATCCCCACAAAGTAATGGTAAGTTTTGGAAGTTAAAATAAAAAAAATAGCCAAGAAACTCCTGGAAGAGGAGGAACTGAAGAAGAAGAAGAAAAGTTCTTGCTCTGCGATGTGATACTATATATTGAGTATTTTTACAAAGCTATGGTAGTTACCCTGTGGTACTGATGCAAGGAAAGACATCAGAACTGCACAAAGGGCCCCTCCAAGCATTTGTGGTTGTTGTTTCGTCACTAAATTGTGTCCACTCCTTTGCAACCCTATGGATGTGGCCTGCCAGTCTCCTCTGTCCAGTAGATGTGGATAATTAATGGAAGCCTGACCACGGACCCAGCGACCATTGCAGAACCAGTGGTACATATGAAGTACATGGCTATACCTCAGTTGACTGTAAATACAGAAAAATAAGACAAATAAATCCCTATCTCCCACCATATTCCAATCACCTTCAACTTGGCCTGTAAAAAAACTACTGCTTCGGGAACTTAAATACTGCTTAAGTTTTATGTAAATCGCAAATACATAAAAGGAAAAAAAAATTCTAGATCTTTAGCATCAACATCTATTTCTTCATAAGACTGTTGTGCCCAAGAACACACTTGAGTAGAGGTATCATTTACAGATTTTTATGTTCTTTTTCACTTTTAACTTTATTTACATTTACAAGAGAGGGTCATGCCTCTTGATTATCCAAAATTATCTTGTGGTATAAAACTGTCAAACTATCTGATAAAATGAGAAGTCATAAACTTCCATCAATAGACCAAATACACCATAATCTTGCTCTGAAATAATCTTATACGCTCTCTCATATATATGCTATTTTTCCCAAAGGAAAAAGCTTAGCATGAGGACTGTAACATTTGTTCTATTAATATGTCAAAATGTTTTTTTACGAGATTTATTCAAATGGATTACATGAGTGATAAAATCCTGAATTATTCCCAGACAATTATCAAAAACTTAATATATCGCTTCTGGGGAGGAAACCCTATGAAACAAATGAGAAAGAAAAAGATTTGGGGTGGGGCAAATGAAAGAAGGAAAGAGAGAAAGGTGAATGAGATTGAATGAGAATTTAAGAAATGCTGATGATATAGCACTTTATTTTAACCAGATCCCAAAAATCAGGGGACCCCAACTTCCAGGATCTAATGCCTGATGATCTGAGGTTGAGCTGATGTATTAATAATAATAATAATAATAGAAATAAGCTGCACAATAAATGTAAAGCCAAATCCATTGCCCCACCCACCTCCGATCAATGGAAAAATCATCTTCCATGAAACTGGTCCCTGGTGCCAAAAGTTTGGGGAACGGCCTCCCCAAATCATGTGATGAATGTATCTGTTCTAGGGTTGAAATTTAGAAGTTCAGTGATTGCCAAGGTGGTACTTATTAACACATTTATGTCACTTTCACACAGGAAGTGTCAAATGATTTGCTTGACAAGGATTAACTTTTCCAATTAGGTTATATAAACATTATTTCCCTTAAACTAAATAACTTAAACTATAGCTCCACAATTTTTCACTCAAATATATATTTAAAACATAAGTAGAAAACATTCGTTAAAATACATATTACACCAGCAAGGGCATATTGAAATCAATTCTTCTGATAAATTTTTAGTGTATCAGGTTGAATAGGTTGTCTACTCTAAGTTGAAAAGTAAAAGGAATAATTAATAGTCTTTTGAAAAGTCTTAGTAAAGCCTTTAAGGGATAATTCCTAGAAACTGAGTTTGTGATTGATCTTCATGACTAAGTAACAAATCTTTTTGAAAGTTAAGTCATTATCAATTCCTTGTTATCAATAAAACTGAAGAAGGAAGTAATCAAGTTGTCAGCTGATATAACATTAAAAATAGTTTTTATGAGAAGTTACTATGTTATTGGAATATAATTTGAAAAGAGGTTAAGAACAATGCTAATACAGAGCTCCTGCCATTAGTATCTCTCCATTAAGTGTATAAATTTTCTTATCATTTACATCTGCAATGAAGAAAACTAGAAAAAATTCTCATTCTAACAATAAATAATAAAGATCCAAACTCATTGGAAAAAACAAAAACATCCTCTGTCATCTCATAAGAGATCATTTCCATTTATTTTTTACTTCTTATACTTAATAATTATTCAAATAAATATCAATGTCATTTTGTTCATCTTTGTGCTTTACAATTCACACTAACTCAAAAGTAATGAAAAAAATTCTGACTAAATTTTAACTTGTGGATAACTTTAGAAACACTAAAATTCTCAAAAAAGTATTTCAAATCATATTTACATTTTTTTTTTTGCAGTTTATGTTTATCAGTTCAGTTAGTCGCTCAGTCGTGTCCAACTCCTTGATAATCCATGAACTGTGCACTCCAGGCCTCCCTGTCCATCAGAAACTCCCAGAGTTTACTCAAACTCATGTCCATTGAGTCAGTGATGCCATCCAACCATCTCATCCTCTGTTGTCCCCTTCTCCTCCCACCTTCAGTCTTTCCCAGCATCAGGGTCTTTTCAAATGAGTCAGTTTGTCGCGTCAGGTGGCCAAAGTATTGGAGTTCCAGCTTCAGTATCAGCCCTTCCAATGAATATTCAGGACTGATTTCCTTTAGGATGGACTGGTTGGATCTCCTTGCTGTCCCAAGGGACTCGCAAGAGTCTTCTCCAACACCACAGTTCAAAAACATCAATCCTGCGGTGTTCAGTTTTTTTTATAGTCCAACTCTCACATCCATAAATGACTATTGGAAAAACCATAATCTTGACTAGATGGTGGCTCAGAGAGTAAAGTGTCTGCTTACAATGCAGGAGACCCGGGTTCAATCTCCGGGTCGGGAAGATATCCAGGAGAAGGAAGTGGCAACCCACTCCAGTATTCTTGCCTGGAAAATCCCATGAAGGGAGGAGCCTGGTAGGCTACAGTCCATGAGGTCACAAAGAGTCGGACACAACTGAGTGATTTCACTTTTTTTTTTCACTTTGACTAGATGGAACTTTGTTGGCAAAGTAATGTCTCTGCTTTTTAATATGCTGTCTAGGTTGGTCATAACTTTCCTCCCAAGGAGTAAGCATCTTATAATTTCATGGCTGCAGTCAACATCTGCAGTGATTTTGGAGCCCCCCCCCAAAAAAATCAGCCACTATTTCCAATGTTTCCCCATCTATTAGCTGTGAAGTGATGGGACCGGATGCCATGATCTTTGTTTGCTGAATGTTGAGTTTTAAGCCAATTTTTTCACTCTCCCCTTTCACTTTCATCAAGAGGCTCTTTAATTCTTCTTAGAATTCTGCCATAAGGGTGGTGTCATCTGCATATCTGAGGTTATTGATATTTCTACTGGCAATCTTGATTCCAGCTTGTGCTTTATCCAGGCGAGCATTACTCTTGATGTACTCTGCATAGAAGTTAAATAAGTAGGGTGACAATATACAGCCTTGACCTACTCCTTTTCCTATTTGCAACCAGTCTGTTGTTCCATGTCCAGTTCTAACTGTTGCTTCCTGACCTGCATACAGGTTTCTCAAGAGGCAGGTCAGGTGGTCTGGTATTCCCATCTCTTTCAGAATTTTCCACAGTTTATTGTGATCCACACAGTCAAAGGCTTTGGCATAGAGAATAAAGCTGAAATAGATGTTTTTCTAGAACTCTCTTGCTTTTTCGATGATCCAGTGGATATTGGCAATTTGATCTCTGGTTCCTCTGCCTTTTCTAAAACCAGCTTGCATATCTGGAAGTTCATGGTTCATGGATTGCTGAAGCCTGGCTTTGAGAATTTTGAGCATTACTTTACTAGCATGTGAGATGAATTCAATTGTGTGGTAGTTTGAGCATTCTTTGGCATTGCCTTTCTTAGGGATTGGAATTAAAACTGAAAATGCAGCACTTTCGCCTCATCATCTTTCAGGATTTGAAATAGCTCAACTGGAATTCCATCACCTAAACTAGCTTTTTTGTAGTGATGCTTCCTAAGGTCCACTTGACTTCGCATTCCAGGATGTCTGGCTCTAGGTGAGTAATCACACAATCATGATTATCTGGGTCATGAAGATCTTTTTAGTACAGTTTTTCTGTGTATTCTTGCCACCTCTTCTTAATATCTTCTGCTTCTGTTAGGTCCTACAATTTCTGTCCTTTGTTGAGCCCATCTTTGTGTGAAATATTCCCTTGATATCTCTCATTTTCTTGAAGAGATCTCTAGTCTTTCCTATTCTGTTGTTTCCCTCTATTTCTTTGCACTGATCACTGAGGAAGGCTGTCTTATCTCTCCTTGCTATTCTTTGGAACTGTGCATTCAAATGGGTATATCTTTCCTTTTCTTATTTGCTTTTTGCTTCTTTTCACAGCTATTTGTTAAGTCCTCCTCAGAGAGCCTATTTGCTTTTTTGCATTTCTTTTCCTTGGGGGTGGTCTTGATCCCTGTCTCCTGTACAGTGTCATGAATCTCCATCTGTAGTTCATCAGCCACTCTATCAGATCTAGTCCCTTAAATCTATTTCTCACTTCCACTGTATAATCGTTAAGGGTTTGATTTAGGTCATACCTGAATGGTCTAGTGGTTTTCCCTACTTTCTTCAATTTAAGTCAAATTTGGCAATAAGGAGTTCATGATCTGATCCACAGTCAGCCCCTGGTCTTGTTTTTGCTGACATATGGAGCTTCTCCTTCTTTGGCTATAAAGAATATAATCAATCTGATTTCAGTATTGACCATCTGGTGATGTCCATGTGTCGAGTCTTCTCTTGTGTTGTTGGAAGAGGGTGTTTGCTATGACTAATGTGTTCTCTTGGCAAAACTCTATTAGCCTTTGCCCTGCTTCATTGTGTACTCCAAGACCAAATTTGCCTGTTACTCCAGGTGTTTCCTGACTTCCTACTTTTGCATTCCAGTCCCCTATAATGAAAGGACATCTTTTTTGGGTGTTAATTCTAGAAGGTCTTGTAACTCTTCATAGAACCGTTCAACTTCAGCTTCTTCAGCAATACTGCTCAGGGCATAGACTTGGATTATCGTAATATTGAATGGTTTGCCTTGGAAACCAACAGATATCATTCTGTCAATTTTGAGATTGCATCCAAGTACTGCATTTTGAACTCTTTTGTTGACTATGATGGCTACTCCATTTCTCCTAAGGGATTCTTGCCCACAGTAGTAGATATAATGTTCATGTGGATTAAATTCACCATTCCAGTCCATTTTAGTTTGCTTATTCCTAAAATGTCAATGTTCACTCTTGCCATCTCCTGTTTGACCACTTCCAATTTGCCTTGATTCATGGACCTAACATTCCAGGTTCCTATGCAATATTGCTCTTTACAGCATCAGACCATGCTTCCATCATCAGTCACATCCACAACTGGCTGTTGTTTTTGCTTTGGCTCCATCCCTTTATTCTTTCTGGAGTTATTTCTCCACTCATCTCCAGTAGCATATTGGGCACCTCCCAACCTGGTGAGATCATCTTTCAGTGTCCTATCTTTTTGCCTTTTCATGCTATTCATGGGGTTCTCAAGGCAAGAATACTGAAGTGGTTTGCCATTCCTTTCTCCAGTGGACCACATTTTGTCAGAACTCTCCACCATGGTCCTTCCATCTTGGGTGGCCCTGCATGGCATGGCTCATAGTTTCACTGAATTAGAAAAGGCTGTGTTCCATGTGATCAGATTGGTTAGTTTTCTGCAATTGTGGTTTTCAGTCTGTCTGATCCCTGATGGAGAAGGATAAGAGGCTTATGGCAGTTTCCTGATGGGAGAGACTGACTGAGGGGGAAACTGGGTCTTGTTCTGATGGGCAGGGCCACGCTCAGTAAATCTTTAATACAATTTTCTGTTGATGGGTGGCGCCATGTTCCCTCCCTGCTATTTACCTGGGACAAGACTATGGTGGAGGTAGTGAAGATAATGGTGACCTCCCTCAAAAGATGCATGTACTGCTACACTCAGTGCCCCCCACCCCATAAAGCATATCAATATTGAATATATGTGTGGTGAAATTTAATCACTAAGTCATGTCCAATTTTTTCGACCCCATGGACTGTAACCTGCCAGACTCCTCTATCCATGGAATTTTCCAGGCAAGAATACTAGAGTGGGTTGCCATTTACTTCTATTATTGAATTTATAAAATAAGGCAAAACTCTGAGTGTTAAATAAGCTCACATTGCTGATTGTTTTAATTTGATGATTATGGATTTCAAATTGCCACAGTATTTTGATTTACTGGTTAGTTTTTGAAAAGTGACCCAAATTCTCTACTGAAAAGCCTATAAATATAGGTTTATTACAAATTACAGAAAAGAATATATTTCACAACTATTTACATGTGCTGATGGCAACCCACTCCAGTACTCTGGCCTGGAAAATCCTATGGACAGAGGAGTCTGGTAGGCTGCAGTCCATGGGGTTGCTAAGGGTCGGACACGACTGAGCGACTTCACTTTCACTTTTCCCTTTCATGCATTGGAGAAGGAAATGGCAACCCACTCCAGTGTTCTTGCCTGGAGAAGCCCAGGGACGGCGGAGCCTGGTGTGCTGCCGTCTATGGGGTCGCACAGAGTCGGACACGACTGAAGTGACTTAGCAGCACACATATCAAAAAAAATTTCCAAAGCAGTATACAACTTTTTAAACATTTTAGGGAAACTTTAGGGTCTTACAATTTAAGAATCTGAACATTTACAAAAAGCAATTCACATAAATAAAAGATTCAAATATAGACAGCAATGAATCTTTTAAAAACAAAAAGTAGCTGAATATCTTTATAACCTAAGGAAAGGAAAATATGTTTTATATAAGCACAAAAAAGTCAATTAAGGAAATTGATGTTTCTGTGCTTTATAAAACATGGCCTTTTGAAACAAAGTGTATGAATTTCTAGTCAAATGAAAATAACAAACCACAAGTTACAGAGAAATAAATGCAATGTATATAACCAACAAAATAAAACATATTCAGAACATGTAACTAATCATAAAAATAAATTAGAAAATTTCAGCAATTTGGGAGTGACATAGCTGAGGATACATATTTGACAATTGCCTAACCTAATTTTAATCAGAAAATGAAAATGAAAAGCACAATGAAAAGTATTTCACAATCCTCATATTGACAAAAATTTTAAAAATTGAGAAAGTCTAGTGGCAATGACAATCAGAAACAGTGAAAACCAAAATGTACACATTTTCCCAATTACTTTGGAAAGTAATTCAGTTTTTCTTCTATCTTACAACCTAGCAACCCACTCTAAAGATGCCTGGCATATAGGAAGCAAGGAAGCAAGAATCATGTATAGGAATATTCATTTAAAAGAGCAATAATAAAAGCAAACTAAGGTCCATTAACACAAAAAATAAATTGCACTACAACTAACCTGTACAACCTGGTTTGAACTATGCAGATCCGCTTATAGGCTGTTTTGTTGTTGTTGTTGTTTAATACATGCACACTACAGAACCACAAGATTTGTCGTTGGTTGAGTTTCCTGTGAGGGTGAAACTCGGGATGTGCAGGGTTGACTGCAGAGTTAATATAGAGATTTTCCACTTTGCATGGGGGGAGGTTTGGTACCCCTAAAACCTTCCTTGTTCAAAACCCAACTGTATATTTAGCTATTCCATTAATGGAATTATAAGCAGTAATTTGCTCTGAGGGTAAATCTTAAGTGCTTTCACTATAAAAGAAAGAGAAGGAGAGTGGGAGGAACAGAGGGAGTGAGAGAAGAGAGAAAAGAAAGGAGGGAAGGAAAAAGGGAGGGATGAAGGGTGGGAGAGAGAGAAAGAAAGAGAAGGAAAGAAAGAAAGAAGTAGCTATGAGAGGTGATGAATATGTTAATTAGCTTAATAATGGTGATCACAGTATCGATACATATTAAAACATGTAATTGGACACCTTAAATATATACTTTTCCTATGTATCAATAATACCTCAACAAGCTAAAAAAAAAGTAACAAATGAATAAACTACATAACATGTGAACATAAATGATCTCATGATTCTTAATTTTGAAGGAAAAAAGCAAAATACATGTCAAAGTGAAAGAGCATGGGCTGCTTTCTCCTTTTAAAAATTTGTCCTGAGGAACATCAAGATGGAAACATAGGTAGTTCCTAACATCAGTCCCTCTCACAAGACCAACTTGTAACTATCCTGAGGAAAGATACGGTAGTGAAAATCCTACAACGCTAGCATTAAACTGAAGCAACCCGCAGACCACAGCGATGAAGAAGGACCACGTTAGAAGAAGAAATTTGGAAAGAGAAGCAAGCACATGGAAGACACTGTGAAGAGACATGTGGAGAAGGTACCTGTCTACAAGCTAAGGTCAGAAGTCTGGAACAGATCCTGCCTTCACACCCCTTGGGAAAACACCCACCAGAACCCTGATCTCATCCTTCCAGCCTCCAGAAATGTGAGACAGTGATATCTATTGTGTAAGCTAAAAAATAAGAAAGCAAGCATAAAGACCCCTGTGTGTTGTATATCTGAGTATGTGTATTATTTTTAATCTTTCTAGCATCTCTGTGTTAGATATATTTTTAAATATATAATATTTTACTGAGTATTTTATATCAACTGAATAAAAGGAGAAAGTAAAATTAAGATAAAATATTCTTCCAGCGTGGGTTCAACTTCCTTACCTATCATTTAAGTCCAAAACAAGAAATAACTTGAACATTTTTACTGCAGGATGGTCTCTGGAGAACAAAGATCATATCGTGTTATTTCTATGTGGTCACGTTAAACCACAAACTTGTGGCTTGTAAAATAAAACCAAATTTGTGCAAATAATTGGAGTTATTATATTGATTCTTTACTATTTTTACTATTTTTTAAGTTAGGTATAACCACCTACTATAAATGTCTGTAAATAATTTATAGATTCTAAACACACATCTGCTTTATTTTCCAAAGAATTAAAGTGAAGTCACTCAGTCATGTCCTACTCTTTTTGACTCCATGGACTGTAGCCTGCCAGGCTTCTCCATCCATGGGATTTTCCAGGCAAGAATACTGCAGTGAGTTGCCATTTCCTGGAGAATATATGATATTCTTGGATATCTACTTGGAAAAGCACAAATTTAGTTGAAGGCAGGAGGAGAAAGGGAAAACAGAGAATGAGATGGGTGGATGGCATCACCGACTCAATGGACATGTGCTTGAGTAAACTCTGGGAGTTGGTGATGGACAGGGAGGCCTGGCCTGGAGTGCTGCAGTCCATGGGGTCGCAAAGAGTCAGACATGACTGAGCTACTGAAATGAACTGAACTGAATCTCCGTATTGAACAAACAACAATGGTTTCCTGTAAAATCCATAAAAAAATTCTTAATGGCAATACGTATTAGTTATGTATAGGTAAACCTTCCAGGTGGCTCAGTGGTAAAGAATTTGCCTGCCAATGCAGGAGACAGGAATTCAATCCCTGGGCCAGGAAAATCCCCTAGAGAAAGAAATGGCAGCCTCGTCCAATATTCTTGCCTGAGAAATCCCATGGACAGAGGAGCCTGGTGGGCTATAGTCAATGGGATTGCAAGAGTCAGACATGACTTAGCAACTAACAGCAACATGTATAAACTCCACAGGGCTTTTTGTGGATGTTATGTAAAAGGTAGCTGTGATGCCCATTCTCCAGTTTTTGAAAAGCTCCTTAGAAGTTTACTTCAAATACATGTAATCCTTTCTAACTGCTTGAACATTGGTTCAGAGATAGTTCTCTTCTCTTCAAACAACTCCAACATCGATTTTGAAATAAATGTTCCCAATGGAATTCAGAAGGTTTTACAGTGACTCAGTGTGAAGCCATAAACCTGAACTTTTAGGAATTTGTTTTATAACCTTGAGGTATCTTAGACATACATGCTTGTAACCATGGTTGATAGACCCTGTTGACATTGAAGCACTCAATTTATCTTTTTCTTTAGGGAAACCAGCTAACTTGCCCTGAGAAACAAGTTTATTTGATTTAGTTCGGTCCTATTTGGCCTTATGTTTACAGGTCAACACACACAAACAAATGCCTTTTAAATGATTGTGTACAATTCCTCATGGCCTCAAATGCTTTAACAATTTAAGCACAATAAAAATAAATATCTGAACAATTGTCAAGAATATTATTAGCATTAAATTCATTTGAGCAATGTACAGCTATAAAATTGTCTTTAAAGATTTGCTTAACTTGATACATTTTATATTTAAATCATCTGTATATTATTTGTGCCATACTAAGCATAAATTTCTTTAAAAAGTATTGTAGATCCTTTTAAAGAAGACAGAGTAAAAAGAAAAAGCAGGATTTTTCTCTATCATGATCTTCACTTAAGGGAAAATTTTACAAAAGAAAAAAGTGATGATTTATAAAAAATATCATGTAGTAGTACTATTATGTTAAACAAAAATATAGTAAAATTGACTAAATAGGCACAAAATTCCATGTATTTTCTCTACACCAACTAGTATCAGTTAGAAAACATAATAAAAGATTATATCTTTATTATAAGATTTCTATCACAATATTATAAAAAGTAACAGCAAAGAAAAATTAAAAAGCAATGACAAAGAATGTGGAAAAAAGACCTGAAAAGTTGGACATATATATATATGATGGTAAAACATTAGCTCTCTATAATTTGATTATAACTGACAAAATTTTCATCTATAAGAATAACAAATAAGTGATATCAAAAATAAAAAATATTCTACAAAAATATATAAAATATATAGGCAATAAATTTCAGAAAAAATACTCTTAGAGACCTAACTTATTCAGGTTAAAGAAAATTGACAAATGATAAAAGATCTCATTTACAAGTACCATACAATTATGTGAAACTTACACGATTTTTTTAAAAAATTCACAATATATAAAACAAAATGGATATAAATAGGTAAAGAAATTGTCAATTTCACCATTACACAGAGATTTCAATACCAATCCCCTCAATTATAATTATATACTAAATATACAAAAATATATCCAAGATTTATAAGATATGAACAACACAATTATAAAGCTTTGTCTAGTGGCTATATACATTGCTAAATTCAACTGCCATTTCTAGGTAAAGCGTATGTGCCACTAGCTGTTCTGAGTGACTGAACGTACATTCCAATTGGTTTCACCAACACAAGCATTGGTTTTCAAATATTTTGCATATTTCTTCCGAGCAATACATAAAAACCCATACCTATTATGCAAAGACTAAATATCAATTTAATGAATATAGGCAATATATAAAAATTGCCATATGTATTAGCCCACCAAGCAAATCTCAACACATTTTATAACTTCAATCCATCAGTATTTGTCAGATCATGTCTTAATAAAATGCAATCAAATTAGAAATAAATTTGAAAAAATTTGAATGAAAACTAAAATAAAATATGCTTTTAAATACCTCATAAGTATAAAAGTAAATCAATTAATTTTTAATTAACAAGAATTTCAAAATGCGTGATAATTACTAACAATGAGGCAAACATCTGCAAAGGGAAAACATTGGAGCAGTAATCACATTTTGGAGATCAGAATCTTCTAATAAACATGACTTCAAGAAACTCCCAAGAGATGAGTAGAAATTATTCAGGAAAGAGGTGGAGTATATATAAGACAAATAGTGCAGGATATATAGGAAGATAACTGATTGAAAGTGAAAATGAGAGTGTTAGTTGTTCAGTCATGTTTGACTCTGTGTGACCCCCATGGACTGAAGTATGCCAGGCTCCTCTGTCCATGGAATTCTCTAGGCAAGTATATTGGTGGGTTGCCATTGCCTTCCCCAGGGGATCTTCCCAACCCAGGGATCAAACTTGGGTCTCCTGCAGATTCTTTATCTCCTGAAGGCAGATTCTTTACTGTCCGAGACAATAATTGCTTACTTTTTTCATATTTCTTTGTGCTTCCTGCTTTTTGTTTATCCAGAGGCAAAAATTTTATTGAGGAAGATTAAAAGGAGATCCAACCAGTCCATCTTAGAGGAGATCAGTCCTGGGTGTTCATTGGCGGGACTGATGTCAAAGCTGAAACTCCAATAGTTTGGCCACCTGATGCGAAGAGCTGACTCATTTGAAAAGACCCTGATGCTGGGAAAGATTGAGGGCAGGAGGAGAAGGGGACGCCAGAGGATGAGATGGTTGGATGGCATCACCGACTCAATGGACATGGGTTCGGGTAGACTCCGGGAGTTGGTGATGGACAGGGAGGCCTGGCGTGCTGCGGTTTATGGGGTTGCAAAGAGTCAGACATGACTGAGAGACTGAACTGAACTGAAAATTTTTTTATGGTTTAAATGAAATTAATTTTTATTTCAAGTTTGAAATTCCAAAGCAGGTTTGAAAATGAAGCCCGACTCAAAGTAAAACCCAGGTTCTTAAAAGTTACAGTGGGTTATTTATTTTAAAATGTAAATGATAAAATTCAGTGCTCAGAATTGAATATGTTATTTTCTAAGAGTCGTGACTAAGCAGAAGACAGACATGTCATCAAAATCCAGAGGATGCCTATAGCCTAGACAAGGAGGACACAAGTTTTGGGACCTTATAATTGGGTGTCATTGCAAATGCCATTGGCAGGACAGCAATAACATATGGCTATTCTCAGGGGACAGATGCAGCAAACCATAGCAGCAGCCCATGCTGGGTCAGAAGATGAATCGGACAGTGGACAGATCAAGAAACATTAGAGAGGCCAGAGCTGGCCTTGGTGACAATTCAGGGCTCTGTATCCACTTCTAAGGCCAGAAGGTTATAAGCATTTCCATGCAACTCACAAGAACAATAAAAGGAAAGATTGTTAAGAGAGGACAAGATGCCCGATAGCAAGTATGAATTTTAAATTGACTAAGGTTACATACTATGTAGGTTATATACCTATATAACTAAGGTTACATACAACATTGATGGAAAAATTAACTTCAAGAGACTCTTTCAACTTGAACAACCCAGAATCCCCTTAAAGAGACCAGCTTATGTAGATATATTGAAGGGAAAGGAGAGTTCAGGAGCAAGTTGATTGCAATTATCAGAAAAAAAAAAAAAAGAAAATTGCAGGGTTACATATCAGAACAGTAGCATACAAATTCGAAATTCATGGCTCATGTAAAAAGTAAAAAGAGAATGCTTGCTGTGGAAACTGGCCATTTTAGTTTAACTGAATATGGGATTTGGTTAATAAATGGGGAATGAGGTGTTTAGATAGGCCAACCAGAGAAAATTATGAAATAAAAGACATGTCTTTTTATGTGGTAGAGTGTAGATTTAATTCTACACTTTCACTGAAAGTTTTGTATAACTGAAAATTTTATATAGTGTAACAAGCACATTATTTAAGTCAAGATTACTAAGATGAATTTACATATAGCAATTCACCCTTTTTAGTGTATATTTTTATCAGTTTTGACAAAGAGATAGAGTCTGAAACACCCTCACAATCAAATTGTAGAAGAGTTCCATCACCCAAGATATTCTGTTCTCTCCTCCACCCACAAGTCTCAGTACTGATTCATTTTCTATTCCTGTAATTCTGTCTTTCCCAAAATATCACATCAATGGACTCATATGCTGGTCAAGAAGCAATAGATAGAACCCTACATGGAACAATGGACTGGCTCAAAGTTGGGAAAGGAGTATGACAAAGCTGTATATTATTTTTTCCATTTCTTTAATTCTGTATCTATATGAGATGATAGATACTCACTAATCTCATTTTTATAATGATTTCATGATGTATGTAAGTCAAATTATTATACTATAAACATTATACATATACGGTGCTGTATAACAGTTATGTCTCAATAAAACTGATAAACAAATGTATGTATAAATAAATAAATGCACACATAAATGAAAAAAAAAAGCTGTATATTGTCTGCTTGTTTAACTTATATGCCGAGTACATCATGCAAAATGCCAGGCTGGATGAATCACAAGCAGGAATCAAGACTTCCAAGAGAAATATCAACAACCTCAGATATGAAGATAAAGCCATTCTAATGGCAGAAAGTGAAAAAGAACTAAAGAGCCTCTTGATGAAAGTTGAAAAAGGAAAAGCAAGAAGGCTGCTTTAAAACTCTACATTCTAAAAAACTAAGGTTGCGGCATCTGGTTCCATCACTTAAAGCAAATAGTAGGGGGAAAAGTGGAAGCAGTGATAGATTTTATATTCTTGGGCTCCAAAATCACTGCGGATGGTGACTGCAGCTGTGAATTTAAAAGATGCTGGCTTCGTGGAAGAAAAGCTATGAGAAACCTAGACAGTGTATTATTAAAAAGCAGGGATATCACTTTTTTGACTAAGGTCCATATAGTCAAAGCTATGGATTTTCCAGTAGTCACGTATGGATGTGAGAGTTGGACCATAAAGAAGGTTGAGTGCTAAAGAATTGATTCTTTTGATTTGTGGTGCTGGAGAAGACTCAAGAATCTCTTGGACAGCAAGGAGATCAAATCAGTCAATTCTAAAAGGAATCAATTCTGAATATTCACTGGAAGGGCTGATGTTGAAGCTGAAGCTCCAATACTTTGGCCACCTGATGCAAAGAACTTACTCATTGGAAAAAGTTCTGATACTGTGAAAGATTGAAGTCAGGAGGAGAAGAGAGAAATAGAGGATGATATAGTTGGATGGTATCATCGACTTAATGGGCATGAATCTGAGCAAACTCTGGGAGATACTGGAGAACAAAGGAGCCTCACATGCTACAGTCCATGGGGTCACAGAGAGTTGAACGTGACTTAAGGACTGAACAACAACTGATACTATGTAGCCTTTACAATCAATTACTTTACTCCCTTGACACACAACATTCACCCTGCTCTTGTGTCTCTCACCAGTCTGTCCCTTTTCTTGCTGAGTAATATCAATATATATAATTGTATCAATATACCACAGATTGTTGATCCATTCACCAGTTTAAAAGCACTAATTTGTTTCCAGTTTCTGAGACACAATGGATATTAACTATAAACTCCTGCAGGAACCTAAGTTTTCATATCTCTTGATAAGATAATGTAAGATTAGGATTGCTGGGTCATATGTTAATTCTAGGCTTATTTTTTACCAGCAATTGCCCAAATATTTTCCAAAATGGTTTTGCAATTTTGTATTCACACTAGCAATATATACAAGAGTTATAGTTGCCTTGCACTCATGCTGTCTGATGTGTTTTTGATTTTAGATATTCTAATAGTTATGTCGGGCTTCCCTGATGGCTCTGACAGTAAAGAATCCACTTGCAGTACAAGAGACTCGGGTTCAATCCCTGGGTCCAGAAGAGGCCCTGGAGGAGGAAATGGCAATTCACTCTAGTACTCTTGCCTGGAGAATCCCATGAACAGAGGAGCTTGGTGGGCTACAGTCCGTGGGATCACACAGAGTTGGACACGACTAACGCAACTGAGCACAATAGGTATGTAGTGGTATTTTATTGTGGTTTTCATTTGCATTTTCCTAATGACTAATGATATGTTTAACATCCATATTTTTATTATTTTCTTTCCATATATAGTTAGATGTTACTTTTAATAATATCTATGTAATAATGCTATTATATGCTGTCCATACAATTTTAGTGAATTGTCTCCATATCTTTTACATCTAATTGGACTGTTTGCATTTCTAATCGGGCTTTTAGAGAACCTTATATATTCTAGATGCAAATTCTTTCTCATATGTGTCTTTGGCCAAAATTTTCTTTCAGTCTTTTCAGATCAAATATGGCATTTTAAAAATAAACCTGGCTTAGATTTTTAGAATCAACTAAAATGGACAAGATTAGAGGCAGTAAGAATATCTTGTTGCTATTGGTTTTGTGGTTTAGTCACTTAGTCCTGTCTGACTCTTTGCGACCCCATGGACTGTAGCCCACCAGGCTCCTCTGTCCATGGGATTCTCCAGGCAAGAATACTGGAGTGGGTTGCCATTTCCTTCTCCAGGAAGAGTATCTAGTTGCATTTAATTAAAGAAATTGAACAGAATATTATGATATTAATGTTTTCTTCAACTTGGCCTAAATATGCATAATCCTGTTTTTGGGAAAAAAAAAAACTGTAAAAATTTTCATGTGTTACCACAGGCTTCTCTTGCTGAAGAGTTGGTTGAAATATATTTGTAATCTATTTATATTATGCTACCAATGAGGCATCCTTTTTTTTTGAATGGTATAAGTTTTGAGCTGTAAATTATGACGTTTAAAACTGTTCTGATGTCACAAAAACATTCCCTGAAAATACACTGAAATTATACTTTAACTCAAGAACAACCAAGTGCTTATACTTGTTTTCCCCCCTAAATTCTAATCTCTCAAGTTACTTCTTTAACCTATTTGGTCAAAATACAGACCACTGTACTCAAGAAGACATGCCAAAATCAAATTAGCCAAATAGTTTGAATGGAGGTAGAAACATAAACATCTTTATAAATAGCACAGATTAAAACAAATGTGAACATTTTAGGATCGATGGATAATCACATTTTGTTCTGTGTAGCCTACTGTCTATAGCCTAATCTATACCCTGAAATGTTATTGACACATTTAATTTTAAAAGAAAGAAGAAAGCACATAAATATTCTGCTGAATTATGGCACTATTTTAACTCAATGAATTTGATAAATGCTTCCCATTAAAAGTATAAAATTGTGTTTATTCAGCTTTCCAGTCAAAATAAATGTTGTTCTCAAACCTACAGTTTCAGTGAAGCTTGGGGAAATCAAACAAAAGCCTGTCTTCTTCATAAATTATAAACAAAAGCTGTAAAGTAATGGAAACTGTATCTGATTGTGGAATGATTCGTGGTGGTAATGTGAAATGTCCATGCAAACAGATGTGAAAAACTTACAGCTGTATTTTCATAAACTAAGCATTTCATAAATGCCCTCTTGGGGTGAGGATAACAGAAAATAAATGAAAAATTACTCTCTATTTCTTCTAGCCAAACTAAGCATGACAAGGAAATTGTAAGGATAAATATAAGAATATAAAGGTACATCTATCTTTATGCTCAATTACATACACCATTTTATAGGAGGAAAACTAAAACCAACTTGTATTGACAGAGTATCAAAGTCATAGGTGGAACTTTACTCATTTGTACAAGCCCCTTCACATAATCTGCTCTGATACATTTGAAGTGCCTTGTATTGCACCAGTAAATTATTTAGTTCATAAAGATATAATGACTTTTATCCTCTCTGTTCTAGAAGAGACTGTAAGTAACATGAATGCCAGCCTTACTTGTTTTATTTTATAACATATTACCAGACTCTGGAACTGCATATAGGGCTAAATAATCATGTGGTAACTGAATGAATGCATTTTATATTTGATTGAGGAAATTTAAGATGAATTTCCTGATTTTTATTTACATCATAGGAATATCATTTTTAATGTAATATTTTAGGGTACATTTTCTAGCATTTTAAAATTTTATCAAAAAGACAAAGTTCAGTTATCAGGCAATGAAAATATCCAAAACTATTTGGCAAGAATAAAAACCCCAAATACACTCACTTATAGGGCTTTTTGTGCCCATCTCTGGATCCATGTCCATATAACACTGTTATGAACTCTGTGGTACTATATTGAATTTGGAGGTATTAGTGTGAAACTGTGGTTTTCAACATAAAACTGGAGTGGGTATCCATTCCCTTCTCCAGGGAGTCTTCCTGACCCAGGGATCAAACCTGGGTCTCCTGCATTGCAGGCAGATTCTTCACCATCTGAGCCACCAGGGAAGCCCTTTCAGCATATAGCGATGGCTATGTAGAATTAAGGGGCATAAAAAGTTAAATATATATATATATATAGGATCTTTGCTACCCCATGGACTATATAGTCCATGGAATTCTCTAGGCCAGAATACTGGAGTGGGTAGCCTTTCCCTTCTCTAGTGGATCTTCCTGACCCAGGAATCGAACTGGGGTCTCCTGCATTGCAGGCAGATTCTTTACCACGGGAATTATCAGGGAAGCCCTGGATAAAGATAAATAGATAGATAAAAACATTCCTTCAGCTCTGTCTGCTGAGAGGGTGTGGCAGTAACACCCCTGTAGCACTAAGCAAACCTAGCACCTGGATATTGGTTTCTAATCGTTTTCCACTAAAAGGTAAATAAGACTCCTTGAAGAAATGGCTGATTCCAAGTTTGGGACAGGTGAAAAACAAGATCAACCTGAAATAGGCCTGGAATATCTTGTGCTAGAGTAGAAATGCTCAAAAAAGGGTCACAGAAGCCCACTTGAATGGACTCTCATTGGTTAAACTTGGACAATTTGACATAAAAAATAGTGATAGTAACAAATCATAATCATTTCTTAAATAGGAAACTGTTGGTCAACCTGAATACTGAATTGAGTATATTGAAGTTTGTAAGTTACCAGATATTTACAGTTTCAATGTAACTCTTTGCAAAATATTTATAGACTAACAAGTCAGTAAGAAGTCTGACAGTGAGAAGTGTAACGAGTGATTAGTTAACATAACCAGTAAAGGTTATGTTAATAACCACCAATCAAAATCATGTCTCACTTGATAGGTTGCAATGATAAAAGCAAGAAGATTACTTTCAGAACCAAAGGAGGACAATTTGAAACTAATAACAAGAAACATCAGACGAGCAGAAGGTGTGCATGCTCAGTTGTGTCCATTCCTTTGAGACCCTGTGGACTCGTAGGTGGTCCTGCCAGGATCCACTGTCCATGGGATATCCCAGGCAAGAAAAATGCAGTGGGTTGTCATTTCCCCCTCCAGGGGATCGAACCTGCATCTCCTGCATTGGCAGGTGGATTCTTTATTACTGAACCACCCAGGAAGTCCAAGCACAAATTGAGGAACATTCTATAAAATAATTGGTCTATAGATTCACAAGCATCCAGATTATGAAAGTCAAAGACTGAATAAGTGATTGAGATTAGAGACAACCAGAGATGTGAACACTTAGCATAACTTACAATTCTGAATTGGATACTTTTTCTCTGAAGGCTCTAGTGGGACCACTGGTAGAACCTGAATGGAATCTGAGGATTAGAAGTTAATAGGGTACCACAGCAATTTCTTGACTTTCATGAATATACTATGGTTACACATGAAAATGTCCTGTTTTTTAGGAAATACTCATTGAAACATTTGAAGGGTATAGTGCATTGTATCAGCAATTTATTAGTGCTATCAAATGGTTTTGGAAAACAGTTCTTGGTGTTACACTTGCAACTTTGTAGTAAGTTTAAGATACTCTCAAGTAAAAACAAAAGTTAAAAATGGTAGGAAGGAATTAGAAATAGGGATTCTAGATTATCATTCAAAAAGTTTCAATGATCATATAAAAATTAAGACGATCATATTTAGAGGAGGATTAAAAAAAAAAAAACAACTCCCCTTCCTGAAGCACAGTCTTGTGGTGAAGGGGCTTGCATAACTCAATGAAGCTATGAGCCATGCTGTGCAAGGCCACTCAAGGCGGATGATCCTAGTGGAGAGTTCTGACAAAATGTGGGCCACTGAGGGAGGGAATGGCAAAACACTCCAGTATTCTTGCCACAAGAACCCCATGAATATGAATAGTATGAAAAGGCAAAAAGATATGACACCATAAGATAAGCCCCTCCAGGTCAGAAAGGGTCCAGTATGCTACTGGGGAAGAGCAGAGGGCAATTACTAATATTAATGAATTACTAATCAATAATAATTAGGATGCTTTTAAAGTGCTGCACTCAGTATGTCAGCAACTTTGGAAAACTCAGCAGTGGCCACAGGACTAGAAAGGGTCAGTTTTCATTCCAAACCCAAAGCAGGGTAATACCAAAGAATGTACAAACTATAGTACAATTGTGCTCATTTCACACACTAGTAAGGTTATGCTCAAGATCCTTCAAACTAGGCTTCAGCAGTACATGAACCAAGAATTCCAGATGTTCAAGGTAGATTTAAAATAGGCAGAGGAACCAGAGATCAAATTGCTATCATTCATTGGATCAGAGAGAAAGCAAGGGAATTCCAGAAAAGTACATATTTCTGCTTCATTGACTACACTTAAGTCTTTGACTGTGTGGATCACAACAAACTGTGGAAAATTAAAGAGATGGGAATGCAGACCACCTCACCTGTCACCTGAGAAACCTGTATCTGGCCAAGAAGCAACAGTTAGAACTGGACATGGAACAACAGACTGGTTCAAAATAGGAAAAGGAGTATGACAAGGCTATTTATTGGCACCCTGTTTATTTTACTTATATGCAGAGTACATTATGCAAAATGATGGGCTAAATGAATCACAAGCTAGATCAAGATTGCTGGGAAAGCTGTCAACAACCTCAGGTATGCAGATGATACCACTTTGAAGAAAGTGAAGAGGAACTAGAGAGCATTTTGATGATGGTGAAAGTGAAGAGTGAAAAAGCTGGCTGAAAACTCAACATTCAGAAAATAAAGATCATGACATCTGGTCACATTACTTCATGGCTAATAGATGGGGAAAAGGTGGAAAAAGTGACATATTTTATTTTCTTGGCTCCAAAATCATTGCAGACAGTGACTGCAGCCATGAACTTAGAAGATTCTTGCTCACTGGAAGCAAAGCTATGACAAAACTAGTAAAAAGCAGAGACATCACTTTGCTGACAAAGTCAATATACGCAAAGCTATGGTTTTTCCAGTAATCATGTATGGATGTGAGAGTTGGACCATAAAGAAAGCTGAGCATTGAAGAATTGATGCTTTTGAACTGTGGTGTTGGAGAAGACTCTTGAGAGTCCCTTAGACTGCAAGGAGATCAAAGCAGTCAATCGTAAAGGAAATCAGTCCTGAATATTCATTGGAAGGACTGATGCTGAAGCTGAAACTCCAATACTTTGGCCACCTGAAATGAAGAGCTTACTCACTGGAAAAGACCCTAATGCTGGGAAAGATTGAAGGCAAAAGGAAAAGAGGTGCAGGAGAGGATAAGATTGTGAGAGAGCATCACCACCTCAACGAACATGTATCTCAGCAAACTCTGTGAGATAGTGAAGGACAGGAAATCCTGGAGTGCTGCATTTCATAGGGTCGTCGAGTTGGATATGACTTAGTGACTGAACCACAACAATAAAAACTTCATTTGTGATGATGTTGAAGACTAGGTAGAGATGTTTAAAGTATCTTAAGAGAGAGTTCCAGACTGAATGATAAAAGTTTTGAAGTTATAAAAATATAGTAATTAGAAGTATAGAGTGGATGAGAATAATTAATTTTATTGGCAACTGTGACTTATTAAAAATATATTAACATTGATTTTACCAAGGTTCAGTTCAGTTCAGTCACTCAGTCATGTCCGACTCTTTGCAACCCCATGGGCTGCAGCAGGCCAGGCCTCCCTGTGCATCAGCAACTCCTGGAATTTACTCAAACTCGTGTCCATTGAGCCAGTGATGCCAGTCAACCATCTCATCCTCTGTCGTACCATTCTCCTCCCACCTTCAGTCTTTCCCAGCATCAGGGTGTTTTCAAATGAATCAGCTCTTCACAACAGGTGGCCATGGTATTGGAGTTTCAGCTTCAACATCAGTCCTTCCAATGAATATTCAGGACTGATTTCCTTTAGGAAGGACTGGTTGGATCTCCTTGCAGTCCAAGAGTCTTCTCCAACACCACAATTCAAAAGCATCAGTTCTTCGGTGCTCAGCTTTATTTATAGTCCAACTCTCACACTCATACATGACTATTGTAAAAACAATAGCCTTGACTAGATGGACCTTTGTTGACAAAGTAATATCTCTGCTTTTTAATATGCTGTCTAGGTTGGTCATAACTTTCCTTCCAAGGAGTAAGCGTCTTTTAATTTCATGGTTGCAGTCACCATCCACAGTGATTTTGGAGCCCCCCAAAATAAAGTCTGCCACTGTTTCCCCATCTATTTGCCATGAAGTGAAGGGAATGGATGCCATGACCTTAGTTTTTTGAATGTTGAGCTTTAAGCCAGGTTTTTCACTCTCCTCTTTCACCTTCATCAAGAGGCTCTTCAGTTTCTCTTAGCTTTCTGCCATAAGGGTGGTGTCATCTGCATATCTGAGGTTATTGATATTTCTCCGGGCAATCTTGATTCCAGCTTGTGCTTCATCCAGCCCAGCATTTCTCATGATGTACTCTGCGTATAAGTTAAATAAGCAGGGTGACAATATACAGCCTTAACGTATTCCTTTTCCTATTTGGAACCAGTCTGTTGTTCCATGTCCAGTTCTAACTGTTGCTTCCTGATCTGCATACAGATTTCTCAGGAGGCAGGTCAGGTGGTCTAGTATTCCCATCTCTTTCAAAATTTTCCACAGTTTATTGTGATCCACACAGTCAACTGTGGAAAATTCAATGGACATGGGTTTGGGTAGACTCCAGCAGTTGGTGATGGACAGGGAGGCCTGGCGTGCTGCGGTTCATGGGGTTGCAAAGAGTTGGACATGACTGAGTGACTGAACTGAATTGAACACAGTCAAAGACTTTGGCATAGTTAATAAAGCAGAAATAGATGTTTTTCTGGAACTCTAGATTTTTCAATGGACTGGTTGGATCTATCTAAAAAGTAAGAGAGAAATAGTTTAAGAGTTCAAGATCTGAGTCATGTTTCTGGTTTTGAATCCTGAATTTTGAATTATTATTATGAATTATAAATCACTATTTATTAAACGTGTAATCTTTGACTCTGTCTGTGCTATGCTTGGTCATTTCAAACTCTTTGCCACCCCATGGACTCTAGCCCACCAGGCTCCTCTGTCCATGGAATTAACCAGGCACGAATATTGGAGTGGGTTGCCATTTCCTACTCCAGGGAATCTTCCCAAAGTTACATTAACTTGTCTGTGCTTCAGTTTTTGCAGTAGTGAAATGGGGATAACAACAAATAGTTTGTATTTTTATGAACAGAAAATTAGTTAGTACATGCAAAACCTCTAGGTTCTATAACTGGCACAGTATAAGCACTCAGTGTTATCTTAATTTAGTCGTTCTTATAATTATCCTGACTAACAAAAATCAATTTCCTGCAATTAGTGAATCAATTTTAAAATATATTTTGTGGTAAAATAATAGCAGAAAATTTTAAAAGATGAAATGAGTTATATTCTTATGTTGATTTATTTGCAACTATTTACAGAAATCAGGTGTTATTTCTTTTTACAGAAATATATCCAAAGCTTTTGGTTGCTTAAATTGAAAGTGAACAAACACATGGTAATATCAATTTTTTTTCACCTATCTTAGTAGATTTCTGCTAAAAGGATGGATGAAAAAATAAAACTAGTTTATTTTGGAATCTAAGCATTCATAATGACATTCATATCTTCAAGTGAGCATATGCATGTGATAATCTCCAAATGTATTTCACCAGCACATCAGGAATTGTTCTTGTTGGAATAATTGAAGGTTCTACAAAATTAATTTGATGAGAAGAGCTGAGAATTATAATAGTATATGTGACACAGATATGGAGATTTATTTTATGTTCCTTTTGTTCTGGCTGAAGTTTTGAAATATATAGGCATTTTGCTGGTAAAATATCCACTTCTGAGTGTCACTGGAATTTCTGAAATTTGACAATAATATTTGAAATTGTAACCAGCATTCATTTGGTTAAAGTGCATATGAAAATTTTGTTAAAATAAGATAAATTTATTTTAGAATTATCACATCCTCCCCTATATTTCTAGATTAGTATTAGTAAAGCATAAATATTCATATTTCAATTTTCTCCATGTAATATCAACTATATATATATATATATAAACATGCTAAATCAATATAATTCCTGTTTGAAAATATATTTTAACCTAACTAGGAATATAACCTGATTGCCATTAATGACAGTTTATGTAGTTCCAATTTTAAAAGAGAAATGGAAAAGTATGCATATTAATTTTCTACATAGATTGTATCTAAAAAAAGCAAAATGCATTTCAAAAAATGCCTTGATACATAGTCTATGTGTGTGCTCAATTGGGTCTGACTGTTTATGAATCCATGGACTGTAACCCACCAGGTTTTTCTGTCTATGAAATTCTCCAGGCAAGAGTCCTAGAATGGGTTGCCATTTCCTACACCAGGGGATTGTCCCAACCGAGAGATTGAAACTGAGCCTCTAAATTTTTTCTCAAGGGTGTCTTAGAACTTGGGGATTTTGCCTCCAGCAAAGATGTAGTAACAGAAAGCAAATTTACCTACTGCATAAAACAACAAATCTAGACAAAAAATATGTAAAATAGTGGACTTCAGGCATTGAATAACACTCCTGAGAGATAGGAAACCAGTGAGATGAACTCTATTGTCACCCAAGGTCACTGTTTTAAGAGAATTTCCTGGGCTCAAGTAGGAAAGAAAAGAAAGGCAAAAATTCTTGAAGAATTCAAAACATTTTCAATATGATCCAAACTGCAAACTGCAACCTCACAGATCCAAAAATCTTAACAAAATCTGAACACAGTATGAAGAAAACTATGCCAAGGCACACTGTAACTGAATTTCTCAAAACACGTGATAAGGGAAGTTCCTGAAAGCAGGCAGAGGAAAAAAGAAATGTTACTTCTCTAGAACAAATACAAAAACAACATCATATTTCTCATTGGAAACAATGCAAGTGAGAAAACGGAGTATTAAAAATCTTTACTGAATGAAAAAAAATCTGAAACATACAATTCTACATCCAGAAAAAGTACATCTCAAAAATGAAAGCAGAAAGTTTTTCAGACATATAAAAGCTGAAAGAATCCATCACTAGCAGATTTACACTACAAAAAAGTTTAAAAGAAGTTCTTCAGTCAGAATAAAAAAGAAACGATATGGAAATATGAGTCTTCACAGAAGAATGGAAATCACTAGGAACAGTACTTATATGGTATTAAACATTTCCATATTTCTTTTAACATGAGTATAAGCAAATGTTATAATAGTATAGTATTCTACAACATATATAAAATAAAATGTATGAAAAAATCACACAATAATTGGGAAGATAGAAATGGAATTGTGTGTTTGGTGTGAAGTGAAAGTGAAAGTCGCTCAGTCGTGTCCAGCTCTTTGTGACCCCATGGATATTTAGTCCTTGGAATTCTCCAGGCCAGAATACTGGAGTGGGTAGCCGTTCCCTTCTCCAGGAGATCTTCCCAACCCAGGGATCAAACCCAGGTCTCTCGCATTGCAGGTGGATTCTTTACCAGCTGAGCCACAAGGAAACCCATGTTTGGTGTGAGGAAGTGTCCAAAGCTTTCCTTTTTTCTTTATACTGTAAGTCCTATAATTTTCCCTTTATTCTATCATTTGGGTGAACAGGTTTATTTTCAAATATGAATCCACTCTAGTCTTTCTGGCATCATAATCCCAATTGGCCATGATATATCATCCTTTTAATATGCTGCTGAATTTGTTCACTAGTATTTTGTGAGGAATTACACATCCATCACCTACAATTTTCTCAAAATATCTGTCAGCATTTGGTATTAGGGTTATTCTGACTCCTGAAAATGGTTTGGCAACTTTTTCCTTCTCTTCTATAACGCTTTCCTGGAGAGTTGTGATAGGAACGCTATAGATTTTTTTTTTTTCTTGCATATTTGACACAGTTCACCAGTGAAAATTTATGGGCATAAAGCTGCAAGCGTTTGCTTTTTATATAAACTTTTCCACAGGTAAATGGAGATATATGGGATTGGGGAGGTAATATTTAAGCCTGAAACATAAGTGCTGTGCTCCAACTCAGCCTCTCCCTGGAGAGTAAGTATATCCCTAAGGGAATTTGTGTAGTTACTGGCAAAATTCTACTTTGTTTTCCAATCTGCTTTTCTTCTTTTTGTGTTTCTTTGGGAATTGGGTATTTTCTACTTTTCTACTTAACAGAAACAAGCACATCTTACCAGCATCCAGACTTCTTCATATACCTGGTGACATATTGAAGCCCAATGCAGGACAAAAGGGCAGATGCAAAGGGCCTCATCTTTATTCACAACCATGTGGAAATTCTGATTCTCTCACTGCAGCTGCCTCTGCAATAACTTCCCAGTCCAGAACACACAGTAAAGAGAGTCTCTCTGGGTTTGAACAAGCTTACTCAGGATCACCATTTACATATGCAGGGGTCTTTCCTTGGCCCTAGCCTGAGAAGAACAAGGGTAATCTCCAGTTGGCAATCTGAGACCAAAAGACAAGTTACTTAATAGAAACACTGGCCTGAATGAAGAAGGTGATATCCTGCTGACAAAAGAAAAAAAAAATCTCAAAAACAGACAGAGCTTTTACACATAGGCTGTCTGCAGAGACCTTCTTCAACCAAGTGGCTCCAAAGTTGCTCTTGCATTCAGTTATGGTGGCAGACTTAGTATACATCATGGCTTATTAACATTCTGGTCTATAGGAAAGAAAGAGATGAACAAATTTTTTCAATAGACTTATTTGAGTATTGCTGCTGCTGCTGCCAAGTCGCTTCAGTCATGCCCGACTCTGTGCGACCCCATAAATGGCAGCCCACCAGGCTCCCCCGTCCCTGGGATTCTCCAGGCAAGAACACTTACTAGCTTCTGTTAAAAAATCAACTGAAGTACATTTAAATTTTCAAGACTTTACTTGAGCTCACTTTTATTTTGAATTGGGCAGTACCAAACTGGTGATGGACAGGGAAGCCTGGCATGCTTCAGTCTGTGGGGTCACAAAGAGTCAGACACGATTAAGCAGATGAACTGAACACAAATGTCATTACTGTCCATTCGTTCTTGCTTATAAAAATGTATATTGAGAGGTTTTTTTTTTTTAATACATATATTATGGAGAATGCTTGCTTATTCTTTTTCTGGCAATATAGTGTTCCACTGCATGAATGCACCACCTAATTTAACCACACCTGTTGACTTTATTGGGCTTCCCAGATGGTGTTAGTGGAAAAGAACCTGCCTGCCAGTGCAGAAGATATAAGAGATTCAGCTTTGATCCAAGGGCTGGGAAGATCTCCTGGAGGAGGGCATAGCAACGCACTCCAGCATTCTTGCCTGGAGAATCCCATGGACAGAGGAGCCTGGTGGGCTACAGTCCATGGGTTGCAAAGAGTCAGACACGATTGAAGTGACTTAGCATGCAGGTGTGCATTGACATCATTTAGTTTCTAGTCTCATGCTTTTACAAGTAATGATGCAATGAATAATATTTTTCATGTTCTTTTGTACATACCTAAGTGTATCTAGGTTAAATGTATAGAATCTTTGCATTTATAATTTTGCCAAATTAACAAGATTTCTTCCAAAAGGGTTTAGTACCAGTTTGCATGTAATTTACATCACAATTTATGAGACTGCATATTATTCATTGACCAACACTTCAGTGTGATCAAACTTTTGCATTATTGTCAATAAAATAGGATTAAAATATATCTCTATGCCTCAGCATAGTTTTAGTTTACACTCCTCTCATTGTAAGTGAAATTGGACATTTAGACATCTGTATCATTTGTACATGGTGAAGAACTACTTGCAGTTTCCATTTTGTGTCCATCTTTTTTCATAATCTGATCACTTTTTAATTGGAATTTGGCTTTTTTTCTCTTTATATATCAAGAATTATAGCCATGAGTTGCAAATATTTGTTTCATGGTGTGTTATTTATATTTGAGATTTGTGGCTTTTTAAATTAACTATACAGAAGTATTCAAATGTCTTTTATATTCAGATGATGTTGTTACTTTTTAATTTATGGTTTCTGGATCTTGATTCAGTTGGGACAGATTTCCCTGTTACATACTTGAAATTTTCACACTCTGAATGCCTTTTATGACTTCATTTTTGCATTTAAATATTTAATGAAATTAGATTTTTAAAACTGTCACTATATGTCTGACGTGATTTTGTATATAGAAAATCTCAAATACTCAAACAATAAATTTGGAATTAAAGATTTCAGTAAAGTTACAGGATATAAAATCAGCTGTATTTCTATACACTAACAATAAAAATCTGAAAAACAATAAAGGAAACTACTCCATTCACAATACCACATCATAATAATAAAATATCTAGGAATAAATTTAACCAAGGAAGGGAAAGATCTGTACAACAAAAACTGTAAGAGTGCTGAAAGAAATCAAAGAAGATACAAACAAATGGAAAGATATCTGTGTTCATGGATGGGAATAATTGATGCTAAAATATCCATACTACACAAAGCCATCTATAGACTTGATAAACTCCCCATCAGGATACTAATGTTCACAGAAATAGAAAAGAATCCTAAAATATTCATGGAACCATAAAATATGCTGAGTAGGCATAGCAATACTGAGGAAAAAGAACAAAGTCTGAAGTATCACACTTCCTGATTTCAACCTATACTATATAGTTACAGTAATAAAAAACAGTAAGCTACAAGCATAAAAATAAACACATAGGCCAAGGGAATAGAGTGCCCAGAATTAAAGCCCCACGTTCTGCATGAGTGCCAAGAACACTCAATGATGAAAAGATAGTCTCTTCAACAAATGGTGCTGGGAAAACTGGTTAAACACATGCCAACAAAACGACCCTGTTTACACCATTTACAAAAATTACTCAAATGGATCAAAAATTTAGAGAAAAGACTCAATTCCATAAAACTTCTGGAAGGAAACATAGGAAATATTCCTCAACATTGGTCTTGGCAATGCTTTCCTCTCTAGGACATCCAAAGCACAAACAAGAGCAAAAATGAATAAATGGGACTACATCAAACAAGGTTTCTGCACAGGAGAAGAAACAATTGAAAATGCAACCCACAGAATGGTAAAAATTTTTACAAACTATGTATTGGATACAAGATTAGTATCTAAAATATATAAATAATCCAATCAACTCACCAGAGCTTCCCTGGTGGCTCAGATGGTAAAGAAAATGCCCACAATGCAGGAGACCCAGGTTCAATCCCTGAGTCAGAAAGATCCTCTGGAGAAGGAAATGGCAAACTTCTCCAGAATTCTTGCCTGGAAAATCCTATGTACAGAGGAGCCTGGAGGGCTACAGTCTATGGAGTTGCAAAGAGTCGGGCAAGGCTGAACATTTCTGTTTGTTTGTTTGTTTTTTATACAACTCAATAAACAAAAAACAATCCCATTTAAAAATGGGCAGATAAATGGAATACGCGTTTTTCAAAAGAAGACATACAAATAGCCAATAGGTACATGAAATACTGTTCAATCTCACTAATTACCAAAGTAATGAAAATCAAAATCACAAGGAGATACCACCTCCCACCTGTTATGGCCATCGTCAAGAAGACCAGGTAAGTGTTGGTGAGGACATGGAGAAACAGACCCTTGCACACTGTTGGTGGGGATGTAAATAAGTTTAACCCCTATGGAAAACATATGGGAGATATCTCAAAAAAATTGAAAATAGATCTACCATAAAATCCATCAACAATTCCACTTCCGTGTATATAACCAAAGGAAATGAAAACAGGATGTTGAAGAGATATGTGCACGCCCATGTTTATTGCAGCATTATTTGTAATAGCCAAAAACTTGAAAATACCTAAGTATCCATCAGTAAATAGGAAAGAAAATGTCACACACACATACACACACACACTGGAGTATTTATTCACCCATGTGAAAGAAGGACATCCCACTGTTTGCAACAACATGGATGAAACTTGAATATATGAAAGTGAGATAATTCAGGCTTAGAAAGACAAATATTATATATCACTTTACATGTAGTATCAAAAAAAATTGTGAAAACCAAAAGTAAAATGCTGTTACCAGGGGACTGCAGGGGTTGGTGGTGGAGGATAGAAAAATGTTTAAGAGTACAAACTTGAAACAAGTAGTAAACAAGCCCTGGAGATGCAATGCATAATTTAGTGAATACAGAAAACTATATTCTATAATAATCATCAAACTTACTAAAAGACTGGAATTTAATGATCAAAATACAAAAAAGAAAGGAAATTATGTAACAGTATAGAAGTACTAATTATTGCTACAATGACAATCACATTACTGTAAATGTATCCAATTAACATGCTGTAAATTTTAAATTTGCACAATGCTGTGTATCAAACATATTGCTACAAAAAAGTAGAGGAAAAACATGTTAAGTGGTGTAAGAAATGAAGAGAGAGAAATGATATATTACCCTGGAGTCTCAAAATCTTTTAGTAAATAGACTTTTTTTCCCACTAATTAGAAATCTGACATTATCATATACTATATTATTATGTCTATGCTGATAACAATTTTCTTGACACTGATTTTTCTATATTGTCTATTCATATTCTAATCTCATGTTGTTCTAATTTTTTAAGCCTAATAAATATTTTAATATCTGGTAGAACAGTTTCACCATTCTTGAACATTTCCTCCACACACACACCCCCCACAGTGCTTACCTCTTCTGTTTGGTTTTCCAAATGCATGTTTTATTTTACATACTGTAAAATCAAAAATGAATTCTAATAAGCCTCAAAATGCGTATTAGGATCCATTTTTGATTCTGCAATATATAAAATAAGACACTTGAAAATTTTACAGATGTCATATAAATTTCTTAGTTAAACCAGGGAGAACTGATATCTTAATGATGTTGAGTATTCTTACATGTGTGACTTCCCAGGTATGATGTTGAGTATTCTTAATGATGTTGAGTATTCAAAAACATGCAGCTTTGCTAGTGGTAAAGAACCTCCTACCAATGCAGGAGACATAAGAGACCCAGCTTCGATATCTGGGTTGGAAAGATACCCTGGAGAAAGAAATGGCAACCCAACTCCAGTATTCTTGCCTGGAAAATTCTGGGCACAAAACTGAGCACACCTACTTATCTTGGTATGTCTTTCCCTTATTTTAGTGTCAATTTTATGTTTAACTTACATTTGTCGTTCAGTCGCTCAGTCGTGTCCGACCCTTTGTGACCCCATGGAGTGCAGCATGCCAGGCTTCCCTGTCCTTCACAATCTCCCAGAGTTTGCTCAGGCTCATGTCCGCTGATTTGGTGATGTCATCCAACTATTTCATTTTCTGTTGCTCCATAACTAATTTTATCTGTTAGTTTATCCTCATATAATGTGACTTTGCTTTGCTATTGTAATTTTTTTTTTTAACATCCGTTATGTTTTCTATCAGGTGAGTGATGAACATGAAGTCAATTGCTCTCTGTATATACATTCTTCTGCCACTATTTTATGCCACTAAGTTACTCTTTGGGCTTCCTTGGTGGCTCAAATGGTAAAGAATTGGCCTACAATGTGGGAGACCTAGGTTCAATTCCTGGGATGGGAAGATCTCCTGGAGGACGGCATGGCAACCCACTCCAGTATTCTTGTCTAGAGAAATCCCGTGGACAGAGGAGCCTGGCGGGCTATGGTCCATGGGGTCACAAAGAGTCAGACATGCATGACTAAGTGATTAAGAACAGAACAAATTAATCTTTGTAGTAGTTTTAAGGTAAATCTCTCAATCTAGGGTTTTCTATATAAATAACCATACCATTGGCAAATTTTACATTATGTCTTATTGTTTCACATTTTAAATTCCATTTCACTTATTTTTCACTAAATGACTAATATTTCCAGTTCAAAGTTTAGCTGTTTTGGCTTTAGAGAGACTGAGGGTATTTTTCTTACCTCTTAACTTTAAAGTGAATTTTTCCCATTGAGAATAATGTCTGAGACACATGTTAAGTAAATATCTATGTCTATTTGACTGATTTTGTTTAAATTAAAAACAGATACTCAATTTTTTTCAAATCTTCTTAAGCATCTATGGATGTAATTGTGTGATTTTTTTTCTTTCTTAGAAATCCTTGTTGCATTTTATGGGAGAGACTATGGACAAAATCCATTGTGACATATATATTCATCATAAAATACTAATATATTAGAATGTAATCATTTATTTTGTTTTGAAAATATTTTTGAAAGTCTTTTCTATTATACTTAAATTGGTGATGTATATTCTATACACTTGGAGAAGGAAATGGTAACCCAGTCCAGTATTTTTGCCTGGGAAATCCCATAGACAGAGGAGCATTGTGGGCTTCAGTCCATGGGGTCACAAAGAGTCGGACACAACTTAGCAACTAAACTACCACCACCACATTCTATCCACTAAGATATATTTATGATTGTTCACATGGACAGATTTCTTTCCCCAGATACCTGTTTCCTGGATGGTCACAATTTTCCAGATACTTCACAAATCTCAAAAAACTGTCTCCACACTCTAGCGTTAACAAAGAACATTTTGTAAATGAAAGGACATAAGACTGATGCTACTGATGAAATCAAATTTTGGTTCTGCATCTTTCATGAATGTATAAACAAGGGCAGTTGGCTGTTCTAAGCTGCAGTTACCTCAGGTATTAACTGGACAAGCCAGCCCATTGCATTCTTATTGGAGGTGTTCAGTTAGTATTGTCACTTCATTTCATCTCTTTGATTCTGGCTTCAACTATAACAGAGTGTGTTCTGCATTTTCAAATACTTTGTTTTCTTCTGTTTTTCCTCACAAAATCAGAGGATAGACTTTTGACAGAAAGTGCTTTCACAAAAACTGACAAACTGTGTCTAAATGGAAAGTTCACAGTAACAACATCTGCCTTTGTTTGTGTTTCTTTGAGCTAAGCAGGAGGATTCCTCCACTCAGAGGGCTGTTTGCCTAGTCAGGAGGACAGCAGGAGCTAGAGGCAGGGAGAGGAACACAAGGTGGGAAGGAAGAGAGGAAGCACTCCGCAAAGACTCAACCACCCGGAAAGCAAACCCGGAGAACAAGAACCTGGAGAGAAAAGATGACGGTACTGATGTGCCGACATGAAGAAATGCTACTCTGGTAGGATTCTACAGTGCTTTGACTATGTATTCCAAGGGACTTTAGGACCACTGAGAAATCAGGACATTAGACTTTTTTAGTTTTCTTTAAAATCATCCCCAACCCTTCTTCCTCCACACATAACCCATATACACACTACACACACACACACACACACACACACACATACACACAGGCTGCTCTGCCCTTGTTTCATTTTTTTAATTCATCTATTTAATTGACTTTCATGAATCATTGTAAGCTGCTGTCCTTTCAGTAGCAAAATAACAATTATCTAACTTAAAAAAAAATCTTGGAGTATATTACTTATGAGTAAACTAGCCATCACAGCTATAGGAAATCTGCTAAAAAAAAATGGAAGAACATAAAGCATGATCTAATTTGGATTGGTTATGAAGGAAGAGAAAGTTATGTCTTCGTATTTGAACTTGATAAGTAGGTAAATATGGGTTTTGGAACTCATTTTTTTCTCCTATTTGTCCCCTGAATTGACTAGATTTATTTAAGATAGGGTAATGGACCCTATTCCAATGTTCTTTAAACTTTGTATTGGAAAATGATAAATCAACACCAGTCTCTCAAAAGGCAAAAACAAAATGCTTATTTTTAGATGAATTAGTAGAACAATTAATAGTGACTCCAACTCTCTGTCCCTGCTAGTCTCCCATTCTTAAAACCAGGCAAGCATTAATTTTCTAATGATTGTGGTTGGCAGTGGATATCAGAACCTTTTGGATCATGGCTTAATCACTATTGAGTTCCCATCTTTGGTTGTGTAGGCAGAAGCAGAAGGTGTTTAGTTGTAGCTCAATAAATACACTCAGGTAGGCTAGGATAGGATAGCAGTCTCCCAAGACCAGAAATCAATTCTTGTTTGACATTTCTCCTACCCTTCACTGCTTTCTTTGCTCCAAGATTTTTAACAGAGGGATGTGCTTTTATGCTTATATGGCCTTACTTACACCATGGTTAGGTCATTAAAAGTAGCTTCCTAATTCTCACTAAGTCAACTGTTTTAATTTGCTGAGACAATGTTTTGTAATCCTTGGCTTAGTAGTGTACAATATGACATGCTTATTGTTTGTTAAATAGAATTTTTGTGACACAGCAGAAAACTGACATTTACTCTTCTGCGTTTTTTCATGCCTGTACCGGATTGTTTGTTGGCACCTCAGTGAAATATCCTTCTAAACTGAAGTGGGACTAAAAACTCAGACAGATGAAATCAGAGGGAATTAATTGTCAGCAGATTTGCAATGAAGCAAATGTCAAGGAAGTTATTCGTGCAGATGTATTATAATATATAGAAACAAAACTGAACTGAACTGAAAGTCACTCAGTCATGTCTGACTCTTCGAGATGCCATGGACTATAGAGTCCATGAAATTCTCCAGGCCAGAGTACTGGAGTGGGTGGCCATTCCCTTCAGTAAGGGATCTTCCCAACCCAGAGATTGAACCCAGGTCTCCTGCATTGCAGGCAGATTCTTTACTTTACTGCCTGAGCCACCAGGGAAGTCCAGATAGAAATAAGAATCTACACAAAAACATAAATATGGAATAAGTAAAAATAAAACATGTTCCATTAATATTAATTGTTCTAAAAGGAAACTAAAGCAAAAGAGTTGCAAGGTACCGTGTGTTTATAGCACACAAAAAATAAAATACACAACAAAAACAGTATAAGGAATGGGAATAGGTATTGGGAATATACTATTGTTAGGTCCTTAGCTCTACCTTGGCTTCCCTGGTGGCTCAGTGGTAAAGAATCTGCCTGCCAATGTAGAAGATGTGGGTTCACTCCCTGGGTTAGAAAGATCCCTGGAGGAGGAAAGGGCAACCCACACCAGTCTCATTCTTGCCTGGGAAACTCCATGGACAGAAGGGCCTGATGGGCTACGTATAGTCCATGGGGTCTCAAAGAGTCAGACCCGCCTTAGCAACTAAACAACAACAAAAGCTTTACATGAGAAGTGGTACAATATTATTATTCTTAGCTCACCTTATAAGAATAAGATAGATTCTTATTATTTCAAGATGTACATTATAAGCCCTAGAACAATTTAAAATCTTATTAACCAAAAAAATAGCAGCAGCAGAAGAAAAAGAAGCAAATAAGAAATAAATTAGGAAACATCTATCAAGATGGTATTTTAATCTTGCCTTATCAAAAATAGAATTAAATACAAAAAGTCTGTACATACCAATTAAAAGACAGACATTGTTAAATGGAATGAAAAAGCAAGATTTAACTTTAGAACGTCTACAAGAAAATCACTTTAAAAATAAAGACATATCGTGACTAACTAATAAGGAACAGACGAATGTAAACTTTTTTTGATCACTAACCACCCATGCAACACTTGGTAACCAGGGCCATTGCAATTGCCCATCCAGTATTTCCTTGTGAATTTGAGAACTGGGAAATATATAGAGGAATAGAAAGAAAATGGATAAAGCTAGAAAAATAATGAATCTGTAGCATACTCCTAAGGATTGTGAAGGCCCAGGGACCCACTCAAATGCCTTTATCCTTGAAATTATTCAGTTCAGTTTCAGTTCAGTCACTCAGTTGTGTCCGACTCTTTGCGACCCCATGAGCTGCAGCACGCCAGACCTCCCTGTCCAACACCAACTACCAGAGCCCATCCAAACTCATGTCCATTAAGTCGGTGATGCCATCCAAACATCTCATCCTCTGTCGTCCACTTCTCCTCCTGCCCTCAATCTTTGCGAGCATCAGGGGATTTTCAAATGAGTCAGCTCTTCGAATCAGGTGGCCAAAGTATCGGAGTTTCAGCTTCGGCTTCCAACGAACACCCAGGACTGATCTCCTTATGATGGACTGGTTGGATCTCCTTGCAGTCCAAGGGACTCTCAAGAGTCTTCTCCAACACCACAGTTCAAAAGCATCAATTCTTCGGTGCTCAGCTTTCTTTATAGTCCAACTCTCACATCCATACATGACCACTGGAAAAACCATAGCCTTGACTAGACGGACCTTTGCCAACAAAGTAATGTCTCTGCTTTTTAATATGCTATCTAGGTTGGTCATAACTTTTCTTCCAAGGAGTAAGCGTCTTTTAATTTTATGGGAGCAATCACCATCGGCAGTAATTTTGGAGCCCAAAAACATAAAGTCTCTCATTGTTTCCACTGTTTTCCCATCTATTTCCCATGAAGTGATGGGACCGGATGCCATGATCTTAGTTTTCTGAATGTTGAGCTTTAAGCCAACTTTTTCATTCTCCTCTTTCACTTTCATCAAGAGGCTCTTTAGTTCTTCTTCACTTTCTGCCATAAGGGTGGTGTCATCTGCATATCTGAGGTTATTGATATTTCTCCCGGCAATCTTGATTCCAGCTTGTGCTTCCTCCAGCCCAGCATTTCTCATGACGTACTCTGCATATAAGTTAAAGAAGCAGAATGACAATATACAGCCTTGATGTACTCCTTTTCCTATTTGGAACCAGTCTGTTGTGCCATGTCCAGTTCTAACTGTTGCTTCCTGACCTGCATACAGGTTTTTCAAGAGGCAAGTCAGGTGGTCTGGTATTCCCATCTCTTTCAGAATTTTCCACAGTTTATTGTGATCCACACAGTCAAAAGCTTTGGCATAGTCAATAAAGCAGAAATAGATGTTTTTCTGGAACTCTGTTTCTTTTTCGATGATCCAGCGGATGTTGGCAATTTGATCTCCGGTTCCTCTGCCTTGGCAACCCACTCCAGTATTCTTGCCTGGAGAATCCCATGGAGAGAGGAGCCTGGTAGGCAACAGTCCACGGGGTTGCAAAGAGTCGGACACGACTGAGCGACTTCGCTTTCACTTTCCTCTGCCTTTTCTAAATCCAGCTTGAAATTATACAAGGTCCTCAACTTTGCCTCTAACTCAGTGGAGGACCTGAGCGTAGCACACTTCATCTCTCCGGGTGTTATTTCCTCTATGGATACATTAAGGAATTTGGACTGGAAGAACACTGAGATGATTTTTTACTTCAAGAATCTAAAATTGGCCATTTCCCCTTAGCCAAATTTGCCCCATGTTGTAGAAATAAAATGCCATAGGATATATTTTTAAAAAAACTAAAAGCAAAATTGGTCAAAGAACACTGATATAAAAGATATAACATGAAAACACTAGTTTTAAAAAAAAAACTAAAACTGGTCTATTAATTTCAAATAATGTAGACTTCAGAACAAGGAATTTACCAGGACAAAAAAGGAGTATTGTACAACAATAAATGAGTCAACTCTATAAGAAACTTAAATGCTCTAAATGTGTATGGACTAGTCACAAAATTTCAAAATATATGTAGCAAATCTAATCGAAGGGAAAGGAGAAATAGATCTATCTATAATTATAGTGTGTGTGTGTATGTATGTGTGTGTGTGTGTGTGTGAATTACTCAGTTGTGTCCCACTCTTTGTGACCCTGTGGACTGTAGCCCACCAGGCTCCTCTGTCCACGGGATTCTCCAGGCAAGAATACTGGAGTAGGGTGCCATTTCCTTCTCCAGATAATTATAGTAGGAGACATCAATACCTCTCTCTCAGTAATTGATAAAATATGTGTGTGAAAAATCTGTCAGTGAAGATTTTTCTACTCTCATTTGCTCAGACATAAAATCCCACTTTATCCTTAATTTCTACCTTTCCTTAATTTCTACCTTTCCAATATATCATCTCTGTGCAACATTTATATATTACATGAATCTGTTCTCACTTATTGGAGGAAGAGATATAATCTCTAAGAATCACATAAAGTTGGAAAGTCCTACCTGTGTATCCGGGGGTGACAAGACTACTCATATCTGTTATGGGGAAACAACTGACAGATGCATTAATGAACAATTATTAGTAAACAACGCTTTAATTTGAAAAGGAATAGCACAGTTTTTTCAATCTATGTTATCAAATCATCCTAGAGAGATTAATGCCTGTGAAAATATTACCAAGACTTTCTCATGGATCAGTTGTTGGGATCTGAAGAAAACTTCACAGAAAGTATCTAAATGTAAATGTGTTAGTCACTCAGTTGTGTCTGACTCTTTGTGAGTCCATGGACTGTAGGCTTTTGGATTGTAGCTCGCCAGGATACTCCGTCCATGGGATTTTTCAGGCAAGAATACTGAAGTGGGTTGCCATTTCCTTCTCCAGGGTATCTTCCCAACCCAGGGATTGAACCCAACCCAAGGACTGCCTGCATTGCAGGCAGATTGTTTACTGTCTGAGCAACCAGGGAAGCCCCACAGAAACTATATTAACACTAAAATTGAAAGAGTTGCCTATATTCCAAATCACTTTAATCTGCTCAATGTATTTACAGAAAACACATGTATTAGTATATTCGGCCAGAACAGAACAGTCACTTTATTATCCTTAAATGTATCCAGCATAGTAAACAGAAGGAAAATACTTGGTTAAGCTTTATTTATAATATTTAAATACTTCCATGATGGCTTGTTATTTTAAGAATTCTGTTTGGTTTTTGTTTTTGCCTTTTAGAAAAAAAAACTACAGACATAGGACTTTGACAAGAAGATTTTCTTCTTTGAAACCAAGTGATAAATAAAGGTAACAGGTGTCTCTGGATTTATTTGTAACCAAAAAATTTTAGAGAAAACCTTGTCAAATCAAATTTAAAGAAAGACCTAAGGATGCTTGAGATATCTCTTTCACATTTTAATAGAATAATTTACTTCTGAAAGCAGAAGTAGGCTGGTTAAAAAAGAGGAGGGTTCATAGAACCCAAATCTATTGTTAACTTGGATAGTAGGCTGATAATAGGATTGATTTGATCATGGTCTGACGCAGAATAGAGAGGCTTGCAAATTTCATGTGTCAAGAAAGAGTAGAGGGAAGCCAATTAGGGCAATGCAAGTTAGGCAGATGACTAAGAAATGTGATTTTCCACAATATACTATGAAAATTTCTAATTCTTTGAATGAGAGATGGCATGGCTTTATTGAGAAGGAAATTACTGCATAAAGATTGTTCTTATCACATATGCTTCTGACTTGGCTGCAACTGGAAGTGGGGAAATAGTGTTATAAGTTTGTAAGATAAGAAACAAAATAAAATCAATATTTAATCATCATTGCTTAAAAAAATCCACCTGTAATTTCACCTCTGCCTCTCTCTTCATACACCTTATTTCATTCTCCAACTGATGCCCGGTCTACTCAAATCCTGTGCTCCCACCATTCTGATTATTTACAATATCTATACATTGCTGAGCAAATACCTATTCACTTTTCAATGCTCTGCTTAAGTTTCACACACCCTACCTGCCCCTCACCCTCATTCTGATGATTGAAAACTCCATGCTAGTGGCTGTATGTTTCTACTTAAACACTTAGGGCCATTGTCACACTTGTTTATGAATGTATCAAAATCTGTCCTTTTCACACTTAAGTCCTTTAGAGTCTAGGATTCTTTGATTTGTGTATTTCCTAGTTTTGAAACAATATCCAGCACACAGTGAGAACTTAACTAATATATCTTGAGTGCATACAGTCAAATGAATAAGGTGGACTATTGCTTGGAAGCTAGGCTTTGTGACACAAAAAATACAGGATCTTGGAGTAGGAGTAAAGCACCAAAGATTTCAATTTCATTGCAAAATGAAAGAGTTGGCATTTATGGTCTCTAGAGCACTAAACTTTTGTATGATTTTTCCTCTATACACATAATTAGACATGCACCTGGGTAATTTTAACTCACAAATTTTAAAAAAAAATGAAATATTCTAAATTTACATATAAACATATAAAATCAATATATACCTGCTAAACATACTTGGCATTTTTATATTTATAACAAATCCTGATTTATATTAAAATTAAATTGAATTTTATTCCATTCAATAAACTCTTCTCTTTTACCCAGAAGAGAGTGCTAGCTATAAAGTAATTTGTTACTTTTACCTACATCTGTGAAGATGTCTAGTTTTATGAGGAGGATAATCCTAGTGCTATTTTGAATAAAAATGTTTCTGTAGATAGAGTAAAACTAATGTTTCAAGTTAATGATAGCAGCATTTTATATTATATTAGAAAGGATTACATTTCACATTATGGGAATTACCAAGATATTACTTTCAATCACTATTAAATAACATTTAAAATCCATGAGATTATTTAGAATAATAGGCTACTGTTCCCTTGCCTCAAGTTTTGCATTATAAAGCTTATCTAACATATTATATTTTTAACTACCAATGTCATATACCATATCTGAGCCTCAAACGATATTATGCATGCATTACCACATTCATGTTCATAAAGGAAATAGCAAATGTTCAGAGATAATTTTTTATACTGTTATGAGTGTTGGAGTGAGTGTTAGAGATTAAGACTGATGTAGAAGGATAAGATAGAATCTATCACATTGCAGAATACTAATCTGGTAAATTGTGGCCATTCAGTGACTAAATTCAACAGAAAGCCTTTCTTGGAGAAACAAAAGGTTGTTTGCTTTTTTTCATACCTAAATATTAACACAGTTGTTTAAGGAGCTCTTTCAGAGATCTTATGACCTTTTGGAAAAATATAAAAATTCCAGCATTTGCCTTGAATTTTCTAGCCCTTCTTCAATATAATCTGCCCAATGCCAAATTTTTAAGTTTTGAAAATTTTGGCTAAAATCACAGTAAATTCACCTACTTTTGTCATGTTTAGTTAAGTGTTTTTCTTTCATTATTTTCAAACTCATTTCTAGTGGTAGTGGTGATTTCAAAATTACAACAGCGACTTTTTTCATTTAGAAATGATTTTACATGATTAATATAGAAAGCCTCCCATTATATAAACAAATTTCTTATTAAAAGGATTTTATTTCTAATAACTTTTGAAGCACTCTTTATATTTTTCATAACTTAATCTTGATAAAACCCTGTGAATATTATTATTGGCTCCATTTTACTTATGACTCTCTACCTCTCCCTCTCTGAAAAACCCTAAGAAATTAAAACATATTTTACATACATGTATGATCAGTCTTAAACTATAAGTAAGCATTACCTTTTCCACCACTTCTACATTAAATTAAAGCAGTACATCATGAAGATGTCCTAACAGTATTATCAAATATTTACTTAGAAATTCTATAAATAAAATATCAAAATGAAACCTTCTTTATTTTAAAACATGGAATTGAATTTTCCTATTATTTCACAAGGCAAGAAAAAGTCTCTCATAAATATGGGGAATAATGATTACACTAAGACAATTAATTATGAAATCTATTTTCTTTGATACAGGTTCTTTTGAGTGACTTTATATTTTCCTCATGTTTATTTCCCCCACATGTGATTCCTTAGAAGAGTGATAAGAACAGGAAGCAATTATCAGCAGCCAGTGTATTGGGTTCCAGACTTTTTGTCTGTCTCCTCATCCTTCTTTTGGTCTTATCACTGTCATCTCTATGAGATACACTTGACTTATCTTTACTTTCTGGCTTATCTTTTTCCTCTATATAGAGAGCATTTTCATAAAAATTGAAAGTTTTATTACAGAAAAAATTCTAGGATGAAAAAGATAAGCTTAAATGAATGGAGTTTCCCTTAACAGGTAGTATTCCAACATTTCATGCCATAATTTTTTTTTTCTGTTTAGTCAGAAAAAATTTAGATTCTTTCCTAATAATGTGAGTCTATTCAGTGTGCATTAATTTCAGGGGATACTAGCATTAGTACTCTCAGAGGAATTGGTAGTCTATATTTTCTTTTAATTGAGCTATTCAGAAGCTCAATTTATTTATTCAAGCAGAGGTGCTCTTATATCCATACCTGAGAATATAGGCATTTTAAGCCACTAAATTTGTAATATAGATACAGTAGGAAAAAACCACCATGTAGATATGTTGCTACTCTCCTAAGAATAGCCAGTATCTTTAAAATGATTATTGGTTCATGATTTTAGATCAACATTGAATATAATAAACAAAAATGCCTTGAGATATACAATGGTATATACCAGTTTTGGATTATTCAGGAAAATTAATTTATCTATTCATTCTTATTAAAAAGCGTTTAAGAGAAATTATGATGGCATCTCCAACTCAATGGACATGAGTTTGAGCAAACTCTGGGAGATAGATAGTGAAGGACAGGGAAGCTTGGCGTGCTGCCGTCCATGGGTTGGCAGAGTTGGACACAACTTAGCGACTGAACAACAACAAATGATCTTACATGACTTGTAGAAGAACTCAAGAAAGAAAGCCAAAATGCCTCTGAAGACTCGGGTTGCTGCCCAGGGTCAAATACAGATACATGTAGACCTTGGTCTTAGGATAGGTGAGCAGTTTGGGAAAGGAGAATTTGTAAGGAAATCTTCAATGCTCTCCACAAATAAATATCAGGAGCTAGGGGATGGTCCCAGAAGCTCCTGTTTTTTCCACATGTAAATATCAGTCAACAAACTGATGAAGCCTCTAAGTGAAACACTCATGACCTCCCAATGAGTATGTGATTGCACTTACTTCTGAATATTGAACAAATCTTGTCTTCTGAATCTTGAACAAATCCCCATAGTTGGAAATCCCTAACCAAGCACAACATGAAGAAGCACATGCAGGCTTAGACGGAAGTGGTGGCCACAGTGCCAACCTGACCACAGCCTGCTACAGAGCCTAGCCTTTTTCTCAGTACGTTGCAATAACTCTAGGATCACCAGAGTTAAGAATGTCTGACACAAATAAGAAATTGGATAATTACACTAAAGAGACTTGGATGTAAGACTAATTAGGAAATCACAATCAAAGTCACCATGGAGGATTTTTCTTTTTTTTTAACAGAAAGAATTAAATGAAGCAGAAATGAAGAGAAGCAGACATGAAAAACCAGGTTATCCTAGAGAGAAAGGTAAAGTGTGGGAATCAGGATCTCATGGGGCTTGACTGGAATTTGTGCCACAGTTCAGTTCAGTTCAGTCACTCAGTCGTGTCTGACTCTTTGCGACCCCATAAATTGCAGCACACCAGGCTTCCCTGTCCATCACCAATTCTCAGAGCTTGCTCAAACTCATGTCCATCGAGTTGGTGATGCCATCCAACCATCTCATCCTCTGTCGTCCCCTTTTCCTCCTGCCTTCAATCTTTCCCAGCATCAGGGGCTTTTCAAATGAGTCAGTTCTTAGCATCAGGTGGCCAAAGTATAGGAGTTTCAGCTTCAGCATCAGTCCTTCCAGTGAATATTCAGGATTGATTTCCTTTAGGATGGACTGGTTGGATCTCCTTGCAGTCCAAGGGACTCTCAAGAGTCTTCTCCAACACCATGGTTCAAAAGCATCAATTCTTCAGCGCTCAGCCTTCTTTATGGTCCAACTCTCACATCCATACATGACCACTGGAAAAACCATAGCTTTGACTAGACAGACCTTAGTCAGCAAAGTAATGTCTCTGCTTTTTAAAATGCTGTCTCAGTTTGTCATAGCTTTTCTTCCAAGGAGTAAGCATCTTTTAATTTCATGGCTGCCATCACCATCTGTAGTGATTTTGGAGCCCAAGAAAATAAGTCTGTCACTGTTTCCATTGTTTCCCCATCTGTTTGCCATGAAGTGATGAGGCCGGATGCCACAGGACCTGATAGACTTTGTTGGACTCTGTGGAACATTTTTCTCCTTATTTTATGTGGTAAATGTGGATTTCTGGTGCTCACAACAAAAGGTGCATTGGCTAAGCAAATGTCCCAGCTATAATATGTAACTTTTCTATCATGCGGTCAGTCAACATCACTGTTTACTTTGTAAGATGAACTGATACATCAGCATAGAATACACATGAACAGACTGTAGAGATAGAATATATGAATTCACATTCTAGCACTTGGGAGTGGGGTGACCCAGGGATACCTGGACCTTTGTTTCTCATTTGTCAGTTGAATGAGGATACTATCATTGGAAGATATTAACAATATTAACTGATTTCTCATTTGTAGAGTTCCTGGTAAGTTGTAAGTATGTGTGAATTTTTTTTAAATTAATAACCATAGATTCAGAGATGAGCCATAAAATCTCTTTTTTAAAAGAAATTCTATCCCTGAAGATATAAGCGACTACGATTCCAAAAGTCAATAAAAAAAAAAATGAATAGTGAGATACTTCACAGCTATTATCATAAGTTTCCTTTGCCACACTGATGCCTGTTTCAAATCTGATGGATCCATCATTTAGAATTAGGATGCTGAAAGAAATCTTGACCAATAAGTTTTCTTCCTTCCTTTAATCTACATGGATTACCAGTTATTCGTGTTATCAAAACAACAAAATTGACCTCAACATGGGAAATCTGGCTACTCAAGAAAAAAGATGTTAGAGAGAGCAAAATAGATTTTGTAGACAGATGAGCCCTATGATAGATAGTTTTTTTTCTAATGTAATTTTCATGAAGCTCTAGGTTCTAAGTGGCTAATAGAGACATCTGTGGACCCTTAAGCACGTGATTAATAATAGAAATAAATAGTATGCAAGGTATGATAAGATTATGAACAGTTAATCAATGCCTTTATTCCTGTGTATTTGATACAATAACCATGTGCAGATTCAGTAAACGGTACAATTAAGAATCAGACCTTACACTTTTACTAGTTATAAAAGTTTTCAAAACATATTTTAATTGTTTTAACTAGGATTTTTGGTTGTTTTCAGTGGAGGATACATCCCCCTATCTACCTCAAATACGAATTGAAGCTGGGATAATTTTTTTGTTTTTCTCCTTAATAAGATTGTCAGAGAGATGTACTTTTTTACAAATTAGTTGTGGTCCTATTCTAATAAAGTCACTACTTTTTACTTTGTATGGGTTGATTCTATTTTGTTAGTTGAATTGCTTTCAAGTGCGTGCCTGATTTCTTTTGTAGATGACCTGAACATTTTCTGTTGTGACCTTTTTACTTTATTACAATTCTTCACCTTAGATTTCAAATTATGATACCAATATTATTATAACATCTTTTAAATTTGCTAATTATGAAAATTTTAAAATTTTACTATTATTATTTTAAAGTATTTTTTAATTTGCCTTCGAAAACACCATAAAATTAGTTTGGTTTTTTTTTTTTTTCTTCTTTTGGAATCTAATCTGAGAACTTCTCATTTTCACAGAGCTGACTTTTATTTAAAATCCCAGACTGCACGGGGTAGGTGTTGTTACCTCTGCTCAGTCCCCACAGTGTCAGGGATCAAGGAGAGTATCATGGGGTTGTGAGCTTAAGCTTTGCTAATTTTACTATAAATTTTGCTAATTTTACCATAATTACTCCATTCATACCCCATATGCCTTCATCCTCTCATTTTCTTTAAAAATCTTTATATTATTACTATGGCTTCTGAGTGGTGAGTGGTTCTTTTTCAACTGAAACTGACCTTGTTTGTGTTTCTCTTTTTGCCTGAGAGTATAAACTTACACACATTCATTTATTTTTTAATCAAGCAAACATTTTAACATATTTATTACAGGCCTATGTCTATTTAGGTATTGTACATACTGAATTAAAAAACAAAAGAGAGATGTCAGTCCTTCTTAGAGTCTCAGAAAATGAAAATAATTAAATCAACAACATTTGGGATAAACTCTGCAGTGAATGAAGCTACAAGGTATTTTTGCTATCAGAATAAAAAGATATGTATGGTCTCTTCACTATGTGGGAATTTAATGGGGTGGGAGGTAAAATGGATAGAGCAGGCTTCACAAAGGCGCCGTTGTCTTTGGGGATTTATAAATAATTAGTGGAATTCCAATAGACAGAAAGGAGGTAGCCCAGGGAAAAGGCTAGTATATGCAAAGAACATGAAAGACACCAGGAAAAGATGTATGGAGCACAACTAGAGACTTAGAGGTTAGATTAAGGATATTCTTAAAAGCCCTGTCACTGGGGGTATGGAATTTATCCATCACCATGCTTCCCTGGTGACTTAGACCATAAAGAATCTGCCTGCAATACAAGAGACCTGGGTTAGATCCTTGGGTCGGGAAGAACCCCTAGAGAAGGGAATGGCTACCCACTCCAGTACTTTTGCCAGAATTTCATGGACAGAGGGTCCTAGCAGGCTATAGTCCATGGGGTAGCAAAGAGTCAGACATGACTTAACGACTAACATTTTCACTTTCAAGCTTGTACCAGCTTGTAAGACATGATGTGTAGATCCTTCAACTTGACCTTCAGTTAGGTGAGGTTGATAGCTTGAAAAAAGCCCTGATTTGAGTAATTGTACCACAGAAGTTGACAAACACTATAAACTATGGCTTTTATCCCAGAGATCTAATTGTTAAGTATCTACTGACTTTACTGTATGTGTAATAAGGAATTATTACAAGATTTTACATCAAGGTGTGACATTGAGGTACCTATTACTGCTTGAACAAATTACCACAAACTTAGTGGCTTGAAAGGACATATTTGTCATTGTACCATCCTGGTAGTCAGAAGTCCAAGATGTGTTTCAGCTGGCCAAAACTGAGGTCTCTGTGGTGCTTTCCTTCTGGAAACTCTGGGAAGAATGGGTGTCCTTTCCTTTTTCAGCCACATTTCTTGGCTCATGTCCCCTTTTATTCAAAACCAACAAGGATTAGAAGAGTGCTTCTTCTCTCACAGCATTCTGACGCTCTTCCATGCCTCTTCCTGTGCTTCTAAGGACCCTTGTCATTACAGTGGGTCTGCCTGGATTATCTGGGATTAGTTCCCGCTCTCGAGGTCAGTGATTAGCAACTTTAAGTCCATCTCCAACCTTAGTTTCCTGTTGCCATATAACATATTTATCAGTTCTGGGGATGCAGGTGTTGACATCTTTGGGGAACCAGTCTGTCTATGGTAACATTCAATTTTTTTTTTTTTTTCTAGAATTAGTATGGAAGATAGACTGAGAGGGTTCAACACTAGGTTAGAAGGATATGACAATTTCTCAGTGAAATAAGATGGGGCCTTAAATTAAGACAGTAAAAGTTAGAATAAAAATGATGAGGAGAGTGATGACTTCACTGTTGATCATAATAGTATAGGGAAAACACAAGAGGCCAAAGCCTTACTCTGATGCAAAACTATATCAACAATTAATGCTATTTCCAATTTCACTAAGAGTAAATGCAAAAGATATCAAATAGAGTTTGTATTTCAGCAAAATTCTTTATTTTGTATTAGTCAGGGAATCAAAACTGCAGTATAAAAGAGAAATTATACAATTTATCAAATTCTAGTAAGTAATTACTTTATTCTTCAAATTGTTCTGTCTTTTCTCTTGTTCTGTAATATTTTGTCCATGACTTTAAAACAATTCAATGGAGAATAGAATACTGTTTTCTTCTTAATAAATTTTTACTCTAAAGCTCGCTTATGAGAAGAATTCATAACTTTAATAAGTTCCTAGAGTTGGCATAATAGCTTATGTTTTGTATCTCCAACACAATAGTACAAATGATGTAGTAATATTGTCACAGACATTTGTCCAAACTATATATTTTGTTTATGATCTGTAATTTTTTTTTCATGAAGACCTGCTCAAAGTTGTGTTTCATGTCAACAGGAAGGGTTGTTTACAAATACATTCTGTTATACAAAGGCACTGTTCATAATGTCTTACGCAGAAACTGAGACTAAACAATTAGTTTGCATCAACCAATTAATTAAAACTTACGCCATGACTCAGGAGAACATAAAGAGGCAAGAGAAATAAGCTAACTTTCAGAAATGTTGGCAGATTGAGGAGGATAAGTGTATAAACTCCAGAAACACTTATCTGATGAGAATTCATTTCTAAATGAATTGGATTGGCATACACAGTAAACAGTCCTCCATAAGAACCTATTAATATTTCTTATTGATGACTGTTATGATTTTTCAGTCAAATTTTATATGAAAAAAATGCATTTCTCATAGTTACAAACAGGATAAAGATTCTATATAATTTTAGATTTAAAAAATTGTCAACTCACTTTGGTACCCTACTCCATCACTATCTCCAAAAAGAGAAATAGTACTATAGTAGTACTATAATACTAATATATAAGGACTTTTATCATCTGTTTATGGTAATAAGACATTATAAAGTGGAAATCTTCTTCACTGTTATCTCCCCCAGTTGACTAATCATGTAATAATTTCACAATTCCCTCATATACTCAGTCCATCTGTGCCTCATGCTTTTAATACACTAAAGTTGAGAAGTTCTTGCCTTCCTTGTGTATTTTAATTTAAGCAGCTTTTAAACAAAAGTTTCACATTGTTCTCTCAATATTGATAATAGTTTCATTACTTACATCTACATAAGGGCCATGCCTTTCTCAGGGTCCAAAACACTTTGGTAAATTTCAGTTAGTCAGTGATAACATTAATCTTCATTGTTGATTCACATTAGTCTTTTTTTTAATAATGCATTTTACCAATTATTTAAATTATTTAAAGTAAAATTTATTTTACTTTCAGCAAGAGGCTCTTTAGTTCCTCTTTGCTTTCTGGTGGTGTCATCTGTATTTCTGTGGTTATTGATATTCCTCCCAGCAATCATATCTCCAGCTTGTGCTTCATCCAGCCCAGCATTTTGCATGATGTACTCTGCATAGATGAAACACTAGCTGGAATCAAGATCGCTGGAATAAATATCAATAACCTCAGATATGCAGATGACACCACCCTTATGGCAGAAAAGTGAAGAACTGAAGAGCCTCTTGATGAAAGTGAAAGAGGAGAGTGAAAAATTTGGCTTAAAACTCAACATTCAGAAAACAAAGATCATGGCATCTGGTCCCATCATTTCATGGCAAACAGACGGGGAAACAATGGAAATGGTGACAGACTTTATTTGGGGGGGCTCCAAAATCACTGCAGATGGTGACTACAGCTATAAAATTAAAAGACACTTGCTGCTTGGAGGCAAGTGAACAACCTAAACAGCATATTAAAAAGCAGAGATGTTACTTTGCCAACAAAGGTCTGTCTAGTCAAAGCTATGGTTTTTCCAGTAGTCATGTATGGATGTGAGAGTTGAACTATAAAGAAAACTGAGCACTCAAGAATTGATACTTTGGAACTGTGGTGTTGGAGAAGACTCTTGAGAGTCCCTTGGACTGCAGGAGATCCAACCAGTGCATCCAAAGGAAATCAGTCCTGAATATTCACTGGAATGACTGATGTTGAAGCTGAAACTCCAATACTTTGGCCACCTGATGCGAAGAACTGACTCATTGGAAAAGACCCTGACACTGTGAAAGATTGAAGGCAAGAGGAAAAGGGGACGACAGAGGATGAGATGGTTGGATGGCATCACCAACTAGACAGACATTAGTTTGATCAAGCTCCAGGAGTTGGTGATGGACAAGGAAGCCTGGCATTCTGCAGTCCATGGGGTCACAAAGAGTCAGATACGACTGAGCAGCTGAGCTGAACTAACTCTGCATATAAGTTAAATAATCAGGGCGACAATACACAGCCTTGACGTACTCCTTTCCCAATTTAGAATCAGTACAGTTCTAACTGTTGCTTCTTGATCTGCATACTGGTTTCTCAGAGGCAGGTAAGGTGGTCTGGTATTCCCATCTACTGAAGACTTTTCCAGTTTGTTGTGATCCACACGGTTAAAGGTTTTCGCGTAGTCAATGAAGAAGAAGTATATGTTTTTCTGGAATTCTCTTGTTTTTATGTGATCCAACGGGATGCTGGCCATTTGATTCTTGTTCCTCTGCCTTTTCTGCACTTCCCTGGTGGCTCAGATAGTAAAGTATCTGCCTGCAATGCAGGAGACCTGGGTTCAATCCCTGGGTCAGGAAGATCCCCTAGATAAGGAAATGGCAACCCACTCCAGTACTCTTGCCTGGAAAATTCCATGGACAGATGAGGCTGGTAAGCTACAGTCCATGGGGTCCCAAAGAGTCAGACACAACTGAGTGACTTCACTTTCTTCTTTTCTTTCTGTCTTTTCTAAATCCAATTTGAACATCTGGAAGTTCTTGATTCCTGTACTGTTGAAGCCTCGCTTGGAGAATTTTGAGCAATACTTTGCTAGCTTGTGAAATGAGTACAATTGTGTGGTAGTTTAATCATTCTTTGGCATTGCCTTTCTTTGGGGTTGGATTGAAAACTGACATTTTCCAGTCCTGTGGCCACTGCTGAGCTTTCCAAATTTGCTGACACATTGAGTGTAACATTTTAACAGCATCATCTTTTAAGATTTGAGATAGCTCAGCTGGAATTCCATCACCTCCACTAGCTTTGTTCATAGTGATGCTTCCTAAATTCCTGCTGTTCTAAGAACATGCATTCTGAAGGAAGCCTGTGTCATATTGCAAGATTCTTTTGTTTTAGCAACAGAATTCTCTTCATAATGAGGACTCGGTTACTTAGAATAAGTGAGATTGCATTTTATACTGGAGCAGATTCCAAATATGACCGTAATGGTTCACCACTCCCCAGATTATGGTTTTTTATTTTGTGATTTTTCTGTTCTTTCCATGAAGAAATGGAGTTTATTCCTCCACCCATTGAGTTTGTTTGATCTGTGACTTCTTTGCCAAAATGGTGGCAAGCAGAAAATAAATAAGTTCCAATCCTAGACTTTGGAAGGCCTTGTCCCCTTCCTTTCCTTCTCCTGGAACCTCACTCAGTGGTCATTTGAACAGACCTCATCTGGCTTTCTGGGAGTAAAAAGACCACATGGAGCAGAAATAAGCCATCCACCATCTGTGGCAGTGCAGCCAACATCAGCTGTGTCCACTTAATTTCAGGCCAGCACTTGCCCAGTTGATTTATGAACTCCAAAGCACTAATAAATTGTGGGTTTAAGCCAAAAAGTTTTGCTGTGCTTGTTAACTGATTCGAGTGGAAATCCACGAAAAAGGAGAAATTATTGGAATCTCACTGTGATACATCATGAAAGGCACAGGATGTCAGAGATGCAGTCCCTTGGGGATTACGAGCACCAGGGATCAGATGTTGTTAGGATTTTTTTGTTTACAGCTTCACCATTCTCTCTCTCTCTCTACATGGTGAAAAGACTGTGCTCGAGAGAAAGCCAACATTAGTGTTTGCATATTGGCATGATTTTTAGCTTTTCCCATTCTATTGTTTTCCCCTATTTCTTTGCATTGTTCACCTAAGAAGACTTTCTTATCTCTCCTTGCTATTCTTTGGAACTCTGCATTTAGGTGGGTATATCTTTCCTTTACTCCTTTGCCTTTTACCTCTATTCTTTTCTCAGCTATTTGTAAGGTCTCCTCAGACAATCATTTTGCCTTTTTGCATTTATTTTCCTTGGGGATGGTTTTGATCTCTGCCTCCTGTACAATGTTACAAACCTCTGTCTATAGTTCTTCAGGCACTCTGTCTATCTGTCTAAACAATAGAATGGGAAAGACTAGAGATCTCATCAAGAAAATTAGAGATACCAAGGGAACATTTCATGCAAAGATTGGCACAAAAAAGGACAGAAACAGTATGGACCTAAAAGAGGCAGGAGATGTTAAGAGGACGTGTTAAGAAGAACTACACAAAAAAGTTCTTAATGACCCAGATAACCATGATGGTGTGATCGTTCACCTAGAGCCAGACATCCTAGAATGTGAACTCAAGTGGGACTTAGGCAGCCTTACTACAAACAAAGCTAGTGGAGGTGACCTAATTTCAGCTGAATTGTTCCAAATCCTCTAAGATGATGCTGTTAAAGTCCTGCAATCAATACACCAGGAAATTTGGGAAACTCAGTGTGGCCACAGAACTGGAAAAGGTCAGTTTTCATTCCAATCTCAAAGAAGGGCAATGCCAAATAATATTCAAACTACCATACAATTGCACTCATTTCACATGCTAGCAAACTAATGCTCAAAATCCTTCAAGCTAGGCTTCAATAGTATGTGAACCAAGTACAAGCTGAATCTAGAAAAGCAAAGAAACCAGAAATCTAATTGCCAACATCTGCTGGATCATAGGAAAAACAAGGGAATTCCAGAAAAACATTGACTTCTGCTTCATTGACTATGCTAAAGCATTTGACTGTGTGGATCACAAGACACTGTGGAAAATTCTTCAAAAGATGGGACTATCAGACCACCTGACCTACCTCCTGAGAAATCTGTACTCAGGTCAAAAAGCAACTGTTAGAACTGGACATGGAACAATGGACTGGTTCCAAATTGGGAAAGGAGTATGTCAAGGCTGTATATTGTCACCCTGATGATTTAACTTATATGCAGTGTACGTCATGTGAAATGCTGGGCTGGATAAATCACAAGCAGTAATCAAGATTGTAGGGAGAAATATCAATAACCTCAGATATGCAGATGACACCACCCTTAAGGCAGAAAGCAAAGAGTAACTAAAGTCTCTTGATGAAGGTGAAAGGGGAGAGTGAAAAAGTTGGCTTAAAACTCAACAATGAAGGAACGAAGATCATGGCATCCAGTTTCATCATTTCATAGAAAATAAATGGGGAAACAATGGAAATGGTGAGAGACTTTATTTTCTTGGGCTCCAAAATTACTGCAGACAGTGACTCCAGGTATGAAACTAAAAGACACTTGTTCCTCGAAGGGAAAACTATGACAAACCTAGACACCATATTAAAAAGCAGACACATATCTTTGCTGCAAAGGTCCTTCTATACAAAAATATGGTTTTTCCAGTAGTCATTTATGGATGTGAGAGTTGGACCATGAAGAAGGCTGAATATTCATTTGAAGGACCGATGATGAAGCTCCAATACTTTGGCCATCTGATGTGAAGAGCCAACTCATTGGAAAAGATCCTGATGTTGGGAAACTTTGCAGGCAGGAAGAGAAGGGAGTGAGGGAGAAATAGATGGTTGGATGGCATCATTGGCTCAATGGACATGAGTCTGATGAAGGACATGGACATGGAAGTCTGGTGTGCTGGGGTCGGTACAGTTGTATTGCAAAGATTCAGACACAACTGAGTTATTGAACAACAATGATCGGCATGATAGTCAACTCAGGCTACATTTGCACTGAACAAAAGGATTGCTCTTTGGGAACACTGATAAGAGACAATTGTCAGAAAACAGGGGTTGGGAATGATGGCCATTATCACAACTATGAGTAGTCAAATATTGCTTAAGTTGAGAGGACCTGTGGTTTCAGTCACAGAGAGTACATTATCCATAAGAACCCACGCTTCCTACTATGTGGACTTCCTCTGCAGTGCATGATATATCCTGATACACTTTCCTCTGATGTGAACTCTTCTGTATATCCAAATTTCCCCTTTTATCTAGTTTGGTACTTCAAAGTCTTATAACTCCCAGTAATATTTAGAATAATAATTTTGGTACCACATATGGTATTTTTCCAAAGTAGCAATATCTAGAAAGTAGAAGGATCTCTTTTTACTATTGAAGAGTCAAGAATCCCTAGGACTCATGAGGTATCATTTCACACCAGTCAGAATGGCTGCTATCCAAAAGTCTACAAGCAATAAATGCTGGAGAGGGTGTGGAGAAAAGGGAACCCTCTTACACTGTTGGTGGGAATGCAAACTAGTACAGCCACTATGGAGAACAGTGTGGAGATTCCTTAAAAAACTGGGAATAGAACTACCATATGACCCAGCAATCCCACTGCTGGGCATATACACCGAGGAAACCAGAATTGAAAGAGACACGTGTACCCCAATGTTCATCGCAGCACTGTTTACAATAGCCAGGACATGGAAGCAACCTAGATGTCCGTCAGCAGACGAATGGATAAGGAAGCTGTGGTACATATACACAATGGAATATTACTCAGCCGTTAAAAAAATACATTTGAATCGGTTCTACTGAGATGGATGAAACTGGAGCCCATTATACAGAGTGAAGTAAGCCAGAAAGAAAAACAACAATACAGTATACTAATGCATATATATGGAATTTGAAAGATGGTAACAATAACCCGATATGCGAGACAGAATAAGAGACACAGATGCATGGAACAATTTTATGGACTCTGAGGGAGAAGGTGAGGGTGGGACGTTCTGGGAGAATAGCATTGAAACATGTATATTATCATATGTGAAACAGAATACCATTCCATGTTCGATACATGAGACAAGGGCTCAGGGCCGGGGCAATGGGATGACCCAGAGGGATGGGATGGGGAGGGAGGTGGGTGGGGGGTCCAGGAAGGGGAACACATGTAAACCCATGGCTGATTCATGTCAATGTATGGCAAAAACTATTACAATATTGTAAAGTAATTAGCCCCCAACTAAAATAAATAAATTTATGAAAAAAAAAAGAATCCCTAGGACTCAAGGTAATAGAATTACCTACTATATACAAGGTATCCAGACTAAATGAGTATGAACATGCTTTGAATGCCATGTCAAATTATGTCCTTGCTCAATTACCATATGACTAATTTTTATCAAGTATGTGTTTATAAAATTGATGTAAATCCAGGAGAAAAAGACATTTGTTCTAAGTCTAATACCTGGGACTCTGACAGTATTTTTGTTGGAAATGAGTGAGTGATCTAGCTTGCAGAGATATGACATAGAAAGTATGTAAACATTTTAAAATCCATTTGCTATGCAAAACCAAGCAGGAATTAGGAACATTATTTTTAATTTCTGCTCAGTATCATTCATGAATTTTAGCCTTGAAAGAATGGTTTTAAAATATTATAGTTAAATTTATGTCTAAGCTTACATGAAAAAATCAAGTTTTTGAATCTAATGTTTTTGAAACAAACTGAATAAAGATGAGCACTTTGGTGACTATGCCAGTAATAATGGATGGTAGTTGCTGATGCCAATACAATGTTGTACAAATGGAGGATGGGAATCAATTCTCAAAAAGTAGAGTTTTATTAGATTTGGTGGTTATGAAAAGAAGTATTTTGTGTGTTTTGGATTTTATTATGGAGCAGATTGATTACTGGGTCTAGAAAATAATATGACCAAACATATATAAGTATTTGTACTCTGGAGGGTTAACTTTATACTGTTTTTGAGTGATCAGTTTTATCTAATGCCCCTATTTTTTTTAAAAGATGAATTTTACAATCTATAATTCCGTATTGCTTGAAGAGTATATGCTGGGGTTTGTGACAATAATTCAATACATTGTATGTACTGTGTGTGTGTGTGTGTGTGTGTGTGTGTGTGTGCGCACCTCATTTCAATCATGTCTGACTCTGTGTGACTCCTTGGACTATAGCCCACCAGGCTTCTCTGTCCGTGGGATTCTCTAGGCAAGAATACTGGAGTGGGTTGCCATGCCCTCCTCCAGGATTATGTACTGCAAAATGCTACATCTAACTTGAGCATAATTTTAAAAATAAATAGATAGTCTGTTACTTAATATTTCTTTCTTCTTTGTGAATACTTCCTGTCTATGTCCATCTATTAAAAAAACATTGAATTACACAGCAAAACAAATATCTTTCTAGCAACTGTGGACCAAATAAACTAAACTGCATTTTTTAAAACTATATTGAACAAAAGAAGACAGACTCAAAAGAATACATACTGTAAGATGTCAATCGTAGGAAGTTCAAGATCAGATATAGCTAACATACAGATAGAGATGTCATAGTTACCTTTGGTGAAGGAGGGGTAGCTACTGACTTAGAAAGAAGCACAATCTAACTTTCTAAGAGATAGAAATGTTCCCTATCTCTATATGGACACTGGTTATGTATGTAAAATGTATACATATGCTAAAAAATCATTAGGATTTGTATACTTTATTGTATGTAAATTATGCCTCAAAAATAAAATCCCACATGTAAAAAAAATAATAATAATAAAATAAATAAAACGAATGGAATTTCTAATGAGAGTTATTTTGCTAAGGAGCCCTGGTTAATTTTATAAAGAAATAGTACTTAGAAACAAATATTTGGGAACTAGATGCATTTTATCTACACACACACACACACACACACACACACACACACACACACATACACTAACACAAACTCATGCACCACGTGTTCATAGAGACAACTGCAGTTTCAGTTCAACACCACAAGCTTCATTTTCATTTTCATTCGTTCTTATTTATAACACTTCTCTTACAGTGGTTCTCAGCATTTAAAATATAATTTATTTCTTCAGTCCTTTACTATCAAAAGATAAATGCATAAGTAGTTTTGTTGGATATTGCCAAATTCCCTTTCAAAAGAGATGCCCAGTTTGATACTGTCTGATAGTTTTGGATGACTTAGGAGTTTCATTGTTGCTGTGATTTTTTTCATCTTGTGTTTCAGTTTTAGTAATTTTTATTAACCTATATCCTAGTAGACTGATTCTTTCCTGGGATTTTTCAAGACTACTCATGAAACTGTCAAGGCTATTCTCTATGTGGCTTCAAGTTGTGGCTGTTATTGTTGCATTCACATTTCCATCAACTCTTTCTTATACTTTCCATCATATTTCTGAAATTTATTGAGGTGATCAGTCCATCTTTTACACTAGACTTCTTTACAGATTACATTGTTATTTTAACACCCTTATTTGATAGATTCAATAGCTGATTCTTTCTTTGAGTATGTGTTTACTGTCTGCCTCGTGCAGACGGTAAATGGTGTGCTGTTTATTCTTTTATTCTCTTGCTTTTTGTGTTTGCCTCATTATTTTTTATTAAATTCTGACCATTATGTGAAAAATCATAGAGACCGGGTTATAAATAGCATTGTACTTGAAAATGGATATTCCTGTAAATACTTTTTCTTGTACTAGATTTTTAGTGTGTGTTTTTGAGTCGATCTCTTCCAGATATGTACTAGTTTGGATGTTTGCTGCTGCTATGTTTAATTTCTATGCATTTACTTCAAATTTTTGCAGCATTAATTGTGGTCAGCATGTAGGCATATACATACCCATTCCCCAATGGCACATTGCTACTGCTGATAACCCAATGTCTGTTACCATGCCAGTGGAGTCAGGTGGGCTTTCTGTTGTCCCAATCTAGTCTGGGTCTTTGGAATGTCCTGCCTGCCTTGGTCTCAGGGATATGGCTTTCTAAGTGATGAGACATGCTGGGACCTGGGACCCTTTGCTGCAATATTTGCACCTGAACAAATATCTCTACAGCCAGAAAATATAAAGAAACTTTAATGGACTAAAAATAACTGTGTGCAAATGCAGTTGGGGCAAATTCTGGACAAGATACCAAAATACCAAAAAGCCCAAGTGCTACTTCCAAAGGGCTGGGAGCAAAGGCAGATAGTTGGAGCAAAAGCAGGGTGCTGGGAATGCCCTCTGCACACAAAACCACCAAAGGGGAGTGCAAACCTACCTAAGCCACCCTTCCAGCCTGGTCTCTGAATACACCCCTATCCACACTCCATATAAGGAATCAGCTAGCCCTTCTCAGGGAGTGGGCAAAGGAACTTATTACTTGTTCTTGCTCCCCACTGCTGCAGCAGGAAACTCAATAAAGCTTTGCCTGAATTTCTTGTCTGGCCTCTGATCAATTTCTGTTGATGGAGGAGGCCAAGAACCCTGGTCAGTAACTGTGATACTCTTTTTCCTTTCATGGAAGCCAGACTCTGCCTTTTAGACAGTTTTTGTTTGGGAGAGGTTTCTTGTCTTTTCTTCAGAGTAGGGAATCACTAGGTTTAGTTGTATATGGTCCTCGTTTCAGCATCATTTCCTGCCTCTCAGCCTGTGGCCAAGATGTGTTGTTAGTGGTCTTCAGTTCACATCCTCTATCCACTCATGATCCTTACATGCATTCACAGAGATTCCTGCCCTTCACCAGTGACTTCCGGTTTTTGTTAGGTAGAGAATACTTGTCTTTCTGGGCCATGTTGCATTTTCCTTCAGTGGCAGCAACTGTCGTCATTCAGATCTGTCCCATGAGGGAGTCTCTACAGTCCCCGCCTTTCTTTAACCATACTCCTAAGTGCCCAGTAGAAGTCTGCAGAGAACGGCATACAAATAAGTCCTGGTTCCCTTGATACCTGAGGTTGGCAGGAGTTTTAGACTCTCCTCTAACTCATGATCAATTTATAGCATATTTTTAAATGTTGCAGCTAAATTATTTTCATCCATGCACGTAATACTTGGTGTCCTTTAGTTCATGTTCTTCCCAGGTGACCCAGCATTTGTGTTCCATTTCTCTTTGGAGGAGCTAATCTTTCTGAAGATTTCAGGGTATTTTCTTGCCCTGCAACCTCAGTTCTATGATAATTTGAAGAAGATGTATGATTTTGTAGTTTACCCAACTCTTTCTTATTATGAGGATGGTAGAGACTGGTCTCACCAACTTTCATACCCTTAGTGAAAGTACTGAGTGGTCAAAAAGTTGGCTCAGTGGTTTTTGTCCCCATACAAACTTTTTGGCCAACCCAATAGAACCCAGAAAAACAATGTTGAGACTAATTGCACACAGTTCTTAGAGGACTTCAGTAGACCTGCGCCCTGCTGCCTACAGCTTTATTCCTACTCCTATTGAATCGCTAAAGCCTTTGACTATGTAGATCACAACAAACTATGAAAAATTCATTAAGAGATGGAAATACCAGACCACCTTAACTGCCTCTTGAGAAATCTGTATGCAGGTCAAGAAGAAACAGTTAGAAGCAGACATGGAACAACAGACTGGTTCAAAATTTGGAAAATAGTATGTCAAGGCTGTATATTGTCACCCTGGTTATTTGAATTATATGCAGAGTACATCCTGTGAAATGGCGGGCTGGATGAACAAGCTGGAATCAAGATTGTAGGAAGAAATATCAATAACCTCAGATATGCAGATGACACCACCCTAATGGCAGAAAGCAAAGAGGAACTAAAGAGCCTCTTGATGAAGTTGAAAGTGGAGAGTGAAAAATTTGACTTGAAATGTAGCATACAAAATACTAAGATCATGGCACCAGTCTCATCACTTAAAGGCAAAAAAATGGGGAAACAATGGAAACAGTGAAGACTTTATTTCTTGGGCTCCCAAATCACTGCAGATGGTGACTACAGCCGTGAAATTAAAAGATGCTTCTCCTTGAAAGAAAACTATGACAAACCTAGACAGCATATTAGAAAGAAGAGACTTTACTTTGTCAACAAAGGTCTGTCTAGTCAAAACCATGGTTTTTCCAGTAGTCATGTACGGATGTGAGACTTGGACCATCAAGAAGGCTGAGTGCCAAAGAATTGATATTTTTGAACTATGGTGCTGGAGAAGACTCTTGAGAGTCCCTTGGGCAGCAAGGAGATCAAATAAATCAATCCTAAAGGAAAGTCATTGAATATCATTGGAAGGGTTGATGCTGAAGCTCCAAACCTTGGGCCACTTAATGCAAACACCCTGATGCTGGGAAAAATTGAGGGCAGGAGGAGAATGGGATGACAGAGGATTTGATAGTTGGATAGGATCATCAACTGAATGGACATGAGTTTGAGCAAACTCTGGGAGATAGTTAAGGACAGGGAAGCCTGGCATTCTGCAGTCCATGTGGTCACAAAGAGTCAGAAATGATTGAGCGACTGAACAACAACAACAACAAGAAAGACAATAACAACAACAGTGGATCCCTTTATTGGTTTCCCTCTATCCTGTTTTATTTTCTCTACACCTCATATCTTTCTGTGATCTCCTCCTAAATAATACCAACATCACTGAAGTCTTTTTTAAAAATACTTGAATCTAGGAGAACTCAAGATAAGACATATCTGTTTCACCACTTTTTGAAAAAGTAGTTGTCTTCATATAGTTAATTTCATTCACAACCCTGGAAAACAAATGTACTCATTAAAAAAATCTAATATTTCTGTTGCATTTATTTTTCTCTCTTCTCTACTCTTTTGAAAGGAAGAGAAAAATAGGAATAAAAGATTTGTTTTTATGGGGCATAATCTCTAAGTATATTCTTACTATTCAAGAACGCTATCCTTTCTTCCCTGTAAAACCTCTAAATACTCTTAATAACACAATACATTTTCTAAAACAAGGGCAATGCAAAGGACTCGGCTTTATATCAGCAATAAATCAATATGCTATCTTTCTGTGTTTTGTTTGCGTGTTTAGCCGCTCAGTTGTGTCTGACTCTTTGTGACCTTTTGGATTATAGCTCGCCAGGATACTCTGTCCATAGGATTTTTCAGGCAAGAATATTGGAGTGGGTTGCCATTTCTTTCTCCAGGGGATCTTCCCAACTCAAGGATTGAACCCACGTCTCCTGGGCCTCCTGCATTTCAGGCAGATTCTTTGCCTGCCAAGCTATCAGGAAGCCCCATGCTATTTTTCTTACGCTGGTCTAAAATCATTTGTTTTATACATTGCCTTGCCCTCTATATTCCTGAACTGGTATATTTCTTATACATTATGCCATCAATTATATTTTCCTTTGTTTAAAATCACAAGTATATAAAGACCTTGTACAACAGATATGTTTTTGAGGGGAGGGGGTAATATACTATAATACACATACTTTAAAAACATCACATTCTGCCAAGTTCACATACAAATAGCTAGATCAGCAAAAGGCTATGTACTGGGAAAATAATATATAGCATGCTTTCTAGAAATTCTTTGCATTTGGGGAGCAAGTAACGACAACTGAGTTTCGGCATTATATTTTTAGAGAAGGAGCTCAGAGCTCAACACTGTATCTGAAATTCCCTGATCTTGAAAATATAGTAACATGTTGTGGGGAAACAACTTCTCTGGATGTTGTAAATGCATTTTGGCTTGAGTTAGATCAGAAAAGTCATAGGATAGATTCTGTTTGAGCTTTAGTATTCTATTCTTAAAGTTGGATAAAAAATAAAGACTGGAAAACAAACAAAATGAACTTTTCAAGCTTCAAAAAAATATATGGGTAAATCATCTCCTCTAATTTACCACTTTTATTTCCATTTAAGAGTCATGTAGAATAAACATTTTGGGATTCAGAAAATATCCCGCTGATTTCTTAATTTAAAATAGTGTATGACTATAAAAATTCAATAGAAAAGCTGACCAAATTATGACTGTACGTTTCATTTGGATTCTGCCTAAAATTATGATATTTTAATATGTTTACTTATAAGAGGATTAAGAACAGTATTTGATTTTGGGAGGGAGGGTCTGGTTTAGATTTAGAGTAAATCAAGCAGCTTTTCAGCAGAAAAATACTATATAATCAAGTATTTTCATGATATAACCAAATATATTTAAAGTGATACAGAGAACTGGCAGTTAATAATCCTGTTGGGTTGGAGAGGGGGGTCTCAGTTTATTATTCAATTCCCTGTGATTTAAAACAGTTAAATTTAAATGTATTGACTTTCAAAAATGTTTTTGGTAGCACAAACACTATTTTCATCAACTTTTTAGAACATAAATTGTTTCTCTGTAATGTGAATAAGCTCTATATGTTAGAGCTTTTTTAAAAAAGTCACAAAATGGAGGCTTTTAAAAAGCTAGAAAATCTTAAATGGTTTTTCAAGAAACTAGAAGTAATTAATGAATATATTTTATGTTTTTGAAAAATGGCTTTGTTATTATTTTTCCTCCTAGTTTTTTACTATTAATATTTCAGATCACTTAAATGTGTGACCCAACTATACGAGAATCTTTTCCTTGAAGCTAATGATGAAATCTAAATTGGCACTGAGCATTCTGCTATTAATAAAGGAAAGTTAATAACACAACAGAAGGACAAAAATAAATGCAAGAATAATTTTGGATGTTTATCATCCTCTATATAAAATTATTCCTCATCTGAAAACAGATTTTAAAATGTGATTTATTATCTCATAAAAATGGAAAATAAGCTCATTTAATATTATGAATATAAATTTCTAATATTAAAATAATGGAAATTTAATTTTGCAATCATTATCCATGCAAAATTATTCTAATTTTAGCTACTTTAATAGTAGGTTTTGCATAGCAAATGAAAAAAATAACAGTAATAATGGTGATATTACATAAAGTAATAGAGGAAAACATATACAGAAACACACTGAAATGGTTACTTGAGACTTGTGTTGGTTACCAATATGCACCCCCCCCAAAAATGAATAAGCCAAACAGAATTTACTTTAACCTTAGAAAAGCTTCCTATACTACATTCTGAAAATTCTTTTGTATAATTGAGTTCATGCTTCTATAAGCTATTTATGAAGTAAGACAATTTATATGAGAAAATAATATTGGTAATTACATAAAAACATTTGATATAGAACTAAATAAAATAAAGCCAAATGATATATCCAGTTTTGTTACTCGTTCCAAATAAGTAAGAGATGTTTTTGTACTATTTGTTTCACAGCAAGGGAATGGTTTAACAGAAAAGAGAAAACTTTCCGAGCCCACTGAAAGATTTTACAAGCATAAGCATCCACTGAGGTACACAGATACCCCCACACAAAATATTATCTTGCGATTTACATATTAAATTAATCTGCTAATTGTGTTGTTAAGATGGTCTTAACACAAATACCTAAAACATGTATTTTTAAAGTTATGGATTAAAATATAGCTATATTTACATTTTTCTCATAGTAACATATGCCACTCCATAATACTTTTCACATCTGTAATTTTTAATTAGTTTTTTGTGACTACTTGCCTAATATCCTTTTATCCATAAAATTGTTGATGATATAGATCATATTCATTTTTGTTGATCATTGTAAGCTCAGTGAGTGGCCCAGTGCCAAGATGACAGACACTTAATAATTATCTCCTGAATAACTGTGAATGTTTAATGAAAGAAAAGGATGTTATTCTCGAATATGTCACAGTTTTCCACATAGTGATAGAAATATAAGTAATTTTACTTAGTGTGAGATCAGTACTGAGCTTTGGGTTAAAATCCCATATGTTCAATAGCTGTTTCTACTGGAATATTTCATAACTCAAACCAAACAAGCAAATAAAGCCTGTGGATCATATTTATGACTTAAGAAAAAGGAAAAATTATCTAACTATCTAGTATAAAATTAAGTGTTGCTACAAAAAACCATGAGTATTTTAAGTATTGGGTACCATTTCCCTTCAGGGAACTTGGTACACTCATCACTGACCCTCTAGGCACTTCCAATATTGCAAAGGAATTTACGAGCAGGGTTCAAAGCCTTGTCCTGCCAAATGTCCCCAGAGAAGTTGTTGAAACCCTCCCTTCAATTGCAAAATAAGTTATGTTATATACCAATCATATATTTGTTTTGAAGAATATACATTACTTGTTAATAGCTTAAATGAATGCCTGGCACATATCAAAGTACTCAATGTTGTTGCTCAAGTTGTGTCCAACTCTTTGCGACCCCAAAGACTGCAGCACACCAGGCTCCCCTGTCCCTGGGATTTCCTAGGCAAGAATACTGGAGTGGATAACCATTCCCTTTTCCAGGGGATCTTCCCAACCCAGGGATTGAACTCAGGTCTCCTGCACTGCAGGCAGATTCTTTACCGACTGAGCCACCAGGGAAGTCATGGCTCAAAGTATTCAATATTTGTTAGCTTTTACAATTTTAATTACAATCCAGTGTTTGCTTGTACTATAGACACAAACAGAGTTTCTTAACTAAGAAAGGACAGCTGTCAAGTTAGTTACAAGCTGAATAATTTCTTCAATCACTATTCAATACATATACAAACTATGTCTACCATGTGCTTAAAGCAGCTTAATAGTCAGTGACCAAAACTCAAAGATCCTCACAGAATGAAGTTTGAATTCAGATGAGGCAGACAGTGATCAGTGAACATAATTAATAAGATAGGCTATATGTTAAAAGTTAGAAGGTGTCCAGTTCTATGGAAAAAAAAAAAGTTAAGGTAGAGTAGGGTGTGAGGGCTCAGTACTGGGACAGAGGGTAGACTGCAATTATTGAAAAGATATCCAATGTAGACATCTTCAGGGTTCATTGGAGCAAAGACTTGCAGGTGGTAAGGATTTTGGGGATCCCCACCTGGCTTATCACCATGTGGGGATCTAGGACAATATACAGGGAAAAGGCAGTGCAAAGGCCCTGTGGTAAGAGCAAGCATGATATATACAAGTGACTGGAGCTGGGTGAGTGAAGAAGGATCATGTAGGAGCTTCCTATTTGCTTCCTATTTTAAACTTCTCTTTTCCTTAGTTGTTTAGTGCTTTAGTAATCATTTCTGCAAAAATACATACCACAGAAAATGTATTTTAGTATATAAATCAAAGCCATATATTTTCCTTAAATTTGTCTGATATTCAATTTAGATTGTGTGACCACATAGCTTAAAATACCTACCATTCTCTTGAAAGAATGTATTTTTAACTTCTTCCCTAAGTGATTAGAATATCCATGTCTCTAAATTAATCTACTTTATACTTACACTCCTTCTTCCAAACCACATTTGACTTGGAGTTTGCTATTTGGTAATGGTTTTCGAGTTCTCCCTGGTCACATAAGAAAAGAACAGCATGCTACCTATAGTCTCTGATTTGAGCTATATAAATGAGTGACTCAAATCAGAAATTATATACCATGTATTAAATTATAGGAGACAAAATGGGTTGATATTTGGGGTAAAAAATGCCTTCCAACTGCAAAAAAAAACCCACCCACTTGTGTTAAACTTATTGCTCTTTTACATGAATGGAAAATAAATCTGTTCAGATCTAACTTGTATTCCTTAGCTCATTTCTATTTTTTCTTTAGGTATTTAATCCAAGTTCAGTTAAGTTTATATGAAATATGGTGATACTCTCTGACTTGAGTTACATAAGTGAGTAACTTCCCGAAGAAAGGCAATGCCAAAGAATGCTCAAACTACCGCACAATTGTACTCATCACACACGCTAGTAAAGTAATGCTCAAAATTCTCCAAGCCAGGCTTCAGCAATATGTGAACTGTGAACTTCCAGATGTTCAAGCTGGATTTAGAAAAGGCAGAGGAACCAGAGATCAAAATTGCCAACAGCCACTGAGTGGGTGAAGTCCCTCAGTCGTGTCCAACTCTTTGCGACCCCATGGACTGTAGCCTACCACGCTCCTCAGACCATGGAATTTTCCAGGTAAGAGTACTGGAGTGGGTTGCCATTTTCTTCTCCAGGGGATCTTCCCAACCCAGGGATCGAACCCTGGTCTCCCGCACTGTAGGCAGACGGTTTACCATCTGAGCCAGGAGGGAAGCAGCCACTGGATCATCAAAAAAGCAAGAGAGTTCCAGAAAAACATCTATTTCAGCTTTATTGACTGTGCCAAAGCCTTTAACTGTGTGAATCACAATAAACTGTGGAAAATTCTGAAACAGATGGGAATACCAGACCATCTGACCTGCCTCTTGAGAAACCTGTATGCAGGTCAGGAAGCAACAGTTAGAACTGGACATGGCACAACAGACTGGTTCCAAATAGGAAAAGGAGTCCGTCAAGGCTGTATATTGTCACCCTGCTTATTTAACTTATATGCAGAGTACATCATGAGAAACGCTGGGCTGGATGAAGCACAAGCTGGAATCAAGATTGCTGGGAGAAATATCAATAACCTCAGATATGCAGATGACACCACCCTTATGGCAGAAAGTGAAGAAGAACTAAAGAGCCTCTATGAAAGTGAAAGAGGAGAGTGAAAAAGTTGGCTTAAAACAACATTCAGAAAACAAAGATCATGGCATCTGGTCCTGTCACTTCATGGCAAATAGTTGAAGAAGCAGTGGAAACAGTGTCAGACTTTATTTTTCTGGGCTCCAAAATCACTGCAGATGGTGACTGGAGCCATGAAATTAAAAGACACTTGCTCCTTGGAAGAAAAGTTATGACCAACATAGACAGCATATTAAAAGCAGAGACATTACTCTGTCAACAAAGGTCCATCTAGTCAAGGTTATGGTTTTTCCAGTGGTCATGTATGGATGGGAGAGTTGGAATACAAAGAAAGTTGAGCACTGAAGAAGTGATGCTTTTGAACTGTGGTGTTGGAGAAGACTCTTGGGAGTCCCTTGGACTGCAAGGAGATCCAACCAGTCCATCCTAAAGGAAATCAGTCCTGAATATTCATTGGAAGTACTGATGCTGAAGTTGAAACTCCAATCCTTTGGCTACCTGATGTGAAGAACTGACTCATTAGAAAAGACCCTGATGCCGGGCAAGATTGAAGGTGCAAGGAGAAGGGGACAACAGAGGATGAGATGGTTGGATGGTATCACCGACTCAATGGACATGAGTTTGAGTAACCTGCAGGAGTTGATGATGGACAGAGAGTCCTGGCGTGCTGCAGTCCATACAGTAGCGAAGAGTGGGACGCAACTCAGCGACTGAACTGAACTGTATTATACTGAAGTGACTGGGCTTCCTAGGTGGTTCAGTGGTAAAGAGTCCACTTTCCATGCAGGAGATGCCAGAGGCATGAGTTTGATCCCTGTATCAGGAAGATCCCTGGAGGAGGAAATGGCAACCCACTCCACTATTCTTGCCTGAAAAAATACCATGGACAGAGGAGGCTGGTGGTCTATAGTCCATAGGGTAACAAAGTCAGGCGTGACTGAACACCCACACAACTAAGTGACTTGGTGACCTAACATAATGTTACAAAGACAAGGCTGAGCTGCATGGCCTAATTCTAGGATTCAGCTTGATGCAGTTTTAGGCAATATGTCATTTTATCTTCATGAGTTTCACTGGTTTCTTATTGGAAATGATAAAGTTAGCTTGTTGACTTCTAGGGCCCAGGTCTATAGAAACAGAAACCTTGAGAACAAAGGAAAAATGTGGACAAAAAGGAATATAATGCATTCCTTTTTTCTTTTTTCAATTATATATGATTCAATTGAAAAGCCACATAATTCAATTGGAAAGTAAAACACACCTCACTTATTTCAATTATTTCTATTAAGACAAGGATTTGTGGATACATGGTACATGGTCAGGGCGATTCTTCCAAGGTCACTCTTGCATGCAATATTCACTTTATGTAAAACCAAAACAATAGTGTAAGAGCTCCAGAAGTTTTGCAAGTGCATTACAAAAATCCACTTGACTGCATTTGTTCCCAATTAAAAATGAAGAAAGGCTAAAGCTTTTTACAGAAGCTGAATTTCTGAGAATTTAAACACAAGCATATATCTGTCCTGTCTTTTTCCTGTTCTATCAATGCAGTCCTAATTGAGTTGCTACCTTAAATTCAATACAGTATGTATATTCATTAAAAGAGATTTAAAGTCTCTTCAGTGGAAGCTAAGGGTATAGTATATATCTTTTATTTCTTTGTTAATTATTAAGTGAAATACAATGAATATATATGTAAATATGGGAGTTTTTAATTTAGCATTAAAAAGTAGAGAAATACTGTATTATATTCCTGACTATATTAAAATTTAAGAATTTTATGATTATTTTAAATATGATTTTAGGAAGCCAGTGGCTTGAGCCTCTCTCTCTCAGTCTTTCTCTCTCACCTCTCTAAGGGAAAGATTCAAATAAGGCATGTAGGAAATCTCAAATAATTGAGTAGCAAACCCATCCCAATACTTCTGTGGCAAGCAGAATTCCAAGATAACCCCAGGACCTCCACTGTCCATTACTGCACCAGTGATTGGTTTTATATGATAGAAGTTATTTTGTAGATGCAATTAAAGTTATTCATCTGTCGACCACACAATTAGCAGGTCATGCAGGTAGATACTTAAACCTAATTAGGTGAGTCCTTTAAAAGCAGTGGTTTCTCTGGTTAATAATCAAAGAGTAAGCCAGAGAGATCCAAGGACAAGAATATATTATGATAGAGAGAGAGAAAGAGAGATTCCATTGCTGGTTTGGAGATGGAACAGATCATATAGAAAGGGCCTCAGTGACTTCTAGAAGCTAGGAATGATCCCATTTGACATTCTATGAGAAAATAAGGAACTTGCCATGCAATTCAGTGTACTGGATTCTGCTAATAACCTGAAGAAGCTTGAAAGGAGATTCTTCCCCAGAACTCCTATGTAAGAGCTTATTCCAGTGACACTTGATCTCAAACTTGTGAGACACGAGGCAGCCCAGACATGCTCACTCAGATTTCTCACACAAAGAAACAAGAGATCTCAAATGGGTGATATTTTAAGCTGCTAAGTTTGCAGTAACTTGTTATGCAAAAACAGAAAACGAATACCATTTCTAAGACCTCAAGTTTATACCATACATGAAAATAAACCAAAGAGATGAAAAACCTTAGGTGAAAAACAAAGCTCCATAATTCCCAGAAAGCACTACAGGAATATATCTGATAATCTCAGATCAAAAAAAGATACTTTAAAGAAATAGGTCAGAAAACAAAAAATAAGAAAATACAGTCATATATTTGGCTATATTAAAAATCTCACAGAAGAACTTTCATATTCAATGTGGAAAGACAAATCACTCACTCAAGAAGATAATTTTCAGTACCTTTCAGCTCAGTCACTCAGTCGTGTCTGACTCCTTGCGACCCCATGGACTGCAGCACGCCAGGCCTCCCTGTCCATCACCAGCTCTCGGAGTTTACTCAAAACTCATGTCCATCGAGTCGATGATGCCATCAACCATCTCATTCTTTGCCGTCCCCTTCTCCTCCTGCCTTCAATCTTTGCCAGCATCAGGGTCTTTTCAAATGAGTCAGCTCTTCGCATCAGGTGGCCAAAGTATTGGAGTTTCAGCTTCAGCATCAGTCCTTTCTATGAATATTCAGGACTGATTTCTTTAATCTACAATAAATATAGAGAACTGTAATTATTTTTAGAAAGTCAGTCCAACAAGAAAGGGAAGAAAATCAAATCAAAAAGGAAATTACCTAAGAAATGGCAATGGTTTAGACACATGAAAAAAAATGCTCAATCTCAAGAATAAATAGAGAAATAAAATTGTTTTAAAAAGTGATACTATTTAATGCCTATCATATGACCAAAATTGAGGGCTGTTGATGTAAAACAGTTTGGATATCAAACAGAGGAAAATTTAACACAATATTTTGGAAACTAAATTGCTATAATCATGTTGGAATCTTTGAGAATAAATAACAGTGTTGAATATGTTGTTTTCCTTTAATCAATGATCTGTTCTCTAGGTAGCTCCCAAGAGAAGCTTTTCACATTTGCTCAGGTAGAGAAATGCAGAAGGTGCCCACTGCATCGTTATTTCTACTAGTGAAAAGCTGTGGTCTGCTTCAATTGTGATCTTCCATCAGGATGTTTTATACTGGGTTGACATTAAGGTATGGGAATTAGATATTGTTTCAGTATAGCCAAAATTTGTCTAAAATTTACATAGAAATGCAGAGGAATTAGAATGGCTAGATTCTAATTTAAAGAAGAATAAAATGGGAAAAATCAATCTACCTGATTCCAATACTTATGTATAATATTAACTACAATAATGAAAACTCTTTGGACATCCTGGAGGAATAGAGACATAGATCAACGAAACAGATTGTACATCAGTGAACCTAGTTCTGGGATCTCTAAACAACTGACTTTTGACAAAGATTCAAAAGCAGATCAAAAGGAGGAATAGCAGTTGTTTCACCAAATAGTTTCTGAAGCAATTGGATATCCACGGGAGAAAAAACCCACAACTTTTCTTGCACCTCATAACTTATGTAACTCAAAGTGGATCATAAATTTAGTATAAAACTTAGAACAAAATATAGAACTCTGAATTGATATTTTAATGTTATTTAATATGAGAATATTTTAAGTTGCTATATAAGTATTTAAATCTTCCAAAGGAAAGTTCCTGGTAAAAAATAGTTTCTGTAAACAAACAAAATGCCTGTAGGCATCTTCACTGCAAACTGAGCCCTAAAGCAATTTACTCTTGCAGCTGAGGACAAGAAGGTTTTTCATAGCCTGAACTCACTTTAATGAAAATTTTTTTAGTGTGTAAATGAAGAGACTTTGAAATACAGTTGGCCCTTCAACAACAAAGGGTTTAGAGGTGTGAACTCTCTGTGCAGTGAAAAATCTACACATAATCTATAGTCAGTATCCACAGTTTCGTTGGTATTCATGATTATGTATCCCTCTGTCAGATTTTACGATTTACTACTGAAAAACTTCCAAGTAGAGGTTGACCTGCATAGTTCAAAACCCTGTTTTTTAAGTGTCAACATAATCCACCAGAATCACATCAGGTTAATTCCACCACATATGAAATTGCTAAAACTACCCTCACATCAACATTTCAGGGGTAATATCATTTTAATCAATTTGATTCCCCAACTCCCTGTTAGTAATGTCAAACTGACTTTTATTTCATTCATCAGTGTAAGACACACTTGCCACTCTTTTCATCAGGAACAAATCCATTCATATTTATTTCAGCTCAAAATTTCAAAGTTTAAACTTCATTCTTGTCTATTGTAAATTTTTATCTGTTCATTTCATACATGCCTATGCTAATTTGAAATAGCCTCTAGATAGGTGACTCAGAAAGTAAAGAATCTACCTGCACTGCAGGAGATCTTGCTTCAATCTCTGGGTCAGAAAGATCCCCTGGAGAAAGGAATGGCAACCCACTCTATTATTCTTGCCTATAGAATTCCACAGACTGAGGAGCCTGACAAGCTACAGACCATAGGTTCACAAAGAGTCGGACACAAATGAGCTACTAAAATGCACACACACACAAACACAAATTCACTTAAGACACACAAATTCAAAGTGTTTTCCCCAAAATTTATTTAATCTATTAGGCAGGCCATACTCCTGAAACCAGTGAAAGCAGCACTTTATAAAATGCTGCCCAAACCTAAAACTCAGTATTGGAGATTCTAGCAGGGCTTTCTTCCTTATTTCTACTTTGTTCACCTTTTGATGTTTAAAGGTTCAAAGTTCTAGACTGAATGCCTTTATATCTCCTCCTGCTTATCTCATCTTGACTCAGTTTATACTTGGTGTGTGTATATGTGCTAAGTCAATTCAGTCCTGTTGGATTGTTTGTGACCTTATGGACTATAGCCTGCCAGGCTCCTCTCTCTACAAGATTCTCTAGACAAGAATACTGGAATGGGTTGCCATGCCCTCTTCCATGAGATCTTCCTCACCCAGGGATCGAACCCACATCTCCTGTGGCTTCTGCATTGCAGGTGGACCCTTTATCGCTGAGCCACCAAGGAAGCCCCTTATGCTAGGTACACTGACCCTAAACTATTACTCTCTATATGAGAGAATTTCCAGAATATGGTTCTGTGCACTGCTTGGGAAACTAATTAATCAGAAAATGTGGGGACCTTTAACAATATATATTTCCAAGAAACCAATTCTGAATATTGAAAATTAGAAATTCTGGTGTCTATAAACTAAATAAATTCCAGGTAATTTTCAAATCAGCTACATTGGGTGTCAGAATTACTGTAGGCTGTATGCTTTGCCTCCATGATCATGCTAACTCTTAAGTGCTTGTTCTTACTCCTCTTTTTTCTAGCTAATATTATAATTATAGTTCAAGTAGCATCTTAAGTATAAAATCTATGGAATTTTTTTTCTTAAACCTAACTGGACAAAGATATGTCCTGTAGATATATGCTGAAATAAGCCCTATACTTATTCATTGATAGCATTTGTCACATTCTTATTTATTTATTAATTCAGTTTGGAATTTGCTTATTTATTGCTGGTTTTAAATATAGTTAATTTTACACACCATTTGTATTAAACAGATGGACTAATGAATAAAATAATCAGAGTATATCCTCTTCTTGGATGAAATTATAATTTCCTTACCTACTTTCTTTGCTCTCAATTGACCTCTAAATTTCCTAGTTTTCCCTGTTCTCTCAGTATTTCACCACTGTGCTAGCATCAGTTTCTACCCTTCCCAGTGTGGTACTATTTTAGTGAGATTGTTACTATTTCCCCTACTTTCTCTGTTGGGAAAAGCCAAGGGGAAACCTCTAAAACTGCATCCTCAAACCGCATCCCTAAGACACATGGTAAAAATTATTTTTATATGGAAAAACTATCGATTTGTTGAAATAATAATGTATGTCTTACATGTAAAGATAAAATATGTAATGACAACATGCAGACAGTGTTAAACAGAATGATAATGCTGTGATGGTTTATAGTTTGTTTGATGTCATAGAATAGTAACTTAAGATGGACTGTAATATTAATAATGCAACTGTAAACACTGAGGAGGGCACTAATACTTACAGTAAAGATCAGTAAATTAAAAATAAATACATTATTAATCCACTGAAAGAGAAAAAGAAGCAAAGTGTAAAGAAAAGATGGAGTTGGAAAAAACCGATAAACAGGAACTAACCACAGTGTCATAGTAACAGATTAAAAAATAACATTTGAAAATATTTCATCTATTCTTGTTAAAAACTTCTTAGAAATTTGAAATAGAAGCAAAATTCCCTATTCTTATTAAAGGTTTGCAAAAAAGCACTTCAGGAATAAATAATGCAGAAAATATGAAAAATATTCAATATCATTCCTGATAAATAACTCTCAGCTAATTAGAAATAGAAGGAAAGTCCTTTCATCTTAAAAATACTATCCATAGAGCAAACCTAATTTATAAAACACTATATAATAAATGATGAAATATTAAAATCTTTCTCCCTGGTGACTGTAAATGATGCAAGGTTTCCCACCACCATTTCTATTCAACATTGAACTGGACATCTTAGAAAGTACAATAATTGAATAAAAAAACAAAAACATTGGGAAGGAAGAAATGAAAGGATTATTTCCAAATAAAAATAAAATGTACATAGACAAAAAAAAGACTCTACCAACTATTACCATTAATAAGAAACTTTATCAAGGCCACTGGATGCAAATCATCATACATACGACACACAAAATTAGACTGCATGCCAGCAACAAATAGGAAATTAAAATGTTAAAGCAGATTCCAAATAGCTTTAAACATAAATATATAGAATTATATTGCTTAAAAAGATGTGCCCAATCTCAATGCAGAAAAAAATAGTAAGGCAAATTAAATAATTCTTAAATACATTAAGAGATATATAATTTTCACAGATTGAATGGCTCAGTGTCCTGTCAGTTCTTCCCAAATTGATCTACAGATGTAAAGCAATCCCCCAAAAAATCTAGTAAATACTTTATCTAAAATTAAAGTCTAATTTTAAAAGCTTTCAATGCAAATGTAAAATATGAAAACTAATCAAGATCAAGTAGATCCAATCAATCCATCCTAAAAGAGATCAATCCTGGGTGTTCATTGGAAGGACTGATATTGAAGCTGAAACTCCAATACTTTGGCCACCTCCTGCGAAGGGTTGACTCATTGGAAAAGACCCTAATGCTGGGTAGGATCGGGGGCAGGAGGAGAAGGGGACGACAGAGGATGAGATGGTTGGATGGCATCACCAACTTGATGGACATGGGTTTGGGTGGACTCCGGGAGTTGGTGATGGACAGAGAGGCCTGGTGTGCTGCAATTCATGGGGTCACAAAGAGTCGGACATGACTGAGTGACTGAACTGAACTGAACTGAACTGAATCAAGATCAACCTAAATTTAAAAATAAAGCTGGAGGATATACTCTACCATACACACATCTTGATTTATTATTTACCATAAAAACTCAAATGGTGTGGTATTGATGCAGGGGTAAACAAATCCATCAGGGAATTGAATAGAGTCCAGGAATGGATCTAGAAATAAATATGATACTGAAATACAAGGGATGAAATATGGTTTATTAATAAATAATCTAGATCATTTGGCTATCCATGTGGAATAAAAAAATAATTAACCCTATACTAGCTTCCGATGACTGCTGTAATGAATGATTAACATACTTGGTGGCTTCAAACAAAGAAAATGTATTCTTTTAGAATTCTGGGCCAGAAGCCTAAAGTAAGTTTCACCTTAAATTGAAGTGTTGACAGAGTTGGTTTCTTCTGGAGCTTCTAGGGAACACTGTTTACTTGCCTTTTTGAACTCCAAGAGGCCACTGAACTCCTTGGTTCATAACCCTTTCTTCCCACTACTCCAACTGCCGTGTATGTGGTCACATCTACTTTCATCAGATCTCCCTCTGCCTAACTTTTATACAGACACTTGTGATTACATTTAAAATCCAGTTCATCTCTCTGTCTCAAGATATTTATTCACACCAGCCATGAACATTACTGTCCAAGTATTTGTTTGAATACATGGTATCTATCAGTTCTGTGGGGTTATACCCAGAAGTGGAATCACTGGGTCTTATGCCAATTCTATGTTAAGCTTTTTGAAGCACCACCACACTCTTTTCCACAGTGGTTCCTACAAAAATATATGAGGGTTTGAATCCCCTGTATCTTTATCAACACTTGTTATTTTCTGTATTTTTTTTATTATAGCCATCCTAATCAATAGAAAGTACTACTTCATGATTTTGATTTTCTTCTCTCTAATGACTCATGTTACCTAACATGCTTATTTGTCCTTTGTATGTTTTCTTTGGAGAAAAGTCTATTCAAGTCTTTTGTCTATTCTGAACTGAGTTATTTATCTTCTTGCTTCATTGTAAGATGTACACATGGACATAAAAGAATATTATTTAATTATAAAAAATAATGAAGCATTGATCCATGCTACAACATGAATGGGCCTCAAAACCTGTATCCAAAGTGAGAGATGGCAGACACAAAATGCTGCACATTTGTTTAGTCGATATGTTGTGCCCAATTCTTTGTGACTCCATGGACTGCAGCATGCCAGACTTCCCTGTTCTTCACTATCTCCAGGAGCTTGCTCAGATTCATGTCCATTGAGTCGGTAATGCCATCCAACCATCTCATCCTCTCTCATCCCCTTCTCCTCCCGCCCTCAATCTTTCCCAGCACCAGGGTCTTTTCCAATGAGTACGCTCTTCACATCAGGTGGCTAAAGTGTTGGAACTTCAACTTCAGCATCAATTCTTTTAATGGATATTCAGGGTCGATTTCCTTCAGGACAGACTGGCATGTTGTGCACAATTATATGTATACAAAATAATCATAAGAGGTAAATCAATAGGGACAGAAAGCCATTTGGTGGTTACCAGAAGCTGAAGGGAAGAGAGAATGGGAAGTTATTGCTTAGTGTATATGGGTTTTCTGTCAGAGGAGATGACAATGTCTTGGCATTTGATAAAGGTGATGGTTGCACAATACTATGAATGTAGTAATTGCCACTAAATGGTTCATTTTGCAATGGTTAATTTTATGTAATACAAATTTCACCTCAATTTTTCAAAAATTGAAAAAAAAAAAAAATAACACCAAAATCTCTGGGTCGGGAAGATTCCCTGGAGGAGGACATGGCAACCCATTCCAGTATTCTTGCCTGGAGAATCCCACGGACAGAGGAGCCTGCCAGGCTGCAGTCCATGGGGTCACAAAGAGTCGGACACAACTGAGCAACTGAAGACATACACATACAAACTTGGGAGGCGGTAGAGACTGACAGTTTGAGCAAACTCAGAGAGATAGTGATGGACAGAGAAGCCTGGCGCACTGCAGTCCGTGGGGTCACAAAGGTCGGACATGATTTAGTGACCGAACAACAAGAGACTGACAGGGAGCGTGAGAAGGGGTTCTGGAGAGTTAGTGAGTCTATTTCTTGATAGGGGACTGGTTTTAAGAGTCAATTTGTGAAATGCTTCCAGCTGTTTACTAATGATAGGTACACTTTTGTATAAAAGTTATACTTTAATTAAATGTCCTTAAAAAGAAAATATTCCAAGGCAGGTATGAATATTTTCTTGGAAGAAAAGCTGTGACAAACTTAGAGAACATATTAAAAAGCAGAGACATTACTTTGCCGATAAAGGTCCTTCTAGTCAAAGCTATGGGTTTTCCAGTAGTCATGAATGGATGAGAGAGTTGGACTATGAAGAAAGCTGAGCACTGAAGAATTGATGCTTTTGAACTGTGGTGTTGGAGAAGACTCTTGAGAGTCCCTTGGACTGCAAGGAGGTCAAAGCAGTTAATTGTAAAGGAGATCAGTCCTGAATATTCACTGGAAGGACTGACACTGAAGCTCCCATACTTTGGCCACCTGATGCAAAGAACTGACTCATTAGAAAAGACCCTGATGCTGGAGAAGATTGAAGGCAGGAGGAGAAGGAGACGACAGAGGATGAGCTGCTTGGACGGCATCACTGACTCAATGGGAATGAGTTTGAGCAAGCTCTGGGAGTTGCTGATGGACAGGGAGGCCTGTCATGCTACAGTCCATGGAGTCACAAGGAGTCAAACACAAACTGATGAATATTTCCTTTTTTTTTAAATATTGAGAAAGCATTGTTATGAAATAGCATCATGTCAAGAGTAAATGTAGCACAGGTATCCTTGAGTTCTCAAATTCAGTTGTAATTCCTAAACTTCCCATTACATCATGCTCAAACTCAAACAGATACCTGTGGCTTTGTTAGCATCTAGAAATTTTATAGTGATCATTCCTCTGAGGCTGATAGTCAAAACCTAAACTAGTTTTTATTTTTTCAGTTTTTGAATTACTAATAAGGTTTGCTTATAAAAAATGTTGCATTAATAAAGACACATCCAAGTATAAGTGGGTACCAAATATTATGGATGTTAAAAATAAATGGCAGAATATCAATTGATCCTAAGACAATTTAAAATAAGCTAGAATATTGACTGATTCTAGCTATTGACTGGTATATTTAACTGATAGTTGATCTCTCATACATTTTTTCAACAGAACTAGAGAATGTTAAATTTTTTTCCATAATGAACTATCATTCTTGTTGTTCAGTTGCCCATCATGTCCAACTCTTTGCAACCCCATGAACTGCAGCACACCAGGCCTCCTTGTCCCTCACTATGTCCCAGAGTTTGCCCAAGTTCATGTTCATTGCATTGGTGATGCCGTTCAGCTGTCTCATCTTCTGACACCCTCTTCTCCTTCTGCCCTCCATCTTTCCCAGGTAATGGATTATTACCTGGCCTCAAATTCCTTAAACGTTTCTTTTTGATGGTTCAATGAATCTATTATTTTTGTTTTATTTTTAGGGAATGGAACATTTCTGCTACTTAAAAATCTAAATGCAAAAAAAAAAATCTTCTGAAAAATGCAATGCCACTCTATGAATTGAGTGCTCTGTTTTCTCATTAATGCAGTTGTTTAGATAAGAGTGCTATTGCAAGGGCAGAGTCCTCTGTTTCCTTTGTATTGATACCAACAACATCTTAGTTGGTAGTAGTTCAGTCACTCAGTCATGTTCAACTCTGCAACCCTGTGGACTGCAGCACACCAGGCCTCCCTGTCCATCACCAGCTCCCGGAGTTTACTCAAACTCATGTCCATTGAGTTGGTGATGCCATCTAACCATCTCATCCTCTGTCATCCCCTTCTAGGTTGGTCATAACTGTTCTTCCAAAGAGCAAGTATCTTTTAATTTCATGGCTGAAGTCACCATCTGCAGTGATTTTGGAGCCCCCAAAAATTGTCTGTCAATGTTTCCCAATCTATTTGCCATGAAGTGATGGGACCAGATGTCATGATTTTCATTTTCTGATTACTGAGTTTTAAGCCAACTTTTTCACTCTCTGCTTTCACTTTCATCAAGAGGCTCTTTAGTTCTTTCCTTTATGCCATAAGGGTGGTGTCATCTGCGTATCTGAGGTTATTGATATTTCTCCTGGCAATCTTTATTACAGTTTGTGCTTTATCCAGTCCAGCATTTCTCATGATGCACTCTGCATAAAAGTTAAACAAGCAGAGTGACAATATATAGCCTTGATATACTCCTTTCCTGATTCAGAACCAGTCTGTTGTTCCGTGTCCAGTTCTAACTATTGCTTCTTGACCTGCGTACAGATTTCTCAGGAGGCAGTCAGGTGTTTTGGTATCCCCATCTCTTGAAAAATTTTCCATAGTTTGTTGTGATCCACGCAGTCAAAGCCTTTGGTGTAATCAATAATGCAGAAGTAGATGTTTTTCTCTAATTCTCTTGCTGTTTTGATGATCCAATGGATGTTGGCAATTTGATCTCTAGTTCCTCTGCCTTTTCTAAATTCAGCTTGAACATATGAAAGTTCATGGTTCATGTACTGTAGAAGCCTGGCTTGAAGAATTTTGAGCATTATGTTGCTAGCCTGTGAGACGAGTGCAACTGTATGGTAGTTTGAGTATTCTTTGGCATTGCCTTTCTTTGGGATTGGAATGAAAACTGACCTTTTCCAGTCCTGTGGCCACTGCCAAGTTTTCCAAATTTGCTGGCATATTGAGTGCAGCACTTTCACAGCATCATCTTTTAGAATTTGAAATAGCTCAATTGGAATTTTTCCCCCAAGGCTGCTCAGCAAAATGAAGAAAACTGGCAACTTTCTTGGAATACTTCTATTAAATCTATCTTTTTCCATTGCATTTGTCACATATCTGTCCTGAAGGAATGGAATTATAGCTCTATTGAAGTGCTCTGCTTTAGGCCAGCATTTCTGTTTGGAGATGAGTGGGCCCCTCAAATAGAGAAAATTACTTACTCTCTCACTTCTGCACCTATGTAACCAGCTTGTGGGACACACACAAGCACACACACATAGTGGTATACATATGCACATGTGTCTATGGGTCTGTGACTATGGAATTTATTATCTGTTTCCTTGAACATCTTATGATTTTTATATGATGTAAATGATATTGTGGAATGTTACAGCCTTCTTGACTACATACTAATGTTCTTACCTTTGTTACTCAGAAATACTAGGCATGAAGTAAAGACAGCAATCATTAGCAGGTGAATTTTAAGCTATTAAACATGCCTACATGATGATAAGTACTTTACATGTAAGACTAACGAGGTTTCAGTAGTCTAGCAACAAGTATGCTCAGACAAGTCACTTTCACTTGGACTTATAAAAACTATTCATCACATATGCAAGAGTTTATAACAATTTAGATTCTCAAGAACTCAAGAATCAAAGTTCCTATAAACAGATTTACTTTTCTCTTTACTAACTTAGTCCAAGAGTTTGGAACAATGCCTAAAATATATTAAGAACTTAATATTTGTTTAATGAATAAACAAATATACACAGAGTTACTGCATGTATGGAGGGAAAATTATTTTCTGTTAATTTGTATCTATATTATACTATTCCTACACTCAAATAAAAGTAAATACACAAACCATAATGTTGATGAGAATCCTCAACAGTACTGACTCTTAATTATATGTAAGTATATATATACATAATTATGTATTTAATTTGAATCATATATTATAAATATATACTTGAATAACTGTAAAAATATGTCTAAGTCTTAAATTCCCTTTTGTCTCTTTATTAACTCTTGAAACAATCTCAAACATCTTTAAGATCCATTAAGTGCTAGATTAGCCAAAAAGATTGTTTAGGTTTTTCTGTAAGATGTAATGGAAAAAGAAGCTCATCATCACTAATTATTAGAAAATCTCACATCAAAACTAACATGATGTATCACCTCACACCCATCAGTATGGTCATTATTAAAAAATCTACAAAAATAATTGCTGGAGAGAGTGTGGAGAAATGGGAATCCTTTTGGATTGTTGGTGGGAATGTAAATTGATCCAGCCACTAAGAAGAACAGCATGGTGCTCCTTAAAAAACTAAAAATAGAGTTGCCATATGCTCCAGCATCATCGACTCAGTGGACCTGAGTTTGAGCAAACTTTGGGATATAGTGCAGGACAGAGGAGCCTGGCATGCTGCAGTCCATAGGGTTGCAAAGAGTTAGACATGACTGAGTGACTTAACAACAACAACAATGACCCAGCAATTCTACTACTGGACATATACCCAGAGAAAACCACAATTCAAAAAGACGCATGCACCACAATGCTCATTGCAGCACTATGTACAATATCCATGACACAGAAGTGACCTAACTGTCCATCAACAGAGGAATGGATAAGGAGGTGTAGGGCTTGTATATAATGGAATTCTATCATTTGCAGAGATGTGAATGGACCTAGAGATGTCATACAGATTGAAGTAAGTCAGAAAGTATAAAACAAGTTTCCCATAAGATGTAATGGAAAAACCTGAACAAACTTTTTGGTCAACCCAATAGATTTTGCAAAGGTAGGATGCAACCATACAAATTAGTCCCACATTTATTTCACTTGAAAGTGAAAGTCACTTAGTCATGTCCAACTCTCTTGCTACCCTATGGTTTGTCCATAGGATTCTCCAGGCAAGAATACTGGAGTGGATTGACATTTTATTCTCCAGAGGATCTTTCCCACTCAGGAATTGAACCCATGTCTCCTGCATTGCAGGCAGATTCTTTACCATCGGAGCTACCAGTGAAGACTTATTTCACTTAATGCCACTCAAATAAGCCTTACTTTTTCAGTCTGACAGAAAAACAACTGAGGAAGCAGTGCAGGATATTCTGTTTATCTCACCAACAGAATTTAGAGAGGTAAAGGAAGAGAGACCAAGGATGAAGAACTACACTATATTCGAGTTAAAGAAAACTACAAATTCCAATATTTTCTCATGTATAACTGCAACTCAATTCCAATATGATAAGAGAAAATAAATACATTTTACTTGGTTATTTTAATTAATCTTCAGATCCTTCCATAAGTGATTCTCAAAGATAGTGAATTTTATCTGTGGAAAACATACACATCTGAAATTCACTATCCATGAACAGCTCACTCCATTCATTCAGCCATATTAAACTGAAGGTAACACTAAGAACTTTATTACCCACAGTAGACTTACTGTCAGTTTCATTTAATAAACGATTTATTAAACTTTAAACACTCTCATGGATGTTTAAATAGATAGCATGGGTCATCCTTAATAGATGTTAGAATATATAGAAAACAATGGATACCAAACAAATACTTGACAGAGTTCATCCCTGAAAGTGACAGTATTTCATAGAAAAGTGACATATTAGGTACTTTCAAAAGCAGGGGATAATCCAAAGAAAGAGAAAGTGCTCAATTAAATGTAGGCATATGCTAAAATAAGTCATATAACTTATTAGGAGTCAAATAACTCCTAAAAGAGATCAATCCTGGGTGTTCATTGGAAGGTCTGATGTTGAAGCTGAAGCTCCAATACTTTGGCCACCTCATGCAAAGGGTTGACTCATTGGAAAAGACCCTAATGCTGGGTAGGATTGGAGGCGGGAGGAGAAGGGGACGACAGAGGATGAGATGGTTGGATGGCATCACCGACTCGATGAACGTGGGTTTGGGTAGACTCCGGGAGTTGGTGATGGACAGAGAGGCCTGGCGTGCTGCAATTCATGGGGTCGCAGAGAGTCGGACACGACTGAGCGACTGAACTGAACTGAACTCCTAAGAATAGCTAGGAGAAAGGTAAATAAATGTTACCTGATGTTATAGGAGGAAGCCTCTTGAATGAATTAGAGAACTGTGATGATCATTAAAGAACTTGAAAAACTAAGACAGTTGTAAATCCTACATGCTAACAAAAGAAAAAATAAATATTGCCAGCTGTGAGAAATCTCTTCAAGAACTCAAAGTTTTTGAAGCCTTATTAGAGGCAGCAAGTTCTAGCCCTTCCTGGTTTGACTCCTCCAGATTGTATTATAGAATTCAGAATATTGGAAAGTACAACAGTGGTAATATTTGGAGGGCAATAACCCCAGCATCTAAGCAGGGACTCTCTTCAACTCCCTCAAAATAAAAGAAGTGGAGAGCTCTATGTTAGAATGTTTTCATAAAGATATATGCACATCTCAAATATTAATATACGTATTTGAACATCTCTCAAATACTATACCTGAAAGCAAAATTCTGTATAACATGCATATTTATACAGGACAATCAGCGATTGCATTAACTAACATCATAGTATATATAGTTCAAAGATAACACTATTGTATATAGTTCAGTAATAACACTGTAGAGGTAGATTTTGATTTAACCTTTGAATTGGGTTTCTTTTGATTAAAGCAAGGATCATTAAATTCCAATATGCTTGTGTAGTTAAAATGCAGTTCCAAAGTAATTGTTATTGAGTAAAAGTATAGCAAATCTATAAGTAAAAATTATGTGTTTTTTTTTATTTTAAAAATCAGAGTATTTAACAAGTATTCTGTCCTGCTAATATTCATCATTCCTAAAACATACTAATAAATTGCTTATTTTTCTGCTGCTATTTAGATATAAACTTATTTTTTGCTAAAGAATATTTGCTTTAAAAAAAGCAATAAAACAACATAAAGTTTTAACAATGGTCTCCCCTTCATAGCAGTCATTGTTTGACATCAAATTGTTCAGTCTCATGTATGTGCTTTTGTTTTGAAGAATTTTCTTCTCTTTTATACTATTCTTTCAGAAAGTATTTCAAAAGTGCTTAAGAAAATCCATAGTAAATCAATTTTAACTATGAATTTTTAAGGCAATTTATCTCAATAGATAAAAATTTGGCACTATTTTCTTTTAACTTTATGTCTCTGCCTGTCTCTGTCTCCTTTTGTCTCTGATCTACAATATGACTCTATATTACATTTAAAAGCTTCTCTTGGCCTAAGTCCAGTTCTCTGGGAAGTAGATGCTGAGATGGAGATAGGAGTGGAAATGGTTTATCAGGGAGGAACTTGTGAACAACCAAGGGAGGGAGCAGGATTGAGCAGGGAACCCAACAAACCATGATGAAGATCCATCAAAGTCTCTGTCGACCTAAAAGTGAGATCCAGGGTAAATCCTGCCCAATAAAGGAGTCTCAGAGTGGATGCAAATGACTGCGACCTTTTACCAAGGTCTTGCTCAGACACTGGCCACCATTTACCCTGGAAAAGCAAATCCTCAAGGACTGCTACCCTACTCAAGTATTGGCAGCATCCTAAACAGAATGAGATCTCTGCTTGTACAGCTGAGGCACAGCCTAAGTTAACAACTGAAGACCGTCACCCACCCCCTTCCTTCTCATGGGAATCTTAAAATATATGTAAAGTACTTTCATAAATTTTCGTGATCTTGTATTTGTAAATAAAAAATCTATTAAGTACATTTTTCAATAAGATTTAGTAACAATGGTTCACTTTTATAAGTAATTCAAAATAGCTCATTCTTCCTTTTGATACTATACTCTATTGATCCTTTGAAAAGTAACTTGTCTATTGTGTCTTTCAAAATGCAATTACTTTAAATTAACATGAAGAAGGAAAAGGTGAAAGACTGAAGAAAAAATAACTATCTAGCATACTCAAAAGAAAATGCATGCACTTAAGATCATTTGAGAAGTACAGTGCCTTTAATTGTAGGGGGAAAAAAAATGTGAAATTATTTTTAAGAGTAATTACCTGAATCAGCTGGGAAGAAATGGAGCTCAAACTTAACGTGTGTTAGTGATGGTGGTAACTGAGTTTTCAATTTTTCCTATTGGGAATGCCATCCCAAACTGGCATGATCTTTTCAAGGAAGCTCAAAAACAGAACAATATCTTCAAAGGTGAGTATGTTGTTCACAATGGCTCTTGCTGTTTTCTATGAGTGAGCAATAATATTCTCTATAAAATGAGCTCTTGGAAATTAAGTGTCTTTCGTTGGAACACACAAGTCTGTCTCAATGTGATGGTTTTTATTGGGAACATTGCCAGTCAGATGAAACAGCCTCCCCCTCCCACTCAACCACTACAGTTATGTCACCAAATTAATAGATGCTAAATTTAATCTCTAATAAAATATCACAGTAACTGCTAACCAGGAATTAATTTACTCACAGGAGAGTAGAGGAAATACAGTGTAATTTGGACACTAACATGCTAAATACTATCTCAAAATAATTTAAGACATAAAACATATGAAAATTTCTGTGGGAATAAACATTATACAGTATATTTCAAAGGGACATTCCTTGCTGTGTGTCAGTGTTACATGCAAAGAAGTATTTAAAACTTCCCTCATGAATCCTATTTAGGGAAAATTACAGAATGGAAGAGGCAGTAATATAAGATGCCAATACAGGATAAGATTTGGAAGAAAGCTGAAGAGCAAATATTTTTATATAAATAGAGGTCAAAGACTTGCTAATCAATTATCTCTAGGCACCATGCACATCACTCTGAGAAAAAGTGTGCTGGTTCTGTTACTAAACTTGTTTCTCATTGCTTCACACATTAACGTATATGTATATTTGTGCCATATTCACACTATAAATTGGCGATGCTTCAGAGCAGATCTTGATGCCTGTTAGAGTAAATCTTCAAGGTTGTCATGTTTCCATAGGAATTTTGCAATTAGTTTTTCACTTTCCAATCAGACTAGCTTATATTTTGATTGAGGATTTTTGATTTTATAGATAGGATTGAGAAAATTGGTATCTTTACATTTTATAGGTTTGTCATCCATAACATAACATATCTCATGTAGATCCCATTATTTCTTCCATATATAGTTTTATAGTGGTGTCTTTTAAATTTATTTTAAGATTTATTCTTTAGCATTTAAATATTCCTATTATTCTAAATGGTACCTCCACAGACTGGGAAAAAGTATTTGCAACACATATAACTAATACAATTTATGCTTTATGGAATATATCAAGAACTCTTATAAATCAATAAGGAAAAAGTAACTGAGCCAATTAAAATGGACAAGATATCCAAACAGAAAATGGTTAAAAGGGTATTCACATGGACAATAAGCATATGAAAAGGTAGTCACTCTCATTAATCTTAATATAAAGTTAAAAACATAAATGGATAGCACTGAATGTTTGCCAGGATGGCTAAAGCCAAGAATATACACATGCAAGTATTTGCAAGGATCTAGAGTAACAGGATGGAGAAGAAAATGGCAACATGCTTCAGTGTTTTTGCCTGAGAATCCCATGGACAGAGGAGCCTGGCAGCCTACAGTCCATGTGGTCTCAGTTGGACAGGACTGAAGCAGCTAAGCATGCATGCAGAGTAACAGGAACTCAAATACTCTGTCCATCAAAAGGTAAACTTGTACAGCCATCTTCGGAGAATTACTTGGTGCAACTCAGATGCATACATGTGGTTTATTAGCATCTCACTTCTCACTGGCAATGAGCTCAGCACTATGCTAACAACACAAACATCATTAACTAATTCCACAGTAACACCTTTTAGGATTTGCCTCCTAGGACATTTCATGTACCCATCTTGCATCAGTCAGAACCCAGTTAGGACACACAAACCAAACAAGTCATTTGAATATTAAAAAATAATAATAAAGAAGCATTAATTACAAAAAGGGAAAAACCTACTAGGAAAGAATAAAATAGAATCATATAGAGTAGCCTAGGGCTGAGAGAACTAGACAAGGAAGAAACCAACTAGAGAGGAGTCTTTAAGGCTGAGATTTAAGCCTTCTTGGAGAGGGTGTGGCTATAATCCACTGATGCTGGAGAAAGTTACAGAGTTTCAAGGATAGTAGGCCCCACTAGGGGACAAGACTGAGAAGACAAAGCCCAACTAGATAGTGAAGATGGTGCCTATGTTGTCCCTGGGTAGAGCTGGCCTGCACCTAGTAGATAAAGCCTGGTGAGCAGGAAGCTTTTTGCCAGACGATTGGAAGGCTGAGGCTGGTGGACAGGGCACCATGGAACAGGATGGACACGCAAACCTGCTGAAGGGCAAGAACTCACTGCCTTGGTGTGTTCAATAATGGCAGCTAGAGAAAGAGAGAGAAAAAAAGCACACGACAATCAGGAGGAGAATATCCTCCCTCCGATAGCACCCCTCCAGCACCCTTTACTGACAAACCTGAACATCAGCCAAACAAAAAGAAATATTCATCCGTCACAAAGCAAGGTAAACAGACATAGACTGAGAGTTGAGAGGCAACATCTCAGTACTTGGCATAAGGAAGAACCAGGTGACTAACTGTAAGAATTTGAGGGAAAAAAACCAATACAATTAGAAGAAAATGAAATAAACACATATTATGTAGACCTTGAGAGGCCCAGTCTACAGGTTACATGGGACAAGCTTAGTGTGACTAACAGCTAAAATGGCACAAAGAGAAAGGGTCAAAGGGCATGGTGAGATTCTAATGAGATGATGCGGCCGAAGTCAAGGAGCAATAAATTATTAAATGAAAGGGTCAGTAGTAAAAGTGTCAAAACCTCTAAGTACAACAAGAGGAATTAGGGTGAGGAAACGCTTGTACTTTTGGACAGAAATAAATCACGGAGGTCTCCTAGGAGACTACTTCAGTGTTAGCTGTGAAATCTGGCCAGATTTCAGGGGATCAAGAAGAAAATGATTGGAGGTTAGGCACAATGAAAAATGGGAGATGACATGGAATTAGCATTTGACACACAATTCTTAACTCAGGTGCTATATAGGCACTGTATGTAAAATATATTTCTAAATCTTCTCTGTGTCTTAAAATAATAGTTATGTTATTCCCAAAGGTCCATAGACTCAAAACTATGGTTTTTCCAGTAGTCATGTATAGATGTGAGTTGGACCATAAAGAAGCCTGAGCACTGAAGAATGATGCTTTTGAATTGTGGTTTGGAGAAGACTTGAGAATCCCTTGAGACTGCAAGGAGATTAAGCCAGTCAATCCTAAAGGAAATCAATGCTGAATATTCACTGGAAGGGCTGATGCTGAAGCATCGATACTATGGCCACATGATGTGAAGAACTGACTCATTGGAAAATACCGTGATGCCGGGAAAGATTGAAAGCAAAAGAGGGCAGCAGAGGCTGAGATGGTTAGACAGCACCACCAACTCAATGGACATAAATCTGTGCAAACTCTGGGAGAGTGAAGGGAGCCTGGTGAGCTGGAGTCCATGAGATAGTAAAGAGTCAGATACGACTTAGCAACTGAACAACAAAAACAATTATTCCCATTTCACAGTAGAATAAAGCTGAGGCTAAGAGAAATTTTTTAAATTGCCTAAAGTTTTGAAGATCACTTGAAACAGAACTAGTATTTATCCCCAGATTGATTGAATTCTTGCCAGAAGGGTGAAAACAGATCACAAGATAGTAGGGTTCATTTGTAACATAGAGCTGACTGTGACAATTTGGATTTGCAAGAGATGGATTTCATGGAAAAGGTAACAATGAAGCTTATAAGGGATGAAATGTACATTCTTGTGATAAAAAAAAATCAGTCATCTAAATAAAGATGAATCTCGAATTTGTGCCAGATGACACACACAGAAAAAGTAGTTTGTGTTTGTTAAAATCAAAAAGTTTGGTATCCACCAAGTATGCATTGGTCTGTCTCTTACTATGTCTATAATCTTACATAAATTACTTTATCATCTGCATCTCAGTTTTATCATCTATACAAATGATAATATTATTTATTTTAGTTATTATGGCAACTAAATTAATACACAGAAAGCATTTACCACAGTAACGGGCCCATAGCTATTGCTATATATATTAGCTATTCTTATAACATGGAGATACATACAGCAAGACCATATCCTAAAATATTTTCAATTTTTGAAAAGTTAATACAGTGAAGCTACCGTAGGAATATGTTCCAAAAGACAATTTAGAATGATTGTTGTTGTTCAGTCACTCAGTCATGTCCAACTCTCTGCGACCCCATGGACAGCAGCACACCAGGCTTCCCTGTCCCTCGCCATCTCCCGGAGCTGCTCAACCTCATTTCCATTGAGTCAGTGATGCCATCCAACCATCTTGTCCTCTGTCATCCCTTTCTCCTCCTACCTTCAATCTTTCCCAGCATCAGGCTGTGCTGTGCTTAGCTGCTCAGTCAAGTCCAACTCTTTGCAACCCCATGGACTGTAGCTCACTAGGCTCTTCTATGCATGGAGATTCTCCAGGCAAGAATACTGGAGTGGGTTGCTATGCTTTCCTCCAGGAGATCTTCCCAACCCAGCAATTGAACCCAGGTCTCCCACATTGCAGGCAGATTCTTTACCAGCTGAGCCACCAGGGAAGCCCAGGGTGGATGTGTAAATTAGTGAATATAAGAGTTGTGATATCCTCTAGGGTAAAGTAAAAGAAGAACTTAGTTTTAAGTTCTAAGTATATTCTAATCCATCTTAGCATTCTTATCAATAAATTTAGACATAGCGCAACAAACCTTACCTCTTTACTCACTACTTCCCTGGCCTTCATTCAAACCTAGGTTAGCACTTTTCTCCTTTTACTTTTATCAAAACTACGTTGTGTTAGCTAGCTATCACTGCATTAACAAATAGCCCCCAAACCTAACAGCAGTAAAAACATCTCTATCTTCCTTTGGGTCAAAAATCATGGACAAGTTTAGATAACTCCTCTGACTCTGGGTCATTCACAAGTAGGGATGAGGGTTTTATACAGGATGCCCAATTAAATTTTTATTTCAGATAAACAACAGATAATTTCTAACATGTGTTCAAAATATTATATACTTGAAAGAGAGCAGAACCCTATGGCCCTCGCCCCACCCCCCATTTCCTCAGCCTGCATTTTGTCTGTGGAAAAACTGTAGTCAAAGAATAAGTTTAATCAGAGAAGTGAGAATATGCTGAAATGCAGAAACAAAGGAAAGCAACCAGAGGAGACCAAATAATAAGTGGTCTATCTTAAGCATAGTCAGGGACCTTCAGTTCCTTCTCAAGGGCTATAGACAATAGTCTGAGCTGTACCTGTGACCTGTCCTATAGATACTGAACCCCCAGGGGGAGAAGTTAACCACATAATGGCCATTTTGTAGCCATGACATAAGCTGCCACAATTCTGAGAATGGGCTTCAAATAAAGGGAAACAAACCGACCCTGAAACTGAAGATTAGCTGTACCTAAAACAATCAACATCACACTGATCAGACGACCAATGACCAATTTCAAGATGACTGTCAGAGCTGACTGTGCTGTTTCTGCATGTAGCCCCCTCCCTCTGTTGATAAAAGGTCTTGCACCCTGATTGTTGGGAGAGGGAGGGGTTGCCCTTTGGAAAGGATCCACATCTCCCCACCCCACCTTCATGCCCTGGTTGCCAATATCCAAAATTAAACTTTCCTTTCCACCAACCTGATCTCTCTAATGGCTTTTGAATGGCGAGCAGCTGGACCTGGGTTTGGTAACCCACTTACATAAGAAATTTTATCTGAACTTCAGATTTAACTGAGCATCCTTTTTTTTATGTGCAACTCTGCAAGACTTCAACCACGTCCAGCTTCAACGAGGAAGGTACTCACAAGATTGGTAGATCTAAATCACTCCCAAGATTGGTTGTAGAGTTAAGGGCTTAGGCCCTTGTGAGCTGTGGGTCAGAGGTCTCTTTCAATTACTTACCATGGAGGCCTCTCCATAGAGGACTTCACAACATTGCAGCTGGCTTTTTATCGAAACAGTTTCAGAAGAGAGAAAGAAAGTAACAGGAAGAGAGCACCATCAAGATACAAGTCACAAACCTTTATAATCTAATCATGGATATAGTACTCCATCACTTTAGTCATATTCTACTGGTTAGAAGCAATTAACTAGGTTCATCCCACACTGGAAGAAAGAGGATTACAGAGGTCATGACCACTAGGAAGTGGGGAATCACTAGGGCCATGTTAAAAGGTACCTAAGACATCATTTCCTGGTGGGATACAGTCCATAGGGTCTCAAAGAGTCAGACACAACTGAGCATATGTGCGTACATAAACACACACACACACACACACACACACACACACACACACACACACACACACGCCACATCATTTACAATCTCTCAATCCATCCTTTTCTTTCCTCATTTCCTATTCTTTCCCCACTGGTACAATGCCCCAGCAGCAGTAGTCCCCCACTAATTCCTCATACCAACCATGTCCTTATAGGTTTTTTCCCTCTCTTCTCCTATTTGAAATACTCTTATTCCAAAGCTAACTCCATTTTCTTATATTTCTTTCTCAACGAGGACTCAGTATAAAATAGTATCCTTCCCCCACCTCTAAAGCCTAAATGACTCCTGTTCATATTCTTATATATGGTAATAATCACATTTTGACATATCATTTAATTTACTTAATTCCTTTACTTTTTATTGTCTATCTCTGATTGCTCCAATACAAACTTCATGAAAGGAAGAATGTCTAAATGTATCCCAAATGCCTAGAAGTATCTGGCACATGGAATTTATTTTGTCAATATTTGTTAATTAACTGATGAAAGAATAAACTGCTATTCATTTGCTACTCTATGAGATTTCAAACACACTAAGAGTAAGCTCCAAAGTTTTAATTCTTTGTATCCTTCTTAATACTTAGAACCTTGACATGAAAATGTCTATCCAGCTACAAATTCTTCTTTAAGAAAAATCTCCATATATTGACTTAAATTTGCAAGCATTGCAATGCCACTTCTTTGTGCCTGTAATGAGCCAATTGACTTCAAAGTTAGTTTATCAAAGTAGTTCTATAATGGGAAAATTTGGGCTATCAAGTGTTTTTGGCATATCAGCTGGAAAAAGCCAGTTTAGAAAGCCATTATAAGATGAATGAATAAAATTTGAAATTCAAAGACATGGGTTATGAATTCAATTATTTAGAAAAGGAACTCTTTTGATCTATACTTCATTTCTGTTATATTATCTAATGTCAGTTGTGGATTTTATCATACCACTTAGTTCAGGCACTACCTTGATTCAAAGGTATAATATTTCTCCACAAGAAAAAGAATAAGCTTTAGCTTGAAAAAGAAAAATCACCCACCAGAATTAAGCCTAAATGAAATGAGTATTTTGTATATATGTTTCCCAACCTCCTTCCCTCTCTCCAACTCTTCTGCAAATGTGTCCATGTTAGAGTACTCACATGTTGAATCTTGTTGGTGCAAATGTTTTATTTTAGAACCATCCCCCAAAAGCTAATTGTATTGTAAAGAACACCCTGTATGCTAGCAGGTGAAGTGAAAGTTACTCAGTCATGTCCAACTCTTTGTGACCCCATGGACTATACAATGCATGGAATTCTCTAGGCCAGAATACTGGAGTAGGTAACCTTTCCCTTCTCCAGGGGATCTTCCCAACCCAGGTATCAAACCCAGGTCTCCCACATTGCAGGCAAATTCTTTACCATCTGAGCCGCAATGGAAGCCCCACGCTAGCAGGATTTTGGTTCAATAGATTCTTCTTTCTTCCCATTCTTTTTTTCCCCATTTACCTTCTTCCATTTGTCATCATATACATTCTCATGATTTCATCTTTACCATGTCCTACAGTCATAGAATTTTAATAACTTTTATCTAAGTCCTTCAAGGGTAACATTGAATGTGCACTTAACGAAATTTTAAATAGCATGAATGTGGGAAGGATAGCAAAACTAGAAATCCAATGTAGATTGAAAGTAGATGACATTTAATGAGTACATGAATGTAAATGTCAAATGCAAGATGGTAAAGCCTGATTAGCAGCATTATGTATGGAAAACAAAGATAAAGAATTTAGTTCTCTGCATATAAAATGTGAGTCAAAATACTATGGAAATGATAAACATAGAGTTTAGGCCACTTTAAAGCTTCTAATGTATGTAAGAAGAGAAATAATAGTCTCTCTCCTTTGGACTTGGAATTGTATGTTAGACAGTTCATTTAGGTTTGTATGCCATACCTGTTACAAGTTGTTGACAAATACAAAAGAAAAATAGAAAAAGTGAGACTGCTTGAAATGACACAAATTAAAAATTAACTGAAGAAAAGGGAAATGTTTATCTTGAAAACAGAAGATGTGAAAGAAACAAAAAAGCTCTAAAAACATTTAAATCTTTGTAATTATGAGGAAAAGAGCAATGTATCCCAGGTTGTCCCAGAAGATAAAAGTAGATTCAATGTGTACAAGTTATAGGAAAACAAATATAGCTTGTTTGTTAAACAAATTATATTAAACAAATATATAAGAAGGAACTAGGTCCTTAAAATTAGGGTTAAATACCTATGAGATAATCTTTCCTATCAGTTGTTTCCATCCATTGATGTGCTATAAAAGTTTAGATGGTCATCTGTTTAGAGGCAATTTTCTAAAACATTGTTAAGGAAGTAAAAATTAAGAGCATTTCTATTGGAATATATTCTGATGCCATGGTCTCATACTACAAACTTAACTTCAGTCAAAGTCCCATGCTTTTAAAATTTTCTGCTCCTCTGATACAGTAGCATGTTTCTTTTCCATTCACCATGGCTTCATTTTCCTTGGCACTACCTTCACTTACCCCTCCATCATTGTTTTCCAGTAGTCACATATTTCTCCACCCAACCTGGCCTTGCAACCTGATGGACTGTAGCCTGCCAGGCTCCTCTGTCCATGGGATTCTCCAGGCAAGAATACTGGAGTGGGTTGCCATTTCCTTCTCCAGGGCCTAGATGTTCAGAAACATTGCCTCAATTCTAATGAGGCCAAAATATTTTCCTCTTTTAATTTTATCCTATTTTATGATTTCCAATACAAATTACCTATATTCTAACTCAAGCCACACTGATAAAAAATTAGGGGGTGAGAATAATTAATATTGAACTTGTGAAAAAATATTGAGCGATTTCCAAAACACTTGATTTCCTTTGAAACCGTGGAATGCAAATCATGTCTCAGACAAAGATGAATCAGCAAAAATAAAGATGTTTTTACTCCGAAATAAAAAAATAACTTTCTAAGCCTTATAAAAAGTCCAATCCCTTCCAATTTAACAAAGGAGCGTCTATCACCACCAGTGATGGAGAATATGTGGAAGGAACTTGATGAGATGAGGCAAATTGATGCTGCCAGCTAAATCTCCATGCTCCAAAGCGTCTGGTCCACTTTGATCTATATTCCATTTAGGCCACTACTACACTTTTCCTTAAGCCACTTGTCCTTAGCTTAAAACTCAACATTCAAAAAGCTAAGATCATGGCATTCAGTTCCATCCCTTCATGGCAAATAGATGGGGAAACAGAGGAAACTGTGACAGACTTTATTCTTTGGGGCTCCAAAATAGTGACTGCAGCCATGAAATTAAAAGACACTTGCTCCTTGGAAGAAAAGCTATGACCAACCTAGACAATATATTAAAAAGCAGAGACATCTAGTCAAAGCTATGCTTTTCCCAATAGTCATGTATGGATGTTAGATTTGGACCATAAAGAAAGCTGAGCACCAAAGAATCTATGCTTTTGAACTGTAGTGTTGGAGAAGACTCTTGAGAGTCCCTTGGACTACAAGGAGATCCAACCAGTCCATCCTAAAGGAAATCAGTCCTGAATATTCATTGAAAGGACTGATGCTGAAGTTGAAACTCCAATACTGTGGCCACCTGATGCGAAGAACTGATTCACTGGAAAAGACCCTGATGCTGGGAAAGATTGAAGGCAGGAGGAGAAGGGGATGACAGAGGATGAGATGGCATCACCAACTCGATGAACATGAGTTTGAGTAAACTCCGGGAGTTGGTGATGGAGAGGGAAGCCTGGTGTGCTGCAGTCCATGGAATTGCAGAGCCAGACACGACTGACTGATCTGAACTGAACACTTTTCCTTGAAACATGCTAAATCCTAAAACTCCTAAATATATTTATTGATTAGGGTAAAAACAATAAACAAACACAATTCACATTTTACAAAAGCCTTAAATTGGTCCAAATATTTATTTATTCCTTGGGTTCATTTCTGTGGTTGGGCTTTTAATCACCAGAAGTTGTCTGTAATTCACATAAAGTAATGTCATTTGCAGATGTGTGATACTTGAAAGCTGTTCCTTCATTAAATACTCTTTTTCAGTAAATGAGAATAAAATGATTTTACAATTTCTGGCCCTACGCAGTTTATTGGGGCTTCCCTGATAGCTCAGTTGGTAAAGAATCAGATTGCAATGCAGGAGACCCTGGTTCTATTCCTGAGTTGGAAAGATCCCCTGGAGAAGAGAAAGACTACCCACTCTAGTATTCTGGCCTACAGAATTTCATGGACTGTATAGTCCATGGGGGTCGCAAAGAGTCGGACACAACTGAGCAACTTTCGCTTTCATACAGTTTATTACTTAGATCTCTCTGAGCATGGACTTTTCAATCATTAAGTCATTAAATCATTAAGTCTTCTCATTCTTCTCTTTTTCTGCATCAATCTTTCCAATCCTTAGAACCTGGTTAATCTACTTGCTCTGTTCTGAAGGAAATATCCCCTCCTAATTAAAGTAAGCTTAAAAACACGTTGCTTATTTGCATCATGACAATCACTGAAATCAACCAGGACAGTTCTCTCCAAAAATTTCTTATAAGTTTTAATTCTTCTTTAGTCACTGAAAGAAGTCATTTTACTTATTTCAGTATCACTAGGATTAAAATTTAGAACACAATAAATTGACAAATTTAATAAAAATACTATTTCTTAAAACAAAAATATTTCTTGAATATGGGAAAGGGTAACATGCATAAGTAAATATAAAAATTATTTAATAATTTCAATATATTACAATCTCTGGCCCCAATTTATCCAGTGAAATTCTTGGAACTCATTATAGCCCAACTAAACTGATATAAAATGAAATAAAAATTTATCTTTAAAGATAAGCAGGCACTATTTAATACAATAGAAAGAAAGAGTTACTTCAAATGAAATTTTGAAAATGTGTTACACATCACTTGAAAATATACTTGTGAAAAGAAGAAGAGGAAGGAAGAAGAGGAGAAGGGAAGGAACGGAAGAGGTTCACACAGCTAATTTTGTGCGATGAACAGACTTGATGATGTTAAGGACAAACTCTCCCTCTGTGCCACCACAGGCTGGGTAACTCTATGTTGAAAGAACTTTATAAAAAATGGGATATTGCTTTACCTCATTTTCTTAACAATCCCCAGAGCATAAATACTGTAAAAGAGCTGACCCACCCATTGATATTCCATAGCAACATGGAAAGATTGAAAGTCATATTTAGAAAATAATCTGAGCTCCTTGAAAGACTATACTGCATTTCATATAATAGAATATATTAAATATTGCCAAGTTGTCTGCCCCAGATTTCAGTAACAATTTTCAAATCTTCTCTAACTTCAGTTCTAATGCTAAAATCATGCACTATTCTTTAAACTGTGTCCTATTAATAAACAAAAGCAAATGCATCCAAATGAACCAAGTGTGTTAATATTCAATTAGGCTGATGTATCTATCTTTTAGTAATTATAACTTTAAAAGTCTGTCTGTATAAACCACAAATATTACCAAAGATCAAAGAAACAACTGAGAAAAATCAGCTAGTTGAAAGAACATTAAAATCTAATCAAAACTCCTTATTTGACAGGTGCAAACACTGAAGCTCAAAGAACCTGAGCCTTGAGCATGGGCATGTGAAAAGAGACAAGGAAGGAATGAGTGTCATGGCTTTCACCCTGACTGTCTTCATCAAGTAATAGATCATCAGTAACTAGTAGGTAGGTGAGAGCTATGCTAAGGATATCAAAATGATCCTGCACTCAAAATGCCCACAGTTTAGAAGGTGAGCTTATTTACAAATAAGTAAGGTAAAGTGTGACAATTGCTTTATGTATGTAAATTATTTTATGTTTGAAGCACCACTTTAAACAAATGTCAGTTTTGAAAGAGAAGGGAAGGGGCACAGCCCTTAAAAGAACGAGACAGCCCGAAGACACGACATAAACTGATTAGAGCCAAACAGGGCCAAGATGGCGGACATTCGACTTCCACTAGACCGTGAGCTCAGCATACGCTCACTAACACATCAGCACACTAAATTACACACTCAAAGGCACTATGACAGTTCCAAGACTGACCGTCAAAGTCAAAAAGTGGGCAGTGGCCCAATTTCTGGGAATCCCCACCCCTTCCCCAAAATACTCCTCCCACTCATTAGCCTATGAAATTAGGCACCCCTAAGCAAACTGACAACCCTGTGCCCTGGTGCAACTCTCATCTTCTGAGCTGGCCCACATTCTTCTGTGGAGTGCGTCTCTCTCTAAATAAATCCACTTCTTACCTATCTCTTTGTTTCTCACTGAATTCTTTCATGATGAGGCATCAAGAACCTGAGATTCCTTAAGTACTGAGACCAGGTTTGGGATCTCAGTTCAAAGATCATAGGTATAAGTCCCTGTCTGAGTCGTGCAATTTCAGCCTCATTTGGACAATGTAGATGATATCTTAGATATCTTCACAGAAGTTTATCAATACAATTGTGTCCAAAGGGAGGAAGAGTCAGTAACTGACGATGAACAGACTTTAATAGGAGCAGCAGAATGTGAAAGGCCAAGCTCGGCCAGCAACAGCCATACTCACAAAATGCTAGTTTATAAGGTTCACATGACGGAAGCTAAGATGGAGTTTGAATGGGGACCCCAAAATGAAGGTTCTTGAGTGTCATGAAGAAGTTCGTCCTTTATTTTGCACACAGTGGAAAGTCACGAGGCGTATGCACAGGAGAATAGGTGATTGGTCTTATAATTAAAAAACAATTTTTAAAAGCTGGACTTCCATGGTGGTTCAGTGGTTAAGAATCTACCTGCCCATGTGGGAGACATGGGCTCAATTGCTGGTCCAGGAAGATTCCACATGCTGCAGAGAAACTAAGCCCGTATGCCACAAGTACTGAAGCCCATGCTCCACAACACGAGAATCCATCACAATGAGAAGCCCACATACCACAACTAGAGAAAGTCTGTGTGTAGCAACAAAGGCTCAGTACAGCCAGAAACAAATTTGTTCAAAGCTTCAGAAACAGAAAGGGGGGTGTGTTTAAAGACACATTAGAACATGCTATCTAGTTATGAATAAGTAGCTGAATGTAGTCCTTTATCAAAGGATAATCATGCTATTCAAGACACAAATTGGAGGAAGAAAGCTAACCACTTGTTAGTATAAATAAGGGGAGGGATAACCATAGTTTAATACAGACTAATTGGTGAACAACAGACAGAACACAGTAGGAGGTTGTTCAGACAGAAAGTGTATATGTTAATGCTGTATAGGTTGTATTTGAAATTTCTTGGCCACATTCATTTAGGATAGCCTGACAGGGAGCATAGACATTTAGAACAGAGGAGAGAGGACTGAGCTCCAGGCATATATTGGGAAGCAGTTAGAATATAAATAGAGAAAAATCCCTTGCAGAAAGGCAAATGGAAAGGAGAGAGGAAAGGCAAAAAGAGACAGAAGAGGAACTAGCTATGTGTTAAAAGATTTTTTAAATTATTTTCTATTACAGAGTAGGAAAACTTCAATTTAATTGAAATTCAGTTTTATTAAAATCTGCAACATGTTTCTAAAGTTAAAATGTATGGTTAAATCTGTCGTCCTGCCTTTTCACTAAACTCTGGAGCTAACAAAGGGGAAAATTATGGTATCATGTTAAGTATCTGGAAAACATGAAAATTAAATAAGTATCATATTTCAATGTAGGCTTACATATTTTAATTTTTAATTAAATTTATTTAGGACAATGCTCATTTGGTATTTCTTTCAAGAAACATCCTTACAGAATGTCAGGAAATACTTTTTATTAAAAAAAAACAAAAAAACTTGTTAAAAACAGAAGATAGTTAATATTGGAATGCCTTAAGCAGTCTGAGTCACCACCTAACAAATAATAATAAATTTATTTGCATCAAAGCACAGTATTTTATTTCTTGTCATTTGCTACAGTTATCTTTTTCGTTAGGGTTCATGTCAAAAACTCATTAAAATGCATGAACAAATATCACAAGCCTGTCATATCAGACATTTTCTTCTCCATGAGTACCATAAATTAATAACTTCAAGGAGAATAAGTTTGTGTCATAGTTTGCATTATATGTCCATAAATATTCCCAGGTTTAAAAAAAAAAATTTCTTCTATTCCTAGAATGTAATATAATTGAATTCACAAATAAAATCCAATCTATCTATCTCCAATGGAAACATTTGCTTAACTTCTCTCTGTAAATTTCTCTCTCAGCATACAAATAATCATCTTTCCCATACTCATCTTCTGAGGAATTTTTACAAAATTAATCTGAAAGCTACAGACAAAATGACTAATGAAATTACAGTGATTGCCTAATTCTCAGTATTACTGTTGCTATTTAGTCGCTAAGTTGTGTCTGACTCTTTGTGACCCCATGGACTGTATCTGCTAGGCTCCTCTGTCTATGGGATTTCCCAACCAAGAATACTAGAATGGGTTGCCATTTCTTACTTCAGGGGACCTTCCGAACTGAAGGATCGAACCCATGTCTCCTGCATTGGCAGACAGATTCTTCACTACTGAGCCATCAGGGAAGCCCACTCAGTATTATTAGTAGTGGTTAAAATAAAATGATGATAAGAGAAATATTTACTTCTTTGAAAACTACTGAAATTCATATCAGAGGAAAATGGGGTTTAGACCCCTGATTCTGAACATAGTGTCACATCCTACAGCATCTTATAGCCACATTCCTCCTACTTTCAAGATCAACTCATGCAGAGTCTATGATGGAGCCAAGAGATGTGATTTTATTTATCTAAATGTGCTACTTTCCCACTAGATTTTAAGCAAAATGAGAAAAGAAAATGTATAGTTTGCATTTTAGGCACTTCCTAACAGGCTTTCCTAGTGGCTCAGTAAGAATCTGCTGGCCAATGCAGGAGACATACATCTGATCCCTGGGTCTGGAAGATCCCCTGGAGAAGGAAATGGCAACCCACTCCATTATTTTTGCCTGGGAAATCCTATGGACAGAGGAGCCTGGCAGGTTACAGTCCTTGGGGTTGCAAAAGAGTCAGACACAACTTAGCTACTAAACAAGTCTTCCAATAACCTCAGAAATGCAGATGACACCACCTTTATGGCAGAAAGCAAACAGGAAAAAAAAAAGAACCTCTTGATGAGAGTGAAAAGGTTGGCTTAAAACTCAGCATTCAAAAAACAAAGATCATGTTATCCAGTCCCGTCACTTCATGGCTAATAATAGATAGGGAAACAATGGAAACAGTGACAGACTTTATTTTCTTGGTCTCCAAAATCATTGTGGATGGTGACTGCAGCTTTGAAGAATTGATGCTTTCAAACTGTGGTGTTGGAGAAGATTCTTGAGAGTCCCTTGGACTGTAAGGACATCAAACCAGTCAATCATAAAGGAAATCAGTCCTGAATATTCATTGGAAGTACTGATGTTGAAGCTGCAGCTCCAATACTTTGGCCACCTGATGCGAAGAGCCGATTCATCAGAAAAGACCCTGATGTTGGAAAAGATTGAAGGCAAGAGGAGAAGAGGACAGTTGAGGTTGAGATGGTTGGATGGCATCACCAACTCAGTGGACATGAGTTTGAGAAAATTGTGGAAGATGGTGGACAAGTAAGCCTGGCATGCTGCAGTCCCTGGGGTCGCAAAGAGTCAGACGCGACTGAGCAACTGAACAACAGGAAGTCTCCCTATCACCTGAAAATCAGTACTACTGCACATGTCACTGCGATCACGCCCCCAGGTGGAAGGAATGCAGAGATCCATGAACTGCTACTCAGCTTGGGGCCCTAGGAAATCAAAGTCATCTCTCTGGGTCACAGTTACCACAGTTTCAAGCAAGAAGGCTGGATTTTTAAAAATGGGAAAGTATCTCCCTACACTCAGAAATTTAATTATGACTTCAGTTATGAATTCTTGGTTAGTGAGAATTTTAGTAGACAAATTTAAAGAAAATTATAATATGAATTTCTAAATTTCTTTCTCTGTAGGAAACAAAGTCTATGAAGTCAAGAGTCAGGGGAGAAAAATCTCCATTAATAAAGGAAAATAAGCATATCATTTATTCCACAATTCTAATTTTTGTCTTATTTTCAAAGATTGGAAACTACAGAAAAATAGACTACAAATATCACGCTTCATGCTAGTACTTAAAGTCACTGCTTAAAAGTTTTGCCTACAACTTATATCACTGAAAATGGTAATAAAAAAAGAGCTCCTAAACATAGCAAAAAAAAAGTAAGTCAATACTGTAACCCAAATGTGCAGGAAGTAAATTCAGCACAGGTGCACATGCATTCGTAATAAATTCAAGTGCCCATTACATTTATGATAAAATAGTTACCCTTGCTAAAATTTTTAACCTTGCTACAATACGAGAAATGTTAATTAAAACACCCCGAGGCCATTATCTCCTGTCAGATTAGCACAAATGCATACATTTGACAAAACACATAATTGGGTAAAGCTGTGACTAGCCATCCTTCTCAAAGAGAGCTAGAGGAGTTGCAAAGCAATGCAGTCTCTAAGCAGAGGAGTTTGGCCATATCTAGCAAAATTAATACATACTGACCCTTAGATCTGGAACTCCTGAAATGGAGCAGGACCTTGTGGTCCTTCACCCCTCCCCCCATGTCCTCTGCCTGCCTTTTATCTGTGGGAAAAAATTTAGCTAAAGCATAAGTTTAATCAGAGAAATGAGAACATGCAAAAACAAAGGGGAAAAAAATCAAAGGAGACCAAATAATAATAACTGAGTTATTAAGCATAGTTAAAAAAAAACAAAAAACATCTTAGTTACTTCCCAGGTGCTATAAATAACATTCTGAGCTGTAACCTCTGAGCTGTCTTACAGGTACTGAAACAGTTGACAGGTGGAGAAGTTAACTATGTGGTCACCAGGCTGTAGGCATGACACAAGCTGCCACCATCCTGAGAACTGGCCTCAAAGAAATGGAACAAAATCGATCCTGAAACTTAAGAGTAACCGTATCTAAAACAATCAAGATGATAGCAATCAGACCACCACCGATGACCAGTTTCAAGATGAATGTCAGGACAGCTGTGCTGCTTCTGCATGTAGTCCCCTCCCTCTGGCTATAAAAGCTCTTGCCCCCTAAATGTTTGGGGGGTCAGCCTTTGGACAGATGTCTGCCCTCCCCGACCCCCCACCAGTTGCCGGCAACAAAAATGGAGTGAACTTTCCACCAACCCTGCTTCTTTAGTGGCTTTTGAGCAATGAGCAGCCAGACCCACTTTTGGCAACACTCCAATTCATCTACCCTAAAGATACACTGGTAAAACCATAAATGCCACACGCATGGACTATTCATTGTTTGTACTCCCCAAACTGAGAAGCAACCCAATGTCTATCGATAGAAAATTAATTGAACATGTTTGTAAACTGTATAATAAAAAATAAAACCATTACCATGCAGATTTCAAAATGAATGAAATATATCTCTCTATAGAGCTAAAGAGATAACTCTATATTGTATTGTTTGTTTAAAAAAAGCAAAGTGGCGAGACTTCCAGTTTGCGGTCCAGCATAAAAGAAGCTTAGAAGTCACCAGCATGCGTTAAGAGTAAGCGCTGAACAAACTGGAAAGCCATCAGCTCTTGTTAGAACTGTAACAGGAGGGAGGTCTTCCAATATAACACTTCTCCCCAAATTGGAGAGATGGGCAAATACAGAGAAGGATAATTGACCACAACAGACACTCACGGAGCTGAAATATCTGCAAGAAGCAGTGCCGAGCCAGGAGAACAGGCATCTCGGGAAGGACACGGTGCTGGAGGCTCAGGGCAGAGAGGCCTGAGTCATAGAAAGTCGGTCATCCTAGGGTTCTACCAGGTTCTCACAGTAACCGAGAAAAATCCCCTTGTGCTTCCGGCAGGAGGAAGGGGAAATGGACCACCTTGAAATACACCAGAGCATTTTGTTCTTCTTAACACAGCCTGTCCTCTGGCGAGACTAACCAAAGCCTAACCTGCGGGGGTTTTGTCAGAGCCTCAGCGAGTAGCAGGGAGGGGAATACCCAATCTCAGCTGTCAAGACTTATACTAGAAGGAAGGAAAACACCAAACTCCAGCCCAAGTTGCCAACCTGTCCCAGCTGAGCAGGGAGAAAAAATGAGAAACATTTGTGAAGTTCACAGACCAGGGTACAAGCCACTGAAAGACTGAGACCTAATCACAGGACCACGGGATGCTTTCCCCAGCACCTGACCATATTACTAATGGCCCCCTTTTTTAATTCAGAACATCAGGCCTGGCTACCAAAATGTATATTAGATACAAAGAACAAAAGACAGAGCTTGAATTGCCAGAGTAAGAATCAGAACCGGACACAGATATGGCAAAAAGTTGAAATATAAAAGTTTGATTAAGATGCTAACGGGGCTGATGGGAAAAAAAATAGCTTGAAAGAATAGGTGGGCAGTGTAAGCCACACATTTAAATCTTAAGAACAAAAAATCAAAAGAAATGATACAGACAAAAAATACTGTTACCAGTAATCAAGAATGTCTATATTGGGCTTTTTATTACACTGGATACAACTAAGGAAAGAATCTCTGAGTTTGAGGATATCTCAATAGAAATTCTCAAAGCTAAAAAAAAAAAAAAAAAAATTCTCTGAAAGAAATAAATTCCCAGAATATCCCAAAACTGTGGGACAAGTACAAAAGTATAACATATATATATGTATCTGTATGTATATATATATAATGGTAATACCAAGTGAAGAAAGAGCAAAAGAAACAGAAGAAATATTTGAAATAACAGTGACTGAGAATTCCCCGAAATTAACGTCAGGCACAAAACTACAGATCCAGGAAAGGACAACAGAAGGCAAAAAAGAGACAAATAGTTCAAAGGAATAAAATACAGATCCCCAAAATAGACCTCCATGAATATATCAACTGATCTTTGACAAAGCAAAGGTAACAATAGAGCAAAGGAAGTTTCTTCAACAAGTTCCAAAACTGGATGTCCACATCCAAAGAAGTGAATCTAGATACAGACCTTATATCCTGCACAGACCTAAATGTAAAATGCAAAATTATAAAACTTCTAAAAGATAACATAGGAGAAAACCTATAAGACCGATATGGCAATGGCTTCTTAGAAATGACACCAAAACACAATTCATGAAGGAAAGAATGGCTAATGCTGGGATTCATTAAAGCCAAATAGAAATTAAAAATACTGTCAAGAAAATGAAAAAACAAGTCACAGACTGGAAGAAAAGATTGGTAAAAGACACATCTGATAAATGAATGCAATCAAAAACATTCTTAAAACTCGACAATAAGCAAGCAAATTAAAATTCAACAATTAAATAAGAATAAAAAAATAAAATAAAATTCAATTAAAAAGTGGGCCAAAGAATTTACTGGACACTTCCCCAGAGATACACAGAAGGCAAATAGGTATATGAAATGATGATCCATATCATATATCATGAGGGAAATGAGAACTACAACAGCAAGCTGATACCACTAACACCTTTCACCATGGTTAATATGCAGAACATTGACAACAGAAAGTCCTGGCCAGGATGTGGGGCATCATGAACTCTCAGTCATGGTGGCAACAATGCAAAATGGTATAGTCACTTTGAAAAAACAGTTTGGCTGTTTCTAACCTAACTAAACCTATTCTTACTATATAATCCAGTAATTGCATTCCTTGGTATTTACTGTAAGAAGCAGAATGCCCACTTAAAATCCCTCCACAAGGACATTTGTAGCAGCTTGATAATGGTCAAACTCGGAAGTAACCAAGATGTCTTTCAGTAGATGAATGGTTAAAAAAAAAACAAAAAAAAAAACCTGTGGTACAACCAGACAATGAAATATTATTCAGCATTAAAAAGAAATGAGCTATTAAACCATGAAAAGACATGGAGGAAACTTAAATGCATATTCAGTTCAGTCACGTCCAACTCTTTGCGACTCCATGGACTGCAGCATGCCAGGCTTCCCTGTCCTTCACCAACTCCCGGAGCTTGCTCAAACTCATGTCCATCAAGTCAGTGATGCCATCCAACCATCTCATCTTCCGTTGTCCCCTTCTCCTGCATTCCATCTTTCCCAGCATCAGGATCTTCTCTCAGGAGTCAGTTCTTCGCATCAGCTGGCCAAAGTATTAGAGTTTCAGCTTCAATATCAGTCCCTCCAATGAACATTCAGGACTGATTTCCTTTAGGATTGACTGGTTAAATGAATATTGCTAAGTGAAAGAAGCCATTGAAAATGCTACATAATGTATAATTTCAACTATATGATATTCTCGAAAAAAAATAACAATGGAAACAGTAAAAAGATCAATGACTCTCACAGGTTGGGAGAAAGGGAGGGATGAAATGAGTGAATCCTGGAGTATGGACTTTGAGTGATCTGATGTGACAAGTAGGTTTACCAGTTTGTAGGATTTTACCACTTGGGGGGGGCATGTTAATAATGATGAGACTACGTATGTGACTGGAAATCTTCATCTGTTCAATATTGTTGTGATCATAAAACTGCCTTAAAAAATAAAGGCTATTAAAAATAAACAAAGCCAAAGGAGGAAATTTTGATTATGGTAAAATAAAACAATGATAGTTTAAAACAAAATTAATTTTAAATAATGATTGTTTATTGAGAAGTTGGAGAAAACAGAGTGGTATATACAGGGATGGAAGTCATACTTCTTTTAATGTATTAGTTCCATCAACCTGAGTTTAAGCCATGTAAATTTTAGGTAAATATCAAACTCTAATTAAATAAGCAATCCCTAAAAAATTACAGTAATATGAAGTAAAGAATTGATTTGTATTAATATAGTGAATTAATGGTATAATCAAATAAAAAAGTGAATTTAGAACAATTATTTTTACATCTCTAGTGAGATGTCAACCAAAAAGTATAAGAACCCTAAATCATATTAAAATTATTATTTAGAACTCTAATTTGTGTTGATATTATTATTAGTCTACAGATGTTGAATATTTATCATAGAATGAAAAAATGGGTAATTATGGAATTTGTTCCTAGGAGAATCTAGGATGTCTTCCTTGGAGAAAAGAGAGATGATGTTATTCAATATGATAAAATCAACAGGATAAATTGTTAATAGTGCAATTTAGAATATGTATATACAGATATTTACAACATATGTTCTTCAAATTTTTCATAATAAAGTGTGAGGGGGAAAAAAGAAATTGTTCCTGCCCAAAGTCATGAAAATATTGCTGTTTTCATCTGAAAGTTGTTCTTGTTTTGTTTTTACATCTACATTCCTAAGTTAATGTAGGAATTTCTTGAATTAATTTCTGTGTAACATATAAAGGTATAAGGGTCTTCCCACATGGGCCAGTGATGAAGAATCCACCTGTCAACGCAGGAGACTCAAGAGATTAGGGTTTGATCCTTGGGTTGGGAAGATCCCCTGGACTAGAAATTGGCAGCCCACTCCAGTATTCTTGCCTGAAAAATCCAATGGTCAGAGGAGCCTGGCAAGCTACAGTCCAGGGGGTCGCAAAAAGTCAGACATGACTGAGTAAGCATAAAGTTTCAAGTTTCAGGGTTTTTTTGTCTTTTTTTTTTTTAACCATACAGCTATCTAGTTAATCTGGCACCACTTACTGAAACTGCCATTCATTCCCACCAAATTGCCATGGTGTCTTTGTGCTAAATCATGTCTTCATATATGAGCAGATCTATTTTTGAAATCTTTATTCTATTCCATCCTGTACCATGGTACTTTATGACTGTCCTTGTCTCAATATCATCTTGTCTTGATTGCTTTTGCTTTATAACTCTTGAATCTGATAATGTAAGTTTGCTAGTTTTTATTTTTTTTCAAGACTGCCTTGATTTTATTAGGCCATTTGCATTTTCAGATTAATTTTAAAATTAGCCTGTGAACTCCACAAAAAGAATATGCTGGGATGATGAGTAGAATAGTATTGACTCTATAAACTGAATTGTTTTACAATAATAGCCGATGTTAGGTTATATCATAGTAAGCATATTGAATATATATACAATATCTATTTTCTATTTTTACCCATGTGCCTCTGAGAGTTACTTTTAGATTATAAAAGTAAAGTACTCTGACATTAATCACCTTGTCCAAGGTTATACAACTGGCTGTGTAAAATAAGAATGATAGATAATTTCTTCATTCCCCAGAATATTACAATAAATTCCACATCCCAGAAGGGGTCTAGATTATACTTCAGTCTTATTGAATATACAGATCTGAGTACTAACACTCTCTTAACTGAGTTGGAGAAACTCTGAAATAAGTGGCTATACTACTATGGTTTTAGCAACTTCAAAGAATTAGCTCAAGGTTTACTCATCCCAGTTGCCAGCACTTGAATTTAAGCATCCTAATTTTGGACTCCAAACGTGAATATGTTCTTGCTTTCACTGAGGAGCAATAAAGATCCAGTAAACTGTGTGGAATTAGGATATCTCCATGGTGTATTGATAATAATCATGCTACATATTTGGAAAAAAGAAGGTGGTTCTAATGACTGGGAAGGCTCAACATACTTTTTTTCTGTTAATTTCTCTTTTTGAATCACATTTAATTTTATCCTAATATTTTTCATTTGTTTCCTTATTTCCTCATCTTAAATAATTTTTAAATTAACTTATTACTTTGTCTCTGACCTTCTTAATTTTTGTACCTACTTATATTTTAGATAAGCAAAAGTTTTAGTTTTTCTTCTTCCCTGTATTTTTTCTCTTTTTAATTTCTCCCTTAATGTTTCCCAGTTTTCTTCTCATTATTTGATTTTATTTATAAGCAAATAACCACTTAAAATAATTCCATAGTGAAAATCACAGAGAAAACAAATGTACATAAACATTCATTTTTCTGGGGGGAAAAAAAGCAAAAGGTACCATATAAGACAATATTGTCTTAGTAAAAAGAGCTCTTATAAATAATAAGTAGACTTAATTTTGAATAATATGATATAACTTTAATTTTGTATAATATGATAATCAACTTATAAGATGTTCATTTTTTAAAAATGCCAAGAAGAAAAATTTCATGCCAGGCTTTGACCTGTGATTGTGTCCCAGGCGCTGTTTCAAACCTCTGCCTGTATTAGCTTATCCTGTCCTCATGACCCAGTGTAATACAGACACGTGCTTTTAAATGTGCTATAAACAGGAATTGTAACAGTCAATACACTTGAAATTGTGAGGAAAACAGATGGGATTGTATTAAATGAGAACCCAAAGCAGATGGAATGAAAGCAAAAAAAAGAGGCAGATATACAAAAAACAAAAAGCAATTTCGGAGCAGGAGGAATACCTGGGATCTTTAGGTTAAAAATGAGAACAGATGAGACAGATGCTTCTCTCCCCTTAAAGATAACCAATAAACATATGAAACCATGTCAGATTTTAGTCATAAGTGGAAAGCCCTTAAAGAACTACATGCCACTTCTCCCCTCTTAAATTGTTGGCACTGAAAACATATTTAACAGTGTTAGGAAAACATGGGGACCGGGAACACTCATTCATTCTTAGAGCTAATATAAATCAGCACAGACTTCAGAGAGCAGTTGGGTGATATGGATCTAAATTAAAGTGTCTAATGTCCTTTAGCTCAGCAAGTATACTTCTTGATTTTAACCTTACAGATATACTTAAAGAAGTTTACAAAGACACAGACACAAGGTCATTACTGTGAATTATGTATAATAGCAAAAAAAAAAATGTATTACAAAATATCTACCACAAGAGAATAAAACAGTGGTAAAGCAGTTCAAAAATGTGTTTCCTTGTAGATGGCTCAAGTTTAATTGATGAATGTGGTCAGTTCCAGATATCTACCCAATTGTATTTTTGAGAAATTTATCTACTAAAATTTATGTAGTTTCCAGTATACACAGATACTGGGCATTGAAAAAGTAAAGTAATACATTTGGAGGTATTCTATTTTCTCTTTTTTTCTGAAATGACATAACATGTTATAACAATAACAAAAATACTAAAAGTATACGTTAAGTGATGCCAGGTTCATGGTATGATTACCATTGTTAATTCATATAATCCTTATATCAATCTTCTATTGTTTGGTACCTGTATTCTTAACTCTCCTATAAAGTAAGAAAAAGAGCCATTCAGTATAGCATCATTTTCACATTAATCAGATGGGCATGACTAGCTAGAGAAACAAAAGCAGATGGAACTGCGGGGGAAGAAATTTCAAAATCAGCAGAGATAAGAACAATCCTAGGCACTCCACAGGCTCAGAATCTACAAATGATAAGGACAGTCAGAGCCCTTCAGTCATCTCCCAGGAAGTAAATAAGCAAAAGACAGCTGAGGCCCAGAAGAAACAAGACTCAATTGTTGGAATCCCACTGATAAGTATTGAATCATTATCAATGTCAGTTTAAAAAAAAACAAAAACAGCTCATTAGAGATCCCTTGTGTAAAGCTTCAGTCCTTTATCCTGTCCATCCTTGCATGAAATGTTCCCTTGATAGATCCAATTTTCATGAAGATAGATCTCTAGTTTTTCCCATTGTATTGTTTTCCTCTATTTCTTCGCACTGTTCACTTAAGGCCTTCTTATCGCTCCTTGATATTCTCTGTAACTCTGAAGTCAGTTTGATATCTTTCCTTTTCTCCTTGCCTTTCACTTCTCTTCTTTCCTCAGCTATTTGTAAGGCCTTCTCAGACGACCACTTTGCCTTCTTGCGTTTCTTTTTCTTTGGGATGGTTTTGGTCCCCGCCTCCTATACAATGTTACAAACCTCTGTCCATAGTTCTTCAGGCACTCCATCTACCAGATCTATCCCTTGAATCTGTCTATCACCTCCACTGTATATTTTATTTAGGTCATATCTGAATTGGTCTAGTGGTTTTCACTACTTTCTTCTATTTAAGCCTGAATTTTACAGTAAGAACTTGATGATCTGAGCCACAAGCTCCAGGTCTTGTTTTTGCTGACTGTATAGAGCTTCTCCATCTTTGGCTGCAAAGAAATAATCAATCTGATTTCAGTATTGACCATCTGGTGATGTCCATGTGTAGAGTTCTCTCTTAGATTGCTGGAAAAGGCAGAGTGAAAAAGCTGACTTGAAACTCAACATTAAAAAATAAAAACTAAGATCATGGCATACAGTCGCATCACTTCATGGCGAATAGAAATGGAAAAAGGGAAACAGCAACAGATTTTTCTTGGACTGTAATAATCACTGCTGGTAATGAACAGGGACACCTGGCATGCTGCAGTTCATAGGGTCACAAAGAGTCAGACATGACCAAGCAACTCAACTGAACTGAACTGAATATCACTGCAAATGATAACTGCAGCCATGAAATTAAAAGACACTTGCTCCTTGGAAGGAAACCTACGACAAACCTAGACAGCATATTAAAAAGCAGAGACATCACTTTGCCAACAAAGGTCTGTAAAGTCAAAGCTATATTTTTTCTAGTAGTCATGTACAGATGTGAAAAAGCTGGTCCATAAAGGTTGAACACCAAAGGGTGCTTTCAAACCACGGTGGTGGAGAAGACTCTTGAAAGTCCCTTGAATGTCAAGGAGATTAGACTAGTCAATCCTAAAGGAAATCAATCCTTAATATTCACTAGAAGAATTGAAGCTGAAGCTCTAATATTTTGGCCAGCTAATGCAAAGAGCCAACTTGTTGAAAAAGACCCTGATACTGGGAAAGATTGAGGAGCGACAGAGAAGGGGTAACTGAGGATGAGATGGTTAGACAGCATCATCGACTCAGTGGATATGAATTTGAGCAAACTCCAGGAGATGGTGGAGAACAGAGGAACACGGCGTGCTACAGTCCATGGGGTCGCAAAGATCAGACACAACTTAGTGACTGAAAAAGTGTAAAGGTTGCCACATAATTTTAGGCTCAGTCCTTTATGAGCTTGAAATAAGTAACAAGAATTATAGAGAACCAGTAACATTAAGGTTCTTTACTCAGAACTCTGTTACTTCTAGACGAAAAACACTGATTTTACTCTCTTCCTTTTTCTTTTCTTTTTCCTCCTGAATGCACTGTAGAGTTATTCATTTCTGACTGGCAGAAAGAAATTTCAATAAATTATGATTGCTACTTTATGAATTTTCAGAACATCTGAGTAATGTAAAATGATATATTTCAACAGAGAAAATGTTTCAGGTACTGTGGAGACATTTTCAATAGGTTTAGTGGGTAGATGAAAAATGGTATTTCAAAGACTTTTCAGTATGAAATATCCTTCAGAAAATGACTGCTCAAGTGAAAATTTCTCTATATATAACTAAGATAACTTTAATAGGGGTCATCTAGTGATAAAGATAAACTGGGGAAAAAAAAAACTTGCATGAGATGTAAATGTTAACTATGCTCTTTTTCAAATAGTTTTTAATCCCAGTAGAAGTCACAGAAAAGAAAAATGGTTTTCCTTTTCTCTTCATGGTAATGTGTGCTGGCTACTATTATTTATTTCCATGACTGTTCAAAACGGAACAGGAGGAGACAGGAATTCTCAATCTTTCTGCCCTATGTTATGATGCCAATTTCACTAGAGCAAGTGAGAACTCAGTACCTTATGTCATCACATTTAGAGATAAAGTAAAGATCAGATGCAGTATTGCACTGTATTTCGTGAGCTAAGTGGATGCTAGATGCTGCCAAAGGCTCCTCCCAAAGTCCAGGATGGTACATCACAGTCAGTACTAAGAAAGAATAGAGGAAAAGCATCACAGTTGAAAAGCATCAATTCTTTGGCACTCAGCCTTCTTTGTGGTCCAGCTGTCGCATTCCTACTTGTTTCAATTTAAGCCTGAATTTTACAAAAAGGAGCTCGTGATCTGACCTGCAGTTAGCTCCAGGTCTTGTTTTTACTGACTGTATAGAGCTTTTCCCTCTTAGACCATTCCCTGACTGTTAGTAACATGTTTTGAAACATATAAATAGGAGTCCATTGTAATTAGAGTGGATTTGTTTAAAAAAAAAAACTTTCAAAGTTGAGTTCATATACATAGAAAAAAAATCTGTATTTATCAATGATAGAGAAGTGATCTTCAAATGAACATAAACTTTGAATTCTACAAATTTGATAATTAAAAATGTACCTTCGAGTTTTCAGCAAAATTTCTTCTTGAATAAGGAGTTCTCAAAATAAAAATTTAGTATTTCTAGGCTCTTTATAATCCCACTAGAAATTATTGTATGATGCTTTCACTACAAATAACAATTTCTTATATGAAGGTAGGAAGCTAGAATTTTAACAAGAATTATTGAAAATAAGGCAAATTAAATTCAAGGAAAAAATAAAGAAAGAAATACATTACTATTATATAGCTATTTGTATATTGAATTATTCCATAGTTTAACAAATCAACGGACAAACAAGCAATACACATGTCAGGAAAGTGTTTTGGGTATGCGAGGAGCAAATAATACACATGTATAGAAGTAGTAAGTTTGCTGGCCCCCTGCTGTTGGTCTTTCTGTTGACTATAATAATTGCCTTTTTCAAAATGAGTTTCAAGAAATCCGGTTGAGTATGCCCAGCTGGGCTTCTAAAATACTGTACCTGCTCATGAAATGGACAATTCTTGAGAAACAGATGAATTCACCTTGTTATATTTTGTAAGTTTTTGCCTTGTAAATTCCTCCTAAATTAAGACTTTTATATGTCTTTGCAGCAGAGTTAGGCGAGAAAATGTCTGTTGTGACTTTATTTTTTTCATAAGATCTGTGGAAAATCTGTCACACCGATTTTTATTACTTTAATTATAAATATTAATATAAATTTTTAAAAAGAGAATGGCTTCTCATGAAGCTCATCAAATCTCATTTGATCTATCCTCAAAGACTAAATATTTTAGGTCTATTAGTCATATGAAGGCCGAAATTACCTAGAGTGAAATTTAATTAAAAACTAAGCAATAAGATTCCCAGATTCTTAAGCCATAGAATATGGTTCATTAAATATTAGAGAATATTTTAAAAAGAAACAGTGTTAGACTTTTTGAGGATAGAGAAAAACTATCTGATGTGCTTCCATGATAAGCTGAATGATATATATTTTGAGAAGTAAAAATTGGTGGAAAGGTGTCCCATTGTCATTTTGAGAAATTATTTCCTTTTTTAGAAAAATTAAACATACAAAGTTAAGAGAATACTAGGCCAGAACTCAAAAAATAATTTAATCTTAGGTATATAGAATGTAAATTATAAGACACTGTCTTTAACTTTTGTGAGTTTGAAAGAGCATCTCATAAGGGCAAAAACTTGTCCAAGTGCTGATGGCATGAAAACACTAAATCAAATAAAAAGACAATTGGGAGTGATCTACTAACATTGTTAAAGAGAAAGGAAGGTAAATTCTTTTCCTAAGAGAGAAACTGTTGCATATGGGAAAAAAAAAAAGAATTCAAATAAAGTTATTATATGTGTGATAATCTACAGGCAATTAATTTAAAAACTCAGAAGAGAGAAAGAATCTCCCACATGTTGAATTCTGGGAAGGTGGCAAACACAGTTCCACCCCTTCTGCCCATCTATCTGGAACAGCACAAGAACCAAAACAGCAGACACTTAAAGTCTACCAGTAGAAGGAGTCAAAAGAGTGTTTAGGAGAAGGAGTGTTGGTGCAGGAGGAGAGCAGAAGTTATCCGGTGATGCTAGAGAGGGTCTGCAGTTCCTGGAGCCCTTAGGTCAGTTTTTTATTACTTGATTACTTACTAGAATCAAGTGGGGGGCTATGAAAAGTACTCATGCTGGGGTTTCAGTTCTGGAAATTCTAATTGAATAGGTCTTGGATGTAAACTGAGCAGTGGGAATTTTGGAGAATCCTTGGGTTTTCATCTTCATCCAAATTTGAGAACCACTGCTTCAAGGCAGAGTTTATGCTTTCCAGGTTCCCTGCAGTCAGGGCACAGAATCCTAAAAATGATTTTGGGAAAGAGTTTAGCAGTCACTTTAATGCTGGTGCTTCTAAGTGTGTGAAAGTGAAAGTATCAGCCCGCCAGGCTTCTCTACCCATGGGATTCTCCAGGCAAGAATACTGAAGTGTGGAGCCATTCCTTCTCCAGGGGATCTTTGCAACCCAGCGGTAAAACTCAGGTCTCCCACATTGCAGGCAGATTTTTTACTGTCTGAGGCACCAGGAAAGCCCGTCTGACTCTCCAGATCTACCAACCATGGGATAGAGAATTTTCCGTTTCTGAGGATGGCAGGAAAACTGAGCTCAGCAAAGCCCATCTGTTACTATTAACCCTCAACAGAAGAGATTACTATGCCTTTACTGAACTAGCCAGACTCTGGTCAAAAGGCCCTAGCAAAATGATACAGGGTAGCAAAAGAAACAAACTAAAATAAATAATCAGCTCAGTTCAGTCACTCAGTTGTCTGACTCTGCAACCCCATGGACTACAGCACACCAGGCCTCCCTGTCCATCACCAACTCCCCGAGTTTACTCAAACTCATGTCTATTGAGTCGGTGATGCCATCCAACCATCTCATCCTCTCTTGTCCCCTTCTCTTCCCACCTTCAATCTTTCCCAGCATCAGGGTTTTTTCAAATGAGTCACTTCTTCACGTCAGGTGGCCAAAGTATTGGAGTTTCAGCTTCAGCATCAGCCCTTCCAATGAACACCCAGGACTGATCTCCTTTAGGATGGACTGGTTGGATCTCTTTGCAGTCCAAGGGACTCTCAAGAGTCTTCTCCAACACCACAGTTCAAAAGCATCAATTCTTTGGCACTCAGCTTTCTTTATAGTCCAACTCTCACATCCGTACATGACAACTGGAAAAACCATAGCCTTGACTAGACGGACCTTTGTGGACAAAGTGATGCCTCTGCTTTTTAATATGCTGTCTAGGTTGGTCATAACTTTCTTCCAAGGGGTAAGCGTCTTTATCATGGCTGCAGTCACCATCTGCAGTGATTTTGGAGCCCCCCAAAATAAAGTCTGCCACTGTTTCCACTGTTTCCCCATCTATTTGCCATGAAATAGCAAACATTTAAGGGAATCAGAAACATGAAGGATGAAAATCAAGTCGAACATCTGAAAGACGGGGGTGCTATTTTTTAATGTTGTGGTTGTTTAAATATTATTATTAAATACTTTCAAAATTACAGAATGATTTTGACCATAGCACAAAGAACTCCCACAGGTCCATCACAGTTAAAACTGATTTCCCAGTTTTAACATTTTGCTACGTTTGCTCTATCATTCTCTCTTCGTATAGGACGACATATTTTTTTTCCAAACAATTTGAGCCAGTTGAAGATCTAATGGTCATTTAAAAATATTAACTTCAGTTCTTTCCATATAAAATTTTCTTAAAGATGAGCTTGTCTTTTGGTCTTTGGAGATTTCTCATATAAAGTTATATAGATAGATCAACTTGTAATATATAAAGGTAAATATTTTTGTGTATAGTCTTACTAAATGTTTTCTACTATTATAAATTATTTATGAATCTATTTTAATGTAATAATATACCATAAGCTGTTTTGCTACTTGCTTTTTTATTTGCTTAAAAATAGTTTTGGGTTAGTAACAATTATACTACTCTAAGTTTTTGTTTATTTATTTATTTATTTATTTTAATTAATTTATTTATTTTAATTGGAGGCTAATTACTTTACAATAGTGTGGTGGTTTTTGCCATACATGGACATGAATCAGCCATGGGTGTGCATGTGTCCCCCATCCTGAACCCCCCTCCCACCTCCTCCCCATCCCATCCCTCAGGGTCATCCCAGTGCACTGGCTTTGAGTGCCCTGTATTATGCATTGAACTTGGACTGCTGATCTGTTTCACATATGGTAATATACACGTTTCAGTGCTCTTCTCTCAAATCATCCCACCCTCACCTTCTCCCACAGAGTCCAGAAGTCTGTTCTATATATCTGTGTCTCTTTTGCTGAATTGCATATAGGGTCATCATTACCATCTTTCTAAATTCCATATATATATATATTAATATATTGTATTGGTGTTTTTCTTTCTGACTTACTTTACTCTGTATAATAGGCTCCAGTTTCATCCACTTCATTAGTACTGATTCAAATGTATTCTTTTTAATAGCTGAGTAATATTCCATTGTGTATATGTACCACAGCTTTCTTATCCATTCGTCCGCTGAGGGACATCTAGGTTGCTTCCATGTTCTAGCTATTGTAAACAGTGCTGAGATGAACACTGGGGTACACGTGGTTGCCTTTTAATTAGAACTGAAGGAAAGGAGTCTGAATAAAACTTGAAATATAATAACTCTTGTAGTTATGTGATCAGAGCCCCAAAGAAAGACTGTGCAGAATTTTTTCATGTTTATAGTAAAATTTCCATAGATGAAAAAGAGTTTTCATCACTGAGAATATAATTAGTGGTGGATTGAAAAGAGAAAGGGAGACAGGCATCATGAGGGGAAATTTACAAAATCTGATAAAAACCTCAAAAAGATCAAGATGGATATGAAGAAAATTTTCAATAGGGTATCCTTACAAGGCTCTGCAAAAGGGAACAGAAGAACATGAAGAGAACCTATAGGATAACAATTAACATACTAGCTGAATAATCCCCTGGACTGTGGAAGAGTTTGCCTTATTAGACTGAAAGTGATCCCTGAGTCACAAATGGAATTAATGACAAAGTTCATACATGTCAACATTCTCTGGTTAAATTCCAGATGTGGAAGGATAAAGAAAACAAACTTTTACAGGTTTTCAGGCTAAATGTGGAAATACTTTTCCACTTAGAATGGAGATAGAATCAGAGTTGGCTGAGATCTTTCATAGGTAGCAGAGGGAACTAGGAAGCGACAGAAAAGTTTGAGAGAAGAGTTCACAGAATAGCTCATGAGATAACGGTTCAAAAGCTAAGAATCCCAAGAATGAATCCATCTCTCTGGGTGATTAGAAAGATACTTTGCCTTTGCAAGAATATAGAAAATTCTAAGTACAAATATGCATCTCTTGTGTCTCCTGCATTGACAAGGGAATTCTTTACCACTGTGCCACCTGGGAAGCCCCCAAGTACGTTTACCCATGTTCCATATCTCTGAAAGATAATGGATAAAGAACTCGAGCAAACGGCTAATTGGATCCAAAGAGACACCTGAAGAGAGCAGAAAGACAAAGTGGAAAACACTGAGAAATGTGTACAAGTGGAAAGCTGCATTAATTTTATGAAGGTGAAGAGAAGATAGGATGATAACCTGTTCTGAAAACAAATGCTTTCATCAAATCCCAGGAAATGGAAGGAAGCATCTGAGGAAACGTTAAGAAAGCATTCCTAAATCCTCAAGTAGTTATCAGATAAAGAGAATACAATTTTAGCCTGGAAAAAGAAGTTTGACAAATCACCTTGACCTGCATTTTTTGGTTCTGCTTTGGTCTATGATTGTTTTAGCTCTTTGGGTATTTGGGAAACATTTAGCCCAGTCCCACTTTGCAAAACACTCATAAAAATCACCCTCCCATTTGCTCCCTGAATCAAAGTTAGAGCATTGGTATGGACTGACTTTTGTTCCCTCAAAGTTTGAATGCTAAAGCCCTAATCTGCAATGTGACTGCCTTTGCGGATACAGTTGTTGTTCAGTCACTAAGTCATGTCCAACTCTTTGCAGATGGAGTACTTTCAGTTAAATGAGGTCATAAAGGTGAGGCCCTAATCCTATGGGAGTGGTGTCCTTCTAAGAAGGCTAGACCAGAGCTTTTGCACTCTCTTTGTGCACACACGGAAGACAGGCCCTGAGGAGACACAGCAAGGAGGTAACCATCTATAAACCAAGAAGAAATGCATCCCCAGAAACTAAACCTGAGGGCACTGAGCTTTTAGACTTCTAGCCTCCAAATCTGTGGGAAACACTTTCCTGCTGAAGTCACCTACACTGTGAAGTTTTGTCATGGCAGCAACATGCCTTCAGAACAGGTTTCTACAAGGTTTTTCTACAAAGAGACCAATAGTAAATGTTCTCTGCCGTTATATTGTGAAGGCAGTCATGGATAATATGCAAGTAAATAACATAGCTGTATTTCAATAAAGCTTTCTTTAGAAGAACAGGCTGAAGTTGTAGCTTGCTAACTTTTGCTCAAAAAGTCTCTCTTAGAAACAGTGTCATGTATCAAAAACATCCCAAGAGTTTGCTTCTGGCAGACACCTGAAATCAACTAATATTACCAAGAGAACTTGAATATTTCATACACGTGTACAAGACACTAAAGAACTAAGAACACTTCATTCTGACTCTCCTGTGTTCCCCACACCTGCTTTTTCCACACATTCTCCTCATTGTCCTTCTAAAAATGCCCAAACAATGGCTTCTAATCCTTAAGTTCAGTTTTTCTCTTCTTTGAGAAACACCTTTCATTAACTATATCCAAACAAGCTACATTTTGCCTGTTTCCCTACTTTTAAAGTAATCCTAGAAGATATTTTGTCCTCCTTCCCAGATTAGAATGTTCCTTCAGACCTTTATCATGCCTGGATTTCTCAAAAAAAATTTTTTTTAAAGCTTCTGCTAACTAGGCCCTGGTGACTGGGAATTCCACAGATATTTCTGCAGTTATATCAGGCCCAAACACCCTCAAGCACATCTTTTATGTTGATTTAATTTTCTTCCAAAAAACGTCTTGCCATAGATTCCTAATTCCTAGTGTTGAAAGCCTACTCCTGCTTTATATCTCTCAAACCCCTGCACCTATAACCTGGGCTAGGACAGATTGGCAGAGGCAGAGAGATATTGAATTTTCGTTCTCTGCAGGTTAATTATGCCTTTCATACATCCTTAATCCGTCAGACTTCCTCTACATAAATCAGTCTGCACCATACTAGACCCTCCATAAATATTTACTGAATGAATGAATTGGAAGCACAATTTCATGTTTTAAATGATGTAAGATCTGTAGTCCAGGAAAGATCACTTTCCACCTTCAAATAACTCAACCACAGTGGCTGCTGAAAATAGGAATTTTTAACACAGAGAGCATTACTGTCAACCATACATTCTTCTAAGAGAAAGGATTGATATAGAGAAAGACCGACTGTCTGATACTTCTCCATAAATGTTTGCAAATCAATGCTCTTATTATTACTAACAATGCTGCAATGAATAACCTTGTATATATTTCTTATCATCCATGGACAGGCAGGAAGGGTTCCCAACTCCTTGCTTCCTCTCTATAATAGGAATACACTCACTCCCTTTTCCATTGTTACTGTTGTTTTATTGTTCACTTGCTAAGCCCTGTTCAACTCTTTCTGACTCTATGGACTTCATACCAGGCTTCCCTGTCCTTCACTATCTCCTGGGGTTTGATCAAATTCACATGCACTGAGTCAGTGATGTTATCTAAACATCTCATCCTCTGCCATCCCCTTCTCCTTTTGCCTTCAATCTTTCCCAGCTTTCCCCATAGGTGGAGTATACTCCACTCCCTGAATGATTTCAGACTTAGTCACGTGACTTCTTTGTCCAATAGAATGTGGACAGAAGTAAGCTGTACTAATTTCAAGCAGAGGCTTGAAGTCTGCTGTGTTTCCACTAAGCCCCTTTAGCTTCTGCTTCTGCATTAAGAACATGTTCCTGATAGCAGGGGAAACTTTAGCACTGGTTCAGGAATGAGGAGTTTCCAGACAGACCAGAAGCTGACCTGCTGCCCTCATACAAGCAATAATTACATTTTGGTTGCGAGCCACTGAGATTTCAGAGTTGCTTATGGTTGCTACACAAGCTGACTAGCAGAGTAAGGCTAAATTTCCAGACCCAGGATTTCTGGGTCAAAGGGTAAATGCAATTTTTATTTTGATATGTATCGCCAATTTTTACTCCATAGCAATAGTGTCATTTTGCACTGCAACAACTTATCACTATGTCTATTCCTTAACAGCCTCTGCAACTGTTCATGTTAAATGTCTGGATTTTTCCCAATCTGAGAAGAAATTGTATGTTAGGGTTCTGTGCATTTGCGTTTCTCCAGTCAAGACTGAGATTAGTCCTCTTTGTAGCTTAAGGCCCCTGTCTTTCAGAGAACTCTCTGCTAATAACTTTGTCCATTTTTTCTGTTGGTTTCTTCTCAATTTCTAGATGCTGGATGTGCAGTAAGATTAGTCTCTTAACAGTATGATCAATCTGCTTTATTTGTCCTTTGTCATTTGACTAAGCTTAGGTGTTTTTTTTTTTTTTTAACCTTAAACGTTATGTTTCATTTGACTTTAAATACCTAAATCTGTGTTATCTTTTTATGGCTCAAATGGAAATCAGTTGCATCTTTTGAAGATGTTTCCAAAGGGTAGAAGAAGTAAATGTGGAAAAGTATGTCTGAAAGAGCTCTTTGCTGGGTATATTTGGTTAGGGTCAGCCCTTTAACATGTGAATTATGTATTTCACAATATGGAGATACCTGGGTTTGATAAGTCCTACTTTATTATAACCAAGATTCTTTGTCTTAAGATATTCAAACCCAGGTTTTTATAAAAGCACATTTTTTTTTTTTTTGCAGAATTAAATGCCAAGAAAACATTGTTCTAGTCAAATCTGAAAAGAATTAAATGGAATACAAGTCATTTTGCATGGATGAATAAGAACAAAAATAATTTTTAAAAAGTCGCAAGAATGCTCCAAGAAGCAGAGAGTAGCAGAATAATCTGATTAGTAAAGTACATATACTTTATTTTTTGTTATTGGTTAATCACAAAAGACTGAAAAGTTTATTAGACAATTTACTTGTACCTCTTTTCTGCTCAGCACTCACATCTATAGACAATAATCCAGTGTCTATTTTCCAGAATAGTGACTTTTTGAAATATTTTAGTTAGTTTGCATTTTAAAAATTGTAGTGTGTGCTCTCTTAAACATTTTTTGGTTGGAATCTGAAATTATTCACCACCAGTTTAAACAGACTCTATTTTTAGTTTCTAATAAAAATAAATGGTTTCAAAAATCTTATTTGTGCACTTATATAGACAAGTCTAAGTTATGTTGGTCATAATTTTTGGATACTGCAAATGAATGCATTACTCTGTTGACTTACTCAATTTCTTGAGAATATGAAAAAAAGGAAAAACACACAAACAAAAAAATCTTACGGAGACTTATTCAAAGGCTCTTAATTATACTGTTGATCTTTAACCTTGACACACCTTGATTAACTTAATACATTCAGAAAGGTTTGCAAAGATTGAAATATTGTTGATTTCAATATGTCTTTGCCAATAAATGTTTTGGGTAAAATGTTTTAATCTTATCACACTCTTTATTATATATGTTTGTCAAAACCTGGACTTACAGATTTACCTTATTCAATTTGGAAAATGTCAACCATATAACCTAATTGGTAAAACCAGTCAATACTTTCCAACTAATCAGCCACATCAGAATTCTTACTGTCAGAGAAAGTCGGACTTCATTTGTCAATTCAAATAAACATATTAATATGCATTCCTATGACAACAAGCTCATTTCTGAATTCTAAGACGGAGCCATCCCATGAATATCTCACATGGATGAAATAGTGTGCTGCCATCTCCAATATTTCTTGTGGAAGTTCCCTTGATTTCCTTTCATAGCACTCTCTCAGGAGTAAATAATATTTTCTCAATAGTTGGTGAATGAAAGTGGGAAGGTCTCCAAATGAAAACTGTCATTGTTTCTCTACTGTCCTACTCTAAAATATATATAAATCCCAACAAACTCTGTGCTTCTAAGGCCATTTTAGAAACAAAAATTTAACTAAGGGACAAATAATGCTGTTTTAATTAAAGGTGTCCTTCTGGAAAATAATTCTTATGTCAAACGGTCACTTTGTTTTACACCTTAACAAATCCTCTTTGGATGGCACAATCTCCAGGATGAAAAATTTTAGGAAAGAACAGGATGGAATGTGAGTTTCTGGAATATGATTTACTCAAAATGCTCTTGTCTATACAGTTGGCCTTTGAGCAGCATGGTTTTGAACTTCCCAGGTCCATATATATGTGAATTTCTTTCACTAAACATGCACCACAGTGCTCCATGATATGTAGCTGACCCAAAAAGTGGAAACTTGGATATGAAGAAACAAGGAATAAAAGGGCCAATGATGAAATTATACATGGATTTTCTACGTGTGAAGGATCAGTAGCCCTAACATTCATGTTATCCTTGGATCAACTGTGTGCTTTGGAATGTTTTTGTGTACAACAAATAATTGTCTGTGCACAGTTTAAAGTTGATTATCTCAAAAGGTAATATTTCCTGCTCCTGAGGAAACTTAACAGAACTTTATAAACACACAACCTTTTCAGACAAATAATATTATCTGACAAGGGGCGAATTTTCCATCTTGAGAAGACAGAGACTAGAAAACCCACACCTGTCAAATATTTGGAATCCCTGTGTACTGGGTTGAATCATGACCTTCTAAAATTCATGTCCACCCAGAACTTACAGATAATATCAAGTTAAGATGAAATTATACTGAATTATAGTAGACTCTGAATCCAATATGACTCTTTTCTTTATGAGAAGAGGGAAATTTGGTCACAGAGATACAGACACACAGATGGAAGATGGAGAGATGGAACCAACCAAAGCTAGAAGAGGAAAAGAGGGATTCCCCCCTAGAGGCATGGGAGAGAGAATGGCCCTATCAACACTTTCATTTCATATTTTTGAAATATGAAAGAATATTCTTGAGAATATTTTTTTTTTTTTTTTTTTTTTACTATTTAGGACATAGAACTTTATTATGTCAGTCCCAAATTAGATTTGACAGAAAGAGTGCCTAAAGAATGATCGGTGGAGTTTCATACATTGAACAGGAGGCAGTGAACAAAACTATACCCCCAAAAAACAAATGCAGAAAGGCAAAATTCTTGTCTGAGGAGGGCGTACAAGTAGCTGTGAAAAGAAGAGAAGCAAAAGGTAAAGGAGAAAAGGAAAGATATACTCATTTGAATGCAGAGTTCTAAAGAATAGCAAGGAGAGATAAGAAAGCCTTCCTAAGTGATCAATGCAAGCAATAGAGGAAAACAACAGAATGGGAAAGACTAGAGATCTCTTCGAGAAAGTTAGAGATACCAAGGGAACATTTCATGCAAAGATGGGCACAATAAAGGACAGAAACGGTAGGGACCTAACAGAAGCAGAAGAGATTAAGAAGAGGTGGCAAAAATACACAGAAGAACTGTACAAAAAAGATCTTCACGACCCAGATAATCACGATGGTATGATCATTGGACTAGAGCCAGACATCCTGAAATGTGAAGTCAAGTGGGCCTTAGGAAGCATCACTATGAACAAAGCTAGTGGAGGTGATGGAATTCCAGTTGAGCTATTTCAAATCCTGAAAGATGATGCTGTGAATGTGCTGCGCTCAATATGCCAGCAAATTTGGAAAATTTAGAAGTGGCCACAGAACTGGAAATGGTCAGTTTTCATTCCAATCCCAAAGAAAGGCAATGCCGAAGAATGTTCAGGCTATTGCACAAATGTGCTCATTTCACATGCTAGCAAAGTGATGCTCAAAATTCTCCAAGACAGACTTCAATAGTACATGAACCGTGAACTTCCAGATGTTCAAGCTGGGTTTAGAAAAGGCAGAGGAACCAGAGATCAAATTACCAACATCTGTTGGATCACCAAAAAACCAAGAGAATTCCAGTAAAACATCTGTTTCTGCTTCACTGACTATGCCAAAGCCTTTGACTGTGTGGATCACAACTAACTGAGGAAAATTCTTAAAGAGGTGGGAATATCAGACCACCTTTCCTACCTCCTGCGAAACCTGTATTGCAGATCAAGAAGCAATAGTAAGAACCAGACAAGGAACAATGGACTAGTTCCACATCAGGAAAGAAGTACGTCAAAGTTGTTTATTTTCACTTGGCTTATTTAACTTATATGCTGAGTACATCATGTGAAATGCCAGGCTGGATGAATCACAAGCTGGAATCAAGATTGCTGGGAGAAATATCAATAACCTCAGATATGCAGATGACACTACCCTTATGGCAGAAAGCAAACAGAAACTAAAGAACCTCTTGATGAAGGTGAAAGAAGAGAGTGAAAAAAAACTGGCTTAAAGCTCAACATTCAGAAAACTAAGATCATGGCATCTGGTCCCATCACTTCATGGCAAACAGATAGGGAAACAATAGAAATAGTGACAGAGTTTATATTCCTGGGCTCCAAAATCACTGCACATGGTGACTGCAGCCACAAAATTAAAAGATGCTTGTTCCTTGGAAGAAAAGCTATGACAAACCCAGATAGCTTATAAAAAGCAAGAGACTTTACTTTGCTGACAAATATTCATAGAGTCGAAGCTATGGTTTCTCCAGTAGTCATATATAGATGCGAGAGTTGGACCATAAAGAAAGCTAAACACAAAAGAATTGATGCTTTTGAGCTGTGGTGTTGGAGAAGACTCTTGAGAGTCCCTTGGACTGAAAGGAAATCGAACCAGTCCATCCTAAAGGAAATCAGACCTGAACATTCATTAGAAGGACTGATCCTGATGCTGAAGATCCAATACTTTAACCACTTGATGTGAAGAACTGACTCATTTGAAAAGACCCTGATGCTGGGAAAGATTGAAGGCGGGAGAAGAAGGGTATGACAGAGGATGAGATGGTGGGATGGCATCACTGACTCAATGGATATGAGTTTGAGCAAGCTCCACGAGATGATGAAGGACAGGGAAGCTTGGAGTGCTGCATTCCATTGGGTCGCAAAGAGTCAGACAGGACTGAATACTGAACAACAACAGTTCATGGAATTTTATTATGTTAGCCCTGTAGGTAATACCTGCTGAGGTTAGGATCTCTTGAAAGTGAAGTGAAAATGTAAGTCACTCAGCCGTGTCTGATTCTTTGTGATCCCACGGACTATAGCAAACCAGGCTCCTCTAGCCTCGGAATTCTCCAGGCAAGAACTGGAGAGTGTTGCCATTCCCTTCTCCAGGGAATCTTCCAAACCCAGGGATAGACCCTGGGTCTCCTGCGTTGCAGGCAAATACTTTACCAACATAGCCACCAGGGAAGGGTCTCTTATATCTATAAATTATTGAATTTTAAAAGGGATGGATAAATGTACATTTCAAGTGGCAGAGTTTCAGATAATGTTGCTGACCTGAAAAGAAGCTAAAAATATCCAGTGATTTTGTTAAGCAAGGATGCAGCTCGTCCTCTGACTAGCATAGTTTGGCTTTGAATAGACTTTGTGAAATTAAAAAGCACTTGCTCCTTGAAAGGAAAACTATGACAAACCTAGACAGTATGTTAAAATGCAGAGACATCACTTTGCTAGCAAAGGTCTGCTGGTCAAAGCTGTGGTTTTTCCAGTAGTCATGTGTGGATGTGAGAGTTGGACTATAAAGAAGGCTGAGTGCAAAAGAATTGATGCTGGAGAAGATTCTTGAGAGACTCTTGAACTGCAAGGAGATTAAACCAGTCAATCCTAAAGGAAATCAACTCTGAATATTCATTGGAAGGACTGATGCTGAAGCTTCAATACTTTGGCCACCTGATGCTAAGAGCCGACACATTGGAAAAAACCCCGATGCTAGGAAAGATTGAAGACAAATAGAGAGGGGGGTGGCAGAGGAAGAGATGGTTGGATAGCATCACCGACTCAATAGACATGAATTTGAGCCAACTCTGAGGGACAGTGGAATACAGAGGAGACTGGCATGCTGCAGTCCATGGGGTCACAAAGAGTGAGACACAACTTAACAACTGAACAGCCACAACAGACCTTGAGGATTTAGAAAGAGTATTAAATGGTTTAAGGGCAATAACAATTGGCATGAAACCAAAGATAAGGTCTCAGATTTGTAGAAATAGTTTGTAGGAATAGTTGGAAAGCAAAGACCCTCCACTTTCAGGACTGAGCTTAAATTTCCTCCTGTCCAGGGAGAATTACCCAGTGAGGGAGATGGGGATGGAATTAAATTATATGTTTTAGAAAATAAGAAGATATTTCTTACATATTAATGTTGAAGAAGAGATCTGCACTGTTTACCCTAAGAGGAGGGAGTTCTTGTTGTAGACTGTAGACATTCCTTGAAGAAGAAACAGCTGACACTGACTGACTCCCAGGTCTTAACCCAAATGAGCTTTTGAGATTAGTAGTCTTAAGATGCATGGAATATTGGGTGGCAAGAATAATATAAATATTCTCCAAATCATCAGATTTGGAGAAAATGATGGACTCGAATGAAATTGAGTTTGAAAATCTACTAAAAGATGCTTTAAAAATCTTGAGGAAATTCAAGATAATTGGTAGAAATTTAAGAAAATGTGCAAAGGCCAATGCAGTCATAGAGAATTTTTTGAAATTAATTTTTTGGGGAGCTTCATACAACTTTAAGAAGCTATGGGAATAAAAAATAATTTAAAACCCCTTTCTCAGCACTGATTTTCTAAAATAAACTAAATCTCTCCTTGTAGTGGAAAAAAAAAATACAGTGCAACTAATCTAATTCCATCTGACTCCGTCTGATTATGGGACCTAAGACATGGTCGATAATATTGAGTTAGGCTCTAGGGAAAGTTTGTGCCTTCCAGAAAATGAAACAATTAATTTGCAGATATGGAAGATGCTTGCTTACATTGGTCTAGATGTTTGCCAGGATATTTTCTGTTACTTTCTAAATTCTATGCCTTCTTTCATTGTGAAATTTTCCAAGGCCCTGATGACTTTGAGTTTCTATTGAAAAGATTTATGTTTTCCTATCTCCTGTGGGTGGTTTCAATTCTGGGCTTCATTGTATTAATTTTTCTTTTTGAGGTCTTTGTGAGCCACACAGCCTGAAAATGTACTGCAAAATCGTGTAAGGGATCACTGGTGTTTATACATTCTCAGATGAAATGTTTTTCCTCTCCTCATCTAGTTTAAGGATTCAGAAAACAAGTCTCTTCCTTTTCCCCTTTTTTGGTGAAAGTATTATTTCTTTTTCACTCTCATACTGTAGGTGTAAACTTTGGGGTAACAGCTTTGTACAGAGACATTTTGTCAGATTCCCTATTTTCTGTAAACTATGGGGTTTATTTTTTTCCCCTTTACTATAAGTCTTCAAGGTAGTTACTGAATTCCTTTAAGTTTAGGCAGAACTGCCCATTGAGAGAAGGCCTTTGAATGCTCTTAATTTCAAGTTCCTGATTTAGTTCCATTTCTGGGCTCTTTTCCCTACATTTGTGCCTGCTTAACATTGGGTTTAAAAAGAAAAAAAAATCATGCAACATTGGAAATCAACTATAGTTTAATAAAAATATTTAATTTACAATTTTAGTTGGTTTTATAAGAACTACTTTACTCAGTTTTCCTTCTGAAAGTATAATTTCATCTACTTTTTTATAGTTTCAGTTGTAATAAAGGATTTCTGAGAGTGTTATGGAATGATAATTTTCAGATTATTAACATAATTATATCATCCCCCAAATCACTTAAATTGTATTACTTTTTTTCTTGCTAAAGATATTAGAATAAATCCAATGCAAAACATAGCAAGCTTTCTAAGAATATTCACCCATTTGCCCCCACCCCTGATTTCCCATACCCCTAACAAAACCTCAAAACTTAAATCAACTAGGGGTTTTTTTTTGACCAAATTTCTCTCCCTCAATATGAGCAGGCCAGTGTAGCCTTTCTAAATTTTCTTAGCATTCTCTTAACACTACCTGAGAATAAGCTTTCCCTGCATTGTATGCACCGAGGCCATAAGCATGTAATCTAGATCAGCCAACAAAATGTAGAACGAGAATTACTTAAAAGCGGTTCAATTGTGAGCTATTCAAAAAGGTAGACATTTGTCAAAACAAGTCATGAGTGGCAGGAGTTTCTGTGGTAATCACAGTCCCTCCGCCCTGGAGGAGGCAGGTGGTGATTTGGATCAATGATATTGCCTCTTCTGCTCCGAGACCTGATTCTTGGCTCTTCTTGCTGCCCCCTATGAGTTAACTTTCTTCGGTATTTTCTTATCTTGCTTAAATCACGTAGAATGGGTTTCTGTTCAAATCTAAACGCATGACTGACTCTAGTACTGTTTTGCATGTATGGCTACATATTGGTATCAACTGGGATGGGGGTGGGGGGACGGTGCTTTTAAAAATACCAGTGCCTGGGGTTCATTAGGATTAGTGAAATCAGAATTTCTGTGGAAGGACAAAGACATTTCCAGGTGAATCCAAGATATACCCAAAGAGTTGAGAAAGACAGTTCCAGGGGATACGTATAAAGAAGCCCAGAGTTATGGAAGCAAAAAAGAAACTATGATGAGTCTGTGTAAGTAGTTTACCAAAAATCCTTTTGACCCACCTGAAAACCAATATTACCCTGTTTATAATAGATCTTTCCCTAAATATTAAGATAAAATACATGTGTTATCACCCTTATTTTCAGGCTCTGAATATTCATTCTAATTCTTCTTCAGGGGTCATTTGTTCAACAAGTTTAACCACAAGCGATATGAAAGAAAGTGAAATTGACTTGAGACAGCTTTGAACAATAATGAACTTAGCTACAGTTCATGCCAATTTCACAGGGAAAAAGGCTTAAGCCATCAATCAGGAGGAGACTTTCTACACTCATTTTGCATTTTTTTCTACTTTTTATTTTATATTAGAGTACAGCTGACCAACAATGTTAAGATAGTTTCAAGTGAACAGCAAAGCAGCTCAGCCATACATATACATGTATACATTATGCCCCAAACTCCCTCCCATCCAACCTGCCGCAAAACTGAGCAGAGCTTCCTGTGCTATATAGTAGGACCTTACTGGTTATCCATTTTAAATGTAGCAGTGGGTACAGGTCTATTTCAAAATCCCTAACTATCCCTTCACCTCATTCTTCCCCTCTGGCAACCATAATTTGCATTTAATTCTTGAAAAGGAAATTTGGTCAACTTGCTTGTTTTTTATTTGTTTTAAAGCCACCTCACAAATGAGCTGATGATTTAGAAAACAAAGGATCCTAACAGAATCAGGCATACTGACAACACTCAGAAGTTATGACTGACATAATGATGAAGAGAAAAACAGATGGAAAAACCATTCAAAGAGATCAAATTATTAAGAACATGACTTAAGCTTATTTAATTGTAGTGTTCTACATGTTTCAGTATTCTAGACGGAAGATTGTATAATATAAAAAATAGCTTGAATCATCAATAAACATATTATGCTTAGCATCTTTACTAAGTAAAGAGAATATGTAGCTCATTTGAAAAGAATCTCAAATGGTTAAATTGTCGTTATCCTCAAAATTCTCAAATAGTCTTCAAAATTCACTTTGCAACCATTGTATTACCTATTAACACTAAATGAGTAAAGCCTTATTGCATTTTCTAGAAATATTGCTTAGTTGTAAACTAAAGTATATAGTATAGATTTTCTAATAGGTATCTGATCAATTCAATTTTCTACATGATTTTTAAAACAAATTGCATACATGTTTACTGTTTGAATAAAATTCTACCAAAATTCATATATTTATGTAATGTCTCTAAAGTAATAAATAATTTGAACTTCTGTTATTCTTTTGTAAATATATTAAAAGTTACTTTTTTCATTATTGATTTGCTTTTACATATGTAAAAATGCTTCCAGTTTAAGCTAATTTTGGAAAAGAAGTTCTATTTGGAAAAAAAATTTTTAATGTAAAATATCTAAAATGCTTTTTATATTTCAATGCAATCTTTCAAATAGCTTATTATAGCTTGATCTGTAGAGTAAAATATCTTCTAAGAAAAAATTTTAGCTAAATGGCATATGGCCTCCACTTGACCAAAGATTAGTGAAAATACAAAATGAGTTTTAAATTTTAAGGCCTGTGTTAATCATTGCTGAGATTAAAATAAGAGCAGGAAATAAAATGGATTCTTCTGAGAAGAAGGTTGATAACAGAAAAAGTTGGAAAAAATTGACTTTGTGAATGATGGAAGGTTTGGGTAATATAATTTTGTGAGGTCAGTTCAGGTCAGTCGCTCAGTTGTGTCTTACTCTTTGCGACCCCGTGAACCGCAGCATGCCAGGTCTCCCTGTCCATCACCAACTCCTGGAGTCCACCCAAACCCATGTCCATTGAGTCAGTGATGCCAACTAACCATCCGATCCTCTGTTGTCCCCTTCTCCTCCTGCCCTCAATCTGTCCTAGCAGCAGGGCCTTATCAAATGAGTCAGCTCTTCGCATCAAGTGACCAAATTATTGGAGTTTCAGCTTTAACATCAGTCCTTCCAATGAACACCCAGGACTGATCTCCTTTAGGAGGGACTGGTTGGATCTCCTTGCAGTCCAAGAGACTCTCAAGACTCTTCTCCAACACCACAGTTCAAAGGCATCAATTCTTCGGTGCTCAGCTTTCTTTTTAGTCCAACTCTCACATCTATACATGACTACTGGAAAAAACACAGCCTTGACTAGATGGACATTTGTTGACAAAGTGATGTCTCTGCTTTTTAATATGCTGTCAAGGTTGGTCATAACTTTCCTCCCAAGGAGTAAGCGTCTTTTAATTTCATGGCTATAATCACCATCTGCAATGATTTTGGAGCCAAGAAAAATAAAGTCTGACGCCATTTCCACTGTTTCCCCATCTATTTGCCATGAAGTGATGGGACCAGATGCCATGATCTTAGTTTTCTGAATGTTGAGTTTTAACCCAACATTTTCACTCTCCTCTTTCACTTTCATCAAGAGGCTCTTTAGTTGTTCTTCCCTTTTTGCCATAAGGAAGGTGTCATCTGCATATCAGAGGTTGATATTTCTCCCAGCAATCTTGATTCCAGTTGTGCTTCATCCAGCCCAGCATTTCCCATGGTATACTGTGCATATAATTAAATAAAGAGGGTGACAATATACAGTCTTGATGAACTCCTTTTCCTATTTGGAACCAGTCTGTTGTTCCAAGTCCACTCTAACTGTGGCTTCCTGACCTGCATACAGATTTCTCAAGAGGCATGTCAGGTGGTCTGGTATTCCCATCTCTTTCAGAATTTTCCACAGTTTATTGTGATCCACACAGTCAAAGGCTTTGGCATAGCAATAAAGCAGAAATAAATGGTTTTTTTTTGGAACTCTCTTGCTTTTTGATGATACAGCAGATGTTGGCAATTTGATCTCTGGTTCCTCTGCCTTTTCTAAATTCAGCCTCAACATCTGAAAGTTCATTGTTCACGTATTGTTGAAGCCTGGCTTGGAGAATTTTGAGCATTACCTTGCTAGCGTGTGAGATGAGTGCTATCGTGTGGTAGTTTGAGCATTTTTTGGCATTGCCTTTCTTTGGGATTGGAATGAAAACTGACCTTTTCCAGTCCTGTGGCCACTGCTGATTTTTCCAAATTTGTTGGCATATTAAGTGCAGCACTTTCACAGCATCAACTTTTATGATTTGATATTGCTTAACTGAAATTCCATCACCTCCACCAGCTTTGTTCGTAGTGATGCTTTCTAAGGCCCACTTGACTTCACATTCCAGGATGTCTGGCTCTAGGTGAGTGATCACACCATCGTGATTATCTGGGTCATGAAGATCTTTTTTGTACAGTTCTTCTGTGTATTCTTTCTACCTCTTCTTAATATCTTCTGCTTCTGTTAGGTCCATACCATTTCTGTCCTTTACCGAGCCCATCTTTGCATGAAATGTTTCCTTGGTATCTCTAATTTTCTTGAAGAGATCTCTAGTCTTTCCCATTCCATTGTTTTCCTCTATTTCTTTGCACTTATCACTGAGGAAGGCTCTCTTATCTCTCCTTGCTATTCTTTGGAACTCTGCATTTAAATGGGTACATCTTTCCTTTTCTCCTTTGCTTTTCACTTCTCTTCTTTTCACAGCTATTTGTAAGGCCTCCTCAGACTGCCATTTGCTTTTTTGCATTTTTCTTGGGAATGGCCTTGATCCTTGTCTCCTGTACAATGTCACAAACCTCCGTCCATAGTTCATCAGGCAATCGGTCTGTCAGATCTAGTGCCTTAAATCTATTTTTCACTTTCACTGTATAATCGTAATATCACGGTAATATCACGGCAATCCAAGTTTATGCCCCAACCAATAATGCTGAAGAACCTGAACGGTTCTATGAAGGCCTACAAGACCTTTTAGAACTAACACCAAAATATATTTCCTTTTCATGATAGAGGACTGGAATAAAAAAGTAGGAAGTCAAGAAACACCTGAAGTAACAAGCAAATTTGGCCTTGGAGTATAGAATGAAGTAGGGCAAAAGCTAATAGAGTTTTGACAAGAGAATGCACTGGTCATAGCAAACACCCTCTTCCAACAAACAAGGGAAGACTCTACACGTGGACATCACCAGATGGCCAACACCAAAATCAGATTGATTATATTCTTTGCAGCCAAAGATGGAGAGCTCTATACAGTCAGCAAAAACAAGACCGGGAGCTGACTGTTTCTCAGATCATGAACTCCTTGTTGCCAAATTGAGACGTAAATTGAAGAAAGTAGGGAAAACCACTAGACCATTCAGGATTTGACTAGCAATCTAAATTAAAATTATTTTCAGTAAAAATATCACAGGGAATGTTTCCATTACTTTCCAGCACTTGAATACTTTTATTATCATTTATTCATTTGCAGCTTATTTTGCTTTTTTGTGAGATTTTAATAGGTATATCTTTACACTTCATATTCTGATAGTTCTTTTGTTTAGGTCTGAGTTTTTTTCATTCATTGTTTTATCTTTTCTAATCCACTCACTAAAGGATATGTACACAGAAAGAAAATTCATGAAACATCAGAAATTTGGAGGCAAAGAGAAGTAGGTGTTACTAAAAAAAAAGAAAGAGAAAGAAAGAAAGAAAGAAAAAGTACTTTGAGCATGAAAATAGTCATTGCTTAGAAGAGATAGATCTAAAATACCACAGAGTAGACCTAATATTCTGGAGGAGTGGGTTGAAGACATTTGTTCAAAGATCAGAAAGATAAAATCATTAAAGCTAAATTGTATGGTAACTTATGACTGGATGATGTTCATAGAGTTAAACACTTGTTTTGTGTCAAGAATCTCTAACCTGAATGCCAGTTGTTAGTATAAAATATTCTCTGCCATCCTTTTAAATGCAGTGATATTAAAAATCACTCAATCATTCAATGTTTTGTTTTCCCTTGACAATTGTAAAATATTTAACAAAAATTAAATACACTTGCCCAGGTTGGTTTGAACTTACAATTTATAAGAAAAGTAAATGACTGAAGTGTAACTTCTTTAAAGGACTTACTATCACATTCGTATCCTTTAAAACATAAATATATTGTCTGGTCTCTAGTAGGTGGATATATACCCTAGTATTTATATTTACCTATATCATAAACAATCAAAAATGTGTGTTCAATTCAAACATCTGATATTTTGTGGTACACAGCACATCATTTTTTCCTTTTTTTTTTAGAGTTTAAGAAGGATAACATATCAATTATTGGGTCAATACCTTCATAGAGGATAGGTAAATGGGATTTTACTCATATAATTTTATAAATCACAAGTAAAGAAACATCCTAATAAACATCTTTTTGAATATTCTTCAACTTTAATTTTTAAAATATCTCAAGCGTAGGATGACATTTTAAGAATATTGCACACAATTGAATAAAAATATATTCAGTACACAATGTTTTTTGCAGCACACAAACTACAGCTGAAAGAAGTTTGCTACAAACTATCAAAGAACATTTCTAAATTTCAAAGACTGAATCCTCTCAAATTGAACAGATAGAAATTTAAAGTAAATTAACAGATTCATATTTACATGTGATAAATTTATACCGCACATCTAGTGAATAAAATCTAGTGAATAAAATCCAGCAATTGAAACAATGAGAAACTTACTTAAAAGGCATTTTTATAATAGTATGGGAGAGTACAAGAGCACTCACAGTGTGTTCCCCTAAAAATAAGAGAAATAAAGCTTTTTTTATGGTACACCCTTCAATGTAGCCATCATTATTTCAACAAGTATGAATTCCATTCCCACTATTTTATAGTCATTTGGAGAGATAGGAAGTCTCCCATAAGTCACAGAGGAAGACAGTGTCTGTCCTAAGGCTAGAATTCTGTTCCCACTCTGTTGATTAAATACTATATTTCTACAATTTCCTAACTGGAAACTATCAGTTTTAACATGACTAAATAATTATCAATAAAGGAATAAATACATTACAGAAATTCAATAGGCAGAAAATATAACAAGGTACACTGAGAAGCCTGAAAGGTATAAATAACAGTAGTGGAAAATATACAAGAGAAAACGGGGGTATCATTTCACTGGTTTAGAGGATGCTTCCTAGTTTCGTGGTAATCTTCAAAATAGCCCAAGAATTCCCCAGTGTTTTAACTTCTATATTAAAAACTGAAGATCCTTGTTTCCTTCATTCTAGACTACAAAAGGAAAATAAAATCAACAACACTGGGAAGAAACTCTCATATAAAAGACTAAATACTGCAAATACTTCGTTGAAAGTGAACTGATTCTTCCCCACCAAACGTTTCAGTGTGCTTTATATCTTAGTGATGGAGGTTTTCCAGACCAAGATTCCCTAATTTGTATTTAAGTAATATGATTTTCATTTTATTTTTAATCACCTGCTTAAGGTTCACAACTGCAACTATGAAAACCTTTATATATAATATTTTTTTACAAAATTACATAGTAAAATTAAAATCTAAGATTCAAACTAATTTTAAAGCATAGACAAAGTTTTTACTTTTACAGCTACTTCATTTTAGTAATTTGATCATTGCAAACTCTATCATTGAACAAAATAAAGACTTAATTGCTTTAACAGGGCATGACTGTTAACTCTTATTAGCTCTTTGCAACATTTGTTATTCCACCCATAATTCATGTGTATTATTTAACTAAAACTTCAAACTATGCCAGTAATGGTTCATTTGTTCATTTAATGAAACTATCTCTAGTGTTACATTTATGAAACATTATCAGCACCATTATCTGCTCTTTACTTTCCTTCTCTAGCCCATATCATATATTTTAAAAATGTTTTCACACTGCATGATCAACAATATCCAATTTCAGTCTCTTTTCAACCATTAGGTTTGGGCTATTTTCATAGAAAAGAAAAGTCATATCTTTATGTTTATCGGCATCTAAGAATTTTTTTTAAACCGGTAAGGAATTATTATGCTCTGACTCCTATGTGATGTATCTACAGCCTCTCTCCAATTCCACCCCCACCACCAAAATATTACACTCAGGCTTAAAACCTAGGACAGGCAGAGGACCTTTTGAAAAATACGCTCATCTGAGATTGTTCTGAAAGTATCATGTATTGTGAATCTCCAAGATGGAACTCTAATGACATTTTCCAAACACAGAGCTTTCCATGTTGCTCTTTTTATTTACATCTGTATGTTGTTTTTGTTTAGTTGCTGAGTCCTGTCAAACTCTTTTGTCACCTCGTGGACTACAGCCCACCAGGCTCCTCTGTTCATGGGTTTTCCTAGGCAACAATACTGGAGTAAGTTGCCATTTTCTTAAAACAAACAAACAACAACAACAACAAAACACTATAGTTTGGAAAACTTAAGCTGAAAAACGTAGAACAGCAATTTTTATGTTGATTTAGTGAACTTCATCCGTGGATGGGCTTTCAGAGATCCATCATCCTCCATATTTCTCATTACTGTATAATTTTTGTTCTTTTATTTCTCCTGGATTTTCAATAGTAATTTCTTTCTACTGGTATCTTGAAATTTAAACTTATTGCAATTAAAATAATGTGATACAGTGGCAACTCCACATTTGCAAATCCTAAAATCCCTAACACTGTGTGCATAATTTTTTTTGGAGGGTGTGCTTTTTCTGATAGAAGGGGAATGACACTTGACAGATAATCAGTCTCAGAGGCTCAGAGAAAGCTCAGAAATAGTGGGTGGGAAGAAGAAACAGTGTCAAGAATGAACATAGTATAGTGCCAAGAAAGATTATACAAGTGGTCAAGTCAGATGATGTCAGTTCAGCTGAGTTGTGAGAGAGAGATGAGATGTCAGGTGTCAGAGCTAGAGACCAAAGCAACAGCAAAATTAGAGTCAAGCCTTTAATCACTTAATGCACCAGTATAAGCAAGTGTCTAAAACCAGAGACAGTACAGACATGCCCTATTCTATTTCCCCTTGGAGTTGACATACTGGTTGGGAGTCAAGTGGCTTAATACAGACATGGGGGTCATCTCCCTGTTGAGGTAGCCCCAACAAAAGACTCAGGCTACTTCATGGAATCTGGAAAGGGGAGTGGGCAAGAGCTGTGATCTGGAAGAGTTACAGTCATCACTTGGGTCTGAAGTGTGGTTGTTTCCAGGACTCACTCCTATGGGACACCAATGCCTGGAGGGACAGCTGTACTGGGTACTGAGTCAGAGAGGGAAACACAACCTCAAGTTTCCCACTCTTGCCCTCAAAAAGAGGTGGAGTGAAGGCGTTTGAAGAATGCCAAGGCCTCAGCTCTAGAGACCTAGTGATGCAATCCCAAAGCTAGAATGCAAATCTGTCAAAGAGCATGAGTAACCCAGGGGTCTTAGTAATGACTTCAACTCCCTCCAGCATCTGTAGTGCTGACTGTGCCCCAAGGCTGGAGTGCAGAGAGCGATTTCACCCTGCCAACACAACAACACCCCTCAAGGCCCACCAGATCAAAACTTTGTAACTGCCAGTAGTGAAGCCAGAAGTTGATTTTCCAATCAAACATAGGCTCTTAACCTGGAGATGGGCTTCCCTGGTGATTATACATTAGGTTATGCTCAGTCATGCCCAGATCTACCATGTATTTATATATATATATAAAGGCCCCATGGCTTATGGCTTCCCAAGTGGCACCATGGGTAAAGAATCGAGACGCAGCTTCGATCCCTGGGTTGGGAAGCAGGAGGGCATGGCAACCCACTCCAATATTGTGTCTGGAGAATCCCATGGACAGAGAGCCTGATGAGCTACAGTCCATGGGGTGGAAAATTGGACACAACTGAAGTGACAGTACCCACACACTCATGGCTTATCTTGTGTCTCCTGCATCAGCAAGTGAATTCTTTGCCACTGCACCACCCAGGAAGCCTATATATATACTAGCATATGTATCAATGTTATATTTTCATTCAGGAAAAAATCTGTACCAAAAATATGCTGCTGCTGCTAAGTCACTTCAGTCGTGTCCGACTCTGTGCGACCCCGTAGACGGCAGCCCACCAGGCTCCGCCGTCCCTGGGACTCTCCAGGCAAGAACACTGGCTGCTGCTGCTGCTAAGTCACCTCAGTCGTGTCCGACTCTGTGTGACCCCATAGATGGCAGCCCAGCAGGTTCCACCGTCTCTGGGATTCTCCAGGCAAGAACACTGGAGTTGTCATTTCCTTCTCCAGTGCAGGAAAGTGAAAAGTGAAAGTGAAGTCGCTCTGTCGTGTCTGACTCTTAGTGACCCCATGGACTGCAGCCTACCAGGCTCCTCCGTCCATGGGATTTTCCAGGCAAGAGTACTGGAATGGGGTGCCATTGCCTTCTCAAAAAATATGCTATTAATCCAAAAATATTTTTTTGAATATAGAATAACGGCTTTTGAATTCTAACAATCTGCAGCTGTTATTATCCCTACCTACCATTTGAAATCTAGAGAAATGTAATTGTTATAAATTCAAAAGATTGAACTGTTTTTACATGTTTTTCTGTCATAAAGCAATTGATTTGGTTTAGTGATACTGTACGTCAATGTGAGACGAACAACAAGGAGGTGTTAATCAAATGAAGCCCTCATAAAAAAAGGTGTTCTGTGAATGATTTCACTATGGCTGAAGACTGAGGATTTTTAAATCACACCAAAAACATTTGACAACATTTTTTCCGTAGATAATAGTGTAAATTTAGGGACAATTTCCAAAATGGTGGTATGAGGAAGGAACTTCATGGACCTTATCCCCAGTAAACAAGCATAACTGGTGAAATTTATTTTAAAAAATCAACTAACACCTATAGAAATAGTCCAAGGGACATAGAGCAAATGGAAAAACATTTATACAAGAAAGCCTGCCAAATCTCTCTAAGAGGAGTGACAGTCTATAGGCACCAGAGACATGAAAGTCTTTCCAAAGCCACCCATCTCAGCATGACAGAAGCTGTAGTCTGAGGAGCTGTGGACAAGAAACAGGGATCCCTCTTCTCAAATTTCCCCACCAAGGGCTCTTGTATTATCCAAGGGAGGCACAGGTGTCCAACGTGTTTAATTCTCTTTCCCCAGTTCATTGTTATAGAGGCTAAGTATCAAGTGAGTTCATGGGGTCTCCAAAGAGTCTGACACAACTGAGCAACTGAACATGCAAGTATATATACATATATGCATATGCATAATAGCACTCATAGCACATGCTAGCAAAGTAATGCTCAAAATTTTACAAGCCAGGCTTCAACAGTACATGAACCGCAACTGGACTCAAGCTAGATTTAAAAAATGCAGAGGAACCAGAGATCAAATTGGTAACATCCGTTGAATCACTGAAAAAACAAGAGAGTTCCAGAAAAATATCTACTTCTGCTTTATTGACTACGTCAAAGCCTTTGACTGTGCAGATCACAGCAAACTGTGGAAAATTCTTCAAGAGAGAAGAATACCAGACCATTTCCTGCTTTCTGAGAAATTTGTATGCAGGTCAAGGAGCAACAGCTAAAAATGGACATGGAACGACAGACTGGTTCCAAATCGAGAAAGGAGTATGTCAAGGCTGTATATGGTCACACTGCTTATTTAACTTATATGCAGAGTACATCATGTGAAATCCCAGGCTGGATGAAGCACAAGCTGAAATCAAGACTGCTGGGAGAAATATCAATAACCTCATATATGCAGATGACACCACCCTTACCAGAGAAAGTGAAGAAGAACTAAAGAGCTTCTTGATGAAAGTGAAAGAGGAGAGTGAAAAAGTTGGCTTAGAGGTCTACATTCAGAAAACTAAGATCATAGCATCCAGTCCCATCACTTCATGGCAAATAGATGGGGAAACAATGGAAACAGTGACAGACTTCTTTGGGGGGCTCCAAAATCACTGCATATGGTAACTGCAGCCATGAAATTAAAAGATGCTTACTCCTTGGAAGAAAAGCTATGAGCAACCTAGGCAGCATATTAAAAAGCAGAGACATTACTTTGCCAACAAAGGTCCTTCTAGTCAAAGCTATGGTTTTTTCCAGTACTCATGTATGGTTATGAGAGTTGGACTACAAAGAAAGCTGAGAGCCAAAGAATTGATGCTTTTGAACTGTGGTGTTGGAGAAGACTCTTGAGAGTCCCTTGGACTGCAAGGAGATCCAATCAATCCATCCTAAAGGAGATCAATCCTGGGTGTTCATTGAAAGGACTGATGTTGAAGCTGAAACTCCAATACTTTGGCCACCTCATGCGAAGGGTTGACTCATTGGAAAAGACCCTAATGCTGGGTAGGATTGGGGGTGGGAGGAGAAGGGGACGACAGAGGATGAGATGGTTGGATGGCATCACCGACTCGATAGACATGGGTTTGGGTAGACTCTGGAGTTGGTGATGGACAGAGAGGCCTGGCGTGCTGCAATTCATGGGGTCGCAAAGAGTCGGACATGACTGAGCGACTGAACTGAACTGATAAGCTACCCAGGTGGCTCAGTTGTAAAGAATCTGCCTGTATTGCAGGAGATGTGCATTCATCCCCTGGGTTGGGAAGATTCCCTGGAGGACGAAATGGTAACCCACTCCAGAATTCTTGCCTGGGAAATTCCATGGACAGTGATCCTGGTGGGCTATAGTCCATGGGGGCCGCAAAAGTGTCACGCATGACTCTGTGACTAAGCAACACCTACCTTTAGGGAGATAACTTAATTGAGGTGAAAACACAAATATGTATATACCATGGAAAAAAAATCTTGCCATTCATTTCTGTTATATTTTTCTGTACACTTCAGTTTTCCCTTTCCAAGTCAACTATCTCAAACCTCTGACTACAGCACACCATTCTCATTTTCAGAAAAAAGATTGAAAACAAACTTATGGTTACCATAGAGGAACTGTGGGGGGAGGGATAAATCAGGAGCTTGGGATTAACAAGCACACACTACTCTATGTAAGATAGATAACCAATAAGAAACTACTGCATAGCACAGGCAGCTCTATTCAATATTCTGAGATAACCTATATAAGAATCTGAAAAAGAGTGAATCTATGTGTAACTGAATCACTTTGCTATACACCTGAAACCAACACATCATTGTAAATCAACTATAATAAAATTTTTAAGAAAGGACTTGCTTACTGCCTTAGCCTGAAGCAGAATTCAAGACCAAGACACGGGTGCACATCGTCCATTTTCAAATAACAGAAAGGGAATAAAAAAGGAAGAAAAACCAAAATAGGAGTACATTACAGAGTTTACTGCTGTGGGCAACTGAGGCTTGACCTTGCTGTACCTTCTCAAAAGTGTCCACCCTGTGACTAAATAGGGTAATAGTTATTCTTTGGTTCCCAACCCACAGTGATTTTCCCTGGGCTTGTTAATGACCCTACATTTCAAGACTGATCCAGTGAAGGTACTTATCCACAGGCTTTAGCCTGTGCCCACAGCATGTCAGAAAGTTCAAGAGAAAGATGAAGGGTGACCATTTCAGACACTGTCAGTATGAATGGAACATATGCCCGCACGTGACTCTGCCAAAGCTGTGGCCCTATTGGAAGTAATAACTCCACAGTGAGAGCTGGGGGCCCCAGAGGCATATGATACACCTTCTACTATTACTCGACCATAAAAAGAAGCAAGCCTGCGTCATTTGTAGAGATGTGGGTGGGCCTGGACCTAGAGTGTGTCATACAGAGTGAAGTAAGTCAGAAAGAATAAATATATCATATATTAATGCATATATGCTGAACCTATTTGCAGGGCAGGAATAGAGTCACATTTGGAGAGAATGGACATGTGGACATAGGCCAAGAAGGGGATGAATTGGGACATTAGGATCGACATCTATACACTACCGTGTGTAAAATAGATAGCTAGTCGGGGCAACCTGCTATAAAGCTCAGCGAGCTCAGCTTGGTGCTCTGTGATGACCTATGTGGATAGGATAACAGGGTTGGGAGGGAGGTTCAAGAGGGAGGGGATATATGTATACGTATAATTGATTTACTTCATTGTACAGCAGAGACTAACACAGCATTGCAAAGCAATTATACTCCAATTAAAAAAAAAGAAAAACTAGTTGAGCATTATCAGATGAGAACTCCCTATACCGAGTTCCAGCAAGATTTCCTCATTTTATGACCACTCTCTCCTTATTTTCTCCTGAGTAAATAAACACCCTGTCTTTCTTGCTACTGAATGCTTAGTACTCCAACCTCACCTTGTTTCCCATCCTGTTCTATTGTTACTCAAGTAACTAAATAAAATCACCCATGAGCTTGTTATGAAGTACAAAGAAACTACAAAAGTTTAGATGTTGAGCTATAGGCTTGTAATGCATAAATAAACTGATATTTTAAGCAGGGTAAATATGTGTTTTAGTTTGAGGAGTCAGGGAAAGCTTAGAGGAATATACCCTAATTAAATTGGGTACTGATACTATATTCAGTTCATATATGCAAACAAATGAAAGAAAATTATTTCATGTGTGTAATTAACAGAATAGCAAACACAGAGATTCAGAAATGAATATGCTATATATGAAACATGAGGTAATAAAACTTGGAAATAAAGATATATACATAATAGTTTATGGTAAAATTGGGTAAAGCAGAACCATATCATTAAAAAAAAAAAAAACCTTGGAAGATTGGAAATTATGTGCCAGGCTGGATGGGAAGGGGGTTTGAGGGAGAATAGATCCATGTATATATACATGGCTAAGTCCCTTTGCTGTTCACCTGAAATGACCACAACATTGTTAATTCGCTATGCTCCAAAAAAAATATTTTTGGTGTTAAAAAAATATATATATTTTTTTAAAAGAGAGAGGATAATTGAAGTAGCAGTGGATTAGGGTGTATAATCAAATAAAATAGGTAAAATGGAGAGAAATGAATAAAAGAAAAGCCAGATATCAGGGTCTTGTATTAGGTACATACGGCCATGACTGATGGTCAGGCAACTGACCAGGATGAAAACAGCAGACGGAATCAAGAATTATTTCAAATAGATTTTGCCACATTAGGTATAGAAAATGAAGGGTAAAGAAAATACAGGATGAATTAAGCTTGATTTCAAGACTGTTTAGTCTAGGAAATACATTAATATTTTTAAAATTTTAGGAATCATTAAGATGAAATTTTGAAGAGAAAAGCAGTGAGGAAGAAAAAAAATCTGTTGTTACAAAACAGATTGAGAACATTATTAATAATATAAACTCTATCCAGAATTTGGATGGGAATGGCAACCCATCCCAGTATTCTTACCTGGAGAATTCCACGGATAGAGGAGCCCAGCAGGCTCCAGTCCATGGGGTTGCAAAGAGTCAGACACGACTGAGAGACTAACATACACAAACTCTATCCATATGAAATCTAGGAAACTGAGGTCAGAGAATAAAATCACCAAATGTTAATGCATCCTAGGTAGATTTAAAATGGCCACGAATTATTTACAGCTCATCTCTTTAAAAGGAGCTATTCATTCCCGTGTGTAACTTGAATTTCACCTGGTCTTGTGACTAACTAAATAACACTGTGCAACTTCCAACCTTAGTAATATTACTGTAATGTGATTCAGTCCACAGCCACTGCTGTTTTCAGCCCCAGGGGGTAAGCTTCATGTTTGAAACAAGATATGACCAGCAGGAGGACAGATCACTACAAGCAAAAAATAAAATAGTTTTGTAATAAAAAACTAGGTTTTTGGTATTACACGCTAATGTGTGTTCAGTCATTCGGTCATGTCTGACTCTTTGCGGCCACATGGTCGATAGCCCACCAGGCTCCTCTGCCCATGGAATTTTCCAAGCAAGAATACTGGAGTGGAGTGCATTTCCTACTCCATGGGATTCCTCTGACCTAGGGATCAAATTCATGTTTCTTGTGTCTCCTGCATTATCAGGTGGATTCTTTACTACTAGTACCACCTGTAAGCCCCATTACACACTAATAGAAACCTGATTAAGTATCCCTGAAGTGGAACGACCTTTAAATAAAAACCAAAAACGTGTGGCTTTGGCTTTGGGTCCAAGGAGGCTGAGGCTAGGGAGGTAGAGAAAGAAAGTTCAAATCTTGGCTTAGTTGATTGGTGTGTTCAGTTTGGCCTATTTTTCAGAGATATCACAAAATTGCTACTTTAAAAATCAGAGGCAATGGAATTCATATAATTGTTTTAAAAGACATCGAACTTTATTTTCCAACTAGTAATGTTCCTTCTGTTTTCAAGGGGAAATGAAAAATGGAGGCCTGTCCAGGTAAAATGGAAGAAATGCCTTACACATGGGAACCAGTCATCATAATCTGACCTTCTTTTGAAGTCTGGTGATTTCAGGAGTTGCCCTCTGTATTTAATTACGTGTCATATGCCATGATTAGTAAATGGAATTTTTAAATGTCAATATGTGTGAAGAAATGTATTGGTTAACTTAAGAACCTTTGGTATTTTATTCCATATGTCTCTGGACAGAAAGTTCTTGAAATGCTAGTGCACAGCAGAGGTGAAGGTATGAAATAATTGATCATAATGAAAAAGCTGGTGGCTGCCTCCTGTAACAGTGATTGATTATTCCCACTTGGAAATAATCTTTGTGCAAAGAGGACTATTTATACTATGAGGCTTGTGGTTTACCACAGATCTTATTTTATTTTTATGGTGGGATTAATATGGCATTAAGGGCAAAGGGTGATTCTGAAAACAAATTTATGAGAGAATACTGTTTCATTGACAACCACAACACCCCAGAATTTGCAGAAACTAAAAGTAAATGAACCATTTTGATGATGGAACATTATCCATACAGTAGACCAACTAGCCCTCCCCTCTTTGAGGTCAAATAGAAGAGCAGAACAGAATGCGAAATTAATTCATTTGAAGATCATAAAGAGATAAACCTATGATGAGGGTTTAACAGCTTCCCATTAGAAAAGGAAAATGATGGATAACTAATTAGGACCTACTGTAAAGCAAAGAGAATTCTACTCAATACTCTGTGGTGACCTACCTGGGAAAAGAATCTAAAAAAGAGTTCAGTTCGATTCGATTGTTCAGTTGTGTCCAACTGAACCCCATGGACTGCAGCACGCCAGGCTTCCCTGTCCATCACCAACTCCCAGAGCTTACTCAAACTCACATCCATTGAGTCAGTGATGCCATCCAGCCATCTCACCCATTGTCACCCCCTTCTCCTCCTGCCTTCAATCTTTCCCAGCATCAGGGTCTTTTCAAATGAGTCAGTTGGTTGCATCAAGTGGCCAAATATTGGAGTTTCAGCTTCAGCATCAGTCCTTCCAATGAATATTCAGGACTGATCTCCTTTAGGATGGACTGGTTGGATCTCCTTGCAGTCCAAGGGACTCTCAAAAGTCTTCTCCAACACCACAGTTCAAAAGCATCAATTCTTCACCATTCAGGTTTCTTTATAGTCCAGCTTTCACATCCATACATGACTACTGGAAAAACCATAGCCTTGACTAGACAGACCTTTGTTGGCAAAATAATGTCTCTGCTTTTTAACATGCTGTCTATGTTGGCCATAATTTTTCTTCCTAGGAGCAAGCGTCTTTTAATTTCATGTCTGCAGTCACCATCTGCAGTGATTTTGGAGTCCCCCAAAATAAAGTCTGTCACTGTTTCCATTGTTACCCCATCTATTTGCCATAAAGTGATGGGACTGGATGCTATGATCTTAGTTTTCTGAATGTTGAGCTTTAAGCCAACTTTTTCACTCTCCTCTTTCACTTTCATCAAGAGGCTCTTTAGTTTTTCACTTTCTGCCCTAAGTGTGGTGTCATCTGCGTATCTGAGGTTATTGATATTTATCTCTGCAATCTTGATTTCAGCTTCATTCAGTCCAGCATTTCTCATAATTTACTCTACATATAAGCTAAATAAGCAGGCTTACAATATACAGCCTTGACATACTCCTTTCCCAATTTGGAACCAGTCTGTTGTTCCATATCCAGTTCTAACTGTTGCTTCTTGACATGCATATAGTTTTCTCAGGAGGAAGGTCAGGTGGTCTGATATTCCCATCTCTTTAAGAATTTTCCACAGTTTGTTGTGATCCACACAGTCAAATGTTTTGGCATAAAAAAGAGTGGATACATGCATGACTGAGTCTCATTGCTGTACAGCAGAAACACAACATTGTAAATCAATAATGCTCCAATAAATAATTTATAATAATTTAAAAGAAAAGGAAAATGCCTCAGTCCTGTGAGATTTGGGGATACACTTTAATGGTGCATTTTCTGTTTGTGTGTAGAGGGTTTTTTTTAAACTTTATTTAATTGTGATAAGGAAACAACATGAGACACCTGATGTTTCACTTTTGCAATATTGCATTAACTGTATACAGGATATTGTGTGCAGATCCCTGGAATAGATTAATCTTGCTTAATTGAAAGTTTATGTATGTTGATTAGGAACAGCTTACTCCTCCTTCCAGTCCCTGGCAACCACCATTCCACTCTGATCCTATAGCTTTGACTTTTATATATACCTCGTATAAGTAAAATTATGCAATATTTATCCTTTGACTGGATTATTTCACTTAACATAACGTCTTCCAGGTTCATCCATGTTATTACATAATGTGGAATTTTTTAAAAAGCTGAATCACTTTCCATTCTATATACTGATTGTCCAAAATTTCCTTCGGATTTTCATAATGAGCTTTCAGACAATGAGAAAACTTTTTGGACAGCTTAACAAACGGTATAAGGGTCAATTCACCAAGAGGATAAAACAATTATAAACATGCACACACACCCAACTTCACAGTGATTGACCAATATCTTGCAATTTGACTACTGTCATGCAGTGTTAGATAAAGCAATGCTCTAAGACTCTTTAGTATTAATAAATAAGTAGGCAGTGTGATTGAATGGATTATTAGAAAAATTAGTGCAATTACCTCTATATTCTTCTCATTTTGTTAATTGCAAGCAACAGAATGAAAATAGGCTTATGTAAGAAATTATTTCTTTTAAAAAATGAGGTGACAATGTTTTAATTTAGTACAACCCAATCTTCCTTCTTTCCTTGGATCCTGGATCCCACTTAATTAAATCAGTCTTCTATCTTCTTCCAACCCCAAGAGATTACATTATTTTAGTTTGTTATCAACTTTAAGTTGCAAAGTTCTTAGAGGCCTGGAAACCTGTGACTTTAAACAAAGCCATGGTTAAGAAGCACCTTGCAAGAATTAAATGCAGAATTTCTACTTTACTTATTGAATATATTGATCAATTTACCTTGATGGTTAAAAGGCATGAGAAGGGACAGTAAGGACCTCCCCCCAAAACACACCTAAGATAAATTAACAATAGGATGTGAGGATTTGGAGAAAACTGGTAACAGTGCATTTAAGGCAAGAGGACACATTGAACGGATTTAAGGTTTTAGCAAATGCCTAAAATTTAAGAAGTGAGGGGTGCTAGATAGGAGAAAGGACCCTATGAATCTGTAATCTGGTTTCTAATTTGTGATTTTTAACCTGAGCTATCTTTAAAGTCACTTTGGTGCTAGTCCAGTTCATCACATGGGAGCCAACATTCAGGCAGCTATTTTCCATGTATTTGATTTAAACCTGTGGGACACCTGAAGGTTACCACACACCTGTGTGATGTCATCAAAGGATACATTTTCAAGTGCTCCCTCCCAGGTTTTCACACTTTTGTTTCTTCCTTCTCTCTTTTTATCAGTCTACTCACCTATTGATATCTCTATCATTTGCTCCTTTTAACCCAATGAATTATTTTGAACCTGGCAAGTTAATTAAATTGAGCATGTTTAAATAAATGCAATGCAAAAAAAAAAAAAAAGAGGCAGAGGATGGAGTGAGGGGTAGGAAGGGAGAGAGATACAGAGAGAGAGTGAGCCCCACACCCCATTAGATATCAGAGGTGAAAAGAGAATAGGACAGAGACAGGAAAAAGGAAGGAGAGACAGAGAGAAAAGAAGAAAGACAGAAAAGGAGAGGGAAAAAAAAAAAACCAAGAGCAACTCAAAACTAACATGTCATAAAAAATAAGGTAAATTTTCTGCTAGCCATTTGTGAGACTTTGCTTTAAATCTCAAAGTTGTAGACCCTAACTAGATTCTATCATATTCCAACACAAAGTTTTCATCTTTTCACCTAGTATAGTGTTTGCAAATATTAAAAAATAAATGTTTGTGGGCTAATTAACTATGCACATCTAGTCCTTCTTGGAATAGTGGTGGTATAATTTGAGTTAGTTCTGGTTCTGAGTTGGGTGCATTTCAAAGAGTGAACTTTTTAAAATGACTCAGTGGTGGAGCAGAAACTTGCAACAAAATCCAGTTTACCTTTTACAACTAGACGTTGGTTTATGTAATTTATTTTTTCCTTTCTAAATTTCTTGACCCAAAGCTTATTCCCACAAGTGGTCACTTGTACACCTGAAACTAATGAATATTGTTAATCAACTATTTTTGCTGTTGTTGTTTAGTTGCTAAGCCAATTAAAAGGTAAAATAAATAAGAAAGAAAATTGGGCAAAAAGTAAATAACATGTTTTATAAAGCTCCATTACATGTCAGAATTTTAACTATATTAGGACCTTGAAAAATTCTATGTTTTTATAGCATGGGTATATATATATATATATACATATATATAGCATTGACACAAAATACTGACTGACTTATACCTGTTTTGGGATTTTCCAAGTAATCTGAATAATAGTGCATGTTTTGTGACCCAAGATGTGGTCTATTTCAGAGACTGTTCCATGCGCCCTTAAGAAAATGTATTATTCTGCATTTGGATGGAATGTCTTGAAGATATTAATTAGGTTCACCTAATCTAACGTGTCATTTAAGGCAGTGTTTCCTTATTAATTTTCTGTTTTGGCGATCTGTCCATTACTATAAGTGGAGTGTTAGAGCCACCTACTTTAACACCCTACTCAACACCCCTATTATTGTGTTGCTGTTGAGGTCCCTTCATTCCCAAGTGGTGCTAGCTGTAAAGACCCTGCCTGCCAATGCAGGAGACATAAGAGATGTGGGTTCCATTTCTGGGTCAGGAAGATCCCTCGGAGGAGGACAGTATTCTTGCCTGGAGAGTCCCATGGACTGAGGAGCCTGGTGGGCTAAAAGTCCATGGGGGTCACATGCCTGAAGCGACTTAGCATACACGCACACTGTTGCCATATGTATTGAGATGTTCCTATGTTGGGTGTAAAAATATTTACAATTACTATGTCTCCTTGGATTGATCCCTTCATCATTATATAGTGTTCTTCCTTATCTCTTGTAATATGCAATGCATTTTTAAACATGTTTGAAAACTGGGGAAAGAAATATTTAGAAGTCCTTAAAAACCTCTAAGTGTTTGAGAATCAAGTGATGTATTACTATTCCTCTAATTTTAATCCTATTTAGCGATATTCAGGTAGTAAAAAGCCCTTTAAAAAGCATCTAAATTACATCTAGGTAATACCTTTGAGTTAGTATCCTCTGGCCCACTAATGGCTTCAACCTTATATATAAGCCCTTAGTAAAGGAAAAGAAACTATATCACAAAATATTCAAACAGTTGCAGTTACCAAAAATATGCATAATTTTATGACATTATATATTTACATGAGTGTCATTATATATGTATACACAAACAATGACAGTGATTATGCTTCTCAAAAATATTTTCTTGCTTATAAAATGATGAATATAGCTATGGTTCATAGAAATCTAACTTGCAAGTATCCACACAGAATCTATTTTTAATATCAAGAAGATTGAAACCTAGGAAGAATATTGACATATGTGTATGTTTATGTTAATTTATTTGATTATAAATAAATTAACCCCACATTCTAGAAGTATATTATTATATCATGTTTTAAAATAGATTATCTATCTGATTTATTTGTCTATTATTTTTCAATCACTCTACCACAGAAAAGATAACCACTTTACAAGCACAGTAAGTGAGGTTTTGTTCAACTGAAAACAACTGTAAACATTTCTCGGTGAGCTAAGGCAAACATTTCCCTGCCAAGTAATATTGTGGGTTATGACCTCAATCTTTTCACTCCTCATTTATCAGCTCTATTGTCTTACTGATGGAATCTAGAATCATTTTGAAGTCAAACTTGAATTAAAATTTGAAATTAAAAAAAGACTTCCCAGCAACCTAGTAAAATATTAGCATCACATGAAGAATAGTCTGGGATTATCCCAATTTGTTTTATTCATCGGAAAGATCCCCCAGAGAAGGAAATGGCAACCCACTCCAGTATTCTTGCCTGGAAATTTCCATGGATAGATGAGCCTGGTGGGCTATAGCCCATGGAGTCACAAAGAGAGGGACGTGACTGAGCAACTGAGCACACACACAATTTGTTTCATAATTTTCATGCCCATAGTCTTGTAAAGCCTGTAGTCACCGTACGATCAAAAGGTCAAGCACAACAAGCTTGGAATTTGGATTGAGACAAACCTGAGTACAAAGCCTGGCTTTATCCTCTAAGAAGCCTAATTAATGTCTATGGACCTCATATTTTAATTGTTAAAATGAAAATAAATATTTAGCTGGCCAAAACTGGGTCAAGTGGAGTTATACAATTTAAGTTCAGTTCAGCTCAGTCACTCAAACATGTCTGACTCTTTGCGACCCCATGGACTGCTTGCAAGCCAGGCCTGCCTGTCCATCACCAACTGCCAGAGTTTGCCCAAACTCATGTCCATCAAGTCGGTGATGCCATCCAACCATCTTATTCTCTGTCATCCGCTTCTTCCGCCTTCAATTTTTCCCAGCATCAGGGTCTTTTCAAATGAATCAGTTCTTCACATCAGGTGGCCAAAGTATTGGAGTTTCAGCTTCAGCATCAATCCTTCCAAAGAGTATTCAGGACTGATTTCCTTTAGGATTGCCTGGTTTGATCTCCTTGCAGTCCAAGGGACTCTCAAGAGTCTTCTCCAACACCACAGTTCAAAAGCATCAATTCTTTGGTGCTCAGCTTTTTTTATGGTCCAGCTCTCACATCCATACATGTGAGAGCTGTACCGTAAAGAAACCGTAGCTTTGACTAGATGGACCTTTGTTGGCAAAGTAACATCTCTGCTTTTTAACATGCTGTCTAGCTCTGCCATAGCTTTTCTTCCAAGGAGCAAGTTTCTTAATACTTAGCACAATATTCATCATATGATAAATCTAAATTTATTAAATGTAGCTTTTATCACACTCTTTACTAGGCACTGTTTAAGGCAAATTTACATACTTACAAAACCTCTCACCATTATTCATATTGGAAGGAGAAACAAAATCCACGATAATATATCATGCATCTTCCATGCATATTACACTACATAAATAGTAGGAGAAAGGGAATAGAAAAACACACTTTCAATCTAGAGCAGGGGGCAGCCCACTGCAAGAATTTCATACTGATGGAAAGGAAACCAGCATCCTCTCAAATCCATGACTGGTGATGACTGAGAGGCATATACATTATTAGGATGGGTGAACCACTTCTTCCCTTTAAGAAGTCTCCATGTGTTACAGGCCAAACAATTCCCTCTTAGAACTCTCTAGTCAGCTGAAAGGTTTGGACCTGCACTAAGTACCCAGTTTGTGTCTTATAAGGTTGGCTGCAAGTGAAGTGAAAGTGAAGTCACTTAGACGTGTCTGACTCTTTGCGACCCCGTGGACCATAGCCCACCCAGGCTCCTCCATCCATGGGATTTTCCAGGCAAGAATACTGGAGTGGGTGGCCATTTCCTTCTCCAAGAGATCTTCTGACCCAGGGATTGAACCCAGGTCTCCCGCATTGTAAGCAGACACTTTACCATCTGAGCCACAGGGAAATCCATAAGGTGAGCTACTTCCCCTTGATGGAGATCCATGATAAATTGTTTCATGCTGCAAAGCTCATAACAAAGGAAGTTCCCATTGTGCAAATAAATGTGGTAATTCTTCTTCCTCTTGTGTACACTTGTTATCACATTAAAGGATACAGCTTCCATAAGGTAATACATAGCTCTATCATTTAATTAAGGACTGGAAATACTGTCTGCAGTTTATGAAGTAGGCACATGAGTCTTAGAACTGTTAAGTACCTTTCAGAAAAAAAAATAAGTAATCGAGCTAAACAGAGGCTGGTACCAAAGTGCTTTTAATATGATCTACTTTAAATAGGGTGAAATTTAGATACTTTAATTGCATAAACATTTAAGGATTCATGCATAAATGATACAAACATATCTTTTTAATAGCTTTCAAATAAATTTAAAGAAAAGTTTAACAGATTTTATTCAATTCTCTGCTTAATACTTCTTCGTGAACAAATTGCTACATATACAATTACAATTACTTGAGTCTAGTTATCCTGTTACTGTCATACTAGAAATGAGTCTAGACATGTAGCTGACAATAAATCCTATTTTATGAACTTGTGAAAAGGGACAGATTCCTGCCTTGATTTTCTTTTTCCAGACAAGGAACCAGTTCTATCTCTTGAATTGTTCTGTAAGTTTATTTCAGTTTGTAATTATCATCGTTTATGGAGACTGGCCTTTAATTTAATTTGATAAGAAAGGGGAGAACCCAAAGTAGCCTTCCCCGAAGGGTTTCAGGAAAAAATTATTTCCCCAGTGGATTAAATGCTCACACAGAGTTTGTGGTTAAATCACAGTTTGGCAAACATTCAGTTAAAATAAGTTCAAGACATTTTCCTATCCCAAGATAATGAAAGTAAGTTCCCATATTATCTTCTATATCTTTTATTTTTTTTCTGCCTCTCGTGGTTATGTATACAGCTGACTTGAAATTATGTAGTTTGACATAGAAAACAAGTTCCAGTCTTCCCTCAATACTTTGCCCACAGCTATACAGTGCTGTGTTTATGATGGCTTCTCAGGAGGTGTTAGTGATAAAGAGTCTGCCCGTCAATGCAAGAGACACAGGTTCAATCCCTGGGTGGGGAAGATCCAGTGTAGGAGGAAATGACAACCTACTCCAGTATTTTGTCTGAAGAATCCCATGGACAGAGGAACTTGGCAGGCTACAGTCCATAGGGGTCACAAAGAGTCAGATAAAATCAATCGCCTACATGCCTTAGGTCCTGTGTCTAGACTCATAGCAGCTCTGACAGTTAAGAGTCTTCCTGCAATGTGGGAGACTCGGGTTCAATCCCTGGGTCAGGAAGAGCTTCTGGAAAAGGAAAAAGTAACCCACTGCAGTATTCTTGCCTGGAAAAGCCCATGGACCGAGGAGCCTGGTGGCCTAGAGTCCATGGGGGTCACAAAGAGTTGGACATGACTGAGTAACTAACACACACACTACACTCTTTATTCTGTTCCTTTTGTTTGTTCTTGAACTATTGTCAGATTGTTTTGGTTACTGTAACTTCATTATAAGTAAAGCAAGACTTCTCACCATCAACATGCTTGGCCATTTACCTTTCTGCTTAAAACTTAGAGCAAGCTTATCAATTTCCACAGATACTCAAATGGGGAAATTTGAGCATTTGTGGAATGGCTTACATTAATGGGGAAATTTTTATTGGGTTGAATTGAATTAGTAATCAGTTTAGGGAGAATTGCCATTTTAAAAATATTGCCTTTTAATCTCTGAGACATAATATTTCCATTCATTTAATTCTTTAAATTTGTTTCATAATTTTCAGTGAAAAGATACTGAATAATTTTATGATTATTTTAATATATACAATATATTCTATGGTTATTGATATTAAGATATTAATATGTATTCAATAATGTAGTTATTATAAACTTTCACAACTTTAATTTCTTAACTTGAAAGTATTATGTAGAAATCCAACTGTTTGTCTTTTATATTGTCCTTTTACCCAGAAACTTTATGAAAAAATGTTTACTGTAATTAGACATCCTTTTAGTTGTTATTTTCTCCCCCCAGAGGTAGTTATATAAGTTTCTTTATAAGTGGATTACTCATGTTTCATTTACTTTACCTGGATCATATCTCTTTCTTTCTTAATTAACATTTCCCTTCTGCTTGTGTACATACTCATTAAAATAAAGGAAAATAACTTGGGGGATAATATCACATTACATATATATCATGTAATAATATTTCCACAATCATTGAATACGTGAAAAAATTTTTCTTCCTTCATCTTTTTCATATTTTGGCTGAATATAAGTATACATAGAAGTCTCAAAACTCTAAAATAGTAACTTATTGACAATGCTTTCAATAAAATAAATCTAGGTAAGTATTGAGGAGAAGGCAATGGCACACCACTCCAGTACTCTTGCCTGGAAAATTCCAGGGATGGAGGAGCCTGGTGGGCTGCAGTCCATGGGGTCGGACATGACTGAGCAACTTCACTTCACTTTTCACTTTCATGCATTGGAGAAGGAAATGGCAACCCACTCCGGTACTCTTGCCTGGAGAATCCCAGGGACAGGGGAGCCTCATGGGCTGCTGTCTACGGGGTCACACAGAGTCGGACACAACTGAAGCGACTTAGCAGCAGTTGCAGCAGGTAAGTATTGAATTAACTTTTACAAGGAACCTGGGCTCTTAAGGAATTCAAGGAACTTGAGACTTTAACTTATCAATCCCGAGCTTCTAAGTTAGAGGAATCTGTTAGGGAAGATTGGAGTGCACTTAATTGAGGCTCATCAAGTAAAGGAAGAAACAAACAAACAAGTGAACAAGATGGAAACTCAGTTCACAGAGAATGGAGACATCTGGTCTTGTAATCAAGACAATCTGACAATACTTCAAGAACAAACAAAAGGAACAGAATAGAGAGTCTAGAGTGTGTGTTAGTCGCTCAGTTGTGTCCAACTCTTTGTGACCCAATGTACTGTAGCCTGCCAGGCTCCTCCATCCACGGGATTTTCCAGGCAAGAATACCGGAGTGGGTTGCCTTTTCCTTCTCCTGGTTCACTAACTGTGTTTACAAATCTATGAGAGGGATGAAGATCTGACACACCATTGTTCCGATTCTGAAAGTCTTTCTGGAAATGGCAAGCCTAACATGGCATTTTACTTTAAGACCAGAAGTCATGTGGGATTTAACCAAAGAGCTAGTCTCAAAAAGCAAAGTATATATATGGCACTGTTGTAGTCTTAAAAACGTTCCTTCAAGAAGCTATCACTTCTTAGAATTATCTTTTTCCTTAAACAGAGTCAATACACACACTCTTTAGGAGAATAGCAATTTTTTAGTGTACTGCTTCTAAAGTAATTTTTCTAAGACAGTCACCATCCTGTCAGGGTAGACCATACAAAATAGTACATTTTTTAGTTTCAATCACACAAAAAATTCCTGCTTGAGTTTAGTTTCAGTCAAAAAGTTATCCATCTTTTTTTTGTCATAACTTGTATTTATTGTTGAGCCAAATGCTGACCATGATTTTATAAATAAGTGCACTTCACATTTCTGATAGTATCTACACTCTTGTCTTCTATAAAATGAGCTTGTGCTTTTCAATTTATTACAGTTAGCTATGTTTTCAGTTTAGTTGTTCTATTACACTGCCTCAAATTCTTATGTTAATAAATAAACTTTAAATAAAAACTAAATGAATAAGAAGTGTAAATGTAATCAAATAAATTTTGGTAAAGTCAAAACAACAGAAAATTACTCCAAGAATAGTGAGTATGCCTATAAAAGTCAGCTTAAAATTATGTACCATATTTTATTGATAATCTCCCTATATTAAATATGTAGGTTTTTATTACTTTTAACTAGTATAATAATCCTTCATTGATCATCTGTATAATTATTAGACAAAAAGTTAATGCTTAGCATAAATTGATAAAATAGAATTGAAAGTTCAATAGACATTTGTAGTTTTAATTATCTCAACAAGTAACTTTCAAGTTATCCTTCTGTACCAATTTATAACCGAGATTTACATCTACAAACTTTATAGTTTCAAATACGGCAGTGTGTGAGAATAACAGCTGAGGAGAAAAAGGTGGGTAGCAACTGTCTGTACTAACTTATCTGGTTCTTTAGTACTTAATTAGAATGAAAACTAAGGGTTACTAGATTTATAAAACAAATCAACAACAAAAAAAGAAAAAAGTCAAATATACAAAAATGAAACCCCCAAGAGAAAATAGAGATCATTCATAAGCAGAAGGGAGTGTTTTAAAGCATAATATACTCAGAAGGATTCTAAGCAATGGTTCAACAAAATGAAAGTCGTGAACAGGATTCAATGAAAAATAACTCTCAAAAAAAAACCTTGGAAATTAAAAATATATTGACAAAAAATATATAAATCAATAGGAGGATTAGAAGATTAATTTGAGACATCCTTCCAGCACATGTACGTGAAAACACAAGAGAAAGCCTGTAACAGAAAACAAATTGGTCAAGACTATTTATCTAATAAATAAATAAATAAAAACAAATAAAGATAGCTTATCTAGGAGTTTCAAAAGAGAGACATTAATGGAAAAAAATAGGGGGAAATTATTAAATAAGAAAATCTCTCAGAACTGAAGAGAATCTTGTCTCCAGATTCAACAAAACCCACTAATTGTTGAGTTCAATAAATAAATATTAATTCAAAGGCACATCACTGATGTTTCAGAATACCAAGAATTAAAAGAGCATCCACAAATTATCCATCATATTTTTCTCAGTATTTACTGAAGCAATTAATGTCATAATCATTTTATACTTTTAAATTAGCAATTTCAGACAATAAAAATGGTAAAATTTATTTCAAAATTCTAAAAGGCAACAGTATTTTGACTTAAATTTTTACATCCAGCCAAGCTGTAAGCTGATGGAAATGGCAAAATAAAGCCATTTGACAGATTCAAGAAGTCAGAAAATATACCGACCATATATCATTTTGGAAAAGGTTATGTGGGGATATATTTATAGAAAGCGTTGACAATAGAAGGTGAATGTGGGATAAAAGACTTAGTGGGTTTATATAAGGAGCCCAGGGGAAATGAATCCTTTCTAGCCGGCCTAGGAATAATCAGAGCAAGAGTAAACAAAAAATGTCTAAAATAAATCTTTTCCAGAAAATAATGTGTAAATGTAAGGTGCCATGAAACTATTGATGGTATCAGTTGGTAAAGAAGTTGCCTGTGATGTGGGAGACTTGGGTTCACTCCCCTGGAAAAGGAAATGGCAAGCCACTCCGGTCTTTTTGCCTGGAAAATACCACGGACAGAGGAACCTGACAGGCTATAGTCCACGGGATCATAAGAGACGAACTGTACTCAGGAACTAAACCACAAGAAAAGAGAATTTATTTGATACTGACAAAATATTTCTCATTTCTGAGTAGCACAAGGATTGTGGAATTAGATCTACATCAGAAGTATTATGATGCCAAAAATGCTAATTGGTTTTTCAGTGAAAAGTAGCTTCACGGTTACAATGGAAAATAGTAGATTTTGCTTTTGGAATAAATATGTAGACAGACAACAGACTGTGGTTTTCAGACACAAATAACAGTAAATATATTCAATTTGGAAATATTATTTTAAATATAGTTAGACAATATTAAGGTAGAGAAAGTAGAACAAGAATAAGCCAAGAAGAAGCTATGTTTGGTTTGTTTGTTTTTGATTTATATAATAGTAATTCAATCTCAAAAATGACAGAATGACCTCTGTTCATTTCCAAGGCAAACCATTCAATATCACAGTAATCCATCTCTATGTCCCAACTAGTAATGCTGAAGAAACTGAAAATGAATGGTTCTATGAAGACCTAAAGATCTTCTAGAACTAAAAGCCAAAAAAGATATCCTTTTCATCATAGAGAACTGGAATGAAAAAGTAGGAAGTCAAGAGATACCTGGAATAACAGGCAAATTTGCCTTGGAGTAAAAACTTAAGCAGGGAAAAGGCTACAGAGTTTTGCCAAGAGAATGCACTGGTCGTAGCAAACACCCTCTTCCAACAACACAAGAGAAGACTCTACACATGGACATCACCAGATGGTCAACACCGAAATCAGATCGATTATATTCTTTGCAGCCAAAGATGGAGAAGCTCTATACACTCAGCAAAAACAAGACCAGGAGCTGACTGTGGCTCAGATCATGAACTCCTTAATGCAAAATTCAAACTTAAATTGAAGAAAGTAGGGAAAACCAATAGACCATTCAGGTATGACCTAAATCAAATCCCTTATGATTATATAGTGGAAGTGAAAAGTAGGTTCAAGGGATTAGATCTGAGAGACAGAGTGCCTGAAGAACAATGGACAGAGGTTCATGACATTGTACAGGAGGTAGTTATCAAGACCATTTCCAAGAAAAAGAAATATAAAAAGACAAAAAGGTTGTCTAAGGAGGCATTACAAATAGTTGAGAAAAGAAGAGAAGTGAAATGCAAAGGAGAAAAGGAAAGATATACTCATTTGAATGAAGAGTTCCAAAGAATAGCAAGGAGAGGTAAGAAAGCCTTCCTCAGCAATCAATGCAAAGAAATAAAAGAAAACAATAGAATGGGAAACACTGGGGATCTCTTTAAGAAAATTAGAGATACCAAGGCAACATTTCATGCAAAGATGGGCACAATAAAGGACAGAAATGGTGTGGACCTAACAGAAGTAGAAGATATAAAGAAGAGGTGGCAAGAATACACAGAAGAACTGTACAAAAAATATCTTCATGACCCAGATAACCACAATGGTGTGATCACTCGCCTAGAGCCAGACATTCTGGAATGCAAAGTCAAGTGGGTCTTAGGAAGCATCACTATGAACAAAGCCAGTGGAAATGATGAATTCCAGTTGAGCTATTTCAAATTCTGAAAGATGATGCTGTGAATGTGCTGCACTCAATATGCCAACAAATTTGGAAAACTCAGCAGTGGCCACGGGACTGGAAAAGGTCAGTTTTCATTCCAATCCCAAAGAAAGCCAATGCCAAAGAATGTTCAGGCTATTGCACATATGTGCTCATCTCACATGCTAGTAAAGTAATGCTCAAAATTCTCCAAGCCAGGCTTCAACAGTACATGAAACAAGAACTTCAAGAGTTTCAAGCTGGATTTAGAAAAGGCAGAGGAACCAGTGATCAAATTGCCAACATGCATTGGATCATTGAAAAAAACAAGAGAATTAGAGAAAACATCTACATCTGCTTTATTGATTACACCAAAGTCTTTGACTGTGTGGATTGCAACGAACTGTGATCTTCAAGAGATATGAATACCAGACCACCTTACCTGCCTCTTGAGAAATCTGTATACAGGTCAAGAAGCAACGTTAGAAACAAACATGGAAAAACAGACTGGTTCCAAATTGAGAAAGGAGTATGTCAAGGCTGTATATTGTCACCCTACTTATTCAACTTATAAGTAGAGTACATCATATGAAATACCAGGCTGGATGAAGTACAAGCTTGAATTAAGATTGCTGGAAGAAATATCAATAACCTCAGATATGCAGATGACACCACCCTTATGGCAGAAAGTGAAGAACTAAAGAGCCTCTTGATTAAAGTGAAAGAGAGTGAAAAAGTTGGCTTAAAACTCAACATTCAGAAAACTAAGATCATGGTATCCATTCCCATCACTTCATGGCAAATAGATGGGGAAACAGAGGAAGCAGTGTCAGACTTTATTTTGGGGGGCTCCAAAATCACTACAGATGGTGACTGCAGCCATGAAATTAAAAGATGCTTGCTCCTTGGAAGAAAAGCTATTGTCAACTTAGATAGCATATTAAAAAGCAGAGACATTACTTTGCCAACAAAGGTCTATCTAGTCAAAGCTGTGGTTTTTTCAGAAGTCATGTATGGATATGAGAGTTGGACTATAAAGAAAACTGAGCTCCAAAGAATTGATGCTTTTGAACTGTGGTGTTGGAGAAGACTCTTGAGAGTCCCCTGGACTGCAAGGAGATCCAACCAGTCCATCCTAAAGGAAATCAGTCCTGAATATTCATTGCAAGGACTGATGCTGAAGCTGAAATTCTGATACTCTGGCCACTTGATTCGAAGAACTGACTTATTGGGAAAGACCCTGATGCTGGAAAAGATTGAAGGCAGGAGGAGAAGGGGATGACAGAGAATGAGATGGTTGGATGTCATCACCAACTTGATGGACATGAGTTTGAACAATCTCCAGGAGTTGGTGATGGACAGGGAAGCCTGTCACACTGCAGTCCATGGAGTCACAAAGAGTCGGACATGTCTGAGTGACTGAACTGAAATGAACTCACCTTGTGAAGAGAACAAGAAATAGAAGTCATATTATTGAAAGTTTCAAGTAGGTAGTCTAAAGCGTAGATAAATGTGATCATGTCCTCACTCATGTCTGACACTTTCTGAACCCATGAACTGGTGCTGTCAGGCTCTTCTATCCTTGGGATTTTCCAGACAAGAATACTGGAATGGATTGTCATTTCCTCCTCCAAGCCCTCTTCCTAATCCAGGGATCAAACCCTGGCCCCCTGTGGTTCTTGCACTGCAGGCAGATTCTTTACTTGCTGAGTCATCAGGGAAGCCCATGTAGATAAATATAAACATCACATTTAAGAGAAGAGATCTTGGACGTGAAAGATTAGTGTAAGTGGATCAAACTATTGAATAATGCTAGGTAAATGGAGTGATACAGACAAGCGTGAAAGCACAATATTTTAAGGAACAGTGAGAAAAATCAATATGAATATCATTATGAAAATATTAGCTGGAGATGCAGTTTGAGAACTAACTTGAGACCTTCTAGGAAAGAAATGCATTCTTCTTTTAGTCTAAAATATTATTGTATGAGAAGTGAAAAATAGTTGATTTTCTTAATCACATGCTTCCTACCAAGGGAAATAAATTAAAATTAAATGATAATATAAACCGATCACTTTAAAAAATGTTTTATGCAGAAAATGAGTTCTTTCTTAATAAAAAAAAAATGAAGACAGTTGAATGAAAAGGAAGCTTAATGGATGTAAGATGAAAAGACATTAGTCAAGAGAGGATAAATTTCCTTTTTTTCTAGAGTACAGAATTCATAAAGTCTATGCATAAGTGAGGGGCTTCCCCGGGTGGCTTAGATGGTAAAGAATCTGCCTGCCAATGCAGAAGACACAGGAGGCAAGGATTTGATTCCTAGGTTAGAAGATCCCCTGAAGGAGGAAATGGAAACCCACTACAGTATTCTTGCCTGAGAAATCCCAAGAACAGAGAAGACTGGTGAACTACAGTCCATGGGGTTGCAAGGAGTCGGATATGACTGAGCATGCATACATAGGTGAAGGACCTGGAAAACGGTTGCTAACTCAAGTGCTAACAGTGCTAGAGTGTAGAGAATGAATAAGATGGGATTCTATAAAGAGACACAACAATGAATCCTCCATTTAAAATGGAGTAAAAACTCAAGTTCAGAGACTTGTTTCTAGCTGTGAATTCAGCTTGTCTTTAATCATTCTAAACACTTTGTAGGATGCAGAGCAAAAATCATAAAGGTTTTTTTCCCCAATTAAATACTATGTAAGAGTATTTCAATTAAACAGTGAATTCCTAAACCAATCTGAGCAAGTTCTATATGGGAATAATGATACTTATTTTACTGACTAATTTACTTTCAGTGAGATTCATTATTTGATGTTAAGTATAAATTATTCAAACACAATAAATGTAGATGGCCAAGATAACATTTCTGGAAAGATTCTGAATTTTCAATTTCCTTATAGTTACTGCCTAATATTGCAACCTTAATGGAGCCATAATATCCTTTTATGCTATTAGGAATAAGTGAAACTGATTTAATAACTAACTAAATGGTCTCAATCAAATATTAAGTATCTTAAAAATGGCCTCTGCTAGTTTATACCACTTATGTTGATTTGGTTAACCACAGATGAAAGTGTTTTCTGCCATATCTTTGTGTGACATTGGAAAGATCAGAATCTCTTTCGCTTTTCTTATTTGACTTATAAGAGTAACTCTCCCTTTTAAAAAATATGGCATAGTAACTTTCATGTTATTAATATTGAATCCTATAGAATTATAAAGTTTTAAATTGAATGTTAGTAAATCATTTGCCCACAAACCTCAGGCTTCTGGCTCCTCAGACCAAAACCTGAACAAGCTTAAGGTCACTGCTTTGTTTTTGCCAGGTTGAAAAGAGCTCATTTCAAAACCTCAATAGGACTTGCAATAGAGTAAGACTATGTCTCTTGGTCATAGACTGGGAGAAAATATTCGCAAATCATATCTATCTGATAAAGCACCTGAAACTGTAATATGTTTTAAAAACTCTCAAAACTTAAAAGAAAATGATTCAACTTAAAAATAGGCAAAGATTTGAATAGACACTTCACCATAGAAAATATATAAATGGCAAAAAAGCACCTAAAAAGATGCTCAACATCATTAGTCAAAGTAATGCAAATTAAAATAAAAGGGTATAACACACAAACCTAAGTTCAGTTCAGTTGCTCAGTCTTGTCTGACTCTTTGCGATCCCATGAAGTGCGGCACGCCAGGCCTCCCTGTTCATCACCAACTCCCAGAGTCCACACAAACCCATGTCCATTGAGTCAGTGATGCCATCCAACCATCTCATCCTCTGTTGTCCCCTACTTCTCTTGCCCTCAATCTTTCCCAGCATCGGGGTCTTTTCCAATGAGCCAGCTCTTCACATCAGGTGGCCAGAATATTGGAGTTTCAGCTTCAACATCAGTCTTTCCAATGAACACCCAGGACTGATCTCCTTTAGGATGGACTGGTTGGATCTCCTTGCAGTCCAAGGGACTCTCAAGAGTCTTCTCCAACACCACAGTTCAAAAGCACCAATAGCACCACAGTTCAAAAGCACTCAGCTTATACACTTTACATTAGGATAAATTCCAAATATACCAATGATTCAAGTGTAAATTTTGAAAGATGAGAAATTTTATCACTCTATAGTTATGAAGATATCTCACCATGCCAAACATTCCTGAAGTCCTAAACATTAAAATAATTAAATATATCTTTAAAATATTTCTACATAGAAAACATATTCAAAAGATAAATGAGGCATTATATATTGGGTAATAATATTTGTAATTCATATCTCACAGTGAAAATGCCAAATTTCACAAATATCGGTAAGAGGGAAACAGCTTAATTAATAACTGGGCAAGTGGTATAAAAATGGCTCTTAACAATATTAAATTATTTTAAAATAATATAATTGCAAATTTAAGCTGCATTGAAATATAACTTTCACTTACTACACTGATAAATACATAAAATTTTATTACATATTTGTGTGAAAGTTCAAAAGAAATTTATTATCAAAGATGGTGTAAATTGTTCAACTCTTATGTTAATACTTCTCAAAATTGCAAATGAATATACATTTTCTTTCACATATTTTACTTCTAGGAATCTGTCTCACAAATATGCATATGGAAAGTGTTCTATATACATAATTAATTAAGAACTTGCATAATAGCAAAAGTTTGGAAACCATAAATGTATGCCAATAATGAACTGTTTTTAAAAGTAAGGCATATCCATATAATGGAATTCTACGCCAATGAAAAATCAACACAATTCTTTTAATAAATTGGTTTAGAATTAGTAACAAGTATAAAAAGAAAATAAAATATATTTTATAAGTATTTCTATTTTAAAAAATGGAAAATATACATCTGTGCTTGCATGAAATGTCTGAAAATGTGAAACAACAACAATAACAAAAAAAACACAAAACATACATAAAAATAAAATAAAAATATTTTTAAAAATAACCAAAAAAAACAACCCCACAAAAATAACAATAGCTATCTATTAAGAATTAAGTCTTAATCTATCTATTAGGAATTAAGTAGGTCTTCCCTGATGACTCAGATGGTAAACAATCTGCCTGCGACACAGGAGACCCAGATTCGATCCCTGGATCAGGTTGATCTCCTAGAGAAGGAATTGGCAACCCACTCCAGCACTCTTGCTTGAAGAATTCCATGGACAGAGGAAGCTGGCAGGCTACAGTCCATGGGGTCACAAAGAGTCAGACACTATTGAGCAACTAACACTTTCACACACAGGAGATGAATAATACAGAACTCAGGGATATCTTATACTGATCTCTTTATACTTGTTTTCACTTCTGAACCATGTAAATATATTGGTTAATGAAAACGACTCTAATATGCAAAACAGAAACCATCACTCCTTACAAGAAAAATCTCAATATGTGGACAATCAATGACTTTTCTTGGTCACATCAGAAAAGAGGTCACCAAAGCAAAATGGCACTAATTTTCAAAAAACAGTCAAATCCAGAGTCACAACCATATCTGACTTCCTGGAGTAGGAATAGCAGAAGTTATAAACAGGCGGGGTCTCTTAAACGGTAATTTTGACAAAGTGCTAAAGTCTGAGCGTAGCCCATCATGATAGTAACTCCTAAGAATTGTAGTCTGCCAAACCTTCCTTGGTTTTAGCTACAGAATCCCCATCAGATTCTCATGATGAAAAACCGAGAGAAACTCCTTGTGGCTTGGGCAGAGGGAGGAATAAGTAGTCAAAGATAATTCTTTCCACAAAATGACTTGCACAACTGGACATCCACATGCAAAAATAATAATAATAATAATCCAAACACATATTACACCCCTCACAAACATTAACTCAAAACAGATCACAGATCTAAATGGACAACACAAAACTGTAAAACTCTTAGAAGGTAACATAGAAGAAAACCTAGGTGACTTGGGTATTAAAAAAACTTATTTCAATACAACACCAAAGGTATGGTACATGAAATAAACAATCGCTAAATGGGACTTCATTAAAATTGAAAGCTGCTACTCTGAAATACAGTATCAACAGAATTAGAAGACAAGCCACAGGTAGGGATAAGCTATTTGCAAAAGATACATCAGATAAAGGACTGTTATCCAAAGTATTCCAAGAAAGTTTAAAACTCAACAACATGAAAAACCCAATTTAAAAATGAACCAAACATTTAACAGACATTGCAAAGAAAATATACACATGATACATAAGCATATAAAGATATGCTGCAAATCATGTCATCAGGCAAATGCATATTAAAACAATGAGATACCACTATCCACCCATTTGAATGACCAAAATCCAGAACACTGTCAAAACCAAATGCTGGTGAAGAGCTGGAACAACAGGAACTCTGATACTTTGTGTTTGGACTGTCAAAGGGTACAGTCATTTTGGAAGAAATGGGGAGAACCCAAAACCTAGAGAACTAAGAGACACATTGAAATCACTTTTACCTCGAGCCAGGCACAGTTGAACTTTAGTTTGAATGCATTTTTGAAGCAAACAGGAAAGAAATTTTTTAAGAGTACCTTTTCCCAAAGATGGAGGTATATAAGAGGAGTCCTTCACCATTTGGCTGAATCCAAAGAAATATTCCTCTGGCAAGTACAAAGAAAACTGAGTTGTTCCTGAGCCAGAAAGCCAATTTCCCTGAGATTTGTATTTAAATATGTCAGCTTTTGCAAATTTCTTGATTTGAAGCCTAAAATCTCGACACCTGGGTGGTCTAAACAACCTTACCACGTACACCAAAATGCTGAAATCATCATTAAATAGGTTGATATATCCCTCTAAGGGACAAAAATTAGAATAAAAGACAAAAGTCGGAAAAAGATTTAGTGTTTCAGAAAACAACTAAATTAACTTAAATTCCTTCTCAGAAGATTGGCGTCTTCATTTAAGTCTCAAAGACACATATCGAATAAGGAACAAAGACAACAACGAGCAACCCAAAGCAATGTAATTAAAAGCCCAGAAGGGGCCCTGAACAGATCGCAGCTGAAACAAGACACCATCGAGAGAGTCCGCAAAGATTTCTGATCCAGATTGTAAATGAATAATGCTTACAATTAAACAACTGCAAGTCAAGTTTGATAAGGTCTTTAGGGAACATAAAACCAGAAAAAGTGACTTTACAGCATCAAATAGAACACCTAAGAAGTCATTCTTTACATCAGAAAGATATTTTTTTTTCCTTTATAAAAGAATTTCAGTAGTTTCACTATGATGCATCTAAGTATAGATTCTCTTGTAGTTATTCAACCAAAGATGTGTAAAGTTCTCTGAACCAGCAAACTGTCTTTCACCAATGTTGGAAATTGTTGGTTTCTCTATCTTGAAATATTGCATCTTTCACAACCTATCTCTACTCCTTTCAGGATTTTCATAACATGCAATTTAGATTTTAAACTGTATCCCATATATCACCTACTCTTTGCAAAATTTCTATTTATTTTTCTTTCCATGCTCCACCCTGGGTATTAACTTCTATTTTTTTTTCATGTATACTGGTTCTTTCTTCAGCTGTACCTAATCTACTATTAAAACCACAGCTCAACTATTAACGGCTTCCCTTGTAGCTCAGTTGGTAAAGAATCTGTCTACAATGCAGGAGACCTAGGTTTGATTCTGGGGTTGGGAAGGTTCCCTGGAGAAGGAAATAGCACCCCACTCCAGTATTCTTGCCTTGGGAATCCCATGGACAGAGGAACCTAGCAGGCTACAGTCCATGGGGTCAAAAGAGTCAGACATGACTTAGCGACTAAACCATCATCACCAAACTATTAATATCATTGTTCATCATAGACATAATATTTGATATTTTTTTATTTCTCTGGTGAAAGATTTGATCATGCTAGTTAATCTCTTGGATCTCTTAAATACACTGATTTTTAAACTACTGCTGATAAAGCCTTTTCATATAAAGCCAATATGTGGGTCATCTGCATTTCTATTCTTATTAGCTGTTTTTTTCTTATGGATTTCCAACATATTTTAATGCCTGATTATGTTTAATTGAGAGATGTCCTTTCTGTCATGAAGATCCCCTGGAGAAAGAAATGGCAACCTACTCCAGTATTCTTGCCTGGGAAATCCCATGGACAGAGGAGCCTGGTAGACTAAAGTCCATGAGATCACAAAGTCAGATGCAACTCAGTCACTAAACAACGACAACCTATTTGTGGGAGAAAAAAAATATATATAGCTCTTTTGTGTCTCCAAATGATGTTATTGTCTTCCAGAGGGCATGTAATTTAGTTCTTACAGATGATTTTGCTATGAACAGATAAATTTAAATAACTCAGAAAATAAGCTGGTTTAAAAAAAACAAAAAAAAAACAGAGTTTGAATTTTTAGGATATCAGTTTTTCAAGTACTCCCTATGATGCACTTTGAACGTTCTTGGACACTGTCCTTCTTCGGAATAGGAATGAAAACTGACCTTTACCAGTCCTGTGGCCACAGTTGAGTTTTCCAAATTTGCTGACACTTTAACAGCATCATCTTTAAGAATTTTAAACAGCTCAGCTGGAGTTCCATCACCTCCACTAGTTTTGTTCCCAGTAATGCTTCCTAAGGCCCGCTTGACTTCATACTCCAGGATGTCTGGCTCTAGGTGAGTGACCACACCATTGTGGTTATCCAGGACATTATGATCTTCTTTGTATAGTTCTTCTGTGTATTCTTACCACCTCTTCTTAATCTCTTCTGCTTCTGTTTTGTCCTCACTGTTTCTGTCCCTTATCATGCCCATCCTTGAATGAAATGTTCCCTTGATATCTCCAATTGAGCAGAGATTGCTAGTCTTTCCCATTCTGTTATTTTCTTCTATTTATTTTCATTATTCACTTAAGAGGCTTTCTTATCTCTCCTTGCTATTGTGGAACTCTGCATTCAGTTGGGTATATCTTTCCCTTTCTCCCTTGCCTTTTGCTTTTGTACAATTCTGCTCATTTCACAAGCTAGCAAGGTAATGCTCAAAATCTTTTAAGCTAGGCTTCAGCAGCACTACATGAACCAAAAACTTCCAGATGTATAAGCTGGATTTAGAAAGGAAGAGGAACCAGAGATCAAATTGCCAACATCTGTTGGATCATAGAGAAAACAAGAGAATTCCAGCAAAGACATCTTCTTCTTCTTTGACTACACTAAAGCCTTTGCCTGTGTGGATCACAACAAACTGTGGAAAATTCTTAAACACATGGGGATACCAGACCACCTTACCTGCCTCCTGCAAAACCTGTATGCAGATCAAGAAGCAACAGTTAGAACCAGACATGGAAAAATGGGCTGGTTCAAAATTGGGAAAGGAGTACATCAAGGCTGTATATTGTCATGCTACTTATTTAACTTATATGCAGAGTACAACATGTGAAATGCCAGGCTCGATGAATCACAGCTGGAATAAAAATGGCCAGGAGAAATATCAGCAACTTCAGGTATACAGATGATACATGGCAGAGAAGGGCCAGTAACTAAAGAGCTTCTTGATGAGGGTGAAAGGCAAGAGTGAAAAGGCTGACTTAAAACTCAACGTTCAGAAACTAAGATCGTGGCATCTGGTCCCATCACTTCATGGCAAATAGAAAGGGGAAAAGTGGAAACATGGGAGATTTTATATTTTTGGACTCCAAAATCACTGTGGACATTGACTGCAGTCATGATACTAAAAAATGCTTGCTCTTTGGAATGGACTTCCCTGGTGGCTCAGATGGTAGAGCATCTATCTACAATGTGGGAGATCTGGGTTCAATCCCTGGATTGGGAAGATCTCCTGGAGAAGGAAATGGCAACCCACTCCAGTATTCTTGCCTGGAAAGTCCGATGGACGGAGGAACCTGGTAGGCTACAGTCCATGGGGTCGCAAAGAGTCAGACACGACTAACCAACTTCAGTTTCACTTTTTCACTTTGGAAGGAAAGCCATGACAAACCTAAACAGCATGTTAAAAAGCAGAGACGTCACTTTGCCAAGTGTCCATATAACCAAAGCTATGTTTTTTCCAGTAGTCATGTATGGATGTGAGAGTTGGACCATAAAGAAGGCTGAAGTAAAGTGAAGTGAAAGTCACTCAGTCATGAACAAGTCTTTGCGACCCCATAGACTATACAGTACACGGAATTCTCCAGGTCAGAATACTGGAGTGGGTAGCCATTCCCTTCTCCAGAGGATCTTCCCAACCCAGGGACTGAACCCAAGTCTCCTGCATTGCAGGTGGATTCTTTACCTGCTGAGCCACAAAGGAAGCCCAAAAGCACTGAAGAATTAATGCTTTTGTACTGTGGTGTTGGAGAAGACTCTTAAGGGCCCCTTGGACTGCAAGGAGATCAAACCAGTCAATCCTAAAGAAAATCAACCCTGAACATTCACTGGAAGGACTGATGCTGAAGCTGAAACTCCAGTACTTTGGCCACCTGATGCAAAGAACTGACTCATGTGAAAAGATCCTGTTGCTGGGAAAGATTGATTGTGATTGCAGGAGGATATGGAGGCATCCAAGGATAAGATGGTTGGATAGCATTGCTGACTCAGATATGAGTCTGTGCAACTTTAATAATGATACAATATTAACATTATGTTTATATGTAGTCAAAACTTCAATATTAGAAGCATCAACATTCTCTAACAAACCACTGAAATATAGAACAATAACATGTCACTTAATATTTATTTTAGACAAAACAACTCTAATTTCATCAAACATTTTTTTAAAATATACTTGTCAGAGCTGCTAATTATACTTTTCATTCCTCTCTGGATATACTCAAGTGTGTTATTCTTCTTAAATTAATACTCCAAAATAAAAGCTATACCAAATAAAAATGATCTGATTAGTGTTTAAGTTTAATGATGAGGAAAAAGCTCCATTGGCTCATTTATTTACCATATCTTGATCCATGCTGCTGTAGAAAACTTGAACCACTAAGGTAGCAGATACACTTCTGAGGATATTAAACAAGGTGAGCAAAAACCCTGAATAATTAGCTACCTCTGAAATTGATGGTAGAAAGTCATGATGGGGGAAAAATTATAAATTAGATGTTCAGGGATAAAAAACTGAGCTCTCCAAAATAAAATTAAAACCAAATCTGTCTGAATAATTAGTAAGTAGTAGAGTGAAGAGCATCCTTAGGAATTATTTCACAGAACAACAGGTTTTCAAGGCAGACTTTCTTGGGTGGCTGTACCAAATCTTTTTATTTTTAACTAAGAAATTATCTCCAAGACCCACATGTATACCAAAATTGGAACTTTTACTCTAATGCACATAAAACACAACATCCGCATTTCTAGAAATTACAACTCTATCTAAATATTAATTCCTTTAAATTTTAAAAAATAAAATGTTCAATTATTGCTCAACTGATAGTATTACAATAAAACTTGCTTGTCTACAGCTCAGATAGCCAGTATCAATATCAATGATTTATTTAGGTATCTGTTGCATCTTTGACTTCAAGTTTATTATGAGAATTAGAGGCCAGCAATAAAAATTTGGCCATTGTTATTCTTACCTCAAAGTTTTGCAGTCAGTAATTGAACTGATGTCTATTGCTATTGCTATTGGAAATTATCAAATATGGCATGTTGAATAGGCCATAGAGGTGTGTGTGTGTGTGTGTGTGTGTGTGTGTGTGTGTGTGAGTCACTCAGCCATGTCCAACTCCAGGCTCCTCTGTCCATGGAATTCTCCAGAAAAGAATGGTTTGCCATTCCCTTCTCAAGGGGATCTTCCCAACCCAGAGACCAAACCTTGGTCTCCTGCATTTCAGGCAGATTCTTTACCATCTGAGCACCCAGGAAGCCCCAGGCCAAAGATGTCTATGGCTTAATCCTAATCCTGGAAACTGTGAATATGTTATATTACACAGCAAAGGGGAATTAAGGTTGCAAGTGGAATAAATTTTGTAATCCACTGATCTTTAAATGGGGAGATTATCGTGAACTATTCAGAAGGACCCAGTGTAATCACATCGCTCTTAAGAAGTTGGCCAAGTAGGGCTGAGAGATTCAGCTTGATACAGATTCCTTCTACCTCTTCTGGCTTGGAAGACAGAGTGAGGGGTCATGAGCACAGGATTGTAGTGGTTCCTAGAAGGTGAGAATAATCATTTGACAGCCGGCAAGAAAACAAGGAGTTTTTCCTGTAGCCACAAGGATCTAAATTCTACTAACAAAACAGATGAGCGAAGAAACTAATTTGTCCTTAGAATGTCCAGAAAGGAATTCTACTGATGCTTCATTTTATCCCTGTGGGGCCCATACCAAATTTCTGACCGGCAGAAGATAGAAAATTGTGTTCTCTAAACTGCTCAGTCTGTTGTAATTTGTTATAGTAGCAAAAAAGGGACACTAACATTACAGATCCCATCTCAGGAAACAATAAGAAAATACCTATTTCAAATAAGTTGTTATAAATGTGCTAAAAACACACATGTTCACATAAACATTTGAAATGCTTTTGCTTACTAAGTCCACTTCATCTTAATTTTAAATGTCCCTCATGAAAATCTTGGAAGTAAAGGCAATTTAAATTTAGAATAGAAAATACCATTGGGGCTTTATATTTATGGAAATACAGTAAACACCACTATTCCCTCATTCCAATTTAATAGCAATCTTCAAGTGTATGTTTTATTGGTCTAACCTTTATTAGATAACTTTCAAAGGACTTGGGAAATGTATGTGTATGTAGACTTCAAACTCGAGGTATGGGCTCTGTTGCACTCATATAAAACCACATTAGATTTTAAGGTTTTTAACCTTTAAAAATAAAGCAATCTGTTATGGTAGGTTTTATATGGCATGCTTAATGTTTTCTGTCTCTCTCCTGTCCTAGATTTTAGGACAAAGCAGAGAATTATAACTACCTGAGGGCTGGAAAGATTATTGTTGACACAAAACGAAGAATAACTTAGTGTGATCATAAAATCACCCTGTGCAGCTAACATTAGGAAAAAAGAAACTATGTCGATGGTAAAATTATTCTATTATAAACTAAAATAATTTACAATAAAATAAAATCAATGCCATTTTTGTGGGCATGAATTTTGGTCCTTACATTGCTCTCAACAAATTATAACACTTTTAAGAGTGAAAAATCCCTGAAAAGGTCTTTGAGACGGATTAGATGAAAGAGTATCCTGAATAAGGCACCGCGCAGCACTAATCTGGTACCTTATGATACATTCATACAAGAAGGACCATATGTAAAGGAGAGGAACATTTTTTTTCTTTTTCTTTTTTATTTGTTTTTTAGATTTTTTTTTTTATGTGGGCCATTTTTAAAGTCTCTATTGAATTTGTTACATTATTGCTTCTCTTTTATGTTTGGGTTTCTTTGTGGGATCTTAACTCCCAGACCAGGGATTGAACCCACAGTCCCTGCATTGGACGGCAAAGTCTTAACCACTGGACCACCAGGGAAGTCTCAAGAAGGTGAACATTTCCTGACAGATTCCTTTCACAGCCATTTTCTATAAACAATACTATAAAAAAAAATACGCTAATTTTTGTAACAATCTACATATGTATTGTTAGAATTCATCATGTTTTTGTCTTATTATGTACAAGAATCTGTTATTGGTAATGAAAAACAGTCAATTAAGACAAGCGGTTTCTACCGGGAATTCCAGGTCTATTTAGCAATCTGTACTTTTATACCTACTATGATATAATAAATACTAATGCTTCATCATAGATATTTTATAGCAAGAATCAAAGGTAAATCTTAGTCAGCAAATCCAAAAGTTGGCAAGCTATGGACCAGAGGTCCAATCCAGCTGGCTGTCTCTTTTTGTAAATAAAATTTTACCTGAACACAATCATGTATATTTCTTTCAGTTTTTGTTTGTTTGCTTGCTTTTGTTAGCTTGTCACTGTCTTCTTCTACGCCCATTGCATATTTTTTCTTTGGGTCTTGATTTCTTTTCATAAATTTTCATTTACATATTGTTTATGGTTGATTATGTTTATTATTTATGCATATCATTTCACACTACAGTGACAGGGTTGAGTCCTTGTAACAGAGACTATGGCCCACAAAGTCTAAAATATTGGCCTTTTATAGAAAAAAATGTTGCCTACTGATGTAACGGAAGGTAATGTTTGGATATAAACAAATAGTATCAATAAAATATTAATAGCATATAATACATCTATCATATAAATTTCGATTAAAAAAAAAAAGAGATGTCAAAGCTTACCTTTAAGGTCAGGGAACTTTTCCTAGATGAGATAATGTTTCAGTTGAGTTTTAAATTATGAACTGAAATCTATTCACTGGATAAGGGGGATACACAAAAATTGCAGTTATGCAAGGAAATGATATGTTAATTAGGTTGATGATAGTAATCACTTATCTCTTTATATATATCCAATCATGATGGCATATACCCTAATACACACAACTTTAACTCATAAATAAAAACATGTATAAAAAGTCTTAGAATCCTCATGTTCATAACAGCACTATTCAGAATAGCAAGGATATGCAAGCAACCTGTGTCCATTGATGCATCAATGGAGAAATTGACTCATGAATACACAATAAAATATTATATGGCATAAAAAAAGAAAAACCTGCCATTTGCAACAACATAGGTGGACTTTGAGGACATTATGCTAAGTGAAATAAGTCAGACTGAGAAAGACAAACACTGTATGATTTCACTTGCAGGTGGAACAAAAGTGGTCAAAATCACAAATTTCCAGTTAGAAGATAAGTAAGTACTGGAAAGCTTAGCACCAAAGAATTGATGCTTTTGAACTGTAGTGTTGGAGAAGACTCTTGAGAGTCCCTTGGACTGCAAGAAGAGCAAACCAGATAATCCTATAGGAAATCAGTCCTGAATATTCATCGGAAGGACTGATGTTGAAGCTGAAACTCCAATACTTTGGCCACCTGATGTGAAGAGCTGACTCATTGGAAAAGACCTTGATGCTGGGTAAGGTTGAAGGTAGGAGGACAAGGGGACAACAGAGGATGAGGTGGTTGGATGGCATCACCGACCCAATGGACATGAGTTTGAGCAAGCTCTGGGAGCTGGTGATGGACAAGGAAGCCTGGCATGCTGCAGTCCACGGGGTCGCAAAGAATCAGACATGACTGAGCAACTGAACTGAACTGAAATACTGGAAATGTCATGTACAACACGATAACTATAGTTATCAGTGCTGTTTGGTATATTTCAAAGTTGCTGAGAGTAGCTCCTAAGAGTACTCATACAAGGATAAAACATTTTTCTTATTTTTATATCAATATAAGATGATAACTAAACCTATTGTAGTGATCATATTGAAATATATGGAAGTTAAATCGTTATGCTATCTATACACCATAAAAAGTGCTATATGTCGATTATATACACATGAAACCAGGAAAAAAGAAATTCTACCAAACTTAAAGCAAGAAACACAGTAATGCCGAAGACAATGATTTACGGAAATAAATATAAGTATTCCATAAATTGGGCTTCCCCAGTGGCTCAGATGGTGAAGAATCTGCTTGCAATGCAGGAGACCCAGGTTCGATCCCTGGGTTGGGAAGATCCCCTGGAGAATGGAATGGCTACCCACTCCAGTATTCTTGCCTTGGAAATCCCATGGACAGAGGAGCCTGGTGGGCCTGGTTCTTAGGGTAGCAGAATCAGACACAACTGAAGCAACATAGCCCCATTGCACCAGCTTGTTCAGATCCTTCACACTCATCAGCTTTGAGGTTGTACAAAATTGCTCCCAGTTGTAGTTGGATTTCAGTAAATAACTATTGAATATTTTGAATGTTTCTTGTTTCAAGATCTTTTGTACTCCTCATTTCATTCCTCTACTTTCTTGCACAAAATTGATTCTATGCAGGTCTTAGAAATGTTGAAGGCCTTTCACTATCTGTCTGTATTCCAGGGTTCATAGGGATACTTTGTCAGTTAACTTTGTTGTAAATATCTCTAATGCCTTTGATATAATTGCTTTTGCTAATTAGTTTCTACTTCTGTTTAATAAGAAGACTCTGAGATGTTCGAAACAATGCCATCGCTACCATCTTCCCAGAATCTTCCACATTTTCGTTTTTAATGATTTGATATTACTGTTGCTAGAGAGGAAATGAGTCATCCTACATTCATTGATCATTTAGATTTAAAAAGAAATTTCTCTGTCTTCTAAGCAATACATAGTAGCATAAAGAATAATTTAAGAGATGGGTAATTGAGTCTGAATGTTTATATAACTTGGAATTTAATGCCACAAACTCTGAAATTATGGAGTGCTGAATTAAAAGACTGATTTGTAAATCAGCTCAGAAGTCTATATGTGACTTAAAATTGTATATAAAAGTACCATTGCATTTATTGAAGCTGTTATTCCTTGCAGAATAATCTAGGCTTCTCTTTTCCTTTTGAGTATGCACACTGCAACGGAATCTATGCTTTCCAACATACCTTGTTTCAGCAGTCCAATCAATATTAATAAACAGAATTTTGAGTTTTTGCTTAATCAAGTGTATAGTAGGAGCTTTACCAAGTCTCTTCCTCTTCTCTGCCTACATTAGCTTCACCAGAGATAATTAAGTTTTATCATGTAATTGAAGAGGCAGAAACTAGAAAGGCAGGAAAACAGCAATTTATGCAATCTCTTTCAGCTGCTCAAGACTTTTTAACAATGGGTAAGCAATGTAAAATGCAGGGAAATTGAAAGAATAAGCACAAGGCAATTTCCCAATAAAGTATTCTTTGATATAGAATTTATAATACAACTGTTTTATTTACTACCATTTTAAATACATAAAACTGCCCTTAAGATGGTATCTTATCTTTCAGATTAAGATACTGGATTATGAAAAAAACATATAATAACTCTCCCCTCTCTTAAGACCTCATTTCAATTTAGGAAAAAAAAATGTTAAAGTATGTAGTATCAGGAAAGGAAAAACAAAAAACAAAAAATTTCAATGAATTTATGAAATATAAAGTAAATAAATAAAGCAGAAGTTGCTGCTTAAAGAGAAAGTAGGAGATGAATCCTTTATCTATTTTACATAAAGCTGGAGAGGCTCAGAACACGAATTCCGAAGATAAGAGAAAAACAGAAATCAGTGGGATTCAGAACACAGTGTGAATTAGAACATCAGTGAGATGATCGCAGTGCTAGAAAGAGCTCATAAAGTGACCTAATGAGATATAAAGAAAAAATGATGGTAGTACCTGAGAATAATGTCTTCTTAACCGAAGTTTTGAGGGTTCCCCTAAAACACCTCAATTTCCAGACATGCATCTAAGCTAATGTTTCTCAGACAACAGATCTCCCCACATACTGACTGCTTCATGGGTCTTCCAAGGATCACCACACGGTGAGGAGAGCCGAAAATACAAAAAATTAAGAACAAGTTTAAACAGAAAGGCTTAGCAGAAAGAGAAGACATAAAAAGGGAAAAGATAAGGCCTTTCTTTAATCAGTGTCACAAATGAAGCCATATTATTTCTACCAAAGAAAATTAGGGTGTTATGTCACCCTTATGGCAGAAAGCGAAGAATTAAGGAGCATCTTGATGAAAGTGGACGAGGAGAATGAAAAAATTGGCTTAAAACTCAACATTCAGAAAACTAAGATCGTGGCATCTGGTCCCATCATTTCATTGCAAATAAATGAGGAAACAAAGGAAACAGTGAAAGATTATTTTCTTGGGCTCCAAAATCACTACAGATGGTGGCTGCAGCCATGAAATTAAAAGATGCTTGCTCCTTGGAAGAAAAGCTATGACCAGCACAGACAGCATATTAAAAAGCAGAGACATTACTTTGGCAATAAAGGTCCATCTAGTCAAAGTTATGGTTTTTCCAGTAGTCATGTATGGTTGTGAGAGTTGGATTATAAAGAAAGCCGAGAGCCGAAGAATTGATGCTTTTGAACTGTGGTGTTGGCGAAGACTCTTGAGAGTCCCTTGGACTACAAGGAGATCCAACCAGTCCATCCTAAAGGAGATCAGTTCTGAATAGTCATTGGAAGGACTGATGTTGAAGCTGAAACTCCAATCCATTGGCCATCTGATGTGAACAACTGACTCACTGGAAAAGACTCTGATGCTGGGAAAGATTGAAGGCAGAAGGAGAAGAGGACAACAGAGGATGAGATGGTTGGATAGCATCACTGACTCATTGGACATGAGTTCGAGCAATCTCCGGGAGTTTGTGATGGACAGCGAAGCCTGGCATGCTGCAGTCCATGGGGTCGCAAATAGTTGGACACAACTGAGCAACTGAACTGAACTGAATTGAACTGACAGAGAAAGAGACTGAAACTTATACCAAGAGGAGAGACAAAGACAGAAGATTAGGGAGCGTTTCAGTTTCATCAACACTAAGATATGGCAGTGCATCAGGCTTCTCCAAGAAAACAAAAATAAATAATGTGTGTGTATATGTGTGTGTGTATAATTCATATGTAAATTTTATTGCATTTTGAGGAATTGGCTGAAGCAACTGTGAGGGCTGGCGAGTCTGAGCTATGTAAGGCAGTCTGACCAACTAGAAACTCACGTGGGAGGCGATGCTTCATTCTTGAAGCAGAGTTTCTTCTTCTCTGGGGAAGACTAGTTTTTGTTCTTAAGGCCATCAAGCAATTATGAGGCCCATTTCCATTACTGGTGACAATCTCCTTACAACGGAATATGACTCAGCCATCCAAAAAGAAACCTTGCCATTTGCAAGAACATGGATGGACTTGAAGGATACTATGCTAAGTGAAATAAGTCAGAGAAGGACAAATACTGTATGATATCACTTACCAGCGGAATCTAAAAAATACAATGAACTAGTGAATATGACAACAACAAAAATAAAGTAGACTAACATAAAGAACAAAGTGGCGACTACCACTGCGGAGAGAAAGGAAAGAGGGACAATGTCAGAGTTGAGGTTTAAGAGGCACAAACTATTATACAAAAAATAAGTTATAAGGATATACTTTACAGCACAAAGAATATAGCTAATATTTTATAATAACTATAACTGGAGTATAACCTTAATTATAAATCATTATGTTATATACCTATAATGTATATAATATCATACAGCATATATATGTCAATTAAAAATAAAATAATAAAAAAGAAAGTCAGCTGATAATAGATATTAACCACATTTATAAAACGCCTTCACAGAAACACCTATATTAGTGTTTTATCAATTACTTTGGTACTATAGCCTAACCAAGTTGATACCTAAGACACTTCTACAAAATATTCTGTTGAATACAGTACAATATGTTGGTTAAAATAATGGATCCTCTTTTATAAAGCATAGCACGATAATCTCAAGAGAAGAAGAAATTACCAGGCAAAATTCTAAGAGAAAATAGGGCATAAACATGTCTGAAAAACATCAGAGTAACAAAAACAATTTTGCTAAGGACTAGCTGCCGATCCTCACAAACTTGAGCTTTCCTTTGGGAGCCTAAGAAAGGGGAATAACAGGAGCCAAATTCCCTTACTATGTGGGCAACTCTTAGGAGAACTTGTCCATTTTAAACTGGGTCTCCAAGAAGTTCTGCTCTCAGCATTAAGGGGAAATGCAAGTGAAATTGCTCCAACTTTATGAGAAGCGACAAGGACTCCTGGATGCTAGGTGGAGCAGGCAGGGTTGAAAAAGAGAAAGGAAAAATGCATCCTGGCAAAGTTATAAAGGGGTCATCTTACAGATTTTCAAGCCAGGATCACATAGAAGCCTTCTGAGAGTTGAAAAGGACTAATCAGAGCTTTATAATAATTGCACATAAAAAATTTAAGCAATCTATAAAATTCCTAGAAGATAACACAGGAGAATAAGTATACGATCTTGAGGGAGAGAAACATTTCTTAATCAAGACACAAAATAAGTCTAAAAAGAAAGAAAAATACTAATATGTTCATCTAATTGAAATTAAGAACATCTTAAGCATCAGAGGATATCACGCAGTGAGTGAACAGACAAGTACCAAATTTGGAGAAAATATAATGCAACCAAAAAGGAATGTATGTACAGAGGATATACAAAGAACTCCTTTAAATCAAAGGTATTGTTTCTGGGTTTTGCACCCAAAAAGTCCCCAAAAAACAAAAACAAAGGTAAAATGCAGAGACCCTGATAGAAACATGAACAAAAAGAAAACCATGAGTCTGTGTTTCACACACAAAAACTCCAAATAGCTCTGAAAAGTATGTGTTATTTCACATATTTTGTACCGGAAGATAAAAGTATTCATCGTAAGTGTAGTTACAAATGACATACGTTTGGCATGTTATAAGTATTAACATTTTAAAATAGGGGCTTCTGTGGTGGCTCAGATGGCAAAAAAATCTTCCTGCAATGCCAGAGACCTGGGGTCGATCCTTGGGTCGGGAAGATCCCCTGGAGAAGGAAATGGCAAGCCTCTCCAGTGAAGGACAGGGAAGCCTGACATGCTGCAGTCCATAGGGTCAGAGAGAGTCAGACATGATTTAGAGACCGAACAACAACAGTCATCCATTTAGGGCTTCCAGATGGCGCAGTGGCTAAGAACCCACCTGCCAATGCAGAAGATGTTAAGTTCAACCCCTGGGTCGGTAAGATCCTCTGAAGGAGGAAATGGCAACACACTCCCATATTCTTGCCTGGGGAATCCCACGGACAGGGGAGCCTGGCGGGCTGCAGTCAATGAGGTGGCAAAGAGTTAGATACAACTTAGCAACTAAGCAACAACAACATCATCCACTTAAAAAATACATAATGAAGCTCTTCTTTAACAACAATAAAAATAGATTGATAGATAATAAAGATATCTATTAGTAGTCGGCAGGGGAATCCATATTGAAATAATATTTTCCCAGAATTTCGTGAACAGGAATCAAAAAGTTACTCAAATAATATATTGCATAGTTTTATTGGGAGATTAGTGGATTAACTGGGTTGAATGTTTTCAAATTTGAAATAGCTGATTATCTCTTGACCTCTTCAGGGGTCGGGGATCAAGAGGAAATGAGCTAGTATGTTATACCCAACTTTGCATGTCTCTGCACTGTACTTTGCTATTATATTCTGGTGGGCGAGTATATTGAAAGAGTCACTTGGAAACAACAGTTGGACTTAATATAGTAAAATTCCAAATGTACATACATTTGACTTAAAAAACTTAGCCCTGGATATAAACCCTAAAGAAAATTCTACATGTGAACACTATGATAAATTTATATGGAAGTTTATGAGAGCTTTGTCTACAATAGTTCTAAACAAGCAACAATCATATAGGTTTGACTGTTTCAAACAAAAAACAATGCTATACTCATACAGTGGAATATAACACAATGCTGAAAACTGAAGGTAGATACAGGTACTTTTAAAAAGAAATGAATCAAATATAAAGCAATTTGAAAATATTAAGATGTAAAGAATATGATAGAATTCTCTTTATTGAAGTTCTATAGCAGATAAAATCTTATTATATTTTAATGATGCAAAAGTATATTTTTAGATGACAAAATAAAAAGAAAAGCAAGGACAAAACTAATCTAAAAATCTGGACAGTCATTATCTAGAGGAAGTCACTGGAGAGGGAGGAGAGAAAAAGAGAAAATGTGATTAGAAAAATGAGAAATATTCTATTTCTTGACCTGGGCCATTCATACATATATGCTTTCTTATGATTATTTATTAAGCTATTAACTTTTGTTTTTGAATTTTTCTTTACTAATGCCCCCCAAAGGTGAAGTAAAATAAATGTTGAATAAAAGAGGATATTAACATATGGTGCTTGTATAACACTAATTTAATCAATATTCTGATGAAGAGCCTGAATAGTTTTGAAAAGGTATCCAGGTTATACTAGAGGGGATCCAGAATACAGAATCACATACCTGAGCCAGCAGTTTTTGTCTATAACAGAAGAATGCTATGGGCCTCAGAGATATTTCAGAAAAGCCATGATTTAAGACACACTTTCTGGAGACTGAGTTTAAGTATTTATTTACAGAAATGACACACATATATATCAAAATATTCAAATAATAGACTTCCCTGATGGGGAGGTGGATAAGAATCTGGCTGCCAGTGCAGGGGACACGGGTTCAATCCCTGGTCTGGGAAGATCCCACATACGGTGGAACGGAGCTCCTGTGCCACAACTACTGAGCTGGTGCACAGATAGAGGAGTTTAGCAGGCTACAGTCCATGGGGTCATAAAGAGTTGGACACAACTGAGCATGTGTGGGAACACACACACACAAATACACACACACAATGCTCAGTATATGAATTATTCTAACCTATAGTCAAGCTGATATAGAATGTTTATTATTTCTATCTTCTCTCATATCTGCATATATATTCTGTATCTTAACAGAATGTGTTAACAAGGAGTGTGACTTTTCCTTTGTGGAATGACTTACTCTAGGGAGGGGTGGGGGGGTGTTCCACAACAATTTACCTGGCAACTTTCTACAGTCATATAAAATTTTGTGACATCAGGAGCTATAAGTCATGGAGTAGGAGATACAACACACTCCACTATTTTTGCCTGGAAAATTATATGGACAGAGGAGCCTGGGGGGCCACGGTTCATGGGATCACAAAAGAGTCGGACATGACTAAGTGACTGAGTATGCAGACAGAGTGAAGTGAAGTTGCTCAGTCGCGTCCGGCTCTTTGTGACCCCATGGACACCAGGCTCCTCCGTCCATAGGATTTTCTAGGCAAGAGTACTGGAGTGGATTGCCATTTCCTTCTCCAGGGAATCTTCCCGACCCAGGGATTGAACCCAGGTCTCCTGCATTGTAGACAGCCGCTTTACCATCTGAGCCACCAGGGAAGTCCTTGCAGACAGAGCTATATGCAGACAGAGCTATATGCTAATTTGTACTTTCAAAAATTTTTTATTGAAGCATATTTTGTCTCAGATACTCTACTAACCATTGTCTTCAAGGATATTAATAACAGACTATTTTGTGTTCATAGCTTGACTTCATTTAATGCTTTTGAGATGTATTCATATAGTTACATGTATCTGTTCTTTTTTTATTCCTAAGTATTATTACATTGCATGCCTATTTCACAATGTTTTTATTCATTCACTAATTGAAGGACATTTGGGTTTTTTCTACTTTTTTCTGAATAATGAATAAAATAGCTATAGACATTTGCACCCAGATCTCTGTATGGCTGTATGCTTTCACCCATTTCGATAAATTTCTAGGAAGGAATTAGCTGTGGTCGCATGTATGGAAGCATATGGTTCAATGTATCTTAATATACAACGAACTGCCAAGTTTGTTTCCAAACTTCTATCACTTTTAATTCCTATTAGCAATGTATAAATGTTTCCATTGCTCCACAGCCTTATCAGCACATCTAACCCACCTGAGTTTGCAAATCAAATTAGTGTAGTCCACCAAGTAGATTTAAATCTGCGAAAATATTTAGTGAAATTACTGCCAAAAGCAATAATTCTGTCAATGGGAATACTTTTAGGATCTCAATCCAATAACATTTGTAAAAATGAACCTAAATGCATTTAGAATTGATTTGTTTTACCTCATTTTGATTGGGAATTGCTTCCCCAATCTACTCTGCTGCCTGTGCAAATAATTTAATTCTGTTTCTCAATTCTTCCAACTTACAATGGTTGCAATTTTAGGGAGTCTATGGGGAAAAATTGCAAAATGATGAGGTAAATATTTTTGTTTTCAAATCTACATCAATTGAAAGTCTCACTTTATGGATGAAATGCTTAAAAAAAAAAAATCATAACACTATTTGTCTCAATTAGCAGAAATCCAGCTAGCAACAGAAGAAAAATAAGCAAGTAAAAAGATTTTTGCAGGAAGAAAAAAGCTACATCCACCTAAATTCAACTGGATTAAAGCATTATAGTATAGCAGGGCTTCACCGACTCAATGGACATGAGTTTCATCCAGCTTAGGGAGATGGTGAAGGACAGGGAAGCCTGGCGTGCTGTAGTCCATGGGGTTGCAAAGAGTCAGACACGACTGAGCGATTGAACAACAATAGCAGTGAGTTATAGTAGGAAGGGTACTGGAGAGTGCTGACAGCATTTAGAATCCTTAATTTCGGAGTGAATGTTCAAACCGAGAAGGTTTAAACTTATTTTTAAAAACAAATAGAGTATTATTTGATGTTTATGAAAATCCACTTACTAAGAAGGGGCATGCAGTTGTATGAGAAGTTGGCAGTTACAGAGAGTTAATCTGAAGTTTTGTAAACTCTCTGCTCTTCTAAAGACCGTCATCTTTATGGTACATTCTACTAAATAGGGGCTTTCCTGGGGACTCAGATGGTACAGAATCTTCCTGCAATGCAGGCGACCTGAGTTCAATCTCTGGGTCCAGAAGATCCCCCAGAGAAGGGAATGGCTACCCGTTCCATTTTTCTTGCCTGGAGAATTCCATGGTCTTAGTTTTCTGAATGTTGAGCTTTAAGCCAACTTTTTCACTCTCCTCTTTCACTTTCATCAAGAGGCTTTTTAGTTCCTCTTCACTTTCTGCCATAAGGGTGGTGTCATCTGCATATCTGAGGTTATTGATATTTGTCCCGGCAATCTTGATTCCAGCTTGTGCTTCTTCCAGCCCAGCGTTTCTCATGATGTACTCGGCATATAAGTTAAATAAGCAGGGTGACAATATACAGCCTTGACATACTTCTTTTCCTATTTGGAACCAGTCTGTTGTTCCATGTCCAGTTCTAACTGTTGCTTCCTGACCTGCATACAGGTTTCTCAAGAGACAGATCAGGTGGTCTGGTATTCCCATCTCTTGAAGAATTTTCCACAGTTTATTGTGAACCACACAGTGAAAGCCTTTGGCATAGTCATAGGCTATTTTAAATCTAAGTATTGGTGAAAATGATGAATTAGACTTTGTCCAAAGTTAAAATAACTTTGGATTCTTGGAAGTCAACAAATAAACAAGGTAAAATACACAAAAAACAAAATAATGCTAGTGAATGGGAAAGTCTCCCTGTTGCCTGCCTCGTGTCTCAAAGAAGTATACCTGGAGTTTCCTGGTCATCAGAGCGAAACATCAAGGAGTTTAGCAAATCATAGAACCATGGGATCACTGTTCTTACACTCCAGTCATATCAGCACTCACTCACACAGCACTAAAGTTACTACTCAGTGAGTTACTTCTACATCGTGACCAAATATGTGGGTTCTGGGTCCAGGAAATTCTTGCCATGAAAACCACGTGGTTATCTCCCCTTATCTACACTTGCATTTCAGGATTTTTTTTTTACTGGATTCCAATGAAGGACATTCACAATAACCTAATCCACTTCCATTTTTCCCTCCACTCTTGTCTTCATCTTACAGATGTAGAAATTCAAGTTCAAAATGGTTAAATATATTTCTCAAGGCCATAGAGCTAGTCAGAGCAGGATACATTTCCCCATAAATATCAATCAAGATTTCGGCAACCAATTTTAACAATTCTGCAGCATTGTCTTTTCCAACAGATATAAAGGCTCATTTGCCCTCTATGCTCAGATTAGCCATAAGACAATTTGGAGGACTCATGGAAATAGTAATCAACTAAATGAAAGAATTTTTCTGTATGATCTTGACAATGTTTTGTTAACTCTCTCTATACCTTGAGCTCCTCAATTGAAAAAATTTACAATAATGCCCACCTTATAAGGTTGCTACTGAATTAAATGAGTTAATAATTAAAAAGTAATTTTGGAACTTCCCTGATGAACCAGTGGTTAAGAATCCACTTTGAAATGCAGGGGACACGGATTTGATCCCTGGTCTGAGAAGATTCCACATGCTGCATCCAACTAAGTCCATGCACCACAACTACTGAGCATAAGCTATGGAGTCCATGAGACACAACTACTGAAGTCCATGCCCTCTACAGCCCGGTACTCCACAACAAGCAAAGCCACCACAATGAAAAGACCAAGCATCACAACTAGAGAGTAACCCCTACTCATGACAACTAGAGAAAGCCCATGTGTAGCAACAAAGACCACATGCAGAGAAAATAAAATTAAATAAATGAATAAATAAGATTATTTTTTTCAAAAGTAGATTAAAGTAGATCTGACTACTGAGTCAGTAGATCTGACTCAATGCAAGTGTCTTATAACTGTCTGAGAACTATGATTATGATGGTGATAACTTTGATTTTTCCATTTAGAGATTGAAGGAGAAATTCATTTGTTGGTAAGGCCCAATCAAAGAAAGCAAGTATGTGTCTTAGATATTCTGGAAATATTGTCTTCTGAGATCACATTTTAAGCTCACCAGCATTATAGGTTTTAGCAGTGACTTACAAATCCTGTTCTCAGCAAAGAATATGATTTTGATTTGGGCAGTGACCACTACCAATGACTTGAGTTTTATTTACTCATAATCAGTACCAACCATCCCTGTAAAAGTCAAGTCTCTTATACAATTCTCAATTGGGAAAGGAGTATGTCAAGACTCTATAGTGTCACCATGCTTATTCCACCTATATGCAGACTACATCATGCGAAATGTTGGGCTGGATGAAGCACAAGCTGGAATCAAGATTACCGGGAGAAATATCAATAACTTCAGATATGCAGATGACACCACTCTTATGGCAGAAAGTGAAGAGGAACTAAAGAGACTCTTGATGAAAGTGAAAGAGGAGAGTGAAAAAACTTGCTTAAAGCTCAACATTCAGAAAACTAAGATCATGGAATGCAGTCCGAACACTTCATGGCAAACAGATGGGGAAACAATGGAAATAGTGACAGACTTTATTTTCTTGGGCTCCAAAATCACTGCAGATGGTAACTGCAGCCATGAAATTAAAAGAGGCTTGCTGCTTGGAAGAAAAGCTATGACAAACCTGGACAGCATATTAAAAAGCAGAGACACCACTTTGCCAACAAAGGTCTATATGGTCCTTTGCCGACAAAGGTCTATAAGGTCCAAAGGTCTATATGGTCCACTGGAAAAGCTGTGGTTTTTCCAATAGTCATGTATGGATGTGAGAGTTGCACCATAAAGAAGACTGAGTGCTGAAGAATTGATGCTTTCAAACTGCAGTGCTGGAGAAGACTCTTGAGAGTCCCTTGGGCTGCAATGACTGATGCTGAAGCTAAAGTTCTAATACTTTGGCCACCTGATGTGAAGAACTGACTCTTTGGAAAAAACTCTGATGCTGGGAAAGATTGAAGGCAGGAGTAGAAGAGGACAACAGAGGATGAGATGGTTGGATGATGTCACTGACTTGATGGACATGAATTTGGGCAGACTCTGGGAGGACAGGGAAGCCTGGCGAGGACAGGGAAGCCAGGGAGTCACAAAAAGTCAGACTGAACAACAACCTAATACAATGTTTCCCTTTTGTGATTTCCTTTTTCCTTCAAGTCAATTTCACATATTCATTTTACTTGATTTCACTTTTATGAAAATATATGATGGAAAGAATAAAATATGCTATGATATGCCTAAGGCTTCAAAAATCGCCCCTCGGGACTTTTCAGGTCTTAGTCTATTAACCCTCCCCCTCCACTCCCTGCAATGGATTTTGAAAAGGCAGCATCTGAAGAAAAACTTTGCAGATTTCGATTTTTGGCCTAAAGCCAGCCTACTTTACTACTTAGAGAAGGCTTTGAAGCCTGAAATTTATTTATTCAGGCATAGGCACAAATCCAGCAGTTCCACTGTTTCTATAGACTCTGCTAATAGTTAACATGCTCTTGTCCTTATTCACTTAACTTAGGATGTTCAAATTTCATAAAATTCAATTTCCTTTCAACAAAACAAAGAACAAACTTGTATTAGACTTCTGCCTAATCTTGTGTTTTTAACTGAACACCGTATATTAATGACTGTCAAATAGACATATACATCCCTGGCTCTCTTTCAAGGATATTTTTATTTTCATTTTCCTGTAGGACGCTTATTTCTAAATTCACTGCAATAATAAAAATGACAAAAAATAAATAAACAATAATAACAACTACCATTTATTCAATACTTACCACTTAACTGGCACTCATGGTTACTTTATGTTCATTATCCTATTTAATTTTCCTCTGAGATTAATAATCCTTTGAAGTGTATATTCACTGCTATTTTACTTTAAAAAAATAAAAAACTGAAGCTCAGAAAGATTAATTTTGCAAATCTATATTGAGTATGGAAAATATGTCCTTGCTACCTTTCAATCAAATTTAGAGTCCCCATGTTTAATTGTAAATTATAATTTAGAAATTCTTATCAGTTCAGTTCAGTTCAGTCAGTCAAGTCACGTTAGACTCTTTGTGACCTCATGGACTGCAGGATGCCAGGCTTCCCTGTCCATCACCAGCTTCTGGAGCTTGCTCAAACTCATGTCCATTGAGTTGGTGATGCTGTCCAACCATCTCATCCTCTGTCATCCTCTTCTCCTCCTGCCCTCAAACTTTCCCAGCATCAGAGTCTTTTCCAGTGAGTCAGTTCTTCACATCTGTTGGTGAAAGTATTGGAGTTTCAGCTTCATTCTCAGTCCTTCCAATAAATGTTCAGGATTGATTTACTTTAGGATTGACTGGTTGGATCTCCTTGCAGTCCAAGGGACTCTCAAGAGTCTTCTCCAACACCACACTTCAAAAGCATCAATTCTTCAGTGCTCAGCATTCTTTAAAGTCCAACTCTCACATCCATACATGAATACTGGAAAAACCATAACTTTGACAAGAAGGACCTTTATTAGTAAAGTAATGTCTCTGCTTTTTAAGTTGGTCTAAGTTGGTCATAGCTTTTCTTCCAAGGAGCAAGCGTCTTTTAATTTCATGGCTGCAGTCACCATCTGCGGTGATTTTGGAGACCAAGCAAATAAAGACTCACTGTTTCCATTGTTTCTCCATCTATTTGCCATGAAGTGATGAGACAAGATGCCATGATCTTTAGATTTTGAATGCTGAATTTTAAGCCAACACTTTCACTCTCCTCTTTCACTTTCATCAAGAGGTTCTTTAGTTCTTTTTCACTTTCTGCCATAAGGGTGGTGTCGTCTGCATATCTGAGGTTATTGATGTTTCTCCCGGCAATCTTGATTCCAGATTGTGCTTCATCCACCCCAGCATTTTGCATGATGTACTCTGCATATAAGTTAAATAAGCAGAGTGACAATATATAGCCTTGACGAACCCGTTTCCCAATTTGGAACCAGTCCATTATTCCACGTACAGTTCTACCTGTTGCTTCTTGACCTACATACTTCTTGAGCAGATTTCGCAGGAGGCAGGTAAGGTGTTCTGGTATTCCCTTTTCTTTAAGAATTTTCCACAGTTTGTTGTGATCCACACAGTCGAACGCTTTGGCATACTCAATAAAGCAGTAGATGTTTTTTTTCTGGAACTCTCTTGCTTTTCCTATGATCCGATGGATGTTGGCAATTTGATCTCCGATTCCTCTGCCTTTTCTAAATCCAGCTTGAACATCTGGGATTTCATGGTTCATGTATTGTTAAAGCCTTGCTTGGAGAATTTTGAGCATTACTTTGCTAGTATGTCAGATGAGTGCAATTGTGTGGTAGTTTGAATGTTCTTTGGCATTGCCTTTCTTTGGGATTGGAATGATAACTGACCTTTTCCAGTCCTGTGGCCGCTACTGAATTTTCCAAATTTGCTAGAATATTGAGTGCAGCACTTTCACAGCAACATCTTTTAGGATTTGAAATAGCTCAACCAGAATTTCATCACCTCCACTAGCTTTGTTCATAATGATGCTTCCTAAGGTCCACTTGACTTTGCATCCCAGGATGTATGACTCTAGGTGAGTGATCATACCATCGTGGTTTTCTGGATCATTGAGATCTTTTTAGTATATTTCTTCTTTTTTGTATAGTTCTGTGTATTCTTGCCACCTCTTCTTAATATCTTCTGCTTCTGTTAGGTCCATACCATTTCTGTCCTTTATTGTGCCCATCTTTGCATGAATTGTTCCCTTGGTATCTCTCTTTTTCTTGAAGAGATCTCTAGTCTTTCCCATCCTAATGTTTCCCTCTATTTCTTTTCGTTGATCACTGAGGAAGGCTTTCTTATCTCTCCCTGCTATTCTTTGGAACTCTGCATTCAGATGAGTATATCTTTCCTTTTTTCCTTTGACTTTAGCTTCTCTTCTTTTCTCAGCTATTTGTAAGGCCTCCTCAGACAACCATTTTGCCTTTTTGCATTTGTTTTTCTTGGAGATGATTTTGATCACAGCCTCCTGTAAAATGTCATGAACCTCCATCCATAGTTCTTCAGGTACTCTGTCTATCAGATCTAATCCCTTGAATCTATTTCTCACTTCCAGTGTATAATCATAAGGGATTTGATTTAGGTCATACCTGAATGGACTAGCAATTTTCCCTACTCTCTTCAATTTAAGTCTGATTTTTTTTTTTTTTTTGGCAGTAAGTAGTTCATGATCTGAGCCACAGTCAGCTCCTGGTCTTGTTTTTGATAACTGTATAGAGATTCTCCATCTTTGGCTGCAAAGAATATAATCAATATGATTTCAGTATTGACCATCTGGTGATGTCCATGTGTAGGTTCATCTCTTGTGTTGCTGGGAGAGGGTGTTTTCTATGACCAATGTGTTCTCTTGGCAAAACTGTGTTAGCCTTTGCCCTGGTTCATTTTTTACTCCAAGGCCAAACTTGTCTGTTACTCCAGGTATCTCTTGACTTCCTACTTTTGCATTCCAGTCTCCTATGATGAAAAGGACAACTTTTCCTTTCATCAGGACTATCCCATTTCAGGAAATTCATTATGATATGTAAACTTGGTATGTCATTAACATCCTAAGTGTTTCTTCACTTTAGTCAAGCATCAGCTCTCAAGATAATGAGGGAGAAAAAAAAAAAAGCTATGGGGAGTTCCCTGACAGTCCAGTGGTTAGGACTCTGCTTCCATTGTAAGGGGCACAGTTTCATTCCCTGGTCAGGGAACTAAGATCTCACATGCTGGGTGGTGTGGACAAAAAAAAGACTATGTTTTATCTTACTTAAAATCTTTTTTATGTATTTCCTGCAAAATAAAAATCCAAATTTCTTAGCTGACTTACAAATAACTCACAACCAGGCCACTTATTATTCCTGTTGGCACTCACTGGGCACTTCCACCGCTCCGTTCAATGTTTGAGTGACATTGGGGCTTGTTGTATTCTCAATCACATCACGGCCTTTCCTGGCTCACTGTCTTTCTGCCCTTTTCCTCCTATTAAGAACATCTAACTATTTTTAATATTAAGGTCAGAGAGATCCCTTCTTGTAAACACTTAACTGACTCTCTTCCAGAACTGACCCAGCCCGTCCCCAGTTCCGTCAGCACTTGGCTGTATTTGGTGGACCACACAGACTCATCGGGCCTCTGACTGACTTACACACTGCCCCATCTACAGTCTTAGATCCTTAAAAGTGAGCTGAATAGATAAATGAATAAGAATAAATGAATCACCAAATCTAACCTGACACCACATTATCCAGAAATAACAAACCCTCATACATCAGGAATCTAGAGATCTGAATCTAATCCTGACTTTTTTTCTCTTTTGTAATCTTAAGAAAGGCTATTAACCAGAATGTGAACCCGGGATATTAATGCTTCACCTGTGTGGGAGCAGGGGGTTGCAACAGATTACAGTTCAACATGCCTTTTGCTTTAGGACCTATGAGTCTATGAAACGGTAATTGGAAATATTCTCTCTAATAGGCCATTATCAGAGGAAAAAGACTTATACTGAATAATTTTTACCTAAAAAGTATCTATCTGCACCAGGCTTCATCATTTACTTATTGTTTCATCTTTATTATATTCCAACTCTTCCATTTAGCTCTGGGCATTCCTTGTAAAATGTTAGGACAGTCACAGAAATGCTGAAGAGGAACACATTTTGCCCCTGGATAGCAATGAGAATCTATTAGTGCTTTATCATTCTGGTAGACAAGTATATGTAGGCAATGAGCAAAGTGTTGAGCCAGTTCTGGTATTAATCATTGGCAACAGCTGAGGAATTATTGCATATTTAACCATACACAGACTCCTATCACCTGATTCAAAGTATAATAAATCAATGATCTATGAATGCCCAACATTATAACAACTCACTGTTAGATCCAGATGATTATTTATAAGACATACAAACTCTGCTGATAAATAGAAAATGTCATAAAGTTTACAGTTTGGAAGATGTCACAGCTTACTCAGAAGTATTTGATTTCTGACTTAAGGAATTTAGTTTCAATAGTCCTTGCAATCTTGGAATATTTTGAGAAAGTAGAGGCTAAAAGAGTATATTATTTAGATTGGTTCAATTGTATAACCAAGAGACTCAAAATAACTAGTGTATTTAATGAGATAGAAATGTCTCTTTTACCTAAAAAGTCTGTGTAGCCAATCCAAGCTGATTGGTGCTACCACAGTCATTAGAGATCTAGACCCGTCTGTATAATTATTCTGTCAAACTCACATTGAGCTTCAAATTAATAGTCTAAGATGTATGCTCTAGCTCTAGCTAGAGTCTGTACCACAACCAATGGAAAAAAAAGAAAAAAAGTATTAAAAAAAACCCTCGACTTTAAGAAGGCAATCTGATAGTAGCATAAATAACTTCTGCCCACATCTTATTAGCCAAAATTTGCAGGGCATGTGACCATATCTTTCTTGAAAGAAAACATAAGAACGTGGTAATTGTGCAAGGAGTCCCTGGGCCCACGTAATATCCAGATATGCTATTTCTAAGGGAAGAAAGGGAGAGGAGACAAGACTGAGAGGCTCAGCCACAAGCATGCTCCACCAATACACAAGCATTCCACACACCAAACAGGTTGGTTAATGTATATTTTATTTACCATTCAAGAAAATTTCAAATAACAATTTTCTTAATTAAATGTTTTTAAAAGATATTTTTCAAGAAACAGTTGTCAATGATGACCAAAAAACAAATAGTAAATATCACAAGAATAGGAATGTGAAAACCTGCAGAAGGTTAGTTGTGACTCTATTGATATCGACCAGTTTCTTTACCACAGTAGAAGCCTGGGGAGATTTAATAAAGCATTGTAGATGCTGTAGAGGGAGCTGATGGCAGGATGAATGCAGTTTCTTGTGCAGTTCTGTTGTTGGTGAAGGTAAGAGTTGAAAGAGCCAAGTTTAATGAACCACAGAAGCAAGTACAAGAGAGCATGACACTAATAATGGCCCAAATGTGATACTGAGAAGAAAGGTGTATCACTAGGTTTCAAAAAGATGCAGGAGATAGAAACAAAGGAAAAAACATGAAAAAAAAGAAACAAAAAGATAAAGGAGATTGAAAAAAAGTGGTTGAGAGAATGGGTAAGGTATACTCATCACCATGGATGTCCATGGACTTTTCATTTACCCATGGGTGTATTTCTTGAGTAATTCCTCACTTCAAGTGAATATGTTTTTGTTCTCTTCTACTGTTACACCGCCTAAGATCCACATCACAGTAACAAACAGAAAACTCCTAAAACATTAGATTCTCACACTCTATTTTTACACATGTATATCCTTCTGCTCCTCCTCCTCTTTCAGCTACTGACACATTCTTTACTTCCCTGGACTCCCCAAAATTTGCTCCATAGTTTCTCTTTCTCCTACTCTCATTTAAAACCATTCCAATCCAGCTCTTACATCAAATATCCTAGTGAAACTGTGTTAAGACCGCCAATAAGCTCCAACTTACTGAATATAATATCAATTCTTAGCACTTATATTATTCAACTAATTATTAATATTAAGCACATATGATTGATGACTCTCTCCTTCTTTAATTCTCTTCCTTCACTTGTCTTTATTACTTCCCTCTGTTCTTTACTGGTTCCTTCTCTTTATTTTGGAGTCTCACTTTGGTTTGCCTCAACAGTCAAGTTTTAGACCCCCTTTCATCTCTATTAATACTCCCTTGGTGATATCATCCAGTCTAATCAGTTCAAATACCACCTTCCGAGGAGTTCCCTGGCAGTCCGGTGGTTAAGACTCTGTGTTCCACTGCAGAGGACACAGGTTTAATCCTTGGTTGAGGAACTAAGACCCACATGTCATGAGGCATGGAAAAAAATAAATAAAAATACCATGTTCTTGCTGTCCATGCCCACAAGTGTACATCTAACTCAGGCTTTTCTCCACTGAAAGTGTTAGTTGCTCAGCCATGTCCAACTCTTTTATGACCCAATGGACTGTAGCCCGCCATGCTCCCCTGTCCAAGGAATTCTCCAGGTAAGAATACTGGAGAGGGTATTCACTTTGCCAGGGGATCTTCCTGACCCAGGGATCAAACCTGGGCCTCCCACACTGCAGGAATATTCTTTACCATCTGAACCACCAGGGAAGCCCTTCTCCCCCTTAAGTCCAGACTTACACTTTCAACTGACTATTTGATATCTCAACTTGGATATATAATATGCATCTCAGGTAAAATATATCCAATACTGCTGCTGCTGCTAAGTCGCTTCAGTCGTGTCCGACTCTGCAACCCCATAGATGGCAGCCCACAAGGCTGCGCTGTCCCTGGGATTCTCCCAGGCAAGAATGCTGGAGTGGGTTGCCATTTCCTTCTCCAGTGCATGAAAGGGAAAAGTGAAAGTGAAATCGCTCAGTCGTGTCTGACTCTTAGCGACCCCATGGGCTATAGCCCACCAGGCTCCTCCGTCCATGGGATTTTCCAGGCAAGAGTACTGGAGTGGGGTGCCATTGCCTTCTGATCTACTCCAATTGCAAACTTTCATATCTAATTTGATGACAGCTCTTTAGATCTAGTTTCTCAAGCCAACACTCTAAGTTATCCTTTCTCTCACACCAGAAGTTATCATATTGACTTCTGTGAACATGTATTAATATCCAGATGCAACTTTTTTAAAAAAATTATTTCCATGCTGCCTCTTGTCTGACTACAATGACCTCTTATCTGGATCATGCAACAACTTTCTAATGTCTCTCAAATAATACACATTTTCCTCAGAACAGTGACCCTATCAAAGCCTAATCCAAATTTTGCTACTTCTCTGTTCAAAACCCTGCAAAGACTCCTTATTTCACTTAAAGTAAAAATCAGACTCTTAAAAAATACCTAAGTGAATTGAAAGTGAAAGGGAAAGTCGCTATACAGTCCAGGAATTCTCCTGGCCATAATATTGGAGTGAGTAGCCTTTCTCTTTTTCAGGGGATCTTCCCAGCCTAGGGATTGAACCCTGGTCTCCCGCATTGCAGGCAGATTCTTTACCAGCTGAGCCACAAGGGAAACCAATAAATAAATAAATAAATAAAACCTAAGGGAAAAAAAAGAAAAAAAAAATCCTTCCTGATAGGCATCCTGTTCACTTTCTAACTATGTCTTGCACATTCTACTTCAGACTGGGCTCCACATTTAAATAACAAAAGCCATATTAAAGCCTTTGCTTCAGATATTCTGTCTGCCTAGAACAGAGTTCTGCAAGATATCCACTTGATTAGCTTCCTCATTACATTCAAGTCTTTCTTCAAATACTAATTTCTTGAGGAACTGTACAATACAATGTGACTTAATATTTCATTTTCTCCCCTCTCTCTGGGAATTGGGATCCTGTAGTTATCTTTTTTTTTTTAATAATTGATCACGAATTTAATTTATTGTGTACAGAGAGAATGTTTTCTACATGATAACAAAGCTTTGAAATATAATGAGCTTTTCTTCATACCCCAGTATGTGGTCAGTTTTCATAAGTGTTCTTTCAAGCTTGAAATGCATTCTGCCATTGTTGAGTGTAATGGATACTTATCCACTGGATCAAATTAGTTAATTGCATTATTCAAATCTTTTGTATCCTTAGTGATTTTTTTTTCTGCTCAATTTATCCATTACCAAGAGAAGTGTATTTAGAATCTTCCATTCAAATGGTACACTTTTCCATTATTCCCTGCAGTTCTGTGAATTCTTTAAATATTTTTGAGTCTGATACTAGTTGCATATAAGTTTATAGCTTTTGCATCTTTTTCTATTTATTGAACTTCTTATTAGTATAGAGAGGTATTCTTTATCTTTAGTAACATTTTCTGCCCTTTGTTGCTGTTATTCAGTCACTAAATCATGTCCAATTCTTTACAACCCCATTAACTGCAACACACCAGGCTTCCCTGTCCTTTGGTAATTCTCAGAGCTTGTTCAAACTAATGTTCATAGAGAAGGTGATGCCATCCAATTATCTCACAATTTTTATGGAAGTAAAACTTGACCTCCTTCACCCTGCAGTTTCACTTTGGATCCAGACAAATGGAAGCACTAGAAATAGATCCAGGGGCAAGGTAGTCTTTCTCTACCTGAGGCCACAACTACTGTGAGACAGCCTTCTTCTGTACCTGCAAGGCTTGCTTTTTCCCCTAACTTCTGCAGATGTGGCATTGCCAATGCCTCCCTTTATTTTGATCCTTGGAATGCTTTATATGTCTTTGTTAGTTTTCCTTAACATCTTTCTGGCGACCCAGAACCCCTTGACTGGAAAAAAAAAAAAAAAGAACAGTTAGTATAATTTCTAAGTTCGAAGTTCCAGGAACCAGGAGCACTGATGTCCAAGGGCAGGAAAAGTTGGACTTCCCAGCTCGGGAAGAAAGAGAAGCCACCCTTGCCTTTACCTTTTTATTCCACTGGGCTCCCAACTTATTAAATGATAACCCCTCACATTGGTAAGGGTAGGTCTCTTTGTTCAGTCTACTGAAATAACAGTTGAGTTCAAAATTTCACCACATTCTTCATGTGAAAGAGTACTCACTGGGAAACAATGTGATACTGAACTTTGGAATGAGGACATTTGGTTGGATCTAAATAACACTATCGGACTTCCAAGTCATAGAGACTTCCTTACCAGTGGAGAAGCTTTCCCTATGATGATCAAGATCAGCCTTCCTCTGATGCAACAAACAAACAAAAAAATAAATGTTGTTAAATCCATTTGAGATAGATGCCCTGAAGGTCAACCATAAATACTCTTTGTGGTCACTTGACCAAAAGCTAGGGTCAAATATTAGTATGCTCCAGGGGACAAGTATATAATATGATGCCCCCAAACAGAGCTTACCTATCAAAAGAATCATCCAAAAACTTTATTAGTGTGTCAGCAGAAACTTAGAGAACATATTTGAGAAAAGAATTTAAGAGTATTCAATCAAGTTAAATTCATTACTATGGATGCACTTAATAGAGATTTCTAGATTTAACATGCTAACTCATTTATCTGGAGGTAGGTCTAACTACTTCCTTGGTTGGTTAACTGAACACTGGAAGCAAAGCTGGCCAATATTTAATGTGGTTAAGGTGCCAGGTCTTCTCTTCCATGATAAGGAGAAAGGAATCCAAAGATTGGACTTATCACATGTAACATGCATACCCATCTCCCATATACATTTCATAAAGGATTAAAAAAAAACTTTAACAAGGCATTGAGAAATTGATGAATAAGTAGAACATTTATATCTTTGAAAGTTCTGAGATTATTTTTCTTTTTAGGTCAGGTACAGTTTTAAAGATGCTGGCATTGAGATGAGGCAGAGATATCTACAATAAAAGAAAGCAAGGACCAATAGCTAAACAGAATGCCTTGATCCTCAGTGATCTTAGCAGTGGCCAATTGATTTCAATGTCCTTAGGACTGCAATGGGTGAGGAAACCAGTAGAATGTCACTGGAGCTACATAACAGCAAAAACTTTAAATAGAAAACACCTGACTTGATTTGGTACTGAGGAAAGTCACAGCCTTTCTCCAATATCTAGACCTAAGTCAACATGGAGAGCCAGAGTCCTTTGACTGAAAATAATAATTAAAAAAAGAACAGAATTTCTTGAAGAAGGATTATGCACAATTGCTACCAGTATACAATATAAAGTGTCTCTAAATTTCCCCCAATTAGCCTGGAACCATTTAGAGAAAAAAGAAATACCCAGAATTCTTACAGGATTTCAATACATCAGTTCTGAAATGATACTAATTCCTGGGGACTCAAAATTTCACTCTTGCCAAAATGCAACTTTTTGGTGATGAAGTGATATCTATAGTCTTAGCTCAAGTGTGTTTCAGTGAGCCCAGTTAGTCCATGGATTCACTATATAGTTATTTTCCTAGTGCCTAAATGTGTAAATGAAATACACATTCTTGGGAACTTCAGAATTCCTCTATTACCTCTCTGATACTTGACGTAAGATCCATTAAGGTAGACAAGGCTAGGTGACAATCCCTGCAACATTCACTCCCTAGGAAGATAATGAACCTGAAGCAATATGACATTCTTGAGGGAAGAATCAATGCCATTGTTAAAGATTTTAAATAAGCAGGGTGATAACTACTCAGTGGGACTGTCATGGAATTTGAATAGTGAATATTGTCAGTTGTTGCTGTTCAGTAGCTCAACCAAGTCCAACTCTTTGCGACCTCATGGACTGTAGCACATCAGGCTTTCCTGTCCTTCACCATCTCCCAGAGCTTGCTCAAACTCATGTCCATTGAGTCAGTGATACTATCCAACCATCTCATCCTCTGTCATCCCCTTTTCCTCCTGTCTTCTATCTTTCCCAGCATCATGGTCAGCAATTGACTCAATTACTACTGGGCTATGCTTCTCCTAATTTAGGGATAAATGTGGTAGCTTTTTCACTTTTAAGGATGCCTGTGCCCCATTCTGTGCATGCATACTAAGTCGCTTCAGTTGTGTCTGACTCTTTTCAACCCTATGGACTGTAGCCTGCCAGGCTCTTCTGTCCATGGGATTCTCTAGGCAAGAATACTGGAGTGGGTCACCATGCTCTCCTCCAGGGGATCTTCCTGACCCAGGGATTGAACCCGTGTCTCTTACCTCTCCTGCATTGGCAGGAGGATTCTTTCCTGCTAGTGCCACCTGGGGAGCCCACCTGGGCCCCACTAGGTGGAGATAAACACTTTGTTAGGTATTTCATTGTTAGGTATTTCATTCTGCACACATATTTCAATGTGTGTAGAATGATATATATGAAAGCTGGGTAGACAAAAGGAAGGACTTTCTCAGGTATCAACATATTACATCTTAACTGAAGGAGGAAACAGAACAGGCTCTATCTTGAAAGCAGGACTCCATCTTGGGCTGGACTGTGGACTTTGAGCTATATTTCCAGTATCTATGGAAACGAAATACCAACTAGAAAACCAGGCCCCTGGAAGGAAGAGCCCCAGGGCTCACCATCGCCTAAAAGAATACCCTAATTATTTGTGTGACCGAGTAAAATCATACATTCTATTATGCTTATTGGGGAATGACCACAAGCCTATTGATAATTGTCCACTGTTAACTACCTAGGTTTTAGAGAAGGCAATGGCAACCGACTCGAGTACTCTTGCCTGGAAAATCCCATGGACGGAGGAGCCTGGTGGGCTGCAGTCCTTGGGGTCGCTAAGAGTCGGACACAACTGAGTGACTTCACTTTCACTTTTCCCTTTCATGCACTGGAGAAGGAAATGGCAACCCACTCCAGTGTTCTTGCCTGGAGAATCCCAGGGATGGCAGAGCCTGGTGGGCTGCCATCTATGGGGTTGCATAGAGTCGGACACGACTGAAGTGACTTAGCAACTACCTAGGTTTAAGGCATATGAATCACGGGTTGACTTTGATTGTATCTTTCTTTTTCCTTTGTTCAGACTAGTTTCAGGGAATCTGAGGAGGTGGGTTTGGACACGTATGCTTAAGGTATATAAGATTTTCACAAAAACTGGTCGGGGTCCTTGGCTAAGAGAAGACTCTGCTTTGCGCCTGCCGGTGTAATAAACTGTGCTCCACTATCTGCATTGTCCTTCTGAGTAAGTTTGTTTCCCAGAACGCGTGGCTACAACATAACTACAAACCCATACTTCATTGTTTGCTCTGAAAATGTGGAACTGGGCTTTATTTTAACTTTTTATTTTGTATTGGGGCATAGTCATTTAACAGTGGTGAAATAGTTTCAGGTGAACAGTGAAGGGACTCAGCCATATATAGACATGTTAGGTAGTTAGAATAGGAAACAGGAGTCCAGAATGGCGGTGGCTAAAAGATAAGGAAGGGAAAAGCCTGCAAAAATAGAACAAAGGGAGGCCTGAGGACCGGAATGAGGACCTCAGGTAAAACAAACACTCCTGGCTAACCCAGTTTACACAGGGCAGGCTCAGGGGGAGGAAAAAACATATAAAAGGTGGAGCTGGGGCATTCTTCTCTTCGAACCTTTGGGCCGACATGCCCTCACGCCTCGAGGATGGATTTTCCTGCTATTATCTAAATAAAATAGAGCGGTAACACGGAGCTGAAACACTGATTTGTCTAAGAGTTATAACAGGGTCTGTCCAAGACCCAAGAGCTGTGACATGCCGAGGGCTTTAATGTCCGTCACTCCAAATCTTTGTTGTGACGAGACAGAACCGAGGAGCATACACTCGCCTGAGAGACATGTATCCATTCTCCCCCAAACTTCCGCCCCATCCAGGCTGCCACATAACATCGAGCAGAGTTCCCTGTGCTGTACAGTAGGCCCTTGTTTGTTATCCATTTTAAACACAACACGTGTACAGGCAGCCATAAGATTGTTCTCTGTCTCTTTCTGTTTTGTAAGTTCATTTTTATCATTTCTTTTTAGATTCCACATACAAGGGATGACTGGGCTTTTTAAAGATGGTTCCTTTGCCAACTGGTACAATGTTAAATATTGTCAATAGAGGTGCAGAGAGGGCAGCGGAGTTGGAGGGAGGTTTTTGCTTCCTGGTTCTAACACACTGCCCTCACCAGATTTCTACATCATGCAGCTTCTCTAGTGCTGAGCTCCTGCAGCTTGTAGGTTCTCCCATGCCTGGCTCCTGCTCAGCTCAGCTCGTGAAGCCTATTTCCCCAACATCTGTCTTCTGAAGTGATGGGTTTCTCCAGGGCTGGTTCCTGCAGTTTTTCCTTGCACTTCTTCTGTCTTCCCAGTGGAGTGTCACTGATGAGGGACCACCCCGTGAATGGCTCCCCTTTCAGGTGTCTTTCCACTGAGTTCTATTGTATGGAATCATCCTTCAGGTCGGGGCAGGGGTGGGGGACACATTCTAAGCAAGTTTCATTGACAGGGCATTCAGTTCAGTTCAGTCGCTCAGTTTTGTCGGACTCTGCAACCCCATGGACTGCAGCATGCCAGGTCTCCCTGTCCGTTACCAACACCCGGAGTTTACTCAAACTCATGTCCATCGAGTCAGTCATGCCATCTAACCATCTCATCCTCTGTCATCCCCTTCTCCTCCCACCTTCAATCTTTCCCAGCATCAGGGTCTTTTCAAATGAGTCAGCTCTTTGCATCAGGTGGCCAAAGTATTGGAGTTTCAAGGCATTAGGGAAATTAAATAAATTGTCTTGTTTAGGCTTCAGAGACAGAGCAGAGCAGGCCTCTGACCTTGCTTCTAACCTGCCTGGACAGTGCCCTGACTGGGAGTGACTGGGAGTGACTGCCTGCTGTGAATGCAAGCCTTGCAGCACCATGGATAAGATGGGGGAGAAATCTTGAGATTGTTGAGCCCCTGGAGGGGTCCTGGCCAGCCAAGCCCCAGGCTTAACCACATTCCAAGTTTTACACAACAAAACACACAGCATTAACATGAAGCCAAAGGTACAATTTGGTCACAGATTGATGATGATATCAGTTTGTGTCCTGGGATTATAAATGGGAAGCCTGAACTATAATCTTTGAAGTCTCAATCACTAAGTGGACGTGCTGCCTGGGATGTTTTCCCAATTGGGACTCCAGATGTGCTGTGCCACGGGAGTTGCCAGAGCTGTTTAAGTCTGGATGTTGACCAAAACCCAATTTGTTTATGTATTCTCTGCTCTATTTCTCTTCTCTTTTAATGTTAGTGTATTGAAAGTAAGCTAGATAACTATTTTAATAAATATTTGTATTATTTACTTGTATATGACAAGTGGCTTATTTTGTTAACAAGTCCTTTGAACCTGAGATGAAAGTGAAAACTTTCAGCAAAACCCAGGGTCTCATAATATCAACACCATCCAGTAGACCACAGACAGACATGCCGCCCTCTTTGAGAAGCTATGGATTTGTGGGTGCTTCTGTTTTTGGCACTCTACTTCAGCCCCAGGGAGAATGGCTGTTCCTTGCACCTGTGATTCTTGAACTTTCTGGAATTCTCATGATTTCTTACTAGTCTATCTTCCCTCACCCCAATTCCTGTTGGGGTTCATTCTTTATTTTAAACTTGTCCTGTTCCACTTATTCTGTGGTTTCTGTCACGTGGTTGTCCCCCAACTGATTAGATTACATGATGTCAATAATCCACTCTAGCATTATTAATTATTCATTCATGAATTAATTATTGCTTCATATAAAAGCAAACTCCCCCCCCCCTTGTTTTGGCTGTACTGTACAAGGCAAACATGAAGCCTTAACCACTGGACAGCCAGGAAGTTCTCCCCCCCAACTTTTTTTCTGATGAACTGCATCACAAGATATATAAAGACAGAAATTAAAAATATTTTTTGATCCATGCCACATATATTAAATAATATATTAGACACCATTACTTTATATGAATTAGCTCTAATGTAGATTTCAATTTTTCTTCGTTAAGGAACAAATTAATATTGCTATAAACCTATACTACTAGTATTTATTTTAATGTTCTCCTAACTTACTTTAGATATAAAGAATTGCCAGACCCTTTAGGAAAAAGTCACATTTCCTAATTTTAGTTAAAATATTCTGTATTAGAGTGATGTTTCCTCTTTAAGTGTTATGTAATGTATATGATATGTCTGCCTTGTAGTAGTATTAAAATAGGCTGTATGTAATACTTTAATCAATTGATTATTAATTAAAATAAGAAAAATGAAAAGTGTTATGAATTCTTTATAATTCACTTCAAAAGAAAAATGTTCCACATTATGAGGGAAAAAAAAGAACTAAGAAATATTCCAAGTGGTATTACATAGCGTTTATGGAAGATCCCATACTATTTATTTATTTAATATTAGAATACAGCCATTCCTGATGGCCACTAAGAACCATGATATTATTGTGATTTTATAACTCATTTCTCTGTCTCCCTAAACAAATGTCACTCAATGCCAATGACAATCATCAAGTTCACATACTCCATGAGGTCCCTGAAAATAAAGCAATCTTTTGTACATTGAAATATGCATTATCATGAACATCCTAAAGACAAGAGAACATTCAGTCCAAAAAGAAAAATCAAAGTAAGATCATTTGAAATTTTCAAATAATGAAGAAAAACACTGAAGATAAAAGAGAGAGAAAGTAAGCTACAAAATGTTTATGGAAACACCAAGTAGCAAATCAATGTCATGGGAAATCACTAAATTTCTGGAATTTCTTTCAAAGAAATTATTCCACTGCAAGTGTTGGGAGGACATGCTAAGATTTAGAGTCGTGTAAAGAGTATTCGGTTAACTTGTGCTGATGAGCTCAGTCATGGCTGACTCTTTGTAACCCCATGGACTGTAGCCCACCAGGTTCCTCTGTCCATAGAATTTTCCAGGCAAGAATACTGGAGTGGATTGCCATTTCCTTCTCTGTGGTTAACTTGGAGATCTCGAATTGAAGCATATCAACCTTTGATATCAATCAACATGATATCAACCATATCAACCAATCAATATTTGATTCATTACCAAAAGATAGCATGTTTCTTTTCCTGAATTTTCTTCCAGACAGAAGAGTTTATAGTATTAAAAATGTAATGAATGTTGTAAAGGTAGAGCAGGCCTGTAATACAGCACCCAATGATCTCTGTCTTCTATTTTCATGCCCTTCTGGAATCTTCTCCCCTTACCATTACTTATGGGAATCATACATTTGTGAATAGGTATGATGCAGGAGACACAGGAGATGTAGGTTCTCCCTGGGTTTGGAAGATCCCCTGGAGAAAGAAACGACAACCCACTCCAGTATTCTTGCCTGGAAAATCCCATGAAACAGAGGAGCCTGGTGGCCACAGTCCAACAGGATTACAGAAAGTCGGACACGACTGAGTGACTAAGTACATGATCCCCATAAGTAATGGTAAGGGTCAAGAATAAGTCCAAAATTATGAACAAACATCAGAGAGTGATTGAACTACATGAGTGGAAATGCACTAGTGATAACAGTGCAGCAATGCATATCTCATCACTTCAGGCTTTTTAAATTGTCAGAAAGTAAGTAGGGAATCACACCTTTCTTTAGAGGTGTATGAAGAGAGGTGAATGAACAGAGTGCTCATCTACAAATTTGTAAACAGTACTTCCCATGGCTTGCTCTTACTTTGTCATAACAAATTCCTTGCTGTTAACCAGCCTGGGCCAACATGTCAGATTAAGTATTAGAGAATGACCTAATTACAGCCTTAGGAAATAAATAAATGGGCACATTAAAAATAAATGGAATGATAGATATGCAGGTAGATAGACCTACAGATAATAGAACAAGGAAGATAAGCCTCAGGAATTGTTCTCTAATTTAAAAGAAAGCACTTTCACAATATTAATACTCCCTCTTGTACAGAAGGCTAAATAGTCAACAAAACAGCCTTTTCTTCCTTCTGAGAATTCAATTACTCTATTTCTAATGCTTCCTTTGAAATTAGGATCACTCATGTGATAAGCTTAGACCAAAGACCTTTGCTATTTTTAGGCCAGACTGATGAAAATTCTACATAGTCTTTTCTGGTTCTGAGTGCCTGGCATACAGACAAATCCTCAAGAGACTGTGACAGTAACAAATTGAAAATGGCCTGATCACAACATAGAAGAAGCCTTGTCATCTAATTTACTACTCAGATGAGCACCATCCAGACAGCAGCATCACATCAGAGGGAGACTTGAGTGATAAATACAAGTATTCAGTTATATCATTCTGTGTGTTTGTGTGCGTGTATGTGAGTTTACAGATATATCCGCTAGAACAACCAGCATTTAATCGTTCTGATCATTATATTTTGCAGATAAAAAGTTCTTGCATACTTTTTCAGGGGAAAAACGAATATCAGAGAAAGTATATTGAGAAGATTCTGCAAGTAGAGAAAGCGCACAAATTCTTGAACTGAGTCTGAACTCTTGCTCCACCACTTACTAGCTGTATAAAGTTGGGCAATGGATTGATATTTGAATTCTCTATGCCTCAGCTTCCTCAGACATAAAATGGAGTTAATAATAGTTGCTATAACTTTTATACTTGTTCTAGGGAATTAAAGTGTAGATACATTTGCTGCACATGAAATAGCAACCGGCACATTTAAAGCAATCTGTCACTCTCAGTGTTTCTTCTTATCCACTTGCTTCTCCTTTTTCTTATATTTCCTACACTTATTCCTTGATGAGCATGCTTTTTTTTTTCACAGGCTACAGGAGGACTGAAATAAACAAAATATATGTAGCAATTTTGACATAAATAGAAAGGATTTCAACCAACTGAAGCTGACACTTGAGTATAAAATAAATGAAGTTTTTTGACTCCCAGTAAATTAGGCAGGATTTTATCCTTTTGGAATCAAAGGTAAAAGACTGTAATGAGAATAAAAAGCTAAATAATAGAGTAAAAATGGAAATTAAAACAATTATGTTTGCCTTAAAACATTTTATTTAAATATAATTTTAAGATGGTTTTTAAGATCGCCTATGTTATAATTTTAGTATTTATTTTTGAATATGACCTTTTTGGAAATGTTGAGATTATAAACCCAAGCAATTGGAACAGAGAACTGTTAATCAATCTCTGAATGATATAATTTTGCTATGTGAAAAGAAATGATTAAGGTACTACTTTTTTCCTTGGTGCAATAATAATAGTAATAATTATAATAACTCTAATGGCAAATATTTCTATGGCTATGTACTAGTCACTTTTATAAGATGGTTGAATAGCACCACTAACTCAATGGTCATGAGTTTCAGCAAACTCCAGGAAATAGTGAAGGACAGAAAAGCCTGGCGAGCTGCAGTCCAAGAAGTCACAAAGAGTCGGGTACAACTTAGGGTCTAAATTACAGCAACTACGTCATCTCTATGAGAAAATTCATTTGTAAAGATAAAGTTAAATAAACCTCATATTTTAATAAGTGGCATGTATTTCAGGATTCAAACCAAGGCACTCTAGCTGAAAAGTGCATGTTCTTAATGGATGCACTTTACTGTGAAGGATTTATGAATTGTTTCATCCAGAATTTTAATCTTTTTAAGAAATGGATGAACCCTATTAAATCTTAATTTTTCATTTTAGGAGGTTGTTCTTACTTTGAACCAACTTTTAAAGAAATCTCCCCAGAAGTTTATGGGTCCACATAGAACATATTTAGAACAGCTGGAGAGAGAGGTGCAACCTGTGATTATGGAACAGATTCGCTCACTGAAAAGTTGACTAAGGGAAGAGGAAAGTCTAGTCCAAGGATCAGCTTGGAACTGAGCACTGTAGCATGAAATGAAATGCAAAGGATGGTTCATACGCAAATGCAATGATGAATGGCAGTCTGCTGAATTTTAAGGAAACCTTTAATGGGACATATATGGATCAGTGCTAGGTCAGGTCTTGTTCAACAGCATTTATAATTAGCTGGGACAGGAAGTAATGATTAGATTAACGACTCTTACAGGTGGTGTTAATTTGAGAAGTAAAACAGGCATCTAGATATCAATGTGACAATATTTTATAGAAACTATGGTGAAAGAAAGAGAGAGGGGAAGGAAGGGAGGGAGACGAAAAAAGAAGGAAAGAAGGAAAAAAGACATGGACACATAGATAGTGTCTTAAAATATGGAGAAAAAAGTGTTCCTATTTTGACACTGATAGCGTTTGGTTTTCTAAATAAATTCAACGTATTTAGTACACATAATTTAATACATGATGATTCAGTTTCTTTATAATCTTCCTTCGTGGTAATGGTTGAGATAGTTTAATGACACGTTTGAGACTATTTGAATACAATTCTTGCTTCTGATTCTAGAAAAGCTACACTTTCAAGTTAATTGACTACTCTTATGGTGTATAATTCCTTACCTTCAGGATCTTTGCTGTCACTTATTGTTCTTTTATTTCTTAACTGTCTCTCAAATCCATTATAATTTATTATAGCTATGTGCATTTTTATGTTCAAGCTTATGAGAATTGTATACATATAGTCTTGGAATGAAGATCTAAAGATCCTGAATCTTCCCAGCGAGATAATGAAAACACTGTGACATGTATTTATTAAACTCTGTTTTCCTAAGTTGAGGTTTCTAGTTGTGATTTCCAGATAAGTGAGGTGATCTCAGAATCCCTAAGGCTTTAAATGCTATTCTTTCCCCCGTGGGATCACTTTATAGATTAATTTGATAGAATCTATTTGCAAGACTGAAATGTGGAAATCTACTTTGATGATAAATAGAAGGAAGAAAAAAATAACTTTAGTATAACTTTACAATTTCTTCCCAAAGTTTTTTTTTTAATTTATCATTTAAATTCCTCGTCTATAAATCCTCATACCCTCAATCTACTATTCTTATTAATAAATATTTCTTGCTTTCCATACCCACATTGACAGTGGCCCATAACAAGCATGATACACTAAAGAGTTAAAAAGAAGACAGTACTTATCTGAGGCCTTTTTACAAGCTGCAACTATCAGCTCTGAAAGGGGAATATTTGCTGTTGCAACATTTTGAAGCACTACATTAAATTTTCCTTAAAGCTTTCTTCAAGTAGTCCTTGATTCTGCTTCCACATTGCTGAATAATATTAACATGTTAATTCTGCTTTCCCTAAATTATCTTCCTCCACAATGTAAACAAGATACAAGAAATTTCACTATGTTAATAAAAGCATGTTGATATTGTCTGGATCAATTTACACTAACTGACACATTCTGACAAACACAAATTTTTCAAATAAAGTTAGCAAACAGATCAAAATACAGTAACAATAAAATGAAATTAACTAATAATTTGAGACCCAAGTATAAGACCAATTGCTTTTATCAAGGAAGACTAAATTTGTCCCAATCATTTGTACAGAGATCCAAAATAAGCTGCTGTTATCTGAGTTAAATAATACTTTCGTGATTAATGGAAAGGTACACATTTTAAATTCTTTTGCTTGTAAATGATCTCATTATAGTAAAAAAGACTAACTACTTAAGGATTTTATTCCTGTAATGATCCCTTCCTCTTCTACATGACCTTTTTATTATCTCTATGAATATCCAACCTGCTCTAATAGCCTCATTTTTAATCATTACATCTTCCTCCTGCCTGCATGCTCAGTCGTGTCTGACTCTTTTTGACCCTTTGGACTGTTCCCCTCTCAGTCCCTCTGTCCATGAGGTTTTTCAGGGAAGAATACTGGAGTGGGTTGCCATTTCCTAAGCCAGGGAATTGTCTCGATCCAGGGATCGAACCAGGGTTTTCTGTGTCTCCTACATTGCAGGCAGATTTTTCACCCACTGAACCATAGGGAAGTCCCTAATGGTTACACATCAGATTTCTATTCTACTCAAGCTACTACTCTGCTACAATTATATACCGTTTTACTTCTAATGCAATTTATTTGTCCTCCATAAGTCTCTTCTTTTTTAAGCAATGCCACCAGAGGTTCTACAGTCCATTAGTTTTTTCTAATAACTCATTTTGGGGTGAGTTCATCCTCCTTATTGCCTCTTGGTTCACTTATATTATTTTCTGCTTTGATCTGTGCTATTTCCTTCTACTTTTGACTTTTTCTATTGCTGTATTTCCATCTAAAAGCAGATATATTTTTACCTTTCTTTTCTACTGGATATTATTTTCCTGCTATAGATTTATTTCACAAGCTTTGATATTTAATATTTTTATCTCACATTTCTTAGTGGTTCGAATGTCATAGAATTTCTTCTTTTTGCTTTTCATATAAGGGTTGACTAAAAAGATGCACAACGTGAGTTGTGAGTTAAGTTTTATCTGGGACAAATGAGGACTGCAGCCCAGAGTCGGACACGACTGAAGTGACTTAGCAGCAGCAGCAGCAGCCCAGAAGAAAGCACCTCTGATATCTCTGAGGAACTGTTCCAAAAAAGGTAGTGGGGGAAGGTCAATATATAAGACTCTGTAAAGGGGGTTGTTGTTCAGTCACTTGATGGTGTATGACTCTTTGTGATCCCGTGGACTGTAGGACACCAGTCTTTCCTGTCTTTCACCATCTCCCATCTTCAGTTCAGTTCAGTCGCTCAGTCGTGTCCGACTCTTTGTGACCCCATGAATTGCAGCACGCCAGGCCTCTCTGTCCATCACCAACTCCCAGAGTCTACCCAAACCCATGTCCATCGAGTCGGTGATGCCATCCAACCATCTCATCCTCTGTCGTCCCGTTCTCCTCCCGCCCCCAGTCCTACCCAGCATTAGGGTCTTTTCCAATGAGTCAACCCTTCGCATGAGGTGGCCAAAGTATTGGAGTTTCAGCTTCAACATCAGACCTTCCAATGAACACCCAGGATTGATCTCTTTTAGGATGGATTGATTGGATCTCCTTGCAGTCCAAGGGACTCTCAAGAGTCTTCTCCAACACCACAGTTCAAAAGCATCAATTCTTCGGCGCTCAGCTTTCTTCACTGTCCAACTCTCACATCCATACATGACCACTGGAAAAACCATAGCCTTGACTAGACGGACTTTTGTTGGCAAAGTAATGTCTCTGCTTTTAAATATGCTATCTAGGTTGGCCATAACCTTCCTTCCAAGGAGTAAGCGTCTTTTAATTTCATGGCTGCAATCACCATCAGCAGTGATTTTGGAGCCCAAAAAAATAAAGTCTGACACTGTTTCCACTGTTTCCCCATCTATTTCCCATGAAGTGATGGGACCGGATGCCATGATCTTAGTTTTCTGAACGTTGAGCTTTAAGCCAACTTTTTCACTCTCCTCTTTCACCTTCATCAAGAGGCTCTTTAGTTCTTCTTCACTTTCTGCCATAAGGGTGGTGTCATCCGCATATATGAGGTTATTGATATTTCTCCCGGCAATCTTGATTCCAGCTTGTGTTTCTTCCAGCCCAGCATTTCTCATGATGTACTCTGCATATAAGTTAAATAAGCAGGGTGACAGTATACAGCCTTGATGGACTCCTTTTCCTATTTGGAACCAGTCTGTTGTTCCATGTCCAGTTCTAACTGTTGCTTCCTGACCTGCATACAGGTTTCTCCCATCTTCACCATCTCTCAAATCCATGTTCGTTGGGTCGGTGATGCCATCCAACCATCTCGACCTCTGTCATTCCCTTCTCCTACTTATTAGTTCTAGGATTTTTCTTTTTGATAGCTCTGTTGAGATTTTCTACATAGATAATCATACTATCCACGTCTGGAGAGTTTTATTCCTTCCCTAACTGTATGCTTTTTATTTATTAATCCTGCCCTATTTTTGTCTTATTGCACTCAGTAGAACTGCCAACACTACGATGGATAAGAATGTTGAGAATAGGTATCTTTGCTTTGTGTCCAGTCTTAGGGCTGGACTCAGTAGCCTTTTGTTGGAGCTGTTTTTCTTTTATCTGTTTTTGTTTGTCTGCCCCTGTTGACTTTTCTGCATTGCTACCTTCTTCAGCTTTGACTGTGGAATATATGAAGCAAAATGAAAGCCTGGGGAACTGACCACCATGTCATTCCTTGGCAACTGAAATCCCTAATCTGGCTGCCTTCTTGTCTCCACATCTCAGAGTATCCTAATGTTTGTTCTATACAAAATGTCCAGGGTTATTTAGCTGTACATTGTTGGTGGATAAAGGGAAAACATGTCTATTCCAACTTCTCTGACTTTTATATTTTGACTCCACAATACTTCCTTAAGCTTCATCATGCTATGATTTTGCCAGCCATGGCTAACCTGAGAGATGATGGTCAACTTTTTACAAGTAGAATATTCTGCTATTTTGTATTGACAATATGAGTTATTTCCATTAGCATCATGGTGAATGGAGGTTTTAAATTCTTACCAACTACCACTGGACAAACAGACCCAAGGATACTTCAGCAAACAATCCAATCCTTAGCTGCAGAGGTTCAAGAGGATGTAGCAACCAAAGCATTTCATATCCAACAAATCTGCATTATCATCTCTTTACAAAACAATGACAACTTGCATATGTTTGTCAGGAACATAGCTGCACAGAACGTAATTCAATTTGGGATAACATATTGTTTCCAAAGAATAGAGGAAAATTCAATAATAACTCCTGTATTTGGAAAATTGAAATGGCAAAGATACTATTAATTTATTTTCATCTCAGTGTCACTGGCAGGAAATCTGGAAAGAATTCTTGCTTTGTGACTCCCTAACAGCTGGATTTATTGCAAAGCAAGCCTTACTTAATTCCTGGGATTAACAGGGCTAGTATTAGGGTATTATTTTTCCCCAGTATTTTATTAAGCACAGCTGTGCTTACTTATGGGCAGAGAAAGGAGAGAAGAAAAATTTCTAGCTTGTGTGTGATCATCAAAAATATCATTCCTGAGGGTCACCACAGTCCTAAAAGCCATTTATTGGTATTCTGCAGATAAACTGCAAAATTAGCAAGATGTCTAGCTCCCATGGTGGAGAGACTTTATTCAGAGAAAATTAAATAGCTGACTAATTTGGATATTGCACATATTCTTAGTATACATTTATCTGAATTTTCAAAAGTATAACAGAAGCCTGCAGTATGCAATTAGGGGTGTAATAAAGAATTTTATGTATTTTTTTCAAAGCCAAATTGTTATGAATTTAGGTCCTTAATGTGCCATGCTTAATTAGACTAATAGAGAACAATAATTTAAAAGGCAACTTTAAACCTGGAAACAAATTTCAGATATTTTGTCATAGTGATTCTGTTCAAATGTCCTATATTGAAATAATATTTAAAATGCTATATATCTTTACCGTTATTTTATCCTCATGGACTCTAACACATCTTGTAATGGAAAATAGAATTTTCATCTCCAAAAATATGGATATCTCTGCAGACTTTGTAATGTGTTGTAAATAATACAATAATTATACATTTTGGTTTGATTTTGATTTTTTAAATTTGAGCTACATCCACTAAGCCATACACATCTTTCTTAATGATACTAATTTAAGCTTAATGTGTTACAGAAGACATAAAAACTTCTAAATTTTATAACAAAAAATGTCTTCTCTTTAAACTTGCTCCCAGATTTTAATATATTCTTATTTTACACCTATATGAGGATAATGATCACTTCATAGTTACAATTAAAATACCTTATCTTCTCTTGAAGTAACAATAAGCATGGGAATAATTAAGAAGCAGATGTTCACAAAATGAAAAAAAGTATAACAGCATTATCTGATTAAAAGCAAATTTAAAACAAAAAAAGACTAATATCATTGCCCAGAGACAAAATATATCATGAAGTTACCAAGAGTCTGGTAGCTTGGTGACCTAAGACTGATATTAGTCAACAAATTTTTGTGCTCAAGTTTCTTTGAAGCAAAAACCACTCCAAATTTATTGAGACATAAATGAGTAAGATATAAATTAAGAGCAACTAGACTTATAAACTTCTCTTCCTCTCATCTTCACTCATATGAAAATCTACGTAAATGAAATAATCATCCTCTTCTGTTGAAAAATGCAGTCAGAATAACCTCTTTTTCTTTCTTTCTTTTTTTTGGGGGGGGTATGAGAAGGAAATTAAGAACCGAGATATCACCACCAAATCATAGGAGTCCCCAAGACTGGGCTCAAGGAAATATTTTCACCTAATCTCATAATTTATGAACAGATCTAATATTGATATTTATAATATCCCTATTGCAGAAACAGGACATTCTTCATAGCTGATGTAGACAATGTTTTCACCCCAAATTCATATGATGAAGCCCTGATCCCCAGCTTGATGGTGTTGAGGCCTTTGGGTGGAAATTAGGTTTAGAAGAAAACATGAAGGCTATGCCCCCATGATGGGATTAGTGTCCTTATAAGCAGAGGAAGACACCAGAGTCCTCTCTGACTCTCCTGTGTGAGGACACAGCAAGAAGAAGGCTGTTCAAATTAGGAAAAGGGTTCTCACCAGATACCAAATCTTCTGGCACCTTGATCTTGAGAGGGTAACAGGCAGGCAGGCCAGGGGTCTCCAAATGGAGGAAATAGGCTACAAGTGTCAGACAATTTTTTTTTTATCTCTGTCCTAAGTGGCAGGAGGAAACAAACTAGTGTTATATTTTTTCCCCTTCTCTATACAAATTTTAAAAGGTTTCTCTTAAAATTTTATGTTGCCATAATGACACCTGGCTCCACATGAACTTAACTTTTCTCAAACCTTGAGTTAACCAATGCATTTTTCTTATGGAAATGTTTGTCTATAGCTATGTTAATGTACTATGTATTTACCCTAGACTCTGTCTTCAAGCTGGTTCGGTTCAGCCTAAAGACTCAGAAACGACTTGACAAACCAGTATGTTTTACTCATACATTGTTCTCCTAACCTATGTTAATGAAACTATATATTTGCTTGGAAATCTGCCTTTCTTCAAGATTCACGTCAATAGTTTTATGGCCTGGGATGATTCACCCGGTGCCAATGTTATCTCAATGCATGTTGTGGGTGAGGGGCCTGGTGCCAGTATCTGAGTTTTGAGACATTTCCTTTCTATAATTAACAGCTTGCTAGTAGCTATAATACATGCAGCTAAAGACTAGCAGGGGCAGCACTCTCTTCTCCCTTCTGATGTCTTTGTCAGAAGCTTTCTCTATCTCTTTTATACTTTAATAAAATTTTATTACACAAAAGCTCTGAGTGATCAAGCCTCATCACTGGCCCTGGATTCAATTTTTCTCCTCTGGAGGCCAAGAATCCCGGCATCTTTCCTGGCTCAGCAACAACCTTTCAAACTCGGACTGCTTAGCCTCCAAAAGTGTAAGAATTAAATGCTTGTTGTTTAAGGCACTGAGTATGAGATTTTTTGTTATAGCAGTCCAAATTGATGAAGACAGTAATATATCAGCCAGTATTTTCCAGAAGAACAGAACTCATAGGAGATCGATAAGTAGATAGATAAATAGATTCAACCATGAATTTTCATTGGAAGGAATGATGCTGAAGCGGAAGCTTCAATACTTTGGCCACCTGATGCAAAGAGCTGACTCATTGAAAAAGACCTTGATGTTGGGAAAGATTGAAGGTAAAAGGAGGAGGGCACAGCAGAGGATGAGATGGTTAGATAGCATCACTAACTCAAAGGCAAATCTGCTTTACTCAGTTTACCAGTTCAAATGCTCATCTCATTAGGCAGCATCTGCACAGATATATCTAGAAATGTTTACTCAAATATCTGGGCACCCTATGGGTTTGTCAGGTTGACACATAACATTATCCATCCCAGTAATCTCTTACTGTAGCTACTAGAAGTTCTTTTTCCCCTTTTTCCCTCACAATTTTACATTTTTAAAAAGTCTTATGTTCATTCATTCATTTCCTTCCCTATATTATGTTTCAGGCACTGTTCTAACCCCTGAAAAAAATACAAAGTTGCATATGGAATGCTCGCAACTAATGAATAGTTTCCATCTATGGGTGAAAAAAAAATCAGATTAACTATTATGCAAGGTGATAACTGCTGCATTTATCTTGTGAACCAAAATTATGCAAAAAACAAGCAGACACAAATTAAGTTTTATTGAGAAAAATAGAGCGTGTTTTAAAGAAGAGGTGATGTATTTTTAACTGGGTCTTAAAGAATTAACACAATTTTACAAGAAATAGAAAGGACATGGCAAGCAAAGGGAACAGCCTACGAAAAAGGCACAGAGGCTTGTTGAAATGGGTGTGTTGAAATGGGAGGGATCAAGGTGGTGAGACTGATGGCAGGATGCTGGAATAGACAAGAACCTCACTGGATTGTGAATTCTCTGAGCAATTATTATCTTTAGCGATCTAGCAGCAACAATTATATCAACCACTTTCTTTTGAAACTCTTCCTATAAATGCCTGTCCTCTCCACCATTTTCAGAGATTTAGGAGGGTAAGTAAGTGTGGTTCATTCTGTGTAATGCTTTCATTAGTCTTATCCTCCAATGGTACTGTAATTCTTTCAGGTTGACCATATTACTTGGGATGGGTATTGTAGATAAATATGATTTCTCAGAAGGGCAGTAAAATGGACCATTAAAAACTTAGCACAAATTAGCTTTTTCAGTGTAATTGACTGCACACAGAGGGACCATAAGGGATTTGGGACATGACGCAGGCTCATTTCAATGCAAATGAAAAGGAACAAAAGTGTGCAGATATGGGAGGCTATTCAGTTAGGGCAGATCTCAGCAGAAAACCGAAATAGATTTTTTGGATAATCTAAGAGGCAGCATGAGACTTTTAATTATCAAAACACAGGAAGTCTCTAAGGCAGTGATTGACAGATTCTGAAACCACATATGACTCAACTATGTCAGTTCAGACCCAGGCTCTTCCAGGTTTAAGGACTAGAGAGAAAAACAAACTGTCTTCATTTCAGTTTATTGTCAGCACAGCAGACAAAAAGTGCAAAAGAGTCACATAATATTAAATTTAGCAGAAGTGGATGTGGTTCACTGCTGTTTTCCTTTGCTCGTCATAAAAGCATATTCAATCTTCTCTGGCCCAAGCAGCCCTCATGGAACTCTTATCCACAGGTGAGGGAGCTCAGAAGTACAGACTATTACCTTTTGCTTTTCATGCCACAGTTGGCTAGATGTTTGGAGAGATACATCAGCACTCAAGGGTCTATGCTATTCTCATGAGCGGAAATATTTATAAGGGCACAATTGTATGATCACACATTTTACATTTTACTGAGTCAATGTATCAGTTAAAAGTACCCATGTGGCTAGCCTGCCTACCAGTCCACCATATTTATCTGCCTCCATTTTTTTTTCTACCTAAGTCTGTTCAGCCTATATAGAGAGAGAGAATAAATATTTCAAAGAGATTTCCTACAACAGTAAAGTTTATTCTATCTAAATTCATTTCACTTAATATTTAACTTTATACGGAAAGAAATCATTGTCCAATTTCTTATTCTATGGGAAGTCATATCAATTTTAGCTCTTCTTTGAAGTTTCCAGTTTGATTCTCCATATAATCTTTCAATAATAAATACATAGTTGGTCTCTGACCTGTCTCTTGAGAAATCTGTATGCAGGTCATTAAGCAACAGTTAGAATTGGACATGGAACAACAGACTGGCTCCAAATAGGAAAAGGAGTATGTCAAGGCTGTATACTGTCACCCTGCTTATTTAAATTATACACAGAGTACATAATGAAAAACTCTGGGCTGGATGAAGCACAAGCTGGAATCAAGATTGCTGGGAGAAATATCAATAACCTCAGATATGCAGATGCTGCGGCTGCTGCTGCTAAGTCGCTTCAGTCGTGTCCGACTCTGTGCAACCCCATAGACGGAAGCCCACCAGGCTCCTCCGTCCCTGGGATTCTCCAGGCAAGAATACTGGAGTGGGTTGCCATTTCCTCTCCAAAGCACGAAAGTGAAAAGTGAAAGTAAAGTCGCTCAGTTGTGTCCAACTCTTCGCGACCCCATGGACTGCAGCCTACCAGGCTCCTCCGTCCATGGGATTTTCCAGGCAAGAGTACTGGAGTGGGGTGCCATTGCCTTCACCACTCTTATTGCAGAAAGTGAAGAAGAACTAAAGAGCCTCTTGATGAAAGTGAAAGAGGAGAGTAAAAAAGTTGGCTTTAAGCTCAACATTCAGAAAACTAAGACCATGGCATCCGGTCCCATCACTTCCTGGCAAATAGATGGAGAAACAATGGAAACAGTGGCAGATTTTATTTTGGGGGGCTCCAAAATCACTGCAGATGGTGACTGCAGCCATGAAATAAAAAGACTCTTACTCTTTGGAAGAAAAGTTATGACCAACCTAGATAGCATGTTAAAAAGCAGAGTCATTACGTTGCCAATAAAGTTCCATCCAGTCAAGGCTACGGTTTTTCCAGGAGTCATGTATGGATGTGAGAGTTGGACTATAAAGAAAGCTAAGTGCCAAAGAATTGATGATTTGAACTGTGGTGTTAGAGAAGACTCTTGAGAGTCTCTTGGACTGCAAGGAGATCCAACTAGTCCATCCTAAAGGAAATCAGTCCTGAATGTTCATTGGAAGGATTGATGCTGAAGCTGAAACTCCAGTACTTTGGCCACCTGATGCAAAGAACTGACTCACTGGAAAAGTCCTTGATGCTGGGAAAGATTGAAGACAGGAGGAGAATGGGACGACAGAAGATGAGATGGTTGGATGGCATCACCAACTCAATGGACATGAGTTTGAGTAAACTCCGGGAGTTGGTGAGGGACAGGGAGGCCTGGCGTGCTGCAGTCCATGGGGTCACAAAGAGTCGGACATGACTGAGTGACTGAACTGAACTGAACTGAGGTGGCCTCTAATTATTTAGATGTACTTAAGTCAAGATGACATATTTCAGTACCTGTTCAAAACCCATGAAAGTGATTTCCAAAGTGGGTCATAGAGTCTTCCCATAAAGAATGACAATGTACTTGGCCAAAGAACATCTCCAAAAGGTATCCTGAGTTCTAGCAATACTTCCCATATTTCTGATTTCAGAGAGTATCAAAGACAAAATCCACTTGCCCAGTTGAGTAAGTTGTATTTCTAAGCCATCTGATCATAGTGTTTGGGGACCCATGACTCATCAGTCATACATGATCTGTAAAAGTGTGCATGCCATTAAAGTACTTGCTACAGCAGAAGATGAGCGAACCTATGGCATCTTGTGCCAATATGCATCCTACAGGCAGAAAAAGGAATAACAGCTTGTCCCATGTTATTCCATTTGTAACCTTTATCAGAAATAATAAAGTCTTGCTTTCAGAGTATGGATATCAACGCATATCATAGAGCAACCCATGTGACATGTTGGGTCAGGGGACTGATACGGTACACCCACTGTGGGAACAAATATGCCTTCATTTTTCTCTCCAGAAGGATCTGTCATTGAATCTATTCTCATAAATTCAGGAAAGCAACTGAGAAATCTCACTTGAAAGTAAGAGTGCGTGAGAGATGCCCAGGGTTCTCAGAGGCACCAGCACTAACAATGTTTAGAAATCAAATAGGCGCTCAATATGGCGAGGCTTTCTGAATGTCTCATACGCATGAATCTCTTTCTTCAAAGTGCCCAGTATGGCTCCAATACTTGACACATCCTCTCCAGTTCATAGCATCCCTTGCCAACACACATGTTGAGCTGCCAAGTCCAGGATTCATTCTAGAATATATATTATAAGCTTAAATTAAAAAACTAAATATTTATAAAAAACTACTTTAAACTCTTTTTAAGAAACCTTGTTCATTCACTAGCCCCACTCACATTTTGTGAAAATTAGACAAAGCAATATGTCTTTCTTACAAGAGTTAACATCAGATCCTTAGTAAAATGCATGCATATGTATAAGCTGAACATCTAAATTACATACAAACATATGTTTATGTGAACTCTATATTGTGTGCAGAAATGGGTGTTTATATTTGAAACAAAGAACAGAATGGCCTATCAGAAGCACTGATCTATAATAATATAAGGATGGGGCTGGTTCAAGATACCTAAAGCATAATATTTCTTCTACTAAATATTCCTCTCCTTATATACCCATAATATGAAGAATTTGGACTTTGTGAAATTGAGTTCTTCTCTAATTGGTTTCTATAATCATTAGGTAGTAAAGCAGGCAGAAGAAATGCTAGAAGTAGTGAATATATTTCATAGCTTCACATAGGATTTCTTGTTTACTGCATAAAGCCCAATATCTTTTCTATCGATCAGAATAAAGTAGGTTTAATATAACAAGGCTGTATATAAGGGGGTGCATTGAAAATAAAGCCATAGTTTTATTTTAATCATAAAATGCATGTGCATTTAACTCTGAAAAACTAAAGGAGCAGAGGTGACTTTGAAACCATCAAAAGTTTAAAGTTTCTTCCCCACAGACACTTTGGAAAAGTTAATTCCACTTTTCGAGAATCAAACTTCTAAAAATGGAAAAATTCAGTAGAGCACAGACAATTTTTGATAAAAACTCTAGGCCATTTCTTTTTTACCACCTGGAAGTCATTAAGAAGTTTAAGGGAGATGGCAGGCTTCACTTTCTTCCATCCTTCTTTTAAGTGACTTAAGTGGAAACAGGTGTTTGTGTCTTATAATATGTAAATGACCCTGTGCAAACACCTGCCAACTGAAACCCTGCGTGGTCCCTGAGCACTGGTTTCCTACCAAAACTTATCCAAAAAGTTAGTTTATATTTAGTATTTTCCGGTTCATCTAACTCTGTATGGATTTTCATCAAGTATATGTGAGAAAAATGGCTAAACATCCGTGAACGTGTTCAGTAGACTCTGGAGTCATTGAACCTGTCTGGAAAAATTATCCTATTGTCTCCACAAGCAGCAACCCTGCACATATGGATAAATCATTTTAAAAATGCATATTGATGGTAAGAATTATTAAAAGGATGAATAGGCCACATATTTAAGTCTGTCCACATAGTCCCTTGGACTGCAAGGAGATCCAATCAATTCATCCTAAAGGAGATCAATCCTGGGTGTTCATTGGAAGGACTGATGTTGAAGCTGAAACTCCAATACTTTGGCCACCTCATGCGAAGAGTTGACTCATTGGAAAAGACCCTAATGCTGGGTAGGATTGGGGGCAGGAGGAGAAGGGGATGACAGAAGATGAGATGGTTGGATGGCATCACCGACTCGATGGACATGGGTTTGGGTAGACTCTAGGAGTTGGTGATGGACAGAGAGGCCTGGCGTGCTGCAATTCATGGGGTTGCAAACAGTTGGACACGACTGAGCGACTGAACTGAACTGAACATACAGTCAATACTGAAAAGCCAATTAATCAAGAAATAGTCACTGAACTACTATAGGTAGATTGCTATACTCAAAACCAAAATGTTTTAGGAATAGAAAACATTACTTTGCACAATGCCAGTCCCGAATTCATAGAGAACATTTATCTTTGATCTGCCATTTTTATTTCTCATGATTGTATAAATCACAGAAAGTTACATAAAGATATGAATACAGACAAAGATATAAATATATAAATTAATGTATATATAGACTATCTAAATATATCATTTTTCATAGTGTTTTACCATGCTCTATAAATATTGTAACGTTTTGTGTCAGCCTAGGTTACGATAGGTTAAATAGAGAAATACAATATATTTTCTCAAGGTTCTGGAGGTTAGAAATTTGAGGTAAAAGTATCAAGAGGGTTAATTTCTTCTGAGGCCTTTCTCCTTCGCTTGTAAATGGCTCTCTTTTTTATGTGTCCTCACATGGTCCTCTTGAACATTTCTGTTTCCAAATTTCCTCCTTGTACAACACCAATAATTTTGAATTAATGCCTGCTTCCAAGTTGATGCTAGGGGTAAAGAATCCAACTGCCAATGCAGGAGACATAAGAGAGGTGGGTTTGATGCCTGGGTTGGGAAGATCCCCTGGAGGAGGGCATGGCAACCCGCTCCAGAATCCTTCCTTAGAGAAACCCATGGACAGAGGCGCCTGGCTGGCAACAGTGCACGGGATCACAGAGTCTGACACGACTGAAGCGACTTAGCAACAGCAGCCCTAATGGCTGCACTTTAATTTAACTAATTACATATGCAAAAGCTCTATTTTCGAATAAAGTGAGTCTGAGTCTTGGGGATTATGACTTCAACATATGAATTCAGGGAAGGGGCACACCGTTCATAACAGTGTCTTTTGTGTCATAATAAATCTTTGCTTACCACGGTTTGAAGAAAATATTCTCCAATGTTTTCCTTCAAAAGCTTCAAAAGTATAGTTTTCATGTTTAGGTCAAGATTTATCTCTAGTAATTTTTTGTTAGTTCCAGTTAGAAATTAAGCTTAATTTTATTCCATAAAATATCCAGTGTTACAACACCATTCGTTGAAAATAATTTTCTTTCCCCATTGATTTCTTTTGGTGCTATTGTCTAAAATTACAATTAATTAGCTATGTTTACAATATTGCCTAAAATGTAAGATTGGCCATATATTTGTGAGTTCCTCTCTGGATTCTCTGGTCTATTCCTTTGAGTTATTTTTCTATCTTTATGCCAATAACCACACTCTCCTAATTGTTTTATAACAGAGCACAGTAGCTTCATTGTAAACCTTCAAATCCTCTTCATTCCCATGTCTTGCAAATTGTAGCTGCTTTAGCACTTCCACATTCCATTCTGTGTTTTCTTCATCTACTGAGATTGCTTTTTGTTCTTGTACTTTATCTCTTCGCATCATTGTTTAGAAAATGCTTCCAGGCAAAAAGTTGCAGAAAATGTGGAGCTTATTTCACTTCTCTTAAGACTTGAAGTCCTGCATGATCTGCTGTATAATAACTGTGTCTTCATAAATTTTGCCAGTTGAATAACTATTTACCATGGGAAGTAATCTGAAACCAGCTACTCCATCATGGCTGGATCAGAAGTCAGCCTTCAGTTGCTTTGATCCATCAATTATTCTATTCCAACAACTTCTGGAATTAGGTTTTGTCTGCTAACTCTGTATCCTTACTTCCTACTCGGAGTGACAACCTTAGAGATACCTCTTATACTTGGATATTTTATCACAGTAAGAAATGGATGTGATTATTAAACCAGTTGGGTGTGTCAGTACAAACTGTCAAAAGCGAGACTCAGCCTAGGTGGATGTGTTAGGCATTAAGTAGTTTATTTGGGTAGAAGCACATCCATCATGATCAACTCTGCTGCTGCTGCTTAGTCGCTTCAGTCGTGTCCGACCCTGTGCGACCCCATAGACGGAAGCCCACCAGGCTCCGCCGTCCCTGGGATTCTCCAGGCAAGAACACTGGAGTGGGTTGCCATTTCCTTCTCCAATACATGAGAGTGAAAAGTAAAAGTGAAGTCGCTCAGTCGTGTCCAACTCTTCGCGACCCCATGGATTGCAGCCTACCAGGCCCCTCCGTCCATGGGATTTTCCAGGCAAGAGTACTGGAGTGGGTTGCCATTGCCTTCTCCGTGATCAACTCTAGATTTCAACAAATAGAGAGGCTTTATGTATAGATAACTTGCAAGGGCTTCTTTTGCTTGTTTTTAATTGGAATATAATTGCTTTAGAATGTTGTGTTATTTTCGGCTGTACAACAACATGCATCGGCTGTGTATACGTATATCGGAGCCCTCTTGCGCCTCCCTCCCACCCCCTCCCCCATCCCTCTAGGAATCACAGAGCTCTGAGCTGAGCTCCCTGTGCTGTACAGCAGCTTCCCACTATTTTACACACGGTAGTGAATATATGTCAACGCTACTCTCCCAGTTCCTCCCACCCTCCCCTCCCCCTGCTGTACCCAAAAGTCCATTCTCTGCACCTGCGTTTCTATTCCTGCCCTGCAAATGAATAACACTTTTTCTTCCAAGAGTGATAATGCAGTGAAAAGAGCAAGGCTTTGGAGATATGCAAAACCAGTAGAAACCAGGTTTGAGGCTTTGTTATGTCCACATGATAGTCCAACTACCAATGTCTGTGGGGCTTCCCACGTTGCGCTAGTGGTAAAGAACCCGCCTGCCAATGCAGGAGATACAAGAGATGCAGGTTTGGTCCCTGGGTTGGGACGATCCCCTGGAGGAGGGCACAGAAACCCACTCCAGTATTCTTACCTGGAGAATCCCCATCGACAGAGAGGCCTGGTGGGCTACGGTCCATGGGGTCGCAAAGAGTTGGACACAAATGAAGCAAATTAGCACACATGCATGCACATCAATCTCCTCAATGAAGAAATGAAATGAAATGATAGCAATGTTTTTTAATGTTGTTTCAAGGATTAAAACAGTTAATCCATGTAATGTGTTTATCAAAGCAACTGACTCTATCAGCTTAAAAGATGGTAGTTATTAATTTAACTGAAGATGAATGTAACTATCTTTGGCTGGATGTTAGAGGCAACACATATCACTGCTTCCTGGCAAATATTCAAAATGGGCTGATAGCTGAATGGTGTATACAAGCACATTAAAAGATAACAAAGAAACAAAACAAGAATTACTTGGAAGTGGATGTCAGGGAGAGAAAAAACAGAAATTCACCTTTGGTCCCAACAAACACTGGTATATTCTGAGAAAATAATCCATGTGACATTTACTCTTCTAGCATAACATAAATTTCCTTCACTTCCAGTATGACTCTAACTCACATTTGTGACTATGGAATGAAAACAGGAAGGGGCATTTAACATTGAATGTATGTACTGTCTGTATGAATATGTGCAGTGCCAATACCTGACTAATTTTGCATTCCTGTCAATTTTAATATTTACCAACTTTTCCACTTCAAACTGGTATAATTTAACCTTCGTATATAGTGCATCTTAAGAATCATAATGTTATTCTGTGGTTGTAAATATTCTCTATCCCCTGTTGTTGGGAAAGTTTTACTCAATAATAGGAAAAATATACCGCCTTAGAATCTTGGTAAGGTTTAAAGAATGAGCAGATGAAGGCATATTTTTAAATCACTTGCCACTTCTTAATAATGATGTTTACTCTAACAAAGTGTTATATACACAATTTGCCCTTGTGTGCACACTCAGTCATGTCTGACTCTTTGCAACCCCAGGGACTGTAGCCTGACAGGCCCCTCTGTCAATGAGATTTCTCAGGTAAGAACACTGGAATGAGTTACCATTTCCTTCTCCAAGGGATCTTCCCAACCAACAGATTGAACCAGAGTCTCCTGCATCTTCTGTATTGGCAGGTGGATTCTTTACCACTGAGCCACGTAGGAAGCCCCCTAGTGTAGAAAAATTATTTTAAACCCCACAATATCTATTTTCTTTTCTGGGAAATTCACAATGGGTTCACAGGGAAAGTGGAAATCCTGTTTTGTATTAACATATCTGTTATATGCTCTTAGGAGATCAGGTAGGGACAGAAATCTTTTAGGTCAACGAATACACAGAATTTTTAAGATGTATGCCATGCTTAGAAAATAGGTTAAGAGTATAAATTTTATGGAAGAGAATGACAGAATGTGATACCAGAAAAACAGGTTGCAACAGATTCTGAAAGGTTCTAATGTCATCCATTTTAAAGTGTTAGATTTTATATTTATGGAATTCAGAAGCAGATAAATTGTGTTCAGATCCTTTTTTAATGAGATATGAAATATTCTATAGACAATATAATATATAATGTAACAAAGTATATAACAGAATATATGCTGCATGTACTATCATTATGTAATGTTCAATGGATAATGATTGATACTAATTTTTTAAAAATTACTAGGATTTGAGCAACATGTATTTATTTATTGCATGGAGAAAACCATAAAATAACAGCTTTGTACCATAAAAATTATACATGTATTATATGCTGTAAACTTGGACTGAGGTATCTTTATGATTTTAATTTTTACAGATGAAAAACCATTTCAATACATTCTTCTGTATGGCCTAGATTTTTGTTTCAGCATACTGTAGGTACAGAGTGGATATTGTTTTTATTTCTCTATATTATATGAACCATTTAGTGATACTTGGGAAATTACCCATTTTCTAAATCTTGAGTCTGTCTCCCATCAGCAAAACTACGTCCCTGGAAGGTTCGGATTCATGGGTGACCTAGGTATATGCCTAGAATATTGCTTCTGGAGTCAATAACTAAAACACACAGGAAAGCAGACATGAAGAGGTTTCACTGTAGCTATTGTTCGCTATATTTGAAAAGTGTAATTTCTAGAGGAATAGCTGCAATGGTATACCAGCAGTGCAGGTCTCACTGTGCTGGTCTTTGAACTATGTTTTGACTGTGGATCTGACCTGACAGCCCCTCTGCTTTCTGTTCACTGAGCCTGGTTCTCTGAGCCTGTTTCTCCCAAGTGTCTAGGCTTTCAGAAATTCTTTGAATCACCCTAGTGTTTTGCAAACATTTATTTCTTGCATATGCCCTACATAGACACATTGTATTGCTTATAAATCAGATCTCAAAGGCAAGGTAGGTCAACTCTTTGAGAGTAGGAGTATGTTTCTACCTTTGCAATCTTAAGCACAAAATCTGACAGTAGTTGTGCAACTGTTATAGAAAACATCTATTTAATAAATTAATAAAGAATGCTAAGCATTTAAATGACATTTATAATTTGAAAATTAAGGATAACGCTTGTAAGCTGCTTTACTAGAAACTTGGCATGATTTGAATAAAAGAATGTATAAAGTACTTTCGGGTCCAAGGAGGTATCTAAGAGCTTCCAGAATTAAAGCAGCATCTTCTAATGGAAGACCTTTTGATGAGCTATTTAGTTCTGATTAGTCTTGTTCTACATAATCTGAGTATCTCTGTGGGAAAGTGCCATATGGTGTCAATAAATAAGTCTTCAGTGTGTTCACTTATGTTCTGAAATGTATATAAGAAGCTCAATTATCTCTAATTAAGTCACTATTTTCTTTGGTAAGGGTGTGTGTGTGTTTTTCTAATCAAGCACTCAGTGAGATGACAGTGTTTCTACATGGCTGATCAAGGGTATGTCAGCACTAAGAGTCAGGAGAAAAGTTGAAATGCCTTGCTCTCTTAAAAAATATATATACTATGGTGTTTTGCACATTATTATCAGTCTTTCATCTAGTCTTCTATTAAAATCTTCTTCCAAACCACTGTACCTCTCCTCACTTAGGTGGATAGAATGTAAGAAAAATCTAGAATAGGGTCATGCTAGGTCTGTTCCTTAAGAACTGACATCCATCCTTCAAGGGCTCAGCACAAATTTTGTTCAATGAAAGTAGTTTCGTGCAATAAAATCAAGTTATAATTAATTGACATTTAAAATTTTTGCACCCTGATAGATTTCCTTTTCCCTTAAGTGAGGACAGCATGATATGAAAAGAAAGTGAAAGTGCAAGTCGCTCAGTCATGTCTGACTCTTTGCAACCCCATGGGCTATACAGCCTATGGAATTCTCCAGGCCAGAATACTGGGGTGGGTAGCCTTTCCCTTCTCCAGGGGACCTTCCCAACCCAGGTCTCCTGCATTGCAGCTAAGCCACGGAAGCCCAAGAATACTGGAACGGGTAGCCTATCCCACTATGAAAAGAACAGAGTTCTTAAAGTCAGTCATATCTGGATACAGATATTAGATCTGTCATTACTTTAAACCCTGGCGTAACATCCTAATTTAACACTTCAATCACAATGAATTTCTTCAGGAATTCTTTGGCAGATAACTTGCTATAAAAATGTATCAGATCAATACATTTTTAATTCTCTTTATTTCCTAGTCCCTCATTTGATACTCAAATTTGAGAAACTTTTTTCTTATTTTCTACCATTTACCAAAATGCATTAAGATCAAACCGAGTTATAATATTCAAGTAAAACTCTTTATTTGAATAAGACTATTCAAATAAAATCCATGTAAAAATCTTTCCATCAATTCGTGTTTTCTTTCACGAATCACTTATGCTTTTCTATACACAGACTTCTGCATTGTCTATAACTCATTTTCACCAGATTCCCCTTGCAGTCTTTCTGATAATAGGAAACATATTAATAAAATTTACGTTCTTGGTATTCATTTTCTGCAGTGGAATCCTATTCGATGTCTAAACATGCTCTTTTTATTCTTTATTGTTTCAACGCTGAGTAAATTAGTTGTCCTCAACTTTTTACCACATTAAAATTTCTCAGCTTGTGTCTCTTAGAGGACAAAAGATGTTTTGAAACATAGGTTTTGCTTTGGCTACAATTTAATCAGGTCTCTAAATCCTGCCAATCACCTTCAGACTAAAACAGCTCTTCTGTTCAGATCAAAATATCACCTTTAGTGCCTGTCTGTCATTTCAAGTTCATGCCATTGTAAGTCAAGTAGTGTCCTTTGTCACTCTCCACAATGAGAGGACATTAAGGAGTTCTCGACTGAATTCTGCTCCTCAGATTTCAGACAACTTCAGACTTAAAATGACCTCTCATTCTGAACTCAGTACTGCCTTCCTCTTCTCTCGGCTCTGTGATTGGCTCTCTCAAAGCAAGCCAGGGCACTCCAAACTCATTCTTATCATCCCAGTAACTTTCCTCTTCATCTTCCTCTTTATATTTCAAGGACTGCTTTCAGATCTGCCCTGGAATGTCATTTTGCACAAACCTTGTACTGTATACATTGCCTTTAGTCATATGTAAGAACAGAATGCTCTCAGCTAAAAACTTGGCTAATAAGTATTGATTACTGTTAATTAAAACTAAACTAGATCGGTATAACTTGATCCTTAGTTTACTTCCTACAATTTCCTGAAAAATATGCCTTTCTAACTAAATTTGAGTATTTCAATTTACAGGAAAATAAATGTTCACAGATTAATTAATGCTTGATCATCCTTTCCATGGAAACTGCATATTTCCCCTTTGAGTTGTACTCCCAGGCTTTCTAACCTGTGATTTTTCTCCTTTCCAAACATCCCAGATAATGCTTTTTGATTAGGCTAAATTTACACTGACTTCTCTCTGCTAGAAATTATGCTTCACTAGGGCAAGGGTCTTATCTCTGTTTTTCACTGACATGTGTCATGTAAATAGAGCAGAGACTGGCACATGGTAGATACTCAACACCTTCTATCATGGAATATATTTTTCCTTTGCTTTCTTTTGTTTGAGAGGGAAGAGGATTAGAATGTTGTATTTAGATATAGAATTTTGTATTATTGTTTTCTTTCATTCAGGTCATTTGGAATTTGTCTTTCCATCCACTAACACATTTGTAGGAATGTTATGCTCACATACACACTAGGACCTGATGAGATGACTCCCTCATATGAGTTCCATGATTTTTAGTTATGTAATGGAACAGGATGGAAGAGCCACAGTGAGGCACAGTAGACCATGCTTGTGAATAAAGGCATCATACTTCATATAAAGCAGGTAATTAACTGAAACAAAGTCATGAGCAAAATTTTAATGGAAGCGTTCCTTAAGGCAGTCTTGGGCTTTCTTTCCTTCCCTTCTGCAGCTCTTTGCCTCTTTGGCATTGTTCTTTTCTTTAACTCATATACATTCAATATTATTCACTATATAGACTCTCAGAAAATGCTTTTAGATGGCCATGCAACACAAGGCTGCAAAACTGGTAAAATTTTGTCTGCGACTTTTGCAAGAAGCAGTTGAATTTTCATACAGAACAAAGCATTTAACTAAAGAGGTAGAATGCAAAAATCTGTTTCTAGAATTCAAAATACATAGATGGGTAAATCAAAACCATTTTGGCATGATGATAATTCCTTTGACCTGAAATCATTGAAGTTAGAAATCAGCTACTGAGAATTTGACCTACCAATTCACTCCCTGCCGTCCCCAATACTTTTAAGAAATATTGAATACTGTGCTCCTATATTTACTATAAAGCTTATTCAACTGTACTTGGCAGGATTCCTTTCTTCACATATACATGAAAAGCCAATCTCTGGCAAAACCCTAAAGGAGAAACAGCATGTTTCTGCAAACTTCACCCTGGCCCTTTAAGGATCTACTAGGAAAAGGGAATGAAGGAAATTCAAAGTGCTCTGTAATGTACTCAGCATCCTTATCTCTTTTAAGTAAACCCATTTGTTCTAAGCAGACAGTCCAATAACTCATGAAGAGTTAAAGGCACTAAACCTTCCAGATGGGTACAATTTTAAAGCACACTCCTGAACAAAGAATTCATTTCTAACAATGGATTTTTCACAAATGAATAAGAAATTGGGGTCAGGGTGTCTACAGGAGTCAAAAGGGCTATTAAAATTTAATCTGTTCTCTGAATCCAGAGAAATAATTTAAAATCAATATAAAGGAATTCTTTTTCATTCTAAATCAAAAGTTGCCTTCACTTTACAAAATGCAATGCATTATATACACGTTGGTTAATATTACTAACAGTAATTAAAATGTATCTGTAACTTTGCATCATGTGGTACTTTCTCAATCTTTAATATTCTCCATGCCTCTTTTCAGCCTTTTAAAGAGCTCTCTGTTCAGATATTTCTTGCATAAAACATCCCTAGATCACATGGATTGAGCTTTCACACCAGAATAGTCTTATTTCTTAATTGACCTCTGTTTATTGTTGTTCAGTCACTAAGTCAAGCCTGACTCTTTGTGACCCCATGGACTGCAGCACGCCAGGTTCCTCTGTCCTCCACTGTCTCCTGAGTTTGCTCAAATTCATGTCTATTGAGTTCAGTGGTGTTATCTAACCATCTCATCCTCTGTCACACCCTTCTCCTTTTGCCTTCAATCTTTCTCAGCATCAGGGTCTTTTCTAATGACCTGTTTTTATCCTGAGATATTTCTATTAAAATCTAATTATTTTAAGTAACCCAGGGATGATAAGTGTACTTAATATAGCTCCACTGCCTTCTGAAAAATTGTTTTGAATATCATAGATTCTCAATACTTATTTATCCATTTAAATATTATTTTGTATTTTTGATTCCTATATACATAAGGTTTTAGTGCACATATACAATACCTCACACCAAGATTTTATTTATTTATTATACAGAAACATTTATTATATAGATTTCTATCCACATAGTGCCTAACCCAGTAATGCATGTACGAATATAATAAACCTCTGGTGAGATAATAAAGATTAGATTATTCCTAAGCAAAGAGTGTCCATAATTCAATTTAGTTTAATGGAACATAGACCACAAACTACTTCCACACCAGAACTCTGTGAAACTGATCCACTCAGTACCATGTAACTTTGACTTTGTAACTTATGACCCTGTTTATTCATGGATCCTGTGTTATTAAATCAGCAAGTGAGGCTATACAAGATTAAGATAAGTTAGTAATATTCTGCCCATCAGTTTCCTGCTTGTAAATTGTTTGTAATGTCATTGATCAGATGCACAGAATTTCTTAGTATGACTATCCAGAAATCTACAATCCTTTGTCCTGAAGACATCTTTTGATTGAGGAGAGGTCCATTTATATTATGAGTGTACTTTGAACTCTGATATGAATTGATTAATGATTTTTAGAACCTAAAATTTTCCACAAATATCAGTGGGACTTTAGATTTCATCAGCCCATATTTATGTTCCATGAAATCACAGTATATTTTATTCTGTACAGTTGGGTTAAATGCATCTGCCGATTAATCAGCAAGTGTTTCTTCAGCATCTGGAGCATGAACTGTGCATCAGGGGCTGTTCTAGGTGTTGCAGATATGTCTGAGAGCAAAAACAAACAAACAAGATTTGTCCTTATGAGGCACTCATATAGGAGAAAATAAGCACATGTTAAATATTATGGTAGGTTGTCAGGTAATGATAAAAAAAAAAAAAAAGAATAAAGACACAAAGACTGGGGATGGGTCTGAGAAGGTAACATTTGAGCAAGATGGGAATCAATTTAGGAAGTGAGTTAAGTGGAATCTGGAAGAAATTTCCAGCACAAGAAATAGGTCTAGTTAGGTTCTTATTTGGAAAATTGGTTAAACAATAGGAGGGTCAGCGTGGTTATAGTTGGAGTAAGATAATCAAGGGAAAGCATGTTAAAAGACCAAGGGCCAGATTACAGAGGGAATATACATCACAGGGGGGTATTTGAATCTCACTCTGTTATTGGGAAACAGTGAATTGAGTAATCAAGGATGAATTCTAAGAATTTTGACCTAGTAATTGGGTCAACTGAAGTGATATTTATTGATATTTATTGAAATAAGGAACACTAAGGGAAGAGCAGGTTTTGGATGGGGAAATCAGGAGTTTGGTTCTGGACATGATACATTTGAGATGCCCTTTGTAATTCCAACTGCCGGGTAGTGACATTACAATGCCCAAATCATAGTAAGGTGAATGAGGCATTCACCTAAGATGCAAAAACCCAATGGGGCACCAAGACACTCAGTAGTCAGGATAAATATTTTAATAGGAAGTTTTTAATAGTCAAAATTAAAGCAGACAATCCATGATGAATAAAATAGCAAAATTTTAAAAGAAAAGTAGTTCAGTAGGCAGGGATTTGTTCCCCATGATATTTGTCCCCTAATGAATATATTACCTTATATATTTTATGGGGTTTCACAGATTGTATGGGCTTCTCCGGTGGCTCAGTGATAAAGAATTCGCCTGCCAATGCAGGAGACACACGTTTGATCTCTGGGTCAGGAAGATGCTCTGGAGTAGGAAACAGCTACCCACTCCAGTATTCTTGCCTGGGAAATCCCATGGATGGAAGAGCCTGGCAGGCTACAGTCCATAAGATCACAAAGAATCAGATGCAAATGAGTGAGCATGCACAGGTTGTGCAAAGGGTGCTCATCAGTTACCCCTAAAACGAGAAGATCAGCCTTTATTGTTAAATATGCCCACTGTAATCCCATGAGTACTTAACAGCAGAAAAGAAAGACAAAAGAGTCAGATTTTTGCGGCGGAAGACGTGGCAGGAGAGGCTAAAAGCGCGAGAACAATACAGTCACCACTGTTGTTGATAACCCACGATGAGCTGAGTCAGTGAAGCTCAGAATGACCCCTGGGCGACAAGAAGCAAGGAAACAGGGATTTCAGCTCCGTCACTTCAAAGAGCTGAAGTCCATCAACACCTGGGTGAGTCTGGAAACCACCTCCGCTAGGAACCTCCAGAAAGGAACCCAGTCCAGCTACCACCTTGATATCAGCTTTGTGAAACCTCAAGCAGAGAAGCCAGATGAATCTATGGGACTTCTGACCTTCAGAATTGTGAAATCCCTAATTTGTTTGATTTGGGTTTTCTGCTTTTAAAATGCAACGTATGTGTTAATTTGTTAGAGCAGCAATAGAAACCCAAAGGCAGATTTAGTTGATTCTGCATGATGGAAGGTATTTTTATGTGATGAAATACTAGAGATGCTTCTTTCATAGAAAAATTTCCCAGGAAAAGTTCTGTAAGTTAACCGCTGATAATGCTGGTGGGATTGGACTTTACTCCTGCCCACCAAAGGTTCATTTGAAGACGTACACCTTCATAAGGAAACTTCCTTCTCCTCAAGATGATAGTTTGTTACACTGTCTAGGTATTTTTCTTTTATTTTTTAAATATTTTATTTATATTAGTTTTTATTTGACTGTGCTGGGTCTTAGTCTTAGCATGTGGGATCAAGTTCCCCAACCAGGGATAGAACCCAGGTCCCCTGCATTAGAAGAACAGAGGCTTAACCACTGGACCACTAGGGAAGTCCCTACACTAAGTATTATTCTTGCAGACCTGTGAATCAGTTTACCACTACCTAGACAAAACTAGTTATATTCTCAGGCAGATGGGTTAAGATGGGGAGAGTAAATTCAAGTTATTCAAAATAGACAACTCTCTAAGGAAACATTAGAGTTAATTTAATAAAAGAATAAAATTCAAGTGCCAGTCAATATTGCATGATAATGCTGTTTCTGACAGTGGATATTGACTTACTGACATTAATCTCAGGATTGTGTGTTCTTATTCTTAATATAAGATTCTGTACTTCATAAACAATCATATATTAACCAACTTTCTTCATATCTTTCATCTTTGGGACATTTCTGTGATCCTGCAAATGTCATTCTTCCTCCTGATTTAAGCCTTGATTATTGAGATTTTATCAATACCCTAAAAATGGGATTGGGAAATACTTCAGCCAGTCAAATGTGACAAGTTAATTTGGTTTTCACATTTATAGCTATATCATCAGAAGACCCGCTTTAAACTGTGAGGAAGATGGCAGTTTACAATTGCATTAAAAATACCAAAATGAATGAATCCATTATCCAGACACAGCCATGACAGGTCTGTAGTTGTTATTTATTCCAAGCGCCTGCCAATATTATCTATTCTGGACTTGGATTCTACTGTTGCCTGGCTGAATTAACTCCTTCAATTCCAGCTCCACTAAAAACACCATTTCAAATTTTAATGTGCTCAAAATTACAACTTTCTTGTTTTTGAAATATAGTTGAAGGGGACTGGTTATTCTTTAAGGAGAGAATTTCCCTGATCCTGTTTTTCACCTTCACATTTATATATTCTGAAGTTCCCCAAGTCTAGGTGGCTCCGTGGTAAAGAATACGCCTGCCAATGCAGGAGACACAAGAGATGCAGGTTCGATCGGGAAGATCTCTTGGAGAAGGAAATGGCAACCCACTCTAATATTCTTGCCTGGGAAATCACATGGACTGAGGAGCCTGGCAAGCTACAGTCTATGGGGCCACAAAGAGTCAGACATAACTGAGTGGCTGAGCACACACAGGAGAGAAGTTAATAAACGACCTGAGAAAACAACGTTTGAATTCTGTCTTTTGGATTGCATAATGGATATCTGGAAGATCCATGAATACGTGCCCTTTAAATAAATCTTTTGTTATTTCTTCCATATATAAATAGGTTTCTTCATGCATCTTTTTTAAACAGTTTATCCTGGAGTTGAGTCGTCTCATGTTGAATCCTAACCCAGTGCTTTTTAGTTGTGATCACTGGCAACTGATTTAATCCACAGTGGCTCATAATCATAGTCTGTAATTAGCAGTTATATCATCGGGTTTTATTTCAAACAGAAATTAATATACATAGGAGAAACATATTCTAAGCCTCAATCCTTATTTTTTTTTAGTTTTAATGGTGCATCCTACTTGAGAGTTTACCAGCCACGATGTATATATCGAAATGTATCCAAAGCTGGCCACCTCGTTTGACCTCTGCTGTTAACATCCTATTCTAGACCACATCACCTCTTGCCTAGATTGAATTATAGCTTCCAAATTATAGTTCTCTTTACATCTTTGTGCTCCTGCAGTCTGTTCTACCTAAAGTTGCCACAGTGGTTATTTTTAAAACAAATGAAATCATATTCACTTGCTCAAAGCTATCCAATGGCTCCCCATCCCACCCAGAGGAAAGACCGAAGTCTTTAAAATGAGCAGGCCCACACTCTCTTCCTCTCCTGTCTTCGTCCGCTACCATTTTCCCCGTCTCACTCAACCCCAGGTCCTCTGGCCTCAGCACTCTTCGAAAACACCAAGTACGATTAGAAGCAGCTAATGAAACTAAATGAGCAAACGGTGCTGAGTACTTTTTTTAAGCCACAGTTTCATTGTCTCAGTTAAGACAGGATTATTAAGTGGTGATTTAATTGTTTTCTATTAGCAACTTCACGTATAACTGGAGTAAGTGTATTTTCTATTAATCAGTTTTGACAAAAAAAAAAAATCAAGTATACTCCTGCCTCATATCCTTTGGACTTGGTGTTCCCTCTGCCTTTAATGTTTTTCTCAATTGCGTGGATGGCTCACGCCTCACACACTTCAGTCTCACTCAAATGTTACTTGATCAAGGCTTTCCGTGACTGTATATACGCTGGTACTCCATGTCTCCCTTCCTTTCAATTTGCCCGTAACGCGTATCATGATCTGACTCTCCTGCTTGCTTGTTTATATTTGTTTTCCTATACTGGAATATAAGCTCCATGAGGGCAAAGTTTTGTGTTTTTGTTGAATCCTGCATTTGTAGAACAGTGTCTGCTTCATATTAAGCACTAACTAAGTATTGAGCATTCAAAGTATAACTAATAGAACTTTGATTTTTGAAAGAAAGAATGGCTTTAATGATTAGATATTTATGATTTTTATAATTCTGTTTCATGTGATATTCAGTTTATTATATCAGAATCATGTTCATTCAAATTGATGATTAATAATTACTTTGCTTTCAAAACCATTTGAAAGCAAAGTAATTCCAGTGACAAAATGACTGTAGAATTTGGACAGTAATCTTAATTGTGACACTAAGTAACTTACTCAAGACCTAGCTTATTTTACAACTAGACCCTACCACAAATGTTGAGCATATTCCTAGCTAGAAACAATGTCTTTTCACTTACATAGGGGCTTTCCTGGTAGCTCAGCTGGTAAAGAATCCATCTGCAATGCACGAGACCCTGGTTCCAGTCCTGAGTCAGGAAGATCCCCTGGAGAAGGAGATGGCAACCCACTCCAGTATTCTTGCCTGAAGAATCCCCATGGACAGAGGAGTCTGGTGGGCTACAGTCCAGGGGGTCACAAAGAGTCAGACACGACTGAGCGACTAACCACAGAACACCAGCACAGCACAGAGACAATGTTTGTAAAGGTCTATTTTGATTTCTTTTAATGTTTTGTCTTATCCTAATAATCCATTCCAAAATCTAATATTGGTAGAGTTTTTACGGTTTACACAGTTTCACATAGTTCATATTCTTCTTAATGTCATGATCATGACCACTCTGTGGGATAGATATTATTTTAATCCTATTTCACAGAAGAGAAATCTGAATGAGGGATGCTCTTCAAAGTGTATACATATATATATATATATATATATATTATATATAAAACACCTTGCCCCATTTGCCTCTGGTTGTCCACAACACATTATAAGAAAATGCAATGAGTAGCGTTAATAGTAGTTACCATTGACTAAATTAGATATTATCATGCATAAGCCTTTCATCTTTGCAGCAACTCAGTAATATTATTTATTACTATAATTACCTTCATACAGATGAGGAACCTTAGGATTTACAGAGAATAGTGGACATATCCAGTAAGTAACTGAACTACTAGTACAATAAAAGCTCAGATATCTTGATTTAAGTGCCGTGATCTTTACCTTTATCCTCTATTGCACCTGTATGCTTGCTAGTAAAGAAGACAAAGGATTCATGTGAAACCAATTTAGTGGTTCTGTTGTTATCACAGCTTATTAAGTATATAGCTTATTATGTCATGGCATAATAAGCATAATTCTTTGTAACTAAATACATTTATCATATATAGATGAATAATTTCCAATTATTTAGAACTATATTTCCTGCAATTCTGATATTAATTTTGGGAGTTGGGACCTATAACCTTTTCTAATGTTTTCCCTCCAAAATGTAGATATCAGCTACTGTCTAATACAAGCAGGAATATGGACAGAGGAGCCTGGCAGGCTATGTACAGTTCATAGGGTCGCAAAGAGTCAGACACAACTTAGCGACTAAATAACCACAAAAATGCTATCAACTAAATATATATGCGTAATTGTATGCCATTCACCATATTATAATATACCTACAATTTTGGGGGGGAATTCTGTCATCCCTACAGTTATATTTCTAGTTCTATGTACATGTAGGCAATGACTTATAGTTCAGTTCAGTTCAGTCGCTCAGTCATGTCCGACTCTTTGCGACCCCATGAATTGCAGCACGCCAGGCCTCTCTGTCCATCACCAACTCCCGGAGTCTACCCAAACCCATGTCCATCGAGTCGGTTATGCCATCCAACCATCTCATCCTCTGTCGTCCCCTTCTCCTCCCGCCCCCAATCCTACCCAGCATTAGGGTCTTTTCCAATGAGTCAACCCTTCGCATGAGGTGGCCAAAGTATTGGAGTTTCAGCTTCAACATCAGACCTTCCAATGAACACCCAGGATTGATCTCCTTTAGGATGGATTGATTGGATCTCCTTGCAGTCCAAGGGAATCTCAAGAGTCTTCTCCAACACCACAGTTCAAAAGCATCAATTCTGTGGCACTCAGCTTTCTTCACCGTCCAACTCTCACATCCATACATGACCACTGGAAAAACTATAGCCTTGACTAGACGGACTTTCGTTGGCAAAGTAATGTCTCTGCTTTTAAATATGCTATCTAGGTTGGCCATAACCTTCCTTCCAAGGAGTAAGCATCTTTTAATTTCATGGCTGCAGTCACCATCAGCAGTGATTCTGGAGCCCAAAATAATAAAGTCTGACACTGTTTCCACTGTTTCCCCATCTATTTCCCATGAAGTGATGGGACCAGATGCCATGATCTTAGTTTTCTGAACGTTGAGCTTTAAGCCAACTTTTTCACTCTCCTCTTTCAGGAATTAACTATTAACACAGTATATATTATTTGCAAGTATTCATTTTAAAGTACTTTCATATATGAACACTCAGATGATAAATAATCTGTCTGCAATATGGGAGACCCAGGTTTGACCACTGGGTCAGGAGGATCCTCTTGAGAAGGGAATGGTTATCCACTCCGTTATTCCTGTTTGAACAATTCCATGGATAGAGGAGCCTGGCAGGCTACAGTCCATGGGATCACAAAGAGTTGGACACAACTGAGCAACTAACACTACTTTCAAACCTTTACAAATTTTAAAACAAAATAGTTATAAAGAATTCTTTTGAAGAAAGAAATAAACTCATGCTTTAAACAGGCAACAAATATACTGAAAATTTGAATTCAGTTGATCAATATCAAATATTGATCAAGAGAGGGTTCACAGCACTTTTAGTTTTAAATAGACCTATATTTCCAATGTATATTGTTTATCAAAGCAACCTCAAGAAGGCTAGGAACTCCAAGACTGAAAATGAAATCTTTTTAACCTGACATAATTTACATACATTAAAATCAGTGGTGTGTGAGAGAACATTTTTGCTTATCGTTTTAGTAACAGAGATGTCTCAGTTATGCATTTAGTCAAATGATTAGTTTGCCATGAATACTCATGTAATTATAATACATTATTGACTGGCCTAACATTTTTAGACTTATAAAGACAAAGGAAAGATCCAATTATGGTTACAGAATAAAATGTAAATGCTACAAACACTGACATTTTAAAGACCTTAAAATTGCCAACATTTTAGAACAGAAGATGTTAGAAATAGAGAATAATTTTCTTAGCTTTTGAATTGGCAGTTAAAAATACAACATCTGAAGTTGGTGACTCAGAAAGTATATTTAAAAATCATAAAATATACCAATGGAATAAGATGATTTAAATAAAAAAGTGAAGAGGACTGAGCTGAAGATAAAATTGCACTTAATTCCTATTCTTTAAAAATGGAGTCAACCAAATTCAATACAAGTTGATAAATTAAGCAATTGACAGATACATAAATTGTTTAAATTTATTAAGATAGCTACTAGAACAACTGAATACTAAGCAACAATTAAAAATGGTTACTTTTGATGAAGCAGATTAGAGGAGAGGGCAAAAGGCAGAGACTATACAATTTTGACAATTCTGCATAAATTTCGGTTTTGCTCTTGTTTTTGTTTTATATCATGGCAGGTAACTTTAAAATTAATAATAGCAGTTTCTCCTTCCAAATGACTTTCTCCACATGAGTTAAACCACATTAAAAAGATTACTTTTCAAAAATTCTCCAATTACTCCTCTTATTTGGCTCTATGGAGAAAAACACAGTAAATACTGGTTTGAAATAGCTCACTTGTAAAGATCAGAATTCTAAAAAGACATATGAATTGAAAGAAAACACTATGCTATTATGTTTTAATTGTCACAACAATTAAAGCATACATGGTAAACATACATAAATTTGCAGTTACCTGTCAAAGATAATTTGAACCCCTTGTGGGCTACTTAAGAAGGATGCTGACTAGCTTACCCAAGAAATAACTGCCTAACAATAGCTTTTTGTTTAATTGAGGTCAAATTCATGCAACATAAAATTAACAATTTTACAGCACACCATTGTGTGGTATTTAGGGTGCTCACAATGTAGTTCAACCACGACCTCTATCTAGTTCCAAAACTTTTATTCTTCCTCCACAAAATTCCCATACCCACTAAGCAGTAATTTATTCATCCCCTCCTCCCAGCATTAGGCAAAAATCAATCTGCTTTTTATGTCTATGAATTTACCTATTCTGGATATTTCCTATAAATGGTTTCATGCAATATGTGATGTTTTATATGTGGCTTATTTCATTTCATTTTGAGTTTCATCCATGTTGTAACATATATATAGCAGTACTTTACTTCGTTTTAGGGCTGAATTGTATTCCAATGTAAATATATGATATGCTTTGTTTATCCATTCATTCATTGATGAATATTTGGGTTATTTCTACCTTTTGGATATTGTCAATAATGCTGCAATGACTATTTTTGTACAAATATGTGTTTGAGTACCCGTTATCATTTGTCTGGGGTATACACCCAGAAGTAGAATAGCTGGGTCAAATTTGGGAGTTTTTCATCCATTATTTATTTAAATAGTCTTTCTAACTTTTACTCTCTTCTCTTTGGGGACTCACATAATGCATGCATTGGTATATTATTTTGTTCTCCATAGGTCAGTTCAGTTTTCTTTATTTTTTTTCTGTCCTCACATTGAAAAATTTTAACAGTCTAATCACTAAGTTCACTGATATTTTCTTATACTTGCTCAATCATGCTGTTGAACACATCTAGTGAAAGATTTATTTCAATGGCTGCACTGTTAAGTTCCAGAATTAATATTAGGTTCATTTTACCTCTTTATTGATGTTCTATGTAGGTGCATAGATAGTTCTCCCAGCTTCCTTTAGTTATTTCCTCAAAGGTTCCTTCTGGTTTTCAAGTACATACAACACAGTTGATTTAAAGGTTTCATCCAGTGCATTCAATGTCTGGGCTTCCACAGAGAGGTTTTCTGTTAATTAATTTTTTCCAGTGAGTGGGCCATACTTCCCTGTTTCTTTTTATGCCTTATTTTGTTTTGTCTTATTTTTCCTGAAAACTAGGCATTTTGAATATTTGAATACAGTGACTCTGGAAATGCAGATTCTCCCCTCCTCCAAATACTTTTTGTTGCTGATTTGCAGGTTTTCAGTCTTTTTCTTTTTAATGACTTTTCCACACTCTATGCTACAGAGACTGCATTCATTTTCCTGTGTGGTCACTGAGTCTCTGCTGCATTCTCTTTGCAGTTACTCAGTCACTTGACATGGATGCTCTCAAATAGCAAAATTTAGCAGTCATTTTCTTCATTCAGCATTCCTCTGATGTTTTACATTCCTGATTAAGTTTATTCATTCAGGATTTTTGTTTGTTTGCTTTGAGATTTTTGTTTTGCTGATTTATCAATTTAACAGTTATTTCAGTGGAGATTCTTTTCTTTGAGCATTCTCTTCTACCATTTCCATATCACTCTCCACATAACAGTTTGTCAGAGAATATGCTTGTGGTGATGAGTTTGGTGATGAGAAAACTTAACAATTCTATTCATTTTCTCCTTGCTATCTTTGTAACGAACTCTTAGGCTTCTTAGCTTAATTATTCAAGGGAGTAAATACATAGAACAGTATAATATAGTTTTGTAATCAAATGAAAATATTTGATAAATAACACAATGAAAAAGCTTTCTTGGGAATGTTTTTCTCAAACATTATGCAATTATCCCCCAAATATTTATCCAGCAACTGTTATGTACCAGGAAACTTCCAGGGTATGGTAATAGAAAAAAATTTCCTTCATTTTATTTATACTCTAGCAGTGAAAGACAAATCATAATCAAATGTGAAAGTAAAATGTTGTTGTTCAGTCTCTCCATCAGGTCCAACTCTTTTTGACCCCATGGACTGCAGCATGCCATGCTTCCCTGTCCTACACCATTTCCGGGACCTTGCTCAAACTCATGTCCATTGGGTCAGTGATGCCATCCCACAATCTCATCCTCTGACATCCCCTTCTCCTCCTGCCTTCTATCCTTCCCAGCATCAAAGTCTTTTCTAAAGAGTAGGCTCTTCGCATCAAGTGGCCAAAGTATTGGAGCTTCAGCTTCAGCATCAGTCCTTCCAATGAATATACAGGACTGATTTCCTTTAGGATTGACTGGTTTGAACTCCTTGCAGCCCAGGGGAATCTCAAGAGTCTTCTCCAACACCATGGTTCAAAAGCATCAATTCTTTGGAGCTCAGTCTTTTCTATGGTCCAGCTCTCACATCCATACATGACTACTGGGAAAAAACACAGCTTTGACTACACAGATCTTTGTTGGCAAAGTAATCTCTCTGCTTTCTCTCTAGGTTGGTCATAGCTTTTCTTCCAACGAGCAAGCATCTTTTAATTTCATGGCTGCAGTCACCATCTGCAGTGATTTTGGAGCCCAAGAAGATAAAAAAAACTGTCGCTGCTTCCATTGTTTCCCCAGCTATTTGCCATAAATTGATGGGGCCAGATGCCATGATCTTAGGTATTCTGAATGTTGAGTTTTAAGCCAACTTTTTCACTTTCCTCTTTCACTTTTATCAAGAGGCTCTTTAGTTCCTCTTCTCTTTTTGCATAAGGATGGTGTCATCTGCATATCTGAGGTTATTGATATCTCTCACGGCAATCCGTTCCAGTTTGTGCTTCATCCAGCCTGGGATTTCCAATGATATACTCTGCATATAAGTTAAATAAGTAGGGTGACAATATATAGCCTTGACGTATTCCTTTCCCAATTTTGAACCAGTCCATTGTTCCATGTCTGGTTCTACCTGTTGCTTCTTGACCTGCATACAGGTTTCTCAGGAGGCAGGTAAGGTGGTCTGGCTATTCCCATCTCTTTGGGAAATTTTCACAGTTTGTTGTGATCTACACAGTCAAAGGCTTTAGTGTAATCAATGAAGCAGAAGTAAATTTATCCAACTCTTTGCAACCCTACCAGGGGTAGCCCACCATGGCTCCTCTGTCCATAGGAATTATCCAGGCAAGAGTACTGAAGTGGGTTGCCATGCTCTTCTCCAGGGGATCTTCCTGACCCAGGGATCAAACCCTGGTCTCCCACACTGCAGGTAGATTCTTTACTGTCTGAGCTATCAGGGAAGCTAGGGCACAGCCAAAATGTAGTGTATATAAAATTATTTTAAGTGCAAGTGAAAAATAAACTGATGAAGGAAGGTAGAAAGTATAAAGATAGAGAAACGTAACTTTAAAACCCTAAGAAGGTGATTTTCAATAGAAACCTAAATAAGATAGTTGATGGGCTGAGTTTTTGGAGAAGACTCTTGACCATCCCTTGGACTGCAAGGAGATCCAACCAATCAATCCTAAAGGAAATCAGTCCTAAATATTCATTGGAAGGACTGATGCTGAAGCTCCAGTATTTTGGCCACCTGATGCAAAGAACTGACTCATTTGAAAAGACCTTGATGCTGAGAAAGACTGAAGGCAAGAGGAGAAGGGGACCACAGAGAATGAGATGGTTGGATGGCATCATTGACTCAATGGACATGAGTTTGAGTAAGCTCTGGGAGTTGGTGATGGACAGGGAAGCCTGGCGTGCTGCAGTCCATGGAGTCACAAAGAGTCATACACAACTGAGCGAGTGAACTGAACTGAACTGTGACTTTCTTAATATAAACTCAGTTTATCCACTGACAATACAAATGGTCAAAGAGAACATGAGCATTTGAAAACAAAATGTTGCTATTCCCATTGATTATTCTTTATGTGTCAATCTGAGGGGAAAAAAACCCGCTAAAAATCAACATTTTTGGAGTTTCCCAGTGGGTTGCTGGAATCACCTGGCATCTGCTCTGGAGGACTGATTGTTAGATAGCCAAGAATTCTGCAAGCCAGCTGGCAGCACATCAGTAGCTTGCAATCAACCATGGTGGGAGTATTTACACCACGGAAACTGGTAGGCATGACAAACCAGCACCCCACAGAGCCAGTTTTTAAACATCTACCAACACACTCCTGAGTTTAGGTTCTTGATTCTGAATAGTAAAAAGATTGAGAAAATAGATTTAGCACAGAAGGAGCCTTGGATTAAAATATAGTTCAAAATAAATGCATCTTTAGACAGTTTATGTCTTAAAACAAGTTTATATTCTAAGAATGCACTAAAGATACATCATGTTTTCGAGAGATACCCATATGTCAAACACGGGTTCCCCTGGTGGCTCAGTGGTCTAGAATCCACCTGCCAGTGCAGGAAACGTGGTTTCAATCCCTGGGTTAGGAAGATTCCCCAGAGAAGGCAATGGCAACGTGCTCTAGTATTCTTGCCTGGGAAATCCCATGGACAGAGGAGCCTGGAGGGTTATAGTCCATGCCGTTGCAATGGGTCACACACAAGTTAGTAAACCAAACAACTACAACAAATACCTCAAACACTTTTGAATATTTCTCCTAATGAAAACTAGAACTTGTGAAAAATCAAAATATTTAGTGACATGAGAAATTAACCAACCAAACTTTAGAATTTGCAACACGTTTTTTCCTTCAAAATATTTTACAAAGCAGCATGCAATAATCAAGTACATCAGAAATGTTCTTATTTACCTGGATACCTGCGTTGATCTTTTAAAGATCCATGTGACAAAACTGCTTACCAACAGGACTTGCAGCAACCAAGTCTGCAGATACTGAAAGAGAGCAGATACAGCAATTATTTCGAAAAATATCCATCACTGTCACCTGCTTGCTCTTGCTACAACTTTCCTTTTCAAATTTCTCTTTCAGCACATATATCTGGTGTCTCTCTTGTTGGGTTGTAAATTGTCTTTGTTCTATGAAATTTACGAGATTTTCACCGCATAAAATAGTCTCTGACAGAATCATTTTTGATCTGTCCACTAGGATTTGGCCAGATGGATCTGCTGTGAGGGTGCAACCAGCCATGCTCAGCCTGGCAGTTCACCACTTCGCCACAAGGGGCATAAAAGAGCAAATCATCCTTGAGTTGTTTTAGTGGAGAGGTTTAAAATATGAAACATGGCCGTCTAATAAGCCTTCTAATAAAACTTCTGCTGCTGCTGCTAAGTCGCTTCAGTCGTGTCCAACTCTGTGCGACCCCATAGACGGCAGCCCACCAGGCTCCGCCGTCCCTGGGATTCTCCAGGCAAGAATACTGGAGTGGGTTGCCATTTCCTTCTCCAGTGCATGAAAGTGAAAAGTGAAAGTGAAGTCTGTCAGTCGTGTCTGACTCTTAGCGACCCCATGGACTGCAGCCTACCAGGCTCCTCCATCCATGGGAACTTCTAATAAAATGGAAAAAAATCCATGTTTTGAGGGGCTTAGCCTTGCAAATAAGCAATTACCCATTATATTTAAACTGTATGTTAAAATGCTTACCTGTAGCTTGACAACTAAATTTATAAGTACTGAGTACTGTCTCTGAGACAGACTGTAGTCTGTATCCATGGGGAGTTGTATGCATTTTTTCAGTATTCACTTTCTAGTTCCTTCGAGGCATCCTGTTTCCAGTGAAGGTAGAAAGCGACCTGGCTTTGACCTGAGATTTTATTTCCTTATAGATTAGGAATGCTATAGTGTTGTGGATAGGACCAAGGGTGGTAGAGGTGGACCAAATGTCAAAATACCAGCTTTTACTTCACTTTAGCTGTTTGAACATAAGTGAGTTGCACAGCTATGTTCTCAGCCGCCTCTTATAGAAAATCCAAGTCAAATTGGACTGTACTGTGAAGGATTTTGTTGTTGCTGGAGTGTGTGTGTGTGTGTGTGTGTGCTCTCAGTCATGTCCAAATCTTTGCAGCCCCATGGACTGTAGTCCACCAGGCTCCTCTGTCCATGGGATTTTCCAGGCACAGGTGCTGGAAACTGGAAGCTGGTTGTCCTTCCCTACTCCAGGGGATCTTCCCACCCAGGGATTTAACTCATTTTTGTGGGGGTGGAAAGGATTAAAAGACATCACACATATAAACTAAATGTGCTATATGTGTTTGCTACTATTTTATTGTTACTAAAATATGTTATTAAAATATTGGTGCTAAGAGAGAATTGCGCTAACAGAATAACTGTTATTCAATAACAGTGAACATTGATTTTTCCTCTATCTGAATTACTACATTATTGTCCTTTTCTTCCAAAGGTTATGCTCTTATCCTACCCACTGAATATTCACTTTCTTGAGGACATAAATGATTTATTACAATTCCCTTTTATGATATCACAGGAGATCTCAGAACTTCCCAGAGTAGTTGCTTTTCTGCCATAAGAAATGTAACTGGAACCAGAATCATGGATACCTGAAACCCAGACCATCTTGCTTTTACCAAGTTCCTGAGGGAGTATTGCAAAGAAAGTCACATGTTTACTAAAAGAACTTAGAACTTCAGTCTTGACATTTGTGTTCTTCAGTGATTTCTGGGCAACCTGCCTCATTTTGAGTTGAGCTTATGGTTAAAATCCAATCTCTGTGCTCCATGTTAGACTTAGTAATCAGAGTCTTGAAACAAGAGGCCTAGGAATGTACATGTCATTCCAATCCCCAAGGTTACTATTTCATTTAATATTTGGAAATTTGTTTTCTTATCTCCTACCTTTTCAACTAGGCAACTGGGTCCCACTATTGGGTCCCAGGGAATCTTCTTGCTTTTTTAGAAAAACAAAAACAGTAAACAATTGGCTTTTCTTATATTTTCTGAGCTTTATTCCTTCAAGTTTACTATATAAGTAAGCTAGATTATTGTATTTATTGATTAGGTATGTCATAATACTGAACAACAACAATACTGATACATAACAAACAGCCACAAAAGCCTTTATTTAAGTCAAGAAATTGAAGTCAACTGAGGCTTGTCTGGTGTAGGCTGGATTTGGCTGGGTGGTCTGGCTCCACTCCATGTCTCTCTCCTCTTTCTGACAAAAGTATGTTAGCACAAAGAAAATTATTCTCTTAGCAATAGCAGAGATGCCAGAAAACAATCCCCAAAGTGTAGACAAATTTCAAGCCTCTGCTGAGTCATGTCTGCTAATATTCCATTGGCCAAAGCAAGCAACTTATCCACATTAGACATGAATAGAGCAAAAAAGTATGTTTCCATGGCAACAATGAGTGTGCATGGTCTTTCTGGAGAATAGTCTAACTGACCACATTGACCTAAGTCACTTTCCATTACTTTATTTTCCTAGTTATTCTTTTGGCTTTCTGGTTTCTCTGAGGTAAGGAGAAATTAAGACAATCTCCACAAATAAATCTCAAACTAAGATATCTTGCCATCACTACTTCATTCAACATTCGAGAAAGAACAAGGAAGAAGCATAAAAATGCACTTCATGCTATCAAGTTCTAGAAAAACATTTCTTTTATCCTGTTAGAATTCCTGCACGCTATGTAATGGTCCAAGACCTCTCTCCTTCTTGGTGACTAACGCATAAGGACTTGAGCTTATCTGAATGAGATGTGCTCAATTATAGCTTTCAGTTACATCACTCAGTTCTGCATTGTTCATATACTACTGCTATAGCATTTAATATAAGAAATGATTCAGGACAAACTTTCTCAAAATTGCTAAAAATCCAATATTAACTTGAGCATTTATAATGATCCCACTGAAACAATATGTTAAGAAAGTAGTGAGCACTTTCTTTCTATATGAACATAAATATTTATGTTTTAAATATTCATATTGGATAGAAATATTGTGTTCCTTAATCTAGTTGAACATTCACTCAAGATTTTAAAGTTAATCTTTTGACCTCTTTCGAGGACTAAAATATTATTTGGAATGTGACATAATAAGCTATTTATGCTAGCTTATATTACATGTTTTGCATTTGGAGGGAAAATTATGGCTATGATTTCAATGATTCAATTCAATACAATAATTACAGCTCTCTCAGACACCTGCAGAGGCCTGGATAAATAAGTAGTATTTTTTAAGCAGGGTCTTTTTTAATCTTCTGGGAACATAAAAATGAATTTCAAATAATCTTATCCATTGTTATGTCCCCAAGACCTAATTCCTAGCTGAGGAAATGCTTTCTAAACATTTGTTGATTAACTATTTTCTTTAATGCAATAAAAATTATACTAGTAATATGAATTTGTCATACAATCAGAAAGGAAAGAACTTTTGATGAAAATCTGAATTAGATCTATGCAGATTCTAGATAAATTAATTTTCCATAAGTGATTTATCCCTGAGAAGAATGTTAAATTCCAGGAGTAATTTTATGTTACTTGTCACTTTTAGGTTCCTTACAAAAATAATCAGAAAAATATAGTATATAGTATTTGTAAATTGAGGATCATCACCATTTGATAATATAACAGCCTCTGTACCATTTCCTAAAATAAGTCAGTGAACAAGCAATTTTCATGAAATTTCAGGGTTCTGTGAACCCATAACACCCATCCACATGTCATGGAAATCTAGTTTAAGAAATTCTAGGTTATAGTATTACCAAGCAAAACTTCTAACGGTGTGGAAAACATCTCATAGTCACCCTTGTATTACTGGCACACTTCAGATTCCCCTGGGAAGCAGAACTGTACAAACAGTCTAACTTAAAACTTTGACTTTACAATGTTGCAGAAACAACCTCATTCAGTAGAAACCATATTGCACATTTTGACTTCTTCCAAGGTGAGCAAGACGCAGTATGAGACATACTCTCTCATGATGCTCTCAGGCAGTCTCAAGATCAAGGGTATAAACCAATGAGACACTAACAACTCTTCTGTACCCAGACAACCGTGCAGTTGTTTACTTTTAGTAGAGCGTGGAAAACATTATGTGAAACACTTCACACTTTATGATAAAATAGGCTTTGGGTTCAATGATTTTGGCCAACTATAGACCAGTGTAAGTGTTCTGAGCACATGCTGAGCTAGGCTGTGAGGTGAGGTTGTTGTTTAGGTGCTCAGTTGTGTCCAACTCTTTGTGATTCCCCTGGACTGTAGCCCACCAGGCTCCTCTGTCCATGGATTTTTCCAGACAAGAATACTGGAGTGGATTGCCATTTCCTTCTCCAGGGGATCATCCTGATCCAGGGATTGAACTCAAGTCTCCTGCATGGGCAGGTGGATTCTTTACCACTGAGCCACCGGGAAGCCCGATGTGTGGTAGGTCAGGCATATTAAATGCATTTCAACTTCCAATATTTTCAATGTCAGATGAGTTTATGGGACATAACCCCCATCATAAGTCGGGGAGGATCTATACTAAGCTTATGTGAAAGCCTAGGTGTCTCTATCAGACAAAGTTTAAATCAGGTGTGTTAGTCCGTGCTTTCCTCAGGTAGATGTAGTCTATGTGGACATTAATTTATATCAAGTACTCTATTAGAGCTTGTTTAAAAAGGGGTCAATGAGAAAACAAAGAACACACAAAACAGGGAAATTACTAAGACCAGAGAGAGCTCTGTCCCCTCAACAAGAAAAACTAGAGTGGCTGAGAATTGGACCATTTAGCTTTGACCTAGTTAAGAAACTATAAAAAAGACCCTGCCTTGGACAAACGAGAAAAGCATAGATGCTCTATAGACTGCAAATCCAACCAGATTTTGTAGTACCCAAAACTTCTGAAATGTCATGGCCCTTTATTCTAGCTAGTGATTGAAACCCAGAGCAAATTGAAGCCTTCAGCAGATCTCCCTCCGTGACCGTGACACACTTGCTTGCCCTCACTATCTCCTTGATCTTTCCTTTTCCAGGGGAAGAAATGTCCCTTCACCATTGAAAGCAGGCTTTTAAAATTTTTCTTCAAACTCTCCTTTTCCACCGATCCAGTTTCTTCACATAACCATCATTCATTCACCCTCAAATCTTTCTTTCTTTGCACAGAGAAATTCTGAAGAAAAGCAAAATGCATTTGTACATAAATACTGTACCTTCTCCTATCCATTCCACTCACTCCTTAGTACACTGATCCAAATGTTGCCTCTACCCTGAGCTCCATGGCATGAATGCCAATGGAGCCTGTCAATCCTCGTTTTTCTGGAGCTTGTATTTGTCTTAACCACGTTAACTATCTCCTCTTTCTCGAAACATGCTCACCTCTCGATAAAGTATGATGCTTTTCTCCCCCTTTTTTTCCTACTCACTGTCTCCTTTGGATGATATACTCTCTCCCTAAACATTGGTCTGGTTTCACTCCATTCTTCACCCTTTTCTGGTTCAAAACCTTCCAACTTTCTAATCCTTCCACTTTTTTTTTTTTTCCTGAAGCAACCTATCTGTTTAAGTGATTTAAAATACGATGATAGATTACTGTCCCTCAAATATCTCTCCACCTAGATCCCTCTTCTGGATTCAAGCCCGTGTAGCCAACTCTTCACTGGATACCTACAGTTGGATGACACACGGAAACTACAAATTCAAATGTCCAAAACAATAGCTCCTCCTCGTGTCAATACGTGTTGCCAAGAGCCACGCAACTTTACTTTCAATCGCCATTCATTACAAAAATTAGGATAAGCAATTATGAAATAATGTGAAAAGAATAAATATATAAAATTCTGGAATTGTATAAGAGCCCCAAAATTGGCTCTATCAAAAAACAGGAACCTTGAATAGAGCCGATTTTTAAGCCTTGAATTTAAAGGCTAAACAAGGCCATTCATTTATCCATTTTGCCAAGGGGGGTACACTTCACTCTTAGCCTCCAGTCACACTAAGGTTTCAAATGCGCCCATCTCATTCCTGCTTCAGGCCCTTGACATTCACTGCTGTTTCAACCTAATGGATCTTCAGTTCAGTCGCTCAGTCATGTCCGACTCTTTGTGACCCCATGGGCTGCAGTACGCCAGGCCTCCCTGTCCTTCACCAACTCCTGGAGTTTACTCAGACTCATGTCCATTGAGTCGGTGATGCCATCCAACCATCTCATCCTCCGTCATCCCCTTCTCCTCCTGCCTTCAATCTTTCCCAGCATCAAGGTCTTTCCCAATGAGTCAGCTCTTCACACCAGGTAGCCAAAGTATTGGAGTTTCAGCTTCAACATCAGTTCTTCCAATGAATATTCAGGATTGATTTCCTTTAAGATGGAATGGTTGGATCTCCTTGCTGCCCAAGGGACTCTCAAGAGTCTTCTCCAACACCACTGCCCACCTCTATTATCCTCCAAACAGCACCTCACATGGTACTTTCTAAGGGATTCTCTCCTCCATCCCCATAGGGTACCCTCCCCTTTATAAGCCCTTCCCAAAGAACTCATTTTTCTTCTTTATCACAGATAATAATTGTTATTAAAATTCTATTTGATTATATTTCCCTGATAATCTCATATTTTTAATAACTGAAATGTCTTCTCTTGGGGAATTCCTGGTATCTATTTCTGTGCCTGGCATAGAGCACAGGAGTTATCAGATGGATAAGTGAGTGAATGAGTTCTACCATTTCATACTTTATTTCTGTGCAGAGTTAATGAGCAAACATCCCATTCAGACTTGCAAGTCACTGACTGAAATGCTAAATGATATTTTGTGACGTCAAAACATTCTGCTTATTGGATGGATGTTCACTTAGCAATAACCATTCATCTTAGTCTGTTCTCAACTATGTTGAAAAAATATAAAAGCAGATATGTAAACTCCATTTTATATCACTTATTCCCTTTCCCTGTGCATTTGTATTCTGTTATATACACTACTGGTATGATATAGTTTTCTTCAAAGCATGTTCTTTTCAAGTTTTTGGCAAATAAAATGATGGCCTGTTGTTTTATTAGAGAATCTCATGAAATTTAACATTAGTGTCATCAGCATATAATTTCCAAACTCATTTTAAAGCTATTTTGAGATATATTATACACACATACGGACACATATATATTTTATCTGTAACTTTCAGATCATTTTTTATCTTCAGTGAATTGGCAGAAATAATAACTAATGGCTCTGTAATAGCAACAGCTATTTCTTAAATACTCTCAGTGTATGCCATCAAGTTGCTTTTAAAAGCAAATTTTAAAAGTAATCTGATGTAAGCTATTATATATAAAATGGATAAACAACAAAGTCCTAATGTATGGCACAGAGAACTATATTCAAGATCCTATGATAAACCATAATGAAAAAGAATATTAAAAAATGAATGTGTATATATGAATAACAGAATCACTTTGCTGTGCATCGGAAATAAAAGTAACCTGAAAACTTCCCTTCCCTATGCCTCGCATCACAAGTAACAGGCTCTGATTATGTGATCACATTTATAAATACTTTCTATATCCATTCAATTAAATAAATACATATATGAGAATCCATGTGGCAGTCATGGGCAAATATATTAAAACCTCATTATATTTGAAACTAAATTTTTCCCAAAAGCAGAAGAGAAAGAAATCCCTTTTGTCATTGAATAAGCATTAAACCAGAATGGAAGGCACTGACAGCCCACTAAAGGGATTGCAGAGGAGAGAAATCCCACCCTATTTTATAGCCAAGCAGATAAAGCCTATTACACACATGTTCCCAGGATAAATAATAAGTAGTCTTCAAGTAACAGAACTTGACAGTGAGTCATGCAGAGTTCAAACTAAATTTATTTTGGAATTAGGGTAATGACTATTCTTTGTTAACTGTCTTTAAATGAAAAAATAAATGTCTCCTATCTTTATGCCCTGAGGGGGTTTGCAGCTTGGAGTCATACACCTGCTGAAGTCTGGCTCCTCTCAAGCCAAGAAACTAGAAGGTCTGGTCTCCTTGCTTCTTGATTATTATATTTCAAACGGATGGCTCCCAAGTCCTGAGGAAAAAAACCCTGGGGTTATAAGTTAGCCTTTAAAAAGGTTCACATACATTTCAAAGAGGCAAAGAAAATACTCACAAGTTTTCTAAAGTGAATGCTCTAAGGAAAAGGAGGGGAGGGAAGTCTTCCTTTATTTTCAACAGAGAGGGTCAAGCCTCTTAGTTTGAATTTCTATTTGTGCTTGCCGTAGACTCAAAGTTACAACAGGGTATGAGATATTTGTGGGTCTTAAATAGAGGTGTTTTTTTTTTTTTTATTGCTGATTTTAAAGATGGAGACAAAGGTAGAATAGGAGCAGATATGTAAGGCTCAGTCCCTGTGGCTAAGTCAGTAAAGAATCTGCCTGCAATGCAGGAGACCGGGGTTCAATCCCTGGGTTAGGAAGATCCCCTGGAGAAGGAAATGGCAACCCACTCCAGTTTTCGGGAGAATTCCACGGACAGAGGAGCCTGTTGGGCTACATTCCAAGGGATCACAAAGAGTTGGGCACGATTGAGCAACTAACACACATTGTGCAAAAAAGGAGTGAAACTTGCTACCTGCAAATTCAGGAAAAACTGGGAAAAAACAGCTAATATCTGTAGGGAGACAGGTTTCAACATAACATAGTGAAAGAACTACCTAACAGTTGGACTATGCAACAGTATCTCCTGCTGGGCATTTCCTTGAGCTTTCCAGGCTCTGGGATAACATCTCCTTGGTGAGTACAGAGGTGATCCAACATCAGCTGAATAATCAACAAGATGATCCTCAGAGCTCCCTCCAATACTAAGATTTTGTGATACGTTTACATATTTTATGGACAAAAAAAAATGTGTCCATGTTTCTAAATGTGTACTCAGAGAAATACTGCAAAGAGTAATATGACTCTAACATTTTTGCATGTCAGTGTAATACCATCCAACTTGAGCGATCACCCTGTAGTAATAGTTTGCTTTGCTCACTGTATTTGCTGGGCTAACCAATGTTAAAGACTGGGTGTAGAGCTAGCAAGAAAATGCTTTATTAAAGTTTGTTTTATTTAGCAGGCTGTGCAGACTGTGTTTAGAATTCAGGGAACCATTTAGCCTAGGTAAATGTTATCATGTGTAGATAGAAAGGCAGGACAGAATGATGGCAGAGAGGACTACTGGTCCTAAAATTTAAAAAAAAGAGGCGGGGGAGGCAGGAAGATGGAATAAAGACCAGGTTCAATATGCCGTGAAAGTCATATAAGAGAATAATAGTTCTGAAAGAACTGAAGACAGTGAGTGAGAAGATGAAAAGCATCTTAAGGAGAAAAAGGGCTTCTAAATACTCTAAAAGAAGTAACAGTCAAAGAGGTCCTTTCAGAGTCAGTACAAAAAAAGACCTTGATCAAAGGATACATGAACAGCTGAGAAACAGGTAAAAATTCCAAAAGAATTTGGTGATTACCTGTGGAGCATGCCCACATAATTGCGCTATGATTTGTTGAAAACTGCAGTTAATAAATTAAAGGGCTAGAGAGTTCACTATAATATTTGGTTAGCAGAATTTCCTTTTTTTATTTTCTCTGGTTATTAAAGTAAAAAGTGCTCATTGTGGAAAACAACTTAAAGGGCAGAAAGATTAAGGAAAAAATCGATCTTCTGCACTGACACTTTATCATCACTGTTAAAATTTGTGTTCTGAATTTTATGCAGGATTTTTGCCTCTGTTTTTAATGCAGTATATTTAAGGCAATTGCATAAGTTTCAGAGAGCGTTACATTTCTGAATTGCAAGGAGATACGCTTTCACAATTTTTACCAGTTTATGGAAGCATATCTCCCTGTAATTCATAGTAACAACAGCTGGGTTTGGAACATCTTACAGAATTTTAACAGTATCTGTACACCATTTCTCCTTTTTTTTCTTGGTAACTTTTTTTCTTTTTTTCAGCTTTGGCCCTTTTGTAAACAAGAAACATTGTCTTCAAAGATTTCAGTCTTTCTCCAGGGCATCTTTCATGATGAACTGGATAATATAGACCACAGAAGTAATGACTTTAAATGCTACAGAGCTATAAAAGAAGGGGATCTGAGAAGATCTACCATGTGCCAAATACTTTATTTTCAATTTTTCACTGCATTCTCACAGGTAGGAAATAAAACCCACCGGCCCAAACCCAAAGAATAGAGTTGGATACAGGAGGTACAGCAAGAAGCCAACCTTTAAGGGCTGCCTTGCAAAATTAGACGTCTGGTAAGCAGCCACACCCAGCATTGTTTTACTCCCTGGCCACACCCAGCAAGCATTTCATTCCCTAGCAGACAAGTCCCTCTGGCAGTTCCTCCTTCCCCGACTACTACGGGGTGACCACCCTTCCCAGACGTTGCCTACGGGGTACTCTCTTCCTCTTTGTGGGCCGGCCTCCCTTTCATCTCGTTTCTCCCTTTCCTGTGCATTTACTCCCATTCTTATGTTTTGAATTCACCAATAGAAGTAGCCCCTGTGAAACCCTAGGCGTCCCACCCTCCCTTTCCAGCTTTGTAACCCTTGTGGTTACGACATCAGCTGCTGCTGCTGCTGCTGCTAAGTTGCTTCAGTCGTGTCCGACTCTGTGCGACCCCATAGATGGCAGCCCTCCAGGCTCCGCCGTTCCTGGGATTCTCCAGGCAAGAATACCGGAGTGGGTTGCCACATCAGCAACAAGTCATTATTCAAGCTAGCTATTTGGAGAAGGCAATGGCAACCCACTCCAGTACTCTTGCCCGGGAAATCCCATGGATGGAGGAGCCTGGTAGGCTGCAGACCATGGGGTCGCGAAGAGTCAGACACGACTGAGCAACTTCACTTTCATTTTTCACCTTCATGCATTGGAGAAGGAAATGGCAACCCACTCCAGTGTTCTTGCCTGGAGAATCCCAGGACGGGGGAGCCTGGTGGGCTGCCGTCTATGGGGTCGCACAAAGTCGGACACGACTGAAGCGGCTTAACAGTAGCAGCAGCAGCAATCTTAAGTCATGAGTCTGAGTAAGCTCCGGGAGTTGGTGATGGACAGGGAAGCCTGGAGTGCGGCAGTCCATGGGGTCTCAAAGAGTCGGACATGACTGAGAGATTGAACTGAATTCTTAAGTTAGCCATTTATTCTTGAAACTGGACCATGTGGTGGTGGTTTAGTCGCTAAGTAGTGTTAACGTTTCTTACATCGCAAAGCATGTATTAATGTCAGATTAAAAAACTGAAGCCCAAGAGGCTACTTGTCTATTTTGTTTGAAATAATTGATAAGAATGAGAATCATAAGTCACTTCTTCTAAGTGATCCAAACGGTCATTGCCAAAATGCCCTTTAAAAATTTTACATAGCAAAATTAGAAGATACCATTGCATTTGAAATAACAATGAAAACAATACTAAAAATACCTCCCACATCTGCTTTTCCTAACATCGTCTTCAGTTGGTGGGCAGCATCTTCATTCTTCCAGATTTGCTCAGACCAATATCCTTGTAAGACATCCTTGATTCCAATACAGCAGCAAATCCTAGTACTTGTCTCAGCCTCTAGTGCTGCCTGCCTATTGAAGACACCCTCATCTCTCACATGGAACATGGCCATAGTTTTCTAATTGCTGTCACTGTTTCTTCCCTTAGTCCTCACTACTTCAGTCTATTTTCAACACAGCACACAGGGTGATCATTTTAAAATGCAAGTCAGATTGTCCCTCTTTTGTTCAAAACTTTGTAGTAGTTTCCCACTTTCCTCAACGTAGAAACTAAATCTTTACAGTGGCTGCCAAGACCCTATTTTTATGACCAACCTTATCCTCACTTCCGGAGAAGGCAATGGCAACCCACTCCAGTACTCTTGCCTGGAAAATCCCATGGACAGAGGAGCCCGGTAGGCTGCAGTCCATGGGGTCGCTAAGAGTCGGACACGACTGAGTGGCTTCACTTTCATTTTTCACTTTTATGCATTGGAGAAGGAAATGGCAACCCACTCCAGTGTTCGTGCCTGGAGAATCCCAGGGACTGCGGAGCCTGGTGGGCTGCCATCTATGAGATCGCACAGAGTCGGACACGACTGAAGCGACTTAGCAGCAGCAGCAGCAGCAGCAGCAGGGTCCTCACTTCCAACTACCCGAAACTCATTTTCTAACCCATCACTCACTGGCCTCAGCCAGACAATTTGTTAAGCACATCGTTGCCTCAAGACCCCTGCCTGGAACCATTTCTCCTGCACTCCACTCCCTACTGTTTTCAAGATTCATTCTCTTTTCCTTTACGTCTCTGACAAATGTCACATTCTCACTAAGGTATTTTCTGAATATCCTAATTAAATCCCAACTCTACACCCATGCCACCCCCTGATCCCTCTTCCTGTTTCATGTGTTCTTAGCACTTACAGTATTTCTTTGTGCTTGTATGTCTCCTCCATGAAGATAAGGATTAGTTGCTGTTAATTAATTTGCACATATTACCTAAAACAGTTCATCTCATAGCTGGTAGTCAATCAAAATGAATGAATGAATATGATTCATGTAGGAATAGCTTTAATTGGCTAAATGCCCTAACTGAACACATTTCCCCAAATTGTTAAGCAACATTCACACCATTTTCATTAAATATGCTTCAAAAGCAAAAGAACAAAAGAACTTGAAGTTTTACCCTTTCCCCAAGGTTCATTAAACAGCTAATCACAGAGCTGAATAGGTAAATCACAAAAGAATAACTAGTAACTAGCAATACCAAAACCAAGTTAACTGTTGGTTACCCAAATAATCAAGTTAACCAGAACACTTTACTCACTAAACTCAATGGAGAAGTGGCATTTAAATGTATTTATAATGCACCCTGCTGGACTAGAAAAATATTAGCAAAACATCTGCATTTTTCTCTGGTTACAGATACTCTCAGCTTCTTTCTGTCTAAAATTATGTTTTTTCCCTTTATTCTTCAGGGATATCTGGTTATAAAATTGTTGGTTGATAGTTACTTTATCAGTTTAAAGAAATCATGGTCTTGTCTCTCTGGCTGCCATTTTTTTGTTGTTGTTGAGAAGTTAGTGGATAAACTTAATGTCGCTCATTGAAGGTACGATGTTTTGTTCCTAGGGGTTTTTTATGTTTTCTCCTTAATTTTGGTCTTTAGTCATTTTAAAATATGCTTTAGTTTTCGTCCCCCCCACTTTGGAGTTACTGTTTCCTTGAGATATGTAGTTCTTAAATTTGAGGCTTGATAGTTCTCCCTTTTAGGAAGTCCTTCTTCGAATATTTTGCCTCTTTTTTTGAGATTGCAATTACACTCATCTTAGGCTTCTCCACCATATCCCCTACATCCCTGACAGTCTTTTTCACAATTTTCTCTTTTGTTCTTCATGCCAGGACCCTATCTTACATTTTGTGAATGTGTGCTCAGTCCGTCGGTCACGTCCAACTCGGCGACCCCATGGAGTGTAGCCCACCATGTTCCTGTCCATGGAGTTTTCCAGGCGAGAATGCTGGAGTGGGTGGCCGTGCCCTCCTCCAGGGGATTTCCCTAACCCATGCATCCTGCATCTCCTCATTGCCAGGCAGAATCTTTGCCACTGAGCCTCCTGGGAAGCCCCACTTATATACTTTACTTGGATCAATTAAATATCGTCTGGTTCACTAATAATGACTTGAACTATGTAACTTCCACCATGACATTTCTACTTGCATTTCTTAATTTCAGTATTGCATTTTATTATTGCTAAAATTACCTTTATACAGCATCTAGTTCTCTGACAAATTTCTCTATCTTGTCTTTCATGTCCTTGAATTGATTATTTCTATTTTACAAATAGTATCTGAGAACTCAGTTATCTGCATCTACTGTGTGTCTTTTTTAATATTTTCTTGTATTCCTTTGTTTTATGTCATGTCTTATCTTCTTGTATGTCTTTTTATACTTGTTCAGGACAACATATGCTAATATTTATAGAGATATGCTGAAGTTCTTAATCCTATTATCTTCTGGTAATGAGGGTTACTTTGGCTCCTGGCAGATGACTATTCTAGTAGATTCAGTCTTTGTGAGCACCTTCTCATGCTGGCTTTACTCTTGTTCCTTGGATGTTATCCTTTTAGGAAATAACTAAAAGCTGAGAATATTCACTAAAAGACTCATTCATCCTAGAAGGCCTTAAATTTTACTTTTTATTATCCCCACCATATAATTCAATGGTAAAATAATCAGTAACACATAATACTCAGTTACACTTTTTAAATATTTTCTGAAAGAAAAACAGTTATTTTTCCATGTACATCAAAAACACACTCCAGATTATGACAGTAACTGATATCGCAATATAAAGCTCTTTGAAACTAAAATTATGCAAGAAATGGCCAGTGATTTATTAACTTCAGAACTGGTATTATTGTTACATTGTGTAATTCTCAACAGTTCTGAATTGTTTATATATAATGGGTATGATATGTTCATTTCAGCATTCTTTTGTCTAGTTGGGAGTTTCTTAAAACACCATATCTTAAGTAGCTTTTAAGGAACTCTATTTAGAGAATTGAATAGAGTTGATTATTAAAATATATTTATCATTAATTATTTCAGAAAATATGGTATAAAATTTAACAAACAATAGTCCACACAGCTTTGTGTTAGCTGCTCGGTCAGGTCTGACTCTTTGCAACCCCATGGACTTTAGCCCCACCTGATTCCTCTGTCCATGGAATTCTCCAGACAAGAATACTGGAGTGGGTTGCCATTCCCTTCTCCAGGGAATCTTCCGGACCCAGGGATTGAACCCACATCTCCCACATTGCAGGCAGATTCACAGATTCTTTACCATCTGAGCCACCAGGGAAGCCCCCATACAGCTTTACACACTAGTATGATATTTTGTTATAAGAATAAATTCAGATGTTAAATATATGATAAATCATTTAATCTTTCTGACCTCTCCGCAATGTAACTGGTATCACTTTGCATATCTGTCAAATAGTTTTATATGTATAGAGTCAATGTAAATTAGATTTCCTTTGGCTTAGGTCATCCTTTATTCAAATAATTGTATTAATATAAGATGTAAATAATTTAAATGATAAATATTTAAAACAAAATTCATGGTAATAAGAAGTATAGACCAAGACCTTTGTTACTATATGCTGTTCTTAACCTATACATCTTTATTCAGATCACTGTGGGCAAAAGGGGTTCAACTTCTGACCAGTTCTAGCTGATCATAAGTGGTGACCTAGAACACTGTTTTAAAAGAGCATCTGAAATTTTATCTATATTTCTGACATGAATGCAGGAGAGAGAGGTTTTGAACAAATAAATGTGTATATTCCATCATTGAGTTCTTCCTCGGAATATTTGCCATTTGTCTTATTTCTGGGATTCCCTGGTGGCTCAGATGGTAAAGAATCTGCCAGCAATACAGGAGACCTGAGTTCAATCCCTGGGATGGGAAGATCCTCTGGAGGAAGGCATAGCAACCCACTCCAGTATTCTTACCTGGAGAATCCCCATGAACAGAGGAGCTGGCAGGCTGCAGTCCATCCATGGGGTCACAAAGAGTCGGACGTGACTGAGTAACTAAGTACAGTACAGTCTTATTTCTTAATTTATTAGAGTTCAGGCAGAAATGGTTCCTATGAAACTCCTCTCATACATCTTATCAACCCGTTTTTGCTCACCAATGCCCTCCAACTTCCTCTCTCCATCTCTCCGAGAGAGACCACTTGTGCTATCTGTGTTTTCATTCCATGGGTTTGACCCTAAGGAGACCTTTGAAAGTGGAGACACATAATAGTTTTATATTGCAACTCAACTTCATACTGATCTGTCTCCATCACTTTATAACTTAACCTCTGAAATTAACTCTTAAAATTACTTTCTTCTTATCTGAACAATCTGGCACACTAAATGGCTCTAAGTAATTAATTTTGAAAAGGAAAGTGCAGATAGTGAGTACATGGGAGTTTACAGACAGAGCTGCAGCCTCGTCCCTGATAGAGAAAGATCTAATGAACTCAGCTGAGGTCCCTCTCTCTGCATTTAAATCCTTCCCAACTCTGCTCCCTTCTAGCAAGTTCTCCATGGAGCCAGTCTCTCTGTCTTGCTCTCTCTCTCGCTTTCTCCTCTTTCTCTCTTTCTCTGTAGGTATCTTCACTTTCAGTAAAATCATATCATTCATATTTCCTTTGATCTCTACTGATCTCAGTATTTGTGTATATTAGGTAATAGATACAAATACAGTGTGTGTTGCTGTTTTTCAGTCGTCCAGTCCTGCCTGACCCTTGGTGACCCATGGACTGCAGCATGCCAGACCTCCCTGTGTGTGTATTAGTTAATATGCATTAGGTAAAAATGTGTGTATATATTCTAACATACATAATAGAAATTCCATATAATTTGTTTGATTTACTTAGGAATTCTCAATTCAAAATTCTTTGGTGAGGAATTTTTTTAAATTTGCGTTTTGTTGCTGATAGGAAGGAAAGCTTTGTGTGTTTCGTTCTCAGTATTTCAGACCCCACCTGAACTCCAACAACATACTTAAACAAAATTAATAGTTAATTCTTAAAATAATACTAAGAAAACAATGTGCGTGAGAATGTGTGTGTATGTGTGTCTGGTTATGTATTTAAAGGGGTTACCTTCCAAACACAGTGGAAGAAGATAGAGCTGAATCAGTACAGGCAGGAAGAGAAATAAACAAAGCTGCTTATAGGTGAGCATTACAGGAGGGGCAGGTTTGGACCTTCTTCTTTCCAATCAGAGAAGAACACTTCAGCAACCTTGTTTGGCTAAGGTAATCATTATGCCTTCAACTTCCTTTAATGAGCTGCTGTTTATTTTTAATTGATAATAATAGAAGATTCAAAGATGTTAACAAGTGATATCAAGATTATATGACCTTTCTTTGTCTATTTCCCTTTCATCCTCTAATTACTTCGTCCCTCCTCACTGACCTATCTTCAATTCAAAATATGTTCTTTGGTGATTTGGCTAACTTCATATTTCACATTTCCTGCTCTAGAAGAAATATTAATAGCTCTGTCCCTTAAAGCAGAATGTGCAATGACATTTTAAAAATGCAAAAGTCCAGCAAAGAATTAAATGTTTGGAAAAGATAACTTTTTCTTTGGCAACTGCTCCCGAACTGGGATGGAAGTATATTTCCACTACCAACCATACTGTTTTGCTTTTCATCTGAAAGTGGGATTGCCATTCAGGCAGTACACACTGTGAGAGCAGGACCAATTGTTTAAAAGCTGAAATACTTTCATATTTGTTGATAAATTAGCCACTCCAAGCCTCTGGTGGTCCCTGCCATCTTGCAGCACTGTCACTTCCTCAGTATATTGCAGACCTCTTTCTTTAATCAGACAGACTTCCCAGGTGGTATTAGTGGTAAAGAACCCACCTGCCAGTGCAGGAGATATAAGAGAAACCTGTTATATACCTGGGTCAGGAAGATCCCCTGGAGGAGGGTGTGGCAGCTCACTCCAGTATTCTTGCCTGGAGAATCCCATGGATGGAAGAGCCTGGTAGGCTACAGTCCATGGGGTCACACAGAGTCAGACATGACTGAAGCAACTTGGCATGCATGCACATGCTTTAATCAAACATCAAGGAAAATTGTAAAGAACTGCCTCCAGGAAACCATTGGGATTTACCAGCTGGAATGTATCCTAGTTAGTTACTGGGCTTCCCAGATAGCTTAGTGGTAAAAAAAAAAAATCCACCTGTCAATGCAGGTTTGATCCTTGGGTTGGAAAGATTCCCTGGAGAAGGAAATGACAACCCACTCCAGTATTCTTGCCTGGGAAATTCCATGGACAGAGAAGTCTGGTGGGCTACAATCCATGGGGATGTAAACAACAACAACAAGCTGTTAAATAATCCAAACATGAGTCAGCTCATGAAATCTGGCCTCTTAACTCCTTCAGTCTATGTGGCACACATAGGATTTAGAGTTTACTCTCCTTATGCCATTGCATTATTACATAAATTATTCAAAGTAGTAATTCTTTGATTAATTAGAGCATCAGTGGATTTTGAAATTAAAGACAACCTTGATTGGAAAAAATAAATCATTCTCTGTCACAGGATGCAATATTAGGCCATGTCTAATAAGGGCCACTGTGTCTGCAGATATTTCCCTCTTTCTTTCTGACTTCACACAACCCATCACTCAGCCTGCTCTCCTAAGATTCTATCCATTTAGGAGAGGATAAAATATTCTGAAAGGAAAATATTATCAGAAACAAAGACATGTGAGAAAATCTAGCCTAAAGCAGATCTTCTTTAATTATAAAATCCAGTTAAAACACCTTGGAAGGAGGATCAAGATTATCGAGTTAGAGGATGTGGAGTTCACCTTCCCCTACAAATGTGGGACATGTGGAACAATTCTCATAGAAAACTAACTGGAAATGGGGAGAGAACTCCTGCCCACAGCAAGACTGCGTGAAAGTTTGCACACAATGGGGTAGGACAGGAAACAGAGCATCAGGTCAGGACTTGTGCCCCTGGAAGGGGAGGAAGAGGAAGATTGCGCAGGCAGAAACTTGCCCTGGTGAGTGAGCTGGTTGAGCCACAGACTAGGTGTCCCAGTCCTGGGGCCCTGGCTGCATGGAGAACAACTAGAAAGATGGAGGGCTGGGGAAACCTAGACTCCACTCATGAGGAGTGTCATGTACTGCTTACCAACAGACAAGATGAAGAGAGGTGTGCCCTAGAGGCTGGCACCTTGTCATATTCCCCAGTCCAAAATGTCTAAATACCCCAACCCCACTCACTTCACATCTCAGCTTGGCTCTGGAACTAGGGAAGCCAGAAATTGGGCTAAGATTTTGTTTAGCAACCCGGGAGCCTGGATTGTGGTCCAGGTGGAAGGGAAGTGGCCATCATTGGCATTTAATCAAACAGCACCCAAGAAGCAGCCCAGACCTCTGATGGCACCACAGTCACTCAAACCTCCACCAACATACTACAATCCCCATTCCCAGCCAAGTAAATACTCTGGTCCTGCCCACACCATGCTACAACCTTGCATTAGATCTGGGACAACCACAAGAGGTGAAAAGACATGAACTTGGGCCATGTCTGAGCAGAGCCTCAGACAGATACACAGGCAGCACATGTGAACTCTGTAAGCACACGAGATCACTGACTTCAGCACTCTCCTCCTTTGCAGCAAATGTCTCAGTGTGGGAGAAGGAAAAATACTGAAAAGTAAAAGAGTCCAATCAAGCCCAGTCTTCAAGGTTTCTGCTTCAGCAACCTGGGAGCAGACGCTACCATGACAGGGCAGCTGGAGACTGTCCCTGAGCAGGGAGGAAGTCCCAACTCACACCCAGCAGAAACTGTAGATCCTCCAACACCAGCCACAACCGCTATCAAGGTGATAGCAGTCAGCACACCCTGAGGGAAACTTGGCAGTGTCCACATCACATCCAGCCTTCACACTAAAGATATTTGACACACACAGTCTACACAGAAATGCTCCTACATTAAAACAAACAAACAAACAAACAAAAAAACACTCATTCAAGACCACAATGGATAACTGTTTCACCTAAATTCATAGAGACAGAGAAAGGTAAGTAAAATGAAAAGGCAGAGCAACTATTCTAAACTGAAAGAGCAGGAAAGAAACCCTGAAAATACAATAAAACAAATATAGTCTACCAGACACTAAGTTCAAAAATTTGTAATAAAAATAAAAACTGAATTAAGAAAGAAAATCGATCTAAACACAGATAAATTTAACCAAAAAAACCCACTAGAAATAATAAAGAAGGCCTAAGCAAAAATGGATAATCAATTTCTGAGATAATAAGCACTCCAGAAGCAATGAATAGCCAGCTAAATGACACAAGGGGTGCCTAAGGGATCTTGAAGATAGAATAAGGAAAATCACCCAATCAGAACAGTAGACGGGGAGACAAATTTTTTAAATAAACGCAACATACAAGTTTTATGGGAGTAATGTAAGGTGTACCAACGTATATATTCTAGGGTTTCCAGAAGAGGAGAGGGGGCTTCCCTGATAGATCAGTTGGTAAAGAATCCACCTGCAATGCAGGAGACCTCGGTACAATTCCTGGGTTGGGAAGACCTCCTGGAGAAGGGAAGGGCTACCCACACCCATATTCTGGCCTATAGAATTTCATGGACTGTATAGTCAGTCCATGGGGTCACAAAGAGTCGGACACAACTGAGTGACTTTCACTGAGAAGAGAGATCAAAAATATATTTCAAGAAATTATAGCTGAATACCTCCCAAACCTAAGGAAAGTAACAGATATTCAGGTACAGGATCACAGAGAGCCCCCCAAAATATGAACCCAAATAGACTCACACCAATACACATCATAATTAAAATGACAGACATTAAAGATGAAGAGAGAATTCTAAAGGCAGCAAGAAAAAAAAGTCAGTTACAAGGGAAGTCACACAAGACTATCAGCTGATTTCTCTGCAGAAATATTGCAGGCCGGAAGGGATTGACATTATATATTCAAAGTCCTGAAAGGGAAAGTTCTGCAACCTAAGATACTCTATCCTGCAATCATTTACAATAGAAGGAGAAATAAAGCACTTTTCAGATAAGCAAGGACTAAAAGAATTCATTGATATTAATCTTATCCTAAGCCTAAAAGAAATGTTAAAAGGTCTTCTCTAAATGGAAAAGAAATAAGATTTTATAGGAAAGGCAAATATATAGTAAGGATTGAAGATCTCTTAAATAAGCCAGTAGGTAGATTAAAAAGAAAAATAAAAAGTTATAAAAGCAACTATAACTACAATAAAACTGTAAAGGGATAAAGATGAAGATGCAAAATATGTTATCAAAATGTGGAGGAAGAGATTAAAAATATAAATCCTTTAGAATGCAATTGAACTTAAATAATTATCAGTTTAAAGGAAATAGATATAAACAAATAAAGGAAATAGATATAATAATGGGTCAATATATATGAACCTCAAAGTGAAAGTGAAAGTCACTCAGTCGTGTCTGACTCTTTGAGACCTCATGGACTATTATACAGTCCATGGAATTCTCTAGGCCAGAATACTGGAGTGGGTAGCCCTTCCCTTCTCCAGGGGATCTTCCTGACCCAGGAATTGAACCAGGGTCTCCTGCATTGCAGGCAGATTCTTTACCAACTGAGCTATCAGGGAAACCCTTATGAACCCCATGATAACCACAAATCAAAAACATAGATACACACAAAAAAAGAAAGAAACTCAAGCATACTAAAAAATAAAATCATCAAACCATAAAAGAGAAACAAAAAGAAGAAATGAACAAAGAACTTCAAAAACAATTAGAAAATAAGGAATAAAATGGCAATAAGTATTAATACATATTCATCAATAATTACTGTAAATGTCAACAGACTAAATGTGCTAGTCAAAGATAGAGTAACTGATTAGATTAAAAAATTAGATAGATTCTTCCTAAATGTCCATCAACAAAGGAATAGATAAAGATGGGATACTACTCACCCATAAAAATTAATGAAATAATGCCATTTTCAGAGTTGTGGATGGACCTAGAGACTGTCATACAGAGTGAAGTAAGTCAGAAAGAGAAAAACAAATATAATATATTAAAATACATATGTGGAATCTAGAAATGGTATAGATGAACTTATTTGCAAAGCAGAAATAGAGACATAAACCTAGAGAATAAAATGTATGAATACCAAGTGGGGAGAGGATGGGTGGAATGGATATACACCACTTTGTATAAAGCACATAACTAACGAGAACCAACTCTATTAGTCCAGAGAACTCTACTCAATGCCTTCTGGTGATCTCAATGGGAAGGAAATCTAAAAAAGAGGGGATATATGTATGCGTGTGATTTTGCTGTGGTGCAGAAACTGGCACAACACTATAAACCAATTATACTCCAGTAAAAATTTTGGAACGAAAAATAAGACCCTTCAATATGCTGCCTACAAGAAACTCACTTCAGGGCAAAAGACACACACAGACTGAAAGTGAAAGGATAGAAAAAAGATATTTTATGCTAACAGATATGACAAGAAAGCAATAGTAGTAATATTTAGATAAAACAGACTTTAAAACAAAGGCTATAACAAAAGACAAAGATGGGCATTATCATTATATAACAATAAAGGAATCAATATAAGAACAGGATATTACATTCATTAACATACAGACCCATATAAGAGCCTCTAAATATACAAAGCAAATTACTAACAAACATAAAGGGAAAAACTGACAATAGTACTCTAAGAGTAGGGGACTTTAACACTCCACTAACATCAATGAATGGATCATCCAGACAGAAAACCAATAAGGTAACAGAGGTGCTAAATGACACAATAAACTAGTTAGACTTAATCAATATCTACAGGACACTATATCCAAGAAAGGCAGAATATACAGTCTTTTAAAGTGTGCTTGAGAATTTCTCCAGGACAGATCACTTACAAGGTCACATAAAAAGCCTCAACAAATTTAAGAGTTTATATCAGATATATTTTTCAACAACAGTATGAAACTAGAAATCAACTACTGAAATAAAAATGGGAAAACAGACTAAAAATTATGCTAATAAAACCCAGTGAGTCAATGATGCAATCAAAGAGGAGATCAGAAAATACATCAAGAAAAATGAAAACACAACTGTCTAAAATAAATGAGATGTAGTGAAAGTGATTCTAAGAGGGAAATTCACAGTGATACAGGCCTTCCTCAAGAAAAGTCTGTCATAAACCTAACCTGTCACCTAAAACAATTAGGAAAAACAGAATAAACAAGACCCAAAGTCAGTATAAGGAAGGAAATAATAAAGATTGAAAAGGAAATAAAATAGAGATCTAAAAACAATAGAAAAGATCAATTAACCCAAGAGCTTTTTGAAAAGATACACAAAGTTGATAAGCTTTAGACAGGCTCAACAAGAAGAAAAGAAAGAGGATTTAAATAAAATAAAATAAGAAATCAAAGAGAAGAAATAACAAGATCCAAATATAAGTACTAAAACTACGGACCTTCCAGAAAAGAACATAGGCAGAGCACTCCTTAACATAAATCCTAACAATAAGTTATTGCATCTGTCTCTTAAGGCAAAAGAAATAAAAGCAAAAATAAATAAATGGGAGTTAAGTAAACTTACAAGCTTTTGCACAGCAGTGGAAAATTTGGAAAGACAACCTGTGGAATGGGAGAAAACTTTTGCAAATGATGCAACTGATAAGGGGTTAATATCCAAAATACACAAACAGCTCACACAACTCAATATCAAAAAAAATCACAAAAAAACACCAAATAGTCCAATTAAAAATGTAAGAGTTCAATAGACATTTTTCCAAAGAAGACATAAAAATGGCCAACAAGCACATGAAAAAATGCTCAACATTCCTAACTGTTAAGAGAAATGCAAATCAAAATCATAATGAAGCATTACATCACATTGGTCAGAATGGCCATCATCAATAAGTCTGCAAACAATAAATGTTGGATAGGATGTGGAGAAAATGGAACCCTTATGTATTGTTGATGGGAATGTAAATTGATGTAGTGACTAGGGCAAACAGTATGAAAGTGCCTCAAAAAATTGCAAATAGGACTACCATATAATCCAACAATTCCACTCCTTGGTAGACATCTGGAAAAAAGGAAAACAATAACTTGAAAAGACACAGGCACTCCAATGTTCATAGCAGGACTATTTATAAGAGCCCAGATGTGGCAGCAATCCAATGCCAATCAACACATGACTGATTAAGATATGGTATGCATATGTGCACATGCAAACACACATGCACACAGTGGAATATTACTCAGCCATAAAAAAGAATGAAATACTGCCATTTGCAGCAATGTACATAGACCTAGAGAATATTTTGCTTAGTGAAATGTCAGATAGATAATAACAAGTACTATATGATATCATTTATATATAAATTTAAAAATAATGCAAATGAATATACATATACAAAACAGAAACAGATTAACAGATCTATAAAATGAACTTGTGGTCACCAAAGAGGGGGAGGGACAAATTATGGAAATGGAATTAAATGATACAAACTACTACATATAAAATAGATCAGTAACAAGGATACACTGTATAACAAAATTATAGCCCTTATTTTATAATAATCTATAATAGAATTAATATTTTGTAAAAATATTGACCACTAAGCCATATACTTGAAACTAACACTTTATTGTAAATAATTATACTTCAATAAAAAATATGAAACTTTATGCAAGGTAATAAAAGTAAGTTTAATTTTAAAAAAGAAGTTTTGAGGAACTTTGGTTCAAATCAACTTTAAAATTGGTATTTCAGGTTGTTTTATATGTGTGGTTTTTATAATATAAAGAGAGTATAACATTTTTGGGGATATACACGCATTTTTGCCTCAATAGTAACTTTAATATGAACCAAGAAATCACTTGAGACAAGGAGATTTATTTCATCATGCACATGCTGAGAGATGTGGAAGAAGTTTACTGATCTCTGCAATTTAGTTTGAAGTGCAACCAAAAATAAGATGGTTTTGTAATGGGAGATAGAAAGGGAATGTTTATTTGATAAAACATTTATAGGGAAATGCTAACTTTGGAATCTAGGTGATGACTGTCTGCTCATTGTAAAAGTTTTCCAACTTTGCTAGAGGTGTAAAGATTTTTTTCATAATAAAAAATTGGGAGAAAATATATTGTCTGTATGAGGTTATCAGTGCTCCTTGAATTCATTTCATATTTTCCACCCATGGGACTGATAGAGAAAGATGGGGGTGGGGTCACTCTAGCTGTGTTAAAACATTTTCTATGTACCCTTACAAAATAGAAATTAGAAAAAGGAACAGACCCAGAGGAAACAGACTTATCCAAACCTGAGCCTGGTATATTTTATAATTTATATATATATACATATAAATATATTTCTTATGATGGGAGCCAGTTGAGTGTTGATATCATAAGTGACAAGAATTTAGCGGATTAGTATTTTAGCCGTTTTTTCACATGATTAAGATTGAATATTCAGTTCAGTTCAGTTCAGTCACTCAGTCATGTTTGACTCTTTGCAACCCCATGGACTGCAGCACGCCAGGCCTCCCTGTCCATCACCAGCTCCTGGAGTTTACTCAAACTCATGTCCATTGAGTCAGCGATGCCATCCAACCATCTCATCCTCTGTCGTTCCCTTCTCCTCCCGCCTTCAATCTTTCCCAGCATCAGGGTCTTTTCAAATGAGTCAGTTCTTTACATCAGGCCTAAGTATTAAATTAGAGATACCAAAGGAATATTTCATGCAAAGATAGGCTCAATAAAGGACAGAAATGGTATGGACCGAACAGAAGCAGAAGATATTAAGAAGAGGTGGCAAGAATACACAGAAGAACTGTACAAAAAAGATCTTCACGACCCAGATAATCACGATGGTGTGATCACTCACCTAGAGCCAGACATCCTGGAATGTGAAGTCAAGTGGGCCTTAGGAAGCGTCACTACGAACAAAGCTAGTGGAGGTGGTGGAATTCCAGTTGAGCTATTTCAAATCCTGAAAGATGATGCTGTGAAAGTGCTGCACTCTTTGGAAAACTCAGCAGTGGCCACGGAACTGGAAAAGGTCAGTTTTCATTCCAATCCCAAAGAAAGGCAATGCCAAAGAATGCTCAAACTACCGCACAATTGCACTCATCTCACATGCTAGCAAAGTAATGCTCAAAATTCTCCAAGCCAGGCTTCAGCAATACGTGAACCATGAACTTCCAGATGTTCAAGCTGGTTTTAGAAAAGGCAGAGGAACCAGAGATCAAACTGCCAATATCCGCTGGATCATCGAAAAAGCAAGAGAGTTCCAGAAAAACATCTATTTCTGCCTTATTGACTATGCCAAAGCCTTTGACGGTGTGGATCACAATAAACTGTGGAAAATTCTGAAAGAGATGGGAATACCAGACCACGTGACCTGTCTCTTGAGAAACCTGTATGCAGGTCAGGAAGCAACAGTTAGAACTGGACATGGAACAACAGACTGGTTCCAAATAGGAAAAGGAGTACGTCAAGGCTGTATATTGTCACCCTGCTTATTTAACTTATATGCAGAGTACCGCATGAGAAACGCTGGGCTGGAAGAAACACAAGCTGGAATCAAGATTGCCAGGAGAAGTATCAATAACCTCAGATATGCAGATGACACCACCCTTACGGCAGAAAGTGAAGAAGAACTAAAAAGCCTCTTGATAAAAGTGAAAGAGGAGAGTGAAAAAGTTGGCTTAAAGCTCAACGTTCAGAAAACTAAGATCATGGCATCTGGTCCCATCACTTCATGGGAAATAGATGGGGAAACAGTGGAAACAGTGTCAGACTTTATTTTGGGGGGCTCCAAAATCACTGCTGATGGTGATTGCAGCCATGAAATTAAAAGACGCTTACTCCTTGGAAGGAAGGTTATGGCCAACCTAGATAGCATATTTAAAAGCAGAGACATTACTTTGCCAACAAAAGTCTGTCTAGTCAAGGCTATAGTTTTTCCAGTGGTCATGTATGGATGTGAGAGTTGGACGGTGAAGAAAGCTGAGCGCCACAGAATTGATGCTTGTGAACTGTGGTGTTGGAGAAGACTCTTGAGATTCCCTTGGACTGCAAGGAGATCCAATCAATCCATCCTAAAGGAGATCAGTCCTGGGTGTTCATTGGAAGGACTGATGTTGAAGCTGAAACTCCAATACTTTGGCCACCTCGTGCGAAGAGCTGATTCATTGGAAAAGACCCTAATGCTGGGTAGGATTGGGGGCAGGAGGAGAAGGGGATGACAGAGGATGAGATGGTTGGATGGCATCACCGACTCGATGGACATGGATTTAGGTAACCTCCGGGAGTTGGTGATGGACAGAGAGGCCTGGCGTGCTGCAATTCATGGGGTCGCAAATAGTTGGACATGACTGAGCGACTGAACTGAACTGAAAGTACTGGAATTATATTAAGGGCGTGCATAAAGACATATTTATGCTCAATGACTATGATTCTTTAATGAAAGCAAAATGAAACATAGAAATCCTGATAATTAAGTGAAAGACAATGTTTTACCATTTTTGTAGTGCATTAGGAAATTTTTTTAATTTAATTTTTATTGGAAATTAAAAAAATTTATCAGTTAACCGTATCCAACTAAATACACAAGGCTTTTTTGTTTGCTTGTTTTTTTTTTGAATAACCTCCAGGGCAACATTAGAAAATATATGCCTTCATCTTTATGGTTTCTGAATCATTATGATGTTGTAATTAAAAGCCAAACGAGTGAATAAGACTCTAAACACTATAAACTCACAAATCCTAGAGATTGCTTATGAGCTGAAGAGTGAAGTAAGATTTTGCTATAGAATTTGAGATAAAATATACATCTCCTCACTTTTTTTTGCCATAACCTAAATTCAAGACTCAAATAGTGTTTACTCAGCTACTCATACTTGCTAATTTTCATATCTCCTTTCCAAATTTTTTTACAAAAATCTCTACAGAACTGCTAAAACTCTCTTTGCATTACAAAAAACAAGTCCACACTGTAGCTTTGGGAACAATGCTCCTTCTACACCCTGATCTTTACTGAAATCAAATTCGTATTCAAGGACTGCCTTATTTGAAAGTTGTAAGGAGCTAGTTGTTCTATACTTCATGAAAGTGAAATTGAAAGTCGCTGAGTCGTGTCGGACTCTGCAATCCCATCAATTACACAACCCATGGAATTCTCCAGGCCAGAATACTGGAGCGGGTAGCCATTCCCTTCTCCAGGGGACCTTCTCAACCCAGGGATCAATCCCAGGTCTCCCACATTGTAGGTGGATTCTTTACCAGCTGAGCCACAAGGGAAGCCCAAGAATACTGGAGTAGGTAGCCTATCCCTTCTCCAGGGGATCTTCCTGACTCAGGGATCGAACCGGGGCCTCCTGCATTGCAGGGGGATTCTTACCAACAGAGTCACAAAGGGAAGCCCTACACATCATAGAACTTCAGAGAAAGAACACTGATATCCTTCTAGGAACCTAGACTGTGAACACACTTTTATGCCCAAGTCTTTCTCTCTGTGTGTTCTCCCATAGCCACTGTAATAATTAAAAGCCATTCTGGTTACTTCCTCTCAGTCACTGATTATCCGCTTCACTGAAGTCCTTTCAGTGCATGGCTACAAACTACCGTGAACAGCTTCAGCACCCTATGATCAACTTAACACCTAGCTCTGAGTCAAATCTTTCCTGGTGCTGTTGGTCTTAGTTGCTAAGTGCAGTCTGACTCTTGCAACCCCACGGACTGTATCTCACTCAGCTCTTTGACCAATGCTCACTTCAGCCACAAGCTCTCATGACCAGAACTCAGATCTCGTCATTCCCCTAAACCTCAGCAATTTTGAATCTCAATTTCCATCATAGCAAATCTCACTTTCTTACTATTCGTCTCATGCTGTTTAGAAATGCAGACCTCTTCCTACCAAACACTACTTCCCTCTACAATTCTAGGCTCTTACGCATCCTAGAACCTATAATTCAGGGGGTTAGTGGTCCATCATTTTCAACCACTTATTGTCAGTACCTTCAATGCCTAGGTCCATTTTCCTTCCATTGTCCTTACCTTACAAATCCCCAACCTTGGATTAATCTACCCAAATTCCCTCTCTGCTCCTAATAACTAGCTACTCAGTATGGCTGAGTAAGAGAACACCATCAGTCAAGAACTAGTGCCAATCCAAGGTCATGGTCTCCAAGCTCATCTGGGTCTCAGCACTACTATGATGCTATTTCACATGAACCTGATCAGATCCATTTTCACATGCCACATGACTAGCCAAACCCATAGTTCTACGTATCACTGTAGAGCCATGTTCCAAATTTTCTGAGAAAAATTAAGATTATGATTTTCCTAACTGTCCATTACCATTTCTAAATGTTATCTATATTTACCTGTTCATTTTCACTTTCTCTCCTTTGGTCCTTTGAGAAAAGCTATATCATCTTTAAATTCAAAGTATACTTTTTCACTGTGTCCCATTTCTGACAATCCACTGCAAGTTTTCACACCTGGATTTTAGAAAGACTGATAACAGAGACAAAAATTAAGTTTTTAGAAAGAGGCTAGCTTTAAGCTGAAATAGGAAATTTAGCTTAAATCATGATTAAGCAAAATTCAAATTATGCACATTTTTTCTAATAAAGGGTTAGGGAAATAAGAAACTAAAAATAACTGAAGTTTGGGACTTCCCTGGTCATCCAGTGAATCCACCTTCCAAAGCAGGGGACTTGGGTTTGATCTCTGGTCAGGTAACTAAGAGACACAGATTCAATCTCTAGGTCTGAAAGATCCCCTGGCATAGGAAATGGCAACTCTCTCCAGTATTTTTGCCCAGAAAAAACCCGTGGACAGAGGAGTCTGAAGGTGTGACATGCACACACATGATATTGGCATATTGCCACTGTAGCATCAATAACAATAAACTCGACCCAGAATGGAACTTTCATTTTGACAAATTTTGAATTTTGGATTATCCTATCAGTCTTAGGTAGCATAGCAGTTAAGAATACAGATTTTGTAGCTTAGATTTCTGATTGTAAATCCTATCCTTGAAAATTACCACAACAGTAATTGATGTGAAATTTGGAAAGTTACTTCACTCAATGCTTCATACACCTTAGGTGCAAAGTAAGGAAAATTAAATACTCAAATCATTAGGCTGTTTTATAAATTAGTTAATGCATATTGAAATATGGTATAATGTGTGAAGCACAGTAAATGCTCAATAAATTATAGCTATTATTAATATTTTCTTATAATTTTGTCAGTAATTCAAACCAAGCTAACTGAATTGCTTTCCTGCCTAAACTCAATGTACATGAATCATGAATGAAAAGCATAATTTTACATTTGAGGAATACAGCTGTTCAGTATTGTTATCAAACTGAAACAACTTTTCAGTATATATTTTTCTTCTTATTATCCATTAAGTTAAAAAAAAAGTAAAGTTGTTTAGTTAGGAATTGTCTTAGACATTTTTCCCTGGTGGCTCAGAGGGTAAAGCATCTGCCTGCAATGCAGGAGACCCAGGTTTGATACCTGGGTGGGGAAGATCCCCTGGAGAAGGAAATGGCAACCCACTCCACTATTCTTGCCTGGAGAATCCCATGGACGGAGGAGCCTGGTAGTCTACATTCCACGGGGTTGCAACGAGTTGGACACGACTGAGCGACTTCACTTTCTTAGACATTTTAGAATTCTTGTCCAAATTGACTGTAATATCTAAAGTGGCCATTGAAAATGATTATTTCTTTTGTGTAAAAAAAGTGATAAGCCCTTATCTTACAGATCAGCTTACTCCTACATCACTGACTTTGGCTTTGTGGCATTACATCATTAAACACCTACTTGTACCATGAAACCCAAACTTCCCATTATTTTCTAATACTTAAACATATTTAATATGTTTATAGTGAGGTGCAAAAATACATATTAAAATGTTTTCTATACTCTAAAACATTGCATTATTTATCAGAATTGTTGTCTTGATCTTTCAGAAAAGATCATTCCAACATGAAAAAGTAGAAGCCAACATTGATAAAGGGGCTGAATATTAGCAACAAAGATGATCCAGATGACAAGAGGCTCTACAATTTGGGGATAAATTGTAATTGAAAGCATGTGTGCCTGAAAAGAATCAATGAGATGATGCTATATTAACAAGCCAAGGCAGATGGTCTATTTCTGTCTAGAGTAGTCAGATGAGACTACTGCAGCTAAAAATCATGGCATCCATTTCAGAACCAGAATTTCTAGATATCATCTCTTATGTGGCATATACAAATAAATGCATCCTTTTATAGACCAATGCTGTCATGTGGAAATAGCTATTACACATGAAATATTGTCTCTCATTATTGTTAATTATAGCACGGTTTTCATGATTAGATTACTTATTTTTTTATGTGAGCCACCACTGTGTATAAACAATGGGATTTTAGCATGAACTGAATGACCATATCTGACAGATAATTTAAAGATCATCAGTAATGCATTGACATGTACCCAACTAAATATTATCATTATCATTTTATAAAGGAACATACAAAAGAGAGGAAGGAGTTAATAATAAAAAATGAGGGTAGTCTCTACTGTGTAAGGAGGAAATAGGAAGAAGTTGTTTAAACATAATTTATATCAGACGCTTAAACACACATGTATATACATATATATGAATCACTCATATTATCTTAACCAGAGGATACCCTATTTTTTTTATCACAGTGATGATTTTTTTGGTTATTAAAAGTCTGCAGCAATTATTGTATAATTAATTACAGGACATGTGTATCATGTACCAAATACATGATCGCATTGCATTAAATATATTGCATGTAATTTACATCTAAATAGTAATGACAGTATTATGATTCTAACTTTATTGGAAAATTGAAAGTCAGGAAGGTGAAATAATTGGAACATATTTCCAAAAATATTAAATGTCTGATTTGTGCTTTTAACAGTCTTGTATGACATGAAATCCCTTCCTTATATTTGCCAATGTTTGATTGTTACATAGAACAAAACTAGAGGGACATGTGAATATCCAATTGATTGATTGATGTTCAGTCACTAAGTCATGGGCTACTCTTGGCAACCCCATGGACTGCAACTAGCCAGGCCTCCCTGTCCTTCACTACCTCCTGGAGTTTGCTCAGGGTTTTGTTTCCAGTGAGTCAGCTCTTTGCATCAGGTGGTTAAAGAACTGGAGCTTCAGCTTCAGCATCAGTCCCTTCCAATGACTATTCAGGGTTGATGTCCTTTCTGATTGACTCGTTTGATTTCCTTACTGTCCCGGGAACTCTCAAGAATCTTCTCCAGCACCACAATTCCAATTAGGCATCTAGAACTGTTTTCATAAAGGAGCCTTAGCAGGCTGATGACTGCTGTTTTAATATAGACTATACTCCAATGCCCTCTAGCTCCTTGCCATGCTCACTGAATTCATCCTTAAAAGCCAACTTAACTTCACCACTGGGCATCTTGTCTATCACCTGAGGCCAGCCTGGTGGTCTGTAGATTTCTTTGCTCAAATCTGCGGCAGCACTTACTGCATATCAGTGTAATTCCCTGTTTACTCTTTCATCTCCCACCCTCAACTGTGCGCAGAATTGATGTGAGATGTATTATAAAGTCACTCAGAGTTTGGTAGGAAAGCAAAAGTCTCCAGGCTTACTTTGTCTTTACCGTAAGAGGATCCCTCATTTAGCAGAGAAAAACAAAGTAAGGCTTTTGATCCTGAACTGAGAGTTACTTGTTAAAGAACAAAAACACCAATGTGCTCTCTCTCTCAAGGCATCTTTTGGTTCAGAATTTCTGCGGTGTGCAGTATGTCGGAGCTACCCTACAACTGTCTGGGCTCTTTGAACGAGACTGAGAAATGAATGTGCGTGGCAGTTCCGCAGATCAGATCTGGAAGAGTTGCCTCAGATGTCCTACTGCGTGTGGGTGATGATGTCTACAGCACACGTCGTATGAAATAACTTCTCCTTAAACATCCTATTTACAGCCTTGCTGTATGGATTTTGTCACTTCCAATGTAGCTGTCAAGCTGCTTTCTGCTCAGTGTCTCCAGACTCAGTTTCATGGCAGGCTTCTAAGGACCTTGGGACACTTTTGGATTATAACACATAGAAACACTCATGCTGAAACCTGCCTGGGGATGGACTCTTCTGATGTTAAAAAAAATAATAATGTTAAGATATGGGTTGTATAATGTTAGGAAAATGACTCAATGGCATAGTCATTATGTATGTATTGACATGGACACCAAACAGGATCAATTATCTACTGCGATGACTGCTACTAAACATGTGAAGTAACATTGCAGGGAGGACCTTTGGCCCAGTATTCAACACTCATCTCCACAGGACGTGCAGCTAGCAAAAGCAAGCTATTTTTCTTAAAACTGATTTATAAGATTATTTTTAGTGTTATGAATATTCCCAAGAAAAAATGTATATCATCCTATATTCCTCTAATTTTCATGATACTTGTACTTGCAGTATTAATTTCATCCATTATATTTCCAACCAGATAGTCTAGAAGGAACCTCCTTTTACCCAAAATTATACTCAGTGATTATTTTTACCCAAAAGCAGTGTTTATGCTTTGTCGTCAATAAACAGTGTCCAGATTATAATGTGAATTCATAAGGTGACAAAAATTATAAATACTTTTAAATGAAGTAACAAATGCAAAAAGTGCGGTGAGCTGGAGGCCACGTATTTTTTAGTCTCCTGAAGATGTATATACTGGGCACACATTTTTAAGTATTTAAATTAGAGAATCATGATAACTAATGAGAAAAGTGTTTTTATAAGACTTTTCCATTTATATTTAAAAAACATGAAATTTAAAAATTAGTTTGCAACATTGATGTGTTTGCAAAGGGATGTGCAAAGGGATGTGTGAGTACATATATGTATAATTTATACCCCATCCCACCAAATCTAAAAGATGCTTAAACAGAAAAATTAAAAGTACACATTAAAAGGATCAAAAGTGTATTAAAATCATGAAAAACTAAGAAACACTAAAACGTACCAACTACCATAAATTAAATAACTTCTGCAATTTAGAGCTAAGCAAATTTGGGCTTAGTGACAGACAAAAGAAAAAAATATTTAATATTCATTCACTGATATAAGGAAATAAATGAGCTTTTCTGAACATATCAGTCTCTTGACAGATAATTCTATGAAGAATTAATTTCTAAATATACACCTAAACCACACTGCATAATATGTTTGGCAATATCTTGGAGTAAAATATAGTTATTTTAATGTTTGTATCAATATATCGCTTATTTTTAAATGGCCAGCTTATAAGAAAATATCATCTCTAACTTTTAGAGAAGTATGTAAAATTTCCTACATGATAGCATTAGTGGGAAGTCACTCAGGCACTGTACTCATCAACACTATTATTTCCCAGTTCTCGACTGAAGCTCTGTGAGGCATGAAGCCTATAAAACTGGGAGAATTCTATTTACAAATAAGAAAAAGTTAAATCTCAAATTTGGGACATTTACAAGAATATGTCCACGTGTTTACCTAGGGTTTGAAAGCGTCCAGAAAGTTATTTTTATTAGTTCCTTGGGCAGTGACTTCAGTCCTGCTTCCTGAGCATAAGTAATGTGTACTTATACCTACCTTTCATCAGTTTTGCTTCCTGAAACATACCCATTTTTCTGAACCGTTGGATCACAACCCAGATCTCAGACCAGAAACTTGAGTCAGCATAAATAGGTTATTCCCTCCCATTAACCCATTAACACTCTCTCCCTCCTGCCATTCTCACTCCACATTTGATATCCAAACATATTGATAATTTTAATTCTTAATCCTTACCATTTTCTTTCTCCGAATTAAGCCAACAAACCCCTCTGGCCCTTGGTGATTGTAAACATTCCTTTCCATTTAACCTATGAAGTCAGCACCTTACTGCCATTCAGTCTAAGCAAACAGATGGTTCTCAAACTGAGAGTGGGTCACAATCACCTGAATAGGTCTTGAGAAACTGAAGACATCTGGGATCCTTTACTATAGACTTATATTGATTGGTTCGGTGCAGAGGGTCAGGGGTTGTCACTGTGAATTTTTTTTGAAATAAAAACACCTGACACAATTTATATACAGACAGCCCACTGTGCTCACTTTGAGAATCTGCCTTGTGGAAAATGATTATGCATTTCGTGTCTCTTTTCTTCCTTCATAAGGCACAGTATCTTGTGTATCACAGGCATTTAATAAATGCATAATTAGCATGTGAAATGATAACATTAAAATATTTCCATGAAGTAATTTCCAGATGGAGTGAAGCTCTAAAGAAAGGGACTGATACTTTAATTTTCATGGGTATTAAATTTAAAGACCCTAGTAAGGTCCAATCATTATTGGAATCACTAGAGTTATTTGCTAGAATTTTGATTTTCAACTATAACCAGACCTTCATACCAGTCTCTGGGGAATTTACATTTTCATTAGCTTACCAAGTTATACTGTCATGCACTTTCATACTTTTGTGACACAAAGTGAAAAGTGAAAGTGAAGTCGCTCAGTCGTGTCCAACTCTTTGTGACCCTATAGACTGTAGTCCGCCAGGCTCCTCCATCCATGGGAATTTTCCAGGCAAGAATACTGGAGTGGGTTGCCATTTCCTTCTCCAGGGGATCTTCAATCTTCCTGGACTAGAGATCAAACCTGCATCTCCTGCATTGGCAGGTGGATTTTTTACCACCAATCCACATGGAAAGCTGTCACAAGTAATACTGTGGTTAAACTCAGAAAATAACATACTTTTCAGATATCATTTGTACATGGATAGAACCTTATATTGAGACCATTTTAAGGAATTATATACCCTACCTGTTATAGATGTCTCTCTCCTGTTAATCTCTTTACAATGAAGGGAGACCACAGCGTTGCTGCAAAAGTGGGTGTGTATGTATCCCTAGGTGGGGGGAAAATGTTTGGAAATTCCTAAAGAACTTAGCCAGGGATTCAGTTGCAACTCCAGAATTCTGAGGAGAAGATTTGGGTCTCTGTAACAGAGAGGTCAATGACCCATTTCAACTTTTTTTTTTTTTTTTAAACTAGATTTGTTTTGTGATTTCAACTAAAGTTGAAGTCAAAGAAAACACAACACTAACCCAGCAAGGAGATCCAATCAACCCATCCTAAAGGAGATCAATCCTGGATGTTCATTGGAAGGACTGATGTTGAAGCTGAAACTCCAATACTTTGGCCACCTCATGTGAAGAGTTGACTCATTGGAAAAGACCCTGATGCTGGGTAGGATTGGGGGCGGGAGGGGAAGGGGACGACAGAGGATGAGATGGTTGGATGGCATCACTGACTCGATGGACATAGGTTTGGGTAGACTCCGGAAGTTGGTGATGGACAGAGAGGCCTGGTGTGCTGCAATTCATGGGGTCGCAAAGAGTTGGACATGACTGAGCGACTGAACTGAACTGAACCCAGCACTTTAGGGCAAGGATGACTGTTCTGGAATCATGCTCAGTGCTTTGCCAGGGCATCTAGCTGGTCTAAGTATTAGATGTTTAGAGCTATGCTCTTGAGGGATGGGGTATATTGAGGAAATCGGAGGAGTGATTCTGATGAATTCCTGCACTCTATGTAATTTATCTAGATCTTCCAAAGTCCTATGGATATTAAACTGCCCAGACTTTTAGACAAAAATGTTATCTTGGGAATGAGGGTTTTTTTTTTTTTTTTAAAGCTGTCTCAGAAGATGGCTATTTCCGTATGAAAGCCCGTACTTGCTGGGAGCAATGCGTGCTATAACACAAAATCCCCGTTGGATTCTGATTTCTTCTTGCTAAGAACTTTGACCTGGTCTTTTTGTTTCGGAAGTCTTAACAAACTGTTGCCGGAACTTCTGCCTGCATCCCAGATTCTTTCTTTCTTCTCACTTTCCCAGGTCTAGAGCCACTTGACCTTGTCTGAATGGTAGGTCTTCCCCGTTTAAAAGGACAGTGTTCTGCCTGATCTGATTGCTCTGCAAATCAACCCTAGCACCTATACTTCACTAACTGCCTCCCGCTAACAATTCAGACCTTAACCCCCACCCGACGTGGCTCTGCGGGACCCGGTTAATATACTAAGTTTCAGCTTGACATCTCTGCCTCTGACTGCTTCATCAGATACATAGGCTGCTTGTTTCTCAAGACTTTCCTGTGTTAGAGGCTTCTTTTTTTTTTTTTTAAGACGTGGATTTGCTGTGGTGACAAAGCGAAATTTGCTTCAATATGTTAAATGAGATTTTGGCAGTAGCTGCCAGCAGATCAGATCATCAAAGATTCTATTCATTAAATTGTCCACAATCACCATTTTTATTTGCCTGGTTGGAAGCAATTCATCATCATTAAATGTTGCAGGGAACCTTTGGAAAGAAAATGTTTGTGAAACCGATTGCTGGTATGCCTTGCTAACAGTTGGTAGGTGAGACTGTTTCAGGCACAGAACAAAATATCATCGTTTCCTAATAATTTGTTTATCAAATGATTTTTGGTGATATTTGTACTAAGTAGGCTTTGAGGGTAGACAGAAAAGGATTTTAGGAGGAATGCATGGAACTATTCACCTCCAGATACAATACTCGTAAATATTCTGCAATGATTGTTATGTGTATTCATTTGATGAGGCTTTTTTCTTTAGCTCTGGATATTAACAATGATAATTCCACAAACAATAAAATAATACTTTATGTCTGCCTAAAGATTCACAATTTCCAAAACATTTTCATGTGAATTATCTCATTCCATCACAGCAAAAGTTCCATGATGCAGGCAGGGTTAATTTTAACGTACCTATGGTACATCTCAAAGACTAAAACCCACTGAGGGGACCTGGTTTGTCTTATACTAACAAATGGTGGCCCCAAAGCACATGTTTTCGTGTACCATACTCAGGGTTCCCTCCTGATGAAATTCACCTGTAATTACCAACTATGCATCAGATGAAAGCAAAGCTGCCTAGTTGAGCCTTGTAGAAAGTGCCCAGGACTTCTGTTAGCTGAGACTTTTAACTCCTAATATTCCATATAACACAGTTTTAAGAGAGAAGTTATGTGATCAAGTCTGCATTTAAGAAAAAGAATAAAATAGAAAAAAGAGAGAGATTACTCTGACATAACAGATTGATAAAAAGGGGAGCACACATGAGCAAAAGTCAGCACCTATCAATTCACAATAGGTTAGAGATACTGTAAAACTAGGAAAAGAAGATGAAATATCACATGAGTTTTGTATGAACCATATCTAGGGGGATTGGGCACCCACACAAGTTTACCCTAATATATTCTGGATAGGATCTTCCTAACTCGACACCATTTTTTCTTTCTAGCAGTAATCATTGGAAAGTACTTTTAAGTATTATGTGCCTTCTATTTGCTTAAAGAAAAGAACTCATGTTACCACTGCAAGTCTATTGAATATTTTATAAAACAAACCACAGACTACTCAGGAAAATGCCCAACACAATAAATCCAGCACAACTTGCATGCCTTATCCTCTTAAATTTTGCTTTAAGATTACACTCTGTTTTATTTAATACATACTGTTACCCGGTAGCTAAGCTGGTAAAGAATCTGCCTGCAACACAGGAGACCCCAGTTCAATTCCTGGGTCAGGAAGATCCCCTAGAGAAGGGGTAGGCTGCCCACTCCAGTATTCTTGGGCTTCCCTGGTGGCTCAGCTGGTAAAGAATCCTCCTGGAATGCGGGAGACCTGGGTTCAATTCCTGGGTTGGGAAAATCCCCTGGAGAAGGGAATGGCTCCCCACTCCAGTATTCTGGCCTGGAGAATTCCATGGACTGTAAAGTCCATGGGGTCACAAAGAGATGGACAGTACTGAGCGACTTGCACTTCCACTTTCATCACAGCACTAGAACTTGGTATAACAAATAGATTAAGGATTTGATTTGCTGGTAAAGGAAACTAAGTTCAGACCTAGCTCTGGAAATTATCTCTTAACTGAACTTGGACCAGTTAATTATAGAGGGTATCATTTTATCATTGTAGAATATTGATAGCAACACTTACTTTTTAGGTTAATTTTATATATATATATATATATTATATAATCCTGTTGCACTTTCACATTTGCATTTATATATATATATATATATAATTAAGTTTATATATCAATCCAGTTGCAATGCCTGGAACATAATAAATAAATGCACAATTAATATTTGTCATTTCAACTAATCTTTAAGGCTTCATTTGAACAAAGTGTCAGAAAAATGTTAATGATAGCCCGAGAGTCAGTCTGATTGACCAAACTGACCTCTTGAAACAGAATTCCTCAAATATTGACTGCTCCCAAGGTTGAGAAAGAATTAGTTACAGGGTGAGCCTGGAATATCTCCTTGTTTGAAAGTCTCAAAGTGCTTAAAATAAAAAAAAAGCAGGCTCATTTCACATGGCTGGAGAAGCCAGTGAAAAGAGGTTCCCATTAGTCAAAACTGGAATCATTACTAAAATTAAGCACAATAATGAATGATAAGCCATTGAAAAAACTGAAATACATAATTTCATATTGATAATGAGTAGACAAATGAATATATATACATGTATGCATGCATACAAAGAGACCTAAATAAAGGAGAAGGGAGGTCTTTGCTTAAGTAAAGGGGGAAGACCACTTTATAAATGGGTAGGTACAGGTCAAGTGGGGAAATCATCGTCTATCTTCATAGTAGGGATTGGATCAGCCAAAAACCATCATTGAATGTTAGATCTGGGGAAGAGTTTCAGTGACAAGCAGAATATTTGCATAGTCTTAAAATTTCTCCCAATTGATTACTAACTAGTTACAAGGAAAAATAATTATACATAAAGATAATTGTTCAAGTGATCAAAATTTTTTAATACTAAAGGACAGATGGATTTCATGACCCTGAGGACACACCACCTGGGCAATAAATACTGCTCAGAATGAAGACATCTAATCTAATCACAAGTATATAACAGGTAAGCACAAAATGAACATATTTCTCTCAAATACCAAAGAACAAGGCAGCTGAATTCTTCGACAGATTAATATCATAAAAACAGAGAAAGCCTGTGTAAATATTCCAAATTAAGGAAATCTGAAGAGGTATGAAAACTAAATACAATTTCTGACCCTACACTGGGTCCTGTATTGGGAAAAAAAATCCTATAAAAAATATTATTGTATTATCTAACAAAACCAGAGTGTGAATGATAAGTTCAGTTAAGATATTTTCATGTATTGTTATATTCATGTTAAGGCTTTTGAGGTTAATACAGTAATTGTACTGTGATTATATCAAAACATCACTGTATTTAGGAAACACTGAAGTATTTAGGGGTAAGAAGCCATGATATATGAAACACTCCTCAAAGGATTCAGGAAAATGTGTGTGTGCATGTGTGTAAATTATATATATGTGTGTGTGTGTGTGTATGTATAGAGACTGAGAACAACAAACAAATGAGGTAAAATGCCAGCAAATGGGCAATCTAAGGAAATGGTTAATCTAGGGAAATAAAACGTGGATGCTCTTCATTCCAATTTTATTTTTGCAATTTTTCTGTAAGTTTAAAGTTATATCCAAATCAAAAATGAAAAAATAAAGATAGATCTTTGAATAGCAACATATTATTTTCATCAAAATCGAATAACTCTAGTGAAGGCCTCTGAGCTCAAAATCTGTTATTACGTTTATTTTGTTGATACATTTTCTGAATGCCTTACCAACATGTATCCTTTTTTTTATCCAGTGGAAATGAGGATCTATCCAAAATCACAGAGTTTGCTTTGGTGAGTTTGTGGGTGGATCTTGCTTTTCTCACAGTATTTTTTTCCTGCCCTTTGTCATTCTATTTGCTAAGCATTCAACAATGGCTTGTTTTATGAATAATAAAATGCATACAAGTTTTACTTTCAGTTTTTATGGAAGAGAAGGAGCTAAGGGCAAAGACCATGTCTTATAAATTCTCTGAGTGTTTTTACTGAGTTTTTTAAAATTCACAGTTCTAAGATTTTACAGCTTTGAAATAAGAGACTTTGCCATTCTTTCTCTTTACTGTGCATGTAGATTTAGTGGGCATATCTTTTTTAAATTACATATTACATATACAGAACCTGTGATAAATTAATAATCTCATCTGTGTTTTGTATTGGGGGACATTCTTACAATTCTAGGAAGTTAAAAAATGCTTTCAAACCTTTATAGTCATTGTATGCCAATTCTGGAAAAACTTAAAGTTCTGCTGAAGATATTTTTGTATCCAATAATCAGTAAGTTTCACATTGATATTTTCTTCATCATTTCTTCTTTTCTTGTTTTAACTGGTAGTTTATAATACTAAATAAATAAAATGTTTATTTTCAGTTCAGAACACTCACAATACATGAGAATCATTGAATTAAACATTTACCAATATTTGAACACACAGAAAATGCCAAACAGATGAATGAAAGGATTCAATTAAGAAGTTGAATTTTAATAACCACATCTTCATTAGCCTATAATAGATATTTTGGGTACAAGGAGATTTACTACATTGACACCTGAAAATCCATGCATCTAAAAATAGCTATAGTTGAACTACTGAAAAATTCTAGTTGAATTTCTCTGCCCTAGTCTCTCTAATAAGATATTTTAAGTGTCCAAAATCTAATAGAATTGCTTCAGGCTTTTGGTTTGAATTTTCAATGCACTTTCTAAAATAACTTCAGGACTAAACTGTAGCACTTTAGCTATTTCTAAACCATGGTAATGGACCACACTAACTCTAGTGAGTGCTACTGAATAAGGAGGGAATGGGCAGAGGATTTAAGAGAAACATAACTAAAATTTTATATAAGTAAATTCCTTAAGGAAAGTTATTACAGCATTGAGTTAAGCTCTGGGATTTTGAGCTGAATACAAGCAAAATATACTTAGAGTCTATGGAATTATTTATTGAAGCCAAATTATTGATGTATCAATCTGCTCAGGTAGCCATAACAAAATACCAGCGACTTAAATAAGAGAAATTTATTTTCTCACAGTTCTGGAGGATAGGAAGTCCAAGATTAAGGTGCCAGGAGATCTGAGTCCTCATTGAGGACTCTCTTCCTGACTTGCAGACATCCATCTTCTCTTTCTGTGCAAACTGGGAGGGAAAGGGAGAGAAGAAGCAAGCTTTCTGGGATCTTCTTTTAAAAGCATGTTAATACCTTCATGAGGGCCCCACCCTCATGATCTCATCAAGACCAGTTTATCTTCCAAAGGCCCCCTCTCCAGATGCCATCACAGTGGGGTTAGGGATTCAAGGTGAATTTGGGGGAACACAATTCAGTCCATGACAACTGTCTTTGAAAGATGTTTGATAATCCTATAACATGACCTTTAATTATGTGCAAATCAGGTGGCACAGTGGTAAAGAATCTGCAATCTGCCTGCCAATGCAGGAGACACAGGAGAGCAGGGTTCAATCCTGGGTTGGGAAGACCCCCTGGAGTAGGAAATGGCAATTCACTCAACTATTCTTGCCTAGAAACTTCCATGGACAGAGGAGACTTGCGGGCCATAGTCCATGGAATCACAAAGAGCATGCATGTATCCTTAAATTCCATTATTGATTGTGAAGGATGGTATAGACGTGTTGAGATGAGTGAAAATAATATCTTTAATAAAAAAAAGAAAATGTTTAACTTATGTAAACTTATTGTCACTGCTAAATAGTTTTGAAATTTGAAAACGTTGTATTATAATCCTTTATCATTCTGAAAGAAGACTAAAAATGGCACAGTTAATTTCTTCACACTATGCTAATCTTATTATCTAAAAGAAATGGGTGTTTTTAGTCTATCTCATTTATTTTTATGAAGGAGAAAGAAATTATATTTCATTATAGCTCATAGTAATAACACAAAGACTAAATCAGATATATATATATATATATTTCTTGTCCTTTAAAAATATGTTTAATTCCTCATTTTCATTTTTTTTGGATTATCTGGGTATAATTTCAATTATAGAATATATGTTATGATTCCTAACTAATAAAAAGGTAAAAGTAGAAAACAAACTGAGAGGATGAAACACTTAAAAACACAGAAGAAAACTAAAGAATTCTGTATTTGAAACCACTGTTTAAATCTCAAAGCACAGAAAAAAAGTCTTTTAAATATGTCATGATATGGCCCACTAATAACTGAAATCAATAAAAAGTTAATAAAATTAAAAGTACTCAGATAAAGATTCTTTTAAAATCTTTTAATTTATACTCAAAATTTTTCCTTCATTACTATAAATAATGTCTATTAATATAAAACTTGCTCCTTTTCTTTAGAAAGAAAAGCTTTAATCATGCATATTTTGCCTCCTGGTGAGAATATAGAGGCCTAGAATTTCTCTGATTATATATTTAATGTTATCAATGTTTTGATAACATTAATGAACAACTGATCAATATATTGTTCATTAATGGTCAAACTACCACCGTGGGCCAAATCTGGTCCACTGGCTGTTTTTATAACTTTCTCGGGACACAGCCACAACCATTTATTTGTGTACTACCTATGGTTGCTTTCATGCTTCAACAGGGTTCAGTAGTTGTAATAGATCTTCTGGCCTAAAATATTTGCTACCTGGCAGATTACAGAAAAAGATAACCAGCTCATGCTAAAAAAATGACAGCTTACCCAGAGAGTGGATGTCCTTTTTTTGTTGTTGTTAAGCAGAGTTGACGGAGAGAATATGCTTATGTATTTTTCCTGGTGCTCATGCATTTTCATTTTTGCCTTCAATAGCATTATTTTTACATATATGGGGCTATAATTCTATAGTTGTCCTTAATTGTTTATGAATCACTCATTCTATAATACATGCTCTGTTTTACAGTAAGTCCTTTTCAAATTGTTGCTTAGGACACATTACTTTTTATGGAGAGTTTCCAAATTTCTTTGGAAATTTTGAAATTGTAATGTCAAATTTGGAGATTTAGAGTACACTGTGGTATAAAGCCTTAAAAATTCAGGTCCAATAATATGTATTCCTTGACATTTGGAAAAATCTAGAATAGCCTCCAGTGGCATAACTACAAGTTACCAACTCCCTCCTATGGAGGAAGTCCTCTAACCAAACAAATGACCTTCCCTCTTACAGGGGCCAGGCCCAGTGCCTGATTATCCCTGAGTAGTAGGTTTTAGCTCCCTGCCAGCCTATAGAATTAGTCAACCATACTGCAGGAACCAAGAGCCACCTCCCCAACTTGATCATATGAAGCGTGTCATACACAGGCCTTGACATTCACTTTGTTTCCAGGTACAACTCCATGTGGTCCAGCATGGTGTGTGGTATCCTTCACCCCCAAGCTGTGATTCTGTGTGACTGATATGCTGCTGTCAATCTCATCTATCTAATTACAATCATCAGTTTAACCCTAGGAAGGGATTCTGTCTTCAGCAGTGAAGTAAATAGGAGGCAACTAAAACATATCCATCCTAAAGGAAATCAGTCCTGGGTATTTATCGGAAGGACTGATGCTGAAGCTGAAACTCCAATACTTTGGCCACCTGATGCAAAGAACTGACTCATTTGAAAAGACCCTGATGGTGGGAAAGATTGAGGGCAGGAGGAGAAGGGGATGACAGAGGATGAGATGGTTGGATGGCATCACCGACTCAATGTACATGAGTTTGAGTAAACTCCGGGAGTTGGTGATGGACAGGGAGGCCTGGCATGCTGCAGTGCTGCTGCTGCTGCTGCTGCTAAGTCATTTCAGTCGTATCCACCTCTGTGCAACTCCATAGACACCAGCCCACCAGGCTCCCCCGTCCCTGGGATTCTCCAGGCAAGAATACTGGAGTGGGTTGCCACTGCCTTCTCCAATGCATGAAAGAGAAAAGTGAAAGTGAAGTCGCTCAGTTGTGTCCAACTAGTAGCGACCCCATGGACTGCAGCCCACCAGCCTACTCCGTCCACGGGATTTTCCAGGCAAGAGTACTGGATGGGGTGCCATTGCCTTCTCCGGTGCTGCAGTGCGTGGGGTCGCAAAGAGTTGGACACGACTGAGCGACCGAACTGAACTGACTGAAAATATATCTCCATGACCGCAAGTTCTTTTGCACATTTGCAGCTTTTGAAGCCTTGGGACATTCAATAATACATGTACATACCTTCAACTTTTAGTGACTATTTTTATTAAGGTTTCTGGTAAATTTATAACATTTTGCTTTGGTCTCTTTCATAAGAGTACTCTTTATCTCATTGTGAAAATATTTTCATGCCCAAAGTCACTAAGCAAATACCACAAAATAATAGTAATCTAGTTCTTCCCATGTATCTCCCCTGTCACTTTTTAAAATTTTTCTTTCAAAATAAACAATTCATATGTACATTCCTTTGCATCTAAGAGACTGGTTTGCATTCTTAAGAAATGTCTGCTGAGAAAAATAGAATAGTCTCATTTTCTGAACAGTGGTAGTTGAGTTCCAATGTGTGTTTTTGGTGCAAGTCTATGGAAGCATGTTCCTAGTACTGAACTCTAAAAAGATTAATCTGGTTTTCACAGTATCATCCAGGACCACCACTGTGGTCCTTGGCAGCTAGAAGTTTAATTCAGTGTCTCTGAAGCTGATCACCAAAGAAGCACTTAAGAGGTTGTTTTGATTCCTGACAGTATGTATGAAGTTTTAAAAAAAGGGGTAGGGAGCCACAGAGAGGACTTGGCAGAAGAAGCATTTCTCAGTATACAGAAGGTAGATATGCAAAGCATTCAGATATTGGGGAAACTGTATATTCTAAAATAATGAACTTGGGCTACATTTGGAAAGAACATTTTAAAAAAATATATTTTTAAAACATTTAAAAAGATTTAAGTTTTTGTTTTTTAATTAAGATTTTAATAAAAACAACTTAGGCAGTGGCTACCTCAGTGCCAACATCAAGGCATGCTAGCTGGAGCACAGCAGTGATAAGGTGAGATAGTGGGATAAGGAGATGCACTGAGTAAGGAAAGATTAGGTGACATGTGGCTTCAGGGAAGGATGGAAGAGTGTTCAGAGCTTTGTGCCAGAAAGAAGGGCATGGGGGTTAGCAGAACTGAAGATGTGTTTGATCTGAAACAGGGAGATGTAGCACTGGATGCCGTGTGACCTACACAAGCAGAGCGTGAATAAAAATCAAGTGTCTTAGCAGACACCAGTGTTTACATGGATCCTTCTGAGAACTGGATGGGGCAAAACACATAGAAGCAAACTTGGACAGACAAGGACAGATCAAGGATGAAATAATGTCCCAACCATCCTAACTCCCAACATCATTATTCTAGAATGACATTCCAGGAAGAAGCCTGGAGGGATACAGTGGGGTGGGGATAGCACTGGAGAACTCTGCAAAGACTGAGCTTACACCTATAAATTGATTAACCTAGAATTGACTCATATGTCTTCTGCTTTCAGGAAGAATTGTTGTTCAGTTGCTAAGTCTGACTCTTTGTGACCCCATGGACTGCAGCACCCTGAGCTTCCCTGTCCTTCACTATCTCCTGGAATTTGCTCAAGTTCATGTCCATGAACTGAATGGGGACTTGAAATAAAGGCATTGCTGAGTAAGAAATTTCTTGCCACCTGGATAGATGTCTTGTCGCTTTCCCCATTGTCTTTTCAATACCTGATCCAAAGTGATTAAGCTTATTTTCAATACTTATTACTGTTAACATATGAATCACCCTCTTGGCGATGATACGAAGCCTTTGTTATTTCCATGTTCAGAAGGGTAATGTTAAAACATATATGCACTTAATGGGGTTATTTTTATGCCTTTTAATAATGTACACATATTAATACATTAGTAGTCATAGAATAGAAATGAATCCTGCAATTTTCTCTTCTCATTTAGAAATAGCTCAAAATATTTATGCAAATTGTTTTAACTTTTGTTATATATACATATCTCTTAAAATGGCAATGTAATATATATGAAACATTTAGTGTTACATTTTACTGACAAATAACTCACTAAAGATGCTTATATGCCATATTTGATGACTACACACTTATATCCTTCACCAACTTCTATTCCCTTAGGAAACTGAATTTATTTGTATAAAATAAGAGTGTATGATGATGATCTGATTCTCTGATTCTCATAGCCATCTCAATATACTGATTTAAATTTCTGTTTAACACTAACTCTGGAGTTATTCGTTTGTGTTTTTTTTAACTTTTATTTCTTCCAATTTCTTCACGATGACTATAAAATAGTCTTTCTAAATGTCCAATAGATTATACAGAAAAAGGAAACACTCTCATAATGATAGTATCTATAATTATGTCAATGAAAGTCAAACAAGAGAATCCTCTACCAAATTCAGAGGCCAAGGCAGGGCATCGATTGTACCCAGATCAGTGGTATTTTATCTAACAGCATTTCTTAACTTGAAACTATAAAGAGAGCAAAAGTAATGGTAAGGAGTGAGAGAACCTACCATATTGAATAATCTATTAGCAATTTACCTATGAACAAAGCCTACTAAGAACTTGATTGGGGTCACATTGAATCTATAGTTCTAAAGGGAGAATGGACATCTCAACCAGGCTCTGTCTTCTAATCTATGAATACCATATCTCTCTCCACTTATTTCCATGTTTGTTGATTTCTTTCATGAGAAGCCTGCAGGTTTTAGCATATACCTTGCCCATGTTGTGTAGGATTTACACCTAAGAATATATACATTTGTAGTGCTGATGCTTTGACTAGACAGACCTTTGTTGGCAAAGCAAAGTCTCTGTTTTTTAATATGCTGCCTAGGTTGGTCATAGCTTTTCTTCCAAGGAGCAAGCGTCTTTTAATTTCATGGCTGAAGTCACCATCTGCAGTAATTTTGGAGCCCCCAAAAATAAAGCCTCACTGTTTCCATTGTTTCCCCATCTATTTGCCATGAAGTGATGGGACCGGATGCCATGATCTTAGTTTTCTGAATGTGGAGTTTTAAGCCAACTTTTGACTCTCTTTCACTTTCATCAAGAGGCTCTTGTTCACTTTCTCTCATAAAATTGGTATCACCTGCATAATTGAGGTTATTGATATTTCTCCTGGCAATCTTGATTCCAGCTTTTGCTTCATCCAGCCTGGCATTTCTCATGATGTACTCAGCACATAAGTTAAACAAGCAGGGTGACAATATTCAGCCTTGACCTACTCCTTTCCCAATTTGGAACCAGTCCGGTTCAAACTATTGCTTCTTGACCTGCATACAGATTTCTCAGGAGTCAGGTCAGGTGGTCTGGTATTCCTATCTCTTCAAGAATTTTCCACAATTTGTTGTGATCAACACAAAGGTTTTGGTATAGTCAATAAAGCAGAAGTAGATGTTTTCCTGAAACTCTCCTACTTTTTCTATGATCCAGCAGATGTTGGCATATTGATCTCTGTTTCCTCTGCCTTTCCTAAATCCAACTGAAGAATTGATGAGTGCCAAAGAATTGATGCTTTTGCACTGTGGCATTGGAGAAGACTCTTGAGAGTCCCTGGGACTGCAAGGAGATCAAACTAGTCAATCCTAAAGGAAATCAGTCCTGAGTATTCATTGTAAGGACTGATGCTGAAGCTGAAGCTCCAATACTGTGGCCACCTGATGCGAAGAACTGACTCATTGGAAAAGACCCTGATGCTGGGAAAGATTGAAGGCAGGAGGAGAAGGGGATGACAGAGGATGAGATGGCTGGATAGCATCACCAACTTGATGGACATGAGTTTGAGTAAGCTCCAGGGGTTCGTGATGGACAGGGAAGCCTGGAGTGCTACAGTCCATGGGGTCACAAAGTGTTGGACACAACTGAGTGACTGAACTGAACTGAGTTCTGATGCAAATGGCTTTATAGCTTTTAAGTTTTTTGTTCTGCTTTTTCATGGCTGGCATATAGAAATACGACTTTTGTATTAAAGAAATACATACTTTTATACCATGTATTTATGTGAAAGTTTGAATACTATAGGGAAGGGAAATCTTAGTTTAGGTTTAAATAATGTCACTCCCAACCCTTATGAGTAAATAAAGTGAAACAGTTTGATTTTTCTGTTTCTTCATTTCTTGTTTTGTCATTAGCTAAAACACATGGTATGTGATGTCATTAATAGTCACAATTAATGGAGATAGTTAAAAGTAATAATTTGAATGGAGAAAAATAGTGAAATTTAGTACTTTTATGAAAAATACCATTAAGCTTTCGATTAATCGACTGCTACCTAAAACCAAGTTGTTTATAGTATTCCTTCTCTCCCTCTCTCTCTTTCTCTCCCCTCTAGATGAGAGAGAGAAAAAAATCACTGAAATTATCTCTGCACACAACACAGATTTCAAAAAATATTATCTTTATACAAACAGCTGAAGATACGAGGACATAAGCTATTTTCATTTTATTTTAATGTCACTTATGATTTAAGAGTGTCTCTTTAACACAAACCACTAATTATTTGGAATATAAATTGATCAAACTGTAAAATATATCATCCCTAAAAATGAAAATTTGAAGCAACAGGAGAGGGATAAAGGCATTAAGATTGACATGAGATAAATTTAGAGGTCTCCAGACACCTGACACTCTCTAAATTAAATCAATAAGTGCAACTCTGTGGACCTTAGGTCAGCTGAAATGAAATAGTACAAATCAAATATTTCACAATATTTGTTAGTGCTATATAGGTGAAGACATAGGAGAATCTTAAATTTTGAAAAATAATTGGTTTGGAATTATTTATCTCAGTAGTAAATAAAAAAATCCTTATGTATTTTAAGATACTTTGAATTAAAGACCTTTATATATAGTTAAAAATTAATAACATGGGCATGTAATGTACAACATGGCCAACTATAGTTAATAAAATGGTATTACATATTTGAAAATTGCTAAGAGAATAACCCTTAAAAGTACCTATTATCACGAGGAAAAAATGCTGCAACTGTGTGGGGTGACAAAGGTTAACTAGACTTCCCTGTGGTGATCATCTCACAATATATAAAATATCAAATTATTAACTGTACATCTGAAGCTATTATAATGCTGTGTGTTAATTAAACCTCAATACCCAGAAATATTTGAGAAAGGAGAATTTTAGGAACATAATAGGCACAACTACAGATAGATTTAAAAATGCAGAAAGGATCATATGGGTGACACAATAGCTGTGTTGTAGCTAAAACAGATGATTGTGTCATGTGCCTTTAAATGCTCAAAATACATGCATGTTTACAGTGGGAGCATTTTTTAACAAATTTTTGTTTTGTATTGGCATATAGCCAATTAACAATGTTATGACAGTTTCAGGAGGACAGCAAAGGGATTCAGCCATACATACATATGTATCCATTCTCCCCCATGGACAGAGGAGCCTGACCGGCTACAGTCCGTGGAGTTGTAAAGAACGAGATACGACTGAGCGACTGAGCCTGCATGCCGGCTACAGTAACCCCAAATCTCAATAACTCCATGAACTTAGTGGTTTGTAACAGCCAGGGCTTACTATTTTTTATTTTGCAATCAGATTAAATATCTTTCACAGGTCATCTGTACCAACACCACCAGACCCAAGCGTTGGCTCTTAAATCTTCTACCTAGAAGTGATATAAAATGCTGTTTCTCACGTTGATTGACCAGAGAAAACCACTTCACCAATAACCCCTCTACAGGGTAGAGGCAGAAAACTTTTGGGGGACAGTAATATATTTTACCAAAATTTCTAATAATTTCAAGGATGATAACATAAGTTTGTTTAAAAGTGTGAAATATAAGAAAATATCCTGTATCTAAATAACTTTCTGATTCCCGTTCACAATTTCACCATTGGTAAAATGGTGTTGATCATTGTGATTTTAAGGTGCTAATTTCTGATAATAGAGATTCTAATTTTGAAGGAAAGATAATTTCCTCTTGTGTTATCTCTGTTATTATATATTATTATTCTCACAAAATTAAACCTCATTCCTAACCCTTCCAATTTTTATTCACTCAACATAAAGAGTACTTCTGGTCTTGGCATCTTGAATTCACAAGGGCATTGATGTTTGGCCCAAGTTGCCAACCAGCAAAACAAAAGTGACCCGGCCTCTTATTACTGGCAGTGTCTGTGGGCTCCTCTGTGACCATGGCAGCTTTCTTAATTCTCCATGCCAATCACTTCTCTTATAGCCAGTGTTTTCAAACAGCACCCAGAAAAAGTGTCCTTCAGTTTTGGACATAACCGCATAATTCTCTTGGTGGTGAAGCTGACCCTTCAGCCATTCCTTCTGTTATTTTTTGCTCTATAGAAAACTCCTAAGACATATAGCATATCCAAAAGCATATTCATTTCTTTTGACTGGAAATCACAGCTTTCTCAAGCCAGTCCTTTGCTCTCAGCTCTGTTTCTTGCCTGTCTCTCTCCTCTGCACTGGCCTGTGAGCTATATTTCCTAGGCACCCACGTCAGCTGGCTTCTTGCTAGTTTGTCCAATGGGAAGTGCTGGTGGAAAACTGGAAGTTGGGAAATTGGAAGCAGGAAGAAAAGGAGAAGCTAGGTCGTTTCTTTGCCTCCTCTTCACCTGTGTGGATTGTCCAGCCATGGTTGCATCTTTCTACATCCCCATTGTCTGCCAGACAAGCCCATCATAGTTCCAGAAGGGGATTCTGACCCTGGGAATTCATCCCTTGCTTCACCCAGCTGGGGAGCTTTGAAGGTATCTGCTGTTTCTAAATTCTGGTTTGCTCACCATCTGCTGTTTTGTTTTTCAGCACGTCCATCACAAATAGAAGAATTCCCTGTGGCATTCTGACTGATTATATGCTCGAAATATCACTCAAGATGGTTTAACAGTATGATTTCAATACTATTAAAGATATGATTTTTAATAACAATAACAAATCACCTACAGCCATCACAAGATGCAAAAAAGTGGTCAGTCAGGATGAGATCTTCAAATCATGGTTATGGAACTTCAAACATATCACTCAAGCAAAAATATGTTGTTGTTGTTCAGTTACTAAGTCATATCTGACTCTTTGCAATCCCATGGACTATAGCCTGCCAGGCTCCTCTGTCCTTGGAATTCTCCAGGCAAGAATACTGGGGTGGGTTGTCATTTTCTTCTCCAGGCCAGTAAAAATGCAGCAACACAAAGTTTCTATTTTTCCTGTATAGGTCATCTATAAATGTACCAACTTGTACTTATAATTCACTATAACTGCACTGATCACTAAGATGATCTAGGCTTTAATAGTTACTTAAGTATCCACTACATCACAAGATTAACTACTACTTTTATCATTTAGGATTGATGTGCTTCTACTATTTCAATCTATCTATAAAGGGACTCTGATGCTTTTGAATTATGGTGCTGGAGAAGACTCTTGAATTCCCTTGGAAAGCAAGGAGATCAAACAAGTCAATCCTATAGGAAATCAACCCTGAATATTCATTGAAAGGACTGATGCTGATGTTGAAGCTCCAATATTTTGGCCAACTGATGCAAAGAACCAACTCATTAGAAAAGACCCTGATGCTAGGAAACATTGAGAGCAGGAGGAGAAGGGGAAACAGAGGATGAGATGGTTGGATAGCATCACTGACTCAGTGGACATGAGTTTGAGCAAATTCCAGGAAATAGCAAAGGACAGGGAAGCCTGTCATGCTGCAGTTCATGGGGTCGCAAAGAGTTGGGCATAACTTAGTGATTGAACAACAAATAAAGGGACTGCATATACCATTGTAAGATCTAGTTTCCTCTCCTTTAGGGTCATCAAAATCTCATCATGAGAAGCTTCAAGTCATATGCCACATCTCCCAATATTTGTTTAGACTCACACAGTTTAGAGAATTTGGTGTACGAATAGGTAACTTTTCACAGAACAACATACCGATTCTACCTTGGAAGATAAGGAAAGAAGAGCAAGTTTTTGTTTTGTTTTGTTTTCCATAAACGGCACTTCTATGATAAAATAGCAAGAATAAAAATTTTATACTGGTCAAAATTTTTTGAATATTCCTATTCTTCATAAACCTTGATAAACCAAGTTCCCTCTCTCCAGCCCCCTTTTCCTACTCTGGTCTCATTCTCTCTGTTAAATTCCAAAAATTCTTACTTCATTTGTTCATTTGGCCTTTTCTTGTTTGTGTTGTCACTGCTTTTCCTTCAAATCAGGGACCATTTATTCTAGCCTTCACATGGAGTCGGGCTCCTGAGAAAAGTCAAATTAAGATGTTTAAGCTCATCATTGCTTTATATTCACTTTCTCCTTACTCTATTAGAGGGAAAAAAATATTGACATTTTCTGCTCTTACTTAAACCTTCATAGTTAAAATGATAACACAAGAGTATTTTAGAAGAAGTTTAAGAAGAAATAGGCATATGATATTTGAAAGAATGAAAACAATAAATCCCTTTGATGTATGCAGAATGGATTCCCTAATGTTAGTAAATTGAAGAAAAGAGTCATTTTTGGATATATATCCAAAAAATAATTGAAATCAAGATCTCAAAGAGGTATCTGCATTCTTATGTTCATTTCATCTTTATTTATAATATGCTGCTGCTGCTGCTAAGTTGCTTCAGTCGTATCCGACTCTGTGTGACCCCATAGACGGCAGCCCACCAGGTTCCCTCGTCCCTGGGATTCTCCAGACAAGAACACTGGAGTGGGTTGCCATTTCCTTCTCCAGTGCATGAAAGTGAAAAGTGAAAGTGAAGTCTCTCAATCGTGTCTGACTCTTAGCGACCCCATGGACTGCAGCCTACCAGGCTCCTCCGTCCATGGGACTTTTCAGGCAAGAGTACTGGAGTGGGTTGCCATTGCCTTCTCCTTATAATATGCAAGCAACATAAGTATCCATGGGCGAATAGGTAAAGTAAATAAAATAATTACACATTATACATAACGTATTTCATTGCTATTCAACTTTTAAGGACAAGCAAATTCTGTCATTAGCAACAACATGGATGACCTTGGAGAACATTATACTAAATGAAATAGAACAAATTCAGAAAGACAGATGCTATATGATCTCACTTATATACAGAATCTAAAACGATCAAACTCTTAGAAGTGGAGATAACAATGGTAGTGAGAGGAATAGAAAGGTGATGGTCAAGGTACAAAATTCTAGTTATGTAAGAATCAGCTCTGGAGATATGCTTATAGCAATGTGACCACAGTTAACAATATTGCATACGTGATATTTGCTGAGATGGTAGATCTCAACTGTTCTCATTATACATATGCACACAGAAATGATAACTGAAGTAACAGATATTTTAAATAATGTTGAATGTGGTTATTTTATTTCACAATGTATATCAAATCATCAAATTGTACACCCTAAATAGATACAATTCATAATTGTCAAATATATATCAACTGAAATAAAAAAAGAAAATAGTTGTCTCAAGACCTATTGCACGGGGACTTCCCTGGTGTTTCCTTGGTTAAGGCTTCACCTTCCAATACAAGGGGTGTGGGTTTGATCCCTGGTCGTGGAGCTAAAATCCCACAGGACTCGTGGCCAAAAAACCAATACATAAAACAGAAGCAATATTGTAACAAATTCAATAAAAACTTTAAAAAAGACCTACTGGATAAAGGGTCTGAGCTAACAGTGACACCTGGAGTCCTGCAAATTGATTGTGGTCCCCTTATCACAATGTGATCACGTGCTGTGCTGTGCTTAGTTGCTCAGTCGTGTCTGACTCTTTGCAACCCTGTGGACTGCAGCCCGCCAGGCTCCTCTGTCCATGGGATTCTCCAGGCAAGAATACTGGAGTGGGTTGCCATGCTCTCCTCCAGGGGATCTTCCCAACCCAGGGATTGAACCCAGGTCTCCCACAATGCAGGTGGATCCTTTACCATCTGAGCCTCCAGGGAAGCCTAAATACTGGAGTGGGTAGCCTATCCCTTCTCCAGGGGAACTTCCTGACCCAGGAATCAAGCTGGGGTCTCCTGTGTTGCAGGCAGATTCTTTACCAGCTGAGCTACCAGGGAAGATAGTGTCAAGCAATTTCTTGTTGGTTTCCTGCAAAAAATTACTCTATCATTTCCTCTTTTAGAAGTTTCTAGATACCAATCAAAGCAAGCATGGCTGGCCTTTTCTAATTGTGCGTGCAAAAATATCAATTTTGGAATATCAGAAGAGCCCCAATTTGGCCATTTTAGGTTGAGAGCTCTCTTAGTATAATTTCTCCAGTTAACAAGGTACTTGCATATATGAGCTCCATACATATTGCACATGAATCTGGCTGGAGTGTTAGTCAGAGGCTGGCTTTCTGGCACCCCTTTGCTTTTGTTTTTGAGATTCTGTTTCCCATTTTAAGTTGAATTTGTCAGGGATAAAAATCACTAGCGAAATTTTGTAGTGGGCCTGTGTGCTGCTTTTGAGCTTAACTCCTCCAGGAGTCACCCCAGAGTCGTTTCACCCCGTTTTACGTGTCTCAGATTCTGCCTCCAGCAATCTAAGACCACCGAGGCTACTCAGGTCTCTGAATGGCCAGTTCTTATGTGTGACCCCCAGATGAGCAAGTATTCTAATTAATGAGTGGGTTTCCCCATGGGACCACTGCATGGTATGAGGACTAGGCCTCCACCACTCCTGTAAATTTCTCAATCACCTCAGAAAACCAAAACCAGTGGGGTGGACGCTTGTCCCTTTTTTCAGGGCAAAGATCCAATATATTCTCCTTTTATCCCGGCAAATTCTATAAAGGCAGTGGAATTGAGGAACTGTCAGATCAACCTCTTACTTAACCACTCAGCCAAGACCATTCAATCCCCTACAATGGAGTGACCTTGGCATCTTTCAGCCAAGCCACAGGTATTCTTTGATTTTTTTTTTTTCAATCGAACCCCCCCTCAACCCCAGTATATTTCCACTAGATGGGTATTCCCTGGCATCTTTCAGCCAGCCCTTCACCCAGTACCTTTTGACTTGGTGGGAATCTCTCAGTATCTTTCAACTGAGCCCCACTCAGTGTCTAGACCATGAGTGGGCATGCCCTGGATGTTTCACCCACCCCCCACCCTCACCAGTAACTTTCCAACTGGAAGGAGGCAGGTAACCTGCTCCACCGCCAAATAAAACTCAGAATCTCAACCAATATGGGAGATTTGAGAACCAGGAGAGACTTATCCAAATTTGTCTGCATTCCCCAAGGAGGTGGATAGGTGAAAAGGGCTGCTGCTGGTACCAAAGCTCTGGTTCCTTGAAGGAAGTTAATCCACTCTGGATAGCTTCATCAGTCACCATAACTGTCAACTAAAAAGATGCCCAACTTGAGAGCTGCAAGTTGGGAGGCAGCACCCCAGATAGCTCTGGAAGACTACTCCCCACTGTGATCATAGGGAAGAGAAATTCTTCTACAGTATCCTCACATTGATTTCCTGACCTGCGGGGTAAGATACATGGTAGTAATGCAAGCCAAGTGGAAGACCCTAATATTGTAGTCTTCCTCAGCCAAAACACTAAACAAGAAACAAAACTGTATCTTGGGTGGAACAGCAGATATTAGTGTCACCTTCAAAGTCAAAAAAGATGAAGGAGTTGTGGTCCCCATTGTGTCAGCATTGGTCTCGCCAGTTTGGCCATTAAAAAACTCAGAATATGTTAGATTATGCTGAACTACCATGAACCCAGCCAAGTGGTGCCCCAGCCATAGACTCTTGTGCTGGATGTGGTACCTTCATCATGCACATTGGATAACTGATGTTTAGCTACTGATCTGGCAAGGAAGTTATTTTCAATCCCTATCAGACAAATAGGATCAGTTTATATTCACTCTGGATTGACAGAAGCATACATTCATTTTGTTTCTCAGGGTCATAGCTATTTCCCTGATCTCAGTCATAATGTAGGTAAGAAGTTGGGAAAAGATACTTGGTGATATTTTTTAAGCCTTTACTCAAAAATGTTGGATAGTACTATAAATATGATTAGTTTAAAATTAATCACTCTGTGTAAATCAGGGCTAAGTATCAAAAAGATTGCTAAAAAAAATAAAATTGTGATGCTATGCAAATCATTGCCTGTCGTTTAGGCAATTAGGATAAATTTTCCAGAAACAGTACCATATACAGATTGAAAGAGCGCAGTACTTAAAACAACTTGGATGAGAATTGAGGATAACGTGCTATTGAAAGCTGTGATAGATGACAAAAATTGGCTGTAATGATGACAGAAATACTGATGTCAAAATTTAAAGAGTTTGAATAAAATTAACTTATAAATTGTGACAGTAGAAAACCATCTTTTTATAGTAATTTATTACTTAATATAATATTTTAAAATATGTATGCAACTAAATTTAAATGAAGCATAACAGGTAGGCATGTGACTATTTAATCAGGCTTTTAAAAAATGTATATATTCAAATCAGCTATGGGGAGCTGTTTTCATTCATCTAGCTGAATCAGAAAAGATACAATATCATTTCCCCAAGAGAGCTTCTTACAGCGGGATGTCTGTATCAGAAAGGTTCAAGTCTGTACTATATTTGGAACCACTACCTCCATTTGACTCAGGAGCCTTGTACTGTTTCATTTGGAATTGCAAAATTCTTCCCTTATGATGATTACTATACTTGATTTTTAGCAAATCATTGTCACTGGGGGCTTCTTTTGACCAATTTTTCCTCTGCCCAGTCTACTAGGCACTTCTCTATATATCTCAAAGCTAATTAGAAGTATGGTTCAATTTTTTACCCCAAGAACTCCACCAGATTAATATGAATCTCAGCTCTAACCAATAGCAGATGCCTGTTATTACTCTATAGTATACTACATTTTATTTAATAGTTTTTCTGGTTGTGGCATGTCTGTATACTGTTGTAAATTATAAGAAATAATCCTGTTGATAATCTACCATCTTCATTCCTAATATTTTTTTTTTTCAATACATACCTGGAAGCATGATTCTTGAACTTAAAAATATGATCAATTTAAGTCCTTGATACTTATAAACATATCTGTTTATATTTTAGCTACATATCAATATGCTTTTCAATTTTGTCACTATAGGTATTTTATTTTTCAATTAATAATTGATCATTTTAGATAAAAAATATCAATAGACTGAACAAACCACTTCTTATCAATTCAGTTCAGTCAGGTTCAGTCGCTCAGTCATGTCCGACTCTTTGAGACTCCATGAACCGCAGAACGCCAGGCCTCCCTGTCCCTCACAAACTCCCTGAGTCGACCCAGACCCATGTCCATCCAGTCGATGATGCCATCCAGCCATTTCATCCTCTGTCATCCCCTTATCCTCCTGCCCTCAATCTTTCCCAGCATCAAGGTCTTTTCAAATGAGTCAGCTCTCCGCATCAGGTGGCCAAAGTATTGGAGTTTCAGCTTCAACATCAGTCCTTCCAATGAACACCCAGGACTGATCTCCTTTAGGATGGACTGGTTGGATCTCCTTGCAGTCCAAGTGACTCTCAAGAGTCTTCTCCAACACCACAGTTCAAAAGTATCAATCTTCTGTGCTCAGCTTTCTTCACCATCCAACTCTCACATCCATACATGACCACTGGAAAAATCATAGCCTTGACTAGACGGACCTTTGTTGGCAAAGTAATGTCTCTGCTTTTAAATATGCTATCTAGGTTGGTCATAACCTTCCTTCCAAGGAGTAACCATCTTTTAATTTCATGGCTGCAATCACCATCAGCAGTGATTTTGGAGCCAAGAAAAATAAAGTCAGCCACTGTTTCCACTGTTTCCCCATCTATCTGCCATGAAGTGATGGGACCAGATGCCATGATCTTAGTTTTCTGAATGTTGAACTTTAAGCCAACTTTTTCACTCTCTACTTTCACTTTCATCAAGAGGCTCTTTAGTTCTTCTTCACTTTCTGCCATAAGGGTGGTGTCATCTGTATATCTGAGGTTATTGATATTTCTCCCAGCAATCTTGATTCCAGCTTGTGCTTCATCCAGCCCAGCATTTCTCATGATGTACTCTGCATATAGGTTAAATAAGCAGGGTGACAACATACAGCCTTGATGTACTCCTTTTCCTGTTTGGAACCAGTCTGTTGTTCCATGTCCAGTTCTAACTGTTGCTTCCTGACCTGCATACAGGTTTCTCAAGAGACAGATCAGATGGTCTGGTAGTCCCATCTCTTTCAGGATTTTCCACAGTTTATTGTGTTCCACACAGTCAAAGGCTTTGGCATAGTCAATAAAGCAGAAATAGATGTTTTTCTGGAACTCTCTTGCTTTTTCGATGATCCATTGGATGTTGGCAATATGATCTCTGGTTCCTCTGCCTTTTCTAAAACCAGCTTGAACATCTAGAAGTTCACGGTGCACGTATTGCTGAAGCCTGGCTTGGAGAATTTTAAGCATTACTTTACTAGTATGTGAGATGAGTGCAATTGTGCGGTAGTTTGAGCAGGCTTTGGCATTGCCTTTCTTTGGGATTGGAATGAAAACTGACCTTTCCCAGTCCTGTGGCCACTGCTGAGTTTTCCAGATTTGCTGGTATATTGAGTGCAGCACTTTCACAGCATCATCTTTTAGGATTTGAAATAGCTCAACTGGAATTCCATCACCTCCACTAGCTTTGTTCGTAGTGATGCTTCCTAAGGCCCACTTGACTTCACATTCCAGGATGTCTGGCTCTAGGTGAGTGATCACACCATCGTGATTATCTGGGTCATGAAGATCTTTTTTGTACAGTTCTTCTGTGTATTCTTGCCACCTTTTCTTAATTTCTTCTGCTTCTGTTAGGTCCCTACCATTTCTGTCCTTTATTGAGCCCATCTTTGCATGAAATGTTCCCTTGGTATTTCTAATTTTCTTGAAAAGATCTCTAGTGTTTCCCTTTCTATTGTTTTCCTCTATTTCTTTGCATTGATCGCTGAGGAAGGCTTTATTATCTCTTCTTGCTATTCTCTGGAACTCTGCATTCAGATGGGAATATCATTCCTTTTCTCCTTTGCTTTTCGTTTCTCTTCTTTTCCCAGCTATTTGTAAGGCCTCCTCAGAAAGCCATTTTGCTTTTTTGTATTTCTTTTTCTTGGGGACGGTCTTGATTCCTGTCTCCTGTACAATGTCATGAACCTCCACCCATAGTTCAACAGGTATTCTGTCTATCAGATCTTATCAATTTCTGGAAATTTTTGTGAAACCAATGTTCATCCTTGTTTTATTTAAAGTACAAGCAACTCTTCCAAAACAAGGGGATTACCAATAATAATCAAAGAATATTTCTTAATCCCTTCATTCATTGATGAGCACTTAGATTGTTTCTATATCTTGCTGCTGCTGCTAAGTTGCTGCAGTCGTGTCAGACTCTGTGTGACCCCATAGATGACGGCCCACCAGGGGTATTGTAAATTAAAAAAAAAAAACGATAGTTATGTGATGATATAGAAGTCCTAGCTAATGCTACAATGAAAATCATTGCAATATATAAATGGATCAAACCAACATGTTGCATACTTTCAACTTACATAATGTTATGTGTCAAATATATTTCAATAAAAAAACAATAAAAAGCAGGTTTCTGGTCAGGGCAAGACCATAAGGTCAGCAAAGCTTTTGAACCTCTACAGATTTCCTTATTAAAAAAAAAAAAAAAAACCTAAGCAACTTGAAAAAATAAAAAGCATACTCCCAAGCATCTTCACCAAAGCTAGTTGCAAAGTTGCCCCCACAATGCAGAATAAGAGTGGATGTGGCCAATCACCAATGACAGGACCCTAGTGGCCCCATGTATCCTTAGGAGGTGTACAGAGATAATAGAAATAAAATATTTCAGTATAAACCTAGCAAGAAATAGTTCAAACATATGTGAGCACGTGAGAAAATTAAAGAAAAACAAAGACACATGAGGGAATTGAACAAACGGGAAATAATGTCATTCTGTTTCCCCCACAGCACAAGTGGTGGCAAGTGCTCTTGGTTGCGGCATGTACTTAAACTTGGACTTCTTTTGAGGATGATCTAGCTCAAGACCTATTTCCTTACTAACCCTAAAATATATTAGAATTAATATGTAATAGTAAAATATATACCATGTATATGTAAGGTTGTATATATGTATGAGATGTGTATGTGTGTATATATATATATTATCTATTTGTAAGTGTGTGCATATTCTATGGCTTTAAATTCTAAAACATTTGGTGGTATCATGAATATTGTAGTCTGGCTTCCATTTATGACTGGTTATTTTATGTCTTTTCGCCTAAACCAGAGGATAAGAAGCTCAAGGGCAAAGGAAGTATTTGGTTTTACCACTTCCCATACCCTTCTCCATATTTCACAGCTCCAGACTTGCCATTGTACACATATAATTTGTACAAAGTTTCCAAAAGTGTGTTAACAGTGCTGAGAGTTACAGACCAGGAATATGTGTTTTCTTTGACTGTGTCGTTTAAGTACAATAGGAAAGAGTTATGTGCTGAATGGGAAAACAGAAAAGTTTTATAATAAAAAACAGGGAAATGGAAAGAGAGAGTTTACCTCCAGCAACTTGTTTCTTTTGTAAAAATGTGCCCTCATCAGAGGTGAACAAGTAATCCTTACCTGCCTGTGGGGGAAGTGGTCATTTTGCATTTTAGGGAGAATCATCTTTTTCCACGTTATTGTTAAAGCTGTCAAGGCTCTTAATGTTCGAGTGCTATTTGCCGATATAGAATAAATGAGACACAAAATTAAACAAAATAGTGGAACAATCACTACAATAGCCATGCATTCAATAGGCAGAATGAAGCCTCCTTATGCCTTATAATACAGAGGAAGGTTATATGCCCTTGAAACTATCATGCTGTTGCAAATGAGATGAATGTGGAAAAAAATGTGACCCAGGAAGATGACAAAAGATTAAGGGCATGAACATCATTAGGAGGATAGAAATAGTCAATGAATGAAGGGGCAGAGGCCGCTGCAGCAAGACAGAATACTGTGAATTATAAACTGTGATTGAAACATATTTGTGGTAAAATTTTAAAACCATGCATAGAGAAACACCTTAGGGGACTCGGTGGCATAGGAAGGAAAGAACAGGTCCCAAAGCAACTACTAATTGATTGCAAATTTGGTTTCTGACTTTTTCTAGGTGTCTACAGTTTGGCAAGTTAATCTTTCCTCTTTACATCTGTAAAATGGGGCTTATAATACCTGCTGCTAAGTCGCTTCAGTCGTGTCTGACTCGGTGTGACCCCATAGACGGCAGCCCACCAGGCTCCCTCGTCCCTGGGATTCTCCAGGCAAGAACACTGGAGTGGGTTGCCATTACCATAAATAAATTTACATAAATTCTGAGTTTCTCTCATATCTTTTTGCGTGCAGTCATTTAAAAAAAACATTTAGATTTAAAATTCCTAAAATTACTTTCATTTGGCTAAATTTTTAATATAATGTTTTAAGTAAATTTAGTAATCCCGCCTATCCCAACTCTTTACGACCTTTAAAATACACTTTTTACAAGGATACATTTATGAGTAGGTTATAGTTTTTTGCAAAAAAGAAAAGATAAATCTAATCTTAATAGGCTTGAACGCAATTGGAACTCTGAACCAATAACAGATGAATGACCTTTTAATTTTGCTTCCCCCCCCATCTTGTGTGATGTATCATTCATCAAAGTAGTTCATAATGTGAGGTAATGAAATGGAGCAGGACCCTACGGTCTTACCCCTCCTGTCCTCTGCCTGACGTTTGTCTGTAGAAAAACTTAAGACAAAGAATACATTTAATCAGGAAAGTGAGAAAATGCAGAAGCAAGGAAAACAGTCAAACAAGACCAAATAATAAGTGTTTGGTCATTAAACATAGTCAAGGATTTTTTGTTCCTCCTCAAAGACTATCGGTAATGTTTTTCACCATATCAGGTGAGCTACATTGTAGATACTGAAATCTACACCATGTGGAAGAAGTTAACTATATGATAACCACACTATAGCCATGCCATAAGCTGCTGAAATTCTGAGAACAGATCTCAAGGAAACGGGAACAAAGCCACTCTGGAAATAAAGACTAATTGTACTTAAAATCAAGATGGCACTGATCAGCCTACAGATGACCAGTTTCAAGATGACTGTGCTGTTTACACAAATAGCCCCCTCCCTCCACCTACATATCCTTGAATGCATGCATAAGTTGCTTTAGTCATTTCCGACTCTTTGCGACCCTATGGACCATAAGCCCACCAGGGTCCTCTCTCCATGGGATTCTCCAGGCAAGAATACTGGAGGCTTCTCAGGTGGCGCTAGTGGTAAAGAGCTAAATACTCCCGCTCATGCGTACTCAGTCATGTCTGACTCTTTGTGACCCCAAGGACTGTAGGCCACCATGCTCCTCCATCCAGGGGATTTTGCAGGTATAAACACTGGAGTGGGTTGCCATTTCCTACTCCAGGGGATCTTCCCAACCCAGGGATTGAATCAGCATTTCTTGAGTCTCCTGCATTGGCAGACAGATTCTTTACCACTATGCCACCTGGGAAGACCTAGTGGTAAAGAACCCACCTGCTAACCCAAGAGACACGTATCCTTGAAACTTCCCTTTAAAAACTCTTGCCCATTGATTGTCAGGGGTTGGGGGAGTTGGCCTTTGGGCAGGAGTCCATCTTCCCCTACACTCCTCCCCTATTGCCAGCATTCAAAATAAATCAAACTTTCCTTCTCTTTTCTGATGTGCCATTTTAGGAGTTTTCTTTTCCTTAAAACTTTCCAGATAACTGCAACTCAACACAATTCCTCCTTTTAAATATATAGCATTTGTCAGTTTTATTAGTTTGTACTAGCATGAAATGGCTAATTTTTTCATTTTTTATATTTATTTTCAATATTTACATATAAAATTATATAAAATATAAATATAAAGTTTTTATATTAAATATAATTGTATATATTATTATGTATATAATTATATAAAATATGAATGAAAATATTTTCTAAAATTATATAGAATATAAATATAACTAACTGTGTAAGTTCCAATCAATGATAACGTGGCTGGGAAAAGCATGACCTGGAGAGGTTGATTTTTTTACACAGGACAATATTGCTTCACAAAGTACATTTAAAGATGACAAGACATATCATATTTCAGAAACTACAAAAACATGGAGCCTACAAAATATTCCTTCTCGCTTTTATATACAAAGGGATTTATAGCTTTCATTCCTTTAAATATCGTTTGCTCATTTCTACCCCAGCTTTTCCTGAAATACTCTTGTAATTGTAAGTATGAGTGATTAAGGAAGAGAAAATGTCAGCATTTCTTACACTCTAACAGTAAGGAGAAAGTGAATCTAAAGCAATGATGAGCTTAAATATCTTAATTTTCTGCATGAAGATTGGAAGAAATGGACCCTGATTTGAAGGAAAACAGGGACAACACAAACCAGATGAGGCCAAATGAAAAAAAATGAATGGTATGGAAAGAAAGAATTATTGGAATTTAAAGGAGAGAATTGTGGAGAAGGCAATGGCAACCCACTCCAGTACTCTTGCCTGGAAGATCCCATGGATGGAGGGGCCTGGTAGGCTACAGTCCATGGGGTCGCAAAGAGTCGGACACGACTGAGCGGCTTTACTTTCAAAGGAGAGAATGAGGGCCCTGCATATTCTGTGACTTAAGCTGAACCTTAATGAAAGGGTAACTTGGTTCAGTGGTTATCAAGCTGTGAGACAACCCTTTTGGGCTTCCTTGCCATGTTTTGGTCAATATGTAAATTTGTCTAGCAATAATTAAAGAGATGTATGGGTTTAATCATAACTGGAGGGCAAAAGTTAACAATCGAACAGATTGAAGCAAATTGTATAACAAAGGAGCTAGAAAGACACACACCACCCACTGACCACGGAGGGTGGGTGGTATGGAGGGAGAAGACCCAGAGAAGGTTACAAATATTTGTCGTCACAAAAAAAATTGCTGTTAATTCCCAAGATTCCTCCAGAAAAGGATATTCTGGTGGGGCCATTTGGAATATACAGGGCTTTTTCTCAGAACTGAGTAAGCACTGAAAGCAGTGAATTTCTCTCCTCCCATTATATCACCAGGCACCCAAGCAAGGGCAGATTTACAAATCCGTGGACAGATTTACAAACTCAGCGGCACTGTGCATGCATGCATGCGTTGTTTTTGAAGTTGTGTTTGACTTTTTTGCCCGTTTGGACTGTAGCCCTCCAGGCTCCTCTGTCCATGGGATTTTCCAGGCATTGCCATTTCCTTCTCCAGAGGATCTTTCTGACCCAAGGATTGAACCCACATCTCCTGTGTCTCCTGAACCGCAGGCAGAATTTTTCTACTGCTGAGCCACTGGGGAAGCCCCAGGGGCATTACTGTACTGTAAAAATGACAAATATCCTAGCTGACTTGCTAATGACTTTAATCTCTTTAAAATCATTTAAAGAGTGTCAGCCAATCATTATTTGAAACCATGTTATTCATGAATCTGCCTGCAGTGCAGGAGACCGGGGTTCGATCCCCAACAGGGAAGCCTGGCGTGCTGCAGTTCATGGGGTCGCAAAGAGTCAGACAGGACTTAGTGACTGAGCAACAACAACTTAATTCTATGAATAAGACTTACTTATGAATAACAGTTACTTATACATAGAATAAGCCTGCAGCACGCCAGGCTTCCCTGTCCATCACCAACACCCAGAGCTTGCTCAAACTCATGTCCATCGAGTCAGTGATGCCATCCAACCATCTCATCCTCTGTCATCCTCTTCTCCTCCTGCCTTCAATCTTTCCCAGCATCAGGATCTCTTCCAATTAGTCAGATCTTTGCATCAGGTGGTCAAAGTATTTAGTTGAATAGAAATAAGGATGAAGGCAACTCCAGGCAGAGGCAATGCCATGATTAAAGGCACAGAATTTTGTCAAAACTGTCGGACATGTAGACAGCAGACTCTGAGAGTTGAATTTTCACATTACCAGTAAGATCAAGGAGTTAGGAGATAAAGGAAAGATCCAAATTGATTATAAATATCCTACGTGTTAGTTAAGTTAGGAGAAACTTCTCAGCCAAAGATGATGGATGAGACCCCTATTTTACAAGAAGATTTTAACAAATAATAAAAACAAAAGATTATGAAAGTTTATTAAGTTGTGCACCTAATAAACTTATAAATCTATATACAAGGAATATAATAGAACTTTTTTCGTCACAAAGATAGAGTACTCATGGAGATTTTAGACTTCTAGTCAAAAGGTATATTGTAGCAAGAGCAAGGGCTTCCCTGGTGGCTCAGCAATACTTAGGGAATCTGCATGCCAGGGCAGGAGATGCAGGTTCGATCCCTGAGTCAGGAAGATCCCCTGGAGAAAGAAATGGCAACCCACTCCAGTATTCTGGCCTGGGAAAGTCCATGGACAGAGGAGCCTGGAGGGCCACAGTCCATGGGGTTGCAAAGAGTTGGACATGACTTAGTGATCAGACAACAAAAAGCAATCAAGAGCAAAGTGATGCCAAATAGGAACAGTTGATATCAATGGATTTTTAACTCATCTTAAGAAAACAGTGGGGAAGTTGAAGGGAACAGGGAAAAAATTTGGAAATAAGCTGAAGATCATAGGTACACAATTCCAAAATCAAATAGAACACAGCATTGATGTTCAATTGTAATGGCTATATATGTATATTACCTGGATAATAAGGAGTGTTAGTGATAAACCATCTATGCAACTGGGTTTCTTGGAAGGCGTTGAGTCTTTTCATCTGTCTTCCCTGACCAGCTGATTCTCATATTCCGTTAAGAAAGGATGAAGCCTTGCCTGACAGTGTTCATGGTGGATAGTAAAATAAAAACTTTACCTGGTTGGTGCTCCTTGATGATCTAGAGGGGTGGTGCCTTGCTGATTTTGTTTGCAGTGCCGGTTGTCTCACTATGTCCCACTATGCACTCGGTTCCCTGAACCCATGGTAAGCAAGGCACAAGCTAAGAGGCTGGAAGAAAATTCGAGGAGCTGGAGGAACTGCAGACGCGTTTATTCTTTTCTACTGGCGCAGCAGCTGTATCCGCAGACACGCTGTATTCTCTCCTCTCGTGGTTGACCCAATGGACATAGCCATGATGCAGCCACACGCAGCCGTAAGGCTTTTCAGGTGGAGCTCATATAGGCGCACCCCACAAAGTAGCCCGTGACCAAGCAAGTACCTCCTGACATGCATGCAGAGTGCTATAAATGATCTCAGCTGTTACATAACGGTGCAAAGTCATTGTTTACAGAACATGCGGCGAGAGGGCGTGAGAACGTGGGGCAAGAGAGCCTGACTGCGGCCGCCGTGTTAATTTTTCCGCAGGTGGGAGGGGGAGGGAGGCTTGTGGGAGATCCAGGAGGGAGGGGACATATGTATACCGATGGCTGATTCCTGTTGATGTGTGGCGAATCCATCACACTATTGTAATTATCCTTCAATTAAAAATAAAATAAATTTTAAAAAAGCTTTACCTAGGAATCTGGGAGTATTTGCCTTGTCCCCCTCCTCTCACTAACCCACCACATCCTAGTTACTTTGTTCTCATTTTTCATCTCAACTTGGAGTTCGTGTCCTCAAAGTGAGAAACCACAAGTCTTCCCTTGCTGTATAAGCTCTAACATTTCATTCTTACCTTTGTTTGATATATTACAACTGCAGTTACATTTGCGGTAACTATTTAACCAATGTCTTTTTATCACTTTAATCTAGGTGATCCTTGAGTGTAGGAAAATGATAGTTGTGGTTACCATCACACAGAAAATCTACTACTAGACATACAGTAATAGTGATAGTCACTCGGTCCTGTCCGACTCTTTGCAACCTATGGACTGTAGCCTGCCAGGTTCAGATGGTGAAGAATCTGCCTGCAGTGCAGGAGACCCAGGTTTAACCCCTGGGTGGGGAAAATGACCTGGAGAAGGGAATGGCTACCCACTACAGTATTCTTGCCTGGAGATTTCCATGGATAGGAGAGCCTGGCAGCGTACAGTCCATGGGTTGCAAAGTGTTGGACACGACTGAATGACTGGCACTATTAATATAGTATATACTCAATAAATATTTTTGAACAAAAAAAGAGTGAGGAACTAAAATTCCATGAGAAGTATCTGAATTGGTCTTTGCAAACTGTATAAAATTTTCAAATGATAAAGTAATTAAAATTAGAAATGTAAATCTCTCACCATCAGGATGAAAGTTGAGAGCATGATCAGAGATGTCTGATACGCAGATTATTATTATGATTATATTATTATGACTATGATTATTATATTTAAACTGTTTTTTAACTAGATGTGATTTTAGCCTTATAAATAAAAGTGATACTTCAAATTATGTATGTGGCTTCAAAATAAAACATTTACCATATATCCAGGAGTCTAAAGCTAGGAATGTAGAATGAGAAAAGTGTTAAGAGTGAAATTTGAAAAGTGAATGTCCAGGTTTATGGCAATGGAAAAGGAAAAGAACATTAGCGAAGGAAATGGAAAAGAAGTATTCATGCAGCTAAGAACAAGGGAAATGAGCATTATTGATCAGAGAGGAAAAATTCGAGAACAGATTGATTTCACAAAAAGGCAAAGAGAATAAGTGTTGTGTTTTTTTTTTTTGAGCCCCTGCTACATGCTGAGCACTTTCTTAGCACTTTCTGTATACCTATATTTCATAACTCACACAAGAACACTAAACTCCGTCACCATTTTGAATTTTCATCACATGAGGAAATCACTTCTCAGAAAATTTCAATAATGTGCCTGCTGCTGTAAAGCAAGTAGACTGTGAAATTTAAAGTCAAATTCAGGTTCAGCTGCGAGTTAATATCATGTTCATTCCACTATATCTTTGTAAAGATTTTTACAGTTTGATAAATTTTCAAAAATTTTGATAAAATTCATATCAACTCCTGTGTGTGTGTGTGTGTGTGTGTGTGTCCAAATCTTTGCAACCCCATGGCCTATACCTGCCAGGCTCTTCTGTCTATGAGATTTTCCAGGCAAGAATACTGGAGTGTGTTACCATTTCCTATCAGGGGATCTTCCCAACCCAGCGATTGAACCCAAGTCTCCTGTGTCTCCTGCACTGGCAGGCTGATTCTTTACCACTGTGCCACCTTGGAAGCCCGATTAATTCCTATAAGAACAATATTTCCAAAAAATGGTACAATGCTGCTATCCTTATGGGAATTCACAGAAAGAAACTTAAAAAGGGAAGGGTCTGGAACTAGTGACTTTTCTATTGAGAGAGTTCAGGCCTCACTGAACTCTCACTCTCAAATGAACAGCTTCACCCAGATCTCCTTGTAAATATACTGTTGAGCTTGACTCAGTCTGCCTCGTGAGCATGACACAGTATTTACAAAGAAAAAGGAAGCCCTAGCTGTTAAACGGCAATATCAGGATATAATTAAACCATATAAATTGCAATACTGTGAATTACCCGGCATTGTTGATTTGTGCTGCAGCGTTGCCTGGAGAATTTGGGCTAATAAGTAATATAATTAACAGTGTATACAAAAGAGATTTCTCCCCAAATTGAAGTGGGTCTCTTTGTGAATAAAGATATCCTAAGGGGCTTCCCGAAGGTTTGCCTTTGTGGCTCAGATAGTAAAGAATCCGCCTGCAATGCAGGAGACTTGGGTTCAGTCCCCAGGTTGGGAAGATCCCCTGGAGGAGGACATGGCCACCCACTCAGTGTTCTTGCCTGGAGAATCCCATGGACAGAGGAGCCTGGCGGGCTGCAGTCCATGGGGTCTCAGAGTCTGACGCGGCTGAGCAAATAAGCACAGCACAAGGGGCTTCCCTAGTAGCCCAGGGGTGTAGAATCTGCCTGCCAATGCAGGGGACAGGGGTTTGATCCCTAATCAGGAAGGAACCCACTTGCCACGGAGTAACTAAATCTGTGCAGGGACCACAACTACTGAGCCTGTGCTCTAGAGCCCAGGAGCTGGAACCTCTGAGCCCACGTGCCACACTCCTGAAGCCTGAGCCCCCTAGAGCTTGTGCTCTGCAGCAAGAGACGCCACCGCAGTGAGAAGCCTGCACACCGCCGCTGGGAAGCAGCCCCCACTTGCAGCAACTAGAGAAGAGCTCGTGCAGCAAAGACCCAGAACAGTTCAGGTCAGTTCAGTCGCTCAGTCATGCCCATCTCTTAGGGACCCCATGGGCTGCAGCATGCCAGGCCTCCCTGTCCATCACCAACTCCCAGAGCTTGCTCAAACTCATGTCCATCGAGTCAGTGATGCCATCCAACCATCTCATCCTCCTTCGTCCCCTTCTCCTCCCGCCTTCAACCTTTCCCAGCCTCAGGGGCTTCTCCAATGAGTCAGCTCTTGGCATCAGGTGGCCAAAGTATTGGAGTTTCAGCTTCATCATCAGTCCTTCCAATGAACACCCAGGACTGATTTCCTTTAGGATTGACTGGTTGGATCTCCTTGCAGTTCAGAAATAAATAAATAAAATTATTTCTCTAAAAAAAAGTGTCCTAAGAAAGAAGAAAGGATACTTTTGATGTTGTCTGACGGTTTCAGTCTTTTTCTGGAAAAGGTTGTTTTATCTGCCTTCTGTTTGCTGGAATCTGAATCATTAGTGAAGATTGGTACCAGGTAATAGCTTGATTCCTGTGAATCTGCTCTGGTGATTTAACCTGTTTAATCATTTCTATGATTTAATCATAGAAATCAGGAGGAACATGGATAGAGAGAGAATGTTGGTAAGAGAGGAGGTGCAGGAGAATCATCATAACAGTTCTGCTTTCCCATCATCACCTAGGTATACACAAGTGAAGAGTTCATGAAACAGTCCATCTTCTCAAAGGAAATTCATTTGGCTGACATTTCCTCTGTGTGCTTTTATCAAGCATGTACCATTTTATACTTGGCAGTACTAAAACCTATTATCTATGAGTATAAGCCTCTTAAATGGGACTAACTCACTTGATGAGCAACCAAGTTATTACCTTAAAATTAACTGTTGAAACCTGCATCTACAAAGCCTTTTGATGACTTCAGAAATAACTCGCTATCAATCTGTAATGCTGACACCAAAAATTTTTATAGATAATATCTTCATATAAGTTACATCGTCCTAATACATGTAGTTCTTGAAGGTATAAGTTTTAAAAGCTTCAGGATCAATTCTGAGTTTATATCTGAAGGAAATAAAAACATTAATTCAAAATGAGATATGTACCTCAACGTTCATAGCCACCTTTTCACACTAGCTGTATATGGAAGCAACCTAAATGTCCATCAACAGATGAGTGGTTAAGGAAGATGTGGTAGATAGATACACAGATAGATAAAAAGATGATGGAATATTAGTCATAAAAAGAATGGAAGTTTGTTATTTGCAACAATATGGATGCAAACGGAGAGTAACCTGCTTACTGAAGTAAGTCAGATGGAGACAGACAAACACTGTGTGTTTTAACTTATATGTGGACTCTTAAAAAATAAAAGAATGAATATAAGAAAACAGAGACAGACTCATTCATAGATATAGAGAACAGACTAGTGGTTTCCAGTGAGAAGAGGGTGGGGCGGGGCAAGATAGGGGAAGGACATTGAGGTACAAATTCTCAGGTATAAAATAAATAAGATACAAAGATGTAATGCAAAGCATGGGATGTATAACCAGTATTTCATAATAACTTTGAACGTGTTAGTTGCTCAGTCATGTCTGACTCTTTGTGACCTCATGGACTGTAGCCCACCAATCTCCTCTGCCCATGGGATTTTCCAGGCAAGGATACTAGAGTGGGTTGCCTTTCCCTTCTCCAGGGAATCTTCCTGACTCAGGGATCATACCCAGGTCTCCTGCATTATAGGCAGATTCTTTACCATCTGAGACACCAGGGAAACCCATAATAACTTTAATAGAGTATAATCTATAAACATATCAAGTCACTGTGTTGTACACTTGAAACTAAAGTAACTTTGTAAATATATTTAAAACAAAAAAGTCTTTAAAAGTTTTCCCTGATGATTAAAGAACTAACCTTTCTATGGGAACAAAATTGCATTCAAGCAGCGCAAAACACACGGGTTTCCACATATCCTACAGAGTAAACACACAAACAAATGACAGGGACATGGCCAGTTCTGGCCACAGCAATGTATTCTTTGCCTTTAAATGGTTCATAGAAAAGCGAACTCAATTTACTCACTGCTAAATAATCTCATCCTTATTGTTTAGAATCATTCACCAGTTTTAAATTAAAAAATCTTTATATGGCTATTCCTTTCTCCCCACCATGCCCAGCTGTGCCTGATGCATAAATGTTGTCATTGAAACACACCTCAATGGCAAGACATTGTTCACAACTGAGAGCACCTGCCTTTGTAGTATTATTTGAAGTTTCTATTTAAAACAACAGTTATTTTCTGTAATACGTTCATACAAGAATGTTTCTCCTGATGGGCGACTAAATGGACAATCTTCTGTTTCCCTACTTGAACTGCTACTGAGGAGGACTCTAGGATCCTCACAAGTGAATTTAGCACATGGCACACAGTCTATATTTCATAGAAGATTATCCTGAATGGCTCCTCTACATTCAGTGAAAAATTCACCCAGAAACTTCTCAAGCTAGCAGTAGTAAACACAGGGAAATATTTTCTGTATATCCGGTAGTGATTTTAATTCCATTGGTCCTCTTCAATATTTATTATGGCTGATTATTCTATGATGCTTTAACTTCTAACTACAAAAGATCTTAGATATATATCTTTGTTATTAAATTTTAAAATAAGATTAAAGTGCAGATAAACACACTATTTCTAATGAAGATCGCATAAGATGGATTCATACTAGTTCAGGACATCTTTCCTTGTAAACGTGCATCAAGAGGTTTAAAGTATTCCAATTTGTGTTTTTATAGGAAATGTAAGAGACTTTGGCCTGTGATCGCTTATCCTCCGGTCAGTTGTCATTTTGGGCACTGAGTGTATAGTTCATCCTATCAGCTAGATCTTCATTACAAGGCAGCTAAAACTTTTATGAGCCTAAGATGGAATTCTGCTTGTATAACATTCGTGATCACAGCGGAGTGCCTACACATATCCCTGGACTCATTACTCTGATGATTTGAGAAGTTTGAGGGACTAGAGTTTAACTTCTCATCTACGGCAAGAATTCTTTTCCTAATAACACCAACAAATGTCACTCAGCTTCTAATTTGATACTTTTATATCAGAAAACCCACGAAGTCCCAAAGAAATGTATTATTGTGTGGCACAATTTAAAGAGCCCTGGCTCTTGTTAGTGCTAAGGAACTTGTATGCTAGTAATTCTGCAATTTGAATAGCTCTTTGTTATTGAGTAAGAACACCTGACTCTAACTCCCTCATTCAAGACAGACTCACCAGGTACCAACTGCCTCCCTCCCTTTCTCTTTCCTTCCCTATATAAGTGCTCAGTCGCTTCAGTGGTGTCCTACTCTTTGAGATCTTATGGACTGTATAGCCTGCCAGGCTCCTCTGTTCATGGAATTCTCCAGGCAAGAATACTGGAGTGGGTTGCCATTTCCTCCTTCAGGGGATCTTCCCAACCCAGGGATCGAACACCTGTCTCTTACATCTCCTGCATTAACAGGTGGGTTATTTACCACATGGGCTTCCCTTGTGGCTCAGCTGGTAAAGAATCCGCCTGCAATGAGGGAGAACTGGGTTTGATCCCTAGGTTGGGAAGATCCCCTAGAGAAAGGGAAGGGTTACCCACTCCAGTATTCTAGCCTGGAGAATTCCATGGACTGTATAGTCCATGAGGTCGCAAAGAGTCCGGCAGGACTGAGCCACTTTCACTTTCACTTTCACTCTCTTTACCACTAGCGCCACCTGGGGAGCCCATCTTTCTCTCCCTCTGTTACGGTACCTACTAAAACCTTATTTAATACAGACTCATCCTGTTCTCTCTGCTCATAGCGACCCAATTCATATGCTCTGAAAACAATTAAACTGGTTTCTAAGTTTATGTTAATATGATGCTTTAAACACCAGCAGTTGGTGGCTTCACATATCTTTAGAAAGCCATGCATTTCAATCTTGCTGATGTCTTCATTTTAACAGTAAAATAGGTCGATTAAATATTTATATTATTATTTTAGTGAAGAACACTGCAATTTTAGAACAAAGCTTATGGATGGGATGAATGATTTGATTCTCTATAACGTTTGGGGTATGTGTGAGAAGTCTATTGGTCTATGAATAAGCTAATATTACCTTTAGGCTTCCCAGGTGGCGCTAGTGGTAAAGAACCTGCCTGTCAATGCAGGAGACATAAGAGATGTGAGTTCTGTCCCTGGGTCAGAAAGATCCCCTGGAAGAAGTCATGGCAACCCACTCCAATATTCTTGCCTGGAGAATCCCATGGACAGAGAAGCCTGGAGGGCTACTACAGTCGATAGGATTGCAAAGAGTTGGACACAACTAAAGTGACTTAGTACAAACACACATTCATGAAAATATTGAAATAGTAACAGTTAACAAATTATTTATTTATTGAGTACCCACTATATTTAAGGCATTTTTTTTTAAGATGGGAGGGATAAGAAAGTGCTCAAGAAAGCCGATGATCTCAGTTCAGTTCAGTTCAGTCGCTCAGTCATGTCCGACTCTTTGCAACCCCATGGACTGCAGCACGCCAGGCCTCCCTGTCCATCACCAACTCCCGGAGTTTACTCAAACTCATGTCCATTGAGTCAGTGATGCTATCCAACCATCTCATCCTCTGTTGTCCCTTTCTCCTCCCGCCTTCATTCTTTCCCAGCATTAGGGTCTTTTCAAATGAATCTGTTCTTCACATCAGGTGGCCAAAGTATTGGAGTTTCAGCTTCAGCATCAGTCCTTCCAATGAATATTCAGGACAGATTTCCTTTAGGAAGGACTGGTTGGATCTCTTTGCTGTCCAAGGGACTCTCAAGAGTCTTCTCCAACACCACAGTTCAAAAGCATCAATTCTTGATCGCTCAGTTTTCTTTATAGTACAACTCTCACATCCACACAAGACTACTGGAAAAACCATAGCCTTGACTAGACGGACCTTTGTTGGCAAAGTAATGTCTCTGTTTTTTAATATGCTATCTAGATTGGTTATAACTTTTCTTCCAAGGAGTAAGCATCTTTTAATTTCATGGCTGCAGTCACCATCTGCAGTGATTTTGAAGCCCAAGAAAATGAAGTCTGTCACTGTTTCCACTGTTTCCCCATCTATTTGCCATGAAGTGATGGGACCAGATGCCATGATCTTAGTTTTCTGAATGTTGCTCTTTAAGCCAACCTTTTCACTCTCTTCTTTCACTTTCATCAAGAGGTCTATCAGGGTTGGTAAAATTGAACAAGCAGTTAAATTTGAACATTACAGCAAATGAGTGAGAGAGAGGTGAGAAGTACTATGGAAAGATGTGGCAGGGTCATCCAACCAGAGTTTATGGAATACAGTGGGCTCTTCCAAGTGATATATTGAATCAATGAAACATAAAGGAATGATGTATTGACAAATTGAATATAAAGAGAAAACATGTTTTTTGTAGGAGAAGAAAAAAAACAACAACATCTGTATGAAGATTGGTGATACTGTATCTTGTTAGGTAAAAGCAATTAAACTCCTTAAGATTGGCGCATGGCAGAGAATGCTGGAAACACATTGATGGGACAGGAAGGGTCCAGGTCAGAAGGACTTATAAACCAAGGCAGATAATGCAGACTTTATGGTTTATGATAGCATACTCCATGTCCTCAACATATTGGGGATTGCTACCACTAAATCTTTAGTAAAATTGTATTGGAATTCCCAGGTGGTGCAGTGATAAAGAATCTTCCTACCAATGCAGGAGACGTAAAATGCAGGTTCGATCTCTGGGTCAGGAAGATCCCCTCGAAATGGCAACCCACTCCCATATTCTTGACTGGAAAATTCCATGGACAAAGAGAAACCTGGGCTACAGTCCGTGGGGTTGCAAAGAGTTGAACACAACTTAGTATAGCACACAAATTCACATGTAAAATTTTTTTAAAATTTATCCCTTTCTAATTTAAATTTTATTAAATTGTGAATAGAATAAATATTGTGTGATAATGTCATTGATCACATACATCTTGCTGTGCTCACGTTTTTTCCATTAGCTATTGCATTGTTCATCATTTCCTCATTTATTTTAAAGAGAGCATTAGACATTAAGGGATATCAATTATTCTTAAAAGATTTTTTCCTCAGTGATTTCTTTTCATATTTTGTTAATTTTTTTAAAAATTATGAGTAGAAAGTGTATAATTACTTAAATAGATGGCTTAATAGATTTTTAATATGCATATAGCCTATCATGTATGAATAATAAAAACCTGTTTATATAATTATGCACATGATAATATCATACATTTATATTCACCTTAGCTAATATGTGGAGAATTAAGTGGGGGAGAGCAAAATTTAGAGCAGAAAAGCTTGAGGATTTGTTGTGGTCGTATGTAGATTCAAGGATTATCTATAACAGGAAGACGTGGAATCATTATTAAGATAAACTAAAACTAGGATCTTTGCTAAGCTGTGTTTTAGTGAGAAAGCGTGTGAGTAACAACTAGCTGTCTTTCAGTGGTGTATTTATCAAATGTCAGTGATGGCAATAGCCTCATAAGAAATAAAACAAAAATTGGTGAGTCACTATGTGAAAACAACTGTGCATATTCATGCATCTATTTGGCACAACAATTCTATAGGATTAGACTATATACCATTATTTATCAATGGATAATCTGAAGCTTACAAATGCTAAATAATTTCTACAAAGTCACTGAGGCCAGGACATAATAGAAGTTTGAAAGTGTGTTAGTTGCTCAGTTGTGTCTGACTCTTTGTGACCCTGTGGAATGTAGCCTGCGTCTGTCCTTGGAATTCTCCAGGCAATACTAGAGTGAATAGCCATTCCCTTCTCCAGAGTATTTTCCCAATCCAGGGACTGAACCCGGGTCTCCTGCATTGCCAATAGATTCTTTACCATCTGAGCCACCAGCGGACCCCAACAAAGGTTTACTTGGTTCCTCTTCCCAAACTGATTCTAACATAAAGAGGGAAAATGAAAGAAGAAAAAAACATTGGGGAGGATTGGAAGTGTAAACAAGAGAGCTGACAAAGTGCTTTGATCATTTTTGAATTATCAATCGTTGGAAAAATTAAGATTTAGACATCAAAGAGGGAGAGCTAAATTGTCAAAACCATTATCTAAACCCAAATTTTCAAGAAGAAATTCTTAGGGGATCAGAAAATTAAAGCATTAGCAAGCAGTGCAGGGAATTGGTGCCATGGGCCTTCTAATCCTGAAACCCAGTGGAAACCCGCCTTCCCAGGGACAGACCTCTCTGTGTCCTCCACCTCTTGTTTATATTATTAGGAAAGCTTTAGCCTCCTAGGGCTTCCCTGACTTCCAAAGAGCAAACTTAATCAGAGAATTGCAGACACAAAGGAATACAGTCAGACAAAATAATAATAATTTTGCTACAAGTAAAGTCAAGGGCCTTTAGTTCTTCTTCAAGGGATACAGGTAATATTCTGAGCCATATCCTTGAATTGTTTTGCAGACATTAAAACCCCACCAGATGAAAGAAGTTAACTGCCTGCTGATCACCAGCTCTTAGTCCTCAGACTCTCTAAAGTCAGAAAACTGATAATTGACATTCCCCAAACATTACCCTGCTACCTCACCACCAACCAATCACAACCAATCACAACCTTGCAACCCGCATTCCTCATGTTGACTCTGAAAGCCCTTCCTTGAAAGTCATAGGGGAATTTGGTAATTTTGAGCATGAGCTGCCCATTCTCTTTGCTTGGCACCACACTGGCCGCCTTGCAATAAAAGCTGTAATTTTCTTCACCACAACCTCGTGTCCGTAGCTCAGATTCCCTGCATTTTGGGTGAGTAGATCCAAGTTTGGTTTGGTAACAATTCCTGTTAAGGTGTAAAACAAAACAAAACCATACACAAAGGGAATAATATAAATCTACAATGATATAATAAGACTTGATTATTTGAGAAATTAAATGTGTGGTCAAAACCAACTTAAGAATCCAAAAGAGCAGTGCAGGTTCGATGTTTTGTAAAATCTTTCATGGGCATAAACATGCTCACTTATCTAAAAATACCCCACTTGCCAACTTAAAATATTCTCTACCAGAATCATTTCTTTGAGGTATAGCACAACTAACTTACAAATAAGTCATCTTGGAGAAATAGTGTATTAACCTACTCCTTTCCACTGGCACAGTTTAGTTTATCAAACTAGCAGGAAGTCACCCAACCAGAACAAACTTAGACAGTGTGTTAAAAAGCAGAGACATCATTTTGCTGACAAAAGTCCATACATTCAAAGCTATGGTTTTTCCAGTAGTCATGTACAGATGTGAGATTTGGAGCATAAAGAAGGCTGAGCACTGAAGAACTGACGCTTTCAAATTGTGGTGTTGGAGAAGACTCTGGAGAGTCTCTTGGACAGCAAGGAGATCAAACCAGTCGATCCTAAATGAAATCAACCCTGAATATTCATTGGAGGGACTGGTGCTGCAGCTGAAGCCCCAATAGTTTGGCCCCCTGATGTGAAGAGCTAACTCTTTGGAAATGAGCCTGATGCTGGAAAAGATTGAGGGCAGGAGGAGAAGAGAATGACAGAGGATTCGATGGTTGGGTGACATCACTGACTCAATGGACATGAGTTTGAGCAAACTCTGGGAGATGGTGAAGGACATTGAAGCCTGGCGTGCTTCAGTCCATGGAGTCACAAAGAGTCAGACATGACTTAGCAACTGAACAGCAACAGCTCAACCAGAACAAAACTCCGTAAGTATTTGGATCTTAGAGTAGACAACATGTAACTCAAGGAAGAAAAGAAAAGCAATTCCCTGAGAAACACATTCAAGTTTTTATGGGAAAAGTATTCAGGAAGAATTATGACCTGAATGTCCTTAAATCTGTGTCTCAAGAACCAGTTCCTTGCTTATAGTCTTTAATAATTTCTCAGGAATGTGCCAGCTATTTATAAAACATGACAGTCAACTGAACAGGTCAGGACATTTTCCCTATATATTTTTCTTGGTAATTAAGAGAGTGATTCTTCCTTAACAAAGGTCCTGGCTCATATATAGTTTATTACATTTCATATTGCAAACTGTCAATTAATTGATAATTAACTGAATAAAATTGCTGAGCTATAGAACAAGTAAGGAAGAAAGAAAACTTCCAAACAAGCAAGAAACTGGAGATCACTCTCTGATTCAAATTCATATTCTATTTGTTCCAAACTATTAAGATATTTATAGGCTGTACAGAAAAAGAAAGGCTTTTCAAGTTAATTAGAGATATTCAGTATATGGCCCTATAGAATTCTCAGATATGATATATTCTAGTTCACAGTTTTATCACTGTATTACCAAAGAACAAATATGTACTAATTCTTACATAGTCTTCAAATTAACATACTGGCTCAGGGCCTGTAATTAATAAGACTGGATCTGAAAACCCATGCCATGGATAATTAATATTGAAAAGTACGATCCACTGAATTAATAATGCATTTATGTCAGCCACTAGTAATCATTTATACCAGCTGTAGCTTCTCTGGTTTGTTTCAGAGAAATGTTTCAAGCTTCTAAAGGATTTTGCTAGAACTTTAAAAAAAGAATGGTACCTATTTAAATAAATACAGGCCAACCTCATAGCTCTAAATAACCTATAAGCAAGTTTATATTTGTTCTTTATAAAATAATCTAGATTTCATGAAAATAATGCTATACAAGAACACAATCACATATATATAAAAGTCACTGTTTATTCTGAATGGGAGAACTTTGCACTGGCTTCATAATAATAGATCTTCAAGTAACAAGATGAAGCTCCTTAGAAGAATAATTGAACACAAAAATTTATCCATAATTTCAACTAAAATGTATGCTGTTAAAACATATATGTGACATATCTATAAAGTTAAAATAAACTTTGAAAGGAGTTTTTAAAATCACTGTTGCTTCTACTTCTGAAACATGTTTACTTTTCCAAATCGACTTTCAGATCTAGTCCATAGTCATGCATGATGTTATTATCATACATATACCAGTAAGAAATGGTGATTTCTTATGGCTTAAGCCACATTTTCAGCCATTTAAAATTAACATATTTTCTTATTTGTTCAAATTTACTTGTGTAACAGCATATTTTTCAAAATCACAGCTTAACCATGGAAGAAAATTGTCTCAAAAAGTAATTTGGTAAGTAAATGCTGAAATGTGAACTCCAGAAGTCTTAAAAAGTGAAATCAACTTCAAAAATTTCCGAACTTTGTGTGACTGAGAAAACTCAAAAATATGCAGAAAAAAATATTGTATTATTACTGACTTCTTTGGTACATTATGTCCTCATGTTCTACAGTTTTTTTTCTTATCTGCAATATAGCCAAAATTTCTTCGGGGTTTAGTTTCCTTTTTTGTTTTTAATTATTCTTCCACTTTATTGCCAAAAATATTGACTACATCTACTAGGTGAAAATGAATTTCTCTCTCTGATCCAGGAAGCATGTAAAATATTATTTAATATTGATTATTTAATTCTGATTTTAGTTCCTATTCTATAGCAATTTTTGTATATGGATCTCAATATTCAGTGTGATCAATAAAATCATCCATCATTTAAGAGGGTACATTAAGCATTAGCCTTTCATAAGTCTTTTTTCTGATACAAATTTAATGAAAGCTAGTCCCTGTTTATATAAAACGAGTACCTAATTACACAGCAAAATCTGAAACAAATGATATTCTTGGATTAATTTGGTTATATTCATTAAAAAATAACTTCAGCAATGATTTGTACTTTACCATTTTGTGGTACATAATTACTCAGGGAAAAAAGTTATATCTGTACAGTTTTGACATCTAAGAAAATTTATTTTCAGTACTTTAGTCATATTGTAGCATCATTTTTAAAGGAGTTTCATGTATGATGAGCTTAGTAAAATATGCTTTTATATAGTTTATTTTAAGGATGTTATGCACTTCCAATGTCACAGTTCAGTTCAGTTGCTCAGTCGTGTCCGACTCTTTGTGACCCCATGAATCGCAGCACGCCAGGCCTCCCTGTCCATCACCAACTCTCAGAGTTTACCCAAACCCATGTCCATCGAGTCGGTGATGCCATCCAACCATCTCATCCTCTGTCGTCCCCTTCTCCTCCTGCCCCCAACCCCTCCCAGCATTAGGGTCTTTTCCAATGAGTCAACTCTTAGCATGAGGTGGCCAAAGTATTGGAGTTTCAGCTTCAACATCAGTCCTTCCAATGAACACCCAGGATTGATCTCCTTTAGGTTGGACTGGTCCAATGCCACAACGTACTCCTAAGAAATATTACTTGCTTATGTACATATATAAGAAACCCACTTTGAGTTAGCTAAAGCAAAATTAGAGAAATATGCTATTGGAATATATTGAGTACTCATGAAATCAATGGGAAAAGGGACTATACAAGCTTCAGGAAGCCTGGAAATAAGGCTGTAAAAGTTTTCTTTTTGGACTTCTGTCTCACCTTCACTTTTTTCTCCTAGCATACTGGTTTTTGCTTCTTATCTTTGCACATGGATCAACCATCACAGTTCGAAAATCATCCCACATAATTTCACATTGTACTGACTATGTGTGTATATGGGTGCTTTTCTTAAAAGCCAAAGTTTTTTATTACACCCATCAGCATTTTGTTTGGATTGCATTTTGCTGGGACCTGATGGCTATGCATCTAGATAATAGCAGATGCATGTAATTTGTCATGGAGATCACATGACAGGATACTCTTAGGGAGAAACGGAGAGAAGCAAATGTTTAAATAGAGCCTAGGAAATAAAGTAGATAGAGATGGATCAGATATGTAAGTTGAAGTTTTTTATTTTTAATTCTGAACATATATACCAGATAATGTTTTTTTGTAATAATCACAAATTTTTCAATAAAAATACAAAGTTCAATAAGCCATTATATTTGTATGGATATTTGAACAACATATTTTTTAGAAAATTATTTTAATAATAATTTGTGATCTTTTTCAAAAGTGAAATGTTATTAAAGTATGAAAATATCACTGAAAAAACTTTAAAATCAAAACATGACATGTTGTTTAAGTAGCGTTCATTAAGCAAACTGTTGCTAAGTCCAGGAAGGCAAATCCAAATAAATCTCAAGCATTTTAAAATTTATAATCATTCAGCACATTTATATTAGACAATGAATTTCATGATGACTTTATTGCCTATAATTTATTTGTCTCTAGAATGTGTTTTTAGATGTGTGTTTACTCTCTAATAAATATTATGTATAAAATAATAAAGTTTTTACAGTATATATTATTAAAACATAAAGTTTATTTTCAATAGCATATTCAGTGTTATTAGATTATAACTTCTTGACAAACTTAGAGAATTAGTTTATCATACACAATAATGAAAACATTTTCTGTGTTTTTCAGAGATAATGTTAAATTATATATTTCTTCAAATATGTTCAGTTACTATTTAAATTAGACTTTCTTCATATTGCTTTTGATATATTTAGAGAAGCCTTAAATGACTATAAAGGGATGTGGTGGGGAATATTGGGAAAATGAATATGTCTAAATGAGGCCTAAGGGCAGTCTTTAATTATCCAGTGGTTTGATGACAAATCTCTCTGCTCAGTTGAGATGAAAATATCACAAAAACTGTGTACATTGCAAGATAAGTAATTAAAAAATACAGGTTTGGAAGTTTTTTAAATGTATTTTCGTTGAAAATTTGGTAAACAAATTACAATGGTTGGGACTTCCTTGGTGGTACAGTGGCTAAGACTATGGGCTCCTAATCCAGGGGTGTCTGTGTTCCATCCCTGGTCAGGGAACTGTTAATAGATCCCACATGCCACAACTGAGAGTTCACATACAGCAAATAAGACCCAGCGCAGCCAAATAAATAAATGAATAAATATTTTTTAAAAAATCACAATGATAATAAACCTGCCTCTTAGTATTTCATCTGAGCCATCTTCCATCACAGGAGCAAAAATGAGTCATGCAACTATTGCTTCAGGACTTATTCTGTACCAAGCAAAGTACTAAATGCAAGTATTATCTCATTTCAAACCCCATCATATGTATTGTACACAATCCTATGTATTAGTCATTATTATCTCCCCTTTCGTCACCTGTGTTTTAATAGAGGAGGAAACAGAGGTTCAGAGAGATTAAGGATCTTGTACAAAATCACTCAGCTAATAAATAATGGCACAAAGATTCTAACTGATCAACTTTACCACACTGGTCTAAACCTCCTGTACACGCATGCTAAGTCGCTTCAGTCATGGCCGCCTCTTTGCGACCCCACTGACTGTAGCCCACCAGGCTCCTCTGTCCATGGGATTCTCCAGGCAAGAAACTGAGTTGCCATGCCCTTCTCCAGGGGATCTTCCCAACCCAGGGACTGAACCCAGGTCTTCTGCTTTGCAGGCAGATTCTTTACTACTGAGCCACCCAGGAAGCCTCCTACCGTGGAGAAAATCTATCATTAAAAGAGCATGCGTCTTGACTTGCTGGAACGGCAAGACAGATGAAGCTGCGATGTGAAAGAATATTCTAATTGTTGTCAGAGGTGTCATGGTTGAAAAATAATTTAGGGGACTAAGGCGTTTTCTTTATTCTTAAGTAAATATTCTTAAGGGCAATAATATGAGATTATGAGCTATTAATAAATTAATATAATTATCACATGACTTTCGAACTGAAGGAATCCATCACTATCCTCGTAAAGTGAAAATGTTATCAGAGAAGAAAAGGCCAGTAAATAAGAGCCAATTACAAGGAAGAATTGACATTTAGAAGAACTGATTTAAGACTAAAAATTATTTTTATCTATTCATGGTTCATAAAATTTATGCAGACATAAATTTACGTTAATAATTGACTTTCATAAGATTGTGGCTATTTTTCTACCTTGATTTTCCAAATGATCTTTCTTTCATGTTTTGACTTTTATGTAATGTTTGATAGAAATTAAAGTTTGTATCAGAAATCACAAATATGCAAAATCCTAATGAAGTTTAGAAAGGGAGGTATGAATAACTTGAATCAAGATCAATAATACAGTTGAAACACTTGAAAAAAAGATTTCAGCACTGTTAGATAAGAATTACGATATTTGTGTATTTTTTCTATAATTAAACAATAATAAATGAGGTTATAAATAAAGGATATAAGATTCATTATTAGAGTTCATTGTAAGATGGGAAGAAAAAAACTTTTGTTCGGCAAGTGAAACTGGAAGAAAATCTATTTTAGAAAGTCTAAAGATTGATCTGAATTGGCTTATCAACTTAATGCAAATTACTCCCCCTCCGCAAGAAAGGGTTCATAAATGAGAGGTTTTCTAAGAGAGAAGCCTCACTGCAGAGTAACCTTGGCTATTGCACTTCCCCAAATCATTTCACCTTCTCTTCCAACCCTGCAATTATTAATCCTCAGTGTGTAGTGTTTCAATTGTGGTCCTTCACAGAAGAGGGCTATAAAGAGGGAACAAAGACTTGTAAAGTGCTGGAGGAAGAGGATCTCAGGCCTAGCTGGTTGATTAACAATGCTTACAGGAAAGAAACTGCAGCCCAGGAAGGAGTTCTTAACTCTAGATTTCACGGTATTAGGAGAGTAACTGCAGCAGAGAATTCAGATAAAAAACATCTTAGCAGTGACCAACGGTATTAAAACACATAGGATCTAATATGCAGCCCCTTCGTGCAGCTTAATGCTTAGGGAAGACATTTAATTCACAAAGCAAGTTACTCTCTAATAATTGGAAACTCTTATCTGGCTTCTAAAATCTACTTCAGACATCGGTTTGGCCCCAAAACAATCTGATAGGATCCCCTTGATGTGTGAGATGAAACAGCTTCACCTTAACTAGGTGATCTGAACACTGTATAGCAAACTCGCCACCTAGTGGACATTTAGTATGCTTTTCCTTTTTATTTTTTACGACTGTTCTGCAAAGGATGTAAATCATCCATTACATTTCATAAGATAAAGTGTACACTATTTGTGTTTATTTATACTGTAGTCAGAAAGTTTCTAGATGAATTTTACCATCTGAATACTTTGAGAGACACACAAAAATCTCATCTGAACAAATTTGAATAAAATCCCTTTGGTGATACCAAATTAATCAACGCCTGTAAAAAGGACCAGCCCTTTGTAAAAGTCTGCATTGTGAGTCCTTATTCCACATGACCATTACCTATCCCTAGAGTGAAAAAGCTGGCTTAAAACTCAACATTCAAAACACAAAGATCATGGCATCCGGTCCCATGACTTCATGGCAAATAGATGTGCAAAAAAAATGGAGAGAGTGACAGACTTTATTTTCTTGGGCTCCAAAGTCACCGCAGATGGTGACTGCAGCCATGAAATTAAAATATGCTTGCTCCTTGGAAGAAAAGCTATGACAAACCTAGGTAACACAGTAAAAAGCAGTGATATCGCTTTGCTGACAAAGTTCCGTCTAGTCCAAGCTATGGTTTCTCCAGTAGTCATGTACAGATGTGAGAGTTGAACCATAAAGAAGGCTGAGCACCAAAGAAGTGAGGCTTTTGAACTGTGGTGCTAGGAAGACTCTTGAGAATCCCTTAGACTGCAAGGAGATCAAACCAGTCAATCTTAAAGGAAATCAACCCTGAATATTCATTGGAAGGACTGATGCTGGAGCTGAAGCTCCATTACTTTGGCCACCAGATGTGAAGAGCCGACTCATTGGAAAAGACCCTGATGCTGGGAAAGACTGAGGGTAGGAGAAGAGGCCGACAGAGGATGAGATGGTTAGATGGCATCACTGACTCAGTGGACATGAGTTTGAGAAATTCTGGGGAGTGGTGAAGGACAGGGAAGCCTCATGTGCTGCAGTCCATGGGGTCTCAAAGAGTTGGACACGAATGAGGGACTGACAACCCCTGGATCCACTTAAAATGCATTGTCTATGCTGGACCATTCATCACATTTGTACCCAGCATCCACATAGGCTGAGAGGTTAAGAGATTTGCTCTCTTTGCTGTAACTGTCTGGTTTGGAGGGAAAGTTCCACTCTGCTATTAGTTGAGAATAACTAACGCAGCTTTCTCTTCTCCTTTTCTGCCCCTCTCTACTGCATCTTTGTTAGGGTACACTCTCAAGGCCAAAACAAAGAAATCTCTCATGTTTGGAATTTAAGCTTGATAGCACACCAAGTGAAGCTCTTAGATTTTAGGCCTTGCAGAATCCTGTGAGACCCCGGGAGAGCTGTCAACCTGCCTTTTCATAATGCTAAAGAATCAGACCTGACGAGGCACACATGTGCACACGCACACACATAGTCACAGGCATGCAGCTTCATTTTACCATCTGGCCCATCAGGAGTGCCTCCCCAGGTAGTAATCATCATCCCAATAGCCATATATTGAGATTAGAGTTGGAGAATTATAGCAGATTCTAAAAGGTTTAGTATATTTGCTACCAGAGTTTCAAGAATAGTTGATATTCTTGTCTCCTCAATAACCCCCTATCTGGACGTTCAGTTGTTAAGTCGTGTCCATGGGCTATAGTCCGCCAAGTTCTTCTGTCCATGGAATTTTCCATGCAAGAATACCGGAGTGGATTGCCATTTCCTTCTCCAGGGGATCTTCCCGACTCAGGGATCTAACCTGAGTCTCTCGCATCTCAGGCACTGGCAGACAGATTTCTTTACCACTAGCATCGCCTGGGAATTCCCAACCCTCCATTTGATGACTAAACTATCTCTACTGTGTTGTACTTTGCTCATGAACCAGCTAGATTCAGGATATATACTTAACGCATAGTTCTCTAGTGAGCCCCTCAACTATTCCATACTAAGCAGAGAATGAGTTACTAGAAGTATCTTCTTGTTGTTGTTCAGTTGCTCAGTTGTGTCCTACCCTGCAATCCCATGGACCGCAGCACGCCTGGCTTCCCTGTCCTTCACCAACTCCAGGAACTTGCCCAAACTCATGTCTGTTGAGTTGGTGATGCCATCCAACCATCTCATCCTCTGTCGTCCCCTTCTCCTCCTGCCTTCGGTCCTTCCCAGCATCAGGATTGTTTCCAATCAGCTGGCTGTTCGTATCAGGTGGCCAAAGTATTGGCGTTTCAGCTTCAGCATCAGTCCTTCTATTGCATATTCAAGGCTGATTTTCTTTAGGACTGACTGGTTTGATCTCTTTGCAGTCCAAGGGATTCTCAAGAGTCTTCTCCAGCACCACAGTCCAAAAGCATCAATTCTTTGGCGCTCAGCCATTTTTATTGTCCGGCTCTCACACTATTGCCACATCCTTGTGTAAAAGTCCTTTCTATGTACCTGTACTGAAGGCCTGTCTTTAATGGGTGGCTTTGTTGTTGCTATCATTCTAAGGGCCTTTTTTCATCACTCCAAATTTTTTTTTTTCCACTTTAGTGTCAGAAGCTTGTATTCAATCCTTTCTACCATTATCAGCTTACCTACTATCAATTTTCAACCACATAAATCAGACCTCAGCCCATATAATAAATGTTTTCATTCAACACAAAATGGTCACAACAAAATAGAATCTGGAAAAGTAATGTAGCTCATAACATGAAGCAGCATTAATACGTAGCTAATACAATGACAATATGGTTACAGATTTGCTATTAAACATAATCAAGTTTTCTTGTACATGCTAGTAGGGCAATAATTCTGTGTTGCAAGTATTATGTTTAATTGGCAAAAATGTTTCACATGAAAAATCTAGGGTTGACTCTTAGCAGATGTTTATCTGCAGTAAGCAGGATTGGAAATTTCCAGAGTCAAGAGGAAGGAATATTATATTTATTTTTTTAAGCACAGGAGCTAAAAAAATGTTAAGAAAATGATGATTTTTCAGGAATTTTATGCAATGATATGCATTTTAACATCAATAGTCTTGCAGTTTATTCCATCATTTGTCTCAGATTTGAGACCAATATAGAACAATTTCATGACATATTACTATTACATACACACATATACACACATACATATACAAGAAAAAAGAAATTTAATGAGAGGAGACATGTTGAAAACCTTTCAATCAACCAAAATGACTTTCTTTGGTGATCCAGTGTTGGGTTAAAAACTTCTTGTCCCAACTTGAAGAGCCAATTGTTAAATATTCAGGGATTTAGTGAGTCAAATGTTAAACAAACACACTATTAGTATTAAATTATATAATTATATACAATTTTATAAATTGTGTATGTAATTATATTATGGTTAAATAAACTATATTGAAAACCAAGATAATAAATACTCATCAGTTCCCAATTATGTCAATATACTTTAATGTTATTTCTGCTCTTTGAGTTATTTACATTTATTTAATCTGTATTTGGAGAAGGCAATGGCACACCACTCCAGTACTCTTGCCTGGAAAATCCCACGGATAGAGGAGCCTGGTGGGCTACAGTCCATGGGGTCGCTAAGAGTCGGATACGACTGAGCGACTTCACTTTCACTTTTCCCTTTCATGCACTGGAGAAGGAAACGGCAACCCACTCCAGTATTCTTGCCTGGAGAATCCCAGGGACGGCGGAGTCTGGTGGGCTGCCATCTATGGGGTCGCACAGAGTCGGACACGACTGAAGCGACTTAGCAGCAGCAGCAGCAATCTGTATTTTGTCATACACACCAAAAATATGAATACAAATTCATGTTTTAGAAATGATGTAAAACATTGAGCTACTACACCTCTCTGTAACTCCTCATTGACATCATGTTGGTGTCTTGAAATCAGCCCTGATAGGAGTTAGCTCCATGCACCTTGGAAATTAGTACATGCTACATTTCAATGTTGTTGATCAAGTTATCTGACTTTTTTCTCCAGGGAGCTGTTTGTCAATCAACTAGCAGGATATCAATGGATGAAACCATAATATGGGCCTGCGAGACTCAGCTCAGGCTTAGATCTGTGATACTGGCCAGTTTGTTAAACTTTTAAGCTTCATTATACACAAACTTACAAAATGAAGTTTTGGGAATGGGTGGTCTTTGTAAAAACCCTGAATTTTAAAGTAGAATCCAGCTTTGCTATCTAATGAGCAGAAACGCAGCATAAAGCAGTCACATTAATTTAGCACTCACACAGAAAAACATAATTTTTTTTTAAATGACATACTATTTATCTCAATAATGCATCAACTTCGTTGTCAGGAGTTTTATTAAAAAAAAAAAAACAAACAGAGAGGGAGAGGTGTTCAGGAAAATTTCCAGATAACTTGATCAAAAAGCAGATTATATATTGTAAAATATGTAACAACTGCATCTAATCAGTTTTATCCTATAATGAAAATCCACTTATTCTGTGACATTTAAGTTTTAGAAAAGTTAAAAATCAAAATGCAAATCTGCAAATTGTGTTTTTCCTACAAGTATTTCAAATGTATTAAACATTATGGAAATACATTATTTAAATTGAACATTGAAATGCATTGATCATATTTGATTTCATTTCAGTTACAGACAAGAGCAACTTTGCTTTGCAATATAAGGATCTCTCTATTCTAATTGTGATATGAAAACATCGCCTAAGAAAATCTTTTTTAAAAACTGAAATTGCTTTTTTTCTTTTTTTCCCAAGTAAATAGTAGTAGCACCATTCTTATGTCAAAGGAGAAAGAAAAAAGTAAAAACATTTACCAGTACGTCTTCTCTGGTCCTCATTCTATCACAGCCCTTTGAAGAAAAAAAAAAAAAATCACATATCTTTGGTAGAATGAATTTTCAGGAAAAATGTGCATTAGTAGAATGAATTTAGTTTTTTTTAATAACTACTTTCTCTCATAATTTATTTATAATAAAATCTTCTAAATGCCATAGAATCGAGCAGCAAAAATGTTAATTACTACTAACTTCAACTTGAATATAACTATCTTGGTAATACATTAGAGCTCTTGACCCTGCAAAACTATAGTGGTTGTCTTGCAGAAATGGGGTCCACCAGGCCTCTCCAGTCCCCACCAAGACCTCTGGTGCATAGTAGATGCTCAATAAAACACAATGAGTGAATGTATGCTTAGGTGGATATGAAGTATTTTCTCCTTTTGAGATTAAAGTCACAGATTCATGAAAAATAAAATGTGAGAAGGGCTTTAGAGTTGAAAAGATAATGTAAAACTCATTTCAAAATGCAATGATTTGTTCTTCCAGCTTCTCTTCAGTTAGTTCTTCACTGGTTGGAAGTGCTCTCGGTCAGCCAGCCAGCTGGACTCAATTTGAGGGTGCCATCGTGAACAGCCATGAGTTACCATGCAGAGAAAAGGAGGAGGCCAGTTCCCCATCTGGAGAAATTGATAATCTCATATCTATAAGAGAGCTGCTATAGGATTTTTTAAAAATACAAAAATAGAGTACACTTCCCATCTGGGCTTCCCAAGAGGTGCAGTGGTAAAGGATCTGTCTGTGCATGCAGGAGACCCGGGTTTGATCCCTGGTTGGGGAAGATCCCCTGGGGTAGGAAATGGCAACCCACTCCATTACTTTTGCCCGGAAAATTCCACGGACAAAGGGGTCTGGAAGACTACAGTCCACAGGCTTGCAAAAAGTTAGATACGGCTGAGCCAATGAGTACAAGCACACACCTCCAACCCACCCACCGTTCAGAGGCAATTTCTTCAAGTTGGTCTTGGAGTCAATGGTCTTACATCTTCCCTTTTGGCCAGCTCCTTTTCACTAAGCCCTGCAGTTACCAGACAGCTGTCTGTGCTTAAGGGTGTCAGCTGCAGATTCCCCAGTGGAGTGGTCTCTGCCACCCTGACCACGGTCAACTCCATGACCAGGGAGCCCTGACACATCTCTGGATGGTGGTGCCAGGCTCAGGGTTTCGTGGTTGTCCCTCCCATAGGAGACAAGCCTCAGCATTCTCAGCGCCTGGCCTTTCCCCAGAGATGTATGTGCTCAGGGGTGGTGACAGAGAGCTGAAGGACTTGGGAACATTATTCAGTATTCCAATTATTAGCAAAAAGGCAAGCATATGGAGCAGAGAAATACTATCTCTGGCTAATTATCTGAACGGATGAGCTGACAGAACTTTACACTCTCCCACGAGAGCCGAAGGGTCGTGAAGCCCCTGCCAACTCTGGCCAAACTGGCCGGCTGCCACCAAGCCTAGGACCTGCTGTCTGCCTTCCCTTCCGCTCACCTGAGGCTCCTGGGGCCATAGCCCTTCTCCTCTTTTGGAGGGAGGTAGGAGAAGGCTTTTGCTGTTTCTGTTTCAGTGATAGCCTGCTTGAATGCCAGATTTACTGTTACATGTTACATTAAAAACATTTATAAATCAAGTTTGCTAAACATAGAAGCCTAAATGGGTATTTAAGCATCTACATGTCCTTTTGAGCAATGTTATGATGCTCCTGTACATTCTTTTTCTTGCAAAGAGTGCGCAGAAATCTCATTGGTGAATTTCCCATCCACCCAAGCATCCCTTCATCTCTCCAAATCACCTCGCTAAGGTCTTCTCTCTTTCTTCCTCAGCGATGGTTGCTCAGCATTTCGGCAGAGCACGGATGGCTCCACGCTTTCAAGCTGCATTTGTGCACAAGCCTGTTTGTTCCGTCCTGTTCAACAGCTTTTGCTGCCCTCCTAACCCTACGCACATGTCTCACAAACCCAGCCTGTGCTTGTGGAGGATGGGCAGGAGAAATAGGGCAAATCCATCACCCCAACAACTCAAAGCACAAGACCTGTTTAAAGGCGAATCAATAACATGAAACCCAAGTGCAGAGTAAGTGCATTCATACTATATGTTCTACCCAGCTTAGTCCTAGTAATGCAAATCTTAGGTATTTGCAGGAAGTATTATAAGCTCTCTCCACCCTTTCCACTCCACTGAATCTCTCAAACGCTCTGAGTTACCTTTTTCTCACATCATTACCTCCAGTACAAATGAGCTCCTTCTGGGGTTCATATTTCTCATCTTCCAAGAAATATTCTATTTCCTCCATGCACCTCAAGACCCCCGGCCTTTTAAAATTCCTAGGAAGTTCCTTCTGCTAAGAGAAATAATGTGATCTATAGCATTAGATTAAGTGAAGTGTTTAATTTCAGATAGCGATTCTAGCCCTTTCTGGATAACGTAAGGATAGCAAAATGAAATTCGCTAACCAAGGAGTTCAGAAAAAGCAATAAATCATTAAATGCGACTTGATAGAGATGTGGGATTCCATTTCGCTTATTAGCTTGGCTGCTTTTGGTTAATGGGATCTGACATTTAACATGGTAAAATATTAAGTTTACTCCATGTGGCATGGTTTAAAAAAATCATAATATTTATCAGTCTTTGGAGAAAATAAAACGAAAAAAAAAAAGTTGCCATGCAAACGTGTCAGTAACTAAACACGTGAAGTGGAATTCACTTTATCTCTCACGCATTATCAAACCAAGCAGGGTTTCTTTTTGTCTTGTTAATGTTGGAGATGTAAGATCACAGGCTTAAAGTTAGGAGGGATCAGAGACAGCACATCCAATCACTTTACTTAGAATACTCCTGTTATCTCTATCACATATATGATTTTAAAAAAAGGCCTAAGCATATTTTAAAAGAAGAGGGGGGCTTGCCTCAATTCTCATAGCTACTTTGTGTGCTTGAGTTGAAATGTGAACACTAGTGCAAAGCTAGTGCTTTTTTTTGACACTTTACTATCTTAATATTTGATCTATAAACACACAGACACAGACACTCTTAATATGTATCCCCATTAGTGATCAGTGGATACTGTGTATTATGCTGTGCATAGGTGGACTCGCCCAAAGGATAAAAATGATGAAGATGAGTGAATGTGCTACTTACAGAGGTGTAGCCAAGGAGTGGCGAAGCACTGGAGACTGGCCACGTGGGGAGACCATTCTCACCTCTCAGACAAGAGGGGAAGTCAAGAACTGATGAGAGCCAAGTGTGAAGGAAAGGGGGAGGAGGGAGGAGATTAAATCACAGGACTCAGGCCCTGTCAGGCCAGAGGCCAATAATTAGGAGATGGGGTCAGTGTAGAATTAATATCCCAACTACTCTCTTCTCCCACCAGCTAATCTGCCAGTATCTCCAGCTGGACAAGGGAAACCGACAGAAAGTCAAGGTCCCATGTGATGAGACTTATGAAGGTGACTCTTCCTGGGGATCAAACCCCAAAGAGACAGGCAGGAGATGGATCTGAGGAGACACTCAAAGAGAGACAGAGACTAGCCAGCACACTCACCAAACGATGGCTGAAGGAGTTAGCTGAACTTTGTGCAAAAGTGTTTGCACACAATGTTAAGTACAATATTATTTATAAAGGTAGGGCATTAAAAAGAATATAAATAATCGACAATAAATTACTGAAGAAATCAATTCTAGCTGTGACCCATAACTTTTCAACCGAAAATTATGAAGTGATTAAAAGCATTCTACAAAAAGTATTTATTGAAATAGGCGTATCTATGTTCTAAGTCAAATCGGAAGGCTATAAGCAAGTACATGTTTTTATATACATACATATCTGTATGAATATGAACATATATGTATAACTACATATTTATGTTGACATTTATATAAAAACTAAATTGATTTGAGAGTCATAAAATGAAGAGTTTAAATTAGATTGACATTAGGATGAACAATAGTGTTTGTTCTCTTTTAAGTTCGACTAGAGTCATGGGGCAGGGTGAGGGGTAGGAACTTTGCCTTGAAATTGATGTGACATTATAATTTCACAAACACAAAATACATTTTTTTTTCATAAATGTAAAACTATTAAGATAAAAAGTAGAAATTTCCTCCAGGTGAAGGTCAGTATTTGCAATGTACCTTGTATTTTTTAAAATATGATGTATTTTTTCAAATACAATGTATTTTTTTAAAAATATTATTGACTATTGTCAAATAAAATCAGTTTAGGCCAACGAACATCTTGCAGTTCAGATTTATGATTACTCATCATTATAATACATTGGTTCTTGTAGCTTCTAATTTCTATCTTCCTTGTTTTCCTCTTCATTTGTATGAATTTAAGTTGAAAAACATATTGCAATTTTTCCTACTGATAACTATGACTAAATTAGGATATTAAGTGATTATGCACTGAAAAAGATGTATATTCTCTACAATGAAATGCCATATACTCAGCATCTGAAGCATTTCTTTTCTCAGTTTCTCAGATCTCCTCAAACCCACATATAGATTAGACATTTATTCTGCAGGGATCAATTTCTTTAGTGTAAACTTTCACTTCAGCTTGACCATCAGAAACATGAGACAATAACAAGAAATATGAATACTATAACAAACAGAAAAATATGTGACACAGATCCCAAACTCTAAGTCTCGGAGAAATCAAGCAAAACTCAAATGTCTGTCATATTCAAAAATAATTCTTGTTAAAGGAAAGAAAATGAGATCAAATGTAAATATTGAACCAACGGTGATATTTGGAAGTCAACAAAGGATAGCAGGCTAAGGAAATGCTAAAATATTGAGAAATTAAAAAAAAAATGAAAACAAATAAACAAAACTTGGAAGGAACTGCAAAATCAATAACAATAATAATGTTTTCATCCAGTATATATTTTTATTTATCACTCATCTTCTACTATTTCTGTTTCACCAGAATCTTCTCACAATAGTTTGATTAATTTATATCTAAGTAGCTTGCCTCCCCTAGCAACAACATCCAATCATAAAAAGCCCTCAATACATAGACCCTGGATCATTTTCTTACATGTTTACATGATATTCTAATTACGTCAAAGACTAAAATGGTCTGTGCACATTTAGAAAATAGAAACCATGTGAACAAAGCTCTTAACTGCCTTCTATGGTTAAATGGAGGAAGCCACAGAAATAAAATACAAGTCCAAGTGTAAACCACGAAATGCTTCCATCCAGAAAGGGACTGTTTCAGTTTTTCCAGGACAAACAATCCTGGAAATTGGGGAGGTTTGAGCTGGCCTCAAAGAAGGATACTGTTTTAAACAAATCTTTGAATGAAAAAAACAAATAATATCAGACTCCAGTAATTTGCTGGGAGCGGATGAACAGGAAATGCTCACCTTTGTCTTTCAACAACACTGGTCTCCTCACATTGTTTTCTTCTGCTTTTTACCCTAAATTCTGCTGTTCCTCTCTCTCTTTTTCTTTCTTCCCCTCTCCCTCCCTCCTTCCCTCCTTCACTCCCTTTCTCAAATTGTCATAATATGTTTAATAATACCTATTCTGTCTTTTATTTCCTACTCTTTCATTACAGGGAAACTGCAATGGCAACTTTCGTGTAATTTACCATGTGTTACGAACAACTAAATTGATTTTTATCTGAATATAATCTTCAATTGATTATTCATATCTGATATAAGATAATCAATTTTATTTAACAGAAGTGGAAACCTAAAGATCCTTTTATGAAAAAAGCAAGGGAGCCGTAGTCTGTTTGCTCATCACTTTTTAGTGCAGAATTCTTCTTCACTTGCTGAATGGCAACTTTCAAAGATTGATATCCAGGCTCTGTGACTTACTGGATATTACTGAGCTTGAGCACGTCAACCTGTCAGTGCCTCAGTCTGTTCTCTGAAATGGGGCTAGGTAGTGGATGTAAAGATTAAAATGCGCTAATATTTGTAAAGTTTTAGAAAGGTTCCTGGCACTTAAGAAGTGCTATATGTATCTGCCAGATAATATATCAAAAACCAGATTACCTTCACGAAATTTAGCTAGGTGGCAAGCCCGCTTCTGAGCACCCAAGATAGATATGACTAATTATGCTGAATTTCAGGTCTAAGGTGGAAAGAATGAAAAAATATGCTTGCTAATTAGAGTATATTGAGAATCACATCACTGAAAAGATGGCTTTCATTCTGTTCTTCAAAAACTGTTGAAGTGGTTGCACGTCTAAATAAAAATAGTCCCTTTGGCTGCCATCTAATAAGTGTTTTCTTATTTTTTAATCACTTTAAAATTAAAATAATTTGGATTGAAGTAGCAAGAGGATCTTGTCTTTGGGGTCTCATGTTTTGGAAATGCATAACTGCAAGACTTCCATGCAAAGCCACTGTCATGATGATGAGAAACCATGCCCAGAAAGCATAACACTACTTTAAAGAAATATTTTAGAACATTTTTCAAATCAAAGGTCCTAGATAGTAGAACCTACTAAAACACACAATTTCCAGAAAAAAATTCAATACAATGTTTTAACTCTAATACAAATGGAAACGATAAGAAAAATAATTTATAGTAACTTAGATGCATTTCTGTATATTAATACTCAAGCACACGGGACTTCCCTGGCAGACTTTGTGCTGTCAATCCAGGGGGCTCAGGTTCGATCCCTGGTTGGGGAACAAAGATCCTGCATGCCAGTCACCATGGCCAAAAAGAGAAAACTCAAGTACAATGAGTTTAGAAAACATCAAGCAGTTTGTAGAGCTCACCCTATTCAAAGTCCCTATGGTTTTGTGAACTATACACACAGGAGAGATGGGAATCCTGCAAGGGTTATTCTATTAATCCCCAAAGTTTCATTTTAAAAAGGTCCTTTTATACTTAGAAATATAAACAGGAAACAGTGGATTGTTGAAGCTCTGAGAATGGTAAAATTTTTTGAAGGAAGAAGCTTGATATCGACCTGTTTTGACAGATGATTCCTATGCCATGAAGGGAACTCGATGGAACCAGGGCTCTACAATTTACTCTAGAGACTGAAGATGGGTTAACTTCATTCCCATAGTCCTATGCCAGCATTCTGGTGCAATCTGTAATAAGGAGCAGCTTCATTGCACACTTAACCAAATATGACATATTGCAGGAAAGGCAATGGAGATACCTGCTGTGGCTACCATGCCTGACTACTCAACTAAGTGACATAGCTTAGCTCTTGTTTCATTCAATTCTCATTCTTATACATCAAAAGAAACACGAAAGGTGGAAAAGAGGATTCAAAGAAACTGTCTTTAGGACTCAGGATTGATCTTGTGTAACTCTCCACCGTAACTGTGTCAGGTAGAAAACTATTTTGCCCTGTGTTAGTTTGCTAGGGCTGCCATGAAGTCCGAAAACCTGGACAGTATGAACAAGAGAAGCTCATTTTCTTATTGTCCTGAAGGCTAAGTCTAAGCTCAAGGTGTCTCTTCTTGGCTTCTACATGGCCATCTTCTCCCTGATCTTTATCACGTGATCTTTATTCCTGATCTTTCTCTGTCCAAATTAGAAAAGGCAGATTCTTTGTTCACTCCTGAAACATGGAAGCATTCAGTTCAGTTCAGTTCAGTCACTCAGTCGTGTCTGACTCTTTGTGACCCCATGAACCGCAGCACACCAGGCCTCCCTGTCCATCACCAACTCCCGGAGTCCACCCAAACCCATGTCCATCGAGTTGATGATGCCATCCAGCCATCTCATCCTCTGTCGTCCCCTTCCCCTCCTGCCCCCAATCCTACCCAGCATCAGGGTCTTTTCCAATGAGTCAGCTCTTTGCATCAGGTGGCCAAAGTATTGGAGTTTCAGCTTCAACATCAGTCCTTCCAATGAACACCCAGGACTGATTTCCTTTAGAATGAACTGTTTGGATCTCCTTGTAGTCCAAGGGACTCTCAAGAGTCTTCTCCAACACCACAGTTTAAAAGCATCAATTCTTCGGCACTCAGCTTTCTTTATAGTCCAACTCTCACATCCATATATGACCACTGGAAAAACCATAGAGTATGTGTTAAAAAATGGTGGTGGGGTGGTCCAGTGGGGGTCCAGTTGTTAAGACTTCACGCTTTCACTGCAGGGGGCTCTGGTTCGATCCCTGGTCATGGAACTTAAGATCTCACATACTATGTGAGGGGACAAAAAAGGAAAAAAAATTAAAAAATGGTGGAGGTAAAAGAGGAAGAGGGAGATAAAATTAATTTAAAAGGGTTCATGAATGTTACTCAGAAATACTTCATTTCATTCTATCTCAATATTCAAACCTCTTGCTTTTCTTAATTTTTGTAACAGAATCTTTTGGTTTTCTTCCCAGCCGCTGATCATGCTGCCTCAGTCACCTCTGCTTCTTCCCGTTGCCCAGCTGAACTTCTAAATATTTGAGTGCTCTAAGATGCTTGTTACATTCCTTCCCTTCCATATCTTCACATTCTTTTTCAGACAACCTTATATACTTTATTTCCTATCTCAAACTCAAGACCAGACATCTGTCGACATACTGGACATCCACACTTGAATTTCTCAGTAGCATTACAAAATTTTAATTATCTGAAAGAGAATAATTCTTTTCATGCCAAATCTTCTGCTCTCACCCTTCTCTTTTTGGTAAATGGTATCATTACACATACAGTTACTTATGAAAAATTAAAAATAGATACATTATTGCACAAAAATAGCAGGCATACTGGATTTCCTCTATTCACATATAATCCATTAATAGGTCATTTGACCTTACTTCAAAATTTTACCCAATATATCCATTTCTCTCCATCTCCTTTAGAATTATAGCAGTTCAAGCTACCATTATCTGGTCTGACTCTGCTAAACCCAATATATCCATGTCTCTCCATCTCCTTTAGAATTATAGCAGTTCAAGCTACCATTATCTGGTCTGACTGCTAATTGACGTCTCTCCTTCCTGCCCTGGTGCCCTGTCTGGTTCTATCTGTTTTGAAGACGTCATCAGCTACTTGCTTCCTGCTTGTTCACTGGCCTCTAACCAAACTAAGCTACCACATTGCAATTATATTAAATGCATCACCTCTTTATAGCTTTGAAAAACACACCCCTTTTGCAAAGAAGAGGAATAAAGAGAAGGAGGGAGGGGAGGGGAAGGGGAAGGAGAAGAAAAAGAAGAAGAAGAAATGCTTCTCCTTTATATTTTCTTAGGATTGATTTATTCTTTGGATCTCAGCAAGAAAAAAAAAACTTCGCTTCCACAATGAATCCTTATTAATCTTTGGATTGCAAGGAGATCAAACCAGTTCATCCTAAAAAAAAAAAAAATCAATTCTGGATATTCACTGAAGGACTGATGCTGAAGCTTCAATACTTTGGCCACCTGATGTGAAGAGCTGACTCATTAGAAAAGACCCTGATGCTGGGAAAGATTGAAGGCAGGAGGAGAAGGAGACAACAGAGGATGAGATGATTGGAAGGCATCACCATCCTAAATGGACATGGGTTTGAGCAAGCTCTGGGAGATGGTGATGGACAGGGAAGCCTGGTGTGCTGCAGTCCATGAGGTGGCAAAGAGTCAGACGTGACTGAGCAACTGAACAGCAGCAATCATTAAGTCACATTAATTTTAATTGTAATCAATCATTTATCACTGCATAATATTTCATCCCATCCTAATATAATGAAAGACCTAGAAGACCAGGTATCTTAATGATCTTGTTTATTGCTCTATACTTAACACCTAGAACACCTATACTCAACAACTAGAACAATGCCTGACCAGTCACGGACTCTGTGGCAGAAAATGAATGAATGAGAGAATAAAACTTTGAGGTATTTGCATCTCTCTCTCATTTTATCTGTTATTCTTTTTCCCCAAACAGTAGAATGAAAATAGAAATAGTGTTTCAAGGATGAAATGAGATGAAATTCAATGCATCTTGTGGTCTATGAAATGCTAGACAAACATACTTGTTGAAAAAAGGAAACACCCTCCGTGTTGCCAGTTCTGAAAATGCCCAGATATTAACATTTAATGGTTAAAAAGAAGTGCCAGTTTTCTTCGTGATATTCTAGTCAATAAATCTTGTTATCTAAATTATAAAATTATTTTTCTTGGCATCAATTAAATTTATTTTTGTTTTGAATGTAAACAGAGGACCTTATAAATATTTTTATTTTTCCTGGAGTATGGGGGTAATTAGAGATTTTTTCCTAGTGAAACAGAAGATACAAAATTTGAGTGAACAGTAGGTTAATCACACCTTTTAGATTAATCAGTCATTTTCTTTCCACACTGTATGGAAATACCCATGTTCTTTAGCAGCCTTTCCAGTTACAACAAAAGAGGAAGTTCTTCTACACTATTTTTTAATCTAAAACAAATCATATCACCTTGCCCTTAATCTCACACTCTGCCTGCTGTAGGACTATAAACAGTAAATTAGAGTTTTGTTTTGCTTTGTTTTTAGTTTTAATTTCTTTTCTCTTCTTCCTTTGACATCTTCTCTAAGGATTTTTTTTTTAAGTAATTATAAGTGCTATTCAAAACTGTAATTAAGGAATTGGTTTAAATATTAAGATCTTCAAAATCTTTCCTTTAATGTTTTAATAGGTGTTCTATTGAACTTACCTGATCACTCTGTATTTTAAGAACTATGAGAAAAAATAGTACAAAAGTTGAGATAACATTTGGATTTATCATATTTCTGATTATGTTTAAAAATCGATATTGTTATTTTGGTGGAATCTAAAGTAACATGTTGTAGACTACATTTTCCTTCATTTAGTTTTATTCCATTGATTTTACATAGTTAACATTATAGACACCGTAGAATATGAGCTAATGGTCTCAGTTCAGGGATAGATGCTTCAAGACTTAGACCTTTGCAAGCTATTTCATGCTCTGATGATAGTCTGTTTATTTGGTTTTGATTTCTGTTTTAATTATTACTATTTACCCTAAAATGAGAATGGAATATGGCCATCTTTAAATTTCTTTCTATGCTATAAGCAACTTCGGTATAATGGAGGAAGCTACTTTGCAACGATAGTATTCAACAGGGATAAGTAAACAAAAAGTACTTGATGGCTGTAATTATCTAGACAATTTCCCTCTTTGCTTGGAGAAATTAAATATCTCCATTCTGTTTCTCTCTCTCTTTCACACACACACTCTTTTTTTTTCTGAGAATAAGAACCATACGCTTTGTGGTCTTTGAAGTTAAATAAGGGGGAAAAGTTATTTATTTTTCCTGTATATATTCTTTCCAGAGTAGTCTGGAGTAGATAATTAGTTTGTTAATTATTATAATACAATTTATCAGTTTTTTAATAACCCTCAAATATAGTGATGAGAGGAGAATTTATTTGAGAAACGAGTTAATGAGAATGCTTTACCAAGAGAATTCCTAATCTATGTGGTATTTGCTTTAACTAAATATTTATTTAAAAGGTCTTCCTCAAAGCATAGGAATACAACTGCATCACTCACTTCTACCACTGAAGGCAGTAAAGGTTGATTCAGTTTTGAAATTTTGAGTTTAGTTTTTTGCAATCCCATTTTACTTCAAATGGCCACACTGGGAACATTCTGGCTAGTTGTGTGTATACAAGCATGGATTTTTGTGAATCCGTAAGGATTTGAACCCTCAATTCACAGTTTGTTTTTGTTATTTAGTTTCTAAGTCGCATCCGACTCTTTGAGATCCCATGGACTGCAGTATGCCAGGCTTCCCTGTCACTATCTCCCAGAGTCTGCTCAAACTCATGTCCACTGAGTTGGTGATGCCATCCAACCATCTCATCCTCTGTTGCCCTCTCCTACTCCTGCCTTCCTTCTTTCGCAGTATCCTGGTATTCTCCAAGGAGCTGGCTCTTCCCATCGGGTGGCCAAAATATTGGAGCTTCACTTCAGCATCAGTCCTTCCAATGACTATTCAGGGTTGATTTCCTTTAGGACTGACTGGTTGGATCTCCTTGCAGTCCAAGGGACTCTGAAACTTATTCAATGCCATTTCCCCAGGACAAACTTCACTGTGTGTTATTAAGCTTTTTTTTTACCCACTCCTCCACTTGTCCTTATTATATTTTTCTGTGAGTCATAAACTGCATACCAATTCCTCTCTAGGATGTCAATTTGCATGGGGAGGAAAGGATGGAACAGACTGAGCTGTTTGTTGGCTCCGGGATGATGATTTGAGAGGGCAGATTGAGAGAGGCTGAGGTCACAGACTGATTTCATACAATAGCTTTGGATCTTTCCAAGCATATTTGTGAAGTCATCAGATTTTGTCTTACTATTTCAGTTTATTTTTGTGTGTGTGTTCATCCTCCTTTCTAAGGAGACAGTGGACAATCAGAATTGACGATCTTAGCCAAGAAGATCCTTTTAGGGTGAAGTTAATTATCTTAGGGTGAAATTACCCTAGGGCTTTTCCTATCAGAATACTAACATTAAGAAGGAGAGCAAACACAAGAAAAGTTGTTGAAGTTTTTTCATCAATAAAATTGAGAGAATGCTTAAGATGTTTTTCTGATGACACATGTAAACCAATAACTAAAATGACTAAACAAGAGTCACATTTTAATCAACTGAGAATACTTTATTGGTGGCTACTAAATGTTAAGTGTAAGCCATTCCCAACTTTTCATGCCTCTGGTGGAATTTAAGTCATGGACTCTGGCAGAAGAAAGAACAGAAAAGTCTCCCTTGAGCCCATTCTTCCAGTAACTCATCCCAATGGCAATGTAAGCAACACTTCCACAAACATGTGAATTTAAAGAAGCAATGTGGTGAAAGCATTTCTTACTAACTCTAGATATCATACATTGTAAAAATGAACACTGTCATATTTCAAATATTTTAAAAGCAGATGATAGTGGCTTTCACTCTCAAATTGAGTGACTATGAAGTATGCTACATGTTGGAGAGTACTTAGTGCTGGCATATGGTATTATTTATGATTTATTAAATGCAAAGTATATTAGTGTATTTATCAAGATTATACCTAAACTGAGAATAACATGCATAGGCTTATAAGAATCTGGTATGTGTGTATTTTGTCCCTCTCATCCCCCTCCACACACAATTTAAATTATCTCAGGAAATGAAAGTTTTAGCTAATTTATTTCAGCGACTCCCAATGCAGTCGTCTGTACATGACTTTTAGTCTCCACTGGGAGTTTCGAGGTGAGGGACAAAGGATGCAGAAACTTCTGTGGAATGAAAATACCAACAGGTCAGTCTATAACCTTTATTGTAACCACCAATTATTAGCTTAATGTTAGTGACTGGAACTTACAGTAGACCAGTATTATCTCCTGTATTTGGCATTTATGAAGATGGCATAAATTGAAAATATGGGAACTGGCCTATAGACAATATAACTTGAAGTTACTTAGGAAAGAAAGTCTTTTCATCCAGAAAAGTTATAACCATGGTCCCAGAGAGATATGAACACAGAGAACCCTAAATAGTCAAATAATTGTTTACTACCATCTCATTTGAAAAGACCCTGATGCTAGGAAAGGTTGAAGGCAGGAGGAGATTGGATGGCATCACTGACTCAATGGACATAAGTTTGAATAAACTCCGGGAGTTGGTGATGGACGGGGAAGCCTGGCATGCTGCAGTCCATTGGGTCTCAAAGAGTCAGACATGACTGAGTGACTGAACTGAACCATCTTGTACTATTTCTTAGCTACTGGAATTATTTCACTCTGACAAAGGAAAAAAAGAAAAAAAGAATAGACCAGATTAAAACTTCAGTCTATTTCAAAGATCATCCACTTCTGTTCATTTTGCCCCTCATCATGACCTCATTCCCATCAGGTCTTTTAAGAGAGTGAAGAGTTATCTTTCAGGGGTAAGTTCAGTTCCAACTTGTTGCATGGGCAGCCCCTTAGGACTTGAAGAAGATGCAGAGAAGATTAGAAAAAAGCAAATTTGAAAGATATCGCACTAATTCTGAGATCAGAAAAAAAATCTGATCTCACACCATCAATTATAACATATGCAGATAAAATGAAAGATTACATTACTGGATTTATGAATTATTAAAGAAAATTTCAGTTATGTCTGTCTACTCAACATACTAAGGCAGGTATATATGAGCTAATTATACATGAGAAATACTGTTAAATAAGACACAAACGGAAAAGCCATCTTCTTTTTCTCCTTGCCATTCTTGGCTAAATACTTATCAAGCAGAAAGTTCAATAGACCAAGAGATCATTAAACATTATCACATAAATACCTTACATATTGGTAAATTATAATACCACAGTTATTTAGGTGTTGATAGAATTGCTATCCTAGGAGAACGTAAATATGTAAAAGAGAAAACACTTTTTAGAAGAAAGAACCATGTTCATACTGAAGCATGTAGTTAAAGCCATCTCTAAAATTCATTTAACAATTATTACACAGATTAGAGTGAAATATAATTTATTCTTGGTTTCCTTTAGGTGATATAAAGCACAACTACAGGTCCTGTGATTTTCTTCAACTCTGCGTAAGCAAAAGAGGCCAGACCATTTCCTATTGCCTGATAAGGCACTGCAATCCCACGGGAATTAGGAACACTATGAACTATGGAATCTAGCTTTAAATGTTTGGCAATAACTCTGCAAACTCGCTGAAAACGTTTAGGCAGTAATTATCACCTCCAAGCCTGCTCCACTCAATACCTTCCCCACTGCAAACTGAGGACATAATAAATAAGTTGTACAGAGATTTAAGTCAACTCAGCTTCTTGGATGTAGTGAAAAGAATGTTCTCAGCAATCTGTAGTTTCAAATCAGTGATGGTAACTCCTACAGTCAGAACACTCATTGTTCTTTTGTTTGTTTATTTGTTTTGTTCTTAAAATGTCCTGATTGTCAGAACAATATGCCCTGTTTGCTTTATTATGCTCCCTGGTCTAACTTGGCTACTAGTGTAATGCAATGCTTGTATTGGGTTTTAAATGCTCCTTATACTGTTCAACTTTCTCAGTTGGCCTGGCATTATCAAAAATTGATAGGAGGAAAACGGAAGATGAAAGACAAGAAATACTTAAGGAAGATTTTGAAGATCTTAGATGTTTGGGCATTCAACAGGCAGGCATTACATAGTATAGCATTTAAAGAATTTTTTTTTTTTTTTTCTGATTGAAGCTTTATTTTTTTATCCAAAAATTTTTGAATGAATTTGTAGTGTAAATATATTGAGGCATGAACTTGACTTCAGTATAGAATTTTCTATCATTCATTTGTATAATTGATAATAATAATAGCACTCTATATGAGCCAGGGATATTATATAAATTATTTATAATTCTCAGAATAATTTAATTTTATAGGTATAAATACAAATCTAATCTTATAAATGAGGAAATTTAGCATATATTTTGTGAGTATGTCACAGAGGGTTGCAGAGCAAACAAAGACCCAGAGGCCAGATTCAACAACCATCCTATAAATGGATTCCTGAAGGATAACCTGATTCTCCTTTCTGTGTGATTATAACATTCAAAAGTAATTCACTTAATATTACTGTGTTTTGGATGTGGTAGTTTTTTTTTTCTTTTTAATGTTATTGTGCCTTGAATATAACTTTTCTTTCTTGAGGTATTTTTTGGTAACCCACGTTTTAGCTAGTTTTAATCTCTCATGTAAATAAAACTCTAATTTTAAAATCATACTGAGACTTTACAAATATTGAACTTGCTTAAAAAGTTTTTGAATCTACAGAAACCTAAAAATCACACTCACTGCTAAATAATTATAGTTTAGCCATCATTCCTTTGAGTAATTAGGTATTTTTATAGGTGTTTTGGCAAGTTGTGTTTTTTGCTTCCCTTGTGGCTCAGCAGTACAGAATCTGCCTGCAATGCAGGAGACCTGGGTTCGATCCCTGGGTTGGGAAGATCCCCTGGAGAAGGAAGTGTCAACTCACTCCAGTATTCTTGCCTGGAGAATCCTCATGGACAGAGGAGTCGAGAGGGCTACAATCTATGGGGTCACAAAGAGTCAGACACGACTGAGCACAGACAGACATAGGTGTTTACCACTAGGAAGTCATAGGTGTGGGCTAACTCTTCTTCTCTATCTCCCTTTTGTTCATTCACTTTTTTCCTTGACCCTCCTCTTTCTTCTCTATAATCATGATTAGCTTTGACATCACAATTCCTTAAAGAGAAATGATAAGACAATAAAAACACATGTCAATTCTAAGAGATTTCTACTTTCTTCTTTATATCCATAATATTAATAAGAAATGACCACACAATTTGATATTCAAAGCATATGTATTTTTCTTCATGTCCTGTATTCCTGCCTGAAAGTAAATATTGCATTTTGCTTTCAAAGTTGTGGCATTTTTCTGGGGATGCTCATTTGAAATTATATTTTCCTTAAACTGTGAGATCATCAAGTAATGGGAGATATGTTAAAGTAACCACTACATAAACTGTGAGTTGGATTTGCCAGAGCTAAAGCACTAAAATGCCATAGAAAAAGGTAATTTTTAATTGCTATTCTGGAAGAATATTTATTCTAGGTTATGTGATTCATACATATTAGACTATAATCAAATGAAAGCTAGTGTCCAGAAAGTGAAGAATGCAGTAAAGATTAAGATCAGATCTTATATTCTAAATATTACTTATTGGTTTAGTCATTTTCCTCCCAGTTTCCTAATCCTGATCATTGATTGCAAAAATGTTTTACACATACATTAAGACCAACTTTTCACAACTTTCCATTAATATTAAAATAATAAATCATTAAACATGAATTGTTTCCTAAACCAATATCTTCAGAGAGTGTAATCCAAATAACACTAGCTGTCACACGTTTCTCTGAGACCTTTAAATAGACTGGAAACTTGAAAGCTACTTTTAGTTTATGCTATTTTCCTCAAACAGGCTTTCTTATAATTAATATTTGATTATGATGGGAAGTATCTCACTGTGCCTAAGGCCAATTAGCATTGCCAAAGGCCCAGAGTCCAGGTGATTTTCTGTACACTGGAGGCTTTCCTATAAGACTTGACCTCATTCTGTTCATCCTTACTAGAAAATGCATCCCAGACACAGCCTATACATCCAGGTACTCAATTCTTGGAGTATACCCTCAGAGTGGCAAGTGAGACACATTTTTCTGGGGGAATTGACTGATTTCTGGGCACAGTTGTACAACTTGATTTCTGGGAAATTACACTCCAAAGGCCACACCTAGACATATGCCAATTGTTTCTCTACTTATTGAAAAGTCCTGAATTTTTTCATTGTTTCATTCAACAGTCACTTTAGGTGCGTGTGTGTATACTCAGTCGTGCCTGACTCTTTGCAATCCCATGGATTACAGTTACCAACTTTGAGGACCAAGTGTTATCTGCTTACTCAGAGGTATAATCACAGTATCTAATACAATGTCCATAATAGTAGAAACTCAACAAATATTAAGACATAAATGAATAATAAATATATTGCTTGTGAAGCAATAAATTGTTCCAATTATGAGGTCATGTTAATATAAAATGACCCCAATCATCTCTGTAGAAGAAGAAAAGAGGACTTGGGCGATGGGAAGCAGGGATCATCTATCATTTCATACTCTATATTACTTTACTTCCAAAATAATGCCCCTTGACCATCTTCTTTCCTCACCATGTTTTGTTTTTTCTTTCTTATAGTTTGGCCTATTTAGTTTTACTCTTCTCAAACTTTAATTGACCTTATATCAAAGGGAAGAAACATTTTGTTTGATTATATGTCTTCATCTGCAGACAATGTAATGCACATAAGACAGTCCATGTTTATCATATCTAATTGCCTGCTGGTGGAACTATCCTGAATCTACTGTTTGGCCTGTCAATTTTACAGGTTCTTGAAGGATGACCAGGCCAAACAGGCCTAGTAGTTCCTGCTGCTGCTGCTGCTAAGTCGCTTCAGCTGTGTCTGACTCTGTGCGACCCTATAGACGGCAGCCCACCAGACTCCACTGTCCCTGGGATTCTCCAGGCACGAACACTGGAGTGGGTTGCCATTTCCTTTTCCAATGCATGAAAGTGAAAAGTGAAAGTAAAGGCGCTTAATCGTGTCCAACTCTTCGAGACCCCATGGACTGCAGCCTACCAGGCTCCTCCGTCCAGGGGATCTACCTTCTCATTAAACAGTTTTAATTGAAGTCAATAAGAAGCTTCTTAATGTTAATATCTAACAATGCAAAAGATGAACTGATGAGGAGAAGGTAGCATTAGAATCTAAAGAATGTCTGATCCCCAAACTATTAAAGTCTTATTTCTTTAAGTATAATTATGAATCCCAATGTCTAGATCAAGTTAACAGAAATTTGAAACAAAAGTAGTTGCATTACAAAGAATGTGACATTGTTAACTTTCAAACATGATGAAGTGCATTGAGCATCAATGAAGGCAGGTTCTTAGTTCACTGACATGAAACATATAGCACAGTGGTGTTGCAGGGTTACATGTGTGTCATTAAAAAAGGCTATATTTTATTTGTTTTTACTCCTTGAGAGAAATGCTTTCAAACTGGTCAGAATACTTTTTGGAAGATAAAAATACCCCCAGGTATGCTATTTTCTATGACAAAACAATTAAGTAGAAATCTACAGCCAGTTTTTTTTAATCAGTACCCTAAGAAACAGGTTCAGTTCAAACCCGCTTGAGATAGATACCCACTGAATAGCATCCACTGAGATACTGAAATAGCAATATTTTCCATTGTTTTCATTTCCAGTCTTCTGTTAAAACACTTGAACACGACTTTAGTGGGATTTAGTGCAACAGCTAAAATAGACATACACTGTTTAAAAATTGACTTCTGAAAAGTTGTGCTCCCTCATGGTTTTTTCCCCTATGGTGGGTTTCTTTGGGTTCTTACAAATGATTGACAACAGTTCCCTACTACAGCATCTTTGCCAGTGTTCACTGAAGTCTGACAGTTGGTGGAAATTAAAGCAGAAAAGGAGCATTTTATAATCCATAAGAATGCCTTTCCTGTATCACTTTATAGGAGGCGAGTTTTATAGCATGAGGATGCAGTCTCCCATGTTTGTCATCTGTGGTGTGTCTTCATTTCCCAGATTGTACCCAATCTGCAGTTCTTACTAGGCCACAAACATCCCTTTAAATCAATAAGAAACAAAGCTCTAATAAAGCATGATGAATCAGCCCCATTGCCACCGTACTAATTATGCAGCGAACACACTCTATCTACTGTTTACAGTAGACCTGTCTGAGACCTAACCATAATATTAAACTCAGAGTCTATTCCAGGAGTAGCCAAGTCTCCATAAAATTTTTTATTTATCTTGAAAGGCGAATGCTTATTCATTGCATAACACCCAAAGACATGGTTCCTCCTCTTTTTTCCTCCCTAAACATCGTTAGATAGTTAGATGACCGATAATTCTTAACGGTGTCAGTAAAGTCAGTGAAAGGATTGGTTCTGCAGAGACATAAGCATCCCAGTACTATTTGTAGACTGGCTGGAAGGAAACTGTATGGCGGGTGGGGTGTGGAGAGGTGTGAGCTGGGGAGAAGAGCCTGAGATTTATTACTGAAATGATCTGAATGTGAACAGAAAATCTGGGTCTCCCCAGATATTCGCAATTCTCAGTACTTGCAACGCACCAGACACCCTGAAGTAGTTATCCTTAAGCCCGCTTTTTTCAGTTCTGTGTTTGGGTCTGTTTGTGTGAGCGTTCGCCCGGATGGAGTTCTCCTGGCCGCATCGTGGGTTGGGTGTACGTGTGGATATGTACCAGGAGGAATTAATTACATATTGAAAACATCTGCATTAGCAGCGTCTACAGTCCGCGCTGCTCCTGTCAGGATGCTCGGCTCCGTCCCTTGGTGTTAGGACCACTAGGAAGACCTGCCTGTCGGACGCCTGATTCTGGTTCCCAGGGGGGGGCGGCCAGAGCTCCCGGAGCCTGTACCATCTCTTGTCTGAAGGGGAGGAGAGGCGGCAGAGAGAAGGCACCCGAGCGCAGGGGTGGTTTTTCCTGCAGCTGGGTGTGGGGGGAGGTGGGAGGCGAGGGGCGCCAGGGTTGGAGCCGGGTTCCGCGATCACCCCGCGAATTCCCAACTTCAGCCCCGCCTCCGGCCCGGGGTGGGGGAGAGGCGCGCGCCCCCCTCCTCGTCCCCCGCCCCAGCCGATGGACCCGGACCCGTGGGCTCCTTCTCGCGGCTGTTTCCCCGCGAGGCGAGGGCAGGGCAGAAGGGCTGTGACAGTCAGAGGGGTACGGTAAGGAGGCGGCGGCGGCGGCGGCAAAGGAGGAGCCGGGGAGGGGCCTGAAGCCGCGGGGAGAGAGAGACGGGAGGGCTTGCCCCCCCCAACCCCCCGCAGCCCCCCGGCCCGCTTCCCTGGCGCTGCCGGCGGCGGCGGCTTCTTCAGCCCTCCGGCCGCGGCGGCTCCGCCGGGGAGATGCTGCCCCGCGCCGCGCCGCGCTGAGGCCGTGCGTGCGCCCGCCCGTGGCCGCGGGGCTGCGTGCTCCGTGCGCGCAAGCACAGTCCCTCCATGTGAGCTGCCGGGCGCCGCGAAGCCCTCCGAGTCCCGCTGCCCAGCGGCCGGCCGGGGAGCGCTCGCCCGCAGGGGCAGCGTCAGCACCGCCGCCGTCCCCGCGCGCGCGCTCTCTGCATCTCCTGCATCCTCCGTTCTTCTGATTTTCCGCCTCGTCCCCTGGTGATTTTTCTTTTTTTTTTCCCAGAGAAGGAGAGGGCGGGGTACGAGTCCCCTCCTCTGTTCCTCCCCCCGCCTCCCGCTCCCCCCACCCCGCCTCCTTTTTTTTTCCTTCTCGGTTTGAATTCTTTCCCCCTGACATTGGTTCGCAGAGCAAGAGGCGAGACAACACGCGCGGAGGGAAAAGGAAGGCTGCGATCGCCCTGCTGCTCCGGACTGGAGCCGGGAGCGGGTGAACGCAGAAGAAGGACGCAGGAGTGTCTTGGCTTTTTCCGTGCTGCCCGAGGACGGCCCCTCGCCCCCCGAGAAGCCCTCGGAACGGACGGACAGACGGACCGCGTCTCTCCGCAGCGAGCCTTTGGAGTACCGCGAGCCGGGAGGCGAAGGATGCCCGGGGCTCGGGGAGCCCGCTGCGGGGCAGCGCTGTGGCTCGGGCTGCTCGGCGGCATCTTCTGCAGAGCCTGGACGGCTCCCGCCACGTCCCGTAAGTAGCCCTCCCGCCGCCTCGCTCTGCGCTGGAGCAGTTTCAGTGCCGCATTGATGTTCCACCCGCCCCGGGTACCAACTCCGAGGAGGTGCCTGCGCAGGTCTCGCCCCGCTGATGCGTGTGTGTGTGTGTGTGTGTGTGTGTGTGTGTGGTTAGGCTGTCACGCACTTGGCAGCCGCTGCAGCAGGGGAAAACTCCAAACCCCGCACTCCGGGCTGCGGGGAGAGAGAGGGTGGTTGATGCTGGTGATGTTTCTAGAAAGTTGTTTGTGGTCATGGAGATGGGTTGGCGGCCGCTTGGATAGAGTGATACAGTGTCAGTGACGGCTTCTTAGGAGTTCTTTCTCCACTTCGGTGTGTTGTGTAGAAGGAGTTCATTGCCTTGGGCTTAGGTAGGTCAGGGAAGATGAAAAGTGAAACCATGGCAAAAATAAGTTTATTTATGGTTTTAACTTTAAATGAGCACGGCTTCGGGAGTGGGAAAGGAGCTTATTTTGAGCAGTTTGGGCACCTATGGACTTCTGCTTGTCACCCCCCACCCCGAGTTAATGACCATTCAGTATTTGCTTATTAAAATGAAAGACAGTGAATCTAGTATTGTAACTGAAATCGCCGTAATTTCCTGGCAGTGGAGTGTAACGCAGTCTGGAACTTGTGACAGGCAGTGCAAAATCTCTCTAATGCAGTAGTGATCAGATTTCTTGAGAGTTCTCTGAAAGAAATGATTCTCTTCAGTATGTTTATCTCTGTGTGTTTTAGCTAGCTCTTTCTGAAAAAGACTGTTCATTTGTTCGTGAGGTTAGAAAGAGTAGAAAGCAATGGAAGATTCCAGCCCATCTTCTGCATTGCTTTAGAAGTGCATATTGTGCATCTAGAGAGGAAATGCATGAGCGCTTCTTTGGTTCAGAAAGAGTTAAGCACTAGAAAGATTGCCTGTAGGAATCTTAGGATGATATTTATAAGACATACTTGTTTCTGAAAATGAATGAGGTGTTAAAGAATCATCATGGAGATTTTAGATTTTGAAAAATAAGTGTTTTCCATGTAGGAAGAAAAGTTTAGTGTTTTCCAGAATTCATATGTGAAGTATCTCTATCAGATCCTATGATTCATTAAAATATCTTCGTCCATATGTTAATATTAACGCTCTTATTCCAGTGTGTAAGTGTTAATAAGAATAAACACTGAAAACTGACTTTATAAGTTGTGCTAAAAAATCTGCTAAGTAATAATATCATATGATGATCCAGAATTACTGTTTTGACAAATTTTCCCAAGTACAGTATTTGATTCCCTTTCATTTCGAGATATCATTTCAAGATAGAGAAACCACTAAATGGTAATCTAAGTTTGTAATGAACTTGAAAAAAAGTTTTACAGCTTTTTCACAAAATAGATTAGACATAAAAATGTGATATGTTATTAATATTTAATGCCAGTTTTATAGATTTAAATATAACTTATGCAGCTTTAATGCTCAGTATTAATATTTCCATAACTATGTGACTAGCTACTGAGAAAACTATTCTGATGAAATTTCAGTTTCCATGTCAAGGTCTGGTTATATAGAACTAGTTGCCACTTTTCTCAGAAAATAAGCTCATTATACACGAAATTTATTGAGTTCACGGACTTAAGGCCCTCACAGCCAGAGTTTTTCCTGAGTTCTGTATTTCATTTTTCTGTATACTTTAATTATAATGGATCCATCTGAAAAATTCATGTGTCAAGAATGGCTTACATGCAGTCATTGGGTTACTATATTTTAAGAACAGAAAAATTGTCATTTCTGAAATACATTCTTAGTTCTTATAACTTAGAATTCGGCTATAGGGAAGAACAGAGACCATTACTTTTAAGATAGGTAATAGTTATGTTCAATTATTCAGGTTTATTTATTTAACTCTTATTCCTCATTTTTGAAAAAAAAAATGTGTAATGGTTTAATTAATATGACGTTTTCTTTCATTTGAATCTAAATTGTGGGACCAAACTCAGAGTTGCCCCCATTCTAGAAATGAATTAAACAATAAGAGTGATTTCAATTTTACTGATTAGAACGAGCTTCACATACTCAGTACTTTAAATCTATACTTCTACCCTTAATGACAAGTTTTGTTTATATAATATATGCAACTCTGAAGAAGTTTGAGAGTTAAATTCTTAGTACTAAAAGCACCCAGAGAGAAAAAATGGTTAACTACATGAATCTAAGATAATGAACAACTCAACCAGGAGAGGTCATCACAAGACAAAAAGTAGCCTGAAAATCTAAAAGTAATGTTTTTATTTGGTACCCATTTAAAAAGTATGATGACTATGCTAAAGCTTACGGTTCCCAAATAACTTTCTAATATGATGGATATTTTTTGAAGATACAGTTAATATTTTAAAATTTCATAACAACGTCGCTTCAGATATACATTGGCTTCTGGCTTATTTCTTCTTCCCTATTATTGAACTGTGTATACGAAGGCTGTTCCTGTTAATACTGTCTTTTTTTATAACTTAACTAAAATAAACTTTAAAGAAGCTTATCTCTAGGATTAAGTAGAAATGGATTTTAATTTCTTGGGAGATAGTGGAAATGAGCTGCTGCTGAGCCGATGGAATCAGAGAGCCTTGCTTCTTGTAAATGTATATGCACAGGGCACACATATAAAGTTTAAGTTGAATGTTTTACTCTTAGGAAGTTGCATTTATTTGAACACATTTGAAAGACCCTGACAGTGCAGTTCTAAATGATGAGAAGTTTGAGCTAGCATTTAGTGAATTTAGTTTATTCTTAAAGTATACTAAATTTTGACGTAAATAGTGCTTTCTAATAAAAGTCGCTTTACATTATTTTGTATAGCCATTAAACTATAATTTCACTGACTGTAGTATTTGAAAAGTGTGGGTTCAATTGATCAAATACTTTGTAGCAAACGTGTTTTTACTTATATAAGCACAAAGGTATATACATATTTATATATACATATGTTAAAATCCTTTAAATACATTTTATATAATATGTGTGATATATAATATATAGAGATATAATATTATTTATTATAGATAATATTATATATTATATCTAAAATATGTGTGTATTTGTATGTTTTCTAACAAGTCTCTCAAGGGGTTTAAGTTGCTTGCACATTTATAGATAAGTCTTTTCATGTGCAATTATTTCAAGTAACTAAATTAACAATATCAAAACAGTAGTAAATTTGTCTTTTTTCTCTCTTTAGTTCACATAAATGGTATCTTAAAATGATATCTTTTAAATAGTTGAATTAAAATATATAAGTAAACATGAAAGCAAATACTGTTAGTTATACTGAGCTTGAACATAGTAATAAATTTGTCTTAATTAAATGAATTTAATTTAAAAAGTGCTTTAGGTTAGTAAAATTCGTTGATTGATAAAGAGGACACACATTATTTATTTAATCCAAACTAATAAAAAGAAAAATACTATTCACTCATTAGAGATAAATATATGATCCTGATTTCATTGTTCAGGAAATTGGAATCTTTGTCTAAATTTTCTCTTTTAACATCGATAAATGGAAAACGTGAGTAAAAAAAGCAATCCACAGATTCAATATAGTTTTTATTAACTTTTAAACAAGTATAAACATACAACATATCATCTTTAGACAGATAACATCAAAGTTGTTTGATGTGCATCATATATATTTTAAAATCACATTTCCAGTATTTTTTTCTATTCTAATTGGCAGGACATTTCAAGGTCTATAACTTCTCTGAGATTTTAAATCACTTCCCTTAATTATAAATTCTTCCAGAGAAAATCTTAATAAGTCTTTAAAAGTGAACTAGTAAGTCATCTTGTTTGATGTAGCCTTTTCATGATTGAAACATAAGAAGAATTTGATGTACTGCCCCTTGGCTTTTTCTTTTTTTTAAAGTAGATTTTATTTGTTGTAAATGTGGTGTAGAATAAGGGGAGATTCTTACTTCAAATCCAGTGAGTGATTATCTTAAAAATATTAAACACATAGAGAACCACTTCTGCATATTGTCTCTGTAGTGATTGATTTTAATGGAATAAAGAAACAAATGGGTAATTTCAAAGTTTTCCCATATCTCATTGATTTGAGAAGTGTTTTAGTTTATCATTTATCACTGTGTGCTAAGTAAAACAATAGAGTGCATAATAATTTAAGCCTCAGAGTCTACATTAAGGAAATAAAGGGAATGCTATATTTATAATCAGGGTCTGAATTTGAATGTTTGAGTGTTTCTAGATAAATACATATTATAAGATAAGTAGGTTGTCGAAAACTAAGATATATTTCTATAATCATCTCCTACTTGGTCATGGAAGAAATTATGTGTTTAGTTTTTCCATGTTAATATGTAAGAATAATTATGAAGTGATCTTTGTATAGGCTTTAACTTTTCAAATGAGACTCATACAAAGAGAATACTTCTCAACAGAATGATCAGTTAAAACTGCATTGTCCCATCTCCTGGGATCTTTAGAACCTGCCTGTTTTAGTTCTGACCAACTAAAGAGATTGTTGGTATTTAGAAGTGCCCCCTGTTTCTCTGTCCTAATGTTTTCTTTTATGTGGAGAAAATTGCACTTATAACCTTCTAAGCCTCTATCTCTTCTGTTCACCCATCCCACTCCAGGTTAGGTGGAGTGACTTAACCTGTTAGGTGACTTTGGGAGAAGAACCTAGTTTAGCTGAGCCCTTCCACCTTCTTTCTCCCAGGCTTCCTACAAAAGGTGTAGTAGGTTCTTCTAAAAGACCTGCAAGAGTAGGCTATGCCTCTGCAGTAATTTCTGTGGTAATATGAGGAGTCTTACGATGTTCAGCTCTTCCTATGGGTAGAAGGCCTGTTTAATTTCAGAATTAAGGTTAATGCATCCCATGGTTGCCACATAGTGAAGCACTTTTCTTCCGTATCTGCAATTATTATGTAAAGGCTGATATTTGCTCTCCATCTGCAACTTCTTTTTTAATCAAGAACTCAGAGAGAGAAAGGAGTGATGTTTATTGTCCCCTATCAAGCTCCAACATATTAAAATTGCCAATAATAAGCTTATTTAGTATTGAACTAAATGAACGTGCTTAAAAACCAGCAGTGAATTATGACTTGTTTTTCCTCCTGAAGGTTGAGTTGGAGAATTGACTTAATGTAACTGTGATCTCCAAGCCCCTCTATTCATTCTTTCATTCATATCTGCATGGTCCTATTAGTGATATTTATTTGAGAGAGACATTTAAAAGAAAACCATTTGTTTATATGTGGTTTCCGTTACCATTTAAAACACACATCTTGGTTATAGTCTTTAGTAGCTCCACATTCAATTCCATGCTGTCCATTTAAGCATCAGTTGAATTTGACATGCCTTGAGTTGGTCGTTACTTCCTATTTGTGTTCCTACTGCACAGTCATGAAGAGTTGGATGATTTGGATCAGTTATTCTACAAAATAAACAGAAACATTTGGACTTTGAAGACAAAGTTGACTGATTTCCTTGATTGTAAATTTCGAGAAAGAGCTTGTTAAACTCTTATTTAGTTCATTTTTGGGGTAGACTATTCATAATAACAGCTTGAAGTAACTGAATTTTTTATAGCACTCCAGATTTTAAAACCTCCCCTGATAGTAGGAAATCTGGAAATAAAGATGTATTTGTTGGCTCTGAGTTTGCTTCTGAAGAGATCACATTTTTGGTATACTATAAAAATGCTGCAGAAATACAGGCAAGCTCCCGAGGGCCGTAGTCAACATTTTCCTTATGCTTCACGTTTGTTTGAAATACTCTCGTAAACATACATAGTAACATATTCTTTAATGTTTTTATATTTAGGAAGGAGGTAAAATTAGTTCCTGAGAATATTTTGTACCAGGAAAAATGATCCCCAAGGATATATAAGGTTTCTCTTCCTGTTTCCAGTTCACCCCTGCTTGGGTGCATAGTCTTACTAATCAGTTTGTGTCATAGAAGAAGGTGAATGAAGGTTAACCTTCATGAAGTCAGGCTCCCCGACTCTGTCTTGTGTGGCGAGTCTACATTGAAATCAAGTTATAGAAAATTTAGTTAAATTCAATAAGGATTTGCTCACTTCTTTGCATTATGTCATGTTGAAAAAAAGCACATAAGAAGACAAATTTTGCCTTGACTCCTAATTTTCTCCTAGCCGCTATAACAATGTCAACTAAGTCATTCAATTACGATATTGTTTAAAAAGGAATGCACAGGCAAATAAGTACCTGTGCTCTGAATTAACAAAACAACTTATTCTGGGATGAAATAATACCATGCTTTGCCAAAGAATATATTTACCTGTAAGAATATTCTCTTAAAATGGAAGGTGCTTATTGTTACTTGTAAATCATGCAGACTCAAACAGTTATTGCGAACTAAGGTAAATTGTATATTGATTAAAATGCATCACGCAACTCATTTTACTAGGTAGTCATCTCTTACTTAATGGGAATCAAGTTATTAAGCAACCTTATAAAAGCAAATGTTTACTTCCATATCATATACTCTGTAGATGATACATATATTGTGCAAAATATGTGAACAGAAGGACTACGGGAAAAAAAATCAGCCTAATTATGTAATGTGGCAAAATTTTAGCATATTTTAGGGATAGTGTTTAAAATTTTGTAATTACACATGAATAATTTTTTCATTAAATTACTTAATTGTTAATGAATTTAAGCTTGAAATTTATAGAATGCATGTGGTATATTTGAAACATTTTTGATTCAAGCAAAAGTATATCTGGAAAATCATTTATGAATGTCAGTTTTTCAAATGATTAAATGAATATGTTATTAGTTTAATGATTTTAATGTCAGCTGATCTAAGAAAATATGATCCAGACTTTTATTTCCTCCCTACATACTCAGTTCAGTTCAGTCACTCAGCTGTGTCCGACTCTGCGACCCCATGAACCACAGCACGCCAGGCCTCCCTGTCCATCACCAACTCCCGGAGTTTACCCAAACTCACATCCATTGAGTCGGTGATGCCATCCAACCATCTCATCCTCTGTCATCCCCTTCTCCTCCTGCCCTCAATCTTTCCCAGCATCAGGGTCTTTTCCAATGAGTCAGCTCTTCACATCAGGTGGCCAAAGTATTCATGGCCACAATAAAACATAAGTTTGATGCCATCATCAAGATAGTGCTGCTAATCTGTTATGGCATTTTTTTCTCAGTGAGTCTGAATATGTCCACAGAATCAAATCCTTCTGGACACAATCCACCAGGCAACCACATAAAATCTCATCAGATTTGATCTGTAAAGTAAAACTTTATTTTTTACTTATGTAGGTTATCATCACTGGTGGTTTTTCAGCTGACTTTTGTTAATGAGAAACTATACTCATTACTTAAATCACATGATTAATATTCTGTGTTATTATGTGGAAAAAATACTTTTATGTCTGCTTTATACAGTAGAAGAAGTTGTTAATGGTGGTGATGAATCTCCAAGAGTAAAATTTCATCATACCTCATGCATGTCTGTAGTATGTATGAGATTTACTCAGGTATCTTAACATAGACATGTAGGTTTCACATGGTTGGGTTAAAGCAGATTCTAGTATTGTTGGCTATCTGGAGTATGGAAGTAAGAATAACCATTTAATTATGTCAGTTGACAAAGATAATACTGTCAAAGATATCAGTATGTCATAATTGGGTATTTACATTGCTTCTACTATCTCCTGCATTGGAAAGTGGGTTCTTTACCACCAGCGCCACCTGGGCAGCCACACAAACATAAACGGCCTCCTTCCTATATTTATATACTGATGTGTTTGTGCGGAATTGAGTCAAAACTGGAGTGCTTGTTCAACAAGTATATATCATTTCTCTAATAAATGTTTACTGATTGAGTTCTAAAAACGCATAACAATTGCCTTTTCAGCACCGATCAGTTAGTGTTCTTTCCCAGAACTCCAGGCATCAATAGAGATTATTATGCTTTAAATCTTTTTTCCAGTTGACATGAATGCTGATATTTGTTGATTGCGTACTTCAGGTCAAGCAGTACTCTTTAGATGTATTGCTGTGCTGTGTTTAGTTGCTCAGTCGTGTCCGACTCCGTGAGCCCATGGACCGTAGCCCGCCAGGCTCCTCTGTCCCTGGGGATTCTCCAGGCCAGAATACTGGAGTGAGTTGCCATGTCCTTTTTCAGGGGATCTTCCCGACTCAGGGATCAAACACAGGTCTCCTGCATTGCAAGAGGATTCTTTACTGTCTGAGCCACCAGGAAATTATTAACTCATTTAATACAACAGTGCTCCAGCTTGCAGATAAGAAAGCTAAGGCAAAGAAGTAAAGTAGCTTTCCAGGCCACTTGTATGATCTGTCCACACAGTCTGTGCTCCTAACGATGGCACCGCTGGCTAGGTGAAATATTATGTCATTGATTTCCAGTTCTGTATAACTGAGTTTCAGCTTGCATCTAGGCAGTATTTTAAGGATTAATTACCTGCTCATGTAGAGTTATAGGGGAAAAATACCTCTAATCATAATGTTTCTATGTCAGTAATAACATTGAATGATAATATGGACAATATTATTCATTTTTTAAACCTCTTCATAATAAACTGATTTTACAATGGAATTCTATCTTGTGAAACTATTTATTTAAAGGCACGGAAAATGTTTGTTAAAATGTTTTGTCAGGTAGGAATAAAAGCTGTTAAAACTGGTTCTCAGGAAATTTTGTGGTCTGTATCCAGAACTGCAAGTATTATTGGCATTACGAAAGGTTAAAAGTTGATAACCTCTGTCATCTGTAACCAGTGTTTTGAGGATGAATTTCAAATGATAATAAATCATAAAACTTTTCCTGAGAGTGTTGTCAAGAAGAAAACTTCTTTATTTTTAACGGCTATGGGAAATTATTTGTTCAAAAATATTTGTCAGTTCTAATGCTTAAATAGCCCTTGTAGCTATTCCTCTTTGTCCATCCCTGTCACCACAGTTCTGGTTAAGATTTCCAGCATTTCCATCCAGGCATTAACTTAGCAGCCTCATAGTATGTCTCCTTGCTCTTAATCATTCTCCTCAAGTTTATCATTGATACATATGTCAGAAATGCTTTCCCCAAACACAAATCTTGTCATGTGCTACACTTCTTTGGCTCTTGTCTTTCCCTTTGATGTCATCTCCCCTAACCCAACATTTGCCCTCCAGAGCCTTGCCATTCTGCAATCCTTGCAACTTCTTCAATACAACATGCTACTTCTAATCACATTTCTTTTATGCTGTCTTAAATTCTGTTCCTTCCTTCTGAAATGCCCTTTCCTATTTTGTATATGCTGATATTAGAAAAAGCTAATACACGGCCCAAACCTCAGAACTTTGGAGCGGGTTGGAGGTACCATCACCTCCCTGTGGTGATTTGGTCTAATTGCAGGCAAAATACCAAGAGGATAATAAGCAGTTCCTTTGCTATTTGGACTTATATGGGGTAGACCAATGACAGATAATGCAAGTTATCTTCAAGTATCTAATGTTAGAGTGAGAAATTACCCAAATTGCTGACACTTTTCATGCAGTAATAAGCACAGATACTTGTTTATCATTATTTATACATAGATATTAATCTGTCATTTCAAGGAAAGGAAAGAAACCATGCTGTTTCAGCTTTACGATGTCTCAAACCCTTTTCCTACATGGCTCTATTTTATAACATTTTCTATACTTAAGCCATTTGGTTGGTCAGACTCATTAAAAGACAAGCATGAATGCTCTTTTCAAAACACGCTGTTTCAAAGAAATACCTGAAATCTGCATGTAGATTGAAGACAGATGTCAACAAAATAATTATTGTGCCTAACAGGTACTTTAAATAGAGTGCCAAAGTTGTCAAAAAATCTTGTAAACAAACGATAGAGTAGTGGCAGAGAAACTTGATAATTGCATATATTTAGTGTATATTATCCAGCATGTTAGTTGATATTGTCAAAGTTGCTGTGGGACGTTCAGTGAATTTCATTTTGATTTTTAACATAACAAGAATAGTCTTTGATGAATACAAAAAATAATCACTTATATTCTGGGTTTATATTTTGAATTAACTCTTCTTGTCCCTACATTTGAAACTTTGTACATGCTGCACCTCATCCTTAAAATATCCTCCAGCCTTGCCTTTTCAAAGTCTGCCATCCAGCTAAACCTGCTTAAAAATTTGTAAGCTTTACAATGATTCTTCCGCACTACCTGCTGACAATACAAGTAACTCCTGTTTAACCCCTGGTCTGCATGGGCACAGCCTATGTTTTGTTCTTAGATTAATACATATAAGTGTGCCATTGTATCAAAAGAGCTAGACTTCAGTATATATCTTTTACCATATATGGCACTGTACTAGTTGCATTGAATTATCATATAAAATTAGACAGTTACCTCTATTTTGGAATACTCAAAGCATAAGGGTGCTCAAAAATTAAAAACTCACAGATTTCACATTTATACAGTTTTACTTTTATCAAGTTATCCCATAAACTAATATGTAATAAGTATTTTCAAAAATTCATGCCATTAGTTCTAGCTGGGCTTTAAGGTAATAATAGCTTAGTATCTACTCTATAGTCTATTGCTGTAAAGTGTTTGAAGACAGATATCATGAAGTCTGATTAAATTTTAAGTCACTATTTTGTAGATGGCTAGTTAACATATCAAAGATTAATATAGCTATTAAGAGAAAACATTGTGATTTATCTTTACTTATATCCCTCAAATGACCTATAACATTTCTGGGTACATAAACATAAATAAATATAATCTGATTGAATTGATTGATGAGTTCTATATGTAAATTATGCAAATAGATAGATTGTAATGACATGTAAAGATTTCCTTTATCAGTTCTACTGATATTTCTGTAGCTAAATGCAATGTAATCAGTAGTATAATTTTAATATAATATTAGGTACAATAAAGTTTACCTGTAAGTAATAATTCTTGTCTCATAAAATACTGTCTTAAAACTGACCCATCTGTATGAACAACAATAACAACAACAAAATGTAACAGACTATTAAAATTTATTTTAAAGCCTAACTTACATCTTTTATTTTTTTTTCAAACTGAAAGGCAGCATAGTTGAATTTCAGTTTATTGTCTGTTCTTTGCCCAAAGTATAGTAGGAATATATTACTGCAATTCGAATAGTCTTCATATCATGGAAACATGCTTTATTGTTACATAATTATTGTATACAGTGATCTGAAGCATTTCAGTTTTACAGAAAGTATATCATTCCCCAAAACATAAGTTTTGAAATTTAAAATGCATCGTTACTGCACATTTTTAGATGTGAAAAAATTAGAGTAATATATCCAAATTTAAAAGAGATTTCAAATCTTGTAAATAAAAATGACACGTTCTTCTATTAAACTGACATCAATGGAGCTTTTTGTAAGAGACTTTCAGATCTGTTGTTTGTTCATTTTATATGTCTATAATTATAGTATTTAGAGCATCTCATACTGTGTTTGTTTCTACATATTGAACTTTCAAATGACAAATGTACTAATGGTGGAGCCAAAGACAAATTGAGCTAGCAGCTGAATTACTGGCCTGCTGAAGTGGCCTGTGACAGTGTTGCCTGAGGAATAATTAAAAAATAACTACTCAGAAACATGCATGAAGATTAGCTTGTTTTGGAAAAATTAGTGACCTAGGTCTGGACCTAAAATTATTTTTCATTATTTTATTTGTTATACTCTTAATAATCTTCCGTGTAACACATTCAGTTTATAAATTGAATGTTTATAAGCTGAACATGCTAATTTTAGTGGGAAAGATTAATAATAATATAATACCACTTAATAATATGCTTCTATTGTTGTTGTTCAGTTGCTCATCATGTTTGACTCTGCGATCCCATGGACTGCAGCACACTAGGCCTCCCTGTCCTTCACTATCTCCTAGAATTTGCTCAGACTCATGTCCATTGAGGTGGTGATGCCATCCAACCATTTCATCCTCTGTTGTCCCCTCCTCCTCCTGCCCTCTATCTTTCCCAGCATCAGGGTCTTTTCCAGTGAATTGGCTGTTTGCATCAGGTGGCCAAAGTATTGGAGCTTCACTTTCAGTGTCAGCCCTTCCAATGACTATTCAGGGTGATTTCCTTTAGGATCAGCTGGTTTGATCTCTGTGCTGTCCCAGGGACTCTCGAGAGTCTCCTCCAACCCCATGCTTCTGTAAGTCACACATTTTATTTGTTTCTTTAGCTCTCATTTCAAAATTGTTTTCACTATCCTTTTTTGTAATATTCAACCTTAGCAAGTTACCTTAAGTCTCTTTTATTTACTAGGTATGTTAGAATTTCAATTAAAATTGCTCAGTCATCTCAGTCACTCCAGAGGCAAGTTCATCAGTGAGTGATGAACCAGATCCTCTCTATTACAACATTTTAGTTGGAACTTAAAGAATGAGGAGGAACTACATAAGGGAAGAGAAGAGGAGAAGTGTTCCAAGCAGAAGAGAACAACTCTGCAGTCACCACACTGGCCAGGTTTGGACCTTCCTCTGATTGGGATGTAGCTCATGACTTTGGAATAAGTCTTTTGTAAAACGGATGAGAAAAAATAAAGTTTTGCAAGAGCAAATAACGCTGCCTGATAGTTTAGCAACAAATAGAGGGAAAATACATTTTTGCTGGACAAAATATAGAGAATGAGCATGTATTATCTTTAGTAAGAGAATAATGTTTTACCATTGTTGTTAAAAATAAGCATTAAGAAACCTTACAGTCTATTCATGAACTTGATTATCAGCCAAGTCAATTAATTTATGACAACCAAGAATATACAGTGGGGAAATTATAGTCTCTTCAATAAATGGTGTTTGGAAAACTGGACAGCCATATGCAAAAGGATGAAACTGGGCCACTATCTTACACCATATACAAAAATCAGCTCCGAATGAGTTAAAGACTTGAATGTACCGCCTGAAACTATAAAACTCCTAGAAGAAAATGTAAGTGATAAGCTCCTTGACTTTGGTCTTGGTGATGAATTTTTAGATCTGACACCAAAAGCAAAGTCAGAAAGTATGATGACATCAAACTAAAAAGATTTGACATAGCCAAGGAGCCCATCAACAAAGTGAAAAGGCAACCTCCAGAATGGAAGAAAATATTTGAAAATCCTGTGCAGTATTTCCTCCTTATCCACGGTTTCTCTTTCCAAGGTTTCACTTAACTGAGGTCAGCTGCAGTCTGAAAATATTAAATGGAAAATTCCAGAATAAGCAAGTGGTAAGTTTTAAATAGTGCACCATTCTGAGTTGCTTGATGAACTTCCATGCCTTCCGGCTCTGTCCCACCCAGGACATGAATCATTCCTTTGTCCAGCACCTCCTGCCCCTTAAATACTTAGTAGCCAGCCTCGCTATCAGATTGACTGTCTTGGTTTCAGTTTGCAGCACTGATTGTGGCAGTGCTTATGTTCAAGTTACTGAGGTTGCTAAGACCTACAGTAAGAACGAGTCTTCTATACGTACAGAATTGTACAGAAGGAAAAAGAAATATATGCTGGCTTTTATGCTGGACCTCAAATTGCAAAAGTTATGGACCCTCTGTTACAGTATATTGTTATAATTGTCTATTATTAGTTTCCGTGAATCTCTTACTATGCCTGATTTATAAATTAAAGCTTAGGTATGTATGTATATATAGGGAAAAAACATAGTATGTATAGGGTTGGTACTATCTATGGTTTTAGGCATCCACCTGACATCTTAGAATGTATTCCTTGCAGATAAGTGGGGGCTACTGTTTTCAGTAAGGGGTTAATATCCAAATATATAAAGAACTCACACAGCTCAAGAGCAAAAAAAACAAATCATCTAATTAAGAATGGACAGAGGATCTGAATATTTTCCTGAAGAAGACAGAGAGCTGGAAAGCACATGAAAAGATGCTCAGCAACAGTCGTCATCAGGGAAATGCAAATCAAGAGGACAATGAGCTGTCCCCTCACACCTGTTAGGATGATAACTATCAAAAAGATAAGAACTAACGTGTTGGCGAGGATGAGAAGAAAAGAGAACCTTTGTGCACTGTTGGTAGGAGTGTAAATCTGTGCATTTACTATGGAAAACATTATGGGCGTTCTTCAAAAAATTAAAAATTGAATTACAGTATGATTTAGAAATTTTACTTCTGGATATTTACCTGAAGAAAATGAAAAGACTAACTTGAAAAGACATATGCCCTGCAGTATTATTTATAATAGCCAAGATATGGAATCAAATGGAATGTTCATTGAAAGGAGAGTGGATAAAGAAGATATATTAATATATCACATATATAGTAGAATATTACTTAGTCATAAAAAGACTGAAATCTTGTCTTTTTGCCACTCAGGGTAGGACCTAACGGATATTATGCTAAGTGTGATAAATCAGAGAAACAGAAATACCATATGATCTCACTTATATGTGAAACCTAAAAATCAGTATATTAATAAATCAAGCACATGGTTACAGAAACTAGATTGGTGGTGGCCAGAGGTGGGGAGTTGAGGGCATAGGCAGAAGGTGAGGGAGATTGAAAGGTACACACTTCCAGTTATAGAATAAATAAATCATGGGGATGTGATGTACGTGGTGATCAAAGTTAATAACACTGTATTACATATTTGAAAGTTGCTAAGAGGGTAAATTTTAAAAGTACTCATCACAAGAAAAAAATTATAACTGTGGTAATGAAGGTTACCTAGATTTGTTGCTGGAAGTGTTTCACAATATTTACAAACATCTAACCATTATGTTGTACCCCTGAAACTCATACAGTGTTGTGTGTCAATTATACCTTACTTTTTTTTAAAGAAAGAGAACATCTTACACTCTATGAATGAGCTACACTATCATCCAAGTTGGGTGTCTAGAAGAAAAAGCACGTACATTACTACACAGAGACTATTACATACATGAATATTACTGCATAGAGAATATTCTGCATAGATTTGGGTGTAGCATGGGTGGGGATACGGTGTTTCTTCATTGCCATTTAAAAATATATGCCATTTTATAAATTTTTTGGAAAACTTGATCTGTTTCTGTTTTGCTTTGTTTTGCTTTTCTGTAGCTTTTAGCTGATTGTTTGAACTGAAAGTAGTTGGAGTCTATTTTGGTTTTAATCTGAAACAGCAAATTTGGCTAGGTAAACTTCACTGAAGTAAACAAAAATCAGAATAATCTATGTGAGTGTTTTATGTATGTATGTATCTAATTTATGTATGTATGTATTTGTTCATTTATTCACCACCCATGAATCTTAGATTCAAGGGGTCTTCTCCGTGTCAGGGTTTGTAACTCTGTTATTATATGTGGAAAGATTTCTCTATTGTCAAAGCTGAATTACTTAAATATGTGAAATAATATCCTTAAATATGTGAAATAATATCCTTTACTATGAAAGGATAGCTCATCCTAGAATCTCCTAAAATAAAGATCACTGTCACATAATGTTCTGTAGTCATTGCTGAAAATTATTTTTCTACTGGACACCTGCTCAAATGTGTTGACATTAATTTGGTGAAAGTGTGAACTTTTTAAAAAGAATTTACATATTATTTTGGAAAAGTATCCGTTAATGCTTAAAAGCACAGACTTTCATGTAAGAAAGCCTGGATTTGGTTAGTTCTGTTCCTCCGCGACCATGGACAAATTATCTAAAATTTGAGCCTCAGATTTCTGATATTTAAAATGATGAAATAATGGTACCTTCATGAAAGGCTTGCTATAAGGATGAAGTACAAGATGTGTAATGAGTGGCACATGATGGTAGATTAATTTTAGTTATTTTGTTACTTTTTAATGCATTTGATATTTATTATACAATGTTTATAATGCTAGACTATGTAGATATTGCAAAATTATCTGTAATTGTCTCAGACATTTGTTTCATAATTTAGTTGGGAAGCTGACACTTACATTTAGAATAATCAGCAAAGGTAAGACCAGTATATTATTTAATTTTCATGTAATACCACATGTAAATGGTCAACAAGGGAGGTAATATCTCATTTTCTTAATGAAAGAATTAACTGAAGGAAATCATGCATATATCATCTATATTAATTGAATTTATAATTTGTTATAGGTGGCACTATAAGTGGAGCTATACACACAGTGATGTTAGTACTTAAAAGTCATTTATTTTAAAAGTATACTCTTGTTAAAAAGTAAAGGAGAAATTACTCAAGCAGTATAAAATAATTAATCTATTTAGGAGAGCCCATTTTACAGTGTAGTAGGTATTCCATTACCTTACTCACAAATGTTTCTGAAAACCCACAACATTTGCAAATTAGAGAGCTTGTGGGCATGAGGAACATATCCAAAAGCATAAACATTTTTACTGTAACTTGTCAGCCGTATGGGCAGATGGTATAAAGCTTGTTTTCTGAAATGTGATGGAAAGTATAAAAAGAAATTTGACAATTTTTTTTCATTTTTATATTTGACTATCCAAATAGCTAGAAAGCTGGGAAATCAGTGGTATTATTTTAAGACCCTGAAAATCAGTGCCCAGGATTTTTGGAGGTTCAGCATTCAGCTGAAATTGTTTATAGGCATGTTTTCATTATTAATGGAAACATCTGAGTGTCTATTAAAAATAGATCACTGTGGTAAGCTCTGGGGATTATGAAAACTTTGGAGACAGTGTCTCTGTCCTGAAGGGTTTTGTAACCTCTATGAAGGTAGAAAAAACTTATAATTAAACTTTTTAAATAAGCAACTTTGCCTATACTAAAAGCTATGTAATTTCTTTGCAAAGGCCCAGGCCAGATTAACAATTATGTTTTGCTACATTAAGGTATGAATTGATAGGATCATAAAACTGATGGAGAGAGCTAGTCACTAGAAAATTATACTATGAGACATATTCTGAGGCCCTGTCAATATTTCCTAGTGAATATGTCAATATTGCTCTGTGACTCAGGTGAACCCTGAGGCCATGACTGGTCCTTGCCTTGCAGCCAGCCTGAGTCAGGCCAGGTGATGGTATTTATCATTTTCTGTCTGACATTGGTAGAGTATATATATTAGATATTTATTTTTTCAATTTCCAACTTCCTGGCCTTAGTATATAGTCAACCATCTTGGAAAATATTTGTTCCTTCCCTTCCTCAAATTTTGAATACTCTTTTCAGTAGAAGGAGGTGGACTTATAATTTAATTTATAGAAAAAGAAGGACAAAGGAGAGAATGAAAAAGATCAACACTCTCCTACCTCTGGGAAATTTAAAGCAAGTCCAGAGTTACCTCTCAAGGTTTTTTATTACCTGTGTATCTCCTTTCCTTCTGCCTACTCTCATCAAACAGGAAGATAGATAAGTTGAGGTGGAAGGAAACTGGGTTATAGTAGTGAAAGAAAAATCATTGATCTTCATCTGTCAGGTAATAAAAATGAGCAATAAGAGAAAATATTCATGAGTGTTTTGTATCAAATGACTTGTTCTTTCTCACCAGACACTAGGATATTAGGCGTAAAGAAGTTAAATGCTGCTTTCTCTTTGAAAATTAAATTCATTATTTAATATATTGACACAAAACACATTTGAATCTGAAAGAAATCAAGGACAGTTGAAAAATAGTACATCCAGAGTTGAGGAAAGGGTGGAAAAGTTAAGTGAACGAAGTGCTTTAACATATATGTATACGATTTTCAGAAATGTGTATCAGTTTTTATAATTACATTCTAGTCAGTATGTGGAGAAGGCAATGGCAACCCACTCCAATACTCTCACCTGGAAAAATCCCATGGACGGAGAGGCCTGGTAGGCTGCAGTCCATGGGGTCACTGAGAGTGGGACGCGACTGAGCAACTTCCCTTTCACTTTTCCCTTTCATGCATTGGAGAAGGAAATGGCAACCCACTCCAGTGTTCTTGCCTGGAGAATCCCAGGGACGGCGGAGCCTGGTGGGCTGCCGTCTATGGGGTCGCACAGAGTCGGACACGACTGAAGCGACTTAGCAGCAGCAGCAGCAGTCAGTATGTATTGCCTAAATGATTTTAGTATCAAAAGGAATATTTGTTTCCTTATGCAAAAATATTATTTTGTTCCTGGACAATATCGTCTACATGAGAGATCATTCCAGACTCAGAAACATCAATACTAACATTTGTAATAATTCAGTGATATTTAGCTTAGAGAATTTTGATAAGGAGAGAAATAACTGGGATCATTTAATACATGTGTATGATTGAAGGAGCACTTACTCATTGAATAAGAGGCAAGTTCCTAAATAATATGTTTTCAAAATGTATTGTTTTTAGCTGACTTTGAAGAAGTATATAATATTGAATGTAATTATGATATACTTTCATATAATAGTATCTTATTGATATTTTAACTCATTAGTTACAGGGTATTTGCAGTTATTTTTAATGTGATTAATGGTAATATGCCTCATATTTTTAAGTACTAATACATCCCACTGGCATTACTGTGCTATATACTTCAAAAATTTTCTCATTTTCGTAAGATTTAGTCGATTGCTATGTACTTTGGAAAGATAATGGTTAAGTTTATTAAAGATGTATGCATTTTACATAAAGGCTAAGTATGCATAAATGCTAGCAAGTCAAAGTATTGTTAGAAAATGTATCTTGTATTCTTATTACATTTGATTCCATACAAATTGTATTTAAGGAATGTAATATTAAAATGAGATTATTTCAGAATTTGTATAATACACCAATTGCATAGAGAGCAATATAGAACTTGATATGTTTTTATACTGTTAGTATCTTTGCAGCTTAACTTTTCAATGTTGACCATACATCAAAGGCTTTGCCTTCACTTTTGACATGAAATAAAGCACCACCTGCCAATGCTAGATGACTGTGTATCTGTAACAAACGCAAGTAGTGTCTATATCTCAGATTATAATCTTCATTTTAGATTTTACCCTATGCAAAAAATGCTTTTAAGCAGATGATTGGTTTACTTAAAATACTGGCCAACAAGAGGTTATACATGGATGTTTGTTGGGCATTGAATACTCTGCAACACTGGCCATTACTGTAACTGATATTGAGGAATTTGATGTAAAAGAAGTAGGAACTTGAAAAGGCAGCCCTTCTTACGTGTTTAGATGCTCATGAGCCCCCTGGCAGATTCGGGCTCAGTCGGTCTAGGGTGGGACCTACGATGCGGCGTTTTTAACAGGACCCCCTCCCATGTGATACCAGAGCTGAAAGTGATCCATGAACAACATATTGAGTAGCGGGGCTTTGAACTTGAAATCTGTAATGAAAGATGCTATAACAACCTTCTCACTTGTTCTGAAACTAAGAAGCACACCTAAATGGGGAAAATTGGAAAAAAATGTTCATTCATTATATCACATTATTAAATATTTTGTGTGTTAATAGAAGGTACACTTGCAGTCTATGATATCATTTGGGGATAAAACATGCAAAAAGTGTAAATAAGTGGGTTAGTTGGATAGTCTTGGTCAGTTTTATAATCTCTCTAAATTTTACATTTATAACTTTAAAGAATTGAACTGGATTACCTCTAGAGCCCATTACAATTTTAGAAAATGTATAATTCTAGTTTCCAAAGTTAAAGCAGAATGGAGTGTCTTTCCAAACCTCAGTCTTGCTTTTGTTTCTAACAGGAGCTTGGGGATATAATCTCGAGACTCTTATAAAGTTTTAAATGGCATTATTCATTTAAAATGCTCAAATGGCTTTATCAAGGACAAATGCTAAACTAATGTTACATATTAGTAATATTATTACAAAGATTAGAAAGATCAAATCCTAGTAAGTGAAGTAACTTGTTTCAGGTCATGGAGATGTCTAGAGATATGCTAAACAAAACTGTAGTAGCAAAGTAGTTGTATAGTTGATAATATACTAGAAATATTGCTTTCTAAGTAAATCTATTCATTATAAACAGATTATCACACAGGAAGAAATAATGTATGCCTTTTTCTCTTAAAACTGGTAGAATCCTACCAAACATAATCTAATCTCAATTACCAGAATAGTTTTCTCATGTTTGATAAAATGTGCATATGTACTTTTTTGTTCTAATATTTAATCAAGATACTGTTTACTGGTATGCAAACAACTCCAAGTGATGTCATGCTTGTAAAGCACATATTCATCTACTGACATACAATTATTATTACTTTATAGTATTTCAACTTTATAAATATAGAAATATTCCTCTATGTGAATAGATGTATAGAAAAACAATGAGATTGATTAAGGTGTTCTGTGTCCTTCGTAATACTAATTGAGTGTGATTTTTACATTGTTGACAACCAAGAATTACTATACAGGGCATGATGGATGCCTACCAATAGTCTAGATATCCTCCCATAAATTACATGGGATTTGTGCTAATATGGTGAGTTTTTCCTTTCAAAAATGACAATCAGGGTCAGTTTTTCCTATGTAATTGACTTACAAGGGACCACAAAGCATTGTTATGAACATATTTTATATCTTGTTACCCTCAGTATTGCTGAATGCCAGGAGCTGATTACAGTGGGAAAGTTAGGGTCAGTGGCACCATTGCTGTAAGTCTTGCATTTCAAAATTTAGGGGACATGATTATGGTTCCCAGGAAGGGATATTAAGGAGGGTCAAGTTGTGCTCTCCCAAGGGATTTCATCTCACAGAATTGTAAGTTGGCTTGTTGGTTCCTATGGTCCGGTTTGCTTTAGTTCTTTAGCAGGCAGAGTCTCCTGAGGAATGTTAATAATGTCCACCTGGGCTCATTCTCAAAACTTGGGAGCAGGTGGGGACTGTTGAGAGCCTCCCACCTGTTTATCCCCTCAAGCAGCACTTGCCTTCAGTATCCAGTGGTTTGGTGTCCACTGTTGGGTGTTTGTTGGGTTACGTGGCAGTGATTTGCTTGACATGACAAAATAGGGTCACTGCTCGTGGAGAACTGACACAAGTCTGAGCACAATGAACAGATGAAACATTTTCACCCCAAGTTGGGTGATTTGCGAGAACAGTACATGGCTATTTCTCATGTTGGGACTTACAAGTGATTACTATAGGGAAAAACAAAACAGAAAACTAAAAACTTTCAAACCTTGAAATGGGGAAAGTTTAAGGTATGAGCCCAGTGGCCTATACTATGACCCAGGTACGTTAGTTAGTTTTTAACTTTTCTTTGGGCTTCTGCCGTGGAGCACCCTTTGCCAAGTCTCATTAAAACAGAACTGATGCACTTTGGCAGTCTACAGTCTGAATATTGCATTTTGACTTGCCTGGAAACCTTATCTTTAGAACTAATTAGTAAATAATCAGTTACTGTTTTTAATCATGAAATTGCTCTAAAAGTGTAATTTTAAGCATTCTGTTAGAGCCTAATATATACTTCTAGACAAGGTAATGCATTATTTAAATATCCACTTACCTGCCACATGGAAGATAGGAATGTTTCATCCATCTTTAAGGGCATAGTGGGATATTTGTTTCTTTTGAAATATGGTTGGCACATTTTTTTTCTTTTTCCTCTTCTGTCACACATAAAGAAACAGTACTTGAAAGAAGAATATGAGTCTCTTGTTTATTCTTAATTTCACTATTAAAATATAAAAATATATTAAAGATCTTCTTAAATTGTCATTAAGAGTCTAAAAAGATGAAATAGATATGTAGTTTTGTTAAAGCAAAGCTTCAAATGTCATAGAAACATTTGTGGAAGAGTTTTTTATGAAAAATACATAATTTTTTTTATATTGCAAACTTAGTAATTTGCCAAAAGATAGGACCAAGGATACATTTTGTTAATGTCATATAATTACAAGTTAAATAATTATAAGTAAAGTTGAAATTAAAAAGTGTCATAAGGATTAAGGGAGAAAAAACCACATTCTACCTAAATATATAATTATTTAAAGGATTACTCAAGGATTATTGAGCTATTTCTTCAAGAACATCATAATTAAATTAATACTGAGAATTTTTCTGCAGCTTATGCTTACATTTTCTTAAGTTACATTTTGTTTTTACAAAGTATATCTCTTGTAAATTATGAAACTAAAGCCAGATGTGTGGCATAATGTAAGAAAAGCCTCCTAAGAGAATAAACATTCTCAAGTTCTAAAACTGTAAAACTTTAGCTGTAAATTGATGACAAATGTCACACTGTCATTTTAGCATTTTTCTTCTGGGAATTCTATGAAGAAGTAGGTGTGAAATGATATTTTCCAACTTTTTTTACTCTGTGAAAAATATAATGTATTTTGTGCACTGAATTTTGAAATGGTAAGGAAGGTCTGAAGAATGTAGAATTGTTGGTAGTCCACCATTGACTTACTAGATATAGTCACATTTTTATCTCAAAAATTTTAATCACTTGACGTTTGCAGTTTATTGTTTTGTTTTTGTTAATACTGAGAGGTTGATATGTTACTGTGCAGTTTTCATACAAGTGATCTTTTAATATTGCTACTAAATTAATAAATAAAGAAATAATGAAAATATCCATGAAATGAGTTTAGGTATTGAACAACACAGATCATATCATTCACACATTTTAAGGGAAATTACAGTGTATGTGTAAGAAATACAGCCTTTGAACACCCAGGTCTTGGAGTCCATTTTCATTTTGACAAAACGTGTCTAATTCTCAGTATTTCTCTCTAAGATACACATTTGTGTCTATGTGTGTTTTTGTGTTTGTGAGTCATGGGCTGTCAGTTTATTTAGCCTACATTATGAGGAAATTTGTTGCTTGCATAGCTGAAATTTTTTTGTAAATGAAACTCACCTCATTGAAGTGACATAAATTAAAAAAAAATAAAAACTTTTGCAAATGACTTACACCTATTGTACTTTCGTGGCTCAAATATAATGTAAAATTATCCTGAATGCTTAGGGATATGGCTATAAATATTTATTAAATATATTATTATGATTATTTGTTCAGTGACCAATCAGGTCTTCTGAGCTTCTTTTTCCACCACTAAAATGGCTTTAGACCACCGTGCTTTGCTCTTTCATCCTATTGATGTCAAAATTCTCTTTTGACTACTGACGTTTAGCATTAAAAAGGACTTCTGAAACCATTAGGAAAGATTATGGTAGATCTATTTGTATTAGAAGATATTTTAAACTTCCACTGCAACAGATCTCTGCATACCTTGGAGTTTCTTCTGTGCTTATGGTTAATTTTCCATAAAATTCTGTGTGAGGCATTTGAGTTTTTTCATTCATTTTTATCAACACACTCATTCCTTCATTTGGTCTGTCCCTCCTTTTAAAAATATTTGTTGTTTGAATGTGATAGATTTTTGTATTGGACACCCCCGATTCGACTTCCTCTGTAAAGAAGTCTGTGGAAATACAAGTATTTTATTATCCACGAACATCAGTTTTTATCATTTGTGAAATAATTGGAATAGTAATATCTGTTGAGGTGACTGTGAGGTGACATATATTAAAGTGCATATCTTAGTGAATGGCACAGTGTGGGTATTTCACAAATGTCAGTTCTTTTTTCATTATCTTTGTGTAAAATTTACATGTAATTCATACATGGTTTTAGGGCTTGAGCAGCCCCTATTAGCTCTCTTCCCGTCAGCTCGTTTTGATGTCTGGGCAGCTACAAGAGTCTTACTCATCAAGTGTAACACTTCTGTGCCTGTCTCCCTACCACTGTTTAATTTGGTGGGCTGCCTGCTATATCTCAGAATTTGCCTAAATAGATTCAGCTTCATCTGCTGAAGAAAATCCCATTTCAAAAATGCAGTTTGTGGACAGCTCACTTTGGCAGATGAAGTAGAAAAGAAGATGAGACAGTTTCTATGATATGAGAGGATAGGTACAGAACCAGAGAGTTCTTGAACAGATCCACAGATCCACCATCGATGGTGGGGACCACTTCCTGTTCAGTGCCTCAAGAAACTGCCATGAACTTTGATACTGCGTGGAAAAGGGGGAAAATATTAAAGAGATTTGGCAGAGAAAAAGTGACAACAGTATTGAATTCCTTGACAAAATGCACCAGTGTGTTTTGACATATTGAAACCTCCCACTCCCTTCCTTTCCTCGTTTTTGTCTCCTGAAACTCATTTATCAAATTATTTCCAGTGTCTTCACTCAACCTTTTAATTACCTACTACTATCCCATCCCCATATTACCACACTTTGTTGTCGTATGTTTTCCTGTCTTGAAGTGTCTAGTTTCTGTGGTGATATATTCATGTGATTCTCATGTATTAACTCATCATTTCTGTCGCTGAAAATATCCATTCTTTAAGCTGTTTTGACTTGAGATTGGGAAATCTAGAGCAACCACAGCATCTCCCATTGTTTCTTTTGGGTGGTTAAAAAAAAGATGTGATTTCAGCTCTTCGCAGGGTTAAGCCGTGTTTTGTGGATAAGGGACCTTTCACTTAAATCACCTCATATAGTTTATTCTCTATGTAGCAATAATTGTGAAGAGAAGGGAGAAAGATGTGTTCTCTTTCTCCTCTCCCTGATGAGAGCATCTCAAAGAATATAGAACCAAAGAGAGCATTTTGGAAACTGGCTGTGGTGTTTTTCTTGATTATAATGAAGTAGGGATATTGGCATTAAGGGTGGGGAGACCAGGACTGCTAGGAGGTCTGGCCATCTGCGTGTCAAGCCTGCCCCAGAAAGAATCTCCCACCACTCAGCTCCTGCAAGATTCACGCAAACAAAGTCTGTTTAGAAATGTCCGAATCTACAACTTAACTAGAATTGGAATATAAATTCGAAGTATATTCCAGAGTTTTTTTTTAATATGTGCTAATTGTCTAGATAGAACAACTGTGTAAATAGAGGGAACTTTGTATTTTTTTCCAATCATCAATATGAGTTTTCAGCACTTCAGAAAATCACACATAACAATGTTGCTCATAGTATCTGAGTGGCACATTTGCATCAGTCTGTATTTATACCTATTATATTCACTGCGATTCTAGGTATGAGTAAAACATCCAACTTCCATGTTTTCTAGCATGAGAGAACTTGGCTATTTCCGTACTGAAATATACATTGTCCATAGAAGTCACTTTCCTTTATTATATTAAAATGTTTTTTGTTTGAATTTTGTGCATAGATTAGAATGTAGTGAATTTTATTTCAGGTTTATTAAAAGGGAGTTGAATGTTAATCCATACAAACATTACAAACTTGACATTGGATTTGACAAAGTTGAGAAGCATTGTTTTAGGAATTGCCATCACTTTTTCTGTTTCCCTTTTGTGCATTGGCTTCTTATCTCCAGGCTGAGGGACAGAATTTTCTGACATAGTCTTTTTTTAAATGAAAGGGTGTAACTCTCATTGCAAAAGGAAATAGCTGCTAGTCAGTTTGAAATGGAACATAGGGTTACTCTACCCATCATCTCCTTTCTGCAAAATGGCTCACCTCAATGTAAAAGGACAGCCATCTGCCCTCCAGCTGGCCAGAGGCAAGCTAAGTTAGTTGTGAAACACTATGAGAACTATTCCTTTCATTTGCTTAGGAAGTTCACATTTGTGTGTGTTGTATATTTCAATAGCAGTTATATCATTAAAAACTTTAGATTCATTTGTGAGTTTTTTTTTTTTTTTCATTGCAAGATTATACATCTCAAGAAAATACAACTGCAGTGTTTCTTGGCCACATTACGTGGTTTTCTTTCAAGCATGAAAAATACTCTGCTGAGTACTAATAGTGAATTTAAGTAATCTGATTTTTCCCTTTATTAATTTTATACTTTGTTGTGTACATGCCAAGTCACTTCAGGTGTGTTTAACTCTTTGTGACCCTATGGACTGTAGCCCGCCAGGCTCCTCTGCCTGTGGAATTCTCCAGGCAAGAATACTACAGTGGGTTGCCATGCCCTTCTCCAGGGGATCTTCCCTACCCAGGGATCAAACCTGTATCTTTTATGTCTCCTGCACATTCTCCATGCATAGTGGTAAAGGTGGATTCTTTACCACTATCACCACCTTGGAAGCCCTTCTAACTTTGTTAGTCATTATTAAAATGTCACTAATGTTCCTTTCTTAAAATTCATGTGAGACATATATATCATTTTCTATAGGAAAATGAATAGTCCAAGTAAGGTAAACTCTAGGGGAAGTTACAGAAGCAGCTTAGCAGAAATTATGAAGCAAGCAGCAGTTAGAACTGGACATGGAACAACAGACTGGTTCCAAATGGGAAAAGGAGTACCTCAAGGCTGTATATTGTCACCCTGCTTATTTAACTTATACGCAGAGTACATCATGAGAAACACTGGGCTGGAAGAAACACAAGCTGGAATCAAGATTGCCAGGGGAAATATCAATAACCTCAGATATGCAGATGACACCACCCTTATGGCAGAAAGCGAAGATGAACTAAAGAGCCTCTTAATGGAAGTGAAAGAGGAGAGTTAAAAAGTTGGCTTAAAGCTCAACATTCAGAAAACTAAGATCATGACATCTGGTCCCATCACTTCATGGGAAATAAATGGGGAAACAGTGGAAACAGTGTCAGACTTTATTTTTTGGGCTCCAAAGTCACTGCAGATGGTGATTGCAGCCATGAAATTGAAAGACGCTTACTCTTTGGAAGGAAAGTTATGACCGACCTAGATAGCATATTTAAAAGCAGAGACATTACTTTGCCAACAAAGGCCCATCTAGTCAAGGCTATGGTTTTTCCAGTGGTCATGTATGGATGTGAGAGTTGGACGGTGAAGAAAGCTGAGCGCCGAAGAATTGATGCTTTTGAACTGTGGTGTTGGAGAAGATTCTTGAGAGTCCCTTGGGCTGCAAGGAGATCCAACCAGTCCAGCCTAAATGAGATAGTCCTGGATGTTCATTGGTAGGACTGATGTTGAAGCTGAAACTCCAATACTTTGGCCACCTCATGTGAAGAGTTGACTCATTGAAATAGACCCTAATGCTGTGAAGGATTGGGGGTGGGAGGAGAAGGGGACGACAGAGGATGAGATGGCTGGATGGCATCACCGACTTGATGGACATGGGTTTGGGTAGACTCCAGGAGTTGGTGATGGACAAGGAAGCTTGGCATGCTGTGATTCGTGGGGTCACAAAGAGTCGGACACGACTGAGCGACTGAACTGAACTTAGTGGGTTACAGCTGACTTTTTTTAGGTGCGACTCCCTTGAAAATGTTAGAAACATTTGCAGTGCTAGTAGCACTTCTGAAGACTAGGCTTCTAGGCTGTGAGATGTCTGTATGAGTTAGAAAAAAAGTTGACCCTTGGCAAATGTAGCCTCAAAGTTCAGGGTCTGGTGAGCAGACAATTCCATTCCCATCTCCTTCCCTTTCTCTAGAGAGACAATGCCTCTCACAAATTTATGGGCAGTTTGTGAGCTCAGTTCAGCTAGGGATTTTCCCCTTCAGCTGAGTACCTTTATGCAAAGTAGAAAGTGTATACACAGTCATGGCAGTCCTCAATGTGATTTTGGCTGTGGAAGGAAAGAGAGAAATAGAAAATTTCCAAGTACCAGTGAAATAGTTACAAGGGAATAGAAGAGGCTTTTATAAGAAAACAAGAAGGGAGAAACAAGAAGTTGAAAGGGCGAAATTAAAGTTAGCAAAATCTGGCCGTGGTCAATCTAATCTCCTTTATCAGTTTTTTTTTTTAATAGTCAGGGATGACCCATTTTACCACTTACAGACAGAAAATAAGCACCATCCCATAAATTAAATAATTATGTTCTATATAAACTTTCACTTCATATTGTTTTCACTGGGGTTTCTCTTCTAATTCTATATGAAATAATAAATCTCTTGGTTTATGGAACTAGAGGACCCTCGTATATGACTTTTGATAGAGAATGACTTCACTATTGTTACATTCTTTCAAATTTCTTCAGAGTAAACATTGAAAAGTTATGAAAATTTCTTCAAACTTTACTTTCTCTTTATTCAAAGTCATTGAAAGTAAGAACTTAAATTCACTTTACCCTGAAGTCACAAATGAGAAAACAGAGATAATGGATTCTGCTTTGTTAATGATATGCCTAAAATTAGGTACTGAGTTATTACATTTTTAGTTTTTTATGAATGAGGGCAAAATTCTCATTTCTCAATCTTGTCACACTTGAATTATGCTGCTTTATTTGAGTCCTCAGTGGGTTCAGTGCAGTCTCATGACTGTCCCTCCTATAAACTTATTTTTATCCGAATGACATAACCTCCAGAAATACATAATTGTGAAACCCTCTTCAGACTGGCTTCTGTTAGTTTAGCTCATCCCTCTTACAGAATAAATAATACCTGTATGTTTTATTTTCTACTGTTTATAATGCTCAGTCTCCTACAGAGCTTACAGGCTAACTGTACTGTTTTCATGAAGCATTATTTCACATTATTTCATGAAAATAATGTGTTTAGTGATTAAGAACATTTAAAAAAGAAGTTTACAGTCTTATTAGGAATGCCAGAGATCTATATCATACATAACTTTTGATTGGTATTACACTTTCTGTGTCTCAATATTTCCCCACAAAAAGGCTTTTTAAATTATATTAAATTATTTTAAAATGTTAAAAAAATTAGTTTTTTTTTCACTCTGCCTGGTTACAGACTTTATTTTGGGGAGGGAAGGATGTCAGTGGATGACTGTGTGTGTGTGTGTGTGTGTGTGTGTGTAAGACTGTAGGTTTCTTTGCTATTGTTGAGTGGACTGTTGTCAGGGCCATTGTTAGTCACTGGTTTTTATGTACTTAGGCTATATCCTTTTAAGAATTTGGAGTCATACTCTCATTTTATTGTAAGGGGAAGATAGTGAAGATAAAGTGTTTATCTCATTTTATTTTTTTCTGTTTCCTCCTGCTCCTTGTAATTTTTTAAGATGTTCTGCTACTAATCACTTTCATCATCTTTCTCATTTGCAACATTTTGCTTACAATTGTAGTAATGTGAGTGGTGAAACTCAGTCAGGTAGGACCACAGAGGAAGAGTGAAAGAATGAATAAAAGACTGGATCTGAAGGAAGAAAAGGATATAATCAAAGTCTCAAGATGATGTTTTAAAGCCTCCAGGGTTGGAGGCACGTAGGGACTGGAAGATTAGCTTAGTAGATTGATAAATTTTTTCCATATAAGTTAGAATTTGTACTGATCATACATCACAGATAACTCCCAAACATTGACCCTAGCAAGTAAATCCACAGATAGGTAACCCTGACATTGTTTTAGAAACTCAGATGCTGAGATGCTCTTGGTGATGTTTCACGGTTGGAAGAGAATGGTTGGCGCTCTAACCTCTATGTCCATGATCAGAGCAGGAAAAGAACCAAGGGTGAAGGGCAAAGCGTTGCCAGCTGAGTCTCCCTATGGAACATTCCTGAAAACGCCACCCAATGACTTCTGTTAATATCCCTTTGACCAGAAATGGTGTCACATGCCCCTCTTTTATTTCCAAATGAAAATATTGGATTTCAGCTGGGCACTTGGCTATCCCAAACCAAATTACAGTGCTCTGGTAAGGAAGAAAAAGAGAATTGATATTGGGGAACTGGAAATCTTGGCAGCAATCTTTGAGAGAAAGGGAGACATTCTATATTTGGAAAAGAACAGAAGTCTTTTTGTGTCCTTGCTATAGAACGAGTCGAGTGAGAAAAATTGCCTGTGTGCTGGTTTCCCAGTGGAGTTTCATAGAGAAATAAGAAATGTTCCCTTCTGCATGTTAAGCAGCTCTCAAATATGTCGTCCATGCTCACCTAGCAATGACCATGGTCCCTCAGCTGTGCAGTTCTATTTTTAGCAATAAGCTGAGAACAACAACAAAAAAAAACAACTCAGAGAGGAGAGGCTCTAAGACTGGTTTCCACTTCTGAAAATCAATGTATAAAGTGGAAGTGCCTCACAGGCTCTACAAAAATAGAGTGCTTTGGTGTACCATTTCTTGAAGGCAAGTAAATATGAGCCCAACTATCCAAACAGGGCAAACAAAGCAGGTTTTTACCTACAAGAGAAGCCCGAGTTTTTAATCCTCTTTCAATACCAAAATTGAATTCCCTGGTGTATTTCCTTGTTTGTATCCCATGGTGGCTCAGACGGTAAAAGCGTCTGCCTACAATGCGGAAGACCTGTGTTCCATCCCTGGATCAGGAAGATATCCCAGAGAAGGAAATGGCAACCCACTCCAGTATTCTTGCCTGGAAAATCCCATGGATGGAGGAGCCTGGTGGGCTACAGTCCATGGGGTCACAAAGAGTCGGACTTCACCTTCCTTCCTTCAATACTGAGGACAGAATTGAGTGTTTACTGTATATTAATAACTGATAAAGCAGTTTGTCGGCTAAATAAAAATGAAAGAATTTAGAACTCCTCAGCCTAAGTGATGTATTTTATTTTGGAAATAGTTCACATTTAGAAGGGGCTTCCCCAGTGGCTCAGTGATAAAGAATCTGCCTGCAGTGCAGGAACTGCAGGAGACGCAGCTTTGATCCCTGAGTCAGGGAGATCCTCTAGAGGAGGAAATGGCAACCCACTCCAGTATCCTTGCCTGGGAAATCCCAAGGACAGAAGAGACTGGTCGGCTACAGTTCATGGGGTTGCAGAGTTAGACATGACTGAAGCAATTTAGGAATATTATTCACCCAAGGGCATCAGGTAAATAGTGAGCACCATGAAACTGCAATCAGTTGTAAGAAATATTTTACTTATCTCAGACCTTTTTTAAGATTTCATGTGGATTTACTTATTTTAGAAAGGGAATTAAGAAATTGTAGAATTTAAAAAGTTATAACTATATTTCACACTTGGGCAAAATGTTCAAATTCTTTTCATTATGCAAATTACATATATTATTAAGGACACATTTTAAGGTTCTATTGCAAAAACAAACATCTAATAAGAGCCAGCCAACTATTACAAAGTGGGATAAACTAAGATCATAAGACATTTATGTAATGTCAGCAACCATAGGAAGTTTAGAATTTATTGGAGAGATAAGCATCGAAAGTGAAAGTGTTAGTCACTCAGTTCATTTCACTCACTCAGTCGTGTCCGACTCTTTGTGACCCCATGGACTGCAATGCACCAGGCCTCCCTGTCCATTACCAACTCCCAGAGCTTACTCAAACTCATGTCCCTCGAGTCGGTGATGCCATCCAACCATCTCATCCTCTGTTGTCCCCTTTTCCTCCTGCCTTCAGTCTTTCCCAGCTTCAGGATCTTTTCCAATGAGTCAGTTCTTCGCATCAGGTGGCCAAAGTATTGGAGCTTCAGCTTCAGCATCAGTCCTTCCAATGAATATTCAGGACTGATTTCCTTTAGGACTGACTGGTTCGATCTCCTTGCAGTCCAAGGGATGCTCAAGAGTCTTCTCAAACACTACAGTTCAAAAGCATCCATTCTTTGGCACTCAGCTTTCTTTATAGTCCAACTCTCACATCCATACCTGAGTACTGGAAAAACTATAGCTTTGACTAGACGGACCTCTGTTGGCAAAGTAATGTCTCTGCTTTTTAATATGCTGTCTAGGTTGGTCATAGCTTTTCTTCCAAGGAGCAAGCATCTTTTAATTTCATGGCTGCAGTCGCCATCTGCAGTGATTTTGGAGCCCCCCAAAAATAGAATTAGTCACTCAGTTGTGTCCACCTCTGTGACCACATGGACTGTAGTCTGCCAGTCTCCTCTGTTGATAGGATTCTCCAGGCAAGAATACTCGAGTGAGTAGCCATTCCCTTTCCAAGGGATCTTCCAGACCTAGGGATCAAATTCGCATCTCCTGCATGGCAGGCAGATTCTTTACTGTCTGAGCCACCAGCGAAGCCTGGAGACGGGCATATGCTTGATTAATTTTCTTTTTCTTTTCCTCTAGTCCACTCCATTAATTCAAGAATGGAGAGCTGATCACTGTTGAGATACTTTCTTCTCTTTAGTATTTGTCAGTATTTTTGCCTTGGAGTTATTCGTCCCAAAGAGAATCCTTCTCTTTAGTAGATATCTCTGTACTTTAACATATGGTTTTATCTTTGTGGAAACTCCCAGATCACTCTGATAAGATATTGAATAATTAACTGGACAGATAATATTGAAAAACTAATGAGCTAGAGAGTTTTGAAAGATTTCACTGTTAAAAATGGTACATGAAATTTCTGAAGCATGTAACTTAAGCCTGCATTAAAAGCTAAGCAATTTATGAAACTTTTCCTGAGGAAGTTCTAATTAGTTTCTCAGTGTTAGGATAATCCACAGTCCTTTGTATGCATCCGAGAGCTTTTTGATTAAGAAAAGGTCATGGAATCTGTATTTCCATTTCTAGGATACGCAGTTGTATTAGTGAAAGGTATGTGAAGGAAGTGAAATGTTGAGTGTAATTAACACACAATTTCCCTGGTTGGGCTCTGAGCACTTTAGTTTGTTTCCTAAACAATACATATAAATAAATATATAGCCTTTGAATACAGGCTTTTATTTCAGACAGATGACAACTCTGAAATGACCTGTTTCTCATTTCTCATCAAAATCCTGCTGAAGACCAAGTGATTCAAATTGCTGGGAACTTCTACTTTGCTTAAATCCAATTGTTCTCGTTCCTTTTTAAAATGCCGTAGTTAAACACTGAAACACCACAGCACCGAAATGGAGCTGTGTCTCTAGGGACTGAATCATATTTAATTGGGAAGGAAGCACCTCTTGTTGTTTGAGTTCATAAAATAAGACTGTCAATTAGGAGATGGTGCAGCCCATTGGAGCCAAGTTGCAGAGCATCCTGTTAAGAGGAGACTCACTGAAACAAATGAGAAGGTTTTATAAAACATATCTTGTGAAAGGCTGTTCTAGGTGGACAGTTGGGTTTTGCCTGTCTTTTCAAGCTGTAACAGCATTATATTAGAAGGTGAAGGACACCCTTATCCAGAAAAAAATGGCTTTTGTAAAGGTGATTAGAGTAGGAAGTCGTATTTTTCCCCAGGCACTTACCATGTTCACATTTCAGTTACTGACACAGGTACTGTCTGCTCTGTATTCTATGTCAGTCCCTTTAGCCAGATAGCATCAGTTTTCAACAGTCACTCTCTAATGTCAATGAATATGAGGAAGATTTAAAATAGACATCCTGTTCTGTTCTATTGACTTCCATATACAGTGTACACAATGAATTATGAATATGCAGTAGGCATTATAAATATTCTAATGTCCATGGAAGTCTCATTTTATTGCTCGTCTTGGGTTGTCTGCCTAAAACAGGTCATTTTATGAAAATTCTTCAGTGTGGACTTTTGATCAGGAAAATATATTTCCAAGATGTCAAAGGGTTGCCTTGAAGTACATGTTTTTAGATATGAATTTTTTTAGAAAAATATGCAGCTTTGTAGGATGCTGCTTCATTAGCTAATGGGAGGATGAAAGTGTTAGTCACTTAGTCGCATCCGATGCTGCAACCTGTGGACTGTAGCCCTCCAGGCTCCTGTGTCCATGGAATTCTCCAGGCAAGATTAATAGAGTGGGTAGCCATTCCCTTCTCCAGGGGCTCTTCCCAACCCAAGGATCGAACCCAGGTCTCCTGCATTGCGGGTGGATTCTTTACCATCTGAGCCAGAGGGAGGACACCTAGGTATATTTTTTTGAAGATACCAAATTTGTTTATTTCAGATTGGACTTCTGTTGTGCTCACCTTGATGAGCAGCACAATAATGTTCTTTTGTGCCTAAAATGATGCATTATAATCCCATCAGTACCTTTGCCAGCCAATAAATTATTAGTAAAGTGACGATCATGCTAATGAAGCTATTTTATTAGGTTTTGATGGATTTTGTGCTGAAGATTGTGGTGAGGACTTAGAAATATATAGAGTATTTTCTCCCAGGGCAAATCTTCTAGCTTCATTGAAAGCTTCCCAGAAAACTCTTCATTACTCACAATATTGCTCGCCTGTTTTCTAATGACATGATAGTCACTTTCACAGAAACATAATAGTCTGCAAGTCAAATGTTTAATTTGCTGCTGCAAAAGAATTCACAATAGAATTCTCAATGTGGGGTTAATTACACAGTAATGAAAAAGTAAACTGTTGGGAAAATGCTCTGAGTAACATTGCTGTGTTTTCTCCTGATAAAGATGTGCATGCTTGTTTCATTTTCTATTCTGGGAAATTCAAGACTAAGAGAAAATATTGAAAAGGTATGTGTGCAACCAGTAAAGTTCTTATCTTTTGTCAACACTGTGAAAAAAAACAATGAACGTGTATAATTATTGTATTACAAAAGCAAACATTAATAATTAGTAATGCATAAAAATGTAACAATCTGTCATAAACAGGATAAAGTAGTACATTATAAGTAATTGATAATATATTCCAAACAGAGAAATCGCTAATCTTGAAAAAAATAGGGCAGTCACTCGAAACTATATCCATGTTTTGAATTTCTACAAGGAATAGTTTGCACGTACTTTCTGTGAATACAGTGTTCTACAGCTGGCTGTGTTATTGTTGGTTTACTCCATAAATATCAGATAATTCATTGGATACTTTACTCATGGTATCTTCTAATTAAACCTTTCAAAAATGTTATGAGATGGGTAGTATGATCCCTGTTTATTTAGGTGAGGAAAATGACATATAAATAACATAAAATATTTCTTGTGTGACAGAATTCAAATTCACATCTGTTTGTCTGGAAAGGCTTGATTCTCACTCACTGTCCCTTGCTGTCAACGATGTCAGTTCATATATGCGTGTGTGTGTGTGTGTGTGTGTGTGTGTGTGTGTACTGTCTGCTTAGCCGCTCAGTCCTGTCCAACTCTTTGCGACCCCATGGACTGTATCCTGCCAGGCTCCTCTTTCCATGGGATTCTCCAGGCAAGAATAGTGGAGTGGGTAGCCATTCCCTTCTCCAGAGGATCTTTCCCACCCAGGAATCGAACCAGTGCCCCCTGCATTGTAGGTGGATTCTTTACCAGCTGAGCTGCCAGGGAAGCCCCAGTTTGTATATATTGAAGTTTATATCAAAGAGGCTTGAAAGTTCAAAGAGAGAAACATTTTCCATCTAAATGTGTTCATCATCCTGGGTGGACCATGTCTAATACAATGGCACAGTGTTAGACTGTAGAACTCGATTATTTAGGACAGTATAGAATAGGTGTGAGTCTGCTCAGTCATGTCTGATTCTTTTGTGACCCCATGGACTGTAGCCCACCAGGCTCCTCTGTCCATGGAATTTTTCATGCAAGAATACTGGAATGGGGTGCTATTTACTACTCCAGGTGATCTTCCCAACCCAGGGATCGAACCCTTGTCTCTTGCATCTCCTTCATTAGAGGTGGATTCTTTATCACTTCCCCCCTTGAGAAGCCGAGTATAGATGAGAGTATATAACAGATAGGCCAAGACAACAGAAGAGAGTCCAGAAGTAGACCCACCACATATATGGGTAATTGATTTTCTACAAAGGTACAAATGTAATTTAATGATCAAAGGAAAATTATGTCAGCCAGTGTACTTTTATTGCTCGTTATTATTCAGTGCTCTGCCATCTCCAACTCTTTACAACGACATGGACTGCAGCATGCCAGGCATCCGTGTCCTTCACCACCTCCTGGAGTTTGCTCAGACTCATGTCCATTGATGCCATCCAACCATCTCATCCTCTGTCGTCCCCTTCTCCTCCTGCCTTCAATGTTTCCCAGAATCAGGATCTTTTCCAGTGAGTTGGCTTTTTGCATCAGGTGGCCAAAGTATTGGAATTTCAGGTTTAGCATCAGCCTTCCAATGAATATTCAGGACTGACTTCCTTTAGGATGCACTGGTTGGATCTCCTTGCAGTCCAAGGGACTCTCAAGAGTCTTCTCCAGCACCACAGTTTGAAAGAATCAGTTCTTCGGCGCTCAGCCTTCTTTATAGTCCAACTCTCATATCCATACATGACTGCTGGAAAAACCATAGCTTTGACTGTTTGGAACTTTGTAGGCAAAGTAATGTGTCTGCTTTTTAGTATGCCGTTTACGTTTGTCATAGCTTTTCTTCCAAGGAGCAAGCTTCTTTTAATTCCATGGCTACAGTCACCATCCACAGTGATTTTGGAGCCCAAGAAAATAAAGCCTGTCACTGTTTCCATCGTTTCCCCATCTATTTGCCATGAAGTGATGGGTCCAGATGCCATAATCTTAGTTTTTTGAATGTTGAGTTTTAAGCTAGCTTTTTCACTGTCTTCTTTCACCTTCATCAAGAGGCTCTTTAATTCCTTTTTGCTTTCTGCCATAAGGGTGGGGCATATCTTAGGTTATTGATATTTCTCCCCTCAATCTTGATTCCAGCTTGTACTTCATCCAACCTGGCATTTTGCATGATGTACTCTGCCTATAAGTTAAATAAGCAGGTTGACAATATACAACCTCCTTTCCCAATTTTGAACCAGTATATCATTCCATGTCCAGTTCTATCTGGTGCTTTTTGACCTGCATACAGGTTTTTCAGGAGCAGGTAAAGTGATCTAGTATTCCCATCTCTTTCAGAATTTTCCACAGTTTGTTGTGTTCCACACAAAGGCTTTTGCGTAATCAATGAATCAGAAGTAGATGTTTTTCTTGAGTTCTCTTATTTTTCTATGATCCAACTGATATTGCCACTGTACTTAGAAAGCTGGATATCTGTATTGAAAAGAAAATCTTCAGTGGCACATAGACCAAGTACAAAACTTTAACCTCAGTTAGAAGAAAATGTAAGAAAATATTTTCTGGACCTTGGACTAGGCAAAGATTTCAAAGCAAAGGCCCAGATAGCATTAGCCATAAAATATTTAAAAAATATAAAGTATATTTCAATAAAGAAAAGCACTATGCTCCTCAGAAAAATCCAGTAAGAGAATGAAAAGAGTAAGCCATGGGAGAAAAATGATCACATGACATATATTTGACAAAGGACTTTTATCTGGGCCATGTAAAGGACTCCTACAAATCGATTATAAAAAGACAGCCTAAATAAGGTAAGCAGAAGACTTGGACAGTTTACAAAGGTTAAGAAATGGCTCACAGGCATTTAAAAACTACTTAGTATCATAACTCATCAGGTATATATAAATTAAAACAAAAAGAAATGCAACAACATAGTAGAATTGTTAAAATTATAAAGGCTAATAATACCAAGCATTGAGGTTGTGGCGAGCTGAATTCACATAGTTTGCTGGTGGGGATAAAAAAAATGGTACAGAAAATGTGCAAATCTGTTGCGTTGATTCATAGATATATATATTTTTTAGTTTAGTTCACCCCAGGTTTGTTGATATATAATTGACCTATGACATTGTGAAAGTTTAAAGATACACAGTGTGATAATTTGACACACATATCGATTGTAAAACAATTACCATGATAAAGGTAGTTAACACATCTGTCATCTCACATAACTACTATTTTTTTGTAGTGGGAACATTCAAGATCTATTTTCCTGTCAACTTTAAAGTATATGATCCAGTAGTGTTAACTATATTCATTATGCTGTATACTAGATCCTTCAACTTATTCATCTTATAACTACAAGCTTATGGTCTTTTACCAACAAGCATTCAGTTACCCTCTTACCTGTCAATTTCTCTCTAAGTATATATTCAGTAGAAATAAAAGCATATGTTCACAAAAATTGTGAAAATATCTTTGTAACAACAATTTTCAGAGAAACATTAAATAGAAACAATGCAAGATTCTGTCAACAAGAGAGTGGATAACCCAATAGCACTATAGTCATATAAAATAATACAACTCACCATTATAAACAACTACTTATGTTTACAACAGAAAGTATTATCAAATATCATTATATGAGCAAAGATGGACATTCATAAATATATATATGTATATATATTTATGTGAAGCTCAAGAACAAGAAATGATAATTTCTAATAGAAATTATTTTAGTACTAATTTAGTACTATTTAGAAATTAGTACTCATGGGTGGTGCTATTTAGTGAAGAAGTTTTATTTGGCTGATGGTTATGATAAAAAGCATCATACTGATGAAAGTATGTTTCAGATCCTGATGCTGGGAAAGATTGAAGGCAGGAGGAGAAAGGGACGACAGAGGATGAGATGGTTGGATGGCATCACTGACTCAATGGACATGAGTTTGAGTAAACTCCAGAAGTTGGTGATGGACAGGAAGGCCTGGCGTGCTGCAGTCCATGGGGTCACAAAGAGTCGGACATGACTGAGCAACTGAACTGAATTGATGGGTGAAAGTATTGTTCAAAAGTAATTTGACTGGATACATAATATACTTGAATTTTATTGCATGTAAAATATACCACAGTAATTTAAATTGCTTCATAAGAAATGAGAATGACAAAATAGGCAATATTACATTGCTTACAAATATGTGTTCTCAGTTGCTCAGTCTTGTCTTTGCAACCCCATGGGCTGTAGCCTGCCAGGCTCCTCCGTCCATGGTATTTTCCAGGCAAGAACACTGGAGTGGATTGCCACTTCCTCCTCCAGGGGATCTTCCTCACCCGGGGATTGAACCATGTCTCCTGTGTCTCCTGCACTGCATGTGGATCCTTTACTACTAGCACCACCGAGGAAGGCCCTTAAGTGGACAATTAGGAAACCTTAATCATTGGGTTTTACAAACGGAAAACGACCAGAGGACTTATCTGTGACATTTTTTTTTTCTTTTTAAATATGTAAGTTATTTAACCAGCTCAAATATCAAAGCCGTATGAAAGGTACACTCAGAGAAAACTCAGTTCCATCTTTACTCACTCCAGCCTTTTATCTTAACTCAGGTAAATAATCATGCTTTAGTTTGTGTTATATCCTTCCAGAGTTACTTTTTGCAAAATCAAGTATGTGTGTACTTGATTATATACATCAAGTATGTATAGATTCCTATTTCTCTTCCTTTCTAAAACAACAGTTCGTGTACTTTATAGTCTCTTCTGCTTATTGGTCTGTAACTTGCTCTGGAGAGCTCCCTAGTGTTTGTACAGAAAGGTTTCTGTGTCTTGCCATTTTATAGATTCATAGTTTTCCATTTGGTTCCCTGCTTTGTTCAAAACTATGTCCTTTCTTAATAGATTCTTGTTTTGCTATTACCAATGTTTTGCTATTTTAAATAGCGATGCAGAGAACACTCTTTGTCATATGTTGTCTGTATTTGTGGAGCTTATTTCCATACTGTTAAGATTATAGTGTCTTGATTATATCCCCCAAGTGCTTATTGCTGGCATATACAAAGGTTATAGATTTCTATATTTATAGATTTTTCTTTTTTTTTTTTTAAATTTTAGGTCTATTATTATGGCACCTGAAAATAGACACAATTTAAGTCTTCTTTCCACTTCTCATATTTCTGTTTTTTCTTATGTATTTACTTTGATTAATACCTCCAAAATGGTGTTTAATAGTTATACTGATTAACAGCTGACTTTAACAGGAAATCCCTGTTAGGTTTTTTAAAATTTCATTTTATTTTTAATTAGAAGATAATTACTTTACAATTTTGTGGTGGCTTCTGCATACATCAGCATGAATCAGCCATGGGTATACATATGTCCCTTCCCTCTTAAATCTCCCTTCCATCTCCCTCCCAACCCCACCCTCCTAGGTTATCACGGACGGGCCTTGGGTTCCTTGCATTCTACAGCAGATTCCCACTGGCTATTTATTTTACACAGAGTAATATATATGTTTCAACACTACTCTCTCGCATCATCCAACTCTCTCCCTCCCCCACCATTCTTTACATCTGTGTCTCCTTTGCTGCCCAGGTCTCCCGCAGATTCTTTACCATCTGAGCCAACAGGAAAGCCTAAAACTAGTATAAATATGATGCATTGGCTGGGAATTGAACCCAGGTCTCCCACGGGGAAGGCGAGAATTCTACCACTGAACCACACCGATGCAAGCTTTACCATATCAATCTTCTAATTTTGAAATGTCTGACTCGGTTGTTATTTATTCAGAAAATGTAGTCAAACTGTGAACAAAAGTGGAAGCTTTGCAGCACAGCTGTTAAGGAATGAGTGGATGGGGTAGCAGAAGGTTGACAAACTCACTAGTGTAGAAACAGTTCTAAACATCTGAGACTCTCAGTACAAAGAAATCGCTATTTCTGTAGCCTCTGATTTAGTCTATCTCACATGGAGGGCCTAATGAAGGAAAGGAACTACTACATTCTAAATTGTGCAGAACAAATACCCTAAAAGGAAAGTGTCTGGATCTTTATTGCTTCGGAGACCAAGAAGACAGTGTACTTTGAAGCTAGTTCTTTATGGTTAGTCTGCTTTGCTTGATGTAAAGCATCGAGTGAATTCATCGCCACATGAATAATGCATAGCAACAATAATCTCTATTATCAGGATGTTTTTATGTATTCATAAAGTATATTTTCTATGGCTAAAGGAAAAGCAACAGATTATTAAACTTCCAGTTTTATTTTATGATCTGCTCTGCCTCTTCAATTTATTCCACCTTTTGTTTAAAGAAAATTGCATTGATAAGACATTATTACAAAAGAAGCAATTTGGGCAAACACTGATTGTTCATTTTCTTTGGCTTCCTTGTTTCATTTTATATTTTGAGCACAGTGTTTCAGTTCATACAGACTGTGTTTGAAAAAGGGACTTCCAACCTTCCTCAAATAGTTTTGTCCTGAGTTTACAATGGATGATTTGGAGAAAGAATGTGATAATGACTGAGCTTAGAAAATAATAAAGTACACTTAGTTTTGTCATGTAATACATGAATGTAAAAGTGTTGGAAAGGTTGTTCTGTCTCATTTTATTTTTAATATTTCTTTTTAAAGTGAAGTGAAGTCGTTCGGTTGTGTCCAACTCGTTGCGACCCTATGGACTGTAGCCTGCCAGGCTCCTCCATCCATGGAGTTTTCCAGGCAAGAATACTGGAATGGGTTGCCATTTCCTTCTAAATCCTGTACGAAACTTGAAATATTTAATTCTACAACATATGTATTTAGATTGACTTTTTTTTTATTGATTCAATGATTGGTTTTATCATATGCACCAGATTAATAGCTGAGTAGGAATAGAACTTGTTCTTTTGCAGTATAGCACAGGCAAGGATGAGATGACCGTTTAGACCCTTGTTGTTTATTTGCTCAGTCATGTCCTGAGTTCAGTCATATTATTGATATGCTCAATAGTTTATTTATTGAGCTCATTTATTGCTCAGTCATATATAGTACATGTCCCCATGTACTATATAGCCCACCCGGCTCCTCTGTCCATGGGATTTTCTAGGTAAGAATACTGGAGTGGGTTGCCATTGCCTACTCCCCATCCTATTGTTTAAAGCATTTAAATCTAAATTGGCTCCCCCAAAGACTTCTGCAAATGTTCTCCCAAATTACAATGATGTTTCAGGCCAACAGGCACTAAAATTTTTAATTCAAACAGTAAATACTAGGAATCAGAGTATTTTCTTTTTATCTCCCATACCATTTTATCCCTGTTAACTAAGAGGGACCACTGAATTGTATTCTTGCCGAATTAAAATAAACTGAACTGGATTCAAGTCATAGACTATTTGTTGAGGCTTGGGCAGTTGCTCTTGGAAACTTTGCAATGAGGTTAAAGCAAGGAAATTAAAAAAAAAAAAGTTAATTACATAAAAACATAGTTTCTCAAAGCAGAGGTGAGGTCTAAGGGCAAGTGTGCTGGTTATTCTGTTAATGTCACCATGTACAGAGAAAGAGAAGTAAGGGAGAATTTCTGTCTCATGTTTTAAGGTGCACATCAGTACATTATGGCTTCCCTCAGATGGCAAAGAATCTGCCTGCAATGATGGAGACCCAGTTTCAATCCCTGTGTTGGGAAGATTCTCTGGAGAAGGGAATGGCAACCCACTCCAGTATTCTTACCCGGAGAATCCCATGGACAGAGGAGCTATAGTCCATAGGGTGACAAAGGTAGGAAACAACTTAATGACTAAACCACCAGCACATCAGTACATACTATAATTCTGTATATCTGCTTTTTATTCCATCTTTGGGAATCGCAGATGAAAACTGGTGATACACATGTGGGGGAACTACAAATTGAAATGAAGTAACATTAAATTCTCTATATTTTGAAAAAATAATAAAGAAAATTTCCTGGAAAAACTAAAAAACTACCTATTTGATAAAATTAATGAATGTAAAATAGGGAACTCAGCTTTAAATTACTGTTTATTCACAAAGTTCTTCTTTATGTACCCCTTTTAAGTAATACTTGGTTTATAGCACTTTTATAGAAGTTCTATTCCAAAGAGGAAGATCATAAATGACAAAAGGTAAAACTGAGAATTGAATGCAAATGCTTTGACTCAAGCTTTCGTATGTATAACAGGCATGTGGAAAAGAAAGGTCATTCACAGGTTTATGTGAAGTGTTTCTACTTAGGATTTCCATTGTTATGAAGGTTTATAATTAGTGGTTCATGGAACTGATCAGTGGAAAGAATGGCCCAGTTCTGCACGGAATGAGTGTTGAGAGTGTTGATATCACCTCCCTGTTAGTTGAGTGACAAATCCGTGTTCCTCCCTGAAAATAAAAATCTGTACTCACACTCCTGGTGATATATTTGCCCCTTTGAAATATTTTCCATGTGGTTGAAGTAGTGGTGAGTCAAAACTACCTGGGCAATAAAACTTTTAATTTAATTTCCTGTAATTTCTCTCCAGAGAGAAAGAGAGAGAGACAGAGGAGAGAGCTAGGTAGAGACAGGTGGATGGGTGAGTAAATAGTTTAACTATAAGGAAACTGGTGGGTAAATGATGGGATAAATAACAAACTACATTCTAGCTTTAATTTCACACTACCATGAACATATGTGAAATATGCCATATTTATATATTTTTATATTATTTTCATATGCTTCTTTTTAAATTCTTATGTTCATTCCTGCTATAAATGATCTCAAATGCCAAGATTTTTTATGTTATTTTGAAGGAAATATTTTCAACCAACCTCTGTTACATTAAATAAAAGGTAGCATTTTATTTTGAGAGAGAGTTAATATGGTATGTTAGAAATACAACTAGCCACAAGTTTAGAATTTGCTTCACCTATGTATAGAATCCTAAACACACAGACTTTCAGAGTTTCAGATTCCTTTTCACTGAAATAGGGTTTCCCTTGTGGCTCAGCTGGTAAAGAATCCGCCTGCAATGCGGGAGACCTGGGTTCGATCCCTGGGTTGGGAAGATCCCCTGGCGAAGGGAAAGGCTATCCATTCCAGTATTCTGTCCTAGAGAATTCTACGGGCTATATAGACCATGGGGTCGCAAAGAGTGAGATACGACTGAGCAACTTTCACTTCACTGAAATAAGAATACTGAGTCCTGTTCTGATTTTCACAAAAACCAGACAAGGACCCATAAGTGTTCTCAGGGTTTTATAAAATTCTCCTTAAAATTGGTGAGTCAATATTTAGTTCAGGTTGAACTTTTCAAATATCTTATAGCTTTATACCTTAAGTAATTTCTTCTTTTTCCGCTTTGTTTTCTCTAAGTATAAATTAAATGCAGTGAAATTTGCTTTACTATATATGTCGTAAGACATCATTAAACAAAAACTGAAAGACAGACTCTTAATTCATAGGCATCTTCTAGTCATATTTTAGGGCTTCCTTGGTAGCTCATCTGGTAAAGAATCTGTCTGCAATTCAGGAGACCTGTGTTCGATTCCTGGGTCAGGAAGATCCCCTGGAGAAGGGATAGGCTACCCACTCCAGTATTCTTGGGCTTCCCTGATAGCTCAGAAGGTAAAGAATCTGCTGCAATGTGGGAGACCTGGGTTCGATCCCTAAGTTGGGAAGATTCCCTGGAGGAGGAAATGACAACCCACTCCAATATTCTGGCCTGGAGAATTCCTATGGAGAGAGGAGCCTGGCGGGCTGCTGTCCATGGGGTGGCAAAGAGTCTGACACGACTGAGCAACTAAGCACACAACAGTTGTATTTTGCTTACCTACTTATTCCAAAAAAAGTTGATCCTGAAGAGGGTGAATCACTGTTTTTTTCTAAAGTGTTAATATTTAGAGAAGGTAGTATGTGTGTATATATATATATATTTGCATGTATGTATGTCAGTATGCATGTGTGTTATATAAATGGCTATTTGATGCTGTGTTAGCCGCCCTCTGCAAATATGTTTGTTTTCTAGTGTTGATTTCATGGTGTTATGTGATGGCATATCCCTTGGAGTGATTAGAACAGATTTCCATTTTCTGACCAGGAACTCTTGTTGAACTTGAAGGCCATCAATAGGTCACACCTCAATTTCCTTCTCATTTGACTAAAGAAGCAGGCCTGTTTCCAGCTTTATTGCATGGACTTGCACGTTAGGTTACTATTCCATGACTTTGAATACTCCAGTTCTTTCTTATGACTCACAGTTGGTTATCTTTCTTTCCTTTTTATATGGTTGTACAAATGTGTCATAATTTTAAAGTAAATCTCATATTTGTATATATTGTGTAAAAGGGATAGTTTGTGTGTAGACCTCTTCTTTCTGTGAGTTTTGTGAGGATTGCACCTCTCATCTTTTAGTTAGGACCAGTCTTCTTCATGAAATTATTAGAGGAGTTTTAAATGAAAAGCTCTGTGTGTGGGAGGTGGGGTGTTTGGAAGAACTCTATGAAATAAAGCCCTATTCACACACAATGAAGTTTTGTTTGTAGCAATCTACAAAACAATATTTTTAGCTCTTAGTATATATTCCTGTGAACATTTATATTTTGAAATTAATATATGGTGCCCTTGCAAAACTATCATGTATGATAATTATTGTTTAACTTTCTAACTGTGAGACAATAGAAAAATCTATTATAATTTTGATGAGCCTTTTTTTATAAAAATTTTTTTTGGTATCTTGGGAAAGTGTAACATATGATTACGAAGATACTTTTCAGAGAATTTGGCAGTGTTCAATAAGACAGAAAATGTACTTTTAGAATAAAACGCTTAATGTTGACTTCATCACAAATACAAAAGAAACTGAAGGCTTTCTTAGTTCAAATCAGTTTTGATAATTTTATTATGAATAAGTAATATTTCCAAAAGGTGGCATGGTTGAGATATGTTTTGTACCAAACAGCTTATAGTAGGCAAAAGGATAGAAGCATGTTATTATAAGACTATTAGCAGAGCTGTCTATTTTTCTTTCAAACTTTTATATATGTTTTATATCGGTTATAAAGTTTATCAGTTTTCTTCTCTTGATTATTAAAGCTAAACATTTCAAGACAGTCCTTCAATCAGTACTTTTAAGTGATTAATTGAAATTTTATATTTTATATTTATATTATATATATTATATTTTATGTATATTTATATTCTATATTTATTTAGCGATGTTTAAATTTTCCGGTGATATCTCCAATTAATATAGATATTTCATTGCCAATAAAATCTCCACCTAACAGTGCCATAAAAATGAATTAATGTTGGAAATATGTCATTAAATAAGAATTTGGGGGCTTCCCAAGTAGAGCAGTGATAAAGAATGCACCAGCTATGCAGGAGATGTGGGTTCAATCCCGGGGTGGGGAAGATCCTCTGGAGAAGGAAAATTTTGCCTGGGAAATCCCATGGACAAGGAGCCTGGTGGGCTATAGTCCATGGCACTGCAAAGAGGAAGACACGAATGAATGAGCATGCAAATAAGAATTTAGTGTGAGAGGGAGACATGGCAACCCACTCCAGTATTCTTGCCCGGAGAATCCCCAAGGACAGAGGAGCCTAGTGGGCTACAGTCCATGGGGTCACAAAGAATTGGACACAACTAAGTGACTAAGTACAGAGAGTTAGTTTAAGAGAGTTAGTGGGTTGCAGTACCTAATCATAAATTATCTTTCTTTTGGACTGCACAGAATCACGTGTGTAATTCATAATGCTAGAAGCGGTATTAGGTCCATAGTTAACAGCACGTGTTGTTATTGCCTATCAGTAAATCACTGAAGCCTTCTCTTCCTGTTGCATTTTAGTTTTTATTTGTGTTCCTGTGTGTGTGTATGTGTGTGATGCTGAAATGAGAAACGATATATGCTTAATGTTTGAGAACATTAACATACTTCTTTTTGGTCAACTTCTTTTTTTGGGCTCCAGAATCACTGCTGATGGTGATTGCAGCCATGAAATTGAAAGACGTTTACTCCTTGGAAGGAAGGTTATGGCCAACCTAGATAGCATATTTAAAAGCAGAGACATTACTTTGCCAGCAAAAGTCCGTCTAGTCAAGGCTATGGTTTTTCCAGTGGTCATGTATGGATGTGAGAGTTGGACGGTGAAGAAAGCTGAGCGCCGCAGAATTGATGCTTTTGAACTATGGTGTTGGAGAAGACTCTTGAGAGTCCCTTGGACTAAAAGGAGATCCAATCAATCCATCCTAAAAGAGATCAATCCTGGGTGTTCATTGGAAAGTCTAATGTTGAAGCTGAAACTCCAATACTTTGGGCACCTCATGCGAAGAGTTGACTCATTGGAAAAGACCCTAATGCTGGGTAGGATTGGGGGCGAGAGAAGAAGGGGACGACAGAGGATGAGATGGTTGGATGGCATCACCGACTCGATGGACATGGGTTTGGGTAGACTCCGGGAGTTGGTGATGGACAGAGAGGCCTGGCGTGCTGCAATTCATGGGGTCGCAAAGAGTCAGACACGACTGAGCGACTGAACTGAACTGAACTGAACTTTTGGTCAACTTTTTTAGCTTCCAGTAGACTATACTCCAAAAGTTAATTCATTTGGAAATTTGTATTTCTTTTTTTTCGTAGAATTAGCAGTGTTAACTTTGGATGAGGATTCATGCTAACTTCATGAGGTTACTCAAATCAAAATGCAAATATCAATAAAATACTTGAAATTTTTTAAAAATGTAGATATATACACTGTTGTAAACTAGTTCTTCATTACTTGTTCTTCACCAGAAAATTTATGAGGAAACTAATGAATTGATATTTAATCTGGTTTTTCAAATTACTGTGCATGCTAGTAGCTGATTCAACCTTCTTGAATTGTTGACTCTGATCAACTCATATAACATTAGAATTGAGATGGATTCTGGGAGGCCTGGAGGAGCAATTCTCCCTGTAGAAGAAGAGAGAGATTTGCGGAAAATCAGGATTTAATGGTTAGACACCCATCAGCCCTAAAGGAGTTAGCCAGGATGTGAAAACTCAAACCTGAAAAAAGAACTGTGAAGTTATAGGGAATGAAACAAAAACTCAGAAACCAAATGTGTGTAATCTGAGTGAGAAAGGATGAAATGGAATTTCCATAGGACATGCAGTGAGAAGAATTAAGGCACCTTGGGGGCCTTCTTCCCTATATTCCTTATAGGGATATACAAGGTGTTGACTACTGGCTGTCCAGTAGCTTCTCTGTGAACTCAATCATAAGAATAAAGTCTTCCCAGAATTCTGATTACTAGTTAATCAACTAATCCTTTTAAGTCTTTTTTCTATGATAGAATCTAGAGCCAAACCTCATATTCATAAACGAGTGTGGTTAATCCTAGTAGCTCGGATATGAATTATTCAGACATTAAACATTTGACAAATGCATGATACTAGTCATTGTGTCTAGTGTTATAGCAGACACTTGTTTGGTTATGGTGGGAACCTTAGAAGTTTAGTTCAGTTGCTCAGTCATGTCCAATTCTTTGCGACCCCATGGACTGCAGCACACCAGGCTTCCCCGTCCATCACCAACTCACGGAGCTTGCACAAACTTATGTGCATCAAGTCGATGACGCCATCCAACCATCTCATTCTCTGGCATCCCCTTCTCCTGCCTTCAATCTTTCTCAGCATCAGGATCTTTGAGTCAGTTCTTCTCATCAGGTGGTCAAAGTATTGGAGCTTCAGCTTCAGCATCAGTCCTACCAGCTTCAGCATCAGTCCTTCCAGCTTCAGCATCAGCTTCAAATCAGACTTCAGTGGGGTGGGGGGTGTCATGAAAGACTTCAGATGGTAATGGGGCTTTAGCTAAAATTTGAAGAAAACAGTCTTATTAATGACATTGCAGTTGTGTGCTGAGGTGTTAATGAACCCCTGCATGACTCAGTTGAAAAATAGTATAGGATTAAGCCATAGCAGAAGGAGGATGAGAAGGACACAGATGATTCTTAATAGACAATCCACAACCACTTCGAATTCTGTGTCCAATCAGAAGTCCAGTAACTTTGCCCTAAAACATCGTGTGTGTGTGTGTGTGTGTGTGTGTTAAGGCATTTCAGTTGTGTCTGACTCTTTGTGACCCCATGGACTGTAGCCAGCCAGGCTCCTCTCACCATGGGATTTTCCAGGAAGGAATACTAGAGTGGGTTTGCGTTTTCTTTCTCCAGGGGATCTTTCTGACCCAGGGATTGAACTTGTCTCTCTTATTTCTCCTGCATTGGCAAGCGGGTTCTTTACCACTATCGCCACCTGGGAAGCCCAAAACATCCTCTGGCTAATATTTCATGAATCTTTAAAAGAGAAAATCAAAGATATGATTGAACCAGTAGGTAACTAGGTATCAGTCTAAACTCCTTTCTCTTCCCTATAACTTATCTGCTTCTATCATATATAAATTATATATACTTAATTTTTAAAATAACTGTCTCTTCTATTAAAGTATAAGCCACATAAAGCTAGACTTACTTATCCTTTTTCTCTCTCTGATATCTATGTGATATCAAGCATCTAGAACAGGACCTGACACATGGTAAGTGCTTGATAATTGCTTGTTGTTTTGCAAAAAATGATTGAGTGGTACTAATATTTTTTAAGTATCGTGTTTTTTCTCTGGTGGAATCTGATTATAATGTAAATCAAAAGAAAATAATAATTTTAGAAAAATACTTTTGGTAAATATAAAGAAAAATACAGGTTTAAATAAAATATGAACTGAATGTTTTTAGAGCAATGTAAAACTAACTGATTATGAACAGAGGATCAGTTCAGTTCAGTTCAGTTGCTCAGTCATGTCCGACTCTTTGCGACCCCATGAGCTGCAAGACGCCAAGCCTCTCTGTCCATCACCAACTCCCAGAGTCCACTCAAACCCATGTCCATCGAGTCAGTGATGCCATCCAACCATTTCATCCTCTGTCGTCCCCTTCTCCTCCTGGCCCCAATGCTACCCAGCATCAGGGTCTTTTCCAATGAGTCAACTCTTCGCATGAGGTGGCCAAAGTATTGGAGTTTCAGCTTCAACATCAGTCCTTCCAATGACCACCCAGGATTGATCTCCTTTAGGATGGACTGATTGGATCTCCTTGCAGTCCAAGGGACTCTCAAGAGTCTTCTCCAACACCACAGTTCAAAAGCATCAATTCTGCGGCGCTCAGCTTTCTTCACTGTCCAACTCTCACATATATACATGACCACTGGAAAAACCATAGCCTTGACTAGACGGACTTTTGCTGGCAAAGTAATGTCTCTGCTTTTCAATATGCTATCTAGGTTGGCCATAACCTTCCTTCCAAGGAGTAAGCGTCTTTTAATTTCATGGCTGCAATCACCATTAGCAGTGATCTTGGAGCCCCAAAAAATAAAGTCTGACACTGTTTCCAGTTTCCCCATCTATTTCCCATGAAGTGACGGGACCAGATGCCATGATCTTAGTTTTCTGAACGCTGAGCTTTAAGCCAACTTTTTCACTCTCCTCTTTCACCTTCATCAAGAGGCTCTTTAGTTCTTCACTTTCTGCCGTAAAGGTGGTGTCATCTGCATATCTGAGGTTATTGATATTTCCCCTGGCAATCTTGATTCCAGCTTGTGTTTCTTCCAGCCCAGTGTTTCTCATGATGTACTCTGCATATAAGTTAAATAAGCAGGGTGACAATATACAGCCTTGATGTACTCCTTTTCCTATTTGGAACCAGTCTGTTGTTCCATGTCCAGTTCTAACTGTTGCTTCCTGACCTGCATACAGGTTTCTCAAGAGGCAGGTCAGATGGTCTGGTATTCCCATCTCTTTCAGAATTTTCCACAGTTTATTGTGATCCACACAGTCAAAGGCTTTGTCATAGTCAATAAAGCAGAAATAGATGTTTTTCTGGAACTCTCTTTTTCGATGATCCAGCGGATGTTGGCAATTTGATCTCTGGTTCCTCTGCCTTTTCTAAAACCAGCTTGAACATCTGGAAGTTCATGGTTCACATATTGCTGAAGCCTGGCTTGGAGAATTTTGAGCATTACTTTACTAGCATGTGATATGAGTGCAATTGTGCGGTAGTTTGAGCATGCTTTGGCATTGCCTTTCTTTGGGATTGGAACGAAAACTGACCTCTTCCAGTCCTGTGGCCACTGCTGAGTTTTCCAAATTTGCTGGCATATCGAGCGCAGCATTTTCACAGCATCGTCTTTCAGGATTTGAAATAGCTCAACTGGAATTCCATCACCTCCACTAGCTTTGTTCATAGTGATGCTTCCTAAGGCCCACTTGACTTCATATTCCAGGATGTCTGGCTCTAGGTGAGTGATCACACCATCGTGATTATCTGGGTCGTGAAGATCTTTTTTGTATAGTTCTTCTGTGTATTCTTGCCACCTCTTCTTAATATCTTCTGCTTCTGTTAGGTCCATACCATTTCTGTCCTTTATCGAGCCTATCTTTGCATGAAATGTTCCTTTGGTATCTCTAATTTTCTTGAAGAGATCTCTAGTCTTTCCCAATCTTTTGTTTTCCTCTATTTCTTTGCATTGATCGCTGAGGAAGGCTTTCTTATCTCTCCTTGCTATTCTTTGGAACTCTGCATTCAGATGGGAATATCTTTCCTTTTCTCCTTTGCTTTTCGCTTCTCTTCTCTTCCCAGCTATCTGTAAGGCCTCCTCAGTCAGCCATTTTGCTTTTTTGCATTTATTTTCCATGGGGATGGTCTTGATCCCTGTCTCCTGTACAATGTCACGAACCTCTGTCCATAGTTAATCAGGCGCTCTGTCTATCAGATCTAGTCCCTTAAATCTATTTGTCACTTCTACTGTGTACTCATAAGGGATCTGATCTAGGTCATACCTGGACTAGTGGTTTTCCCTACTTTCTTCAATTTAAGTCTGAATTTGGCAATAAGCAGTTCATGATCTGAGCCACAGTCTGCTCCTGGTCTTGTTTTTGCTGACTGTATAGAGCTTCTCCATCTTTGGCTGCAAAGAATATAATCAATCTGATTTCGGTGTTGACCATCTGGTGATGTCCACGTGTAGAGTCTTCTCTTGTGTTGTTGGAAGAGGGTGTTTTCTATGACCCGTGCGTTCTTTTGGCAAAACTCTATTAGCCTTTGCCCTGCTTCATTGTGTACTCCAAGGCCAAACTTGCCTGTTATGCCAGGTGTTTCTTGACTTCCTACTTTTGCATTCCAGTCCCCTATAATGAAAAGGATATCTTTTTTTTGGTGTTAGTTCTAGAAGGTCTTGTAGGTCTTCATAGAACCGTTCAACTTCAGCTTCTTTGGCGTTACTGGTCGGGGCATAGACTTGGATTACTGTGATACTGAATGGTTTGCCTTGGAAATGAACAGAGATCATTCTGTCGTTTTTGAGATTGCATCCAAGTACTGCCTTTCAGACTCTTTTGTTGACCATGATGGCTACTCCATTTCTTCTAAGGGATTCTTGCCCACAGTAGTGGATATAATGGTCATCTGAGTTAAATTCACCTATTCCAGTCCATCTTAGTTTGCTGATTCCTAGAATGTCGACGTTCACTCTTGCCATCTCCCGTTTGATCACTTCCAATTTGCCTTGATTCATGGACCTAACATTCTAGGTTCCTATGCAATATTCCTCTTTTCAGCATCGGACTTTGCTTCTATCACCAGTCACATCCACAGCTGGATATCATTTTTGCTTTGGCTCCATCCCATCATTCTTTCTGGAGTTATTTCTCCACTGATCTCCAGTAGCATATTGGGCACTTACTGATCTGGGGAGTTCATCTTTCAGTGTCCTATCTTTTTGCCTTTTCATACTGTTCATGGGGTTCTCAAGGCAAGAATACTGAAGTGGTTTGCCATGCCCTTCCCCAGTGGACCACATTCTGTCAGACCTCTCCACCATGACCCATCCATCTTGGGTGGCCCCACACGGCATGGCTTAGTTTCATTGAGATAGACAAGGATATGAAAGGACAAGACAAGGATAGGAAAGATAGAGGATATGAAGTCATTAAGCGTTATCCATTTGTAAATTTGTGGGATATTTACTTCTCAACAGGGGAACAGTTTTTTTTTTTCTTTTTTTTCTATTATACTTTGCTTTATTGTGTAGTTTTCCACTAAAAAAGCTTCTTGATTGTCAGTGGACAAGTGCAAATCCCTCTTATCTTTAAATAACATTTGTAGGCAAACAATAACTAAGCAGAAAAAAAAAAAACTTTATGGGACAAAATAATACTTTGTGGTATGGATGGGTAATTATTGCCTTTGGTAGTTTCAGTAAATTCAGTTTTCTTTTTTGCTTGAGCCTGTTCCTTAATATTAGTTTTTTTTAGAGCTTCTGGGTAAAAAAATCTGGGCAGAAAAGGAGAATACCAAAATGAATCTATATGACAAGTATTCATACAAATAGGTAAGAAAACAGTGAAATATTTTAAATAGCCAAACAAAATCTTATTCATCAATTTAAGAATCTGATTTCCATTATGATATTTATACTTTCAGTATTTATTTTCATTAACTCAAAAGCTGTGAGCAGTTGTTTTATAATTTGAACTCATACTCAAAAATATATACATTTTCCTGTGTCCTTTTTTCCTCAAACATCATCATCACTTTGGGCATTTGAACTGGTCAAGATTTCTATTAACATATAAGGAAAATGATGTCTTTCTTAAATGCTGTAGAAATAATGTTATAAAATATAAAATTTATAAAGTTAATACTAAGCTATTGTAAAAATATTTAATAAATGTTTCCATATTTTAAAAAACTATGTATTGTGTTGATAGCTTGTCAGTAGTTTTGAAGAGCTAACAGAGCTGAAATTAATTAAAATTATATTCAACCTTGAGTACAGATTTTCTTTTAAATCATTTGTTCATTAATTAGGCTAAGAATGACAAACTGATTTTGTCCAATCATTTTATACCGCAAATTAAATACTTCATTTCCATATTGTATTGGCCTATAAAGGACTGATGTTGAAGCTGAAACTCCAGTACTTTGGCCACCTGATGCGAAGAGCTGACTCATTTGAAAAGACCGTGATGCTGGGAAAAAAATTGAGGGGAGGAGAAGAAGGGGACGACAGAGGATGAGCTGGTTGGATGGCATCTCATGAGTCCATTGGTGACTCAATGGACATGGGTTTGGGTGGACTCCGGGAGTTGGTGGTGGACAGGGAGGCTTGGCATGCTGCAGTTCATGGAGTCGCAAAGAGTCAGACACGACTAAGCAACTGAACTCAACTGAACTGAACTTTGAAAATTTCTTTTTCACTGCTTGTGTTATTTTTTTTTCCTAATTTTCAGCCACCATTCACAGATTTCTTAAAGTTTGTTTCTGAAACCACTTTTTTTGTTTTAACAAATGGTTCTAAATTGGGTGCAGTTTTTCTCCCATGGAACATTTAGCTGTATTTGGAGACAACTTTGGTTGTCACTATCGGTGGAGAGGATGCTACACACGGCATAAAGGATGCCAGGATGCTGCTAATAGTCTATAATGCACAGGACAGCACAGAATTTTCCTTCCTAGCATGTCAGTGGTTGAAAAACACTTATTTACGCTTACTCTGCACATCTTCCCCCCGCAGTCTGGATTCTTCTACCTCTTTTGATTTTATTAAATTCATTCACTTTTTTTTGACAGAAAAAAAAATTTCTCTTCATTCTTGTTTTGATATTTCCCAAATTAACCACTTTGGCTCGATTTAAATAAGGAACATTACTTTTGGAACCTCTCAATTGCCATTATTCCAAATCTTTAATAATGAATTAAGTTCTAATCATTATGTGATTCGTTTCTCTGTAGATAATTGGAGGAATCTTGTAGTTAATTAGCTACTGTGCATACTGCAGTGTAAACAGTTGCTAGAAACTGGTAGGCTATTTCAGAACTCTCAGTTTAAAAAGCTCTACCTTGGTGGTTTCTGATGTGTTTTCTTTGGAGGACCTGGCTTACTGATGTTCTGCGAGAGATCATAGCCTGACAGGTTTCAAAAGTACTGGATCTATAGACCTAAGAAGCTTCACAATCTTTATCAAAGGCCCTGAGAAGTCACGAAGAATTGAAACCTGCTTAATCCATTTTTCCCCAGCTCCTTTTTCAGTTCAGTTCAGTTGCTCAATCGTGTCTGACTCTTTGCAATCCCATGGACTGCAGCACGCCAGGCCTCCCTGTCCATCACCAACTCCCGGACCTTGCTCAAACTCATGACCATTGAGTCCGTGATGCCATCCAACCATCTCATCCTCTGTCTTCCTCTTCTCCTCCTGCCTTTAATCTTTCGCAGCATCAGGATCTTTTCCAAAGAGTCAGTTCTTCGCATCAGATTGCCAAAGTATTGGAGTTTCAGCCTCAGCATCAGTCTTTCCAGTGAATATTCAGGACTGATTTCCTTTAGGTTGGACTGGTTGGATCTCCTTGCAGTGCAAGGGACTCTCAAGAGTCTTCTCCAACACCACAGTTCAAAAGCATCAATTCTTCGGCACTCAGCTTTCTTTATAGTCCAACTCTCACATCCATACATGACTACTGGAAAAGCCACAGCTTTGACTAGACCAACTTTCGTTGGCAAAGTAATGTATCTGCTTTTTCATATGCTGTCTTAGTTGGTCATAGCTTTTCTTTCAAGGAGAAAGTTCCATTTTTTTTTTTTTTTTGGTTAAAAAAAAAAGCAAGCTCCTTTGTTACAAATAACTGAATGTTTTTTTCAGGTTTTTACCCCACGAAACTCCAATGAATATCTACATTTTGAAAACACTGATGTAATTCTGTCTGTTTTTAAAACTCTCCAACTGTTCCACTCTCCCCACCAGGACAAGTAGAAGCACAGTATTATTTCTAAGTATTAAAAAGTAGACATTTACTTATTTGATATTTACTATAGAAAACTTTGGGCTTCCAAGGTGTCTCCAATGGTGAAGAATCTGCCTGCAGTGCAGGAGACACAGGGTGGGGAAGATCCCCTGGAGAAGGGCATTGCAACCCGCTCCAGTATTCTTGCCTGGAGAATCCCATGGACAGAGGAGCCTGAAGGGCTACAGTCCATAGGGTTATGCAGAGTCGGACATTACACCCAAGTAACTTAGTATACACACAGGCACACAAGAGAACTTTGTGTTGGTGATAGTTTTGCTTAAAGGCTCAATTTAAACTATTTTTAATTTTTTATATTATTAAAGTAGGTTCATGTTTTTAATCTAATTTCATTTTAAAGATTGAATAATGCAGTTTAAGTCCATAATAGTATATATATAGATAGATAGACAGATAGATAGATAGATAGATAGATAGATAGATAGACAGAGATAGACAGACATAGATAGATAGATAGTTGTTGTTCATTCACTAAGTTGTGTCTGACTCTTTGTGACCCCATGAACTGCAACACACCAGGCGTCCCTGTCCTTCACTGTCTCCTGGAGTTTGTGTATATCCTCCTTATAACTGAATATTTCTTAATATTTGTTAACACTGATATTTTCAAAAACTGATGTAATCCTATCTGCTTTTAAAATACAGATGCACACAATTGTGTTTTGGCTGTTTACAGCATGTTAAGCATACAAGTGTATTTTAGGACACAAAGTTAAGTTCGAATCGGTGACTTCATATGTCAGTTCTCTCACCTCCATCACAAATTCAGTGCCCATGTTAACGTTTCTGTCACTTCTGTAATTTTTTGACTGTTTCTGTGGATAGTAGTTTACAATGCTTCTTTACTATATAGTAAGTTCTATGAGAACTGAGACTCTATGGCTTTGCTCAGTACTGTACAATGTATCATATGCAATTCTTAAAAGAGTGTCTGACATATCAGTATGTTCACTATGTCTTAGTTGAAAGATTCCTGATTTTCTAGGAATAAATAATCAACCTATTGATAAAAATATGTCCAAGAAGTAGTTAGTTATGAATGCATAGCTATGTATGATTGATGCCCCAAAGCAGGATTACTGACAATAAGGAAATTTAAGATTCTCTGTGAGCTCCATTCATTTCTTTGAGCTTATTGTCTTGGTTCTTATCACCAAAACTCATTTATAACTACAAGGAAGTCAACCAGAAAAGGCAATAATCCATATATTACCTATTTCCTAAACATGGAAAAATTAAAATCCATACACTATTTTAAGTGTCCCAACACTTCCATTAAGGTTTCACTAAAATTTTACAGTAGAGTTATATGTCTGGAATGTCACGGGAGTGTAGGTTTCACATATATGGTGTAACTCACTTGTTTATTCCGTATTAATTTATGCAAAAATTCACTACTGTATTTTAGGCACCAAGCTATGTGCTGAAACCATTTGAGATGGAATTTATCTGGCTTGTTAAGGAAGGAGTGGGTAAACCATTGTGATCAGTAGCAGTAATAGTAATGAATGCAGGAATCACCTTAGTGAATATGGAATACATATTATATGAGTTTGATGTCAGGATGTTACAATCTCTCTAATTTTCATTTATGATAAGATGCATGCCAATGAGTTTGAGATTCTGCAAAAGAAAATATCAATGATTATGAATGACTAAAAGTATTAAGAAAGCATTATCTTATTAAAAATAAGATAATGTACTAGTTAAGAAGTATTTATGAATTATGTAATGAGTGGTCCTCATGCATTCTAAGTTGCTTCAGTCTGTGTCCGCCTCTTTGGGACCTGATCAATGTTTGTCCAGTGCAATTATTGGATGGGTTAATAGTGCCAACTTTATATGAATGGATATATTATTATTCTCTTCTTGATTTTTCTTTTCCAAAGCATGACCTTCACTTAGTTCTGATAGAACTTCTTTCTGTGTTATTAGAGCTGGTTTTTCCTTTTTTCTCTTTGCCTCTTTCTCTGCCTCTCTCCTCCCTTCCCTCCTCCCTCCCTCACTCCTTCTCTGTTTCTCTTCCTTTTCTATTGTTGCATCACTGGAAACACCCCTGATGTAGGATTATGGATGCTAAATATTTAGCATCATTGGCTTATGTCTCTAGTGGGAGCAATGGAAACAATACAGAAAAGCTGAAAGGAAGTCACAGTTATTCTAATGCAATCTTTCACTTTCCCCATCTGCAGTTATTACTACCCTAGGGGAAACTTTTATATCCTGTATATGCAAATACATTATTTAGGAAAGCATATTTAAACTTTTTGTTCACATTTCAGAACAAAACTTCTTCCTTCACATTTCAGAATAAGATAATGTACTAGTTAAGATTTATGAATTATGTAATGAGTGGTCCTCATGCGTTCTAAGTTGCTTCCGTCTGTGTCCGCCTCTTTGGGACCTGATGGACTGTAGCCTGCCAGGCTCCTCTGTCCATGAGATTCTCCAGGCAAGAATACTGAAGTGGGTTACCATGCCCTCTCTAGGGGATCTTCCCAACCCAGGGATCAACCCCATGTCTCCTGGGTCTCCTGTATTGGCATGCGGATGCTTTACCACTAGCACCACCCGGAAAACCCGAGTGGTCCTCATAATCACTGAGAAATATGGCTTTTTGGGGGGGTCAATAATTATAAGTTAAATTTCACACCTGGGATTACTGAAATCTGCCATTTGTTTTATTGGCAACCGAAATAAATAATAAATCAGTCCCTTTTTTTTTTTTTTTACATGGATCGTACTGCTATAATCTCCTCTAGACAACAAGGTAATTAAGTTTAGGATTTGGAGTTATAAAAAAGGAGGATGAAAGAGAAAAATCATTTTGTCTCAGAATATAGAAAATACACTAAGATGGACTGGAATGGGTGAATTTAACTCAGATGACCATTATATCTACTACTGTGAGCAAGAATCCCTTAGAAGAAATGGAGTAGCCATCATGGTCAACAAAAGAGTCTGAAAGGCAGTACTTGGATGCAATCTCAAAAACGATAGAATGATCTCTGTTCGTTTCCAAGGCAAACCATTCAGTATCACAGTAATCCAAGTCTATGCCCCGACCAGTAATGCTGAAGAAGCTGAAGTTGAACAGTTCTATGAAGACCTACAAGACCTTCTAGAACTAACACCCAAAAGAGATGTCCTTTTCATTGTAGGGGACTGGAATGCAAAAGTAGGAAAGAGACATTACTTTGCCAACAAAAGTCCATCTAGTCAAGGCTATGGTTTTTCCAGTGGTCATGTATGGATGTGAGAGTTGGACGGTGAAGAAAGATGAGCGCCACAGAATTGATGCTTTTGAACTGTGGTGTTGGAGAAGACTCTTAAGAGTCCCTTGGACTGCAAGGAGATCCAATCAATCCATCCTAAAGGAGATCAATCCTGGGTGTTCATTGGAAGGACTGATGTTGAAGCTGAAACTCCAATACTTTGGCCACCTCATGCGAAGAGTTGACTCATTGGAAAAGACCCTAATGCTGGATAGGATTGGGGGCGGGAGGAGAAGGGGACGACAGAGGATGAGATGGTTGGAATGCATCACTGACTCTATGGACATTGGTCTGGGTAGAATCCGGGAGTTGGTGATGAACAGAGAGGCCTGACGTGCTGCAATTCATGGGGTCACAAAGAGTCGGGCACGACTGAGAGACTGAACTGAACTGATAGAAATACACTGGGAGCGGGTTTTGACTCTCACTTTTGATTGGAATACAAATTGCCTGAGAGTTTAGACATCCTTTGGGAAGCCAGGCAAAAGGAACTCAAGCCAAACATAAACAGGATTAAAACCAGAATGTGCAGTTCCCTGGGAACCAGTAGAAATTCTATGTAAAGCTGAACTCTCTATCTGTGACTCATTTCATCATTCAAACATTTGAGATGCCTGCTACATGCCAAACTCTTTTAGCTGCTGGAAATTCAGGTAAAAGTGATACAAATAAGCTCCTGGCACTCATGAAGCTACTTCTCATGTGATTGGATATTATTTGTAGATGGTCTGTTAGCAAATTTGTCATTGTCTTTAAATAAGTTAGTTAGACTTCCAGAATCTAGATAGAGTTATATTGATTCCTGAATAACTACAAGATAAGATACCAATTAGGAGAAGACATTGGGCCTCAAGCTATAGCCACAAGTGGCCTCAAGCCTTCAGAGAGGGTCAGGAAAGACTAGGGAGCAGCAGGCAGGAGGCACAGAGTGGAAAGAGCCTTGTTTAGTTTGGTTTTGCTTCAGCGAAAGCCTTAGCCAACTGTTCTGCCCTCTCGTTGTGTGAATTCAGCTGCCTTTCATTCCAGCCTCTTCTGTTCAACATGCATCACTCTTTGCTTGCACTCTGCAATCCTTTCATGCTGCTTATTCAGGGGTTGTAAGTTTTGAATGACTCTCAGGTCTATCGCTTTTCCTGAAGTGTAGATCTGGACGGTATTGAAGGGCAGCCGGACCTCCCCAAGAGCCTGTTTTGCTTGACCAAGTTCTTTTGCTTTATTGATTTAGTAGAAGAAATTCTGGAATAACATTCAATTTCTTCATGGTTTTTAAGCATCTGAGGCATCCATAGGGCTTTGTATTCCAGGCATGAGACACAATCTGAAAAAAGATAAGAACACAACATTTGTCAAATTGTTTATACATGCAAATCTTTAGAGATTGGATTTCTTGTGATTGGCTCCAGTAATGCCATGTCATTTTCTTCTTTGTCTGTTCACTTCATTTACTCTTATAACCGAAAAATACCAGTGAGAAGCTGAACTGAACCAGAGGAGCTGTTATGTTTTACTTCTAAGAAATGCTTCCAGTCCTTTGTATTCCTTGTTAGTTCCATCGGTACTGGATTTCTCTTCTATGTGTCAATACGAAGACATGAAAACAAGCTGATAAATCGAAAGGTTGACACCCCAGTATCTCCCTAGGAAAATAATTCTTGAACTGTTCTGCTTGTAATAGAAGGATATATATTTCTATGTAAGAAATGCTTTGGACTTTCACTGTTTTGTTATTCACAATATTGGGTGCATTCTCATGTGATTTCTTTCTCATTTATTTCCTCCTGCCTTTGTACACAGACTCTATCTTATTATTCTGACCGTTTCATCAATTTTTGAAGCCTACACTTTTAGAACTAAGAGAATCATAGTGTAGAAATTTAGAGATCCTCAGGTTTAATGCTTCCACTTTACCTGTGAGAATGGTCTTCTTTCATTGAATATAATCTAGTAGTCCTGAATGCCATCATGTTGCCTGCACTTTATGTTATTCCATAATCTGCTTGTAACATATTCCTCATTGCCTACATTTCTTTCATATAAACATTGATTATTTAAAACTGTGATTTCATCACAGCTACTCTGTGATGCATCAGATTTATGAGACATGCCCCCCACCAAAGTAGTTTATGTTATATATATAGTTTGCTGTTTTCTTTTTAAGTACTATTGCATAAAATACAAATAAATTAACTTTAGGCATATTAAAAATTAGGATTCTGTGCATGGAAGGAATGACCTCCAGCCTACAGTTCTCTTAAGATTTTTAAAATGTTTCCGTTTTGGTGATATTGGTCCTTGTAATCTCCAGATGTCAGATCTTAATGTTGAAATATACACATCTACTGAGTTATTCCTCAAATAGTAAATATTTTATTAAAAATGGATGGTTCATCTACAGGTAGAGTACAGAGAAACAAACAAGCAGAATTATTCTTTCAGTTCAGTTCCTATAATCTGACCATTGGCTTTGTGTATAATCCTAAAAACTAAGGTTAAGAGAAAGACTTGAGATAACTTTATCAGGATCCTAATTTGGGTAAACCTAAATATGGGTCTGAAACCACACAGCAATTGGTTGGTCTGTTACCTGGCATGATTTGAGGGTGTCCTTTCCCCCCAAATACAGGTGCTAAGTTAGCAAGTAAATTGACCAATTAAAACAAAAACTGAAGATTTTATAACATACACATTATCCTGGATGAGATAAAGCAAGTAATATGTTTAGTTGCGTGCAAGCTAAACTTACATCAGTTTGTTAGCTTTCTTATCTCTGATCATCTAGCTAAAAAAATAAGGCTACACTGAGTAAATACAAGTTTTGAAAGAGGTCAAGAAAAACAGAAGTTAAGAAGGAGTGATGATGACTTTGGGTAGGGGGTTTAATAAGATCTATTAGAAGGAAGTATCAGGCATGGGGTCAATAGGGTCACGGTTGTTTTAGACAGAGCATCACAGTGAAGGGGATTGAATTACCAGTGAGTAGCTTGAGGCACGGAGGATAATTAAAGGAGAACTCTAAGAAGTGAAGTTGAAGCTCCAATACTTCAGCCACCTGATGTGAAGAGCCGATTCATTGGAAAAGATCCTGATGCTGGGAAAGATTGAAGGCAGGAGGAGAAGGGGGCGACAGAGGATGAGATGGTTGGATGGCATCTCGACTCAATGGACATGAGTTTGAGCAAACTCCAGGAGATGATGAAGGACAAGGAAGCCTGGTGTGCTGCAGTCCATGGGGTTGCAAAGAGTCAGACAAGACTTAGCAACTGAACAACAAAAACAACTAAGAAGTGATGCCCTGTGCAGGGAGAGGAGGCGATGATGACTAGTGACCCAGGACTAACTGATTTTCCTCCTGACCTGCGACCAGAAGTGAAGTGACTCCTCCTTTGAACATGGATTTTAGAGAATTCAGCTGGAGGAGTCTCTTCTGCCATGAATATTTGTCATCATACTCTGGAAAGTGCTAGGTTTCTGGCAAAGAGGGGTGTTACTATGCTGTATTCATTGTAAGTAAGGGCTTCCCTGTGGGCTGGCTTGTAGATTGACTGGCAGACGTGTCAGTATTCTTGTCTCCTGTGCTTTTGTGAGGAAACATTTCTTTCCTATCGGCTCTATTCTTCTCATCCCTCTGAGACTGGCTTTCTAGTATAATGGGCCACAGAACAGGGGCTTTTGGATAAAGGCTTTTATGATTGACACAGAAGGTAGAGATGGCACATCCCTGGGAGATTTTAGCCATTCATAGCCCCAGCTACATGGGGACAGGAGAAAAAAAAAATGGGAAGAACTGGTTCATGGGCCTTGAAGAAATGTTATCACAATATTATGGATATATTGAGTTGGTATTGTTACAGTTTTGTTGAATAAATGTTGAATGATACAAATTCCGGTTGCAAAGGATCCAGCATTATTAAGACTCCCTATCTATAAAGATAGTGGATTCAGCCCAAAGCAGCTTTCTTTCACAGAAGGAATGTGCTAGGATCTAGATAGACTGTAAATATCACATTCTAATTTGTTACTTTGTCACAGTTTTGATATGCTTATTTACTTTTGCTTGTTTTGTTTTTCTCTGCATGGTAGCTGCAGATTAGACATCCAATTTGTATGCCGATAGTTTATACTAACAGTAAGAGTTTATTTTTTTTCTCTTTTACTGATGAGATGTAAGTGTGTGTGCGTGTGTGTGTGTGTGTGCGCATGCACACGCGCACTCTTAGTCATTCAGTCGTGTCTGACTCTTTGTGACCCTGTGGACTGTAGCCCGCCTGCATTGACCATATTCCCACCATTATTTTTATTGTCTTAAACCTTACTCTCCTCTTATTTTTTAAAACTGAAAGGTCGCATAGATGCCTTCTTTAATTCTGTAGCATCCTTACTAGTAGGCTACATAATACTTCTAAACCTATATGCTTAACAACCTGCATAGCCTACTCATAATTATCAACATCAAACAATGTGGCCTAAAAGAGTCAGGAAACTTTAGCATTAAGTTCACTAAAAGAAGTCATGATCAAAGGTAACTGATATACCTACCCGAGCACAACTTCCTATGAATTTTAGACTTACGCCCCTTCACTGAAAAAAAGCTGAATGTAGCATATACTTAGAGAATCATTAAATATCAGGAACTTGATACATGAATGAATGAGGTGAATGAAGCTCAAGAATTAAGTGAATTGATGGGGTCAAATAACCTGTGTTCATGCAGAACTGAATAGACTGAAGTGATATTCCCAAAATGAAGAAGAAATGCTTCAAACCTTCCTAAGATTATTACAGAATATAGATGAGTAACTAAGATGAAAGAAAATGTATCAAGGGATAATCTCTTTTAATTGAGGTTAAGTGATTTAAGAAAGAAAAAGAATATGTTTTTACAGAAATAGCACCGTGAATAAGTTGTCTGATTTCCTCTAAAACAATAGGAAATGAGTTTTAGTTGTGTGTGTGTTTGTTACACTTTCTCCCTCCCAAGCCATTCACAGTGAACAAGCTTTTATTCACACATTGTAACAGTGATTGCCAAAGCGCTAAGCTCTGTGTGTTGTTGGATATTTTGGCACAAAGAATAAGTAACAGGAAAAACACCCTCCAGGAATGGGTACACTGTGTAGTTTTTTCCCTTTAGTAATTACAACAGTGTTAATTCACAGCCTCTTTGACTAGATACTTAGGGTTTAAGTAGCCTGGCAATTACAGAATTGCCTTCAGCTACCAGGAAGTCCTCCTGAATGTTTATCAGATGTTCCCTCCCTTTCTTTCTGTTTCACAGTTTATTTTTTTCTTTTTTCTCCTTTCTTCCTCTCTTCCTCCTTTCCTTTTTTCTTTCCTTTCTCCTCCTCTGCTTTCCGTCCCTCTTTTGCTTTCATTCTGCTAATTTTTAGAGTTGTTCAAGTTTAAAGTGAACTTTATGGGGGCTTCTCTTCTGCATCAAAATAGATTTGCTTTTACATTTGTTTCATTTAAAACTTACTAAAGTTTACGGATCATTTTCTCAATGTGAATGCATGATTATATTATCTGAAGTAGATTTTTTTTTGCCTAGTAAACTAAAATGCATGTACTCAACGTACAGTCCTTTCTTCTGCCTTTTCTTTCTCCTTGAAGTAACTGCCTTCTCCGTGCTGTGTAGTATATTGGCAAGCAATGATAGTGCACTCTTTTATCCATCAAACCAGCTACTAAATCATCTGTGTTGGATTTGTCATGTGATATTCACCACAGTCCTTTGAAGTATGTGTCATTGTCCTTACTTTATGTATGAAAGTAAAAAAAAAGTGAATAAAATAAAATTCATAGGTTTTATATGATACCATCAAGGTTAATGATCAGTAAATAGAATTGCTGTGATTCAAGCCTAGTTCTTTTGAAGTTCAAGTTCAGGTCTATGGACTGGGTCCTTTGAAGGTGATTGAGGGTTGACCATAAGAGCCCGAGGAGTAATGTGTGTTCCTACTCTGTAAGTCCTGATTGGCTACACCTTTCCCAAGCCTTAGTCTGTGAGTTTCTAAGAACCATTTTGCACTCATAGAGGAATAGACAGTCTTCCCTGACTTTAAATTTGAATGCATGTGCTTCTCAACAATTTGCTATCATTAGTGAGTTATTTGAAGCACCTTTGGGAAACAATGAAATGGAGAGAGCATTTGCCAAGAAGCCACAATATCTGCGATTCATTTTCTTTGTTTTAGCATCAATGACAGCAAAATAAATAGAATAAAGGAACTTAAAATGCTTGGATTTTTCAACCCTGCCACTAAACAGCTCTAGCTTTTGAGGGTAATATATTTTCTATTTATTGGCTTCAGCTTCTTTATCAAGAATATGAAAAAAATTGCCCCAGGCAATATTTAAGGTAAACTGCAATGCTAAGTTTTTATCATCATTTTTAATAACAATAACATCAAGTTTAACATGTAGTACATCTGCAAGTCTCAACTGAATGAAGTTTTCCAGATCTTTTCACACCCTGCCACAAGAGAATATATTTCTTTCTGTGGCTACCAAGACCTTTTGGGCTTCCCTTGTGGCTCAGCTGGTAAAGAATCCACCTGCAATGCGAAAGACCTGGGTTTGATCCCTGAGTTGAGTTGGAAGATCCCCTAGAGAAGGAAAGGCTACCCACTCCAGTATTCTGGCCTGGAGAACTCCATGGAGTGTATAGTCCATGGGTTCTCAAAGAGTTGGATACGACTGAGCAACTTTCACCAAGACCTTTTAGCTCTTAAAGTAAGGACTAGGATAGAAAGTGTGGAATAACTGAAGATTCTGCTTTTTCACCACCCAGATGAATATTCAAAATGAATATTACATTGAATTTTGCTGTAGTTTTATGCTTACATGGCAAAATAAACCTGGGCTTGTTTGTAAAGACCTGCAATTCAACACTTTAACCGTGAACGAATGTTATATTTTATGATCAAAGCATCTCTTAAGTTCTGTCCACGCAAGCAGAAAATCAAAATGTTGAGACTCTAAAGGGAAATCATTGCTCACACAGGCTCTTCACAAGTGGACTTCCTGGCATCGGCACTAGAGTTTCTTCATCATGAGCTGATTTAATATCCTGTAATAGGTTGATGTGTTCCAGTCAGAGCCAGTTCTGTAGGTAAGGTTAGAGCTTGTGTTCCATCCTTTTTATTGTTTCCGGAATTAATTTCAATGTCCATGTGATGTTGAAAGTTATTGTAGCCATCTGAATGGCTACAGCAGATAAAAGCCAGTGCTCAGAAAAATGACACAGAATAAAAGAATAATGTAAAAAAAAAAACAAAAAACCCAGAAATTGGAAAAAAGAAATTTAGAACTAAAATCTTTGGTACCTTTTCCCCTGAGAGTAAGATGAAGATTAAATATGAATGGGGATAAATCGTGTGTCTGTTTGAACCAAGATTCCAAAGACCAGGGGAGTTGCTCTGCCACTTTCTATTTGTTTGTTTGTCTGATTTGCCTGTTTAGGATACCCCATTGGCCTAATTATTTTTCCTCTGATGTTTAACGGCATCCCCACAGGAATCTCTCCTATAAATGGATATAGATTTAGAAGGCTTGGCATTTTTTAGGAGATGTGTACATATGATTTTTGAATATTTCTCTCCTGAGGAATATGGCAAATCTACTCTATTGGGAGGGCTTTCCTGGTGGCTCAGACAGTAAAGAATCCACCCGCCAATGTAGGAGGCGTGGGTTCAATCCCTGAGTCAGGAAGAACCCCTGAAGAAGGAAATGGCAACCCACTCCAGTATTCTTGCCTGGGAAACCCCATGGACTACTGGAGGGCTACAATCCATGGGATCACAAAGAGTCAGATATGACTTAGTGACTAAGCAACAACAACAACAAACTTTGTTGGGAAGTAGCAGAAATATGTGTGTCCTTTCTGGTGTATCATATGCCCCCAAGAGTACACACAATATCTTCTTCTAAAACAGCGAAAGAAATTCTCTAGAGTTTATTTTGTCATGGGTTTTGTAGACACAGGCCCCTATATCCTTCCTCTGCATTTCCATTGTACAGTACTGATTCAACCATAGAGTATCAGCAGCCTCTGTTTCCTTCTGGCACAGCAGATTTATCCCTTTTAAACACTGCTTTTACCCTTTAAATTATTCATTTAAACTTTTTCTAAATTGAACTTCATTCCATTTGATTCCTCAAGCCCTCATGTGTGATCAGCCTCACACATCTAACCTGCTGTCTCATTACTCTAGAATCCTAGTTCGTGTCTGTCTTACTGGTATACCTCTCTTGTCAGATCACACTTAATCTCTTCCCCAAAGGTTGTATCTTTACCACAATTCCTAAGCCCTCCTCAGTTTTCTGGGCTTCCCATATGGCTCAGTGGGTAAAGAATCTGCTTGCAATGCAGGAGACGCAGGAGTCATGGGTTCGATCCTAGGGTTGGGAAGATCCTCTGGAGAAGGGCATGGCAGCCCACTCCAGTATTCTTTCCTGGAGAATCCCAGGGACAGAGGAGCCTGGTGGGCTACAGTCCATAGGGTCACAAAGAGTTGGACATGACTGAAGTGACTGAGCACAGAGGCACTCAGTTTTCTACATCCTATTTAAATGACACCTTGTCTTGTTTATAGAACTTCTTATTTCTTGCTCTTTTCCTTTAGACATGACCATTTGATTATTTTTTACACTTGAATGCATTAGCTCTTCTTTGTTGGAGCATGCATATCTTGTCTAACAGATTCTTTTTAGCCAAGAACTAAAAAGGTAGCCTGTAAGGGATATCCTGTAAAGGTTCTCTTGGTATTTATAGTCCTTCCACTTTTTGTAAAGCCTTCTTTCAGGATGCAGACTTGATTCTGCTTCACTTTATAAATGAGTGTCCTCCACAATTCCTTCTTTATTGGCTCTCACTGAAGAGATGCCAGGTCTTTCAGAGCTCTGTCCCCACCCCACGCTGCAAGAAGACCCCACAATGGTGATGACCAGGAGGAGGAATTCTGGCATCTCAGATCGCACATTTGGCCCAGACAGCCATGGGGTCCATTAGCTGCAGTCAGTCCTTCATGGAACTTAAATGCTCTTCTCAACACACTGGTGAGAAGATACCTGGAACTTCCTATAAATGGCTCATCCATTTTCTTTTCCTGGTTTTACTGCCCTTTGGTTATGTGTTTGAGGCTTGCCCCGCTTGTGTATTCTATGCCTTAATGAAAACATACACCTTATAGTGGCTTCTCTGGTGACACCTTATAGCAAAAGTCATCCAACTGTTATTAAGGAAACTATGCCCAGAAACGAGGCTAGGTCATCCAGTACTGCTGCAGTCTCCCATCACCACCCTCCAGCCCCAAGAACACTTATCACCTCACCACAAGCCCTACTAGAATCCTACTGCCTTTTCCCCTGTAGATGTGCTCTATCAGACAGTGCAATGTCCCAGATTTGTATGGGGGACAGGTGAATTACTTCCATGACATCAGTGCTTGAGCTGGAGTGATGACCTTTTGTCCAGGCCAACTCAGAGGCCTTTTATAACATTTTTCTCACCCACAATTCTCTCTGCCTTAGCATCTCTGAAAAATATTCTTCTTGGGTATTGGCTTGCCATTACTTTGAGAAATCTCTCAAGGTTTACACACTGAATGTTATACTTCAACTGGTAATCTGTTAGTAGCTGACTCTTGACTTTGGATCCAGGACTTGGTCCTTGCTTATAATTATGAACTTGTCTTTTGGACTTTTTCTTATTTCTCAAGATCTCCCTTATAGAAGTCATCACTTTTGTTTTCCCTTGGCTCTATATACCCAGCCTCAGTTTCCATAGTCTAGGCATACAGAAGTTACACCTTTCTCCCCAGCCAACCTCTCAATATGTCTAGAAGCAAAAATCATGGGCTATAAATTTGAGAAACGTATGTCCTGTACTTACTTTGTGACCCGCAGATTATCTAATACAATAAAGACCTATATACATTATATAATATATATATATATATATAAATTGATGAATTAATGAAATGTCTTGAGGATAAAGCAATATTATAAGAATTCAGGTAAAGCTTAAAAATGGAGCATCTGGTTCCTAAACTAGTTTAAATGGCAGACAGTAATACGGGATTACAGTAATTATGGAATACAGTAGAGACTAAATAGACCCCAGACAGCTAAGGACTTTGTAGTTCTAAACACTAACACCTACTAGGAATTAAAAGACTGTACCATGCTAATGTGGAGAATTACATTAGGGATCAATTAATTAATAATAGTTAAGAGAAGAAACATTAGTTAATAGTTTAGTGGAATACATTTTAGGTGTCGTGTACTACTCTATTCCCTCAGTCTCAGACTCAGTTAAATCCCTTGTAGAAGGATTGCTGCCTTCTTCCTGAAAGCTTGAATTATAGTTTCCCAGGTGGATATTTTGGCCTCCAGATATGAAGAGCAGACTCATCTGAAGAGACTCTGATATTGGGAAAGATTGAAGGCAAAAGGAGAAGAGGGTGGCACAAGATGAGATGATTAGACAGCATCACCGACTCAATGCACATGAATTTGAGCAAACTCCAGGAGATCGTGAAACACAGGGAAGCCTGACATGCCACAGTCCATGGGGTCACAGAGAGCTGGACATGACTTAGCGACTGAACAAAAACAACAGCAATGACAAAGGTGGATATTAGTATTGCATGAAGGATAATTGGAATTGTTGTATATGTCACAAAGGAAAAGTGAATGATTTGAATGATAATTTCATTACCTTGATGAATTCCTCCTTTGTAGTTGAATTGAAGAAAGACAGTTGTGAAAGATTAGACTTCAAAGAAGAACAGGAGAGGGGTTGGGTATGTATGTAAATACTTCATAATTGTGATAAGGTGGTTCATAGAAATAAAGCCTAGAAATACTCCATTACCTTTTACGTTGCCAATAATTTTGTTCGCTCTTTGTTCCATATTTGGTAATGATTTACTATGTCGGTTCTGCTGAAAGTTAATGAAAGAAAAATGTAAGCATTGCTTCACTAACATACCACATTCCAAAAATTATGCCTGAATTGGAAGATTTTTTTAAATTCAGAACATACTTCCTCACAAAATTATTATTGTGAGATCAACAGTGGTCAGTTTCCCAGATCAATTCATAAATGTGAAATGCTATAATACAGCTTAAATAGAGCACATTTGAATTAAAAGATATAAAGTAGGAAATCCTGTCAAGTTTGTAATAAAGACCTTCATAGTTGGAAAGGAACTATTTTTGGTGCTTTAGCTGGGAGAGAAGGTAGGGTTCGCTCGAGTAGGAGTGAGCCAACTGCGTGGCAGATAAAATCCGGTTATCCCTGTTGTTTACACTTTGCCTGTGGGTCTTTTACCCAACAACAGCAGTGCCGAGTAGCAGCAATGATAGAGACCTTATGTCTCTCATAGCCAAAATATTTAATATTTTTCCCTTGACAGAAAAAATAGCTAGTCCCTGAATTAGAAAAGGAACAGGATCTAGAGGGAACCACTTGTAACTCTAATGGTTAGGTCTGTGCTGTGAAGTCCAAGAGGCAGTGGTTGTCTCTCATGGAACTTCTGTCTCCAGAGACAAGGCTCATGTCTGACACATAGTAAGTGCTTAATGAATATACACCAATGCAGTGTTAGTAAACTTTCAACAGTTTGACAAATTGATACCTCTCATTCTTTCTCATTCATCAGCCCATTTGTATAAGTATAAATATAACTAAATCTTATTCGCAGAGAGTGTAGCTTGTATTATGTCTTCTTTGTGGAAAATGCTGAATTTCTCTCAGTGACTTAACAGAGAGATGACTTTTGTGAATATTGTGTGGACACTTGGAATTGTGATAGGTATTCTGTTTCAGTGCTGTGTGCTTAGATATAACATTATCAGATAAAACCTAGTACTTATTTGATTCAGTCCTTTTCTTCAGATATTTTAATTTACATGATTTATCAGACAGAGAGGTGTCGAAATTGGTTCTCTGCACTTCTTGCACTTCCAGCAATTAATGCTTTTTAAGTGTATAAAGACATACAGCCAGTTTTTTGTTTAAATCTCTTCCCTGGTGGCTCAGACAGTAATGAATCCACCTGCAATGCAGAGGCCTGGGTTCAGTCCCTGGGTCGGGAAGGTCCGCTAACACATGTAAACCCGTGGCTGATTCATGTCAATGTATGGCAAAAACCACTACAATATTGTAAAGTAATTAGCCACCAACTAAAATAAATAAATTTATTTAAAAAAAAAAAGAGAAGGAAATGGAACCCACTCCACTATTCTTGTCTGGAGAATTCCATGAACATAGAAGCCTGGTGGGCTACAGTCCATGGGGTCTCAAAGAGTCAGACACGATGGAGAAACTAACACTAACATAATCTGTATCAGTAACACAGACCCCCTCAATCCCATGTAATAAAATCTATACTGAATTCTACTTCAGATATTATTAATGTTACATTCAAGCTTCCTTGCCTGCATTTGCCTAATTTAGAGTGTTTAATCAATATCTTAGAAGAGAGAAGGGGTGCTTTCATGTCTTATTTTATCTTTATTTCCCTTCCATTTCTCTAAACAACAAAACAGAAGGAAATTTTTTCTTGTAATTATTTGCTTCTCTGTTATACTTATCTTTCTCTCTGTGCTTTTGCCTCAAGAATTACACATCTGAAACCTGATTTTAATTATGTGTATTAAATTATGTATATATTACTTGATAAAATAAGCTTATCATAGTTATGGAAATCTAGATTATATATTCAACTGAATCTGTACTTTCTCTTGATGGACATGAGTTTGAGCAAACCCCGAGAGTTGGTGATGGACAGGGAAGCCTGGCGTGCTGCAGTCCATGGGGTTGCAAAGAGTCAGACACAACTGAGCAACTGAATGGACTGACTGTACTTTCTATCAATTTCATATCATAATTTGTCCATTCATATGTTTATTTAAAAAATCTTACCTGTCTGATATAGTCTTGTTGTTGCTTATTGTGTGTGTGTGTGTGTGTGTGATAGATTTGAAATTGACTTTCTGTTTCTTTCGTATTTGAATGATAACTTGACTGAGTTTACAATCTTTGGTCATATTTTTTTCTCTGCCTCAACTCCATTATCTTCCAGCATCTAATATTGCAGATGGCCTGAGATACCTGATTTTCTTTGTATTGAGGGTGTCTTGTTTCTTCTAGCTGAAGTTTATTGCATTCTTCATTCCAGAAATCCAGTAACCTTTCTAGAGGGTGTTTACATGTTCTGCACTTTCACCCATTTTATATTACCTACTTTTTAAGACTACATAATACATTCAAATGACTTACTTGTAGCTGCCGAAACTAATGAATGTCAAAGCCAGGACCTGAAATCAGTCTCCTGTATCTTGTTTCTGTATTAGCCCTTAATCTCAAAACTGTCACTGCACTATGATCATATCTGTTCATGTAGGAAAGATCTTGTGAGTGTGCTCAGCTGCTCAGTCGTGTCCGACTCTTGTGAGCGCATGACTGTAGCCCCCCAGGCTCCTCTGTCCTTGGAACTTTCCAGGCAAGAATACTGGAGTGGATTGTCCTTTCCTCCACCAGGGAATCTCTTTGACCCAGGGATCAAATCTGCATCTCCTGCATTAGCAAGTGGATTTTTTACCACTGTACCACCTGGGAAGCCAAGAAAGATCTTAGTTAGACCTAAATTGTTTTTACCTTAGAAATACCTTCAAAAATGCTAGTCATATCACTAGCATTGTTGAGGGAATCCTATTAAAGGGCATAATTGTCAGTCAGAGTATCATCCTACCCTGCTCTAATAAGTGTGGGTATAATATGAAAGATCCCTGGAGCAACAGCATCCTTGGTTCAGGTAGCTTCTGCTCCAGTGGGAGATGGGGTCAAGGTCAGTTGTGTCACATGTGGGAGGCAGACAACAGCACAGGCAGGTGTGAGGCTGCTGTTGACACCACCACAGCAGGTGCAGAAGAGGGCTGTGGCAGCTGTTGCGAAATAGCCTAGAAAATCCTATTCCATAGCACACAGATGGAGCTGTGCAGGGGAATTCTTAAAAATGCCTGTTATTACAATATTAGAGCCCATAAGTGCTGCTTTATCACTATTTGTGCCCTTGTGATCTCTGGCTCTCCTAGTTTGGTGTGACATGGCTCACAAAATTCCCTCTGTCCCTCTTTCTCTGTCTCTCCACTTCCCCCACTCTCTTAAATTTTTTTTTTTTATTATTTATTTTTGGCTGCGCTGGGTTTTTCTTGCTTCACAGGCTTTCTCTAGTTAAAGTGAGCAGAGGCTGCTCTTCACTGCAGTGTGTGGGTTTCTCATTGCAGTGGCTTCTCTTATGGTGGAGCACGGGCTCTAGGTACACAGGCTTCAGTAGCTGCAGCATATGGGCTCAGCAGTTGCAGCTCCAGGGCTCTAGAGCACAGGCTCAGTCGTGGTGGCGTGCGGGCTTAGTCGTTCCATCACATGTGGGATCGTCCCGGGTCAAGGACCGAACGCATGTCTCCTGCATTGGCAGGCGGATAGATGCCTCACCACTTAGCTACGAGAGAAGCCCCCCAAGTCTTGCTTTTTTCTCTGAAAAGTTCTCAAGTAGCATCCGTTGAAAAATTGCATTGAAATATAATTGATTTACAGTTCCAGCTTAGTTTTAGGTGTTCATCAAAGTGACTCGGCATGTGTGTGTGTATGCTGCGTGCTCAGTCACTTCAGTCGTGTCTGCCTCTCTGCAGCTCTATGGACTGCAGCCTGCTAGGCTCCTCTGTCCATAGAATTCTTCAGACAAGAATACTGGAGTGGGTTGCCATGACCTCTCCCAGGGGATCTTCCCAACCCATGGATCTAACTGCATCTCTTACATCTAACCTGCATTGGCAGGCAGGTTCTTTACCACTAGCGCCACCTGGGAAGCCCATATATATGTGTGTGTATTAAATATATATATATATTTTTTTTTTTTCTTTTTTTACATTTTCTTTATAGATTATGACAAGATATTGAGAATAGTTCCCTGTGCTATGCAGTAGGTCCTCGGTTGTCTCTTTTACATATTGTAGTATGTATGTGTTAACCCCATCCTCCTAATTTATCCCTCTTCTACCGTTCCCCCTTTGGTAACCACAAGTTAATTTGTTTTCTATGTCTGTGATTCTGTTTCTGTTTTGTAAATAAATTCATTTGTATCATTTTTTGGATTCCACCTATAAAGGACATCACATGTTATACTATTTGTCTTTCTATGTCTGGCTTACTTCAGTCAGCATGATAATCTCCAGGTCCATCCATGTTGCTGCAGATGGCGTTATTTCACCCTTTTTTATGGCCGAGCAATGTTCCATTGTGTATATGTGCCGCGTCTTCTTTATCCATTCCTCTGTCGGTGGACACTTAGATTTCCGCTGGGTGTTGGCTGGTGTACACGGTGCTGCAGTGAACACTGGGGTGCCTGTATCTTTTTGAATTATGTTTTTCTCTAGATATATTCCCCAAGAGGGAGATTGCAGAATCATGAAAGTGAAAGTCACTTAGTCATGTCTGACTCTTTGTGACCCATGGACTAGGCAGTCCATGGAATTCTCCAGGCCAGAATACTGGAGTGAGTAGCCTTTCCCTTCTCCAGGGGATCTTCCCAACCCAGGGATCAAACCCAGGTCTCCTGCATTGCAGGAGGGTTCTTTACCAGCTGAGCCACACGGGAAGCCCAAGAATACTGGAGTGGGTAGCCTATCCCTTCTCCAGGGGATCCTCCCGACCCAGGAATCAAACAGGGGTCTCTTGCAATGCAGGCAGAATGATATGATAGCTCTATTTTTACTTTTTTAAGGAACCTCTATACTCTTCTCCATAGTGGCTATAACTATTTACGTTATCTCTAACAGTGTAGGAGGGTTTTCCAAGAGCATCTTTGCAGACAAGAAATTCAGTCAGAGAGCATGGAACTCTCTCATCCACCTTATCATGGGCACATATTCTGCCTTCCTTGAAGAAATGATAGATTATTGTGAAGCAGGAAGCCCTCTATTCTGAAATGTGTAATGATAAACGCAAGGTAGTTTTCCTGTAACCCACGAATAATCTTTTCTGTTGCTGACTTGCCTGCTCCAATGTACTTCTGCATTTATTGTTATTACCAGTATGACCAGAACAGTTCCTCTGAGTTTTGATAGTTTCAAAACTCATAATTCTTGGCCTTTTTCCATAGTCTTAGTATTTAAAAGTACATAGTAGGGTATGGGTAAATTAAAACATCTTACAATGGAATGTGAAGACAACTTTATCTCAGTTGATGTATTAAAATATCAAAGGGAAATTACCTTTGGAGGAAAATTCCTACATTGAAAGAGACTTATAGAAAAAAAAAGATTTCAGAATGAAGTCTACGGACTAATTGACATTTAATTCAGCCCATAAATGCAATTTTTGCCTGATATAAGTGAGATTTGAAATAGTGCAGTGAATTTTTTTAATGCAGCATGTTTGGATTGTTAGTAAACATATATACCATCTAAATCAGAACTTGAGACTTTGTTTAAGAGACTTTGTTGTTGTTTAGTTGCTAAATCACGTCTGACTCTTTTGCGATTCCATGAACTGCAGCCTGCCAGGCTCCTCTGTCCATAAGATTTTCCAGGCAAGAATATTGGAGTGGGTTGCCATTTTCTCCTCCCGACAAGAGACTTTAGCAATCATTTAACTCCTACACTTTTGAAGTGGAGAAGCAGGTTCACAGAAAAAAAAAACATGCGTTGCCCTAATCAGTAAGTGGTAGAACTAAGCCTAAAATAAAGACTCTTAATGCCGCGTTTTCCCCATTTTATCAAGTTTCTGTCTGTGTCTTGCAGCTGGTTGCTTAGATATGTTAATAAGTTTTCGATATCACGTGAACACATTTGATTCTAGGCTGTTAGGTCAGAGTAATATGACATTCCTGGTGATTCTCTAATATAAATGATATAAAATTATTACCAGCATGGAAGGTAAAATCATTGAAAAATTGTGTAGTCAGCATACCCACAGCCAACCGACAAATAAAAATTCATGTATTTTGCATCTTATATCAAAAGAGTAGCCCAGAGTACCTTAAACTTGTGAGTTATTGAGCTAACAGATGGTAGATATCAATGTGACATCTCAGTTGGTTATTGCTTGGCCATATGAGTAATGTCACAACTGTGTTAGATCCGTGCTTTTCAGCTGTGGCTGCACGTAAAAGCCATCCAGGTACAAGTTAAATCATAATCTTGGTATGTGGGGGCCTAAGCTTTGGTATTGAAAAGCATCTGATTTTGAGAAATTCATTAACCTTTCTGCTAGTAATGATGTATCATAGGAATTATGAATTTCTCTAGTACAAAAGACATTTTTTTTCAAATCACAATACTTAAAAATGTAGATTGATACTAAACCTACTTGTAATCATTGAATGAAAATGAGAGAGAGAGAAAAATGTATTAATTTCAGATATGTTCTAATTCCCTTGTGCAGTGGAATTGGGGCTTTGTTCTTTGATCCATTCTCGGTCTATAAAATGGCAGTCATAATGCCTGACTCATAAAATAGGCATGAGGATTAAATTGGCCACATGCTAGATTGTACACGTGGAAAATGCTCTCCGATGACACTGATGCCGATGATATTGGTGACGAGTCATCATGTTTATTAATAATATTTTGGCCTCAAGAAGTTAAATGACTTTTCCAGAGCCATGCAACTAATTCAGACTAGATTGGGGGTTGCTTCTTGCAATATATTTTAGTTTAAAATTTTTGCCATCAGCTATATCTTATTTAGTGTAAAGTTGAAGATCGAGGCTAACAGGGTGATGGAGAGAAAAGCCATATGTGAAACAAAGTTTCTGTACATGCGCAAGGCAGTTTACGATTAAGTGGCTTTATGTGTGGAGACATTGTGAAACACAGGATTGTCAGAATTGACCTTTTAGTCAGTATGCAAATAAAAAGAGATGAGTTGAGGACCTAGAGGTGATCTTTTGCAGGTGTGATGGAGTGAGGATCCTTGAAATTCAGAGTAAATGATTTGGATTTCAACATTCAGATGCACTTTTTGAACACTCATGCTCATATAATGTAATCATTTGAAGGCTTATCACACTTCAACTGCAAGTAATTTACAGCTGTTTCTATTGAGAGTTTATCATGTACAACACCCCTTTAACAATATGAAATACCGTCCAAGCACCACGGTTGCCATATCTAATGGCTCTTCTGCACATGATCCCATAAATTACTTTAATGGAGCAGTAATTTCCTCACATAAGTTTGCGATTTTGTGGCTAATCTTCCAAGAACATATGTTCACAGACACTACAGACAGCATTCTGACTTACAGCACTGGGTAATAACAGGGATAGACTTCAAGGGAGCCATTTCCTTACTGACCCTTGGTAAAGAACATGGGAAAGTGATGCAAATCTTATGAATTAGTTTGTTAATTAAGAGACTGATCATTCAGCCCTGCTGCCTCTTAGGTAGTCAGGAGGGGCACTGAGTCTGGCATTCTGCAGTGAGCTAAGGAGACAGGCAGGGTTGTTCGCTGTGCTCCTTACCGCTTCTGGGCTTTAATCCTCAATGCAGGAACAATTTCACCACTGCCAAATTGTACCTTATCATCTTGGAATGACTGTGGAGATAAAGGTAAAGGATGAATACTGGTAGAGACTGTTTTTCAGTGTCTGTGAATTAATTGTACCTGTAGCATGGCTTCGCCAGGTTAGGAAAGATCCAGTGGACACTTTTTTTCTTACCACTGCTTTCTCTTTGTTTAAAACACAGAAGAATCCAGTGATACCCAATCTTTCAGTGGGAGAAGGTGATGTTCTGACTCCGAAATAAGAGTCAGGGGTTTTATCTGCCCCACCTTATGAGCATGACTTACCAAGTCATATTCCCTAAAGAAACAACATATAACACATTCCGAAACCTTTTGTAAGTAATAACAAGAAGAAAAGCAGCATTTTAATGCTAGTTCAAGACATGGATCATACATGAGTCAAAAAGTGACACAATCCTGTTGCTCACAGCATCAGAAGTGATATGTTCAAAGAGTTTGTATTTTCTATTTTTGGTGGCATAAATAGACTGATCCCTTCTCTTTCAAAATGAACATTCCTTTTGATTAAAATATCATTTTTGTTTCTGTAAAAAGCATTTTCTAAAATGCAGTGGTCAAAGAAGTAAATGTCCAGTGTAAATATTACAAGATAAAATAATATTTGTATAATAAATGGGGGCTTCCCAGGTGGCACTAGTGGTAAAGAACCTGCCTGCCAGTGCAGGAGATTTAAGAAACACAGTTTCAGTCCCTGGGTTGGGAAGATCCCCTGGAGGAGAGCATGGCAACCAGTCCAGTATTCTTGCCTGGAGAATGCCATGGACAGGGAGCCCTGTGGGCTATGGTCCATAAGGTTGCAAAGAATTGGACACGATTGAAGTGACTTAGCATGCACACATATAGTACATATATAATGACAAATTACAACAAAATTTGGCGGACTCTGGTCACATGAAGCTAGCACTCACAGATGGCAGAAGTTTAGTCGAGTTCATATTATATATATATATATGTGTATGTTTATGTATATATATGTATGTGTGTATATATATGCTCATGTATGTATGTACATATAAATAATATGTATAATATATAAATATATGTGTGTATATTTATTTATCAATATAAAATTCTTTTGGGTCATAAAGAATTTCATTACATTTCAAACATAGACTTATTTCTTGAATCTTGGGTTCAAAAGAACCTATAAAACACAAGTAATGTGAAACTTTCCGCCCGCCCCCAAATGTTTTCTAGCCCCTTTTCACGAGACACTGTTGGTTAAATCAGAAACTATAATTAAAATTCTTATCCTAAACTAGCAAACTTTTCAAGGGAGACCAATCTTTGATTTCCATCCACAGATGAATGAGATTTGCCTCATGACAAAGTAACAGCAAAAAATTACATTTATTGCCTCGAAAGTAATTTCCTACGAAGTTTATACCTCATCCTTTAATGGTGCAAAAGCTATCCTTGCAGACGTCACAGATGCTGCCTTCTGAGTCTATGGTTGCTACAAAAGGCTGCAAGATTTGGCAGGAAATGAGAACTGAGGATCAGAATACCTCATGTCTAGTCCCAGATTTGCTGCCAGCCAGTTCCCCAACCTAGGCTTTCTGTTGATAAAATTATATTCCACAGACATTGGAAAATTTAGTATGAATCCGTGAGTGCTTTTTTTTCTGAATCCTACTTTAATAACAACGTAGACAGTTATTCTTCAAGGAAGGATACAACAAAAGTCCTTCTCCGAGCAATCTCATTTTATCCTTTCTTCTCTGAAAGAGATGCCCCAAGCGTTCCAAGTGCCTTGAGCCTTGGGGAGATAAAATTTCCTTTACCCACTGTGGCGTTTATATACACAATTGATTCTAGAAACGGGATGGATTTTTAAGGGTGGCTTAATTTTCATTTGGAAAAAAAAAAGTTTGCTCTAAAACATTAAATCAGGTACAGCTTATATGGCAACCAACCAAGGAACACCAGACAGTAAATAATGAAGAGAACACTGTGCATTCAAACCCTCAAAAAGAAAATGAGAAGAGAAAAAAATGCCCCAGTATGGCTCTCACACGAGGGCATAAACTAAATAATGACTGACATGGTCTGAAATTGCTTTCATTCCTTCTTACTACTTTTCACTCAATGGCTTCTTTATAACTTTCAATTAACCCACTCCCTCTGCTGCAATTTCTCTTGTTTACAGCCGATGATATTTAAAAGAGATCCTAAATTATAGATTCAGATGCTTTGAAAAGATTGTTTTTGATATGCTTGGTTGGAATTAAAATTTCAAAGGGTGCGGGATTCACTGAACTGAAACAGCGAGGTGTTAAGATGCAAGACAGTAGGAGCACAGCCAGGGAGCTCTCTGCTAGCCAGAAAACACTGGGTCATCAGGTCTTTCCTGATGTTTCCAGCCATCCTGGTACGTGGTCCAGGAGCCTTGGCTTTTTGCCTATGATCTGTGTCCTCGCTTCCCAGGTGGCTCAGATGGTAAAAGCATCTGCCAGCAATGCGGGAGACCTGGGTTCGATCCCTGGGTCTGGAAGATCCCCTGGAGAAGGCAATGGCACCCCACTCCAGTACTCTTGCCTGGAAAATTCCATGGATGGAGGAGCCTGGTAGGCTACAGTTCATGGAGTCGCAAAGAGTAGGACATGACTGAGCGACTTCACTTTCACTTTCTGTGTCCTCAGATGTCTTTCCCTGGTGGCTCAGATGGTAAAGAATCTTTCTGCAATGTGGGAGACCTGGTCAATCCCTGGGTTGGGAAGATCCCCTGGAGAAAGAAATGGCAACCCACTCCAGTGTTCTGGCCTGGAGAATCCCCATGGATGGAGGAGCCTGGTGGGCTACAGTCCATGGGGTCGCAAAGAGTCAGACACAACTGAGTGACTTCACTACACTTGTGTCCTCAGATTAAAATGGTGTTTGAATGGATTTGTACTCACTACATTGTTTCTCTTTATATAAGACCTTTTTTTTTTTTTTGACCTCACTACACAGCAAATGGGTCTTAGTTCCCCAACCAGAGGTCGGACCTGTGACCCCTGAATTGAAAGCATAGAGTCTTAACCACTGGGTCACAAGGGAAGTCCAAGAACTTCCTTACATATATTTCAAGTCTGGAAATAGATCTTTACATCCAATTTTACATAAAAATGTAGATTTTTTAGATATAAAATTGAGGCTTTGTCTCCTTCATTAAAGAAACATGATTCTCTTTTCCAGTTTTTAAAAAACCTATTACACATTTCTTAAAAAATAGCAAAAGTGTAATGATTGGGTGAATTCTACCCCACATAAGAGCTCCATCAACTTGTGGCCGTCAGCTGCTCTAGACTAGAATCAGTTTCCCGTGTGAGTTCTCTTAGTCCTTAGGTTTTTGTGAGATTTGACTTCTGTTTTCCCAGAAACACTGGAAAAACTTCAAGTTTGCATATGACTCCAGGAAGGTGACATATCGCAACATCTGAATACACTGTGAATAATGCAGTGCCTTAGGTAATGGTGCCTAACCTTGAAGGTCATTTTACAAAGAAACACTCACATTCATGGTCAAATTAAAGTGAACACTTAGAAATATCATATCCCTGGCACGACTTTGTTTCTGGAAAAAAATGAAATGATAAGAGACTCTTACACAGGTATTAGTTTATGTTTGTCAAAACAGCAAACACAACCTCTGACATGTCTGCACAATAACTGCAAGGGAAGGTAGCAAAAAAATGGACACCAAGCATCACGTGGGAGTCTTGAGTGGCCAGATCACTTACTGTTTAAAAGGTCAACTGAAGCTTACAAGGAAAACTACACTGTGGATTGTTACACAGCATCAGACAAGGGCTGCATTAGATTGGACAAGTAGAAGAAAAGATTGTATGTGGCGAGTATAGGACACTACAGACAGCTCTGCAGTCCAGACAGGATTTATCAATGGCAAGAAATCTATTTTGATTTAATGTTAAATACACAAGTACATGGAAATCCCTGGTGGCTCAGCGGTTAAGATTCCACCTGCAATGCAGGGGATGTGAGTTACATCCCTGAGTTGAGAGGATCACCTGGAGCAGCAAATGGCAACCCACGCCAGTATTCTTACCTGGGAAATCTCACTGACAGAGGAGCCTGGCGGGCTATAGTCTCTGGGGTTGCAAAAGAGTTGGACAGGACTTAGCGACTAAACCATCACCACCATCCAAGTATATATTCACACAGAAATATATGCATAGAAAGACACACCAAAAGTTAAAGAATTTTTTTGTGTGTTGTTGCAGTGTTATTGGGAATTTCTAAGTTTATTTTGACCATGCCTAGTGTTCTGGAAGACTTCCTTTTATCTCCACTGTCAGAAGTTTACTTCCTGGTTCTTGTTAGTGTCAAAGCTGTAGGCTATTATCTCCAAAACAATGAGTAATGTTGTTGATTATATATATATATATATATATATATTTTTTTTTTTTTTTAAACTAGCATACTCCCTTCATGTCATAGCCTCAACACTCACATTTTTCTCTTTAGAAGGTGGGCTCCTCTGTTCAGCTAAGGAAAAATCCTCCACTGGAATTAAAAGGAAAGAGATACAGCATTATAGATTAATGAGACTTTCCACTTTCTTTCTCCCTCACGTAGTGTAGAACAGCCAAGTATTTTTTAAAAATAGTGTAAAACCCAGATGGGCTTCCCCGATGGCTCAAATGGTAAAGAATCCAGCTGCAATGCAGAAGATACAGGAGATGCAGATTTGATCCCTGGGTCAGGAAGACCCCTTGAAGTAGGAAGTGGCAACCCACTCCAGTATTCTTGCCTGGGAAATCCCACGGACAGAGGAACCCGGCAGGCTGCAGTCTATGGGGTCACAAAGAGTTGGACACGACTGAGCAGGCACTATCACTACTACTAGCCCAGAATGGTATAAGAATCAGAACGGAATAGTTCTACCTGAATTCACAGTTTTTATTTCTTGTAGCAAATAATATCACAAAAGACAAATCAAAAGAAATTTGTGTAGTAATCACTGTCTTACAGTATAGTTAGTCTGTTTGCGCTAATTTAAGAGTTGCCAAGTTTTTCATCAAATAAATTCAAGCAGCTTCCTTTAAAGATTGATACTAGTTAAATTGACCTTAGGAAGCAGATCTATAATCGCTCAACTTTTAAAAATTAAGATGTGACTATGTGATTGGAATTTAAATTCAAGGTGTAGATTGAGAGCCTCTGCTTTAAAAGTAACTGTAGATTTTTATTTTATGATTCTATTTTAAAAGGTGCTCTGATCTTACAGGTTTAATTTCAGCCTCACTAATTTGTTTCCAGATAGATTAGACTAAGAGTTTAAGTATAACATTAACACAATATTTAATCCATGACTTGTTGTTCAAAATACGCCACTGCTTTTTACACTTTTGGAAGAAAAATGACTCATCTAGTCTGAGAGTATGTTGACTTCATTCCTTAAACTTGCATATGAACCAAACACTTTTTCAAGCTTTAAAAAGATGCCTCTTACTAAAAGTGGGTTTTGGAGCCTTTTTTAGTATCCCAATACTCTTGCTTACTATTTGGAAATATCTGCCACTAAAGTACAACTTGGAAATATAAAGAAAAGTAATGAAATCTCTGAGGGCAGGGTTCCATAAAATGCCAGTTTTAAAAGGATGATTCAGAAAATGATGATGATTTAAAAAGTGTTTTGACAAATGGATTTAAAGATGACTTGAATAACTTAAAATGAACAACTTAATTTTGGCATTAAAATGGAAACCTTGAGTCCCCAAATAATAAAAGTATCCTGAGTTCTATATCACCCAGGATTTGGGTTGCCCATTTGTTATAATTGGGTGTTGCCCGTCAATAGAGGTCTTATATTTCAGATGCTTAAATTTATATACCTGACTCACATTACCTCACTTTTGCGTAAGTTCAGCCATCTACACTAATGCATTCTCTTATGCTTTTTACCTTAAATTTTGTACAAAATGTATGAGCTTGTCACTTAGCCTGTCTTCCAGCTGGGAGAGAAAACTAATGATACTGCCAAATTTATATTCCTTTTTTCTGATGTTCTAGAGATGAGTTTTCATCAGAACCAGTGAGAACAAATGTGAGCCTGGCACAGAACATCTCTCTTTTTTTAATTTATAAAACTAAATTCTGCATTTATCGTACTAAGTTGGACTATTATCTGGTGCCATGTATGAATTCAAGTGTAGTATTTCAATAATTTCATCTGTTTTTTGACATTTTTTTCAGTAGTGCTTATTTAAGTTCCAGAGTCAGGTCCATTACTTTAAAAACTATCTTCTGACATCAAAATATACCATTTCTCCCCAATCTTAACGCTGTATTCATTTGCTCAACCAAACGCGTCATCACTATGACATCCATACTTGCTGATTCCTGCCAAAGGCCACTTTAATTTACAGTACGTCCTTCTCAAAGTAATGATGATTGTAACTGTAAGTTCTCTTTAAGATCTACCTAATTAGCAACTAAGTCTATAAATTCTTCCTTTAAAACATCTCTAGAAATTGTCCCTTCCCTGCCACTGGTTGGGGCCACATAACATATCTGAGATAGACTCAAGTAAGGGGAACACAGCTTTATTATACCTTGAAATATCAACCTGAATTATGGTGGAGAAATTCTAGATAAGAATTGATCACCCAAGATCAATGATAATGCACTGAACCAAGGCGTCAGAGAGTAAAAGCTGAGAGCCAGATCAATATGTTGACGTAGGAATGGGCCTATAGGGGTGGGCAGAGCAGAAATATTAGACATGAAACCACCAGGGCCGGACGGGAGAACAAATGATGAGAGCAGACCATAGGAAGAAAGGGAGACGCCAAAGATGGAGGAACTCCTGCAACTTACTGAAACCTAAGAATATAGGATCCATGGCCACATTAACAAAATCATTAGGGTTCTAATCATATTATCATGCAAAACTGAAAGGAAACACACCCTGTTTTTTTCTTTTCTTCTGTGTGTCCAGACACGTGTTTCAGCTCTGATAATTTATACTGTTGCCCTCAGAATAAATTTTCTATTTGAAAACAGTTTAGCTCCTTTTGCAGGGGGTGCCAGCCTCAGTGCTGTAGGGGATTCAGAAACAGTGGATGGAAGAAACTGACGGGGCTGGGAAAACATTGTCACATAAACAATATAAAACTTCTCACTTGATTTTCCCCCTAGAGATTGTAAGTGGAACATTCAAGATTTCTCTTCCTATGCTTGGAAAAAAAAGCCTCCCTTCCATGATGACCCCCAACCCTGTCTCACTGCCCCAGTGGACGGTGGCTAGCTAAAATAAGCTAGTCAAGAAAGTTTGAGTTTATTTCTCAGAAATTCCAGCTGATGGAGTCTGAAAACTAATTGTAAAGACACTTCCATTTGTGGGTAGTGACTTTGGGTAGCATAAAGAAAGGAATGTTTGCAAAATATCTACAATGATTGTTCTATTCTTTTTCCAAGACTAGAGTTATCATCACCTAAAATGTACACACCTGCAGTCCTTCTTCTAGTCCTTTTGCTACTAGAGAATCTCAAACTTTGCCACTCTACCATGTAATGATGAGTGTGACTTCTGAATGGAACTCATAGAGAAGTGGCTTATCGAAAAAGAAGTGATGAAAAGTCTTTCTGTAGCCTGAAAAATCAAAATCATATTTCTGCAAAATGGGGTTTTCCACTTTTTCTTTGGACCCCAGCAAAGATTTTCACTACTTAGAGAGGAAACTATAAATCTCCTTACATCAATGAGACAGAAAGCACAAATGCATAGAACATTTGTGTTAAATAAAATAAATTTTAGAAAATTGATTCAGATTAGGAGGTAAAGCAATAAATGTTGATCTGAGCTTTCTTGAGATGTCTGAGAAATCTGTATTCAGGTCAAGAAGCAACAGTTAGAACTGGGCATGAAACAACAGACTGGTTCCAAATTGGGAAAGGCATACGTCAAGGCTGTGTATTTTCACCCTGCATATTTAACTTATATGCAGAGTACATCATGTGAAATGCTGGGCTGGATAAAGCACAAGCTGGAATCAAGATTGCTGGGAGAAAAATCAATAACCTCAGATACACAGATGACACCACCCTTATGGCAGAAAGTGAAGAAGAACTAAAGAGCCTCTTGATGAAAGTAAAGAGGAGATTGAAGAAGCTGGCTTAAAACTCAACATTCAGAAAACTAAGATCAGGCTGTCCGATCCCATCACTTCATGACAAATAGATGGGGAAACAATGGAAACAGTAACAAACGTTATTTTCTGGGGCTCCAAAATCACTGAAGATGGTGAGAGCAGCCATGAAATTAAAAGACGCTTACTCCTTGGAAGAAAAGCTATGACCAACATAGACAGCATATTAAAAAGCAGAGACATTCCTTTGCCAACAAAGGTCCATCTAGTCAAAGCTATGGTTTTTCCAGTAGTCATGTATGGATGTGAGAGTTGGACTATAAAGAAAGCTGAGTGCCGAAGAATTGATGCTTTTGAACTGTGGTGTTGGAGAAGACTCTTGAGAGTCCCTTGGACTGCAAGAAGATCCAACCAGTCCATCCTAAAGGAGATCAGTCCTGAATATTCCTTGGAAGGACTGATGATGCAGCTGAAACTCCAAAACTTGGCCACCTGATGCAAAGAACTGACTTTTTTGAAAAGACCCTGATGCTGGGAAAGATTGAAGGCAGGAGGAGAAGGGGAGAACAGAGGCTGAGATGGTTGGATGGCATCACCAACTCAGTGGACTCGAGTTTGAGCAAGCTCTGGGAGTCTGTGATGGCCAGGGAAGCCTGGTGTGCTGCAGTCCATGGAGTCGCAAAGAGTCAGACACAACTGAGCGACTGAACTGAACTGAGCTTTCTTGGGGGTGGGGAGGGGGAAGTACAGCTTCATGGAAAAAAATCAGCAGTGACTACACTGAATGGGAATTTGAGTCATGGGATGTCTCAGGACTTCCCTGGTGGCTCAGTGGTAAATAAATCGCCTGCCAATGTGGGAGAATCGCCTGCCAATGTGGGAGATGCATGTTTGATCCCTGGGTAGGAAGATCCCTGGAGAATGGAATGGCAACCCACTCCAGTATTCTTACCTGAAAAGTCCCATGAACAGAGGCGCCAATTTAGGGACATTCTTTAGGATAAATAAAATATATCTTTGGGGAAGAATTACTGTACAACTTTGTTTTTTGTAGTGTCTCCTTGACATCTTGTGGGGAGGTATGTGGTCTGAGATTTATAGACCAAATAAGGAAAATACATGATAAACTCTACATAGAAAGTTAAATATGAATCTGCCTAGTCTGTTATCCTGTCTCAATGTGGCAAAATTGATCTCTCTTACACTGATTCCTAGAGCTAAAAGTGTTATAAACATAAAATCAGAGAAAAGATTCAAATGCCTATTTATAATAGTTATCCTTGCTGTATGCACTGGTATATATGTTTTCTGTATGTTTAACCTATGAATTGATGTGCATTATGTCTATTCCAATGTAAATAATTGAAAACTCATGTTAGAAAAATGTGTCAAAGGGTTTCATGATCTTCCCAAGGTCCCAAAGCTGGAAAATTGACAAATGGTCATCTATATGCCATCTCTTTCTCTACAGTCCTTTGGTGCCAACAACTTAATAGGGTCAGGGATCATGTAGTTTAAGAACTTAAAAAGAATGGGATATATATGTATGTATAGCTGATTCACTTCATTGTATAGTACAAACTAACACAATATTGTAAAGCGATTATGCTTCAATTTTTTTAAAAAAGAATTTTTTAGATGTTTCAACTCTGCAGTTAAAATTTTTAGATATTTCAACTGTTTATGAAAAAGGAAAAAGTGAAAGTCTTAGCCGCTCAGTCATGTCTGACTCTTTGCAACCACATGGACTGTAGGCTCCTCTGTCCCTGGAATTCCCCAGACAAGAGTACTGGAGTGGGTTGCCTTTCCCTTTGCCAAGAGACCTTCCCCACCCAGGGATCAAACCCGGGTCTTCTGCACTGTAGGCATATTCTTTGCCACCTGTGTCATTAAATGGTGAAAATGCCAATATCAAGATAATAGAGACACACTGCTGAAGGGTAGAGCAGAGTTGGTTTTATACAATAAACGGTTGTAAAAAGAAATTAAAATTACACAACTGTGAGCTCTTGTCAACTCTTTATAACTTACAGGTAAAAAGCTCATAATTGTATATTTTTATACAATTGTGTATATATATATATATTTTTTTTAATTGTATAAAACCAACTCTGCCCTATCCTTCAGTGGTGCAGTGTGTCTCTATTATCTTGATATTGGCATTTTCACCATTTAATGACATAGGCATTGTGCGCAATGTCGTATTTTCAGACTTGAATAAACATGTAAACTTTATATAAGATGCATAAAATCTACTACCCTAAAAGAAAAATAGTCCTTTTGAAGCAGGGCCCTCAAAGCCGGTGCTCTGGGACAACCGAGAAGGATGGAGTGAGGGGAGGGAGGTGGGGAGTGGTTCAGGATACAGGGGCACATGCATCCGTGGCTGATTCATGTCGATGTGTGGCAAAAACCACCACATATTGTAAAGCAATTATCCTCCAATTAAAATAAATTAATTAATTAAGAAAAAGAAAAAAGGACGCTTTGAGAGATGAAACAAAGGAATGTTCTCATGGCCTGATAGTTATTTGTCTTCACAGTGTTTTCTTTAACAAGAAATTAAATAAGAGATGTGATTGGAGATCTATGTCATATGGGCGAGTGTTTATAATTCTCCTTCTCTGATTTTCTTTATAAATATGAAGACATCTGAAATCCCATTGTCTATTCCATGGGCATATTTAGTTTTGTTCACTGACAGCATACATTTCTCCCTACTGTCACATTTATTATTGTTTAATTAAATAGTGACAAGTCAAGTGGTTCTGAAAGAAACCAAGTAAATGAATCCCCATTGGTCTTTACATAATTAATGGTATTCCCTGTGGACTGCACAATTTATTAAATTGCTGAGCAGAACCACTTCAGATAAACATATTTATGTATTCTGAGTGAAAGACTGTGCTAGAAACTTTAGTATGTTTAAAACTAAAAGAAGCCTGTAGATTAAAAAAAATTAAATACAACCATATTTCAGGAGAATGGAAACTATTACTTGCACCCACACTACTGCTTTTTCCATTTAGAAAATTTTAATGTATTACTGTAGCGATTTTGAAATTAAAATCACTCAGGACAGAATAATGTGAAGAAATAAGATACTAAAAATAAAGTATATAGTAAATAAGTATTGGTTTCTAGAGAAATAATTAAATTCCTACATTTCAGACCATGCACTTTTTCCCCTATAGAGTAAATTACGCATGTGAATGCATCCAGCTATTGTACATATATTAATACAATAATGATGAAGTGTTTAACACAATGATTTGCCCTTTCAAGAGACTTTATTTTTAATATTTAAGGCTAGTGAAAATATGGGCTTCTCTGTTAGCTCAGTTGGTAAAGAATCCACCTGCAATGCAGGAGACTCCAGTTCAATTGCTGGGTCGGGAAGATCTGCTGGAGAAGGGATAGGATACCTACTCCGGTGTTGTTGGGCTTCCCTTGTGGCTCAGCTGGTAAAGAATCCACCTGCAATGCCAGAGACCTGGGTTCAATCCCTGTGTTGGGAGGATCCCCTGGAGAAGTGAAACGCTACCCACTCCAGTATTCTGGCCTGGAGAATTCCATGAATATATTAAAGAGTATCTTTTCTGTTTGTTAAGATTGAGGTTTGTATATATGGGAGTTGTAGAAGGCAGTTTTATTCTCCCTATGGCCCAGGAGAACACAGCCATAATGATTCTTCATGAGGTCACAAACATAGGAAAATAAATCTGGGAAGATGCAGGCTGCTGTACAGAATCCATTAATAGAGAATCTAATAATTTTAGGTTCACTGTTATCTGATATTGGGTATTGGAATATTCTAGGCAATATGCTAATAAATATCAGTACCTATTTTCAAGATGCCAATTTTTTCTTTGAGAATGTATTTATAAGAATTATGAATAACAGTTACATAAGCTTATGAGTTCTCCCTTGCATTTAGCTCAAATGAAGAGGATGGTGTTTCTGTTATAGTCGTGGGTCAAAAACTTCCTTTTTGTTTCTTATTTTGTTCTGTCCCATATCAATCCTGTTCTATAGCCAGTAATTCCTAATGTTGGAATGCCAGTTGCAGAATTCATTTACTCTGTGTGATGATTTAGTAATTATTCTTTAAGATAAAAGCTATCTATCTTGACTGCACTCTTTACTTACACTGTTCTTTTCATTTACATCTTTCATGGCTGTGTTATAAATCTGTAAAAGCACAGGTCTTTTCTTTGAATATGTTTCATGACTCTTGAGAGGCCAGTGAATAGATGCTGCATAGTCATCCATGGTTTGTTAAGAGGGAAAGCATGTCTTCTCAGTAGATTTCAGTCTTAGAAAACTTTATCACATTATCACCATTCTTTCTCCTGTTGGGATTGAGCTGAGCCTAGCTCAGTTAGCTTTCTTAATTGGTTGAGTGGGGGTTACACTGTGTGTACCTTTGAAGGCAGAAAGTGAACCTGGGAAAGTAGCCAGTCTTGCTGTTATTTTTTTTTTTTTAAACATAGTATGTCATGTGACATCTTAAACAAGAGTTGAGTTTTTCTGGGTTTTGTGCTCCAGAAAGTAAACTTGTGTTACTAATGAATAATATAATGTTTTCTACCAACAAAACCTGTGTGTGTGGGTGGATGCTCAGTCACTCAGTTGTGACCGATTCTTTGTGACCCCATGGACTGTTGCCTGCCAGGCTCCTCTGGCCGTGGGATTCTCCAGGCAAGAACACTGGAGCAGATTGCCATTTCCTACTCCAGGAGATCTTCCCAACCCAGGGATCAAGCCCAAGTCTCTTGTGCCTCCTGCATTGGCAGGAGGATTCTTTACCACTAGTGCCACCTGGGAAGCCTAAACAAAACCTGTAAAAATACTATATTCTGAAAGGAAATCCTCTTGTAATGGTGAATAAACCATTTGCTTCTTTTTAGTGTTTAATTTGGGATTAGAAAGTGTCAAGTCCTTATTTTTTTGCACTATCTTTAATATTTTACGGCTGCAGTTGAGGCCAACTTTACAGAAAGGAAGAAATGAAAAAGTGCGAAGTGTTACAGTGTTTGACCAGTGTCATATACAATCACATCAATACAAAATTCACTGATTATTCTGAGACAAGTAAACCTATATTTATTTCCACTCTCTTGGCCTGGTGGTCTACCAGTTAGCCCTTCCAGTGCACTGCTCACTATTATCCATTCTGTTTGCTATCACAGCAGGTTTTTATATATATATATATATATATATATATATATATATATATGGGATCCCTTTTCCTTTTCATATACAGATGTGTTACATACATGGCAGTACCTGTTAAAAACGGGGGGAAAGGAGAGACTGAGGTTAATAACTTTTTGCTCCAGTTTCCTTCCCTGAAGCTGTGTGTGCGGTTGTCACACTCTTCTCTGAATTGAAGGTTGCAGTCTTAGCAAGCATCCTTCTTCCCACAGTTCTGTGTCAGTCTGGCCTCTGGTAATAGCTCTGTCACGTTGTAGAAATGGGAGGGATGATGACTTCTTTCCCCTTCTGTTACTGATTCCACTGTACTATAGTCCTAGAGGTTTCCCTTTTTCACCTCTGTCTTCACAAACAGTATTTTTTATTAAGTTCTCTAATTAAAAAGTTAGAATCCTGAGTGATTTGTTTAACTTAAAACAAATTGAAACTGGAAGGCCAATTTTTGTTACCAAATCATCCAAAGCCTCCCATTTTTTTTTTCTTACAGGAAGATTGCATGCATTTTATTGCACATAATGCATACTGTGGATCCAATAGACTGAATCATAAAATAATCTGTGATCATAAGCAATCTCAGTTATAATATGGGTTCAGGCTACTGAGTATATTATCTTAATAATATATATTTTCCCTAAATGTATTAAAAATTGCTAAGAATAATGACTAGAAGGTAAAATCAGAAGCGATTAAGGGATGGCTTATCTTCTCTCCATTAACAGTGACTTCTGAAAAGGAACAAACAAAATTAATATTTAAATGAGAAAGAAAGATGAACTCAATATCTTTGAAGAATTTAGCCTTTATTAAAAAGTCTTTTTAGCATATAGCATCTCATTTAGTTCTTACATCAGTTCTAGAATTAGACATTACAGTTGCCTCCTTTTAAATCGTGTGGACACTAAGGAACAAAGTTAAGTAATCTGCTTAAGGTGCCAGAGACAATAGGTAGCGAAGCTGGAAATCAGCCTCCAGTAGTATTACCAGACCTATTTACTCCAAACAAGAACTCTTGAGTATTTTGTTCTTTACTTTTGGTTATCTAAATTCTCTTTTAACACCAGCAACACTATTTTCTTTCAAGGACATATCCCGGTGTAAAATCATTGACCCAGATAGAAAAAAATTGGAAAATATATTTGTGTTATGAATGTCAATCATAGCTGTTAAAACTGACATTTGTTGTTCAGGAAAGGATAGCTTGAACCATTCTAGCAAAGTTTTAGTGGGACAGTCCATTAAGTAATTCAGTGGAAATTGCAACAATTAACTACTAACTTTGAATAATTTCCTAAAAGAAAACAATATACTAGATTGTGTCTAATAAAACATATACATGGAGTTATTTGAAATTTCTGAAATGTATCATTTCAAATATAATGAGAATTATTTCCTTCATGGTTTTCATGTAACATCCAAGCTGTCTTTCTGTGCTGTCAGGACAGAGTATTTCAGGATACTATTAATCAGACTGAAGAAAGTAAAAATAGGTTTATGAAATAGTCTAGACCCAAAAGGGAGGGTAGACGTTAACTTCTGGTCTGATATATTGGTTACATTAATATACAATGCGTCTTCAGTACTTGACCTCAAGTGTCACGAATATAATGTACCATTTCTCTTTTTATAAACCAGTACTTGACAGATTTGTTCCTTGTCAACATTATTTTGTACTGCAAGGTGAAAATGATAAAATCCATTAAAACATTAAATTATACAACTTCTTAAAAATACAGTGAATCAACCTCTATACATGAGTTCCTTTAATGCTGGACCTCACTGATCAAACTTCCAGATTTAAGTTAATGACCAACATAATGCTGTGGCAGTATAAACTTTATTTAAATATAGCATTTAATTTTTGCCAATATTACCGAGTTAATCTGTTTTGAATGCATATTTAGATTTCTGTTTCCTTATGCTATGTTTGCCTAGATTTTTATTCATCTAGATTATGTAGCTCCTCAACTAACACCAGGCATGCATTGATAGTGATCTCAAGGTATAAAGAGCCTGAGGACAAAGTTGGGTTCAAATAGTCACCTAAAATCTGACAATATGATTATTCTTGAATTGACCTAGTCATGTTGGCAGTATCAGTTTCAAAATATCAGTCCTTCCGGCCTCTTTTGAATGAAGGGCATTAAGTGAGTCCTATTCTTCATTCTGATTTATGTGAATCCATGTATTTACAGGTTTAAACATGTGTTTAAAGTTTTTAGACTAACCTACAACTAGTAGCATGGTAGAATGTATCAGGTAGTATATAGAGTAGGGAAAAATGGGGTGTTAAATAAGAAAGCCATTCATTTAAATACTGTCTGAAGTGAAAGCGAGAGTCATTCAGTTGTGTCCGACTCTTTGGGACACCATGGACTATACAGTCCGTGGAATTCTCCAGGCCAGAATAATGGAGTGGGTAGCGTTTCCCTTCTCCAAGGGATCTTCCCAACCCAGGGATCGAACCCAGGTCTCCCACGTTGCTGGTGGATTCTTTACCAGCTGAGCCACAAGGGAAGCCCAAATACTGTTTAAAATCTTATTCAATCTCTTGAAGGCTTGACTTTCTCCTAATTAGGGATTATCATGCTTCCTATCCAGGGTGTCCTGAGTTTAAAATAGCATTACCTAAATAACATTTTTGGTTTATGGTAGGTTTCCATCAGTTTCATCTGGCTTCTTTTTGTCTCCTTTCTTTTATTTATTAATCATACTAATAGAAATATTTTAATTTACAAAAATAACACATAATACGAAAACATGTTTTTCATTCATTCATGTTACAAACATTGTTTGAATTCTGGTTATGAGCAAAAAAGCACCATAAATAAAGCCACCAGGCCTGTAATAAATAAGGGATAGATAGATTAAATTATAAATATGTAGAATGAACCTGCTCTGGTTTGTCTGTTTAGTTCAAAATAATAGTTACAGACGTATCATGATAATAGTGATTGGCACAATCGTTTGGGTTGTATAGTTCAAATTACTTAAAATAAAAACCTCTGATGGAACTCAAGACATGAGGGAAAGTAACTTGAGAGTTGAGAAAATATTTTTTAAATCTTAGGCAGAAATGAAGCCCAGTGTTCTAGTACATTCTGTGTCAGACTATTTTCTGTCATAGAGATAACATTAAGAAATGAATTTCAGTAAAACTACAGATTCAAATGTATATTGCATTAACTAGAGTGTTATTCATAATAGTTTGTCCTAGAAAAAAATAGGTGGTGATTTTAGTGAATTTGGAAAGGATATTTATTTTAATAAAAGTTAAAGTTAGAGAGATAATACAGTTAATAATATGGTCATTCTGGTCAGGAACAGATTCAGGGAGGAAAAAAAAACAGGATTTCTTTAGGGTAAATGAGGATTTAAAAGTAGAAAAAGCAACTAGGAGAATGGCTTATTTTTCTAAGTGAAAGGTGAAAAGATGAGGAGATTAACAAGAAAAAATGTATATCAGTGAGAAGGAATATTTGTATTTGTCAGCTAATTTCTCACTTAGACATTTCTAAGACAAACAGTGGTAATTGAAACCATTAAAACTATTCAGAATCAATAAATAGTAATTATTTTCATCTTGGAAATTATTTCAGTTTATGATAGTGTATTTATATTTTTGTTTATTACTGTAATATTTGCATCCCTCATTTAAAGATAGACTGTGATTGCAAGAACACATTTATATCATGTAACGAGGTGTAATAAATTTAGCTTCCCAGCTGGTGCTAGTGGTAAAGAACCTGCCTGCCAGTGCAGGAGAGGTAAGAGACACAGGTTCAATTCCTGGGTCAGGAAGTTGCCATGGAGGAAGACATGGCAACCCACTCCAGTACTCTTGCCTGGAGAATCTCCGTGGACAGAAGAGCTTGGAGGATTGCAGCCCATAGGCTCGCACAGAGTTGGACATGACTGAAATGACTTAACACAATAAATTTAGCAATAGTGCTTGGCGCATAGTATTTGTCAAATAAATATGTGATGAATGACCAGTAAGTAAGTGAGTGGTTGCATGAATGATAGAAAAAAACATGTTTTTATTTTTCTAAATAGTTTTATCAAGTTTATTTCACTTGTAAATATGTATATATCTTAATCATCCACTATTAGGAACAATTGACTTACAGAATGGTTTTTTTTATTGAAGTATAGTTGATTTACAATGCTGTGTTAATTCTGGTATACAGCAAATGATTTAGTTATGCATACATTATTTATATACCTTCTTTTAAATATTCTTTTCCATTATGGTTTATTGCAAGGTACTGAATGTAGTTCCTTGTGCTATACAGTAGGGCCCTGTTGTTTATACATTCACAAAAATCAGTTTTTATGTAGGAAAAGTTACCAAAATTTTTCTTACTGAATTACTGCTTACTACAAATAAATAGGACTGTTTTATTAAGTTCCTAAAATTTGTTCTTATTGTTACTATAATAATAACTATAGGGGACAACAGAGGGTAAGATGATTGGATGGCATCATCGAGTCAATGGATATGAATTTGAGCAAGCTCTGGGAGTTGGTGATGGACAGGGAGACCTGGCATGCTGCAGTCCATGGGGTCGCAGAGTTGGACATGACTGAGTGACTGAACTGAATTGATTATTACTATCTCTCAGTTTAGCAGAGTAATTTGAGAGCAGAGGGAAGTGGGTATACCAAAAAAATAAGAAAACAGTTACAAAAACCTTTGCTAGCTGATGACTAAGCAACTCTTTTTTGATTGTCCATTTCTCAAAATTTGAATCTTATAATAAGTACTCAATATATAAATTTTCATTCAGTGAGAAAATATTATAAAACATAATAAAATTTCTATACTTCATTCTCCTCTCTCAAGAGAAATAAAAGGACTAATTATTTATAGTTGAATTTAGACTGATTAGTTAGCGTTGCTTGTTCCTATGACTAATTAATGAGGAAATGGCGTGTCCTTATCCTTTGATTTGTTGCTGATTAATAAATCAATAAAGCATTACTGGAAGGGGGAAAAAAAGGAAGCATGTACACATAATGAGATGCTGGTTGCCCTTTTTCACTTTCTGAACACTCATGATCTCAAAAAAAAATCCACATCATAAATGAAATTAGCTGGGACCATTGCCAAATTTTTGAAGGAGGACTGGAATTGATGGCTCATGAAGATTAAATTATTCATTCACCCCTGGAACAAGAAACTCCAGGACAGGGTTGGGACACAGCTATTATGGTTGAAGCTTGTCACTGCCCTTGCTGCTGGGTTTCTTTTCTTAATAAAGAGGAGTTTCAAACTTCAGGTTTGTTATTGTAGGTGAGCCTTCTAGAGGGTGCCTTCATCTAGTTTGCGTGCTTGTGACATGTCTGAGATAAATCACTGCTGAGATTTTTGGTGTCATTTGGCTTAAGAGTTTCCAAAGACATCACAGAGCCATGATCAAGAGCCGATGTACTCTACACAGGCATTAACCTCCTTCAGCCTTTTCTGCTTTTTGGATATATCAGCTCCAAAATGAGGAATTGAGGGCATGATAATGGACCCCTGAAGCTTAGGTTCCCTTTGATTCCATTTTCTGCAGGGGATGTTATCACTTTGCAAATATTCGGAGAGAGGCCAAGTGAGGAAAATGCAGCGCTAGCCTTACCATAGGAATAGGGACGCCTTGTCTTGCCTTGGTCCTTAGCAAGCCAATGAGAACTGATGTATGAAAGATGCATAAGTTGCCTCTCCTGCCCTGCTATACCCGTGCTGTCTTCGTATCTACAGAATTCCCCTGCTCTCTTACTGGGAATCATAAAACACTTCTCTCGACTGGGAATTCTCCTTGACTTCAACACTCCTGAATCATCCTGGTTTTTTTCTTTTAATGATTTTATTATTTATTCATCTAGGTGCGGGGTCTTTGTTGCTATGTGCAGGCTTTCTCTGGTTGTGGCAAGCGGGGGCCACTCTTCATTGCAGCGCATGGGCTTCTCATTGTGGTGGCTTCTCCTGCTGCAAAGCATGGGCTCTAGGTGCACAGGCTTCAGTAGTTGAAGCGTGTGCCTCAATAGTTGTGCCTCCCAGGCTCTAGAGCACAGGCCCAGTAGTTGTGGCACATGGGCTTAGTTGCTCCTTGGCACATGGAATCTTCCAGACCAGGGATCGAACCCATGTCTCCTGTATTGGCAGGCGGATTCCTTACCACTGAACCACCAGGGAAGCCCCAAACCATCCTGTTTTTATTCAACAGTAACTGCCATTTCAACCCTAACTAGTCCGTTAGCTAGAGGGAGAGGGCAAATCAGGCTGAATGCTCTGTGTCATTAGATAATTCAACGATTTTAAAACAAAGAGGCACCAGATTCTCAGCTGGTCGAGTTTGACAAATGATCTGTTGCTTTCAGCACCGTCTGGACTTTTGGTAAATACTAAATCCTCCAGCATCTATTTAGAAAGTCAGATAATTCATAGAAAAATTTTTTACACATTTATAGAATCATAAATGAGGTACAATAAGTTGCTCTTATTTAGTGTATGTTATTTGATGAGTTTAGACACAATCATACACCAGAGAGACCATCAGTGCAAAGTAATAAGCATATCCATCACCTCTGGAAGTTTCCAGAGACCTAGTGTGCAACATAATTCCTACAGTTAGTAAAATATAGTGCACTTGAAATTTTATTGAGACATTGGATCTCATGTCAGGTGTTCTTACCAGAAAAAATGAAAACAAACAAAAAACCCTCAAAGAGATACAAATTTATAGAATCTCAGTAAGTTGCTTCAAACATCATGTGCTTCTAGCTAAAACCCCTCACTTTACATTAGGAAACTACCCCACCCAATGATCACATATTTCATATAATCCACATTTAATGAGAAATTTTAAATTACTGTATCCTCCAATTTTCTGGTTTGTTTTTGATTTATTATTGAATAACTTGAATCTGGGTGTATTTTTAAGAAAGATACAATTTATAATATCCTTGATTTCTTAAAAAAATATTGTTTTGCTTTTAAAAACAGTTTTATCAGAATCCCAATATGGTTCAGCCAGTATTATGGCATGGCACAATATTAAATTGTAGTATATAAATCTGACATAGCTTTTGATACATGATTATAAAAATCTGACAACCAGAAAAAATAAATCATTGTTATTTCACAGTCATTCTATGACTAGTAATTTTAGTATACTTTATTAGTAAACTAAAATATGTCTAGAACTTTGTATCTTTAGATAGCCTGCAGTTTAGCACAGTTCTGAATATACCAGTTCCTATTGTATCAATGTATTTGGATATCCCTGAAAACCTTCACTCATAGCAGTTCTGTACTTTAAAGTATTTACTAATAGTTGGTGCTATTAGTTTTGAATAAATCATCTGTAAACAATTTTAGGGGTTTTTTTGTCTCTAATTTACAATAATTCTTTATATTTGACCCACTAATTCTGAAGGGCTAAAATAGCTATTCAAGTTTCTATTCATATGTGTTCAAAACACCTTTGTAGAACTGTAATATTTTAATGTAGTATCACCTAAAATTTTGTATAAGGGTTAATATAAATCCATCAAGACAAGAACCCAAGCACAAAACTGTTACTAAAATGTGGACTGGTTATAAAGGAAAAGTGAGAATATTAAAAGGTTAAAAGACCAATGTCACCTTTACCAAAAAGAAAAAGCAAGAACTTAACCAATTTTTGACTGGTGATTGTCACTGATTTTACATCAAGGAAATGATTGACTTAGGAATTGATATTTGAAAGGTAGACATTTTTTCCAGGATTTCTACCTCAGCTTCAAAAATAACACCTCCTTCAAAATTGCCTCATGATTATTATTATCATCTCAGCTTAAACCCGTATTTTCTCAGGTGTCTAAAAGGAAAGCCAACTTCATGTAGAGTAACTGACAATCTTTTGGCAACTTTACATAGGTAGATGTATACAGCTTTTATGGTGAATCAACTAATATATTTTTATTTTGCATTGTTTGGTGGAAGTGAAATTGTGGGTAGTAGTCAAATCCATTTCTCTCCTGCCCTCAGCGGTCAAGGTCATTTTAACTGTTGCTCTAGAAGGCTCACATATCCTCTCAAGCGGCTGGTAGCCTCGAGAATAAGATGTTTGCCCAAGTTGTTTTTCAGGGACCAGGAATCAGAAGTGGCTAATTCTAGCTAAGCTGGGGAAGACCGATTGGGACCACCCACCCTCCAGCTGGGTATGTGAGGGTCCCTCAGTGACCGTTTAATGTCAGAGGGCCAAAGCATCCACCCCTGGGTGATGCCGAGAGCCTCCATTTCCAACATGCACAAGCCTGTAGCTTAGTTACCCTGAGCTAGACAACGATTATCACGTTTTTACTAACCAACTTTTCCACATCTCCTGTGCTCCCCACACTTCTGACAACCCAGCCTCTTTATTTTTATTTCCTAAATGCCCTGAGGCTTTGGGATGGTAGGTCTGAGACTTGTTCTTCCATCAGGTCGTATCGTCCTTTGGCTGCCTTCTGAGTAAACCCTCTCTTTTCTGCAAAGCTAGGTGTCTCAGCATTTTGGCTTGCTGCATGTCAGACAAAGCAAACCTGAGCTGGAAAGAGCTTTAGAATTGTTAATGGTTAAAGTTTATCTTAGCCAGGCCTGTATCTGGCCTTGAATGTGAAAATTTGCTTTGTTTGACATCCTTTGCTCCCAAAGCAACATTCAGTTCCCGTTTGTTTTCTTTCATGTACTGTGTGCCACTATTGAACTAAAATCTGAAGGGCATGGTTCCACAAAGGATAGTTCATTAGTTCTGGACCATTTAGTCTTCTTTGAACAAAATTTCATGGCTATAACATGACTGTCCAGGGTTATACAATTGGCCTATGATCAAAAAAAAAAAAAAGAATGGAGCCTGTGTTCCCCCAACCCATTCACAATGCCACAGTGAAGTTGGGCTCCTTATCCATAGCCTAATGTTCTATGACGAACAGTAGACTTCTATTAGACTTCTACAATGGTTAGTGGGGATAAGAGTCTTATTCTTCTGATAAGGTTATTGTGAGGATTATGTGAGATATTTTTTGGTGCAGACCTGTAATCAATGGGGGGAAAGTATATTAACTCCATACTCACATTTTCCTTAAATGTTTTCATCTCACTTTCCAGCTTCCATCTCTCCTGTAGTTAGCAAGTGAGGAAGCCTAAATGTAGTCCAGTCATGTAATATACCTTAGTGTAGATCACTTAGCATTGAACACGTTCATATATCTCCCTTCCCCTTGTCCTGTCTATGTGTATGTGACGTAGTTGCAGGGAGAATCAGGGAAATGGACCTGTGATATACAGACCCAGGTGAGTGGCTGGTCTGATCCCTGGATGCTTACGGGCTGCTGAGATACCATTAGTCTGGGCTCATCTCTGATTCATCTGCTGGCATTAGCAACAGAATTCTGTGCCTGCGGTGACTCTGGCTGATTTCCTAGTCACAGATGATGCTTCTTCGGGAAGCTTGGACTGTCTTCTCCTGATGCCTGGGCTCCACCCAAATTCTCAGTTGCTTTGCACCCCACTGAAGGTCATGACTTCATTGGGTTTCAGGCTAAATGGCTTTCAGCTGGACCCAGTCTCCCATTTCCTTGGCAGCCTTTTCTGCAGGCTCCCCGTTGTTGTTCAGTTGCTAAGTCGAGTCCAACTCTTTGTGACTCCATGGACTGCAGCACACCAGGCTTCCCTGGCCTTCACTATCTCCCAGAGTTTGTTCAAACTCATGTCCATTGAGTCGGTGATGCCATCCAACCATCTCATCCTCTGTCACCCGCTTCACCTCCTCCCCTTCATCTTTCCCATCTCCAGGGTCTTTTCCAGGAGTCAGCTCTACACCAGGCACCCAAAGTATTGGAGCTTCAGCTTCAGTATCAATCCTTCTAATGAATGTTCAAAGTTGATTTCCTTTAGGATTGTCTGGTTTGATCTTCTTTCTGTCCAAAAGACTCTTAAGAGTCTTCTCTAGCACCACAGTTCAAAAGCATCTATTATTGGGTGGTCCAGCTCTCACATCTGTACATGACTGCTGGAAAAACCATAGCTTTGATTATAAGGACCTTTGTCAGCAAAGTGATGCTTCCCAGTCAGACTCAAACCCAAAGTCTAAGTGCAGCCTTCTCCCTTCGGCTCCATTTATTACTAATGACATGAGAGGGATTCTCACCCTTCAACTTATAACAGGATCATGACTATGCAGTGGTGTCTGCTCTTGCTAGGAAATTCACTTTTGTTCTGTCTGCTCTGATAACTACTCCAGCATTTGAGCTAGAGAGTGGGAGAGGTTCTTCTGTCTCAAGTACTCAGACAGGAAATAAAGAGAATGCACCCTCTACTTAAGGATTTGCCCTGTCCCATCTAATTCCCCACCTCTCTCTCCAGCACTGAGAACTACCAAAATGCTGGTGTCTCCCCACTCCCTCTCCTTATCTAATGGTTGGATGACATCCCCTGCTCAATGGCCGTGAGTTTGAGCAAACTCCAGAAGATAATGAAGGATAGGGAAACCTGGCAAGCTGTAGACCATGGGGTCACAAAGAGTCCAACAGGACTTAACAGCTGAACAACAACAACCCTGCACCTTGGCAAGAAGGATTCAAATTAAGATTTCTTCTCTGGGGTATGATCTGATCCTATCAGCTCAGTATTTGATATGCTGAATTGAATTAAAGGAATTTAGAAGGTCATTTAAGGCCTGGCTTTCAAGACCTTACTAATATAGCTGCTGCACATCATTTTTGATACCCAAAGTCAATCAATGGCCTCTTTGTTCCAGGCACAATAGATTCTTTCCTCCTTGAGACAATATGCTCCCTGACTGTCCCTTGAAGGCGGAAGTCTAGGAGGGCAAAGAGTTCAGTTCAGTTCAGTTCGGTTCAGTCGCTCAGTCATGTCCGACTCTTTGCGACCCCATGAACCACAGCACGCCAGGCCTCCCTGTCCATCACCAACTCCCAGAGTTTACCCAAACCCATGTCCATTGAGTCGGTGATGCCATCCAACCATCTCATCCTCTGTCATCTCCTTCTCTTCCTGCCCTCAATCTTTCCCAGCATCAGGGTCTTTTCCAATGAGTCAGCTCTTCGCATCAGGTGGCCAAAGTATTGGAGTTTCACCTTCAACACCAGTCCTTCCAATGAACACCCAGGACTGATTTCCTTTAGGATGGAAATAGTTCAGGGAACAATAAAAATACATCCACCGCCACCAGCTGTTCTTACATGCTTTCATGAAATAGATCATTCCAGCCTCACACAGTCTTATGAGGAAGATAATCATCTCACTGGATGTCTGGAAACACTGAGGTGTGGAGAGGGAAAGTAACTTCCCCCAGATCACACACTTGGTAAATTGCAGAGCAGCTTTTCAATTCAGATTTTGTGGTTCCCGGGGGCAGGGGTTCACCCATCTAGCAATGCCTTTTTGACAAGTCATATTTAAAATATCTATTAAAAATTTGAAAAGTTTGGGCATTTCCAAACACTAACAGATTTAATCTAGGACAGAGGAGGAGGAAGTGAGAATAGGAAATTTGAGAACAGAACCTTTGGGCATCTTGAGTAGCACCCACCACCCTGGCCAGGTCTAATAATTTTTCTTCTTTTTGGCAGAGCTCAACCTGGTATCCCAGATGCTTCATTCTTCACCCTGACAATTCAAGAATTGCATTCGAATTCTGCTTTTTCATGGAGTTTTTCTCTCCATATACTCAGTGTTTAAAATAATGCCCTAGAAACTTTACTCTTGAAAAGAAATATTTAATATAGACAGAAGTTTTTACTAAAAATTAGTTTGAAATAATCAGTTGATTTTATAAATGGATTTGAGATAAATTTCCTTTTATTTAGAAAGTTCTCTTTATTTGAGGCATTGACACAGAAAGTCTAGACACTATAATTTTTCAGTTGACTGTGGTATAAGATTTCTAATTTAATCCATCTGTACCCACAAAACAAAATCACCTGTAAGCATTCTTCTTGAGAGTAGACCCAGAGTTTTGTGAAACCCAAGGAAAATTTCCATGTCATTTGTAAATGTGCAATCTTAACATCACAGACCTGTGTGAGCAAGCCAGGAAAGGTAACCTGCCTTGACAATTTAGGTCTTTTCTGATTCTTGAGCATTAAGTGCTCAAAGTCATCAATCTGTTTGAAAGATCACCAAAAATATTCCAGAACTAGCCAGTGTATTTTGTCATAATACTATCAAATCCATGTGTATGTGTAGGAGTAATTAAATTGTCTGACAGTAATGCAAAATAATATCTAATTTTCTTTTTCATGGAATAATTGAATGTGGGTTTCACCTTGAGTGATGAGAATATTTAGACAAGGATGAGGAGAAGGTAGATAAAATGGTCATCAAGTTAGAACTTAGGAAATACAGACTTCCCCAACCTATTTCTACAAGGATGTGGATCCTTAGAGACGCAAACAAAATGCTCATCACAAAGAAGTTCTTGTTTTCTCTCCAGCAGTGGTTTTGCTAGGGGATACAACTGATTATTTGGTGATGTCTGTTAATATCTCCCTCTCACTGAGATTAATCTGACACTCCTGTGACGGGCAGCCGTTTTGTGTTCAACATGTTTCTTCATTGATTCAATGTAAAAAGATTAAAGTCTTCTCAACAGTGTAGCCCTTCGCACCATTGGACAGCCCTTCTCTCCAAGGACAGAGATGCCCTTGGAAAACACTGAATTTCTTCACAGAGTGGGAAATGAGTGATTACTTTTTAACATTCTTGCTTCAATAAATCTAAATTGCCATTCTCAGGCTAATTTCATTTCAGCAAAGTTGCTTATATGCATATAAAGTTATCATTTTTGAAAAGTGAAATTTTAGTACATGTCCAACTCTGTTGGCAAACCACAAAATTAAAAAAGAAACTTTCTTTATAATTTTAAATTATGCTTTCACGGTAGCTATAAATCTCAGTGCACTTTTCTGGGCGTAAGGCTTGGGTATTGATTACCATTTTTATCCTCTACAGTGAAGTGAAATATCATGGAAGTATTAGTTTTGAACACTAAATAGAATTGTAAAACCTACTTTACTTAACCCAGTGACACTAGTATTTTCCTTTGTCTGCATAATGACACTTGAAATCAATCAACTGTCAGATTACTTACAGCTTTTTTATCAGAGTATGTGACATTGTTGCATGGTGAGCAGCCCATGAATTAATGTAGCCAAATATTAATGCAGAAAATTAGATAATGTGACTAAAATGACTATGCTGGTTTGTAGAGCACTTTCCATGATGAGGAGTGAGTGTGGTGAGCTGCTTTAAGTCATCCAGTGACACTAGATTCAAATATCGTGGTTCCCAAAGCAGGCTCTTTAATTGACAGATGAGTATTAACACTGAGGTTGAACACTTCTTAATCTTTGCATCTTCTTCTGTAGAAAGAACCTAATTACACCTGTCAGCCAAAGCCTGAAGCAGCTAAATTGGCCCATGAGATGTCCACATCCTTTTCCCACAGAGGTCAGAGGATTTTATTAGTGAGGCCCTGGTATAAATTCTTCTCCTGAACATTCTATACTCTTGTCAGTTCTTATGCAGGGGTCACTGTCTTTTATAACATACATTGACTTTTTAGGTCTCAGTCATCTCATCTGAGAAATTGGTATAACAGTAGCAGTGGGAGGAAGTTGTACAATGAAGACAGAAAAGATTAAGTTCCAAGGATCCCATTGCAAGGGCCAATGCATAGTCATCTTCAGACTTGAAAATTCAATCCCCAGGAGACCCAGATTTTCCATACTCACTTCATAAAAATGCTGTGAGGATTAAATGAGATCACATAACTCTCTTTCTCCAGTGTAGTAGACAGTATGTGCAGAAATATGAATAATGTAAAATTTAGACATAATATGCATTTTATCATTGTTTATTAAGTGTAAGATTCTATGCAGTTTATGAGGCAAAAATACCCTTTATTCAGTGACTATCACTGTACTAACCACACAGCATTGTTTGCTTACATACCTGACTTTGTTATTTCCAGAAGAGGAAAATCGGTGTTGATCTTATTTGCTTTTCAGCCCTAGCCACTAGCACTGGGGCCTGGCACACTAAAGACACATGATAAATATTTATGGTGTCATGCATAGTGAATCTGATTTAGCCCTTCAGAATAATATTCAAATTGTGAAATAGAACCATGAGGAATTGGCATTATTACATTAGAGATACCATTGTCCCTTAGTTATGCAATAAATCATCAAATGTCCTGCCCTCTTTTGAAAGTCTCCTTCAATCTGTAATCATTTATCAAAAATATATTAATTTCCTTGGGTTTTTATGAAGTTTATTCCCTCAAGAAACAAGCTATAGTGCACTGCCCTAATGACTGCAGGAAAATAATGTTAATATAAATAATATAATGAATTATCATAGAAGTGAGTATTCCTTTGTGATCTACTTAACTGCCTTGTCAAATGCATTTTATTGATGCTCGTGGGTTTCACCCTGGGTGGTGGTATCTGCCCCCCTGCTGCATTCCCCATTTGCCTCTCCTTTCATACAGACACAAGAACATTCAGTTTAAGGTGACAGAAAATCTGCTCAGTGTGATAATGTCAACCCATCACATTTCAGTTAAGCAAACATCAAATCAAATGATGCATGTCACAGAGGCAGAACTACTAGGCCATGGGAAAGGAAATATCTAGCCACAAATGCATAGAATCTTTTGGTTTGTAAACTTGAACTACTTTCCTACATTTCATCTGTAAGAAGAAATTGAGGTAAAACTAAGACCTAGTCCTCAAGTAATCCAATTGTCACCTTACTTGGGAACAATTTGACAAAATATTTTTTAGATTCAAAAGTATCCCCTCAAAAAATGCCCTCTCCTTGAAGTTATCATCCTAATAATAATAAAAAAGCAATCATGCTATTAAAAGTAAACATCTCCTATGAGAAGGGCATATTGAGCTGTATAAACATCAGAGTCTCTCATGATTTCTTGAAAAATAAAATTAACCCACCCGTGTTCTCAGGGTTACTTCAAGGTAATTTCAGACCATCATAAGCTGAAAATCATTACACAATTGAACCTCACTACTGGATAAGTGATTCTGATAAAATCGCAGCTTTGTGGAATTGATTGGGATGAATGTCATTCCAAGAAAGAGGATTCTCCTTGTGAAAATGGAAAATACTTCTGTACATTTTGAATAAAATTTGTAAAATGTATTGAAGTTCCAGTATGGAATGAGTTACCTTATTCAGTACTTCTATACTAGCCTTGTTAAATATCTAAGGAAAATGTGTTCTATTTTACAGACACTTGATAAATATTTGCTGAACTGAATTGAATTCAGACCAGAAAGGCCAGAAAAGTTTGTGCAAGGGTGGGTCTCAAATTCTTGACCTTCTTTCTGTCTTCAGCCAGTATTTGTTTGTGAAAGTCACTCAGTCGTGTCCAACTTTTTGCAACCCCATGGGGCTATACAGTTCATGGAATTCTCCAGGCCAGAATACTGGAGTGGGTAGCCATTTCCTTCTCTAGGGAATCTTCCCAACCCAGGGATTGAACCCAGGTCTCCCACATTGCAGGCAGATTCTTTACAAGCTGAGCCACCAGGGAAACCCAACCAGTATCATACTTGCTTTTATTAAGGATCTTTCACTTTCTCAAATGAGTTAGTGACTGACTATCTTAATTACTAAGTCCCTAGAAGAAAATCCTTAAGGAGATTCAGACAGGGATGTGGGGAAGTGAGACGGGGAAAGGAGGCTGGAGGCCAGTTGATGGAGCTGTTACCAAGGCAGCAGTTACTAAGGGCAACTGGCAGTTAATCCCAAGGGAAGCACTGGGTACCAGCGTGAAACTGATGCCTCAGCACTCCCCGCTGGAGGGCAGTGCTACTGGGACATCTATATACATCAACTCACATTAGTCCTGAAATGTTTTTGATGAGAACTAAGAGGGTTAATTCTCTGGTTCTTCCAGGTTACCATGTGAGTAGAAGGGCAAACTTCAGTGACAAGAGAAAGCCTGCAGAAATAAAAGCAGATGTTGGAAGTCCAGTGGTAGTGGATGGTGGTCAAGTGTGGATGGGAGGGTTCCAAAGCCCCCTTTGACATTTGCCCCAATGACATCCATTGCTGGCCATTCTTCCAGAACATTTAAAAATATATAAAATATGATAAAACTTTTGAAATGATAACTAGAGAGGTTTTTTTTTTTTTTTTTTTGCTATTTTTATGTTATGGCCGAACCATTTTTGATACTGCAGTTAAATAGTTACTTCAAAAACCTGCCTCAGAACACCCTGCTGCTTTTCCTGTGAACTTCCTGAAGCTTAAGTTTCAGAAGCAACTTCAGATCAGCGTGGCTCATTAATTTCTCCTACAGGCAAGTCTCTGGGTGACCTCAAAGCCAAGAAAGACTCTGACCCAAGCAATCCAGTCCCTTTTGCCCCCCACTGCCCAGACCCCAGGCTTACTGACTCCTTGAAAATATATTTTTCTTTTGCTCAAAGCAAACAGACCAAGGAATTGCCTCCCACCCAGGAATAAACACCTCAAATCGTAAGGTACCTGATGACTTGCCATTCCATACAATAGCTGTTCTATTAAATCATATTATGTAAAAATGGGATTTGTATTAGAGTTGTTTTATAGGAGGTTGGTTTATGTCATCAACTGTTTTCATTGAAAATCTGAGCTGTGATGAGTCAGCCATAAAACTGGCAGAATAAAACTTGGGGAATGATTGTTGTGAAGTTCTTCTAAGACTCGTAAAATTGGGTTATGCATTTTGACAGTTTTGATATTGCTCAGACATTTTATCAAAAGAACCAGAATTGTCATCACTACTACATTTTAATTTTACTTTTATGGACTTTCATTTTGAACTTCCCTTCCTTGCTCTTGATCTTTTATTTAAAAGTATGAGAAAGCTGGACCTATTACTCCCCTTTACGTTGACTCACAGAAGAATCTAGATAAATCTTCTGTTTTATGGAGGAAGGAGTTTAAAGGTCAGTGAGAATACAAGAACCTTGAAAGTTTTGCAATTAAATCAAAATAAAAGCTTACATTTGCTGAATATACGTCCTGTTTCAAGCATCACATTGACCCCATTGTTTGCATCCATCACCTCATTTATTCTTCATGACGATTTTGCCAAATAGTTGCTACCTCTATCCTTATTTATTTAGAGAAAAGCGAGACTTAGGGAAGTTGGATAATTCTATAAGGTTAGAGTCAGAGATCAAACCAAAGTTTCTCTATAATAAATTAAGCACTTCACTCTGCTGTTTAAGAAATAGCATGTGTCCATGTGGAGAAAAAAATATATATATATATATACATATATATCAGTTCAGTTCATTTCAATCGCTCAGTCGTGTCCAAGTCTTTGTGACCCCATGAATCGCAGCATGCCAGGCCTCCCTGCCCATCACCAACTCCTGAAGTCTACCCAAACCCATGTCCATTGAGTCGGTGATGCTATCCAGCCATCTCATCCTCTGTCGTCCCCTTCTCCTCTTGCCCCCAATCCTTCCCAGCATTAGGGTCTTTTCCAATGAGTCAACTCTTCGCATGAGGTGGCCAAAGTATTGGAGCTTCAGCTTCAACATCATTCCTTCCAATGAACACCCAGGACTGATCTCCTTTAGGATGGACTGATTGGATCTCCTTGCAGTCCAAGGGACTCTCAAGAGTCTTCTCCAATACCACAGTTCAAAAGCATCAATTCTTCTGCCCTCAGCTTTCTTTATAGTCCAGCTCTCACATCCATACATGACTACTGGAAAAACCATAGCCTTGACTAGACGGACCTTTGTTGGCAAAGTAATGTCTCTGCTTTTAAATGTGCTGTCTAGGTTGGTCATAACCTCCCTTCCAAGGAGTAAGTGTCTTTAATTTCATGGCTGCAATCACCAAATGCCTATACAGAATTTATCTGTGGTGGAGAATATCACAGTGGTGGTTATGTTTGGGTGGGGGATATAGATGGACTGGGAAGGGGTTGAATGTCATGTCTTAATAGGTGCATGAGTAGATAGATTATCAGGGTATATGCATTTGTCAGAATAGTTCAATGGTGGCACCAAAGATTAATGCATTGAACTGAAGGCAAATGATGCCGGCCACCTTCTCCAAGTATCCTGCTCCCCTGCCTCCCTTTCTAGACTTGTCTTCAGAATAGAAACCGGCTGCCTACCCTGTCATCGTACTTCTCAGCCCACAGGACAGGTAAAGGGTTGTACATACAACCCAGTCCTGCTAGGCAGAATCTTTCTCAAGGATTTCCAAAACTCATGCTAGGAGGTTTTACAAAATTGTGTTTTTCCTATGTTGACAATTTTGTAATTGTCATGACTTCTGCTTGCTCACAGTCAGGTCCTCTACTCTGTGGAGAAGGTGGTGTGGCACCTGAAATATGGCTCATGCAACTGATGAACTGAGCCAGTTAAGTTCTGCTTACTTTTAATTCATTTAAATTGAAATAGCTATATGTGGCTCCTGGCTAATACATTAGATGGCACAGGTGTACGAGGCTAAGGAATGAGTGATGGGCAGAGAGATCCCTAATGGAGTTGAAGTGCTTTATAAGGCTGATTCTGCCCTGCCCAGCCCTTGTGCTTTGGATATAGGAGCTCATGAGCTACAGACGCTTCCATCACTGCTAAGGATTGTCCTCTAGATGCAACCCTTTGAAATCACTTTGAATAAAGTAAACCACTCTTTATCCCACTCTTTGTGAAAAGAAGCATTCAGTGCAAATGTGAGGGTTGGGGTAAGACTTCCCTGTAATTAAGTTTTCATTTCTGTAAAAACCAAATAATTACTAAATAGATACAAATTGCTAATTGCTCTAAACCTTTCCATCTTTATAAGAATGGGAGATGGAATAAATAGAGACAGTATTGGTACTTCCAGAGTGATAAGGGAGAAGGCTTTACAACTTTTCTTAGAATTGGCTGCAACTTTCAAAAGTCAGGGAAGTCTGGAGTCATAACTTTGCATAATTAATGATGTGACTTTTTTTTTTTTTGCACTCTTGCATTACTTAAAGGAGCTTTTGAAAGCGTGTTTTAGAGTATCATGCCCAATACTCTCACAGTTAATGACTAAGCACTTGCTAATAATGTACCTTTGAATTCTGGCTGGTACTGTCAGTCTTGGAGACTGATTTATAGTTGTTATAAAAGAAGATATAATGAAGAGACCTGCGCTCTCTAAAGATTATGGATCATAGAATTTTAGAGATGGAAGGAACCTTAAAGAATATTCTAGTCCAGCCTCCTAATTTTACAGATGAAGAAACAAAAGCCCAAGAGAGACAAACCGATTCGCTCAAGGTCACAATAGCTAATTAGTGGCCAGGCTGAGACTCCATCCCAGGTATCTTAATGCCCAAAGCAGGTTGTCAGGGAGCCAAGGTCAATAAATCTTACTATTCTGACTTTGGCCTCTTTGAATGATATCTTAATTGTGATTTTTACTTTCTGATTCTGTAAGAACTGACAACTTTGTCAAGACAAAATAGCATGTGATCAAATTTTTTTGTGTGGTTTTGAGATGAAACAACAGGTGCATGTTTATCCTTGATGAAAATGTTAAAATATTAAAGATGAAACCTCAAGACATACAAGCTTCTAAAGTGATATTAAGCAAATAGGGCTAACATCAATTTATACAAAATTATCTTGTAATTATTTGTCCTTACCCTTATGTTGTGTGTGCGTGTGTGTGTGTGCACGTGTGTGTGTGTGTGTGTGTGTGTGTGTGGTGTGCTCAGATTCTTCAGTCGTGCAGTTCTTGGTGACCTCTTGGACTGTAGCATGCCAGCCTCCTCTGTCCGTGAAATTCTCCAGGTAAGAATACTGGAGTGGGTTGCCTTGCTCTCCTCCAGGGGATCTTCCTGACCCAGGGGTTGAACTCGTGGCTCCTGCATCTCCTGTACTGCAGGAAAGCAATGGCACCCCACTCCAGTACTCTTGCCTGGAAAATCCCATGGACAGAAGAGCCTGGTGGGCTGCAGTCCATGGGGTCGCGAAGAGTCAGACACGACTGAGCGACTTCACTTTCACTTTTCACTTTCATGCACTGGAGAAGGAAATGGCAACCCACTCCAGTGTTTTTGCCTGGAGAATCCCAGGGACAGCGGAGCCTGGTGGGCTTCCGTCTATGGGGTTGCACAGAGTCGGACGCGACTGAAGCGACGCAGCAGCAGCAGCAGCATTTACTGCTGAGCCACTGGGGAAGCCCCCTTTATCCCTACATCATCATTTAGTGTATAACCATCACAGGAAAGACTTGAGCTTGGAACTGAGTAGAGCAGTTTCAGGTCTCAGCCATAGCACTTCCCCTCCTTCCTCAGCGATCAATGCAAAGAAATAGAGGAAAACAACAGATCGGGAAAGACTAGAGATCTCTTCAAGAAAATTAGAGATACCAAAGGAACATTTCATGCAAAGATGGGCTTGATAAAGGACAGAAATGGTATGGACCTAACAGAAGCAGAAGATATTAAGAAGAGGTGGCAAGAATACACAGAAGAACTGTACAAAAAAAGATCTTCACAACCCAGATAATCACGATGGTGTGATCACTCACCTGGAGCCAGACATCCTGGAATGTGAAGTCAAGTGGGCCTTAGGAAGCATCACTATGAACAAAGCTAGTGGAGGTGACGGAATTCCAGTAGAGCTATTTCAAATCCTGAAAGATGATGCTGTGAAAGTGCTGCACTCGATATCCCAGCAAATTTGGAAAACTCAGCAGTGGCCACAGGACTGGAAAAGGTCAGTTTTTGTTCCAGTCCCAAAGAAAGGCAATGCCAAAGAATGCTCAAACTACCGCACAATTGCACTCATCTCACATGCTAGTAAAGTAACACTCAAAATTCTCCAAGCCAGGCTTCAGCAATACGTGAACCGTGAACTTCCAGTTGTTCAAGCTGGTTTTAGAAAAGGCAGAGGAACCAGAGATCAAATTGGCAACATCCGCTGGATCATTGAAAAAACAAGAGAGTTCCAGAAAAACATCTATTTCTGCTTTATTGACTATGCCAAAGCCTTTGACTGTGTGCATCACAATAAACTGTGAAAAATTCTGAAAGAGATGGGAATACCAGACCATCTGATCTGTCTCTTGAGAAACCTGTATGCAGGTCAGGAAGCAACAGTTAGAACTGGACATGGAACAACAGACTGGTTCCAAATAGGAAAAGGAGTACATCAAGGCTGTATATTGTCACCCTGCTTATTTAACTTATATGCAGAGTACATCATGAGAAACACTGGGCTGGAAGAAACACAAGCTGGAATCAAGATTGCCGGGAGAAATATCAATAACCTCAGATATGCGGATGACATGACCCTTATGGCAGAAAGTGAAGAAGAACTAAAGAGCCTCTTGATGAAAGTGAAAGAGCAGAGTGAAAAAGTTGGCTTAAAGCTCAACGTTCAGACAACTAAGATCATGTCATCTGGTCCCATCACTTCATGGGAAATAGATGGGGAAACAGTGGAAACAGTGTCAGACTTTATTTTTGTGGGCTCTAGAATCACTGCTGATGGTGACTGCAGCCATGAAATTAAAAGACGCTTACTCCTTGGAAGGAAGGTTATGGCCAACCTAGATAGCATATTTAAAAGCAGAGACATTACTTTGCCAGCAAAAGTCTGTCTAGTCAAGGCTATGGTTTTTCCAGTGGTCATGTATGGATGTGAGAGTTGGACGGTGAAGAAAGCTGAGCTCCAAAGAATTGATGCTTTTGAACTGTGGTGTTAGAGAAGACTCTTGAGAGTCCCTTGGACTGCAAGGAGATCCAATCAATCCATCCTAAAAGAGATCAATCCTGGGTGTTCATTGGAAGGACTGATGTTGAAGCTGAAACTCCAATACTTTGGCCACCTCATGCGAAGAGTTGACTCACTGGAAAAGACTCTAATGCTGGGAAGGATTGGGGGCAAGAGGAGAAGGGGACGACAGAGGATGAGATGGTTGGATGGCATCACCGACTCGATGGACATGGGTTTGGGTAGACTCCGGGAGTTGGTGATGGAGACAGAGGCCTGGTGTGCTGCAATTCATGGGGTCGCAAAGAGTCGGACACGACTGAGCGACTGAACTGAACTGAACTGGTCAAGGCTTAGTTTACTCTTAAAAAAAAAGGATTTTAGAAGTAACAGAATAATATTATACAGAGCATCTCATATAGTGATTAACAGACAGTCAATAAATATATAGGAAACTATTACTTTTTTATACACTATTTAAGATGTTTTCATTCTTGAATCAATATTTTTATTAACATGTGATTTTGAAGTGTATCTATTAAAATAAAAATATATTATCTTAATGACACAAATGCTTGCTGAATGCTTGGTATATTTCAGGAACTGATTTAGATTGGAAGTATATTCATAAACATAACAGAAATAATTTGCTATACTGATGGAACTTGTATACTAGTTGAGGGTCATTGGAGTGAGGGAGCCAATTAAAAATAAATACAAATATATTACGTGTGTCTATATAAAATACACAGCAGATAATTTGTATTAAATATGCATTTGGACAATTATTACTTATCTAATTTGTAAAGTTGCTTTTTCCAAATGAATTAAGGATATAGGAAACACTGACTAAAATACACCATGCTTTACCTTGATTTTGTTTTACCTTTGGAACAACCAATTTGAAAACACTGATTTAAATTATTGTTTATATAATACTATATATTTATTAATAAACAGTAATTAATAACTGTATATTTATTGCTATTATAAAAGCAAAATGGACAATTCAAAGATTTCTAATACTGATATATATTTTGTTTTGTTTGAAAAAAAGATTTAGAGCATTATATTATGTAATTAATAGCTACATATTTACTCTAATGAAAACAAAATAGACAATTCAAAGGCTTCAAATATATTTTTGTTTTATTTTAATATAATCCATATGCCATTGTGTAAGATGAAGGCCTATTCATAATTAGCACATTTATCTTAATTAATTAGAATGTTATTAATATAAATTTAAATTTATGTTACATTTAAGAGAATTTAATCAATATAAAATATACATTTCTCAAGTATTCCAATCTATGTGCATAAATATATTTCTTATGCCTGAACTTTTCATTATTTTTTTTATTTCATTCATTATTTTAAATATAACTTAGACAATTTTTAAAAAGCTCAGTGATAAGTATCTGAGGAAATTTCTTCTGAGACTTGAGATTATTGGAAGCAATTGGCTGTGTCTTACCACACCCATAGTGGAAGCAATTTTGAACTGAACAGAACATGAGATACAGTTTTACACCATTGTATTTTCTCACTACCTCCCTCCTGGTCCTTCAGTATTTTTTTTAGGATTTTAGAGAGAACAGCTGATTTCGTTCTGCAGCCTCTGCCCACATTTTGATTAAGCCTTGCTGTTAGATCACAGTTTTGGATATCACTGCTGTTGTTCTTTAGATGCTAAGTCGTGTCTGACTCTTTTGGAACCGCATGGACAGTAGCCTGCCAGACTCCTCTGGCTATGGGATTTCCCAGTTAAAAATACTGAAATGGGTTGCCATTTCCTTTTCCAGGGGATCTTCCTGACCCAAGGGTCAAGTCTATGCTTGACAGGTGGATTCTTTACCACTGAGCCAACAGGGAAGCTTGCATATCACTAGAAAGTATTTTTAAAGGGTCTTTGCTGGATGGTATGTTGATGCTTGCCTTGGACTGTACCATAGAGGTAATAAGCTTGGCTCTTAAGCACCGATTAATTGGTATGAGAATAAACTTCCCTGAGCAGAGTCACTCCATTTCTCCACAGGACCTCCAGGCCTTTTCCCTGTGATCATGAACAACTAGAGCCTCACAGTAGCCTCCATTTCTATCTTCCCTAGTAGGGCTCACTCATGGGCCCATAACTGGAGCAATTTACACCAAGTCCAGAAGGATGTAGCTGTCCCCAATTTCAAGCCCTTTCCTTATGCCCCAGTGTAGTGGATGTCAGAAATACTGATAACCTTTCAGATCTGGAATCTGAAGCTTTAGACCTGAGGATTAACTTCCTACCTTGCTTCTCTCAATGTTCATCACCAATCAGATGAAGGATCCTGTCTCTCCCAGATAAAACCCTAACTATGCTCTCAAAATGGGCAGTTCATTGAAAATTCTGCATAACTAGTGGTTTACTGAAATAAACTAAACAGAAATTAATGTTGTAAGAGCATATTTGGGGCTTCCCAGGTGGCGCTAGTGATAAAGAACCTGCTTGCCAATGCAGGAGACATTAGAGATGCAGGTTCGATCCCTGAGTCAGGAGGATCCCCTGGAGGAGAATATGGCAACCCTCTCTAGTATTCTTGCCTGGAAAATCTCATGGACAAAGGATCCTGGTGGGTTACGGTCCATAGAGTCGCAGGGAGTTGGACACGACTGAAGTAACTTAGCACAGCACAGCACAAGAGCATATTTAACATAAAATCCATTTTAGAATATCAAATTCCACTGGAATTCTGCAAACATAATGTCTATCCAGGACTGTATTCCCTGGAAGAGGAAGTGGTAAACCCCTCCAGTATTCTTGCCTGGAGAATCCCATGGATAGAGGAGCCTAGCCCATAGGGTGGCAAAGAGTCAAACACGACTGAAGTGACTGAGCAGACAGCACTGTATTATTTCTTGACATATCAAAGAAGACCTGCATTTTGCCAGTTGGACACATATTTTCCTTAAGTCAAAGAATTTGAAATTTAAGTTCTCATTGCATTTAAGGAAAGGATGGTGATCCTGTGTAATGTATATCTCCTCAGTGGCAAACATGTTACCAGGCGTATTTGGGGCTTCTAAGGGTTTACAGAAGGGAGGAAGGAAGGAAGAAAGAAAATATATTTAAGTATGTTAAGGATAGAGGTAGAAGCACGAGAGAAGGTGACGGGAAACAGGGAAAGCTACCTTGGAGACAAACTGCTTGAGCTAAATGTTCAATGTTTAAGAGAAATTGGATGAACAGATCAGCTAGAAGGATGACTTTCTAGGTGGAGGGAATGGTAAGCAAAAGTGAGCAGCTGAGACGATATTGGAAACCAGGCAGTCTGGGGAGATGTTTCTATTTCATGCCAAGATGTTTGGTTAACAATGTGATGCCCATCCACATTCTGACTCGGTTTTTTGGAGGTCTGTTTAGAAGGAAGAAAGCCAGAGGGCTGGGGCCACAGCCTTCTTCCTGAGACGAGATGCTGTAGCTCATGATGGCAACCAGTGGTCGTGGAAAAGACATTTTAAGGGGTAGAATGTCAGGACTCGATTGCTAACTTCAGTGGAAGAGATCACCGTATTCCTGTTTCAAGCATGAGTGGGTGATTGAGTAGGAGGAGGAGGTTTTCAGAAAACGATACACTCAGTTTGGGGTGTGATGTTTGATGTTCTTACATAAAAGGACTGAGATGCATAAGGATGTAACTTTGGCAGTCTTAACTAGAGACAGACACAGAGATTAAGAATATATCTTTTTAAGAGCCATGAGTGGAAATGTAAGACAGATAGAATTGTGAATAATTCAAAGTTTTCACTTCTGGTTAAGTTACTGGGCTTCCCTAAAGGCTCAGGACATAAAGAATCTACCTGAAGTGCAGGAGATCTGGGTTTGGTCCCTGAGTAAAAAAGATCCCCTGAGCAAGGAAACAGCTACCTACTCTGGTATTCTTGCTTGGAGGTTTCTGTGGACAGAGGAGCCTGGCTGGCTACAGTCCATGGGGTTATAATGTATCTGTGAAAGGTCTGTAAAGGGGGAAAATAAACTCTGCAGTAAAGTATTCTTATAAATAAAAACTAAACACCTAACGCTCATCCTAAAGATGTTACCACCAAATAGAGAGAAATAGTTGTAAAGTATATTAAGTACATATAAGCCTTCAATTCCAAGACAGATTTACATAATTTAGCATAACTTGTTCATAATGATGATGATAAAACCACTAAACATCTGCTAAGCATTTAAAAAGCATTTTCCTTCTATTAGCATCAGGAGCTGGAAAATAACATATTTGACTAAAATCATCCTTTTAAAAAAATCTAGTTTGAGTCCAACAGAATTTTATTCTTGATTTTATTTGGGATCCTTGCTCTTTGTTTCTCAAAAGGTATGTAAAATTAGAATCTTTCGCCTAATTGGAAATGCATCTTCCTGTAAGTACACTTATTATTTCGACCCTGACAAGGTCAGACCTTCAGAGAGTTTCATCCATCTTTATCTGTGGTACAGCATCAAATAAGGAGAAACCATGTTCTGGTCAGGAAATGAAGAGTTTTATGTCAAGAGGAGAATGAAAGCATGAAAGTGTTGCTTATTGTTCTTCTGAGATAATACCATAATGAGCCATTTTAATATAATAAAAGTATCATATATTATTCCAAGCCCTGATTTTTTTTGGTGTAATAAATAACTATTTTTTTTATCAAGGAGTATAATTGTCTCCTCTTTAGCTTGAAATCAGATAACCCATGTATCTTTTATTTTGGTGTTTTGTTTTTTTTTTATAGAGTTTGTTCCTCAATAGAAAAAAGAAAAACAGTTTACTGAGTTTGACTCGGATTGGCAAGGCTTATGTAAAATTGCATAAATGTGCCCTTGCAGGTTTAAGAACACTTTATGTTAGTGATTGATCACTCAATTATATTCTGCATGGAAAGGAGAAGCTAAGGGAGTCCATTAGTTTTTTTTTTTTTATTTAACAAAAACTGAAATATAAAAATATTAGGAAACAGTGTGCAGGGAAAAATTAAAAGAAATCATTTTTTAAAAAGGTACTTTGAAAGCTGAAAAATATTTTAGCTATCTATCAGTTCAGTTCAGTTCAGTTCAGTTGCTCAGTCGTGTCCGACTCTCTGCGACCCCATGAATTGCAGCACGCCAGGCCTCTCTGTCCATCACCAACTCCCGGAGTCTACCCAAACCCATGTTCATCGAGTCGGTGATGCCATCCAACCATCTCATCCTCTGTCGTCCCCTTCTCCTCCCGCTCCCAATCCTACCCAGCTTTAGGGTCTTTTCCAATGAGTCAACCCTTCGCATGAGGTGGCCAAAATATTGGAGCTTCAGCTTCAACATCGAGTCGGTGATGCCATCCAACCATCTCATCCTCTGTCGTCCCCTTCTCCTCCCGCTCCCAATCCTACCCAGCTTTAGGGTCTTTTCCAATGAGTCAACCCTTCTCATGAGGTGGCCAAAATATTGGAGCTTCAGCTTCAACATCAGACCTTCCAATGAACACTCAGGATTGATCTCTTTTAGGATGGATTGATTGGATCTCCTTGCAGTCCAAGGGACTCTCAAGAGTCTTCTCCAACACCACAGTTCAAAAGCATCAATTCTTTGGAGCTCAGCTTTCTTCACCGTCCAACTCTCACATCCATACATGACCACTGGAAAAACCATAGCCTTGACTAGATGGACTTTTGTTGGCAAAGTAATGTCTCTGCTTTTAAACATGCTATCTAGGTTGGCCATAACCTTCCTTCCAAGGAGTAAGCGTCTTTTAATTTCATGGCTGCAGTCACCATCAGCAGTGATTCTGGAGCCCCCCAAAATAAAGTCTGACACTGTTTCCACTGTTTCCCCATCTATTTCCCATGGAGTGATGGGACTGCTTAAAAAGTATAGAATGCTTTTCAAGTCAACAACAGTGAAATTAAACGAAACATAAAAATAAAACTCAGAATAGCCATGAGTAATTTTTTTCAAGACAGTTTTGACCAATAAACTGCATCCAATAATGGCAAATAAAAATAATCTAGGTGTCATTTAGAAGGTACATAGAGAAAAATGCTCAAAACCATATAGTATTCAGGAAAAATTTTAAAATAATTTTATTTACTGTATAAATGATTTTCAAATCATTTTACTGTGTATAAATTCTTTGAGGTGGCAAATATGCTATCAAATGACCATGGTTGCAAGTGGCAATCAGCTGAGGTCCAGTTTATTAACCAGGTTTCCAGTAGAAGTCCAAAAGCAGGCATACATGAGACTCAGCATTCATCTTGGAAAACTGAGGAAAATGAATATCTAAGTCAGCATAACAAACTATGGCAAAAACTCCTGTGTGCCCATGGGCTAGGGTGATGCTGGGAATTAGCAGACACAGGGCTCAGGCTTTGATGCTGGTGACAGTCTGGTCGAATGTATGTTACTTAACTGTCACCGTGCTAGCCTGTCCCTTAACCTCATCACATTTTGAGAACTACAGCAGCACACTGGCCCAGCTGCCTAAAATCAGCAATAGCCTTCTAATCTAATCTGCCCTGCAGCTGTTGACTGGTATTTTTTATGTTTTTATCAGGCTAAAATTATTTATTTATTCAACATAGAGATTTTTTGGAGGAGGGCTCAGTTCAGTTCAGTTCAGTCGCTCAGTCGTGTCCGATTCTTTGCGACCCCATGAATCGCAGCACGCCAGGCCTCCCTGTCCATCACCAACTCTCGGAATCCACCCAAACCCATGTCCATCGAGTTAGTGATGCCATCCAACCATCTCATCCTCTGTCGTCCCCTTCTCCACCTGCCCCCAATCCTTCCCAGCATTAGGGTCTATTCCAATGAGTCAACTCTTCTCATGAGGTGGCCAAAATATTGGAGTTTCAGCTTCAACATCAGTCCTTCCAATGAACACCCAGGACTTATCTCCTTTAGGATGGACTGGTTGGATCTCCTTGCAGTCCAAGGGACTCTCAAGAGTCTTCTCCAACACCACAGTTCAAAAGCATCAATTCTGCGGCACTCAGCTTTCTTCACCGTCCAACGCTCACATCCATACGTGACCACTGGAAAAACCATAGCCTTGACTAGATGGACCTTTGTTGGCAAAGTAATGTCTCTGCTTTTAAATATGCTATCTAGGTTGGTCATAACCTTCCTTCCAAGGAGTAAGCATCTTTTAATTTCATGGCTGCAATCACCATCAACAGTGATTTTGGAACTCAAAAAAATAAAGTCTGACACTATTTCTACTTTTTCCCCATCTATTTCCCATGAAGTTATGGGACCAGATGGCATGATCTTAATTTTCTGAATGTTGAGCTTTACGCCAACCTTTTCACTCTCCGCTTTCACTTTCATCAAGAGGCTCTTTAGTTCTTCGCTTTCTGCCATAAGGACGGTGACATCTGCATATCTGATGTTATTGATATTTCTCCCGGTAATCTTGATTCCAGCTTGTGTTTCTTCCAGCCCAGTGTTTCTCATGATGTACTCTGCATATAAGTTAAATAAGCAGGGTGACAATATACAGCCTTGATGTACTCCTTTTCCTATTTGGAACCAGTCTGTTGTTCCATGTCCAGTTGTAACTGTTGCTTCCTGACCTGCATACAGGTTTCTCAAGAGACAGATCAGATGGTCTGGTATTCCTATCTCTTTCAGAATTTTCCACAGTTTATCCACAGTTTATTGTGATCCATACAGTCAACTGCTTTGGTGTAGTCAATAAAGCAGACATAGATGTTTTTCTGGAACTCTCTTGCTGTTTCGATGATACATCAGATGTTGGCAATTTGATTTCTCGTTCCTCTGCCTTTTCTAAAACCAGCTTGAACATCTGGAAGTTCACGGTTCATGTATTGCTGAAGCCTGGCTTGGAGAATTTTGAGTGTTACTTTACTAGCATGTGAGATGAGTGCAATTGTGCGGTAGTTTGAGCATTCTTTGGCATTGCCTTTCTTTGGGATTGGAATGAAAACTGACCTTTTCCAGTCCTGTGGCCACTGCTGAGTTTTCCTGATTTGCTGGCATATCAAGTGCAGCACTTTCACAGTATCATCTTTCAGGATTTGAAATATCTCAACTGGAATTCCATCACCTCCACTAGCTTTGTTCATAGTGATGCTTTCTAAGGCCCACTTGACTTCACATTCCAGGATGTCTGGCTCTAGGTGAGTGATCACACCATCGTGATTATCTGGGTTGTGAAGATCTTTTTTGTACAGTTCTTCTGTGTATTCTTGCCACCTCTTCTTAATTCTTCTGCTTCTGTTATGTCCATATCATTTCTGTCCTTTATCGAGCCCATCTTTGCATGAAATGTCCCCTTGGTATCTCTAATTTTCTTGAAGAGATCTCTAGTCTTTCCCAATCTGTTGTTTTCCTCTATTTCTTTGCACTGATCATGAGGAAGGCTTTCTTATCTCTCCTTGCTATTCTTTGGAACTCTGCATTCAGATGGGAATATCTTTCCTTTTCTCCTTTGATTTTTGCTTCTCTTCCCAGTTATTTGTAAGGCCTCCTCAGACAACCATTTTGCTTTTTTGCATTTCTTTTCCATGGGGATGGTCTTGATCCCTGTCTCCTGTACAATGTCTTTATAATCTAATCCCATCCTTTTTAGGAAATAGGAATTTCTATTTGTTCCCACATCTCTCCATCATCTCAGAGATTTGCTCTAATCCCTTTTTCCTGAAACATCCCGACCTGAACCAGAAAATTTCTAGCTGGTCCCACTCTTCTATTTTGTGGTAACTCAACCTCACAGCACCCAGATTCTGACTCAGTCTATTGGGGTTACTAACATTGTATAAGATTGTATATATGACATTGTATAAGATTGTATATATAACATTGTATAACATTGTAACAAGATTTCCCTTGTAGCTCAGTAGGTAAAGAATCTGCCTGCAATGCAGGAGACCCAGATTCCATCCCTGGATTGGGCAGATTCCCTGGAGAAGGAAATGGCAACCCATTCCAGTATTCTTGCTTTCAGAATCCCATGGACAGAGGAGGCCTGGCAGGCTGCAGTCCATGGGGTCGCAAGAGTTGGACACGACTTAGCGACTAAACTGCCAACACTGTATAATAAACAGCTTCGTTCTACTTCTGTGGCTGAGAAGTGAAGCACATTAAATCAAGTGGGGAGAGTACCTTTTGAAAAATCATGTTGTGTTGGGAGTAATTCTTTAGTATTGTAAAATCAGAGAGTAGGGCATGGCAGTTCAACAGGGTCACCTCATTATGTTAATTTATAAAATAAATTATTATAAATTTAAAGACTCTTCATCCTGGAATCTGTGTGGATGGTAATTTGAGAGATGAGGTAAACTTGATTGAGTTGTTGTTGAGTTGCTAAGTCATGTCATGGACCCCATGGACTGTAGCCCCCCAGGCTTCTCTGTCCATGGGATTTCCCAGGCAACAGTGCCGAAGTGAGTTACCATTTCCTTCTCCAAGGTATCTTTCCAACCCAGGGATTGAACCCCCATGTCCTGCATTAGCAGGCAGGTTCTTTAACACTGAGTCACCAGGGAAGCCCAAAACTTGCTGAGACAAGCATTTATTAGGACATGAACAATAGTCATCTAGTGAAAAGTGACAAGGGACGGTTTTGTCTGAGGTCCAATGCAATGGCCATGGGGTTGTAAGTAACTCTTACATTTTCCTTTTATTTTGTATTTTCCAAGTCTTCAATAATAGGCCCATATTCATTTTATTATTTTAAGAAATTTAGCTCTGAAACAAACAAAAAAACCCACTATGCCCTTTGATCTCAAAATTCTTTTCGTTGTTGTTCAGTTGCTCAGACATGTCTGACTCTTTGCAACCCCATGGACTGCAGCACACCAACCAGACCTCCTTATCCCTCACCATCTCCTGGGGATTGCTCAAACTCACGTCCATTGAGTCGGTGATGCTATTCAATCATCTCGTCCTCTGTCATCCCCTTCTTCTGCCTTCAATCTTGCCCAGCATCAGGATCTTTTCCAGTGAGTCGGCTCTTCTCATCAGGTGGCCAAAGTCTTGAAGCTTCAGCGTCAGCGTCAGTCCCTCCTGTGAATATTTGGGATTGATTTCCTTTAGGATTGACTGGTTTGATCTCCTTGCAGTCTAAGGAACTCTCAAGAATCTTCTCTAACACTGTTACTAGTTATGTATACTAAATGATGAAAAATGAATTCAACAAATCTATGTATAAAGTATGAGCCCAGTTCTATAAAATATGCTTGTATAGATAGCAGGCAGATAGATGCAGAAGGGCAGAGGAGAAGAGAGGGTAGAAATGAACTGGAGGTTGTACAGAAGTGTTATATTGGTTGACTCCAGTCATTGACATCCTAAGTGATTTGTATTGTCTTTCCTAAACTTCTATAATTTAGAAAAGTAAATTCACATGTGTTTCTTTGTAATTAATGAGAAAATTGAGTTTACTTGGAGATCTTGATGACTGTCAATAAAAATAGCCAGAAGAGGGCAGAGAACTGATGCTAGAAATATCAAAGGGGGTCCATTTTTTCAATTGTTGAACAAACAGGAATTAATTGAGAAGGATGAATCTTCTAGGATAACTCTTATGTTTTTGGCTGAATGGCTGGCACAACTGTTGATGAGATCAGCAATGGTGGGGAAGGATAAGCATAAGTGACAGTGAGAATCCTTGAAATGGAGGTTGGCTGGGGAGCCGTCAGTCTCAGAAAAAGAGTATTTTATCAGTGACATAGTTGAGCATTGCCTGCACATGGCTACCATTAAAAGGAAATGGTTTCTGTTTGGTCTTATATGTTTGCTTATTCTTTTTTTTTTTTTTTTTTAACGTTTCTTACAGTCATACTCCACCACTGTCCTCCACTTTGCAGGATGGCCAAGGGAAAAAGAGAAATTCTGTGGGACCCATTTTGAGAGCTTCAGCATTCAAAATGCTTATAGAGTTCTAGCTGGAGAAATCCAGGTGATAACTGAGAACATCTGTCTGACACTGAGAAATGGTGATGAAATGATGAGAAATGATGGTATCACCAACTCAATGGATGTGAGTTTGAGTAAACTGCAGGAGTTGGTGATTTACAGGGAAGCCTGGAATGCTGCAGTCCTTGGGGTTGCAAAGAGCTGGACATGACTGAGTGACTGAACTAAACTGATGAGAAATAAAAAGAATTTGAACTTTCTTTTTTTAATGCTTCTTGGTAGGAAGGATGGTGTAGATAAACATTCTAGCCCCATAACTTTATAGATATGTGACTTGAACACATTTCTTAATCTCATTGGGTCTCAGTTTTGTCTTCCTTGGAGATGACAATGGTAGAGAACCCCATTGAATTATAATAAATGTTAAAGGAATTAACATATTCCAGGTGTTTAGATGACAGCTGGGCAGATTGTAAATATATATTCATGTTGGATATTTTATTTACATTATATTTTTATTTCAACAAAGCAGGTTCTTCATGTATTAAGCTAGTACCACTTTCCTAAAAATAAAAATTTGTCCTGTGTGTGTCCTATAGCATTCTTTTCCTTATAGAAGTATTACCAACATTAATTCCTCTCTTAGATAAATGCAATTAGCATTTCATCTCTTTATACAACTTCCTTGTTGTTTTATCATTTTCTTGCCGTTTTCTTATTGCTTTATTTTATAAATAATGAATACAGCATTTTAATCATTCGAGTAAATGTAGACCATATATTTTTTTGCCCATGAAGCACAAGGCAAAATTTTATTCATAATATTTTATTTCTGTCACTGTACTTGAGATTAACAGCCCAATTTTTCATCCACAAAGTTTATTAGAGGTCATAAAAATGAATGGAATCTCTTTTCTGATTGGCTGAGAAAAGGAATTTAATCTTATATAATTATCTTTCAAGTAACACATGCATCAGTACAATAAAACTCTCTATCTATTAGATCACTGAACCATTTCACATGATTTTAAAAAGATTAATATTCATATAAAATTTATATATCCCTCAGCCTATCTGTCCATGGTAAACTTTCTTAAAGGAAAGCAGAATAGGCTTCAAAATGGAGTAGTGGATAATGGAAATGCTGAATAAGAAAAATTCAATGAAGACTGATGGCAACACAATTTTTCCCCTTCTATGTATTTTTTAATTTATCTTACTGAAGTATAGTTGTTGATTCACGGTTTTGTGTTAATTTCTACTATACACTAAAGTGGTTCAGTTATACATAGCTATATATTCTTTTTCATATTCTCTTCCATTATGGTTTATCCCATTGTATTGAATATAGTTCCCTGTGCTATAGAGTATTCCCCTTCTTTGGGTTATAAGAGCTGGAATGTCAATGGTGTACTTGCTTTAGTTTGTCTTCTTAAGCCATGAAACTTTTCCTCCAAATAAATTCTTCCTCAAAGGTCTAATTCTTAAATAGATAACTACTTGGGCAGGGGGAAATTTTCCATGAAGTGGCTTCCGAAGCCATTCCTGGGGGGTCCCTCTGATTTCAGTAGCAGTTCAGATAACAGCCTAATACAAACACTGCCTTCTAAAAGCCCTTGAGACGCAGTGATGTAGCCAGGGTTACTGGGTTACATATGATAATATGCCGTATAAGTGAATTGATGCATCCTGTACCCTGAAAAAGAATAATGTGTTACATTATACATTTTTGTTCAGCCCCCACTATGGAAACTTCCTAAAATTGCTCTACTTTCCCAAACTGCTATTGCTATATAATGTATTCATCTTTTCAGTAGTAAGCTTCTCTACACTAAAGTTTATTTTTCTAGCCTAAAGGAAGGATTTTTTTTTTTTAACTTAGAAAAGTTCTCAATTAAAAAAAAAAAAAACACCAACACACAGAGTCAATATTTACATTTTTTGTTTGGTTGCAGCTCCTTTTTTTTTTTTTTTTTTTAATCCTGTTTTGGAAAAGCATTCTTCTCACAAGGGAAATAAAAGTCAACAAGCAAAAGGTTAAGTATGAATATTTTGGGTATGGTTTACTAAACTACCAAGCAAAAGATCTCTCACAGGCATTCAATGAAAATAAACACACTAGTAAAAATACAAAATGAATAAATGGCATTTTTCCAAACGACAATTTCCATTGAAAAGGAGATTAAATGAACCTTCCTCGAAGCATATGAAATACCCTGTTGAGTTTTGATCCAATAAAAACTTGGATTAAATTTGCTGTTTAAGAACTGGTGCACATGTGAAATCAAAGGATACACTAACTTGTAGCTAAGGGCATCCCAGGTCCTAAAACTAATAGAGATGAGGGTTCAAATCCAACTAGTGTTAGAGATTTTGTTTTATCCCAGAAGAGTCACAAGGATTCTGCTATTTCTGTTATTACTATAACTATAATCAGCAGAAAATGCATCCCTTTGTCTAAGTGTCCTAACTACTACCTAAGTAACTGTATTCTCATTGAACCCCTCAAGACAAGATTTGATAGATTTAATTAATAAGTAGGAAACCTTTTAAGCCAAGTTGTTCCACTAGACCACATTCACAGGCTACAGACCGGAGTCTAATTGTTCAGATGGTGTGTGTCTGGGGATGCAGTGAGGGCTAGGATCACGTGGTATTTATCATGGTCATTTATGCTGAAGGAACTTACTAGAAAGAGCTGTACATTTAAGACACAATTTTAGGCTTCACATTTTTATAGTTTTCTTTCCATTTCATGCAGAATGGGAAAGGACTAATTGAGAAACAGAACTAGTCTGATGCTAGAACAAACATTTATTTTCTAACTTTCTTACTTTTTCCAATATCTTTAAGGTTAAACAGTTTTCGTTATTCTCTAGTAGTTTTTATCCCAGTACTAAAGTTTCCCTGCTGGCTCAGTGGTAAAGAATCCACCTGTCAATTCAGGAGATCCGGGTTCAATTCCTGTGTTGAAAAGATCCCCCAGAGAAGGGGAATGTCTACCTACTCCAATATTCTTGCCAGAGAAATCCCATGGATGGAAGGACGTGGTGATCTAGAGTCCAAAGGGCTGCAAAAGAGTCAGACACAACTTAGCAACTAAAAAGAACAATAAAAGGTTCACGTAACTAGAAAAGACACTGGCTGACCATCTCTCAAGAGGCTTCCCAAGCGAGGTTTTCCACAGCTCTGGGTCTAGACTTAAGCCCCATAGACTTAAATCTGAGAGTTTACTTATGAAAGGACTTCCAGGGTTCAAGTTAAAAAGAGGCTTAGTATATAAAAGAAAAAACAATGATCAATTTACAATGAAAAAAAAAACACTTTGTAGTTTTGCATGACTTGTACATTTTTCCGTTGGAAAAGGTAAATAGAAGATTATATTAAACCTATGCATTGCCCCATGAGTTTGAAATTGAGAAATGTGTGCAGTTCAAATATTTTGTCCATCCACCTATGGAAATACAGTTGCTAAAAGATCCTTGAGTCTTTGAGCCAAAATTCTGTCTCTTTTGGAGTGAGGCTAGGTATCCAGTATTTGGCTGTAAAACTATTTTTTCTAGGTTTTGGTTACTAAATACCTCTCATCTTGTTGGGCAGATTCTGTGTTATTTATTTTAGTGTTTCAAATCAAGGCATAATCTTGTTTGACAACTATTCTATCTTCCTAATGACCCTATGCATGTATTAATTTATACAGTCAAAAACATACTTATTCTGCTCCTATGTGGCTGGCGCTATAAAACACATTGGAGATACAAGGCAAAATTATGGAAAGTGCTGGTTTTTTTTTTGTTGTTGTTGTTTTTTTAATAAATTTATTTATTTTAGTTGGGGGCCAATTACTTTACAATATTGTAGTGGTTTTCGCCACACATTGACATGAATCAGCCATGGGTCCACACGTGCTCCCCATCCCGAACCCCCCTCCCACCCCCCCATCCCATCCCCCTGGGCCATCCCACCACCCCAGCCCTGAGTATTTGTCCCATGCATCGAACCTGGAATGGTGTTCTGCTTCACATATGATAATATATATGTTTCAATGCTATTGTCCCAGAACGTCCCACCCTCACCTTCTCCCTCAGAGTCCATAAGACCGTTCTATGCATCTGTGTCTCTTATTCTGTCTTGCATATAGGGTTATTGTTAACATCTTTCAAATTCCATATATATGCATTATTATACTGTATTGATGTTTTTCTTTCTGGCTTACTTCACTCTGTGTAATGGGCTCCAGTTTCATCCATCTCAATAGAACCGATTCAAATGTATTTTTTTTTAATGGCTGAGTAATATTCCATTGTGTATATGTATCACAGCTTCCTTATAAGGAAGCTGTGGAAAGTGCTGTTTTTACCACATTGGTCCTTAGGGTCTCATAGGAGCAGACAGATAAAAGCCTGATTAATTGCTTCCTCCTTCACTGTGTTATATAGTAATAGTAATGTAATCAGTTTGTGGGTTATATGTTATAGAACTTAATCTTCACATGTTAGAGTGTGTCATCTTGAATCATCCTGTACAAATTTATATAAGAATCTTATCAAGTCAATGTAATAAGGTATTGTAGTCATTACGAAGAAATATGTGTTTAAAATTTGTCCAAGAAAAGTGGTTTTCGGTTTAGCTTAGACCAGAGTTTAGACCTGGAAAACTTTTCCAAAGATTAGACTCTTAAAGGGTTGATCTTAGAATTTAATCTTCAGCAGGCAACAATAGACCAAAACTTGACTATTTACCTCAAAACCAATTTGAATTTGTCATATTGTAAGTATTAGCTTTTCAAGTCTCATAGCAAACCCGGTGTCGCTCTGAAACATGATAAAGCAATAATTCATTAAATTAGAAACAAAGTCTCTTCAGAGCATAATCTATGAGAACTGGAAATTCACACCTCAGTTTATACTAAGTATTATGAAAAATCAAATATATACCCATATTGGAAGCATTAAGTAGCACTTCCATATATAGTGTGTTTCCTTAAGAAACTCTGAGCATTTAGCACTAGATTTGAGAAAGATTCCATTGTCTTTCTTCCTGATTTTATATTTAGCATGTCTTTGACTAATATTGTGTTGGTTTCTTGGGGAGTTGGATCTGTAAACAATAAGCATTTGCAGACATGTGGGAAAAAGTGTGGGCCTTTTTGGGGTGACCTGTTCAAGCAAGAAGTACAAGCAGTAGAAACAGGGAGCTGATAAAGGGAAAGACTAGGGACATCTTGTTTCACTAAGATACAGTGAAGTGGCTGTGGATAGAAAACATGAGATGATTCCATACGTATGTGGTAATATACAATATTTGCGTTTCTGTTTCTGACTTCACTCTAGGTTCATCCACATCACTATAAATGACCCAGTTCCATTCCTTTTTATGGCTCAGTAATATTCCATTGCATACATGAACCACATCTTCTTTATCCATTCATCTGTCAATGGACGTTTAGGTTACTTCCATCAGGCTGCTGTAAATAGTGCTGCAGTTTGCAGAGCAAGAATAGAGACACAGACATAGAGAAGGGACATGTGGACATGCAGAGAAAGGGGAGGGTGAGATGAATTGAGAGAGTAGCATTGATATATACACCACCATACGTAAAATAAGGCAGTGGGAAACTGCTATGTAACACAAGAAGCTCAGCTCCATGCTCTGCGATGACCTAGAGGCATGGGAGGGAGGCTCAGGAAGAAGGGGATATATGTGTACATATGGCTGTTTCATGATGTTGTACAGCAGAAATTAACACAACGTTGCAAAGCGATTATACTCCAAATAAATAAATAAATAAACACCAAGTTGGAGTGGATCCAAGGCTTGCCTCCTCCTCCCTTACTTGACACCCTGCGATAAACCCCTGTTTTTGTTGTTTAGTCACTTGACTCTGTGACCCCATGGATTGTAGCCCACCAGGCTCCTCTGTCTATGGGATTTCCCAGTCAAGAATACTGGAATGGGTTGCCATTTCCTTCTCCAGGGGATTTTCCTAGATCAGGGAAAATCCTGTGTCTCCTGCACAGGTTTGGCAGGTAGATCCTTTCCCACTGAGCCACCAGGGAAGCCCCACAGTATAAACACGTACTTTGCCACAAAAACAAACAAAAAATAATGAGGTGAAAGCTATAAAAGAGACAAGAGAAAAAAAGTGAGCATTAGAATAGTTTCCCTTGATTTCCTTTTCTCCTCTCTGTCCTCCCCTTTTCTTCTTTATTTGTGAATAGCAGCCTTGCTGGCATGAAAGGAGGAGAAATGAGTGACAGTCTGATCTTCTTTGCTTTCTCCTTTAGTCCCTGAGAATGTAGAGGTAACCCAGACTATCCCAGCTGACTTGCTTTTGAGATGTTCTTGGAGCATCACCTTCATCGCGTACTCCTAGAAGCAGGCTGTGAGATAAGGATGCCAGGCTCGGTGATTTCTTTAATAGAGGAGTGGGGACGTGAGCTAGGAAAGGGAAGGTGGCAAACAAGTGTTATCCAGCCAGCTGTCACTATAGGTACCTGTGCCTTAATCCCGCTGGGAAACTGGGAATTGGTGGGAGACCCTTAGGTCCGCGTTACCTCCTCTGGGACATGAGGGTTCCTAGGGTATTTATACCTCACTCTCAACAGCTACTGCTTCTCCCCGGGTTCATTATTCCCCTTTGCTTCCAGCGTGGTGTTTTCAGGACCGCCTGAGAAAGCCCTCAGCCGGTTACAAGTGGGGAGTGAGCCACGGTAATAAGACCGGTGGGGCAAAGGCAGAACGAAACAGTTCTGCACAAGAGGAATAAGTTGTATAGAGTTCTTCTCTTTTCTGCCACTTTTACTTTATTATTAAAACAAAACAAAAACAAAGACTGTGATCTCAAGTTTTTGTAGAATCAAGTATAGACTTACATTAATTATCCATCAATTATTCTCTGACTCCTAGTTTATAGGAAGACTTATGTGTGTGTATATATTTGGGAAGGAGTCAATGGTCTTTCTACCCATTTTCATATTCAGCATATTTTATAAAATGTCACTAGTCCCAGGACTCTAGATTCACCTACGCTCAATATTCAGTCCATGTACTATGTCAGTTTTTGCTATACATCTCACAAAAATGCTACTGCTATCAGATGTGAGCCTAATAGTAAGGACTGCTTTTAATTTAATTATATTCTAATTTTCCATTACTCAATATTTGCCTACTTATTTCACCAAGAACTAGTTAGAATTAAGAGCCAAAATGACCAAGATAATTTCTCCAATGAAATTAAGTGCTTTTTAAAAAATTTCTTTGAGACATGTTTTTATCATTATGATTTAATATGCTGAATAATATTTATTCATGTTGTGTTAACAGTGGAAAATTTTTGTTAAAACGGCATTTATATGGAAGGATCTGCTTACATTTTTTAAAATAAATAAATAAGAATTCTCTTTTATGGAATAAATTGTCTCATCTGAATTGATTGAAAAAAATCCTTTGCTTGAAATAGGAATGCTGCATAGTTAATTATATTTTAATGGTTTTGCTTTTCTTCGTTTTAAAAAAAATTAATATTCCCCAGATAGCAAAAACTGTGACTAGGTTATGCTGCATGCTAAAAAAAAAATTAACAGCAAGAAATGGGAAGTATATCTTTGAATGTTCTGATGTTGAGATTTTCTTTTTGTGGGATCTTAAATGCAGGGTTAATATCAGTCTTACATTTAGCTAATGAAAGCAACAAATGAATCAAACTTTCAAACATTTCCTTCTCTAAGGAACTAGGGGATTTTCTGAGCACTAGATATTATGAATCTGGAATGGGTACACCACATTGTATACAAACTACCCCAAGGTATATTGTTTTATAGAGTTGTTAATAAGTTATTAATAATTTTTTGTATGTTTTATTGTGTGATTTTTTTGTTTGTTTTCACCTTACAGGAAGGAGTTCCAAGTTCCTTGCTTCTGCAGGGAGTTAATAGATTTTTCATGTTGTACAATTAGATGGGGCAAGAGCTCAAGATAGCATTTGAGAGACTTTTTAAAACATTTTGAACAGTTAGGCTGAATGTCCAAAGGGAAACTATTAAGGCTGGTATTTTGAGAAAAAGAGAACTGGGACCCGAAACATGAGAGACAAGGATGATTTGTCCATGGTGATGAGAATCAGGTGGTCCAAAATGGTATCCATATCAGTGGCTAAGAAGGAGACAGGACCTCTGAGGAGGTGAACCCCTGGCCTTCAGACACTTGAAAAGTGAAAGTCTTAGTCGCTCAGTCATGTCTGACTCTTTGTGACCCCATAGAATGTAGCCTGCCAGGCTCCTCTGTCCATGGGCTTCTCCAGGCAAGAGTAATAGAGAGGGTTGCCATATCCTTCTCCAGGGGATCTTCCTGACCCAGGGATTGAGCTCAGGTCTCCTGCATTACAGGCAGATTCTTTACCATCTGAGCCACCAGGGAAGCCCTCAGACACTTGACTGGAGTCAAAGGAAAGATCCCTGCAGTCAGAGTTGATCCAGAGGGAGGGGGTGTTGTCAAAAAAATATCACCACTTTAAATGAACAAAGAGCACCTTGGCAGGAAACTATTGACCAATGGCCTGTTAAGTTAAGGAGAGAAAGATAGTCATGACAAATAATGAATACTGGGATTCTTGCTAATTTCATCAAGTAGGTAGTTTGCACCAATTAATCTAATTTAGAAAAATTAATCAAATCTGACACTCTTTGCACCTTGAGTGTTTTGGAATAATTCACATGTTACGTGATCTTTATATATGAACTCAGGCCATACACTTGAAAAAGAGTTCAAAGAGTAATTAGTTTTGTATCCTAACAAGTGTCTAGATGAGAATTTTTCAAAGCATGCACCACAGGGAGAATTAGGGCTGTGAACTTCTGAGGTGAAATGTGTTTAAGAAATACCAACATTAGGGCAGCTTGAAACCCTTTGGTGATTCGCAAAACACATTAGCATATTAAAGGCTCTGAGATAACCCATGCTCATCCATCTGTCTCAAACCCAGAATTTTCCCCAGCTTATTTGATCATAAAAGTATATTAACATTTCTGAGGAACAAATATTCTTTGAGATACTAGATTCTTAGGGAAAATGAGTTACTCTACAGAGCAATAGAAATCTATCATGTTTTCAGATATAAAATGTCTGACTGTATCTAAAAAGCGAGAGTCTGTATATGTGATAGTTTTTACTTCCTATATTGATACACAAAAGAAGAGAAATATGAAATTCACCTCTACATTAGCATTCACTCAGATCTTACTGTAGCATCATAGTAAGCCCTAGATAGTATTTTTTTTCCTTTTTCTTAAAAAAAAATTATTTATTTATCTATTTTTTTACTTTACAATATTGTATTGGTTTTGCCATACATTGACATGAATCCACCATGGGTGTACATGTATTGTAAAGAGGGTCATCCTTGTACAAAAGGTATTTTCTGCAGTAACTATTTTCAGAAGGCCATTCTCTCAGTCAAGGACAGAGAATATAGCTGAACATCTATAAAACAGGTGTGAGGAATGAAGGGTGGTTTTTAAAAGTACAGTATTTAAGTGGGTTAACCTTCCAGTTGCATGGATGAATAAGGAGATAAGTATGTCAGTACACAGTTTTATAGTCATTCAAATATCTGTTCTAATTTGGTATCAAGAATTTAAGTTCCATGTGAAGACCTTGATAATGGAATAGCAGCAGAAAAAAATGCCTGAAGGTTGGAAATGAAGGCACCAGCAGGGACTTAAAAAATTAGAGGATTGAAGAGAAAACCATGGAAAGACACCAAAAAAATAATTTCTACAGTTATAGGAAAGATTGAGCTGATGAGCTGATTGGCAATAAACAGTTGTTATTTTGCATTAGTGAGATACACAGACAGTATTTTGGACAAAAAAAAAAAAAAAAATGTGGCTTTCCAACCCAGTAAACAAGAAACGTTGCCCACCATTAAGCTATCAGCCAGTGCGGCCACACTGAGGGTAATTTCAAGATGGAGAAAAACAGGATACAGGCCTTAAATAATTGAGATGCATAGCTATGGAATGATTTCAGAGGGCTCAGACTCCTGTGTCTTCCCATACTTAGCAAAGAACTAAAATGATTAATTTGAGATGTTTGGTGGTTTTGTGTGTGTGTGTGTGTGATTAGTTGTATCTTCTAATATTTGACTACATGTTTTTTTTTCCAACAAAACTCCTATACTTCCTGGCACCTCCCTTGCCTCTTTGTAACAGTTGCTCCAGAGCTTTTTGAGAGGCTGTATCCTGAGCTGTGGCCCTCAGTAAGGTCCCCAGATAGAACATAACTCACATCATTTTTTAAGTTATGCTTTTTTCTTCAGTTGACAGTACCGTTGGCATCTGCTATAGGAAGAATGTGATTCAGGCATTAGGAAGAAATGTGAGAGTGTGATACTTAAGCAGACAACAGTATCTCCAGGAAAATGTTCCAGATTTAGAGTAGGTACGTGCTTAGAAGATTTAGGTGCCAAAAACAAAATTTGGAGAGTAGCAGCAGTGATTAGATTTAAATTAGTAATGCTAGAATACAGGGAATTTTAAGTTTAGATTTTCTTCTATGCTCCCAATGGCAGCCCCCACCCCACCCCCCCAACTAGCCCCTTGATATTATTTTTGTGCGGCACCAGCTTTCTGTGGAAATGGATAATAGTGCAGCTTGGTGATCTCCTTTCAATTCAGAATTCTTTCTCATCTCTGCTGATGTCTGTTTATTCCATGAATAGCAAGCAAAGCCCCATTCCACAACAAAGTGCAATGATTAAAAAGCCACTAGCTTCACAAGGATGACCAGCCATAGACCTTCAAAGAGTTGCAGTCAACCCTTAGGCATAGTTTTCACAAGGAAAACGTGAAGGCACAGTCAATGGGAAGACCTCCAGTATTCCCGTAAGCTCTGACATTGTGTGTTGACACCGAAATCATCTACTGGCCATCATCCAGTTTCCTTCCAGACTGCCTCCTTGCTGTGTGACATTTTTATGAATAGAATTTCAGGTCAGACTCCCCAGTTTTCAAATCAGCAGTGGTAGGTCTGATGCTGTGTCTTATAGTTAGAATTGATGAGCAGTTCATGAGTCAACTTTACACATATCATTAAGCAAGCCCTGAAAAATCACCAAATCATAAACTAAACCAGACTGTTTTCAAACATTTGCCCAAATGAGATGCAACATGTCTCAGGAAAACATTAATTAATCTTTCATCTAAGTTCTCCAAATGGGATAAATGGAAATCAGTTTTTAAAAACTAGATGTGTCTTATAAATCCTCATCGAAATGCCTTCAGGGGGTTATAATTTAATGTTATTTAATTAGATTTCTAAAAGGGCAGTATAAAATACCCATCAGAAAGACCATTATGTGATCTGCAGAGTAAAGTTATGTCACTCTACGGCATAAAGATTAACAAGATATGTTACACCTACTATTTAAGGTCAAGGTGCTTGAAATGGAGTAGAATCTCTCCAGGTTAACTCACTCAGTCATTCACCATATTTAATACATGTTTATTGAGCACCTCTTGGTAGTTTTATATTATCTCAAACGTGGAGACTGTATTAACTGCTGGGTTCCATAGTTCTCCCCTGGCCTAAATTTATGTTCAGTTACAGAAATTTATCAAGGATATCTAGAGAAGAATGCATCTCTTCTCTTCCTTCAAGTACAATTTTATCTGCATTTTATTTTCTGTTCTGTTTTATATACATTTAACATTGTAAGGTACAGCAAGCCTTTGAAGAAACAAAGTAGATTTTTAAGTCATAAATGAATAAATAAAAGCTGGATAAAATGCAGAAAAGTTCATTACCTTGAAGTAAAGATTTAATGAGTTATTTTTCAGGGAATAACTCTTCCTCTAATGAGTATATTATTCATAACCATATTCATCAATTAATAATTTATTAATAATGTCCCCTACTTATATAAATTAAAATATGTACATTATCTCATTATCTCCCAGTAACTGTAGGATATAGACAAAGCAGATATCTTTTCTTGAATTAAGGATGAGAAAACTGAAATTCCAGAATTTGAACAAAAGGCCTTTAACACCATATAAATTGGTATGCCCATAGAAGTGGGAATTTAAAAAAAAAAGAATTAAGGTTTCTATTCACATATGGCTTGAATATGAAAAGAATATTGGGAGTTAATGCATTTAAATGTATGTATAGACTTCAAAATCTTATTGCTGTGTCTTCAGTCCACCAAAATGAGGTGTGTTTAAAGAAGCAAAAGTTTAATCCATGCCTGTGCTTGTGCAGAAATAATAATTTATGTTGACAAAGATTTAATTATTCTACTTAGGCTGTCACATAAACATAAGCTCTATTTATCCAGACAACAGTAATTATTATTTTCAGGAAAATACAAACACACAAGCCTGACTGCTCATAGTAGAATTTTCTTTCCTTCAGCCACCAAATCATCTTGAAAACTTGCTGTACTTTTCACTAAACTAACTTAAAGAGACAATTCAGGAGATACAATAATTCATTCCATGAACATGCCTAAGATGTTAACTTGAAAGGTTTAGAAAGACAGGCTTCCATAAATCCATTTCTAAATCTTAGAGGAAATTGTGAAACATTGTTTATATAAGGTATATGATCATAACACATTATGTTTTCCTTGTGTAATAAGATTTAACAACATATTTTCAAGCAATCAGAGTCTAAAGTCAGTCTAAAACTCTAAGAAGCATTCAGTGACCTCTCCAAAATTTGAAACTATAAACGCATAACTGAAAGCACTCAAATAGGAAAGTAGTTCCTTTGAGAAGCCTGCTATACATCAGTATGGCTAAATTTGCTCCTTCCCAAGTCAAAATAAGTGTATTTGAAATTTCAGTCCACTCTTTGAAAAATATATGACTTTGGGAAAATTATTTAACTCCTTCAAATGTCAGTTTCTTAAACTATAAAATGGGGACAATATTAATGTGTATATATTGGAATTGTTGTGAGGATTAAATGTGATAAAACATGTAAAATGCTTTGCTCAGGGTACTCTGGTCATTCAATAAAAGTTGACCCTTATTATCTTCAGTTCAAAAGCAGAGCATATATTCAAAATATGTGTACAATTGAAGAAGATCCTAAATGTAAAGTACAGGTTCAAAATAATTGTCTGTAACAATGAATTTAATGCAGATGTTGAACACTGGAGTTAAAGATGCAAGTTTGAACTTTGTAACAATGGCAGTTTCATTTTTGTTAAAATCTCTTTGATTCTCTGACACTTCTTCCTATTACATAGAATGATTTATACAATCTCAGCCATTTGGAATGGATCCTAAATGAGATCATGAAGAAACAAGTAGGGCATCATTTCTTTTTGATAGTCAGTCCTCAGTAAATTCAGTTAGTATAATGATTAGGAATACTTATTATCATTGCTGTAGTATATTCTGGAGATCTTTATGTTTTCTAGTCTGGAAGATATTTTATCTAATTCCACTGATGAGAAAAATCTCCAAATTACCATTTATATCCGTATCTCTTAACTGAAATGAGAAAATTTTATTCCCCTTCCTTTCATACGAATCTCAGAGCACATAGCTGTTGTTTTTTTTTTTAATCCTGTATCTACTACAGTAAATGTTTGTATGGTGTATGAAAAGGGCACATTTAAGCTTGCACACATCTCTTGCCTGGCAGCTTGTGCCATGACTTTGAGCACATGTCTGCACATCTCTGATGGTTACTCACATGTCCCTTTTAATAGGAATCTCTCTCTTGATACATGCAAGTTTAGTGTTACCTTCTTTATTTTTAACTTTGGGCTTAGTCTATTCATTCCTGCCATGCAATGATTCGCTTTTCTTATTTCCACATAAGTATGTGAAAACCCGTCAGGATGCGGTTTTCATTATACACTTTTCATTATTATGCTGTCATCACTGAACAAGTTTATTTCAAAGCCTTTTGGGAAAAAAATGACAAGAAACATAGCATTTTATTTCCTTGTCCCTTCATTAGATTAGAAATGTCAAGAAAGATTTAGATTGTACTCATTTTTATTAAAAGGAATGATAGATACTTCTTGGCAAAAGAAAAGGAAAAATAAGAAATTTTAATTTTAAATACTACTGGAGTCAAAGGCCTGCATATGCAGATGCTCTTCAGTGGAAAGCTTCTCTTCATTATTTGGAAAGATTTATTCTGTTTTCATTTTCAAACTCTGAGGCATTTTATTCATTTGTGGATATAAAATACTGTAGTCATTCTGGAACACAAGCAGTATAAATGGAATGTGTTAGGTACCAGAAACAAACTATATCAAAGTGAACCTAAAATATTGTTGTTACTTATCAAGGGTTTCTCAACATTATTTTTATTTATTTATTTTCAGTTTTAAAGATTTTTTTTTTTAATGTAGAGCACTTTTAAAGTCCTCATTGAATTTGTTACAATAGCGCTTATGTTTTATATTTTGGATTTTTGGCTGTGAGGCATGTGGGGTTTTAGTTCCAAGACCAGGGATTGAACCCTCACCCCCTGCATTGAAGGTGTATTCTTAACCAGTGGACTGCCAGGAAAGTCCCCATTAACATCTTGATTATACATTTCAGCAGCTATTAAGAAAGAGATGATGATAATACCTTTGCCTGTCTCCCAGCCCTTTGTGTTGGGAGAATTATGTGAATCAGCATATGTAAAGCTTCTAATACTGCCCAGGAGGTTTAACCAAATTATTATAGTCATGCACCTTGGTCCTAAAACAAAACAAAACAATTTCATCTGGTTCACCATAGCATCCCCCAGTAATTGTGAGTTTCCTGTTTACCCTGGGGTCTTACACCTTAGATCTGACCTTTGGCAAGAATAGTATTTGCTAATTACTTTCTCAAGGTCTTATGGATAGAGAGCAAGACAGAGGGGTTTGTTTATGGCAAAACCCTCTCTTCAACCTGTCGCAGTGCCTCATATGGCTTTAACTCTCCAACTATTGCCAGCATATTGACAGTCTCTGCAACTCTTCCATCTACCCCATGACTTCTGCTTCCCCTTCACCATGGTTTGTAGTTATTGAGTCACTGGGCACATTGCCTTTGCTCAGTTCAGTTCAGTTAAGTCGCTCAGTCGTGTCCGACTCTTTGCGATCCCATGAATTGCAACACGCCAGGCCTCTCTGTCCATCACCAACTCCTGGAGTCTACCCAAACCCATGTCCATCGAGTCAGTGATGCCATCCAACCATCTCATCCTCTGTTGTTCCCTTCTCCTCCCGTCCCCAATCCTACCCAGCATTAGGGTCTTTTCCAATGAGTCAACCCTTCGCATGAGGTGGCCAAAGTATTGGAGTTTCAGCTTCAACATCAGTCCTTCCAATGAACACCCAGGATTGATCTCTTTTAGGATGGATTGATTGGATCTCCTTGCAGTCCAAGGGACTCTCAAGAGTCTTCTCCAACACCACAGTTCAAAAGCATCAATTCTGCGACGCTCAGCTTTCTTCACCGTCCAACTCTCACATCCATACATGACCACTGGAAAAACCATAGCCTTGACTAGACGGACTTTTGCTGGCAAAGTAATGTCTCTGCTTTTAAGTATGCTATCTAGGTTGGCCATAACCTTCCTTCCAAGGAGTAAGCATCTTTTAATTTCATGGCTGCAGTCACCATCAGCAGTGATTCTGGAGCCCACAAAAATAAAGTCTGACACTGTTTCCACTGTTTCCCCATCTATTTCCCATGAAGTGATGGGACCAGATGCCATGATCTTAGTTTTCTGAACGTTGAGCTTTAAGCCAACTTTTTCACTCTCCTCTTTCACCTTCATCAAGAGGCTCTTTAGTTCTTCTTCACTTTCTGCCATAAGGGTCGTGTCATCCTCATATCTGAGGTTATTGATATTTCTCCCGGCAATCTTGATTCCAGCTTGTGTTTCCTCCAGCCCAGCGTTTCTCATGATGTACTCTGCATATAAGTTAAATAAGCAGGGTGACAATATACAGCCTTGATGTACTCCTTTTCCTATTTGGAACCAGTCTGTTGTTCCATGTCCAGTTCTAACTGTTGCTTCCTGACCTGCATACAGGTTTCTCGAGAGACAGGTCAGATGGTCTGGTATTCCCATCTCTTTCAGAATTTTCCACAGTTTATTGTGATCCACACAGTCAAAGGCTTTGGCATAGGCAATAAAGCAGACATAGATGTTTTTCTGGAACTCTCTTGCTTTTTCGATGATCCAGCGGATATTGGCAATTTGATCTCTGGTTCCTCTGCCTTTTCTAAAACCAGCTTGAACATCTGGAAGTTCACGGTTCACGTATTGCTGAAGCCTGGCTTAGAGAATTTTGAGCATTACTTTACTAGCATGTGAGATGAGTGCAATTGTGCGGTAGTTTGAGCATTCTTTGGCATTGCCTTTCTTTGGGATTGGAACGAAAACTGACCTTTTCCAGTCCTGTGGCCACTGCTGAGTTTTCCAAATTTGATGGCATATCGAGTGTAGCAGTTTCACAGCATCACCTTTGAGGATTTGAAATAGCTCAACTAGAATTCCATCACCTCCACAAGCTTTGTTCATAGTGATGCTTTCTAAGGCCCACTTGACTTCACATTCCAGGATGTCTGGCTCTAGGTGAGTGATCACACCATCGTGATTATCTGGGTCGTGAAGATCTTTTTTGTACAGTTCTTCTGTGTATTCTTGCCACCTCTTCTTAATATCTTCTGCTTCTGTTAGGTCCATACCATTTCTGTCCTTTATCGAGCCTATCTTTGCATGAAATGTTCCTTTGGTATCTCTAATTTTCTTGAAGAGATCTCTAGTCTTTCCCAATCTGTTGTTTTCCTCTATTTCTTTGTACTGATCACTGAGGAAGGCTTTCTTATCTCTCCTTGCTATTCTTTGGAACTCTGCATTCAGATGGGAATATCTTTCCTTTTTTCCTTTGCTTTTCGCTTCTCTTCTCTTCCCAGCTATCTGTAAGGCCTCTTCAGACAGCCATTTTGCTTTTTTGCATTTCTTTCCATGGGGATTTTCTTGATCCCTGTCTCCTGTACAATGTCATGAACCTCTGTCCATAGTTCATCAGGCACTCTGTCTATCAGGTCTAGTCCCTTAAATCTATTTGTCACTTCCACTGTATACTCATAAGGGATTTGATCTAGGTCATACCTGAATGGACTAGTGGTTTTCCCTACTTTCTTCAATTTAAGTCTGAATTTGGCAATAAGCAGTTCATGATCTGAGCCACAGTCTGCTCCTGGTCTTGTTTTTGCTGACTGTATAGAGCTTCTCCATCTTTGGCTGCAAAGAATATAATCAATCTGATTTCGGTGTTGACCATCTGGTGATGTCCACATGTAGAGTCTTCTTGTGTTGTTGGAATAGGGTGTTTGCTATTACCAGTGCGTTCTCATGGCAAAACTCTATTAGCCTTTGCCCTGCTTCATTGTGTACTCCAAGGCCAAACTTGCCTGTTACGCCAGGTGTTTCTTGACTTCCTACTTTTGCATTCCAGTCCCCTATAATGAAAAGGACATCTTTTTTGGGTGTTAGTTCTAGAAGGCCTTGTAAAAAAAAAAATATATATGCCTTTGCTCAGACAGGTAATTTACTTGGCAGGTATCCACCACGGCTGTTCTGTATAAGAGGTAAGACTGGAGATGGATACGTGTAGGTAGTTATGCTGATCATAGACTGATAATAATCATATTTGATGGCCTCAAATTTATAAAATTAAGAGACATTGTATTCATTCTATATTCAAGAGAATACTCTTTGTATGGGATGTCAGTGTGTATGCCTCAAAAGTATGTAACAAAATATAAAATTACCTTACATACTGTCCTTCAAAAACAAGATCATAACTTAGTGAACTTAAGGTGGCAAAAAACCCCACATTTTCTTACAGGCAGTAAGATTCATTTAGCTTATTGTTTGTGTTAGTGACAATCTTTCCACTAGATATTCTTGATTAAGAAAGTCTTATGCATAAATATGAAATAAGAAGGAAACTGAAACCAAAATTTGATATCTAGTTTTCAAGACTACCTAATTTGATTAAATGAAACATAGAGCCATCACAGTGATACAAACCATAGTCTTACATTAGACAGATACAAATGATTTTTTAACAAGATGTCAACCCATAAGACTATAATCTAATTGCCTTTCTTCATTAAAATGTTAGCCTTGAAAATGTTCATTTTTGTGACTACAAGTAAATTTTGTTATAAATATTTTAAATGACAGATACCAAATGTAGTAATTTCACCCTGATTTTATTGATGTATGTATATATTTTGCTGTATCTTATCGTTCCTTTAGATGGTATAACATGGAAAATATTTACCTTTTCTATAGGAAAAAATAGATTTAAAATAGATTTAAGTAGATTTTAAATAAAATAGATTTAAAAAGTATTTGTTAACTAAAGGGAATTTTAAGGATTTTTTGTCTTGCATATGTACAAATATAAGCCTATGCACAATTATAAACCAAACCAGCCATTGTGTCACCTGACATTTTATTATTATATTTTATTGACATGTAGTTGACTTATAATGCTGTTAGTTTCTGGTGTACATCACAGTGATTCAGTCTCATATATACAGTAGGCCCTTTTTGTTTATGTATTTTATGGATAGTAGTTTGTGTTTGTTAATCCCAAATTCCTAATTTATCCCTCCTCTACCCCCTTTCCTATTTGGTAACCATAAGTTTGTTTTCTATGTCTGTGATCCTTTTCTGTTTTGTAAATAAGTTCATTATTGCCATATTTTAGATTCCACTTATAAATGATATCACATGGTATTTTTCCTTCTCTGACTCCACTTAGTATGATAATCTCTAGATTCATCCAAATAACATTATTTCATTCTCTTTTATGGCCAAGCAATATTCCGTTATACATTTAAATATATCTCATCATCTTTATCCATTTTTCTTTTGATGGACAATTAGATCGATCCCCTGTCTTGGCTATTGTAAATGTTACTCCTATGAACATTAGGATGCATGCATCCCTTAGATTTAGGGTTCTCACCTGATATATACCCAGAAGTTGGATTTCTGGATCATATGGTAGTTCTCTTTTTATTGTTTTAAGGAACTACCATACTGTTTTCCACAGTAGCTGCAACAGTTTACATTTCCATCAACAGGGTGGGAAGGTTCCTTTTTCTTCATACCCTTTCCAGTATTTGTTATTTGCAGACTTTTTGATGATGGCCATTCTGACTGGTGTGAGTTGTTACCTCATTATAGTTTTGATTTGCATTTCTCTGATAATTAGTGATGTTGAGCATCTCTTCATGTGCCTTTTGGCCATCTGTATGTCTTCTTTGGAGAAATGTCTTCTGCCTATTTTTTGGTTGGGTTGTTTGTTTTTTATTTGTTGTTGTTATTGAGTTGTATGAGCCGGTTGTGTATTTTGGAAATTAAGCCCTTGTTCATCCCAATATTTGCAAATATTTTCTCTCAGTCCTTAATCACCTTGAATTTTAAAACGTACCTCTTATCCTCATGTAATTTTATATTAAAATAATTAAGAAGTGTAAAATAATTAAAAATTTCATTTTGAAGATTGATACTCCTACCTAGTTGCGTATAGCAAAAAAAAGTAGTTTTTACTTTCAGGGAACTCTCAACATATAATAGGTATTCATTTTAATTAACTTTATTATTTCAAGTGAAAAAAATGGCATAATAAGGGAGTATAAATCAGAAGATGAAGTAACTGGGAAATTTAGGATATAGAGACCACACTACGTATTCTAAATTAATTCACTCTTGTGATTTCCAAAGGGTTTTTCAGACTTTAATATGTGATTCAGAGCTTTAAACTGGGCATCATCTATCCTCACATGGATTTTAGTTTCTGGAGAAAGTAAATTGGAGTTCATTATAAATTTCAGAGTTGATTTTACAATTTACTGTACGTGGGGCACAGGCCTTCTGTGTCAGTCATCGCTTTTGTTACAATAACATCCAACCACCAAATCTCAGAGTTTAATGATGAGAACATTTGTTTCTTGCTCACGTGAGGACAGCAGGGTGGGTTCAGGTTGGCTGGGTCCAGTTGGACTGTGTGGGGCTCAGTTTCACTCGACCTCCGATTTCAGACCCCAGAATGAACACACAGCCACCAGCTGAACAATTCGGATCTCGTGGTGGAAGACATTACAGGAGAGAGAGAGGGGGGCTGAGACACAGCAGACAATCACGTTCAGAGCTTCCCCTTAGTTGCAGCCTGGATCATGACTGCTCATGCCCATTGGTCAAAGCATGTAATGTAAATGACCAAGCATGTAAATGACCAAGCGAAGGACAAGGAGGACCAGTTGCCTACTTATCCTGCAGAATGAACAGGAATTCTCACATGATTGTAGCTGAGTCCTTATAATCCTATTGCAGGGGCTGAGCAAATAGTTGGAAACAATAATCCACTCTGTCATGCACACCAAATCCAAACCACCAACACTGAATCCAGATCGAGCTATGGCTCTTCACAAACTTTCAAATGAGGATTGTAACAAGTATTCAGAGTCTGCCTCACTGAAAGGTCACTCTTTATTCTCTATGACCACAATGCCCCTGCCCTGAAATAGGACCACATTTTCACCCAAAGGGAAGAAAACAATTTTATTAATTTAGATTTGAATTTTTTTTTAATAATGTGTGGAAAATATCTTTATTTTACCTTCACTCTTTTTAAACCTTTTATTTTGTATTTGAGTATAGCCGATTAACAAGGTTGTGATCGTTTCAGGTGAACAGCTATTTGACTTTTAAAATAAAGCTCATTTTCCCATAGCTTTTCTGTCCTCACTGCCTGAACCCCAACTTCAGACCCTTGTCTTTTGCCCAAACTCTAAACAACAGGCTTTTAGCTTGACTGCTTGTTTCAAACTACTCCTTGTTTTTGGAGGGGTAGAATAGCTGTGGTAGAACTGGAGAGGGTAGGAAAAAATGCAGAGAAAATGCAGACAACAGAGGTGATGGGACTGAAAGCTTTGTGTGTGCCAGAGGTAGAGTGATAAGGAAGAGTCCAGTAGCAAGATTGTAGAGAAGATTCTGGTTGAGATGAGGAAAGAGAGCATTGTCCCCCCATAGACACCTGTTTTCAAATGCAGAATTAGACTGATTCAGTGTTGTGCTTTCCATGAACCTAGCTTTTCAGAAACAAAGAAAAATAAAGCATTTGATAGCCAGTAACAGAGTCATTGGGATAAAAATATAACTACTGAAACCGCAGATAAGATCGTGTTAATTTCCTGCTTAAATTTTGTGCCTATTGTCTTCCTGAAACATGGTCATGAGATGATGATAGCAGCAACGCTAATAGCAGGAACCACTGCTCTTGACTTTTCCTGTTTGCATGCTTCCGCCAGACCTTATTCCTCACTTTACGCAGCCCTTATACCTCACAACAAATATGAGAAACATAAGTTGACCAATTTCGCATGCTAAATAAAGCCCTTCTTTAAATTACCACAGTGCTTTGAAAAATGTGTAATACTGTGTCCTCACGATTTTGTCCCACCCTAGCCTCCCCTGCTCATCTCTTACCTTCCACTCTAGGATATACACCCTGAAGTGCAGACCCAGAGAAGGGCTTGAGCTTGCCTCATTCTCCCATTCTGTTTGTTTCATGCCTCTATGATGCTGCATAAATGAGCTTCTCTGCTTGGAATGTCTTTTCTAGCCACAGTGCATTTTCTGCAACCTGTTGAATTCTGCTCCTCGTTAAGATGTGATCCTTAAGTCTTGCTTTCTAGGAAGGCTTTCACGAGGCACGGTTAATTTCTCCTGGGAACCCACTATCATGACCGCTTACACAGGGAGCTGGCCTTGTGTTTGCATGTCGGCCTTGTCTTTGGCTCACTCGAGACTTCCATCCTTCCCCACATGTGAATGAACACCTTGGGGATCTTATCTATTCCTATTTTGTTTTATGTTCCAGTGCATGTTCTTGCTAATTACATGAAAATTCCAATAGCCGAACTGAATTTTTGCTGTCTATTTTTCATATTTACCTTTAAAAGAGATGTGGATATATTAGATGCAGCCATCAGAGATGATCAGCTACAACCGTATTGACAGTACTGATTTTAAAAATTAGAATTTAAGAAATAGATTTATCAAAATCTTTAAAAACTAAGACTCTAATGAATCTGAAATATAATGTTCCACTTTCTACATAGATCAGTGTGTATAAATAAAATATTTTACTTTCTTCATTTACATGCAGTTTCTTCTAGAGACATTGCATGCACATTTCATACACATCCTGTCTTTTTAAGTAATAAAAAAATCAACTAATATAAAATAATAAAAATAAATAAATGCATAAATTAATTTAGCTTTTCAAATCAAGCAGTCAAGCTGTAAAATCTCTAGTAGGTCTTCTCACAGGGGAAAGAGTCATGTCTCATCTATTAATAAACTCTTCTTGAAACCTTTCAGGATATAAAAACCAGGTATCACAGAGGTGTAAGTGGATACTTCATTTTATTGAGATAAAGAGTCTTATGATTTTTTTACTTTGTTAAACTTATGAATTAGCTGTCATTATTTTACAGAAAAATCTATCATGGGGAGGCAGAATCTAATATTCATAGTATCTGAAAGGATCTCATGATCAACAGAACCTAAGCAGTGTATCTAGAATTCCACATCTAAATTAAAAAAGAAATGCTGCTGCTGCTAAGTCACTTCAGTCGTGTCTGATTCTGTGCGACCCCATAGACGGCAGCCCACCAGCCTCCCCCGTCCCTGGGATTCTCCAGGCAAGAATATTGGAGTGGATTGCCATTTCCTTCTCCAATGTATGAAAGTGAAGTCACTCAGTCATGTCCAACTCCCAGCAACCCCATGGACTGTAGGCTACCAGGCTCCTCCGTCCATGGGATTCTCTAGGCAAGAGTACTGGAGTGGGGTGCCATTGGATGTGTGGCCAAAGTGAGTAATTCAGGGAACTAAACCTATACTTTTGCCTCAAAGATTTTAGAAGAAACTGAATATTTTGTGTATAATCTACAAACTTAAATCATTGAAATCTTTTGATGGATTAATAGTATCTACTCACCTCTTCATAGCAGTAGTTTGTCACAAGATAGAATTCAAGTATATCAGGAAAAAAAACCCCCGTGTTCCAAGGAAGGTGGATCATTTTAGAAAGAAGCCCTGTAGTCCGCTGTGCTCTCTAATAGCGACAGTCATGGAAGTAGGTCTTCAGAACTGGATTCCTCTTTGTAACACAGGGTGAACTTTTTTTTTTTTAATTATTTTGAAATGTAGATTGCAGATTCACAGAGGGGTTGCATAGATAATATGAAGAGCTGTTAGATACCCTTAATCCAGCTTCCTCTAATGCAAGTGTTGGACAGAATCATGGAGTATTTATCAACACTAATAAATTTTCACAAGTATATTAACGTTCACTAAACTATAGATTTCATTTAGATTTCATCAGTTTTCTACAAATATCTTTTTGTTATTGTTTTTCCAGGATACACATTTCATTGAAGTATCACGTCTTAAACTTCTCCAGTTTGTGACAGTTCTTCTTTTCTTGTATTTCATGGTTTTTGAAGAGTGCCTTTGTGTAACATCCTTCAATTTGATCTGTTGGTTGGTGCTTATGATTAGACTGGGGTTGTGGATTTTTGCATGGCTATCTGGGGTTACATAATATCAAGGTGAATTGTTGTTGGTGACCTGACCCTGATCACTTGTTTCAGGTGGCATCTGCTAGGTTTCTCTTCTGTAAACTTGCTGTTTCTCTTTCCATCCTGAATTTGTGAGGAGGAAATCACCAAGTCCAGCCAACACTATACTTAATGGCATTATGCTCCACCTCCAAAAGGGAAGATTTTCAAAGAATTTGAGCTCCCCTAGTGGTGGTGGGTGGTGGCTCAGCAGTAAAGAACCTGCCTACAATGAAGGAGACACAGGTTTGGTCCCTGGGTCCAGAAGATCCCCTGGAGAAGGAAATGGCAGCCCACTCTAGTATTCTTACCTGGGAAATGTTTAAGATTATGAGAGTATTTTATAAATACTTGGAGGAGGAGCTTTGAGGCTATGTAAATATCTTTTTTCTCCTTAAGGTTCTGCTCATTAATTTTATCATTTGTCAGTGGATCTTGCCTCCAGCAATTATTACTCTAGTGTGCTATTTGCAATTTTTGATTTCTTCCATTCTTTCTACATTTATTATTTGGAATTCTTCATTAAGGAAGATTTTTCCTTTTACTCTCTGATTAATTCAGTCATTCATATTAGTATAGGTTCATAGTGTGGACAAAAATTTTTTAAATGTCACTTAAAGTATATGTAAGACAGAAATATTATAAGAAAACCTCTCAATGTAGGAACTATCTTAAAATAACTTCTTCCACATATAAAACCCCTGCATTACCATAATGCTGCAATTAAGATATTTTCTTCAGTAAGCAGTGGGAAAAAAAACCTTCAAGTTCTAAAGGGGTAAATAAAATGTTCAAAATCGAATAAGAAATAAGCAGCAAGCTAAAAGTTTAGGTTTTTTTCCTGCTACATCCAGAAATATCCAAGGCATCATGGGATTCATTTAAACTAGAACAACTAGAACATGTACTAGAAATGGTGTCCTTAAGATAGTTTAATAGCTAATTAGAAAACACTTATCCCTAATGCTCCCAAGTATATATCTTCACTTTGTTTGCTTTTAGCATTTTACTTTTGTTTGAAAAGGCTCATTTAAATAATTGCATCTGCCAATTAACTGCAAATCCATTTAGCCATACTCAGCAGCTGATCACTCTTATTTTCCTTTATTTAAACAACTACCTTACTACTATTATGCACATATTTGTATTAGAATTATTTTGTTACAGGAAAGAGAAATGTACCTAAGCTCATGGAAATAAAGGGGAGAGTGGGATAGATCATTTATACAGAGATGCCACACCAAACCTATGAACAAAAAACACAGCCATAAATGACATGAGGCCAAAACCAAGAATAAGAAAAATATAGGAACAAAAAGTGACCACTTAATTATTTCTGTCTCTCTTTTCTCATCTTTTTTGTGTATCTGCTCTATTTTCCTACTTTTCTTAATAAACCAACACCCAGTGTTCTTGACAAGGCCCTAAAATGTCAGTTCACATTATATCCAAGTATGTCTGACTGTCTAACTTCAAAACTATCACCTGTTACAGATTTTCCAGTGTTTGTGTTTCTTAGGTTAAATTCTAGAGGGAGAGAATTTGATTGGTCGAGGTGTCCTATTGGATGGTGTTCTGTTATTGAGTAGCAAGGGACAGGATGCCAGGACATGAACTTGGAAGCCGAGTCCCAGCACTGCAGCCTGGAGTGGTGGTTTTGAAACTGTAGTCCACATCATAATCAGTGGGAGGCTGTGTTAATCTACAGATTCCTAACATGTGTGTAGGTGGTGCTAATGTTGCTGATTCAGGGACCTCAGTTTGAGAAGCACTGGATATGCTATGGGGCCATAACATTTATTACATCGTAGGTTAGGGTTAGGTTGTGCTATGCTTTGTTGCTCAGTCATGTCTGACTCTTTATGACCCCATGGACTGTAACCCTCCAGGCTCCTTTGTCCATGGGGATTCTCCAGGCAAGAATACTGGAGTGGTTTGCCATGCCCTCCTCCAGGGGATCTTCCCAGCCCAGCGATCGAACCCAGGTCTCCCACAATTGAAAGCGGATTCTTTACCATCTGAGACACCAGGGAAGCCCAGGGTTAGGTTATGGAGATAGAATTCCTAAACTTCTGTTTATCTATATGTGGTCATTTTCAGAATTTCCTTCACTAAGCCAGCTATCACATCTCTCTACTCACCGATCGAACCCAGGTCTCCCACAATTGAAAGCGGATTCTTTACCGTCTGAGACACCAGGGAAGCCCAGGGTTAGGTTATGGAGATAGAATTCCTAAACTTCTGTTTATCTATATGTGGTCATTTTCAGAATTTCCTTCACTAAGCCAGCTATCACATCTCTCTACTCACAATAGATGACAATATTTCTAGGCAGTCTCCTTCTTCTTCTTCCCAACATAGAATTCTCAAAATCCTGCTAACTTGCCTACCATAATCTGCAAAACTTAAAGCTAGTAAATAGTTTCTGGAAAACAGAAATAGTAGCTCAGAAGTCTTCTGCTCAAACATAATCTACAGGGGCTAACTCCACCCTCTTCCAAATGAAATAAATGTTAAGTCTCACTTTGAAATTAAGTTCCATCATTTACTTCGGCATATTTTTTCTCACAAGTTTTTGGGCAGGTTTTATATTTGAATGGCATTGAGAAGCAATGACTCTATGGACAGAAAAACATAAATGTGGACTAATCAGTGAGCAAAAATCTCTGAATGACTACAGGATGAATTTTTAAATATTCTACCTCATCAGTTGTTAGAAAAACTCTCAATGTGTGTGTTACTGCTGTATTTTATTGTACTACTTGGGAGAGGTGAGAGAGACCCAGTGGGATGAGAAATTTCCATGGTGGACATCTCCTGCCCTTGTCTCTCAGATGTTCTATTTCATCCCCTTCTGTAGGACCTTAATCATTAACTTTTTCCCCACCCATCTCTTTTTGGGGGTGGTGGGGAGGGTGGCAAAGTAGAAAAGGATAGCTTTCTTGCTTTGCCAGACAAAGAGAGACAGAGTGGGCTCCTGCCCTCAAAAACTGTGTGCCCCAATCTGGGGGAATTTGATGAGTGTTATATAAAAATGGTTCAGAGATAGGGTCTCTGACAAGATTAGGGGGTGAACAGGGCTTGCACTCCCTTCATCTCATCTCAGGTAGTTGGTTTCCCAATTTCCCCACCCTTCCTGATCAACCCAGATTGCCCATGAAATGGCTACTAACCACAAAAAACTTCATGCCTTTTTCCACACACTATTTTTGATCAGTTTTTTTTTTTTGGAAACTATCTGAACCTCAGCTGACACTTATTGCTAACCATCTATTAAACTCCCACCCTTTCTACAAGTTAGAACATTTGAGTCTTCCCTTACTTGGAATTTTTGAGTAAGTTCTATTAATGGTGCTCTGGGTCCCCCAGAAATGTTTAGAGAATTCTGAACAAAGTGATAGCTTTGTATGCATTCCAAGATACAGAAAGAAAAAAAACATTTCTTCTTTTCTAGTTCTTATATTGATAGCTTTTCCCCAACGTACAACATGAAGTTTCCTATTGCTGCTTTTTAAAAAGTAAAAGACAAGCAGTGAAACATTACTTAAGCAATTACGTTGATGAGAAATATTTCCTGAAGACAGTAGATTTTCTGATGGTCACTGCTATTGAATAGATTTCTTAATAAATGAGGTTTTTGTAACAAACAGCTTGAAAATGGGGAAAGTTGGGGTTAAATATAATGCCATTATTTTGACACCTATAAGAATAAAGATATTCTAGACATTTGATTTTGGACACTGTTTAAGGAATATGATTTTACTTTTATGAATGCTATATTTGAGCTCAGAGTAAGGCATATACTTATAAATATGCAGTAAGTGGCTTGGAATATATGTATGAATCACCTTAGCCGATCCTTAAGACCTTAATAATGGCTCTACCCTACTCTTTATTGCAAGGTTACTGAAGTCCCCCAGATTTTTTACAAATTTCCCAGGTGTTTTATTCTTACGTTCATCTCATCCATAGGCTGTCATTGTTTCTGAATCTTGAGCTGGAAATAGGAACCAGTTCTTCTCTTGAATTTTCACAAAATCCCACACAAACAAGACAAATGCGGGCTTAGGGAGACATACAACTGTATATTACTATATAAGCAACTTAAAATTAAATGATCATTTTTAAACTCATGTTTAAAATAATCGTTCTTTCTGACTTGTAAATTCTTCTTTCTCTCCTCCCACTTATCCTCATTTCCATTCCATTTATTCTCTCTTTCAACCCTAGTCTCTCAGGAGAAAAGCAAAAGGAAAGTAATAGAGAAATGTAATCTCAGGTTTTTGTATCAAAGCAATTCAGCTTTTTCCTAGCCTCACAGGCAGATCAGTACTTATATTTTCCAAGAAAATATTGAAATTATCATTTGTAAGCCCTGCCTGATTAACTATCTGGATAAAAATTCATTTCTTCTGCCATCCTGGTGGACAGAGCAGGTTATGCTCCATTTAATGGAGGAAAGAAGATCAGGAATGACTCAGGGATAACATTTGGGATCCGGAGTCAGCCAGGAAATAATATTTGAGAAGCCAATTAAAGAGAACTGAAGATGAAACTCTAAAAGGGAAATACAAAGGGGAAATAGGAAAGTTTTAATGTTCACCCACATTTAAAGTGTAAAGGTGTGTCCAGAGAGATTTTCTGAAGAGCAATTATGATAGTTGTATGGGTTAGATGTAATTATTTTAAGTTACTGACAGGGAAAGTTAGACATAGAAACCAGAACAGCTTTGCCTGTGTTCACAGAACTAAGAAGCTAGAGGAAATATTCATTGTCAGCTGCCTTTGATTTAAAGACTGTGTACTTTTTAGGACCTTTGGACATGCCTAATGAATTCGTTCTCCTCTGAAGGGTCAAGATTGAGAATCATTGCGTGAGAAAGTGGTTTCACTTTGGTAGATTGCAATGTAAAGAAAGCAACAAAAACTCTAAAAGATTCTCATATATAAAACAAATTTCAAAAGCATTTTTTACATAAAACAATTCATTGTGAATCAGTACGACAAGAATATGCCCAGTAAAAATAGGATATGTCCAGTGAAGTTGGGCAACTGAATAAGTTTTTACGGCTTTCTCTGACAGAATCCGTTAGTCTGATATTTGGCAAAGAATGATGGTGGGAGTGATCCAAACTGTGATGTTGGCATGAAAGACCCCAGGAAATAGAGATGGTGCAAGGTGTTAGTATTATCTGATGTTAGCGAGGTAAACCTGAAATAATACAGGATGAAAGTGTGGGTGAAACAAGGAAGCAACACAGGAGACTTGAGAGTCGTTGAAATTCCCAAGGTGTCAATTACCAGCAATGAATTTAGTGTGAGAGAGGCAGATGGTAGTGGAAGCAGACGCAGAGAGTGGTGGCATCCATTCAAAGCAATAGAGTGGTTACAGAACACGATACTCCAAATGTGATCGCCACATGACTTCCCTACTGGAAACGCTATTCTGGTCATCGTGTGTGTGTCTGTGTGTGTCTGTAGCTGGCCAGTCTCCTCTGTCCACAGGATTTTCCAGGCAAGAATACTGGAGTGGCTTGCCATGCCCTTCTCCAGGGGATCTTCCCAACCCAGGGATCGAACTTGTGTCTCTTAAGTCTCCTGCATTGGGAGGCTGGCTCTTGACCACTGGCACCAGCTGGGATGCCCACGGTGGTCATCATATCTTAAAGATATTAAAGTCCTACAGTTAATTAGTTTCAACAGAGACTAAATAAGGAACCACATTTCTTATGGAGTCAAATAGAAGATTATGACTGTTTCTCTTAATACATAGATGCAGCAAAGAGGGAAAAGACAAAAGTTTATAAAATCAGAATGACTTTGTTTAAAGTGAGCATAGTGAGAATGCTAAAGGACATAGCACCGTTCTTCCTTTTTTTTCAAGATTATATACAGTTTACCCTTGAACAGTAAAGGTGTTAGGGGGCGCCCGCCCTCTGTGCAATGGAAAATTTGCATGTAACTTACAGTCAACCCTTTAGGATCTCAGGTTCCACATCTCGGATACGACCAACTTCAGATTGTATAGTACTGTAGGATTTATTACTGAAAAACATATGAGTAGAAGTGGACTCATGCAGTTCAAACTTGTATTGTTCATGGGTCAACTCTATATACTTTATAAATTTATATATATGTATATAAATCATTTTATTTATATATAATTATATATATATATATAATTATAATTATATATAATTATTATATTGCTGTACTGTTTAGACACTAAGCCTGTGCAACTCTTTATGACCCCATGGACTGTAGCCCGCCAGGCCCCTCTGCCCATGGAATTTTCAGGCAAGAATACTGGAGTGGGTTGCCATTTCCTACTCCAGGGGATCTTCCTGACCCAGGGATTCAACTCACATCTCTTATGTCTCCTGTATTGGCATATTTTAAAATTGTCATACATAATGCCATTATGAATGGCAATATATTGTTGAGGCGTGTTTCTAAACTTTTTAAATAGGCTATCATTTGAGTATATTTTCAAATCTAGATTTCTGAGTTACATGTTGTTTAATCAGATTTAAATTAGAAATTGCATGCTCGTATTATTGTAATGGGACATTTGGTGTTATCCTCGTCACTTTGTTTTGCTTCTTCAAATAGAGGTGAATCTCCTTATGTTTGGAGATTTCCTACCAACAAGTCTTAGAATTAAGGAAAACCATTAACTCTGGAAAAGAAATATATGCATTCTCCCAACCTCCCTTGCAAGTAATTTTAAAAGTTCTATGGGTTGTATACAACTTAATGTTGGGGAAGGCACAAGACCTCAGCTCAGCCAATCGTAAGCAGCAATCTGAGCTGAAAAAAAACTAAGGAGACAAGACTAGCAAAGGCCTCTTTGGATATTGACAAGTCACAGTGAGTTTGTATATTTCAGAGCCAGAGATGTGTTGATACAAGCAGAAGCATCTAGTGCTGAGAAGTGGTACCAGTAGTGTCCTCAGCAGACAGTGCCGTGGAGTGAATTTGAACTCTGATTCTGGCTGTGTGGGCTTTCATTGCCTCTTATGGTTTTCTGAGCTGGTGTTTTAAACCCTCTAGCTGACTCTGTAAATGAACACAATTAGCTTTCAAGAAATTCTTTCTCTGGTGCAGTCCTCCAGAGTTAGTTTCTGTTGCTTTCAACTAAAAACTTTAACAAGTAGAGTTGTAGATAAGGCAGGATTTGGGACCATAACTTGATTTTTCATTTTTGCAGTGAAATTTAACTTCTGAAGAGACTGATGTTCTCTTGTCACTTTAAAAATTGTTTTTGTTACAAGCTCTATTCATAAGTGAGTTGTAATGTTAAAGAGGGGAAAAAAAAGATTTTAAATTGCTTCCTGCAGCTCAGCGTGAGACAGTAAAAAGTGCAAACTGCTAAGCAGAGAAAACAAGACAATAGAAAAGAATTCTCTAAAGAAGCTGACGGGATCAGTATGAAAAAATATATAATCTAGGTTTCAATTGCATTGACAAAAAAAAAAAAAGATGTTGTGACAGGGAGAAAAAAAAAATGTTTGTTTACTCATGATCCCTCCATATCCCAAATCCAGCACGTCAACACAGATGTATATACACTCTTCTAAGGAAGGTTCCACCTTGCTGGATTGCTTTCCCTAGTTGAGTGCAAAGTTCTCTTTAATAGAATAACTTTTCATATATTTGACACAGTGTAAGGTGCTAGGTGTTTGCATACTTGTGACAAAATTGGAAGAGCTTGAACTCATGCAAATAGCCTTGAAGAAAAAAGAGGAGGTTGGAGAAGGGGGTGTGGAGGAAGGGAAGTCTGAGAACCTTTACCTCTGCCTGGTGTTGAGTAAACAGCCAGGAAGCTGACATGGTACCTAGGAAACAAGACCGATCCAAGGTTTAGGCTGTGGTATTCACCGACTAAGGTTAACCTTCACAGTTACTGCTGCTCTTTGTGCTACAGGGTGGTGTTGTGAACCTGCCCCTCTGCAGTATATTGAAGCCCTTGTCCTCATGACCATAGAACTTCAAGTATACATTTTATTGTCATCCTAGAGTCTGTTAACCAAACAACTGGAGGTATTACAAGTAGGTCAAGTGGATCTTTGCCCCAATAAAATTGATGGATCCACTGATGGTTTCAAATCATCTGGTGGCTCAGTTGTTAAAGAATCTACCTGCAATGCAGGAGGCCCGGGTTTGATCCCTGGGTGGGGAAGGGCATCTGGAGAGGGAAATGCAACCCACTCCAGTGTTCATGCCTGGAAAATCCCATGGGCAGAGGAGGCTGGTGGGTGGGCTACAGTCCAGGGGGTCGCATGAGACAGACATGACTCAGCAACTAAGCCACCACCATCAAGGATAATCATGTTATTCTTCTCCCCCATTGCTCACAGGATAAACAAAATCTCTTGTATTAATGCAAGAGCCTCCATAGGGTGATTCTAGTCTGTAAGCACTTAGAAAAATGTCTGGCATGTAGTAGATTCCTAATAGATAGATGTGTGCTTAGTTGCTCAGTCGTGTCCAACTCTTTGTGACCCCGTGTCACCCACCAGGCTCCTCTGTTCATGGAAATTCTCCAGGCAAGAATACTGGCATGGGTTACCATGCCCTCCTCCAGGGAATCTTCCTAACCCAGGGATGGAACCCAGGACTTCTGAATTGCATGCAGATTCTTTACCGTCTGAGCCACCAGGGTAGGGGGGTGTACCTGGAGTAAAATGTATATGGAGGTAAGTAAGTGATTGAGTACCCCTTCCACCAAATGATCACTGTTCTCCAGAAACTGATGGATTTTGCTTGTTTTGACAATTGCTTAAAAATTATTTTCAACTTAGAATCTCTTCATTAGAAGAATTAGAATTGCTCAATTGTAAATAATTTTGTAATTCTCCTGGCTCATCCATTCCATTTTACTCAGTTGCTTTGGTGAGCATCAATAAACAATAGCATTAATAACTGTAATATAAAAGGAAGATACTTTTTAAATATGCTTGTAATGTTTCAAAAATATGTTCTTTTAGAGTCAATTTTTGTGCTAAATCTTTTATTATGTCATTACAGTGTAGTCACTGAATCAGAATTCCAGGGCCAAAGATTATATAAACTTTAAGCCTTATGTTGCAGACTATAAAATAATTGTTAAAACACATCAGTGCAGATCCAGATTGTTTAAAATTACAACCAAATTACTACATTCAGTGGTTATAAAGACAAGAAGCATTGTTTTAAACATAATACAGGTTACCTTAAAAATGATGAAGTCTCCCATCCAGGAAACTCTACTTAATGCACTGTGGTGACCTAAATGGGAAGGAGTTACAAAAGGCGGGGAAATATATGTATATGTATGGTTTATTCATTTTGTTATACGGTAAAATCTAACAACGTCATAAAGCAACTATACTCCAGTAAAAACTAATTTAAAAGAAAAAAAACTCATGAAGCCTCAAGGACTTGGCACAAAAGAAAGATTCATTCATTCAATAAACATTTCTGGAACAACAATGTGTATAAGGCAGCATTCTAGATAAATAAATAAATAGAAATAGGACTACAGTTTAATGGAGATGATTATGTAAAGAATCAAAATATATAAATTAATTTGGAGTCGAAAACACTTAACCTTTAAAAATATTATGGTGCCCTCCAGGATCCATCTTTAATAGCAGTTGCTAATATTTCTTTCTCAGAATGTGTTATCTTGTGATTTGCTTTTAATTAATTTAGCAGATATTACAGGTTCACAAGAGGAGTCTCACACCTTCACTGGCAAGATATTTTGAAGCCATATTTAGTCATCATGACCAAATTTATTATCAAGCCTTGGTCCTGAAACCAAGCAATTTCTATGTATTTTATTTACACTTTAGTTTCTATTTACATCTCAACAGGTATCAAATGACCCTATATGATTTCAAGTATTTTCAACAGAATCACTGTAAGATTATGTTTCTTTTTGTACCTAACATTAGCAAAGTAATTTACTTATATTTTAATTCTTATCTAAATTAATTAATTCTTTAGCATCAAGGGCCCCAATAAAAAAGTGAAACATAATGCAAAATATTCTAATAAGCTTTTAATTTTTATAAAGGGTATACTTTTATTTCATCATACATTAAGAAAAAATTTATGAAAACAAAAAAGAAACCTTCATAAATGTTAAGTTAAAATTGTTCTATTTGAATTTTTGATTTTTGTGATATGTTTTATCTTCTTCAAGGAAAAATGTTAAATGAAATATACCCATTAGTTTTTAGGTTTCTAAAAAGTCCCCTTAAAGCCTAATATTTTAGAGTCAAAATGTTCACAGAGCTTTGATCTTTCAAGTTATTTCTTGATATTTCAGTTCATTTTTTTTCTTTTTTTTCTTTTTGGCTGTATGTCTTGTTGGATTGCTATTTTCATAATTTAATATGTCACATTTATTATGACTTCATTCCCATCTTTATTTCAGATATTGCTATATAATACGTTATTGCTATAATTGGGTTAAACGATACTGCACAACTTTTAAAATTACTGGCTTATTTTTTAAGTGTTTTACATTAGAAAAGAAGAAAAATTTTCAAAGACCATATACTTAAAATTGGATATTAATCATCCACCAGTTAGTCGATGAAAATATTCAATACATTATGAGTAATCAAAGAAAACAAAATTAATACAACCTTGCAGAACTATTATTTTTAGTCCACTTGACTTAAGTTTTTAAAAATAATAATGTTCCACTGTTAGCAGTGCCTGGGGAATTAAGTACTCTTGTTCACTGCTGGTGAAATATAAATATAAACAGAGCTTTTCTGGGTGGCTTAAAATGTTACATACCTTTCGCTCAGCAGTTTCACTATTACGAATTAATTCTCAAGACATAATGGCCATCTTCAAAAATGTGTGTGTGTGTGTGTCTGTGTGTACACACACATCTATGTACATACGGATGCACACGTGGTCTGTGGTGTAAAAAGCCAAAGGCAATAGATTAGAGAGTAACTGAGAACAGACACATGATTGTAGATAGCTCTTCCAAGAAGCTCACCGTGAAAGATGCGAGCGAGAACGAACTGGTATCTAGAAGCAGAGAGAGGACCAAAGTCATATTATTTGTGTTGGGGGAAGATTTTAACCTGTTTAATTATTAATAAGAAAGGACAAGTGAGTTAAAAGTAGAAAAGACAGAGGCATAGTGATGGGAGAAGGTCACCGGGAGCGTGAGGCTGAGGGTCCACAGAGCAGGTAGGGGAGCCCTGGTGACCCCGGGCAGAAAGGCACTCAGCCCCAGGCTGACATGGGAGCACGGATGGCCAGAGGATTTAGCTGGAGGCAAAGCCAGGAGTGCTCTTCTGGGAAATACATTTTTAATAACAAACGCCTCTCCTACAGAAAATTTCAGAATTCATTCCATTTGTATTATGAAGACTAACACTATCCTAAGGTTTCCTCACAATTAAAAAAAAAAAAAAGTTTATTCACAGTCATTCCCAAGCCAAATCTGTCATGAGGAGAGCTCCTTTATCATCTAGAGCATGCATGCATGCTCAGTCACTTCATTCATGTCTGACTCTTTGTGACCCCATGGGCTGTAGCCTGCCAGGCTTCTCTCTCCGTGGCATTTTCCCTTCAAGAATAATGGAGTGGGTTGCTGTGCCCTCCCCCAGGGGATCTTCCCTACCTTGGGATTGAACCTACGTCTCCTGCATTAGCAAATGGGTTCTTTACCGCTGAGCCACAGAGCAGGCATTGGTAATCTTTTATTCCAAAAAAGGACCAGAAAATAAATATATTACTTTGCAAGTATACAATTTGTGTCACAACAACAACTGTCCTTCAGTATGTGCAGGGGATTGGTTTCAGGAACCCCTAAGAATACCAGAGCCTAAAGATCCACTAATCCCTTATTTAAAATGGTACGATACATCGAGTACATGGACTCACTATATCCACGGGTTTGTATCGGTGGACCCAACTTTGGGCCCAAGAGATGCAAAACCCGGGAATATAGTGGGTCCCTCTAGGGAAGTAGGACTGTACTCAACTCCCATTGTAGCTGTAGCACAAAACTGGCCATTCAGTTCAGTTCAGTTCAGTCACTCAGTCACGTCCGACTCTTTGTGATCCCATGAATCACAGCACGCCAGGCCTCTCTGTCCATCACCAACTCCCGGAGTCCACCCAAACCCATGTCCCTCGAGTCGGTGATGCCATCCAACCATCTCATCCTCTGTCGTCCCCCTCCCCTCCTGCCCCCAATCCTACACAGCATTAGGGTCTTTGCCAATGAGTCAACTCTTCGCATGAAGTGGCCAAAGTATTGGAGTTTCAGCTTCAACATGAGTACTTCCAATGAACACCCAGGACTGATCTCCTTTAGGATGGACTGGTTGGATCTTCTTGCAGTCCAAGGGACTCTCAAGAGTCTTTTCCAACACCACAGTTCAAAAGCATCAATTCTTCGGCACTCAGCTTTCTTTACCGTCCAACTCTCACATCCATACATGAGTACTGGAAAAACCATAGCCTTGAGTAAACGGACCTTTGTTGGCAAAGTAATGTCTCTGCTTTTAAATATGCTATCTAGGTTGGTCATAACTTTCCTTCCAAGGAGTAAGCATCTTTTAATTTCATGGCTGCAATCACCATCTGTGGTGATTTTGGAGCCCAAATAAATAAAGTCTGACACTGTTTCCACTGTTTCCCCATCTATTTCCCATGAAGTGATGGAGCCAGATGCCATTATCGTAGTTTTCTGAATGTTGAGCTTTAAGCCAAGATGATACCTAAAAAAAATAGGAGTGGTTGTGTGTCAATAAAACTTTATTTACAAGAGCAGGTGGCAGACAAATCTGACCAGAGGGCCAGTTTGCTGACTCCTGGCTTAAAACACAAGTCGGTTAAAAAAATGTAGTGGTTAGCTCAAGCCTTTGCTTTCCCAGGGTATTTTAAGATCATGTTGGAATTGTCACTATATGTTTTACAGGGGAAAACCTCTACTTTGTGGTCAGTGGGTTTGGATTTTGGATAAAATTCTCCCATTTCTGGTGTCCAATTACTTAAAACTTGAGAACCTTAGAGCCTGCCTTTGTAAAATGGGGCATTGACCTTGTCTTTAATCTTCACCAATCATAATGAGAATAAAATACACAATTGTAAATGCTCTAAAGCTGAGGTCTCCAATCTCCAGAATCTAATGCCAGTGATCTGAGGTGAAACTGATGTAATAATAATAGAAATAAAGTGTACAAAAATCATCCCTGGCTTGGGAAGATCCCCTGGAGAAAGAAATGACAACACACATTCTTGCCTGGGAAATCCCATGGACAGAGGAGCCTCGTGGGCTATGGTCCACAGGATCTCAAGAGTCGGTCACGACTTACTAACTAAACCATCACCAAATGTAATGTGCTTGAATCATCCTGAAACCATCCCCCTGCCACCCATGGAAAAATTGTCTTCCATGGAAACCATCCGTGGTGTCAAAAAGGTGGGAACCACTGCTCTAAAGTAGTGAACTATTCAAACAAAAAGAAATCACTGTCTCTTGCTACAAAATCTGAAAAAGTTAGTTCAATGCTTGTGTGTAAGACTTTGGCATGTTATATATAGTCCTAACTTCATAATTGTCCTAGGCATTAAATGAAATAATAACATGTGAAATGCTGAGCCACAGTGACCAAAATATAAAATATAGTATATACTCAGAAAATGTCAGATAAAATTACTAATCTTTTAAAGATCCATTAAAATTGATCTGTGGTTTTTGATACATGGCACCTAAAAGAACAAAGCCAAGTTATTCCAAGTGCGAGGCTGGCACTGTCATCGTGGGCAAGGCTGTTACAGCAATAAACCCTTCCTATTAGCCTCTCAGGCTGCTTTGCAAATGATATAAGGAATGGGTATGGACAGTTGCCATGGAGGCCAGTGACCTCGAAGCTGAGTTTTTAGATGCATATCAGGGGAGGATTCTCATTCTTTGGTGATTTGGAAGCCACAGTCCAGGAATAAAAGGAAGGAATCGGTCTGGTTCTGTGATCACACAAACATAAAGAGACCAGATGAGGTGGCTCGGCTACCCCAGGGCAGCTTTAAATTAAACCGCCAATGGGCTCATCAGCCCTTTGGAGGAACGTTTGCCCCTGTTTGTTCAGTATGTGCAGTTTGTTCACCAGACCAGGGAATGCTCTGTGATTATGTGATTCCACCCCATTAAAGTTTTTCAGGCCACACAGGAGGGGCACAGTAAGCATCAGCCAGTTTTCCATGGATGAGGAAGGATTTAATGAGGGAGAAAGGTGTAGAGCAGGTGAATTCCAACTCATTTCTGAGTAAGGTATATAGGCAACCTTGGTGGTCCGGTGTGATTCATCAGAAGGAAAAGTGTTCCCTACAACAGTCTACCTACATTTCAAGCAGAGAGTAGACTTTTTCTTTTTTTTTCTTTGCATTTTTATAATTAGTCTTTTTCAACATTGGCTCTCTCATTGAAATCAGTGGAAATGAACACCAGTATAGTGTTAGGGCTCTCAAAACATGGGCCTTCACTCAGAACACCTGTTATTTGTACAGAGATGATTAGCCTTTGGCATTTAACGAGCCATTTGTCTTTATAATTTTCAGTCCCTGGCTTCCCTGTAGATTTGTTTTTGACATAGCGCATTTATTAAACCTGAATGTGACAGCTTTAAATGCTCTGCCTCAGAGGTTGGGGCAAACACTGGATCCAGCTGTCCACTGAGTGTGAATTTTCTCTCTCCTGATCTGTAGCAAATAGGCATAATTTTCCATGTTGTCCTTTTGCCATGCTCATAGTTGTCATCTTGAACATTCATGACACTGACAGTTAGGCAGGTTTTATTTTTATAGATTTTTTTTAAAAATCTGGCTAAAAATGGTGACTTCACGAGATGGCAGTGGCCACACACTGACCGATGGGGGATTCGAGCTCAGGTCTTCTGACTCCAAAGCCCATGTTTGTTCTATTTTCAAAATAGTATCTGTTTATTTTAGATTCAAAATGGCAAATTATTACCTAAATAAAAACATGGGAAGGGGAAGGCTGTTTGTACAGAGTGATCCAAAAGGAATAAAGCTTCTGCTTTTCGAAGGAGTTTGCTTCAGTCTACATTTCTGTTAATGTTTATTTCTAAAGCTGACAATAAAGGTAAACTCATATGTGCATTTATTCACAAACACAAACAAAAACTTCTGGATACTTAAAGTAAAGTGTTGTGTTTTAATCCCCTTTCTTCTATATGGGTCCAAAGGGTCTTGTAGGTCTGGAGAAGCTCTTACATTGATCTACAAACAGGAGCCACTGAGCCAGACGCTCTTAGACCACAGGTTGTCTATAGCTGTAGTCTTCCCTTTTTGACACATTGACTGTGGGTAAGATAAGTAAATCTTGTAAGATTCTAAACTTTGGTTTATATGAGCCAGCTGAGGATATAGCTGGTAGGACACGACCATTCAGCACCACAAGAATGGTTGGAGAAGAGAGTGAGTCCATGTACAGCTAATCCGAGACTCTTGCTTCTAGAACTGGAGATCTTGCTTTTTCCGTTTCTACCCAGTTCAGTAATTCAGACTGCCTGGCTTACTGTTGCATGCATGCTTAGTCTCTCAGTGCTGTCCGACTCTCTGGAACCCCGGGGGATGTGTGTGGTCGGTCAGGCTCCTCTACCCGTGGGATTTCACAGGCAAGAATAGTGCAGTGGGTGCCATTTTCTTCTCCAGGGCATATTCCCGACTGAGGGATCTCCCACGACGCCTGTTTGGCCTGTGCATTCTTTAACGCTGAGCCACCTGGGAAGCAAGTTAAGCTAAGGGCAATGGTTCTAATCAGGGACCAGTTTTGCTTCCCAGGAACATTTGTCTATATGTGGAGATATTTTTGTTTGTTATGAGGGGTGAAGGGGTGCTACATGCATCTGTCGGGTCAGGATTATGCATGCTACTAAATATGTAAATGAATAGAACAGCCCCTCCCAACCAAGAATCCTCCTGCTAAAATGTCAGTGGCATCAGGTGGAGATGAATGCATACATGGCTAACAAAATTCCCATAAGCTCCTGTATGACCCAGAATGTCATGGTTTTAATTTGCAGTGAAAACTAGACCTGTCAAGAAGACCAAGATAGTGATATCTGTTAATGGAAGTACTTCCTCCCTCTGGAAAAGCTACAAAGGAAGTCAAATTAGTATCAGAAATACATTTGCCAAACAAAGCATCAGTTCTGAAGGAGACAGATAATCCCCCTAGAATGTATCACAAGTCAGGCACTTCCTGAGTTTCTGTTTGTTTATCCTTACAAGAAATTTCTTATTAATTCCTACATCATGCAAAAAACATGAGTAGAACACTGCAATATAAAAAGATGAACATTTTCAGTTCAGTTCAGTTCAGTTCAGTCGCTTAGTCATGTCTGACTCTCTGCGACCCCATGGACCACAGCATGCCAGGCCTCCCTGTCCATCACCAACTCCTGGAGTTTACCCCGAATCATGTCCATTGAGTTGGTGATGCCATCCAACCATCTCATCCTCTTGTCATCCCCTTCTCCTCCTGCCTTCAATCTTTCCCAGCATCAGCATCTTTTCAAACAAGTCAGCACTTCACATCAGGTGGCCAAAATACTGGAGTTTCAGCTTCAACATCAGTCCTTCCAATGAACACCCAGGACTGATCTCCTTTAGGATGGACTGGTTGGATCTCCTTGCAGTCCAAGGGACTCTCAAGAGTCTTCTCCAACACCACAGTTCAAAAGCATCAATTCTTTGGCTCTCAGCTTTCTTGATAGTCCAACTCTCACATCCATACATGAGTACTGGAAAAACCATAGCCTTGACTAGATGGACCTTTGTTAGCAAACTAATGTCTCTGCTTTTTAATATGCTGCCTAGGCTGGTCATAACTTTTCTTCCAAGGAGCAAGTGTCTTTTAATTTGATGGCTACAGTCACCATCTGCAGTGATTTTAGAGCCCCGCAAAATAAAGTCAGCCACTGTTTGCACTGTTTCCCCATCTATTTGCCATGAAGTGATGGGACCAGATGCCTTGGTCTTCATTTCTGAATGTTGAGCTTTAAGCCAACTTTTTCACTCTCCTCTTTCACTTTCATCAAGAGGCTCTTTAGTTCTTCTTCACTTTCTGCCATAAGGGTAGTGTTATCTGCATATCTGAGGTTATTGATATTTCTCCTGGCAATCTTGATTCCAGCTTGTGCTTCCTCCAGCCCAGCATTTCTCATGATGTACTCTGCATATAAGCTAAATAAGCAGGGTGACAATATACAGCCTTGATGTATTCCTTTCCCTTTTTGGAAACAATCTGCTGTTCCATGTCCAGTTCTAACTGTTGCTTCTTGACCTGCATACAGATTTCTCAGGAGGCAGGTCAAGTGGTCTGGTATTCCCATCTCTTTCAGAATTTTCCACAGTTTGTTGTGATCCACACAGTCAAAGGCTTTGGCATAGTCAATAACGCAGAAGTAGGTTTTTTTTGGAGCTCTAGTGCTTTTTTGATGATACAATGGATGTTGGCAATTTGACCTCTGGTTCCTCTGCCTTTTCTAAATTCAGCTTGAACATCTAGAAGTTCACAGTTCACATACTATTGAAGACTGGCTTGGAGAATTTTGAGTATTACTTTGCTACTGTGTGAGATGAGTGCAGTTGGGAGGTATGTGAAAATTCTTTGGCATTTCCTTTCTTTGGGATTGGAATGAAAACTGTCCTTTTCCAGTCCTGTGGCCACTTTTGAATTTTCTAAATTTGCTGGCGTATTGAGTGTAACACTTTCACAGCATCATCTTTTAGGATTTGAAATAGCTCAGCTGAAATTCCTTCACCTTCCTCTAGCTTTGTTCATAGTGATGCTTTCTAACGCCCACTTGACTTCATATTCCAGTATGTCTGGTTCTAGGTGTGCAATCACACCATTATTGTTATTTGGTTCATAAAGATCTGTTTTGTATAATTATTCTGTGTTTTCTTGCCACCTCGTCTTTATATCCTGTGCTTCTGTTAGATCCATACCATTTCTGTCCTTTATTGAGCCCATCTTTGCATGAAATGTTCCCTTGGTATCTCTAATTTTCTTGAAGAGAGATCTAATCCTTTCCATTCTATTGTTTTCCTCTATTTCTTTGCATTGATCAATTATGAAAGTTTTCTTATCTCTCCTTTCTATTCTTTGGAACTCTGCATTCAGATGGATATATCTTTCCTTTTCTCCTTTGCCTTTCACTTTTCTTCTTTTCTCATCTATTTGTAAGGCCTCCTAAAACAACCATTTTTCCTTTTTGCATTTCTTATTCTTTGGGATGGTTTTGATTACCACCTGCTGTACAGTGTTATGAACCACTAATCATAGCTCTTCAGGCAGTCTGTCTTTCAGATTTAATCCCTTGAATCTATTTGTCACTTCTACTGTAGAGTCGTAAGTGATTTGATCTAGATAATATGTGAATAGTTAAGTGGTTTTCCCTACTTTCTTCAATTTAAGTCTAAATTTTGCAATAAGGAGTTCATGATTTGAGCCACTGTCAGATCCTGGTCTTGTTTTGCTGACTGTATAGAGCTTCTCCATCTTTGGCTGCAAAGAATATGATCAGTCTGATTTCAGTATTGACCATCTGGTGATGTCTATGTGTAGAGTCATCTCTTGTGTTGTTGGAAGAGGGTGTTTTCTATGACCAGTGCATTCTCTTGGCAAAACTCTGTTAGCCTTTGCCCTGCTTCATTCTGTACTCCAAGGCCAAACTTGCCTGTTATTCCTTGTATCTCTTGACCTCCTACTATTGTATTCCAGTCCCCTATGATGAAAAGGATCTCTTTTTTGGTGTTAATTCTATAAGGTCAAGCAGGAGATTGCCAGAGTGAACATCAACATTTTAGCAATCAGTGAACTAAAATGGACCGGAATGGGCAAATTTAATTCAGATTACCATTATATCTACTACTGTGGGCAAGAATCCCTTAGAAGAAATGGAATAGCCCTCATAGTGAACAAAAGAGTCTAAAATGCAGTACTCAGATGCAATCTCAAAAAAGACAAAATGATCTTATGTTCTTTTCCAAGGCAATCCATTCAATATCACGGTAATCCAAGCCTGTGCCCCAACCAGTAATGCCAAAGACGCTGAAGCTGAATGTTTCTGTGATGACCTGCGAGACCGTCTAGAACTAACACCAGATCTTTCCATTAGTTGTCCCTTACACAGATGCCTAATGTAATTTCCTATACCTTTTTCTTGATCTTTTTGACAAAGTGTTCATTTGATATCCTGCATGGCTTAAAGATAGAGAGACAAAGCTCTCTATTATTCTCTTCTGGAATTTGAGGTAATGCTTTCTATGTGATATCTGTGTGAAGGCTACTCATTAGATTAGTATTTTATTTGGTAAGAATTTTTGATGTGCCATCTCTTAGCATTCCTCATATTTGAATATGAATGTTTAAAATATTCCATCTCTCAATAATTTTGGACTTATAGAAAAAAGAATATAATTTCTGTTTTATATTCTTCATATTAATAGTGTTTTATTTTTTACTTTTAGAATTTTTTCTTTAAACATTTTGTTTTATATTGGACTATAGTTGATTTACAATATTGTATTTTAGTTGTACAGAAAAGTGATTCGGTTATCCACATGTTTATTCTTTTTTTCAAATTCTTTTCCCATTTAGGTTATTACAGAATATTGAGCCGAGTTCTCTGTGCTATACAGCAGGTCCTTATTGGTGATCTGTTTTAAATACATCACTCTGTGTTTGTTAACTCCAAACTCTCAATCTATCCCTCCTTACCTTTCCCCTTCGATTATCATGCATTTGTTTTCTAAGTCTGTAAGTCTATTTCTGTTTTGCAAATAAATTCATTCGTATCATTTTTTAAAATATTCTGCATGTAAGCTATAGCATGTAATATTTGTTTTTCCTTTGATGTAATTTCATTTTAATATGATAATCTCTATGTCCATCTGTATTGCTTCAAATGGCATTATTTCATTCTTGTAATGGCTGAGTAATATCCCATTGTATGTATGTATCACATCTTCTTTATTTTAATATGATAATCTCTAGGTCCATCTGTATTGCTTCAAATGGCATTATTTCATTCTTGTAATGGCTGAGTAATATCCCATTGTATGTATGTATCACATCTTCTTTATCCATCCATCTGTTAGTGGACATTTAGGTTGCTTTCATGTGTTGGCTACTGTAAACAGTGCTGCAGTGAATATTAGAGAGTATGAAGCCTTTCAAAGCATGGCTTTCTCCAGATATATGCCCATGAGTGGGACTGCTGTCATATGTTAGCTTTATCCTTAGTTTCTTAAGGAATCTCCTTACTGTTTTCCATAGTGGCTGTACCAAGTTATATTTCCACAAACGTTGTAAGAGCATTCCTTTTTTTCCCACCTTTTCCAACATTTATTTTTTATAGACTTTTTGATGATAGCCGTTCTGACCAATGTGAGGTGATATCTCATTGTAGGTTTGATTTGCATTTCTCTAATAATTAGTGATGTTGAACATCTTTTCATGTATCTGCCGGCCATATCTATGTCTTCTTCAGAAAAATTTCTCACTAAGTCTTCTGTCCTCTTTTTGACTGGGTTGTTTGTTTTTTTGTTATTGAGCTGCATGACTTGTTTGCAGTGTTTGGAGTTTGGGTCCAAGGAAAAGCAATTAAAACAGTGTAGTGAAATAGAGATTACCTTAGGTTTAATCCCTTTTAATCCCACTGATTTAAAGAAAAATGGCTGTGGCTTATTTTTAATTCCTTAAGCATAAATTTATTGTGCTTTCTACTATATGCCAATTACTGTGCTGTCTCCTTAGTATGAAACAATGTAAATGGACATCTTCACTCATATATACGTTACAATTTGGTGTGTTTTGAAGGTATTATTTTGTCTGACAGTATAAATAAAAAGCAGAAAATAGTGATTGCTTAACCTTATTTTGTGGTGATGCAGAAGTCTAATAAACTCAGAATGTAAAGTAAAATGAAGATTAGAAAATTGGAGTAATTGATATTTCTGGTTGGTGCTTGCTTTCATTACAGTGCTAAAAATAATCATCAAAATCAGAACGGATAGATGAATGTCATCTTGCTGTTGCCCAGAATTAAGATTGGTTTAGAACATTATGTCAGGGATGGGAGTTGCACGAAGCCAGTAGCCTTCATGCATATGATGATGAAAGGTAAATCATTTTCAATAACTCCAAAACTCAGATCCTCAAAGGTTCTGACTGGGCCCATGAGGAAAGACACAGAGAAAGTTGGAGTATATGGTTTCTTTACACATCTCAAACACAGTAATTTTATAAGTCTTCTAAGAATATTGGAAAATGCATGGAAACCACATGAGAAACTCTGATTGTCATTTTATTTTGAAAACTAGTAAATCAGTCTTTAAAGTTATTCTAAATTATGAGAACTCTTATTTGTTGTTCTTAAACTATATGATAAAAATTGGTATCTAAATTATAAAACTATGCTCTATCATTAAAATAAGAGTGATATCTGTTATAGAAGTTAGGCATTAGTTTTTGCAAGGCCAATATAAAAGAATATCAATGTGTAGCAGCTAATTAGAGGGAAATCATTCGTTTTTGTCTAAACTTTTTCTTCCTTAGAAGTACACTTGAAAGGAAGCATACACATAGACACAGAAATGAAAAATCACATGACTAACTCTGAAACCCTTGTAACATGGTGATATAGTTTCTTCAATGTTTTTAAATTTTCATAATTATAACTGTAATTTTTTATTCTGTTTCATTTATTAATTATATCAAACATTGATTATGTATTTTTCATGAATTGATTTCAGATATTGTTGAATGTTCAGCTTATATATTTATCATGATTGATTCATAACATTTAAAGATCTTGAGGCCAAATAGTTTTCTAAAAGAATGTAAAATAATTTTACTGATATAAAAATGATAGCTCCATGTTTAAGTTGGCATTTCTGTGATTTCTATGACAGTTGACATTTCTTCCATAGGTTAGAAACTTTTGTTCCATCTTTTACAGTTTATTATTTTTATGTTTTTTCCATATATAAATTGTAAACAAATTATTTTTCTCATCAATATGAATAATATTGCTTTTCAACATTTTTTCATCCATTTTTAAAATGTCTTTATTTTAACTGGAGGCGAGTTACTTTATCTGAATAGGACACTACAAGTTACTTGTTCAGAGATATTGATTATGACATTACATTAATTGTGATAAATTTATGAATAACATACATGTTCATCAATTAGGGATTGGTTAAATGTACTTTTCAGTAACTTGTTAGAAAAAAAAATTAGATTTCTAAAAGATGGAAAAAAATGAAAAACATAAATTATAAAAATAATGATAATATTTTTGTAATAATACACAAATATGGAGGAATATATACCAATATGATAATCCCTGGAGAATGAGCTGTAAGGGTTTTTAATTTCTAAATTATATGTTTCCATGATACTTGAAGCATTTACTCATTGCTATAAATACCAAATAGTTAATGTCATTTTGTAGCTTTTCCTATGTTTTCTCATTTTTTCTTTTTTATATAAGGCCCTTTTGGTACTTAGATATTTGATAAGGCTCATTTCTCATCTAGATATTTCATTTTCCTCCTTGCTTATCTGTTCTTGTATGAACATTGCACTGTTAAAGACTGTGTCTTTGAAATGTACTTAATATTGTGCAGAACTAATTTCACCTCCTTATTTTTATGTGTGAAAGTTGTCTTAGCTACACTTTATGTATGTTCTTTCGGGCAATTTTTAGGTTAGTATGGTTGAATTGTACATATACACAAAGCTTGATAGAGTTTTGACTGATAATGCAGCAAGCATATTCTTAAATGTGATTTGATATATTTCACAATTCTGAAATTAAACTATATGTCATTTATCCATGTCATCTTTTTATAGAAATAGTTGACTTTATCAGAGAATGCTTAAATTAACAAAAGCCTGAAACTCCCAAATGTGACTAAAATATAACATATGCAAATGACAAGAGATGAGAAAGTATTTTTAAATGCTACATGTAAATGGAGTTAGAATTATCATCTTTACTGTTATTATTAAGAATAATCCTTAAGTGAAACAGAAAATAGAAAATGTTCATATTCTTCCTGCCCATCTTCTCTTCTGTATTTCTTCCTCCCTGTCCCTGGATACCTGCCCCTTTGCAGATCTCAAGGGATCAGATTGCTGTCTCACTTCCTTTCTGTCATCTGTCACCAAGGCTTGGTGTAATGTTGAGGTCTCACCTTCATTCCACTTGACCCTCCCATGTCCTCCGGCAGCCTCATGGATTAGGTAGTAGACTGACCCCTGTTCCGGAGTCTGAATTAAAGTCAGTCTAAATTCTGGCTTCACCTTAACATCGTTTGGGGAAGTTTATTATAAATATGATTGCCAGTTGTCCACCATATGCATCACTCTACCTCCCACTACTGGAATCCAGTCTCACTTTTCTGGGGTGTGGTTCAGGCATAGGAGTTGTCAATTGTCCTAGGAATGTTTGGAGGCCTAGCCACCTCTCCTAACTTTTTCTCTCCTTGTCAGTATCATCCCACTCCCTTTGCCAGGTTTCTTTCTTCAAGAGTTGGGTTCTGTAAGCCCATCAGTGAGTCACCAGCCTCAGGGCTGGCTAAGGCATCTTCTGAGACAATGAGACAACAGGTCAGATATGCTAAAGGCATTTGAGAGGGAAGGGAAGCTTTCTGTCTCTTTGAGGAAGTTTCCTGAAGTGACTTTTCAGTCTTCCTAAAAGACTTGGCTTTAGGAAGAATTGTTGCTTTTGAACTGTGGTGTTGGAGAAGACTCTTGAGAGTCCCTTGGACTGCAAGGAGATCCAACCAGTCCATCCTAAAGGAAATCAGTCCTGAGTGTTCATTGGAAGGACTGATGCTGAAGCTGAAACTCCAATACTTTGGCCACCTGATGCGAGGAACTGACTCATTTGAAAAGACCCTGATGCTGGGAAAGATTGAGGGCAGGAGGAGAAGGGGACGACAGAGGATGAGATGGTTGGCTGGCATCACCAACTCAATGGACATGAGTTTGAGTAAACTCCGGGAGTTGGTGATGGACAGGGAGGCCTGGCGTGCTGCAGTCCATGGGGTCGCAAAGAGTCTGACATGACTGGGTGACTGAACTGAACTGAACTGAAAAGACTTGGCCTTCCTGCACTTACCCTGAGGATGAAGACAGTGGGGAAGATGGAGAGGTGGGACTGATCTAGGATAATTGCAATGAGGGGTCAAAGTCCTACATGAACTTTACTTGCGCATGTCTCCAGGCCAGGATGTTTTTTAGTGGATGTGAAACAGAATGTTATCTATTGTGTCATTTCAAGTTTACACTTCTACCAAAGTGAGGATATTCTAACCAACAAAGCTAAGCTAATAGACTGGGATTGACATACACACTGCTATTTATAAAATAGATAACTAATAAGAACCTACCGTATAGCACAGGGAACTCCACTCAATACTCTGTAATGGCCTATATGGGAAAAGAATCTAAAAAGAATGAATATATGTATATGTATAACTGATTCACTTTGCTGTACACCTGAATCTAGCACAACATTGTAAATCAATTATACACCAATCAAACTTAAAAAAACAAACAAAAAGAAAGCTTTCTGTCACACCAGCATCTAAAACTTTGATATGGCTTAATGCTGCTGCTGCTGCTAGGTCGCTTCAGTCGTGTCCGACCCTGTGCGACCCCATAGACGGCAGCCCACCAGGCTCTGCTGTCCCCGGGATTCTCCAGGCAAGAACACTGGAGTGGGTTGCCATTTCCTTCTCCAGTGCATGAAAGGGAAAAGTGAAAGTGAAGTCGCTCAGTCATGTCCGACTCTTAGCCTACCAGGCTAAGACTGGTAGCCTACCAGGCTCCTCCGTCCATGGGATTTTCCAGGCAAGAGTACTGGAGTGGGGGTGCCATTGCCTTCTCCAGATATGGCTTAATATGATCCTATAATTTTTTTTTTTCATTTTAATGAAAGTTGAATAGCTTCCTACTAAAGCATGTCTCTTTTATGGTAGAATTTTTAGCATCAGCAAGCAGATGCACTCGAGTTTGGCTTTTCATAGCATTCCTGAAACGAATTTTGTCTGACAAAAATGTGTTGAAATAAGACAAAAATTCATGTCTACTAGCTTTTCACTTACTATCTATATGACTTCATTTCAATTACCTAATTTCTTTACATTTACACACACACACAGACACACACACACACCCTGTGAAAGGTACATACATTATACATTGTAGGACTATTGTGAGGAAAAGATAATGTATGGCAAATTTCTTGACACAATGACTAGCATGTTAATAAAAACAGATCATTTCATATTATTATAGAATAAGGCAGTCCTTACAATATGCCTGAGTGCTTTATGTCTCTTAGAGATCTAAAAGTCCTAAACTCTAAACACAAAGAATTGGAGAAAGAAAAGTTTACGTTAACACTGCTGCTTGAATCTCTTGAGATGTGGGTCTAGTCGTCAGTGCTTACCTGGCTGACTGATCATTTTGGCTTGAGGATTTGTAGATCAGTGAATAGAGGTTGTTTCTTTAGAGAAGCAGTGGTGGAAATGCTTACCCAGATGGTCCTGTCCCATACTTGATCTCATTTAACTCGTGCTGTGTACGTCCTGCTCCTAAGGTGGTAGTGCCTAAAAGACAAGGGAGAAATGCTTTATAGCTCCAAAGCAAAACCTGACAGTGTTTGCTTCGGAGATAAACAGTTGTAGTGTTTGTCTACGACGGTTTGTAAATGCTGCTTAAAGACACTGTCTTCAAACTATTGATCCATTCACTGTATCTGTTACCTGTGTGTCTCCTCTTCTGGTGTGAAATGATCAAATGAAGGCTGAGCCTTCTTCACCTGCCCTAATTTTGGAAGAGGACATAACTCATAGTCTGTCTGATGCCCCTCGAAACAGGTTTATTAATGAGTAAAATCCAAACCCAAACTCATAGGGCATAGAAAAATGATTCAGGAAGGTGCATTTATATCACTTGATATTAATGGAATTGTTAAAAATGAAATTATGACTTAGTACTGTTGGTCTGTTCTCAAGAAGCCAAGAGCAATTGATAGGGACTAGGGATAACTTCTGAGTCAGCATGTATTTTGAATCAGAGAAGCTTTTCACTGTTGGTTAAAGTTAGGTTCCATTTTTAGAATGATCTATGCTTAATATTTATGAGTAATAGGTGCCATGGCCATATTATCAGGACAAATATTCCCTGATAATAAATTAGAATATTTGAAGTTTCGAGATGTTCTAGAGAAGCATGAACCATACAGTGCTGACATTAGGACTCCTCTTGGCTGTGTGGCATAGCAAGATTTAGTCCATGGTTCCAATGATTGATTTTTAACATTAAAGTTTTACTCTTTTTGGTAATACTCACATGATTCTGAAACTTGAATATCATATTCTCAAATATTTATACAATGTTTATGTGCTGAACATTGTCAAATATTATGAAACATATAACCCTGCCTGCAGTATTGTAAATGGATAAGATCACCTTGATGTATCTCTTAACACATATTATATGACATTTGATTTTTGTGTTCTCTTCAGTATATGGTAGCACATGTTTTCAAATATGTTGCTATTTAAAATAAATCTCACTAAATGAACAGTTCACAATCCTATTTTATAATTTGGTAATACTACAAAAATTAACAACATCAAATATGTTTTTGAAAGTTTTTCAGGGATGGATGCAGTAGATCAGGAAATCCCACATCTTTTAAATTCCTCTTGGTTTTATAATACTAAAATTTTAGGTATGAATTGGTAAAGAGTCCACCTGCCAAGCCAGGAGATCCAACAGATATGGGTTTGATTCTTGGGTGGGAAAGATTCCCCTAGAGAAGGAAATAGCAACCCACTCCAGCATTCTTGCCTGGAGAATCCCATGGACAGAGAAATCTGGCAGACTACAGTCCATGGGGGTGCAAAGACTGGAAACAAGTGAACATGCACGCACAGAGTAAAGATAATTGTGTAAGAAAAAACAGTGGCTGTGGACATTTTTAAAGAAATTAAGATGTATAAATTTGTTTTATTAGCAATCATTTGACTTCCCCAGGTGAGAGATCCCCAAAGTAAAGATGCTGGGAGTACATAGTATGGAATCTGAAACTTATGGAAAGGAACCTTTAGATCTTCTATTTTTATTTTCATCTAATAATTGAAATAAGTTAAGCATTATTCATAGTTTATATATTCATTTTTTAATATATGGTGCCAGTATTTCCTAAACAGAAGATGGATTGACAATAGACATTTTGTCTATTAACTTTCCTAAACTGAAAAGTGCCTAAAGAAGAGTTTTACAAAGAAACCTCATAATGACTGTTACATTAAAAATACAAACAAAAACAACATGAAAATGAAAGGGTTGATATTTATACTTACAATACAAGCCCTGTCTTGATCACATTGTGAGGTAAAAATTAATGATGATTTAATCAGATCTAGTAAGAGACAAAAATTATCCAGAAGGTAATTTGAAATATGGGAAAGTCTGCCTTTGTTAATGATTAGTCTGAAATTGTGTATGTTGTTGATAATACTAGTGGTAGCCTTTTATGTGAAGACTTTATTTTTTAGAATATACATTTTGAGAATTGCAAACTCTTAAGTTATTTTGCTGAAGAACTGCATGATTCTAAAATATTTGGAGATGCTTGATGTATAGGAAGTGTGTACTCCAATTATTTCACTTGTTTTCTGTAATAAAACCAAACACATTTATATATCTTTTTTGAAGCATATCATATAATAATTTATATAAAAGCCTTATATGGTTGATTCTATTTCAGCTTGTCCAAAAGCATAATTAATAAATGCAACATCCATAATCTAATCCTTGACCTTCTGATCTCAAACTTTATTCTTCTAGCTTTCAGATTTAGTTTCAGACAATCTATTTGAATTCAGTTAACTGGTGGCCTAGATGCCAAAACAAAGTCTTCACATTATCTGATATCCTCTGTTTTTACTTTTTAAAAGTAATAGAAATATCAATATTGTATCGACAGTAAGTTCACTACTCATTCATGAGATTATCCTTCTTACAGAATTGTTAGACATTTCTTGGAAATTTATAGAAGATAAGCATTTGCCTATTAATAATTTCCCTATAATAAAAAATGTAGGTTAAAGCTCACCAAAGGAAAGAATCATTAGCAAATTTTAAAATCATCCTCTCTTTACTTTAAACAAAGTAGCTTTAAAGGAACTAAATGTTACCATAAAGAAATTGATCTGATACAGACATATTAGTAAAGCAGTGATATCTCAAAAAAAAACTAGACATGAGTATTAGTAAAGCAGTGATACCTCAAATGAGTTTTGAAAACAGGTGCAATATAAGTGAAAGTTGCTGTCGTGTCCAACTCTTTGCGACCCCATGGACTATACAGTCCATGGAATTTTCCAGGCCAGAATACTGGAGTAGGTAGCCATTCCCTTCTCCAAGGGATCCTCCCAACCCAGGGATCGAACCCAGGTCTCCCACACTGAACCCAGGTCTCTTGCATTGCAGGTGGATTCTTTACCAGCTGAGCTACAAGGGAAGCCTGCAATATATGCCCCTAACTAATTAATGTTGTATAATGAGTATATCCACATTTCCACTAAATCAGGCAATAGAGAATTTACCTAATGTTAATCATCTATGTTAGTGCAATTGGTAAAATTTGTACACTAAAGAGAAACCATTTAGTATTTTTATTAAGAAGTCAGTTGTTTTCAGATAAAATGTGATTCCTTGAGAAGAAAATCTTACTTTTCTCTTTGGGAAGAGTGTCAAAGTTGACATGTTACTGTAAATAACAGACAGAAGTTTACCTTATATTGACCATGTTAAGGCTCCCCAAAATTCTAAAATGAGCACATGAATAGTTAATCTCAAATATGCTGAGATTATTGGTTTGTCTGTCTAAGGAGCTGTGTGTCCTGAATACTCTTTGCTTTATCAGAAGAGCCTGTCTGGTTCACAGGCAATTGCATTTCTCAGCTGAGAGGTTGCATGTGAGGTGAAAATAGCATGGGGTTTGGAATCACACAGAGCAAATCTGAATCTCACTTTAACTGCATTTAACGTTGTCATTTGGGAAAAAACTGTCTGCTTTATGGAGCCTCAGCTTCTTCATCTGTGAAATGGAACAATGATAACTTTCTCACTTGTAGTTTTGAAAGTTCATTGATTCTGCATAAAATCTCCATCCCAAGAACTTGTTTCTGATTCTGCAAAGCTGGGCAGTGAGAAAATTACCAATGTAAATGCTACTTAGCTGTTAAAATCTTTTTAATAGAAACTTCTTCAGGGACAAACCAGCCTCTCCCCACCCCCTTCTTCTTACGTCTCTCCAGGCAATTTCCTGAATCGTTAAGAACTTTGCTTCCCTCAACACTCAACCAGAATGATCTTTTCAAATAAAAATGTGATTGTGTCACTCCCTGCTAAAATCTCTTAAAAGATGTCCTATATGGTTCCTGGGAAAAGAGCCCAAATCTTTAAATGCTACTTCAAGGGCCTGGGTCATCTGACCTCTGCAGACAGCAGTGACTTATCAATATGCTACTGTCCACAGCCCCACTCTAGTTACAGCTGGCCTTTACTCTTTAACCCAGTACTTGTCTCTGCTGCTGCTAAGTCGCTTCAGTCGTGTCCGACTCTGTGCGACCCCATAGACGGCAGCCCAGCAGGCTCCGCTGTCCCTGGGATTCTCCAGGCAAGAACACTGGAGTGGGTTGCCATTTCCTAAGTCTGTGTATAATCATCGGAACACCAGGTAACGGGACAGATGACTCCATTAAAATCACATGGGTGAGCAGAACACCCATTGGAAGCAGAGAAATCTTGATAGGAATAGCAAAAATGCTAAAAGTCCTGCAAAGGCAAATGCAACGTGAATATGAATTTAAAGGAAAAAGCCAAGTGAGACAGAAGGGAGCATTTCAATTGCTGCCATCTTCTCCCAGAGAATGAACTGCTTTTCAAATGATCCTTTCTGCCTTTTCAAAAAGTAATGAAATTTGCTCGTCCCAAGGGGAGATGACTCATACTGCTGAAACTCACATGAGATCAATCGGTGGGCCACGCAAGCAGTTTAATAATTTACATTGGGAAATAGCTCTTCAAAGTAGGTGTCCCCGCTGGAACATCGAATTAGCATTAGAAGGCTTGCTTGGCAAACGTGGAGGCTGGTTTCAGCAGGTGCCGAGAGGCAGATAAGCCTGCTGAACTTAACGGGTTGCCTGTTGGGGCACCAGCTCCCCCGTGTCCTGAAGCTGTGTTATTATATTTTTTCTCCACAATCCTCGTTTGCAAAGATATGAGTGTATTTTCCAACTTATTCTTACCTCTGAGCTGACCTCAGAGATGGGGGTGGGGGTAAGGGGTGGGGGAGGAAGCAAACTGCTTCAGGGAGAGTTTCCAGCAGACACTAATCTTTTTCGAAGGCTCACGACTTCTGATCATATGCTTCTAAACTCCAGCAACGTGCTTACACAGATATGGCCTTAGGTGGGGAGATTTCATATACATTTATTTGATCAAATAGAGGTGATGTGACAAGAATCTTGAACTGAGTTATTTTGAAATTTACCAGAATTTTGCTGCTAAGATAAAAAAGATTTTGTTAATGTGAATAGGGCAAGTGGGTTCCAGATTTGAACCTTAAAATTATAAATCTGAGTAAGTTGTTACTGCTCTCTTACTTGGAAAAAGATACCACTATTTTCTCATGTTACATCTGCTGAAGGAGAAGCACAAAGAGTTGTGTCCAAATATATAAATTTATATTAAACTCCTCCCATTTTTTATAATTAGGAAATCTATTTCACTATACTTAATTGTGTGATAAAGGATTTATATTTCTTGGATCAACCATTAGGGTATGCATAATGTTGAAAAATGTAGGGAAGTGAATTATTTTTATTGATTTTAGAATATGCATTTGAAAAATTAGTCTATGGATATTTGTCTTGGTTGGCTGGCTGTCTACATGAACCTTGATAGCCAGAGAATCTTAAAATACTTTATGTTCATAAAGTCAGGTAATTATAAATGTTACTGTACTTTGCAGAACTGTGGATCATTTAATCAGTTTTCTAATCTGCCTATAATATTTGTTGTTGTTCAGTTGCTAAGACGTGTCCGACTCTTTGAGACCCCATAGACGGCAGCATGCCAGGCTTTCCTGTCCTTCACTGTCTCCCAGAGTTTGCTCAAATCCATGTCCATTGAGTCAGTGATGCTTTCTAAACTCATCCTCTGCCCCCTTCTCATTTTGCCTTTAGTCTTCACCAGCAGCAGGATCTTTTCCAATGAGTCAGCTGTTCACATCAGGTGGCCAGAGTATTGGAGCTTCAGCATCAGTCCTTCCAGTGAATATTCAGGGTTGATTTCCTTTAGGATTGACTGGTTTAATCTCCTTGCAGTCCAAGGGATTCTCAAGAGTCTTCTCCAGCACCACACTTTGAAAGTATGAATTCTTCAGTGCTTCGTCTTCTTTATGGTCCAATTCTCGCATCCATACATGACTAATGGAAAAACCATAGCTACAGTCTAAAGGCAGAATGATTAGAGTAGAGTAAGCCTAACACGTTTTGTGCTCTAGGCTTCACCACTTAACTCAGTGATGGAATGTGAAGAAGAAAGCCTTATTCTTTCTGTTCACCTGGTACAAATTTTCCTCCTCTCCTGCCAGAAAGCACAAACTTCAAAGAACAAAGTTGTTGTTCAGTTGCTCAGTTGTATCCAACTCTCTGAGACCTCATGGACAGCTGCATGCCAGGCTTCCTTGTCTTTCACTATCTCCTGCAGTGTACTCAAACACATGTCCATCAGTGATGCCATCCAAAAAGTAGGACGTGCATATATTTATGTTTATAAAGACTTAGCACTTGATTCATGGTGCTAATTAAAGCATTAATTTAATCATGGAGTTAAAAATATTCAAAAGGTAGGGTGGAGAGAGTTGCCTCCAGGGACGTGAGATATTTTCTGCATCTGTGGAAGTGAAATAGACATTGAAGACACTATGTTTAATTTACCCTCATCCTTAAGATACTATTCTGCCTTGATTCATTCTTTTCTTTTAGAATCTCGAATGAAATTATAAAAAGAATAAATGAATCTTGCCTTATTAATGTACATAGTTCACCAGAGTAAAGTTAACAAGTACAAATCAGATTAAGTCCTGCTACTTGACTAAGATACTCATGATTATATAAGAGTGATTGGGCTTTCAGAAAGAGAACATTTAGATTTCAGGTTACAGCTAACATTTGTCTTTGTTTTTATTTTCTCTTTTGAGAGGAAAAGACAAATGTCACACCTACAACCTGTTTTATTAAAAATTTTTATTATAGGGAATTATCTCATTTTGTAGTCCAGAGCAGAAAGAAGATGTGAATCAGTAAAAAAAAAAAAAAAAAAATTGAGTCAAATATTCTTAAAACAAGAAGTGCCAATTTTATCATTTCAATATTTGTAATGTTTTAGGTTTTCTGATAAAATATGCAATTTCTACTATTTTTCTCTTGTGCATTGGATGTTATAATTTTAACATATGAAACTACTTTTTATACCATAAACTTGGAAGATTACTGGCAGTATAAGACAAATAAGAATTTTATGTTATCCTTTATAAAAGTGAAAGCTTCAAATATTTAAGCTAAATTTACTAGTAGTTATATAGGTTACCTAATTTATGCTAGGGAAGATTGAAGGCAAAAGGAGAAGAGGATAGCAGAGGATGAGATGGTTGGATCACATCACCAATTTAATGGACATGATTTTGGGCAAACTCTGGCAGATAGTGTGGGACAGGGAGTCCATGGGGTCACCAAGAGTCAGGCACAACTCAGCAACTGCACAACAACAGTAGCACCCAATTCATATAATTCACGTTTAAGAGGAGGAGAGAAAAAATGTGTGTGATGGGGAGGGGAGGTCCTTAATGCACATTTTACAGATGGAAGCAACACTGTTTTGATGAACCTTAGATGTGATCTAATTAATTCTCCACCTGAAAATGGATACCATTTTGAACCCAAGTACAGCAGCTGCAGTCAGAAGAAAGCAAATAAATTTGGTACATGCACTTCCCAGGTGGTCCACTGGTTAAGACTTCACCTTCCAATGCAGGGGGCGTGAGGGTTTGATCCATGGTTGGGGAGCTGAGGTTCCCCATTCCTTGTGGCCAGAAAAAAAAAAAAAAAACAGAAGCAATAATATAACAAATTCAGTAAAGACTTTACAAAAGGTCCACATCAAAAAAATCTTTTAAAAATGTGGCGCATCCATGATGAGAGAACTACGAAATACTTATGCAGGGCTCTGACGTTGTGAAACTGGCAAGAATATCTGCTAACGCACAGTTCTCAAGCAGAGCAAAGCTGTTTCTGAATCGGTGTTCTTTATTAATGAAGTGAAAACACTTTAAATTCCAATTAAATTGTCCCTAATTACTTGTGCACTAGAGGCTAAGATGCATACTTCCCTACTTCCTTCTGAAAAAATTCAAGCATCTCCCATCCTTGGAGTCAGTTTATAGGGGAAAGAGCATTTATTTTGGAATCAGAAAGAGACGGTTTGAGACTCCCTGTGGACTTGTGGGCAAGCTGCTTAAACCTACTGAGTCTCAGACTGCTTCATGTGTTACCTAAGCCATGGAGGCTACTGATCTGAGTTTAATGGCTCATTTAGATTAAAACATGCAGCAGGTCTATGTATCCCCTCTGTATACTCCAGCATCTTGCAGAATCAGTGCCAAGAGTGTTGTTCCTATGGAGCAAAAGGCATTGCTCAGAATAGCTGTGGCTTGTTTTATCGATATGTATTGGTTGAAAACTGTTTTTCTTATACTTCCATATTCCTTTTACAGAGGTGGCAGAAATTGTAGTAGAGTTCCCTTGCCAACTAGAAAGTGTTCCATTTTTTTTTTTCCTTTTTTTCACCCATTCCCTAGAATCCCTTGCATCATTTGGAGCCAAGTATACCAAGATGGAAAATGATGAATATCTTTCTGTGAAGTAAAAACTTGATAATAAATCCCTAAAATTTTTCTGAGAGAGAGATCTGTGAGACTTCGGAGAGTAGGGGAATATTTTGTAATGAAAAATATAAATCAAGTAAGAAAAACTTCCCTCTTCAAATGTTTCAAACCGTGGGTTAGTAAACCCCAAAGCTAGATTCAATTAGGTGCTATTTTTTTGTACAGCCCTCAGCTAATATATATAATGTTTTTAAATGACTTTTACAAATGAAAGGGTCATAATATTTTGTGACACATGAAAGTGTATGAAGTTTGTATTTGAAAGTCTCTGAACTTGTTGGAACACAGCTACACCCATTTGTTTATTTATTGTCTAAGCTGCTTTCAGAAAGTGGAGAGAGTACCACCGAGCTATTATATAACTTCCAAAACCTGGAATGTCTGCTACTTGGATGTTTATAGAAAACGTTTGCTGACCCATGCAATGGGGAGTTGAAATAAGCGAGAATCAATCCTTGGTGTTTGGTTTAGTGTTTGGCATATAGATATGCACATAATGTATAAAGGCAAATAAACATTTAAAGCACTGAACTTATTTTAATCATAAAAAGAAATGAGTATAATTTTAAATGTAAATAAAATTTCATTCAATTGAAGCAATCAAAATAATATATAAATGACCACTAAAATCATTTTTTAAGTTAATTTTTATTGGAGTGTAGTTGCTTTACGATGTTTTGGTAGTCTCTTCTGTACAGCAGAGTGACTCAGCTGTACCTATATGCGTATCTCCTCTTTCTGTCTCTTTTGGATTTCCTTCCTATTTAGCACACTGCAGAGCATTGAGTTTAGTTCCTGGAGCTATACAATATGTTCTCATTAGTTATGTATTTTATACGTAGTATCAGTAGTGTATATATGTCAACCCCAATCAATCACTGAATTTTAAAACTTCTAATACTATGAATACAGGGATTCATAAGAAGCAATTTTAGGTTTAGGAGACTATACTCAATGAAAAATTTGTCATTTTTTCTAATTGCTCAGTTTTAGACCTAATTGAATTCTATTATCTTTCACCCTTCTTAATAAAATGGAAAAGAAAATCATTCTCTATAATTGATAATTTGACCCAGACATCTGATTGTTTATTGATTAGTTCTAGTCCAGAGCTGGCTAATACCATTAAAATACCTGTGATACAAAATCTCTGTTGGAAGGTTTCTTCATAATGGAAAGGTGCTTCCGGAAGAAATGTATTATCGTCATCTATCAACATTTAGTCACTAAGTATACAAGTACATCTCATAGGATGTGAATTTCACCTTAGGGGAAAGTAATCTATCCTATCCATCCATCTCCTCTAGAATTTTGTCAAGTATAGACATGTACACTTTAAGGCTGTCATTTTCTGTTTGGTTTGCTATGGTGTTTGTTTTTTTTTCTTTTTTTTTTTACTCCTCTGAATTCTCTCATTTGAATAAAATACTGCTAATAACAAATCTGGATGGAAAAGTAATACATTAATAGCAAAAGAATTCAAAAGAAAAATGCAATGTGGTGAGCTTTCAAAATGTAAAAGTCATTTTGTTTTGTTTTTTAAGAGAGCCTTTCAGTTCAGTTCAGTTCAGCTGCTCAGTCATTTCCGACTCTTTGCAATCCCATGGACTGCAACACTCCAGGCTTCCCTGTCCATCACCAGCTCCCAGAGCTTGCTCAAACTCATGTCCATCCAGTTGGTGATGCCATCCAACCATCTCATTTTCTATCATCCCCTTCTCCTCTTGCCTTCAGTCTTTCCCAGCATCAAGGTCTTTTCTAATGAGTCCATTCTTTGCATCAGGTGGCCAAAGTATTGGAGTTTCAGTTTCAGCATCAGTCCTTCCAATGAATATTCAGGACTGATTTCCTTTAAGATGGACTTGTTGAATCTCCTTGCGGTCCAAGAGACTCTGAAGAGCCTTCTTCAACACCACGGTTCAAAAGCATCAATTCTTCGGTGCTCAGCTTTCTTTATAGTCCAACTCTCACATCCATACATGACTACTGGAAAAACCATAGCTTTGACTAGACGGACCTTTGTCAGCAAAGTAATATCTGTGCTTTTTAATATGCTGTCTAGGTTGATCATAGCTTTTCTTCCAAGGAGAAAGCGTCTGTTAATTTCATGGCTGCAATCACCATCTGCAGTGATTTTGGAGCCCCAAAAAATAAAGTCTCTCACTGTTTCCATTGTTTCCCCATCTGTTTGCCATGAAGTGATGGGACTGGATGCTTTGATCTTAGTTTTCTGGATGCTGAGTTTTAAGCCATCTTTTTCACTCTCCTCTTTACTTTCATCAAGAGGCTCTTTAGTTATTCTTTGCTTTCTGCCATGAGGGTGGTGTCATCTGAGTAGTAAAAAGAGCCTTTACCCCTTATGAAAAAATATATATCTTTCAAAATTTCTATATATAGCAGTTAAAAAATTGTCTGAGAAGAGTCATTGATCCAGTTTCTACAAAACTTTTCACAACTTGTTTGATGAGAGAGAGAGAAATCAACCCCTTAAGGAATTCATCTTCACTCCCATTCTTTCTGGAGCTAGCTTTCCTTCTGGCTAATGATTAGAGCTGAGTGACAATTCAACAAAATCACTAAGTGGGGAGACTCTGTAAGTCTGGTGCTTTAGGCAAAATTACATTAAACATTTAGTCATTTATCGTAAGCGTCCTTAGCAATTCAAAGCTTTACAGTTATACCTACTCAGAACCAACAATGCAAATAGCTGTTGCCAAGAGCCCACTTGGGCCAGGCTGTGCTGAAGATTCTTGAGCTGAAAGGATACTTCGACTCTGCCTGCCGGGAACCGGGGTGTGAGGAGAGAGGTCACCGACAACCCCTTCAGAGGTGACGATGGCACCATATGCTGATACCACTCATTCTGTCTCCAAACAGCTTCCTTATCATCGTCATTATTATTAATTGAGGTATACTTGATTTGCAACATAATTACTGCTCTACAGCAAAGTGATTCAGTTATACATCTATAATATTTTCAATATTCTTTTCTATTATGGTTTATCATGGGATATTGGATTCAACTCTGTCGAATATAGTGCTATACAGTTTATCCATTCTCTTTATAATAGTTTGCATCTGCTAATCCTAACCTCCCCCTCTGTACCTCTCCCAACCCCCTCTCCCTTAGCAGTCGCCAGTCTGTTCCCTATGTTCGTGATTCTGTTTCTGCTTCTTAGGTAAGCTCATTTTGTATCATATTTTAGATTCTGTATACAAATGATATCATACAGTATTTGTCTTTTTGACTGACTTACTATGATAATTTATTGTTGTCTCCATATTGCTGCAAATGACATTATTTCATTCATTTTTATGGTTGAGTAGTTCAAATGAGTCTTGCTAATGGAAACCCTGCATTATACAAACTACTGCAAAGAAGTTGGTCTAACGCATTTGTCAGTATCCAGTAAACACAATCTCTCCACCCTATTTTCCTTATATAACTGAAGTAATTCCTTCTACTTATCATGTTTGGGTTTAAGTTGTAATGAATAAAAGTTATCTTACTTTTATAATTTGGCACTTTTATTGTTAGGCTGACATCTGTTAAGGTTGAACCGTTCATCATTTAATAATTTATGTATTTCTACATGCTATGACTTAATTCCAGAATGTTATCATCATTATATCACTGGAAACACCTCTCAAATAATTGAGTACTCCATGACAGTTTCACATGAACCTAATTAATGTGTAGTTAAGGAAGTTTGTACAACTGGCAAGTTGTTTAGGGATATCTAAAGCACCAAATAGTACTTTAAACTGAAAAATTGGTCTTTTTAGTGTAGTGCAGAATTCCAAACCACCTTATCAAGAAGACACACCTGGTACTTCACTTCTTTCCCAAATTCAGTGATTATTGGTTGGGTGTATCTTTTTGAGTTAGAGATTTCGCTGCTTATGTGCCCAGGAACGAGATTGCCGTATCATATGGCAACTCTTATTTTTAGTTTTTTTTTTAAGGAATATCCATACTGTTTTCCACAATGACTGCACCAGTTTAAATTACCACAAGCCATGTAGGAGGATACCCTTTTCTCCACACTTTCTTCAGCGTTTGTTATTTGTAGATTTTTTAATGATTGGCTGTTATGACCCGTGTTAGGTGATAAAGTGATAGAGATTCCAATTCATTCTTTCATTTTTTAATGCATGAATACTAAATTATCATCAGGATGAAAGTAATTTAATTACATTTTAGTTAAATAATTACAAATTATTAACTAACAGACACAAAAAGCCATAACTTCTTCATTAAAAAATTGACAAAATTGTCATAACCCGTCTGTTTTAGACAGCAAACATTTTGGAGGGTCTTTATGGGTCAGTCATTGTAATGAAAATACCAAGATGAATTTGACACAGAGGGATAAAATCCATGAGCATTGTTTGTACTACCAACCTCAGGGAGGGATGGGGGGAAAGAGTTTGTGGGGGAAAGATTGCAGAAACAAATATTTTTTTCCTACAGAAACATGTGAGAATGATGTTTTACCCTTCTTGTTTTCTTGACTGGTTGATCTTTGTTCATAAAGCCATAGGTCTGCAAATAATATCTCAAACTCAAGTTGAAAATTGTTCTTGCAGAGTATTCAGTTTTTTAGAGATGTAATCAGCTAAATAGCTATTATGCCCCCCATTCACCCATTAAAATACATATCTCTGCAAAACCTAGAAAATTTTTTGTTTACGGTGGATTTTCACACCTATCCAAAATAAGAACGTAAATATTCCCCTATTTTTTCATATTGAGTCAGGAAAGTTTTGTAGCCTAATGGTTTCTGTTCTAGAAAACTTAGAATTATTGTCCTGAAAATAGAATCACATTTTTCATGGAAATATGAAATAGTGTCTTATGCAGATGATCTGAATTTGCCTTATTTAATCATTGTTTGCTGGAGAATGTTTCACAAAGGGAAGCAAAAATTTTCTCTTAAGCACTTTTAGTATTCAGACTTGAAGAGGTAGCATTCCTAATTAGCTGTGGTAATGTCAGGGGAATATGCTGCTTTATGAATATGGATATTGCATGACTGTCCCACGCCCTTATACCATGCTTTGCCCTGGTAATTAATCCAATGTCCACTAACCACACAAACAATACAAATTATTGTGGCCGCACATTTTACTGTTGGAATAAAGGTGCCAATAATGACATGCTTGTCATCCTGTTACCTCTTCTGAAAGTACCAAGATTCTGGTGAGATCGGTGTGCAATTGAAGTTGAAAAATTATATGTATATGAAAGCTTAAAGTTCAGTTTTTCAAAACATTATAGAAAATAGGTCAGCAAAGTATTGAGTTCTTTGAGATGAAAAGTAAGGCAGATCTTGGCACCTATATTATTTCTGTCTACATGGTCCTAGAAATTTATTTAAATATAAATATAAACAATAGAAATAATATTGTTTCTATATTTTTTTAAATATAGTAAAAGCCAAGAAGTAAAAGTGTTTTGACTCCCAAGCTATTAATCCAATTTTTTCTTGAATGAACATATTATATTTATATCACATGTTACTGTAACATCTCTCACTGTGATATGCAATATATATTCATATATGAGTAAATATACATGTATTTATGTGGGTTGTATATGTGTGTATACCTACATATTTATATTTATTATTATAATTTTAAATTAAGGATCATTGGTCTATTAGTGTGCTCTCTTAATATATCTCTATTCAGATTCTTTGTGTGATGGTGATTTTAAAGAAAAAGGTATCTTCTAATTTTTTATAAACTAATAGCAAAGTCAAAGTTTTGATGAGCTAATCTTCAGTGTTAGATATATGCTTTATTTCCATTTTATAGCCATCCATTTGTGGATACTAGAAACAGAAAAAGGAGAAAAATAGATGGGTGACTAAAATAGATAAAATCCTAAGCACCCAGGAAATACAGATGAGAAGGTTATAGGCCAATGAGGAAAATGGATGTGTAAGCACAGGAAAGAATAAATGTGGAACTAGGACCTGTGCTGGAAGGAGGGCAAAGTAATAGGTAGATGAGATAGAAAAAAAATATACAAGAGGTTCAGTCGATATTGTGTGGATTCCATGTAGGGAATAACCATCAGAGAGTTATGACCTCTGTATGCTTCTCTAAAATGTTTACTACTGAGTATTGATAATGTTTATGTTTTTCTAATGTTTAAATTATGAGTAGTCCTACACTCATAAGCATAACAAGAATAAACACATTCTCTGTGCTACAGGCCTAATGAAAGCTGTCTACGGCATCCAGTTTTCCACTCTGAATGGTACAGACATATTCCTGAAAATGATAATGTATACACTTGCAAATGCGGTGAGAAGTTTATTATATTAACTGTTAGGCCAGAGAAATATATTTTGTTTGGGGAAACGCCATCATAAGCTTCTTGCCATTTGATATAAACAATGAGATGCTGTGGGCATGAATGGCAGTGGCCATCGACATACAGAAAGAAGGGAAGCCCCTTCCAATGCAATAAAGAGAGGGAATGGTTGGCTTGCTGCAGAGAGCGGGAGATAAAGGGAGAGAGCAATAGAGGGAGACAGGATGAGGGAAAGAATGAGTCTGGGACTTGGTGAAAAGCCACTGTTTGCTGGCTGAGACTGTTTGCCTTGCTGTTACTGAGTCATTCGTCTGTTTCTCTTCACAAATCTTTAAAAGGTCTGTTCGCAAATGCTTGCAGCAGGGGATTTTCTTACAGAAAGTGAGACATTCAAGCATAGAAAGAGCATGTGTGGCAGCTTAACTCCGGAAACAGAAAATATCGCTAAAAGCAATTCACCCTATTGCCCTTCCCCTACGAAGATTCAGAAGAGCTTCAGGGAGGACCTGGCACCTAAGATTTGTAGAATTGGAGGTGATTCAGGGTACTCAAATCAGTAATATCTATATTTCTGAGATGTTGGGAGTTACAAGGTTAATACACATTTCTGTCCAGATCTAGAATTATTAGGCTTCCTTCATAGCTCTGTTGGTAAAAAATTTACGTGCAATGCAGGAGACCCCGATTCGATTCCTGGGTTGGGAAGATCCACTGGAGAAGGAAAAGGATACCCACTCCAGTATTCTGGCCTGGAGAATTCCATGAACTGTTTAGTCCATGGGGTTGCAAAGAGTCAAAAATGAGAGGTCAAACAGGGGATGGCAAGAGTGAACATCAACATTTTAGTAATCAGCGAACTAAAATGGACTGGAATGGGTGAATTTAACTCAGACAGCCATTTTATCTACTATTGTGGGCAAGAATCCCTTAGAAGAAATGAAGTAGCCATCATAGTCAACAAAAGAGTCCAAAATGCAGTACTTGGATGCAATCTCAAAAACGACAGAATGATCTCTGTTATTTTCCAAGGCAAGCCATTCAATATCACGGTAATCCAAGTCTATGCCCCAACCAGTAATGCTGAAGAAGCTGAAGTTGAACAGTTCTATGAAGACCCACAAGACCTTCCAGAATTAACACCCCAAAATGATGTCCTTTTCATTATAGGGGACTGGAATGCAAAAGTAGGAACTCAAGAAACACCTGGAGTAACAGGCAAATTTGGCCTTGGAGTACAGAATGAAGCAGGGCAAAGGCTAATGGAGTTTTGCCAAGAGAACACACCGGTCATAGCAAACAGTCTCTTCCAACAACACAAGAGAAGACTCTACACGTGGACATCACCAGATGGTCAACACCGAAATCAGACTGATTATATTCTTTGCAGCCAAAGATGGAGAAGCTCTATACAGTCAGCAAAAACAAGACTGGGAGTGGACTGTGGCTCATATCATGAACTCCCTATTGCCAAATTCAGACTTAAATTGAAGAAAGTAGGGAAAACCACTAAACCATTCAGGTATCACCTAAACCAAATCCCTTATGGTTATACAGTGGAAGTGAGAAAGAGATTTAAGGGGCTATATCTGATAGACAGAGTGCCTGAAGAACTATGGATGGAGGTTTGTGACATTGTACAGGAGACAGGGATCAAGACCATCCCCAAGAAAAAGAAATGCAAAACAGCAAAATGGCTATCTGAGGAGGCCTTAAAATGGCTGTGAAAAGAAGAGAAGCGAAAAGCAAAGGAGAAAAAGAAAGATATACCTGTCTGAATGCAGAGTTCCAAAGAATAGCAAGGAGAGATAAGAAAGCCTTCCTCAGTGAACAGTGCAAAGAAATAGAGGAAAACAACAGAATGGGAAAGACTAGATATCTCTTCAAGAAAATTAGAGATGCCAAGGGAACATTTCATACAAAAATGGGCTCAATAAAGGACAGAAATGGTGTGGACCTAACACAAGCAGAAGAGATTAAGAAGAGGTGGAAAGAATACACAGAAGAACTGTACAAAAAAGATCTTCACAACCCAGGTAATCATGATGGTGTGATCACTCACCTAGAGCCAGACATCCTGGAATGCAAAGTCAAGTGGGCCTCAGGAAGCATCACTAAGAACAAAGCTATTGAAGGTGATGGAATTCCAGTTGAGATACTTCAAATCCTTAAAGATGATGCTGTGAAAGTGCTGCACTCAACATGCCAGCAAATTTGGAAAACTCATCAGTGGCCACGGGACTGGAAAAGGTCAGTTTTCATTCCAATCACAAAGAAAGGCAATGCCAAAGAATGTTCAAACTATCGTACAATTGCACTCATCTCACACACTAGCAAAGTAATACTCAAAATACTCTAAGCCAGGCTTCAACAGTACGTGAACCGTGAGCTTCCAGGTGTTCAAGCTGAATTTAGAAAAGGCAGAGGAACCAGAGATCAAATTGCCAACATCCATTGGATTATCAAAAAAGTAAGAGAGTTTCAGAAAAACATCTATTTCTCCTTTATTGACTATGCCAATGCCTTTAACTGTGTGGATCGCCACAAACTGTGGAAAATTCTGAAAGAGATGGGAATACCAGACCACCTGACCTGCCTCCTGAGAAATCTGTATGCAGGTCAGGAAGCAACAGTTAGAACTAGACATGGAACAACAGACTGGTTCCAAATAGGAAAAGGAGTATGTCAAGGTTGTATATTGTCACCCTGCTTATTTAACTTATATGCAGAGTACATCATGAGAAATGCTCGACTGGAAGAAGCACAAACTGGAATCAAGATTGCCAGGAGAAATATCAATAACCTCAGATATGCTGATGATACCACCCTTATGGCAGAAAGTGAAGAAGAACTAAAGAGCCTCTTTATGAAAGTGAAAGAGGAGAGTGAGAAAGTTGGCTTAAAGCTCAACATTCAGAAAACTAAGATTATGGCATCTGGGACCATCGCTTCATGGTAAATAGATGGGGAAACAGTGGCAGACTTTATTTTCTTGGGCTCCAATATCACTGCAGATGGTGACTGGAGCCATGAAATTAAGACGCTTACTCCTTGGAAGGAAGGTTATGACCATCCTAGACAGCATATTAAAAAGCAAAGACATTACTTTGCCAGCAAAGGTCCGTCTAGTCAAGGCTATGGTTTTTCCAGTGGTCATGTATGGATGTGAGAGTTGGACTCTAAAGAAAGCTGTGCACTAAAGAATTGATGCTTTTGAACTGTGGTGTTGGAGAAGACTCTTGAGAGTCCCTTGGACTGTAAGGAGATCCAACCAGTCCATCCTAAAGGAGATCAGTCCTGGGTGTTCATTGGAAGGACTGACGTTGAAACTGAAACTCCAATATTTTGGCCACCTGATGTGAAGAGCTGACTCACTGGAAAAGACCCTGATGCTTGGAATGATTGAAGGCAGGAGGAGAAGAGGATGACAGAGGATGAGATGGCTGGATGGCATCGCTGACTCGATGGACATAGATTTGGGTGGACTCAGGGAACTGTTGATGGACAGGGAGGCCTGGTGTGCTGCGGTTCATGGGGTCGCAAAGAATCGGACACGATTGAGTGTCTGATCTGAACTGGCTGGGGATTTCGAGTTCAGTATGTTCCCAAGCTATATGAAGTTAAGTGAGGTGAAAGTGAAAGTCGCTTAGTGGTATCCAACTCTTTGCTACCCCATGGACTGCATAGTCCATGGAATTCTCCAGGCCAGAATACTGGAGTGGGTAGCCTTTCCCTTCTCCAGGGGACCTTCCCAACCCAGGGATCAAACCCAGGTCTCTTGCATTGTAGGTGGTTTCTTTACCATCTGAGCCACAAGGGAAGCCCAAGAATACTGGAGTGGGTAGCCTTTCCCTTCTTCAGCGGATCTTCCTGACCCAGGAATCGAACCGGGGTCTCCTGCATCACAGGCAAATTCTTTACCAACTGAGCTATGAGGGAAGCTATAGAGGAGGTAAATTTTACGTTAAGCCTTAAAAAAGTATAGATTTTAAGTAGGTAGAAGGAAGTAAGAATTTTACTTCTGATACCATGGAAAGTGCATGCAGATGTAAGAATTAACATGGCACCTGTCAGGGGAAGCATTGCTACCTGAGTGGAATTCAATGTTTTTGAATGGTAGGAAGTTTGTGATGCTAGGAAATAAGAATGAGTATGAAGAATGGGCCTAGGATCTGACGGACGTGAACTTCAGAGGAATTTTAACTGAGTAGGGCAGGTCAGAAGGAGCCGTTATCAGCTGGGGAATGTGGACATGATAGACATTTGGTTTTAGGAAGTTTAATCAATTGCATTTTGTAAGAGGGACGGAAGTTCAAAACCTCTTTTCAAAACTCTGCAGTTGTCAAGGAATGAGGTGAAGAGAACTTGGAATAATTTTGACTGAAAGTAAAATAAGTTTTTATATAAAGCCCTAAGTCTACAAGGAATGAAGGAAAAATCTGTAAGGATCCATATGTACATAATGCAAAATAAGAATGCTAATTCAGAATAAAAAATAAGAATAGTATAGGTAAAACAGTAATAAAGGAAAAGCATGGCTCAGCCATAAACGTAAATCAAGTGTCCTTAATTTATTATTAAAGATTCTAAGGATTAATGAATAAATATTGCATACATCTTATGTTATGAAATGAAAGCAATTTTGTGAGTTTAACCAATGGGACATCGGTACTGCTGGGTAAATAATACTACCTATGCTTGAAGCATTTAGAGAACATTAAATAGATATAATTTTGAGAGTTCCACTACATTAAAATTTAAAAACATCTGCCTATAAATAGATTGACTTGTGGGCCTTATGCTATAAAAAATATGCTCTCTTTTTTTATTAGAATGGTATGGCTGATTGATTTTTATGGACAAAAATAATCAGAGCTTTTTAGGCAGGGCATAGAGTTTCAAATTATAAAGCTAACAAAAACACAATGAATTTATTTCTTTAACAGTTATACTCGCCTGTCCAAGACAGTGTAGAAACTTATAAGTTGCACATGTAGCATCCTGAGATATTAATGAGTAAATTAATATAGACACTATTGGAAGGCAGCTATGCTTGCTCACGAGCAAGCTATGCCATGAGCTCTATAGACACTATTGACAGTCAGCAGAACTATGTCATTATTACTTTTCAGTGAGTTTATAATAATAATACATTGATGTTATCCTTTAATTACAGACAGCTAAGACAAAAAGGGAAATTATATTATGGATTTTATAATGTTTGTGAAAATAACTGAGAGGCTTTGTTCTTATGTACAAATCCATATTGTTCACCATATAGATGGTTATCTTTAACTTGGATTTCACAGACACAATATTTAGGGCAACAATTACATTCATTCTTTATGAAAGTTAAGAGGCTACATTTCAGTAACATTTTCGTAAGCTAATAGGGGACCCCAACATTTCAGGTTAAGAAAATCAAAGTTAATATTGTATTAATTAGTGAGATTTTAGGAATAGATAAAGTAAATCTTAATGGCATTTCTAAAATTAACTGGACTCTATGCAGCTTGATTTGAGAGACCATGAAAATACCGCAGGATTAATTTGGGAATGGAAAAAAAGAATGATCTCCTCTATCTTCCTTTTTTATAGTATGTTATTTGTCTCCTTTTCATCTAGAGTATCTACGTGGTGGCATTTTAACTACATTAATTGAGTGCCTGCAGATGTCCAAAGTTTGTGAGTGATCTCAAATAAATATGTGTTCTTGCCTGGAGAATCCCATGGACAGAGGAGCCTGGCAGGCTACAGTCCATGGGGTTGCAAAGAGTCGGACATGACTGAAGCGACTTAGCTCATGTATATACAAAACTGCTAAAAACTTTCTAGAAGGAACAAGCATGAATACGTGAGAGTGCAGAATGCCTGCTGGATGTGGAAGCAGATGAGAAAACTGGTGTGGTTGTGATGAAGGCTGATCTTCTCAACTGAAGCAAGAGGACTGATTTTGGTTGGGTTGTGATCTCAGCCTCACTGTCTTACTCAGCAGTGTCTTTTGTGAGCAAGGACCCAGGCCTTGGCAAAGGGACAACTCTTGCTTCACTCTTTCTGAGAAAATAATGGGAGCCTATTTTCTGTAAGGATATAAGAAAATTATCCTGTATAGTTTTGAAGTGGTTATAGTGGTAATTTCTAGAGAACTGAAAAAAGGTACAATTAATGATGAAATGGGTGGACAAATCTTTTCTGCAAAGCAAAACATTTTAAGACATAATGTGGAGCTTTCTGCTACATGACAAAAATACCAAGATTTAAAAAAAAAATACTTGATCCCTTTTCAGTCTCAGATGTTTGTTTTATTTTCATCTATAGATGATTTTAAAGCAATTTGACTCTCAACTTTCCATATCCATTATATTAGGAAGGAGGTATTTAGTGACATAATTTTTCAACTTATTAAGTCAAAATGGTTTATGTATGTGATCATTCATTTGCTTATTCACTTCTTAAAAATTTTGAGTGCTAGCTATGTCACAGAAATATTAATAACTAACACATATAGAATCAGTTAAACTCCAGATGTAGTTTTAAGTGCTTTGCCCTTACTGTACTCATTTAATTCTCACAAGGAGCCTTTGAGGTAGATTATTGTCCAGACTTTATGGGAGGGGGCATTGAGACACAAAGAAGTTAAATAATTTGTTCAATGTTGCTTAGCAGATGTTAGAGGGGAGACTTGAAGGGGCAGTTTGCCACTGGAGTCAGAATTCTTAAACAGTCTGTGGCATTGCCTCTTAAGCACAGACATGATGGGCTGAGGATAAAGTGATGGGCTGTGGACCAAATGATACAGTTCCCAAACTGATGACTGTGACTATGGCGATTCTTGTCATCATCATTCTCTTATTATTATTATCATGGCTTTTATTTCTTTGTTATTATATCCTTCTACTCTACTTCTGTCACTAGAAATTCATCTCTAGAAACACACTTTATATTTAAATAGGTGAAAAATCTTCCCCTCCCCAGTACAGATATGACCATTGTAGTAAATTTGTTATTCAACAAAGGTTACCAGGAGACCCAGGTTCGATCCCTGGGTTGGGAAGATCTTCTGGAGAAGGAAATGGCACCCCACTCCAGTACTCTTGCCTGGAAAATTCCATGGACGGAGGAGCGTGGTAGGCTACAGTCCATGGGGTTGCAAAGAGTCAGACACGGCTGAGCAACTTCACTTTCACTTTCTGTAGCGTAGCAGACACTATTGTTATTGTGGATTGGTCTTGCCAATAATTTCAGCTTCTACGGGTAGAAATAGGTAAGTGCACAGAATGTAATCTAGAGTAATAGGCACTGAAGTAATGTTGTGGAGCTTCAGAGATGGAAGCAGCTATGTCCACCTGTGTGTGTGTGTGTAATGGGGATCATGAGTAGGTTTGAGATGCGCAAGTGGTTTGAGAAAAACAGGAGGGGTATGAATTGAGGAAGGCAAAGGACACACTTGGGCAAAATCTTTAAGTCTCTTTATTTTCAAGCAGAAAACAGCAGAGAGAATAATAAAGTTAGAAGCAGTTTGCAGGTCTCAGATCATATACCTTCCTCAACTTGTAAAAATATTATTTTAATGTGAATACAAAACAGCAGACTATCGCTCACATCCAGTATTAATATCGGGCTTCATTCTAAATTCTGAGTACAGGTTGGAGAACTAGAGAGTGGGAAGAAACATAGTTCCCATCGTTGAAAATGACCGGTAGCATTATTTCGGTTAAGGGAGTTCTAAGATAGCTCTTCATTGATCGTTGATATCTTTGCAATGTCTCCTACTTTAACTTTGAGAGAGCTGTTATTGGGGGTTTTGCTGGGTCTCCAGACTGTGAGTGTTTCAACAGTGCTCTCAGAGTTGCCATACTTGTTGGTGTAGTTTGTGTCCTAAAGAAGGGAGTGTGAGCTGAAATGGAGTAGAAACGCACTCACCAAGAGCACAGGGGGTGTATTTCTAATTTTCAGTAAGATGTCTGAGCTCCTGACTGCAGCAGCTAGAACTCCAGGCATTCCCTGCGGCTTCTGGTCGTCACGCTGCTCCTAAATCAGACTTCTAGTAAGAAAGGAAAACTGTAATTTGACAATCTGAATCAAATTCAAAGAAATTTCTTGGCTGCTATTTGACATGTAATTGCGACCAAGTATTAGTGCAAATATGCCATTGGGTACTGACGCTGCAGGGTGGTTTTCTGTATGACTATCTTATATCATATTGATGGTGCTCCACAGTATGTCAGAAATTAAACTTGGCATTTTTAATGCTAAAATGAGTAAACACTAATCAGAATGCCAGCAGGTACAATATCTCTGAATGAAAAGACCACATTCCAACAGCTGTTGGATTCTTTCTGTACATGATCTGCATAGTTAGTATGAGAAATATGAATAGGATTTTCATTCTGACATTTAATTAAAATGAAATTACCTATCATTACATACTACACAGAGGCTATTATTTATGTTGATATTATTCTAATATCGTATTAGGCTGTGATTGAATTTGTATCAGTTGTTTTTATGAATTGAATTATTTGATTATCAGTTTAAAAATAAAACCCAAGGAGTAGAGGCTATTTATTGCCTTGTGCATGGATTCACAATATTTTACTTTACTCACAATATTTTATTTTACTTTGAAGAGTTAGAGGTATAAATTGAGTATTTCCGTGTAACTGTAGTCTAATACTATTTTCCCAATTTGTCCCTTTGGCTTCTGTATGTATTTTGGTGCTTTTAACAGGTCCTTTGACAATTTACATTTCAGCATGTGAACTAACACTGAGAATTTTTTGAACTATTAATATCCCTCTGTCTAGTCTCCCATTTTGTGATTACTGTTGTTATTACTTTAAATTATTACAATCAAGGGGTAGAAATTCATAGTCAGAGATGTGGCCGTATTCATGGTCCATTCATCCATTCACCCATCCATCCATCCATCCATCTGCCCATTTATTCCTTTATCCATCATACACTTTGAATTTCCAGGGCTAACTCACACTGAAGCTAATTGGAGTTTGGTATTGTACATTTATCTTTTACCAGTGGCAGTACGATCCCCTTAATATGCAATTCAGAACTTTCAGATACTTGATATTTTAACAGTTGCTTCTGTTGACTAATACAACACAGCTTAATACTCTGTAAAATTACTCTGGCAGAAATGTTTATTTAAGTTTAATTCTAAGGAAATAGTACTCAGGATGGTCAAACAGAATGAAATATCGGTGGTTTACAGGGTCCTAGTCTTTCTACGTTAAGCAAATCAATTCATTGTGATTCTGAAGTGTTTTTTCTTCAGTATGTGTTAGTTGCATCAGTCGTGTCTGACTCTTTGTGACCCCATGGACTGTAGCCCGCCAGGCTCCTCTGTCCGTGGAATTTTCCAGGCAAGAACAGTGAACTGGGGTGTCATTTCCTTCTCCAGGAGATCTTCCTGACCCAGGGACTGAACTGTGTCTCTTGAGTCTCCTACCTTGCAGGCAGACTCTTTATCATCTGAGCCACCAGGGAAGCCCTGATTTTTCTTTAGAACTGATAGTATTATGCTGAGAAAAACAGTAACATGGCACAATGTTTTAAATCCATTAAATGTGGTTATGAATTTTAAGAATAAACATCTTTTTATTTGAGCGAATTGAGATGAACCAAATTCCTTTGATTCAACCTATACTTAAGTTTTTGGGTTTGTGCAGTTTAGTTTAACTTAAAAATAGGGACCAGTTTCTTTCCATACAGCAGGTGACTAAAATAGCAAATACATGCATTAGAGTTTTTAGTTGAAAGAAAATCAACTGAATCTAAATCATTGACTCCAGTGATTGCTTCTTATGACAAATTAACATTGTAGTTGTTCAGTCACTCAATCGTGTCCAGCTCTTTGCAGCCCCATGGCCTGCAGCACGCCAGGTTTCTCTGTCCTTTGCTATCTTCTGGAGTTTGCTCAAACTCATGTCCATTGAGTCAGTGATGCCATCCAACCATCTTGTCTTCTGTCGTCCCCTTCTCCTCCTGCCTTCAATCTTTCCCAGCATCAGAGTCTTTTCCAATGGCTCTTCGCATCAGGTGACCAAAGTATTGGAGCTTCAGCTTCAGCATTAGTTTTCCAATGGATATTCAGGGTTGATTTTCTTTAGGATTGAACATTGTTTAGTTAAAAACACTAGATTTTTTTTTTTTTAAAGAAAGTAGAACATACAGATAATGTCTGTTCATCTCTTACATAGTATATACCATTTAGGGAGAGAAGAGGAAAGATAATCAATATATATTATATAACAGCTACCCCAGTTAATCAAAAGCTAGTTTGGTATTATCTGTTTTAAGTTCTTATGAAGATTCTCAATGAAAGGAGAGAGTGTCATACCCTCCACTCTATTCTTAGTTTATCTGTAACAGACTGAGCAACAAATAAACTCACAGTACTTTAAAACCACATTATCTTCAATCTTCAAATTTAAGATAAATCAAAAGGTGCTTTGATAGGATTCTTTTTTAACCTCCATGACCTTGAGCAACTTCTAGACATTTTTGATATTAATTTAATGCAAAGGAAATGTCTGATGAAATGATTTTAAATGTTAGAAACTTGTGCCAACAAGTAAGGGGTAGTTGATGAGTAGACTTGAATTTTGAGTCTCTCAAAATAATTAGTAAGGCATGTTTTTGCAACATAGCATCATTGTACTATTAGGCTCTAGTGTGTTTGGAATTTTTGACTTGTGTTTATTTACACTTTGTGTATGCATTTGTTTTTTTAATTAGTAATATCAATATGAGAATGCAGTTTTATGCTATCAATTATGAGTAGCCTTAGGTTAATTGCTGTATTTAATTTCCTATTATAGCTACAGCTTCTTGTGGCTTAGAATTGCCATAGAATGTAACAATTCTAGTAACAAAAGAAAACAGATTGAAATGGACCAGACAGAAATTCATCTGTTCTCTCTTTCTATAGAGTGCAGAACAAAAAACTGCTTATAAATTGAGACATTGCTACCCATTAGAAATAATAAACAGCCTCTAAATTAAGATATAAAACTGTTTGTTTCTCTTAGTTCTTTCAAGCAAAGCAAGTAAACTACAATCAGAAGATATATGATCATTTGTCTCAAGGTTTAATTTTTAACACTGCTTTTTAATCTTTTGAGTTTAATTTAAAGAGACCATTTGCCTTCCTTATTAATTGTTTTTATCATATGATCTGTGGTTATTTATTGATAATTCAATTTAAAGCAGCTTTTTTTCTATATACTTCTTACATCATAACAGTTTTATTAAGTTTTTTTACCTTCAAGTTAAAGAGTTAAAACCTGATGGTTCACGTTTTTCTCGAAAAGAAATTAAGGAAGAAAGGAAAGAGGTTGAATGACTGATTCAAGGTCAGATACGTGTCTTATTAGAGAATTTTACTCAAATGCTGAGCCCTGTACTCTTTCATTGACATTTCACTACTGGGGATTCTGATGAGATGAGCAGAGAGGAGGCAAGAGTCATATTGGTTATTTAGATAAGAAACTTAATCCAAAGTGAGAGATGGTAATTAGAAGCCACAAAGAGTGGAAAAAAGTTGAGTGATTATGTATATATATATATATATATATATATATATATACACACACACACATACATATATATATATGTACAAATATAAATATATATATGTATATATATATGTATATTAAATCCTGTTATAAACCAACCCATGAGAGGAGGTAGCAATTTCATTTTCTGTTTGGTTATAAGATAATGTTAGATTCCATTCCAGACTTAAGGGATACACAGGATGTTACATATTTGTAAGTGTTTCTATATCACAGAGATTCTAAATGTGTTCAGGAGTATGCTTTTCAGAACAACTCACTCCAACCATTGCATGCCTCCCCAAATCTCCCCTACTCTTCCCAAGGGCGTGGACTCTATTTTTAAGATGGCACTGCTGCTCTTGTCCTGGTGCCCTGTTTGCCCAACGAAGAGAGCCTGTTAGAGAAAGGGCACCAACTCTAATGGCACGTGGGCCTTGTTCAAACAGGGATTCATTCATTCAAAGAAGTATACCTTCAGTATGCTTCCCTACCATTTTCTCCAGTCTTTCTGAGAATTCTTGTATAATTTGACAATAAGGTCAGGTCTAAAGAAAAAAAAGAAATCCCTCCTTTCTTTTTGGGTGCTCCTTGTAAACAGTTCTTTCAGCAGTAGCAACTTATCCTACTTAACTGGCACTTATCACATGATCTGGAGAGTACTGATGTTTTTCTCAGTCTGCTACAAACACAATCAAGCTGTTCTGTTTCTATTGTCATGCACCCCTGTTTTATAAAACAGAAGCTCTCCCACTCTCCATTTTCTACCATTAGTTTGAAATGCAGCTCTTCTTTCCTAAATGATTCTTTTGTGTTAAACAAAAACCTGCTATGCAATGGCTGATGGTGTCATGCCACTGAACAGTTTCCAGAAGATCTAGTTCATGTTGTTAATGTCAACTTTATTTGAAGAAGTACAGTTAACTTATTCAAAATAACTTGATAGTGGTTTAAGGATTTTTTTTTTTATGAGGAAGATGAATGTTACATTTTCCATTACAGTACTGGTGCTGGTATTGGAAAGCTTGATCAGGTTTTTCCATAAGATGTTATTACCACACAAACTTCTTGGTCAACCCAATGCAGATGGTCATCATCATTCTGAAATTTGTAGCAAGATGGATCCAAGTTTTCCATATTTAGTTCAATTCTAATTATATATTTTATATTAAAAAGAAGGTTAAAGTGTTCAGAAGTCCAAAATGTCAAAAACATGAGCTCTCATCTTAAAACAGATTTTATCACTATAGATGGTTATTTCCATACCAATAGTAAGGTCATGTTACGTCACTCTCACTATATTATGCAGGTAAAATAAAATGATACATATATGTGTATATACATAAAAATATATATATATTCTATTTTTAAGAATTTTACCATAGGTTTCTGAAATTCACTATACACATGATATACCTTTTCCTCAATGAAATTATAAGAGATATAGCTCAATATTCAGAATAAGCTTACAATTTATTTTAGTGTCTTCTCTCCCTACTTATAAAGATTTTGTTTGGAAAGTACACATCTTATGCAACCTGCAGTTATTCAGAAAAGAACACATTGGTCTCATTTCAAGAAGGATGTGGGGAAAGCATCTACAATAGCAAACTGTAGAATCACCTCATGACATAGACAGAGTATTGAAAAGCAGAGACATCACTTTGCTGACAAAGGTCTGTGTAGTCAAAGCTATGGTTTTTGCAGTAGTCACGTGTGGATGTGAGAGCTGGACCATAAAGAAGGCTGACTGCCAAAAAATTGAAGCTTTAGAACTGTGGAGCTGGAGAAGACTCCTGAGAGTCCCTTTGACTGCACGGAGATCAGCCAGTCCATCCTAAAGGAAATCAGTCCTGAATATTCATTGGAAGGACTGATGCTGAAGCTGAAGTTCCAGTACTTTGGCCACCTGATGAGAAGAGGTGACTCACTGGAAAAGACCCTGATGCTGGGAAAGATGGAAGGGCAAAGAAGGAAGGCGGCAGAGGATGAGATGGTTGGATGGCATCACAGACTCAATGGACATGAGTTTGAGCAAGCTCCAGGAGATAGTGGAGGACAGATGAGCCTGGCGTGCTGCAGTCCATGGGGTCACAAAGAGTCAGACACGACTAAGCAACTGAACAACAACAACAGGATGCATGGGGTTCTCATGTGAACGAGAACCACACGTGATACCAGAAAGTGCATGTGCCTGCCCCAGTGACGAATCAGCTAATAGGCTTTCAAAGGTGACTTGATGGCAAAGCCACATCGAAATAAACTCATAGGGAGGGCTGTGCTGTAAAGAGAAAAGGACCTGAAGGTAAAAAGGACAGACACCTTTACTTCTTTTGCTGCCTAGGGCCGGTGTGATGGTTACAACCTAAGTGACGTCCAAGTTACAACACATTTTAGAGCTTGTTACTGATGGCTACCTAAAACATTCTTCCATTTTTATCCCTAGGTTTTATTTTATTTTATTTTTTCTAGAGCCTACCCCACAGATAAGGATCCTATGACAGCACCTAGCTTTCAATGTGAGTAAACTCAACGACTGGGCCAGTATCTGTGCTGTGAGATAAATAATATTACCTGCTTCACTCAACATTTTCTTTCCAATTCTTAACCATCAGATAGCTAACTCTGATGTGTGAGTTTTGGTAGGACTTCAGCTGGCCTGTTAACAATGTGCGTGGCTGTTACTGAACCAGATTTCTTTGCCCAGGGAGCGTGTAGACACTGAGGTTTGCAGCAGAGAGATTATTCACGAGGCAGCTAAGCCAGGAGGTGGGAGAACACAGCTCAGATCTTGTCTCTTTGAAGGCAAGGGGCTGAGGCAGTGTGGTCCGAGGCGTGGGAGGCCTGGGGAGAGCTGATTGGAAATAAGAAAAAGGTGAGGTAATTGTCATTCTGCACAAGTGTAACAAAGCTGCAGTGCTCTTCACAGAACTTGTTCAGAAAATGGTGGCTTTTGTACAGTCTGAGTGTGGAGTTTTCAGCTCTCGGATGTCAAAAGGTCACCGAGCAGATACTTGTGCGTGCCCAGATGGAGGGTCATTGGGCTTAACCAGTCTTAACAAGCTCAACTTGAACTCGACTTAGCTGACCCCAAGTTCATGGAAAACAATTTGGGCAAACATCATATTTTCAAATTCCCTACTGCTTGAAAGACATACATGTCTTTTGTAGCAACAATTAAAAGGACCTTGAATGAGGAAGGCAAGTTATAAGTATAGTGGATTGGTTGGTGATTACCCCAAATTTCATGATGTTGAGGGGGAAACTATATGATTTTTAGGAACATAATGTTTCCATTTAAAACTTAGCAGTTATCCAAATGTTCAGGAAAGTTTTTTATTCCAACCTAGAGCATTGTTGTTTGTATTCTGGAATTATTTCATCTACGGTGCAGTCTCAGAATGAAATATATACATTTGAATTTGGGAAATCTATTGGATCATCTTTTATTTTCAAGGACTTGTTTTTTTTCTGAGAATAAGATGAGACTCTTGTAGTTATCCTTTTTACGTCTAGTGACTGTGGTGATCAGTGGCATGGATGAGTAGGGCTTCATTCACTGTGTTTTGAGTGAATACATGAAAGCACAACGGAGAAAGAAAATGGTAAATGCAGAGACAGCAGTGGCTACAATGACAGTGTGGCTACAAGTGGTTGAATCTGAAAAATAGAGAAATCTGATTTTAGTAAGTCGTTTACTGTGTAATACACAGAATAGGATATGAATTGGAAAGCAGAGGATATGAATTTACCTCTATTAAAATGAGAGAGAAGTTGATAAGCATTAGAAAGTAATAATGAAAATAACTAGTGTTTTCTTGCAAAATAGTGTTCCAGTCTTTCTACTGTTGCAGATAACACAGCACTGGCAGAGTCCATGAATATTTAGAGGTAAAGGAGTTGATATACCATGTGGCACTAGTGGTAAAGAACCTGCCTGCCAAAGCAGGAGACATAAAAGACACAGGTTTGATCCCTGGGTCAGGAAGATCCTCTGGAGGAGGGCACGGCAACCCACTCCAGTATTCTTGCCTGGAGAATCCCATGGACAGAGGAGCTTGGTGGGCTACAATCCATATGGTTGCAAAGAGTTGGACATGAGTGAAGTGACTTAGCATACAGACTTCTTGTATCACATGTGTTTGAGGGAATTTTCAGGAAAATTCCATCTGTGTGACCTAATGTTCCTTAAAAACTCCATGCAAGAAGTTTTTCTTTTTATGGGAAGTAAAGGATGTAAAAATCATCCGGTTAAACAAAGTATGCTAGAGTCCGCTTGCATGTTTTACAAATCATGAAATGTCTAAAAGTCTCCTGTTGAGTTATTTTTTTTTTCTTTTCATTAATTATGCTTGTGTAGCAGTTGTTTGTCCAGTCTCTTCTAATACTTGAAATTATGATTGATGGAGAAGAGAGGAGAGTAAAATATTTTGATCTGTGTCTCTTGCTTTTGCAGAATATTTCTATCATTGATCAAAAGAAATTGGAATATCAAGCTGACAAGAGAGAGAGTGTAGCACTGATTTTGGTCAAGATCATGATAACAGATAAGGAAGTTAGCTGCAATAAATGAATGAAAATGACAAAATCAAAACCAAAAAATAAAACTATGTTGGGTGCCTTTCTAAGCATCCTTGCATCCATAAATGGCATAAATAAATCCATAAATAATAGATCCAAAAATGGATTCTTAATATCACCCATAATATGAATCCACAGTAGATCCATAAATAATAGTGTCCAGGAGGGAAGATATAGCTCCTACAAAGACAAGCTAGAGGCCAAGCATATTCCTAGGAACACATTGAAGTAGACTTTTATTAACGATAAGCCTGAAGGAATAGCTTTTACCTATCCTTGAATCTAAAGCTTCTGAGGAAAACTGGAATCCTAAAAAGACAGACTTCCTTACTTTTTAATACATGCACCATTTATTGCAATTCTCTCCCTAAACATCTTGACCTTATGAAGTTAATGATGTTTGCCTTTGATGTGATTCACATTCATTTCTGTTCTCCCCTGTCCCCCTTTGTCCTGGTGATTTATTTCTTTTCATATTTCCTAAAGAAATTCCTTTTATAAGGATTACTTTAGTAAACTAATTATCAAAAGAGATAAAGTGGCCTCGTACCTTGCCACTTGTGGGATGAGTTGCATTTTAAGATACCCGTGAAAGGAGAAAAATACTTAACCTGAGAGATTCTAACATCCTGAAACCCAAATGCAGAGGGTTGTTATGGGTGTTGTGTACTCACTCATTCCAGACCATGAAGTCAATTGGAGAGAATCACACATGCATATAAACACACACACATAGAGATAATTCTGTCCTGTCTCTCTCTTCTACCTTTAAAAAGGTTATACTGTATCTTCTGTTTAAATTTAAATCTTATATAGTAGGAATGCTACTTAGGTATTTGTAGGAATACTAACTAGATATTCCTACTATACAGAGAAAAATGCTAAATAGAAACGCCTCATTTTTTTGTTTGTTGTTTTCCTGTTTTTACATCTACAGTAAACATTTATTGAGCATATTCGTGAAACTTGAGATACTAATCATGCAAAGACATAATATCTGCCCTTCAAATATGCAGCTGAGGTGTTTCTTTATATCCATGGTACGAATACTTAGATGGCAGGAGATTGTCTATCTCCTTTTAATATTACAGTCCTACCATTTTCCAGCTAGGATTGCTGGGAATGAAGTCAAACCATCTAATCTTTTGTTCTATTTTTAATTGGCTTGCTGTTTCCTGTATAACTACATTCTCCTTTTCTTATGATACTATGAACATTTTAAATAGCTCTTTTCTTTGTTTTTCTGTCCCAATTTAACTCATTTCAATAGAAAGAAGCACAACATTATTTGGAAAGGTAATCATATATAGTTATGTGCTAATATAAAATATTTATTTGCAAAAACAGAACTCAAACAACCTGTAAAATAATTAGATGCTAACATGTAATCTTATCATAATAAGACAAAAAGTCAAAATTCATGGGCTACTGTTAATAAAACAAAATAATAAAAGTGTTGGCATACTTTTAATTCCTCTTCACGGAACACTACACTTGTAAGATAATTAGAAAATAAAAAATCCTGAAAATTTAACAAAAAATCATGTCTTAAAATGTAAAATGTTGAGAAGTAATCAAAAAGGTCGTATTCCTGTCTTTGTGAATTTACGGCAAACATACTCACTTATATTTCCCCCTATTTTGTCTTTTTGTATGTTTTCCTGGCAAAAGAAGACCTGGAATGTGAGACTGTGTGGTACTGAATATTGTCTTTCCTTATTACTGTTTTATATATATCCTTAGAGTTCTATATATAATTCCTAATTAAAATTTCAGGTTAGAGAATGAGAGGTGAGATACACAAATATGGACCCCTCTCCCCCACCCCCCACAGACACAGAGACAGAATGAAATTAAATGTGAATACAAAGCGAACATAAGATTAACCCATGGTGGACCTTTCTGTAATGAGTTCCTCATTTTCTTATTTCCTCCTATCTTCACTCCTCCTACTTCCCCTGCCTGATACATTTAAAATAAAAATCTCTAAAGTTAATATTGGGTCCCCAGGACAGATCATGTGAACATAGTTTAAGTAACAATAATTCATGTCCAGTCTAAATACAACTTGCTATAAAAACACTAGACATATCTATTTAGATTTGTTTGGGTATTCCTCTGGCCACAAACGCTACCAGTTTCCAAAAGGATTGTTTAGACTGGGAAATCTTAACGCACTCTTAAGTTCATGTTCGTTTACTTCTAGAGCCTGTGTTTTGACTAAACAGTATTAAGATCCAAGTGAATGATTCCATCAGTGATGTGTATAATTATGGAGTGTTCCACAACTTGCTCAGGTAGGATGTATTTATGCTCTCCCACCCAAGAACTAACCAGTACTTGGTTAGCTTAGCTACGCTGAAACCCTGCTTAGCTTCTGAGATCAGATGAGATTCAGCATGTTCAGGGTGGTCTGGCTGTATTGGGAGAGCAGCACTGAGAGATATGCACTGCAATAGCTAGCTAGCGGGAAGCTGCTGTATGCACAGGGAGCTTAGCTGCATGCTCTGTGATGGCCTACAGGGGAGGGTTGCAGTGGGGTGGGTGGGGAGGAGACTTAAGAGGAAGGGGATAGATGTAGCTGTTTCATGTTGTTGTACAGTAGAAACTAACACAAAAGTGTAAAGCAATTATACTCTAACAATAAAATTTTAAAAACACCAAAGACAAACATCAAACAAATACTCTCCCTGTTCTCATTCTCAAACTCCTTATTTTACTAAAGATCACTCCTACACACACACACAACTCATAATGAAAAGGGAAACACCGATATTTGCATTGAGGCCAGTGAAGGACACTTGCAATTAATTTTTCACACACCTGCACGTATGTAACTCACAAAGTCAACAGACTATGATTTCTGTTTGTTTTCTCCAAGTCCTCAAAGAGAGTGAACGCAGTCCCTTTTAAAGTCCTGAAGCCGGTGTTGCTTATCTCTTCCCTGAAGTTCCTGAGTATTTCTTGTCAGAGCTGTGATGAATCGGTTGCTTGACAGTAGGTGTTATTTGCTGATAGCAAATTAATTCAAATAGCCCTCAATCCATGTTGGATCAAAGTGTCATGTGCCTCTTGGTACTATTCTCTGTTATAAATTGAGGGATTTCAACATTTATTATCCCATTTACAATTTTGTGTATGTTGATGACACCTCATAGCCCCAAGGAACTAGTGAAGAGCCCAGGGAGAGGTGTATCCACAAATCAAACCTCTGCCACAAAGAAGGAAAAGCTCCATAGATTAGAGTGACGACTTTTCATATTTAAGGTGTGACAGCTCTGGACAGCGCTGCTGATATCCTGCTCAGAGTGATTTTACTCTTCACTTTGTGATTGAACCATCTTGATCCAAGAGGTGTTAACCAAATGTAAAAAGTGAGCCTGTTGGGTGACATGCTGCCCATTGGATGGCCTGTCCAGTTTTCTTACGGAAGGAAAGTCACATTTCATTGCTTTCACGCATGTTTAGATGTCAAATATGAAGAATAAATTATTTCCCATCCTGTGCATAAAAGTAGTTTGATGTATCTTTTTTACCCCTAGGGAAAACCATAAAAATAGAACAATTTATTTTATACTGAAAACCCTAAAAAGGGACATGATGATAAGATAGATAGTAAAATTTCACTGGGAGGGAGTGAGCAAGGGAGAAATTTCATTTATTCCTTAAACTTAATTCTTCAAGGATACTTGGAGAAAAAAGAAGACATTTCATACTTATGGTTCTCTATGGTTCCATTTCTTTGAGCCAAGTTTACACAAAATCTTGATTTAAGGACAGTCTGAGCTAGCTAAAAAATAGAGGGTACTATAAACAATATGCTATATATGTTTTTGTACACGATGGATCAGCTGCATTGGTTAAACACTAAGTTTTGAAAACATTAGCTTCTGGTAGATAGCAGAGAGCACCTCTTAAATAATAAAAGCAACTGTGTATATGGTCACACAGAAACAATGAAATGTTGACAAGTAGTCAAAAGTGCTGGCCTATTCATTCTGCAAAATTTTGTGACTAGAACACAATATAACACCTGAGATACTTCAAGTGAAATTAAAAAAAAAAAAAACAACACATCTATGACTTATTGTTCATCTCACAAGCAGTCTGTTCATATTTTCATTGCTTGTCAACAAATGTGAAGGATCAATGCATTTTGAAGATCAATTTTTATGGTTGCATAATTTTAAACAAGCATAATCCTTAGTGGCTACTGTAATAAAAAGGAATGAATTAATGGCTTGTTAGCTAAAGTGAGATTTTGATACAGAAACAAAAAGAATAGTAACTGTGCCCTGCCTAAAGTGAGAAAATTAAGGGCTTTATTCTGTACAATAAGTTGGGCAAGACCCTAGACCTAGGACTTTGGCATTGATATCCAGGATGTTACAAGGGTGATGTAAAGAGAGCTGGGGAATTGTATATTGCTGGAAAGAATCACAGAATGATGTGCTAACCATTAAAAATAAGACTTTTGCCCCAGGTCTAGTAACCATTATTGTTGTTGCTTAGTCACTAAGTGGCGTCTGACTCTTTTGCCACCTTATGGACTTTACCCGCCAGGCTTCTCCATCCGTGAGATTTCCCAGGAAAGAATGCTGGGGTGGGTTGCCATTTCCTTCTCCAGGGCATCTTCCCGACCCAGGGATCGAACCTGTGTGTCCTGCATAGGCATAACTACTAAAGTGATGTTCTCGATCTTATCTATGCCATCCAAAATGCCAAGATATTTTCTCTTTGATAGAATTAAAATCAGATGACTTTTTTAAAAGAACATCAGCCCATTATGTTTCAAAGAAGCACTGTTGAAGATTCTGGAAATATTGCAAGGTTCTTGTGTCATTTTTTATGAGGGGAATAGTTGAATGGGTGCCTGTTAAATGTTTTTCTCATAGAGCAGATAATCAAATAGCAGTATAAACAATAAAATTATGTCAGGTGGGGATAGGTTCAATGTAGAAAAATAAAGTATGATACAAGATAAAGAGTAATATGCATGCATGCATGCATGCTAAGTTGCTTCAGTCATGTCTGACTTGGTGCGACCCCATAGACGGCTGCCTACCAGGCTCCTCTGTCCCTGGGATTCTCCTGGCAAGAATACTGGAGTGGGTTGCCATTTCCTTCTCCAAAGAGTAATAAGGAGGATGAAAAGTCTTATTTTATGTAGAGGCCTCTCTGATTTTACAAATCACCCCAGTGAAGTGAGTAACAAGTCATACATGTGTCCGGTCACTGAAATTTCCATATTAAGAGAGTATCAAGACCACAGATCTTGAGGCTGGAGCATTCTTGGCTGCTGAAGGAAAAGCCCGTTAAGATAACATAGTGGTGTGGATGAGGGTGGTAGTAGCAAGAGTGAGGAAAAATATTAAATGCAGTTTCAACTTTTTAATTTGCCAATTAGTAAATATGTACTAGTAATATACTACAGATCCAGGATAGTAGATCCTCATTCTTTTCAATTACCCCAAAATGTGATTTTGATGTGGTTTCTAGAAAAAAAATAATATAACCATTTCTTGTCTTCTAGGTCTAAGTATTGTTGAAAGTGTGAAAGGGTTAGTTGCTCAGTCGTGTCCGACTCTTTGTGATCCCATGGACTGTAGCATGCCAGACTCTGTGGAATTCTGCAAACAAGAATACTGGAGTGGGTTACTATGATCTCCTCCAGGGAATCTTCCTGACCCAGGGGTCAAACCTGGGTCTCCTGCAGGCAGATTCTTTACTGTCTGAGTCCCCAGGGAAGCCTTCAAGGTCTAAAATATGTTTCAGCTATCTAAGATATAAGCAGTAATCAGAAGGTGTTACTCAGCAGCCAAGTATAAAATAACTCCCTCTGGCTTTTATCAAGTTTATTCCATTAATTCTACAGGGTGATTTTTTTTCCTAGCTTCCTCTGTCATTCAGTGTATACTCAATCTCAGAATGGGCAGAAAACAGCTTTGAACATCAGAGGGAAAACAAAATGTTAAAAAGGCCTTCCTTGCCTCCTAAAAATATTTTGTAAATGCCAAACTCAGTTTTCTTTTCTTTGGTGAGGAATGGAAACACCGTACTTCCCAGATTAGGGTCTACTGATCACTAGTTAATTAAGCTCAGTTTATCCCAGTCACCTTGAATTTGTTTATGGTGTTCTAGTTGTTTATGGTGGCTTACCAAAGTCCCCCCAACTTATTGTCTTTTAACAACAGTATTGATTTGCTCATGATTTGAGTGGCCAGAACTTCAGAAAAGGCTCAGATGAGATCTGCTCCCGTCATTCATGTAGCAAATGCTGGGATAATCAAGATTAGAAGATCCATTCCCCAGCTGTGTGCAGCCCTGTGCTGTGTACAGTTGTGTCCGACTCTTTGCAACTCTGTGGACCTTAACCTGCCAGACTTCTCTGTCAGTGGAATTTTCCAGGCAATAATACTGGAGTGGGTAGCTATTTCTTCCTCCAGGGGATCTTCCTGACCCAGAGATCGAACCTGCATCCCCTGTGTCTCCTGCACTGCAGGCAGATTCTTCACCTTCTGAGCCATCTGGGAAGCCACATTCCCCAGAGGACGGTTTAATCACTGACTTGTCAGATGGGCTGGATGTCTTTGGTCTTCTCCTCTCCATGCAGCATCTCATCCATGTGGTTTGGGTTTTTCATAAGATAGTCTCTGGGTACCCTTACTTCCTCCTTGGTGGCTAGTATATCTCAGAGCCTGTATCCCAAGAGACCTCCCAGGACGTTATAAAGCCTCTTTTGTTCCATATCACTGCCACATTTGTTTGGGAAAGAAAGTTTCAAGGAACAGGAGTTAGATTCTACTTGCCAACAGAAGGACTGCAAAGGCATATACAGTCACCTTTAATCTTTCCAAGAGATAGTGAAGAATTTAATAATGATAATCTTGCATAATATAATGATGTATTAATACATGAGGATGCTTTTCATCTTTATTGGAAACTGTTGTAAAAGTTTATTTACTTAATCAGGAAACAGGTTATCATATATTTTTAAAAGTTTTCATTGACTAAATTATAAACTATTTTTGTTCCTCAATTGTAGCTTACTGTATACAGATTATGTCCATATACATATATACACATACACACACACACACACATCCCTCCGAAGTGGCATGGGGTTTTTATTTCCCCCAAATAAAATAGTACTTGTACTACTGTGCTGTTCTTCGTGTCTGACTCTTTGTGACCCCGTGGACTGTAGCCCACCAGGCTCCTCTGTCCATGGGGATTCTCCAGGCAAGAATACTGCAGTGGGTTGCCATGCCCTCCTCCAGGGGATGTTCGCAACCCAGGGATTGAACCCAGGTATCCAGCATCACAGGCGGATTCTCTACTGTCTGAGCCACCAGAGAAGAACTATTGGTACTACTAAAGGTCCCAAATTACTCAACTTGTTAAATCTTATAATCAAAGACATACTTTTATTTTAGGATTACTTTATTTTAGAACTATTTACTCAAAAAGTAAATAGGGAGGTAAAGCAGTCATAAAACTCTCACGTATTCACACTGATGATATTTGCTGAAACACAGAATTGAAAACATCAGGAAACCAATGGCCTAAAGGAAAATTTTAATTAATTAGACTGTCTTGAATATTTTGTGAGGAGTAATGAACCTGCAAATGTGTGCCCTTTATTGTAGTGACTTTGAGCCAACTGTCCTTCTCATTGAATAATTTCTTATTTATCTGCTCAATCAGCAGTCAACAGTTACCCTTCAAAATATGTCATATATTCAATTATCTCCAAGTGTGAATTATCAAGAGAACTCAGAGAAGTTTGAAAATGGAAAGCTCCGTAGTGAAACAGAACACCATTCCAGGTTCGATGCATGAGACAAATGCTCAGGGCTGGGGCAATGGGATGACCCAGAGGGATGGGATGGGGAGGGAGGTGGGAGGGGGGGTTCAGGATGGGGAACACATGTAAACCCATGGCTGATTCATGTCAATGTATGGCAAAAACCACTACAATATTGTAAAGTAATTAGCCCCCAACTAAAATAAATAAATTTATAAAAAAAAAAAATTACATAAACTAAAAAAAAAAAAAAGAGCCAAATAAGCTTTCATTATCTATTAACAGTCGTCATTTGAGAATTAGTACTAGCATGTTTCATTTATGAAGCAAATAAAAAAATATCACTATACCTCAAAATAATTAACTCCATTTTACTTTTTTGGATACAAGGTTTCTGTCTGATTTTGTGCTGTGAGTCACACCCCTAACCTCAGTTCAGTTCAGTTCAGTCACTCAGTCGTGTCCGACTCTTTGCGACCCCATGAATCTCAGCACACCAGGCCTCCCTGTCCATCACCAACTCCCAGAGCTTACCCAAACCCACGTCCATCGAGTCGGTGATGCCATCCAACCATCTCATCCTCTGTCGTCCCCTTCTCCTCCTGCCCCCAATCCTTCCCAGCATTAGGGTCTCTTCCAATGAGTCAACTCTTCGCATGAGGTGGCCAAAGTATTGGAGTTTCAGCTTCAACATCAGTCCTTCCAATGAACACCCAGGACTGATCTCCTTTAGGATGGACTGGTTGAGGTGTCATTTGTATGAATGACCAAATATACAGTGAGGAATAAATGAAGAATGATCTGGAGAACTTCCAGAGTGACTAGGAACCAAGGTAAAGTTCTTCATTTAAAAGAACAGATTATGACAACATGAAAGTCCTTCTGAGTCAAGGGGAGGTGGCTATGTTCCCAGTGTTGCTGGATGATCGGCGTCTGAGCATTCCCACTGCATCTCTGAATCATTCATAGCTCTCATCTTCTGTTTTGTATTGTCTCCTTCTTGGCATTTTGTCCAATATGACAGTCCTGATGCACGTCTAGAAAATATTTCATAGCAGAAGAAATGAATTCTCATAAATTTTCACAACAATAGCCAGGACATGGAAGCAACCTAGATGTCCATCGGCAGACAAATGGATAAGAAAGCTGTGGTACATATACACAATGGAATATTACTCAGCCATTAAAAAGAATGCATTTTAATCAGTTCTAATGAGGTGGATGAAACTGGAGCCCATTATACAGAGTGAAGTTAGTCAGAAAGAAAGACAGCAATATAGTATACTGACACATATATATGGAATTTAGAAAGATGGTAATCATGACCCTATATGTGAGACAGCAAAAGAGACACAGATGTAAAGAACAGTCTTTTGGACTCTGTGGGAGAAGGCGAGGGTGGGATGATTTGAGAGAATAGTATTGAAACATGTATGTTATCATATGTGAAACAGATAGCCAGTCCAGGTTCTATGCATGAGACAGGGTGCTCAGGGCCGGTGCACTGGGATGACCCAGAGGGATGGGATGGGGAGGGAGGTGGGAGGGGGGTTCAGGATGGGGAACACATGTACACTCATGGCTGATTCATGTCAATATATGGCAAAACCACTACAATATTATAACGTAATTAGCCTCCAATTAAAATAAATAAATTAATTAAAAAATTTTCACAACAAAATACATGTTTGCAAAAGGTCACTGAGAATATTTTTTCAAAGTACATGTACCATGGGACATGTATGGAACATATGCAATATATAGCTATAGATATATATCAAGTTTTAAAACCTTTTAGGTGAAAATATAAGTGATATTTTTATAGCTTGATATTGTTGCTTGATTTTTTTAACTATGAGAAAAAATATTACTAATTACCGAAAACTATAAATAAACTTAGTGGCAAAAGAGGCCTAGCTTTCAGGTCACTTCCTGTTGTAAAATGTTGCCTCCCTAGTGTGATGAGGGTAACATGCACTTTGTCCAGCTGGTATGAATCGACACAGTGTTTGTTAAGATGCATAATGAATCAGTTGCTCAAAAAAGTGGGCACATAATATATTGATTCATTTTCAACTGATGGATTTAGTAAAGAAGAAACCAAATCTATACTTGGAAATTGAGTTTATTTTGAAATATCTTAGGCTATAGGTTCGCAGAAGGCAATGGCACCCCACTCCAGTACTCTTGCCTGGAAAATCCCATGGACAGAGGAGCCTGGTGGGCTACAGTCCATGGGGTCGCTAAGAGTCGGACATGACTGAGCGGCTTCACTTTCACTTTTCCCTTTCATGCACTGGAGAAGGAAATGGCAACCCACTCCAGTATTCTTGCCTGGAGAATCCCAGGGATGATGGAGCCTGGTGGGCTGCTGTCTATAGGGTTGCACAGAGTCGGACACGACTGAAGCGACTTAGCAGCAGTCTATAGGTTATCTTTTGGTCTTGAGGGTCTCTGGCTACATATAACATTTGTATGCATCTTCATTATATCAATCATATGGAAGATCAATTATTTAAAAGATCAATTATTTATTAGTACAGTTGCTTCAAGTAAATGGGAGGGAGTTTCCTAGTGGAAGAAATAAGTAGGAATTTTGACATTTGAAATTCAAAGTAGAGCTTTACTGAGTTACTATGTGGTGACTATATTTCCTCTTTATCTTTTCCATTGTCTTGTATTTTAGTGCAGTTCTTTTCTAATTCTAGTCATCAGTATTTTTTAGAAAGTTGTTTCTAAAACAAGGGTATGAATCATGATTGTGGGGAGATGGAGTGGATTCTTCCTGCTGAGTACAGTTATAGCCTGGGTTATTATATATAAAATGAACAGAGGGAAGAAGAATGTAAACAGGCTAGCAATCTGGGGGCCTGAGGAACAATACGGTGTGAGTTCCTTGGGTTTTTTCTTTGCCTCATATGTTCTAGACTTAGAGCTGAAGAAGTTGGCAAAGCAGAAATGCCAATGAGTGTCAATGAAAGAATTCCCAATTAAAGCTTCTCTGTGTAGACAGTGAATCAGGAAAAGGGCAGACAAGCAAGGCAGAACTTTTAGACGATCACTCTAACATCCTCATACAAACTGAATTGTATCCCTTCAAAATTTGTGTCGTAGTCAAAAGTTTTTAATAGCTCAAAATGTGGCTGTATTTGGAGATAGACCTTTGAATGAGGCAGTTGAGTAAATATGAAGCCATTGCTGCTGCTGAGGCTAAGTTGTTTCAGTCGTGTCTGACTCTTTGCGACCCCATGAATCATAGTACGCCAGGCCTCCCTGTCCATCACCAACTCTCGGAGTTTACCCAAACCCATGTCCATTGAGTCGGTGATGCCATCCAACCATCTCATCCTCTGTCGTCCCCTTCTCCTCCTGCCTCCAATCCCTCCCAGCATTAGGGTCTTTTCCAATGAGTCAACCCTTCGCGTGAGATGGCCAAAGTATTGGAGTTTCAGCTTCAACATCAGTCCTTCCAATGAACACCCAGGACTGATCTCCTTTAGGATGGGCTGGTTGGATCTCCTTGCAGTCCAAGGGACTCTCAAGAGTCTTCAACACCACAGTTCAAAAGCATCAATTTTTCGGCACTCAGCTTTCTTCACTGTCCAACTCTCACATCCATACGTGACCACTGGGAAAACCGTAGCCTTGAGTAGATGGACCTTTGTTGGCAAAGTAATGTCTCTGCTTTTAAATACGCTATCTAGGTTGGTCATAACCTTCCTTCCAAGGAGTAAGCGTCTTTTAATTTCATGGCTGCAGTCACCATCAGCAGTGATTTTGGAGCCCAAAAAAATAAAGTCTGACACTGTTTCCACTGTTTCCCCATCTATTTCCCATGAAGTGATGGGACCAGATGCCATGATCTTAGTTTTCTGAATGTTGAGCTTTAAGCCAACTTTTTCACTCTCCTTTCACTTTCATCAAGAGGTTCTTTAGTTCTTCACTTTCTGATGAAGCCATTAGGTGGGTCCTAATCCAATCTGACTGGTGTCCTAGTAAATAGAGAATATTTGCATATACAAAGCAACAGCAGGCATGTTTGTGCACAGATGAAAGGTTGTAAGACACAGAAAGAAGGCTGCAAGCCAAGGAGACCAATCTGAGAAGAAATCAAACTGACTGACATGTTGATCTTGAACTTCCAGCCTCCAGAACTGTGAGAACATAACATTCTGTTGTTTAATTCTCCCAGTATGTAGTATTCTGTTTCAGCAGTCTTAGCAAGCTAATACACACCTACACTCCCATCTAAGCTTTTATAAAAGTGAGAGGAAAATCCTGTTAGTCTCAGCCAGACCAAATGCCAACTAATAAGTCAGAAACATATTAAAGAAAAAATTATATTTAATTATTCTACCTTGCACTCATCTCACACGCTAGTAAAGTAATGCTCAAAATTCTCCAAGCCAGGCTTCAGCAGTGTGTGAACCGTGAACTTCCAGATGTTCAAGCTGGTTTTACAAAAGGCAGAGGAACCAGAGATCAAATTGCTAACATCTGCTGGATCATCGAAAAAGCAAGAGAGTTCCAGAAAAACATCTCTTTCTGCTTTATTGACTACGCCAAAGCCTTTGACTGTGTGGATCACAATAAACTGTGGAAAATTCTGAAAGAGATGGGAATACCAGACCATCTGACCTGTCTCTTGAGAAACCTGTATGCAGGTCAGGAAGCAACAGTTAGAATTGGACATGGAACAACAGACTGGTTCCAAATAGGAAAAGGAGTATGTCAAGGCTGTATATTGTCACCCTGCTTATTTAACTTATATGCAGAAGTACATCAAGAGAAACGCTGGGCTGGAGGAAGCACAAGCTGGAATCAAGATAGCTGGGAGAAATATCAATAACCTCAGATATGCAGATGACACCACACTTATGGCAGAAAGTGAAGAAGAACTAAAGAGCCTCTTGATGAAAGTGAAAGTGGAGAGTGAAAAAGTTGGCTTAAAGCTCAACGTTCAGAAAACTAACATGCTACTCAGACACAAGAAACGAGACATCTCGCCATTTTTAACAACTTGGATGGATCTTGAGGGTATTATGCTAAATGAAATCTCAGAAAAAGACAAACACTCTGATTTCACTTTTAGGTGGAATATTAAAAAAAAAAAAAAGCACACATACACAAAAATGAACAAACCGAACAAAAACCAACACATAGATACAGAGAACCGAGTAGCTGTTGCCGAGGGGAAGGGGTAGGCAGAGGGTGAAATGGCTTAAGGGAGGTCAGCTGTATGGCGACTGATGGAAACTAAAATTTGGATGGTGAGCACGCTGTGGGGCTTCCCAGGTGGCACTAGTGGTAAAGAATCTGCCTGCCAATGCAGGAGCTCCAAGAGACATGGGTTTGATCCCTGGGTGGGGAAGATCCCCTGAAGAAGGAAATGGCAACACACTCCAGTATTCTTGCTTGGAAAATTCCATAGACAGAAGAGCCTGGTGGGCTACAGTCCATGGGGTTGCAAAGAGTCTGATGTGACTCAACACACACACACACACACACACACACACACACACACACACATGAACAAACTGTAGTATATACAAAAGTCTAAAAATAATGCACACATTAAACTTTTATAATATTATAAACCAGTGTTACCACAATAAAAATAAATGCAATAATGTTTTAAAAATTTTTTAATGCTCATGCCCCCAAGGAAATAGAATTGAGTCTACTAACATTCTAATTTCTAATTGACAAATATGAGCCTTGTGGATTGTTCTCCAAGCTCTCCCTATGTAATGTTTTATGAGTTCTGGGTAGGCAAATCTTTGTTAAAATAAGATTTAATTCTTTGTTTAATGTTTTATTGATGAGAATATAAATGTGGTAATAAAAGTGTATTTCTTCATTTTTGCAAAAAGTGGTTGAAGATACTAACTAGTGTTTTCCCAGAAAATCTTTCTAGAGTTTAGTGCCATGAAAGAAATATTTCTTTCAAGATTATTTATTGAACTTACTTTTATCAGCAAGAAAAGTATAATTCACTGTGTTCTCTCATTTCCTTTTCTATGAGGAATAGTTAAAATTTTAGTTTTTAATGTTCAACATGGTTGTAATCAGCTTATCTATCCTTCTGGTAAAAAGACATTTCCTTGTTTCATGCTTATTTTAACTGTCCAGCTTTATTGACCTTATTCTATTCATGACCGTGTTCATGGATTGGAAGAATTAATATAGTGAAAATGAATATACTACCCAAAGCAATCTATAGATTCAATGCAATCCCTATCAAGCTACCAATAGTATTTTTCACAGAACTAGAACAAATCATCTCACAATTTGTATGGAAATATAAGAAACCTCGAATAGCCAAAGCAATCTTGAGGAAGAAGAATGGAACTGGAGGAATCAACCTGCCTGACTTCAGGCTCTACTACAAAGCCACAGTCATCAAGACAGTATGGTACTGGCACAAAGATAGAAATATAGATCAATGGAACAAAATAGAAAGCCCAGAGATAAACCCACGCACATATGGACACCTTATCTTCGACAAAGGAGGCAAGAATATACAATGGAGAAAAGACAATCTCTTTAACAAGTGGTGCTGGGAAAATTGGTCAACCACTTGTAAAAGAATGAAACTAGAACACTTCCTAACACCGTACACAAAAATAAACTCAAAATGGATTAAAGATCTAAACGTAAGACCGGAAACTATAAAACTCCTAGAGGAAAACATAGGCAAAACACTCTCCGACATAAATCACAGCAGGATCCTCCATGACCCACCTCCCAGAATATTGGAAATAAAAGCAAAAATAAACAAATGGGACCTAATTAAAATTAAAAGCTTTTGCACAACAAAGGAAACTATAAGCAAGGTGAAAAGACAGCCTTCAGAATGGGAGAAAATAATAGCAAATGAAGCAACAGACAAACAATTAATCTCAAAAATATACAAGCAACTTCTGCAGCTGAATTCCAGAAAAATAAACGACCCAATCAAAAAATGGGCCAAAGAACTAAACAGACATTTCTCCAAAGAAGACATACAGATGGCTAACAAACACATGAAAAGATGCTCAACATCACTCATTATTAGAGAAATGCAAATCAAAACCACAATGAGGTATCATTTCACACCAGTCAGAATGGCTGCTATCCAAAAGTCTACAAGCAATAAATGCTGGAGAGGGTGTGGAGAAAAGGGAACCCTCTTACACTGTTGGTGGGAATGCAAACTAGTACAGCCACTATGGAGAACAGTGTGGAGATTCCTTAAAAAACTGGGAATAGAACTGCCATATGACCCAGCAATCCCACTGCTGGGCATATACACCGAGGAAACCAGAATTGAAAGAGACACGTGTACCCCAATGTTCATCGCAGCACTGTTTACAATAGCCAGGACATGGAAGCAACCTAGATGTCCATCAGCAGACGAATGGATAAGGAAGCTGTGGTACATATACACAATGGAATATTACTCAGCCATTAAAAAAAATACATTTGAATCGGTTCTACTGAGATGGATGAAACTGGAGCCCATTATACAGAGTGAAGTAAGCCAGAAAGAAAAACACCAATACAGTATACTAATGCATATATATGGAATTTGAAAGATGGTAACGATAACCCTATACACGAGTCAGAATAAGAGACACAGATGCATGGAACAATTTTATGGACTCTGAGGGAGAAGGTGAGGGTGAGACGTTCTGGGAGAATAGCATTGAAACATGTATATTATCGCATGTGAAACAGAACACCATTCCATGTTCGATGCATGAGACAAGGGCTCAGGGCCGGGGCAATGGGATGACCCAGAGGGATGGGATGGGGAGGGAGGTGGGTGGGGGGTCCAGGAAGGGGAACAAATGTAAACCCATGGCTGATTCATGTCAATGTATGGCAAAAACTATTACAATATTGTAAAGTAATTAGCCCCCAACTAAAATAAATAAATTTATTAAAAAAAATAAATAAAATAAAATTGATCAATTGTTATGAAGTTACCAGGTTATAAATTATGAATATAATATCCTGAATTTGCATAATATTAAGAATATAAAATATTGTTAAGAAATTTTATAAGAAAGTTGATATTTCATGCAGGAGTTCTAGGTTCTAAATCCCAAGACATCTCTAATTAAATTATTTAAAAATTTATTTTCATTTTAGATTGAGTAAAAATTGAAAGTGCCTTTGATGGAATAAATTTTGATTAATAGATACATTAGTACAAATGAAATAGTGATGCATGCAATATAACAATAAGTCAAATACAAAAATGATGTACGAAGAGTTGAAAAAATGTTGTACAGTAACACTACAATGTTGAATGTAATAGTAGTCACCATATTGCTAGCAAGAAAGGATTTGAATAATGAACTTAAAAGGTTGAAAAACCACTTGTGAAAAAACATTTTAGTATTTACTTCTAGTGTTAATTTTGGAAAACAAAGGAAACTTTGCAACAAAACCACAGACTAATTTGTCTAAAAAGTTTTTATTTTTATAAGACTGTAGAGTGTATGGTGCTTCATAATTTAAAATTTTCATGCTCATGTCTGATTGCATTTTGATCCTCAAAGTATTTTTGGGGATAGGTATGGAAGGTATTCATTCCTTTAGGTAAGAAGTTAGATTTTTTTTTTCCATAAAATTGTTTCTGTACTTACTTGAATAATTCTGTATTTATAGCAATAATTCTTAATGTCTATAGCACATTGAATTTCATTGCTTCTATGACACATTTCCCCCCCACTGGAATGTTTACAACAATAAAGTCTATCAATCATGCTCACTCAGGTAGAATCAGATTATGCTTGCCATTACCTGTGCATATGCAGACTTCAGACGCCCAGCACAAAATTTTGCAGTATATGTGTCCTGTGGAGGATCATTCTCCAGATAAAATAGTGAGGTGACCTTTCAATCCCTAGGAGCCAAATGGTTAGAGTAATAAGTAAAGGAGGAAATGAATCAGGTATGTTTGTCAATATGGTTCCAAGTTGAAATAAAAATATAGCTAGTCCTGCGTAATTGCAAAGTCACATTTGAAACGCCAACATCAATGATTTTTCTTCAGAAATACCACATAACCAGTGCTCTCAAGAGCCCTGGAAATGTCATTCTGTGAAAAAACAAAATCATTAAGAACTCTAAATCTAAAAGCGATTTAAGAGAGAACAGTTCTGAATGTGAAGAAATTATAGAATGTTAATTTATTTTTGCTTATACATTTTACATATGTGTGTGATAAAATCTATCTCTATTTGCCAGTAAGCTCTCTTAATATATGTAAAATTTCTAGATATTATAAAGCACATACTTTAATTGGCTGGATGTTTTCCTTCTTAAGGGGTAGATCTACTAAGAGATGATATCTTAGATTTGAGTAATACTTTGCTAAATGCTTAGTATCCTTAGTAAAGTTATGGTTTGGAGCTGTTTTATCCCATTTCTCTGTCAATTCTTGTGCTTGTACCACAATATTTCAATTATTTTATGCTAAGATTTTAGGGTAAGATATTACTTTTTCAATACTCCAACACTCTTCACTTGTAAAATTCTTTTGGCTATTCTTTCTTGTTAATTTCCCAGTTTAACTTCAGATTTACTAAGTCAAGTCTCCTTTCAAGGAGTTCCTCCCCCATAAATATGAAATTGTGTTATAGTTATGAATAACCAGTATTTTGCAAACATGGGATCTAGAAGTACAAGATGACTTCCCATTTTTTCAAATTTCATGTTGTTTGATGAAGAATATTTCTTTTGCTTTTTCCTTAATATAGGTTACATAGCTTTCTAATTAACTTTAATCTCTAATGCTTTCCTCTGTCTATTACTGAATGATGAATAATAAATTTTATTAAGATTTTCACAGGCATGAATGCGTTCAATTGTAGTAAATTAAGTGTTAGTCTTTGGTTATTCAAGAAAAATGCTTGGAGGACACTGCATCTGTAGTCAGGCTACAAATCTGAAGCTGGACATTAAAGGACAAATGATTTAACTTCACACTTGCCTTTTTATTATAAGGAAAACAATCCCCTACATTTGTGCCCATCAAATTGAAGAAGAAAAAACTATGCTCTTTTTAAAGTCTTTATTGAATTTGTTACATTACTGTTTCTGTTTAATGTTTTGGTCTCAAGGCCCGTGGGGTCTTTGTTCCCCAACCAGGAATTGAACACACATCCCTTGTACTGGAAGGCAAAATCTTAACCACTGGACTACCAGGGAAGTCCCAGCGTCCATCAGATTTACAGTTATACATGTGTAATATGTTTGACTCATTCGATATGTTTACCCTTTGCTACCATGACCCTCAACAGAGCAAAAATAACTGCTCTCCTGTATTAGAGTTATTCATGGAAACTCTAAAATATCTTTTAAAATGTTAAAGAAGTCACCATCCTTAATCCATTTTTTCAAAAAGAGACAAGAAATTTGCAGTAATAATTGAAACTTTTAAGCTGATGATTTCTTAAGATATGCTGTTAAAGGAAAAACTAGGTACCCAGTTGAAACAATCTGAAGTAAGTGAAATAAAAGAAATTGTCCAAAAGGCAATCTTTAAATTGTCAATTTATATAGGAAATTAAATATTTCATTTGTTTCATGCTAGAACTATTGCATATTTTAGAAAGTTTAGGAGAAAGTAAAAGCTGTATTTCAGACCAAAGCTGTGTTCATAGTTATACATAATTAGTAAATTAGAATAAATGCCTTAAAATACTGAAATTTTGCTGGCTCTTAAAAAATATGAGATATTAAAAGCAAAAGAAATTCTGTTTTTATAAGCTGTGAGAGTAATTCTGTTGAAATTATGGGCAAGATAAATATTTTCTTGCATATTTCTGTAGTTTTCAAAACATCATTTTTGCTGGAATTTGTTATATTTCTAGGATTTTAATTTCATACCATTAAAACTGTAAAACATCAGTAATATTCATTTGTAGGCTAATGCCGAAAAGCCGATTTCTCAAATGATCATTCATTAAAGATGTGATTTCACTGTGAAAAAAGAAAGCATCATTTTTGTTGATGTCCAGTTTTAAAAAAAAATCACAAATGACTAAAAAAATATTAAAATTAAGAAGATAGAGATGATACTGTAGTTCAAGATTTGAAGAGCATGTTTTTCCACAATTTAACTTCAAAATTGCAAACAGAGTTTCCTTTGCAATGATTTCTCACTATGTCACCCAGGTTTGAAGAGAAATGCTCAAGCTCCATCACCTCCATCAGTATAACCAAAGGCCAATCAAACACTGGCCAATCAAACAAAGGCCAATCTAAATTGTCTTTGTTGTGTTGTTGTTCAGTCACTAAGTCGTGTTCTACTCTTTGCGAACCCATGGACTGCAGCACACCAGGCTTCTCTCTCCTCCACTGTCTCCTGGAGTTTGCTCAGATTCATGTTCATTGAGTTGGTGATGCCATCTGACCATCTCATCCTCTGCTGCAAGCTTCTCCTTTTGCCTTCCATCTTTCCCAGCATCAGGATCTTTTCTCAATGAGTTGGCTTTTTGCATCAGGTGGCCAAAGTATTAGGGCTTTAGCTTCAGTGTCAGTCCTTCCAATGGATATTCATGGTTGATTTCGTTTAGTATTGACTGGTTTGAACTCCTTGCAGTCCAAGGGATGCTCAAGAGTTTTCTCCAGCACCACAACTTGAAAGCATCAATTCTTCGGTGCTCAGCCTTCTTTATGATCCAGCTCTCACATCCGTACATGACTAGTGGAAACGCGAAAATACTGACATCCTACATGCTCATTCAGAAAAATACGTCATTTATTTAAGGAAAATCATTAAAATAAAGTTAGTTTCTCATAGGTGCCTTAAAATGATATTTCAAACAAACCTGCTTATGCAGGACTAGTGTCTGCTAATTCTACCTCATTCTTCATTGGACTAAACTAAGATCATGGCGTCCGGTTCCATCACTTTATGGCAAATAGATGGGAAACAATAGAAACAGTGACAGACTTTACTTTTTGGGCTCCAAAATCACTGAAGATTGTGACTGCAGCCATGAAATTAAAAGACGCTTGCTCCTTGGAAGATAAGCTATGACCAACCTAGACAAAATATTAAAAAGCAGAGACGTTACTTTGCCAACAAAAGTCCATCTAGTCAAAGCTATGGTTTTTCCAGTAGTCATGTATAGATGTGAGAGTTGGACCATAAAGAAAGCTGACAGCTGAAGAATTGATGCTTTCGAACTGTGGTGCTAGAGAAGACTCTTGAGAGTCCCTTGGACAGCAAGGAGATCAAACCATTCCATCGTAAAGGAAATCAGTTCTGAATATTCTTTGGAAGTACTGATGCTAAAGCTGAAACTTCAATACTTTGACCGCTTGATGTGAAGAACGGACTCATTGGAAAAGACCCTGATGCTGGGAAAGATTGAAGGCAGGAGGAGAAGGGGATGACAGAGGATAAGATGGTTGGATTGCATCACCAACTTGATGGACATGAGTTTGAGTAAGCTCTGGGAGTTTGTGATGGGCAGGGAAGTCTGGCGTGCTGCAGTCCATGGGATCACAAAGAGTCAGACACGACTGAGCTACTGAACTGAACTGAACTGAAGAATATTACCTTCAGCCTGGCAGTTAAACAATTGAATCCAATAATTATATACCTTAGAATTTAGAGCAAGCACAGTAAGTTTGCTAAAAATTTGAGTAAAATCATACCCTTGTTAGAAATATAAAGTCTGGCATTAATGAAAATGGAAAAGAGATGCTAAGAATAGTCTGGAGAATAATAAGTATGAACATTGTAATACAAGGTCAATGAACAGCTGGTTCTCCATTTTTATGGTGAACACTAATTGGAATAGATTTAAAATTTAGCAAAGACTGTGCTCTTGAAAGTGTAGATTGTGTAGGAAGGCATGTAAATAGTTTCTAAGTGGCTTAGTGGAGTTGTGACTGACTTTGTAGATGGACTGGATAGTGACTTATTAAATTGATAAATGCTCTGTTAGGGTGTACTGTGTTCCAATAATGATACTCATTTTTGATGGCATATTCATTACTAAAGATTTTTCTTTTCATTTCATATACCCCAAAGAGTTAGCATTTTCCTCTTGTCCTTCGTAAGATTCAAGAGGTTAGGTGAAAGGGTGGAATCTCGGCATTGTTCTTAAGACTTATTAGGGTCCTTTTGGAGTAATTATAGGAAGTTGGCTGAAAGCACCTGGTAAGACTGTTGGGGGTCGTTGTGAAGTTGGCATTTCTTCCCAACTTCAGTGTCCAGTGAGCAAAGATGCAGACAGATGTAGCTCTCCCACTGTCTTAATAGCACAAAATACTCTGTTGAAGTGAGAACACACAAATGAAAACTCATACTTACACCCACACACAACCCGAGAAGTCTGAGATGCCGGTTCCCATGGTTTGTTAATGACAGGATCAGTATGGGGCCCGCACCACTCCACTTTCCAAAAGGGATTTCAAACATCACAGTTTTCACCACCAGAGTTTCCCAAAATGTCTTCTAATTACTATGTGACTAAAAGGGAAATCAAAAGAAAAGGCATTTTGCTCTAGACACTAAAGCAAACTGAAGGGGAAATCTTTCAACAGTCGTCCAGCTACAGCTGAGGGAGAGAAAGAGGGCAGGAACAATACGTCAAACAGACGAGTCACTCATCCCGAGTGTGTGACTTCAGAGTGACCTTTGTCTATCATTTGAGGATATTATTTGAGGATAATCAAGCAATTCATAGCTAAGAGCTCAGCAATGCTCTGCCTTTGTCAAAAGACACTGTCACAGTAGGTGTTATAAGAAGCTGGGGGAAAATATTAAAACAAGATGAACATAAAAGGGAACTCATTTATGGAAGAGACAGTAAAGACTTCATGAGTACATCCCGAGGGCTAATAAGGCCACTGATTTGTACCACCGGAGAATAAAGGTTGTTTGTTTCTGTGGCGCCCCCTCTAGGCAGGGAGGAAGAGAAGAGATGAAAAATGCCTTATCACAATGAACCATGGTGAGAATGTTGGAGGCAGAGTCTGCGGCTCCTCCAATGGGCAAGAGGCTGTATTTTAGAGCGTTTTTTTTTTTTTTTTTTAACACATCACAATGGAAAGCTTGTGGAGTGTGGCTCAGAACCCAGACCCCAAGTCTAAAAGCAGCCTTGGCCATTTACTTTTCAATTACATTCAGTTCTTTTGGATTCTTGATAATAAAGGGTGAGTGGAGAGCCTGGAAAGAGAAGACTTCAAAGCTAAAACTGAAACAGGAAGAATGTCCAGAGACTGAAGGGAAGAGAAAAGATCAGTGAAGCCAGTATTACCAAGACAAAATAAACTCACCCCAAGCCATCGACTCCTAGATGGGGAAGAAACAGCTGGGACCGAATGTTGTATTCCAAGTTTCCTAAAACTGGGAGGGCTGGAAGAGGTCATCTGGTCAAACTTCTGAGTCTTTATTTTTTATTCTCTCATTAACCTCCCGGATCCTCATAGCCTGTAATAGTTTCCCTGGACGGGCAACACAGAGTTTTTCAAAACACATGCAGGAAGTTCTCTTTCTTTGTTGAATTTCCCAGTCAGCCTCAGCCTTGCTTCTTTGTTTCATGGTAGACCATTATATGCTCACAACAGGAAGTTATTTCATCTCGAACTTCAGAGCTGCTGAAAGTCTGCAGTGGAAGCACTTCTTGCCAGATGCAAGACTTTTATTTATGATTTTGAGAGAATAAACACAACCCTGTAGCCCTTTAGATTTGGCTCAGTGAACTGGGACTAAGATGAAGGGTAGTTACTAAGCACATAAACTTACTAGAAGAATATAGTACTTTTTTTTTTTTTCCTGAGTGGCCTTTAATAGATACAAGGCAACAGAAGCATTAGTTAAAGCAAAATCTCCACCACAATGTTAGCCAAAATGAAAACCAACTGTGGTTCTAAATATCCCTTCTAACAAATCCTTTGATATTCCCTTGATCGTAAATTAATCTAATTGGTTCCAAAGTTTTTTATAAAAAACTTCTACTGGCATATGTGTCTCTTACTTATGCTGTTAATGATCATTGTATATGTTAAAGTCATATCTTTGGAATCACAGGTTTATTTTCACTTACCTATTGATATATTAAAATTATCTGCTTTTCAATCTGCTCTCAGTAGAAATATGAACAGATTGGTCATTTTATCTTATCTGATTAGCTCCAAACAAAACAGATTTTAAAAAGATAAAAAGATTTTTTAAATTCCTTGTTTGCATGATTAAAAGTATGAAATTTTCAAATATAAAAAATTGAATAATGGAGTGAATCTCTTATGTATTCATCAGTTAGTTTCAAAGTAACCTTAGATTCATTTCCCCCACACTTTAATTTTGTTGTTGATTTGATAGGGAGTTTTAAATATAGCAGAGATTAAAATCATGGTGTATTAATTTTCAACTGCTGCATAGCAAATAGCCAGAAGATGGGACCTTTACTTAAAGAGTTCACCTGATTAGATCAGGCCCATCCAAGATCATCTCCCCTTTGATTAATTCAAAATCACCTGTGGAGAGCTCCTAATTATGTCTAAAAATCTCTTAGCCTTTGCCATATTCTGTACACTAGAATTACATTACAGGTTCCTTTAGCATTCTAGTTAAGGCTTGGGTAGCAGGGGAATTACACAGAGATGTGGGTAGGGATCATGGAGGTCATCCTAGAATTTTGTCTATCATACATGAGCTAACTTAGTCCTTTACCGGTAATAGTATCTCTCATTTCTAGTTTCTTTATTTCTTGAATTGAATGTGACATAATGAAAAAGAAAAGAAAAACTAATTGCAAAGTTGTGCATGTATGAAAATTTTCAACTATGTGAAAGAAAGGCTCATGATCAAAAGAACTGAGAAGATAAATAAGTTGATTTGAAAAGAAGTTGTAATAAAGTTTGATTTCAAAAGAACTGGCCCAGCAAATAAAAAACACTGTGTATTTAAAGACAATAATGCAGAATTATCATTTACCAAGTCTATATTAGTCTAAGAATTTGTTTGTTTTGTGGGTTGTGTTTGCTTTGTTCTTTAAACATTCTATCAATATGTAAGAAATTCAAGACATTTTATATACAACTTAAATCAACTTTAATTAAATGATTCCTGTTTACTCATTAGAGCTCTAACCAGGAAAGACAGAAATTTTTACCTTTATATTGTTTTTAAAAGTTTACCTGTTTCATGAAACTCTTGTACTAACCCACCTTCTTTTCTTCAAATTTGTTTTCCCTTTTTACATCAGGTACAGATGTTGAATTAATTGCAATTTTTATTATGACACAAAGACTTGTTTCTTGTTTATTGTTTTAGCTTACTTTATACTCTTTGTGAGTTGAATGCTTTCCACATTACTTTGTCTTGGTTGTTAGCAGCATCTTGTTTTTTCTGAACTTTACTACTTGGATGTCAGCAAGGATGGGATACTGTGTTCTAAAAGGGATTTTAACTTCTCTCCTGTGTGGTAGGTGATATAAAATCATCATCTCTATTCCCCTCTATGAGAGCTTCAGTAAAATCTGTATCATTTTCTCATGCTTTAAAACAAGTTGATTTATTTGGGTGAACTTAAAAGAATTTGCCAAACACTGGTGTGTTCTGGCAAGTGTCAAAATAGAGCCGAAAGGGAGACTTCAGAAGATTAAGTAAGTTTTCAAGGTCACAGAGTTAGGAAATGACAGAGTTGGGGCTCAGATTCAGAATTCGAGAGTCCATATTTTCAGTTTTTTGGTGTTTGGCTCATACATCACATTAATGGTGTGTTCTTTGCTTTTCCGTGTGTTTCCATGCTGCGTAGTGTTCATAATGTGACATCACAGTTTTTCAATTGAATTATCATATTGTATCTTTACTTTTATTATAAATATGACCAGAGTTACAATGAAACATTACACAAAAACATAATTTTAATAATTTCAAAATATTTCTTTCTTAATAATCTACAGATTTTGCATACTTATTTCTACAAGGCTGTAATTGATTTAAACACTAATTGAAACTGTTTCTTTAATAATTACTTTTTAAATCCGTGTCATATGCCTTTTTAATATCTTAAGTATGGAAAGTCTACAGTCTTTGAAAGTAAATTTGATCTTTAGAAATGAGCCTAAAAGTTATTAAGAATAGATATGGTACATAAAGTAGATAATCAAGGTGAATGTGCAGTTGCTCAGTTGTGTCTGACTCTGCAGTTCCATGGACTATAGCCTGCCAGGCTCCTCTGCCCACGGGATTTCCCAGGCAAGAATACTGGAGTGGGGTACCATTTCCTTCTCCAGGTATCTTCCCGACCCAGGGATTGAACCTGCGTCTCTTGAGTCTCCTCCATTGGCAGGCAGATTCTGTGCCACTAGCACCATGGGTGAAGACCTACTATAATCAAACTGAATAATAAATTTCTTTTCTTCCCTCAAAACTATCTTATAATCATTAGAACATGGTTTTGCTCCTTTAGTTCTAGAAAGAGTGGTAAAATCTATTAAAAAAAACAAACCAACATCATCTTTGATGGATTAATTATAAACACTGACAACTGAATTCAAAGAAAATAATGTATCTAGTCTTTGATAATTTTGATAATCAGAGTTCTTCCATGTGAGGAATACTTTAATAGTCTATGATGTTTTCATTTTATTTTAAAATCTTACTTAAATTATGTATTTCATCCTTGTTAATGTTTTCCTCAAATTCAGTCTTTGTCCTGAAATCCTCGTAAGATTAAGACAAATGTTGTGTGATCTTTACTAATTACATAAATTGTAATGAATTCTCCCATAAATGTTCTTCATGTTGATTTTTTGAGGCTAAATTTTTTAAATTTTATTTAAGTTTAATTTTTGGCCATCATTTTCAAACTAATAATTCATTTGAATGAACTAAATGGCTGACCTTTTCAAAAATTTCATTGGTTTTGTGAATAATCACCACTTCATATATAACCAAGGACATCTTCCCTACTTCTTAAAAGTTTTTGTTTTAGTTTCTGCCAGTCAAATATTTTTGACATCACGTTTTCCCCCTCTATTAGCTTTGTTCAGGTTTATATGGTTATAACACTTGAAGAAATTGGATTCCCTTAGATCTGGAATTTTCTTTCACCTAAACATCTCTCTGTAATCCCTATGTTCATGTGATGTTCCTGCATGCTCTACCGCAGAAAGCATCAGCAGAGAACTTCCTCAGGTGAATACCACCCAATTATTTGCCCCTTCATTTCTACACTGTGACTTTTTTCTGCAGGATATAGAAGCATGTCCTTTTGCTCAGTGAATGCAATAGATTCCTTCTTCTCTCCCTTATGCAGGAGAATGGATCTCCAATCTTTCTTCTCTTCCTGCCAATTTTTCATTTCAGTCTGTGTTGAAGACAACAGCCAGAAAGTGAAAGTGAAGTCGCTCAGTCGTGTCTGACTCTTTGCAACCCCATGGACTGTGGCCTACCAGGCTCCTCCGTCCGTGGGATTTTCCAGGCAAGAGTACTGGAGTGGGGTGCCATTGCCTTCTCCAGGAGATCTTCCCGACCCAGGGATTGAACCTGGGTCTCCCGCATTGTAGACAGACACTTTACCATCTGAATCACCAGGGAAGTCCTTTATACTTGATCCCCCAGTGTTAGATCGTGTCCCTGCTTTTGTGCAAACTTACCAGTGGCTTTCTTGTCATCCTCAGACCTGTAAGGTTCAGCCTGTTGTCACTCTGCTACCCATCTCAGGCTGTCTTTCAGTTCACTGACGTGGTCACCCAACTTCACCCATAAAGAGCTCTTAGCTGTCTCTCAGACATGCTACCCATGTTTATGCCTCATTTGCTATTTCCTCTGCCTAGAACACCTTTCTACTGCTAGTTGCATGACAGTTGCAGCTTCTTAATGTCTTTGCTCAAATAGAATCTTCATATGAAGTATACCCTGACCAGTGATTTAAAATTGGTAGCTCCATCTGCTTTTCCACCCTCTGCCAATATGACTTCACCTGTTGTCTCCTTTAGGCTTATCATTAGCTTTTTCTCAGCCTCCAAGGTGTATTTGTTTAATTACTTATGCATTCATCCAGTTCCCAGTAGCGTATAAGGTACATGAGATGAGGACTCTCATGTAATTTTTTTTTTTACTACTGTGTATCTGTTGCTTAGAACATTGAGTGTCATGTATTAGATCCTAAATATTCGCATTGACATATGTTGGTTTTCCCAGGTAGTGCTAGTGGTAAAGAACCTGCCTGCCATTGCAGGAGATAGAGGAGACCTGGGTTCAGTCTCTGGGTTGAGAAGATCACCTGGAGAAGGGAATGGCTACCACTCCAGTAGTTTTGCCTGGAAAATCCCATAAACAGAGGACCCTGGTGGGCTACAGTCCATAGGGTCACGAAAAGTTGAACACGATGGAAGTGACTTAGCACACTGTATATGTGTTGAATGAATAAATATTGATCATTTCCTTTTGTGCCCATATGAAGGATATGCAGATGTTTATCTACCCAAGTGCTAGCATCATGCAGGGCAACAGTTCAAAAAAGTCCTTCTGTAAAAATATATTTCTTTTCATCATTACCAGACACACGGAAACTTACATCATTGCAAGACATGCGGAAGTTGCATCAGCATTCCCCTCAAATATTTCTGTGACTGGTTATGTTGCAAGGGTAAATTTTCATTAACCAGCTTGACAGTTTTTGGGTATTTTCACAAAACATCAGGCTAGGTTTCTAGTGTTCCTCCCACATTATTTAGCGTACTGTTTTGCTGTGATATTTCTGGCAGTGAGTGGTGTTGTATCGCCAACCTCTTGATGTCTTTGAAAGTTTAGATTAAGATTTTGTGTCTTCCCACTGAGGTATTTTGAAAACATCTTTAAATGACAGCTAAGAATGACAATCAAGGTACTTGGCAACCTTCATATAAAAAATAGTGTACACCCCTATACCTGAAGAATGGAGTAGTTGCATTGGTGTAGAACAGTTCACAACTTGTTAGCTTATTATGCCTGTTTTAATAGTGATAATAATAATGAAAGAATTCTATAGAATAGAGTTACTCACTATTGCTGTGTATAAATGAGAAGGTATATGCCAACAGAAAGTTTATTTAAATTAATTTACAATTTAAATTTATACTTTATTATTACTACACCAACTGCATATATTAAAAACATCCCTACCATAATTAGTGATATTTATTAATGTTAGCTAAGTGGTGCTAAGCCCTTTACATATACTGCTGCTTTCAGGTGAAGAAATTAAGATTTAGGACAAAATTTCAGTTATTAGCCCAAAGTAAAGCAGCTGGTAATAGTAGAACCAGGATATGTATTCATCTCTGTCTGACTCCAAAACCCTGACTTCGAATGATTCTGAGAAGATAAAGGAAAGGGTGAAGGTTGGGCTGCCATCTAGTCCCCCAGATGCTGTGACCTTAAACCAAATGAAAATACTTGTGAGGACCGCTAGTTCCTCAGTTGAATCTTGGTGCTGGTTGAGGCATATTTGCAATTACTACAGTAACCTGCAGCTTACACAGGTTGTAGTACACAATAGGAAACTATTCTTTAGGGGAACATCCTACACCAGGAGTCACAAAGCCCCAGTTTTGTCTGTTTTGCTCCTTACTACTTCCGTGACCTTGGATGTGACACTTATCTGCTGTGAGCTTTAGATATTATTTATAGAAATCAGTATAATGTTGAGGGTGTCAGAGGATGAGATGGCTGGATGAAATCACCTATGCAATGGACATGACCTTGGGCAAACTTCGGGAGATGGTGAGGGACAGGGAGGCCTGGTGTGCTGCAGTCCATGGGATCACAAAGAGTTAGAAACCACTGAACAACAACAAATAACGTTGTTAGCTTAGTCTACTTCCAGGGCTTTATAAGATTTAAATGAAACTGTGCTTTGATAGTATCTATATTTAAGGCATTGTCATCGTATCATTATAGCTAGAAGGCTGGTTTGTTCTTCAGTTCCTGTTTTATTGGTCTTTTAAGGCATTGTATGACTTTCTTATATTGAGTGGGCAAACTGGCCTCTTTTTCAGTGGATTCAATTTCAGATCATTAAGGAAGAGAAAGAAATTGAGTTGGGCCTTTAGGCATATTCTGGCAAAGTAAAATAAGAATTTCAATGGGGTAAGGACAAGAATATGAGGCATCAATGGTATAAATATGAATTTGGAAAACGGATTCCTGGAATGATGTTAGCAAGCAATAGGATTAGCAATAGGTACAGATGTGTCTTACTGTCTGTACAGTTGACTGTATGGGACATTTTGTTACATATTTAAATATACAATCTAAACTGGTTCTCAATGGACATATGTGGTTTCTAATCATAAGAACAGAAGAATGTGCTTGTAGTTTGTAGCAAAGATTTTGTTTTTGCTTTGTTCAAATTTTGTATACATCAGAACAGATAAAGCTTATCAACTCTTTCCTTCATCCATTCTAAAATTCTTCTTAACCCATAAAGAGGAAATGACAATGTATTTTATACCATAAACAAGATGACAATTTAAATATGCAAACGCTTGATTAAAGCAATAGAAAGTACATAAAATTTATTTTTGTTTAATAGGTTTATGTCTAATTAGCTGACCAATGGGGGGTAATGCTAATAATGCCAGAAAACTGAAGTAGATGTTTAACAGCATGGGGTTCCAGTAACACTTTGTTTCATCTAAGGCCAGGAAGCGCCCCCTGGTGGCAGCATTGCATTATTTAAAGTCAGCTTATCATGTTCCTTGTGAGTATTGGCCTCCTTTCAAAACTGTCTCTGGTCTTGAGCTATTTGTGACTGTTTTGTAATCTCTGAAACTCATGCAGATGATATTTAGAGGTCCCATCATAAAATGATACAGAAGAGTTCTGCTCTGTTTAATTCCTACTTAAATAAAATTAGATTCTGTAATTAATTCACATAGTCCACAATACCTTTGTCAAACATCTTTTCATTTTAATGTATTTTTGTTGTTGTCTTACCTAAGCACATTTTAACTCTTGCATGTGTCAATTGGTGGTTCATCAAACTAGAACTTTTTAACACTTTTTTCAGTCTCCCGTTGGGTTCCTTGAGTTCTCAGGGGTTTTTTTGTTTGTTTGTTTGTTTTATAGTTTTTCTCTCATCTTTGAACAGCACAGTGACAAGGGGTATGAATATCTTTACTTTTACTATAAAGTCTGTAATTGATCCCTTGATTAACTGTGTGCTTCACACAAGAAAACAACCCTATCTAGCTAAAAGTCTCAGTTGAAGAGACATATAAAAAAAAGAGTGAACACATAAATACACACATTATATTTTTCAAAGTCAAATGATATTCTGTTTTGTGGGCACCCCTATCCATTGATATCGGATGGGTTATGTTTCAAAGTCTACATTTTTGTTTGAAGACTTTCAACACGAAATTCCTGTAATATCACCTGAGTTAATAATCCTAGCAATCTGTGAATTTAGAATGCAAGTTCCTGATGTTTGACCGACTTTAGCTGCTGTAAGAACCCCAGCGTTGACTTTCACTATTTTGCATCCCTATTGCTTTACTAAGTAATAGCCTCTGGTTTCCTCAGACATAATTAGCCTCTGGGTACTTCCCTCTTTGTTGCAGATGTGAAGTGTTCACCTTCTGACGCTGCTTCAACTGTAGAAAAATTCTGTCTCAGAAACATTTATGTGAAAAAAAAAATGTAGGGTAGAAGAAATGAATGTGAATGAATGAATCACTGAACCCAGTGATTAAAAAAAAAAAGACATTGCGTATTCTTGTGGCAGCCCAAAAAAGCTATAACTGTGCATTTAGAAATGCCAAGTTAAGGATTTGAAGACAAATTAGCTTATTGTCTCATTTCTAGGTGTTAGGAAACATCAATAGTACCTGCTTTTAAAGCAGTAAGCTAATGAAAACTAATGAAAGTCAATACAAAGTCAAATTGTTTGATCTGTGATTTGAATGTGAAAAAAGATTATTATTAAGACATGATACTATGCAAAATGGATAAATGTGCCGATTTTTAAACATTATTGTTTTTCACCTTTGCCACATAGTTAGAGGCTCTCTATAGAGTTTGTATATGAGCCTGGAACTGCTGTTGCATGTAGAATATTGATTCATATGATTTTGCTGCTTCGCTAGATTTTGAAAAGCCATTGCTCCACCCCTTAAATGCATCCATGCGCGTGTGCACACACACACACATACACACACACACACACACTTTCTTTAAACATTTTACTTGCGATGTTCCCTTAAACTCCTGTGCATGATGACTTGGGAGCCCACTCTGAGGGATTTTTTCTCCTGCTCACTGCCTTTGGTTACCACCGCTGCACAGAAAACCATTTTGTCACGTTATCTCTCCTCTCATCAAGCAGAGCCTCCTTTCTTGCAAAAACAACATGTCACGTTCTCTCTCCTCTCATCAAGCAGAGCCTCCTTTCTTGCAAAAACAACATCCAACTGCAATGATCGAGGTCATTATAACATCTTGTTCAGTGTAAGCAAAACTGAGTTCTTTAGAACATTTTGACCAAAGATCAGATGATTAGGGTGCATTTGGGAAAAGGAATAATATTGAAAAGTTACAGATCTGTGGCATCTAATGAAAAGAAGATCAAAAGGAATCATTGCAGCTGGATTATGAACTTTGAGAAAAGATGGTATTAACACAAACAGGGGATTGATAACAGCAGGCTAAAGACTGTTGCTTAGATTTCATTATCCTAGAATGCTATCAGTCTTAAAAGAGTTGGGTACTTCCCCAAAAAAGGAAAAAAGAAAGCCTAAAATAATGATGTTCAATTAATCACTATACTTCAACTGGACTCAAAGTGATTTTAGATTAAGAAATGGATTCTAGAAATGAGTGAAAGGAAGGCACTGCTTTGCCCCCCTCACTTCTTGAGCTTTGCAACCAAAGGTGATCTTTATTGATGCTTCCTTAGGTGAGGAAAAGCAGGTGTTTTTTTGCACCTTCTCATAAGATCTTACCAACAGAAACTGAGTCACTAAATCTCCACTGGGAAGCAACTGCTGCTATTTCCCTTTGGTTGTGGTTGATCTCAATTATGAAGACGTCCATGGTAGAAGGAAGCTGTGGACCCTTTTATTCTGATTCTCTTACATAAGGAATTATAGGATCAGAGGAATGACCCCATAAATTAGAAAGAAAAGGAGTTTGCAGAGTGAATATGTAGGGCTGGAAATGGAACTATGATATTTCCAGCCTGAGACACAGAACCACCACCAAACCACAGAAGGTAGTAGGTAGGTCATTTTATGGTGGATCTGGGAAATCTCTGAAGTCTTTCAAAGCTTGCTCCTCTGTGCTCAAGAAATAGACATGAGGACTCTAGCAGGTTACTTTCATTCCAGAGAACTCAGCTCATCTCATCTGTGGAAATAAGATTGGGTTCCATGATCTCTAAGGCCTGTCAACTCCATCATGCTGTAATTCTAACTCTTGAATTTTTTGTAACCACAGAACATTGTAACAAGTAAGCAGCATTTCCCTTTGTTTCGTTTGAGCAAACTCGTCTTCACTGGCAGATTGCCATGCCCAACCACAGACACAATGCAATTGAATGCCGTAGAGTTTTGTGTATTTTTGTAGGATTGTGGAGAAGCATGTGTCTGTGAATAGTCCAATATTTCTTTTGCTGAAAGATTCTGAAATTGTGTCAGGGTCTGAGAAATAACATGTAGACATTAACTTTGTTATAAGACAGTAGCTTATAAGTTTCCCAAGTGACTTTATAAAATATATTTTGTTCGAATGTATGCATATATATATATCTGTACACACAAACACACACACACACATGCATGAATGTTTAAAGTTGTGTAGCAGTGCTATGAATTTTGATGCTATCAGAAACAATTTCAGTGACTTTGGTATTCTTCCCTGGTAATATAAAGTCCTGTAGTGTGATCTCCTTGATTTACAAATCTGAAAAGATCTCTTTCAGTTTAAGAGTTCCAAATTATGTTAGGATAAAATGTAAAACTCTTAACATGAAAGAAGAGGCACCTCACTACAGACTTCTAAGTTCTGTAGGCTTTATGTCCACCACCATTTCTGTTCCTGAAACAATCTAAGCTCCAGGCATTCTAACCTACTTTCAAATGCCTGATGTCTCTCTTTTATTTCCCCTAATGTTAAACCTTTACCACGTCTGCCTCCCTTGGTAGAAATACCCTTCTCCTGCCTCCAGGCCAGCAAAATCCTTCTCTTCCTTCAGGTTTCAGTTGGGTTCAAATTTGACTTTCAGTGCAGGAGATTATAATCATTTCTTAGTATCTGTTCCCTGTATGACAACAGGGGAAGACTTTAATTGATTAATTATTTCATACTTATTGAACACCTGCTACTGCTGTGTAAATATGCCACAGGGGACATACAACATGAACAAAATATAGTTCCTTTTTTAAAAAAGATATGAAAACTATACAAACATAGTGGTAATGGAGAATGTTCTTGGGAAATTCAAGTGCAATGGAGATTTGGAAAAGATGGTGACCATATTCTTCTGAATTTGGAAAACAACTTATTTTGATATTATTCTACCTGTTGCTGTTGTGTGCATGCTCAGTCGTGTCTGACTCTTTTGCAGTCCCATGGACTGTAGTACGCCAGGCTCCTCTGTCCATGGAATTTCCCATGCAAGAATGCTGGAGTGGGTTGCCATTACCTCTTCCAGGGGATCTTCTCGACCCAGGGAGGGAACCCATGTCTCCACATCTCCTGCATTGCAGGCAGATTCTTTACCATCGAGCCACCTGGAAAGCTCGTTATTCTATCTAAGAGTTTACAAATGTCATTGGTCAAGGGACCTTCGGTTCTTAGTCTACTCTTGGGGGATTGCTTGAGTATCTGGTGAGTAGATTTTAGATCCCCAAATTCCAGTTCAATCAGAGCTGTTCTTCTGGTCTTCTTATGGCTTGTTAAAATTTGAAAACCACAGATCTTTTCTACTGGAATAATAGTGTATTGTGTTTTTAATAGGAATTCTCGAGTTGATTTTCACTTTCAAGGAAATTGTGTGTGTTAGTCACTCAGTCGTGTCTGACTCTTTGTGACCTCATGGACTATAGCGCTCCAGACTTCTCTGTCCATGGAATTCTCCAGGCAAGAATACTGGAGTGGATTGCCATTCCCTTCTCCAGAGGAACTTCCCAACCCATGGATCGAACCCTGGTCTCCTGCATTGCAGGGAGATTCTTTACTATTTGAGCTACAGGGAAGTCTTTTCAAGGAAATTGGTGGATAATAAATGCCTCTTTTCAGTTGATAACAGCACCCAAATCACTGAAGGGAGATAGTGATTCATCAGTTTAGGACCATGTGTGACACCAAGGCACGCAGGATAACATATACTTGCCAAGTGCATTCATGATTCATGACTCTTTTTTCTTTGCTTTCAGTAGAGTTTCACAGAAGGAGTATTTCTTAGAAATTACTAGCAGCATGATCTTTGAGAAGGAGTCAACACCCTGTATTAATTGCAAATGTGTCAATATTTGGCAGGAGGAATTCTGTTGTTTTTTTTTTTTCAACCAGGTGAAAAGGCCAGGGAGCTTAATAACTACAAATTCCTAAAATACCCATGGAATAAAAATGACATCTTACGCAAATTACTTTTTTTTTTACCTGAATATGTTATAGTACATGATTTAAGCTACTTTTCCTTTCTGTCTTAATCCTGCTTTGTTTTGAGCTAAACTAAGCTGTCTTTTTTTAGGATTCAAGTGTTCACTGTATGAGGTAAATTAACTCTTACAGTGCTTTCGGGTACCAATTAATGCCCCAGAGGAGGTAAATTACTAAATGGTACCCTGCTGCTCTAAAACACTGAATTCCTCTCAAATGTTTCAGTTGCTCTCCAGTAGAAAGTAGATTATTCCCAATGGTTCTCTGTAAAACAGGATCCATTTTTAAATGGGAAATTAGATTCCATCTGATCGGCAGGCTAATGCTTCCCAAATGTGTCTTACCATAGTCATGATTGGATTATCATGGGCTATAAATGCCTGCAAGGAAATCTTGCAAAGCCAATAAGTAAATATAAAGACAAGGAAGAGTATATTTAGAATAAAGTATGTAGAATTTTGTAAGCAGAGTGAGAATAAGGTATTTGAATTTTATTAAGGTGGTGCTATCATTATTATTCAGAAGTACAGACTATTTATGATATTATACAAAAATGTTACAAAACAGTCTTGATCCTTTTCTGTCCATTAAAAAAATAGAGAAATCAAGATATAGAAATGAAGAAGACGTTCACTCCAGCACTAGGATTTGTAATGTTGCTTGAACTCCCTGCTTTGTACGATGCTTTTTTGATGGGTCTCTTAGAAGGTTTTCTCTTATATTGAGGTAAGAGCTACTTTCCTGTTCCCTCATTTGCTCATTATTGTGCAAATAGTTTTAAGTGCCAAGTAAGTGTGAGACACTGTGGAAGGAAAGAACTCTCACCTTCTCAAACCTCATGTTCTAGCAGGGGAGAATAAAAACAAAAGCATTAACTGTTAATTTGTGATAAGGGCTTTGAAAGAAATAAAGGACGCTCCAAGGTAGAAAATAATTAGGGTAGTGAAGTGGGACACAGCCACAGACCCCGGACCATGAAATAAGCATGAAAGCAAGAGGACAGGTTTACACTTAATCCCCAGGACATGAAGGAGCTGCCTAGGACAGCAAGGTGAAGAGACTGAGTACATGCAGAATCCCTGGAGACAAGATATTTGCATGTCTGAGGAGCCAAAAAAAAAAGACCCATTTGACAAGGCAAAGTTGTGGTGGAGGCGTAAGGGCTGGAGATGAGACAGAGGGAGAATCTGGGGTTAGGCGATGCAGGATCTTATGAACTAACAATAACATTGCTGATCTTTACTCTAAGCACAGTGCAAGAAGGGTTTTACGTAGGGGAGTGACAAAACCAGAATTACTGTAAAAAATAGCAGCGATATTAAATATTGACATAGCACATTATGTGCCAGACAGTTTTTTACAGACTCAACATTTATCAACGTTCTCCATAATCTGATGAAATAGATTGAAAGGAAGGAAGGCACAGAGGTGAGGTGACTTGTCTGAAGTTGTGTAGCCACTGACTTGCAGAACTGGAATTTAAACCTGGGCGCTTATATGCCCAAAGTAGTAACTACACTTCTCTCAGTATGATAGCTAGCTATAGCTATTATCTATTTTTTTTTAATTGGGGACTAGTTGCTTTACACTGTTGTGTCAGTTTATACTGTACAATCAGTGAATCAGCTGTATGTATATGGATATACCGGTCCTCGTGGATACCTCCCACCCCCAACCCCACCACTCTAGGCCATTACAGAGCTCCAAGCTGAGCTCCTTGTGCTACATAGCAGGTTCCCACTAGCTGTGTAAAGAGTGTTAAACGGTGAGTTGAGATTGGTGGCACTAGTGGTAAAGAGCCCGCCTCCCAATGCCGGCAGAGGTAAGAGACGTGGGTTTGATCCCAGGGTCAGGAAGATCCCCTAGGGGAGGAAATGGCAACCCCACTCCACCATTCTTGCCTGGAGAATCCCATGGACAGAGGAGCCTGGTGGGCTATGGTCTGTGGGGTTGCAGAGCCAGACACGACTGAGTGACTTTAGCACTTCCTTCGGACTACTGAGATTTTATGAGGGAACGAGTTTTGAGAGCAGCAGCTCAGGACTGAGCCAAGAGGAACCCCCAACAGCACCATCTGGCTAGAAAGATGGAACTAGCAAAGGAGACCAAAGATCAGTGAGCCAGTAATAAGTGGAAGCTCAGGATGGAGGAGTCACAAGACACTAAGATAGGGGAGTATCCTAAGACAAAATGAGCCGCGGGTTCTGCCGAATGCCTCTGAAAGATAAGGCAACACAGGAGTCTGTGGTGAATGACATCATGGGAATTGTTCTTGATCCTGAAGAGAGAATTTTCCATGAAATAGTAGAAAATAAGGCTGATAGATTAAGGGGTTAAGGGCGAATGAAAATAATAGTGCATGTCAACTATACTTCAAATAAAATCTTTAAAAGTATTGATAATTTTTTAGAGTGAATGAGGGATAAAGTCTAGATAGAATAGATAGAATATATTGACAGATCTCTAGAATTTTGTGATGATAACAGAGAAATAGCTAGGGGGATACATTGGATCAGGGACAAACACACATACAGGTGTGATGGTAGGAATAGAACGTGTGTCTGCTGAGGAGATCAAGCCAGTCAGTCCTAAAGGAGATCAACCCTAGATATTGATTGGAGAGACTAATACTGAAGCTGAAGCTCCAATACTTTGAATATTCAAAGAGCCAACTCATTGGAAAAGACCTTGATGCTGGGAAAGATTGCAGGCAGGAGAAGAAGGGGATGGCAGAGGATGAGATGGTAAGATGGCATCACTGACGCAATGGACTTGAATTTGAGCAAAGTCTGGGAGACAGTGGGGGACAGGGGAGCCTGGCGGTAGGGTCTCATTGGATATGACTTAGTGACTGAACAACAACCACAGCAAAATGCTGAGGAGAGAAAACGCAGCCTCTGAAGATGCAGAAGGGAAAACAGTATCAATATATAAGCCTTTTTGAGGAGACAAAGCAAGAGGATTCGCGAAAGAAAAGGAAACTTCAGCCTTTGACGGAGAAGGGACCTTCCTCACTTAGCATATGTGAGCAAGGTGTGTGAGAGGCTGGTAGACAACTTTGGCCATTGGGCTCCTGCTCTGCATTCTGGAGAGGGGCAAAGAATGAGAAACCGCTAATACTGTTAAAAATGAATCGCACTCTGTGTTAAATGCTTTATATATATTGCTTTACGGAGAAGGCAATGGCACCCCACTCCAGTCCTCTTGCCTGGAAAATCCCACGGACAGAGGAGCCTGGTAGGCTGCAGTCCATGGGGTCGCGAAGAGACGGACACGACTGAGCGACTTCACTTTCACTTTTCAGTTTAGTGCATTGGAGAAGGAAATGGCAACCCACTCCAGTGTTCTTGCCTGGAGAATCCCAGGGACGGGGGAGCCTGGTGGGCTGCCGTCTATGGGGTGGCACAGAGTCGGACACTACTGAAGCGACTTAGCAGCAGTAGCAGCATATTGCTTTATACTTTATTTCAGTTATTTCTCAAAAACTCTCAATCAGTATTTTTAGTGTTTAGTTAGTAGCTGATGCAGCCATGAAATTAAAAGACGCTTACTCCTTGGAAGGAAGGTTACGGCCAACCTAGATAGCATGTTTAAAAGCAGAGACATTACTTTGCCAACAAAAGTACGTCTAGTCAAGGCTATGGTTTTTCCAGTGGTCATGTATGGATGTGAGAGTTGGACGGTGAAGAAAGCTGAGCGCCGCAGAATTGATGCTTTTGAACTGTGGTGTTGGAGAAGACTCTTGAGAGTCCCTTGGACTGCAAGGAGATCCAATCAATCCATCCTAAAAGAGATCAATCCTGGATGTTCATTGGAAGGTCTGATGTTGAAGCTGAAGCTCCAATACTTTGGGCACCTCATGCGAAGGGTTGACTCATTGGAAAAGACCCTAATGCTGGGTAGGATTGGGGGCGGGAGGAGAAGGGGACGACAGAGGATGAGATGGTTGGATGGCATCACCGACTTGATGAACATGGGTTTGGGTAGACTCTGGGAGTTGGTGATGGACAGAGAGGCCTGGCGTGCTGCAATTCATGGGGTCGCAGAGAGTCGGACACGACTGAGCGACTGAACTGAACTGAACTGAGTAGCTGATGGAACTGAGACTCAGAGGAATTAAGTGACTTGCCCCAAATCACAAATCCTCTAATTCCTGGAGATAAAATCTGAGCAGTCAGCCTGGCTCCAAACTCTGATTCTTGAGCTAGAAATTAACTTAGTTACTCACCAGTAAGTAAGTGATGGCTCAGAGAACTCAGTCTCCCAGTTGTGTGCAGCTAGGAGCTCACAGGCCTTAGGGTAGAACTTCAGGCTTTTCACTGCCCACCCAGTATTTTCTTCCACCATTTCTATCTAATTCTCCATTGCTTTAAAGGCAGGGAGCTTTTAAAAATAAAATATGTGACTGCTGATTATGAATTTGTGCACTGAAAATTTAGTGGAATTTAGGGTGGAGATTGTAACCATTTGAATCATGAGAATCAGATATTATTGTTTTTTGAGATGAAAAATAAGTCAAAGGACTTCTTTGTGTGACTGGTATAGATTTTCCTAATGAGAACTCCTTGTACATACAATTCATTTTTGAAAGGAATTTTTCAAGAGCCTGATTAACTTTTAATCAGGATGCTCAGGTGATTAGACACAGCCTGATTATGTAAGGAAAAATGCAGTGAAAGACAATGTTCTTTTCTTAACAGGCATGTAGCACTGAAGCAATTTAAAGGAAATTTAACAGTTCTTCATTTAGCAGAGCTGATTTAAAATAGCAGTGCAATTTTTCAAAGGTTATGTGCGTGTTTGTTTGTAATTTTTCCTATAGAAAACAGAGAGGTTTCTGGTTTAAAATTTTCTAATGGAATGGCTCTCAAATTTGCAAGCTTTTATTGTAAAATGATGAGAGAAATTCCATATTCTATGTAAATTGTAGGTTTTGCTTTTAATCTTATGATTTATTGTATAGCTTCAGTCTAGTTATATAAGTGTGGCATCTTTTGTTTTAATTTTTTCTGGATTCCTTTTAAGGAACCACTTGATACTCCAGCCAGTGTGTATTGTATCGGTCAGTTTCACACAGTCATCAGAAAGCTTATCGCAGGTGCAACCTAACAGCATCTCAGTACAGATCCTGCAGATTAAATGTCTCTCTAAGGATCCAGTGAAAGTTCCAGAGATCAGACATCTGTCCCTCAAAATGGCAACCATCTTTCATAATAGAAACTCATCTTGCTTTCCCTTCTCTTTGATTCCCTCATTCCTTGTACATGCTCCCGGGATGGCATTCCCAAATAAACTAAGTGCATGGCCCAGGCTAGGACACTGACAATTAAATTTCTATCTGTACAAGCATAAAAAGAAGGTACATATATCATTTTTTTAACTGAACAGCAGTTGATTTACAATGTTGTATTAATTTTGGCTGTATAGCAAAGATATGTATGTATATATACATTCTTTTCTTTAAAAAATATTCTTTTCCATTGCCTTTATGTCTTGGCTGTTGTGAATAGAGGCACTTATGTCTTTAATTTTCACATCCAAGTGCCAAAATGGACCTCACTTTTTTAAAGCATTCACACACACACATACAGTTTTATTTCAGGGTTTTTCACCTACTTGTGTACATTTGTGTTTCTATAAGACAATATTTTAGATTAAGATAGTGGTATTTACCTCCTTCTGCAAAAATGAGGAAACTATGAACTAATAATAAACTAATAATATAGTAACACGAGTCAGTTGTGTTTTGTTGTTTAAATCAGCCACATGATCAATTCCAATCTCCATTTGGTGTACAACATTAGATTGTGAGGACATGGCTGTTCATTTAATAATACAACTTTAAATTGAATGAGCTGCTCTTCTCAGAGCTAGAAAGAGAGAAAGTTTGCCAAATAAGTGTTTAAATTTGGGCTAAAAATAAACATAAGCCTTGGAATAAATTAGTCACTGTCCTGTACAACCTGGTAAGCATCTATGTACGTTTCTCCCTGTGTTGAGTACCCAGAAAGCAATTCTTCTTTATAGGAAATTTAAAAATGCTTATGACCTACATCAGGGCTGTCCCTTAACTGAAGAACTAACGTTAATACTACCTATAATAAAGAAGATGTCTTATTTTCTCTTCAGTATTTTTCTTACCATGAAATTGAATTTGAACCAGGTGATAGGTAGATGGACAGGTAGATAAACAGATAAATAGGTAGGTAGGTAGATAGATAGATATTTGCATACTGGTGGTCATTTACATATATAAAAAAGTGACAGCATATATTCTGTTGGATTTAATTATTTTTCATACTTTTTGACACAGTAAGTATTTTGTGCTGAAAGTTTTTCCTAAAATTATTTTTATCCAATAATTGTTCAGTTGCTAAGTTGTGTCTGTGGACTGTAGCACGTCAGGCTTCCCTGTCCTTCACTATCTCCCAGAGTTTGCTCAAATTCATGCCCACTGAGTCAGTGATGCCATCCAACCATCTTATCCTCTACCGCCCTTTTTCCCCTTTTCCTTCAATCTTTCCCAGCATCTAAGCCTTTTCTAATGAGTTGGCTCTTCGTCTCAGATGGCCAAGGTATCCAATAATACCATGTGATAATTTTCTAGAAAGAGGATAAAAAATTCATTTAGATTTTTGTAATGCACTTCTAACACTTTTTTCTGATCAAAGTTATCCTGCAAAAACAAAACAAAACAAAACATAGGTACGGATGAGGTAAGTCAGTTGCTTTGAATCCGCAGGAATCTTCTATCACATTACTATTCAGACAACAATAATATGGAGCAAACCTACATATCCCATGAAAACTTCAAAGAAAACTCCTCCACCAAAATAATTTTTGACATCACATGATATCCCCAAGAAGAACAAAGGGATTCAGGGTGTATGCTCAAAATTGGTCTTTCCCGAGTACTTATGTATTCAGCTTGTTCGACCATCAGGAGCGCCACCTGTCTTGGAGATTTTGCTCATCACTTATTTATCTGCAGTGAGACAGGAGTCTGAATGGATCTTTATTTCAATCACGTACTGGATGTAAGAATTGTGAAAAGCAGTTTGGAGCCAAGATGTATCCTGTTTTTGAGAGAGACGTTGTAGTTCACAGGGAGGACTCTGGCTCACAGCTCCTAATCTGGAGTCTTGTATCTCAGATCTACTTTTGGAGAGTAACATAAAGTTGACAGGAAACTATGAGTCCATTTTTAGACAGATGTGGACATTTTGTCAGGTCAAATCATGCGACTAAACCTGATGCAAGCTTTCTCAGTTGTATCTTACCATGAAAAACTATGCAATAGTTAATTTCAAAATTAGGAAGTACTTAAAAGTATGAGTAGCTGCTTTGAGAATGACCAGACTATAGCACTGTATGAGACACGGTGAACATCCAGAATATTCCCATCTCCAGTGTTTTGAAAAGAAGTAATAGTTTCCTCCTTCAGGCAAGGTGATCATCATTTGATCAACTTATAAATCAGTTGATGAAGACTAAGTGATGATTACTCACATTTATGGCAAGTTTACCATGGGCGATATGTTGTGCTATGTGCTTTATATGAATTGTTTAATTTAATCTTCGTGAAAAAGTCATAGAATAATGATTGTTAAACTTACTTTAGGTTAAACAACCTTCTCGGTATGTAAGTGGCAGAACCAATACAGTTATTTCATTTCATGCCTGTATGATTCAGGAAACACACAAACATATAAGTCTTTGTTAGATTTATATATCAAATAACAATTTCTTTAGTGTCAGAATATAAAGGCTGTATATGACACTGTTGTATTATAGAATGTATTATAGAAGATAGATAGAAAATGAAGTTTTCACTCAAGATGCTTGCAATCTGTCATTGAGGATAAAGCAGGTACATACGTGTTCATGACAGAAATCTTCCTATCTATAAGGCTTAAAAGTTCACACAGTCCTTTCAGACACTTAATTTTATTTTTAATGAATTAAATATTTTCATCACTAAGCTATCTTACACCCCTTAGTCTGTTCTGAACTTAGCTTGATTGCCTTTTATCCTTCTAATAAATCTATTAAAACTTTAAAAGTAAGACGGATATGATTGCATTTTCTTCCTTAGTACTAACAGAGGTTTATAATAATATATGTGCTGCTAAGTTGCTTCAGTCGTGTCCGACTCTGTGCGACCCCACAGACGGCAGCCCATCAGGCTCCCTCGTCCCCGGGATTCTCCAGGCAAGAACACTGGAGTGGGTTGCCAGTTCCTTCTCCAGTGCATGAAAGTGAACAGTGAAAGTGAAGTCGCTCAGTCGTGTCCGACTCTTAGCGACCACATGGACTGCAGCCTACCAGGCTCCTCCGTCCATGGGATTTTCCAGGCAAGAGTACTGGAGTGGGGTGCCGTTGCCTTCTCCAAATAATATATGTGAGTATTATATAAATGATTCTTTCAATATCATTATGTGATGAAATACAATGTATTTGTCATGGATTTGTGATTTATTATAATCTGAACACTGTCTTAATACCCACCTTTAAAGAAAGCAGACTAAGGACCAACTGGCCAAAATTCTCTCCGCCTACCTTCTTTGCTCTCCTGTGGTGAGTAAGAAAAGTCTCTCCTCCTTCAAAGGCTGAGCCTCTCATTTCCTCTCTGATTATCTCTTGCTTTGTGTTCTCAGGAAAGTCTGTATATTAGATATCATTTTCTCTTCTTGTTACACCTTTAATATTTTTATTGAAGTATAGTTGATTTAAAATGTTGCTTCAGTTTTATATGCACAGCAGAGTGATTCAGTTTTGTATATACATATACACACACGTGGGCAAACCCAGTGGTGCAGTGATTAAAAATCCGCGTGTAACGCTGGAGACTAAAGAGATGTGGATTCGATTCCTGGGTCAGGAAGATCCCCTGGAGAAAGAAATGGCAACCCGCTCCAGTATTCTTGCCTGGACAATCCCACGGACAGAGGAGCCTGGTGGGCTACAGTCCTTGGGGTTACGAAGAATCAGACGCAACTGAGCACACACACACACACACACACACACACACACACGTATGAATACATGCATATGTGTATACTTACATACACACATATACACATACACACATATACACATATATTCTTTTCCAGATTTTTTCCCATATAGGTTATTATAAAATGTTGAGTGTAGATCTCTGTGCTATGCAGTAGGTCCCTACTGATTAATTTCCTTTACTTTAATCCCCAGCATCTTCTTTTCTCCTCAAGCAATCATATATGTTCTATCCTTACACATGTTTTTTGTCTGTGGGGTGGGGGTGGGTAGGTGTGTGTATTCTTTTTGACTCCATATTCCTCTGGGATCCAAAATCTCAGCCAAGCAAAAAAAAAAAAAAAGAAAAAAAGATTTCCAGAAAGCATATAAGAGTTAATCCGATTTAGAGGAAGAAAAAGTAAATAGCAAAAAACAAAACAAAAGCAAAAACACTGAGGGAGTATATATTTATGTATTATATGAAAGTGAAAGTCGCTCAGTCATATCCGACTCTTTACGACCCTGTGGACTGTGGCCTGCCAGGCTCCTCTGTCCATGGAATTCTCCAGGCCAGAATACTGGAATGGGTGGCCGTTCCCTTCTCCAGGGGATCTTCCCAACCCAAGGGATCAAACCCAAGTCTCCCACATTGCAGGCAGATTCTTTACCATCTGAGCCACCAGGAATATGTATAAATAATATAAATGAGTTCAGTGACTTGAATAGCCTAGTATTCAGAGCTGCTGTTCAGTTGCTCAGTCCTGTCCAACTCTTTGTGACTCCGTGGACTGCAGCACGCCAAGCTCCCCTGTCCTTCACTATCTCCTGGCGTTTGCTCAAACTCATATCCATTGGGTGGATGATGCCATCCAACTGTCTCATCCTCTGTTGACCCCTTCTCCTCCTGCCTTCAGTCTTGCCCAGCATGAGGGTCTTTTCCAAAGAGTTGGCTCTTCTCATCAGGTGGCCAAAGTATCGGAGCTTCAGCTTCAGCATCAGTCCTTCCAATGCATATTAAGGGTTGGTTTCCTTTAGGATTGACTGATTTGATCTCCTTGCAGTCCAAGGAACTGTTAAGAGTCTTCTCCAGCACCACAGTTCAAAAGCATCAGTTCTTTGGCACTGAGCCTTCTTTATGGTCCAACTGTCACATCCATACTTGACTACTAGAAAAACCACAACTTTGACTAGACAGACCTTTATCAGCAAAGTGATGTCTCTGCTTTTAAATATGATGTCTAGGTTTCTCATAGCTGGCTCTGCCATTTACCAGTTCCTTTGACATTGACCTAACCACACAAAACAGTTTCTTCATTCATAATAATAGCTTCCCTTGCTGCTCAGAGTTGCTGTTCCAGTCAAAAATAAAATGTCAATTTATGCTAGAGAGTTTTACAAGCTGTATGAACCTGACATGATACAAATACAAGAAGGTGGTGGCTTTCATTGAGATAAATGTCCTAGTGGCTCTTCAGTTTTCACAAACAAATCATTCTCCTCTCCCCTGGTTTTGCTGATTTTTGCAGCTCTACATTTACCTAGAACATAGAATTACTATATTGTCAGAGAGTACAATATCACACAGTTTCTCAGTAGAGAAAAATAACATCAATGCCATTCTTCCAAGCCTGTAGACATTCAAAATTGTATTACTGAATTAAGCGGTAAAGTCAGAAAGCCTGGGATCCATTGTAACAATGTCCTATAAAGTATATGTTTTAAAATCTGAGATAAAATTTGGAATAGTAAAGGACATTTTATAAAAAGAGAGCTTTTGTCAATTATGTCACTTTCTAATGTAAGGGTACTGTTAAGTGTATTATGTATCATCTACTCCATCTGAGAGCTTTCATATCACACACAGTTTTGCTTCTTTCAGAAAATGTGTTTTTTTTTTAATCCTCTTGTCACGAATTTGTATATATGGCTATGCCCTTATCATCACATTAAATATATTTTAGGTCCCACCTTTTGAAAATATATACCTCATAGGATGAATTTTCATATTTTTTGAATCAGTCTCACTGTTGGCTTTATTATATGCCCTTTCCACTTTGTCCCTTGGGGCTACTTTCCTTAATCAATATTATTTGTCTGTGTGTATGTGTGTGTGTGTGTGTGTGTGTGTGTGTGTGTGTGTGTGTTTTAAGAGGTAATGTTTGGGCTTGTTAAAATATCATACAGCAAAAAGAACAATTTAGTGAAAAGGTCTCATATTTAAACCCTGAATCCTTGTTTTCTTTCCCTCCATCAGTTATGATGTGGATCTAATTATTCAGTTCCTCTCTTTCTGATGGACATTTAGACATTTTCTGATATCTTGTACAATAGACTTGCAGTAGTTAAGAAGTTTTATCTGTGCATTGTTGCTATTGTTGCTTTGTCACTAAGTCGTGTCCAACTCTTTTGTGACTTCGTGGACTATCGCCCACCAGGTTCCTCAGTCCATGGGAATTCTCAGGCAAGAATACTGGAGTGGGTTGCCCTTTCCTTCTCCAATATCTGTGGATATGTTCGAATAAATTTAAGGTCAATGGTATGAACACTATTTTGATAGGTGCTGCAGAATTATCCTTCAATAAATTATAGGAATTTATGTTTCCACACAAAATTTGTTATAGTTACTGTATCTACACAGTATTACCAAAAGGAAATTTATACTTTTTACCTTTATGAATGCTGAAAAATAATGTTATATTTTAAATAAATATTTACCTATGAATGAATGTAATAGAGCAAAGAGCATTGACTTAAGAGCCATTTATTTACCTGTAATTCATTGTTCACCCGTCGTCTTTATTGACTGCTAGTGATCTTTTCTTTTACTGATTTTGAAGCCTCTTCCATGTTAAGAAAACAAGGTTTTTGTAATATACTACATTTATCACAGGTTATTGTTTATCTTTACTTTGCTTATACATTTTGACATCCTCAGATTGCTAATATTTATACTCTGCATCAGTATTGTCTCACTTAGCCTCTGGATTTAGGGTGATGCTTCAAAAAGCTTTTCCTAAGTAATGATTTTTGTGTATTTTTATTTATTGTCATGTTTGAATCCTTGCTCTGTCTGGGTTTATTCTTGAGTAAGAAGTGATATAGAACTTCAACTTTCCTTTTATTCTGTTTTGTCATTTTTCATCTAGACTGCTTTCTAGTTATATAAAGAGCATTTTCTGAAAAAATTATTTTCTCTTAAGGATTTTAAGTGCCATCAGTATCACCAAATAATCAAATATTTGTGCATTTTGTTGCATTTGAGGAATTCATATTTTGGATCAATTTTTTTTTTGTCTGTTCAGCCACCAGCACCAACCTGTGAATTAATGTAATCTTAAAATATTCTTAAATATGTAGTAGTGCTAGTTATCACTCTTTAATCTTTTTTTCCCCTTTTTTAAATGTTAAAATTTCCATATAAGTTTTAGTGTTAGTTTGACTGGTTCAGAAACAAAAATAAGACAAACAGAAGAACTGCCTAATATTTGTATGGGGAATGAGTAAACTCACAGAATAATTTGGTGATAATTGTTACTTTGTAATACTAAATCATACCCTGAATTGAAAAATCTATTTTTCAAGACTTTTTTATGTATTTCAGTAAAGCTTTAAAGTATCTTTACATAGATCTTGTGCTCTTCTTGTAAATTTTGAAACTTGATAGAAGTTATCCTATAAACAGTATTTTTCCTTAATTATGTTGAAATTGTGAATATAGTTAGTATACGATAGCTAACAATCACTAAAATTTTAATTTTATATTAAGCATCATAATGAATATTCTTATAAGATGTAATAATGTTTGCTCTACTGCTTTTGAGTTTTCTGAGAAGGTAATCATGCTATGATTATTATTGTAATTGTATAATTCTGCTTCATCCATTTTCTGTGTGCATCTGCTATTTTATCATTATGTCTGTACATATGCACAAACTATTACCTACAGTAAAATGTTTAAGAATAGTGATTGTAGACTTTTTATAGGAATGCTTTTGCTACTTTGAGTAAGCTCACTGTTAAAGCATAACTTTTCATATACATATACAGATGCAAATATCTGTTTTTTACATATAGTTTGTTAGCTATTTTACAGTATTATGTATGCAAATATTAATTCCTTTATAAATTTTTAAAACAAATATTACACATATAAAAATTTGAAACGTGGCTATCTAATGAGAAAAGCCAGAGGGAAATAAAAGTAATTGGAAAGGAGACTTACATTTATACAATCAATGCAAAGGGTACTAGTTGAGGACAGAATGAGTGCAAATAACAGATGTAATAAACAGTCTCTATTAGAAAGCTTCCTTAAAGATCGATTTCTAATGTATCAAGGCCCATCTTTACAATGACTATATCTATATTTTGAGTAAGTAATGAGCAGAAAACCATGTATAGAGTTAAAGAAACTTCACAGATATCTATTTCTTTCTAGTTAGTGCCATCAGTGTCATTTCTTTGTATTATAAATGGTTTCCAGAATAGCAGATCATCTAAGGTTAAAGGTTCATCTAGTCAAGGCTATGGTTTTTCCAGTAGTCATGTATGGATGTGAGAGTTGGACTATAAAGAAAGCTGAGCACCAAAGAATTAATGCTTTTGGACTGTGGTGTTGGAGAAGACTCTTGAGAGTCCCTTGGACTGCAAGGAGATCCAACCAGTCCATCCTAAAGGAGATCAGTCCTGACTGTTCATTGGAAGGACTGACGCTGAAGCTGAAACTCCAGTACTTTGGCCACCTGATGCAAAGAGCTGACTCACTGGAAAAGACCCTGATGCTGGAAAAGATTGAGGGCAGGAGGAGAAGGGGACGGCAGAGGATGAAATGGTTGGATAGTATTACCGACTCAATGGGCATGAGTTTGGGTAAACTCCGGGAGTTGGTGATGGACAGGGAGGCCTGGCACACTCTGACCCCTGGTTCATGGGGTTGCGAAGAGTCGGGCACAACTGAGGGACTGAACTGAACTGAACTGAAGGTTTATATGGAAATCATCAAGCTAGGCTTCAACAGTACACGAACCAAGAACTTCCAGATGTACAAGCTGGATTTGGAAAAGGCAGAGGAATCAAGATCAAATGGCCAGTATCTGTTAGATCATAGCAAAAGGAAGAGAATTCCAGAAAAAGAATCTACTTCTGCTTCATTGACTACTCTAAAGTCATTGACTGTTTGGATCACAACAAGCTGTGGAAATTAATTGAAGAGATGGGAATACCAGACCACTTTCCTGCCTCCTAAGAAACCTATATGCATGTCAAGAAGGAGATCCAATCAATCCATCGTAAAAGAGATCAATCCTGGGTGTTCATTGGAGGGTCTGATGTTGAAGCTGAAACTCCAATACTTTGGCCACCTCATGTGAAGTGTTGACTCATTGGAAAAGACCCTAATGCTGGGTAGGATTGGGGGCGGGAGGAGAAGGGGACAACAGAGGATGAGATGGTTGGATGGCATCACTGACTCGATGGACATGGGTTTGGGTAGACTCCGGGAATTGGTGATGGACAGAGAGGCCTGGCGTGCTGCAATTCATGGGGTCACAAAGAGTTGGACACGACTGAGCGACTAAACTGAACTGACTGAACTGACGCCAGGATAGATTGAGGGCTAAAGGAGAAGGGGACGACAGAAGATGATATGGTTGGATGGCGTCACTGACTCAATGGGCATGAGTTTGAGCAAACTCTGGGAGGCAGTGAAGGATAGACAAGGCTGGTGTGCTGCTGTCCATGGGGTTGCAAGCAGTTGGACATGACTGAGTGACTGAACAACAACTGCAACAAATGAGAACCTGCTTTGACTCACTCATTCCCTATTATCCCAGGGAACTCTACTCATTGCCTTATGGTGATCTAAATGCGAACAGAATCCAAAGAACAGGGCATATAGGCTTGCATATAACTGATTCACTTTGCTGTACACATAGCCTTATAAAGCAACTATGCTTCAATAAAAGTAAATTAAAAAGAGGATGTAAATCAGGAAAGAGGAAGACAAAAGACTCGGAGTGGCTGCTTCTAGGTAGCAAAGTAGAAAAAGGATGAAGAGGTTTAGAACGAAGGTTTGCTTTTTTTTTATGTTTTTAATAAAACTTGACTTTAAACTTTTCTTTGTGGCTGTGAAAGAAAATTCACTTTAAAGTTTAAATTTTAAAAGATGGAGTTAATTAGAGAGATCTAAAAACACACATAGTAAATGGCTTCCAAATTGAAAACTGATACTTTGGCCACCTGATGCAAAGAACTGACTCACTAGAAAAGACCCTGACGCTGGGAAAGATTGAAAGTGGGAGGAGAAGGGGATGACAGAGGATGAGATGTTTGGATGGCATCACTGACTCGATGGACATGAGTTTGAGTAAGCTCCAGGAGTTGCTGCTGATGGACAGAAAAGCCTGCTGTGCTGCAGTCCAGGGGGTTGCAAAGAGTTGACATGACTGAATGACTGAACTGAACCGATGAAATGCATTTATTTTATTTTACCAGAACTTAATTTACAAATATAAGCAATCTCAGTATCTCTAGATACATTTAAGGTCTCTTCATCCAATCTGCTATATCTTCTTGCTATTAAAAGATCAAATTACCCTTACACATGTACAAATACACTGAAATAGTTCAGAGAAGGGAATGGCAAGAAAGATATTCACAAGAAGTCACATTACCATTAAAAATTCAGTTTAACCGTGAGGAAGGATTTAAAGGAAGAGCATGTCCTTAGTATGAAGCCTTTGATGTAGTGGAATAAATGTATAGCTAATATGACCTGAACCTTTTTAATTGATGCTTACAATACAAGCGTATCTGCTGGGCTCTTAATTAGGGTCAGAGGGGATGTGGAAATTAAATAATGTATATTAGTTTTTCCTAAAGCATATAAAAATGATCAAACAGAGGCATATTTTCAAATCTGTTCATGAGTCTTACCATTCATGCATATTAAAGTAGCTAAGATTTCAATATTTGTGGTTCTGGTGTACTTTAAGAATCTTTTCAACAGTATGATGATGCTGTAAATGGAATATACAATTGAGAGTGAATGTTCAACACCAGAATTTATTTTTAATCTTATAAAGCCTTATTATCAGATATTTATGCTGTTATGCTAGCTTAACAGTGCATAGTTCCAGGGAAAACGTATCAAAAATATATTTCAGCTACTGATGGAATCACAAAAAGAGACACACATTCTATTTGTTAATATTACTTTTCAAAAAGGCACTGAAATTTTGAGTTTTTAAACTTCACTTATGTTAAAAAAACCCAGAAAACTTCCCATAGCAATTTCATTTCTCTAGTTTCCCTTTTTTAAAAATAACAGTTTTATAAGTTCCTTGGTTCTCTGTTACCAGACTATCTTACTCCCCTGTTCAAAGGAACCCCTTTGGCATTTTCTCTGCAATGGTCATGACTCACGTTGTGGGAGTGTGGACTCCAGCTGGAATCAACCCCTGTAACCTCTGCAGGACCTGTAGTGACCAGGGAAATCTCACCCACACAATCACCAGTAATCCCAGTAATCCGCTGGCAAGCCAAACCACCCACTGGACACCAGCCTCAGCGGAGTCAGAGAAGGGATTAGTGTCTTTTGCCGAATGTGGTGTGAGTCGTGCTCAGTGTAACCAGATTCTGCCTTGAACCAAGTCTTAGTGTCCTCAGATGGAAGAAAAAGCAAGGGTTGAAGACACACAAAACCGTTTCCATTTCTATTCTCCAAACTGGAACCAATTGTTAGTCCCGGGCGGGGGAGCCTGGCGGGCTACAGTCCATGGGGTCACAAACAGTCGGACACAGCTTAGCAAGTGATGAACAACATTAGTGTAGTTTATATCTTCTTCTGAAGAAAGTCACACAACCTGGTTGACTGATTTCACTTTAAAATCTTGAGTGGGTAGTTTCAAACGGACACTCCACGTCCTGGGCCAGTGTGCTGCCTCTTCCTAATAAGATGTCACTCCCACTCTTTTACACTTGACTACTTTTCTGACATTTCGGTGAAATCAAAACTGCAAGAGACAACCACCCTCGCCTTCCCACACCCTGATTTTCAAATTTGCCAGCACACAGATGCAGAATCTTTGCCTTGTTCCTCTGGATCCAATGGAAAGAAAACGAAGCCGGTTCTCCTTTTCAGTCCAATCCCATACTTGGGCTCAGAATCCCTTGCCTGTTTTCACTCTTAGAGATTTAATGTTTCTGCTGCTCCTGTTCTTTTTCTGCATCGCACAGCTCTCCTCTCCATAATCATTCCCCTCAGGATACAGATGCTATAATTATCTCTCATCCATAAAGTAAAGAAAAGCTAATAAATCAAAAAGGAATGGTTAAGAGCACAAATCTTTACTTGACACCATAAACTTTCTCAGCTCATATCTCATTATTTTGCTCCTTCCATGGCAAAATGTCTTGTGAGAGTTTCTATATTGATTATTTTTATGTTCTCCCATTTCATCTGCATTTTTTGTCATTCTTTCATCCAGTTTATGTAAAAAAGGAGATAATTCAAAAACTGTGGTGTTTTCCACATACCACTTGATGGGTCTGGACACATCTGTAGGATAATGAAACTCTGAGGAAATACTGTTGGCCTCTTAATCTAACCCCAATTTCATTTTGGTGTGTGGCCTCTTCGTATAAACCTCTTCATTAGTGTCTCCAGTTGCCAAATCCAACAGATAGTAATATGTATTCATCCTGTTTTGCATCATTCAGTATCATGTAGCTGTCTTTCTTAGAATCGTTCTCTTGTGTTAGGCCCTACAGACAACTCCATACTCCTTTGTCTTCTAGTTTGATTAAAATATATATATATATATATATATATATCTTTTTAATATGTATTTATTTATTTGACTTTGTCAGGACTTAGTTGTGTCATGGGGACCTTTCACTGCAGCACCCAAACTCTCTAGCTGTGGTGTATGGGCTCCATAGCCTGTGGGCTTAGTTGCCCCGTAGCTTGTAGCATCTTAGTTCCCTGACCAAGGATCGAACCCATGTCCCCTGCATTGGAGGGCAGATTCTTAACAGCTGGCCCCGGGGAAGACCATCTTCTCGTCTGACTGGTATGGTATCTCAGGGTTCTTTTCTGTCCTGCTCCTGTTATCTACACGCCCCAGTGCCTGGGACTAGACTTCCTGTACTCTCAGTTTATGGTCTCCTTCATATTTGTCATACAAGTTTAAATACCATCTAGATATTGATGACTCCTGGGTGTATATCCCTGACCTTGAGGGTTTCTCTGATCTCCTGGATCATACATCCTCCTGCATTCCTGCAGCTCTACTGGTTGCCTGATAAGTGTCTAAAGGATAACTCTAGTCCTCTCATTTCCTACCACTGTCTCCACAAACACCCCATCAACTTCTCTCTTTTCTACGTCTCATTAAACAATATCTGCATCTATTCAGTTACTCAAATTAAAAGCCTAGGAGAAGAGGCTTTATCTTTAATGACACGCACTAAAATATTTATAGATATGCTTATAAGATGTTGATGATTTGCTTCAAAATAATTAGAGCAAGGGCTATAAAAGAAACCTTGGCCATGCGTTTATAATTGTTGAAGTTGGATTATGAGGAACATAAAATGCAGATTCTGAATAGGCCCAGGGTGATGTCCAGGATTCTGTAGTTCTAACAAGCTTTCCAGGGCAGAGAACAAATGGAGACCTTCCTTGACCACTGGGGCTTAAGTTGCCCCCGTACCATGATTGCAGTGACCCTCTGTGTCACCATTTATTCCTTAATGGGAATTTCACAGTGTTTATATGTATTTGCTTATCTGTTATCTCTGTAAATTGTTTGTTTCCCCATGGTAAGGGTTTGTAGTTTATATGTGTTACCTACACCTACATCACAGATCCAGCTCTGTGCGTGGAGAGTAAGTACTTAGTAAATATTGATAACAAAATAGTATGGAGGACGATCTGGGGAACCATAACAGATACATAATAAATGTGGGGCTGATTAATAGGGCAGTGTCATGAAACTGGACAAAAAATGGAAAACGTTCTCTTGGTTATGAGACTACCCATTATTGATATTTGGGTCTTACTCCTAAAGTTTTGACTTAATTGGTTTGAGATTCTGTCTTTTTAAAAGCTTCCCAAGCTAATTCTAATTAGCAAGCAATGCTGAGAATCACTGCCTTAGATGATGATGATGGTGATGATAATGATGGTGGTGTTATCAACAGCAACCATCCTCTACCGAGTACCTACTGTTTACTTGAAACTATTTCATGTACATTACATTTGTAACTTATTTTATCTTTGTGTGAGTTCTGTGGAATAGATACTATTTTCTTTATTTTGCAAATGAATATATTGAATCACAGACATGGGTGTATTGCTTTCTTACTGTCAGTCCACCTTAATGTACATAATAGCATCCCCAGTGTTTTAAACCAAGGCCATGTGACTCTTGGCTGTTCACCATTGCCTTATGATGACAAGAAGCATATTACAAGCCATTGTGCAAATGTATGATTGTGTTTAATGTTATTTTTAAAATACTGCTCGGCCAAATGATCTGAACGCAGGATTCACATACAGACAATGAAGGAGTAAACTTTGTTCGGAGGAAACCAATGTCTTACAAAGGTTCCAGAATTAGTTCTTGTAGGGAAAATGAGAAAGCAGAGAGAGACGGAGAAGGACTTCTGAGGAAGAGAATGAATTTGCTGTAGATCAAGATGGCTGTACTTAGATCGAGCAGTCTAAGGAACCACTGACCGGAGCCCTGCCCTTGCTGCAGCTGCTCTGACTCTCTGGCTGCCCTCTGCCTGTTCCCCACGTGGCACAGAGTAGAAGTGTCCGAGGCGAGGAGATCTGTTTCGGGAAATGTGCCTCATACCCCTCTTTAAAGGCTGAGTACCCAGAACATTGGAATTTTCTGCTAACGGGCTCCATTCTAATTTCTAGAACTTGTGTGACTCTTTCGTAGAGAAGTTCTCTCTTTGAGGCAGATCTTTGGTGGGAGGAGGTGTAACTGTAGCTTGAGCCAATCAACTGCGTATTTCATAGCAGTGCTTTTGCTAAACCTGTGGGAGGGAGGTTCTCAGTGAGGCAAGTTGGAAGCACCAAATCGGGCCTTAGGTACCAAATGCTTGCCCTGAAGGTACCCTAAGCATGCTCCTGAGGTCAAATTCTAATGCCATAGTTAAGGTTGAGAGGTCGATCTTGAGAAGGTAGAGAGTTAATCTAGAATAGGAGGTGAGACCCTAAAACTACTATTGTGATCTTAGGGTACCTGACTAATGGCAATTTCTTCCCTTTCCTATTCTCAGACATGCCAGAGAATTTCCTCAAAAAAAGTAAAAGCTGTTCATTTTGAGTTGCTACAAGAAGATGAAAAAAGGGCTTCCATCTTCAGATCTATTTGAAGAAAAACCACTACTGAAATTGGCCTTTTTCTGAACATTATATCCTTATCTAAGAGGTTTCCTCTTCCGGCTTATACTCTGACATGTAGATTAACAAGAGGATCTTCTGAGAAACATTTAGCATCCTTTTGTAAGTGCTTGGGACTAAAATTTGGGTCACACCTTGAGATTTTTGCATACATTTCAAAAATATAAGGAGTCAGCCTTGTAAGAGGGAAACACTTTTCATAATAGGATTTTTTTGGTAGCTTTCAAATTTAGGTAAGCAGTTGTTTCCTACTGAATAATCAACACTTAGAGAGCCTGAAGTTATAAATGTAAGCTGTTTTTAAATTATATACAGGCTTTTTGCAATTCTTTTTTATTCTAGAACAAGAAAGTGCATTATTTTCCCCTTTTCAGGTAACTTAAAAACAGCTGAATATGTTGAACTTAATGCATTTTCTGAGCAGGCTGACTTGAATGAGAATAAAAAAATATATATATTAAATTTCTGCTTAGAAAATGTTGAGACCAATCAGTCTTATAATGATTTTGCTTTTTAACTGAGCATATCCCTGTATACGGCAAAAAAATACACTCAAATTGCCTATAGGTACTGTAAAAGGTAATGATGCGGTGTATTTAATTACTGTTTAGTAGTGCTTTTTATTTGAGCATTTCAAAGCATTAGTAAAAGTGTCATACCTCATATTTCTGTGAAGGACTTAAATAAAAAATGAGGTAAATGTGGATTTGTTAAATGAGAAATTCAGAACTAGAAGTCGTTTTTTGGCTGAAAGTAATTTATGTCGTCTTCTCTAGGAGAGGGAAGATGAACTAAATTACTATTGAAACAGCTCTAGTTTTCTCTCTTCATTATTCTTGGCCCAGTTTCCAAAGACCTTTTTAAAAATCCTAACCATCGTGGTAATTACTCTTCTCTTTAGCCATTATAATAAATTCTTGGTGCACTAAACAGATCAAAATATTTCAGTTAGTTGTTTTGCATTTTCTACTGTTCTGTCTCTGTCTGTCATGGTAGTAAACAGTACCAGCCTTATTCTCCATATACATAATTTTTATTGTATTTGCACTAAAGAATTTATATTACTAGCTTCAAAGTAAGCATTGCAAAAATGACCTTTCCTACTTCCTGGCATCTATATCTTATATATCCCAGTTTCAGTGATTCAGACTTGGTCTCGTGATGTGCTTTGACCAATGGGTTGTCAGCATTGAACATGCCTGATCATTTGCATAGTGGAACGTGCTTGTTTCTACCACTGACCTGAGCTTGCATGCAAGGGATATCAAATGTAATCAGAGTTTGTTCACAAATTTGAGGACAAACACACTCCTGAGATGAGTAAGGCCCTTGTTGACATATGACTATAATCAAGTTGCAACAGCAATCAGAACAATTCCAGCTTATTTGTAGACCTTGTATTCTAGAGCACGACTGCATGATTTGAAACTCCAGCTCATTGAGTGTCCAGATATGTGCTCTTGGAAAGTTAGTCAAACTTTCTGTGCCTAGTTCTTCATTTTTAATATTGTCATGATAATAGTATCTGAGCAGCTTCCCTGGTGGCTCAAATGGTAAAAGACTCTGCCAGCAATGCAGGGGACCTGGGTTCAATCCCTGGGTCAGGAAGATCCCCTGGAGAAGGGAATGGCTACCCACTCCAGTATTCTTGCCTGGAGAATCCCATGGACAGAGGAGCCTGGCAGGCTACAGTCCATGGGGTCACAAAGGGTCAGACACAACTGAGTGACTAACACACTACTCCAGGTTACCTTTGCAGAGACACCATAGAATACTTCCTGCAAATATCAAGAGAATCCCAGGACAACTGAAGAAAAGTGTTGCTAGGTTATGCCTGTTGGAAGCTTTTTGACAAATCTGTTCATGGACTAAAGGGTAGACTGAGAAAATAGGAAGAAGGGGCCAGGAGACATTCTTGGGAACAGGTGACACTCTTGGAAACAACAGACTTCCAACTGCTTGTGGCTTTTGCATGGAAGAGTGAGGAGCAAACAGTGAGAAAAACAAGAAAACATGATGAATGGAAAGGGAAGATGGCAACTTTACTTGGAGAGATGAAAGGGATGAAATAATTTGCAGAGATATGGCAGGAAAAGGACAAGGTATTGGATAGTTCAGTGGGGAAAGTACCTCCCTTCTGAATGTTTCACTATGCCATTTCATTTGTGCCTGTCTTTTGACAGGGAATTCTGATGTTTTTTGAAAATTATGTGAGTGTTCGTTAGACTTCACCAATCCTAATAGCAATAGAATTGCATAATTACTCTTCAGGGTGTATATAATTACTTTCCAGGTAGTTCCCTCTAATAACTTGACAAATATAAAAGATAAATAACATTTAAAATTTTTGAAACCAACTTGGCTATGGAAATTTGTAGTGGTCTATAAACAGAATGATTCACTTAATAAACTCAAGATAGCAATCCAATCTTCAGATCAAAGTTTTAGTTCCTCAGTCATGTCTGACCCTTTGTGACCCCATGGACTGTAGCCTTCCAATCTCCTCTGTCCCTGGAATTCTCCAGGCAAGAATACTGGAGTGGGTAGCCATTCCCTTCTCCAGGGAATCTTCCAGACCCAGGGATCAAACCTGGGTATCGCGCATTGCTGCTGCTGCTGCTGCTGCTAAGTCGCTTCAGTCGTGTCGGACTCTGTGCGACCCCATAGATGGCAGCCCACCAGGCTCTGCCGTCCCTGGGATTCTCCAGGCAAGAGTACTGGAGTGGGTTGCCATTTCCTTCTCCAGTGTATGAAAGGGAAAAGTGAAAGTGAAGTCACTCAGTCGTGTCCGACTCTTCGGAACCCATGGACTGTAGCCTACCAGGCTCCTCCGTCCATGGGATTTTCCAGGCAAGAGGACTGGAGTGGGGTGCCATTGCCTTCTCCGATCCCACACTGCAGATGAACTCTTTACCATCTAAGCCACTAGGGAAGCCCCTTCATATTAAAAGCTCTGCTTAAATAAATCAACTCTTCCCATGAGTGTAGTGAACTACATTTAGAGGCTTTCAGAATTGCCCTGCTATGAGTTTGGGTGAACCTGAAAATATGTATTCTATAGTCAAAAGTTAGGGAAAAAATACTTTTAAAGCATATGTAGCAAGGTGTAGATAAAGAATTTGAAGCAACAATATAGAATCTTTGGAACTTCACTCCAAAAATTAAAGAATATTTTATTTTTGCTTTAAAAATATGATTTTCCCCCTTCATTGATAATTTTGCCCCCAAATCTCTTTTATCCTTTTGAAATTTTCTTGTAGCTTAAAGGTCATCTGTTCTAGCTAAGGAGTTTGCTGAACTCATTGATTTTTCAGTGTCATGGAGTCAGTGAGGATGGGTGTGCAAATGTTCATATTGTGTAACAGATGTTGATGCACTTTACCCTAGAATTTAGGAATCATACCCAAGAGTGCCAATTTTAAAGAAGACATCGGTAGCTGACACAGATTGATGAGTTTTATGTAACTTTGACTGAAATTGTGTTCATCCAATCGATTTTAATCCCATAATTGGAGAAGGAAATGGCAACCCACTCCAGTACTCTTGCCTGGAGAATCCCATGGACAGAGGAGCCTGGTGGGCTGCTGTCCACAGGGTCGCACAGAATCGGACACGACTGAAGCGACTTAGCATGCATGCATGCATTGGAGAAGGAAATGGCAACCCACTTCGGTGTTCTTGCCTGGAGAATCCCAGGGGCCCACCAGGAGCCTGGTGGGCTGCCATCTGTGGGGTCACACAGAGTCGGACACAGCTGAAGTAACTTGACTTAGCAGCAGCAGCAGCAATCAAAACTTATAAACTAGATTGATATAGCTGCTTAAAGTTAGCCCTTGAGTGTGGTGGTGGTGGTGGTGATGGTTTGGTCGCTAAGTCGTGTCCAGCTCCTGCGACCCCATAGACTGTGGCCTGCCAGGCTTCTCTGTCCATGGGATTCTCCAGGAAAGAACACTGGAGTGGGCTGCCATTTTCTTCTCCAAGTCCTTCAGTATAGTTTCACAGAAATCATATAACAAGCAGTGTGGTATACTGAAAAGATCACTAAAGTAGAAATCATGCATCTGGCTTTTTTATTGGGAGGATTCTTGATACGCACGTACACGACACACCATAGAGAGACACAAGAGAACTTTTGGAGGTGATGCATATGTTCATTACCTTGGTTGTGATGATGATATAATGAGAAGTGAAGTTGCTCAGTTGTGTGCGACTCTGTGCAATATCATGGACTGTAGCCTAGCAGACTCCCTCATCTGTGGCATTTTCCAGGCAGGAGAGTACTGGAGTGGGTTGCTATTTCCTTCTCCAGAGGATCTTCCCAGCCTGGGGATCGAACCCAGGTCTCCTGCATTGCAAGCAGACAGATGCTTTACCCTCTAAGCCACCAGGGAAGCCCGATGATATCATGAAAGTATGCATATGGCAAAATCATCAGATTATATATCAGCATACCTCACTTTATTGAGCTTTCCTTTATTGTTAAAATGGTGTTGCTTTTTTACAAATTGAAGGTTTCTGAAAACTTTGCATTAAGCAAGTCTATAGGTACCATTTTGCCAACAGCATTTGCTCACTTTATATCTCTTGTGTCACATTTTGGTAATGTTTGCAATATTTCAAACTTTTTCATTATTGTCATGTTTGTCATGGTAATCTGTAATCAGTGATCTTTGATATTACTACCACCACTCACTGAAGGTTTCTGATGATGGTTAGCATTTTTTTAACAATAAAATATTTTTAGTTAAGGTGTGTTCAGTGTGTTTTTAGACATAATGATATTATATACTTGATAGCCTACGTCATCGCTGAGTCCCTAAGTTGTGTCCAACTCTTGCAACCCCATGGACGTAGCCCGCCAGTCTCCTCTGGAATGGACTGCCATTTCCTCCTCTAGGGGATCTTCCTGACCCAGGGATTGAACCAAGTTTCCTGCATTACCGGCAGATTTTTTTACCTCTGAGCCACCAGGGAAGCCAATAGCCTACATTGTAGTATAAGCATAACTTTTATTTGCACTGGGAAACCAAAAAAATAATAAAATAATTGTGGCTTGCTTTATTGTGATATTTGCTTTATTGCAGTCTGGAACTGAACCTGCATAATTTCTGGAGTATACTTATTTATTTAAAAGGTGCAGTTGTTATATGTCAATTATACCTTAATAAAACTGTTCAAAAAATTCGAGTTACATGATCTCTGAGTACCCCCATAGTTTCTAAATTGTAGAACACTCTTGATACAGATTCCTTTTTGAGCATGACATGATTGAATCAGATCTATCAAATTCTAAGTTTGAAAGTTTGCCCTTATTGTAGATATCCCATTGTTTAGTGGTAAGAAATTAAATTGACATGCTTCTTATAACTCCTTTTAAAAAATGTAGTTGTCTTCAATAAATTCTGACCCTAGATAATCTGGACTAAAACACATTATCATTTGGGAAATAGGTATTTTTATATGTTAAATGACATATTTTATGAGGTTGGAGATGTCTTTCTGGGAAGAAAGAATTAATGCAACTAGAGTCATTATCCATGGCCTTTATTATCTATAGTCTCGGCAAGTTTTTTGGCAGCATAAAATACATCAGTGAATTAGGTTATTTCTTTTTATATATATATATATATATAATTTTACTTAAAATTTAGATCCCTATTCCCACACTCTAATAAGCTGTATAATTTTTGTTTAGAATTTTTCTGCAAACATACTACAATAAGCTTCTTTTATTTGGAGACAAAATACAGTGGCACTACTGGAAGGAATATCACAACATTACATTTTTATCTTAAAGGACAAGCAAACTTTCAGGGTTGATAATGGGATAAGCATGTTTGAGACTGGTTACCTTCTGGCAGTTCACCGTATCTGGGTATTTCTGAAAAGTATAGAGAAGCTCTCAGATTTTAAAAATATCTTAAAATACATTTTAGATGAAAAAATTGTAAAAGTTCTGCTTATAAGTTTACTTTTCTCCACAATTAACAATATTTAAAAGAAAGCCTCATCAATCGATGTTTCAAGCATTTAAATTTAGAATGCTAAAAACAATTCTATCCTATAATTTCAGGGCAGGGGAATAAATTCATCCTTAACTTTGTCTCTTGGATGTAAACAGAAATCCAGCAGAGGTCATCATTACTTAGTATTTTTATATGTTAAATGACATATTTTATGAGGTTGGAGATGTCTTTCTGGGAAGAAAGAATTAATGCAACTAGAGTCATTATCCATGGCCTTTATTATCTATAGCCTCGGCAAGTTTTTTGGCAGCATAAAATACAGCAGTGAATTAGGTTATTTCTTTCTTAATGGAAAGCCCCATCTTCTGTCGGTTAGTGGTCGTGGAAAGGAGTATCAGTGATGTCACAGAAAGCCTGGGCTCACTCTCAGGTGGCTTTCACCGATGGGGCAAAGTGAAGTTCTGAGCATCCAAAGTCTTCTGCTGAAAAAGGAACACATGGAGACGCTGAAATCCAGCTTCTCTAACACAACTGAACTTCTCTAACAAAAATATCCAAGGAGATATATCTGCCAAAATAAAACAATAAAAGGAAACAGTGCAATACGATATGTAAAATTAATTGTATGCTCTTCTTCTCTGAGTAATTAGCAAAGTTAATGCATTCTCTATCCAACTCTCATTGTTAGAACTATCACTGAACAGAAATTATTTCTGTTTATTGAAATATAAAGCTCAGTGGAGCACACGCCTCCTAGCTTGAAACATTTATTCAAGCAGTGAAGGCATCCAGGGTGTCAGGAAATGAGAAGCATAAACCAAGCGGAAGGGGCTTGGTGTTTTTACCCTTTTCTAAGTCATCAGAGACAGTAACCAGGCTTTCAGGGTGGCGCTAGTGACAAAGAATCTGCCTGCTGATGCAGGAGATGCGAGAGACGTTCGTTCCCTAGATCATGAAGACTCTCTGGAGTAGGACATGGCACCCCACTCCAGTGGTATTCTTGCCTAGAAAATCCCACAGGCAGAGGAGCTTGGCAGGCTGTAGTCTGTGGAGCCAGTCAGACACGATGAGCAGCTGAGCACAAAAGGACAATAAGTACTTATCAGTGGAGTTATAGGTACTCGTTTCTTATATAGTGAGCTTCCCTGGTGGCTCAGAGGGTAAAAAAACTGCCTGCCATGCAGGAGAACCGGGTTTGGTCCCTGGGTTCAGGAAGATCCCCTAGAGAGGGAAATGGCAACCCACTCTAAGATTCTTGCTTGGAGAATCCCATGGACAGAGGAACCTGGTGAGCTAAAGACTTCCAGGTCACAAAGAGTCAGACACAACTGAGAGAGTAACACTTTCTTATATACTATCTTCTAATGTCATTTTGAGCTGCTTTTCCCCCTGTAGTTGTTAAATGTACTCAGTAGTTGAAAAGTTGCACATCAACCAAGAGGTCTTGAATTGGTATGTCCTTTTGAATCAACCATCATTGTATAATCTTGTATAGATCAAGTTGGTTCCTTTCAGTTTGTTTATCATTAAGCAACATGCTGTGGCAACAAACATAGTCAAGCTGAATGGTAAAGCTTTACACATATCTTAATTCCTCAGTCAAGCAACATAATTGGGCTGAGGTGTTTTGGTTAGCCCAGGAAATGCCTAAAAAGCAGGAAACGCTGCCTTCCCACTTTTGGGTTGCTGCCTCTGCAAGTTCCCCGAACATTCTTCTTCCTCTACCATAATCCCATCATACTTTAATACTTTGTTTACTTGCCTGATTGGTCATAATAATCACTGGAGGCAGAAAATGTGCTTATTTGGTTCATTGTTTTATTATAACCATTTGGAGCAAGCCAGGAGTGTAGTTGGCCTTCATTACATTTTGTGAATGAGTAAGAATTTATGTCTGCATAGACCAGAGCCTGTAAATGGAGGCTGCTTTAGTGGATACATGTTAAACTGAGCTCCACTCTGCCTGAGACTGTTAATGTTCTACCACTCAATTGCCCCAAATGTAAGGGTAGAACACTGATATTTTCTCATTTTGATTTCTTTTGCCATCTCTAAGTTTCTTTCTGGCTCTGAATTCCTTAATGCTTCCAATTTCAATGGTTTATAATTTCTGATTTCTTGTAATTTTGATGCTTTTCCAGAGCTAGGAAAAGTCCAAAGGCCTTGCCTAGGGATCAGATTTCTTTCCCTACCATATTTCTACCTGTGTGAGTTTGGACTGTGATGTTCCCAGGATGTGATCTTGGTCTTATCTTTGGTTTTAAAATTAATAACTAAAAAAATTCAGGAAGCAAATATATCACTAGCGTTACATGTATGAATGTTTGTGTATAAGTCAGCCAAGAACAATTCATTCATACTATATTTCCTGAATAAGTGCAATTGTTTCAAAATATGGAACAAACAAAAAAGAAAATTTAAGCTCAAGCCTACTAATCTCTTTCCTTGGTTGAATTGGATAGGCTTCCTTTTCTACACTCCATTCAAAGTTGAGAATACTCTCACTTTCCTGCCTTCTTATAGACTGAGAGTAGGAATATCACTAGTTACTGATTCCTTGGGGTTTCAGAGCAGGCTGTTTTCTTGTCATATAAGACTTTAAAAATGGACTTCCCCAGGTGGCTTAGTGGTAAAGAATCTGCCTTCAAGGTAGGAGAGTTGGGTTCCAGCCCTGGGTTAGAACGATTCCCTGGTGGAGGAAATGGCAACTCACTCCAGTATTCCTGCCTGGAGAAACCCATGGACACAACTTTGCAACTAAACCACCACCACCAAGACTTAAAACAGTTTTCTTTCTGTTGTAAAACTGTATATTCTAAAATAATTGCAACAGTGGACTTAACTCTACATTCCTGTAGATGAGGTTTCTCTAGTGAGCTGTTACTGTGTTTTAGCCACTTTAAAAAGACAGTCAAAAACCAAAGGACTTTGCAGGTAATTAATGAACTAATAATAGAGCTTTATTGAATTTTTATTTTTATCAGCACATCACACATACGTAGTTTAAAAATCAGATAGTACTATGACCAGGCTTGGATTGTATGCACAGTTGCTCCGTCGTGACCAACTTTTTGCAGCCCCATGGACTGTAGCCTGCCAGGCTCCCCTTTCTATGGGATCGTTCAGGCAAGAATACTGGAGTGGGTTGCCATTTCCTCCTCCAGGGGATCTTTTGGACCCAGGGATCAAATCTACATTTCCTGCAGCTTCTGCATTGGCAGGAAGATTCTTTACCACTGAGCAGGCTTACAGAGGCTCCCCTGGTGGCCCAGACGGTAAAGAATCTGCCTGCAATGCAGGAGATCCGGGTTCAATCCCTGTGTCGGGAAAATGTCCTGGAGAAGGAAAGGGCAACCCATTCCAGTATTCTTGCATGGGAAATCCTGTGGCCAGAGGGGCCTGACAGGCCATAGCTCATGGGGTTGCAAAGAGTCGGGGGGTTGCAAAGAGTCGGGCATGATTGATCAACTAACAATTTCAGTTTCAGGCTTACAGTGGAAATAAGAGATTTCAGCCTCATTCTTCCCCACAACCTATGTCCTGCTCCCAGAGTGGTAGTTTTCTTTTTTTTTTTAATTTTTAATTTTATACTGGAGTATAGTTGATTAACAATGTTGTGTTAGTTTCAAATGTACAGAAAGTGATTCAGTTATACACATGTCTATTCTTTTTCAGATTCTTTTCCTATTTGAGGATGAGATGGTTGGATGAACATCATCGACTCGATGGACATGAGTTTGGGCGAACTCCGGGAGTTGGTGATGGACAGGGAGGCCTGGCGTGCTGCGGTTCATGGGGTCGCAAAGAGTCGGACACGACTGAGCGACTGAACTGAACTGAGTTGCTAAGTTGTGTCTGACTCTTTGCAACCCCATGGACTGCAGCACACCAGTCTTCCCTGTCCTTCACTATCACCCGGAGTTTGCTTAAACTCATGTCCATTGAGTCAGTGACGCCATCCAACCATCTCATCTTCTACCGCCCCCTTCTTCTCCTGCCCTCAATATCTCCCAGCATCAGGGTCTTTTCCAATGAGTCAGCTCTTCGCATCAGGTGGCCAAATATTGGAGTTTCAGCTTCAGTGTTAGTCCTTCCAATGAATATTCAGGACCGATTTCCTTTCAGATTGACTGATTTTATCTCTTTGCAGTCCAAGGGACTCTCAAGAGTCTTCTCCAACACTACAGTTCGAAAGCATCAGTTTTTGGATGCTCAGCCTTCTTTACGGTCCAGCTCTCACATCTGTACATGACTACTGAAAAAATCATAGCTTTGATTATATGGACCTTTGTCGGCAAAGTGATGTTTCTGCTTTTTTATAAGTTGTCTAGGTTTGTCATAGCTTTCCTTCCAAGGGGCAAGCTTCTTTTAGTTTCATGACTACAGTCACCGTCCAGAGTGATTTTGGAGCCCAAGAAAATAAAATCTGTCACTGTTTCCAATTTTTCCCTTTATATTTGCCATGAAGTGATGGAACTGGATGCCATAACCTTAGTTTTTTGAATGTTGAGTTTTATGCCAGCTTTTTCATTCTCTGCTTTCATCCTCATCGAGAAGCATTCTTTAGCTCCTTTTTGCTTTCTGCCATTAAAGTGGTTTCATCTGCATATCTAAAGTTGTTGATATTTCTGCCAGCAATCTTGATTCCAGCTTCTGATTCATCCAGCCAACATTTTGCGTGATGTACTCTGCATATCATGCAGCCCTGGCACGCTGCAGTCCATGGGGTCACAAAGAGTCAGACACAACTGAGCCACTGAACTGACTGACTGACTCTGCATAAAGTTAAATAAGCTTTTCCCATTTGGGTTATTACAGAATACTGAGCAGAGTTCCCCCTACCGTACAGTAGATCCTTGTTGATTATCTATTTTAAATATAGTAGCGTGTGCACATCAATACGAAATTCCCAGTTTATCAAGATCCACCCACCTTTCCTCTTTGGTAATCATCAGTTTGTTTTCTAGGTCTATCAGTGTGTTTCTCTTTTGTAAATAAGTTCATTTGTATCTTGTTTTTTGGTTTGTTTTATTTTTTTAGATTCCTCATGTAAGTGATATCCTGTGGTGTGTTTGTCTTTATGTTTTTAGCTTACTTCACTTTTTATGATGATCTGTAGGTCATCCATGTTGCTGTATAGATTTCATTTTCTTAGCTAGTACTAGAAATGGATGTTCTTTAGTTCTAGTAAATCTTCTGCGGTTATTTTTTTCTTCCCGGTATCATTCTCATCATCTTTGTCGTTTTCTGTTTCTGAACCAATCTTCTACTCTTACCTTTTCTGTCCTCTGCTCTACTTTTGTCTTTTTGCTCTCCTTTCTGAAAATAATTCTCAAATGTTTGTCCAGTTCATCTCAACTTTTTATTTCTAATTTTACATATTAAAAGCTCTTTTTACTATTGATATTAAGAACATTTTCTCATTTATTCCCTTTCTCTCCTTTTTGTAACATCTGTTCTACTTTCATAGAAGTAATGTTTTTTAAGTCTTTCACATTATTGAAGGCTTTAATATTTTATACTCCTTGAATACTTTACTTTTCTGTGATATTTTTTCTTTTTGTCTTGGTCAATGGTTTTTATATCATACACTTGCCTACCTACATTTACCTATGGACTTTTAGTTCAGTTGGTTTTTTTGCTCACTATTAAGAGTAAGGCATGCCATTCACAACAAATGTTTAATGTTATACATTTATGCGAATTATGACTGAAGGGATTGTTGTTATTGTTGTTTAGTCACTAAGTTGTGTCCAACTCTTTATGACGTCATAAACTGTAGCCTGCCAGGCTTCAATGCCCATGGAATTTTCCAGGCAAGACTATTTGAGTGTGTTGCAATTTCCTGCTCCAGGGATCTTCCCGACCCAAAGATTGAACCCGCATCTCCTGCTTTGGCAGACAGATTCTTTACCACTGCATCAGCTTTCAGAAGGCCCCTAGATGGCTTTACCTACAAGCAAAGGGCAAAATGAATATCTCGGAAAGGAAAATTTAGAGAGCATTAGTCAAGCGACTCTTCCTAGTTTTTACATCGAGTTAGTATGCAAGTTGGAGGATATTTTCATTTACAGTATTGTTGCAAGTTTAGATGAGTTAATATTCCTTAACATTTTTGGCACAGAGTAAATGCTTAATATCTTCAATTAATATACATTATTCCTTCCCTACTTGACTCACACCTGATACTTCTTCTAACATACTGTAGCATGTATTAAATGAAATTTCTGCTACTCAGATTTCTGAGAAAATCACACTCATCTAGTTAGTTTCCATATTTTGTTAAGACTTTTAGAAATATATTTCATGAAATATTTTTTCCTTTCAGGATATATAAATGATATATATGTAGTATGTAGTATATATATGTATAGTATACATATATATACATACTACTATATGTATATATATATGTAGTATACATATATATACGTAGTATATATATGTGTATACATGATATACATATTATTTAATATTTTAACTGCAACATTTCAATGATTTTTCCTAAATTACTTAGTTTTTCCACTGTTTCATATAAGTCAAATTTGAAATATAATTATATGCTATTTTAAAACATCTGTTAAGGTTTTTTTTAATGAACCATGCAGTTTTACTTTCCAAGTTTAATTAGTACTACCACAGCATTAATTCTAGGCTAGCATTTCAAAGCATTATCAAAGGTATTCACAGCCTAGTACAATTAGGTTTACTTGATTAGGGAATTATAAGAAAACAAATATTTTTCTTTGTGTGAATAATGAAATGAGTTAAAACGTTTTATGGAACTAATGTAGTAATAGCAATACTGTAGAAATATAAGCATTATTATTATGCAAAAAGGTTTTCACCTTAAATTTTGGAAATTATTCCTTTGTTTATTGAATTCCTTTCTTTTTTAAATAGAGAATGTCAAATATATTCTGTAAAACATGTTTTTTCTCTAAGATACATACTGTTAGAAAAAAACAATATTTTAACTTTTAAAACTTGTTTTTAAACAACTAGAATGTATGGATATTAAACAAGAAATAAAGGTATTTATTTTCTCAATTCAGAGTGATAGCAGTGTTTTATACATTATTCCTTAAATGCATTGATAAATAAGGGAATGCGTTTTCTAATTCTTATCTAAGAAGCATATAACACTTTACTGTTTAGAAATTGCAGCCTTTTGTTTCATGCAGTATGTTATTTTTCACAATTTATAATGTATTTCCAAATAATATTGACCTTTGAGCCTTTATTTGACCTCTGTTAATTCACTTTTCTATTACAAGGAGTGGATGGACTACTACTTGAAGTTCATTGTAAAGTGACTTTATTCTCTCTGAAAATTTTAGACCCCGTGGCTTTAATAACACTTTACATTGATTCTGGGTTTTCTCTTGATTGGTATACACACTTCCACATGTCATAGTGGAGGCCTTGACTTTTCTGCTGCTTATCAGTAGATTCTTTTGCAAATTTACATGAATATATATTTCCCAGAGGCCACATTTACAATACTTACTCTTGACAGCAATGATCCTTGAGCATCTCAGGTACTGTAGTTACATGCCATTCCCGAGGATATTGTTGACTGCCCATATTTCCCACTGCCCAGATGTCATTTAGTGGGTTATTTGTGATTTTAATGTATAAGAATCTGAAACATTAAGGTTATTTAACCCAGCAGGGCCATGGTATGAATGAGGTTCAAATGAAAGTTTCCGATGCAGCTTGCAATAATGGCTGTGAAAGGTGATGTGTAAAGAACATGCTGCTAATGGCTGAATTGTGCAGTTAGATGATTGTTGTCCTGAGTGTCTACACTTCCCCTGTTCCCAATTCCTCGAATAATTATGAAATTAATAGTTCAAAATATCTGGGTATATACTTCCGTGCCTCGTTAACTTTCAACATCAATATAAGAAACCATTGTATCTCTCATGCCAGCGTATCAGTGGTAAAAATCTACTGTCACAAAAAAAAAAAGTCACAAAGGTGAAAGGAAACAAAATTTGAGGGCAGATTGGAATCACTTAGACATTTTATTTAGCAGGTGCCAAGAATAATTTTACATACTTTTTTTAATATGTCAGAGTTTTACATTGCATTTTTCTCTGAATCTAAAATCTGAAGCTAAACATGCTTTGATAAAGAGTTCACAAGTGAGATGTTTCTCTGATCTCTGGAGTGAGTGAAGCTGGGTCTAAACATGTTTTGTATTCTCTGAACACTGAAGTCGGTCCCTCAAGAGAATAAGTTAGTTGAGTCTCCCTAAAAAAGTCAACCCTGGTTACTTTGAAAAAAACAAAAAAATAAACAAACAAAAAAACACACACATTTATTTGGCTTTTCAAACTTTGGAGCCAGCCAGGGCAGAGAGAAGCTGAAAATATTTTTCTTATGAATTTAAAATCTTAGAAAATGTTTCTTCTTAAAATATTTGAACCACTATTTAAATTAAAAAATAGGATTTCCATTTTCTATATTATCAAAATTGTAGATTGTTGTTGTTCAGTCACTCAGTCGTGTCCAACTCTTTGTGACCCCATGGACTGCAGCACGCCAGGCATTCCTGTCCTTTACCATCTCCCGGAGCTTGCTGAAACTCATGTTCATTGAGTCGGTGATGCCATCCAACCATCTCGTCCTCTGTCATCCCCTTCTTCTCCTGCCTTCAATCTTTCCCAGCATCAGGGTCTTTTCTAATGAATCAGCTCTACGCATCAGGTGGCCAAAGTATTGGAGCCTCAGCTTTAGCATCAATCCCCCCAATGAATATTCAGGATTGATTTCCGTAGGATTGACTGGTTTGATTTCCTTGCAGTCCAAGGGACTCTCAAGAGTCTTTTCCAACACCACAGTTCAAAAGCATCATCTGTGATACCATTCTATCGTAGATGTAGGTAGAATAACTTGAACTTTAATTTTTTTATTAATTATACATGCTTCTACTCACTTATTCACTAGTAGTTATTTTTGTGTGATGGAGCACGTTTTCATCCTAATTTTATTATTTCTATTTTAGATTCACTTAACTAAGAAGAGAAATATATTATCTCTCAACTATACCAGTATTGTTTACATAGCATGGGCCATAACACTCAGGTAGTCTGTCTGTGAAAACAAAAGTAGATGGCCAACTGCAGCTGTGGTAGAGAGAGAATTAAAAACTCCAGTTCTAGTAAGAAAACTCTTTGCTTTATATCTTCCCTGGGCCAGGATTTGTTCCTAAGGAAACCCCCCCTTCCTACAACATAGTGAACCAACTTTCCTCAACCTGTCCTGTCGAGTTATGTGTCAACTCTCTATCAGTTATCCATTGAAACTTCTAGAAGGGACATGGAAGCTGAGTTTCCTGCATTTATTTAATAAGTTAAAAAAAAAAAAAACTATTTTAGTAAACAATAAGAATGAAGAGGATGTTGGAAGACAGTGTGCTCAGTTGCTCAGTTGTGTCTGACTCTTTGTGACCCTATGAACTCTAGTTTGCCAGGCCATCCTGTTCATGGGATTTTCCCAGCAAGAATACTGGAGTGGGTTGCCATTTCCTCCTCCAGGAGATCCTCCCAACCCGAGTCTCCTACTTCTCCTGCATTGCAGGGGATTCTTTACAGCTGAGCCATGGGGAAGCCTGGAAGACAATAGATGAATTATTAATAGTTTTCCCTGAATTACCTTCTTATTCAGTAGCAGGCATTCCTCTTGCCCATTGTTTCTGTTTTATTAAAGTATATCCAGCTGTAGTAAACAGACAGACACAATAACTTGATGCAAAAGAAGCCTTAGATATTAGTCACATGTACGTTGTTTTAATTATTACTTGCCTCAATGAGTTGAGAACTAAGGATATGACATAACTATAAAGTTCAATTTAGTGTGAGATTTAATAGGAGTATGATCTTTGGAAAGAACATTTGCATTTCTGTGCAACACCTGGAAATTTACTGTCAGGAGAGGTCCAAATAAGACACATAGAATGGTCATTTAGGATTGTATCTTTCAAGATCCATGACATAACAAGCTTTGAATAATAGGTAAATGATGTGAATATCATATATGGGTAGAACCAGCTTTAACACCTGGATGTCAATCATATCCTCAGAAACACAAATAGGATATAGGAAAATGAGCCTAGGACATGTAAGGAGTCCCAAGGACTGAAGACTTTGGAACTTTTAGGCACAGAAATCTGTGTAACTTTATAAGAATGGTCTGAAAACTCTTGGATTGATAAGGAAGGAAATTCTCTCTCCACAAAGGATGGCCAGTAGATTCTTAAAAACTAAGAATCCTATTTGAACCAAGGGCAAATCAGTACCAACCAAAATCTCAGTCATAGTTTCAGTGACCTGGTATTGTTTGAGGGTCAATATTAACAAACCAACCAGCCAGAAAGTCTTCCAAGGAAACATTTGAGAGAAGTTAGGAAAGATGAAGAAAAAACAGCACCATTTAAATTTCATTGCATACCTGCAAGGCTGCAAGGAGGTTTTTTAAAAAGATTTTTTGATGTGGACCATTTTTAAAGTTTTTATTGAATTTATTACGATATTGCTTCTGTTGATGTTTTGGTGCTTTGGCCACGAGGTATGTGGGATCTTAGTTTCTGACCAGGAATCAAACCTGCACTCCTGCATTGGAAGGCATAGTCTTAACCACTGGACAACCAGGGAATTCACTGGAATGACTGTGTGAGTGAAAGTTGCTCAGTCGTGTCCAACTCTTTGTGACCCCACGGACTTTACATAGTACCATTTTGCAGTTGCCTGAGTCTGTGTAACTGCCCTAATAATTCCTAAATGTACCACCTGCTACTGGGCTAGCAGCTACAATTCACTTTGTAAAATAAAAAAGAGAGGGTATATTTATTTCTAAGATAGTAGAGCAGACAGAAGTTAAAAATCAATGTTTTTTTTTTCAGTTGATATAGCCAAAGACTAGGCAAGTAACAGAACTAGTGTCAGAGAAAAATAGAATAAGTGAGCTAAGAAGAGTACAATAGAAAAGGCATGGGCAGCTAGATCAGGACAATAAACTTGAGAGGTAGGAATCTCATAGTTATTTTCCTGACACAAAATTTTGTGATTAGACATTTACTTGGTACCCCATACACCTGTTGGTATGTTTGTCGTGTGGTTGGTTTTATATCAAAACGTGTGCTTATTTCTTACATATATGCAAAGTGTGTTCTAATAGCATATTTATGGTTACATTCCAATTAATAGAGTCTGGTGACATTGATTTTGATGAATGATTGATTTACAGCTACTTCATACTGATATCTTTTGCATTTTCTTTTGATTCATTTCCATTCAGTGAAATTTTGTGAGCTATGTCCTTTCCTTTAAGTTTATTTAAATTTCTATTCAACAAAAAGCTATTTGGGCAAAATAGTATATAGTTTATTAGCTAGCTATTTCCTTATAATTTCCCCAACAAACGTGTATTGCATCACTGCCAAATACGTATCTCTAAATACTCTTTTATGCAAAAAATGCCTCATACTGTAATTGGTCACAGTGTAAAGCTGATATTTGGAGAATATATTTCTCATATTTATAGCCATTATATTAGCAGCATAAAATCTAAAAGATGAAAACATGTTTTATTTTGAACTAAGGGCATGATATATATGTATTGCTGTTATAAATATTATATCTAGAGATAAATTTTCCTCAGAAGTTGAAGTCTGCCACATAAAATGTGTTCATATATAATGATCTTTTATATAATTTACATTGGGTAGCTGTAACACATATTCTAATATAGGAGAATGTGTTTATTTTATATTGATAATATATGCAATAACCCTTCAAATTACCATTTTATTGATATTGTGCTTTGTAGAGCACCATCAACATATGAATTTTAAACCTGTGCTCCAGCTGTTTTCTGTGTATTTGAGCTAAAAATACAATCTGAATTTTGATGTGAATTGTTAAATTCACATTTTTCTTAATACTGAAGGGGTCAGAGAGAGTCTCTCCTACTTAGGCATGAGTCTAAGGAGCAGATGCTCAGTAGTGTCCATCCAGAAGTAGATATAGCCATTGTTCGTTTAATCGTGCTAAAATAAGATGTAAAATCACAAGGGTAGTTTAACCATAATACTGCAGATAAAATTGGGGCTTCCCAGGTGGCACAGTGGTAAAGAATATGCCTGCCAGTGCAAGGATGCAAGAGATGAGGGTTTGATCCCTGGGTCAGGAAGATCCCCTGGAGGAGGGCATGGCAACCCTTTCCAGTATTCTTGCCTGGAAAATTTATGGACAGAGGGGTCTGGCAGGCTACAGTCCTTGGAGTCACAAAGAGTCTGACACAACTGGGTGACTGAACATGCAAGCACAAATAAAATTATTCAGTGAAGTACTTATGTGCATTAACAGTATAACTGTGACGTGTATCTACCTTTAAGAAGAGGCAAGTGGGCAAGTAATTATAAGACAGTGTGAAAAATCAATAAGCAATATAAGTGCAGGTACTGTGAGCTTTCAGACTGGTTGTTGCAGAAGTTAAGAAAGCTTCTTTGGTACAACTCAGTTTCTATGTATTACTATATTCATAAACATGAAAATGAGAGAAAGATGTTTAGGATGTAAAAGAAGTGAACGTGCATACTAGATGTGAAAATTTGGAAACTTTGGAAAGCTTAATAATGAATTCAATAAATATTTTTTTAATTTAAGTCTTCAACACTTCATGGGTTCAAATCTTTGAATTTAAGTAACATATTAAGTAATTTATAATAATAGTTTATAGTTGTATAATTTTATTTTCTACTGTTGTTTTATTTGAATTTCCAGAGTAATCCTTCATTGATTATGCCACTATACAATATGATTAATAAGTTGGTGAAGTGAAAGTGAAAGTGCTCAGTCATGTCCGACTCTTTGCGACCCCATGGACTAAATAGTCCATGGAATTCTCCAGGCCAGAATAGTGGAGTGAGTAGCGTTTCCCTTCTCCACGGGATCTTCCCAACCCAGGGATCGAACCGAGGTCTCCCACATTGCAGGTGGATTCTTTACCAGCTAAGCTAAAAGGGAAGCCCAATAACCAGGTAGATCATTTTAATATTTTTGTGTTTTGCAGAAGGCACCCACGCTTGAATGAAATTTTTCAAGCTTCTAGTGAATTTCAGTTAACATCTACACTTGTCATTTTTACTTTTTATGATTTTTTGTTGAGGGCATGACTAGAGAGTTTAGTAATCTCACCGTAAGATTTTATCCATAGTACTCATAGAATTAAAAAAAAATAATTACAATCTTCTCAGTATTATCAATTATGAAATTCATAAGGTAATTTGAGTGATAATTCAATAATTACCAGTGGGCATTTACTATTATAATCAGATGAAATAATTATATCTTAATCAAACAGAGTTTCAGTCATTTTTATAAATGACTATATCCTTTTTGTTACAATTATATGTGAATTATTAACAATTTATAGGAGTTTTATATTAGGTTAAAGTTTTGTCATTACAGTTATTTGTCAGTTTGTTATAAACTTTGAAATACACTTTTAGATTATATAAATTTGCTATTTTTAATTTTGATCAGTTTCCAGTTATTTATATTTACTTTGGGGATAAAAGTTGATCATTACTGAGCTGAAATCTGTTTTGGAAAATTGATGTTATCTTAAAATGACAAAAATGCCCACCAGCAATGAAAGACCTTCATGTAATAAAAATCAAAACGAAACAAGAGCCGTCTAAATCGAGTTCCTCTAAATGCTGCTCATATTTGACAATATTGAATAACAAAAGAAAACTTTACAAAAATTCTTCCAAACATCGGAGTTGCAATTGTAGGCAGTCATTAAAATTAAATCCATTTCACCTGGAACCTGCCATCACTAATCAAGGTAGTTTTAATTGTGGCTACGGAAGACATACATGTTCTCCAAGCAGCATGAAGCCCAAACAGTAAGATGTTTGCTCAAGTCGTTTTCCAGAAACTTGGAGCCACCTGTGTCTAGTTGAAGCTGAGCTGGTTAAGACTGGATATGACCTCTGACCCTCCCTCTGGGCATGCATGAGTGTCCACTACCTTATGACGTCAAAGCACTGAAAACTCCACCCTCAGATCTTGCCAAATGCCCCATTTTTGAATGTGTAGCTTAGTTAAACCTGTGGAGAATGATGATTCCCACACCTTTTCTCAATCACCTTCTCCACACTCTCCACACTTCAAAATACCCAGCTTCTTTATTCTTTAATCCATCAATACCCCAGGCCCTTGCCTTTGGGAGGGGGACCTGAGACTTCTGATCTCCTAGCTTGGCTAGTTCAGTTCAGTCACTCAGTCATGTCCGACTCTTTGTGACCCCATGGACTGCAGCATGCCAGGCCTCCCTGTCCATCACCAACTCCTGGAGTCTGCTCAAACACTTGCCCATTGAGTAGGTGATGCCATCCAACCATCTCATCCTCTGTCGTCCCCTTCTCCTCCCACTTTCAATCTTTCCCAGCGTCAGGGTCTTCTCAAATGAGTCAGTTCTTCACATCAGGTGGCCAAAGTATTGGAGTTTCAGCTTCGGCATCAGCCCTTCCAATGAATATTCAGGAGTGATTTCCTTTAGGATGGACTGATTGGATCTCCTTGTAGTCCAAGAGACTCTCAAGAGTCTTCTCCAACGCCACAGGTCAAAACCATCAATTCTTCTGTGCTCAGCTTTCTCTGTAGTCCAACTCTCACATCCGTACATGACTACTGGAAAAACCATAGCTTTGACTAGACAGACCTCTGTTGGCAAAGTAATGTCTCTGCTTTTAACTTGCTGTCTAGGTTGGTCATAGCTTTTCTTCCAAGGAGCAAGCATCTTTTTAACATCATGGTTATAGTCACCATCTGCAGTGATTTTGGAGCCCAAAAAAATAGTCTCTCAGTGTTTCCACTGTTTCCCCATCTATTTGCCATGAAGTGATGGGACCAGATGCCATGCTCTTAGTTTTCTGAATGTTGAGTTTTAAGCCAACTTTTTCACTCTCCTCTTTCACTTTCATCAAGAGGCTCTTTAGTTTTTCTCTTTCTGACATAAGGGTGGTGTCATCTGCATATCTGAGGTTATTGATATTTCTCCTGGCAATCTTGATTCCAGCTTGTGCTTCATCCAGCCCAGCATTATGCGTGATGTACTCTGCATATAAGTGAAATAAACAGGGTGACAATATACAGCCTTGACATACTCCTTTCCCGATTTGGAACCAGTCTGTTTTTCCATGTCCATTTCTGACTGTTGCTTTTTGACCTGCATACAGATTTCTCAGGAGGCAGATTAGGTGGTCTGGTATTCCCATCTCTTAAAGAATTTTCCACAGTTTGTTGTGATCCACACTGTCAAGGACTTTGGCATAGTCAATGAAACAGAAGTAGATGTTTTCTGAAACTCTCTCGTTTTTTTGATGATCCAACAAACGTTGGCAATTTGATCTCTGGTTCCTCTGCCTTTTCTAAATCCAGCTTGAACATCTGGAAGTTCACGGTTCACGTACTGTTGTGGCCTGGCTTGGAGAAGTTTGAGCATTACTTTGCTAGCATGTGAGATGCAATTGTGCGGTAGTTTGAGCATTCTTTGGCATTGCCTTTCTTTGGGGTTGGAATGAAAACTGACTTGGCTACCTTGTGAATAAATCATCTCATTGCTTCAAACTTCAGCATCTCACTGTTTTGGCTTGCTGTGTTAGGCAAAACAGGTCTGGTTCTGTAACGGGAGTAGCTACCACTAGCTCCACTGAGACAGTCTTGAGTCTCCAGAGTTTCCGCCACGCTAAGAACACAATTTCCAACTGAGTTCAAGGAGAACAAAGAACACTTCCTTCTGGCTTTAGCAATGTGGGATTAAGAAGATGACAATGCATACTCCTTGAAGAGGTCTGCTTTTCTCCTGAAGATTCTCACTTCATGTGGAGTCAGTTTTTCACAATATTTGTGGACTGAATTACTAATAGACGGAAGGAGGCTGGGGAATGAAGAGAAGCCAGAGGTAAGTAAGCAGACCCAGGTTACCTGGCTTGACTTTGAACAGTACATTGGAGTCTGAGCGATATTTTTGAATATGTAAATCAATGCCACTTTCTCCCCAGTAATTATACATGCAAAGACCAGGACTCTGGAGAGTCTGGAGACTACAAGGCCCTAGGATCTAACCCCTACACATCTCTCCAGCCTCATTCTGCTGCCCTGCTGGTCCTTCTTTCTCATCCCATCACCGCAGTCCACAAACATCTACCCGATCCTGGAACGGACCATATCTCTTCCCCACTTGGCCATTAGCTGGTTTGGCTTGCTTCAAAGGCTCCCAAACCTCTCAACCTGGCTTTTTATTCATCCTCCACATCTTGTTCCTTAAAAGAGAGGGAAATCCTGTTGTATGTGACAAAATGGATGACCCTGGAGGAGATCATGCTAAGAAAGCCAGCAGTAGAAAGACAAATACTCCATGACTCCACTTACATGAGGTACTTGGAGTCCTCAAATCTGAGACAAAGTAGAAATTGGGTGCCAGGAGCTGGAATCAAAGGGAGAAAATGAGTTGCTGTTCAACAACAGTAAAGTTTCAGTTCTGCAAGATGAAATATCTCTAGAGCTCTGCTTAAAACATGGTATAGCATTATAACAATACTGTACTGTTGACTTTAAAAATTTTAAGAAAATAAATTTCATGGTATGTGGTTTTTTTTGCCATGATTAAAGAAAAAGTCCATAATAGGAATTTCTGGTAATCATTAGACTTGGCACCACTGACCACAGTCAGAGTCCATGATGCAGTCTGGCAAATCAGACTTCCCTTGAGAGTTTTGCAGTTGGACTAAAGAAAGGGGATGCGAGTCCTATTTGGTGAAGGATGCTGATCTCCAGAGGAATGGATGACATCAGCATGCAGAGTTAAGAGAGAAGGCATGTGGAGATGGTCTGGTGAACACTGCAGTTTTTCCTGAAGCCACGTGCAGTCATGAGTCAATAAAAATTCTACTTTGATTTCTAATCCAGTTGACTTAGGCTTCTCTCAGGGGCAAGGATAACAAATAATGAAAAGAGCAACACCACCACCAACAGCCAGATGCTATGAGCCCGCAAACTCCATGGGGGCTGAGATCCTGCCTGCCTTGCCAGCAAAGTTGGTATTCCATAAAAGTTTGTAAACATATATGCTTCATATTATCAATTCCTTTTAAACTTTTTAGTAGACAGAGCCTATAATTACTATTTGTTTTAATATGGGTTGAATGAAATAAATTTTTGAGATATTTCAGAGTTACTGAATTTAATGAAAAATTTCTATTTTTCTGTGTAATATTCCTCTGTAATTCTAAGGTTACACATGGAAAGAGAAAATGGTTAAGAAAACGAACAGTTTATAAATAAGGCACATGTTAGCGAATTTTTTGAAAGTCTAAAACAGCAGATACTTTTATGTGTTTGAAACAAAGATTCAGAATGGCATGAATTGGTTTCTGAGAAAAATTTGTTTTGTTTGTTTAACCAACCTGTTCCTACTCCCCCTACCCCTAAACCCTTCCTCCCTGGCAACTGGTTTTCCTATGCAACTTTTTTTTTTTTTTAAGATTCTATGTATAAGTGATATCATGTGTTTTCTTTTCTTTCTCTGTCTGGCTTATTTCGCTTAGCACAGTGTCCTCTAGGTCATCCATGTTGCAAATGATAGGATTTCCTTCCTTTTTTTTAATGAGGAATAATACTCCACTGTGTATATGTATCTCATTTTCTTTATCCCTTCCTCTGTCAGTGGTTGCTTGGGTTGTTTTCAGTATTGTGAGTAATTCTGCTATGAACGTAGGAATACAGATGTCTCTTCAAGGTGATTTTGTTTCCTTTGTATATATACCTAGAAGTGGGATTTCTAATCATGTAGCATATTTTTAATTTTTTGAGAAGCCTCCATATTGTTTCCCATAGCAGTTGTACTAGTTTACGTGGTGGCTGTATTCGTACACTATAGTACTAGTGCCTTTCTCTGTATCCTGGCCAGCCAGTATTTGTCTCTTGTCTTTTTGATAATAGTCGTTCAAAGAGGTGTGAGGTGATACTATGGTTGTGACTTGTGTTTCTGTGATGGTTAATGATGTTGAGCACTTTTGGAAAAACATCTGTTCAGGTCATTTGTCCATCTTTAAATTGGGTTATTTGGTGGCATGTTGCTTTTTTGTTTTGCTGTTGCCTTGTAGGAGTGCTTTGTGTATTTTGGATACTAATCTCTTCTTGGATATTTTTCTTGCAAAAATTTCTCCCATTACATAGGCTGCCTTTTCATTGTGCTAGTGGATTCCTCTGCCGTGCAGAAGCCGTGTAGTTTGATCTAGTCGCACTTGCCTGTTTTTGTCTAAATGGTTTAAATCTGACTGTTTCACCAAAGGCGCTTGACTGTTTAGATATAGATATGCAAATCACATTTAAAGGCATTGGGTAAAATATTTAACTTCGCCAAGGCAGAGTGAGGTCCAATATAATCTGACTTAAGGAAGAAATCCCCAGATAACCCCCTCTTGTCACTATGGCAACTAAGGGCACACAATATTCAGCAATGAGTGGCAAGGGGAGTGAGGAATCACTGAACACGGTGAGTGAACACAGTGACTTACCCACTGGCTTTACAACCTGGAGATCCAGCATTGGAGAGTTCATTCTCAAAAGGTAATAGCTAGAGTCTTTTGGGATGAACCTAAACAAATAAATCACACTCTTTGTCACTGAAAATGATGATCTAATGGTCAAAGTCTGGGCCAGAGGTTCAGAGCTGCATGGATATTCAGTTATATATTAGAAAAATGCTTCTTACTAAAGATGTGTTTTTAAGGTTTATTTCCCTTCCTTCCTTCCTTCTACCTTCCCTCGCTATCTATCTTTCACTCTTTAAACCTCTTGATTCTTCATAAGTGTATTGTGGTTCCCTTGAGATAGGAATGGTCAGGCACTGCTTGCCAAGTGCCACTTAAATGGGGGACACATGTGCACCTGTGACTGATTCTTGAGTATGGCAAAAACCATCACAGTATTGTAAAGTACTTGTCCTCCAATTAAAATAATTAATCAAAAAAATAAATCCCCCAATTCTGTTTATTAACCAGAAGGTTTATTTTAAAGTCCTCCTTATGTTTTAAGAATATACATGTAAATTTAATGAGAAAAAGAGCAGGTATTTTAATCCATTAGATAAATTAAACATTTCAATGGCATGTGAATTATGCCTCGCCAGAAAATAATTGAGGAATCCGTCTCTGAGAATGACACTCAATTTATTTCTAACTAGCACAGTTACAAAACTGGATTTTTATTTTTTGCTCATCTGGTTCACTAAAACAGTAAAATAAGACAAAAACAGGGGATAAGTAACTGAGATCTTGAGGTACAGAAAAGCTGAGATCTAGGACAGACTTAAATTACGGATGCACACAATTAAAGGACAGAGTCCAGAGCTGCTGGAAGAAAGCCTCCAGGAGGGCAGGGGAGTGTCAGGCTTGGGCTGAAGTGCAGGGTCACGTACGTCATAGCAGGTGGCCTGTGTCATCCCCATGGAGCTTTCAGGAGTCAAAGTTGCAGAACCTTTTGTGTTACAGTAAGGTGCCTGGAAAGCCAGAACAAAGCCTGTTGTGATTGTTTAAAGTGAGCATCCTAAGGTCTGAAGGATGGTAATGCATGTGCGGTGAAAGGATGCTCTTAAGGTCCTTAAAATTCTGGTTCATGTTCTTCAACACATCACCTGGGTCATAGGTGTTTGAAAAAATGGCTTTTTTTATAGATTATTTTCTAACTAAAAATACTGGTGGTACACTGATACTTTTGATCTGTTGTAGGCCTGTGTTGGGTGTCAAGGGAGGGCTTTGGGTACCTAGTGGAAGAGGACATCAGTAGTTTGAAGAGTATGGAGAAAGGCGAAGTGATGGACCCAGAATAAAGTTTGCCAATTTCTAATATTGCCTGTGGTTTTTATTAGAAAAATATGAGGAAAAGTGAACACCTTTTTTTAAATAATACTAAAACAAAGTTGATATTAACATCTGATTTCAAGTGGTTTGGTGTCTTGTGAAAAAAGGTAATCGGTTAAATGTGGTGAAATAATAAAAGATGTAGAGATAAGTATAGTGATAATCATCATGAAATAGTTGCATCTCTGGGGTTCTGTGGTTGCTATTGTATGCTTTCTACGTTGAACAATAATGCATCTCTGTACCAGCTCAAACATAAGTATGTCAAGACTTGACACATTTAACCCACTCTGTTCTAATATATTGTGTTTATGTTGTGAGTTGTTATTCTGTAAAATTATTTTGAAGTGTTGTGGCTATTAGGCAAACTTTGAGGAGATAAGCAGAAAATAAGCTCAGCTGGTACGGCAAGCCGATAAAAGCAATCTCCCCCAGGAAGCTTCTGGGATAGTCATGGACATGGTTACTTCATTGACCTCATAATCGTTTACTCCTGCTCTTCCAGAAGCTCTTCCCTAATGGCTCAGTTGATGAAGAATCTGCCTGCTATGCAGGAGACCCCGGTTCGATTCTTGGGTCGGGAAGATCCTCTGGGGAAGGGATAGGATACCCACTCCAGTATTCTTGGGCTTCCCTTGTGGCTCAGCTGTTAAAGAATCCGCATGCAGTGTGGGCTGGGAAGGTCTCTGGAGAAGGGAAAGGCTACCCACTCCAGTATTCTGGCCTGGAGAATTCCATGGACTATTCCCATAGGGTCACAAAGAGTCAGACATGACTGAGCGAGTTTCACTTCATTTCCAGAAGCTCAGAAACATGTGACTTCCTTGAATAAGAGCTCTAATAAATCACTCTGATACTTTTCTTGTGATTTGTTTAAAGACATGAAATATATTGAAAGCTCTGTAGATTGTCAACAATAGTCATGTATTTTGGAATAAAGTATATAAATAATCCAAAACTAAAAAAAGCTCATCTTGGGTAATGTCATCGCTGAACATTAAATAATATATGCAGAAAATGTCTTGCAAATCTTCTAAAAAGGATGAGCAAACATTGAATAGTACTAAAATATTCAAGCAGAATTAACCATTAAAAATAGTCCATTTCTCTCTGCAGAGACTATCTACTGAGAGAATACATTTATAAAAATAACACTTCGTCCTCTTCTAGTCAAGTGTAACTTTCTCAAGGAAACTAGTTGCACAATTTTATGCACAATAATCCAGTTATTTACATTCCTTAAAAATGATGAAAATTATCACAGAGACCTCTATAAATTAACTACACAGTTAATTTGAACATTTGGAAATCTTCTTGATGGTGAACAGCCAATAGAGTCAAGAGAAGGAGTCCTTGCAGCCTCATCAGCCTGGATTCAAAGCCACCCCTAGGTGAACACTGACCAGTTTAATTTCTGAATCAGCTTCCTCATTCATCATTAGAGAAGCAAAAGTAATTAATGTATGTTTATCTCATTTAATCCTTGCAACAATTCTGAAATGAAACTGTTGCATTTATTTTTTATTTTTTCAATACATTTTTTTTCTATTTTACAGTTTTATCATCTATCTGTTTCAGCACTTATCATAAATAAATACAGGTACACCTTGGACATATTGGCAGATAGGGTCCCACCACCTCAATAAAGTGAATATTTCAATAAAGCAAGTCATACAAATTATTTGTTTTCCCAGTGTGTATAAAAGTTATCTTTATATTATATTGTAGTCTATAAAGTGTGCAATAACATTGTGTCTAAAATAAATGTGCATGCCTTAATTAGGAAATATTTTATGCTAAAACTGCTAACCATCATCTGAGCCTTTAGGGAATCATAATCATTTTGCAATAGTAACATCAAAGATCACTGATCACAGATCACCATAACAAATACAACAATGATGAAAATGTTTAAAATGTCAGAATTATCAAAATGTGACACAGAGACACAAAGTGAGCAAATACTGTTAGTAAAAAAAAAAAAAAAAATCTTGCCAATAGACCTTCTCAACTCAGAGTTGCCACAAACCTTAAATTTGTAAAATATGAAATATATATGATGCACATTAAAATGAAGTATGCCTGTAAATGTACAGGTACATAAAAACTCTATTAGAAATTTATATTGAGTGAGTTTCATGAAGTAATTTAAAAGGCTATCTAAGTTTTGAACCAATTGTTCATTTTTCCATAAAATAAATACAATGCTAAAAAATGGAAGAATTCAGTTGTTTTGAGGAAGAAGTGTAATTGTGTCTTATTATTTGTGATTAAAAACCAGTTGCTTAAAGCAAGTTACTTGAAATCACTTGAAAGCAACTGTTTCATAGAATTTTGGTGGCAACTAAGTAATTTAGTTCTAAAAATGCATTAGAAATATTTAATAATTGGCAGCATAATCTATATATCATAGGATAAACAGTTAATTAAATTACTGAAGAAGTAAAAATTATTCAAGGAGTAGAATAGTAACTATCCTACTAATTAGACTTTTCAGACATCTGTCTTTTAAATACCAGATGTATCAATGGACATATAAAATGTCTATCACAAAACCCGAGTCTTAGAATGCTCAAGTGTTAGATTTGTTAATTTTCTTGATTTTCTCTCCTTCCTAGAAGTAATATTCTGCCTCATTTAAGATTCATCACTACATCTTCCTCCTCAAACACTTTCTGACCTCCCACTAAGGCATCTCATCCCTGGTTCAAGCCATAAAATCTTCTTTAATAACCACTCTTAGGTGGTGACCCAGATCAGGGTGAAAGAGCAGAGATAGTAATGGACCAAGCCTTAACACTTAGCCTTTCAAGGTCTCCATAATATCAAAAGAGGACAAGAATCTGGATGAGACAACTTTCCATGTACTCTGACTCTTTCTGTCTATGAGGAGCCTGTGTTTCTCCCAAGGCCTCTGTAATGACTTATTAGTGGTCCTGTAAGTAAGAATGTTAGAGCTGGAAGGGACCTAAGAAGGTAATTTTCTGTTTTCAGGAAAGCATTCATCCCTTCTGCCCTTGCTTTCTCTTTTATGTACACACTTTCTGGGTTTTTCCATTATTCTCTTCATGCTAAATATTTAGAGTGATTTTGACCTCATCACAAACACCATTCTCTAAGGGATTGGGCACTGTTGCCTTTGAACCCAGTCTTTTCAGCTGCAGGTTCTGTGAATAATCCTTTAATGGGACATAAGTTCAGTTCAGTTCAGTCACCCAGTCGTGTCCGACTCTTTGCGACCCCATGAACCGGGGGTCAGGGTGCGCCAGGCCTCCCTGTCCATCACCAACTCCCGGAGTTTACCTAAACTCATGTCCATAGAGTCGGTGATGCCATCCAGCCATCTCATCCTCTGTCGTCCCCTTCTCCTCCTGCCCCCAATCCTTCCCAGCATCCGGGTCTTTTCCAATGAATCAACTGTTCACATGAGGTGGCCAAAGTATTGGAGTTTCAGCTTCAACATCAGTCCTTCCAATGAACACCCAGGACTGATCTCCTTTAGGATGGGCTGGTTGGATCTCCTTGCAGTCCAAGGGACTCTCAAGAATCTTCTCCAACACCACAGTTCAAAAGCATCAATTCTTCAGCGCTCAGCTTTCTTCAAAGTCCAACTCTCCCATCCATACATGACCACTGTAAAAACCATAGCCTTGACTAGACGGACCTTTGTTGGCAAAGTAATGCCTCCGCTTTTTAATATGCCGTCTAGGTTGGTCATAACTTTCCTTCCAATGAGTAAGCATCTTTTAATTTTATGGCTGCAGTTACCATCTGCAGTGATTTTGGAGCCCCAAAAAGTAAATTCTGACACTCTTTCCACTGTTTCCCCATCTATTTGCCATGAAGTGATGGGACCAGATGCCATGATCTTAGTTTTCTGAATGTTGAGCTTCAAGCCGACTTTCTCACTCTCCTCTTTCACTTTGATCAGGAGGATTTTTAGTTCTTATTCACTTTCTGCCATAAGGGTGGTGTTATCTGCATATCTGAGGTTATTGATATTTGTCCTGGCAAGCTTGATTCCAGCTTGTGCCCAGCGTTAAATAAGCAGGGTGACAATATACAGCCTTGATGTACTCCTTTTCCTATCTGGAACCAGTCTGTTTTTCCATGTCCAGTTCTAACTGTTGCTTCCTGACCTGCATACAGGTTTCTCAGAGACAGATCAGGTGGTCTGGTATTCCCATCTCTTTCAGAATTTTCCAGTTTATTGTGATGCACACAGTCAAAGGCTTTGGCATAGTCAATAAAGCAGAAATAGACGTTTTTCTGGAACTCTCTTCCTTTTTCGATGGGACATAGCCACATCCATTTACCTACTGCTGTCTCTGGCTGCTTCTGTGCTCCAAGATTGTTGACTAGTTGTGACGGCGATTTACGTAACACAACACCCAGAGTATTTACCACCTGGTGATTTCCAGAAAGAGTTTGGTGACCTTTGCCCTAGAGGACTACATGCAAACCCTATTTATCTCTAAGTGGATGTGATTGAAATTCCAATGAGCACTTTAAACTATCTATAAGATAGTAATTTTTGCAAAAAAAATATTATAGCAGTTCCAGTTACACCACGCCTGGATTTGGGGGGCACACTTTTTCCCATTCATAAAATTCACAACTTTTCCCTTTAATAAAAGTTATTAATATAGAAGGTGGTATGGTATAAAGTCAGCTTTAAGGAGATTGCCTTGTTTTTGAAAAGTTATCTTGAATACCCACAAAATTGTTATTTTCACGTGTTTTGGGGGAGTCACAAAGCAGCCCCCTTCCACCTGGAACCTTGCTGGTCAGTTCAAGCTGACTGGGAGCCCAGGTCTTGACAACCAACCCGATGGGCATCTTAAAGTCACTGTTCCTTCACAGCTGAGGCTTGTTATCTGTAAAGCAGAGAAAATGCTAGCTCACTACAGATCTAGAAAGATGTTCAGTAAAGATTAGGTTTGTGCAAGTTCTCTGCCATTCTGTCAGTTCAGTTCAGGGGTAGAGACTGGAGGAGCAGTGTCAGGAAGAGGTATTCCTTGTTTGACTTAATTCAGTCAAATCAGGACAGGGAATCCTGACAAGGCTTAGATTAGATTTCTTCAGGGCACATATGCAAGTGCCTTTCCTTTGTGAATAATACCCACTTCAGCCACGTGTTCCTTCCACTTTTTGTGAGATTTATGTTGCATCCTTCCCTCCAGAATGCTGAAGACAAGTGGTGAAGAAGTCTAAAGTTAGAGAAGCAGTTTCTTTTAGTTGCATATTAAAGCAGCGATGCCTCATCTGTGAGGTGGACCTCTATGTCCCAGTGATGTCTTGCTTAGAATTAATTCACTATTTATTGCCAGCTGACTTAGAACTAAAATGTGCTAGCTTATAAAGCTGGTGAATTTTCTGTAGCTCCTCAAATGTTACTGTGAAATCTTAAAGCTAAAGATGAAGGATTTCAGTTTAGTCATAGAGGAAATCTAAAAGCCTGGGATGAATGCCTTCCTTTCATCCGCCTCGTGGAAAAAGGTACATTTTCTGTCTCCAGTCATAGAGACTAGCTTTTAGATCCTGACCTGTGTGAAAAGGGAGGTCCCTTAGCTTAGATCGGCCATAAAACACAGCTGGTTGTTGGCTAATCAGGTTATTAGTTACATAGGTTGGATTGTAGGGAAAAAAACCAACAACACACACACACAAGAAAACAATATCCATTGAAGTAATGAAAAAAGCTGTAAAATATAGCCATACTGATGGTAAAGGAATGGGACTTTTCAAGTGTATAGAGTGGAAAGGACCCCAGACTGGCTATTGCTTGTTCTTACCTAATATATGAGAAAGATTCGGGTTAAAAAATGAAAGCTACTGTGTGGTGTTATGGAAAGAGAGGGTGTGTGCTCCCGGGAGAACAATTGTTGAAAGCTATTTGGAATCTCCATATTCCCTTCATCAGGTTGTGGTTTCCGGGTGGAATTTGATGTGGAGATATTCCTGTGTATTTCTCAAACTCCCAAAAGAGAAATAAAGAAAGACATTTCAGTCTTTCTGAGCAAAAGAAAACAAGAAGCTGAGTAAAGACCCATTGTTGGAAGCAGGTTCTTTTCTATTTTGTGAGGAAAGAATGCTGTAAACAAAGCTCTAGATCAGCTGTGCAGGTTGAAAAATACCTTTAATCTTGGAAGAATGTCACAGCCTCTTCTTTGGGTGATCTCATCTTGACACATTTTAATGTTTTTGGTTATTCTCTTACCCTTTGCATAGCATTGTATAAGAGATTTCAGTTACTCAAATGAATTGCACTTAGAATTTTCCCTGGGGGGAAAAGCTTTTTGACCTCAGTCTTGTGAAAGGAAAGCAACCTTCACTGATCCTTCCTCCCTTGTTATTGGAGATTGTAAGATCATTTTTTGTGAAGCTGTGCTTGCCCCTGTCTGCCTCAGTGAAACATTAATGACCTCAGAAACCAGATATTCTGCAGCCTCTAGAGTTTTTCAAGTTGTTTGGATGCACACAATTTAGTTGTTTTTTTTCAGTCAAAAACAAGGCACATCATCTTAATTAGCTGCCAGAATTGTCATTTATGTTTCTATAAATGTAATGTTTGCAGCACAAGGGCCAACTATATACGTATCTATGTATACAAACATATACACACAATAATGTAAATTCCTATTGGTCATCAATTAAGTATGAAACAGTGTTCTAAGTGCTTAAGAATTTGAAGAACAGAGTCTGGGAAGAGTAGCGTGAGATGGATTCTGCTATGTTGCAGCTCAAACCTGATCAGTTTTGTCTAGCCCTAGTAATTCTAAATTAGAAATAACTGTGTATCTGTTTCTAAACACTGGTAACCTTTTCATGAGTATCTGTTATAGAACACAAGTTCCTGTGCCCAGCGCACAGTGAGACCAAACAATACCCAGATGTTGGAGTTTGGAGCAGAGAAAGGTTTATTGCAGGGCCACGCACAGAGAATGGGTGGCTCATTCCTCCCAAAGTCCCAAACTCCCTGAAGAGTTTCAGCAAATCATTTTTAAAGACAAATTAAAAGAGGGGTGTGGTTGGCTGTTGCAAACTTCATGGTATAGGAATCCTTTGTTCTTGCAGCCCTCCTTGTAGGTCAGGTCAAGATGTTCTTGTAAGACTCTGAAAAAGACAGATGCTATTCTCTGTTCTGCAACCTTTCATCTCTATATGAATGGAAACCTATTATACCCTTGAAGACCAGAGTATTGAATGGGCTCTCCTGTATATTTCAGGCTACAGGCAACATTCTTTACTTCAGTCTTGTCCAACTCTTTGCGATCCCATGGACTGTAGGCCTCCAGGCTCCTCTGTCCATGCAGTTCTCTAGGCAAGAATACTGGAGCAGGTTGCCATTTCTTCCTTCAGGGGATCGTCCCAACCCAGGGATCGAACCCATGTCTATTGTGTTTTCTGCATTGGCAGGCAGGTTCTTTGCTATTAGCACCACCTGGGAAGCTATAGGCAACATTCTTAACTTGAAGCAAAATATAAAAGTTCAAGAAACAGGCCTTACATGGAGTCAGAATTGTTCTTTCCTATTGCGTATTGAGAAACTTTGACTCCTTTTGAGAAATCTCAGGCTCTAGAAGGATGGGACTTGCGTTTCCACCACAACGTCTTGACCTGGAAGGTGACCATCTGAACATCTGCCCATTGTCTTACCCCTGAACGTCACTTGTGAATTTCCTATCCCCACCTGTTCACATTTGAGCCACCACCCCCATAGATCAATAAGAAGTGATTCAACAGGGATTAGAAAGAGAGGGATGGGGGAGGGTTTCCAGTGAAGTGAAGTCACTCAGTCGTGTCTGACTCTTTGCGACCCATGGCCTGTAGCTTGCGGAGCTCCTCCGTCCATGGGATTCTCCAGGCAAGAATACTGGAGTGGATTGCCATTTCCTTCTCCAAGGGATCTTCCCCACCCACGGATTGAACCCAGGTGACCCACATTGCGGGCAGACTCCTTACAGTCTGAGCCACCAGGGAAGTTGGTTTTAGGCAGAAGGACTGCCTTGGTAAGTTAAGAGGGCTCTGGGATCCAGACTCAAGAATGGGGAAAGCACCCTTCAGCTCCTGCGAGCAGAATAGCAGACTGGAGAGAGGGCCCCCTTGCAGTAGAGCGAGTTGCTTTTTAAAAGCCTTTGTCTTAGGGTTTCCTTGGTGATTCAGTGGTGAAGATTTGCCTTCCAATGCAGGGAGTGTGGGTTCGATCCATGATTGGGGAGCTAAGATCCAACATATCTCATGGCCAAAACATAAAAATAGAAGCAATATTATAACCAATAAAGATTTTAAAAATGGTTTACATTTTTAAAAAAAGTCTTTTATCCTGAGGAATGTCAGTGATGTGCAGAAGAGAATATTCTTTCCTGCTTTTCTGAAACAGAGTAGTAGAAGCTTTTCGTCTCACTTTTTACAGAAATAAAATCTGAAATAAAAGAAATAAATATCTTTTCTTTTGAAGGAGTAGGGTGGAATAAAAGAAGCATTACATGCAAGTAGTGGAGAGTATTCTGTCACGACTACTACTTGCAAAAGTAGCTTAGGAGCCCCTTGGCAGCAAAAGGTAGAATGCAGTCTGGTTAGATTGCAAGTTCTGTGTGCCTAGCGAAGCATGCTTATTTGGAACGGAGCTTCAAGTGAAAAAAATCACAGTTGACAGCTTCAGTTCATAAGGAGCAAAGCCCCAAGATCCATGAAGAAATTAACTGCCTTGGTGAACACTCAAGCTTCAGAAAAAAATGAGTGCTTCGGTGAAGGAAGAGGGATGGATTGTAGAATTAATTCTTATTTGTGTTTCTCTGATATTTCCAGCTTTAATTGTATTCATTTCCAGTACATTGTTTTCTTACAATAATAGGAATCAATTTCAAGCACATTGTGTTTTTACTTTGAAATAATTGGATAGTTACACTTTAAGTAAAATTTCTTTGTTTGTTCTTGCAAAAATACTGCAGCTAATAAAATGAAACTCTAATGGTTTTTATTGCCAAAAGAAAAATTCAATGTAATGTTTAATGAACTATTTGAAAATTGTAGCTGCTACCTTAATACTGCACATTCTGATTTCCATTTAATGTATCTGTTGTATTTGACCCACATGGTTTACTGTCCCTCTAATTGAGACACGTTTTCTTTAAAATCATAGGAAAATCTCTTACATATTATTTTCCTTATAAGTTTAGAAAACCATGTAAAAATAGTTTTGCCACCAAAGATTTCTCTTATTTCTCTTTTTAGTACTCTTTTTTTGTATTTTAGTAAAAAAGAAAAGCTATAAATGATATTTGTATATCTAGGATTCAGAAAAATTCTCTAAAAACTACAAAACTAAATTGTTCTTGTTTGTTAAGAAGTCAGTATAAATTATCTTTCAGGTGACAATAATGCCTACCCGACTCACCTCCGTAAGTAATTTCACATTTTCAAGTTCCTTTTATCAAATCTTATTTTAGAGAATAGACATTTTGTGATACTCTATAAAATTAAAAGACTTCTATTCAAAATCAGGTTAAAAAATATTTGAGTTAGTTACAAAGTAACACTGAAAGAATATCCATTATTTTATTTGTATTATTACTGTTTGAAAAGTTGATGATTTCATATATTCTCATATATAAGATTTCAACTGCCACTTATTTTGTGGAATGAAATTATATGTAAAATGAGAATTTAGATAAATTGATCTCACAGCATTATTATTATAAGTTCAGAATTCCTTATAATTGCATCTGAACACTACAATTTACAATATATAATAGGCATATTATATGTGTGTGTGTGTGCATGTGAACTTCATTTCTAAATTAATTGTAGGGATTTCTATGTAGTTTATTATCTTCAAAATTTGAAGAAACAAAAAACCAACTCCTCTGTAGCTGCTCAACTTATAACCATACAACTGTATAAAGAGTTAAGATTTCTTCAAATTTTGTGCTTACTCTCCTATGGCTAGTGGTATCTTTCTTTATCAGAGTTCTTTTTATTCAGAAATGGCTATCTTTCTACCATATTTCAAATATCACCTATTTCAAGTTTCGATTATATTTGATACACCTCTTATATTTTTGAAATGAAGATAAGGATGTATCAACTGTCTTCATCTCTTTAAGATACAAGTTATCATCCCCTGTTATCCATAAGATTTGCCTTTTTGCATTTCTTTTCCTTGGGGATGATCTTGATCACTATCTCCTGTACAATGTCACGAACTCCATCCATAGTTCTTCAGCCACTCTATCAGATCGAATCCCATGAATCTTCCAATTTGCCTTGATTCATGGATCTAACATTCCAGGTTCCTATTCAATATTGCTCTTTACATCATCAGACTTTACTTCCATCACCAGCCGCATCCACAGCTGGGTGTTGTTTTTGCTTTGGCTCCGTCTCTTCATTCTTTCTGGAGTTAGTTCTCCACTGATCTCCAGTAGCATATTGGGCACCTACCGACCTGGGGAGTTCATCTTTCAGTGTCCTATCTTTTTGCCTTTTCATACTTTTCATGGGGTTCTCAAGGCAAGAAATACCTGTAGCAACAGGCAAATTTGGCCTTGGAGTATAGAATGAAGCAGGGCAAAGGATAACAGAGTTTTGTCAAGAGAAAGCACTGGTCATAGCAAACATCCTGTTCGAACAACACAAGAGAAGACTCTACACATGGACATCACCAGATGGTCAATACCAAAATCACATTGATTATATTCTTTGCAGCCAAAGATGGAGAAGCTCTATACAGTCAGCAAAAACAAGACTGTGAGCTGACTGTGGCTCAGATCATGAACTCCTTATTGCCAAATTCAGACTTAAATTGAAGAAAGTAGGGAAAACCACTAGACCATTAAGGAATGACCTAAATCAAATCCTTTATGATTATACAGTGGAAGTGACAAATAGATTCAAGGGATTAGATCTGATAGACAGAGTGCCTGAAGAACTATGGGTAGAGGTTCATGACATTGTAAAGGAGGCACTGATAAAGAATATCCCCAAGAAAGAGAAATGCAAAAAGGCAAAATGGTTACCTGAGGAGGTCTTACAAATAGCTATGAAAAGAAGAGACGTGAAAGGCAAAAGAGAAAAGGAAAGATATACCCATTTGAATGCAGAGTTCCAAAGAATAGCAAGGAGAGATAGGAAAGCCTTCCTCAGTGATCAATACAAAGAAATAGAGGAAAACAGTAGAATGGGAAAGACTAGAGATCTCTTCAAGAAATTAGAGATACCAAGGGAACATTTCATGCAAAAATGGGCACAATAAAGGACAGAAATGGTATGGACCTAGCAGAAGTAGAAGATATTAAGAAGAGGTGGCAAGAATACACAGAAGAACTGTACAAAAAAGATCTTCACAACCTGGATGTTCACGATGGTGTGATCACTCACCTAGAGCCAGACATCCTGGAATGTGAAGTCAAGTGGGCCTTAGGAAGCATCACTATGAACAAAGCTACTGGAGGTGATAGAATTCTAGCTGAGCTATTTCAAATCCTAAAAGATGATGCTGTGAAAGTGCTGCACTCAATATACCAGCAAATTTGGAAAACTCGGCAGTGGCCACAGGACTGGAAAATGTCAGTTTTCATTCCAATGCCTAAGAAAGGCAATGTGAAAGAATGTTCAAACTACTGCACAATTGCACTCATCTCACATGCTAGTAAAGTAATGCTCAAAATTCTCCAAGCCAGGCTTCAACAGTACGTGAACCGGGAAGTTCTACATGTTCAAGCTGGATTTAGAAAAGGCAGAGGAACCAGAGATCAAATTGCCAACATCTGTTGGATCACTGAAAAAGCAAGAGTTCTAGAAAAACATCTACCTCTGCTTTATTGACTATGCCAAAGCCTTTGTGTGGATCACAACAAACTGGAAAATTCTGAAACAGATGGGAATACCAGACCACCTGACCTGCCTCCTGAGAAATCTGTATGCAAGTCAAGAAGCAACAGTTAGAACTGGACATGGAACAACAGACCGGTTCCAAATCAGGAAAGGAGTATGTCAAGGCTATATATTGTCACCCTGCTTATTTCACTTATATGCAGAGTACATCATGCATTATGCTGGACTGGATCAGGCACAAGCTGGAATCAAGATTGCTGGGAGAAATATCAATAGCCTCAGATATACAGATGATACCACCCTTGTGGCATAAAGCGAAGAAGAACTAAAGAGCATCTTGATGAAAGTGAAAGAGGGGAGTGAAAAAGTTGGCTTAAAGCTCAACATTCAGAAAACTAAGATCATGGCCTCTGGTCCCATCACTTCATGGAAAATAGATGAGGACCCAGTGGAAACAGTGACTGACTTTATTTTGGGGGGCTCCAAATTCACTGCAGATGGTTACTGCAGCCGTGAAATTAAAAGATGTTTGCTCCCTGGAAGAAAAGCTATGACCAACCTAGACAGCATACTAAAAAGCAGAAACATTACTTTGCCTACAAGGTCCATCTAGTCAAAGCTTTGGTTTTTCCAATAATTATGTATGGATGTGGGAGTTGGACTATAAAGAAAGCTGATCACCGAAGAATTGGTCCTTTTGAACTTTGGTATTGTAGAAGATTCTTGAGAGTCCTTTGGGCAGGAAGGATATCAAACCAGTCCATCCCTAAAGGAAATCAGTCCTGAGTATTCACTGGAAGAACTGATGCTGAAGCTGAAACTCCAATACTTTGGCCACCTGATGCGAAGAACTGACTCATTTGAAAAGACCCTGATTCTGGGAAAGTGTGTAGGTGGGAGGAGAAGGGAAGACAGAGGATGAGATGGTTGGATGGCATCACTGACTCAGTGGACATTAGTTTGAGTAAACTCCAGGAGTTGGTGATGGACAGGGAGGCCTGGCGTGCTGCAGTGCATGGGGTCACAAAGAGTCGGATACGACTGAGCGAGTGAACTATCATCTCCTGATACCCATAAGATTGTTTTCTGCATCTGTAACTCTATTTCTGTTTTGTAAATAAGTTCATTTGTACCATTTTTTGAGATTCAACATACAAGTGATATCATATGATATTTATCTTTGGGGGAAAGGGATAAATTGAGAGATTGAAATTTACATATATAGACAGTTGTTGTTCAGTTGCTAAGTCATGTCAAACTCTCTGCCACCCCATGGACTGCAGCACTCCAGGCTCCTCTGTCCTTCGCTATCTCCTAGTGTTTGCTCAGTTCATGACCATTAAGTCAGTGATGCTATCTAACCATCTAAACCTCTGCCATCCTTTTCTCCTTTGCCTTCAGTCTTCTCAGTGTTAGGATCTTTTCCAATGAGTCAACTCTTCACATCAGTTGGCCAAATATTGCAGCTTTAGCTTCAGTATCAGTCCTTCCAATGAATATTCAGGGTTGATTTCCTTTAGGATTGACTGGTTTGATATCATTGCAGTCTAAGGAACTCTCAGGAGTCTTCTCCAGCACCACAATCAGAAAGCATCAATTCTTTGGCAGTCAGTGGTCCAACTCTCACATCCATTCATGACTACTAGAAAAACCATAGCTTTGACTGTATGGACTTTTGTCGGCAAAGTGATGTGTCTGCATTTTAATACACTCTCATGGGCTTCCCAGGTGGTGCTAGTGGTAAAGAACCTGCCTGCCAATGCAGAAGACAAAAGAGATGCACATTCAATCCCTGGGTAGGGAAAATCCCCTGGAGAAGGGCATAGCAACCCATTCCAGTATCTTGCCTGGAGAATCCCATGGATAGAGGAGCCTGGTGGGCTACAGTCCATAGGATCCCAAAGAGTTGGACACGACTGAAGCAACTTAACACACACTAGGTTTGTCACAACTTTACATATACACACTACTATATAAAATATATAACTATTAAGGACTTACTCTATTGCACAGGGAACTCTATTAGTACTCCATAATGACCAATTTGGGAAAATAATCTAAAAAAGAATGGATATATATGTGTGTGCAACTGATTCACTTTGTTGTACAGCAGAAACTAAGCAAACATTGTAAATCAACCATACTCCAATACAAATTTTAAAAAAATAATAAAATACATAGCATTTATGGACTAAAAAAATGGTACACTAAATTGCACCTTGCTCAATCCTGCAAGTGAGAAGATTCTTTAATATTGTGTAACGTTCTGTCCCCTGATTTTAGAAACACTAAATGAGGCTACCTTGGATTCTGTCCTAAAACATTACACACTGGACTCATTCTCACATGTATACAGTAGGTTTGAGAATTGAAGGGAATTGGGGGACAGCAGAAGAGAAAGAATTCTTAACCGTATCTGCTCATATTTAACTACCCAAAGGCACTTTACATCTTGCCCATCCTTTATTCTAGTAAAACTGTCACAGAACCAAAAGATATATCTGCGTAAAGAACTCGGTTATGTCACAAAGTAAAGCTACTTGAAGAAGCTTATGGGACCGTATGTCAGTTCTCTGCTTGAATTATAGTTATTTCACTAACTAGTTATCTTTTTCACATCTATTGTGACTGGAGAGTAAGATGTAGCAGCAATCATTCTGCACTGCCATTTCTAAACTAAATTTATGTTACATATTTGCATGCTAAGTGCCTCTCTGGTAAGAGGAGCTCTCAAAAACAGCAAGTTTATGCCACCATTTGTGCTTAAGGCAGAGTTCTAAAGCAGACCCAAGTTAAACATGAAGACAACTTTACATCTTTGTCTGACGTCGGATATGGATTGTTTACTTACCACTGGAGTTATCGGAGTTATCTTATTATGGTTTTTTTCGCAAACTATTAGAAACTTGATGATTTTTAATAGTCTTTTTTTTATTTTTACTAATTGTATAGTTTTAAAATTTTGTGTGTTTTGGCATTGTCATGAAATGTATATACATATATATATTTAAAATTCATTATTATTTAAAATGGTAAGATGTTTAAAAGGAGTTTGAAGAGGCAATTTAATATATAAAATTATACATGCCTATGTTTAGTACACATGCGTGCATGCTCAGTCACTTTAGTTATGTCCAACTCTGTGACCCTGTGGACTATAGCCCTTCAGGCTCCTCAGTCCTTGGGATTCTCCAGGCAAGAATACTGTAGGGGTTGCCATTTCCTTCTCCAGGGGATTTTCCTGACCCAGGGATCGAACCCGTGTCTCCTGCATTGCAGGCAGATTCTTTACTGCTGAACCACCAGGGAAGCCCTATGTATGGTATACCATGTGGATATTTATTAGATACCAGGCCATTCTAATCAGAGACATCATAAGCATCTTTGCTAAAAGTCCTCATTCATTCATTCAGCACAGATATGTTAAGGGTACCAGGTGACAGATTCCACTCCAGGCTGTCAGGTGCAGAGAGAAAAAAGCTGCACTGGATGCTTCTCATGGAGGTGCTTCTGTTGCTTCTAGCGAGGGGAGAAAAGGCCCCAACAGGAAAAAGAGCCGGAGAACCAGTAAAGTCAGGAAAACACAAGTGGCTGCAGGTTCAACCCCACTTTTCCTCCTCTTTTGACTTCTCAGGTGTTCTTCCTCCTCTGAGAAAGGGAACTAGAATATGTGATCTCCCTCTTTTACAGGAAAATACAGTTAAAATCACCAGTTTCAACTAAAGCCCAAAGCTCTGAGCTGTGGGCAGGTGGGTGATCTCAGGAGCTCTGACTTAAGTGACTGTTTCCCTCTGCAGGAACATCCTAGCACTGACTCAGACTCCTTTCAGGAATCCCAGTGGGGGTCTCTACAAGAATGTTTAAATTATAAAATTAAACCATAAACAGATTTTAAATAAAAAGAGGAGAAAAACAAAAGATTAAATCCCTATATACTTCTTTTACAAACAAAGTTTCTCTCTCTAAAGGTAATTACTGCCAACTGTTGGTTTTGCATTTTTCTAAGTATATTCTAAATAGTCATATAAACATCTTCCTGGGATTTTTTTGTGTTTGTGCAAAATTGGATTAGAAAACATAGCAATCTCCAACTATTTGCTGCTTACTTTTTAGAAACTAAGTAAATAATTTATACATATGTGTATATGTAAAGATATATTATTATATAAATCATATAATATATAATTATTATGAAGTACATAAATATTCTGAAACATATGATGAAAATTCTTCTTCAATATCTTTCTTCCCCTTTCCTGAACCTCCAAGGAAACCAGTGTTGTAAGAGATAATGTACTGTCTTCTGTAAGATACTATTGTGGTTGAATTGCTGTCATTGCTAAGGTGGTGTTAATTGTTATCAAGAAATCTGATGAATGAAGTCAGTGTGGAAGACCCCCTCCCACAGTGTACAGATAGATAAGGTCCATGAAAAATTCTTCATAAAACACAGTTTTTCATTGACAGAACTGTTTTCCTCTGGGCTACCACGTGGGAAAAAGGAAGTAGAGATTTGTCAAATAACTTTTTCTTAGCTTCCTGTAGTACAAAGACATTTCAAGAAATATTTGTAGCTGTAAGGAAAAGGAACCTGAGGCAATTGATAGCACTTTTTCGTTTGTGCTGATTTTAATATTCTTTTTATTTCCTGTTGATTGTATTAGTCTTCATGTAGATTATTGCCAAACTGAGTCAAGAAAGTTCAATATAAGAGTACTTTAAATAAATTGGAAATATCTGTTCTATTACATCTGCCTTTAGGGTTTTGCAAATGGACTCTAAATGTTATTGATGTAACAGTAGGAGAAAACACTTAGAAATCTCATGAGAATCAATTTAATTTTATCATTTGGGATTTCCCAGCTTTTGAAGATCTTGAAACTTTAGAGGATCTATCTACTGGTTTTATTTATACACAGAAATGTCCCTGTATTCAGATTCTCCAGAGAAACATAGTCGATAGTATATGTGTAGGAAGTCGATAAGGAGTGTGTGTGTATATAATATGTATGTGTATGTGTGTGTGTGTGTGTGTGTGTGTGTAGAGAAAGAGACAGACGGACAGAGAGATCACACAGGTATACCCATATTATACAGCATAACTTGCTTTACTCAAAGTCTGCTGTTTTAAATGTTAATCTCATCTAAAAAATACCTTCACAGAACATTATTTAACCAAGCATCTGATGTGTGGTCTAGCCAAGTTGACATATCACAATTTAGGAAGTGTCTTTGTATAGAGAGTGTTTATTCTTGTAAAGTCATTTTATCAGTTCCCAAAATGAAGCAATGTAACTTTTAAAACATTTACATGTCAGTATACATGTAAATTAACCAAACTGTCAAGTTTGTAGAAACCTACCCTGCAACCTGCCCTGACTTCTGACACCAACTCCAAGTGTTGGTGAAGGATTCCCAAAACCACCCTTAGCTTCAGTATCCCATGGACTGTAGCCCGCCAGACTCCTCTGTCCATGGGATTTTCCAGGCAAGAACCCTGGAGTGGGTTGCCATTTCCTTCTCCAAGAAATCTTCCCAACCCAGAGATTGGACCTGGCTCTCCTGCACTGCAGGTAGATTCTTCACCAACTGAACTACTAGGTAGGGAAGTCCCCAATAATTCACTAGAAGGGCTCAAATAACTCACAGGAAGTTTATTATATTCATGATTACGGTATATTGCAGGGAAGGGATATAGAGTAAAACCAGACAAGGGAAGATACACATAGGGCAGAATTGGCCATCCTTTACTCACTGAGTCATGTATGGTATGGCTCCTCCTGTCTGTGATGTGTGACAATATGATGTGAGAAGCTCAGCTTCTCTGTGCACTGGTGCCGAATTGAATCTCAGAGACAGAGTTTTGGGTGAAATAGAAAAGAATAGTTTTATGGCTTCGCCAGGCAGGTTATACCCTCAAAACCATGTTTATCCCCTTGGAGAAGATAGTGAGAAGTTTTACAGTCATTTTTCAAAGAGGGCATGACCAGCTCATGGACATTCTCCTGATGGATTGGTGGCAAGGTAAGTAGGAGTCAGCACCATCAACCTTCAGATCCAACTGGTCTGGGGTCTACATGCGTGTGGGCAGCATGCCTCCGTTAATTGTTAACTTCCCCCACCTGGAGGGGGTTTCCATATCTGCAAAATAGCTCAGAGATATGATATGTATCCATTGATGGGGAAACAAGACCTTGGTCCAAGGCTGCTCTTGACTCTTTTTTTGAAATAGACAAGAAGATGCCTTGTCTCAGTATATCCTCAGTTCAGTTCAGTTGCTCAGTCGTGTCTGATTCTCTGCAACCCCATGGACTGCAGCACTCCCTGTCCTTCACCAACTCCTGGAGCTTATTCAAATTTATATCCATAGAGTCAGTGATGCCATCCAACCATCTCATCCTCTGTTGGCCCCTTCTTCTCCTTCCCTAATTAACAACTGGTTGATCTGTCCACTGGAGCTCAGGGAAGGTCATGAGGATGAGTGAAGGCTGTTTCCTGTAATCAAATAAACAAGGGACACAGAAAGGGCCCACAGGGCCCTGGTCGGTATCAAATACGACAAGTATTGCCAACCACGGATGCTCCTCTGAGTTAGGTTCCAGAGTGTTTACTGGGGCTCATCACATAGGCAAGATTGACTGAATGATTGCCCGCATGGTTGAATTCAAGTCTTCAGGTCAACTGACCCCTTATTACCCAGGGCCCCCAACCTAAGTCATATGGTTGTTGTTTCTGACTTGGGCAGACCCCACCCTAAGACTGTCTTGCTGGGTGTGGCATTGATTACCTCCCAAGGGAAAAGGCCAAACCTCTTTAGACAAGTTTTTACAAAGCAGAGTTAGATAATATGACACATGTATTGCTTGGAGATAAGAAGCTTCACTTAGCAGATCTATAATATGAGAGTATTAGATTATACAAACCCTAAGGTTCTATTGAAATTTTTTGATTTTGTGTTTTTAAAGCACCCACAGAGACTTGAAAGATTTCTCCTTTCCAGGTTCATGACTAGCTTTTAGTTGGTGAAAAATCCCAGACAATTTGTGTAAAGCTCAACTACTGGAATCTCACCTTCAAGCTTGCGGGTCGTGAATGAACTTGTCTTTTGACTTCAGAAGGAATTAATGTCAAAGACGTAATTTGTCTTTTCAAGTGTCTCTTTTAATGAACAAAGTCCAATGAACATGGACTTTCTTCTCTAAAATATCCTGTCCTCACTGTCTTATCCATCTTCACTAGATCATTGGAGAAAGATACAATGATGAATTTGTATTAAAAAGTGAGATAACTTTTCTCAATCTGATTTTAATACTGAATTATTGAGTTGAAAAATATTTTAATCAATGTTTTCTGGCAGTATACATTTTGGCAAACACAAAACAAAAAGCAACTAAAATGGTAGTGTACCTGAAAACAGAATACTTCACAGTTGGATGTGGCCTTAGTTGTCCACCTCCCCTACCCTAAACAAAAGTCTACAGAAGTCATCTTGAACAAAAATCTTCTCCATAACAAAACAGCCTTTATGGATGGTTATCCATTTCCCATTGAATGCTCCTTTTGGTAGGGAGCTCATCAAGTGCCTCTTCCATTTTATAGCAGCTCAGAAACCATGAAATTTATTCATAAATATTAGAATAATTGCATTGATTTACTCAAGATGCAGCATGAATGTTGGAATTGTCACTGGTTTTCACTGTTTCATTTTTGATCAAACGGCATTCCTAGAACTTTGTAGACTCTAAAAAAGTTATGCGAGCATTTTTATTGATATGTTCAGAATGGTCTGATAGTCATTTTCTAATGTTTATGGAAACACACATATCAATTTATATTATGCAAAGATTTTGTAAATGTATACGAAAGATTTATTGAAGAAAAATGGACTTCAAATGAAAGAGTAATCACAGATATACAGTAGAAAAAGCCATCATGTCAAGAGGATTAAAAATGAGAAAAAGAATTTTGATTTTATAGAAATACTTTCAGGTGGGCCATTTGTTATGTCTACTCCAAAAATGGTGAAATCTTATAATGGAATCTATCTTGATATTGACTGCATTTCTCCTCTCCCAAGTACGTACAGCATGTTATTGACATAGAAATAGAGCAAGCTATTCTAATAGCAAAAGCTTGCTATCAATTGTACTATTAAATAGATAAAGAGAAATACTGAAGCTACTACTAGGCATGAAAGGTTTAAGCAAAAATTTCATGACTCTTGCTCAACTAGCTTCTAATCCATTGATCTATTATAATAATCATTTAGAATAATATTAATATGTTATAAATATGCATTAATGTTAATATAAAATGTTTCATCACAAACACAACTTCAAATCTAATTTTGTAAGTAAAAAAATGTAGGTAAGATATAGTATTCAGAAAATAATTACCTAATTATTTTCAATAGACATTTAAATATTTTTCACCTAAATATTTCAAGTCATTTAAATAGTTAATAATCTAAATATTTGTTATTTTAAATAGTGAGCAATTTTCAGAATTTTAATTTTGTAAAACTCACCTAAATATGGTACAAGTCAAGCCATTTATTAAAATATAGGTATAAAATATATTGAAAATCATAGAAGACTTCAGACATGTATACAAGAAAAAAATACAGAGTTCTACTCCAGACAGTTTCCCTCCGAAGAATCATCAGTTCTATGCAACATCAATTTATATTTTCTCTCATCTGAAATTCCCCAAATACACTCTCACATATGTAAATAAGTAGGTGATAGTTTTTTGTTTTTTTTTTCAATACAATGAAAGTTTTCATATAGCGTGTAGTTTTAAGAACTTTTCATCGAACTTTCCTGGTTGGTGCAGTGGTTAAGAACCCACATGTCAATGCAGGGGACACAGGCTCCATCCCTGGTCTGGGACCATCCCCATGCCACTTAGCAGCTAAGCCCGTGCGCCTCAGCTGCTGAACTCACACTCTGGAGCTTCTGCTCTGCAGCAAGAGAAGCCACCGTAATGAGAAGCCATGCAATGAGAGGGCCTTGCGCTGCACCTAGAGACTAGCCCCTATTAGTGAGAGTCCACGTGCAGCAATGAAGACCCAGCATGGCCAAAAAGAAATAAAATTAAGAACAACAACAACAATGAAAAGAAATTATACTTTGAAAAGATAAAGTTCTTTCTGTAGTAGCATACAAAGGTCTGCTTCGTCCTTCTCAGTAGAAAGTGGTATCAATCTATCATTTCTCTCTGGAGAAAATTTTATATGATGTTTTCTATTTGAAACAAATTTCAATGCACATTGTTCTTGTGTAGCCATCTTTTTCATTCTTATGTAAAACATAGAAAAAAGTGAGACACTTAGGTCGCAATTTTTCTGTCAGGGCTTTATTCTCTACCCTCAAAGTGGAGTTATGGTGTTTTCGCCTTTCTATTGTACAGGAGACAGGGATCAAGACAATCCCCATGGAAAAGAAATGCAAAAAAGCAAAATGGCTGTCTGAGGAGACCTTACAGGTAGCTGGGAAGAGAAGAGAAGCGAAAAACAAAGGAGAAAAGGAAAAATATTCCCATCTGAATGCAGAGTTCCAAAGAATAGCAAGGAGAGATAAGAAAGCCTTCCTCAGCGATCAGTGCAAAGAAATAGAGGAAAACAACAGATGGGAAAGACTAGAGATCTCTTCAAGAAAATTAGAGATACCAAAGGAACATTTCATGCAAAGATAGGCTCGATAAAGGACAGAAATGGTAGGGACCTAACAGAAGCAGAAGATATTAAGAAGAGGTGGCAAGAATACACAGAAGAACTGTACAAAAAAGATCTTCATGACTCAAATAATCACGATGGTGTGATCACTCACCTAGAGCCAGACAACCTGGAATGTGAAGTCAAGTGGGCCTTAGAAAGCGTCACTACGGACAAAGCTAGTGGAGGTGATGGAATTCCAGTTGAGCTATTTCAAATTCTGAAAGATAATGCTGTAAAAGTGCTGCACTCGATATGCCAGCAAACTTGGAAAACTCAGCAGTGGCCACAGGACTGGAAAAGGTCAGTTTTCATTCCAATCCCAAAGAAAGGCAATGCCAAAGAATGCTCAAACTACCGCACAATTGCACTCATCTCACATGCTAGTAAAGTAATTCTCAAAATTCTCCAAGCCAGGCTTCAGCAATACGTGAACTGTGAACTTCCAGATGTTCAAGCTGGTTTTAGAAAAGGCAGAGGAACCAGAGATCAAATTGCCAATATCCGCTGGATCATCGAAAAAGCAAGAGAGTTCCAGAAAAGCATCTATTTCTGCTTTATTGACTATGCCAAAGCCTTTGACTGTGTGGATCACAATAAACTGTGGAAAATTCTGAAAGAGATGGGAATACCAGACCATCTGACCTGTCTCTTGAGAAACCTGTATGCAGGTCAGGAAGCAACAGTTAGAACTGGGCATGGAACAACAGACTGGTTCCAAATAGGAAAAGGAGTACGTCAAAGCTGTCTATTGTCACCCTGCTTACTTAACTTATATGCAGAGTACATCATGAGAAACACTGGGCTGGAGGAAACACAAGCTGGAATAAAGATTGCCAGGAGAAATATCAATAACCTCAGATATGCGGATGACACCACCCTTATGGCAGAAAGTGAAGAAGAACTAAAGAGCCTCTTGAAAGTGGAGAGTGAAAAAGTTGGCTTGAAGCTCAACGTTCAGAAAACTAAGATCATGGCATCTGCTCCCATCACTTCATGGGAAATAGATGGGGAAACAGTGTCAGACTTTATTTTTTTGGGCTCCAAAGTCACTGCTGATGGTGATTGCCGCCATGAAATTAAAAGACGCTTACTCCTTGGAAGGAAGGTTATGGCCAACCTAGATAGCATATTTAAAAGCAGAGACATTACTTTGCCAACAAAAGTCTGTCTAGTTAAGGCTATGGTTTTTCCAGTGGTCATGTATGGATGTGAGAGTTGGACAGTGAAGAAAGCTGAGCACCGCAGAATTGATGCTTTTGAACTGTGGTGTTGGAGAAGACTCTTGAGAGTCCCTTGGACAGCAAGGAGATCCAATCAATCCATCCTAAAGGAGATCAATCCTGGGTGTTCATTGAAAGGACTGATGTTGAAACTGAAACTCCAATGCTTTGGCCACCTCATGCGAAGAGTTGACTCATTGGAAAACACCCTAATGCTGGGTAGGATTTGGAGCAAGCGGAGAAGGGGACGACAGAGGATGAGATGGTTGGATGGCATCACTGACTTGATGGACATGGGTTTGGGTAGACTCCGGGAGTTGGTGATGGACAGAGATGCCTGACGTGCTGCAATTCATGGGGTCGCAAAGAGTCGGACGCGACTGAGTGACTGAACTGAACTGATCCCCGGGTTTGATCCCTGGGTTGGGAGGATCCCCTGGAGGAGGGCATGGCAACCCACTCCAGTATTCTTGCCTGGAGAGTCCCCGTGGACAGAGGAGCCTGGCGGGCTACAGTCCATGGGGTCGCAAAGAGTCAGATGCGACTGAGCGACTAAGCCCAGCACAGCACGTGCCCTGCAAACCATTCCCTGTGTTACCTGAAGACCATGGTTTAATTTTCCCATTTGACAGTTATCTTTCTTTTTTTTTTTTTTTTTTTATAAATTTATTTATTTTAGTTGGGGGCTAATTACTTTACAATATTGTAATAGTTTTTGCCATACATTGACATGAATCAGCCATGGGTTTACATGTGTTCCCCTTCCCGGACCCCCCACCCACCTCCCTCCCCATCCCATCCTTCTGGATCATCCCATTGCCCCGGCCCTGAGCCCTTGTCACATGCATCGAACATGGAATGGTGCTCTGTTTCACATATGATAATACACATGTCTCAATGCCATTCTCCCAGAACGTCCCACCCTCACCTTCTCCCTCAGAGTCCATAAAATTGTTCCATGCATCTGTGTCTCTTATTCTGTCTCGCATGTAGGGTTATCGTTACCATCTTTCAAATTCCATATATATGCATTAGTATACTGTATTGTTGTTTTTCTTTCTGGCTTACTTCACTCTGTATAATGGGCTCCAGTTTCATCCATCTCAGTAGAACCGATGCAAATGTATTTTTTTTAATGGCTGAGTAATATTCCATTGTGTATATGTACCACAGCTTCCTTATCCATTCGTCTGCTGATGGACATCTAGGTTGCTTCCATGTCCTGGCTATTGTAAACAGTGCTGCGATGAACATTGGGGTACACGCGTCTCTTTCAATTCTGGTTTCCTCGGTGTATATGCCCAGCAGTGGGATTGCTGGGTCATATGGCAGTTCTATTCCCAGTTTTTTAAGGAATCTCCACACTGTTCTCCATAGTGGCTGTACTAGTTTGCATTCCCACCAACAGTGTAAGAGGGTTCCCTTTTCTCCACACCCTCTCCAGCATTTATTGCTTGTAGACTTTTGGATAGCAGCCATTCTGACTGGTGTGAAATGATACCTCATTGAGGTTTAACAAACACATGAAAAGATGCTCAACATCACTCATTATTAGAGAAATGACAGTTATCTTTCTGAGAGGGTCTCTACCTGGTGCTTTTGGCAAGACAATGTATCAGAGTGAAATATGTCTGATAGCGTGTAACAAAATATCTACTAGTGTGAATGCGTTTTTCCAAGCTAGTCATAGTATACCCGTTAACAAAATTTGGTTTATTAATATATTAACAGTTTTTTAGAATGTAACTTATCTGAATTATATGTATTTTATTGTAAGATAAAAAGAATGAAACATAAATTGAAGTCACTTAAGAATTCTTTTTGTCTTTAACACTCTGTATGTTCTATAAAGAAAATACTGTTACGACACCACTAGAATTATTCTTTAGCTCCCTTCAAAATGTATTGTTTTTTTTAATAATTGTAGTCAAAACATTTTAATATGTACTTTCCATTCTTATTTGATTTTATGTCCTTTTCTTTGGGTCTCTTATCTCTAGGGCGACTTTTCTTATTACAGTTCACATTTTCATTTCTTTCCTTATGCTTTCTCGGGGAGGAACAATAGCCGTACGTGAAATGTTATTTGAACTCTGCATCCTTTAAATAGTTAGTGCACATTATAATTACAGTAGAGACAAAACTCTGTGAGTAGATTCTTGCTTCCTAGGCTGCTTTGCTTATCTTTATTTTTCTGAAAAATGAGTAGAACAGCCTTTGCCTACAAGCATCTTATGATGAATGGTTATATCGTTATCATTAGTTAACTCCATGAGGGGAAAGTTGCAAAGTTAAAAGTCAGGCTGGAAAAATGCCAGAAGTTTTAGATGTGAATATATAAAGAAAAGAAGGCTGAAGAAACCAGAGAGAGAGATTCCTAGGCTCCCCTTCTGAGCACCTCGCTTACAAATCCAGGATATTTGCGTCCTCATTTTTTTAGCGTCTGCCGAATTTGCATCCTGTCACAGGGGAAAACACGAGATGGTAACACCTATGAGAAACGACCAAACCATTATCCAAATGCTCTGGGTCATCCTGATTGTCTTCCTTAAGTCTCTTGGGAGTAACATTTCTGCACACTAAGTATTTATTGTGTTCAGCAACACTTAAATCCATGAACAGTTGCAACAGACATCTTTAGAACAAAGTAGAAGGCAGATCTCCCTGCTATTTTCAACAGAGTTTGTGTAGCCTCCTGGTAAGAGCACCAGCCTTAAAGTCACACACAGAGCTCAGATTAAACTTTGGTAATCCCGCTACTAAGTGCATCACCATAATATTTCTGAGTCACTCAGCATATTTAGTGGCTGTGAGTACCTTTCATACTTCCTTCAAGGAGAACTTGGGGCAGTTTTCATTCCCAGTCGGTGGTATTGAACTTAAGAAATTTAAGTTTAGAATTAATCTAAAATTACAGAATAACTGGGTACCACGGAATTCATCCACATCAGATGCTCACCAAGGTTAGGTTGGATACTGTGTGGATCTCCAAGAATCCCCCTGCTCTCCCTCCCCCAGATGATATGATTCAGTGTGATCACACCCATGACTATGATTCATTACAGCAAAAGGGACCAAACAGAATCAGCAAAGAGAAAAGACAGGCAGGGTAAAATCCAGAGAAAACTGGGTATAAGCGTCTAAGAATCTCTGCCTGCTGGAGTTACAAGGAAGATGGTGAGTTGGGACAACACGTGAGAAAGGTCATCTACTAGGGAAGCTGCCCTGAGACTAGAAGTCAAGGTCTTTTCTTTGGTGAGTTAATGGGCACCGTCCATCTAGCAAATACCAGACTCCATCTCCCAGAAGGAAAGCAGATATTAACATTAACTGTAAACATCTAGTTTGCCAGATGTAAAGAATCTGACTGCCAATGCAGCAGTCGTGGGTTTGATCTCTGGATCGGGAAGATCCTCTGGAGTAGAAAGTGGCATCCCACTCCAGTATTGTTGCCTGGAAAATTCCAAGGACAGAAGAGCCTGGCAGGCTACAGTCCGTGGAGCCACAGACAGTCAGACACAACTGAGTGACTGAGCACGTGTAGTTTGCACACACAGTTTAGGCACAGAGGACTGCTCTTATCATTTACGGAAAGTTTTCTGCTAGTGTGGGAACCGTTTACTATTCAAATTCATGGACGACTGCCAAATGCTGGCCTTGCGAGCAGCCTTTTGCAAAGAAATCTGTCTCAAGCCTACTGTGTTCCTTTGCTCCTGCAGAGAGTGTGTCTACACTGCAGCAGAGAAGCATTTTGGGAAAAAATTCTAGTAGTGAAGAACCAGCTTGAACAGTAGACCCATGATTCAAAGACGATTTGTACCCTACACAGCTATTAACAGTGTTGTTCGTAAACAGTTATGCAAGCATTCCAGGTATATTTTGAAAAAGAGTTTTACAAATTAAGCTTTATAACGATCACTGGTTCATAGTCTAATACATGCACATCTTACTTAAATCTATCACTCATCATTGGCAAAAATATAATCCAGCAAAAGAAATGTAATAGATGTAACATTACATGTGTACATGTGAGCACTAGATGAAAGATAAACAGAACATGATTCAAAACAACAAAACGTTATCTCTTCTCCCAAAATATGGATTTGCCTCTTTCTTAAATTTTCAAAAGCAGATTTTATTATTTTTAATTTTTTTTCTGTGTTGGGCTTTTATTATTAGAATGTCCTCATACATCTCTAAACCTTTCTAATACTATTTTAAACAGTCTCCTATCATGCTCTTTGTACTTTTAGATGGATGATAAAGACAAATCTCATTTTAATAAAAGTAAGACTTCCTTGCTTATTGGCATAATCCCTGTAAGAAGGTGGAAAGCACACTCAGTTCTTCCCTCCTTCCTTCTTACGAAAGCTCCCTTCCAATAAAGCCAATTAACTGGCAGACATTTGCAGGGCAATCAGCATTGCTAAAGATTATGGAAAGGGACACATCTTAGCAGCTGTCGTCCCTTTCACCCCATCAATACCTTTTATGTCACAAGTGATTATTTTTACAGAGTGAAATATTCAGGTTATTGGGCACCCTTCTTTCCGAGGCTGACAAGAAAGGCGATATGAAGGTGCTTTCATGTATTTGCAGAAGCTTCTGCACGGAGGGGAAAAGAAAATGCAACAGCAACCACCAGGATAATTTGTCTGTTTTTCTTTCTTTAACTCTTTCCTTTTCATTTTTTGGCCGCACCACGTAGCTTGTGGGTTCTAGTTCCCTGGCCAGGGGTTGAACCCAGGCCTGGCAGTGAAAGTGCTGAGTCCCAGCCTCTGGACCGCCAGGGAATTCCCAATAACCGTTGACTGACATTGTTTGGTGCTTAATACAGGCCCCTCTCTGCTCTCTGTGCTTTATGTGTACCTCATTTAATTCTCTAAATAAACTCTGTGATGTAGTTGTTTATGATCATACTTATCATCTTTCACATTTCAAGGATGAGGAAACCAAGGACAACTTAATTCCCCAGGTATCCACTAGAGGGCAGAGTAGAGATTCAGGGACTAGCACTGAGACACCAGAGGCTGGCTGTCAACATTTTAGCTTGACTTTTGCCTCAATATTCTTATGTATGTATTTTTTGTGTAGGCAGGGGATAAAAAGTGTTTGTGTGTACACACACACACATTGTTTCTTTCTTTTGTTTTTACTTTCAGCTATATATATATGTATATACAGAAACATATACTTTGCAACATTAAGTATTTTTTTAATTTAAAAGCATCAGTTATATCCGTTTTAAGTCAATATGCATTTCAGTAACATTTCAATAACTACTTTTATAATATTTGTCTAAAACTTTCTAATTTCTAGTTAAGTGCTTCCACATATTAAATGTTTGACATTTAATCTATTTCCACATATTAAATGTAAGACTTTCACAGACCCTTCACAATGATTAAAAAGATTACCCATATGCATCTCTAAATATATACTTTGTAAGTTTTTAACTTCCAGAGTCATAATTACTTATGACTTTAGGAGTAAACGATAAGAGAGCCTTTAGGAGAAATGCTTCAATTCTGTGCCACCTAGGTCAGGGGCAAACATTTTTTATAAAGTACCAGAGAATAAATAGACTTTAGGCTTTGGAGGTCAGTTTCTGTCACAGTTGCTCAACACTGCAATAGTAAATAAATAAGTGAGGCTGTGTTCCGATAAAATTTTATTTATGGTTGCTAAAATTTGAATTTAATGGTTTTCACATGTCCCCAATCTTATTCTACTTTAGATTGTTTCCAATCATTAAAAACATAAAAAGCATTCTTGTGTGTGTGTGTGTGTGGGTGTGTGTGTGTACATGTGTGTGTGTGTGCATGTGTGTATGTGTGTGTGTGTGGGTGCGCGTGTGTGTGTGTGTGGGTGTGCGTGTGGGCGTGTGTTTGTGTGTGTGTATGTGTGTGTGTGCGTGTGTGTGCGTGTGTGTGTGTGGGCGTGTGTGCGTGCGTGTGTGTGTGGGTGTGTGTGTGTGCACGCGCGTGTGTGTGTGCGTGTGCATGCGTGTGTGTGTGTGTGTGTGCGTGCGTGTGTGTGTGGGCATGTGTGTGGGGGGCGTGTGTGTGTGGGTGGGTGTGTGGGTGTGTGTGGGCATGTGTGTATGTGTGTGTGTGGGCGTGTGTGTATGTGTGTGTATGTGTGTGTGCGCGCGCACGTGTGTGTGTGTGCGTGTGCATGCGTGTGTGTATGTGGGCGTGTGTGCGTGCGTATGTGTGTGGGCATGTGGGGGGGCGTGTGTGGGTGGGTGAGTGTGTGGGTGTGTGTGGGCGTGTGTGTATGTGTGTGTGTGGACGTGTGTGTGTGTGTGTGTGTGCGTGCGTGTGCGCGCGTGCGTGCTCAGTCTCTCAGTCATTTCCTCTTCTCGAGCCAGGGATTGGACCTGTATCTCTTGCTTCTCCTACTTTGGGAAGTGGATTCTTGACCACTGCATTGCATGGGAAGCCAAGAACCTAACAAATCTTGGTACTGGTCAGGTTTGTGCCCAGGGCCCGAGGTTTGCTTATTCTGGGTCTGGATAACTACAACTTTCTAAAATAATCCATGGATAATCCAGGATTGCTTAACCCTGCAAAGGACTTGGGTTTGTATTTTTTTCCCTTGCTTTTTTTTGTGTTTTTTGCTTTTAATTATTTATGATTTCGATCATAAAATAGAAAAAGAACATTATAAACCTCTCATTGTTTTCCTGTCTAACATATATATTAGTTCCTTAAGAAATGTCAATTAATGTAGAAACCCTACTAACAATCCACAAACTGGGTGATAATCACAGAACCTATGTGTTACTAACAAACCTCTACTTTATTTTAATATTTTTTCTGGATGAGACTAGTATATCCTGAGAGCAAGAAAAATATTTCCTAAGGGAAACCCGTTTGTGAATATTTTCCATTTGTAATGTAATCTGTCTTTTATTTGAATTGGATGATATATATCAACTCTTTCATAGAAGTAGGTAAGATGCGATCAACAAATAAGCCAAAGCTGACATTCTCCACATTTTAAGGAGGCAGTAACTGATGCTCATTGAGGTTGCATCATTTGTTCTAGCTCTCAAAACAGTCAACCAGCATGCTGCTTCATGCAATTGAAAACCTGAGATAATAGAATATGATCAAGATAATTTAAAATAAAGAAACTTAACTGTTTAGTTAATACATTCATCTTCATTATGGGAAATAATCAGTGTTTGTTAAGCTCTTTGAAATATTAAAAATAAATTACAGGCTCCTGTGTCTATTTTTGTAGACTATAGATTCAGACCTATTTAATAGCTCCCATTTTTCTTTGTCGGGAGGATAATAGTCTTATGCACAGTTCTGGGTGAAGTCTTTTTAGAAAAATGCTTCTACCTTGGAGGAGGAAGTAGGAGTTGGGTAGGCTTGGTAGAATTTAGGTCGGACACTACCTGTGGCCAGAGAAATGCTAACTTGGGCAACACATATATTCTGGTAAGATTCCCTCCATTTTGCTCAGATAATCTCACAGACCCTTATAATCACAATGATCACTATTGTGCTCAGCTAGTGGCAATTTGGGGAGAAGGCAATGGCACCCCACTCCAGTACTCTTGCCTGGAAAATCCCATGGACAGAGGAGCCTGGTAGGCTGCAGCCCCTGGGGTCGCTAAGAGTCGGACACGACTGAGCGACTTCACTTTCACTTTTCACTTTCATGCGTTGGAAAAGGAAATGGCAACCCACTCCAGTGTTCTTGCCTGGAGAATCCCAGGGACGGGGGAGCCTGGTGGGCTGCCATCTATGGGGTTGCACAGAGTCAGACATGACTGAAGCGACTTAGCAGCAGCAGCAGCAGTGGCAATTTGGATAAAAATACCTTCTAGGCTCTGTGGAGGTTAATCATCCTCTTTGTAGATATTAAATGTGAAGAGCTGACTCATTGGAAAAGTCTTTGATGCTGGGAAAGATTGAAGGCAGGAGGAGAAGGGGGCGACAGAGGCTGAGATGGTTGTATGGCATCATTGACTCAATGGAGATGAGTTTGAGCAAACTCTAAGAGATAGTGAAGGACAGGGAAGCCTGGTGTGCTGCAGTTCATGGGGTTGCAAACAGTTGGACATGACTTAGCCACTGAACAACAGAAGTTATTAAGGAATATTTCCTTGGGTACCATATAAGCCTGTGGTCCTGAAACCTCCATTTGCTGGTTTTAACTTTACTCCTTGGAGTCTCAGATGGTAAAGAATGGAGTCTTGCAGGAGACCGGGGATCGATCCCTGGGTGAGGACGATTCCCCTGGAGAAGGGAATGGCTCCCCACTCCAGTATTCTTGCCTGGAAAATTCCATGGACAGAGGAGCCTGGTGGATTACAATCATACGGTCGCAAAGAGTCAAGACACCAATGAACAACTATCACTTTCACTTCGATGTCACTGTGGAGATCTACCTTCTCTTGCTTGCAAAAGTTGCTAAAACTATTCTTCATAAGAAGTGACTTCTGTGTTTTTACTATTGTAATCATTGCTAACATGTATTGAGTGCATACTATTAGCCAGGCACAAATCTATATGTTTGATGTGTGTTGGTAATTTAATTTTTATGAAAGGTATATGAGGTGGCTTCTATTACTGTTTCCATTTTCATAATGAAGAGTCTGAGTTAGCATGAGGTTTAATGGCTATATCAATGCTGCACAGCTTGCTAGTGAGTTACAGAGAGGTTTAGTAGCTGGAACAAAGTCACTAGTTACTAGTTAAATGCTAGTTAACGAGGAGTCACAATTCAAACCCAGACAGTCTAGCTCTAAGACCTGAGCTATTAACCCCTAGATTAATAAAATTTTTTGTGCTTCATTAAAACCCTGGTCATTGCATCATATCCCTATAACTCTAAATTCTTTAAAAATATCTTCCTAGGATCTGAGAAATATACTTACTATTATGTTGAACATTCCTTTCCTCATTCTTTGGTATTTCATGGAAAGGAGAAACACAAAAGCCCAATCATTAGAGGTGACTGACATTTTTTTTTTTTTTTTAACTTTGCGGTTATATTGAAAAGTCAGTAAGAACAGGGAATCTTGTTCAATGGCCCTGTTAAAAAGTAGTCAAAATATAGAAGTTATTCTAAACAAAACAGCCTAATTCTCAAGTCACATTGAAAAGTCAAACTCACATAATTCCACCTACTCACTAATGTAGAAAAAATACGTGTTCAAGGGGGAAAAAAAACACTTAAATCAGAAGATCAAGGAAAAAAAAAAAAGAAGATCAAGGAATTGGAGTGTTTTCTGTTAAATATTGATTGAACAGAGAAAGTTTTTTTAAATAGTTTTTTAGAGAATATCTTGTGATGAATTATCATCTTGAGTCATGTTCACTATTTTTACATACTGAAATGCTTAAGGCATTATTTTTCTTTCTTGCCTCAGTAAATTTAGTAGAATAAATAAATTGAATTCAGTTTGTGTTGCTCATTCAGAAATCTCCCATTCTTTACTGACTTCTAAATATAAATTCTCATGGTGAAACACTGTAAATGTAAAAACCATGGAACCAAAAATTCTATGGGATGCTCCTAGGTGATACAAAAAAAAAATCAGTCTCTTTCAAGTAATTTTAAGAATGTCTATTATTGTGTAAGAAATGCTGGCCAGATAATCAGAAGATAGGATTTCTACACAAATTCTAACACTAATTTAGTTCTTTCTTCATTTGATGAAATGGAGGAGTGGAGTTGAATAGCTGTAAAGTTTCCATTTAGTTCTTAAGTTGTATTCTTAGATAAATTTTATTATGTACATTTTATTTTTAAAGTGTGAAGAGCAAAACCAAAATAACAATTACTGAAAACAATTACCTACATTCTCTTTAATAGAGTTTGCAGTGTTGATATTTGGTTCATGAGAATATAAGCCTGACCACACCAATTGACTATCATTTTTTTTATTATTTATTTATAACTAAAAATTTTATTGGAGTATAGATGATTTACAATGTTGGTTTAATTTCTCCTGTAGAGCAAAGCAATTGTTTTATATATATGTATAATATACATTTATATATAAAATTTTATAATTCAGTCTATATAGATATATTCTTTTTCGTAACCCTTGCCATTAAGATTTATTACAGAATATTGAATACAATTCGCTATGCTCTCCAGTAGGACCTTGTTGTTTATCTATTCTATATACAATAGTTTGCATCTCCTACTTCCAAATTCTCAGTCCTTCCCTCCCCTGCTCCACCTTCCCCTTGGCAACAAGTCTGTTCTCTCTATCTATAAGTTTGTTTATGTATTATAGATAGGTTCATTTGTATTGTATTTTAGATCCCACATTTAACTGATATCATAAAGTATTTGTCTTTCTATTTCTGACTTATTCACATAGTGTGATAATCTCTAGGTCCATTCCTGTTGCAGCAAATGGCATTAGTTTATTCTTTTTCATGGCTAAGTAATATTCCACTATATATATACACCACATTTCTTTATCCATTCATCTGTTTATGAACAGAAGGTTGCTTCCTTGTCTTGGCTATTGTGACTAGTGGTGCTATAAACATAGGGGTTCATGCATTTTTTTTTGAATTGTAGTTTTGTCCATGCTGGCTGACTTTGGAACACTGATGAGGTGTACATGTATTTATTAAAACAATACCATTCCATGGCCTGGCCATCTGTCCACAGAGACCCAAGCCAATGAAAACTAAAGTCCTAAACAGTGATGTTTAGTATGGCTGATTTTTCCTTCATCCAATAAGTGCTGGAGAGGGTGTAGAGAAAAAAGCACCCTCTTATACTCTTGGTGGGAGTAACTTGGAACAGCCTCTATGGAAAACGGTATGGAGTTTACTTTAAAAAACTAAAAATTGAATTACCATTTGATCCTTCAATCCCAGTTCTAAGGATATATCTGGAGAAAACTCTAATTCAAAAAGATACACACGTCCCAATGTTCATTACAGCACTATTTATAATAGCCAAGACATGGAAGCAACCTAAATGTCCTAAATTGGCAGATGAATAGTGTCTTGCATTATCTAACCATCAGTCCTCTTTTGTAATTGCTTTTGTTTTGGCTACAATGTATTTGGCAGGTCCAGCCAATCAGGTGATCAATGATCTCAGTATTCATGTGTTCTCTGCCAGAATGAATTTAGCATATTTGCTCCAAATGATCACTGTGGCCTTTGATTTCACAGAAAGAAAGCAAATGGATAATTAAAAACAGAAAAGCTGCCTGATGGTCCCTTTTAACTTAATTTGTTTGAGGTTAGCCCAGATCTTATGATTCAGATTTCCATTTCAGTGACTCTTGAGCTATAGTGCTCAGGACTGGAGAGAAGGAGAGGTTTAGAAGGCGGACCTTAAACACAATAAATCCTGCAGGGGGGAAATTGTGAATTGGGAGGGCGGTTGGGCATGTGGTCTGAAAGGTACATCTTTTATGCCTGGTGGAAGAATGCAAAAGATGGAGTCGAGAAGCCAGTAACAGGGCGTGAGTTCAAAAGAGGTTGTAAGATGCTTGTCTTCCCAGATGCTCTCTCTGCCTGCTGTGTGTGGTCTGTGACACAACAACCGTGAAAATCTCCAGGGTAAAACTTGGAACCTCTTGCCATGCAGTGCCTGGCGCAGAAGAGAACTTGGTCGACATGTGTTGCACGTATGCACAGAAATGTGATCATCTTAGAAGTAGGTCAGTCTTACCTGTAGAAGCAGCAAACTTAGCCACAGATGCCACGTTTTTGAAATCCTTTTATTCTTGAAGAAGCTTATTGTGTATTTGTTTACTGAGATGAAAATACTAGTCTTGACCATCCGAATTTTTACTTCCCCTAAAAGCAACCAAGTTCTGGGTATGGTTTTCAGACTCCATCTTTACAGAGGGCAAAGGGCATTTATTTTTGCCAAACAGACTCTGAATTCCACAAATGATGCATGAGGGTTAGTGAATGGTGTTCACTGTACCATTAAACTGCTTTTTCTTTACACGGCCAGATCCCATTTTAATCTAAATTTGCAGTTGCTGTTCACGAGAGAATTACCCTGGGAGGTTACATTTGGACTGGTTCTACTCAATAAAGCAACATAAAAATAGGAGCCAAAGTATTCAACAGAATTTCTAAGAGGCAATCTTATTAGTTTTCTTATTTATTAATGTGGCTAATGCTTTAATGGTAGCTTTCAATGGTGAGAAGAGGATATAAAATCTGGAATTTAGATGTCTTAAAATTTAGTGTTATTAGCATCAAATTGCACTGATTCCTTTTAGCCCCAAATATGGTACCAAGAATTTTAGTAACAAGTTTTATAAGTTATTATTTTAACACCCCTGTCCACCACTGCAAGAGAATATGTAATAATGTGACAATACCAGCTGTTTGCAGCCCTTACTAAAAACCTATGGCTGGCATTTTTTAGTTTTCCTTTTAGTTCTGCTTCTTGCTGTTGTGTGCTGAGTTCAGTTGCTTCAGTCTTGCTTGACTTTTTATGGCCCTGCCAGGCTCCTCCACTCATGGAATTTTCGAGGCAAGAATACAGGAGAGGGTTGCCATTTTCTTGTCCAGGGGATCTTGCCAACCCAGGGATCGAACCTGAGTTTCCTATGTCTCCTGCATTGCAGGCAAATTCTGCTTATTGTGTCTTAGTTAATCTTATGCCTTTTGAGAGTTTTTTTTGTTTTTTGTTGTGGTGGTTGTTTTCTTTTACTTATTTGTTTTTTTCTTTTCTGTTTTGTTTTGAGCGGGAGCCACGCCGGGTGGCATGTGTGATCTTGGTTCCCCGACCAGGGATCGAACCTGTGCCCCCTGCATTGCAAGCATGGAGTCTAAACCACTGGATCACCAGGGAGGTCCCAAGAGCAGAGTTTTTAAGGGCGAGTCATGTGGCATCAGTTAGACTTGATATTCAGTCTCATAGCCATCCATTATTTATTGAATATGAAAATAACTAGTTGAACTTTTTAACCTCCAGATTCCTGTATGTAAACGGGAATTGATCATACCTGCTGTTCAAAGAATATACGTAAGTCCTTATTGTTTCTGAAAGTGAATGTGTTAGATGCTCAGCTGTGTGCTACTCTGTGACCCTACAGACTGTAGCCCACCAGGATCCTCTGCTCATGGGATTCTCCAGGCAGGAATACTGAGTGGGTTGAAGGCAATGGCACCCCACTCCAGTACTCTTGCCTGGAAAATCCCATGGACGGAGGAGCCTGGTGGGCTGCAGTCCATGGGGTCGCTAAGAGTCGGACACGACTGAGCGACTTCACTTTCACTTTTCCCTTTCATGCACTGGAGAAGGCAATGGCAACCCACTCCAGTGTTCTTGCCTGGAGAATCCCAGGGATGGTGGAGCCTGGTGGGCTGCCGTCTGTGGGGTCGCACAGAGTTGGACACGACTGAAGCGACTTAGCAGCAGCAGCAGCAGCAGCCATTCCCTTCTCCGGGGGATCTTCCTGACCCAGGTCTCCTGCATTGCATACAGATTCTTCACCATGTCCTGAGAAACTCCAACAAATACATGTGTATGTCACATGTGTTAATCACTTATTCTTAAATATCTATTTCAAGCTTCTTTATTCAGTGTTTCTTGTTTGGCCAGATGTTGCACACAGCCATGTCCTCTCCTCAGAAAAAGATAAGGGCATGATAGCACATATTTAAAAGACTTGATTTAGGATATAAGAGCAAGTAGCAACATAGAAACAATTTATGGCAATTGGCAAGTTTTTTTGTTCAAACCCAAGATAAATAGCTGGGGTTTCCCGGTGACTCAGCAGTAAAGAATCTGTCTGCAATACAGAAGATGTAGGAGACTCAGGCTCAATCGCAGGGTGGGGAAGATTCCCTGGAGGAGGGCATGGCACCCCACTCCAGTATTCTTCCCTGGAGAATCCCATGGACAGAGGAGTATGGTAGGCTGCAGTCTACAGGCTCGCAGAGTCAGACACAAGAGAAGTGAATAAGCACAACAGTACAAGGTGAAGAACTCAGTTCAGTCAGTTCAGTTGCTCAGTCATGTCCAGCTCTTTGCAACCCAAGAACTGCAGCATGCCAGGCTTCCCTGTCCATCGCCAACTCCTGGAGCTTTCTCAAACTCATTTCCGTCAAGTCAGTGAAGCCCTCCAACCATCTCATCCTCTTGTTGTCCCCTTCTCCTCCTGCCTTCAATCTTTTCCAACATCAGGGTCTTTTCCAATGACCAGTACTTCACATCAGGTGGCCAAAGTATTGGAGTTTCAGCTTCAACATCGTCCTTCCAATGAACACTCAGGAGTGATTTCCTTCAGGATAGGCTGGTTGGATCTCCTTGCAGTCCAAGGTACTCTCAAGAGTCTTCCCCAACACCACAGTTAAAAAGCATCAGTTCTTCCACACTCAGCTTTCTTTATCTTTGTCCAACTTTTTTTCTTTATCTTTTTCTTTTTCTTTGTCCAACTCTCACATCCATACACAACTACTAGAAAAACCATAGCTTTGACTAGATGGACCTTTGTCAACAAAGTAATGTCTCTGCTTTTTAATATGCTGTCTAGGTTTGTCATAACTTTTCTTCCAAGGAGCAAGTGTCTTTTAATTTCATGGCTGCAGTCACCATCTGCAGTGATTTTGGTCCCCCCCCAGAATAAAGTCTCTCACTGTTTCCATTGTTTCCCCATCTATTTGCCATGAAGTCATGGGACTGGATGCCATGATCTTAGTTTTCTGAATGTTGAGTTCAGAACTCTTGAGTTATTTACTAGGTAAATAACTAGTAAAGAATATATCAGGTAAGTGATATATCAAGATGTGGCTGAATCAAAACCCAATCTTGTTGAAATGACCACTATGTACCATCTCTTTGCAAAGAATCCATTGTTGGACGTATTAGGTATATCTGTAATATTCTAAATTTAGAGTATGGAAGTCTATTGGGTCACAAAGAGTTGGACACGACTGAGCAACTGAACAACAAAATAGTACGGAAGATACTGACGGTCACCTGTAACTAGTGTAGTGTATCTCTTGTGTACTTCTTTCAGAAATAGACTCTTGGATAGAATGAACCATAGGTCTAAATCAGAATAATACTTTGAAAGGTTTATGTTTGTGATGGGAAAGTGAGTAAAAGCTATTTTTTTCTTTAATGCAAATTGACAATTCTTGGGTTAGTTTAATTATCAAAGACGGTCTGCAAAATAGAGATAATTGTTTAGTTGCTAAGTTGTATTCGACTCTTTGTGACCCCATGGACTGTAGCCTGCCAGGCTCCTCTGTCCATAGAATTCTCCGTGCAAGACTACTGGAATGGGTTGCCATTTGCTTCTCCAGGAGATAGTTATGACCCAGGGATTGAACCTGTACCACCTGTGTCTCCTGCATTGGCAGGCTGATGCTTTACCACTAAGCCACCAGGGAATCCCCAATAGATATGCTCTTATGTTATTGATATTATGAGACTTGTTTGTGCAGAGAATTAGGGTATGTGCTGTGTTGTGCTTAGTTGCTCAGTCGTGTCTGATTCTTTGTGATACCATGGACTGTAGCTCGCCAGGCTACTTTGTCCTTGGGATTCTCCAGGCAAGAATACTGGAGTGGGTTGCCATGCCCTCCTCCAGGGAATCTTCCCAACCTAGGGATCCAACCCAGGTCTCCCCCATAGCAGGCATATTCTTTATCGTCAGAGCCACCAGGAAGCCCAAGTTAGTGTATAAATACAGTTAATCACTAACAATAGTAAAAGACATTGCTCTTGTAGTGATAAAAGTGTGGATCCATAGTTCTTCAAGTTGTATACTTGGAAAACAGTGCATCTATTATGAAAAGTGTTGTGCTGATATATACAAAACAAAAGAAAAAGTATTTACTTTTAAAAAAGAAATAAACACCTAAGCCATCAGAATAAACAGATTAAAAAAATAGTTTGATTTTAGAATAGCTTAGCACATTTGTTAAAATCTAATAGATGACTAAAAGCAGAATGATAAATATTTACAAGAATGACAAAAAATAAGTAAGCGCTTTAGAGGAAAATACAACAAAGAGGAGCTTATTTGTCTGCAGAAAATGGAAGCTTCTAGAACTTAGTAGGTATTTTTTTCAGAATCTAACTTTGAGGTACACACTATACAATAGTTGATGGAGTTTCTTAAGCTGTACAATATAAGGTTCTTGGTATATGAGCTCAATGAAGCATTAAATATATACATGTTACCCAGTGATATTAAAGAATTGAAAATATAGCACAGACAAAGGACTAAACTACTTCCCTATTGACATGTAATATCAAAGGCTGGCATTGTTAACACTAGCACTGTAGAAATATTGGAAGGAAAAGAATCTCTATAAAGAGTAATTCCAAATAATGAAATGCCTCCTTCAGAGATATGGAAAGATTTGGAAGCGGCTCATGATGTATAAATGGGTCGTGCCCTAACACAAACTAAAATTGAATTAAAGCTCTATTTCCTGTTGCCTGGTATTTCATCTTAAGGTGCCTAGGTATTATTGTGGCATCTGTTTACCATTCTTCAATGTATTTATATCAAAATGGTATGACTGAATTTTAAGTGTATTGCTGAAATTCCTTACCAAATAGAAGTTTATTTAAATTGGTTATTTCTCAATTTGTGTTTCCTTGACATTAAATCATAAAATACCACACTAAAATATAGTTCTGTATAAAATAAGTTTAAGAAAGCCTGCATTTTAAAATCCCCCCCTTGGATCCTAGGGAAAAAATATTCATGGTTACCAAGTAAAATTTTGCTGTATGTTTTCCAGTCACTTTTGGGTACTGGAATGTGTGACTAGTTATGACCATAAAAATGTGAGCAGAAGAAAGTGAATTTGGGGTTAAAACATTGGAAAGTGCAGTGAAACTGACAACTTTTCAGTTTTTATGCTGTTGTTTGTTTATTTCTCTTTTCTTACCATAGTAAGGAAGGAAGTCCAATGCATCTGCAAGATGCTGGTACCCAGCCAGAGACTTTTGTGGAACAAAGCATCATTGCTATCCCGTGATGGACATTTAGTGTGAATGATAAATATTTATTGTGCTAAGCCACTAGGAGTTCAGGAGCTGTTACCAAGATATAATCAGGGCTTCCCTGGTATATCAGGCCATAAAGAATCTGCCTGTAATGAAGGAAACCTGGGTTTGATCCCTGGGGTGGGAAGATCCCATGGAAAAGGGAAAAGCAACCCACTCCAGTATCCTGCCTGAAAAATTCCATAGACAGAGGAGCCTTACAGGCTACAGTCTATGGAATTGCAAAGAGTTGAACATTACTGAGCACATACAGCAAGCTCTTAGAAGTTCTTTGGTAAAAGGAACTCTTAAACTATGTCTTGTATCCCAAATATATATAACTATAGAAACCCATTTTTCCCAGAGTCTATTCATAGTCCTTTCATCTTGTATTTTGTGTAGCCCAGTTCATGGAACACTAATTTTAAATGCTTCCTTCAGTTCAGTTCAGTCGCTCAGTCATGTCTGACTCTTTGCGACCCCATGAACTGCAGCACGCCAGGCTTCCCTGTCCATCACCAACTCCCGGAGCTTGCTCAACCCCATGTCCATTGAGTCGGTGATGCCATCCAACCATCTCATCCTCTGTCGTCCCCTTCTCCTCCTGCCTCTAGTCTCTCATAGCATCAGGCTCTTTTCCAGTGAGTCAGTTCTTTGCATTGGGTAGGCAAAGTATTGGAGCTCAGCTTCAGCATCAGTCCTTCCAATGAATATTCAGGGTTGATTTCCTTCAGGATTGACTGGTTTGATCTGCTTGCTGTCCAAAGGACTCTCAAGAATCTTCTCCAACACCACGGTTCAAAAGCGTCAGTTCTTCGGCACTCAGCTTTCTTTATGGCCCAGCTCTCACATCCATTCATGGCTACTGGAAAAACCATAGCTTATATTGTCATCTTTTTTAACTGTGTGAGATCAAGCACTTTGAAGGTTTACTATCCACTAGACAAAAGAATGAAATACTTTCTTTTATTTGTCCAAAATTACCTTCTGAATTTGAGGAATACATATTTATAGTGAACTAAAAATTTGAAATCATATTTATATTAACTACTGAGCATTTTAGTCATATCTTTTCACTTTTCAGATGGTTTAGGCTATTCTCTGTGGAATAACAACAACAACAATAATAATAGTTCCTTTATAATTTTCTGAGTCTTTAGTTGTCCATTTCTGGATTGTCCTGGGTTCTCTTATTCATTCTTACAAATATTTTACAATATGTTTTATGAAGGAGTAAGATAAGTTTTTCTTCTGAACTTTTGTTAATATCTTCAAAAATTTAGACTGCACAGTAGAGAGCCCTGGAAAAAATAGGAATTAATTTTGCCTCCTTGTACTCTTACAAGTTTGAAATGTGTTGATTATCTCCTATCATTTGAAGCACAATCTTCTTATTCCTCTAAAATCACTTCTGTTCTTCAATTTATTTATACATAGAACACCCTGATAAATTTGATAAATTGTTCCTTTATTTGTGTTAGCTTGACATTGGGTTTTCAGAAACAAGGTCAGATAATCTATCATCTTCGGTATTTCATTATGTCACTTTTGAATCACTTATTAAAAATAATATTGTACCAACACTGATGGCTGGACTACCCACCACTGATACATCTTCTCAACCAGAGAGCACATTTGTGTTCAGAGAAGGGAATTCCTTCCTTATATCCCCTTGGATAGGATATTTCCTAATATTATCCTAAGATAATTAATTTTCCAAACTTTCAAGGCCATACATCTAAATTATGTTCCCTTTTATGTAGTACAGTGTGCTTACTAAAGAGTTTAGTGGATTACTTATTGATGTAAATGTCACTGATTTCCTTGATATAAAAATAGGAGTTGCTATTCTCTAGTTCCTGTACCAATTTTAGACCTGCTATCAGGCTTTACTCCTTTCTATGAATTAGACATTCATTAAGGAACTTATTTGACTTTTTATTTTGTTGTGTTTTGTTTTTTTCCCTCAAATGTCACAGATCACATCCTCAGTCCAGATCTTGTTTTATTAACTCCCTTCATACTTCCAGATGCCCCCAAACAGTTCTGTCAGCATCCGCCAGTACATCCACTTCTTCATGTTCAGAGCTTTCACGTTCTACAACTTGCCACAAAGTATAATTTCCTCCTTCCTTCCGTTTTTCTGGGAGTGGTATGACTGTTGTCCAAGTAATGTACGTTCCACCTTGGTTAGCTGCCTTGGGGCGATTATTTAACATGTCATCTTGCCTTGTATTGCATGCTTACTAAGCATATGTTCTGAACTTATCAGATAAATCCACATTCAGATATTCTATTTTATATTGTTTTGTTGTGTGTGTGTGTCTCTGGTTATTAACATAACTGTATTAGAATTTTGCATAACCAGCTGCCTCACTGTTTGAATTGGTTTTTGAAAACATACACCATAGGAATAAGAAATCTGATGGAGTAAAAGGAAATATAAGATGATTTTTAAAATTTTAAAGTGTGGTCAGTTAACCCTTATTAAACCTAACATTTAATAAAATATTTGAGAAATACTAAAACTTATCCTTTAACTTTTCTCAGAAGAAAAAACCTGTGATCTTTTATCTCTCTCCAACCCAAATCCTATTTGACATTCAATTTAAAATCCAAAGGATGCAATGAAAGCCCTTAATATAATGATAGTGAAATAGCAAATACAGGCTGACATTTAATGAAGTGGATAGATGTGTCTCCTACCTGAAGAGATGATGTGAGGACTGAAAGTTGCACTGGTTATAAGGTCTCTGTGTGTATCTTCATCTTGTATCAGAAACTCTGGGGAATATTTGTTACATCGCTCGCCACCGAACATTATCTCTCTAAATGTTCTACAATTTCACATTGTTTAAAGTTTACTGCTGATGACAGAGTTTAAACTATGTAATGCTCTTTAGTATTTCTTCAAATCTTTCAAAATGTTAACAACCCTGAAGAACCCATGCTTCATTTACAGTAGTATAAGTAGATTCCCATTTCTGACTCTGTTATCATTATTATTTAATATCAGTTGCTTGTCTACTTAACTGAAAAACTCAGTATTGGAAGATGCCAGTTCAGTGAGGCGTCATCTTCATTATCAAGAATCTAAGATGACAGTTCATCGCACACTTGGAATGTCACACAATTTATTCTAGTTTCCACTGGATGTAAATCAAAAGGTTACATTGACAACTTATCTTAGACTTCTAAAGTAATAGCCAGAAATTTTGGTATGTTTCACATACTCATACAGTGAAGACTTTGTAGAAATCAAACACTTGGTCATAAGATACATCCAATGATGTCACAGACATTTATTCAAACTATGTTTGTATGAAAGCCAGAGATCAAAACTACAAGCATATGTAATAGGTATGCCTTTCAGTTCAAAAATAGAACTGTGCAAGAACTTTTATGTAGAAATCTACTTAAGAACAATCCCCAGCCCTATTCTTCTGAGTTGGACAAAGAAGTGTTTTTCTTGGGGTTGTCACTGAGTCTCAGGGACTTAACATATTGACAGACAGTGAACATCCGTGGTGTCATCAAGTCATCTCTGCAAGAAGGAGGTGTCTCTGGAAAGATCCATCAACCTAGTTGTTCCTCTGCAGCACAGACACTCACAAACTTTCCTTCCTGCCCACAGGACCACTTCGTTCATAGTGGTTCTCTCTGCTGTTGCTCTTGAAGACTCTTCAGAGTCCCTTGGACTGCAAGGAGATCCAACCAGTCCATCCTAAAGGAAATCAGTCCTGAATATTCATTGGAAGGACTGATGCTGAAGCTGAAACTCCAATACTTTGGTCACCTGATACAAAGAACTGACTCACTGGAAAAGACCCTGATGCTGGGAAAGATTGAAGGTGGGAGGAGAAGGGGACGACAGAGGATGAGATGGTTGAATGGCATCATTGACTCAATGGGCATGAGTTTGAGTAAGCTCCGGGAGTCGGTGATGGACAGGGAAGCCTGGTGTCCTGCAGTCCATGGGGTCGCAAAGAGTCGGACATGACTGAGCAACTGAATTGAACTGAACTGAACTGCTGCTGGTTATGTGTGGGCTTGGACCACATCCTCTGGTTTCCATACCACTGGATTTGAGTATCGACAAGATAAGCCCATCTGCCTGTGCTCAGCAAGCATCTTTCTCTGAGGTCTTGCTGGCCCCATGGGATTTACCGAGGAAGATCCTATTGGCTCTTTAATCTCCCAGTCCTCTCTGGGTTGTTGCTACTTCCCAAAGACTCTACCTGAGAAGGAGGCAGGAAGCTTTTCCACCATCTCTTCCCCCGCATCACTGCTCTTTGTCTCTCCTTTCCTCACTTACTTGGCTTCAGCCAAGAGATAAAGAAACAGAAAAGCCGGAGGTTATTAGATATTCATGGGTTTTCACGCTGTCACCTCCTTCCCTGGAGTTGTTGTGGAAGAAATAAAGGAAAAGGCAAAACACTTAATGATGTTTTTTCTTATCTTTGCTACAAACTTGATAGTATGTCATCCTCTCCCAGAACAGAACAAGCACCTTGATATATTTACCCATGTCTCATGCCTCTGACTTCTTACTCCTTCTTCTGGAGTTGGTTCTCTCCTTTTTGTTGTTTAGTTGTTAAGTCGTGTCTAACTCTTTGCGACCCCATGAACTGCGGCACACCAGGCTTCCCTGTCCTTCACTATCTTCCGGAGTTTGCTCAAACTCATGTTCATTAAATCGGTGATGTCGTGTGCTTTCTCTGAGAGTATTTTCAAATACTGTTAGTATGTATATTTGTGTTTGGAAAAATTTTCGAAGTTGAAATATTGATTATATCTTCACTTTTTAGTGATGAAATAGCTGTATATAAAATTACAGACCACAGGTTCTTTTCCTTTTATATTTTGGAAGAGTTTTTCCTTTATCTTTTTGCCTCTAGAACATCTAATGTCCATGTGATTTTTGTTTCACTGCTCCATGTTTCTGAAAGTCTTTAAAGTTTTTCCACTTTCTTACATCAAATTTATTGTGATATATGTAAGGGTAGGCTTGCATGGTTCTATTATGTAACAGTCTTCCCTGTCCTTCACTGGCCTTTGAAGTCTGCTCAAATTCAAGTCCACTGAGTCGGTGATGCCATCCAACTATCTCATCCTCTGTTGCCCCCTTCTCCTCCTACCCTCAGTCTTTCCTAGCATCAGAGTCTTTTCCAGTGAGTCAGCTCTTCACATCAGATAGCCAAAGTATTGAAGCTTCAGTGTTAGTCCTTCCAGTGGATATTTAGGGTTGATTTTCTTTAGGACTTCCTGGTTTGATCTCCTTGCTGTCCAAGGGACTCTTTTGTAAAGCAACTATACTCCAGTAAAAATTAATTTTAAAAGGTAAAATAAGCTATTTTTGTAGTTTAGTTTATTTTTTAACTTAATTTTATTGGTGTATAGTTGCTTTGTACTTTTGTGTTATTTTTTGCTATGCAGCAAAGTGAATCAACTATCTGTACACATATACTCCCTCTTTTTTGCATTTCCTTTCCATTTAGGTCACCACAGAGCATTGAGTAGAGTTCCCTGTGCTATAAAGTAGGTTCTCATTACTTATCTATTTTATACATAGTATCAATAGTGTATGTCAATCCAGATCTTCAATTCATCCTTTGGATTCTAAGTTACACCTGGGGCTTGGGCCCTTTGAAGGCGAGAGAAAGCTCTCAGCTTTCTTCCTGTCCTGGATCCAGATTTCACAGTATTTTCCAATCTGCACTCACAATCCACGGTTTGTCCTTCTGATAGTTTGTTTTCATAAAAAAAAAAAAAAAAAAGCCAGATTTTGAGGGTGTTGACTTTACTAAAATGACTATAGTCTATCCCCATCTTTAAAGGATTCAATGGGTATTTCATCAACTTGTTTAGAATAAACTGCATTTTCCAGCACTGCTACTCCCTAACTCCCATCCCTTTAGATCACTGTGCTTACACCTCCATGTTTAGAAATTACAGGGCTGCTAAGAAGACTCAAGGTGAGAAGTGAGAGAAATAGGGACAAAGGAGCAATGACTGTTGTGAACCTTTTTAAAATAGTAACTCATCTAATTCACCTAACAAGTAGTATATACAATCAATGAGATTAGTTACATTGCCGTTTTACAAGTGAAAGCAATGTTGTTTGGAAATTTGCAAAACCTCAAATTTAGTAAGTAGCAGACTCATATTTTATTTTTGACTCACAATAACTGGTTTGTTTATGCCAGCTGTGATCACAATAGCTAAATAAATAGCAGATAAATATCATAAATCTTATATTTTGTACTCAGATTTGTCTGACTACCAATTCTTTTATAAAAAATGAAGACATTTGTACTTAGAGGTAAAAGACCTACATAGTTGGCATCTAGCCCTCTCAGTAGTGTGAGCTTCCATAAGCCATAAAATTTTTCTGTGCCTCAATTTTCTCATTTGTTTATTGAGAGGATAAAAGCCATTTCATGGAGATTTTGAACACTAGCCTGAATTAAACTAATAATAAATGGGAATATGCCTAGTATCATCCCCAAGTTGGTGGTTAGTCAGTTTTGGGTAAAGTTGAATTTGTGGAAATTAATCCATATCCCATTTCTCAATAGAAAGCACATCCTCATTTACCATCACATCAAAAAGACTGAAATACCTAGGACATGATAGCATTTTAATTATTGAAACAGGATACCTTATGTAATATAAATCCAGAGTAAACAATTTCATGTGCAGTAGCAAAAGACTTCCTAAGAAGATTGTCCAGATCACTGGCAGTTTGTATAAGATACTTTTTTAAATTGTTCAAGACAAGAAATGTTTATTCCATTAGAGAATCAAATAACTGAAGAGAGAGGTGTGTGTATGTCCATTTATATGCATGTATTTATCTCTATAGTTTCTTGCTATTTGTGTGCTTACATTTTTAGGCAGCTTTTTAATATCCCTCTTTTATTGTAGCTGCAGTTCTGAAATCTGTGTAAAGTAAAAATAGCATGGAATAAAAGAAAGCAGAGGAGAGGGGAAAGAAAGAAGCATGAATGAGTAGTGGAAATAACATTTACTAAAAGTCCATTTTATAGTAGAAGTGATAGTTGGAGTTTTTATAAAAGCTAAGTTAACTTGAAAGTGTAATAAATATCTGTTGCTGCTTTTCTTTTTAAATGGAATTCCGATGTTTTGTGTAGGAAATGTGTGTGTGTGCGTGTGTCTCTGTGTGTGTATGTATGTGTAGCAAATTTATTGCAGAGAACCATTAGAAATACATTTTATAAAATTCCCTTCAGGTAATGAGATCAATCTTGATAAAATTACCGAGTTTCTTGCTGATCAGTACATTGTAAAAAATAAGAATCTTTTTACCTCCGGACACGAAGAGAAACATAGATCTTTCTTACTAAATGAATTGACTTTACATATGAGTTGAGAAAGATTTCCCAAGGAAAGATTACCCCCAGATAATTCAACTTGAAATCATGGAGTTACATGAATGTAAATTGCTTCTGTTTAAATAAAACTACTTTGGTTTAGTAATAATTGTAATTATGACAGTACCTCATGAGCATATTGAAACTAGAATGCAATGCTGGGAGCCATTGATAAGTTATTATCAAGGACTAAACCAGTTCAGAGAATGATGACTGTGAACATTATAATATTGCATTCAATTCCAAATTATCTAGGGAAATCGCCTATAAAGAACAATCTAAAAACTGTTTCTTTTTTTTCAATGTACAAGACCAAGGGTGTGGCAGAAAAAAAAATAAATTATATTTGTAAGTACACTGGCACTTTCTTGAGAGCACTGTGGTGTCAGATTCAGATCAGTGAACATCTATTCCTAAAAACAAATGCCTAATTTTCTTTGCTTTGGTGGTCAGTGAGCTAAGAAAAAGGTCAATTGGTTTTAGCGGAGAAATGAAACAAAACATGTAAGATGTAGAAACAGTGAGAACTTGGTGAAGGCAGCTCTCAGGTGGGTTTTTTCACATGTAGATTTATTTTCAACTCCAAATATTTAATATGACACAGAACACTTGAGCAGCTTTTGAAGGTTCTTATTTAGATGCCTGCAGAGAAATCTAGTTGAAATATATAGTAGGCTAGCCTATGTATCTTGCCCTGGCTAAACAAAATGTCTCATTGCTTTTATTGTTTTATACCCTATAGAAAAGCCCAAAAGACCCTGACTGTGAAGTAGACATCTTATAAAAATTTACCCAAGTCTAGCTCTGTATATAGGGTATTAATTTTAAGACACTTAATTTTTTCAACTATTTATAAATTTGCAATTTATAAAACTATAATTTAAGGTACACATAGATCAAAATTTTATTTTATCTTTAAGATCCATCTGTTTCAAAGAGATAAATTTAAAAAATGTTTCATAATATTCCATTGTGTATATGTACCACAACTTCCTTATCCATTCGTCTGCCCTGTATGTGAGACATCAAAAGAGACACAGATAAACAGAACAGTACTATGGACTCTATGGGAGAGGGCGAAGGTGGAATGGTATGAGAGAATGGCATTGAAGCATGTAAATTATCATATGTGAAACAAATTGCCAGTCCAGGTTCGATGCATGATGCAGGGTGCTCGGGGCTGGTGCACCGGGATGACCCGGAGGGATGGGATGGGGAGGGAGGTGGGAGGGGAGTTCTGGAAGGGGAACACATGTACACCCATGGTGGATTCATGTCAATGTATGGCAAAACAAATACAATATTGTAAAGTTAAATAAAAAATGTTTCATAAAGTACTTGTCAATATGCATAAGAAAATACATCTGTGTTGCTTCAAGTCACATTTTTAAATAATATACTTCTATTAGATTTATGTTGAATCTAAAATTTGAGGCCAAATGTATTAACATGATTTTAAATGCTGCTGTGGGCTTAACTTTTATTGCTTAATTGAGAATATGTGCCAAAGTACAAGTATGCCAAGAATATAACATTAGTGGAGGAAAAGGATATTTTATTGTCTCCAGGGCTAACTCTATCCTTACACTAGGAGAAGGGATGTGCATTTCTGATGTTGAATATTAGCACTGCATTCATTTTTGCCAAATTATAAATGGCCTCTCTGAAGACCTCAAGATTTAAGTTTTCCCTATTGTGTTCTATTTATTTTAGAACCAGTTGACTGTTTTCAAATAGTCCCCTGAATTGCTATTATTTTGATGATCTGCTACAGAGTAGATACTGGTAAAGACAGTGTTCTTTTTTTTTTTGTCATTATGTAAACTTAAAAAATTGCACTGTTCTAAAATATGAGAATCTTGCAACTGCAAATCAGGCTGAAAGTTTTCATGCCTCATTAACACCTGTGCTATAAATTCAGGTTTAACAGTTTGACAAAGTAATATTTCAAATTGCAATAATCACAGGAGTGTTTATTTTAATAGATTCAAATACCAAGCAGAAGACTCTTAGAGTTACTAAACATCCCCAGATGGATTCTTTACGATAAAAGGATATCAGTGTCGTCTGCTTGTTATCCTGAGAATTTAAAGTGAATCAGATCAAAGAGCCAATTCTGTCTTTCAAGTTCCACATGCATTCTTTCCTTTCATTCTTTAATTCTTAAGAGTTTTGGATTTACATGATAATATACAAGTCTAAGAAAAGAGGACTCCACATTTGCAACTTTTCTTAAAATAGTAGTGGCTTCCAGAATTGAATGATAATCAGAAAGTCTCTCATTGTCTAAATAGCTGTGTGGACAGGAAGCTCCCTACCTAGTTTTAACTTGATCCACAAGATTCTTGTGAAGTATCTTGAAATGGTAATTACTGCCTAAGGACAAGATTGTAATGCTTCCTACACGTACTTAGGGATCATAGTGAGATCATACAGTATGACTGATAGTTGTGATAAAAGTATCAACCTGCAAAACTAGGGATGTCAGAAATATCATCTTGTTCATTTATTCACAGCTAAGGAAATAAAATACAGAAAAGTCTTGATGTTGTTCCAAGATGATGTACTTTCCTAACATGACACTCTACAAAGTGGCAGCTGCATCTCGGTCTCCTGTCTTTCAGTTCAAAATTCTTTCCTCTCTACTGCAGTCTCAGGAGAGGGACAGGAAATATAGAAACCTTTGGTTGGTTGTTTGTTTGTTGTTGTTTAGTCACTAAGTCGTGCCCGACTTTTTGCGACCCCATGGACTAGAGCCTGCTGGGCTCCTCTGTCCATGGGATTCCATCGACAAGACTTCTGAACTGGGTTGCCATTTACTTCTCAAGGGGATCTTCCTCACACAGGGATCGAACCCACATCTCCTTCATTGGCAGGCAGATTCTTTACCACTGAGCCACCAGGGAAGCTCAGAATTAGTAGGTGTCTGTTTTTAAATAATTATAAATCCACAGAAAGTCACAAAGTTAGTGCAAAGATGATACTCTCCAACTAATTTCCTGCAATGGTTATGTCTTTGGAAACTACAGAAATAGATTAACATTGGTACAGTGTGTGTATAGTATCTGTCACATGTGTAGATTCATGTAGCCACCACTGCAATCTTGATACAGAACTATGTTGTCACCACAAACATTTTCTTCACGCTGCTGTTTTATAGCGAAACCTACCAGCACCCACCAGCCCCATACATAATGACTTCTGGCAGTGTAGTGGAAGTAGAAATCTTAAATCCATGTAAGTCTTTTTCAGCCATTATTCTTCTGGATAATCTTTTATCTCCACCCACATTTATCTTTTTTTCTGAGATTCTGATGACACAAAAGGCAGATCTTTTGTTACAGTCTCACAGGTCCTTAACATGCTGTTCTTTTTTTTTTTTCTAGTCTGTTTTTCTTCTTTCTGAGCTTCAGGTTGGGTCATTTATGCAGTTCTGTCTTATAATATACTGGTTCTTTTCTCTGCAGTTGAGTCCACCCTTAGAGTTTTAAATTTTGCTTATAGTACTTTTTGGCCCTAAAACATCTGATTGGTTCTTTAGATCTTCTGTTTCTTCACTGAGAGTTTCTATTATTTTTTTCCTAGAATGTTCACAATTTTTTGTTGAATTATTTTTTATGACAGCTACTCGAAAAATCTTGTCACACAACTCTAACTTCTGTGTCATCTCAGGGTTCACGTTTGTCAATGGTGTGACTGGTTAGTCGTTCTCTGAAATTACACTGCCTTGTTATTGACAGGTTGGGGTGAAGGTCTGGATTTCTCCTTCAGTCTCCTTTGACACCTCCTGTGGGAAAGGATGCTTCATTACCGCATCCTTCCGAGATGGGATTTCAGACTCCCTGCTGAACCTCAACTGACCTCCTGGTGGTCAGGAAGAGAGTGGCTTCATTTGGGTGGGGTCCACACTCATGTCCAACACCACTCTACCCTAGGGTGAGGAGAGGTTGGGAACATGTCTGGGCATAGCCTGGCACGGGTGGGAGTACAGGCCTGTCACTTGCCCTTGCTGACGGGCATGAAGGTGGATATTTCCGTGAGGTTTTGCTGGAGCTGGTGTTTATTGTATAAAAGTATTCTGTTTTGCTAGGCTGCCCCTCTCCTAGTCCTTTGGCTAGAGGAAGCTGTCTTTTGTGGGCATTTGATTTTCTTGCCTGTGTCCATTGGTGTTTCTGGGTTGCTGGCTTGTCCAACAACCAGTCTAGGATATGTGAGGCGAGAAGAAAACCAAGAGAAACCACTGCCGTGTAGTTCCTCAGATCCCAGTGTCCCTCGCCAGTCTGCCTCCTCTCTCCGTTTTCAGTCTTATACTTGTTTTACGTAGGATATCAAGGCTTTGGACTGACGTTAGCAGGAAGAATAATAGCATGTGTGTCTATTTCATCTTAGTCTAGAGGTGGAAGACCCAGGTAATGTGAGGAGGCCCTGTGGATATGTGTGATAGAGACTGTCAGTGAAACAGAGGAAGTGGCCATTGGAAGATGTTTAAGGTTGCATCGTAGAATTTTGCATGTTTCATGAATGTTCCTGGTATTAAACTGGTTGATATGCCTTTTTAAAATGGTGATGCTTTCGTTGACAGGGATGCAATATCTGTCAGATTACAAATTGTAATCAGTGATGATTGAGAAGCTGCACTGTCCTGTCAGCTCTGATCCATGTTACATTTAGGTGAAGAAAGATTCTACTTGTCAGTGATGTTCATACCAACTGACTTCTGTGGAACGTTGACATAACAGTCTGCCTGGTTATAGTTAACGGTCAACAGCCCCATATCTAGCATCCAATTGTAATTTCATTCCTGTTACTCCTCAGTTTATGTTCACATTATTAAATATGGTGTTATTCAAGATATTTACCAATAATATTTATGTTTTGTGTGTTTGCTAAAAGGTTAATCTTTCCAAACTGAAATTAAAAAAAAACAGCAAAAATAGGTAATAGTCACTATTCTTTTAATAATTAACAATATGTTTTAAAAATTAGTATCATGTTTAAAATCTATTGCATTTTAAAGAAAACATGATAGTTTGTGAGGTTTGCATACAATGATACTTGATGTTTTGTACTCTGTGTAAATTTAATTTCTGTTGCATTTCTCTATTGCTATGTAAGTATTGCCCCAAAACTGACTGGTTTAAAATGATTAATAATTTTTTCATTGAAATATAGTTGATTTACAATGATGTGTTAATTTCTGCTGTATAGCAGGGTGATTCAGTTTTATGTATATATATATATATATCTTTTATATTCTTTTCCATTTTGGTTTATCATAGGATGTTGAATAGAGTTCCCTGTGCCATACAGTAGGACTTTGTTGCTTTTTCATTCTATATATATCTTATATCTGCTAACTCTAACCTCCTGCTCCATCCTGTACTTTATTCTTTATCATAAGTATATGGGTCTAGAATTCTGCAAGGTATCAAGTGGGTGAATTTTCTGTTCCATCTGGTTAAACCTAATCACAGAAGAGAGATCAAATCTCATTGCAAAAGGCATGTAGATAATGAATAATATTGTTTAGTAATAATCTTTTGAAATAATTTGCCAGGTGGACTTATTGAGTGGAATTTCTTATTTTATAATCTGCAGCTACAGAGGCGGTTACGTTAGTAAAATAGTTTATTTATAAATAATTGTGATTTAAAAAAGGAAGATCTCAAATAAGCAATGTAATTTTACACCTCAGGGAACTAGAAAAAGAAGAACAAATTAAGTTCATGTTTAGCAGAAAGAAGGAAATAATAAAGATTAGAGCAGAAAGAGATGAAACAGAGACTGAAAAAAAATAGAAAAGATCACTGAAGCTGAGGCTTTTTTTTTTTTAAATGCTAATTTATTTTTATTTTTTATTTTTTATTATTATTATTTTTTATAAATTTATTTATTTTAGTTGGGGGCTAATTACTTTACAATATTGTGATAGTTTTTGCCATACATTGACATGAATCAGCCATGGGTTTACATGTGTTCCCCTTCCTGGACCCCCCACCCACCTCCCTCCCCATCCCATCCCTCTGGGTCATCCCATTGCCCCGGCCCTGAGCCCTTGTCTCATGCATCGAACATGGAATGGTGTTCTGTTTCACATATGATAATATACATGTTTCAATGCTATTCTCCCAGAGGCTTTTTAATTTGAAAAGAGATTGAGTTTATTTTATAAATTTTTAAAATTTTATTGAAATATAGTTGATTTACTATGTCTTGCTAGTTGCGGGTGTACATCAAAGTGATTCCAATATGCATATATTATATTCTTATAATACTGGAATATAATCAGTTCAGTTCAGTCGCTCAGTCATGTCTGACTCTTTGAGACCCAATGGACTGCAGCACACCGGGCTTCCCTGTCCATCACCAACTCGCAGAGCTTGCTCAAACTCATGTTCACTGAGTCAGTGATGCCATCCAACCATCTCATTCTCTGTCATCCCCTTCTCCTCCTGCCTTCAGTTTTTCCCAGCATCAGGGTCTTTTCCGATGAGTCAGTTCTTCACATATGGTGGCCAAAGCTTCAGCTTCAGCATCAGTCCTTCCAATGAATATTCAAGACTGATTTCCTTTAGGATTGGTTGGATCTCCTTGATCTCTATTATAAGATACAATAGAACATCTTATAGTCTCTTCTATTATAGATATAGTTCCCTGTGCCATACCTAAGAAGTAGGTCTGTGTTGGTTATCTATTTTATATATAGTAGTATGTATATTTTAATCCCCAAACACCTAATTTATCTCTCTTCTCCTCTCCTTTGATAACCATAAGTTTATTTTCTATATCCGTGGGTCTGTTTCTGTTTTGTGTACACTAATAAGTTTGTTTGTATTATTTTTTTTAAGATTCCACATTTAAGTGATGTCATATGATATTTGCCTCTGACTTCACTTAATTTGATAATCTCTAAGTCCATCCATGTTGCTGTAGATGGCACTATTTCATTCTTTTTTATGGCCGAGGACTATTCCATTTTGTATAGAGAGACAAAAGAATGAATTAAAAAGATGTGAGACAGATATACACATACACATCTGTCTATAGACATCTAGGGCTTCCGTGTCTTGGTTATTGTAAATAGTACCGCAATGAACACTGGGTGCATGTATCTTTTCAAATTATATTTTACTCAGATACATACCCAGAAGTGAGATTGCAGGATCACATGATTCGCTCTGTCTTCAGTTTTTAAAGAGATTTTAAGAGTGTTGGATTTCCCTTTTGTTTGCCTTGAACTCACTCTAACCATCCCACCCCTTCATGTGATTATATTATTTTCCAAGCTCATCTTTGACCCTCCCACCACTATTTACCCTGTGCGCTAAGCATGAACAACAGGGCTGTCTCCACGGCCATGTGACTGTGCAGTTACCCAGAATCCTTCGCTCAAAGGGCCCTGCACTTCAGTTCATGTTCTTCCATCTCTGTCTTGCAATTCTTCATGACTCTGAAACAAGGGGGCTGCGTTGCATTTTACACTGGATCCCACGAATTGTAAGATGATATTATTTTTATGTTTAGAATGAGCTTTCTACTGCTCACGATATTCTACCTGGCAGTTTTCAAATGTTGTTCAAGATAAAGCTTAAATATCACCTTGCCTCTGAAAATGATTCTGATTTCCCAGTTCTCCCTGCAGAGGGAATAAGTGCCTTGTTTCTATATATATCTTGGTTCCATGCCACTTGGCATAAACCTCTGTTATAGTAATTATTTTTTATGACTATTTTGTGTACCTTTTTCTCCTCCATTAGTTTTACTTTAAAAATATGCCTTATTCATTATTACACACTTAGTGATTTTCCAGTGTGTATTCCATGGCATATATGGTAAATAATAAATATTTGATTAAATAAAGGAACAAATGACTAGGTGAAACAGTGTAGTTATGTATCTTTGTCTTTAAAATATTATGAGCAGGCTCTGTATCTTCAGCACCAGCTAAACGTGTTTGCTCACAGTGTTTACCACTTATCTCTACCAAAACCTCTCACAATGTTTGTTCCAGCCTCCAATTTGTGTCTTTTAAATGTAAAACTTACTGTTACCTGATACTCAATCATTTTCATGCAGTTATTACTTGAACTTAAATTCTTCCTTTAAATTTAACTTCCCAGAGGCGAGAAGAGTCATGCAGGCCGTTTAACACTTACAGATGTGCTATTCTGTGTGTTTTTGTTAATATATATTTGCACACTCATCCACAACTAGATTTTGAGTTCATGAAGAGGCTTCTATTCCGTGCCAAATGGAATAAGTAGCAGGGGTCAAGTTACCCTGTCATTGAGAACAGTCACAAAACCAGAGGAAACCTATGACATCAGGCTTGTCAGGACATTGAACAAGAGTCAGGAAAGTACATTAATCCTTGAGAGATTAGAAACAATTGAGGAAGTTTTACTCCTAGTTTTTTAAGAAATCTTGATCCTGTTCTCCGTAGGGAGCTCAAATCTGGTGCTCTTTGAAAACCTAGATGGGTGGGATGGGGTGGGAGGTGGGAAAGAGGTTCAGTGGGGCAGGGACATGCATGTACGTATGGTTGATTCATGTTGATATATGGCAGAAGTAAAGACAATATTGTAAGGCAATTATCCTCCAATTAAAAATAAATAAATTTAAATTAAAAACACTGAAAAAAAAAAAACAATTGAGGAGAGACCCGTGGTTGCCTCAGCTTACCACCCATAGATCGTTCCCAGAACCAGTCTAGGTTCTAGGTTGCAGTACAGGAGTAAGGAGCTCAGCTGTCTCCCTGGTTTGAGGAGACAGAGCTGAGCATCCTGAGAGGCCAAAGTGACTGGACTTCTCAGGAAAGAGTGCTGGAGATGAGAGAGCTGCTTGGAAAGGGAGCTCTGAAGTTCTGAAAAACTGAACTCATCAGTGGGCACTGGTTCAGACATAGGAAACTACCCACAGCTGGAGGAAGAACTACTCTCTGTAAATGAATAAAAGGAATGGTACTTGGAGTTTATATAGGGCTGGAAGCAGTGCCTACTCTCACCAGCTAGAGAGAAAATCCTCATATTTCATGGGACATGGAATAGAGCCCTCATGAATATTTGCCTTTGCAGTGGAGCAAATTTAGCCCTAAAGGCTGTTTTGATCCCACCTAACAAAGCTCTAAAGCAAGACCCCACATGATCAATTTATTCCTGAAAAATTTGGCTGAGTCATAACACAAAACTTGGAATATTTATAGGAATATGCAAATATCTAAATACAACAAAGTAAACCTGACAGTGTCTGCTATCCAATCAAATATTACTGGGTATAGAAATTAGCAGAAAAATGTAACCCGTATAAGGAGAAAGAAAACAACACGAGCAAAGAAATAACACAATAATAGAATTGGTAGATAAGGACATTAAACAGTGTGTACCATATGTTAAAGAGAAAGAATGGGCATGAAAATTTGAGATATGCACAATGTAAAAGAGATCAAAATTGAATTTCTATAAATTAAGAAATCCACAAGATGCAATTAATATCAGCTTAGATATTGTCAAAGATGAGTTAGCTTGAAGACAGAAATCATTTACAATGAAATACAGAAAGAAAAATGACTGAAAAACACAAACACACCATCAGTGAGCTGTAGGGCAACTTGGGTTCCTGAGAGAATGGAGAAGCAGAAAAAATATTTAAAGACAAAAGGACTTCAAAAATGTCTAACTTTGAAGAAATCTATACGTTTAAAAATCTAGGAATCTCATCAAAGCCAAGTAGAAGAGAAATGAAAACTATACTAAAGGAGATTATAATCAAATTATTTAAGCCAAATATAAACATAAAGTATTAAGCTATTTGAGGTCAAACTGTATGTTTCTATTATTGAATGTGGCTCATCATGGTAACACTTGCATAATTCCTGCTTATTCCATACTCACAGATTAATTTTATAAAATGTGATCACTTCGTCGTGGATCTTTAAACCTGAGAAGGCCTTTCTACGTATTTGTAGGACGATAGGTGACATACAAAGGCTTTCTGCAATGAAAGATTTACTTTTAACTGAATTTGTTTATGCAGAAGTAGTGCATTTTGTAAAAGGAAGCTTGTTTTCAATAGGATAATGACCTAGTTTATCTTTAATTGTGTAACTCACTGTTTAAAACTTTCACTGTATATTAAGAAACTTGAAATTCTGGTATGGAAGCACATATATTATCTTGGGCATACAATACAAGTGGCATTAATTGGTTTGCTAATTGGATAACCAGTGCATGTTTAGGTCAGATAAAGTGAAGTGTGTGTTTCACTGGGCAACTAAAACAAATGAATGGCTAAACTATCTAAACGGTGCCAAACCAAAATACATAGCTGATAGATATTTGATTGTTAGACCAATGATACATAAATAGATAGATACACAGACACACATATGGAAACATATATACATACACAGATGGATTTAAAAATTTGGAGGACAGAAAACTGAGTGTAGTAAATACATGTTAACTTATAAATGATATCCATTAATGGAAGAACCATGCTATCCTTTTCCCTCAAATTTCCTTTCTTTGCCTGAAACCACCCTGCATGAACAGTAGCCAGTCCTAATTTAGCTACCTAGTATCTGTCCATTGCGTAATTCATCTCTCTGTTCCTCAACTGTGGGCTCTTTTAGAGCCTTAGTGCATTGTATATAGTGAGTATACAAAAGCAACTTACGTGTAGATCAATCATATTAAAAAGCCTTGCAGAGAACAGTGGCTATATATGGCATAGAGTAAACGATTTTATTCTGTTTTGGTTTTTTTAAAAAATCTTTCTAAGTTCAGTTCAGTTCAGTCGCTCAGTTGTGTCCGATTCTTTGCGACCCCATGAATCTCAGCACGCCAGGCCTCCCTGGCATCACCGACTCCCGGAGTTTACCCAAACCCATGTCCATCGAGTTGGTGAGGCCATCCAACCGTCTCATCCTCTGTCGTCCCCTTCTCCTCCTGCCCCCAATCCTTCTCAGCATTAGGGTCTTTTCCAATGAGTCAACTCTTGGCATGAGGTGGCCAAAGTATTGGAGTTTCAGCTTCAACATCAGTCCTTCCAGGACTGATCTCCTTTAGGAGATCTTTCTAAAGGATACTTTCTAAATCTTTCTATTGTCTTTCATAATGACAATCTTTCTAAAGGATACTTCAAAACATCATCATAACCCTTCCTTCTTCTTTGTGCGTGCTTATGTCTTTCTCCTCTTTCTAGTCCACATCATTCTATTTTCTCTAATAAAAAAGTCCTGTATTTCTGTTCAATTTAAAAAATGTTAATTCACAACCTCTTCTGGATGAGAGCAAGTCAATAAACCAATGTAGACCATATAACGGGGCAAAGTACCAGTTTGAAACAAGCATCTGCACTCTTTAAAGAAGATTATAAATGTGGATGAGCCCAGGCATCTGGTGAAAGAGACAGAAGCATCCCGTCTTGTTTCCTTGGTAGTTCCTGCTAGACCTTCCTGACTCCTTGTAGAATTGGCAGATTTTTCAGTGTATAGAGACTTATGTAGAAAGGAAGACACCACTGAGTGGCACAGGAAATGAAAACTCATTTTAGAGTAGAAAAACTAATTTAGTAGATCCAGCTTGTTATTTGTCTTGTGCATAAAAGAATAAGAATAAATAGATGACTATATTTTAGTAGCTTTCACCACTGATTGTTAACTAGTACAGATGAAAAAAAGCACCCATTGTTCTTTGTATTTTCATTTAAAAACTAACCAATAAGTGGAACATTAATACTAGAAAACATCCAACAATAATACCCTTAAAATCACTTGAAAAGAGAGCCATATAGAGCATATGACCTCTGTAGTTTCTTATGTTTATAAAGTTATGCTACATTGAGTATAACCATGAAACAATGTGAGATCTGAGCCTGTGTGTGTACACATATCCCTCATCCCTTTTTCTTTAAAAAGTGAAAAAAAATATTTTCTTTTTCAGTATACTAGCTCAACTTCTTAAACACATGGAATTCCTTATTGATCTCCATAATGACAATGCCTGAATAGTGACTGATTAAATGTGATATATTTGGAAGCTTACAAATGCCAGGGTGGGAAAAAAAGTTGATTGACTTCCAGAATCAGAAGTAAAATGTTTCATTATTTATTTAGATTTAAAAAAAAAAATTTTTTTTGAGCAATACTACCTGAAAAACAAAGTGCTGAATCCTCAAATGATGATATCATGTCCAGGCAGGCCTGGTGGTTAAATGAAAGCCCCAACATTTAAGTGTTTCTACAAAGGGTAACTCGCTTGATGGAATCAGAAATAGACAAAAAGCTCCAGGTTCATCCAAATCTGAAAGCCTGGTTGTGGAAAACTTGTTCTGCTTGAGACTTGATCTATATATAAACTTTTCCAAGTCTCCTAAATCCTCCTAAAGGACTGATTGATATGAGAATAGAACTCAAATCTACAGATTCCTCCAAGTCTGAACATTTCAGGCCTGGGTGACTTGTTCTTTTTGAGGTTTTATCTTTAAATAATCTTTCCCCAAATCGCCCAAGATCTCCTTAAGACCTCATGACATTTTCTCCAGGTGTGATATTGTTAAGTGCTGGCTTTTGAGCATCAGGCCTAAAAGAGGTCAAGGAATGTCCCTTTAATCTCTGTCTTAGGGTTTTACTCAAAAGAGAAATATCTCCATAAGCAGTTAGCCTGGTACAGCTGACTTGTTCTTTCTGTATATGCAGTAGCCTATTTACAGACTTGCTCTAATTGGACAGAGAACAGGTAATAACCAGTATAAAGAAAATGTCAGGAAAACAGTCTTAGAAATTTTTGAATCCACAGGGTATCAAAGACAACCTTCCATGCTTTGTTGTATAAAATATTTTCCATAATTTAATTCTTATTTGAGTGTATTCTTTCAAGTGTATTTTCATGACACTTTGGTCTTTGTTTTGATAACCTCATTCAGGTTAAACTTTTACCATTTTGATGTGGAAAGCACTGTGGAATCAGGCCCAAGTGGATTAGAATCATCATTTGTAATGTGCTAACTGTGATGTCAAGCTGTAATTTAAGATAAATGCCTTAAAGACAGTTCTGCAATCACAGATGTATTTTTAGAAGCAGTGAATTAGGTTTCATATTCTCAATACTTCTGTGATTTTTACAGCAAGTAATGAACACATGAGGTAGATAAAGTGTAGAATTATGATTGTTTTAGGAAAAGAAGCAAAGTGAAATATTGAAGGACATCATGTGATGAATAAAATTAATGTCTGAAAAGTTAATTGAAGAGGATAGTCTAAAGAGTTATGCTAATACTTACATTTTTGAGGGTATAAATGAATCAGATAACATATTTTATTTTTAGTATGTGGAAATTATTTTTGAGAAACACAAATTTAAAATGTGGTCACCATTCAATGATGAATAAATGTCATGATTTATTTGAAGTCTACTTTAATAATCACATCTAATAAAAAAAAATCCATGCAGGAACGTACAATAACAAAAGCAAAGTTCTACTCACTCTCCCATGTACTTTTTTTCTGGAAATTTGGTGTGCAGTACATATAATAATGTTAGTGTCATAGTATCTTATCTTAGGTTTTATGGAATATTCAATTATATTTTCATATGATAAATTATGTAAATAATGTATATCATGTATAATTTTATATAAATAGCATATATTTATTTACCATATAGATGATGCATATTTATATAAAATACCTATGATGGTTAATTATGTGTCAACTTGACCAGGCCATGGGGAGCTCAGATACTTGGTTGAATAGTATTCTGGTATTTTTGGATGGATGAGATTAATATTTGCACTGGTGGACTCTGAGTAAAGCAGATTGCCATCCATAATGAGGGCAAGCCTCATCCCATCAGTTGAGGACTTAAAAAGAAGAAGAAAAGCAGCCTCCTGCTAGGAAGAGAGAATTCTCTAGCAGATCACCTTGAGATTCATCTGCAACATGGGCTCTTCCTGGTTCTACAGCAGACTGTTTTTGGCTTAGAAATGGAATATCCTCGGTCTCCAGATGGCCATCTTTTGGACTAAAACTGCTTGACTGACTCTCTTGCCTTTCCAGCCTGCTAGCTCACCTGGAAGCCCTGCTAGACCTCGATGATCACGAGTCAATTCCTTATGATAAATCTCTTTCTATACATTAACACATCCTATTGGTTTTGTTTCTCGAAAGAGCCTCGACTAATACAGTACATTTTTCTTGATGTTATAAGCACACCCACCGCTATCAAGACAGCATATTAAAAAACAGAGACATTACTTTTCTGACAAAGGTCCATCTAGTCAAAGCTGTGGTTTTTCCAGTAGTCGTGTATGGATATAAATGTTGGACTATACAGAAAGCTGAGCGCTGAGGAATTGATGCTGTTGGAGAAGACTTTTGAGAGTCCCTTGGACTGCAAGGAGATCCAACCAGTCAATCCTAAAGGAAATCAGTCCTGAATATTCATTGGAAGGACTGATGTGGAAGCTGAAGCTCCAATACTTTGGCCACCTGATGCAAAGAACTGACTCATTTGGAAAGACCCTGAGGCTAGGAAAGATTGAAGGCAGGAGGAGAAGGGGATGACAGAGGATGAAATGGTTGGATGACATCACCAACTCGATGGACATGAGTTTGAGCAAGCTCCTGGAGTTGGTGATGGACAGGGAAGCCTGGCGTGCTGCAGTCCATGGGATTGCAAAGAGTTGGATACGACTGAGTGACTGAGCTGAACTGAACTGAATTGACATCAAAAACTTTCTCAGCACCCAGTGCTAATTAACTATCAAAAAGTAACAAGATTATATTTCATTCAAATTTTATAACTTACCGAACTCCCTCTTTCAATCTCTAAAATATAGTGGAGAAATCAAGCCTGCTTAATTTGTCATCTGTATTTGCCCACCTCCCAGGTAGGACTAGTAGGGGCGCTAGTAGTAAAGAATCCACCTGCCAAAGCAGTAGACAGAGGCGACGTGCATTTGATCCCTGGGTTGGGAAGATCCTTTGAAGAAGAGAAAATGGCAACCTGCTCCAGTAATCTTGCCTAGAAAATTCCATGAACAGAGAAGCCTAGTGGGCTACAGTCCATGGGGTTGCAAAGAGTCTGATGTGACTGAACACACTCACACACACACGTGCATGCTACATTACCAGTGAAATTTATTTTCTTAGAATAAATATCAGGATTGAATTTCCCCCCATGGCTGCTGATATCTTTCACTTTCTGCCAAGAAAGACAAAACGTGAATAACTGATATAGGCATTTGTGTTTAGTCACTAGGTCATGTCTGACTCTCTTGCAAACCCATGGACCATAGTCTGCCAGGCTCCTCTGTCCACAGGATTTCCCAGGCAAGAATACTGAAGTGGGTTGCCACTTCCTTCTCCAGAGGATCTTCCTGACCCAGGGATCAAATCCACATTTCCCGTATTGGCAGGCAGATTCCTTACCAGGGAATCACCAAGGGAAGCTCTAATATAGGCATATACTATGCTTAGTCCCTCAGTCATGTCCAACTCTTTGCATCCCTATGGACTGTAGCCTGCCAGGCTCCTCTGTCCATGAAGATTCTCCAGGCAAGAATACTGGAGTGGGTTGCCATGCCCTCCTCCAGGAGGTCTTCCCAACCCAGGGATTGAACTCAGGTCTCCCGCATTGCAGGTGGATTCTTTACCTGCTGAACTACCAGAGAAGCCCGAATAAAGGCATACGTGTGTGCGATTATGAACTTTCACATGCTTTTAGCCCTTACCAGAGGATACTGGCTCAGAAAGACTTGATCAGCATCAGAATATACACTGCCTCTGGTTCAGTCACTTCCTCTAAGCCTTTCCCCACCTCAAAGGAACTAGCAGGTTCTTGTAACTTTCCTTAAGCCAGTGAGGGTTAGAGGGTCAGAAAGTAAAATACTTCCTGGAATGACATCTGTATAAACTTGTGAATGTCTGGTTATTATGAAAATAAGAAATGTACGAAGGTACAAAAGGCCAGAAGAAGGTTTTAAAATGGAAGCCACTGGATGCTTGTAAAAGATGGGGCAAGAGGATGTTGATAGGACCAGTGATGGTTCGTATGGAGTGTTCTGAAATTGTAAAGAGAATTAAGTCTACTTCCTCAGTGAGAGCACTTCAGCAAATCGTGTCCACAAGAAATTAGAAGATATAATAATTGTAGCATCTTTGTTTATTGCTTTACAAATACCTTAAAAATCTCATGTAATTCTTATAAAAAAATATTTTAAGGGAGTTAGAACCTGTGGCAAGGGGTGTTTAGAAAAATCCAGACTTAGGAAGATGCTGGGGAAGACTGAAGGCAAAAGGAGAAGGGGACAGCAGAGGATGAGGTGGTTATATAGCATCACCAACTCAATGGACATGAGTTTAAGCAAACTCACCTCATGAGATAGTGAAGGACAGGGAAGCCTGCTTGCTGCAGTCCATGGGGTCGAAAACAGCCGGACACAGCTTGGTGACTGAACAACAATAAAAGTGGTAGAGTCATAATTCAGTCCCTTATCTTTTGACTCTACATGCTGATGTGGTGAGAAATACATGAAAAAAAGAATTCAGTGCTGTCAAATGTAGGTGTACCAGGAAGAGATAATTGAAACCCACATAACCAAGGAACATTAAAAATACACGTAATTCTCACATATAACCATTTGTAGGTCAATTTTCTGGAAAAAAGAAAAAAATCAGTGTGGGCTGGACTCTTTTTATGTCAATATGATCTGTCATTATTACAAATGAGCCAGAAATGGAAAAGATCAAATTCTTTTCTTGGTCCCCAAGGAGCCTCTTCACTCCTCCGTATGTATCTTTTATTTTTGAAACACAGAACAAATATCCATTAAAATAGTTTATTTTTCTTGTAGTTTTTAAATTAAGATATTTCTAATTTACCATGTTGAAGGGCTTTTTCTGAAACCTGAATGAGTTAGAAGAGCTTTAAAAGGAAGCAGTGCAATCCGAAGAATAGTTTATGTCCAGAAAGAGTAACAGCAAATGTGTCTACCTGGATTCATTATTGTGTTTGGTGTGTAACAAACCATTTCATTTCCACTTAAACTACAAAGCATAGCCTTTCTTTGCTGTATAATTTATCAGTTCTTTTTTTTTTCTTTCTTCTTTGTTGCTTCTTTGCAATTTGTCTTCGCTTTCTTCAAGAAGAGATCAGAGTGAGAATAAGAATAGCCACTCTCTGCTCATATGCAGCCTCCTGATAAGAAAAACAGATGATCCTTTGTTTTCCAAACAGCTGCTTCCCCTCTTCAGATGACCAGATAAAGGGGAGCTTCTCATAACCCAGACACGTTTCTTCACTTCTCACCTTGGAGTTTTCCTTTCAGAGCATCTCCGGATGCTCTTCACTGGTTGGTCTTCTTGTTCAAGTGGTACCTCTCCCGATGTTGGGAGGTGCTTCGTTAATAACACTTTATCTTCAGAATATTTCTTATCAGAACCAGACAGAGGATAGTGTGCAAAATAGAATCTGTTCCAGTTTCAGAAAAGAAGATTTTGTACTCAAAACCTGTGGTTAATATAGGACAAAATATCTATGAGGCCCACGCAAGGTTCCTGACATGGAGAAAAGACTTATTTTGCTTGCTGTGTGGGTAACAGTTTATTGACTGAATAGCATTTCGGGTGGCATCATTGATCCCCAGTAACAGTTTGCGTATCTCTCATGTCATCTCTTTCCGAACAGTTCGGAAACAAGTACTCTTTCTGAAAGTCCTTTAAATTCCTCAGTGTCAAGCCAGCTATTTCCTGGAGTCTTCTTTAGAGGGAAATAACCAATGAGTGGGAGAGGAAAGAGTGCTCACCATCAGACATCGCCCTTCCTTTTTCCAGGTGGCATGGCCCCACCAGATCGCCATATACAAGGAGAGGAAGTGATAGGAGGAGTAAAAGAAAAGAACGCTGGTTAGAGTAAAAAATCTCAGAGGATAAGTGGGAAGAAGTGGGCAAGAGATTTAAGAGGGGAAATTGGCTGATTCATGTCAATGTATGGCAAAAGTCACTATAATATTATAAAGTAATTAGCCTCCAATTAAAATAAATAAATTAATTTAAAAAAAATTGAAAAATAAAAGAAAAAAAATGAGAGAGAAGGGACTCCTCTGGTGGTTCATTGGTTAAAACTGCGCGCTTGCACTGCAGGGGCCGCTGGTTCAATCCCTGGTGCGGGAAGTTCCACATGCCTTTGGGTGTGGCCAAAAAAGAAAAACACAGAGAAGAAGGGAGGAGAGAAGTCATCTTTTTGGATTCTTTTCATCTCCGATAGGTCTAGTGCGAGCTTTCTCAAGGGCTTGTTGTGTTAAAGGAGTTTTGCTGGTATCATGATTTTACCCTGCTCCCTATGTATTTGTTCCATTCTTTTATTCTTTTGTCTCTTCCACCTCATCTTCTTTTCCCCTCATGCTCCCATCAGTTCCACATTCAAAGAAAAAATCATCTCCCTTTCACTATAAAGAAATGTTTATTTCCCTAAAAACACCATGGAACCAGTGTGCTAAATTATTTTGTCACTTTGAATAACCACGTCTAAAATGTTCTCAGATGTGACTGTGATGAGGTAGTAAAATGTCTTTTATGTATTTATGTGATATACAAAATCTGACATAATATAATAACTTAAACTATTATCTTGAGTAAAATAGTTGGTAATCAGTACTAAACTCTAACATAGGGATGTGTTAACAAGTGATAAAATATGAGGAAAAATGAGAGAAATGTAAAAATGAACTAAACAGTCCACTCTTTTGAACCAAAATAGATTAAAAAAAAAAAAAAGCTGACATCATCTGGAGCAGAACGTGATTTTAAGTGACCTCTGAAGAGGAGGTTGGCTGGACAGCGGTGCTTTAGGACACCTGGATTTGAGGGCAGATATGAGTCCTGGCTATAGTCCTGCCATCATATTAAATAGCATCCCACTCATTTTCTTCACTCAAATTGGTCACAGAACATTTTCAAAATAACCTGTTTATTTTTGATCTTTAAAAACAGTTCACTGGCAAACCATTTCCGCAGAATGCTTTTTTCTTTTTGTAACTCACTGCCTTCCCTCTGTTCCTGATGCCTTTTTTCTCTCTTCCCTTTTTTTCATCTCCAAACAAACAAGCAAACAAATAACTGCAAAAATCATTCCAGATAAGTTCTTCAGGTAGATTTATAGTCTTTCTCCTGCCCTATGAGAATATTGCAAAAGCATGTTAGTTATGGAAGGAAATAATTGCAGTGATGGCAGATGAAATCTGCATAATAAAGCATACGTAATGTATTTTCCTAAAATGAATGATATTGGAGAACTGAAGAAGAGCTCTTACTTCTTAACTAATCTCCCTTGTGGAAATTGGAAACCTCAGCTAATTAAGAATAATCCATAAAACCCATTAGGTAGATGGGAGAGATCCTTTTTGAAGAAAAATAAGTGTGTAATAAGGAGTTGCATCTCCTTCCTCTTTCCTCCTCCTCCTTTCCTTTCTCCTCCTCCAATTCCACTACAAATTATCTCCTGTATTTGCTAACTTATCCTTTTTATACTAAAATTTTGATTCTGAAGTCATCCATCATGCTTCCTCATATTGAATGCTTTGTCTTTCTAGACTATTTTTTACTTGTCTCACAGATAAATAGGAAGCCTGGCGCCGTATTGCTCTAATATATTAGTGCAACATATTGAAAAAAAAGCTGACAGACAACATTGTTCATAGACTGTCAATGGTCTGTTGGTTTCAGATTGGCTGGAACAGTGGGAATGAGTGTGAGTGTTGTGTCATGGTGTTGTCCTGGTGCCAAGTTCTCTCCTCAGTTTTAATGATCTCTTACCCTGCCTCAGAACTGAGATCTCAGCAACCTTCCTTCAGTTAGGGGGGCTGCCTTTTTTCCAGTCTATGATCACTCAGTTTCTGAACTTAACCTGGCTTCTGCTTGGCCCCAATTATCTCTGACCTGTATAGAAAGACAATCAAAAGCCTTTTCCGTCACAGCATCTCTAGTTGAAGAATCTCTCACTTGTCTAAAGGAAACCACAGTGCTTCATTCAAGTTTGGGTTTTTCGAATGCCAGATTTGCAGTCTTGAGCTCAAATATTCAGAGACTGGAAAGGGCAAGGGAAGTTGGCTGCATTTTTCTTTCTACTATGATACAAAGATTGTTGAGTTTTTGGGTTTTTTCCCCTCTTTTCTCTAAAGGTATTAGGATAGGTTGTTGTTGTTGTTTAGTCTCTAAGTCATGTCCAACTCTTTTGGGACCCCATGGACTATAGCCTGCCAGGTTCCTCTGTCCATGGGATTTCCTCGGCAAGAATACTGGAGTGAATTGCCATTTCCTTCTCCAGGGTATCTTGTCAACCCAGGTATCAGACTTTTGTCTTCTCAATTGGCAGGTGGGTTCTTTACTGCTGAGCCACCAGGGAAGCCCATTAGGATAGGGGAGAATAGCATAAAGGGCTCATATTGTGGAGTGAGTCTGAGCAAAGCATTAGGATGCAAGTCTGTAGCATAGAACAATTGGAAACCTACCTAGATACAGGTCATTTTCCCCTCCATCCAAGTCTCCGAGCCATTAGCATTTCTTGTCCAAATTATTCAGTGTGAGTTTTACTAATGAATCTAAGGTAAATTGAAGTCCCTGAACTCGTTTGTAGAGAAGTGTTAAATGGGTTGTGCTTTAGTCTCTCCAAATTATCAAAGGGTAGAGTTTATCCTGTCCATTCCATATATATGTAGCAGAATCAACTCCCTTCAAACAGGGTGCTTAAATATTCCAGTAGCTTCTGGAGCGCCATTTAAAAATTGGATGTTGTGAGGCTGTCTTCAGACCTCTTTTATGTCAGAGGACTAGAGACTGATACTCTAGCACAGATTAATATATGAAAATATTTTCATAGTTCAGGAAATGGGAATTGATGTGGTTTATTTTGGTGTAGTTTTTGTATGATTCTCTGGCTAAGACCTTAAGACTCAAATCCAGTAATTAAAATAAATTTAATCTGGAATTATTATGTATACAAATCTTTGTTAGTTGGGAGTCAGAAACTGTTTTCTTTCCTCTTTAATTGGGTCACACCTCTTTTTTTTAAGTGGCAGTGCTTTCTGCTTAGTGATAATTACCTGAGAAGTAGGCTTTTGAGTTAGAGGCCTGAGCCTTCAGTCTGATTTTGGATATTTAAGCCAGGCTACAGACAGACACGACTAAAGTGACTTAGCATGCAGACTGTGAAACCTGGTTTGTTATGAAAACTGGGTGGAATGATGATTCAAGCTAGCTTAAGTTGCTTCTATTAATAGTTCTATGGATCCAGCAAAACATAGCAAGGGAGTAGATTAGGATCCATGAACCTCCCTTTCTTCCTAATGGGATCCATTCCCAGACTGATGCTTTAAGATTTTAGCAAGGCAGACAAAGTAAAGAATGTGGCAAGTCAGAGAAACTGAGAAGCTTGGGTTTGCTGACCCTCAGGCAAGTGGCTGAAGCAAGATCACACCCACCTTCCAGGAAGCCCCTGCTGTGTCTCACTTAGGAACCCTGCCTCTGTTTCTCATCCTCTTTCTTGTTCAGGGTTCAGTCCTGCAGGCCTGAACTTGGACTATAGCGATGCTGAACAAATACTTGTTAACAGTCACTTGTTTTCAGCATTGGTCGATGCTGATAAATCGTAACTCTGATAAATGCTCTGATAAATCTTAACTAATATGAGTGAGTGGAAAGGATCGTTATTGCAGAGAAATAAGTAAATGTCATCTTTCTTCTCACCCTCGGTCAGAGGCCCTTCTTCATTACCTTGTGTTGGTTTCCTTACCAGTGTTTGTTTATTCTGGATGCCAGGAGGAAATGCTAATTTTGAAATAATCAGTAATTTAAAGCGTAACAAAAGGGTAATAATTTCAAGCATAATATATGTCTGAAATCTCTAATCATAGTTTAATTATTTTAGTTACTGAGAAGTCTGATTAGGCCTGACCTTTTGATAGATCAATTGCTAAATTATTGACAGGCAACTAATGAATACTGAAACTGAAAAGTCAAATCTAAAACATTTCTGCTTTATGATGTGTCGTACTTAGAGCACTATTATATCTCTGAGAAACACTATGGTTTTAAATGATTATGTTGATATTTATGAAAATTAATATGTCTTATATGGAACTATTTAGGAATGTATTTTTCATGTATTCAAACTTCTTTCAACCGACTTTTATTTTTTTCCTTGTAATTTGTCTTTGGGGAATGATGGATATTTAATAATTCAGTGTTATCAAGTGACAATACGTAAACTATGCTTAAAATATTCAAATTATCAAAAGAGTTTATAAACTCCATTGTATTTGAAAATTAGTACATTAATTTAGATAAATCTTAAGCATATTTTACAAATATATTATCACCATTTGTTCTGCTATTTTCTAATATGTAGTAATTTCTGATAATTATTTTGTCTTTAAAAAAAACTGTTCAGAAAACCGAGGAAGTATGCTTGATGGAGTCAGTGACATGATTGATGTTAGTGTCTCTAAGTAATGAGTTAAGTTATGCTTGTCTCTTACATTAAAAGCACTATTATACAGGCAATGCAAAAGATGACTGTGGTAAATGGGTTTTCAAGTCATTTCTGATAAAGTTAAATGCAGTTGTCATTTCAGTTGATCATTCTGCATCCTTTCCAGATTGTCCATCTATCTCTTGGAACAGCCTGTTCAATAATCTCTAAAGGAAATAATTTAAGCAATTTTAAAGAAAGTGCCATCTTTAGATTAAATGGCTCTGAAGTATTTCTATTTCCTGCCGACACGGATAACAATATATTTCAAATGGTGTTAATTTTCTGTTTTACAATTATTGAGCTTCCTTGGGAAATACGTGGTTAAGTAAATCCCAAATAAACATTATACAAGTCCTTTGAATCTCAAGTGAGACACAATTAATTCGAATAACTTTGACTCATGAGAATCTGTTGTTCACATAACTCTATATCTCTACCCACTAGATCATATTACTAACTATTAAGCACAGATTTATAAAATCTTCATCTTATTGAAATACTGGTGAATACTTCGGAGCAGTGTAGGGGAAATGCTGTTCAATGTCATAACAATTGATAAAAGCATATGTGGTGATAGACTTCAGAAACATTTTATTTTGGGAGAGAAGCTATTTAAGAGGAAAGATAAACAATTTATTGAATAATGGGCATATGTGTCCTCTAACTGAATCATTAATATGATTCTTTTAAAAGAAAAAAATAGTAACTCAAGGTAAAAAGAAATATCTGTGGAAAGTACAGAAAGAGACTTTGGGGCCAAGGGAAAGAGTAGGTCTAGATAAATAGGATAAAATAGAAGCGCATCAAAATTATCTCAGTCTAGCGTATAGACAATGGAGAAAACTGATAATAAAAGCACAGTGTGCTGTAGATCAGGATAGATGCCCTGCAGGAAGTGGTGAGGGTCTTATGGAGGGTGTATAACCTAATCTAATGAGTAACTACAAAGTGTCAAGATACTATACAATTAAGCTGAATCTCATAAGCATCAGCGGGAATTAGTCACACTGTTGTGCTAAGGCTCATGAATAAATGCTAAATACATACTTAGTTTTTAAAAAGAAAACACTACCATGGAAGAAATACACCTCTGCTTGGGAAAGTTTGTGAGATGCTAAATTGCAGTTGTTAAAGCATGGTAAAAGATGATTTATCTTTCTCTCCTAACTTCTTCAGCAAGAAGAAATGGTTAAGAAACTGAGTTTAAATACTACTGTAGGGTGGAAATGATAGACTGAAATAGATGAAGCAAAATATAAGGGATTGCAAAGTCAAACTAAATGATATCAGTCTCTGGAGCCTGACCGTATGTCCTAGAATGCTGAAAGAACTTGAAAATGTGTTTCCATTAAAAAAAAAAAAAATGTGGAAGAGAAAGAGGCACTGTATACTGTATAGAATGTATGTTTTCTGTGATCTCAAGTAAAAGAAATGATTCGATTCTAAAGTCAAAACATTGATAAGTTCAGGTGATTTTTCAGTATATTTTAAAAAATATTGTATTATCTTTACAAAGTCACATACACCACTCAGATCACCCTTCAAGGAAGACTCTGCTCGCCCAGATGCTGGAAATGTTGTTGGTAGACAGCCTTTAGCTGTCAGCACCTTCAGTGATAACTTCAGTTTCAGGGGCTCATGTCTGCCTGGGGATGGCTCACACCTGATGACTGATGCGGCCAGTTATAGCGGCCCAGCTAGTTCAGGCTCCCTTGGGATGGCTCTGACAGTTGAGCTCTGGTCTTGCCATGAGTTCAGCTGAGGGTAGCGGGCCTGCATCACATCTGACCTTCCCCCTCTACCCAATCTTGCTTCCTCCCCTTACTTTTCGTAGTGTAGTGTTGATCCCAAAGAGAAAACCCAATACATGTCCTACATGTCCACTTCATCAGCTTCCCAGAGAACCCACCCTAAAACAATGATTAAAGATTAAAAAATATGATGCCACTCACCAATTCAAGAATGAGAGTAAAACAACTTCCTTTAGAGCCATGTACGTAACTTTTTCTCATTCTGAATGATTTCCGTTTATCACAGAAATAACCATTCTCTTAATTGGTTTTTAAATTTCCCATTCTCTTGTATTACTTTATGAATTAAGTCCTATATTTTTAATCCTACATCATACTTTTTGGGGTTTTTCAATGGTGACTTTTTATAAAATCTATTTATTTAATCAGAGTATAGTTACTTTACAACATTGTGATGCTTTTTGCCATACATCAGCATGAGTTGGCCATAGATGTACATGTATCCCCTCCCTCCTGAACCCCTCCCCCACCTTCCTCCCCAGCCCATCCCTCCAGGTTGTACATCATGTTTTCTTTTGCATATTTTTTGAAAGTTATATACATGGAATTAACCTGTTGATGTTATTCTTCATTTTGCTTTTTTGTTACTAAGTCATCTGAAGGTTCAAGAAAATAAAAAATGCAGTCACAAGGAAAAACAGAGAGAAGACTAAAAATTAAGCATGATTAATGAAGGGCAAAGGAAGAAACAAGTTATACTTGAAAAAGACTTCGCTTATACTATTCCCACTACGTGAGTTGTCCTTCTCTCCTTTCCCTACCTGGCAGAGACCTTGGTCACATATTCCCTGAATTATTTTTCCTGATTCTCCTTGACTGAGTTTCTAGCTCTAGCCATATTTTATCTTGTTACATGAATTCTAAGTGTTTATTTTACTCAATAATACAACCAGATAGAAATTAAACCTTCCAGAATCTTGGACTCAGTTACTATCTTTGTTTGCAACTCTACTGGCCAGGGTTAATTAACAAATTATAAAGCCCACAGAATGACTGGGCATGCTATGAGAATTGCATATAATTTCCCAAAGAGTTAGATAAATCGTAGTTCTAGTGAAAGCAAGCCGCAGATACAATACTGAGTGGATCTGATCAAATATTTTAATTTCTATTTACTAGAGAATCTAGTGAAACCTTTATCCAGGTATGCTTTTTGCCCTGCATTGTCTACTGATCTTTCTCTGTGTTCCCTGGAGTGTATCCCATGGAGGTCACTTCCTTGAATCAGAGTTTCAGACAAGTATTGGTTTCTCATCTGAAATCAAGTTCTCTGTGCCCTACTGTACACACTGTGTTTCAGTAAGTCTTGAAATATTGTTGCTTCTCTTCTTCTGAATTATGAAGCATCCCACCTGTGAATTGAAGGTGAGAAAATAACCAGTGGGTTTAGTCAAACCTGAAATTTTTTTCCAATGAAAAAAATGCAGTGAGTGCCATGACATTGGCTGTGATGCATGGTTCCATTTCCTCGTGGGCTTGCCCTAGCATAATGCCTTACACATAGTAGGCTCTCAGTTTGTGTTTCCAAATTCAGTAAACAAGGAATGCTCAAGTGACACCCCTACAGGATAAATTGTGTGGTTGGATTTGTCATTTACAGCAAATGTATTTCACATCAATTATTTTTATAAGAGCTCTTCAAGTAGCTTATGCACATTTCTAATTATCTGGAGAATTGTCTTTTCATTCCTATGAGAGAGTGTTAGTGATAATCTCTAAATAATAATAATTAGTCTGTGGATAACAAGATTAAAGTTCAGAAATTAAGGTCCACAAATAATTTTTTTGTGGGAAATGGGGCTACCGCTACCAACTTTGGTAATTGAATAAACAGAATTCCAGAAGAGTCTGTTAGCTGCCCAGGTTTCATAAGAATCAGAAATGGACTTGCTAGTTTGGGTGAAATCACCCCAAAGTAGTGAAAATAAAAGCTCTCAAGGGTGTTCTGGTTTGGAGAAATATTACAAACATTTTATGTAGCTCAATTTAGCATCCCTACATTATCTTCATTGTGTAAATGTAGCATTACATAGGCTACTGTTCTGTACCATTTCAGATAATTCTATTTCACAATGGGTAGATGTGAATTTTCAGTTCCACATCAATATATTTATACATGATGCAAGGGATATGGAGGCCTGGGCTATATATGGCTCATAAATCAATGCAAAATGAGGCCACATTTATGCACCATTTACAGTGAAGTTTTGTACATCCTGCATCCAAATAATTACACCTATTATGTTCCACGTTTTAAAGAAAAATCACATCTTTTCTGCTGGATAAAATTGCTTTCTAAGTAGAAAACTGATTTCTGAACCAAACATAATATGCAGCCTCAAAGTTAAAGCAATGTTTACCTTGCACTTGGATAACTACGAGTATCTCAAGAACGCAATCACTCAAATCAATTTTGTTTCAGTCTCATTGTTCACCTTAACCTAAGAATTTATTATTAATCAACATTCATGTATACCATAGTATAAATTAATATATATGTTAGAAAGTATAATTGTTATGCAACAGTTTATGGGGAAAATATGTAATGTGTGTTCAAACTTTAAAATGATAGACTGTAAGCAAATTAAAATATTTTCTCTTGCATCTTTCTTGTATTGAAAATATTTTTTATAAAATAGATGAAGATATTTTCCTTTCTTCATGATATGGCTGACATTTTAAAAAGTCAATTAGTCAAGTTGAGGGTCTGATTAGTTTGAGTAGATCGTACGTTAGCAAACAAATACCATTGACTCATTGAGCATAAACCTAGTTGTAATTTTATTGTATTAGTTTAGAGACTCTTTTAATATTTTTGTGTAGTCTATATATTTAAAATATTTTATATATTTAATATCATTTTTATATATTCTCAATGATACCCTTTTATTTTAGATGAAGAAGAATAGCCTCTAATGGCATTGGCAATGGGACAATAAATAAGTGAACCAAATGGCAAACATAACACATCCACCCAGTGTTTATTTGCACAATTGTTATGTGTGTGTTTAGAGAATAGGAAATCATTATATTCATATTGAGACAAATGGATATATATTTTCATGAATCTTTAACATTTGAGGCTTAAGAAGTTTTGACCATAGGTGGTCACTGCACACTCAGTTCATCTCCTGGGTGGCTGTGGCCATAAGGAGAAGCTTGGACTCAACCAGCACTTTACTGAGCACCTCCAATCAGTGCTTCATATGCAAGTTCAAAGCTCTGAAATAAATGTCAAATTATTTTACTGAGATCCCTAAGGGAAAACGTCATTGACTCCTCAGAGGCACCGTGTGTTGAATGGCTCCTCATAGCAGGTGTCCTTCACCTCCCGCCTAACACTGCTTCTTGCCCTCACGCTGTTCTGCAGTTGAATTGATCTTCTATCCGCTTCTCCCAATTAAATGCTCTATTGTGATACAAGGCATATTATTTGCCAACAATATTCTTACCTATCTGCCATCCTATCCTTTAGATTTCTGCTTAGATGTAGATGTAGGATTTGTTGCAACCAAATGGTACAAATCACTATTATAATTTATGGAGTGGAATATATACCTGGATGTATATCTGGATGCCATTCTGGGAGAAATGAATGAAAGGTGGAGTGAATGGAAAGTAGACAGGAAAGTATCTAGACTGAGGGACATATGCTGAGAGCACAGCTTGAGCATCCCATGGGACTGGTCCAGGATCTGGCATCTCTGATGGGAAGTTTATGGACTCTGTGGGGAGCTATCATTCTGCCCAGGTTTAAAAACAAAGGCCTCATTTTCTTTCAATTAATGCCCAGTGGGGCCATAGACAACTCTGGAAGCCTAGAAGTAATACATAAAAACACAGAGGGGCATAACTTGCTCAGTGATTTATGGAGAGAATTTATATAAAAAATAAAAAGCCTGTATCATCTCATGGATTTGTGTGGCTTTTTTCTTCCTTCTGTCCCTTCTTCCTTTTCTTCCTTCTTCCTTTTCTATTTTTCCCCCTACCATATAAAACATTCAGAGCCACACTTCTCTCTTTCCTGGTCTCTTAAGATATCGAATACTTCACTGTATATTTTGGTTGAATTTTGCTCTAAAAAATCTTCTAATTGCCTGGGGGTGGAGGTGGGGCAACATTCTTCTCTTTTACTGTAATTTTCTTAGGAAATTATCCTCAAGAAATTCCTAGTAATTTTAAACCATTTTTAATCATGATTGCAGTTCAGTTTCAGTTTAGTTGCTCAGTTGTGTCTGACTCTTTGAGACCCCATGGACCGCAGCACGCCAGGCCTCCCTGTCCATCATCAACTCCCAGAGTCCACCCAAACTCATGTCCATTGAGTTGGTGATGCCACCCAACCATCTCATCCTCTGTCATCCCCTTCTCTGCCTGCCATCAATCTTTCCCAGCATCAGGGTCTTTTCAAATGAGTCAGCTCTTCACATCAGGTGGCCAAAGTATCGGAGTTTCAGCTTCAACATCAGTCCTTTCAATGAACACCTAGGACTGATCTCCTTTAGGAAGGACTGGTTGGATCTCCTTGCAGTCCAAGGGGCTCTCAAGAGTCTTCTCCAATACCACAGTTTAAAAGCATCAATTCTTTGGTTCTCAGCTTTCTTTACTGTCCAACTCGCACATCCATATATGCCCACTGGAAAAACCATGGCCTTGACTAGACGGACCTTTGTTGGCAAAGTAATGTCTCTGCTTTTTAATATGCTGTCTAGGTTGGTCATAATTCAATAATTTCCTTTCTACCTACAACTAAAACTGTTCAAATCTGAAGAATATAATAATTGTTCTGATACAGTCTATCTCTAAATATCTATGTTGACTGCTTCTTTTCATTAGTTCATTCAGTTCAGTCATTCACAATGAGATCCAGTCTCCTTAGTCCCATAGGTTTGTCCCCAAATTCTTTGTTTTTCCAATATCAACATCCTTTAAACTCATATTTTGCACTTTGATTTCTTCTGTCTTATGGAGAAAAGGTTTCAGGATTGATTCTGCCATAAAAATAATAGCATTTTTTTTATAAAACCAGTTTTCAGAATCTGACCTAGCTAAGTGAGTGGATGACATGGGCTATTTTAACGTGATTGGCAGGTGTTAACTCTCTCTGGTCAATACAGAGGCCTGACTTAGAATAGAGTCTACTGCTGCTGCTGCTGCTGCTAAGTCGCTTCAGTCGTGCTCGACTCTGTGCGACCCCATAGACGGCCGCCCACCAGGCTCCGCCATCCCTGGGATTCTCCAGGCAAGAACACTGGAGTGGGTTGCCATTTCCTTCTCCAGTGCATGAAAGGGAAAAGTGAAAGTGAAGTCGCTCAGTCGTGTCCGACTCTTAGCGACCTCATGGACTGCAGCCCACCAGGCTCCTCTGTCCATGGGATTTTCCAGGCAAGAGTACTGGAGTGGGGTGCCATTGCCTTCTCCAAGAACAGACTCTAAGATTCAGATAAAGATTGAAAGAGAGTGAAGGTTCTGAGTACTAATCAGTGTTGTTCACAAGATATTTAAAATATTTGGGGGCTTCTATTTAGGTATTGTTTCAGTTTCAAAGTGTATTTTTATTTGCCTTATTTTATTGGATTGGTCAAAAAGTTGGTTTGAGTCTTTCTGCAACATTGTAAAAAAACCTGAATGAACTATTTTGGCCAACCCAATATTTATTTTGCACAGTGGATGTTTGCTTTTGGAAAAGGGCACGCCCAATATATTAAGCTATCTTTACATGTAAGTGATTTGTATTTAGGTAGATAGATGGATATAGATGGATCTAGATTTTGAATTATTAATTTTTAATATTTATAATTTATATAAAATTTTAAATATAATATTTGTAAGTATCTTTATTTTAAATTATTTTTTTCTCCACCTGCCTCTCTTCATATTGCCCTGATTATATCTGCCCCAAGGACCAAAAAAAGATTCTGTATTTTTCTGCATGCTTGGAACTTTAGCACTTACGGAAGATGACAATCTCTGTTGTTATCTTTCCTGTTTGTCAACAAAGCTCTGCTATTGCTAAGAGATTAATTATTGACTTTATATGAACTGTAAATCACAAATCAATCTGAAAATAACAGTCTTAGTATCAACAATGAAAATATATCTTTTTCAAAATAAGAGCATCTAAGTTATTTTCAAGTTAGTTGCATTTTACATAAGAATGCTGCTGCTAAGTCGCGTCAGTCGTGTCCGACTCTGTGCGACCCCATAGATGGCAGCCCACCGGGCTCCTCTGTCCCTGGGATTCTCCAGGCAAGAACACTGGAGTGGGTTGCCATTTCCTTCTCCATCACATAAGAATAATAGTGGATAATTCATGAAGCAAAAATAAATAAATAAATAAAACTAGACATGGCCGCATCTAGATTCAAGAAAGAAAGATGCCGACATTTTCATCTGGTAGAAGTAGATTTCTTAATCTGATGAAGCCTCTTATCTCTATTGTTATCAACAGAGGAAAGCTGGGTCATCTCACTGCCACAGGTGCAAGCTTGGGGAAGTGACTTCCACCATCTGGCTCTCAGATTCTTAACCTTTAAAATTATGAAGTGAGAATATATGGGTGTCTTTCTAGCCCTAACATTCTATGATTCTATCATTGACCTGAAACACACATACAATTTATTTTTCTGCACACTAAATGTTAAAAAAGAACATTTTTTTTTGAAATATTTAGACTTTGGATAACAAATTTACTTGATGTAATCCTGTTTGGTACACTTTCTAGCTGCGCTTAGCTTGCTGGATTCAGCTATCCATTGGCTCATCTGACGCTAAAGTGGTAAGAAAAGGCTTCATTTCAGAGGTGACGTGAAATGAAGAAGAATGTAATTGATACAGCAGAGGAAAGAAGGCAGTCTAAGCCTAGAAAAAGAAACTTCAGTGTTAAAATATTCTCCCTGGGAAATAGGGGGAGATGAATTCAGACTAAAGAGGACCAGACTATGTCAAATGGTTTGCAAGAGGCAGGGCCAGTCATTGGATGGTTCTGGACAGGATGATATAATGATTAGGCTGAAGTTTGGAAATCATTATCCTGGTGGTGAATTGCATGCAGTCTATATTTGGGAGATGGAGATTGATAGACAAGATATCAAGGGAAGTGGTATTAAGGATGTAAATTGGAAGTGACGAGAAGCTATATCATGATGGTGACAGGAGAAATGGAAAGCAATGTGTATACCTGAGAAAAATGGCAAATGAGTAACTGACAATATTTCATCATACTTTGACTCCTCCTAATATATAACAAATATTATGCATATTTCTAGCCAAGGAGATTGAGCTAATGTTGCCACAACAGATTTGGAATGTAAAGTCTCAGAGAAGATGAAGAATTTAGTTTTCAACTAAATTTCTATTTTTTAGGTTAGAAAATGTAAAATATCCTCAAGGCACTCTAAACTGAAATGTAGCCCAAGTGAGATGTCAGATAAATGCATATTGATGAGGGAGCTATCTCTTAATAGGTAATAGTTGAAATCAACTATTGTAGACCAATATCACTCAAAAGTGTTTCCCATTAGATTTCTACCATTCAGTATACAAATCTGGGTATTTTCATTGGTTTCTGATGAAGTAAAAGTATAATATTACCTTTATTTTTCTCTTATTTGCCTTAAGGATAAATGTGCAGTTTTTTTTTTTTTCAATCTTCAACTATAGGAATGGATTTAGAATAGATTTTCAGTGTCTCTTGCCAAATAATTACAATAGTTATCAAAGGAACCTTATACAATTTCATGTTCATTAGCAATTCAATTTTCTATCCAAAAATTCAACAAAAGAAAAATTACATACTTGTTGGTCCAAGTTTCAGACTTTTGAAGATACTGAAAAATTCATAGCTGCTATGGAAAAGAAAAGCAGTCTAACTCTTGGTATTTATTTTCTGAAGAAAATCGATTCTTTTTTCTCTCTTTTGTTTGATTGCAATTATTATTATTATTTTTAATTTTAGGGAAGGTAAGGATTTCTGCTATAAATTGACGGTATAGTTGAAGGTAGAGAGAAGTTTGTTTTCATGTTGCCTCTCCTTAAAATGTCTGCCAGGATGTATATGAAAAAAGTATATATAGACTTGGAGATAACCTTTTTAAAACAACTGGATTAAGGGTAAATTGATTTGGTTATTTTGAAGTACAAATAAGTCTAACCTCAGGTAGAATCTCATGACTTAATTTTGTGGGTTTTTTTTTTATTCTTTTTCCCCCCAATCATTTCTTTTAAAAAAATATTTTTAATTGAGGAATAGTTGCTTTACAATATTGTATTGCTTTCTGCCATACATCAACATGAGTCAGCCATAGGTATACGTAAGTCCCCTCCTTTTTGAACCTCCCTCCCACCCCACCCCACCCCTCTAGGTTGTCATAGGGCACCAGTTTGAGGTCCCTGAGTCAAACAGCAAGTTCCCACTGGCTATCTGTTTTGCATATGGTGGTGTATATGTTTCCATGCTACTCCCTCCATTCATCCCACCCTCTCCTCCCCGCGCCCACCGTGTCCACAAGTCTGTTCTCTGTGGCTGCATCTCCATTGCTGCCCTGCAAACGGGTTCATCAGTACCATCTTTCTAGATTTCGTATATATGCATGAGGAACCATGATTGAAAAGGCACATGTATCCCAGTGTTCATGATTTAATTTTGATGGCAATGACTCCAAGTATAGGACAATGAGGAATATGTGTACTATAGATGGATATAGTCTATATATTTATTGTATAAAATGACTGCAGCTAACTAACTGCTTCATGACTATGCTCCTGGGATGATTATAATTTTATTATTTATCTCATGGAAGAGACCATTCTATATATTTTAAAGTTTGATGATAAAGTGTTAAGCTTACTAAATGATTTCTGAATCTCTGGAATAAAAAATTGCTATAAAAAGGAAGACATTTTAATAATGTGATTCTTTTTACAATAGATGTAGAATTGTGCTGGATTTGTCTTAATCATTTTTGATTTAAGTGTTACTTAGAAATTACACTCAAGCTTCCTGTATTCAAAGATGAGTAATCATTCTTCTCCTTCAACACTTTTTTCATTTTCTCCTTCCACCCCTCCCTCTCTCTCTCTCTCTCATACACACACACACAAACACTATCTTCTAAATTATATAGTAAAAATTTATAGATTTGGGACTGAGATTCATTTATATTAGAAAATTCTTTGTTTAGAGACCATGTGATTGTCCAACAGATGATTAAGTTTTATATCTTTAGTTCTAAAATGGAGACAGTGATGCTCAGGTTAGATGGTTGATGTTATGAGGTATTGAGGCGTGGAGCAGGGTGAGTAATACAGTGCCTGAGTTAGAGCTGGTCCTGAATGACTGTGCCCCTGCCTCCGCCTCCCCGCCAAACCCACGTGCCCCTGGATACAAAATAAATTCTGAAGATGAAAGTCCCAGAAAGACTAAATGGTAGACAATTTAACTTCTACTTTTTTGTAACCTTAGAGAATTTGTTTGGGGAGCAGGGGTGGTTATATAAGCAAAACATCACATTGAAAAACTAGTTTCAGACAGTTTTATGGCAGAGTATGGAGATGCATTCTAGGACCGGAGATTTTCTCTCTTCATTCGCATCTCATCAACTAATCCTCCTAGAGATCCCTGCAAGCCTGGAAGAAAAGTAAAGGAGAAAGCCAAAGAAAGAGTGGAGAGATGAAGAGAGAAGCTTGGAGGAATGAGGGAAGCAAAGACCAAGAAGGTAGAAAGGGGGGTGTGAGATAGATAATCCTGTTTGCGAAGCAGAAACCATCACAGACATAAAGAACAGATGTTTCGATACCAAGGGCGGGGGGGAGACTGAGATTGATACATACACACTATTGATACTATATGTAAAACAGATAACTAATGAGAACCTACTGTAACGCACAGGAAACTTTCCTTCATGCCCCATGGGAACCTGAATGGGACAGAAGTCCGTAAAAGAGGGGATATATGTATGTACATGACTGATTCATTTTGTTGTACAGTAGACATTATAACAACATTGTAAGGCAACTATGCTCCAACAAAAATTAATTAAAAGAAACAAACAGGAGAGGGTGATCAATACTTAACAGCTCTAAGTCAGTTCTAAGCTGATTTAACTGTTTTTTTTTTTTGCTTCTTGGATATAAACATCCTCTGGGCTGAGCCTTTTTCATTTGGCCCTCCTTCAGCAATGGCCCTTGTCATGAGATCCAGGTGTCAGTCCTGTGCATGATGAGTTAGGTTCATTTGATATAATACTTTCCAAGTCTTCCCACCAATGAATCACGTCAGTGCTGTATACATTACGCATCACCTAGTCATCGCTTAGTTTCTCCTCCTTCAAGTACAGAAATCTAACCTCTCATCTCACAACACACACACACACACACACACACACACACACACACACACACACACACACACACACACACACACACACACGGTGGTTTACTATTTCTTGCTAAGGACTTCTGATTGGTCTCTCAGGATCCCTACCGCCTAGAAGAATGTTATGTTCTGTCCAGTATTTGCCTGGCAAATTCTAAGCAACATTATTGAATAAAGGATGAAAAGCCCTAGGTGTCAATGGATTATTGAGAGACACTTGAAGGGTAAAAGTTTGGGGAGTTTGGGTTACTTGGGGAAGGTTTCTATTAATGTACTTCAGTTGAAAATTGTCTTTTTGTTTTGAGACACTAGATTTGGATGATCTATTAATTGGTGATGGGGACCTTTCTCAGCAGCAACAAATAGGACAGCTTATTGAAGACACGCTAATTCATTTCTTGTTCTTTACCCAAAAGCAATACTTAAAAAAAAAATATATTGGAGGATAGTTGATTTAAAGTGTTGCATTAGTTTCATGTGAATAACAAAGCGATTTAGTTATACCAGAGCAGTGCTTTTATTTTATGTAGTTATTATTCTAGCAAAAAGATACTGAATAGGAACTTTTATACGCACAAAAAATATATATTTCTGAATAGCAGGTGATAGGATGTGACAGGGAGAAACGCCTTCATGAGAGACTGTCAGCATCCTGCATTCCCACTCTTTCTAGAAAAACAGCCCAACCGACTCATCTTTGGGTTTGAAAGGAGGCTGCAGGGTGTTACTCATTATTGTTTTTGGAACAAAACCTTCACTTGGAAGGATGTCACATTATCATTACCATGGCAACAGATGGCCCATAAAGATGAGTTACCTATCAGTTGTTCTTCGTTCAATAAACACATCCCTGAAATTCATCACAAAACAGGTGTAATAAAGGCAGTTCTATAATTGATATTTCATTTTCCAAAGCTCTATTCAACAATATGTAGTCATTCCCTAGAAATTTTAAGTGCTTTTCATCTTAACTATATCACATAAATTCATAAGTTTTTATTTGAATTTAAAACTGTTTAACATTTAAAATGTTATTATGAAAATCATACTCATATGGTGAATAAAGTTATTCTTATGCCAAAAGGTATAAAGAGAAAAAAAGTACCTTCTCCTATCTCTGTGTTTCTCAGTGTTTAAGTAGAAATCAAATAATTAATTGACAATAAATTAACTTATCAACTTGATATTTAAATTATATAAACATGGAGTCTACACTGAACTTTATAAGCTAAAGAAAATTGTTAAGCATCTTGAGGAATGCATGTAAGTGGGCAGAAATATTAGCCCCCAAAAGTTTAGGTAAGAAAGTTATGTGCATGTAAATGCCACCTTCTGGGATTGAGGTGACAAGAACCTACTTTCAGCAAAAGTTTTTACAGAATCAAGTCCTACTGTATTAATATTTATCTAAAATATTAAAATAATTGTCACAATGGGTAAACGTAATAAATTAGGAACCATAAAAACACAGGAGTGTAGGTTTATTAAAAAAAAATCATTGCAGGTAGAAGAATACAAAGATGTTTGAGGCTGGAAGAAACTCAGTCAGTTCAGTCACTCAGTCGTGTCCAATCTTTGCGACCCCATGGACTGCAGCACGCCAGGCTTCCCTGTCCATCACCAACTCCCAGAGCTTACTCAAACTCATATCCATAGAGGCAGTGATGCCACCCAACCATCTCATCCTCTCTCGTTCCTTTCTCGTCCTGCCTTCAATCTTTCCCAGCATCAGGGTCTTTTCAAATGAGTCAGCTCTTCCCATCAGATGGCCAAAGTATTGGAGCTTTAGCTTCAACATCAGTCCTTCCAATGAGTATTCAGGACTGATTGCCTTTAAGATTGACTGGTATGATCTCCTTGCAGTCCAAAGGACTCTCAAGAGTCTTCTCCAGCACCACAGTTCAAAAGTATCAATTCCTCAGTGCTCAGCTTTCTTTATAGTCCAGTTCTCACATCCATACATGACTACTGGAAAAACTATAGCTTTGGCTAGATGGACCTTTGTCAGCAAAGTAATGTCTCTGCTGTTTAATATGCTGTCTAGGTTGGTCATAGCTTTTCTTCCAAGGAGCATGTGTCTTTTAATTTCATGGCTGCAATCACCATCTGCAGTGATTTTGGAGCCCCCCCCCCAAAAAATAAAGTCTCTCACTGTTTCCATTGTTTCCCCATCTATTTGCCATGAAGTGATGGGACTGGATGCCATTATCTTAGTTTTCTGAATGTGGAGTTTTAAGCCAGATTTTTCACTCTCCTCTTTCATCAAGAGGCACTGTAGTTTTTCTTCACTTTTAGCCATAAGAATGAGTCATCTGCATTATCTGAGGTTATTGATATTTCTCACGGCAATCTTCATTCTTGCTTGTGCTTCATCCAAAACCAGAATTTCACATGATGTATTCTGCATATAAGTTAAATAAGCAGGGTGACAATATATAGCCTTGATGTACTCCTTTCCCAGTTTGGAACCAGTCTGTTTTTCCATGTCCAGTTCTAACTGTTGCTGCTTGACCTGCATACAGATTTCTTAAGAGACAGGTCAGGTGGTCTCGGAGAAGACAATGGCACCCCACTCCAGTACTCTTGCCTGGAAAATCCCATGGGTGGAAGAGCCTGGTAGGCTGCAGACCCATGGGGTCGCTAGGAGTCAGACATGACAGCGACTTCACTTTCACTTTTCCCTTTCATGCATTGGAGAAGGAAATGGCAACCCACTCCAGTATTCTTGCCTGGAGAATCCCAGGGACGGGGGAGCCTGGTGGGCTGCCATCTATGGGGTCGCACAGAGTCAGACACGACTGAAGCGACTTAGCAGCAGCAGCAGGTGGTCTGGTATTCCCATCTCTTTCAGAATTTTCCAGTTTATTGTGATCCACACATCAAGGACTTTGGCATAGTCAATAAAGCAGAAGTAGATGTATTTCTGGAACTCTTTTGCTTTTTCAATGATCCAACAGATGTTGGCAATTTTATCTCTGGTTCCTCTGCCTTTTCTAAATCCAGCTTGAACATCTGGGAGTTAACATTTCACGTAATGATGAAGCCTGGCTTGGAAAATTTTGGGCATTACTTTGCTGGCTTGTGAGATGAGTACAATTGTGCAGTAGTTTGAGCATTCTTTGGCACTGCTTTTATTTGGGACTGGAATGAAAACTGACTTTTTCCAGTCCTGTGGCCACTGCTGAGTTTTCCAAATTTGCTGACATATTGAGTGCAGCACTTTCACAGCATCAGCTTTTAGGGTTTGAAATAGCTCAACTGGAATTCCATCACCTCCACTAGCTTTGTTTGCAGTGATGCTTCCTAAGGCCCACTTGACTTCGCTTTCCAGGATGTCTGGCTCTAGGTGAGTGATCACACCATCGTGATTATCTGGGTCGTGAAGATCATTTTGAATAGTTCTTCTGTGTATTCTTGCCACCTCTTAATATCTTCTGCTTCTGTTAGGTCCATACCATTTCTGTCCTTTATTGTGCCCATCTTTGCATGCAAAGTTCCCTTGGTATCTCTAATTTTCTTGAAGAGATCTCTAGTCTTTCCCATTATATTGTTTTCCTCTATTTCTTTGCACTGATCCCTGAGGAAGGCTTTCTTATCTCTCCTTGCTCTTCTTTGGAACTCTGCATTTTAATGGGTATATCTTTCCTTTTCTCCTTTGCCTTTCACTTCTCTTGTTTTCATAGCTATTTGTAAGGCCTCCTCAGACAACCATTTTGCCTTTTTGCATTTCTTTTTCTTGGGGATGTTCTTGTTCACTGCCTCCTGTACAATGTCAGGAACCTCCACACATAGTTGTTCAGGCCCTCTGACTATCAGATCTAATCCCTTGAATCTATTTGTCATTTCCACTGTATAATCATAAGGGATTTGATTTAGGTCATACCTGAATGGTCTAGTGTTGTTCCCTACTTTCTTCAATTTAAGTCTGAATTTGGCAATAAGGAGTTCATGATCTGAGCCACAGTCAGCTCCTGGTCTTGATTTTGCTGACTATATAGAGCTTTTCCATCTTTGGCTGCAAAGAATATAATCAATCTGGTTTCAGTATTGACCATCTGGTGATGTCCATGTGTAGAGTCCTCTATTGTGTTGTTGAAACTCAGTAAGAAGTATCTGTTAACAAGAGAATGATTTGATTATAGGTAACCAGTCCTGTGTCTTTATAAGGATATGTATGATTGTAATAGATTGTTGTAAATTTAAAAAGTTATATTGTTATCCACTTAGATAGATAGGTGATAAGTAGATAGAGAGATAGATGATAAATAGATGATTGATAGATAATTGCTAGCAGATAGTAGATTATAGATGATTAGTAGAGGACAGATATATATAGACAGGACCCCTTTGTAGATATTCTGTGTATCACGTTGCGGACTGTAAGCACCTACTGACAATTTGACAGTCACTAGTGCTTTCACAATTTTTGTGACTTCAGTATTTTCTCAGAAACCAGGTGTGCTAATGAAGTGAATTTTTTAAATCTCAAAGTTAAAGTCTACATCTAAGAAATCTAGTAACTCCACCAACATCTACTCAAAGTGGCCTAAACAGAAACTGCTAGCTAGTAGTAAACACTTCCTATAAAAGTTTTAAGAACTCTTTCAGATCACTAAGATGCATTAATTCATATTCTGGCAATGTAAATAGGTACCCTGTAGGTTAATTTACTGTATCTCACAATACCCCTGACTTTTCTGCTTTAGTTCTCACTAACCAGCCATGGTCAAACATCTTTACTTTTAATACATTCTTGACATTTGGAGAAACGGTTTGGTGATAGTTGTATTACCAAAAATTTTCAATGAAGTATAACATAATGTCTCTGAAATCAGACAAATCTGGAGTTTAATGCCATGTCAAACATTTACATGACCTTTGACAAATTGCTTGTTGTCTTTTATCTTCAATTTACTTGGTTGTAAAAAGAAGATAATAAAAGCATTTACCATAGAGTAGGCTCAGTGATAAAGAATTTGCTTGTCAGTGCAAGAGGCGCAGGTTCAATCCGTGGGTTGGGAAGATCCCCTGGGGAAGGAAATAACAGCCCTCTCCAGTATTCTTGTTTGGGAAATATCATGGACAGAGGAGCCTGGCAGGCTACAGTCCATGGGGTCACAAAGAGTTACACAGGACCTAGCAACTAAAACCACAAACAACCATGTGGTAGATAGTTTGGGATTGTTGTTGTTGGTGGTGGTGGTGGTTTTTATTGTTTTTGAGAATTGAATAATACTGTAAAGCACTTAACACAAATTTTAGGAGATAGTAATTGCTCAAATGTATTTCTTCCTTCCCTACTCATCACTGCTAGAATTATTATGGTTGCTATTTTCAACCATTATTCATATTCTACTGGGAGATTTAAACACTACAGGAAAATATATGCCATGGTTTTACTGTTGCTTAGAGTAACTGATTTATGGAATTAATTGCTATTATCTCTTTGTATTATACTAATACTATAACTTTAGTCCTTCTTGACTACGACTCTTAACTATAGCTTGCATCCAGTGGGCCAAAAGTAGAAGTGGTGGTGGTAATGTATCTTGGACAGCAGCATAAGTACACTAATCTGCTTGACCTTGACTTTGAATAAAAAGGAAGACTCGGTTCAGAATTTATTGTGAAGTTTCTCAGAAGCCTGTCTGAAGCAAACACAAATCTTCTCTGGAGGAAAGCACCTTCAATACGAACTTCAGAGAATGTCTAAGATATAAAGCTCCATTTATTATGAATATAATGATTGATTATAAAATATAACAATAACTTAAAAACACATACGAGAGTAAAAAAGAAAAGGATTAAGGGTCACCCAATGCAGTGTAACAGATTGCAATTAAGATTACCCGTGGGTGATCACTGCAAAATGACAAGTTGGTTCTAGGACCTATAGTAGAAGAATCAAAGACTGAGAATGGAAAAAAAAAAATACGACAAATTTAAAAATAGGTAGTGGGACTCACTGTAAAATAAATTTCTTGTAAAGAAAATGTAAGTCTTGTATATGCATATAGGTTTACTGCTACAATTTGGATATATCTGATTTTCTGTTATGTGTATACTTGCATATAGAGGTATCAATGTATGTGTATATATACATGAATATCCACATTTATCTTATTTTAACCAAAAATATTTTGTAACATCAGATATATGAGAAAGATATTAATTGAAGAAATGGATATATTAGGATTTAATATACATTCATGGTTAGAAAATAATCATCTTTCACTAACAAATATACTTAGTGGACATAAATAGTTATGCTATGAAGAAGTTTTTCTTTTATTGTGTTTTAAATACTATAAATTTCATTTACCACTTGACAATTTAGAAACAATAGATTTGAGCACAAAGTGGAAAATAATATGTTTTACTGCATATTGACACTATGTATTATGATGCTACTTTACAGAGGAAGAAATGAAGTCATACATATGGCAGAAGGAAGACCTAAGAGCTGGTCTCTAGCATAGGTCTTATTTTTAAAGTCTATGTTTTTTACTTCATAGTAGTTTGGGATTTTTGAAAGTTATGATCACACTACAAATGTTCCCTTTCTTTCATTTAGTTATATGGATTATTCCAAGAATGAGGTTACATCTACAGTGTGAATCTTCTTCTTTATACTAATATCTATGTCTAGAAAGACCCTAGAAGTAGGATGCTTAAGAGAACTCTTACGCCCATTGGGGAATAGCCTCAGAACTTGAGCCTTTCTTGAACCATTAAAAGGCTTTGGTTGGCACACAGGTGAGCAGTGCTGCCAGACTAAAATAATAATAATAATTAGATGAAATGCTGGCATAAGAACACATAGGTAGCATTTAAGCAAACTAGTACAGCCACTATGGAGAACAGTGTGGAGATTCCTTAAAAAACTGGGAATAGAACTGCCATATGACCCAGCAATCCCACTGCTGGGCATATACACCGAGGAAACCAGAATTGAAAGAGACGCGTGTACCCCAATGTTCATCGCAGCACTGTTTACAATAGCCAGGACATGGAAGCAACCTAGATGTCCATCAGCAGATGAATGGATAAGGAAGCTGTGGTACATATACACAATGGAATATTACTCAGCCATTAAAAAAAATACATTTGAACCGGTTCTACTGAGATGGATGAAACTGGAGCCCATTATACAGAGTGAAGTAAGCCAGAAAGAAAAACAACAATACAGTATACTAATGCATATATATGGAATCTGAAAGATGGTAACGATAACCCTATATGCGGGACAGAATGAGAGACACAGATGCATGGAACAATTTTATGGACTCTGAGGGAGAAGGTGAGGGTGGGTCGTTCTGGGAGAATGGCATTGAGACATGTGTATTGTCATATGTGAAACAGAGCACCATTCCATGTTCGATGCATGTGACAAGGGCTCGGGGCCGGGGCAGTGGGATGATCCAGAGGGATGGGAGGGGGAGGGAGGTGGGTGGGGGGTTCGGGAAGGGGAACACATGTAAACCCATGGCTGATCCTTGTCAATGTATGGCAAAAACTATTACAATATTGTAAAGTAATTAGCCCCCAAGTAAAATAAATAAATTTATAAAAAAAAAAAAAAAAAAAAAGAAATCTCAATGAGTAACCCCTTTTCCAGAGTTCTCTCTGATGCCCTACTAAAATTGGGGACATAGAAGCTTTATTGTTAATTAAGAAACAACATATTGGAGAAGCCTGAATTTAATCTGATACTGATTTATTATTTTTAAAAATAACATTTAGGGTCTACATCTTTCGTGTGGTGTCTTGGATTTGTCAGTTTACATTCATCAGACTTTCGAAACATAAATCTTCAAAAACATAATCTTCACTTCTTCATTTTATTTATTCTAGTGAACACAGGATTCTTTGATGCTGTATGAGATTTTATATATTCAGAAAAGAGTTGTTAAATTCTTTTTGTTAGAATGGCAATATCAGTGGGCAAAAAAGGCATTGCATTGAAAAATATTTCTCAAAAATTACTCTATTAACAAATATCTATCTATCTATCTATCTATATGCTAAGTCTCTTCAGTTCTGTCTGACTCTTTGTGACCCTATGGGCTGTAGCCTGTCAGGGTCCTCTGTCCATGGGATTCTCCAGGCAAGAATACCGAAGTGGGTTGCCATGCCCTCCTCCAAAGGAATCTTCCTGACCCCAGGGATCAAACCTGGGCCTTTTACTGTCCTGCACTGGCAGGCAGGTTCTTTACCACTAGTGCCACCTAGGTATATGTTTGGCCAAAAAGTTTGTTCACGTGTTCCTTACCATCTCATGGGAAAACCCAAGTGAACTTCTTGACCAATCCCATATATACAGATATACATATACAAATGCACATGTTCTTACTTTGGAACCAAAATCTTTAGACTTAGATGACAGATATTTTTTTAAAGTGAACGTGCTCTTATTTCTACATCTCATGGATAGAGGCGTGGATGTCGTCTTGATTCCTTGTTAGTTATTTTTCAGTCTCCAAGTTAGAGCGCTGCATTTCCTCCCCAAGGCTCTCACATTCTTTTATTTGAGGTGCGTTTGTTCATCATTTCGTATTTTCCTTTCTCTTGGTCAAAAAACCATAACGTAATTTAGAAATTGATCATTTAGGAAAAATGCAATGGCAAAAGAGAAAAAAAGGTCTTATTAATAGCATTATAACCATTTTGTGTGTCTATAAGAGACAGAGAGAAGAGAGAGAGACAGTGGGAGTGTGTGTGTTATGTTCTGACTTTGCTCAGTGACCTTATAAAATGATAGTAATTATCCTCTTTTGTTGACTTTAGGCTTTTATGATCTTTTCAAGAAATGGTGAAAAAGGGAAAATAACTGCTAATTGCTCATCTTTTTTCGTAATGTTGGAAAGTACAGTGCGGTGATTTTTAAAAAAGATTCATAGGACAAGGAAAAAATCATCATTGCCATCATCAGGCAGCTTTTATTAACCACTTGGTCACTAGGGGATGTCATGGCAGACAGACAAACCCCACAGGAGGATGTGAGCTGTACTCATCTCCTATGATGTGTCCTGTGTGTCTCGTGTTCTAGCTTATTGAATGTTCACAGGATGTCTAAGACATTTGAATAATTATGCCAATTTAGAGATGAGGAAAGTCAGATTAGAGGCATAGCAACCTTCTCATGCTGTACATGGCAGACTTGGGGATTTATGCCAGAGGCTCTGTTTCCTTCCAGATTCCTGGTGTGATTGAGGGCGTATCCCTTGGAGGGTGGTGGTGGTGGTGTTCAGTCGCTAAGTCCTGTCTGACTGTTTGTGACTCCATGGGCTGCAGGGAGCCAGGCTCCTCTGTCCTTCACTATCTCCCAGAGTTAACTCAAATTCATGTCCATCGAGTTGGTGATTCTAACTAACCATCTCAGTCTCTGCCACCCTCTTCTCCTTTTGTGTTCAGTCTTTCTCAGCATCAGAGTCTTTTCCAATGAATTCTTGTTTGCATCAGGTGGCCAGAGTATTGGAGCTTCAGCTTCAGCTTCAATATCAATCCTTCCAATGAATATTCACAGTTGAGTTCCTTTAGGATTGACTGGTTTGATCTGCTTGCTGGCCAAGGGACTATCAAGAGTCCTCTCCAGCACCACACTTCGAAATCATTGATTCTTCTGCTCTCAGCCTTCTTTATGGTCCAACTCTCACATCCGTACATGACTACTGGAAAAACCATAGCTTTGACTAGGTGGACGTTTGCCAGCAAATGATGTCTCTGCTTTTTAATATGTGGTCTGGGTTTGTCATAGGTTTCCTTCCAAGGAGCAAGCATCTTTTAATTTCATGGCTGGTGAGCAGTTCCCAAGTACTTTCCAATGAAAAGGTAACCCCAGGAAGAGTATGTGCCTTAAAAGAATTAAGGAAAAGAAATGTGTTTGGGGGGTGGGTTTGGCTCTGACTACCACAGTGCTAACTTCATCTGTAGAAACCTTAGCTGGGCCTGGGAGGGTCACCAGCAGGCCGTGGAAATCCCGGCTATCCTGGTAAATCAGAGTGCAGGTGGAAGCCTGTTGTGAGACGTTTACGATGATAAATGTGACAGGTCTTGGAACACGTTTAATTGCCAGGACAATCTGGAGAGCTGGAGGCATGATTCTTTTGGGAAAGCCAGGAGAGGTGCTTGACAGATGGGATTTTGCCTGAAGCCTCAGAGACTCAAAAGGCTTCTGTCTCGTTTTTTCACATCTGTTCTTGGCTCCCTATGTATTATGTATTCCCCTCACCTGGATGCCAAGTGTTTTCTCTAAGAAAACATTGCATCTTTTCCAGCTGTACTGTAATTTCACACTGTGACTTGAATTTAACACAGTTTTATTGCAGATAAAACTAGAGAAGCTTTGGGATGTCTCTATCAGGTATGCATGGTCAAAATTATATTTTTCAACTTAAAATAATGTTTTCTTTCTTGAGAATGTGATCTGCCAGTGCTCACATCCTCTTTGATTAAATACCAATAAACACAAACCATGATCTCACTGATATAAATCACTGATTCATTTTGCCCATATTTATTTTTTGTTTGTTTGTTTTGTTTTCTTTGTTTATTTTTGTTCAGTCACTAAGTCATGTCCGAGTCTGCGACCCCATGGACTGCAGCACGCCAGGCTCCTCTGTCCTCCACTGTCTCCCAGCGTTTACTCAAATTCATCAATATTGAGTCAGTGATGTTATCTAACCAGCTTAACGTCTGCTGTCCTCTTCTCCTCCTGCCTTCAGTCTTTCCCAGCATCAGGGTCTTTTCCAATTGGAAAGTAATAAAAACTGATTATGGTACACTACAAAATAAATTCTAAGTTGTTTCAGTGTCAAACAATGATTCACGCTTAATTTCATTCGACATCTTGTATTGATGCTGGTTTTATTCTGGCAGGCATGTCTGGATTTATGTTAAGAGTGTAGTTACCCTTCTAAGGCAGCTGTGGCTCACAACCTCTTAGTAGAGGTAATTTGCAACTTAATCCTAATATATTTAATTTCTTTGTTGTTGTGTAATTGCTAAGTCATGTCCAACTCTTTGCAATCCTACAGACTGTAGCCTGCCAGGCTTCTCTGTCCATGGGATTTCCCAGGCAAGAGGACTGGAATGGGTCACCATTTACTTCCCCCAGGGGTCATCCCAATGCAAGGATCGAACCCTTGTAAGGTAGCACCTGAGCCACCTTACTGATAGTTAAGATGAGTTATATTGGAGAGGGGAAATTAAAAAGAGGAGTGACTTGGTGATAATTTTACCAGCAGCAAACTTATATAAGAAAAGAAGATGACTGACATTTGGGACCATTCTAAGATTCAGAATCCATGGCCCCTGTAAAATCTGGGCACTGTTTGGAGCTTCTGGGCTTGGGCAGTGTACTAAAGTAGAGTCAGTGGAACTAAAAAAGGTGATGAGTGAATAGTAAGTCAGTCCATGCTTGGTACTTGAAGAAAGGTGTTGAGGCAGAGATTAGGGGATGTGTCAGAGACCTGAGTCAGACTGCTGAATTCCCGGTCTTGCCTAGAGACATTCCTACTGTCGAGTGGAATGGGGGCTGAGGGACACATTAAATGCATTAGATGGAGAGAGTCCCAAGCTAATCTGAAGGGACATAAAGCCTCATAGAACCACGAAGTCAATATTCAGAGATTTTTTTCAGCAAGCTTGAGAAGTGTTCGTGAGACTATTGGCTGAAATCCAGACATCGGTATTTCTCCCAATCAAGCTGACCATCAACAGGGCTTTTTTTTTTTGCTTTTCAGCAAAAGTATTTCTTAATTGAAAATCTAGAACACATCTTGCTATTTTTCCCCCAAGCTGTTGTGTCTCCACATCTAGTCAGGCTTGGAGCTGCCCTTGTCTTGCTTCAGAGTCTTTCACACGTGAAGAATTTTCCACCATCACAATCCTGGCAGGAAGCTGCATCCATATGTTCCTCTTCTTTCCTTCCTTACTTTTTTCCATTCATTTTCACTCTTCCTTCCCCACTCCTTCCTTCCTTCCTTAATTCCATTCTTCCTTCTTTCCTTTCATTTAATGCATGCATTTATTATTGAACAGTTATGAAGGAATGGCATTGCATCAGATGTATTTAGGCAAGACCTACATCACCTTTACTGAAGAGCAAATGTATGTGAATCATGGCTGCTGGGTCTATGGGATGAGTAGTCATTTTATTTTATTTTTTGTTTGCTTTTTTAAAAAATTAATGTTTATTGAAGTACAGTTGCTTTACAATGTTGTATCAGTTTCTTGCTGTATGGCAAATCAAATTAGCTATACGTGTATATGGTGGTGGTGGTTTAGTTGCTAAGTTGTGTCTGACTCTTGAAGCCCCATAAGAATGTACCCACCAGGCTCCTCTGTTGATGGGACTTCCTAGGCAAGGATACTGGAGTGGGTTGCCATTTCCTACTCCAAGGGATCTTCCCAGGGATCAAAAGCATATCTCCTGAATTGCAAGCGGATTCTTTGCAGCTGAGCCACCAGGGAAGCCCATATGTATACATATGTCCCCTCTTTTTTGAATTTCCTTCCTGTTTAGGTCACCACAGGGCATTGAGGGAGCTCCCTGTACTATATACTAGGTTCTCATTAGTTATCTATTTTATACATAGTGAAAAGTGAAAGTCGCTCAGTCATGTCCAACTCTTTGCCACCCCATGGACTATACAGTTCATGGAATTCTCCAGGCCAGAATACTGGAGTCGGTAGCCTTCTCCAGGGGATCTTTCCAATCCAGGGATCGAACCCAGGTCTCCCACATTGCAGGAGGATTCTTTAGCAGCTGAGCCACAAGGGAAGTCCTTTATACATAGTATCAGTAGTCATTTTAAAACCACACCCTCTATTTATCAGGACCTCCTACACTACCTCGAGAACTTCCCACCTGGTCCCCCTGCTTTCATTTTTTTCAATCAACCATGTGTATACAGCTTCTTCGATCAACCATATGCTGCTGCCTAATGAAACTGAATAAAACAGTATTTTTTTTAACATGTTAGAGACAGAAAAGCCTTCCCCAGTGAAATCTTACTAGAAACCTGGCGACATCAATGATTTCATTTAGAGCAGCTGTGCACAGCACCCCAGAGGGGTATGAAGTCACATCTATCTGAAATTTCTTAACTTACCTTCCGTCTCTCAGTAGCTTTGGGGCCATTTCACCAGATCTGCATTTTAACTGCTACTGTCCAACAACAATTTATTACTTGAGTAGTTTTTATCTCAAAACCCTTTAGCTTCTATTCATTGCCTTCAGGATCTTCTTTCTCTAATTACATTTCAGTATTTCAAGTGATGTCTTGGAAAAAAGTAGGAGATCAGAACAGAAGGATATACAGGCCTTAAACAAGGAAATTAATGAAAACTGAACTTTTTTTTTTTTCTTTTTGCTCTTACATTAATGATAGTCAGGTATACAGTTAACTTGAAACAACATAGTATTAAAAAATTCTTTCGTTTTATTGTTTTATCATCACTTTGTGTGACACCTCACAGGTTTCAATAATAATTATTAATCTATTTTATTCAACAAATATTTATTGAATATTTATTTATACAATTTATCTCCTGTATGCCAGACAGTGTTCTAAGCACTAGGGAAAATATATGTTGCTGTTTAGTCACTAAGTCATGTCCGACTCCTTGCGACTCCATGATCTGTAGCCCGCCAGGCTCCTTTGTCCATGGAGTGAATTTGCCATTTCCATCTCCAGGAGATCTTCCCGGAGATTCAAGGATTGAATCCCCGTAAATATATAGCCGTGCATAAAGCAAACATATGTGCTCTCATGAAACTATGTTCTCAATGGGAAAAGGAGCAATAAATAAGTTAAATAGGAAAAAAACATGAAGTACGGGAAGTAATGGTAAGTTATGGGGGTGGGGGGGTGGGAATCTCACGGGAGAGGAATATGAACTATTAAGGGTAGAGTTTGGGAAGAGTGGTCAGGGTAAGTCTTACTGAAACAGTAAATTAAGCATAAAGCACAACAAGTCTTTGTTGAATGAAGCAATTATTTTCAAGAAAAAGGAAGACATTTAGTGCAAAATTCAATTTAGAATTTTATTTGTGATACCCCGACTATGCCTAGGCCCTCTACTAGCCAATAATAAAATACTGAGGTGAAAGACTGCATTTAAAACATCATTTTTTTTTTAATAAATTTATTTATTTTAGTTGGGGGCTAATTACTTTACAATATTGTAGTAGTTTTTGCCATACATTGACATGAATCACATCATATATTTTTAATAAGCATTGATCACTTGAGGTGCAGATAGGTTTGTGTCTTAGTACGTTCTTTGAATTACCAAACTTACTCTGAAATTTTTCTGGACCTCTGAATCCACTGTAAAATACAGGTTTCAGCTCTAGCAGCTAAGATTCTGTGTTTGTCTTGAGGGTGTCAATGCTACCATTGGTGAAGCAGAGACGGTTTTCTTATTCAGCAATGGTGGCCTGTCTGTGTAAAATCTAAGCCAACTATATAATTATTCCAATGGAAAAATATGGCGTGTCCACTAGTATACATTTATATAGTCAATGCAGAGGCACCTTTCCTGTCTCTCACTATTATTTAAAATTTTATCATGTCTAGAGGGCACTTGATATGAAAAATAACATGTGAATTTCTGCAAAGCAAGAAAAATCCAAAAGAAGAAATTAGAAGGACTTTGTATGAAAATAAATTCTTTTGTACAATTGAAATGTTCTCGTATACTTATTGGTGGTATTCTGTACATGGAGTTTCATCACAGAATGGAATGTTGAGAGAGTCCCTTAACTTAACCCTCACATGAGCTTTGGAGGCCTGAGCCGTGCTCATTTCTCTTACATGACATAATGATGCTCATAGTAAACAGATCATTTTCTTCTTCTCTCTTTTTAAAGAAAAAAAAAAATTCCAAAATGAGGAGAAATCAAGACGTGAACTTCTTCTTCTTTAACATATTTCTTTTTTTTCCCCCCCTCAAGGGGACTTTTTCAGTTCAGATTAGCATGTTTTAAAATTCATATCTGAGCGGCAGTACAAGAGATTACCACCCTCAGGGACACATACCAGTGACTAGTCCCAGGGCTGTACAGGAAAGCTTCGTGTGCTTCAGTCTTTCGAGAAGGCTGCTGGAGAGGAGGCCAGACACCCATGCTAGCCCCCTTGTCCCTGAGAAGGAGGCCAGACACCCATGCTAGCCCCCTTGTCCCTGAGAAACCCAATGCTGCTGAGTGCATCTTCCGTGGATGCAGAACCTGAAATGGAACTAAGGCTGCTTACCTGTGGATACAGAGGAAATAAAGACAGTGTCAGCTTCTGTACCGTGAATTAGGGACTGTGCAGTCAGACCCAGCCTACTGCCTAAAACCATATTTCTCACAATTTTCAGAGCAAGGTGACTGTCTGCTTTTATTACGTGTCTGCTGGTAGAATATCCTATCTAAGCATACCCAAGAATGGCCCTGCACAGAAACTGAATCCCTAATCTGAAGACGTGGGGATGCACATTGGCAGTGACTGCTAGAAATGTGGGAAAAAGGCGTAGCGCCTTTCTTCCTTGACTCTCGGAAGGGTCTCCGAAGGGTCAAACTGCTGTGGGCTTCTGTACTGAGCTAAGAGAAACGCCATCTTAGAAGATGGGTACTTGGAATGGGAGCAAACGATATCAAAACAAAAAAGTATATTTATCTTGCTAGGTTTCCTCTTTATACAATGAGTGGCCCGGTATCAATTGGAAATGTTTGCTTAAACAAACGCACACAGAAAAGACAGTGAGAGAGGGAGGGAGAGAAAGAGAGAGACACAGAGAGAATGTGTGTATGTGAGAGAGAAAATGTGTGTCTCTGTGACAAAGAGAGAAAGAAAGGTTCAGGCGATTTCTTTGATATCCACAATATAAAAACAGAGCTTTTTGACAAACCAGCTTTCCCTGGCAAACGCTGTATTCATCCTAACATTTGTCTAACTCTTAGGAATTACTTTGGTAAACTCCTTTATTTGGTTAGACATCATGAATTAATCGATCTTTTATAAAATTTTGGCATACGATTGTGGTTCTTTGCTTCTTGAGTTGTTTATTCTAGACATCAGTTTGTCCATCTTCTCATATCTTCCTTAAACCAGTGTGAACCCAACTCCCTGGGCGGAATTCTTTGTAAGCAGCTCTAGAACATATGAACATGTGTGAGACTCATGGACTGATGTCTCTGCACGTAGCTATGTGTGTGCTGATTATATCATAATGTGCCTTCATGGGGGAAGGACACTTATTAAATGCTAAACATTTGTTAGTGGTGGCTGTAAAGGCTCAGGTTTGCCTCATTGTGCAAAGGTTTTATTTGAAATGGTGAGTCTGCAAATATTTATGAGGCCTTTATTAGTATTGGGAAAGCAAAACAAAATGAGATTTGTGATATAATGAGTAATATAAGCACATTTTTTATTTTAATAAGCTTATACTCCAGGCAGACATATTTAAGTAATAATGATCCTTCTAAGTAAAACAGTAATTTATTTTCCTTGCCAAGAAACCTGTTTGAGATCAGTCTTGAATATCATGCATTTTCTTTTTACCTGTATACTTTTGTATCTCAGTTTTGTTTAATGACATCAGATCTATTCCTGACAAATGGCCTACTTTTACTGTTATTGTCTAGTATCATCTCAAAAATTCTAAAAAAGAAAATAGCCTGTGGAATAGAAGCTCCTGGAATCTCTAAAATGAAAGCATTGTTTTGGGGTTATATTTGTGTCCTGTCTTAAATCACTTTAAGGAGTTTGAAAATAAAATTTGATAGGTTTGAGAAAAGGTTGTATTTCTATTTCTGTTGTTTAGGTAGTGTTTGGAGTGATCTGGAAAAGAACATAACAGGAAATGGAAGAAGATAATTAGGGAGCAGAAAACAGCATGTTAGGGTTTCTGGGAGAGAAAAGGAAATAAAGAACTCGGGTCTAAAAAAAATCTATACTGAGCAAGGGTTATAAAAGCCAGTTAACAGTGCCTTGGGAGGTTCCCCTTATCTGCCCATCTACTATCTCAAACCATTATCTTTGAGTGAGTTCCTGCTACAAAACAAATACTGATAAGGGTATTATTGAGGAAAACTAGAAAGAATAAAATGAAAAGAAATTTTTGAGAAATCTCACTGTATTTACCAAATTCAACCTACAACTCACTGTAAAATGGGACATTAAATTAGGTTGTATTAGACATAAAATGCTTTGTATGCAGCAAAATACTAGAAGGTATGAAAATGTTAAGTAGAAATAGTTAAGCAGTAACAATAAAAGTTTTCTGAAAGCATCAAGAATATCATCTCCCAAACTCTGTTAGAGAATACTTTGTTGTCAATAAATTACTATTTTCAATGAAATGAAATAATGTTGGTACCCTGTCAAGAGAACAGGATGAAACTTGAATATGAATATATTCAATATTCAAATAACCAGGAGTTAGAGCACTTAGTGATAGATAATCACTGCTGTGGACCTTTTTATGCTTACCAAGATGCAAATTACTTAACCAGACAAGATTACAGAGGATCTGTGCTTAATAGTCATGCTGCAATACATTTATTTCACTTTATATTTGAGCATATCCCCTTTAAAAGATATAATGCTTTTAAATATATTCACAACTGGAGATTTGATCTCATCGTTTCATTTGCCACTCAAAAATAATACGATGAACTACTCTGTAAAGGCACTTCACCTTCCCATTTAGGAAAATGTTCAAAATCTAGTGTGTGTGTGTGTGTGTGTGTGTGTGTGTGTGTGTGTGTGTGTGGGAAAATGTTCAAAATCTAGTGTGTGTGTGTGTGTGTGTGTGTGTGTGTGTGTGTGTGTGTGTGTGTGTGTGTGTGTGTATGTGTGTGTATATTTGTCAACTCCATATAACTGCTCACAGCAAAAGCTAAACAAGATTAGTGCCTCCCAACTACCAGGGGATAAAATCAATTTATCATCCATTCTAGCAAAAGCCGTGGAGTTTTGTAAGTGATTAAATTGAAGGAAATGCTTTGGGCAATGTATAAATAGAGCATCTCTTGATAAAATTATGACCAAGGTTGTCAAGTCTGCTGTAAGCCTGTGATGCGGTGAGGCAGGGTCACCTCCTCTGAGACCCTACTTACAATGACATTTTCTTATGTTTGACTTGTCACAGAATCCAAAAGAAGAGACAGCTTTCTTAATAAAACCCCTTGTTGCTTTCCCATTTCCATGTTGAATAAGTAAGAAATATATTACATGTTGATTGCTAAGTAAGATATATTCTGGCTGGCCACAGATTGGAGACAGAAATTCATGAGAGTCTGGTGAAGTGGAGAAAAGTCAACATGATTAATTCAGGGAAACCATCCATGTCCTGGCCTTGCGTGTGATACTTAGTTACCTTCTGACCTTAGAGGAAGCACTTTTACTCTCTTTTTTAGATTCTTCACTGCAAAATAATGAAGATGCTCTGAGCCATATGGAAGAGTCCTGCCACATGTAATGTGTTGTTCCTTTCTGCTTCAATGAAAGTATTAACAGACAATCCTTAAAATTGTTTTGGAATACTGAGTATTTTCAAGGATGAGAATGGCATAGAAATAAGATTATATTAAGTTATTTGAGATGGAATGGTAGCTTGTTAAATGTTTTATTTCCATTTGCATACCAAGAATACTTACTATGTGTGCAAAAATGTAAGCAGGGGAGTGAAAATTCTCCTGAAATGAAAATTAGGGAGAAGAGTAGAGGAGAATGAAGGCATAGGAAATATACATTTATAGGTGCAAATGCTGAGACAAAATCAACTTCTTGAAAGGTGGTTTTCTTGTAAAGCTCATGGGTACGTGTTCATGCACACAAATACGAAAGCACAGGAAAGTTGAAAAATAAAAGCCTTTCATATGCTTAGTCAGTTTCTTGAGTCTTAAAAGTTTGCATTTTATGAGACATCTTGCCATTTACCAAATAGAGGTAAATACACTGAAACCAATCCTGCCTGCTTAATGGCCATTAAAAACAAACAAACAAAACCTCATTGGCTCCGTTTCTGTTTTGTGATTATGTAAGATATTATGGGAGAACAACTGAAATAAAGAAAGCACAACCAACTAGGAAATAAAAAACACATATGAATTTTGTGAAGCTAGAAATGTCATAAAATACCCCATGGGATCTTCACAGAATAATTCTGTCCTCCAAGGATCTGATAAGCTGAACAGTGCATATTGTGGTCTGATTTTTATTTATTTCATCCCCTAAAACCCTTCTTTTTCCAATGTCAATGTCAAACACTAAGTCTTTGTCTACCAGGACTTTCATAGGTTTTACGATGAATTTCATGAGATGAAATGTCTGTTAGAAGATGATGTTTGAGATAACAGCCTAACGAGCATATTTGCCACTGAAGTCTAGAAAAAAAGGAAGTAAATAGTGTGTTTTTAATTTTGTCATACGCTGTATAGTTGCCCCCTTCATGGATCACAGTCTTGTTGTGGTGAAAGGGCTTGTGTAACTCAGTGAAGCTATAAGCCATGTCATACAGAGCCATCCAAGATGGATGCGTCATAGTAGAGTTCTGACAAAACATGGCTGAGCGCCGAAGAATTGGTGCTTTCAAACCATGGTGCTGGAGAAGACTTGAGAGTCCCTTGGACTGCAAGATCAAATCAGTTGATCCTAAAGGAAATCAGCTCTGAATATTCGTTGGAAGGACTGATGCTGAAGCTGAAGCTCCAATACTTTGGCCGCCTGATGCGAAGAGCTGACCCATTGGAAAAGATACTGATGCTGGGAAAGATTAAAGGCAATAGGAAAGAGGGTGACCTAGGATAAGATGGTTCGGTAGCATCACTGACTCAATGGACATGAATTTGAGCCAACTCTGGGAGACAGTCAAGGACAGGGCAACCTGGTATGCTGCAGTCCATGGGATCACAAAGAGTCAGACATGACTTAGCAACTGAACAACAACATATAGTTATATCATCAAGTTACAGAATACCTGCTAATATATCTTTAGTACTTTAGTTATAATGAACCTAATGCCATTTCCCTTTACAAGGGAGACATTCAGAAACTGCCCATTTGAATTTTACAGTGGGCATATCCTTTAGTGAACGCCTACTGTATATGAGTTACTGTATATTAAAATACAGTAAAATACTGTATTTTACTATATATAAAATCTCTTTTCCGCTTCTTAATGATTCTGTGAAGCTGGGATTCTTTGTGTGTGCATATGTTATAACTGAGAAAACTAAGGCTCAAAGTGAATGCTGTCTTAGTCTCTGTTCTTTCTCTTGTGTGAATATTGTTTTAATACTTCTACTTCTTTGATGTGGTCAGAGAAGTCAGTCTTTTGTCTCTTTTGTTTCTAAATTCTGATTGCAGTTGTGTTTATTGATGAAGAGTAATAATTATTGGAAAGATATCTTAATTTAGTAGATTCCCCATCTCTTAAAGGATTTTACTCGTTTTGCAATTAAAACAGTTTGTTCTTAATCTATCATTTGTATAATACTTTATTAAGATTTTGGTATAACATATGCTCCAATTTAAATTTGACAGTCTTCCATATACTATTTATTAATAAATACTGATGTAGGGTCCTTTTTCTTTCCAGTAAACAACATTTTCCTTTCTTTAGAAAACCCAACAATTTCAGCCAACTTCAGGTTTCTGAGTACCTCATTCCACAGTGGCCCACCCAAACTTGTTCTCCTAAATAAATCCCCCATGGTCCATATCCATTCTACAATTCAAGCCCTTTATCACAGTTATCAATTTCCAATGTTCATCTCTACCTCAGAATGAGAAGATTGTGTCTTGTTAAATTGATTCATATTGAATAATTCATGCCTTGTAATTTCTCAGATTCCCCTTCTGAAGTCATATGCTTTGTTCACACAAAAAAATTATTCAAACACATAAATATATACATATATATGTGTTCATTACTCACTAAAAGCAAGGTACTGCACTGCTGTTAGAATGAAGAAGCAGAAATAAAATGAATTACAAGTTTGGAAGATATATTAAAGGTAGGAAGTAATAAATAAATGCATGCAGTTGATGCTGATAAGAATTGAGTCAGTATTAGCAGAGATTACTGATATCTGGAGATGATCTTGGAGAACCATATAGGGCAGCTGGCATTTGGGTTGTTTACAAAGTATAAAGGATCTGGAAATTTAAAGGTGGGGAAAAATATTTGAGAGGGATATATGGGATGAGTTTGCCTAGACCACATGCACATATACCCACAAAGAATGGGAGTTCAGGGGTGTGACAGAGGATTGGGAGTATGCTTGCAAGCACTTCTTAGAGAAGAACATTCAAACTTCCTGCCCTGTAAGTTGCTCTAGTTTACTTTGTTGATGTTCTTGAGATTTCTGTATTTTAGCTGAAATAACCAGTGATTATTTGAAACCATGCTTTGAAACTAGACTTTATGTATCATGTGAAAAGTATTAGTTGTAAGATAAATCAATTGAATTCACATTACTTAAAATTCTACAAGCTTTTTTCGTTAAAGTCAGGGACTTGGATCAAATAGTGAAATGGATAGAGCCCTATAGTTCTACCCATCCCTCACATAACCTCTGCCTGCCTTTTGTCTGTGGAAAATATTTAGCTAAACAATAAGTTTAATCAGAGAATAGAGAAAATACAGAAACAAGGAAACCAGTGCAATAAGACTAAATAATGATAATTTGGTCATTAAGCATACTTACGGACCTTTAATTCCTTGAGAAGAAAATTGAGCATATTTCCATATGTGTTGTATCTATATATGTTCTTTGGAAAAAGTTCTGTTCAGACCTTTGCATGTTTTTAATTGGGTTATTTATATTTTTACTGTTGAGTTATAGCATATATTTTATATCTCATATATATATATATGTAAAGTGTTAGTTGCTCGGGTGTGCCTTACTCTTTGTGACCCCATGGACTGTAGCCTCTGTCCATGGAATTCTCCAGGCAAAAATACTGGAGTGAGTAGCCATTCCCTTCTCCAGAGGATCTTCTCAAACCAGAGATTGAACCCAAGTCTCCATAGTGCAGCAGATTCTTTACCATCTGAGCCACCAGGGAAGTATTTATACACACACTCACACACACAGACACACACACACACACACGTATTTTCCCCTTCAGTACACATCCCTTTCACTTCAGCGTCGAGGACTGTCTAGTATTTCTTCTAGGGAAGGTATAATAGCAGTGAATTCTTTCAGTTGTTATCTACTTTTGCTTGATATAAAACTCTGAGTTGAAAGTCGTTTTTTTTATTCATGATGTACAATGTCATCCCACTGCTCTTTGACCACCATGGTTTCCAGTCGAGAATGTAGCTGTTAATCCTACTGAGGGTTACATTTACATGATGAGTGTTTAAGAGCATCTCTTTGTCTTCAACTTTAAATAGTTTGACCGACCATGGTGTCTAGATGTTGATCTGTTTGTGAACCCCTTGGATCTTCTTTGAATTTTCTTGAGATTTTTATTGTTCAGATTAATATTTTTGATCAAATTTGAAAATTCTTCAGCCATTATTTACTCAAATATTCTTTCTGTTCCTTTCCCTGTCTTCTCTACTTTTGAAACTCTTGTTACCCATATTTTATTATACTGATGTTCTCATTCATTTTTTTCTCTTTATTTCTGTTTCCCAGACTTAATAATCACAGCTGACTAGTATCAGAGTTCATGAACTTTTTATCTACCATTTCAAATAACTGTAAATCCTTAGTGAATTTTTCCTTTCACTTACTATACTTTTCTACTCTGTAATTGCTATTTGTTTCTTTTTGAAATATCTATGTTTTTTGTTGTATTCTTTTTTTTTTTTTTGGTGAGAGAAATTCTCATACTTTCCTTTGCTTCTTTAGGCATTGTTGCCTTTAGTTGTTTGAGCTTATTTGTAATAGCTGATTTAGTCTTTGTTTAGTAAGTCCAGTATCTGGGTTTCCTCAAGGATAGTTTCTATTGACTTATTTTTTTATGGGTATAGGTAATGTTTTCTTCTTTTTTGGCATATCCCATAATTTAAAAAAGAAAAAAATATATATATATACACATGCATATATATAATTTAAAAATAATAATTGGCTATTTATTATATTATTATAATTTGAATTGTATTGAAATTATAATTTGGCAAGACATTCTCTCTCCATTCCCCCCAAAATGGGGTTATTGCTCATGCTGGTTATTCATTTAGTGACTTTCCTGGATTAATTCTGTTAAGTCTGTATTCTTTCTTGTGTGTACCACGGAAGTCTTTGCATGATTAGCTTACTTGTGAGGCAGAGAGTGGGTGAATATTTCCTTAAATGCTTTGAAACAGCAAGTCTCCCAGCCTTTTCTAAGTAGCACACTGTGTGTTGAAGCATGTCATTTACAACTCTGGAGGCCTTACTTTATACTTGTGAAGAGGCTGTAGTCAATCAGTGGTGGGAAATTAGGGTCATACTCACAGCCCTGTACATGCAAGTAGCCTCTGGATTCCCAGGATTATGATAGAGCTTTCCAAAGCCTCCTATGGACATCTTATGCCCTGGTTTTTCCTCTTAAATGTTTTGGTTAAGTTTTCATTAGCCTCAACTGGAGTGAGTCACTGCCCCAACCACATAAGATGTTAAACAATTGCCACTGATTGTTTATGACAAATATTCCAGGGATAGGGATGGTTGTTCAAGGAGAGCTCTTAGTCAGATCTAATAAAGAAAAGCCCTAAAAATGCAAGTATTTAGGACTGCCATCTAGGTCAAGCTGTGACAGTTCTCTGGGGATGGAGCTTTAGCGCTTCTCTAAACCATTTTTACCCCTCTAGTGACCCAGAGGCTGCTGGTTTCCATGACTACATGATTGTGAGGCTATAGGCTGATTCTTCTCTGGAACTGGAGAGGGGGAATGGAAACATGGCAAGCTGAAGTGTCACAAAGCTCAGTTCTCTTATGTTGACTCAGCCGTTTTTCTTGAATAAACTCTCCTTGAATTACTGTAATCCTTATGTCAATCTTTAGAGTGTTGAAAATGTTGATTTTGAAAAAAATTATTATTTTTTTTTTTGCCAGTCTTCCCCCTGTTTTTATAAAGGAGTGGACTTTAAAGGTCTCTACACTGCCATTTGGGAAGTGCGAAAGGAGACGCTTTTTAACTTGTCCCCAGTGAGCCACCAATTAGCGATGTGTCCTCCCAGCCATTAAGTCTGCCTTTCTGTCCGTGTTAGTATCATCTAGAAAGTGAGGGTATTGGACTGTGATCTCTATGGCTCCATTCAGATCTTAAATATGACGAATCATTTCTTAGTGATTATGAGGTATTTACAAGAATGGCCTTTTAAAAGGTATTTTATTTCAATCTCTTGATCTTCAGACTTACTTTCCGGGATTCATGACTTTGTGACTTAGTGATTCATTTTGTCTTTGATTTTATTTAAGCATAAAAATATCGTATATGCTTACTCTGACTTTTAATATGTAATATTACATTATTAAGAGAAATAATAAATACTAAAACGATTGCCAATGTAGTTATGAGTTATACCTTTTTGCTACAAATCATTGTATTTTTATTAAATTTATTCAGCGTTCACTACAGAGAGCAGTTGCAGAATGCTGTAAATTAGCAGTTAAAACTAGGTATCAAAAATGAAAAAAACTGGGTATCTTTTACATACTATTGTCAAGGTTCTGGAGAAATATAGTATCTTCAAAAAGAGGAGACATTTTAGCCATTATCTGTCAATGTAGCACCTAAATAGAGTTCAGAGGAGAAGAAAAACACAAGAGTAGTCTTTTATTCTTAGGAACAAATGCCACTCTGCTATGTAGAGCTCTTTTTCACATGGTCTACTTGTTGAGGCATTCAAATAAACATAATTGTAATCTAGTATTGAATCACATTAAAATTGTATTTGTTTAAGAAAGTTAAGTCATAAATTTACATTGTAGTTCAGTATTAGATTAATTATAAACAGGACCTTGTATTTATTTAGAAAGAAATAATAAAGAATAAATCAGAGTGTAATTTGATAATTAGAGACTTTATTTACCCTTCAGAATCACAAAATGTATGCGTATTTACCAATAACCAAAATTGTAGCCCAAAGGTACAACTTTCACGACTCTTATTCTTTAAACCTACTTACAGATACTGTTTTGAGCTTCCCTGGTGACTCAGTGGTAAAGAATCCACCTGCCAATGCAGGAGGCATGGGTTCGATCCCTGGGTCAGGATGACGCTTTGGAGAAGGAAATGGTAACCCATTCTATTATCCTTGCCTGGAAAATCCCATGGACAGAGGAACCTGGTGGGCTATATAGTCCATAGGGTCACAAAAGAGTCAGACACGACTTAGCAGCTAAAGAACAACATTACCACACATTCGCCAAGCACTTCTTAAACACGACACATTCACCATGCATGTCTTGATCATCAGCCATGTGCCAAACACTAGATTTTGCACAGAGGGTATAAAATGAAATGCAATGCAGTGCTTTTTCTCAAAAAAACTTTTAGTGTAGCACGAAAGAAAAACATGGGGGTCAGAGGTCAATTATGTGCTTGTACATAGTGAACAGTGACTTCAGGCATCAGAGTCCGAGTTGGGACACTGCATTTCTGGAATCTTCATTGTTCAATATGTTATAACAAAAACTGAACTGTTTTAATATCTATTTTCTGAACCACTTATCTAGTGCTACTTACGGATGCTAAAATTTGTGTTTTGTGTTGAGTTAGGACAAAACAGCATATCCTGCAGCATTTCTGCACTAATTAAGCCACAGTGTGGATGTGGCAAAGAGTAAAGCTAAGTACTATATATGTAACTAAATGAGAGATAAATGAAGTCTTTATAAAACAGGAAATGATGTCAGACTCTGCTTGGCTAAATCAGGTGGAAATTCAAGTTGATTAGTCTTGTCCTAGCACAGCCCAAATTATCTCATTATTGCACATTACAGGAAAATAAGATAGCATTATATACTCTCAACCTTTTCCTCATTATATTTTCCAGAGCTCAAAGCACTGCAATTTAATATGCTAAGTGATTCCTACACAGCATCTGTAGCTTTCAAGGACTCATGATCAATATCAAGTTCCTTTCTTTTCTCCCTCCTCCCCACACCACTCCCCACACTACTCCCCACACTGTGTGGCGCAGCCAAAAAGAGGCATCCTCCTTAAGCTGTTCTCAAAAGAATAAGAAAAAGAGATCGTTTAATTGGGAACTATGGATGTAGAGCATTTTAGGAACCTTCTTCAAATGAACTGTTGGTTAAGCTAATTAATGATAACACAAGAAAGCAGTTGGTCATGATTAAATCTGAAATTCTCTTCTGCTTGAGAGCTGTTCTGAAAGGTCATTATTAATATTTAGGGAAATAAAGATAAGAAAAAGGCAAAGACAAAAGACAAGCCAGGCAGAGGAAAATATAATGGTTTTTAAAAGTTTACTCTTTTACTATATCTTATTGAAAATAGTTATGCTTTCCTTTTAATTTTATAGCATAGGAAATTTCCATACCATGTTGAAAGTACCAAAAACTGAATACCTAAGCAACTTTTTCAAAGTATATAATTAATTAATAGTGTTTGATCCCTGGGTTGGGAATATCCCCTGGAGAAGGAAATGGCAACCCACTCCAGTATTCTTGCCTGGAGAATCCCATAGACAGAGGAGCCTGGCGGGCTACAGTCCATAGGGTCACACAGAATCAAACATGACTGAAGCGACTTAGCACGTATGTATGTGTCATAGATTGCCGGGCTATCACTAACTGATGGATTGTGTCATGCATCAGACTTGGGACCAGTATTATGATACCACACAGCATGATTTGAGGAATAGACTCTTGAGAGGATGTATTAATACATGTCAAATCTCCTGACTGTCTACAGACAGAGACAAATTAGGAGAAGCCATCCCTACCTGTTTTGTTGCTTTCCCTATTTATGAAGGGAATCTTAAGAGCAACCTAGAATATTGAACATTGTCTTGATTGCTAGACAGCATTGGATTTTTAGATGCTTGATATGCTAGTGTCTGGGCCCTGTGAAAGTTTCTAGCTCCTTCTGCCAGAGCAAGGAAACCGCTGGTCCCATGGGAGACTGAGATTGCGTGTAGCCTTCCCACTGGCGATGTGTGAGGGGGTGCCTCGTTGTCAAGGCAACACAGAGTGGACTCCATTATTCTAGGTTGTGAAAATGTGGCTGAAGAAGGCTAGTAGATTTACTCATCTCCCCTTCTTTGCCTACCGTCCCCTTCCCTAGCAAGTCTCCTTTGCTTTTCTGACAGTATTTCTCAGCTGTAAATACAATTCAGACAATTCTTAGAGAAACTCCACTTCAAAATGCCACTTGTAATGAAAACCTCACGTATATGATGTCACTTACCTTCCTTTTTAGAGAGTGGTGCATATTATTAAACAATTATTATGATCATAACTTATTATTATGTGGTAAAGACAGAAGAGGGACAGTGAGGAGTCTCACAATGAGGAGGCACCTCTGAAGAAGATATTTCTGCTGAAACTTGAATTACACTTAGATACTGTAAGATGAGTGCAGAGAAAAAGAAAGAAAGCTGGGCAGTCAGGCAGCAAAAGGAAATTTTTTAGAGGGAAAATGAGACGGTGACTGCCCTTGAGAAGAACCAGTGTCGTCCCTTTTTAACAGGGTCTTTCTCATACCCCGCCAATGAAAAATTCTCTGAAGGGATGGTTAATTTTTAGCCTGTAGCTGAGTCCTGTGGTCACCTAGCTGGAGGTGCTGGAATCTGGTGTTCTCATAGCCTTGAGAAGGTAGGCGCCAGCAGGAAAACAGAATGTCATTTGGGCAATTTGGTCAGTGTCAAGGATGACTGTGATTTTATTCTTTGTTTGTGAGGTTAACATAATGAGCCATTTCAACCATGAGCCCCCACGTAGGCCCTATCCTTCCAGCCCTTTTGGTTTAGGATAAGGGCTGAAGGTGAATCTTCCGTAACTGTTCCATTGCTGCTTCCTGCAGGACAGGGGCGTCGTGGGGGTGAGATAAGGAAAGGCTGGGATGTGAGTCAAGGGGATTTGTATGGGGTCGAAGTTTTTGATAATTTGAGCGAGTTAAAAGTACTTCAGATAGTTCGGTTGGTGAAGTCTTATAAGCAGTCCTGAAGAAATTTTGAAAAAAAGATGCATTAAACATGGGCCAAAAGTTAGAATAAGGGTAAGGAGAAGAAGAGGGCCTAGAAAAGGTGGGACCCAGGACATCCAATTCCAATTGTTTAGGCAGTTTTCCCATGAATTACTGAGTTGCTGAGGGGTTCTTGAGGCCCTGTGTGTCAGATTTCTTGCTGCTTCCTTTACAAAGCCTGATTTGTTGGCATAGAAGCAGCAAGCTTCCTCCAAAAATGGCCCCCTTTTTCTGCCATTAGAAGGTCTAATCCCCTTCTGTTTTGGAGAACCATGGCTCCCAGGGAATCTAGCTGGTTTTGAATAGTGCTTGTAACTATTTCTTCTAGACTCTCAGTGAGGTCTTTAGAAAGGCTTTGGTAGTAACTAAAGAAATTGTGAGTCCTACAGTCCCTGTTCCAATCTCTTCTGCTACTCATAAATTGATTAATAGAGGAATGAATTGAATTGCCCACTTGGGTAGGTTATGAATTTGAGGGATAGGGAGGGTCTGCTAGTTAGGAACAATAGAAATATCTGGGGCTAGATATACCAGGATGCATCATCTCACACGCTAGTAAAGTAATGCTCAAAATTCTCCAAGCCAGGCTTCAGCAATATATGAACCGTGAACTTCCAGATGTTCAAGCTGGTTTTAGAAAAGGCAAAGGAACCAGAGATCAAATCGCCAACATCTGCTGGATCATTGAAAAAGCAAGAGAGTTCCAGAAAAACATCTATTTCTGCTTTATTGACTATGCCAAAGCCTTTGACTGTGTGGATCACAATAAACTGGAAACTTCTGAAAGAGATGGGCATACCAGACAACCTGACCTGCCTCTTGAGAAACCTGTATTCAGGTCAGGAAGCAACAGTTAGAACTAGACATGGAACCAAAGACTGGTTCAAAATAGGAAAAGGAGTACATCAATGCTGTATATTGTCACCCTGCTTATTTAACTTATATGCAGAGTACATCATGAGAAACGCTGGGCTGGAAGAAACACAAGCTGGAATCAAGATTGCCAGGAGAAATATCAATAACCTCAGATATGCGGATGACACCATCCTTATGGCAGAAAGTGAAGAAGAACTAAAGAGCCTCTTGATGAAAATGAAAGAGGAGAGTGAAAAAGTTGGCTTAATGCTCAACATTTAATAAACTAAGATCGTGGCATCCAGTTCCATCACTTCATGGCAAATAGATGAGGAAACGGTGGAAACAGTGGCTGACTTTATTTTTGGGGGCTCCAAAATCACTGCTGATGGTGATTGCAGCCATGAAATTAAAAGACGCTTACTCCTTGGAAGGAAGGTTATGACCAACCTAGATAGCATATTTAAAAGCAGACACATTACTTTGCCAACAAAGGTCCATCTAATCAAGGCTATGGTTTTTCCAGTGGTCATGTATGGATGTGAGAGTTGGATGGTGAAGAAAGCTGAGTGCTGAAGATTTGATGCTTTTGAACTGTGGTGTTGGAGAAGACTCTTGAGAGTCCCTTGGACTGCAAGGAGATCCAACCAGTCCATCCTAAAGGAGATCAGTCCTGGGTGTTCATTGGAAGGACTGATGTTGAAGCTGAAACTCCAATACTTTGGGCACCTCATGTGAAGAGTTGACTCATTGGAAAAGACCCTAATGCTGGGTAGGATTGGGGGCGGGAGGAGAAGGGGACGACAGAGGATGAGATGGCTGGATGGCATCACCGACTCGATGGTCATGGGTTTGGGTAAACTCCAGGAGTTGGTGATGGACAGAGAGGCCTGGCGTGCTGCAATTCATGGGGTCGCAAAGAGTCAGACACGACTGAGTGAATGAACTGAATTGAACTGAACTATCAAAGTTGAAGGCTTTTATGTCCTGCCTTTTGAAGGCCCACAATGAGACAAGCAATCATATGATGACACCCTGCCTGCTCAGGTCTCCCTGTCTGGTAATCTCAGTTGGAATCTTCTTGGGGGACAGCCATGACCTCTACGGACTTAGTGTTGTCTGTCTTGTGTATTTTCATCAACATGTGCCTAAGAGGCTGGCCATACTCTGTTCCTTCTCTTCTGGGAGAAGAGTGGAGGAAAGGATGATGTGAATATCATGCCAGGTGAAGTTGTAAGACTGGGTAAGATATTCGAATTCTTTTAGATAATTATCTGGGTCTGAAGAGATGGAGCCAGGACACTTTTTGATTTAAGATTGATCGGTGAGGGAGAATGGGACATGAACCCGAGCAATGCCTTCTGCTCCAGCTGCTTCCCGTAAAGGGAGGAATGAGCAGGGGAAGGAGCGAGGTCCTGCGGTAAAGTTTCCTGCTTTAAAGTTGTTGGGGACCGGGTATGAGGAGGGGATCTAGGGAGGTTGGGGTAGAACCTTGGGGCCCTCGGGGTAAAGAGTGGGGCTGAGCTCTTAGAGCTTGCCTCTGAAACAGGCAGGGGACAGGGTTTGGGAGCTGTGGTGGCCACGGCCTGCGCTTGAGAAGGAGGGAGAAGGGGACGTAAAGTGGAGGCTGTGGAACTGGATCAGGAGCGGCTTCAAAAGAATTGGGAGCCATAGAGGGTGGGCTGTGGTCCAAAGGGTCGAAGGAAGAAGAAGAACAGAAGTCTGAGCAGGGATCGGGAGACACTGTATGAGGAGGAGGTGGCCCAGAGTGGGCTAAGAGTGTTTGAGAAATAGAAGAGACTTCGCTGGTGGCTCAGTCGGTAAAGCTTCTGCCTACGATGTGGGAAACCTGAGTTCAATCCTTGAGTCGGAAAGATCTCCTGGAGAGGGAAATGGCAACCCACTCCAGTACTCTTGCCTGGAGAATCCCATGGATGGAGGAGCCTGGTGGGCTACAGTCCATGGGGTCGCAAAGAGTCAGACACGACTGAGCGACTTCACTTTTACTTTCAGAGGATTCACGGAGAGAGGGTTCAGAGTGAAGAGTGACGAAGACCTGAACATAAGGGATTTCTGACCACTAGCCGTTGTGGTGGCAGAAGTTATCGAGGTCCCGCAGATTATTATGATGCAAGAGTTCCACTTTTCTGGCCATCAGGACCTATTATCAAGTGTATTGTGGCCAGACAGTGTTAGAACAGTAAATAAGTCTTTTGGTCTAATCTCCCCTTGGAAGCCCAAGGCTTTTAGGTTTCGGAGAAGGCATCCTAGAGGGGTAGATTTTGAGGGCTGAGATTGAGAATTTCCCATTGAGGCCAAATAGGATGGTTAGACAGGGGCGAGGGAAAGCGAGGAGAAAGGTCCTAAAGAAAAGGTGTCCCAGTTCTCAGGACCTTCTCGGAGAGTAATAATAGTCTGCTTTGAAATGGGCATCCCCTGTTGCAAAGTCAGCCGGGGAAGCCGGCCGAGGGCCCGAGGGGACTTAGGAATGAAGCGAGAGAGAGAGAGAGAGAGAGAGAGAGAGAGAATCCGAGAGGGTGGGATTTCACTCACCCTTGTAGCCAATGGATGCAGTGTGGGCCGGGGTGTGGATGTCAGTCCAGCAAGGGAAGTGGAGAGGCGCGTCCCGGGGATCGTCTCGGTTTCTCAGCAAGGTCCAAGGGAGGGGACCACCAAAGGTGGGCTCGTTAGAGAAACCCACCCAATTGCGGTGGATCTTCCCTCCCGGGTTTTGGCACCAGATTGTAAGACAAGTGCAGAGAAAAAGAGAGCACCCTGGGCAGTCAGGCCAGGAAAGGGAAATTTACTAGAGGGAAGATGAGAGGGTGCTGGCCCTTGAGAAGAGCCAGCATCCTCCCTTTCTGATGGGGGCTTTCTTATACCCCGCCAATGAAGAATTCTCTGAAGGGATGGTTAATTTTTAGCCTGTAGTTGAGTCCTGCGGTCACCTAGCTGGAGATCTGTAATCCAATGGTCTCATAGCCTTGAGAAGGTAGGCGCCAGCGGGAAAACAGAATATCGTTTGGGCAATTTGGTCAGTCTCAAGTCAGTTCAGTTCAGTTCAGTCGCTCATTTGTGTCCAACTCTTTGCGACCCCATGAACCACAGCACGCCAGGCCTCCCTGTCCATCACCAACTGATCTTATTCTTTGTTTGTAAAGTCAACATAATGGGTCATTTTAACCATGGGCTCCCATGGAGGCCCTCCCCATCAGATACATGTTGATCTTGGAGAATAGTAATCTAGAAAGATGAAACATGAAGTGAAAAAGGGGAAACTAGTGTCAGAAAAAGTCAGGTGTGGCTCAGGTGTAGATGGATGCAAATGGGATCCGAAGGGGCCAGGGGTGGAGGCGCGGCGCCGATGATGGAAAATTTGGGAGCAGAGTTAGATTTAATTCTAAAAGGAGTTGGAAGCCACTGGGCAGATGTAAGCAGCTGAGTGATATAATGTGATCTGTGTCTTAAAGTTCCCTTTGGCAACTTTGTAGAAAAAGGACTGGTTGATGGGCAATAATGGAAGCTGAGGGATGACCCCTGAGGCTCCAGAGTCAGTTTAGTTAACAGCACAAACAGCAGAGAGGAGGGAGTAGGGAGGCAGATGGGAGAGAACTGGCCTGATTTAAGATACTTTGGAAGACTGCCAGATGATTTGTGTACCGCTTAGCAGCTGCATAATGACCCATTGTATGACTGTACCATGACTTATTTAGAATTGGAAGGGGTAATTTAAAATCTGAGTAATCAATATGTATTCTGAAATCTACTATTGAGTTCCTATTCCCCAAATTGCCTTCTTTTACATCATTGGGACCCTGTGAATATCCATTAAAAAGGAATATGGTAGAACCCTTACTGTACTGAAGAATGATATTTTAGCCATCCTAACTTTATAAACCACTCTTTGTAGCAGTACAGTTTTCATTTTTAAAATAAGAATATGGTGTGTGAATAGCACTTTGTGTATCATTCAAATACAGAATACTCTTCATATATACTAACATACGCATTAACATTGCTATAGAATTTAATGTAGATTTTCATGTTTATACTGGAGTAAGATAGACTTGAAGAAATGTCAGAATATCTTGTAGGAATCAGAGGCTATTTGATAATTAAACCTCTCTTTGGCTTTAATTCAGAATTGAACTCAGGAGAATGTGAATAACTTAAATAAACCCATAAAAACTTGGCTATGTAATTCAGAGCTCAACCTAAAATGAAAAGTTATGCATCCAGTAAATTTTTCAAGAGGCAATTCATTTTTATGCTTATTATTAACTTTCATTATATTCATTAAAATGTTCGACTTTATCTTGAATCGCCTAAATCTTCCATGAGCTCTGCAAGTGGAAAATAAGTTGGCAGATGCTTAATTTGGAGAAATTGCTTACTTTTGCATAAAACTAATTTTTGTAAGAGCCAGGAAAATATTAGAAGAAATTATTTATGTGCCTAAAAATTCAAACATTTTGGTTTTGAACAGAGGCATAAAGAGAATACATCTCATATACTTTGGAAGAAAGCCTCAGATGTATGAAACTCAAAAGGAATGAATAATAACAACTTATTTGCTGGGCAGGAGTCAATCAGTTCTCACTTATTTAGTGAGTTAGGAAACAGAATGAAGGTGGGGTAATTTTCAAAACACATCACCCACAGTCCTTGTTTACAATATATTTATAATTTACCTGGGAATATAAGGCCACACACTAATGTTTTGGTGACTTGTATGTGCTATTCTTTTTGCGTGGAATGCCCATCTTTACCTTCTTGGACATCCAATTACTAATTATCTTTCAATTTACTAGTGTCATACCTGTGAAGCTTTTCATGCCACATCAAACAGAATTGATTATAAGCCTTGGTATTTATCCTTGTTTGGATACACATCTGCATTTCTGTAAGACCACGAGGTCCTTCAGGGAGATGACTGTGTCACAAGTGCCAGGTATCATGTCTGAAACACTGTTAGGCATAATACGTATGGATTATTGGTAACTGACTAATAATAATGCAAGGCAGTCTACGATGTCTTCTGAATATCTGATACTGATAAGAAGTGTTTGGGGAATTTGCAATTCTAAAATGGAAGAGTTTTCAAGAGTCTCCATTCCTACTAGTTGAAATATAATCCTTTGAGCAAATCATTAACCATCTGAGACTGCACTTGGCTCAAGACAGGTTGGGGAGAGCTGGTAGATGGGGGAAGGAGGATGGATGGGGGAAATCATCAAGAAGTTTTCAGTTCTACTTGTCCAAGGCTCTACATTTCAAAGTAGGACTTTTGAAAATAGGTCTATTAGGTTTTGTACTATTACTTGGCGGTCTAAGGGTAAAACAGTAAAGTCTGGCTCAACAGTATATATTGAATTGAGGTATTTCTCACATCCAGTCAACTCTTTACCACATGTTACAGAAAGAGGTTTCAGAGTTCTCTTTGCTTCCTGAGAATCCATTTGAGTTCATTGTTGCAGATTTTCTGTTGTTGACTTTAAGAAGTAAATTGAAATGTAGAAGAAAGCTAGAAATATAGCAATTTAAGGACTAAAAATCAAACAGTAAATGAATAAAAAGGGAAGATATTTACTGAAACATCTCACTGATGATACTTGAAAATCTGAAGCTAACATTTGTGTAGTGCCTACGTATGCAATCTGTTCTTTGGTTTATAAATTCATTAATTATGAAACCCCATGAATTAAGTATATATCAACATACCAGAATATATCTTCTGTTAATATTTTGCATTGTTACCTTTGCAACTTCTCTGAGAGTTCAAGGAATTGTATGGGGGAATCTTAAAACTTGAAACCATTAAAATGTATATAAAAACCATATAGAATGAGTGAATAAGGTATATTAAAATATACTAAACACACTGGTTCTTTTTCTCAGAGACTCTCAGCCTATCAAATGAATGTTAATCTCTTTCATCTAATAATTACCCATGAAGACACAAGCAACCATTTTGCACACTTTTTTTACTTTTCCAGTTTCTGCCACAGTTTGAAATCTCCAATGAGGAAAGGAAAGACATAAGCTAACTAATTATATTGGCAATAATGTTATAAACTTAGGCAAAATCTATTGATTTTCATCTCCCCTGTGTATCTAACTTCATATTTAAACATTGTTATATGTACAAATATATCTTAACACGTAATGAATGCCATTTTAAGCTTAAGACACATACCCCTGAAGTCAAAAATGACATCCGTCACTGTGAGGAGAGATAATGCTGGATATTCAACAGATATGTGTTGAATTAAATTGAATGAATGTAGCCTCCTCTAATTGGATAGTGAGACTGATATGGACCCTAAGCAAGGAAACTGCAGAAAGTAAAAATTTTGTGAGGAAAATTAGGCAGTCAAATGACCTATTCCAAACCACAGTTCTTTTGTAAGCTGAAATCTCTGTTGATGAGCAAAGACTAAACCATGTTTGTAGTGAAATTGCTCCTTCCTAGCTCCTCTTTATATGAGATGCAGAAATTGATCATTTAATCCGAGAATCAATTCTGGTACTAAAAATTATAGTGGTGCCTCTCACAGTTAAGTGGAGAGATGCAGTATATGACAAAATGAATACATTTGTAATTTAACACGCTGTTAACTATTCAGTTCAGTTCAGTTCAGTCGCTTAGTTGTGTCCGACTCTTTGCGACCCCATGAACCGCAGCACGCCAGGCCTCCCTGTCCATCACCAACTCCCAGAGTTTACCAAAATTCATGTGCATTGAGTTGGTGATGCCATCCAGTCACCTCATCCTCTGTCATCCCCTTCTTCTCCTGCCCCCAATCCTTCCCAGCATCAGGGTCTTTTCCAATGAGTCAACTCTTCACATGAGGTGGCCAAAGTACTGGAGTTTCTGCTTCAACATCAGTCCTTCCAACGAACACCCAGGATTGATCTCCTTTAGGATGGACTGGTTGGTTCTCCTTGCAGTCCAAGGAACTCTCAAAAGTCTTCTCCCACACCACAGTTCAAAAGCATCAATTCGTCGGTGCTCAGCTTTCTTCACAGTCCAACTCTCACATCCATACATGACTACTGGAAAAACCATAGCTTTGACTAGACAGACCTTTCTTGGCAAAGTAATGTCTCTGCATTTTAATATGCTATCTAGGTTGGTCATAACTTTCTTTCCAAGGAGTGAGCGTCTTTTAATTTCATAACAATAGTGAAATGTGGAAAAGGCTTCAATTAAAAAAAAGTTTGAAAATTCTATTCTGGATGTTCCTAAGAAGAGATTGTGTTACTCTATTTCCTAACATCATTAGTTCAAAAACTGATACAATGCAGGAGACCCCAGTTCAATTCTTAGGTCAGGAAGATCTCCTGGAGAAGGAAATAGCAACCCACTCCAGTATTCTTGCCAGGAGAATCCATGGACAGAAGAGCCTGGCAGACTATAGTCCATGGGCTTGTAAGAGTTGGACATGACTTACTGACTAAACCACCACCACCGTATTTCTGTAGACAACAGCCCTATCAGATACCTATGGAAAATCAGTCGCATTTAGATCCAACAAATATTTAATCTAATCTTAAAAACCATCCACCATTTCCCAACTCAGGAAATTCAGGTTTAGAAAGATAAAGTAGATCTAATCATAGGAAATAGCATATCTAAGGTATGAACTTTGGTCATTGCTTCCAAATCTTGAGTGGACTACAAGAATATTAGATTCAAAAAATTCTAAAACACCTTCACAGGCTTTAGTTCTCTGTTCCTTCTTCAGAACCAAAGAATTCTGTAGCAGAGGCAATTCTTAGTCATTGTAAAATGCACAAATGATGACATCTCTCACTGTTTTTAGTAATAAATAGTAAATCCATGCAATTAGCGTAGTCATTTGATTTAATAGTGAAGTGTTAGTCGCTCAGCTGTGTCCCATTCTTGCCAGGCTCCTTTGTCCATGGGATTCCCCAGGCAAGAATACTGGAGTGAGTCACCATTCCCTGCTCCAGGGGTTCTTCCCAACCCAGGGATCGAACCTGGGTCTCATGCATTGCAGGCTGATTCTTTACCATCTGAGTTTCCCAAGAACAGAGGAGCCTGGTGGGCTACAGTCCATGGGATCGCAAAGAGTTGGACACGACTGAGAAGTTCCCACTTTTATTTTATGCGATAGAGCACATTGTAAAACAGAACCACTGTACTCTCTTTTTTCCAATAACTTTCAGATGGCTTTTAAGAGCCAGCTTCTCCTCCTTCAAAGGTCGCCATTCTTCTTCCAAAGAAGAGGGCCATTTAGTGAGATGTTTGCAGTAGATAAAATTGCCCAGGTTAATGTTTCAGCATTTCTTTCCTTGAGTGATAATGTAGAATGATGCTCTCTGAGATTATGAATTCCTATTCAGAGATATTATTGAAGCAGCTGTTGTTCATAAAATAGTCCATCATACTGGAGACAAAAGTATCAAATTTTATTAAAATTTTGTTATTTTAAGTCAGGCTGTAGATTTCCAAATAGAAATAGTGAACTTCAGTGTTTTAGAGATTTACATTTCATTACCAAAGCAGGTATCAGTATTTGACCCACACCACTAGTGTGCCATAACTATATTGTGTGCCTGTGTGCTAAGCTGCTTCAGTTGTGTCCGACTCTGTGATCCTGTGGACTGGAGCCCACCAGGCTCCTCTGTCCATGGGGTTCTCCAGGCAGGAATTCTGGAGTGGGTTGCCATGCCCTCCTCCAGGAGTTCTTCCTGACCTAGGGATTGAACCAACATCTCTTATGTCATATGCATTGGCAGGCAGGTTCTTTGCCACCTGAAAGCCCCATAACTACATCATACAACCCCAGAGGAAACAGGAGAGATGTTCGCTGAAAGCAGTTTCTCTTTGTTTTCCATAATAACGTTTTTGAGCAGCCCAGCCTCAGGACACGAGTGAGTGTTGAAATCTTGAAATCAAGGCAGGATGGTTTCCATGTTACAGTCAAATTTTGCAATTCCAGAAAGTATTTTAGATATTACACTATTTGGAAAACATAAGGAAAGAAAATTACCCCATAGTGTTAGAAACTTGCTTAAGGCTATTGAAATGACATTATGGAATATAAATGTTCTACTATCTAAAATATAATGGCTGGCATCAACATTTAGATGGCTAAATATTTATATATCTTTAGTGGAATTTTGGTCCAGTTCTCAATTTCAAAACATTTTATGCTATTCCTTAAATTTGATAGTTATCTTTCTTAAAAAACAAATAGAAAACATATATAATATATATAAACTATATATAATATAATATATATAAACTATATATAGTTTATATATATATATAAACTTTAATATATATGTTATATAAAATATACATTATTTATATTTATATATATATATATATATAATATATATATATACACACACATACAGTGCTTCCCAGGTGGCGCTAGTGGTAATGAACCTGCCTGCCAGTGCAGAGGATGTAATAGACCCAGGTTAGATCCCTGCCTGGGGAAGATTCCCTGGAGGAGGGCATGGCAGCCCACTCCAGTATTCTTGCCTGGAGAATGCCATGGACAGAGGAGCCTGGCAGTCCATTGTGTTGCAGAGTTGGACTCGACTGAAGCAATGTAGCGTACACACACACACACACACACACAGACACACACTCACACACACAGACACACACACACACATATATTCCCCCCAGAGATGGAGAGCAGTTCATTTTTATGATTAAATTTCTTTAAAAAATATTGTCACTAAGAAACAATGCGGCTTCTTATAATTTTACTCCCTGGATCTAGTTGTCCATTATTGTATCACAGAGTGTGTATTTTCTTCTCACCAATAGCTTTCAAAATATTTAAATAAAATGAATTGCCACTATCACTTCTCAGTCATATTTTGTCCAAGCTAACCCTTCTAACCTCTTTTAACCATTGTCTTACTGAAAGGTTTATAATTCCTTTTTGTCATTATAATGTTCGATGTGTACCTCTTTTTGTTGTTGTTAAATCAGTTTTAAAAGATGTATATAAAATCAAATAGAATAATACAAGTAGGGTGTGAGGATGGCAAAGTGGTACAAGTATGTTTTTGGACTAAATAATAAACACCTCTTAATAAAACCACAGATTTTAAAAGTTTCAGTAGAAACCCTGTCAAATTAATGGCTAATTATGACCTTTTTCAATTAAATCCCTAAGAATATTTGTTTTTAACTTGAGGTATTATTAAGCCACCAGCCTGCTAGATTCCATATTTGTGTAGGTGATTCTCTAAATATGGTAATTTCTATTTTTTTTCCTATTAAATTTAATTATGTTTGTTTGTCATGTGAATTCAAGTTGTTGATTAAAAATCGAGTCAAAAAAAGTCCAAGAAAAATTCTGTGGCACATTTCCAGTAAGCTAAACTCCACGTGTATATCAAGCACTAACCAGTATTCCAGGCTTTCTTATTAAATCCATTAAAACGCCACCAAATTTTTGCCATTCTGTTCACGAGAATATCATATGAGTCTGTCAACTGGTTGGTTGAAACATAGGCCAGCTATGTCTATTGCCCATATGAGGCTCATAAAGAAAATTTCGAGCACTTAAAAAGTTGCTATGAATCTGTAATCCCATCACTTTCCTTTATCTCTGGTAAAATATCTGCTCGCTTTCTTCCCTCAAGTCATATTGGAGAGTTTAAAAACGAGTGACAGATATCTGGGATCATCTCTTCTCATCCCAAGGAGTCTCAAGGTAGGAACCATAACGACCATATTTCATTCTTTTCCAAGTCTGTGCCCTTGTGCAACAGCAGCTTATTTACATGGTAGCCTGTCAAAGGGTCTTCGTTACTCACTGCAAATTGCTGTCTCGTCATAGAAAAGAAAAGATTTTGACTGGTGCCAAAAGAACACACTTGTATCTGACCTTTTCTTCGGTTTCTTTTTTTCTTTCGCCCCCTAACAATTTACATCACTCAACATAAAATATGAATGCTTACATGCCAGGAATAAGAAAAGCTTTTTTTTTTTTTTTCCTCTCACTCCAGTGCCTTGTAATAGAGCAGAAGGGTTGCTGTGTCACCAGTGACTTTATATTACATTTTGTGCTATTTGAACTACAGGACTCTTTGGAGATGTAAGAGGATGATAAAATGAAGGATGCAACATTTACATAGTTATGACCCCTTAGGATCAATTGGAGAGCATCACATAGAATATCATTTCCCGGATGCAATTTATTTTCATTTCTTCTACAAAAATTATTTCAAGTGAGGAGACTCTTTCAAGGGCTCACCTCACTTCTGAGTGAGCTTTCAAAATGCCTAATTTTTCTAGTCTTTAAAAACTATTTCATTGGAGTCCCTACAAATCATACCCTACTGTACAATTAGGAAGCTTTCATATGAAAAGCAGAGCAACTCAGAAACAACTGAAAATCTGTGCTGCTTTCAAGAGTAAAGAGTATACAGGACCAGCGAATCCTGGTGATTATTTTAGCCAGGAAAAAAATGAGAAAAGTTGATCGTGGCTAAGTAGATTATAATTTGATTGTGATTCAGTAAAACGGAATTGTTGGGGCATAGCCTTGTTAATCCTGTGTACATAGTTTAAAGCCCCTGTTCTCACTTAACCAATCTTAAAATCCCTAGTTTTCAAAGACAGAAATGAAGCTCTTTGTCCTTGTCCATCACTGGTAAAAAACACTTTTAGTAACAGAGCCGTGTTTACTTTTGAGAATTATTGCTAGAATAGGCAAATGGCGTAAGTGTTAAAAATGTGTTTCCAGGCCAAAGTCAACAAGTCCCTGCATCAAGTGTATGTATCAGAAAGAGAATAAGAGATGGATGTTTAGTTCAGCAAGTGTAATGAAGTGATGGCGAGGGAGAATTAAAATGATCCTTCGCTTTTTCTCTTTTTCTACTTATCTATCTATGTGTGTGCGTTCAGTCACTCAGTCATGTCCAACTCTTTGCAACCCAATGGACTATAGTCTGCCAGGCTCCTCTGTCCATGGGGATTCTCCAGGCAAGAATCCTGGAGTGAATTGCCATGTATCCTCCAGGAGATGTTCCCAAACCAGGGATCGAACCTGCATCTTCCACATCTCCTGCATTGTAGACAGATTCTTTACCACTGAGCCACCCTATATTTATTATTTATTCTGGTAAGCATGGAGTTATTGTGGAAAAGAAGGTTGGTGATTCAGTGCCGTTTCTTTGGCCCTTGGATAGTGCTTTGATGTCTTCCATTGACTGCTTCCAAGGCACCTATGGAATTGTTGGACTGGTGAAGGAACTGAGGTTACGGACGTGGGACTATTGATTTTATATCACATTTGTCCCATTGGAGTATCAGGCCTCTCACCTCGTCAGTGCAGCTCTTGGGTGGGAGAATGTTACTGTTTTACATAAATGTGAAACAAACCCAACACATGTGTTTTTCTCCCTTATTTGAAAGGAAACCTATGTTACTGTAGAAAATAAGGAATAGAAGTAAAACCAGAAAAATATATGAATTATCAAAGGGACTCTTGGCTTCCCCACTGGAAAAAAAAACGTACTGCTGAAATTTTAGCTGCATAGAAGTTTCTTTTTGATATGCATCTCTATGTATGAATGGCGTTCTTTATGATGTGCAGTTATTTATTTAAACTTTTGCTGAGTTTTGACTATTTAGCTTATTCCCAACTATTTGATATTGAAAATAATTCTCTAGTAGACAGTATAGAAGGAAATATCTAAACATGTTGTGATGGTGGTTTAGTCACTAAATCATGTCCAACTCTTGTGAACCCATGGACTGTAGTCCACCAGGCTCAACACTCTATAGGATTTTCCAGGGAAGAGTACTGGAGGAGGTTACCATTTCCTTCTCCGGGGGATCTTCCTGACGTAGGGATCGAACCCTGGTCTCCTTCATTGCAGGCAGATTCTTTACCATCTGAGCTACCAGGGAAGCCCAAACATGTTGTGATATTTCCTTAACTTTCTAGAAGTGAAGTTTATTAAAATTTAAACATTTTAAGACTCATTACATATATTGACAAGCAGCTTGAGAAAAAGATTTGGTCAATTTACATTGTGACCATCACTCAACAGTTGTTATGATGAATAACTTCTCTAACAACATTTTTTAGGAAACCAATTCCTTTATTCACAAAATACATAAGTATTTGCTTCTTTTCAACTTCAGTTACTAGTGAGGTCTACATAACTGTAAAAGTACCACCATTGGAAAGATATACTGATAATATTCACTACATACCTTAAAATTATGTGAGGACCAGCAAAAATACTGCTTAGAATGTTTATAAGCAGTTAGTAATCACCTACTTGCTTTCTAGTAAATTGTGAACTCTGAAAGCAGAGTTTGTTCTCTTGTTCAGTGAATCACTATTGAATACCTAATATATAATAGGCAGTTTCCCATTTTTTGAAAATGCAGAGAAAGGTGGAATAGACAGGGTTCTTAATCTCATGCATGAGACAGAAATAACCAAGGGGACCGTGTGGATATCAGGCTCAGGTTCATATATCTGGAATTCATCTGTAGACAAATGGTATTTATAGATGCTACCTATAGACCACGAAATAAGTTGATTTTGGAAACTGATAATTTCACATTAATTTTCTGATTGTCATGTCTGAAGACTGGATTTCAGTTTCTTCAAAATGAGTTATCTCTTGAAAGTTTGTGTGTAAAATCCCATATAAGAAATAATGAAATGAAAATAGTATGACGTTTTGTCATTCTTTTCTTTAGAGGTTAACATCAAATCATAAAACCATAATATTAGACAAGCGGTTAATGTTGTTGATGGGATGTTTGAACCATACATTAATTGTGATTAAATTATTTGAAATAGAATTGCTAGTTTTATTTCCATAAAAGTAAAATTATATCACTTAAAGGTACCGATGTCCAGGATATATTTTTCTTAATCAAAAATCCTCATTAGGAAAATTTAACTCCATATTATAAGGAATAGTTTGTCTTATTTTAATCTGCTTCTATAGTTAATAATGAAAAGCAAATGAATAGAAAGGGGAATTTTATTTTTTATTATCTTCTTTCTATTCAAAACCTTCCCAGAATCTTCTTAAAGACAGTGTTAAAAACAATGCTAGGGTATCCCAGACCTTTTTTTAACCCCTCTTAAGAAGGACTGGATGAAAAAGGATAGGGGACTTTATAGAGAAATCCATGATTGAATTAGGAGGGCCAGAGAGAAAAATGATGCAGAAAATGTGACAGTTGATGCAACATTTGTATAGTCAGGTTAGACAGTATCGGTTAAAATGTTGACTTCGGAGTAAAAGATATTGGGTTCAATTCTTAAGTTACTATGCGTTGTTCTGTCTTGGTAATCCTTAGTTTTTCCATCTGTACAGCAGGGTATTAGTCGCTGTGGTTATTATAAAAGTTAACTAAAATAAGCCATGAAACGCACTTAGCATATGATCTGACAAGTATGATTCAGGAGGTTTATAGTATAAGCCCAGAAGTAAGCGTTAGCAATATGCAAGCCTTCTAGAAATCTCTCATTCAGTGTTAAGAACAAATCATTATGTAGGACTGGGGATAGATATGGGCCATGTTTCTATTATACTTAGTGTAGTTAATTAGCCAAATCAGGAATAGAGAGAATTTTTTCTCTCTTCAAGGCCATGCAAAGAGATAGTACAAAAGCTGTTGAGATTCGTGAGGATATTATAAACCAGTGGGTTCCCTGGTGGCTCAGCTGATGAAGAACCCACCCACCAAAGAAGAAGATGCAGAAGATGTGAGTTCTGTGCCTGAGTCAGGAATATCCCCTGGAGAAGGAAATAGCAACCCACTTCGGTATTCTCGCCTGGAAGATTCCCTGGACAGACGGGCCTGGCAGGCTGTACTCCAGGAGATCGCAAAAGAGTTTGACTTGACTGAGCACAGAGGTACACGCCGTGCAGGAGAGAAATGGAGATGAGGCTGGCTCACAGACTCAGCTGATACCGGTGGTATCTAGAGAATGCATAGCCTTTAATAGGAAAATTCTTGTCAAACATAAGAGAAGTGGAAGGTCAAGATAAAAAAAAAAAAAGACAATGAAATTCAGGCTGAGCCCAATTATACTGAATGCTGACATTATCAGACTGTGGTTATTACAGAATAGGAATATAGGAGTTAGTTAGAATGTATGAAAAAGATATCAAGAAGACTGAAGGAAGATATAAGAAAGAAACAGAAGGGAAATATCATGATATTGTATCTATAAAGAAGGGTCTGAGCAAGATGTATTTTTGGTGTACATTGTAAGTGAAGTGAAAATCACTCAGTTGTGTCTGACTCTTTGCAACTCCATAGCCTATACAGTCCATGGAATTCTCCGGGCCAGAATACTGCCGTTCCCTACTCCAAGAGATCTTCGACAGAGATCGAACCCAGGTCTCCCACATTTCAGGTGGATTCTTTACTAGCTGAGTCATCAGGGAAGCCCAAGAATACTGGACTGGGTAGCCTATCCCTTCTCCAGCAGATCTTCCCGACCCGGGAATTGAACCGGGGTTTCCTGCGTTGCAGGCAGATTCTTTACCAGCTGAGCTACTGGGGAAGCCCATACATTGTAATGATAGTGCTGAAACTATAGACTAAATGAAATAAACATGAAAGTATCCTTACAGAAAAAAATAGAAGTGTATTCTTTTTATTTTACTTGTACATTTCTCATATGAATCTTCTATCATCAGAGTCCACAGCGTTTGATCCTCCTTTGGAAGACTTTACATTTTTTCAAAATACATATTTCCAGTTTTTCTTTGTATGATTTATCTCACTTAGCATAATGGTCTCAAGGTTAATCCACGTTTTAACAAATGGCAGGATTTCCATATTTCTCAGGGTTGAATAATATATTCTTTATCCATGTAATATATCAACTAAATCTCAATTAAAAATGTTCTTATTTTTTCAGTTTATACACAAAGAGAAAAATTAGAAAATATCTGAAAGTACGAGGAATAAAACGAAACACCATCACCTCAGAGATGACTGTGTGCTTCTCTGGGAAACAAATATTCAGGATATAGTTTGAATATCTGTGTCCACAACAGAGGTTCTTAACACGGGGGCAGTACCCTTGAGATTAAATGGAAAATGTTTGGTGTGTGAGTTATCATTCTAAGGAGATAGCCCATAGCTTTCATCTGATTTTCAAAAACATTTCTTTTTCTCTGTTCAAAAGCTAAGAAACAACTGATCTGGAGAAAGATAATTAAATATGACTAACGCATACATGACACAAGTAGCTTGTTTTTATGGATTAGCTTTCAGTGGAGTTTCTAAGGGATCAGAAGAAAACATCCTTAAGGTCCTCTGGGCAGGAAAGCAAAGTAAAACATATTGTGTTGGCTAATATTGAAAAATTAGATGGAAAAGAAGTTTTCTGGAGAAAAGAAAATTTGTAAGACAAGAAGAAACTTTAGCATGTGCTATAGAATGCGGCAGAGTGACAGATAAAGAAAGTTAAGGCTTCCAAAGAAAATCTAGGAAAGTTATATTCAAAGACAAAGCATATGTATTAAACTCATGGCCTTGCAAGTAATAATACTGAAAGTGAAAGTGTTAGTCTTTCAGTCGTGTCCGAATGTTTGAGACCACCTAGACTGTAGCTCTCCAGGCTCCTCTGTCCATGGAATTCTCCAGGCAAGAATACTGGAGTGGACAGCCATTCCCTTCTCCAGGGAGGTCTTCCCAACCCAGGGATTGAACCCAGGTCTCCTGTATTGCAGCGAGATTCTTTACTGTCTGAGCCACCAAGGAAGCCCCTAATAATGCTGAAGTAAATCTTTAAAGTTGAAAGAGGCAAATTGACTTAGAATGCCATAAAGATGAAAATCATGGGTAGTTTGTTTAAATTAAATCCGCTTTTTGATTATGTGAGGGGAAAGATGTAAGAAGCGAAAACAGCAGTGTCTTGTTGTTGAATGAAATAGCATGGTGTCCAATTGAACAATATTGTGGACACATATTGGGAAGTAATGACAGTTTCTAGTTAAAAGGAAAAGGAAAATAAAATCCTAGTCTTAGTGATTTGGGATGAATGTAGGGGAAATTGAATTTTATATAATTTAAGAAAACGACAAAAATAGTCATTCATAATTAGGCATAAATGAATATTTAAAATGAAAGAAATGACAATAAATTATTCTTTTTTCTTTCTTAATATGACAATACATTTTTAATATTCCTGGTGGCTCAGATGGTATAAAGAATCTCCCTGCAATGCAGGAGATGCAGGAGATGTTGATTTCATCCCTGGGTTGGGAAGATCCCCTGGAGAAGTGAATGGATACCCACTTCAGTATTCTTGTCTGGAGAATTCCATGGACAAGGAGCCCAGCGGGCTACAGTCCATGGGTTTGCAAAGAGTCAAACATGACTGAGTGACTAACCCTTTTTCACTTTCACAGGGAAAACAGACAATTTAGTCTTGTCTTTTTTGGATGGTTAATTGGAATTTATATTTCTAATATTCTACAGTGTGTACCTCCAAACTACAGAGATTTTAATACATTCTCTACTGCATGATTCCCAGCAAAAATATTAAAACTTATGTTTACCAAAGAGAATTCATTTTAACTAGTTATCAAAGAGATACAAATTCTTTGCTTACAGTTACATGCAACTGCTTTTAGGTTTGTCCACAGACTAGCTTCTGGCTCTGAACATTTCAAACCTTCTTTTCCTCTCATTCCCATGTTCTTCTGATGATGGGCTTAGGGCCATCTAACATAAGGAAAGTATCATGGAAGGAAGTCAATGCGGAACAATGTGGCCATCTCAGTGAACTGCTGTTTTAAGAAAAAAAAAAAAAAAGGTCAAAACGTACATCATGTGGAACTGTGTTAGTGCCACTGCATGGGATCTGGAGATGGTCAGTCTTGAAGCTTAAAGATTATTTGCTTCAGTGTAAATCTACTCTAGGCTTTATGTGGGTAAAAGAATTTGGAAACAGGCTATCCAGAAAAGTTAATCATGTTGTAAAAAAGATGAGGGCAAAGTAATCAAAGGAAAACACTGAAAATGTAAACCTTACAGATTATTAAACTAATTTATATCCAGTGTTATTGAATGTGTCTGTTTGTGCATTGCTAAGGGGAGAATTACAGTCTTAAAGAAAATGTGATTATTCCTGGTAGGACAATAATTTTTTACAAAGGACACGGTCGTCTGAATATAGCCACGTGCTGAAAAATAAGTTTAGTTTTGTGTTGTTACTCATCATATTCACTCTTGCTGCCACGCCAGTCTGGAAAATATCCCATAATCCCAGCCCCTTTTCAGAGTCCTCTCATCCCACCGTGGTGCCACTTCCTCCTTCTTGACCCCATCTCAGGCTCCCAGTGCCGTTAGCTTTCTGTGTGTATGGGATATGGGAAACTTAATTTCTTGAGTTTTGTTGGACAGCCTTGTATGTAATATCTGGCTTTTGTTTGTTTTTCTTTCTGAGTAGGTCACTGGATATGCCATGTTGGTTAGCCGAGATTTGATCCTGTCTAAAACGTCCAGAAAGCATTTGATCCATAAGACATTTGGATAACACCAAAAGGTGTCAGTATTTTCAGGGTTATTTTGTCCTGTCCAAAATGTCCATAAGATATTTGATCCAGGCAAGTAGGTCCCTGATATTTGGGAATGTCCACAACCATTTGGACCAAGTGGGCCCATGGACATTTTGGTTTTGTTTGTTTTTAATATTTATTTTGTATTGGAGTATAGTTGATTTACCATACTGTGTTAGTTCCAGGTATACAGCAAAGGGATTCAGTTACATGCATATACCTATATCTATTCTTTTTTAGATTATTTTCCCATATAGATTTATTATAAAATATTGAGTAGAGTTTCCTGTACTATATAGTAGGTCTTTATTGATTATCTGCTTTACATATAGTACTGTGTATATATTAACCCCAAACTCCTAATTTATTCCTTCCCACCTTCCCTTTTGGTAAACTGAATCCACAAATCTGTTTCTGTTTTGTGTTGTTTTTGTTCAGTCACTAAGTCATGTCTGACTCTCTGCAACTCCATGGACTGCATCATATGTGATACATATGAGTAATATTTCATACAATGGAATATTGTGCTAAGTTGCTTCAGTCATGCCCAACTCTTTGTGACCCTCTGGATTGTAGCCCACCAGGCTCCTCAGTCCACGGGATTCTCCAGGCAAGAATACTGGAGTGGGTCACCATGCCCTCCTCCAAGATCCCCTGGAGGAGATTGATAGAATTGGTAGAATTGATCTGAAGGCCATGTGTTTGGGGACTTTCGTTTGTTGGGAGTTTTCTTTAAATCATGGCTTCAATTTCAGTACTTGTGAATGGTCTGTTCATATTTTGAGTTTCCTCCTACCTCAGTCGTGGGAGATTGTACCTTTCTAAAAGCTTGTCCATTTCTTCTCAGTTGTGCATGTTACTGACATATAGTTCCTTATTGTTGTTGTTGTTCAGTGGCTAAGTCATGTCTAACTGTTTGCAGCCTCATAGACTGCAGCATGCCAGGGTCCTCTGTTCTCTGCTATCTCCTGAATTTTGCTCCAATTGATGCAGTTCCTACTAGTAGTCTCTTACGATCATTTTGAATAGAACCAAATTTCAAAGATGTTTGGTGTGGACCAAATGTCTTGTGTATGTTTTAGACAGGACTGATTTTCCTGCAAGGAAGCAGTTCTTAACACTGTAAAGATTTCCCTCTTTAGCCTTTTTTTTACCCCCAAATTGCCAATTGTTTTTCTCAGTAAATAAATATTAATTACAAATCATGTATTAGACATCGCTGGCAGTAATGTAAAAACAATGACATAGTGTTAAAGTGTAGTTAAAAATGTAGTTTTATCGTCTAGGCAAAATTCTAATCTTACTGGGTACATCAAACCTAAAATGAGGTTCTACTCATAAGTCACCTGTCATTTTAGATGATATATCATAAACTAATTCATCATATGTCCATGACTAACATGAGTAGATGTGTGATATCTGCAGAGAACATTTGCAATTTTTAAGAGGATGATCCAATAGCTGACTCATTGCATTTGAAGGACTCCTGGTATGAAAACAGATTTAAAAGGAGAAAATTGGGGAACTGGAGGCCTTAGAAAATAGAAGCCAAGTCTCTGAGTAAAATCAAACCAGATTGGTTTTTTTTCCCTGTGGATTTTTTTCTCCTATACTGGAGACAATTCTTTTGTAATGTAGTTAAAGAAAGTGAAATATGCAAACTGACAAAGACAGCAACAGAAACGTCCAAGGCCTCTGAAGCTTTTGGAACAGCTGTCATGGAAGTGGACTTGGTTGACACCAAAATAACAGTGATGCAATATGAGTGCCTTTTACTTATGACAGTCTCTGCATTTATCAATTGCAAATGTACTATGTATACAGCCAGCAACTTGTCAAGAAGTGTGTTAGAAAGGTGTTTGGCCCAGATAAAAGGGCCTGTATGTAGAAAAGTTTTATTTATCTAAACTGTATACTCAGTAATAAAAGGGAAAGGACCATAACATGTGTCTAATCTTTCCTAACCACAGAGATAGTTGTCCTCAGAAACCTGGCTTCATATTTTATAAAATATATATGTGTGTGTATATATATATATATAAACGATCTACAGTGATAATAAAGGCTTGTTTTCTGGCTTATCTGTAACATAAGCAAATTCAGACATAACCAGTAAAATTCTATCACAGTCCATCCTCCAAAGTCAATACCTCTTGTCTCTCTATAGTGCATGCCTTACTTTCAAGACTGATTCAAATAGAAGCTGAGCTGTTTGCTTCCTTCATGGTCTCAGGCAATCAGAATTTTTATTTTCTTCGTTTCTGTATCACAGAAATAAAAAAAGTTAAAAATAAAAATAATTATGTTAGACTGAAATGATTTTTGTGTGTATGTGTGTATGTGTGGCTGTGGCGAGTCTCCATTTTTACACGCAGGCTTTCTCCAGTTGTCGTGACCGGGGGCTGCTCTTTGTTGCAGGGCACAGGCTTCTCATTGCAAAGATCTCTCTAGTGTCAGCACACAGGCTTCAGTAGTTGCAACACGTGGTTTCAGTAGTTAGAGCCTCCGGGCTCTAGAGCACTGGCTCAGTAGTTGTGGCAAACAGAATTAGTTGCTCCATAGCATGTGGGAATCTTCCCAGACCAGAGATCGAACCATGTCTCTTGCATTTTAAGATGGATTCTTAACCCCTTGACCACCAGGGAAGTCCAAGAATTATTATTCCTAATGGTTAGGTATAAAGACTTTGTGGCATGACATAAGTAAATGTTTTGTGCAAATTCTAAAATTCTATGTGGGTGATTGACTTAGGCATCCTATGTTCATCTTTTGTGTTTGCTTAGTTTGTAAAAAATACTCTTTTAATAAAAATAAAAAGCAAAAATCTGAGTATATAGACACAGTAGGTTACTCTGATAAGCATGGTACATAAATCCTTTAAAAGCACACTTAAAAAAATTCATCTCACAGGGATTGTGCTCCCTCTTTTGAAGTCATTCAATAGGGTGCTTATTTATAATGGGATTTAATTATTCCCATAAAGATTTATAGTTAAAAAAAATTAAGGTTAAAAGAGGAAACATATGAAAGGATCTCCTTCATCAGGAAGTTCAGTGAAAAAGTAATGTGCTGTGACCGTATGCAACCATCAGAGACCACATTCATTTTCCTCTTCCTCCTTTGTTCCATAACTGAGACAAAAGCAGATAGGGATAGATCCTAATCCAATTTGAAGCTCGGCCACTTGATGAAAGATTGTGATTTTGAATCATATTCAACAAGGACAGTGATTTGCACTCAGAATTATACAATATTCATTGGGAGCTGTATATTCTTATCTAAATCTCTTTCCTTTCTGCAGTCGTTTACTGGTTAGAAGCAATGCCTGCCACAACTCATATGCATATAAGATAGAAACTTGGAAGAAAAATTGATTGTCCATGATTTAATATGGGTATTAATAATGAGTTTCCTCTCCAGTTGGGGTTCATGTTTGAGATTTAAGTGCTTTGGTCTGAAGGAAGAAGAATCAGGCAGTTCATTGATTGAGCACTTTCCTCTGCAGTTTTAATAGTGTGTTAAAGGAGAGCTAGGTAGGTAGGGGGGTGTGGAAAGAGGTGGAAGAGAAATAAAGATGGATGAGAAAAACTACACTGATAATAAACTTAGTGCTCACTGCTCACCTAGCTTACTTACCACCTCATCACTTAATCATTCTTAAAGGCTGCTGGCAACCCACTCCAGTAGTCTTGCCTGGAGAATTCCATGGACAGAGAAGCCTGGTGGGCTATACAGTCCATGGGGTCACAAAGAGTCGGACACGACTGAGTGACTAACACTTTACAAAGGATAAAATAATGCATTTGCAGCAGAAAAGCGAAATACTGTCCTTGCATCTGTTATCTATTGCTGTTTAATGAAGTACCCCAAGACATCCCTAGTCACATTGCAAAGGGACAAGGACACAGGGAGGACACGATTCCTTAGACAGTTGTATCTACCACAGATAATAATAAATGTCTTCAGTGTACTAGTGAAAGTGAAATGAAAGTAGTGAAACTGTTAGTTGCTCAGTTGTGTCCAACTCTCTGCGACCCCATGGACTGTAGCTCTACAAGCTCCTCCTCTGTCTGTGGAATTCTGCAGGCAAGAATACTGGAGTGGGTAGCCATTCCCTTCTCTAGGGAATTTTCCCCACCCCAGGATCTAACCCAGGTTTTCCACATTGCAGGCAGATTCTTTACCATCTGAGCCACCAGGGAAGCCTAAAAAGCACGTAAACAAGAAAAATCACTGTCATTAACTTTGGAAATGTCTTTATTTGTAATCACCGAAAAAGCATATTATTTATCCAACAAGTATACGGAAACTTAACCATTAAAGTAATTCCAAGCTTGAAATTGGCTGTTTTTCAATAGTGAGTCTTGTATAGGTTGGAAAGACATTTATATTTGGTGGTTGAGGTTATTACCCACATCCCCTCATGCTTAATAATGTAAGGGCTGGGTTTGTGGAGAAATTTAACAATATATAGTGCTATGCACGTCTGCAGAAATACAGTAGTAATTTTTGATATAAGAGAAATTTCATTGGATTCTGAAATGTACATGACAACATCTTTATCCTATCAACTTTATGGATGTTTTCTATTTAGAGGGATGCAAGGTATTTAGGAGATAAACCTGACACAGCATCGCTATCTGCTATTATAAATGTTAAATTTAAAAACTGTGTTTTGAAAATAAGTGGAAAAAAGTTATCTCTGAGAGAAAGCACAGAAAAAATATGAAGATAATATAGTGCTCCACTTATCTCCTGAAGTATAATTCCTTTCTTCATCCATCCACAAATTCATTTATTTACTAAGTTCTTGATAAGATTGCAGACCTCAGCTAAAAACAAAAGAGCAAAAAATAATAATATTCCTACCATCATGAAGCTTACAATCTAGTAATTATGTGTAAATAAATAAACAAATGCCATCATGTCAGATGATTTGAATTGCAAGGAGACAGTGAAAGAAGGGGAGGGAGAAAGCCTCAGGCGTGGAGGGGCTTTGTGATTTTCTATTAAGTAATATAGTGTTAGTCGCTCAGTCGTGTCCTATTCTTTGCAACACCATTGAACTGTAGCCCACCAGGCTCCTCTGTCCATGGGATTCTCCAGGCAAGAATACTGGAGTGGGTGGCCATTCCTTCTCCAGAGGATCTTCCCAACCCAGGGATCGAACCCAAACCCAGGGATCGAACCCAGGACTCCTGCATTGCAGGCAGTTTCTTTACCACCTGAGCCAGGGAAGCACTGTTCCATATTACGGAGCAAGCCTAAATGGGAAAAGAATTTGAAAAAAAGTGGACTCATGTATATGTATAACTGAATCACTTTGCTGTGCACAACAGTATTCATCACCTATACACCAATATCCAATAAAAAGTTAAAAAATAAATAAATTAGGTGGTTTGAGAAGATGTCACCGAATGGATGCTATTTGAGTAAAGAACTGAAGGGCATGAAGAACTAAGCAATGGCCTGAGGGAGGCAGGTGCTGGCCAGGTTGATGGAAACCCATGAGGCCAGAGGGCTTGGGTGGGGTGAGCACAGGGGGATTTGCAGGAGGTGAATCTGGGGAGGGGCTACGTAGAGGGAGGCATTTTGTGGGAGCCTCCAAAGGCTACTCAAGCCTTGTCAGCCTTTTGGGTGTCACCTGTGTGATGTTGGGAAGCTATTGAGGGATTGGTGCAGAGGACTGGCACCATGTGATTTATATTCTAAAAGAATTATTCTAGCACCATGTTGAAAATAGGCAGTGAGTCAAATGATAAGGGAGGAAACATTTAGGCTCATTGGGAACCTATGACCATAATCACTTATGCTAGCTTAGTGGCCTTGACCATAGCAATAGCAGCAGATGTGAGAAGTGGTTTGGTACTGGAAGAATTTAGAAGGAGGAGATACAAACTTAGCCAGTATCTTTGAAAGGGGCTGGGCTTCCCAGGTGGTACAGTGGTAAAGACTCTGTCTGCCAAGGCAGGAGATGCAGAAAATGCTGTTTTAATCCCTGGGTCAGGCAGAACCTCTAGAGGAGGAAATGGCAACCCACTCCAGTATTTGTAACTGGAACATCCCATGGACAAAGGAGCCGGGCGGGCTGTCGTCCAGGGGGTCGCAAAGAGTCGGACACAACTGGGCACACACAAACACACTTGGATAGGTGCTGTATTTGTCAACTTTAAGTTTCAATTGCAGACCACCTCAAATCTTCTCCCAGATCTCAGAAGTTTACAAAAACAAGCATTGATGTCTTGCTCAGGTGACATGCAGGCAGCTGCAATTCTGATCACCTGTGAGTCTGCCTGACTCTGTGTGGCTCTTCCTCCTGTTTTCCATGAATCCCAGAATCCAGGTTGGAGAAGCAGCTCCAAGTAGTGAACCTCCAATCTTCTTAAAAATGGGCATTCTTCTTACAATTTGTGTGGAGACGAGGTGTCAAACACATTTTAATGCTCGCATCTCGTTACCCAAAACAACATTGCCAAGTCCATGGTCAGTGGGGTGGACACAGACACTCCTCCTTTGGGGAGGTCCCCCAGGTCTCTTTATGTGGCAGAGAAGGGAGAAAGTCATTGGAAAACATAATACAACCTGCTCATCACAGACTGAGAGAAAAATCTGGTTCTTCTGGTTGGCCTGAGCAACCAGGAAAAGAGTTGTGGTCCACTGAGATGGGAAAGACAATGGTGGGAATAGACTTTAAAATATATGTTAAAAACAACGATAATAACGATGTCACATTATTTCTGTTATTTTAAATATTAAAAAAAGTTATCGTGAGATATAGAAAATACATTATTGTGGATGTCTGATCAATTGTAAAAAAGACCACAAGATAACCAAGGTAGCAGGTCATTATCATTTGAAATGAAATAGCTACACAGTTAACACACAATTAACAGCACAATTAACATGGTGTCATGGAAATATCTGCCTTCATGAGGTGGCCCATTTCAAAGTCATATCATTGTTATTCACAGATCATCAGCTGCATGTAAGGGACAGTGATATCGAAGCAGCCTTTCACTTCACAACTTAAAGAGTTATAAATATTGCTCTCCATGGTAGAAACAGAAAACCAGTATAAAATCTGCACAGAATAATTATCAAGGTACTTATCCCTTGTGTACAAGTAGTATTTTGCAGCCTTTGTGAAAGTCCTGTTTTGCGTGTTTCTTACATCACTTAAGCCTGCTGGTACATGGGTTTCTGAAGAATGAGGGAGGGTTGATCAGCTTTTGGCAGAGATCAGCAAAATTTGCAAGCTTTTTAGCCTCTCCATCAAGACTCATAAACTATTTTGGAAACTACAGGACAAAAAAAAAAAAAACCAACCCATCCAAGCAGAAAATTAAAAACCAATCTGCCAGTTCAGTGGAACTCAACCTTTGCTAGGCTGCAAATGCTGGTAAAATGGTTAAATATCCATTCATGATTACTCAGAGACACAAAGCTACGATTGAAACATGACAAAAAAAATGTACATATAGGCTATGGGAGGACTGGCAGAGTAGAGAAGAAAACAGGGTTAAATTGTGCACCTTATAGAGTGTTGTGGGGCTTGAGGCATTTTTGTTTGTGTTTCTGTTTTGTTTTTAAACTGGATTTCTACCAACATGCTGAGAACCCTGCATTTAAATGTTATGGGAAGGAGATGGATGTTAGCTCCCTGAACTGCTGGTGCTCCAAAGAGGGAGCAGTTCATTTTTTTTTTTTTGATGTATAATTTTTTTATTTATTAATGATTACTTGTAAGAGTTAGAGGAGATAAGGAGGAAATTCTACAATTTGATGAGTAGAAAATGAAAGAATTTGTACAACTCCCTTAAAAAAACGAAAATGTTATTAATCATTTAAATTTATATGTATACTATGTGATGACAGATTTAAATATCTGTAAAAGTTCCAGTAGATACTAGTAATGTTCAAAAATGATTTTTTAAAGTAAGTACTATAAAGATACTCTTTCAGTTTCACAGACGCTCAAAGTCCATCTAAGAATTCTGTGCATGAAAGCTGTTCTTTTTTTCCTGTCTTTGTGTTGAATGTCTGCCTAAGATTGCCTTTGAGTCCAGAGTAGTGCTCATTTTCTCACTTGATGATAATATAGTTGCCAAAGTCAGCAGTTGCGTGATTCAAGAGATGTTTGTTGTGTTGACTGTCAAATTCTTTTTAAAAAATAAATAACTAAAATTAAAAAAAAAAAAACAACAAACTGTTGATGAGACAGAGCTAAGTTTATTAGATGTGCAGCACTAAAAGAGAACATTACCTCATCAGGGCAGTGTCTTGAAGGGAGAAGTTGGAGGAGGATATTTATAAAGGTGTCGGAACTGGGCTGAGTGATTTTAAGGCCAGTCTTGCATCAGGAGTGCTGGGAAGAGTCAATGAGCAATAGTTTTGGGATCTGTGAGCACTGTGAGGCAGGAGTCTTAAAGTGTTTGAATGAGCAAAGATCTTAGTCTTGACAGGTAAGCTATTTAGCTGCTTCATGACCTTAAGGCGCAGTGGTAGAGTCCATGTGCCAATGCAGGAGATACAAGGGATGGCAGGTTTGATCCCTGGGTTGGGAAGAATCCCTGGAGGAGGAAATGTCACCCACTCCAGTATTCTTGCCTGGAGAATCCCATGGACAGAGGAGCTTGGTGGGCTACACAGAGTCAGACACAACTGAGTACGTATGGGGATGAGACCTTATCTTCAGGAGCAAGCAGTTGAGCAATCTTTATTGGCTTCAGTATTATTCAGTACTGGGCCAGGGAACTGTATTAATCTAAACTCGACTGAAATTTTACCAACTCTGTGAGATTTTGGAAGAATCTACTCCATGTCCCAGAGGAATAAAGTCTCTCTGGTCTCATTCTCTGCCAGACATCTCATCAAGAAAGGATGGAATTCAAAAACACTGAATTGCAGATTTCAAATGGGTGAATTGTTAGCCCATGTGAATTATAATATCTCAATAAAACCTTACAAACAGAAGTAAAATCAAATAAGGAAAAAGAAAAGACATGCCAGAATACTGAAATTGTCATTGTATTATAAACAACAGGAGGTTGATAATATGAGAAAGATTGCAATTGGCCTGTTATCTAAAAGACAGAAAGATTTTGACGTTAATACTGACGGAGCTCGTTTGTCCGCTTTTCTAGCCCCATCAATGATCATTTTGTCTGTCTGCTGAACTCATGTAAGGCCCCAAATGTGGCACTGTTACGTGTTCCAAAGAGAGGAAGCAACTATAGTCTACCTGCGTTGGTTAGAAGCTGGGCATTACACAAACTCCTGGGTTACCAGAAAGAAGAAATGCCTCCAGCAGTATGACATGCAGTGCAGCTTTTCGGTTTGGTGTGTCTGGTTTTGGTGCTCAGTTTTGGACAACTCTTGACTCTGCACCCCTTTGCACTATAGCCTACCGTGCTCTTCTATCCGTGGGATTTTCCAGGCAAGAATACTGGAGTAGAATGCCTTTTTCTCACCTGCATCTCCTGTGACTCCTGCATTGGCCAGTGGATTTTTCACTCACTGAGCCGTTGGGGAAGCCTACCCTTTGGGGGCTAAGACAAATTAGGAGACCAGGCATAAGAACCCTTGAACACCTCTGTGTCTCCTGTTTCTAGTAAACATCCCTCACACTATTAGAAAACTGTCTACTGCATTTTGGGAAATGTTTCCGTTATATGATATGTTTTGTTTTGAACATCGTACGGTTGAAGAATTTGCAAGTTGTTTCATTTGACCGAAGGAGAAGTCAGTTGTCAAGTTTCACATCCCAAAGGTGCCCTCAGATGTAAAACTTGTCTCTGTCATTTTGGATTTCTGATGGCAATTCCTCTGAGTCCAGAAAACCTGTAAATCATAATTAAGCTAAAGATAACTCTACCATGGATCCTTTATAGTGCCTAGTTTTTCAGAGCATAGGGAAACAGGAACAATTTGTCACCTCTGCCTTCACCCCATCCTGCTCCTAGTCCTCCTGTGTTTCAGAACTAAAAAGGAATGAATAAAAAATTGCTTCTGTCAGGAGAGAGAAACAGTAGATCCAGCAATTGCCCTGTCAAGAGTTTTGGTGAGAGAAGTATTCTGAAATTACAATATAATATGAGTCTCATGGAGGATTTCCTATATACTGTGTTTGTTGATCGACCAACTGAATAAAAAATACCTCATCCCACATTTCTTCTTTCAGATCTAATAGGAAAGCTCTATCAGCTACTGTGGCTTTAACATTAAGATAGTTTACTTTTGTTTTTTTGTTGTTGTTGTTGGTTGGTTAGTTTGACTGAAGTGTAATTAAGAAATAAAACTTGAATTCCTCCAGTCAATTCTATTTCACTGATGAGGCAACTTTGATTCCTTCAAATGTTAAGTAATTTCCACAATGTTTCAGAGGTGCTTAGTGAAAGAACCAGAATTTAATATCAGTTCACTCTATCATATCTGCTGTTAAACATTTTTAATATTGCTTTCTTCTGCCTTTTGTAAAACTTACACACGTATAGACTTTGATTAGAAAACGAGCATAGATTTGGACTAAAATAAGTTCTGAAAGGGAGGAGAAATCTTATTCAAAGAGATCAAGTTTGTCATAGGTTGGTAGAATGCAGACTCAAACTCTTTGTTCTTGCTTGTCAATCTTCAAGCTTTATTTACCTCAACTAGAAAATGGAGATATTACTAGTACTTTCCTTATAAGGCAATGCTAATATCTGTAAGTCATAAGATACACACACACACACACACACACATTTATGTGTATGTATACATGTAAAACTGCTGCATAATAAATACTAAATACATTTGATATTTAAAAAAGAAATAAAATATGAAGTGTACAATGTGATGATTTTATATATGTATCCATTGTGAAAGGAAAATCTTTGGAAGAGTGTCATTATGTTTTGAAATCATGAAATACAATGAGAAAGGTATATGATTAAATAAAAGTGCAGCGTGTAAGAGGAAGACTTTCCAGCAGTCTCTGTCATTCCGTTCTGGCTCTCCAGGAATATTGCTTACATCGTGGGCTTTCGCAGGCCTGATGTTTTCCTATCTTTAGTTGTTATTCCCTTTCAATACTTTTAGGTGTGTGAGAGTTGTATTATTAACAGCAGCAACAAAACATAGACATGTTTATGAATGCCATTTGTAAACGATGGCTGTCGAGGAAAGATGTTGCTGTACAGGATGGTGTTTGTTTACCTTCCTGTCTCTTAGGAGGGAAAGGAGCACACAGCCCCATAAAGCTGATAGGAATCTTATAAGTCACTTTTTCACCAGAAAGGTCCTTCCTGGCCCTGCCTTGAACACGCTATCCATGAATGATTTATTGCCAGGATATTATCGAATTCCCCATGTTGCTAAGTTAACATTAATAGTAAGAAATACTAGCTGTGATTGGGGTTGATATAAATGAAAACTACAGTCACCTCAGGGCAGAAATTATTATTTTAATCTTAGCCAGGAAGATAAACATGTCCTTAGGCACTCAAGTCCTTAAGAATTAGGTGAAGTGTGCTTACCCGAAAGTGGCAGGCGGCCAGGGAAAGGTGGCTCATGTCTCTCAAGGAGATTAAGCCCATTTGGATTCTCCATTCTGATGTCTCTTGTTTAGTTCTTCTGGAAATTAGTTTTGATGAGGAGCTCTGGCAAATATTTGGGTTCCATAAATGCAGTGTGATAAAAGGAAAAAACATCCCAGCTGGCAGCTAGGCTCTCAGGGAGTTACAGAGCATTGAAACAGAAACCACAGTGGACAAAATCAAGTGTGCTATGACTTACAAAACATCTGTATTATACCAAATCAGACCACCAGCACCAATGTTCTAAGCACTGACTCCTCTTTTAAGGGCTCCTTTAGATTTATGTGTTTCAAAATAAGATTCAAGGCAAACTGATCCAGCAGGAACTCCAGGATTTTCTGGATCAGAATGTAGAGACATGGGTTCTAAGAGTCCTGTTGCAGGTGTGTGCTGTGCTCGGTCATGTCCCACTCTTTCTGACCCCATGGACTGTAGCCCGCCAGGCTCCTCTGTCCATGGGATTTCCCAGGCAAGAATACTGGAGCAGGTTGCCATTTCCTCCTCCAGGGGATCTTCCCAACCCAGGGATCAAACCCAAGTTTCCTGCATTGCAGGTGGATTTTATTTACCACTGATCCCCCTGTTCCAACAAATCTGCTTATTTATAAATTCAGAGCCACCCCTGCTCAGACCACCTTATTAATTTCCCTAGCCCCTAGACCCTAAAAGCAACCTCCCCTTTAGAGAAATCCCTTGGTTCTGCTGGGGTGCATTTCCTTGTATAGCAATCTCATTGGCTTAACCATTTGTCTATGATGGTTTTGGTGTGTGTCAGTTGGTAGGCTTTGACAGGTAGTATTGGAAAAGTGGAAAAACCAGAGATAACTGTGAGTTAAAATCATAAGATGTGAGAGGTAAAGTGTTGAATTAACTTATTAATATATGATTTATTCCTAGGATTTTTCTCTAAACATGTATTAAATCAAAATATCTGCAGCTTAGTACCAAGTACTTTAACAACTCTCCAGGTCCTTCTAATGAGCAACCCAACCAAGCATGAGAACCAATGGGTTAAAGCATGAATATTCCCCCCAATATTTATTTGAATTTTAATTTCCATATGGTAAAAGGCATAGATTCATAGTGAGTGTACATTTCAATGAGCTTGATGCATGTAAAATTCGGGTAATCATTACCTCAATCAAGATACGTCTTTCCCACTAACAACTTTCTCTTATGCTCCTTTCCAGTCAATCCCCTCTTGACAGGCATTGTCCTTTCTTATATCACCATAGATTCATTTTGCTTATTTTTGACATCGCACACTAGAGAGGTTGTTAAAGATGGCTGATAGAGACCAGGAGATGTCAGCCTTGAATGGCTGAGCTTCAGCTTTGAGTAGTTCTTCAGAGGTGTGTGCCTGCTAAATTGCTTCAGTCCTGTCTGACTCTTGGCAACACTATGGACTTTAGCCTGCCAGGTTCCTCTGTCCATGGGGATTCTTCAGGCAAGAATACTGGAGTGGTTGCCATGCCCTCCTCTAGGGGATCTTCCCCATCCAGGGATCAAACCCCTCTGTCCTTAGTCTACCTGCGTTGGCAGGTGGATTATTTACCATTAGTGCTGCCTTCAGAGGTGATTTACTGTAATTCTTTAATGTTCCAGATGAGCCTGAAACCCTTGGTTGTGACCCAGGATCACACAAAATTAGTCAATGGTGTGTATATGTGTGCACATGTGTGTGTACACATGCACACACATGTGTCCAGTCATGTCTGATACTTTGCAGCCTGATTGACTGTAGCCTTCTAGGCTCTTCTGTCCATGGAATTTTCCAGGCAAGAATACTGAAGTGGATTGCCATTTCCTGTTCCAGAGGATCTTGCAACCCGTGGATTGAACCCATATCTCTTTGTATCCTGTATTGACAGGCAGATTCTTTCACTGTACCATCTGAGAAACACATAACGAGCCTTATATATCATCTAATCCCTCTTCACTGATGTTTCTTGTGTCTTCATCCACATCCTAATAAATATCAGTTGAACTAGAAACTTCAAAATGTCTCTAAACTCTAATTGCTACTCCCGTACCTTGGTTCAGACCTTCTGAATCCCTTATCTCATCTAAACCGTTGAATAAGTTCCTGATTAGTCTCTTTGTCTTTAAATTCTCTCATTTATTCACTCATCAACACACAATCAAACACCTCTCCTAAGTTCATAGTCTAATGAACTTTATTTGCATTCTGCTGCTGACTTTATCTTTGTAAAACTGGATCTAAATACAAAGCTTTCATCGGTTTTCAATGGTCAGAAGTTTTAGGAAGAACTAACTGGAGTAAGCGAAATGAAAAGGATTGATTTGAGTGTTTAGACAGAGAAAAATGCACAGAGAGAAAGGGTAGAGCACAGATTTGCGGTGTCTTTGGGTGGTTTATTAAGGTCAAAGAGAAGCTGGTATGGGAGGAAACTGGCAAAGGAGGGGATTTGGGAATGAGGAGGAAAACTGGTGGGGATGGCAGTAGGGGCTAGAATCGTTAGGGCTTGTATTTCATTTAAAGAAATGTTCTGCCCTGAGGTCATAGAAGTCTTCAAAATATTTGGGGGACATGCAATAAGAGGACTATAATTATATATATGTTTGTGTGTATATATATATATATATATATATATATATATATATATCTCATAGTGCCAGACACTGTTCTAGGCTCCCTTCATATCAAAGAAAATGTGAACTGATTTATTCAGTTGTTTTTATGATATAATTCAGTTGTTTTTATGGTATAATTGGAGAAGGCGATGGCACCCCACTCGTGTTGTTGCCTGGAGAATCCCAGGGACGGCGGAGCCTGGTGGGCTGCAGACCATGGGGTCGCTGAGAGTCAGACACGACTGAGCAACTTCACTTTCACTTTTCCCGTTCATGCACTGGAGAAGGAGATGGCAACCCACTCCAGTGTTCTTGCCTGGAGAATCCCAGGGACGGGAGAGCCCGGTGGGCTGCCGTCTATGGGGTCGCACAGGGTCGGACACGACTGAAGTGACTTAGCAGCAGCAGCAGCATGGTATAATTAAGATATTTTTTAAAAAGTAGAATCAATACACCATGATATAGTCCAATTCAGTTTGGGGGAAGTTTGAGCATTGGGAAGGTTGTGGGATGCAGAGCAGGCTTTTATAAGATGGGGGACGTAGTCTTTAAAGGAAATGTGAGTTTTGAACCAGAATGAGATTGAGGGAGAAGCATTCCTTGTTGAAGAATGTGAGGTGGTGGTGTGTGTGCTTGTGTGTGTGTGTGTGTGTGTGTGTGTGTGTGTGTGTGTGTGTGTGTGTGTGTGTGTGTGGCTTAGAGGGGGATACTAGGGGCTGAAATGTTCGGAGATATATCTGGCAGTTATGAGTGAGTGAATGAAAGTCTCTCATTCACGTTCAACTCTTTGCGACTCCGTGGACAGTAGTCCGCCAGGCTCCTCTGTCCATGGACTTCTCCAGGCAAGAATACTGGAGTGGGCTGCCATTCCCTTCTCCAGGGGGTCTTCCTGACCTAGGGATTGAACCCGGGTCTCCTGCATTGCAGGAAGATTCTTTACCATCTAAGCCACCAGGGAAGTCCTTATGGCTTATGACAGGTGCTAATAATTTTGAAATTGATTTGATAGGAAATTTCTCACATTCTTCTTGAGCAGGAAAGGGGCCTGATGCAAATATGTTTAGGTTTTTTCTGTGTGTGTGGCATTCAAGTGTGGTACAATGCAGAGCGATATTAGCAAGATCTGTTGGGTGGATAGCAAGATGAGCTACCAAAGAAAGAATTTAGAAAATCTAAAGGTAAAATCGAATGTCTGTCTAGTCAAAGCTATGGTTTTCCCTGTAATCATGTACGGATGTGAAAGTTGGACCATAAGAAAGGCTGAGTGTCGAAGAATTGATGCTTTTGAACTGTGCAGCTGGAGAAGACTCTTGAGTGTCCCTTGGACTGCAAGGAAATAAAACCAGTCAATCCTAAAGGAAATCAACCCTGGATATTCATTGGAAGGGCTGAAGCTGAACCTCCAGTGCTTTGACCACCTGACATGGAGACCCAACTTATTGAAAAAGACCCTGATGCTGGGAAAGATCCAGAGGAGGCAATGGCACCCCACTCCAGTACTCTTACCTGGAAAATCCCATGGATGGAGGAGCCTGGTGGGCTGCAGTCCGTGGGGTCGGGAAGAGTCGGACACGACTGAGTGACTTCACTTTCACTTTTCACTTTCATGCATTGGAGAAGGAAATGGCGACTCACTCCAGTGTTCTTGCCTGGAGAATCCCAGGGACGGGGGAGCCTGGTGGGCTGTCATCTATGGGGTCGCACAGAGTTGGACATGACTGAAGCGACTTAGCAGCAGCAGCAGCTGGGAAAGATCGAGGGCAGGAGAAGAAGGAGGTGGCAGAGGATGATATAGTTGGATGGCATCACCAACTCAATGGACATGAGTTTGAGCAACCTCCAGGTGACAGTCAAGTTCAGGGAAGCTTGGTGTGCTGCAGTCTTCGGGGGCACAAAGAGTCAGACACAACTTAGTGACTGAATAGGAACAAAATAGAGCATGGACTAAAGGCACTGCAAAGTTGAAACTGGCTTCAGTGTGAAAACCTGAAGCTCAGGACCCCACTAACTGAAAGAGCCTTCTCTAATGGAGGAGTAAAGAGACGTGTTCTCGTGATATACCTGCTACCCCTTCTACTCCTTCTGATGAAGTCCCTTTAAGTAATCCGTGGTCTCAGAAACGACCGCACATAGATCATTCCAACAGTAATTGGTATCTGAGTATCTCCAATGAACAAGAAGATGAGTAGAGGGACCACTTAGGTCCCGTAATTAATCTGGCTTCTAAGCCACTGTCTAAGTCCAAGTTTCATGGGTTTATGGGACTTGGAAATTTATCAGGACATGTCTGTTTGGCCATCTTATGTGAAGAGACAACTTATTGGAAAAGACCCTGATGCTGGAAAAGACTGAAGGCAAAAGAAGAAGGGGCAGCAGAGAATGAGATGGTTAGAAAGCATCACCAACGCAAAGGACATCAATTTGAGCAAACTCTGGGAGACAGTGGAGGACGGGGAGATATGGCGGGCTGTGGTCCATGGGGTTGCAAAGAGTTGGATATGACTTAGCAACTGAACAACAACAGTATGGCATTCTTGTTTTACATGAGAATCTCATATTCTTATGATCATTTTCTTTTCTGTTATTTTGAAACTTTAATTAATCCTTAGCTTGCAAATTCATCTGATCTCAAACTTTTTTAAGAATTCTTCTCATGTTTATTCTTAATTTATGCATTGCAACCCATTTTAATGAGAATTGTTGATGCTGTACATTTTTATGAGGAAAGCATATGCTTAAGACTATTTAAATTACTAAATTGATAACATATGTCACATTTAGTTCTCATATAAGATCTCTTTACTGTAATCCTTTACAGTTTTTAGTATTTCAGTACAGTTTTGATTTAACTCTAACAGAGCAAAACACATTTTATTTATTTATATTGCATCAATATTAAAGGAAATCTTTACACAAAAATGTGATTATGTGTTTTAAATATCTGTGCTGTAGGGAAAACATATTGGCTTGGGAGCTTAATCAAGTTACTGGAAACCTTAGAAATTACCAGTAAATAAGGTTAAAGCAATAATTTAGCAAATACTTTGATTCATAGTTTGACTGAGTCACTTGAGACTGAGTTTGCCTATCAGATCATGGAGTATGCATAGATACGTTTGCAGCTTTCCTGATATAGAATTATTACTTGAAATGTTTTTGAGTTTCACAGAGGAAGGCTCTTGTTTTCTATAAATTCATGTTAATGTGAATTTGAAGTACCTGACAAATCTCATTAAAGTAAATTTATCCTGTTAATCTAGGGACAGAGCACACTGATCTTTTCACAAGAAAGAGCAGAGTGAAGGATTGGAAGAACATCAATAAATAAAACAGTCATTTGCTGAAAATTCTTGCCCTGAGAGGCAGAAGCCTGTCCAGATAAAACACACCCATATATCAACTTCCCTGGCAAGGACATCATGCAGACAGAAGAACAAGCTCTATAACAGGTTGAGGAAAACCTTAATGCTATATATTAGTTAAGTCTCTATGGTATTAGCTTGGTATTCTAAGGTTCAGAGGATTGGATCCACTTAAAGTAAACATCAAAAGAGACAGCTTGGCACCTTAAGAGCTCCTGTCAAAGCAATCACTTTGAAGTTTTCAAGTGTGAAAATTAAAAGGGTTAACATTAGATTGATGGGATTTGGGGGAGCAGGATGCCTGGGCATGAGATGTAAGTTATTTGAAGACCAGTTGAGTCCTTTCTGAGTGCCACCTCTGTACTCAAGACTTATGCAGACTGTTTTAGTACAGAGAAATGATTTACCTGCCAGTATCCAGGGGTCAGAAATTCGAAGTTTGCAAGTAGGGTTCAGCCCCCTTTGCCTGGGACTCTCCTAGTTATCAAAGCGGGCTCATCATCAACATCAAAGTGGGTGCTTTTAAAATACAGATTTCAGGGCCAGCAGCTCCGAGTGCCTGCGTGTAAGGCAGTAGGATTCTGTCATCTGGATTCATTTTATAAAACACCCCCAGGTGATTCTGATAACCCAGGGCTTGGGAAGTTCTATCCTAGGAACGTTATGCAGAATTCCTGATTTTATGACATTGTTGCCTAAATAGGAATGTATGCATGTGCATGTGTGTTTGTGTGTGTGTCTTCTCCCTTCTCTTTCCCAAGAGGCTAACAGCTGTTTACTCTTCAGAGTTATGATTATAACATATATGGTTATAATGTTTACATATATCACAAGGTTGTTGTTTAATCACTAAGTCATGTCCAGCTCATTTGCCATCCCATGGGCTGTCGCCCATCAGGCTTCTCTGTCCACGGGATTTCCCAGGCAAGAATACTGGAGTGGGTTGCCACTTCGTTCTCCATATTTGCATGTATTAAGATTTTTGGAATAATAGGCCAAGAAATTCTTTAAAAAGTTGTTCTCTCTGTTTTTCTACTTCCAGACACCAGTACAGTGTCTGTTCTGTTCATAGTCTATACTCAGTAAATAAATCAATTAACAAGAGAAGGTATTTAGGAACAATTTAGTGCGTAAAATCTGTTCTTTCCTAAATGTTTTCCTATTCCTCATCTTACCATATTGTTATTGTTCCCCCACTGGGGAAGAAGCTCCAGGAAACATCTGTTTTAGCCTCTTTTGTTCATTGTTGTAACCCCTTCACTAGAATAGTGCCTAATACCTAGGAGGTACTCAATAAATATATATTGAATACATGGTTATATGAAATTATATACACAGTTTACATGGTAATATTTGACATTGTTCTCACTGTATTTGGAAAAGTAGAACAGATTTATCTTTGTCTTCTAACCTTAACATGTAGGAAATCTATTAAAAACTATATTACATCATAGTTTATATGATTTGATTGAATTTTAGTATTAAAAAATACAAATTTGAAAATGCTGATGTAAATATGACAGTATTAGTTTCTAGCAGTGATTTTATTTGTTTTGAATGTTTTTCATTTAGCATTTAGTATTAGATATATTTGTGAAAAAGTTTAAATGTGATAAATAAATGCATTTTCTAGAATACATATTTACTTATTAATGTTTCAAATTAAAAGAAGTTAGATGCAGAAATTGTTTTCTGTTTTGTGGTATGATAGTCCAATTACTTCAAGGAAATAATTGGCATTCATAGAATTTAGACTATTTTATTTAATTTTGGAAGAAAATTTAGATTAATGCAATTTAGGTTGCTATAAAAAGGTTACTACATCAATATGATACTTTTATAAGTTGGTATATCATATAGTGAACATTTCAGTGAAAGCTATGAAAATGTTGAGGTTTTGTTTTTCTAAAAAATGTGTTCCAATATCAGTGTGAGCTCTTACATTTCTGAGAGACAAGTGAGAACCTTGCCAATATCCATATTCTTATGATCTGTTTGTGCTGGCTTTAATTAGGTAAATATAAAAGTTATGTGATTTATCTACATTTACTGGCATGACGTTGTTATTGTGTAGTTTCATTTAAATAAATGAGAGACATGTGTAAACACATACACATACACATAAAGAAAAGAGTTACATAGTTGTCCTTCGGGGCATTCCATTTGGTGGTCAAATATCTTATCAACACTCACTTCTCTCCCTCAGGCTGATGTAAATGCCATGTTATAAATGATTAATCTAAGCCAGCAAGAATATGCACACCACTGGAATCTTGCTCACATAATTTTCAGAGGTTTTCTGATGACTGAGTGACTTCTACCTTCTGTCCTGGCATTTAACTTTGCCAGTGCTCTTGCTTTGAGGTAGTGAGATTGGAAACTCCTAACAAATTCTCATCTTACATTTTCTAACAACAGTAATTTATCCTCAGTGTGGGAATTGTTTCTCACCCTCAAAGTCTTAGATCTTGTTCATGCTGATTTCAAAATGCATTTTCTTAAAGGTGATTTCACTTCAAAACAAATAAATTATACATATCTTTCATTGGAAACCATTTTCTTTTTGTAATACTTCCTGTAACAAAATTAAGATAAATATTTTAATGAAATTTTATATTGTTTTTATGTCTTTTCCACTACAAGTTCCTCAAAAATCCCATCCACTTTTTCTCCCATTCCCTCTCTTCTTTCTTATTTTGTTGGCTTTTGGTGTGTAGGGAGGTGAGACTGGTATAATCTTTTTAAAGCTTGTGCGATGTTTGGCCTCCTTGATTTTCTGCAGAGCAGCAGGCATGGTGCACAGTCTGGCCCTGCTCCCACTCTTGCTATTATTCACTCTAAACTCGATATGCAGGGCCCTGGCCATAGGCAGCTGCCCAGACAGGTGGCCTGCCCTGCACAGAGTCCCAGAGGCAGGTCAGGGCAAGAGCCATCAAAACCTTTTTGATACAACAGCGTTCGCCAGTGTGAAAATGAGGAAATTGCACTTTATAGCACTGAAGTGTTCACAGATTGCATTTCCCTAACTTTTTCCCCTTTGTATCTCATAATAATCCTTGGATCTACAATACCTAAGTATTGTTTCCCCCATGTTCCACCTGGAGAAAATGGGGGCTAAGAGAGGTTAATATATGTGCCAAAGGAGAGAGAGCGTCAGGTCTCAAATCTTGAGCCTGAAAGTTCTGTAGTCTTCCGTCAGCGGCTCAGTGTCCTCTGTTGCTGAGCTGAGTCCTGCAGTGAATGGATCCGAAGAGCTCCATTCAATCTGTGTCCTCCTTCCCATATCCCCTGCTTGCCTCAGGCAGCACAGGTAAAATCACCTGAGGAGCTCAATATGCTGTGTGATAGCAGTTATTCTAGACCTACCTCCCTACCCCATCCCGCCCGTTCCTTGAAAATAAACCTTGACTTCGCTTTAGGTTTACATTACTTAAATCTTGTATTGGATTATACGTAATGTTGCCCTGTCTATCTATCTCTGTCTTTCCATCTGAAAACTATCAAGTGTCAACATAGCAAGTATTTTAAAACACTAATTCACACACACACATGGCCACAAGGGAAATTTAGAAAGAGATATATTTATATACAGGGAAGTTTAGAGAATAAGAGTGTACAGCCCCATGGACTATAGCCCACCAGGCATCTCTGTTTGTGGAATTCTCCAGGCAAGAATACTGGAGTGGGTTGCCATTCCCTTCTCAAGGGGATCTTCCCAACCCAGGGATCAAGCCCGGGTCTCCTGCATTGCAGGCAGATTCTTTACCATCTGAGTCACCAGGGAAGCCTTAAGAGTATACAGTAGTATTATATTTATTACACTTAATATAATCATCACTCAGCATGTGGTGTGAGGATGTGTTGTGATGTCTAAGGGAGAGTCTGTGGTGTGGTTTGAAAGTATTGGCCTTGGTTTCAGAGGCCGAGTGAATGATGGGCTTTGTCAATTAAGTGACTTGTCTGATTTCCGCATCACACAACTTATTGTGCCCAAAGTGATACTCATACACTTACAGAAGTATTGCAACAACTCAGTGATTAACGTATATAGAACTGAAGTTCAGTGCATATGGTATATTACACAGTGAAAAGAGAGAGTTATTTTTTCCATAGCTGGAATTGTTAATCAGCCACATGAAACAGAAACACCTCATGACTTCATTAGTTACCAATATGATGTCAACAACGTCAACTGAATTCCAGAAAATATTCTTTCAAGCAATGCTTGGAGAAATAAGATTTTTCACTATTACATTTTTCTCTAATCTGTAACGTCAGGCTATTTTTTTGCTCAAGTTGCAGTTGAAAACTTACTTTAAAAATATGAATAAAACCTAAAAATACTATATGTTATATTCCTTTGAGTTATTTCAAAGGAGACAGAGGAGATGGCAAAACACAATCAAAGTATAAAGAATTGTGTCCCAGACACATGTGGTCTTGATTCCTGGCTTTGATCCTTACTGGCTTTATAACTTGGGATAAATTGCTTGATCTCATCAAGGTTTCACACATTCATTCATAAAATGAGGAAAATAATAATTATCTCACAGCTCTGATGGTAAAAAGCACCAAAATAATGAATGTTAATGATGTAGAATAAGGCTAACATTAGGATCGATGTTTAATTCATGTTAATTTCCCTTCCTCCATTTCTTTTTTTAATATTTTTAATTGGAGGATAATTGCTTTATAGTGTTGTGTTGGTTTCTGCTGCACAGCAATGTGAATCAGCCATAAGTATGCATATATCCCCTCCTTCGTGAACCTCCCTCCCCCCCATCCCAGCCCTCCATTTCTTTCCATTTCTTCTGTTCCTCCATTCCTATCCTTAACATCTCTAGGAACCAGAGGAGCACAAACAGAAATCCTAAGGCATGTAAAAAGATTCAGTGAGAAAAATTCATATAGAGAAGAGGAGATGGTTGAAAATTCTAATCACTGGAACCGGTATTTGCCCAAAACAAGCATTCTTCATAAGAATGGCTGCACGATTTATTTAGGAAGCAAAGTGTAATATTTACAGGGGCAAAGAGGGCAGCAAAGTTAGTGAAATCTGACATTTGTGAGCTGGCACTACTTGGTAAATCTCACTTCCCTCAGTGGAAAGGATTAGCTTTCAATGCAGATTACTCCACATGGAAGAGAAACGCCGGGAGCGTTAGACTTGAGGGATCTCGCTCTACACGCCAAGTTCTTTTCAGATAATTCTGGTTGATTAAACAAACAGGGAAAATAACCCTTCTAACATTGTACAGATATTAAGATTTGGAGTCGGCATATGGGCAGCAGTGTCCTCCTGGGATGAAAGATTTCAAAGCAACATACAATTTAAATTAATATGGTTGCACATAATGATGGTTATTTTCCTAATGATCGTTTGGATTGAAGTCCATGTTTTCTGACTTTTCTCCCAATAATGCCATTAAAACTATATGGGGTTGACTTGTGCATCAAATTCACCCTTGGTATTTAGGTTATGGAAGGAATGAAGCTTTTTAGGGGGATAGAAAGGGATGGGTCAAAGGGCATGGGGAAAGAAGGTAGACATAGTATGTATTATGCTGTTGCAACCAGAAGTAGGGTCTCGCTGCTTGCCACTCAAAAGCCATCAAAGAGGCAAGGTTGGTGGAAAGGAAAGTTTGCTTTATTTTGGATGCTGGCAGCCAGTGGGGAGGGTGGATGTCTGTCCAAAGGCCGTTCCCCCATTCCCTCGACAGTCAGTGTGCAAGAGCTTCTATAGGCAGAGGGAGGGGGCTACATTGCAGAAGGAGCACAGTCAGCTCTGACAGTCATTTTGAAGTTTGTCATTGGTGGTCTGACCGGCATTATCTTGATTGTTTTGAGTACAGTTGGCTCAGATGGTAAAGAATCTGCCTGCAATGCAGAAGACCTGGGTTCAGTCCCTGGATTGGGAAGATCCCCTGGAAGAGGGCATGGCCACCTACTCCAGTAATCTTGCCTGGAGAATTCCATGGACAGAGGAGCCTAGCAGGCTACAGCCCGTGGCTTCACAAAGAATCGGACACAACAACTAACAGTTTGACAGTTAATCTTCAGTTCTAGTGTTGCTTGTCTCCATTTCTTTGAGGCCAGTTCTCAGAATTGTGGCAGCTATGTCATGCCTAGAGTGTGATCATGTACTTAACTTCTACCTGGGGTTTCAGTATCTATAAGGCAGCTCACAGGATATGGCTATGAATATTATCTATAGCCCTTGAGAAGGAACTAAAGGTCCTTGACTGTGCTTAACGATTGCATTAGTATTCGGTCTCCATTGTTATCCTTTGTCTCTGCATGTTCTCACTTCTCTGATTAAACTTACTCTTTGCTAAAATTTTTCCACAGACAAGAGGCAGGCTGAGAACATGGGGGACAAAGACCATAGGGTCCCACTCCATTTCACTGATCCTTTCCCAGGCAGGAAGTCTATTGACATTTATAAAACTGGCTATGATGACCATTTCAGGAGGACTCAGAATTAGAATCAAAGAAAGGAATGCTTGCAAGTGAATCTCACTGTATTCTGTAAGGTTGTTCCAGAAGAGTTGTCTTTATAATTAATCATACTGTCTATTAGAGTACAGTTAGGGATATGACGTTTTGGGTAAAATTTTACAGACTTTTAGGGTTGAAAGTAGCCCAAGAGTCCTACAGTCCAGAATTCTCAGGGAATGAAAGGATTAATGGAAAATTGCCTGTGATTCAGAATAGACTAGACTAAGACTAGGGCCCAAATATCCTAATACTCTTCTTTATCAATTTCCTAATTATTTCCTTACTCACTAGTTAGACGAACCTGGATATTCTCATTCTCTCTGTGAGTGTTTATGTTGCAGATTAACCTAAGCCAGTTTGATTGTCCACAGTTGATAGCTTCCTTCGCAACATCCCTTGGTATTCTCTTTTAATTAATACTTTTTTTTTTTTTAACATGGCCATGTTGGGTCTTAGTTGTGGCATTCAGGATCTTCATTGTGTCATGTCAGATCTTTCCTTGTGGCACACAGACTCTCTAGTTGTGGCATGCAGGGTCAGTAGCTGGCATTCCAACTTAGTTGCTCCATGGCATGTGGAATCTTACTTCCCCAGCCAGGGATCAAACCCATGTCCCCTGCATTGCCAGGTATATTCTTAACCATTGGACCACCAGGGAAGTCTCCTTTTGTATTCTCTTACTAAAAGTGCAAATTATAATTCTTCTCTTGCGCAATCACATTATAATCTCATATTCCAGTGAGAGTTAATCACAGAAATCAAATTCTCCTACACATTCAAACTCTTCCTAGCAATCAAATAGAAAAAGTCATGGAATCTACCCTGAGAGATTCATGAAATTCTAACCTTTTGCCTTTATGAGTGCTTTGACAAACACCATGCAGGAGAAGAAGAGTTAGTTGCTCAATCATGTGTGACTCTGCAACTTCTTGGACTGTAGTCTGCCAGGCCCCTCTCTCCATGGAATTCTCCAAGCAAGAATACTGGAATACATAGTTTTTCCTTCTCCAGGGCGTCTTCTGGACCAAGGGATCGAACCCAGGTCTCCTGCATTGCAGGCAGATTCTTTACCATCTGAGCCACTAGGGAAGCCCCCATGAGTGAGTGTTAGCAGGATTTAAGTTATCAATTAGCTGCAATCAGGCCCAAGCAACCTCTGGAGATGATTGCTCTTGAAACATGATGGAATTTGTGTCCAGAGGCAGCAGCTAAGAATAGAGGAGACCAGGTTCAGCAAGTCTTGAATGTTGTCCAGGTAAGGTAGGGCCTTTCATGGGCTATCTTAGCAAGTGCATGCCTTGCTTCACTGATGAAGTTTATCTCACTGATGAAAAATCATTGCTGCTCTCTAGGGTGATAATGAAGAAGCTTTTGAGGTTATTAGATATCAGCATAGTTGAACCATATAATAACCATATCCCAAATGCTACCAATCTATGGGGGGTGTCTTCTGTGTTGACAGATGTTCTCTGTCACACAAAACTAACAAAAATGGATCTGAAATTCTATTTTTAGAACCATAACAAATCAAGAACATCTTTCTAATTCTTTTATTCCTTGCTGTGGAAGGCTCATGTAAAGTAGAATATTCTCTTGAGTATCATACATTTTGATACTTAGTTCAATCATACTTTGGGTATACTTCAACCTGTTGTTAACCATCCATGCTCCTTGTTTTAAAAATACATTATATATACCTGGTAAAGGCCATTAAATTGTCATCTAAATTACATAAAATGAGTGGCAGGGCTCTGTTCAAATCATTTAAATATCTCCCCTCCTCTCTGCACAACCACACACATTTACACATCTGCACATTTGGTCATTTATCCCCTCTCACAGATTGTAATTTTAGTCCTTTTATTCAGTTTTTAAAATGCATAATTATTATCTCACATTACTTGAAGTGCATTAATTTACTCGCAGAAATGTTACCATTTTCTAATGAAACAGTAGCAAATACTGCAGTCAATTCCAGCTGGAATTTGATTATATTAATGCCATTGCCAATTGCTAAACACCTTTGCAAGGTAATTAGATTGTTATCTGATCCTGCCTTGCTTCCACTGAGTCAACATGTACACAGGTGGAAAATGCATTAAATAAGCCATCTTGGTCGATGGCTTCTTTTCAGTGTCAGTGAATCTGTGCAAATACACAAATGAGATTATATAAATTACTCTCACTAAAGAATCAGGTCATTTATTATGGAATATAGCCATATATATATGTGTGTGTGTGTGTGTGTGTGTGTGTGTGTATACTGGAATAAACATTTTTTAAAAATAAGCAGTTCTCATATGGCTAAGCATTTGTATATTTGGGGAAATTCATATATTTGGGAGATACTATTGCTGATAGTTTTATAACATCTATCAACCCAAGCTCCGTAACAGCTGGCCATCTCTGAAGTCTCTTCAGATTCTGCTCTAGTTGAGGAGGAATAATGTATGATACTTTTGTGTCAACTGAGTAGAGGTGGGACTTGTCACTTGTCATTTTAAAAGAGTGATGTCTGAGATCTTTAAAGTGAAGCTTCTGAGCTCTCTTTGGGTCTTTTCCCAACCAAGAAAGTGTCAGTCACTTCTCCCAATGGACTCCACTAACACCTCATCCATTCCTCTGTTCTAGCATTTCAATGCACAATGATGCCGTGATTTGATTATATATTGGTCTCTACCTCTCTTATGTCAGCTCAAGAGACCTTGACTTACTTTCTCCTTCATGTTTATGTTATCATGAAGAATTTGTGCATAGTAGGCTTTCATTAAAGAGGAAATTAAGTGGAACATTCTTGAACTTACAATCCCAGTGTCAAATAAATATTATAAACAAATGAAAACATTTAAAAATGCATCTGTGCTATAATGTAAAAGGCAGAAAGAAATTGCCCACTGCTTCCCAGATTACTCTGAGAACTGTAGTAGTGTCTTCAATCTCTTGTATGTTTTCTTAATACTAGGACATCAGTAGGAAAGGACCCTCTCCTTCTAGGTCAGTAAATGTCTTGGGATACCTTTCAAATAATCCCACGAAGGCAATATGTAATCTTATGAATAGAATTTACCTTACTGGTAGGCACAAATAATAAGAATCATTATGAAGGTATAGCACACGTGTCCGAATGGAGAAGTTCTACTTAGAAAAAAAAATCAATATCATCTTGCATAATAGCGGTAGGTATACTTATGGTGAAAATGATTAAATGACAGATGTGAAAATGCCAAAAACATGTTTTTAAATAAGTTTCTTTTGAAAACATTTTTGAGTCTTACTGTTTTTAGCTTACTTATAAATGAGTAGTCTTATTTCCACTAACTACTTAAAAAGAGGATTTGAATAGGCATTAAAGTTGTTCTGGCTCTTAACAGGATTAATATAAAATACTCCCAAGTTATAATAGAATTTTAAATCTGAATGACTTTTTGAGAAAAGTATATTAATGAAATACATTTTACTTGTATTGTAATTTTTTTTTGCACGGGTTAAGTTTTAAAATAAGAATCAAGGCTTCCATTAATTAAAAGTTGTTCTCAGTGATGAAAAATATAAGCTCTTGAATTTTAACAAACTGTTAGAGTAATTGATAAAATGTGTACTTCATAAATAGAACTAAAATTAAATTGGACAAGGAACAATGTGACATATTTAAAAACAAATACATAATAAATGCTAACATATGCTAGTGATAGTCTGATTTAAAAGAAACATTGGTTGAATTTATTAAGACAGGACTTGGGTGCAACACTATATGACAACTGTGATTTAACATTTTAAAAAATATTAATGCTACTCTCTGTATCTTGAAAACTCAGTCAAATTTTATGGCCATCAGCTTTCATTTTCATGATAAAGAAACAAAAATTTTCAGGAGCTAAAAGCTCAGTTGTACTAAATCTAGAGACAAAACAAGCTACCTTTCTAGGCTTTCTAGAGAATAAGCAAAGAATTAGTTCAATCAAATTGTTAAAACTATAATTCAATTTTGTGAGGATAATCCAATTCTATTGGTGTATTTATTATTTTTATTATTATTATTACTTTAAAACACCATATAGATGCCTAAACTACACACCAGACACTCTGTTAGATTCTTTATATAGAGAATCACATTTTATTCTCCTACTCTGTGAGCAAGCATACTTATATTGACGATAGAAAATACAGTTTTAGAAAAATTAAGACACTGTTGTCCAGGATGGCACACACCGGATTTAAACTCACATGTATTTGGCTAAGAAATGTGGACAGGGTAACCAATTAAATTCTCAATTGTATTTTTAGGAACATGCTCTGCAATATGAACCCTCTGGTAAAACTAGATGTTTGTTTTTCAGTCCCCTGAATAAGACCAGTGTTGCCAATTCTGCAACTTGCAACTTTATTCTTGCAGTTCCTCATGCCTGGAAGATCTCATTCTTTTTTTTTTTCCTCCTTTAAATATTACTCCTCCTTCAAGGCCAAGTGAAAGCTACAAGCTCAAGTAAGCTTACAGAAGACTTCCAAACCATTGCATTATGAATTCTCACAGAGCTTACCTACATTCATGAGAGAACTTCTAGACTCATCTTATGGTGTCATTAATACTACTCATTATTAGATCCTGAGACGCAAGACACATTGCCTCCTTTCTCATTATTCAGAAGGCATGTTGAAGAATTTGCCACATAGAAATTATCCAGTCAATATTTATTTACTGCCAGTTGCTGGAGTTTGGGCTTCAATGGAGTGATAGATAATACAGTTCAGCTAGACAACAGTTCATAGAATATAAGTAAACTTCTTGACCTCATGGTTTCTGCTAATGTCATGGGAACAGGTGATGCAGTATCTTAACACCAGTTCAAAGAAATTAATTTTGTGCAAAGTTTGGCACAGTTATGCTTCTCTGCTCCATCACTAAATCTTTCCTTTTAGCCTCACGCCCATATTCTCAATTCCCTCTGTAAGCTGTGGATGAACTTTCAGGAAAGATGGTAGCAAGGAGCCTTTAAATGGACCGCTGTCCCCCTAGTTTATTCAAGATGTTTAACTTTAAAGATACTGTCCAGTGATCCTGTTTTAGATCTTAGACCCAAAGGTGTTCTTATATTTCCCCTAATGTCCAGCATTAATAGATAAGTTAAATGCTCCTGTTCTATGAATTCAACAGATCACCCAGGGGGCAACGGAGGAGAGTTTATCAAGTCTTTTGTTAAGTATGAAGCTCTTTTTAAGAATCTAGTCAAGAAATCAGAAAAGAAGTTCCTGCTAACATTTTGTAATAGACTGGAGGAATACAATTTCCCTGAAGATAAACTCTTGGAGAATATAGGGACCAGATACACAGGCAAAAACAGAGGATAGCGTGGAACTCTGCCTCTTGATGCCTAAGAAAGGCAATGCTACTTAGGAGATAAGATTTTAGGATGCAGAGGTAGAAACCTTGTTCTATTTACTCCCAGTACTGTGTTAGGGGAAGGAAGTAATTTCTCTGAGCTTTTAATTGCCTGTATCTCCTAAGGTGACTGTGAGAATTAAATTAGATAATTTGTGGTGCATAGTTAGTTAGTGTTAGTTGTTCAGTCGTGTCGGACTCTTTGCAACCCCACGAACTGTAGCCTGCCAAGCTCCGCTATCCATTGGGATTCTCCAGGCAAGAATACTGGAGTGGATTGCCATTCCCTTCTCCAGGGGATCTTCCCAACCTGGGGATTGAACCCAGGTCTCCTGCATTGCAAACAGATTCTTTACCATCTGAGCTACAGGGAAGAACCTTACTAAGTGGTGCATAGTAAGTGGTTAATAAATATATTTTTTGACCAGGTTACTTCAATTTTGTTTGAGTAACCCACTTTTTTAGGCCAACCCCAACAGGATGGGCAATGATCATCCTGGTAGATTGCCACACAGCTCGTTAATGAATGGGCTTCTTCTACTATTTTCTTTATTTCCTTTTGAGAGAACTCTGCATCTTTTTCTACCAAATTAAGATCAGGCATCTGCTGTATTTATGATTTGGATTTGCAGTACTGGTCTTGGGTGCCTGACCTCTCTCCTGGCCATTGATCATGTGATTTCATGTCTTTGTGTCAGAATGTATTTTAGCATCTAGAAGCTACAATTAATAGCATCTAAGTGAAGGGAGGTTCTCATGTATACTTCCCATATTTTGTGTACATAAAGATAAATGGTGGGATTTGGAAGCTTAATATGCCTACATAGTAAATAGAGATGGAAGCAGAGAGAGAAAAAGAGAGGTCTAAATTTAATAAAAAGCCAATCAGAGACATACAAGGAAACCAAGTCGATACATCCAAGTCTCAGATGGCCATCTGAGTAATATTTCTTTCTGAATTAATCTTTACTAAGTCTAATAAGGTAGCATCTGTTACTTACCTCTCATCAATAGTAGACTTGATTCCATTATTTCATAACTAATACCAATTAATACATTTTCCTTTATCTTGGCTTCTTCTGTCCTTAACCACCTCCCCGCTCTCCCACAATGGGAGCTCCAACTCCCTGCCCTGCACCTTCTCTGTATTTTCAATCCCTCCCCTTTGACTTTACAATTGTCTGAGCACATGCCTTCAGCCCCAAACTTATTTTGTGTCATAAACCATTACAGGGGATTCCCTGGTGATTCAGTGGTTAGGCCCTGCTGGTACTGGCAAAGGCCCAGGTTTGATCCCTGGACTGGGAACCAAGATCACATCAGCCATGCAGTGCAACCAAAATTATATATAAAATATATATATATATGCTGCTGCTGCTAAGTCGCTTCAGTCGTGTCAGACTCTGTGCGACCCCACAGACGGCAGCCCACCAGGCTCTGCCGTCCCTGGGATTCTCCAGGCAAGAACACTGGAGTGGGTTGCCATTTCCTTCTCCAATGCGTGAAAGGGAAAAGGGAAAGTGAAATCGCTCAGTCGTGTCCGACTCTTAGCGACCCCATGGACTGCAACCTACCAGGCTCCTCGGTCCATGGGATTTTCCAGGCAAGAGTACTGGAGTGGGGTGCCATTGCCTTCTCCGATATATATATATATATATATACACATACATACATACATATATATGTATAGATAAAATAGATATATAATAAAAAACATTACAGTTGGATCTCCTAACAATGCTGACAAAGCCTTTAATCCCACTTCTTTCATTTTATTGGTGAGAAAACTGAGATACAAGACATGAGTATCAGACACTATCAACTGAATTTATAGGAAACAGATAATGGAAGTAGCAATTAGTAGTTTGCAAAGTACATTTGCATATGTCATTGGATCTTATCCATCTAAGACTCACTTATGGAAAATCAGTCTTTTTTATATATATTTGTAGATAAGAAATTGAGTGAAAGATTATATGATTGAGAAAGTTCATATGGTTAAGAGTTGACCTAAGGTCTCTAATTCTTAACCCAGTGTTTTTTCCCACCATAATCAACTCTGCCTTTTCCATTCACTCTGTCTTCTTATTTTTAGCTCACTTCTAATTATCTCTTCTTCCTTCTTAAAAATTAGACTCAGATATTTGTGAAGTTACTTGCATACATACAGACAGACATACACACACCTTTCAGGGCAGGATATGCAGTTCCAAGATTCCTGAACATCTTGTACAAGGTAAATCTTTTGTGAGAGCTTCTATAATTTTTATTTATTTACTGAGCATGTGTTCAGTTGGTTTTAATTGGTACAATGTAGAGAAATGTCAATTAAAATGAAAAAAGTATTTGGAGTCCTCTTCAAAGAATTCATTCTGTTCATTTGAAGGTATATTCATAACCATTTCTTACTTGCTGGTTTTAACTAACAGACTCTGTTCCAGAAGAATGTATAGTATATGACTGAGTTAATTAAATAATACCATAATTTCAGGGATAATAATGATATAGGGGAGAAAAATCACACATTGTTGTGCTTTTTTTATTCCATGTCTGCAATTTGCTTTTAACTTTATTTTTTAATACATTATTATTTTTTTAAATAAAGAACCAGTGTAAAGCTAATGAGTAGGACTGATAAGATTTAGAAAACCAGTTTTAGAAGGTTTGTTGCTAACAACAACAAAAAAAAAACAAATAAGGGCTTCAAAATGTAGACCTAAAATTATTTTTTAAAGTTGTCAGAGAAAATCTGCCCATGACCTGTTTATTTTCCATTTAAAATAAACTGAGTGGTTTTGACTCCCTTCTCTCTGTGGCCCATGTAGTGCTGAAAATAGACAAGGAAATAAAACTGCAAGCTTTAAGGAAAAGATAACTCGATGCCTGCTGTACTTGCAGAGTAATCAAGGCTTATGGTATATTTATCCCATTTCCTCACTCCTCCCTTCTTGTTATTTCAGTCTTCCTCATCAAAACACTTACTTTTCCCTGAATCCTTGCAAATTAGCATCTCATGCATATTCACTGGTGCATCACTCAGTGATTCTCCAATGCCAGTGGCCTCTTTGCCTGGGAACTACAGTAGGACAGAGGTGACCAGCCAGCCACCTGTCACTGTTTTAAGCTCACATACAGGTCACATTAGCTCCCAGACAATGTAAAGTTGACTAAAATTTGCTGCTACAGATCCTTCAACCAGCAATTCTTTAATCTTCCTCAAGACAATGCAACATTTATCGTGAGAGTGAGCACACAGCAATAAATTCTACCCAGTACGCAACTGTAGTTCTCCTAAGAGGAGATGACCTTTTGTATTTTTAATAAAGATTTTATCTTTTTCTTTCCATGAAGCAAGGGATCAGATGTTTTGTTGTTTTCTAGAATCAAAGGCATCTCATAGTAATTACTTTTCTAAGACGCACTCCTTGAATTTGTAGACTTCTAATAAACTAGAATTTATTAGTCTATTAAAACTCTACAAATTAAAAACCCTATAATTAATAGAGTTTTTCATCTATAATAAAGGATTCCACTGATAGTAGAAAATTTGCAGGTAACCTTATCTGGATTATAATCCTCTTCTTGCCAATTTCTTTTTTTTTTTTTTCCATATTCTTGGGAAGCTCTTCACAGAGTAAGGATGCATTTGGAATTTTGTGTCTGAGTTAAAAACTAAAAGAAAAATACACTCCAGCACCAATTACAAGTTATTATTTTTTAAAGTTACTTCTTTCTCTGACTTAATAGAAACTGATTGGAATCTCACAGTAAACTGTAGACAATGACATTAGATGTTCCTCTTCTGGTTGAAATGATGGGGTATAGTTATGCTATACATTTCTCAGTAGACAATGTGATTGTGAAATGGAACTGAAATTTAGATAACATCTCTTCTCCAACACATAGCCATTTCTGTAACAAATGACTTAGGAATGATACCAAATACAAGAATAATAAGATAGTGAAAGAAAACTACATCGAGACTACATTTCCCAGTCAATACAAGAATCAGTTCAGCGTCAATTTTTGCATACTATGCTCTTTCTCAAGAAAAGTTATTTAAAAAGAAGTCACATATTAATAAAAATATATTTTTTCTTTTCCTTTCAACCTTAAAGTATCATGTATCCAAAAAAACAAAGAACAATTAATTAACCATGTTGGTACTTTCAAAGCAAATTTCTGAAACAAATAGATTTGAACATAAATCAATTTAATATTTGAAAGGATAGTCATAAAAAAGATATAGTTTTAGTTATTATAGCACAGTCCAAGAACTATATTCATTGTTTTTTACAAAAAAGAAATTTTAAAGTAGGATTATACTTTGAGGTAATTTGGTTTTGGTTTATTTTTGTACTAAATTACCCAATTATATTTTCTTTCCTGATTAGTTTAATTCTTGTCAAAGATATATCAGACAACCCACTAAATTGTTACTTTCACTGTCAAAATAGTTATATTAATGCTGTTTAGTGAATATTCAGCTTGATTAAGTGTAGTGTGAATTTACTTGTAACATTTTAATATATTGATGTATTTTTCAGATTGGATTACATGGCAAAGTAAAATTCATTCCAAATACTTAATTTTGAGAAGTGTTCATTAAAAGATCCCCTGGAGAAGGGACTGGCTACCTACTCCAATATTCTTGCCTGAAGAATTCTAAGGACAGAGGAGCCTGATGGGCCACAGTCCATGGGATTGCAAAGAGTTGAACACAACTGAGTACTGATACTTTTACACTTTCTTGCGTACTTTGAGTAGCACCAAAATTTTGACCTGTGCTAACAGCCTGTATGACAGACCAAACAGGGCCCCGGCATCTTGACTGCAAAGGTAATTGGGTAGATCCATCATGGTTTCTTTCAACTTCAGCTTTCTAAGGATTAATAAAGATGACAAAGTTTCGATGTAAGTAAGGATAAAACCTTACCATTGAACATGTACAGTCTCCTATTAAGACTTCTAATGCAAGTAATGATAAAACCTTTAGTCAGACCTGGATGACGCAGTATCTCTGGCCAGATTCTTGTCCATGTCTCATCATTCTTTTTCTGTTTTTCTCTTAATCTCCTTCAGAGAGGTAGACATTTAGTCCACCTTTCGATTAATACAAATTGGCAGTTTCTTATATTGATAGTAATACTGTGTTAATCTAATCATTAATTAGATGATTGATGATGACTAATTGATTACTAATAATTAATAATTAATAATGCTATTTTACACTATCAATCTCTTTCCTTACTCAACATTCCATTTTAAAACATAGTTCTTCATGAATTATGTTTTTTTTCTGGCATTTATTATTACTGTAAAAACATTATTTATCTCACTGTGCTGGATCTTAGTTGCACCCTGTGGGATCTTCAATCGCGTAGTGGCAGCATGAGGAAATCTTCAGTTGCAGCCTGCAAACTCTAGTTATGGCATGTGGGATCTAGTTGCCTGACCAGGAATTGAACTGGGACCCCTGCTTTGGCAGCATGGAGTCTTAGCCACAGGACCACCATGGCAGTGCCCCTGAATATGTTTCTATAGCTCTATAATGTTGATTTCTAATGTTATATTTTGAATTCTGTAGGTTACAAATTCCCTTCTTATTATGTCATATACCTGCGAAAGCTGCCTATGAATTTTTGATTCAGGGTTCCTCTGCCTCCATACTTTTGCCTCACAGTTTTACCAGATTTTCACTGGGAAGCAACCAACTTTTCGCCTGTGTACTACATGAAAAACTTACCAAATAGTCTAAAGGAAGAAGTTGAATTTTGAGGTCAGGAAGACTTGCATCTGATTTCTGGCTCCCCAAGTCCTCGCTCTATAACCTTAACAATTTCCAGGCAAGAGTACTGGAGTGGGTAGCCATTCCATTCTCCAGAGGATCTTCACAACCCAGGGATTGAACCAGGGTCTCCTGCATTGCAGGCAGATTCTTCACTGTCTGAGGCACCAGGGAAGCCGAAATGGAGATCATATGATGGTAATATGTATTCCAAAGAGTGATGGTTAGGTTCAAATGAGATAATTTACTTAAGCATGCCCCCAAGTCAAGTAAATAATAAGTTGCCATCTCTTTTTTTTCTCTGTGATTACTTCTAATATTAGACAAACATTAGTTCCCTATGGGGATCTGTTTCATACTCACTTATATCTGGTTTATACTTGTATACTTTAACTTGAGTGGAAAAAAAGGAAGGCTAGCTCCTGATATATTACTAGTTCCTGATATCCTTGTGAAAATTTTAAATAAGTTAAGTCTCTCCATTTAGTTCTTTTTGGAAAAAAATGTCAGAGCTCAGTTGACTTCCAGGCTCACAGATGAGCATGAAAAGGCATTTTTCTGCTCCTTGTGAATGAGGTTTTAGAAAAGGCAAGCACAGTATCTATTCAGGTAGGCAGATGGTCGAGTGAGTTTCCTATAAGACAGTGTCACGTGTTGCCTTATCTAAATTGTTATAACTTTCCTATCTGCCAAGGTAGTGTCAAGTTCTGTTAATGAGATGGCCTCACAAGTGTATATTTGAATATTTTATGAAAAGTCATTGTGGCTTTCTACAGATCTGACAGTAATTAAATGCATGAGCTCCCAAGGCCCATTTCAGGGGCTACATGCATATTTTTCCCTCTCCAAAGACATATGAAGGTATGCACTTCACTGACATTTGCAAGGGAAATTGTGTTTTCCCTACTTCTTTCTGAGATTAGCTAACCTAGTTCTCTGCTCCATTTCAGTACTGTGAGTACCTAAGTACAAGTCAGTACTGCAGAGGAATTTTCCATAGGAGTCTTCACTTCAGGTGCCTCAGTACAGTCATCTGTAGATAAAGAACATCTCTTTTTCACTCTCTTCTTGATTATCAAAGAATAATTGACTGACCAGTAATAACTGATTAATATATAATGTTCTCTAATAGAAGAAAATACAATGAATGGGTGTTTTTGAACAACTGTTTCTACCTTTTGGCCTCATTGTCCTAAATTTAGAACAATTATCAAAGAATAATTGGCTGACCGGTAATCACTGATTAATGTATATATATAATGCTCTCTAGTAGAAGAAAATATAGTGAGTGAATGCAGAGATAATGCCTCATCTTGTGTCAACTAATTGATATCTGTGTATATGTTTATTGCATATCATTTTTTCTTCAGAGTTTTTAGTTTTTTGTGTACTAAGTAAAGTTATCAATTTTGAAACTTACACTTTATTTTTTTTTTTACAAATATTGGCAAGTTTATGCAGGTATATCTATCCTTTAGCTAAAGTGCTGATTTCCACAACAAATGTGTACATTTAACATTTTTTGCCTTTGGAATTCTGGGCTTATTTGAATTTAAAGATACTAAACACTCTGTTAACAATCTTGGGGATTCAAAATGACATTATTATTAATTATTGTTTGTGGGAGGTCAAGAAGTCCAGAGTCTTGCTTAGCCTAGACCGTATAATCTAGAATTTCCTAAACTTAATTGATCATAAATCTGCTTTTTGTTGTTGTTGTTGCTGCTGTTTTTCCTGTGATTGTTGTTTTGGTAATCCTTAGGAACATCTAGTAGAAAGGACTTTGAGAATCCTGGTAGTGGAAATCACAAAGAACCCAAGGGGCAGGATTGGAGGGGGCACCTAACATGTTTTTCCAAAACAAGAGCTTCTCAACAAAAACTTTACATGGTGATATGTTATAATTATGGTTATCAAGACGATAAGAAAATATGTCATATAAAACAGTATGAAAAAACAAAGTCACAAAAAGTACTTAAGAAAAGATGACACTTTTTGGTGTGTTGAATTTCCCAGTGTATAATACACTTGATTTATTTTTTAATCTTATGTGTGATCTTGAGTCAAATAACCATATTGTACAAAAATGTGGTTTGTATAAGAGGAGTTGGGGCTGGAGGTAAAATGAAAGATAGAAAAGCAGGAAAAGAAATGTTCATGGAAGAACAAGAGGGTAGTTTAACAAGTTGATGATACAGATTCTTGATAACTTTGCAGAGGAGCTGGAAATAATTAAATTAGTGAATAATGGAGCAGTGTGCGAAAAAGTATTGATACGTGATATCAACTTGCAGGTAAATGTCACATGACATTTGCTGGGCCCTTCTGTTTCTATTAATTCATAAAATGATTTTAAAAAATGTATATATATGCCCTCCTCCCACTGTTTTTCCAATGATGACATGAAGAAATATGGAGGATGATTCAAGGTTATATGATGGACCATGACCTAAAAGCATAACTCAGGCCCCTGGAACACTGTGAAATTTCAAAATGCCGTATTTACTAATGTTTAAGTGCATTGTCCTACCTACATTTGGCTGGAAAAGAACACCCACATAAGGACTAGAATGATTTAGCAGTGGTGCATAAAGGGGATTCCGTTATTTTTATTTATCAGGCTTGGAACAGATCGGCGTGGTGATTTTGTCTTCCTGAGGCTTTGATGTCAACCTGCTTGGGTGTAAATCCAGGCTTCAACGTGAGCTGCTTGCTCTCAGGCAGTTTATTCAGTGCTTTTTAATTCACTCTTTTCCCCATAGAGTTTTCTTTCTAGGGTAACTAAGAGAATTAAAAGAGATCAATGATAAATTGCATAGCATAGTGGCTGGCACATAATAAATGTGGTATTATTGATATTTCAGTATATGTTAGTTGTTAGTATTTTGTCTCAATTGGTTGTACCTGGAAACTTGAGTTTGTTTCTGGGCACCTTATTTAAAAAGAAATATAAGCTAATTAGGACATGTTAAGAGGAAGGAAAAGAGAATGCATATGAAGCATGTTTGGTAAAATCAGAGATGTTGAGACTGGAGAAAACCTAGGCCTCTTGGAACTTGAATAAAAACATTTTAGACTTAATCTCTGTGATGACAGGGAGTATAACTAAGTTTAAAATTTTGTTTAGGAAGGTAAATGTTTTCCACCATTGCATAATTTTAGGCTGAGGCATAGAAGTCTCTTAACGGGTTTATCATGGAGGAGATTCTCAGATAGGGAGGAACTGAAAATCTGTAAGATTCATTCCGTATCTTTGTGTCATGATTCCAGCTCGTCAAGATTATTTCCAGTGCTTTCTGTCACTTCATCTCTCCCTGTTTTAAAACGACAAACATCAAACAGAAACAATACGCATTTTGCTTCATGAAATTCAATAGTATGTTTTGTTAATCGGAGACTCTGCACACACACACACATTTATACATACACACCTAGTAACATGACTTAGTAATTCCACTTTTGACATTAAAAAAAAGTTAAAGTGTTTTATCAGGCTCAAAAATACGACGTTCATTTATGCTAACTAGCTCATAAATGCAATACACTTGCTTTTAACGTATGTGTGACACACAAAAGTTTAATTTTTATTTCTTTTTTTTTTTTTTAATAGTAGAGGCAGTAAATAATGAACTGGTAGTTGACAGAATTGGGGAGATTTCCTCAGTCCCAGAGGTCTTTATCTCCAGATTAAAAAAACAAACAAAACAAAACAAAGCATCCTGAAACAGCAGGGTTCCAACAAATTTGCAGACTGTCCTTTTGGCTCACTCCCTCTCCCCTTTTTTTCTTCAACTTGTCTCTCCTGCATTCCTGTCTCAGAGAGTGATTGGTTTTGGCAAAAGACTGATGGCTTCAGATAAAAATTTAGAACCCCAATACCCTCACTTACAGAAAGGCTGTTCACATTTACAATTTAAGCCCTGATATTTCAGACTAAAAACTTTTTTAAAGCCTACTTTTGAGTAAATATTTATCTGTATTTATTGAGAAGTAATGATTTGGGAGGGGCTTCCCCGATGGCTTCCCTTGTGACTCAGACAATAAGAAATCTGCCTGCAATATAGGAGACTTGGGTTCAGTCCCTGAGTTGGAAAGATCCTCTGGAGAAGGGAACAGCAACCCACTCCAGTATTCTTGCCTGGAGAATTCTGTGGACAGAGGAGCCTGGTGGGCTGTAGTCATAGGGTTGCAAAGAGTTGGACACCACTGAGCAGCTACACTACACTTTCCCTGATGGCTCAGTGGTAAAGAATCAGTTTGCAATGTGGAAGCTGCAGGAGACAAGGGTTTGGTCCCTGGGTTGGAAAGATCCCCTGGAAGAGGAAATAACAACCCACTCCAGTATTCTTGCTTGGAGAATCCTGTGGACAGAGGACCCTGGTGGGCTACAGTCTGTGGGGTCGCAAAGATTCAGACACACCTGAGCGACTTAGCACAAGCACAGATTTGGAAAGAGATTTTAAAAATAGGAGTACTCAGGACTGATCTAATAATTACATTGGTATATTTGAGTAAACATCACTTACACTGATGTGTTAATTTACTCAGGTTATCCAAAGGTGTGAGCCATCGCTGGTGAATTCTCTTTGAAGGAATTTTAGTGCTGGTGGCAAAGGCCAGATTGTCAGCTTTTGAGACTGAACTATGTCATCAGTGGGAACAAAGTTTGAATGGACTGTAACAAAATTTTATTGCCAAAGACTCAAAGGCAATAAAAATTTTCTAAACTTGGTAGAAGACTGTCATGAGATTACAGCTTCCTAGCACCCACATGGCAGTTAATTTTGGCATTTGGGGTGGGGGGAGCATTTTAACCCAAGAATAATAATGACTAAACAGCTTAACTCTTATCTGTGTAATGACTTAACGGAAGAGAAAAGGAAAAATAGAGAAAGTGAACATAAGAGGAAGGTGAAAACGCACCTTAATTGTGATTCTGTGCAGCATAGTCTGTGTACAAATAAATAGGCTTCAACACCTGCTGATGTGGTGTCATCTGGCTTGAAAACAACAAACATCTGTTTGTAATTTGCAGTGGGAGACCCTGACAGTGAGGAACTGGATACTGTCACAAAATATACAACCTTGTTAAGCCCCTAAAAGGATCCAGAGGAGAGATAATGAATGGATAATTTGGGACATGTGACTCCCATGTGACAAGACGATAAGACCTGTTGGGCTTTTTTGCCCAGGTTGCCATTATGTTTCCATCTTGAATCATTATTTAATAGACTGTAATCATTGTAAGATACTTTTTGAAGGAAAAGTGAAGTCGCTCAGTCATGTCCGACTCTTTGCAACCCCATGGACTGTAGCTCTTTTGAAGGAAAGCTCTATTTAAAAGGGAGAATTTTCCTGACCAGGCTATATCTTCCACATTCTTGCTCAGTGCTAAGCTGCTTCAGTCCTGTCCAACTCTTTGTGACCCTATGGACTGTAGACCTCCCAGCTTCTCTGTCCATGAGATTTTCTAGGCAAGAATACTGGCGTGGGTTGCCATTTCCTCCTCTATGGGATCTTCCCAACTTGGGGATCGAACCCATGTCTCTTGAGTCTCCTGCATTGGCACGCGGGTTCTTTACCACTAGTGCCACCTGGGAAGTCTTCAAATTCTTACTATTTCTCTATAGTAGATACAGACATCCTAAAACTACTCAGATTTATGTTCCCTCCAGTGCCCTCAACCAGGCCAAGTTTTGAAGAATCAAGGGCGTGGGCAGAAGTCCCAGACATGTTTGCTCGGCACCCCAAGGCAGTCAGACACGCATGTCAGGTTCCTTGTCTTCTGTCTCTAAAAAATCCTGCAGCTCTTGTGCTCCTGGATTGTGGGAATGACTGAGGTATTTTAAGCAATACCTCATCATTTTGCCATGTTTCCTTCTGACCCAGGTGCCAGGTTTGGTAACATTCCCACCAGAAATTTAAAACTTCTTCCAACATTTTTATAAACAAGGAATATGAACATCTGGGGCCTTAGAAGCCCCACTCCCAACCTCTCTTTACCCTTTTCTCATTTTTCCAAGGTTTTGTGTGCCAAGATTCCTTCCTTTGCTCACCCTCAAATACCAAAATTCCAGAGATGACTTTTGCATTAGTCCATTATGGCTACTGTAACAAAATACTGCTGAGTAGGTAACTTATAAACAAGACATTTATTTCTCACCGTTCTGAAGGCTGAAAGTCTGAGATCAGGGTGCAGCATGGTCAGATGAGCGTACTCTGCTGGAATACAGACTTCTGACTTCATGCTTGTCTCCCCTCTCTAGGTGGAAGGAGAGAGGATTTCTCTGGGATCTCTTTTGAAAGGGCTCTAATCTCATTCATCAGGGCTCCACCCTCATAACATAGTGAAAGTGAAAGTCACTCAGTCTTGTCCCACTCTTTGCGACCCCATGAGCTATACAATCCATGGAATTCTCTAGGCCAGAATACTGGACTGGGTAACCTTTCCCTTCTGCAGGGGATATTCCCAACCTAGGGATCAAACTCAAGTCTCCCACATTGCAGGCGGATTCTTTACCAGCTGAGCCACAAGAAAAGCTCATGACATAAGCAAGTCTCAAAGACCCCATCATGTAATACCTCACAGTGGGCATTGGGATTTTGACATATGAATCTTATGGGGACACACATTCAGACCATATTAGTGCTGAAAGTTTGATCTCTGTGCACCGGTGCCAAATCGTATCTTGTAGACAGAGTTTGGAATGAATCTGCTTTCAATATTCTGGATTTCAACTCTGTTGACTGACAATTAGGCTGCAGTGACTAAGAACTACATAAGACGTTTGAAGGGATCTTTGCTGAGGAGAAGGGGATGACAGAGGATGAGATGGTTGGATGGCATCACTGATGTGATGGACATGAGTTTGAGTAGGGTCCGGGAGTTGGTGATGGACAGGGAGGCCTGGTGTGCTGCAGTCCATGGGGTCGCAAAGAATCAGACATGACTGAGTGACTGAACTGAACTGAACTTGCTGGCACAAGTTTTAACCTTCTTTCTTCATACTTGATCTTGACCCCATTGTCCTCATCCCATTCCTAAATTAGACAAATAAAGTGAAACCGGTACGTGGTGGTCGTTTAATTACTAAGTTGTGTCTGATTCTTGCAACCCCATGGACTATAGCCTGCCAGGCTCTTCTGTCCATGGAGTTTTCCAGGCAAAAAATACTGGAATGGGTTGCCATTTCCTTCTCCAGGGAACCTTACCTCACCCAGGGATTAAACCCTAGTCTCCTGCATTGCAGATGGATTCTTTATTGACTAAGCTACCAGGGAGACCCCAACATTGGTATACTTTCCATAAAAAAAAAGAATAGCTTTAGTCCTTTGCTGGACAAAGGTTGTGGGGAAGACACAGTGGGCTCCTACCCTGGAAAACTGTCCCAGTCCAGGAGGATTTGATAAGGAGTTTATAGCAATTGATTCAAGGGTGGAATTACTGATAAAATTTGAGTGTGTTCAGGGCCTGAGGTGTCATATCTTTTTGCCTTTTCATACTGTTCATGAGATTCTTGAGGCAAGAATACTGGAGTGGTTTGCCGTTCCCTCTTCCAGTGGTCCATGTTTTGTCAGATCTTTTTTCAGGACAACAACACATAATCTGATCAGTTTCTGTGGCTCCTTTAATCTGGCTTCAGGTGGTCTCTTGAAGAGCTTCTCTGGTTCTTTTAATCTGGAATGAAGAATACTGAAGTCTTCCATTTGTTGGGACTTTTCTTTCTATACAGAGCTTAAAGATATTGTTATATGTATCCCTTGAGGAGGAACCAGGACCCCACCCCAAGGCTGCAGTATTGTTTCTCAGCTGCTCCTGCCTCCTCTCTGCACATCCTCCCTTCTCTGATTGTTGATGTGTTCCCTTGCTCAGTCTTGTCTGACGCTTTGTGACCCCGTGGACTGCAGCATGCCAGGCTTCCCTGTCCTATGCCATCTCCCGGAGCTTGCTCAAACTCATGTCCATTGAGTCAGAGATGCCATCCAACAATCTCATCCTCTGTCCATTACCTTCTCTGATAAGCAGCTGTTCAAATCTGCCTTTTGGAGCTCAGAGGTCATGGAGATTGGAGTTAGTTCCCTACAAACAACAAACAGGGGATCTGGAAAGGCTTCTATGCCCAGGAGCCATACTAGGTCCTGCTCAGTTTCAGTAGCAGCTTTGTGAAATAGTTCGTTTCCATCTGTCACCACGGATAATGGCAGTTTTTCCAGTTTAATGTATTTAGTGAATGAAATTGTTGCAGGAAAGAGAGTAGGGTGCAAAAAGATGGTCACATCCCAGGCCACCCTGAAGTCCCTGGGATGACCACCAAGTGTGGGTTCTTGGCCTCCCACAGGACAGAATTCAAGACTGAGCCATAATAAAGTGAAAAGAGGTATATTCATGGAGGAAACACACTCCATAGTCAGAGTGGGGCAACTCGGAAGGTAAGAGAAGGACCAGGTACATGGCTGTCAGTCTTTATTTTTGTTGTTGTTCAGTTGCTAAGTTGTGTCCAACTCTTTGTGACCCCATGTACTGCAGTATGCCAGGCTTCCCTGTCCTTCACTATCTCCTGGAGTTTGCTAAAACTCATGTCCATTGATTCGATGATGCCATCCAACCATCTCATCCTCTTTGGCCCCCTTCTCCTCCTGCCTTCAATCTTTCTGAGCATCATGGTCTTTTCCAGTAAGTCGGCTCTTCACATCAGGTGGCCAGAGTATTGGAGCTTTAGCATCAGTCCTTCCAATGACTACTCAAGGTTGATTTCCTTTAGGATTGACTGGTTTGATCTCTTTGTTGTCCAAGGGACTCTCAAGAGTCTTCTCCAGAACCATAATCACAAAGCATCAATTCTTCAGTGCTCAGCCTTCTCTGTGGTCCAACTCTCACATCCATACGTGACTACTGGAAAAAAACGTAACTTTGACTCTAGAGACCTTTGTTGGCAAAGTGACATCTCTGCTTTTTAATATGCCGTCTAGTTTTGTCATAGCTTTTCTTCCAAGGAACAGGATCTTTTAATTTTGTGGCTGCAGTCACCATCTTCAGTGATTTTAGAGCCCAAGAATTTAAAATCTTTCTTTCCAGTTTTTCCCCATCTATTTGCCAAGAAGTCATGGGACCAGATGCCCATGTCAGTTTTTATAGGGGTGGGTAATTACATAAGCTAATGAGTGGGAGGAATGTTCGAGCTCTTTTGGGGAAAGGGTGGGCATTTCCAGAAATTGGGCCACTGCTGTCTTTCTGACATTTATGGTCATGTCACCTGTAGATGTGTCATTTAACTTGCTGCTGTGTTTGCTGTTGCTGTTGTTCAATGGCTAAGTCATATCTGACTGTGTGCTGTGTTACAATGATCATATTCTGAGGCTCAAGATCTTGCCATCTTGGACCTATTTGGTTCTAATCAGTTTATGTTATGTCCTTGGTCTATATAATTCTTCTAAAGATTGTGCCTTGCACCCTTCCTGTGTCAAGATAACAATCCTGGTATAAATTTTTAAAAATAAAATATTGTATTTAAATGATTGATAAAATCTCCAGATACTAAGTATGATGAGGACTCCATAATAACTTATGGATACACCATTTTTTAATTTTCTAGATGTTCATTTTGAATTACCAAATTTAGAAGAGAAGGCACGGGGGCGATATAGGATGAGATGGTTGGATGGCATTACCAACTCGATGGACATGAGTTTTAGCAAGCTCCAGGAGATAGTGAAGGACAGGGAAGCCTGGTGTTCTGCAGTCCATGGGGTCGCAAAGAGTTGGACTCAACTTAGTGACTAAACAACAACAACATCTGATATCTGATAATCTTATCATTTGGCAACATCTGGTTTTGTAACATTTAAATTCCCTGTGTTACTTAGGTACCTGAATTAGATCAACCTAAACAATTTAACAAGTTATTATTTTATAATTTATATTAATATTTAAAATAAAAAGTGTAGAGTGGATTCTGTGATGCCCTGGTTATTTAAAAACAGTAATTACCCAATAAAGTAAAACAAGATTATTACTTGCATGGAGGCACAAGAAATAAATATCTGTGATTTCTGTTTGGTTGGCATGTAGGTTTTCAGCCTATGTTCTGAGACTAAATTTCAAGTTTCCCTCTTGGAGGAAATTTGCCTGTTTGCCAACATACATATCAAAGCTATATGCTGGGCCTCACAAATCTCTTTTTAATTTTTTAAGAAGTTCAAAATTTAAGGAATTCCCTGTTTGTCTGTTTGTCTAATGGTTAGGGCTCTCTGCTTTTACTGCCAACGGCCTGGATTCAATCCCTGGTTGAGGAACTGAAGTCCCATAAGCCATGCAGCACAGCCAAGAGAAAGGAGACCTCAAAATATAAAGAACTTCTACTGTGATCATAGAATCTAATGGTTGTGGTAATTGTGAAGAATATAACATTTCTATCATGATATTAAAGTCATCATCAAACTAGATTTTTTAAATTGTGTTGCCTGATTAAAATTAAAATGCACACTTAGCCAATCAGAAAACTTTCAACTTAAAAAAAGGAATAAGGAAATTTCTATTTAGATAACATACAAAAGAAGCTTAGTATATAATGATAAAATGTTTTACTAACTATATGAAGGCTTAAGTAAAATTCATATTTATAACTCCCTTGCTTATTTAAAATGCATATTAATGATTTGAACACATTAATACTTAATTTCATTTTTAATTAGATGGATACAAGTAAATATTGAATGTATTCATTTTTCTCTAGTTTTGAAAGTAAACTGTAAGGTCTGCAATTTTGTTTTTGCTTTTGGACTTAGGGTTGCTTGGGAGGGATGGGGACCCAATTAGAGAGCTAGAGGCCCAGGTGTGGCAAACAGTAGGGAATAACCTAGGTCAGAGAGGTAGCTACACAGGAATTCTCATCAGATTCTTCTCTAGGGACTATACTTTCAAGTTTTTATATCTGGTTATTAACTATTTTAATACCCTTAATTACTTAATTATTTCCACCAGATTTCTTTAATTTTGAGTGCTTTTCATAGTTTTAAAGTATTTAAAAGTTTTGGTTTTTTTTTTTGTCCACTGCATAATACTTCTAAGTCATAATATATTTTCCAGAAAGAAAGTAGACCCACCAACTGGAATTTAAGCTGTGTCATCTTAATTGAGTGAGATCATTTTGCTTGAAACTGCTATTAAATCTCCACTTGCCCATGTGTTAACTGCTACTGCTAAGTCGCTTCAGTCGTGTCTGACTCTGTGCGACCCCATAGACGGCAGCCCACCAGGCTCTGCTGTCCCTGGGATTCTCCAGGCAAGAATACTGGAGTGGGTCGCCATTTCCTTCTCCATGTGTTAACTAGTCTGTATTAAATTTGTTCAGATAAAGTTTGAGGCGCTGAATATTTAACTTCTCATTATGGAGTATTTGTTACTGGGATCCCATACTTGCATCTCAGACACATGCATTGTTTTATATCTTCTGCTCAGAAAAATACATTCTTAAGTAAGATACCTGGGAATCTTATGCAAGATTCATTTTGCAAATGAAGTCCTTAATTGTTTTAAGTAGTATCGTGTTATTTTGAAAAGAAGAAGGAATTCCATAATTGTTGCAATGTATTCAATGTATTCAGAGAAGGAAATGGCAACCCACTCCAGTATTCTTGCCTGTAAAATTCCATGGACAGAGGAGCCTGGTGGGCTACAGTCCATGGGGTCTCAAGAAGTCCAACATGACTGAGCAACTGAGCACACATGTTCAGTGTATTTACATCTCGTTTCTACTTACTACCGCTCTTTTTAAAAAAGTTATTGATTTATTTGGCTGTGTCAGGTCTTAGCAGCAGGGGTAGGATTTTCGTTTGTGTCATGCTGGACCCTCTAGTTGAGACACAGAGCTCAGTATTTGAAACACAAGAGTTTCTCTTGTTGCGACTTGAGGACTTTGTTGCTATGTGGCATGTGAGTTCCTCTACCAGGGATCAAACCAACATCCCCTGCATTGGAAGGTGGATTCTTAACCACTGGACCACCAGGGAAGTCCCTTACTACTCTTTTATTGAATACATACTATAATTCGGCATTTTTATGTGTTCTATTGTGTAATTGTCCTCTAAATATAGTTTTATAAGTAAAAATATTTAATATTTAGGGAAATGAGTTATCATGCTCAATATCTTCCATCCCTTAAGTGGTAAGCATCAGGATATCAATTCCAAAACTCAGACTCTGAATTATGTATTTATGAATATATTTATAGTTTTAGCTTTGTTACTACTCGACATCTAGTAAATAAGTTATAGTCAAATTTCTTTAAAAAGTTTTTTTTTTCTGTTCCTCAAACACCCCTTTCAATTATTTCTGTTTCTGAGAGTATCACTCATCACTCTCCAAAGGGGGAAGCCTTTTAAACAGTCTTTGACAGTATACAGCAGATGACCATTCCCTTGAGATTTGGGTTTTCAAAATTATAGCTAAAGTGAGTTTATTTGCTTATCTATTAAATAAATATTCTAGCTGGTAAAAACCACTTACTATGACAGTCTGAAGTCACTTTCTCAGATGAGTTCATTTCATGTTTGATCCAACAGAGAAATTTCAAGTCTTGAGATATTCACTTGGGAAAATAGTCAACACCCTAGTTGCTCTCAGCTCCTCCTCTTCATGACACATTTTGTAAACAAGGGATATTTGTATCAGATGTCAAACAGATACTCCTCAAAATCTTATTCTCTGATGAGCTCTATAAAGGAAAGATACTATAGGAATGATAAACATAAATAAGCAATCAGACCCTAGAAAGCGTAGATGGATTGTACTGATAATAATAGCAACCTACACAAAATGTTCTCTTGACTAATGAGCATGTTGTAATATGAAATACCTCAGACCTCTTTAGGTGCCAAAACGCCAGCCCACTGAGGAGTTAATGTTATGGTAAATAGTGTTTGCAGCCCTCTAGAAAGTTACATATATTGAACAGATTCTTAACCTTCTCTTAAGCTTTCAAATCAGTCAAGCTGGTGCTCTCTTTGCTACTGACGACTCGCCAGAGATTCACTCGTTGAGAGATACACAGTTCATCATTGATCATTGATCATCCTGCAGATTTGGTGCCAGGAAGAGACTGACCATCATTACACACGCAAGCTGTTTAGTTCCATCTTGCTAACAGGAATGTAAGAGACTACCAAAAACAATCTGAATGGCATTGAGTGGAAAATAAGGTGTAATTTCTGGTACTCATGATTACCTAATGCAAACAGCACATCATCATGAAAATAACAGCCTGCTTTAAAATTTCTCAGTCTGTGTAATATGGCTGAGGATAACCCCTCCCATTTTTAACCCGTGTGCTACTAAATCTCTTTCTGATCCTGTTTCCCAAATCTTACATGATGCTTTTAGCTACTCAGAGTCCTGCAATTTCTGACTAAACTGAAGAAATATCTCCAAAAATGACCGCAAGTGACACTCTTTGCCCTCACATAATTAGTTCCATTTTCTATCCTTAAGGCACATATTTCTTTAAATGACTTTAAAAAAAAATACTAAATACTTATGTCTAAATACTAAATGCCAATGTTTATCTTTTCTGTTTTTTTTTTCAATCTAATAGGGTAATTCTGTAGCAGGGGCATTTATCAGGGATAATTTATCCATAACATCTGATGTCATGCTTAGACAATCAGAATTAGGTGATTTTTGTGTTGAAAATGAGATAATGATTTTGTGTGGCTTTGATGTTTTTGTTGAACTTTACACCTCAAATTAGATTTAAAGTTTTTAAAGGAGGGAGTAGGCAATGACTATACCTTTTTTTTTTTTAAATCATCCTTATTATCTCCATTAATTGCTGCATGGTGAAAATTGAAGTATTTTAATTTTGGAACCTTTTGGATTGAAATATATTATTAAATTAAAAAGCAACAAGCAAAAACTGATGACTTGGTAGGTTTACTGAATAACTCAGTGAGATCTCAAGATGAGGAAGAAAATTAGAACAGAAGCCCAGGTTTTTCTGATAGCAAAGCCCCCGCTATTATCTGCTGCTCTGTTCTCTTTGCTAGCTTGTACCCCCATCAGCTTAGGCTTTGTCTCAATGTTTGATGTTTAGTTTGTTAAATACCTATAGTGAATTACTACCTAAAATGCTTGTCTATTGAGGTCATATTTAGGAAGGGTTGGGATTGCTAAGCAACTATGTGATGATAAAGATGATTGAAATGTAATCTCAATGAGGGCTAGAAATTTGGTAAAGTTTTAACAGGAACTTTATCCCCATTAGGGGTTCCCTGGTGGCTCAGACAGTAAAGTATCCACTTACAATGCGGGAGACACAGGTTTGATCCTTGGGTTGGGAAGATCCCTTGAAGAAGGGAATGGCTACTCACTTCAGTATTCTTGCCTGGAGAATTCCATGGACAGAAGCTACAATCCATGCAGTAGCAAAGAGTCAGGCACAACTCACTGACTAATACTTTCATTACTTTCTTCTTTCACTTTATCCCCATTACCAAGATCAGTGCCTGAAAAATAGCAGGCAATCAGAAATATACATTGAATAAACTGAATGTGTACATTTGGCTAAATGACACTCCTACCTCAAAAATGAGTTAAAAATCACCCTAAGATATAAAAAGCCATTACAGAAAATTGGAAAATTAGTTTTGCTGATGGAACTAATTGTCAAATAGGACTTGGTTCATCACCATATGACTGAACGATGTGTGTTAATTGGCTTCAACTGTGTCAGAATCCGGGCAACCCTATGGACTGCAGCCTGGCAGACTCGTCTGTCCATGGGATTTTCCAAGCAAGAATGCTGGAGTGGATTGCCATGCCCTCTTCCAGGGGAACTTCCCGACCCAAGGAGAAAACCTGCATTTCTTACGTCTAACCTGCATTGGTAGGCAGGTTCCTTCCCACTAGAGGCACCTAGGAAGCCTCCACTAAAGGATGGCAGAGGCTAAAATTCTGGGCTCCCTGCAGACTCAAGCCATCCAAGGAAAGGCTGTCTGACAAATGTACCTTCTCTATTTGATCAATGCTACAAAATATACAGATAAAAGAATTGGTGGAAATCTAGTTTCATTATCAGAATGGTAAATTATCCTTGAATTGTAAACTCTCCATTACAAAGTGACTAAAACTTGAGTTTTCAAAAGGAGGTTTTATACAGGAAGTCATATGAAATAAATGAAAGGAACTTTTATGCTTTTCTCCCACAGATAATAGCAAGGTCAGAACTTGTGTCCCCTAAAATACCTTTTTAAAAAAATTTTGTTATATTGCAACGATATTTAATGTTTCAGTGTTATGAAAGAAGAGAAGTAAGACAGTGACAAATAATAGTAGCAATAGCTGAACTGTTTCATTATTACAGAAATCTGATTTAGATTTGGGATTTTATGAAAACAATAATACTTTAAACTGATAGAATATTGAAAGTGACCCATATTGAGAAAAAGCAGAGAAAATTTACATCACAAAAGGTCAGGTGAATTAACGCTACATTGTTTTTTTAAAAGAGTCTTCAAAAGTTAAAGCTTATTGTAATATGTTATAATAAACAAGAAAATGACAACTACTCTTAGTATAAGAAAAAGACAGCTTATTTTATTTTTCTAACTTTATTTTGCCTTCTCTGAGACAATATTCTTTTCTCAAATTTCTAAAGAGAATATGTATGTTTTTTAATCATCACTCCATTGTTGTTGAACATATTGCAGAGGAAATAGGTTTCCATGAGTACTGAGTTGCATCTGACTCTTTGTGATTCTACAGACAAGAATACTGGAGTGGGTTGCCATTTCCTGCTCCATGGGATCTTCTTGACCCAGGGATCAAACCCACATCTTGCATCTCCTGCATTGGCAGGTGAATTCTTTACCACTGGGCCACCTGGGAATCCCACTGGGTTTCAGAGTAATTGCAAACAGCAAATAGATGGTGTTGTTCAAGCTCACTGTGTCTTTCTCCAGAGCTTTCTTTCCTTTTGCACAAAATGATGGGGCAGGAATTGGTAATATAAGGTGTTTCTGACTTAGAGGATTCCACAGTCTAGAAATACTCACCTGCAGGAGTAGCTATAATGTAAAGATGCCTGTGGCAACAATGAAGAATGAAAGAGTCGTCTTTCTCTAGGGAAAATGAGATTTCCATCCCCTATAAACAAACCTTTGCTGGATCTCTAGTGAACAGGTTCTCTACCATCAGAATAAATCTAATCTCAGGTGTCTTCAAGTGAAGATTTCATCATAGCAAAACAATTACAGCTTCCCAAAGGTTTTGAGATTGTATTTTTATGGCTTTTTGTCTTATATGCTACATAAATAAACATAAGTTTCTCCCTGTTTATATTTCTGGGTTACATAAAAGCAACTGGATGGGTTTTCCCTAGAGGATACTTTAGGACAACCTGGCTCAGATGGTAAAGAATTCACCTGTAATGCTGGAGACCTGAGTTTGATCCCTGGGTTGGGAAGATCCCCTAGAGGAAGGCATGGCAACCCACTCCAGTATTCTTGCCTGGAGAATCCCCAAGGACAGATGAGCTGGCAGACTACAGTCCACGGGGTCACAAAGAGTTAGACATGACTGAGCAACTAAGCATAGCCTTCAAATAGAGGTTGTGTCATCAAGATCACCATGGGCAGGCTTAAAAGACACCCGAAAGACATAGGTTATCATCCTGGAGATTACTGTAACTGTTGATCATAAGAGACGCACCATAGATATTAAGATGCTACCAGCAGAAAAAAATAAACAATGATTTATAACACGAGCCTCGATTTGAAAGTCACAAGGGCAGACACTTGGAATTTCAGGTGCTGATTTGAGATAAAGTTGTTTCTCACATGGGCGACTCTAGAAACCTCATCTAGAGTGAGTAATAGCAGAGAGATACTGATATAATGTTGGGACAGGTTGTCCCAAGCATTGCAGAGACCAGATTGTTCTAAATACCTTTCTTTCTCATAGATTTTACCAAATATAACTGGATCTAGGATAATGCAGAAGAAACTTTGCCCGTGTCAGAAGGAAAGTTTGCTCAATCTTCCTGGTTTTTTTAAAAGAACTTTTTCTGAGTAGTTCTTTAGTATCCTCCTCCTGATACATAAAATATGCATTAATAAATAATTAGGCAACACCGTGGCATTTTGGCCTCTCTTTCTGTAAATATCTTGGAAATTGTTTCCACGTAATACATAGTGGAGTCATGAGCACCTGGGAGCTATGAGAGTCATCAGTGTGTAGATGGACACTGAGGCATGGGAGTGGATAGCTGCTCAGGTGAAACAGGTCAGATGAGAATTAAAGAAAATTAAGGACATGCCTTTGAGGAACCGGCACTGAAGGATGGACAAAGACGAATCTGGAAAGTAGACTGAGAAGCAGCAGCAGCCAGAAGGAATTCTAGGAGAACATGGCCTCCTGGAGATGAAGGCAGGTGGGCATCTCACAAAACAGCATCAGGTCACGTGCTCAGTCGCTAAATTTTGTCCGACTCTTTGTGATCCTGTGGACTGTAGCCCGCCAGGCTCCTCTATCCCTGGGATTTTCTAGGCAAGAATACTGGAGTGGTCTGCCCTTTCTTTCTCCAGGGGATCTTCCCCACCCAGGGATGGAACCCGCATCTCCTTCTTCGGTAGGTAGGTTCTTTATTACTAACACCTCCTGGGAAGACCCAGAGGTCAGGGAGAGAAGACATATGCATCGGTTGGAATTTCCAATTAGATTACTTCTCTGTAGTGAAAGCAGTTTCCAAAGCCAAGTGAAAATGGTGAGACGTGTGTGGGTCAGAGGGAATGAAGTTGAAGGTTAGCATCTGAGGACAGAAGGAAGACAAAAAAAAAGGACCCAGATTACTTGTGACCCTTGGGGAGGTGGGTCAGAAAAGCTTTGGCTTTTATTGTTTAATGAGTGACTGAATTCTTTTTAAAGACTAATGAGAGAAGCGCATATAACAAGATAATATTGATACAACAGCAGGAAAAGTTACACATTTTTAATCAGTTCCTATAAAGCATTGAAGTGACAAAATTCATCTCCTTCTCATTCTATTCATATGTTTCCATTCTTAAAAATACTGCAATTTGCTGCTTATAAATTTCCTTTACCTTTACTTTTGAATGACTTTGCCCTTATGCTTCACTCATATTTGCTGTATGTTATGAATGGAATAACCCTTTAAAATTAAATATGGAAAATTACCCTAAATATATCATGAGATATATTTATATACAGTTGTGTGACATTTCCTGGTACAAGTGGACTGGTTTTACAGTAGTGTCTTGGAATTGAGGTTCCTTTGGTGTAAATGTATTTTTGTATGCCACTTATTTTGCAGGCACGTTTATGGGTCTTCTATATGTTGGTATTATCTGATGTGGTTATAAATCTATGCTTATAGGACCAGTTTAATTTCGGGACTAGCTGCACAAGTTTTCATATCCGTTTTTGTAAGACATAAAATTCAAGAAATTATTAATAAACTATGAAAGCACTCATGTAGGAAGATTGAAATAATTTGTTAGGCTTTTTTTCCCCCTGAAGTGAAACCGCTTAAATCATAGGCTTTGGAGTAAAGTAAAAGAAAAAACTTATTTAAAATGATGGCTCTTTGTGTGACCCCCTGAGCTTTGGTTTTCTTCTCTGTAAAATGTGGATAATCAACCTTATTGGGTTGTTATAAAAATTTAAACAATGTTTAATAGAGTGCCTGAAAGAAATTGAAAGTTTTAGTTGCTCAGTCATGTCCAACTCTTTGCGACCCCATGGACTGTAGCCTGCCAGGCTCCTCTGTCCATGGAATTCTCCAAACAAGAATACTGGAGTGGGTAGCCATTCCCTCCTCCAGGGGATCTCCCTAACCTGGAGATTGGACCCGGGTCTCCTGCCTTGCAGGTGAGTTCTTTAGTCTGAGCCACCAGGGAAGCTCAATAGAGTGCTGACGACATAGCAAAAAGAGCAGAAATATGTGAATAGCAGTGAATAGCAGAAAACCCAATTAAGTAATACAAGAATTTTAAATAATTAGGGGATGTATTTGCTCTCATAGCTTGGAAAGTGAGCTGAGGAGTCCACTTCCTTCTCATATGGTTCGTTCCTTTGTGTACTTGCCTTGTCTGCCGGGGCCTTCTTCACAGAAACCTGGCTTCACGTTCTCATTACTCAAAGGAAGAGAGAGCATGGGTGCTTTTGCTGTATAACGAAACTTCTTTTCCCAGAAGCTTCTTTATGTCTAAATGACCCTGATTTAGCGTCACATGCCCATTTCTTTTTCTTAAGGTATACAGCATAGTGATTTGAATTGCAAATATTGTGGAAGAATTACCACAGAAAGTTTGGTTAGCATTCATCATCTCATATAGACACTATAAAAGAGGAAGCAAAAACAAAGAAAAAGAAGAAAATTTTCCTTGTGATGAAAACCCTTAGGTTTTAGTCTCTCAACAGTTTTCACAGATACCACACAACAGTGTTAACTGGCACTTATTTATCTTGCAAAAGGCAGTCTGTATCTTTTCATCACCTTTCTCCAGTACTCCCCCCCCCCCCGGCCCCAGCCCTGCCCCTGGTAACCACAAATATGGTCACTTTTCGTGTGAGGTGTGTTTGTTCTAGATTCCACGTATAAATGAGATCACAGTATACTTGTTTTTATCTGTTTTACTCTTTCACTTGGTGTAATGCCCCAAGATCCATCCATGTTGTCACAAATGGTAGGATCTCTTTGTTTTTTAATAGCAGAATAATATTTCATTGTGCATATGTACTGCAACTTGTTTATCCATCCAAAGGTTGATGGACACTTACATGGTTTCCAGGTCTTGACTACTATTAATACTGGTTCTTTCAACACGTAGTGCAGCTGTCTGTTCAGCTGGTATTTTCATTTACTTTGAATATGTTCCTGAAAGTGGAATTTCTGAATTATATGGTAGTTCTATTTTAATATTTTAAGGATCCTCCATTCTGTTTTCCATATTCATGTGCCCATTCTGAAGCAGTCCTTCTGGCTGCGGAAAAGCCATGGTCTAACAGTGGCTAATATTCTTAAATCAACTATTGCAGAGTTTCAGGAATTATTCTTTGTCTGGTCATTTTTGGAGCTGGAGGTTGGGTCAGTGGACACTGAATCACTGTCTGAAAGAGAGAAAGACCACAAAAAATATTACAGTTCAATTTGGAAAGGCTAGCAGGGTGCTGATTAAGCATCTAAATAATAGCTATAATCCCCCTCATATTCGGCCCCGAATCCTTCCCACCAAAAAGTGAAGCCAAAGGGTGAGACCCCTCTGGGTTGATGTCAATTATGTACTGGATCAAAACATCTCAGTGATCTTCCATTCTTGGCTCAATACGTGTGTTAGTGGCTTTGCCTTACCCTCATCACCTGTTTTGGTACTTGAGCATTAAATAAGGTAATAGAATGAAATGAATTTGTGCACGTGCTTTAACACACATGAAGTTAAGGTATTTGAAATGGTAAACTGATTTCATAGATATGCCTTTGTTACGTTATGCTCCTACTAATGCCACATTAAATAATTCCGAGTTGATGATGGGGAATGACATTGACATATGGTCAAAGACAAGCCTAGATATGGAGTCCTCACTAAGTTAAACACCTACCCAATAACCTACTGTATAGAATACCAATAGAAAATAATGTCTGTTGAGGCATTATTTTACATTTTGGTAAAGAAGGAAAAGATGAGTGCATGCACGTGTGTGTGTGTGTGTGTGTGTGTGTGTGTGTGAACAAAAGATGGTACTCATGAAGTGCTTGCTTTCCCAATGTTTGTTTAAGGGCATCAACTTCAGGAAATCAATCTGATTATATGAGCAATCCCTCTCACCATCAAATACTACAGATCTTGTCTGAAAACATTTCTGACATCACCTTTATTTGCCTCTCAAGTCAGAACTTTTTATTCTGTGAGAGCAGTACTTTAATTAATTTATTAAGGAAAGTGATGCCCGAATTTTAAAGATGTGATAAACCAACTTTCATGCTAGGAATATATAAATGAGAAAAATAAGTTTTACCTTCAAGGAGCTAAGAGTCTAGTAGAGTATATTTCTGTCTAATGATTAAATGCCATATAATATGATAGTGATATTAAAAAAAGGCATGTACATGTATCATGGTTGCCAAGCAAGGAATGGCTTGGCATGCATCATATCATGTATACATACCTATGTGCCTTTTTCAGTGATGTCAGATCTCATGGAAGCAAATTGGAAGAAACACTTAATTTTTGCTATATGCCCTTAAAATGTAAAACTTTGAATGAAGACCTGTGAATGAGTTCATAAAAGTAAGAAAATAAAACTATGGTACCAATATATTTAATAGGCAATATTTAGCAATGTTTGTGGCATTCTTATTTTTGCTTTCAAAAGATTATATCATATGTCAAGGGGCTTCCCAGGTGGTACCAGTGGTAAAGAACCTTCCTGTCAATGCAGGAGACATAAGAGATGAGGGTTCGATCCCTGGGTTGGAAAGATCCCCTGGAGAAGGAAGTGGCAACCCACTCCAGTATTCCTGCCTGGAGAATCCCAGGGACAGAGAAGGGCTACAGTCCATAGGGTCACAGAGTCGGACATGACCGAAGTGACTTAGCACCAGCACATCATATGTCAAAAGGAGATTTCACTCTTAGCAAAAATTGACCCCGATAATTATTATTTTAGAGACTGTGCCCTTGCTGGCAAAATAATACATGCTCATTAACAGGCAGGCTAGATAAGATCCAGCTGGGTCAAATGCGGATTAATTAGCTCAGCTAATTGTCAGAGGAAGCCTGCTTACTTACAGAAACCACCATCAACGTCTGAATCTCTCAGCCAACCAGGGTCCTTGAAGTTGCCAAACGGCACTTACACTGGTTTTCAATCCACTGTTATTTGTTGTAAATGTATTCTTTCTCCGTTATCTAATTTCCTTTTCACTGCAAACATAGCATTTTATGAAGCGTTTTTACAGCTTCTCACAAAATATGTTTTATTGACCTAATGCAATCCTAGGAGCTCAGTGAAATGCTGAGACTCACCAAGAGGGTCATCTGCATGGTCTCCAGAGGCTCGGGGTACAGCCCTGCTAGACTGTCAGCCATGTGAGAGTGTTAACGCCCAGGTAACACCACATCTTCACCTGTCAGGCGCACATCATGCTAATTGACCTGATAACATTTTAATACTGAGATTTAAAAGCACCATATGATGTTGGCTAATTTTCTTCTAAGAACCCTAACTAAATTATATATAATACAGTATTATTATATATTATATACACAGATACACACATATATGTATGCATGTAAATATTAATGGTAATACAATCAAATTGCTTTATAATAAGCCCAATCATAATTCCAATTGCTTTACAGAATACTCTAGAAAATCAGCGGTAAGCTAAACACTCTCTCCTACCTCCAGAAATTGTCAATAGGTAGAGATTCTGGTGTAGTGTATAATTTATTCTAGCTTAAGGATGGACTCAAATATTTCTGGATCTTTTTGAAATGTTTGATGATATATCAAAAAGTCATATTTATCTTAAACTTATGTAAATTTTAGTGTTGGTCATTTTAAGAGTACAGTACTCATCCTTTAGTTTATAAGATTAGAAATTTTCTTTAATTCTACTAGTTGATTTTTGGAATACTGAGAACTAAAATTTCATGGGTAGAAATAGAAAAGCATTTTAAAATATCTTTTATTAGTCTCCAGAGAAATACAACCAATAGGCTATATGTAGTTATATAGAAAAAGATTTATCATAAGGATTGATTCACATGATTATGGAGACTAAGAAGTCCCAGGGTATGCCATCTACAGGCTGGAGGCTCAGGAAAGCCTGTGAAGTAATTTCAGCCCAAACCTGAAGATCTAAGAACTAGGGGAGCCAATGGTGAAAGTCCTAGTCTGGGTCTAAAGACTGGAGAACCAGAAGCATCAGTATCCGAGGACAGAAGATAGATGTCCCGGCAGAGGCAGGTGAATAAATTCAGCCTTCATCTGCTTTTCTGTTCTGTGAAAGCCCTCAACACAGTGGATGGTACTCACCCATTGGAGATGAGGATCTTCTTTATTCAGTCTACCAAATTAAATGCTAATCTCTTCCAGAAACACTCATAGACACACCCAGAAATAGTGTTTTACCATCTGTGTGGTCATCCCTTAGCTCAATCAAGCTGATACATAAAATTAACAACCACAGGCACCTTATTCAATATCTTTCCTCTTTCTCAACAATTGTGACAGAACCTCTCCTTGAATATTTCCTGTAACTTCAGTTCACATACTCTCAAGCTCTCCCATTCCAGTTTTAGTAAGCTGGTGCAATGTTTTTATAGGACATTGCTTTTGAGACGTATGCATGTTGTTCTAAGAATACAATTGGAGGAGGAGTGGAGGTGATGCTTACCATAAAATAGGTATGTTAATGAGGGCAACGGCAGCTGCTTTAAAAAAAAGTCCCAAAATATAGAATAGATCAGTGCAATTTAAATTTCTTTCTCATTCAAAGTTCCAGTGTGTGTTCATGGGTTGTGGAAGGCTTTCCTCCATGTCACACAGGGAACCAAATTTCTTCCTTGGTCCCTCTTCATCCAAATGGAAAATAAAGAAGAAGGAGAGTGGGACCTCACATGAGAAGGGGTTTTAGGAGCCTGTTGTAGGAGGAGCATGTGCCATTGAAACTCATATTACTTTGGCAGGAACTCAGTTTAACTGTCCGTGATACTGAGAAAGGGCCAGGAAGAAAAGAGAACTATGCTTGTATGACTTCCGGCTGCTGCTGCTGCTAAGTCACTTCAGTCGCGTCCAACTCGGTGTGACCCATAGACGGCAGCCCACCAGTCTCCCCCGTCCCTGGGATTCTCCAGGCAAGAACACTGGAGTGGGTTGCCATTTCCTTCTCCGATGCATGAAAGTTAAAAGTGAAAGTGAACTCGCTCAGTCGTGGCCAACTCTCAGTGACCGCATGGACTGCAGCCTACCAGGCTCCTCTGTCCATGGGATTCTCCAGGCAAGAGCACTGGAGTGGGGTACCATTGCCTTCTCCCTGTATGACTTGATATCTAACTAATTCTCCAGTTTCACTTACCTCCATGTCTTCTCACCATGTGTTCTAGACATATTGACCCATGTTGAACTTTTTCTTTTTTGTTTTTTTTTGTTTTTAGTTTTCAGAAGGCACTATAGGATCCTGATACAGATTATTCTTTCTCCAAGGAATGATTTTAACTGCCCCTAGTTTAATGGGTTCACTTCTATTTTTCATTTAGACTCAATTCAAGCATTTATTTTACAGGGATGTCTGCTTTATGGTGCCTTGTATTATTGTTCATAACACACAGCTTATAACATTTGTAATACCATTTGATGCATGTTTATTTCCTCAACTAGACTGTAAACCATTTAATAGAAATTGCTGTGCCTACCAGCCCTCCATTACACCACAACTCCTTTAAAAAAAAGCCTAGAGCATGAAGAGTATTTGTTTAGTTAATGAAAACAATTTCCACCCTTTAACTCTCAATAATAATACTCTCACATGTGGTCAATACCTTGACCACAGAAGCTAAACTATGGGTTCATCAAAGCAACTCATTGCAACTTTTAAAGGGTCAAAATAATCTGTGAATATGTAGCTTAAACTGTCATTGGATGTCAAGATGTATGAAATAGTTGAGAAAATGGCCAAAGCTATCTGACTGTAAAAATGTGTGTGGTATTTTAGCTCTCTCCTGTTACAATCTTGATCAAGGCCCCTCGTTTTTGGCTACAAGATATCACTGTCAATGCATGCAATGGAGTACAGTTAGAATTATTTTTGCGTTTAGCTTATTAGGTAGGAGAAACACTGCTTCCGTCTTTCTTCAGCATTTATCACTAGATTACCTTGGTCTTTTCCATTGACTCCTCTTATGCAGTGTAATGTTTATACCTAAAAGTTCCCCAAGGTGTTCTTACCCTTACTTTCCTAGTGTTCAACTAGCTTTTTGTGGGTGACTTCTCTCCTCTCACAACATCACAAATCATCAATAAGTAAAATGTGCCCAGTCTGTAATTCCAGTCATGTCTTCTTTTCTGACTCGTGATCATTTTTTGTGCTGATCTTTACTCAAAAGATGTTCTAAATCTACTTGAGACTTAATCTGCCCCAGATTAAATTTAGAATAACTCTCCTTCTTTTCTTCATCCTTATTCTTCAGTAACCTATGCTTTAATCCTGGTGTCAACATCTACTAGTTGCTCAAATCGACAAAAGTTCAAATCTTTTTTTTTTTTTTTTTCATTTCCTCTGACACGTTGGCCACGACCAAGAGAAGGAGTCTTGACTCCTTGACTCCAAAGCAGAGCCCGAGAAGTCTGCTTTGGTCAATTGTGCCTACAACAGCAGGTTGTTGTGAAATCTGAATGGCAAAAGAAAGCCAGTGCCAACTCAGCAGGTTGGAAGATCTCTAGGGCTTGGAAGGCTCCCAGATTTCTGCAGAGAAAGTTCATTCTGGGCTGGGGATCCCTGTGCACCTGGGATGAGAAGAATGACCAGGGGGAGAGTATCCGTGAAAAGAGAAAGACAAGAGGCTCGCAGAAGATCTGGACCATGCTGGCGTGGAAGCAGTGTTTGCCAGTGTGTGTGCCCAGGTCTCTGGACCATATGCACGAGCCATGTGTTGCTTCAATTCCCAAGAATTCAGCCATTCCAGATATTATTCCTGGTACATGAGTAACACTCCAAATTCCTACTTCCTGGTACAGAAAGATTATAGGAACAAATAGGAACCAGGGTGAGAATTCAAAAAACAATTCCCCAGCTTAAAGTATGTGGAAACGTACCATGTGTTCAGAAATATACTTACTGACCAAGACCGGGCCTGCTGCCCAGTGCAGGTGGAAACCTCCAATTTCATCTCTCTCCCTCATTTGCATGGGCATATTTTTCCTGATTGTTAGTGCTGTCACTTGGACATGGCGTGTTGATACCTGATTCGTGGGGTCCTCAGCATCTTTCACTGACAGTTAATGCCTTCTTGGTGCATTCATACAGCTTCATAGTTAAATTATAAATGGGTTTTGGTGATTGTCTTGAGAGATTTTGATGGTTTTTATAACACTTTACAGTAGAAGAATTTGTTTTTAAGAATAATGCTGACAAACTGAGCATCATCTAGTATGTATCTTGAGAACGTTGATCTATAATCAGTTAATTTAAAAACTTGATTCCTGGAGGCAGCCCTAAATTAGGCCAATCCATTAGTAACCATATAGCAATTGAGAAGAAGACAGCTGATAGCATATCTGGTTAGGGGTTAATAAGTCCTTCAGTTTCCTGGATCCCCCTTTTTAGGGATGGAGAAGGGGCATCAGAATGGAGGGCTGAATAAAGAAGAAAACATTTAAATGAAAGTCTTGCATGTGAAAGGAAGAACCCTGCTCTGTTTTAAGTGTCAAAACTCTGTTGACGTGCATTTATTTATTTATTTATGAATTTATGTATGTATTTATTTATTGAAGTGTAGTTAATTTACAATATAGTGTTAATTTCAAGTGTACAGCAAAGTCATACAATTACACATTCTTTTTCAGATTCTTTTGCATTTTAGGTTATTATAAGATATTGAGTACAATTCTCCGTGCTATGCAGTAGGTCTTAGTTGTTATCTGTTTATATATAGTAGTGTGCTAGGAGTTTATCCCTTCCCCACTTTCCCCTTCGGTAACCATAAGTTTGTTTTCTATGTCTGTGACTCTTTTTATGTTTTATAAACAAATAACTTTTTATCATTTTCTAAGATTCCTCATATAAGTGATATCATATGATATCTTTCTCACTGTAAATCTAGGTCCATCCACATTGCTGCAAATGGCATTTCATTCTTTTTATGGCTGAGTAATATTCCATTGTATAAATATACTATATCTTCTTTATCCATTCATCTGTCGATGGTGGTTCACAGAGATTTTAACTTAAATAACTATGAGTTCAGTTCAGTCACTCTGTCATGTCCAACTCTTGTGACCTCATGGACTGCAGCACAACAGGCTTCCCTGTCCATCACCAACTCCCGGAACTTGCTCAAACTCATGCCCATCGAGTTGATGATGCCATCCAACCATCTCATCCTCTGTCATCCCCTTCTCCTCCCACCTTTAATATTTCCCAGCATCAGGGTCTTTTCCAATGAGTCAGTCTGAAAACAGCCAGAAAAAAATCTACTCACCAAGGTACAAAATTGTCTATAGTCAGGATAACTACCAGACAGTTCCTAAACCAGCATCTGATCTCATAACCTCAAATACATCCAAGTAGTTGCTTATTAAACCTAGTCTTTCTATGCATATTTAATTTTCATTTAATGCTGCTCTGAGCTGGAGTGAACTCAATTTCATACATATATATATATATATACTTTTATAAAAATGTATATAATTTAGTTTCTCTACACATCTCTGGCTATAGCCTGCTTCAGCGGCTGTTCCTAAAGCTGTTGTTCAGTTGCTGAGTTGTGTCCAGTTGTTTGCAAAACAATGGACTGTGGCAGGGCAGCCTTTCCTGTCCTTCACTGTCTCCTGGAGCTTGTTCAGACTCGTCCATTGAGTCTGTGATGCCATCCAGCCACCTCATCCTCTGTTACCCGCTTCTCCTCCTGCCTTCAATCTTTCCCAGCATCAGGGTCTTTTCCAGTGAGTTGGTTCTTGGTATCATGTGGTCAAAGTGTCAGAGCTTCAATTTCAGCATCAGTCCTTCCAATGAATGTTCAGGGTTATTTTCCTCTGGGATTGACTGGTTTGATCTCCTTACTGTCCCAGGGACTCTCAAGAGTCTCCTCCAGCACCACAGTTCGAAACCACCAGTTCTTCAGTGCTCAGCCTTCTTTTAGGTCCAATTCTCATATCTGTACATGACTACTGGAAAAACTGTAGCTTTGACTAGACAGCCCTTTGTTGGAAAAGTGATATCCCTGCTTTTTAAACCGCTATCTAGGTTTGTCATAGCCTTCCTTCCAAGGAGCTTTTAATTTCATGGCTGCATTTACCGTCCACAGTGATTTTGGAGCCCAAGAAAATAAAATCTGCCTCTGCTTCCAATTTTCCCCCATCTACGTGCTGTGAAGTGATGGGACTGGATGCTGTGATTTTAGTTTTTAGAATGTTGAGTTTTAAGAGAGCTTTTTCCCTCTCCTCTTGCACTCCCATCAAGAAGCTCTTTAGTAATGTTGATCTTTGCTGTTCTATTTTGGTATTGATTTCTAGTCATGCTTTTAACATGCCCAGGTATAAGTGGTCATTGCTGAGGCCTTTATATAAAGCAACTTGCTGTCACTAATACCTTTAAAAAAATAATTGGCCTTGTAGCACTGAAAGTTGTCATTGGATTATCTAAAATTTATGGAAGTTGTGTATAAATCAAGTAGTAGGCCAATGTCTTCAACACCTTGAGATCATGAACCAATGTAGCAGCATCCTCCAGAACAATGTATAAAGTAACAGTAGTCTTCCTTCTGCTGTAGACCTGTGTATTGAATCTATAGCCATGCAGATTTTGGGTTGCTGTGAGTAGAATGCAACCATATCATGTAGAACCTTGGTTAGACAATTCTGCAGGGCATACTAAGTGGATGGATGAGAGAAGAAACCAGCTGCTTTATGACAAACTAAAGTGGAGAGAGATGCCACAGGGACACACAGAAGCACGATGCCTGGCTCTATAGCAGGCTGTGTAATCATGAGAGGAAACAGCAGCCAGCAGAAGAGTAAATAATCAGCAATCAGGGGCTTGATGATTAAAAAGAGCACATAAGCTCTGAGATGATGAGCCTAAGCTATAAAAAACATCACTTTTTATAAACGTAGCTACCGTTATAACCCAGAAAGAACTCTTTCAAACAATTTTTGGCAACGTTCACTCCAAAAAAAAAATAACATTAAAAATAAAGAATAGATGATGAGGAAGCTAATGTGAGCCTTGATGGCCTTATTTATTACCATATCATATTGGTTTAGAACCTGGGTTCAGGAAGCAGCCAGAATGGGTTTGAATATGAGCTCCGGCATTTATCTACTTGTGTGACCATGAGCAAGTAACTTAAACCTCTTATGTGTCTCTTTCTTCATTTGTAAAATGCTGATTAAAATGATATCCTATTTCATAAAGAGGTTATGAGGATTAAAAATGAAATAATGCAAAGAAAGCCCTAGGCACTGTGCCCAACATGAAGAAAATGTTCCCCAAAGTTAACTGTGATTCTTATCCCCACTGCCTAGAAAATAGGGTGGCAAATAGCATCCATAAATGCTGGGATTGAGTGAATTCACACTGCCATCAGAGACATTTTCCAAAATAGCCACGAAACAGGGCATAGCTTCCTTCAGATGGAGATGAAAAAACTTGTTAACTGCAGCACAGAAGTGCTTTATTCTCATTAAGGAACTCTCATAGCTTTCTTGATAGTACTCCACAGAGGGCATGGCATTGGAAGTCAGTCATCACCATAGAATTATAGATTTGGATAAAATTTGTAGGATTATTTAGTGTCCTTGGCTATAATAGGAATGTCTGCTGTAATATTCAGGAATGTGCATCCTCTGGTTACACAGCCACAGAAAATGATTCAATGCTAGCTTTAGAGATGAAATAAATACATGGTAGTACCTAGTGGCCATTAAAAAATGAATACATTTAGCAGAACCCTGAGCCTCAACTGTACATCTTAATTATTTTGTCACATGTATTTTACAACTCAATTTTTGCTCTTTCTTGATGGTTTTGCATATACTCTTGCATACTCAGTCAATAAGTCGTGTCTGACTCTGCAACCCTTTGAACTGTATCCCTCCAAGTTCCTCTGTCCATGGGATTTCCCAGGCAACAATACTGGAGTGGACTGCCATTTCCTTCTCCAGGGGATCTTCCTGACCCAGAGATGAAGCATGGGTCTCCTACAGGCAGAGTCTTTACAACTGAAACACTAGGAAAACCCCACTGTTTTGTTAATCCTTTGTCTTCTCTGCACTTTAATTTACAAATAATTGAAAGATATTATTTTATGATTTAAGAACCAAGCAGCTATTATATCAAGATTTCTAGGAATATTACTTTTAAAAAAAAAAAAAAATTATTTATTTTAGTTGGGGGCTAATTACTTTACAATATTGTAGTGGTTTTTGCCATACATTGACATGAATCAGCCATGGGTTTGCATGTGTTCCCCATCCTGAACCCCCCTCCCACCTCCTTCCCCATCCCATCCCTCTGGGTCATCCCATTGCCCCAGCCCTGAGCATTTGTCTCATGCATTGAACCTGGAATTGTGTTCTGTTTCACATATGATAATATACATGTTTCAATGCTATTCTCCCAGAACGTCCCACCCTCACCTTTTCCCTCAGAGTCTATAAGACTGTTCTATGCATCTGTGTCTCTTATTCTGTCTCGCATATAGGGTTATCGTTACCATCTTTCAAATTCCGTATATATGCATTAGTATACTATATTGGTATTTTTCTTCCTGGCTTACTTAACTCTGTATAATGGGCTCCAGTTTCATCCGTGTACCCCAATGTTCATCGCAGCACTGTTTACAATAGCCAGGACATGGAAGCAACCTAGATGTCCATCAGCAGATGAATGGATAAGGAAGCTGTGGTACATATACACAATGGAATATTACTCAGCCATTAAAAAGAATACATTTGAATCAGTTCTATTGAGATGGATGAAACAGGAATATTACTTTTTGAGTTATAAATAAAGTTGTAAAAAGACCTGGTTATGTAGATCAATACTTTTGAGAAAACCTAATTCTAATTTAGCTAATTTGACATTATTGTATGTTAATCTTGATAGAATAAATAATAAGTAGTATAGCCCTTGACATATATTTGCTGTTGTTCAGTCGCTCAGCCATGTCGGACTCATTGTGACCCCATGGACTGTGGCATGCTAAGCTTCCCTGTCCTTCACTCCTCTCCCAGAGTTTGCTCAAACTCATGTCCATTGAGTGATGATGCCAACCAACTATCTCATCCTCTGTCGTCCCCTTCTCCTCCCGCCTTCAATCCTTCCCAGAATCAGGGTCCTTTCCAATGAGTCATCTCTTCCATCAGGTGGCCAAGTATTGGAGCTTCAGCTTCAGCATCAATCCTTCCAATGAATATTCAGGGTTGATTTCCTTTAGGATTGACTGGTTTGACCTCCTTACTGTCCAAGGGATTCTCAAGTGTCTTCTCCAGCATCACACTTTGAAAGCATCAACTCTTCAGTGCTCAGCCTTCTTTATGGTCCAACTCTCTCATCCATACATGACTACTCAAAAAACCATAGCTTTGACTATATGGACCTTTGTCAGGAAAGTGATGTCTCTGCTTTTTAATATAGCGTCTAGATTTGTCATAGCTTTTTCTCAGTATATATAAAATAGATAACTAATAAGAAACTACTGGATAGCACAGGGAATTCTACTCAATACTTTGTAACGAACTGTAAGAGAAAATAATCTAAAAATAGTGGATATATGTGTATATGCAATTGATTCACTTTGCTGTACAGCAGAAACTAACACAACAATGTAAATCAACTATACTCCCATAAAAATTAATTTCAAAAAGTAGTATAGCCCTAATTAAAGTATTAAATATTCATTTACAAGATTGCTGAAATCCTAGCCATCAGCACCATCCCTTTGCTGTTAGTGTGCTGCGCGTATCTGGACTCTGATTCCTGGCTGCGCCCTGGAGCCTACAGCCTTCTCAAGTAATGGTTGTTTACTGTTCCTCAAATCACATCCTGCTGGGTATGGGTGTGTTCTCCCTTCCATTGTCACTCTCGCCAGAAGAAACCTCAATTCACATGCATTTCAGTCCCTGCCTACTCTGTTCCTTCTCACAGGCAACTAAGTCAAGCTGGAGAAAAACACCCACCTTGCATGACTGATTTCCTTTGAGCTTCATGACCACTTGTTTTTTTTTTATTATCGAAGTATGTATAATGTTCAGTATTGTGTGTTAGTTTCAGGTGCACAGTGTAGTGATTTTTTGCAGATTATTTTCCATTATAGGTTATTACAAGATATTGAGCATAATTTCCTGTGCTATACAATAAATGCTTTTGGCTTACCTTTTTTATCTGTAGTAGTTTCTATTTGTTGTTCCCATCCACTCTTTCCTCTCCCTTTTGGTAACAAGTTTGTTTTCTGTGTCTGGGAGTATATAGATTCATTTGTATTAATATTTAGATTCTATATATAAGTGATATTCTGTTATATTTTTCTTTCTCTATCTGACTTGTTTCACTAAACACACTATTCTCTAGGTTGAATCATGTTGATGCAACTAGCAGTATTTCATTTTTTATGGCCAAATAATATTCCATTGTATGTATGTATACACACATGCATCACATCCTCTTGGGCAATCCTCTGTTGACGGATATTTGGGTTGTTTCCATGCCTTTGTGATTGGAAATAGTGCTCTCGTGAACACTGAGGTGCACATATCTTTTCATATTAGAATTTTCATTTTTTCCATATATATATATATATATATATATAGAAAACCACACACACACCCAAGAGTGGAATTGCTGAATATTTTCAAACGTGACAAACAGGAAGTTAACATCCAAAATATAAACAGAGCTCATATAATAGAATATTTTAAAGAAAACAATAAAAAATGGGCAGAAGCCTTAAAGACGTTTTTTCCAAAGGTGACACAAAGATGACTAACAAGCACAGGAAAAGTCATCCAACATTGCTAATTATTAGAAAAATGCAGACAACCACCACCTCATTTAAATTATTGCAATCTAACTCTTCCCTCTGCTTCTACACTTGCCATTGTCTAGTCATCTATGCTCAGTTAGTAGATCCTTCAGTAAGGTCATGCTGGATCTTCTCTGCTCAGAATCTTCCAGTTGTTTAGTATCTCATTCAGAGTAAAACTCAAGTCTCAGGATGGCTCCACCTGTCTTCCCTGTTTATGCTCTGATCTCTCTGTCTGTAACTGCCTCTTGGTAAGGCATGTTCTACCTCAAACTTGCTCTTTATTCTGCCTTGAACTATCCACCTGCCTTCTTCCCTCTCTTCTTTCAAATATCTGTTCAAATATGCCCTCAAATAGGGCCATTTATCTGATCATCTTATAAACATAGAGATGTGGTCTCCTTCCATTTACTACTGAAACATCCTTCTTCCTCTTCCCTTATCACACTGGTCGGTTATTGTCAATTTATTGGTTGCTATGTGAGCCCCCCCCAAAAAAATTAATTTGTGATAAATACTAGTTTTATTTAATGCTCAATCACTAGTGCTTGCAGTAATGTGTGAAATCGGACAATAATTTTGTGAATGAATTAATTAAGCAAGTCATTAGTTAGTGTTCTTGTTCTCTATGCTATTGATGATATTCTGTAAAGCTGTGTGCAAAATGATGATTAGTGTGTATTTATATTTTTCCATTAGCTTCCATTCTGCTTTCAGAAACATGTTTTCCTGGGGATAAAATGACCTTAAACACATTTAAGGGGTCAAACATCTATCCTTAAGAGCATTTTCTCTTTGTAAGCCTGCAGCGTAGCCCCATTCATTTCTCCCACAGCTTGCATTAAGGAGGTATTTAAATGTCCAGATGACTCTCAACTATTTATTAACAATACTCCATACAGCCAATTTGAGGTAGAAAGAAGGGCTTGCTAATTCTAGGATACTCTCAAAGTCCTGACCACGTTTAGTAACAGAAATGAGGATATTTTCTTTTTATTAGAACTTACATACTATACATTTTTGATTTGTATTTTGACATTACATTATATTGCCACTTAAAGATATGTTTAAATAATCTAAGTTTTTGTACTCATTAGTACCTAAATTAGAAAATATTTATATAATTGATTGATTTCACAAAGTACTATTTTTATTTCTAAGGTTTTTTTTTTCGCACAATCAAAATTTTAAAAGATAAGGTGACCAAAGTTACCAATCCTAAAATATTTGCTTACAGTATCTTTTCATGTTGTGCTTTATATGTATACACATATACACATATGTTGGTGGTTTGGTCACTAAGTTGTGTCCGACTCTTGCGATCCCATGAACTATAGCCTGCCAGGCTCCTGGGTCCATGAGATTTTCCAGGCAAGGATACTGGAGTGGGTTGCCATTTCCTTCTCCAGAGGATCTTCCTGACCCAGGAATCGAACCCTGGTCTCCTGCGTGGCAGGCAGATTCTTTACCTACATGCATATAAATGCATGCATGTGTGTGTGTATACGTGTGTATTGTGTACTTTTTCATACTTCTATTACATTACATCATAAATTTTATATATATATATATAAAAAACATACTATATATATGTGTGTGTATATATATATATATACACACACACACACACACACACACACACATATATACATATCCAATACTTTGGCCACCTTGTGCAAACAGCTGACTCATTGGAAAAGATCCTAATGCTGGGAAATATGGAGGGCGTGAAGAGAAGAGGGCAGGAGAGGATTAGATGGTTGGATGGCATCACCGACAATGGACATGAACTTGGGTGAATTCCAGGGTATAGTGACAGACAGGAGGCCTGGTGTGCTGCAATCCATGGGTTCTCAAAGAGTTGGACAATATATATATACATATATAGATATAGATAGATATAGAGATATAGATATAGATATATATAGATATATAGATATATATCTTTGCCACGTACTGAGGCCCCAAAATAAAATATGGGACTTATTTTCTTATTAATTTCTGCATTTCCAAAATCTTCCTCATTGCCTGACATATAGTAGCCAGTCAATAAAAAATAAATGTTGGAATTGATCTTTAGTGCTATGTATTGTACTAAGCCAGCTTTTTGCAAACTAAATTATGCTAATTCTGCAGTATCTGTATGGTATTCTGTGGTTTCCAAATGGGACACTCTGAATATTAAACCCTTCTTGAAGTGCTTTACTGATCGTTAGCATCATTAGTCTAAGAAACTAACAAACAAAAAAACATATAATTCTTTCTAACATTAAGATATTAACAAACTAATTTCCCCAGTGTTTTCTTTTTTATATCTCTCCCCTGATTTCTCAAATGCCTCCATTTTAGAATTAGACTACCTTACGAGAAATACAAAGCAACTATGATATTATTTGTCTTAGGCCTAGGTTGAAAAAGATATGAATTCACTTTAAACGTCAAACTCAACTCTGGACACAGGCACAACTATTTCTCAGAGAGTGCAGATAAATCGCATATATGAAAAAACAGATTTTTGCTTAAATTTATAAACAAATTATGTGATGTAAACAATGACAGTGGTTATCTTGTTAACTAAATACTTAGGGAGGATTTGAAAATGCAATCATCCTCCCTATGCAAGACAGCAAAAGAGACACAGATATAAAGAACAGACTTTTGGACTCTGTGGGAGAAGATGAGGGTGGGATGATTTGAGATAATAGCATTGAAACATGTATATTACCGTATGTGAAATAGATGACCAGTCCATGTTTGATGCTTGAAACAGGGCACTCAAAGATGGTGCACTGGGACAAACCAGAGGGATGGGATGGGGAGGGAGGTGGGAGAGGGGGTCTGGATGGGGGACACATGTACACCTGTGACTGATTCATGTCAATGTATGGCAAAGACCACCACAATATTGTAAAGTAATCAGCCTCCAATCAAAATAAATCAATCAATTAAAATATGTATTGTCAACAAATAAAATATATTGAAATAAATAGAAATTCATAGCATAAGAAAAAAAAAATACACAAGTGCTGGAGAGAGTGTGGATAAAAGGGGCCCCTCTTGCATGGCTGGTAGGAATGTAAATTGATACAGCCACTGTGGAAGACAGGATGGAGATTCATTTAAAAACTAGGAATAAAACTACCATACGACCCAGCAATACCTCTTCTAGGAATATACCCTGAGGGAACCAAACTTGAAAAAGACACATGTACCGCACTGTTTATTGAGGTACCATTTACACTAGCCAGGACATGGAAGCAAACTAGAGGTCCATCAACAGATGAATGGATAAAGAAGGTGTGGTACATATACACAGTGGAATATTACTCAGTCATAAAAAGGAATGCATTTGAGTCAGTTCTAAGGTGGTGGATGAACCTAGAGCCTGTTACACAGAGTGAAGTAAATCAGAAAGAGAAAAACAAATATTGTTTGTCAATGCATATACATGGAATCTAGAAAGAAGGTACTGATGAACCTATTGACAGGGCAGTGACAGAGACACAGACAGAGAGAAAAGACTTAAGGACTTGGGCGGGAGGCAGGAAGGAGAGGGTGAGGCAAGTGGAGAGAGTAGCGTGGAAGCATATACACTACCATACATAAAACAGATAACCAGTGGAAATTTGCTGTATGACTCAGGGAGCTCAAACCAGGTCTCTGTAACAACCTAGAGGGGTGGGAAAGGATGGGAGGTGGGAGGGTGACTCAAGAGGGAGGGGACAGATGCATACCTATGGCTAATTCATGCTGATGTGCGGCGGAAATGAAACCAGTAGTGTAGAGCAATTACTCTTCATAAAAAATAAATAAATTTTTAAATATTAAAAAAAAAAGAAAATGCAATGGTCCTTAAGGTACTATACTAATAATTGTCTCAGAGGGAAAATGTAATTGTTCATCATTATTTTTGGTTGTAAATGGGAAGACTCAATATCACAAACATGCCAGTTGTTTCTGTATTAATTCATATTTAGGTTAATCTGAAATAAAGGGTAAAAAATCAACAGTGTTTTTGAACTAAAGACTTATTGTAGAGTTTATATGAGAATGAAGTGTGCAAGAAAAATTGGGGAAATTTTGTTAAAGAGAAGCAATGAAGGAAGGCTAGCCTTATAAGCTATTAAAACATATATGATGAAGTCTCAGTAATTAAAACAATAGGGAACTGGTAGAAACAAAATAGAAATACACCCAAATATATGTGAAAAATTTGTGCACATGGAAAGTTGTGTGGATGCGAATAAAAATGTAGAACAAAATTGTCTCTGTATCTCACCCCTTTATACAAACAAAAGATCAAGAAGATCAAAGGTTAAGATGTACTGAAGTGGTGGCAAGTGGAGTAGTGACTATAATTTATTAGACAGAGGGAAAACCAGTATGTAAGTCATTTGGAGCAAAAATCAACAGAAACTTGTAGGTGAAGGCAAATATATTATTATTATTTGGAGGAGATTGGAGAGAACGATATCAGGACTGGTTTGAGTTGGGAGGAAATAATGAGTTTGAGGTGATATAAACCTGGGGTGTCCTTGCACAGAAATTGTGTTTGAGGCTAAGAAAATGTTTAAATCAAATTGCATGGTGAGGTCTAATATGTGGGTATTTAGGGGAAAGAGCTAAGACCCCAAAACTGAACTATTGGCCATAGCTGCTGAAAAATGTGAAAGGAGAATAACACGATGTTAGCTTGGGAGAGAAGGTGGTTTAAAGAATGTATAGGTGACCAGCAGCACCTAATGTTACAAAGAGGCCACCATATGTGCAGAGTGGGGCAAGAGATGGAGAAACAAGGAACGCAAGGAGATGGTGCTTCTATTTTTCACACACAATGTTTCTGTTTTTCACAGTCTAAATTTATCTTCTATTTCCCGTTCAAAAATTTTTGTTTACCTGATCTTTAAGATTATTTATAAGGTTCTATTTGCTTTGTATTTTGATGTCACCATTTCAAAAATGTTTGTCATATCAAAAGTCAAATATTACATAACCATATTGTCTCCTAGTTAAAATAAAAATCCCACCACTTAGGGATACACACGGTGGGTTACTTGCTAAGTCATGTCCGACTCCTGTGACCCCATGGACTGTAGCCTGCCAGGATCCTCTGTCCATGGGGTTCTCCAGGGAAGAATCCAGAGGTGGGTTGCCATTTCCTTCTCTAGAGAATCTTCCCGACCCAGGAATCAAACCTGGGTCTCCTACATTGCAGGCAGATTCTTTACTGACCGAGCTACAAGGGAAGTTAAGGAATACACAGGTGGAACCATTTATTTCGAGAGGTGAAGAAATGTTATATAGGGATCTACTAGGAATCAGTTCTGGCAAGAGTATTATTCAGTACGTTCTAAATGACATGGAAGAGAGAGTGTAGAGTGAAGTTTCCAAGTTTGAAATGCCAAAGATTGCACATTTTAAATGATGTAAAGTAATATTAAAATTCAGAGGTGATCCCACCTTGGTAGGCTTTTAGGATCCCATATCCTAGTTCCTTAGTCTTCTCCTGGCAACAGCATCATCTTGCCATTGATTTTAATTTCCAAATGCATTAAAATATGAGAAAATATAATCATACTGTATAACTTAAATCTTAATAAAACATATCTATACAAGCATGGGACCCTGCACTTAAAGAAACATACAGGTAAATTTAATTTAGTAAACTGTGTAAATTTAAAAAATGTTGGCTAAGTCTTCCCTCCAATACATAATTCTTTACATTATTACTGGTGATTGTCTTTTTTCTTATGTGAAAAGCAAGGACCAAGTCTTATTTTTATATCTGTATTCATCCTTCTATACAGTTAGGAGCTTTGGTGAATATTTTATGTATTATTGTGTTTATTCCATACTTCAGTATTATCAACTAAACTGATATTTATTATTATTACTGTCATTACTATTAGTATTTTATTTCTGTTTTGCCAGTGAGGAAATGGACTCAGAGCTTGAGTAACTCTCTTGAGATCAAACATAACTCTTTGACCCCAAAGGTCAAATTTTTAGCCTCTTATAGTGTTACCCCAGTACCTAACCTTAAATATATTTATAGTTTAGCAGAAGAAAGGAGTCTAAGATGCTAAAGGGTTTCAGAGCCAAATTTTGACAAAAAATAAACCACAGATGTTCACTGTGGATCCAAAAGAAGTGAGATATTAAGCTCTTTTGAAGGTTGATATATCATAGATGGATGATACCGATTATGCTTAAATATTATTGTGCTATTTTTTATTTGAATCCTAAAAAAGTACTTAAAACCAAGTATGGTAAATGTAACACATCTTAATTCAATAGAGAGAACTTTGTTGGATGACTGATGTAGTGAAATAACTGATGTGATCAGTCTTTCCTGCTAGTGATCAGGCAGGGGGCAGGTGATTATCTGTCATGGATACTGTTGAAAAGTCCTAAAGTGGTGAGCTGGCTTCTTCTAAGGGTTGTAAATCTATCAGATTCCATTTAATGCTCAACATATATCATATTGAATTTAAGGATTTCAATTGACTTGAGGAAATCTTCAGAATGAGTCATGTTACAAATCTTCTCCAGCTTTTTTACATGTGCTTTGTTATTATAGATAATAGTTATATAAAAGTTACATAATTTTGTGAAAAGTGAGAAAATAGTCATTTTGACCCTAGATGTCATGAATAAAGTGGGTCAGGGAAACTATCTATACATAATTTTTAATGAATTTAAAGATAGAATTTCACATAATACACCAAGAAATTTTCATGTACATTATTTTAGTAGGCATCACACTTTAAGGTGGCTCAGTGGTAAAGAACTCACCTGAATGCAGGAGATGTGAGTTTGATCCCTGGGTGGGGAAGATCCCCTGGAGAAGGAAATGGCAACCCACTACAGTATTATTACCTGGGAAATCCCACCGACAGAAGAGCCCTACAGTCAATGGGGTCACAAAAAGAGCTGGATGTGACTTAGCAACTAAACCACAGACTTTACTATTTAGAAGTAATTAGGTGACATAAAGATGCTTTTGGATAGGGAGCCAAGATAACATTCTACAAAAAACACTTAAATATGTATTATTGTTTGTTATTGAGAAGATTGAAAATGTTGGTCATATTACCATATTTTGTTAACTCAGTCAATTAAGTCTAGAAATTTATATCTAGATATATGCCTCTAGATATAATGAAATCAGACAGATATATATACATATATATATATGGATGGATAGATGAATGGATGAATAGATCTTCAGTTCAGTTCAGTTCAGTCGCTCAGTTATGTCTGACTCTTTGTGACCCCATGAATTGCAGCACGCCAGGCCTCCCTGTCCATCACCAACTTCTGGAGTCTACCCAAACCCATGTACATCGAGTCGGTGATGCCACCCAACCATCTCATCATCTGTCGTCCCCTTCTCCTCCTGGCCCCAATCCTTCCCAGAATTAGGGTCTTTTCCAATGAGTCAACTCTTCGCATGAGGTGGCCAAAGTATTGGAGTTTCAGCTTCAACATCAGTCCTTCCAATGAACAACCAGGACTGATCTCCTTTAGGATGGACTGGTTGGACCTTCTTGCAGTCCAAGGGACTCTCAAGAGTCTTCTCCAACACCACAGTTCAAAAGCATCAATCCTGTGGCACTCAGCTTTCTTCACCATCCAACTCTCACATCCATACATGACCACTGGAAAAACCATAGCCTTGACTAGACAGACCTTTGTTGGCAAAGTAATGTCTCTGCTTTTAAATATGCTATCTAGGTTGGTCATAACCTTCCTTCCAAGGAGTAAGCGTCTTTTAATTTCATGGCTGCAATCACCATCAGCAGTGATTTTGGAGCCCAAAAAAATAAAGTCTGACACTGTTTCCACTGTTTCCCCATCTATTTCCCATGAAGTGATGGGACCAGATGCCATGATCTTGGTTTTCTGAATGTTGAGCTTTAAGCCAACTTTTTCACTCTCCTCTTTCACTTTCATCAAGAGGCTCTTTAGTTCTTCACTTTCTGCCATAAGGGTGGTGTCATCTGCATATCTGAGGTTATTGATATTTCTCCTGGCAGTCTTGATTCCAGCTTGTGTTTCTTCCAGTCCACCGTTTCTCATGATGTACTCTGCATAGAAGTTAAATAAGCAAGGTGACAATATACAGCCTTGACATACTCCTTTTCCTATTTGGAACCAGTCGGTTGTTCCATGTCCAGTTCTAACTGTTGCTTCCTGACCTGCATACAGGTTTCTCAAGAGACAGGTCAGATGGTCTGGTATTCCCATCTCCTTCAGAATTTTCCACAGTTGATTGTGATCCACACAGTCAAAGGCTTTGGCATAGTCAATAAAGCAGAAATAGATGTTTTTCTGGAGCTCTCTTGCTTTTTCGATGATCCAGCAGATGTTGGCAATTTGATCTCCGGTTCCTCTGCCTTTTCTAAAACCAGCTTGAACATCTGGAAGTTCACGGTTCACGTATTGCTTGGAGAATTTTGAGCATCACTTTACTAGCGTGTGAGATGAGTGCAATTGTGCAGTAGTTTGAGCATTCTTTGGCATTGCCTTTCTTTGGAACTGGAATGAAAACTGACCTTTTCCAGTCCTGTGGCCACTGCTGAGTTTTCCAGATTAGCTGGCATATTGAGTGCAGCACTTTCACAGCATCATCTTTCAGGATTTGAAATAGCTCAACTGGAATTCCATCACCTCCACTAGCTTTGTTCGTAGTGATGCTTTCTAAGGCCCACTTGACTTCACATTCCTGGATGTCTGGCTCTAGGTGAGTGATCACACCATCGTGATTATCTGGGTCGTGAAGATCTTTTTTGTACAGTTCTTCTGTGTATTCTTGCCACCTCTTCTTAATATCTTCTGCTTCTGTTAGGTCCATACCATTTCTGTCCTTTATCGAGTCCATCTTTGCATGAAATATTCCCTTGGTATCTCTAATTTTCTTGAAAAATAGATTTTATGTCGGTACAAAAGAAACTGCAGTTTTTTCATTGTTGAAATTTGCTGATTGATGGTGGAATACTTTCTTAAATAAGTGTGGTTATGATATACATCATTTAAATGCACATTTCTTGCTTATTTTTGTTAATGACTTATTACTTGCTATTTATCTTATATTTGTTTTGGACTATGGATGTGATGTTAGAGAAAAAGCAAATTTGTGTGATTTTTTTATTTGAGTTCAAAATGGATCTTAAAGCAATGGGGACAGCTTGCAGCGTCCACAGTGCATTTGGCCCAGGAACTGCTAATATACGTACAGTGTAGTGGTGGTTCAAGAAATTTTGCAAAGGCAACTAGAGACTTGAAGATGAGGAGTGTAGTGGCCACCACTGAAAGTTGACAAAGACCAGTTGAGAGCAATCATCAAAGCTGATCCTCTTCCAACCACATGAGAAGTTGCCAAAGAACTCAACTGTGAACATTCTACAGTCTTTCAGAATTTGAAGCAAGTTGAAAAGGTAAAAATGCTTGATAAGTGGGTGCCTCCTGAGCTGACTGAAAATCAAAACTATCATCATTTTTAAGTGTCATTTTTCTCTTATTCTATGCAACAACATTGAACCATTTCTCAACTGGATTTTGACATGTGACGAAACATGGATTTTCTATGACAATCGATGATAACCAATTCAGTGGTTGGACTGAGAAGAAGCTCCATACCACCTCCCAAAGCCAGCTTTGCACCAAAAAAGGTCATGGTCACTGTTTGGAGGTCTGCCAGTCAGAACCACTTAAGCCTTATCAATCCCAGCAAAACCATTATATCTGAGAAGTATTCTAAGCAAATCGATGAGATGCACTGAAAACTGCAATGCCTGCAGCTAACACTGGTCAACAGAAAGGGCCCAATTCTCCATGACAATGCCCGACCACATGTTGCACAACCAACACTTCAAAAGTTGAACGACTTGTGCTGCAAAGTTTTGCCTCATCTGCCATTTCACCTGACCTCTTGCCAACCGACAACCATGTCTTCAAGCCTCTTGACAACTTTTTGCAGGGAAAACGTTCCCACAATCAGCCAGAGGCAGAAAATGCTTCCCAAGGTTTTGTAGAATCCTCCTGAAACATGGATTTTTATGTTACAGGAATAAACAAACATTTCTCCTTGGCAAAAATGTGTTCATTGTAACGGTTCCTATTTTGATTAACAAAAATGTGTTTGAGCTTAGTTATAATGATTTAAAATTTATGGTCTGAAACCGCAGTTATGTTTGCACCAACTGAATAGATAAAGCATTTACTTTTATGTTTTATCCCTATTGTATGATTATCTGGAACCTATTCTGCTACTTTGACCTCAAATGTTTAATTCAAGAATCAGAAATAGAATCTTATTTTGCTTGAGGAATTGCAAAACAAAACCAGCAGGTGCCTGAGATTGAGGACTTGAAATTATCATCATTTTCAGGCAGTGTCTTCTCCTGTAGACCTCCTTCCTTCTGTTTTCTGGCAGTTGACACTCATTTACTGTCAATGAGTGAATAAGTAGTCAGTGAGTGCCCGTGATGTCAAGGAGCTGTCATCATCTCCATGGAGTTCGCTCAGTTAGGCAGGGCAGAAATTAAATGTGATGGTGTTGACAACCCTGTCTGCTCTTTTGTGCAGCCATGAATTCTACAGCAGAGCAGTGTGTGCCAGGGCTAAGGTCAGCCTTCTTATTTTTACTCTTATGAAGAATTCACAGTTAAATGCACAGTACTATTCATGTACTTTCTTTTAAGAAAGGAGGAGATGAAAGCATGTGTTTCTCCTACTTATGCAAAAGATCTTAGATTACTGTTAGTATTAGTTGGAAACCCTAACAGGGGGAAAATACTATGGAAACATTGATAGTCTGTCAGGTTCTGAGCTCATTTCAAATATACAAGAGGTCAGATATCAATTGTCTGTGGAGGTATTTTCCAAGGTTCAGTCTTCAGTATGATTCTGGGTGTATCTCAATCAAACATTAATTATGTCCCATGAATCCAATGACCCCCTGTCCAATTCTTGAACTTCCAGCAGCACCCAAACTCCTTTCCTTTGTAAACACCCTTGGCTGGTGTTATCCAAACTCAACAAGCCCAGAAGAAAATATATGCTCTGTCTTCTCAAATCACCTACTGACTTGGTATTTTGCCATGAGTTTCTTACCAAACACGATGCTTTGCTTTTTCTGTCTCCACAATCTTATCAGTTAACAGATCCTGTTCATTGGCTCTTTACAGTTGCCCTTGCCTTCAGTTCCTTTATTTGCTTTAATAGTATTTATTATTTTCTTTAATATGTAACAGTGACACATTCATTTAAAGAAAAATAGGAAATGCAGATACACTAAAAGGGCATGGAAATCCCATGAGACATCATCCAGATTCAAGCAGTATTAATAATTTGAGATACGCTTCATGTTCTCCATCTTTTAATGTTAAGCTAAAAAGACAATCATCTCCATCGTCCAGAATTCTTTGATCATTTCAGCAGCATTTGCTTCTTCCTGCCCCACAGTCTCAGTCTCACTTAAATGCCACATATAGTTAGCTGGAGGTTTATAGGCAAGTAGATTTTCCCTTTGCCAGTCTTAACATACTTTAGGGCCAAGGCACATGAGTATATGTTTCTTTGTAGAAGATAGATCAAGTACAGTTTATAATGTTAATTCACTAGTTGTGTAATGAATGCACTTAGTAATACATATCTATTTGAATTAACTGCAAATAAAAAAGTTTATTTTGCTTCTCTAGAAGGAACATATGTGCTAGGAAGATGGTCAAGAGAAAGTAAAATTTTTCATTGAGATAATAATGGAGGAACGTATTACACACTTCAGTTAAGCTTTTTATTTTGCATAAAATAAGTACATTGTTGGGTACTCAGCTACAGAAAGTCATGAGGCAATGTATTTGTCTTTTTATCCCTGTCTCACAGAATATACTATTCAAAATAACTACTGTAAGTAGAACAAATTATCTTTCTGTGCTATGAAAATTTTCACCACTTATTTTTGTTTGTCCCCCATGCGTCCCCACAAAATGGTTGGGTGTTTATAAAGGCCTTCAATGCAAATTATTATTTGTAAATTATTGATTCTTCCATTTTATTTAAATGTATTCAATTCTTTTTCTTGATATTAGTTCTCCTATTCTTTTTCTATTTGTAATTTTGGATTTTAAATTTTCACGGTTGAAACCATTTCTAGTATATATACTTTAAAAACTTTCTCCTGAAATGGTTAGGTTGCATCCTGGTTTTGATACAAATAACCAGAATTATTTCTTCATGGAAGACTTTTTTTAATTAAAAAAGTAAGGTATTGGAAAGCGATGGAATGTGGGCAGCACCCATGTGTATAGTTTTAGCAGGCTTGACAGGGCAGAAAAAGGTGTAAGTCTGAGAGGTAGGGAGAACTTTGCGTACCTAAATACAAAAACTGGCTTTGTCTGTTTTCATGTGTGTATTCATATGTTCTAGTTTGGAGTGAGGTAATGTAATGCTAAAAGTGTAGCAGAAATTGAAAGATTGTTACATGTTCTAAACAGATACTGTCAATTTCAAAAAAAAAAAAAAAGAAAAAGCAATACCAATAAAATCAGTATTAGTAAAAGTAGTTAACTTGATTGAGACTTCCTATTATTATCTCAAAATGCATTGATATTTTAAATCCCGTTTTTGAGACCTGTTTGTACTCCTCTTAACTAGGATCTCCTTCCAAAATAACCTTGATTTATACTTGTGCAAATCTAAACTCTAAAAAGTTTCAGTTGTTTTCAATACATGCCTCGTTGTTTTCAACCGAGAGTCTGGTCTCTGAGCATATTAAGTCAAGCAGTTCTTCTAGATTTAGAAATGGCTCTAGTCGTTTGTTAGCACATTAGCACATAAACCTATTTTGAATTAGAATAAGTTCTGAAAATGTTCTGTCCCCAGAGCAATTATATTCTTGCCTTGAGCCTGGGGTGCCCCAATGTTGTTTACACATTAGTCAGTCTCTTACATGTTTAAGAAGAAAGTATATCAATGCAAATAAGAAAGCTCCAACCTGTGGGATTTGAGTCAGGAATTTAAAACAAGCTAAAAGAGCATCAAAAATGGTAGCTGGAATTGCCCATAAAATTTATAATGATTTTAAAATGTATGCAGGTGATACTTGTGGATCTATAAGCAAAGCCATTAATGCATTTTGCTTTACAAGTTAATACACCACCAGAGTGTTAATTGGAAAATATTTTATTTTATTCTATTTATAGAAATGGGGTGAAAGGAGGAGAATACCTAGTATTTCTTAAAATTTGCTGCCCCCTCTATGTGAAAATAATTGAGACCTAACAGCCGAAATAGCTGAGGTGGAAAAAAAAAAAAAGCAGATAAACCATTACTGGAATAGGAATCTTGTTGTGCTACAATTTTACAACCTTCCCACAATGGACACAATAGACATTTCTTTATACATTTATGATAGATACTTTAGAAGTAAGATTTTCTCTTTTGTTTTCTATATCTCCCTTCAATGAGAACCATTGTTAAAACTGCAAATGCAATACATAAATTGTATCTTTGGTAAAAGTTTTGGCAAGTTTTACATAGCAGTGACACCTTGCCAATGCATTGTGCTTTCAGAACTCCCTAACAATCAAGCAGCTAGCCCAGCCCAGGCTATCAGGGCACCTGCATTGTCCTCAGGCCAAACATAAAGGTTTTTGTTTTTGTTTTTGTTTTTAATTATTCAGACCTTTCAGTTTGAGGAGGATTTGTTTAAAGTTTCCTGTTCTCTTCTCATAAGTATGTAGTATATAAAAAATATTATTCTTATTCCCAGGTGAGTCAATGGGACATGTATATTTTTGACACTGGGACAAACATATGAGGTTTTAATTGTTGTATCAGAAAGCAGCCCAAGCTTTATTTTGAGCTCTGCAGAGGAGATGCTTCAAACACAGATATCAGAATTGGGCTACCTCCTAAGTGAGTGAGTTCATGCATGCATTTCTTGGGTATCCTTCTGTTAGATTTCTTATGTTAGTTTCAACTAGTCTTATTCTGAAATTTCTTTTTGCAGTGTGTTCTAGACTATAGTACCTAATCTCTCTAATAATAATTTGATGTATCTTTAAATTGACAACATGTACTTGACATTTCTTTAAACAGGCAATAATAGATTCACAGTGTTTTAAAGATTAAAACACTTTAAAGATTTAAAACACTTTAAAGATTAAAGATTTTGAATTTTTTAAAAAGAGAGTCTAGAACCATCCCTAGTAGATAGGATCATCATTAAATAAAAACAGCTGCTACTAATATCAAATATGTGGTTTGTATTCTTTAAGCTATAAAATGGCATAATCTCTCTCATATGCAAAAATGGACCTTTTCATTGCATACAATGTTAATGGAAAAATTAGTTTTCAGGTCAGAAAAACAGTAAAAACTGAAAGGAGATTATTTCAGATATTCTCTTCCTTTAGATAAACAACATTTTAAGAAACTTAAAAAGGGAAATGTTCAACTTACTTTTTTATTTTAAAAAGTGTCTTTTTAAGAGGAGATGGAGGCAACAGAGGATGAGATGGTTAGATAGCATCACTGACTCAATGGACATGAGTTTGAGCAAACTCCTGGAGATAGTGAAGGACAGGGAAACCTGTCTCACTGCAGTTCAAGGGGTTTCAAAGAGTTGGACATGACTTAGTGACTGAACAACAGTCAATGGTTTTAGAGCACAAGAGAACCAAAAGGAAATATTCTTAGGAAATCTGGCTTGTGTTTATCTTGGATCACATTCTTCTTGCCAGACATTAGTTATTTATTTTTTGAGACAATTAGCAAAGGAGTCAGAACTCCAAAAGACAGAGAGTAATACGGTTTTGTTTTATATTAAAATTTTTTATTTTCTGAGAAAGTATTGTTGTTTTCAACACTTGAGACTGATTCTTAAGATGAGAACTGCTTGTATCAGCGATTAAAAAAAAATTGCACATCATTTCCTTCCCAATCATCCCCACCACCACATATGCAGAGAAAAATACTTGAATGTTTATTCTTTACTTTGAAAAGTGAAAATGTTAGTTGCTCAGTCTTGACCAACTCTTTGCTGCCCCATGGACTACAGCCCACCGGGTTCCTCTGTCCATGGAATTCTCCAGGCAAAAATACTGGAGTGGATAGCCACTTCTTTCTCTAGGGAATCTTCCTGACCCAGGGGTTGAACCCAGGTCTCCTGCCTTGCAGGCAGATTCTTTACCCTCTGAACCACCAGAGAAGCCCATTCATTACTTTGGCCTTAATCTGAATGAAAAACCTTGTCTCATAAAACCTAAAGATATTTTTTGTGATGTTCCTTCTTTATTTCATTTCCAAAAATACTAAAGGATATTGTTCAGTGTTGCTGAATGTTAAATGAGATTAGCACATGTTGTTTATACCTAGAGACAGTTTTTCTTTTACTTACATACCTGAGTATCTGTCTTTTTTGCTACAAGTTCTTTTGTTCCTGCATCTAGTAGTTACCCTTTTGTTTTTTTTTTTTGGCTTTTTCACTCACTACCAAGGAGACTAATATGATGGCAATTTGTCAAGACACTTGTCGGCAGGCTAACTGACTTCAATATATTTTTGGTCTCTGTCTTTTTCGTCAAACGGCTCAATGAGAAGTGTCAAACCTTTGCAGACACATTATCTTCGTTGTATCTACCAGTTAGTTTTTCCACTGTCCCAATGAGACTCGTTTGTAATTCCTACAGTCATAACTGGAAGACTTTTCCTGAACAAACACTATCACGGTGGTCACACAAAGGCTCTGACACAAAAGGCCTCTGACAAACATTCCTTAAGAATGATGCCTACATTTTTGTCAACAGTTCCCAAATTTCCATCCTTAATAATTTTTTAAAAAATAATTATTTTAAAGAAAGAAGGTTGTCATCAATTCTCCATGATATAGCCATCTTTATTTTGTTCATTTGGCTCATGATGTAACTTTTGCCTACAGTAAAGTCCAGCAGTCCAGTAGAAAAATAATGCAAATCATATGTTTTATTTTAAATTTTCTAGTCATCACATTTAAAAATAAGTAAGAAAATAAACCAGTTTTATGAGTGCATTTTACTTAATCCAGCAAGTCCAAAATATTATAATTTCAACTTGTCATCAATATAAAATTATCAAGGCGAGGCAATATTTGACTTTTAAAAATGAATTATTCCAATTTTAGGGTATATTTTACATGTCCAGCATGTTTCAGATTGAACTAGCTACATTTCAAATGCTTAATAGTAATGCTGACTTGTGACTACCATATTGGTCAGTGAAGGATCAATTGCAAAATAAAAGAATATAGATTAGATGATCTTTATGATGCCTTTCAATTTAGCTTTTACATTTTTCTACTGAATGATTTTTAGATCTCTAACCTATATGTTCCAAGAAACAAGTAGAAGGTAGATATCACCCTAAAGTCATTGGTAGTAAAGGAAAAAGTAATTCATTTTTTTCTTATCATAAACTATCTGCTTTTGGAAAGTATTCCCGTTGTAGACCCTTTGTCTCATTATCATCAGGGAACACCACTTATTTCTTTGTTACTCTCCCAGTGATACACGTAAATACATTTTAAACTTTTATTGCAGTATACTATAAGCCCTATTTTATTTTAAAGTAATGTATTAGTATAATTTCGCCATTTTTATTATAGTTAACCTTTCATTTCCTGCTATTATAGTTCATCTTATAAATATATTTATGAGGTCATGATATAAAAAAAGATAAATTGACTAATAACTGATTAGATTATGAATGATAGTTCACAGATTGACTTTATTTACATACTATATTTGCATACTTCCTAAAGAGTTAAAGAAATGCATATAAATGTTAGCCGAATATGGATTTTGCCAGTAACCTAAGTTCATAGACAAAATTGATTAGAAAATTTAGTAAAACTTTTTTTCACCTGATAGACTTAAATGTAACCAACAAAGCCAGAATCAAAGCAAGAAGTCAAGGGCTGTGATTGGTTACTCAGGTTTGAAGACGTGATGGAGTGATGGAGAGAAAGCCACAACCATGTCAACTGAGGATTTACCTTGTAACATTATAACCATCCAGCTGAATGCAGAACCTGCAGGGAAAATGGTGAGGTAGACTTGAACTTTGTGCTTGTAATCTGTTTCTCTGCATGCCTGTAAGAAAGACAATAAAGTCAATATGGCCCATAATAATGTATAGTCATCTTGGAGAAGAAAACTAGTCTCCATTGCAATTCACTGCAACAATTTTGGTTATAAAATACCACACATGGGTGACCTAGAAAAATGGAAATTTAAGAGGAAAGCATGACAGAAATCAGCGAACTGTGGCCATTATCATACAAATAAAAAAAAAAAAATAACTGGGTGATTTCTTTTTACTTTTCTATCCATCACTCTATACATCCAACTGTGGAGGCTGCCTATATCCATATTTCACAGATTATGAGAGCATATAAAAATAATATCAGACCTTTATTTGAGAAAAGGTACAGGATGGTATTACCATTTTCATTCCATATGTTGTAAAACCCTAATCATGGTGATTTAATGTGAAGGTGGGGGAATGAGAGTAATCAACAACAGCTGAACCTCTACTAAGTAACAAAATTGTGTTCTTCTGTCTGTCTTGATCTCTTTTAATGCTCACAACAGTTGTGTGCTGTTAATATCTTTTCCCAGAAGATAAGGACACGGAGGCTGAAAAGAAATTAAATTGTGCAAGACTCCATAATTATTAACAGGAGTTCAGTTGAGAAACTGGGTTCATACAATTGCAAAGCCCATGTTCATTGCACATTGCTTCTAGGCCAGGATAAAACTAGAAATTTCACTTCTGAGTTTTACCACTTATACTCCTAAATAGGCACATAGCACGTCATACCTTTTTATGAATCACTAGATTCACTAGTGTTCACACTTCTTTTTGACTATCTACAAAAAGTTGTCGATTTACAGAAGGAGAAAAGCATACATATCATTAAACAAAGCAAATTTTTATTCTCACAGTGCAGTACATTTTTGTTGTTTTAAAAAAATTAAGCCATATTACAGAAACAAGACACAAGGATTTTTAAAAGAGCTTTACGTGCATTACTCATAGACATGAGTTTCTGAATCAACAGTTAGAGCCAGACGGGGAGGCCAGGGGATTTCCACAGTGAAACAGTAAATATAGAAACTAGGTATTCAAGTCTACTTTCTGTCAGAATTAAAGAAAGAAAAGAAAATGAAGTCTCTCAGTCGTATCCGACTATTTGCAACCCCATGGACTGTAGCCTACCAGGCTCCTCCGTCCATGGGATTTTCCAGGCAAGGATACTGGAGTGGGGTGCCATTTCCTTCTCCAGAATTAAAGTCCCATTTAAATATTAAACAAGTATACAGGTAAAGAATCTGCCTGCGATACAGGAGTCACAGGAGACGTGGGTTCGATCCCTGGATTGGGTAGGTCCCCTGAAGAAGGAAAGAGCAACCCACTCCAGTATTCTTGCCTGAAAAATTCCATGGACGGGGAGCCTGGAAGGCTCTAGTCCAGTGGATTGCAAAGAGTAGGACACGACTGAGCGACTAAGAGCAGCACATACAAAAATAGAGCCAGAAAGTAGTTGTTGCAGCTGTTGCCTGTATCTAGCTCATATTTCCTCAGTGCACACCATTATTAGACTTTCCAACTGGTAACACCTGGGACTCTTTCTGAAGGCTTTTCTGGACAAGGAATCTGGCTTAACACAAAGGCACACAGAAGTGCCAGGGGTTCACATCACCAGGGAGCAGCCCCCCAGCACTGGTGGATACATATCCTCGTTCCTTTGTTCCTTGGCTGGGGTAAAGAGGCATTGTCCGTGCTGTCTCCCAGAGTTGCACGATGAGATTGGGTCCAGACGTTCTTCAAGTACGCAGAGAGAACATGCTTTATGGATGTCTTCTATCCTGTGCCTTGTTTCCCGCCTCCATGCTGGTGATCCGTGGGACCTCTCCCCCAGTAAAAATACTGGCATTCACATATTTGTTCAAGATCTTCTGAAGGAATTCAACTTAATTTGCAATCCTAGCTCTGGAAGTTGGAATTTTGACATCAGAATCAAAATCGGCGGTCTTTGAGAATTTCATTAAGGACCACTAGCCTCTCCCTCAACCCCCACCCGCTTAATGTAGCAGAAGAATGAAGGATAATCCATAAGGAAGAGGGCAAAGGCTTCTTAAGAGTGAGAGAGGATGGGAGAGAAATGGGAAGGGAAAATTAAAGGGGAAGTGAAAAGAGAGAGGCAATCAAACCTAGGAAACATGATTGCGCAAAGTAAATTTGCAAGGAAAGCAAGGAGTCATTGAGGTATGTTGGCAGAAACTAGATTATGTCAGAATAGCTTGGTGAAAATTTGGACAGTGAACAACCAAGTGATTTCAAATATGAAAGAGAGAGAGGAGAAAAGGAATCGTTTTTATGTGTATTGGTCTGGGTGGAAGAATTTCAACAAAAAAATGAAGTTTCCTGTGAAGATGTTGGTTGTTCCATATAAGAAGGAACTTTTCTAATCATGATAATCAGTTAAAGTTACTTCTCCATGACTTAACTCCAGCAGGTGATAAGGTATTTCTCAGGGAGTGGAGGTGTTACTTTTGTCTGATATTCTTTCCTTTGTAATTTTATGACACATTACCTCCATAGCAATTTTGTACCGCCATTTTTATGAAACAAATTTGTCCCTTAAGTAAATATCAACAATACACAAAAACTTGAAAAAATAGTTTATCAACCATGCAGTTTTCACATATAAAAGTATAGTTTTAATTCTTTGACAATTAAAATAGACCCATTGCCCAATGTTAGGAAAACCTAAAACTGATGTATAAATGCACATAAATACACATAAAATATCAAGAAGTGTGGCATTTAAAAATTTCCTAGTAGCCATGTCTAAAGTAAAAAGAAAAAAAAAAAAACACAAGGTATTTTTTCTTTTAGGCTTGTGAAAGTCAAGTATATAAAGTAAAATTCTCAGATCCTTCAGAATGTAAATAGCTGAATAAACACACCACATATAAAAATGACTAAAATAAAATGAAGCTTAAAGAAATCAAACATTGTTTTTCTAAGTATAATACTACCTCAATTCATATTATTTGTAAGTCTCTTAATAACATGTATTTGATTTTTGTTGTGAGGTCATTATTTGGCTTGCTTTTCTTTCCTGCTTGCTTTTTTCTGGGTTAAGACAAAAAAATTAAAATATAAGAAATGAATTTAAAAAGATACTTTAGGAAATAATTCTTTGAATCAGATGTTCATCACTCCTTGGAGCTGCGGATTCATCTCTCAGCCTGGATCTGATATGCTGCCTCATTTAAAGGAAGTTCAATTATTTTATGGGCTGAGGCTCAGAAGAAAAATCACCTGTTCCATAGTCACTTGTTCGGAGAAATGCGAGATTAATATAGTAATGGAGGTTCAATATCTTTAACCAATGTAATTTTTACATAATTATTTTTGATTTAGAAAGCATGCTGTTTCTCTGAAAATGCTCACTCCTTAAGATAAAGCTTTTGAATTTTATACGTTAGGATTTTCTTTCCAAAGATTAACTACATTAACCAGAGATCACAATATGTATTATTTTAGGATACTGTTTTCAAATTATTTACAATCTATCTGTATCATACCAAGATATCTGAGAAAAGAAAATCACCATAATTTTTAGGAAGAATATTCCCGTGTGTATGAAAAAATGTAGTTGTTGTTTAGTAGCTAAGTCATATCTGACTCTCTGTGACACAATGGACAATAGCCCACCAGGCTCCTCTGTCCATGGGATCTCTCAGGCAAGGATACTGGAGTGGCTTGCCATTCCCTCTCCAGGGCATCTTCCCAACCCAGGGATTGAACCTGCATCTCCTGCATTGGCGGTCAGGTTCTTTACCATTGAGCCACCAAAGAAGATCCATGAATAAATATATTTTCGAAATCCGAGTAGATTTTCCAAGCATAATTAGCCCACATTTAAAATTCAGTTTTGAGGCACTAAAGGAACAGTGACTTTGAAAACATCAGTTCACTTCAGTTGCTCAGTCGTGTCCAACTCTTTGCGAACCCATGGACTGCAGCACGCCAGGCCTCCCGTCCATCACCAACTGCCAGAGTCTACCCAAACCCATATCCATTGAGTCGGTGATGCCATCCAACCATCTCATCCTCTGTCCTTCCCTTCTCCTCCTGCCTTCAATCTTTCCCAGCATCAGGGTCTTTTCCAATGAGTCAGCTCTTCGCATCAGGTGGGCAAAGTATTGGAGTTTCAGCTTCAGCATCAGTCCTTCCAATGAATATTCAGGATTCCTTTAGAATGAACTGGTTGCATCCCCTTGCAGGTCAAGGGACTCTCAAGAGTCTTCTGCAACACCACAATTCAAAAACATCAATTGTTCAGTGCTCAGCTTTCTTTATAGTCCAACTCTCACATCCATACATGACTACTAGAAAAATGATAGCTTTGACTAGATGGACCTTATTTGGCAAAGTAATGTCTCTGCTTTTTAATATGCTGTCTAGGTTGGTCATAACTTTTGTTCCAAGGAGTAAGCTTCCTTTAATTTCTTCGTTACAGTCACTATCTGCAGTGATTTTGGAGCCCCAAAACTAAAGTCTGTCACTGTTTCCATTGTTTCCCCATCTCTTTGCCATGAAGTGATGGGACCAGATGACATGATCTTAGTTTTCTGAATGTTGAATTTTAAGTTAACTTTTTCACTCTCCTCTTTCACTTTCATCAAAAGGTTCTTTAGTTCTTCTTCCTTTCTGCCATAAGCGTGGTGTCATCTGCATATCTGAGGTTATTGATATTTCTCCTGGCAATCTCGATTCCAGCTTGTGCTTAATCCAGCCCAGCATTTCTCATGATGTATTCTTGTATTCTGCATATAAGTTAAATAAACAGGGTGACAATACACAGCCTTGACATACTCTTTTCCAGATTTGGAACCAGTCTGTTTTCCCATGTCCAGTCCTAAATGTTGCTGCTTGACCTGCATACAGATTTCTCAGGAGACAGGTCAGGTGATCTGGTATTCCCATCTCTTTAAGAATTTTCCACAGTTTGTTGTGATCCACATAGTCAAAAGCTTTGGCATAGTCAATGAAGCAGAAGTAGGTGTTTTTCTGTAACTCTTTCATTTTTTTGATGATCCAGTGGATGCTAGCAATTTGATCTCTGGTTCCTCTGCCTTTTCTAAATCCAGCTTGTACATCTGGAAGTTCACGGTTCATGTACTGTTGAAGCCTGGTTTGGCGAATGTTGAGCATTATTTTGCTAGCGTGTGAGATGTGTGCTTTTGTGCGATGGTTTGAGCGTTCTTTGACATTGCCTTTCTTTGGGACTGGAATGAAATCTGACCTTTTCCAGTCCTGTGGCCACTGCTGAGTTTTCCAAATTTGCTGGCATATTGAGTGCAACACTTCACAGCATCATCTTTCAGGATTTGAAATAGCTCAACTGGAATTCCATCACCTCCACCAGCTTTGTTCATAGTGATGCTTCCTAAGGCCCCATTGACTTCACTTTCCAGGATGTCTGGCTCTAGGGGAGTGATCACACCATCGTGATTGTCTGGGTCATGAAGATCTTTTTTGTATAGTTCTTCTGTGTTTTCTTGCCACCTCTTCTTAATATCTTCTGCTTCTGTTAGGTCCATACCATTTATGTCTTTTATTGTACCATGCTTTTTTACTTAATAAGAGCAGACGCCTAGTTTTGTTTTTTTTTTAAGTAAATATTTGACTTGAATCTGAACTCATTTTGTTGAAAAAATTGTGAATGTTTATGAAAAATTATTGAAGCCCAATGAAAGTAAGGATAACTGTGTTATAACATGATATAAACAGAAAAATACAAGTGGAGTTTCTAAAATTAAAAAAAAATAATAAAAGTCCCTTTTAAAAATCTTGAAAGTGTAAAGAAAATGTCATGAAAGTTATTGAATTGAAACTAATTTTAACATTAAAGAGTCAGAGACTAGTGTGTAATATTTAAATTATATTCATATGATTTCATAATATCTTCAACACCACTTGTCAAATATAAGGTATATTGGTTCCTAATATTAGATTAAACCCAAATTCAAGATATTGTTTGAGGAAAAATCTTCTGTCTGTACTTTAATCTCTGTACATTTTGTGTAGTATTTAAAGAAGTAGTGTAAAACTTATTTTACTTAGCAAGAGTTAAGAAGATATGGTTATAGTCTTTGTTAAAGTTAACTCCCTATATGAATTTGTACAACCTCTGTAGTCTAGTTGGCTTTCATTATTCCTATAAAGGGAGTCTATTCAATTGTTACTAGTATGATATTTGATCATATTGTGATCAGGGTATCTATATATTACTAATTCTTTTCTCTGAAAATAGTGAAATTAAGAAGTTCGTGTAATATATGAATCCATGACAATGGTTTGACTATATCGTGACTGCATTTTTCCAGCATTTGACATGGTGTGGAAATGACACCTGTTGGATCTTGCTCTTTGTGACTCTGGGAGCTTAGTGCTGACAGTGCTGTGTGATGCTTGATCCAATAAGGGTCTTGCCAGAAATGTAAAGCAGCATGGTGCACTGATAATTACTAGCTAGCTCCTTCACTTCTCTTCCCATAAATGTTAATCATAGCCTTGAAATTTTGAAGCATTTCTTGAGCATTTCTGTTCTTCTTAAGAGAAATAGAGACTAAAGGAGGTAACTCGGTATCATTAAGGGGTCTACAGTTGAGAATGCTACTGGGATCCACATCTGCAGTCCTGACATGTAGAGACTGAGTGACATCTGTAAATATACAATGCTAAATTCGTACAGCCTTTTATAAATCCTTAAAGTTGAGTTCCATATGCTTTCCATGTATTATGTCACATTTAGCTTGAAATACACTGTAAATATTATACTTCCCCCAGCAGAGAAGAATACTGCAGTCCAATGAGCTTCTGTATGAGAGCAATTTGAAAATAACACTGCAGTGCATTGGTATTAACATTACTTCTATGTCTATTCACCCCACTCCAGGTTCTTTCTGGTCTTTCGGCTCTCACTTCATGCCTAAGAGCTGATAGACCACTTTAAAAAAAAAAAAAATTGAAAACCAAGTAATTTTCAATCTCAAGTGGTGAGAGAGGAGGCAATAAAGCGACCTTTTATATCATTCTGAAATTGTTAAAGCCCGTGATATTTATCTTCTCCATAACTTTGTCGTTTGATACTCTGCCATACTTTGGAGGCTTCCTCACTTAGTCACACTGACTGGAACAGATACCCAATTTTGATCTTGACCTTGACTCGGTTTTCTCCCAGGGCAAATTCATGAAATTTAAGACGGCACAGTGATACAGAATCCCCCCCTTGTTATGTGCCAGTAGAAGCTTTTACAACCCCATTTTTTAAATTCAACTTTTTATTTTAGAATAGATTTAGATTTTCAGAAAAGTTGTGAAGACAGTAGAGAGGTGATGTATCCCAGTTAACCGATGGCCAGTTTTCTCTACTTTCCTTAGTAACTTACCTTAGTGTATTAACGTTTATCATAATTAAAAAAAAAAACAAAACAGCAGTGCTCATATATTATTACTAAGTTCAATCTTTATTCCAGTCTCCTTGAAGAGAAGTGATGTGTTAGTCTCTCAGTCGTGTCTGACTCTGTGCTACTCCATGGACTGTGTGTAGCCTGCCAGGCTCCTGTGTCCATGGAATTCTCCAGGCAAGAATATTGGAGTGGGCTGCCATGCCCTTCTCCAGGGGATCTTCCTCATCCAGGGATCAGACCTGGGTCTCCTACATTGCAGGCAGATCCTTTACCATCTTTTACCATTATTAACCATTTGCCATACCTAATTCATTCTCTGTTCCAGGGTCCCATCCAATTTACCAATTACATTTAGTCACTATGTCTCCTTCGGGGTCTCTTGTCTATGACAGTTTCTCAGACTTAACTTGCTTTCCGTGACCTGGACAGTTTTTAGGAGTTCTGGCTAGGAATTCTGTAGAATGCCCATCAATTGAGTTGGATATGGTATTTTTCTCATGGTTAGACTGGTGTTGCTGGGTTTGAAGAGGATGATCATACAAGTAAAGTGCCATTCTCATCATATTACATCCAGAGTACATACTATCAAGATGCTTTATCATTGTCAATGTTAAACCTTTTTTAAAAAAACTTTTAGTTTAGTATTGGGGTGGCTCAACAGTAAAGAACCTGCCTGCTGATGCAGGAGCTGTGGATTCTATCTCTGGGTTGGCAAGATACCCTGGAGAAGGAGATGACAACCCACGTCAGTATTCCTGCCTGGAAAATCCCACAAACAGAGGAACCTTGAGTGCTGCAATCCATGGGGTCACCAAAGAGTCAGACACGACTTAACGACTAAACAACAACAGCATAGTCAGTTAACAATGTTGTGATAGTTTCAGGTGAACAGTGAAGGGACTCAGACACACATATACATATATTCATTCTTCCCCAAACTCCCCTCCCATTCAAGCTGCCACATAGCATGTCAGTGTTCATCTTGATTACCTAGCTAAGATCAGGTTTGTTTGGTTACCCTTTTTGGAAGGAAGTCAGTATTTAAGGGGTGGGGAAGTATGACTTACTTCATTAAGACACAGAATCAACACAAATTATTTTGAAGTAGTCTGCATAAAAACTGCATCTATTCACCATTTTTAATTAATCCTTTATATATATATATATATATATATATATATATATATATATACACACACACACACACACACACATCAATATTGATTTTATATTGTGGTTATAGTCTATTCCTGCTTTACTTATTTGTTGCACAAGTGTTTCCCTCTTTGACCACCAAGGGCCACTTTCACTTGTCCTGTGTCCTTTTGACATACCTTCATCACTGAAGTTTTAAAGGATGTCCATACTTCCTAACACTGCAAGATGCATCAGTTCAGTTCAGTTCAGTTGCTCAGTCATGTCTGACTCTTTGCGACCCCATGAATTGCAGCACGCCAGGCCTCTCTGTCCATCACCAACTCCCGGAGTCTACCCAAACTCATGTCCATCGAGGTGGTGATGCCATCCAACCATCTCATCCTCTGTCATCCCCTTCTCCTCCTGCCCCCAATCCTACCCAGCATTAGGGTCTTTTCCAATGAGTCAACCCTTCACATGAGGTGGCCAAAGTATTGGAGTTTCAGCTTCAACATCAGTCCTTCCAATGAACACCCAGGATTGATCTCTTTTATGATGAATTGATTGGATGTCCTTGCAGTCCAAGGGACTCTCAAGAGTCTTCTCCAACACCACAGTTCAAAAGCATCAATTCTGCGGTGCTCAGCTTTCTTCACCATCCAACTCTCACATCCATACATGACCACTGGAAAAACCATAGCCTTGACTAGACGGACTTTGGTTGGCAAAGTAATGTCTCTGCTTTTCAATATGCTATCTAGGTTGGCCATAACCTTCCTTCCAAGGAGTAAGCGTCTTTTAATTTCATGGCTGCAATCACCATCAGCAGTGATTTTGGAGCCCCGAAAAATAAAGTCTGACACTGTTTGCACTGTTTCCCCATCTATTTCCCATGAAGTGATGGGACCAGATGACATGATCTTAGTTTTCTGAACGTTGAGCTTTAAGCCAACTTTTTCACTCTCCTCTTTCACTTTCATCAAGAGGCTCTTTAGTTCTTCTTCACTTTCTGCCATAAGGGTGGTGTCATCTCCATATCTGAGGTTATTGATATTTCTCCTGGCAATCTTGATTCCAGCTTGTGTTTCTTCCAGCCCAGAGTTTCTCATGATGTACTCTGCATATAAGTTAAATAAGCAGGGTGACAATATACAGCCTTGATGTACTCCTTCAGGCTAACCTTAAATATCTTATGCCCTAGTCCTAGAGTCAGTCATTTCTCTAAAGAATTCTTGTTGTTTATATTGGAGACTAGTACTGTAAAACCAAGATCTGGGTGCTAGGTATGTTCATTGTTAATGGTATGTCTTTACTTCTAGACCTTCTTGGCTAATAGAGCAGGAAAATATATCAATATGTGCATTTACTAACCCTTATGTATAAATATACCTACAAATATCTCTATATCTACTGGTATCTATTTCTATCTGTATCTGTATTAAACTAGCAATGGCTTAATACTAATATTGATGCTCCATTACTGCTTCAGTCATTCTAGCCTGCCACCCCGTTGCTTATCTGAAAATTCTCACTCTAGCAGTGAGAAATGTGGATCCCACCATCCTCTGTCCACTTAAGTAATTATTTAGTTCCAGTTCATATGTAAAATAGTTTCAGAATTGTTTATTCATATTTGCATGGGGTGTAATTTTATCAGCTGCGTGTGTATTCTGTTGCTAAGCCATGTCTAACTTTTTGTGACACTATGGACTATAGCCCACCAGGGTCCTGTGTCCATGAGATTTCCCAGGCAAGAATGCTGGAATGGATTTCCCTTTCCTGCTCCAGTGGATCTTCTTGACCCAGGAATCAAACCCATGTCTCCTGCATTGGCAGGCAGATTATCACTGAGCCACCAGGGAAACCCAAACTTCATCAACTAGAGTACAGCATTTATGGGCAGTTACTTCTAGATTTCATTTTACAAACTCCACTCATTTCCAAAGTTACCGCAGCCAGAATCTTGTCTCCCTGCTCCCATATCAGCGTGGCCGTTTAACATACTGTCATTAGCTAGATTCTCTTGTGACCTTCTGCATTCCATCCTGTGATCCCCTGACTTCCTAAATATTTTGTGATTTGCATATTAAAGTTCACTCTTTCTTTTATCAAGATCTATGGGTTGTGACAAACATAGAGTGGATTTTATAGGGGCTTTCCAGGTGGCTCTAGAGATAAGGAACTTTCCTGCCAATTCAGGAGACTTAAGAGGTACAAGTTCAATGCCTGAGTGGGGAAGATCCCCTGGAGGAGGGTATGGCAACCTACTCCAGTATCTTGCCTGGAGAATCCCATGGACAGAGGAGCCTGGTGGACTACAGTCCATGGCGTTGCAAAGACTTGGACACAATTGAAGTGACTGAGCATGCATGCAGGAGAATTGGCATTTAATAATATTGAGCCTAACCACCCATGAACATGAAACATATTTTCAATAGTCTTTTGTTTTGATCCTGTGAAATAATACAAATTTCTGTACTATTACCCGATAAAATGTGTATTTGCCCCATTAAATGTATAATATTAAATATATAATCATTAACTCAAGCAGAAGAAAAAGACAAATTTTCTGCATAAAGCAAATAATGAAGTTCAAGTTTAAATAGATACGCCAAGATCTGATTCATTCTAATAGATTTCCAAATGTATTCATATGAGAACTTTATCAGAACATATTTGGATTTATATTAATTTGGGGTCTGCTTTGAATATTATAGACACTAATGAATTTGAAATTCATTATTCATAAGATTCCCACATATAGTAACAGAACAAATAAGTCTCAAGGAACAGTGTTTTATTGTATATTAGATCATGGATGAGGCCAGATACAGAGCCCTCTGGGTGGTAGAAACTAGAAAAAACTGAAATAATTTATTTGTGGTAGAGATGCAGAAAGAACAAAGAGTGTGGGAAAGAATACTTTGAAGAAAATACGTAAGAATTTCAAGTTATGGGGCCAGAAAGTATGGCCTAGAGTAACATTCTTCTCTACCCCAGAAATTAAACTTGAAAAGCAATGATCAAAATATTGGGTTGGCCAAAATATTCCTTCAGTTTTTAAGTAAAAATAAAAGACACAATTTTCATTTTCAGCAAGAAGTTCATTGAACAGTGTATTCACCATTTTTTCCCACCGCCTTCTGCCATTTTTAGTCAACTTTATAATCCCATCTTCTGAAAACTTATTTTGAGCAAAGAACTGTTGCAGGTGCCTTTTATACTATTCCAAGGGAATTGAAAGTTTTTTTCCCTTAAGAGAATTTTGTAAAGACTTAAATAAATGGAAATCTGGAGGTACAATGCCTGATGAATACAGTGGATGACTCAGAACTTCCCACCCAGGCTGTAATAGTTTTTGCCTGGTCATCCAAGTAACAGGAGGTCTTGCCTTATCCTGATGGAAGGTTACGTGTTTTCCATTGACTAATTCTGACCCTTTTTTGAGTACTTCTTTCAGTTGGTCTAATTGGAAGCAGTACTTGTTGGAATTAATTATTTGGTTTTCCAGAAGAAGCTGATAATAGAGGACTCCCTTTCAATTCCACCGTGTACACAACATCACCTTCTTTGAATGAAGATCGGCCTTGGTTGTGGTTGGTGGTGGTTCATTTCGCTTGCCCCCTGATCTCTTCCATTCCACATTATTGTACAGTATCCACTTTACATCACTTGTCACAATTTGCTTTAAAAATGGAATGTTTTCAACATGTTTAAGTAGAGAATCATGTGCAGAAATACGCTCAAGACTTTTTTTTTTTTTTGCTTAACTTAAGTGGAGCCCAAACATCAAAACGATTAGCATAACCAAGTTGGTGCAAATGATTTTCAGCAATTCATTTGGATGTTCTGAGTATGTCGACTCTCTTCCACATGGTGTAACTTGGATTATCCTCAGTTAATGTCTCATTTTAATGATTTTCAATTTCATATGGTCTACCCAATTTTGTATCATGGTCTAGCAAGAAATCTCCAGCACAAAACTTCGCAAACCACTTTCAACACATTTGATCAGTCACAACACCTTCTCCATACATGGCACAAATCTTTTTGTATGTTTCAATTGTGTTTTTCCTTTTTTGTAATAATAAAACCAACTATGCCAAAAATGTTGCTTTTTTTTCCTTCCACCTTCAGTATTAAAATGGCTATACAAAAATTCACCAATTTTGATAAGTTTTTTTTTTCTTGCACACTGGTATGACAGAGGTCACAATATAACGTAAAAAAAAATCATTTCAAATGAAGTTAAAAACAATTCAGCACTACTGGAGCCATCTTAGGGAAAAAAACAAATGAGACTTTTGGCCAAACCAATATTATAGAATGTTTAGAGCATAAAATACTAGTATTTGAACCTAAATGTTTATTTTCAAATTAATACCTTATCATTGTTCTGAAAGTTGCAAATTCTTTATAGTTAAATGAGCTCTTAGCACAAATAAAAGACCTTTTTTTAAAGTTCCAAAATACAATAGAAAGTGAAGCTGACAAAGATATGTGAGAAGTAAATATTCCAAACAATGATTTAGTTGTTAACATGCCAGCAAAAGGTTTGGTTTTCAAAAGATCTTTTTTTAATTTCAGAAAAACATGGTTTCAGTAATTTCCATAAGTAATCCAGCCATGAGTCATCAACTACTGGTAATGAATTCGCCTACAAGTTCAGTTCAGTTCAGTCGCTCAGTCGTGTCCGACTCTCTGCGACCCCATGAATTGCAGCACGCCAGGCCTCTCTGTCCATCACCAACTCCCGGAGTCTACCCAAGCCCATGTTCATCGAGTCGGTGATGCCATCCAACCATCTCATCCTCTGTCGTCCCCTTCTCCTCCCGCCCCCAATCCTACCCAGCATTAGGGTCTTTTCCAATGAGTCAACCCTTTGCATGAGGTGGCCAAAGTATTGGAGCTTCAACTTCAACATCAGACCTTCCAATGAACACCCAGGATTGATCTCTTTTAGGATGGATTGATTGGATCTCCTTGCAGTCCAAGGGACTCTCAAGAGTCTTCTCCAACACCACAGTTCAAAAGCATCAATTCTGCGGCGCTCAGCTTTCTTCACCGTCCAACTCTCACATCCATACATGACCACTGGAAAAACCATAGCCTTGACTAGACGGACTTTTGTTGGCAAAGTAATGTCTCTGCTTTTAAACATGCTATCTAGGTTGGCCATAACCTTCCTTCCAAGGAGTAAGCGTCTTTTAATTTCATGGCTACAAAGGAATAACTTATTCTCAATATATCCACAAAAGCTGGGATGCTGTTGGGGACTCCAACCTGCAAAAGAACTGTTTCTTAATAGCTGCAATGTCATACTCACAATACACACCTTATGAACTACATGTTAAATGATGAGAAGTTATTTATCTTCCATACACTAGATAGGAAATGGATGAATCATTTCTCATTTCCTTTTAAAGATATACGATTGCATTTTTGTTCAAATTCCAATTTCAGATCTTCAAACTTGTGATTTATGTAATTGAAGCAGTAGCATGTACACATGTAGCACAAACACAAAGCACATAACAAATGAACTGTCATATCTAAAGGTGACAGCTATTAACAATGAAACACATTAAGAATATCATGTAAGTGGGAAAATGTTCTAAAGTCGCTCACTTGCATATTAAAGCCACATGGTACTGCATTCTGTTTATAAGCCAGTATTTTTGTTGTAAGACATCCAAAATCTTAATGGTATCAATTAAAAAAAAAAATAGAAGCATTGAGTTGCAAATCAACTCATTATATCTCTTGCTCTTTTCTGAAAGGATTGGTTTAGGGATGTCTATAAATAATAAGAACAAATATTAAAAACTTAGTGGAGTCCAACATACATTAAAACACAGTCCTACTATGTAGCACGTGCTGCTAAGTCTCTTCAGTCGTGTCCGACTGGAAGAGACCCTCTGGACTATAGCCCGCCAGGCCTCTCTGTCCATGGGGTTCTCCAGGCAAGGATACTGGAGTGGTTTGGCATTCCCTTCTCCAGGGGGTCTTCCCGACCCAGGGATTGAACCCGAGTCTCCTGCGGCTCCTGCATTGCTGGCAGATTCTTTACCACTGAGCCACTCTATAGCACAGGAAACTATATAGCACAAGGAATTACATTTAATATCTTGTGATTAACTGTAATGGAAAAGAAAGTGAACATTTATATATATAAATATATATGTACTGAGTCACTTTGCTGTACAGCAGAAATCATTACAACATTGTAAATCAACTATATTTCAATTAATTTTTTTAAAAAATAGAGATCACTCTGCATAACCTTTCTTTGAGGTCATTTCTAACACCACAAATGCATGCTTCTTTTGCAGTTCTAGGCTTGTTTTCATTCATTTCCTAAATTGATGGCTTGATGTTTTTATATATTTTGTGTGAAAATACATATCACTTCATGTTAACTGAATAGTTGATCAAGCAAGAGCTAACTTATTATGCTGAAGAAAGCAATTTGGTAGCATAACTATGGAAAAATGCTTCATTGGTCAGAATTAAAGAATGAATAAAAGCCCCCAAACCAAAATTTTAGAGAAACTAATTATAACAATTACCTCTTCATATCATTTTCCTGTCATGTCTGATTTTTAAAAACCTCAAAGAGAACTAATTTTGCTAATATTGAGAATACAATTTGAATTTTCAGTCAAGGAACTTAAACATTTTATATAATGACCTTAATAGGGTTTATTTTGTGACCTGTTATTCTAGGGTATCATCAACGTATCAGATCATGGTTTGAATTACAGCTATAATATTCTTCTCACCAACTTCACTATTTAGGTCAAAAAGGTTTAAAAAATCTAGAATATAAATACATTTTCAAATTTAAAAGACTGTTTTCAGCTCAATGGGAGCATCATAAGGAGTAATATATACTAGTGACTAATTTACTGTTTCCTTTTATGAAATTTTGTTTTAAATTCCAGCTTTAATTCTTCAGTATTGTTGTTCTGTTTGGTTTTGGAACACCCTACTTTAAGTATATATTAATGCATATATATGTTTGTGAGTGAGAGTTGGTTACATATATGTGTATTTGATAATACAATAACATTTGTATCCAGTGTTTCCAAGGAGGTATTTGAGAGTGTTATGTAGACATTCTGTGGCACTCATGTTTGTACACATGCCTTTTTCTACTTCTTTTAGGCAAGAAGTAATTCCTTAGACAGAAATAGGCTTAAAATCACTCCCATTATAGCAGCATGCTGGCAATATTGGTCTCTGAAGGAAAGATAAGTTGCTTATAGATCAAGAGCATAGCATTAGAGAACTCTACAGGCAGACACTAGTTGTCCCATATAAACCTTGGACCACATTGGAATGAGCGAAAACTTTCCTGTCAAATTAGTAAGTCAGTGTTTAAACACTTTACTCGAAGCAAATATGTAAGCAGAAGGGAACCAGTGAAATGAACCCTGAAGCAAAAATTCATCCCTTACAGATCAGATCCAAGCAAGCAAAACTCGGGCACCAACAAACACCTCCTCCAGATGGCCTTTTGGCCACACGGCTTGAAGGCTATTTTTTTTTTTTTAATGAATGGAAGTGAAGATTCATAACAATCTACTCTATTATATATCATTTTAATTCTGTGCAATATAAGGTACAGATCAAACCAGTAAATCCTAAAGGAAATCAATCCTGAATATTCATTGGAAGGACTGATGCTGAAGCTGAAACTCCAATACTTTGGCCACCTGATACAAGAACTGACTCATTGGAAAAGACCCTGATGCTGGGAAAGGTTGAAGGCAGGAGGAGAAGGGGACGGCAGAGGAAGAGATAGTTGGATGGCATCACCGACTCAGTGGACATGAGTTTGAGCAAACTCCAGGAGTTGGTGATGGACAGAGAAGCCTGGTGTGCTGCAGTCCATGGGGTTGCAAAGAGTTAGACGTGACTGAGAGACTGAACTGAACTGAACTGACCTGAATGTAAAGAAACAAGTATATATGATGAGTGCATCCTTGAATTTTTACATACTTATTAGATAGCATAAAATTTCAGTCTGCAAAGTAATCCTTTCTTTGTTTTAATGATTTTGATATATTTGATGTCGTGATTCATGCTCTTGGCCGTTATCTATCTTCATACTCACATAACTACTTCCTGAAAAGTAACGTGATGCATGTCACACGTTGCAAGTTGTATGCGATTTTTTACTGGTTGACAATAAGCTGCTTCCCCGAGTCTTCTCTCTTCAATTACCCTGTGCCTCCTAGTTAGCCCAAATTGGGCCATTCACACAATCTAGAGTTAGTGCCAATGCAGTCATGAGTTAGTGTCTTTGCCATACTAGTTGCAGTCTTAGTACTACTGCCTGCTAAAATTCATAGGAAATTAACATCACTTCATCTTCAAATGTGATTTATTAAAATTCATTTAAGTGTTTAATTTTATAAAATGATACAGTACATTTGAAAAGGTAGAACAGAGCAGTTGAATGGTTTCCCTAGGCGTATCGTTTTGATACTATTTGTGTATGCGAGTATGTAAAGCAGTTTAAATAATGGAATATCTAACACCAAAGAATGTATCATTTCATATGCATATGCTTTCCTGCAAAAGAATATTTCCCCCTTGATTATCTAAAATTTCCATTGACCTTGGATGACCTTTGATCATCGTCAAAGATATGTTTTGGAGAGATTGCTGCTTGTTATTGAAATTATAAAACAGGCAGTAGAAAATATTTCTGGCAAATTATTAACTAGAAAAATGCCAAAGCTTTACTACACGCTGCTCATGAGTAATAGTGGCCAAATCAAATCAGAACCTTAGTTTTTGAGAGTATTTCATGCAGCAACTGCTATTGATAGTTGACATAAGAAATATTGTGATAATATTAGGGAGAACTACACTTTGTATTAAAATTAAGCTGCTTCACATGTTAATAAGAGTTGGATATTAGGGCTTGTAAAGTACTGCAGCATTAAAGAATCCACCTGCCAATGCAGGAAACAGACATAAGAGAAGCACGTTTGATCCCTGGGTTAGGAAGTTTCCCTGGCGGAGGAAATGGCAACCCAATCCAGTATTCTTGCCTGGAGAATCCCTTGAAGAGAGGAACCTGACAGGTTAAAGTCCGTGTGGTTGCAGTTTTATTTCTAAAAATTATATTGTTTGGGACCCATTTCCGTTGTGGATACTTACTATGGAAGTGCCTTTGCACTCAGCTAGAAGTCTACCTCTCCTGCTACCCCCCAAAGTGCTCTTAGTTCTCCTCCAAGGTAAGTCTGCACCCTCTCCAACCTGGGGACCTTTTGATGCCTTGATGGATACAGAATGCTTTCTTTAAGATGCATTTACCAGCCATGTTAAATAACACTTAAATGGATTTTTAGAAGTCATGCTTTTTTCTTTCAGTTGTTCTTCATAAGAAAAAGTTTCTAGTCATCTCAGAATTCTTGTTATTCATCTCTAGGTTACAAATATCTTTTTTTTTTAATGAGCACATTTTATAGGTAATCATATAAATTCTTCAGTATTCTTGCCTGGCAAATCACATGGACAGAGGAGCCTAGCGGTCGATGGGGTTCAAGGGGTCCTAAAGAGTCAGATGCAACTGAACAACTGACAGTTTCACTTTCAAGTAATTCTTAAATTATCTCATGGTGAATTGCATGCTGGGTGGTAGCTATTAAGAATCTTTCATTCACATCCATGACTCACTTGACCAATTTCCAAGTGTAAATAGGTCAGTTGGATACTCTCTTGTTCCACTAACTACAAAGTTTCAGTATCTTTCAATCAGTCTACTGTTTAAAGTCTGCCCAGAAGATTTCAGGAAATACTTTTACAATTTCATTTTAAAATCATTTGCTTATAAATACACTATTATATACTGAAATAATACATATGATATGCTTATAATGTGTCAGGGACATTTCTAGGAAAAACAGTGTTCTGTCAGTAAGAAAGACGTGGCTTTGGTTTCACAGAGGTCACAGTGTATGTGACATTATATTTCTGTGTGCTTCATGTTCTTGAAGAATGAGCACATCTGATTATTTGACTAGAAAAGAATGACAAAATCAGTGGATTAAGTGGATTCTTAGAAGTCATGTTTTTCTTTCATAAATTCTCATATCTATTGCCAAAAGTACTCTAGAGATTTTAAGGTTTGAAATTTTTTAAATAACTGAAATAACTGCAATTTTCATTTTATGTGAGTGCAGTTTTTTTTTTTTAATTTTACACTTAAGAGAATATGACGTTTAAAAATCTGAGCAACATAGTACAACAAATGCAATTTTCAGAACCAAAGTAAAATTAACTTGTAATTTCAAGTACATTTATTAATACACCCAATAATAGCAAGTTTGGCAAAAATGACAATTTACAGTTCTAATCAGGCTTAAGAAACCTTGGTCACGTGTTCTGAAAGATTTAATTTTAATATAAAACTATTGTGATATGCTTTTTTGTGTGTTTACTTGAAAATTAACAAAGAATTCTTGACAAAAATGAAAAAAAAAAGATCTTAACTATAATGTAGAATTATATTTGTAGTTTAGATTTTTTTTTTTTAAATCTTTCCTGTTAACTTGAAATTTGCAAAGACTGTCATAAGTGTTGGCCTGTATTTAGACTGTTGTTGTTGTTCAGTTGCCCAATCATGTCCAACTGTTTGTGACCCCATGGGCTGCAACACGCTAGGCCTCTCTGTCCCTCACCATCTCCCGGAGTTTGCCCAAGTTCATGTTCATTGCATCAGTGACGCCATCCAGCCATCTCATCCTCTGATGCTCTCTTCCCCTTTTCAATCTTTCCCAGCATCAGGGACTTTTCCATTGATAAAATATTTAGATCAGTTCAGTTCAGTCGCTCAGTCATGTTCAACTGTTTGTGACCCCATGAACTGTAGCACACCAGGCTTCCCTGTCCATAACCAACTCCCGGAGCTTATTCAAACTCATGTCCATCACGTTGGTGATGCCATCCAACCATCTCATCCTCTGTTGTCCCCTTCTCCTCCTGCCTTCAATCTTTCCCAGCATCAGAGTCTTTTCCAGTGAGTTGGTTCTTCACATCACATGGCCAAAGTACTGGAGTTTCAGCTTCAGCATAAGTCCTTCCAATGAATATTTAGGACTGATTTCCTTTAGGATGGACTGCTTGGATCTCTTTGCAGTCCAAGGGACTCTCAAAAGTCTTCTCCAACACCACAGTTCAAAAGCATCGATTCTTCGGTGCTCAGCTTTCTTTATAGTCCAACTCTCACATCCATATATGTTTAGATAGGATATATTAATTTCTAGTGTAATTAAAGAATGTAAATTGCAACCAGGGAGCCATGAAAGGTATAAAATAATAATCTATGGCATAGGTATTGAAAGCCGTATTGGAATTTAACAATATTCTGGGTTTATAGTGAAAGTCTTATTATTTACATGAATTAGCAACATGAATGAGCTGATATGTAAATGATAATGGTCATTTAAGTGACTTTACATGTAAGAAAATATCAGGAGCAAAGAAACTTTTTGTTTTTAATATTGGATGAAGTCACTGAATTAAGAGAATGAACAGTCTTCCCCAGGCAACACTGTGGAAAAAGAAGTAGATAATCTGAAATAAAAGTGAATTGTCTTTTCTTCCTTTGCTCTCTTTTCAGTAACCTTTTGCCTCTGGTTTTATAATACGACGCTTTTCTTTTCCCAGTAGATCCACAATCCTGGGAATATTTGTCTCTGTACTTTTCAGACTAGATGCATCTCTAAACAAGGTTTAGCAAATATATCCATAACTCTAACTAAAGTGAGAAATTTTGAGGCCAGGTATCTTTTGACCCTGGAGCCATCGAGTATTGGATGGAATGAGGGTGAAAATTAACAAGGTTAATGCATTTCTCTTAGCTAAAAATTTCTCTGTCTGAGAAGGGGTTGTGTTCTGTAGCATTTCTGCCAAATCATAAATTAACCTATAATAGATGACATTAAGGAGAGAGCTTTGTTCAGTAAATGGGCAGGACACTATATGGCTTTGATGTTAGTGTGACGTTAATCACAAGCTACATGATTGGCTGTCATATAATTCCATAATAAATTGCATATATAGATGCTGTTATTATCTGAACAACATGCATACTTGTATTTGATATCAGTAACCTTTAAGGAAAATAAATGTAAAATTTTGGTGAAAATAGATATGTGGCTACTGTATTAAAAAGTCATATGTAGACTGTTAAAAAGTCAACATGTAGAGTGTTACTAAGTGTCATTTTTAAATGTAAATGTAATTGATTAGCCTGGAAGGGCACAGCAACCCACTCCAGTACTGTAGCCTGGAGAATCCCATGAACTGAGGAGCCTGATGGGCTATAGTCCATAGGGTCACAAAGAGTCGGACACAACTAAAGCATCTTAGCATACATGCATGTAATTGGTTAGCAAACTCCAGGAGATAATGAAGGACAGGGAAGCCTGGTGTGCTGTAGTCCATGGGATCGTAAAGAGTCAGACGTAACTGAATGACAACACCATAGTTGGTTTACAATTTTGTGTAAGTTTCAGGTGTACAGCAAAGTGATTCAGTTATACATATACATACATATATGCATATTTATATATTTCTTGTCTGAATCTTTTCCTTTATGGATCATTGTAAGAGTATAGTTCCCTGTGCAATATGGTAGGTCCTTGTTGGCTATCTAGTTTATATATAGTAGTGTATGTATATTAATCCCAAGCTCCTAATTTATCCCTTCCTCCTTTCTAACCATCAGTTTGTTTTCTGTGTCTGTGAGTCTATTTCTGTTTTTTATATAAGTTCATTTGTGTCATTTTTTTTAGAGTTCACATGCAAGTGATATCATATGTTAGCCTTTGTCTGAATTATTTCACTTAGTTTGATAATCTCTAGGTCCTGCTATGTTGCTGCTAATGACATTATTTCATTCTTTTTCTTTTTTTACAGCTGAGTAATATTCCATTTTGTATATATGTATATACCACATCTTCTTTATTCATTCATCTGTCACTGTACACTTAGATTCCATCTCTTGGCTATTGTGCATTGAGATGCATGTATCTTTTTGAATTCAAGTTTTCTCTTTATTTTCAGATATATGCTGAAGTGTGGGATTGCTGATATAGCAACTCCAGTTTTAGTTTTTTCAAGGAACGGCCATACTATTTTCCATAGTGGCGGCACCAAGAGTGTAGGAGATTCCTTTTTCCCCACACCTTCTCTGTCATTTATTATTTGTAGGCTTTTTGATGATGGCCATTGTGACTGGTGTGAAGTGATAAATAGGTATTATTTTTGAGTCCCCTCAAACAGAGATGGCAACCTTTTCTCCTTTTACTTTCTGGCAAGGTGGCTACAAAGTGATTGGCCTGGCATTGAGAATTCCGACGGGCAGATTCTGGGGCACTTTTAGCTCTCCTTGAAGAGAGGGTAAGGTGCCTTTCTTCAGGACACCAACCACCTAACTCTGTCCTTTTTATTTCAGGTATGTAGTACACATTGGTACATAATTGCCTAATTAAGCACAAAAACTTTCATTGAGGTCACCTTCTTATTACAAGATTATAGTATCGGTTTAGCAACCAAAACATTTGCTTCTTCAGTATGTCTTATTCTCAAATCATTCTGAAAAGCAGAGTTCTTCTTCCTAATCCTTAGTTGGAAAAGTTATAACAGTTAACGCAAAAGTAGTATATTGGTGCAGACAATTATTAGAACATTATTGAAAATATGTGCATATGTGTGTGTGTGCTTGGTTATATCTAACTCCTTGTGACTCTATGGACTGTAGCAGGCCAGGCTCCTCTGTGAGATTTTCCAGGCAAGAATACTGGAGTAGGTTCTGGAGTAGGTACTGGAGTAGAAAGATCCTCCAGGGGATCTTTCTGACCCAGGGATTGAACCCACATCTCCTGAGTCTCTTACATTGGCAGGTGGATTTGTTACCACTTTGTCACCTGGGAAGCTCCATTGAAAGTAGATCCCTCCTATTTATTTTTCTTGAAAGTGAAGGAAATAGTGTTTTCTGATTTTTCTCTACTATTCCAAGTGCAAGACAACACATAATTTGTATGTAATTCACACAGCAATAGAAAGGGTTTTCATACTGATTGCTTTCACTTTAATAGTGCTCTACAAACAAATAAAGAAATTAACTGATGTTCGCCCTGATCAGATGATCTTTCTTTAGAGATGTGACATTTAACCTGATTATTCATGAACATTTTAATGAGAGACTTATCACATGCCAGTCATTAGACACTGAATATTAAAATGCAACCAATCATGTAATGTTGATGACAAGCTTCCATTCCTGATTTGTGAGGGAAGAGGAAGCAAGCAAGATGAGTTTAATAGTTGAGTCACATTTCTTCTTGTTAACTGTCACGTAACACATATCTATAGCAAGGGAAAAGAGAATTTCTTAAATCCAAAATTCAGGGATAGCAATCAACTTTTACTCCCTTACTCCAGTTAAATCTGTGGTGCTTTAACAAAAATGAGGCATATTATTGATCAATAGAGGATCAGTTTATTTCTAATATGCAAGCAACTCCAAATTGATACATATTTTGGGGATTACCAAATCTTGTTTATAAACCTACTGCTTGGAACTTGAGTCCCATGTTTTCCATACAAAACAATTTAACAAAGCATGATCAGATCTTAGGTCATGTTGTAGAAATTGCGTTAACCTCACTGAATTTGGGTTATCTGAGGGCAAAGGATGCTTCTAGTTAGTGCAATGCCTCAAACATAGCAGGTACTCAATACATGGATGAATGAAAGAAGGGAGAAACAAAGAAACAAAAATACCTGAATATGTTACACAATTAGAGTAAAAAAAGCTAACTATGATTTAAACTCTGTTTCCATATGAAAACTTAATGGAAGTTTCAGTAATGATTCTAAGAAATAAGAGCTCTAGTCCCACCCCTCTGTTTCTTAGCAACCAGTAATTAAGGGGGGACTTGTTTCCTGCTCCTCTGGTCAACCCCCAAGGGTACCATGTGATTTAGGGGAAAGAATGAGAGTCCTAAAGTGTCAGGGGAACCTCGATGGCTAGTTGAGCCCCATAGGTGAGATGTAGAGCTAATATACAGTAGCTGCTGCTGCTGCTGCTAAGTCGCTTCAGTCGTGTCCAACTCTGTGCAACTGCATAGACGGCAGCCCACCAGGCTCCCCCGTCCCTGGGATTCTCCAGGCAAGAACACTGGAGTGGGTTGCCATTTCCTTCTCCAATGCATGAAAGTGAAAAGTGAAAGTGAAGTCACTCAGTTCTGTCCGACTCTTAGCGACCCCATGGACTGCAGCCTACCAGGCTCCTCCATCCATGGGATTTTCCAGGCAAGAGTACTGGAGTGGGGAGAAAGGTCAAATTGGCAATAATTTAGAACACTAAGCAATAAAACATCCCTGAAAGTGGAAAGGAGAAAAGGAAAGATATTCCCATCTGAATGCAGAGTTCCAAAGAATAGCAAGGAGAGATAAGAAAGCCTTCCTCAGCAATCAGTGCAAAGAAATAGAGGAAAACAACAGATTGGGAAAGACTAGAGATCTCTTCAAGAAAATTAGAGATACCAAAGGAATATTTCATGCAAAGATGGGCTCGATAAAGGACAGAAATGGTATGGACCTAAGAGAAGCAGAAGATATTAAGAAGAGGTGGCAAGAATACACAGAAGAACTGTACAAAAAAGATCTTCATGACCCAGATAATCACGATGGTGTGATCACTCACCGAGAGCCAGACATCCTGGAATGTGAAGTCAAGTGGGCCTTAGAAAGTATCACTACGAACAAAGCTAGTGGAGGTGTTGGATTTCCAGTTGAGCTATTTCAAATCCTCAAAGGTGATGCTGTGAAAGTGCTGTACTCATTATGCCAGCAAATTTGGAAAACTCAGCAGTGGCCACAGGACTGGAAAAGGTCAGTTTTCATTCCAATCTCAAAGAAAGGCAATGCCAAAGAATGCTCAAGCTACTGCACAATTGCACTCATCTCACATGCTAGTAAAGTAATGCTCAAAATTCTCCAAGCCAGGCTTCAGCAATACGTGAACCGTGAACTTCCAGATATTCAAGCTGGTTTTAGAAAAGGCAGAGGAACCAGAGATCAAATTGCCAATGTCCGCTGGATCATCGAAAAAGCAAGAGAGTTCCAGAAAAACATCTATTTCTGCTTTATTGACTATGCCAAAGCCTTTGACTGTGTGGATCACAATAAACTGTGGAAAATTCTGAAGGAGATGGGAATACCAGACCATCTGACCTGTCTCTTGAGAAACCTGTATGCAGGTCAGGAAGCAACAGTTAGAACTGGACATGGAACAACAGACTGGTTCCAAATAGGAAAAGGAGTCCGTCAAGGCTGTATATTGTCACCCTGCTTATTTAACTTATATGCAGAGTACATCATGAGAAACACTGGGCTGGAGGAAACACAAGCTGGAATCAAGATTGCCGGTAGAAATATGAATAACCTCAGATATGCGGATGACACCACCCTTATGGCAGAGAGTGAAGAAGAACTAAAGAGCCTCTTGATGAAGGTGAAGGAGGAGAGTGAAAAAGTTGGCTTAAAGCTCAACGTTCAGAAACCTAAGATCATGGCATCTGGTCCCATCACTCCATGGGAAATAGATGGGGAAACAGTGGAAACAGTGAGAGACTTTATTTTTTTGGGCTCCAGAATCACTGCTGATGGTGATTGCAGCCATGAAATTAAAAGACGCTTACTCCTTGGAAGGAAGGTTATGGCCAACCTAGATAGCATATTTAAAGGCAGAGACATTACTTTGCCAGCAAAAGTCCATCTAGTCAAGGCTATGGTTTTTCCAGTGGTCATGTATGGATGTGAGAGTTGGACGGTGAAGAAAGCTGAGCGCCGCATAATTGATGCTTTTGAACTGTGGTGTTGGAGAAGACTCTTGAGAGTCCCTTGGACTGCAAGGAGATCCAATCAATCCATCCTAAAAGAGATCAATCCTGGGTGTTCATTGGAAGGCCTGATGTTGAAGCTGAAACTCCAACACTTTGGCCACCTCATGCGAAGAGTTGACTCATTGGAAAAGACCCTGATGCTGGGAAGGATTGGGGGCAAGAGGAGAAGGGGACGACAGAGGATGAGATGGTTGGATGGCATCACTGACTCGATGGACATGGGTTTGGGTGGACTCCGGGAGTTGGTAATGGACAGGGAGGCCTGGCGTGCTGCAATTCATGGGGTCGCGAAAAGTCGGACACGACTGAGTGACTGAACTGAACTGAAAGTGGAAAGAAAAGAAGATAATTGTTATTTCTCAGAATTCTTCCTAAAGAGACCATTTGATGTATTAAAAGGAATTCTTGCTTAAACTACCTTGAGGAGACAGTAAAACAATCTTTTGTATTCTGCTCACAGCAAAGCTTGTATGTCTATGCTTGCATGCTAAGTCGCTTCAGTTGTCTCCAACTCTTTGTGACCATACAGACTCTAGCCCATCAGGTTCATCTGCCCATGGAGTTCTCCAGGCAAGAATACTGGAGTGGGTTGCCATGCCCTCCTCCAAGGGATCTTCCTGACCAAGAGATCGAACGCTTGTTTCTTATATCTCTTATGTCTCCTGCATTGGCAGGCAGGTTCTTTACCACTAGCACCACCTGGGAAGCCCTGTATGTCTGTGGATTGTTGGTTAATTGTGTGTTTGTTTGGCTAAGTGGACTATACTGAAAGAAAAGGTACTGTTTTTCAAAATCCTCTTTTTCCATCTTTGTGTTCAACCAGGGTCCAGGCTTCTCTAAAAAACATGTCTAAGTATTTAGAGTGTCAGTTTGAAGGGATATCAAAGTAATCTGCCAAGAAGACTCATACAGCAAAGGTCTGTCTAGTCAAAGCTATGGTTTTTCTAGTGGTCATGTATGGATGAGAGAGTTGGGCTATAAAGAAAGCTGAATGCCGAAGAATTGATGCTTTTGAACTGTGGTGTTGGAGAAGACTCTTGAAAGTCCCTGGGACTGTGAGGAGATCCAACTAAAGGAAATCAGTCCTGAATATTCATTGGAAGGACTGATGCTGAAACTGAAACTCCAGTGCTTTGGCCACCTGATGCAAAGAACTGACTCATTGGAAAAGACCTTGATGCTGGGAAAGATTGAAGGCAGGAGGAGAAGGGGTTAATAGAGGGTGAGATCGTTGGATGGCATTACCGATGTGATGGACATGAGTCTGAGTGGGCTTTGGGAGTTGGTGATGGATAGGGAAGCCTGGCATGCTGCAGTCCATGGGATCCCAAAGAGTTAAACATGAGTGAGCAACTGAACTGAAGAATCAGATGACAGTTCTCCAACCCTGAGTCTGGAAGTGTGGCAGGGAGGAGGAGTTGCAAGTCCGTGCATGCGTGCTCAGTTGCATCAGTCATGTCTGACTCTTTGTGACCCTGTGGACTGTAGCCCACCAAGCTCCTCTGTCCATGGAATTCTCCAGACAAGAACACTGGAGTGGGTTGCCATGCCCTTCTCCAGGGGGTCTTCCCTGTCCAGGGGCCGAACCTGGGTCTCCTGCATCTTCCTTATCGCAGGCAGATTCTTTACTGCTGAGCCATGTTGGAAGCCAGAGGAAGGAGTTATGGTTCAAGTACCAGCAAATAGATTCATCTATGTACTTCTTGTTCACATTTAGGAAACTGCCTTCTGATATATAAGTAGAATTTTATCATCCTGTTTCCTTCAACCATCTTGAAAAATAGGCAGGTGCACTTTCTGCTATTAAAATGTGGGTTCTCTGGCAAAGCTATAGAAATAGAAAGCAGACCATTGTTTTTCAGGACTTGGAGTTGGCGTTGACTACAAAGATGCCAGGAGGAATTTTGGGGAATGTCAGAACTATTCTGAATGTGCAAAAGTTTGTTCAACTTTTGCACTTGTCAAAACTTGTTGAACTTCATACTAAAGAGGATGAATTTTATGTAATGTAAATTATACTTTAATTTTAAAAATAAACTTTAAGAAAGATTTTGCCTTATGATTCTAAAGATTCATATATTTATTCATATATAGAATATTAATGGAAAGAAGCCTGAATTTTTCCGAAAACATCACTGCAACTGGCTATTATTTCCAATATCTTTTCCAGTTCTTGCTTCTCATGATTCTATGTTTAAACAACTAAATAAATTACTAGGCAACTTCATACTAGCAGTGATTTTTATCCCACAGTCTATGCTCAGATAATAATTATTATTTTCTCATAATTGTCATGCAACTAAGGTCAAACACTAAAAAGCATTTTAATTTCCCTTCAGCCTCACTGACCATTTGCAGAGAGCATTTTGTTTCTAGGTCAAATTGTCTCAGCACACACAGCTAACTCTAGTTGAGCCAAACAAGATTTCTTTCAAAAGCTCTGACATTGAGAGTCTGCTCTGGCATTTCATTTGTTTGTATAGAAAATGTTAGGACTCCTTTTGCCAAGTCTGAGCTGTGATTTCAAAATCCTCTCATTGCCTTCCTTCTGAACTGTGTTCCAAACTTAAAACTGAAATTGACCCTACAGTCATAGACAGAGGCAAACAGAGAGAGAAATAAACTCTCATAGTGTCATTGGACATACACATATAAATAGCACATCTTTAAAAAAATTAATATGGAATTCACAATTTGGGTAATAATATTAGCAACAAATTTAATTACATAAAAACCTAAGAAGAAATTGGCATTTATTTCTGAAAACTTAATATGAAAATTTGCCTAGTAGCTCACTTTAAATGATCAAAGGAATGCTTCATATACCTCAAGCAGTGGCATCATAAGTCATATCACCGGTAGATTCCCTGATACATTAATCAGGACACCTTGTAAAATAGTGAAATTGAAGAAACATAAAAACATACTTTTTATTTCACATTTTTGATGCATATTGCAAATGAAAGCTACTTGAAAATCTTATATTAAACAAAGGGAATTTTGAGGTTGGCTTTACTCCTTTCTTGACAATACATTTCCTAAAATATTCTTTGTAGCCATGGTTTGAAACCTCATTGGGTCCCATGCTTTACTTTTCATTCTTGTATCTTCACTAGCATTTTCTTTCTTTTCTTTTTTAACAGGAAGCTTTATACCCACTGCCTGGTTTCCCCCTACAGCTAAGTGCTTTATATTACACCTCACCACTTGTCTCTCAGAGGTAGCTCAGGTGTATTTATTACCCTTGCTCAATATTGTTTGAATTATATAATCACAATTAGAGAATGGTCTTAGACTTGATCTTTTCTTAATCTCTATTTGTTCAGGGCCAGGATAGCTTTGGCAGTTGAACAGACCCTTGTATGTAATGTCCAAGTGCAGAGTGCCTCCAACCAATGTAGAAAAAAAAGTGATTCCCAAGTTACAGATATGTAAGTCAGATTGCTTTAGAAAGGCAATCAAATGTGAAATTTCAAAATACTAAAATATCAGAGAATATTAATATGGTAGTTTATTCAAGTCAACATTAACCATCAGTATCTTATTCCTGACTTTTTTTTTAAAAAGAGAACAAAACCTATATGAATGGTTAAATATGATTATTTAAATTATTTGAGTTGTAGAAGCTTGCATTATTCTATAGAATCATCTGTATCTGTAGTTCATATTATTGTCTGTAATCCCAGTCACATAGGGAATTTATATTAAGTCATCTGCACACCATTCCTAGATACTCATGCTGTGTAGACAAGTTGTATGTCAATCCAAGTCCATTCTAGTGATAAGCCCGACTTTTTTTTTTTTTTTGCTTGCATGGAGTATTCTTATATTCCTGTCTCTGAGTTCATATCAAGGTTAAAAGAAGCTGACTGAACTAAAGGGGAGTTTATGACTATTCCCAAATGGTAGCATATCCAAAAGGAAGAACTGACAAGGACTTAAATTATTAAATGTTGCAAGCGATCGCTGTCTTACTCAAGCACTGAGTTCCTTGAGGCTCTGACAAATGACCTCTAGCTTGTTGGACATGACAAGTGAGGATGTGAAGGTAGTCCTGTTATACATATTCTATTTGGGCTGTGGCAACTATCACTGGAAATCTCACTTGGCAGTCTGTCAAAAACATATGCAGATCCTCGTGGATCTGATGACAACATTTTTTAAGTGCTCTATCTCAGTGCTATATCTTTGATTCCATCTGTTAGTTCAGACATGTCTATGAATATTACGTATGTGAAGCTAAACGGGCCAATAGTCCAATGTTTTGTTGTGTGTGTGTGTGTGTATATGTGTATACACACTTTCTATATTTAAAAACAATGTCATTTTACTTCTCAAATTATACTTTCTCACTTCATTATGTAACCCTTTCTAGTGAAGAAAATTAAGAGTACAGGTAAGTTATTATATAAACATGTATTAATCATTTAGTCTTATAACTTTAATGAAGAGCTTGAGGTCCAGGTATATGTAACAGTTGGCAACATCTTCCATCTGGGTAGTGGCAGAGCAAGGGTTTTCCTTAAGGTCTCCCTAAATTTAGAGTTCTCTGCATGATCATGTAAATTTTGACCATAGTCTGGGTTTGATTCCAGATAAGATAGTCACAACTTACAGAAACAGAAAAACTATCCTCAAACAGCTAGTTAAAAATGGTTTATAGAAATATGAAGATATAAAAGTTGGAGTTTATACCTTTTTGTGGCCTTGGTATCAGTAGGGACCCCCCAGTTCTTCGGGTCTAGAGTTGTCTGAGACCCTCGATCCATGCCCTAGAGAAGCTCTAAACCGCCCAAAGGTCTGTTCCCTATTCCCTAGGTCTTCCCTTCACTGTGGTTCACCTCTGCTTTTCTGCATCTGGGTCCTCTCCCTCGTCTGTGCTTGGCAGCACTAGCTCAGTAGCGCATCTTGCTTCTCTCAGATCCCTTGCTCTCTTCCATGATTCCCAGACTTAAGATTGTATTTCCTCTCACGTGTGGAGTTTGTCTTGGTCTTTGTCTCATACTTGCAGAGGCAGCCCCATCCAGGAGCTTGGTAGCCTAGCGTTATTTAAACTTCCTGTTATTTACTCCCCCTAGGTAATCAAGCGTGACGGATGGGTGGTAAGCACACTGTTCTGTCCTAAAGAATCTAATGAAAGGTGCTGTTCTCATCTCCAATATTTAAAAAAGAAAAAAAAAATTACTATAAAAAGCAGAAAGTGACATCATTCTTTGTAAGAAAGAAAACACCTGACAACCACTGACCTTCAATGAGCGCTTTACTATGTGCCGCATTCTGTGTGTTCAAGGAGCTTTACAAGCATCATCTCCTCTCATGTCATCCCCGCAAGAATCACCGAAGAGGGATCCTGATACTATCCCTGTTTGGGGAAAGAAATTGAACTTCCGAGGTTAAAATAAAATTGCCTTGAGGGTAAAATGGCTTTTCATTGTTCCTCACCACCTTTATCCTGATCCATTTACTACAAGCACTTCACCAATGTTATCATCTCTGCATTAGCCTTGTAATTTCATAGCTCCTCTCAGGGAATGGAGTTGATCTGAGTTCAATTCAGTTCAGTCGCTCAGTCATGTCCAACTCTTTGCAACCACATGGACTGCAACATGCCAGGCTTGCCTGTCCTTCGCTATCTCCCGGAGTTTGCTCAAACTCATGTCCATTGAGTTGGTGATGCCATCCAACCATCTCATCCTCTGTCATCCCCTTCTCCTCCTGCCTTCAGTCTTTCTCAGCGTCAGGGTCTTTTCCAGTGAGTCAATTCTTCTCATCAGGTGGCCAAAGTATTGGAGCTTCAGCTTCAGCATCAGTCCTTTCAATGAATATTCAGGGTTGATTTCCTTTAGAATTGACTGGTTTGATCTCCTTGGTGTCCAAGAGACTCTCAAGAGTCTTCTCCAACACCACGGTTTGAAGGCATCATTTCTTCAGTGCTCAGCCTTTTTGATTGTCCATCTCTCACATCCAAACATGACTACTGGAAAAACCTTAGCTTTGGCTAGAAGGACCTTTGTTGACAAAGTAATGTCTCTGCTTTTTAATATGCTGTCTAGGTTTGTCATTGCTTTTCTTCCAAGGAGCAAGTGTCTTTTAATTTCATGGCTGAAGTCACCATCCACAGTGATTTTGGACCCCAAGAAAATAAAATCTGTCACTGTTTCCATTGTTTTCCCATCTATTTGCCATGAAGTGATAGGACGAGATGCCACAATCTTCGTGTTTTGAATGTTGAGTTTTAAGCCAGAATTTTCACTCTCCTCTTTCACCTTCATCAGGAGGCTCTTTAATTCCTCTTCACTTTAGCTAAAATGTGATAGAGTCAGAAGAGGAAGAGAGGGAACCTGACTCCAGAATTTGTTCTAGTAAAACTACTTGGAGGCAGCCAACAGCGCCACTCTAGTCTTAGTAGTTTATGAAGCTCACCATTGAATTTTTTTTTTTTTTTTTTAGTGTGAATTCAGTGAGTACAGGTACCCACTGTACTTTTCAAACTTTTCAAAATTTTGCCTTAAGCTGCTTTGGTCTTCTGAAAGATCTGTATAAGTAAGTACCTGTTTTTGCTAACTGAAAGAGATCCAGAGGATTTTTGCTCTTATGAAAAAAGGTGAAAACCAAAAATTGTGTTGAGTGTCTGTTGTGGATCAAGCTGTTCTCGAGGCAGTGCACACCCCACGCAATGAGAGAGATACCACCAGGTCCCTTTCCTGGGAACCACACTCAGCATCTCAGTACCCAGTTGCCACAGCTTCAAACTGTGCCTGTGAGCATCTGTCCTTCTGCTGCTGCTAAATAGCTTCAGTCGTGTCCGACTCTGTGCGACCCCATAGACGGCAGCCCACCAGGCTCCCCCATCCCTGGGATTCTCCAGGCAAGAACACTGGAGTGGGTTACCATTTCCTTCTCCAATGTATGAAAGTGAAAAGGGAAAGTGAAGTCACTCAGTCGTTTCCGACTCTTCGTGACCCCATGGACTGCAGCCTACCAGGCTCCTCCATCCATGGGATTTTCCAGGCAAGAGTACTTGAGTGGGGTGCCATTGCCTTCTGCATCTGTCCTTTCTCGATTTCTTTCATGCAGCCTTTTAATAATTTTTTTTTAATTTTTTAATTGAAGGATAATTGCTTTGCAGATTTTTGTTGTTTTCTTCAAACCTAGATGTGTCCTAAGGTAACTGAGTCTCCATTTCCGTGTCATTTTGACTTGGGGGTGGGTGTCATAGAACTTTCAGATTGTGAGGGGATCCTGTATAAGAGAGAGTTCTCCCTGGAGCTTCTGAACTCACGTAATAGGTTGCCTGCTTGGACACTCCTCTCACCTGCTTTTCATGACATATCTGAGCAAAACCTCTTTACTTCAAAAACACAATCCCCTTGTTATAGTTATCGCTTTGTTATTTTCTTCTTGGGAGTTTGCAAGGAAATTAGACCTAACACTCATGTGAATCCCAAAGGAAAGATAGGCTTCTTCTCTAATGCTCTGAAATGTCAGGAAGTCATTTAGAGAGAGTGTCTTTGGGGGATGTTTATAATTTGCACTGTTGTTGGATATTTTGTGTGTTATAGATCAATTACTAAAGACCTCCTTAGGGGCCAGAAGGTCATCTTTGGTGAAGCGACCTGATACCTTATTGAAGATATGTCAATTGTTTTCTTCCTCTTCCCTCTTCTTCCCCTTCCTTCTTCTTTTTTTCCTTTGTTTCTGTATTGCACGTGTTGTTCTGTGCTTAGTCGCTCAGTCCTGTCCGACTCTTTGTGACCCCATGAACCGTAGCCTGCCAGGCTCCTCTGTCCATGGGGATTCTCCAGGCAAGAATACTAGAGTGGGTTGCCATTCCCTCCTCCAGGGGATCTTCCCAACCCAGGAGTCAAACCCAGGTTTCCCACCTGCATTGCAAAGAGAGTGGCAAACTGCGTGAAGGGATAAACTTAGCAAATTAGTCTAATAACACTATAGTATCTATTTGAGGACTTCTATTTGACTAAAAGAGGATTTTGCGGTGCTGTTTCTTTTCAGCCAAGGTTATCCACACAGTCCACTGTAATCACTTCCTGTAAAGGTGCCAATAGCCCTGCGGTTGCACAGATCAGCTCTTCTTTGGTGGATTTTTCCCCTCTTTAATATAAAGCATCTTAGCTGGGTGAATTTTAAACTCCAGTGTTTGAAGGATGAAGTGATGTTGATTTTCTGCAAGGGAAAATAATAGATAGGCTTAGAGAAAGAAAAAGGGAAATAAATCTCACTGTTAGAGGTCATGTGGAAAGAATCACAAGCAAGCATAAGAAAGACAGCTTCTGGTGAATAGGGCTTATCTACTAATGCTTGAGTTAGAGGGGGAAATTGCCTAAAATGTGTAAAAACCTAACTGGGAATAAAGTGAAGCCTGCCCTGAAATAGTTTGGAATTTCAGAGCAAGGAAAACAAGCCTCTCCTAGAAGAAGTTCAAATGTCTGGCCATTTCTCTACTGATCATTTATAAGAGACTGTATTTTATTTTAGTTATTATGCAAGTCTGTTTCAGTAAGTAGTAGGAGGACAGTTCATTTTGTTTCCATCTTTTCTTCTGTTGGATTTTCGTGCTTCTCATTTATTGTCTGTTTCTACAACTATTTCTTTCAGCCTCAATCTCTGGCTCTTTCTGCTCTTTAGTGTGCGCTTCTGAAAGGCAGATGTTAGTGTGACAGGGCCCATTGCCGATGACAGTCTAATAGATTATATTCTCTTTGATCTGTACTCGAGAGTTCTGTGCAGGTGTTTGGGAGGAGAGAGCAAAAAACAGTGTTTTCCCTAACAATTTTGGCATCTCAGAAAGAAACACAATTTCACACAGACATTGCAGATTCAGAACAGAAAAATGTATGCCTAACCAAGAGTGAGCATACTAAAATCTAGTTGTTGTGTGCTTTAATTTTTATTATTTGTAAACTTGGTACAGCAGTTGTGAAGATAAAATTACTCTGAACTCTACAAGAGATTGGATTTTTAAAAAATCACCTCTAGTTTGTAAATGAAAACATCCAAGGAAAGAAATCATGGAACAAAGTAGGAATGATGGTTGATATGAAATACATATAATGGAAGGGAACTTTTAGGTGGGTGCAGATATACATGCTGTTTTTTAAAGAAAGGAAAGGGAAGCAAGCCATATCTTATTAAAGAAGTAGAAATTTAAAAATTCAATTAAGTAAAATTGGCAAGTCCTTCTGAAAACAGAGCTTAGAATACCCAGGGATTGTATACTCTGATAACATAAGCTCCCAAGAGTGAAAACACCATCTGTCTTGTTCACTGCTTTGTCTCCACATTCACCCTGATGCAGTTCATTGAATGAGTATGTATTTCACAGGGGAAAGTCCTAGACATTGTTGTCATTCAGGTGTGTCAAGGGAGATTCACCAGTAATGGTAAGTAGAGTAGGGGTCTAACTTAGGCTCATTGGGAGAAGGCACTGGCAACCCACTCCAGTACTCTTGCCTGGAAAATCCCATGGACGGAGGAGCCTGGTAGGCTGCAGTCCATGGGGTCGCTAAGGGTCTGACACGACTGAGCGACTTCACTTTCACTTTTCACCTTGATGCATTGGAGAAGGAAATGCAACCCACTCCAGTGTTCTTGCCTGGAGAATCCCAGGGACGGGGGAGCCTGGTGGGCTGCTGTCTATGTGGTCGTGCAGAGTTGGACACGACTGAAGTGACTTAGCAGCAGCAGCAGCAGCATTGGGATGGGACTGTGGGGGACCTAAACTCATAGGATCTTTGGGACAGGGATGGAGGGACTTAAAACCAAAGAAGCACCAGAGGACACACAATGACCTGCACCCTCATCCCTCATTCGATATCAGGCTTAGGGGCTCTGCATTCCTCAAGGTCAAAGTTCTGGGAGAGAAGGGTCTTCACTCTGATAATGCTCTGTGTATTTACAGGAAGTGAGGGCAGAAACTATGAGACCATGAAACAGAGATAGCACCTTGACTGAAGAGATGAGCAGCAGGGGGATGCAAATGGGGGGTATTCAGGAACACAATAGCTGCATCATTTTTTTTTATAGTTTGATTGAGATATACTTATTCATATACCGTACAACTGACCCACTCAAAGCATACAGTTCAGTGGCTTTCAGTATTGTACAGAGTTGTGCATCCTTGAGCTAAGTCAGACCTAGAGTCAGCTCTCAGATAATCTGTGTGTGTGTATTAATACGTGTGATGTGTGCAGACCCGTGCGCCTGTGTCACATACATGTGAATTTATGTGTGTGCGTGTTGGGGGAGGGACACTGTCCTAGGGCATCCAGATCTCTCTTCAGAAGTGTTGGTCCTTCCCGCATAAAATCAGTATAGTTTCCCTGGGAATTGCCTGAACTAACATTTTAATCTGAAGATACTACCTGGAATTTCATATTAGCTGTTTAGAAAAGTCACATAGGTCAGTGTTTCACGTGAAAAATGACTTGCAGTATTAAAACCATCAAGAAAGAGGTTTCTAATACTAAATTCACATTAATGATGTAGTCTTTTATTCACAACTGACACATGCCTTCTCGAGGTTAACTAAGCCTCAGAGAGTCTTTAAAAAGTGAAAACATAACTATTTAAAAGCCTGGCAAAATAAGGTGTAGAGAAAGCCTCATTTTGGAAACTAACATAATGTAGTTCACTTCTACATTCCAGAAGGGAGCTCCAACATTTTCATCATTTGCTTTTGTGTTTATATACCAGAGAACTGTGCAACATATGTGTCTGCATGCATGCACATATACATACATATTTATCTATATATGTATACTTACATTAGGAAAATTACTCAATTTAGTTACATATGGAACATTCTTTACAGGGTTCAGAAATAAATAACATATATAACTAGTACAAACATATATGGCATTAGTCATATATACTAAATAAAATATAGTAGGTACTTTCTAACATGAAATATAAAATATATGATAATTATATACAAATCATTATAAATATATGATATAATATACAGTTTATACATTATGTGTGTGTCAATATGGGTAATATAGATTTAATCAGTGATATACTGTATTTTGGGCTTCCCTGGTGGCTCAGACAGTAAAGAATCCTCCTGCAATGCAGGAGACCTGGGTTCAATCCCTGGTTTGGAAGATCCTCTGGAGGAGGGCATGGCAACCCACCCCAGTATTCTTGCTTGGAGAATCGCCATGGACGGAGGAGCCTGGCAGTTTGCAGTCCATGCGGTTGCAAAGAGTTGGACATGACTAAGCACAGCACATACTATATTTTTTAAAATTATTTAATTAAGTCTAATAATATTGAGGACACCAATTCGTTCCTAAATTTTTCTGAAAGTTCTCCTCCTTGTAAACAGAATCTTCAAGTTTTCTGGCATCAATAATACAGTGATTTTCTTTTAAAGTCATTGCTATTATCCAAAATTGACTAGACTTGTGTCTGATCGGTATCTAATTAATGGTAGGGTCTTGACTCAGTGATTATACCAGGATACGCCATCTGAACATGACAGTCACAGGCAGGGGAGCTTGTTGACCCCTAGCCAGTGAACCTGAAAGAAGGGGTGAAAACACAGGTCTGCAGTAGACACAGAGTTGGTGACTAGGGAAGGAGAACAAGAATGAAATAGTCCGAATCCAGCTATTTTGCCACAGGACAAATCTGAAAGCAAGTCCTAGGAGGCACTGGAGAGAAATGGCGTGTGATTATCCTTCAGCCAAGGAGGCTCTGAGGCTGGGTCCCAGTTCAGCCACTGCTGGAGCCCAGGGGCTCCGTGACATATGTCCGTGTCTTATCAGAGGCCTGGCCGAGGGCAGAGTCGTCCGTGCCAATGAAAAAAGGGATTATAAGAGGCTGGTGAATGCCCGCAGCTGTTGCTAGTTACCACAGCAGGTGAATCCTGAGTTTCTGCAGCATCTCAGCCCAGAATCTAGTTTCTGTCTCTTAAAGGACCTCATGCTAGACTTTGTCTGGAGTCTCAGCCTTACCCCAGTTCCTATAAAGAAATGCCAAAAAAACTCTGGGCATAGTATCTTTCTGTTTAAAAGGAAAAAGAAGAGAGAAAAATAACTTACGTTGATCTTTCGTATACATACATTAGAAGAGAAAAATTGTTAGTATCTTTGTCAGAATCTTGTCTGAAGGATTAGGTAAAAAAGAGTAACTAATTAAGAACACAACACTTAAGTATGTTTCTCTTGTCTGTTTCTTTGTTACTATACCACTAAAAAAAAAAAAAGAATAAAACATCAATTGCTTAATCTTGTTGACAAAAAGATATAAAATTCCACCTCATCCCCCACTGAGCAATGAAAGAGGAACTGGTGGAAAGCAAGGAGCATTGGGAGAAGGAATCCCCATGGTGGCTTGAAGAGAAGAAAATAAAGACAGATCTGGGAAAGAGCTTGGCTTGAGCGAACCCCGGGCTCGAACTCCAGTTTGTGTTTCTTGATCCCAACAGTTAGAAGTGTTCACTTTCTCCTCGAAACGTAGTTCATCTTTTCATCTATTCTTTTTACTAGAGTTTTCGTGGAATGTTTTACTACTTACTAACCTATATTTATCCTGAGAAGGACACTCATGTAAGAAAAATACGTTTTATATTCATAAGCCAGTGGGAGATAGCAGCGTGGCATGAGAGGCACTCAATAAACGCTGAATGAATTCATGAACATCTAAGTTAGGACTTAGCCCGCATTGTTGCTCAGCTGCCAACATTTGCAACTCATCACTCAAACCAGCACAATCCTTATCCTACCAAAGCTTGGATCTTGGCCACAGACCGTTCATAGATCACCTCAGAGCTGGGAACTCTATCTTACAGGGAAATCTGTCCTGAGTATCACTGGTGGATAAATCTTTCTCATAAAATACTTTCATATTTCTCCACTTCAGTGGTATCATGGAGACGAGTACAGAAACTTAAATACAATGTTTTGCATCTTTAAAAAAAAAAAAACCTTTTTATTTTATATTGGAGACTAGCTGATTAATTGCAGAAGGAAATGGTAACCCACTCCAGTATTCTTGCCTGGAGAATTCTACCACTGGAGCCTGGTGGGCTACAGTCCATGGGGTCGCAAAGAGTCAGACACAACTGAGTGACTAACATACACAACTGATTAATAATGCTGTGATAGTTTCCAGTTGTCAACAAAAGGACTCAGTCACACATATACATGTATCCATTCTCCCCCAAACTCCCCTCCCATCCAGGCCGCCACATAACATTGAACAGAGTTCCTTGGCTGTATACTAGGACCCTCTTGGTTACCCATTTTAAATATACCACTGTGTACACTGCTCTTGTTGCTCAGTCGCTCGGCTCTCTGTGACCCCATGGACTGCAGCACACCAGGCCTCCCTGTCCCTCACCCTCTCCTGAAGTTTGCCCGAGTACATATGGATTCCCCAAATCCCTAACATCCCCTCCTCCTGTTTTTTCCCCTCCTCTGGCAACCATCAGTTTGTTGTCTAAGTATGTGAGTCTCATTCTGTCTTATAAATAAGTTCATCTGTATAATTTCTTTTTAGATCCCACATACAAGGAGTGCCATATGATATTTCTCCTTCTCTATCTGACCTGCTTCAATCAGTATAACAATCTCTAGTTTCATCCATACAAATGACATTATTTCATTCTTTTTAATGGCTGAATGACACTTCATTGTATATATGTGCCATGTCTGTATCCATTCCTCTGTCAATGGACATTTAGGTTGATTCCATGTCTTGGCTATTGCAGTGTTCATTGCCACACTGTTTATAACAGCCAAGACATAAAAACAAACTAAATGTCCATTGACAGAGGAATGGATAAAGAAATGTCTTATTTTCTTAAAGATAGATTTTCAGTTTTATAGAAGTTTTTGAGAGATCTGTTGTAATAAAATATCTGTACCTTTCTGTGTCCCAAGGATATAGGGTAGGGGGACAGTGAAAGAATTCTTTTCCCCATGAGAAAGGATGGAACTCATACATTTATAAAGAAATGTCTTTTTCTCTGTATTAATATAATAAGGATAAACTAATGAAAGCAATAGTAAGAGGACATTGGAACTTGCCTGGAAGTCAAGCAGTTCTACTTCAGGGGGTGTGGGTTAGATCCCTAGTCAAAGAACTAAGATTCTGCATGCTGTGAGTGGTGGCCAAAAAATAAATTAGTTAGAAAATAAAAATTAAAAAAGAAACTAAAACTAAAGGTAGTAGGCTACCTTTTAAATTAGGGAATTCTTTCCCTAGAAAAAGAAATAGCTAAAAATCAGATTTTTAGCCTGTGAATGAAATGTTTATCATTCGATAGTTTTTAAATTTTTTACAAGGAAATGAATATTTTCTAAAATAAAATTCCCTCATGAAGATTTTGAGTCTAAAAAACATAATGGATGCATGATGTAGCTTCTTGTGGTCTTGAAGGAATTCTCAGATATTTTAGAAGCAATGGAAAATGAATTTGAAAGTGCTATTTTCCCAATGTGTAATGCATATTTATAATTTACAGAGTAAAAAACAAAATCACATTTTTGGATCTTTAAGACCTAACTTAGCAAAAAGCTAATTTACTTTGAGATCCTTTGATGCATTTAATTTAATTTATTGGAAGTGAATTAATGTGAAATGATAAAATAATTATTAAAATGAAAATCGAAGAAAAGGGATGAATCAAATCAACAGAGAGAGGAAGTGGCTGCTGACTGTAGTTCACGGAATAATTCCCAATTTAACCACATTAATGCTAATTGTTAGCAGACAAATGATGGGAAATGCAGTTTGCTTTGTGACGGAGAGAGGAGAGAAATAGAAAGAACAAGCCAGAATATCAGTAGGATAAATCAAAGGGTAAACTGACAGTGGAAACCAAAATGAACCTCTTAAGGCGATACCACCCTTTTGCATTCTCAAATGAAAGCTTGATAAATGAATTAGAAAATGAATTGTAGTTTGAAAAACATTCATATTCAAGTTGATATATTTATTTGTTGAATGACCAGTATTTTCAAGACTTTATGCTGTTCATGTGTTTAACAGTTGCTAAGTTTAGCTGAACAATTAGAACAGTGGCAAAACCAGTTCTGTTAATCAATGGCAATCTCCAAAAAAATGATATTGAAAATCTTTGCAGTTTATCTTGATATATGTATATATATATATATATATATATATTTTTTTTTTTTTTGGCTGCACAGCTCGTGGGATCTTCCTTAACCAGGGATCGATTCCATGCCCCTTGCATTGGGAGCACAGAGTCTAAACCACTGGACCATCAGAGACATCTGGTGATACATTTATTCATACTGAGTGTGATGAATGTATAAAGTAACAGAACTAAAATAATCTGACTACTTTACCAGAAGATTAATTTCATGTAACTACATATTGCCATGGTTTCAAACTTCAGTGAAATGAGTGCATGAATTCTTCGCTGTTGTTTTAAGACTTTTTGATTTTTTAAAAAATACTGTCCCAAAATAAACTGGAAGAAAGTGAGAATTATTCTGAATAGTGTACATTTTAAAAACATGAATAATGATTCTTATTAAATTGGAGAAGGAAATGGCAACCCACTCCAGTGTTCTTGCCTGGAGAATCCCATGGACAGAAGAGCCTGGTGGGCTACAGTCCTAGGGGTCACAAAGAGTTGGACACAACTGAGCAACTAAGCCTCCATTGTTAGTAAATAAGTTCACTTAAAAATTTTCCCCAAATTTACATTTTCTCAATGAGAGAAGTCCTTTATTTAATCTTGCTGATTCCTCTGTATCTTTAATGAGTGATTTAATGGGCTTCCCTCATAGCTTATATGGTAAATCATCGGGAACATCCCTTGGAGAAGGAAATGACAACCCACTCCAGTATCCTTGCCTGGAGAATCCCATGGACAGAGGAGCCTGGCAGGCGCAGTCCATGGGATCGCAAGAGTCGGAACACGACTTAGCGACTAAACTACCACCACCACTGCTGTGATTTTTCTTTTGGACTATTATAGTCATCACCAGCAGGATTTTTCTCTATTTCTTATCTTCCTGTTTATTCCTCCAAACTGCAGTCTGGGAGATTCTGAAAAGAAATACAGCTGACCCTTGAAATTTGCGGAGGGAGATTAGAGGTTCCAACCCTCCACACAGTTGGAAATCTGGATAAAACTTATAGTCAGCCCTCTCTATCACTGCTTTGATACCTGCAAATTCAACCAACCACAAATTGTGTAATATTTACTATTTAAAAAAAAATCCACATGTACGTGAACATGTGCAATTCAAATCCCTGTTGTTTAAAGGTCAACTCTTTACAAAACTGATCATTTTACACCCAACAATGTGTTAGAAAAAGTAGGTGTAAGACACACATTTCAGTTGCAGGGAAAATGAAAAAGTAGTGATAATAAGCATAAATGTATAATTATAGCTTTTGGCAGGAGGATACATTAGTTACTCTGAAAGTTTCTGACATTAGAAAACAAATAAATCCTCTGAAAGAGTATCATATTATTGTCAGATAAGGTATTGCTGGGATCTCAGGAATTCAGAAAAATATTCCAAGCTCTCTTACCCTATTTTGTGATTTCCATGGCACAAAAAGTGGCGGTAACTCTAAAGAAGAACATTTTCTCAATAATGGCAAAAAATAGAATGCAGAATCGACTTTTGGAAACTGACCTGAGATTATCAGTTCTCTGATTATCTCACTATGAGCTACCTCTTCTTCCAATCATTACTTGTGATATAGACCTAAAACCAGAGTGCTGTCAGAATTAATATATGTGTAAACTCCTCTAAGATTTCTGAACACTTGAGTTCACAAAAAGTTTTACTTGTCATGACACCTTTAAAAATCTTCTTAATTCTGGAGATGTGTTTTCAGTTTGGATAATTGCTAACGGCTGACTTAAGACAAAAGACATAGAAGGATATTATGGACTTCTTGCATATTACGTCAAGACATCTAAAGTAACTTTGAACTTAAAGAAGAGATGCGAGTATTTGAATACAGGGATGTTTTCAGACTCAATGGGCTAAGTGTGAAATTACAATGAAGTGATAGAACTTTGTTATTTTAGTCTATTTCTATTGGCCATTGCAGTTTTGTAGACAAAAGGAGAAAAAAAAAAAAACAGTTATCTATCAGTAGCTATGAAGACTTAACTGTGATGAAAAATGAAGGATGGCGTGCCTGTGCTCTTGCTTCCTTGTTACCATCCAGAGAATGGAGAATAAAGACTCCTTTCTGGAAGCAACATGGTAGAAAAAGCCTTTTCCCTTTAGTTGGCAGGATGTCCATATTAACAGAACCGTGTTTTGATTGCAACAAAAACTGCTTCCAGATGAAAAGAAGATTAAGATTGGAAGGCTTGCCAACTTATGTTCTTTTCTTTCTCACTGAGTAGTCTGTTTATATTTTTGTTCCATGCTAGGCTTTGCTTAACTTCTCAAGTCACTAGGGCAGCACTCAAACTTATTGAATACGAGTTTGGTTCTTCATTCATACCTTTACGTTTAGCCATGGTGTTCCACCTCAGTTTCTCTTATCAATGTTTATTGAGCACGTTTTGAGTGCCACATGTTTTGTTTAGCAGACTAAAAATATAACACTGAACAGGATACCCACGGCCACTGCCTCCGTTGTGTCTCCCACACAAAGTTTTGTGTAAAAATTAAACATAGAGTGATTGTTGGGACATGTATATTGATACTTGTGCTTCCCCGGTGGCGCTAGTGGTAAAGCACTTGCCTGCCAGTGCAGGAGACATATGAGACCAGGGTTTGATCCCTGGGTTGGGAAGATCCCCTGGAGGAGGGCATGGCAACCCACTCCAGTATTCTTGCCTGGAGAATCCCATGGACAGAGGAGCCTGGTGGGCTACAATATGTAGGGTTGTAAAGAGTCAGACACGACTAAAGCGATTTAGCATGCATGAATGTTGATACTAAGCACAGAACATATTGATCCTTATCAACACTTGTAAACTACTTTTTGAAAAGAATACAAAATCTCAAAGCATTTTTTTGTAAAAGAAATACTACATTTTAAAATTAGCCCAGATTATTCAATAGTTGAATGCTAACACAATGGTAAATGACTAGGAAAAGGCTATAATTGAAAACACGTTAGAAGAGTTTCCTCAAGTACCCTTGTATCATAATCACTTGGCAAAATTACCTTAGGAAGTATTGGAGATTCTCCTGAAAGTTTATTTATAGAGAGCAATGAGTGGGGAATTATTGAGCCTTTAGTCTTTAATACATTTTTTTTTTGGAGAGGCTGAAAGGAAGCCCACATTTAAAGAAAAAGAAAGAGAAGAGAATGAAAAACCAGAGTGAGAGATTTGCTAAGGTCATATAGCTCGTTCGTGGCAAAGATAGAAATCATATCTCTTACCACTTGATCTAGAATAATCTCCATTACTGTGCTCTTCTGAATTTATTTTTCCCCCATGGACTGCCTGGTAAAAAATTACAGATTCAGAACTGTTTTTTGTTTATATTTAAGTCCCTTTATGGACATGTACACACTACAGTATTTAAAATAGTAACCAACAAGGATCTCCTGTATAGCACAGGGAACTCTGTTCAGTGTTACCTGGGAGCCTGGATGGGAGGGGAGTTTGGGGGAGAATGGATACATGTCTATGTATGGCTGAGTCCCTTTGCTGTTCAACTGAAACTATCACAACATTGTTAATCAGGTATTCAGTTCAGTTCAGTTCAGTCACTCAGTCGTGTCTGACTCTTTGCGACCAAATGGACTGCAGCACGGCAAGGCCTCCCTGTCCATCACCAACTCCTGGAGTCTACCCAAACTCATGTCCGTTGAGTTGGTGATGGCATCCAACCATCTCATGCTCTCTCGTCCCCTTCTCCTCCTGCCTTCAATCTTTCCCAGCATCAGGGTCTTTTCAAATGAGTCAGTTCCTCGCATCAGGTGGCCAAAATATTGAAATTTCAGCTTCAGCATCAGTCCTTCCAATGAATATTCAGGACTGGTTTCCTTTAGGATGGACTGGTTGGATCTCCTTGCAGTCCAAGAGACTCTCAAGAGTCTTCTCCAACACCACAGTTTAAAAGCATCATTTCTTTGGTGCTCAGCTTTCTTTACAGTCCAACTCTCACATCCATATGTGACTACTGGAAAAAACCATAGCTTTTACTAGACAGACCTTTGTTGCCAAGCTAATTTCTCTGCTTTTTAATATGCTATCTAGTTGGGTCATAACTTTTCTTCCAAGAGGTAAGTGTCTTTTAGTTTCATGGCTGCAGTCACCATCTTAAGTGATGTGGGAGCCCCAAAAACTAAAAAGTCATTCACTATTTCCACTGTTTGCCCATCTATTAGCCAAGAAGTGATGGGACCAGATGACTTAGTTTTCTGAATGTTGAGTTTTAAATCAACTTTTTCACTCTCCTCTTTCACTTTCATCAAGAGGCTCTTTAGCTCTTCTTCCCTTTCTGCCATGATGGTGGTGTCATCTGCATATCTGAGGTTATTGATATTTCTGAAATCTTTATCCCAGCTTGTGCTTCATGCAAGCCAGTGTTTCTCATGATGTACCCTGCATACAAGTTAAGCAGGGTGACAATATAGAGCCTTGATGTACTCCTTTCCTGATTTGGAACCAGTCTGTTGTTTCATGTCCAGTTCTACCTGTTGCTTCCTAACCTGCATACAGAGTTCCAAGAGACAGGTTAGATGGTCTGGTATTCCCATCTCTTTCAGAATTTTCCACAGTTGGTTGTGATCCACACAGTCAAAGGCTTTGGCATAGTCAATAAAGCAGAAGTAGATGTTTTTCTGGAACTCTCTTGCTTTTTTCGATGATCCATCAGATGTTGACAATTTGAACTCTGGTTCCTCTGCCTTTTCTAAAACCAGCTTGAACATCTGGAAGTTCACGGTTCACATATTGCTGAAGCTTGGCTTGGAGAATTTTGAGCATTACTTTTCTAGCATGTGAGATGAGTGCAATTGTGCAGTAGTTTGAGCATTCTTTGGCATTGCCTTTCTTTGGGATTGGAATGAAAACTGACGTTTTCCAGTCCTGTGGCCACTGCTGAGTTTTCCAGATTTGCTGGCATATTGAGTGCAGCACTTTCACAGCATCACCTTTGAGGATTTGAAATAGCTCAACTGGAATTCCATCAGCTCCACTAGCTTTGTTCATAGTGATGCTTCCTAAGGCCCACTTTGCATTCCAGGATGTCTGGCTCTAGGTGAGTGATCACACCATTGTGATTATTTGGGTCATGAAGACCTTTTTTGCATAATTCTTCTATATATTGTCGCCACCTCTTTTTTATATCTTCTGCTTCTATTAGGTCCATACCATTTCTGTCCTTTATAGAGCCCATCTTTGCATGAAATATTCCCCTGGCGTCTCTAATTTTCTTGAAGAGATCTCTAGTCTTTCCCATTCTACTGTTTTCCTCTATTTCTTTGCACTGATCACTGAGGAAGGCTTTCTTATGCCTCCTTGCTATTCTTTGGATCTCTGCTTTCAAGTGGGTATAGCTTTCCTTTTCTCCTTTGCTTTTTGCTTCTCTTCTTTTCACAGCTATTTGTAAGGCCTCCTCAGACAGCCATTTTGCTTTTTTGCATTTCTTTTTCTTGGGGATGGTCTTGATCCCTGTCTCCTGTACAATGTCACAAACCTCCATCCACAGTTCTTCAGGCACTCTGTCTATCAGATCTAATCCCTTGAATCTATTTGTCACTTTTACTGTATAATCGTTAAGTGTTTTGATTTAGGTCATACCTGAATGGTCTAGTGGTTTTCCCTACTTTCTTCCAATTTAAGTCTGAATTGGGCAATAAGGAGTTCATGATCTGAGGCACAGTCAACTCCTGGTCTTGTTTTTGCTGACTGTTTAGAGCTTCTCCATCTTTGGCTGCAAAGATTATAATCAATCTGATTTTGGTGTTGACCATCTGGTGATTTCTATCTGTGGAGTCTTCCTTGTGTTGTTGAAAGAGGGTGTTTGCTATGACCAGCGAGTTCTCTTGGCAAAACTCTATTAACTTTTGTCCTTCTTCATTCTGTACTCTCATGCCAAATTTGCCTGTTATTCCAGGTGTTTCCTGACTTCCTACTTATGCATTCCAGTCCCCTATGTTGAAAAGGACATCTTTTTTGGGTGTTAGGTCTTGTAGGTCTTCATAGAACCATTCAACTTCAGCTATACCCCAATACAAAATAAAAAGTTAAAAAAGAGATAAATGCCTCCACACAGCCTGTAGGAAGCAGGCACCCTTTGAAAAATGGAGGCTCAGGGAAACTCTTTTTCTCACCCATTTGGCCTTTAATGTTGCTTGCACATGCATGGGGGCAGAGAACTAATAACAATAATGGATGTGCTGTCCTTGCTCATAAACATTTGGCTACTCACAGCATGAGATGTTTTGTCAGCTCCGGGGATGAAATAACGGTATAAAGATTTACTGTCAGGGAGCTGGACCGGACAGAGCAGGATGGCAGCTTGAAGCAGGTAGATGATCCGGCGTGTTTAGGTCACCTGTGTTTATACAGATTAATGTGTGTGGCATCCCTCGTCTGCATCATTATATTGAGCTGCGAGGGTTTTGTAGCAGGTGTAACTCTCTCTAGAATGTATCTTTCTGTTTCTATTGAGAGACAAGTAGCCTCATATCTTGACTTCCCAGAAGTGCATGATTTGATTTCTGTGAAAGCAATTTGTAGCTTGATAAAATGACATACATTTTAATTGGTAAGAAGGATATCTGTATTATGAACATAAAGAGTTAGTCTAAAACAGTTATTTGGGGTTGTGTAATTTGTTGTTGAAGCATTGACTGAATTTAGTTTCATATATCAATTTGGTTTCATATTTTAATATTCATGTTGTGGCTTTTTAATTTATCATTTTTTAATGAAACCATTTGTGGTATATCATTTTAAGAAATAAGATATTTGGCTTATATTAGAGAAAAGATTCCTTATATGTTCTTTTTTTTTAAACCCCAAGAGTTTCAATAATCATTTTTCTTGAGTTCTAACATTAGTCTTAGGCATTTGTTATGAAGTCATATGACGATTAGGAACTTTGATGAAAATCCAAATTGCATTTCTGAATATTTTCACTGGAAGATTAAGTAGATTTCTCTTATAAAAATTAAATTCCCTTTTCCACAATAGACACATTTATGAAAAATCTATAATTATGCATGTGAGTATAGAAAGGCAATGCCAAAGAATGCTCAAACTACCGCACAATTGCACTCATCTCACACGCTAGTAAAGTAATGCTCAAAATTCTCCAAGCCAGGCTTCAGCAATGTGTGAACTGTGAACTTCCAGATGTTCAAGCTGGTTTTAGAAAAGGCAGAAGAACCAGAGATCAAATTGCCAACATCTGCTGGATCATCGAAAAAGCAAGAGAGTAGCAGAAAAACATCTATTTCTGCTTTATTGACTATGCCAAAGCCTTTGACGGTGTGGATCACAATAAACTGTGGAAAATTCTTAAAGAGATGGGAATACCCTTGAGAAACCTGTATGCAGGTCAGGAAGCCACAGTTAGAACTGGACGTGGAACAACAGACTGGTTCCAAATAGGAAAAGGAGTATGTCAAGGCTGTATAATGTCACCCTGCTTCTTTAACTTATATGCAGAGTACATCATGAGAAACGCTGGGCTGGAGGAAGCACAAGCTGGAATCAAGATTGCCGGGAGAAATATCAATAACCTCAGATATGCAGATGACACCACCCTTATGGCAGAAAGTCTCTTGATGAAAGTGAAAGTGGAGAGTGAAAAAGTTGGCTTAAAGCTCAACATTCAGAAAGCTAAGTCGTGGCATCACTTCATGGCAGATAGATGGGGAAACAGTGGAAACAGTGACTAATTTTGTTTTTCTGGGCTCCAAAGTCACTGCAGATGATGACAGCAGCCATGAAATTAAAAGATGCTTACTCCTTGGAAGGAAAGTTATGACCAATCTAAATAGCATATTAAAAAGCAGAGACATTACTTTGCCAACAAAAGTCCATCTAGTCAAGGCTATGGTTTTTCCAGTGGTCATGTATGGATGAGAGTTGGACTATAAAGAAAGCTGAGCGCCGAAGAATTGATGCTTTTGAACTGTGGTGTTGGAGAAGACTCTTGAGAGTCCCTTGGACTTCAGGGAGATCCAACCAGTCCATCCTAAAGGAGATCAGTCCTGGGTGTTCATTGGAAGGACTAATGTTGAAGCTGAAACTCCAATACTTTGGCCACCTGATGTGAAGAGCTGACTCATTGGAAAAGACCCTGATGCTGGAAAAGATTGAGGGCAGGAGGAGAAGGGGATGACAGAGGATGAGATGGCTGGATTGCACCGCTGACTCGATGGACATGGGTTTGGGTGGACTCAGGGAGTTGGTAATGGACAGGGAGGCCTGGCGTGCTGCGGTTCATGGGGTTGCAAAGAGTCAGACATGACTGAGCGACTGAACTGAACTGAATATAGCATGTTATTTACTTATATATTATATTATTATAAACGTACATGATAGTTATTTACCAAGTATACTCAAGTCATAAAGAACACAGTATATGATAAGAATGCAGTTTTCTCTAACTATGTACATTTTTAAAAGATATCACTTTCATTGCCTAAAACCATGCCTTGTTTTGCACTGTCTGCAGATACATTCCTTTGAAAGTCATTGTTAGTGAACATCTTTTTCCATTCCAAACTGTATTTGATTTCTGCAAGCAGAGAAATGCCAGTTGAAATCAAAGCTTGTAAATATAGCAAATAATCGATCATTCTGAATATTCTTTATATAAATCAAACACAGATAAGGACTCTGATGTAATACATAGGTGTTTCTGACAAACACTGACATTTGAAAATATATTACTGGTTGATTTTCTGTTCTATTGCTTAAGTTCTTTTAAAGATATTTATGGAAACTATCTCATTTAATCATGGCTAATTATAAAATAGAGTCTTCATAAGACCAGCATTCTGTAATCCCCCGTTGAATAAACGAAACAAAATTTAATTTCAGTATGGTTTAATTGTGCAAATTCCTCTCCCTGTCTTCTCTGAATCTCTCTCTAGAAATAAGGGAAAAATGAACAGTGTGTTTCGTTTGGGTAGTTTCCACTGAAGCTTAGCAAGGTCATGCTTTTGTATCATCTATTATCAGACATAATTTCTCAAAAAGCAGATGGCAAACAGGCAGTATTAGAAAATTTGTAATTTACTATCCTGCAGTAAAGACAAACCACTGAGTAAAACTGCACCCCTTTTAAACATCAAAACAACCTTCAATCATTTTGACCAGTTTTGCATGTTTCACCCATTATGGCCTTTTGGCTAAAGACCAAAATTCATCTATTATTGCTGTTTTCTTTCTGTCTCCTAAGATCATTGCACCCACACTTGTTTTGCATGCCAAACAGTTTTACCTGGCAAAGGAACTAAGCAGAGCTGTTTTCCATCTTCATTATTATTCATTTCATCTTGCAAATACCGGGCCATTGAAATTAGAGGTAACAACCAAAAAAGTTATAAGATACACTGAAAACAATAACTTGAATCAATATATCTGACCCTCTGAAACTGTTCGTATTGGAAATTGCCACTGATCCATGGCAGATTCAGCAAGCAAAACTAAAGCAGTCTATTTTCACATTTTACTAAATGGCCAATTTTTAGCATCCGAAAGAGATTGTGTGTTTCCCAGACTGGGTAACTGTTGGTTTCCTGAGCAGTTAGAGGCTCAGCGGCTTGACAGGTGTGCCAGCGCACACAAGAAAACACAAAAGCTGCTGTTGTTAGGGGATTTGGGTAGATTTTGCCAAGACCTTACCCATCAAACTTCCTCTCTGAATTAATGATTAAAATATGTCACCTTTGGCAAAATATTCCCAGAATATTTCCTTTGCTCTCTGCTTTCAAAAAAGCAGACTGCAAATCCTTTAATCAATGAATATTTACCTCTAGACAGATTGCCTGAGAGGCTATATCATTGACCAGAGCCTTTCTGATAATTAAGATAAAAAATCGGCATATTATGTTTCATCATATCAATCTCCTATTCAAAGCCCTTCAATATTTTCTTGTGCCCTATAGACTATACATTTTTTTTACATTGAAGCTTCAATACAATCTTGACTGCATCTTTTTCCATATCTTACTGAAAGCTTGGCTCAGAGATTATCCCTTTGTGCAAACAGATTGAGCTACTCACTGGGAAACGCCAAATACTTCATTGCCTGTATGTGCATGTATGTGTGTATACATCCATTTGGGTTGGCCAAAAAGTTTGTTCGAGCTTTTTTATAGATTATCTTTTTTTTTCATGAAAAAACCCAAACAAACTTTTCAGCCAACCCAGCATACCAAATATGATTTCAATAAGAAAAAAAATGATTTCCATGGTCCTCAGATTAATTTCTTACTTATTCCTGCATTGGACTTGACTTCTAACACTTAACTATTCTGCTAAGAAATACTATGTTTGTCTCCTGAGCTTTTGTCCTCTTTCTAACTCACTCTATATTCCAATCTATCTAGATAACATTGCTTTGTATAATTTAAGGTTGTCTTGTACTGGTATTTAAAGTTCTTCTGGGTCTTGTACTTTTTTTCTCAGCCTTGGTTTACAAATCTCCAGCCTGGTCCTTCAGTTCAGTTCAGTCGCTCAGTCGTGTCCGACTCTTCGCGACCCCATGAATTGCAGCACGCCAGGCCTCTCTGTCCATCACCAACTCCCGGAGTCTACCCAAACCCATGTCCATTGAGTCGGTGATGCCATCCAACCATGTCATCCTCTGTCGTCCCCTTCTCCTCCTGCCCCCAATCCTACCCAGCATCAGGGTCTTTTCCAATGAGTCAACTCTTCGCATGAGGTGGCCAAAGTATTGGAGTTTCAGCTTCAACATCAGTCCTTCCAATGAACACCCAGGATTGATCTTCTTTAGGATGGATTGATTGGATCTCCTTGCAGTCCAAGGGACTCTCAAGAGTCTTCTCCAACACCACAGTTCAAAAGCATCAATTCTTCGGCGCTCAGCTTTCTTCACCGTCCAACTCTCACATCCATACATGGCCACTGGAAAAACCATAGCCTTGACTAGACGTACTTTTGTTGGCAAAGTAATGTCTCTGCTTTTAAATATGCTATCTAGGTTGGCCATAACCTTCCTTCCAAGGAGTAAGCGTCTTTTAATTTCATGGCTGCAATCACCATTAGCAGTGATTCTGGAGCCCAAAAAAGTAAAGTCTGACACTGTTTCCACTGTTTCCCCATCTATTTCCCATGAAGTGATGGGGCCAGATGCCATGATCTTAGTTTTCTGAATGTTGAGCTTTAAGACAACTTTTTCACTCTCCTCTTTCACTTTCATCAAGAGGCTCTTTAGTTCTTCTTCACTTTCTGCAAACGGGTTTCTCAAGAGACAGGTCAGATGGTCTGGTATTCCCATCTCTTTCAGAATTTTCCACAGTTGATTGTGATCCACACAGTCAAAGGCTTTGGCATAGTCAATAAAGCAGAAATAGATGTTTTTCTGGTACTCTCTTGCTTTTTTGATGATCCAGCGGATGTTGGCAATTTGATCTCTGGTTCCTCTGCCTTTTCTAAAACCAGCTTGAACATCTGGAAGTTCATGGTTCATGTATTGCTGAAGCCTGGCTTGGAGAATTTTGAGCATTACTTTACTAGCGTGTGAGATGAGTGCAATTGTGCGGTAGTTTGAGCATTCTTTGGCATTGCCTTTCTTTGGGATTGGAACAAAAACTGACCTTTTCCAGTCCTGTGGCCACTGCTGAGTTTTCCAAATTTGCTGGCATATTGAGTGCAGCACTTTCACAGCATCACCTTTGAGGATTTGAAATAGCTCAACTGGAATTCCATCACCTCCACTAGCTTTGTTCATAGTGATGCTTTCTAAGGCCCACTTGACTTCACATTCCAGGATGTCTGGCTCTAGGTGAGGGATCACACCATCGTGATTATCTGGGTCATGAAGATCTTTTTTGTACAGTTCTTCTGTGTATTCTTGCCACCTCTTCTTAATATCTTCTGCTTCTGTTAGGCCCATACCATTTCTGTCCTTTATTGAGCCTATCTTTGCATGAAATGTTCCTTTGGTATTTCTAATTTTCTTGAAGAGATCTCTAGTCTTTTGTTTTCCTCTATTTCCTTGCACTGATCTCTGAGGAAGGCTTTCTTATCTCTCCTTGCTATTCTTTGGAACTCTGCATTCAGATGGGAATATCTTTCCTTTTCTCCTTTGCTTTTCACTTCTCTTCTCTTCCCAGCTATCTGTAAAGCCTCCTCAGACAGCCATTTTGCTTTTTTGCATTTCTTTTCCATGGGGATGGTCTTGATCCCTGTCTCCTGTACAATGCCTGTACAAAGCCTGATCCTTAGTATTCTTTAAATGCAATATTCTCTTTCTAATGTATTGAGGTATAATTGAAATATAACATCGTGTAAGTTCAAGGTGTACAGCATAATGACTTTATATATGTATATACAAAGAAATGTTTGCCACAAGAAGATTAGCTAACAGATTCATCAAGTTATATGGTATGTGTGTGTTTTAAAACATACTCTCTCAGGAACTTTCAAATATACAATATTGTTAACTGCAGTCATCATGCTGTATACCATATCCCCAGGACGTTTTCATCATATATCTAGAAGTTCATATATCTAGATGTTCATATCTTTTGACCACCTTCATCCATTCTCTCAACTCCCTACCCCTGGGAACAGCTGTTTCTATGAGTGATTTTGTGTGTGTGTGTTTGAGTTGGTTTGGCCTAAAAGTTCATTCGGGTTTTTGTTTTTTTTTTTGGTACCATCTCATGGAAAAACATGAATGAACTTTTGGGCCAACCCAACAGATTTCACATATAAAGCAATGATTTTACAGATATGACACCCTCAGCACAAGCAGCAAAAGGAAAAGTAAACAAGTGGACTCCACCAAACCAGAAGTTTCTACATAGCAAAAGAAATGATCAACAAAATGAAAGGCAGATTAGAAAATGGGAGGAAATATTTGCAAACCACGTTTCTGATAAGGGACTAGCATCCAAAATATGTAAGGAATTTGTATAAGGCAATAGCAAAGCACCAAATAATTAAATAAAAATTGGGCAAAGGACCTGAATAGATATTTTTCCAAAGACATATTCAAATAGCCAACAGGTACATGAAAAGTTGCCAACATCACAACTATCTGGGAAATGCAAATCAAAACCACAACGCGATATTTTGCTACAAGGTGTTCTGCGTGCCCTTTCATGAACCATATGTCCATCCTATTAATAATTTTCATTGTTAAGAGGAGTTTGTTTTTAAAAATTATGGTTTGCCCCCCAAAATCCTCTGAGAATACAGAATATCTAGGAAATTCAATTTTATTAAACGTCAGCAACAAGGAAACAAATGATATACCTATCCTTTTTATTTTGACGAAAGTAATTTATTATTTAGAAAATCTACAGTGCCACATCCTAAAAGTACATTTTTAGACTGTCAACTGTAAATTCAAGCTTTTGTATTTTTGAAACATAAATGTCATATTCAAAATAAGCTTTGAGTTGTGAAACTCTGGACTAGGGAGAAATCGAGGGCATCACTTAACGCAGAGGAGTAATGAAGTGGAGAGAGGAAAGAGCCCACTAGCTTAGTCTAACTCATGGTCAGTAGTGAGGCTTGATTCACCAGCTTTGCACAGTGTCCTCTGCATTGGGAAAGTTGTAGTCAACATGTTTGCAATATTTTGAATGAGGGCATACAAGAACACCTTGTTGAATTTACAAATAGTAAAGATAAAAGAATGAACAACTGAAATTATCTTGAGAGCTTGAAATTCCAAGCTAATTTATGGTGCTGGTTTTTGAGCAGCATTTTAATGAGTTTTTATGCTATGTGATTTCTTTGAAAAGCAAATAAAATCAAAGTTTGCATTAATGAACAGAGAAAACTTGGATAATGGAAGTAGTATTCATCCTTCTCATTTTGAAGTCTTGTTATTATTAGCCCATGTCCAGAATGGTTTGTTCATTTTCACATTTTCAGAGCCACTGAAATAGGAGACAGTGATGTGAGCGGGAGCCTCAGGTAGGTGAGATGTTTGAAAGTGATGCTTTGTGAGGATCAGTGAGCACACTGAGTGTTCATAGTCTGAAGAAGCAGCAGCCACTAAGGGAAACGTGATTGCGAATAACACAAAAAATATGCAACCTTCCATTTACAGTCAAATGCTAGGTGTCATCCTCATGACTGATGGAGTGATGAGGTAAGGTGTGAACAGAGAAATCTATACCATGGTGCTGAATGTGGTGTCATAATGGTTCTTAGCCAGTGTACAGTCAGGAGAACAAATACATCTAAATATTGCAGGTGGAGAGAGATAGGATACAGGGAAAAGGGACAAAGGTGCTATTAGAGAGAGATCGAGGAGCTATACCTGGAACCTAGGACCCCACATTCACTGTTGCCTTGAGCAGGAGCTACCTGGCCTATGGTTATGGGAGAGATCACTGCTGCTGTTGTGGCAGAGCCTCTGCTGGTACTTCAGGGATCTGCTGGCCTGAAACTCAGTCTTCTATCTTCTCTGGCCTTCAATCTAACCTCCAAACCTGAACAAGTCCATCTGGCAATGGAGTTTTGGAAATGTCAGTGTCCTTATTCTCAGTGATCCAGTAAAAGTGCACAGGGGAGATGATGGAGGGGCAGGTATGGGCCTGGTTTCCCACGTGCACAAATCGGGGTTAAAAGTTGCTATAGAAAGAAAGCGACTTCCCTGGCAGTGTGGTGGTGAAGAATCCGCCTGCAGCAGGAGACGCTGGTTCTATCCTTAAGTTGTGAAGATCCCCTGGAGTGGGAAATGGCAGCCAAGATTCTTGCCTGGAAAGTCCCATGGACAGAGGAGCCTGGTGGGCTACAGTCCATTGAGACGCAAAAAGTCAGACATGACTGATCACACACACACATGTACATGCACACACACACGGAGACCTGGGCAGAATATGCAGACACAACACTGAAATGCTCACCGAAGGATTCATATCTAATATTCAGATATAAGACAGAGAAAAGATGTTCCGCCTTTCCCTGAGAAGGCAGTTATATAGAAGTTATTCAGAGATGAAATTTAGACACTTATTTAAAAAAGAAAATCACTTCTTCCTAACTTGAGTATGTGTCAGAATGATCTGCTCTGTCATTAAGTGAAGTGTTCAAGCAAAAATGTAATGGTAGTTTTTTTTTTTTTAATGGATGCTCTTCAAGGGATTTTTCTAGTAGGAGTTAGATGGGTTTGAATGGCATCGGGAGGTCCTTAAAATTTTACAATTTTATAACTTTTAAAGCACTCATCTAAAAATAACAAAATAGAAAAGGGAGATAAATTAATATCCAAAACATTAAAATGAATGAAGGCAAGGAATTGAATATATTCAACATGTTTCAATAACCAGGGAAGCATGGGTACAACAAGGAGGAAACAATCATGAAGGTTTTCTTATTAGCCTTTTTCAGGACTCTGAACTTTTCTTATAAATATCCATCAGTGCCCCTAGTAAGCCTGTAGGGTTCTATGTAAGATTTTGGTAGGAAGATTCCACACAGACATTGGCACAGTACTGAAGGGTGGCAGCCAACTTGCCAGCCTTAAATGTCAGGGCCAGGAGCAGCATCTGTGTGTGAGAGCAGATTATCCCACTGGCAAACTTCACTCACTGGCAGGGATGCAATTATGCTGTTATTGATTGAAAATCCTTCCCTTTCACCTGAACATAACTCTACTGGGTCAAGGTGATGAAGAAGAATGTGTTTCCTTTATATGTAAGAGAAATGAACTTGGAAAGTAATGGACACACAGAAAGGAAAGAGGAAAGTTCCAAATTATTTATTATTATTATGTCAGTAAGAAAATACACTAGTCAAGAATCTTATGGCATCTCATGATTTGATGATATCTAAGTAGCAAGTGGATGGTAACCAGCTCATCCACTTTAGAATCCCTTATAAAATAGCTCAGCCAAGTGGTTCCCAGTAGGTCTGAGTAGAGTCGACGATGGGAAGTCAGGATCACCCTATGCAACCCACTGGGAAATAGGATAGCTGAGCAAAGAAAGACCTGGTTTCAAAATTTTACCATTCTGTTCATTAGCTCTATGAGCTTAATTATTTTATGTCCTCTATAAATATCTCCTTAAAGAGCTATTAAAAGAGATAATGTGTATACAATTATCTCAGTGTATGGATGCTGTTATTATTATTCTTTAGAAGCTTCTAGGGGTTATAGATGTTTTCTTTATATTAAAAAATTTCAGTTTCCCTGTAACTTGAGCCCACTCATCCTCATTATGGCTTGGGAAATTCATGATATCAAGGTACTATATCTTTTATTGACAGTCTTTCAAAAATTTGAAGATAGGAATCATAAATTCACTCATCATTTCTTTCATTGGCTAAAGGTCCTCATCCCCTCATCTTTTTCTCATATTTCACTGCTGCAGTCATCTCACCATCCTCAGGAGGAGTGATGTTCTGAACATGAAGCGAGACTGGGCCATGTGAAAGGATTGCAATTAAGTGACTGAAGTGCAGAGATAAGGGTGGGAGACGGAGGGTTAAAAAGTGTTGGAATGGGTCTGGTTTTTATTTGTGGACTGGGAGGTTCAACAGCTGATCTGTTCCTGATATTCACACAGTTCTGAGGCGGGCATTGCTCCAGAGGCACTGAACTGTCACTCCATGCTTTGCTTCTGACCTGAATTGGCTCAGAGGTTGAGTAAGAGCTTCCTGTGTGTTTCCAGAAAGGTTTTACCCCAAAACACAGTCTGTGTTTTTTGATTTCTGCCTGAAAATCATGTATTCTTAACTCTTCAGCATTTTGTTTTAAATGCCTATAGACAACCCTGAGTTAAGCCATACTTAAGCTAATTTAATTATAACTTAATTGTAATATATAACATGTAAGTTAGGTCTATTAAATTACACTATAAGGCATCACAATCCACCCTTTTCAGACATATGACTCTATGGATTTTGGCAAAGAGAAATAGTCAAGCAACCAGTGCCAAAACCAGATTTTGGTTCCATTGCCCTAGAAGTCCCTCAGGTTCCTTTGTAATCAGTGCCTCCCTCAGTCTTCAAACCTGGATGACACCGCTGTTTTCCTTTTCTGTCTCTTATGGTTTTTACCCTTGCCTGCATGTTATGTGAAAGTAATCATGCACTTTGTAACCATTTGCTGCCTCTTGTACTTAATCCTAAAGCTCTTAGGTTCCTATTCCTAGCATAGCATGTATCAGCAGTTCATTCTTTGTCACTGTACCACAGTTTGTTTCTCCATTTACTGAATCATAGGCTTTTGAGTTTTTTTCTTGGTTTTGTAGATTTTGAATGAAGATGCTATAAGCTTCCATTAACAGATTCCCGTATAGCCAGACGCCTTCATTTCTGTTCAGTGACTGTTGTTAGATAGGGTAGCTGGGTTGTATGGTAAGTTTATTTTTTTGGATGTTTAATTTTATAAGAGGCTGCCAACCACTGGTTGTTCCATTTTGTATTTCCACCAGGAAAAAAAAAGAAAAGGTGAGGTGCTTTGCATCCTCATCAGCAATTGGTACTGTGTTTTTATATATATATGCCTATACATTTTGATAGGTATGGAACGGTTTTTCATTGTGGTTTTAATTTGCAATTTTCATGGTTAATGATGTTGACCATTTGTCACATGCTTGTTTGCCATCTTTGTCTGTTTTTGGTGAAGTATTTGTTCAAATGTTATGTCTGCTTTTTAATTGAGTTGTTTTCCTATAGTTGTGAAAAAATATAAATATTATATATATATATATGGACCATATATATGTATATATTTGGAGTATATATATATAAATTCAGTATATATTTATGGTTTATATATGTGTTTAATTTATGTAAATTTTATATAAATTATATAATTTATATAAATATAAATTTATATTTACCAGTATATATATATATATGTATATATATATATATATATAGTCCATGTATATATGGATATTTTTGAGATTGCTGTATATATATGTGTGTGTATATATATATATATATATATATGGAGTACCAGTCCTTAATCATATATGTTTTGTAAATAGTGTTTCTAGTCTATGTGGAGTTTCTCTTGTTGTTTTGCTTTTTTAAAAATTTCTTTCAAGTGCCTTTCATAAAGCATCAATTTATTTATTAAATTTTTAGTGATTCATATTTTTATGTCCTATATATGAAATCTTTGTCTAAACCTATGTCACAAAGACTTTCCTCTGTATTTTTTTTAGAATTTTTATAGTTCTATATTTTACATTTAGGTCTATCATGTATTTCAAGTTGGGGATCTCTTAAAGATTGTATATGGATATGTGATTGTTACAGAACGTTTTGTTGAAAATATATTTTGTCCTTTGAATTGTTTTGGTGACTTTGTGGAAAATTTGTGAGTTTATGTTCATTCTCTCTAATCTGTCTCAATGATATATATTTATATTATTTTTACCAATACCACATTGTCTTAGTTCTGAATTTTATATTAAGTACAGAAACCAGGTAGTGTGAATCCTCTTTGTTTCTCTTTCTTAAAGTTGTTTTGTCCGTCCTAGGACCTTTGCTTTTCCATATGAAGTTTGGAATCATTCTGCCATATTCTACCAAAAGTTATGCTGATATTATTTTTGAGATTGCATAGAATCTGTAGTTCATTTATAAGAACTGACGTATTAAGCACAGAGTCTCCTGATCCATGAACATGTTACATAGTGCCATTTATTTAGGCTTGTATATTTCTCCCTATAATGTTTTAATTTTTTAATTAAGTATGCATGTTTTGCATATATTTTGCTAGCTCTATTTTGTTTTTGTTACCATTTTAAGTGATACTATTATTTCTTAATTCTAATTCCTAATTGTTCATTTAATGAAAGGAACACAATAATTTTCATGTTCTGTGAATTTGCTGAATGCGCTTTTTAGTTATAGTAGCTTCTTTCTAAATTATTCAGGGTTTTCTTGTTTAGACCACCATTTCTCCTGTAAATATTGCAGTTTTATTTTTACTTTTTCCTTTCTAATTTATATATGTATACTTTTTTTTTTTTTGCTTTTTTGTGCTGATTAGGACCTCCAAATGAGAGTTGTTGTTCAGTCGCTTAGTCATGTCCTACTCTTTGTGACCCCATGTGACCCCATGACTGCAGCACACCGTCTCTTGGATCTTGCTCAAACTCATGTCCATTGAGTGGGCAATGCCATCCAACCATCTCGTCCTCTGTCATCCCTTTCTCCTCCTGCCTTCAGTCTTTCCCATTGTCAGGGTCTTTTCTAATGAGTCGGCTCTTTGCATCAGATGGCCAACGAATCGGAGCTTCTGTTTCAGCATTGATCCTTCCAATGAATATTCAGGACTGATTTCCTTTAGGATGGACTGGTTGGATCTCCTTACAGTCCAAGGGACTCTCAAGAGTCTTCTCCAACACCACAGTTGAAAAGTATCAATTCAGAGCTCAGCCTTCTTTATGGTCCAGCTCTCACATCCATACATGACTACTGGAAACACCACAGCTTTGACTAGATGGACCTTTGTCAACAAAGAAACGTCTCTGCTTTTTAATAGGCTGTCTAGGTTTGTCATAGCTTTTCTTCCAAGGAGAAAATATCTTTTAATTTCATGGCTGCAGTCACCATCCACAGTATTTTGGAACTCAAGAAAATAAAGTCAGTCACTATTTCCATTGTTTCCCCATCTGTTTGCCATGAAGTGATGGGACCAGATGCCATGATCTTCGTGTTTTGAATATTGAGTTTTAAGACAACTTTTTCACTCTCCTCTTTCACCTTAATCAAGAGACTCTTTAGTTCCTCTTAGATTTTTTTGCCATAAGGATGGTGTCATCTGCATATCCGTGGTTATTGACATTTCTCCCCATAATCTTGATTTTAGCTTGTGCTTCATCCAGCCTGAAATTTCTCATTATTTACTCTGCATATAAGTTAAACAAGCAGGGTGACAATATACAGCCTTGACATACTAATTTCCCAATTTTGAACCAATCCATTGTTGCATGTCCAATTCTAACTGTTGCTTCCTGACCTGCATACAAGCTTCGCAGAAGGCAGGTAATGTAGTCCAAATGAGAGTAGTGAAAGCAAACTTTCTTGCTTTGTTCCCAGTCCTAGGGAAAAAAGCATTGTCTTTGTCTATAAAGTATAATGTTATTTGTAGGTTTTTTTGTAGAGAGAGTGTATCAGGTTGAAGAAGTTCCATTCTGTTACTGGTTTGTTGGGAGTTTTTATTAGGAGTGGAATTTTGTCAAATACTTATTGTATATGTAATGAAAAAATAGTACACTTTTTCTTCCTAGTTAGCTGATACAATAAATTATATTGATTGATTTTTGACTATTAATGTTCCTGGAATAAATGGTATGATATATTATTATTTTCATAATTTGTTGGATATGACTTGTTAATATTCATAAAAATTCTGTGTCATTCTCATGAAATGTATTCATTGTATTAGTCTGTTTTTTAATATAATTTCTTGACAAGTTTTGCTGTGGGAAATATTGGCTTCACAAAATGAATTGGAAAGGTTTTTTAGCTTTTCTGTTTCAAGAAGATTCGTATAGAGGTCATATTCTTTCTTTCTGCAGCATTTTGAGGAATTCACCAGTAAACCATCAAGTTGTAAAATTTACTTTTTTGAAAGGATTTTAGCTATGAATTTAATTTCTTTAATTGATAAAGTATTATTCAGGTTATCAACTTCTTCTTGAGTAAATTTAGTAATCTATATATTTGCATGTGTGTTCATTTTAAGTAGGTTGCTAAATTTATTGACATACACTTTTTAATAACATTGTCATCCTGTTAATAGCATCAGAATCCTCATGATATTCCCTCTTACATTCCTGATATTGGTAATCTATTCCCCCTGCCCTCTCCCTCTGATTTGTCTGACTAGAGGTTTATCATTATCACTGATAATTATCAACATAAAGAACCAGTAGTTTTACTTCTTTTCTGTAGTTTTAAAATCTTTAAAAACTTTTATTGATTTCTAATGGTAATTTCCCTCTGAATGCCTCTTTGTCCCATGGATTATTTAGAAATATGTACATTTTAAAATACTTTTTCAAATATTTTGGGAATTTTAAATTTGTTATTGATTTTTTCTGGCTTATTTTTTATTGTTAGAGAGTTTACATTGTATGTTGTTTTCTTTTACATATTTATTTGACAACATCAGGTGTTTGTTGCTCTGTTGAGTCTTGCAGGATCTTTCCTTGTGGCACGCGGTCTCTAGAGCTCAGCTTTAGCTTCCCCAAGGCATGTGAGATGTTAGTTGCCCAATCAGGGATTGAACCCACGTCTCTTGCATTGCAAGGCAGATTCTTAACCACTGGACTGCCAGGGAAGTCCCTCCATTGTATGTTTCTGTTTATTTTGAATTTTTTACATGCTTTATGTCTCAGGATAGGATCTGTTTTGGTGAACGTTCCATCTGTACTTATATATTTTCCTGTTCTGGGTGTTATATAAAGATCAAGTAAACTGACGTAGTGGTATTTTCTTGCAAACATATTTTGGAAGATATAGGAAAAATAAGAAGTATAAGAGTTAATGATGCCTATAGTTTACAAGGCGGACACAACTGAGCAACTTCACTTTCACTTTTCACTTTCATGCATTGGAGAAGGAAATGGCAACCCACTCCAATGTTCTTGCCTGGAGAATCCCAGGGATGAGGGAGCCTGGTGGGCTGCCGTCTGTGGGGTCGCACAGAGTTGGACACGACTAAAGCGACTTAGCAGCAGCAGCAGCAGCAGCATAGTTTACAAAAAATTAGGCCAGGAGCTTTATGGAAACTTTTATCCCAACTACACTTAAAGGACAATGATTTCCCTTTGTTCTAAAGGTCTTGAAATTGAGTTATTGAGGCCACCTAAGGACAAATTGAGAAGAGGCAATAAGCATATATTTTCGATAACCCACATCCTCTATTACTATGTTCTAATCATTTTGACGTACTAATGCAGTGGTTTACCTGCAATTGTTTTGACAGTTAAAAAAAGAAAAAGCTACTACGTTTCAGATTTTGTCACTCAGTCCTCATCCCTATTTATTGTAGATCAGAGATTACAGTAATGTTCAGAGCAGGGGAGAGCCTAAGGGGCATGCTTTTTCAAATATAATTCCATTATAATATCAATCATGTAACCAATCACACTCCAAAAGCAAATCTGTGTTTGCTTAGGATTTTATTTGTGCTTTTAAAAGTATATTTTCCACCTTCTGTGGACAACGTGCTTTAAAATATATCAAATTTTTGGTGATTTTGGTTTTGGACCAACATGTAGAAACCTCCCAGAAGATCAGGACTGATGGATCACACTTCAAGTGTAAACACTGGAAAGATGTAAAGGTCACATTGTCTCCTCCCACCTTAAAAATGAGCATTTACAAGAGTTCAAGGAAAATCAATGCCCTGCATTAAAAATTATTTCAGCCTTTTCTTTTAAACTCTAATATGAGAACCACAGTATTTTTAAAAGCAGCCATGCAGTTCTGTTCTTAATAACCACTTTGTAGCAATAATTTTCTTAGAGAACTCTCAGGGACAAAAAAAAAAAAAAGGAATTAACACAGCTTTTTAGTAGTTCTTGTCTTTCAAACTCTTTGAGAATAATCAGATTTTGTTATCTTTAAAAGAGCATAAATTCATGTTTCGTTCAAAAATGATTCAGTCTGCCACTATCCCTCTAAAGGAATAAGTACAAAGGCACTCTCTCTCACTCTTTTGATGCTTTCGTGTGTGCATTTGTTCAGTGTAGTTTTGTCTTTTTTTTTAAGATTATGTAATATTTTAGGAAGCATCATATGCTACCAGAGCAGTAAATTTCTTCTGATGAACTAGAAATGGCAGGCTTTTCACTTTTCCTAGGCAACACTTAATAAGAACATAGAACTAGTTCCAAGCTGCTCACCCTAGTGTTTTCCAAATCTTCAATAAGAGGACTTTTGGAAGAACCTCAGTTTTGAATATCACTTGTAGAAACCATAGGCTGCAGAAGAAACTAAATGCTGACCTGCGGGTATACTTTGTCTGTCTTACCTCGAATGAATACCAGCCTTTGTTGCGGATGCCATTTCTATTTCTATGACAGTCATAGCCAGAGATCTTCCTAGAATTGAACCCAGAGGACAAAACAAAACTCCCGCTTCTGGGTGTGTGAAGTCTGGCAAAGGAAACGTTGAAATTCCCTGGCCTACTTAAGTAGGTTAGGAGACACATCATGATTAAGGATACTTTCTATGTTTATTTCAAAATAAAAGAGATAAAGCCTGCTCCACAAATTTGAGATGTTAATATAAACACTTCATTTGAAAGTTATCCTCTTAATGGCCTGCACTATCACATGTCTTATTAACAGAAAATTCCAGATGTCCATCTTGATCACATCGCCCACATTTATGTAAAAACCCTGGTACTGACACAGTCCAAGCTATAATGGGGCTGTCCATCCCCTCAGAGTTATGGCTCCCACTGAGGGCTTGGCGACACCTGCTCTGGGGGACCATTACTAAGATGAAGCCTCACTCAAAACCTGGGGTTTTGAGAGAAGACAACCCTGCTCCTTTATTATTAATTAATTAGATATTTTCTACTCATGCTCTCCAACTGTGACAAGTGTTAGCATTAGATTTCCCAAGTCATATACACCACCAGTTTCCCTGGTGCCAGCCAGTTCCTTGAATTCCTAACCAGAACAAGTTAACTAACATAATAAACTTCCAAGCATTCCCTCCAGGAAATCCTCGTTGAGATTAAGTAGTTTTTCTTTGTAAACCTTCAAAATGAAAATGAACTAATTGTTCTCCCCTTTCCTTAGACAATGACATTATTTGTCTATCCTTCTACTGAGGTCACTCTTAGTGACACTGGGATTTTCCACGACCCCTCGAGTGATGTCAAGGTGCAGATACCTAGATGAACAAATGAAATAGAAGAAGAGGGCTACTTTTAATCTCGATCTTTGTTAGCATGCTGCTTTGCTAAACTAAGTCTTCCTTCCTCTCTCTCTCTCACACACACACACACGCAAATTTCATGTCTACTGGTTCTTGACTAAAGCATCAACCATAATTCAGGGTTAGAATTTGAAGCCTTCTGTAAACTCCTAACTTTCTAAGCTTCAGTTTCCTCATCTGTAAAGTGAATTCTAATAATTCAGAACTTGTATAATTTTTTTATAATAAATAAGTTAAATAATTCACATACAGCCTATAGGACAATGCTGAAACCAGAGTAAAACTAAATAGCCATCATTTAGCCCTGTATTTCTCCCTCCATTTTAGTTAAAATAGCTGTACCTTTGAGCAAGTATGGCCTTCTCATTTTCATTTGAAGTTATCTCACATTACATACCCTGAACAGAAATTCTTTCCCCACTTGGTTACATCTAACCTTCCCAAAGCCTAGTCATCATGCTTTCTTCTTCTGTAAACCTCTTGATCGAAACAGCCCCCACTGTTTTGTTTTTTTTTTTCTTCATTTTACTCTTAAACAAAATTAGTTTTTATTGGCTCCAGGTTTTGGTGTTGACCCTTTGGGATATTTTCCACAGACAGTCGTATCATCTGTGAACAAAGGCAGAGGACCAAGAGGTTGAAGAATGGAGCCAGTGAGGTTTTCTAAAACTCAGAACTTTATGCCATTTTGTACCATATCTGCGCCTTCTGTGCTGTCTTGGCCAAAACCAGACTAATGGTGAGGGAGGGGACGGAGAAACAAATTCCTGCTTTTATGGAAAGGGAGATAAAGTCACAGCACAAAAGGGCTTGTGGGAGTGGGAGCACTGATTACGCTCCTCTTGGCAAATAATTGGCATCACTTTCATTGTAATTCTTACTCTGTGTGTTAATCACTTCAGTCACGTCTGACTCTGTGATGCCATGGACTTAGCCCACCAGGCTCCTCTGTCCATGGGATTTCCCAGGCAAAAACACTGTAGTGGGTTGCCATTTCCTCCTCCAGGGGATCTTCCTGACCCAGGGATCGAACCTGGACCTCCTGCATTGCAGGCAAGTTCTTTACTATCTGAGCCACCAGGGAAGCAAAACCTTAGTTTTAGGACTTCTCGAGTAACTACAAGGTACTGCAATATTGGAGATTATTTTTAAAATCATGAAACAATCACCTATTGATAAGACATATTTTTAACTTGTACAGTTTGTTGTTTGTATATGTGTGCTCAGTAGCATTTGACTCTTTGTAACCCCACAAACCGTAACCCACCAGGCTCCTCTGTCCATAGGATTTTCCAGGCAAGAATACTGGAGTGGGTTGCCAGTTTACTGCCTCAGGGAATCTTCCTGACCCAGGAATCCAACCTACTTCTGCATCTCATGCATTGGAAGGCAGATTGTTTACCACTGAGCTACCTGGGAAGATCTTCTAACACAAATAGGAGGTGGCAATTGTATATGCTGGGGGCTTCCCAGGTGGCTCAGTGGTAAAGAATCCATATGACAATGCAGGAGATTCAAGATATGCAGGAACAATCCCTGAGCTGGGAAGATCCCCTGGAGGAGGAAATGGCAGTCCGCTCCAGTATTCTTGCCTGGAGAATCCCATAGATAGAGGAACCTGGCAGGCTAAAGTCCATGAGATCACAGAGTTGGACACAGCTGAAATGAGTGAGCATATTTGTGTTAGAATTGTTTATTTTTGTCTCATTTTGTTCCTATACTGGTAGGACCAATATTTTTTATTGGGCTTTTTTTTTTGTAATCTGAATGTATTAAAGCCATAAATGTAATTTTCCACTTAAAACTGTCATTATGGCTTTGGTTACTGCCTATTGCTCAGCAATTTTTTTTCTTATCAAAATTCTCCCTGGTTGATTTACTTCTTAATTTTTTTTCCATTAAATGCTATAAATTTTAGGAGAGTGCTTTTTCTTCTTACATTAGTTCAGAATCATAGATTCATGCATAGGCTCTTTGATATTCAAATGACCCTCATTGGTTTTGATATTTTAGAACTTCCATTTCAGAATCCATTATTTCCTGTCATTGAATTCTTCTGGTTTGTGTTATTTTCGGTAATTTGTAAGTCATCCATTCCATTTTCAAAAATCACTTATCTGTAAATTTTTCTTATCACGATGCTCATTTCGATTTTAACTAAAGTTCGGTCAGAATATATCACACATAATGGTAGGTTTAAAATATATAATAGAAGTATTTGCATCTTATATATAACAGTTATACCAGGAATAAAGTGGAAGCTTCCACTTTCCTTTATTAGATCAAGTATGTTTTGATTAAAAAAACAAACAGAGTTGCATCTATTCTGTCCTACAGCCAAATCATCCCGTAGAAAACTTTGTAAGTTTTCCTACATTGCCTCAGCTCAAAATGTGTCCTTAAAGTCCTTCATGTCTTCTTCCCCAAACTGATTATTTGTGCATTACTGTTGAGAGAACTCCAGACTTAATTCTGAGTTTTACCAGCTTCTATTCCAAGATCCAATTCAGAGTACCACCTTAATCATTTTTTTTAATTGTTAAATAATTTATTTCTGACTTTTAATCCAACTTTGTCCATCGCCCATGCCTTTTGACCTGGAAAAGGAAATGGCAACCCACTCCAATACTCTTGCCTGGAAAATCCCATTGATGGGGTAGGGTGGCAGGCTATAGTCCATGGGATCACAAAGAGTCAGACACAACTGAGCAACTTCACTTTCACTTTTCATGTATTTTGATGGGTGACAAGTTGGATGATGTGTCCAGCCCTGAGGGAGATAGGTCTCATCACTGGATACTGTCTCTCAGGGCACCTCCTTTTCCATTTCTTCTTGGAAAAAGGATATCTTACTCACAGAACTCCACAGACACATTCCAGTCTGGTCCTGTTCACCCTCTGACTTCAGGAAAGGGATCTAGAAAATATGTGTTCTGTTCTCCTGAAACTTAAACCAAACTTCAGAGTTAAATTGTATTAAAGAATGTTATAAGCCAATGTAGCAAAGAGACCATGCTGCTGCTGCTGCTGCTGCTGCTAAGTCACTTCAGTCGTGTCCGACCCTGTGCAACCCTATAGATGGCAGCCCACCAGGCTCCACCATCCCTGGGATTCTCCAGGCAAGAATACTGGAGTGGGTTGCCATTTCCTTCTCCAGTGCATGAAAGGGAAAAGTGAAAGTGAAGTCGCTCAGTCGTGTCCGACTCTTAGCGACCCCATGGACTGTAGCCCACCAGGCTCCTCTGTCCATGGGATTTACCAGGCAAGAGTACTGGAGTGGGGTGCCATTGCCTTCTCCAAAGAGACTATAGTAATAAAAATATTACTTAAGTTAGGGCTTTTCAAAGAAGAGTTCACAAAAAAGATAAGCTTGAACTAGGCTTTGAGGAAAATGTTGGGTATGTACTTTTGGAGAAGTAGGAGATGGGTATTTAAACACAGGAAACAAGGATGAGACAGGAGGTGGGATAGAAATAAATTTGAGGTTAACCGAAGATGCTGAACTTATTAGAACTGAAATTCCACTTGATTGTATTGAAGAGGCAGTGGAAGGTCAAGCAAGTTATTTGGTCTCTGTAGACCTAGGTTAGAGCACTTCTCCTCCACCAATTGTTGGTTGTCTGTGACTTGGAGTATGGTATTTTACCAAAGTTCATATTCTTTTTCTCTAAAAGGAGCAAATAAATCATCTTTATCTCATGTTTTTTTTTTATGAAGGAGAAATGGAAATACACACAATGAAATCAATAAGGATCATGTTCATGGTTTAGCAACCTTTAGCTATTATTAAGTATACACATGAAAAATAAAGGTAATAGACGGCCTAAGATTCTGGATTCAGAAGTCTTGGCTTTATCTTCAAAGCCATTTAAAATTCTGTTTCTTCCAGTATCATATTGTAAAGAGAATTATGTATAAATCTTAGAAATCTGGTAGAAGTGTTTAAGAAGTATAAAGAAACTTTACAGACATGAAGACAAGAGAGAAAAGAGAGAAGCCTGTGACAGAAAACCATTTTAGAATTCTGGAAGTGGGAGTAAGGAAGAATCATTAGAGACAAACCAAAGAAATGAGAAATGAAAGGTAGTTAAGGAGAACAATGACATTCGATAGTTAAAAGAGCTGGTGGGAATGGCCCATAAGCACTTGAAGAGTGACTGAGAGATCTAGTTAAGCAAGAGTACAAGAGAAGGAGCTATTTGATTTATCCATTTTGCAGAAGCTAGCAACATGGAAGAAGACATTAAAATTGTAAGTTTAAAGAAGCCGGGGCTTTAACATTTATAAGACAAAAATCAGAAGTCCCAAAGAAAGAAAAGGCATGTTAGAAATCAAATAAGAAAAGAATACTCAGGAGAACATTTTAAGGAATTTTAACTGTCAAGGGTAATGGAGCAGCCAAGAATGAGTTCAAGGGCCGTTGGACGTGGCCATGAAGTCTGTTAACCATAACATCCAGTGGGGTGTCTCTCTGCAGAGATGGAAGCAAAGGGAAGCAGCTGAAAGGGGAGATGTTTTCATAACTATAATCATACTACTAAATAATCTGGCTCTCCCTGTATAGTCACAGTGTGCCCTGCCCACTCCCCAACACACACACACATACACACACACACACTTACTCCCTGTAAGTTGTACAAAACCAGGAACTTTATGGTCTCCCCCTCCTACTTTTGGTATTTTTTATATTTGTGTTAGGTGAGAGTTTATTATAATCAGGGATACTCTATAAATAAAAAGCTGATGCTTTTTGATATCTATTAAGTGGTATTGCTATGGAATGGTATTGTATGCTATTGTATATTGCATAATGTCTAAATGTTGTGCAAAAATGTATGTTTGAGTTATAGGAGAAGCAATGTGATAGAGTCCACATAAACCAGGCAGCAGTAGCTAAAAGTTATTGTCAGCAGCACAAATAGTAGTTAGAAGACTTAATCATCAAATATCTAGGGGAATAAAACAAAGTTTCCACCCTGCACACGGCCTAGTTAACTGTGGCTATGTGAAATTACACAAATTCAGGCACACTAAATTAACTCAGGAACAAGACTGTGCTCAGAAATTACATTTTAACTCACTTATTTCTTAGAGGGATTTGCCCTGTACAATTTTCCTGCCAATCATTTGTTATCGCGGGTAGAATTGCATTATTAGAACCACAAACTAGATTTAATTTAGGAAAGAAAGCATTTCAGCCGATGAAGAATATGTTGTTAAGAAATGTTACTTGCATGTTCTGTGGGAGCCCCTATTTCTAGCACAAACAACAGTAACAAAGCACAGCCCAGATCAAATTACTCAGGCATCTGTGTTCTGGGCACACTCTCTACAACTCCCTACTGCAGTGAGTGCTCACTAGCTCAGTCCTGTCCTGCTCTTTGAAACCCCTTGGACTGTAGCCCTCCAGGCTCCTCTGTCCATGGAATTTTACCAGCAAGAATACTAGAGTGGGTTGCCATTTCCTTCTCCAGGAGATCTTCCTGATTCAGGGATCTAGCTCACATCTCTTGTATTGCAAACAGATTATTTCCCACTGAGTCACCAGGGAACGCCACCCCACCTCACCCCCTGCACTGGAATATTTCTGTGAAGTTACTTTTGTGAATACGTTGAACTCCTCTCAGGCACTAATTTCATCCTGTGGCATTTAGTATGACTTCATCAAAGAAGGCTACTTGTTTATGAACAGTTGTCAAATGAAAGACTGAATGAATTAAATCATTACCAACTACACCTATTAAGCTACCATGATATTAGTTTAAAGAGAAATTTCTAAAATCTTCAATAGTTCAAATTAGTGCTGTTTGATAGGAGAGAGAAAAAAACATTTTTCCTGTAGGCTGTTGTCTAGGTCTTTATAATGAAAGAAAGGTTAACAAGAGAAAACCATACACTTTTATTTAAGTTTACATGGCATGAAAGTGAAAGTAGCTCAGTCATGTCTGACTCTTTGTGACCCCAGGATCTATATAGTCCATGAAATTCTCCAGGGAAGAATACTGGAGTGGGTAGCCTTTCCCTTCTCCAGGGGATCTTCCCAACCCAGGGATCGAACCCAGGTCTCCCACATTACAGGTCGATTCTTTACCAGCTGAGCCACCAGAGAAGCCCAAGAATACTGGAGTGGGTAGCCTATCCCTTCTCAAGTGGATCTTCCCAACCCAGGAATCAAACCAGGGCCTCCTGTATTGCAGGCGATTCTTTACCAGCTGAGCTATCAGGGAGGCCCTTACGTGGCATGGGAGACTCCGTAAGGAAATGGAGACCCAACGAAGAGGGTGCACCTGAGACTTTTTATCCTAGGTTTGATGAAGAGTAGAAAGTTACGGCAAAATAGGATAAGACCCAAGGGGCTAAGCCTTGTGTAGTGAAAGGGGGAAGACTTAGCTAGTCCTGTTCATTAGGAACCTTCTCAGCATCCTTTTGTCTTTAGAAATAAGGAGGTGCTTTTCCTCCAAGTATAGGCAGGGCACTGTTCATTGGATGGTTTTATGACCTGCTCCCAGGGGAAGGTTGGAAAGTCCTTCTGGAACCTACTGTTTCTCAAATTCCTTTATTTTAAAATATGCAGTATGTCAAATATAGGGGTAGTGAGTCCTGATGGAACCGTGTCACTTACCAGACCTCAAAACTACCTCAAAGAGTTTATCCAAAATAATAGATAAAGTGGTAGGGGAAAAAAAGTCCTTTTATTGAGCAAGTAGGTGTCAGATATTTTGTAAGCAGTAAATTCACTCAGCAATGTTTTGAAATGGATACTATTTATCTAGGTTTATAAATCAGAAAACAGGGGCTGAGGGGAGGTAAGAAGTTGTTTTAAGATCTCAGACTGTGTGCATGCTATGTCACTTCAGTATGGACTGTAGCCGGCCAGGCTCCTCTGTCCGTGGGATTCTCCAGGCAAGAATACTGGAGTGGGTTACCATGCCCTCCTCCAGGAAATCTTCCCGATCCAGGGGTTGAACCCGTGTCTCTTATGTCTCTTGCATTGGCAGGCAGGTTTTTTACCACTAGGGCCACCTGGGAAGCCAAAAGATCACAGACTACTAGATGGTAAAACCAGTATTGATCCCAGTTCTGACTAATTCTCTCCCCCACGTTTTCCTCTAGGTTCTCTCACTAGTCAGCTAATCAAATCTCTCTCCCACCCTCTCTCCTCCCCTCTCTCCTTGTCTTCTTCTTTCCCTTCTGTTCTGTTATCTGCTTTGTCTCTTGCTTTCTGTGGCTGTCTAGTAAGATTGATTGGCTTGCTTTTCTCTTTTACATTCTAAATATAATTCTGCTTGTTGACTTAAAATGCACAACATGAGAATTGTACTGTGCTGTACTCAGTCCTGTCTGACTCTTTGAGACTCCATGGACTGTAGCCTGCTAGGATCCTTTGGCCATGGAATTTTCCAGAAAAATAATGCTGGAGTGTGTTGCCATTTCCTTCTTCAGTGGCTCTTCCTGACCCAGGGATAGAACCCTTGTCTCTGTGTCTCCTGCATTAGCAGGCAGATTCTTTAACCATTGTGTAAGGTATTATTTGGGGAAAAATGAGGACTATAGCTTGGAAAACTGCTCCAAGGAGACAGGGGCACGGGAAAGATCAGTATATATGTGGTTTTGGTTTTGGTGAATGGCAAGTACATGCAATCAAGCACACATTTTTTGCAGGTTTCTGCTGGTGTCATGAAAAATACTATTAGTCACAAGGAGCAGACACCACCAGGAAGGATGTTAGTGCTTTTCTAGATATGAGGAGATGCAAGAATTGGGCTCCTAAAATCGGCTCCTGAAAATCTGAAGACCTGTTCTGCTAGATTTCTCCTGCACACAGAGTGCCTCATTTTTGCTCTTCCCCTTAAGTTCCATTCAGGGGGTGTTGAAAATCAGCAGCAGCAACGCATGACTTATTCCTTGTAGTGGTAGATGGTAAGAGACCATCTTGCCCATGGTAGATGGCAAGTGCCAATTTGTAGTTGACATCTTTAACCTACTTTTGTCTTAATTTTTGGTTATTTGATGTGTTGACTGCAAACTCCCTCTAAAACTTTCAGGACTGCCTTCTTGTCCCTTCCCCCAAGCCAGATGGGTACCCTGTCTCCCTACGTCAGGTTCCAGAGCCTATGGACACAGCTGTACTTTATTCATTGTGTTGTCAGCAGTGACTCTGCCTCAGCAGCGCAGTAGCCAGTAAGACTGTGACTCTAGAAAGGCACACATGTCATATCTTAGTCATTCACACATCTCTGGTGTCTGAAATGGTGCCTTAGTTCAGTTCAGTCACTCAGTCATGTCCAACTCTTTGCATCCCCATGGACTGCAGCACGCCAGGGTTCCCTGTCCACCACCAACTCCCGGAGCTTGCCCAAATGCAAGTACATCGAGTCGGTGATACTATCCAACCATCTCATCCTCTTTTGTCCCCTTCTCCTCCTGCCTTCAATCTTTCCCAGCACTGGGGTCTTTTCCAGTGAGTCAGTTCTTCGCATCAGGTGGCCAAAGTATTGGAGCTTCAGCTTCATCATCAATCCTTCCAATGAATATTCGGGACTGATTTCCTTTACAATTGAATGGTTTGATCTCCCTGCAGTGCAAGGGACTCTCAAGAGTCTTTTTCAACACCAAATTCAAAAGCATCAATTCTTCGGCTCTCAGTTTTCTTTATGGTCCAACTCTCACATCCGTACATAACTACTGGAAAACCCATAGCCTTGACTAGATGGACCTTTGTTGGCAAAGTAATGTCTCTGCTTTTTAATATGCTGTCTAGTTTTATCATAGCTTTTCTTCCAAGGAGCAAGAACCTATTAATTCCATGGCTGAAGTCACCATCTACAGTGATTTTGGAGTCCAAGAAAATTAAGTCTAGCTCAGCGTAGGTACTCGGTGAAAGTTTAGAAAGACAAATAAATTGAAGGATCAATCAATCAAAATGTTTGGAGTTCAGTTATTTTTACCCCAAACTGGCTCTTTCTCCCTTTCTATTTTTTTCCTTTATAGGCAATATATCCTCTCATTTGGTCAGAGAGAACTGAGTTCTTTGGTTACTTGAAGTGGATTTACAAAAATGCTAACATGTATTACTAAGATATATATTTACATATGTGAAGCACATCTGGCCTAATTTGTAAGAACACAGGCTAAACAGACTGCCTGGATTCAAAGAGTGGCTCTCCCAGGTGACTCAGTTTGTGACCTTAGATTCCCTGCTCTATGAAATCTCAGGTTTGTTGTTGTTTTATCTGAAACAGTTGGAAAGGCTTTTCACTGTTTTGTTTACTTATGAATTCTAAGTGCCTAGAATGGAATTGGTAATCAATGCATTGTTGTTGTTGTTCAGTCGCTCAGTTGTGTCCAGCTCTTTGCAACCCCTTGGACTGCAGCATGCCAGGCCTCCCTGTCCTTCATTATCTCCTGGAGTATGCCCAAGTTTATGTCCATTGGTGATGCTATCCAACCATCTCATTCTCTGCCACCCACTTCTTTGCCTTCAATCTTTCCTAGCACCAAGGTCTTTTCCAATGAGTTGGCTCTTCACATCAGGTGGCCAAAATATTGAAGCTTCAACATCAGTTTCAGCATCAGTTTTTCCACTGAGTATTCAGGGTTGATTTTCCTTAGGATTGACTGGCTTGTATTCCTTGCTGTCCAAGGAACTCTCAAGGGTCTTCTCTGGCATCACAATTCAAACGCATCAGTTCTTCAGCTCAATGCATATGGTTGAATAAATGCATGCCTTATAGTATCTACTTTTTTTGGTTACTGTAGGATTTCAATAGGCTGATATATATTAAGTGTTTCAAGAGTGCCCACATAGTAAGAGCTCAATAAACTTAGCCATGGTTATTATGTAAGTGCAACTCCACCACACAAATACTAGTTACAATTTATTATGCCATTGGCTTTTTCAAAAGTTCTTATGTAAATGAGCCATAAATATGTCTGTTGTTGGAGACAATATTCTTAATGCTTTTCATTGTTATGAATTCAGTGACATTAAAGTTTCATTTCATGTTAGTACATATGCTTCCTTTGATAAGTCAAAGGGAATTGCATACCCTACCCTCTTTCCTAGTTCTCTTGATCCACAGTGCTCAAAGGGAAATTTAATGCTTCAACTGCTTCCCTCATGCTATGTTGGTAAAGCTTTTCTATCCTAATTTGAATTATTTTCTGGATAAAAATTCCAAATCTTCTATGTTCTGTAGTATTTTCTATTAATATATCATTGTGATACATAAAATTATATAATGTATAATATTTTCAGGAAAGCATTTATTAGGCCTACTAAATAGAAAGAAAACTTGGGCTCCAAAATCACTGTAGATGGTGACTGCAGCCATGAAATTAAAAGACACTTGTTTCTTAGAAAAAGAGCTGTGACCAACCTAGACAGCATATTAAAAAGCAGAGACATTACTTTACCAACAAAGGTCCATCTAGCCAAACCTATAGTCTTTCCAGTAGTCATGCATGGGTGTGAATGTTGGGCCATAAAGAAAGCTGAGCACCAAAGAATTGATGCTTTTTAACTGTGGTGTTGGAAGAGACTCTTGAGAGTCCCTTGGACTGCAAGGAGATCCAACCAGTCCATCCTAAAGGAAATCAGTCCCGAATATTCATTTGAAGGACTGAAGCTGAAGCTCCAATACTTTGGCCACCTGATGCGAAGAACTGACTCATTGGTAAAGACCCTGATGCTGGGAAAGTTTGAAGGCAGGAGGAGAAGGGGACAACAGAGGATGAGATGGTTGGATGGCATCACCAACTCAACGGACATGAGTTTGAGCAAGCTCCGGGAGTTGGTGATGGACAGGGAAGCCTGGCATGCTGCAGTCCATTGGGTCACAAAGCGTTGGACATGCCTGAGTGACTGAACTGAACTAAATATATAATGTATACTGTAACACAGTTTGTATATAATTCATCATATTATTATTTCCAGATAATTCAACAAGTTATGGTAATTGTCAAACAATGTCCATTAAGAAATGTATTAGGAAATGTAATACATTGGTTTAGAATTTCTGCTATTGGATATTTAGATATTTGAGTATAAATATACTTATGAATATACTTTTCTGTACATACAAATAACATTTATTTTATTAGTGTGATTTTATAATTTTCAAATGTAATATTTTAAATCAAGCGAAGAAGTATTCAAATGTAAAGAAACAAACAAATGCAAAATAATTGTTTTTCTCTTTAATATAGCTTAAGAATAGCTCAATATACACTGTTGAAAATTCCCATATATAATTTAGTAAGGAATAATAATACCAACACTCAGTAGAACATATTAGGTTTAATTAGAATAATTTACATTTGAAAGTTGTAAATTAATGCTTATACACATTTAAAGTATATGTATTTTCAAAGAAAGCAACTTCACATAAAAGGTCTATGAAAATATCTATCATGTTTCATTCAAACATTATAAAATACATTAACACATCCTCATTTTTCTTATTTCTTTTTGATTTTGGACAATTAATGTGAAATGTTTTGAAATAGATAATTAAATATCATAAGGTTAATGGACAGGTTAAGTAAGTGAAATAATTTGAAGTTGTATTGTAACACTCATAACAACTAATTTACCTTTAAATCGTAAATTAGTTTCTCAAAAAACCTTCTAATGATCATAAAAGTTAATTTAGGTATTTTGACTATTATGTCAACTTTCCAGGATCATCTTTTCTTCAGATATATTACATTCATCCTTTCTACCTGCCAGCCTGCCTACCTTCCATCCTCATCCTTTCTTCCCTCTGTCATACAGTCTCCCACCTTCCATCTTTTCTCTCTTTTTCAATCTCTTTTTTCCATTATTCCTTCTTTCCTCTTTCACTTGAATTCCCAAACCAAGCAGTAACATTAATTTACATAAATTCATTGGATTTTTCAGTTTAAATCTTTATACTTGTTATATTCCAAATTAATTCTAAACCATTTTAAAGAGATTTTTGCCTTGCAATACAAATTAATAATAAAAATAATAACATCTAAGAAATATGCTCCATATTTTAGTTATAAAGAGTAATGATATCATGATACAGGCTTCCCTGGTGGCTCAGATGGTAAATAATCCTCCCGCAATGCAAGAGACCCAGTTTTGTTCCCTGGGTGTGGAAGATCCCCTGGAGAAGGGAATGGCTACTCACTCCAGTATTCTTTCCTGGAGAATCCCATGGACAGAGGACCTTGGAGTGTTAACAGTCCATGGGTTTGCAAAGGGTAGCACTTTGACTGAGCAACCAACACACATATAATGATACATTTAAAGTTTTATTTTTAAAACACATCAGTTCAGTTCAGTCACTCAGTCGTGTCCGACTCTTTGTGACCCAATGGACTGCAGCACGCCAGGCTTCCTTGTCCATCGCCAACTCCCGAAGTCCACTCAAACTTGTGCCCATTGAGTTAGTGATGCCATCCAACCATCTCATCCTCTGTCATCCCCTTCTCCTCCCACCTTCAATCTTTCCCAGCATCAGAGTCTTTTCCAATGAGTCAGTTCTTCACATCAGGTGGCCAAAGTATTGGAATTTCAGCTTCAGCATCAGTCCTTCCAATGAATATTCAGGACTGATCTCCTTTAGGATGGACTGGTTGTATCTCCTTGCAGTCCAAGGGACTCTCAAGAGTCTTCTCCAACACCACAGTTCAAAAGCATCAATTCTTTGGTGCTCAGCTTTCTTTATGGTCCAACTCTCACATCCGTACATGACCACTGGAAAAACTATAGCTTCGACTAGACGAACCTTTGTTGGTAAAGTAATGTCTCTGCTTTTTAATATGCTGTCCAGGTTTGTCATAGCTTTTCTTCCAAGGAGCAAGTGTCTTTTAATTTTTTGGCTGCAGTCACCATCTGCAATGATTTTGGAGCCCAGTAAAATGAAGTCTGTCACTGTTTCTACTGAAAACACATATGTAACACCTATTCTGTATCAGACATGATTATAAGAAGCACTTCCCGGTAGTAATAGATTAAATTCTCATAATTCAATCATTAAATATGCATATCTCATTCTTTTGAGGTAGATATTGCTATTGTGACCGTATTGTAGCTGAGAAACTGAAGCACAAGGAGATCAAGTAGTTTTTTTAAAGTAGTCAGTTTGTGAGCCGCAGAATTAAGATTCAAACCTAGGCTGTCTACATTGTGTGTGTGTGTGTCTGACTCTCCGTGACCCCAAGGACTCTCAAGGCAAGAATCCTGGAGTGGATTTCCATTTCCTTCTCCACTGGATTGTATAACCGTATATTATGCATGCAGAAGAAAATAAAGAGGAACATATCAAAAAACCCCAAGTGACAAAAAGCAAACAGTAGCCCCAAACGAAAACTATATGCTAAACCCCATTTTCTAGGCTGTGTCAGTATGTCAACTGTCAGATTCTATGCTTATTTTTTCTTAGCAACTTTGTGGAGGGGGGTGTTGAAGAAGAATGGAAAACCTTTGTAGTATTGGTCACAAAAACTGAAGACTCTTGAGAGAAAAGTTGGAAGCTGTGGCTTTTCTTAATCTTTCTCTTATTCTGTGTTCTTATAAGCCATTTCAGTCTAACACCTGCACTAGTCTTAGTCCATTTTATGGGAAAATACAAAGCATTCAAGTTCGCTGTTACATCGTCATGTTAGCACAAATTGACTTTATGAGGTACAGTTTCCTGTATGTTCCTGTGAGTCACAGTGCAATTTATTGACACCATCTGTTTTCCCTTATGTAGTACACAAATGGCAGTAATGCAAGATGTAGCAAAGCCATGTCAAATATGGTTATATTGATCAAGACATGCTGTAAAGACAATGTTCATGGAGCAAACAAAGGCATTTTTGTATGCATTCTAATGTATGTATTAGTTATTCTACAGAAATTGGATGAAGATGTTGTAAGATGGATGGGATTGCTATAAATGGTTTGGGAGACCTCATGGGAAAGCTAGTGAGGTGAATATGAAAGACCCTTGATCAGAGTTTGACACTGGCCCTTTAAGAGGCTAAATCTACTAATTTCAAAATGCTAGAATCTTTGAATATCCTAAAATAATTCTAGTGGCACCTGTCAGCACAGATAATGTTAAGGGATCAGAGAATGATATTAATTGTGACTTGAGGGTCACAGAAATCTTTAAAGAAAAGGTGACTAAATATTGTGGAGAAGAGAGAGAAGTAAAAGAGGGTCTAGCATATGTTCCGCCATGGCATGCTTGGAAGACTTTGGATCTCTGTATGGTTAAGGTATGTGCAGGGTGGGGGGAGTTAGGGAACCTGGAATTAGAGGAAAGAGAAGATAGTCAATATAATAGTTAAGTTTATAAATTGCAGTTAATTTTTCCTGTTTAGAAATGCTGTTGCCATCATTGAATTCATGTGTATAAATATACCATACACACACACACACACACACACACAGGGATTCTCTTGTGGCTCAGCTGGTAAAGAATCTGCCTGCAATGCAGGAGACCTGGGTTCAATCCCTGGGTTGGGAAGATCCCCTGGAGAAGGGAAAGATTACCCACTCCAGTATTCTGGCCTGGACAATTCCATGGACACTATAGTCCATGGGGTCACAAAGAGGAAGACACGACTGAGCGACTTTCACTTTCACTTTAATATATATACACTGGTATATATAAATATAGATGTATAAAGTATGAATATACAACATATATTTTCTATGTGGAAGTATATAGAGTAAAAATTGGATGGTACAAAATTGTTAGTTTTGTTCTGAGGAACCCTGGAGAACACTGTGATCTCTCCTATTAAGGTTTTTTCTTCTGAAAATGTTGACTTGATCATGGTTTTGAAACAGTGTTCCCCTGCCCCCACCCTCAAGCCACAATCTTGCCTTGTTCCTCATTTCCATTTTCCATAATCAGGATCATTACAAAATAGCATAATAATTGCTAAATCCATGGTTACTTCTATATATATAGGGAGATAATGGCCCATTTTGCTGTAGAAGCTATATTTTACTTGTGATTTTGCAGATAGTATGGTTTCATAGAATAGGAATGGGTGAAAGCTATTTCTTTTTCATTCTCCCTACAGTTCTTTCTGCAGATGTTGAAAACATCTCTTCAAGAACCTATCCCTCTTGTTTTTCTCTACTGTGAGGTTACATACCTAAAGCCTACTATGTTCCAGAAAAATATTAACACCTGTGTTCATGTTAGCTCCTTCCATTCTCTTTCCTCAGTGTGGCTTTCTTTTCAAAGTATAATAATGTTCAATGATTTTTTTTTCTTCCAGCCCCTTGCAAAGTTATTTTTAAAAGGCTCTTTTTTTCTCTTTCTTTTCTTGCTGCCTCCTCCATCTGTGTGTGTGTGTGTGTGTGTGTGTGTGTGTGTGTGTGTGTGTGTACAGGGTGTTAGTACTTTCCAATCAAGTAACCTGTTTCTAGAGATTGTTGTTGTTTAGCCACTAAGTCGCGTCAAACTCTTTTGTGTCCATGGAATGCAGCCCACCAGGCTTCTCTGTTCACGGGATTTCCTAGGCAAGAATACTGGAATCGTTTGCTGTATCCGTCTCCAGGGGATCTTCCAGACTCAGGGATCAAACCTGCGTCTCCTGCCTTGGCAGGCAGGTTCTTTAGCATTGAGCCACCTGGGAAGCCCATTTCTGGAGATGCAATATGTATATTTCCTTTATCTATGGCACATGTAAATCAGGTTATTGGTTGGCCAGGCTTGATTGCACACTGTCATGAATTTTGCCACAGGTTGGAGACGATCAACACTTATTTTCTTTTCTCTCAACTGCACAACAATTTAGACTAACTCTTATAATTATTGGCTTCCCCCACCTCTCAGTGCAAAAAAGAAAGACGTTGGTTAGAAGTCAATTGAATAGAGCTATAGGGAAACAGTGGGATCCCTTATTTCAGTAGGTGTCAATCAAATTTGAAGACACTACACATTTACTATGTACCCAAATCTTATATAAATAAGTATTACCTGTAAGTATAAAAAACTAATAACTGTCTAACTTCATAATTTTATTTTTGACATATACAATGTATCTAGAGTCTGCCAAAAGTCTTGATCTCCATAATCAAAAATTATTTTAAAAGTAGTAATTTGCATATTCAGATTAGTGTATGTGGTATGACATTACTTGTCATCGGTCCGCACATGTAAAGTAATATTAGTTTAAAACCAAGAATAATTTTTTTCTGTATGTAGACATTTTTCACTTTTCATAAAGAACTTTAGTTTGTGAAGGTAATTTGAACTGCTAGGATTTCTTTTAAACTCAAGGAAAAATTTCCTTCATTAATTTCTTAAAGTTGCTGGTTGAAGTACTGACACGTGAAATAACATTTGTAAAAATGCATTAAATTAAATATCCAAGTAACGTTTATGTTAAATGAACTTACAAAATGCTTCTGTGTCTGCTGAGGCAGAAAATTACATAAACTGGTAAAACGTCATAATTTTCTCATTTGTTTTCTTATTCCCTACCTGTAGTCTTTGGTCTTTAAGCAACTTATGAACACACTTTTACCACATTTAGCGATTTCATTCTTTATGAATCTCCTTGCTTATTTTGGAAATACACATATTGTTGGAGTAATAGAACACATTTTAAAAAATCTCTACTGGGAGGTTTCACATAGAGTTTAGCCATTAGATGAAGCCTTATAACCTCAGGTGATTGTTGAATTTCAGCATGTTAGGTTTTCTTTCTCAGTCTTTCTCTTTATCTCTGTTACAACATGTCTCTGCCTGTTAACACTCTAATGGACTTGGCCACACTTCACAAGAAGTCCTGCTCTCTCGCAAGGGCTTCCTTTGGGTCCACCTTTGCCATAGCTTAGCTGGACATATCCTTATCCATCTGAGGACCTCTTAGACCTTTTTCTGATTGCTTAAGACCTAGCATATATCTGACACAAATAAGTCTTTCTTTGAGTATACTGAATTATCTTTCACATCTATTTATCCTCTGATCTTCAACTCAGCTTTTAGGTTGGAAGAAGATTGTTATCATTCCTACTTTATATGTGAGAATATGGAGGCTTCAAAAGTGTAAATGCCTTGCTAAAATTTATATATATATATATATATATATATATATATATGCTATTGCATCATATATACAAACCAGCGGCTCTTAGGATTTTTTCCCTTTTCCTAATATAATATCTGGGTTTTTAATTCATGTTTGGTATCCAAATATTGGACTTTCCTAGTAGTCCAGTGATAAAGAATCCACCCCCAAAGCAGGAGATGCAGGTTCAATCCCTGGGTGGGGAAGATTCCTTGGAGAAGGAAATGGCAACCTAATCTAGTAATCTTGCCTGGGAAAACCTATGGACAGAGGAGCTTGGCAGGCTGCAGTCCACGGGGTCACAAAAGAGTCAGACACAACTTAGTTGACTGAACAACAACATTCCAATATTCCACATAGTATCTCAGAATACTGTTTTACTCCATCATGCTTGAAATAAAACCACCCACAGTTTCACAGGTTGAAAACACAGAAATGCAGGTATAAGCTACATACTAATATATGATCACTTTGATGTTTTCAGTCACAGAACCATGACTCAGATTAAAACAATAAAAATGATGACTTTTGAAATGAGAAAGTGAATGTCACATATTTCACATATATGATGATTTAATCTTATAAATTATCTGTATCAAATTGTAAATTAGAGTTTTGACCTAGTTCCCTCACTATGGAAAGTTATATATGCATATGTATGTGTTCATGCATACACACACACACACACACACACACTGATTTTTAAGGTAAGAGTGCTCTCATTCAAATTCTTACAAATAGAGTGATAAACCCAGGATAAGAATGTGATAACTCTCAGCCAACAAAGGATATAGCAGACTGATCTTTGAACACTGCTCAGTAAATAAGAGTTTGGGGAACAATTATACTAAGAACCACGTTAACAGGTTTTATCTGTGCCTTATTAGATAAGTGCTTGCATTAGTCACTCAGTCGTGTCTGACTCTTTGCGACCCCATGGACTGTAGCCCTCCAGGCTCCTCAGTCTATGGAATTCTCCAGGCACAAATACTGGATCCCCCTTTTCCAGGGGATCATGACAAGCAAATTATGATTACAGTGCTGAATGTTAGTCTATAAGTCTAAAACCTAATATACGTTTTCTGGTTATTTGGCATGAGTTGTCTTTATCCTTGGGTTGCAAGCATAATACTGTGAAAATCTACAAAATTGCATAAACTAGAGTACAGAAAATTTCTTTTATTCAAGCAGCACAAACGACAGACGAATAGTAAGCTACAAATCTAAGGATAATCCTCTTATGTAAAAGGCCTGCAAAAGTTTTAGCAATAGCCAGAATATGCCCAGAAAAAGGGGGATTTTAGTCAATAGACATTTCAGGACCAAGGTTTTTGCATTGTCAAGCAAACACATCATGCATCTATCATTAAATATATAACATTTCCTTTCCTAACTGAAAATACTTGGACAATCCTTATTCCTTAAAATGTCCTAAGAAAAACTATAAAACTATAAAACTATCAGATAATTTTGCTTTTCTCCATAAATATCTCCCCTTTTAATTTATGGTGGTCATCACTGTACCTGAGAGTTTCCCTGGTGGCTCAGATGATAAAGAATCCACCTGCAATGCAAGAGACCCAGGTTCAATCCCTGGGTCCAGAAGATCTCCTGGAGAAGGGAATTGCTACCCATTCCAGTGTTCTTGCCTGGAGAATTCCATGGACAGAGGAGCCTGTTGGGCTACAGTCCATGAGGTCTCAAAGAATTGGACATGACTGAGTGACTAACACTTTCACATTTTTCACTATACTTGAAGCTCTCAAAATCCATCGAAACCAGTGAAACTTAAAATAAAGTTCAATAAAGCACACATAAAACTTTTGCAGTATGTCATACTAGACAGGGCATTAATTGGTTTCCAAATTATTTGAATTATTTTGTACAGACCACAAAAACAGAGACGTATGCAAATAGTTTATTTCCCATTTACTCCGTACTAAACATTTTTATGGGCATTAAAAGAACTATGATCCACCTATTGTATTTGAAGAATTTAGATTTTAAAAAGTGCCTGAAGATCATGGGTGAAATGATTCTCCTACTGATGGGACATTGCAGTGTATAACATGTGGCATATGATACAAGTTATGTAAGATACAGCTTCCTCAGACACACACTCTCCTAGTGATGGGATTTATGACCGGTGTCATGTGCATTTACAGGTGTGGTGCTCTGCTTGACTTCATCTTTCCACCTGAGACTTCTGGCATCCTTCAACTAGTCACGACAGCCACCCTTTTCATATAACCCAGGGAATTCTTCCCAGCTTCTTCTCCCACTTTCCAGTTCAAAGCTTCTTGCTTTCCTTTGGCAAACCTGTCCCTTTTCTTTCTGCCCAGCTCTCCGGAGACAGCAAGTTGGTCAGTGCACCGCCTCTCTGGGCAACCCACCTTGAGCCACCATTTGTGAGCTGACTCTAGCTTCAGTGGTGCTAAGTCTCTCGCTAGACCTCTTGCCTCATCCTGCTGCTTCCCAGGCATGGGGATGCTGGATAATACTGTATACTAAGTAGAAGACCAGGGCACAAACCAGGTGAAGAATGCGTGTGAAATAGTCTGAGGGCAAAGGGCAAGGTTCAGAACTGCTGTTATCAATGGGCAAAATAAGAGCAAAGTGGTACCAAAAATAGAATTTCGTTAAACTGTGACCCCTGTTTACTTAGCAAAGGGTATGTAGTGAACACTTTTTAAAGTGTTGTAAAAACTATATATGTATTGTAAAAAATGTATATATATATGCCTATGTATATATATGCAGTATGTCATACCTATATATGTGTATATATACAGTTTTTACAATATATATATACTTTTCTACAAATACATATATATACATTACTTTTTACTTGTATGTGTATACATACATATACAGTTGTATATATAAACAGTTTTATATATTTATATATATATATACACAAGTAAAATGGAGATCTAAGCCATTGTCTGTTAAAACTGCTCATCTTTCCACATTAAAACTCATTTGACCAAATCCTCATACTACTCAATTGTGTGGCATATGACCTTTGTGACTTGTGAAAGGTAAGTGGTATGGTCAAATAAACTGAAAATGATAAGTTTGAGTGTTTATACAATGAGGCTTCCATCACAAATTCAACGCCCCCGAAACAGTTTTGAACAATAGATGTAGCAGAAAACAAAGGGCCGTAGGGTCCCCACCTCTGCAAGTTATTGACTGTGTGACCTTGTAAAAATTGTCTCACCTCTTTAATGCTTGCAGATCACATAACTTCAGTTCACAAAGAAGGATACCAATGGCCACACAGGGTTATTTTCTGAGAATCAGGCTACCTAACTCCTGGAAGTGCCATTCATATTATGGTCTAGTAAATGCACCCCGTGGCATTGTCTGATGCATGACCCTAGAACTGTAGGCAGCGGATTTGAGTTTTTGGACAGTGCAAATGAAGGCATGTTAAAGAGTTTTGTAACTTTTAAGATGTGACATAAAGGTTGATGACAGAATTACTAAAAATAATGATCCTCAAGGTAACACCAAGTAATCGTTAATACTGCATAGTTTAATCCTCATGAAACAAAAATAAAGGTATACCATATGTCTCAGCATTCTAAAGATGAAGAAACTAAGGTATAAGGATCACACAGCTCGATTGAGAAGAAGCATGGTACTAAGCCTGATCAAGTGGATGTATGAGAATGGCAATGTTCTTAACCACTCAGTTATCTCTGTATTCTAGCATAGCTATTTTTAATAGCATGGTAACATGCCACTTGATTTCTTATAAAAAAAGCCAAGGAGATATACAACCTGGAACATGCCTCAACAAAGATTGATTTTTGATTGCCAAGGCGCTTGAGATGCCACAATTGACAACATGAATCTCAGGTTACTGGATGAAACATAGTATGGTATGAACATAATGCATCATCAGGGACTTGGTTGATCTTTTAGATCAATCTGGGACCGACTGGTTGATACATTGTGGTGAAGGATGAAGAACCTGAAAAATACTGCCTTTCTCAGGAATAACTTGAGTTGCTATATCAAGGAAATAATCCACACTGGATTTATCTCTGCATTTCTAGCACATGGAACTTTGTTTTGTATATAATAGGCACTAGATAAAGATCCTTTGAATGAAAAAGTCTTGGTGGAATAATAATGTGGAAAGGAGTAATTATTCTGTCATAAAGTGAAATACACTATTTGAGAAAGACTTCTGGGTGTGTAATTAGAAAGAATGTTTTTGACATCGAATAGATGTGTATATCCATTTCACTTACTGGTATATTTTCCATTAAGCTTGGAAGTAATTATCTGTCAAATAAAAAGAATGGTTTGTAATGCAGATACCTGAAAATGAACTTAAAGTGGAAAACATTCAATCTAAATCTCATAAATTAGGTGCCCAGTAGTAGTAACTGGTACTAGAAAACGTTTGTTTATTTGGTTTAACTAAAACTTAATATTTAATAACACTTAAAGATAACATCAAGTTTAAACTTCCTGGTGGCTCAGCTGGTAAAGAATCTGCCTGCAGTGCAGGAAACCCAGGTTCAATCCCTGGGTCTAGAAGATACCCTGAAGAAGGGGATGGCTATCCACTCCAGTATGCTTGCCCGGAGAATCCCATGAACAGAGGAGCTTGGTGGACTACAGTCCATGGGGTTGCAAAGAGGTGGACATGACCGAGCGATTAAGCACACCTACACTATTGACCATGAAATGTTAAGAAACAAATAATCCAAAACCACCTTTGAAGAGTAACAGTGTTGAGTAACAATGTTGCTAGGTTGAGCTTGCTGCATTGCATACAGTGAGTATATCATAATCCCACAAGTATTTTTGAATTTCAGTAAGATTCTCCTGCACTCATTTCTCAAGTTATAAACACATTTGAGCTAGGCATTGAGGTAAAATGTGGACTCATATCCTGCTCTCATTGGTCTTACATTCTGGTGGACAGCTCTGTTTTCTACAAGAGAGAGGAATATGTAATCATCAAATCCAAGAGTTTGAATTGCAGCAATGCTATGCCTGCTTCATAGATGTATTGTTTTATGTCCAGATGCATTTTAATATTTCTTATCATTGGCTTATAAAGGATTCCCATTTTAAAAAGTGTTGATACCTAGCCTAATTAAATGAGTCAGTTGTTATGAACATTTTATTTGAAAATAATCTCCTTCTCTGTAGTGCCAGATCAATGGGCTAGTAATGTGCAGGAAAGTTGTATATAGGAGAAAAGCATTTATTAATTTCGTACAGGATAACAGCTAGCCACAGATTTGAAAAAATAGTTTCAATTATCTTCAATTAATTTGGATATGTCTTTCCATTCATATGGGGATTTCCTGGTGGCTCAGATGGTAAAGAGTCTGCCTGAAATGTGGGAGACCTGGGTTTGATCCCTGGGTTGGGAAGATTCTCCTGGAAAAGGAAATGGCAACCCACTCCAGTATTCTTGCCTGGAAAATGCAAGGCCGGAGGAGTCTGGCAGGCTAAAGTCCATGCGGTCACAAAGAGCCGGACTCGACTGAGCGACTTCACTTTCACTTCCTTTCTTTTCTTCCATTCACATAGCCAGACTGCTGTCTTTTCTAGTCCATTGACTTAGTAGAAAGAAATATAAGTTTCAAGGTTCATATTTCTCCTCATTCTTGATGACTTTCTACAACATTGCTTCTCACATAGTATTATTAGAACAAAATGTGCATGTGCATGATTAAGTTGCTTCAGTCGTGTCAGATTCTGTGCCGCCCTAGGGCCTGCAGCCTGCCAGGCTCCTCTGTTCGTGGGATTCTCCAAGCAAGAATACTGGAGAGGGCTGCCGTGCTCTCTCCCAGGAGATCTTCCTGACCCAGGGATCGAACCCACGTCTCTTACAACTCCTGCATTGGTAGGCGGGTTCTTTACCACTGAGCCACCAGGGAAGCCCCTAGCACAAAACATTGGCCTATATTTTGTTGATGTTACGTTACCAAGTCGCATCCCACTCTTAGCGACCCCATAGACTGCAACATGCCAGACTCCTCTGTCTTCCACTATCTCCTGGAGTCTGCTCAAATTCATGTCCATTGAGTTGGTGATACTATCTAATCATCTCATCCTCTGCCACTCCTTTTCCTTTTTGCTTTCAATCTTTCCCGGCATCAAAATCTTTTCCAATGAGTCAGTTCTTCACATTAGGTGGTCAAAGTTTTGGAGCTTCAGCTTCAGCCAACAGTCCTTCCAGTGAATAATCAGGGTTGATTTTCTTAAGAATTGACTAGTTTGAACTCCTTGCAGTCCAAGGGACTCTCAAGAGTCTTCTCCAACACCACAGTTCAAAAGCATCAATTCTTCAGCGCTCAGTCTTCTTTATGGTCTAATTCTCACATCCGCACATGACTACTGGAAAAACTATAGCTTTGACAATATTGACCTTTATCGGCAAATGATGTCTCTGCTTTTTAATACACTGTCTAGGTTTGTCATAGATTTCCTTTCAAAGAGCAAGTGTCTTAATTTCATGGCTGCAGTCACTGTCCACAGTGATTTTGGAGCCCAAGAAATTAAAATCTGTCACTGATTCCACTTTTTCCCCTTTTATTTGCCATGAAGTGATGGGAGTAGAAATCATAATCTTAGTTTTTTGAATGCTGAGTTTTAAGCTAATTTTTTCACTCTCCTCTTTCACCCTCATCAAGAGGCTCTTTAGTTCTTCACTTTCCACTATTAGAATGGTATCATCTGCACATCTGAGGTTGTTGCTATTTCTCCCAACAATCTTAATTCCAGCTTGTGATTCATCCAGTCTGGCATTGAGTTACAAAAGCCCCTTCACCGCAGAGAGCCTGTGACCCATGACGTGGGGGCCTCTGTATAGGTGCTTAAAAATACTGTGCAGTAATAAGAAATATGACTTGACTCCTTTAATTCTCTAGAAGTTTTAATAGAAAGAGGTGGCTGGACATCAATGTACCTGCATGTGTGTGTGTGTCTTCAAGTTTTCTTATGTTATACTTGGCTAAACATAGACTTTCCCCATGACAATCAGTTAAGGATTATATTTCATGGTGGACAGGGTGTAATGCAGAAATTTAATGTCTGTGCCTTAAAATGGCTGAGGGTGAAGAGTTCACCAGACAGACACAGTTGATTCTCTAACTATTATTGACCGAAAGTAGAGATGAAATTCCATGGTGTTAAAGAGACTGTCTTTGACACAGCTCAGCAGTGAAGTGATTCATTTATAAGGGAGGCACCAATTTAAAGTACTACTCGAGCCATTGTTAATTTCTGTGCTATTTACTTTAATGGTATTAATCAGAGTGAACTTATTTAATGATACACCAATAGTCATTAGAATTGTTCTTCTACAAGTTCTACTGTGAATTCTATAACAATTATTATGTCATCATGTTATCACAAACTCACTGGAAAATATTGCCATGAGATGACATAAAAATGAAGAAGGAAGAAACTATTAATGATTATCCTAATTATCCTAGGAAGGAAATCAAAACTCTTCATCAGTTAACTACCACTCTTGTTAGCTGATTAGAGCACACATGTATAAAATTGGTAGGCTAATTACAATTTGCAAAACTAAGATATGTATCTATTAAAACTTTCTGCATTTATCTTTTGTCTATAGCCTACAGGATGCTTCCAAAACTATCAAAATAATTGTAAATGTTGGCATTTTCAAAACATTTTCTCATGTTGGCATTTTCAAAGCATATTCTCTACCTTTTTATATGGAAGGCTTGTTATAGTTGGAAGGAAAGAGACACAGCAGTATATTAGAAACCCACTTGTAGTCAAGAGTCAACTGTTTACTTTTTGACTTGGCTTGTGATGAGCAAATGGACTTCAGAAAAATCATTTCATTTTGTAGATCCTTAGTTTCCCTGTTTATGAATGATCCTCCATATGCCCACCCTGTCTTCTGAAAGCCGAATGAGATTAGATGAGTTATAAAGCAGCAAAATGCCATGAAATTCTTTGTGTGTTAATTATCACTTTTATACTGTATTTTAAGAATGTGATTACATGTAAATCTCACTCATTGATCATGAGATCATCAAGGCAGGAACCTTATGCAAATTGAAAAATAGAAAGAAAAAAGATAAAGATGGATGAGTGGATTTTCTTATAATAAAAAGGAATTTTCTTGGGGGCATTTATTCCTCAAGATCTAAATAGTAGGCCACCAACATCCTTCAAAATCTTTCATTTATCTGTCACTGCTTTACAATTATACCTGCCACTCTCTTTTTATTATCAGATAATTTGAACACTTCATTTTAAAGTCTAACTTCTCCTTTATGCTGACTGCCATGCACGCCTGATGAAATATAACAAATTGAACAGTGGTGCCATTATTAAAACAATCTGATAAAAAGCTGCAGTTGTGAGGTACATGGAAGAATATATTTGGTCTTTGGGGAATCAAAAGCGTTCCACAATTTGAATTATTTTCTGGAATCTTTTATGTGAATATAGAACATTTTATCATGCAGAAATATGGTGTATCTTTTATTTTCTCTCTTGTAAAAGAGAGTGAGCAAGATATCTAAATAAATAGTTATTAAAATATCAAGTTTTTCCATATGACAGGATCCCTATAGGATGAGGAACTGCGTTTTAATCAAAACTTGATTCGCTGATAGAAATACATTTTTTTTAATTTCTTAATCTCTAGGGAGATATTTTTTGCAAATAACCTCACACAAGAGCTTAAATATAGTATGATTCACATAGTTACAAGAAGTCTTCTCTTTATAAGATTCTTGTGTCTGAGCGATTTCATTTACCATGGTCTCATTAAACACCAGTGTCCCAACAACTGGGTTTGCATTTTGGAAGAGGGCATTTGAAGTGTGACTGCATCAAGTATAAAGGTCGGTGGCAGCGCTTTAGACCCTCGATACAGAAGGCACATTTGCTCATTGTGATAAGTAACCAATCATGCCACTTTTTTCAGAGTCAGGCGGTGATTGGTCACAGAGCATCTGTTACTCAGTTCACACAGGGACAAGACCTCAGAAGACTGTTCTGGCCAGTTGGAGATTGCAGAATACCTTGTGGCTAAGTCTACTTTGTTCACAACATTTACAAGTCTTTTGTTTGTTTATTGAGTTGTTTTAACTATTGCTTTTTTTTAATTTACCGTCTTATATTTTTTAATTGAAGTATAGTTGATGTGCAGTATTATATAGTACAGATGTATAATACAGTGATTCATAATTTTAAAGGTGATATTTCATTTATAGTTATTATAAAATATTGGCTATATTCCCTATATTGTACAATATATCACTATAGCTTACCTTTTACCTAATGAAGTGAAAGTGAAAGTCGCTCACTTATGTCTGACTCTTTGCAATCCCATGGACTGTAGTCCACCAGGCTCCTCTGTCCATGGGGATTCTCCAGGCAAGAATACTGGAATAGGTAGCCTTTCCCTTCTCCAGGGGATCTTCCCAACCCAGGGATTGACCCCAGATCTCCCATATTGCAGGCGGATTCTTTACCATCTGAGCCACCAAGGAAGCCCTTTACCTAATGGCTTTGTACCTTTTAATCCTCTCCGCTATACTGGTTCTCCATTCCTTCCCTCTGCCGCTGGTAATCACTGGTTTGTTCTCTATATCCGTGAGTTTGCTCATTTTTTGTTATATTCATTAGTTTGTTGTATTTTTAAGATTCCACATATAAGTGATATCATTCAGTATAGGTCTTTTCAGCACATGGTTATTAATAAGTTTTGATTGCTCTCGAGTCTGGAAACTAAAATTACCAGTGATTGAAATAAATATTTTATACCACTGAAAAGTTTCCAGGCTTTTTAATGTTCTCATTTGCAAGTTTCTTGATGCTTATTGAAGCAAGAATATGTTCTTAACCAGGAGAAAGTGAACGTAGCTTTTGTCAAAAATTGTGTAATTGTGTAAAAAAGTAGTTTTATATTTTTTTATGCTCCTATGTATTATCAAGAAAAGCGAAATGCATCATGATACATGATTTTTTTAAACACCTTCTTCTTTCTTTTTCTAATCTCTGAGCTAGTTTCTTTTGGGTATAAATGAGAAAATGAAATTTAGTTTGTGAAGTAAATAGTATATTGCATTTGTCCTCCTGTTTAAAAACTTGTAGAATAATTTTTTAAGGAATCTTGAAAACTGTCACTGGAAACTGTTTCCAAATGAGTGATTAATCACAAATTTACCATCTTCTGATTATATTATGATTTGGGAAAATGGGTTCATTCCTCATTTTAGTTTGTCTTGGAACCTTGCTCCAAATTAATAACTACGGTGGTATGTGATGCATTTCCATGTGTCCCTGTTTTCAGTCACACAGCTGTGTCCAGCTCTTCGTGACTCCATGCACTGAAGAATGTCAGGCTTCTCTGTCCTTCACCATCTTCCTGAGTTTTCTCAAATTCATGTCCATTGAGTCAGTGATGCCACCTCACCATCTCATCTTCTGCTGACCCCTTCTCCTCCTTCCTTCAGTCTTTCCCAGCATCAGGGTTTTTTCCCAGTGAGTTGGCTCTTTGCATCAGGTGGCCAAAGTCTGGGAGCTTCAGCTTCAGCATCACTCCTCTTAATGAATATTCAGGATTGATTTCCTTTAGGATTGACTGGTTTGATCTCCTTGTCTTCCAAGGGACTCTCAAGAGTCTTCTCCAGCACCACAGTTCAAAGGCATCAGTTCTCCAGTGCTCCGCCTTCTTTATGGTCCAACTCTCACATCCATACATGACTATTAGCAAAAATTACATGCAAATGATAACCACTTTAACAAGGCAAATTTCTCGACTTTCTTACTATTTCCACTGGGTATTCAGCAGCATCTTAAGAAAATAATGAGAAATCACAGTGAAGATGAAAGTAGTAATTTGGGTTTGTTTCTTTTCTCAAAGCAAATTTTTCACTGAGAAAAACGTGTTTTGTTTTTTGTTTTCTTTCAACCAGGAGGTAGGAGAGGATGTCCTATATGTACCCAATATTTTTCCTGACTGTTTGAATGCTTGAGTGAGTTCAGTGAATTCTGCTCTTACTATCTACTCCCTCAAATTACCCTTTCCACATTGCTCACTCAGTCTCATCTCACATCTGTGCATCATGAGGGGTCAAGTTGGCAGGAATACAAGAATTTAATGTGTAAATTCAACAGTATTCAGAGATGTATGAAATAGGCAAATTAGTTTTCAGTGGCTACTTTCACAATGGATAGCCTTTACATGGTAATGACTTGGGTTAGATTCAAACCAGTGACCTAGAAGTTTCAGGTCCTGCAGCCCATTACTAATCTGCTGAGACATCTCCCGATGCACAGGGATACTTGTAAAATCGCTGACTTTAAAATTCCTTAAATTAGTCAGAGATGATGTCGTAACCAGAAAATAAGGAATGTGCTTTTCAGGTTCCTGGAGATAACGGGCACATTTATGGTTTTCATCTCTAGTTACTGTCATCTCAGCAGTCTTATCTAGTCTCCTACACTCCCTGTTGTCTTGTAGAAATACTTTTCTGTCACAGTTTATGCTTTCATATGATAAACATTTACATGGAGACCTGTCACAGTTGCAAGCATTTAAAATGCATTTAGAAAATGCAACTTTGTGTTATATTTGAATTGACATTTTCCCTACATAAAAACCTTGAAAATGTATACCAATGAAGGCCAGCTTCTTAAGAGCTGGCCTCCTTTTATGCTTACTAAAAGTTATCCTTTAGGAAATTGCCTAAGCTTCTCATCAGCACTGGCTAATTGTAGGTGCTTTCAGCTGGAGCATGGAGTGGGGCAGACGATCAGCAAACTGAAGAAATGTTTAATTGCACTTGCAGCTTTAACCTATTGTCAACAGGGAAAATAGAAAGGATGAAAACGACCATTTTAACTGCAGTTAAGAAATAATTAAAATATTAATATATCAGGAAGAGTGTGGACCCACAAAGAACAGACCTCCACTCAGACATTGAGCTGTCTGACCTTGGACAAGTCACCTAGTTACTCTAAGCATCAGTTTGTCTGTCTGTAAATTGAAGATCATCATGCTTTTATTTTAAAGTGTGGTGGGGAAATGAGATGAGTGTGTGCAACGTACATGCATGCCCAGTTTTGTCCGACTCTTTGCGACCCCGTAGTCTGTAGCCAACTAGACTCCTCTGTCCATGGGATTCTCCAGACAGGAATACTGGAGTGAGTTGCCATCTCCTACTCCAGGGGATCTCTCCGACCCCAGGGTCGAATGAGAAATGAGACAGAAGCTCTATACGACCTAATGCAGTATAAATCATGTGACAGCTACTCAAGAAGTGATGGCTATTATGACTATTAATTTGAATATTAATCACTTTGATGCTCATCCTACCATAACACCAATCAAAATGTAATCCTTTGTTTACCCTACAATTAACCAATCATTGTGGTGTAAAACTGCTATGAAACACACCATCCATCATATTCACCAATGTTCCTTCCATTGAGCTCTAATGTACAGGAAGAGAGCTCTGGATTTGAAATCAGGAAAGTGAGTTTTAATTCTGGTCTTTATGTTTACTTGTGTGATCTTGAGCAAATCATTTAACACCTCTGAACCTTAGACTTTTTAGCTGTAAAATAGAGACCTACTTTATGAGATCATTGGGAGAGTTACATGATATCAAAGAAGATTGAATTTTGCTAATAGTTCAGGTATTTAATAGTGTTTAATTAATGGTAATAACTTCCAAATATAGTAAATGCCTTCAGAAATTTATACTTGGAATTAGATCTGTTTCCATTCACAAATTGACATATTTTTACATCAAATATTCTATCCCAGTGCTTTGAGTTAGTTGTCTGATTTTGGATTCTGTTTGCCAAAATAATAATAATAATGATAATACATATATATATGTATGCAAACAAAATTTTATTCAGTCAAATTTCTGTAATCCATTAGAATTGTTTCCTTATATTCTCTATATGCATTTTTGAGTTTTTCCTCTTTTAATTTTTTCATTTCATTTGAGTTCTTTTTATTGGAAACAGTTAAGGTATACATTATTACTAAGCTCACCTAGGCTCCAGTGTCCTTAGAAGAGGGAAAGATGCTGGAAATCATTGATTTAGTTCCTAATTCTATCAGTATGGCAACCTCTTTCAAAGGACTTACACCAAGACTGTTCTATTCAGTGCTCCTGACCCCACAGCAGGCCACTGTCGACCCACCTCTCTGCTGGAGACCAGTGGACACACGCAAGTCTGGCTCGGTCTTTTTTGGGTACACTGCTCCTCTCTCCTGGGTCTTGCTGTGCACAAGGTTTTGTTTGTGCTCTCCAAGAGTCTGTTCCCGAGTCCTGTGAAAGCTCTGTAATCATATCCCACTGACCTTCAATGTCAAATTCCCTGGGATTTCTCAGTCCCTTTGCTGGATCCCCAGGTTGGGAAATCTGTGGGGGGTGCTAGAACTTTCATGACAGTGTGAGAACTTCTTTGGTGTAATTGTTCTCCAGTTTGTGGGTTATCTGCTTGGTGGCTCTGTGGTGGGGCTCGCATGCTGTGCCTCCCAGGCCTGCTGCAGCCAGAGGCCCTGTCCCCATGGCAGTCCACTGCTGACCTGTGCCTCCTCAGCAGACACTCAAACCTCAAAGGCAGGTATGACTCAGTCTCTTGTGGGGTCCTTGGTTCCTGGTGAGCACAAGGTTTTGTTTGAGCCTTCCCATTGTCTCTGGTGGGTATGGGCTTTGATTCTAAACACAATTTTGCCCCTCATACTGTCTTGTTGGGGCTTCTCCTTTGCCCTTGGACAGGGATATCTTTTTTTGGTGGGATTCAACATTCTCTGGCTGATGGTTGTTCATCAGTTAGTTGCAATTTTGGAGTTCTCACAGAAGATGAGGGAACATACAGGGAGAGAAGACATCCCCACCCATCAATAGAAAATTGGATTACAGATTTACTGAGCATGGCCGTGCCCATCAGAAAAGACCCAGATTGCCCCACAGACAGTCTCTCCCATCAGTAAACCTCCACAATCCTCTCACCCTTATCCATCAGAGGGCAGACAGAATGGAAACCACAGTTACAGAAAACTAACCAAACTGGTCACTTGGATCACAACCTAGTTTAACTCAATAAAACTCTGAGACAGGCCATGTAGGGCCACCCAAGACAGACGGGTCATAGTGAAGAGTTCTAACAAAATGTGGTCCACTGGAGGAGAAAATGGCAAACCACTTCAGTATTCTTGCCTTGAGAACCCCATGAACAGTGTGAAAAGGGAAAAAGATATGACACTGAAAGATGAACTCCCTAGGTCAATAGGTGCCCAATATGCTACTGGAGAAGACTGCAGAAATAGCTCCAGAAAGAATGAAGAGGCTGAGCAAAAGTGAAAACAGCGCCCAGTTGTGGATATGATTGGTGATGGAAGTAAAGTCTGATGCTGTAAAGAACAATATTGCATAGGAACCTGGAATGTTAGGTCCGTGAATCAAGGCAAATTGGAAGTGGTGAAACAGGAGATGGCAAGAGTGAACATTGACATTTTAGGAATCAGTGAACTAAAATGTACTGGAATGGGCGAATTTAATTCAGATGACTATTATATCTACTACTGTGGGCAAGAATCCCTTAGAAGAAATGGAGTGGCTATCATAGTCAACAAAAGAGTCTGAAATACAGTACTTGGGTGCAATCTCAAAACGACAGAATGATCTCTGTTCCTTTCCAAGGCAAACCGTTCAGTATCATAGTAATCCAAGTCTATACCCCAACCACTAATGCTGAAGAAGCTGAAGTTGAAAAGTTCTATGCAGACACACCAAAAATAGATGTCCTTTTCATCACTGGAGACTGGAATGCAAAAGTAGGAAAACAAGAGATACCTGGAGTAACAGGCAAATTTTGTCTTGGAGTACAAAATGAAGCAGGGCAAAAACTAACAGAGTTTTGCCAAGAGAATGCACTGATCATAGCAAACACCCTCTTCCAACAATGCAAGAGATGACTCTACACTTGTACATCACCAGACGGTCAATACCAAAATCAGATTGATTATATTCTTTGCAGCCAAAGATGGAGAACCTCTATACAGTAAGCAAAAACAAGACCAGTAGCTGAGTGTGATTCAGATAGTGAACTCATTATTGCCAAATTCAGATTTAAACTGAAGAAAGTAGGAAAAACCACTAGACAATTTTGGTAGGACCTAAATCAAATCCCTTATGATTATACAGTGGAAGTGACAAATAGATTCAAGGGATTAGATGTGATAGAGTACCTGAAGAACTATGGGCAGAGGTTCATAACATTGTACATGAGGCGGTGATAAAAACCATCCCCAAGAAGAAGAAATGCAAGAAGGCAAAATGGTTGTCTAAGGAGGACTTACAAGAAGCTGAGAAAAGAAGAGAAGCAAAAGGCAGGCAAAGGAGAAAAGGAAAGATCTATCCATCTGAATACGGAGTTCCAAAGAATAACAAGGAGAGATAAGAAAGCCTTCCTAAGTGATCAATGCAGAGATAGAGTAAAACAGTGGAATGGGAAAGACTAGAGATAACTCTAAGAAAATCGGAGACACCAAATGAATATTTCATGCAAAGATGGGCACAATAAAGAATAGAAACAGTATGGACCTAACAGAAGCAGAAGATATTAACAAGAGGTGGGAAGAATACACAAAAGAACTATACAGAAAAGATCTTCATAACCCAGATAACCACGATGGTGTGATCACTCACCTAGAAGCCAGCATCCTGTAATGCAAAGTCAAGGGGGCCTTAGGAAGCATCACTACAAAGCTAGTGGAGGTGACGGAATTCCAGTTGAGCTATTTCAAATCCTAAAAGCTGATGCTGTAAAAATGTTGCACTCAATATACCAGCAAATTTGGAAAACTCAGAAGTGGCTGCAGGACTGGAAAAGGTCAGTTTTCATTCCAATTTGAAAGAAAGGCAATGCCAAAGAATGTTCAAACTACCACACAATTGCACTCATCTCACATACTAGCAAAGTAGTGCTGAAAATTCTCCAAGCCAGGCTTCAACAGTAGGTGAACCGTGAACATCCAGATGTTCAAGCTGGATTTAGAAAAGGCAGAGGAACCAGAACTCAAATTGCCAACATTGTTGGAACATAGAAAAAGCAAGAGAATTCCAGAAAAACATCTGCTTCATTGACTATGCCAAAGCCTTTGACTGTGTGAATCACAACAAACTGGAAAATTCTTAAAGAGAGATGGGAATACCAGAACACCTTACCAGCCTCCTGAGAAATCTGTATGCAGGTCAAGAAGCAACAGTTAGAACCGGACATGGAACAATGGACTGGTTCCAAATTGGGAAAGGGTTTACGTCGAGGCTGTATATTGTCACCTTGCTTATTTAACTTATATGCAGAGAACATAATGTGAAATCCTGGGCTGAGTGAGCATAAACTGGAAACAAAATTGCCAGGGGAAATATATCAATAACCTCAGATATACAGATGACATCACCCTTATGGCAGAAAGCAAAGAGGAACTAAAGAACCTCTTGATGAAAGTGGAAGAGGAAAGTGAAAAGGTTGGCTTAAAACTCAACATTCAGAAAACTAAGATCATGGCATCTGGTCCCATCACTTCATGGCAAATAGATGGGGAAACAGTGGAAACTTTATTTTCTTGGGCTCCAAAATCACTGCAGATGGTGACTACAGCCATGAAATTAAAAGATGCTTTCTCCTTGGAAGACAAGCTATTAGACAGCTTATTAAAAAGCACAGACATTACTTTGCTGACCAAGGTCTGTCTAGTCATAGTTATGGTTTTTCCAGTAGTCATGTATAGATGTGAGAGTTGGACCATAAAGAAAGCTGATTGCTGAAGAACTGATGCTTTTGAACTGTAGTGTTGGAGAAGACTCTTGAGAGTACTTTGGACAGCAAGGAGATTAAAGCAGTCAATCCTAAAGGAAATCAGTCCTAAATATTTACTGGAAGGACTGAGGCTGAAACTCCAATACTTTGACCACCTGATACGAAGAACTGATTCATTGGAAAAGACCCTGATGTTGGGATAGTTTGAAAGCTGGAGGAGAAGGGGACAACAGAGGATGAGATGGTTGGATGGCATCACAGACTCAATGGACATGAGTCTGACCAAACTCTGGGGGTTGATGATGGACAGAGAAGCCTGGTGTGCTGCAGTCCATGGGATCACAAAGAATCAGACAGGACTCAGCAACTGAAATGAACTAAGCTATCATTATGACCTTTGACTAGTCACCTCTGCTTTTTGACCTTTTGTTTTCTGATCCATTAAATGATGTTACTAATGTTGCTATTTTTATCAATAGCAAATGAAATCTTGAGCAATTAAGTATATTTTAAATTAGAAAGTGTCAGTATACTAAAGGATACCAGAATAAAGGCATTAGTATACATGAAATTTGAATATTTGCACCCTTGTTTTGTGAAGCTGCAGTTAATATTTTGAGTTTAAGGGAAAATGAAATACTTTAAGAAAATACTCAGAAAATTTGAAAGGTAAGTGTTAATATAGAAAAAGCAAGTGATGAAATTAAAACTCAGACCCTCCAGAGAGCTGAAGAGGAGAGTTACTGTTTATAAAGAATAAAGAAAAGAGTTTTTCTGTGAAAGTAGTTGGGGTAATGTATGAACAGCAATTTAATTTTGTGAAATATATTGTTTTCAGTATATAGTTTTTTTTGCATGGATCTTCACCTATTCCAGCACTATTTCTTGAAAAATCTATCCTATTTTAATCCATGTGTCTTTACTTTTTTATCAAAGAATATTTGACTGTATTTGTGAGTTTATTTCTGGACTCTGTCTTCAGTTTCACTGGTCTACTCCTCTATCTGTTTGCCAGTACTATACTGTTTTGTTCACTGTAACTTTATAATGTCCTGCAATCAGATACTGTGAGTCCTGTAACTTTTCCGGAGAGACTGTGTTGACCATTCTAGATCTTTCCATATAAACTGTAGAATCAATTTATTAATATCCACACAATAAATTACTGGAATTTTGGTTGGGATTATATTTAATTTGTAGATTAAATTGGGAAGAAAGAAGATCCTAGCAAGACTGAGTCTTCCTACACATGAGCATGGATTATTTCTGCATTTACTTAGTTTATTTTTTATTTATTTCATTAACATTTTGTAATTTTTCTCATATAAATCTTCTACATATCTTGTCAGGCTTTTACCTAAGTATCTTATTTTTCATATGCCAATGTAAATTGTTTTGTGTTTTTAATTTCAGATTCTAATTATTCACTGCTGGTATACCGGGAAGCAAATGACTGTTGTATATTAACCTCGAATTCTGAAAACTCCTATAATCATTTATTCCAGGAGTTTGTTGTTGTTGATTCTTTGGAATTTTCTACATGAACAATTAGGTCATCTACATACAAAGACAGTTTCCATTTTTCTTTCTCAATGTGTATAATTTTAATTTGCTTATCTTATTGCATTAGATTTGTTCCATTCAGTTTACAGTGTTGAATAGGTGTGGTGATAGTCAACATCCTTGTCTTGCTATCTATCTTAGGAGGAGGGAATTTTTATCATTTAATATGCTAGTAGCTCTAGGCATTCTTTATCAAGTTGAGGAAGGTCACCTCTGTGTCATGTTTGCTAACAATTTTTGTCATAAAAGAGCTGACTTTTCAGTCTTCTTTATCTACTGATGTGATTGCATGATTTTTTTCTCTTTGTAGCTGATTGATTTGATAGATTTCATAAATTGAATTTTGAGTACTGAATTAAACTTGCATACCTGAAATAAAGTCCTTTTAGCCTTGGTTTATAATTCTTTTTATACACTGTTGGTTTACATTTGCTAATATTTTGTTGAGGATATTTGCATTTATATTCATGAGAGGTATTGGTTGGTCATTTTAACTTCTTGTAATATTTTGCTCTAGTTTTGGTATTAGGTTTATATTGGTCTCATAAAAGGAATCTGAAATATTCCCTTTTCTTCAGGTTCTGGGAAGTTTTAAGGATTATTTTTAATTCTTTTTTAAATGTTTGGTAGAATCCATATGGCCCTGGACTTTTCTTTGTTGGAAGATTTTAAATTAACAATTCAGTCTCCTTATTAGTAATTAGTTGCTTGGATTTTCATTTTCTTCATGATTAAGTCATGACAGGTTGTATGCTTCTAGAGATTTCTCCATTTCTTCTAGATTGTACAGTTTGTTGTTGTATGATTGTTCATACTAGTATCTTACATTCCATTGTATTTGTGTGATATCAGTTGTAATATCTCCTCTTTCATTTATAATTTTATTAGTCCTTGTTTTTTGGTAAGTGCAGCTACAGGTTTCTCTATGTTGTTTATCTTTTCAGAAAACCAGCTCTCAATTTCATTGATCTTTTCTAGTGTCTTCTTATGCTTTACATCATTTATTTCACTCCAATCTTTGTTATTTCCTTCCTCCTGCTACTTTGGGGATAGATTGCTTTTCTTTTCCAAGTTCCCTGAAATGTAAAGTTATGATGTCTATTTCATTTCTTTCTTTTTGCTTCATGTAGTCATTTACTGAAATGAATTTCCTTCTTAGGACTGTGTTTTCTGTTTTCCATAAGCTTTGGTATGTTATATTTTCATTTGTCTCAAGATTACTTTAATTAGTCTTTTGACTTTTTATTTGATCCATTGGTTATTTAGTAGCATATTATTTAATCTGAGATATACAGATATTTCAGTTGTATTTGCATGATTATGGAGGAGCACGCTCGATGTGTGATATGGTCTGGGAGAGGGCAAGCATCCCCTCCCCCATGTAGTCCCCAGTAGTCCTATGATTAGGTCTCAGCCTTTTAGTGAGTATGGGCCCCTGGTCTGTGCCCTTAGCAAGTACTTTTGTCTCCTCTGTGTGATACACAAAGATTAGAGATGGTTGAAAATGGTAATTTCTCTCCCACCATGGGGAAGATAAAAGTAAGCTGGACTTAAGCATCTCTCTTCCCCAAGACTGGTTAGACTCTAGGAAAACCCAAGTGTAGAACCAAGTAAGTCTAGGATAGGCCTTTTCTAAAGAAACACAGAATGTTCTAGTTGCTGTTCAGGTTTATTTTTCCTTTTCCCCTGGTGGAAACACAGGATTTTCATCCTGTCTTTACTCTGAGAAGCTGGTGGTCCTCCCTGAGGTCAATCTCATGAAAGTGTGAATTCCTCCTCCCAAAGCTGGGCCCCCTTTATCTCTCAAGCTAGTCCACACGGTATCCAGTAACTAGTCAATTACTCTTTAGGTTTACCTACTGGCTGACTCCAATAGTGATTTCTATGCCTTGTGTGTTGTGATTCTATGCACTGACCTGTCTCTTTGGTTTGCCTAGTGACATCAATTCTCTGATTAAGCTAAGAATAATTACTGATTTTTGTTTGTTCAATTTTTTTCTTATGAGGGCTAGATTAATGATTCTCAAGCCCTTTACACGTGTGACCAAACTAATTTCCTTTTTTAAAATAAAAAGAAAAGTAAATTGGCAACAACTAGATGATACTTTAGTCTTTTGAGAGCCTGACTTTCAGGAAGCCCAATGATACACAAAGGCATGGTACATATATGTTTACTAAAATTACACCTGACAGTGAAAAATTCATTTCTTGCCACTGAAAATATATTGTGCAGGGCAGTCAACAGAAGGTTTTAAAGAATAAGAAGTCAAAAATGTATTTACATATTTGCATCTTAGTAATGCATTTTGATTGTAATAGCTATGTGTTCCTATAGAAAAGAAACTTTAATGTATCAATCTTTGTTTATCTCAAGTCACTTTAGTCACCTCTGCATGCAGGTAGACCACCATAATTGCACACCAAATGCACAGTGAAGTCTGCAGTCCAGAGTTGGTATTCCTATAGCACAATTCAGAACTGAGGCACAATCCATCAAACACTGCAGACCGAACATATGCTTGCAAGCCAACCAGTGATAAGGATTCCAATATCCTTTAAGGAAAAGGGAGAAGCATCCCTAAAATTATGCTGGCCTTATCAAAGAAATACGAGGGCAGTGAAAAATCTGAAAAGAATGTACACAAAAAATTGCTTAGGTTCAACTTAGTATCATTTACCTGAATAATATGGAGTCAAGGCTCTGGGGGCAAAAAGTAGATTACACAAGGACTTTTTTTTTCTTTTCTTTTCTAAGTGATTTTATCACCATTTTGTTCTTTAGGGGGAAAAATAAATAAGGCCAGAGACTTATCTGATGGCAGCAAAGTTATTCTTTAGCTGGACGGTTGAACAGGGATGATAGTCAGCTAGTATTCTTTAGGAAATGTCTACCATTACTAAAATATTTTTCTCAATGCTTGGTTAAGCCAGTAACCTCCATCCTCAAGATGCTCCTTGCTGTTTAACCATTTCCGGAAGTCTCTTCAGATTACCTGGACTTTGAACAGTATATTTATTTATTTGGCTACAGTGGGTTTTATTTGAGGTGCATGGGATCCTTTAGCTACAGCATACGAACTCTTAGTTGTGGCATGTGGGATCTAGTTTCCTGACCAGGGATTGAACCCAGACCCCCTGGATTGGGAGTGCAGAGTGTTATATACTGGACCACCAGGAAGGTCCCTCAGCCTTGTCTTTGTGAACTGTAGGTCGCGCTCGCTGCCCTGGTACTGCCTCTGCCCCACTCTCGTGTCTGCCGTGCTAGGCCGGTGTCCACGCTCTGCGTGCTGTGCTAAGGCACTTCAGTCATGGCCAACTCTCTGCGACCCTATGTACTGCGACCCTATGGGATCAGGCTCCTCTCTCCATGTTATCTTCCAGGCAAGAATACTGGAGTGTGTTGCCATGCCCTCCTCCAAGGGCTCTTCCCAACTCAGGGATCAAACCCGAATCTTTTTTTTTTTAATTTGTTTATTTTAATTGGAGGCTAATTACTTTACAGTATTGTGGTGGGTTTTGCCATACATTGACATGACTCAGCCACAGGTGTACATATGTCCCCTGGTCCCAAACCCCCCTCCCACATCCCTCCCCATTCCATCCCTCTGGGTCGTCCCAGTGCACCGGCTTTGAGTGCCCTGTTTCATGCATCGAACTTGGACTGGTGATCTAGTTCATATATGATAATATATGTGTTTCAATGCTATTCTCTCAAATCATCCTACCCTTGCCTTCTGCAACAGAGTCCAAAAGTCTGTTCTTTCCATCTGTGTCTCTTTTGCTGTCTTGTATATAGGGTCGTCGCTACCATCTTTCTAAATTCCATATATATGTGTTAATATACTGTATTGGTGTTTTTCTTTCTGACTTACTTTACTCTGTATAATAGGCTCCAGTTTCATCCACCTCATTAGAACTGACTCATCAAATGCATTCTTTTTAATATGCTCAGAAAGATACAAGCAGCTCATGTAGCTCCATGCCAGAAAAATAAACAACACAATTAAAAAATGCACCAAAGAACTAAACAGATCTTTCTCCAAAGAAAACATATAGATGGCTAACAAACACTTGAAAAGATGCTTAACATTACTCATTATCAGAGAAATACAAATCAAAACCACAATGAGGTACCATCAAATGCCAGTCAGAATGGCTGCCATCAAAATATCTACAAACAATAAATGCTGGAGAGGGTGTGGAGAAAAGGAAACTCTCCTACACTATTGGTAGGAATGCAAACTAGTACAGCCACTATGGAGAACAGTAAGGAGATTCCTTAAAAAGCTAGAAATATGACCCAGCAATCCCACTGCTGGGCATACACACGGATGAAACCAGAATTGAAAGAGACACGTGTACCCCAATGTTCATCGTAGCACTGTTTACAATAGCCAGGGCATGGAAGCAACCTAGATGTCCATCAGCAGACGAAAGGATAAGAAATCTGTGGTACATATACAGAATGGAATATTACTCAGCTATTAAAAAGAATGCATTTGAATCAGTTCTAATGAGGTGGATGAAACTGGAGCCTATTATACAGAGTGAAGTAAGTTAGAAAGAAAAACACCAATACAGTATATTAAGACATATACATGGAATTTAGAAAGATGGTAATGATGACCCTTATCCTTATGATTATACAGTGGAAGTGACAAATAGATTTAAGGGACTAGATCTGATAGACAAAGTGCCTGATGAACTATGGACAGAGGTTTGTGACATTGTACTGGAGACAGGGATCAAGACCATCCCCATGGAAAAGAAATGCAAAAAAGCAAAATGGCTGTCTGAGGAGGCCTTACAAATAGCTGGGAAAGGAAGAGAAGTGAAAAGCAAAGGAGAAAAGGAAAGATATTCCCATCTGAATGCAGAGTTCCAAAGAATGGCAAGGAGAGATAAGAAAGCCTTCCTCAGAGATCAGTGCAAAGAAATAGAGGAAAACAACAGAATGGGAAAGACTAGAGATCTCTTCAAGAAAATTAGAGATACCAAGGGAGCATTTCATGCAAAGATGGGCTCGATAAAGGACAGAAATGGTATGGACCTAACAGAAGCAGAAGATATTAAGAAGAGGTGGCAAGAATACACAGAAGAACTGTACAAAAAAGATCTTCACGACCCAGATAATCACGATGGTGTGATCACTCACCTAGAGCCAGACATCCTGGAATGTGAAGTCAAATGGGCCTTAGAAAGCATTACTACGAACAAAGCTAGTGGAGGTGATGGAATTCCAGTTGAGCTATTTCAAATCCTGAAAGATGATGCTGCGAAAGTGCTGCACTCGATATGCCAGCAAATCTGGAAAACTCAGCAGTGGCCACAGGACTGGAAAAGGTCAGTTTTCATTCCAGTTCCAAAGAAAGGCAATGCCAAAGAATGCTCAAACTACCGCATAATTACACTCATCTCACACGCTAGTAAAGTAATGTTCAAAATTCTCCAAGCCAGGCTTCAGAAATATGTGAACCATGAACTTCCAGATGTTCAAGCTGGTTTTAGAAAAGGCAGAGGAACCAGAGATCAAATTGCCAACATCCGCTGGATCATCGAAAAAGCAAGAGAGTTCCAGAAAAACATCTATTTTTGTTTTATTGACTATGCCAAAGCCTTTGACTGTGTGGATCACAATCAACTGTGGAAAATTCTGAAAGAGATGGGAATACCAGACCATCTGACCTGTCTCTTGAGAAACCTGTATGCAGGTCAGGAAGCAACAGTTAGAACTGGGCATGTAACAACAGACTGGTTCCAAATAGGCAAAGGAGTACGTCAAGGCTGTATATTGTCACCCTGCTTATTTAACTTATATGCAGAGTACATCATGAGAAATGCTGGGCTGGAAGAAGCACAAGCTGGAATCAAGATTGCAGGGAGAATTATCAATAACCTCAGATATGCATATGACACCACCCTTATGGCAGAAGGTAAAGAAGAACTAAAGAGCCTCTTGATGAAAGTGAAAGAGGAGAGTGAAAAAGTTGGCTTAAAGCTCAACATTCAGAAAACTAAGATCATGGCATCTGGTCCCATCACTTCATGGGAAATAGATGGGGAAACAGTGGAAACAGCGTCAGACTTTATTTTTCTGGGCTCCAAAATCACTGCTGATGGTGATTGCATCCATGAAATAAAAAGACACTAACTCCTTGGAAGGAAGGTTATGGCCAACCTAAATAGCATATTTAAAAGTAGAGACATTACTTTGCCAACAAAGGTCCGTCTAGACAAGGCTATGGTATTTCCAGTGATCATGTATGGAGGTGAGAGTTGGACAGTGAAGAAAGCTGAGCACCACAGAATTGATGCTTTTGAACTGTGGTGTTGGAGAAGACTCTTGAGAGTCCCTTGGACTGCAAGAAGGTCCAACCAGTCCATCCTAAAGGAGATCAGTCCTGGTTGTTCATTGGAAGGACTGATGCTGAAGCTGAAACTCCAATACTTTGGCCACCTCATGCGAAGTGTTGACTCACTGGAAAAGCCCCTAATGCTGGGAAGGATTGAGGACAGGAGGAGAAGGGGACAACAGAGGACGAGATGGTTGGATGGCATCACCGACTCGATGGACATGGGTTTGGGTAAACTCTGGGAGTTGGTGATGGACAGGGAGGCCTGGCGTGCTGCAATTCATGGGGTCGCAAAGAGTCAGACACAACTGAGCGACTGAACTGAATGATGACCCTATATGTGAGACAGCAAAAGAGACATAGATGTAAAAACAGACTTTTGGACTCCGTGGGAGAAGGCGAGGGTGGGATAATTTGAGAGAATAGCATTGAAACATGTATATTATCATATGTGAAACATATTGCCAGTCCAGGTTCGATGCGTGAGACAGAGTGTTCAGGGCTGGTGCACTGGGATGACCCTGAGGGATGGAATGGGGAGGGAGGTGGGAAGAGGTCCAGGATGGGGAACACATGTACACCCATGGCTGATTCATGTCAATGTATGGCAAAAACCACTACAATATTGTAAAGTAATTAGCCTCCAATTAAAATGAATAAATTAATATAAATTTTTTAAAAAATTAAGTGTCTTGCATTGATAAGCAGGTTCTTTACCACTAGCATCACCTGGGAAAACCTACTGATTGACAAATATTTGAAATATCATCCTTTAAATTGTGGACGAAGCAAACTATGATGTCTGGGTATGATTTCAAGAAATTTCCTTCCCATCTTTAAAAATTAGTTTAATGATTTAACCTTAGACAAGAGTGCCATTTAGAGTTTAATGGCTTTAATTTCAATCCTTCAGTCATTTGGTTACAACTGATATCATTAAATATGATTTTAAAATATTGTATTATTATTGAATATATTGTATTGAATAATACAATATATTCTATTCAATATTATTATTGTTTAATAATATATATTATTCCATATATTCAATATTGTATATAATACATCTGAAGCAGAACTAATAGAATGATATATACTCTGGTATCATATTGACATATTTTTTCAAGTTGATAAATATGTAGGTTTTAAAGTAAGCCATCCCCAAAATATTCTTTCTGCCAAGTCTTGCAAGCATGAAAGAGATGTCTCCCAATATCCAAGCAACAAGCAGCTCAATGATCTTGAGTGGAAAAAAATACAAAATATATATGTGATCCACCTGGCAAGTGGTGAAAAAAAATAATATTTGAGTTGAAGTTCTTATCTAAACAAAGTTATAACAAGAGTCAGGGAGAAGGATAAGCTTTGTTGAAGAGTGAATTAATCATTTTGAAGATTTGCTTTTGATTACATGTTTAATTTTGAAGACAAGTAGCTATGTTGTACTTTCTTTGAAAGCATGTAAAGGCAAATCTTTTTCATTGTGAAAAAACAACACAAAGTCTAATTGATATTAAATAATTTTTCTTGAATGCAAGTTCTAGAGAAACCATTCAAGTTGGTATCCATTTATTCCTACATCTGTGCATGTCATTACTGCTGAAGCATTGTATCAAAATACATCAACAGAAATCAGAAAATGCATATTAATTGTATCCTATTAAAAGGGCAGAACATTGAAAACTTATTTAGAAAGAGTTCTTTTGAGAAAGATTTTCCATACTCTAACTCAGAGCTGTTAAACAGAATCTCTACAGTTATGGAAACATGCTTTATCTACTTTATCCCATACAGTTTCCAGTAACCACAAACCCTAGAAATGACTAGTGTGACAAGGGTCTGATTTTTAAATTTCATTTCTTTTTTAATTATCTTAAATTTATATTAAACCATTCACGTGCCTAAGGCATTTCATTGGACAACAGCTCAGTTCAGTCACTCAGTCGTGTCCAACTCTTTGAGACCCCATGGAGTGCAGCATACCAAGCCTCCCTGTCCATCATCAACTCCCAGAGCTTGCTCAAACTCATGTCCATTGAGTCAGTGATGCCATCCAACCATCTCATCCTCTGTCGTCCCCTTCTCCTCCTGCCTTCAATCTTTCCCAGCATCAGGGTCTTTTCCAATGAGTCAGTTCTTCCCATCAGGTGGCCAGACTATTGGAGCTTCAGCTTTACCATCAATCCTTCCAATGAGCATTCAGGATCGATTTTGTTTGGGATTGACTGGTTGGAGTGCTTGCAGTCCAAGGGACTCTCAAGAGTCTTCTCGGTTGGACTACATCACCGTATATTTCTGAATTTTAGTTATCTGGTAACCCATTAGCCAGAGTCTCCCATTTCTGAATGATTATTAATAGTGTCAGAATTTGTGTTTTAATAATTTTGCATGCCTTCCATTTTAATTTTCAGATGCTTGTTTTTAAGAACCTTGAACATACCAATCATATGTAAACGAAACTGAAAACTTCAACATTAAGACAAATTTATATCCATCCAAATAATACATGCATTACGACTTTCCTGTTGGTCCCAGTTCAGAGGGCCCGGGTTTGACCGCTGGTTAGGGATCTAGATCCCATATGCCACATGCCACAACTAGGATGCAGCACAGCCAAATAAATATTTTGAAAGCACACACTCAAATAATACAAACATTGACCACATTGCTAACATACACCAGGCAAACTTTGCTGTTGATCATCCATGCATACTGAAACAAATCCTCAAGGGAATCTTTAAACGTAAAGATTTTTTTTTTCTAACAAAGCAAGTTATCCTTCCAATAAATTCTGAACTCGTTGTTGTTGTAGGGGAGGAAGCAGAGTCAGCAGATATAAGATATGTTCTCTGCTTGTAAGCTCTCCTGGACCTATTGTACACTAACATTTAGTCAATTAATAGGAACTTCAATAACACTATTATTTCCAGTTCTACTGACAAATTGATATCCTAAACTAAAATAAGCCACATGGCCTCAACAAAGTGAAATAGAGAAAATGGCCATTTCTCTGGAAGGAATTCCAGGAGAGCTGGTCAAGCAAAATAGCCTCACGGCATAACTGCAGAAATCAAACCAAGTAGATGATATTTAGAGCTAGTAAATCTATCATCTAACCAAATAAATATCTGTGGCCTCACATAGGCTACAAGCTCATGTTTATTAGTATTGTCTTTCATATACTTTATATCTGTTCTTGGTCCTTTTGTCTTTCGATGTCTCTCTCCCTTCTTTGCTCCAAGTCTCTCATTTTTATTTTCTTCTGCGATAAACTTGTTCCATCAATGCTTTCTCTCCTTTCATCTTCAAGTATTTTTAAGTGAGACACTTGTATAGGTCATATACCATCCATTCTGATTGCTAGGTGAATCATATTTCAAAATTGCCTTTGAATAAATTGATAACAAAAAATTGACTCTCTAAAAGGAAGGAAACAATGTCAAATAGTAAATACATTTTATACCCTGTAGACAGAATATTTTTGCATTGACACACATGGTCAATTTTAAAGTATGTCATTTCCACTCGCTGTAAAAAATTGCTTAATTATGCCAACAGTCTCCAGGGTGCCACATGCATTGTAAGCTTAGCTTCACTGCTCTGTCCCAGAAATTATATTATAGGAGTGATATACAGGGGGAGGGGAATAAAAGATGTTTTAAATAAAGTGATTTGGGATAAAGCCCACTTGGTCATGATGTATGATCTTTTTAATATGATGTTGGATTCTGTTTGCTAGAATTTTATTAAGGATTTTTGCATCTATGTTCATCAGTGATATTGGCCTGTAGTTTTCCTTTTTTGTGACATCTTTGTCTGGTTTTGGAATTAGGGTGATGGTGGCCTCATAGAATGAGTTTGGAAGTTTACCATCTTCTGCAATTTTCTGGAAGAGTTTGAGTAGGATAGGTGTTAGCTCTTCTCTAAATTTTTGGTAGAATTCCGCTGTGAAGCCGTCTGGTCCTGGGCTTTTGTTTGCTGGAAGATTTCTGATTACAGTTTCGATTTCCGTGCTTGTGATGGGTCTGTTAAGATCTTCTATTTCTTCATGGTTCAGTTTTGGAAAGTTATACTTTTCTAAGAATTTGTCCATTTCTTCCAAGTTGTCCATTTTATTGGCATATAGCTGTTGGTAGTAGTCTCTTATGATCCTTTGTATTTCTGTGGAGTCTGTTGTGATCTCTCCATTTTCATTTCTAATTTTGTTGATCTGATTCTTCTCCCTTTGTTTCTTGATGAGTCTGGCTAATGGCTTGTCAATTTTGTTTATCTTCTCGAAAAACCAGCTTTTAGTTTTGTTGATTTTTGCTATGGTCTCTTTTGTTTCTTTTGCATTTATTTCTGCCCTAATTTTTAAGATTTCTTTCCTTCTACTGACCCTGGGGTTTTTCATTTCTTCCTTCTCTAGTTGCTTTAGGTGTAGAGTTAGTTGATTTATTTGATTTTTTTCTTGTTTCTTGAGGTACGCCTGTATTGCTATGAACCTTCCCCTTAGTATTGCTTTTACAGTGTCCCATAGGTTTTGGGTTGTTGTGTTTTCATTTTCATTCGTTTCTATGCATAATTTTATTTCTTTTTTGATTTCTTCTGTGATTTGTTGGTTATTCAGAAGCGTGTTGTTTAGCCTCCATATGTTGGAACTTTTAATAGTTTTTTTCCTGTAATTGAGGTCTAATCTTACTGCATTGTGGTCAGAGAAGATGGCTGGGATGATTTCAATTTTTTTGAATTTACCAAGGCTAGATTTATGGCCCAGGATGTGATCTATCCTGGAGAAAGTTCCATGTGCACTTGAGAAAAAGGTAAAATTGATTGTTTTGGGGCGGAAAGTCCTGTAAATATCAATTAAATCTAATTTGTCTATTGTATCATTTAAAGTTTGTGTTTCCTTGTTAATTTTCTGTTTAGTTGATCTATCCATATGCGTGAGTGGAGTATTAAAGTCTCCCACTATTATTGTGTTATTGTTAATTTCCCCTTTCATACTTGTTAGTATTTGCCTTATATATTGTGGTGCTCCTATGTTGGGTGCATATATATTTATGATTGTTACGTCTTCTTCTTGAATTGATCCTTTGATCTTTATGTATTGGAAATAAAAGCAAAAATAAACAAATGGGACCTAATTAAAATTAAAAGCTTTTGCACAACAAAGGAAACTATAAACAAGGTGAAAAGACAGCCTTCAGAATGGGAGAAAATAATAGCAAATGAAGCAACAGACAAACAATTAATCTCAAAAATATACAAGCAACTTCTGCAGCTGAATTCCAGAAAAATAAACGACCCAATCAAAAAATGGGCCAAAGAACTAAACAGACATTTCTCCAAAGAAGACATACAGATGGCTAACAAACACATGAAAAGATGCTCAACATCACTCATTATTAGAGAAATGCAAATCAAAACCACAATGAGGTATCATTTCACACCAGTCAGAATGGCTGCTATCCAAAAGTCTACAAGCAATAAATGCTGGAGAGGGTGTGGAGAAAAGGGAACCCTCTTACACTGTTGGTGGGAATGCAAACTAGTACAGCCACTATGGAGAACAGTGTGGAGATTCCTTAAAAAACTGGGAATAGAACTGCCATATGACCCAGCAATCCCACTGCTGGGCATATACACCAAGGAAACCAGAATTGAAAGAGACACGTGTACCCCAATGTTCATCGCAGCACTGTTTACAATAGCCAGGACATGGAAGCAACCTAGATGTCCATCAGCAGACGAATGGATAAGGAAGCTGTGGTACATATACACAATGGAATATTACTCAGCCATTAAAAAAAATACATTTGAATCGGTTCTACTGAGATGGATGAAACTGGAGCCCATTATACAGAGTGAAGTAAGCCAGAAAGAAAAACACCAATACAGTATACTAATGCATATATATGGAATTTGAAAGATGGTAACGATAACCCTATATGCGGGACAGAATAAGAGACACAGATGCATGGAACAATTTTATGGACTCTGAGGGAGAAGGTGAGGGTGGGACGTTCTGGGAGAATAGCATTGAAACATGTATATTATCATATGTGAAACAGAACACCATTCCATGTTCGATGCATGTGACAAGGGCTCAGGGCCGGGGCAATGGGATGATCCAGAGGGATGGGATGGGGAGGGAGGTGGGTGGGGGGTCCAGGAAGGGGAACACATGTAAACCCATGGCTGATTCATGTCAATGTATGGCAAAAACTATTACAATATTGTAAAGTAATTAGCCCCCAACTAAAATAAATAAATTTATAAAAAAAAAAAAAAAGTGATTTGGGATGGAAATTTGATAAATACACAGATACAATTTTATTGTATAGAATGGTGAATTTAGAGGGAATCTTAGAAATCATTTGACAGACAAATAAGCTAATGTAAAGATAGAACAAGTGAGTTCAAGGTCAGAATATAATTAATAGAACGATCATAAGTTCATATTATCAGACTCTTACAAATATTAAATACTAAAATATAAACTGGATCTTATATTTGCCAAATAAGCTAGAGAACATGAAACTAATGTATGGTTGTGTGTGTGTGCGTGCGCGCGCATGCACACTCAGTCATTTCTGACTATGAGACCCCATGGACTGTAGCCTGCAAAGTTCCTCTGTCCATGGAATTCTCCAGGCAGGAATACTGGAGTGGATTGCCCTTCCCTTATCCAGTGGATGTTCCTGAACTGGGGATTGAACCTGCATCTCTTATATCTCCTGCATTCCCAGGAGGGTTCTTTACCACTAGTACCACCTTGGAAGCCAATGTGTGGTTGGTTGATAGCAAATATTTCTGGAATCCTACATATGTCAGGTGAACTTGAAAATGAACAGGGACAGTCAAGGAGCTTTGTGTAACTGACAAGGTAGAAATTCAGTAGGGTTTTTTATTAGGATATGAGGATAGAAACATCCTTGAATTCTACCTAGGTACCATCTGTTGATTCTGTAAAGTGAGAAAAACCAAAGCATAGTTATGGCTCTAAGACTGGGGCAGAAATGTCACCAAAAGCTTCTTTGCTGGCAACTTTTCTTTGAAAGGGCATTTCCTTCTACATAGGTGCTCAGATCCCTAAAACTTCTGAGACATGAAATGCCACTAGATGATTTCTTATAGGAAAATCAATTTTGGGAGGAAGGAAGGCTGAGGGAAAGAGTTTGGTGCAATAGAGGAATCATACAAATTCAAATGGCTGAATCAGAATAAGTAAGGGGGACAATGGTACAAATTGAGGTTGGAAGGAGAATCAGGGCCATAATCTTACATATTCAAGAATATCATGCTAATAAATCAATAGTTTATTCTAAATGAATTGAGAGGCCACTAAATGCACAAATTTGGGATGCTTGAGATTAAAATGCATTAAATTTTATTGCCTTGAGGTATAAACTGCAAAGTTCAATGATGGAGCTTTGGGCTGGCCTAGCAAAATACATCCTTGCAATGAAAGTCACCCTTGCAAAATCTAGCAAGCCTGAATCTATGTGAATTCAGAAATTTCAGGGATTATTCTGATAATCTATTTGGGTAGTGGTGACATATTAGAGGTCATTTCTAGAAGCCAGGATCAAGACCTAGTGTGTGTACCTGGATTCTTTAGGAGAAGGCTTATAAGTTAACAAGATATAAATACAAACTTCACTTCTATTCTTGGCCACCACATATGCCCACCTCATCCCCTCTTAACTCCTAATGTTCCAGGTGTGGGGCTGGCTGTCCTGAATCGTGACAGCCTGGTTAACCATTGTGACTCCCAGACATCATCTCCTCGTGTCAGCAGGGCCCCAGCTTCTTGAATTTTTAGCTCAAAATAATCTTTGACATGGTCAGGTTTCACTTTATCTGGTTCCTCTTTCTTCTTTTTAGGTCTCTTGTTCGATTCTCGGTTCGGTTGATGGAAATATCCTATGTAAAAGAAAATTTTATGTGCCATACATTTGTTTGATAATCAAAATAAGAATGTTCACTGAGTCTTCCAAGGGTTAACTCTGCAGGCCCAGCCATAAAGTCCCACCTGATCTTGATAATTGATAGAGAAGTCTGAAGGGTAGGCATAGAGCTTTTCTTGCCATTTCACACCGGGAGCAGGTAACACAAAGCGACATTTTTGATTATGAACGCATCAGCAGCTATGATTTATGGCACCTGTTTGTATCTGTTACATGAATGATGGGCTTATAAGCCAAAAATAAAGCTACTGTATTCACACCTGAGGCCTGAGAAGTGACAGTTTGGTAAAAGAACTGGGGAAAACAAAACTCTATAAAAATGCCAAAGAGATAAACATGAAACAAGAAAGAGCCTGTGTCTTTACCTAAGAGTGTATTACTTTCTACCTAATATTATATAACTTAGACACCTCTATTTCCCCACTGAGCTATGAAGAACTCAGCTACCTGCTGCTACAGCCCCCTTCATTTCAATGCTCAGCACCTCACCTGGAACAGGTCTTTAATAATAATTACATATTGAACAAATTGTTTAGCATATACACATGTCAACAGAAAATAAGGTACCACTTGACACTTTTTTATCATCATTTTTTGTTCCCTTTTGACAAACTCTTTTGCTGAAGGTTAAATACTTTAAAATAATTTTGAAATAATTACACTAATTAGTACATATAATTAACCCACTCCAGTATTCTTGCCTGGAGAATCCCAGGGACGGGGGAGCCTGGTGGGCTGCCGTCTATAGGGTTGCACAGAGTCAGACACAACTGAAGCAACTTAGCAGCAGTAGCAGCAGCAGCACATATAAATGAGCTTTCTAGCTTGAAACATTAACACGCTATTTCTAGAAATTATATTGAAAGTGAAAGTGTTAAGAAATTAAATTCCTATACCTTAAAATGGCAGTTTTTTGCTCTCATCTTTGTTTAAGAAAAGAAAAAGAAAAGGTTGATTCTTAAATTCAGATCCTTGGTTGATTTATGAATGAAAGATAAATTAAATTTCAGAAGTATAAAGGGTCCAAGTCACTATGTGAACTAAGTATGACCTTTTAAGAGATTTGGAGGGGATTATTTTCAATGTATGAGCAGATAAAGTAAATCACAGCCATAAATATCATCTATCTGGGTAACAAAATTGTGACTTCATCTGTGAAGACAAAGAGAAGGCTATGTTATGTAGATCAAATACTTCTTTTTTTGTATTATGGAATTAAAACATTCTAGAGGAAGCCAATTTTATTTTAATTCCCTTTTTGTTGAGAAACAAGGAAACTGTGGACTTGTCATAGGATTTGCCCCAGATCCTGAACTAGCAGGCAGCGGAATCAGAGTGTGTGTGTGCATTCTCGTTTCATCATCCTCACCACCGTGGGTCCTAATCATGAAAACCAATGCAGATCTACCCTCCATGCCAACCACTGGTGTTAATAAGTCAGAAACCTAAAATAGAGGGAGATCAATCACAGTAGTGGTTGATGTTTGTGTCTGGATTCGGAAGTCCAGGCCAAACCGTTTGGAAGACCCTCTCATGAGAATGGGCCAGTTCGGGCTCTGAGTTATGCCAGGGCATAACTATTCTGCACTGAGTGGAAAACACAATTATGGATGGAAAGGTCCAGAGAATCACTTAGCTAAACAGCACAGAGGCATAAGCAGAAAGGATAATCAGAAGCACAGCACACATCTAAATTTGATTCCTGAGAATACTCTGGTCTCCACTCGTGGTTTCCGCTTCTACTGATTCAGTAGATAAGTTAGATGATGGTAGAGTTCAGCGAGCTGAAGAAAGCCAGAGTCAGGGAACTAAGAACTCTGGGGGTGCTGGCTATCCCGAGAGGAGCTCAGGGCAAGAAGGGAGTCAGGTGGAAAAGCAGATTTTTGCTGCCCAAGCTCTCTTCAGGGTCCAGGAACTGACATCTGGCAGTTTGGGAAAGCTCAGGCTGGCTCTACACTCAGAGGTTTAGAGCAGTCCAAAGGTCAGTGTTTTAGAGCAGAAGCTCCTGTTTGCACAACCCATTGAGAGATTAGAGGATTTAGCCTGACAAGATCAGGATCTGTACACAAGGATCTAAAAGGGCCAGTTTGAACAAGGGCTATTGCAAAGGCAAGAAGGAACTGGTCAGAGACCAAGGCAGGAAGGCTGGTTCACACTGAGATGCGGTTTTGGAGGAGTGAGAGATGTATGAGAGGGCTTCTTGGGTTGCTCAGAAGTAAAGAATCTACTTGCCAATGCTGGAGAAGCTGGATATGTGGGTTCGATCCCTGGGTCGGGAAGATCCCCTGGAGGAGAAAATGTCAACCCACTCCAGTATTCTTGCTTAGAGAATCCCATGGACAGAGGAACCTAGTGGGCTACAGTCTAAAGGGTCACAAAAAGTTGGACATGATTGAGCATACACCACACACACACACACACACACACACACACACACACACACAAGAGGTGCATGAAAACAAGAGAGAGGAGGGGGAAAACTATGGATTTGATTCAAGACTGGGACACAAATACAAAAGCTAACAACTGCCAGTCAACTCAAGCAGACAAAGGAATGTGGTGGTGGGATCTTCAGAATTGAGTCTCAAAGGAACATAACAGCTGCTCTTTGGAAGTTGCTGCATTGATCCCATAAGTGGGACAAGTGTACACGTGGGAAAATATAAAACAAGGTTGTTTCCAGATCTCCCTCCTACTGATGTGGATGTTAAGTAAGATTTGAAATTAGCCATCAGAACCATATCTTCCCTGTATACACAGAGACTTAATAAGTAAGTAAAATCAACAGTCGTCAACTCTTTGCAGTTTTATTATTGTTCTAATTGTTTCATTTTCTGATGTAGCAGAGGAAGGATGGAAAGTCTATGGAAAGTCTATGGCAAAGTCTCTATTTTTAGGAGCACCTGAAGCATTGTCTGGTGACCTCCCTTCCTCCCACCTTCACTGTTGTTGTTCAGTCACTAAGTTGTGTCCAAATCTTTGAAATTCCATGGACTGCAGCACACCAAGCTTCTCTGTCCTTTACCATCTCCTGGAGCTTGCTCAAACTCATGTCCATCAAGTTGGTGATGCCGTTCAACTATCTCACCCTCTGTCATCCCCTTCTCCTCCTGCTTCAATCTTTCCCAGCATCAGGGTCTCTTCCAGTGAGTTGGGTCTTTGCATCAGGTGGCCAACATACTGGAGCTTCAGCTTCAGCATCAGTCCTTCCAATGAACCTTCAGGACTGATTTCCTGTAGGATTGACTGCTTTGATCTCCTTGCAGTCCAGTGAAAGTGAAAGTTGCTCGGTCGTGTCCAACTCTGTGACCCCATGAATTCTCCAAGCCAGAATACTGGAGTGGGTAGCCGTTCCCTTCTCCACCTTGCAGTCCAAGGGCCTCTCAAAAGAGTCTTCTCCAACACCACAGTTAGAAGACATCAATTTTTCGGCCCTCAGCCTTTTTTATTGTCCAGCTCTCACATCCATATATGACTACTGGAAAAACCATAGCTTTGACTAGACAGATCCGTGTCGGCAAAGTAATGTCTCTGCTTTTTAATATGCTGTCTAGGTTTGTCATAGCTTTTCTTCCAGGGAGCAAGCGTCTTCTAATTTCACCATCCACAGGCGGCAGTCACCATCCACAGTGATTTTGGAGCCCAAGAAAATAAAGTTTGTCACTGTTTCCATTGTTTCCCCATCTATTTGCCATGAAGTGATGGGACCAGATGCCATGATCTTCATTTTTTGAATGTTGAATTTTAAGCCAGCTTTTTTCACTCTCCTCTTTCACCTTCATTAAGAGGCTTTGCTTTCTGCCATAAGGCTGGTATCATCTGCATATCTAGGATTATTGATATTTCTCCTGGCAAACCTTCACTAAGGCAGTTTTATTTCTCTTTTCTGCTTTCTTATCTTATCTGGTCTTTTACATGTAATTTACTCTTTAAATGTTTTGTGTCTGTATACAGACAGTGGTCCCTGCAGATGCTACTTAACTTCATCCAGGTGGTCACTAACTTGGAATCAGTGACCGTTGGAAACCTCTCAAAACTATGTCACAAGATTATATGATAGTTCAGGATAAAGGGTTAGGACTCCTTTCTTCAGATAGATCAATACATCTAGTTGCGGCATTAGTTAAGCGAAAAGCTCTCCCATTGGCCATTACAAAACACTGTAGACAGAGTAAATGTTCAGGCATGTACCTGGTTCCCTGGGTCTGACTCCCTCACTTAACCTGGTGACCTTCTCCTCTCTCATATCATGTCTCAGCTCTAGGAAGGATACAGAATAGGACAAGGTATAGTCACTGGTCCTCTTTCAAAGATGTTACATCTATATGGCATATAGATAATATATACATAATTATTATATATGAATAATATATGCAAAAGTATCTATTATCTATCCAGATTGAAAAGGCTGTATGTATATTTTTATAAATCTATATATGCAGAAAATGAAAACATATAAAAATGCATGTTACCATAGTAATGAAGAGAAAGATGAAAGATAATCATTTGGAGTATTTGAATTGAGTATCTGATTAAGATCCCCCCAGCAAAGCTGTGAAAATAGTTGGAGAAAAAGAATAATTTTTATTAAAGTATTACTTCTAAAAGAGTATTAATACTTGATTTTTGTGTTAGTCACTCAGTCACGTCTGACTCTTTGCGACCCCATGGACTATAGCTTGCCAGGCTCCTCTGTCCGTAGAATTCTCCAGGCAAGAATACTAAAATGGGGCCATTCCCTTCTCCAGGAGATCTTCGCAATCAAACCCTGGTCTCCTACATTGCAGGCAGATTCTTTACCGTCTGAGCCACCAGGGAAGCCTAAGACTCTGATACTGGGAAGTATTGAGGGCAGGAGGAGAAACAGGTAACAGAGGATGAGATGGTTGAATAGCATCACTGACTCAATGGACATGCATTTGAGCAAACTCCAGGATACAGTGAAGGATAGGGAAGCCTGGCATACTGCAGCCTGTGGGGTCACAAAGAGACACACACGACTTGCCGACTGAACAATGACAAATACTTGGTTATTCTGCCCTCTTGTGTGCCAATTTTCTTTTTTTAGAAAAACAAACATTCTACCACTAGAATTCTGATCATCTTTTTCAGTTTAAGATAAAATAGGTAGCCTAATATCCACAACACATCTTGGTCAAAATTTATTATAAACAACATTTTTTCCCCCTCAAATTACACTTTATTTGATTTTTGCAATGTACCTTTCACGTTTTACCCCTTTCTGTCACTGAATTCAAAAGTCTCCACTCTGACTCCATAATAATATGTTTTAGATAATCTTCTTGGGATGTTTGTATCACCTTTATTTTTTCTATTGGTTCACTGTTTTCTTTTAATACGTACACATCCCCTTGATGTTGATTGCTTCAAGCTGATCTATGTTCCACCCTTCGAAGTTATTGCCAGAGATGAAATGCCCTTCCTAACCTTCACCTTGAAGTTCACTCACCTCTCTGAAGTACTTCATTTGGTTTTCAAAACTAAAATTTGTAAGAAATCTCAGACTTTCCAGACCCTAAATACAACATCAGCGAAGCAAGCAAGAAAAAAATACAAACATATAAAGACAGACATATACGAAAGGATATGGTATAAAATACTCAAAGAATTAACAGGATGAGAAAAGGAAGCATTAAATTCACATCAAACAAATCTTTGAACGTTAAAGCAAATGAAAGTGAGGGGAAGAAATCTATAAGGGAAGCAAACAATCTCTGCTTCCTGACAGCTTCAGTTATTAATTAGTGTTCCATCATTTGCACTAAATGCCCGATCAATACTTTTGCCTCTGTGACAGGCCATTGGCTTTGTAGCTTGCTTCTTAATGGGAAATGATTCAGCTTGTCCTCGTGTTCATCATTCCGCACGCAATGATCAGCCTGACAGTGTCCATAAACCGTGCTGGCTCTAGGGAAAGTTGAGACTTTTGTTCCCAAATCCCAGTTCTTACCTCAGCACCTCCCTTGCCGTCCACTGTTCCGAGTGTGGTCACTTACTTGGATTCTTCCTGCTGAAATTTCTGGCATAGCCAATTTTATGCTGTCTTTGAATTGTAACAAATTCCTTTCCAGTGTGACTCCGGCCAAGATTTCCTGGTCATCGTTTGTGTCCATCACAGCATAGAGCTCGGGAGACCTCGGATAAAAGTAAGGTTCTAAACACAGTAGATTTGAGCTGAATCCTGGCTCTGTTGGCTCTTTTCTGTGTGACACTGGACAGATGACTTTTTCTCTCAAGACTCTGCTTACTGGACTTCCTTCGTGGTATTTGAGAAAAACAAAGGCATGCTTGTACAAACGCCTGATGCCACATTACTGAATTTCCTCACTATTCCTTCAGAATATGTGACACAGAGAGAAGCACAGTGGTAGATAGATGGTCTTGACAAGTTTGACATTCTGAACTCTAGGTTTTAGCCCTATTAAATGTGCCGTCAGAAGCCGGTCACTTAATCTCTTTGCTTGCCAGATTTTTTCATCTGTAAATAGAAAGTAATGAAGCTCTCCTACCTGGGAAAATGGTACCTATGAGAAGAAAATGAGATAAAGCAAGTGCAAGTTTTTTTATGCTCTGAGACTCCATAAAGGCCCAGATACTGTGAAATAGAGCAAGTCCCTGGGGCTTTGATGTATATGTACAGCAAGAAGGGCCTGTCACTCAAGACCTCATCTATTACCCAGGATTATTCGTCTGCCAACTCTCTCATCTTTTCAGGGGCTAATGTAGCTGGACCTCTCACACTGCAGTGGCTCTAGTCTTGATTCATGTACAGTTTCAGCAGCAAACAACTCTCCATAGGCCTTATATGGAAGTCATTTTCGTTTACCACTGGGAGAAAAAAGAATATCACCCTGCTCAGATTGATAGGCAGAAACATGTTGCTTTTGATGAATCACTAAAACAAGGTTCTCCAGGATCAGAGCAATTATTATGTAGGAAAAGACTATTGGTAGAAACCAAGATATAGATCCTTTTGTATTTCCATATTTTAGCCTAAAGAATATTAATTGCTTGTCTAAAGGACTTGGTTCCCCAGTGGCTCAGCGGTAAAGAATCTGCCTGCAATGCAGAAGACGCAGATTCTATCCCTGGGTCAGGAAGATCTCCTGCAGTAGGAAATGGCAACCCACTCCAGTATTCTTGCCTGGAAAATCCCAGAGACAGAGGAGCCTGGCAGGCCACAGTCTATGGGGTCGCAAAGAGCCGGGTACAGTTGAGTGACTGATCACAGAGCATATCTAAAGGCCTTGTCGAAAACGCAGGAGTCCCTGCTTTAGCAGCCCTGTGAGCTCTTGTTATGTGGAGCTCTGTGATGTTCCTCTCTCTGTCCCCAGTGTTGGCTCCAAGATTTGGTCCAAGGATTCAAAAACTGTTCAACTGCTCCTAATGGCATCTTCATTGCAGAGTTGGGTCTCAGGGAGTAGTGACTTACTTACCCCAGCAGGAGAGAAGCAGAGTGGTAGCAGTAGGTCATTAACATGCTCTCTATGTTATTCACCTACTAACAACATCGAGGTTGAACCAGGTGGAAAGAACACAGGTTTTTGGCACAAGGGACAAAATACATCAATGATGGTACTTCATCTAAACTATGGCCTGAAACTGTGCCCAGATCTCCTGCTTTGAGCTGTGGGGCCCACTGGCAAAAAGGCTAAGTCTGCAGAGAAAAGGGTAGTTTGGGTTCCAGATTGGGCTGCAAGAAGGCCCAACCTTAGCCTAGCCTCAGGGTATCCAGTGTTGGTGAGATGTACTTGAAACTACTGTTTCCCTCCTTGAACTGGAAAGAGAGTGCTGAGTTTCAAGAAATCAGAGATAAAAACTCTAGACCCTCCAACAATATTTAGCCCTGAGAGATTTTTGCTTGCTCAAGACTTCTAAATTACCCTCAGTGTGTTTCTAAAAAGGTGATGCTACTAGACAGTTGTACTTTGTTATAATACAACCAGGTTCTCTTCCGAGGCCTCAACGGGGCTTGATAAATGCCTTTATGTTGTGTTTGCCCCTTGCATACATTTGTCTGACACACCTTGGCCAGATAATCAGGTGAACATTTTAGGAGTCTATCATTCTATGGACTCCCTGGGTGATTTTGGACAAGTCACTTAATGTAGCCGAGTCCCAGTCTTCCCCTCTCTCCTGTGGAGACGGTAATTATAATACCTGTCTGCCTATATCAGTGGTTATTAGGATCAAAGGCGATCGATAGGTGAGCATGCTTTGCAGTCTTTAAGCAGGAAGAAGTGTTCATTAGTGAGGAACGATGCAGCCTGGACTAGGTAACTGCCAGATAAGGTCACACCTCTATTATGCAGTGATAGTATTGTATAATACAATGCCTTCAGTAATCAGGAAAATTAAAATAAACGGGGCCCCCAATTACATCCAGAAAGACATCCGAGAAGACAGACTTTCATTACAGGAGAAGTCTGTGGCAAGATGCAAAACAAGTCTGGTAGGTTTTATTGATTGGCTGTGAAATGCTTTTGTTGGTTGTATTAGTAGATGTTCACTTGGGTGGATTTTCTTGGGTGTGGCCACAGAGGGGAAGATTCTTCTGTCTGGTTCGCATGTTATTTAGAAATAGTCGACTTTCAACTGCCAACAAGAGAGACATCAGAATATTCAGAGGGATGCGAATGGGTTTGTGTCCCCAAAGGTTTAGACTTCAACCTCCTTTTAAATCGGACTCACTTCCCTTTAGGGCACCTCGATTGTATTCATGGGGTAATGATGACAATGGCAGGGATAGAAAATTGCCATTTTTGCTTGTGCCAGACACATGTTACAGTCCTTAGTGTTTCCTATAGTACCCCACTGATCCTGGCGATCTGGTAACATTTAATCTGCATTGTACAGGTGCTGAAACGGAGGCCAAGTGATGTTAGTTGCCTGTTCAAAGTTGTGCAAATGACCCAAGGCCTTGTCAAAATAGGAATGAAATGACTTCAGATCATTAAGCAACTTATTTGAAATTGTTTTCTGATGCTTATTCAGCATGTTTATCAAATGAATAATACTAAATAGAAAACACATTTTAGGCAGCAACCCCAGAGCCAAATAACAACATGCACAGTCTTCATTTGCTGTGGGTGCCTCCAACTTCAGGTGTTCTTTTAATATTCCATATGCTCATACATTTTGTTTACCATCTGCATAGCAGTAAATAGTCAGTACACATGTTATTGACTGGACTAAATATTTACACTGTCACATGATAAAAATCTCAGTTGTTTTCCTACAGTTGCAGAAGTTGTCTACTCACCAATGAAATACATTGAATTTCCCCTTTGCTGTAAGCAACCTTAGGCTACTTTTTTTTTCTTTTCCCAAAGAATAGGTTCTTAAAAGTGAGGATGGGAATAAAAGATTCCATGGCTGATAGTGAGTAGCCTCATTGACTGGAAGACTTCTGTCTTGGTGGGTAGCTGTGCCTGTGAGTGCCAGGGCTTCTGTAAGTCTGATAAGTAAGGAAAAATGGCATTCAGTCACCAAAAACAGAATTTATTCCTTAAACTATTTTCCATGTAATTATAATGAAGGATGCTGGATTTTATACTCACCTAAAGAGCAATGAAATGATTGAAAACAGCAAGTTTTACTTTTACAACTTTGGAGCAATAGATAATTCTGAGTCCACCTGACACTATCTGTTATCATTCAACTAAATAATCATTGCAGTTTGGCTGAGAACATACCTGTCTCCATTTTCTTGGTTTTCATTTTATTTTTTGATAGTTAATTACTTGCTAACAGGAACTTCCCCTCTCTCCCAACAAGAAATCATAAATACAGAGAAAATAATGGCCTCTTCCAGAACACTCACGTTTGTCTCATTATCTGGTTTCTTTGACCATTATTTATTTGAGAAAGCTTCTCTCTGTGTTCCAAATCTGCCCAGAATTAAACTTGTGACTTCTGTCTTCACATTTATTACTTGAACGTAGTCTGTTTTTATTTTGTACTGATGTTCCCATTCATTCATTGAAAGTGGCATCTGCTTTTCTTCTAGAATTTTTATATTCATAAGATGATTCACATGATTAGCAAAGGAAAATGTCTGTCACAAAAATGTTTGTTGTTATTCAGTCCATAACTTGTGTTCGACTCTTTGTGACCCTTGGACTGGAGCCTGCCAGGCTCCTCTGTCTTCCACTATCTCCCTGAGTTTACGCAAAAATATATCCCTTTATTTTTCATTAAGTCTTGCTTCTCCCCTATACGTGTTAAAGCATAAATAGCATTTTTTCCCACTACTCCCTAGTGCCAAAGGTTCTGCCTCTTGGACTTCATAAGAAGCGAAGCTTGCCTGCATAGAGTGTGGATGGTCATGTCATTTCTTTGGCCCTTTCAGTTCTGTTCCATTCTAGGCTTTAGCATCTTTTTTTTTTTTTTTTTTAATTTTTCAGTCCAATGGTCATATTTGCTGAGACTGTGAATATGTCCAATACCACCACTGGCTTTTAACATAAAAGAGAAAAGCTAAGCTGGGCATGTCACAAACGACACTAAGAATGCTGATCTGAGAAAATGCAGTTTTAGCAAGTTCTAATCTGTATGCCCTGAAACAACTCTAAATGGAATAAACTGAGAGAAATAGAGAAGAGTTGAAGATAAATGTGGCATCCAATGTGATGCAATTCTTCTTTTTATTGCCTGTTTTTTTTTGTTTTTGTTTTTTTTTTACAGACTTCAACATGAATGAGTTGGAATTTTGTTAGAAATCCACATTTCAGTTCCCAGGCAGATTTCCAGATTTTAAAATAGAGCAAAACAAAACCACTTTAGCAGTTACCTCTATCTTTGAGAATACCTGAGACTTTATTCATATTTTTAATTATCTCTCAATGGCTTGCTTCATATTTTTGCTGTCTTTACATATTACATATTTCTAATTGAAAAGGCACAGCTTGTTTGTCCTTGAATTCAATTCTCAAAGACATCTGAAATCTTTCTCTCTCTGTTTACCCCTCTTTAATATTTTGTTTCTAAAGTAGGTAACTTTTCGGTTTTGTTATTCTCCAAAAAGAAACTGTTGCTAAAAAAAACAAAAAAACAAGAACAAAAAATATCAATAACAAACTGGTAGATGTCCCCAAACTATTTTTATAGCATAAACCCCTGGGAACAGCCACCAGCACCTCTGGCTTCCATTACATAAAGATGCATGGAGATCCAGATGTTGACATATGGCAAGAAACATCTATTGAACTGAATGTATTGAGTCCATTCCTTTAAAAAAAAAAAAAAAAAGAGGTGTATTTCTGGTTTCACAATTAATTGCTTATAAAAGAAAGGAAAGTGCTTCTGCAGTCTCTTACTTTATTATCCTTCTATAAAACTTTTTCCCAGTTATTTTAGCAAGAGAGAACCAAGGCCTCTGGTTTGGTGTACAGTTCTGATGTCTGTGGTTCTTATCCACATTGTCTACTCCAAAATGCTGTCAGCACAGTTTTTCCAACCCAATTTATCATCCTATAGAGGAGCACCTCTCTCCTTGCTCACTTTAGAATACCTGAGCTTGCTAATGTTGTGACTTTCCATAATACGAAAGAGCCTGGTAGCCTCCCTAGAGAAGGCAATTATCTATTATGCTTTGGGGACGGAAAAAACAGCTCATGCAGGAAAGTGCCTACAAACTCCATTCATGCTGGGGCTGACCCGAATCAATTTTAGATGCCGACAAATACAAATTGAGTTCTGGATAGAAGGTTAGAAATACTACATTTTTTTTGCTAAAGAATTATTCTTCTAGGGGAACTGCAAACATTGAATCATCTTCATGGTGATTACTAATGTTCAAAGGAACTCAAAAATAAAAGAGACACCTATTTTGGAGTATCTCACTTCCCTCCCCACACAGCGTGTGTTATGCATTCATGCTTTTTTAGTAGATTGTGTTCCTTTCTTTGGTTTGGTTCTAAGTTTTCTGTTTATGGTGTATGTTAATAGGGTATTATAGAATTTGTAAAAGGTGTAAGGCATTACATACAGAAAGCAAACAAAACATTATTACTAAGGTATTATCAGATTGGCCAACATTATTACTAAGGTATTACTGGGCTGGCCAAAAGGTTTATTTGGATTTTTCCATAAAATGTTATGAAAAAACCCAAGCAAACCTTTTGGCCAACCCAGTATGTACAAAGAGAGAGATTATCTGCTTAAACATGTCAACCTGTGGGGTATGTACTATTTTGTAAGGTATACAACATGAACAGTGGTTGAGAGAGGGACATCTGGACCCTGCCTTAGATGAACCCTGGACCATTTGCATCCCATAATGCTTAACCGCGATCTCTACCTCCCAAGCATTGTGCATGCACACTACGTCGATTTAGTTATTTTCGACTCTTTGTGACCCCATGGACTGTAGCCTGCCAGGCTCCCCTGTCCGTGGGATTCTCCAGGCAAGAATACTGGAGTGGGTTGCCATACCCTTTTCCAGGGGATCTTTCCGACCCATGGGGATAGAGTAGAGATTAGTACTGAGTTGTACTGATGTGTCATCAGTGCTATACTAGTGATGATCATTGTTCTATTTCATTAGAAGGATAATCTAGAGATAAATGCAAAGATGTAGAACCAGCAACAATAATTTTCCTAATCCTTAACACATGAATGGTCTAAGGAGTTTCATTCTAGTTCAAGCTGATGAGATACATTGATACGGATGGGACTCCTTGGTCCAAGGGATTGCTAATTTAGAAAATTTACTGGGTAAATTGCAGGACTACCATTTTTAGAAAACAGTGAGCATTATACCAAAACCATATTATGGGTTAGTGTTATCGGTGGGATTGTGTTTCAGAGAAAGGGGAAGACCTGAACCTTGGTTCCTGTGAACATGACCCTGTTTGGAGATAAGATGTTTACAGATGTCATCCAGTTAAAGTGAGGTCATTGGGGTGGGTGTTAATTCAGTTTGACTGGTATCCTAATAAAAGAGTTAATGCCTCAACAACCAAGGTATACGGGGAGTACAGTGATGTGAAAGCAAAAGCTGGAATGGTGTTGTCACAAGTCAGGAAACACCTGGAAGCCACCAGAAACTGGAAGAGGTGAGGAAAGATCAGAGTGAGAGGGTGGTCCTATGGACACATGAATTTAGTAGGTTTCACACTTTTGTTTTCAGAACAGCAAGACATATATTTCCATTGCTCTCCGTCATCCAGTTTGTGGTACCTTAATATAGTAGCCTTAGGAAACTAATGTCCTTAGTAACCTTTTCCTTAACATTTAAAAGTATACCAGTTATAAAATATTCACAATTTGGATCAAAGAAGTTGAGCAGAATTATGGCATTTAAAGGTGCAATTAGATTCAATTAATAAACTGCAGATGAGAAGTTTTGTCACTAGGGACTGACATGGGAAGGACTGTTAAGATTATTTGAAGAGTATATTTTGTATTTAGAGAAATTAGTTAAAATGGTCAAGCAATTTGTTTGATAACATTTAGTGAATTTATTCTATCTCCGTTCCTTCCAGGAAAACAAGGATGCAAAGATAAATAAGACATGGGGTTAAACATAAGGTTCTGTGTGTAACAAAGAACATATATTTCCTTTTGGGAATCTTTTGTGAAATTTCAGAATTCTATGCAGGCTAGTAACACATTGTTTTTCCAAAGCTCAGGCAAGTCTTATAGGAGTGGAGTTGCCAGGTAAGATATAGAAGACCTAGTTAAACTTTGAATTTCAGGTAAACAGCATACTACACACATTTTTTTTTTAGTATAAATGTGCATTATGCAGTATTTCTATAAACTTGTACTAAAATAAATATTCACTATCTGAAATTCAAATATTACTAACTGTCCTGTATCTTCATTTGCTAGATATGGCAACCTAAAAGTCATATTCAGGAGACCCAAGAGGAGAAAGCAAAGAATCATCACCAGAAAGTGTCTACATTAACCTAAATCCTGCTACTTACTGTCTGCTTTCTATCTCAATGGGTCTGTAATAATTTTTGGAGCTGTTTGTACTTACTAAAGTCTTAGGGAGAATTTAGTAATTAAATGAGGTAGCCCATCGTGTGTGTTGAAATGGTTCCTGTTTAATAGTCAGGGCCCTGTAAATGTTGCCTAAGATTTTTTTTTCATCATCAATATGATCTTGTGTTCCAAGCCAGGATACAAGAGATGGCTGTGTGCCTGAATTTAAAAACTATCCTCTCTAATCCATTTGTGAATGCTAAATGTCAGCTCTGTGAAAAAAAGTTGGGTTTTGTTTTGTTTGTTTTGTTCCCTTTTGTTTAATCACGCGGTAAGCTCTTGATTTAGTGCCTGGTGAGGCATCTGACATTAGAAGCATCCGGAAGTCCACCTGTTGAATCTGGATGTTGACATCACCAGTATATTCTTTCCCCAGGGCTACTGTATCAAAGTACCACATACTGGGTGACTTAAAACAGGAAATGTATTCCCTTACCGTTCTGGAAGCTGCGAGTCTGAAATGCAGGCATTGATAGGACTGGTTTCTTCTAGAGGTTTTGATGAATCTGATACATGCCTCTCCTGGGTTCTAGTGATAGTAATCTCTGGCCCACCTCTGGCATCCCTTAGGGATTTCTGATTGATCTCTGATGCTCCTTAGGGATATCCGGCTGGTATCCTTTACCTTGTGTCAAAGCAAACAACAATCTCTGCCTCCATCTTTCCATGACTTTCTCTTTTGTGTTGGTCTGTGCCTCTTCTTGAGGGCTTCCACAGTGGCTAAGATGGTAAAGAACCTGCTTGCCAATGCAGGAGACATGGGTTAAATCTCTGGATTGGGAAGATCCCTTGGAGAAGGAAATGGCCTCCTGCTGCTCCATTATTCTTGCCTGGAGAATTCCCTGGACAGAGGAACCTGGGCCTCTGTCTCTTATCAGAACATCCATCATACAGGATCAGGGCCCACCCTAATCCAGCATGAGCTCATTTCCACTTGATTGATGTCAAAACTATATTTCCAAATAAGATCATCACAGTACTGAAGAGTAAGACTCTGACATATTTTGGGGGGCACCTAATTCAGCCCACAACTATCTTGTATCTACACTTCAGAGCTTTTTGAGAACCTCAAAATTGCTTTTTATAACAATAAATATGCAGCTTATTGTAACATTTGAGATGTGCTATGCAGTTCAAAGGACAGAAATGTTCTGTTCAAAGGACAGAAATGGTATGGACCTAACAGAAGCAGAAGATATTAAGAAGAGGTGGCAACAGTATACAGAAGAATTATGCAAAAAAGATCTTCATGACCCAGATAATCACAATGGTGTAATCACTCACCTAAAGCCAGACATCCTGGAATGCGAAGTCAAGTGGGCCTTAGGAAGCATTACCAAGAACAAAGCTAGTGGAGGTGATGGAAGTCCAGTTGAGCTATTTCAAATCCTAAAAGCTGATGCTGTAAAAATGTTGCACTCAATATACCAGCAATTTGGAAAACTCTGCAGTGGCCACAGGACTGGAAAAGGTCAGTTTTCATTCCAATCCCAAAGAAAGGCAATGCCAAAGAATGTTCAAACTACTGCACAATTGCACTCATCTCACAGGCTAGCAAAGTAATGTTGAAAATCCTCCAAGCCAGGCTTCAACAGTATGTGAAATATGAACTTCCAGACATTCAAGCTGGATTTAGAAAAGACAGAGGAACCAGAGATCAAATTGCCAATATCTGCTGGATCATCGAAAAAGAAAGAGTTCCATAAAAACATCTACTTCTGCTTTATTGACTATGCCAATGCCTTTCACTGTTTGGATCACTGCAAACTGTGGAAAATTCTGAAAGAGATGGAAATAGCAGACCACCTGATCTTCCTCCTGAGAAATCTGTATGCAGGTCAAGAAGCAGCAGTTAGAACTGGACATGAACAACATACTGTTTCCAAATCGGAAAAGGAGTATTTCAAGGCTATATATTGTCACCCTGCTTATTTAATTTATATGCAGAGTACATCATGTGAAATGCTGGGCTGGATGAAGCACAAGCTGGAATCAAGATTGCTGGGAGATATATCAATAGCTTCAGATATGCATATGACACCATCCTTATGGCAGAAAGTGAAGAAGAACTAAAGAGCCTCTTGTTGAAAGTGAAAGAGGAGAGTGAAAAAGTTGGCTTAAAACTCAACATTCAGAAAACTAAGATCATGGCATCCGGTCCCATCACTTTATGGCAGATAGATGGAGAAACAATGGAAACAGTGAGAGACTTTATTTTGGGGGGCTCCAAAATCCCTGCAGATGGTGATTGCAGCCTTGAAATTAAAAGGTGTTTGCCCCTTGGAAGAAGAGCTATGACAAACCTAGACAGCATATTAAAAGGAAAGACATTACTTTGCCATCAAATGTCCGTCTAGTCAAAGCTGTGGTTTTTCCAGTAGTCATGTATGGATTTGAGAGTTGGACTATAAAGAAAGCTGAGCATTGAAGAATTGATCCTTATGAACTGTGGTGTTGGAGAAGACTCTTGAGAGTCCCTTGGACTGCAAGGAGATTAAAGCAGTCAATCCTAAAGGAAATCAGTCCTGAATATTCATTGGAAGGACTGATGCTGAAGCTGAAACTCCAATACTTTGGCCACCTGATGCAAAGAACTGACGCATTGTAAAAGACCCTGATGCTGGGAAAGAATGAAGGCGGGAGGAGAAGATGACTACAGAGGATGAGATGGTTGGATGGCATCACCGACTTGATGGACATGAGTTTGAATAAGCTCCTGGAGTTGGTGATTGACAGCGAAGCCTGATGTGCTGCAATCCATGGGGTCACAAAAAGTTGGAAATGACTGAGAGACTGAACTGAACTGAACTGATGCAGTTCATCATTGGTGTACAGAAATGAAAATATTCTCTTTAAAAATATAGCCTTTTCCTCAATTTTTCTAGTGGAACTTGTTTAGAAACTAAGGAATTAACGTTTAAAATTTTTATAATTATAAGATAAACTTCACAGACTATATTTTAAGGAAGAAATCCAAGAAAAAAGTAAAATTCACAATAGAAACTTTTTTTTCCTACTCTTCCTTATTTGGGGGCCCTCATCTCTATATTTTGGGCTTTCCCAGTGGCTCAGAGGTAAAGAATCTACCTCCAATGCTGGAGACTCCAGTTCAATTCTTAGATCTGGACGATCCCCTGGAGAAGGAAATGCCAACTCACTCAGTAATTCTTGCTGTAAAAAATCCCATGGATGGAGTAGCCTGGCAGGCTACAGTGCATAGTGTTGCAAAGAATCAGACATGACTGAGCGACTAAACACACATGTCTATATTTTGACCTGTTCAATATTTTTAAAATATCATTCAGTTTTCAACTGCATAACTAATATATGCTAAGCAATTATGTAAATTTCCTTTTTAGGTGAGAGATTAGATGAACTGAATGCTAAGATATTTTAAACTCTTAATATTTTTGCATGAAAATGTGTTTTCCTCATTTTCCAAAGAAGTGTCTATAAATTTGCCTAAATGAAACAAATGCCAACAGATAGAATATAGCTATTCTTAAAAATTACAATTTTCACAAATACTTCTAAAATCTATATGGTAAAATAATAAGAAAAGTCCTGGGTTGTAAATTACCTTAAATGTGTTTGCTCATTTATAAATGAAGATTAAATATCAATATATGGTCATCATACCATTGCCAAATTAAGATATTCCACATTGCTAAAGTGCCTGTAACAGAGATTTTTACATAATAAGGATTCAAAATATGGATATTTATTGTATAAAACAAATATTCTCTTCCCTTCTCCATTTTTTTAATAAACCATTCAGACATGCTGATTAAATAAATAGGTATATACTACTGTTTGGGTTTTGCTTTGTGTGTGGAGAGGGGGAGGAGATCACAGGACCTTGTTTGCTTTGAGCTTTTTTTTTTGTATTGAAATTATAAATGCCTGAATTTGGAGTGACTGTAATTCTAGTTGCTATATGAAGGAGGGTCTATTTAGAAAGCACTTGGCCCTATAAAACACCATCAGCAGTTTTCAGGTGATTAATAGAGTAAATGTGAGAAGTGCCACCTATAATATTTTTCTCGTCCAGTAACTATTGCTTGCTGTACAGTGCCCTTTGCATTGTGAAGGATAACAAGACAGGTTATGCACACCCGTTTTGCAAATTTCCAGGAAATAACTGACTCACTGAAGCCTAGAAGGTGCATTTGGAATCTAAATGCACATACTAATGGAGCTGATGTTATCGTCCTTAAAGATAATCAAAGTCAATAATTTACTACCCCTGAAGAGAATGCTGCTTTAGATCCAGGCCACAAGAAAGATACAGGGATGAGGTAATTTGTAAACCATGTCCATCAGCTAACAGATGGTGAGACAAGTTCTGTGTTCCTTGCAGAAGAAATGTTCAATGCACATGTGTCTTTACACACCAAAATCACATGATTTGGATAGCTTGCTTATAGTTTATGAGGATATTCACAAGCACCTGCTATCTTTACTGGCATGCAGACCCAATACAGATCTTGGACATATAGTGTCAACTTGTCTAGGACAGTTTGGCATGATGTAAGAACACCTTCAAAGCTGTAATGGTAGGATCTATCCAGTAAGTGTTTATGTAAGAATATATCCATCATTGATAGTAAGAGAGGTATCGGAAGACGATTATATTAGCTCTCCTAGTCTACATCTTTTAAAAAAAGGGCCAGCATGTTTTTTTAAGTGCTCTTTGGAGAAAACTCTTGAGAGTCCCTTGGACTGCAAGGAGATCCAACCAGTCCATCCTAAAGGAAATCAGTCCTGAATATTCATTGGAAGGACTGATGCTGAAGCTGAAACTCCAATACTTTGGCCACCTGATGTGAAGAACTGACTCATTTCTAAAGACCCTGATGCTGGGAAGGATTGAGGGCAGGAGGAGAAGGAGATGACAGAGGATGAGATGGTTGGATGGCATCACTGACTCAATGGACACAAGTTTGAGCAGACTCTGGGAGTTGGTGATGGACAGGGAGGCCTGGTGTGCTGCAGTCCGTGGAGTCGCAAAGAGTCAGACATGACTGAGAGACTGAACTGAACTGAACTTGTAAGCAATATTTGGTGCTTGCTTCGACAGCATGTATACGAAACCATATTTTTTTTGGACAAGGGAGGCAGTGATTTTCTTCTCTAAATGTTCACTGAAGTACTCACAGGGGATTGTATCCGGATCAACGAGCATTTTACTGAGTATTATGAATGTCAGAAAAAGCCAAGGCACTCACTTTCATGACACTCATGAAGCAGAGAGATAGGATTCATTGGCTAAACAGACAGTTTTAACACATTGTAACTCATGGTTATCAGAAGGGTACTCTGAAAGCAGATGGAGGAGGTGGTCAACCCAGCCTTCAAAGCCTGAGATGCTTTGTGGGGGAGACAATATCTAAATTGAGTTGTCCAGATCATTCAGATTAGTGCAGAGGGTAGTGTTCCACTTAAGGGAGCATGCTGGTATGGTAAATTGCATGAACCAAGATATGCTGGTTCATGGGGGTGGGTTGGGGGGTGGGAAGTGTAACAGTACTGGATGCCCAGTATGTTATTAAGATCTTAAGAGTGAGGTAATGGACAGGTCTTGGAAAGCCTGTGGGACTGGAAAGTGAGTTTTCACCTTTTTTGCATGCCCAGTGGTGTATTGCCAACAACCTAAGCCAATTTGGCCATTCACATTTTTTAGGTTTGTTCCTTTGTTTGTTAGATATCCATAACTTCCAATAATTAGAGGCAGGTGATGGCTACCGTTAGTTTGTTAACAGGAAAACAAGCCTCGGTCCTAACTCTGCTATAAATTAAAACTTTTATTAAACGGCCATAACAAGAAGCAGTCACACTCTTCTGTGAATGAAATGAAAGCCTCAGCTTTCTGGCCTTCTAGACACTCTAACAAAGATCTTCAGTTCCAGGCTCATGTTCATATGTGACAGTATTCAAGCAGTACTTGGCTACACTGTGTCAGAATCAAGCAGCATGATCCTCTGTCAGCAGCTTAGGGGGAGAGTGAGAGGGGCTTTTAGGCTGGATCATTGTTCTCAATGGAAAGATTATATTTGGTGTAGACTACTGGCTTTGGTTCTTAAACTCTGTTCAGGAAGGGGGAGAGATGCTCACTCAGTGTCAACAGTTGCCACGTTATCTTGAATGCGTCTCATTTCACCAGTGAAAAATCATTTCCATCATTCAATATCCCAGTAAGCTCTCCAGGGCTGACCATGTCAGGGAGGTGGGCTTCTGTTTAGTCTTCCCATTGGTGGCAAACTCTCTAGCATAGCAACCCCATTCTCCACTTGAGTTCTTCTTACGTTAACTCACCATCTCTATTGATGTTCAGTCATGAAATTGTGTCCGACTCTGCAACCCCATGGACTGCAGCACGCAGGCTCCTCTGTCCTCCACTGTCCCCCAGAATTTGCTCAAATTTATGTCCATTGCATTCGTGATGCTATCTAACCATCCCCTTCTCTGCTGCCCCCTTCTCCTTTTGCCTTCAGTCTTTCCCAGCATCAGGATTACCATCTCTAGGGCACAGATTGAAACACCATACACCACGTGTATCACATTTTTGAGGCAAAAGTATTTTAAAATAAAATGTATATATTGCAATGCTAAGTTTTAAACATGAGATTGATATTAGGAGATGCCAGTTTTTGAAAGCTGAAGGCAGCGGGGAAGGGGCAATTTGAGAAGGACCAGCAGATTACAGAGGCCGGCCAGAAGATTATTCTGACAATGAGTACTAAGCCAATTATACTAAGGAAGAAAAAGAGGAAATTGAGAGAAATGCATGTTTATACTGTGTATGACTCAAAGAATAAAAGGAAATTGTGTTAAACAATTACTAGCATAGATATGTAAATGAAACATATATGCATTGACATACATATTTATGATTCTATATACCTTTCTACTGGGCTTCTTTGGTGGCTCAGTGGTAAAAGAATCTGCCTGCAATGCAGGAGTTGCAGGTTCGATCCCTGGGTGGGGAAGATCCCCTGGAGAATTAAGTGGCAACCCACTCCAGTATTCTTGCTTAGAGAATTCTATGGATAGAGAAGCCTGGTGGGCCACAGTCTATGGGGTCAAAAGAGTTGGAAATGACTTAACGACTAAACCACCATGAGCATACCTTTCTACCGCGTTTAAGCTGTGTGTTAGGTAAGTAGTTATGTGTGTATATACAAAGATATATATGTAATACATCTTTCTACCTACTAGAAAACAGGTTAGGAGTTTATTAAATTAGTAACTCGTCTACTGAGCTTAGTTTAAAGGCTCATTGTGCCTTTAAATTTGATTGTTCTCATCTGCTTATTGTTTGCATTCATTTCTGTGCAAAATGTGGGAGAAATTACCGCTCTAAAAACCCTTTGAAGGACCCTTCACCTCGGAAATAACATAAAAAGGACAGCTTGTTGTTTGTCTAATCAGAATTCTAATATATTTTGAAAAGTTACATAGCAATGAAAGGTGAGGGGCAGTAAAGCTAATTTAAAAAGCTAGCAAGGTTGCAGTTAATCAGTCTAACAATCAGATGATTAATAGTTAGATAGGTAATCATCGCCAGTCAGGAAAGACTGCTTCTTATACACTATTAACTGTAAGTCAGCAACATCTTGCCATTATCTGTTACGTCCAAACAGCTATTAAGTTTATGTTTCTTTACCATCTGATGATGTAATTTGATCATTTCCCTTACAACACTTTCCTAAGCAAAAATCAGAAGCAACATTCTGTGAATATAATGATGAAAATAATGTTTCTAGCACATAAAACTGTTTTCACTGGCTGCTTGGAATTGATTGGCGACAAACCCCATTTATTGTCTTCCCATTCTCCAAACTTCAATAAAGACTCTGTAACTAATTTTATCATTTAATATCACATTAACTTTCATTGTCATTTAATTGTTCCATATATGCCTTGTTTTCCCCAATTGATTTTAAGCCCCTGTGTCTTGAACATCTTTTGCAATCTTTGGTCCCATTCCCACATTAGACATATTAAATAAATATCTACAGTTAAGCTGATCCGAACTGAGCTGGTGACATTTTCTGGTGACTTGGTAGCTTCGCTGTTGTCAAATGTACCCTACAGTACCTGACTGTAGTGTGGATTTCTGAAAGAATCAGTGATGGAATCAAATAAGGAATAAAATGGGTCACTTCTCATTTGCTTACTTACTTATCTTTTGTTGAAGTATAGTTGATTTACCACGTTGTGCTACTTTCTGCTGTATGACAAAGTGATTGGGTTATATACATATTGCTTGTTTTTTTCATGTTCTCTTCCCTTTAGGCTTATCATAGGATACTGAATATAGTTCCCTAGGCTATTCAGTAGGACCTTATTGTTTATCTATTCTATATATAATAGTTTGTATCTTCTAATTCCTATCCTCCCTACCCCCTTGGCAACCATAAGTCTATTTTCTCTGTCTTTTGAGTCTGTTTTCTATGTCTTTTGAGTCTATATCTGTTTCCTAGATATGTTCATTTGTGTCATATTTTAGATTCCACATATGAGTGATCTCTGACTTTCTTCACTTGGTATGATAATCTCTAAGTCCATCCATGTTGCTGCAAATGGCACAATTTTCTTCTTTTTAATGGCTAAGTAGTATTCCATTGTATATATTTACTGAATCTTCTTTAGCCATTCATCTGTCAATGGACTTCAGGTTATTTTCATGTTCAACTATTATGGACAGTGCTGACATAAATACAGAGGTGCGTGCATCTTTTTGAATTCCCGTTTTGTCTGGATATATGGCAACTCTGTTTTCAGGTTTTTAAGGAATCTCCATGCTGTTCCCCATAGTGGCTGCACCAACCTGCATTGCCACCAACAGTGTAAAAACGTTTCCTTTGCTCTACTTTCTCTTCAGCATTTGTTACTTGTAGACTTTTTAATAATGGCCATTCTGACCAGGGTGAAGTGGTACCTCATAGGTTTGATTTCATTTATCTAATAATTAGCTATATTAAGCATCTTTTCATGTGCTTATTGATCACCTGTATGTCTTCTTTGGAGAAATGGGGTATCTTCTCTTTTTGATGAATAATGGACAGATTAGGCAATTACACTGTTATAAAATTGTGTTTGCTTAAACATCAGGACAAGGGGTATTACAAATCTTGATATCATCTCTTTTTCCAACTTAACCTCAGCCAAGCAGAACATGGGGATAGTTTTTGATTCCTTAAGTACCCTCTCTTGTGCTGTTTATCTTGGGGTAAAAACAAGGCAAAAATGGATTCATGGACTTTTAGTACATTAATACTGTTTCTCCAAATGATTACAGTTGGAAACGTGCATCTTTGCCACCTTCACTGAACCCACTGTTAACTTAGACTGTTAGGTTTTTAACTGTTAACATGAGAAAATGTTGTTACTTGTTGTTTTAGTTGCTAAGTCGCGTTTGATTCTTTGTGACCCCAGGGACTGTAAGGGTCCCCTGTCCCCTATAGCCTCCAGGCTCCAGAGGATCTCAGGTTCCTCTGTCCATGTGATTTCCCAGGCAAAAATTCTGCAGTGGGTTGCCATTCCCTTCTCCAGGAGATCTTCCCAACCCAGGGATCAAACCTGTGTCTCCTGCATTACAGGCAAACTCTTTACTACTGAAGGATAAAGAAGGAAGCCCCCATGTTAGAAAGGGAAGCAGGTTAAAATCTGGGTCACTGTGACTCTGAATAAAAGCCTAATGTACTGCTCACAATGCAATGATGCAATAGTTCCTCCATTTGCAAACATATAAATATGACTAAATATGGACTTTTCTAGATCTTGCATTCTTCTGTCAAATATTCCCTATTTCACTTAACCTTAAGACTTTTCATTATAATTATGAATTGCTTGAAACTAAAGTGAAAGTGAAAGTCACTCAGTTATGTCAGCCTCTTTGCAATCCCATGGACTATACAGTCCATGGAATTCTCCAGGCAAGAATGCTGAAGTGGGTTGCCATTTCCTTCTCCAGGGGAACTTCCTGACCCAGGGATCAAACCTGTGTCTCCTGCTTTACAGGCAGATTCTTTACCACCTGAGCCACCAGGGAAGCCCACTGTAAATATACAAGGACTGACATCTTATGTGCACTGTTTACAGCTGTGTGCTCAGGACCAAGAACCATACTTAGCACCCAGATGCTCAATCAAAATTTCCCAGTGAGTAACTAATGGTTCAGTGAACAGAATTCCCACTCTGGGTTTCACTGGCTTAGTGACTTTCAAAGCCCTTTACTTAGCTCATTTCTCCTTAGGATTCCTTGTTATTGTTTGTATCTCTCCCTACTTTTTTGACATTTTAATTTTATGTATTTTTTTATCTCTGGCTGTGCTGGGTCTTGGTTGCCCTGTGGGCTTTTCTCTAGTTACAGCCTGCAGAGGCCACTCTCTAGGTGTGGTGCGCGGGCTCCTCATTGCGGTGGCCTCTCTTGTTGCTGAGCATGGGTTCCAGGCTGCTTGGGCTTTAGTTGTTCCACCTGTGGGCTCAGTAGTCCTGGTTCCAGAATCTAGATCACAGGCTCAGTAGTTATGGCACATGTCCTTAGTTGTTCCAGGGTGTGTGGGAGCTTCCCAGATAAGAGACCTGCTTTAGTAGGCAGATTCGTTAACACTGAACCACCAAGGAAGCCTCTCTCCCCACTTAATGATTGTCTTTATACCTGTACTTTAAACGGTTATCACATTGAATAATGATATTTATTTTTAATCAAATGCAATTTAAGTTCCTTTTTTTTGTTGTTTTTTTGGTGGGCCTCAGAACATGTAGGATCTTAGTTCCCCAACCAGAAACTGAACTCGCATCCCCTGCGTTGGAAGCATGGAGTCTTAACCACTGGACTGCCAGGGGAATCCCAATATTAGCTTATTTTTAAAGGCATTTTCCATCCACGAAAACCAAAGTAGGACTGTGCTAGACTGACAGGAGCCCTGGGGTTATTGTGTTCATAAACTCATGACATTTTCCAGCTCGAAGTGACTTTGGAGAGCATCTAGGACCAACTTATTTTGTTCAGGAGAAAACTGAACGCCAGACGGGTTAAATGATTTGTCAAAGGTCAGACCACTCGTGAGTGGCAACTGAGGCTGAAACCAAAGTCCATCAGGCCTTGGTCTGTCCAGAGTTTACAGGAGTCCTCACCATTTTTAAGCTACTCATGTCTCAGGCTGCAACTGGATGACAGTTTAGGATACAAAGAAGGCCAAAGGCGCCAGAGATGTCAGACCAGGGAACAGGGAAATGTGGAATTACATGAATATTTGCCCACTGTTTTTTATTTCCATCAGGCTTTTATTTCTGTGTTTGAGGGACATTTAGTAAGCAGAGCCCTAGAGACTTGGCTTCAAAGACCTAAGCAATACAGGGAGAGTGAATCAAGAAACCTTGCCTAAATTTGGAGCATGGTCTGCAATCCTTTGATATAACTCGCCGTAGCAGATTGGCAGCCTGGAAACTTGTTATCTTCTGTTGAGGAATACTTGAAAATCTTAGACTGAGAAGTTGCAATGCATATTGTTAAGCTAAACAGCACAGAACCACGTGGGTCAGGAAAGTAGGAAACTACCATTTGTGCCTGGGATTTGATTTCTTTGACATTTTTACCAAAGTTGCTTTAGGGCAGAGGTTCTCTTGCTCATCGTGGAGACCCAGAATACAGGGCAGTTCCTGGAATGCAGAAAGTGTTAAATCATTTGTTGAATAAATGTATAAGTATGTATGTTATAGTTTTTAATTTTCATTAGCTATTTGATTTATGGTAATAATCATGCATGGAGAATTCCCAGATGGTTCAGTGGTAAAGAATCTGCCTGCCAATACAAGAGACACAGGTTCAATCCCTGCGTTGGGAAGATCCCCTGGAGGAGGGTATGACAACCCACTCCAGTATTCTTGCCTGGAAAATTCCATGGATGGAGGAGCCTGGCAGACAACAGTCTAGGGGGTCACAAAGAGTCGGACACAACTGAGTGACTGAACACACTTGAATAATTACGTATATTCTAAAATTTTAGGTACATCTAAACACCCAAAAATATTAGAAAACAGGACGACATTTAGTGCTGACTACCCACTTTGAATTACATAATTTTTCCCAGTGATCATCTAGTATACATCTGGAAATTAATCTGAAAATCGCTTTGTACAGAGGCTAGAAATCGTCAGGTAAATCCTGTTTTTCCTTGTGAACATTTAATACCAGAATTGAAACTTCATGGAGACATTTTAAAAGAGTTTTGTAGTAGTAGCCTCAAATTGGTTTCCATAAATCTCACACAGTTTAAACTTCACTATTTTGCAGCTATCATTTTTATGTTTAGCGCAGATAATGTATAAAAGCTCATTATACAAAAACATTCATTTCACATATTCTAAAACTTGTTTTCCTGTCAAATGTTATGACATTGTTTCAACTTCAAATGAGTTTACCTTGCTGTTTCAGAGAAACTCAGAGTTCATCATGCGTTCCTTGATGCTATCCGTTGTCAGTGAAGAAAGTATTTTATGTCAGCTACCTGGCCTGGCCTCATTTTCTCTTTTGTTGAAATTATCTTCTGCTATTATTGCCATTGTTATATAATATTCTATGGCTTTTATAGAAAGAGAGAGAAATTTGGTGCATTTATAATTTACAGGTTTACCCATATTGTTATTCTTTAGGTTATAGATTTCCAACCTCTCTTTAAAATTGATTGACCATCATACAAAAAAAAATAATATATTTAAGATACATAGAAGAGAAACTACATTCTCAAAAGTTAGTATTCTAATCAAAAATACTAGCATCCACTAATAATCTTAGGGTGTTAATGGAAATATTATCATATTGATTTATTATGATGACTGAATAAGTCAGTTCAAGTGTGTCTGGCATTGCTTTCCTTAAAATAATAAATAAGATATTGGCAATCTATATCCATGATTCTGATCACCAAAACAAATATTTTATCCATTATACAATGTTACTAAAGATGAACTAGAATCATTTGGGAATAGTAGGTCAGACAAATCTTTTCTACACTGAAATCTCTGAGAGTGGAGTGGATCATAATCCCTTAATGACATTTCTCTACTACCCTACTGGTACATCAGATGAAAATGAAGATGACAGAAACTTAATTTTTCCTTAGGTGACCTCAGTTGAGGGAATATATATTTCTGTTTTCCAGGGATAAAGACAGAGTTGTCTGCCTGTTGAGCTACTGGCTCCCCAGTTAATCTTTATTGTATGTCATCGAAGCATGAGTTCCCTTGAGAAAGGCAAGAATATTAATGCATTCAATAATAACAATGATAATAATAATAACTAATATGAAGTATTGACTGTAGATCAAGCCCTAGTCTAACTTGGAACATTTACTTGGAATAAGGCTGCACACAGTTGTACATAAATATAGAAATTACATTTTCTCAACATCTGGGTGCTACTTGGCATCCATTTGGTGTCTAATTTGAAAACTCTGGAGGATTATCAAAAGAAAGTTAATCTAGAAGTATCTATTAAGATAGAAGTATGGAATCTTCAAACAGTTTTAAAAAAAGCATATTAAGATATATACCTAAAGATGGGGACAACTGTAGAAGAAAGAAGAGATGCAGGGTCCCAACTGTAGTGTAAATACATTGCTACTAAAAAATAACAAGATAAAAGCCTAAACCACATCTGAAGATTTACGTGTTGAACAACCCAGTTCAAAAATGTTTATGTAGGAAAAGTAACAGATTTATGAACACAGAAACTTATCTCATGTGAGATTCTAAAGCTGATTATAACTTTTGCATAGAATTTAGACAATATACAGTCTGCATAAGCCAAACTCTCCACTCTCAAGAGGATAGGTTACAAGGTAGGCTGGTATAAAGGGAAGGAGTCTTGATCAAATATTTAGGGCTATACAGTGGACAATTAGTAATATTAAATGCTAAACAATCTTAAATACAGTGATGCTCTTGTATTTGAATGAGTGAATTTTAGGTGTGTTCTCTAATTCTAAAACTCTGCCTTTATATGTTTAATATCATTTCCTCAAGGAATCTCAATGTGTTTTCTAGAATTAAAAATGACTATCCAAAACTAAATCACCCAAACCCCTTAATTTTGGGTAATATTGTTGTCTTTCACCTCCTGAGTTTTTAAAAAATCTATTTTTATTTTCTGAAGGAGTGGAGGGTGTATATATGAAATGCAGCTAAATGGACCGAGAAAGAAACCCAGATGTTTAACCATGAAATCTAAATTTGAAACAGTCTTTTGGAAATGTGCTGAACTGTTTCCAAAATATCATGAAGATGAAAACAAATTGCTGTTGAAGTGACCTTCACAGTGAACAATATCAACTTTTTGAGATTTATGTGAAAAGTATTCTTTCTATCATCCTAACTTTACCATTGAGTGATAAATATAAATTCTGGGGATATCATTCTTAACAAAAACCAAGTCAAAATGATTATGAATTCAAGTATAAAAACTTAGTTTAAAAAAAATATATATATATACTTAAATATATACTGTGATGATACCTCATATTTAATCATAACAGCACTGCTCATTACAGATATTTTTATCTATATATCTGTTAGACTGTAAGTAGGACCTAAAACCAGGCTGAATGATAATCTACTAACAATAATCTTTAATTATATGCAAATAATTGAAATGAGCATAATACCTATTTTACAATTGAAGGACAAGGTTACCTAACTGCCAAAGATAAACAGGTTCTGGGAACAGCAGTTCTGTCTTCAGTGTCCACACGCTTCACCTTATATTCTGCAAATGATATACTTCACATCAATAAACATGCTCTTAAACTTACAAACTGTAGTTGAACAAAATGTGCCTTAGTTGGCAACCATGATTCTGAAATCCAGAAACCATTAAATCAACTTATTCTTGTTGAAATCCTGTTTATCAACTTCAGTGAAACATAATGAAAAGGATAAAGTAAGACTCTAATGAAAGTGTGTGCCAGCTCCCTTTGTATTTCATTCAAGGAACAGGTCAATTGTTTTTTGCACAGAGTATGAGCCGTTTGGGGTGATATCTAGCAAGTAAATTGAAAGACATCTAAAAATATGGGGAAGGCTATTTTAGATACCACATCAAAGTAGAAGCATGCACAATTTGTCTTTCTGTGCCTGGCTTATTTCACTTAGCATAATGTCCTCAATGTTGTCACATATTACAGAATGTTCTTCTCTTTTAATGCTGAATATCCCATCATAGATATAGTCCACCTTTTAAATCCATTCATCCAACAGTGAACTTAGTTGTTTTCATATATCAGCTATAGTGAGTAGTGTCTCAATGAACATGGGGATAACAATATCTCTATGAGATCCTGATTCCTAATTCTTTTGGATAAAAATTCAGTTAATGCAAGACGAAGAAGTTCTAGAATTCTGCTATACAACATTTTATATATAGTAAATATATTATATTGTACAAATAAAATTTTGTTAGGATGATCACCACAGTGATAAAAAAAGTAAAATAAACTGAAGGTAATACACACAAGATTATTGGGAAACACTGGGGAGAAGATAGAGAATATTAACAACAGAATCATGGAAAAGTTGAGAGAATAAAAAAAGTCAAAGACGCTGGGAAAAAGACTCAGCAAATAGTGTTCATTCTCTCCTTTTGAAGGAGTAGTGAGGCATGGCCTTACCACTATCTGAAGATGTGATACTTACTCCCACTGAGCACTTTGCTTGAACATTTGAAACCTGCAACAACAGTATGAGAGAACTACTATTATCCCCATTTCTTTTGTGAGGAAAGTGAGATATGCAGATGTTAATAAATTCATCAGATCAATTGGTGCTAATAAAGGGTCAAGCCAGAGGCAGTGCAGATGAAGTTAGCCTGACTCGCGAGCCCCAGTGCTCCACCGCTGTGCTGGACCGCCTCCCAGGAAATACTGGAGTTGTAAGAATGATTCAAATGTACAGAGTGAAGCGTAGTAGAACTGATGGCCAGAAGAAAAATTAAATATTGCATCGAAAGAAATAACTGATTACAAACTACAGCAGCATAAATTCTTCAGGAACTAGATCATATGAGTAAAAGCACAGACAAATAATGGCTCATATCACTATGACTTTTTTGAATGACTTAAATTAATGATAACTTCTTAGGAAATGTATTTTGGGTGCTGTGCTTAGTCGCTCAGTTGTGTCTGACTCTTTGTGACCCTGTGGACTGCAGCCTGCCAAGCTCCTCTGTCCATGGGATTCTCCAGGCAAGAATACTGGAGTGGGTTGCCGTGCCCTCCTCCAGGGGATCTTCCCGACCCAGGGGTCGAACCCAGGGCTCCCTCATTCCAAGTGGGTTCTTTACTGTCTGAACCATCAGGGAAGGCCATATTTTGGGTAATTCTTTTTAAATTTTCTTTTTGATATGTTAAAGAAAACCAGTAGAGGGAGCTTTTAGCCATGAGTTTGTACTCCATTAAGAAAAGAACTAATCAAAGTGTGAGGAAAAATAAAACAATCCTAAATATGATATTTATCTGAAATTGTAAAGAACCAATAAGATGAGCTAGGATTTTTGCTTCTGGCAAGTTACTTTAGAAAACAATTGTGAGGCATTTTTGGCTGCTCACTACTTGCCCATTGCTATGCTGTCTGTTATGAGCTACAGGACAGCTGTATAGATGAGGACCTAGACATGACTGACATGTATTTCACATGAGAAAATATTTTTTTTGGTATATAAGAGATACATAGTGGCTTAATCCATTATATACACGGTAGAGTGCTATCAGTAAACATGACAGAGGAGATAAGCAAGCAAGAATTAGAAAGCCCAGAGCCCTAAAAGGACAAAGGATATGGATCCATGGTGAGGAACCTGAAGATTATTTTCAATGGAGAAAATATTGTGAGCAAAATCTGATGCTGACCTGAGCCTGGAAGGAAGGAAATCATATATGAATAACCAAAGCTCAAGGTTAATCTGGAAAACAAAGGAAACAAAAGTCTCATCAGATGGTGAGCGCTGTCCAGGTTCTGAAAGTGAAGCTGTAGATGGTAGGAAATCAGACCGCACTGTATATACTAGGATAGCAACAGGGAGGGGGAGGATGTGGATCTGGGAAGGATGGAATTGGAGGATGGTTAGGAAGTAAAAGAGATTGGAAGTAAGAAACCCAAGAAGAGGCAATAGAATAATCGAGGCGTGAAGTGATTAACTTAGCTAGATGTGTTGGCCTGTTTTGCAAACCATATAATAAACTCTCCTTACTGAACAACTGTTATACAGCATAGTGATGATAATAACAATAATAATTATGTGCTTTCACTCTCATGCTTCTCCTTTTAGATTGTGTTTAAAAAAAAAAAGTGGAAGTGTGATTTGGCAGTACTCCAGTGAGCAGTTTGTGGAATTTTTTTCCATCTGCCTTCTTTCATGGTTTCCTGATTGCTTAGTTTGCAGTCTATTTTTTTCTTCTATATATTTATTTCTTGAGAACATAAATGATAATATTTTTTTTTTTAAAGTAGAAGATCCCTTAGAGAAGGGAATGGCTACCCACTGTAGTATTCTTGCCTGGGAAATCCCATGGACGAGGAGCCTGTGGGCTATAGTCCATAAGGTCGCAAAGAGTTGGACACAACTGAAGCAACTTAACGCAGCAGCCAGATAGAATGAGGATAGATGCCCAGCATCAGTTCCCATATTCTTAAGCCTTCTTCTTTATAAGCACTTTTGCAGGGTCCCCTTCTGATGACCCACCACCAGCATATGGACCCTCAGTTTTCCTGATTCATGAAGGAATAGACAAGATGAATCTGCTCATAAGGTTCATATACATAACTTATGGAAAATAGTGAGGGTATAGATAGAACTTGGGGTCTTCAGTGGCAGACAGAAGAGTGATATTGAACTATTGTAAAGTTTGAAGTAGAAGGTGGCCCTGTCAATTGGATACTGTAGGAAAATTGGTGTGGGGGCGCTCTTAGAATGGCCTTGAGAGAGGAAGGTTAGGAGTAGAGAGAGAAACCAGAAACCAGTCACATAGATGTGAATTGATTTCACTGGAAGTGAAGAAGAGTTCAATAGATAAAGATAGAATGGTAAAAACTGTTGATTTGCTAGATAGAAAAATGGAGGAAAAGATGACTGATACAGAGTTGAAATGACTAGTGCAGTAAATGAAAATATTCAGGAAGAGAACTAATATGAGGCTGAGAACTGTGTGTTTATTTTAGGCACAAAAATAAATTTGTGTTTGATTTGATTTTTGTTTGATTGATTGTTTGATTTGATTTTTGTTTGATTTGATTTTGTTTGATTGATTTGTGTTTGTTTGATTTTCAGCCCTAGTAGAAGTATAGACCAATGTGCAAATATTTTAAAGACATTATCAGTATTCCCATAATGTGATGGTCTAGGTCCCATAAAGGACATTGACATTCTGAAAGTTAAATTGCTTTCATCTTTTTAAAAATATAGAAGTCAATAGAAATTACAAAATTTTTGCAGGGGAATATTTGACTGAAGATAGCAAAATGTTTTTTTTTTTTTTCCTTCAAACATCTGCATTGAAACCCTGATAGGTATTTCATGCCACTTCTTTTTTGTAATCTGAAATCCAGAGTTAACTTTGGTACATCAGTCAATATGCTATCAACACTGACATAGTGGAATTGATTAGTGAAGAGCAGTGCTTGTGAATTAGAATTAGTATTTCCCCTTTTTATTTTTATGGGGAAAGCATGTCAGAATTCAGAGGAAATACAAAAATGTATATGACAAGGGACTTGACAAGATGGTTCACGTGCCTCCTTTAAAACTGAACCATCGGTGGACTGCAATGGAAGAAGTTGTAAATGCCTATTTTTCTGAACTTGACATGATGGCCTTATTCACCAGGGGTATTTGTCATCCTCAGAATGTTTATAAACATCTTGTTATTACACCCTGGTGATTAGATCAAGTCATGCATCTATATGCGTGTATATATTTTTGTCTTTAGCTCAAAAAAAAAAGTAAGATCACTCTTCTTAGAAGGACATTTTGGAAACTCCATTGTAATTCACTATTTTTTTTGCAATCCCTGCCTATGCAGTGAAATTTTATTTTAACATGTGTCTTAAGCATATGTCTGAAATCATAAGCATGTGTGGCACAAGCCTCTGGGTAAGTTTACATGAATAAAATTGTAATATGATAATATGCGGCCTTCAGTTAGTAGCACTAATGAATGATGTTTATAAAGGAGACCTAATATTTTTAAACACTATGTCATAGGGTACAATAGCAATAAACAAGCCAACCGTAAGTCATGACAGAAGCAGAAGCAGTCTGGTCTGGGAAATAATACTTCAGCATTAACTTGTGGGAATAATTGCAAATGTTTTTACTTAAATTAGCAAGGGTTTAGGAAAAGTTTTCTCTTTTAAGTGAGCAGTTTTCTCAATCAAAATTATATTTAATTGTAAATTCCATTTTAGTAAGAATCTTGACAACCTGGTTAAATATCAAATGAGTAAACTTAAATATATGTGAATATTATCAGTGAAGTAAACCTTAAAGAGATAATTTCAAAGACCTCTGTTTTCAAGCCTTCTTTCACTATTTAAAATTAGTAGAAAGACTGGAAACTGATTCTAGCTCACATACTTTTTTAATTTAATTAGAAAATCTTTACCAATTAGTTTTTATGTACTTGGCATTGTACTGGAGATTTTATGATGGCAAAGTTTCAAAGAGCAAATTGCTTTTATTGGTGTACCTGCACGGCCTGAAAATGAAATTGTTAGGAGAAAACTCTTAAAACGCCAACAACTTTTCCTGTGTGTTTAGTGTAGTTTACCTAGACCTCCCAGGTTGGAACTTCCTTTATCTTAAACACACATCCAGTAGAACACATGGCTGTTTCAAGTTTCTGTCTTGGTGATAAACATATTTCCAGAGGAGCCTGGCTACAATAACTGAATTCAGTGAAGCAGATTTAGATATCCAGTGGCCTCTGTATTAATATAGCTTTATACATAGACAATTTTCCCTAAAAACTTATAGCTCAGGTAAAGCCTTAGTCCAACTTTTCCTACTTTTGTAACTGAGGGCTAAAGACAATGGGAAGAATTTGTCCTCTGTAGAAATAATACTTGGGTTTTATGAGGCCAGTGATATTGATGTGGTTACTGTGTGTGTATGTTTTACAATCAAGTTGTAAATATGCAACTTTCTTTTCCAATCCCTTTTCTGTTAGAACAAATTTGGAATGTCAAGGTTGCTTGCTCTAGGGCATTGTAAGTCAGAGTAACTGAGAACATTCATTTTTTAAATTTCTCTTTTTATTGAAGTAGAGTTGATTTATAATACTATCTTAGTTTCAAATGTACACCAAAATGATACACTTATGTTTTTCAGATTATATTCCATTATAGGTTATTACAAGATATTGAATATAATTCCCAGCACTATACAATAAATTACTGTTGCTTATCTACTTGATGTATAGTAGTTTGTATCTGTGAATTCCATGCTTCTAATTTGTACCCCCCTCCCTCTCCCTTTTGGTAACCATAAATTTGTTTTCTATGTCTGTGAGACTGTCATTTGAAGAGCGTAGAGACATTAAAAGAATCCTGCCATCACATTCTTTAAAAAGAATGACTAATACATTACTAATTTATGTACACAATAACAATATCAAGGTTCTGATGGAGTACAGAATTTGCACTGTATTTAGAATCATGGCCAGTGCTTGGTACACAGAATTAGTATTTATGCAAGCATTGTTATGATGCTGCTGCTATGCTGAGCTCTGTCGTGTCCGACTCTTTGCGACAGCATGGACTGTAGCCCACCAGGCTCCTATGTCGATGGGATTTCCCAGGAAAGAATACTAGAGTGGGTCGCCGTTTCCTCCTCCAGGGGATCTTCCCAACCCAGGAACTGAACCCACGTCTCCTGCATTGGTAAGCAGGTTCTTTAGCACTGAGCCACCTGAGAAGCCCAAGCATTATTTTAAGAGCTTTTAATTTATTATCTCCTTTTATCCTCACAATAGCACTATAAAATTACTATTTTATTTTCCAGAAAAGAAAACTAAGGCAATGGAGTATTAAGTGACCTGCCCAATGCAACAAATCAATAAGTGACTAAAAGTGAAAATCACTCAGTTGTGTCTCTTTGTGACCCCATGGCCTATACAGTCCATGGAATTCTCCAGGCCAGAATACTGGAGTGAGTAGACTTTCCCTTCTCCAGGGGAGCTTCCCAACCCAAGGACCATAGCCAGGTCTCCCAGAATTGCAGGTGGATTCTTTACCAGCTGAACCACAACGGAAGCCCAAGAATACTGGAGTGGGTAGCCTATCTCTTCTCCAGAGGATCTTCACAACCCAGGATCAAACCAGGGTCTCTTGCATTGCAGGCGGATTCTTTTATCAACTGAGCTATCAGGGAAGCCCACTGATAGAAGTTACTGAACCAAGATTTAAACAAAGACTGCACAAAATGGAGATTAGCCTTTTTAAGTCCATTAAGAGCTACATTTGCCATTGGCAGATAAGGTTTCCCTTCATGAAAGAAGAGAAACCAGAGTTTATACACAGCCTGTGCATTCTGCCACCCACTAAATAGCAGAAGATGCATGGATCTTGGAAGGGACTCGTTAATCAAACAGATGTGGCTTCAATAATTATAAAATGTCTTCATTAAGCACTGGCAGTAAGTCATTACAATATCTTCTCCAGCCTTTTGGCTATGATCAAGTGTAGAATATCTTCTCATTAGGATAATGGGGTTCAATAAAAGAGTGTTCCATCATTCCCCCTAAGAGAGCAGAGTGGAACTTTTTGCTAATGATAATCATTTAGTTATTCATTTTATCTTTTTCAGATCTTGTTAATTCATTATTGTACAAGGTTAATTCTTCATGCATTTAGATTTTGATCTTGACAAAATGCATTGGTCATAAAAGTTAACTTTGTAAAAGAAATTAGGACAGTTTAAATTAATGTTGGGGACATAATGAGTAGAAAAAAGAAAAGTTTTTTTTTTTAATTTGCTAACCCAGATATCTATTAATTAAAGCATGGTTTATATATTTTAAAAGAAATTGTTGGGAAATTTTTGATGTATATTAGCAGTGGAGAAACAGAGATAGAGAATAGACTTATTTTTTCCAATGATTTTTGTGGCAAATATGATCAGGAGCAAATTAATAATATCTGAGTTTTACATATATTCAGCAATAATATATTACTCAGCTGAAACTTTCATATCATAGCTATCTCTATAATAAAAAGTCATTAAAATATACAAATATATAATAATATATAATAAAAATCATTATAAATATAGTAGATCTATCATAAAATTGCAAAATATAGAAATGAGGCCCCTGTTGAAATTTCACACAATATTTATTTTATAAAATTTTACCTACTGGTAATTACAGTTAACTCACAATCTTCTCTCCTGTTTATTTCTACTAACCATTAGATCAAAGTACTTTTATCATATTCTTAATACTTATAATTGTAATGACTCTACTATTTCATTAAGAAAATGAAGTTATATAATTTGGCTATATGCATATAGTTGATAATTGTACCATTTCAAATATTTTTGCTATTATAAATAACCATGCAACAAGAGCCTTTTGATAGGATATTTTTCCCCATATTTAGGATTATTTCTGTTGAAAATAACCCCCAGAAATGGATTTATTGAATCAAAGAATATGAATGTATCTGAAGCTCTTGACATGGAGTTTCTGAATGCTTAGGGAACATGTTTTATCCGTCTATGTAGCCTTGACACCTGGCATAGTACCTAATGTCCTCATTACTCACATTTTAAAAGTGTTAAAACGTTTGAAATAGAATATATATGTGGTTGTTTTATCTGCATGACTGTCTAATAATAATTCATTGTACTTGAATAGTTTTTAGTGAACTTTCACATATATGATCTGATCTGAAACAAAGAAACAAGGTAGATAGTTTGATGATCCCTTTACGGAGGAAAAAAGTGAGCCTCAGAAAGGGCGTTGTAGTTTCATTATATTCTGTCTCTACGCATATTTATCCTTTTGAGAAAGTATTTGAAATACACTTTATTTTTCTTTTCAGTGAATCATTGTTTTTATTCTTTGGGGAAAACAAACTATACTTATTGGAAGTATTTTTGTCTTTTTTTTTATAATCCAAAGTACATATCACTCATTACCACCATGAAAGTTCTACACATGCTTAAAGCAAAAATAATATTAACATTTTTAAAGACTCATTTTATATTTTAAAATAGAAATAAAAGCAAAGATCAAAATAACACATTGAAATTTGTGTTACTTAATTTAAGTTGAGGCCTTTTTTCTTTCATTTTTTTATGAGATATTTGAGACTAGTACTACATAGTGATTCCTATGAATATAGATTCATAGAAATTTGTCCTGGAAAGTTCTAACATAATTGTTTAAGATAAAACAAAGCTGCAAATGGTTTTCTAACTTTATAAGTGTTTGAAATTTAATATAAATTTGACAGAGCTGTTTTTTTCAGCTTTATATATTTGATAATATCCGGTGGCACTAGTAGTAAAAAACCCACCTCCCAGTGAAGGAGACATGAGAGACCCAGGTTTGATCCCTGTGTCGGGGAGATCCCCTGGAAGAGAGCGTGGAAACCCACTCCAGTATTCTTGCCTGGAGAATCCCATGGACAGAGGAGCCTGGCGGACTATAGTCCATAGGGTCACAAAGAATCGGACACCACTGAAGTGACTTAGCACACACACAGAAAATATACTAATTTTATTTCTCTCCTTTTATTTTCTTTTTCTTTTTCCTTTCTTTCTTAACCCTAGAAATTGTCATTCTGAAATCAGAAGTGAGATTACTGAGAGTAAGTAAAGTAGCTTGTTTAAGCCTATACAGCTTTTAGGTATAAGTGTTGGGATTTCAGACCCAGTTTTGTTCCCCTCAAATGTGAATTCTTCTCACTAAACAAAAAGGCAATTAAAAAGGTGATGATGGTGCAAGTTTTAAGGCCACTCATTATAATTATACTAAAGTATGATTTTTTTTGCATATCCTGAGTCACCTGTCACCAGTTTGAACTACAAAATTTGCTGAAGATTTAACCCAATATAATGACAACATTTAGAATGTAATGAAACATTTTTAATGGAACTGTTCAGCAATGACTCAGTTTAAAAAAAGTAAACTTTGATCAAATGGAGATTAAAGGGCTTTCCATCAAGAAGGCTGGAGAATTGCTATTCAAGGTGAGAGGGGGACTAACCAATTTCTAAGAGATAAACGGTTAGTGACTTTGTCGTTTCTTAAATAGATAGCCTCTGGCTTGTGGTCTTTGCGCTGTATGTTCAGCAAGCCTATAATTCAGTTTGTTTCAAAGCTGCTGAATCTCCTTTAAATTTTAAGATATTCTCTTGCTAAATATATTATGTGGTGAGGGCATACAATATTAATTCTATTGTACAAGTATTGTGAGGGGTGTCTATTCCTCTCTTCTCAATATCTGTCTATATAAAATATATTCACTTACATATATGTGCTATTTATAGACTCATATATATACACATATGTATTCTTTATATGTGCATATATATCTACCAACACATACGCACATGTGTATGCTTATGTTTATCTTTATTAAGCCTAACAACAACTGTCTCTTGTATGAAAGTGAAAGTGAAATTCACTCAGTCATGCCCTACTCTTTGTGACCCCATGGACTGTACAGCCCATGGAATTCTCCAGGCTAGATTACAGGCCAATTATACTGTCTCTTGTATAATTGATACAGAGGGCTTTACTTTTAACAATTTGATTATATTACAGTTAGTTAAACTAGTGTTAGGTTTTAATTTTTTGTCATCAGGTTCATTGATATTCAGCATCTTCTATAATATAAACAAAACAAAGTCCAGTCATAACAGAAAGCAAAAAGTGGCCACCCATGAAACGTAGTCATTAGAACATCTTTTGTTTCTCCCATGAGAGAGCTAAAATACTCCCAGAAAAAATATGATAAAGGCCTGAGTAAAAGACGCTGCGGAGAAAGGCCTGAATCAAGAATGAAGTGCTGTGCTCTTAGTCGCTCAGTCGTGTCCGACTCTCCGTGACCCCATGGACTGTAGCCCACCAGGCTCTTCTATCCATGGGAATTCTTTAGGCAAGAATTCTGGAGTGGGTTGCCATGCCCTCCTCCAGGGTATCTTCCCAACCTGGGGATTGAACCCAGGTCTCTCAAATTGCAGGTAGATTCTTAACCATCTGAGCCACAGGGAAGCCCAAAGGATTAAGAAGAGATGCTAAATTAGAAAAAAAATATATTAATTGAATTTCATAAATATTTATATGTAGAATATGGATTTCAAACAGGGGTTATAGTGCTGATCCCTCAATATCTGAAGGATCAGTTTTCATGCCATTTTCCATCACTGACACAAAGACCTTGGAGTTACAATTATTTCTGTAGCTTCTAATTTACTCTGTATTTCACCTGACTGATTCCACGGCTTGTTCTCAAAGACAGACAATAATCTGGTTGGTGGGTAAAGTGATGAAAGGTGTAGTTTCATGGTGTTTGAAAATGACCCACGAGTTACCTTTTATGTTTTATCAGATACACTCCCAGGTCTATGAGGTCCTGGAACTTGTAAATGGTCCTCCTCACCTGTTAATATCAAGGTGTACCTAGTAGTATAAGACAAAGGATCGCCATGCCACAATTGAATGATCAAATCTTGGCCCAAGAAATCCAAATTCTATGGTCTTTGTGCAGATTCCATTTTGTTCTCATATTTGAAATTTCAAACATCTGCTTTCCCACTGGTTCCAGCCCCACCTGACTTTCCTCCCTTATTATTAGAGACTGAATCCTTTGAGATGTCTTCATATTCTCTCCTCTCTGGCCTTACATTCTCAGTTGCTCGTTATACAATTGTTTATCTTACCATTGACTCTATGATTGCTTCAGTGAAAAGAGACAATCTTGACTCACTGGGTTGGTCCTGTGCTTGAACTCTTAGTCCTTGCTGTTAGCCACTGCCTTTCTAAAGGCTCTAATGTTACAATGGCCCTGGTGAACAGGTTGCTACTGCCAATCTAACTTTTGGTCAAGATTTTCTCTTTTCTCTCCAAATATAAAATGCCACAATATTTAAATTAACCTCAGTAACGTCTCATTGAAATTAATATTTAACTCATTTTTTCCTGCTGACTATAGGGAGGTGGCACAGGCAGAAATTTATACAGTTCTTATATCTTTTCTGTTATTGCCTTACATGACTCACTTAAGCATATAGCTTAGTAAGTCTGTTGCTTGAGAAATTAAGAAACAGGAATCTGTCATTTTTTTCCATGAAAATCTAAGTATTTATGTAGAAGTTAATTGCATATTCTAGTTTCCTGAACTATGAGAACAGTGCTGATAGAAATAAACAGGAAAATTATAAAGTGTTGTTAGTCACTTTCCCCTTTATTTTCAAAAGTATGTCTTTTCTAATAACATAGGACAATTAAATTTTATATATGTTTTCTTGGAAGTAAATCCAACAATATTTTGTAATAATAAAACAGTGTTTGGGTGATTAATATGGTACTATCTTAAGGAATGTTAATGGTGTAGAAAAAATAATTTTATTGCCCAGACCTATAATAAATTTGACAAGCAACCGGAGAAAGTTTTAAAATTAATATATGCTAATTAATAAAAATAGCCTTACCTTTATTTTAGCCTAACATTATCCTTATGTGAGAATAGCATATAATTACAGATTACTTACTATAAAGTACATTGTAAGTTACCTATATAACTTGGAATTTGGAATGTTACATGGAAATTAAATATATATACAGGCGCACACTTTAATGGACTCTGAGTCAGGTACCATTCTGGGTCTCTGTTCCCAAATAGTAAGTAAATGTTTTAGACTAAATTATTCCTAAGTTTTCCCCAGGTATAGCATGAATATAAATTTATTTTTCTAGTTTTTAGATTTAATTTGATTTATTTATTACAGTGAGCTGGGGCTACTCCCTAGCTGTGCTGCGAGGGTTTCTTATGGTGGTGACTTCTCTTGTTGCTGAACACAGACTCTAGGCCACGTGGGCTTCAGTAGTTGCAGCTCCTGGGCTCAGAGCACAGGCTTAATCACTCTGCAGCTAGTGGGGACTCCCCAGATCAGGGGTCTGCTTTGGCAGGCTGATTCCTTATCACTGAGCCACCAGGGAAGCTCCAGGTTTCTAGTTTTAAAGAAACTGCTAAGTCCTCAATTTGATCTCACACTCTGATTCCCCCCTAACTTGGTATTTCCAGTTAACCATGAACTCAGCTATGATTCTTGATTAAATCTGGATGTTTAAGATTGAATCTAGATGAAAATTGCAGAGTGAATGGAAAGTCGGTGAGTCTCATTGGTCTCTTTACAACCAGAGGTCAATGTGGGGTCCGCAGAGTTGCTTTTCATGACGCAAGTTGTGTACAGATTATCTGACCAAAGTTCATCATACTTGATCAAGTAGATCTTTCTAAATTCTACTGTCATTTACACAAGATTTGGGGGCATTGTTAGGTAATACAAGATTTTTTTATTTTTCAATAAAGATATTTTTATTTGTATGCTGCTGCTGCTGCTAAGTCGCGTCAGTCGTGTCCGACTCTGTGCGACCCCATAGACGGCAGCCCACCAGGCTCCTCCGTCCCTGGGATTCTCCAGGCAAGAACACTGGAGTGGGTTGCCATTTCCTCCTCCAGTGCGTGAAAGGGAAAAGTGAAAGTAAAGTTGCTCAGTCATGTCCAACTCTTCGCTACTGCATGGGCTACAGCCTACCAGGCTCCTCCGTCCATGGGGTTTATTTGTATAGCTGTATGTTAATTTTTAAAGAAAGAAATAGTTTTACTAGAGAAAATAAAAGTTATGCAGGAAAGGAAAAGTTGTCATAGCATAAGTACTTAACTCAGCTGTGAATAGTATTCACACAGTGATGTAAGTATCGGATGCTGATGTCATGGCAAGTTTGACTAGTAAGATGTGGGGTAGTAGACAAAAAGGATGTTTGTGTGGTGGGGTGAAGGAACGAGAGAGAACTAAACCTTCATCTTCCGTAGTGGGGAGTCCATAGATATTTAGACTAGGAAAGTTAGTGTGTAACAGTCTATGTGTGTGTTGGTCGCTCAGTCCTGTCTGACTCTTTGCGATCCCATGGACTCTAGCCCCCTAGGCTCCTCTGTCCACGGGATTTTCCAAGCAAGAACACTGGAGTGGGCTGTTGTTCCCTTCTCCAGGGGATCTTCCTGACCCAGGGATCTAACCTGAGTCTCTTTTGTCTCCTGAATTGGCAGGCAGGTTCTTTACCACTCTCACCACCTGGGAAGCCCATAACAATCTAAGCATGTTATTTAATTGAGGAAATAGAGGAAAATTCCAAAAGAAGCCAATAAAAGAGATGAAAACAATTGTTCTTTTTAAGGTAGGATCCCTGAAGGTCTTTAAGCTATGTGTACATAAACATGTGATTAGAATAAAATATATTTTTAAAACACATTATGAAAGTTTCTATTTATATCTTATTTTCTGAAATTTTCCAGTGCACATACTGGCACATTCTTCTTTAGGTCAAATCAGATTTCATGAATAAAAAAGAAAAATAAGTCAGAGGAAGTTTCCTTATATATCACTGTGGTACCTTTCATTTTAAAAGCATATTATTGCTCTTTTATGTTATTGTATATTTGTTTAATTCCATGAAATTTAAAATACTATAGGAATGGCTTTTAACATTCTAGACCCAATTATATAAAATTCAGATTAAAAAGTTGAAGCATATGGAAATCATGTTGAACTTCATCTCTTATACATTACTAGAACAACATAGATTCCTTAGAGAATATACAAGTAAAAACTGAGTTCTTTTTAAATAATCTTCGCAAATACTGTCTTGATACTCAAACCAGTTTCAACCTTGTTTATCACTGAAAGTTTCCATCTTAAGAATAGTTACAAGCTCTCCTGATTTTTTTCTCAGCCATCATTTTACCATCTGGTGCCACTTTTGATTTAATCTATAATACTGAAAGGTTGTGTTTAGGATGGGTAGGATATAGGGTGAAATTCCATGGAGATCCAAATATTTGGAATCTTTATAAAAATTCAGTCTACAAAATTTTTTTAAAATGCATAAGCTTAATAATTTATTGTTAGGTTTTTATGTGAGAAAAATATCAGCTGTGTCTACCTTAATTCCTGATTTTTCTGTGAACATATAGATACATTAGATACGTGGATACCAGAGCTTCCCTGGTAGCTTAGCTGGTAAAGAATCCACCTGCCATGCGAGAGACCTGGGTTTGATCCCTGCTGCTGGGAAGATCCCCTGGAAAAGGGAACAACTCCCCACTCCAGTATTCTGGCCTGGAGAAATCCAAGGACTATATAGGCCATGGGGTCGCAAAGAGTCGGACATGACTGAGTGAACTTTCACTTTGACTTTCATAGATACATTATGTACAAACAGATCTAGTGGGAGATAAACTGGTGGTATAGTAATGGGCTCCCCTGCTCCCAGCCAAGACCTAAATTTTATTCTTCTTGAAGTTTAATATCTCGTATTTTCATGTTTCTTTCATCTCTTTTCATCCCAATCACCCATGAAAGCTTGCATTCAAAGGCTACTTTCTCAGGACCTGATAATACCTCCCAATGATATTTCTCTCAGAAACATTTTAATTTCAGTAGGAATCAAATTCTGAAGGAAAATGGATAAAACCCTGAGACAAACAGATGTGTTAACATGTAGAGTTAAGCCTCCAATAAACAATTAAAGGAGCAAAGTAAGAGTAAAACATTTTTTCCCCTTTAAGAAGAAAAGTGAAAGTCGCTTAGTCGTGTCCAACTGTTTACGACCCCATGGACTCTACAGTCCATGGAATTCTCCAGGCCAGAATACTGGAGTGGGTAGCCTTTCCCTTCTCCAGGGGATCTTCCTAACTCAGGGATCGAACCCAGGTCTCCTGCATTGCAGGTGGATTCTTTTCCAGTTGAGCCAAAAGGGAAGCCCCAAAAGAAAATAGGATGTCAACTAAATACATTTTGATTTATCCTTTATTGCAGTGTTTGCTATCCTTGGAAAGAGGGATAAAAACGCACATCAACTGACTACAGTTTGTCATACATGCAATCATAACTTTTATCCAATGAGAAAGAAAATTAAAAAATGCATACTGCATCTACCTGACCACAATAGTTATGCTGACCTTGACAGAGTTATCTCCATGTGCTAGTTCTATTGCTGTGCCATTGAGCCAAACAGTGTCTCTGCAGGTCTTTTCAGAATTCTTGGACCAAAAGTATAGCAGATATAGGGAGGGGTTAGGAAAGAGATGCTATTTATTCTGCCTGTGTAGTTTTGGATAAAAAATACTTTTTAGGTGATCTGTTTCTAGGAAGTGCAATTTTCAGGAAACCACACACCGTATTCTCAAAATTATTTTCCATTCTCTCCCTCAAAACTTACTCTAATCATCTCAAAGTAAAGGATTATTTTCAATAGCAAAAACAAAAAATGCTGCAGCTCATATTATATTTGCTTTTACTCCAAGAGAAAACTACTTCACATTTCACAAAGATAGTCTTTTCTCCATCATACCTGGATTATGTACCCAATTTATAGATGGAGTAAACCCTAGAATACACTCTTCTGGAGTATTTTGGGGTGGCATTCTCCTGCAGTAGGATTGAGCCTAGCATATCTAGGGTTTGAGCTAGTTGGAGATGTAGTTGTAGTTTGTGTCTGTAAACTCCACAAGCTCCCATCCTAAGAGATAGGAATTAACAGACATGTTTAATCATCCAGCAAACATATATCTAGCATTGGTGTTATGTTGGGGATTTTGAGAGGTGTGAAAACTCAGAGATCAACTAGACACAGCGGAGAATGTCTGCAATCTACCTGAAAGTATATCTTGAATGAGGACAGGCTGTAAGTATATGTGTAAATGTATGTGCCCTTTTAAATCCAGAAAAAATATTTTCCATATGACCAATGGTGGCACTGAAAACTAAATAGTTATTGGAGTATAGTGGTATTTACAGATATCAGAAAACTTAAATCAAAAGGGGAACATTGCTCTGCCCTGATTATACCATGTTCATACTTTGTAAATTGCTGTGTCACCTCCAGGGTAACCTGTCAAGTGCATTTCCATATTATGTTTCAAATAACACTCACCAATAAGTGGAACTTAGAAAAATGTATAAACATGCATATTCTTTTGTTTTGAACAATAAGAAATACGGAATGTCAAGTGAAAGCCTAACAACAAACACAGAATTCCAATCTTTTCAGGTTAGCTTGTGACATCAAGTCAGAAAATGTATCAAAGAAGTGTAACTGTGCAGAGTGCATCTGTAAACTGATTTATTGAAGCATTCAGTAATATACTGCTATTTATGGGAGAATCAGCTATAGATATTCCTGCAGTTATTACAGAAAAGACTCCTGTCCTGTGGAGTCTCCAGTGCAGATGGCCAGCTGTGGTTCTATAATGCAGGCTTATTTGCCTTGAGCTGGTGCATTTCTCAAAAGAGAATATGCTTAGTAAAGATTTAGAAATAATTATGAACATGAATGGGGCTTCCCAGGTGACACTAGTGGTAAAGAACCCCCCCTGCCAATGCAGGAAATGCAGGTTCAATCCCTGGGTCAGGAAGATATCCGGGAGGAGGGTGTGGCCGTCCACTCCAGTATTCTTGCCTGGAGAAGCCCATGGACAGAGAAGACTGGGGGGCTACAGTCCATAGGGTCACAGAGTCAGACACAGCTGAAGTAGCTTACACGCATGCACATGTGAATATGAATAGACAGTGGACAGCTAGCTGAAGAAATTCTCTAGAAGACAGTGGTTGACATGCATTTTCTTCCAAATTAAGCATAAATTTGCAAGTCTATAGTCTAAGGTCTCAGTGGATTTTCTATTTTAAAAAAATAGGTGAAAAGAATACTGTGATCTGCTCTAACGTCTACACAAAGGAGGGCAAGCAACAATTAAATATATTCAGCTACCTGCAAAAGCTAACTGTATATCTTTATATACCTAACTGTACTCTCATATTTTAAGATGGATTCATCATAAGAAATCTGAAAACTATCAAATCGTCAACTCTAGTTTTGTTTACTTAATTATATTAGAAACTAGTATTTGTATGTGACTTTAAAGTTTAAAAATTTTTCTTTTATATCATTTCATGGAACTCTCCACTAATGTACTGATATGCTTGTGTTGTTAGACACTCAGTTGTGCCTGATTCTTTGAGACTCCATGGACTGTAGCCTGCCAGGTTCCTCTGTCCATGAAATTCTCAAGGCAAGAATACTGGAGCGGGTTGCCATTCCCTTCTCCAGGGGATTTTTCCCCACCCAGGGATTGAACCCAGGTATCCTGCATTGCAGGCAGATTCTATACTGTCTGAGCCACCATGACTCACAGTGATATGTTTGGGTGATATTATCTTCTAGGTAGAGTTAGTTGTTCTACCCCTATGCACCCACATCACTTTCTTGAAACATTTATATCTCTATAACAGGGCTTCCCTGGTAGCTCAGATGGTAAAGAATCCGCCTACAATGCAGGAGACCTGGATTTGATCACTGCTGTTGGGAAGATCCCCTGGAGAAGGGAATGGCTACCCACTCCAGTATTCTTGCCTGGAGAATCCCATGGACAGAGGAGCCTGGAGGGCTACAGTCCATGGGGTCATGAAGAGTTGGACACGACTGAGCAAATGAACACTGGCACTGGCCCTAGAGCACTTTATGACATTAGAGAATCCAGGAATGTCAGCCATGAAAGGGACCCTGCAGATTTTATGTCCAATACTCCTGTTTTGCAGGTGGAGAAATTGAGATTCAATGTGCATGTGTGACTTGCTCAAGAGAGTTGGAGACTGAATAGTAATTAGAACTTGGGTTTTGTAAATTCAGGTTTGGAGGCCAGTTTTTGGAAAAATGTAGGTATGTTGGGAAAAATATGATTGTTTGCATGAGACTAAAGCCATCTCTCCATCATGATGGTCATGAATATATATATATGTCTCATTTATTTATTGTTGCTATGGTTCTGTGTCATTTCAGAATGTAAAACCAACAACTTTCCCCATCACTCTATAGCTTCATGAACTTCAGCAGCCCAGAATTCTGTGAATCAGATTGTCTCTATTTCCTATTTATTTCTGATCACATTGTTTTCTCAAGATGTATTTTTTTTTCCATCTGAAATTCATACTTTGGGAGCCTCCTCTCTAAAGATGCTTAAAAACCAAACAGTGTTTCCTTTTTGGTAACTTTCCCTGTACTTTACTCTGCAATTTCTCTGTTTAGAAACATTTAATTGTGCCCTGTTCCCTTCTGCAGAAGATTGAAAATTAGCTGCTTAGTTTTCAAGGTGCAACATACTACTTACTTTCAATTCCTCTTCCTTACCATTTTCCCAAACACACTGAGCATAGTAATCAAACTTACTTTTTGTAACCTCTAATTAATTTCATTTTCTGGGGCTTTGCTTGTTTGTGGTTTCTCTTTCTTTCTCTGTGTGAAAGGTGTGAGATCTCATTTTAACTATTAAATATTCTTAAGGTTTTAGGGCTTCTTTTCTCAAGTCCAACAGGTTGTGTAAAGAATGAGAGATGGAGTATTTTCTCCCAGGACTGGGTCTCCACCGTCTGCCTGGGTGCTGCTCCTTGTTTGCCTATAGTTGGCTTTCTTTTGGATTCTTCCTTCCTGACCTGGATTTCCTAGACTTGACTCCATCCTGTCCTTTATGTAGGACCAGAGTCATGCTTAGATCCTATCTGCTTATCTCAAAAACCTCCTGCTGGTGGTGCTCCTAGTGAAGTAGCGCCATCCGTTGCCATTCATGACTGGGGATGGTGGCAAAAAGGATTCAGTCTCCTTTCCTGACTGTCCTTCCATCTAAAATGAGTGCACATCTACCTGTGTGTATTTGAAAAGAATTACTCTGTGTCCATTTTCTTTTCATTTGATATAGATTTTTCCTTTTCATTGTTGTTGCTTAGTTGCTAAATCGTGTCCAACTCTGTGTAACCCCATGGACTGCAGCATACCAGGCTCCCTTGTCCTTCACTATCTCCAGGAATTTGCTCAAACTCATGTCCATTGAGTCAGTGATGCTACCCGAGCATTTCATAAAAGCCTTATGAAAAAAACTATTTTTTTAGAATTTAAACATTATCAAAAGTATATATATATATATATCAGAGCAGGCAGCTTTCTTTGGAATAGAATGCATTCCTGGATATCAATATAATATATTTTTCTCTTTAGATTTGTCCCAAGTTCCCAGAACATTTCCTTAGTAGTGGCATACAAAACTCTCATTGAAGGGGCCTGGTTCTGAGAGGAAGGACCAGTGGTGACATTAAAACTATTCCTTCCTAAAATAGGGAAATTTGCATTTGCTGAAAGCCAGAGGCATTATGAAGGACAAGACAGAAAAATGTTATAAGAAGAAAGAAAGGTGAGTGAAAGGTCCATCAGAAGATGGAATAGACAGGCATTTATGCACAGCTATTTGTACGTGCCTGTTAAGTTGCTTTAGTCTTGTCTGACTCCTTGCGACCCTATGGACTGTCGCCTACCAGGCTCCTCTGTCCAAGGGATTCTTCAGGCAATAATACTGGAGTGGATTGCTATGCCCTCCTCCAGGGCATCTTCCCAACCTGGGGATCAAATCTGTATTTCCTGCATGGACAGGTGGATTCTTTACCACGAAGCCACCTGGTACATGCTGAATAAATCTTATTCAACAGCAAAGTACCCTAGTGAAAGAGACAGGTTTTTACAATTTAATGTGTTGATGTAAAATCAAGTGCTGGATAGTTTTGTCTTAAATAAGGTCACTGACAATCTGAAGGGTCTTGGGGAAGTTTTATGTGTGCTGTGTTCTTGGCTTTCTGATTCCTACTAAAGTGAACTTTAATGCAGAACCCATGACTGGTATTTTAGTTAAAAACCTAACTTTTAACTAAAGATAAAATCTTTGCATATGCTGTTAAATGATTCAAACATCTTGTTTTATTAAATGGTTTAAGCAAATGAGTCCAATAACATATTTTATAGTCTTTACTTGATGAAAGACTTCACATTCTACTGTCACCCACAAAAGAAATCTCAGTAATTTTTACCTCTCTTTTATCTATTACTTCACACATCCTGTAAAAACCAAGCCCGTCACCTTCGAAAATATCTTTTGCATCTTTCCCTTCTTGTAAGCCCACTGCCACTGGCTTCCATTCATCTGCGTAAAACTTCCAATTTTCAATGTTGTAATATTCTTATTGTTTTCAGAACATACCTCCTACTCTGTTTTACCCTACTATCAAAGTTTTCTTGTTTTTAAAATAGAGTTATGATTGGATCATATCACTACCCTATTAAGCAAACCGTTTCAGTGGTTTCTCAAGGTCCATGAAATATAACCCACATTTTTAGCATGGAATTCACCAGCCTGTGAAATCTGGGATAAAGGATACCTAGATTTAAGCATAATAGGCACCCAGTGAACATTTGTTGAAAGAATAATTGAGAACAAGCAAAATAGGAATGAACAAATGAGATTTTACTGCACAATTTGGCCTCAGCATCCTTATGCAGATAAATCCCTCTGTGAATTCAATGATTGCTACCCTCTGTACCATCTGCTGTTCATTCATTCTGGGCACTAATCACTGTTCCAGGTACTGGGAACACAGACATGAAGAAAACAATCCTCAGCTTCATCCGTGAGGATGAGCAACTCACGGCAGAGTCACCATTAAACAAGTCAATGCACTGATGAGTACATGATTCCGGTTCGTCAGCATTGCTGCTAAGGGAAGGAAGCAGGTTCTCTGAGAAAGAAGGGAGGCAGACTTAATTTAGCTTGAGGTATGGTAGAGTTGGAGAAGGTCTCTTCTCCTGGCATTTGATTGAAGATGTGATAAGTTATCCTAGTGGAAATTGGGAGAAGAGTGTATTAGGCAGCTGCAATAAGTTGTTGAGGTTGTTTTGTTTTATTTTATTTTGAGATTCTGCTAATCATTCCTTCTTATAGTCACAAGGCATTCCCATAACCCTTACCCTAACCCTAACCCTCATCCTAAAACCCTAGCCCTTTTTGTAATACTGATACCGATGTGCTTGTCTGGAATGTTTTTCTCTTCTATTTTCTATCTAATGCATTTTTTTCTTATCCTCTCATCTTTTTGTTAAATATTAAAACATCAAACTGTCATTACCCCTTACAAAAACCCATATTTGGATATCTATAATAGCTTTTTCATATTGCCAAAAGTCGTGAGCACTCAAGATGTCCTTCAGTAAGTAAATGGATAAACTGTGATAAATCCACACAATGAAATATCATTTAGCACTAAAAAGAAGTGAGCTCTCAAGCTGTGAAAACACATGAAGGAAACATCAACATGTGCTGCCAAGTGAAAGAGGTCAATCCAAAATGACTTCATGCCATGTAATCCCAATTCTAGAAAAGGGAAAACAATAGAAACAGTAAACAAAACTAGTGGTTTTTAGGGTTAGGGTTGGGGAGATGAACAGATACAGCAAAGGGTATTTTTTAGGGCAGAAAGATTACTCTATGATACTATAATGATGGATCTTCCCAAGTGGCTCAGTGGTAAAAGAATCTACCTCGCCAATGCAGGAGACACAAGACACAGTCTGATTCCTGGGTCAGGAAGATCCCCTGGAGTAGGGCATGGCAACCCACTCCAGTATGCTTGTATGGAATATTCCAAGGACAGAGGAGCCTGGCAGGATACAGTCCATGGGGTCTCAAAGAGTCCATGCATGACTGAGCATGTATGCACTCTAATGATGGATATACGTCATCATAATTTGTCCAAGTTCATCGTGCATATGATGCAAAGAATGAATCCTAAGATAAACCATGAATCTGGGGTGAAAGGACTGATGTTGAAGCTGAAACTCCAGTACTTTGGCCACCTGATGGAAAGAACTGACTCATTTCAAAAGACCCTTATGCTGGGAAGGATTGAGGGCAGGAGGAGAAGGTGATGACAGAGGATGAGATGGTTGGATGTCATCACCAACTCAATAGGCATGGGTTTGGGTGGACTCCGGGAGTTGGTGATGGGCAGGAGGCCTGGCGTGCTGTGGTTCATGGGATCGCAAAGAGTTGGACACAACTGAGCAACTGAACTGAACTGATAATGGGTCAATGTACATTCAACACTGGTAGAAAATGTAACATGCTGTGAGTGACGTTGATAATGGGGAAGGCTATACATGTGTTTGGATATGAGGTGTATGCAAAACCTCTGTACCACCCTCTCAGTTTTGTTCTAAACATAAAAATGCTCTAAAAATGTGTCATAAAAATACATTCAACTATTGACATTAAACTTTCACTGTTTTTGTAATAAATTTGTTTGTTATTGTTCAGTCGCTAAGTCATGTCAGACTCTTTGCCACCCCATGGATTGCAACACACCAGACTTCCCTGTCCTCCACTATCTCCCGGAGTTTGCTCAAACTCATGTCCATTGAGTTAGTGATGCCATCCAACCATCTCATCCTCTGTTGCCCCTATTTCTCCTCCTGCCTCAGTCTTTCCCAGCATCAGGGTCTTTTCCATTGAGTCAGTTCTTTGCATCAGGTGGTCAAAGTATTGGAGCTTAAGCTTGAGCATCAGTCTTTCCAATGAATATTCAGGGTTGATTTCCTTTAGGATTGATTGGTTTGATCTCCTTGCAGTCCAAGGGACTCTCGAGCGTCTTCTCCCACATCACAGCTCAAAAAACATCAATTCTTCGGTGCTCAGCTTTCTTTATTGTCCAACTCTCACATCTGCACATGACTACTGGAAAAAAACATAGCTTTGACTGTATGAACTTTTGTTGGCAAAGTGATATCTCTGCTTTTTAATTTATTGTCTACGTTTGTCATAGCTTACCTTCCAAGGAGCATCTTTTAATTTCATGGCTGTAGTCACCATCTGCAGTGATTTTGGTGTCCAAGAAAATAAATTCTGCACTGTTTCCGTTGTTTCTCCATCTATTTGCCGTGAAATGATGGGACCAAATGCCATGATCTTAGTTTTTTGAATGTTGAGTTTTAAGCCAGCTTTTTCTCTCTCCTCTTTCACCCTCATCAAGAGGCTCTTTAGTTCCTCTTTTCTTTCTGCCATTAGAGTGTTATCATCTGCATATTTGAGGTTATTGATATTTCTCCTGGCAATCTTGATTCCAGCTTGTGATTCATCCAGCCCAGCATTCACATAATGTACTCTGCATATAAATTTGTATGTAAAATTGGGATTATATTACAAACACTGTTTCATGGCCCAGTTTCCTTTACCTTAGAATACCATAAATACATGTTGATTAATTGCACCTTCTCTAACAGCTTTGCTTTATTGATTGTCTGGTGCTCCACTGTCCACTTTGGACCAATCAAGTTCATGATCAAATCTGATGTAACTTGAGTCAGGAACACTGGAGGAGGTTTATCTAAAGCCCTTTAGTTAATTAATTAAAAGTGGAAGTGGGTTAAATAGTCTAGGATATAGACTTGATTGTCGATATGTACATTGCATTTTATCAGGGAATACTCTCTTTGAATTAACCAGTAAATGAAACTAGATTGAGTCAGAAATGTAGTTGTTTATCAGTGGACCAACAAATTGCAATCTAGAAGAGTCTTGTCCATAGGAAGATTACTGATGACAGCTAGAAGTGACCTAAGGTTCATTTAGTCATACTACAATTGACCTTGGAACTCTTCAAATTACTGTTTTATTAAAATTTGGGGGTAGCTCTGCCTCTTCATGAGACTACAGAATATAAGTTAAGGAAAAAAAGAAAAAAGACATTCACCCTTATTTTAGAGATTAAATCCTTAGTTGATGCTACTTTTGAATACCATTTCCCTTTTAGCATGAAGTAATATAAATAAAATTTTCATAACTTTTTCTATATTATACACAAGGTGTACGTTGATTTTTATTGTTTGGTGTGGCAGAGTTTATTTCTCTGAAATTAAAAGATTGACTTAGAGGAGAAAAAAACTTCTTTTTAAGTCTCAGAAATTTTTTTTCCTAGTATATAACAGTTTGGTAGATAATTTGAAACCGATTAATCTGTTAAACCATCTGTCAGAAATGTGCCGCAGCTGTTAAATGTCCAGCAAAATCTGAACTGCAATTCTTGAGTAATTCACCCTTGGTATGTGCAGAGCAGACAATTTCCTAGTTGATTTACAACTATGATTCTTGCAAACATGGCTGATTCTCTAGCTATATTTTCTTAAATGTTTTGTGAATATAGCTATTGGACTCAAAAAAAAAAAGGCAAAAATGGAAAAAGTTTGATCTGACTCTTTTTTTAAGAGGATAACATTGAATCTGTTCATTAACAGATGCTACTATACTGAATGTGTTCAATATTTTTCAAAGGATGCGAAGATCCCTACCATATGTTATATTTTCCATATGTTGGAAATGTAAAAAACTCTCCTTCCTTCAGAACAGATCACCATATAGCAGGGAGATCAATATATAAGCAAAAACTTATCACAGTGTGTTTTCAATAATATAGGAGGTAAGTGTTATTTTAGAAATACCAAATTCTTATGTTCTTTTGCAAACAAAGCAAACAAAAGGGGTTTTGAAAGAGTACTCTCAGAAAAGTCAGCAGCTTCAACTCTTACAGAATTCACTTGCTGGAACCAAGATATTTAAAAAATTCTAAACACATGTACTGGTGATGTAGAAAACCACTCAGTATAATACAAAGGTTCAAATGAAAAATCATTTTAAGTTGATAAAGATCAGAGAGATGATCTTACTTACGTGGGATACAGTGAGGAAGCTCTACATGTAACACCATGGGATAAAGCCAACTCTTTTTGCACAAGCAATTTTTAAAAATGGGAAAACACAAAAATGTCTATTAGATAAGGTGAATACATCTCAGTTGCCAAAATCTAGGAACTATTTTGCCCTGCTCACATTCAGATGGATTTATTACTTATCATTGTCAGTAATGCACTGATGCAACAGCCTTACATGGTATTCATGCTGCATGCCAGGTTCTTAGGCCCTGGGAATACAGGCTCAACAGGACAGGCACATGCCCTGATCCCAGGCAATTTGGAAAAATAATAAACATTTTTAAAAGATAAACAGGATTATTTTATTTTCATTTTTTAAACTAACACAACATTGTTAATCAACTATACTCCAATATAATATAAAAAGTTAAAAACAGCCTACCTAACAAAAGTAATTTTTTAAAAAAAAGTTTGATAAAACTTATTTGTGTGTCCTTAGTCACTCAGTTGTGTCCAACTCTTTGTGACCCCATGGACTATAACCCCCCAGGGTCCTCTGTCCAAGGGATTTCCCAGGCAAGAATATTGGAGTGGGCTGCCATTTCCTAGTCCAGGGAATCTAGTTCCCTAGTTCCTTTCCCAAGGATCGAACCCTTGTCTCCTGTGTCACCTACATTGGCAGGCAGATTCTTTACCACAGAGCCACCTGGGAGTTTGGTTGAATTTGCCTATGAACTATATAGGGCTGAGGTTTTCTTTGTGAGATTTTAAGCTGCTGATTCAGTTTCTGTAATGGCTATGGCATTACTGAGGTGTTTGACTTCTTTTTTGAGTCAAATTTGATAAAGTTATATTTTTTCTAAGAATTTACTCATTTTATATGATTATTGTAAAAAGAGATTATTTTAGATTATCATTGGTGCTATGAACGAAATAAAACAGTGCCATCAAATACCAAGTAATGTCTGGAGAATATGAAGCTGGAAGGTGAGTTGGTGAATTTAGACACTGGCCAGAGAAAGAAGGGGCTGGTATTTGAACTGGGGGCAGTCTGGAAAGAAGTCCGCCGCCTTTAGAGCTGATGAAGAGAATTCCAGCCAGGAAGCAGGGAGAGGAAGAGGCACTTTAGCAGGAATGTGCTTGGTGTGTCTGAAAAAGAGAAAGGAAAGTGAAACTGGAGCTTAGAGACCCAGAGGAGAAGAGTGAAATAAGATAACTGCAGAGATCATTCAGAGCCAAGCCATCACAGGCTTTGCTGGAGTTAGGGTTCCATACTCAGTGCCAGGGGAAGCCCTCAGGAACAAGGGCCAGGAATAATCTGATCTGCTTTTTAAAAGATCCATCCAGCAAGTGCAAAGAAAATGGATTTTGAAGGGATAAAGGTTGAAACAGGAAATAAGTGCCCAATAAATATTTATTACATGAATAAATGGAATCAATTTGATGTAGTGTGCTGAACATTATATTTATTGGATGTAGGCATATAGCTGCAATGCTGATCCTGTATGATTTTGTCTGAGAACACCTATTTAAAACTGCGGGTGACTCTTCGCTTTAGTTGAAAGATATGGGTCTGTTGTGGACAGAAGACATTGAAATTGCTGCGTAATAGAGGGGGCATCACTTCAACTAAATTCCTGGGATCAAAATGGGAAGTGGTAAGAAAAATCTGGGCTTCCCTGGTGACTCAGCAGTAAAGAATCCACCTGCAATGCAGGAGACATGGGTTCAATCCCTAGGTTGGGGAGATCCACTGGAGAAGAAAATGGCAACCCCTCCAGTGTTCTTGCCTGGAAAATGCCATGGACAGATGAGCCTGCAGGGGCTACAGTCCATGGGGTCACAAAAGAGTCAAGACATGACTCAGTGACTAAAAAACAACAGCAAGAAAAATCTGACCATTTCATTTTTATTAGGAAATCTACACACTCAAGAATAAACCCAATGAAACATGTACAAATTTTATCCAAAGTGACCCTAGAGTTGGTAAAGCTCAAAAACTTGTAATCATATACAACTTGGCTTTTGTCCTTGTTCTATTATTCTTTGGGCTTCCCTCATAGCTCAGTTGGTAAAGAATCTGCCTGAAATGTAGGAGACCCGGTTCGATTCCTGGGTCAGGAGATCCGCTGGAGAAGGGATAGGCTACCCACTCCAGTATTCTTGGGCTTCCCTTTTGGCTCAGCTGGTAAAGAATCTGCCTGCAATACAGGAGACCTGGATTCAGTCCCTGGGTTGGGAAGATCCTCTGGAGAAGGGAAAGGCTACCCACTCCAATATTCTGGCCTGGAAAATTCCATGGACTATACAGTAGTATAGTCTTTGCAACTATGAGGTTGCAAAGAATTGGACATGACTGAGTGACTTTCGCTGTTATTCTTTTAACTGTGATGTCTCAAACTTCCTCATCTGTACAATGGTAATAATATCAATGTCAAAATCTTACTAAATCAAGTAACTCACTGAGAGAATTCTCTCAGAATATTTACTGCATTGCCTGCCCCATAAGGACTAAAAAACAATTACTATTACTATTTATTTGCTGATTTTGGCTTAATGGTTTCCACTGTTTATGCTACTGAGATGAAAGAGGGTCAAGTGCCTCATTGAATTCAAGACTACTGTCATGCATATGGTGGCACATTTGGTTGTTGCCCATTGAATGGAAATGAACAAAAAGGAAAAGAGCATCCCCTCCTTGGAGCTGTAAAGAGGAAAGATTCAGTGAGAAGATAAAGGGGAGAGATAGGTTTCCTTTTTTCCCGTATTGATTTTCATTATATGTCAGGTAAAATATGTCCACTCAGTTGATTTAGTTCCAAATTTATGATCTTTACATTTTTCTAAATTAGCATTTAACAGCAAACTAATTATACTTCTCTTCATGACCGCTGGCTTCATGTCTTTTGTGAGATGTCTTAGGTAAAGAAAACTAGATTAATTCTCCATACATTGTATGAAAGGACAATTAATTCTCAATTTAATTATATGATTTCTTTTACTAATGAACTAACATTCTTGCATTTTCTGTGCAAAGTAGTTTAACCCTGCTATGAAGATCCAGACGTAAATAATAAAAGATCCCTACAAAAAATGAAATACAAAGCAATATTTATTTTTATTTTAAAACAAAAGGCAATATTTGTATGGACTTTTCTTTGATAGGTCAGTGTATGCTAAAGACCAGATTGTCAATGTCCTCACCCATTTAAACATACATGCTGTATCAAATGTAGTGTGTGTGTGTGTGTGTGTGTGTGTGTTTGTATGAAAACTAGTAACAGTGATTACTTCTGTGGATTGTGAGAATCCTTTCTTTCTCTGTATTGTATGGAATTTTATAAGATCAGGCAAAAAAAAAAAAAAGATCTTATTTCCAGTAACAAAGAGTAGGCCAGGGATGTTTGAGCAAGAAGTACACAAAACAATGTATGAATCATAAAAAATATGGGAGGAAATTATGATGAAAATGAAGATATATAGAAATAGAGTTGAGTTGGAATCATCGGTGTTTTGCCCTAAGGAAGAGCAAATATTTTTGCCAGAATTCTCCTATAATACTGATTTTTTAAACCACTTACTTTCTATTGCTATTATGTAGGAAATCATAGAAAAACTTATCCAAAATTAGAAATGGACATTTGAAATAATGAAAAAAAATCCTGAAGACACTCGGGATAAGATGGAACTTAGTCATCCAAATTCATACCCCTAGGAATAAAATATAATTTTTTTAATTGTAAAGAGCATGCTTTCTTCCATGTGCTAATATTGGGAAAACCTCAGTCTAATACTAATCTCTGCAAGTCACAAATATCCAAGAAATTGTTTATTAGATCAGGTTAAGTTAAAATAACTGAACTTGAAAAAAAAGTGTTATAAAACATACTGGAAGAGCACATCATGTTTCAATTTCTGGTACTTGCTGTGCATTCAAGGAGTAATACAATATTTGAACATCAAAATGTATATGTAAATTATTCAAGTCAGAGACATTTGGCTCCCAGGTAGAATTACACCTTTTCCATAGAGAAAAGTAAGTGGGGTATACCACAGATGGCATACGGAATGAGCTCAGTTTGTTTGGGTTTTTTAATAGAATGCTAAAGTTAGCAAAGTTCTGAGGTGAAAAATACAGATATTCAAGGAATGTGTGCTGAGGAAAGAAGACAAAGCACCAAGTTTCTAAGTGCATCAAAACAAAGAATTCTGGAACCAGTGGCTTACCTTTATACGCAATAAAAATAGTGGGCCTGCCATAGCTGTAGAGAAACAGATTGTGAAGTATTGTTAATGCTGTGCCTTTCTTCCTTTCTTTTTCTTTCTTGTTTTCTTTTTTCTCATTTTTTCTCTCCTCCATCCATTCCTCCCTCCCTCCCTTCCTTCCTCTCTCCTCTTTATTGAGAAGAAAATTTAAAACACACACACACACGGAATCATAGTCTTGGGAAAACAGTCTCTAAAGCAGTGCTAGATCCCACACCAGTCTTTGTTTGGTCTGAGTGTGGAAACCGACATTCCTTATAATCTGTGAAGCATTTAAGGGACTATATGAATCTCAGTGGTTACTCAGGAAACACACCTGAGTCATGGCTTCAGTCTCTTTTTCATCCAAATCCTGAAACTATCCACTAGGCTAGATTTGTCCAAAGAATTTTGTCCAAAGAATTTTCCACTGCCTGTGAAGCAGTGTAGCCAAAGCATGCTTTGTCCAGGAAGTCAGGGAAGTGGCGCAGAGGGTAACATCATCAACCGTGGCTGGAGACTCAGGCAGTTGGAGACTCAGCTGAGAAGGACACGGCCTGGCTGTAGTCGGACACCTTGGGGAGTGGGCAGAGCAGAAGAAAAGTCGGGAGTGGGAGGCATCATGCAGTCCTGAAGCGCCCACCAAGATGGGCGTCTAGGCCTTGAAATGAGCATCGCCACGGGAAAGACAGGCCATCTCTGGGAGGAACTGAGATGCTCTTAGGGGAGCCAGAGGAGGAAATTAGCACGACCACTTAGCTTGCGATTCGAGATAGTTTTGGCCATAAGGAGCCACGCAGGAGGCTAATGATTGGAAATAGAAGACTTTAGGGGGAGGTCTGGCCTCTTAACTTTGCCCTGACAGTGGAGTCATAAAACCTGAGGCCGGTGGTCATGCAGTTCTAGATTCAAAAGTCAGGAGCTGAATGAACAGAAAGTAAAGAGAACATTTTCTGATGTATTCCTTTGAGAATATGCCTTTTGCAGTGTTTTCTTTTTCTTTTTTTTTCTGAATGCGAATCAAATGTTGCTAGAATTTAAAATATGGATATCAAGGGGAGAAGAGAGCATGGGATGGATTGGGAGGTAGGGATTGATATGATGTATTGATATGGTATGATATATGATACTGATATGATGTATAAAATAGATAACTAACGGGAACCTATTGTACAGCAGAGGGAACGCTGCTCAATGCTCTGTGGTGACCTGAATGCAAAGGAAATTCCAGAAAAGAGGGGATATACGTGTAACTGATTCACTTTGGTGTACAGTAGAATCTAATCAACATTGTAAAGCAATGCCAATAAAAATTTTAAAAAAAGTAGAATTTCCATCCTGGTAGCACTGTTTGGTTCTGGAGTTCTTTGCCATTCTTATTTTCTGGGTATTTACTTGTATTTCCAAATGTGTGATATAAAACATATATTGTAAGTGCTATAATTTTAAAAGATGTGGTGAAAATTTTCCAATGTTATTTTTTAATCAGAGATAGCGTTTGAATGCTACTCTGATGTCAATGACACATGTTCTGAAGTCCTCTGACCTCGCGAACTGCTGTCCATCTCCCCTGCCAAGAAAGATCTCTCTCAGCCATGCTCTGGGAGGTGAAGGGCCACAGCCGTTTAGTCTCGCTTTGCCAATCACTTCCTCTGTTCCAGCTTGAATTCATACAGAATTCTTACAGCTAGTCTGCCTTCCTGATTGACTGAAATTGTGTGAAAATAAAACTCAAGGCCCATCTGCTCTTCTAGTTTTCGCCCAGGATTCCCTGGAAGGGAAATACACTGGAGACCAAATATTTGCCATAACTATGTGGCCGTAGTTTTGGAAGACATCCCAGTATGGGAAAATACAATACTAAATTATTTCAAATGTTAGCATTCTCCCTCTCTCTCTACTACTATTACCACTACTATAAAAATCGTAACTTTCTCCAGGGATCTGTTTGATTTTCTAATGTTTAATGTCTACAGAGTATTGAGACACATGCTCTAGAACAACAAGCAATCAGACTCTTTGGAAGATGGAAGGTGTAATAACTATTATTACAGCTGGAGATAAAAAGGGATCATTCATCCTAATAGTCAGTCTGGCAATATGGGCACACGTGGAGTGTAGCTACAGCCATCATGGGGAAATTTCATCCTCATTGTAGCCTTTAAACTTTTCCTCTCTCTATAGTGTTCTTAACCCTCTTCATCTATATCCTCTCAATTCTTCAGGTCTTCTTCATCATTTGTATGTTACCTGTTACCATAAGTGATCATTAATCATTCTTTTTTGTGGATACATGGAATATTTATTATATTGAACCAGAGGTTGGAAAACTTTCTCTGTAAAAGGTCAGATAGTAAATCCTTTAGCTTCAGAGGCTGTGTGGTCTCTTTTTGTGACATTCTGCTGAGATGTGAACGCAGACATAAATGAGTGAATGGGGGTGTGCTCCAGCACAACTTTACTTACAAAAGCGAGTAGTGGGCCACATTTGGTCTGGGGGACATACTTGTGGACTCTTGTCCTTGACAGTGCTCAAGGGCATTTGAGTTTGAGAGAAATTTAGCTAATTTCTTCATATTATGTGTGAGTCAGGATGGCTCAGATGCTAAAGAATCTGCCTCCAATGCAGGAGACTCAGGTTCGATCCCTGGGTTGGGAAGATCCTCTGGAGAAAGGAACGGCAAGCCCACTCCAGTATTCTTGCCTGGAGAATCCCGTGGACAGAGGAACCTGGCAGGCTACAGGCCATGGAGTCGCAAAGAGTTGGACATGACTGAGTGACTAACACTTTCACACTTTCATCCTTAGAAAGAGGGTTAACTGACGTACTCAAGGTCACACACTTAGGAGAAAGCCAGGAGTCACAAGGTCACCTAAACCACAGTACTGTATTTTTAATTTACTTGCTACTTTCAGGATTTGATTATGTTCTAGTCAGCATTGAATCACAGACTGGTTATATTTTCTTGTTTAATATTTAATTACTTTATGTGAGCCCATATATTGTTACCACTCATGAGAACATGGGAAATAGATACATAGATAGATATTTTATTGCCCAAAGTGATTAGAACAGTGCAAAGCAGGGAATAAGATCATAATAAATATTTGTGACTACTGTCTTTCAGGAGAATATATAATTCATGTGACATTTTTCTTGCTTAATTATGCAGTTATAGATTTTGTCTCAACTTAGATTATTGTGAGCTATCTGATCCTTAAATTATGATAATAATTCTATAGTACTTTTTTAAAAATAGTCTTTTATATGCTCTTATCTTTCTTGATCCCAATTTTACTCTAATTTTGTTATTCTGATTTATATGAGTCTTTAAAATTAGTGAAAAAATTTTAATTTAGTATAAAGATTAATTTGTTATGGAAATCAAATTTAAAGAAAACAACTAACATGGATAAACTATCCTCAGATTTTATAAACTGCTGTATTTAAGTTTTAAATTTAAGCGAGTTAAATGGATCACTTAATTATCAACTTCATTTTAATTATTTACCATGTGTAACATGGAGCTATATATTCATTGAATACTGAATTTTGGAAAACGTGTTATTTCTTATTATCAGGTGTTGTTTAGTTGGGACTCTTTGCAACCCCATGGACTATAGCCAGGCTCCTCTGCCCATGGGATTTCCCAGGCAAGAATACTGGTGTGGGTGGCCATTTCCTTCTCCAGGGATTATCAGGTTAGTTCTGCTGAGCAGTTTAGACAGAAAGTTTCTCCTGGCATGGTCCTGTTGACCTCTGTCACAGCATATGGCCTCTTTTCCTTAGGTTACTTCGCAGATGTTACCCAATCAAAGAGACTTTTCTTGGCTAGGCACCCAAAGCCTGCAACTGTCTCAACCTCCACCCTACCCACAGATTCCTAGCCCCTCTTTCATATTTAGGGTGTCTTGGTAGTTTTTATCACTATCCCATCCTATGAATTCATCCTATGAATTCACGTTTTTACCTGTTTGTTTTTGGTTTATTTAGTTTTTAGTTTCCACTGAAACGTGAATTACGTGAGGACAGGAACATTGTTAGTTTCACCTGCTGCTACATTTCCTGTATCCGACACATCATAGGTTCTTCTTTAAATTTTTAAAATTTATTTTATTTTTATTGAAGTGTAGTTGATTTCAGGTTACAGCAAAGTGTTTTGGAATCTTTTTCAAATTCTTTTCCCTTATAGGTTTTTACAAAAGATTGAGTGTAGTTCTCTGTGCTATAAAGTGGGTCCTTCTTGGTTACTGGTTGTATATTGTGTATAGAATAGTGTCTATATGTCATAAATTTTTGTTTTATTTGAATGAATAAAATAAATGTGAGTAAACATTAGCACATTTTTAATATAATGGAAAATTCTGAAGTAATAGTTACTTGTTAAAGTTCAATGTAGAACTTACATCAAAAAGTTGTACAAAGTTAGACTGAGACAGAAGTTAGAAAATCAGGGTTTTATGTGTGTGATCAACGGTAGCTAAAAAAATAGTAAATTTTTAAAGAATTAATATGAAACCCTTCACTGTGGATTCTCACTTTGTAAACTGATACTTTTAAAATAAATGTTATGTTCCTCTTTTCAGTCATTTGCATTTAACTTTCTGGGGAATATATTCACACACACATGCCACATTGCTCAGAGGTACTCACAGCATAACTGAGAAAAGTAAGAAATCTAACTAGGTTTTACAAGGACGGATGCGTTCCTCTTAACTTCAGTTTTGTACACACTCATGTGGTGAGATAATGAAAAATAATTCATTTCCCGAGGATCATTGGGGACTTCACTCCACTTGAATGACTTTTCAAGAAAACTAGTGCATTCCTTTTATTGACAGGTTTTTTTACCCCTATATATGAATATCTGAGAGCGAAGTCATTCAGAATACACAGTGTAGTTCTATGTCATATTAAACAGAATACTGAGCACCCGTAAACACTTGTTGGGGATTTAGGACCATCTCTCTAAAACTTAGGTGCTATGTCATGTTGTAACATAGCATCATGCTTTGAGACTCTTTGAGTCTGTCTAGTTGTCCTTGTTTTTCCTTCCTCCCTTCCTTCCATCCTCCCTTTCTCTGTCCCTGTCTCCCTCCCTCCCTCCCTTGCTTCCTTCCTTCCTTCTACAGATGTCATTAGACTGTGTGCCAAGTGCCAAGTGCTATTCACATCATTGGGAAGGAAGCATTAAGCACACTCTCAAAACCTTTATTTCTATGGAGCTTCCAATCTCACGGGAGAGAAAAGCAACCAATTGAATGTGTGAAAACACAACATATCAGATGGCTGTGAATGCTATGAAGCAAAATAGAGCAAGGCATGGTACAGAGAGTGAGGGCAGTGGGTACTCCTATAGCCCGTAGACTGGGAAAGCTTGTCTGCATTGCAAGAGATAACATTAAACGGAGCCTAGGGGAGGTAAGGGATGAGCCTTGAGGTCATTGGAAGGGTAACAGCAAAGGTCATGGCAGGAGCAAGTCTGTAGTTGCAGTCAGAAGAAAAGGGTGGCTGGACAGTAAAGGACAAGGATGCTGGAGAATGTGATCAGTGCAGAGGCTGCTGTGGGCCACTGGGAGACCTTGGATTTCATTCCAAGTGACTGAGAGCAGGAGCCAGAGGATATTTTGAGTGCAGGAACTACCTTACCCACCTGCGTATTTTTTAAACTGCCCTTTTGGCTGCTGTGTACAAAAGGACTGTGGCAAAGGAGGAGGAAGGAAGACTGTGCAGTCACAGCAGTGATGGCTGATGGCTGCCTGGACCAGGGGATCAGGCGAAGTGAGGTGGTAGGATTGGGGATATTTCAGTGTGACAAGACATAGCACCTGATGCAGTCTCCCAGAGACCAAGAGGATGCAGAGCAGCGCTCCAAGAGTTGATCCTGCACACTTTAACGTATATAAACACTAGGAAGGTGAGAACCACCCATCAAAGTGGAATGGGAGAGTCAGCAGTAGTAAAGAAGGAGGGGGAAAAATAGTTAATGTCAGCGCAGAAGGCAAGTGAAGAGTAGAACTCCAGTGCAGTTGATTGGTCAAGTATTATGAGAACTGACTAATGTTTTAGACAGCAGTGCTTTTGTGTTGGTGGTTATCCTGTGTTCTTTCTTACTGATACCTCTTTCTTAATGTTTTAGTTTGGATATTATTCCTCCTGGTCTTCCCTCCTCCAAGCTCATATTCCTAACCCTGAATCCATGTAGTGAAGAAATAACTGAAGATTTTGAGGAGACCCCAAATCCCAAATCTTGTTAAACAACCAACCACAACTCTATTGATGATTCTGAGACAGCAGGCCCGCATTGAGGTCTTTCGGATAATGCACTTAATCATAGTTACAGCCTGAAAATCAGAAAGCTGTGGAAATGGTGCTGGGGTTTTATTAGAATCATCAGCGTTAAGTTATGTAAATCATAATCGTTTGCTAGTGTATCATGTATCTTAAAATTTTCATTGTATTCAATAGTGATTTTAACAAAAATATGTCAGTGATTATTCAGTCTTTATTAAATCTGGCTTTCTTTCCTTTTCAGAAAAATGTGATGAGCCCCTTGTGTCTGGACTACACCATGCAGCTTTCAGCAGCTCATCCTCTATGTCTGGGAGCTATTCACCTGGCTATGCCAAGATCAACAAGCGAGGGGGTAAGGCAACTTTCATTTCATTTGTCAACAAGTGTTAGGTCAGAACATATTATATTTATGCAGCATTTTAAGGTATATTTTATTGTACAACAGCTAGTGGCTGGCAACCAAAATCATTCTTCCCACTTCTGTTAACAGTCATAGACACTTCCTATAAGCCTGTTTTGTAGCCACTATTTTGGAATGATATTGATAAAATTGGGCTGGAAATAACAGATGATATATTAAAGAAGAAGAATTTTTTGTAGCCACTATGGAGGGCTTCTCAGGTGGCGCTAATGGTAAAGAATCTGCCCGCCAATGCAGGAGATGTGGGTTCAATCCTTTAGTCGGAAAAATTCTCTGGAGAAGGAAATGGCAAACCACTCCAGTATTCTTGCCTGGGAAATCCGATGGACAGAGGAGCCTGGTGGGCCTAGTCCTTGGGGTCACATAGAGTCAGACACGACTGAGCTACTCAACAGCAGCAACTATTGTGGAGTGATATAGACAAAAAATTTGAGCTGCAAATAAGAGATGGTGAATTAAAGAGGAAGAATTTTTGGAGTTCATGTGATAATGAGTTCAAAATGACATAAAAATTCTGAGTTAAGGAAATGCTTGTTAATCAGAAAATCATTTAGAAAGATGTTAAAAAGAATAGGTTCCAAATATGTGTACCATGCATGAGGAAGAATACTTTGTATTAACTGCTTTTTCTCCTTTTATTAATGCACACACTTAGTTTCTATTGAAAATGCAGGAAGAAAAATTATGACTCTTTGCAGTTCCTCCACTAGTGCCCAGAATTTAGCTTTGTTATTAAAGTCACGTGAAAAATTTTATATATTTGTAGCTAAAATTTGACTTTTAGGCTTTAAAGTCATAGTACTATTATAATTAGTAAATGATGATTTCAAAGTGGACAGCAGCTAATAGAAGGGTAAAAGAAGATAATTAAGAATAGAAACTTAAAACTCTTTTGCTTCAAAGAAATTCTGGTATAGATATCAATGAATGACAACTTGGAAAGACAGAGTATTTTCTTAGATAAATATGTATTAATTGACAGAGAAAATAATTTTTATTCAGTAAGACAGGAGATGCTAAGCTTGAATCATAACAAATTCAAGGGAAAAAATGTGAAAAATTAAAGAACGAAGGAAAGGAAGGAAAACGGGGAGAGAAAAAGCATAAGCAAAGGTTGAAGAAAGAAAATAGGAGAAAACCCAAAGGGGGAGGAAAAAAGAAGATGGGAAGAGAGAAAATATATCAGAAAAGAGAGAAAAAAAATATCAGAGAGAATCAGAAAGAACAAAAGGGAGAAAAAAAATACATAAGGAAAAAGTAGAATAATATGTATACAGAAATTCCTGGAAGTATAAAGATATCATAAAGATATCATAACCAGAAAAAAATTGGTGAAAGAGATACACAGGCAAAGATAGAGGAATATAATTTTCAAATATATATGTATATATACAGCTTTGATTTAAAAGTAGTATTCATCAGCTATTTTTTTTTTCAATGTGCTGTTTTTTTAAATTGTGGTATAATTGACATAACATTATATTAGTTTCAAATTTACAGCATAATGATTTCATGTATGCAGATTTGTATGTATTGCAAAATGATCACCACAATAAAGTTAACATCCATCACTATACACAGTCACAAACATTTTTTCTTGCAGTGAGGACTCTAAGATCTAGTTTCTTAGTACTTTCACATATGTAGGACATTATTGTTAACTATAGTCAGCATAGTGCATATTATATCCTCAAGACTTATTTTATAACTGGAAATTCGTACCTTTTGACTCCCTTCTCTCATTTCACTTAACTCTCAACACCTTGCCTCTGGGAACCATCAATGAGTTCTCTGTATCAGGGTAGTTATTCTTTTTATTATGTGATTAGGGCTTCCCAGGTGGCGCTAATGATAAAGAATTCGCCTGCCAGTGCAGGAGATGTGGGTTCCATCTCTGGGCCAGGAAGATCTCCTGGAGCCGGAAATGACAAACACTCCGGTATTCTTGCCTGGAGAATTCCATGCACAGAGGAGCCTAGCAGGCTACAGTCCATGGGGTCGCAAAGAGTCGGACACAACTGAGCTACTAAACAAGTTTTCAACAATTTTCCTTCAATATGTCCAATAATGAAAAATTTAATGTATTCCTTTTCCATTAAATTAACTAAAACTAAACGAAACCAAAAAAAAAAAAAAAATACAGACAGAAAAACCAAGAAACAAAGAACTTGCCATACCCAAATTCATAATTATGATGCAGACCAGTCCAGTACTAATAAATGTGGGACAACGTATAAAGGGGAAAATAAATAATACATATACCTTCTGATGTCAAGAGGCTTGTGATATTCCCTAAAAGAAGTATCATGATGTTGAAAGATCAAAAGTAGCTTTAATGAAAGGAAGCAGAATCTCAAAATATTTTTTTAGGAAGTTCTGTGGGAAAATAATACTGATGAAATGTTATACCTAGTGGATTTGATCAAGTCAAGTTATGTCAAGAGTGCGACTTCTTTGGGCATACAAATGAAACAACCCAACCAACGTGAGATGAGTGAAAAAAAAGAATAAAGAAACCATGGTCCAGTGATGGGCACTGAGCAGTGAATCATTTAAATATAAGATCGTGACTAGATTGATGCTAGAGAAGACTCTTGAGAGTCCCTTGGACAGCAGAGATGAAACCAGTCAATCCTAAAGGAAATCGGCTCTGAATGTTAATTGGAAGGGCTGATGCTTAGGCTGAAGCTCCAATATTTTGGCCACCTAATCCTAAGAGCCAACTCACTGGAAAAGACCCTGATGCTGGGAAAAATTGAAGGCAAAGGAGAGGGGGCAGCAGGATGAGATGGTTAGATAGCATCACCGACTCAAGGGATATGAATCTGAGCAAACTCCAGGAGATAGTGAAGGACAGGGAAGCCTGGTGTGCTGCAGTCCACGGGGTCACAAAGAGTCAGTCTCAACTTAGCAATTGAACAACAACCAGACAACTAGGAATTACAGTTGTAGAAAGAGTATAAATGTTACAGACGCAGAATATAAAATATTAAATACCAGACTATGGGATTAGATATATGCCTTTTCTTCCCAAACTTTCAGAGCAGGAGGCCACTGGATGCTAAAACTTTTAAGTGCAGATTTATTATTTTTTTAAGAATTAATACACTTTATGAAGAAACATCAACAGTTTTATTGTTGTTCTCATTCAAGTAAAGTTACATTAAAATATTTTTTCTTTAAAATAGTACAGGATGCCACTTTGAATTATTTAGAGGTGTTTATCTACTCATAAATATAAAATGAGGTGTCTGAAACTAAACTTCTATGATTTTAACTTTCTTTTTTTACCTGGAAGATGGGATTTGAGTAATGTCTTCATCTTCTTTTTAACAGGTTTCTTTATGGTTTATAGAATGTATGCATCTATATCTACTGTAGTTAGTGTTAGTTGCTCAATCATGCCTGACTTTTTGTAACCCCATGGACTGTAGCCCACCAGGCTCCTCTGTTCATGGGCTTCTCAGGCAAGGATACTGGAGTGGGTAGCCATTCCTTTCTGCAGGGGATCTTCCTGACCCAGGGATTGAACCTTCGTCTCTTGCATTGCAGGCAGATTCTTTACCGTCTGAGCCACCAGGGAAGCCCAATACACACATGTATATAAATAGAAGCATAAATACAATGCATTTCCTATAAGAAAGATGTTTCAAAAGCAAAATATTATTTAAAATGTTTATGGTTTCTTAGTTGTTTGGCTGGCAGCTTCTCTCTGATTTTTGATTTTGTGGATTATCTTGTGTTGGGATAAAACTGTGATGCTGTAGTTCATAGGGGAAAAGCCTTGTCTGTGCTATATAGTCTTGTGCTTACTTATGGCCCATCTTATCAATATTTGTTATGCAAGGAAGTTTATTTACTTATATTTTATCTCCCAAAGACCTCTTGTGCTTCTCAGAGATGTATGTGCCTAGTTGCCCATAATGCCCTCCCCTAGCTCACCCCACATTATCTACCTGTTTGAGACTGTCACACACTGGCCATATCTGCACTCATCATGCCACTGTTCCTGTGCATGTACATAAAAGACACCCATGTGCAGAGCTAGCTTGACCCTGGTTAATAACCTCACTATGGATCAAGGTAGCAAGTATTGGAGAGGAGGATTACTGCCTCTAGAAGGAAAAAAAAAATCCACATATGGTTCTTTCAATTAAAAACAAAGTATTTTATTCCATCATAAATTTTATAGGCAAACACCCTTGGAAGAGGAGTCACGTTGACTGAAATTCATTTTAAGATATAAGTGACTAATGACCAGCATTGATGAAAATTGTTGTTTTATTTTTTGTGCAGCACAAAATTATGTGTCTTACAATTAAAGGCAGCAGAGCATTCCACAGGGAGAAAAAATATAAATAATATGTCAGGGAGGCAAGAAATGCTAGAGATACATTTTCTTACTTGACTATTGGCAAGAATCATCTGATTTATACACCACATAACCATTTGAAAGCAGGGAGATCTTATACTAACAGAAAAGGATAAAAGAGTGTAATTTACTAATTATACAAATATAGAAAAGAACAAATTCAGTTAAGCATTATGTTGATAAACATTGCTTCAAGTTTTATCATTTATTTAAATGATATTCTTCAAATACATTTTAGAGAACTAGATTTATGAATACATAGAAAAGCAGAGTATGAAAGTAAATATACATTCAGATGACAGATTGACACACGTTTATAGAATGAGGTTTAGCTTTTGGGTTCCTGCGATACAAATCCATCTGCTACAAGCTTGGTGTCAGGGACAGAAACATGACAAAACTTGGGGTGGGGGTGAGACAAGATGTTTAAATGAAAAAATCCACTTATAATTCTATCATGTCTTTTGAAGCCTATTGCTTTAAGAGTTTTTGTTTGTTTTGGAACAATATCTACCTCTTATGGTCTGTGTTCTGGATTTATCTTAATTCACTGGCGCTTTCCCAGGCTTATGTCATTCTGAGTCAATAGCAATTAGATGGATTACTCTTTCCAATACATAGCACAGATATTAAACCTTGTGTAAGATATCCACCACCTTATTATATAGCACTTTACAGATTATAAAATGCCTTCATATAGGTTCTAAATGTCCCTTGATCTTCACAACAATCTTATTAGAAAAAAATACATTAGAGATGCCAACCATTTCTTCTCCCAAACTTTTTAGTCCGCATGCCTTCTACTGTCTACTTCCCCTAAGGGACAGTCATTCTTCCACGTAGCCACAGGTGATGAGAGAGAACCCACGATCTCAACTGAAGCCATCAGAATCTCTGTTTTATTTGTGCAACATAAACTCAGGATCCAAGAGAACTACTGGGTAAAGCATGATGGTGGTGTTGGTTTAGTTACTTAGTCCTGTCTGACTCTTTGCAATCCAGGGACTGCAGCCTGCCAGGCTCCTTTGTCTATGGGACTTTCTAGTCATGAATATCAGAGTGGGCTGCTGTTTCCTACTCCAGGTAAATTTTCCAACCCAGGGATCGAACCCACATCTCCTGCATTGCAGGCGGAGTCTTCACTGCAGAGCTAGCAGGGAAGCCCCCAAAGCATGGTAGGCCACATATAAATAAGACAGAGAGGAGTGATGCAGATGCTGGGGAAGAGATGAAAGGTCAAGGACTTGCGGGTCTAGGTAGAGGATGGAAAAGTCCCTGGTCTCATTCCTCTTCCGCTGCCTGTGTGCCTCACTTCTGCTTGCTTCTGGGAAACTCGCCTTTCTAATTCTAATAATCACCTCCTCTGGCCTGAGCCGACTGTAATAAATCTAGTTACCAAAGAACTCATGATTAAAAACCATAAAATGTTATCAGTGCTGCATTGGAATTAACCCGAAGATAGAATGTGAAAAGAGATGGAAGTTTTGCAACAAGTCTCTTTCACCCCCTTGCCACTTACTTTTTCTTAGTAGATACTGAACTGCTTGCTGCTCCTCAGACATTTTCTTTTTAGAGAAAAAAACAAAAAAAAAAATAAAGATTTTTAGGTTTGCTTCTTGGATAGTCCTTTCTGTGTTAGGAACCTGTCACCTTCTCTCTTAAACCCAAGGGCGGAGACTTGTAGTGGTGGCGGGGCTTCCCAGGTGGCGCTAGTGGTAAAGAATCCACCTGCCAATGTAGGAGACATAAGAGATGCAGGTTAAATCCCTGAGTTGGAAGATCCCCTGGAGGAGGGAATGCCAAGCCACTCTAATATTCTTGCCCTGAGAATCTCATGGACAGAGGAGCCTGCTGGGCTACAGTCCATAGGGTTGCAAAGAGTCAGACACACCTGAAGCGACTTAGAACACATGCATCCTTTATGTCCTCCAACAGAGAGAACAGATTGCATTTGTAGGCCATAGAAGTGATGAGCAGTTTGAGGAGGAATATGTCTATAAGAGTCATCTGGAAAGACCACTGGATCAGGTCTCTTAATGGTTCACACTTATATCCTAAAAAGAACTGCAGTCCATCTCTTCCCTTTCCTTCAAATACACCACTGAAGTTAAATCATTCCTATCATGCCTTGATGCCTTAGCTTGGTCCAATCATTGCTTCCTGTTGGCCAAGAGGGTACTTAGCAGAATGCCAACTTCTCCAGTTCACACTCGCACACTTACACATATTATACTGCCTCTTGCGGCACCCGGGTGGCTCAGCAAGTCATCCCACCATACCGTGTCTGCTCTTCCGAGTTTCATTCCTGCTACTCTTGGAAAGTGAAGCTTTCTCTCCTCTGTTGCACTGTTATTTCTCGTCTCTGAGTTAAGTTTATGAAAGCCCTCTTTTGCCTCTTTTATTCTCTCTCCCTTTTCTGCTTTAAGTAGTAAAAGGAGCTGTTACAATGAATTAAACCCCGAAGAGTAGCTGGTACACTATGAATTAGGAAATAGGCTACAATGATTCCATGAGGACTTGGTGCCGTTAATGCTTCCTGCTGGTGCTTTGCTGCTCTCTCCAACCTCTGATCCATTCCTCGGTTCTCCATTGCCCAGGCCTGGCCATCAATATCCACCAGATTAGGCAGTGTACTCAATCTTTATGGGAAGGCTTTTCCCTTAGAGTATAGCATCCAGGCTTAGTATGAGGTAGACTGAAGTTTCCACTTGCCGTGCTCCTGGCCATTTTTTCAGCTTCCACTCCTCTAATTACCTTCTTTTTCCTTCTCTAGCCTCTACCACTTATTCAGTATTTCTTTTAATCCACTCACTGATGATTCATTGTGCTTTAGTATGAATTGATTGGTCCAAGTATTACTAGGGGTGGTTGCATTTCTTGCTCTTGGGAGCAAGAAAAATAAATTCTTATGTAGCATCTCTGGATATTTGACATTCCTATTGAACAGGTTATACTTCTTCATCTTCAAATTACTCTCCTGCAAAGCCCCACTGATTTTGCCAACTCTCATGTGGTGCCAAGTAGTAGGAAAAAAAGTGACTGTATCCACGCATAACTAGGTTCCAATACGGAATCAACCAAGGCTGAGGATGGTATTAGTCAATTATTTTGACTTTCTGCATCTCAGATTCCTGATGTCTATGATTATGGTTATATAATTTATCATCCAAGCCAGGAACTTTTGACCATGACAGTGATATTAATAGTTTTACCGGGGAAATTCTACAGGTATGGTACCCCTGTTTATATTCCGAAATGGAATCAACTATATAATTTTGCAGAGCCATTGTGAAGATTAAATGTAGTAATCTGCACAAAGTGTACTGCATTTAAATAGTAGTCTCTTTCTGATCAATTACCCTCAACTCCTAAAATGGCGCCACATATATTAATACTTTACAACACAGATTGAATGAAATATGTTTCTCTTACAAAAACAGTGTCTCCTTAAATAATGCTAGCTTTTGTGTATTTCCCAGTGTGTGTGTTTTTCTTCTATCATCACGTAAAATAAAAATGATATTGTAATAATTGAAAGATTAATAAAATAACATTTACATTTTTTTCATGATTTTTTTACACAAATTTTAGACTGCTAATACTTAAGTGTCCCTTTACTTTTTTGACCTCAAATCCTTTCAATAAAAATCAACTGACATCTGTGATATTCAAATGTTATTCTGCTACTAGTATTTTTATATCATTTGAATTAGATCTTATAGAATCCAATCTAATATATATATTTATTAATTTTGAGATACACAGAAAAGCCAAAAATAATTGTTCTGGACTTTAGGGAGAATAAAAATATCACTTTCCCCTCATCTTTTAAAATTCTGACTAGTTTTTAAAATATGTTTGAAATGTCTTCTTCATATCAGTAGGTCTTTATATTCGCCTTTTCAATTGAATGAGAATTGCCATCTAACATAGTTTAGATGTTAATTTTAATTTATTTTTTAAATTTAATTCTCAAATATTGACTTCACTGGGAGTTTTGCAAAATTAAATGTGCAATAGAGGTTATATTTGTATCACTGATATGTGTTCAAAAAATTACTAAATGCTGGAAGCATGTTTACCTGGGAATGACTCATAAATTGGTTTAGACATGCCTTTTTAATTTGCAAATAATATTACTATGTTTCTGCTTGGCATCAAATTTTATAATGATGGAATTGTAATACCTTATTTTGTGTTCCCTATAGAAATATATGCTGGGTTTTGTAGCATTTCTCATAGAGTACTGTCAGAGTACTTTGCCAAGGTGTGTGATGTGAATCCAAGCTATGAACACACACATATATACACAGCCTTTCCACAATTATGAGCTTCCCTGGTGGCTCAGACAGTAAAGAATCTACCTGCAATGCAGGACACCCGAGTTCAATCCCTGGGTCAGGAAGATCCCCTGGAGGAGGAAATGGCAACCCACTCCAGTATTCTTGCCTGGAGAATTCCATGGTCAGAGGAGCCTGACAGGCTACAGTCATGGGGTCACAAAAAGTCCTACGCGACTTAGGAACTAACATTTTCACTTTCACTTTTCACAGTTAAATCAGCCAGGCAAATACTATATTTGGTGATACTCTCTAGGGGAACTAAAGAGAGACTCTTCATCATGAAATATCTTTAGAGCCAGCAGAACACAGTCTCACTCTGAAAGAAGCTCTTATCAAATTTAGCCGAACATTCTGTACATCAGTGGTTTTCAATAGGGTATGTTTAATATGCTTGGAATTACAATTGTGTCCCATGGGTTCACTACTTACTGTTTCTAAAAATATTGCTTTTCAAGGCTGTATGATAAGAATATGATGGATGATGATTTTTGGTTTAGCGGATTTTTTTTAATTATCAAAGATTATAATTGTATAATACTGAGAAGTATGGAACAAAATACAATTATTGGAGGAAAATTGCTCTGTAGTATTGTATTGGCCTCTGCCATACATCAACAAGAAGCAGCCATAGGTATACATATGCCCCTCCCTCCTGAGCCTCCCTCCTGCCTCCCTCCCCATCCCACCCCTCTAGGTTGTCACAGAGCAAGGTGTTGAAAGCTCCCTGTGTCACACAGCAAATTCTCATTTGCTGTCTCTTTTGCATGTGGTATGTATATGTTTCCATGCTATTCTTGGAAAAAGGGAGTTTTTAGATTTCGGGCATTTGAAATAAAGAAATGTTAACTGTCTGAAGGAGGTTGCTCTTTTGCCATGTCCATAGCGCATACGTGCCACCGAGAAAATCTTAAGCTGCCATCTTCGAAATGACTCTGGGATATTACTTTTCTAACACTCGCTTTATATCACAATATTAATACCTGATTGTCTAAAATGAAATTTAGATTATACGTTCTAATTTTGCTTTCCACACAGTATTGAAAACCATGCTGTTTGCTACTTGCCTTATAAAGTTTAGGGCATGTGGGGTGGGAAATCTTGACATCTGAAATAAAGAAATACACTTAAATAGTATTTTGAGAAGATGGACAGATTAAATATCTTTTGTGGATGTTGCTATGGAGTTAGAGGAAGTAGGTTTCCCAAAAGGGAAGGTAAAAACCCTTGGAGAGACCTTGAGCTACTTCTTCCCTTCATTTAATTTTCCTAATTATGTCACTCCTGTAATGAGAAACTTGGATGAGATGATCTCTGGGACCTTGCCATCTCTGTACACCCTCACCTTGTAGCCAAGATTGATCACAATTCCCCGGTCTGAAACTTCATGCACCACTTACAGAATCTCATGGTCTGGACTACTTCTTCCTTTGTGCATAGAAGTATTTCCCACTAAATAACTTTTGAAAGTATCCAGGATATCTGGGAGAAAACATTTATGGAATAAAGTTTCTACAAGTTGAATTTTTTTCTTTCTAAACCATTCCGAAATAGATGCCAGTGGTATGCTTAGAGATTAAATGTTTAATTATCCCTTTGCTCTTTGCTAATTTTATTCAAAGAGAGACCTTAATATTTTCCATATCTCTGCCAAGAAGGTGGAGAATTTATGTGAATGATTTGTACCTTATCAGAAGTATTTGTTTTAAAATAAAATTCTTGGGATCATCCCAAAGCACTTTAACACAGTATTGTGTTCAACTTTCAAAGAATATTTTCTGAATGAATGAACAAATATACTGAATTATATTTATTGTGTAGATTTCCATTCACTTTAAACTTCAGAGGCTTATTGCTTCTCTGTTGAGATAATGTTAAATCAAGAGTAGGTATTTGCTAACATTTTTCAGTTTCAAAAAAATTATTTCACAAGCTATTTAGTCGCTGTTGTAGCCAACTGGGGTCCAGACAGTAATAGAGAATAAGTGGCCATAGCAACTGCAATTGAGAAATGGTCCCATTGGTTTCTCCCAGTGCTTTTAAAATGGTTAACAGTTACCATCAAGGTAATGATGTTGAGTTGGTAAAGTATGCCCCTCATATTTCAGGATATTTCTCTCACAGATGAGGCTTTCGGTTTTAGCTGCTGCATCCACATGGTAACAGGTGCCTTTGGGTGACAAAGCATGTTCTATCAGTCCTTTCATCTTGTGTCTCACCCATGAGGAATACACTCTGTGTCCTATTTGCCACAGTGTAGCTCTGGGAAGAAAGGAAGGTCAGAAATGAGCAGGGCATGCCTTCAAGTTGCTGTTTGGGAAATTCACATCAACTGATCATATGAGGGTCACTGCCCAGTGAGGGGCACTGCACAAGAGCACCGATTCATTCAACGTGATTACGGCACAAACAACCACACATGTGAAAAATACACTTCAAATCCTATGATTACCTTCCCTCTGCAACAGATGAGTGACTTTTCATTAATTTTCAATATCTCCTCTTCTATGATTAGAGAAAGTTCCATGCTTTTTGGCTGTTTGCCTCCTCCCCCTTATTTCATTCAATAAGAGAAAAAAGAGACCAAGTTATTTCCAAGACATTTGGGAGGATTTAATCTAGTAATGGCTCTATTAGCAACCTGGTTAGGTCATGCTTATCCCAATGAATAGGCCCTTGCCTTTTACCTTGAGCAAATTAATGACTTTTTCCAATCGTTTTTCATTGGGAAGAATCAAAACATGAGAATCACCCACTCCTTTATATTCATGTCTTGCAATACAAATTCTGAAAATACTGTCACTAATATCAATTCAAATCAGTCCAGCTTCCGTTAGTGCATTGCCCTTTCTATACTCTGCAAATGAGCAGTCCACATCTGCATTGTTTACTCATTTCCTTTCTTTAAGGCCAAGATATATGTTTGACATGAATATTGCTGACAATAAACCATGGCATTCAAGACAGTCTACTTTTATTGTTCTTGCCTCTTTAACATTAAAATGCAAACACAAATTGTAGAAAGCTTTATTCTGGTTTTTATTCCAAGGTCACTTTTTATTTTGCTTTTTCTTAGCTATTTTTATTTTCTTAGCAATGCAAGGCATTCAAGTTGTATGTTTTTATTTTATTTTGCTTTGTTTCGTTCCTCAGTAGCTTCTGGAATTTACTTCCTTTGTACCTGTTTTTCTACTTTAAAATTGGTGGGTGATGCTATTTATCTCAGTTAGAGGGTCCTTGTCTGAATTTTATCTGCTCTCTCCATGTCTCCAGACATCTGCAGCCAGGTAGACTGTTCTGCCTCCAGGGTGAACTGTTTTGTGTTAAAAGGTTTGTGCCTGAGCATATGTGGGGGCGAGGTGTAGGTACACATGTTTTGTGGATATTTCCCTAGCCAGTTTCTGGCACGTATGTATATCAGTGGATTATTGATTGGAGTTTTTTTGTTTGTTTGCTTTTATTTTACTTTCAACTGATGTTTAGAACATGAGATAAGCCCTGTAAGGCTGTGCTGTTCAGATGATCAAACACGCTGTTTCTTCCCCCACGGCTCCTTCTCAAGTGTTCTCAAGAGAGTGGGAGTCGAAACCATGTGCTTCTGTGGTCTGCCTGTTTCTCTGGTATTAGAGATTCATAAGTAATTGTTGGAGCCTCTTCTTTGATAAGGCCATGCTTTCCTATAGGATCAAATAGAGTTCCCAGAAAAAGAATGATTAAAGTGTTCTTTGAATAGTTCCAACAGGAGGAACGCATAGACAGGGTGGAAGTGATGACCCTTCCTCACCTTGGAAGGGCAGGCAGTCCACAACAAATGCTTCCCAGGGGGGCCAGTAAGGCAAAAGATTTCTCCACTGCCCCCACCCCAGCCAGCCCACGTCTTAACTGGATTAACTTATCAGCATTTCTTATTGGCCTCCAGATTTTAATTATATAGGTTGTTCTTCATACATAGCATCAACCTTTTTTAAGTTGCTTGTCCTTCAATAGTTGTCCGAAAGTAATCTCTGGTGGCTAAGTGAGATCTTTTAAGGTGTGCCATATATGTATGTGTGTGTGTGTGTGTGTGTGTGTGTATATTTCTATCTCAGAACTTAGTAAACAGTTATGAATAGTAGACTTGTTTCTCTGAGTCCGTGAAGCTGGATGTGAATGGAACACAAGCCCTACCATCTCTAGCATCTTGAATTGTGCCTAGCACAGAGGAAATACTCGCAGATAGAAACAGTTGTTGGCATGCACACATTATCTCCTTGGAGCCCGACAAAAAACCCTAGGAAAGAATTTAGCAGGAATACAACTCAATTTTATGTATAAGAAAACTTAAATTCAAGAAAGTTTATGTTCTTGCCCATGGCTACAGCTAACAGAAAGCAGATTTGAGCATTTGAAACAGACTCTGCTGATTTCAAAAATCACTCACTGTTCTCTTCTCCACATGTTTCCCTGCCTATGTGAGCTTCTCTTTAGGAAAAATTGTAATACTTTTTAGTTGGTTTTATAACATAGGTAAATTTTTGCCACTGGAGGCTAAGAAAATAAACAGACATATTTCTCTATTTTATTCCTGAGTATACACTAACTATGTGATTTATTTGCATGCTTGTTGTCTTGCTTTAAGTGTTCAAAGAATAATAAAGACATTATTTTAAATATTTACATGTAATAATAATTTCTAAAAACCCACCCCCTTCTTCTCCCCTTACACTCAAAAGCTAGCCAAAATCTGTGTTCCTTCAATCTTGTTTCTATATTTGGATGATATGAGGTGGTAGGTAAAAAAACAAACAAACAAAAAAGACATTACTGTACTTGAAATATTATATATGTGAGAACAGCCAAAGATTGGAACAAAACAATGAGAGCAACATTCTATCTTCCAGAAAAGCACTGAAATAAGAGGAAAAATAAAAACAAACCTACTGATGTGCAGCACCAATATGCTAGAAACTGACAGAACAATATTTTTTAAGTCACTAACATTCTTAATATTCAAAACACACATGGAGAAAAAGCTGTAAGTCAGTACAAAGTGAAAGGAAATGAATAACAAGAATAAAACTCAACCACAAAATAGAAAATGTCTGAGATCTTACTAGATATGCCATAAGCTGGATCTCTGTTTGGTATGAGATCGAAATAACCTGGGATTAGTAATAACAATATCCCCCTGTATGGTCGTTCTCAATCACTGAGTTGTTTCTTCCATTCCAAAGTGAGGTTTCAGCACTGTTGGAGTTTACCTTTCATTTTGTTACTGTTTGGTAGAATGATCATGCTTCCTGGAAACCTATAGAGACTGCCAAGGGAACTGATTCCATTTTTCCTCCAACTTCTTTTTACCAAGTATTGGAATAAGTAAATCAGCAGAGATCTGACCAATTGTTTCAAAATTATTGTTGTCTATCCTGTCTACAGATAATTCAAGACTTAATCACAAATGACAGAAAATAATTTTCCAAAGAGAATTTCAGGATCTTCAGGAGCTTCCCTTGTGGCTCAGATGGTAAAGAGTCTGACTGCAATGTGGGAGACTGGGTTCGATCTCTGGGTCGGGAAGATCCCCTGTAGAAGAAAATGGTAACCCACTCCGGTACTCTTGCCTGGAAAATTCCCTGGATGGAGGAGCCTGGCAGGTTTACAGTCCATGGGGTTGCAAAGAGTCGGACACAACTGAGAAATTTCACTTCACTTCAAAGAGAATTTCAGAGAAGCACAAAATGCCTTTGGGTTTCAATTCATAGTGTTGTGCTGGAATTTCCACAACTGAACGAGAAATTTGAAATGCTTGTATTTTGAACAACAAATACTGTTTATGGGTCATATACTGAAAGGGCTAACACCAGCTGAGCATCAGCAGCAGAGAAGAGTTCTGTTCTGTGCTTAGTCACTCAGTCGTGTCCAACTCTTTGTGACGCCATGGACTGCAGCCTGCCAGACTCCCCTGTCCATGGGGATTCTCCAGGCAAGAATACTGGAGTGGGTTGTCATGCCCTCCTCCAGCGGATCTTCCTGAACCAGGGATAAAACCTAGGTCTCGTGCATTGCAGGCGGACTCTTTACTGTCTGAGCCACCAGGGAAGCCTAAACTGAGAAGAGAGATATTGCTTAACCAGCCAATAGCCTAACCTCCTCCCCATAAGCAAGTGCCTGACTCTCAAACAGTTGCTGTCAGACTTGGGAGCAGACACCCAAGTGACCCATCTTAGGGGTGCTTCTTGAATATGTCCCAGTGCTGTGATTCCAGGAAAAATACTCCCCAACCTGCATGATTTGGTCAAGGGTTTCTTGGTCCATAGCCCAGCTTCGGTGGTTAAGAGAGAGGAGAAAAGTGGATGGGCAGGCCCAGAGATGCCCACCAGGACCCCACGTGCCTCTTGCATTGCTGGGGAGGAGGACTCAGAGAGACAAGGGATACTGTTCAATGAGTAAGACAGAGAGAAAAGATGCTGGCCTTTTGTTGTAGTTCCATCTCAATTTATTGTGAGAGCTTTGGAACCATTCTTCCCATTGATATGACATGATAATATGAAATTAGGATTGGAAATAATCAATTCTTCTTAGCAATTTATCAATAAAGTGGCAAAGATTCACTAAGGAGAGATAGACAGGCAAGATGTTTTATTAAAGTCTGAAATATGCTAATTAGCTTCTGGAATGCCAACAATTTACATTTAAACAGATTTCTCACTGAGATTGAAATCTGAAATCCTATGATTCTATTTCTGTGTATTACATTCATCAAGATTTAAGGGTCACTTTGTTCTCAACTCACAGGGATCTTCCACTACCATTTGTTTTCTTTGTTTGGATGGCTTAGCTGGTATGGAAAAAAAGTGAGATTGATTCCTTCAGAAGCTTGAAGTGTCATCTGTGCTAGTTTCACACCCAACAGTGGGGATAGCAGAAGGCAGAGAGGGGGGACATAAAAATCCTGCTGCCGAATGAGAATTCTACATCTCACTGTAGTCTGGAATAGTACAGTTATTCATATTTCAGGCACCTCAATTAGACATTCATTATTCATAAACACTTATGTAACTCTGAGTTATTCAGACTGGGAGAGAGCATTAGCAATCATTCTTTTCCTTTATTACTAACACATCCTGTATCTAAAAGAAGGCACAAAACAACTGTAAAAAGAAAAAAATACCCTGTCAACTGGATGCAAATCCAAATTTTAACTAATTAAGATTTGTTATATCTCCAAGAAAAGAAGGCAAACATGGTCCATTCAGCTATTCAAAGAAGCCATCTGAACAAATGGACTAGGACCAATTCTGTTAGAATGGTCATATGGACTCTAATCTGATAACATCATTGATTCTTTCAACCATGGACCACTCAAGTATTTCTAATTCACAGTGACATATGTCAAAACCTGGAAAGTCCTAACAGAAAAGACTAAGTAACAAAATAAGACCTGAAACGTTGCTCAGTTTAGAAGGAATAAGGGAGCCCAGCAAGTCAATAAACATGCTTTGAACTGAGCACCGATCACCACTACAGATACGTTTGCATGTGTGACTTAAATATCTGAAGAGGTGACAAGGGAGACTTTTAGGAACTGTGAAATGGGATTGTGAGGAGAGACACTGTTTGTCTGAAGCCCATTGATGAGTGTCCTGAGCTGCACATTTAGAGAAGGCTTAGATGATATATGAGTGTCAATCAGAAGGACATAGACATGTATCTTAAAGAAGGTGTTCATTAAAGAGTTTTTCCCCTTTACTCCATTGAGAGATCTGAGTTTTCTGGGAGAACAGACAAAACTACCTCTTCCTCTCTTTGCTCCATTCTTTTCTTTCCTTCCTTATATACTTGCCTCATTAAAATATGTTAAATGCCAACTTGTTTCTAATTGTCGTTTTTCACTTGCTAAGTTGCGTCCGATTCTTCGGGACTCCATCGACTGAAGCATGCCAGGCTTCCCGGTCCTCCACTGTCTCTGAGAGTTTGCTCAAATTCTTGTCGACTGAGTCGGTGATTCTATCCTTCTCATCTTCTGCCTCCCCTTTCTTCTTTTGCCTTCAATCTTTCCCAACATCAGGATCTTTTCAAATGACTTGGCTCTTCACATCAGGTGGTACAAGTGTTGGAGCTTCAGCTTCAGCATCAGTCCTTCTTGTGAATATTCAGGGTTGACTTCCTTGTTTTAGTGTTATATACAACAATGAGCTTCTCTTGACTAGCTCACAGACTGAGGAACTGGGCTAGGGGCATGGTGTGAACATGATGATTGCAAAAGGACTATACCACTGTGTGGCGGTGAAATCGTATAAATACGAAGATGATTCTGGCATCATAGAGCACTGATGGTTTAATTTGCTGAGGAGACTTCAGGGAATATTCTTGAGGAAAGAAAGTTGTAATAGAATTTACTGTGTAGAATCTCATTTAAAGAGTTTAGGATAATCCCATATATCAAAGTCAGAAAGATTGTTTGTTAAAGGAGGATCGGTTGGTAATTTGGTTTTGCTGGAATTTTAAGCAAGAGTTCGCATGTGGCAAGATGTGTGGATTCAGATGGACAGACGTCGAGTCCTTGATTGCCATGCTAGGGAGCAAGAAAAAAATCCCTGATTTGTAAACCAACCTTGGCCTGGAATCTTTTCTGTCTCAATAAATGACAACTCCACCTTCCAGCTGGTTCAGAAACCTTGGCATCTCCCATCATTCCTCTCCTTCACTCATACCTCACATGCAAAGCTTGCCAGCTCTTACCTTTAAAAGAGATTTAACATTCAGTAGCTTATTTTCTGTTTTTTAAGGAACTGCCATACTGCTCTCCATAGTGACTGTATCAGTTTACATTCCCATCAACAGAACAAGAGAGTTCCCTTTTCTCCACATCCTCTCCAGCATTTATTATTTGTAGATTTTTTTTTTTTTAATGAAGGCCATTCTGACCAGTGTGAGATGATATCTCATAGAGTTTTAAGGAAGCTTCTCTATAGCATAGGGAGATCAGCTCCATGCTTTGTGGTGACCTAGGTGGGTGGGATAGGGGTGGGGAAGGCAGGTCCAAAAGGGAGGGGATTCATGTACACATATAGCTGGTAGACTGTGTTGGGCAGTAGAAACTAACACAGCCTTGTAAAACAGCTATACCCCAGTTAAAAAGAGAAAGAGAGATTTAGCATCTGATCCTTTCTTACAATATCCCCACTAACACCTGAGCTAGTCCAGCATTCTATTTTGTCTTGTTTGTATAGTGGTTGCTTTCAATTTTATTCCCTGATTCTATTATTGCTCCTTCTTACTGCCCTAGACAGTTTATCAACACAGTAGCATCATAGTCATTTGAAAATCAGAGAAGAATCTGCCATTCTTCCATTTAAAATTGCACCAACAGACTTGGGTCTCACTCAGAGTAAAAACTACCAAAGACCTTATAAGGACCTATAAGCTGTTGCCTTATTTATCTTCTTCTGCTCATCATCTCTCTGACCTCATGTCCTAAGGTCTCTCACCTCTATGCAGCCACACAGTCCCCCTTGCTATTTCTTGTACTTGCTGTTGTCATGGCCTAAAATTGTGTTCACAATACTATCACCCTCAATTCCTTCAAGTTCCCACTCAAATGATACCACCTTCTAGAAGCCTTATCTGACTAACTCATACAAATTTTCCACTCCTTTCCTATTCTTCCAATGACATTGCCCTTCATTTCTTTTCCATCTTATTCTCTTAATTTTATTTTGTTATTTTTTAGCCAAACCCCATGGCATATGGGGTCTTAGTTCCCTGACCAGGGATTGAACCCATGCCCCCTGAATTGGAAGTACAGAATCTGAACCAATGAACTGCCAGGGAAACTCCTCTATGTGCTTTTTATAACTAGACTTGTTTCACAGTTCTAAAAAGAGGGAGATGATAAATTCTTACAACATTTCTAGAGCAAAAACAATAAGGAAATGGTAGTTGGAGACACAAGGTAAAAAAAAAACACACACACATAGAAAGAAGCAAGAATAAAAGATCTCCCGCCCAAGTTTCTATCTTTGGTGAATAAGAGGGTTTTGCCTCTGAGTGCGGCAAACAGTTAAGGAAGAAAAAGGGGGCAGATATAGGGAGATATTTGAAGATTCAAATTCTCACATGCCAAGTGGAAGTTCAAGATAGAAATCCAATATCTCTTAAATATGATGTTGGGTGCTCCTGGTCTCTGAAGAAATGTTAGATGTGCAAATATTTCAGTTATTTAGTGAAGAGTTAGAAGAATTGGACACAGAACACCAAGAAAGCTTAATGTTTAAGGATTAGAGGAAGAGCAAGCCTTCACAGCAACTTGGAGATCACAGAAAAATGAGAAAGCCCAGAAGGATTGGGGTGTCTTTTTTATCAGGAGAATTAAGAAGTCATCCACAGAAAAGAGATCTTGTAATATGAAGGGTAGATCTTGTATATTTGTCAATATGAGGGTCACTTATGCCATTTATGGGAGTGGTTTCAGTAGAATTTTGGTGGAGGGAACCAAAGTTTTGTGGGAAGAAGAATAAATTTAAGTTGAAGAAGTAGGGACAGCACATTTAGACTATATTTTCAGGATTTGGGGATGAAAGAAAAATTAGACAAGATGAGAGATGGAATGTGACCAAGATGTTTCTTCTTTAGCATAAGTGAGATATAAGAATGTGTCAGGAAAAAGAAAAAGACCCTAAGAAAGTGAAAAGTTAGTTAACAGTATAGACAAGAAACCCTGCAACTTATGGAGTAAGGTTTCTGAGATCCGAGGGGTCTATTATGTGCTGTTATGCTACACTGTTAAAGAATGCAATGCAGCCTTTAGCTTAATTCAGACCTGACTTAGAAACTTGCTCCTAGATTATATTAACTGCATAATTTTAGCAAAGTCATTAAACCTCTGTCCACTTTGTTTCTTCATACATGAAATGGACATAATAATATCTCCCAAGTAAAAATTTTATAAGTATAAATGTGATTAATTTTTGTCATGTACTTAGCACATTACCCGGAACAAGGTTAGCTCTCATGAAATGAAAATTGTTTTATGCATTATTATATGTATTGATATTATTCATTGTACATGCAGGTACAAGAGTTGAACTTAAACTAAGTGTAAAAGGATACAATTATCCTCTGATCCTGGGGGAAGAGGGCTTTCCAGGTGGCTCATGCTAAGTCACTTCAGTCGTATCCAACTCTTTGCGACCCCATGAACTGTAGCCCTAGCCCATCAGGCTTCCCTGTCCATGGGATTTCGCAGGCAAGAATACTTTAGTGGGTTGCCATGTCCTCCTCCAGGGGATCTTCCTGACCCAGGACTCAAACCTGTGTCTCTTATGTCTCCTGCATTGGCAGGCAGTTTCTTTACCATAGTGCCACCATGGCTCAGTGGTAAACAATTCTCCTGCGAATGCAGGAGACACAAAGATGCAGGTTTGATCCCTGGATCAGGAAGATCCTCTGTAGTAGGAAATGCCAATTTGCTCCAGTATTCTTGCCTGGAAAATTCCACACACATAGATGCTAGGCCAGCTATATTTCATGGGGTCTCAAAGAGTTGGACACGACTGAGTGACTGAGCATGCATGGAAGAAGAGAGGTAAGAATCTCTGTGGATATACAAGCTGGTAAAGAAACCACCTGCAATGCAGAGCTCAGTTTGATTCCTTGGTTGCAAAAAGGTCCCCTGGAGAAGGGAAAGATTACCCACTCCAGTATTCTTGGGCTTCCCTGGTGGCTCAGATGATAAAGAATCTGCCTGCAATGTGGGAGACCTGGGTTCGATCCCTGGGTTGGGAAGATTCCCTGGTGGAGGGCATGGCAACCCAGTCCAGTATTTTTGCCTGGAGAATCCCCATGGACAGAGGAGCCTGGCGGGCTAAAGTCCATGGGATTACAAAGAGTCAGACACAACTGAGTGACTAAGCACAGCGCATAATAAGAGTAATAGAGAAGAAAAAAGAATTGAGAGACAATCACAATTAATAATTTAGATTTCTCAGTAGTGTTTAAGGAGAACTCTTTTATGAGTAGATTGGGAAGTATTGAGAAACTTGCTGAGATATATATATATATATATATATTTGGAAAGCTTATAGAAAGAAATGATAAAGGACTCAAACCAAAACTATTGTAATATTAGTAGACATCCTTAAGGGCACACTTGTTGAAGATCATCAATTTTGTGGCTTATAGAGACATGGATATGCAAAACTGTGACATTTTTCTCTAGCTGTGCTTATTGACATAGAGGAGAGAAGACAGGTTGAGTTTTGTGGGTTTGTTACATGAAGTTCAGGATATCAGGAATTAAAGTATGTTCAGATAAGAGTCCTTGAGATTACATCTGTGTAGATAATGTGAGCAGTTCCAAGAAGGCTGCATGAGAGAACGTGGAAGCATCATGACGAGGGTGTCTCTTAGCAACCAAACACTGTGAATAATACAGCCAAAGACAGGGAAGAACTAGAACACGCCATTACAACCAGAGAGTCAGCTATTGAAGTATAGGATTTCCGAGAAATCAGACATCTGAGGAATGACTAAGTCCAGGGTGTGGCCATGGCGGTAGATCACCAGGGTGTGAAAGATCATCTAAGGTGAGGATGTCAAAAAGCCTGAGACCGTTATTTTGGATAGTTTGTTAGCGAAGACACCACGTAGATGGATCTTGAGTTCACCTGGAAAACTGAGTCAGAGTCTAATGTCTTCAAGAAATGAGGGAAATGACCACGAGCTCAGTTGATGACAGTAAGAAATGCTAGAAGGTGGTAAAACCCAGTGGCACTAACATCAGTGGACAAAAATTTGTGTGACTTTTGTTTGCTTCATTGGAAAATGTTTCTAGAAAATGAGAAAAGTGGTTCTCTAGAACCATAAAGAATGAAGGGTATTGAATTACTTCTACACATATCTAAGAGCTGCAGAGGAATCACTGTCACTGATAAAGTCAACAAGTCTGATTTTGTAGGTTGTGCACTGCATGACTCTAAAGGGCAGCATCCACATTACAGTCTATGGCAGTGCCATCCAGTAAAGTATAAAGTGAGCCACATATGTACTGAGTTATCCGATAGTCATATTGAAAAAAATGAAAAGAAATGGGTGAAAAACATTTTATGATATGTTCTTTTTAATCTGAAATATCAAAATCTCATTTCAACATGTCATCAATAAAGCATTATTAATTTGATATTTTGTTTCCTCTTAGTAAATCTTTAAAGGATGGCATGTATACCACTTTAATAGAACATCTTAGTTCAGAAGCTAAATTTTCATTAGGAGTACTTAATCTACATTTGAGTTTCATAAAATGTACCATTGGACAGCTAGACTCACTTACCCAAGTTGTGCCCAGAATACTGAAAATACCTACCAAAAACTGAATTGAGTATTGCTGTTTAAATGTAATTTTAAATGTAAGAAAGTAAAATTTTAAATTTAGTTCCTCAGTGTCTGGGACAGGTGGTAATCTCTCTGGTCACAGGTCAAGTGCCTGGTAGCCATATATATTGGTTAGCCTAGTACTACGTGAATGTTGATTCTTGGGATTTGCAGTGTATAACCACATGCAGTGACATTGGTCCTTGGGGAAGAGTCAAAATTCAGTTACAGCCAAGTGGTGGCTGGGAGACAGCAGGGTTGTAATAATTGGAGAGTTAGAGAGAGAGCTAAGAGCTTAATATCACCTCACATGGCAGCCTCAGTTTATCAGGGAAAGCAATAATGTCAGAGACAGAATGAGGTAGCAGTTTTATTTTTGTTTGTTGGTTACTGGTACGTGGCATGTGGGATCTTAGTTCCTGGATCAGAGATCGAACCCATGCCCCCTTCATAGAAAGTGCAGAGCCTTAACCACTGGACTGCCAGGGAAGTCACAGGTAACTGCTATTTCGTGTTAGAAATTCTTTAGGAACGTAACGGGTTTGGAGGTTCCTCTTGAGTGTCTGAGATGGAAAGACAGTACCTCTTCCAGACTTGAGGCCACTGGGGTAAGTGCAGCCTCTGGCCTAACACTGGATTTCAGTCACATGAGAGGTGTTGGGAAGAATGCTTTGGAACTGAAGAAGAGCAGGTAGTGTGTGGATTACAACTCCAGGGAGCAGAAGAAGAGATTCTTTAAAGTAAGGAGCTCTGTTGGCTGTTGAAGAGGATGGAACCCGAGGGGTAGCCTTTCTTTTCCAGAACATAGTATACACTGTCTGATGTTTACCAAGATTATGTTGGAGTGTGCTCAGCCATAACTCTTTCATCAGGCCCCAGAGATGACTGTGGCTACTGCAGATGAAGAGCTAGGATCTTTCTTTTGAGCAGCTGCAGGCAACTCCTTCTAATGAAACCAGATTGATGCCTGGTGTTTGAGAGAATGTTATTCTTTCAGTGAAGACTGGACCAGATGCCTTTGGGTATTTTGCTTCATGGTTGTAATCCTAGCAATGTGGATTGATCAGTCTAAGGCATAGACTAAATCCCGTGCCTATGTTAGGGGCAATGCTGCATGCACATATCGGAACGTTCTATGGAACTTCCTGTTTGGTATCATGGTCAAAAATTTGTCCAAGTCATTGCATATGCATCATTTCTATTAAGTTTCAGAGGATTGATGATTAACAGGTGACAGGAGGACATTATTTAATAATTATAAGAGAATGCATTCTTTAGCAAGGATAATGTACCTCATTAAAAATAAAAATCATTCAATTATTTCTTTGCTGTAAAGTATCAGTGTCATAAATAGCATGACCCGAGATATCAGTCATGACTTATGGTTCCCAAATGGAGATTAAAGCATCCATAGTCATGGGGTAGACATAATTTTGTGGAGGTGGAAACTGATATACAGATAGATTAAATAATTCTCCCAACGTTCCACAGTCATATGTGCTGAAGCCATAATTAAAAACTGAAATCTACCTTTGTGTTTTTTCACAATGAGAAGCTGCTTACAACTGGGAACACAAAGCTGCCATAATAAGCTACAGGTAATGTACGGCACTATGCCAATTATTCATCCAGAAAAAAAAAAAAAGAGAACTTCCATGTGGCAAAATTCTGCCCCAGCATTTCATAAAGCAAATGTATAAAACAAACAAAAAATTGGCAAAATAAAATATTAATAATGTGTGGGGGCTTTGAAACATTAATTATGTAATGCTTTCTATATTCATCAAGTTCTGCTCTAAAATGCAGCATCTCTGAATATGACCTACAGCTTTATATGCTATAGAAAGAGCAGTCAGAGAAAGTAGAAATCAGGAGCATCCATTGCCTTTGAGGAGTTTTCAGTGAACAATTTAAAGAAAAAATGCTAATCATGGGCATAATGTAAGCATATAAGTAAAACTGCTTTTCCCTTAAATCTGAAAATTGATGAAGATAAATCTTCATAATAAAAATACTTTCGTACGTTATATAGCTTAGTAGGGAATTAGAATGTAATTGGTAAGAAATGAAAAAAAGAGGCTGTGCTATTGATGTTTTAGACGACTGGATTCTGTATGTTGATGTTTTGCTGGTGGTTCAGTGAAGAATCTGCCTGCAATGCAAGAGACCTGGGTCCAACCCGTGTGTCGGGAAGATCCCCTGAGGAAGGGAATGGCAACCCACTCCAGTGTTCTTGCCAGGAGAATTCCATGGACAGAGGAGCCTGGGTGGGCTATAATCCATGGGGTCGCCAAGAGTGGGACACGACGGAAGTGACTAAAACTTTCACTTTCAGTTTTCACACTAAGCCTCCGGCTCCCTTCTTGGTTACGGCTTCACATAGAGTTTCCCATAGCATCCTCTAACCTCAGAAATCAACATCTGAGCACCAAATACTTAAAAGTACAAAATGTATTACTGCTAAGGTGGAGGTTCAGCTGAAGATGAAAGGGTTCCTGGGGGAAACTAGCAAGGGTGTGGCGACTGAGGTGGGGAAGGGAAGCCAGTGGGTGGTCTCCAGTCCAGTTCTAACTTTGGCTCAGACCCCCCAGGGCAGCTCTGTAGACAGGTGACATCTCTGAAATGTCTCAAACTCTGGCTGGGAGCTAGAATACATCCTTCAGACAGTGCTTAATTTTCACAAATTTCAGCTCTCCAATGTCCGGGCAAAGTGAGCTCTGGCAACCAGAGGTCATTCCGAAGACACAGGTGCTGGCTGTTTCCTAATGAAGTTGAACGTGTCTGTGCTTTATGCTCGAACAATTCCAGTAATGGGAAGATAACCTCATGAAATACTTGTACATTTTCATCAGAAGAAATGTGTTAAAATGTACAAGGAAATGTATCACATTGTGTGTGATAGCCAAAAAAGTGGAAACAACCCCCAAAATCCCTCAATAGCATCACCATTAGAAAAAGTAAACTCTGTTTATAGAATGAGAAAGAATTTATAGTTGAAAGTGAATGATGCACTACAGATAAACACATTTATAGGGATGAATACAAAAACCATAAGGTGGATTAGATAAGTCGCAGAAGAATATATACAATATAATTCCGCTTATATAAAATTTAAAAAACAGTTAAAACACAACAGTATATTATGTAGGAATGTATGCGATGTAATAAAACCATGAAGAGAGAGAGGCAGGAGAAAGCTCATGTGAAAATACAGATATTGATTACTATTCAGTGGAGGGAGGGGTTGGTATTGGGACACACTGGGGTTTCAGAGGGGTTGACAAGACTCTTATATCTGAAATTAGTGGGCTTATTTTTAAGTTGAACATATATATTTTCTTCTGTTTGTGTTACTCAAAAAATCACTGACAATCTGTAAGGAAAAGCTTTTATCCAGCTTAAGACAGAGAGAGAGAATAAGTCATGGGTTCCCTTCAGCTTACTCATCCATAATGCATTCACTCAGCAAATATTTGAGTGCTGACCAGGAGCGAAGACTTCTTGTAGAAACATAAGATATGAACTTGAATAAGACCTACTTTCCAACATCAGAGTTCTATAATTAAAGAAGTGATACAACAGTGCAGGGGCTTAGAGAGTAAACTAATGCCTCTGTTAGAGACAAGACCAGGACACTTAATAGCTGAGTAACCTTGGAAAAGTTAATTTCATGGAACCTCTGTTTCCTCATCTGTAAAATGGAGATAATAATTCTACCTACCTCATTCACTTGTGAGGATTACATGAGTTGATACATGTAAAATGCTTCAAGCAGAACCAGAGGCATGGCATGTGTTCATAAACAGACATTCTTTTCATCATCTGGGAGTTGGTTTGCACTGAAAAAGGGTAGGTCAGTTTCACCTTTAAGAAAAGACGTACTAAAGTAGTTTTCATTTGGGATCATCCATCAACACAGGATGAGAAAGGTCACTTTGGACAGAGAAATTGTCACGTAGAAAAGCACAGGAATCAAAATGGTTGAGGGGATGTTAGAGAATGTTGAGGAAGATGGTATGGGAAGAGGCAGAAGATGCCTTGATATCATGTGAGCCTGCCTCATACATCTGAATTTTGTCCTGGAGGTATCTGTGATGCATTGAAGAGTTTCTGCATGAATGTTGCTGTGCTGTGCTGTGCTTAGGCGCTCAGTCATGCCTGACTCTTTTGTGACCCCACAGACTATAGCCTGCCAGTCTCCTCTGTCCATGGGATTCTCCAGGCAAGAATACTAGAGTGGGTTGCCATGCCCTCCTCTAGGGGATCTTCCCAATCCAGGTATCGAATCCAGGTCTCCCACATTGCAGGCAGATTCTTTACCATCTGAGCCACCAGGGAAGCCCATGAATACTGGAGTGTGTAGCCTATCCCTTCTCCAGGGGATCTCCCCAACCCAGGAATCAAACCAGGGTCTCCTGCATTGTAGATGGATTCTTTGCCAGCTGAGCTAGCAGGGAAGCCCAGCCTAATCATATTAGTTAGGATATAACCAAATACGCCTTTTGGAGGATGAACTGAAAAAGGACAAAGTTGTCTGAAGTAGACCACTCGGAAGCTATTTCAAATGAAAAATATTGACGGACTTAAGCAAAGCGGTAGATAAAGAAAGAGGGGAGATTAAGTGGTTGCTTCTGTGTAATTAACTATCCTCCATTATTGATTTGCTTTGGATGTAGAAAGAGAAAAAGAGGCAAAATTGTGCAGCAGGAGAAACCACACCCCAGATCTCAGTGATTTTGAACAATGCAAGTTTATTTCTCACTAAGATACATCGGGATGAGCTGGTGCATTCAGGGTGAATGTTCTTGTTCACTGCCATTTTTCAGTCTCTTTTTCTGTAACTGTGGCTAAAGCAACAAAACTAACTCCCCCCCAAAGTCTCAGGTATACGTGTGTGTACATTCACTGCATGAATTATCAAAAGCTTTAATCTTTTACTTTTTTGGCTTAACCATTTTTGTCACGTCAAAGCAATTGATATGACACTTAAATCAATATTGTTTGTTACTGTACTGATGAAGTCATAGCTGTATTCTAATTCTGAATAGTAGAGGATACATTTGACATTATTAATAGCTCATATGGAGTATTCTTTTGAGTAAGTGTTCTGTTACTGAACCAAACTTGAGTTCGCTGTCCCATGCCCAGGTAAAACCACTCTACTGACACCGAGTTGTGGTGAAGGAAAATGCAGCATTTATGGCAGGTGCCAGACAAGGAGTCTGGGACAGGTAGTGCTAAAAAGCCTGAAACCCACGGTGGGTTTCAGCAAAGCATTGTGGAAGGTCAGGTAAGGAAGGGGTGTCTCAGTGTATGCGATCAGTTTATGAACAATTCTCTGATCGATTCATGGCAAAGAAACAGGGTGGTATCACCGGGGTTAGCATTATCAGTACTTAGGTACCAGTAGGTCGGGGGGCTCCCTGTTCAAGTCGTTAACTTCTTCCATTTGGTGGAGGTTTGAGCATGTGGAACACGGCTCAGGAAATGTACATCAGATTCTGTTATCTAGGTCCTTCCGCGTGGAGACACAGCAGAGGATACGGGGGAGAGGTCCATCCTGGGAGAACCCTATGGGTCCTGCTCCTTTACGTTTTTTTCCCCATTTCTAGGTACAGATGGCTCAGGATTCTAGTTGTGAACAAGAGCAGCCACACTCGCTGTTCAATCAGAAAAGGGTTTATTATAGGATATTAGGAAATCGCAGAAATTTCTGGAGAGCTAGAGTCAGCATGGAAAGGGTGCCAGCAAAGCCAACACACCGACGCCCCTGCTCCTGTGAGGTGAGCACGGCCTCTCCCACTTCATGGACACCTCTTGATGCCAGGGCCCCACTTGGGACTGGAAAGGCAGCTGCCCCACACCACTCTTATCAGAAAACCAGTTCTGCCCAGCCACCACTTCTACTTTATACTCTTCCAGAAGGAGATCCTGTGTCCCTGCTTCTGTTGGGCAGAATTTAATTCACATGCCTCTACCCAGGCTGCAAGCAAAGTTGAAAAAAATTGAAATTCCCCAGATAGACAGGTTGTTTATAGTTGTCCCCTGACCAAACGATGTGGACAATGTCCTCAGGCATATGACACTGAAGAGGACTCATCAACCAGTCCAAATGAGAACCCTCAGGGCAAGTTTAATTGATGGAGATGATTGGTACCTCCTATATCAGTACCAGTAAGTAGAGCTCTCACATTGAGTTAAAAGTGCTGCAGTGTTTGCAATGATTTAAAAAACATTCAGCAGAGTCTGCTGGATGCAACCTCATGTAGGCTTTGCACTTAAGATTCAGAGAGCAATAGGATAATCCTGCTTGGCACTTTATAGCAAGGTAAGGGAGGTGTAAAGAATTGACTTTGCATTATGTCACAAGTCATGTGTGAGAAGCATAAGTGCCCAGGAAATGCATTGAAAGAAGTGTCTTCCTTCAAGAAAAACAAGCGGAAAGGCGGTATTTATTTGCTCCTTGTACAAACATTGTCTGAAAGTCTTTCGCAGAGAAAATGAAGATAAAAAGTCCAACAATACATGTTTCATGAAAATGCTAAATTTTCTACAGCCAGTGAAGGATTTTTGTTTTCAGAAATAAAAGGTTTTTATTGTCAAAGCTATATTTGTGGGAATATAGAGAATTTTCAAGCTAAGATGGGCTGTTCAGTTGACCTAAAAAGTTGCTTGGGCCCAGTAATACATTGGGGTGACGGTAAATGCCACAACAGAGAACTCGGGTCTGATGTTCATTTCATTACTTTGCTGTTGTTTTTCCAGCAAAGAGACTGACATGATTAAAGCAGGAACTTCCCACTGGCAGGGTCTTAGATTGAAAGTGATGATACCAATTAGAAAATGACTTCATTATCCCAAACAGCAGATAAGGAGGATCTTGACTGCATGGGGGTGAAGAGAAGAGAGTAGAAAGGGAGGTACAGATGATGGAGTTGCCATGATTCTTGGCAGTTATGCAGATATGGGGAGCAAGGCAGGTGTGAGTCTCGGGGCCCATGCTGGAAGAACAGTGGTGTCATTAACATCCATAGAAAAGCGATGGGGCCCATATTGTGGAGGAAAGATTATTAGCTTAGATAAAGTGTGTTGATTTTAATGCGTTTATTTGTTTTCTGTTAGTTAGTTAGTGTTAGTCGCTCAGTCATCTCTGAATCTATGCGACTCCATGGACTGTAGCCCACCAGGCTCTTCTGGGATTTCCCAGGCAAGAATACTGGAGTGGGTAGCCATTCCCTTCTCCAGGGGATCTTCCCGACCCAGGGATGGAACCCAGGTCTCCTACATTGCAGGTGATTCTTTACCTCCTGAACCACCAGGGAAGCCCTTATTTTCTGTTGCTGTATAACTAATTGCCACAAACTTAGTGGCTTAAAACAGCATCCATTTAACAGCACACGTCCTCCCCCTACCCTCACCCCCGGCTTTTGAAGTTCATGCAACTGGATTGGATTCTCTGCTCCAGGCTTCCCAAGATGTAAATGAATATGTTGGCTGGACTGAGTCAGTTGGAGGCTTTGAGGAAGAATCTGCCCCGACCTCATTCGGGTTGATGGATCCATTCCTTGTGGCTGTAGAACTGAGACCCCCGTGGGCCTCAGTAATAGAGAGCTGCCCTCACATCAGATGTCTCTCATGCTTGGAGTCTCTCTGATTTCTGCTTCTGCTACCAATTTGAGATAACTCTCTGCTTCCCTGGTGGGTCAGTGGTAAAGAATCTGCCTGCAATGCAGGAGACCCAGGTTGGATCCCTGGGTCAGGAATATCCCCTTGAGAAGGGAATGGCTACCCACTCCAGATTGCTTGCCTGAGGAATTCCATGGACAGAGGGGCCTGGTGGGCTACAGTCCATGGAGTCACAAAGAGTCAGAACGACTGAGCTGCTAACACTTTCACTTTGCTTGTTTGACTGGATTAATTCCTCCAGAATTATCTTTCTATCATAAGATTAACTGATAAGTAACTGAAAATCTGTAGAATTCCCTTTGTCATATGATGGAACACAATTGTGGCAGAGCTATCTCTTCATATTCATAGTCCCAGGGCTTAGGGCAGGAAACTCTGGAGGCATCTGAGAGTCCTAGGGGAATGATGGACAGTTAGAAGTGCCCTCTGGAACTTGGGAAGAAGATTGAAATTAAAGATACAGATTTGAGAGTAACACTCCTAGAAGTGATAGGAAGAGTAATGAATGATATAATCAAGGAGGAGTATATTGAGACAACCAAAAGGAAAAATCTGAGCTCCTACAAATTAAAAAAAGTAAAAATCAAGTATTGACAAGATTTAAATTTCACCCATCAAGTAAATATCAGGGATTGAGAGAGGAAGGGTAAATTGACATTGCTGTACTTGAGGAGGTCACGTGACTCTGATGCCAAGGCACTAAAAGTTGCCTGAGTGTGAAAAATGCAACAACTAATAGTAAAGGGAAAAGAAGAGAGAAAAAATAAAGGAAAATTTTGAGCTTGGGCCTAAATCTGAATGTGCCTAGGTAACTGATATTTAATGTGCACCTATTTATGTGAGAAGTCATGACATTTGAGGGAAAGGGAGAAAGTCCTCTCTAGAGAGGAGGGAGAGGCAGTCCCAAATCAAATGGCATCAACTTAAAATTAAGAAGCATGATTTATGAGTAAGCGGCCCAGTGTCAGCCCTGAGGTGGCAGTAGGGAGGGAGAAAGAATAAGCTGACTGCCCCAGGTGCCCAGCAGAGTGGCCACAGCAGAAACCACGCTGTGAGAGGCTCACTGTGTAAGGAACGCGTCGTCTGAGGGATGGTTCATTGCAGTTAAGTGAGAAGATGGGATGCCAAGAGGATGAAGATGCAGATTATGTGGGAAGTATGTCTGTAGGAACTTGGAATGGGCTAGAAAGGGGAAAGCTTTACCGGAAAATTATCGTACATCGTCTCCTGTTCTCACAGGCTATGGGAAAAGACCTTAATGCGCAAAAATCTCCTGTTCGCATAGACTTATGGGAGATTAACGTGCAGTTTCCTGCTCGCACAGGCTTATGGGAGATTACATTAATGTGCAAAGTCTCCTGTTCGCACAGGCTTATGGGAGAATAATGTGTGAAGTCTTCTATTTGCACAGACTTATGGGAGAATATCTTAATGTGCACCGCCTCTTGTTTGCGCAACTGTGTCTTGGGTTGTGGGCCAAACAAAGGCAGCGACGGTGTGTTGCGTCTTCGAGCTACAGCTCATAGTTAGTCCTCAATAAGTTTTAAACAAACAAATAAATAAAATTTGAGGGGGTGATTTGGATTAAATGAATAAATAAAGCAGATAACAGGGTGTAATCTGTTCCAACAAAAAAGAGCTGTTAGTACCGGGGATTGGTCTGGTGGGAACTTGATAGATTACTCTTCCCAGAAACACAGATGCATATCATTTCAAACATATAATCATGAAATATTAAAAGAATTGTAAAAGTGGCAGTGAATTATTTAGAAACAGTGTCCCCGCATGCATGATACAATATTCAGTTGGGTGTTAAAATGTATGCTCCAAGGAAAGCCTTGGTATAGTTTTATGTGAGCTGCATATTTTCACATAATGCCGGAAAGCAATTTAAAGCCTTGAATTCTTTCACCTGGCTTCCTTGTCTCCTTACAGAGGTCCCTTTGATTTCAAAGGTGCTTCATCTCTAGAATGAGAAATAGAGGGTGGGAAAGTTTAATTCTAGGCTGAGGTTTGTAACAGGTTTTCAATTTACAGACATAAATTTTCCCTTTGAACTTCAGAGTTAAGTTTTACCTAAGATAAATCCATTAGAAGTAGCCTACACCTCTGACTGCGACTTCTAATTCTGTGTGTGCAGGCCGAGATTTACAGATGGGACAGCCAGGGAAGTAAAGAGCAGAGATTTGGGCAACAAGGGTCTCCCCTGTCTGCAAAAAGGAGAGACATATCACAGGATTGTTTATGCTTTTCATCAGAGAAAGCAAAAACTCACTGATCCTGCTTGTAGATGCTAATGATCTATTTGCTCAGAAAACAGTGTTGATTCAGGTTTATTCATCATGTTTGTTTATAAAGTAAAATTTATTCTGTCCTCAGAATCCTTAATCATCTCAGGTTTACAAATATTTGTTGAATGCTTTTGGCTCGACTCTGTGTTTGGTACTGGTAGGATGCAAAGATGAGTAAGATACAGCCCTGGTCCTCCAGGGACTTTGAATCTACTAGGAAGGAGAGATAAATGTGTATTTTCCTTCTGGATGGAAAAATGTAATAAAGTAAAAGATTTTAAAACATGCTGTAAGTATTCAAAGTACAATATGTTAAATACATCAAATCTTTGGTTGTATATGAGCTTGGGCATTGTTGTTGTTGTTCAGTCACTAAGTCATGTTCGACTCTTTGCGACCCCATGGACTATAGCCTGCCAGGCTCCTCTGCTCATGGAATTCTCCAGGCAAGAATATAGGAGTGAGTTGCCATTCCCATCTCCAGGGTATCTTCCCAACTCAGGAATTGAACATACATCTGCTGCATTGGCAGGTGGATTCTTTACCACTGAGCCAAGTTTGGATATAGTAAAATATAAAAATAATTGCATACCAATGCCACAAATGTCACTTGGCATTAATCTCCATTCAACACCTGGAAAAATAAATCTTACAGAAGGGCCTCATAAACACTTCATCTAGCTATACTTTATACAAGTCTTATAAAGAGGTTTAATTAACAGGAAATAACACTCATCTTGTCTAAACTGTCTATAAAGTGACAAAGTCGCACGAACCCTAGTCTCAGTGATGTTCTCCATCTTTCCTTCCTAATTATTACCCGTGATCCACCTCGCGTGGCACTGAAGAAGGTTCAGTATCATAAGCCCCATTGGCATCCTTCTAATTCTCTCCGATCATTGCTGATACCAGCATCACTCACTCACTGAAACATTTTCTTAGTTCCACTGGATAGAAATTCAAGATTCAAACAAGAGGGGCATGAAGGACTGAGAGTATGCAGTCAGTGGGTTTATGAAAGAAGGTTTCTCTAGCTCATCTCAGTGGAATAAAGGAAGGAATCATAGTGTTTGGGGTCCTCAGGGGAGGAAAAGAAAGATATGAACCAGTTATCAGCATCACAGAAGACCATAGCTCACCAGGATACTCTGTCCATGGGATTTCCCAGGCAAGAATATTGAAGTGGGTACTCCCTTCTCCAGGAGATCTCCCCAACCTAGGGATTGAACCTGGATCTCCTACATTGCTGACCGATTCTTTACCATCTGAGGCACCAGGGAAACTCTAGAAAAGAGCTAGTGACCAGTAATGCTACAAACCAAATTATGGGCTTAAAAGCCCACACTTCCTGTGTTTAAACCCTCAGGATCATGGAGAAACAGCTATGGTAGACTCAGAATGCCAAGCAAATCATTGGGCATAATATAGGCCTATACCAAATTGATCATTGAATCTGAAAAAAAATTGAGGTTTGCTTATTACGAAGAAGTAAAGTAGCAAATGCAAGAAGGAAGGTGGGAGAGGGCAGGAAGGGAAGAGGTAGATGGATACCTAGGAATGAACATTAGTGCTCAACAGTCCTACAGATCTATCATAATATTAATTTGAGTCCACAGGGAAGCAGCCCCACCATAACCAGTAGGAACAGTTGACCAGAGCAAGTAGGGTCAATCTTATTGGAAAAAGAAGGTGAGCAATGGATGGCAAGTCTGCACCATAGAAGAAGCTATGTGTTAATTTGAACTCTTCTATTAGTCCCCTATTATTAACCCAGACTAACATGGCTACAATACTTGAGAATGAAAATAAGGAGCAGAAATCAAATTTTAAAAAAAATGTAGCTGGCCAGAATAATTAAAGCTGTAGGTTTTCATATTTTCAGGTTCTGATAAGTTGGGAATTAAGGCCCTAATCTCATTTAACAGCATGCCATTTTGAATTAGACAACTTCTCATCACTCTTCTTTGCTCCAGGAGTGTTACAAATACCTGTCAACGGCTTTATGTTAATACACTAATAATGTATCTCACACTAGCTGCTACAACAGGGTAAGTCTTTGTGACTGCCGGGGTGAGTAAAGATCTCAGTAATATACTTGCAATACATGTGAGGCACATAGTCACAAATGTACGTGGCCTCAGGATTTGTTCTGTTTTCAGCTTAATCTGCCTGTTGATCAAATATGCACAGAACGAACTGAGGAACCACCGGTCTGGAGGAGGACCCAAATTAGCATCCCTTGAAATGGGCACCTTTATCTGGTCCAGTCAGAACGTAGCAGCAGAGTATAGTGCTTAAGACAGGTTCTGAGTCTATTGCTGTTCAGTCACCAAGTCGTGTCCGACTCTGAGACCCCATGGACTGCAGCACACGAGGCTTCCCTGTCCGTCACCATCTCCTGGCGTTTGTTCAAACTCCTGTTCATCAAGTAAGTGATGCCATCCAACCATCTCATCCTCTGTTGTTCCCTTCGCCTCCTACCCTCAATCTTTCCCAGCATCAGGGTCTTTTCCAATGAGTCAGTTCTTTGCTTCAGGTGGTCAAAGTATTCGAGCTTCAGCATCAGTCCTTCCAATGAATATTCAGGGTTGATTTCCTTTAGGATTGACTGGTTTGATCTCCATGCTGTCCAAGGGACTCTCAGAATCTCCCTAATTTCAGATTCCAGCCCTGACACATACCTGTAAAGGTCTAAAATTGATGAGCAGATTAGTTTATATTTGTGAAATGTGTAGAATAATGGCTGGCACATGAGAGTCACTGTAGAAGTGCTTGTTAAATGAAAGAATAAAACAACAAATAAATAAGTAAATGAAACATCTTCCTCAGTTTTAAGTGGATGTTAAAAGCTTTTGTTCATTCATGTTTTATATCAATTAAAAATATTTAAATATTACATACATACTCATTGTAGAAAGTTTGGAAACTAAACTGGAATGAGAAAGAAAATTAAAAATGCCCATAATCCTATAATCTGGGATTAACTACTGATACTACTTTATTGTATGTTGTTCTACTTTTTATAAGCAAAATTGGAATCCTACAATATAACATTCTGTATTATCCATAATGTCATTTTCTCATTTGTAATCTTATAAGCATGATCCCATAGTCTTACATATTGTTAATAATTATTAAACCAATTCCCTATGACAACTGAAAAAAATGCAGAATCTAGAAATTGAGAATTATGTTTTATTCAGCCCACTTGCTGAGGACTTAAGCCCAGAAGGCAACCTCTCATAAAACTCTTGAGTGACTGCTCTGAAGAGGCAAGAGGGCAGCAATGATATATAGGAGTTCTGAAAACAACAACAACAAAAACAGGTAGTAGGGAATATCAAAAGACTAATTTTAATTAAAGAAAAATAGACACCTCAAATTAATGAATTTAGTGCTTTTCTGTGCATGGAAAGATGCAAGAGTCCGGGCTCACTGAAATAATTCATTTCATATGCGTCTTAACTATTGTAAGCCAGTATCCTGTTTTTTTCCCTCCTGAACCCCCTCAGGGTACATTGTCCTTGGGCAACTGCAGTACTGAGGGCTTGATGGCTGAAACATCCTTTGTTTCCTGAGGTGTCAGGTGACATTCTTCCACAGCTATTATTAGATGATGCCCTGTTATTAGGTATTAATGCTGTAATAAACATTATCTGCATAAGTCTTTGCGAAGACTTACAGGGGATGAAAGCACCTGGAATGAAATTGCAGGACCAAGAAAAGGAATGTTAAAGATCTTTGAGAAATACTGCCAAAATTACTCCCGGAAATGTTATATTGATTTGCTTTTGTAGTATAACCACTGCCTCTCCTTGTGACCACCTAACAGAGTTATGCCAGGTCAGTTACCTTAATCCACCCACACCTGGGAACCAGTTGAGTCTCTTCCCTTCCTCCACACCGTCAATGCCTGTTTCGCTTCTCTTCCTGATCTATCTTCTTTCTATATCTGTGTTTTCTTCTGCGTGCCTGTCCTTTTTATCAGGACAGTGTTGCTGAAGGCACATTGAGATGTGGGGTCTTCCCAATATTCATGGAATTTAACTCCAAAGTGATGACCTCCATCCTTCGTTTGTAATTAAGCATCTCTCAGATCCATGTTCTCTGTTCTGATATATTACATTTGCTCGTGATCTTGGCGGTAGTGGTCCTCCAGAAAACCGCATTTTCATTTTGGTTCTAAATGTGGAGAGATAATGAGTGTCTTGGAAAATAGCAAAATTATTGATATGATGCTGTTACAGCAGCCTACAAAGTTTGTTACTTTTCATTGGAGACCAAGTTTATTACATAAGCAGCCTGTCTTATGTTCCTTGCTATCTCTCAAGTACATTCCCTAATATAATTTATTCATTGAAGCATACAATTGTGTTTCTGCCTTAGAGGTTTATTTTCATCTCCTTACAATATACAAAATTAAACCCCAAAGACAACAACATTATATGTTTCAAATAAGTCTGCTATAGATATTTGCAATTTGTATTTCATGTAATATAACAAGATTCTGTGCATTGATTGAGAGCGTTGCAAAGAATGTAAACTAAATGGTAATGTGTGGCTAGAATGCATTTCAACTTAGATGGTTTTATCCATCTAAGCTTCAAATGTCCTTCCAAGAAGAGACATTGAGATTGCAGACTTTTGCTTTTGCTCACCCATGACTTTAATTTTTCTGATATAATTATTATTCTTACTCTTTGTCTTATTATTCAATTTTTTCCCTTTACTAGGAAAAAAGCTCTTTTCTGCCACATCCAGATATAAATGAAAGAAATTGCTAGGTAATAAACCAAAATCCTCATCAGAGTTTGGCTGATATTGGTAGACTCTTGGGCACAGAGTTTAGAATCTTACAGTCTTGGATCTGATTCCAGGTCCCCTCCCCTAGCCATCTGTGCAACCCTGGGAGAATCACCAAACCCCTCCAACCATACATTTCTTAGAGCTGTGCTGAAGTATTAAAGAAATAAACTGCTTAGGTCAGTGCTTATCACACTGTAAATATGAAGCAAATAGAGGGAAAAAAAACAGTAATGTAGAACTCTTTCACTGTGTTTGAATAAGAGCAATTCCATGAACAGAGGAGCCTGGTGGGATAGTCTGGGGGTCACAAAGTCAGACACGACTGCGCACAGCGCACGCAACGGTTCTAAAAACAGAGCCCAAACTGCAGACCGAGTCTGTGGATCCCATGTGATTTAGCTTTTGAGAACTAGCTATCCAATTAATGATTAGTATTCGTCTGTAAACAATCTGTAGAATTTATTGGGATTGCAGGAGAATAAGCGCTCTGAAAAGCACTAACCTTGAAGTGATTACAGTGGCTGGAGAGGTGAATGGCTTTAGCCACACTCATTGTGCTTAACAACCTAAAGCTACCCCAAAAGATACTTTTAAATATATACTATTATTAAATACATATATAGATACAAACACACGTACAGAGGTGTGCTGTGCTCTTCTCAGTCACTCCGTGCTCGTGTGCAACTCTTTGTGACCCCATGGCCTGTAGCCCACCAGGCTTTTCCATCCATGGGATTTTCTAGGCAAGAATACTGGAGTGGGTTGCCATGCGCTTCTTCAGGGGATCTTCCAGACCCAGGGTTCGAACTTGCATATCCTGTGTCTCCTGCTTTGCTAGCAGGTTCTTTGCCCCTGAACCACTGGGGAAACCCATACACACACACACACGTGTGTGTGTGTGTGTGTGTGTGTGTGTATGCTTAGTCGCTCAGTTCGCTCAGTTGTGTCTGATTCTTTGTGACCCCATGAACTGTAGCCCACCAAGCTCCTCTGTCCACGGGGATACTCCAGGCAAGAATACTGGAACGGGTTGCCATTTCCTGCTCCAGGGTATCTTCTGAACCCAGGGATTGAAACCAGGTCTCAGGCATTGCACGCGGATTCTTTACCATCTGAGTCACCAGGATTATATGTAAATAATGATTAGCTATGCAAAGCCAGCTCCAAGACGAATCTTTCGTTCACTTATGGTCAAACAGATATATCCCCCAAGCCCCTATCATGTAAAAAAATTTATAATGCACCAACTTATTTGTATGACATAGTGTAACATTTCCTGAAATTAGACTGTATATTTTTTTAAAGAAAATAATATATGAATTTAAAGAAGTAATTTGGTCTCATGTTTTGAAAGTTTTATTTTTCAGTTATTGGATATGTATCTTGCAATTCAGTGACCCATAATTTCACTGAAGTCACAAACTATTTAGAGTTAATTCAGAGTCAAGAAATTTCATAGCTTCTGAGAACATATTTTTAAGATGATAAATGCTGTTTCCCATGAATTAGTGCTAAGTGCACATTCTTGTCTTGCCTTGTTGTTAATCTATTGACAAGATTGTAGCAAATACAACACACACTATGTTGCTTCACTGTTGAGTAGTAGCAATTTCAAGAATTTAGATGTGGTAAGTTAGATGATAATGCCTTTATCATAAAAACATTCTTGTATCCATAAGAATCTTATCCATAAGTCTATCCATACAGCATTATATTAATTATATTAAATAAAATTGCACTTCCTTATCAGCAACATGTACATTTAAAACTTTTGAGATCGTAGGAAAAAATTGAGAACTAAATTAAGCATTGCTGTATTTTCTATTTTTCCTTAGGTGCTTATAACATCATTTTCCTCATTTTTATCATATTATTTATTAAGATATTATTTTTTATATTATTATAAATATTTGTTATTCATTAGATGTCCTTATTAGTTCTTGTACCAGATGGTTTTAATAGTTGCATTGAATTGGCAAGTTTTCTGCCAATGGATGGTGAGAATGATTCATCTTTAACCCCAAATTCGAGTAATAACAGGTGACCATGTTCCTAATGGAGCATGATGCTTCTTGCCTTTATTTTAGTATTAAACTAGTGACACGTCATTAATTTTTAAAGAGATTTGATTTGCCTATTAATAAGTTCATAGAGTCCCTTTACTTTCAGTTTTTTAAGAAAGTCAAAGTATTTTTGATATTCCTCACTGTTTAACATATTTTTCATGTTTCTTTTTTTTTTGAGGGTTGATATTTTTTATTGAATTCTCAAATGAGTCTCTATCTGCTTTCCCCACCTCCAACCTCAATGATTAGGATACATTTTTGTTTTCTTTTTTTTTTCTTTTAATTGGAGGCTAATTACTTTATAATATTGTAGTGGTTTTTGCCATACATTGACATGAATCAGCCATGGGAGTACATGTGTCCCCCATCCTGAACCCCGCTCCCACCTCCCTCTCCATCCCAACCCTCAGGGTCATCCCAGTGCACCAGCCATGAGCACCCCGTCTCATGCATCGAATCTGGACTGGCAATCTATTTCACATAAAAAAAAAAATGTATGTATACATATACGCATATATATATATATATAAAAACATATTTTTCATGTTTCTTTATTGAATGAAACCACATTTTATAACAAGATAAATGTCAAGAGTTTAAAGTTACAACAGTTTTTTTTTTTAATGGCCCATATGAAAATATTTTTTTCATGGAGAAAGAAAGCATGAGCTTTGGAATCAGAATCAATAAGAGTCAAACTGATTTCTACCCTTCTGTCCTCTGTACCTTGGGAGGAACATCTAAACTCTCCAAGACTTTGTTTATAAACACACGTAAATTGGGAATGTTCAAATCTATTGTTATATAAGGTCATTGAATGTATACTTTTTAAAATTAGCATTTTATGTATACGGGTAAGATTAGCAAGAATAGCATCTCTGTTATTTTAAAAAAAGCTTACTAAACAGGATAAGAAAATCATGAAGATATCAATAAGTCAATAGACAAGAATTATAGAGATTATTCAGTTAGAAGTTTCATTATTTGTGTGTGTGTAAAATATTTAACAACACTAGTTGTCATGCAAAAGGGTAAAACCATGGTGATAAACTATTTGACTTTTAAAAATAATGATAAATAGAACTAGTAAAGGTGAGAAATTTTATATTAATCCTGGACCATATTTTTCATAATTTTACTTATTTTAATCAATGTATATTAGTTTAATTGAAGAATATTCCATTCTTTTCATAAATAATTTGAAAATAATATTTGTTGTTATATCTGTTAGTAACAAAGCATCCTATACAATTGCTTTGTCCAAAATTTCCTAACTGTCCCTCATATGTAAAATTTTAGATGTTCTCATTTTCAGTTGATTTTAAATAGTGAGATAATGGAACAAAGACCATCATATGTATATCTTTTGGGGAGAGAATGGTGGTGAGCAGTAAGAGTTATTTCTACAGGAAAAAAGATTTCAGTGCTGGCAAGGTAGATTTAATAGATTGAAAGCATGATGATACTTTGACTCTTGAAAAAAGCATGATGCCACATTGTATCCTATATATATATATATATATATATATATATATATATATATATATATATATATATATATATATATATAAACAGTTCTCTCTAGATAAGCTTTTATATTTGGCTTCCCATAGCACCATACTCTCCTAGTTTTCTTCCTACCTCACTTGGATTTTCTATTGCCTTTTTCTATAAATAGTTATCAAATCTTGCCCTGTCCTCTGGCATTCTGGAGCCTCCTCTCTTCTCTCACTAGATCATTCCATTCTAATGTCGTCTTTAAACACCATCCATATACTGCTGGCTGTTGTTTGTTTATTTGTTCTGGCTGCCCTGGGTCTTTGTTGCTGCGCGAGGGCTTTCTCTAGTTGCGCTGTAAGGGGGCGACTCTCCAGCTGTGTTGTGCGGACTTCTCATGGCGGAGGCTTCTCCTGTGGCAGAGCACAGCCTCTAGGGTCTGCAGGCTTCACTAGTTGGGGCACATGAGCCCTAGAGCTCGTGGACTTGAGTACTTGTGGCTCATGGGTTCACCTGCAGCATGTGGAATCTTCCCAGACCAGGGATTGAACCCAGGTCCCCTTGCAGGAGGCAGGTGGATTCTCAACTACTGGACCACAAGGGAAGTCCATGACTTCTTTATTTCTATCCTAATTCCTGACTTCTTCCTGAGATCCAGATGCATATTTGCTACTTGGAATCTTGACGTGAATGTCTAGTAGACATCTCAAAGTGAAAACACAACTCCTGATTTTCTTCCCCAAATGTGTTTCTCTAATATATTTTTGTTGTTTGCTTGTCTTTTAATCTTGGGAATTGACACCAAACACACTCTAATTCCCTCAAGCCAAATATCTAGAAGCTGTTCTTGATTCTTCCTTTCCCTTGCCATTGCTGCCATTCACCCTGACCCTGAAGTCCTGCCCAGCAGCCTGTTCTGTCAACCCTCCCATCCATCACTTCACTCTCCACCCACAGCCAATACAGCCTTAAACCAAGTCACCTATGATTTTTTTTTCATTTCCACTATTAGCCTCTGTACTCCCTTAGAATTATTCTTCATGTACCAGTTATAGCGATTTTTTTTCCAACATAAAACAAAATTACCATTATAATTTGATCAGAAGCTGTTAGTATTACAAGCAGTGTTCATGGAGAAATTCAGAGTGTCTTATGCTTTCTGAAATACTAGAGAAAATGTATAGTATAGATACTAGGGCAGGTACCCTAAAGCTAGTGAGTTGTGGATTTTTTTCTTTATATTGATAAAATTCATTAATACAAAACTGGTGTTCATTTGTAGTTTAAAATATGAATATTCAATTTCCTAATACTGTTTTTAAAAACTCTGGTTATCATAAAGTTGAAGATAATGTTTGAGAGGAATTGATCAAAAACTATCTAGTTAGCCATTGGATGCCTTTATTTCTTGCTCCTTCAATAAATAAAAAGATTGTATGTCAATAAATATGTCAATAAATAAAAGGAAAAATGAAGAAAATTGACAAAAACAAGGAAAAATATAGATTTTTAAACTTACATTTGATACCTGTCTCATCCAGTCTTGTCTCTAAACTGCTCTTGCTTGACTCCTACAATCATTGAGTTAAAAAGTATTTTTCTTATGTGATGTTTTGTGAATGAGATGGCTAACGGAATCACAAGAACATTACTTATCAAAGCACTTATGCCAGAAATATTATGTCTTCTTGTTACAGAGTTCCGCATTAAAAACTACTGCGACTTTTCTTTGAATCTTTTTTATGACTGAATCAAAATGTTTAGGTTTATCACTCAGACACCATATTCCATATGAAAGCACAGGCTTCTTTTGTAACTTGGTGCGGAACACTTTGTGTTCCGCTGAAATTCACCTGTTGAAACCTAACCCAGTGCGATTGTATCTGGGGTCTGTAGGAGGTGCTTAGGTCATCAGGGTGCCCTCATGATGACATTGTGCTCAGTCACTCAGTCATGTCTGACTCTTTGTGACCCCATAGACTGACAGGCTCCTGTGTCCGTGAGATTTTCCCTGCAATAATACTGAAGCAGGTTGCCATTTCCCCCTCCAGGAGATCTTCTTGACTAAGGGATTGAACTTATGTCTCTGGTGTCTCCTGCATTGGCAAGCAGATTCTTTACCACTGAGCCACCTGAGACACCCATGATGACATTAGTGCATTTATAAAAGAGTCCCCAGAGAGAGATGGCCCTCACCTCTTCCACCACATGAGAACATAGGGAGAAGATGCCCATCTATGACCCAGGAAGGTGGCTCTTACTGGACACGGAATCTGCCAGCATCTTGATCTTAGACTTGCCAAACTCTGTTGGTGTTTATCAATTGCTCAATCATGTCTGACTCCTTGCGACCCCATGGACTGCAGCTCCCCAGGCTTCCATGTCCTCATCTCATGGAGCTTACTCAAACTCATGTCCATTGAGTTGGTGATGCCATCCAACCATCTCATCCTCTGCCGTCCCCTTCTCCTCCTGCCTTCAATCTTTCCCAGCATCAGGGTCTTTTCCAATGAGTTGGCTCTTTGCATCAGGTAGCCAAAGTATTGAAACTTCAGCTTCAACATCACTCCTTCCAAAAAGTATTCAGGCTTGGTTTCCTTTGGGGTTGACTGATTTGATCTCCTTGTAGTCCAGGGGACTCTCAAGAGCCTTCTCCAACACCATAGTTCAAAAGTGCCAATTCTTTGGTGCTCAGCCTTCTTTATGGTCCAACTCTCACATCCATACATGACTACTGGAAAAGCCATAGCTTTGACTGTACAGACCTTTGTTGGCAAAGCGATGTCTCTGCTTTTTAATACACTGTCCAGGTTTGTCATAGCTTTTCTTACAAGGAGCAAGCATCTTTTAATTTCAGGGCTGCAGTCAACTAGAACTACAGAAATACCTAGTCTGTGGTGGTCTTATTTTAGCAATAAAAAGGGACTCATTCCCTCCTTAATATAATCCAGTGGGCTTTCTGTTATACTATATTCCCTCAATTTCAAGCTATAGATTTAAATCTATTTTGAAGAATCAAAATTAACGATGTGGTGGTCATGAAGATGGGAGACATTTTTCATGAAACAGGAACATGTTAACTCTATGAGGACAAATAAAACTTTTTGTTTTGTCCTGTTTTGTTTTGATACTGTTTTTATTTCCTTTTTTCTATCATTCTATTCCATTGCTAGAACAGCCAATTTTAAGTTTGCCCTATGGAAAAACTCATTAAGTTCTTTGCAAGGAAAATTGATGAGTTTATGTATATAACGCTCACATTTATAGAAGATCATACTAAAATCAACTGTATTTCCAAGGCCCATTTGTTGTGTATCTCTCTCCTAGTATTGTTTCTCTACTGATTCAAAGCCTAAGAAGATGGAGCTACTATAAATATTTTCTATTTATGTCAAAATGCACCCACTACATTTTTGGTGAGAGTTTCATGTTGCCAGGTGTAGCAATGCCAAAAATCTTTCCTCTTTACTAAAATAGAGTCTGTAGTTACAGAAGGTATTTATTGAAAGAACCTGTTATGATGCTGTACACCTCAAAATGATAATAAGAATTCTAAGTGTCAACTTGGTAATGACATGATGCCTGCTGCCATCCAGGAACTAAGATTGAAATAAAAAATAATGTGCACAAAACGTGCTGACCGAAGAGGAGGAAGGTACTTATTATGCATGAGTTATGGGGAAGATCAGAGAACTCATAAAAGACATTTGAATTTTATCTAAAGGATATATTTACTATACTTAACTATATTGATCTTCAGCATAATCTCTTTGCATCTTGTCTCTAAAATAACAACTTTAGTTTAGCAGAGAAAGTCTTTATAACTTGTGTTTTCAAACATTTGGAATTGCTCCAAAACTAGTCTGAGCCTGAGTGTACAAATTTGAAAAGTGGAGATATAAGGCAATTTTCCACTTCAAGTCAGTAGAAATATCTGTCTCAATTATCATGATATGTCACTGGGAAAAATGGCCTCATGTTTCTGCACTTTCACGTGGACCTAACTTAGAAATCCTTGCTTATACAATAAGCTATTTCCCTTGTATCTTTGCATAGAACAGCTTTGCATTGTGCATGCACCATTGTGCATATAAAATTTGCATTCATTAGTTGACTGTTACTGTCCACACCACAATTTTACATACAGTTTTGCATATATTATTTGCATATATCATTGACATGATGGCATACACAGTGACAGATTTTGTGAATGCACAGACAATGTGTGCATTTCTTTTTGCAGTTCTGCATTTCTTTGAGCAATCCCTTTTATGGCAAAGCCTCTGCCCCAGAAAATAATGAGCCTTCAATAAAGAGATCCCCGAGGCAGATGGCATGGAGATATTATTTGCATCCTTAATTATTTTGTTAATAAACAATAAACTATGTTTAGTTACCAGTGAGAACATTTCCATCATGTAAATGTGCCTCTGATTTCCTTTTTTTCTTAAGTGAATGAAACAATAAATAACCAAATTTTGTTTTGTACAAAATTCTAGCTGGAGCCTAGGTTTTGATGATATACACGAGAATCAATTTTGGAATTCAGTCAATTTTAAAGACTTAGCTAAAAACTGATGTGGAAATTAAAGATATTTCCTACTGTGGTGAGTTACATCTGAATTCTTAAAACTTTCACTTTGAAATGTGCATCCTCTCAGTCAAGTGTCCTGGGTACCTCTGGAGCAGGCCAAAGCCAAGATCTCCCATCTTTTGTGAAAAAGCTAAGAAAGACTTTGCTTGTTTCCAGCTTTTCAAAATACACTGTCCACTCACTCTGCTGATTCTGATTGGTTGATCGCTTCCTGCCATGCTAAAAAAGTGCTTTTGATCATGTTTGCAGGATGGACTGTGCTGATGCATGAGAAATAACTGTAGACCACGTAAAAAATTGTTAAAACGGTATTCTAGACAACTACTCCTTTCCTAGTTTTGTCCACTATGAGTGCTAGGGTTTCAGGGCCTAGGTCCTTTTGAAGGACTTCCCTGGTGGCTCACATGGTAAAGAATCCACCTGCAATGCAGGAGACCTGGGTTTGATCCCTGGGTCAGGAAGATCCCGTGGAGAAGGGAAAGGCAACCTAATCCAGTATTCTTACTTGGAGAATTCTGTGGATGGAGGAGTCTTGTGGGCTACAGTCCATGGGATCATGAAGAATAGGACGTGACTAACACTTCACTTTCACTTAGATCCTTTTGAAGATAATGGCTAAAATATGTATTAATAATTTTTGAAAATTTTATTGATACTGACACTCAAATGTTTTTTTTTAATTAAAAAAAAATATTCTTTAGTAAGAATGAACTACTGTTAACCCAAGAATAGTATTTAGAATATATACAGTGAGTGCACTGGCAAAAATTTCAGCTCCTCTTTGTTGAAGATACAATGTAAATCACTAGCATTATTAAAATTTTATTTTTCATTACTGATGCATTTATATTTGTCTTTCATGATCTGTGCCTTTCTTGCATAGATCCTTGGGGCCAAGGATTTTGCCCTCTTGTTTCTGGGATTTTACTTCTAGGGTGTCATTCATTTATCAGTTTGTTCATTCATGTATTCATTTATAATTTAATTTTTTTTTGAGGATAATTGCTTTACAATGTTGTTGTTTCTTCAATACAATAATTCAAATCAACCATAAATATATATATATATATACATATATATATATATTCCCTGCCTCTTGAGCCTCCCTCCCACCCTTCCATCCCTTCCCTTCAGTCATCACAGAGCACCAAGCTGGCCTCCCTGTGTTGTATAGCAGTTTCCTACTGTGTATCTATTGGTAGTGTATATATGTCAGTGCTACTTTCTAGATATCTATCAACAGATGAATGGATAAAGAAGTTGTGGTACATAGGTACGGTGGAATATTATGCTCAGTCACTCAATCGTGTATGACTGCTTGAGACCCCATAGTCTGTAGCCTGCAAGCCTCCTCTGTCCATGGAATTTTCCTGGCAAAAATACTGGAGCAGATTGCCATTTCCTCCTCCAAGGGATCTTCCTCACCTAGGGATCGAACCCACATCTCTGGAGTCTTCTACATTGGAGGCTGACTCTTTCTCTATCACTGAGCCACCTGGGAGGCTCATACATGCAATTGAATATTGTATGTGTGTATGCTAAGTCACTTCAGTCATGTCTGACTCCTTGCAACCTTCTGGACTGTGGCCTGCCAGGGTCCTCTGTCCATGGGATTCTCCATACAAGAATACTGGAGTGGGTTGCCATGCCTCCTCCAGGGAATATTCCCGACCCAGGGATCCAACCTGTGGCTCTTACGTCTCCTGCATTGTCAGGCGTGTTCTTCACTGCTAGCACCACCTAGGAAGCCCTACCATGGAATATTACTCAGCCATAAAATGGAATAAATGTGAGTCAGTTGAACTGAGGTGGGTTGACCTAAAGCCTGTTATACAGAGTGAAGTAAGTCAGAGAAAAACAAATACCATATATTAACACACACACACACACACACACACACACACATATATATGGAATCTAGGAAAATGGTACTGATGAACCTGTTTGCGTGGCAGGAATTGAGACACAGACATAGAAAACAGACTTGTGGGCACAGCAGGGGAAGGAGAGTGTGGGACACACTGAGCAAACAATTCTGAAATTCATTTGCTTGTTGTTGTTGTTGTTGTGCACTTGCTAAGTCATGTCCGACCCTTTGTGACCCCGTGGACTGCAGCACGCCAGGTTCTTTTGTCCTTCGCTATCTCCCAGAGTTTGCTCAAATCCACGTCCATTGAGTTGGTGATGCTGTCTAACCATCTCATCCTCTGCTGTCCCCTTCTCTTTTTGGTTGCAGTCTTTCCCAGCATCAAGGTCTTTTCTAATGAGTCAAAGTACTGGAGCTTTAGCTCCAGCATCAGTCTTTCCAATGAATATTCAGGGTTGATTTACTTTAGGATAGACTTTGATGTCCTTGCAGTCTATGGGACTTTTAAGAGTCTTCTCCAGCCTTACAGTTCAAAAGCATCAATTCTTCAATGCTAAGCCTTCTTTATGATCCAACTCTAACATCCATATGTGACTACTGGAAAAACTATAACTTTGACTATAATGGACCTTTGTTAGCAAATTGAAGTCTCTGCTTCTTAATACACTGTCTAGCTTTGTCATAGCTTTCCCTCCAAGGAGCAAACATTTTTTTAATTTCTACAGTGATTTTGGAGCCCAAGAAAATCAAATCTATTATTGCTTCCACTTCTATTTGCCACAAAGCTTTGGGACCTGATGCCGTGATTTTATTTTTTTTTAACATTGAGTTTCAAAACAGCTTTTTCATTCTCTTTCACCTTCATCAAACGTCTCTTTAGTGCATCTTCCATTTTCTGCCATTAGAATGGTATCATTTTCATATATAACATGTATTTATTGAGTGCTATATGTATATCATACTTGGTGGTGGTTATTAAATGGCAAATAAAACTCCTTGGCAAATAAAAGTCCTTGATTCAAAAAAGTAGGCTATCCTGAATTTACTTATGCATGTACTCAGGATTTGTTTGGAGTTGCATGACTTAGTTGATTTCTGCAGGTATATCCCTCTTTCAGTTCTCTCTATAAATAGAGGTGAGATGTATTTGATAACCTAAAGATGATTATTTGAGCTCTGAACCCTTTTTTAACCTATAAACTTATCTCCTTCACCCCCACCAAACAAAGTTTTGTGAGCTTCACAGAGAACAATGTTTTTTTCTTTTCTTATCACAAAGAGTGACATCTTGAGAATGATGGCATTTTCTGAACAATGTCAATGAGTGTGCACTTGACTAGAGCAGTTGGCAAGTCATTTCTAGTTAATCATATGGCTCCAAAATTCTGTAGACTTTAATAAGAATGCAGGCCAGAGATGAACAATATGAATTAGACGGTAGATTTACAAACATCAAACTGACCACTTGCTCACTCATGTACAAGGTGAAATTCTTCAGCCTTTCTTACAAGTAAGGATCAAATAGCAGCTTCCTAGTAGGTGCAAAGAAAAAACATGACTTTACTGACCCTGACTTTCTTAGAATATTTTCACTTGCCTTTATTTTTTTCAAACAAAATCTCATTTCTATGCACATTGAAAGTATGTTAGGTATTTGATTTTCCCAGTAATAAAATGCTTATGAGATAAAGAAGATTTTTGTACATTTTCCAAATATATAAACTGTATCTTCAAGTATAAAAAAGGCCTAGAAAAAATTGCTTATGAAAAATTCTTTTAAAAAATTCTTAATGGTTGGCATATAGAAGTGCTCTGTAAATAATTGTTGAATAAATGAGCCAGGGGAGTTATTCACAGTAAAAATGGAAATGACCATCCACTCTAATAATGAAAGTTATATATAGTCACATGTTAACTTAGCAGTGGTATAAATGAAATCTCCCCTGATGTTAATAAAATAGATCAACCAAAACTTGGATCATAACTGTTATTTTAAAGGCAGTAAGAAAAAATTTAAAAACTTGATAAAAAATTCAACATAATAGTTTGTATTCTATTTCAGCTTTCTTTGTAAATGAAATCAATGGACATTGAGTCTACTATCCCAGCCTATGTAATATTTTGCTATGAGGAAATTATTATTATGCAGCTTTCACTTGAATATCTCCAGGAATGGAGAACTCACTACTGATAGTGATAATCCTTTCTATTGCTGGTGTTATTGGCTTTGATGTTTTAAAAATTGTTACAATGAAATATGACCATCTATAACTTTAACTTTCTTTTCCTAATACCATCACCTGAAATAATACACAGACAGAATCTGTTTTCTCCCAGTCATGTATGGCTAGGGCATTAAAAAAATAAGACCATATATCATTTACACTATTTGGTAAGTAACTTTAAGAATTGCAGGTCATATACATATTCAAAATTTTCTAATATGCAGAAAAAGAAGCTGATCAGACAATGTGGGATTCATATTAGTTTCAGTTGCTATCTAGCCTTAATGAAGTTTTATGCAACAATATAGTTCTTGTGTGTAGCTTTTATTTTCTTATATCTTATAGCACAATCTTAAGGTAATAATTGACATTAAAAAAAAAACAAATTGACATTTTGAAACCAAAGATCTTAATATAATTGACTGCTGAAATTCCAAGGAAATACTTTTTATTTTTGAAAAAATACATGAAAATAAACTTGCCCTGCCAGGCTTCCCTGGTGGCTCAGACAGTCAAGAGTCCACCTGCAATGCGGGAGACCTGGGTTCAATCCCTGGGTTGGGGAGACCCCATGGAAGAGGGCATGGTAACCCACTCCAGTATTCTTGCCTAGAGAATTCCGTGGACAGAGGAGCCTGGTGGGCTACAGTCCATGGGGTGGCAAAGAGTCAAACACAACTGAGTGACTAATCACAGCACAGCATAAACTTGGCCTGCAGTAAGTCACTTTCTCACAACTCAGATACAGTCATCACTTTACCTCTGAAGTGATGGATATGAAACTGAGATCTCAATAGCTGAATTTGCTTGTGATTTTTCCTAATCACATGAATTGTACTGATGCTCATGAGACAATTTATATCTGGATAGTATCAACATTGTAAAGAGACATCCCTGCATATTTTCTTGGTATAGTATGCTGGACCCTTAAAGGAAAATCATATTTGACAAGGAAACTTCTGTTCTTCCAGAAAAGCACTTATTTCAGATTTGTTAAAATCAGTTTGATATTCAATGTTCTTCTTTTGTCAATATCCAAAATGAAAATAACTTGTATATTGTGAAATCTGTGGACAGACAAATGCAATTGAGGGTAAAAGTAAAATTTTCATTTAGTCTAAGCAAAATATTTATTTCAAAAAAATAAGTTGAAACTGTATAATCTTTATACATAAAGCATGTATAATTTTGGAATATTTTTTAATGTAACATCACTGGGAAACTTTGTATCTTTAGGGTTTTAAATAGTAGAAGATGGGAATTAAGTTACTCCCTTATTTCCTCTTACAAAGGTTAAGCATCTTTGGTTTCCCCGAAGTAATATGTAAGATTAAGTCCTCTAATAATGATAAGTTACTCTCTTTGAATATTCTTAGTTTTAAAATTGTTTTCTGAAAATGTCGAGCCCTTGAAGTTGAGCAACTTTTTATATGTTTTGTAACTTATACTCCTTTTTTTGAAACTGTCTGTTAAAGTTCCTCATCCATTTTTAAAATTGGAAAGTCTGAATGTGTCTTATTGATTTGCAGGCCTTGTTTATACATTTTGTTTTTTTGTGTTTTTAAATATTTATTTATCTGGCTGCACTGGGTCTCTGTTGTGGTGTACAGGATCTTTACTGCGACACACAGCCTCAGTAGTTGCACCGCACATGTGGGATCTTTTTTTCCTGACCAGAAACTGAACAAGTGCCCCCTCTGTTACAAGGCAGATTCTTAGCCACTGGCCCACCCTACAGTTTGGATATGAGCATTTTCCTTGCTTACATATTTGGAAATTTGCTGTTTAGTCACTCAGTCAGGTCCGACACTTCATGACCTCATGGACTGCAGCAAGCCCGGTTTCCCTGTCCTTTACCATCTCCCGGAGTTTGTTCAAACTCATGTCCACTGAGTCAGTGATGTTTGGAAATATGTTGCCCCAAATCCATGATTAGCCATTTCACTCTCTTATTAATGGCTTTTGATAATAATTTCTAATTTTAGTATAACCTAATGTATCCATCATTTCCATTATAGCTAGTGATTTTAGTCCTGTTTAAGAAATCATTCCCAGCCTCAAGAATATGATGTTATTCTCTTAATTCACCTTCTATAAGCTTCAGAGAAGGCAATGGCACCCCACTCCAGTACTCTTGTCTGGAAAATCCCGTGGACAGAGGAGCCTGGTAGGCTACAGTCCATGGGGTCGCTAAGAGTCGGACACGACAGAGCGACTTCACTTTCACTTTTCCCTTTCATGCACTGGAGAAAGAAATGGCAACCCACTCCAGTATTCTTGCCTGGAGAATCCTAGGGACGGCGGAGCCTGGTGAGCTGCCGTCTATGGGGTCGCACAGAGTCGGGCACGATTGAAATGACTTAGCATAGCATAGCATAAGCTTCAGTGTTCTACTTTTCACAACTAAAGCTACACATTTTTAACTTGATCTCAGAATACTATAAGGCAAGGCCACATTTCACTTTTTTACACATGGATATCCAATTAATCCTAAATATATTATTGAAAAAAATATTTCCTTTCTCTACTATTTTCCTATGCTACCTTTGTCACAATTTGCATGCTAATATACACGTGTATACATGTGGCTTTATTTTAGGGGTCTATATTTTGTTTATTTGGCCTATTTGTCTATCCTTACACTCATAACATTTTGTCTTACACTAGTTTACAATAGTTTTATAATGAGTTTTGCTATCAACAGAATGAAAGTAGTTACAAAGAAAATACAAGTCAAACCTGCAATGAGCCAGAATGTCTAGACTGCATTTAGAAAACAACAGCAAAAGAAAAAGGCTAACTACACCAAGTTGTGGCAAGGATTTGGAATAGCAGAAACTCTTATGAAGTTCCTAGGGTGTATAGGGATCAGGGTGATAAAAATCAGTTCAACTACTTTTAAATTTTTTTGGCAAAATTGACTAAATGTAAAACAAATATGGGACTTCCCTAATGGTGCAGTGGTTCAGAATCTGCTTGCAATGCAGGGGACGTGGGTTTGATCTGTGGTCAAGGAAGTGAGATCCCGTATGCCACAGAGCGACTAAGCCTGTGCACCACAGTGAAAAACATCCCACCTGCCGCAACTAAGACCCAACACAGCCGAATAAATGAGTAAATATCTAAAATTTGAAAAGGTATACAAAACTTTTTGGACTCACAATTCTCTTCCTGGGCATGTACCCAATAGAAAAGCACAAAGAAGTGGTGAAAAACATGAGCACGAACGTTAATAGCAGCTTTATTTATAACAACTCCAAACTGGAAATATACACATGTTCAGCAACACCCTAGACTTGATCAGTAAAGAGTTGTATACTACATAATGTAGTATCAGGCAACAAGGAAATGAGGAATCAACAGCTAAACACAACCACATGGATGAATCTCTGGGGCAGTTCATTGAGGAGGAGAGGTGACTGTGTTGGGAAAAGGACGTAATGAGAGCACCTGTGTTTCTGGCAACACTTTCTTTATAGATCTGGGTGGTGATTGTATGATTGTCTTCATTTTGTGATAATTCTTAGGTTCTTATATATGTGCAAAGACTTAATTAAAATGTATCAAAATTTTTTGAAGCAATACTGTAAATATAGTATCATAGATGCCATAATTTTAACACTGCATTACCCATAAAGTGAATTGTTGTTGTTCAGTCGCTAAGTTATGTCTGACCCTTGCGACCCCATGAACTGCAGCACGCCAGGCTTTCCTGCCTTTCACTATCACCTGGAGTTTGCTCAACAACTCATGTCCTCTGAGTCAATGATAAAGTAAATTAAGGTTGCATAATTATTTACAAGCATTATATACCTTAATAATAAATTTGATAATGCATTTGTTCAAAATGGGCATTTTAGGTTATTACTGATGCTAAAATAAATTTTGCTAGGCGAGGCTCAGATTTCCAGCCAGTCAAGAACATTTAACATCATAATTCAGCTAGTTACCATATTAGGTCTCTTTTCCAGCTTTATGTAATTGAAAAATTTCATAAACATGTTTTCCATGCCTTAGATAATAAAAATATTAAAAATGACAGCATACAAGACCAAAGCTTGTGGCTCATTATTAGGACCTCTCTTCAAGCTGAGTCATTAATCAACATATTTGAGACATAATTATTAACCATTTTTGAACTTACCAAAAATATTTCCCAGACCACATTTTACTATTTTATACTTAACAGAATATTGCCAAAATGCTTTGCTGAAGTTAACCTGAAGATACAGCTATGAAATTTAATGTCTCATGTTAAACAGGAACATGATCAAAACAGGAAATCCTTATAACCCACCAACACCACCTCTGGTATCAATAACTCCCCACTTTTCACTTTTATTCTAAATGTTCATAACTCACACACCAGATTTTAAAGAAGAACCTTCTTGTCTATTGGAGAAGGCAATGACAACCCACTCCAGTAGTCTTGCCTGGGAAATCACAAGAGTCAGACATGACTTGGCGACTAAACCACCACCACCACGACCACCACCCTTCTTGTCTACTTTTTTCCAAGTCTTTGTTTAGAAAATGTATTTTTTTTGAAGGGGGATGTTATTGTTTTGTGTTTGTTTATAGTTACCTCTACTTTTCTGGCAGCTCCTTTGATAAGTATTCAAGGAAGCTAACATTACATTTATGAGTAATACCAGTCCTTTGAGATATACTCTGAATGTTTCAAAATGTTATAGCAGCTATAGTTCTTTAATTATATCCTAATTTGTCTCTGGATATAACTTCCTGTACTCTGATAAAAATCATGTCTTTTTTTTTCTTCTGTTTTGTTTCAAAGTTAGCTTTTACACTTTTATTTTAGCATTATTTTATCAGTTTATTCCATATTTTAGGAATGATGGCAGCACAGCTGTTTTTCCTTCTCTAGCTCATGACAAACATTAATAAATGGCCATGGCTCTCTTTTCCGGCTACTTCCAATCAACAAGTGTCTGTACTTGGTTGAAGATTATTTATACTACCTCTCATTTTGCTGTTGTTCAGTTGCTAAGTCATGTCCTACTCTTTGCGGCCCCATGCACTGCAGCACGCCAGGCTCCCCTGTCCTTCACTGTCTCCTGGAATTTGCTCAAACTCATGCCCATTGAGTCGGTGATGCCATCCAACCATCTCATCCTCTGTCATCCCCTTCTCCTCCTGCCCTCATTCTTTCCCAGCATCAGGGTCTTTTCTAATGAGTCAGCTCTTCGCATCAGGTGGCCAAAGTATTGGAGCTTCAGCTTCACTGTCATTCCTTCCAATGAACACCCAGGACTGATCTCCTTTAGGATGGACTGGTTTGATCTCCTTGCATCCAAAGGGGCTCTCAAGAGTATTCTCCAGCATCATAGTTTGAAAGCATCAGTTCTTTGGTGCTCAGCCTTCTTTATGGTCCAAATCTCACATCTGTACATGACTGCTGGAAAAACTATAGCTTTGACTAGACGGACTTGTATCGGCAAAATAATGTCTCTGCTTTTTAACATGCTGTCTAGGTTGGTCATAGCTTTTCTTCCAAGAAGCAAGTGTCTTTTAATTTCATGGCTGCAGTCACCATCTTCAGTGATTTTGGAGCCCAAGAAAATAAAATCTGTCACTGTTTCCATTGTTTCCCCATCTATTTGCCATGAAGTGATGGGACTGGATGCCATGATCTTAATTGTGTAGATTAAGTATATCTTAATCTCCTTCTCATAGGTAGGTCACATGCCACGCCTTCTCGCTGTTTATTCCCACTGTAAATAAAATCTGAAGTCATCAGCAAGCAAATTTTATCACTTCTTAAGACACCAACTCTTTTTTGGTTATCACTGAGATAATTCACAGTTTATATACTTGAACTTTACATTCTTAAATGTCACAATTCATCAACCTTACTATTTTAGAACAGCTTTCATTTTCACCCCGTTACATACTTTTCATAATGTGTTCGTTTCATGTATGCCTTACAGTTTTCAGAGGATCCTTTCAATTGTTGAGGGGTACCTTTTTTTTCATTTTAATTTTGAAAAAAAAAATCAGTCATTACTTCTTCACATGTTTATACTCTCTGCCTTTGTTTTATTCTAGAACTTCAAGTCTTATCACTGAAATTCACACTTTAACCTATTTATCTGTTTACTCCCACAATTTTTCACAGTTTAATTGACAGGTCATTGATGTATATTAATGTACCTATTTAAATTGCGCCATTTGCTCATTTTTATATATGTATACAGCCATGAAACCATCACCACAATCAAGATAATGAATATATCCATCACCTCAAGATGTATTCTTTTTCCACTTTATAACTCCTTTCTTCTCCTTCTGGCCCCCCATACCTACTCAATTTTTGATGTGCTTTTATTCCTGTATATCAATTTGCATTTCCTAGAACTTTATTTGCATCATACAGTGTGTACTTTTTCTCCCTGAATTCTTTCACTCAGCATAGTTATTTTGACACTGATCATGTAACATGTTATGTTGGAGAAGACTCTTGAGAGTCCCTTGGACTGCAAGGAGATCCAACCAGTACATCCTAAAGGAAATCAGTCCTAAATATTCTTTGGAAGGACTGATACTGAAGCTGAAACTCCAATACTTTGGCCACCTGATGTTAAGAACTGACTCTTTGGAAAAGACCCTGATGACGGGAAAGATTGAAGGCAGGAGGAGAAGGGGACGACAGAGGATGAGATGGTTGGATGCCATCACTGACTTTATGGACATGAGTTTGAGTGAGCTCCAGGAGTTGGTGATGGACAGGGAAGCCTGGCGTGCTGCAGTCCACGGGGTCACAAAGAGTCGGACACGACTGAATGACTGTACTGAACCGATGTAACATGTATCAGCGCCCTTTCTTTTTTATTGCTGAATAGCTTCCACTATATGGTTATAGAATGGCTTCCCTGGTAGCTCTCCTGCAAGGCAGGAGACCCCGGTTTGATTCCTGGGTCAGGAAGTTCCCCTGGAGAAAGGGTAGGCTACCCACTCCAATATTCCTGTGCTTTCCTGGTGGCTCAGATGGTAAAAAATCTCCTTGAAATGTGGGAGACCTGGATTCGATCCCTGGGTTGGGAAGACCTGGAGGAGAGCATGGCAATGTACTCCAGTATTCCTGCCTGGAGAGTCCCCATGGACAGAGGAGCCTGGCAGGCTACAGTATCACAAAGAATCAGACATGGCTGAGTGTCTAAACACACACAGATAATTTCAGGATATTCCTCTCATGAGGTTATTTCCCTATCAATGTCTACTTGTTTTACTTCTGAGATCACTTTCTAGTTCTTTTTACTGTCTCTCTGTAAATCTTTTATTTCTCCCTCTTGGATGTGATCATTAATGCTGCTTTTTAATGGATGGCGTTACTTATTGTACATTTTTGAGCACCTGAGCCTTTTATTTCCCCTGTTCCTCGCTTGCTATTATATCTGGAGACATTTGCATTGACATTTTGACTTTGTTAGCTGACTTATGGCATATTTTTTTCTGTGATTTTGCCCTTTTGTTGATTTTTTTTTTCATTCAGCTGTTTCTCTCTCACCCTCTTTCCTTTTCTCCCCTATAATTTGGTGATTTTTCTCCTCAGCTTCCCAGTCCTCAGTTCAGAGACACACTTTACATGGAGGACCCTATGTCCTTGCCTGCCAGTGTTACTAGGGAGTCATAAGTCCATTCAACAAGCCAATGGGTGCCTTCTCTTGGCTTAGATATGCCTGTTTTCCAAATTCCTTGAGTGGCAGTGGTCCCCAACCTCTGAGGCACTAGGGACCAGTTTCATGGAGGACAGTTTATCCACAGACAAGGGTGAGGGAGCAATGATTTAGGGATGATTCAAGTACATCAAATTTAATGTGCACTTGACTCCTATTATTATTACATCAGTTCTACCTCAGATCATCAGGCATTAGCTTCTGGAGGTTGGGACCCTCTGGATTATACAGTCTCCTATTACCCATATCTCTAAGTCAGTAAGCGGTTGTTTCAGTCTCTTTCCACAGGCAAGTTAGTCCTGGGTTAGTTTGGTTTTCAGCCCTGATCTAGGCTTCCTCTCGGTGACACACACAGGGGCGTACATTCACCCACACTCCCCAGGAACCCAATGTCCCTCTGTCTCTGTCTGTCCCCAGCCCCGATTCCAGCAGGAATTGGTTATGGTCCTACTTACCACTTTGCATTTTGGTTGCATTTCTTGCTCATGGAGAAGCTTATCGTATTTTTGATCCTGGATATGTCTTTTCAATTTTCTTTTTATCTATCTTATCTAAAAATTCTGTGTGTGTAGAGCAGGAGGTCTCCCAGCCTGAACTCATAATGCTATCTGGCTTGCAAGTCTCCTTTTCAATTTATTCTTTTCATCTGATACATATTTCTCAACCAGTTATTAAAGGTAGTTCTAGCTTTAATTGAATTTTTCTACTCTTTTCTGTTAAATTGGAATTGAGGCTTGTAATCTCCAGTGGTGTTACAGCCACCTGCTTAGGCATCAGGTTTATGCAAGAGTCATTTATCACTGGAAAAGAAACTCCACGCCCTCTCTTGAACCACACAAAAAGTTTCTTGTTTCTCTTAGCTCTCAGGGGTACAAATTTACAAATTACAAAGAGGAAATGGCTACCACAGTTATAAGCTATCTCCGAGTTTAGAGTGCTGATTTCATCCACTTCTCCAAGTTTTTTTATTATAATTCTTTACTCAAGTAACCCCAGTGGGGGTGAACATCCAGAATGCAAGTGCTGAGTATCTTATAGTTCACACACACACACATACTCACATATACACATATATGGAGGGGGAAATATATGTATTCGAGAGAGAAAAATAGAAGAGAAAGAGAGATGAAGGGGTGGAGGAAGATGGAGAGACAGGAAGGAAAAGGTAGGTTAGTAACAGCATCCCAGTGTTTAGGGAATGGTAGGAGTTCTATGTAAGGACACATCTTTCAAGTCACTGTAACAATTTATTAGTTACCTAATAGATAATTTGGCTCTATTATTTTTAGATAAGAGTTATTCTTAAATCATCTTAGAATCTAAGAGTTTATGACTGTTCATTATCTCCGCCTTCTTTTTCTCCATTTTGACTTTCTACTTAGTTCCTTTCAGCCATCACTGTATCCACTGGGAAACACTTCTGTCCTCTATCATATATTCTCCATGATGTTTTGGGGGAGCCCTTCTATTATCTTATATACCATTTCCTGAGGTTTTTGTCATGAAAGAAGTATCATTCTTAATCCTTAGATCGATAGAGGTTACACATTTCACAAGCGAAATGAACAAAGTAATCAACTTCCCCAAATTACATTGAGAGAGAGATCAAAGACAAACAGAGAACTTCCCATCGATATTTCCACCATGCTTCTCATGAAAGCCTGACATTTGCCCTCCCCTAGAGGTTGATCACTATTCTCTTCACATTCCCTTTGGCTAAGGAGTAAGTTTTAACTTATCTTTTTTACTGCTTTTAGACTTTTGCCTCCCTTAAAGTTGACCACAAATTCATTTATTTAAGTAATGAGGTAAATGAGATTAAGTAGCTATCTGTTAATTGCTTCTTTATTGAAAAATTGTAAGGCAGCAAAAAAAAAAATGTGTAAATTAAGAAAATTTATCCTGAAATTCATTTTGCAAAATTAGTTAGGGGAAATATTCTAAATTGCATCAATCAAATGCACATATTTTTCTTATTTTACTCACAGTGATAATTGCTTGTTTATTTCAATAACCAAAATCATACTGTTGCTTTTAGTAACGCATATATAGAAATTCATATGCAGCTGGGTATAGGATTTTTCCAAAGTTTGGAACTATCTAACAGATAAGGAAATGTATTTATTATCTCTTGATGACTAGGTATACTGGTATCTCCCAAATTCATATATGAAAGTGAAAGTGTTAGTCGTTCAGTTGTGTCCAACTCTTTGCGACCCTATGGACTGAAGCCTATCAGGTTCCTCTGTCCATAGAATTCTCTAGGCACGAATATTGGAGTGAGTATCCATTCTCTACTCATTCAACAATGGACTGGTTCCAAATTGGGAAAGGAGTACGTCAAAGCTGTATATTGTCATCCTGCTTATTTAACTTATATGCAGACTACATCAGGTGAAATGCCAGGCTGGTTGAAGTACAAGCTGGAATCAAGATTGCTGGGAGAAATATTAATAACGTCAGATATACAGATGACACCACCCTTATGACAGAAAGCGAAGAAGAACTGAAGAGCCTCTTGATGAGGAGAAAGAAGAGAGTGAAAAAGCTGGTTTAAAACTAAACATTAAAAAAACTAAGATCTTGGAATCTGGTCCCATCACTTCATGGCGAATAGATGGGGAAAGAATGGAAACAGTGATAGACTTTATGTTTTTGGGCTCCAGAATCACTGCAGATGGTGACTGCAGCTATAAAATCAAAAGACGCTTGTTCCTTGAAAGAAAAGCTATGACAAACATATACAGCGTATTAGAAAAGCAGAGACATTACCTTGTCAACAAAGATCTGTCTTGTCAAAGCTATGGTTTTTCCAGTAGTCCTGTATGAATGTGAGTTGGACTATAAAGAAAGCTGAACACTGAAGAATTGATGCTTTTGAACTGTGGTATTGGAGAAGACTCTTGAGAGTCCCTTAGAATGCAAGGAGATCCAACCCGTCCATCCTAAAAGAAATCAGTCCTGAATATTGATGGAAGGACTGATGTTGAAGCTGAAACTCCAATATTTAAGTGAAGTACTGATTCACTGGAAAAGACTCTGATGCTGGGAAAGATTGAAGGCAGGAAGAGAAGGGGACAACAGAGGATAAGATGGTTGGATGGAATCACCGACTCGATGGACATGAGTCTGAGCAAGCTCTGGGAGTTGGTGATGGACAGAGAAGCCTGGTATGCTGCAGTCCATGAAGTCACAAAGCTTCAGACTTGACTGAACAACTGAACTGAATTGAGCCGTCCTCTTCTCCAAGGGATCTCTCCCACCCAAGGATCAAACCTGGGTCTCTTGCATTGCAGGAAGATTCTTTACTGTCTGAGCCACCAGAAAGACCCCCAAATTAATCTATGGTTCTTCCAAAATTTTGCAGAATTCTTGGTAAAATCAACACATGGGTGACATGTGACTATTGGAAATGTTAGATACTACAGAAAGGAAGAAAGCATAGAAATAGCAAATGAAGTACAAAGCTGGGACAACAAACTCATATGCAGGTTATAAGGAAAGTGATTCCAAAAAATATTGCAGACTGGATTTCCCAGTATACAAATTGTGAGTCAGAGAAGTGCAGATTTTGTAGGCAATACCTTCAGGATGAAAACCTGGAGAAGGGAAGGGAAGGAAACAGAAATAGGCAGAGGCAGTAGTCAACATGCTTTGCGGTCTCCATGGAAGCTTCAACCTCCAATTTCTCAGGGAGCCCTGAGACCAGACTGTGGTGACTGTTTATAGTTTTCCCCAGTTGGGACAATGGTATTGACCATTTCTAGCCCCTGGATAGCCTATTGTTGCATCTGTATAACCCTAGGAAGGGGCATGACCTTGTGTAATATGCCTCTTTTTTAACCCAGGGAATCCCTGAGGGGAATCACAGCTACATTTGGTCTTCTGGCAACAGTGTAAATATCTGAAATAATAAGTCCTCCAGTCATATATTAGAAGGAAAATGGCAAATCACAGCACCCATTACAGAGGTGATATGTGGAGTGAACTTGCTGATCCTTGAAGGAGAAATAGTATTTTGAGGGAGGATCATAATAAGTCGAGGGAGGATTTGGGAAGGTAGAGAGGGTGTGTTCCAGGCGAGTCTTTTGTTTGTGAAGGCGTGGACCATTTATTTCTGGAGGCAATGAGGATCAATTGAAAAATATTGAACTAGGATTAACTATGATTAGATCTGCCTTATAGAAACATCATTCTTGTGTAAGTGTAGTTTGAAGAAATAGGGGAAGGAAGACTGAGAAGGTAGTCATGAGGTGGTTACTCACACGTTCTATAGCTAGCACACATGTAGACTAAACACACACTTTATATAGATGGAGCTTTTAAAAATGTTTTTGGAAGTATAATTTAGATCTAGTGAAATGCACAGATCTAAAAGAGAAGTTGATTTTAAGCAGAGGTTAAGATATTACAGCTCTCTGGCCAGCCTCCTGTCTTTATTAATAAAATTTTATTGAATCACAGCCGCGCTCTTGTTTCTGGACCTTCTGTGGCTGCTTCATGCTACAGTAGCAGAGTTTAGTAGTTGTAGCAGTTTAGTAGTTATAGAAGTAGCGTGGTCCGCAAAGCCTAAAATACTCAGCATTTAACCCCTTAGAGAAAAAGTTTGCAGACCCTTGATCTAGGGTTTACTACTTTCAAGTAATACTGTATCATTTGAAATGTAGTAAAAGAAACTCAGTACAGTACATTTTTTCCTTGCCTCCTATCCTTTGTGCTATTGTAATCATACATTTTACTTCTACATTTGTTATAAACCCTCTTATTCATTGTTACTATTTTTGTTCTAAGCAATTATTTTCTAAAGAAATTTTAAAAACATCAACAAATATTTCATATTTACTGACATGTTTACCATTTTCAGCATTTGTTTCTTCATGTGATTTCAGCATGGCCAGTTTTCCTTGAAGCTGAAAAACTTGCATTTCTTATACAACATGCCTATTGATGATGAATTTTCTCAGTGTTTGTCCTAAGTATCATGATGTTGCTTTCACGTTTGAAGGGTATTTTTGCTAGATGTATAATTTTACACTGACACTTTCTTTTTCTTTTCTTTTCATCACTTCCTTTCTTTGTTCACTGGCTTGCACTGCTATTGTTGAGATGTTACTGCCCTCTGAACACTTTTGAGATTTCCTCTTTAGCATGTTTTTTTAAGCAATTATTTATGGCTGCCTTGGTGTATTTTTCTTTATATTTACTCTTCTTGGTCTTCAGTGACTTTCTCAGATATTTGGGCTTGTATTTTTCAACTATTATTTCCTCAAATGTATATATTTTTTTCTGCCTCAGTCTCTACCCTTTCTGCTTTTCATACTCCATTTGCATGATTGTTAAGACATTTAATGTTATCCTACAGGTTACTGGACTACTGTTCATTATTAAGCCATATTACCCACTGTGCGCTTAGGTCTGAATGGTTTATCTGACCCTGTAGTTGAGTACACTACTATTTTCTTCTCAGCTTGGTGGCACTAGTGGTCAAGAACCTGTAAGTGCAGGAGACATAAGAGACATGGGTTCGATCCCTGGGTTGGGAAGATGCCCTGGAGAACGAAATGATAACCCACTCCAGTATTCTTGCCTGGAGAATCCCACGGAGATAGGAGCCTTGTAGTCTACAGTCCATGGGGGAGCAAAGAGTCAGACAGGACTGAAGGGATTTAGTGTGCACTCTTTTCTTTTCAGTTTCTAGTCTGCTGTTAAGCCTATCTAGTAAATGTTTTATTTCAGATATAATTTCTGGTCCAAAAACTCCCATGTTGTTTTCCTTTTTTTTTTCTTTTCTCCATTAAGGTTTCATATTTGTTTCTTCAATATTTATACATTCTTGTTCAAATAACACAACTAACTTATAATCTCTCTTGTAAAGTCATGGTCTGTTAATTTCATCATCTGTGTCTATTACCACTTTTCTTGGGTTATGAGTCATATTTTACTGCTTACCCAAATATCTAGTATTAAAAAAATAGTTTGTACTGGACATTATGGATTCTATGTTGTTGAGTTTCTTTCATATTTTCATGAAAGTCTGATGAAAAATAAACTTCCACATCTTCCATAATGGAGTGTTGAGTTTCATTCAACCAAGAGGTTAATTCATTTGTGGATCAGAATGATCTTTTTTCAGACTTATTACCAACCTTTTTTCAGATGTGTTCAGAGTAGGATTAGAATTAAAATCCTTATTTTAGGATAAAATTATTCTACTCGCGTTCTGAGATCTCCATTGAATGCCTAGGGTTGTTCAAGTTCTCTCAATCTTGTCCAGTCTGAAATCAAACTACTCCCAGGACTGTGCATCTTCTGCTGTTGTTAATTCCATATCTCCCTTCACTTTGTCTTGTTGAGTCTTAGTCTACAAATACACAGCTTAGTATTCATCCAAAGCCTAAACTGAAGATACTCACTGGTGACCCTATGGACATTCCCAAAGCTTCTTCTCTGCACAGCTGCCTCTTCCCTGATACTCTGTCCTACAAATTCTGGATTCCTCATGAGCTTTGATTCTGCTCTGCCTTCAACTCAGTGATGCTGCTGTGTCTGTTCAGAATATTCTTTTATGCCACGATCTGGAAAGTGAACCATGTAGAAAGCCAGGAAGTTGGCAGGGCTCACCTCAATTGTTATCTCATGAATCAGAGTCCAATATGGTGTATTGCCTAATCTCTTAAGTGTAATCATATACATTTTGTTGGATTTGTAATTCTTTGTGGTGGGAGAGCTATTCCATCATAATTGAGAACAAAAATAAGCCCTGTAAATATCATTATATGAATGATGTATCAGTGATGATTTGAAAAATGATCTTTATTAGCATCAGTTCAGTTCAGTCGCTCAGTCGTGTCCGACTCTTTGCGACCCCATGAATCGCAGCACACCAGGCCTCCCTGTCCATCACCAACTCCTGGAGTCTACCCAAACCCATGTCCATCGAGTCAGTGATGCCATCCAGCCATCTCATTCTCTGTCGTCCCCTTCTCCTCCTGCCCCCAATCCTTCCCAGAATTAGGGTCTTTTCCAATGAGTCAGCTCGTCGCATGAGGTGGCCAAAGTATTGGAGTTTCAGCTTCAACATCAGTCCTTCCAATGAACACCCAGGACTGATCTCCTTTAGGATAGACTGGTTGAATCTCCTTGCAGTCCAAGGGACTCTCAAGAGTCTTCTCCAACACCACAGTTCAAAAGCATCAATTCTTCAGGGCTCAGCTTTCTTCACCGTCCAACTCTCACATCCATACATGACTACTGGAAAAACCCTAGCCTTGACTAGACAGACCTTTGTTGGCAAAGTAATGTCTCTGCTTTTAAATATGCTATCTAGATTGGTCATAACTTTCCTTCCAAGGAAAGTTAATTTCATGGCTGTAGTCACCATCTGCAGTGATTTTGGGGCCCCAAAAAATAAAGTCTGACACTGTTTCCACTGTTTCCCCATCTATTTCCCAGCATAGACCTCATAAAATAAATTATTTTATTGTCAGCACTTAAATTCCTTATTTGAAAAGTGATGTGTATGTTCTCATATACTGTACATTGGATAATTTGTTGAACGTTTTCCTATTACTTACTACCATTGGTAATCAAACTCAGTCAAAAAATTATATTGCTTCTTAGAAGTGAGCATCATGCCATATTTTTTGTAATCTATTTATGTGCAATCATAGTTGTTTCACATAGTATTATAAATTAGGAGTCTTTTGGTTCTATGTTAGTACTGTTTCTCTAATGGATATTTTCACATTCTTACTCTTTGCCACTCATTTATTTTATTTTACCAAAAGAAGCTTCACTTCATTTAGTGACTCAAATTATTTTCCTAGAAATGTGTTCATCTAGAGTCATTGGTTGTATAGCTCTTAAGTGTTAGTGAACATATTGACTAATTTACTATATATCTTAGGTCTCAGGAGTCGATGTAAGATTAGGCCTCATCTTGAGAGCTAGTAGTGTTCTTTCAACTCTGAACTTTCTAAAGTAAATATATATTTTCGAGTTGTATATAGTTGCATTTTGTTTCATTTATGATCTACTTAAAGATAAATCCTTACATGAATATTAGATTGCTACATATCTTTTCCTAGTGATTTTTAGTTGAAGAATTCATGGTAAATTGATCAAGCCTCAGCCAATTAGAGTTTGACATGTACTAATAAGATCTAATTGAGGAATTATGAAGACATTTGCTCAGGAGAAAATGAGCACATAATTACACCATAAAGAGGTCAGAGTGTCAATGTTACCCTGCTAGAAGAATATTAGTTGAAATCCCTGTGGCATCTATAAAGGACGCTTAGGATAAAGGATAATGTATCTGTGAAATATAGTACTTCCAACACCAATTAAAAGATGTAGAATGATCCATTGTCAATTGTAGAAGTTCAGCACTAAATACCTATTTCCCTCCTCTTGTCTCTACCTTATTCAGGTGCTGGGGGATGGTCTCCGTCAGACAGTGACCATTATCAGTGGCTTCAGGTTAACTTTGGCAATCGGAAGCAGATCAGTGCCATAGCAACTCAAGGAAGATACAGCAGCTCGGACTGGGTGACCCAATATCGCATGCTCTACAGTGACACTGGGAGAAACTGGAAACCCTACCATCAAGATGGGAATATCTGGGTGAGTCACTGTCAGAAAAAGACACAGAATTGAGTTTGCAGATATTTGAAAATGGTAGTGGATTCTGGTGTGTTCTTTGGCTGAGGAGTAGCTATCTGACTCCTCCCATCCCTGGTGCAGTCTGGGGAAGGGCTTGGGAGTAAAGTGGTTGGACACTGATCTTGCTATTTTTGTTTCTTTGTGTTTGTGTCCTCTGGTACTTGCTGAGAGAGAAAAGAAATGTGAGCAAAGCAAAAGAAGATGGGAAAATGAATCCAAACCCAGTATTCCCTACCCTACCCCACCCCAAGCCTTTCTTAGTGATGGAAAACCTTTATCTTGCAAAGTCAATGCAATGGGTGTCTCCTCCCCCAACTTCTGGTATATTTCACAGACAACAAAACCACCCAATAAAACTGTGTTGAAACCTGAAAAAAAAAATAGGTAAATAATTCAATAATGATAGAAGACTAGAATTCTTTAAGCACAATATTTCAATAACTGTATTTTAGTTTGTAGCACAGATCTGCAGTGGTACAAACTATGCAAATTCTGAACTGAGAATTAAGTAAATAGAAGGAAAAAACAAAAAACAAAAAAAACTCTTACTTGTCTCTGTAGACTGAAAAAGATGCACAACTTGAGAGCTGTGAGTTAAGTTTTATTTGGGGCAAAATGAGTCTCCAGCCTGGGACACAGCACCTCAGATAGCTCTGAGAGACTGCTCCAAAGAGACAGTGGGGGAAGGTCAATCTATTAGATTTTGGTGAAGGAGGAGTTCAATACAATTAAGCGCTCATTTTACAAAAGGTTTTCTGCTAGTCTCGAGGAGCCGATGTCATCATGAAGGGGTTTAGTACCACTCCTTAGCTATCGACCATATATATGAAGAGGACAATAAGCTAGAAAAATAGTTTTAAAGAAAAAGCAAATAGAAGACCAGCCATAGCTTTGGAGTATATTAGACACCATGATGAGCATCCCCTTCTCAATTTTAAATATTTTAAAATATTATTAGTCCTCACTCTAAAGTGTGTGCACTTGTCTGTATTATGTATTAAAAACCACCAAGAGGCGGTTTATTCATTCATTCTTACTGGTTGAAGAATGTTTCTTTAGGCTACAGTTTCTATCCAAGGCTTAGGGCAATGAGTCTCAATCTGGGCTACCCTTTTGAGTTGCCTGAGAAGAATTTAAATTATATGAATGCCAGGCCCACCCAGGCAAATTAAATGAGAATCATGTAAGTAGAATTTTATATTAGTGATTCTGATATTTTTTAGGAACAGAGATCTTCAATTTGAGTAAAATATTGAAATTATGAAGAAATAATTTAGAGGAATAGGAACAGCGATATGGCAAAGAAAATACTCATAATGGTAGTTTAAACCCCTATTACAGATCGTAGGCATTTTATTTATTTTTTTATTCTGAGAGAGAAAGGTGGTTTAATCCATTTACTCTTAAAACTATATTAATTAAATTGCATTGAAACATGTATATTATCATATGTGAAACAGAACACCATTCCATGTTCGATGCATGAGACAAGGGCTCAGGGCCGGGGCAATGGATGACCCAGAGGGATGGGATGGGGAGGGAGGTGGGTGGGGGGTCCAGGAAGGGGAACACATGTAAACCCATGGCTGATTCATGTCAATGTATGGCAGAAACTATTACAATATTGTAAAGTAATTAGCCCCCAACTAAAATAAATAAATTTATAAAAAAGAAAAAAAAACTATATTAATTAAATTGGAAAGTTGTGTGTATTCAATCAAAATTCACAACATATATATTAATTATATATGTTATAAAATACTAAATTTTAAAGGATCTATTTTAATTATTTTAAAAGGCAGTCATAACCAAAATCAAGTAAATCCATCAATAAGAAACAAAAAGGAGGAGGTGGGAGGAGGAGGAGGAGGAGTGGGAGGAATTTATTTTAATTTATGTATTAGACAGAATGCTGGGGATTTTTGACCTGATCAGGGCCCACTCCCAGAAAGGTTATAGCTTAAAACTCTTAAGTAATTTTTGTGAGCAGGCAGAGTTTAGTGCTCTGAACTTGAGTAGGTGGTCATTTCCACAGCAGTTGTCCATGATCATAACTGTCATGTGAAATAAGGATATACTACTCTGATAATAAAAAGTACATATACCAGAGTAGTCCTTTAGAAATAAGTTCTATTAAGCCTTGATTGCATGGCAGGAACATTGGTATATTGGGATGTGTAAATTGTAGGAAGCAAGTAGGGAGGAAAATGTCTCTCCATGAAAATTCTTCATTTCACAATTAAGCTAAGTTTAAGTATCAGGCATAATTTATTTTAAAAAAAGTGTTTTCAACCCTGGATACACAATGGAATAACCTATAAAGCTTTAAAACATAGATGTTTGGGTCCTGCTTCCAGAGATTTGGAATTAGATGGCCTAAGATGAAACCTAGGCATTGAGATGTTAAAGCTCCCCCAGTCATTCTAATGTATAGTTAGCACTGAGAACCCTATTGTAGATTGGTTTTTAGCCTGTAGGTAAGATGGGCATGAAGGTCTTTCCTATAGCTCAAATGGTAAAGAATCTGCCTGTAATGCAGGAGACCCAGGTTCGATCCCTGGGTCGAGAAGATTCTCTGGAGAAGGGAATGGCAATCCACTCCAGTATTCTTGCCTGGAGACTCCCATGGACAGAGGAGCCAGGCGGGCTACAGTCTGTGGGATCACAAACAGTCTGAGTGACTAACACCACTACTACAAAATGGGCATGGAGGAGATCTATTGTGAAAACAATGGTAAAACAGAAAATTAGGAAGGCGGTTCCTTAAAGTTGAGCAGAAGGAGAGAGATGCTGACTAGGTGACTAAAGAAACAACAGACCAGCTAACTGGGAGTAGACAAGTAAGGCTCAGATCACAAGCTCTTCCAGTAGAGCAATCATTAATTTCTCTCTAAAATGCAGTTATTTGAAGAGTTTCAGCCAGACTCCAAACTATCTTTCAGATTTCTGTTTCTGTAAAGTTTTCATTCTAAAACTGAGAGACTGTTAAATCCAATCCTATCATAATGAACTAGTTAAGTTTAGTTCAGTTCAAACAGTTGTGTCCGACTTTTTGCAACTCCATGGACTGCAGCACACCAGCCTTCCCTGTCCATCACCAACACCCAGAGCTTGCTCAGACTCATGTCCATTTGGTAGGTGATGCTATCCAACCATCTCGTCCTCTGTCGTTCCCTTCTCTTACTGCCTTCAATCTTTCCCAGCATCAGGGTCTTTTCAAATGTGTCAGTTCTTCACATCAGGTGGCCAAAGTATTGGAGTATCATCTTCAACATCAGTCCTTCCAATGAATATTTAGGACTGATTTCCTTTAGGATGCACGGATTGGAGCTCCTCGCAGTCCAAGGGACTCTTCAGAGTTTTCTCCAACACCACAATTCTAAAGCATCAATTCTTGGGCATTCAGCATTCTTTATAGTCCAACTCTCACATTCATACATGACTAGTGGAAAAACCATAGCTTTAACTAGACAGATCTTTTTTGGCAGGGTAATGTCTCTGATTTTTAATATGCTGTATAGTTTGGTCATAACGTTTCTTCCAAGGAGCAAGTATCTTTTGATTTCATGGCTATGTCCCCATTTGCAGTGATTTTGGAGCCCAAGAAAATGAAGTCTGTCACTGTTTCCATTGTTTCCCCATTTATTTGCCATGAGGTGATGGTGACCAACCTAGCAGCATATTAAAAAGCAGAGACATTACTTTGCCAGCAAAGGTTCATCTAGTCAAGGCTATGGTTTTTCCAGTGGTCATGTATGGATGTGAGAGTTGGACTATGAAGAAAAGTGAGCACCAAAGAATTGCTGCTTTTGAACTGTGGTGTTGGAGAAGACTCTTGAGAGTCCCTTGGACTGCAAGGAGATCCACCAGTCCATCCTAAAGGAGATCAGTCCTGAGTGTTCATTGGAAGGACTGATTTTGAAGCTGAAACTCCAATACTTTGGTCACCTGATGCGAAGAACTGACTCATTTGAAAAGACTCTGATGTTCAGAAAGATTGAAGAAGGGAGGAGAAGGGGACAACAGAGGATGAGATGATTAGATGGCATCACCGACTCAATGGGCATGAGTTTGAGTAAACTCCAGGACTTGGTGATGGACACGGAGGCCTGGCATGCTGCAGTCCATGGGGTCACAAAGAGTCGGACACGACCGAGCGACTGAACTGAACTGAACTGATGGGACCGGATGCCATTATCTTAGTTTTCTGAATGTTGAGTTTTAAGCCAGCTTTTTCCACTCTCCTCTCTCACTTTCATCAAGAGGTTCTTTAGTTCTTCACTTTCTGCCATAAGGGTGGTGTCATCTGCATATCTGAGGTTATTGATATTTCTCCCGGCAGTCTTGATTCCAGCTTTTGCTTCATCCATCCCAGCATTTCGCATGATGTACTCTGTATATAAGTTAAATAAGCAGGGTGACAATATACAGCCTTGATGTACTCCTTTCCCAACTTGGGACCAATTCTAACTGCTACTTCCTGATCTGCATACAGATTTCTCAGGAGGCAGGTCAAGTGGTCTGGTTTTCCCGTATCTTGAAGAATTTTCCACAGTTTGTTGTGATCCACATAGTCAAAGGATTTGGCATAGTCAATAAAGCAGAAATAGATGTTTTTCTGGAACTCTCTTGCTTTTTGATGATCCAATGGATGTTGGCAATTTGATCTCTGATTTCTCTGCCTTTTCTAAATCCACCTTAAACATCTGGAAGTTCATGGTTCATGTACTGTTTAAGCCTGACTTGGAGAATTTTGAGCATTACTTTACTAGCATGTGAGAAGAGTGCAATTGTGCAGCAGTTTGAGCATTCTTTGTCATTGCCTTTCTTTGGGATTGGAATGAAAACTGACCTTTTCCAGTCCTGTGGCTACTGCTGAATTTTCCAAATTTGCTGGCATATTGAGTGCAGCACTTTCACAGCATCATCTTTTAGGATTTGAAATAGCTCAACTGTAATTCCATCAGTTCCACTAGCTTTGTTCATAGTGATGCTTATAATTCACTCAGACAGTTTATAAAGACGACTGCCCTAAATATGTCTGCTCTAAAGATGACTGCTTATAAAGATGGATGCTTATAAAGATGGCTGCCCTCAAGATGGTTGCTAAAATGCAGCGATATTCGGACTTCATTTACCAGATATTTAGCAGTAAGCGTGTGCTCAGTCACTCAGTCATGTCCGACTCTTTGTGGCCCCGTGTACTGTAGCCTACCAGGCTCCTCTGTCCATGGAATTTTCCAGGCAAGAGTACTGGAGCAGATTGCCATTTCCTGCTCCAGGGAATCTTCCCGACTCAAGGGTTGAACCCATGTCTCTTCTGTCTCCAGCATTCACAGATCTAGGATCATCTGGGAAACCCACTTGGCAGTAAGGAAGGATCCCATTTTGACTAAATACAGAGACATGAGTTCAAAGAACTTAGAAGGGTGACATTTTCCAGCATGACTTGGACTTTTCTAGTTTATATGAAATGCCAGAGGTTGAGTCAGGGAGACAAGGTCATTCAGTGAAAATATCACAAATTGTGAAGGTAAGCTATTAATACATCTACATAGAGGACTCCCAATTTTTTCTGATGGTAATAAAGAGTGTATTTCTATAGGTTTTGCTTTTCTGATGTTTATGTTTGTTGCTTCCTTTCAAATCATGTACTTCTTGTTAAAACTAAGAACGTGATAAGCAATGAATGATTACTTCTAGATAAAACTATGGTGAGTTAATTATAAAATTTTATAAATCAAAACGAATTTGAGACACAAGCTAAATGTTGCAAAATATACTTAAATGCCCATGAACCTACAGTAAAATTTACATTACTTTAATAATCTATGATAGGGAATTCCTGGGTGGTCCAGTGGTTAGGACTCCACTTCAACTGCTGGGGGCCCCGGTTCGATCCCTGACTGAGGGACTAAAATCCCACAGGAATCAAAGTGTGGCCAATAAAACCCAAAAAATCTTTGAAGAAGTGTTTTTTTCCTTGCTAATGTGAAAAATGGTTAATTGCTTTGGTGTTTTATAAAAGAGATTAAATTCATTGTTTCTTACAAGTTCTTGAGTACTTTTGAACTTATGTCTTAACATGCATTAAGTAATTAAAGTTTAGCACTTACAGATCTCAACCAAAAATATACTTGACTTAAATTTATTACCAACTGAGCCACAAAGGGAAGCCCAAGAATACTGGATTGTGGAGCCTATCCCTTTTCCAGGGGATCTTCCTGACTCAGAAATTGAACCAGGGCCTCCTGCATTGCAGGCAGATTCTTTACCAACTGAGCTATCAGGGAAGCCTTAAATTCATTAAAAATGGTAATTAGATATCTCTTTTAATCCAACTGTTTAACATAATGTATACTGCAATTAAAAGATTTCTCACATAGATAAGATTGGATGTTTTTGTAATGGACAACACCTTATCCAATGTAAAGTTTGAGAGTAAAAAGATTTCAAAGCTGATGAAGTTTTAAGGTTACTTGAACTATCCTTTCCTAAAAAGATTGGTTACCTGAGAAGAATGCAGAGTAATGTCCATTCAATCAGTTTAATATTGTTTCTAACAAATGTCAATGGTTATTCTTTCTATGATTGCAGAAATGGACAACCATGACCAATTTTATTATAATATTCTTGTTAAATCCCCATATGGAGATTCTGAATTATTTTATGACCATTGGATGATAATGTTAAAATAAATGAATGTAAATAAATTACAACCGTCTCACAAGATTTTAAAGTCATAAGTCTCATACTGTGGAATGAGAATGATTCTTGAAGAGACTTCTGAAGAAGAGTTTATCTGAATATTTAATACTCAAATGTGTGAGCTGCTATTAAATAAATGTGCTAAACTAGTCAAACCTTATTCCTCTTTGATGATACTAAAGCATTATAGAATCTTTTACACTTTATCCACAATGCCATTTCCTTCTATTTAGAATTTCCTTACCAATATAAAAAAAATATGTGCAGGTTGGTAAAGGTGCCAAAGAAAAATTTTCCATTTACGTATTTTACAAACTCTAATTTGCATACTTTCCAAGATATTTTCAAATTTCCTCTGTACAATCTGTTAGAGAGAAAGGAAGGATTCTATATAAGCATTTCTTATCAAAAGTCCATTAAACATTACATTCAGTAAGAAATTCCAGCAGGTCTTTCTAAGAAGCTGCATTTAGTTTTGCTTAGGAAATTCTATTACCGGCTTTGAATGTAGATATTTGGGGCCAAAATAGGAAATTGGAGTATTAATAGTGTATGCTTTCTTTATATACTATTACTGTTTTGCAGAATAGTAACATACTACAAATTGACTTGTAACGTAAACACAGTTTTTCTTTCTCTTAAAAAAATGTTTTTTAATGGTTAGAAAATGCTTATATATTCCTAATTACTTTTTTAAAATAGTTTTTGATCCCTTTTGTTAATAGTATCAGACTAGGATCAGTAATCACTGAATATGTTAAATGGAAAGTCCCATAGAATAGAATTGTTTCCTTATGTTTAAATTGCATGGTTAAATACTTATCAAGGATATAGGAATATGTAAGTTCGTATTCTCTAAGCAATATTAAGTAGAGTATTAATTTCCTAGATGTGTTAAAAAAAAACTCAGATCTCTTTGTTCTTACATGCTTTCCATATATATACACATAGACACATAAAACTTAATTTTTTCTAATAACTTTAAAACATTAAAAAAATCTGGAAAGTAAGTAGTAGTTAGCAGATTGATTTAGTAAATTCTTTGCTTTTATGAATATCAAGTCAATAACTGGAACATGCATTCTCTGCTTTTTTTATAAAATCAAATAGCACATCAGCCAAGATTTGCATAATAAAAATTTCCTAAAATATCCTTCTTGATCAACCTATGTGTTTGGAAAGGGAAAACCAAGATATGGATTCCAAAGTTCTGAATTCAAGTATATAGGTTCATTTATTTTGTTTTATAAAATTGCAGAAGTTCCTTGTGCCTCAGATTTCTTCTCTGAGAAATGGGAATGATGCCTTTTGGGATATTTAAGTGAAATTATGTAAGAAGTTTTTCAAACTATAAGGATTTAGAAATGTGTTATCGATTGCCAATCTTAGAAGCATTTTACAAAACTAGTGTAGTACTTCTATTCAGTGACAATCACTCCAGTACTCTTGCCTGGAAAATCCCATGGACGGAGGAGCCTGGTAGGCTGCAATACATGGGTACGCTAGGGGTCGGACATGACTGAGCGACTTCGCTTTCACTTTTCACTTTCATGCATCGGAGAAGGAAATGGCAACCCATTCCAGTGTTCTTGCCTGGAGAATCCCAGGGACGGCGGAGCCTGGTGGGCTGCCGTCTATGGGGTCGCACAGAGTTGGACACGACTGAAGCGACTTAGCCGTAGCAGTAGTAGTCTATTATAATTTCCAGATTTTTTAGGCTCCCTCTCTCCTTTCCAGATCCAGTTGACCCATTTACTCTTATTCAAGATTTACAATATCTGACAATATTTTTGATGAAAATAATATGAAAGGTAGGAAGGGTAATGTGGACAAATGTCTGGCCTGTTTTCCAGTTCACAAGTGGAGTGGCCATTGCTGGGGCAGGGCAGGCTTGTGAGGCATGGCTAACAGACCTTGCTCCAAGCTAAGTGCCCTGGCAGTGCTTATAACAAATTATTTTTTTCCATAACAATGGCCATGGGTCCAATGAACCATGTAAGGGGATATTGTTTAAAAACAAATGGATTATTCTGTCCTATCTTTTCAACCATTTGTTGTAGTGGTTGCACAAATTTTCCAAATCATTTAGAAATCTGTTCCAATTATAAATGTAAAACATAACTGTTTTGCAATTCAATAGTATACTTAAATTCTTTCCAAAAAATCTAGAATTTTCCCTGCCTATGACACTGAGGAAGACAAGTATCCTCATCACTTGTTTCTCTCTCATCCATCAGATAGTAGTAATGATAGCCTCTTCTTCATTTAGGACACTAAAAGGATTTTTTCACCAATGGGTAGGAATTTCTCTTGCTTATTTATGTACACACATGCATTGTTGCTGCAGTCAGCCTCTTGGGGAAATGAACCAAAATAATATTATAAATAGTTTATTGAGAAATAAAACATATCAGAGTAATCTGCATTAAATCGTTTCTGAAATGACCCTTGAAATAAACAGGGTAAGAGCTTTTTAGGAATTGTATGGGAGAAAATAATTTCCAAGGTGAGTTTGCAATAGGCTTCTTATTTCTGTGAAATAGATTTTTCTGCTTACACCCCTCTTAGGATGGGTGACATTTTTAAAGTCTCATGAATTTTAATAAGTTGAGTGGATATTCCAGATCCTTTTGCATATACTGTAATGCCTCCACTAGTGAATTTTGATCACCTTTCTAAATACACATTTGTACCATGTGTGTTTTAAGAGGTTATGAGATTTTGTCTTGTGTCAATTTGTGAGTCACTCACTAGTCTACACATATGTAGAACCATTATAACTGACATGGTTATGTTTAATCCCACCCCAAATTTAGAAGATAAAAATACTATATTATTAATAATAGTGAATATATTATTGCCATACAACTGTTAAGAAAAGGAGAATGAAATAATCTTATACCTTTTCATACAGGCAATGAAATAACTGTATATAATCCTCCACCATCTAGTATATTTTTTGTGTATGATATGAAACTATATATGTAACCATTGTTGTAATATTTTAAAGTGTATTTGATTTCTTGGAGAACTCTCTGAAAGAAGAAATGTTCTCGTTAAGCATAAGGACGTTCTCAGGTGTTTTATTTTACTCTGGGCTGAAATAATAGAGATGCTAATACTTCCTTATCAAATCAAGCTTGGAGTTAGGTGACATGAAGCTAAATGACTCCAGGTGAATGAAGATTTATATAACATATTGATAGGCACCTACAATTGTTTTGAATAAATATCAATTCCTTCACATAAGATGCATGTCTCTGCTCAAGCGGTAACTTAGTAGATTATAGAGGAACACCAGGATGGGCTTCCCACGTGGTGCAGTGGTAAAGAATCCATCTGCCAATGCAGGAAATGCAAGAGAGATAGTTTAGATCCCGGGGTCTGGAAGATCCCCTGGAGGAGGAAATGGCAACTCACTCCAGGATTCTTGCCTTTGAAATTCCATGGACAGAGGAGCCTGGTGGTCTGTAGTCAATGGGGTTGCAAAAGAGTCAGATACACTGAGCTTGTGCACTCAAGCATACACACACCCACACACTCCCAGGATACCTACAGCAGGGAATTGAGAGCACAGGAAGGCATGCTGCTTATGTGCCTGCAGGCCCCCAAAAGGCAATGAAAATAGCCGCTCAGTGGTACATTCTGGAATCAGACCACCCAGGCCAGTCATCATAACTTTACTACATAGATTTGTGTAACTTTGGGCAGATTCCTTAAACTTTCTGTGCCTAAATTTCCTCATCTGTAAAATGACTAATAACCATACCTTCTTCACTTAACTCAGTAGTACCTACCTCTATGGCTGTCAGTATTAAATTGATAATACATATGAAGAGCTTAGAACAATAACTGTCTCATATTAACGCCTTAATTATTATTAAATTTTATGGATCTGTGACTCACAGATATATCACCATAGTATTTTATATTAGATCTGTTCTTGAAATTTCAAAAGAGCCTATTACTTGAACCTCACAATAGCTTTTCTCTATTAACATATTGGCATGTTTATTATATTATGTCATGCATCTCAACCTGAAATGAGTAATAACTCATTTTTAAGTATTACTGAGCATGTGAATTTATGTCATTTGAATCATGATCCTATTGCCACATGGAGTCCTGTGCATTGTAGTACAAATTGTGTCTGGACAGATCTTTCATATGTTTGTATTAAACTTCAGTGAAAATATGACAGCAATGCTTTCCTTAGATTTAGTTTAAAAATTCACTTTTATTAACTTTGGAAATCAAGGAAAATATTTAACCTATTTTGGCTACAGTCCTCCTTCATATCATCTTAGGCTAACTGAAAAATGTAAAGATAAGCAGACTCCAAAACAGACTTATGAGTATTGGATGAAACAGTCTGCTGATTATCCATGGAGTTAGAGAGGCCAAATAAAGTGTGCAAGCCAGATATACCAAGATCTCTCTGCAGCAGCATCACCTGGGAATTTGTTAGAAATTCAGAATCTCAGCAACTCACCACAGATCTTTCGAATCAGAATCTACAGCTTAAAAATAGACACATTAGGAGTACGGGATTAACAGATGCACACTGCCATATATATTCATAAAATAGATAAAACCAAAAGAATTTGTAGGAAGTTATATTCAATAGCTTGTAATAACCTATAATGTAAAAGAATTGAAAGAAAAGTATATATGTATATGCATATGTATATCCAAATCACTTTGCTGTACACCTGAAACTAACACAATATTGTAAATAAACTATACTTCGGTTAAAAAACTATCCACAAGTGATTCATGTACATACTAAAGATAGTGCTGTTTTCAATATTTGAGGAGCTCTCATGAGAAAGAGGAATTAGCATTGAACCCTATGTTTCCAAATCAGAAGGCAGAGTTAGAAGAATTAGAATTTTCAGTGCACATTTCAGACAGACTTATCATGAAAAGAGAATCAGCTTTGATGGACACTTGCTGAGCACCTACTATTTACTGAAAGTTGGAGATAAACACAATTACTGCCTTCTAGGGAAAAAAAAAAATCTAGTGGTAATGATGAATACACAAATTTTAAATTATTTTGAATAACTGTATGTGTTCTAACGGGTAGCAGCTTGCACAGGTTGTTCTGTGAACACACAGAAAACTGAGTCATTCAGAATTGCTGAGGGTCATGGTCAGTAAAGCCTTCCAGGGGAGCTAAGTATTATTGGTTAAGTAGGGAAAAAATTGGTGCTGTGAAGAAAAGTGGGAATGCTATCAGGTACGAGCTAGGACTGCTTGCCAATCACTGCTTTCCAATAAATTGAGAGATGAGGTGTTGGGACAAGAAATAGAGACCTTATTCAGAAAGCCAGCAGACCAAGAAGATGATGGACTCAGTTCACTTAAGTCACTTCAGTCGTGTCCAACTATTTGCGGCCCCATGGACTGCAGCACGCCAGGCTTCCCTGTCCATCACCAACTCCCAGAGCTTGCTCAAACTCATGTCCATTGAGTTGGTGATGCTATCCAACCATCTCACCCTCTGTCATCCCCTTTTCCTCCTGCCATCAGTCTTTTCCAGCATCAGGGTCTTTTCCAGTGCATCAGTTCTTCGCATCAGGTGGCCAAAGTACTGGAGCTTCAGCTTCAGTATTCATCCTTCCAATGAATATTCAGGATTGATTTCCCTTAGGATTAACTGGTTTGATCTCCTTGCAGTCCAAGCGACTCTCGGGAGTCTTTTCCAACACCACAGTTCAGAAGCATCAATTCTTTGGCACTCAACTTTCTTTATGGTCCAACTCTCACATCCATAAAAAGACTGCTGGAAAAACCACATCTTTGACTATATGGACGTTTGTTGGCAAAGTAATGTCTCTGCTTTTTAACATGCTGTCTAGGTTGGTCATAGCTTTTCTTCCAAGGGGCAAGCATCTTTTAATTTCATGGCTGCAGTCACCATCTGCTGTGATTTTGAAAGCAGGCAGAGCAAGATGATGGTCTATTGTCCCCAAAAGCCATTTTACCCAAGTTAGAATTCAGGCTTCTTTTATGCTAAAAGAAGAAAGGATCTGGTCAATCACTGTAAACTTCTTAGCACCCAAATCCGTTCTTCTGGCTGTCCATGTAGATCAGGTCACTTGTGTTCCCTTAAACCTCCAACAAGACAAGTGTTATTCTCTATTTCCCAATTTTTTATGTCCTTTGAGAGAACTTTTTATCATATTAATATAAAGTGTTACACCTTTAAAGTCAAGCCTGGGAGATAGAGCCTGGAAAATGGGCTTCCATGTATATGTCATGCTATTGGCAACAGTCTTTTTTAAAAGTGCTGAGTCAGCATGACTAAGCACAGACAACAGGGCACAAAGGTTAGAGCTGAAGGGTAGATCCAATATGGTGTCAGGTTTGTTCTCTGTTACAGGAAGGCATTGCTAGCAGACTCTTGTACTGACATAGGTAGGAATGGATAGTGAGATACTGTACATAATCATGGCCCTTTCTCAATTTTCAGATAATAAACAAATGAAGAAAAAGTAACTTTTTTTAAGAATTCTGAAATCATATCCTTTAAATAAGTAATAGTTAAGTTATTTAATGTGAACTCTCCACCTTTGGAACAATGTTGTAGTTTATGCAGTCCTTCACGGCACATCTTGGGAATACTCTTAGTACTGAGTTCATGGGCAAGCACAGAATAGATGCTTAAGAGTGTAGAATTGAATTGAAGTACTTTGTTCTGAAGGCAAATGGGCTGAAGCTGAAATTCATGGTGGTACTTATATCTGAGTCACAAATCCAGATATACTGGACCCGATACTCAATATGGAGCCAAAAACCGTTTTTATTTGTTTGTTTTAGCAATAAGCACCATTACTATAATGACCATTTGCTTATTTTGACTAAATGAAAACAATCAGAAATCATATACAATATTTATGGAACAAGATAGCTCAGGCTTTGGAGCTGGATTTGAAGTATCAGAACCGTGTTTTAACACTTTGTAACAGTGAATATTTAACCATATTAATCAACCATTTATGGGCTTTAGGTGCCTTAGTTGTAAAAGGGATCAACTAGTGTCTACCTTATGGGGTTGTTGTGAGAATAAGATAAATTTATCGAATTGCTTAGAATAATGCACTGAAAATATAAAATCATCTTATTTTCCTTTCATTTTACCTCCTCTTAATTATCATCATTATCATCACCAATAATTATAGAACACTACATTAAAAGTGGATTAAAGATCTCATGTAAATGATTGACAGATCTGTCCTCAAGAATAGTGGAGAAGGAAATGGCAACCTACTTCAGTATTCTTTCCTGGAGAATCCCATGAACAGAGGAGCCTGGTGGGCTGCTGTCCATGGGGTTGCACAGAGTCGGACACGACTGAAGTGACTTGGCATGCATGCATGCATTGGAGAAGGAAATGGCAACCCAATCCAGTGTTCTTGCCTGGAGAATCCCAGGGACAGAAGAGCCTGGTGGGCTGCCGTCTGTGTGGTCACACAGAGTTGGACATGACTGAAGCAATTTAGCAGCAGCAGCAGCAGCAAGAATAGTATGACTTAGTCATAATGACAGTAAAAATCACTATAATAACTGTAAATAAAAGCTGGCCGTCTTGGGTGACTTTCATATGCTTGTGTCCCTGGTGACCATGAGCATATCTGTATTACTCATGTCACTTATACACACAATTTTGCCAAGTAACTAATTTAATCAATGTTGACTTTGAGAAAGAACTAATAGAATGTTAAAATGTCTTAGCAAATACATTTGGTTTGCTTGAATAAACTTGCTTAATTACAGGCTGTATTATCATTCTGGCAATGAGATCTCGTGTTGATAGGTTGTCTGAACAGTTCACTCAGCATCAATGTCTTTTCAGAAGCCTAGAGGAGAAAAGATGCCCTTCTAGAAAAATTAGTTTGTACTTACAAAACAAAAAGATTATTTGAGATAAACATCAGCATTTCTTCCATGAACTTCACTGATCTATTTTGATGAGGTGGTGGATCAGTAGTGTTGCGCTTTAAGTGGTTTATAATCATGTTTATATATACATATATATATACACACACACATTATATATAATATATTAATCCAACAGAGAATGAGATAGTTGGATTGCATCACCGATGCAATGGATGTGAGTTTGAGTAGGCTCCGGGAGTTGGTGATGGACTGATAGACAGGGAAGCCTGGTGTGCTGCAGTCCATGGGGTCACAAAGAGTCAGACACTACTGAGCAACTTAACTGAACTGAATCATGCTAATGTGCAGCTTTAGTGAGTGCAATGTATGAAAAAACCTTCCTGTGATATAGCAGAATTGTTCAGAAAACTCTATCTGTGCCAATGAATAAATAATAACAGTGAATCAGCATTTTTGAGGTTTATTAAAAAGATTGCTTTAACTCATTTAATACTCAAAATAACTTAAATGTAATGATGCAGACTTTATTCATTTATTTTTTTTTAAATCACAGTTTTGTGTTTTTTTTTTTTTTTTTACATCTGGTCTTTTTCTAAATTGTTTATTTTTAGTTGAAGGATAATTGGTTTACAATATTGTGTCGGTTTCTGCCATATGTCAACATGAATCAGCCATAATTATACACATGTCCTCTCCCTTTTGAGGGCCTTCTTGGTGGCTCAGATGGTAAAGAATTTGCCTGAAATGTGGGAGACCTGGGTTCAATCTCTAGGTCAGGAAGATCCCCTGGAGAAGGGAATGGCTATCCACTCCAGTATTCTTGCCTGAAGAATTCCATGGACAGAGGAGTCTGACAGGCTACAGTCCATGTGGTCACAAAGAGTTGGACACGACTGAGCAAGTAATGCTTTCACTTTCACTCTCGCTTGAACTTCCCTCCTACCTCCTACCCCATCCCACTCCTCTAGCTTGTTGCAGAGCCATGGCTTGATTTCACTGAATTATGCAGCAAATTCTCCCTGGCTATCTGTTTTTACATTTGGTAGTGTATATGTTTCCATGCCACTCTCTCCATACATAGTTTTTATTTTTTTTTATAATTGTATTTATATATTTTTGGATGTGCTGGGTCTTTGTTGCTGCACAGGCATTGCTTTAGTTGTGGCGAGCAGGGGCTACACTTTAGTTGTGATGCATGGGCTTTTTATTGCTGTGGCTTCTCTTGTTGCAGAGCATGGGCTCTAGGGTGTGCAGGCTTCAGTAGTTGCAGCATGTAGGCTACGTAGTTGTGGCTCCCAGGCTCTAGAGCACACTCAGGAGTTGTGACACACGGGCTTAGTTGCTCTGCAGCAAGTGGGATCCTCCTGGATCAGGGATGAAATCTGTATCTCCTGCTTTGGTAGCTGGGTTCTTTTACCACTGAGTCACCAGAGAAGCCTGGATTTTATTATTATTAAGCTCATTCTGTAGATGCAAAAGTTGAGGATTATAGAAGGCAGTTCATTTCCTGGTGTACATGGTGAATTAACATTTGGAACCGGAAACCAGGGGTGTCTAATTTGCCTGTGACCTTCACCACCGTCACCCTCCTTAGTTCTTCTTTTCACTGCCCACAGGAAACTAGTTGACTATCACATTTTAACTGTAATGGGCTGCACAAATATGTGAGAGAGTGTCAAATGTACCATTCTATTTCTTTTTATAAAGCCATACCAGTCATATTGGATTAGGCACCAGATCTCCTGAGTATGATCTCATCTTGACTATTTTTGTATGTAACAATTCTGTTTTCAAGTAATAGAACATTCTGAGGTCCTGGAGGATGTACTTATACATATGAATTTGGAGGGGAGGGATACAGCCCAACCCATAACACCTAACTGTTAGAAAAGTACTTTATTAAGTTATGTTACTGAGTCCAAGTCAGATCTAATTGCTGCACAACAGGCCAATAAAATCAGAGATGAGGTGTTGAGGCCAGGAATACTACTTTGTTCAGGAAGCTGGAAGACTGAGAAGATGACAGACTAATGTCTCAAAATAACCATCTTATCAGAGTCTGGATGCCAAGTTCTTTTATAGAACAGAGAAGTGGGAAGGTGAGGAAATAAAGCAAAGAGGTCATTAATCTTACAAATATCTTCTAGAATGGCAAGCTTCAAAGAGGGAGGTGTTAATTTCTTCCTACTTATAGCCACCCTCAGGTGGACAGGGTCCTGAACAAAGAGACACTTTGGTTTAATATTTAGGTAGAGGAGCAGGGTTCCCTGAGGCAGTCCATTACATTTAAACAGTATCTTTTTAGTGAAAAAAGCAATGGGAAGCAAAGTTAAAAAAAAAAAAAAGAAACAAATCCAACATGGAATCATAATTGGTTCTTTCCTGTAAGAGTTATACCAATAAAACTTAGCTGCTGTCACTGTGGTGTTGACAGTGTTGTGTATGGTTTGAAGAGTAGGGGATGGTTTTATAAGAAAGACAGTGGCTTCTAAGAGGAATTGTACATCTGTCCTCATGAACTCAGAAAATAGACCTGAGTCAAACCATGAAGGGTTGAGTGATAACTAATTATATATGATTCTCTGCATTCAATTATTTACAAGCAAAATTTCAAAGAGAGATTTTGAGAATTATTCCTCGCGTAGGGGACAGATGAGTCAAAGATGCTTCTTAAAACCAACCCCTCAACCCACTCCAGGAGAAATATTTGGCCTTTAAAAAATGTCCCAGTTTCAAATCTCATATAGCACTTTATTCTGAATTAAACACCATGTGACACATGAACATCATTTAATCAACATCATCTAATTTCTTGACCTATGTTATTTATTAAAAACTGGCCTCTAGAGAACATGCATTCTAAACAATTATAGACATTTCTTCCATTAGTATAGAAAAGAGCTCTCCTGAAACTAAAACAGTTTCCTCCAATTGCATCTTGAGACGTAATTATTAATTTCATTTGGAGTATAAGAGCATCTATTTGAAAACAACAGGTTTCATTTGTTAGCTCTTACAGTATTTTTCAGAGAACGTTAAGAAACACATTCCCCTCATTTCATATATGAAAGCTGAGCTGCCCAGGGCAAAGGCATTATTCATCTTATGCACAGAGCAAGCACAATTGTTCATTCCATCCACACAGAGACTGTCCGGCTTGTGTATTTTTCAGTTTTGTTACAGTATACAAAGTGGAAAATAGAGCTGTGTATGATAGCCTAGAGCAACAGAAAAAGACTGTGAGTTTATCATAAAATTATTCAAGCTGTTTACATTTATCCTGGCACAAATAAGTATTTGACAACAGAACTGAAAAAATGCAGGAGAAATTTCTTTTCCCTTTGAAAGGATTTTCTGATGTGATACCAGAAGATACATACAATGATTTTTTTTCACAAGACTTATTATATAAAAAAGCTAGTGTATATTTAACATGGATAATTTGACAGTTTTATTCTTGGAATAGTAATAGATAAGAGCATACACTGTACCTTTACTTAAAATAGGCAGTAAAGTCAATGTCATTTGTTTTTTAAAGTCAAAGACCAAAGAAATAGTATTCAGATAATTATTTTATGTTTAAAGTTGGGGTAAGTGATAATGAAATAATACACACACACACATACACGTACTCAACCTACTAAAATAATAGTCTCCCTCGATCATATTGTTAGATATTTACTAGAATCATATCTATTTCTAAACTGATTCTATTGAAGTGCAGAGGTGTTAGGCATTTTGATTGATATGGAGCACCACTTCTAATACTAACTACCATTCACTGAACACTTACCTGAAATGTACTTTCTGGGTCAAATTCTATGACAAGATCTGGGATGGTGAGAGACCGAAGTTGGTTCTTGGTTTCTGTGTCCCCTTACTTTTGCTCTAAGAGGATATAATGATAGATTATATGCAAGTTCTGAAAGAGGTTTATTTGTCTTGTTAAACACTGAGCCTCACAAACTAGGACAGTGCCTTTCACATTGAATGTGCTCGGTAAGTGTTTGATAACAGATTGACTGAATAATGGAATTTAATGGACATTTGTGTAAGTAGTTATACAGCCCTATAGACACTGTATAGGACTTCCCAGGTGGTACAGCTGTAAAGAATACACCTGCTGATGCATGGGTTTGATCTCTAGGTCAGAAAGATCCCCTGAAGTGGGAAATGGCAACCTGCTCCAGTATTCTTGCCTGGAAAATTCCATGGACAGAGGAGCCTGCCAAGCTACAGTCCATGGAATCTCAGCGAGTCAAACGTGACTGAGTGACTGAGCACACATAGGTAGTTATAATTAGTTATACATTTCATAAAGAATAATGTTAATTTTCTTAATTTACATTTATCTAGTGAATACTGATGAATGTTGCACACACCCACACCTATTGAAAGGAGCAAAGTGTCTAAACTCCCATTTGTGGGAACATGTGAAGTTTCATATGGCAGAACATATAGCAATAGCAAAAGTCACAGTAGCAAATAGCTATGAGGAAAGGCCGGGGTTGCTGATCAGGGCAGAAAAATATACCTGCTCCCTAGACCTGGAGGCAGCTCGGGGCTGCCAACTGAGATGTCAAGAGCTAATGCTAAATGCAATCATATGTAGCCAACTTGAATCTGAGCTGGACCCTGGGTCAGTACAGAGAACCTGGTCATAGTAGAGAGAGGTTTCTGATCTCACAAAACCTGGGTGCAGGAAAGCAATAGTCTGTACAAAGCAACTACACATGACACAAAAGAATATATTATATATTTTATGTTTCCATTTGTACAAAGCACATAAGCAGTTAAAGCTGATGCTGTAAGCGGTCTGGATAATGGTTTTATTTGCAGAAGGGTATGGTTGGAAGGGAGTAGGTACAAAGGGAGACTTTGAATGTGTTGATAATTGTTTGTCCCATGATCTAGGGTGGTGTTACCCTTGTGAAAATTCATCAAGCTATAAACTGACGTGCACTTTTCTTTGTGTATGTTAAAATTCAATAATAAGTTTTGGAAGACAGTTTTATCAGATTTGAAATTGAGATCCAGTTCTGACAGAAGAGAATCATAATTGCTCTCCAGTACTGAAAATAACTGTAGGAGAAAACCAGTGGTCCAGGCAAAAGGGAACAACCAGGGGACTTGGCAAAGCATCTTAAAAGTCTACTCGAAACCCACGGCAGGGTTATTCTAGTCTTTCTGTCATTTCAACATTTATATGAATACATGGGGCTCTATTCACACATAACACATGGGTAGCTGGTACATCACAATCTCGTACTTGCTAATGAAGACATATTTCTAAAGAATCGTTATGTCTGGCTCTCATTGCCTCTGGCTTGAACAAAGATGAGTGCATATAAAACCGACATCATTATATGCAGCCAGTGTGCATAGGATCTGGCAGTTAAGCCAATCTTTGCCTACTCCTAGGCTAGTTTTTTCCTACTTATAAGATGAATGCCTAAACCTACTAAATTTAATTCAATTTTATACTTATAACTGTCATCTATGTATGATGGATGTTAACAGTTACAGAGAAAGTTTCCATGTCTAAAATGTCTCCCCAATTAAAACTGAGGAAATGTAGAAGCGGAGGCAAAAATTATGAATGGAGAGCTCACACAATACATATAAAGGCATTCACTCTTCAACCCAACCATCTCACTTCTGGGATTTTAACCTAAAAATACAGCTACAATAATATGAAAGCTCATATACACGAGGTCATTCATTGCAGCATTATTTGAAATGAAAGAATATTTGAAACTACATCTATGACCAAATACAGGAGATTAGTTGAATAAACTCAGCTATATTCTCAAAATGGATACAGTGAGGCTTTAAAGGACACTGAGAAATATCTCTAAGGGTTGATACAGGGTAGGTTTCCTGGATATATTGTTCAGTGGAAAAAAGAAAAATGCAAAGAGCATTTTGTGTGTGTAAGAAATGAGGAAGCACACATATGTGGCTGAAGTAATTCTGAAAATATTTGAATATATTTTAGATGGAGCAAATGAGTGAGTATGATGGTGGTTTTTGGAAGTCATGGTTCTCACTATGAAGAAATTAAGAAATAAATAAGGAATGGAAGAAAACAAAAAAGAGTCCCGTTTAAAAATGTGTGGACTTGCATATGTATATCTACTATTAACATATATGTATATACATGCTTGCAGTATGGGCTTCCCTGGTGGCTCAATATCTGCCTGCAATGCAGGAGAGCTAGCTTCAATCCTTAGGTTAGGAAGATCCCCTGGAGAAGGGGATGGCAACCCACTCCAGTATTCTTGCCTAGACAATCCCATGGGCACAGAAGCCTGGCAAGCTATTGGAGTCTCTAAGAGTTGGACACAACTGAGTGACTAACACTTTCACACTTGATTATATATACATATATATTTCCTAGCTATGAATATTGAATGGGTCCAGAAACAAAGACATTCCAGTAACAATGAGTGTACCTAGTGCAGACTTTAGTTACTGATACCATTACTCTCTAAAAAGAATCAGATCATCTTGGAGAAATTATATATGATTTTGGTCACATAATGTGCAAATTGAGTTTGAAATATCTTTTTATGTAAGAATGAAAAGAAAAAAAAAACGATGATTAATGACAAAAAGGACATGAGCCTCAGCTTGCAAAAACTTATATTGGCCAAAACCATTAGAGCACAAAAATAATTAAGGACCATAATGGATTATAAACCTTTAGAAAAATTAATGCAAATTCTTAAGGCTGCAGAGAGAGAGATAAATTAGAAAGATAGATATCTTTAGTCACCAGGTCATGTCAGACTTTGTTTTTTCAATTAGAGGATGGTTACTTTACAATCACAACAAACTGTGGAAAATTTTTAAAGAAATGGGTATACCAGACCACGTTACCTGCCTCCTGAGAAACATGTCTGTGGGTCAAGAAGCAGCAGTTAGAATTGGACATGGAACAATGGACTGGTTCAAAATTGGGAAAGGAGTAGGTCAAGGCTATATAAACCTTGCTTGTGTAACTTATATGCAGAGTACATCATGAGAAATGTTGGACTGGGTGAAGCACAAGCTGGAGTCAAGATTGCTAGGAGAAATATCAATAACCTCAGATATGCAGATGACACCGCCCTTATGGCAGAAAGCAAAGAGGAAGTAAAGAGCCTCTTGATGAAGGTGAAACAGGAGATTAACAAAGTTGGCATAAAACTCAACATTCAGAAAACTAAGATCATGGTATCTGGTCCCATCACTTCATGGCAAATAGATGGGAAAACAATAAAAACCATGACAGACTTTTTTTTTCCTGGTATCCAAAATCACGGCAGATGGTGACTGTAGCCATGAAATTAAAAGATGCTTACTCCTTGGAACAAAAGCTATGACCAAACTAGACAGCATATTAAAAAGCAGAGACATTACTTTGCCAACAAAGGTCCATCTAGTCAAAGATGTGGTTTTTCCCATAGTCATGTATGGATGTGAGAATTGGACCATAAAGAAGAATTGATGCTTTTGAGCTGTGGTGTTGGAGAAGACTCTTGAGAGTCCCTTGGACTGCAAGGAGATCCAACCAGTCCATCCTAAAGGAAATCAGTTCTGAATATTCATTGGAAGGACTGATGTTTAAGCTGAAACTCCAATACTTTGGCCACCTGATGTGAAAAACTTGTTCACTGGGAAACATCCTGATGCTGAGAAAGACTGATGGCAGGAGAAGAAGGGAACAACAGAGGATGAGATGGTTGGATGGCATCACTGACTCGATGGACATGAGTTTGAACAGGCTCTAGGAGTTGGCATTGGACAGGAAAGCCTGTCTTGCTGCAATCCATGGGTTCAAAAAAAGTTGATCACGACTGAGTGACTCCACTGAATTGATCTTTACAATATTGTGATAACTTTTTCCATAGATAAGCATGAATGACATTTTTGCTACCCCATGAACTTTAGCCTGCTAGTCTCTGTCCATGGGATTTTCCAGGCAAGAATACTGAAGTGGGTTGCCATTTCCTTCTCCAGGAGATCTTTCCCATCCAGGGATTGAACTCATGTCTCCTGCATTAGCGGTGGATTCTTTACCACTGAGCCGATAGACAGATAGAATCGGCAGGAGGAGAAAGGATCCAAAGAAAACCCCACAGCCAACCTATCAACATACCGTGTTACCTAGGACTGATTCTGATTATAATGATGATAGTAGTCAATTGCTGCTTCCTTTATGCTCAAAGATGTTTCAAACATAAAATAAACTTATTTATTTAGACCATTACACTATAGAAGCATATTTGTTCTACAGATGTTATAGGGTGAAATTTCAGTTTTCTGAAAGTCATGGACTGTGAATATACCCTTAGGCACAAAGAACTCAACGATCACTAACAAGTCTTGCTTGCTGGAGTAAATTTAGAAGTTGAAGGAAATAAGACAAATATGAAATTAGCTCAGAGCAATTCAGTATTTCAGAAATATCTGTAAGAAAAGACACAATGTGTGTGGACAGGAGAAAATAAATCACACTTAGATTTTATTCTTGAAAAATCATTCAGATCCACATTGGCTGATCAAGGAGGGTATGAAAGGTTTCGCTTCACAGAGGAGCACTTATTGTTTCTTGGAGAGGTTTTTCAGGCAAATGTGATTTGCAAATTCTCCACATAGAACATTACATTAGTTTTTCAGGTTTCCTTCAGCAGAAATTAGGACACAGATTTCAATTTCCTCAAAAACATTTGAGTCAAAGCTTAAAAGCAGGACAGAGTCAGAGTTTGTTTTGAAAAGCATCACTAACATGTGATATAGGCACAAAGGCGATTTGTCTCCAGAATTAAGGACTTAAACAAATCTGTTGACAGAGAAGCTGAATTTAATTGCCAACATCTGCTGTATCATAGAAAAATGCAAGAGAATTAAAAAAAAAATCTACTTTTGCTTCATTGACTATGCTAAAGCCCTTGATTGTGTGGATCACAACAAACTGTGGAATATTCTTCAAGAGATGGGAATACCAGACCACCTTACCTGCTTCCTGCAAAACCTGTATGTAGGTCAAGAAGCAACAGTTAGAACCAGCATAGAATAACAGATGGTTCAAAATTGGGAAAGGAGTCCATCAAGGCTGTATATTATCACCCTGCTTATTTAACTTATATGCAGAGTACATCATACAAAATGCTGGGATGCATGACTCACAAGCTGGAATCAAGATTGCCAGGAGAAATGTCAACAATCTCTGATATGCAGTTGATACCACCTTAATGGCAGAAAGTGAAGAGAAACTAAAGAGCCTCTTGATGAAGGTGAAAGAGTGAGTGAAAGAGGAGAGTGAAAAAGTCAGCTCAACATTCGAAAAATTTAATAAAATGGGACATCCAGTCCCATTATTTCACTTCATGGCAAATAGATAGAAAAAAGTGAGAACACTGTAAGATTTAATTTTCTTGAACTCCATAATCACTGCAGCCACAAAATTAAAAGACGCTTGCTCCTTGGAAGAAAAGCTATGACAAATCTAGACAGTGTATTAAAAAGCAGAGACGTCATTTTGGGGACAAAGATCCATCTAGTCAAAGCTATGATTTTTCCAGTAGTATGTATTTTTCCATGTATGCAGTGAGAGTTGGACCTTAAAGAAGACTGAGCACTGAAGTTTGATGCTTTCAAACTGTGGTGCTGGAGAAGACTCTTGAGAGTCCCTTGGACTGCAAGATCAAACCAGTCAATCCTAAAGGAGATCAACCCTGAATATTATTTGGAAAGACTGATGCTGAAGATACAATACTTTGGCCACATAATGCAAAGAGGCAACACATTGGAGAGGACCCTGATGTTGGGACAGATTGAGAGCAAGAGGAGAAGGGGATGACAGAGGATGAGATGGTTGGGTGGCATCACTGATACAACGTACATGAGTTTTAGCAAACTCAGGGAGATAGTGGAGGACAGGGAAGCCTGGCGTGCTGCTGTTCATGGGGTGGCAGAGTTGGACACGAATTAACAACTGAATAAGAGCAAACAAATCTGTTGACAGAATGAGACCAATAGAGCATTATACATTAACACCTTCAGGTACTGAATGGAGATTAAGCAAAATACATTTTTAATTAATCAGTATTTATTATAGTTAGTCCCTAACCCTACCTCTGACCCTGACATCGACTCTGACTTTTAATTCAACTTCACCTCCAATCCTTTCACTAACCCTAACCTTACTAAATGTGTACTTGAACTTGCCTTCAGGCTTCAACTGTGATGAAAACCCAGTTATGTAACCAAAAAAAAAAAAATCGTAAAGTATATTTATATTTATTCAACCAGTCAGCCAGTTCAGTCGCTCAGTCATGTCCTACTCTTTGCAACTCCATGGACTGCAGCACTCCAGGCTTTCCTGTTCATCACCAGATCCCAGAGCCTGTTCAAACTCATGTCCATAGAGTCAGTAATGCCATCCAACCATCTCATCTTCTGTCGTCCCCTTCTCCCAAAAAGCTCATAAGATGCTATGCAAAAACCCAAACGAACTTTTTGACCAACCTCATATTATTGCTTAAGTATTAAGGCACTCTATCATTGAATTTAATTATAATTTAGGAGAACCTTTTAAAGAATAACTGATGTAACAACTGATATAACAAGTTTAACACAAAAGCAAAATCTTTCCAAAAATCACATTATCAATGGAATAGTTCTTTAAAGGTAAGGAGATAACATAGTTTCAGTTTTTGATGTATCTATTACAATATTTTAAATTTCCTATCTAATATGTCTCTCATTTAGATACAATTGGCACTGTAGAGTCTATTGTTTCAGAATAAGCAGTAGTCAACAGGCATTTCCACATATTAGCATTATTCTATTAGGATGTATCTTAAGGTTGATAGTATTGTCTAAGGTTGTGTCTCAGAGTAGATAACATGGATTGGAATCTAATGCATAAATGGTAAGATTGGTTGTAGATACAGACATGGATGTGAAGTCCAGCTCTTTCTGCCTTGAAGTCTCGCCACCCCTGGCTGGCAGCAGGAGAGCAGAGAGCTCAGGGTTCCAGGGAAGCTCATTTGTGGGCAGACCTGGGAGTGTTATACTTCACTGCCTGCTATGTTCCATTGGCCACAGGTCAAATGGCCCCACCCAACTCAAGGGAGGCCAGGGATCAGGCTGTGTGACAAGGAAGAAAGGGTCTTAGATTTGGTGAACAACTAAATCCTCCCCCACACCTTTAGTTCTTTGATTCCTCCCAAAAAAAAATCACTTGTAAGACTTATTGCTAATTAAGTAACAGAAATGTAATGGATAAAAGAGGGAAAAGGACACTTATAGTCTGACACTCTCTCCACTTTTTCTCCATCTATTTGCCATGAAGTGATGGGACTGGATGCCTTGATGTTTGTTTTTTGGATGTTGAGTTTTAAGCTAGCATTTTCACTCTTTTCCTTCACCTTCATCAAGAGGCTCTTTAGTTCCTCTTCCCTTTCTACCATTAAAGTGGTATCATCTGCATATCTGAGGTTATTGGTATGTCAGTTGCTCAGTCGTGTGCGACTCTGTGACCCCATGGGCTGTAGCCCACCAGGATCTTCTGTCCATGGGATTTTCCAGGTGAGAATACTGGAGTGGGTTGCCATTTCCTTCTCCAGGGGATCTTCTCAACCCAGGGATCGAACCCAGGTCTCCCACATTGTAGGCAGACGCTTTACCGTCTGAGCCACCAGGGAAGCCAGCTTGTGAGTCATCCCGTCCAGTGACTGCTGTGCTCCTTTGTTCTTTGTTGCAAAAATTCCTCATTATTTTATTTTTTTAACTCATTCTGTTCAATTTTCTTTTGTTCTCTCTTGGACCACTCCAGGCTGGCTTTCACTCTCACCATCCCAACAGTGGTCATCCTTTCATCATCATTGCCCTGGACCTATCTTCATAACTCAACAGAGTTGAACACTTCCAGGCAAACTTTCTCTTGAGTTTCCCTCTACTTAACTAGTTCTTCCCTCTCAGTCTCCTGAGTGGGATTTTCCTTGTAACCAGAACTGTTTTTTGTTTTTTTTTTTTAAACTGTTGAAATGATCCAGGACTCAGTCCTTGGTTTTCTTTTCTTTTCATGTATTCTTGCTCACTTCCTTGGAGGTCCCAGTCAATCTTATGAACATAGATGGGATGTATTCACCTTCTCCATCTCCCTTGAATAGAACTCCACTATTCTGAGTGATCAGGAGAACCATTTGGAGTTATCATTGACTCTTTTTTTTTTTTCACACCTTATATACAATTTGTTAGAAAATCCTGTTACTCAATTGTGAAAATATTTCTATGATCCAGTTATTTATTGCTCTCTCATTTGACCTGAGAATAGTTATAAGAATGGCTATAAAAAACTTCAACAGATCTATTTCTACCTCTGCCCCCATATAGACAGATGCCAACAGAACAGCCACAATTAACTTTTTAAAACATGAATCACACCATGTAAATACTCTGCTGCTCAGAGCCCTGCACTTGTTCAGCATTTTACTTAGAATGAGAGCCAGCGTCCTTATGATTCCCTAAAAGGACCGTTAAGTCTGTTCCTTGTTACTTCTCCTATCTCAACTACTACTGTCTGCCCTACTGACTTAGATCCAGACACACTGATCCTAGGACATTCTAGGGATGCCTCTGCCTTAGGATTCTTACCCTGGGTATTTACTCGACCCAGAATGTTCTTTACTCTGATATCCTTTTGACTTTGAAAATGAAAAATATTCTCTCGATATCAGAATTCTAAAAACTTGAGAAAGTAATTTTCATTTAATTACTCAGGGAGTGACATTAATACTGTAAGCCCCCCCTTTTTTTTTTTACTTTATTTTATCAACTAAGTAATTTAAGGATGAGTTGGATAGATAAAAACCATTTTTTAAACCTCCCTCTGTAGTATGTTTAACATGTGGTCAAAATATTTCTATGTGATATTTTTACGTCTAGGCTTATTACCTCCTACCTATATTTTTCTTGACTCTAATTCCTCCAACTATTTTAAAAATAATGTATTTGTTGGTAAAAACCTTTCCCTCTAACCAGAGGCAGTATAGTGAAATGATGAAGAGAATGGGGCAGGCAGTCAGTACTCTGGATTTGATTCCTGTCATTGACACTTTCTTGCTGAATGACCATCGCTATATGACTCCATGTCTTTGGACTTCTGCTTCCTCGTCTGTAAAATCTGGGATAAAAGCAGTACCTCTCTCATAGAGTTATTGTAAGAACTAAAGGAATAAATATATTTAATGCTCTTAGAACTTTACTGGAAACATAGTCAACACATAAAAATTATATTCTACAATGGGAAGAAGTGGAAGAGGAAACAGGTTTAGGGGCAACAATCAAGTTTGGACTTTGTCAGTTTGAGATACTTGTGAAACAATGAGGAGAATATACCTTTATACTAGTTGGCAAAGGCCAACATTGCCCCCAAATGAATTATTGCTCCGTGAGAGCAGAGTGTTTCTTTTTCACATGGAAAACCCCCTAACAGCCCAGTTCAGGGTTCCTAGAAAGTGGGGGTAATTTTGTTACAGACCCTCCTTAATCACTTCCCAACAAGGGTCTTCTTGCCTGGTGTAGTTTGAGCTGATGGAAGAGATGGGGTTTGGTTTAGAAGCAAAGGAAAGTTTCATTCTTGGATCAAAGAATGGAGAGGTTTGAGCTTGTCCTCTGGAGGGCATGCTTTCCCAACAGGCCATGGTCAGGGCTACTGTATAGGGATTTCATCATGGGGAGAGTGTGGAATTCATGGGGGGCTGGCAGAGCCGTACTGCACATGCTGCAGGTCACAGTGCTAGGCGCCACCCTCTTGGATTGAGGTGTCGTATGCTAAAGGCCCACTGAGCAGAGGTATTGTTGCAGGTACTCTACACCAGAAACTCTGGTCTAAAGTGCTGGGTTCAAAGCCTCTATACATGGCACCCAATGACGAGTGAGACTCGACTAAATACAAAGGAAAAGAAACATACAAAAAGGTTAGACTTAATTATCCAATTCTATCTTTATTTTCTGGGAATTATTCATGGGCTGTGCCAGTGACAGTTTCATTCCAACCAGTCATTCAGAAACTCTCATCAGTTCTGACATGTTCAAGTCACCTTGGATGCCATTATTATCAAGATGTAGCTTCCAGAGCTTATCTTGAGTTCCATCTTAGTAGCTTGGAAGAATATAGAATGTGGAAGAGATGAATCTATATCTTAAAAGCTGTGGCCAGGGAGAAATACATATGCATCACTTTCACTAACATCCCATTGTGTGAATTAGCCATGTGGCCACACCTCTATGAAAGGGTGTGCTTGGATCTGTAGATCTGGTTAGTCAGTCACTGCCAGGCTACACAGCCTTGTACAATGGAAAGGGAAGCATGAGTTTGGGTAGATAATTGTCTCTGCCTAACGGATGGTCAGATGAAAGGGTCTAGAGCTAGTATACAGTCTGGAATAGACAGAGAATTGAGAGTCAAGGACATGTAGATGTTATTTAAAGCCATAGAAATCATGTTCATAACCACTGAAAGAGAATAGTGATGAGAAGGGTCTGATACTGAGTCTCGAGAAACTCAAACATTTAAAGATCTCAAAAAGAAATGAAAAACATGGAATACTGCCAAATTGGTTTTCTTTCTTAGATTTTCATATAGTTTTTGTACTGAGGAATTCTCAGTTCTTTCTCAAAGGTAACTTTAAAAGATGAAGAATACTTTCAGAAATTTTATTTAACTCTTCAAAAGTGCAGGTTTTGCAAATTAGAGGTAAGACTTGCAAATTAGAGGTAAAACTTGCAAATTAGAGGTAAAAGTAAACAATCATATGGAAATGTAATTAAAACATCTTCATGTTGTTGAGCTTTGTTATTAATTGATGAACCCAGAAGTAATTCTTCTGTACCAATAGAATGTTGGGAAAATATGGCACTAATACCAAAGAGGAATTTGAAATATCAGAAAGAATAATATCATTGAGAGAGAGATAAAAATGAATACGTGTAAGATCCCTTAATTGTATTGGATTGTAGCTGAATTACCTTGCCAACAAAGGTCCATCTAGTCAAAGATGTGGTTTTTCCAGTGGTCATGTATAAATGTGACAGTTGGACCATAAAGAAAGCTGAGTACTGAAGAATTGATGCTTTTGAACTGTGGTGTTGGAGAAGACTCTTGAGAATCCCTTGGACTGCAAGGAGATCCAACCAGTCCATCCTAAGGGAAATCAGTCGTGAATATTCATTGTAAGGACTGATGCTGACACTGAAACTCCAATATTTTGGCCACCTGATGTGAAGAATTGACTCATTTGAAAAGGCCCTGATGCTGGGAAAGATTGAAGGTAGGAGGAGAAGGGGATGACAGAGGATGTGGTGGCTGGATGGCATCACCAACTCGATTGACATGAGTTTGAACAAGCTCCAGTAGTTGGTGATGAACAGGAGCCTGGGGTGCTGCAGTCCATGGGGTCACAAAGAGTTGGAAACAACTGAGTGACTGAACTGTAAAATAACTAGTTGAATTAATCAGTGATAGCTCTGTAACTCAATGGAATGGTGATGATATGGCAATATGTTGTATACGCTCTTTCTGCAAGAATGTGTAACATAGAAGAAATTTTAAAGAATAAATAAATAATCAAGAAAATGAAAAAAGACAAGTGGATAAAGCCGTAGTTGATAAAATCATAATTGATGTGATTGCAGTGAACACTCAGCAAAAGTCCTGATGAGGTAGCACATGGAAACCTAAAAAAGCTTAGTTTGAACCAATAAGATGCTACTACACAGAGCTAGCCGGTCTTCACATCCCTAGTGCCCATGTAGATATTACTGTTTGTTTATTGCAATTTTTCCTGTTGAGCTTGGAAGCAACCCCAAAAGCTAATTTAGCATATGCCTCCAGGCAACCATCAGCAAGCAACACCTATCGCTCAGAATGGAAAATTGAGAAAACTTCCTTTGCTATCAGCTCCTCAAAGTACTTCCAAAACAAAAATATTGTAGCTACAATTTGAGCAATTGTCACCATATCAATTTGTGTCATTGTCTTCAAGCATGATGACCTTCACAGGGCATAGATGTTAAGCTCTTAAGGCCTAGCCCTCCAATGACTTTCACTTTTCTTAAAACCAAAGTAAATTTCAATTTAACTCTTCACACATTTACTGACTGTGCATAAATGGAAAAATAAACTAGTTATAAATATAAGGAAATTATTTTAAAAAGTAAAATGTTATTTGCATTTGAAAGCCTTGATTACTTTCATTATTTCTTCTAGTAAGAACTTATGTCTTAATGTATTATTATTTCATAACCTTTTTTTTCAAAGTCTCTCTAAGTTAGTTCTAAGAATACCCCTAAAAAGAGGCTTTTAGTTTCTTAAACTTTGAAGCATAAAGCATATAGAAGTATAGAAATGCTTGTCAGGATCAGAGTGAACAAGAAAATAACTTAGGGAATGATATGAAGAACCTGAGATAGGGAACTGGCAAGGCAAATTACAAAGAGGGCTGGATGAAAAGTTACAGAAACCTATACATCTTCTCGTGCATAGAAGACAAGAATGAAACCGGAGTCCAGAGGTTTTAACTGAAAGTGAGTCATCTAGAAAGTGTGTAGCAGGCCAATAAGACATTGAATTCTCAAGCTCTGGAGAAAGAGTAGAGCTAAAAACAGATATGGGAGCCATGAACTCTAAGTGATCAATGGTGAAGACATGTGATTATCCCATGGGTAAATAGTAAGAAAGAGAAGAGAGAGCCAGTGATAAATTCAAGGGAAACTTCTAAATTCAGTTGTCAGGCTACAAAACCATGCAAGAGTAAATTAAAACAAGACAAAACAAAACAAAATATAGTCAGAAATGTTAGGAAAGCTAGCATGCAGGGGAGGAGGAGAGTCAGTTACTTCAAGAACATGAGACTTGAGATTACCTTTAAAGGTGCGTTCATGGTCAAACTTTAAAACAGGAGTTTAAATAGAATAATGCATAGAGAAGTCACATAAGTACACATACATGATGAGGGTTCATTTATTAACAAATATTTATCAAGTTCATTCTTATTGAACAGAAGATACAGTGAACAATGACCAATAAAAAGATGTAGTTTCTACCTTCATGAGGATTACAACTAATTAGACTAAAAAAGTGTGATTGTAAAACATATTTACTTCCCTCATAGCTCAGTTGGTAAAGAATCTGCCGCAATGCAGGAGATCCAGGTTCGATCCCTGGATCCAGAAGATCCCCTGGAGAAGGAACTGGCAACCCACTTCAGTATTCTTGCCTAGAGAATCCCATGGATAGAGGAGCCTGAGAGGCTACAGTCAATGGGGTCGCAAGAGTTGGACACAACTTAGCGACTAAACCACCACCAAAATAATATGTGGGGATGGAATATGTGAGAGAGAGGGAGAGAGGAAGATAAATAACTTGGAAAGATAAATTACTTACCTTTCGTAGATTAGAAAAAGTCAGACATGTTTATAAAATAAGAGGAAGAATCATTGGAAAGGATCTGACGGTGCTCGAGTTTGTGGGCTAGAAACAAGGATATTTTGATTATAGAAATTCTACCATGTGTCAGGCACTCTGCCATGTATTATTTGGTTGTAGAAAAGTTCTGTAACAGCCTCTATAGTCCAGCAAGAACATAAATTAAATAGAAGCATATTTATTTGAAAGAAAAAAATGTCTGCTTGTCTCCTAATCATGCTTATGAAGACTGAAGAGAAGGTACTCTGTTTTCTTATAAGTAAACGAATGTTTACCAACTATATTAGTTATATTAATTTTAAACATATTTGCTAAACCTAAGCAAAACATATAAGTTCATTTAGAGGATTTATTTAAATAACTGAAAAATATCTTTTGAAATATAAAACAATAATTTTTATTAACAAGTGTGATACTGTTGGTCAAATCTGTTTATACACACACACGCGCGCGCACGCGCACACACACGCACCAGGGCTTTAAGGACAGAATTAGCCCAAGAACAATAAAACCCTTCTCTGAATCAAAAGAAGTTCAATAACCATGATGCATAGTGGTATGTTTCTGTACCTCTTCTTCTTTATGTCTGCCAGCTGTCACACCTACTATTGATAGGACATCCATAAACTGCAAAATTATGGGCTAAATTTCTTTGCTGTTTGCTTATTTTGCATTATGTGGATTTTCATTTTAACTTATTTTCACATTTTCTTTTATATGTTATTTTCTCACACTCATTTTAAAACTCAAAATTTAGCAATTATCTTATAATGAGCTGCTATCTTAAGTGTCCAACAATTTTGTAAAATTGCTTACTTGATAAAATTGATAGAAAGCCATAAGTGAAGAATAAAGGAGCATACTAATATATTATAAGGGCTCTTATTTGTATTATTCTAATTAAGCCTAAATTCCTGACACCTGGAGATTGTGAGTCTATCTGTAAGCATGCGGTAACCATGAAAATCTTGTAATTTAAGAACTAGAATCAAAAGCTGATCAACATTCAGTGAGATTAGTGTATTTCAGCTCAAACATTCTATGACACTGGTATCTCTTTTTTAATCAAGGTTATCAGGGTTGTATTAACACTGCTTCACCTGACTACAGGAAATGGCTAAAGAACTAAATTACATCTGATCAAATAAAGAGCAAATACTTTTATATAATTTACTTAATTTTGGAACAACGTGCCTCATAAATATTGAAGAGGTAAATGCATTTAGCGATCTGAATATAGATACATATTAATAATGCTTGAGACCTTGGCAAATTAGTTAACCTCTGGCATTCAATTCTGAATGAAGGAGTTATTATTTGTTGGCAATTCTGTAACCATTCTAATTAAGAAACATTTGCCAACCCTTTTAATCATTCATCCTATGAAGCATCCTCTTGTAGATAAAGGCTAACATGCCCATTTTCTCAGTTAGAATATTGAGAAAAATAAAGGTAAAATGATTGATTTAGTGCAAAGTCCATGGCAGTGATAAGACTTAAGAAATTAGAATGTCATACATGTCAATGTATGGCAAAAACTATTACAATATTGTAAAGTAATTAGCCCCCAACTAAAATAAATAAATTTATTAAAAAAAAAAAAAGAAAGAAATTAGAATGTTTTCCCCTGCCAGCTGTTTAGATTACTCACTCATATTAGAGTCACTTACTCTAAAATAATTTAAAATTTTGACAATTAAGGAATATAGTATTTGATACACTGAATGAATTATTTACTAAATCTTATGTTCCAAATGTCATGTTCGGATTTTGTAACATTAGAGAGTCTGTGACATCTGGACCTTTCCCTATGACAGTGAAAATGAAAATATTGTATATTTTGGCCAGTTTCTCCTGTTGCTCATTGGTCAGTCGCTAAGGTGTGTCCAACTCTTCGTGACCCCACGGAATATAGCATACCAGGCTTCTCTGTCCACTGTCTCCCGGAGTTGGCTCAAACTCACAAACATTGAGTCAGTGATGCCATCCAACCGTCTCATCCTCTGTCCCCCGCTTCTCCTCTTGCCCTCAATCTTTCCCAGCATCAGGGTATTTTCCAATGAGTCAGCTCTTTACATCAGGTGACCAAAGTATAGTGTGTTATCTCTTGAAAAAAGATAATGAATCACTTCTAATCATGTTTCCTTGTAACTATCGTACTACAACTGCCCCCATGATGTCTGGGAATCTTACCCAGGAAAAATAACACTTAATGTAACACATTTAGTTTCTTAATGAATGAAAACTAATATTTATTAATATTATTTGTCTTTGATCTTCCCGACCCAGGAATCGAACCCAGGTCTCTGGCATTGCAGGCAGACTCTTTGCCATCTGAGCCCACCAGGGAAGCCCTTAGTGAATGAAAACTGATATTTATTTATAATATTTGTTTTTGTCCCTTAGAGGGAAAGGCACGATGTTGCTTGGAGGTCTTAAGACTTCTCAGAGAGCTCTCAAAAGTTAAAGCAAATGCTATTATTCAGATGCTATTTTCATTTTTTTTTTAATCTGAAGATTTTCTTTAACTTGGCTAGGAATTCAAAATTCTGTGAAACATATATGTGCACTCATATTCTTGCACTTGTAGCCATGCCTACAGACGTGGTCTCTCCATGTAGCTGTTGCATAGTACAGTGATATAGCAGAGACTCTTTGGTTTAACGTGATCATTCTGGCACCTGTAGCTATTAAACTATCTTAAACATATTCAGAACCGAACCAATATCATACTCTTGTGCTTGAGTAAACTTTAATGTGTGCAAATATGTAATTTGCCACAGCTTCCCTGGTGGCTCAAATGGTAAAGAATCTGCTGCAATGCAGGAGACCTGGGTTCAATTCCTGGGTTGGGGAAATCCTCTGGAGAAGGGAATGGCTATCCACTCTAGTATTCTTGCCTGGAGAATTCCATGGACAGAGGAGCCTGGCGAGATACAGTCCATGGGGTTGCAAAGTCGAACACAACTGAGTGACTTACACAGACACATCATTTATTGCTATTGTATTGAATGTATATTGTTTTATACATTGACTTTAAATATCAAAAAAAGTAGTGAACTTATCAATTACTTAATGTATCTTTTGTAGAAAATAATTATTTGATAACTTGAAAAATTCTTCTTTAGATCAGTAGTTATGTGAAGGTGTAAAGTGAACAGTGAACATAGATTTAAAAGAAAATCAATAACTGAAAATTTTACACACTCAAATCTTTAAACATTCTTTCAATAGTAGACATTTTTGACTGTACTGAAAGGTGATTTATTTTCTTATGCTACAATAAAGGTATAAATAACTAAAGAAAATAAAATGAAAGGAAGAGTTTCATTCAAGCATCAAATAGTTATTTGCTTATAATCATTATTTGGTATGTGTGTTAGTCATTCAGTCCTGTCCGACTCTTATGTGACCCCATGGACTGTAGCCCACCAGACTCCTCTGTTCATGAAATTCTCCAGGCAAGAGTACTGGAGTGGGTAGGCATTCTGTTCTCCAGGGAATCTTCCTGACAAAGGAGGACAGCCAATACCATATTCTTTGATTAGGATTCTATGTATTATATATTTTAATTCAAGTCTGATAATTCTTTCCTTAATAAATGATCAGTGACTTTTTACTGAATCCAGTAAAAGGACTTGTTCCTGACCCAGCTCTCCTGTATTTCAGGCAGATTCTTTATCATCTGAGACACCAGGGAAGCCCAATTCTTATTTACCACTCTATAATCATTCTACCAAATGCTTTATTCAGTAGGGAGGCATACTTATCAATAACTGGTAATTGTCAAAGATAAGAGGTACATCTTTCATATGACTCTATGCTTTAAAGTATTAGTTAAATGTCTAAAGATATTTCCACAGTTAACTTGTAAAAGCAAAAATAGTCTGAATTCAAAAATGCTAATTAAATACAAAATATGATTCAGTGAAAGTCACTGATGGTTAATTAAGGAAAGAATTATCAGACCTGAATGAAAATATATAAAACATATAATCCTCATGAAAGAATATGGTATTTGCTTTTCTCCCTTGTAACTAGACATTTACCAACCAAGTATTTAACCTTGAGAAGAATCAAAAAAGCTTTCCTGAGCATATAACATTTCCCACATACTGAACTAGGCAATTAGGATTTCAGAAGATAGTTGAAGATAAAATACTTGCTAGCATTTCCTTGCAGACTAATTAAGGAAAAAAGTATTAACTAACTATTAGAGGATGGGGAAAGAAATCCAAGAAACAAACCTACCTTAAACAAATACATAAACGCTGACCTATATTTATCAAGAGATTTGAAATTTTGTTTTCTTTCTTTCTTCTCTCTTTGCTATTGATTTGAAATCTCAAGTTTGAAGTTATAGTGTGTTGTTATTCCTTTTTTTTTCTTTTCTTTGAAGAAGTGAAATTCTCTAACACTTTTGATGGATACTGTTAGACATTTTAAAGTGTGTATCTTTCTTAATGAGCTTCCCTGGTGTGGTGGCTCAAGTGGTAAAGAATCTTCCTGCAATGCAGGAGACCGGGGTTGAATCCCTGAGTGGGGAAGATCCCCTGGAGAATGGAATAGCTACCCATCCAGTGTTCTTACCTGGAGAATTTCAAGGACATAGGAGCCTGGTGGGTTCATTCAATAGCTTTACAGTCCTCTTTCAACAATTTAAAGCATTAGAATATTTACCAAAGCCAGATAAAAATTGCAAGGAAGGAAAATTACAGATCAATGCTTATAATGAATATAGGCATGAAAACTAATTAGAAAATTAAATCTAACAATACTTATATAGAGATAATACATTACAGCTAAGTGAGATTTATCCTAGGAAACCAAGATTGGTCCAACATTAGAAAATCAATCAATGAAAATTATCATATGTAATTAGAATCAGACACAACTTAGCCACTAAACAACAATTATCTCAGTGGCTGTAAAAAAAAAAAAAAAAATCACTTGACTAAATCCAACATCTATAAATGATAAAACACTCAACAAAAAATTGGTTGAAAGAAAATTACATCAGGCTATCAATGAGCATCCATGAAAACCTATTACTGATGTAATACTTAATAGTGAAAAACAGCATTTTCCCCTGGATTTGTAAACAAGGAAAGGATATCTGTTTTTTTTTTTTTTTTTTCCAGTATTATGCTGGAGATCTTCCCAGTGAAACAAGATAAGAATAAATACAAGCATAAAGTTTGGGAAAGAAGAAATAAACCTCTCCATATGTATAGATGATATGATATTCCATTAAAAAACCTTAATCAGTCTGTTTAAATATATTTATTATGGTGGTGGTGGTTTAGTTGTGTTGTGTCCAACTCTTGCAATCCCATGGACTGTTTCCACCAGGCTCCTCTGTCCATGGGATTCTCCAGGCAAGAATACTGGAGTGGGTTGCCATTTCCTTCTCCAGGGGATCTTCCCGACCCAGGAAAGAACCCGGGTCTCCTGCACTGCAGGCAGATGATTTACCAACTGAGCTATGATGGAAGCCCTATAAGTAATGATTAAATTTAGCAAGGTAACAGGATACAAGATTAGTGCAAAAATATTTTATATAATAGCATTGAATACTTACAAAATATAACTTACAAAAGTAACATCATTTAAAATAACATTAAAGACAAAATGCCACTGGTTAAATATAATGTAAAAAATATAATAAAAAGTTTCTCTCAAAATTTCAAAATGTTTCTGTAAGAAATCAAAGCATCTAACTGAAGAGATACCATGTTCATTGATTGGAAGACACATTATTGTTAATTTGTTGGTCTGAAGATGCAATACTGTACTTCATACGTTGATCTATAGATGCAATATATTCTTATCATATTTCTAGAAACATTTTTGTTTTTTTTAGAAATTTGCAACATAATTTACAAATTTGATACCACTAAAGGCTTAGAATATGTACAACTATTCTGAAAAAAAGTAAAGGTTTATGGGAATTTTAAGAATTACCATGATGCCATAATAATAAAGCCAATGTGTTATAGATATAAACACAGCATATATAGAAAGAGTAAAAAAGTGAAATTCTGCAAAGAAGTCACATATATGTGGATAGTTGATTTTTAACAAAGCTACCAACATTATTCAGTGGCAAAGAGGATAGTTTTTCTATGAATGGTGCTGGGACCATAATGTGTATGTGGGGAAAATAAAATTGACTTTTACCTCACACTCTATACAACACTAATTAAAAATGGATCATACACCTAAAGGTAGAAACTACTATTTTTAAACTTCTAGAAGAATACATAGGAGAAAATCTCCACCATCTTGGAGTAGTCAACAATTTATTACAAGACAAAAAGTAGGAGCAATAGGAGAAAATTTGATAGAAGTACAGTACATAAAATTGTGAAGTATCTATTCTTTGTAGGATCCTCTTACAGAAGTAAAAAGACCAAAACATAGATTGGGAAAATGTTCACAATACATAAATCTTGCAAAAGCCTTGTATACAGATGTACAATGACCCCTTTTCCCTAAGAAAACCATTTTTTTTTTGCACAATTAATACTATTTTGGTATTTGCTTCTCAGAAGACCCAAACTAACACATTATTCTTCTTTTCTTTCTTGTATATACTGTTCTGATAAAATCCACCAATTTCAGTTTTCATTCTAAGGTTGCTTTATGTAATGAATTTACTTTTCATATAATTCTAGTGTTTTTTCATATACAGTTACTTTTCATATAATTCTAGTATTTTCCTCTGATAGTTCCCATTTACTTGTTTTACTTTCTTAATGATAAAAATCGGAATGGCGTCAGGCTAGTATATCTAAAGTACATGCACAAGTGCAAGGACAATAAAATGAAACCTGCAATAAGAAATGAACATCCCAAACCTTAAGGATTAGGTAGTTCTAGCATACGTCTTTGTAGTTAAATAATAGGTGCATTTCATTCCTACTTACTAATTTTGTTCATTGATGTCACTTCATAAACAGCTGGGATACAGCCATAAATAGGAGAAACTGGATCATTTGTGATGTGGGTTAACCTAGAGTCTGTCATACAGAGTGAATAAGTTTGAAAGGAAGGAACATCATTTATTAATGTTAGAAAATCTAGAAAAATGATAGGAATCTAGAATCTAGAAAATCTAGAAAAGGAATCTAGAAAAATGATACTGATGAACTTACTTGCAGGGTAGCGATAGAGATGCAGATATAGAGAGTGGACATGTGGACATGGTGGGTGGGAGAAGGAGAGGGTGGGACAAGTTGATATAGTAGCATTGACATATATGCACTACCATGTGTAACACTGATAGATAGTGGGAAGCTGCTGTGTAGCACAGGGAGCCCAGCTTAGTGCTCTGTGATGACCTCCAGGGGTGGGATGGGGGTGTACAGAAGGGAGGCTGAAGGAGGGAGGGGATATATGTATACATATAGCAGATTCACTTCCTTGTACAGAAGAAACTAACATGAAATTGCAAAGTGATTATACTCCAATTAAAAAAAAAAAGATAGGTTAGTATAGATGAAAGTGAAAGTCTTTGTTGCTCAGTTGTGTCCCACCTTTTGTGACCCCATGGATTGTAGCCCGCCAGACTCCTCTGTCCACGGAATTCTCCAGGCAAGAATACTGGAGTGGGTAGCCATTCCCTTCTCCAGGGGATCTTCCCAACCCAAGGGTTGAACCCAGATCTCCCACATTGAGGTAGATTCTTTACTGTCTGAGTCACCAGGGAAGCCATTAGTATAGATTGTTACAGCTAAGAAAATTACTGTATTTGGGCACAGTTAACAAAGCTGTCATATTTTGAGGCAAAGACTTGAGGAACATTTGCTAAGAAATATTTTCTGATTTGATTTTCCTTTTCTGGGTTACGTTTCCATGACAATCACTTTAACCTTTGGTATCCCTATTCTTATGATAATAGTTACAGTTAAGTAGCTGACATGGTCATATTTTGGCTGTAATGAATGTAATTTATGATTTAATTAAAATTATCCTAAGTCAGTGACAGTAATCTGCTTGCATGGAGAAACTATGAAAAATTTAAGATAGTCTTCCTCTAAGTTTTATCAGAGTAAGTAAATTTAAACAACAGGCTGTAGCTCTTTTGCTTTGCAACTTGATTCATCACATACTGTTGTTGCCCAAAGAATGTCTTTCCTAATTACGTTTTGTCCTCAACAATATTAAAGTTCATTGCCGCTGCCCTAATATACAACATGATGTCTCCCTGAAAATTGCCTGGAAGAACTGTTGGCTGATTGGAAGATGCCAGTTTATATTAAAAAGTGATTGCTAGGGATTTATCAATTAAAAAAAAACAAAATTAGAGTTAATTATATTACACTTATCTCTCTTCCCCTTTGGGCAAGTTAAATTATTAGATTCATTTTTATTTATTTAATTATTCACTGGAAGATATGTCATCCATCTATATGAAAACAGCTATCACAAGCAAAAAAGGTAAATATATTTACACCCTTCAAAAAAAGTAAACACTGTAAAATATGTTTCAAATATAAATATATTTCTAATTGCAAAGGAAAGTTTGAAATTTTGAAAATTTGTGACAGAGTCCAGGTTTTGCCTCTACTTTATCAAAATTGACCCTGCACTTCATGCTTATTATTATTTTTTCTTCTTAAAAAGAAATTTCAGAGGGTAGTGGTTTCCATCCAACTTAATTGTAAGTGTCACTTGAAAGACTTACACAGACAGTATCAGTGATTGACTTGCTTATCAAGCCAGTAATATGGTACGACTGTTGTACTAATAATAAAGTTTTAATAAGCTCTCAAAAATACTGGGTGCTTGTTTAAGGCCTCTAATTTGAATAGCTTATGCTTACCTGGAAAGTATGATTGCATCCCAAACATATCAAAACAACTGTCAAATACATTGTATGCACATTTAGAGATAATAGCTAGAAGGCCTAACATCTATCATAGAAGAGCTGTGTGTACAAAATGTTCAGCGAAGTTCTTTCGTATACTTAAATGATGGCCTTAATAATACTGTATTATTTTAGCAAATTCGATAGACAGGCAAATGGTTCAGTGTGTCTGTTTATCTGAGGAGTACTGTCTGCGGAAAAGCACATTTTAACTAAAGTTTGAGGTATCTTTTATTTCAAATGGAAACATTTTTTTCCCTAGCTATTCCAATATAACAGTTATATTTTACTTATAAATACTTATTGCTTCTTTTCAATATTCTGACCCATAAGAAACTGTGCTCACATGTCTGAGCATTTAAGTAATTATTGATTTAAACTCCCGACCCTGGAGAATTCTTGATGTCTTTTAAATTCAGCAGATGGATTTTGACCAGACTTTCTTATGTGACTGCCTAGTCACACTGTACATGGTGTGTGGTTTAAACTAGTATTACTGCAAATAACCATTTTCATTCCTGCTTCCTCCTCTCTATACAAACACAATAAGAATTTTAAGCAGGGGACAGATTTTGGCACAGAGCAAAGAGGAACTATAATAAGTTGCTACTGGAAGAATAGTATCTGTGTTCTTTGAATGGCCAATTTTTATTTCTTCGCTAAACATCTCTTTTTCCCAACCTGGTCTGGCTCTTATTTTAGAATTAATATTTCAGAGGATGTGCTACGCATCATTAATTGCTGCTAAGGACGTTGGTTGAATGAGTACATTAATTAGTTACCTGCTGTGTGTCAGGTACTTTGGAGGCTCAGAGGTTCAAGGGGCTACCTGAAAGTCCACAAATTTCAGAGGTTGCACAGTAACCTCTAGGTCAGAGATGGGATCCCGGAGGACTGGAATTATGAAAGATTGTAAATCAAGGGAATGGGGAATAGGGTGTGTGTGTGTATGAAGAATTGTAAGCTCAGAGAATAGTACACGTAGGGGGAGCTCCAATGTATTTCCTACTTGTGTATCCCCATGGACATGAGGGTGAAGGCAAAGATACAGATGTTGTTGTTACCATTGCAGGAGGCAGGGATTGTTATTCTCAAAGGGTCTAGGTCATGTCTCGTTCATACATGTTTTCCTTCCAAGTTTGGCACACTTGCACTTGCCTTCAACCTCAGACTGCTAGAAAGCCACACAGGTCTGGAGGAGGTATGCAATCTTTCCTTTCTACATTGCTTTAAAAATAATACTTATAAATATTTTATGTTTTCCTAGGAAATATGGCATCTGTTATATGCCTAATATACTAGGATTTGGAGAGGGCACCAAAGGAAGTAATGAATAGAAAGAAAAGTAACACACATTTCAGGAGAACAAAACCAAAACAGAGTGGACTTACTGGGAAAGGCCTGATTGAGTGGACAAAAAGCAAGACCACCTTTTAAATTTGAGAAAGTAGTGGACAGAGAGAGCTGGAGATACCAGCTCTGACATTGAAGCCAGAGACCAGAAATGAGAAATTTGTATAAAAAAGAAATTGAAAGGTAACTTGTCTGTGAGAAGAGCTCGTTAATATGAATTTGCTTCTGATAGGAAAAAAAACATGGCATAATTAAATGAAAAGGAGAATCCATTAGAACTTTATCTAGAGCAATAAAACAGATTACAAAATGCTTATTTTTATTTGTAACAGAATTTTGCTTGTATTTGCACCTATACTCTCATTTTTCACATTAATTATCTGCCAAAGTTATGGCATGATTCTTTTCATAAAATTGATTGATAGCGTGACAGCTCATTCTGCTTTTGCAGCAACATCACAATGAAGGACATCTTAACAGTAATTTAAGAGCATTATTATTTATTCCAATGAACTCTGTTGGTTATTCAAATACTTTTATTTTGAAATGTCTTTTAAGTTATCCTTTCTGTTGATTTCTCTTCATTAGAATTGGTCTAATCATTGGTGATATGAACTCTTTCACATCAGTGCCAAAAATTTTAGAAAGGCCACTATCAGATAGTACAGCTTGCAATTTCATTTTTTATTTCTTCCAGAAGAAAGTCTGTTTAGTGATAATTCCTGATCAGTTGTGTCCAACTCTTTGTGACCCCATGAACTGTAGCCCACCAGACTTCTCTGTCCATGGAATTCTCCAGGCAAGAATACAAGAATATGGGAATGGGTAGGCAGAAGATCTTCTCGACCCAGGGATCAAACTGGGGGTCTCCAACATTGCACACAGGTTCTTTAACTTCTGAGCCACTAGGGAAGCCCCAACACTCCTGTGACATTTGCTACCTTTTTTTAGATTGAGGTATAATAAACATATCATAGTATATTAGTTTCAAGCATACAATATAACAATTTAATATTTGTATATATTGTGAGGTGATCACCAGAACAAGGTTAGTAAACATTTGCAATTTCATTTCATAGTCAATTTACACTTTATTTGCATTATAATCAGTGAATAACTGACTAATACATTATCATTGATGTGAAAAGCAAAAGTAAGCTCTAGTATAAAAAGCAGAAAAGAATGAATGGGGAACTTAATGTAACCATTTTTATACATATTTTTATGAGAAGTTGAGTTTTGGTTCTCTATACAAACGCATAACTGAGGGGCTGAAAATAAATAATTCTCCTACAAAGAGGATATAGATATTAACCAGGGTGTTAACCAGGTTATTTCTTAGGAACTGACCAATATGGTCTTCACTAGTCCCCTCATCCTGACTAAACTTTAGACAGCCTCCTTCCTGGCTCTAGATTCCTAGTTTCCTTGTTCTTAGAGCATTTACTTTAGAACTCTTGTAATTATAAATCCTTTCTCTGCTCCTTTTAGATGTAAATATTGTGATACTGGCCTTTTGCCTGTTTCTTAATCCAGGATGTTCCCTTGAGTGCCTTGGAGCCATCTCTGAACTGTAAACATCAAGGACAGTTCAGTTCAGTTCAGTTCAGTTCAGTCGCTCAGTCATGTCCGACTCGTTGTGACCCCATGAATTGCAGCATGCCAGGCCTCTCTGTCCATCACCAACTCCCGGAGTCTACCCAAACCCATGTCCATCGAGTCAGTGATGCCATCCAACCATCTCATCCTCTGTCGTCCCCTTCTGCTCCTGCCCCCAATCCTACCCAGCATTAGGGTCTTTTCCAATGAGTCAACTCTTCGCATGAGGTGGCCAAAGTATTGGAGTTTCAGCTTCAACATCAGTCCTTCCAGTGAACACCCAGGCCCAATCCCCCAATTTCAACTGGGAGAACAGGGGCTCACTCACTTTGATGGGCTTCTAACTTGCAAGTTGGAAAATTACCTCCAATGATGAAGACAGGAGAAAGTTAACCTTTCCTCTGTGTAAGTCGATTAACAAACACAGCTGGCCTAAGATGCACCCCTATCCCTACTTGTGGGAAATTGAGCTCAAGCCGAGTTTTGCCCTCTCTCCAGGATTGCAGCATGATTGGGCTTCCCTGGTGGCTCAGCTGGTAAAGAATCCATGTGCGATGAGAGAGATCTGGGTTCGACCCCTGGGTTGGGAAGATCCCCTGGAGAAGGGGAAGGCTACCCACTCCAGTGTTCTGGTCTGGAAGAATTCCATGGACTGCAAAGCCCATGGGGTCACAAAGAGGCGGGCATGACTGAGCGACTTTCACTTTCATGATTGCAGTGTTTCAATCGCATTCCTTGCCAGTTTACCTTTGTCCAGTGCAATTTTTTCTTTGACAGAATGCATAAGAAACTAATCACATCAGCTGGGACTCAGAGAACTTCCATCTGCTTGGCACATAGAGTCTTGGTAAGATGGTATCCAGTCCATCCAGTGGCGCTAGTGGTAAAGAATCTGCCTGCCAGGGCAAAAGACTCTAGACAAAGGTTCGATCCCTGGGTCAGGGGAGATGGAACGGCAACCCACTCCTGTAGTCTTGCCTGGAAAAGTTCCATGGACAGAGGAGCCTGGTGGGCTATAGTCCTTGGGCTGCAAAGAGCTGCACATGACTGAGCAACTGAGCACAACACACATCTTTTTATCGCCTGAATCTTCCCAGGCTGAAAAATACCAGACTCTGAGGTTTATGTTCTTACTGAAGATTTAAGAGTCGCTGATGTGTCTCACAGGACATGTTCTTTGCCCTTCTTCTGTACATTCAGTTGGTTTTTATATATCATTTTGTGATATTTCATTCCTCTATTTTGCGCTTAATCAGTTCCCTAGTAAAGAAAAAATTTTTTTCATATTATTAGTGTTGTAGCTTCATTTTTAAAAAGTATGCAATTGAGATTATATAAAACAAAGGAAATAAAATTATACCATAAAAAATTCTTTACCCCACAAGGCTGTTTGACTTGGCTAAAGCTTCAGAAGATTCCTAGAAAAATTATAGCTTCATTTTGCTTTGAAATGCTTCTCTGATCATCACCCATTCAATAACCATTTATTGAACCTTTAAATTTGTGCTAGGAACCATTCTAGACACATAGGATTTAAAATATGAATTGTCAGATTGCAGAATCACCCTCCAGATCATTTTTATGCAATGTTGACCTAGTATACATTATGAGCTGCTGACCCAGAGAATGTGAAAGATTCAGAAAAGACTGTGGGAGAAATAGAACCTTTTTTTGTCTAGTATATGCATGCATATTTATTGCTCTGGCTTAAATAAATAAGTAACCTTAATATGAAAATAAATTATTTTACTTTCATATTTTACCATTCTGCTCACTGATATATTTGTAACTTTCTGCTTTTAACCACTACTGTAATTGGTTTTCATTGGTGACATCAAAATCTAAGAGTTGGCATTAACATATGCTCAGTCTGACTAAAGATGTCAAAATTTTATTATGTATTTTATGTTAAGAAAGTAATTGGATATCAACCAAGGCATAATAACAAATTGCATCCAAAAACAGGAACATGGAAGTTAATACAAAGAAGGTAAAGACTAATTTATTTTATCTATTTAAAGTACAGGGAAGGAATTTTACAGCTTTTGGTGCCATTCATATTATTCACTTTGCATGAAGCAAGATTATGTGAAAAGTGCCTTTTATGATGTCAACTTCCATGATAGTTTTTCTGTTATAGGAGATTCTCAGTTTATAAACTGCACAGTATGAGAACTGGAAATTCTGAGTCATTTTTATTAAACCAAGTTACCTCTCCTCAGAGTATGCATTTCTTTAATTATTCCTCTTCAGCATACTGTTTTAGATGTACATATATCATGTCCAGTCCTTATTTGTATATTCGAAGTAATTCATAGTAAAGATTTAGTAAAACACATAGAAAAGGATTCAGAATGAATGTGTACTCTTACACTTTAAAATGGCTACTGCAGACATGATTAACTTTTTTTAAGTCTTTTTTTGTTGCTGTTATTTTTAACATTTTAAATTTTTAGTTATTTTCTTTCTTTATAAAATTTATTTCACAGTTTACTTCTCTGTTTTGGAGTTTGTGCTGTTTGTTCATGAACCAGTGGCCCTTAAATATTACAGCTGTATAATAAATCTTGATATCTGTTCATGCAAAGTCTACCACCTTAATCTGAGTTGTAGGTATCTTCCATTTATTCTCCCAGAATCACTCTTTACTACTTTTATCCTAATATCTGTTCAGGAGTTGATTTCTATAGATTGCATGATCTTCCTTGTTCTCAAGATTTTCTTGAATCTGTCCAGGAGAGGATTATGGTAGGAGATGAGAGGGAAAGAGGAAAGTGATGATGTCTTATCTTTTTTCTATGAGGCTAAATTCATTTTGCTAGTAATTAGGAAATCCTGAAGAGGGTTGTACTTAGCTCCCTTCCCCTCTCCTAGAATTTACTTCTGGTTTTATTAATAAGATTACTCTAGCCTGGAGGATATGTTAGGAATAAGGGGATCTAAGTAGGAGTTAGGAGACAGTGATAGTTTTAATGACATATATCTGACTCTGACAATTCTCTAAAACTCTTTTGGGACTTACTTACCTGGTGGTCAAGTGGCTAAGACTTCGCTTTTCAAAGCAGAGGGTGCGGATTTGATCCTTTGTCAGGGGGCTAAGCTCCTACATACCTCAGGGCCAGAAAACCAAAACATCAAACCGGAGAAATATTGTAACAAATGCGATAAAGACTTTAAAAATGGTCCACATCAAAAGAACCTTAAAAAAAAAGGAAAAAAAAAAGAAAAGAAAAATTTTAACAGCTTAACGTCCCCCTCTGAGTAATATCCAAACTCCTTTCATTATCACCAGGCCTTCCAGAAACTGAATGGTGCCTGTCCCTTTGACTTCCTTTCTTACGCTGTCTCCACAACACTGGACACTTCAACCTCCTTGCTGTACTCAGAGATGAACTTTTTTTTCCTGCCTCATGACCTTTGCACTAAGCAGCTGTCTGCTTATCTTCATAAGCCTCCATCGATCTCAACTCCTCATTCATAATTACCCTTGAAGCAGCTTTGGCTGGTCATTTCAAAGGATCCCTAGTTTCACTCTAACACCTTATTCTGTTTTACTTTGCTTTATAACATGTATCTTTGCTTTGTAACATTTATCTTGTATGAACTTTGTTTACTCATTTAATACTTGTCTTCTTCAATACAATTTAGCTCCGTAAGGGAAAGGACCTTGGCTTGCTTTCAATCACATTTTCTAACCAAGAACCAGTGTAGGCTGTAGTCACTGCTCAATAAATATTTGTTAAATGAAATGCATTGCTGGGCAAACACATCAATAGATTTGCTGAGCCAGTGTCTGTGTCACCATTTCATTACCTTGTGGCAGGCATCACCCGTCAATCACTGCATATGTGAGTCGATCTAATTCAAAATCTCCTTGCAATTAATTCTAGTCACTATGACCAGTAGATAGGCTTTGGCATAGAAGATGAGCTCTACTTCTCTCCTTTTCTAGAGCATTGAAAATACGGTGAGCCCTCCACATCCACAGATTCAACCAACCAGGGTTTGAAAACATTCAGGAAAAAAAAAAATTCAGAAAGTTTCAAAACTCAGAACTTGAATTTTCTGTATGCCAGCATAAATTTACATAGATTTACATTGTAATTAGATATTGTAAGTCATCTAGAGACTATGTAAAGTGTATGGGAAGATGTGCACAGGTTATTTGCAAATATCACCTATGCAAGGGACTTGCTTATCCTTTGATTTTGGTATCCACTGGATGTGCATTAAATAAGAAATGAAAACTTTCTGGGTAGAAAACTTCAAATTGAAGATATAATAATATAGAAATGAAACTTTGAATCTGCAATTCCAGATCTCCTTATCTAACACTCAGAAGTACATGTTTGCTATGTATATTTATAAGAAAGAAAATAACCTATAACTGTACCTAAGGTAGGGATTCAGGGAACAGTTGATTTTATTGTTCATAATATTTAGAGAAATATAAGTTCACATGTGTCCTTAAAAAGCAGTAGAACTGAATATCCATAAAGCCTTCACTTAGATCTAGGGATTAGAAGCATGCAAAATAGTATCCATATTTCACAAAACAGGAAACGTAATGAGTAATGCAAGAGTAGAGATATCCATTAACACAGCATGGATCATAAATGATTTATATGCAAACAATTTAAAACTTTTCTTAAGTGAAAAAGACTGTCAGAAGGTGCTTAAAAATTAAATAATATACACATGAATATATATACACATATGTTATTTAATATAAATATTTATTAAAATGACAAAGCAGCATACTATGGAAAGATATAACAAAAACCCATTATGATTAGATGAATTTAATCAGACAAAGCAGCAAGAAGAAACAAGATAGAAATCATCAAATGTAAGCTCCAGGAGGCCAGGAAGTTGTGTCTGTACTATTCACTGTTGGATTCACACAACCTGGAAGAGTGTCTGGCACATAGTAGGCACTCAAAATTATTTCTTGAATAATATCTTAAAAACCAAAAACATAAAAGCAGTAAACAGGAGAAACAGGATCACTTTATATTACCAAATCAGTGTTTATAATTAATATGTATGAGTTGCAAAACTTAGATGGTAATTGAAATACATACATCAAAAAAGATAACATATATTAAGATTTTATAAAAATTGTGAACAAAAAGTTAAATGTACCAATATCAATATATAATAAATAAATCAAGGATATATAAAGGAAAAATAATATTATTGAAATAAAAATTAATCTGCATTTATGTGACATAAAAACCTAAGAATACATCTACATTTTAAGTGCACCTTGATCATTTATTGTCACTATAAAACAATATGGATAGATTATAATCAGATATTATACTGGTCATTTATTTATACCTCAAGATTAAGAATATTATGATACTAAAAATAAATTTTTAAAATGTACAGATTGCCATTACTACCCCCCTCAAAAAGTATTTTGTATTTAAAAATATGTCCTTGATTTATCTTTAGTGGTTCAATTCAATCATTGAAAACACTATGAAATCTATAGCTGAATATCTCAAAACTTTATGGACTAATGCCTAAATTTTTATTTGGGATAAACTTTTAATTTTTACTGCTTTTGTTAAAAAATAAATTGAGTATTCACTCAAGAATTTAAAAGATAGGGAAAAAGGTAAAATAAAGAAAGACTATTAAAGGAAAAAGTATTCAGTTAAAACCTAGTGCCTTAGGATTGTTGCCATTTTCTCACTAGTTTAACTGATAAAAACTGAAAACTCTCAAAATTACAAAATAGTGGAGATAAAATATTTGGTAACATATCTGGTTATTTTATTTGACAATATTTTCTGAAAAGCGTAAATACACATTGACACAATAAATAGAAAATCTGAATAGTCCATAAACTAAAGAAGTACAGTATGTATATATATGTGTGTACATACATATATATGTATGTGTGTATATATATATATGTAATATGTATGTGTTTTATATACATATATATATAAGATGTTTCCCCCAGAAAACTCTTAAGATTTGTCATTTGTGCTTAGTGAACTGATTTTTATTCTCTTTAAATCATTTAGCATATTGTTTAATTTCTATAACTGTTGTGTTAAACACATGCAAAACTAATGAACTTTATTTCACACATGAATATGTTTGCACATATTCTTTCTCAGAAAATTTATTTATCTTAAAGCCTGAAAATAGCATATTATTCCTTTCAATGCTATTTTATAACAATCCCTATATAGATATTACCCATAATTTTGTAGGTAATTTAAAAATTATACTTAAGCTTTTAGCATAATTTTAAATACTTAGATCACTTTCTTTTTTCTTTAGTTGTTAGTAGTAATTCTCAGGAAGACAAACATTTTTCTATGTATTAAATTTGTATTAAATTTTCAAGGGAAGTTTACTAAAATAGTTTTTGTTCTCATTGGAGTATTGATTCTTAAAACAACTTGATTTATTTTAATTAGTAATTCATAGCAATGAAGAGAAGAATTAATAGAAATTTAACAAATGTATGTCTCTCAACCTCTCTGCTTCATCTCTCAAACACATAACCACATGCTGCCAATTCATATACATTTTTGCTTATGAAACCTCATTCTACTAGCTTGTAACAATTTCACTGAAAGAATTAAAAAAACATCAGGACAAACTGCTGCTGCTGCTGCTAAGTCACTTCAGTCGTGTCCGACTCTGTGCGACCCCATAGATGACAGCCCACCAGGCTCCCCCGTCCCTGGGATTCTCCAGGCAATACTGGAGTGGGTTGCCATTTCCTTCTCCAATGCATGAGAGGGAAAAGTGAAAGTGAAGTCGCTCAGTCGTGTCCGACTCTTAGCGACCCCATGGACTGCAGCCCACCAGGCCCCTCTGTCCATGGGAGTTTCCAGGCAGGAGTACTGGAGTGGGTTACCATTGCCTTCTTACAGAATAATAGCTCCTTTCACATTGCTGTATGGCGGAAACCTACACAATGTTGTAAAAATTAAAAAAAAAAACATACACAAAGAAGTATTTTCAAAATTGCTAATTCATGCCTGTGTGAATTAAAAAAAAAAGTCTACTAACTAGAATTTAATTTTGTTTAAAGGTGTTTTACCTTTCAGTTCAGTTCAGTTCAGTCGCTCAGTCGTGTCCGACTCTTTGTGACCCCATGAATCGCAGCACACCAGGCCTCCCTGTCCATCACCAACTCCCGGAGTCCACCCAAACCCATGTCCATCGAGTCGGTGATGCCATCCAACCATCTCATCCTCTGTCTTCCCCTTCTCCTCCTGCCCCCAATCCTTCCCAGCATTAGGGGCTTTTCCAGTGAGTTAACTCTTCTCATGAGGTGGCCAAAGTATCGGAGTTTCAGCTTCAACATCAGTCCTTCCAGTGAACACCGAGGGCTGATCTCCTTTAGGATGGACTGGTTGGATCTCCTTGCAGTCCAAGGGACTCTCAAGAGTCTTCTCCAACACCACAGTTCAAAAGCATCAATTCTGCGGCGCTCAGCTTTCTTCACTGTCCCACTCTCACATCCATACATGACCACTGGAAAAACCATAGCCTTGACTAGACGGACCTTTGTTGGCAAAGTAATGTCTCTGCTTTTCAATATGCTGTCTAGGTTGGCCATAACCTTCCTTCCAAGGAGTGAGCGTCCTTAGCCTTAGGGAATTACATGTTCAGGACTAATTCAGCTTATGTTTTCTTTCCCACTTTAATACAGTTATATTATTAATTTGATATTTAACTAGATTCACTTGCTTTTATTTAAACTGCATTTCAGGATTTGTTTTCTTATTTCTTTGCTGACTTTTTCTTTATTATGTAAAATGTTAACATGATTCCAAAAGTCAGAACCATACAATAAATATGTGCATAAAAGTGTCATTTTCTCCATTCCATCTATTCTTTGAGCCTCCTTCTTGCTCATCTGTTAGTCCTGTGGTGAACCAAATTCTAAGGATGACTGCCAATGACCTTGGCCGTTGTGTATGTCCTGATCTTTTGAATGTTTATCAGATTTGTGACTGTAAAATCACTCTTGTGATTATGTTACTTTATAAGGCAAAAGGAAGATTAGGTTCATCTCATGATTTCTTTAAAATCAGAGTTTTCTGTGCCTAGAATCAAAAGAAGAAATAAAAACAGGGAAAACAAAACAAAGACTTGACCCATCATTACTGGCTTGAAGATGGGGCAGGCCACATGGCAAGGAATACAGGCAGATCCTAGAAGCTAAGCAGGGAAGTCCAACAAACCCAGGAAACCTAATTCTGACAGTAGCCCAAATGTGCTTGGAAGTGGGTTTTCCCCAAAGCTTCCAGAACCCAGCCTGGCTGACATCTTAAATTTGGTTTTATGAGCTGCCCAGCAGAGAATTCAGTCAAGCCCATCTAGATATCTGACCTCAGAACTGTTAGTTAATACCTAGGTTTTACTTTAAGTCACTAAATCATGGCTATAGAAAACTAGTACAGTATCCAATTTTGTAATCTCTGGTTTACCCTTATTATTTTTTGAACATATGAGCAGATTCATGTTAAAAAAAAATAGTTATTGACCAAAAGTCAAAACAAGTTACAGTTTTACAAAGTTTCCCCAATTTTTTCCATATCATTCTATGGATTAGTTATCTAGAATATTTTGAAGCAATTACTTTAACATTAAAGGGAGTGTGTTAATTTATTTAAATTGTTCTGCTTTCTAATGTGTGAAAGAATCTAAGTGTTTGAAGTATTATTTGTTAATTTTAATAATGCTTTGAAAGTTAAAAGCCATAATCATGACCCATCTTGATTGATAATAATGCTCAATGTGCAAAATTGTTCAATCAGTTATGTTACCTACATCATATTTAGCATTGTTAAGTGCTGAATGATTTTGTACTTACTACCAGAAATAAAATTTTAAGGGGAAACAGAAATAATATAAATAAAATAAATCATATTTTTATCCCTAAATGTTAATGTTGTTTGTAACGTCTTTGGCTAGTTGTAATGTTAATCCTCTGAACAAAAATTCTTCAGCCCCTGTCAAATATAGCTTTTTTATTATTTTGCATAAGGAAAATATTTTAAATATTATGTTATAGCAAGAACAAGTGGACAGTAGTCTAATATAAATATTTGCACAGAGAAAATCACACACGAGGAGATCAAATGCGTGACACGACCTGGAGTTCAAAGTGTCAAAGATTTGGCACAACAAACCTTTACCTATCTGTTGTAAAAATGCACACACGTTACCGTTCTTTAAATCTAGCTTCTTCCTCCACCACTCCCTAAACAAACCAGGAACAATTAATTATAAATGTAGATCATATAAATGGATGACTTTAATTATTTAAGATTTTAATCTTACATGGAAAGTTGCAGCAATCATTCTTATTGCCTTCAGAACTTCTTTTTGCAAGGAAAGCAATGTAGTTGAACAGGCATAGAAAAGACCCAAAGAGAAGACCTAAGTGATTGTATTTGTCATTTTTTTAAATTACCATATTCTCTTAGATGGTGCTTTATTAGTGTTTTGACAGCTAACTTATCACTGAAAAGATTCTTTTCAACATTGATTGTAAACTGAGCATTCAGTAAGACTTGTGCTTATTTTGAAAAGATCAAACTTGTTATACTTGATTTGCTTCTTTACTCAGAGTGAGTGTGTGTGTGTGTATCTCTGTCAGTTTCACCTTTATGTTTCCTAGGTTTTAAAAATAGGTACATTCAAGTATTAATTGCTTAAGGCAAGCTTTTGTAAACTTAACCCAATTTTCCTCTAGCTGCCTTTAAAAAGAAGTGAATGGATTATTTCTTAATACATCCCTCAACTCTAAAATCTTAGTTGATTTAAAAAGGGAGAATTTAAATCCATTGTTTTAATTCATAGATTTTCTATACCATTTTTCTGAATTCTTCTGACTATAATGTTCTCTCTTCTGCTGTCCACTTTCATTCTAATTTTCAAAAAACTAAAAATAGAAATATTTCTTAGACCTGAATATTACCCAACCTCACATTCAAAGCTGCCAAAATCTACTGCCTAACATTTCTGTTGGGTTTTTGCTTATTAGGTATAATTCAAAAACCGAAAGAAAAGTAAAACTAACTGTGGTACTGTAATTATTGTACCATGTCCAATAATTGTTATCTGTTTCTATAATGATTCACACATGTGTTCTCCTATGTCAGTAAGGCTACATTATTCCTTACTTCACAGATACATGGTGAGGATAATATAGGACAATATGGAGAGTATATGACCCATAAATATTTGTCTTCTAGTTTTTAATTCAATATTCTAGAAGTTTCCAGTTTCTCACTTTAAAAGTGAAATCAATGCTTTCATCTTTTTTTTCTATACAAAATTACTCACAATCAACTGTTTCATTCTGAATGATATAGTCTCTAATATATTAAAGTATCCATTCCCAGTATCAATTTCTAGTTGGGATTCTATCTGTATTGTATCAGTCTTGATTGTATCTGTAATTTTATGTTTACATTCCTTTGTTAAAATCAGAATGCTTTGTTTTTCATCACATATTCTTTGTATATAGACAACAGAGTCCATAGAAAGTTTTCCTGAAACCCTTTCTTGTTATATTTTCATATAAACTGTCGGTCGTGTCTGTCTGGATTTTACTCTGTCACTCCCCGTGTCCTTTTTGGTATCTGGTTGCATAATTTTATCTGGGACTTTTTCCCTCTCTCTGATTCTAATTTAGATCTGAGTCTTATTGATGAAGTTGGCAAGTTTCCAGGCAGATATTTCCTTTCTGCTCCTCATTAGAAGCTCTCAGGTGCCTCAGCCAAGGGTCTATCACTCCGGGTTTATTCGTTGGATAAAAAGCCAAATCACATTAAGTGCTGCCAGTCAGCAATTTAGCCAAATACACATACCCCCACAGCATCCGTTCTCTTTCAAAGTCCCAACTTCCATCAGAAGCAAAGATGAAAGCGCCACCTGGGTCCCAAAATTCTTCATCTCCAAAAAAAAGGACATATGCGAGTTAGAACCTCAATCTTGTTTTCTACCAATATACATTCAGAGGATGTCTTTTGATCTCTAGAGTATTTTATTTTGCATGTTATTTTATTTCAGCCTCTCAAAAATAGTGGGCTAAGTGGGGAATCGTTGTCCTGGTGTGTTACATAAGAAGATAGTAGCTTCAAAGACATTTAAAGGAAAAAACAGAGGCAGAATCCAGATCAGACACTCACCTTCATTTTCAGGCACTGTTTTTACAACAGAAAAATAGCTCCAACGTTTTTGGCTGTCAATTAACACTTAAGTTCATGCACAGGTATCATGTTTTTAAACATTTTTTTCTATCAATTCTCATTTGTTAAATTGTAATTAATATTCCTACTTTTACTACTCAAGTAAGTATAACTTCTAGTCAGAATTTCTGATGAACATGAGCTAATCAAAGTTATTAAAAATGAATTTAATAGTGATCATTTTGTAATGAATAGAGACATCAAATCAGTATATTGTGCACATGGAATTAATATAATGTTTAGGGGCTTCCCTAGTGGCTCAGGGGCTTCCCTGGTGGCTCAGTCGGTAAAGAATCCACCTGCAATGCAGGAGACCTAGGTTCAATCTCTGGGATGGGAAGATCCCCTGGAGGAGGGCATGGCAACATACTCCAGTATTCTTGCCTGGAAAATCCCCGTATTCTTGCCTGTGTTGTGTCAAAAGAGTCAGACACAACTGAAGCGACTAACACTTAAAATAACACTTAAACTTAGTTCAATTATATTTTATGCTCAGTCGCGCTTTGTGTCCGACTCTTTGCAACCCCATGGACTGTAGCCCACCAGGCTCCTCTGTCCATGGAATTTCCCAGGCAAGAATACTGGAGTGGGTTGCCATTTCCTTCTTCAGGGGATCTTCCTGACTCAGGGATCAAAGTTGCATCTCGTGCATTGGCAGGCAGATTCTTTACCACTGAGCCACCTGGGAAACCCCAACTTGAATATAGCAACTCCCAAAATGGGCCAATCGCTGAAGGTTGTTAATGACAAATAAAGAGAGCTAATCAATCAGAATCAGGTTTCCTGCTGAAACCAGCTGTCATAACCATCCTTGTCAACAGAGCACTCCAAAGTCACATCTCTGTGAATTTGGCACAAGAACTCATAGCTATTTTGCCACTGTTCTAAGTATCATTACTTTTGTTTTGCTGACAGTGTTTATGATAAAATTCACATTAACTTCATATAGATGCTAATCCTTATTGTCATCGCAACCCACTGATTGATGTTTTTTTCAAAAAGGAACAATGATTTTCACTTATCTATTGCTGAATCATGAACCATGCCCAAAACTTAGTTGCTTGAAACAACAGCGTTCATTTGCTCATGAGTTTACAGTTTGGGTGGGTGGATGACCACAGCTTCCTTCTGATTCACGTGACATCAGCTGCAGCTGCCCAACCTGGAATCAAAGAGCCTCTTCTGAGAGGTTTCCTGCCAGGGCTGGGAGGTCGATGCTGCTGTCACCCAAGAGCTCAGCTGGGGCTGTGGATCCTCTTCATGCAGGCCTCTCTGTGGTCCTCTCCATAGACCTCCATCAGCACTACATAGTCTACGTGGTGTCACATCCCTCTATCGTTCAAAGCAATCACAGAACCTGCCCAGTTTCAAGAGACAGAGACATAAACTCCACTTCTTAACGGGAAGTGTGCCAAAGAATTTGTCATCATCTTTAATTCACAAATTTAATTTGTGGGGCTTCCCTGACAGCTCAGTTGGTAAAGAATCCGCCTGTAACACAGGAGACCCCAGTTCAATTCCTGAGTCAGGAAAATCTGCTGGAGAAGGGATAGGCTACCCACGCCAGTATTCTTAAGCTTCCCTTGTGGCTCAGCTGGTAAAGAATCTGCCTCCAATGCGGGAGACCTGGGTTCGATCCCTGGGTTGGGAATGTCCCCTGCAGAAGGGAAAGGCTACCCACTTCAGTACTCTTGCCTGGAGAATTCCATAGTCCATGGGGTCCCAAAGAGTCGGACATGACTGAGCGACTTTCACTTTAATTCACCTTAATATTTATATCTCAAGATGAGAGATGCGGAAGTGTAACTGGATATGGTGGCTGCCGATCCAATCTGCAAACATGTAGCTGTCATTCACCAAATGCCTTGCCAGATAGAAAAACAGGAATTACATTTTGTAATTTCTTAGTGATTTAATTTTTTGTGTGTAAGTTAAACAACTCAAGGAAATAAAATGTGTATTTATAAAGATATCACAAGTATACTCATCTGAATATGTTCCTTGAAGATTTAGATTTTAAAATTTATATATATATATATATATATGCAGAAATAAAACTGAGATGTCACATATATAAACTCATAAAAACTAGGATACATTATCCTGACAGAAATTGGTAAACAAAAATAGATGCATTTCCCATAAAAATATTTACACATAAGAGATTTTGTAGTCTGATATGTATATAGTTAACCTAAATGCTTTTGTTTCATACCTTCTGTATTATATTATCTATTTCTGTGCTGGGAGAAAGAGGTGATATTTTCCTCCCTTTATTCTTTCTACCTAAGACTGGTATGAAATGAGTCATTTCATATGTTGTTTTATAATGATATTCAAGGCTTCCTAATACATTCCTTTCAGCTTATTTAATTTGAGTCTTTTGATTTTATAGATTTGGCTGGAAGATCAGTTCCATAGAAAATGTAGAATGCTGAAGGAAGAAAATCAGAATATCCAGTGATGCTGTGTATTTTTTTTTTCCAGGAAAAAAAACACATTTTCTCTCTCCTGAAGTTGAAGCATATTCTGGTTAGGCATAGGACCTTTCTAAGCGGGCAGAGTAGATATGGCTTATGTGCCTAGCTTCCTGTCTGGCAAAAAGTTTGGTGAATGATGGCTAAATGTTTGAATAGGTAGAAACCATAGCCAGTTGTACTACCTGTCTCTCTCTTTTTTTTTAAACTTTTTATTTTGTTTTGGAATATAGCCAATTAACAATGTGTGATTGTTTTGGGTGAACAGTGAAGGGACTCAGCCATACATATACATGTACCCATTCTCCGCCAAACTCCCCTCCCATCCAGGCTGTCACATAAACTACCTGTCTCTTTAGTATGGTCTTCAAGGAATCTAAATACTATTACTAAATACTAAACACTGCCTTCAGGGATTATTTGTGTATCTGTGAATTTAGGGTTAATATGCTAATCTCCCAAACCAATGGCTGAGTGTGGAAGAAGAAGCCCGAAAGCAACATGTAAAAAGATGTTGTTATAGGTGATCGACTTCATTTTTTTGGAAGTCGATGCTAATGAGCTATGTGAATACTTAGGAGAATTTAATATTTTGGCTATCCTTTAAACTATGTTCTTGAAGTGTTTGTTGATGATTTATATAAGGAAGATGGTGGATACTCTCTGCAGAAACTGTGCTCAGATAGCTCATCTCCAAAGGAGTTTCAGCCACCTGTTAGCACCGAGTTATGACTTACTGGTGACCTCATGCTCAACAAGCAACTTTCCAAACCGTTTCTTTCAAACGCTTGTAACATTTACCTGGAAAGGGCATAAAGTAAACAATATTTTTTGTGTCTCCTAACTTTCCAGTGACATATTAATGCCTTTGGGATATTTCAGTGTTCTGGGCAACTATTCCTTAACCCAGATCGGTCGACAAAATAGAGGCCAGCTTGCTTTATGTGGGAATCAATACCCTTCAAAATCCGTCTCCTTTTATATTTCCAAGTTAATCTTCTGCTCCTAATCCCTCTTGTATCCTCTGCTTTAGCAATTTTTAACTCTACTGTTGATTTGTTTTATGTTGTTCTTTAAACTAGCTTTTTTTTTTTTCATGCTTTTGCACAAGCAAGTTTTTGAGCTTGGAATGCAGCTGCCCCAGTAGTTTACTATGAAAAAATTAATAAATTTACAAGTTACAACTTTTAACAGTTTCTTCACTTGCACATCCTCGCTACAGAGTTAGTTTTGCCTTTCATTCTGATATTTTTGTTACTACCTGGTATACACCTCTATAATAGCAGATACCAAAAATATCTTTGATACTTAATTTACATTTAATTAGATCCCAGTTGTTTGTTTTTATTTTCATTACTCTAGGATGTAGGTCAAAAAAAGGTCTTGCTGTGATTTATGTCAAAGAGTGTGCTTCCTGTATTTTCCTCTATGAGTTTTATCGTGTCCAGTCTTACATTTAGGTTTTTAATCCACTTTGAGTATATTTTTGTTTATGGTGTTAGGAAGTGTTCTAATTTCATTCTTTTATATGTAGCTGTCCAGTTTTCCCAGCACCTCTTACTGAAGTGATGCATTTTCTCTATTGTATATTCCTGCCTCCTTTTCCATAGGTTAGGTGACCATAGGTGCTTCAGTATGTCTCTGGGCTTTCCACTGATCTGTAATTCTTCCCACTGATCTGTAATTCTTTCTTTCCACCGATCTGTAATTCTTTCTTTCCACTGATCTCTAATTCTTTCTTCCCACTGATCTCTAATTCTTTCTTCCCACTGATCTCTAATTCTTTCTTCCCACTGATCTCTAATTCTTTCTTTCCACTGATCTGTAATTCTTTTTGTGCCAGTGCCATGCTGTCTTGATTGCCATAGCTTTGTCATATAGTCTGAAGTCAGGGAGCCTGATTCCTCCAGCTCTGTTTTTCTTTTTCAAGGTTGTTTAATTTATTTATCTTTTTGAAGAAAACTGTTATTTTTATGTAGGTTATTTTTATATTGTCATCAGCTACCGTATAATAGATGTTCAATAAATATGAACAAATTGCTTTCTGATGGCTGACCTGATTTATATATATATATATATATATATATATATATATATATATATGTGTGTGTGTGTGTGTGTGTGTGTGTATTTGTATACATAGCTGCTTAGTCGTGGCCAACTCTTTGTGACACCATGAACTGTAGCCCGCCAGACTCCTCTGTCCTTGGAAATCTCCAGACAAGAATACTGGAGTGAGTTGCCATTTCCTTCTTCAGGGGATTTTTCCAACATAAGGCTTGAACCTGGATTTCCTGCATCTGAGCCATCTGAGCCATATTATATATAATAAGGTTGAAATTGAGGCCAATTCAGTTCAGTAGTCGTTCAGTCATGTCCGACTCTTTGCGACCCCATGAACCACAGTACACCAGGCCTCCCTGTCCATCACCAACTCCCTGAGGCCACCCAAACCCATGTGCATCAAGTCGGTGATGCCATCCAGCCATCTCATCCTCTGTCATCCCCTTCTCCTCCTGCCCTCAATCTTTCCCAACATCAGGGTCTTTTCCAATGAGTCAGCTCTTTGCATCAGGTGGCCAAATTATTGGAGTTTCAGCTTCAACATCAGTCCTTCCAATGAACACCCAGGACTGATATCCTTTAAGATGAACTAGTTGGATCTCCTTGCAATCCAAGAGACTCTCAAGAGTCTTCTCCAACACCACAGTTCAAAAGTATCAATTCTTTGGTGCTCAGCCTTCTTTATAGTCCAACTCTCACATCCATACATGACCACTGGAAAAAATTCCAGATCTTCAAGCTGGATTTAGAAAAGGCAGAGGAACCAGAGATCAAATTGCCGACATCCATTGGATCATCAAAAAAAACAAAGAGAGTTCCAGAAAAACATCTACTTCTGCTTTATTGACTATGCCAAAGCCTTTGTGTGGATCACAACAAATTGTAGAATGTACAATTTATCCAACTTTATTATGTGTTTATTTTTCTTTCAAGTCATTTCTTTATATTGCAAAGCTTTCCAAGTCAAAATCATTTTGACTGATTTTTACTGAGATTCACCTATGATCTAAAAGTATAAATAATAAGGAAGGATATAAGAGCTGTATGTGTTGAGTACAATCAACCATGACTAAATTATGTGTATTTGTCATGTTGTACATACACTAGATTGACACTCTTTGATACACATGAATTTAGACCCATTTGGAAATACATAAAAATGCTATTAGATGAAATATCTCTCTTAGATGAATACAATAGCATTATGGGCATATATATTTAATTTTGTAGAGAAAAGACCTTCTCATTTTTTGAAAAGTTAAATGCAGTGGGAGACCCTTGAAGTTTTCATATTTCAAAAGTTAATCCAATAGCTCCTGGTTCCAAAAGACTTGGTTTAAGCTCTTTTGAATACCAACTCTTAGAAGAATACATTCCCATTTCCACATTAGTAGTTATAACTACTTGAAATAATCAAACTTACTAAGGTATATGTCTGTGGAAAATTCATCATTAAAAAAGTGTTGCATTTTCACAACTGCTGGAGATCTGGGTATGAATTAAGAATTCAAGTAAGATCTGGAGTGATCAGTTTGCTTCCTGAGTTGTTATTAATAACTGAGTTATTCTCTCCAATGTTAAGGTAACCCATTGGGATATATAATGACATGAAATGCCATAAATATATACAGCTTTAGGTTAAAAGATAAAATTAGCTTCCCATGGTGGATTCATGTCAATGTATGGCAAAACAAATGCAATATTGTAAAGTTTAAAAATAGATAAATAAACTAAATTAAAATTAAAAAAAAAAAAAGAAAATGAAAGAGGAAAAACAAAAGATAAAATGAGCTTCAGAATGGCAGAAGATGGCTCAGAATCACATTAGAATCCAGACATTAATTTGGTGTTGTTGTTTAGTTCCTAAGTCGTTTCTGACTCTTTGTGACCCATAGATTATAGCCTGCCAGGTTTCTCTGGGAAATCTTTGGATTTCCTAGGTAAGAATCCTGGAATGGGTTGCCATTTCCTTCTCCAGGGAAATCTTCTTGACCCAGGGATCGAACCTTCATCTCCTGCATTGGCAGGCAGAGTCTTTACCACTGAGCCACCCAAGAAGCACACTATATTAATTTACACATCTAACAAAAATAACTTCATCTCTTAGTCTTTGGTTTTCTATAACTATATCAGATGAAAGGATTATTTACTATCACTCCACTCCACACTTTGCCTACACATACCCTTCCAGGCAATGCCTATTTCTTACTCCTGCAGGAGTGACTACCTTTTTCTCCCTTTTACCTAGATGATACCTATTCATCTCTCATGTCAAGGTCCATTTATTATCTCCCTAAATTCCCCTACCACCTCCCCATGCATACACACTCAGTTTAAATACATGATTTTTCTGTTTTCCATATCTTGTGAATATCTATTTCTTCATTTAACCCTTTGCATTGTAATTACTACCCTTTTTTTTATATTTCTGAGCCATGGGGTCACTAAGAGTCAGACACGACTGAGCAACTTCACTTTCACTTTTCCGTTTCATACACTGGAGAAGGAAATGGCAACCCACTCCAATATTCTTGCCTGGAGAATCCCAGGGACGGTGGAGCCTGGTGGGCTGCCGTCTATGGGGTCACACCGAGTTGGACACGACTGAAGCGACTTAGCAGCAGCAGCATGCCTTGAACTTGAGGACTAGACTGTGTCTTCATAGAATGCAGTATGACTAATGGGCAAACCACACAGCATGAGGTAGAATAGAATCTAAATCCCAGCAAAGTGTAATAAGAAAATAAAATCTTTTATTGTACTGTATCCATAAGATATTACGGAAAAACCCGAATGAACCTTTTAGCTAAGTCGGTACTTAACTGTGATCATTGGGTCAATTGGCTTATGTCCTGTTAAAGTATAATATTAACAAGGTAAAATGATGATTTCTAGACAGATATACAATAAAAACTAGTCTAAGATTTCATTTAACTTAACTAATAAGGGGGCTTAAAAGATGTTGAAATTAGACCAAAGTGTATTTAAGGAGTTAGGTATATAGAGAACATTTAATAAATATGTATTAAGCTGATATTTTTGCCTGTGATATAAAGCTTAAATAAAATATAAGGATAAATAAGCTATAAACTTTCAGACTGTCTATTCCACTACACAGAGATTAGTTTTGTATTCAGTGTAAGTAACTTCGGTCTGTGTCTCTACTAGAAAAAAATCTCTAAATCACTCTCTTACTCTCTGCCATTACAGAGATGTATGTAAAATAACCTGATAAACATGGCACTGAGATGATAATCAATGCTCTGTTTTGCCTACTTTCCAGTTTAATATAATTTTTCTGGTACTTCTTATTAAGCTGATAGTCTCAAAACTGAATGTCACCACACATCTGAAGGCAGTCAAGGTAACAGAATGAGGTAGACTGTTAGTGAATTTGGAGCCCAGTGTTGCCAAATATGTTGCTGTTTTAAGAGATTCTTAGTATCAGAATTTAAATTAAAAAAAAAAGAAACATCATGATTCAAAAATGTTGACATCAATTAAAAAAAAATATTTTTAATTGAGTCAGACAATCTTGTTCATTATTTTTGAGAACCACCAGACTGAGATCTCTGTGGCAGAATCCAACAGTAATAAAGATTTCCTGCACATTGGTTTTTACACATTGACTTCTTACTCAGTACACAGACGGTTTCTTATGTTTATATATGAATATACATATATATTGAAACATATATAGATATATACAAATATATTGAAATATATATAGGCATATATATTGAAATATATAGATATATACAGGTATTGATATATACATATATATTGTATATACATGTATGTTGATATATACATATACATGGATATATACATATGTATTGGTAGATACATGGACTTCCCAGGCAGCTCAGTGGGTAAAGGATATGCCTACAAGCAGGAGACACAGAAGATGCAGGTTTGATTCCTGGGTTGGGAAGATCCCCTGGAGAAGGGCATGGCAACTCATTCCAGTATGCCTGCCTGGAGAATCCTGTGGACAGGAGAACCTGGCGGGCTACAGTTCATAGGGTCACAAAGAGTTGGACATTTGAAGTCAGACGTCTAAAGAGACTGAGCACAGCACAGCATGTTGATATATACATATATATGATATATACATACATATATATATACATTCTTTTTCATATTCTTTTCCATTATGGTTTATTTTTATTGCAGTATACTGAATATAGTTCCCTGTCAAACACTTTATTTTAAACAAGTTTTGCCACTGGCATTTCATAACTAAACTTACTGCCTAAGGAAATGAAATCTCTCAGGTTTGTGTGTTTAAATAATCTGATGGATGATAAAAATTAACTATAGTTGCATGCTGCATAAAATATATGTGTATATATATATATATATATATATCCGTCATCAGAATATGTTCATCTTTATCTTTGTAGTGGATGTTCTCCGAGATGGTCCCATTGAGCCACAGCTCCTGGTCTTACCACTCTGTGTGGTCCCCTCCTACACTTAGGCTGTGACTTGCTTTAACCAGCAGAACTCTGTCCTGAGAGCAGTGACACTGTGCCCTTTCCAGGACTAACCTTAAAAAGGACCTGGTCTCTCCCACTTTTGTGTTTTGAGGATCCCTGAGAACCTGCATCAGACATCTGATTTGTCTGCTGGAGAGATGGCACGAAGAAGGTACTGCAAAGACAAAGACGCTGGAGCATGACTGCCCAGGCATTAATTCTAGAAGACACTACATAAGATGCTATTTCATGTCCAAATTTCTGGCTCTCAGAGTCACAGAAATAATACAATGGCTGTAATTTGAAGCCTCTGAATCTTGCATAGTTTGTTGTGCAGCAATGACCAAAACAATTTATTTTTTTCCAAACAAATAATACCAGATTTATTGAAACACCATCAGAGATCAATTTTACCAGCATTGTAAAGCTGTTTTGAGAATGTCTAGAAAAACAATGTACAGCAGTTAAAATTTAAAATGTCCCTCTTATTTCACTCTAACGTGTGGTTGGCCATTTATGCTTCGTGTGTTATTTCTACCTTCTTGCTTCTATCTCAAACAGTCCACTGAAACTGTTTTTGTAAAATCATTTCTTGTCTTCTCATGGCTGTGTTGTTCAGTCTCTAAGCCATATCTGACTGTGACTGCATGGACTGCAACACGCTAGGCTTGCCTGTCTTTCGCTATCTCACAGTGTTTGCTCAAACTCTTGTCCATTGCATCCACTTGCAATGCAGGAGATGCTGGTTTGATTCCTGGGTCGGGAAGATCCGCTGGAGGAGGGATAGGCTACCCACTCCAGTATTCATGGGCTTCCCATGTGTCTTAGCTGGTAAAGAATTCACCTGCAATGCAGGAGAACTGGGTTCAATCCATGGGTTGGGAGATCCCTTGGAGAAGGGAAAGGCTACCCACTCCAGTATTCCGGCCTGGAGAATTCTATGGACTGTATAGTCCATGGGGTCGCAAAGAGTCAGACACGACTAAGTGACTTTCACTTTCACTTTTTTGTCCATTGAGTCAATGATGCCATCCAGACATCTCATTCTCTGTCACCCCCTTCTCCTCTTGCCTTCAATCTTTCCCAGCATCAAGGTTTTTTTCCCAATGAGTCAGCTCTTAGCATCAAGTGGCCAAAGTATTGGAGCTTAAGCTTCAGCATCAGTCCTTCCAATGAATATTTAGGGTTTTTTTTTTCTTTTTGAATTGACTGGTTTGATCTCCCTGTTGTAGTCCAAGTGACTCTCAAGAGTCTTCTCCAGTACCACAATTCGAAAGCATCAATTATTTGGTGCTCAGCCTTTTTTATGGTCTAGCTCTCACATCCGGAGAAGGCAATGGCACCCCACTCCAGTACTCTTGCCTGGAAAATCCCATGGATGGAGGAGCCTGGTAGGCTACAGTCCATGGGGTCGCTAAGAGTCGGACACGACTGAGCAACTTCACTTTCACTTTTCCCTTTCATGCACTGGAGAAGGAAATGGCAACCCACTCCAGTATTCTTGCCTGGAGAGTCCCAGGGACGGTGGAGCCTGGTGGGCTGCCGTCTATGGGGTCGCACAGAGTCGGACACGACTGAAGTGACTTAGCAGCAGCAGTAGCAGCAGCTCTCACATCTGTGCATGACTACTGGAAAAACCATAGGTTTGACTAGATGGACCTTTGTCGACAAAGCGATGTCTCTGCTTTTTAATATGCTGTCTAGGTTTGTCATGGGCTCTCCTGATAACTTAGCTGGTGAAGAATCTGCCTGCAATGTAGGAGACCCTGGTTTGATTCCTGGGTCAGGAAGATCTACTGGAGAAGGGATAGGCTACCCACTCCAGTACTCTTGGGCTTCCCTTGTGACTCAGCTGGTAAAGAATCCACCTGCAATGTGGGAGACCTGGGTTTGATCTGTGGGTTGGGAGGATCCCCTGGAGAAGGGAAAGGCTACCCTTTAAAGAATACTCTAGTATTCTAGCCTGGAGAATTCCATGGACTGTATAGTCCATGGGGTCACAGAGTTGGACATGCTTGAGTGACTTTCACTTTCACTAGGTTTATCATACGTTTTCTTCCAAGGAACAAGCATCTTTTTTTTAAATCCAATGAACACATTTTAAGTCAGTCACGTATTTGACCTTGTGTGACACTGGACACTTTTCCTTCATTCTCAGATTCTTAAAATATCTTCTCCCTGATTTTTTTTTCCAGCCTCTTTGTCCAGCTTCTTTGAATCCTTTGTGTACCTGAGTTTTCTGCAGAGTCTTGGTATTTCCCAAAAGTTAGTTCACTGCTTTATCTTTTCGTTCCTCACGCTCTTCTTGAATAATTTTAGTTAAACTTCAACTACATGTTGTTAACTTCCAAAAGCACATCTCAATTCTAGCCCCCTCTGCTCATCTCCAGAAACATACTGAGTTGCCTGCAGAACAAGTTAATAAGACTTCACTTCAGGGTCCTGAAAGTAACGTACATAGAGTTTATGCCCATCCTTCATCATGTGCTAGGCCAGACCCTCAAACCTGCTCCTGCTCTGTATTAAAAACTTAGAAGTAAAGCTTCCAGTTGCAAAATCTAGAAACCAGATTCACCCTTGACCTCTCTCCCTTTCATTCTCACTGCATTGACCCTCCACTCTATGAGTGTTGTCTCGAATTTGCACCTGAGGTTACATGTTAGCAATTGGGTTCCTTGCTACCTAATGATGCCTGATAAAATAGGATGGGCTGCGTTGAGCATAGGCAATAAATGATGGTTGGGTTTTGCTCTCCATGCATCACCACCGGGAACCTCCAACTTGGTCTAGATAGAATGGCTGAGGAAGGAGAAAGCAGAGCAGCTAAGGGATAGGACAGGTCCTCCAGGGGAGGTTTCCCTGTCTCAGTAACACATCAACATCCAGAGGACTCAGAGTCAGTGCAGGAACAGAAGCTAGCCATGGACATTTTGTCAGCATCAGCTTCCTCTCACAAGTTCTTAGCTGCTCAGTGTGACAGTGTATTATGATAAGAGCAAACTGATGCCATTTATGGTAACCTTTGTATATTAACCAGCATCTAGCCCCTTGAAGATAGATGCACCTGTGGCTGCAGTGGAGGGACGTTAGAGGAAAACAATAGTTTTCATCTATTTGAGGTTTCATTTCAAATAATCCATTATAAATAATTTATATTTTTATTTAGTATATAGTCATTTTTCATAAACAGATAATTGAGCCTGTAATTTCAGTACTATTTGTATGAGTCTTAAATGGCTTGTCAAAAGTTAAAAAAAAAAAAGAAGAAGAAGGTTTCTTAAATATAATGCCAGGAGCTTGCTGGCCCACAGGATATTATCCAATATTGTCCTATAGATAACATAATCAATCATCAAGTCCTGTCAATTCTGTCATCATGATAACTCGAGAATAGATTTAATGTTCTTCATCTTTCTGTTTTTATTGAAGCCCTGTTATGGTCCAGCTCAAATTTTTTGAGTAATTTCCTAAATAGCTTTCCTCCTTCCAGTCCTGACCATCTGCAAGTCAATTCATCATTAGAGATCCCTCCAAAAGGGAAATCTATTTATGTGACCTTTCCCCCATCCCTACCTTTACCCCACCCCATTTCTCTAAATCCTTCAGCTCATGTGAGAAAAAAATCTATATTTCATTGGCTTTTATTTTTAAATTTTTATTGGAATATAGTTGCTTTACTAAGTTGTGATGTTACTTTCTGCTGTAAAGCAAAGTGAATAATCTATACATATATCCCATTTTTTTGGATTTCCTTCCAATTTAAGTCACCACAGAACATTGAGTAGAGTTCCCTATGCTCTACAGTAGGTACTCAATAGTTATATATTTTATACATCAGTTCAGTTCAGTTCAGTCGCTCAGTCGTGTCCGACTCTTTGCGACCCCATGAATCGCAGCACGCCAGGCCTCTCTGTCTATCACCAACTCCCAGAGTCTACCCAAACCCATGTCCATCGAGTCGGTGATGCCGTCCAACCATCTCATCCCCTGTCGTCCCCTTCTCCTCCTGCCCCCAATCCTACCCAGCACCAGAGTCTTTTCCAATGAGTCAACTCTTTGCATGAGGTGGCCAAAGTATTGGAGTTTCAGCTTCAACATCAGTCCTTCCAATGAACACCCAGGACTGATCTCCTTTAGGATGGACTGGTTGGTTCTCCTTGCAGTCCAAGGGACTCTCAAGAGTCTTCTCCAACACCACAGTTCAAAAGCATCAATTCTGCGGTGCTCAGCTTTCTTCACCATTCAACTCTCACATCCATACATGACCACTGGAAAAACCATAGCCTTGACTAGATGGACTTTTGTTGGCAAAGTAATGTCTCTGCTTTTAAATATGCTATCTAGGTTGGCCATAACCTTCCTTCCAAGGAGTAAGCAAGCATCTTTTAATTTCATGGCTGCAATCACCATCAGCAGTGATTTTGGAGCCCAAAAAAATAAAGTCTGACACTGTTTCCACTGTTTCCCCATCTATTTCCCATGAAGTGATGGGACCAGATGCCATGATCTTAGTTTTCTGAATGTTGAACTTTAAGCCAACTTTTTCACTCTCCTCTTTCACTTTCATCAAGAGGCTCTTTAGTTCTTCACTTTCTGCCATAAGGGTGGTGTCATCTGCATATCTGAGGTTATTGATATTTCTCCCGGCAATCTTGATTCCAGCTTGTGTTTCTTCTAGCCCAGCGTTTCTCGTGGTGTACTCTGCATATAAATTAAATAAGCAGGGTGAAAATATACAGCCTTGACGTACTCCTTTTCCTATATAGCAGTGCACATATGTCAATCTTAATCTCCCAATTCATCTCACACCCCTATTCCCCGCTTGGTGTTCATACGTTTATTCTCTATGTCTAAGTCTCTATTTTTGCTTTACAAATAGATTCATTTGTACCATTTTTCTAGATTCCACATATATGTGTTAATATACAGTACTTGTTTTTCTCTTTCTGATTTACTTCATTGTGTATGACAGTCTCCAAGTCCATCCGTGTCTCAGCAAATGTCACAGTTTTGTTCCTTTTTATGGCTGAGTAATATTTCATTGTATATATGTGCCACATCTTCTTTATCCGTTTCTCTGTTGATGGACATTTAGATTGCTTCTATGTTCTGACTATTGTAAATGAAATCTACATTTCTTTGAACAGCTGAGAGGATCTTACCCAATTAGGTCCCGGCCGCTATTTCCAATCTCATTTTCTGCCACTAACCCCATCCTATCCCCACTTCACAACCCTTTACCCCCTCCACACACATACATACTTCCCCATCCATCCTGTGTTTCCCTCCAGGTTCTACCAAGGCAGCACCTCAACTAGCTTTCTCTGAGCTTTTCTGAGAACTTATAAGGTGCTCTATTCCTACTGCTGTCTGAGCACATAGAACAGCAGACTTTCACTCCACTCATGCATCCATGTGGCTCTCTTGTCTACCTGCACTGAGGCTCTTGAGAGTCTAGACTTTTCTACTTATCCAGTGCTGAGCATCATTCCTGTCAATAGTCAATACATAATAAATATTAGCTAGTTATTCAATGAACAAATGAATTCCTATCCTTTTAATAAGGTGTTTTATTTTATATTCTATAATTATCCTTTAGAAAATATAGAATCTAGTAAATGCTGTTCTGATTAAAATAGTAACAATAATAATAGTAATAAACTTGCTTTATCTGTGGGCCTATGCTGTCGACACTCTGGTAGCATAAAAAGCTATTTTTGAAGATCTGTATGAAACTAAAAGACAGGAAACCATTTAGTTCAAACAGCAGCTACTTACCAAAATATAAATAGAGCGGTAATACAGAGAAAATAGTTCTGGTATTGTGCTTAATTCACTCAAGCCATAGCAATTACTGCTGAGTAAAGGCCATATGCGCAATGAAGTTTTATGTTTCCATAGAAAATAAACAACAATTCTTTCCAGATGTTTACTAAAAATAAAATATATGTGTTCTTATAATCTTATCTCAAAAGGAAAAGGCAAAAACAAACAAACAAAAATGGCTTTTTTGTAATTTCTCAGATATTCTGCATACATGGTTTAGTCCCTGGGGAAAGAAATGAATACCATTACACTTTATCAATACTGTAAATAATTGAACATGGATTGTCCTACAAAATGAAATCTGACTTAAAACTGAAAAATAAAAGTGAAAGCACATAAACCAAACAAAAGAACTTTCTAAAATTATGCCTGTGCTCTGAATCCTTTCTGGTATTTTCCACAGGAAAAATGTAAATTTTGATGAATGTATTACAATCAAAAGTGAAATGTTGAAACTTCCTTGGATTGGATGTTGAAAACCAAATGACAGATGGTGTCAATTGTATTAGATACTTGAGAAAATATCAGGGTTCCAGAAACAATTTTTAAAACATTTACTTATATGATTTATTCTCCCACTTTTAACAGTGTAAATTCCAAGGAAAACATTGGGTTGACCAAAAAATCCATTTGGGTTTTTCATAAGATTTTTCAAAAAATCCAAACAAACTTTTTTGCCAACCCAATACATCTGTTGCTCTCTGAGCCTTTTAAAAATTTCCTTCATGTTAGCATTATTTTTAATTTTTTCTTTTGTTATGAAATCTTTTACATTAAGAAAACTGTATTATTTGGCAGAATGAATAGCCTCAGGTTATTTCCTCCTGTTATTTGGATCTTCTCAGTTCCTTATTGCCTAAATATTTCACTTTCTGTAATATTTATACTAAGTGTATACCATGCTAGCTAAAATGTGTTATATATATGTCTATTAATACATATGTGTATATGCCTAACTTTTGCATGTGTATTTGAATACTTGACAGTAGTCAGAATATTTCTAATTTACACAATAAAATGCAGATGATAAATCATATCAATCTGATCGTATACTGAAAAAGCAAATGATTAAATATAGAAAATGGGGCTTCCTAGGTGGCTCAGTGGTAAAGAATATGCCTGTCAATACAGGATACATGGGTTTGATCTCTGGGTCAGGAGGATCCCTGGAGGAGGAAATGGCAACCCCCTCCAGTATCCTTCCCTGGAGAATCTCATGGACAGAGGAGCCTGGGATGCGGCAGTCCATGGAGTCACAAAGAGTCACACATGACTTTAGCAACTCAGTCAGTTCAGTCACTCAGTCATGTCCAAATCTTTGTGACTCTATGGACTGTAGCACACCAGGCTTCCCTGTCCATTACTAACTCCTGGAGCTTGCTCAAACTCATGTTCATCGAGTCGGTGATGCCATCCAACTGTCTCATCCTCTGTTGTCCCCTTCACCTCCTGCCTTCAATCTCCCCACCTCCCACATCAAGGTCTTTTCCATGAATCAGTTCTTCGCATCAGGTGGCCAAAGTATTGGAGTTTCAGCTTCAACATCAGTCCTTCCATTGAACACCCAGGACTGATCTCCTTTAGGATGGATGGGTTGGATCTCCCTGCAGTCCAAGGGACTCTCAAAAGTCTTCTGCAACACCACAGTTCAAAAGCATCAATTCTTTGGTGCTCAACTTTCTTTATAGTCCAACTCTCACATCCATACATGACCACTGGAAAAACCATAGCCTTGACTAGATGAACCTTTGTTGGCAAAGTAATGTCTCTGCTTTTTAATATGCTATCTAGGTTGGTCATAACTTTCCTTCCAAGGAGTGAGCGTCTTTTAATTTCATGGCTGCAGTCACCATCTGCAATGATTTTGGAGCCCCCCAAAATAAAGTCAGCCACTGTTTCCACTGTTTCTCCATCGATTTGCCATGAATTGATGGGACCGGATGGCATGATCTTTGTCTTCTGAATGTTGAGCTTTAAGCCAACTTTTTCACTCTCCTCTTTCACTTTCATCAAGAGGCTCTTTAGTTCTTCTTCACTTTCTACCATAATGGTGGTGTCATTTGCATATCTGAGGTTATTGATATTTCTCCCGGCAATCTTGAGTCCAGCTTGTGCTTCATCCACTTAGCAACTAACCAACAACAAAATAGAAAATATAGACTAATTCTGGATTACAACTGATTTTACCTGCCCTCAATGAGACAATAACTGATATTGGGATTAAGAGTTTGGAAACAGATCATTCTCTATGATAGGGGACTGCTGTCATTACTATAGATTGTTTAGGAACATCCTTGGCTTCTATATTTCAGATGCCAGTTGTCAGAGATGACCCTCACTCCCCTACTGGGATCATCAAAAATACCTCCTATCATCCCCAAAAGTTCTCTGGAAGATGGGGCGACAGACTAATCCCTGACCTAGATGACCTTTCTCAACCTTTGAGGGCTATAGGTATATCCTCAAGGGTTTTATAATTTGGCCTTTACCCACCCCACCTTTTTTGCCTGTTCATACTGTTCATGGGATTCTTAAGGCAAAAATATTGGAATGGTTTGCTGTTTTCTTTCTCCAATATAATTTATTGAAGACTGAAAGCAGGAGGAGAAGGGGGCAACAGAGGATGGGATAGTTGGATGACATCACCAACTCAAGGGACATGAGTTAGGGCAAACTTAGTGAAGGACAGGGAAGCTGGCGTGCTGCAGTCCATGGGGTCACAAAGAGTCAGGCACAACTTAGTGACTGATCAACAGCAACCCCACCTTTCTGCTTAAAATCCAGGAAATTGGGAAATCATTCCTCTTAGAGAGTCAGGTTTCATTCTCATTTGTTCACCATTGGTTTGTCTTGATATGGAATTCTTTCTACTTTCTCTTCCTATTTGAAATGTCTGTCCCTTTCATCCTCTCCTGAGGTCGTCCTAGCAAGGATTTGGAGTATTAGTCTTTGATCAGAGTTGGCCAAGTCTAGCTCTTGATTTTTAAAAGGAGCTTATGGAATTTAGAAATTACTTTTACCTTTCATGAAGACTAGCTTTCAAAGCCTTTTGCATGCAGAGACTCATACAAGTTGAATACGACAGTCGAACATCTTTCCTTTATAGCTGTCATTTGCACTCCATTTGAGTATGGGAACCCAGTGCGTAATCAGATGACAAACCAAAGGGCATTATCATTATCACAGAAATAAAACTACAACAATTTTTAGCACTTAGTAAAAACAATAAAATTTGGTTTACATTCTTCAAGAGCACTATAACTGTTATGTAAATAATATATGGTAATTTTCAAGTATCTCAAACACACATTGTATTTTGTAGAGAAGAATAAATAATTTTGGTGAGAATGAAGTGTAATGATTTCTTTTCTTTGATTAACAAGCATTTTTATAGTGATCATCATTATTAACTGAGATAAATATTTGCATAGGTACAGTATACAGTTCTTTCATTAAAAATATTTTTATTTTAAAAATATGTGCTGGGTCCTGAATCATGATGTTTTTTAAAGTTTGATTTTAATGAGTCATTGAATATGTATTTACTTTTATGAGATGCACATATTTGGAATATGGCTATATTTGTCAGCATAAGAATGATTTAAACTTCCTTAAAATAGTCTGTTAGGGTGCAGATGTTCTTGCTGACAGGTGCTTCTAAAGCATTAAAAATAGATCTAACTACAATGCTTTTTGAAAACATAATTCTTTTGCCTCTGCTCATATTGTACTTGTTGTTGTTTAGTCACTAAGTCCTGTCCATCTCTTATGTGACCCTGTGGACAGTAGCCTGCACGTTTCTCTGTTCAGGGGATTTCCTAGGCAAGAATACTGGAGTGGGTTGTCATTTCCTTCTCCAGGGGATCTTCCCGACCTAGGGATCAAACCTACATCTGCTGCGTTGGCAGGCAGATTCTTTACCACTGAGCCACTTGGAAAGCCCTGCTCCTAATAGGTTAACCAAATTTTCTTCTTCTCAAACATGAATACTGATAAAGTCCCATATCAGTGTGTATCAGTTATATATAATAATTTGGAAAGTGCATGTGCATCTGTGCATGCTAAGCTTCTTCAGTTGTGTCCCACTCTTTGTCACCCCATAGACTATAGCCTGCCAGGTTCCTCTGTCCACGGAATTCTCCAGGCAGGAATACTGGAGTAGGTTGCCATGCTCTCCTCCAGGGCATCTTCGTGACCCAGGGATTGAACTTGCATCTCTTATGTCTCCTGCATTTGCAGGTGGATTCTTTATCGCTGGAGCCACCTGGGAAGTCCAGAAAGTGCATGACAATATTCAAAATAAGAAAAAAAAATAGAAATCAAAGTAATATTGTGTGTGTGTGTGTATGTGTGTATAGAAAATGCTACATTGGATATTGAGTGTTAAAAGTTTACTGGGGCCTTATGATGACATTTTGTTTCAAATTCAGGATTTGAGTATATTTTATAGTTAACATCAAATTTTAATGAAATAGCTTTAGTGCTAAAACCTTGTTTTACTTGATTGATTTGTAGCATCTCCCACAAATTAAGCAACACTCAAAATTCTAGTTTCTGTGATTGGCTGATAAAATTTATATTCATTTTTCACATTTGTGGCATAGTTTTATTACACTTAAAACATCATTTTTCCAGAGAGGAAAAAAATAAATATTTTAATGTGATGCATTTGAGACTGAGAATGAAAACCTCACTGTTAAGTGCCAATATTAAACCAGGCACTTGCTCACAGATTGCTACTCCCCTTTACTCTTTTGGTCATTTTGATGTTCCTTCTTTTGACCACTTGCATAGCAATTGATGTATCTTACACGGTTTGTTCCCTTACTTGTTGATTTTAGATTTTTCAGTTACATGTAATTGATATCTCAGGACAATTATTGGCTCTTTTCTCTTGGTAACTGTGACATCTGTAGCCTCTTATAATGAAAGTGTAAATGACAAATGAAGTCTATAAGACTATTGGTTTAGGTAAACCAGCAAAGTTTCGTGGAGAAAGAAGGCCTGGACCTTGAAAATTAACTATGCTTTGAGTATTCAATGGAGGAGGGGCATGTTTTAAAAGTGTATATGGAAGGACTTCTCTGTTGGTGAAATGGTTAAGAGTTTGTGCTCCAAAACCAGGGGCCGTGGGTTTGATCCCTAGTCAGAGAACTAAGATCCCACATGCCATGGAGGTGCAACTGAATAATAAATAGATTTTTTTTTAATGTGCATGTGGAAAATGTAGCATTCGCCAAGTATTCATTGGTCATGCTAGCTGGAGCACATGGTGTCTATAAAGGAAGAGGGAGGATAGAAAGGGGTGAGACTGCAAAATCAACGCTTCCCACACATGGAGGAGGCAAGTGATGCCAGGCTAAAAGATTTGAGTGTTTCTGTATGGGAGGTGGAAGGGGGAAGTTTGATATGTATTTTTAAACAGAGGACAGAAAGTGAGGTTTAACAAAATGATGATTTCATAAGTGATAGGAAAGTCTGACAACAGAAAATAGGTGTAGTTGCTTTGAAAATAATCACTGAGAGGTTAAAGTATTAAAAAATGAGTGTTAACTAAGGTGGAAATGCAGAGGAAGTACTGTGTACAAGAAGCATTATAGAGACTATGGTCAGGGTCTAATGAAAGACATTGTATAAGACTGAGATTGCATGGAAACAATTAATCATAGATTAGAGTGTAGTTCTGAGCCTGGATGAAATGGACAGAAATATGCAAACAAAGGTTGGCTTGCACAGATAATGTTATCTCCATGGAAATAATATTATTTCCATGAATCTCTGGAGTTCGGATAGATATATAGATAGATATAGATATGTTAAACTTTCAAGAAGGAAGAAGAGAGAGAAAAAGCATAAACCAAGCATTGACTTCATCTACATTTGAAGAGTGGAAGAAAGAAAGAAGGGTAACAAATTCACATACATGTGTGCTCTCACACACACACACAGGGAAAAGTCAGAAAATTAATAGAAAAATCAAGACAGCATGATAACTCTAAACTTTAAGATATGGCTTCATGAGATAAGGATTATGCAACCATACAAAAGAACTTAGGGAAAACAAAAAGAAATAGAACAATTACATAACTGAATTTGGGTGATTTTTTTTCTCATTTTTAATGTATTTCTTTCCAGTTTGTCACTATGTAAGTAAATAGGATAATAAGGGAGAGAGATTTTTGGATCTTCCCTTTTCTGGGCCCATATAAATATTCTAGTAGTCTGCTTTTGAATATTGGGGTTATAGAACCTCATGTTTTGTTGTTGACTTTTGCAACTTCGATGAAATGAAAATAGAAAATGTCACATTTTAAAATTCCTTTTACACAGTAAAATTAATAGGTAAGGGACATGTATCTAAAACTGATTTTTACCAGTGAGTCATAAAACCAACAACCAGATTTTTTTTTTCTCCAACAGTGGCTATTTATAGCATGATTTACATCAAGAGTTTGTCATATGGTCCCAGAAATTTTCTTTCTACTTTCTGTAGGTTCTTAAATAAATTTTCCATTAATCATGCATTGATCTAGCACAGTAATTGGGTCTAGAATATTTGTTTAATTTACCACTATTTAACATATAAAATACTGGAGATGGAAGGTATCATTATTAGTTATTTTTATCCTCTTCTAGCCTGGTGTGTATTTTACTGATCTGTATTTATAAATACCTATCTCTGAACTCGTCATATATGGGAATCTGCTTTTCACAAAAGCTCTGACAAGGGACAAACATAACTTTTTTTTTTTGGTTACTCTGTTGATAATCTATCTTCTAAATAACTGATCTTCATAAATAAGTTTATATATAATCTACAACTCATCTCTGCATCTTTCATTGCATTGCTTTTTTATTCAAAATGTATATTTTCTATATGTAAATTGTACCATTGAATGTTGACTAGCCCACTCTGAGGACTGAGGACTTCATCTAGTCTTTCACCTGGAAAGGCCATTGAAGGCTACATTTTGTTTAAGTGGTGGCTCAGATGGTAAAGAATCTGCCTGTAATGCCGGAGACTGGGGTTCGATCCCTGGGTCAGGAAGATCCCCTGGAGAATGGAATGGCAACCCACTCCAGTATTCTTGCCTGGAGAATTCCATGGACAGAGGAGCCTAGAGGGCCACAGTCCATGGGGTCTCAAAGAGACACAAATGAGCAACTAACACTTTCACTTTCACCTAAGTTGAAAGTAAATCTGAAATTAAAATATCTAATTTGCATAAAAGTGTCACATATGTAGCTGCCTCAGCTCAGAGCAAAGAAAGTATATAATAAACACAAACAAATAAAACGATGTTTTCGGGGAGTAATAGGTGCTATAACAAAAATGAGACAACACAAAGGTGGAGAGTAAATTGTAGGGTAACGTATAAGTAGTAAAGAATGGATACTCAACTCAAACTCGAAAGGCTACACAGTATATTATTCCACAATATGACATTCTCAGTTCAGTTCAGTTCAGTCGCTCAGTCGTGTCCGACTCTTTACGACCCCATGAATCACAGCACGCCAGGCCTCCCTGTCCATCACCAACTCCCAGAGTTACCCAAACCCATGTCCATCGAGCCGGTGCTGCCATCCAACCATCTCATCCTCTGTCGTCCCCTTCTCTTGCCCTCAATCCTTTCCAGCATCAGGGTCTTTTCCAATGAGTCAACTCTTCGCATGAGGTGGCCAAAGTATTGGAGTTTCAGCTTCAACATCAGTCCTTCCAATGAACAATTCTAGACAAGGAAAAAAATATAGGAACAGAAAACACGTACACTTCCCATTCATGCTTAGTCATCGTGCTCGGTCATGTCAACCCTGCGGACTGTAGCCCGCCAGGCTCCACTTAACTTAAAAATGCTTTTGAGCACGTATCACATTTTTGGAACTATGCTAGGCAATGTAATACAGAGAAGACTAAGATTCAGTCCCTTTCTCTATGGAAGTCAGTTCATCACTAACGTAGTAAAGTCTAAAATTCAGAGACAATGCCTGTGCATCTTGATATCATCCCAACTTCATTGTGGTTCCTTGTGCATACAAAACACTTAATAAACAATGCTGAATAAACATTGCATTCATTGGCTTGAAAGTATCAGCAGCATATTCTGTTGATCCCTACATTTGCTGAACTCTGATGACATCCTAGATATTCTGCTTATTCTCTCCTTTGATTCTTACGACCACCTTATAAGGGAAATTATTTTATAATTTCTGTTACACAGAAAGGAAACTCAACTTTACAAGAGTATATAACTTGCCGCAGATGACACAGCTGAAGGTGTCAAAGCTAGAATTTGAGTTCTGATCTGTACGACTTCAAAGTCCCTTGTACATCTGCTGTGCTGTCTTACAGAGTGATTGAAAAATTTATTTTTCCTTATATTATCAAACATGCTTTCTTGTGATCTGTACTCTAGTAATACACACAAGAAATATCTCTGCATTGCTCATTCATTTTTTTCCACTCATGTACCAGACTACAAAATGTCAGGTATAACTTAATGAAATAACCTGATATGCTTCTCTAAGTAATAAAATGAACTAACATTTAATGTATTCCAGACAACATGTTATGAGGGCTTCCCTCATAGCTCAGTTGGTAAATCATCTGCCTACAGTGCAGGAGACCAGGGTTTGATTCCCGGGTTGGGAAACTCCCCTGGAGAAGGAAATGGAAACCCACTCCAGTACTCTTGCCTGGAGAGTCCCATGGACAGAGGAGCCTGGTGGGCACAGTCCAGGGATCTCAAGAGTTGGACACAACTTAGCGACTAAACCACCAACACCACCACCAGACAACATGTAAATGTCATAACTCATTTTACTTTCAAAAAGAAATCATATGTATATGTTATTATTAGTCCCACTTTATAAATATAGTTTTGATGGCATAATAATAATAATTCCAATGCCAGGTCCTAAATTATATCCATTTTGAAATTATCAGTTTTTAAGGTTAATATGTGAAAAAAGTATAAAACCTATAACTCCAAATTTTCCTTTATGTATGTTCTTTATAATTCACAGGAACAAGTTATCTTTTATAAAATTTTATAAATTATTATTATTTGAATTGTATTTTTTAATAAATTGAAAAGTTAGAAAAACAAATCTAATCTGGGTTTCTGAGAGACCTGGAATACATTTGACAAATTCATAATATTGGTAGGTTAAGGATGCAAATTTAATTAATTATTCAACCAATCTACTTTTTTTTTGTGGAGGGTAAAAGATACTAGTCAAACCAATTGTAAAGCCAATGATAACATAATTGTTTGAATTAGTCTTTTGTATTTCAAGCTATTTTTGCATACCAGGTGGAAAGGACAGGGATTTTGAATTTCAACACCTCAGTTTCTTTTTAATGGAGCAAAATAAGCATAAATGTAAACTTTGAAAAATATCTATATAAATTATCAAAGTGTCTTTAAAATGTATTCATCATTTATGAAGTGTGCTTGGGCCTGCTAAGTCCCTTCAGTCCTGTCTGACTCTTTGTGACCCCATGGACTGTGGCCCACTGGGCTCCTCTGTCCCTGGGATTCTCCAGGCATGAATACTGGAGTGGGTTGCCATATCCTCCAAGAGATCTTCCCACCAGGGACTGAACCCCGGTCTCCTGTGTCTCCTGCATTGTAGGCAGATTCTTTACCTGCTGAGCCATCAGGGAAGCCCTATGCAACTCTCTAGGCTCCATTAAATCCCAGTTCTCTATTTGATGCTCTGACAGCACCTTGAATGTGTGTTTACTCAAGACATAAGCCATAATATTCTAGCAGCAGCATCCAGCTAACCTGGCAAAAGTCTGGCTATGAAATCCTCCAATAGGCTTCTGAATAAGGTACCAATTCAAATCTTCAGGGTAGCATTCCAGTCCCAAGGATTATAGATTATTGAGTTCCCTAGATGCCTACACCCTATTCTTGTAGGGGCAGATGTGTTTGTGTGGCATTTCAAGTGCAAACCAGAAATATCAACCATTTATTCTTTCATCTTTCATGCTTGTGTTTATTTATCAAGTCTCTGACATTAATTGAAGATAGTAATACATTAAGTGCTCAGAACAGCTGGCTCTTGTGGTTGGCCTTTTGATTCAAATTCTTAGTTGCTAACTAAGCAATCTTTCAGCATACTTAATTGTTAAATAACCAACAATGGATTCTTGTACTTCTGATTAGGCCATTTCAAGCTGTATATTAAAATTAAACTGAGATGTATGTGTGTGTTTATAGACAATATAGCAAAATTTTAACACTTTAAACTGAATCTGTTCTGTTCTTAGTTACCAATATTTATAGGACATATAAGGAGAAATAAATGAAATCTCACCTATTCAACTTGTGTAGAAAAATTTCCTCTGTGCTATTAATTTAAAATCCCAGTTGAGTTTCATTTCTGAAGTGTTTTCTCCTCATCTAGACCGTGGGTTTTGTAGGTACAAAGCTCATGTACACTTAGCACAATGCCTGACACATTATTTGTTGTTGCTGTTTAGTCGCTAAGTCGTGTCCGACCCTTTTGCAACTCTGTGGAATGTAACCCAGCCAGGCTTCTCTGTGCATGGGATTTCCCAGGCAAGGATACTGGAGTGGGTTGCCAGTTTCTCCTCCAGGGGATCTTCCCACCCAGGGATCGAACCCAAGGCTCCTGCGGTGTTGTTTCCTGAATTGCAGACATAGTCTTTACTGCTGAGGCACATTATAAACCTCCAAATAAATGAATATGGAAAGTTATTGAAAGTTCCTCCTTCTGCAACTTCAGTGGTCAGTCCATAACCAGGCTTCTCCTCATTATAATATTTTCGTAGTGTTTAAATTGCCTTTGTTAAGGTAGGAGTGATATAACAACTGTGAAGTCTGTGAAGTTGTAAGGGAACTCCTTCCAAAACAAAACAGGGTTTCTCTGCATAGAATCACAAAATTGCAAGTCATTTATACTGTCAGGACACCTGTATTATAAAAAGTGTTTTTGAGGTTTTATTTCACAGTGGATGTAGAAATAAAATAAATCACCAATAACTTTGATTGAGTCTTGAAAATTATTTGTGAACCTACAAACCACACGTTCCCACTATTAATGAAAGAGAAATCCTTGAGAGAAATTTTTGGCAAAGAAACTGTTGACACAAGAGCTTTGGCTTAGTCCTGAGTCTTTCCTTATTTAGATAAAGACAAAATCTTGGCAGGCCATTCACTGTAAGATTTCAATGAGTCTTATTCTTTTTATGTCATCAAAACTTTAATTTTCTAGACCTGTTTACTGTTAAACTGTCTTCTCTAAGTCTTGGATGTGTGTTCTAGTAGTTCCAAGGACAGATGGCATATAACCTTGAGACTTAGGGAAGGTTTTATATTTTTTAAAATACATTGTAGAAACTGCCTTTATTCACTTAATGTTGAAAACTAAATTTGCCCAATGTCCCTGATTTTGATTAATACCTTGTGACAAGCCTTGACCATGACCACAGTGATCTAGCTATGTTTAAGTAAATCTGATGAGAAGATTCTGTGGTTTCTCCAGAATTGATAACATATATGATGTTCTTATATTGCAAGTAAAGTGTATAAGTACCTAACAGGTTAACTTTAAAACATAGTGTAAATTCTTATTTGTATAAAGATATAAAATATTGTACATGAAATAAAAATAGCATACCTATTGTCTTTGTTTTTTCATCATTGTAATGCATATGTATGATTAAAAAAACAAATTGCTTTTAAAGATTTACAACTAAAAGTAATATTGCATCACTCATTCCAACCCCTTATCCCCGCTCTCTAGAGACCATCTTGCAATTCTGCTATCCTTACAATGAGTGCATCCGTATTTATATATGATAGACTATTGGCATTTTCTTGATATTTTAGTTTAAAATATTTTGTACTTGCTTCTATTTCTGCCACCTCTCTGCAAAACTTGTAAATATGATTATATCAAACTTTCATGATATATCATTGTGACACTATTTTTACATTGGAACCCCAAAGTTATTAAAAAATGATCACATATCCTTATGAATACTCTCTTTTCTTGGAGTTAATATTAAACTTTTTAAAAAATTGCTTAGTTTTCTATTAGTACCTATTTATTTCTAAAGTCTCCACTAAAATTTTGTGTCCTCCCAGTATAATGAAATTTGTTAAATAACTTCTCAGTATAAATATATATGTGTGTGTATGTGTGTGTGTGCGTGCGTGCGCGCTAAGTCACTTGAGTCGTGTCTGACTCTTTGTGACTTGATGGACCTTAACCTGCCAGGCTCCTCTGTCCATGGGATTCTTCAGACAAGAATACTGGAGTGGGTTGCCATGTCCTCCTCCGGGAATTTTCCCAGCCCAGGCATGGAACCCACATCTCTTATGTCTCCTGCAATGGCAGGTGGGTTCTTTACCACTGGCACCACCTACGGGGACCAAGCCCCGCCCCAAGCAGCGGGCATCTTCTTTTAGTTCAAAAGAGGAAAACTTTTCTTAGCTGGGGTGAGGAGGCCTGCTCCCTCACCTGGAAGTTGGCCTAGGTGAGAAAGAGAGAGTGATGGCCAGATGCTGTTCTTCGGGGAAAATACTGCAGGGGAAAATAATAATAATAATTAATAATTAATAATAATAACATATGTGTAGTCTTTTCCCTGAAGACCTACCTTGGGTCATCATGCTCTCTTTCTCGCCTAGGACAACTGCCAAGTGAGGGAGCAGGCCTCCGCATGCAAGCTGAGAAAAGTTTTCTCTTTTGAGCTAAAGGAAGTTGCCTACTGCTTGGGGCAGGGCCTGGTCCCAGCAGGTGATATGTGGGGTTTTCCAAGAAGGCAAATCGGGTGCATTAGGAGACCAAAGGGTGTGTTTTGTGGCTTCAGGTGCGTCAGGGGAAGTAATGTGGGCTTCGGGTTGTGGGGGGCGGGCAGACGCCGGCCTGGGATGCGCTGAACGTCGCGGGCTCTGAGAACCTGGCCTCAGACCCGCAGGTTCAAGGAACGCCCCTCCAAGAGGAAGCTCAATCTCGCGGGATCTTTATCTCGCGGGATCTCGGCAGAGCTTGGGGAGCTCGCAGGGAAACGATGAGAAACCCTTGAGAACCTTCTCCCTGACTGTCTACACGGAGTGCTCCTCTTGCCTGCTATCAAGCAAACACTCCTCCTGATGCCTCCTCACGCCTCCAAATCAGAGTTGCGGTGCAGCCCGGCCAGGTATTTTATACACCTGTATAGTTTTGTATAAGTATTTCTTTGTTTTTTTCTCCCCAGAAATGGCCTTCCTGTAGACCACCATCCGCCCGCTCCTATCTGGACTGGCAACTCCTAGATTTTTCTCTGTGATCATCCTGAACATTCCCTTCATGTCTGTGCAATTTCTGAACTAGTGTTGGTTGGACTCATGTCGCAAATTTTAGGTCATCCATAGTCTGTTTGGACTCATTTTCTCTTTCAGTGTGTACATTCTTCAGCAGTTTGAAAAAAAAAAAAGGGCTCATGAGGTAAAAATTTTGAAGCCTTCCATTCAAAGAAGAAGGCTTCCATCTTAGGCTTGTTTGGATGAGTCTGATTGCTGAGTTGTGGAAACCCGAGTAGGGCTGGGAGGGGTTGCCTTTCTCACTGGCGTCTCAGGTGCAGATTTTTCCCACCCACTCTAGTAAGCTTCCTTCTTCTGCCACAGAGAGGTGGTGGGGTGGGTGGTTGTGCAGAATGTCAAGGGAACTGAGTATCTTCTAACTATCTCATACCCGGAATTTCAACCTTTTTTTTTTTTCCCCTGGTCTCATGGACACCTTGACTTTCAGAGCTTCCTGTAGCCTTGACTCCTGAACTCTGCAGATTTACCAGGGTTTTTCAATGCAAATAGGCCCTGCTTTCCATCCTTCACTACCCACTCTTACAACCCAGAACTGACCTTTCCAGTTGAGCTTTCTCTGCTCTGCTCAACCAACCAGCACTCGCTCTACTTTCCAGGATCTATTGCGTGAACCTCTTTCTGTCCTGTTGTCTCTGCAACAGTTTTGTCTCTCTATCCAGTTTTGTCTTTAAAGAAAATGCTTCATTGTCTTATTAGTGGAATTTCATGAACCATTCATGTCTTCTGTTTAGTCTCTTAACTTCCCTTCAAAACCAGGTGATATCACTTGACAAGTAAGTCCCTACACTTTTCATTGGCTGAATACTATTCAGCTGTACTGCTATTCCATAATATTTTAAAGGAAAAAACCTGCTGTTAGTATTTAATTGCACTTTTAGGAAATATATTTCAACAGTTGTCCATAAAATCATTTGTACTATCTTCTAAGTGCTATTGTTGTAGGTATATTAACATACCAAAATTTTTAGCTGTGTAGTTCTGGGTGATGGGTTCAAAGGTTCTTTTACCTCATGATTTAACAATTCTGTAATTTCCAAGTTTTCAGCAGTGGATATATATTAACATATATAATTTTAAAGAGAAAAAATACACAATTCAGTTTTTAAACTATTTTTAGCTGCCAAAAAAACAGCCATTACTCTCACTGACTTGTGATTTGATCAGTTTCAGTGCTGGGAAGAGAGGGCTGTTAAATAATTGGTCATTTCCAAGCTCTGCCTCTTCCTGAATGAGGAGAGACATATACAGCATCAGTGTGCACTGTCACGTGAACATTGACATTGGCCATGAAACTTCATCATCACCTTCTAGAATTTAATGCACCCAGCAAAATAAATAGCAATCAATAGCCTAAACAGACCATTTGCCAATGTGGCATTAATGATGAAAGTCCAAGAAAGTTTTAGATACGCGTATCAGGATATTTATGGCAGTTCTGTAAAAATCAAGAAAAGCTACATTTAATTCCTTTGAAAATGGTGTTCAGGAACTTCTCTAAAATTGTCTCATGTCAAGAGATTTTAAAAGGTGAAAGTCAACTGCTAAAACTTGTGTGTTATCAAAATGATGCATAAATTAAAGTTTAGGCTAGTCTCAAAAATTTATTTTAGGTTACTCTTATAAGCTTCAGAGTTTATTTCTATTTAGGAGAAGCAGTTTCGTTGTGTGTAAAGGGACAAAGCAGGTTTTTCTTAGAGCTGCATTTGTCTGAGTATATGAGGGTTCAGTTCAGTTCAGTTCAGTCTCTTAGTTATGTCTGACTCTTTGCGACCCCGTGGACTAGAGCACACCAGGCCTCCCTATCCAACTCCAGGAGTTTACTCAAACTCATGTCCATTGAGTCGATGATGCCATCCAACCATCTCATCCTCTGGCGTCCACTTCTCTTCCTGCCTTCAATCTTTCCCAGCATCAGGATCTTTTGAAATGAGTCAGTTCTTTGCATCAGGTGGCCAAAGTACTGGAGTTTCAGCTTCAGCATCAGGCCTTCCAATGAATATTCAGGACTGATCTCCTTTAGGATGGACTGGTTGGATCTCCTTGGAGTCCAAGGGACTCTCAAGAGTCTTCTCTAACACCACAGTTCAAAAGCATCAAACCTTCAGTTCTTCAGTGTGAGGTTTGTTTGGATTTATAGTGAGTGGCCAGGGTGAGAGTACCAGAACTGGTGGTAAACTACCCCAAGCCCACCCTTGAAGTTTACTAAAAATGTACAGGCAAAGAGAGGATGTTAAAATGTTGTAATTATGTATATACATGTGACATACATAAATATAATTACATTAAAACTGTATTGCTATATATATATGTATTATATAACATGTATAATTTATATATAGCACTTCTTCAATGTATTGTGTTTCAGTACCTGAGAATTCTGTCCTTTGTTGTTCAGTCACTAAGTTATGTGTGACTCTTTGAAACCCCATGGAATGTAGCCTGTCAGACTCCTCTGTCCTCCACTGTCTCTTGGAATTTGCTCAAATTCATGTCCATTGAGTTGGTGATGCTATCTAACCATCTCACCCTCTGCTACCCTCTTCTCCTTTTGGCTTCAATCTTTCCAAGCATCAGGATTTGGGATGAGTTGGCTCTTTGCATCAAGTGACCAGAGTACTGGAGCTTCAGGTTCAGCATCAGTCCTTCCAGTGAATATTCAGGGTTGATTTCCTTTACTGGTTTGATCTCTTTGTACTCCAGGGGACTCTCAAGAGTCTTTTCCAGCACAACATTTTGAAAGCATCAATTCTTTGGTACTCAGCCTTTTTTGTGGTCCAGCTCTCACATCCATAGATGAAAACTGAACAAATCACTCTCTTCCTCATCTGTTTCATCATCAGTAATTTTCCATTAATGCTTATTTGCATATTTGTTCATTTTAAGCCATAAATTCTGTTTACTATAGAGTCTTGTGCTTGTATTTTGCTAATTCTGTTTTTCATGTAAAATTATTTTGCTTTCCATTTTTCCAAAGCATTTTTGAAACTTGGCATGCTAATTTTACTTTTATTATATTCCTCACTAGCTCATCAGCTTCTTGAGAGTCAGCAATTTAGGGAATTATCTTTTGTCCTTCATCTCCAAGATATCGTCTTAGTCATTCCTTCGCCAAATATTTGTGTAGCTTCCTATATATCAGACCAAGATTTAGACATTGATAGTCTCAGAAATATGATAGTTCTGACAAAGGATTATTGGAGGCAAATTTATGAATTCATTATTGTCCTACCTAAGCTGAGTGCAGAAAGAGGGTGTCAGTGCAGACTAGTTTTCACTGTAAGACAAATGGGAACAACATTTACAAAAATATATATAATTTTGAAATGTACCAAGGAGGTCAAACATTTAGCATTAACAGCACAGGAAATAATAGAAAACAAATTCTAGATATTGACTAAAGAACAGACACATCATCAAATATACATGCACCCCCAAATGAGAAAAAATACATATTTCCCCCACATGAGTAGTAGTGTAAGCCTATGCAAGCACTGATCTATAGTTTTGTTCCTTGCTTTGCAGTCTAGCTCAGAAATTCACCATGGGATTTCGTTTTGAATTCTTCTCTGTGGCTCGTTTTCCACTCGGAGAATACATTCATCCATTTGTCTACAATTCTTAGAAGCAGACAAAAGATTCAGTATAGCAAATCAAATTCAAAATTGTCTCCCATCCATTTTTGAGCAACACATAAATAACAAAAAAGACATTAAAAGTTTGCTCTTTTTCTCTTCTTCCTCTGAATTCTCTCTTCCGGTGAAAATTATAGCTTGAAATGATTGTCTATTTAGTAGCACTGTAATAGCTGTTGGAATGTGATTGTCATTTACCTCCCATAAGTTCAGTGTCCCCATGAGAAAGAGAACCTTTTTGGATTTCTAGATGTTCTTTTTCATTGTGATACTAAATTTGTAACCCCTTGGATTTTTAATGTGCCTGCAATAAAAGAAGCTGAGGACCTTAAGTGCATCCCAATTTTATGGTTATAGACGCCATACTGAGTAGGCAGAACATTTCCCTTTGAGCTGGACTTGGTGATTTTAGTACCTGGAGAAAAACTGAATCAACTTAGGAAAAATGAAAGCCCAGGGGAAACCAAAATGCATTAAAGATTATATTTTTCAATACTTTGAAATTCTTCCTTAACCTACCATAAATAAGAGTTTTTCCCCTAGTTTTAGACATTTTTTGTTTCCAACTCTTTTAAATTCCTGTGGACATTATTGGCTTGTTGAAATCTCACAGGACTGATGCTTGCCGCAGACTTTGAAATGTTGCCAAACTAACTCTGAGATCTGGTTTATTTTACAGAAAATATAGTGTTTCAATACAATTACTAATTTGTAAATCCAGAAAAGAGTAACAGAGCTCACCATTACCAGATAGTGAGAATTTTCTCCCTCTATGCTATATGTTTTTGAAATTCAGTCTTCCATTATGTCATTGAAAAAAAAAGTGTATTATATTTTTCCCCCTCCCTTTTAAAAGATAGAAGGGGGAAATCTTAATCAAGTGAATGTATGTGTGTCTGATAGCACCATAAACATAATGATGGGAAGCCACTCTCACATTCTTCTGTTGCCCAAACTGTGATTTGAAAGAATTTAAGCTCCAGATATTGTAAAGCTCTTCTTTGCTTGACTTTTTTTTGAATCAGTAGAACAGTGTTACTCTTTTTATTTAATATTCGTTGGCCAAAATGCATGGCACATGGATTGAACTAGTGCCTTCTGCAGTGGAAATTCAGAGTCCTAACCACTAGACTGCCAAGGAAGTCCCTTTTTCTTGACTGTTCGCATTACATTTACTTAGAATCTCAGCAATTGCTGGCAATCACATCATATTTTTTGGTTATTATTTTCTTATGCTAGTTGACCTACTAAGAATCCTTTGTATGTCCTTAGGGTAGGGAACGAGATCTGCAACTGTTATTCCTCTGTAATTAATTTACCCTCTCCCCAAGTTTACAGGCTTAAAATATCCACGTCATAGAAAAGGACCTACTGGGGTTTGGTATTTTTCTTTTGATTTTAAAATGGAAGTTCATCATAATATTTTTTGTTGGTTTGTATTCATCTAGAGCTAGAAAGTGACAATTTTAAAATATCATTTTCAGTTGTTGTTACATTAGTGAAATGCTGGTAGCTTCCCCAGCTCTGGTGTCATTAATTGACATCATCTGAAATGAGGTAGGATAATTTAGATTTAATATATTTCTCTTTTGCTTAAAATCATTAATTTTATTTTCTGTTTAAAATCATCCATTGATATTCCAAATGATTTTTAACTGTGCATGGAAGTTTAGAAAGAGGATTATAAAGAAAGGAAAAAAAAATATTTCTTTCCACCTAATTAGCTCATTTTCAATGACGTTTTTTCAAGATTAGTCAAGAATTTAGCTCTCTTCAATAAATGATGTTTTACATACAGTTGATGAGATTCAAAAATGACTCTCCGTTTCAGAGATTTGAAGTCAAACTTTTCCTTTGCTTTTTCTGTAAAAGAGAGTGTCACCTCCATATTGGTGCCAACATACATTTTAAAAATGATGATGTTTTAGTTTTTCCCTATGTTTTATCATTTTAATTTTGACATTCATCATTTGCACCTTCTCTATTAAGTATTTGATTAAAAGCAAATCAACTAACAAAGCTTGTCAACTAGACAACTTCCTTGTCAGTAAGCATTGACAATGATGAACATTTTGAAGCTCTTCTTATAAATATTCTTAGCCATATTTTAATTGATGCACTTTACGCAACATACTCACCAAGCTGTTGTGATATTCTTGTCAGGAGTCTCTGATCTATCCAGGAAAGCCTTCTAGAAAAGGTGATAACTGAAATAAAAATTAATGAATGAGATTTTGCGGCTGGAGTTTATGGAGTGGGAGTGGAACTTGTGTGATCACTGAGAGGCCGGGCTAGCTAGAAACAGAGTGAAAGTTAATCGGAATTTTAGAAGATGACATCAAAGAGATGGGAGCAGGATTCGGAGACCGTACAGAGCTTTATAGACTGTGGTAGAGGTTTGTATTTTATTCTTTGCGTGATGAGAAGTCATTGGAGATTTATTTTATTCTATCATTTACATGGGCTTCCCTGGTGGCTCAGATGGTAAAGCATCTGCCTGCAATGCAGAAGACCCAGGTTAGATCATTTACTTATTTACTGATGAAAGGGGATGACATGATCTGGGAGGTGCATGTGTTCTCAGTCGTGTCTGTCTCTTTGCGACCTCATGAACTGTAGCCCTCCAGGCTCCTCTGTCCATGGAATTTTCCAGGCAAGAATAATGGAGTGGATTGTCATTTCCTACTCAAGGGGATCTTCCCGACCCAGGGATCAAACTTGCATCTCTTGAGCCTCCTGCATTGGCAGGTGGATTCTTTTACCACTAAGCCACCTAGGAATTTAACACGTCCTGACTTTTGATTAAAGCATTTAAGTTAGGAACTATGTGAAAATATTCTGTTGGATTTCAAGGATGAAATATTGAGTAAGTTTCAATAGTCGAGTGAGAGATGATGGTTTTTCACACTAAGATGGTAGCAGTGGAGTGGTAAGTAGTAGTCATTCTGATTCAGCAAAAAGGCCCAATGGGATAAACAAAAGTGTTAAATTTAGCAAACAAAGTTAATTTTTAAAACCTATACATTTTCTATAAGAAAGTGAATCAAAACAGCTAACAATGAAGAAGGAAGTACCAAAAGAAACAAACCAGGATTCAGAGAAAATTGAATTTAAAATACAGAGTCTTATTAAGGATCAACGAATAATAAGAGTTGAAGATGAACAGTGAAATATACAATAGAGTACCATTAACTCATATGTGCCAAGAGCTCTTAGAAGTACAAAGAGGATGTAGAAAGTTCAATACACGTCTCCTAGGACATGTTGTTTGTTTGTTCGTTTGTTTGTTTTTCCTATCCCAGTAAAATACACCAACTGCTCAACTGAAAACCTAGGAGCCCCTATAATTCTTTTCCTCTCCTCCCACTTCCATTTCTTTAAGGCTTGTTGGTTCAACCATCAAATTGAATCTTAAATGATTCCACTTTATCTCCATCTCTAACAAGCTAGTTCAAGCCAATATCATCTTTCATCTGAACTTCATTTCCTACAAACTGTTCTTTCTTATATTTTGAACACCCCATTATACATTATCCTCATAATAGTTTGACTAGTCTTTTGAAAGCATTAATCATTCCATGTCAAATCTCAATGACTTCTTATTTCACTTAGAATAAAATCCATAAATTTACAATGCCTTATAATTGTCTGCAAGATCTAGTTCTTTCTGTAATTTCAGTCCTACATATTGGCAACCTCCCCCATGTGGGAATAAGGAAAAAACAAACAACAAAAATTTTTAAGTGAAAAGTATTAATCCTCAAGAACAAAGAGAATAGCTAATGGAATATTAGCAATCAAGTGAGTTCAACAAAGTTTTGATATGAAATATTTGCATTTGTTTCTATCGCCTTATCTGAATGTGTATAATTTATATTATATATTATAGTGTATTTATATTATATTTAAATTATATGTTGTATTATATGTATATTATATTTAATTAAGATATACTTTATATTTTTCTTATATCTGTGTTGATAACTGATTTAACTGAGCAGATACAGTTTCAGTGACAATGACAATGGGGTTAAACACTGACAGACTGATAGACATTGCTAATGTTTCCCACGTCTCCCCTCCCCCACTTTCTTGCTCTCCCTCACCTCTGAAACTTAGGATTTGGAGAACAAGTGGAAGACAGGGGTAAGGATGAGGCTGAATATTGTTGTATTGATTCAAAGTAATCTATATTGATATCAATATATAGATATAGATATATTGCAAGGAGCCAAGGTGTTGCAAGGAGTTCAAGACAGTTAATGCTCAAGAGAACCAAACTCTGTGATTGCTGCTGTTGTTGTTTCTTCGCTCAGTAGTCTCCCACTCTTTGTGACTCCAGGGACTGCAGCACATCAGGCTTCCCTGTCCATCACCATCTCCTGGAGTTTGCTCAAACTCCTGTCCACTGAGTCAGTGAAGAATGTGGTTGAAGAACAGGACATAATTCAAAGAATCTGGAACAAATATTCACAAATGTTATGACTAAGCTCAGTTCAGTTCAGTCGCTCAGTCGTGTCCGACTCTTTGAGAGCCCATGAACCACAGCACGCCAGGCCTCCCTCTCCATCACCAACTCCCGGAGTCCACCCAAACTCATGTCCATTGAGTCGGCGATGCCATCCAACCATCTCATTCTCTGTCGTCCCCTTCTCCTCCTGCCCTCAATCTTCCCCAGCATCAGGGTCTTTTCAAATGAGTCAGCTCTTCACTTCAGGTGGCCAAAGTATTGGAGTTTCAGCTTCAACATCAGTCCTTCCAATGAACACCCAGGACTGATCTCCCTTAGGATGGACTGGTTGGATCTCCCTGAAGTCCAAGGGACTCTCAAGAGTCTTCTCCAACACCACAGTTCAAAAGCATCAATTCTTTGGTGCTCAGCTTTCTTTATAGTCCAGATCTCACATCCATACATGACCACTGGAAAAACCATAGCCTTGACTAGATGGACCTTTGTTGACAAAGTAATGTCTCTGCTTTTAAATAAGCTATCTAGGATGGTCATAAGTTTCCTTCCAAGCAGTAAGCGTCTTTTAATTTCATGGCTGCAGTCAACATCAGCAGTGATTTTGGAGCCCAGAATAATAAAATCTGACACTGTTTCTACTGTTTCCCCATCTATTTCCCATGAAGTGATGGGACCAGATGCCATGATCTTAGTTTTCTGAATGTTGAGCTTTAAGCCAACTTTTTCACTCTCCTCTTTTACTTTCATCAAGAGGCTCTTTAGTTCTTCACTTTCTGCCATAAGGGTGCAGATATATTATCTGCATATCTGAGGTTATTGATATTTCTCCCAGCAATCATGATTCCAGTGTGTGCTTCCTCCAGCCCAGCGTTTCTCACGATGTACTCTGCATATAAGTTAAATAAGCAGGGTGACAGGCTTGTCAATACAGCCTTGACGTACTCCTTTTCCTATTTGGAACCAGTCTGTTGTTCCATGTCCAGTTCTAACTGTTGCTTAATAATTAGTTAATATTCAAAACAAATAACTCGTACAAATTAATAATAAAAAGGCCAAAAGTGCAGTGGAGGAAAGAAAAGATTAAAAAGCTTGCATAGGTAATGTACTAAAAAGACACAGAAGTGACCGAAAAAAAAATGTACCTTCAATCTGTCAATAATAAAAATTGTAAATGAAACAACATGACCGCCTCTTGGCTCAGAGAAAATTAAACGACTTATAATGCTTATTCTAGTGTGTCGAGGGGAGTAGCTAATGCCAATATTCATAGGCGCTATCTCCACAAAAGCAGTTTGGCAGCATGAATCAACTTTGAAATGGACTTATACTTTGACTGAAGTGTTACACTTATTATTAAGAAAGATTAAATTTTTAAATGGCATTGAAACATTTTTATTGTAACATAGTTTGTAATATGAAAAAAACTGTTCATTATTACAGATGGTTAAAACTATACAGTAAAATGAAGTGCAATCTTAAATATGAAAATAAAAGAGAAAATACCTATAATAGAACAATGTTAAGAAAGTAAGATACCAAAAAACAATATCCTTATATTTGCAAAATTATTAATATATGAAATAGGTCTTTGTAAGCATAGAGGTAGGAGAAGGCAATGGCACCCCACTCCAGTACTCTTGCCTGGAAAATTCCATGGACGGAGGAGCCTGGTAGGCTACAGTCCATGGGGTCGCTAAGAGTCAGACACGACAGAATCTAGGTAAAGAATAAGACATCGCGAGTGGTCAGTATGACTTTGAGTGACAGTTGCTCAGTCATGCCTGACTCTTTGCAGCCCCATGGACTGTAGCCTGCCAGGCTCCTCTGTCCATGGAATTCTCCACACAGGATTACTGGAGTGGGCTGCCATTTCCTTCTCCACCGTATGGCTTTAGATCTGAGTAAATCAGTGCTATGCGTGTGCATGCTGTCCCTTCAGTCCTGTCTGACTCTTTGCAACCCCCTGGACTGTAGCCCACCAGGCTCCTCTGTCCATGAGATTTCTCAGGCAAGAACACAGGAGTGGGTTGTCATGCCCTCCTGCAGGGGATCTTCCCAACCCAAGGATCAAATACCCTGTCTCTTGTGTCTCCTGCATTGGTAGGTAAGTTCTTTACCACTAGCACCACCTGGGAAGCCCTGAGTAAATCAGTAACAGATAATAAAGGCACATGCAACTGGTCTTACGAACATTTTTGCTGCTCAAGACAGTATAAATCTCAAGGAACAAATACTATTTCAAGGGATAGAATCATCATGATATGCTAGAAAGAGCATGTACTTTGGAATTACTTATGTATCTGTCACTAGCTGTGGGTCTTAGGGTACTTTCCTACCTTCATGTGCTTTTTAAGAGCAAGGTTTCTGATTTGTTTCCAAGCTTCTCCATTGGCTGGCTTTATGAGCTTCAGATAATAACTGCGATGGTTAGTTTTGTGTGTCAATTTCAGTGGACTACAGGGGGCCCAGATATTTGAACCAATATGAGTGTTTCTGCAAGGGTTTTGTTTTTGTCTTTTGGATGAAATTAACATTTAAATTGTTAGACGGAATGAAGCAGATTGCCCTCCCTAATAAAGGCCTTGCTGTTGTTTTGTCACTAAGTCACGTCCAACACTCTGTGACCCCATGGACTACGGCAGGCCAGGCTTCCCTGTCCTTCAGTATCCCCCAGAGCTTGCTCAGACTCATGTCCTTTGAGTCAGTGATGCCATCCAACCACCTCACCCTGTGCCGCCCCATTCTCCTAGGTAGGCCTGGATAGACCCAAACCCCTGAACGACCCCAAGTATGAGAAAATTCTTCCTGCCTCATGGTCTTTGAGCTGAGGCATTGGTTTTTCCTGCAGCTTGAGTTCTCTAGCCTTTGGACCAGAATTATTCCTATTGGTTCTGTCTCTCTGGAGAAGTTTGACTGACACATTAACTTAAGTGAATTTCCTCATGTTTAAAGAGAGTGTGATGGGAACACTGTTCTAGAGGATTGTTGAATAGGTAAAACAAAGTAAAACACAGAGTTCTGTATAAAATTCCGGTGTTTGGTATTCAGTCAATAAATGCTGTTATTTATTTGTTTATTTTTCTTTTCTGGAAACTAGAGGATAAACTTCCGGAAACTAGAGGATAAAGCTTTATAATAAAGATGAGAAATCATGTTTTAATGTATAAAGCAATACCTTGTACATCATATGTGATCAAACATTATCTGCTAAACAAAAATATTTATTAACTTCATTTTCGCTTGCCCCAAAGTGGCTGTGAACTTGTTGAATATAAAAATGTCATATTCATGTCTTCATTCTCCACGCCTAGTAGGGTACTGAAAAAAAAGCTAGTAAATGCTGAATAGACTAACAGTCTCAGCGGTGGTATTAAAGTCCCCACATGACAGTAAAGTGACTTTGAAAAAGAAAACTTCAGGATACAAAAAAGTTGTGAATAAACGAACAATCATAATCATATCCAAACCTTCAAAATATTAAGTGAAATGTAAATATTAGTATAGACATGACTGCCTAACCATTTGCATTGGCATTAATTGAATTTAAAACCTGCTCAGAGGCAGTTTTGAGGGCTGAAACAATCTGTCTCTTGGTTATATATTTTAAAAATAGCTAAAGCTCTTCATCACTAATGTCTGTATCGCTGGTAAAGTATAAGGATTATCAATGCTATTTTGAAGGGAAGACTTTGTTATTAGCAGTAGGAGATGAATCTACCAGGAACCTTTTTGCCCAGTATCACACATATGGAAATGTAATGAAAGACCAGTAGTTTCACCTATATACTATTTCTAGTTTTTGTCACTAGTTTTATAGAATCAACAACTATTATGATGCTGCCATATGATATGTTATTAAACTTTCCAAGTAAGATCAATTATTATTTCATTTTTTTTCCTTAAATTGGTGCATTGATAGGGAGAGGCTTTGCAATCTTGTTTCCTGCTTTGAAATTTTATTCTTGCATTTATATGCCTTTGCAATAAAATTTCATTAAATTATCCAACATATAATGGTTTCTTCTAGCATTTAATAAAATGGCATTAAGGGTAATTGTTAATTTTTTTCTAAAATTAGGATGATACATTGAGGGGACATACAGTGGGCACATCTTACTTTTGGGGGCACATTTTACATTTTGAAGTGTATGCTTTGCAGGAGCAGAATGATTGTGACCAATGTAATGGAAATGCTATGCTAATGATGGCTCCTTAAACTTGGAAAGAGTGCATAGATTTTGTATATATTTTCAAGTGACTTGAAAGAGGCAAAAAATTATATGTATGAAAAAAAGGAAGGCGTACTTCCTTACCTAAGAAAATATTTACATCAGAAAGAGAACTGTTTAATCAGTCAGTGACTTGACAGAAGGATTCCTTCCATCATAAAAGATACTTTGCTGTTGTAACTGGTGGATCTGCTGCTGCTGCTAAGTCACTTCAGTCGTGTCCAACTCTGTGCGACCCCATAGATGGCAGCCCACCAGGCTCCCCCGTCCCTGGGATTCTCCAGGCAAGAATACTGGAGTGGGTTGCCATTTCCTTCTCCAGTGTATGGAAGGGAAAAGTGAAAGTAAAGTCTCTCAGTCATGTCCAACTCGTAGCGACCCTATGGGCTGCAGCCTACCAGGCTCCTCCGTCCATGGGATTTTCCAGGCAAGAGTACTGGAGAGGGATGCCATTGCCTTCTCCGACTGGTGGATCTAATGGACTTTAAATTTTTTTTTTTTTCCAACCTTTGTCTTGCCTTTTCAGAATGTTTCTACTTATCTTGTTTTATCAATGCAAATTTTTTTTTAGTGTAATTGATCAGTATTTTCTCTTATGATGTGTGTTACTGCTCACAAGAAAAATCCTCTGCTCAAATATCAAAAAGACACTGTTTTCTTCTCAAATTTAAAAACACCACTTATACAACTTTAATTCATTGAGATTATTTTAGTATATGAGGCAAAATACAGCTTTAGGCTTATTTTTTGTCTGTACATATCAGACTATCACAGAAACATTTACTAAATCATTCACTAGGCCTTACTAATTTGATGCCACCTGTCATACTAAGCTCCCCAGTGTCAGTCCAAGGAGCGATGAAGGGATTGCTAGACTTTTGCTGACCAAAACTAAACTGGAGATGTTTTAATCTCCTGGTAATTTAACCTTGATTGAGAATTCTCTTTTTGTGGGTGGACCTGCCACCTGATGTTATACAACTTCATTCAGCATCCAGATAATGTTAGTGGTGTTCTTTGGCGTTGCCCTTCTTTGGGATTGAAGTGAAAACTGACCTTTTCCAGTCCTGGGGCCACTGCTGAGTCTTCCAAATTTGCTGGCATATTGAATGCAGCACTTTCACAGCATCATCTTTTAGGATTTGAAAATAGTTCAGCTGGAATTCCATCACCTCCACTAGCTTTCTAGTGATGCTTCCTAAGGCCCACTTGACTTTGCGCTCCAGGATGACTGGCTCTGGGTGAGTGATCACACCATCGTGATTATCTGGGTCACTAAGATCTTTTCCATGTAGTTCTTCTTTGTATTCTTGCCATTTCTTAATATCTTCTGCCTCTGTTAGGTCCATACCATTTCTGTCCTTTATTGTGCCCATCTTTGCATGAAATGTTCCCTTGATATCTCTAATTTTCTTGAAGAGATCTCTAGTCTTTCCTATTTTATTGTTTTCCTCTATTTCTTTGCATTGATCACTGAGGAGGGCTTTCTTATCTCTCCTTGCTATTCTTTGGAACTAGGCATTTAGATGGGTATGTCTTTCCTTTTCTCCTCCGCCTTTTGCTACTCTTCTTTTCTCAGCTATTTTTAAGGCCTCCTCAGACAGCCATTTTGCCTTTTTGCATTTCTTTTTCTTGGTGATGGTTTTGATCATTGCCTTTATTCTTTAATCTTTGTCTTTACCCCTTGTTTTTTGCCACTTTTGTTATTATAATCATATATAATGGCCTGCTTCACAGACTCCTGCCTCTCTTCCTGACTGTTAGGCTAAAGTGCCTTTGTTCAGAAGCCTGTCCACCTGTAGATGGAAGGAAGGAAAAAATTAACACATCCCCCTGCCTGAGGTTTGCCATTCTCAGAGACACTTGCAATTTTAAATGGTCCTTTTACTTGGTTTCCTCACCTTCCCCCATCTCTGATCCATAAAAGAGCCTGGCATCCAGACCCCGACAACACTGCTATTTTGAGACTTGAGTCTGCCATCTTCTCGGTCAGCAAGCTTTCCGGATAGAATTGTATTCCGTGCCTCAGCAACTCCTCTCTTGGATTCACTGGACTCTCGTGTGATGAGCATAGTGAGCTTGGACTTGGTAACGAGTGATTTATTGCCCTGACAAAATGTAGTATCCCACTTCAACAAAACAGCTACCGTAGCCTTAGTCTCATCTCCTGCTGTTGTCTCACACTCGTGTGTTCTCCTACCTGACCCCTGTTCAACTCTAGGTTACTTGGTGCTGTTGCCAAGAGGTATTTGATTTTAAAGGCTGGTAATATACATCTGCTTTTGCTAAATCCTACACATATCCTAGAAACTTAAGCCTATTTATCCACATAGTTGTAGGACTTTTACTTCAAAAGCTGTTTAGAATTTTCTTGGCACAGAGATCTATACATCACATACAAAGTGTCTGAAAATATTAGTCCCTCAGTGTCCTACTCATATAGAAAAAAGAAAGACAATAGGGGAAAAAAAATCTTGTTTCCCACTCAGAAGTGTATTTTTTGTAAACTTTGAGTTACTTGAATCATAGTCATTCCCTAGGGTGAACCAGGCAAAGATTATTATTATTGTGTTAACAAGCGATTTTAAATATGAACATTTTATCAAGTATTATAGAAGTAAGACTACATCAAATATATTATAGAAGTGTGCTGTCAACTGAAAAAAAAACATAACTTGAGGGTTTTAAGTTTTATTTGGGCCACAATGAGAACTATAGTGCAGGAGACAGTCATTTCAGGTGTGTTGAAGGTCAGTGTCTATAGTGGTTAGTGATCTAACCCTTGTAGAGACAGGTAGATGGCAAGAGACAATTTTTAGTTGGCAGTATATTTTATAGAGGTTGAGATGATTAGATAGCATCATGACTCAGTGACATGAATTTGAGCAAACTCCAGAAGATAGTGGAAGACAAAGGAGCCTGGCATACTGCAGTCCATGGGGTCACAAAGAGTCAGACACAATGTAGACATTAAACAGCAACATGTTCTAGGATAACTCTAGAAATAATTTTTAAAACATGTCATATTAATTATCTTCAAATGTGTTATTCCTTCACTATTCTTTGTTGGAAGAGATCTGTGGAGGTTGGAATTATTTTTTTGCATTTAATATTTAGTTTTGGTTTTGTTTTCCATTAGCAGGTCAATTTATAGTCTCAACACATTGCCTTTGGCAGTTAAGGTGGCTACTCACTATTAAATATGTTAGTCATCTCAGTAAACAGTCAGTAGCTGATAGGTTGATAATTCACACACTATGGAACACAAGCCATGATTGATAGGTTTCTATCCCTTCTTACTCCAATATTCTTGCCTGGAGAATCCCAGGGACGAAGGAGCCTGGTGGGCTGCCGTCTATGGGGTCACACAGAGTTGGACACGACTAAAGCGACTTAGCAGCAGCAGCATCCCTTCTTATTAAGTGTGGGTCTTTCTTTCTACTGATAGCTTTCCTCCTCCAAATCCAACTCATATACCCAATCCCAGCCCAAATTATTTTGAAAATGAAATAGATCCAGGAGGTCATTTATCTTTTAACTGAGACAAAGCTGTAATGCAAGTTTTTAAAGGATATTTTTGACTTTCTCCTTTGTTTGTTTTGCTTTCTGTACAGTCTTGATATTCAGAAATGTAGTGCTTTAACTTGGTTAGACATCCCAGCAGAGATGGTATACACTGCCCTTCATTAGAATCTATTCAGTGCATAACTAGTCATATACTAATGGTTGTATAAGTATCTACAGGCTTTCAACATATTTCCTTCCACTTATTGGAAATATCATCTTTACTCTTTTATTTATCCACTAGCTAGCTTGATTTTGTCTCTTGGATCTGAGTGTCATATAGTGCTATCTTGGAAGAAAGAGAAAGTGCTTCCTTCCTTCTTCATTCTGTTTCAGCTGGGCTCAAAGCCAAAAGTTTATTGCAATCTGTAATTATCTTTCTTCGCTGCCTATGCTAGCAAAGAGAAATTTTAAATAGACTCTACCCAAAGAGTGTGGCATCAGAGAATAGATAATATTATGAATGCAGAATGAATTCATTCATTTTTCTAATCAGGGCAATTTCTGGGACTTCCTTTTTTTGGGTTATAGATTTCTGTGTATTTTAAGTAATATCCCCCAGAAGACTGAAGGAATATGAGTGTCCTCCCATGTAAGCAACTAAAATGCTGACATTCTGGATGGACCTTTTAGTAGACTTATATATTGGGTAAATATAAATGACATCAATGGTTAAATGAATTTGGAAGAGTAATGTAAAAAGAAAAGTGTAGGGGGGATTTATCTCATAGGAGCATTGAACTTAAGTGAATTTAACTATATGCCCACTGAAAGAAAGGGGGTAAAAGAAAATATATCTAATTAAGCAGACCACTTGACTTTGAACTCCACTCTATAAGCATGTACCCTAACAGTAAATGCAGTGAAATCTGAAAAATTTATTGCAAATATGCCTAAAGCTATGAAATAAATGTGCAAATTACTTTTAAATTTCCCAGGCTGTAAAAAAGAAAATAAAGTTTCTTGCCTAAACAGCTGGGAAAGAGGAGAGTGATGTTATTCTTGACTTCCTTAGGATAGACAGTGAAAGATTACCTTCAGGCCATAGAAAGTCAATTAATAATGAGTTGATGGATCTATATGTGTGTACACAAAACCATGTATACAGTATTTTACATATATATATACATATATATATGTATATATATATAATGTGTGATTTAGTGAAAATTTCAAGGATGATTTGGATATATAGAATTTATACTTAGGCAAAACAATTGAAATCTAGCCTGAATGTAAGATACAACTTTACTGAATAAACATATTCTTGGTGTTATCTGTTTATTTGGCCTCTACCACGTGGTACTGTCAGAGAATAATTAGGGAGGGACCAGAAACTATCATTTACTGGGATTCTAACATGTGCCTGAGGAGTTTTTCATAGTTACCTGATTAAGGAGCAGCTAACTGTGTATGGAGTAAGGATAAATGCACTTCATTGAGAAAATGAAGTTTGATCTCTCACCAGAAATTCAAGTAGGAATTATCCAGATCAATGAAGGAGTAAGTTTTGTTCTCAAACATCAGGTGTAAAATACAGCAAAAATAATGCAACTAAATTTGTTGTTTTGTTGTTATAGAATGGTGCTTTTTTTTTTTTAGCACATTTGTATATATTTTAAATTAATTATTATCTCAGTTATTGTCATCTATCTTATGCATCTGCAGAATTTAGACTGTTGCCTGTCATGTTGTAGGTATCCAATTAAAATTAATTAAATGAATGAACAAATGAAAGAGAAAAGCTGCTCCTCATTAGGCTTCTTAAGCTTACATGTAGAAATCCTCTCCTCATTATTTTTCTTAGTTTAGCTCAACACTGAGAGTATTGACTTTCGATCATACTGTGTGTTTTCCCCCATGATTTTTATGGCTTTTTGAATCAGGGCCATGACTTTTTTTATAATCTAAAGGGAGAAAAGAATCAGATCTTCCTCTCATTGCTATGACCCTACTCAAAGTGGGATATACCATACCGAGTTGAGATAACAAAGGCAAAGCTATTAAGAGAAAGAAAGAAATTCGAGTTGAAATCAGATTCCCAGACAGGGCGTAAAATAGGGAGATCATAATCAAGGTGAAGCAAAGGCTTTGCTGACTTTTAAAAAGCTGCACAACATGAGAACTGCAAGTTGTTTTATTTGGGGCAAATTGAGGACTATAGCCCAGGAGACAGCATTTCAGGTAGCCCTGAGAAATTGCTCCAAAGTGGTAGGGAGAAGATCAGTACATATGTGATTTTGGTGAAGGAAGAGTTCACGCAATCAAGCACATATTTTTTGCAGAAGGTTACTGCTAATCTTAGGAAGGTTTCTGCTAGTAATGAGGTGCAGTTGTCACCATGAAGGATTTTAGTGCTTGTCTGAATGTGAGGAGATGGGGCTCTGCAGGTGGCTCAGTGGTAAAGAAGCTACCTACCAGTGCAGGAGACACAGGAGATGTGGGTTTGATCCCTGGGTCAGGAAGATCCCCTGGAGGAGAAAATGGCAGCCCACTCCAGTATTCTTGCCTGGAATGGACAGAGAAGCCTGGTGAGCTATAACCCTTGGGGTTGCAAAGAGTCGGATGTGACTGAGACTGAGCACAGATATGAAGAGATACAAGAACTGGGCTCACACAATTGCCTCTTGAAAATGTCTAACTATGTGAAGACCAGTTCTGCCAGTTTTTCCCAGAGCACAGAGCCCATCATTTCTGCTCTCCACCCTGAACTTCTTTCAAGTGTTGTTGAAAACCAGCTGCTGCATCAGCACATGATTGAATCCTTGTGGGGGTAGATGGCAAGTGCCAATTTGTAGTTGACAGCTTCAAGAAAGATAAGGTCAGATGCACAGAGTATGGGCCTCCGGTTGTCAAGCTGAGGTTAAGATGGAAATTATTAGAGACGCAGGGATTGACGCTTTAGACTAGGAGGGCTGATTGCTGTTCGCAGAGTCAAGCAGGGGATTCAGAACCTGGTTGTCGCAGGTGGCGTTTCTTTTCCTCTTGACCGTGGGTCACAGGTTGTCTGCTCTCAAATATTGTCATGTCACTTCCCTGGGTATTTCGCTGAACTGCCGCTCATTGTCAACCACGCCATTGCTTTTCTCCAGCAGGTAGTTTCTCAGAAATCCAGGGACTGTCACCTCGTCTCTTGCCACTCTCCCGGGCTACGCCTGACTCCCACTGGATCCCCTTGCCTTAACTTTTCCTTTCACCAAAATTTCTCCTAACTTCTGCAGCCCTCTCTAGGGAAATGGGAAAGGAAGGAACAGTTTCCTTCTCTCCCTGACACAGACATGCAACGTGTCATCATCCCATCCAGGTCCAAAACACACATCCTTCCCATCGCAAAGAGTTACTGTGTTTTCTTGGAACATCCTTACCATTTATTCTGGGAGTATTTGTCTTTTTTCAGCGTTGGCCTATTATGGAGCCTTGGTCATTGGCTCTGAGAGAGAGAGAGCGCGCAGAGACTGAGAAATTCTCTTTTGCGGGCTCTTAGGTTTGCACAATTGTCGGCGTAGAACCCATATTGATTACACTCTGGCCTGTGGCCTTTTTTTTTAATGGAATTCATAGTGGTCATTTGAAATATAGTGCACTAAGAAAAAATAGCCTTCTTGACTGCAATTTTTTCTTTTTTAAAGCCACAGCAGTTGTGTCATACAGTGAATATAAGGATTTCTTCAAATGTTTATTAACAATCTGAGGTCCATAGATAAGAAACTGAACAAAAAAAATAGTTGTTCTTTAATTGCCACAAACATTAGGTAAATTAGGGGATTAAAAAAACCCTATGATTTCTTTAAACTCTCAGTTTAAATGAGTCCCCCACTTGAATTTCAGAGTTTCAGTCAGTCCCAGGCTGGGTGCCTATGTGCTGAGTCGCTTCAGTCGTGTCTGACTCTGTGTGACCCTATGGACTGGAGCTCACCAGGCTCCTCAGTCCATGGGATTCTCCAGGCAAGAATACTGGAGTGGGTTGCCATGCCCTCCTCCAGGGTATCTTCCTGACCCAGGGATTGAACCCACATCTCTTACATCTCCTGCATTGGCAGATGAGTTCTTTACCATTAGCACCACCTGGGAAGCCCAATTCCAGGCTAATTTTCTCCAAAGTTTGAATGTGGTAATTTCTTTTTCCTCTTCTGATAGATCATCTACGTTCTGTGCCTCATCATAAACATATCAAATAGGTGGATGTCCTTCTGTGTGTGACCTCCAGGTGTGAGAGGACATTAAGCAGATTCTTTCTGCAGCTGTTGAGTTGCTAAGGGTATACTGGCCACTCCCTTTGATTCCTTTGTCCTTTTTAAATGGGCAGCTATTACCCACTCATTCTCTGGGTATTGCACTTAGAATGATAGGTTTTCCCCACTATTATTTTAGACAATTACATTTATCATGAGAAATTAATCCTTAAGGAATCATTGATGCATGTTTCTGTCCAGCCCACAGGAACATAGTTATTAGTCATTTTCCACTTGAAAGGAAGTGACCTGCGAACCTGTTCTCATTCCCTTGTTGGCTGAAGTGATGATACCCTGTCAATTCTCAGCCTACAGCGACCCCTGCTGGCCCAGTCATGAGTCCCAGGCAGCAATGTGGATGCTATAATGAATGTGACCACTCACATACCTGTGAAAATGATGGTGAAAGTTGCTCAGTCTTGTTCGACTCTTTGATACCCACGGACTAAACAGTCCTTGGAATTCTCCAGGCCAGAATACTGGAGTGGGTATCCTTTGCCTTCTCCAGGGGCTCTTCCCAACTCAGGGATCAAATCCAGGTCTCCAGACTCCTCTGTCCATGGGATTCTCCAGGCAAGAATAGTGGAGTGGGTTTCCATTTCTTCCTCTAGGGCATCTTCCTGACCAGGAATGTAACCCAGGAACCTCTGTATAAAACCTATATAACCTTTGTCAGGGTGATACATCCACCTCTGAATGCTGGACAGTAGGAACCTCTGTAACATGTTTGAGTGGTAAAGATTGAAGCAAAGAGAACTTTGAGGTGGTTTGTGTTCAGAAATTTTCCATTTTCTCTCTGAAGGGCCCATTTCCTTTTTCTTGAAAACTTATAGAAAAGTAGTAGAGGTTGTTTTAGTAACATTTTGCAGTAAGTTACAGTCACTGCCCTTGTATCCTATTCACTATATTTTGTAATATTCCATGTGACTCTTCTTCTGGAGATTTTAATGAGAAATGGGAAGGCAGGTAGTGTTGCAATGGTGACATGGGAAGCAGCTGACGTTGTTGAACTACAAAATGTTTGTAATGCTGAGCACAGTCCAGGGGACTGGGAACAGAAAATTGCACAAAGCACGAGACACCCTTTGAGGTGCTCACAAGAAATTAGGAAGCTGCAATGTGGCCTCTTCCTCTGAAAATGAAAAATGAATCTTTCTCAGGGGAGTGGGCTCAATTTGACTCCTGAAACACAATGGAGGTCGGGATTACAGCCTCTGAATCTTCTACAGACTTAGAATAACTAGTGAGCCTTTTGATATCACAGAGAAACCTAGGCAAGAAAAGACAGCAAGTCGTCACGATCAAGATGTGAAATGAACTATGTGAGCTATGTAGTGTTTACTTATGTAACCTGTTTGCTGCTGCTGCTTAGTCACTTCCATTGTGTCCTACTCTTTGTGACCCTATGGACTGCAGCCCACCAGGCTCCTCTGTCCATAGGGATTCTCCAGGAAAGACTACTGGAGTGGGTTGCCATGCCCTCCTCCAGGGATCTTCCCAACCCAGGGCTCAAGCCCAGTTCTCCTGCATCACAGGCAGATTCTTTACCACTGAGCCACCAGGGAATCCCATGTAACCTGTTTAAATAATACTAAACACCACATTTCTATTACTTGGTGGTGCTAGTGGTAAAACCTGCCTATCAGGGCAGGTAGATGTAAGAGACATGGGTTATATCTCTGAGTCGGAAAGATCCCCTGGAGGAGGCCATGGCAACCCACTCCAGTATTCTTGCCTGGAGAATCCCATGGACAGAGGAGTATGGTGGGCTACTTACTGTTCATAGAGTCCTAAAGGGTCAGACATGATTGAAGTGGCTTGGCACGCACAAACACCACATTTCTGTTACTTAGATTTTATAACATTGTTCATTCAGTACAACTCGTTTATTAACATGAACTTGATTGTTTTTGTGAGATTCTTGAGGACAGTGACATTTTATCTTATTTCTTTTTTATATTCTAAAAACCTTGTTTAATGCTGCCCCAAATAACAGACTTAGTAGATAAAATAAATATTGAACTAATAGGAAAATGACTAGAGCTGTGTTTTATGGACACTTCTCCTTTAATGCATCCTATTATTGTTAAATGTCACGGTGTTACAAATGCACCTGTCAACCTGGGCTTGACTCTGGGTCCAGAATCCTCTTTCTGACTGACCCAAGAAAGGCTTGAGGTGAATTTCAAGGTCTTAAAGGTTACCAGTAATGTAGTGTGTAGTCAGCTGCTTTTGGTAAAAAGAAGTTAAGAGACAAGAGAGAGTGAAATGAATGTTAACATGATAGAAATTTTAATTAAAAACATCTTAAAGACAATGCAGGTCAAGATTTCCAACCCACCTTCCACGCCCCAGATTGGGAACGACCAGATATTTTGTAGGCAAGCAGGGATGTTCCTAAAATCAAACAGGTGAGCATGCAAATTGCATTTAATGATGGCCTTCAGGATACCTGAGCTAGAGTTCACGTGTCAAGGGCTTCGTGTGGGAGGGAGCCACGCACAGGTGTATGAAGGATGCAATACCTCACCAAAGGGGCATTGACGGATTCCTCGTACAGAAGCCATTTGACTACCATAAAAATTAGTTTTTAAATAAAGAACTCAGATGATATAAAACTGATGGAATGAAAGTCAACTAGCAATTTTCTCAAATATATCTATCCCTGAATTTTTTGTTAAATATCTAAATGACTATGAATTATATATTCACTTTTACTTTTCCTTGTTCCAAAAGCAGCTATTTCATCCCAAATTGTATATATCTGCTCTTGCATAAGGCGTTGAAAATTTAGCCAGCCTCAGAAAATCTTTATTAGAGGAAAAAAAATGTCTTAAGAGTTTATTATTCATTTAACTCTGATTTTCAAGAGGAGTTTTAGTATACTGCTTCAAGTACCATAGGGTAGTTTTTGCCGTGCTCTCTTTTTTTATGTCTCTTAGTTTATCCCATGGACAGAGGAGCCTGGTAGGCTGCAGTCCATGGGGTCACTAAGAGTCGGACACGACTGAGTGACCTCACTTTCACTTTTCACTTTCATGCATTGGAGGAGGAAATGGCAACCCACTCCAGTGTTCTTGCCTGGAGAATCCTAGGGACAGGGGAGCCTGATGGGCTGCCGTCTATGGGGTCGCACAGAGTCGGACACAACTGAAGCGACTTAGCAGCAGCAGCAGCAGTGTAGATTAACATTGTATTCCCTCTTAGCTTGCTTATTTTTTTGCTTTACTTCAAAAAATAAAATACAGTGTCTTTGCAGCCATGAAATGTATTTAGATTTTTTGCAAATACAATCTATAGTGCCTAACCACATTCAATTAGGTAAATATAAACATCTCGCGAGATGTCATATCATTGAAAAACTGTTTTGGTGTTTACTATTTGTTTAGGTTTTTAAAAATTGTTTCATATTGTCCTGAGACATCACTAAACAATTAAAGCAGCCTTGTCAGAGTCAGGCTGCCTTGGATATGGTACAGTTTATGAAATCTGAATAGTTTGACACAGTGGGGTTCTGATTTGCAAGGAAACAACCTGAAAGTTCATCTTCCCAGGCAAGAAGATGCTGGTTTATTTATTTCCCTGTATTAGATAAGACAGGATGATCATTTATGTTGAGTGGTTGCCTGTTGGAAGATTAGAAAATAGTGAGAAAGAAGGCTCAGAGCAGCCAGCCATCCCAGTGTGCTGATCACCAGCAGTTAGTGGCAATAAATGAGAAAATCCATGCACTTCCTCTTGATTTGTTAAGATCCCATTCAAAACCCAAATCAGGATTGGAAACTCTCTGCACAGCCTCAGTCCACTATTCCTGAATTAAACTAAATTTTTCATGATTTTGTTTTGAATACTGCTATCTCAAGCAAGAACCAAACCTTAGTGCACGTTTATGAAACAAGGGAACCTGTTGCAAAATGTTACTAAAACATGCAACATTTCTTATCACTGTCCCTTAACTCAATGAAGTATCTGCTTCAACAGAAAAATAGCATGCCATCAAGCTTTCTTTTGATTTATCTTTAAAGCTTTTTTCTTTAAATGTAATTCCCAGATATCTTAATAGACAACAATAAAAAATTTAAAACGAAGTTATGTATTGAGAGCAGCTTGTCAATATTAAGTACAGATCTGCTTGGTCTGTACACACTGGGAATCCCCCACACTAAACTGACTAGCTTGTATTAAAAGAAACAAGAAGACTCTGTTTTTTAATGTATTTTATTGAAGTACAGTTAGTTTACAATGTTGTGTTAATTTCTGATGTATAGCTAAGTAAGTAATTTGGTTTATATATATAAACCAAATTATGTATATATGTATACACACATATATTTATACACATACATACATATATTATTTTTATATTCTTTTCTATTATGTTTGTCACATGATAGTGAATATGGTTCCCTGGGCTATTCAGTAGGACCTTGATGTTTATCCAGATGATTCTCTTTAGTGTTGCTGCTGCTGCTGCTAAGTCGCTTCAGTTGTCTCCAACTCTGTGTGACCCCATAGACAGCAGCCCACCAGGCTCCTCTGTCTCTGGGATTCTCCAGGTAAGAATATTGGAGTGGCTTGCCATTTCCTTCTCTTTAGTGTTAAGATGGTGTAAATCTGAGAACTCAAACCTGAGGAAGAATTTGTTCTTTCTGTGAGTTTAGAAATAATTTTGAGCAAGGGTTACATTTTTAAACATATATACACTGAATCTCCTTTTCGTGCACAGCAGGGGTCCGCAGACTTTGTGTAAAGGGCCAGTATAAACACTCTAAACTTTAGGGTCTGTCCATCAGTGTCTCTATTTTCAACTCCGCTACTGTAGCGTGAGAGGAGCCATCGATAAGACCTTCTCAGAGAGGTGTGGCTGTATTCCAAAAGACGTAATTCACAAAATCAGGAGACTGGCTTGATGTAGTCTGTGGGTGGGGTGGGGATGGGGCACAGTTTGCCATCCTCTAAAGTACGGTATTGGGTTGAGAGTTATTTTGGAGATAAAGTTATAAAAGACAGGCTATAGAGAACTGTTATATCGTGCTTGCTGAAATTTTGTTTAGAGGAATAAAGATGAAGAAACAATTGGAAAAAAAAGGATGGAAATAGGCAACAGGTATGTCAGGAGATCTGCACTTCTGAGTGCAAGCCAGGTGCCGTTTGGTCAGTACACACGTGGCAGTGGTCTTGAAAGCAATCTGCCAGACCAAGGGGCACTCTAGTCTTCTAGTCTGTCTCCTCCAAGATATTGTCATGGTTGTTCAGGGGTACCTGTGTCGTTTGTTGCATCGGTTCTGGCTCTCATGTGCCACCTCTCCTAGTGAAGTGGAAGGACAGATAGCTTTGGGGGTTGGCCAGGGTGTTCTACAGCTTCTGCTGCACAAAACTGCCTTCTTGGCCACTCATGTTGGGCTAATGATGGGGACAGAAGTCATTGTCATTTGTCCTATACAAAATGTCTAGTCTAAGCCTGATCAATCTTGCTCTTGCACCTTGTAATCTTGGATTCCAGTGACCTGAAAGGGAGAATTTTCTCTTCCTCTGTGCCTAACTAGGGATACAGATTGTATGTGCCCAGATGGTTACCACTCTTACCTGTAGGCTTTTTCCACTTTAACACATACACATGTGCGTACAAATACGTATGGCACACGAGCGTCTCCCACCGGGGAGCGTCCCTGTTGTCCAAGTAGTCAGGGTATGCGCAGACACAGCTGACCTCTCTGACTCAGGCCTTAGGTTGCATCAGACCCATCAGTCCAGAAGCCTTGACTACCTTCTCCTGCAATCTAGTCTTGGTAGGTACCATTCCTTTCACCAGGCAAGTATCTGTATCTTTGAGCCAAGAAGGCATCATTCCTGCTGCTGATCCGTGTCTGAACTCAGTATCTGCTTCAGCCTACATCTGTTATATTAAATACTGCAAAAGAGTATCAGATGGACAATTTAAAATTCTGGGTAATTCAAAGCTAGGAAGAAAAAACACTGTTTCACAAAACATGGTAGTTGAGAAATATATACGTACCTGGAGAGTAGAGGCACCTTAAGTAATACAGCATCCAGTAGAAGGCATGTGAAATGTGCCCAAGGTAAGAAACCACAGTGCCCTTCTGCTGCTTGGGGGAAGAAATGAGAGAATTGTTGAGTGATCCTATGGAATTAATGATGAGCGGTCAGGTGCTGTGTGTCAGATACCCAGTTAAGTGCTTTTTTGTCATGTCTTTTTCAATCTTCATTACAGTCCTATGTGGAACGATTTGTTTAATAACTACAAAGTAATTATAATTAATGCGGAAAATAATAATATTAGCTACCATTAGCAAAACAGCTACCCCGTGGCAGTTTTCCTGTGCCAAAATCTCATGCACGTTCAGATTTAGCATTCAGTTCAGTTCAGTCGCTTAGTCATGTCCAACTCTTTGCGACCCCACGAATCGTAGCACGCCAGGCCTCCCTGTCCACCTCCAACTCCTGGAGTTTACCCAAACCCATGTCCATCGAGTCGGTGATGACATCCAACCATCTCATCCTCTGTTGTCCCCTTCTCTTCCTGCCCCCAATCCTTCCCAGCATTAAGGTCTTTTCCAATGAGTCAACTCTTCACATCAGGTGGCCAAAGTTTTGGAGTTTCAGCTTCAACATCAGTCCTTCCAGTGAACACCCAGGACTGATCTCATTTAGGATGGACTGGTTGGATCTCCTTGCAGTCCAAGGGACTCTCAAGAGTCTTCTCCAACACCACAGTTCAAAAGCATCAATTCTTCGACGCTCAGCTTTCTTCACCATCCAACTCTCACATCCATACATGACCACTGGAAAAACCATAGCCTTGACTAGATGGACCTTTGTAAGCAAAGTAATGTCTCTGCTTTTAAATATGCTATCTAGGTTGGTCATAACCTTCCTTCCAAGGAGTAAGCGTCTTTTAATTTCATGGCTGCAATCACCATCAGCAGTGATTCTGGAGCCCAAAAAAATAAAGTCTGACACTGTTTCCACTGTTTCCCCATCTATTTCCCATGAAGTGATGGGACCAGATGCCATGATCTTAGTTTTCTGAACATTGAGCTTTATCTCTCCCATTTTAGGGATGAGGAAATTGAAGATCAAAAGAGACCCCAGCTAGTGAAATGGCAGAGCCAAAGCTGAAATGCAGATGTGTTCAGTACACCTCTCACTCTTCCATGCTTAATCTTTTCTTATGTGAATTCTTATTTTTGAAATATTTTATTTTGAGGTATAGTTGCTGTGCAATTTTAAATAAATTACAGATGTCACTTCATGGTAAAGAGATGGGGAAACAGTGGAAACAGTGGCAGACTTTATTTTGGGGGCTCCAAAATCACTGCAGATGGTGACTGCAGCCATGAAATTAAAAGATGCTTACTCCCTGGAAGGAAAGTTATGACCAACCTAGACAGCATATTAAAAAGCAGAGACATTACTTTGCCAACAAAAGTACATCTAGTCAAAGCTATGGCTTTTCCAGTAGTCATGTATGGATGTGAGAGTTGGACTATAAAGAAAGCTGAGTGTCCAAGAATTGATGCTTTTGAACTGTGGTGTTGGAGAAGACTCTTGAGAGTCCCTTGGACTGCAAGGAGATCCAACCAGTCCATCCTAAAGGAGATCAGTCCTGAGTGTTCATCGGAAGAGCTGCTGTTGAAGCTGAAACTCCAATACTTTGGCCACCTGATGCAAAGAACTGACTCATTGGAAAAGATTCTGATGCTGGGAAAGATTGAAGGTGGGAGGAGAAGGGGACGACAGAGAATGAGATGGTTGGATGGCATCACCGACTCAGTGGACATGTGTTTGGGTAAACTCCAGGAGTTAGTGATGGACAGGGAGGCCTGGCATGCTGCAATTCATGGGTTGCAAAGAGTTGGACACGACTGAGCAACTGAACTGAACTGAACTGTTCCATATAGTGATTCACAGTCTTTAAGGTTAAAATCCACTTGTAGTTAGTATAAAACATTGGCTATATTTCCTGTGTTGTACAGCATATCCTTGTAGCTTGCTGTTCATAGTTGCTCAGTCGTGTCCAATTCTTTGAGAGCCCATGAACTGTAGCCCGCCAGGCTCTTCTGTCCATGGGAATTCTCCAGGCAAGAATACTGGAGTGGGTTGCCATGCCCTCCTCCAGGGGATCTTCCCAACTCAGGGATCAAACCCAGGTTTCCTGCATTGCATGCAGATTCTTTATCATCTGAGTCACCAGGGAAGCCCATCCTTGTAGCTTATTTTATACCTGGTAGTTTCTTCCTCTTACTCCACTACTCCTATTGTGCCCCTCCCCACTTCCCTGTCCCCACTGGTAACCACTAGCCTGTTCTCTGTATCTGTGAGTCTTTCTGTTTTTGTAACATTCACTAAGTTGCTGTCTCCTTGGCCTGGCAACTGTAGATCAGCCTAGTGACACTGGCAAAAGTGAAGTGAAAGTTGCTCAGCTGTGTCCAACTCTTTGCAACCCAATGGACTGTAGCCCGCTGGGCTCCTCTGTCCATGGGATTCTCTACGGGAGAATACTGGACTGGGTTGCCATTTCCTTCTCCAGGACACTGGCAGGGCTGTCTCTGGTTATTGTTTGGATGAATAAAAGACTCCTGGCTTGATCATTATTCATCAAAAACTGTCCAGTGGTTGCCACTAACCACATGTGGCTATTTTTCAGGCTACTTTTCTTTCACATTACATGATTGTCAGTGTGGATTATACACTATTAAAACTTCAAATATATATGCCAGTTCCCTCCTCAAATCACTGAGGCAGTTCCCGTACAAGCAAAGTTAAGAGGCATGTATACATGTGGTTAAAAATGTGTTACTCTAGTCGTGACACCAAATTAGATGTGAGATATGCATCTTTTGGAACTAAAGGAGAGCATTAGGTAATGGTTAAATACACCTTTTTATATTTACAGTGGATTTTTTTCAGCTATATCTACCCATAAGACATAGCTCCAGTTTTTGAGGACAGAATTAGCACCTCTTGATTGATTTCTTTATGATTGGACAGTGTAGATATAGAACCTTTTTGTTAATTCACTACAAAAGTGTGTGTTTTAGACATAATACTAGAATATTATTTTGAGATGCCAGAACACACATTAGGAGTCCTGAACCTTCCTAGGTAGCATTTTTAGGTTTTTGAGATAACATATGGATTAAGAAATAGAAGTTCAAAAATAATATTTAAAGATATATGATAAGTACTAGAAAAATAAAAGCAATAATTAAAACCTCAGAGAAGAGGGGGGATTTATGGAGGATGATGGTATAAGTGGACCAGATTTCTTACATTGATGGCACAAAGCCAAGTGCTTAATGTCTAATGGGAATGATCTTAGAAATTAGTATGCAATTATTTAGACAGTTTTATAGACACAGCCAGCAGAAAATCTGAAAACAGAAACCCTTAAAATGCAATTTAAAATAGGGTGCCAAATTTATTGTAGATTTGTTAGTTCAAGTGTGAGTTAACATGAAAATTTAAAAAAATAAGAGAAAACTATTGCTTATGAGAGAAGACAATGGCACCCCACTCCAGTACTCTTGCCTGGAAAATCTCATGGATGGAGGAGCCTGTTAGGCTACAGTCCATGTGGTCGCTAAGAGTCAGACATGACTGAGCGACTTGTGGTCGCTAAGAGTCAGACATGACTGAGCGACTTCACTTTCATTTTTCACTTTCATGCATTGGAGAAGGAAATGGCAATCCACTCCAGTGTTCTTGCCTGGAGAATCCCAGGGACGGGGGAGCCTGGTGGGCTTCCGTCTGTGGGGTTGCACAGAGTCAGACACAACTAAAGCGACTTAGCAGCAGCAGCAGCAGCAGTGTAAAACTTGCATGGGAAAATGAGTGAAGAATTAATACTTGAAATATACTTCTTTCTTGGTGTTCATTACACACACACGCATACACACACACAAAAGACAGATGAAAGGAAAGATATCAAGATGTCATAGGTAGCTATTCACAGATGAACTCCCCAAGGGAATGAGTATAGGAGTGTAAATATAAGAATTCTAACAAGAGTTCAAGAGAGAGTGAAAAATGATAAGGGTCGATCAGATATGACTCTCGGGATGTTTATTATCCTGGATTCTTGGATGGCATATTAGTCATTTTTGCCACACATGAGTACTCACACCCTGAATGAGAGAGAGAGAATGTTGAAAGCAGAGCTAAGATCACTGAGTACCTCACCATGAAATAGATATTCTATTTCATTGTTATCATTGTTGTTCAGTTGCTAAGTTGTGTCTGCTCTTTGCAACCCCATGGACTGCAGCATGCCAGGTTTCTCTGTCCTTCACCATCTCCCAGAGTTTGCTCAAACTCATGTCCTTTGAGTCAGTGATGCCATCCAACCATTTCATCCTCTGTCATCCCCTTCTCCCCCTGCCTGCAATCTTTCCCAGCATCAGGGTCTTTTCCAATGAGTCTGCTCTTTGCATCAGGTGGCCAAAGTATTGAAACTTCAGCTTCAGCATGAGTGGTTCCAGTGAATATTCAGGGTTGATTTCCTTTAGAATTCCATCATTAGGTTTTTTGTTTTTTTTTTAATTGAAGTATGGTTGATTTAAGGGCTTCCCAGGTAGCGCTAGTGGTAAAGAACCCACCTGCCAATGCAGGAGACATAAGATGAATTAAGAGATGTGGTTTGATCCCTAGGTCAGGAAGATCCCCTGGAGGAGGAAATGACAACGCACCCCGGTATTCTTGCCGGGAAAATCCCATGGACAGAGGAGCTTGGGGCACTATAGTCCATAGGGTCACAAAGAGTCAAACACGACTAGAAGCGACTTAGCATGCACATAGTTGATTTGCAATGTTTTGTTAGTTCATTCTGTTAGTTTTTTTTTTGTTTTTTGGTTTTTTTTTTTTCACTTTTACATGATATAAACTGAAGAACTGTTTATAAACTGTTTTAGTGGGACACTCTCATGGATGCTATATTTTATGATTTTTATCATTTTATTTTATTCTCATATTTGTTTGGATGAACAAGTAAAATCTGTACCACTCAGACTTTTCAGTGCCTTCAGGCTGGTCCAAGTTTCTGATCTTCAAAATATTTGAGCGGTCCTGTCAAATTCAGTGTGTTGATGTGCAAGAGGGATAAGTAAATAAAACTCCAGTATGAAAATCTGTGTGGTACCACACACACATTGGGCTGTTTTTTGTTTTTTTTTTTTTTTTAAGGTGATTGATCACTGTGCAAAGAAATGGAATTTTTTGAAAAGATAAGGTAGGAGTAAATATAGAAAAGGACTTAAATGATTTAAGCAGTGAAGCAAAAATTACATTCCCTTTAGCAGTTTCATCCTATAGAATAATACCTGGGACTTGGCTATTGACTCTGGTTAGCAGCCTTTATAGTTCACCAAACTCTTAATTTCTAGGTTTTACCCTCATTCAGCTAAAGTGTTTGGGATCATCTTTGAAAATTTGGGCAAATTCAAATTAAAACGAAATTCAATAATTTTTGCAGTATCTAAGCAGATAGGAGTTTATCATTTCTGCATGTCACTGGGAGTAACAGTGGTCCAGTGTTTATAAACAAAGGTCACAGCCAGTTGACCTGATTTTCAGTCCAGGGTGGGGCCAGTCTGCATGCTTAGGGCACAAACTGATTGTCACCAGCTACAGAATCCTTTCAAATGAGACCAGGAAAGCTAGCACTGTTCCCACTAATAAGGAATGACTGGGTTATATGTTTTAATTCTCCATTGTGCTACATACTCTATTATGACTCTCTCTATTTCAAATACATGTTCATTTTGGAAACCCCTTGATTAACAGTTTTCTTATCTATAAAATAATAATGCTAGGTGACATGGTCTTCAGAGTTTATTCTAAGTAAAAATCTAAGGAACTGTGTTCTTATTTGACCCTTGGAAACACATTATTAAAAGATTTAAGGGGGCGGGGCTTTGTTAGTCTTCATTTTGCAGAAGAAACATACATAATTAACTCTTAACTTACTATTCCATTAAATATAAGTTGAGTGAGTATTATATGCTCATTTCATAGAGCCACAAATAAATTAGAAGAAGTCCAACCTTTCAAGTAGCCATTAGACGATTTGGGAAAATAAATAAGGAAAGATAAATCACACAATAGTGTGAAAACAAAAATGTGAATAGAATTGAGTCCCAGTAAAATATGGAAGGGTAGCCAACAGTTTGACCACTGTTAATTTGTGTTTTAGATATATAGCTTGTGACAGTTCTGAAGGTCTGCTGATTTTCTGATTGATTTTCCAAATCCAGACAAAACACAAATGCCCATTAATACCAACTGCTGTGTTTTGTGAAAGTGAATTCAAAGCCTGAGAAACTAAGTAATGTTCCTCAGTTCCTCGTTTTAGTAGGTGATAAATCTGGGTAGGTTTCCCTAGTTTTTCTTGGTCCCCACAGTGTCTTCTCTCCAGAAGCTGTCCAGTATATTTGGAATATCTAAAACCCCATTTCCTTTACATGCCATTTCCTTGTTTACTTCTCTGGCCTCATCTCGTATCATAATCACTAGCTGCAACGGCAGGCTTTCATTTTTTCAAGGTATGATTACTGCCTCTTGTGTACTTGACGCCCCTCTGCCTGGAATACCCCCTCCTCCCAGGCATTGACATGGCTGATTCCTTTTCATCATTTGGATATCTCAGTTTGTATCCTCAGAGAGCTTGTGACTGTTTCTTACACTTGCCTTTGCCCTATGATTGTGTTTTTCTCATGTAGTCCCATGATTACAATTGATAGTTTCCATAGCCTTTTGTCTCATCTGAAATTATTATATGTGTCTATCATCTGCTTTCTTCCACTTGAAATAAGCTCCATCAAAGCAAAAATATTGACTTTCTTCTTCACTGTCTCTCTGTAACACTTGGAGCAATGTCTACTCATACGTTCTTAATTATTTGTTGAAGGAATGAAGATTTCTGGTTCCCATAGATTATGCATAGGGTAAAAGTAAGCCTACCAGGTTTAGTGCTTTGAGGGTGCTAAAAAAGATACAATTGTAAAAGGAAAATAAAATGACCATGTTTGCTGAAATCTCTATATGACTGACTCCTTATAGGAAGATTTTAAAAGAGAATCAGAGTGTGCGTGCTAAGTTGCTTCAGTCATGTCCAACTCTTTGTGACCCCATGGACTGTAGCCCACCAGGCTCCTCTGTCCACAGGATACTTCTGGCAAAAATACTGGAGTGGGTTGCCATTCCTTTCTCCAAGGGACCCAGGGATCGAGCCCATGTCTCCTGAGACTCCTGCATTGCAGGCAGATTCTTTACTGCTAAGAAAGAGAATACTGAAATATAAATCACATTAGGACGGTGTCACATTTTTCTACATTTCCTGTGTGTTTAAAATAGTTTAAGTCTTAACTTGTCACCTGCCTCCAGGTGAAGGTACTAGTTGTTGAAGTGAGGCTTCTTTGAAAGGTTTGGCGTGGTCGGATTGCCCTGGGAAAGAAAAGGGCCTAGGAGAGGATTTGGGGGGGATATGAAACTTTGAAAGAGAGAAAGAGCTGGCCAAGAAGGATGAAAAGGGGAAGCCAGGAAGTTTAAAGGGGAGCAGGGAATGTTGTATACATGGTCCTAGTCCAGAAGGCAAAGTTAGAGGAATTTCAGAATGGGCCAAGTGATGAATGATATTAGTACCATGGGCAGGTTAACAGTGATAAGAGCTTAACTATAGCCTTTCTGTGTAGCAACAGGGATAAAGTTGGCAGCTGTTTTGGGCTAGGGTCAGGTCATGCAAGCTGCTCTAACAAATCCCTGAGTGACAGAGGTTTGCACAGGGGACATTTACTCGTCAATCACAACACAGTCCAAAGCAGATGTACCTGTTTGGCAGGTGGCCTTTGTTATGGTGATTCAGGGGGCAAATTCCTTTCTTCCATTGGCCCCATCCAACTGCAGGGCACCAGAGTCCTCTGCATTCAATCAGTGAATTTGGAGAAGGAAAGAAGGGAAGGCACAACTGCCTTTTAAGCCCCTTAACTTAGAAATCATCCTCTTCACTTCTGCTCACATTCGCTTGCAGAGTATGGAAGTTGTTGTTCAGTTGCTAAGCTGTGTCTGACTCCTTGAGACCCTGAGGACTGCAGCACACCAGGCTTCCCTGTCCTTCACTGTCTCCCAGAGTCCGCTCAAATTCATGCCCATTGAGTCGGTGATGCCATCCTACCATCTCATCCTCTGCTGCCCTCTTCTTTTGCCTTCAATCTGTTCCCAGGGAGCACAAGGCTCCGTGTTCATTCAAACCAGCCAGAAAATGTAGTCCATGGATGGATGTCCGGCTCTTATGGATGGGGGAGCATATATAATCTCGGGCAGTGACCAATCTTCTAGAATGGTGGAGAACTCTGCAGTGAGGTCATTTTCATTTCATAAATATTCATGGATCATCTAGAAGTATGAGGCTACATAATATATTGTGCTCATTCTCACAAAGTTATAATTTATTAGAAGGTGTAAGATGTACACAAATTATGGTAATTCACAGCTATTTCTGATTTATTCATGTAAATTTTATATGGAAAAATAGATGAGAATGTTGGAAAACGAGTCCCTGTATATGGCCAAACCGGTAAAATGTAGATGCTTTCCTTTGATATATCTCATCTTCCCATTTTCAGATGACAAGCACTTACATAAATCCTCCCCATTTCCAGATCTAAGGCTGCTGCCTACTGGATTCAGCCACTTGTGTAGGAATGTATCTTGGTGTGAAATCAAGCCCATTGCAATTCTAGTGTGGCTTATGTAAATAAAATCCTATATTCCTCATTTGTGCATGTATGTATATATATACACACACACACACACATATATATAGATTTTAATCTCAAAGGCATATTCCAGTTTCATTGTTGAGTAAGCAATTTTGTGTTCTGGCTTAGAACATAATAGAAATTATCATTTCAGCCGAAGTTGGGGGTGGAGAAAGAGCCAGGAAACTGTTACACTCTCATAAATTATTGTATTAAGAAATAGCTTTTGGAAGAGAATATGTCTAAAAAAGGGCTTAAATCGAAACTACTAGACTTTACTATTTCTGCTTCAACTGATGTAGATGGACGTAGTATAAATCAAGAGTTGGATTTTTCTTTTCTTTTTTTGAAAAGGGCCAAGTACTTGATAGTTTAGTGATCTCAGGTGGCCTCAGCCTTCAACGGCTTGAAGTGGGACTTGGGTTCCCAGCCAGAGACTGGGCTGGGTTGCGGCAGTGAGAGCACCAGATCCTAGCCACTAGACCAGTGGTCAGTAACAAGGGCCCTAGCCCTTCAGCTTTGCAGAAAAGAGTTCTCACAAAGATGGAAAGTAGTGAAGCAAGTAAAGTATTTATTAAGAGGAAAAAAATATATATAGTACATGTGGATAAACACACGGGTAGACTCAGAGGGAGAGTCCCTGAGTGGAGGTTTGAATTACCTTTATGGAGCATTTCTTCTGGGTTTCATTCAGCCAGTCATTTTTATTTGCCTGGCTCACAATCCATATTTGGTTTATCTCTGGATCCTCCCATATGTGTGCATGCATCTCTTAGCCAAGGGAAATCCTGCCGAAGAGGCGTCTGGGTAGAGCATCCCTTGACTTTGCTCCCTCTTTGGCCTGCAAGGAGCCATTTCTGTGCACGTGTGGTAGGGGAGGTCTCCTGACTTCAGAAAGGAGAAATATGTGGTCTGAGCAGGGCCTAGCCTCCTCCCTTAATTGTCCTGCTATTCTTGTCTTGGAATTTTTCAGTTCATAGGGAATGAATCTCCAATTGCTTTACCCTGGGGTGGCGAGGTGGCCATCTGCCTCCTGCCTCATTAGGATTTGCTGGATACATTTGATCTGTGTCACAATTACTCAGTTTTGTCATTATACCATGAAAGCAGACAAAGAGAGATGGAAACCAGTGAGTGTAAATGTGTTTCAATAAATCTTTATTAATTGACACTGATATTTGAATTTCACGTAACTTTCATCTGTTGTGTAACATCATTCCTTTTATTTCCCCATACCATTTAAAAATGTAACATCCACTCTGTGCTCCTAGACCATCTAAAAACAGGTGGTAGGCAGGATTTGGCTCACAGGCTTTTTATTTAGTTCACTCACCCTGGTATACAGGGAAGAAAATAAGAACACAATTTCAGTAAGAGCTAATTTCAGTAAGCTTTATTCAAAAAATGTGTGAACTATAACATAACACATTAACTGTTATATTCTATATGCTCATTTAGAATCGAACAAAATGCATGCTTAGAGTACATGAAATGTGAGATGGTGTTATATGTACTATCACATAAATATTAACCCCCCCCTTTTTAAGCTATTTACATTGATGAAACTCTAAGAAATTATCCTAGATCAGTTGAAAGTGGGAGGCATTTTCAGCCCTACTCCTGTTTAGCACTCATTCAAGGCCTAATGCTCAGTTAGTCAATTAGTAGCCACCAGATGAAGAAGGCTGTTTCTTCATGTGTGTGTGCATAGATGTATGTGTGTGCATGTGTGTGTGTGTGATTAAAAGGGAAAGATGATGTGTGTCAGACCTCTCACTGTCCATTTTAGATGCCACTAGCTCAATCACTATGGGCAATGGACCATAAGATACTTATGTATCTTCTGCTTGGCTTCATGCTTGATGCTTCTGATCAGACACAGCGTTTCATTTCCAGTATCACAGATGACAGGGTAAAATGCGGAATGTATGGCTGCAAATGTCAAAAGGTCCGTGAAGAAAAGACAGCTCTACCTCTATGTTCAGATTAACAGCAATTGAAAATAAATGCCTATTTCCAATTCTTTGGTCTTGTTTAAGTTTTATGTGTTTGATATGTGTTTGTTATTACCTACATGTATCCAGGGAGTTTTGCCTAGGCTGCAGAAAGAGAGGGAAAATAGAGATACAGAAAATCTTTTGCTAATGGTTAATTCAGCTTCATTATTAAACCAGGATATTAAAAGTGCACTGCTAACATCATGTACATTAATATTTTTATTTGATTATTACCCACTTGAAATAATAGACTAATGACTTGTCACAATACAAGACCTTCAGCCATCTATTTCAACCTTTTCAGTTCAATTCAGTCCCTGAGTTGTGTCCGACTCTTTGCGACCCCATGGATTGCAGCACTCCAGGCTTCCTTGTCTTTCACCATCTCCCAGAGTTCACTCATGTCCATTGAGTCAGTGATGCATCCAACCATCTCATCCTCTTCCATCCCCTTCTCCTCCTGCCCTCAGTCCTCAGCATCAGGCTTTTTTCCAACAGTCCTGGAAAAGGGTCTTTTCTTCGCATCAGGTGGCCAAAGGATTGGAGCTTCAGCTTCAGCATCAGTCCTTGCGGTGGATATTCTGAGTTGATTTCCTTTAGGATTGACTGACTTAATCTCTTTGTTGTCCAAGGGACTCTCAACCTTTTAGTCTACAGTTATTAATAATCATTTCTGAGACAAAAGTTTTAAGAAAAGGCTATACTTTTTTTTTCTGTTGAAAGGGGTTATTGAACTGAATTGGGATTCTGAAAGCTAGGAAATAGTGCTGATACCTTTAGTCTTTGCTTCTGATGAGCTCTGAACGTGTCCTTACCCTGGTGATAGGTAAAGCCTCAGTGTCGGTGTATTTTTCCCAATCCTCTGCTTCAGGAAACCCAACATATCCTGCAGTCTGTACTTGAGAGACCACAGGCAAAAACCCAAAAAGAAGGAGTGCAATTATTGACCCAAAGAAATATTGAATGCAGTAACAAGTTATTGAATTTATGAATGAATTGCTTCATGAGCTCCCCCACCTTCCTCCCTCCCATAAATATCCCCCAAACTCGACACTCCTTTTGTTCCACATTTGAATTTTCCTTTTTCCAGAAAAAACAGGGTGGATGGGGATATACCCATAAGGGGCACACGAACTTCCTTGTTTTTCCTTTGGTGAGTTGGCAGACAAGTGCACTGCCTCACCTCAGCTTGTTACGCATGTCTTCACTGGAGCTCTGATGGTGAAGGTGCAGATTAAAAAATGCCCCCTGACATATCAGTAAACAAAAAAATGTCACGGCTCTCAAGCCCTCAGCCACAGCAGCCACTCGCAACTGTGCAAGGGGAAGGGGAGAAAAGCAGGATACTGACCCTAGACAGTCAAGGTGCATATCAAAGAAATGATTTCAGTGAGCCCGGAGTCTTTCATCGTCCCATACGCAGAAAAGCGCTAAATGCATTAACTTGGGATATCTGATCGTCTTTAATTAACGCTCATCTTTTGATGTTCTGACTACCTGGTTGGTATTTGTTGCCAGACTCCTCTGTATCCTGGCTCCTCCCTTACCTCTTCAGGGCAGTCTTCCAGGCTTAAGTTCTCAGTTTTGTCAACCACATAAGAGATAATTCTCAACTTTTAGGTTGTGTTTTTTGCTTGTTTGTTTGTATCAGTCAACAAAGAGCACACCACTCAAGTTTGCTAGAGCAGATTGTTCTTAACCACCCATAAGGGCTAATTGCAGGAACTAGTTAACAGTTAAAAATGAATTAGTAAGAAGAATATATATATATATATATATATATATATTAATGTTATTAATACCCATGGTAAATAGACCTACTTGGAGGGAGTTTTCTTCCAGGTTCATTCTCTTTTACCAAACTAAATAAGGAATCATGAGTGGTTAGAAAACTATATGTGTGAACAGGTGGTTTTGTTCTTGAAGACTGAATTCTGGTTTAGACATGATGGTAAGTTGTCTTTTCAGCAAGTTAATGCATCTTGTTACTGAAAAGACAAGGTGATAATAAAAGAAAGAAAGGCAGCAGCCCTCCAAGGTCAGGATTCCTTTCTTCTCTCAATAATATGGTCCATTGAAACAGTTCTGCAACCTCATTAAATTTATTTTTATAAGATTTCTAGCCCTAATATTTTTTTTTTCTTCTTTGTGAAAAGATCAAATTTCTTTTAAATCCTTCTGGTTCCTTCATTTTCCCCAGTGTTTCCTGTCACTGGAAATCTTATAAAGCAGTATTATATTCTGACAATTTTTCATCCCATGAGCTAAATGTAATGCTTTGAAATGCAAGCAGAATACTTTTTAAGTAGGCATTTAATTTTAGTGGAATTTGCATTTGGCAGTCCCAATTCATCTGTTTCAACATCTGAGTGAAATAGCCCTCTTTGAATTCTAATGGAATGAATATAGTGAAATTAACCTTTTACCACAAAAACATACTATTCTAGGCGAAAGCTTTCACACTGTTCTGAATCACTTCTATGTAGTTATAAGAGAGTGAATACTGTTAATTTAATTCAGAGAGTGATGAAAGCGGTTCTGTAAAGAGGATGCAAACATCAGGCTTCCTTAATTATCCTGTGAAGTATCATCAATAAGTGTACAACATTGACCTGGAACTCCAGCTCATTGTGACGTTTGCCTCAGTATCAGTGGTGATGTAAGCTATCTGCAAAATACCTAAACATAACAAAGCGCTTGAAATTTCCCTTTATGATTATACTTAACTTGGATTTTTGAACTAATTTGGTAGTCAATTCAGTCATCTTCGGTAAAGTTAACCATCAGAAGAGTCAAGAAATTTTTCATAAATATTTACCTTTTTTCCTTTCAAGTAGAGAAACTACACATAGAAATAAGAGGTTTAAATTTTAAGCATTTTAACTAATATTTCTTTTGGACAATATTAAAGCTACTAAACAATGTCCCTGGCCAGCTATCAACTGTGTACAAAACCTGTGTACAAAATCTAGTTCATTAAAAAATATATATGTTGTAATTTGTTGTTGTTGTTTAGTTGCTGTCTTGTCTGACTATTTTGCAACCCCATGGACTCTAGCCCACTATTCTCCTCTGTTCATGAAATTCTCCAGGCAAGAATACTGGAATGGGTAGACACTTTCTTCTCCAGGGAATCTTCCAGACCCAGGGATCAAACCCAGGTCTCTTACATTTCCTACATTGGTAGGTGTGTTCTTTATCACTGAGTCACCAAGGAAGACTTATATATAGTTATAGTTTTGTGTATGTCTGTGTGTGTCATCTTGCTAAAACATTAGATATTTAAAGTTCATTTTAAAAATCTTTAGTTCTTTTTAATTTTTTTTTTCTGTACCTCTTAGGGTTGTGATTTTTTTTAAATGAAATAGTTTATAAAAGATCTTTGGTCTAACCTAGATCATTATGACTTGTTTTACTGGCAGTTGGCAGTTACCAATTATTGTGTAAAAATAAGTTTATATCTATCGCTGAAGGAACTGTAGAGAATCATCTTATTGGAGAAAAAAACCCCTTTAACCTTTCTCTACTTACTGTGATGTGTAAAGAAAGGAAAATAGTTTTTAAAAGTTTAAAGAATAGTTTAGAGCACAGTTTTCAAGTTTTGATTTCTTTTTAACTGATCTGATTCTCCTCAGTAAGTTCAGTTCAATCGCTCAGTCGTGTCCAACTCTTTGTGACCCCACGGACTGAAACACTCCAGGATTCCCTGTCCATCACCAACTCCCAGAGATTACTCAAAATCATGTCCATGATGTTGGTGATGCCATGCAACCATCTCATCCTCTGTCATCCCCTTCTCCTCCCACCTTCAGTCTTTCCCAGCATCATGTTTTTTTTCCAGTAAGTCAGTTCTTCACATCAGGTGGCTAAAGTATTTGAGCTTCAGCTTCAGCATCAGTCCTTTCAATGAATATTCAGGACTGATCTCCTTTAGGATGGACTGGTTGGATCTCCTTGCAGTCCAAGGGACTCTCAAGAGTCTTCTCCAACACCACAGTTCAAAAGCCTCCATTCTTGGACATTCAGCTTTCTTTATAGTCCAACTCTCACATCCATGCATGACTACTGGAAAAACCATAGCTTTGACTAGACAGAATTTTGTTGTCAAAGTAATGTCTGAGTCTCCTGGAATAGGGTAATTGGAGTTACCTGGAGAGCTTGTTAAAACAGATTGAAGGGCCTCGCCCCCAGAGGTTCTGATTGAATAGTATGGGGAAGCAGGAGAGTTCAATTTTCTTACTAGGGTTCACTGTTGCTGCTACTGCTGATCCGAGAAACCATCCTTTCTAAGTGAGTCTGACCATATTTTATACTATATATATATATTTTTTTTAATTAAAAGGGTTGCAGTGTGTTCCTGAGAAATAAGTAGCAAATTCTTAGAATATCTTGTTTAGAGCAGGCGCTGAGGTCAAATGGCCTGGAGTTGTATATTTTCAGTCACAAGTTGCGGGGTGTGGAGCCAGTTGCTGTACCATTTTAGGCTTCAGGGGTTTATATGACAGGTATAATGTTATCTTATCTTGTTGTTGTTTATTTGCTAAGTTGTGTCCAACTCTCCTCGCGGCCCATGAGCTGTAGCCAGGTAGGCTCCTCTGTCCATGGGATTTCCCAGGCAAGAATACTGGAGTGGGTTGCCATTTCCTTCTCCAGGGGATCTTCCTGAACCAAGGATTGAGCCCACCTTTTTGTGCCTTGCCAGGTGGATTCTTTACCACTGAGGCATCAGGGAAGCCCATAAAATCATCTACCAGAGGATTATTGTTGGTAATTAGACAATATTTATTAAACTGTAGAAAAGAACTCTGGCATTTAGAAAGAGCTCAAGTAATTCAATAAATCCAAACTATGGCTTGATGCTGAGCAAAACCAATAACTAAGTACTTAAATGCCAGACTGGTCTTTTGATGCCAATCTTAGATATAAGATGAGTTAATAAGTGTCCCCCAGAATGTTTAAATCTTATGAGAAATGTTCCAAAGTGTACTTTGGCCATTAGTCTATTTTTCGAAGGTTGATTCAGAATAACAGTTTTTGAGTTATTTTATTTTAAAAATATTCATTATTAGGAAATGCATGAATTAGTACTCATTGTTTCCACTTCTATTCCTGTGAAATAAGGCTGTATTTTTGTAGTCAAAGTTAAGCATAAATGGAAAAAATTAAAATAGTTGTATCCCTATTGACATTTTGAATACTCTGATTAAGCAAGTAGTAATAATCAAGCTAATGCAGATTAGGATGAATTGCAAGTGTTACTCGGCATGGACTAATTTGAAAAGTTTCCAAATTAATCTAAAATGGATAAATACTTCTCGCTATATCGTCTTCTTTGAAAATGTTTCAAGACAGAAATAAATTTACTGTGATGTTATTATCAAGGAAATAAGTTGAAACACATATGATTCTCATAGTATCAATGCTGAAGTAACTAACATATTGAATGTTTTATGTATTACATTCATGGAAATAGGGACAAGTGAAAAGTTAATTATCCATATACCTTTGACCTAGTTAGCCTCTTTTTGGTCTCAGTTTTATACAACCGTAACTGTAGGTTGGTTACAAGACAGTTACTTCCATCATATAACAATCGCACAATGATAAGAATTCAAGAAAATAACCTTTTGTTAAAGAACCTAGTATAATACAGTGGCACCCAGTTGAAGGCATTCAATAAGTTTTAATTCTTGTCCAAACTCCCATAATTCTACCTTTTTCCAAGGCCTCAGTGTTTTTCACTAAAGGTCTCTCATATCTTATAGTATGATATAGTGTGTTTAGTTCAATTAGTATTTGAGCAAATGGATGAATGAAAATATCCTCTGGAGTTCACTTTCTAATGTACCTACTATCAAACTCCCATATGAGGAAGTATCTTTAAATGTACAAGATTAAAATTCATGGTCACATAAAATGAATAAAACTTTAATGTGAAATGTAACATTTTTTAATTCTTAATTTCAAGATACCAGAGAAAGAAAATCTGTACAGAAACTGGTTAAAATGGCTTTTGGTAAGTGCTCAGAATGAGAAAACAAGGTACTAGTTTTACATATAGATTAGAATATGTTTTCTCTCTTATTTTCATATCACAGTTAGGTACCATTGAGGTTCCATCCTTCACAGAGGTAGAAAAAAATAATTTAAATCACTCGCAAAAGATCTGTTTGAGTCCTGATAGCTTGATTCTCTTTGAAAGCTTTGAACTTCTTATGTGCTAAGATTCAGAGCTTCACTAACTTCTATATTGTCCCTGGCTAAAATGACTTATTTGGGTGGGGGTTATTTCTTATCTCATTGGAAGCTGTAAAAAGAAGCAGTCGTTATATCTTTGAACAGATGAAATGGTTTAACACTGCTCAAAACTTGTCCAAGATGCTAATCTAAATCCTCAGCTAGACCATTTGAACACATGACCACACAGACCAAAGAAAATTTAGTTTAAAAGAAATCTTACAGGAATCAGATAATAGATCTTAGGCTATTTGGATTTCCTCACAGGATAAGAGAAGCAACAGGCAACAACACTGCTCCTCAAAACAGGAGTTGAACTATTTTCTGTATGTGGAAAAGGGCAACCTTTTTATCCATTGTTACGAACTTGCTCCAGAATTTGAGCAGTATGTATTGCAACTACCACTGGGTATAGCTACCTTGTACCCCACAATCTCCTCAATTTTAGCATTCTAAACTCTACTCCTCAACGTTTTCCTCTCCATAGTCATTTCTCACACAACTGTTTAAGTCTGCCAGCTTGTTGGTGTGTGATATCACAGGCCTTTTTTCACCTAAGCATGAATAACCTCAGCGTCATCCTTAATTTGGTTACTTTTTCGTTTTGACTCTGAGATGGAGATGAGTATGTAGGGGGTTCCTAGAGGTGCTCTTGGGATCACTTAGTGTGGAACAGAAGGGAAGGAAAGGAGGGAGGATGGAGAAGCGAGAGAAGTCGTGTGTACTCTTAACAAAGCTCCCAGCTGACCTCCTTGGACGCTGAAATCTAGGATTGTCCCTCAGCCCTGTCCTGAGATGTAGAGATGGGACCCCACTTTCACAATCATTGGATGCAGTTTCCCTCCAGAGAGGGAAGTGATCTTGGTCAAAGAGGTTTTTTTTTCATCAAGGAAATTCTAAAGGGGAAATGACCCTTCAGTCATGGAGGGTTATCTGGTCAATGCATAGCAATCTCTACTGTGGACTTCTTCTTATCTTCTTAAATAAGATGATATTTGTCAAAAGTATTGCCTCTCCCCCCCCCCCCCCCCCGCCGCTATTCTACCATTGTTGCTGGCCAAAATCTTGGCCTTCTCTGCCCACTGAAGCTTAATGAAAAAATGTGGAGTTTCGAGTAAATAGACAGGTGCCTTTAATTCTCAGGCAGCGCAGAGGGGACCATAATGGGCTCCAGCCTCAAGAACTGTGCCCACTCCTCCATGAGGAGTCTAGGGGCTTATATAAGGCAAGGGCTCACAATCAGGAGTTGGTGATCAGGAACAAAAGTGGGAGGATCTTGATTTCTTCCTCTTGCACTTTTTTTTGAAAAAAAAAAAATGAAGTCGCTCAGTCGTGTCTGACTCTTTCCAACCCCTTGGACTGTAGCCTGCCAGGCTTTCGTCCGTCCATGGGATTTTCCAGGCAAGAATACTGGAGAGGGTTGCCATTGCCTTCTCTGGAGGATCTTCCCAACCCAGGGATTGAACCAGGCCTTCCACATTGTAGGCAGACGCTTTACCATCTGTGCTACCAGGGAAGCTTTTTTTAAAGACCTTCATAACCTGGCCTCGGTAACCCAGTAATTGAGTCTGGCAGTTTAGTGTCTCTGTGGCCTTCTTTCTGATATGTAACGACAAGGGGAAGGATGTTGTAAGGGTAAACACCAGATAGTATATGTATTTAGCATAGAGTCAAAGGAGAAAATGTGAACTGGAGCTCCTGCAGGGTTCAGTTCAGTTCAGTCACTCAGTCGTGTCCGACTCTGCAACCTCATAAATCGCAGCATTCCAGGCCTCCCTGTCCATCACCAACTCCCAGTGTTTACCCAAACTCATGTCCATCAAGTCGGTGATGCCATCCAGCCATCTCATCCTCTGTTGTCCCCTTCTCCTCCTGCCCCCAATCCTTCCCAGCATTAGGGTCTTTTCCAATGAGTCAACTCTTTGCATCAGGTGGCCAAAGTATTGGAGTTTCAGCTTCAACATCAGTCCTTCCAATTAACACCCAGGACTGATCTCCTTTAGGATGGACTGGCTGGATATCCTTGCAATCCAAGGGACTCTCAAGAGTCTTCTCCAACACCACAGTTCAAAAGCATCAATTCTTCTGCGCTCAGCTTTCTTCACAGTCCAACTCTCATGTCCATACATAACTATTGGAAAAACCATAGCCTTGACTAGATGGACCTTTGTTGACAAAGTAGTGTCTCTGCTTTTAAATAAGCTGTCTAGGTTGGTCATAACTTTCCTTCCAAGGAGTAAGTGTCTTTTAATTTCATGGCTGCAATCACCATCTGCAGTTATTTTGGAGCCCAAAAAAATAAAGTCTGACACTGTTTCTCCATCTATTTCCCATGAAGTGATGGGACCAGATGCCATGATCTTAGTTTTCTGAATGTTGAGCTTTAAGCCAACTTTTTCACTCTCCTCTTTCACTTTCATCAAGAGGCTTTTTAGTTCCTCTTCACTTTCTGCCTTAAGGGTGGTGTTATCTGCATATCTGAGGTTATTGATATTTCTCCCAGCAATCTTGATTCCAGCTTGTGCTTCTTCCAGCCCAGCGTTTCTCATGATGTACTCTGTATATAAGTTAAATAAGCAGAGTGACAATATACAGCCTTGACGTACTCCTTTTCCTATTTGGAACCAGTCTGTTGTTCCATGTCCAGTTCTAACTGTTGCTTCCTGACCTGCATACAGGTTTCTCAAGAGACAGGTCAGGTGGTCTGGTATTCCCATCTTTTTCAGAATTTTCCACAGTTTATTGTGATCCACACAGTCAAAGGCTTTGGCATAGTCAATAAAGCAGAAATAGATGTTTTTCTGGAACTCTCTTGCTTTTTTGATGATCCAGCAGATGTTGGCAATTTGATCTCTGGTTCCTCTGCCTTTTCTAAAACCCCTGCAGGGTTAGGGGACCAAAAAGCAAAGTTAGTTACAAACATTCAGAGCTAGGAAAGCAAGCTTGGTTACAGACATGCAGTATTAGGAGCAGTTCTAGTAGAAAACTTGGTATGTTCAGGCCTGCTCACGGTTCTCTTTGTCTTCTTTGTTCTCAGGAAAGAGAAGGAGAAAAACTCATTCTTCTTTTTTTTTTTTTTCCTTTTCACTGAAACGCCATCATCTTAGTTTAGGCATTTATAGTGCCTAACATCTAGACACTTAGAGATAACTGAGGCTTCCCAACTTGAATTAATCTGACCAATCCAATCCGTTGCTTTTTCACTACACTCTTTAAGCTCACAAAACTCTGCTATACCATGTCATTAGAGAGCTCAGTAGTTCTCACTAGCTCTCCTTTCGGCAACAGGAGCAAATTTTTGAGCTTATAACTGAAGAAGCAACTGTCTGCACCATATAGCTATTGCAGCCTCTTTCCCTCAAGTACTCATTTACTTTTTTGGTGCCATTGATGCCTTGAATTTCTTCTTGTGTGCTACTGCTACTCCCTCATAGCTAGTGCCACTTTTTTTTTTCCTTTGGTGTAAATCTTTATATTTACTCTTACTAATTTTTCATGTCAGGATTCTTTCAGGCTTACATAACAGCTATAAGAGTAATACAAAATTCCCATGTAGCCTTAACTTAGATTCCCCAAATGTCAGCCTGTTATATGATGACATTACATTGATCATTATCCAGAAATTAACATTGATAGACCACTTTAATCTATAGACCTTACAGTTTAGTGACTTCATCACTTGCCTGATCAATGTCTTTTTCTGGACCAAGACTACACACTGCATTTAGTTGTCATGTCCCTCTAACTTTGGACAGTTTCTCGACCTGTCATTGTCTTTCATAAACACAAAGAACACAGGACAATTATTTTTTAAAATGTCCCTCATTTTGAATTTGTTTATGCATTTTTGGTAAATGATGCCATATCCTTGGTGTGTTGTATCAAGAGGCACAAGGTGTTGCCATGTCTCATTTCTGGTGACATTAGCATTGATCACTTGAGGTGGTTTCGCTACTTTAAAGTTACTGTTTTTTCCTTTTACAATAAGGACATAGTGGGAAAATATTTTTAAGACAGTGTCAGTATCCTGTTTCTCATTATGCTTTTTCATCTAACATTTATCTATTAATCTTAGGATGCATTAATAATTTTTATTACTGTGATGCATGCCAAGTAATGTTATTCATTTCTAGTATTCGTTCTATATTTATTACTTGGGATATTATTTTAAAGAAGAACTTACTCTTCTCGCTATCAATATGTACTCCTGGATTTTTATTTTATCCTCTGGGCTATAATGTATTACTGTCAATATCTTTTTCCTCAAAATTTTCTCAAATTTGGCCACCAAGAGGTCTTTCAAGTTGAATCCTATGTTATTTGACTATCTGCATCATTTTTTGAGCACTTTTTGAATGGAATCTTGTTCATATTCTGATTCTTCTGTAAATCAAGGAGTGATCCTAGTAAGGAGTCATCTGACGTATATTTGATAAAAGCTGTCATTAGGGAACTGCATGTCTAATGCAAGAAGAATTCTCCTGCAGAGAGTTTTCTTTTCTTTAGTTTTATTGAGATATAATTGGCACTGTGTAAATTTAACATTATTCATGCATATATATTTTGAAATTATCTATTTGAAATTATACATTATATTTTTGAATATTGCATAAATTTCAGATGTACAACATGATATGATACATGTATATTTTTGAAATTATACAAAAATGTATATTTTGAATCTTATTGCCACAATAAGATTAGTTAATTCATCTATTGCTTCCCACAGTTACATTTTTATGATGAGAATATTTAGGATTTACTGTTTTAGCAAATTTCAAGTATGCAATACAGTATCATTAACTGTAGTCATGTTCTAGCCAAATGCTCTGGGAAGCAAACTCTGTCAGAAGGACAGCGTGGATAGTGGAGTGCCGTTTATTACACCGGCAGGTCCGAGGCAGAGTTTCCTCTTTAGCCAGGGACCCCGAACGATTTTTGTGAAAACCTTGTATACCCTAAGTGTACGTGCACAAGCATACATCCCCAGATTCTCCAGTCCTACTCTGGAAAATGTCAAAGGGAGATATAATCAGCTTATAGCCATGATTCATAATCACAAGGGTCAGCTGGTTATACATTGTAGCCTACACCAATGAGTGCCAAAAAAATTACAAAAGTGTTTGACTGCATAGGGGATTATTACATTCTTTCTAGTAATGGGAAATCTTGGTATAGAATCTGGTGTTTATTGGTCCGGGAGGCCTGTTTGGCTGTAGGTATGTTATCTCCGTGAGTACCAGGCACATAGTCCAAAGATCACTAAGAATGTAAGCTGGAGTTTCCTTCTTTTCCAAGATGGAGTCAGCTTGGCCTGTTCCTTTCCTCCTTCAGTCACTGTGTGATACTTTTGACCCCTTGAGCTTAACTGGTTGTGGAACTGAAGGTTTATGTCTTTTGACCACATTTCTCCATTTCTACCTTTCCCTAGCCCCTGGCAGCCACCATGTTACTCTATGCTCCTAATAGCTTCATTATTTTAGGTTCCACCCATTACTGAGAAAATGCAGCATTTGTCTTTCTGCATCTGAGTTCTTTCACTGATCCTAATGTCCTCCAGATTTATCTGCGTTGTTGCAAATGGAACAGTTTCCTTTCTTTTCAAGACTGAATACTGTTCTATTGCATACAACACTTTTTCTTTGTCCATTCATTTGTAGATGGACCTTTAAGTTGTTTTCTTGTCTTTGCTATTTTGAATAATGCTGCAGGGAAGATGTGGTGCAGATATCGCTTCAATCTCTGTTTCCGTTTTCTTTGGATATTTGCACAGTGGGATTACTGGATCACATAATAGATTTGTTTTCAACTTTTCAAGATATCTTCATCCTGATTTCCATAGTGGCTATATCAATTTACATTTCCTGTAGCACTACACGATGATTTCCTTTTCTCTACATCCTCACCAGCATTTGTCTTTTTGCTAGTAGTCATTCCAACAGATGTGAGGGGGTATCTCATTGTGGTTTTGATTTGCATTTCTCTGTTGATTAGTGATGTTGAACATCTATTGAACATGTACCTGTTTGCCATCTACCTATCTTCTTTGGTAAAGTATCTATTCAGGCCTTTCGCCTGATTTTAAATCATGTAATTTATATATATATATTGGGTTGTGTGAATTCCTTGTTTGTTTGGATATTAGCTCTTCATTACATAGATGGTTTGGAAATGTTTTCTCCATTCCTTACCTAAGTTTGGTCCTTCAGGGAAATTGTACAATCAAATGAGTGATGAGATTCTGTCCTCCTGCTGTTGTTTTTAGAAGCCATTTAGGTTTTGATTGACAAACATGTTTTGTGGTGTTTGTATCTGAATAGTGATAATTTAAAAGTATTAATAAGAAAGCCTCGTGGACTAAACCCAAAAGAAAATTCTCTCAGATTTCCACACTATTCTCAGAGGCATATGAGAACAGCCAAAGGAGATTGTTTTTCTGCTGAGTGTGTGCCATACTCAAAGGATTCTGGGAGATGTAGGCAGCCCCCAAGGATTAGGGAGGCTGCCTCCCCCCATACTTTCTTTTTTCTTCATTCTGTAGGAACATTTCCAGTGTTCTGTGGAAAATACATTGGTGAATGTTTCTGTCTTTTAGAAATTTCAGTCTAATAAGGAGAGAAAAGCATGAATCACATAAGTCAAATTAAATTTTTTTTCTTCCAATTCAAGAAAAACAGCATATTCAGAAAAAAGATAGAACTTAGGTTTGGCCAGATCTGACTTGAACAATAATTGTAGCTGAAATATTGAAATTTGATCAGAGCCTTTGAGGTAGTATATCAGTACAAAGCATTTAATTTAGAATATATTGGAACTTTAAAATATGTTGGAATTTGAAGTTGATTCATAGTATTGTTGTTCTTGTTTATTTGCTAACTCTTGTCCAACTCTTTGAGGCCCCATGAACTGCAGCATGCCAGGCTTCCCTATCCTTCACTGTTTCCCAGAGTTTGCTCAAACTCATATCCATTGAGTCAGTGATGCCATCCAACCATCTCATCCTATGTAGCCCCCTTCTCCTCTTGCCCTCAATCTTTCCCTGCATCAGGATCTTTTCAGAGGATAACAAGAGAATTTAATTCAAATGTAAGAGGAAAGACACTGTCCTGCAGTTTGCATGTCAATGATATTAAATATAAAATGAAAAGACAGAGGAGAAAGAATGGCTGTGTAGGGCTGCGAATATGGCAACATGTTTAAGCAGAATATCTCTACCTGATCAGAATATTACTGTCATGAGACAGAACACCTTGAAATCTAATGAAACATTTTCAAGGTTGTTAAGGAGGAAAGAAGTTACGAGCAAAATAGTTTTCATCAAGTTCATGCTTTGTAATAATAATTTCTAGAAGCAATAAAGGAATAGACTCAGAAAATCTGGGGATACGTAAACCTCTCTAAAGTCTTTGCTATATCCTTTTTAAACAAAAAGGTGCAGCATAATAGTGAAAATTACTCAGTTTCACTCATAGGAACAATTGAGCACATATTGAATCAGGAAAAGTGCTGAGATGGTTGAACAGCAAAACTCAAAGTGATCATATTTCTTCATTTTCCATGTGGTTACGGTGATTTGTGTATTCAGATCCTAACAACGTGAATGGCATGAGGGAGAAGTGATTACGCATTGCTGAATGTCTTTATAAGAGTTCACGAAAAAGAAATTACCACTTTAGCATAAATGTATTGTTACTGCCTGAATGATGATAGCTGCATGTTTGTCCCTTTTCTCTACTCAGCAAACACTGTTCATTTCAAGGTTCTGTTGTTACATCAAGCAAGAGATTCCAGCTGAGAAATGATATGATTATATCCACATGCATCTCCCGTGGAAGTGTTTCTGCTGAGTCTGTTCGTGGAATAATTGCAATATGAAAGTCAGTGGTGTCCTTTAGGTACACATGGTTGTTGTTTAGTCACTAAATCATCCTACAAGATTCATTTCTATGTTTTCATGTGATTGTCACTATAACATTTAAATCTTGAACAGCTAGAAAAATAAAATCAGTTGGGCTACTTGTTTAATCCTAAAGTGATACCTTTTCCCCAGAAGTGTTGTGAAGACAACAAACATAATAATTTTAGGGCCCAGATTTTCCTATTGCCAAGCCAAATGTCATTACATCTGAAAAATGTCATTACATATGAAAAAAGCATGGTCATGTTATGATCTTTTGTTAGAATTAACTAATAATACTCTAATGTGAATATCAACAAGTAACAACAAAACTGTATAAGAATACTTACTGTATGAATTTTTAAATAAATCCCTTGCTTGAATTTCCTCTCTGAAATTGTGAAGGATATTTTAAAATAGATTGGCACTTTACCTCTTTCCTGGGAAAGTATTTCTCCCACTGTAGCAAATTGTTACAGAGTATAAATGATAGTGGTTCAATTTTCATGTTCTGTTCTGTGCCCACACATGTTTTAAAATGTCCTGCTGCAAATTCATTATTTGTCTTGACTACTACTAATATCTTGAGAGTCATGATTTTATTCTAGTTGCAAACCAAAAAAAAATTGCTATTGACAGTTTCTGAAAATGTTTAATATTTTTGAGGTCCAACCAACACCATTTGATATAGTATGTAAGCCCTTAAGGAAGGTAGAATTGATCTAGTATCTGATCTGCTCTGTCCTCTTATATGTATTGCTATGATCATTTTCTAGTGCTAAGCAGGCAGTGCATGTCATGGGAATCCTCTCACTTCCTTTAGAAAACTGTTGTACCAACAATACAAGTGTTAGCTGATAAAGATTGTTGAAAGTTTAAGTTCAGCCTATGGGGAAAAGGAACAAGTAACATATGACATTGTAAGTTACTAGTAATAAACAACTGACTCTGGGATTTGATATTTCTTTAATGACCGTTGTTCTAAAATTGGTTTCTCTTAAGCATGAGGCAAGTGATCTTACTATTGGAATTTTTTCTATTGTACTCTATTTTCCTTTTTATGAAAAAAAATTATGAATTGTTTGACACATAGATCAGTGTTATCGTTCACATTTTGAGCATTTCTGGTAAAGTTCTACTAGAAAGCTTTTGTTTCCTTTTCAGACTTGTAATTTTAAAGGTTTGAGGAATTCTTAAGTGTAATTTTATGATAATTAGGGAAGCAATTTTTTCTAGCTGTATAAAGTTTGAATTTTATAGTGACAATCACATCAAAGATAGAAATAAACCTTGTAGCAAATTTTGGGAATGATATCTGCTATAAATCAGTAACTCATAAAATGTGATTTTGGATTTTTGTGGGGATATTATACCATGCATCTATTTTCCTTCCTCCCAAGAATGTAATTAGTGATTAGCTTAGATTATTTTCAGGTACTCAATTATAATAAGGCAGCTTTACATATTTGAAGTTGTGTGAAATCACCATGTTTGTCAATATTAACAGAATCTATGAGCATTAATATAATTTATTATTTTTTAAGTACAGTTTTTCTTATTGTGGTTGTTTTTTGTTTTAACTATTTCTAATATCCTTTTTCTGTGACCTTTGCATGCTTGGTCACTCAGTTGTGTCTGACTCTTTGCGACTCTATGGACTGCAGTCTTTCAGGCTCCTGTGTCCATGGGATTCTCCAGGCAAGAACACTGGAGTGGGTAGCCATTCCCTTCTCCAGGACATCTTCCTGACCCAGGGATGGAATCCAGGTCTCCTGCATTATTGCAGGTCGATTCTTAACCTCTGAGTCACCAGGGAAGCCCGTCTATGACCTTTAGGTGCCTTTAAATGAAGCGTTTAAAATGCATGAACAGCTTTTCATTATTTTGCAGATATGTAGAAGAATTAAGTGTGAATTTCTTCAAAGTACCACATATCGGTTTAAAGAAACCGCTGTGAGTCACATGATACATAGAAAAGCCTGCTGTGCAGCTCATTTGAAAAGGCCTGAGAGCCTCCCCTCCCCCGCTGCCCCTTTAATCTACATTTTTGTCCAAGACAAGTTTATTTAGTCCCATGGCTCTAAATATCTTTAAAACACTGATATTTCTACAATTTTTATCTCCAGCCCTGACTTCTTCATAGAATATAGGATTCATGCACCCATTTGCTTTAGAAACTGAACCAGCCAATAAGGACATTGAGAAAGATTCTGAGAGTCAGTTTACCCAAACATAGCTTTCTAGGTATCTGAGGAAATCTCTTACATTGAAAAAAGAAAAATTTGTAAGAAATAGAGACTATACAGAGGGAAGAAAGACTTAAAAAGAATAATGTTTTCTGATTGAACACAAAGTAACTTATCCATTAACGAGGATAAGATGCTGTCATAATTGGTATTTGGAGATGTAAAATAAACCATTATAAATTAAAAAATATAATGCAGAAATTTTGTAAATGTGAGTTTTGAGTTTTAAGAAACTCCATGTGAGTTCTAAGAAATAAAATTGAGGAAATCATGCAGGAGATGAAACAAAAAGACAATGAGATGGAAAACATAATATGAAAGGTAATAAAATAAGATGGAGAATATTAAGTAATAAAGAGAAAAATAGAAGGGATAAATTTTTCTATAAAATATTTGTAGAATATTTTTCTTAACTGAAGGCCATGTGTTTTCAGAATGACAGGGAACAATGTCTAGCCAGGTGGATGAAAATGCACTCACACCAAGGCAGATAATTTTCTGAGCAATCAGGGTAAAATGAAGGTACCACAAGCTTCTTCTTAAAAAATAAACAAAAACCTTATTACATACATCAGATCATGAATCAAAATGGTTTTGGATTTCTCCACAGCAAGACCAAAAGCAAGAAGACAGTAGAATGCTGCCTTGAAAATTCTGAGGAAAAGCTATCTCTAACCTAGAATTCTATATCTAGCCAGTTACAACTCAGTTATTCTCAAGCCATACAGTTACTTATCTCCTTTGCTTTCATGCCCCCTGGAAGCTAATGGGAGGTTTTGCCTTCCAAATAAGGAAGTCAATCTAGAAAAGAGGGTGAGGATTCTGAAAACCAGAGATCTAACAGAGAAGAGAAAGAATTTCTGGTGGGATGGAGAGGGAAAGTGGGTAGAGTGTTTGAAAAGCAAAGTGGTTCCCATTCTCAAGGAATTATAATAACAAATGGGAAAAATCACAGATTCATTATAGGGATCGAGATCATACATGTATGGAAGACAGAAACACACTTAGACACTAACGGTTTCCATACCAGATGTAGCCAGGAATCTTCATTTCACAACAGCTCTTGCTTAATATGTGTCAGACTGTGGAGCGGTGGGAGTAATCCAAAATATAACAAGACTGATGTTCCAATAATCGTCAGACGTTCTTTCTCGTTTTGCTTTTATAACCCCAGATTTTCCAAAAGCCTAATGTCTGATTGAGGAAAGCACTGATTGAAAATATTAAGCCGTGTGTTTTCTAACAGAATTGGTACTTATTGCAGAATTTTGACAAAGGAATATTTTTCATACAGACTCAATTCAGTATGTGTGCTCACTCTGGCTACAGAGCTGTGCATTTATTTCCCTTGGAGTTTTGCTGAATTAATAATTTCTTTTTGGAAGGGTATTTAATACTGTAGCCAGTGGACTTTTCAAGTTGTGTTTATCTTGAGTTTGCGATTCAATTGAATGGAAGAAACTATATTTAAATATGAAACATTTCAGATTAAAAAGAAGGCATTTTTGGTGGGGAGAAAGACACTATAGAATATTCACCATCTAGTAGAATGCTTATCAGTGTTGTTCACACATGAATGAAAGCTCTAACTAGGGACACATTTGCAACCTAGATTTCCAGATGTGAGATAAAGCCATCAACTTGAATTTCAGGGTGTTGACTTTCATGGCATCACACCAGAATCAATCTTGATTCCTCTTTACAATCTGTGGAAAGTAGTTTACAATTTCTGATGTTTATAGATGATTATAGACATATATCGATATAAATGCATGTGCAGCTCTGTCCAATGTAAGAACTGCTAGCAACAGCACTCCAGTAATTCTGAGCATGTCAGGAATGTAGGTCTTGGTTCCCGATTACTGTTCTCCACTAATGGATCACAGCTTCTTAGGAAAAATGGCTAATTTCAGGGCCAACACAGGAAAAGTACGAGATGAGTCTGACACATCTACTTGTGTAGATGTAAGAAAGTGCTCAGGAATGGTGGTGATATGTCAAAAGTGCATGGGAGCTACTCTAAAGGAAATCCTGTTTGCCAAATCTGCAGCAATTTGAACATCAAAATAATGATGGTAACAGAGTCTAATATTAAATAGCATAAGAATTCTTGTTTTTTCTGTGATAAATAAAAATATGAATAAATCACTGAAGGAAAGAGAAGAGAAAGCTTTCATTACAGCAGATGGGCAACCAAGCTAGGTAGAAGGAATGAGAGAATCAGAAAGTTAAGAGTATGACCTCTATCAGAGCAATTTTAAATCTGCCAAGAAATGTAATGGAAACAAAAACTAGTGTGTAAAAATTTGATGAGAGAATGGAATATTTACATAATCATAATATAAATGTACCTCCCTCCAAAGTAAATTTGAATTGAAATGGGAAATAGGGTAACTGTATAGTGGGGAAGGCTGGCAAGTGATCAAAGTTAATATCACTAGTAAATGGGACAAATGATATCGTGTAGCACCTGTAGGTAGGCAGGTTCGTTTCTGTGATGTTCCTGCCAAAATGTTTAACTTGAATTTTATTGTGAGGAAAGATGAGAGAGACCAAATTGATGGCCATTCTACAAAAATCTGGACTGTGATTTAAAAGTGTCAAGGAAAGAATGAGAACTTCTAGATTCCTGCATAAAAACTAAATGTGACAGGATTCTGAAATCGATGTTTTTGCCATCAAGCAGCATCGGGGCTTCCCAGCTGTTGCTAGTGGTAAAGAACCCACCTGCTGCTTCAGGAGACATAAGAGACACAGATCCGATCCCTGGGTTAGAAAGATCCCCTGGAGGAGGAAATAGCAACCTACTCCAGTATTCTTGCCTGGAGAATCCCATGGACAGAGGAGCCTGGGGGGCTACAGTCCACGGGGTCGCAAAGAGTCGGACACAACTAAGTGACTTAGTATGCACCCACAGTATTGGCATAATTGGTGAAATTGAAATAAGTTTAGTGAATTTGATGATAGCAGTTAATACATAAATGTCCTAATTTTGAAAGTTATTCTGGTTATATAGAATACTCTTTTTTTGGTAGAAATTAAATACAATACTATTTGGAGAGGGTGGAAATGATGTTGGTACCTTATTTTCAAGTAATTCAGGATGGGAAAAGCTTCTTCCTAGTATTCTTGCAGTTTTTCCGTAAGTTTGAAATGATTTTCAAATTTAAAAATAAAATAATAGGAATATGGAGAAATAATGGTTTAGGAAAAAATGTATCAGAGTTAAGAAATGAAAGTTTAATTCAGAATTGAACCTAAAATAATAATTGTAAATGTAGTTAGAACTTAAACATAAGTGACAAAAATAATTCTAGAGACTTTTAATTCTGTGGAAAATTTAAAAGTTAATTGGTTTGAAATTGGGAATGTTGACACTTGAGGGTAGTCAAGAAGAAATGAAACAGATTAGACTTTTAAAACATATTTAAGAATCTTCCATGCCAAACCTTTTGAAAACATTATTTGTAATGAGATTGAAAGCTTTGACTTGGCTATAAAACGAACTTAGAAATGAAAATAGGAGACTGAGATGAAAGATTGCCCCAGACTATGTACATTTAGATACTGGCATGTATAGGGATCTGTCAAGTGTTGGAATCATTATAGACATTTTTGCATTGGCCTGGAGGAATGTGCTTAAGATGGAATCTCCATGTTTGCACATAACTGACAATTCTTTAGATAATAAAATGTCAAACTGATAGACCCTTATTTTTCAAAGTGCTTAAAGCTATTTTTGACCAAGAGGGAAAGGAAATAAGCATAAAGAAATATGTAGAGAAAAATAATCCAATCTATTTATGGGTTACAATCTGTCAGTTACATGACAGCAAACATGGCATGGAATGATTTTCTTAAGTCACTGGTCCTATTTGTTGATGGATCCAAAAGCTCAAGATAATTTTGGGAGAATGAGCTGACAGTTTCTCTAACTGTTGAGAACAGACCTGGAGTAGTATTTGCAATTATAACCTCAAGAGAGGTATAGCAGAGCTGGAGGAGTGAAGGGTCTGTTAAAACTTGCATTTGTCTTCAGAATCAGGGCTAAGCTTTTAGCTTTTGTGCTAAATATTTCCTCAGCCTGACACCAAACTTTCCTTTGGTTATTGTTTCCCTGCATAAAGCAAACTTTTTAAACTGAATTTTAATCAAATACAGCCTTTGATTGCTCTATCTCCATATCAGCACTTTGATACTGGATGTTTTGGCTAAAATGCTTTTCTTTTGCCTCACCTCTGAGTCATTTTCACCATCTCCATTTCCTGCATTTTCTTGGAAGCTTCTTGGGATATTTTGTCCATGCCCATCTACTTCCTCTGAATATTTATGGCACATGTTATTAGAAAAATTTCTTCAGCAAATAATCATTCACTCCTTTGTGAGGTATCATGGAGTCTTACTATTCAACTTCACCTACAAGTCTCCCGGGTTTGACCCCTGGGTCAGGAAGAAACTCTGGAGATGGGAATAGCGATCCACTCCAGTACTCTTCCCTGGAGAATCCCATGGACAGAGGAGCCTGGCGGTCGGTGGGATCACAGAGTTGAACACTACTGAGTGAGAAGGCAATGGCACCCCACTCCAGTACTCTTGCCTGGAAAATCCCATGGACGGAGGAGCCTGGTGGGCTACAGTCCATGGGGTCGCTAAGAGTCGGACGACTGAGCGACTTCACTTTCACTTTTCCCTTTCATGCACTGGAGAAGGAAATGGCAGCCCACTCCAGTATTCTCGCCTGGAGAATCCCAGGGACGGTGGAGCCTGGTGGGCTGCCGTCTATGGGGTCGCACAGAGTCGGACACGACTGAAGCGACTTAGCAGTAGCAGAGTGACTAATACTACTGCTACTATACTTCTCCAGCTGAATGTGAGCTTCTTGAAAGCTGAATTCTGTCTTATATTGTGACCCACATATAGCACCAGTTGCTGAGAAGAGAAAGCCTTTTTTTTCCTTTGTCCTATATACTTTTGTATTGAGGACACATTTTAGATAAAGAGAGGGACAAACTAAAGATATGAATGCATATTGCTAAATTTATGTGTAGTAGAAGCACAAAGAGTTACAGATGGAAAAATGATGCTTGTGACCTGACATTTAAGGAGAATAACAATATTCTTCACCAGGAGACTCTTTTTTCTGAAACCAAGTTCTTGGATATCATTAAATGAACTCATACAATCTATGGATTATTTATGCTCATTTTAATGTTAATTATTCTATATTTCTAAATAGATGCATTTTCCCAGCAGGGATTCAAACTTCAGGAGCATAATATCATAAAACTCTACACCATCTGCATTTCTGATAAGTCAACATTTTCTAATTAAAACATATACTTAGCTAGCTACAGTGCATGTCCTGGTTTAAAGTAGGACTCAGCAATTTCTGGTATACTGGTTGGTTCTGGGCATGTGTGGACTCTTTGTGACCCTATGGACCATCAGGCTCCTCTTTCTATGGGATTCTTCAGGCAAGAATACTAGTGCTGGAGTGGGTTGCCATTTCCTCCTTCAGGGGATTTTCCTGATCCAGAGATTGAACTGGCATCTCCTGGTCTCCTGCATTGTCAGACAGAGTCTTTACCACTGAGCCACCTGGGAAGCTCTGGTTCTGGGAGCAGTGCTTTATGATGTCCTATTTTACATATTCTTTTTATTTCCTTTTCCATTATGTTTTTTCACATGATATTGAATATAGTTCCATTTACTATACAATATGGCTTTGTTTATCCATTCTATATATAATAGTTTGCTCTATTTTGTATTGATATAGTAGCTTAGGTTTAACCAATAATCCTGGAAAGTTTTATTACATCATTCAACAACAAATAAGTTAGCTTTCCAGAGCAAATGAGACATTATTATTTATTTAGCTCAAAAGAAAGGATATCAAATGGATAAAAGCAATTCACAGGTTATCAAATAACCCAAATATTCCCCCTTTCCTCTGTGGTTTAACATAATGTTCTATAACCCTGCCTGCCCCACCAAGACCCTTCCCTGACAACAGCTGTCAACACACCAAAGTGGACTGATTTAGCTTCCATAACGTTCAGCTCCTCTGCCAGTCTTTGGTGGAAAGAGTGTTAATCAGTACTGAAAGGTCTCAAGTCTTGGCAGTAGTAAACAAAGTAGAAAGAAGAGGCCTAAATAATATGTATTCTTCTATAATCGACCTCTAGAGACTCTTCAGCTCTTTGTATACAACATTAAGCTGCTACTGCTGCTAAGTCGCTTTAGCTGTGTCCGACTCTGTGCGACCCCATAGATGGCAGCCCACCAGGCTCTGCCGTCCCTGGGATTTTCCAAGCAAGAACACTGGAGTGGGTTGCCATTTCCTTCTCCAATGCACAAAAGTAAAAAGTGAAAGTGAAGTTACTCAGTCGTTTCCGACTCTTTGAGACCCCATGGACTGCTGCCCACCAGTCTCCTCTGTCCGTGGGATTTCCCAGGCAAGAGTACTGGAGTGGGGTGCCATTGCTTTCTCCATACAACATTAAGGGAAGCATCTACATATGTTATTCCCTTTTGTTGGCTGTCTAATTGAGATGCCTAACAAATTGATGCATAATTTAAGATCATTAGTGCCAAATGGAAAAAAAAAAAAAAGACTTGCTAAAAATGTCATGTAAAATTTTTTGTAAATGCTAGGGAATTAATTTCTTAAATTATTTCAGCAAATCTATTAATTTTAATTGTGCTCAATGAATGTTTATGAGTGCTTTTTGCAGAGTTTTGTTTTGTTTTTTTTTTAATCCTCATACTATTTGGTTTTTAGGCAGTTTGGGAAACGTGGGACCAAAAAACAGAAAAAAACATGAGACAAAGGAATGGTTAATATAGTTTAGTTCCTCCTGATTCAGGACTAGGCTGGGGCTAAAGGGTGTAGAAATGATGAACAAAGTACCTTGGGGCACACTGCTAAAACATTTAGCCTCAGTTTCCAGATCTGTAAAATGGGCAAGATTGCTGGGAGAGCTGAGAAACATTAAGATGCTCTTAAGACATTTCTGGCAGTTTTTTTGAAAAATTATATTGTCTTTTTTCTTCAAATACAGTAGATGATCCTTTTTTTTTTTTTAATATTCTGTAACCAGAATATTGACATCAACCAAAAAAAGAAAAAGTCATTCTGAATTTTTTTTAATTATCCATTTAGAAACACCATGGTCTTGTAATATCTAGAAACTCATTTTCATTAGTGAGTGATCATGATGATGATATAATCCTCATTGCCAAGTGTTCATACTCACTGGCTCTGTCAGTGAGATGCTGAGCGGGTGTCAAGGTTCATAAAGAAGAATTTCAGTGATGTAATGTGTCCATGGTAATGTATAGGCTATAATAATGCTTGGCTGTTTATATGTTTTGGGGGATAAAGCAGGTTTGAGTCATTGAATTGCTGTTTTATCAAGAATTTTTCACATTTTTCATCATTTTTGAAAGTTGTAGTCTAATTTAAGAAAGATTAAAAACACCAGAAATATTATAAATATAGAAAAGAGAGGTCTCAGAAATCTCGTAAACCACTTTTTGTTCCATTTCACCACAACCGAACTTATAATTCTAACTCATATGTACCTAGGAGAAGGAAATGGCATCCCACTCCAGTACTCTTGCCTGGAAAATCCCATAGATGGAGGATTTTCCGTCCATGGGGCCGCTAAGAGTTGGACATGACTGAGCGACTTCACTTTCATTTTTCACCTTCATGCATTGGAGAAGGAAATGGCAACCCACTCCTGTGTTCTTGCCTGGAGAATCCCAGGGACGGGGAAGCCTGGTGGGCTGCCGTCTATGGGGTTGCACAGAGTTGGACACGACTGAAGTGACTTAGCAGCATATGTACCTGACTTGTTGGAATATGGCTCTAAGGTATACCGTCTAAATATAGTAAGAACTTAGAAGCTAATTCTTCACTGGCCCTCCATTTCTTCCTTCTTAGGAATGACTGGCAAAGAACCTGTCACCTCTTCTGCATAGCGATAGACTTCATTATAAAGTATATCCAGTTGCAAAGTCTCTACTTTAATTGAATATTTTTTTATAGTTCTTACCTGATTTTCACTGCTTGTGCACCGTGTTCATCCCTTGGGAACACTAGAAATTTGATAATTTTCTATTTGAGTGCTAGGAGATTGAAAGCTGTGCAACTTTTCAAAAACTTCCTGACACATCAGTGCTAATTTGAGTAGAACTTAGCTAGCTCTCGCAGTTGATAAAAGCACGGAAAACCGGTGAGCAATGACAATCTTTTAATCTACCATCTGATTGCTTGTCTAAGTGTCATTGGTGAAATGCAAGGATCTTTGTTATTTTTTCTGAATTCAAGTCAAGTGGGCTCCTTTACTTAGTATGGTAAGAAATCTCAACCGTTCCTCATTCCTTGTATTTAAGGAATCAAATATTTCTATATTCAAATCTGTCCCCCTCTTGCCCATTATAAAGTTTGCTGTAGATAATCTTTGAAATGGCAGAACTGAAAAACAGACAATAAAGTCTAACTTTTAAATTATCATAAACTCACACAAACTCCTTATTCCCAGGACTTCTTAGACAAAATGGGTCCTGTTTGATGAGTAAATAGGTCGTTTTGAAGCTATATTGACAGATGGTCCCCTTTGAATAAATTATTTCTTCTTTGACTTGCCAAAGTGCCTAAAGTTCCAGTTTTCAAATTCCTTATATATTGAAGGCCTTTTTTATTTCCCTCTGGGAGGCATCAAGATTCCATATTACTTTAAAAAATTATTTATTCATTTATTTGGCCACCCCGGATCTTAATTGAGGCACACACGTTCTTCGTCATGGCACATGGGATCTAGTTCCCTGACCAGGGATTGAACCTGAGTCCCCTGCATTGGGAGTGCAGAGTCTTAGCCACTGTCCCACCAGGGAAGTCCTTCCATATTACTTGTTATAGAAAACTTAGGTAGATAAAGCACCAGATAATTTGTAGATTAGCTAGTTGTTTGACAATCAAGAATAGAAATCTGAAAGAATGGGCCAAGAGAGAAGTTAACTTGGACATGACAGACAGCATGGGAAGAGCCCCCATGCTGAGAAGGGCAAGCCCGCCGTGATCCCACAGAGAAAAGCCCGTGTCCAGTCCGGGGACAATGTAGAGACAGGAGAAACTGCAGGGAGGGAGACGGACTGGTGCTGCCCTAGGAACGTTGAATCAGTTTTTCTTTTAGTCATAACATGGTCATTTAAACTAGTGAAGAAAAAAAAAAAAAAGATTCCCTGCCCTCTTTTCCCACCGCAAATAAAGTGAACTGACACATTTACAAGGACTCTTCATTCAGTCCCTCCGTTTCTGCTTCCTCATCACACTATTTTTTTTTTTCTCTCCCATTCCCCCGTTCTCTGCCTCCTCCATCCTCTCATTCACCTCCTTCCACCCACCTTTACCACTGGCTCATACTGTATTTCTCAGCCTTATGCACATGTTAATAAACTGGAAATCTTCATATGGCAGCCTTTTCTTAACATGTAACAAGAATAGAATGCCCTTTCTTATATCACCGTGCTCTAGAAGGCTGCATTCTTTCTTTTTGCAGTGAGCTATTGAAATTATATTATTTTGTGGTTTCTATTTATTATATAACTGCATTTTTACATGCAGAAGAAAACTCTATAAAATACTTCCTAAAAGTATCTCAAGTAAAGTTTCATATTTTAAATTCTCTGTAAGTTTTTAAGATCCCCCACTCAATTTTTTACAGATAGATTATGTTTTAATTATTATTATTGAGGTAACATTGGTTTGTAACATGATACAAGTTTCAGGTGTACATTATAATTTGAATTCTGTATACCCCACAATGTGCTCATAACCAAAAGGCAAGAATCCACCTTGCCATGTGCACCAAACATGCACAGTTCACATTTCTTTGGTTGAGATTAATACAGTGATTTCCCTCCTGTGTTGTATAGGTCAATGTGGTTTTAACTTGGGAACTGCTTTCAATAAGGAAATAGGTAAAATAAGGAAAAACACATAAATGGAAATCTTTTCTTCACCCATGCTTTTTTTTTTTTCAGAGAATTTCTGCTTTCTTGATAGACAGACTGATATTGTATTCATACTTGTTCAGTTGCTAAGTCATGTGCGACTCTGTGATCCTATGCACTGCAGCACGCCAGGCTCCTCCATCCTCTACTATCTCCCAGAGTTTGCTCAAAATTCCTATCCATTGAGTCGGTGATGCCATCCAACCACCTCATCCTCTGTTGCCCCCTTCTCCTCCTGCCCTCAGTCTTTCCCAGCATCGGGGTCTTTTCCAGTGAGTCAGCTCTTTGCATCAGGTGGCCAAAGGATTGGAGCTTTAGCTTCAGCATCAGTCCTTCCAATGAATATTCTTAGTTGATTTCCTTTAGGATTGACTGGTTTAATCTCCTTGATGAAAAATGGTTCCATTATGTCTAAAACGGAGGGAACACTTAGAAATTAAAGACCATATATAGCTGCAAATAGTTATCTTGAAAAAAATCAACTGTCTGAACCAGTTAAAGAAATAGTTAAGAGTTTGTGAACAGAGGGAAAGATGAAAGTCACTCATTCGTGTCCAACTGTGCGACCCCATGGACTATACAGTCCCTGGAATTCTCCAGGCCAGAGTACTCAAATGGATAGCCTTTCCCTTCTCCAGGGGATCTTCCCTACCCAGGGATCGAACCCAGGTCTCCCACATTGCAGGCAGATTCTTTACCAGCTGAGCCACAAGGGAATCCCAAGAATATTGGAGTGGGTAGCCTATCCCTTCTCCAGCATATCTTCCTGACCCAGAAATCATACTGGAATCTCCTGCATTGTAGGTGGATTCTTTACCAACTGAGCTATCAAGGAAGCTTTGTGACAAAGCCTAACTTATAAAAATCAAACAAGAATCAGCTGTTTCCTCGGTTTTGGTAAACTAAAGGCATGATAGCATGTAAGAACTTGCTTGTCTCTTTGACCCATAGGAATTGCCTTCTTAAAAAATGATTTTGAACCCTTGTCTTGAGAGTGATAGTTCTAATACCTCATAGATAATTTGTGTAATTAACTGAAGATCAGCTATCTGGTTTTGCTGGTTGTTGTTCAGTTGCTCAGTCATGTCCAACTCTTTGTGACTCCATGGACTGCAGCTTATCAAGCTTCCCTGTCCTTCACTATCTCCAGGAGTTGTCTCTAACTCATGTCCATTGAGTCAGTGATACCATCCAACTATCTCATCCTCGGTCACCCCCTATATTATCTATCTTCCCTTATTACAAATATCTTTTCTTCTTTTTAATTTTTACTTTTTATTGGAGTATAGTTGATTTACAATGGTGTGGTAGTCTCAGGTATATAGCAAAGAGATTTGATTATACATACACATTTCTATTCCTTTTTCAGGTTCTTTTCCCATATAGGTTATTGCAGAGTATTGAGTAGAGTTCCCTGTGCTGTGCAGTAGGTCCTGATCCTTATCCGATTATCTGTTTCATATATAGTAATGTGTATATTTAATCTCAGCTACAAATGTCTTTTCGTTGAGTAGTATTACATAGGCTCTGCATAATAAAAATGAGATTATTTAACCCAGGGGTAAAAACAAAACATAGTTTATGCAAATCTCTATTGTTATAGTAACTCCTATATTTTTAAAGTAGTACTGGAAATTTCCTGACCAATTGAAAATTCCCATGTAAAATCTTCATAGCACTTCAAAAATATACCTCCAATGGAGGAAATATTTCCTCCCCTGTGTAGCCAATGGTAGCTGAGTATAGAAATGCATTTCTTAATGGTCCTGTATTTTGGTGTGGTGCCGTCTCCTTGGGTTTGTCTTATATGCTCTTTGACCTTCTAACACTCAACAAAGGCATATGATAGTTGACTGAACAGCAGTTATGATGGAAGGCTCTGTTCTCTAGATGACGTCTCATAAGTTGAGAATGCTATTTTGAAAATTCACAGGAAAAGCAAAAACAAACACAAAGCAAATACTGAAAAAAAAGAATTGTATTGATATCTTTATAACTTTCCTAGAAAGGCTTTCCTTTTATAGGTTAAACTTCAAGTATGTTTACTATAATAGGTGAATATTAGAATATTCAACATGATGTTGATGTAAGCATATTATTTATTGATATATTGTTAGTTTATTTTATACTCATTGACCACTTGCCTCACATGTGTGAGGCAGAAATCCAGAGAGAAGGAATACAGATAAATCAAAATAGTTGATCCCCTGCAGTATCAGATTGGATTCTTTATCTCTGAGCCACCTGGGGAGCCCCATAGTCATTCTTTAGATATTGTCAATTTGGGGGTAAAATGTGCATTGTTATGTCACAAATTATTCCAATTATTAGGAATTTCTGATTTTTTAACCTAATTTTAATCTCTTCTTTTAACCTCTAACTTACATGTCAGATAAATTCTCTTTAAATATTGCATTCAGATTGATATTCCCAAACTCCCCATTGCCAGCCACACTTACCTTCCTGCTCATAAATGCATCATATCATTTCCCATCATTTCTCTCATGGTTTCCCTTCTCCTAGAAGACATTGTTCCTGACACCTTTTGACCTAATATTTCTTACCTAAATAATCAAGCTCAGTTGAATTCTAACACTTAAGTGAAGCCTGTCATAAATTCAAAGATAATTTTTAAAAGAAAAAAATTATAGCTCTCGTTCATATATAAAATGACTACAGAACAAAAGTGTTTATATACTTACTTGATGGGGAACCAATGAGATGCACGACTAGTTTAAAGTAGGATTCAAAAAGGAAATACATGGACACAACAAGATATGCGAAAAAGTGATTGATCCCAACTCAAATGCTGCAAATATAGTATGAGAACAAAACAAGTGTGCAAATTCTTACAGTACAAAGTGGAAAGTATTTTGTATAGGACTGGTGTTTCAGAACCAGAAGTGCTCACAACAGATTAGTTGTGGTTAAAAAATAAAGTTATAAAAGAGGGAGTTGCTTATGTTGGTCTTTAAGGATAGATAGCTTTAGCAAGGAAAAAATCTAAGTGGCCAGGAAAGTTCTGGTTATAGCACACAACATGAGAAAAAGCTGAAATGAGAAACATGAAGCAATTAGGATTAAGACAGTGGAGTAATACTGTGTGGATGAAATGCATAATGCCTGTAGGGGATGGTAGATAATTGGCAGAAATAGACTTTGGGTATTATCATAGACGATCTAGACTTTGGGTATTATCATAGACGATCCTGAATCTTAGGCTGGGGTGTGGTGTGTGTGTGTGTGTGTGTGTGTGTGTGTGTGTGTGTGTGTGTGTGTGTGTGTGTGTGTGTGTGTGTGTGTGTGTGTGTGTGTGTGTGTGTGTGTGTGTGTGTGTGTGTGTGTGTGTGTGTTTATTCACACTTCATGCAACAAGCACCAACATGCCGGTGAAAGCTTTTGAATAATTATATAAACAGTTTCAGAATATTTTATATGACCTATTTTAGAATATATCTCTGTTGTTCTATAGACTTAATTGAAAGAGTGTGAAGCTGGAGTTCGATTGCCTAATTAGGATGAATATATAATGACAACAATAGCGAGGTAATGATGTTGAAGGTATCTGGCCTGAAATGATGGATGTGAGCAACCTGTGTGTTGACCTTGCTTTTTAACTCTTTGGTGGGAACACTACACCTCCCACAGAACCACCAGGTTGGATTCCTTGATGCAGGAGGTCTCATGTGAGTGGCCCCATTTAAAGCTGTTACGTGGAGGAGAGAGTCAGGCTTGGCTGCCTTCTGCTGCATTGCCAGAGCATTTGTTTTACTCAGAGATGCCCAGAGGTGCAGGTTTGAGGGACACCGTAGGGAGCAGTGGGATGATGCTGTGCAGCTGTTCCCTGTAGTGACCCAGGGCTTGTGTGTCATCCACACCAAGCTTTCTAACAGCGTCACCTTTAAAAATTATTTTTAACTATACTGGGACTGAGCAGATGAATCTAATCAGAAGTCATTTGAACATCTTCACCCCAGTGAAAATCTGGGAAAACAGAGGAAAGCATGGTATGGGACACACTTCAGTCAGAGAACACCAATATGAGTATTATTCCATTTTCTGAGAAATATCATTACTATAATGCGTTTCATATTATCATTGTGCAGTGTTTTGTGATTTAAAAAAAAAATGAGACAGCCTGAGAATCTGCCCAGTACTCCAGAATTATAGGTGCAAATGTTGGTGACAATCCTAAAATTATTTCATGATCTCATAATTCACTTAAGTTCAAGAAACATTCAGAAGTTCTAGCTGCTGCTGCTGTTAAGTCGCTTCAGTCGTGTCCGACTCTGCGCGACCCCATAGATGGCAGCCCACCAGGCTCCGCTGTCCCTGGGATTCTCCGGGCAAGAACACTGGAGTGGGCTGCCATTTCCTTCTCCAATGCATGAAAGTGAAAACTGAAAAGTGAAAGTGAAGTCGCTCAGTCATCTCCGACTCCTAGCGACCCCATGGACTGCAGCCCACCAGGCTCCTCCATCCATGGGATTTTCCAGGCAAGAGTACCAGAGAGGGGTGCCATTGCCTTCTCTTCAGAAGTTCTAGAACCTGGTCTATTTTCCTAATATCAAACATACCTCTTTGCAGTTGTTTTTATTTACACATTCTATAGAGAACATTATTTAAGTGATATGAATAGAATTTTGAGCCTTGATTAATGCTCTTATAATTTTTATTTGTTAGATATTTTAGCCAGTTCTCTACATGGCATGTTTTCTAGACCACTTTAGCCCTGACCTATGTAAAAATGCAGTACAGCTGTTATATCCCTTGAGGTGGATATCTTATTTCTAATAATTCTTTCTAAAATCATAGTCAGTTCAGTTCAGTCACTCAGTCATGTCTGACTCTTTGTGACCCCATGGACTGCAGCATGCCAGGCTTCCCTGTCGATCACCAACTCCCAGAGCTGCTCAAACTCATGTCACTGTCCATCAAGTCGATGATGGCATCCAACCATCTCATCCTCTGTTATCCCCTTCTCCTCCTGCCTTCAATCTTTCCCAGGATCAGGGTCTTTGCCAATGAGCCAGTTCTTCACGTGGCCAAAGGATTCAGGACTGATTTGCTTTAGGATTGATTGGCTTGATCTCCTTGCAGTCCAATGAACTTTCAAGAGTCTTCTCAAACACCACAGTTCAAAAGCATCAGTTCTTCAGTACTCAGCTTTCTTTATGGTTCAACTCTCACATCCATACTTAATTACTGGAAAAACCATAGCTTTGACTATATGGACCTTTGTTGGTAAAATAATATCTCTTCTTTTTATTATGCTGTCTAGGTTGTTCATAGCTTTTCTTCCAAGGAGCAAGCATCTTTTAATTTCTTGACTGCATCACCATCTGCAGTGATTTTGGAGTCCAAGAAAATAAAGTATCTCACTGTTTCCTGATCTATTTGCCATGAAGTGTTGGGACCAGATGCCATGATTTTAGTTTTTTTGAATGTTGAGTTTTAAGCCAGCTTTTTCACTCTCCGCTTTCATTTTCATCAAGAGGCCCTTCACATTCTGTCATAAGAGTGGTATCATCTGCATATCTGAGGTTATTGACATTTCTCGCTGCCATCTTGATTCCAACTTGTGCTTCATCCACTCCAGCATTTCATATGATGTACCCTGCATATAAGTTAAATAAGCAAGGTGACAATATACAGCCTTGACATACTCTTTTCCAGTTTGGAACCAGCTTGTTGTTCCATGCCCAGTTCTAGCTGTTGCTTCTTGACCTGCATATTGATTTCTCAGGAGTCAGATAAGGTGGTCTGGTATTCCCATCTCTTGAAGAATTTTCCAGTTTGTTGTGATGCACACGGTCAAAGACTGGTGCAGTCAATGAAGCAGAAGTAGATTTTCTGGATTTCTCCTTTTTCTTTGATCCAACAGATGTTGGCAATTTGATCTCTGATTCCTCTGCCTTTTCTAAAGCCAGCACGAATATCTGGATGTTCTCAGTTCATGTATTGTTGAAGCCTCGCTTGGAGAATTTTGAGCATTAACTTTGCTAGTGTGTGAGATGAGTGCAATTGTGCAGTAGTTTGAGCATTCTGTGGCATTGCCTTTCTTTGGGATTAGAATGAAATCTGGCCTTTTCCAGTCCTATGGCCACTGCTGAGTTTTCCAAGTTTGCTGGCATGTTGAGTGCAGCACTTGCACAGCATCATCTTTCAGGATTTGAAATAGTTCACCTGGAATTCCAATACCTCTACTAGCTTTGTTCTGGTGATGCTTCCTAAGGCCCTTTTGACTTCGCACTCCAGGATGTCTGGCTCTAGGTGAGTGATCATACCATTGTGGTTATTTGGGTCATTAAGACCTTTTTTGGACAATTCTGTGCGTTCTTGCCACCTCTTTTTAATCTCTTTTGCTTCTCTTAGGTCCTTGCCATTTCTGTCATTTATTATGCTCACCTTTGCATGAAATATTCCCTTGTTATCTCTAGTTTTCTTGAAGAGATCTCTAGATCTCATTCTATTGTTTTCCTCTATTTCTTGGCATTGATCACCTAGGAAGTCTTTCTTTTATCTATCCTTGCCATTTTTTGAAACTTTGCATCCCGATGGATTTATCTTTCCTTTACTCTTTTGCCTTTAGCTTCTCTTCTTTTCTCAGCTATTTGTAAGGCTTCCTCAGACAACCATTTTGCCTTTGTCATATGTCTCATTTCACATATAAATATGAGATAACACACCATGAATTGAGGTCAAGAAAAACCTCATGGCTTTTCCAACTCAACAGATTCTTAAATCATTTCTGTCTTTCTTCCTACTGGTTTAATTCACTTTAAGATATTTAGACTTCAATTTACCAAACAGGTACCCATTATATTTTGCTTCCTTTTGTGTTTTTTTTTTTCCAAATATTGCCTTGGGCATATAAGGTTTTTGTTATTCTCCTAAGCTTTATAACCCTTGAGAGTTTAATAGCAGTATCTTATTTACCTTCATCAAACGTAGATGAACTTTTGACTTGTGGAGGGTTGAGGAAAGAACTGTCCCGCACAGCCTTAAGGATATTCATCCAGTTGATGCTGCTGATGTATGAATGAATGTATTTTGAGTGTGGCTGTATAAACCTATGTTCTCCTCTTTTTATCTTTTTTACTGATTAAATTTTTAAGTCCTTATTTTTTAAGTACTGATTAGTATTTTTTACTTCCTTATTTACCTAGGGAAGATTCTACAATATTTTCTGTTGACCACTTCAGTTATCCTCTCTAGACCTTCCAGAGTTCTGTTATTTCTCTGTTACAGTTTGGTGACCAGAATCACAAATATCATTGCATACAAATGTCTGACTGCAGGGGGATGGTACTTCCCATTCCATTCATTCCCTCTCGCTGGCTTCCCTGTGAGGGCTTAGTGAGTCATTGCCTGCCAGGAATAATCCACATTGACTCCTAGATCTGTCTTCAGTTGTGACAGGTCCACTATTCTAGAAATATCAGTTTGGACAGGGTCCCACCTTCCTTAGAAAATCATCATAAACTGATTATGTTAAAGCCACTTTCTTATATCCATATTTTATTGCAAGGTTTCCCCAGTGGCCTAGATTTTCACTGTGCAGAAGTGTTTAAGGTTGTCTACAAACATAAACTAGAAATTGTGCCTTTTTTTTTTTTTTTTCCTATTTCTTCATCATTAACATAAACCTCAAATACGATCTCTGGATTTTGTTAACATGTTTGCACCAGGCAAACACACAAACTACTTAGTGTTCTATCCATAACAAAATAGTTATAAAAGCCATTTGTGATTTGAATATCATTTTTGTAGAATTTTTGCCCAAGTGTTTTTTTCTTCAAATCAGAAAACCATCAGTTAAGGGATTCTTCTTAAGTCTTACATTTGTTCTTTTTAATCAAAGAACTTTATTATAGTCATCAGAGTGATGGTCATTTGGCATGTTTCTGATTAATTATACTCGATGTATGTATCTGGTATTCAGTGATTCTACTTGTTATGATAGAGTCCACCAGTTTGTTATCTGTGGAATTGAGAACCATTAATCATAACTTATAATCACTTGTAGAGACAGTTTAATCAAACTTATCAGATGCCTAGCTGTTATAGTTCAGGGCACTGGGTTCCTCACTTTATGATAAATTTTGCATAAAAAATGAAGCATTCAGATCCTTGTCATTTTATTCAACTTTGGGGATATTAAAAGTGGAAATAAGGCTGAGATAAACACAAGGAAAGCAACTGATACTTTCAAAATCTGAAGAGGAAATTTATGATTTCCTATTTGTTTCTCTTCCTCTACATGTGTCAACATTTGTTTAGAAATTTTATATTATTTTGAGGGAGTTTCCTGGCCTACTGGTTAGGATTCTAGGCCTTCACTGCTGTGGGCCAGGTTCAACCCCTGGTCAGTGAATTGAGATTCTGCTAGTCATGTATATGGCCAAGGGAAAAAAAAAAAGAACTTCATATTATTTTTAGGCAAAACAATAAATCTCTAAGTTGCAGATTTTGGTAGTTCAAGGAGATACAATGCTTAACATATTAAAATTTTATTTTTAAGTAATTAGAGATTTACCTGCATTTGTGAGAAATAATATAGAAAGATACTGCATCCCTTTTTATCCAGTTTCCCCCAGTGATGGAAGGCTTCCCTGGTGGCTCAGATGGTAAGGAAGATGCCTACAATGCAGAAGATCTAGGTTCTATCGTTGGGTCGGGAAGATCCTCTGGAGAAGGGAATGGCTACCCATTCAGTATTCTTGCTTGGAGAATTCCCTGAACCTGGAGTGCTGTAGTTCATGGGGTCTCAGAGTCGGACATGACTAAGCAACTGACACCCCAATGGTGATATCTTATAAAACTATAGTGTAGTAATCCAATACAAGATGTTGGCATGGGTACAGTAAAGATACAGAATATCTTCATTACCTCAAAGATCCCTGATGTTGTTTTTTTTGTAGCCACATCTACTCCTTTTCACCCCAGGTCCTCCCTAACTCCTAGGAGTCACTTATTTGTTGCACTCATAAATCAGAGCATACAACCTTAAATCTGCTCTGCTAGAAGCTGCCACCATATGCCTGCTGCTCACTTGCCGTGACTTGGAGACTTCTGCACTCCCTCGAAGTTGTGTGTGCTTCTAGCTGCCTTTTGAATCCCTTTTTCACCGCAAGAGATGTGATGGAGTCCTCCTGGTTCCGAAACTCTTTAGGTTTCACAGTGATACTGTAAAAAAAAGCTGATCACTCCCATAAGTATTTTCTTCATGCTCAACTTTCTCATTTGCACGTGCAGTCAATGGGGCTGAAATGGAGACAAGTTACTCTTGAACTCCCTTCTCTATTTCCCCTAATCTCTGTATTGATCCCAATTTAATCTCAGTTGGGAACATTTTCTCACTTAGAATTTAAATGCAATCATTAGAAATAGTCTCAATTGTTTTCTTTATATTCTTATTATTTACACTTAGTGTCCAGTTAACTATTCCAGTGACAGCCACCAAGTCACCCATAAGTGGCAAGAAATAAAAGAACATAGTACATTCTGGTGAGGACCGAATTCAGAAATGAAAGCAAAACTGGCTTTTCTAAACACAGCCTACTAATTTGTGCTGTTAAGTTTAAAATTAAAGGAAGGATTCCTTTTGTGAGATGGAGTTACTCTATATCACAATTGCTGGAAGTTATTTGAATCTACACAAGTTATAAACCATGTATGTGCTACCTCACAGAAAAGAGTGGATATTAAAATTAGTTAAATCAGAATAAAGTTTGTGGTTTAGTTAACAATAGTGTGCTGATGCTAATTTTTTGCCTTTGATGATTGCACTATGATTAAGTAAGGTGTTACCATTGGAGAAGGCAAGACTGCAGTCCACGGAGTTGCAACGAGGTGTGCATGGCTGAGCGACTAACACATTGACTTTCGCTACCATTGAAGGAGGCAGAGGAAAGAGTACACATGAACTCTCTATTCTATTTTTGCAACCACTACATCATTTTATTTCCAAGCAAACATTTGAAAGGCAAAAAAATGTCAAGCTTATAGATTGCTATATGATTTAAAGTTCTTAAATCTCTCACTCCATGTGTATATATTACATGTATACGTTTCAGAGAGCTCAATGCATATGATTATTTGACATCATCAGTTTTTAAATCTAGAAAACTTAAATTTATTTACATTGCTGGGAGATTCTTGATGAATATAAAATTGAAGATAAGATCCCAAGCTGTACATGAAAATGTTATGATGCCTACCTAGGTGTTTATGTGAAACATACATAAACAGATCATTTCAGAGTAGAATGAGATGACAGCAGGATACTAATATGAAAACTCTATAAATAAGATGACTGGAATGCAGAGTCAGATTTTCATATTTTATGTTGGCTTATTAAAGTAGCAAAATATCGCTGAACCTAAATCACTCCTTAAACCACATTATGAACAACATACGATTGCCCCAATAGTTTAATCTCTTGATTAGATCTTCAAGTGTCTTAGACTTTTATTTATACCATATTTATATAATTCAAGAAGTAAACATTTTCCTCGTATCACACTAAAAGTTAAATAGGAAAATTAATACATAGTTTCAAATAATATTTGGTTTATTCTTTTAATGTCTAATTTCCATTAGAGATTTAATTATACTTCCTTTTTATTTTCTTTCTGTCATGCTAACAATTTTTTCTCTAGATAATTTCATAGGATATTTTCCAAAGGTATGTTGAATAAAATAGACCTGAATAGCACCGTTTTATACCTGCTGCTGCTGCTGCTAAATTGCTTCAGTCGTGTCCGACTCTGTGCGACCCCGTAGACGGCAGCCCACCAGGCTCCCCGTCCCTGGGATTCTCCAGGCAAGAACACTGGAGTAGGTTGCCATTTCCTTCTCCAATGCATGAAAGTGAAAAGTGGAAGCGAAGTCTCTAAGTCTGTCTGACTCTTAGCGACCCCATGTACTGCAGCCCACCAGGCTCCTCCGTCCATGGGGTTTTCCAGGCAAGAGTACTGGAGTGATGTGCCATTGCCTTCTCCGGTTTTATTCCTAAAGGAACCTAATAGCTATTAAGTTTTGTTTTTTGACATTTATTCAAAGAGTATATTCGCAGTAGGCTCTGTATTTTTTTTTAATTTCCCAGAATCTCTGGTTATGTAGAATTGGCTAACAAAATCTATGGCTTATTAGCTTTATCAGTGATAAAAAATATCCATAAAATTAGTACAAATCTGCATCCATCATACCTGAGTGCTTTGGGGAGGAAAAAAAATTTTGCTCTGAATAATGTTTTTGTTAAAATCAGAGGGTTTCTTTACCTTCTGCGTGTCCTACATTTTACATATGCATCCTTTTAGCTGAGGGAAATGTGTTCAGAAATTAAAGTTGTGATCATTTATTTGAAGTGTTAAATTATTTAATTCAGAAAGCAAATAAAATTTTCATATGTACAGGGGAATATAACCAGGCTCTAGAAACAATCACCACATTTCACAAGAAAAGGGTCACCTTTTGTTAGGAGAAGAAAAAAAAAAGAAAGATGGAAACTGCAGTATGGATTTTCTGTAAGCTATACATAGCTACTTCTCGCAGATTCTAACTCAAAACCCAATGGTGATGTATCACAACACCAATATAATAAACATATTTGTTCAGCAAAGTCAATTCTGCTAATCTGTTGAAAAGAATCTGTTAAGTGAACCATTTAGCATCCTACAAACAAAGCAAAGGGTGATAATTGCACATATTCTTTTCAACTTATTGAGTTGGCAACGTGAACAAAGGTAACCCCTGTCTATTCTTCGGGTGAAGAACTGAGGTTCTCGTAGAATGAGATTGTAATTTAGAAAGATCCCTCTTCAGCTAATATATAAAGGAAACTGAAGGAAGAGACTGGAGGCAGAAAGAACACTGAGAGATGTCGAGGAGGATGAGGGTCTGAAAAAGTACAATAGCCGCATGAGGGGAAAAGCCATCACTGGAAAGCAGGACCACCTCCATGTGGGACATTGTGGATGTGAGTAAGGAAGACAAAAAGATGCAGATGTGATAGAGATTCTGGGGTGGAAGATTCTGGTGGCAGTGTTAACAAACAGTATGGGGAAAATAGGAAATGGAGCAAAGAAAAGGGAGAAGCTTCTATTTTTTTTTTTTTTTTAATTTGAAATATTTTCCAGTTATCCAACAAAAAATGTCTGATAGACAGTCAGCTATTCTGGCCTAGATGTCAAAATCCAGCTTAGGTCTAGAGATATGGAAATCACTGTCTAAAGTTTGGTTTAGCATGAGACCTCCTAGAAGACTTAGAGTGGGAATCAGGAGACAGAAGTGATTCCTGTTTCAGAGTCAAATGAGATCACAGTCTTAATGGGGAAAACAGTCCTGAAAGAGGAAAACAGTACTATCAGGATACCAAGAGCTCCAAACTGGTTGCAGAAGGTCAGAACTGAGTAAGAAGCGTTGGATTTCACTATATTAGTGCAGGAAATTAAAAGTAGGAGAATAGGGAAAAAGTGATTGTTGAGACTTGAAACCTTGAAAGGCTGAATATAAAGCTGCCTTTTCAAGAAATTTGGGAGGCCAGTAAAGGATGTGGCATCAGAAAGGAGGAAGTGAGGAAGGTTAAAAGAAGTTTGTTGTTTTGCTTTTCTTAATTAATGTTTCCTTTTTATTTAAAACAGAGCACTTGATTTGTTTTATGAAAAGTGTTGAGGCCAGGACAATTTCGTTTTTGTTTGTTTTTTTTAAGGGAAAAAATATTAGAATGCAAACGCACCATGGTATCATGGCTAGTGGAAAAGGAGGAATGAGTTAGATGAGAAGAAGGGTTAGAACAATCTGAGTGAGACTTGCCCCTTGGTTGACTATGGAAAGAATCAGTTGAGCAGTGGGCTGTGAATGTACCACACTCATGTTATCCATTCATCGGTTGATGTACATTTGGGATGTTTCTAGACTGGTGTGATTATGAATAAAGCTCCCACAAAAATTCACATTCAGACTTTCATGTCAAGATATATTTTCATTTTTCTTGAGTAGTGGGCTTTCTGGGTACATTTAAGAAGTTGCCACACTATTTTCCAGACAGCTGTACCACTTCGCATTCCTGCTAGTGATGTACAAGAGTTGTACTACACAGTTTTTCCATTAGCTCTTGGTAATTTAAGAGGCTTTTTTTTTGGTTTGTTTTTGAGCATCATATTCGTAGCACATCAGTTCTCTTTGCCCATTAAAACCCAAGGGGATGATGCAGACAGGCCCAGGTGGATCCTACATGAGCAAGAGATTAGGAACACAGCTAAAGACAGAGAGGCTTCAGACATATCATTCTTTTATAATGAGTTGCAAGCAAACCCACCTGAGCTTAGCCCTACAGGAGGTATTATCTTTATTGTCCGAGACTGTAAACAGATCTGCCCTTTTCTGGGGAAGGAACACTATAGCTACCTCCCCAGCTGCTTACTATACAATCACCCTTAAAAAGATGGACTCAAACAAAAGCTCTGCTCACAAGGTATCCTTGAACTTGAGCATAGTCCCTGAACTGTTTCCCAGCAAGGGGTAGATTTTTTAACTGTCTGTTTAACTTTAATATTTATGAGACTTTTTATTATTGATATTGTTTCTTCGGTCATTTTTAAATCATTATGTTTTTTGTGCTGTAGGTATCATTTCACTTCCTTTTTTTTTTTTTTTGCATAAAGCTTCTTCATAGCATTCTGTTAATTTTATCTTTAGTCTCTATCTGTAGTTATATCCTGTCTTCATACCTAACATTGATAATTTTTCATTCTCTTGTTTTGGGATATTAGTTTCACCAGAGAGTTTCCAGTTTCACCTACTTTGTAGAGAATCATCTTTTGACCCTATTAAACTTTGTGGGTTGTTTATTTATTGACAGTCTTATTAATTATTTTCTTATACATTCTTTGAATTCATTATAGTATTTCTCCTCCTAACTTCATAAGTTACATGCTTAGGTCATTCATTTTCACCATTTTTTTCTTTTGTACTGTATGAAACTGTCTTTAATTTTTCCTTAAAATTCTACTTTATCTGCATGCCCCAGATCTATTTCATACTATTTATGACTAATTTGTTCTCAGTAGTTTTAATACCATTATCATTTCCTTTTATTACCAAACTGGCACATTTGTCCTTGTGTGTCTCTATTCTTTGAGTTTATCCAAGATTATACTGCCAGGTGGTGGCAAATTGGGATTAATTTTTTTTTTTTTAATTTCAGAGCTTAGTTTTTGTTTTGTTTTAATTATGTTATAGTCGATGTAACTGAATTGCCTTGTCTTCTGAAAATGCATTTTTTATGATACCAGTTTTTAACCATCAGTTGTGGCTTGCTTCAAGCTTAAAATATGTAATTTCCATATATTTTTCAATCTATGCTTTGTAAAATATTTGCAGGGTTTTAAAAATCTATAATATTTAAGATTATTATTTTATCTAAATCTCTGTAACCTTAGTAAGTTTTGTTTGATATATCCATAAATAAAAGATATACATTTAAAATTTCTATTATTATAGTGATTTTTATGAGTAAATTCTTACTGAAATTTTCTAGTTGGAATGGTTAGTCAAAAGAATATTTTCTCTATGCAGTTATTTAAAAATAACAGGAAATGCAGAAGGTATTTCCTTTTACTCATTTTTCATGAAGGTCTTGCCAGTGAGAGCAGATAAACCAGTTTTTAGAGCATGGGAGTAAGAATGTGTAGATTCTTCACAGAAGAGTCAGAATTTAGTTAATCCATTCAGAGAAAAAGCAAGTATCCAAAGTGAACCTACCATAAATGAACTCTTTCTTATGCAACTACAGCAGAGTGGAGATTCTCATGATTTTTTAAAGTTGTTTGGCCAACTTGAGAAACAACTTTGATTGATATCAATTGTGATCAGTCTATTTGCATATGTCTATGTGATTTCTACAAATGCACGTCTTTTTATCTTGCCTCTTGCATAGCATATTGTTTTAACTGCTAAGAATAAACGGGCTTCTCTGAAAATAGCCTTTATCCCATTGAGTAGGTGTTTAAACTGTGGATCTTTGGCCTTAGAGCAAATTAAAAAGCTATCTTTAAATAGCTTAACTTGTCTGTGGCTTCCTTTTTCCTATTCTAAAATAAAATTACTAAATTTATCAGGTAGTTCAGTTCAGTTCAGTCACTCAGTTGTGTCCGACTCTTTGCGACCCCATGAATCGCAGCACACCAGGCCTCCCTGTCCATCACCAACTCCCGGAGTCTACCCAAACCCATGTCCATCAAGTCAGTGATGCCATCCAGCCATCTCATCCTTTATCATCCCCTTCTCCTCCTGCCCCCAATCCTTCCCAGCATTAGGGTCTTTTCCAATGAGTCAACTCTTCTCATGAGGTGACCAAAATATTGGAGTTTCAGCTTCAACATCAGCCCTTCCAATGAACACCCAGGACTGATCTCCTTTAGGATGGACTGGGTGAATCTCCTTGCAGTCCAAGGGACTCTCAAGAGTCTTCTCCAACACCACAGTTCAAAAGGATCAATTCTTTAGTGCTCAGCTTTCTTCACCATCCAACTCTCACATCCATACATGACCACTGGAAAAACCATAGCCTTGACTAGATGGACCTTTGTTGGCAAAGTAATGTCTCTGCTTTTCAATATGCTATCTAGGTTGGTCATAACCTTCCTTCCAAGGAGTAAGCATCTTTTAATTTCATGGCTGCAATCACCAGCAGCAGTGATTTTGGAGCCCCAAAAAATAAAGTCTGACACTGTTTCCACTGTTTCCTCATCTATTTCCCATGAAGTGATGGGACCAGATGCCATGATCTTAGTTTTCTGATCTTAGTATCAGGTAGTTACTGTACTCTTAAATTTGATAATGCCATCTGATCAGCTACGTCAGACTGTGTTAATTGAAAATTTTCTTTCAACTGTAGATATTTTCTTTAAACATGGCCTTTACCTACTAGAATATGAAATTCAAAAATGGAAACAAAGGACATATGAAACAGTAAACAATTTGGGGCAATTTACATGGCTGTTGGCACTCAACTCTAAATGTCTCATTAATCCTTTTATCTTTTTTGATTCTTGCTAACAAAGTATTTTGACATCAAAGTATTTTTAGCTTAATAATTCTCATGAGAAAATACAAAACAAAAAAAAAATAATCTGAATGTCTTGCAACTGAAGTAAATTTTATGTCTGATGATTTTTCCTTCATTTTTAATTTAGTATAAGAGAGAATGATCTGCTAAACTAAAAAAAAAAAAAAAAGGGAGTTCAGATTGTTAGACTCCTGTTACTACTCATTAGTATATTTGAAAGTGTAATTTTTAAAATTGCATGCCTATGGCTTGACACAACACTGTAATAATTTTATAGTATAATACTTTTATGAAATCTTTTAAATTCAGAGACAGCTTTGCTTGGTACAACAAGTAACTTCCAGGTACTGTGTGATCATAGCAAGATACTTTTTAATAGCACATTCTATTTGAATTTTATTTGGTTAAAAAGTAGGAATTTCTCTAAACGCTTTAGTTGGATGTTTTGATGTGATTATTACCATATTTGCCATTGTAGAAGAATAAGATTGAAAGCAGAAGGAAAAAACTGGGAAACTATACAATCTCAGGTGGGAAACAAATAGAAGAGCCTAAACCCTGGAATGAAACATAAATGAATTTGAAGAACAGTAACAGAATTTGATAGTGAAAAACATGGAAGAAAGTAAAGTTAATAGAACCAAACAGTTTAGGGAAAATGGGATATTGGCAAATTAGAATTCTAGATATCTTTTCAACTGGATATACTCTAAGGACTTAGAAATAATGTTATTGAGAGATTATAATTAAATAGGAATTTTGTACTCATGTACTAGTCAGTGTTTTGATCAGAATCTGATGGCTCATTCCAGAGGGTTTACCTGAACCGAATTTAGTGGAGGGACAGTTAAATGTGAAAGTGAAAGTTTCTCAGTCGCGTCCAACTCTTTGCGACCCCTTGGACTGTAGTCCGTGGAATTCTCCAGGCGAGAGTACTGTAGTGGATAGCTTTTTCCTTCTTCAGGGGATCTTCCCAACCCAGGAAGTTGGGACCTTTAATAGTTAAATGTGACCAGGTTTAAAAAGAAGGGAAGAACGGCTGATGAGAAACTCACAGATTATAAGCCCAGGGAAGCCATTACCATTCTTGGGACTTGCAGACCAAAGGAACGAAACATCATTATCAAGACCGGGGAGAGCTGGGCCCTTGTAAGACAGGCTCCAGAGAGGAGTTGATGGTTTGCTGATGTGATCTATTAGTGGAATATAATCAGGTGCCAGAGAGTAAGACGGTAAAGTTTTCTTGCAAAGTGGAAGACCCAGGATCAATCCCTGGGTTGGGAAGATCTCCTGGAGAAGAAAATGGCAATCCACTGCAGTATTCTTGCCTGGAAAGTCCCATGGATGGAAGAGTCTGGAGGGCTACAGTCCATGGGGTCACAAAGAGTCAGACAGGACTGCACACACACACAAGGAGAAAGTAAGGAAGCCTGTTGAATCCAATCTGTAAGAGCTAGCCTCATCATTACTCAGGCTCCCAGGAGGTTAGAGAATAAACCAGGCAGTGGAAGAAATTGACTGACAGCAAGCTATCCTCACCGAATGTAAGAAAAAAGACAAGAAAGAGGGTGATCTCACTTATGGAAGGGTAAGGAGAACAACAGGCTCTTTAATAATCCACAGAGAAACTAGAAATATCCGAGGAAGATGGAGAAGTAATCTGAGATCAAATTTGCACAATAGAAATGTCCCTGAAAAAGAGAAGATGACTAACTATGGAGGATGCTGAAGATAAATTGAAAAACCAAGAAAAAATTTACCTGGTCATTATTAGTGGTCTTTTTGATTTCTGTTTCAAAAGAAAAGATAGCGATTGACAAATTGATGAAACTTAACCAGATCATAGAGAAAAAGGAACTTGCAGAGCACCGACTATTTAGTTGAGAAATTTCATAAAGGAAAGGAACAGAAAGCTTGGACCAGTAAAAATGGAGAGATATAATGTAAAAATACTGTTCTTGTTTTCCCTACAAAAGGTAAGATTCAATTATATTGGAAAAAATAGAAACTTCTGTACACCCGAAAAGTGTTCGTTATTTTGGCTCTTTCGCTATATCTCAAAGAAACCTTACCAGGTATTAATCTTGGTATAGAATATAAATTGAGAAAGAATAAAGTTATTATTAATGGGCAAATTGAGAATACATTTAGTGTCAAAATTGTTAGTATTTCATGGCTTGAAGCTATCCAAATGAAGAATTTCACATTTTAAAAAAATAATTTATTTAGTTGATTTATTTTTGGCTGTGCAGAGTTTTCATTGCTGTGTGGACTTTTGCTAGTTGCTGTGAGCTGGGGCTACTCTAGATGCAGCTTTTTGTGGTGGCTCTTCTTGTTGCAGAGCATGGGTCTAGGCATGAGCTTCAGTAACTGTGGGTCCTGGGCTTTAGAGCACAGGCTCAGCAGTTGTGCAGAAGCTTAGCTGCATCTTGACATGTCCGGATCTTCCCGGACCAGTGAATCAAACCCATGTCTCCTGCATTGGCAGGCAGATTCTTTACCACTTAGCTGCCAGGGAAGAGACACATTTTGAAGATGGTAACTTACTTTGCTAATACTGACCATCCCCCTAAATAAAACTCGTTTTGTTGATTTTATGCTGATGAACCCATTTGGTTCCACATTTGGAACCAGATGTATTCTGGGCACCTCCATGTATGTTCTCAAATTCATAGCCATTGAAACAGCAAATTCTTGAGAAAAACAAAGTTTATGAAGGATCAGCTAAAGGCAGTGCAATCCATTGATTCCTCTAAATACTCCTAACTGTTTCTAGATTAAGCTAGTCAGCAGAGAACTAAATAACTTGCGTTGGCAGTTTTGATTACCATTGTAAAATTGTGTTTCAGCATTTAGAAACTTTAAGAAGCTCCCTGCGAAGTTTGGTGCTATCTTCTTATACAGATGCTGCTGAACACTTTGTTCATTGTGTAGTGTGGTTCCTCTTACATTGGGCTCATTTGAGAAATCTCTTTCTGGGCTCAGTACCAGGAGTCTTCTGTTTTGTCAAGCAGCTGGTTAGATTTTATTTTTACAGATAAGATGGGTCTCACAACTGAACGTGTCTCCATCTGTGTATTTTGCCAAGAGTCTTAAAGCCAAAGTTTTAGACACAACCCTCCAAAAAATATGTTTTGTGGTTTATTTTTATCAAAGTAGTACATAAACATTTTTAATCAAGTAGTACATGAGGAATTAAATGTAAAAAGCAAAAGTTTTCTTCCCAGGATCTCCCCATCCCTGTCTCCATTCTTCCAATACCTTATATAGCAGGTGGTTCGTTTATCAAGTTTGAAATTCCTGACTACTAACTTGTAATTAATTAATCTTTTTTCCTTATATCTGGCCTGTTTTTAGGAATTATATCAAATTTTTCTCAAGCATTTAAAATTCTTTTGGGGTTAATTTTGTCACATGTAATAATATACTCACAAGTGGGTTTGCCATTCTATCAAGTTTTGCTAATATCTTTTGACTCGTTTCTTGAAAAACATAGATATTTTTCATCATATTCTTTCTTCTCCATTCTCTTAAACTTTTCCATCTCCTGACTCCATCAGTTGTGTTATATTTTAATGCTGTCAAACTTGACAGCATTGCTTTTGTATTTTTTACTTTGTATATATATTTATTTCAAATACTGGAGAAAAAAACAGTTGATAGCATTGTCTAATTATTTTTACCCTTTCTTATAATTTTACATTTAGGATGATGAAAAAAATATAGAGAAGTTTAGAGCAAAGTAGAACATAAATACACAAAATAACGAATTTAAGTTGTAGAGAATATACAGATTTCTCTGAAATTTAAGATATATGACTGATGCCATAATCACTATCTGGCATTTTCCTTAAAAATTTTAAAGCATTCATCCATTCTCTGGCTCAGAAATTCTTCTACTAGGCATTTGCACAAATACTTATGAATGAAATTGTTCTAAGAGTAAAAAATTGAAAATATCCATTGAGTCTGTCAACAGAAAAGTGGATAAACAATGGTGATATAATTATACAATGAAATACTACTCACCGATAAAAAGGAATAAGCTAGGGATACATATAAAAGCAGGCTTCCCAGGCGGCACTGGTGGTAAAGAAACCTCCTGCCAAGGCAAGAGACTTAAGAGACACTGGTTCAATCCTTCGGTCAGGAAGATCCCCTGCAAGGATCTTAAATAGAAGAGTTCTTCTAATAAAATAATTTTAAAATCTGTTCATAACTTTGGCATAATGAAAATGACTGGAAATATTTGAGACAGGAGCAGAAGTGTCCAGAGAGTACTGCTGCTTATATAGGAGAGTGTTTCAGCATTTTCTCCCCAACATGTTTGCTGTGGTTTAGCAACTACATAAAGAGTGTGCTTTTAGCAGAGTTCAAGTCCATTACCAAAGTGAATACAGATGTGATTGATGGGTTTGTGTGTGTGTGTTAGTTTTCACATTGTTCCTAGCATTTCTCCCTTGATTTTGATGTGATTTTTGTATGATCATATCCTTTTTATTTCCCCCATCGACTCTGGAATTCCCAACCACTTTGCATACTGATAATGACATCCGCACACCTCTGGGAAAACTGTATTTATTAACCTAGTGTCTTGTTGAATCAGACTAGCAAGCTTGATGTTTTCCTGTAGAATATTGTCTAACATATGGCTTACTAACTATAAATAGCTTCTGAACTAGTTTTTGGTATGCCCAGAAATAACAAGAGCTATGAAATATAAACAGGTGGGAGTTTGGAAATGCACATTTTATTTATTCATTTAGGCAGTAAACTGATACTTACTGAACACCAGACGTTGTACTGGGGCATCAGAAAATAGTGGTGACCAGAGCCTTGATCACAAGCTTCAGTGCAGACTCACTTCTGAAGCAGTGATGAGGGGTATAATCACAGGCATAATGAAATTATTACAATTGAGTGAAGGGAATGAAAAGTATAGTATATTATGAGGCACCCTGCAGAATGGCAGGTAATTGAGGGTCAGAGGATGTATTGTACTGACAGCAAGTGCTACATAAGCTGAGTTCTGTAGGATGTGTTTGTACAGCCTGATCGAGATGATGGCAGAGTGTTCAGGTGAAGAGGCCAGAGTGAAGCTGTAACAGATGCTATACTTTATGAAGGCACTTCTTTTCTTTCTGCAAGGAGTGTAACTTAGGTTTCGAGACTCCCATCAAGACTGAAAAGTGGAAAATCTATTTCTACCTTTTGATATGGATTGATGGCACGGGGACAATAAAGCTCAAAATCCAACAAGAAATAAAATTTCACTTAAAAGTGATCATGGTGATCACAGGTTTACGACATCAGCCTAAGGATTCATCAATATTTGTTTTTATGGCAGCGGAGACATTTTCTGTCTTAAGAAAATAACGATCTCTCACTTCAGGAAGTATTCATGTATTGTTGTTTTTCTCACATAATTTGCCACGTATATGGCTTGTTGGTAGTACTGAAAGTTCTTCCTAGGCTTGCTTATACAAGAGCTGGGTGTTTTAGACACATTTTTTCAGTCTTAAGCAAAACCTTTGCACTGAGATACAGCTATACCTTTTCACTCATTCACTGCAGGAGCCCGTGATCGCTTATTTTAGGTTTCTTAAAAGGTGAGGTTTTAGTGAGGGCTAAATGTATTTATTTTCTCATAAAATACTTTCTAAGTTACACTTCAAACCCCATAATAAAGAATTTGAAGGGAACATATTCTAAATCCTTATATATTTTCTTTCACTCTGATAAATTATATGCTTCAAGGATTGACAAAATGCTTTTCTGAAGTTTGTTGGCTTTTAAATGCTAAGTGGCTGAAAAGTCTTCTGATGATTTTAGATTTGGCTTCCTATCTGAGGGTGTATCTGTTAATATGAAAGAGCGTCAGACCAGGGGTTGGCAAACTCTAGCCCCCTGGCTAAGTCTGTAGTATCCCTGTTCTTTTAAAGTCAGGAAACTAAGAAGGCTTTTACATTTTTCAAGTGTTGTTAAAATAAAACTAAAAAAGAAGAAGGATCTGGGAATGAGAGGTCTGTACCCTGCTAAGCCTAAAATATTTACTATTTGATACTTTATAGAGTAAAAAAGGTTGCCTTTCCCCCTCTCTTACATCATTGAAGCTATTGTATGAACTAGAAGAAATACTTCGTGCACATGGTGGTAAATCGTCAGTTATTAAAAATTTAGTCATGTTTAGATTATTCTACAATTAACATCCTGAACAACTCACTATTTTTTAAAAAGTTCTTTGCTGTTGTTCATTGTTCAGTCGTAAAATGTGTCTGACTCTCTAAAATCCCATGAATTACAGCACACCATGCTTCCCCGTGTGACCTAAGAGATCCTAAACTCCCCTCTTTTCTGACCTCAAGTACTACTACTCATGCATTTACACACCAGTCCAACAGTAGCTCAGTTGGTAAACCATCTGCCTGCAGTGCAGGATACCTGGGTCCAATCCCTGGTCAGTAAGTTCCCCTGAAGAAGGAAATGGCAAACCACTCCAGTATTCTTGCCTGGAGAATCCCGTGGACAGAGGAGCCTGGCAGGCTACAGTCCAAGGGATCACCAAGAGTCGGACGCAACTTAGTGCTGTGTTTGTGTGTCTATGCTTTCCTGTCCTTCACAATCTCCCAGTTTGTTCCAACTCATGTCTATTGAGTCGGTGGTGTCACCCAACCATCTCATCCTCTGTCATGCTCTTCTCCTCCTGCCTTCAATCTTTCCCAGCATCAGGATCTTTTCCATGAGTCAGCTCTTTGCATCAGGTGGTCAAAGTATTAGAGCTTCAGCATCAGTCCTTCCAATGAATTTTCAGGGTTTATTTCTTTAGGATTGACAGGTTTGATCTTCCTGCAGTCCAAGGGACTCTTCAAGAGTCTTCTCCAGCACCACAGTTTGAAAGCATCAAGTTTTTGGCTCTCAGCCTTCTTTATGGTCCAACTGTCACATCCATACATGTCTACTAGAAAAACCACTACTGGAAAAACTACATGGACCTTTGTTGGCAAAGTGATGTCTCTACTTTTTAATACACTGTCTAGGTTTCTCATGGTTTTCTCCCAAGGAGGAAGTGTCTTTTAATATCATGGCTATAGACACCATCTGCAGTGATTTTGCAGCCCCCCAAGATAAAATCTGTCACTGTTTCCACCTTTTCCCCTATCTATTTGTCATGAATTGATGGGACCGGAAGCCACAATATTAGTTTTTTGAGTTATGAGTTTTAAGCCAGCTTTTTCACTTTCCTTTTGCACCTTCATCAAGAGGCTGTTTATTTCCTCTTTGTTTTCTGCCCTTAGGATGGTGTCATCTGCATATCTGAGGTTGTTGATATTTTTCCTGGCAATCTTGATTCCAGCTTGTGATTCATCCAGACCAGCATTCCACATGATGTAATCTGCATATAAGTTAAATAAGCAGGGTGACAGTATACAGTCTTGACATACTCCTTTGCCAGTTAGGAGCCAGTCTGTTGTTCCATGCCCAGTTCTCTCTGTTGCTTCTTGATCTGTATTCAGGTTTCTCAGGAGGCAGGTAAGGTAGTCTGGTATTCCCATCTGTTGAAGAATTTTCCACAGTTTGTTGTGATCCACACAGTCAAAGACTTTAGCATAGTCAGTGAAGCAGAAATAGATGTTTCTCTGGAATTTACTTGCTTTTTCAATGATCCAGCGGATGTTAACAATTTGATTTCTGGTTCCTCTGTCTTTTTTAAATCCACTTTGTACATCTGGAAGTTCTTGGTTTATGTCCTGTTGAAGCCTAGCTTGAAGGATTTTGAGCATTACTTTGCTGGCATGTCAGTGAGAATGATTGTGTGGTACTTTGAGCATTCTTTGACATCACTTTTCTTTGGGATTGGAATGAAAACTGAGCTTTTCCAGTCCTGTGGCCACTGCTGAGTTTTCCAAATTTGCTGACATACTGGGTGCAGCACTTTAATAGCACCATCTTTTAGAATTTGAAATAGCTCAGCTGGAATTCCATCATCTCCACTATCTTTGTTCATAATGAAAAGTCAAGACTCACTTGACTTCACACTCCTAGATATCTGACTCTAGTTGAATGATCACACCATTGTGGTTATTTGGGTCATTAAGGCCTTTTTTGTACAGTTCCTCTGTGCATTCTTGTCACCTCTTCTTAATGTCTTCTGCTTCTCTTAGGCCCTTGCAATTTCTGTCCTTTATTGCACCCATCTTTGCATGAAATGTTCCCTTGGTATCTCTAATTTTCTTGAAGAGATCTCTAGTCTTTCCCATTCTGTGTTTTTCCTCTATTTCTTTGCATTGTTCACTTAAAAAGGCTTTCTTATCTCTCCTTTCTGTCCTCTAGAACTTTGCATTTAGTTAGGTATATCTTTCCCTTTCTCCCTTGCCTTTCACTTCTGTTCTTTCCTCAGCTGTTTGTAAGGTCTCCTCAGACAACCATTTTGCCTTCTTGCATATCTTTTTCTTTGGGATGATTTTGGTCTCTGCTTCCTGTACTTTGTTACAAACCTCCATCAATAGTTCTCAGACACTCAGTCTACCAGATCTAATCCCTTGTATCTATTTGTCATCTTCACTGTATAATCTTAAGGGATTTGATTTAGGCCATACCTGAATGGTCTAGTGTTTTTCCTTTCTTTCTTCAGTTTAAGTCTGAATTTTGAAATAAGGAGCTCATAGTCTGAGGCATAGTTAGTGCCCGGTCTTATTTTTGATGACTGTATAGAGTTTCTCCATCTTCGGCTGCAAAAAATATAATCAGTCTGTTTTAGGTATTAACCTTCTTTGCTGCATATTTTAATAGTTTTTAGGACAGCATATCAGAAGGATTGCCATAGGTTTAGCCTTATTTTATTGTTTTACTAAGCATGAAGATTTGTGAGTTACAGAAATGCTATGTTAGTAAAAATAAAAAATAAAAAAATAAATCCTTCTAAGCATATATACAAATCACAGCCATGTCAGGAGATTTAATAGCAGTGACATGTAATTTACAAGCTTATGTAAATTGTTTTGTCAGTCTTACAATGATGAATTTGTCTGACGCTTTCAGCCAATTTATTTGAAAAAAAAAGTTCCTTTTCAAGCCCTATGACAAAATAGTCATTACTACTGTAATAATACAGTATTATAGCAGAGTACCCTTTATTTTTATCATAAGCAATGTCATTCCAGCTTTTTAATTACTTATATTAAGATTTTCAGGGAAACTTTGGCTAATATTACAGTAGGAGTATCTTTTGAGAATACTTCTGAGAAAATAAAATATTAATATTGTTAAAATTAGTGTAAATAAAAATGTCGAGAAAACTAAGGCATACAGGCCAAATAGGCTACCTGATAAATGAGCCAGAAACCAAGTGTATGTCCAAAATGTACATCTCTTAAAAATTATCTATTCAAATAGGTAACATCAAATATTAAAAAATATATATACGTGTGTTGTGCCTAAATAGAAAAATCTTTATTCCTTGCTGAAAACTTGATTCTCAAGCAGAAGTCGTTGCGGGAGTGGACGGACTTCTTACTTTTCCCTTTTGCCCAGACTAGCTGTTCAGCATCGATTAAGTACTCTGCTTTCTCCGTAGCCTGAATTCATTGGTTTGAAAAAATAAGATCCCTCCCAAAGTTAGGATTTCCTATAAGGCACAAACCATACAGTGTGTACTAGAAAGCTTTAAATAAGAAAGTAATATATAAATATTGGATACTGTTTTTGTTAAATCAATGACTACACCTCCTTCTACATTTTTTAACTTTTCTTAATACTGCTATAGAATAGGCATTTCACATATATTTACACCTTCATATTCAAGACAATGATCAGTAACGCCTACATCATTCCTCGGAAATATTTTCAATCTCAATTTAGGATAATGTCTTAAGTCTCAATATGCTTGGAAATGAAAAGAAGTGCAAAAAACACAATCTACTGATGCTGTGAATTCTGAAGAAAATACCATATGCCATGCATTTGTTCATAAATAATAAATGTTACCCTTTCTGAAAAGCTATGCTAAACATCTCAAATTTTCTATGTGACCTTTCAGTTTGATGGGGACGTCTCAAAGACAGTATATTTAAATCTTCACTAATTATCTTTTCCCTTCAAATATCTTTGTATTAGTCAGTATTCTTTGTTGCTTTTGAAAAAAAAAAAATACACAAACCAATGAGGACACAAGTCACATCATCAAAAATCCTGTAGATTTTCTTCTGCAAGCTCCGAATTTAGATGCTGAAATGACATCATCACAGATAGGCCTACTTTATCTTTCTCTGACGTCCATCCCTTTCTATAATAATACAGAGTGGCCAATGGGAGCTCAGTGGATGGAGAGCTTCCATTCCTAGTAGTTCTGTATTTTGCTTTGTTTTCTTCTCACATAGTATGCATTTGGGGTCCAATTGCTATATCATCTTCTACTGTTATACTAGGAACTTTGCTGTATTGGGGGAACCTTATTTTAGTGGTATGTGTGTGTGCTAAGTCGCTTCAGTTTTGTCCGACTCTTTGTGACCCCATGGACTGTAGCTCACCAGGCTCCTCTGTCCATTGGAATCTCCAGGCAAGAAGACTGGAGTGGGTTGCCATGCCCTCCTCCAAGGGATCTTCCCAACCCAGGGATCAAACCTGTGTCTTTAAGTCTCCTGCATTGATGCTCTTTACCACTAGTGCCACCTGGGAATCCCACTTTAGTGGCCCCAATTTTAAAATGTAAATTATGTGACATTTTCACTGAAAAATCTCCAGTGAATTTTGTTTTAGCCCAGTTAATATGAAGTTTACCACATTGTCATGGTCTGCAGGTCCTCCTTATGTGCTCCATAAATTCTGGCTTCCTTCCTGCCCCCAAAACATGCAGCGTATACTCAAGATGTTTGCATTTCTTACCTTTGCTTATAAATAAATAAATAAATAAATAAATAAATAAATAAATATTATACACACACATATTTGTAGGCATACCTGGGACATATTGTGCATCTGGTTCCAGATTACTCAATAAAGAGAATATTGCAATAAAATGAGTCATATGACTTCTTTTGGTTTCACAATAAACCAGTGTAAAAGTTGTGTTTATATTATACTGTAGTCTATTCAGTGTACAGTACCATTTTATGTATAAACAATGGCCATATCTTAATTTTAAAATACTTGATTGCTAAAAAATGATAACCCTCATCTGAACCTTCAAGGAATTGTGATCTGTTAGCTGGTGGAGGATCTTGCATCAAAGTTGATGCTGCTGAGTGATCAACATGATGATTGTTGAAGGTTGAGGTGCCTGTGGGAATTTCTTAGGATAAAACAACATGAAGTGTGCTATGTCAGTTGACTGTTCCTTTCATTTGCACACTTAGAGACCATTGTTGGGTTATTAATTGGCCTAATTTCGGTATTGCTCTGTCTCAGGGAATAGGGAGGCCCGAGGAAAATAAAAGAGATGGAGGAATGGGAGGTCAGTGGGGAAGTCAGAATGTAGACAATGTATATAGATTAAATTCACTCTTATATGGGTGTAGTTCAAGGCACCCCCAAACAGTTGCATTAGTGGCATCAAAGATCACTGACCACACATCATGATAGTGAGTATAATAATAATGAAAAAGCTTGAAATATTGCAAGAATTATCAAACATGACAGAGAACCGAAGTGAGCAAATGCTGTTGGAAAATGGTGCCAATAGACTTTCTCCAGGCAGTGTTGCCAGAAACCTTCAATTATAAAAGCATCTGCGAAGCAAAAAAATGAGCCATACCTATAATATACAATAATACATACATATTATATAACTCAGTGTATTTAATTTATATATACATTATATTTAGAAAAATTATCGGAGCATAGCAACTTAGCAGCAGCAGCAGTTGATTTAAAATGCTGTGTTAGTTTTTGATGTACAACAAAGTGAACCAATTGTATATATACATATATCCACTCTTTTATAGATTATTTTCCCAGGTAGGTCTTTACAGAATTTTGAGTAGAGTTTCCTGTGCTGCACAGTAGGTCCTTGCTAGTTATCTATTTGATATATAGTAGTGTGTATATGTGGGAGTAGGCAATGGCACCCTACTCCAGTACTCTTGCCTGGAAAATCCCATGGACGGAGGAGCCTGGTGGGCTGCAGTCCATGGGGTCGCTAAGGGTCGGGCACAACTGAGTACCTTCACTTTGACTTTTCACTTTCATGCATTGGAGAAGGAAATGGCAACCCACTCCAGGGTTCTTGCCTGGAGAATCCCAGCGATGGGGGAGCCTGGTGGCTGCCATCTGTGGGGTCGCACAGAGTCGTACACGACTGAAGCAACTTAGCAGCAGCAGCAGCAGCAGCAGCAGCGGCAGCAGTGTGTGTATGTCAGTCCTGATCTCTTAGTTTATCTCTTCCACCCTTCCCATACCAGTAACCATAAGTTAGTTTTCTGCATCTATAACTCTATTTCTCTTTTGTAAATAAATTCATTTGTACCATTTTTCTAGATTCCATATATAAGCAGTATCATATGAGATTTGTCTTTCTCTGTCTCACTTCAGTCAGTATTATAATCTCTAGGTCCATCCATGTTGTGGTGAATGGCAGCATTTTGTTCTTTTTTATGATTGAGTAATATTCTGTTGTGTACATATACCAGATCTTTATCCATTCATCTATCAATGAATACTTTGAGTGTTTCCACATCCTGGCTATTGTAAATATTAAATATATCCATTTCATATTGTTTATTATTTGCCCCACTCTGTACTGACATACTGTATACTTTAATAATGCAAATGCCATGTGAGCTGAAACTGTATTGTCCACTTCTGTCTCCCCAGTGATTTGAACAGTATCTGGTGCATAAAATGCTCTCATTTATCTCCTGAGTGAATGAATGGATATATGAATATATAGCACTTCGAGCAGAAGTGCTGAGGTTGAGCCTTGGTGTAGCATCTGCCTCTCCTGAATCAGGTGGATCAAGAGTGAAGATTGGGTAACATTGTAAAGAAAATCTAGATGCTGTTACTTAAATAGAAGAAGTTGCTGGGGAGGGAAAGGATGGATGTCTACCATTTTATCCCCCCTTCCCTCTTTTTGTCGCCAATGCCAATATGTGAATAGATTGGTTTATATCATTGCTCTTACTCTGTCTTCTCAAGATGTCATTAATTCTTCTTTTGAAACATGTCTGTCTCTCATTTTCTCATTTTCCCTTCCCACCACGTGGCATTGACTTTGAACTCTATGACTCATCTTTCTGCCCCCAACATGATCTCCCACCATCCAAGATCTTCTAAATATGGCTCTAATTCTGTCATTTAGAAAAGAAATACATGCTGTATTCTTCTGTCCACGATCAGACAGAACTTGTTAAAACACTCATGATTTTCCAATATGAACGCTTCTTCCAGTCAGATTTATGTCCTTACCACTTACTCCTGAATATACTTTAGTTTATGTTTTCAGAGTCCACAATTTTAGTTCTAAAATAGATTTTTTAGATAAACTGGTCAGATCTTTTTTGGGGAACAGACATGGAGAGAAGGAGTAAAATAGATGAGGACCAGAGAAGTTACCCCTAAAGAACAAAATTTCACCACAACTACTAGACTCAGGGTATCTCCAGCCCTAGATCTGAGTGCCTTCTTTTGTGTGTGTGTATATGTGTGTGTGTATTTTTAATTAATTCATTTATTTTAGTTGGAGGGGTACTTACTTTACAATATTGTGGTTTTTGCCGTACATCGACATGTATCAGCCACAGGTGCCCATGTATCCCCACATCCTCAACCACCCTCCCACCTGCTTCCCAACCCCATCCCTCTGGGTTGTCCCAGAGCACCGGCTTTGAGTACCCTGCTTCGTGCATCAAACTTGTGCTGGTCAGCTGTTTTACTTATGGTAATATACACGTTTCAATGCTACTCTCTCAAATCATCCCACCCTCGCCTTCTCCCACAGAGTCCAAAAGTCTGTTCTTTACATCTGTGTCTCTTTTGCTGCTGTGCATATAGTGTCATCATTACTGTCTTTCTAAATTCCATATATATGGGGTAGGCTGTCTTGGTGTTTCTCTTTCTGATTTACTTCTGAGTTCCTTCCTTATTCCAGTCGTTCCCAGTCCTCTCCCACGTCCTTCTCCCTTTCTGTCTCCTAAACATCATTCTGCCCTCCTATCCAGTTAAAGTCTTTCTCTTTCTATAGTTCTCCTGATTACATAGTTTTCATAGGATTTCAAGGATTATTGAAATCACTAGCTATGCTGCACACTTCTGTACTTCCTTTTAATGCTGCCTTTTGGAACATTTTTTTTCATATTTTATTTTAGGCCTGTGATATGAGGATTTATAGTGAGAAATATATATTTTTGGTCTTTATCCATGCTGTCTGCCACACAGCTTCTGAAACTCCTGGGATTTCCTAAGTGATAAGTGTGATAAAGCTGAAATGGGTGTCTTTTGTTATTCATAACAAATTCCTTTCAGCCACACCTGAGTTTATGTCAATGAGATGATTTTTGAAAACCCCCCTGATAACCTTAAGATGAAACCAACCATGTGATTTGATTAGAGAGTTGAAATTTTCAGCCTCATCCTTACCTCTGAGAAGGAGAGCGGGGCAGGAGATTGAGTTCAGTCACCAGTGGCCAATGATTTGATCCTCACATGTGCACACAGTGGCTGCCATAAAAATCGAGAATTTCAGGAGTTCAGAACGCTTGGTGAATAAATAGAGGTGCTAGGAGGCTGGCACACCGGGAGCGGGCCTGCAGCCCTTCTCACCCACCTTGCTCTTCCATCTGTTCCTGAGTTGAATCCTTCAGTATAAACCAGTGATCTAGTTTGTAAACTGTTTTTCTGTGTTCTGTGAGCTGTTCAGCAAGCAGTTGAACCTAAGGAGGGGGTCATGGGGACCTCTGATGTATGGTCTTTCAGAAGCATAGGTGACAAACTGGGCTGGAGATTGGCATCTGAAGTGGGGGTGGTATTGTGGAACTCAGCCCTTCACCTGTGGGATCTGAGTCTATCTCCAGGTAGCTAGTGTTAGGATCGAGTTAGGGTATGGAATGCTGGCGGGTGTCCTCAGAGAATGGCCTGGCGTGTGGGAAAACCACATTCCTCGTGTCAGAAATGAAGTATTAGGAAAAACAGGAGAACACAGAGGAATTTTTTTTTTTTCTTTTTTCAGGCTTCATAAGACTAGAAATGTCTCAGAAACAGATTTCTAAGAAAGTTCCTTGCTGTCTGTGTTGTTTTTAATATTCATATACCGCTTAGCACCATGTTAAGCATATGTTTGTGTGTGTTAGTCACTCAGTCGTGTCTGACTCTTTGCGACCTCATGGACTCTAGCCCGCCAGAGTCCTCTGTCCATGGGATTCTTAAGGCAAGAATACTGGAGTGTGTTGCCATTCCCTTCTCCAGGGGATCTTCCCAACTCAGGGATCGAACCCGGGTCTCCCACATTGCGGGCGGATTCTTTACCATCTGAGCCACCAGGGAAGCTTATAGTTATATATGTTAAGCATATAGTTGATCCTTAAGTTAAAATTGTTTGCTGGCTTTTGTTGAATATTATTTAAGATAATATTTAGATTAATCTATATGCACTCAGGGAATTAATTCAGGGATTCTCACTGGTATTGCTTTTGAAGCCAGGACAACCAATAATAGTATTAAAATGCAACCACAATTTAATAAAATAGATTTGTGACTTCTGTAAAACTAAAAGGTGGCTAGAGAAATACCTACGAAGAAAAAAGAAATCTGTTTTCCTTGATCAAATATTGTCAGTACGATGCAAAGGAGATGTCTATTTACGTGATGAAATTTAAGATCTAAAGCTCAGATAGTTTTGTCCAATGAAGAATTGAAGAGGATCTGGCTGTTTTGAAAGGCAGTGCTGAGGAATGATGGCCATGCCCAAAGAAAATCCATTTTTTCTCTGCCAAAAAAATAGACAATATTAACTTTCAACATAAAAAAAGAATTGTGGCAAATAATTCTTGACACAGTCTTCTGTTAATAAGACAAATGAAATAAATATGTTCATATATAGTAATGCTAATAAAATGTAGACGTCCCTGGCCTCTGCACAGTGTATTCAATTGCTGTTTTTGCCGAACCCCATGTTGAAAAATTTTTCAGATTTCTGATGATGGCATGGGTAGTCACGTAGAGGAGATTTTTGAAAAGCAAGACATATGGTTGGAGTGTGTTTTTAAAAAATGTGTACTGCATAGTTTAAATGTAAAATAATAGAACTCATAATTGTTTACTGGATACTACAGTGTATGTCAGAGTGTTTCATTCTTTTAACATGTGTGTGCATTTCCATATATGAAAGAACCCATGGAAACTTTGTCCTAGCTCCCATTTAAAATTGGTCTTGTTTTTCAAATAAAGAAAGTATGGAAGCTTTTTTTCAATTTCTACTTTGTTTTGGTTTAGAAATTATAAAATACCTCCATTGTATGAGACAATTTAAGTTTATTTTAGCACATAGAGTACACAGTAGCTTCCATTTTCCTCTAATTTTCAATTGTCTTTTTTTTTTTTCCAGGCATTTCCTGGGAACGTCAACTCCGATAGTGTTGTCCGGCACGATTTACAGCATCCGGTCATCGCCCGCTACGTCCGCTTTGTGCCTCTGGATTGGAATGGAGAAGGCCACATTGGGCTCAGGATTGAGGTCTATGGCTGTTCTTACTGTAAGTACCACACTGTGGAAGTTGGTGGTGGATTTTGTCATCTTCATTTAATTAGTAATTTTGTTACTTTGAATTATTTTAGTTGCTTTCTCTGACAGTGAATTGCCATATTTCTTTATATAAAAAATATATAAAGTTGGTCATATGTTATATATTTACATTTTTATACAAACACACATATAAGAATACACTATGAATACCTTAAGTAGAGGATTTGGGAAATGGTTTTTGTTCAGTGGACTTAAACAACAAAGCTTATTAATTAAAATGCTTGAAGTCTTTTGAAATACTTGAAAAGTAGAAACCTGTGCTTTTATCCATCTTTATGACTCTTTGGAGTAGATTTTGAAAATAGTCTTAAGAACTTCCTTCTGGTTCTCTTCAGTATCACCTTTTGTTCTTTTAAAACCAACCACTGAGTTTTGATGTCAATTATATTTTATATGTCTATAAGCCTTATTTGTTCCTTTTAAAAACTTACTTGGTTGCCTAAAGAGTTTCTTTCCCTTTAATTGTGTTTTTGATTATCCTTTTATATTTTTTTAAAGTCATTACATCTATGTCTAATGATTTCAATGTATGGGTTTTTAGGGATTGTGATTCTACTGTCTGTTGTTTCAGCCAGTTTCGTTAGGGGTGCTTCTTTTCTCCTCCTCTTGTTCCTCCTTTTTTGTTATATATATATATATTTATATTTATATTTATATTTATTGGAGTATAGTTGCTTTACAGTGTTATGTTATCTTCTGCTACATAGCACAGTGAATGAGCCCGACTCGGTATACACATATCCCCTCTTGTTTTGAATTTCCTTCCCATCTAGGTTACCACGGAACATTGAGGAGAGTTCTCTGTGCTCTACAGTAGACTCTCATTTCTTTTTCTTAACATCCTTGTCTGCCTATCCTTCTGGTCCTCATCTTCATGCTCATCCGTCTTCTTGATTGTGACTTCAGTTTCTTCAAAACATCATCTGTGTAACTGTTTTCAGGCCCGAGATTGATGGTAGCTTCTTCTGGAAAAGATAGATCTTTGCCTATTTGCTTCTGTGAAGACATCACTAACACACAATTACTGTAAAGACTACTTGAGGCTTTTTGAGGCTAGTGGGTAGTACACATTCAGTTGGCAAACACAGGATTTGCAGACACTGGCTTTATTTTTATTGTTGGTGCTGCTGCGTGGCTTGCAGGATCTTAGTTCTCTGACCAGAGACTGAACCCATGCCCTGGGCAGTAAAAGTGCTGAGTCCTAACCAGTGGATCACTTGGGAATTCCTCCAAACACTACCTTTAGAATATGAATTGTCTGGTAAAATGGTCCTCTCCACCCTGGGAGCTTTTCTTCTTGTTCTAATTGGCTGGGAGGGGGGATGCTGGATACACACAGGGCAGGGAATTAGGAGATCAGCTTCAAGAAGGAATTTCCTACAAGACTTTCCCCCACCTCTTCCTACAGACCCATAACAATAAAGCTTAACTGCAATCAAAAAATGCAAATGTCATATTGGAAAAACTTTTAAAAAATTAACCAAACATTTGATAGTTTATAATAAAAACTATATAAAACTTTCACCTCTGTATGAATTTAGTAACTATAATGATGACCAGGAGAAGGCAATGGCACCCCACTCCAGTACTCTTGCCTGGAGAATCCCATGGATGGAGGAGCCTGGTAGGCTGCAGTCCATGGGGTCACTAACAGTTGGACACGACTGAGCGACTTCACTTTCACTTTTCCCTTTCATGCACTGGAGAAAGAAATGGCAACCCACTCCAGTATTCTTGCCTGGAGAATCCCAGGGACTGCGGAGCCCGGTGGGCTGCCGTCTATGAGGTCGCACAGAGTTGGACACGACTGAAGCGACTTAGCAGTAGCAGCAGTAATGATGACCAAATTGTATTTCTTGTATGTGTGTTCAGTCATTCAGTTCTGTCTGACTCTGCAAGAATACTGGAGTAGGTTGCCATTTCCTCCTCCAGGGATCCATTTCCTCCAACCCAGGGATCGAACCCGGGTCTCCTGCATTGCAGGCGGATTCTTTACCTCTTGAGCTACCTGGGAAGATTAGGGAAGAACAGAACTCTGGGTTCACACTTATTCTAGCTGTCAGCATCGAGATGGGAGGACTAAAAAAAAAAATGTGGTATTTTTGTCTGCATAACATATTTTCTAAGGAGCATGTTCAGCTTTCAACAAATGAAAAAGAAGTAATATTCTCCATGGAAACATGCTATGTGCAATCTATTTTATTAATAATTATTTATTGAGCAATTTTCATGGATCATGAAATATGCTCAATGTTAGCAGTATCACAGTGAGTAAGGAAAACATGATATGAGAGACAAAGTAGAGCCATTAACCCAGTAGTGGTATCTATTAGGCTACAAATTATGAAGGTTAGATTTTGCCCAAAGACACACACAACCTGAGTGCTCGAGCTGAAAGGGAAACCAGACATCCTGGTGGTACAACCAGAGCTCACTACCGCTGCTATTTCCCTATTCCTAAATTCTAACAAAAACTGCATGGGACCTTCACTGGCTCAATAAGCGAATTATATTGACACCCCAGAAGCAGCCATCAAGCCTTCTTTGCGTTACTACTACTTAAATTCACCTGATTTTTATCCCCATAGATTAAGGGTTTGGCGTTTTTGTTTTTTTTTTTTTTTAATTTTAAATTCTCATACAAATTAAATGATACACATTATTTCCCCTCTGACTTCTTTAGTTGAAAATAATATTTGTGAAAATTACCCATTTTGTTACCTGAGGTATTTATTTTCCTGAATAACATGGTGGAGAGGTCTGACAGAATGTGGTCCACTGGAGAAGGGCATGGCAAACCACTTCAGTATTCTTGCCTTGAGAACCCCATGAACACTATGAAAAGGCAAAAAGATAGGACACTGAAAGATGAACTCCCCATGTCAGTAGGTGCCCACTATGCTACTGGAGATCAGTGGAGAAATAACTACAGAAAGAGTGAAGGGATAGAGCCAAAGCAAAAACGACACCCAGTTGTGAATGGAACTGGTGATAGAAGCAAGGTCTGATGCTGTAAAGAGCAATATTGCATAGCAACCTGGAATGTTGGGTCCATGAATCCAGGCAAATTGGAAGTGGTCAAACAGGAGATGACAAGAGTGAATGTCGACATTCTAGGAATCAGTGAACTAAGATGGACGGGAATGGGTGAATTTAACTCAGATGACCATTATATCTACTACTGTGGGCAGGAATCCCTTAGAAGAAATGGAGTAGCCATCATAGTCAACAAAAGAGTTCAAAATGCAGTACTTGGATGCAATCTCAAAAACGACAGAATGATCTCTTTGTTTTCAAGGCAAACCGTTCAATATCACAGTAATTCAAGTCTATGCCCTGACCAGTAATGCCAAAGAAGCTGAAGTTGAACAGTTCTATGAAGACGTACAAGACCTTCTAGAACTAACACCCAAAAAAGATGTTCTTTTCATTATAGGGGACTGGAATGCAAAAGTAGGAAGTTAGGAAACACCTGGAATGACAGGCAAATTTGGCCTTGGAGTACAGAATGAAGCAGGGCAAAGGCTAATAGAGTTTTGCCAAGAGAACACACTGGTCACAGCAAACACCTTCTTCCAACAACACAAGAGAAGACTCTACACATGGACATCACCAGATGGTCAACATCAAAATCAGATTGATTATATTCTTTGCCGCCAAAGATGGAGAAGCTCTATACAGTCAGCAAAAACAAGACCGGGAGCTGACTGTGGATCAGATCATGAACTCCTTATTGCCATATTCAGACTGAAATTGAAGAAAGTGGAGAAAACCACTAGACCATTCAGGTATGACCTAAATCAAATCCCTTATGACTATACAGTAGAAGTGAGAAATAGATTTAAAGGACTAGATCTGATAGAATGCCTGATGAACTATGGATGGAGGTTCATGGAGACAGGAATCAAGACCATCCCCAAGAAAAAGAAATGCAAAAAAGCAAAATGGCTGTCTGAGGAGGCCATACAAATAGCTGTGAAAAGACGGGAAGCGAAAAGCAAAGGAGAAAAGGAAAGATATACCCATTTGAATGCAGAGTTCCAGAGAATAGCAAGGAGAGATAATAAGGCCCTCCTCAGTGATCAATGCAAAGAAATAGAGGAAAACATTAGAATGGGAAAGACTAGAGATCGTTTCAAGAAAATTAGAGATACCAAGGGAACATTTCATGCAAAGATGGGCTCAATAAAGGACAGAAATGGTAGGGACCTAACAGAAGCAGAAGACATTAAGAAGAAGTGGCAAGAACACACAGAAGAAGTGTACAAAAAACTTCTTCATGACCCAGACAATCATGATGGTGTGATCACTCACCTAGAGCCAGACATCCTGGAATGTGAAGTCAAGTGGGCCTTAGGAAGCATCACTATGAACAAAGCTAGTGGAGGTGATGGAGTTCCATTTGAGCTATTTCAAATCCTAAAAGATGACACTGTGAAAGTGCTGCACTCAATATGCCAGAAAATATGGAAAACTTATCAGTGACCACAGGACTGGAAAAGGTCAGTTTTCGTTCCAATCCCAAAGAAAGGCAATGCCAAAGAATGCTCAAACTACCGCACAATTGCACTCATCTCACACACTAGTAAAGTAATGGTTAAAATTCTCCAAGCCAGGCTTCAGCAATACATGAACCATGAACTTCCAGATGTTCAAGCTGGTTTTAGAAAAGGCAGAGGAACCAGAGATCAAATTGCCAACATCCGATGGATCATCAAAAAAGCAAGAGAGTACCCGAAAAAAACATCTACCTCTGCTTTATTGACTATGCCAAAGCCTTTGACTGTGTGGATCAAAATAAACTGTGGAAAATTCTGAAAGAGATGGGAATACCAGACCACCTTACTTGCCTCTTGAGAAACCTATATGCAGGTAAGGAAGCAACAGTTAGAACTGGACACGGAACAACAGACTGGTTCCAAATAGGAAAAGAAGTACGTCAAGGCTGTATATTGTCACCCTCCTTATTTAACTTATATGCAGAGTACATCATGAGAAACGCTGGGCTGGATGAAGCACAAGCTGGAATCAAGATTGCTGGGAGAAATATCAATAACCTCAGATATGCAGATGACACCACCCTTATGGCAGAAACTGAAGAAGAACTAAAGAGCCTCTTGATGAACATGAAAGTGGAGAGTGAAAAAGTTGGCTTAAAGCTCAACGTTCAGAAAACTAAGATCATGGCATCTGGTCCCATCACTTCATGGCAGATAGATGGGGAAAGAGTGGAAACAGTGGCTGACTTTATTTTTGGGGGCTCCAAAATGACGGCAGATAGTGACTGCAGCCATGAAATTAAAAGACGCTTCCTCCTTGGAAGGAAAGTTATGACCAACCTAGATAGCATATTAAAAAGCAGAGATATCACTTTGTCAATAAAGGTCAGTCTAGTCAAGGCTATGGTTTTTCCTGTGGTCATGTATGGGTATGAGAGTTGGACTATAAAGAAAGCTGAGCACTGAAAAATTGATGCCTTTGAACTGTGGTGTTGGAGAAGACTCTTGAGAGTCCCTTGGACTGCAAGGAGATCCAACCAGTCCATCCTAAAGGAGATCAGTCCTGGGTGTTCATTGGAAGGACTGATGCTGAAGCTCCAATACTTTGGCCACCTGATGCGAAGAGCTGACTCATTGGAAAAGACCCTGATGCTGGGAAAGATTGAGGGCAGGAGGACAAGGGGACAACAGAGGATGAGATGGCTGGATGGCATCACCGACTCGATGGACATGGGTTTGGGTGGACTTAGAGAGTTAGTGATGGACAGGGAGGCCTGGCGTGCTGTGGTTCATGGGGTTGCAAAGAGTCAGACATGACTGAGTGACTGAACTGAACTGAACTGGTGCTTATTTTACAATTATGTATTCTTTTCATGTTGATAAACATTGAATTGTTTCCAATTTTTTGGCTATTTCAATAGAATTGCTATAAACATTTTTCATGGCGTAGAGCTAGCAAGGGTTAATATCAAATTAGGATATGCGTATGTTTAACTTTGTTGATAACAGAATTTTCCTAAAGTGGTTGGATCAATTTAGACTCTCAAAACCAACGTACTAGAGTTCCTAGTTGCACCATAACTCAACCATTTAGAAATTAATGTTTGAAAGTTTTAACCATTGTGGTGCATGTTCATTATATGAAGTTTAGTTTTAATGAACATTTTTCAAGTTTGTAAAGAGGTTATACTTACTAGTAGTCTGTATACCCTCTTTTTTGAAGGAATTGTTGGGAACTATGCCCGTTCTTCTGTTGAATTGTCTTTTGTTTGTCTAATTGAGTAATTTTTAAAAGCAACCCTGCCTTTTTTTTTTTTTTCCTCATTATGCTATATAGACATGCATCTTACTTTTGAGATGGCTTTCTTTGAAAATAGCCCTTTTAAAACCAACAGCATCAATGAAGGTACTTTCGAATCCACAGTAAAGGGCAAAAGCAGTGTGCCAAAGGTCATATATTCCGTTGACTCAAACGCGATTTAAAATATGACAGTGCGTTCTGTAATTGTTTCAAGTAGCTTTGTAAAATGTTGAGCTAGTGCTATCATGAGGTTTTCCATCAAGCCTGGTTCTTGACGATCACAATATGAGAAGGACACATGCTTGAAGCTAAATAGGAAGCGTGGCTTTCCTAGTATATAAACCTCCCTGGAGGAAAAAATCCTACACTTTGGGAAACTGGATTAATATTTATGCCAATAGATGCCAGTGGAGTAAATGATAAACTGACAACATAAAGTAAGATAAAACTTTATACCAAGTTGTAAATGTTCTAGATCTTCTCCAAACACAGCCACTTGTGGTTATTGAGCACTTGAAATGTAGCTAAGGCAATTGAGAACTAAGCCTTATTTAATTTCCATTGATTTGAATTTGAAATTAAGTAGCATGACCACTGGCTACCATATTGGATGGTACAGATCATAAGAACCAAAACAACTGCTTCTTATTTTCCTCCTGTGTCCTTTTATAATCTAAACAGCCTATAATATTTATTTCTAATGGCAATCTCTAATTTTTTTCCTAGTTTGGAAAATGATACTTCAATCATCATGAGAACTGTCTTTACTATCAAAACTTTGATGACTAGTCATTCCTCTGTTGCTGTTTTTGGGGAAGAATTTTAAGTGAACTTATGTACTAAGAATGGATGCTTAGTTACTCAGTTGTGTCCTACTCTTTTGCAACCCCATGGACTGTAGCCCTCCAGGCTCCTCTGTTCATGGGATTTCCAGGAAAGAAAACTGGAGTGGGTTGCCATTTACTTCTCCAAGTTATTTTTCCAACCAGGTCATTTTTCTAACTAATATCCAGATCCCATTATTTCTCATACATCTATGTATGAAGAATGTAAAGTATACTTGTCTTTTCCAAGAAAAAACACATATCTGTAATAAGAAAATGATGTGTTAAACATATTTATTATGGGAAACTTTTCCAAGGTTACTGTTTTATAAATTTACCTGTATTGGCATTGAGACTAGAGTGGCCCCTTAGATGGCTTTCTATTTTATTTTTTTCATTTATTGGACCATTGGTTTGTCTCAAGGGCTTCGTTTAAGGTTTCAGTGATAAGGGAATTATAGATCTTTGAGAGGGGATATTTCAATCAGAAACACTCATATTTTGCACCTTTAAAAATAGTAGTCCTGCCAGGGTCCAGCAAGGAGAAACTAGGCTTGCATCACTCCCACGGAAAAGAAATGATTTTTCTCATCTTCTAAGAAACCCCTTAGGGGATTTGTCTGAGATCTGTCTTATACCTGCAGGCTGGGGAATGGGGTTGTTCTTCTTTTCCTTCAAAGTTTGCCAGAAGAACTAGAGAAGAAAAAGCATGGATAGATTGCTGCTTCTGTGGGAGTGTGTACCTACTGTAATTCTGCTTGCATTTGTCAACTTTCTTCTCTGCAGCTCTTCCACAATCTGTCATCTGAAAAATTAGGTGCTTTTCAAGGTTGAAAGTAAGAAGTTCACTCTATTCCAGGTGAAGGAAGTTTAGTTCCAGGCCACTGCTTTTAAGCCTCTAGGACCTCTGCTGTTTTTGTTTCCTCACTTGTCTTGTTGATAATATGTATTCCAACTTCAATGAATTCAGACTCATTTTAAATCATTCTGCTCGCTCTACATTTGGCTTCCCCTCAAATTTAGTTAAAACAAGTGCATGCTGTTATTTTAAAAACTTAATGATATCCGTCATGTCTTCTGACTCAGTAAGCTTGCTCCCCAAACACTGATGCTAATCTTCTTACTCTGTACCGAAGGGACTGCATGAAGCAGAAGGGAGAGGTCTCAGTCTAATAACTTTTAAAAATCATTTATGGCTGAAACACTCAAACATTCATCTTACAAAAGCCCTGCATGGTGTATTGATTAAAGTAGTGAGCGTTTTTTATAGCAAATACTGAATTAGCTTTTAAACAGAGTCTCCATAAAAATAAGGCAGCATCTTGGCAAATCAGGGTACACACAAACCAAAGTAATTTTTGTGTATGCATTCAGTTCAGGTGAATAACTAATAAAGCCTGTAAATATTTCCCAGTGCAAATCCAGGTGGAAAATAAGTGCCAGACGGGGAGGAAGGCATATGAGGAGATGCCAAATACAAGTAGTAGGAGGACAGTGTTTTGTCCTCTTCATGCTGTGCTAGAGGGAATATCCTCTTCTAGGGACCACAGTCTACTCCCCTAGCGCCCTTGCAGCCTAGACAGGAGATGCTGCCATGTGTGTGTATTAGTTCAAAGGGCTGTTGTAAAATAATACTATAAACTGTGTAGCTTAGGATAACAAATTCTCTCATGGTTCTGGAGACATAAGTCTGGAATTAAGGTGTTAGCATAGTTGTTTCTGTCTGGAGACTCAGAGGGAATAACTGACCCATACCTCTCCTCTAGCATCTGATGGTGGTGGTGGTGTTCAGTCGCTCAGTCATGTCCAGCTCTTTGCGACCCCATGGACTGCAGCACGCCAGGCTTCCCTGTCCATCACTAACTCCCGGAGCTTACTCAAACTCATGTCCATCGAGTCACTGCTGCCATACAACCATCTCATCCTCTGCTGTCCCTTTCTTCTTCCGCCTTCAATCTTTTTCAGCATCAGAGTCTTTTCCAATGAGTCGGCTCTTCACATCAGGTGGCCAAAGTATTGGAGCTTCAGCTTCAGCATCAGTCTTTCTAGCATCTGGTGGTTGTCAGCAGTTCTTGGCATCTGTGACCTGTTGCTGCTTCATTCCAACGCCTGCCTCTGTCTTCACGTGGTTGTCTTCCCTCTGTGTGTCTGTCTCTGTATCTTCACATGAGTATCTTCTCTCTATGTGTTTACGTCTCGGTATCTTTACATGGATGTCTTGCCTCTGTGTGTCTATCTTTGTACCTTAACGTGACCATCTTCCCTCTGTATTTCTATCTCTGTGTCTTCACTTGGCTGTCTTACAAGGACATCAGTCATTGGAGTTACCCTTACCCAGTATGACCTCATGTTGAAGGAAATGATTATCTCTGCAAAGACCCTATTTCCAAGTAAGGTCACATTTTGACTTTCTTGGTGGTTATGTGTTTGGGAGAATTGTAATTCGACCCAGTACAGTATTTATTCATTAAGATAAGTAAGAATTCCCATGAAGATCAGTGTAGTTGTGCAGAGAAATAAATACTTCTGTATGTCAACCCATGTTTTCCTGTTTATATTAGATGTTTCATTTTGCATAATTCTTGTATTGTTGTGTTTTGTGTTCATTGCACACACATAAACATACATACACATATACTCATGAAGTTTAAATTTTGGGAATCAGTGTATCATCACACAGATTAATCTATCTCATTATCATTTATTGAATTCTATTTGTAAAGCATTCTACTAATTTAAAATCTAAAATGCAGATCAGATCATATCATACCTCTGCTTAAAGCACTTTACGAGCCTACCTATAAACTCTGAGTTGTTAGCTTGAAATATAGTGCCCTTCCTATTACATCTGGCGCTACATCCTATCATTTCCATGTTGTACTCTATGCTCCACTATACAAACTGTCCTTTTTTCTGAGTATATGACCTGCTTCTGTAACCTGTGTTCACTCAAGGTATCCTCCTTCTCCATCATTCTGATCAATTTGTCTTATCCTCCAAGATTCAGTTGAGATGTGATTTCCAACAAGAAGATTTCTCTGAATTTCCATAATGAACCACATCATTTTTTTACATAGTTATTATGCTATGTATTAGGTTGGTGCAAACATACTTGTGATTTCAGAGCATGAATTTTAAATCATTGTGTTGTCGTTCAGTTGCTCAGTTGTGTCCAACTCTTTGCAACACCATGGACTGTAGCACGACAGGCTTCTTTGTCCTTCACTGACTTCTGGAGCTTGCTCAAACTCATGTCCGTTGAGTTGGTGATGCCATCCAACCATCTCATCTTCTGTCGCCCCCTTCTCCTCCTGCCCTCAATCTTTCCCAGAATTAGGGTCTTTTCCAGTGAGATGGCTCTTCGCATCAGATCATTATAACTAGGCTCAAACATATATTTATCAAACAAAATAGGAACCATTACAATCAACACATTTTTGCCAATGAGAAATAAGTTTGTTTATTCTTGTAGTGTAAAAAATCTGTGCTTTGGGGTTTGACAAACTCTTGGAAAACATTTTCTGCCACCTTCTGGTTGTGGAAGGATTTTCCCTGCAAAAAGTTGTCAAGATGGCTTGAGGAAGTGTTAGTCAGTTGACAGAGGGCAGGTGAATATGGTGGATGAGGCAGAACTCTGTAGCCCAGTTCGTTCAACTTTTGAAGCATTGCTTGTGTGATATGCAGTCAGGCGTTGTTGCGGAGAAGACTTGGGTCCTTTCTATTAAACAAATGCTGGCTGCAGGCATTGCCGTTTTTGGTGCATTCCATCAATTTGCTGAGCATACTTCTCAGATATAATGGTTTCACTGGGATTCAGAAAACTGGTGGATCAGACAGGCAACAAACCACCAAACAGTGACTGTGACCTTGTTTTTAGTGCAAGTTTGGCTTTGGAAAATGCTTTGGAACTTCTTCTCAGTCCAACCACCGAGCTGGTTGTTGCTGGTTGTTGTATAAAATCCACTTTTCGTCACATGTCACCTTCCAGTCAAGAAATGGCTCGTTGTTGGATAGAATAAGAGAAGACATTTCAAAAAGACATTTTTTTTGATTTTCAATCAGCTCAAGAGGTACCCACTTATTGAGCTTTTTCACCTTTCCAGTTGCTTCAAGTGCTGAACCGCCACAGAATGGTCAATGTTGAGCTCTTCAGCAACTTCCCATGTAATTGTAAGAGGATCAGCTTCAATGAACCTCTCATTTTGTTGTTGTCGACTCTCAGTGGCTGGCCACTGTGCTTCTCATCTTCAAGGCTCTTGTCTCCTATGCAACACTTCTTGAATCACCTTTGCACTATATGTTCATTAACAGTTCCTGGGCCAAATGAATTGTTGATGTTGCGAGTTATCTCTGTTACTTTATGACCCATTTTTGATCTCAAATAAAAAAATCACTCAAATTTGCTTTTTGTCTAACATCATTTCCCTAGTCTAAATAAATATAAAATACGCAGGAAGTGATGTCATTAGCAAAAAAACCAAGCAAGAAACGAACATTAAAATGTTGTACAACATAAACACGTTTATTTAAGAATGCATTCCAGTATCAACTGGCAAAGTTCAGCAATGCAAAACTGCACTTACTTTTGCACCGACCTAATAAATATTTCTAGTATTTACTTATCAAATATTTGATATTTGTCAAAACATTCCAAAATATAGCAGACTGTAAGATATTGGAGGGAGAGGGCAGACAGTCATCTTAGCTGTCATTTGCATTCCACTAATTAGCACATTCCCTGCACACAATTCATGTTTGCTGAGCTGAACTAATGTCTGATCTAAATGATATAGACCTAATTTATTCCCTCAGTGAAAATTGATTACTGTTTGATGGTGTATAGAGTCTTTCATTGGTTGAACAGAGTATGATTCTATTATATACATCATATTGAATGGTGCTCTAGGGGCCCACAGAATGTTGAAATAATTGCTAAACTGAATATCTTAATAGATGTACCAAAAGAGTCATAAAAACTCAGTATTTCTGTATTTTTTCTCTAGTTAAACATTTCTAGACCCTGTTTTATTTCTATTTAAAATTATCTTAAAGCACAATTTCATGAGGGTGCTTCGTGGATTGCAAATATGAATAGCTTAGCTCAGAAGGAAGAATATCACACTCTTATTAATTTACTTGAGTTTTATATTGAGTAATGTGTAAATGAAAGTAAATTAATAAAGTGTTAGTCGCTCAGTGGTGCCCGACTCTTTGCAACCCCGTGGACTGCAGCTTACCTGGGTCCTCTGTCCATGGAATTTTCCAGGCAAGGATACTGGAGTGGTTTGCCATTTCCTTCTCCAGAAATATAAACATAGATTTAATAGGGACTTCACTGATGGCCCGGTGCTTAAGATTTAGCCTTCCAATGCAGGGGTGCAGGTTCCACCCACGAGGCTAAAAGATTAAACAGAAGAAGTACTGTAACAAATTAAATAAGAACTTTTATAATGTTCCACATTAAAAAAATCTCTCAAAAATAGATTTAATAGTTATCAAAGCCAAGTTACACATAGTAAAGAGATAATTAAAATTGTCATACAAACATATTATATATGCAAGGACATGCTGTGATCTTTAGCTTGTGTGCAATTAGATAAAAATAAATGCATTTGCTGTGTAACCAGAAATAGTCTTGTTATTAAGAGAAATGAAACTTAGATTCAAGCACAAATAGTGTTATTCGATTCTTTAAAAAGTAGGTTGTATTTCAAACTGTAATTGGGATACTTTGAAATAGACTGTATATATCTAACTATGGGTCTGGACATGAATTTGAGCAAACTGTGAGAGATAGTAGAGAATTGAGGAGCCTGGAAGGCTGTATTCCATGGGGTTACAAATAGTTGGACACAACTTAGCGACTCAGTAACAGTTGTGGGTCACTTCCCTGGTGATAATATCACTACTGATCATTCTTGCAGCTGTCTGATATTTGCTGAGCTGGTGAAAATGTACTGGATCATTTGTGTCATGGTCTTTACTTTTTTAACAATCTAAAAGTGTAGATATAAAACATAACAAGGTATCATCATTTTATGTAGTAAAAAGTCAGTGAGTCTCATTTGTAGATTGACATTTGAGGGTGACATTTGCATTGGAAGGAAATTTACCATATGAAAAACAAAGAAATGCATTCTCATTTTTCATGTCTATGGAGATACAAGCTTTCAGCATTTAATTAATTTTTTCCAGTGTAATTTATTTACTTGCAAGATACTGTTGAATCTGTTCAATGAGAAGACATAGCAAGTGTAGCATTCTACTTTAAGTACAAGGCAGTCACAAATGACAGCTAGTTCATATTTTGGAAAAATACTTAGTAAGTCACTGGTTTAGAATCAGATATTCCTTGTATTGCTTACTACAAAATCTAACTTTAAATTTACCCTCGAGAATTTTCAGAGTTCACGTATAAAATCAACAGTGTTGATTTAAAGAAAACTAAAATGATTAGTACCAAATAACATATGATGAGACCCATGTTTGCAGCCCCAAATTAAGAATAATCATATACTTCTATTGTGGAATAAGAAATGATATATTTTTATTGTAAATGTTAGTCCAAAATTCTTTTCATAAAATTATTTTCCAAGAAAAATAAGCATATTAAAGCAAAGCATAATATTTTATAACTTGCTGAAGATAATAAAAATAATGAAAATAACCATGCTTCAGTGTGATTTCAAATAAGGCATTTTGATTAAAACAAAGATATGTATGTATGCTCTACCAGAACTTGAAAAACTTCCCAAGAGACCTCCAGCCCAATTCCTTATTTTACTAGTGAGGAAGCCAAAACTAACAGATTTATGTGATTTGCATAAGGGAGTTCATTGCAGAGGTAGGAATCCTGCAAAGCAGTCTATAGCATTGCTTCCTCTTTGACATTTGCTACCTCACCCCTCTTGTTAATTATTCTTTTCTTCTTCTCTGCTCATTAGGACTTTTTATAATCACAGTGGTGACCTACATAAAATATTATTTGTAGATTTCAGTGACTATAAACATTCTCAATGGTTTTCACTGTAAGAACATATAAAAGAAGATATTTAACAAGAAAAATATCTCAACAATATTGCATATCCCTAATGTCCAGTAGGAAAATTTAAATGATGGGTCATCAAAATTTACAGATTTAAGGACAACTTGAAAACAATACAACTCAAGCTTTCTTTGCATTTTTGGTGCAGAATGTTTATCAACCTTAGTGTATTTCCAAGAAAATCTCAGCTCCTGAGACCTTTTAACTCCTTTTTACATAAATGTTAATTCTTATATATGTTAGGTAATTGCAAAGAGCATTAAAATCCAAGCTACAGTTATACAGTTCATCACTATTTCACTTACAATTCTTGTCTGATATAAGGGAAGAAGCAAAATTTAAAGTGTTGCAAATATAAACTAAGAATTTTTTTAATTGATTTTCTATTCCTGAGTTTTTAGTCTGAATTATCTCTATTTAAATTAGCTTAGCTAGGGGGAGAGAAGAACAAATATTTAAATTGGCAATTATCACCTTCATGAATTGAAAGTAATAATATAATAAAATAATCGTTTAGTAAGCTGACTTTTATATTTCTAACAATCCCAATTACTTGAACATATCACTTAAAAATTAGAAATCAGTAATTTTAAAACATTTGATTATTTATTATTATTAAACTATACCTAGACTTGAGGAGAATTATCACAGTTTTCCTTTTTATCCTATTCTGGATGGAAAACATATGTAGTATTGGATTGGCCAAAAAGTTCATTCAGGTTTGTCCAAAGGATGTAACACAAAAATTGAAATGAGCTTTTTGGCCAACCTGATATTTTCTTATGCTCCAAACAATGTCATATTGATCTTTTCAGCCTTTCATGATTGTTTTGGGAGAAGGTAAAGAAGCTGTCCTATGTTTTACTTCATTTCCAGTTCCTGGGGAAATGGTCTTAAGGAAGAAAGGTGGCAGTTGACCTGCGCCAATTTCTTTAAACATTCCAATTATGCTACCCTGGATCTCCGCCAAATAATTATGTTTTCTAGGAGAAAAGTCTTCATCTGTGGGATGTTTTGAATAGTATGTCCCTTTTTAGGTTGCTTTAGTTTCTCTGGTTTATATTCACAGCTCCCTGAAAAATAATTCTTAAGCTAGGTAATTATTGAGGTGCTGAATGGAGATGTTTCCTAACCTGAATGCTCAGAAATAGGTAGGAACTATGCCTCACCCCTGGGTCAGGAAGATCCCCTGGAGAAGGGCGTGGCAACCCACTTCAGTATTTTTGCTTGGAAAATCCCATAGACAGAGGAGCCTGGTGGCCTACAGTCCACGGGGTTGCAAAGTCAGACACCAGTGAGCGGCTAATACTTTCACTTTCATGCCTCATCCCTGAGCTAAGGGAGCAGTTTGAGCTGGGGGACTTACACATGGGAGCAGGGTGTGAGGGGAAAGTTGTGGCAGGTTATCTGAATTATCTGACACCTTTCTCATTGTTTTAGGTGTCAGTGTACATACTATTGGGCCTAAATTTTAGGACTTACAGTAGAGTCTCTGGATTACTTGTTCTTAAAGTTATGGTAAAATCAGGCTGTGGAGAAGACCTTTATTTGTATAAATGTGATTTAACCATCTAGTCCAAATATCACCACATGGATTGTATTAATTACCAGACTTGGTCAAATCAACAGCCTGCAAAACCTCAGGCAACGTTTTTCCTTCCCTGCAGTTAACCTACTGTTTATCAGGTTGTATATATTTAGTTTGTGCTATTTTAAACTCTCTAGCAACCGCATTTGTGTACCATACAAAATAAAGCTAGAGATTGGACAAGTACTTTCTTAGGCTTACTTTGAAATGAAAGTGTTCCAGTGCGTGGGAGGGGAATCCTCTTTCCTATAGCACTGTGTTTAAATTGAAAAGATCATTCTTGCCCTGATATCATTTTACAAGGTTTTCCTGTGCTGTGCATGATAAGGTGAAAATGTGCCTGAATGTACTCACTGTTACAAGTACTTGAGTACAACTGGTTCAGTGGCCCCTCTGATTAACCTCTGCTCCACATTCAGACATATTATGTCCATCTATTACAGGGGATGGTTTTAGTTGACTCTAATGCTAGAGTCAGCATTCAAAGAGCAGGTGCAGTAATTATTACAGCACAACCCAGTGAGAGGTCCAGAAGCATTTCTGAGGGCTCGAGTCAGGAAACAACAGTTAGAACTGGACATGGAACAACAGACTGGTTCCAAATAGGAAAAGGAGTACGTCAAGGCTGTATATTGTCACCCTGCTTATTTAACTTATATGCAGAGGACATCATGAGAAACGCTGGGCTGGATGGAGCACAAGCTGGAATCAAGATTGCCGGGAGAAATATCAATAACCTCAGATATGCAGATGACACCACCCTTATGGCAGAAAGTGAAGAACTAAAGAGCCTCTTGATGAAAGTGAAAGAAGAGAGTGAAAAAGTTGGCTTAAAGCTCAACATTCAGACAACTAAGATCATGGCATCCGATCCCATAACTTCATGGCAGATAGATGGGAAAACAGTGGCTGACTTTATTTTGGGGGGCTCCAAAATCACTGCAGATGGTGACTGCAGCCATGAAATTAAAAGGCGCTTCCTCCTTGGGAGGAAAGTTATGACCAACCTAGACAGCATATTAAAAAACAGAGACATTACTTTGTCAACAAAGGTCTGTCTAGTCAAGGCTGTGGTTTTCCCAGTGGTCATGTATGGATGTGAGAGTTGGACGGTGAAGAAAGCTGAGCGCCGAAGAATTGATGCTTTTGAACTGTGGTGTTGGAGAAGACTCTTGAGAGTCCCTTGGACTGCAAGGAGATCCAACCAGTCCATCCTAAAGGAGATCAGTCCTGAGTGTTCATTGGAAGGACTGATGTTGAAGCTGAAACTCCAATACTTTGGCCACCTGATGCGAAGAGCTGACTCATTTGAAAAGACCCTGATGCTGGGAAAGATTGAGAGCAGGAGGAGAAGGGGACGACAGAGGATGAGATGGCTGGATAGCATCACCGACTCGATGGACATGGGTTTGGGTGGACTCAGGGAGTTGATGATGGACAGGGAGGCCTGGCGTGCTGCGGTTCATGGGGTTGCAAAGAATCGGACACGACTGAGCGACTGAACTGAACTGAAGAGCAGAGCAAGGGGATTCAGGACATTCTCCAGATGAGCTTTCATCAACCATGTTTAAGGTAAAATGCGACACAAATTCATTTAAAACCATGCTACCGAGGAGGTACTCAATTCAAGATCATGAGATGACTGGAGAACACATTGTATTTCCCCCCTTCATTGCACAACAGTGTAGACTCATTCTGGTCTTGGTTCCAGACTTCTCAGCGTGATGTTAGAATCTCCTCCATCTCTCGCATGATCTTCCATCGTCACTCTAGATCACCTCACTGCCTTCAGTTTTTCTAGTTTATGGCACTTATTCTCTATTTTCTTTTTACTTACTTTAAAAAAAAATATTTCTAAAATAAAATAATGTTTTAAAGCAAATCATATTTTATACTCTTGCAGGAGAGACTATCAGTATAGATCCAAGTCTCTCATCCTTGACCCTGTTGATGTTTTTGGCCAGATAATTCATTGTTGGACGTGGCAGGAAAGAGGATGTCCTGCTCATTGTAAATAAAATCTTAAGCAGCATCCCTGCATTCTATGCATTAGATGCTAGCTGCACATCTTGCCTCCTCCAGTTTTGACCATCAAAATTGACACTGGACATAAGGAAATGTCTCCTCGGGGTGAGGGGCTAAATTGCCTAGCCCTTACCCCAGCTGAGAGCTGCAAGTACAGATAGGGTTTGTCACCAACTGTATTTGATTCATTATATTGTTAGTCACTTTGAGATAAGAAAATTTAATCAATTAAATTAGAATCAATTTAATTTTTATTCTCTATTTTAGTGCCTGCTATGTGCAGAAAGTATATTCTGCATGCTGAAATTTGCTTAGACTTAATACTGATGAAGGGGATAGTCATGGTATTATACTGAACTTATAGAGGTCAGTCCCCTATGTATGCAGTACCAGTGGGGAACACCGCTCTATCACCTTACGGACATCAATACTGCAAGGGAGAATGACCCCTTGAATTCTCATATCTTTTATCTGTGCTATTAGTGAAGAATCATGCAGAATTTCTTCTGATTTTCTAAAATACAAACTGTTTTATCTTGATTAATCATCAGATCATCATTACTTTGTCTTTAGTTGTGTAGTCTTTTCAGCTAGAATAAGTTTGAATCTGTATTCTATCTTGACTGTTTTTACATTTTCTTTAATGTGAATTTAAGTCTCAGATCAAAAGAAGCTTGACTGGATCCTTTACATCATTTAAGTCAAATGATATTTGTATGACTGTTCCTTGCATTTTGCCTTTGCCACTAGACAGTTAAAAATGATAGAAATATAGAATATGCCTCGCTAATAGTCTAAAATTCATATTGTTTTCACATGCTCCATTCAGACTTGAGAAATATTGACTTTTAATGTATACTGTGAAGGCTGATTTTCTCTAAAAGAGAGGAAACAAGTAAAATGAAGCTTTATTCTACTTCTCAACTTCGTTTTCAAATGGCTCTATGACTACTGGTTAAGGAAAGAAGAAAGGCCAGGATTTACATTTTTAATAACACTTCTATTGACCACATAATTCCACATGACCCAGTGAATATATTCAGTAATCCCTGTCAAATATTTCCAATCCATTTAACATGCTATGCCTCCTTCTCCCTCCCTACCACATAGGCCTGTGCTAAGAAATGAAATGATGTTACAAGTGAAAGGTTTTTGGATTTTGAGAGTTAAATAGCTATGTCATCTTAAACATGTTTATTCAGAGATGTACATAGCAGAGCCTAATAGGTAGAAAGAACTATGCTTTATATAGAGGTTCAAGCAGTTTCTTTAGTGGATGATGTCATTGTATTGGTTTGGCTGATTTTTTTATTGCTATAAATTGAACTGACCAAATCAGAGCTATTTGGATAATTCCAGACAGCTTCAAAATAGTTCAGATAATTCACTTACTTCATAATAATCTTGACCACAAAATTGATTTCTTTTTTGGTAAAAGGAAATTCAATACCTTTTAGGGGGGTGGAAGTAAAGAATAGGAATGCTATTGGTTATGATCTTATAACTGCTATTGGTTATGATCTTATAACCTGTATTCTTCTGGGGTCACATTTCAAAATTAAGTATCAATATATCACTATTTCCATGTTTGTTCTTTTTAGACAGTTGAAAAGTATTATTACTTTTATTGAAGTATAGTTGATTTACAATGTTGTATTAATTGCTGCTATACAGCAAAGTGATTCAGTAATATATATATACACACACACATATATATATGTATTTACACATTCTTTTTAAAATTCTTCTCCATTATGTTTTATCATAGGATATTGAATGTAGTACCCTGTGATATACAGTAGGACCTTGCTTATTTATCCATTCTGTATATATTGACTTACATCTGCTAATCCCAAACTCCTAATCCATTCTTCTCCCACCTTCCCTTCCCCCATGCTTACCTTGCAATTAAGGAACAAGAGGGTGATTTGGTTAACTAAACTATCATTCGTTTAGATTAATTCTCACTAGTGCTAATCAGAAATGTATCTGCTAGGAAATATTGGATCTATAAGCTGAGAAATACCTACTATTTATTAAGTGTTTATGGCCTAGTCTATAATGTCCATAATCCTACAAAGTGATATCCCCACTTTGCAAATGAGAGAATACCAGCATTTCAAAAAGTATCTTACCCACATATCCAGCATTGTCAGTCTAAATTGTAATCTTTCCCCCAAAGCATGTTACTTCCTAAACAGTTTAAAACCAGAGCATAAGAGATCCACAGTAAGGATAGTAATAATAATTACTACTATTATCATTATTTATATGAAAGGATCCAGCATTGACTGCACATTGACAATGTGTCTGATATTGTGCTCAGTTCTGTCTTTAGTTCCCTTAACCCTTAATATCACTACAGATTAGAAACTATTATCATCTCCATTTTACCTGTGAGAAAACTAGGAACTAAATAAGTTTTTGTTTACTCATTCAGCCAGTGAGTATAAAAACCAGAACAATGAAGTATTTGTTTATTGATTGCCTATTTCTGAATGCTTCCAAAGGAACAACTGGGAAAGAAAAAATAGATGTCTCTGTGCCCGAGTAAAGTATAATACACCTAAAATAAAAGTGTTTCCTAAAAGTTGTAATATGAAAATTGTACCAGAAACAAAACTGGTTGACTATGTTGTATGGTCATTATAAAAACTTAAAAAGAATTTTTAATGACAATAAAAATGGTCATGATATAGGTATTAAAGAAAAGTAGAATATAAAATTGTTTATACAAAATAGCATCTCTTCAACTTACCAGTTGTTTAATACAAAGTACAAAAATGCATCAAAATATTAACCGTATTTATTTCTGGTAGGTGGTGTTGTGGACAACTTTCACTTTTGTTTAGATATTTTTCTGCATTACTAATATCCTGTAACTCTGTTACTAACATTCAGAAATTACTGTAACCAGAATACAGTTTTCAAATGTAGGCACAATTTGAATCTCTACTTAACACATTCAGGTGTCTTAATATATGAAAGTTCTCATCCCATTATCAACAGTTTTACTTTCAGGCTCCCATCTTGATGTGCTCTGGGGGAGTTTACTCTTGGTTGATCTTGTGGCCCTTCTGTTTTAGTATCTTATTCAGTGTCACTGTGCATACACACTTGTCTATCCACGGAGGCTGGCCATGAGACTGCCCGCACCCCAAACTCATCCCCTGCTCCCTCAAAGTTGAGTGAGCGTCGCTTCTCCAGCAGTCCTGGGTGCTTGAACCAATGGGTCGCCTATTGAATGGCCCACCTGGAAGTCCTTACCCCAGAAGAACAACCAGTCACTATGTTTGAAGTGAAATGTGGGGTTGGCCAAAACCTTTGTTCAGGGTTTTAAAGCTTGAACGCCCTTTTTGGTCAACTCAATATAAAGTTAACTGAATAAACTAATTTGTTCTGTATTCAGATGCTAATAGTATAATTCAAAAACTTCTTTAGGCTATATGTAAAATTAATAATACCATAAAAATGTACCTTAAGGTTATATTTTAAGTGAATAGGAAAAGCACTATAAATACCTCTATACTATTATGGTTTATATTTTCATAATTTATGTCTCAATATAGAATGCTTTTATTAGTAATAATTTGAAGAATAAGCATACTATTTGTAACAAGAAAACAATATAAAAACATATTCTTTAGATCAGAAAGGGTAAAATGTTATCTTAAACAGAATGATGCCATTTTTCCCACTTTGAACTATAAAATATCAGTTTTCAAATTCAGTACTTTATGTTTTCAGCAATTTTGCATAGAGACATGGGTGATTTCGTATTTCATCAACATATTCAGAATTCATTTAAAAATTTTAATTTTCATAGCATTACTTTTTAGTTTTGAAAACAATATGCACATAATAGGGATTATTTGTGTTAACCATATTTTGAAGTGTAACATTTATGAATGCAGTAGAATGCAGATAGTACAAGGAAAGAAGATGACTTTGTGGGTTTAAATCTAAAATAAATTTGATGTTTATATAATGGACGGTTTGTGATGGTTGCTTAAGATTCCCATTTCTGCCACTTCAAAATGGGAGTAATCATGCTCATTCCATAGATTTGTCATGGGGATTAAGTGATATAAGTTAAAGGGCTTAACACAATGGCTTGCTTAAGGTAAGCCCTCATAAACATCAGCTGTTATTATTATCATTATTGCTGTTGTTCTGTTTCCTTGCTCTCATTGATAAGATTATTTAGGAGCTGTTCCTTCACTTCTCATAGTCTCAGCTCCAAGATGAATTTTATTATCCAACATCTGTCTTTAACCTCATAAGAAAACATGACTTAAACATTAATTAAACATCAAAAATGAGGTCTTATAGTGCTCATACAGAATAATAATTGTTTTGGAAAAGGAGTTGCCTTCCTATCAAAATATAATGTCCACTATTTAGAGTAGAAGTTCTCTGAAATGATTGACATTAAGGAAAAGTAGCAAATAGGAGTCAGGGAACCAGAAAATGTTTAGAGTAGCAGGCCTTGTGGGGATCCCCTCATCCAGCCCCTAAGTTTACATTCTGAGCTCCCTCTCCTATTTTTGAGAGAATGAATCTCTATTTTATCTATTAATTATATAGAAAGCTTGTAAGAAATAACTGGTATGCCAGAGGATAATCGTGCAACCATAGAGAGGCGGCACAGCTGGTCTGCTTTTTGAACATGGGATTTTATTGACACTTAGTTAAGGATGAGGCGCCAAAAAAAAAATCCAAGTTCTTCGGAAAAATGAAAAGAACTGTTCCAACTCAGTGGAACTGTTAAGGGTTATATTGAGCCCAGTGAGGCAGAGAATATTCATGCTTAAGCCACCTTTAAAAATAACGAATTAAATCACACAGGGACCAGGAAAGAAAGGCCAAAAAAATGTAATGATTAACAATTACTTGGCCAAAAGGAATTATAAACAGGCATATTTGAAAAGACTACATTAAGTTCAGTAAACCAGTATCATAAATCCACTGTGAGAACTACACATAAAAATCGCAGTTTTGATTTCTCAAGATATTTTTATGATCATTTTGACTTAATGGAGTTAGGATGTGTAAGGAACTAGGAATTACAGTAACTGCTGACAAAGAAAGATGTAAGGAGGGAAAAAAGAGCTAGAATGAAAAAGAGAAAGAAACATTAACATTAATACAAAATGTATGTTTGTTCATAACACTGTTATCAATCTTCAGCACATGTCCTTCGGTGATTTTAAATATGACATGGTTGCCTTTTGAAATGATATTGTGAAAGTACCAGAACCAATATTCTCTATATTAAAATGCTGGCTTAAAATGATTGAAGTGACCATCCACATGCTATTTAATGTGTCACTTAAATTTTGGAGAGTTATTAGTTAAATGTATTGAGTGAGTATTAACAAAGAATTATTAAAATTCCAACGTCAACCGAATTGATATCAGAATTCACATGACAGTTCTATAACATTGTGAAAATGTTCTATCCATTATGAAAATGGCAAAAGAACACACACACAGACACACACAGGGTATACTGCTATGCAGTTTGTATTCTACTGTATAAATCTCTCCTCCTTACGTGCTGTTCTTAGTCGTTCAGTCGTGTCCAACTCTTTGTGACCCCATGGACTGTAGCCTGCCAGGCTCCTCCTATAACAAGAGGCTATCTGTTGTTGAAAAGTAGCATCTCAGCTGCTAAATGATCTGGAAGAATTCTCTGACTGACCACGGCATTCTGTATAGATTTGACATTTCCCTGTGTTTGGTGTGGCCTCATCACAGAAGGTGAGAGGTGTGTGGATTCTCTTGAATGTACCCCTGCCTCCTTTCTCTCCTCTTCTACATTCTTGCTCATCTCAAATCCACTGTGCTTACAGTATATTTTTTCCATAAATGTTCTGGAATATTCAGTGTATCATAGGGGAGTTGATTAAATGCCAAAATATCATCCTATAAAGAGGAGTAAAGAAGAAAGGCCTGTAGTGAATGAGGACTATTCTCCCCATCCTCAAAATATCTATAACAAATCCTGAATTAGAAATTGTTAAGGTCTTCACAGTTGACTGACTTGTTTTAATCTAGAAAACCAAATATTTTAATGACTACAAGTCTAAGTTCTGCATCAACTTTGCATAATTTCCAGAGCTTAGATTTCTTTAAGCCTATGAGTGTGTTTAATCTGCCCAAGTTGGGGAAAAAAAAAAAAAATCCTGAACCCTTGAATGTCTCTGTTATCGAGTAAATCTGTCCTGTGTAATTTTCTTTCTGATTTCTGCTTCCTATAGAAAACTTGTAGATGAGATTGGATTTAAAGGCAGAAAAGGAAAGGAAACCTTCTGTCACACAGAGTCTTGCCCGAATTCCTGCTGCTCTCTTACTGGCTCTTAAAACTTGGACAAGTCATCCTTTGTTTCTAGAATCAATTGCCTTTAGTAAGGTGAATATGGAAATATTTTTTTAATATGCTAAGTTCAAGAGTTTAATAGAAAATGTCGTATACATAGTCATTTAAAATAAGTGATAGCCATTTAAATCTTGACTTAGCATTTTGTGTTCTCAGTTAAGAAATATACTGGTTCAGGATGAGATTAAATTGAAGACGAATTTGTGATCTAAGTATGAGCCTGTTAGTTCCAACTATTAAGGAATTTTGAGAATGTGTAAATCTTATATGCAATTTAATGTGATCTTTTCCAACTCTTCCTCAAGCACCAGGTAAGTGAAATTCAGAGTGGCTGCAATTTATTGATTGCAAACTACCTGGTTGGTGGAAGATACAGAATTGAACCTGCAAGTCTGTCATATGGAAAAATTCCCCCCACTTACATCATGTGTTTCTTTATTTTGTCCTCTTATCATATAATTTCATGAAGAGTTTATCAGGCTTCCCTAGTAGGTTCTTCAAGTATAGTGTCAATTTCTCAAAGGTATGAACCATTTATCATACAGCATTCCTGTCTTCTGCAACCCAAAATATACCTCGCATCAAGTTGGTTCTCATTATCAAGTTGATTTTTTTTTAAGATGGAAATGGTTAGAACTATATTTATGATTTGATGTGAGTTTTGTGGATATTAAACTCAGGGGTCTTCAAAGAAATGGAGAAGATGATCATAATTTTGACTCCTCATTTTTTGTATGTATAGACTTTTTGAATTTTAAAGCAAAATTAAACTGGGAGAAGTTATTTTGTAAGGGAGCTTAGTCAAGTTAATTCAGAAGTCTGAGAGCAAAAACTTGACGTCCATAGCCGGCGCTTGATGTACAAATACTCTAAGGCAACAAAGGTCACGTTGACCTATTATTATTCAAGTATAAGACAGGAAAAATGTAGTCTTTTCAATGATCCATAACAGTTCTTTAAACTGCACTAAACAAGTCTGTAGACTGTATTTTTTAGCAAATCATTGGTGCCAGTTCTAAGATATTACATGAGTTTCTCCTATCAGTGCATCTAAGAGGTTAAAATCTCACCTCTGTTTACCAGAATCGGAGTAAGACTAATCCAGGTGACCCCTCAGGTTGTTGCCTCTCATAGCTTATGATCAGCTAAAGTTGCCAAATACGTGAGCTTCCCTTATTTTAAAACTGAACAGCATATCACGTTGAAATTGTTTTTGCTTTGCAGATGTATCTGTAACAATTTCTGACCTATTGGATTATACAAATTTTATTTCAACATTATAGGGAAATACTGGGTTTCCTAAAATTCTTGCTGTGATCGGTCCAAATTAAAGACCAGTGAGTGCATGAGTTCCTCCAGACTCTAACTAGACTATTTTACTGAGAAACTGAAATTAAGTAGAAAGCAAACCTCTAAATAGTAGAATAGCCTTGATGAAAAATATTGGTATCAATAATTAAGTAGTTTCAGTCTTCCTAATATCAACAATGGTGAGTACTCTTTCTTATTTGGAAGACCACATATTAGACCAAATCCACTAGAAGCCAAGAACTATATATTACTATTAGAAAGAAAGGTATTTTATCACAATTATCTTTTTATTACTGTGCTGCAATATTTATAATGAAAGAGGGACAATCAAAAAATCAGTTTACCCTACACAATTCATGTGTCTGCGTAAAGTAGATATTCCAAACTCTCTTTAGAATACAGGTCTTAAGTACAACAGGAAATGTCTCACTGTGGGAAAATCACTTAGTTTTTGAAATTCAGGTTCTTCATCCTTAAAGATGGGGAAACAAAAATTTTCTTATTGGTAAAAAAGGAATGATTGGAATAAGCATTATTTTATTGTGTTACCTTTTATGTGGCTGCCTAAAGTAACAAACATTTATTTTTTTCAGCTTTGAGGTTTAATTGACAAATAAAAATTATATATATATTTAAGGTATACAACTTGATGTCTTGATATAAATATGTATACATTGTGAAATGATTACCACAAGCTAATTAGCATATATTTTAGATAAGTTTTGAAGTCTTCCCAGCTCAGTGCCAAGGTTATCCAGTGCCCTCAATATATTTTATATTTCTTTTCCCTTTTCATTTCCTATTCTGCTTAAAAAGTAAACACAAATGTAGCAGCTTAAAGCTCTATACATTCACTGTGTCATTGTTCAACAGATCAAGTATCTGGGGGTAGCTAAGCTGGATTTGCTGCTTGGGGTCTCAAAACACTACAGTAAAGTTGTCAACCTAGACTGTAGTCTCAGCTGAGACTGAGGGCTCTCTTCCAAGCTCAAACACTGTTGGGAGAAGTCATTTCATTGCAGCTGTAGAACTTACGGTGTCCTGCTTCTTCAGGGAAGCAGAAGAGAGAGACCCTTTTGCGTCACCTCTTGTCTCCAGACTCCCTTTTAACTTAAAGGCCTCGCCTGCTCAGATCAGGCTCACTCAGGAGGGCCCCCTCTTGAGTAACACAAAATCAATCAATTAGGGATCTTGATGGCCAGTTTTTCACTTGGTTCAGCTGTATTCCCTTGTTCCATTAAGCACTAATATTGGTGTTACTGAGGTTTTTATAGATGTGATTAACCTCCCTATTAAACTCACTTTAAGGGAAGGAGATTGTCTGGAATAATCTGAGGGGTCTTGACCTAATCAGTTGCAAGACCTTAGAGCAGAACTGAGGTGTTTCTGGGGAAAAAGAGGGATTCTACTTGTGGACAGGGCTTCAGAATGTCTAACCTTCTCTCCTTCCTGATGGCTTGTCCTGTGGATGTTACACTTTCTTAGCCAGAAGCCTTATCACATAAGACAGTTCCTTGAACTGATTCTGTTAATTCCTGTATATCTTCCTGGTGTGTTTCTTCTAGTGGCTTCCTCACTGACAAAGAACCTTACTTCCCCCTCTGGAATCCCCTCTCTTTGTTGTATGATATCATGCAGCCAGCGGTAACTGGAAGCATGCCACAATCACATTCACAGATCCTGCTCACACTCAAGAGAGAGGATTATAATCATTCACACCCGACACAGTGAATTTTGGGGTCATGTCAGAACTCTGTCACCCACACATACTCTATTTAGTTTTCTTTTTGTCCCCCAGTGAATTCTCTTCAATGGGGAACAAGCAGTAGGACTTTTTCAGTGGGGAAAGAGATCACAAAAATAACGAAATTATAATCATGCAGTATGGGTGACGATGATGGAAAAAAATGTTGCATCCATGTTGGTATTTATAGATCCAGTAGCCCAGAACTCTTTAGTTGTAAAAATAAAAGTTCTTTGCTTATTCTCATTCTCTATTCTCTATGGTATTTAAGCAAGGCTATCCAACAGAACTTTCTGTGATGGAGGAAATTGTCTATATTAGCACCATCCGACACAAGAACCACCAGCCATATGTAGCTATGGAGAACTTAAATGTTACTAGTACGACTGAAAACTGAATTTTAAATTTTATTTAATTTTAACTAATTTAAATCTAAGCAACCGTAACCACATGTGGGCAGCAGCTGCAGTGTTAGAACAGCTCTAGAGGAATACTCTCCTGTCACAGCTGGATTTCTGTAGGAGTCTGGACAATTTTGCTTTCAATTAGAGCTGTGAAGATGTCTGCATTTTCAACATGTGTTTTATTAACATGAACTCAATCAACAGATTACCTGAAAAACCTCCGTCTAACCTGAAATGAAGTAGACTAGTTCAGTACTATGCTCTTTGTGTATGACAGTTCCATGTGCTTTATTTTGTGCTTTAGAGAAAATATGCTGTGCCTGTCTGCAACCAGAGTTGGAAATTAAGTATATGACAGTCTCTTTTCCCATGGGACTTACAGTCTTTTGAGGAAGACTAGATTTATCTGAAACAATCAAATAAAATGGAAATAGGCATAAATGCAGAAGCAGAAAAAGCGCGCTGTGATTGGGGAACCGACACCTCTAGTGCCGGGTGACTCAGCCTCTCAGTTCTCCTTTTTATACATGGGCGTGCGTGCATGCTAGGTCACTGCAGTCGTGTCTGACTCTTTGAGACTCTCAAGGACCATAGCCCGCCAGGCTCCTCTGTCCATGGGATTCTCCAGGCAAGAATACTGGAGCGGGTTGTCATGCCCTCCTCCAGGGGATCTTCCCGACCCAGAGATCGAACTAGCGTCTCTTGAGTCTCCTGCATTGGCAGGTGGGTTCTTTACCACTAGCACCACCACATATATACATATATATGTATATACATATATGGATAGTCAATCTCAAGGTTCTCAGGCTCTGAGCTATGTTGTAATATTAACCACACCTGACAGTGGCTTCTATTTGGGGAATTCTGAGATTCTCGGTTGGGAGTCTAGCCAGACACTGGGCCCTCAAGAGCTTGAGGAACTGCTAGACCAGCTGGTCTTATACGGAGATCACCCAAATGCTAGGATGGTTAGCCTTTCATTTCTACATAGCTTCCCTCTGATTCTTCTATAAGGCGAACCTTCAAGGAATTTAAAGGGCTTTCCATTTGGCATGAAAGTGAGAGTCATATAGTCTTGCCAAGAGAGTGCAGTATGAGAATGCAAGGGCAGAGAAGGGCGATTCAGGCTCTGTGCCTTCATTCCCTCCCTAGAGCCGGGGGTACATGTCAGGCCATTATAAGTAGCCTGTACCAATGTTTCTTGAATAAACTTATATTGGGGGGCTGACAGGTATAAGAAATTGTGAGAGAAGAATTCTTATTTAGGAAGGACTTGTGTCAGAACACAAGAATATAAAAGTGAGGAACGATACCTCTGTTTTCAAAAGAAACTTAGCCAAAGGAAATCTATTCCTCTGTCTGTGAGTGTGTGTCCGTATCCCCTATGCCCAGGCCATGGTGTGTGATTCAACCCCCTCTGCTTCCCGAGTCTTGCTGTGTCTCCCGACATGTTGTCCTATCTCTGGGATGCTTGGTCTTCCTTCTCTAGCTATTCCACCAGAGTCACATTCCTTTCATTTTTCCATGTAAAGCAATTCAACCTAGTCTTTAAAAAAAAATAACCGTATTTATTTATTTTTGGCCTCGCTTGGTTTTTTTTGCTGCACAGGCTTTCCTCTAGTTGTGGCAAGTGAGGGCTGCTCGCCAGCTGTGGTGTGTGGGCCTCTCACTCTGAGGGCTTCTCTTGTTGCACAGATTGGACTCTAGAGCACAAGAGCCTCAGTAGTTGTGGTTCCTGGGCTATAGAGCACGGGCTCAGTAGTTGTGGTTTAGCTGCTCCAAGGCACATGGCATCTTCCCGGATCAGGGATGGAACCCATGTCTTCTGCATTGGCAGGCGAACTCTTTACCACTGAGCCACCAGGGAACCGCAGTCTAGTCTTCTTACTGATGTGCTGAGGCCTACCATTTTCATCTGCAAATGGCCCATCAATGTGTTTACTTGTGTTTTTTCCATGAAAGATATTTTCCAGCAATGTGTTCAGATAGTAGATTTTCACCTTTCTAGCAAGTCATTAAGTGATATGGTCAGTGTTATACAGCTAACTACTTGTACAAAGCAGATTATCCTGAAAAAATAGATGTATGCACCTTTCTGCATGGACATGAGTTTGAGCAAGCTCTGGGAGTTGGTGATGGACGGGGAAGCCTGGCATGCTGTAGTGCATGGGGTCGCCAAGAGTCTGACAAGACTGACCTGACCTTCCTGCAACCACGCTCAATGGAGAAATCAGCCCGGCTCCGCTGTGCATCATTCAACCAGCAGGGGCGCATCCCTCCATTGTGCCATTCATATTGTGCTTTAATTACCTCCCTGGCAGGAGTGCAGTCCCCCAACATGTAATTAGCTCCTGATGGTAGAAGATATTTCATATCAATTTGTGTAACTCCAGGCCCGAGTATGCTGCCTGGCACCTAATTACAGCAATTAATAAATACTTAATAAGGCCATCACTCATTTAATAAATATCTACTGTCCATATATAGGAAAGTAACACTTAAGCTGGGATCTGAAAAATGAGTAAGAATGGGACATTTTTTTAAAAAGGGGGGCATAGGTGGTTAGGGCTGAGATAGAAAAAATGAACTTGTAAGTTGATTAATGACTGAAGAATACTAGAACAAGCAATAGCAGACAGATGATTAAAATATTGTGTTTCAGGTCATTCTTAGGGGTTGTAGCCATTTGTATCAATAACTTTTGTTTGGTCTTAGTAGTATTCATGTATTCAATAAAAAAGTGCTTGAAATAACCAAGTGCTAGGGATGGAGATATGCCTATTGAATTGCAGTAGGGAGGAAAACCAGTCTCTTCCTTCATGGGGAAGACTGACACGGAAGAAATACACAATGGAGGTAGCGTTACAGCTGTGCTTATCCCAAAAAGCAGCGGGGCCCTGAGGGTATTAGATGCTGATGGAGACGTGACTTCACTGGGAAGCAAAGGGAACACTTCCATTAGGAAGTGGTGGTTGGGTTGAGCTTTAGAGGTAGCTGAAGTTTGAAGCAAGGGTGATGTTTCAGGTAGATAAAAGAGAATATTCAAAATCCCACAGGCAGAAAGAGAAGACTGATGTGGCTGCAGCACAGAAATTAAAGGGTGCCTTGATATGAAATGAGGCTGGAGAGTTGGGAGAATCTGATGCCTGACTGGACAGGCCGGGTTATTGATTTTTTGGTGTATTACAAGCCAAAGCGATGACACTGAATTATCTCAGACTAAAGTGTGTGTGCATCGGGAGTGATGGTTATGGCGGGTGTGTTGTCATCATTATATGTGTTTTGTGGAAGCCTTGCCCTGGCTGCAGTGTGGAGGGCAAGTGTCAGAGCAGCAACAGAAGATTCGCGGCTACAAGTCAGCTGTGGCTTTAGTTCAGGTGAGAGATGACACTCTGAACTGGGATGTTGGTAGCAGGGCAGGAGTAAGTGGAAGAATTCAAGAAATGCTAGAAGATGACAATGACAGGATGTGGTGATGGATTCAATATGGACTCTGGTGGAACAGAACACTTGAGAATGACTCTCACATGTCTGTCTGGCCTTACCAGCTATTGGGCAACGCCATACACAGAAGTACAAACCTATGGTAGAGAATCTGCAGGAAGTATCATGAGTTGGAGTTTTAAATGTTGAATCTGAAGTGTGCTTTCAATGTCCACAATCTAGTGAACAACTCACTAATAAAGGAGTCATGAACTCAGTGGCAATAGGGCTGGAGAAAAATTTGTGGTTTAACTATGGATAGGAAAAGTAATTGAAGCTACCTGTTCAGTTCAGTTCAGTCATTCAGTCGTGTCCGACTCTTTGCGACCCCATGGACTGCAGCACCCCAGGCCTCCCTGTCCATCACCAACTCCCAGAGTTTACTCAAACTCATGTCCATTGAGTCGGTGATGCCATCCAACCATCTCATCCTCTGTCGTCCCCTTCTTCTCCCGCCTTTAATCTTTCCCAGCATCAGGGTCTTTTCAAATGAGTCAGCTCTTCGCATCAGGTGGCCAAAGTATTGGAGTTTCAGCTTCAACATCAGTCCTTCCAATGAACACTCAGGACTGATCTCCTTTATGATGGACTGGTTGGATCTCCTTGCAGTCCAAGGGACTTGCAAGAGTCTTCTCCAACATCACAGTTCAAAAGCATCAATTCTTTGGCACTCAGCTTTCTTTATAATCCAACTCTCACATCCATACATGACTACTGGAAAAACCATAGTCTTGACTAGATGGACCTTTGTTGGCAAAGTAGTCTGCTTTTTAATTTTCTGTCTAGGTTGGTCATAACTTTCCTTCCAAGGAGGAAGCGTCTTTTAATTTCATGGCTGTGATCACCATCTGCAGTGATTTTGGAGACCGAAAAAATAAAGTCTGTCACTGTTTCCACTCTTTCCCCATTTATTTGCCATGAAGTGATGGGACCAGATGCCATGATCTCAGTTTTCTGAATGTTGAGCTTTAAGCCAACTTTTTCACTCTCCTCTTTCACTTTCATCAAGAGGCTCTTTAGTTCTTCTTCACTTTCTGCCATAAGGGTGGTGTCATCTACATATCTGAGGTTATTGATATTTCTCCCAGCAATCTTGATTCCAGCTTGTGCTTCATCCAGCCCAGCATTGCCCCTGATGTACTCTGCTTATACGTTAAATATTGAAGTTAAATATTTGGGTGAAGTCACCTTTTGTTGTTCAGTTGCTAAGTTGTTTCTGACTTTTTGAGACCCCATGGACTTTGCAAAGAGTAGAGCCTTCAAGATGGATCCTTGAGAACCCCCAGATCTAAGAGCTGAAAAATGGAACACAAGCTACAAGGGAGGCAGAGAATAAACGATGTCAGGGGAAATCTGTAAGTAATGTGACAAGCAAACGTGCCAGGAAGATGGACATGGGTTCGGTGGTGAATGCCGCTAAGAGACTGTTCAAGATGAGGATTTTAAAAATTGTCCATTAAATTAGTAAAATGGAACTTGGCAGTGACCTTAGCATGCATTGTTTATGAAAGTTATGGGAATAAAAATCAGAATGGCATAATTTAAGAAGTATATGAAAGTTTCGGAGGTTGAGTCAGAAAGCATAGAGGGACAGTCCCGAGTTAAACGTGGATCATAGGATAGAATGAGCACCAGGCAGTTTGTTTGTTCCCCTGGATAATTGTGCTTTTGAAATCGCAGTTGGAAATCAAGCTTTCATTATTTCTTAGTTTATGATGATTTAGTAGCTATTCCATTCTATAAAATTTACTTCATTGTAATCACCCTGAGGAACCTGAAATAGAATTCAAAACCTTCAGGAGCATCCTGCTCCAAACCAACCTGTTTCCGTGAAAATCATTCTGTTCTGTTGTTTCTCAAGACCTGCATCTGCTCTTTCACTTATCATTGGCCTGGTATTCTTGGATGGTACACTTGGTTGGGCTAAGGGATGGATTTAAATATGAAAGTAATAACTTTCCCCTTCCCCTTTACAGATAATGTCTATCATTTGACTACAAATAATATTTGTTCATTTCCTCCTGACTGCATATGGCCCCTCTACCAACCCATCAGTTTATTTTCCTCTTCCTCATCTTCGTTGAGTGTTTTCCCCTACCTTTTCTATTTACAAAGTTGGCCAATTGACATTAAAAAAAAAAAATAGCAACAGTAGTCTGATGCACCGATTGGCGTTTCCTCATGTTCATGATTTAACAGCCCCATCAGATGTAGAAAATTTGCTTTTTTGTCTTTCCTTCCCTCCAACTACCTTCCTTGCATGGTGACTTTTATAAATAGAATTATATGAAAAGAATTGTGCCAGTGAAACAAGATAGATCAAATTGCAAATCAAATTAAAAATCAAAAATGTTCTTTATAATGATAGTGCTATGGTACCTTAAAATTGCATCATAGATTGGGGAGTTAGTATCTTATTTTTTGTGAATACATTTTTATTGAATCTGAGTTTAGAGTCAAGAATTCTTAGAGCTGTAAGTGTGATATTTTGAAGCTTGAACTATTCTGAAAGCTGTATTTCACACATCTAGAGATGTTTGCTCCTTCTGAAGTGTGTTTCTCTTGTATCTGAAAGCGCTGCATTTGTAACTAAGCTATTTGGGGTCAGACATTGTGGATGTGCATTAAACTGAGATCGAGATGTGAACTTCTTGTCCATTTTGAGAAGTTATCAGATATCCTAAGTTCACACAGTAGTGTTATAGTCTCTGTTGAATATAGGCAAGTCTTAAATGGTCTTTCACAACTATGAAACTTCAAAGTTGACTTCAGTGGAACTAGTAATGAGTGGGAGTTTAAGAATCCACTCATAAATCTTATGTTAATGGTAAATACTCCCATTTATATAAATTGATATGTATTTTGTGCAAGAAAACAATATTTGATTGCACATTTGGCTGAAACTACTGGGTGAGGGATGTGTTGATTTCACCTAAGGCCTGGATTCTCTTAACTGCCACATTGTTTCAGTTCCCTTTGCTTTTATATATGCATTTACCTCAGACTTTAAAAATTTCCATGACAGATGATAGCATGAAGTGCAGACTGGATTATAATACATTTCACTCCCCAACTCTATCAAGCATAACATCTTTTGTCACTAAGAATTCTGGTATGTTTTTGACTTTTTTGGGTAAGGTGATAGGAATTAGTAACATCATTGCATCAACCATTCCATCGTAACAATAATAGTAAATGAGTGTATGAAATTTTAACATGATCTTGCTAACTGAATACATTTCTAAGTGAATGAGTTGCAACTTTGAATTTTGAACCTGCTGCTAATAGGGGAAGTTTGTGATTTTTCATAATTAAAAAAAATTTAAATTGACTAGACTTCTGGATGTTGTTAAAAAAAAAGGTGGGCTTATGATTATTTACCTCTAACTTCAGAAAGGGAAAGACTCATAGCAACAGTGGTGGTGAGCAATTTCATACTCTTAGGTTGAAGCAAAATACCCATGTTCTCTGAAACTTAGTGTAATAGCGAAACATTTTCTGACTCTTCCTCTAATCTTTTTGCCTTTACTGTCAGTGGAGACATGTCAAACTCATCTACATCTGTAGTTTGCATTTTGGATATAGAGATAGACACCTATGTCCTGGCTGAGTGGAAAAATCCTTGGAAGCTTAGAAGTTTCAAACCCCAGGATTGTCATTTTGTAGCTGCCTTGGGCAAGTTACTTAACTTCTCTGTCACTTAGTTCTCTCACCTGTAAAATGGGAATAATAATTAATAGTTCCTATATTGTTGGGTTATTATGAAGATGAGAGAGATTAATATTTATAAAAGATTCTGGAACATAAACCAAGTACTATACTATGAAAATGAAAAATACATACAATTAGAATGTGACTATAATTTAGACAGGCTTTGGATGTGAGACTTTGACCATAAAGAAGGCCGAGTGCCAAATAATTGACGCTTTTAAACTGTGGTGTTAGAGAAGACCCTTAAAGGCCCCTTGGACTGCAAGGAGATCCAACCAGTCAATCCTACAGGAAATCAACCCTGAATATTCGTTGGAAGGACCCATGCTGAAGCTGAAGCTCCACTACTTTGGCCCCTTGATTCAAAGTGCTGACTCATTGGAAAAGACCCTGATGCTGGGAAGGACTAAAGGCAGGAGGAGAAGAGGATGGCAGAGGACAGGATCGTTGGATAGCATCACAGCTCAGTGGATGTGAGTTTGAACAAGCTCCGGGAAATGGTGAAGGGCAGGGAAGCCTGGTGCACTGCAGTCCATGGGGTTGCAAAGAGTCGGACACGACTGAGCGACTGAACAACAACAGCAACCGGCAGAGAAACAGGGACAAACAGAAACATATCCTTTTATTTACTCCCCGTTATTATCCTCTAACATTCTCAGGTTTCTAGTTACCCCTGACAGGGACTATCAAGTCCCTTATTCCCCTTATTCATGACATCTGGTTTCCCTTTCTTCCTTTATTCAAGGCGTGCTGAACATTTTAAACAAAACTTGTATTCTTCTCCAGTGTAGTCTGCATAGTTAGGTCAGTCAAGACTTACTGTATCATCAGTGCAGAGTTAATAAATTGCAATGCATGTAAGATTTCACCTCTCCTGCAAAACATACTCTGAGAGATTGACATTGGTCTGGAGAAGAACTCTGCCATTGCCAACATGATCTGCCAAATCACTGGCAGTTGACTCTATATGAAAGGGTTAAACATGTTGCTCTGTCAAATATTCAGTTACTCATTAATTAAAGTACAACAAATTCAATATTTTTTATTCAGCAGATTAACCCAGAACCACCATGTTTGCAATTTATATTCATCCTGTAAACGGCATATGCATTAAACATTTCCATCTGGAGTCCTGATGATTGTTTTTCTCCCATCTCATGCTTGATAAGCTGTTACTGATTAGACAGGGAATTCTGATGCTGTTGAAAGTACAGATTTTTTTAAATCTTTATCACCTTGGTGTTCTTTACTTCTTAACAGATCTTGCTTGTTGTCTGCAGGTGGTCTTTTCGCTACCATCCAGGCAGGAACTATAGGTCCCTTGACCACAATGCTTTAATGCAAACAACCTTATTCGCTGTCTCCCTCATTTTTCTTTCATTAAGAAGGGACTCCATTTTCTAGTCTAATTTAGAACATGTCTTCTTTCTTCTTGTGTCATTTTGTTTGATGCTAAACCATGATTTATTCTCACTATCCTCTTAATACACATAACCAGCATATTTGATGCATAGTGTTTTCTAAGCATTGTTCTAAAGACATCATATGCTTTGGTTCATTTAATTATCACTGACTATGTTGAGGTAGATACTATTCTGATACACATTTAATAGATGAGAAAACTGAAACTACAGGGAAGTTGAGTTACCTCCTTAAAATGAGACAGCTAAGTAGAGCTCAACATGAACCCAGACGCTAATTCTAGGGCCCATGCTTCCAGCCCCCATGGCACAGGTCTTAGAGAGCTGAGTCATCATCCATCAAATAGTAGGACATGCATGTTGAGAAGTTCAGTGACAGAGTACATATCAGGGTTAGTTGATTTTTTAGCTTGATGATTGGTAAACTCTCTTACATCTCTGGGGCTTCCCTGATGGCCCAGATGCAAAGAATCTGCTTGTATTGTGGGGCACTCAGGTTCAATCTCTGGGTCTGGAAGATCCCGTGGAGAAGGGAATGGGTACCCACTCCAGTATTCTTGCTTGGAGAATTCCATGGATGGAGGAGCTGGTGGGCTACAATCCATGGGGTCACAAAGATACAGGCATGACTGAGTGACTAATACTTTCACTTTTTTTCACTATATATATGCATCTGGTTCCCATTCTCATGTCAAGATGGCCACACTCTTTCACTCTTCACACTCACATTCTGCAGTTTTCAGAGACAGACTGTTCTGCCATCTCCTTAGGAATCAAGAAACCTTAGCCATAAGGACCTCTCGGTACCTTGCCCTCCTCCACTGTGGCCATAATTAGTTCACGTGCCCTTAAAGCAAGTAGTGTCAGAGGGAGTAGGATCACCGTGCTTGACTTTTCCATTCATGATTGGCTCTGTTGCTGAGACAAGCGTCTCCTTCCCTTGAAATATATGGGGAAGAGATGGGCACCACTCTTTATCCAACAACAACAAAAGAGAAAACAGATGTTGACTGGGCAACCCAGAGTCTCTGCTACAATCCCTAATATAAGTCCCTGTTTCCAGAAGAACCATACCGATGACAAACTAATATGTGAAATATGGAGAATACTGTATTTTCTCATTAGTGATTTGGAGAAGTAAACAGTAATATCAACTCCCACTACTACTAGACATATATTCCTCTGTAGACGCTAAATTTAAAATTATGTAAATGCTATTCTCAGCCTCAAGAGACTACCTCATTTTATGATTAAAAGTAAAGGTTATTGAATTTCTGTTGTGAGTATGTGGTTGTGAGCTTGACAAACTATAGCCATGCCATTTAATACTTCACATTTACATTAATGAATAATTAATGCTTTAATTTTTTGTTACTCATTAATGCAGCAACTTACTTATAAATATAAAATCAAGCTTATTTTTTCTCAAAATTAAGGAAGCATAGATTTTTGTTTTTAGAAAATAAATTGTATAATTTCAAGTTGATGTCTTTTGATTATAAAAACAATTTGCTTAAGAAAAGTGCATTGAAAAAAAAAAATCTTTAATGACTTTGTTACCCACGTCTTAATATTATCATCTTTGCATACCTTTTGTCAGGTTAGAAAATGAGTTAGAAAATGATGCATGTTATCTCTCCTAAAACCGCATAATTATGTTTGTAAAACCTGGAAATACATAGTCTTTCTATAAATATAAAAGTATGTCATCTAGTCAGTCTTTTACAGTAGATTACCTGTTTTTAAATTATCTTTATGCCTGTTCATTTTTTGTAAGTATGTTGCTTTCCATCATGATATTCCTCTGATCCAGTGATCTGGAGATACAAGTGATTAATAGCGATGAGCAAATCACTTGCATATGCAATCCAGATGCCCTGCATGTTTCTGTAGTAATTACATAGTCACTCCATACACATAAAAGTTCTGTAAGTCAGACAGTAAGCATGTTTCCCAAACTCATTTGCCTTTAACCCTGAAGCCTCATTGTAACACAACTTGAGATGACAGGAAATCCAGTGAGGCATGTCACCAAAAGCAGTTTCCTACTGGAAGTTCCAAGAAAAATCCATTATAATGTTTTCAACTTTAATACTAATCAGTGACACAACCTCTAAGAAAAATTTAATAGGGAAATTATTAAAGGGCATTTTAATGGGAATATAATGAAAACACTGAATCACATTGTTTAAAAAGCCAAAATGGATATGTCTTGGCTTAATGAGTTTTGAAAGAGGAGAGGTTTGGAGAATAAGTATATGAGTTTAAAGAAAAGAAACAAGAGTAAGAAACAAGAAAATAGATACAGAGAAGCAAAAAAGGGAAATTGATAGAGAAAATAAAGCAACTTAATATTCTTGTTCTTAATAATAGAATAACAGCTTTTAACTATTAATATCTTCATTCTGGTAAATTTATGGAAAATACTTAAGCTCAGACTCCCTCCTTCATGAATTTCTTATCAAATAATTTTCATCAGGGAAACAACTGATTTCATCTTTAATAGAGCAAAATATTGTCAAAGTAAAGTATAGGCTAAACCTTAGCAAAGTGTTCTTCCAAGATTTAGAAAAATTAAGTGAAAATGTTAGTCACTCAGTTGTGTCCAACTCTTTGCAACCCCAAAGACTGTAGCCCACCAAGCTTTTCTGTCCATGGAATTCTCCAAGCAAGAGTACTGGAGTGGATTGCCATTCCCTTCTCCAGGGGATCTTCCCAAGCCATGGATTGAACCCAGGTCTCCTGCAGGCAGATTCTTTACCATCTGAGCCACCAGAGAAGCGCCCCACCCCCACCAAAAAAAAAAAAGGAAACTCATGTTTAATTTTTGACTGTTAGCCTTCCATACTAGGGTTGAATTTATTCTCACCTCTGTTGTGATTGGGAGAGCTGTTGTCATGGAGAGAAAGCAAACATCAATGAGTTTAACTGTGTCTGCAGTTTCACGCGTGTTCTCACCATTAGCAGTGTTATCTGCATACCTTTAAACACTCAAAGAACTCTTCTTCCAATCAACTCCTCTTTCATTCAGTGTTCTCAGAGGCTTCAAGTCCCTCTGTTTCATTTCTTTCTTTTGAGTTAAGTGTTGTTCCTCTTATTCTTTAAAGCATACTTATGTCATTTTTTTTCTAAAAGATTTTTTGGTGTGGACCATTTTTAAAGCCACAGAGGGTAAGGTGGTTGAATGGCATCACCGACTCAATGGCCATGAGTTTTAGCAGGCTCTGGGAGTTGGTGATAGACAAGGAAGCCTGGTGTGCTGCAGTCCATGGGGTCACAAAGAGTCGGACATGACTGAGTGACTGCGTGGAACTGATTGAGCTTGTTACAGTACAGCTTCTTTTTTTTAAAATGTTCTTTTCTTGGGGGGGTGGGGCGTATGGTTGCATGAAGCATATGGGATCTCAGTTCTAAAAACAGGGATTGAACCCACACCCTTTGCATTTGAAGGTGAAGTCCCAACCACTGGACTGCCAGGGAATTCCCTGAGATATTTATGTCTTTATATGAATCCTTTTAGCAAATACTCAGAGAAGGCAATGGCACCCCACTCCAGTACTCTTGCCTGGAAAATCCCATGGACGGAGGAGCCTGGTAGGCTGTAGTCCATGGGGTCGCTAAGAGTCAGACATGACTGAGCGACTTCACTTTCACTTTTCCTGTTCATGCACTGGAGAAGGAAATGGCAACCCACTCCAGTATTCTTGCCTGGAGAATCCCAGGGATGGTGGAGCCTGGTGGGCTGCCGTCTATGGGGTCGCACAGAGTCGGACACGACTGAAGCGACTTAGCAGCAGCAGCAGCAGCAAATACTTTGCCCAGTGTTTGTTAGCATGTTGAGTGGGTGAAGAGGGTGTGGACAGTGACTGAAATAGAAGAACATTAAAGAGAAACAGCCATTTCCATCATTTTGGTTTTATAAAATCAGTGGCCAGCTCTAGCAGAGACATGTAAGCAGTGTGGGAATGATTTCTGTACATACATGCACATGTGTGAGTATAGGGAGAGCGGTGAATTTATATATGCTATATATTTATAAGTAATTATTTTATCTCACTTGCATAGCTTATTTCACCCTATACATATTGGCTACTGACATTTTCTATTTCATTTTAATGGAATTCCTCATAAAATGGATGGTGCCAAACAGCATTTTATTCTTGTTCCTAGAAGAACAGTTTAAACACAAAGTGTAGGAGACATTAAAAATGGCCATTTGTGCTTTATTTCATACAAAACCAGTTAAAAAAAAAAAAAAAAAACTTGGTCATCCCTTTACTGTAATGCAGCATAGTGGACTGTGCACAAAAATTCTTGTTTGCCTGCATGACTCACCCTCACCCCAGGACTCTTATCTTTATTCTCCTAACTGACATTCCAAACTTTTCTAAATTTCAAGGGGAAACGTTTATCAAATCATCAAGCAGTTGTTGCAAATTTGGGGGGAAAAAGAAGTCTTAATTGGATCTTGGAAAATAAAGATGAGGATCTCAACTCTAGCAGGAAAAGAGAATATTTCTTGTGAAAATATTAGAGCTTCTCTGTGGCAACTTGCAAAATCAAGAGTTTTGAAATTATTAATAGAAAGCTAGAAGTTAAAGAAAAACACTTCTAAGAGTTTTGAAGCTCTTTTTTAATGGTATAATTTGAAATAAGGAGTATATTTTTTGAATACTCTTTATTTACAGCGTAAATAACACCCTGTTATTAACAGAGTGATTCAAATGATGAAATACTTAGCAGTCACTCTTCTAAACCAAAGCAATTTCTAAAATATTATTTGAAAAAGTATGTAGTTAAAAGTTTAGCAATGGAGTATTGAGAGGCTATGTCAGGTCCAAAAGCCATCTATCTGTTCTGAAAAGCAAGGTGTCTTCTCCTAGCACAGTGCCAGGATTGTCTACCCAAAACATGTTAGCTCTATGGCTCAAAAGGAGCTTGATTCCTTCCAAGGTCACATGGGAGCCATACTGTTCCCACTGTAGGCGCTGTCAACGAAGTTAGGAGTTTTAGGAGTTTAATTGATCTGAATCCTGTCCCTCCTAATTTATTCTCTCCATCGATACTAAGCTTAGCCCTTTGCTTTGTTTGTCAATGTCTATAAACGTTGTGGTGCTGGAGAAGACCCTTGAGAGTCCCTTGGACTGCAAGGAGATCAAACCAGTCAATCGTAAAGGTAATCAACACTGAATCAACAGAAGAACTGATGCTAAAGCTGAAGCTCCAGCACTTTAACCACCTGATGGGAAGAGCCAACTCATTGGAGAAGACCCTGATGCTGGGAAAGATTGAGGGCAAAAGGAGGAGGGGACAGCAGAGAATGAGATAGTTAGATAGCATCACCAACTCAATGGGTATGAATTTGAGCAAACTTCAGGAGGTAGTGGTGGACAGCAGAGCCTGATATGCTGCAGTCCATGGGCTTACAAAGAGCTAGACACAACTTAGCCACTGAACAACAACAGTAAGTGTCCTCTTTCCAGGCCTTCACATGCTACACATAAAACCATTAAAAATTGCAGTCATTGTCACCTACCACAGAGCCACTGGAGAAAAAGCACTTTTGTCTGTTTTTTTCACTATGTCTGAAATTTTGCACTTTTTTTAAAATTTCAGCTTGATTTAGCCAATATATTCTTAACCTAAGCATTCTGATTTAGCAATTGACTTTTTTTTTCCATCTTGAACTCTTCGGAATTTCATAGAATTTACTTATAAGATACAAAAACTGGAAGCAAGTCCTTGGTTTAAATCTAGATGTTGAGTGGAGTTAACTAAATTTGGTAACTTTAAATGTGTAAAAGAATTGATTACATTTAATGCATTCATTCAACCAGACATTATAATGGAAGCGTTAGTCACTCAGTCATGTGCAGCTCTTTGCAACCCCATGGACAGGCTCCTCTGTCCATGGAATTCTCTAGGCAAGAATACTGGAGTGGGTAGCCATTTCCTTCTCCAGGGGAAGAAATTATAATTGTGGATTCCTATATTCAATAAATTCCAGGTGCTCTCTAGATAGCAAATTTGTGAGTTATACAGAAATAATGGCTTATATTGTGCTGCTGTGGATAGTCACAGATGATGGCGTTGAGGTCATGTCTCAGTTTGAAAATCTTTATCTGATATTTTTTGGGCAGGACACCGTCCCTCATCCTGCACCCCAAGTCTCTTAGGTCATAGTGAGAAGGCTGTGCCAAAAGATGTTCAAAATGCTTGTCATGTAGAGCAGTGAAGGGAAGGGACAGAATATTTCTCTTTATTTCTCTATGTTTTGCTGCCTTCCTCACTGGGGAGCAAAATGAGCTACATCAGTGAAGGGAGCAAAAAATATTGATCAGGAAGTAGGATGGGTCCTACCATCACCAAGCAGGGAACCCAGTTTGTCCTAAGTCCATTAAGCTAAAGATGTAGAAGCTCTATACAGTCAGCAAAAACAAGACTGGGAGGTGACTGTGGCTCAGATCATGAACTCCTTACTGCCAAATTCAGACTTAAATTGAAGAAAGTAGGGGAAACCACTAGACCATTAAGATATAGACAGAGTGCCTGATGAACTATGGATGGAGGTTCGTGTCATTATACAGGAGACAGGGATCAAGACCATCCCCAAGAAAGAGAAATGCAAAAACGCAAAGTGGCTGTCTGAGGAGGCCTTACAAATAGCTGTGAAAAGAGGAGAAGTGAAAAGCAAAGGAGAAAAGGAAAGATATACCCATTTGAATGCAGAGTTCCAAAGAAGAGCAAGGAGAGATAAGAAAGCCTTCCTCAGAGATCAATGCAAAGAAATAGAGGAAAACAATAGAATGGGAAAGACTAGAGATCTCTTCAAGAAAACTAGAGATAGCAAGGGAACATTTGATGCCAAGATGGGCTCAATAAAAGACAGAAATCATATGGACCTAACAGAAGCAGAAGATATTAAGAAGAGGTGGCAAGAATACACAGAAGAACTATACAAAAAAGATCTTCATGACCCAGAAAATCACGATGGTGTGGTCACTCACCTAGAGCCAGACATCCTGGAATGTGAAGTCAAGTGGGCCTTAGGAAGCATCACTATGAACAAAGCTAGTGGAGGTGGTAGAATTCCAGGTGAGCTATTTCAAATCCTAAAAGATGATGCTGTGAAAGTGCTGCACTCGATATGCCAGCAAATCTGGAAAACTCAGCAGTGGCCACAAGGACTGGAAAAGGTCAGTTTTCATTCCAATCCCAAAGGCAATGCCAAAGAATGCTCAAACTACTGCACAATTGCACTCATTTCACATGCTAGTAAAGTAATGCTCAAAATTCTCCAAGCCAGGCTTCAGCAATATGTGAACTGTGAACTTCCAGACGTTCAAGCTGGATTTAGAAAAGGCAGAGGAACCAGAGATCAAGTTGCCAACATCTGCTGGATCATTGAAAAAACAAGAGAATTCCAAGAAAACATCTATTTCTGCTTTATTGACTATGCCAAAGCCTTTGACATTGTGGATCACAATAAACTGTGGAAAATTCTGAAAGAGCTGGAAATACCAGACCACCTGAGCTGCCTCTTGAGAGATCAGTATGCAGGTCAGGAAGCAACAGTTAGAACTGGACATGGAACAACAGACTGGTTCCAAATAGGAAAAGGAGTACGTCAAGGCTGTATATTGTCACCCTGCTTATTTAACTTATAGGCAGAGTGCATCATGAGAAACGCTGGGCTGGATGGAGCACAGGCTGGAATCAAGATTGCTGGGAGAAATATCAGTAACCTCAGATATGCAGATGACACCACCCTTATGGCAGAAAGTGAAGAAGAACTAAAAAGCCTCTTGATGAAAGTGAAAGAGGAGAGTGAAAAAGTTGGCTGAAAGCTCAGCATTCAGAAAAGTAAGATCATGGCATCCAGTCCCATCACTTCATGACAAATAGATGGGGAAACAGTGGAAACAGTGTCAGACTTTATTTTTTTGGGCTCCAAAATCACTGAAGATGGTGATTGCAGCCATGAAATTACTCCTTGGAAGGAAAGCTATGACCAACCTAGACAGCATATTAAAGAGCAGAGACATTCCCTTGCCAACAAAGATCTGTTTAGTCAAGGCTATGGAGAAGGAAATGGCACCCCACTCCAGCGTTCTTGCTTGGAGAAACCCAGGGACGGTGGAGCCTGGTGGGCTGCCATCTATGGGGTCGCACAGAGTCGGACACGACTGAAGCGACTTAGCAGCAGCAGCAGCAGCAGCATGGTTTTTCCAGTAGTCATGTATGGATGTGAGAGTTGGACTAGAAAGAAAACTGAACACAGAAGAATTGATGCTTTTGCACTGTGGTGTTGGAGAAGACTCTTGAGAGTCCCTTGTACTTCAGGGACATCCAACCTGTCCATCCTAAAGGAGATTGGTCCTGAGTGTTCATTGGAAGGACTGATGTTGAAGCTGAAACTCCAATACTTTGGCCACCTGATGAGAAGAGCTGACTCATTCGAAAAGACCCTGGTACTGGGAGAGACAGAAGGCAGGAGGAGAAGGGGACGACAGAGGATGAGATCTTTGGATGGCATCACTGACTCAATGGACATGAGTTTGTGTGGACTTTGGGAGCTGGTGATGGACAAGAGGCCTGGCGTGCTGCAGTCCATGGGATTGCAACGAGTCAGACATGACTGAGTGACTGAACTGAACTGAACTGAACCATGGGGCCTTGTTCTCTTTCCAGGCCTGGGTCAATGTGACCGAGTAGGTGCTCAGAATATTCATTGTTTTAAATCAATTAAGCAAAAGCTTAGTATATGGTAACAATAAAAACTAATGTTTATTAGCAGTCTAAAATTTTCTGGATCCTACTTTAATGATACTGTTAATACCTTCCATGCATTAACTCATTCAGTCTTCACAGTTCTGTAAAGAATGCTCCGTTGTTACTTTCACCTTTTGACAATCAAGAAAACTGAGGCTTAGAGATGTAACTTATTGAAAGTCACATAGCTTAAAGCCACAGAGGAAGGATTAGAACCCTGGCAGTGTTAGTAAAACTATGCCAACTCTGTCAGCTACTGTGAACCAGAGTTAGTAGCACTTAAGACACAAAAGTCCCTCCCTCTGAGATGAGCTTAATTTAGTGACATATAAGAAAAAAAATGTGTATGTTACAATTGTTTGATATTTGAAAGATGTTCTTTGTGGCTAGACTAATAGCAAAAAGAGTAGGAAACATAAAATATTATAGGTGAATGTGGCCAGCACTGTTATACTTGCTCAAGATCATCTGTTCATCCTTACTGGCCCTGGGTCTTTAATGCCATGAATGTGTCCCTTAATTCACTGAGAAAAGCAGTTTTGTCCCCATGTTCTAGAACTAAAATAATTAAATCTTACTAATTATGTTTGCTTGAACATTATTGAGGCACTAAGAACGTAGGTTAATTATTATTCTATCATCTCATAAATCATTTTGTTAGATTCTACTTCTACAAGATTCCATATAATAAATGTTTATTATTTTTTAAATTAACAATGTGGCTAATGATATATGGTGTTTATAATATAACAGTTTTATTCTAATTTGCAAAATTTGACACTGTAAATAGCAGTCCATAGTATTCACATATAAAATGTTTCAGCATCTATGGATTTTATGTTTTAAAATTCTCTTTGAGAATGTCCAAGAGATAAAGTGCTAAAGTAATCAGGAAGTGTGAATGTGCTTCTAAAATTCAGATTCTGCCATTCTAGAAACTGATTTAAAATCCAAAAATAAAAATGAATATAAGGTTGACCAAGTTAGCCATAATAAGAGATGCTTAATTTTGGAGCTGAAGGGAATCTCAGAGCTTACCATTTTCCTGCCTTCATTTTACAGGCCCAGAGGGTAAGTTGATGTCCCCGAGGGCAAATAAAGAAGGGTTGGGTCTGAGGTTTCTGGGTTCAGGTCTAGTGTTCACCTGCAGCCTGGTGGGACGGTCGTGATGGTATTGGTTCCACTCCACACTTCTTGAGTCATGAGGAAGGTGACACCATCCTAATAAAGCTCCTACTACAGCATGCATTTTATCCCCCTGGAATGAAAATTTGTGCTTTGCTTCTAGATCTACATTAAGAGAAACTCAACCATTGACATTTTAAGGACTTAAACGACCTACTATAAATAGCATTTGTAACAGCCTTATATCTGTCATGCCTTGGGAAGTGCATAAATTGTTAGGATTGACCTAGACTGTAAAAAATGTCAAATGCAGAAAGTTGAAAATAGGATGTGTAGGCCTTGTGTCAAAATGTGTCCTATTTCCAAATTCAATTCTTTTCTTTTCCTCCTCCAGGGGATCTTCCCAACTCAGGAATTAAACCTGTGTCTCTGCACTAGCAGGGGTGTTCGTTACCACTAGCACCACCTGGGAAGCCCATATTCACACACACATATAAATTTAATATGTGTGTGTATGTGTATATATATATATATACATATATACATATATATATACATATATACATATATATATATATATCTTGGGTAAAGTCTTATATCCAGTAAATCAGTAAAGAAGCTCAGTGTTTTCTGTCCTTCCTTCTCTCCTATGTTTAGTGTACTAGCTGCCTGTAGTTATATGGTAATAAGAGCCTTGGGCTTTCCTGGTGGCTCAGACAGCAGGGAATCTGCCTGCAATGAGGTTCCATCCCTGGGTCGGGAAGATCCCCTAGAGAAGGGAATGGCAACCCACATCAGTATTCTTGCCTGGAGAATCCCATGGAGATAGGAGCCTGGTAGGCTACAGTCCATGAGGTCGCAGAGAGACAGACACAACTGAGCAATTAACACAACATAGAGTATTATATCTTTGTATCATATAATACCATTAAAATTATTTTTTTAAATCATTCATTCTCCATTTAGCACTACCCAATGTCTTTTCCAAGGAATTTGCTTTTTAAGAAGTAAAATTCCTTGTTGATGCATGCTGTGGTCATTCACAGGTAAATTATGATATTGTGGAAAATAAACTTAATTGTTCAGTCTTATTATGATCTATTGAGTCTTATATTTTGACAATTTTCAAGTTTAAAGGGATTTGTGCATGCTAAATCACTTCAGTCGTATCTGGCTCTGTGCGAACCTATGGAGTGTAGCCCGCCAGGCTCCTCTATCCATGGGATTCTCCAGGCAAGAGTCCTGCTCCAGGAAATCTTCCTGATCCAGAGATGACCACATCTCTTCTGGCTCCTACGTTGGCAGTCAGGTTCTTTACTGCTAGCGCCACATGGGAAACCCAAAGGAATGTGTGGCGGAACAAAACCTAGCTGTGGGGTACTAGCTAGAAGTCTCTGCTTGATACAACCCCAAGGCAGATGCTCAACATTTAAAAATAGAGGGGAGGAGATTCATCACAATGTTGGATTTCTAACTTTCCTAGGGAATGGATTGTTTGAATGACATAAGAATTGCTGCATAGCTTCTGTTTGCGCCGGGTGGAGAGAAACTACCTCCCCGACACCCTTAGTATATCCCCAATGCTCCCTGTTGTTTTCCCACTAGCAGGACCAGGTGTCTTCGATGTTTACTTAGCATCTTTTCCCTGTTCATTTTTTAATCAAGGAGAACACTGTCTCTGTTACCTGTATCTCTCTCAAAAGTCAGAAAATCGTACACAAATCAGTGGAGCTACACGGGTTTTACAAGCTAGCATCCCTGATGTATATGAACGGCTGTCCCCTCTGACCAGTGAAGTTCTAATTTCAGGCGCTTTAATTATTTTAGCCTTGTCAGGAGTGGTTCTCTGTACAAGTCGTGGGAGCATTGCTCATTTATGGAAATGAATTAATTCAGCCTGCTCACCGTGGCCTCAGTGGGCATGTGGGTGTCACGGAGTAATGGACAGCACCCATATTCACAGTGAATCAGATCCCCTCCAACGCCTGATTCACTGAGGTGTGTTGATGGTGGGGCCACGGAGTACCATTTAGTATCTCATCAGACAGGAACCAACTGCTCTAAGGGAGAGGAAAGAACCCATTATGTCACAACGTGTCTACATTCTGAGCTTTATTAATCCTATTTTATGGCTGGATAAAAGATTCACCCAAAGGTATGTGAAATCAAACCAAAAAATAAAATGAATCTGTGATGTACTACATCCTATGCATAAACTCAAAACATTCTAAACATATGTCCCAATCTCTTGCCAGTAGGTGCAAATCATTTGTACCAATTCATTGGGCTTTCAGGAAAGTACCGAAAGTAAAATAAATAAAAATGACGTCTTTACTGGTCACCTAGTACAGATTGCTGCTTGTCTAGGAAACTTTGTAGTTGTTGGGAAAGTGTCTCCTGTTTGGAAAAACAGTTTACATTTTTAGGTTCATGTGAATTTTTAAGATATGGAATTGAATAAGAAAAAGCATTAAAATGTGTGACAGCTAAAGATGGCATCTAAAGATTCCATCTAAAAATTAAGATGGTGAAAATAAGTGAATCCATATATATATACATAACATATTTCAAAGGAGAATGTTTGACATTTGGGTTTGTTTTTAGGGAAGTCTCAATTCCATCAAAATCCCTAATACTTTTATGGTGTTGGGTTTGTCATCTCTTTCAAGAAAAACATGATTGTACGTATTCATCTGAAATTCTTCAATCACTATAGAAGCCTTAAGTGCTTTGAAATTCTGAGTATCAACCATGCATCATTGGAAAGCTTTGCATTCTTCAATGACATAGTTATCTTCTGTGTCTGGCTTTGTCTGACCTTTACCAGCACGATTAGATGGTTAGCTGCTCTGAGGGAGGCAGGTCTTTGCTCTCTCGGCGTCTGCACTCTCTTCTAACCCACCTGTTCTGCCACATCGGTGTAGGGGTTATCTTTCCAAATTGCAAATCTGGTCCTGCACCTTCCCCTTAGGACACCATCATTTCACACTTAGACCTGTATCTTCCATATGAAGCAGTGGATTCTTCATCTTCGAATTTGAACCCTTTCGGGACTCATGAACCTTATATATCAAACTCAGGCAGAACTACTGAGCTCTTTAAGGAGACTGCATATACTCTTCCCCTATCTGTCTGGATTTTTCTTAATCTTAATTTTCTTCTAATAAAGGAGCTCATCTATTAGTTCTTTATTAAAACTCACCTCTGTTCCTCAATGATCCCACTTTCTTGGTACAATGACATGGGTGTAGAAGATATTTCAGTGAATGATAGTTGATATCAGACATTTCATAGTGATTTCTCAAATTCACTTTTTTTTTCAGATCTATGAGATAACTCTTACCAATAATCTTAAGATTTTTTTCTTTTTTGGTTTGGCCAAATTTTTTCTATTTCTTTTCCTAATTATAGTAAAAGGATTTTCTGTAGAAAATATTTTGGAATATAGATTATTTGAGATATAGGAAAGCTGATAGCTCAGTTGGTAGAGAATCGGCCTGCAGTGAAGGAGACCCCATTCGATTCCTGAGTTGGGAAGATCCGTTGGAGAAGGGATAGGCTACCCACTCCAGTATTCTTGGGCTTCCCTTGTGGCTCAGCTGGTAAAGAATCTGCCTGCAATGTGGGAGACCTGGATTCAATCCCTGGATTGGGAAGATCCCCTGGAGAAAGGAAATGCTACCCACTCCAGTATTCTGGCCTGGAGAATTCCTTGGACTGTATAGTCCTTAGGATCACGAAGAGTCAGACATGACTGAGCAACTTTCACTTTCTTTCTTTTATTTCAAGGCCAACAGGGGTATCTTGAAATATGGTACATTGATAGGAAATTTAAGGTATAGTAAGATCAACATATCAGGAAACAACTGTCATTGAAAAGGTAATTTATTATTAAAGTTCTGAAGAGGAGAGGGCAGGTCCACTCTGGGGGCATGGGGAAGGCAGAGAAGGAGGGGAGTGGATGGGAAAAAGCCTTTACTGTGGTTTCCACAGGAAGGAATGGGTGAGGCCAAGTAAGCTGGTTAAGGATTGGCCAGTTTGAATCATTTCAGTGGATCTGGGACAGAGGGGCTATCCCTGGTTGTTTGGTACCTGACCCTGGAGTGATTAGGGCAGGTGGATAGTAGCCTGGAGAGTGAGAGCCAGAGACAGGAGATAGCTAGGCTGTGAACTCTTGACTGATTGGTCTGTATTTGGAGAACATCCTTAGGAACTGGCTCACTCATCAGCAAGGCCCCGCATGTCAACACATCAACATACAGAAAACAGAAGACATGGTTAGTACTGAGGGGAAAGTGGAAGCTAGACCTGGTAGCTCTGATAAATTTCCAGGGTGTTGATATCTCTTTCAGCATTCCCCTTGTATTTATATGAATTGTTTGTCTTTTCCTAAGTATTGTATAAATTACCAGGAAAACAGTGCCTCAAAACACATCGCTAAATCAACTTACCATCCCTTAGCAAATTTAGTAACGATATTTGGATCCAACACTGACAACAGTGTTTTCTTCGAACTAGAAGTAAATTTAACTGAGTAATGATTTAAAAAATCTGAAATAAATGTTGAGACAAATTCTTATTAAGAAACGTTCTGGGTTATTTCTTGATGTCTGGTTCCTTTCTTCATTTGTGGAATATTTATTTAGTACTTATAGTTCTAGATAGTCTTTTCTTTAGCAGAAAAATAGATTGTGTATGGTAAGAAACTGTAGAACTATTTCCAGTAAACTAATATTATCACAAGACTGGTCTAATTTGTTTGACTTTTTGATTTATAAAAATAAATAAGAATAGCTACCATATGGATTTATTACTAAGAGATTTTGCACTAATATTTAATGCTAATTTTCAGAAATTGCTTATTACCTCTGTATTATTAGATGTATCAGAGCTATAACCCTGTTCTGAAGTGGATCACTCTGGTTTTCTGATGTCCTCTGTGTGTGTAAAGGACCATTTCTCTTAAATGCATTCAGTTAAAAGGCATATATATATGTATATATATATAGTATTTAAACTCTTACTATAGTCAAATGTTTTAATTGTTGACTTATTAAAAATAACCCCAGAATGAGTGAATGAAAGCATTTCATGTTTTAAACTATTTATTTATATCAGAAATATACAACAATGGTATTGATATAATATGTGTCACTAAATCATGTTTGAGTCTACTCTCAGAGAATAGACCGCATTTCACCAGGTATGGTTTTGAAGGAAGGTGAGAACAGAGGAATTCCACTTTTGCATGTTGTCTCAAATATCAATGATGTTTAAATCAGTTTAAGAAGTGTTTATTGGGACTTCCCTGGCAGTTCAGTGGTTTAGACAAGACGTTGTGCTTCCACTGCAGGGGTCATGGATTCGACCCCTGGTCGGGGAACCAAGATCCCACATTCCCTGTGGTGTGGCCAGATAGTAAATAAATTTAAAAAAAATAAAAAAGAGAGAAGTGTTGATTGTGTTAAGAAATACAAAGTAGAAGAATCCTTCCAGAGGCTGTACTTTAGAAAAGTTTAAAGTCCACAGAAGAAATCAGATCCATAAAGAGATAATTTCAATATGAGAAGTGGTATGATAAAATATCTAAAGGTGATGTGTGTGTGTTCAGTCATGTCTGACTCTGTGACCCCATGGACCATAGCCCGCCAGGCTCCTCTGTCTGTGGGATTTTCCAGGTGAGAATACTGGAGTGAGTTGCTGTTTCCCACTCCAGGGGATATTCCTGGCTCAGGGATCAAACCCACATCTCGTGCATTGGCAAGCAGGTTCTTTACCACTGAGCCACCTGGGAAACCTCTGTGAATGATGGCTGTTGATATGTGGGAATTTGCCTAGTAGGTAAGCTTTATCTGAAGCTTAGAAGATGCTTAAATAATAATAAGCATAAACTTAGTTGTTGTTTTTTTTTTAATAGCTGTTCATTGAAGGAGGTGAACTTAGCATAAGGAAAGGAAAATTAAATTAGATGAAATTAGCAAGGGGTCCAGGAGGTTTACAAGAGAAAGGTGGTGCTAAAATGCAAGAATGTCGGGAACGCAGCTCTATCCCTGAGGATCTTGCAGGCCACATCGAAGAGTTTTTCAGTAGAAGAGTTTATTTCAAAAGATCTTTTTAGCTTCTGTATGGAGGATAGAGTTACGGGTAATAAAACTGGAGGGTGGGAGTTGCTCATTCACGATGTTAATGCAATGGACTGTATGTGAGGTGATGGGGACCTGGTGGCAGTACATATAAGAAGTCAGCTATGTGTTTGAAAACCATGGATGTACTAAACTTCACTGGACCTGGAACTAACAGGATGTAGGTCCACAAGACAGGGAGGAGCTAAAGAAAGGCCCAGAGCTCTGTCTTGAGTGACTGTATAATGGATATAAGGCCTGGAGGAAGAATTATGTGTTGAGCAAGTAGACTTAGACATGCCTGTGGAAAGGCCATATGGATATCAGAGTCCAAATATTATGGATAAATGATATCAGACACCCCTGATGTGACTGTTGTTGCTCTGTCACGAGCTGTCAAGCACTTAAGGGCAAAGCAACACATTTTAAAGAGAAATACTGCACAAAATGTGAGATGCTGACCTTCCTGGAAGAGCCTTTACAGTTTTTATTTTGTTTTATTTTTCCCCAAGTAGAAGTGATTTTTTTGAAGTATATCTCTAGATTATTTTTCAAAGGATTTGAAGAAGGCTCGTTTGCTCCTGTTACTCTACATTAGCTGTTATTGACCTTTCGGAATCTATTAACTATTTATTTATATTTAAACCGCAGATATGTTGAATGAAAAGGGCAGCGGGTTAGAAGAAGGAAATTAATCAGGTAGAAACAGTCTGCATACGCGATGAGATGGACAAGGCTCTATCCCAGTTAAAGCCTATCAATTAAATAACACTGAGTCAAAAATAATGGCATGGATTTTTCCCCTCCACCACAAGAAATGTACCATAAAATCACCATTTTTTTTCTAACAGTTGAAACCTTGGCTATATTAGTAGCTGTGGCACCAAAGTGGGTCAGAGTGATTCTTGAAATTTCTTCCGTTCTTATGATTCAAATTGTTAAAGAAAAAGTTTAAAATAATAGTGTTTATTATACTTTAATGCACTGAATATAAATGACAGCATGCAGTCATCCAACAAATACTTAATGAATATAGACTAAGGCACTGTTCTAAGTACTGAGCTTTTTTTGTTGTTATTCAGTTGCCAAGTTGTGTCTGATTCTTTGCCACCCCATGGGCTGCAACATGCCACTCTTCCTTGTCCTTCACTATCTCCCAGAGTTTGCTCAAACTCATGTCCATTGAGTTGGTGATGCTGCCCAACCATCTCATCCTCTGTTACCCCCATTCTCCTCCTACCCTTAATCTTTCCAAGCATCAGGATCTTTTCCCAGAAGTGGGCTTTTCCAATCAATATGTTAGGAAGAAATAAATGCTTTGAAGAAGGGTGGTGAGTGAATATAGAGATGAAGATGGTGACATGGTATTTTGTAAAGAAAGGTCAACATATCTAGAATATTGACAACTGACTTGAAAAAGAGACAAAGAATATGTAGTTTTGCATCTATGTAAAAGTTGGCAAAACTAAGCAAAGTCTACCTTCTGCTATTTTCCAACTTTAGTTTCAGAGATGTATTTCAAACTCTTGAATGTGACTTGGTATTTATTTATATACATTATGTAATGTTAGATATCATACTAACTCATTAACATGCATCTCTACTGATATCTTTAAGCAGTTAAAGTGCTTTAATTAAGCATTTTAGAAATTGAAAGTAAGGAAATAATCATTCCGGTGCTCATGAATCTCACTGCAAGAATTCTCATTATAGGAATGTTTGGATTTGTAGAAAACCACAGATAACTTAGATGTACAAAAAGTATTTTGCTATCTATGTGATGTGATTGTAACTAATTTAAATTGACTTATTTTTGTATTTTATATGACATAAATTTTTACAGTGAGCACATATTAATTCATGATAATGAAACAGAAGTTACTTTAAAATATTAAGCCCTATGCATTACCACATAAATAAATATTAACAAACACTTCAATGTTTTTAAGTAGTAATCAGTAATCACTTAAATACATATTGGCAATTATCATTATTGCCTTTAAAATCGCTGTTTATGCAAAAACATTTGATTAAAATTAAAAAAGTTTCAAAATCATTGCAAATCTTTATGAAATAGATAACTAGGTAACATTTTATGAGTTTTTACCCTTTTTCATTGAATAATGTATTTATTTTGTGGAAGAATAGATCATATAGATGATGGCAACTATATTTATTTGTAGAAAATGTATCATGTGCAAAGTAAAAAAAGAAATACCTGCAAGCTTCTCAGTGCCATGCTACAGTGAAAGAAATGGGGATTCCTTGGGAAAATGGCTGATTGTAGGTCTGGGGCAGAAAAAAAATGCAAGATGAGCTTAGGGCATCATATAGTGGCAGAAAGAGAGAAGAGAAAGCAAGAGGATGAGGAGGACTTGGAAGAGGAGGAAGAGATGAGAAGGGAAGGGAAAGGGGAGGGAGGGGGCTGAGGTGTAAGGAGAAGAGAAGGAGGGGGAAGGAGTAGGAAGGGCAGGAGAAGGCCACAGGGGCTAATCATGATACACAGACAAAGGGGCCAACCTCAGAGAGTCCCCAGTGGCTAAAAATATGGGACCATTTGAGCAAGTATTGAATTAAAGTCAAAGAAGAAATAAACATGCACAGTCCCATAATTATATAAATACATGATTGAATGAATGAATTATTGTTGTCAATCGCTAATAAGTCATGCCTGACTCTTTCTGACTCCAGGGACTGCAGCATACCAGGCTTCCCTGTCCTTCACTATCTCCTGGAGTTTGCTCAAACTCATGTCCATTGAGTCAGTGATGCCATCCAACCATCTCATCCTCTATCACCATCTTCTCCTCTTGCCCTCAATCTTTCCCAGCATCAGAGTCTCCTGGTTGAGACGGCTCTTCACATCAGGTGGCCAAAGTGTTGGAATGAATGACTAAATATATGAAATCTTCCTTACAGAAGAATTCTAAGTAATATATGTAGATACTCCCCACTCCAGGAGGTGGAACTTAGTTCCCCTTACCTTAAACGTAGGCCAGACTTGGTGACTCGCTTCCACAGAATGAAGAATGGAAAGGGGAAAATAGTCACTTTACAGTGAAGAAGCATGGCATACTGCCTTGATCAATATCACTACTGATGTGAAGAGACAACTCATTGGAAAAGACCCTGATGCTGGGAAAGATTGAAGGCATTAGGAGAAGGGGGTGACGGAGGATGAGTTGGTTGGATGGCATCACCAACTCAATGGACATGAGTTTGACCAATCTCCGGGAGATACTGAAGGACAAGAAAGCCTGGCGTGCTGCAGTGCATGGGGTTGCAAAGCGTCAGATGCTACTTTTGATGATAACAAAAATGAAATGTGAGATCCTGGACTGGATCCTGGAATAGGAAAAGCAAGCAAACAAATTTGTAACAACTGGTGAAATCCAAATATAGTCTATATTTCAATAATGATAATGATATACCTAACTTATGTCTTGGGGGTTCTCCAGTCGCTGAGTCATAAAGAATCCACCTGTGATGCAGGAGATGTGGGTTTGATCCCTGGGTCAGGATGATCCCCTGGAGAAGGAAACGGCAACTACTCCAGTATTCTTGCCTGGGAAATCTCGTGAACAGAGGAGCCTGGTAGGCTACAGTCCATGGGGTTACAAAAGTGTCAGATATGACTTAGTGACTAAACCACAACAACCAAGTTATGTCTTAGACTTCACAAATGTACTCTGTTATATAAAATGTTAATGTTAGAGGAAGTTGGGTGAAGAGTGTGTAGGAACTCACCATTGTATCTTTGCAACTTTTCTTTAAATCAGAAATTATTCTAAAATAAAAAGGGTATTAAAAAGAAAACTGTAAAACAGATTCTTATTGAAGAAATCAGACATCCAAATGATCATATATTTTTAGCTAATTAAAATCCTGATTCGGAAGAAAACAATGAGATAAAAATAACATAGTGTTCAGTAACAAAACTATATGGGCTATGATCCTTCTGTGTATCTAATTGTTGCCCACCAAGCTCCTCTGTCCATAGGATTTTCCAGGCAAGAATACTGAAGTGGGTTGCCATTTCCTTGTCCAAACTGCATATATACAAATTAAAATAATCAGAAATGTAAGTGGTTATTTCATGAAAATAGAATTGTCCTTTTATTTTTCTTATTTAAACCTTCCTATTATTCTAAGTTTTCTATAAGGAAATATTTAAGAGAAAACAGGAAAACAAAAGTTTTTCTTAAGTATTTGTTTACTTTGTGGTGCTCTGTACAAATACATTTTAATTTTTTCAAATAAATAGAATAAATTATATTTCAAATTATATACATTCTTACTTTATTGTAAGTACCTTGCTGCATGAAGATCATTAAAATATATTAATTTGCTAAAACATTCAGGTTTCCACATTATAAATACATTGCCAGAAACACATTTTGAACCATAATTAAATGAAACTACATTCTCCTTTCTCTTTCCCTTCCCCGCTCTCTCTCTAAATACACACACACACACTCTCTCATGTATATGAAATAATATATAGATCATTTCATACATTAGAGAGAGAGAGAGAGAAAGTCTAGAAAGATGCACCAACCTGTTACCCAGTTAACACTGCTGATCTGTTCTGGGGATTCACTTTCTACATTCTGTGGAAATGTATTGTATAATTTCTTATTGTTTAAGAATATTGTTTAATTTCTATTTAACAATAAACACATATTACATTTGTAGTAAAAATTAGCAAGGGCACTTTTTAAAACTGTAAAATCTTCAGATGAAAAACAGTTTTCCAAAATATCTCATCTGAGTGTCTACAAACTCAGAGAAACTAAAGGGTAAGTAACAATGAAATAAAAAAAAAAGAAAAAGCTTTCTCTACTATGATGATTTGATGAATTGGGCACATTCCAACCTCTCGGAGTTATTGTTAGAAACAAAATCATGGATGCACTCTGATTTTGCATTCACTTTTTGACTAGCCATATTGTAGTTCAGACTGCTTAAACAGCTCAACCACACATTTAATCACTGCGGAGAAAACTTTATTCTAAGGAGTGAAAAGCAATCAGGATAATGGGGAAAAATGTGGCTTGTCCCAAAATAAACACAACATATTATTAGCTGTCAAATGAAATTGTAATGTATGTTGTAGACAAAAGAACTAAACTCTGATAGATTTTTATAATATCTCACAGTCTTTTAAAAGTGTATGGTGTATGTTTATGTATAAATTATATACCATAGATTACTTCTAGGAATTTGTAGTTTCCAAGCCAACTCTGAGTTCACATCCACACGCTAACCTTGTGCAAGCATTTAACTCATTCCTGGAAGAACAGCTTGGATGTGGTAAGGTAAGAGACTCAGAGAGCACTATATGTTTTTCAGCTGACCACTGACCACCTATAAGATGAGATTTGATCCTCATGAATAACATTTCTTCATGTTTTTGTTAATATCCTAGGACTGTCTGAAGAAAAAATCTATGCTCGTCCTTCCTGTCACTTTTTTCATTTGCATAAAACTAAGGAAGAAAGGCATCAACATTTGTATAAATCACTATTCTGTCCCCAAAACTGAACGTAGATTTTGAGTTAGGAGAAAACATAGGAGGGGTGAATTCCTTCCTCTGTCTAAGCTCTGGGAACATTTACTTCCCAAGAGACAAATGGGGGATGTTTGTTGTCAATTAATATATATTGGAGGTATATAAAATGATGATGTGTCTGTTATTCAACTGTCACTGATATGAAACTGACTGCAGAATTACTTTCTGGGATTCAGAATTTACTCCCTCCTTCTGACTTTTTTGTTTATGCACTTTGCAAGACAAAAAGTAATTTCTGCCAACTGCTGGATTATAAATTCAACCTGGGGTCTGATAATCAGATTCCACTTTTTCTCTGTTTTATCTCTCATCACAGATGATAAAGATTGTGCAATTGGAATTCAGCTGTGACAGTATAGATGATTAAGCTAAAATCTAATTGGCTTTGCAGTGTTAGCAGGAGCCAAAATTTAATGTCTGCTTTTTTTCCTCCATAGTAAAATAAACCTCTGTGATTCACAGTCTCAGAACAGAATTCCGTTGATTAAGAAAGTCTTTTTATGACTGTATAAAGTCTTATAGTAAATAATTGACTGTGAGAATTAAAACAAAGTTCCAAGTTATGTTTTTCCATGTGAACTTTTTAGAATGCAATGATTCTCTGAACTGTCACTTAAAAACAGAAATATTTTTGCTAACAAGATACATTTTTAAAATATTCAAAATCTATTGATTTGAAGGGAAAACTTAGAGATACTTTTAAGCAATATTTGAAATAAGTGTATTCGTGACAGTTCACTTTATGGCATTAGTTAAGAGCAAAACTTATACTGGCAAATACTGCACAGAAAAAAAGAGTGAATATAACCTCTGGTAGCTCTGCACCTTCACCACCATGATGTAGCTGGCTATTATTACTGTTACCAGGATCCAAAATATCCCCCAGGCGGATTGTAGCTAACAAGAGAACTAGAATGTGTGATGAGAAGATATTTATGTCAGGTTTTCAACTTGCTGTTACTTTTTCTCCAATGTCTCTCTCTGGGTTCTCTGGCACAATCTTACCCCAAACTAGAGGCAGGCTTCATCCTAGCTTATAATCCTGAGATAATTAGAGCTATTGAATGTGATTAGGTTTCCACTGTGACTAGATTTGACCAAGAGACACGGATTCGATCCTTGGGTTGGGAAGATCCACTGGAGAAGGAAATGGCAACCTGCTCCACCAGCATTCTTGCCTGGAAAGGGCCAGAGGAGCCTGGTGGGCTGTTGTCCATGTTGTCAAAAAGAGCTGGACACAACTGAACACACACACCATCATCATTTTTAGAGTCAATGTGACTCAATTTTCTACAACTTAATACTAAAAGCTAAAAGTACTTTTATTGAAAAAGGTCTTATTAGGGTGACTAAGGTTCTATTTGTACTTAAAATTTGATCTGAATGATTACAATTCATTCTGACCCATTCCATGGGTTGGCCACCAACAGTGCGTAATAAATAAGATCATTTCATTTTCTATTTCTGGTGTGAATAAGAAACAGTTGCTTTACTGTTGCCCACCATCCTTTGTCTCTGAGGGTGGGAAAAAGTTGATTATACTTTGTAAAAGTTTATATAATTTCATGTTTTCAATGAAATTCCTTAAAATCAAACTACAACTACTCACAGCATAGATTAGATTTGTGTTCTTCTAATCATATATGGGTGAGACTGTCTTTTTTCAGAGCAGTTGAGGCATGGGCAACACATTTCTCTATTGGAAAGGCAAGGGGTTATAAGGAATTTGAAACAGACATGAACCCTGGGAGCAAGGGGTAAAGCAAGTTAAAGTTCAATTCACTGTAAACTCTAGGTACTACCGTAAAGTTTACTGAAAATGTAGTAGGATATAAAAAAAAATTAGAAAATGAGTATACCACAAACTGTGCCTTCTAAGATCCTTCATTATTATGTCATAGAAAAGAAAATTTGTCAGCAAAATTGATATTTAAAATCATGAACACTTAGCCTTGTTTAAGAAGGAAAATATTAAAGTCTCATAATATCTCAGGAATTAACATTTTTACTTTTTCAGGTAAACTCCAAATTTCTAAGTCAGATTTTTGAAGCATACAAGTCATTGATGGAACTTGTTATTAATATTACAGTTGAAAGAGTTTTAAATTGTTAAGGGTTTTCCATCATCATTCTTTACAAGTCCTCTCCGTAAAATCCACTTCAGGACACAGAATAAAACAAAAGTAGAAAGAGAAGGAGAACCCAAGACTAAAGAGTTTTCAAGAAAAACCTTTTTTGTCATTTATTCAGTCCGGACACCCATTGGAAGAAGATATACTTCACACATACAATAACAAAACTAAAGTGTTATTTATTTATTCTTTTAGGGGCTGATGTTATCAACTTCGATGGCCATGTTGTGTTGCCATATAGATTCAGAAACAAGAAGATGAAAACGCTGAAAGATGTCATCGCCTTGAAATTTAAAACCTCTGAAAGTGAGGGGGTGATCTTGCACGGGGAAGGACAGCAAGGGGATTATATTACTTTGGAACTGAAAAAAGCCAAGCTGCTCTTCAGTTTAAACCTAGGTACGTTCTGACTTTTGGCACCGTTCCTTTCGTTTATTGTTATCCCTGTTAAATGCTAGTGGTCTTTAATCCTTAAAATGTAATTATAAAAAGAGTTCACATTATGTTGTTGTCAATTCATTTTTAATTCATAGTGCTTGATATATATTTATATACATACTCATTCATAAATATGTATTCAACACCTGTTCTATGCAGTTACCATACTAGTATCTGGGATACAGCTGGACACTGTACTATCTATTATTTTAAAACTAAATCAGAAGAAATGATCTCAAATACTGATGAGTAGTATGAAATCAATTAAATAAGGTTGATATGATAAAGGATACTGTATAGGCAAGAGGGGTAAATATTAGAATATATAGTGAGGAAAGTCCTCTCCAAGAAGATATTCATGATGAGGTTTCAGTGATGACAAAAACTAACCCTGAAAATATCTGGGACAAAGCAGTTGAGAAGGAATCAGGAGAGACTAAGACCCAACCTGCCCAAGGAACAGGAAGAGGAGGCTAGTGTGGGTATTCTTAGGAGATGAAATTAGATGTTATTTTAAGAATGGGAAGCTGTTGGTAGACTTTAAACTATATGGCCTCATGATCTTATTTTTAGAAATGTACTGAGACTTCTGTAAGAGAAAATGCTTGCATGAACATGAGAGTCACAGCTGGACTTCTGCCTGGTGTAACTGAGAGATGGCCACTGCTTGCAGAAGGTGGCTTTCAGAGGAGATGTAGAAAAATAGGTTCACCTGGAAGATGGTTTTGGTTGTAAAGTTCGTGTGGTTTGTAATTAATTGAGCATGGAGTAAAAAAGAAAGAGAACATATAAAGAATAACCCTAGGGTATGGCCTTGAGTTTCAAATAGACATTTGTACCATTTTTAGAAATACAGAAAGCCTTGTTTTCTCTTCAATTTCTTCTAACAGAGGAGTCTAATTCTAATAGAGAAAGTCTAGAGATCTGTTGGGACATGGTGCATTTTAACTGCCTATTAGTCATCAAAGTTGAGATTCTTTTGGGGACTTCCATGTGTGATATTGACAGGAGAAGGTGCTACATGGAGCCTGAGGAGAAGAGACAGTGAATAGGAGGAAATATGAGTACATGGCATCACAGAGACCAGGGAGGGTGAAGAGGCTGTTTGCCTCTATGGTCTACTGTGTCAAAGTCACCTAAAATGTCACTTAAAACAGACAAGTGAGGTCACTGGCAACATAGTGGTTACTGTTGATCTACTCTTACTAAAATAGAAAGGATAGAAGTTTTATTGTCATCAGTTAAGATAAAAAGGGTGCAAATGAATATTTGAAGTATAATCAACTAGAAATGAAGGAATCAGAGAAATACTATGCTGATTAGAAAATGAGATGAAACTCAAAGAAGGAGTTATTATTTTGTTTTGGGCTTTTGTTTTTGTTTCCAAGTGGACAAGCCTAATACATGTTTGAATTTTGATAATGTAGTTAAGATTTACTTAAAACTAAAGGGAATGTCCACAAGACAGATACTAACATTCAGAGTTACAATGTATTCAAATCAGTAATATATCTATCCTCTTCTTACTGGCCTAAAATTTTCAGAATTTATTCAAGAGTTGTTTGAAGGGCATCATATATTCCATATTTTTATGTTTAGTGATTTTAGGATTCTATAAAGATTTTGTAATCTAAACTGTATCAATAACTAAAATTTGGATGTTAAATGCATCCCAATGAAAAGCTATAAAACTGAAAATTAGAACACAAAGAGATCCTGCCTATTTGATTTTCTTATCAACATGGTTCTAACTTTCTTAAATATGGCTTGTTTCCCATATATTAACTTTTATTACTTTGAAAATCAGTATTATACTAAAAAATACAGCATCAATTTTTTTCAGTTGATAATACTTAATATAGTGTTTACAAAGATATTCTTCATTATAAAACTTTCACATTCAAAATCTTATCTGATAGAAAAAATAGTTTCCATAACAAGAAAACTATCCAAAAAAAGCTGATTTTAAAATTATACAAAAATATTTAAATTTTTATATTAAAATCGTAAAATGAAAATGCATGCCAAAACCTGGGAAAATTCAAATATAGAAGTTAAATGTCATTATTGAATGAAAATTCATTCCACTCTATAACTGTACTAAGACTTTAGGAGAAAATATTGGCAAAAAATGTAAGGAAAACTCATTGAAGAAAAATTATAAATAGTCTGTAAACACCAAATGCTCAATCAAGCTTTCTATGAAAGAAATATACAATAAAATAATTATTCCAATTTTGCAAGCAAGTAAATAAATTTTAAAAATGATAGTATCTGTATTTATGTGTTATGCAATAAAAAGGATTCTTTGTACTGTCCTAAAAATATTTCAAGAAAACAATTTAATAATATATCTTCAGATATTTTAATTTTCTATATATTTTGATTCAGTAATCATAAAGAAATAATAAGAAATAGCTCTAGAATTTCTATCCAAGGATGTATACTTTGCAATATTAGTTACAATAACAAATATTGAAAGAACAAAGCTTAACATATAGAAATACATTGGTATGTGTTTAAAATAATCTGTGAATAATTTGGGAAATATTATCCAGTACTTTTGCCTGGAAAATCCCATGGACGGAGGAGCCTGGTAGGCTGCGGTCCATGGGGTCGCTAAGAGTTGGACACGACTGAGCGACTTCACTTTCACTTTTCACTTTCATGCACTGGAGAAGGAAATGGCAACCCACTCCAGTGTTCTTGCCTGGAGAGTCCCAGGGACGGCGGAGCCTGGTGGGCTGCCGTCTATGGGGTCACACAGAGTCGGACACGACTGAAGCAACTTAGCAGCATACAGCATTAAATTAAAACAGTAGACAAACTATAAATGTTATATCACTATTTTATGTGTATATTAATTATATGATTATATGTATATAATTTTTAAAAATGTCTGGAGGAACTAGACCACAGTATTTTTAGTGGTGGAAATGCGTGATTAATGCTTTACATATTAATTCTTTATAAAATTGGATTGTATCTAAAGTAATTTATTTTTTCAAACTTTTCTCTTTTTTTTTTTAAGTGAAACACACAGGGTAGCCTTTAAAAGCTGCTGGGCCTTGTAAGAGTGTGATGTTACTATTCGGAAACAAGAACTGATCATATGACCTCACACAAAATGATCATTACCATGTCATTGGAAAGCAGTTTACATATTGTTGACAGATTTATGACAATCATGGAAACACCTCCACTCAAATACCCACTCTCAATTTTAACGCTGTTTCCTTAATACAGGCACATCTAGCTACTGCTTAGTCTTCTAGTCTAAATATTTAATGTAATAAAACAATGTATTCTTTCACTTAAATTTATTCTTTCTTTTCTTTCTTCCTCTTCCATGCCTATGTACACAGTACACAGTCATAATCACAGTCACAGGGAAACATTTGATTTCATCACCAAAAGGAAAAAAAAGTCTCATATAGGAGATCCATAGAAAATGTCAAGTATAGGTATATTATTAGCATCATAAATGTGAAAAAAGGAAATACTTCTTCAGTCAATTGTATGTTTATTTTATTTCTATTATGCTATTTATTCTGAAGCAGTTGTCTATTTTATAGCATTTAGTTTTGCCTGACCATAAAAAGCAATGCTTGATTAGACAAAGAAAATGGTATAAAATATGTAAACAGCATCCAGAGATGACCTTAATAAATATTTCAGACTCTCACGACCTTCCACTCTTATTTATAGTCCTGTTTCTATGGAGATCTTATTTCAAAACTGAACTAATGCTACATATGTAATTTTGCAGATTTTTATTTTAAAGTATAACTTGAGTAAATTTTCCATGACATTAAATATTATGTTGTGCTTAAGATTATGGCTTTAGGAATCAGAAAACTTTTGTCATGTTGTATTTTTGTGACCAATAATAATGATAACAACATCAATAATAAAAATTAACAGGTAACTTTTAATGAACATTCACTGTATGTCAAGAAATAAGTTCTTTGCTTGTACAGATTAATTTAATCCTCACAGCAACTTTGTAAAGCAGGTACTATTATTTTTCCCTTTTTACATATGACCAAAGAGAGGCTCAGAGAGCAGTCACCTTGGCCAGGAACATGGAGCAAGCCAGTGATGGAACAGCATCAAAATCCAGGGACTCTGGCTCCAGAGCCCACGGGGCACTGACTTCTAAGGAATATACCAAACTTAGCAGAATTCATGGCTCAGTAATTGAAAAAAGAAAAAAAAAAAAGCTCATGGTTTTTAAGGGAACAGAGATTTTTCCATCTTTAATAGCTTTTAACATGCAGCTGTTTTTAAGTATCATTCCATAATGGTTGTCCTATGTAAACTACAATAGACAGAGATGTCGTGAAATGTCCGCCCATGGTGGACAGTATATAGTAGATGACAGAGTTTCGGTGTCTTTACCTGGTTCCTTTTCCATTCACGTGATTCAGGAAGCAACCAGCTTGGCCCCATATACGGCCACACGTCAGTGATGACAGGAAGTCTGCTGGATGACCACCACTGGCACTCTGTGGTCATTGAGCGCCAGGGCCGGAGCATCAACCTCACCCTGGACAGAAGCACACAGCATTTCCGCACCAATGGGGAGTTCGACTACCTGGATTTGGACTATGAGGTAAACCTGAGGATGTGTAAACTGTCATGTATCAAGTGACTGCTTCAGTTTCATGATGTCTTGTTGAATTATTGTTAATTGTATACCTTCATATACCATTTTCATTTTATTCTCCAAAGAAAACTGACAGCTTCACAACCTAAATTATTAATATAGGTCATTTTATTAAATTTTAAATTGTTAATGAGTTATTGAAATATTTTTTAAAACTTGGAACCAAAGTAGCATATGTTTGAAGAAAAGGACCATTTATTATGTTATCAGAGCCATTTAACAAAACCAGAATAAATTCAGTCATAGTCTTTCTATTGGTAATTATAAATTGCTTGCTCTTGATAATGTACAGTATGTTATGTACATGATTGCCTAATATTTATTATAAAACATTGCAGAACAAATCCTACATTAAACCATTTATAAATTAATGACTATAGATAGTTCCTTTGACAAGTTCTATTTTCTCAGATATAAATGTCATAAAATAAATAAAAATACAGACTATTTTAAAGAGTTTGTTCATGAATAAAAGGATGTTTTTTACCTTCCTAATGACTAAAGATTAAAAATAATCAGTGATCATATTGGTCTGGTAAAAATATATATTCTCATAATACACTGAGAGGCATATAAAGTTTTTTTAAAATAATTTTTTGGAGAGCAATTCAACTTTAAAGGGTCCATCAAAAATGTTAATCATAAGTAGGAATAAAAGTTCTGTAAAAACAGGCTCATCACTGGGACACCCCTATGACTTTGCTGTACCATTTCAATGTGCCTTGGTCCCAATGTTGAAATTACAGATATATACATATACATATATGTGTGCTATTGATTGCTGTTGTTCAGTCACTAAGTCATGTCAAGCTCTTTGCAACTCTTTCTCACCTCTAGCAGAGGTGAGAAATCCTAAAACAGCAATGGGCAAACACATTCCAGTTTTCAAAAAACAGAATTAAAAATTTGGGATCATAGTCCCTGTTGAGTTTGTGGTGAAATCTGAATATTCATGCACACACAACGCCTCCTATATGGTCAGCAGTTTTATCAACACGTCAGAGCCCTTCTAGATAGAATACCATGTTTGAGAACCTCACCTGTGGACTAAAATGCATGAGACTTATTTGTCAGGGAAACGTAGAAAGAAATTTAAATTGACTAAGAGAGAGTCAGGAGAGACTCAACTAACTTCTCTTTGTAGAGCTACTGCCTGATTACTTTCCTTAGATACTGCAATTATCGACAGATAGTGCATATGAAAATGCTTGGATCTACCTTTGTATCTCAACATGTTGTGATTTTGGAGAGAATCAAGTGTATGAGCTCAAATTGGAGCCATTAAGCCTGGGTTTAAATCCCTTTTTGCCCCTTCCTGGTTGTGTGACACTAGACAAATCATATTCCCTTTCCATAAAGTGAATATAGTAGTACATTGCTCATAGGGGTATGAGAGGAGGCAACAGGGAGTAACATATATTACCACATATTATCAGTTATAATTAATTAGACTGCATATAACAGACACAGTTTATTCCTTTCACCTAAAAGGGGGCTGTAGGCAGTTAGCCCTGGGCTCCTAAGGCAGCATTGTGATGGTCAAGACCCCAGTCTCCTTTTATTCCACTGCTACTCCATCCCCTCTGCAACTCACTCCAAGTTGATTACTCACATTCCATTTTGCATTCCAGACAATGTGAAGGAAGGGAATGAAGAACACTATGCCCCAATCCCTCCTTTAATTATAGTTCTTAGAGTCACACACAACCCTTTGGCTTATATCTCACGAGACCAAATCTTGTTCAAAGAGGTTGGTAAATGCCATATATTGGCTGGGGAGCATGTGCTCAGCTGAAAAGCAGTATTGTTTTCTTAAAGATGGTGGGAGAAAGGACACTCAAAGGTATCTGGTAAGCCCTGTCTCACTTTGGAAACTCTTGGCAGCTAACAAAATGGTCAATGCATTTCTTTTTTAGAGTCAAGGTTGTCAGTGAACAACAGTGTCATTAATAAGTCAATAATGTGAATCATATCAGTATCTGATTATTAATCTAACAACCGCAGCTATTTTTTTTTACTAGGAGAATGATGACAGAGAATATTTTATTGATGAGGACATATGACCACCTAATATCAAATGATGAGTTAACATTAGAAATTGGGATTTGAGCCCACTTCTCTTAATTGTAAGGAATCTGATAAATTGAACCTGTGATGCTTCACCAGGTTACCTTCTATAAGATAGGACATGAGCTGAAGGTTGTTGAAAAGAGAGAAATAGGAGTGTCTGAGTCATCATCCCAAAGGAGAACGGAAGTCCCCCATTAAAGAAACTATGCCCAGAGAGAAGGAATAAAGCGATACTTTCAACTATAATAGTATTTAGTAATATTATTCACAGTGTGATGCTGCATGTCATTAAGCATGGAAGATTTTATTACTATCAACTGGAGCAGAAATTGGTAAAATAAATTGTGAATAGGAAATTCAACACTCCATTAAAGTCTCAGTAATCCTAACCTAAGGTATTAAGTGCATATATATAGCACCTAATAAGTTCAGGTCAGTGCCACTTGAAAATATTTTCCAAATGTATTTCAGAATGCCCTCTGTTTTTCCTTTTGTAGGTTCCCAGTTCTTTTTTTTGTGTTTATTTTTAGTTTTTCTCTTTTCTTCCTGTAGTTAAACTCTAAGGTAAATGATATATAGAATATATTCACTGTTATTAATACATTTAGTCGATTTTAAGTGAGTTTTTAAAATTTTTTGATTGTCTCAAAAACTGTTATTAATTTGTGCTTTTTCCCCTAAAACTATTTAAGAATTTAAAATGCATATACACACTGCTATATATAAGATAGATAAACAAGTACCTACTGTACAGCACAGGGAACTGTATTCTGTATCTTTAAATAACCTATAATGTAAAACAATCTGAAAAGGATTATATATATATATATATGTATGTGTGTATGTATATATATGTATATCACTGAATCACTTTTCTGTATACCTGAAACTAACACAACATTGTAAACTAAAAATTAAGAAATGGTTAAAAGTTATTTTAAACTTTTACATTAAAAAAAAACTAAAATGTCAAAGCACTGCATAACAGAGGTATAATACATATCTTCTAAAACCCAAAGATCTCTGCCTTATATATCAGATTTAAAGTTTTGACATTGAAATATGTCTTTCATTTTCCAACCTTTGTAAGAGAACTTGGTAATTGAATACTACTTAAATATAATGTCTGGATTATATATCTTGATATTACAGCTGTGATTAATAGCTCCATTCACTATTAGCAGTACATGTCATTATTGGCAATAGATAATTAAGTATAATTTTCTATTTTATGAAATTGATGTTATAATAATGTAATTTGATCAAAGGTACCTGGAAAAATATATATCCTCTTTTTAATGTGATTTTAACAATTGCTTGAAAATCACAGGAAGGAGCATTGACCTTATTCCTTAGGATTCAGGAGACCTATAATATCTTTAAGCCTGTATTTCTCAAATCATACCCTCCAAACACAAAGATATTTCTAATCAATATAGCAGTGAGATTTTTTGGAACTATTTTCTGTATTCAAATAAGCTTAGTAATTTTTTTACTCTAATGATCATTAGAGTACAATGTCTAAATAGGGTGAATACAAGATTCCTTCCTTTGGGCTGAAGTCATAAACTTAACGGCAACCCACTCCAGTACTCTTGCCTGGAAAATCCCATGGGCGGAGGAGCCTGATAGGCTACAGTCCATGGGGTCACAAAAAGTCGGATACGGCTAAGCGACTTCACTTCACTTCACTTCATAAACTTAATATATTAGTGCTGGTTATTTCATGATGACTAGTAACATTTATTGATAATATGTCTTTGATAAGCATAAAAATGTATGCTTAATATTTAAAAAGATGTTTGCTGTGTAAAATCTTTTAGAACATTCTCAGAAAAATTGATAAAATGCCTTCCAAGTATTAAAAATACTAGAAATTGTTGCTATTTTCTTGCTCAAGTTATAATCTAATTTTCAGAATTAATACAATCAGTATATACTTCAATAACAACATAATTTAATATGCAACAGACTTTACAGGCAGAAAAAATGTCTATATATGTTGGCTGAGGTTACGATAACTGACTTTGGCTGTGTTAGTAGTTTTGTCTAATTTATTGTAAATGTTTTTATTTTTTTAAGCCGAATACAGTGTGAATGTTTACATTTTATCTTTTTCTCAAAGATAACCTTTGGAGGCATACCTTTCTCCGGAAAGCCAAGTTCCAGCAGTAGAAAGAATTTCAAAGGCTGCATGGAAAGCATTAACTACAATGGCATCAACATAACAGATCTGGCAAGAAGGAAGAAACTCGAGCCCTCAAATGTGGTAAGATTTTCCACCCTCATAATATCGGTTCCTAGAAAAATCAAAGAAATTTTGTTTTGTCTGGACCGTTAATGGACAACAGTATCATAGCATTTGTTATCAGGCTTGTGGGCTCAACCATATAAAACTAATTTTAGAGGTACTTGAAAATATGGAGATACTGAATGTACTCCAAGACTAGATACTGATTTTTGAGTTAAAGTTACTGGAAACAGTAAGTTTGTTTCAGATGGGGCCTGGAATTTCAGCCCCAGAGTTTCTAAATTTCCCAGGACAGAAGGACAGTCATCCCAACTGTTCAGGTCAGGTCAGTTCAGTTCAGTCGCTCAGTCGTGTCCGACTCTTTGTGACCCCATGAATTGCAGCACGCCAGGCCCCCCCGTCCATCACCAACTCCCGGAGTCTACCCAAACCCATGTCCATTGAGTCGGTGATGCCATCCAACCATCTCATCCTCTGTCGTCCCCTTCTCCTGCTGCCCCCAATCCTACCCAGCATTAGGGTCTTTTCCAATGAATCAACTCTTCGCATGAGGTGGCCAAAGTATTGGAGTTTCAGCTTCAACATCAGTCCTTCCGATGAACACCCAGGATTGATCTCTTTTAGGATGGATTGATTGGATCTCCTTGCAGTCCAAGGGACTCTCAAGAGTCTTCTCCAACACCACAGTTCAAAAGCATCAGTTCTGCAGCGCTCAGCTTTCTTCACCATCCAACTCTCACATCCACACATGACCACTGGAAAAACCATAGCCTTGACTAGACGGACCTTTGTTGGCAAAGTAATGTCTCTGCTTTTAAATATGCTATCTAGGTTGGCCATAACCTTCCTTCCAAGGAGTAAGCGTCTTTTAATTTCATGGCTGCAATCACCATCAGCAGTTATTTTGGAGCCCCAAACAATAAAGTCTGACACTGTTTCTACTGTTTCCCCATCTATTTCCCATGAAGTGATGGGACCAGATCAGCAGCCTCATGTTTCCAAATGTCACATTGTATAAAATGCTACATTTCCTGTTGATGATGTAATTCAGTATTTAAAAATTTTAAAGGCCAGGAGCTTTATTATTTTTTTCCATGTTTCCAAAGCAGATTCCCCCAGATATATAAAGAAATAAACTTCTTGTCAAAGCTCTAAACATCCTAAGTATTATGCACTTCAATAAAGGTGGATTAGATCGGATGGTGAAGTCTGTGATCCAGAAACTCACAGTGTTCCTGGCTCTGGTGTGTGTGTCTCCAAGTTGAACTATTTCAAAATGCTAGTGTAGTCTCTCAGTCATGTCAGACTCACCGTGACCCCATGGACTGTGACCCGCCAGGCTCCTCTGTCCATGGAATTTTCTAGGCAAGAATACTGGTGTGGGTTGCCATTTCCTTCTCCAAAACTATTTCAAGGAGGAGAGCAAAAATCAAAGAACACCCTAGTACATTTGCCTTCGTACGACACCACCTAAGATCACTACAAGAGAAACTTATAAATCTGGTATGTGGGTTCCTTCTGGTTCTGCAAGAACAGGAGTTTCTTCAGTCCCAAAGTGTCAGTGGGAAGATCCTGGGAATCCAGCGATCCATGTATTTGGAAGTCAGTGGGAGTAGAAAGTGTCATGAATGTTTGTACTATGTTCTGACTTTGATGGATTTGTTATCCAAAATTTGAGCCTGGGGTTTTCATAAAATGATGGGACAAATGGGAATGCCCAATGAATTCCCTGGTAGCTCAGATGGTAAAGCGTCTGCCTACAATGCGGGAGACCCGGGTTCAATCCCTGGCTCTGGAAGATCTCCTGGAGAAGGAAATGGCAACCCACGCCAGTATTCTTGCCTGGAGAATCCCATGGACAGAGAAACCTGGTAGGCTACAGTCCATAGGGTTGCAAAGAGTTGGACATGACTGAGCAACTTCACTTGCACTTTCTTCTAGTTGGATATAAGAAACTAAAAAATAATTTGTTGTTTAGTCTCTAAGTTGTGTCCAATTCTTTGTGACCCCATGGACCGTAGTCCACTAGGCCTCTCTGTCCGTGGGATTTCCCAGGCAGGAATACTAGAGGGGGTTGTTGTTTCCTTCTCCAGTGGATTTTCTTGACCCAGGGTTCAAACCTGTGACTCCTGCATTGACAGGTGGATTCTTTATCACTGAGTCACCAGGGAAGCTCATAAAATAATAATTGAATGTAGATTTTTTTTTTTTTTTTACTAATTATCTTTCTTAATGATGAGTTTATACTAGCAGTTAAAAATTGAACTTTGGTGAAATTTTCTCACAAGATATTGACTGTAGGGAAAAATAATAGCTCCATGTATAGATAACAAGTACTGTGTGAGACCTGTTACCTTTATGATACTCTAAGAACAATACTACAAGGGAGATGTTGTCATAAACATCTTGTAGGTGAAAACTGAGATTTAACTTAGAAAAATAACTTTCCAAGGTAACACATATGAGTGGCAAACGAAGATTGTGGATTCACAGTATACAGTCCCAAGGTCATAGTCTCTTTCCATGCTGTGTCATTTCTTATCTAAAGCAGTATTTATATATATATCTTATTTTAAGCTTTGGATAAAATGGCATCAGAGTCCTTTTGTTTCCTCAGAAATTATCACCTAAGACAGAAAGATACAGAATCCAAATCATCCTAATACCCTTCCCCTTATTTACACCTTTAAGAAGAAGGAAAGAGTTATTTCTGCTGAAACCTCCCAGTTGGCCCTCACGTGTATCCATTAAATTCTCAAACTACAGAGAATTGCACTCTGGAGACTCATTCCAAAGTCAACTTTAACCACAATATATTGTTGCTTATAAATGGTATTTTAACCTGAATAACAAAGACATTTAGAAAAGCCTGAATTATCTATAATTACATTTGTTAAAATGGAAGGAGCAGACACAAAAAAGGCTTTTAAACAAAAATAAACATATGTATTAAAGGTTTAGGCAGCGTAGAGGCAGGCAGGACATTTTGCAAGTTGCTCTACAAAGGCAAATATTTACAGAGGAGATTTGCTTTTGAAGATGTCAGGTGCTAATATTTCTGTGTAATTGGCTCAGCACTTATCCTGCACCATTCTCCTTACCCACACCCACTTCCTCATTAAATGTTGACTCCAGAATCAGCACCATCACTCAGAACTTTTCACTTTGCTGGGAGACAGTCTCCACAACACAGGCAAGTGGTCAGTTGTGACATGTCAGTTTTTGTGCAGTTCTTTTCATCGAGAAAAGTAAGCCTTTAAAAATAGTCATCTAATCATCTGTGAAGATACAGGGCTTCTCAGGTGTCCCTAGTGGTAAAGAACCTGCCTGCCAACGCAGGAGGCATAAGAGATGCCGGTTTGATCCCTGTGTGGGGAAGATCCCCTGGAGGAGGACATGGTGACCCACTCCAGTATTCTTGCCTGGAGAGCCCCATGGACAGGGGAGCCTGGGGGGCTACAGTCCATGGGGTCACAAAGAGTTGGACACTAATGAAGCGACTTAGCATGCATGCACATGCAGAAACAGCACAAATTTAATTTGAATATTAATTGGGGGGGAGTCAGCCTAACTTAGGTTAAATGGTTAATGTACTAAAATGGAAAAACTATGCATCTGGGGATTAAGTATGTGGTGGTGTTTAAGGAAACAATAAAGAGAAAAAATGCCTTCAAATCATATTCCTCAAGATATAGTGAGGTTAAAAAAAAGATGAAGAAAAATGTGATTTTTTTCATATCTTTAAAAGGAAGGTACTTAGATACTAGAATATAAAATTTAGTGTATCTGAATAATCAAATTTATTTGTACCAAATAGAGGAAGTGTGAGGGGGAGGAGGAAGGTTTAATTGAAAGTTTTCTTTTCCTTTTGTACATTCATGTCACAGTTTCTGAAAGCATTAATGTATTATGATATATGCACATTTCATGGGGATGTAAATGAGAGTTTGAGTTGAATAACAAAATAATCTGTTCTTCAGTTGCTCAGTCGTGTCTGACTCTTTGCAACCGCATAGACTGCAGCACGCCAGGCTTCCCTGTCCTTCACCATCTCCCAGAGCTTGGTCAAACTCATCTCCATTGAGTCAGTGATGCCATCTAACCATCTCATCCTCTGTTGTCCCCTTCTCCTCCTGCCTTCAATCTTTCTCAGCATCAGGGTCTTTTCTAATGAGTCGGCTCTTTTCATCAGGTGGCCAAAGTGTTGGAGTTTCAGCTTCAGCATTAGTCCTTCCAGTGAATATTCAGGGTGATTTCCTTTAGGATGGACTGTTTTTATCTCCTTGCAGTCTGAGCGACTCTCAAGAGTCTTCTCCAGCACCACAGTTCAAAAGCACCCATTCTTCGGTGCTTAGCTTTCTTTATGGTCCAACTCTCACATGCATACATGACTACTGGAAAAACCACAGGTTTGACTAAATAGTTAATATTCACTCATTTATATTAGGTATGGGGATAAGACTCAAGAATATTTGCCCCATCCTAGTTTAATAAACAGCAACCAAGAGATCAAAGTTCCCAGTGAGACTAGATTTATATCTTAATAAATAATTGACCAAGGCATCTCCTCCCTGGCCGATGCAGCATCAGTCGTGGGGGAGGAGGAAGCAGCTCTTCGCTTTCTTCAGAAAGCCCGCTGGTCCACTCCCAAGCCCACCACACAGGGACGTATCCATTCCATAGCCAGCCCATCAGACCAGGCTGTTAGTTTGTCAAATCCATGATGCAGGGTGCTTATATGAATCCCTCAGTCTGATAGCCAGCTGCTGAACTCTGTTAGCTACAGCAGAAAGGGCATGCCAGGACATGTCCTCTCAAGGCCACATGGATCTGTGTCACATGGCTGCACATGGGAATTGCACACAGCTCAAGCTCTGCTTTGAAAGTTGTACAACTCTCACTTCCTCAGCTGTCTTACATGGGTGCTTATTTTATTCTACATTTTCCTCAAAGCATGCCCCTCTGTCTTCCAGGGAAATTTGAGTTTCTCGTGTGTGGAGCCTTACACAGTGCCTGTCTTTTTCAACGCTACCAGTTACCTGGAGGTGCCCGGACGGCTTCACCAGGACCTGTTTTCGGTTAGCTTCCAGTTCAGGACTTGGAACCCCAATGGTCTCCTGCTTTTCAGTCATTTTGCGGATAACTTGGGCAACGTGGAGATTCACCTCACTGAAAGCAAAGTCGGCGTTCACATCAACGTCACACAGACCAAGATGAACCAGATAGACATTTCGTCAGGTCAGTGAATCTATTCGATGTTCGCGCCTGAAACTGCTGCTGTGATTTCCACAGCTAGGGTTATGTTTTTACTTTGTTGTTGTTACACTCTCGTGATTATGTTTGGATTCAGACTCTGAGATCTTTCCTTGGCTTCCCTGAGTGCAGACTGAATGAGGGAAACTTCAAAACGCTGAGAGGATGAGGGTAGGCGAGGAAGAAAGTTGGTTGGGACTGTCTTGATAGGAGTGAAATCCTTTCCTTTTTACAAATGATAGTCCCTCTTGCGTAGAGCAGTGGATATCCCTCTTAAGTTAAGATCATATGTTTAAAAACAAAGAATGTTTGTTTTATTAACATAAGAAAGAAAGAAAGTGAAGTCACTCAGTCGTGTCTGACTCTTTGCAACCCCGTGGACTATAGCCTACCAGGCTCCTCCATCCATGGGATTCTCCAGGCAAGAATACTGGAGTGGGTTGCCATTTCCTTCTCCAGAGGATCTTCCAGACCCAGGGATCGAACCCAGGCCTCCCACATTGTGGGCAGATGCTTTAACCTCTGAGCCACCAGGGAAGCCATCTTTACTAACATAAGAGCACTTGATATCTGTTGATCTTATGGGCATTCACATTCCTTTTACTATGAGTAATAAGGTTGCATTGATGTAAATTATGACTTTAAAGGTAAATCTTACCGCTTGAATCAAAAGCTCAAAGTGGTCTTCTAAATTTATGCAAAGTATTAGGGAAGAAAAAAGGGAAATGAGTACAAAGAAGAATGATAAGAGATAAGTGTCAACTGAAGGAAGACTGGCCTGGCTAAGCAGAGTGATTTTTAAACTTGACATTATAGTGGCAGAATAAACTGAGACTTAGGTAATATTGTTATTTGAATAAACTTGTTGACCTTGGAATAATCCTTGAATATGATGGTACAAAGAAAGATGATATTGTCAAATGAGATATCATAATCAAAGAAAATGATATCTGATATGGGACTGAAAAATAGTAAAAAAAAAAAAAATCAAATTTGTCTAGATGCTTCTTGAAAACAATGTTTTAAGTAAGTACTTATTCTAAGTAATGAACTACTTAGAAATGGAAGATGGAAGGAAAAACAGTATTTCCTGAGCCCCCAGTACAGATGTACCAAATACTGAGAGAGAAAGTTCATAACAGAAGGCTCAACTGTGTGACTATGAGCTTTGATTTCTAAATATTCTGTGTTCACTCATGACACTATTATGATTGGGTCCATCTCATTTCTCCTCTATGCTGTCATCTCCTTGAAGGCAGAGGCCATGCCCTGGCACATAGAACAATGCCTGTAACATAAGAGATGCTCCAGGAATGTTTCTTGAAATCAACACTGTGGCTCCATGAACTAGTGTTTGCAGAATATCTCCTGCTTGAGGATATGTGCCTTTTCATACAACAGGCTGTGTGTTTTTGTATGATCTGGCTGTGTGGTCTATTATAGAAAAGGACTCAAGGAAGACAGGGAAGCCATTATGTCACAGGTGTATCTGAATACTTAAAATCAAAAGCCATTGTAAAATACCTAGATATTTACTTTTGCTTTTTTTGCATTGTTAGTTTTGCTTTTTCTCTGAAAGTTCAGAGTGAAAATAATTGATCACCATATTTTATCACTGCATCTCAGCATAAATTCATGTGGGGAGAGTTAGAGCAAATAGAAATTATCTGGAGAGATCAGAATAGCACATAAAACAAATACACATACAAATATTTACCACCGTTGAAAAACTCCCCACTAGATTCTATTAAAATTGATGTTTAGGCATTTCTAATGCCTAAACACATAAAAATACAAGGATAAAGTCCTCCCTCCTGGACATCACTGAGAAAACTCAAACTCCTGGTGGTTTTCCATGTAACAACGACCATTATAATTAAAAGAATAGGATCTTAAACATAGTTATCAATAAACATTTGCAAATTTAACGTGGTCTAATTTAGGACTCCAGGGTGCTTTCAACTAATTTAAAATGTGTTTATTAAAATATAAAAGAATAAACAAAGGAATACAATATACAGCAACTGATTTACCTTAATGTGTGTGTGTACTCATTTGCTCAGTCATATCCAACTCTTTGTGACCCCATGGACTGTAGCCTGCCAGGCCCCTCTGTCTATGGGAATTTTTGGCAAGAATAGTGGAGTGGGTTACCATTTCCTCATAAGTTTCCTTAAATATGATAAAAGTAAACTTTAGATGTTTTTGTTAATTTATCTTAGAATCTGTGCAAAGTAAGGAAAACAGGATGTGATATCTGAATTTTTCTGTAGTCTCATTTTTATATAGTCCAATGAAATATTTATGTTTCAAAGATTTCCATCTTTCCCATATATGGAGTACACTGATATTTGCTTTCAACAAAGGATAATTGTTCTGTGTTGTATCTACCCTATTCTTCTTATGAAGTATAGTTGGTTTATATTACTGTGTTAGCTTCAGGTTTCAGGTGTATAAGAAAGTGATTCATATATATATATATTTTACTACTTTAGAATCTTTTTCCATTCTAGGTTACTATAAGATACTGGATATAGTTCCTTTGCTATACAGTGATCTTTATTGCTTAACTATTTTATGTATAGCAGTGTGTTTATTAATCCCATACTATTAATTTATCCCCCCACTCTTTCCCCTTTGGTAACCATAAGTTTGTTACTGTATCTGTGAGTATATTTCTGTAAATAAGTTCATTTGTATCTTTTTTAGAGTTCAGACATAAGTGATATCAATGATATTTTATTTTTCTGTCTGACTTATTATGATTTCTAGGTCCATCCATGTTGCAGCAGATGGCATTATTTCATTCCTTTTTATGGCTGTTCAGTCACTCAGTCATGTCCGACTCTTTGTGAACCCATAGACTGAAGCACGCCAGGCCTCCCTGTCCATCACCAACTCCTGGAATTTACTCAGACTCATGTCCGTTGAGTCAGTGATGCCATCCAGCCATCTCATCCTCTGTCATCCCCTTCTCCTCCCACCTTCAATCTTTCCCAGCATCAGGGTCTTTTCAAATGAGTCAGCTCTTCGCATCAGGTGGCCAAAGTATTGGAGTTTCAGCTTCAACATCAGTCCTTCCAATGAATATTCAGGACTCATTTCCTTTAGGATTGACTGGTTTGATCTCCTTGCAGTCCAAGGGACTCTCAAGAGTCTTCTCCAACACCACAGTTCAAAAGGATCAATTCTTTAGTGCTCAGCTTTCTTCACCATCCAACTCTCACATCCATACATGACCGCTGGAAAAACCATAGCCTTGACTAGATGGACCTTTGTTGGCAAAGTAATGTCTCTGCTTTTCAATATGCTATCTAGGTTGGTCATAACCTTCCTTCCAAGGAGTAAGCATCTTTTAATTTCATGGCTGCAATCACCAGCAGCAGTGATTTTGGAGCCCCAAAAAATAAAGTCTGACACTGTTTCCACTGTTTCTCCATCTATTTGCCATGAAATGATGGGACCAGATGCCATGATCTTAGTTTTCTGAACGTTGAGCTTTAAGCCAACTTTTTCACTCTCCTCTTTCACTTTCATCAAGAGGCTCTTTAGTTCTTCTTCACTTTCTGCCGTAAGAGTGGTGTCATCTGCATCTGGCTGAGTAACATTCAATTGTGTCTATATACAGCATATTCTTTATCCATTCATCTATCAGTGGATATTTAGGTAGCTTCTATGTTTTGGTTATTGTAAATAGTGTTGCATTGAACACTGGGGTGAATGTGCCTTTGGGATTTAGAGTTTTTGTGTTTTCCAGATAAATGCCAAGAAGTGAGATTGCTGGATCATATGGTAGTTCTACCTTTAGTTTAAAATCTGTCCTAACTACTTTTAGTTTGTTGAGGAATCTTCAGACTGTTTTCCTTTGTAGCTGCACCAGTATACAGTCCCACCAACTGTGAAGGAGGGTTCCCTTTTCTCCATGCCCCTTCAGCATTTATTATTCACAGATCATTTGATGATGGCCTTTCTGAATGGTGTGAGGTGATAATTCATTGCTGTTTTGATTTGCATTTCTCTAATAATCAGTGATGTTAAGCATCTTTCCATGTGCCTGTTGGCCATCTGTCTTCTTTGGAGAAATTTCTCGTTAGGTGTTCTGTCCAGTTTTTGATTGGGTTGTTGTTTTGATACTGGGTTGTATGAGCTTTTTGTTTATTTTGGAAATTAAGCCCTTGTCAGGTGCATTGTTTGCCATTATTTTCTCCTATTCTGTAGGTTGTATTTTCATTTTATTTATGGTTTCCTTTCCTGTGTAAAAACTGATAAGTTTAATTAGGTCTCACTTGCTTATTTTTGCTTATATTTCTTTTGCCTTGGGAGATTGAACTAAGAACATATTACTGCAATTTATGTCAGAGAATACTTTGCCTATGTCCTCTTCTAGGAGATTTATGGTGTCATGTCATTTTTAAGTCTTTAAGCCATTTTGAGTTTATTTTTGTCATGGTATATACTGAAATTTCCAATATGCAGTATTGTTAGCTAAAATCACCATGCTGTACGTTAGATTCCCCAAGACATTTTCATCTCATTACTGAAAACTGGTACCCTTTGACCAATATACATCAAGCCCTTGGCTACCACCGTTACTCTACTCTTTGGTTCTATGACTTCTAGTTTAAGAGTCTGCATGTAAGTGAGGTCATGCTGTGTTTGTCTTTCTATGACTTCTTTCATTCAGCACAGCATCCTCCAGGTTCAAACGATTTTGACCAAAACAATGAGAAAGCATTTTATATCATACTTAATACCTACTGACACAAACTTTTCAGGAAATATAACTTACCTTATGCTTCAATGTGCTCTCATAATTTTGTTGTATTCTCTTCTGTCTCTCTTCAATTAAAAAAAAAAAAAATTACCATGATCCACTAAGTGATTTCATGACCTAAAAACAAGCTGCAACCCAATTAGAAAAACACTGACCTATGGATTCGCCTTCTCATTTGAAAAGTTGGGATTTTTTAAAGCTCTAATTACCTGAGAGTATTTATGCCATCAATTCATAATGGAAAACTAAATGTATCTTCCAGAAACAATATTACAATATTGTAACAGTAGTAAAAAAAAAAAAAGTATTCCTGTGTATTACTGTCTGATACATAGCCAAACAAAACACACACACACACACACACACAAAGAATCTGAATACCGTTTGAAATAAAGTTTTTAAATGCAAAATGCATCAATTTTATGCCACTAATTACAAACAGATGCTTAGAATACTACTGTAAAATTTTCATCTGCCCTGTTAATAAGGTGATGAAAAGTGGTTTAGCATTTATATGGAGAAAGGAAAATGATTTCTGTTAATGACTTTTCTCACTTATTGAGAAAAAATCAATTTCTATCCATGTAAACAAAACTTTTTAAAAGAATCATTCAGAATATGCCCTCCTCCTAAATCAACTGTTTGCTAAGCTGAAGTAGTCAAACCTGATTGTTTTGTTTATGAAAAGAGTGCAAGCGTGAGTGCGTGCTAAGTCACTTCAGTCTTGTCTGACTATATGTGACCCTATGAACTGTAGTCCACCAGGCTTCTCTGTCTATGGGATTCTCCAGGCAAGAATATTGGAGTGGTTTTATGCCCTCCTCCAGGGGATCTTCCTGACCCAGGGATCGAACCTGGGTCTCTTGAATTGCAGGCAGATTCTTTATCATCTGAGTCACCAGGAAAGCCCCACATTGCTTCAATTATAGAGTGGCTTCTTAACTTCCACATTGCTTCAGAAATGTGTCCTTAGTAAATATCAGCTCTGTATTCCTGTCTCCAAAGGGAAACTTCCTGGGGCTTTGCTTTATTTCTGTTTTGCAGGACAATTTCCTTTGTAAATCTTTGATAAATTTCCATTTGGGTCCTTTAAGGGAAAGCATGGGAAAGCATCTTAGTCCACCCAAACTGCCATAACAAAATCTATTAACTATGTGGTTTTTATACACACACACACACACACACACACACACACACACACACACACACATTTCTCATAGTTCTGGGGTCTGGAAGCCTGAGATCAGGGTGCCAGTCTGGTCAAGCTGTGGTGAGAGTCTTCTTCCTAGTTGCGGACTGCAGACTTCTTGCTGTGTTCTCATGAGGGAGTTGGACCATAAAGAAGGTTGTGTGTGTGCTAAGTCGCTTCAGTCGTGTCTGACTCTTTGCAGCCCTATGGACTGTAGCTCACCAGGCTCCTCTGTCCAAGGGATTCTCCAGGCAAGAATACTGGAGTGGGTTGCCATTTCCTTCTCCAGAGGATCTTCCTGACCCAGGGATCAAACCCACCTCTCTTTATGTCTCCTGTATTGAGTGCTGAAGAATTGATGCTTTTGAATTATGGTACTAAGAAAGACTCTTGAGAGCCCCTTGAACAGCAAGAAGATCAAACCAGTCAATCCTAAAGGAAATTAACCCTGAATATTCATCAGAAAGACTGATGCTGAAACTGAAGCTCCAATACTTTGGCCACCTGATATAAAGAGCTGTCTTATTAGATCAGAGCCTAATGTTGGGAAAGATTGAAGGCAAAAGGAGAAGAGGGCAGTAGAAGATAAGATGTTTAGATAGCATCACTGACTTGCTGGACATAAATTTGAACAAACTCTGGGAGATGGTAAAGAAGTCTGGTGGGCCGCAGTCTACAGGGTTGCAGAGTCAGACATGAATTAGTGATTGAACAACACCAACATGGTAGAAGGGGTGAGCTATGCTGTCTTCTTCATAAGCACTGTAATCCCATTCCTGAGGGCTCCACCCTCCTGACCTGAGTACCTATCAAAGCCCCATCTACTAATACTGTCGTTCTGGGCATTAGGATTTCAACACATGAATTTCAACACACATCCAGACCATAGCCTAAGGAATAGACATTTTCTTGGCTTTGTGCATAGCTGGGAAACTTGCTGGCAAATACTGGCAAGTTCCCAGTTCAATCTCAGCAAATGCATTTCCCAGGGACTGCTCCTGGCACTGTCTATTCTAAACAATTAGAATATCTCTTCTCTTGATTTTACAAACATTTGAAAATGTAGTTAGTATATTAATATTTGGAAGAATTGATTCATATACCAGTTTCTAAGTTCAGTGACAATTTGCATCATGAGATTTATTTTTTCTCACATAAGAAAAAAAAGTGTTAGTCATTCATTCATGTCCAACTCTTTCAGACCCCATGGATAGTAGCCTCCCAGGCTCCTCTGTCCGTGGAATTCTCCGGTCAAAAATACTAGAGTGGGTAGTCATTCCATTCTCCAGGGGATCTTTCTGTCCCAGGGATAGAGCCCAGGTCTCTCACATTGCACACAGATTCTTACCATCTGAGCCATGAGGGAAGCCCTAAGGAAAAAAGGTTGTTTATAATATTTTTTTATGTTTTAAGTTATTGAGAATTGATTTTCAGCTCTATAATTTCAAACTCCATATAATTTTATAGTTTTTTTTAAATAAATTTCTATAACTCAAAAATTAAGTAATGTTTAGGCATTACTTCACATTGTTCAAGTGATTTGTTTTACATTGTCTTATAGCAAAATGGAGAATTATTTGGTAATATATATTATATTCCTTAATTCAAATTTAAGCCATAGTTTTTTAGAAGCTGAACATATTAGAAGTCTTGGCATATCCTTTAACTAAATTTGAGTCATGATGATTCAGGCTTCCCTCGTGGCTCAGCTGATGAAGAATCCACCTGCAATTAGAAGACCTGGGTTTGATCCCTGGGTTGGGAAGATCCCCTGGAGAAGGGAATGGCTGTCCACTCCAGTACTCTGGCCTGGAGAATTCCATGGACTGTATAGTCCATGGGGTCTCAAAGAGTCCGACATGGCTAAGTGACTTTCAGTAAATACGTACATTGATATATTATCACAGTATATATCAGATAATAAAAGTAATTGAAAATAAGCAAATATCTTCAATGACGAGGTTATTTTAAAGAGCACATCCTTATGTGGAATACTATTATGTCATAAGAAATCATGTTTCTCAAAAATCCTATAACAATTGGTAAATATAGTAAATAAGAGTGTTTAGAAAAATTATGTAGAATATAACCCCAATATTATTATTTTTATAAATATATGGATAACTAGAAAAGAGATCTGAATGAAATAAATATGGATAATGCTAACTATCTCTAATTGGTAGATTATCAGTCCATTACTAATTTCTTAACATATTTTCCGTAATATCCAATTTTCTAAAACAAACATCAAGTAGTGTTAAAAAAAAAGTATACAGTAATACTTGTGGGTAAAATGACACTCCTAAAAAGTATAATGCTTAACAACATGATGAATGGAAATTACATAGAGTAAGTTATATTGATTTAAAAGGTCTAGTGTCCCTACTTAAATAGAAGCATTTATATAATCAATTTTTAAATACTATGTCCTTAAACAATGGCCTTCAGCTTAATTTCCTTAATGGCATTTACATAAAAAATGGAACATTTTATGTTGAATCTATGAGCATTTATTTGAAAATATACATAGCTAATTGTAAAACTTTTTTTTTTTCAGATAAGTAAAGAAAAAGAGGGAAGGGGAGATAGGTGAATTCATATATAAAGGCATTTTCCCTTGAAACTGTTACTGGCTCTCGAGGAACAACAGATTTTATTTTTCTCTCTTAACAGTGAATCAGGTGTTACAAATCTCTTTATTTCCAAATGGGGCTTCCCTGGTGGCCTAGATGGTAAAGAATCTGCCTACAGTGCAGGAGACCTGGATTTGATCCCTGGGTCAGGAACATCCGCTGGAGAAAGAAATGGATATGCAGTCCAGTATTCTCCCTTGGAGAACTCCATGGACAGAGGAACCTGCTGGGTTATAATTCATGGCGTCACAAATAGTTAGATGCAACTGAGTGAAAATTTCTGTATGCATAGTTCTACTAAAAAAATATCTAAAAAACTAAGTTTAGAAGTTTCTACTTTTGGATGGTTTTCTAGATACCTAAAATGTTCAAGGAAAACAGAAATTCATCATTTTAGGATGCTGAAGACAGAGTACAGCTCTGTGTTCTTGGGAAGGATGGAACCTGAGGAAGGTTGATGGGTGAAGCATTGTGCTCATTTTAATTAGGAGCTTAGATGTGTGCTAGATCGATAGCATATCTCTTCTTTTTAGCAAAAACCAAAAGTGAGATGGATATCAAGCTATAGACACAGATCTATAGATATAAATATAGATCACCTTGGGTATACCTACAACACAGATGGTTGATTTTATTCTCCCAAGTTCACAAGTCGACTTGCTGTGAGAATCACCTGGTACCGAGTAAAAAGCATTTGAGTTAACAGTGTGTTGCTCCCAGGGAGTGTCACCTAACTGACTTTTTATTATATTTCAATTCCCAAAGTGGCTGTGCTATCATCATGCCAGCTGAGTGGAAACCTACCTTGAATTATATTTCAGTGCATGCTGGTGCATTTTCACATCAATAGAGGCATTATATTCCAACATGAAAGAAAAAAGAGGCTGGGAGGAAAGTTTTGTGATATTAGGTATTGACTTATTCTTTAGGAAGCAAAGGGGACATTTTAATTTATAATCACACAGCAGGGTACCATACCCACTCTAGCTTCCACAGCATTTAGGGGCCTTTTAAAATATCCTATGCCTTTTTCAGGGAAGATGAATAAAACATGATTGTGTGCATGTGTGTTTAATAATTTTTAAAAGTTGCAAGGAGAGAGTTAAACTTAGCAAACTTAGGTGGATAAAATGGAGGTAAAAGCCCCCAGGAGGGATCAGGTTATGTTTTAAAAGCTTTAGTTTACTGTTGTTGTTGTTGTTCTGTCACTAAGTCATGCCTGACTCTTTGCAACCCCATGGACTGCAGCAAACCAGGCCTCCCTGTCTCTCACTATTTAATTTACTGTACAAATAAGCTAATCAAAGAGAAAATAAGTCATCGCTACTACAAACTATGAGAATAAAATGAATTGTGCAAGACCAGCAAGGAACACAGCTCTGGAACCCCACATTTAATCTGTAAATGCACTGAGTATGCTTGCTTCCAAAGCAAGAGAGGGGAGGACACAAAACAGGGTGGCTTTGCTGAGAGGTTCTCCATCTCTATGTTTCATGTAAGTTTAAGGACTGAAACTTCTCTGACAGATGAGTCATCGGTAAATTTAAGCAATATAGATTTATGTAGTAGAGAGGGGAGGGAGAAGGCAACGGCACCCCACTCCAGTACTGTTGCCTGGAAAATCCCATGGATGGAGGAGCCTGATAGGCTGCAGTCCATGGGGTCGCTAAGAGTCGGACCCAACTGAGCGACTTCTCTTTCACTTTTCACTTTCGTGCACTGGAGAAGGAAATGGCAACCCACTCCAGTATTCTTGCCTGGAGAATCCCAGGGACGGGGGAGCCTGGTGGGCTGCCTTCTCTGGGGTCGCACAGAGTCGGACACGACTGAAGCGACTTAGCAGCAGTAGCAGTAGAGAGAGGAAAGCCAACCATATTAGTCAGAGTTCTCCAGCGATAACCAGTAGACTGTATATAGGGAGAGGAAGAAATTTATTAGAAGGACGGGCTTACACAATTTTGGAGGCCGAGACCTGATGGTATAAAAAACAGTGTGAAAACTGGCAGGCTCAAGAGCAAAGGAGCACCAGTGTTTGAGTTTGAGTCTGAAGGCTGGAAATGTCCAGTGTCCCAGCTGGAAAACCATCAGGCAGAAAGAGGTAATCACCCATGAAGTGAAAGTTGCTCAGTCGTGGCCGACTCTTTTCGACCCCATGGACTATACAGTCCATGGAATTCTCCAGGCCAGAATACTGGAGCGGGTAGCCTTTCCCTTCTTCAGGGGATCTTCTCAACCCAGGGATCAAACCCACGTCTCCTGCATAGCAGGCAGATTCTTTACCAGCTGAGCCACCAGGGAAGCACATGCTGCTGCTGCTGCTAAGTCGCTTCAGTCGTGTCCGACTCTGTGTGACCCCATAGATGACAGCCCACCAGGCTCCGCTGTCCCTGGGATTCTCCAGGCAAGAATACTGGAGTGGGTTGCCATTTCCTTCTCCAGCGCATGAAAGGGAAAAGTGAAAGTGAAGTCGCTCAGTCGTGTCCGACTCTTAGCCACCCCATGGACCGTAGCCTACCAGGCTCCTCCGTCCATGGGATTCTCCAGGCAAGAGTACTGGAGTGGGGTGCCATTGCCTTCTCCAGGGAAGCACATCACTTACCCATAACTTTGCCTTTTTGTTACATTCAGGCCTTCAGCGTATTGGGTGAGACCCACCATGTTAGGGAGATCAGTCCATGTTATTATACTAAGTCTACAGATTAAAATGTTACTTTCACCCAGAAGCACCTTCGCGGACACACCAGAATAATGTTTTCTTGTTTGTTTGGCTGTGCTGGGTCTTTGTTGCTGCACGGGTGCCTTCTCTAGTTGCAGCACGCAGGAGCTACTCTTCATTGTGATGCGCGGGCTTCTCCTTATTGTGGCTTCTGTCGTGGTGGAAGAGAAGTAAGGATGAGGACAGGCTCAGTAGTTGGGGTGCACAGGCTTAGCTGCTCTGTGGCATGTGGAATCTTCCCAGACCGTGTCCCCAGCATTGGCAGGTGGATTCTTAATCACTGGACCACAAGGGAAGTCCAAGAATAGTGTTTAAACAAACACCTGGGTACTCCATGGCCAAATCAAGTGAACACATGAAATTAACCACCACATCAACTGTAGATATTTTTACCCTTGAGTGTATAATTTTGTTTTAAATAGTTAACACGATAAAAATAGTGTTGGGATAGAAAAAATCAAAGAGATTTACCTTCATAATCCAAAATCATGCAAAGCAAGCTCACTGGATTAGAGCCTCCACCCAAACTCTCACGTCCCTGATTAATCTTATGATGAGAATTGCCCTGGGTAATTCATTCAAACAGCAAATTCAGACTGGGAGATAGTACATCTGACTCTCATCCACCTTTCTTTTTCTTTGATGAATTTAAGCAATCTGAGCCATCCCACCTGTGAAGAATTTAGACTCATTGGCTTACCTATGACTTTATTGTAATTAGTTTTGGAAACGAGTCTCTTTGGGAGAGGGACCCTGCTGATTTTCATAGAGCCACCTGGGAACCTCTGAAATTGACTTCAGAGGAGCCTAAAGAACAAAACTGGGTCATTTGCAGAGACATGGATGGACCTATGGACTCTCATACAGAGTGAAGCAAATCAGAAAGAGAAAAAATTATTGTATATTAACAGATATATGAAGAATCTGAAAAAAATGGTATAGATGGTCTTACTCACAAAGCAGATATAGAAACACAGGCATAGAGAAGAAACATGGACACCGAGTGGGGAGGGGTGGTGGGATGTATTGGGAGACAGGGACTGACATTTACACACTTCTATGTATAATAAATAACTAATGAGAACCTATTGTATAGCACCAGGAAATATACTCAGTGCTCTGTGGTGAAAGAAATGGGAATGAAATCCAAAAGAGGGGATATGTGGGTACGTGTGGCTGATCCGCTTTGCTAACTAGCACATTATAAAGCATCTATACTCCAGAACAAATTTGGAAAAGTTAAAAAAAAAATGATTCCTTTGGATGCCCTCTGAGATGTTTACCTCATGTATTTCATCATCTCTTTCCTTTGTTTCGAAAAGCTCTTAACAAGGAAACTTGTCAGGGAGCCACACAATATTACTTAGAAAGTATTTACCTTTGGTAACATTGTATAAAAAAATAATTATGTCTATGGACTAGTCTTTGATCATGATTCGATTTTATGATTTATTTTTTTCTGATACATTTCCCAACCCAGATCTCCCGCATTGCGGGCAGATTCTTTACCAGTTGAGCCACCAGGGAAGCCCTTTCTAACTTAAGTACAGACCCTACTTCTGATAACTGAATTCCTGCAGTTATTTCTGAGTCCTTTCTTCTCCCACCACTTCTTTTTTCCTCTCACTCCTGAAGATCTCCATTTTACAAGTAAAGCTCTGCCTAGATCTCTGCTGTAGCAATAATTATTAGCATCTTATGTTTTCTGAAAGATGCTGGTAATCTGCCAGTCATTCTCCTAGCCCCTCTGTTCTTTCTGGGATCATTTCAGAGATGAAATCCCTACTGCTGAACCTGTGTTCAGAGGCAGGGCTCTTGTTCCCCCTAGACATTTCACCATTCTGCCACTGTCCTGCCTGAATCCTGTATGCTCACCTCTGATTTCCCAGCAGCCCTCCTCTCTCTCATTCAAATTCCTTGCTTTTTTGTTTTGTTTTTTAAGTTATTTTATTGTAGTATAGTTGACTTACAATGTTATGTTAGTTTCTGGTATACAGCAAAGTGACTCAGTTATGCACATATATATACATATTCTTTTCCATCATGGTTTATTACAGGGTTTTGAGTATGGTTTTCTGTGCTATACAGTAGGACCTTGTTTATCATTCTGTATATAATAGTTTGCTTCTGGTAACCCTAAACGCCAACTCCCTCCCTCTGTTATACCCCTCCCCCGGTAACTGCAGGTCTGTTCTCCATGTGTGTGTGTGTCTGTTTCTGTTTTTTAATAAGTTCCTTTGTGTCATATTTTAGATTCCACATATAAGGGATACAGTATGTTATTCATCTTTCTCTTTCTGACTTACTTCACTTAGTGTGATAATCTCTAGGTCCATCCATGTTGCTACAAATGGCATTATTTCATTATTTTTTATGGCTGAGTAATATTCTGCTGTAGATGGATAGATACAGTATATCACATCTTTATTGTCCATTCATCCATCAGTGGACATTTATGTTGTTTCCATGTCTTGGCTATTGTAAATGATGCTGGTATGAACATAGTGGTGTATGTATCTTTCTGAATTATAGTTTTGTCTGAATATATGCCCAGGAGTGAGATGCCCTGGAGATCATACGGCAACTGTATTTTTAATTTTTTGAGGAACCTCCACACTGTTTTCCAGAGTAGCTGCACCAATTTACATTCCTACCAGTGGCATAGGAGGCTTCCCTTTTCTCCACACCCTCTCTGTGCTATTTTATGTTAACCCTACCATTTCTGATTTGAGTCTAGACTGCAGCCCATTATTGCCTAGAGATAGTGCCCACCTCTGTGGGCCTGAGTTTCGACCACCTCCCAACCTGAAATGCCCCTTTTAACATCCGCGCAGACCTATGCCAAATCTCTGCCTCCCACTGTCACCAAACGCCTGTTGTTCTTGGCATGTAGATATGACAGAGTTTATTGGGCAATATGGAAAGAACTATGAGCAGAGAAGTAGGAAGGTACACACAGTGCCCCAAGCTCTCAGCTTTGACTGGGCATAGATGGTTGGCTGACACCATAGCCAAGTTTCCAGTAGAGAGGAGCCTGCAATTTTAAGCTTAATGTTATGATGGCAGAAAGAGTGAAAACAAAATGAAACTGCCTTGTTAGAAAAGGGAGGCCCCTGGAGCCGAGTGGCTGCTATAGCCTGCTTCTCCTCTGTGCCGACTCAGATATGCCGGTCCACCTCTCTACTATGGCGCTAAGAGTTTGCAAGAAGTAGGACTCCAGGGTCATTCAGATGTGTCTCTCATCTCGTCGTGAGATGCAGTGAAGTCTTATGATCACTAATAACTCCTGAGAGCTTACACCAGGCCTCTCACTGTGTGAAATCCTTTACAATGAATTAATACGCATATGGCTTCAGTGACCCTGTGAATTAGATACAACTGTGAAACCTTCTTTCTCATTTATAGCAATGGTAAAATCATTCTTCTGGGATCCGAGTTCAAAACCTTGAGAAAATTCAAATTTTGTTTTTCGTCTTTGCCTGGCACATATAGTGGTATAGCCAAGTGCTACCAGTTCTTTGGAAATGCCTTATACATCTGTTTCCTTAGTGTTAGTTTCTCAGTTGTGTCTGTCTCTTTGTGACCACATGGACCCCTCCAGGCTTCTCTGTCCATGGAATTCTCTAGGCAAGAATACTGGAGTGGGTTGCCATTCCCTTTTCCATGGGATATTCCTGACCCAGGGATTGAACCTGGGTCTCCCATATTGCAGGCAGATTCTTTACCATCTGAGCCACCAGGGTGACCAAATACTACTTTCCTTATCCTAGTTCAAAAAGTCATCACTTGAAAAGATCATGACGCCATCTTACTTGCCAGAATGAGTGCTGCTTTTTTATCCTTGTCCTGTTTTTATGATATAGCAGTTATAAGCATATAACTCTGGAATCATATTGCCCAGTGGCTAACACTGATTGAGGTCTTTCTCTGTTTCAGTCGCTATTCAAACAAAGATAATGTGCACAGATTATTAAGTGATTTAATTTGACAGCTCCTCAGTATAATGGCTATTGTCATCTGCATTATATAGGTGAAGAAACAGGCATAGAGACAGAATAACTCTCCTAGACTATCACAGCTAGTAAGAAAAGTTTGAAAGAAAGTCCAGAACATGAGTCTGAAGTCAGTACTATTGGCTGTTCTACCATGCAGCCTCTCACATCACTCCAGCACACTGGCTTCCATTCACCCAGGACCAGGCATCGTGGGATATGACCCATCTGATGTATTTGCTGAATGCAGCACCTCACACCAAAGATGCCCTGCTCATGTCTCACTGGGATTCTCCCATGAGCCGGTTAAATACTCTCTTTTACTGTTTCTCATTTCTCTCTCGCATTATCCAAGTTTATATTTCTAAAATGCAAGAAAAATACTTTGATTTTTTTCTCCATTACCTTTAAGCCCTCATTTCTAAGAATGCTAATTTTATGAGTTTGCACTAACTGAGTCCTGCCGGAGTCATCTGGCTTCATTTCTCCTGCTTTACACCATAAACTCTGGCTTCTCTCCACTATCTGCCAAGAATCCCTTTCTCTATATGCTGTCCCAGCAAACTCCTACTTATCCTTGAAAATTCAGTTTTAGTAACATTTGGTAATAACTTAGTATCATTTCCTCTCTCAAACCCCAGAGAGTAGTCTACCGTCCTCTAGTATGCAGAACATCTTATATCCTGAACAATAACTTTTCTTGCTCCGACTTAAATTGTAATATCCTCACTCATCATGATGACTCACTTATCTCTGGACTCCTAGAATTCTCCACAACACTTGGCAGAGAATAGCTGATGAATATTCACATCTTTGATTTCTTTGTTGGAGCTCCACTTGGACAGTGGTGATGTCCTTGTTCTCTCTGCCTCCCACCTCTAAACAAGTCCACTCTGTATATCCCCTCTTGATGAAAATTCCAAAGTGACTGCTTCCACTATGTCATATTCCCATTGGAAAATCTTCCACGAAGCCCTCAATTTTTAAGATTAAGTCCCATGAGTTTTCCACAAAAAGGCTGAACATTCATCCCATGGTGACCTCAAATCCTTCTAAAATTTCAAATCACTTTTATTGTTTTCATTTGCTTGACATTGTATATTATGTAGCTCAGATGTTTTGGCTGCCTTGGTTGAAAAGGTTTAATCTCCTAAAGCTTTTGGAGGACAGTAATCTTGTCCTTATTCTGCCTCTCTACCTCTGAGCCTAGCAGAATGACTCCTATGTGGCATGTTTCCAAATATCCAGTTGATTGATTTCTTTAATGAACTGATACCAAGATGTTACAAATGTGGCTTTATAATTCTGTTGTCTTCATCAATTTATATGAACCAAATTCATTGTGAAATGAGAGTTGCAAGTATCTCAAGGAAATAATTGCTTAACTGTAGGAGGCTAATATGTGTGAAATTGATCAAGACCTGAATTTTGATGTGATACTTTTATAGCAGCAAGAGTTGTTTTTTAGGGTATTGCAGCCTAGAGCTGTACTGGGTAAACTCTTATATGAATAAAATAAAAGCATATCTACATTTGCTGACAAATGTATCCTCAGGAGCATGACATGAAGTAAAACCTTGAAATTAGTCATATTCCCTTTGTATTTTTTTTCACCCAGAATACAAAAGAGTAGAAATGTGCATGATTAAAATTAATTTAGCTTTATTCTCTTCTTCAGTCTTGGGAATGCTTTTGACATGATAATGCCACAGGAAAATAAGGAAATCAATGTTTTTTCAACCTTCTACTTAAGACCTCTGATCTCCAGTCAGTTCTATACTTACTTAAAGCAAAGACTGCATTTGTTGTAGGAGGCTAGTCTGACTTGCTTTGCCAAAGGAAATGGTGTCTTTGATGACCAAATTGTGTTGTCTCCTATTGACTCCAGTCACTAACCCTTTCTCTCTATAGGATAGCTTAACGATAAAACCTAAACTTCAGAATAAATTCATAGGAGACACCATATGTGGACATGGAGGAATAAAATGGTACCTCCACCATACTTCATCCTTTCATCCCAGTTCCAGAACAGGCACCTATTTTTCCCAAGTTCACAAAGGACCATATGGCATATACTCGCTGCCCTTCCAGCACACTTTATTCACTGTAATGGGAAGAACAGAGCTAACAGCTTCTCTGTCTTTTCCTGTATTCTTTATGATGCAGTGCTGTAGAGGACAATGTGAGACCTGGATCATGCATGTAGATGCATTGGCAGGTATGCACCTAACCTTCTCTGACCAAAGATCTGTGTATTCTATTTCATGCAGGATAATCAGCACCACAGTCATGCCTAACAAATGATTTGTTCATAAAAAGCTTGATGAGGGAAATAAAACCCTTGATAGTCTCCATAAGAATTATTTCCCTTAGGAAACTGAAAGAGAAAGAGGGTGCTCTACATCTTGAGGTATTTTTGACTGCCTGGAGCAGCTCTGTCATGCACAGTGCACGTTATTACATACAACAGCCAGTGGGCATCACTGCTGGAAACAAAATACAGGTTGTGAGCTCTGTTACTGTGAATGAGTGAATCTCCAGTAATGAACGCAGGTGATAGGTGTGTGGGTGTGTGGGAGAGTGTAGGCATCAACCTTTAATGAAGTAAAAACCTTAAAATTCAATAATTATGTGTCTAATTGAGTGCTATAATGCCTCCGTTTGCCATGTTTGAATGATTTAGAAGGGAAAAGATTTAATCAGTATGATGATATGACATTAAACAAGTCAGAATTATAGCTCATCCTGAACTTTGCTAAAGTGCTTGCTTTCTTCCATTGCCTCTTCTGACACGTTTGGGCATTTACCAAAAAAAAAAAAAGTAATAATAATAACAGTTCCTGGCTTTTCTGGTTCCTTTTTTTTCCTGTTAACAAGAACATGGATATTAATACCGAGAGGTGAAGAGAAGAAATCTTAAGGAACAGAACCTCTAAAGTACTGGTGTTGAACTGGGTGTGATTTTGACCCCAGGCAATATTTGACGATATCTGAAGACATTTCTGCTTGTGACAATTTGGGGGATGGATATATGTGTGTGTGTGCATGCACTAGTGCCATCCAGAGGACAGAAGATAAAGATGCTGCTAAATAGCCCACAAAATACTGGGCAAACCTTCCTCCCTGCCAAATAAGGATGCATTTGGCAGCAAATATCAATAGTGCCCGAGTTGAGCAATCTCTTCTGTAACATTCCCAAAGCCCAGTGCCTGGAAGGGCGTCCAGGCTCACCTCCCCCCTCTGCATATGGAGTTCTGTTGTCTTCTCTGCTAAATAAGTTAAACTAATCCCTGCTCAGGTGGCTCGGTGGTAAAGAATCTGCCTCCCAGTGAAGGAGACATGAGTTCAATCCCTGGGTGGGGAAGATCCCCTGGAGGAGAAAGTGGCTGCCCACTCCAGTATTCTTGCCTTGAAAATTCCATGGAAAGAGAACATGGTGGGTTACAAAGTCCATAAGGTCACAGTCAGACATGACTAAGCACACACAGCTGTTTCCTGAGAAATCTTTTCAGTTCAGTTCAGTTGCTCAGTCTTGTCCGACTGTCTGTGACCCAATGGACTGCAGCACGCCAGGCCTCCCTGTCCATCACCAACTCCCAGAGCCTGCTCAAACTCATGTCCACTGAGTCAGTGATGCCATCCAACCATTTCATCCTCTGTCATCCTCTTCTCCTCCCGCCCTCAATCTTTCCCAGCATCAGGGTCTTTTCAAATGAATCAGCACTTCATATCAGGTGGCCAAAGTATTGGAGTTTCAGCTTCAGCATCAGTCCTTCCAATGAGTATTCAGAACTGATCTCCTTTAGGATGGATTGGTTGGATCTCCCTGCAGTCCAAGGGACTCTCAAGAGTCTTCTCCAACACCACAGTTCAAAAGCATCAATTCTTCGGCACTCAGCTTTCTTTATAGTCCAACTCTCACATGCATACATGACTACTGGAAAAACCATAGTTTTGACTATACGGACATTTGTTGGCAAGTAATATCTCTGCTTTTTAATATGCTGTCTAGGTTGGTCATAACTTTTCTTCCAAGGAGCAAGTGTCTTTTAATTTCATGGCTGCAATCACCATCTGCAGTTATTTTGGAGCCCAAGAAAATAAAGTCTCTCACTGTTTCCATTGTTTCCCCATCTATTTGCCATGAAGTGATGGGCCCAGATGCCATGATCTTAATTTTCTGAATGTTGAGTTTCAGGCCAGCTCTTTCACTCTCCTCTTTCACTTTCATCAAGAGGCTTTTTAGTTCTTCTTCGTTTTCTGCCATAAGGGTGGTGTCACCTACATATCTGAGGTTATTGATATTTCTCCCGGCAATCTTGATTCCAGCTTGTGTTTCTTCCAGCCCAGCATTTCTCATGATGTACTCTGCATATAAGTTAAATAAGCAGGGTGACAATATGCAGCTTTGACATACTCCTTTCCTGATATTGAACCAGTCTATTGTTCCATGTCCAGTTCTAACTGTTGCTTCTTGACCTGCATTCAGATTTCTTAGGAGCCACATCAGGTGGTCTGGTATTCCCTGTCTCTTGAAGAATTTTCCACAGTTTGTTGTGATCCACACAGGTTCTTTTAGGACTATTCAGTTTCCCTTTTCTTTATCATTTTGTACTGTACTGCTATAAGCTTCTTCCTTCTTCCTCCCACCACCCTTTCTCAGTTTATATATAGTTTGAAAAATCCTAGACACATCCTTTTTTACATTTGCTTTCTTTGTGACAATTTTGCACTTCAACACAATGAAGAGACACTTTTGGTTCATCTCTGCTGTGGTCAGAACTCATAAAATGAGATTGTTTTTGTAAATACTCTTCTGCACTATTCTGAACCATGTTTTATTACTTTTTCTTTTTGATACAAACTCTAAACTCCCTTTTTCTAAATATGTGTGCACTCTTGTGCCTTGTTCACTATAACTTGCTCCTGCTTGTTTTTATCAGTAACGGGCACCAACATAAATTCTGTGTCTCTATGTGAGTTTGTCATTAGGCATCAGGCAGCAGATAATTATCTAAATGGTCAAAATGATTGACTGTCAATATTAGATTCAAGTGCTAGAAAAAATTAACTATAACAAAGGTAAGGGAAGGAGAATTTTGCAATAAAGTGATGAGCCAGAACTATAATCGTATTCAAAATGTATTCCTTAGATGTGCTGGGTTGGCTGGAAAGGTCATTTGGTTTTTTCTGTAAGATGTTATGGAAACTTTTTGACCAACCCAGTATAACCTGAGAAACAAAGGAGAGATATGCAAAAGAGAAAGAGAAAAGAGGATTTAGCAAGGAAAAGAGCGAGCACTTTCTCCATGACCAGTCAGCTTCTGCTGACAGGAATTCCATCCTCTTCTCCGAGGAGTCCGTGCAAAACTTTGTCCTCTTTGTGCGTGCTCTTCGTTGAGGTTGTGGGCACAGCAGTGGGCTTCGTCTCACGGTGGCCATGGTGCCAGCTGAGACACTGGTCCTCCCGCAGAGCAAGCCGGGAGCACAGCCTTCTCCTTGCTACCTTTATCTTCCCAGGTATCCTTTTATTACCCTGGTTTTGACCTTCACAACAAAGTCACACACCACTTTGTGAGAATCATAAACAAAGAGAAATTATAAAGAAGGGAAAAGTCACAGTTTTCCATAAAAATCTACTCATCTGTGCGACTTCAATTTTATCTGCAGATTGTAAACATACTTCCAGACATGCCCATAGACACACATACACACAATCGCGTGTACTCAACACACATTATTTTCTGACTCATTCATTAATACACTTTGGGTACCTCGTATGTGCTAAAGCACTGAGGGTATAAACAGTGCCCTGTCTATAAACCCACTCTATAACCTTTTATCTATTATATCTGAGATGGTTGGATGGCATCACTGACTCAATGGATGTTAGTTTGAGCAAACTCAGGGAGACAGTGAAGGACAGGGAAGCCTGGTGTGCTGCAGTCCATGGAGTCACCGAGTTGGACTGGACTTAGAGACTGAAAAAATCATCTAGCTACTCAGTTATCCAGACAGTAGCCAGGGAGATCGTTTAAAAATCAGATCATGGTACTCCCTGAGAAGAAACCCTGCAGAGTTTCAACCCTAACTTTCTTCAGTTCAGTTCAGTCGCTCAGTCGTGTCTGACTCTTTCCGACCCCATGAACTGCAGCATGCCAGGCTTCCCTGTCCATCACCAACTCCCAGAGTTTACCCAAACTCATGTCCATTGTGTCGGTGATGCCATCCAACCATCTCATCCTCTGTCATCCCCTTCTCCTCCTGCCCTCAATCTTTCCCAGCATCAGGGTCTTTTCAAATGAGTCAGCTCTTCGCATCAGGTGGCCAAAGTACTGGAGTTTCAGCTTCAACATCAGTCCTTCCAATGAACACCCAGGACTGATCTCCTTTAGGATGGACCGGTTGGATCTCCTTGCAGTCCAAGGGACTCTCAAGAGTCTTCTCCAACACCATAGTTCAAAAGCATCAATTCTGTGCTCAGCTTTCATTGTAGTCCAACTCTCACATTCATATATGACTGCTGGAAAAACCATAGCCTTGATTAGATGGACCTTTGTTGACAAACTAATGTCTCTACTTTTTAATATACTGTCTAGGTTGGTCATAACTTTCCTTCCAAAGAGTAAGTGTCTTTTAATTGCATGGCTGCAGTCACCATCTGCAGTGATTTTGGAGCCCAGAAAAATAAAAGTCATCCACTGTTTCCACTGTTTCCCCATCTATTTGCCATGAAGTGATGGGACTGGGTGCCATGATCTTAGTTTTCTGAATGTTGAGGTTTAAGCCAAATTTTTTACTCTCCTCTTTCACTTTCATCAAGAGGCTCTTTAATTCTTCTTCACTTTCTACCATATGGGTGGTGTCATGTGCATATCTGAGATTATTGATATTTCTCCCAGCAATCCTGATCCCAGCTTGTGCTTCCTCCAGCCCAGTGTTTCTCATGATGTACTCTGCATATAAGTTAAATAAGCAGGGTGGCAATATACAGCCTTGGCGTACTCCTTTTCCTACTTGGAACCAGTCTGTTGTTCCATGTCCAGTTCTAACTGTTGCTTCCTGACCTGCATACAGGTTTCTCAAGAGGCAGGTCAGGTGGTCTGGTATCCCCATCTCTTTCAGAATTTTCCACAGTTTATTGTGATCCACACAGTCAAAGGCTTTGGCATGGTTGATAAAGCTAACTTTCTTACTATAGCTTATTACACCTTCTACGATCTGGCTTCTAGCTACATCTCCCAACTCAGCTCTTCCTTCTTGCCCTGTATTTACATTGCTTGTCTTATCAAGTTCTTTTCATTTGTAGGACCTTTTCATTTTAAGTTTTTCCTGTCCCAGCTAGACCTGACTCCTATATTATCTTTTATATCTGAATATAAATTTAATACCCATTACTCTTTATCATATAGTTTTACTTATTTCCCTTATAGCTTGTATTATATGTCTGTTTATTTAATATTCCTGATTATATTATTAATACTAACCACTCCTTGTTCAGCCAGCTTCTTGCCACCTCTGATGAGAATTTACAATGTGTGAAAGTCGCTCAGTCATGTCTGACTCTTTGCAACCCCATGGACTATACAGTCTATGGAATTCTCCAGTCCAGATTACTGGAGTGGGTAGCCTTTCCCTTCTCCAGGGGATATTCCCAACCCAGGGATCGAGCCCAGGTCTCCCACATTGCAGGCGGATTCTTTACCAGCTGAGCCGCAAGGGAAGCCCAAGAAGACTGGAATGGGTAGCTATCCCTTCTCCAGTGATCTTGCCGACTCAGGAATCAAACCTGGGTCTCCTGCATTGCAGGCGGATTAGTTACCAACTGAGCTATCACAAAAGCCCAGAATTCACAATGAGTATACTCAAAATGGTGAAATTTTAATAGGTAAAAATAGATGAATGATGAGATTTTACTATAAGGAAAATTCATTGAGCCTATTTGGAATGACTATTGAAGGAGATAGGAGATAAACCCTGAAAGGAACTCGAAGGTAAACATAATAGAACAACCAAGACAATGTTGTTTCGTGAAAAGCAACAATGAGAAAGAACAGAACTAGAAGCTACTTAGGGGTACTCTGTGACAGATATTGGGGGCTTGATATATTTTTCCCTCATATGTTTGTCACAGCAAATCGTAAAACCCTGAAATAGGCGTTGTCCTTTTATAAGGAGAATGCCAAGGCTTGTGAAGATCATACCCGTTCTCTAAGCTCTAAAGTGGCACAGTTAGTCCTTGAAATGAATTTGGTTCTCTCTCTAAGACCATATACTTTCTAGTCCCCCATGCTGGAAAGGAAGGAAGGAAGGAAGAAAGGGAAAAAAGGAAGAAAGAAAGAAAGAAGCGGCAGGAGTTCCAAAAGCTAGGTAAAATGTTGAGATATCCAGTAAATTAGATGGTAAGTAAGAAGAAACTGGTGTAAGGAAAATGATGAGTAGGCATAGAAATACTGTTTCATAAGGTTGGACAGTAAGAAAACAATGAAAAATGGGCAGTAAATTGATAATAAAGTCAGTATATATCTATAGCATGCAGGCGATTGAATAAAATAACAACCGAATATAATCAAGTATGAAATGTACTTACCAACTGATACCTTGAAATAATTTCTCTTAATAGAGATAGTTCAAATAGTTATACCTTGTCAGGATATTTCATGCAAAAGTCTATTTTTGGGCTCTAAGTTTAGTATTTCCACTCTTCAGTTTCACCTGCACAAACACAATTGTTTTGTTTCTCAGTCACTAATTTTACAGAAAGCAGTTTCTAAAAGGTAAAAAAGAAAAAAAAAAATGCTTGTATAACGCATAGATTTTACTTGGCTTGTATGTGGTAGTCTGTTTGGTTTGCAAAGCAAACAAAGCAATGGTTCTTTTCAGGGATTTGTTTTCTTGCTTTCGCACATTGCTCCCGTATTTTCATTGCTGCCGAATGGTCACCACTGGAGTGCAGAGCTGGAGGGAACAGCTGGGTCTTCCTTTGGCATCCGCTTACTAATTTGGAAATGGAACTGTCTTTGGGAAGCCTCTCTTGTTAATTTTGAGTTTTGGATGCACTTTTGCATCCCAATTTCTTTTCCCTGATGCAGCCGTGGAAAAGCTGTGTTACCCCGAGCTTCGTCCATGGGAAATGGTAGGAAGCATCACATCTTATGCCCTCAAATATGTATCTTGAATTTAGTGATCAAGACAATGTTGCAATTGTGACCAGCACCCAGCAGAAACAGTTTGTAGTAGCAGTGTTGACTTGTGGACACAGGAGATGAATTCTCCTTCAGGAAACCAGATATTAATCTATTCACATTCAAACATTTTATAGTCAGAAAGTCACCTATTTATTCATTTGTTCTGTCTTCTGCCTTCTACTTACCTACATAATTGATACGTATTGAGAATTAGATAAGGATCAGTGTGTTGTAATCAAGAACTTGGACTCTAGAACCTAAATGCCAGAGTTCAAATCTACCCTATGTTCTGCACCCATCAACTACTTAAACTCTCTGTGTCACAGGATCCTAATTTGCAAAACTATGGTGATAATAGTGTCTACCTCTCATGTTGGCCATGAGAAGTAAATATGAAGTGGTTAGAAGAGTCTCTGGCTCATATATTAGGCTGTGCTCTTTTATGATGTTATTGTTACTCATCTCGGTTGTATGGAAACAGGACAGAGTCAGGATCTCCAATAATTTATTGGTCCTATCATTTACAAATATTTTCTTCCATCCCTTAGGTGGTCTTGTCATTTTGTTTCTGGTTTCCTTTGCTGTGAGAAAGCTTTTGGGTTAAATCTCATTTGTTTATCTGAGCTTTTATTTCTTTTGTCTTAGGAGACAGATCAAAAATACTATTGCTGTGATTTATGCTAAAGAGTGTCCTGCCCATGTTTTCTTCTAGACTTTTATGGTGGTCAGGTCCTACATTTATATCTTTGAGCCATTTTGAATTTTTGTATTTGGTGTAAGGGAATGTTCTACTCTTATTGTTTTACACATAAACGTTCAGTTGTCCCAGTGCCATTTATTAAAGAGACTCTCTTTTCTCCGTTGCATATTCTTGCCTCCTTTGTTACAGATTCGCCGTAGGTGCAAGGGTTTATTTCCCGGTTCTCTATTCTGTTCCTTTGATCTGTATGTCTGTTTTTGTGCAAGTACCATGATATTTTGATTACTGTAGCTTTGCAGTATGATTCTTTATCATCTTTATTATTTTTTAAATGTGATTGTTTTCCTTAAGTTTTTGTTTCTTGTTTATCACTAACATAAGCTCTTTGAGAATCAGGATTCCACATCCTGTTTCCACATTGTTTCCCAGGAGTCTAGTCTCGCACCTGACACCAATATACATGTTTAATACATTTGGCTAGACAGATAAAAAAATAGTGTGAGTAAGTTTCAGATACCTTTTACGCCACCAAATATAAATGCCTGTATTTATCAGAAAAGGCATAATAAATTATTAAACTTCAATTCATATTTTTACATTACATATTTATGTTTTCATTATCAGTAATTCAATTAGTGGCATGTAGTGGGACACTATATTGATTTTTTAAGTTTGTTAATAATGTTACATTAAATCAGCAATAACAAAAGAAGTTTATATGGTTTTCATGTTCTAAAAAAGTAGTAAAAACACTGCAACTAAATGACAATTTAATAATGTGAAGTTTTATTTACAAATCTCTCATTTCTTTCTGTTCATACTGACACTTTTTTTTATAACTTTCCCCAGCAATTTCTTATCTTTAGCTTTTAAATGGAAAAGTGATTAAAAATGTCAAAACAAGTAACTCTGCATTTTAGTTTTTCAAGTAAATTAAAATTTCATGGGCTCTAGAAGACAGTCATATGGAGACATGCAATAATAACCACATCAGCTTCTAATGGAATAAGTTTCCACCAAGCTCAGAAGACCTTTTATGTTTTTATAAATCCATTTTGAGCAATAGCTGAAAAAAATGAAGTTCAGTTCATCCCTAATAATGCTATTTATGATAATAGTTCTTCAGAGGGTTTATTTCTGTATCATGGATTCTATGCACAACAGGACCTTGTGCTGCGTTCATTTATGAAAAGAAACCACTTTTCATACTGCTCAGTTAAATCACATCTTATTCTGCTGACCTGAGATTCAGGACAATTAACCTATTAATTAGTTGTGAATAAGATGGGACATAAAGTAGTAGTTTAATGCAAGCATTAGCACATCTTAAAACGTAGATATTTGTGTCTCAGGGTGATTTATCTTCAATATTAAAAAGCATCAGCAATCCCTAAACCTATAGCAAAAGCTGAAAAGGTGGAGATTTCTATGTCTGTCATTCTTCCTTCCTCTGGTTGCTAGAATGAATTCTGTCCTGTGGAGCATCTGCTGGGGACCATGAATCAAGAAATGCACTGAGAAGATACAGAAAGGAATAAAACAGGCTCCCAAAGCAGAAAGTTTATCGGCTTAAGGAGGAAACAGATTTCAAACAAAAAATCATAATGTAGTGTTGCCAATTGTATTAAATCTGCATATAGATTGTATGCATACAAGCAGCAGTATACCTGCTTCCTCAGGGGAACCTGAGATACGATGGTAAGTCAGGGTTGAGCAGGGGATCTCGACAAGACAAGAGAACAGCCTTTGCCTGGTATAAAGTTACATGATCCTTCAAGGAAGTTTAGGGCTGTCTGGAGCACAGGAACAATACTGAAGAGAAGCAGAAATTTCTTACACTATTCAAATTGGAAGTATTGTGTGCCCTCTTAGGGAACTTTGATCTTATTCTGTGTGTAGCTCTTAGAACTTTGTAAGTAAAACAATTATATTGTCAAATGATTACATGATAATTTGCATTTCAGAAGTGTGATTTTTTGAGGAGGATTTAACTTATGTCACCAGTTTTTTAAAGGTGTGCAAGTTATTCAAATTTCTACAGGAGATGAGGGGCCTAGAATAAGGTAAAACTAAAGAAAGAGAACATTTAGAAAGTCAGATATACCTATTTATCTGTGGTGCTCACATATTGTGTAATTTGGCTAAGCTTTTTAAGAAACCTTTTAAGACATAATTGATCATACTCATTCTTCAATGTTGATTACATTTATCAATCTTATTTTAAATATATAAATATATAAACATTTATATATTTAATATAACTATATAAACAAAGTACAGTATACCATCTTTTTCAGCCAAAACTATATTTTCTAAAGATCAGAATCAGTGCATGATCTACAGATATATTTATACTTATTCATTCATTTATAGAATATGATTGACCCAGGAATTATTACTGAACTTGGTCGTATGGACACTGCTCATGTGCTAGCCTGGCTGAGGCTCTCTACCTTGGCAGGGCAGGGTGCTTTTTCCATTTTCTTCCAGTAGGTGAATAACTGAGGTCAACACAGCAAAACCTTTATTCAGTGGCCAAAGGATGGAGAAATGTAAAGTAGAGAAGTAAGTTCACATTAACTCCTTGCCCATTTCTGGTGAGAGTGATTTAATTTTAAAGAGTAAAGACAAAAGGAGGAGGAGGGAGGCTAATAATGATGGGGGGGGTGGCATACGCATCAGTCCATCAGGAAAGGAGCAGGGCTTTTTCATGCCCACCTCCTTTTTATCCTTGTTTGGTCCTTAATATCTGGTCTTGACCACTGGGAGGTGTGTCATTTAATGTGATCATGTAGTAAAATCAACATATAATGAGATTCAGGGTCTGTTTGAGGTCAGATTCATCTCCATCTCGATCCCAACTGGTTCCATCTGTTTATATTTCCTTTGTGTGTATGTGTATAGCTTCATTTCTTATCTATGGACCCTTTAACAGTGTGCTCATCACCGGAAATGTAGAGATTTAAAACCCTGAAAGTGTTCATAATTTAATAGACAAAATATAAAATTACAATATTGTACATTAAGTACTATAAGTATGCATTTTCAAAAAGCAACCAAGTCTTAAGGGAGGGTGGGGTAAACTGGAGGTTTGAGATATTTATTTTTTATTATTAATGCTTAAGCCAAAAACTGTAGGCATAAAAGAGTGGGAAGAGGAAAGGTAATGATTTTAGTGAGGTCAGAATACACAAGTTCCCAGTGATGCTTTGCTACTCAGAAGTCTAAGAGGAGAAAAAAGAAGCAAGCATTGCATCTATTCGTATATAGAGAAGTGACTGTGAAAACTTTCGCCTTCCATGTAGAGAAAGTTGGCTTATCTCCTGAAAGTACTGGGAAACCATTAAAAGCTTTGACAATAACTTCATTTTTTGCTATTAGCAGCAGTAGAAAGGGTGAGAATAGGACAGAATAGTGACATAGTGAGCAGAAAAATGTAAAGGATTTGGTGACCTGTTGGATTTGTGGTAAGCAAGAAAAGGGGAGGTGATGAGGGTTCCCTGATTTAAGATATAGGTAACTTGATGAATGATACTGATAACAGAGGTACAAAATAAAGAAGATGGAGATGAGGATGATGATTGTGATTTAGGACATATTGTGTTGGAAGTGCCACTTGGACACCCCAACTCAAATTGCATTATGCAGAAGTAGGAGACTGTAGATTATTCTCCTGGTACGTTGGTATGAAGGGTAAGGATCTGTAATCCTTCTGGGAGGGTATTTTATGTCCTGAGTAATTTTGTTGAGCTGTCTTTCCTTGGAGCACATATGTACATACAAAAATGTATATTGTTATGCATATGTAAGTTACATAAGTCTGTCATTTTGCACTTGGGGTGGAGTATGGTGCCTGGCACACAGTAGAAACTCAACTCCAGTGTGTTGGATATTTCTGGAATCTACCTAGCATTTATCCCTAGGAGGGATTTTTCTGAGTGTCTCAGTTCAAGTTGTTTTGTTTCTAGTCCAGTAGAAGAGAAAAACAGCTTATGCAGCCTACTTTTGTTCTCTGAGTAAATACTGGCATCTTTACTGGATGGTCTACAGAACTCCATATTTAGTTAGCTCCCCAGTCCTTAGTTTGAAGAGGTTATTTCTGCTTTACATAAAATTGAAATCTCTTCCTGTAAAGTACTCCATTCCAGAATTTTCCTTATACATTATCATGTAGATCTTATCCAAAGAAAACCTTCTGTATGTGTGTTCAGTCATTTCCAACTCTTTGCCTCCCCATGGACTATAGCCTGCCAGGCTCCCGTGTCCATGGAATTCTCCAGTCAAGAATACTGGAGTGGGTTGTCATTTCCTACTCCGAGGATCTTCCCAATCCAGGGATCGAACCCACGTTGCTTGCATCTCCTGCCTTGGCAGGCAGATTCTTTACCACTTTGCCACCTGGGAAGCCCCCAAAAGAACTTGACAAGTTTTATTTAATTAATCTTTAATCCTTTTTCATCAAGAATGCCATTTCCATTTGTTATAAGTTATCTACTGTGATTATCACTCTTGCTCCACAGCAAAAGAAGGAAAGCACAGACAGGGTTTGTGTTGTGTTGTAACCCTTGGATTATCATACAATAGGGACTTGGATTTGCCCCTTTTTTGACCGGAGCATGTATTATGCCTGGAATATCTTTCTATTTAAAAACAACAAGAACCATAGCCTGTGTCTTGTCTGTTAAAGCTTCTTTGGCAATTCCTTCCTGGTTTTTTTTTTTTTTTTGCATACTAACAAATGTTTCCCCATTTCTTCCTCAAGTTTACCCATGTTTGACTCTGAGCATGTGGAAACACCCATTTACAGCTAGTCTAGTGAACGGCCCATCTTTATTCTTACGTAGCTTGGTGTTTATGTGCATCCATTTATCACTGCTTACATTTTAATCTGTAGATTATCTGCAGAGCTCACTTAGTAAATGAAAAAAAATTGTCTTTAACTTATGAATAATGTTATCTAGGACAAAATAAGAGAAAAAGCTCACTTTCTCCTCATAAGCTAATAGTTGTTCTTGCTTCTGATCTGTTAATAATTAGTCAATCCATCATCGATGGCAAAAGCAAGCCAGTCTTTCTCCATGTTTTAACACATGAGGGTAGACAAGTGTAACTTTAGCAATTGAAAATATCATCTATAATTATGCAGGAAAAGTTTGGTTGTAATAGTTTTACATATTTACCATCTCTATCTCCACCGTCAGTGGCTTGCATGGTATGTCAAATTTGGGATCAGATGGAATAGTTAAAAGCATCCTCAAATCATTATGCAGTTTTAGCAAGTCTCAAAGCACAGATATCTGTAATTTTGCCTAATGTATGTCAGCTGATCTAAGTAAGCATGAAACTTGTCTGACTCTTAGAAAAGCCACCCAACTGTCTGAGTTAAGCAAATGCATTAATAACAGTGTTTCACTCTAACCATGTTATACAAACACAGACAGGCACTCACTCTCCTCATTCAGATGTTTTCACAAGCTGGGGTTGGGTTCAAGTCCCTCATCCTGGAATCAGTGAATTTCTGAGATCTGCTCTTCTCACAATGATGGCATACTCACGATACCCTGAACCAGACCACGCAAAGCACAAGCCTTTGTTGTGAGAACTAGGGAAGGGTGAAGGAGAGCCAGGGAAACTAAACTCAGGCTGTACAGCTGGTCCCCACTAGGGTCATCTCTGTGAGAACCAAGACTGCTGAGGCCCGGCGTGCTAGTAGAGCTGAGAGGGGCAGGAGCCGGGAGGGGGGGGCACCTCGAGTCTTCCGCCATGAAAAGTAAAAAGAAACAGACTACCACGTTCAGTGTGAAAAGGAGGAAATTGTTTAATAGTCCTCTCCTTAACATGTCTGAAAAAAATATTCTGAAACTCGTCTATCAAGCTAGGTGAAATAATAGTTATCCTCTGTGTCTATGATGAATTGATTTTAGAATCCCCATAGATACCAATATCCACAGATGCTCAGACTCTTAAATAAAATGGTGGGGTAGGGCCAGCCTCCTTTATCTGTGGTTGGTGGAATCTGTGAATGCAGACCCCATGCACACACAGGGCTCACTGTATAGTAATATGTGGCATATCCTTTTAGAGTCCTATTTTGTCATATTAAAATTAAATTGTGTGTGTGTGTGTGTATATATATGTACTCTAACAGGTTTTCTTATTACCTTTTTTTGTCAACCCTAACTTACTTATATTTTTGTCTTCCAAAACGTTTATTAATCTCCTGCAGCTGGGGAAGAACTATCACCTTATGCAAATCTCCTTTATTATTCTAGCATACAATTATTTAGATCTCATCACACCACAAAATTTTTTTATGACTATTTCATCACTGTAATTAAATTGTAACTTTCTCTAAGGCAGGCAGTAGATTGCATCTTCTATGGTGTCAAAAAGATTACTTTGAAGTTAGGTGTTGAAGAAACTTCTGTCAATGAGTCTGTCCAATATCAGTGTTTAATCAAGAAAAGGCTTTTATCAGAACATGTTCAGAGTTATATAGATTAGCCACATTGAACAAAGTACAGTCATTAACTGCTTTGTGTTAGAGAAATCACTTTGATATTGGAAGACAGTCCTTTATTTCTATACCTCTCCAGAATTGTCGTTACTTGCTGTTCAAATGTGTTCTCTCTTTATGTAACCTTAATGATGGAAACAGACATCCTACTTTGAAAATATATAAACTTGTATGATTTCTAAATTGGACATCTTATCTAACAAAACAGAGTGAGGAACTAACCCCTCGACCCTTTGCCCATTTTCGTTTCTAACAAAATTGTTTTAGCTTTTCTGACTCAGACATTCAGTTGTACAAGGTTGAATTTATGGAAGTAAGATGCATTTTGAAACTCGAGAAAATGAAAATCTGTTCTGTCGTAAATCCCTCCACAACTGCCAGCAGACATACTTTTTTTTTTTTGCTATCAGAGCTTTACATGACAGCTGTTTAGGCCTGAACTATTCCACAGATAAATGGAAGATTTTATTCTCAAGTGATCTTTGCATGCTCATGTTGAAAAAGCAAAAGAAAAAGCAAGCTTGTTTTCAAAGTTTGGTAAGTTAGGAAACAAGGTGGGGGGCTGTTTGTAACTTTTCTCCTCTTTTGAAAGCCTCTTGTTTCCGCTGTCATTATTTAATAGGACTGAGTTTACAAAGCAGGTCCAATAGAGACTGCTTATTTATTTCCAAACACCAGGCCTACCCTCAGGTAAATAGAACCTTGTTTTATGGTGGATAAAACAAGTAGTTAGGTTCGATTCCAAGTCTGGTAAGAAGGATTTCCATAAACACATTGTTCCTATTTAAATGTGCTTTTATTTTAAGAACATGTGGTTATTTTTTTAAAAGGACAGAATACTACCAAACTGCATACCAACAGCCAGTGATCACTCATCATCACTCTTTAAATTGTTAACTAAAAAAGAGTTCAAGAATACTGCTATGTGCACAAAGGATAAATCTCCAAAAGCAGATGAGTGAAAGACGCTAGACAGAAAAAAAAAAACACAAAAAACTAGATACCAGGTGACTGCATTTTTATGAAATTCCAGAACAGACAAAATTCATCTTTCATGATAGAAATAAGGATAATGGTTGTCTTTGAAGAGGGAAACTTCTGGAGGGCTGGAAATACCCTGTGAATGGATCTAGATGAGGGTTACATGGATGGACACAAACTGAAGATTGATTGAGTTGCACATTTCTAATGTATGCGCCTTACTGTGTATAACTCAAACCCTAATAAAAGTGTTCTGAAGAGTTAAAAAAAACTACTTAATGAAATAACAATTGATTTTATACTTTACTGTAAAATATAGTTAAATGTAATGATGAATAATATTTAAGTGAATGTAACATTTTAAATAACGTTTAAGTAAATGGCTCACCGGTAAAGAATCTGCCTGCAGGTTCGATCCCTGGGTTGGGAAGAGCCCCTGGAGAAGGAAATGGCAACCCACTCCAGTACTCTTGCCTGGGAAATCCCATGGAGAGAGGAGCCTGGCTGGCTACAGTCCAGGGGGTGCAAAAGCGTTAGACATGACTGAGCCATTAAACAACAAAATAACAACAAAGATTTAAATAAATGTAATATTTAGGTAAATAGATACTTAGACTTGGAGATAAAATTTAAGTCTGCTTAGTCAATACTCTTCATCCTAAATATGAGAAAATTGATGTCACAAAAGGTTTAAACCATATTCTCTTCCACTTGTGGATTCCAACTTAATTTTACTCTTCAGAATGAAGGGTCACCATAAAATTTTGGCTGAGATTGCTCCTTCCATGATTTTTTGCTCTGTTCAAGTCTCCAGACTGGCTCCCTATGCTTCTGTAAAGCTTTCAAATGAAACCTAATATTTGATAAGAAAATTTTTTATTTTCAGAATCATTTTCTTTCCTTAAGAAAATAATTTCCTTATACTCCTAATCTCATTACCCAAGACACTTGCCAGTGAAAAAGTGAATTTTGCTTGACAGTGATTTGACTTAGCTGTTCCAACTGAGCAAAGTTGAGTGCCAATATGCATATTATTGAAAAACTCCATGAGAGATTCCAATATGGACCCCTTTTTAAAAGCTGTTGATAAAGCCCAACATCCTTAATTCAAAACTAAGGTAATTAGTATCCAATAGAAAAATGGTTTGCCCAAGTTTTAAACAAATGTAATAGTGGTATTTAAATATTATATCTGGAATTAAATCCCACTGTAAGACTGTGCTTTCCCCCTCTTCATATTCTTAGTTGTATCTTATGGAAATCGACTTTTTTTTTTTTCTCTCAACCTTTCTCATCCATACATCTTTGATTTTTACAGTAATGGTTAGTATCATTACTTTTTTTCTCCCCATATTTCTTATGCTTTTACACTTTAGAATCTCAATATTGTTTGCCAGGATTCTGAGAAAGATGCTATAATGTGGTCTACCTCCCATATTAAATGATGAACTTTTAATAATGGAGTAGATTTTTAAAATGGAGTTGATTTTCTTTAACATTTGTAATCACTTTTAGTCTGTTGATGAGCTCGTTCAGTTGTCACACTGACGGCAAACTACAAAATATGTGCATAACTAGATTTAAAGGTATGTTTCAAATGTCATCTCTGTGTAATGTCAGATATAGGCAAATAAAAAGATAGGAGTTATAGAAAGCTTTTAAAATAATATCAACATCATATGTTTTGAAATGGAAGAAGTTGCTATGGTAAATATGGATTTGTTCCTGATTAATTCAGACATAAGAGCAGTTACTAATTGCCTAATTTTCTCCTAAATGGGCTTTGGTATGGGTAGGTATTTAGAGTCACCGCATATGATAAAGTTTAAGTTCATTTCTAAAACGGCTGAGGAGTTTCATGCTCTTCCTGAAACTGAATGAAATTCATGTGAGGATATGAAAGATTTTAGTATTTTATATTGGAGTTTTATTTTGAACCTTTTCCAGTTACTGTAATATTAGGAAGAAAATATACATTCTGTACCTAAAGTTTTAGAAAGTAGTGTGTTTTCTTTTCCCTGATTGCCAATGAGAAAATAATTTCAATGCATTTGTCATCTTTTCAACAGATTGTTACAAGCCAAATGCAAGGCATTATAAGCTAGAAATTCAGTTTGTTACCTTTGCTGTGCTGTGCTTAGTTGCTCAGTCGTGTCTGACTCTTTGAGACCCCCTGGACTGTAGCCCACCAGGCTCCTCTGTCCATGGGGATTCTCCAGGCAAGTATACTGGAATGGGTTGCCATGCCCTCCTCCAGAGGATCTTCCCAACCCAGGGATCAAACCCAGGTCTCACGCATTGCAGGCCAATTCTTTACCATCTGAGCCACCAACCCTAATTCCTTTTGTTAGTCTTCTGTAAATATGATTCCAGTGAGGGAAAAACAGCACTATAGTGAGCATTCTACATCGTATGTGATAATGTGTTATGGTGATTGGTTATACCAACAATAAGGTAAATCAGTACCTTTATAAGATAAAATCAGTGTATCAATCTCAGATTAAACAATGCAAGTCATTTTTAATCAAGTGTGATTATTTTTGCTCTTTTAAGTAATCCCAAACGTGTAATACGAAATGGTTGTGAGAAACTAGTAAAAGAAAAATAAATGTGTTACTCTTCTGAATATATATAGACATTTGGATTCCAGTCTTTTTTTTTTTTTCCTGTTCATCTGTACAACTCTAATGAAACCATTTTGGCCTAGGGAAACTAACAGACTTGGAGTGGCTAAATCTCTACTATTGAATCACAAGTCTTTGCTTAAATATTAAGTTCTAGTTTCATAAAGATGAAATCTTATAGAATCAATGAGCAAGGATGCCTGCAAAGGAAATCAAATCAGAGTACTTACTCAGGTTCAAATACACAAATAACCAAAAAGTGATAAATTTAGTGATAAATGGTACAGGGTATTTTCTGATATTTTCTCCTATTTTTTTTTTTTTTCCTTTGAAGCTTAAATCATGTGGCTGGTTGGTTTGGTTACAAGTATCATGAAAAATCTCCTTAGCCTCTGTGTTCTCCAACTGTGTATGTGGTATGTGATATATAAAATACCTTTTCTATTTGAGCTGCTATAACAGAAAAACCACAGACTGGGTGGCTTATAAATAACAGAAACTTAACTTCTTACAGTTCTGGAGTCTGGAAGTCTGCGAGCAGGGGGCCAGCCTGGCCTAATTCTTGTAAGGGCCTCTTGCAGCTTGTTGACAGCTGACTGCTTATGTCTGCATGTGCTGGAATGCAGAGAGAGGAAGCAAGAGCTTTGTGAATTTTCTATGGGCTCCTCCCTCACGACCTCATCAAACCTTAATTACTTCCCAAAGGCCCACCTCTTGGAGCAATCACATTCAGAGGGTAGAGTTTCTACCAGGGTGGAGGGAGATAGAAATATTCAATGCATAAGGAGGAGTTTGAAGCTTAGAATAAATCAAAACCGGTTTCTAATTAAAATAATATCAGTTCAGTTCAGTCGCTCAGTCGTGTCCGACTCATTGCGACCCCAAGAATTGCAGCACGCCAGGCCTCTCTGTCCATCACCAACTCCCGGAGTCTACCCAAACCCATGTCCATCGAGTTGGTGATGCCATCCAGCCATCTCATCCTCCGTCGTCCCCTTCTCCTCCCGCCCCCAATCCTACCCAGCATTAGGGTCTTTTCCAATGAGTCAACCCTTCTCATGAGGTGCCCAAAGAATTGGAGTTTCAGCTTCAACATCAGACCTTCCAATGAACACCCAGGATTGATCTCCTTCAGGATGGATTGATTGGATCTCCTTGCAGTCCAAGGGACTCTCAAGAGTCTTCTCCAACACCACAGTTCAAAAGCATCAATTCTTCGGCGCTCAGCTTTCTTCACCGTCCAACTCTCACATCCATACATGACCACTGGAAAAACCATAGGCTTGACTAGATGGACCTTTGTTGGCAAAGTAATGTCTCTGCTTTTAAATATGCTATCTAGGTTGGCCATAACCTTCCTTCGAAGGAGTAAGCGTCTTTTAATTTCATGGCTGCAATCACCGTCAGCAGTGATTTTGGAGCCCCCCAAAATAAAGTCTGACACTGTTTCCACTGTTTCCCCATCTATTTGCCATGAAGTGATGGGACCAGATGCCATGATCTTAGTTTTCTGAATGTTGAGCTTTAAGCCAACTTTTTTCACTGTCCTCTTTCACCTTCATCAAGAGGCTCTTTAGTTCTTCACTTTCTGCCATAAGGGTGGTGTCATCCACATATCTGAGGTTATTGATATTTCTCCCGGCAATCTTGATTCCAGCTTGTGTTTGTTCCAGCCCAACGTTTCTCATGATGTACTCTGCATATAAGTTAAATAAGCAGGGTGGCAATATACAGCCTTGACGTACTCCTTTTCCTATTTGGAACCAGTCTGTTGTTCCATGTCCAGTTCTAACTGTTGCTTCCTGACCTGCATACAGGTTTCTCAAGAGACAGGTCAGATGGCCAGGTATTCCCATCTCTTTCAGAATTTTCCACAGTTCATTGTGATCCACACAGTCAAAGGCTTTGGCATAGTCAATAAAGCAGAAATAGATGTTTTTCTGGAACTCTCTTGCTTTTTCGATGATCCAGCGGATATTGGCAATTTGATCTCTGGTTCCTCTGCCTTTTCTAAAACCAGCTTGAACATCTGGAAGTTCATGGTTCACGTATTGCTGAAGCCTGGCTTGGAGAATTTTGAGCATTATTTTACTAGCATGTGAGATGAGTGCAATTGTGCGGTAGTTTGAGCATTCTTTGGCATTGCCTTTCTTTGGGATTGGAACGAAGACTGACCTCTTCCAGTCCTGTGGCCACTGCTGAGTTTTCCAAATTTGCTGGCATATCGAGTGTAGCACTTTCACAGCATCACCTTTGAGGATTTGAAATAGCTCAACTGGAATTCCATCACCTCCACTAGCTTTGTTCGTAGTGATGCTTTCTAAGGCCCACTTGACTTCACATTCCAGGATGTCTGGCTCTAGGTGAGTGATCACACCATCGTGATTATCTGGGTCGTGAGGATCTTTTTTGTAAAGTTCTTCTATGTATTCTTGCCACCTCTTCTTAATATCTTCTGCTTCTGTTAGGTCCATACCATTTCTGTCCTTTATCGAGCCCATCTTTGCCTGAATTGTTCCTTTGGTATCTCTAAGTTTCTTGAAGAGATCTCTAGTCTTTCCCAGTCTGTTGTTTTCCTCTGTTTCTTTGCACTGATCGCTGAGGAAGGCTTTCTTATCTCTCCTTGCTATTCTTTGGAACTCTGCATTCAGATGGGAATATCTTTCCTTTTCTCCTTTGCTTTTTGCTTCTCTTCTCTTCCAAGCTATCTGTAAGCTCTCCTCAGATAGCCATTTTGCTTTTTTTTTTTTTTTTTTTTGCCTTGAGAACCCCATGAACAGTATGAAAAGGCAAAAAGATAGGACACTGAAAGATGAACTCCCCAGGTCAGTAGGTGCCCAATATACTAATGGAGATCAGTGGAGAAATAACTCCAGAAAGAATGATGGGATGGAGCCAAAGCAAAAACGATACCCAACTGTGGATGTGACTGGTGACAGACGCAAAGTCTGATGCTGTAAAGAGCAATATTGCATAGGAACCTGGAATGTTAGGTCCATGAATCAAGGCAAATTGGAAGTGGTCAAACAGGAGATGGCAAGAGTGAACGTCGACATTCTAGGAATCAGTGAACTAAGATGGACTGGAATGGGTGAATTTAACTCAGATGACCATTTTATCTACTACTGTGGGCAAGAATCCCTTAGAAGAAATGGAGTAGCCATCATGGTCAACAAAAGAGTCCGAAATGCAGTACTTGGATGCAATCTCAAAAACGATAGAATGATCTCTGTTCGTTTCCAAGGCAAACCATTCAATATCACGGTAATCCAAGTCTATGCCCCAACCAGTAATGCCGAAGAAGCTGAAGTTGAACAATTCTATGAAGACCTACAAGACCTTTTAGAACTAACACCCAAAAAAGATGTCCTTTTCATTATAGGGGACTGGAATGCAAAAGTAGGAAGTCAAGAAACACCTGGCATAACAGGCAAGTTTGGCCTTGGAGTACAGAATGAAGCAGGGCAAAGGCTAATAGAGTTTTGCCACGAGAACACACTGGTAATAGCAAACACCCTATTCCAACAACACAAGAGAAGACTCTACACGTGGACATCACCAGATGGTCAACACCGAAATCAGATTGATTATATTCTTTGCAGCCAAAGATGGAGAAGCTCTATACAGTCAGCAAAAACAAGACCGGGAGCAGACTGTGGCTCGGATCATGAACTGCTTATTGCCAAATTCAGACTTAAATTGAAGAAAGTAGGGAAAACCACTAGACCATTCAGTTATGACCTAGATCAAATCCCTTATGAGTATACTGTGCAAGTGACAAATAGATTTAAGGGTCTAGACCTGATAGACAGAGTGCCTGTTGAACTATGGACAGAGGTTCGTGACATTGTACAGGAGACAGGGATCAAGAAAATCCCCATGGAAAAGAAATGCAAATAAAAAAAATAGCAAAAATAATATCAGGAATTGTTTATTCTTCTATTACATCATGACCATGAGACCTAAAAGAGAAATATATATCTTAGGAAAAAATGGGGATACCTGCAATTAAGGGCTTCAGTGGTAAAGAATCCACCTTCCAATGCAGGAGACTTGGGTTCGATTGCTGGGTTGGGAAGATTCCTTGGAGAAGGAAATGGCAACCCACTCCAATATTCTTGCCTGGAAAATTCCATGGACAGAAGAGTCTGGTGGGCTATAGTACACAGGGTCGCAAAGGGTTGAACACAACTCAGCGACTAAACAACAACAACAACCTGTAATTGAATAACTTAAAATGCAATTTATTCAAAACACATTTGCTGAGTGCCAAAATTTAAGGCATTACACTAGATGCTGTTGAGGATACAGAGGTGATTAACATGATATTTCTACCCTCTCTGGTTAATACTGGTTCATTTTAATTTCTACTTGTATTACCTTTCTTGATGATGGTCTTCTGAGTTGATGACTGAAGATAAGCAGATTTTCCATGACTATCTAATGTGTACCAGCGACAGTTTTATTCTCTGTTATATGTCTGCATGAAGAGACAGAGCTTTATTCTTTTCTTGACATTTATGGCCTCCATGTACCTGTACTCCACGAAAGGTTACCTAAATCAAATTTATTCCAAATGGCCAACATTTAACATTAAAAGTGTGAAAGGCAAGGTAAGGTTCTCTATAGGTCAGCATTGAATTGACTGACTGAATTATAACCAGAGAATGATGAATTACGCATTCCCTTTTAATTTCAAATACTGGCTAACAAATGTATTGATTCTAATACTCACTCTGTTGTTCAGTAGAATTACTGCCATTACTTACCTTTCGATTTTGATCAAAATATTTTTAAAGTCATTTGTAACTCCATTGTTACAATTTCTCAATTCATGTTAATATATGCTTTGGAAGGTATTCCATTGTTTGGGTAATTATGCACAATTAAGCACAAAGACAAGGTCATTACCTACTTAAAAAAAAAAAAGTTATCAAAATTGTCCAGTGGAGAAATTCAGACTGAAAAATAAACTTTGTTAGATGTCTTGGAGTTGAACACAAGGATTGAAACTAAGAGAAGAGCTCAGGATGTTTTTGTAACTTAATGTTGGATTTTTGTATCCATATGTACAAGCTCCTTCAACAAGCTACTCTCACCCGCATCCTGACATCAAGGGCAGACACTGTACCACCTGCATCATTTGGTATCTGTTTACCCTACTTCTTTAGAAATTATAACCACTTACCACAAAACATCTTAATAAATCTGGAACAGAAGATAAATAAAGAAGGAAAGAAAGAATATACACTTTCAAGGTTAATCTGTATTTTCTATATTTTGGCATATTTAACTCTGTACCTGTTGGCAGCAAGACATGAAAGGAAATACAACAATTCCATAGATTTTTATCAGAAAGAAAGAACCATACCTCAAGCAATGTTTTTTGATGGCATTAAAATCTTCAGCTTCTCGCTTGTTGTCTCAAGATGGAGAAGGGGGCACTATTCTCAACAACTCTTACGACACCAGATTCAGAAATGGATGTTTTAACTCTTAAGGACATAAAATTAAATCCAGTGAAGTCTCTTCTCTAATATGATGCAGATAGAGGTTTCTGGTTATCCATATCTAAACTGATTTGCTTCAGCTTCCCATCTGTCTTCCCATAAACGGGTCAGTACATCACTCCAGTTACCCTTACTGATTCACCAGTCCTACACACCCAGTTTCATAAAAACATAGCGCTAAATTTATGTTTCAGTTTTCATTTCCTTGTCAACTGAAACTTGCTGTCTTCACTACTTTAACAGAAATGCTGGATTTAAATTTTGCCATTTTTATGCCCAGATCAACTGAAAATGGTTTAGTTCTTACCTCATGGACACTCCCTGCTACATTGTATCCTGGACCAGTTATCTGCTCACTGCCAGAGCTCTCTCTTCCCTGGTGTCCAGGGCACCTGGCTCATGTATTCTTCACGCGCTACTCTCTCCAGTCCTCCTGGGTCTCCATGATGAGCATCCTGCTGTCTCCTTTTCAGTGGCCAATCAACTATCCAGTCCAAGGCCTCCTGATGTTTTTATCTCTTACAATGTTCTATAACGCAATGTTTTTCTCCATCTTTACTGTATTTACCCTGAGTTCTGGCTGTCATGTCTGTTAGTCATATAATCATAGTTTATTCCCATCTATAGTTAACTTCCAGGTTTTCTTTAGATTCCTTTTTTTTTCCTTCCAGACCACTTACCTTCTATTCTACTTAAACTCCAAAGCTAACTGTGTTATACCCTGCTTGACATTTTAAAATGTGCCAACCCCCAGCTATTTGGATTTTTCTTTGTACACAGCATTGATTCCTGCCAGCCTGCTACAGCCCCTTGGGACATCTGTCCTGCTTCCAGTCTTGACTCATCTTTTGAGAGTAGAGATAGTCTTTCCTGTTCTTATTGCATTTATCATGTATTTTATTTTATTTTATTTTATTTTGGAAAAAAAAAAGCCTGCCTATAGCTTATCTGTGTTTCTGCTTTTCTTATAATTAGAGAATAAGTCCATGAAGTGCTTAATATATGTTGAATAAATGACTGAATAAAGGAATTGTGAATGTATTTAAGAGAATTTAAAATTTATAGTAAAGTAACTGAGGAGAGTATGTTCCTTAGTTTTCTTCATAGACACTTTTTTAAGACTTTTTAGAAACTGGATAGCCAATGGCTTCAAAGTATATTGAGATCCCAAAGAGAGAACTTTTAAGTACAGTTAACATTAAGATTTTTATCCTTAATTGCCATACAATAATATTTATTATGACCTCCTTGATAACTAGAATTGATATGAAAAAATCAATTTTATTTTAATGAATGAGTCAGTCAGTCACATGGTTTAGTAAGCCTAAGTAAGGTATATTGGGGCATTTACTTAAGCTATACCTATATTAGTTTTCTACCTATGACATCTCCTGTCTTAACCAACTGCCGTTTTAACAGTTCCTGACTGAGGCTGTCCTAATTTCCCAATAAAATCCCTAAGAAGTACCTGGAAAATAGAAGTTGAAGGTCAGAGTGAGACATAGAAGTAGAACTACTTTGATCGGTTGTGTGGCAGGAATTTCATTCCTTATAAGGCGGTGATATTAGATTTATAAAAACAAATGGGGATCGTGCATGAGGTTTCTGCCAGAAACAGGCCTGGTGTGGGCACCAGGAAGTGGAAGAGAAAGAGTTTGCATTTCTTTTCCTGTCCCTTAGCTCAGAAAGGCTTGGCCTGTACCAGCCATAAAGCCAGACAGGCATTCACCTGGCAGATGCTGGCATTTCAAAGTAGCCGGAGTAATGTCTCCAGTCCTCCAGGTGAACCTTCTTCCAACTCCTGTTCAGAGATCATATAATGACTGGAAGTAAATGGAGGTGGGGTCTCGTCTTAGGATGCAGAGGGCCTGTGAACAGACATCCTTTGACTGCAGTGGGAGCTGGGGGAGTTTGCATCTCCAGGAGCCCTGCCATTGCCATTGCCATTTCTCATGGGCTCTGTTACTCAATACTGTCATGGGGTAGGGGAGTGAGTGCAGATGGAAAATAAAAAAAATTGTTTTAGATTCTACAACTAGTAAATAACAATGGAATTGTGTTAAAAAAACAAAAAACAGTGTAACTCAAGACATCAAGAGCAGCATAGAGAACTAACTATGCCTCAAACGGGTGGGTCCTCTCTAATCTGACCTCTGAACTATATCCTCAAAAATTCCTATCAGTACAAGCTCAACTGCTATTCCTTCTGCTAACCTCCTTAATTGTAGTCATGGCATCATAATACTATAGTCATTCTGACTTAGAGTTCTCAGCTTCTATTTTCTTCCCACCATCTAGTTACCAGTCACCTCCTTCCCAAATCCTGGTTCATACCTGACTGACTTTCCTGACAGCTACACCAGAGTCCAAATCCTATTACCTCTGAATAAAATCAGTGAATTAGCTTCCAAAGGGGTATTTCTGATCAGCATACATTTTTTTTTTCAAGTCATTCTAAATCTGGCATGACCATATTAGCTGTAGTAAATAGAGCACAACTCTGATCAGACCACTCCGCCCATGCTTTTCAATATTTCACTGTGAATCTTGAGAGGCCTTAAATTACTACCTAGACAAGGCTCAACCGTATTTTCTATCTTCTGATCCTTTTGTTCTATTAAAAAAAATAAAAAAAGAGCCATGACTTATGAAGTAGCCCTGTGAAATACAGTGAAAATCAAAAATCCACGTAAATGATAGAGATGCTCATTTTCCAGTGTTTTTCAGATTTTTAGACTCAGCACCATTTGGACAAAATAAAGAGCCTCTGGATTGCTTATGCCAGCCATTCACCATCAAGAAAAAGAATTTTGATACATGACAGTTTAAAAAGACAAATACTGTGTATACTATAACTCTTTAGACTACTCCTCTGTAATATTGGGGACATCCTAATGAGTATAAATTTACAATACATCACACTATAAGAAGCAATAATAATGAAAGCTGTCAGGGTTCTCTGAGATTGAGGTTGAAATACTACTCACATCAAGAGCATTGCTGATTCCATTACAAATGAGGGAACATCTCAGAGGTCTTTTATGTAGTAAAATTCCCTCCCTAGAGAAGATAAAGACATGTATAAATGCTGTGCAGTTGAAAGAGTACATATTGCTGGGGATGGGCAGTTTAAACAGTTGCACAGTTTTTTAGTGTGTTAAATATTAATTCTGGAATCTCCTGGTCTTAAAGTACTCAAAATTAAACCTTCCAAGATCAAAAATTTTGTCTAGTCAGATACACCTAATGGAAATATGTGACCCTTCTGTTTTTTCCCCCCAAATTGCATTCATTCTTCAAAATTTTCCCTTTTAAAACCTGTCTGACTATTCTGGGCTGAAGTCCTTCATCAGCACCCTAGACTTTGGCTTAAATATTCACTGAATCATGAACCATGTATCTTCTGTGAGATGCTATTACTCAGTTTTTCTTTTAAACTGTACATTTCCTATGCATATTTTTGCACATTTATCAATCTGTCTCTCTATACACAGAATATGCCCCTCCCCATACCATGAGATCAATGAAAAATAATGAAGGATGAGGAGGGACACAGAGAAATAAATCACAAGTGTGCCTGGAGCTGGCTCTTGGTCCCCTCACAGCACTGCAGGCATGAATTGAGGAGAGTGGATGCAGTAACAGTACCCCTACATCTCAGGATGAACTCTTGAGCATTGTTGGATGGGAGTTTAAGGGATGGAATGGTTTGACCCTCCTGGTCCCTGTGATCATCATACTGCTCAGCAGATAAAACTATGTAAGAGTCTTTAGCAGTTAGGACTAATAGGACAAGCTCTCTAACAATCTATAGTCAGCATCAATATTGTTTTGCAAATCTAGCAAACTTTTTCCTTTCACAAGCTAATCAGAATGACCTGCACACCTGGATCACTGGTAGGTCAAATCAATCCTAATATCAGTGCTTACATGGAGTGGAGGAATAGTCTTTTATGCACCTACTCCATACGGGATTCCAGAAGCTCTTCACATGGCAGCTTGTGCATTTAGTAGAATTTCCATATTCAGCTACATCTGAAAGGAACCTCTTCCTCTCAGGGTAATGATTCCCTTTGATGAGGACTTTCTGAAGATACTTTCCTGGAAGATCTGAAAGCCTCTCCTGAATCAACTTAAAGACATAATTGAGTAGGAATGAAGATCACCCCATCACTTGGAAAACAAGTATTTCTCAACATAAAAGGGTAATTAAACTTGATGCCTTCAGTACTTCAGCAGTTACTATACTGTTTAGCCTTGTAGTTTTAATACAAGTTTCATTTCCTACTTACTCTGTAATTAACCATTTAATTATTTTAATTGATCACTAAAGAGACATTTACTTGTGCTAAGTCAGGTATTGTGCTAGGTGGATGGTCGATAACTTAAAAGATTCATATTCTTTAAAGCAGAAAATTTGTAGTACGTACAGCACATATATATGCTTTCTTCTTTTTCCCATTTCTGCCATTAGCTAGTTATATGAAATGTACAAAATAGATCTCTCTCACACACACATACACATATAAACTTCTCTTAGAATCATGTTCTTTTATCTTTTCTATTTAATCTCGTGTCATTTTACTCCTCCACAGAGACCATATCTTTCATCCTACCAAGAGAAACAAGTACTTTATAACAATTACTTCTTGCTCCTACATTCAATGATTTATGGATATATACTTTACTTCTTAAACTTTGATTTTCTTTTCCTCTTCAACCCCGAATGTGTGGAGGAATATATAAACTTGGTGCTTGTTGGTAAGGTGAGTTGATTTCCATTTTCAATATGTGAGGTGCATTTAAACATTGAGGGACACACAAGTTAGGTATATGGGTAGGCTTATGGGTATAGTTCTTATATCAAAGATACGTATTTAGTGCAGCCCTAAAGAACTGAGATGAATTTGTCTATTGCTCATTGCCTCTATCCCTATAAAGATTTAAAATACTTTATCCAGAACATATTATTCTGATCACAAATCTAATTATGAAGCTTTTCATTTAGAGAATATACTAGTCTCCACCCTACCTTTCAACTCCTGTGGTAGACAGAATAATACTCCCATCCCCAAAGATGTTCATGTCCTAATCCTTGGAGTCTGGTAATATGAGTTACTTTCCATGGCAAATGGGACTTGGCAGATGTGATCTAGTATGTTGACCTTGAGGTGGGGAGGTGGCCTTGTTTAGCCAGGTAGACTCACAGTCATCCCATGAGTTCCTTAAAGTAAAGACCTTTTCCAGGCTGTGGTCTGAGAATTCTGGGACAAAGAAGAGGCAAGAGTAGTTACAGCCTTGAGGACTCTGTCTGCTGTTGCTTCGAAGATGGAAGTAGGTGGCCAGCAGTCAAGGCATGTGCTCCCCCTTCAGAAGGTGGAAAACGATCTTCCCTAGAGCCCCCAGAACAGAAAGCAGTTCTTCTAACACCTTGAATTTAGCCCAGTGAGACTCACACCAGACTTCTGACCTAAAGAAGTCTAAGGTAATAAATTTGTCCTGTTTTAAGGCATAAAGGTTGTGGTAATTGTGTGTGAAAGCAATAGAAAATTAATATACCATTCAAAATAGCACCCTAGAGTTTAAGTTTCTGAATGCATATATAAAGCCGGGAAGAAAGGAAATTGCAGTTCTCTGCCACCCCTACCCAAATGCTATCTCTATGCTTAGGACGAGCTACTTCCAGTTTCTCATTAGTCCAGAGTTTGGGCCTCTGAAACAGGGAGGAGAAAAAGTGTATTAGAAAAAATTAAAGTGATAGTATCACTATTGCCTCAGATAAGAAGTTTTGTGGGGTTTTTTTTTTTGTTTTTGTTTAATTTTTTTCCTAATGAAAGCACAAAGCACCTACATTGAGAAGTTGACATCTGTTTTGGCAAATTCAGAGCCAGAGGCTAACTCTGATAGAATTGAGGGCTCCAGATTAGACAGGAGTTTTTATATCTTAATCAGAGGACTGATCACTATAGAAAGCCAGCTGAGTTCTTCTCCCAACTCCAGTGTTGTAGCCTATGACTGTCAACTGACCTGAGATTTGATATCCTCATTTGTTAACTCAAAGAATTATATGTAATATCATCTTAAGACACTTCCAAATCTGTATGTCAATAATGCCAATAATTCATTAATTATCTCAATGTTTATGCAGTGAGAAATTATTATTTATCAGGATTGGAAAAACAACAAAGGTCCTCTTGGAACAAACAAAAAGATAAACTATTGATACTCCAAGTTTGGTTTGAGATTGTAGTATAGGAACTAAAAGCAAAGAGGTGGTTGTATTTAAGATGGTTGAAGGCAGTGAAAGAAAGCTTCCAATGAAAAGATGATTATCATAATGAAGCAACTATAGAGAGAACTACTTAGCCTTGGAAACATTAGGGGAAGAATTCTCTAGGGTGAAGGGAAACTCAGCGCTAAAGTTCTGAAATGAAACCATCTCTCAGATTCTAGGAACCAGTGAATGTCTGGGTAGAGGATTAGGAACCAGGAAAAGATACTGAGAAGGTATGACAAGCAGTGAGGGAGAAAGAAAATCTGATTTCAGGAGAGAGAGAAAAAATATGAAATAGTCACTTCAGAAAGTGAGCAATAATGACATTATCCAGCATTGTTGTCACACAGCAGTGTTTAGTGACAAGTCTGTGATCATAAACTTAAAGTGGAACTAGTTGTCCCATTTTGTGATTTTTCACAAATCAAAATTCACTAAGAAAGAGTGGAAAGTTGGCTTCAACAAATTGAGTTTTTGTTTAGTAGTATGAAAGAGTGGACAAGAGAGCCCTTGGGAAGTAGTAAATCATGTGATAGATGATGAAATATAAGCTGAAAAGGTAGGAAACGAATATAGGAGAAGGCTGATAAATGGGGAAGTGAACAGAGTCAATGCAATCAAACCTTTCATGGGTCACAACAGTTTAGTAAGAGAGGTACTAGAATAAGTGATCTGGGGGGAAAGATGCCTTATGGAGAATGAGGTGTTTGAAATCCAGATGTCAGATGTGCTACTGTTTCAGGTTATGAAAAAAGGTCAAATTGAGGCCCAAGATTGCTGAGTAAGATGACATGAATTTCACCTTCGCTCACAAACATATCAAAAACATGTCTCATAGAAGACTAACTGGAAGTTGGCAGAACTGTACAACCAAGGCTGCAAGAAAGGTTCCTACATCACTGGGTAGGATTGGAAGAAAAGCATTGGGTTGGGACCTATGCCCCTAGAAGGGAGCTACAAAAAAGGAAAATCACATGATACTCACCCTGGGCAGTGAGCAGGTCGAGCCACAGAATGAATATCCCAGTCCTGGAGTCTTGGCACAGGAGACAAGCCCACTCGTCTACTTAGAAAACTGCTGAGACAGTTAGAAAGGCCAGAGAAGCCTAGACTCCACTCGTGCACAGGTCCTGGCACGGGTTTGCCACCAGCAGTGAAGAGAGGTGGATATGTCCTCACAGAGCTCCTGAATCTGAGCTGAGTGAACCATTGTCCCACTCCCTCCATGCTGTGGCTTGGCACTGGATTTAGGGCAGTCACTTCTTGGCAAAAGAATCAATTTAGGGACACAGCGATGGCCCAGGGACCTGGGATGTTGTCCAGATCGAGTAGCACTTGCCATTGTTGGAACTTATGCAAACAGTGTCACAGAAGCAGCCACTTCAGTTTCTGCAACCACAATGCAATGATCCCTAATGCTAGCCAAAGGAATGCGCTGGCCCTGCCCACTCCACTCCGCCACCTTGCACTAGATGTAGGATGACTGCAACAGGAGAAAAGACACAACCTTATTGCTACATCTGAATGGAGTCACAGATAGCCACACAGGCAGCCCATCCAATCCCTGTAAGCACATACACCCCATTTACTACAGCACTCCCCTCCTTGGGGGCAGATTCACCAGTGCAGGGGGAAGGAAGAAGATACAAAAAGTGAACAGAGCTAGCATAAGCCTACCCCTCAGGGCATCCAGTCCATCAGCTTCAGAACAGACCCCACCCTCAGGGCATCCAGTCCATCAGCTTCAGAACAGACCCCACCCTCAGGGCATCCAGTCCATCAGCTTCAGAACAGACCCCACCCTCAGGGCATCCAGTCCATCAGCTTCAGAACAGACCCCACCCTCAGGGCATCCAGTCCATCAGCTTCAGAACAGACCCCACCCTCAGGGCATCCAGTCCATCAGCTTCAGAACAGACCCCACCCTCAGGGCATCCAGTCCATCAACTTCAGAACAGACCCCACCCTTGAAGAGCAACTGCCAAGGAGTCCCACTCACACTCAGCACAGACTTTAGATCCTCCAACACAAACCACACCTCTTATCAAGGTGATAGTGGCCTGCACACCCTGAGGAAAAGTGTGGTGGACATCTACATCAAATCCAGCCTTGCATCAAAGATCAAATTAAAAAAAAAGCCTTGCATGTAGGTCACACAATCTACATAGGCATGCTGTCACACAAAAACAACCACTCAAGACCACAATAAATAACTTCCATCTAGATTATAGAGTTAAGTAAAATAAAAATGCAGAGGAACTACTGCCAATTGAGAGAGCAAGAGAAAATCTAGGAAAAAACAATGAAACAGATAATCACTCTAACAGACAGTAAGTTCAAAAAGTTGGTAATAAAAATTCTAATTAAGAGAATCTAAGCACAGATCATTTTAACAAGGAGCTAGAAGGTAGAAGGAAGACCCAATCAAAAATAGATAATTGTTTCTGAGATAAAAAGCACTCTAGAAACAATAGCAGACTAAATGACACAGAAGACCACACAGGTGATCTTGGAAGGTAGAATATTGGAAATCACCCAATCAGAAGAGCAGACAGAAAGGCAGGTGAAACGATGAAAGTGACATACAGGATCTATGGGGACAATATAAAATGTGCCAACATATGCATTGTAGGGGTTCCAGAAGGAGAAGAGAGAGAAGGGAATCTAAAATACATTTGAAGAAATTATGGCTGAAAACCTCCCAGATGTAAAGAAGGAAACATATCAATGTACAGGAGGTACAGAGGGTCTCAAATAAAATGAATCCAAATAGACCCATACTAAGACATGTTAATATTATAATTAAAATGGTAAAAGTTAAAGGGAGAATTGTAAAGGCAACAAGAGAAAAAGTGTCAGTTACAAGGGAACCCCCATAAGGCTATCAGTTGATTTCTCTGCAAAAGCTCTGCAGACCAGAAATGAGTGGCATGATATATTCAAAGTCCGGGAAAATCTTGCAATCTAGGATATTCTGCCCATCAAAATTATCATTTAGAATAGAAGGAGAATTTCCCAAGCAAGCAAATGCTAAGAGAATTTGACAATATTAAACATACCGTAAAAGAAATGTTGATGGGTCTACCATGTATAAACTAGATAGCTAGTGGGAACCAGCTGTATAGCACCAGAAGCTCAGCTCGACACTCTGTGATGGCCTAGATGGGTGGGATGGAGGGGTGGGGTGGGAGAGAGGTCTAAGAGGGAGAGGATGTATGTATACATACAGCTTATTCACTTCACTGTACAGTAGAAACACAGAATTGTAGAACAATTATACTCCAATTAAAAAAAATTAAAAAGAATCTATGCTGCTGCTGCTAAGTCACTTCAGTCGTGTCCGACTCTGTGCGACCCCATGGACTGTAGCCTACCAGGCTCCTCCGTCCACGGGATTCTCCAGGCAAGAGTACTGGAGTGGGGTGCCATTGCCTTCTCTATGAAGCCCCTAGATGCCAGTAACACATGGGAACCTGTCTGAAATGCAAATTCTCAGGCCTTGCCCTAGCCCTGTGTGTCAGGAACTTTGAGGGATATGGCTGAGCAAGCTGTATCCCTTTACAGCAAAATGTATCCCATTATAGCAACATGTTGTAATGTTTAAGAACTACCACTTTAACCAATCAAAATGCCTTGTAATAGCAGAAAACATATTAATACTATGAAATACTTTGCAACTATTTAAAAAATGAAGTACATATCTGTATAACCAGATATGCATCAAGGGTCAAGATATATTATTAAGTAAGTAAAGTAACTTTCAGATCAAATGATATGAAATGGTGTTAGATTTGAAACAATGCTGTTCAGTGCAGTAAAATAGTAAAAAGAATCTATAGGAAAGAAATAATTCCAATAGGAAAGGCAAATATATAAAAGGATTGAAGATCACTTAAATAAACCTGTATGTAGATTAAAAAAAAAGTCAGAAAAGCAACTATAACTACAAAGACATACTGTATAATATCACTTATATATGGTCTCTAAAATATAATACAAACAAAGGTATATGCAAAACAGTAACAGCCCCCAAATTCTGTAAATAAAATAGAAAAGCAATGAGGATATACTATACAGCACAGAGAATTATACCCACCAACTTATAATAACCTATAATGGAGTATAATCTGCAAAACTACTGAATCACTATGCTATACACCTTAAACTAACACAATATTGTAAATTAACTATACTTGCATTCAAAGAAAATGCAGGTTGTGTCAGTGGGAATTTAGTGTCAGGGAACTGGAGGGATTGGTTGTTGGAGGGGAGGTCATCAGAACCTCGCAAGCCAAGGTGTGTGACGTGCATCTAGTAATGTTGACCCATCAGAGTCTGTCCCGGAAAGACCAGGAGGAGGCGGCTGGCATTGACTTGCAGGGGTTCTCAGGAACATAGAAACAATCTCACAACTATCCAGCCCATGGCACTTTGTTTATTTCCTCAAAGCAACAACAGCATTTTTTAAATTCCTCCCCAATTTAGAGTTTAAGTTCTTTCCTTTCTGTTTTTGGAAGCTGAAAATCCTGGAAATTTTTGTCAACGACTAAGCAGACCCTTTTCGTATTATTCAAAAAGCATGTGACATTATGAACCTTAATTTTCTTGGAAATTACTATTTCCATTGAATACACTTTGGAATATATCACAACTATAATTTAGTACATTTTGTCATCAGACACCAGGAAATCATCTACGTTATAGCACCTCTACTCACCACCTCCCACCACTTCTTCCAGGCACACTCATTGCAGATGTTTGCTCCAGTAATGTACTAGTTATTATAATTTATGGCGTAACATACTAAACTAATTTCTCCAACTCTAATTTATATTAAAGTTTTAGTTTACTTTATATTTATCCCAAATTATAAGCCAATTATTTAAAAAAATATAAATATAAAATATTGAATTAAATATTAATTCCATTAGAAATATTGCATTTTCTTTTTAATAATTACCTAATATTGCTGGATACTCAGTAAATGCTATAAAGTAATACTTTAATTTCTAACATAAATTATTTAATCTTCTTTTATTGCCTGATGGGATTTTTTAATTCATTAATTTAAAAGTAAACCTTAGTATTGCATGTTTTTATATGCATATATTGCTTATGTTGTTCATTTTTTCTTCTTTCAGTGGCTGTGTGTGTGTGTATATATATATATATATATATATATATATATTCCCAAAGTCATTTCCTGAACTGTGTCTATTTCAGTGTTATCGATCTGTATTATTTTTGGTACAGATTTTTATGTGAACGTCAATAGTTTTTAACCTACCTGAGTTTCTGCTATCACTGCTGTAAAATCTCGGTAATATAGTATCTCACTGAAATTATGAGAGTCAAATTATATGATGCAAATAAATGGAATTATAAAAATGTCTAAAAACAAAGCATTATAATATGTAATAATCAATACCATGCATAAATGTTGATTCACATATAATCATATCCAGTTTCCATTTGATGTAAGACCCTGAGCTATTCCTGGCCAGGCCTCTTTCCTGATTGCCCTTCGTCTTTTAGATGAAATTCATATTTAATCAAATGAAAAGACTCACAGGGTGATGGCTAATTAATAGGGCAAAGTAAAATAATTATTTCTAAGGATTTTAAGTAGTTGGCTAAGGTATTATTTGTAAGTTAAATATTTCCTAAAAATTACTCTGAGATTTTCTGTATATCTAATTGTAACTGGTTAGATACCTGAACTCATCTGAAATCATTATACTAAATTATTGGGTTTATAGAAACAGAACTAATAGGATTTCAGTCTGTCAGTCAATCTATCGAGAGAGAAATGCTTCATAAGAAATTGGCTTTTGCAATTGTGGAGGCATAAAGATTCCATGATCTGCCCTCTGCAAGCTGGAAACCCAGGAAGCCAAGTTGTATTTTCTAGTCTGATCCCAAAGTGTGAGAACCAGAAGCACTGGTGGGTACACCCCAGTCTGAGGGCACCCGTGTTTCAACTCAGTCAGGAAGAGAGAGCAAATCCTGCTTTATCCACATTTTTGTTCTTTTCAAGCCCTCGACATTGAATGAAGCCCACTCATACTGGGGAGGGCAATCAGCTTTACTCAGCCTACTGATTCAGACACCACCTCATCCAGAAACACCCTCACAGACACACCAGAGATGATATTTAACCTCTCTGAGCACACCAACATATACACCTATAATCCAAACTTAGATTTTAGTTTATTAAAGGACATTCCCATCACATTGAAATGAACCTTCATCACTACTTAAAATTACAAAATTTCTAAGATCCCCTTGTTTTTTCCAAGATCCCATTAGGAAAACTGTATGTACAGCAAATTATGTTGTTCTTACTTATTTTCAAAACATGTTAACTCATAAACTTTATATTTTATTCCAGTGTAACAGAATTTACTAGGAACACTGTCAAAGTGAAGTGAAATTCGCTCAGTCATGTCTGACTCTTTGCGACCCCATGGACTATGTAGTCCATGGAATTCTCCAGCCCAGAATACTGGACTGAATAGCCTTTCTGATCTTCCCAACCCAGGGATCCAACCCAGGTCCCCCACATTGAGGGTGGATTCCTTACCAGCTGAGCCACCAGGGAAGCCCAAGAATACTGCAGTGGTAGCCTATCACTTCTCTAGCAGATCTTCCCAACCTAGAAATCAAACTGATGTGTCCTGCATTGCAGGCGGATTCTTTACCAACTGCACTATCAGGGAAGCCCAAACAAACACACAAAATGATGGGCTTTGAGAATGATCTGCAATGTGTTTATTTTTGTTTATTTCTACTTCTGAGGACAGCGTGTCAACATTTAAACTTTTTGTTTTCTGTTAATTTCTAGAGTTATGTTGCAGAAAGTTCATCAACACATCTTTAAGATTATCTGTTATATGCCATAAACTCTTCTCTGGGCTGGATGTGGAAGAATAAAGCAGAAAACCAGGATCTTTAGTCCCAGAGGTCACTACAGTCTAGGAGGAAGACTTGGCTCATAAGCAAGCAAACATACATAAAAATATAATTTAAGATTATGACTGTGTCATGAAGAAGGTAAATAATAACACAATAGAGTATCATGAGAAGCAGTGGGAGACTGGATTAGGATGTGTGGTCAGGAAAGACCTCTCAGAGATGGTAATTAACCATGTGATGACAAGAGATACATGACTCCCCGATGAAAGAAAATTGAAAATAGTGGCAGCTTCATGGAATAGGAAATAAAATAAAATAATATCAGGGATCAATGAATGGAACTTCAATCTTAGGCTACAAATATCCAAAGAGTATACACACTTTTCCTGAAAATATAATCATTTACAAGGCTGGAATACTCTTGATATTGAAACCAGATAAAGTCACTAAGAGAGAAGAAACTAAAGCCCATGTTATACTTGACATAATACAAAAATCCTCAATGATATATAAGCAAAGGGAATGCAATAATCTATGAAAAATTTGCTATTCCATGACTAAGTTATGTTTAGACTTTATGTATAAGGACATATCAATATTGGAAAACCCCATAAATATAGTAAACACATTGCCAGCCTAAAAGAAAAAAACCCAGTCATTCCAATAAACACATAATATATAACACCCATTCTTTATAAAAAAATTAGTAAATTGGGAATAGAACTTCAGGTTGATAAACAGTAGCAATTTGAAATATATAAATACCATCATATATTTTAATCCTTTGATAGGGACGCTTAGTAGAGGCACTTCTATTCCATTTTTAGTTGGAGATTCAAGCCAGCATTCTAAGAAAGGAAAATCAAATTAGTGGTGTCAAAATGAAACTACTCATTTCTTGCTGATGTTGAAAACATTTACAAAGTACTGAAGAGGCTCAGCTGGTAAAGAATCTGCCTGCAATGCAGGAGACCTGGGTTCGATCCCTGGGTTGGGAAGATCCCCTGGAGAAGGGAAAGGCTACCCACTCCAGTATTCTGGCCTGGAAAATACCATGGACTGTACAGTCCTTGGGGTCACAAAGTCAGACACGACTGAGCAACTTTCAATTCACTTCAAAGAATATAAAGAAAAATTATTATCAAAACAGGATGATTTAGCAAAATGATTAGATATAAACCTGGCATATAATACACCAAACACTTACAACATAAAATATAAAAGATCATAACTAACATTATTACTAGTGATTATTTTAGTAATATTATTAGGAATGGATATAACCAAAAATGTACAACACTATTCAAGGAAACAGTATTTTATAATATTATACAACATTAAAGGGAAGTAACTTTAAAAAATTATACAATGAACATGAATATAAACATTGTCAAAAGACAAGGTCTGTTTTATGTATATGTATAACTTGAGTCATTGTGCTATACACCTAACATGTGCTGAAACTAAAACATTGTAAATTACTATACTCCAATAAAATTTTTAAAAATAAATAAAAAATGTTAAAAAGGTCTGGTCAAATTAATTTATAGAGGTAGTGTAATGATAGCAATAATCCCCAAACCTTTTTAATATTTAGAAGTATATAAGCCAAAGAATTGATGCTTTTGAACTGTGGTTTTAGAGAAGACTCTTGAGAGTCTCTTGCATTGCAAGGAGATCCAACCAGTTAATCCTAAAGGAAATCAGTCCTGAATATTCACTGGAAGGACTGATGCTGAAGCTGAAGCTGCAATACTTTGCCCAACTGATGCGAAGAACTGACTGATTGGAAAAGACCCTGATTCTGGGAAAGATTGAAGGCGAGAGGAGAAGGGCACGACAGAGGATGAGATGGCTGGATGGCATCACCGACTTGATGGACATGAGTTTGAATAAGCTCTGGGAGTTGGTGCTGGACAGGGAGGCCTGATGTGCTGCAGTCCATGGGGTCGCAAAGAGTCAGACACGACTGAACGACTGAACTGAGCTGAACTGAAGCAGCTTCTATGGTCCATGCAGGACAATCAAGAACTAAGACTATTAGGATGTCACTTTGGAATGAAGAAGAGGACTACAGCCTATGAACTGTGTGAAGACAATTGTGAGGACAGTTTTGATGACAATTACAAGATTGTAGAGACTGAGAAAGTGTTAACTCCAGGGGATAAAGAACTTGGCTGATAGATGAGAGTAGGAAGCCCAGAAAAAGACTGAGTCTTCAACCATGATGGCATATCAGATCTACATCCAATAAGTGGAGTTAGGAAAGAGGTCATCACCAGCAAGTGATACAGATATTTAAAAAATTAACTTGAGACATTTAAGGCTTCAGTGTTAAAAAATAACGTTTTAAAATTCTTACAAAAATGTACAAGTATCTTTTAGATTTGGCATTGGGGAAATTTTTCTTATGGAAGACACAAAGGACTGGCAATAAAATTTAATACGTTTAAGAATTTTCTTATCAAAAATATGTTAAGGAAAGTGAAAAAAAGTTAAAAAATGCCAGAAGATCTACATCCAACAGACAAGTAGTTAATAATAAGGATATATAGAGAACTGTAAATGTATAAGTAAAACACTACTAATGAATAGGGGAAAAAGACAAGAGAAACAAGCAATTCCTAGAAGTGGAAAAATTAATGAAAAACCATATTTAACATTGGAGTTAGGGAAAAATTAAAGATCACATAAATAAATGATATATCATTTTATATATAATCAATAGGCAAATTTATAAACGTTGACAATATAAAGAGTTAAACATATAACTTAATATGTAGAGTTTAAGAGCATGCAACTTAAAATTGAAAAGATTGACAATAGTGTATAATTTAACAGAAGGAAAATTTTTTAAAAAGGAATGAGAGGAAGAAAAAGATTAGACTGAAATACAGGCAGAAGCCAAATTATGTTGGACTTTGAATACTGTGGTAAAGAATTGGGATTTTATTCTAAGTAAATGGCGATATCAGGATGAGACAGTCCCAGAAATATACTTTAGAGAAGTTACGTATGATCACTTCTGAGTTTATGACAATGCATATTTAATTTTTCATTGAAATATTATGTTATGGTATAATTCTATATAGATCATATACAATCAAGAAGGTTGTATTGTATATACTGTATATATATATAGCATATATATATGTATGATATATATTATATATCAGGTTGTATATAGATCATATACAAGCAATCAAGTCTTCATTTTAACATCAATTTTGGGGGCCCTTTTATACCAATGGCTTTGTTGTAGAAGTTACATCTGATTGCATTCAGATTTTTCATATAAGAAATCAGGTAGTTGACAAATGCTGAAACAATCACTGTGGTCTATTTTATGGACATTTGAGCTGTTGACAGTTCATTCATGTGTATGTCCTTTGTATTGCTGTAAGGGCAGCAGAGGATGAGATGGTTAGATAACATCACTGACTCAATGGAAAGGAATCTGAGCAAACTTGGGGAGATAGTGAAGGACAGAGGAACCTGGCGTGCTGCAGTCCATATGGTCACAAAGAGTGGGAAATGACTTCTCAACTGAACAACAAAAATCTCTTATGAGCTATTAAGTGTACCCAAAGTACAAACTCTAAGACTGGACAAAGAATTTGCTTTAATAATTGAATCTCTATTCTCTTTACCTGGGAGATTGTTATGGAGGACATCATTTAAAAATAGACGGTAGTCCATTTGCTGCTGTAAGAGAGAATCCTGACATCTCAGTGGTTTAACAAAATAGAAGTTCACTTCTCACTGGCTGGAAGCCCAGTTGACGGCAGCATGCAGGGAGGGGAGCACTCCTTTACATGGTCATTCAGGGTGTAAAAACCACACCAGGAGTGGAAAGATAGGATGGCAATCAAGCTTATAGATTTTTAGAGCCATGGAAGGGCGCATCACTTCTGCCTGCGTTCCAGCGACCAGAGCCCAGTACAATGCTACCAACACCCCTGCCACATCTGCTGGACACAGGCCATACCAGGACACAGTCCACACAGGCACTTGCTTCCCAGCATCCCCATCTCACTCTGGATGGATGGCCATAAACAGTGCCTGTGATGGATCACAGATGAGACAGAGGACACTGCAAAGGTTGTAAAGTATAAGAAGGTCCAATTTGAAATAAGTCATCATTGTCGTGGTTTTTGCCATACCAATATTGTAAAGTAATTAGTCTCCAATTAAAATAAATTAATTAAAAAAATAAGTCATCATAAAAGACAAGGAGTCTTATAACACTGCTGACTTCAGGAAGATGAATCTGGAAGCAGGGTTGCACAGAGAGACCAGAGGCCAGAGATAAGAGAAAATGCATGACTGTCGTGCAAAAGACAGAGCAGATGCTGAAGAGAAAACAAAGAATCATATCTAAAGTGGTCCTCCTCCTAGAAGTGGACAGAGGGAGTCTTAGCACATATTTTAGGCATTAGAATACACATAGATATATTATTTTATTAGCAAAAAAAATATTTTCTCCTTCCTTAAGACGTAAAAGCAAAATTATTTAAAACATTTACTACATTCAAAAATATAAATTTCTCTACATCTTTAGATCATAAATACTACAGGTTTAAGGAGATTAAAGGAAATATTTACCAACTTACAAAACCTATTGACATTGACTCAAGAATAGAATATATTAATAATAACACTGAGTAAGAGTTGAACAAAATGGTGATTTTTTTTTTTTTCTTTTATTAAGCAGGGGAGGTACAAAGGAGTTTTGATGGAGGACGTTTTACTTTATTAAGAAATTCATCAAAATACTCTTTTCACTCTCTGAGTTGCCAGGGTATCAGAGAGGCTTTCATATTCAGTTCTTTTGGAAAATGTTATAAAATGTTCTGAGGCATTCCTCTATAGAAGGGCTGAAAGTTACAAATCAAATGAAGGTCTTTGTCAAAGCCAAATGTGCTCAAGAGTAGCTTCATGTTAAACCAGAGAAATAAGAACAAAAGCAAAGCACTCTGGCTAAGTGAAACCCGTTAACACTAATTAGCCAGCGTTGCACACTTGTGATAGTTCAGCCTATTAATTAAAGAGAAAAAATCAATATTAACTTGTTCTTTTTCCTCTGTAAGTCCTTTTTTTTTAAAGACTACTGATATTAATTTGTTATATTTTTTAATTACCTTTTTAATAAATTTCATTAGAGAGGCTGGAGTAATTATGCTACCTAAAAATAAAGTAGAATCATGAAGCACATTTTAAAAAAACAAATATAACCTCTTTATCAACTATTAGTTTAATTTTTGAACCTTATTTTTCAATTTGTAGTTCTTTCCCAGTTTTCCATTTTTCCGTAAGTACTATTATTTACTAAAGTCTACTAGTTGCCTTTGTGTGTGCTAAGTTGCTCCATTCGTGTCTGACTCTGCGATTCTATGGACCATAACCTGCCAGGCTCCTCTGTCCATGGGGTTCTCCAGAAGAGAATACTGGAGAGAGTTGCCATCTTCTCCTCCAGGGGATCGAACCCACATCTCTGACATCTCCTGCATTGGCAGGCGGGTTCTTTATCTCTAACACCGCCGAGGAAGACTAGTGGCCTTAGACGAAAACTTAAGTATCTTTTGGGGGGTATCTTTTCTTTTGCCATGGTATAGAAACAAGTTGCTGACCTTGAACCTTGTTTATTTTTGGATGATAGTTTTTGTCTGCTCTATGTCTAAAACTTCATTACTTATAAATAGGCCGCTTCTGTTTTAATCTTGTAATTCATTTTTCCTGGAGTTTAGTACTCCATTTTCTGTATTACATGAAAGAAATAATTTCAGTGTTTGTGAAAGCAGCATGTATTCAGTGCATAAGAATGGAAATAAATTAATCATATTCATACTTAGTAGGAGTAATATTTTTATTATTCAGTCAGCAACTCAGACCTATTACCCAAGTGGTTTAAAAAATAAATATGATACTATATAGAGTGAAATAAGTCAGAGAAAAACAAATGTATATTAACTCATATATGATCCAGCCACTGAAAACCATCTGGATAAAGATGAAGAGGAGGAGACACCTAGGACATGTGAGAACAGTGAAACACTGAGTGTGGTGGAGCAGAAGGAAGTGAATGGTGAGACAGCAGTTGAGGATGGAATGTAGGTTTTGCTCAGATTTGTAAAGATGGAATGTGATTTTTTTCTTCTATCCCTTTAAAGAAATGTAACAAAAACAATTTGAATTTTGTATTCCATAGTGTCTCTATTGACACCCTAGGTGACTATATTCATCTGTGTAAGAATAAATATTCTGGTTCTTAGTTAGATGTCTTTTTCGTAGAGATGTAGGCTCACCAAATGTGGAGAATATCCAAGGAACTATTACAGCTGACTCCAGGCCTGCAAAGACCTAGGAGGGATTAAAGTGAAGATCGAAGACCAGTGAGGGCAGGCAGGGTTAGGGTTTCTCACTGTTAGGTGTAGTATACCAGCCTGATGCGGATGATGGGGAAGGGTGCATGAAATTACTCTTAGAGTCTAAGGATTCTCAACAAAACCTAGGTTCTTTCTGAGATCACAAGAAGACCATCCCTATGGGTTTCAATCAGATGCAACATCATCTGCAGAGAATAGAGGCACACCCTATTGCCGTGAGCTATCTCGTTGTCCTACCCACTTGTAAAGAAACATTGGCTTAGCCTTGGGTCTTAAAAAGTGTAATCTGACAATTGGGCTTGGCTGCCCAGATACATTCAGAGAAGGCACTGGCGACCCACTCCAGGACTCTTGCCTGGAGAATCCCGTGGCCGGAGGAGCCTGGTAGGCTACAGTCCATGGGGTCACTAAGAGTTGGACACGACTGAGCGACTTCACTTTCACTTTTCACTTTCATGCATTGGAGAAGGAAATGGCAACCCACTCCAGTGTTCTTGCCTGGAGAATCCCAGGGACGGGGGAGCCTGGTGGGCTGCTGTCTATGGGGTCGCACAGTCGGACACGACTGAAGCAACTTAGCAGCAGCAGGAGTCAAACTTCAGCCCGAGACCTCCTGAGTTCAAGTGAACCACAGTTCTTTTTAAATCATATTGTTAAAGCCAAATACACACATTGTATAACAAGACAAATTCAAACTACTATTCTTTTATCTTGATGGAGCAGTCAATTTTTTGTATCTAATGCCAACAACTTATAACTGTTTTAGTACTTGTTACCAAAGAACAGAAACTTTGCTATAAAGAGAAATGGTTGTGTTAGGTTGTGACAGAGAAAGGGCTGGTGTTGAAAATATTCCAACAGAGAAGACTGACCAGGGATTTTCTTACCAAGATGGTAACCATGGAAAAATTATTTAACCTCCTTCAGACTGTTGCCTCATTGTAAAAATGCAGATGATATCTAAACTTCAATCCTTAGCAATAAGAATTAAGTAAGAAAATAACAAGATTGCCAGGAGATATATCAACAACCTCAGATACAAAGATAATATCAATTTAATGGCAGAAAGCAAAGAGGAACTAAATAGTATCTTGATGAGGATGAAGAGGAGAGTGGAATAGCTGGCTTAAAATTCAACATTCAAAAAACTAAGATCCTGGTATCTGCTCCCATGACCTCATGGCAAATAGAAGGGTAAAAGTGGAAGCAGTGACAGATTTTATTTTCTTGGGCTTCAAAATCACTGCAAACTGTGACTGCAGCCATGAAATTAAAAGACGCTTGCTCCTTGGAAGGAAAATTATGACAAACTTAACCAGTATATTAAAAAGAAGAGACATCTTTGCCAACAGTGATCTTTGCCAACAAAGGTCCATTTAGTCAAAGCTATGGTTTTTCTGTACTCATGTATAGATGTGAGAGCTGGAAGAAGGCTGAGTGCTGAAGAATTGATGCTTTTGAATTGTGGTGTTGGAGAAAACTCTTGAGAGTCCTTTGGACTGCAAGGAGATCCAACCAGTCCATCCTAAAGGAAATCAGTCCTGAATATTCTTTGGAAGGACTGATGCTGAAGCTCCAATTCTTTGGCCACCTGATGTGAAGAGCCAGTTCGTTGGAATAGACCCTGACACTGGGAAAGATTGAAGGAAGGATAAGGGGGTGACAGAGAATGAGATGGTTGGATGACATCACCGACTCAATGCACATGAGTTTGAACCATCCCTAGACATAGTGAAGAACTGGGAAGCTTGGTGTACTGCAGTCCATGGAATTACAAAGAGTTGAGCATGACTTAGCAACTGATCAATAACAAGAAAATATCCAAAGACAACTTGCATTCTGAACAGAATATGACTGGTAACAACCAACAGATCAAAATGTAAGCTAAAAGGGAAAAAAATTATCTTGAGACAATTGAAAATGGAAACACAACATACCAGGACTTATGGGATGAAGCAAAAGTTCTAAGAGGAACTATGGACGGAAGTTTGTGACACTGTACAGGAGACAGGGATCAAGACCATCCCCAAGTAAAAGAAATGCAAAAAGGCAAAATGATTGTCTGAGGAGGCCTTACAAATAGCTGTGAAAAGAAGAGAAGCTAAAGGCAAAGGAAAAAAGGAAAGATATACCCATTTGAATGCAGAGTTCCAAAGAACAGCAAGGAGAGATAAGAAAGCCTTCCTCAGTGATCAATGCAAAGAAATAGGGGAAAACAATAGAATGGAAAAGGCTAGAGATCTTTGCAAGAAAATTAGAGATACTAAAGGAATATTTCATGCAAAGATGGGCACAATAAAGGATAGAAATGGGATGGACCCAACAGAAGCAGAAGATATTAAGAAGAGGGGGCAAGAATACACCGAAAACTGTACAAAAAAGATCTTCACAACACAGATAATCACAATGGTGTGATCACTCACCTAGAGCCAGACATCCTGGAATGTGAAGTCAAGTGGTCCTTAGGAAGCATCACTATCAACAAAGCTAGCGAAGGTGATGGAATTCCAGTTGAACTATTACCAATCCTAAAAGATGATGCTATAAAAGTGCTGCACTCAATATGCCAGCAAATTTGGAAAACTCAGCAGTGGCCACAGGACTGGAAAAGGTCAGTTCATCATTCCAATCCCAAAGGAAGGAAATGCCAAAGAATGTTCAAACTACTGCACAATTGCACTCATCTCATACACTAGTAAAGTAATACTCAAAATTCTCCACGACAGGATTCAACAGTAGATGAACCATGAACTTCCAGATGTTCAAGCTGGATTTCAAACAGGCAGAGGAATCAAAGATCAAATTGCCAACATCTGTTGGATCATCAAAAAGCAAGAGAGTTCCAGAAAAACATCTATTTCTGCTTTATTGACTGTGTCAAAGCCTTTGACTATGTGGACCACCACAAACTGTGGAAAATTCTGAAAGAGATGGGAATGCCAGACCACCTGACCTGCCTCCTGAGAAATCTGTATGCAGGTCAGGAAGGAGCGGTTAGAATTGGACATGAAACAATAGACTGGTTCCAAATCGGGAAAGGAGTATGTCAAGGCTGTATATTGGCACCCTGCTTTTTTAACTTCTATTCGGAGTACATCATAAGAAACGCTGGGCTGGAGGAAGCACAAGCTGAAATCAAAATTGCCGGGACAAATATCAATAACCTCAGATATGCAGATGACACCACTCTTATGGCAGAAGGTGAAGAAGAACTAAAGAGCCTCTTGATGAAAGTGAAAGAGGAGAGTGAAAAAGTTGGCTTAAAGCTCAACCTTCAGAAAACTAAAATCATGGCATCTGGTCCCATCACTTCATGGCAAGTAGATGGGGAAACAGTGGAAACAGTGAGAGACTTTATTTTTGGGGGCTCCAAAATCACTGTGGATGGTAACTGCAGCCATGAAATTAAAAGACACTTGCTCCTTGGAAGAAAAGTTGTGACCAACCTGGATAGCATATTAAAAAGCAGAGACATTCCTTTGCCTACAAAGGTCCATCTAGTCAAAGCTATGGTTTTTCCATTGGTCATGTATGGATGTGAGAGTTGGACTCTAAAGAAAGCTGAGCACTGAAGAATTGGTGTTTTTGAACTGTGGTGTTGGAGAAGACTCTTGAGAGTCCCTTGGACTGCAAGGAGATCCAACCAGTCTATCCCAAAGGAAATCAGTCCTGAATATTCATTGGAAGGACTGATGCAGAAGCTGAAACTCCAATACTTTGGCCACCTGATGCAAAGAACTGACTTCTTGGAAAAGACCCTGATACTGGGAATGATTGAAGGCAGGAGGAGAGGGGGATGACAGAGGATGAGATGGCTGAATGGCGTTACCGACTCACTGGACATGAGTTTGCCATGGACAGGGAGGCCTGGCGTGCTGCAGTTCATGGGTTCGCAAAGAGTCCGACATGACTGAGCGACTGAACTGAACTGGACTGCAAGGTGATCCAACCAGTTATCCTAAAGGAAATAAGTCCTGAATATTTATTGGAAGGACTGATGCTGAAGCTCTAACACTTTGTTCACCTGATATGAAGAACTGACTCTTTAGAAAAGACCCTGATGCTGAGAAAATGAAGGCAGGAGGAGAATGGTCCAAAAGAGGATGAGATGGTTGGATGGCATCACTGACTCAATGGATGTGAGTTTGAGTAAGTTCTGGGAGTTTGTGATGGACAGGGAGGCCTGGTGTGCTGCAGTCCATGGGGTTACAAAGAGTCAGACATGACTGAGTGACTGAACTGAACTTAATTGATATGATAAAAGAGCAGTGGAAAAAAACAGTCCTAAAATTTGTGTGGAACCACAAAGCAACCTACAAAGCCAAAGTAATCTTGAGAGTATAGAGCAAAATGCTAAGCATTACACTTCCTGATTTCAAGCTATATTATAATGCTATGATAATCAAAACAGCATGGTATTCGCATAAAAACAGAAACAAAGATGGATGGAACAGGATTGGAAGCCTAGACATAAATTATGTATATATAGTCAATTATTATTTGACAAGAAAGCCAAAAGCAATGAAGGAGTGACAGGGTGCTAGGAAAATTAGTTATTCAGATGTCAAAGAATAAAACTAGACCTCACAATTACACCAGTCACAAAAAGTAACTTGAAATACATGAAAGACTTAAATGTAAGACCAGAAGTCTTATAATTTCTAGAAGAAAACATATGAAGAAAGCTTCCTAACGTGGGTCTTGTCGAAGTGTTTTTGGATTTGAAACCTGGAACACAAACAACATCACAACACAAAACCAAGTGGGAGTATGTTCAACTGAAAAACTGCTGCACAGCAAAAGAAAGGATCAAAAAAATGAATAAATAAATAAATAAAACTAGGGAATGGGAAAAATATATTTGCAAGCCACGTATCTGTTAGGTGGTTAATATCAAAACCATTCATTATGATTCAAAAAGAAGATTTTTTTTCCTACTTATATCACGATATTCCAATTTGAAAGAGTCAAGAGCAGATAATTTATTATTTAAGCAGTCTGGAATTAGTTTTTTAGAAGCTGATATGGCAAAATCAAATATCGAAACTTGTTTTCTTAATGTGCTCAGAAAGCAAAATAGGAATGTCCTTAATGTGGTTTTCTATATTTGTCTGTTGCTAAAGTTATGCCGCAAAATGAAAGTTTCTCTGCGAATAGAGTGTGCTACAAATTCTGGTTAAGAGATTGTCAAAGTAAGAAATTTGTATCAATTGTTCTTTAGGTCATTATCACATATCATCTGCATGTAATTTCCATAGCACTGAACACTGATTGTGACATTAGTATTGTGGTAGACTGGCCTGAAGGCTGGAGATATTGATATGCACTCTAGTCATGACAATTCCTAAAGAAAAAAAAAATTATAGTCGATTTGCATAAATCACTACAAGTAATGGTGTACCCATCACCTTGTCAGTTATTTTGCAGCATTCAGTTAGCTGGCAAACCAGAGAATTTATGAAGCATTAAACTATGTCACTGTTAGTCAGATTAAATTCACTGTAACACTATACTTACATAAAGTGCTTTGTGAAGGAGATATGAAAAATTTTAACTGAACTGATCTCAGAAGACAGAAAAATGATTATGATATAATACTTGGGCTGAATAGTATCCCTTTCCTGACATAAGCTCATTATGGTTTTTAAAGGACTAAATTCAGATGATAAGAAAAAAAAGGACTCTTACCTGGAAGATTGAAAGATATATGTATCAGAGGCAATGTTCTCAATGAGAAAGATGGAAAAAGGAGGGGAAAGGATATAAAAATAACTCACTCTGTACATTCTAGAAGGAGAGAACAAGATGGAGAATGGGGTGCCCACAGAGAGTTGAGGAGCCCTGGGAATCCTCTTTGATCCCTCACATTTTGCAGATGGGAAACCAAAGTCTGGAGAAAGTTAGAGTCTAGCCTAAGGCAAAACAGCTTGCAAGTAACAACATCCTAATTCCTAAAAAAGTGTATTTCCAATAAAGCCCAGAGTAATTTTAATTCAGGAAGTAAGCTAAATACCAATTTTCATAAATTTTGCATTAAAATTAAAGTTAAATATACTTCATTATACTTCATTAATATACCAAACTTGGACCAAGTTCTGGAAAAAAATTTTTTAAATGAGGGGTTCTTGTAAAAAGCACACACTATGTACTTGAGAAGCTTAGCTCACAAAAGCTACGATCTTTGCTTGCAGGGCAGGAGTGGAGGCCATGCACCAATCTTCTGGTGGCCTGTGCTGTGAGCCGCAATTCTAGGGCAAGGAGTCAGTCATATCTTAGATCTCTGGAAAGTCTGCCTAACAATTTAATATCCTGGACATTCGTCTAGTGTGCTTTATTGAAGGCATTCATATATAAACCAGTGAAAAATACTATTTCTGGAGGGGAAAAGAACAATCCAGTTAACTCTGGGTTTTCTATTTCTTCTTTATTTCATTTTATTTTTTACCTTTATTTTTCTATTTTTCTAACCGGCTCAAAGGAGTCTCAAGTGTACAAACCCTTGAGGAATTCAGAATTTGCCAAATGCTCCATACTTCTTAACCCCATCTGAACAACACAGCAACAGAGAAGTGTTAACAACAAGATGGACAATCTTGTTTTAAAAACAGCAAATTTGAATTTTATCTCATAAGATCCTGTTTTGGCCCAATAGTAAATTATCCTGAGGAGAATGTGTGCCAAAGATTATGGGCTTCCCACGTGTCACTAGTGGTAAAAAACCCGCCTGCCAATGCAGGAGACATAAGAGATGTAGGTTTAATATCCCTGGGTCAGTGAGATCCCCTGGAGGAGGACATGGCCACCCACTGCAGTATTCTTGCCTGGAGAATCCCATGGACAGAAGAGCTTGATGGGCTGCAGTCCAAAGGGTTGCAAAGAGTTGGACACAACTGAAGCAACTTAGCACGCATGCAGGCATGCATGATTATAATGGGCCACATTCATTTTGCCGAAGACCTACGATTGCTGAGAGATTGTTTCATGCACAGCTCTTAAAAAGGAAATGAATGTTTAATTAGAAGGAAATAGAAGTATGTAGCATTTTGATCTCAACTACATCCCTAAACTGGCCAAAGCTGGGAAGACTCAGTATCCATTTCTGTGCTCTCGCTGTCAGAGCTTTGCTAGGCGCTCGATCACATGCTGCTCCACCTTCTGGCGAAATCCCACCTCGGCCTCCTTCCCTCCCAGGTCTGTTCCCCCAGCCTCCCAGAAGGAGATGGCCCTTGTCATTCTCCAAATGAACTCCTCCTCTTTGTGACTTTCATCCCATGTCACAGAAACCAGTCTCAACCTTTGACTATATACCCTCTTTCTCCTGAAAGTTTCACCTCTTCTTCCTATATTCTCATCCAGCAGGTCTCAGTGTGGTCCCCTAACCAGCAGCACAAATTCTCTGGCCTTATCCCAGACCTACTGAGCCAAACTCTGGCCTAGAGCCCAGTGATCTTGTTGGAGCAGCCTTCCAGCTGGTTCTGAAGACGGTCAGCATCTGAGCACCAAAGTGCCAGTGAATTCCACCTTTTAAAGAATTGCATCACAACCCCAGGCTTCCTTCCCTATTCACATGACTGACAGTTTCCTCCAAGCACTTGGTCCCTCTTCTTTCCTTACTCTAATTACCTTTGACCCTACTAATTTTTAAAATCAGTGTATTTTGCCTTTTGAGAAATTAAACATTTGGATGGATCTTAGCGCTGCTGTCTAATTACAGGGCTACCTAAACCTGGGAGAGTATTTCTAGTGATTAATGGATTGCTAGATTCTTTAGCTCTTTCTGACTATAGTTGGCATGTCCTGCTGGTCTGACTTAGAACTAGTCGAGAGAAGAAGTACAGTGATATTCAGTAAACAGAGTTGGTATTTTCTCCGTCTATGATACATATCATTGATGTCATAGAAAAGTGCTGTCAGTGACAGTAACTGGAGTTAAGATCCTGCCTCCTTCATTGTGGGATAATAATAGTAATTATTATTAATAATTTAATTCTTCACAATATGCAAGGTTATTCCTGTGTTTCTCATTTTAAAACATGACAGAACTCAGTGAAGTAATTTTAATCTTGATTCCAATTTTTCAGACAAAGAAATCAAAGTTTCAAGTTATTATGCAACAGTCCAAGTTAATACAGTTAAAAGCTTGGCAGCGAGCTGGATTTCAAACCAAGGTCTGTCTTCATCTGTCGGGCAGGCTGCTAATGATACCTGTTGGGGAGAGTTGCCTTGTGGATTCATCCTTTTGTATATTCATTAGTTCACTCAAGGCATTTCGTTAAGCCCCTCCCCTTCTGGGGTGCAGTGCACTAGGCTCTGGGAACACAGAGAAGAAAGACACAGTCCTCAAGGACTCACATTCCAGTGGAGAAACACATAACTAGACCATTTCAGTTTCTCAAGGACCACAATGTAGAGCCATCTAGTATGTCGAGGTGGGCAGGGAGAATGTACTCGGCATGTTCCCCGGATGAGGAGTCATGGAAATCCTCCTAGGGGCAATGACATGGCAGTTTTGATAGGGAAAGTCAGCCAGAAAACAAATCACAGAAAGTGAACACAGAAAAGGGCATTTTAGGTAAAAAAGAATTGCACATGCCAAGGGGAAGAGCCTGATAAAACTGGGCACACTTGAACTTCAAGCTCAGTATGGCGGTGGGAGATGAGAAGCAAGAATGGGCAGGGGAAAGACCACAAGGATTTTCATGCTCTGCTAAGGAATTGGAATCCATCCAGAAGGCAGCAGGGAGACTGGGAAGAGTATCAAGCAAACAATGAGATTTAGAAAGACTGTGATACTTCTGGTACAGAGAATGGATTTGAAAACTGGAAGAAATTTCAGTTTTCTGTATCCTGCTCTTTTAAGAAGAACCAGCTATCTGGGTTCTAATTGGATTGAATTATGTTGCCCCAAATTCAAAATTCATCTGTGCCTCCCAGGTGGCAGAGTGGTAAAGGATCTGCCTGCCAATGCAAGAGACACAAAAGCAGCAGGTTCGATCCCTGGGTTGGGAAGATCCCCTGGAGAAGATAACCGCAACCCACTCCTGTATCCCTGCCTGGAAAATTCTATGGACAGAGGAGCCTGGCAGGCTGAAGTCCACAGGACTGCAAAGAGTCGAATACAACTGGGCACACCCACACAGGTCTAGAATATAAGCTCCATGAGACAAAATTTGGGGGGCTTCCCTGGTGGCTCAGCAGGTAAAGAATCTGCCTGCAATGCAGGAGACACAGGAGACACAGATTTGATCCCTGGATTGGAAAGATCCTCTAGAGGAGGAAATGACAACCCACTCCAGTATTCTGGCCTAAAAAGAAATCCCACGGATAGAGGAGCCTGGCAGGCTACAGTCCACGGGATCGCAAAGAGTCAGACACGACTGAGGGACTGAGCACACACACAGAATTCATAATGGAGGGAGGTTGAAGACATCACCCACAGTAACTCAGAATGTATTTGTACAGAAGATCTTTCAAGAGGTAATTAAATTAAAATGAGGCCCTACAGGTGAGCCCTAATATAATAAGACTGAAGTCCCTTATAGAAAAAAATAAGTAAATAAACGATGAGGACACAGCCACACACGGAAGGAAGGCCGTGTGAAGACGCAGGGAGAAGACAGCCACCTACCAGCACAGGAGAGAAACCTCAGGGGAAACCCGTTCTGCCAACAGATCATCTCAAGTTTCTCACCTCAGGAACTGTGAGAAAATAAATTTCTGCTGTTTAAAGCCGCCCAGTCTGTGGTACTTTTTATGACAGTCCAAGCAAACTAATACACTAGTTTTAAACCTCCCATATTTTAATTGGGCTTCCTAGGTGGTGCGAGTGATAAAAGAACCCGGCTGCCAATGCTGAAGATGCAAGAGACACGGGTTTGATTCTTGGATCAGGAAGATCTCCTGGAGAAGGAAATGGCAACCCACTCTTGCCTGGAAAATTCCATGAACAGAGGAGCCTGGCGGGCTACAGTCCGTGGGATCATAAAGAGTCAGACATGACTGAGCGCACACACATATTTTAAATGATAGCTACCAGTTCAAATTAGAAACAGCTATGTGAGTTGGACGGTGAAGAAAGCTGAGCGCCGCAGAATTGATGCTTTTGAACTGTGGTGTTGGAGAAGACTCTTGAGAGTCCCTTGGACTGCAAGGAGATCCAATCAATCCATCCTAAAAGAGATCAATCCTGGGTGTTCATTGGAAGGTCTGATGTTGAAGCTGAAGCTCCAATACTTTGGGCACCTCATGCGAAGGGTTGACTCATTGGAAAAGACCCTAATGCTGGGTAGGATTGGGGGCGGGAGGAGAAGGGGACGACAGAGGATGAGATGGTTGGATGGCATCACCGACTCGATGAACATGGGTTTGGGTAGACTCCGGGAGTTGGTGATGGACAGAGAGGCCTGGCGTGCTGCAATTCATGGGGTCGCAGAGAGTCGGACACGACTGAGTGACTGAACTGAACTGAACTGAACTGATGTACCAGGCATTCTTTTATAGCTAGCATCAGGCCCGCTGAGCACATGTGTGAGTTTGTTAAAAATGAAATGTTATCTGCTGCTGCTGCTGCTGCTGCTAAGTCGCTTCAGTCCTGTCCGACTCTGTGCGACCCCCCAGATGGCAGCCCACCAGGCTCCCCCATCCCTGGGATTCTCCAGGCAAGAACACTGCATGAAAGGGAGAAGTGAAAGTGAAGTTGCTCAGTCGTGTCCGACTCGTAGTGACCCCATGGACTGTAGCCCACCAGGCTCCTCTGTGCATGGGATTTTCCAGGCGAGAGTACTGGAGCGGGGTACCATTGCCTTCTCTGGAAATGTTAGCTAGGAATGGTCATTCCAAGAGCCTATTTTCTTTTTATACATTTGTAAGGGAAAAAAAAACGAGCAACAGTCTCCCCATTTCCAACACAGACCTCTCTGGAGGATGAAATAGCGCAACAGACAGAATTTCACCCCTTAGCAGGAAGGAATGCTGTGTTCAGTGCAAACTTATCTTCAGTCTTTGTCTCTTGTTGAAGTGGAGAGTGCAAGTATGTGCCTCCTCCTGAATACAAAGAAAGGACACCCCACCTCAGCACTCCTGAGTCTTTCATGCCTGCTTGAGAATCAGTCATCTAGAACAGCCATCTCTACAGAGACCAGCAGAGGCAGCTTCCTTTGTCCATTTCCTACAGAATCACAAATTACAGAAGGGACCCAGTGTGAAAGAGCAACCACTGAGTGATGTGAAGAACATACTGCTGAAAACAGCAGGAATGTGCCGTCTGAGACTTGGGAGTTGTGGGTGTGAAGTGCCTCGTTCATTTCATGATTCCTTGTTCAGGTGGTTCCTCCTGATCAGTGTCCTTGTCCTACAGAGAGAGACAGGGAGGAAACTGCCAAGGAGGTGTGCCATTTGCCCTCACCTCAATTGCTGCTGGTAAACCCATGAAAGGGTTTTTCTCAGAAGACTTAGCACAACCAATAATACCCTCCAGAGAGTAGAAAATTCGGTGTGATTCAGTACTACACACATTCTGTCCCACACCTCAAATATTTAAGCATAGTGTTTAAGAATAGTATCATGTCTATTACTGCCACATGTTTTTCTATAACATTGTTATTAAAGTGTGTATGATTTCCAAAGTTGAGGTAATTCAGTTGTTTTTTTTTTTTTCAGTTACTTTTGTCTGTTTAAAATTGTCAAAAACATTGAGAGGTGGGATAAATTGGTAAATTGGGATTGACATAGACACACAGCTATGTTACAAATAGGTTACTAATGAGGACCTACAGTAGAGCACAGGGAACTCTCAGTGCTCTGTGGAGACCTAAACGGGAAGGGAATCCAAGAAAGAGGGAGTTATGTATAACTGGTTCACTTTGCTGAGCAACAGAAACTAACGCACATTGTAAATAAACTATGAAAGAAAGTGAAAGTGTTAGTCACTCAATTGTGTCTGACTCTTTGTGACCCCATGGACTGTAGCCTGCCGACTCTCCGTCCGTGGACTTTTCCAGGCAAGCATACTGGAGTCGGTTGCCAACTATACTCCAATAAAAATTAAAATTGTCAAAAGCAGTTTGAGCTCAAAGTTTTAAAGATATTTAAACGCAGCTTTTAATTATTTTAAAAGATTTAAGCAAAAGTCACCTCAGAAACTGGAAAATATAGTATTTTATGGCTACACATTTTGAAAAGTAGCAGTATTCATTTTTTCTTATTGTATTTATTTTTGGCTGTGCTGGGCTTCCGTTGCTGCGTTGCCTTTCCTCTGGCTGCAGAGAGCAGGCTTCTCTTTGTGGCGGCTTCTCTTGTTTTGGAGCTTGGGCTCTAGCGCACAGGCTCAATAGCTGCGGCTCATAGGCTTAGTCACTCCCAGGCATGTGGGATCTTGCAAGATCAGAGATCAAACCTATGTCTCCTGATTTGGCAGGCAGATTCTTCACCAGTGAGCCACCAGAGAAGCCCTCTAGCACTCCTAATTGAAATTTTCTTTTTTTTTTTTTTTTATCCTTTAAGAAACCAAACTGAAATTGGTGGATTTCACCAGGCTGCTGTTTTGTTTAATGAACTTCAAGTTTATACTCTGGATGCAACTCAGCTGCACACCGTCTGATAACCCTGTAACGCCATGTGTTTATACTGATTTCCAGAGATAACTGATGATATAAATAATGGAATTTAGACTATGATTCATCCTTATTCATCCAAGGAAAGACTCCTATAGACTTATGGCAACAAGCCACAATAACAGAGTTTTGAGAGATTTAACAGATGAATGAAAAATATTAATTCTGACTAATCAGAACTGATCCAGAATTTAACCAGTAAGATCAGCAGTCTGGAATATTACACTCTGGCTAACTAAACTAAGTTTTAGCATCATGTCATGTTGTTGTTGTTTAGTTACTAAGTCATGTCTGACTCTTTTGCAGCCCCATGAACTGTAGGTCACCAGGTTCCTCTGTCCATGGGATTTCCCAGGCAAGAATACTGGAGTGGGCTGCCATTTCCTTCTTCAGGGGATCTTCCTGACCCAGGGATCAAACCCATGTCTCTTAAATTGGCAGGTGGATTCTTTACCACTGAGCCACTAGGGAAGCCCATCATGCCATGAGATGGGGTCAAATAAAAGTTTCCCTGAGAGAATAAGTCTCCCTATTAATCTCTATAATTAAAAGTATTAAAATTCTATAGCATGGTATCCCATGAAAATATTAATAAATTCAACTCAAATGATAGGAATTATGAAATGTAAACTTCCAATTTCAGGCAATACACCATGAAAGCTAAAATAGTATACTACATTTCAAACTTATTTAATAATTATTCAAACACAGCAATCTCCTGCTGAGTTTTAAATGGATTATTTTGTAGATGATTTACATTGGCTTCAATGAGGGCCATTTCTAAGTTTTGATTGAAGAATATATTTTTTTCAAGATTGAGTTTTTTGGTTTTGTCTTTTTGTTGTTGTTGTTGTTTTTCCACTGCTGGCTAAATGAGTTCCTCAGAGATTGAGGAAGAATGCAGAGAGTCTTTAGAGAAATGAAGTCCGTCTATTACAATTATGCTGATATGCTGCCTTGAGGGGAGCAAAGAGTACACTGAGATTTAGGGAAGACAGCTACTTTTTAGAAGTCAGAAAAGTAGTTGCCATTTTCTTTTTCTTTTTAAAAAGCATTTACCTGAGCTTCCTTGGTAGCTCAGATGGTAAAGAATCAACCTGCAATGCAGGTGACTCGGGTTCGATCCCTGGGTTAGGAAGATCCCCTGGAGAAGAGAATGGCTACGCACTCCAGTATTTTTGCCTGGAGAATTCCATGGACAGAGGAGCCTGGTGGGCTATAGCCCATGGGGTTGAAAACAGTTGGACACGGCTGAGCGATTAACACTTCACTTCTGTTTCATCATCTCAGGAAATGTGGAATTAGTTACAGATGGTTGTCTCATTTTTAATTTGAAGAAGTGGATTTGTGTGAGAATTCATATAAACAAATACTAAGAGGTCTGGTTTATGCTTGTGAGGCGTGATCAACCACCCACAACCACGCTCAGGAGAGCTGTGCTGAGGCAGCAGGCTTAGCTGTGAAGTGGGTTGAGCTGGTGTTTGGAGCTGCTAATCCCTCACCTTCTCTAGAGCCCATTCTCACTACTTGTGCCTGGTTTCCTTCCCTTCTGGCACCCGATGTACTCTTTCACCACCTGCTTCCTTTGTCCCCGCTTCCCCCAGTCACACCAGTACTCAGGAAGAAAGAAGAAAACCGATTTAAATGAAGGCATCTTAGAACTCAGATTGACAGAGCAACATCAGGCATCATGAGGGGCCTGGGGTTGTTTCCTCCTCGTCAGCTAACAAGTTAGCCTGCCACAGTTCTATGGATGCTGGCAGAAGTCCTGGCTTCTGGTCAGAGACAAAGGATACTTCCTTATCCATTCAGTAGCAGTGGCCAGAGTGTCAGCATTAGTCCCAGGACCCTAAGCCGTAATTTCCACCAGGTGGCACCATGGAGGCCAGAGGATGCTTTTCCACGCATAGGGTACCTGTCAGTAGAGGAGTCCCAAGCTCAGGAAACTCCAATCTTTTATGAAAGGCCACAACGAAACTTGCCCAGCATCTGCCCCCAAGGGGACTTCATCTAAGTTAGAGTGGACAAACACACATGCACTCTCTTTAGGCAAACGCCACGCTGCCTTTGTCTTTCAAGGCTGTTCACAATACACTGTAGACTGGAAAAGTCCCAGACAAAAGGTGGTCATTGCTGTGCTCATAGAAAGGGCAGAAACACAACAGATGCCCAGAGAATAGCTCCTAACAGGCATGCCCTCTGTGTGTGTGAAGGGTCTGTTAAGGAGTCCATGGGTATACGGTTAAAATGGACATTTGATAAAGTACACTCAACAAAATAATCCCACATTTGCAGTGGGAAGAGGGAGAAAAAATCTTTAAGTTTTATTTTAAATAAATATAAAGTTAAAAAAAAATCTTGAGTGGTAGAGATGTGTTTAATTACGTGAATTATTGAAGCATTCTCAACTAAGGGTTACATGAATGTTTTGATATTTGCATATTTTAGAAAAGTAAAGATAGACTTAAAAAGATAGAAAAATACTGGCTTAAAGCTTGGTTCTTCAACGCAGTGTTTTACATTCAACAGAGACTGACGCCTAAAGCTAACAGGATAATAATCATTAGCCTGGGTATGGGACAGTATTGTGAGGATCATAGTCTTTTTTTCTTCCCTGAATAACTTCTTTGGGGTCTATAATCTTTATTGTACATACTCTCAGTGTAGAGCACAAATAAATTAGTCCTGTCTCAGTCACCAATTATGCTAGTTTCTGGTATTTTGGAGGCATAAAATTTTCACTTCAAAAGATGAGGATGATGATTAACATCTTTTTTTTTTTTTTGCTCTTATACTCAACATCCATTTATGATTTAAAAAAAAAAGAAAAACCTCTCCAGAATGTAGGCACAGAGTGAACATACCTTAAAATAATAAAGTCCATATATGATAAACCCATAGCTATTATCACACTCAAGGATGAAAAGCTGAAAGCATTTCAGTCTCTAAGATCAGTAATAAGACAAAGATGCACATTCTCACCACTTTTATTCAACATAGGTTTGGATATTCTAGACACAGCAAACAGAAAAGGAAAAGAAATAAGAGAATCCAAACTGAAAAAGAAGAGAGAAATCTGTCACTGTTTGCAGGCTGCGTGCTAAGTCACTTGAGTTGTCTCCGACTCTTTGTGACCCTATGGACTGTAGCCTGCCAAGCTCCTCTGTCCATGGAATTCTCCAGGCAAGAATACTGGAGTGGGTTGCCATTTCCTCCAGATGACATATTACTATACATAGAAAATCATAAAGTCACTACCAGAAAACTACTAGAGCTCATCATGAATTTGATAAAGTTGTAGGATACAAAACTAATGCAGAGAAATCTATTGCATTCCTATACACTAACAATGCAATATCAGAAAAGAAATTAAGGAAACAGTCGCATTTCCAATCATATCGAAAAGAATAAAACACCTAGGAATAAACCTCTAAGGAGACAAAAATCCTGTACTCTGAAAACTGTAAGACACAGATGAAAGAAATCTAAAATGATACACACAGATGAAAAGTATTCCATGTTCTTGATTAGGAAGAATCAATATTGTTAAAATGACTGTACTACCCAAGGCAACCTAAAGATTCAGTGTAACCCCTATCAAAGGCTTCCCTGCTGACTCATATGGTAAAGACTCTGCCTGTAATGCAAGAGACCCGGGTTTGATCTCTAGGTCAAGAAGATCCCCTGGAGAAGAGAATGGCTACCCACTGCAGTATTCCTGCCTGGAGAATTCCATGGACAGAGGGGCCTGGCAGGCCATAGTCTATGGGGTCGCAGAGGGTCAAACACGACTGAATACACACTCACAAATTCCCCCAAGTCAAATTACCAATAGCATTTTCTACATAACTAGAACCAAAAAAATTTAAATTTGTAAGGACATACAAAAGACCCTGAATAGCCAGAGCAATCTTGAAAAAGAACAGAGCTGGAAGAATCAGACTCCCTGACTTAAGGCTATACTGCAAAGCTACAGTCATCAAAACAGTATGGTACCAGCACAGAAACAGCTATATAGATCAATGGAACAGGATAGAATGTCCAGAAATAAACACACACACCTATGGTCAATTCATCTATGATAAAGGAGGAGAGAACATATAATGAAGAAAAGACAATGTCTTCAATAAGTGATGCTGTAAAAACCGGATAGCTACATCTAAAGAATGAAACGAGAACATTCTCTTATACCATACACAAAAATAAACTCAAAATGGATTAAAGACCTAAATGTAAGACCAGATACTATAAAAATTCTAGATGAAAACCTGGGAAGAACATTCTTTGACATAAACCACAGCAATATAGTTTTTTAGTTCATCTCCTAGAGTAATGGAAATAACTAAAATAAACAAATGGGCATAATTAAACTTGACAGTTTTTGCACACCAAAGGAAAACATAAACACAACGACAGCCTACAGAATGGGAGAAAATATTTGCAAGTGATGCAGCCAATAAGTGATTAATTTTGAAAGTATGTAAATAGCTCATAAAGCTCAATAAAATTTTTAAAAAGTCAAAAAATGTGCAAAAGACCTAAGTAGACATTTCTCCGAAAAAGTCATACAGATGACCAGGAGGCACATGGAAATATGCTCAACATCACTAATTATATGAGAAATGCAAGTCAAAACTACAATGAGGTGTCACCTCACTCCAGTCAGAATGGCCATCGTCAAAAAGTCTATGGCCAATTAAAGCTGGAGAGGATGTAGATAAAAAGAACCCCCCTGTTGTGTTGGTAGAAATGTAAATTTGTACAGCCACTATGGAAAACAGTATAGAGGTTCCTTAAAAACTTAAAAATAGAGTTATCATATAATCCTGCAATCCCACCCCTGGGCATATATCTAGACAAAACTCCCATTCGATGAGATACTTGTAGCAGAACTATTTACAATAGCCAAACATGGGAAAAGCTTAATTGGATGAATGTATAAAAAATATGTGGTATATATGGAATGTTGGTTAGCCATAAAAAAAAATGAAATAATGCCATTTGTAGTGATGAGGATGGGTCTAGAGATCGTACAAAATCAAGCAAGCCAGACAGAGGAATACAAGTATTGTATGTCACTTGTATGTGGAATCTTAGAAATAAAGATACAAATGAACTTATTTATAAAACAGAAGTAGACCCACAGACATTAAAAGCCAACCCATGGTTGCCAATGGGGAAAGAGGAAGGAGGAATAAATTAGGAGGTTGGGATTAACATATGAAAAGTGCCTGTCACTCAGTCATGTCCACCTCTTTGTGATTCCATGGGCTGTAGTCCACAGGGCTCCTCTGTCCATGGAATTCTCCAGGCGAGAATAATGGAGTGGGTTCCCATGCCCTTTTATTCTCTTAATCACATATCATATTCCTAAGAAATATTTAACCTTGTTTTCTGCTATCACACTGTCTAAAGAGATCATTAATAACACATTTTCTCCTGCATCGATCGTGGTTAGAAGAAAGCTTCCCCAGTGCACAGGCATAGGTGAAGGAGAAGACAATTGTAGGATTGTATAATCTTCTGACACCGTCAACAGTAGTATCACTTGGAATTAATCAGTTGATAAACGAAAACAACCTCACTAACCCCCCTAATCTGGGTAGGAATGAGGTGAAGGAGAAGGGATCAGTGCAAAGCAAAACACGGAGCCTCCATCTCATTGTCACAATTCAGCAAGATATACAGTGTCATATTATTTTTTAATTGTTTTAATTGCATTTTTAGAGGGAAAGAGATGATGAAAAAAGATATAATATTGTGCATGTAAAGTAATATATTAGAAAAAGAGTGAAAACAAAATACTCTTATTGTAGCAAAACTTAGAACATATAGTAACAGAAAAGAAGAAGTGATGACATAGAGCCTACACAATAGAATAAATGAACTCTATATTGAATGCTAACACATCTGTATCTATCAGTTAATTTCTAACCATAAACATGTGCATTATTATTAGAAGAAAGACTAAACAATGAGTATTATTAATGAGGTAGGAAAAATTTCAAGATAGCAGGAAAGAGGAAATAAAAAAGGCACAAATTAATGAATTAAAAGACAGAAAAATTAATTAATACTCAGATAATCTCAGAAAATAGTAAAATAGTCCAACACCCGACTAGTGTGATTTTAAAAAAGAAGAAATCCAAACAACCAAAAATAGTAATAATATGAAATATAAATTGAAAGGAAAAAGGAAATATAATTTAAGACATGAGGAAATGAAAATTGTTAGAGAATAGCATCCATGATTCTAAAAAAGGAATATGAAAATCAGTAATATAGATTATTTTGAAGGGAATATAGATCATTAAAACAGACTAAAATATAGATTGAGAAAGGTAAAATCTCTATCTAATAGCCATAGATCCAAAATATTTAGATCCTCCAAGAAGTATAAATGAGACCCTGAACATTTACGGGTAAGATTTGTCAGTCTTTCAAGGAAAGGATCAATCCTTTACTATACATACCTTTCCAAATCATTGGAAAATATGAAATAAAAGAAATCCTCTTTATGTTCAAATACTCCATAACTGACTCCTACACCTGATAAGAATTGTCTACCAAAGTAAAAGCTTTAAGGCAAACTTACAAGTTCAAAGATCGATATAAAGGGAAACAATATTAATTCGAACTGTATAGAGATATAGTATAATACATCATATTAATAGATAAAATTAGTTTATATAATACTTACATTGATATGAAAATTTGATAAATTTAGTACCCATTCTTGAATAAAATTTTTAGTAACCTAGGATTGAATTTTGTGTTTTCAACATGAAAAAAGAATACCAATCTGAAATCAATAGTACATGCTAACTGGTGAAATAGAGCTATTCTGTTAAACTTAAAAGAACTCCATAACCCATAATTTCAGAATTTTAAGTCAATACAATTAGAAAAAGAACAGCATTAGAATATAATTTTTAAAACTATAATTGTCTAATAAGAGATATCTTGAGAATAACTCAAAAAATTTTCCAGACCAATGCTATCATAGACTTTGTTGTTTAGTCGCTAAGTCGGGTCCAACTCTTTTGCAACCCCATGGACTGTAGCCCGTCAGGTTCCTCTGTCCATGGGATTTCCCAGGCAGGAATACTGGAGTGGGTTGCCATTTCCTCCTCCAGGGGATCTTCCCAACCCAGGGATTGAACCCACGTCACCTGCATTGGCAGGCAGATTCTTTACCACTGAGCCATCTGTGAAGACCATGTAATATAAATTCCTCATACAATTTTAAATTACATTAAAGTAAATGCTTTAAAATGTTTGATTTTGTATTTATATTATCATCAGTATCAACATAGTCCTACATACAGGAAAAATTAGAGAACAGAAGTAAAATTTGAGTGATATAGAAGCTCAAATACACACATATCATATTTTCACATAAATAAAACTGCTAATTACCGTGTTATTGCAAGCATTCCCCTACTATGCTCTCCTATTAATTATTAACTAGAATAAAAAGCAACTAAAGATTGTTCATGACTGCACAATATGATAAACTAAATCTGAGGTTAATTATGGAAGGAAGGAGATGTGAGAATATATCGATAAGAAAATCTCAGTTTACCTAAAGGTATAAAATATAGCTTAAAAAGAAACAATGAGAAAAGTTGTGTCATAGAGGTATATAGTGTAAAGCTCTTTACTTTCTATAAAATAAAATAATTATTATAAACACTTCAAGAAGATTTTTGAAGCTAAAGTGATTCTATAATCAATTTGGAAGAACAATTATTAAGATGATCAGATTACTCTGAAAGAAAAAAGAGAAAACAGCCTGTACCAATATACATTAAAACCTACTTAAATATGCAATGCGTAAGGCAATGAGTACTTGAAGCAAGAATGGAACATTATCACTGAAACAAATTAGAGCCCCAAAATATTTGTTTATAAATATTGCATTTAAATTATAGGGGAGGAAATTATTCAATATATGATCCTGGAAAAAGTGTCTTACTATGAAAGTGAAGTTAAATTTAGATCCTTAACTCAGTTTTTCAAAGCAAGTGTCAAATAGATCAAGGATGTATCTATAAAGAAACTAGGAAATAAATTTATCTTAATAAATATCTATTGAATCTTGAATTAAGATACTTTCATTCTATATGAAGCAAATAATAGAAACTGCAAAGTAAGAAAAAACTGGTAATCTCTCCACCATGAAATAAATTAACAAATATATTGTCATGTTTTAAGATAGTAACTAGCAAAAACTTTTGAACAACTATATAAAATGGTGGGCTTCTCTAGTAGCTCAGACAGTAAATAATCCACCTGGAATGCTGGAGACTTGAGTTTGATCGTTGGGTCGGGAAGATCCCCTGGAGAAGGGAATGGCTACCCACTCCAGTATTCTTGCTTGAATTCTAAGGACAGAGGAGCCTGACACACTACAGTCTGTGGGGTCACGAAGAGTCAGACATGACTGAGGGACTAACCCATTCATCTTCATATACAATGACATTAATGTGGGGAAAGTTACTTAGGCATGACTATTTCAGTCCACGTTCTCTCAGAAGACCAGTAACATCTCTTTTAGTATTTTAAACAGAATGAAATACAATACAAGGAATCAGATTTACAAAATCGTTGGGATAACTGGGAGAACAAAGATGAGAGAAATTACTGCTTCTTTCAGAAAACAAGAAATTAGGGAATTACAGAAAACTGCTAGAGATGAGATTACTCCTTACAAGGAAGTGGGTGAAAATTTGTCCATTGCAGGCACAAGAGGAGTAATGACTTCTACTCTCTACTTTCTAAACACTGACTGTGACTCTTGTTGACAGAATCTAATGTGGAAACCTGTTAATCAGGGATTTGGGGAAACATAGGTCCAAGGTGTCTAACCCTTTAATAAAGGAGAGAACTTAGATGAGGAGGTAATGGTACTGAATTATCAATAGAAATTCTGATAAAACAGAAAAAAGTCAACAGTGTGAATGTCAATAGTATCTTATGATGGAATTCTACACATCCATCAAATATTTTATTTTGCAATGCATGAGAAATATGTTTCAGTGGCATGAGAAAATATTCACTATATTAGCTAAATGAAAAAGTCCCATTTATAAGCAATATACTATAAACCTACATTACTATAACATTTCTATTACATTACTATAACTATTACTGCTTTATTGACTATGCCAAAGCCTTTGACTGTGCAGATCACAATAAACTGTGGAAAATTCTGAAAGAGATGGGACTACCAGACCACCTGACCTGCCTCTTGAGAAACCTGTATGCAGGTCAGGAAGCAACAGGTAGAACTGGACACTGAACAACAGACTGGTTCCAAATAGGAAAAGGAGTACGTCAAGGCTGTATATTGTCACCCTGCTTATTTAACTTCTATGCAGAGTACATCATGAGAAATGCTGGGCTGGAAGAAACACAAGCTGGAATCAAGATTGCTGGGACAAATATCAATAACCTCAGATATGCAGATGACACCACCCTTATGGCAGAAAGTGAAGAACTAAAAGGCCTCTTGATGAAAGTGAAAGAGGAGAGTGAAAAAGTTGGCTTAAAGCTCAACATTCAGAAAACTAAGATCATGGCATCCAGTCACATCACTTCATGGCAAATAGATGGGGAAACAGTGTCAGACTTTATTTTTCTGGGCTCCAAAATCACTGCAGATCATGATTGCAGCAATGAAACTAAAAGATGCTTACTCCTTGGAAGGAAAGTTATGACCAACCTAGACAGCATATTAAAAAGCAGAGACATTACTTTGCCAACAAAGGTCCGTCTAGTCAAGGCTGTGGTTTTTCCAGTGGTCATGTATGGATGTGAGAGTTGGACTATAAAGAAAGCTGAGCACAGAAGAATTGATGCTTTTGAACTGTGGTGTTGGAGAAGATTCTTGAGAGTCCCTTGGACTGCAAGGAGATCCAACCAGTCCATCCTAAAGGAGATCAGTCTTAGGTGTTCATTGGAAGGACTGATGTTGAAACTGAAACTCCAATACTTTGGCCACCTGATGCGAAGAGCTGACTCATTTGAAAAGATCCTGATGCTGGGAAAGATGGAGGGCAGGAGGAGAAGGGAATGACAGAGGATGAGATGGTTGGATGGCATCACTAACTCAATGAACATGGATTTGGGTCGACTCTGGGAGTTGGTGATGGACAGGGAGGCCTGGCGTGCTGCAGTTCATGGGGCTCCAAGAGTCGGACATGACTGAACGACTGAACTGATACTGATACTATAACATTAGCATAATTCTATACAATTCCATCTTTGTAGAGATAGTAAACTTTCTCTAAATGCACAGTTAGATGTTGCAGAAATTGTCCTAAAATCTCATTTTAAAAATGAAGATCTGAATTAAAATACAAGTTTCCGTTAAGGTTATGTATAGAAAACCTGGAGAACAGCTATAATATTTTTAGCTTAATGTCACAGTAGGAATCAACTCTAAAATGTAACATTGCCCAACTGACACTATCTTATAGTATAGTTATAGTTACTTTTAAAATAAATGGTGTAGTCTGAAAATGAAAGAGAATGTTCAAGGCTAGGTTTTTCCAATAACCAGATGACTACTCTAGAGATCTCATTAACTTATAAAAACCATAAAATTAAAAATGTTTTCTCAATACCCATGATAATAGAGAAATAAAGTTGCTTCTCTGTGAAGTAGGGCTTTAATTTGAATGTGTCCTTCAAGAAATACCATCTGTTATCTGGTCTATTATCAAGACGGATGTCATAGGTTACTGTCAGGAGAACTAATCTTCAATAGCAATCAGTTCTTTACAAAAATTATGGGAGCATATTACTCTCCTTTACAGAGTAATTATGCCATACATTTAGTTGTTTTCTGATAAGGCAAGTATTTTATTGAAATGGAATTGTTCACCCTGCGGACTCATTCTGGGTGTCTGCAGAGGGAGTGCAAGTCCCCAAGAGCAGTTTTTCCAGGTCATTCTATCCCTTACAATATTTTTCAGTTATTCTTTCTTCAGTTCTGCTTTGCATATGATTTTTTAAATTGCTATTGTTGTTTTTGTTAATCACTAAGTCATGTCCAACTCTTTGTTATCCCATGGACTGCAGCACCTAAGGCTTTCCTGTCCTTCACTATCTCCCAGAGTTTGCTCAAACTCATGTCCATTGTGTCAATGATGCTATTGAACCATCTCATCCTCTGCTGCCCGCTTCTCCTCTTGTCCTCAATCTGTCCCAGCATCAGGGTCTTTTCCAGTGAATCAATTTTTCTTATCAGGTGGCCAAAGTATTGCAGCTTCAGCATCAGTCCTTCCAATGAATATTCAGGGTTTATTTCCTTTAGGATTGATTGAGGTCAAGGGACCTTAGGAAGCATTACTACAAACAAAGCTAGTAGAGATGATGGAATTCCTGATTAGCTGTTTCAAATCCTAAAAGATGATGCTGTTAAAGTGCTACATTCAATATGCCAGCAAATTTGGAAAACTCAGCAGTGGCCACAGGACTGGAATAGGGCAGTTTTCATTCCAATTCCAAAAAAGTGCAGTGCCAAAGAATGTTTGAACTACCACACAATTGCATTCATTTCACATGCTAGTAAGGTAATGTTCAAAATCTATCAAGCTAGGTTTCAGCAGTACGTGAACTGAGAACTTCCAGATGCTCAAGCTGGTTTTAGAAAAGGCAGAGGAACCGGAGATCAAATTGCCAACATCTGTTGGATCATAGAAAAAGCAGGGGAGTTCCAAAAAAACATCTACTTCTGCTTAATTGACTATGCTAAAGCCCTTGACTGTGTGGATCATACAAACTGTGGAAAATCCTTAAAGAGATGGGAATACCAGACCACCTGACCTGCCTCCTGATAAATATGTATGAAAGTCAAGAAACAACAGTTAGAATCTTAAATGGAACAACAGACTGGTTCCAAATAGGGAAAGGAGTATGTCAAGACTGTATATATATTGTCAACGTGCTTACTCAAGTTATATGCAAAGTACATCATGAGAAATGCTGTGCTGGATGAAGCAAAAGCTGGAATCAAGATTGCTGAGAGAAATATCAATAACCTCAGATATGCAGATGCTGTTGCTGCTAAGTCGCTTCAGTCGTGTCCAACTCTGTGTGACCCCATAGACGACAGCCCACCAGGCTCCCCCATCCCTGGGATTCTCCAGGCAAGAATACTGGAGTGGGTTGCCATTTCCTTCTCCAATGCATGAAAGTGAAAAGTGAAAGTGAAGTCGCTTAGTCGTGTCCGACTCTTCATGACCCCATGGACTACAGCCTACCAGGCTCCTCCGTCCATGGGATTTTCCAGGCAAGAGTACTGGAGTGGGGTGCCATTGCCTTCTCCATAGATATTAGAGGGAATGCATTAACTGTTAATTTTCTTAAGTATAATAATACTTCTCTGATTTAGTAGGAGAATGACACGTTTAGGAGTTAACACTGATGTATTTAGGTCTGCAACTAACTGCAACTAACTAAATTAGGTGTGCAGCTTACTGCAGCAGTTCAGCAATAGAAAAAGACACACAGCAGCTACCTCAAATACATACAGCTGAATCAAATAGTGCCAAATAATCAACAGTGGTTCAATTTAGGGGGTGGGGAAGAGGGTCGCAAAGAGTAGGACACAACTGAGCGACTAAGCACACACATGATAACAATACCATGCTGTCAACTTCTGGACAATATAATGTTGAAAAAATATTTAAATAAGTATCTTGTAATAAAAGTTAAGTCCTCCATACCCCAAAGTCACTAGGTCAGTATTTTCTGGGATGACTTCTGGATCCTCCCCTTCCTCAAGGCACTTCAGTTGATCGAGGCTGCACACCACCCTCAGCGGTGCAGATGACACCACCCTTATGGCAGAAAGTGAAGAAGAACTAAAGAGCCTCTTGATGAAAGTGAAAGAGAAGGGTGAAAAAGTTGGCTTAAAGCTCAACATTCAGAAAACTAAGATCATGGCATCCGGTCCCATCACTTCATGGCAAATAGATGGGGAAACAGTGGAAACAGTGAGAGACTTTATTTTCTGGGGCTCCAAAATCACTGCAGATGGTGACTGCAGCCATGAAATTGAAGAACGCTTAACTCCTTGGAAGAAAAGTTATGACCAACCCAGACAGCATATTAAAAAGCACATTACTTTGCCAACAAAGGTCCATCTAGTCACGGCTATGGTTTTTTCATTGGTCATGTATGGATGTGAAAACTGGACCATAAGAAGACTGAGTGCTAAAGAACTGATGCTTTCTAATTGTGGTGCTGGTGAAGACTCAAGAGTCCCTTGGATGGCAAAGAGATTAACTTTTCATTATTCTGTTCCAATTTCTTAGCCAGACAGAATTTCAGTCTACATTTTCATACTGGGTTTTGTTCAAAATTGAATCATGATCTCTCTGTCCTCTGACTTCTGCTTCAGTAAGAACATTTAAAAGTCAAGGAAGAGTTTTAATCAGCTCAGTGTGGTGGAATAGAACATTTCTAGGCAAAGATACAAAATCTAGTAAGGAAGATTATATAGAAATTACTGTGAATTGTTTTATTTACATTCCCATGTGATCATCTGAAAGACCTAGATAAAGAGGTTAAATCAATTTTTTTTTTAATTAAAAAGGCCATATACAATCTGAGTTTGTGTTTAAAATCACATATCTGACCATTTCATTATTGTTATGATAGACACATACATACATATATATTCAAAAATGTCTCTAATATATGCAAATACTATGTGGATAATTATAGAAGGTATAAGAAATATAATTCTGCAAAAGAATAAGCACAACCCCATTATAAAAATATTATAAGGCTTTGAGAAATAATGAGTATATTCTTGCTAATGAATTGTTTAACTTGACACATTAAGGAAAATAATGAGCTATTTTAATCTATCAAGCATATTAAAAGAAAGAATATATTTAATTGATTAGTGTTACAAGAAATTGAATAATATTATCCAAATGGTGATGTAATTACCAAGTTGATTAACCACACTCCACTCCTCTCCATGTACAACAAAATGCACAATCTATTTCTAGAAAGATGTACTAAGTTATTCTAACAAAGGAGTTTGAAAAATAAATATTAGTTTTTACCTGTGGTGGCACAGAGGTAAAGAATCCTGCCAGTGGAGGTGATGCTGGAGACATGGGTTCTATCCCTGGGGTTGGGAAGATCCTGGAGGAGGAAATGGCAACCCTCTCCAGTACTCTTGCTTGGAGAATCCCATGGACAGAGGAGCCTGGAGGGCTACAATCCATGGGGTTGCAAAGAGTCAGACATGACTGAGCACACACACACTTAATGCATTAAAAACAAATACAAAGAATTCAAAGAGACTGTGCATAGTTTAAATATTAACAGTTCTTACACAGAAAAACATTGTGATTAGATGACTCAAGGTAAAATACTTAATTTCCTGCTGTGTTTTAAGTGAAGTTTCTTTGTCATCAGGAAGTCAAATGAGTTAACTCTCCAAGACACTTAGTATTTCACAACCCCAGGGAAACTATGTTAGCATTTTTGTGACTCCTGTGATTCTTATCAACAATACACATTGTCTCCAATACTATTTTTTCCGCTCAACTGTATATTACTTCATGTCTCAAACACTCTAATTGCCAAAAAAAAAATCTCAAAAATTGAACAATTTGCATTTATCTTTACTGGTTCACATAAAAGCATCATCCCTATAAATTTAAAAGAGCTTAAAAAGTTTATAAATTTAAAATAGCCTACCCTAATACAAAGATGGCAGAGTAGAAGGACCTGCATTCATCTTCTGTGAGGACTCCAAAAGTGCAACTCACTACTGAACGACAATTAACAGGAGAATGCTGGATCCCACCAAAAAAATATATCCCACATCCAAGGGCAGAGGCGAAGCCCCAACAAGATGGTAGGAGGGGCAAAATTGCACTTTAAATCAAACCCCACATCTGCCAGAGACATTTGGGGGAATCAAAGAAAACCTTGTGTGCACCAGGAACCAGATACCCCACAGAGACTGAGTCAGACCTGCCTTTGAGTGTTTGAGTGTCTCCTGTGGAGACACAGGTCACCAGTGGCCTGCCTCCGTGACAGGGGCTCTGCTTGCAGCAGAGCTGGGTCACACAGTGGTGGCAAAAGCCCTCTTGGAGGAGGTTGCTATTAGTCCCACCATAGAGCCATTGAGCAAATGACCCACAAACTGCAGAACAGTTATACCAAAGAAATTCTCACGCTGTTAAGAAAGTTGTAGGACCCAAAATAGATTTCTCAACCTTGGGATCCAGAAAAGGGACTGAGAATCCCCAGGGAATTTGACTTTGGAGGCCAGTGGAATTTGATTTCGGTACTTCCACAGAACTGGGGAAACAGACTCTTAGAGGGCACAGACAAACCTTGTGCACACCAGGAGCTAGGAAGAAGGAGCAGTGTCCCCACAAGAGACTGAGCCAGACTTGCTGCAGAGTGTCCAGAAGGCTCTGGTGGAGGCTGGGGTCAACGGTGGCCTGCTAGGGGGTCAGGGGCACTGAATACAAGAGTGCATGCACAAATGCTTTTGCAGGAGGTCACCATTACCTTCATTACCCTACCATAGTTTGGCCTCAGGCCAAATAGCAGGGAGGGAACACAGCCCTGCACATCAACAGAAAATTGGATTAAAGATTTACTGAGCATGGCCCTGCCCATTACAACAAGACCCAGTTTCCCCCACAGGCAGTCTCTCCCATCAGGAAGCTTCCAAAAGCTTCTTATCCTTAACCAAGAGGGCAGAGACAATGAAAACCACAGTCACAGAAACTAACTAAACTGATGACATGGATCACAACCTTGTCTAACTCAGTGAAACTATGAGCCATGCCATGTAGGGCTACCCAAGACAAATGGGCCATGGAGGAGAATTATGATAAAATATGGTCCACTGGAGAAGGGAATGGCAAACCACTTCATTATTCTTGCAGTGAGAACCCCACAAACAGTATGAAAAGGCAGAAAGATAGGACACTGAAAGATGAGCTCCCTAGGTTGGTAGGTGCCCAATATGCTACTGGAGAAGAGTGGAGAAATAACTCCAGAAAGAATGAAGAGACTGAGCCAAAGTGAAAACATACACAGTTGTAGATTTGACTGGTGATGGAAGTAAAGTCTGATGCTATAAAGAACAATATTGCATAGGAACCTGGAATTTTAGATTCATGAATCAAGGTAAATTGTAAGTGGTCAAACAGGAGATGGCAAGAGTGAACATTGACATTTTAGGAATCTGAACTAAAATGGATGAGAATGGGTGAACTTAATTCAGATGACCATTATATCTACTACTGTGAGCAAGAATGACTTAGAAGAAATGGAGTAGCCCTCATAATCAACAAGAGAGTCCAAAATGCAGTACTGGGTGTAGTCTCAAAAATGACAGAATGATCTCTGTTTGTTCCCAAGGCAAACCATTTAATATCATAGTAATCCAAGTCTATGCCCCAACCAGTAAAGCTGAAGAAGCTGAAATTGAATTGTTCTATGAAGACTTACAAGACTTTCTAGAACTAACACCAAAAAAAGATGTCCTTTTCATCACAGGGGACTGGAATGCAACAGTAGAAATTCAAGAGCTATCTGGAGTAACAGGCAAGTTTCGTCTTAGAATACATAATGAAGCAGGGCAAAGGTTAACAGAGTTTTGCCAAGAGAACACACTGCACATAACAAGAACACTCTTCCAACAACACAAGAGATAACTCTACACATGGACGTCACCAGATGGTCAATACCAAAATCAGATTGATTATATTCTTTGTAGCCAAAGATAGAGAAGTTCTAAAGAGCAAAACAAGTCTGGGTGCTGACAGTGGCTCAGGTCATGAACTGCTTATTGCAAAATTCAGATTTAAATCAAAGAAAGTAGGGGAAACCACTAGGCCATTCAGGTATGACCTAAATCAAATCCCTTATGATTATACAGTGGAACTGACAAAAAGATTCAATGGATTAGATCTGAATACACAGAGTACCTGAAGAACTGTAGACAGAGGTTAGTGACACTGTACAGGAGTCAGTCATCAAGAAAATCCTCAACAAAATGACATGCAAAAAGGCAAAATGGTTTTCTGAGGAAGCCTTACAAATAGCTGAGGAAAGAAGAGAAGTGAAAGGCAAAGGAGACAAGGAAAGATATACCCATCTGAATGCATAGTTCCAATGAACAGCAAGAAGAGATAAAGCCTTCTCAATGATCAACGCAAAGAAATAGAGGAATACAATAGAATGGGAAAGACTAGAGATCTCTTCAAGAAAATTCGAGATACCAATGTGGAACGTTTCATGCAGAGATGGACACAATAAAGGACAGAAAAATATGGACCTAACAGAAACAGAAGATATTAAGAAGAGTTGGCAAGAATGCACAGAAGAACTAAACAAAATAGATCTTCATGACCCAGAAAACCATGATAGTGTGATCACTCACCTAGAGTCAGGCATCCTGGAATGTGAACTCAAGTGGGCCTTAGGAAGTATCACTACGAAAAAGTTATGGAAGCGATGAAATTCAAATTCAGCTATTTCAAATCCTAAAATATGATGCTGTAAAAGTGCTGCACTCGATATGTCAGCAAATTTTGAAAACTCAGCAGTGGCCACAGGACTGGAAAAGGTCAGTTTTCATTACAATCCCAAGGAAAGGCAATGCCAAAGAATGTTCAAACTAACACACAGTTTCACTCATCTCACACTCTAGTAAAGTAATGATCAAAATTCTCAAAGCCAGGCTTCGGCAATACATGAACCGTGAACTTCCAGATGTTCAAGCTGGTTTTTGAAAAGGTGGAAGAACCAGAGATCAAATTGCCAACATCCATTGTTGTATGAAATGAAAATGTTTCAAGGAACTACATTGGATCATTGAAAAAGCAAGAGCTCCAGAAAAAACATCTATTTCTGCTTTATTGACTATGCCAAAGCCTTTGACTGTGTGGATCACAACAAACTGTGGAAAATTCTTCAAGAGATGGGAATACCAGACCACCTGACCTGCCTCTTGAGAAACCTGTATGCAGGTCAGGAAGCAACAGTTAGAACTGGGCATGGAACAACAGACTGGTTCCAAATAGGAAAAGGGGTATGTCAAGGCTGCATACTGTCACCAGGCTTATTTAACTTCTACGCAGAGTACATCATGGGAAATGCAGAGTGGATGAAGCACAAGCTGGAATCAAGATTGCTGGGACAAATATCAATAACCTCAGATAATGCAGATGACACCACCCTTATGGCAGAAACAAAGAGGAACTAAAAAGCCTCTTGAAGAAAGTGAAAGAAGAGATTGAAAAAGCTAGCTTAAAATTAACATTCAGAAAACTAAGATCATGGCATCCAGTCCTGTCACTTCATGGCAGATAGATTGAGAAACACTGGAAACAGTAATAGACTTTATTTTATTGGGCTTCCCTTGTGGCTCAGCTGGTAAAGAATCCGCCTGCAATGTGGGAGACCTGGTTTTGATTTCTGGGTTGGGAAGATCCCCTGGAGAAGGGAAAGGCTACCCACTCCAGTATCCTCGCCTGGAGAATTTCATGGACTGTATAGTTCATGTGGTCGCAAAGAATGGGACACGACTGAGCGATTTATACTATCACTTTTTCTTGGGCTCCAAAATCACTGCAGACAGTGACTGCAGTCATGAAATTAAAAGGTGCTTGTTTCTTGGAAGAAAAGCTGTGACCAACCTAGACAGCATATTAAACAGCAGAGCCATTACTTTGCCGACAAAGGTCCTTCTAGTCAAAGATATGTTTTCTCTATTAGTCATGTATGGATGTGAGAGTTGGACCATAAAGAAAGCTGAGCACTGAAGAATTGATGCTTTTTAACTGTAGTGTTGGAGAAGACTCTTGAGAGTCCCTTGGACTGCAAGCAGATCCAACAAGTCAGTTCTAAAGGAAATCAGTCCTGAATATTCATTGGAAGGACTGATGCTGAAGCTGAAGATCCCATATGTTGACCACCTGGTGGGAAGAATTGACTCGGAAAAGACCCTGATGCTGGGAAAGAATGAAGGCAGGAGGAGAAGGGGACAACAGAGGATGAGATGGTTGGGTGGCATCACCAACTCGATGAACATGAGTTTGAGCAAGCTCCAGGAGTTGATGATGGACAGGGAGGCCTGGATGCTGCAGTCCATGGGGTCACAAAGAGTTGGACAAGACTGAGGAACTGAACTGAAATGGCCGACAGTTTTCTGTTCTGTAGCTGGAAACATAGCACATCACCAGACAGCCAGGCAGCAAGAACAGAGGCTAAGAGCACGGACACTATTCCTGGTCCCATAATTGTGTCACACCAAGTCTTCTATTTACTTCTTTGCTTTGCTTTCCATCTTTGTGAAGCAGAGACAGTAATACCTTACTTTTAGAGTTGGCTTGAAGATTAAAGGTACTTGTATAGGTTAATAAGTATATTGAACAATATTTGGTAATAAGCACTAAATTATTATTTACAATTATTATATCCTTTGGGGATAGTTTATATGTGTACTAACAGGAAGGCTATTTTATGATCAAGAAAATGCATTATATCTAGGGTCTGTAGTCCTCTGTTTTTGTGTATCACTTTTAAAAATATTTATTTTTAAAATTTATTACTCATTATTTTTACTTGGGGGATAATTGCTTTCCAATAGTGTTAATTTCTGCCATGCCTCAGCATCAATCAGCCGTCAGTATACATGTGTCCCCTCCCTCTTGAACCTTCCCCCCACTTCTCACCCCTGCTGCTGCTGCTGCTTAAGTTGCTTCAGTCGTGTCCGACTCTGTGTGACCCCATAGACGGCAGCCCACCAGGCTCCCCCATCCCTGGGATTCTCCAGGCAAGAACATTGGAGTGGGTTGCCATTTCCTTCTCCACCTCTCACCCCTACGCACCCTGTAAGTTGTTACAGAACACTGACTTTGAGCTCAAATCTTTTTCTCAGTGTATGTTTTTAAATGTGGAGACAAGTCCATCTTATACAAATTTCAGTCTTTATCCATTGCCTAGTATGTTGCAGGCACAGGGTAGGCTATTAGATACATCTTCATTGAGATTTATTGACTTCAATTAAATTACTTAGAGTTAAGTAAAACATCTCAAACATTAAACCCTCGATAATCTTGCCTGTGTTTACCATGTCCTAAGGCCTTTCAAATAGCAGCCACAATTTAAAAGTTCTAAAATAATTATAGGAATAAATGTGTGGTGCCATATTGTTCATTACAAAGTATAAGTGTCAGTTACAAATTCAATTCCCAGTGGCAACATGGCAATGCTGAGAAACTATGAAAATGCACTATATTGTAACTGAGTGGAAATCTTTTGGTGTGTGTGTGTGGGGGGGAATCTCCTTTGCTTTGTAGTTCTAAATAGTTTTAGCATGATTTATTACTTGTCTTGCTAAAACATTTTACTAGCTCAAAAAAAAAGTGCTTGGAATAAATATAATACCTAGAAAAAATGAATTTTGTCTCCCTTCATGTGGAAATAATTTTACCCCATCCAAACAATACAAATCTTGTTTTTAATTATATTTAAAAAGGGGCTTTGTAGCTTGACCTTCTCACTGCATGTGGAGAGAGATTAATGGGTACAACTTGAATGATTTATCACCCATGCTGCTTTCTATCACTGCAGTCAGTGATATGATCTAAAACTTTTTAAGAACAGACCAAATTGGCTTTAAAAATAAGACCAGCCTTAATTTGAAGCTTCATTAGGATTTGCTGTCTTTGTTTTGTATCTGCATCCCCTTAGCTTTACAGTGTTGGAGACCAGAATTCCTCCCATGTCAATGAATTCATTAAATGGAAAAAATAAAAAATAAAAAGAAACTATCTGTGCTTTGTACAACAGAATGGACGTGCAGACAGTCTAGCAGGAATTTGAATCCTAATATCATCCCTTAGCCTCTTAGTAACTTTCAAAGCCTCAGTGGTCTCATAAGATATCATTATCCCTTCTTTGAAATGTTCTTGTTAAAATTAGAAATGCAGTTGATCCTTGAACAACATGGGGGTTTGATGTGCAGTGGAAAACCTGTATAACTTTGTAGTTGGCCCTCTGTATCCACGGTTTCACATCCTTAGATTCAACCAACCATGTATCCTGGAGAACCATTGTACATATTGATTGAAAAAAATCCATGTATAAGTGTATCTACACAGTCCAAACCCATGTTATTAAAGGATCAACTGTAATTAATAAAACACAATAGATCACAGTAAACCCTTAATAAATGGATATTGTTGTTTTGGTTGTAATCTGATCAAGGTCTTTGTTGACCCTGTGAAAACTTTCTACAGACAGCCCTCTATACCTGCAGGTACCACATCCTGGGATTCAACCAACCTCAGATGGGAAATATAAGAAAGAAAAAAAAAAAAAATCCAGAAAACTTCCAAGAAGCAAAACTTTAATTTGCCATGCACTGACAATTATTCATATAGCAGTTAAATTGTACTCACAACTGTTTACACGGTATTTACATTCTATTAGGTATTATAAGTAATTTAGAGATTATTTAAAGTGTAAGGGAGAATGGGTGTAGGTTATATGCATTACTACACCATTTTTATATGAGAGACTTGAACATCCTCCGATTTTGGCATCTGAAGGGTTCCTGGAGCTAGTCTCTGATCAGATACGAGAGACAACTAAAAGGTTATTTCTTTCTTCCTAATCAGTATTCAATAAAAATAAAGTGATTTATTTGGGGAACCTGGTCTAACAACAATCAATTGCTCTAAGATTTGGTCCTGCAGTTGGAACCTGAGTTGTATGTAGCATTAGACCTTCGCTTGGAAAAGAAGCCTGAACAAACGGCTCTGAGCCCTTTTCCTCTCTGATCTCCGATCCCTCCCTAGGCCCCTTCTACTCTGACTGGGAGCCAAGAAAAAAATAAAGCAGGAAAAAAATCATTAGAGAAAACTCTCCTCCTTACACTCATAATTACTTTGATTTCAACATATCTCAGGCAGGTAGTGTTAAGGTCAGTCAGTTAGTTCAGTCTCTCAGTTGTGTCTGATTCTTTGTGACCGCATGGACTGCAGCACACCAGGCCTCCCTGTCCATCACCAACTCCTGGAGTTAACTCACACTGCCCAGTGAGTCAGTGATGCCATCCAACTATCTCATCCTCTGTCACTCCCTTCTCCTTCTGCTTTCAATCTTTCCCAACATCAGGGTCTTTTCAAATGAGTCAGTTCTTCACATCAGGTGGCCAAAGTATTGGAGTTTCAGCTTCAGCATCACTCCTTCCAATGAACACTCAGGACTGATCTCCTTTAGGATGGACTGGTTTGATCTCCTTGCAGTCCAAGGGACTCTCAAGATTCTTCTCCAACACCACATTTCAAAAGCATGAATTCTTCGGCGCTCAGCTTTCTTTTAGTCCAACTCTCACATCCATAGCCTTGGAAAAACCATAGCCTTGACTAGACGGACATTTGTTGGCAGAGTAATGTCTCTGCTTTTTAATATGCTGTCTAGGTTGGTCATAACTTTTCTTCCACGGAGCAAGCGTCTTTTAATTTCATGGCTTCAGTCACCATCTGCAGTGATTATTAAGGTCAAGGAGACTATGATGGTCAAGGAGAGTTTTAAAGAAAATTGTTTGGTCCTCTCCAAACTCCCTTCTTGACCCAATCCTACCACATAGCTTTACAAGTTGCCTCTTGTAGAGGCCTTCAGGGGACTAACCTCTTCAATTAGTACAAGATATTAGTCTTCTCGTGTATCTTTACTATCCTGTACTTTCTCCAGTTCATGCTACTTCAGTATACTTAACCCAGAATTTATTCAAGGTTTACATATTAATTTAAGAAATCTTTACTGAGTGCCCTTCTAGCTGTCAAATATGCAACAGAAAATAAAATAAAATGTCCTGCTTTCAGTAAGCTCACAGAAGGTGCAGACAATGAACCAAACAAATCACTGTGTGTGTTAGAAGGAAGTGCTATAAGGAGAAACAAAACAAGAGTGAGGGATAGAAAGTACCTGGAAGGGACTCCCCTGCTGGTCCAGTGGTTAAGAATCTGCCTGCCAAAGCAGGGGACACAGGTTCAATCCCTGGTCTACGAACTAACTAAGGTTGCATGCCACAACTGCTAAGCCTGCGCTCTAGAGCCCCTGAGCCATACAACTGAAGCCCACACACCTTAGAGCCAATGCTCCATAACAAGAGAAGCTGCCACAGTAAGAAGCCCATGGACTGCAACTAGAGAGTAGCCCCACTTTCCACAACTGGAGAAATCCCACATGTAGCAATGAAGACCCAGGAGAGGCAGTAAATAATTTTTTTTTTCAAGTATCCTGAAGCAGAGTTTGAGTGTCAAATATTTGTTAGGCACAGATTCACTGAGATCACTACTGAATAAAATTGTCGAAGTATGCAGTTCAGGAAGATATAAAGGGGTAAAACAGTCTGGATTGGAGAAACTGGAAGTGCAAAGGCCCTGAGGCAGGTAGATTATCCTTCATGGTCTAAGAAGAGTAAGGGGACAAGGGTAGTTAGATTAGAGGAGATGAAGCCAAAGTCATTAAGGGAGGAGAGGCAGATGGAGAAAAGAGCCTTTGAGGGAGAGGTGATATGATTTTTGATTTTAAACGTCTCATTCTAACTGCCATGTGAGAAATAGACTACAAGGAAGGGAAGCAGAAGCAGGCAGACTAGTTAGGAAACTATTATAAATATCCATGCAATGCCATTGGTCAGGCTGGTAGAAGTGGCTAGATTCTGAATGGAACTTGGTAACAGATGGATTGTAGACAGAATGAGAAAGATACAGTCTTGGATAGCACAAAGGTTCTTGACTAGAGTATTGGAAGGTTAAGAGCTGCTATAAATTGAGATGGCAAACATGGAAAACAGAGCAAGATTTGCATCAGTATCAGGAATTCAATTTTAGGAATGTTGAATCTGAGATGTCTGAGTTATCCAAGAGAGATGTTGAATAAATATATACATGTTGGATATATGAGTCTGGAATTTAGGGGTGTTGCCTAAGCTGGGGATATAAAACTGGGAGGATCCTAAACATCTAGATGATGTTCAAGTTTGTGAGAATGGATGGGATTGCTGAGTGAATAAGAGCAGAAAGGAGAAGAAAAGGTCCAAGGACTGTTCTTTATTTGCACTCTAATATTCAGTTGTTAGTGGGATGAGGACGAAGCAGGAAGCAGGTAAAGAAGGAAGAACACAGAGTTAGTGTTTCAGATGCTACCAATGAAAATGTTTCAAGGAACTACATTTGATCAACCAGGTCAAATGCTGCTTATTGGTCACAGAAGATGAGGCTGAAAACCGACCACTACATGTAGCAATCCCAGGTCCAAGATGACCATAAGAGCTGTTTTTAGTGTGCCAGTTTGGAGTAGTTTCAAGAAAGAATGAAAGGAAAATAATCGCTATCCATGAGCAAAGATCCTTATTATTATTATTTTTTTTCGATTAGTTTATTCTCTAACTTTACAATATTGTATTTGTTTTGCCATACATTGACATGAATCCACCATGGGTGTACATGTTTTCCCCTTCCAGAACCCCCCTTCCACCTCCCTCCCCATCCCATCCCTCCGGGTCGAGTTTTGCTGCAAAACAAAATAGAGAAATGGGGCAATAGCTGGAGAAGGAAGAATGGTTATGATTTTTTTTAATGGAAGAAACATGTTTATATAATGATCGAAATCAATTAGCAGAGAGGAAAACAATTGATAATGCAGGATAAAGGGATGGACATTTCCTTGATCAGGTGGGAGGAGTCAGGGTTCAATGCTTAAGGGAAGAAAACCATCTTAGAATAAAGGGCAGTTGATCTAATTAACAAATGTGAAAGCTGAATGTAGATGAATGGATATATGTAAAGTCCTCAGCCTTTCCAGGAGCAGTCATACTTAGATATACTATTTAACTAACTAATATTCTAATCATACAATTTTAGTAAATTTGAAATGAGTTTCCATCAGGAGATGGAGTAGATTTTTCTGCTGAGATAGAAAAGAAATTAATTAGAGCCTGTTAAATCCTACTATGCAAATATAACCCTGGGAAAAAACATTTCCTGCTTAACTGTGTGCCACTTACAGAAGATAGAATTCATGGTTGCCCTTATTCTGACAGGGCCTATAGCAACTCCAGTTTATAAATGAGTTCATTCATTTGTGAACTGGGATTCATAGCTTTGCCCAAGCACAAGGAATAGTTTGAATTAAACTCTTTAAAAACTACCACTAAAATTAAATTCATTACTCAAACTTTTAACTCAACAATTTGAAAACTCTGTGGTTTTAAATCAATGAAAACATTAAGATTTGGCAGTTGGGTGGATGGGTGCACGTGTTTGAGTGCATGCTAAGTTGCTTTAATCGTGTCTGACTCTGTGACCCTGGCTGTAGCCCGCCAGGCTCTTCTGTCTTTGATATTCTCCAGGCAAAAATACTGGAGTAGGTTGCCATGCCTTCCTCTAGGGTATCTTCCCAACCCAGAGACTGAACCCACGTCTCTTCTGTCTCCTGCATTGTCAGGTGAGTTCTTTATCACTGGTGCCACCTGGGAAGCTCAGTGAGGATGGGTGGCCCATTTGTAAATGCTTTGTTATCTCTGAGCCACAGTGAAAACTCGGACCTGACAAAAGGAAAGTATTACGCAAGCCAAAACAAAACCTCTCGACTCTAGCTTACAGGTTGTTTCAACTGGTATCGACAGATATTAGTGCAAACACAGTGATGGGTTCCAAATGAACTTTGGAAAAGGCCATTCATATTTTATCATGTTGGGTTAATGGAATTACAGGTAGAGACAATATTTTTCTTCGACCTAGCAGAAACCCCAGTAATGAGTACTTTCACACTTAACTGTTGCATTTAAAATATGTTCTTGTCTATGTAGACAAAGGCATCATGTTGAACTTTATAAAGGTAGATTATTTTTACCTTTTCTGCTGATGTAGATGAAAGCAGGTTAGAACTGAAACCCCAATATGATAAAGTAAAAATAAATGCTATTCAGGTTTATTAGAAAATAATGGAACGTCTAATCCTTGGCTATGTTGATATTTTACATGCTGTAATTTCAAAACATTTTCCAAAATATTAAAATAAATCCTGCTAAGAAAGGTGATGGGGACTTAGTAATGACTCTCGGCTTAAGCTACCAATCTTCATGAAAAAAATATACTTACTAATGTTATTTACAAACATAAAAATGTTTCTAATATTAATATGTAATTAAGTAAATGACTATTACTTCATACCTTCACCAAATCGTAAAAGAACATGCTATTGAGAAAATCTGATGCTTCTTATCATTTTCCTGAATTTACTCTGCATTCAAAATGTCAAAAGGACTTCAGCTTTTATGTTTTGTTTCTCTGAAGAGCACTTGTTGAAATTATCTTGATTGCTATATAATTCATAACTGGCAAGTAAACCAAGGTCCATATAGACAAAGCTATGGTTTATCCAGTAGCCTTGTATGGATGTGAGAGCTGAACCATAAAGAAAGCTGAGTGCCAAATTGATACTTTTGAACTATGGTGCTGGAGAAGACTCTTGAGAGTCCCTTGGACTGCAAGGAAATCAAATCAGTCAATCCTAAAGGAAATCAATCCTGAATATTCATTGGAAGGACTGATGCTGAAGCTGAAGCTCCAATACTTTGGCCACCTGATGCGAAGAACCAACTCATTGGAAAAGACCCTAATGCTGGGAAAGATGGAGGGCAAGAGGAGAAGAGGATGAGAGAAGATGAGCTGGTTGGATGCCATCATCAATTCAATGAACATGAGTTTGAGCAAACTCTGGGAGATAGTGAAGGACAGGGGAGCCTGGCATGCTGCAGTTCATGGGGTCACAAAGAGTAGGACATGACTGAGCAACTGAACAATGAACAATAACAACCAAACCATAGCCTGTCATGTGGCTCCTCCATTTCAGTGGTGATATTCTAGAAATTCAGAATTGAGAACAGTGGTTTGATGTTTCCATATTTAGGAGCAAATCAGACAGACTGTGTTATAATCCAGTCTATGGCTGGATACTTGGCCTCTCAAATTGCTGCTGACCAAAGAAAACCAACCACATTAAAGAAAAAATTATATATTCTTTCAATATGATTACTTATTGTTTTCAGAGATGCTTTCCATTATAAAATCAATAGAATACCCTTATCAACAAACAAGATGAAAAATGCATAACGGCAGAGTACAAGATATCCTCGAGTCCTACCCTAGAGAAAACCTCTGATGATCGTTTTTGCTGGGTTAACAAATATTTCCTATTTCTTCCATAAAGTTGGCTGTTTATGTTCATGACAACATTTGACTCGCAGACTTTCCCTAGTCATCTGGCAAAGCCGCCAATCCCACTAACTGTACTGCTTATCAAGACTCTGCAATATTTGTTCTCTTAACATTTGACACCATCTTGATTGCCATGTTAATGCTACAATTTAAATAAGTTATACATAATCCTAACAAATGTGATATATAGAGAAAATGTATTCCATGAAAACCTACTTTAATGATTTGTAAAGACTCCCAGCAAAGAATAACTAGGAGTAGTATCTCAAATTAGTGTAGTGAGACAACTGCAAAATGTTGGCCAAAAAAAAGCATAAGAATAGTAAGAAAAAACAGAGCAACCTGATGATTACTTGTTTCTTTCTAGAGAAATTATTATACACACTCATAAACACATATATTTTTAAAAGATTATGCAGAAATCCAATTAGGAGACCAACATTCAAAAAGAAAAAAGAGAAAGGGAGAAAAGTGACCTATATAAGAATATTGGTAAATTACTGAAAATTTATGTATATATATGTGTGTGTGTATATATATATTTATATATGTATACATATATATGTATATACTATACATATGTGTGTGTATATATATATTTATATATGTATACATATATATGTATATACTATACATATGTGTGTGTATATATATGTATATACTATATACTATGTACTATAGTATTTACTATACTACTATGCTACTATAGTATACTAATACTATACTAGTATACTAATATACTATACTACTATGCTATATAGTATATACTATACTATGCTATATATATGTATACATATACATATATGTACACATATACATATATAAGTATACATAAATTTATGTATATATAATTTCCTTCCTAAAAGACACAAAGGAAGTAGATGAGAATATATAATAGTAGGAGACTTTAATACCCCACTCACATCAATGGACGGATATTTGAGACCAAAAAAAAAAAAAATCAATAAGTCATCAGAGATCCTAAATGATACAATAGAACAGTTAGATTTAATTGATGTTTTCAGGATGTTACATTAAAAAAAATATAATACACATGCTTTTCAAGTGCACATAGAACATTCTCTAGTAGACTAAACCACATGCCTCTAAAACACCAATGGATCAATGATGAAATCAAAGAAGAAATTTAAAAAAATACCTTGAGGCAAATGATAATGAAAACACAACTATACACAATCTATGAGATGGAACAAAAGCAGTTCCTAGATTGAAGTTCACAGTGATACAGGCCTTCTTAAAAAGGAAAATCTTAAATAAACAATGTAACCCATCACCAAAAGTATTAGAAAAAGAACAAGAAACAAAACCTAAAGTGCCAAAGGAAGGGGATAATAAAGATCAGAGAGGAAAGAAATAAAATAGAGATTCAAAAATATTAGAAAAACTTAAAAATCAAGGGCTGATTCTTTGAAAAGGTAAACAAAATTGACAAACCTGTCCAGGCTCACCAAGAAGAAACAAGAGAAGATTCAAATTAAGAAATGAAAGAAAAAAATCACAATTGATACTGTAGAATTAAAAAATAAAATAAGAGAATACTATGAAAAATTATATGCCTACACATTTACAACCTAGAAGAAATGGAGAACTTTCTAGAAACATACAGCTCAGCAAAACTTAATGAAGAAATAGATGACTGGAACAGATTGATCACTAGAAATAAAATAGAATCTGTTTAAAAAAAAAAATCCTACAAACTGAAGTCCAGGACCAGATGGTTTTACAGGCAAATGCTACCAAAGAAAAACTTGTACTTTTCCATTTCAAATTCTATCAAAAAAACTAAAGAGAAGGCAACACACCCAAAGACATTCTATGAAACCACTATCATCCTGATATCAAAACCAAAGACACTAACAGTAAAGAAAACTACAGGCCATTATCTTTGATAAATATAGATGTAAAAATTCTCAACAAAATATTAGCAAATCAAATCCAACAACACATAAAAAGATCACATATCATGACCAAGTTGGATCCATCCCAGGGTCACATGGATGCTTCAATATATGCAAATCAACATGATCTACTCATCAACAAAAGACAAAAACCACATGATCATCTCAACAGAAGCATAAAAACCATTTGATAAAATTCAACATGCATTCATGATAAAAAAAAAAAAAAACCTTACAAAAGTGGGTATAGAGGAAACATATCTCAACATAATAAAAGCTGTTTATGACAAACCCACAGCCAATTAATACTCAATGGTGAAAAGCTGAAAGCCTCCCCACTAAAATCGGAACAAAACAAAGATGCTCACTCTCAGTACTTCTCTTCATCATCCTAAGGAAAGTCCTATCTGCAGCAATCAGATAAGAAGTAAAAGGTATTCAAATTGGTAGAGAAGAGGTAAGATTGTCATTGTATGAAGATAACATAGTACTATATGTAGAAAACTCTAAAGACTCCACACAAAAACTACTAAAACTGATAAATTTAGCAAGATAGAAGATTAACAGAAATTGGTTGCATTTCTTTACACTAACAATGTAATACGAGAAAAGGAATATAAAAAACAATCCCTTTTAAAATTGCATCCAAAAAATTAAAATAACTTAGGAATAAACCTCTCCCTGGTGGCTCAGATGGTAAAGAATCTTTCTGGAATGCAGAAGACCTGGGTTAGATCCCTGGGTCAGGAAGATTCCCTGGAAAAGGAAATGGCAACCCACTCCAGTATTCTTGCCTAGAGAATTCCATGGACAGAGGAGCCTGGCAGGCTACAGTCCCTGGGGTCACAAAGAGTCAGAGATGCCTGAGTGACTAACACTTTCTTTTCAGGAATAAACCTTACCAAAGAGGTGAGAAGCTAATATATTGAAAACTGAAAAATATTAATAAAGGAAATGGAAGATGATTCAAAGAATTGGAAAGCTATCCCATGCTCTTAGATGGAAGAATGAATATTGTTAAAATGGCTATACCACCCAAAGAAATCTACAGATTTAATGCAATACCTGTCAAAATACCCATGCCATTTTTCACAGAACTAAAACAAATAATCCTAAAATTTATATGGAACCATAAAAGACCCAGAATTGCCAAAACAATCCTGAGGGAAAATAACAAAGCAGGAGGCATTTCACAATAATACAAGACCACAATAATCAAAACAGCATGATGCTGGCAAAAAAAAACAGACATATGGATCAGTGGAACAGAATAAAGAGCCCAGAAGTAAACCCATGCATCTATGGGCAATTAATGTTTGACAAAGGAGGCAAGGATATACAATGGAGGAAAGACCGTCTCTTCAGTAAGGGATGTTAGGGAAGTTAGACAGCTACATGTAAATCAATGAAGTTAGAACACACCTTCATACCATAAGCAAAAATGAACTCAGAGTGGCTTAAAGACTTGAATATAGGAAAAGACACCATAAAACTCCTAGAAAAGAACATAGATGAAACATTCTCTGACATAAATCATACTGAAGTTTTCTTAAGTCTCTGAGGCAATAGAAATCAAAGCAAAAATAAATGAAACCTAATCAAACTTATCAACTTTTGTACAGCAAAGGAAACCATAAACAAAATGAAAAGACAGCCTACAGACTAGAAGAAAATATTTGCAAATGATGCAACCACAAGAGCTTAACTTCTAAAATATGCAAAGAGCTTCTACAATTCAATCACAAGCAAAAAAAATTTTTTTTAAATGGGCAGAAGACCTAAATGGACATTTCTCCAAAGAAGACATACAGATGGCCAATGGGCACATGAAAAGATGCTCATCATTACTAATTATTAGAGAAATGCAAATCAAAACAAGGTCCCACCTCACACCAGTCAGAATGGCCATCATTAAAAATCTACAAATAATAGATGCTGGAGAGGGTATGGAGAAAAGGGAACCCTCTTACACTATTGGTGGGAATGTAAATTGGCACAGCCACTATGGAAAAACAGTATGGAAGTTCCTCAAAAAACTAAAAAATAGAGTTGCCATATGATCTAGCAATCCCACTCCTGAGTATATACCCAGACAAAAATATAATTCTAGAAAACAAAGGCACCTCATGTTCATGGCAGCACTACCGATGATAGCTATGACACAGGACAACCTAAATGCCCACTGACAGATGAAAGGATGAAGGAGACGTGGTATATATAGTGAAATACTACTTAGCCATAAAAAAGAATGGAATCATGCCATTTGTAGCAACACAGATGGACTTATCAGACTAAGTGAAGTGAGTCAAAAAGAGACAAATATCATACGATATCGCTTATATGTGGAATCTAAAATATAACACAAATAAACATACCTGCAAAACAGAAACAGACTCACAGATACAGAGAGCAGACATAGAGTTGCCAAAGGCAAGTGGAGGGAAGGAAGGATTGGGAGTTTGGGATTAGCAGATGCAAAATATTATATATAGGATGGATAAACAACAAGATCACACTGTATAGCACAGGGAATAATATTCAATATCCTATGATAAACCATAATGGAAAAAAGTATATATATATGTATATATATATACATATATATATATGAGTCACTATACTGTAAAGCAGAAATTAACACAACCTTGTCAATCAACTGTACTTCAGCAAAATTTAAAAAATAATTTCCTCTTTAATCCACTGTTTTGATTAAATAACTGTAAGTCCCAATCACATTTCTACTATTTACATAATAGTAATTCATTGCTATATTCACTCAGAATTTGGTATATTTATTATGCTTATTTATAACTTTTAGTGCAAAGATTGTTTTTAAATAATTCTCCTTTCCAGGAGACATTTTGCTTAAAAATTCTGTAGGAAATACTAAATATTATATTTCTTTATTGGAAATGCAAAACACAAGTTAGCATGATAAATACTATGAGAAATCTCTGCAGTAAAAAATAATACTCAGTAAGAAATCTAGTTAATGTTTCACTTATTTCATTTGGAAACAATTTCAAGCTGCAGGATACAGAATACATTTTTTTTCCTGATTCATTTGAAAACTACCTGATATCTCATCATTCCCAAATACTGAGTGCCTTTTTCCACAAACAAGGACACTCCCCCACATAACCACTAACCCATTAAAGTCAGGAAATTAATACAATTGCATTACTTCATTATTTTAATCTTCCTTCTAATCCTCAGATCGCATTCAAGTTTTACTATTTGGCCCAGTAACACCCTTTAAAGCAAGAGAATCTAGTAACACATAGCATTTAACTTCATTCGTCCATGGTTTCTTCCCATCTGAAAGACCTCCTCAGCATTTCCTCAAAGTCCTTTCAGGACTTTTCCATCTTAAAGATTAGTGGCCATTTATTTTGAGATATTTCTGCCTCTTTGACTTTGTCTTGTGTTACCTCCTGATTCAGTTCAGGTTTTACATCTTTGGCAGGAGTATCACTATAGACATGCTGGGTTGGTTTGCTGATGCACAATTTCAAATCATCCCAGAGTTTTCATCACTTGATTAAGGTGGTGTCTGGCCAGCCTTCTCCACTGTGAAATTATTTTTTCCTTTGTATTTCACATTTTTTTCATTTATAATTAATACTTTGTAGAGGCTCTTGGAAACATATAAATGTCCCCACCTAATAAAATCTTCCACTTACTTCTTTAATCAGTATAGATTAATGGTTTCCTATTTATTTAATGAGTTAGAATCCATTGTTACTTGTATTGTTTTAAATTGATGTTCAGGTTGTTACAGATTTGTCCAGTGGGAGCAGGAAAATGTTCAGAAATACCAGCTGGTATCTGTGTTGTTTTATCATGGTCCCATTATGTTTTGAACATTTTCCAGATTTTTGCTACAAACAGGTGTTTTAAGATCATCTACTTTACCTGCCCCAGACTAGAATCAGCCTTTTCTTCAGAGAGTCTGTGTTCCTTTTGGTGGAGTATGGCTTTAGAAGTCACCATCTGGGTGCTTTCTCATTACTATCATGGTGTTGCTGCTCCCAGCTTCCCTCAGTGGACAGTCAGGGAAAACATATATAGACGTACATAGGTAGGTAGCTGGGTAAGTAGACATGTAGGTATCTGCTTATACACACATTTACATCACTACTTAGTTCTTTGTATATTTTTATGTATAGAAGACCATGGTCTCATCTAAGTACTTGCTCAGTTTAAGTTTTTATTCTTTAAACATTTCATGTATCTGATAGTCTATATGTGATAATTCCTGTATCATTAGAGGCTTTAAATTTTTCTTGTTTTTACTGACTCTCATTCACTGTGGCATCCTTTATTGAGGTTTTGATTGTGAGTTTGTTTCAACTTTAACCTGCGAGAATCATGATTATTTAAATTGAGTGTGCTATTTCTAGAAACAGACCTATTTTCTTCTGCTTGGAGTTGGGGCACTGTCAACAATTTAGCCTACTGCGGTACTTTCATTTGATACAAGGAAACCTGAGACTCAAGTTAGACTTCTTATATCTCCTTATCTCCCACATCCAAATAATTACTCATTTCTTTTAACTCAGCTTCCTAAAATCTTCACATCAGTGTTCTAAGTCAGCCCTCCTTTGTCTGTCTTCTATACTCATCTAACTGTAAATCTCACCCTGTGACTGCCACACCTAAAGTTCTTTAAAGATAAAATCCACACCCTTTGGATTGTCAAATAACATTGTATTGGGTTGGCCAAAAAGACCATTAAAGAACTTTTTGGCCAAACCAGTGATTTGTTTTTTTCCTACCTGCCTCTAGTCTATTATGTCACTTCCTCCAGCCTTAACCTCTTCAACTCTGTCCAGCAACAACTCTGTATTTTCCAAAGCTCCGCACATACACAGAGTACCTGGTTTCTTCTCTAACTAGTGTAGCTGCTAGCTCTACCTCCAGGGATTTTCTTACGTCCCTGCGTGTCTTGAGGCTTTCCTCCCCAGTGCTCTAAAATGCACCTGAATACAACTCCATGGCAGCTCATTTCAATTTGTATTATAAACACTTATTTGAGTGTCTGTCTTTCCAGTAAAGTGCAAGTTCCTTAAGGCCAGAGGTCATGTCTGTGTACTTGTGCATGGCTAGTTCCTATTTACAGACTGTTGTTGAGTCACTAAGTCATGTCTGACTCTCTGTGACCCCATGGACTGTAGCTCACCAGACTTCTCTGTCCGTGTGATTCTCCAGGCAACAATACCTGAGTGGGTTGCCATTTCCTTCTCCAGGAGATCTTCCCTAATCAGGGATGAGCCACCAGGGAAGCCCATTTACAGACCTGCATGTTGTGCAATCTGTGAATAATAATAGAGTCAATTGTGGGCATTCTTATGTGTAAATTAACAGCTACTACTATTAAATAAATAATGCTATGCAAGTAAATTTGCACAAGAAATAATGGCAGAAGTTTGGTCAGATATATGTATACCTAGAAAATATTACAGAAACATTCCTGAACACTTTAAAAATAAGTATATGAGTTATGATTATCCCTGTTCATTAAAACAGTCCTGCACAAACACGTTAAGTCAGGCTGTAAACACTCAACTTGATTCAAAAATCAATAAAAAGTTAATATGAAGTCTAGAAACCTAAACTCCGTGGGGGAGTGCTGATGAAAGCCTAGTAGTAGACACTAAATTTTGACTTTCACGAGATATATAAATCAAAGTTTCATTCCCATAAACAGAAACACACACACACTCCTACACTCCTGCGGGCATACTCCCTAGTTGCCTTAATTTTTTCTTAACAGTCTTCTTCATTCTGATGAAGCAGGAAACAGCTTTCATATTAGTTTGAATGGAATGCCATCAAAATTTTCTTGTTTTTTCTTTCTTTTTACATCAGAATCAATAAATGCTAGCAAACTCCTCTGCTTAATTTTAACATAAGAATATATTTTACCTCTAAATGTCTGTGCCCAATATAGCTTCTGTATATGACCTTCAAGATTTAGATCTTCAAGATTTAGTCCTGTTATTTGTTTTTATTTCCCAGTAAACATAGTCAAATTCAGGCTCAGACATTCCCTTTTACTAACCATTTATTCCTCCTCCCTGTGTTACCAGATATAGATTCAACCATTAACAGCCCGTAAGTTAATAACAAAAGCTGTGAAAGCTTCATCCAGTCTACTAAGTTGCTGTACTGTAGAGTGGAAGAGTTACTTTTAAGTCTTGCTCTTATTATTTACTGTTTTAATATTTACTGTTAAATCTTGCCTCAGGGTGAACCATAAGAGATTTAAAACAACTATCCTTAACAACAGTTATAATTCAGTGCAGTTTAATATACAAGGAGATGGACAATCCATTCACTGTCCAACTCAAAGAAGGAGAAATGAAGTGAGAATGCAGGCAATTTTATAGATAAGGAATTTTCTGAAGAGCTTATCAAAGAATCTGGTAGTCAGTACGCAGATGGAATTCTCTGTGCTGATTCTCTACTTCGATGAAAGTATCACAGAAGTGCTTTTTATGTCTATGGAGTTGGCATTTCAACATTTGCCACCTCATTTGTATTCATGATTGTGCCTACAAACTTATCATCAATAACCCCTGAGCGTAGTGGACATACAAACCGCCTACAAAATATGGTTGTGCTTATGATGGACAATACATTATAGTCGAGTGAATTTTGTTTAATAAATATGTAAGGTTTTATTGATGTTTCTAGAAGTTAACCAGACAGGAAATATGTTATAAACCCCAAGCCATTAATGTGGCATCATTGCCTATGAAACTGCACCACTGCCATACACATCATATAGATACCCTCATTCTCTTTTCAGTAATTAAAGGCATTTTCCACAGTAGAGTGTAGTGGCAATATGACAGGTGTGAGCATTGTGTCCATGTAACAATACCTTTTTATGTAATCCCTGCCATCCCCTGGGTGCTAGTGGTAAAGAACCCTCCTGCCAATGTAGGAGACATAAGAGACACAGGTTCGATCCCTGGGTTGGGGAGATCTCCTGGAGTAGGAAATGGCAACCCACTCCAGTATTCTTGCCTAGAGAATTCCATGGACAGAGGAACCTGGTGGGCTACAGTCTCTGTGTCCGCAAAGAGTCAGACATGACTGAAATGACTTAGCATGCACACCATCCCCTAGCCAAGTCATTTTTTGAAAAACTGCATAAACTTTTGTGACTTATCTAGAAAATGAGCACAACAGTAGTACTCATCTTATATCATGCAGATGGAGTACAGATAAACTTCTTAGAGTGTAAGATGTCAACATAGAAAGCCATTAGCTCATTTTACCTCTCTATAAAGGAAGTATGATGATTTCCCCATCTGCTCTCCCAAGCCGCAGGCATTTTTCCCTTCCAGTTGTGAAGTAGACAATTGTTAATAAATTAGTGACATTCCATATTCCCTCCATTTGACGCAGTGCTGAGCCCCAGCGACCTTTGTGATGCTTGAACCCCCTCAGTAGGTCACGTCTCTAGTACTCAACATAGAGCTAACAAGTTGTCACGTTGAATCGGTCTGAGCCGATCAGCTTAGCCTGCAGCAAACTACCCACATCTTGTTTACTGTCCTAACATCTCTTTAATTATATATTTGTCAAAACAAATACTGAAAATACATATTTAAAATTCTATACAGAAGGACATCATTCCCACGTTATGATCCATCTCACTTAAACACACAGACTTTTAGTACTTTGGAATCAAAATCTTTGCTCATCTATTTATTGTGCTGCCAAAAAGTTCAAGTTTTTCTTTTTTTTTTTAATAAATTTATTTATTTTAGTTGGGGGCTAATTACTTTACAATATTGTAGTGGTTTTTGCCATACATTAACATGAATCAGCCATGGGTTTACATGTGTTTCTATAACAGCTTGCAGGAAAACTGAAACATTTTGGCCAACCCAGTATTTACTTTTGTGTAGGGAGAGAAGAGAGGTGCAACTTTTATTTTGGTGTCTTCTGTTTTTTGAATCTTGCAAAAGTAAATTGCTCAATCTTTGTATGTATTACTGACTAAACATATTAATGCCAAGGCTATGCCCATACCTTTCAAGTGGGTTCACATATGCATTTAAAGACCATCAGGTTTGTCTTGACTATTTGAGATCTGGCTAAATAATTAGGAGATGTTGCTTCACAGTACAGTATGAAGCAAATTAATCTTTACAGAGATCTCTTCTGTCTTGGGGGAAGACCTCTCCTTTTAAGATTAAAGATAAATATAACTTTCCCATCTTTGAAATTCTGGCCCCTTCTGCCAAGCTCTTTAAATTAAAGCAGTGGAATTTCAGGTTCAGTCCTATATGCAAGCTCTAATTATGTCTCCTTATAAAAAATCATTTTTTTTTTCTTTTTATTCCTATGGGGCTGACTTTTTGTTGTCCTCTATTTTTGCAACTTTTGTTTTAGGGTAAAACTGATTAAGAGAGATGAAAATGATTGAGAGGTGAAATCTCAGTGAATCTGATTTAAAATAGCCAAAATGCAGGATGCCCAGTTAAATTTGAATTTCAGATCAACAATGACAACAATGATTTTGTCCAAGTTTGTCCTATGCAATTTACATTTAATTTGGTCTGTATTGTTGTTTGTTAAATCTGGCAAGCCTGATCTGTTGTTGACACATCTTTTATCAAACAGAACAAACATATGAAAAGTGAGTTCTTCTGTGTTTATTTCTTCTCACCATGAAAAATTGCCAAGCATCCTCTCAATTTGAATTTACTTGCTGCGTGAATATCTGTCATCATTGTCTGCCTCCTCTTTACAATGCTAGCTATCAGCTTCAGCATTGTTTAACCTTCAATGTCCCATTCCTTTTTTCCTACTTCAGCATTACTCTACCATTTATTATTGTGGGGAAAAAATGATTCCAAAATTTTTATTATTATTGTATCTTCTCTTCATGCCAAGTTTATCAAGGAATACTCAAATGTTTAATAGCATAGGGTTATCATTCCACTGACATTGTTTGCCAAGTTTAGACTATGTGAAGGAAAATATAATCTCTCTATTCTACACACTCAGTATTCTGGAATAAATACTACTCCTCTTTTCTTCTTTAGTGTGTCCAATTCTGTAACTTCCTGTGGATTTCTTGTTTAAAGCAAAATCATTGTATTTTTTTCCCCCTAAAATCAGTGGCACCATGATAGAAAGATTAATCTCCATTTGACTAGTGGGTTTTCCAGCTTCTACCCATTCCAGGTCACTTTGCACACTTGTCAATTTTTTAAAGACTGATGCTTTGATCATGTTCTTTCCCAGATCCTTCTCTTTAACAACACTTTGGACCAAATACAAACTGTACGTGTTTCAATTCAGTATTTCTTCGACTCATTCCCTTCTCTTAGTATTCACCATCTACATTTCACCTAATGACTTAAAAACAAGATCACCTAACTTAAGTCCTCTCTGTGTATTTATTACACCTACCCTAAAGTCTGCCCCACTCTCCCTCCCTCTAAAGTACCAAGTGATAACACTCCCTTCCTTAACATTTTTTCCTTCCCCTAATCACTTATAGGATGTGCCCAGTGATCAACCTACTTGTTTTTCAAGCTGTTATTTCCACCTATCTTAACTCTTAACACACTTTTAATTAATGGAATGATAATGCAGAGAAAAGACACTACATCTCAATGAAGTTCTGGCGGCTTCATTTTTGACAGATTGAATGATTTGCTAAGTATCAGTTTTATTATCTTTAAAAACAGGAATAATACTCCTTGTCTAACAGACCTGCCAAGAGGACTAAATATAACATCTTATGGCAGTCAGTCCGTTGTGTGGTATATTTTAGGCACTAAATAAATGGTAATCTTTTCCCATATAGTTATTTCCTAATTAAAAAAAAAATAACTCTCAAATGAAATGTTCTAAGGAAGGGCTATTAGTATATGCTCTTAAATGGGGTATGCAATGGGCTTTGAAATCAAGTAATTATATTTACCTGGCTTTACCAAGACATTTCCTATATAACTCAGACTCAGTCCTCTAAAAGCAAAAGTATTTTTACAACAATTTTGATGATATGTCTTGAAACAGACTACATTTTTCTCTTTAAGCAGAAAATGTTGATGCATATTTATCACTTAATCATGAATCAGTAAATGTCATATACATTAAGTGTTGCCATTACACACTATCGTTTCTCTTGTTGAATGCTACAAATTACCATTCTTTCAGTCTGCTTATCTATTTTTCCATTATCGTGTCGAGTGCTAGGTTAGATGGACCCATACACCCTGCCCACCTCCTGCACTCCTTACCCCCAGCATCATTCCCTGACTTTCTGCTTCCTAATTTCTTTTTTGTCACTTATTAGAGGTTTTAGGTCCCCTGTTTTTTAATGATCATGGGAAAGTAAAGGTAAGAGGGTGAGAACCTAAGGAACTCACCTGTGCATCAACTTTATTAAATGTTTGGTGACTATATATAGAGACCTTATTGCTGATTTCTTACTGTTTAGTCATCTTCCTGGTGGTTGCTTGCTGATAAGAAATTTGTAGATATATATGAATGTTATGAGAAACTCACTAAATAGCCTGTAAATTAATGCCTCTATTTTTTGCACATTTGCCTCATGTCTTCATTATTTGTTTGGTGTATCATTTAGTAAAATATAAGGTCTTCAGAGCTGAAAGGGCCATGTTATGAACACAGGTTTTTATAAGCTTACCATTGTGACTACTACTCAGCATCAGGAACAGGCCAAAATAAAAATTTATAATTGTGGTTATTTTCCTCAAAGGAAAATTAGGTCCTTTCGATGAAGAAATGGGCATTTCTATTTCTCTGAACATCTCTCATTTATACATAATCAATCCTATCACTCTTGTTTAGGGTGGGGAGTGGGAATTCCATTTTTTAGTTAATAAATCTAAATTCCCTAGCCACCGTCTTCTCCCACAACTCCTTACTCTTCGCCTCAGTCTTCATTTCCAGCTTTATCTCCCACTGCTAAGATAAATGACACAGTATCTCAACTAATTAAACTTGCCATGTTTCCCCATCCTTGCTCTGTACACACTTCATCCTGGGGCTGACAGGACCTGTTCCAAGTATCAATATATAAGAATTGTAGCAATACACAAGGACCCACCCACCCCCTCCTCAAAATCTGGAGGGCTAGGGAAGAAAGGACCCTTGTGAACCTCTCAACTTTACCAAATCCCCTGGAGATCAGAGATCAGCAATCAACATTAGCCCCACAAAAGAGGATGCAGATGTTCATTTATAAGGGGTGAAATTTAGTAGAATCCCACAGGCTAAAATAAATAAGTTCTTTTTGCCTCTAAACTAATGTCTCAGATATCTTAATAATTATCTTAATGGTCAAATGTCTATGGTATACAGTAGTCTATACCCCCCAGTCATCCACCCATTTACTAGTTTAATAAATATTAGGCACTGTTCTAGGTCCTCGCTGTATACTAAGGAGCAAGAGAGATGAAGTGGTAGTCCTCCAGGAATTTACATTTTACTGGGAAAGATACACAGTGGAAACAATAGGATGTGGTGGTGGTTTAAGTCATGTCTGACTCTTGCAATCCACCAGGCTGCTCTTTCCATGGGAATTCCTAGGCAAGAATACTGGAGTCGGTTGCCATTTCCTTCTCCAGGGAATCTTCCTAACCCAGAGGTCAAACCCACATCTCCTTCATTTCAGGTAGATTCTTTACTGCTGAGTCACCAGTAGAGAATTTTTTTTTTTTTTTAAGGGGATCAGAGCAGACCTCTCTGAGGCTACAGACTGAATGAAGAGATGTTTTCATTTATGGTTTCAGGGTTGTCCAGCAAAGGAATCCCTTTCCACTGGCCATATTATTTTACAATCATTCATTTAAAAATAACTCAAAGTGCTAGTGCTCAGATTATTTTGTCTATGGAAATACATCTTAGACTCTTTGTGCTGCTCATTTGAATGAACTGCTGCTGCTGCTACTGCTGCTAAGTCGCTTTAGTCGTGTCCGACTCTGTGCGACCCCATAGACGGCAGCCCACCAGGCTCCCCTGTCCCTGGGATTCTCCAGGCAAGAACACTGGAGTGGGTTGCCATTTCCTTCTCCAATGCATGAAAGTGAAAAGTGAAAGTGAAGTCGCTCAGTCGTGTCTGACTCTTAGCGACCCCATGGACTGCAGCCTACCAGGCTCCTCTGTCCATGGGATTTTCCAGGCAAGAGTACTGGAGTGGGTTGCCATTTCCTTCTCCAATGCATGAAAGTGAAAAGTGAAAGTGAAGTCGCTCAGTCGTGTCTGACTCTTAGCGACCCCATGGACTGCAGCCTACCAGGCTTCTCTGTCCATGGGATTTTCCAGGCAAGAGTACTGGAGTGGGTTGCTATTGCCTTCTCTTTGAATAAACTATAAGAGTCCAAAAAAGAAAAAAGGAAGTTGCCCTAGAAAGCAACTGGGCAGAACAATACCAGTTAGGAAAACACTTATGTTGCTACACAAAGACACTAAGAATAAGGTTTTAGGGGGAAGGAGGACATATTTTCTTCTTCTTGAGTTTTAATTTTGTAGTTTCCTCAAATACTTAGTGGATTTTAAAAATAATTTTGCCTTTGTCTAAAAAGATAAATTATGTTACTTTTCTCTCTAGTTTCTGGCTCCCAGAATACTATTAATTCTCATTTCTTAAACATTTTATTTTGTTTTGGGTTATAGCCAATTAACCATGTTGTGACAGTTTTAGGTGGACAGCAAAGGGACTCAACCATACATATACATGTATCCATTCTCTCCGAAACCCCCATCCCATCCAGTCTGCCACACAGCATTGAGTAGAGTTCCATGGGATGTCCAATAGGTCCTAGTTGGCTATCCATTTTAAATATAGCAGTGTGTACAAGTCCATCCCAAACTCCCTAACTATCCTTTTCCTCTCTCCTCCCCCCACCACCCTCCACGACCGTAAGTTCATTCTCTAAGTCTGTGAGTCTCTGATTTGCAAGTCCATTTGTATCATTTCTTTTCTAGATTCCACATACAAGGGATGCCATACGATATTTCTCCTTGGTCTGAGTTACTTTACTCAGTATGACAGGATAAACTGTTTGAATACTATCATTGGAGAAAAATAATATCTATTTTTTAAGAAAAGTTTTTCCACAGAGTGAAACACTGAGATTCTCTGAAAAGCTGTTAAGACGTGAGAAAACCTGTGCATAGGACGGCTCCTGGGGTGTGCTGTTGGCACTGAGGAAGCTGCATGTCTTAGGGAAGGGAAAGGTACACCCCTCGGCTCCGGTCCACCCGGCTGTGTGTGCGGCAGTGCCACCGAGCCCCAGCCTGGCCTCAGCGGCTTTCTTCCACTGGACCAGTCCCAGGCAGCTCTGCCCGTCAACCGGACCTGGTCTTTACAAGGAAACTCATTTGCTTTTGCTGATCTAGATCACAAATAACCCTTCATCTTAGAATAAAATCTTTTATCTTCAAACTTGGGTCATTGTTTCTGTAAGAATAGAGAAACGCTAAAAATAGCTGCTAAAAACCAGTGTGCATTTTCAAAAAATAATGAAAGGCAAAAATTATTTTAGAAAATTATCGAAGATCATCTCACTTCAAGAAAGAAGGTTCTGGAAATTGATAAACAGAGCTGGAAGATGCTTTTAGTTCACTTCATTCTACCTCATTTTACAAGCCCCTGTTTCAGTTCCTACTGTGTGGCAAATATAGAATGCAGTTTCACAGTTATAAAGATCTATAGTCTAATTTGAAATTAATAATCCAGCTAGGGAATATTTTTGATACATTTTTACATAATTTTTTCATTAAAGAATCATTTCTTCATTGAAGTTTATGGTCTTGCTCCTTGGGATTCTTAGTAATTTAAATTAATAAACTTGCTTTCCATAGGACACTACATTCATTTTATTGTTTGCAGTACTATTGCTAACAGTAGAATCAAGTTGCATTTTTGTCAGCTGACAAGAATTAAGATGCACATCAAAACAGTGGATTAAAATAGACCTATTGATTACTGTTCAATTAAAAAATTTTATCCCTTCTTCCAAACTCTTATACTTTTCTATCTATATGTCCTTTTCCTCATTTATAAACATTCTATGAGTATTGCTTCCTTTATTCATTTGGTCATTTATTTATGCATACATTCATTGAAAAATATTTATGAGCCCTCACTCTGTCAAGCATTTGTGAATACTATTCAAACATTGACTATAAAGATTGATTATTAGAATATGTAGAAATATTTTTTTTTAAAATACCTTTGTTTAATTTTTTTTTCTATTTAACATCATTTACATAAGTATTTGTAATAGTGAAGTTTGTCCTAATAATATCCAAGGGATATTTCAAATTATATACCATATTATTAATTATAGTCCCCATGCTGTACATTACAGCCCCATGACTTATTTATTTTATGGCTTGGAGTTTGTACTTTTTAACTACATTTTTATTGGAGCTTGTACTTTTTAACTGCTTTTACCCATTCTGCAAACAGGTGTGACAAAAGAATTTAAAGTTATAGAGAGCTTCATTAACATATAGGAACCAAGTGACTTATAAGGGAGTCATGACTAAGCATAGATATGTTACTTGAAAAGAATTCTGGCCTGGATGATCTACGTGTTCTTTGTGAGAATGAAAAACAAAAACAAAAACAAAAAAAACTTAGTACTTAAGCCTTACAGGAGTACAATGATTTCTGAATACCAGATACTGAGAGAAAATTCTACCCAGCTTGGTGAGTTGAAAATACGAAGCCAACTCTGTGAATAATGAAACCTTTGCACAGGTTAAAGTACTGAGGTACTGCATACTCACCAGGGGAGCCTATTTTCTGGAAATTTTCTGAGAACTCCTTGGGTCAGAGAGTTAAGAAGCAGCTAGACAGGAGATAGGCTTTAGAAAAGAAATTGTTTCTTTTATGACTAAGGCTGTAGCCTTTTTCACAATGCAGGTCACTGAGTTTTAAGTTCATGAATAGGCAGAGATTTTCAAATTTGTTTTCTATTCAACTTGTAAGAGGCACAAACGATCACAGTTACAATCAATGCATCCCATCCCCCTCCAAGAGAAATTCAAACCACAACTCTTAGCGAAGTCAAAAAATCTCATCTTGCATGAAATAACCACTCCTCTTTTTGCAGGCGTTCTCCAAGCACTGATGCCTTTAAGCACCCAGAAGCAGTCTCCCCGTTATAAAGAAACTGTAATTAGGGTAGCCCCTTGAATAACACAAGCTATGCTCTAACAGTGGTCCCCAAACTTTTTGGCACCAGGGACCAGTTTTGTGGAAGAATTTTTTCCCTCCAGGGTGGGAGCGGGAGGGAGGAAGGCTTTGTTTTAGGATGATTGAAGCGAGTCACACTTATTGTGCACTTTATTTCTATTATTATCACATCAGCTCCACCTCATATCGTCAGCCATCACATCCCAGAGTTGGGGACCCCTGCCCTAAAATAAGACTTTGAAGTTGAAAAAGTTTCAAGCACTTTACGTTCAGTGGCTCCTGGACCCACCGCAGATTCAGAGCTAGAACGGAAACTGGCGGACTTGGGAAAGCTAATGGTTTCCGTTGTACTTCCTGAAAGACCATAGTTGACTGAGGACACTGGTGACTTTGAGCAGCAATTTTACTAAAATCCTGGATGTTTCTCCCAAAGTTCCTTGGCCTGTGATGACGACTCCTTTTCAGTAGAGCTCTCCCACCACGTTCTTACTTGTTTTCCCATGAGTTCAGCACCTCATGCCACTTTCCCATTACCTAAACCCTCCTGGCAGGCGGTCCAGCAGTTCCCCCACTACCCAGATTAAGACGGGCAGCTCTTCCAGGGATCTAACTGGCTGTTTGATTAAAACAGGGATGTTTTGACCTTAGAAGGAATATCAGAATCACCTGGGAACTTTAACAATTCTCATGGCAGACCACAGCATCCTGATTCTGATGGCATGGGTCTGGGGCAGAGTCCTGGCTGGGAGTTTGCCAGGTTCCCTGTGTGATGCTCATGACAACATTGAGGCTGGGAAGGTTTAGTAACATCTAAAGACGTTACTAGATGCTGTGGGGGATGAGAGTGGAGGAGGAGTGATATGTTTGTAAAAGTCAAACCTGTTCCCTAAATAACCTCTAACTAGGAGAACCTTCTAGAGGGTCATTTTGATTGAGAAGCTGCCCCTTCTAAATCAATCCCACCTGCAGGAATTTTAAAGTAGGGAGAAGGGAGTAGGGAGAAGGAATCTACATTAGAATCAGGTTGAATTTGTTTTCCCCACCCCTGTATTCTAGGGAACAAGACCTTTGGGGATGGGGGGAGGAGACTTCGTGTTTTAGAAGCCAACAAAGATACTTTTGGAGTCGTGCATGGATTGCTTTGTCTTCTCCCCTGGAGAAGTTTGCTGAAGCTCAAATGGGAAATAGAGTCTTGAGCTTTCCCTAAGAGAGTTTGAAGAATGTTCAACCAGTTCTTTTTTCCAGTTTACACTGATAGAGTCCAATTTTTACAAAAATGTGCCAGATACTGGAGATTCAGAAGTGACTTCTCAGGGTAAGAATCTAATTACCACAGGGATCTTCCTACTGACGTCCTTTGGGAACCTTCCTTTTACCCTCTCCTACCATATCCTTTAACCCTGCATGCACCTTCTTCTCCAATCTGATAGCCTCCCAATGTCTGTGTTCAGATTATACGTCTCTCTTGTTCACACCCTCTCTCGCAGGAGGGAGAACTTTGGCGTTTGGAGGAAGAAAAGGTGTGTCTAGCCTGAATGTGATGATCAGAAAGGGAATTTCCTTTGAGGTGGTTTAACTCATGTGTTAATTGTAGACTGGTACCATCTTCATCACCTGGACACTTACTGGAAATGCAGATTCATGGACCTCACTCTAGATTTACAGAATCAGATACTCCAGAGTGGAGCCCAGCAATCTGAGTTTTACCAAATCCTCCAGATTGTTCTGGTGCAAACTCCGGTTTGAGAAAAATTGCTGTCTCGTGTTTTCCCTAGTCTCTTCCTTTTCTACCTTAAGTTGCCTTGTAAGAAAGAGGTAGAGAGAGAGAGACAGAAGAACGAAGGAAAGGATTTCCTATTACTTTGTCTGGATCCTGGATAGTAAGGAGAGAGGTAATAAACAAACCCTCTGCAAATAGAGAAACCACATTTGCCCATAGAAAGGATAAGTAATGCCTTATTCAAGACATTTATCTTCAGAGTTCTCTTTAGATCTCCATAGTTGCATCCGAGAATAATGCTGTTGTTTTCAGTTCAGAAACTTGGTTTAGTTGATCGCTGATGTCCAACTCTAATTCAATGGGTTGGTGGTTGATGTCCAGCTCTGTCTGATTCAATGGATCTACTCCAGTATTCTTGCTTGGGAAATCCCAGGGACAGAAGAGCCTGGTGGGCTGCAGTCCATGGGGTTGAAAATATTCGCACATGAAAGAAGTGACTTAGCATGCACCTGAGCTTTTAGGATTAATAAAAAGCAGCAGGAAGTAAGAGTTATTAGAAATATAGGAAGGGATGTCCACTTTCACTTTTCACTTTCATGCCCTGGAGAAGGAAATGACAACCCACTCCAGTACTCTTGCCTGGAGAATCCCAGGGACGGGGGAGCCTAGTGGGCTGCCGTCTATGGGGTCGCACAGAGTCGGACATGACTGACGCGACTTAGCAGCAGTAGCAGATGTATATTGGGAAATATGTATATATTTAACAACAACTGCTCAGATACAATGATTCTGAGCTCACATCACAGTTTTATTTCAAGTGAAGTGAAGTGAAAGTTGCTCTTTCATGTCCAACTCTTTGTAACTCCATGTACAGCAATACTGGAGTGGGTAACCGTTCCCTTCTCCAGGGGATCTTCCCAACCCAGGAATCGAACCCAGGTGTCCTGCATTGCAGGTGGATTCTTTACCAGCTGAGCCACATGAGAGGTTGCTTATAAACCACACTTAAGGATGCTCCCTACTGGTAAAAATCATTTGTAGGAAAGAAGAGAGGCAATAACAATTTAAATCTTCCTTATCCAGGGACTGAACCTGGGTCTCCTGCATTGCAGGCGGATTCTTTACTATCCGAGCCACCAGAGGAGAGGAACAATTAAAAAAAAAAAAAGTCTGGTTAGAGATTATTATGGTAATCCCAAAATGGATTAAAATGTAAGCAAGTTCCAAACTGATGGTCAGCAGGAAGGGTAACCCTACATTCCCAGAAAGGATCTTGAAAGACTCTTAGAAAACTGCTGGAGTTTTGTCAGAATTCTAATTGCTTTCAGAAGGTGCTGTGAATTGCATTTTGAAAAAATGTCCTGACTTCCAATAGGTTTAGGACAACTTTTTTCTCAGTTTCTAGTCTCATCTCTTCTCACGGAGTTTCTTTTGTGTTTTACTTTTAATCAGTGATTTAAACTTCCTGAATCTTAGTTGTTCCACCTACAAAACAGGGAAATACTTACCCAAGTGAAAGAATAATACTAGACAAAAAATCTCTTTAGAGTCTTTCAAGGTCTGTGAGTCACTAATAAAATTACACATTAAAGGAAAAAGGTAACGTGAGATGTAGTTTTCTATCCTTGGATTCTGATCCAACCATAATGCAAAGCTGTGGTATATTTATTTATTCCATGTCATTATCCATCAAACACAGAGCTCCAGCAATGTGTGTGTGCATGTGTGTGTTCAATTGTGTCTGACTCTTTGTGACCCCATGGACTGTATCCCATCAGACTCCTCTGTCCATGTAATTTTTCAAGCAACAATACTGAACTCAGTTGCCATTTCTTTCTCCAGGAGATCTTCCGACCCAGGGATCAAACCCGTGTCTCTTGTGTCTCTTTCATTGGCCAGCAGATTCTTGACCACTGTGCCACCTAGGAAGCCCTGCTCTGTGTTACGCATGCCCTGTACAAAAGCTAATTCAATCTGCATGTTTACCCTTTGAGGCAGGTGCAATTGTATTCTCTCAGTTTTTCAAATGATGGAACTGAGACACTGAGAGTTTAAATAACCAGTCCAGATACAATGTCTGATAAGGTGCAATTATATTCTCTCCATTTTACAAATGATAGACCTGAGATACTGAGAGGTTAAATGACCATTTGAGACACAATGTCTGATGAGTGGCAGTCTGAATTTGAACTCAGGAAGCTGCACCCATGGACTGTGCTTAGTAAACAGTTTACTAATCAATATCCTATTCCTCTGCTTGATTCTCCACCTGTCAGGTTGAGCCTTGTCAGGGATCGAGCGATGACGGAAAGTCTTAAATAAGTTGAACTTTAAAGCACCCCAGTAGCAGGGACTGAAATACCTAGTCCAGGTAATTAAAGCCTAGATCATTTTTTCTACTGAATTGAATTGCCTGCTGCCCGCTCTGATGTGTGTATGTTAATTGCTCAGTCGTGTCCGACTTGGCAATCCCACGGGCTGTAGCCCGCCAAGCCTGCCAGGCTCCTCCATCCATGGAATTTTCCAGGCAAGAATACTGTTATAATGCTTATGCATTTATATTTGTCATCTATCCCTGGACTGAAACTTCTATACCAGATCTGAGCATGGGCACTTGGATTAACCCTTGTCATTCCACAACATGGTCAAGAAAGTGACCCAGAAACACCTTACTTGACAAATGGGGGCTCCCTACCTGTGTGTATTTAACGCTTGGACAGCACAGGATTAAACTGCTTGAGCCCTCTTATACACAATTTTTTTTTTTTTCAGTAGTATATACTATAAAATGTTAGCCGTTCAGTTGTCTCTGACTCTTTGCAACCCCATCGACTATAGCCTGCTGGACTCCTCTGTCCATGTAATTCTCCAGGCAAGAATGCTGGAGTGGGTAGCCATTCCCTTCTCCAGGGGGTCTTCCCAAACCAGTGGTCAAATCCATGTCTCCTGCATTGCAGGCAGACTCTTTACCATCTGAGCAACCAGGGAAGCCCAGTAAATACTACAGTACCATACAGTCTGTGGTTGGTTGACTCCACAGATGCCAAAGAACCCCCTGTATGGAGAGTCAACTATAAGTTACACATGGATTTTCTAAAGCCCACATTGTTTAAGAGTGAACTGTAGATGCTGTTGGTCACCTAGCAGGTTCTCCACATTATTCTTAAATAAAAAATGGTACTATACCTGGATAGAAGATATTACTGCCTTGATGTTTTTAGAGCCACTGCCATTTTCTTGAGACTTTAAAAAACCACCAAGTTTGAGAATGAAAGAATCATTGTTGGGGACAAGAAACCAGAGATCTCTGAAGGCTAAAAGACAATATGATCTGGTATAATAGCAATAACTAGTAAGTATATGACATCACAAGCTGGAAATAGGATTGCTGGGAGAAATATGAATAACCTCAGATATGCAGATGATACCACTCTAAAGGCAGAAAGTAAAAAGGAACTAAACGCCTCTTGATGAGGGCAAAATAAAGGAGTGAAAATATCTGGATTAAGCCCATCAAAAACCGAAGATCATTACATCTGGTCCCATCACTTCATGGCAAACAGATGGGGAAAAAGTAGAAACAGTGACAGGTTTTATTTTCTTGGACTCCAAAATCACTGTGGATGGTGACAGCGGCCATGAAATTAAAAGATGTTTGCTCCTTGAAAGAAAAGTTATGACAAACCTAGACAGAATATTAAAAAGCAGAGACATCACTTTGCCAACCAAGGTCCATCTAATCAAAGCTTTTTCCAGTAGTCATGTATGGATGTGAGAGTTGGATCATCAAGAAGGCTGAGTGCTGAAGAATTGATGCTTTTGAATTGTGGTGCTGGAGAAGACTCATTAGAGTCCCTTGGACAGCAAGGAGATCAAACCCGTCTATTCCAAAGGAAATCAACTCTGAATATTTATTGAAGAACTGATGCTGAAGCTGAAGTTCCTATGCTTTGGCTATCTGATGTGAAGAGCCAGCTCACTGGAAAGATTGAGGGCAGGATGAGAAGAGGGTGACAGAGGATGAGATGGTTATCACTGGCTCGATGGACATGAGTTTGAGCAAACTGAAGGAGATGGTGAAGGACAGGACTCGCTGCAGTCCGTGGTGTTGCAAACTGTCAGACCTGACTGAGTGACTGAACAGCAACATGACTTTGCCAGCAGAACTGCTGCTTCGTATGTGAAGGCAGAGCTCAAGTGGAAGGAGCCTTACTTGTGGGCAACTGGACGCATGATTCTGTTCATATCATCTTCACAACTGGGGACAACCCTCAGGCTACACACTGGACCAGTGGCCTCTGGATATTATATATTGGAGAGTAGCATTTTCTCAGGGTATCTTATGTGTCAAGCACTGTGATGTTGCCATATCTTATTGGCAGGTCTTAATCTTCTATGACATAAGAATTATTTTTGTTTTACCCATCAAGTGAAGTGTGAAGTGAAAGTCACTCAGTCACGTCTGACTCTTTGCAGCCCCATGGACTCTAGGCCATCAGGCTCCTCTATCCATGGACTTCTCCAGGCAAGAATACTGGAGTGGGTTACCATTCCCTTCTCCAGGGAATCTTCCCGACTGAGGGATCAAACTTGAGTCTCCAGCGCTGCAGGCAGATTGTTAACTGTCTGAGCCACCAGGGAAGCCCTAGTTTTACTCATGAGGATCCTGTACTTTAAGAACTCAGTCCATCCATTCAGTAAGTAGGGAAAATGGGATTCATTCACCTATCTCTCTGACTCCAGTCACCGACTCCTGACGTCTTCAGGAGTCTCTGACTCCTATCAGTCAGTGTCTGCCCTTTTAACCTGATGTATCTCTGAATCCTTGACATTTAGGGTATTGTATTGCTTTCAAATAATGCCAGTGTTGGGTGCAGGTGTGTGTGTGTGTGGGGGGGTTTCCCTCTTCCATGTTTTACTTATAAGAATGAGAGATTTCAGTCAGGTTGTAAGGAAGAACATGTCTCCACTGTGACTCAGTAGAAACTTTCTAATTTGGGGAAGATCCTCCAGTCACCAGGAGGCTACTAAGCTGTTCTTTCTCTCTAGTGAAAGTCTCCATAAACTTCCCTGTAATGCAGCTTACAATGCAGTGTTCACATCTACGTCAGAACAGCAAAAATACAGCCCTAACATCTCCAAAGTATTATAGGAATGGAAAGGAAAAATATGTAGCTGAGCACCACTGTAAGAATGAAGTTCTACTCTAAAAACATTGCTTTTGAACCAGATAATAGTTTCAGAACTACAGAAAGTTTATATTCCCTTATTTTAAGGAGGTTAACTTTTGTGTTTGTTTTCCAATTCCTTCTCCCTGTAACAGAAATAAGGTAATGGAGAAACGCTTTAAACTTTTACTTAAAAGTGCATGATGTTTAATATCACAACCATATGATTTTTCCTATTTTCGATTATGTAGAGAAAATAAATGTTTGATTCGCTTCAATAGCTTTATAGTTTACAAGGCTCATTTATATTGCTGAACATATTTAAGCTCATTCAAAGTATACAGCTTGACATCTTAGAATCTGAAGCATTGACTCTGGGCAACAGTTAAGCCAATTTTTTTGTTCTCATTGGAAGCACTGAATTGAAACACTGTAATCTTCTCTAGAACTATGTTCTATTTCATGTTTCAGCAAAGACTTAATTGTTCTTTGAAGAATTTTTAACTCTAAAAATGGTGGCAATTTATATTCCAAAGAAATATAATTATCTTGCTCAGACATAGAATTGCCTTTATTTTTAAATTATAATTACAATCATATATTGGAAGGACATGTGAACAGTTTAGTCACAAAATTACGATGGAAAAAGTCTGCAACAAAGAGAAAGTTTGCATAGACAATGATCTTCTGCCAAGGGAAGGGAATTCTATTTATTTATGTGATTATTTATTTAGGCAGAGTAAATGTTTAGAGCAGCAATCTGGACTTCACCTTTTTTATTATCATTTTTAGCACTTATATTTGCTTACAATGTTGAATACTATGTGCTTTAGGCTTTGATTACTAAATATTTTTAAATGAAAATTAAACATGTTTATTATTTTGGCTTGTTCTAGAATTTTATAACTATTTAAATAAAGTTTTCATGCTGTCAAAAATAGAGAATAATTAACATGATGATACCTATTATGATAAAAATCACTTCTTACCCACTTGCATATGAATGATGGGTACAAATCTCTGTACATCTTTTAACAGGGAAAAGGATGTGTGGAATGGGGTTTTGAAAAATAAGACCCATGTTTAGTAATAGAAATTAAATTTAGTATTTAGAAATTAGAAACTCTAATTTATTGATTTATGTAAATTTGTTATTTACATATACCACATTGGAGTAAGGGAGAAGAGAGATGCTCACAAGTTAGTAGCTGGGAGAGTGTCACGTCCTATTTCCTTAACACACCATAGTTACAGGCCCTGTGGTTTGCGGAGAGCAAGACTTTATGACCTCCAGGGAGAAAATGAGACCTCTTAATCCTTATCATGAGCAAGAAAGATGGACCTCATCATCTTCAGAGTGTAAAATTCCAAAGGGCTATTTGAAGTGTTGTTGGTTGCGACATTGAAAAGGAGGGGGGGAGGTGCAGGTGGTGTGTGCATTTTTCTAGGGACATAAAATATTACGTTTCTCTCTGTCATGTTAGCATAGGTCACTGAGCGTAAAATTGGCCTAAGTGAGGTAAGGATGACAGATGTGGAAGCAGTTCACAGAATAGCGCAAGTCTCTGGAGTCACAGAGGATGACCCTGGCTAAGTGGTGGTAATGAGAACAGAGATGAAGGGCGGTAGGAATAAATTTCAGAGGGAAAAGTGGACACACCAGCTAAGCACCTACATTTCTAGGAGAGAAAAGCAGCAACAGCGAATGCAGGGTCTGAAACTCAATGACAAGCATTTGAAGGTACACTTACTAGAGGTGATGTCTCTCTGCCTGTTTGAGGAGGGAGATGGGAAACAAGACCGTGTTGGACACCTTAAACTTGGAGACATAGCAGCAGAGCTGAATGAAAACAGTGTGGGGAGGCAGGAAACCTGTAGTCGATGAAGATCTGGATGTAAGAAGTTAGGTCGTAAGATGGATTTACTTTGAGTGGAAACTCTAGGGGAAAATGCCAGCGCTGGTTCTTAAAGAATCCAGCCTTCTTACGAAGTAAAAGAGGGAAAAGAAACCAGGCCTGCAAAAAGAGGAATGACACCAAGGGAATAAAAGAGAAGCATGAGACCCAAGGAAGAGAGAATTTCAGGAAACATGAAGCGCTGAGAAGTGTCAAAAACACTTGGGCATCAACAGAATGAAAAAGCCTTTGACTTAGACAAAGGAAAAGAAATCACTGGCGACCTTGGAGAAGATAGTTTTAGTGGAGTAATGATGTTGCTTCCCTTCGGGCTTCTCTTATGGCTCAGCTGGTAAAGAGTGAAAGTGAAGTCTCTCAGTCGTGTCTGACTCTTTGGGACCCCATGGACTGTAGCCTACCAGGCTACTCCATCCATCCATGGGATTTTCCAGGCAAGAGTACTGGAGTGAGTTGCCATTTCCTTCTCCAGGGGGATCTTCGCGGTCCACTGATCAAACCCAGGTCTCCCACATTGTAGGCAGACACTTTTACCGTCTGAGCCACCAAGGAAGTCCACCTGCAATGCGGGAGACCTGGGTTCGATCCCTGGGTTGGGAAGATCCCCTGGAGAAGGGCAAGGCTACCCACTCCACTATTCTGGCCTGGAGAATTCCATGGACTGTATAGTCCATGGGGTCGCAAAGAGCTGGACACGACTGAGAGACTTTCACTTCACTCACAATAGTGCAGTGTCCACTAGGCAGTCATTCAGGGTCCAATTAAAGGCTGAGATGTAGAAGGTGATGCTGGGCCACGTTTAGCTACAGTTTACTCAGAAGCCTATTGGACAGGAAACAAACATGCCAGACAGAGTGACATCAGGTGGTCCTTTCCATGAGTCCTTGCAGGAATCCACTCAGCATCCTCACCTGACATCCAGGAGGCAGGCCCTTTGTTCGCCCAGGTAACAACTCAGGTGCAAGGAATTGGGATTCACAATGGCCAGTGCAGGAGGCCCGCCCTAGTCTCCTTCTCACAGTGGACGTTACCTCCGATAACAATTCCATAGTTATGAAACCCACCCAGTTACAATAGTTGCCACACTCTTTAGGGCCCAAGCTATGGAATTGCCATCAGGCATTCACAGCATAATGATATTCTCCTGTCCAGTGCAATGTATTAAAAAATGAGAAGGATGATAGGCAGACTGGGGTAGGTAGTGTCTCCAGGTCAGGAATGAGCAATGAGCAATAAAAGTTTTAAGGACCTTATACATGCAGGGTAATGACAAAGACGGCAGTGAAATAGCTCACCCTGAAATCCAATCTGCATGAAGAATCCTGTGGCGCTCGCAGGAATGTAATGTGTTGAGTGCCTTGCTCACATGTGTAGGTTCAGTGAGAGGTTGGGAGAGACAGCAGAACAGATCGCATCCTACCTTGACGTTTCTTTCAGTATTTAGCAAAGTCTTAGGGATGTGGTAAATACCCTATGAAGATTTGATTGATTAAAATAATGAATGCAAATTGATTGCACTTGAGAAAATTCTCAAGTTGAACACCGTCATGTTAGGTTGGTATCGTGCAAGGATGATGAAGTCTTATTAAATAAATGACGTGAATGAGGAGGCTGAGGGCCGGAGAAGTGGCTGCCATTCTCAGTGACAACCGGGACTCGAATTCCACGTTGGGAGCTCTTTTCACGACCTCTGGCTGTCTCCAGTAATCCCAGTGGAAAAAGCAAACATTTTTTAGGCCCGAGACCCCATGTATGCTCCCATATTCCCTCTTCCACAATCACTTCTCTTTCATTGATGGGGCAAACATTTCTGTGCCAAAATTTTAACAATTCAGAGAGATGGAAAGAAGAGGCATAACCTGCCTATGCATGTAAAGGTAATGGAAATAAGGAAACTTTTCATGTGATAATCTAGAGGAATAAGAATTATATTGAATTATATTGAGTATGGTTTCCATTTGTTTCTTTCCAGGGTGATTTAGTAAGATTAGCATGAGTCTTATAGGCAGGAATCACATGTTTGAATCTGTTCTCTGAATTTTATTAGTGTCAGCTTAAAAAAAAAAAAAAAAAGCACAGCTTAACAGGTGTGAGTTAAGGGTCATTTGGGGTTTAATGAGGGCTGTAGCCTGGGAGATGGCATCTCAGATAGCTCTGAGGAACTGCTCCAAAGAGATAGTGAGGAGGTCAGTATATATGTGGTTTTAGTGCAGAGGGAATACGTGCAATCAAACACCCACATTGACAGAAGGTTGCTTTTGCCACAAGGAACAGATGTCTCTGTTAATGATTTTAGTGCTTTTCTAGATATGAGGAGATGCAAGAACTTGGTTTCTTAAACATCTTCTCCTGAAAATATCTATCTGAAGGCCTGTTCTGCCAGTTTTTCCCAGAGCCCAGAGTGCCTCATTGTTGACCTCCACTCTGAACTCCTTTCAGGGGTGACTTCTTTCTTATAGAACCAGATGGTAAGTCACAATTTTTAGTTGGCAATAGGTACCTAGCTGAAGGCACATCTCTGAACTTCTCTGGCGTCAGTTCAGAGATTGTTCTGTCTAGTGTTGGAGTAGGCTTGAGGATTACATAAAATTAAAATGTGGAAAATCATAAAGCACTTTGCTTGGTACGTTTCTTTACTCCTTTTTATTTTTCTTTAAATTCTGGTATCCAACTTCTCTTGGAATTTATCACCAATGCAACCACTTTATCTTTCCTTGAAATAGTTCAGTGATGTTGTTTTTGTTGTTTTAGTCACTAAGTCACATCCAACTCTTTTGCGACCTCCTAGACTGTAGCCTGCCAGGCTCCTTTGTCCATTGGATTTTCCAGGCAAGAATACTGGAGTGGGTTGCTATTTCCTTCTCCAGGGGATCTTCCTGACCAGGGATTGAACCCACATCTCTTGCATTAGCAGGTAAATTCTTTACCACTGAACCACCAGGGAAGTCCAATTCAATGATGTAGAAATAGGGAAATTATCTTATATGAAGATAATACTAAGAAACAAAGTAAGATTTGAGTTTTCTAACTGGGTAATATATATATATATAATTGTATATATATAATTTTAATATTTTATATATGCATATAAAATATTTTAAAATACAAATTTTTTAAAGAAGATAAAAAGGTTATATAGGATAAAATTCAAAGAAAAATTTCTTATATGGAGGGCATCATAGGAAATAGAATGCAGTGCTTAGAAGAATTTTTCTTTCTTTTGTTCTTTTTTGTTGTTGTTTTAAAAGGTTTCAGTAAACGCTAAGAACATAGTCATAGCTTTGAGAACATTTAGTATTTATGTCTGTAGTTGAATATATCTTCCACTGTCTTCCCATCCTCCTCCATAAAAAGGAAAACATTAGACTGATTATTGAGTCAAACATGTTGGAATCAATCAGCAAGAGGTTTTGGAAAATAATGTGGATTGCTGAACAGAATATGTCTTTCCAAGGAAACCATGGCAAAGATCAAGAACAGAAGCAAAGTCAGCCTTGAAGAAAAGGGAGGTAATGAGCCACATATAAAGAAAGGTGGAGGGGTCATAGTTTTTGAGTTTGCAATTTAACATGAAATTTCTTTAAAGGAGATCTAAAACTATACCCAATTATTTGTGTTAGGGAATTTAAGAAATATCCCCTAGGACAGTTAATGTAAAAATTTAATAGGATTAAAAAAAAAACAACTATATATTTTTTCTATTTCAGTCTGCAAATTACATTTCACATAAAATATATCATGTGCCATATGGAAGTCTATAACTCTGAGTTATAACATCAAAAACAATTTTTAAAATATGGGAAAAGTTCAAAAGAAATGGATTCTTTTAGCTTATACATTATTGTAAACAGTTTGAATTGAATTCCTACCTAGAGAGAAAAATTCTGGGGAGAAAAATTCTGAACATAAGCTAGTGAGTGTAAAATAATAAACTGAGATTGAATGTGTAGTATTCACATTTTAATTTACCATTAGTATTATTATACTGGGGATTCCCTGGTGGTTCAGATGGTAAAGCATCTGCCCACAATGCAGGAGACATGGGTTTGATCCCGGGTCGGGAAGATCCCCTGGAGAAGGAAATGGCAACCCACTCCAGTACTCTTGCCTAGAAAATTCCATGGATGGAGGAGCTACTATACTATAGGGCTTCCCTGATGGCTCAGCTGGTAAAGAATCCACCTGCAGTGCAGGAGACCTGGGTTCAGTTCCTGGGTTGGGACCATCCCCTGGAGAAGGGAAAGGCTACCCTACCCACTCCAGTATTCTGGCCTGGAGAATTCTATGAACTGTATAGTCAGTCCATGGGGTCACAAAGAGTTGGACAAGGCTGAGCAACTTTCACTTTCAGTATTATTATATTGTAGAGAATGTGAAAAATACTAGTGAAGGATAACATAAAAATCTGCCTAATCCTAATTTTTTCTCAGATTTTGGAGGGACAATGGCATTCTGTGAGACCTTCCTATAGCATTCATATTGCAGAATGTTCTTTGAAAATAGGTGCATATACTTTGAGTCAACAGTCTCTTCATTGCAAAATGTGGGAGGTGCAATCAATAGTCAAATCCACATGAAAAGATATCCCCCTCCGTATGAAAGTAGAAAGTCAATGTGGTCCTTGGACCAGCAGCATCCATACTACCCAGAACTTGTAAAAAACATAAATTCTTGGGCCCCACCCCAGAATGAGTGGATCAGAAACTGGAGTTGGCTTACTTCATTCAGTGTGATAATCTTTAGGTTCATGCATGTTGCTGCAGATGGCGAAAAATATATGATATTGCTCAAATGTGGAATCTGTTAAAAAGATACAAATGAACTCATATACAAAACAGAAAAAGACTCACAGACATAGAAAACAAACTTATGGTTACCAAAGGGGAATGGAAGGGGAGGGATGAATTAGAAGTTTAGGGTTAACAGATACCCACTACTGTATATAAAATAGATAAACAACAAGAACCTACTATATAGTGTAGGGAACTATTCTCAATATCTTTAATAACCTATAATGGAAAAGAATCTGAAAAATAATATATACATATATGTATATATACACATGTATTTTATATATTATTCTTTTTTAGATATATGTATATATATTGGATTTTTACCCAACATATATACATATATATTGTATATGTATGTTACATGCATGTGTGCATGCTAAGTTGCTTCGGTTGTGTCCAACTCTTTGTGACCCTATGGACCATAGCCCAGCAGGCTTCTCTGTCCATGGGATTCTCCAGGCAGGAATACTGAAGTGAGTGGCAGTGAGTGGCACTCCTTTCTCCAGGGGATCTTCCCAACCCAGGGACCAAACCTGTGTCTCCTGCGGTTCCTGCATTGCAGGTAGATTCTTTACTGCCAAGCCACCTGGGGAAGCCATGTATGTTATGGAGAAACCCAAAAGAACTTTTTGGCCAACCTAACCCAATATATATGAATCATTTTGATGTACAATTGAAATTAAGACAACATTGTGGAGCAACTATATTTCAATAAAAGATTTAAAAAAGAAACGAGTTGAACCCAACAACTCATGCTATAGTAAGTCTTCCAGGGGGTTCTGATCTAAAACAGTTACACTTTAGAAACAGCTGCTGTATAGTCTGTGGCAGAATTTGAGACATGACTAGCCATGTCCACATTGTACAATCTCTGGCAAGTCATACTGAAATGTTTGTAATAAGTATGCTCTTCAGAATCAGTCCCAGTGTTATTTTAACTTTTAAATATATTTTAAAAATATGTAACTAGCGATGTCCTTCTGATTTCTCATCAGTGTGTCCTTTGAGTTTTACATTAGAAGCATTGGGAGTGTTTTAAATACCCTGATGCCTGAGGGGAAACCCAGGCACAGCTTTCTTCAAGGTTCCCTGGGTGATTCCAGTGTACAATGTATGTGTAAGGACCACTTCCTTATTTCTTGGTTGAGCAAAAGTTCTCAGCTCTGACTGTGCATGCTGTGGTTAGTTGCTCAGTCGTGTCCAACTCTCTGCAGCCCCATGGACTATAGTCTGCCAGGCTCCTCTGTCCATGGGATTCTCCAGGCAAGAATACTGGAGTGGGTCGCCATGCCCTCTTCTAGGGGATCTTCCCATCCCAGGGATTGAACCCAGGTCTCACACATTGCAGGTGGATTCTTTACTATCTGAACCACCAGGGAAGCCCAAGAATACAGGAGTCTGACTGTGCATAAAAATTGCCATTTCAGCTTCTGAAACATACTCTCTCTACCCTCAGGGATTCTGATTCAAAAGGGCTAAGAAAGTTCCTAGGTTTTTGCTTTTCTAAAAGTCTCCACACTTACATTGTTCTGCCAGGGCTCATCTTGATATGTTGAAGCTCTAGAGAATAAATCTCTCGGTATTGGCTCTTATCAAGTGGTAAGGGGTTAGAAAAAAATATCTTGCTGTCACCTAGAACAACTTCTCCTATTGCATTTTTTTTGATCAGTAGATCAAAAAAGTGACCTCTCAACGTTCATGATGTTCAAGTGGTGTTTTTAAATTATTTTGATTAGGGAAATGGAAAATAACTCATAAATATTCAGTGATGCAAGTGTAGGGTATGACGAGAACCACTTGCTTTACATCTTCAAGTTTGAAAATCTCAGTTACTCAGAATTTTGTGATGCTGGGCAATGATGTTAAAAGATTTTGATGAATCACTAGATGGGCAAGCATCTGTTAAAATAAAAATGATTGGTTATTTGCTGGCAAAGCAAGAGATAATTTGGGAGTCATAATTAAGCATAAGCTGGACATAAGTCAGGATTATAACACTTATTACTAAAACCATGTATAATGACAGAATTTATTCTACTTATCCTAGTCAAAGATTTTTGAGTGCTTAGTCTGCACAAGGCACTGTGTTAGGAGCCAAGCAGAAGTGACAAAGAAAAGATAATAGTCTTTTATTATAAAATGCAGACTGTTCTTAAGGACCACAATCCAAAAAGAATGTGTAAAACTTAAGCTAAGTTCAGAAGAGGGCAGTGATAGCAAATGTGGAGTATATTAAGAATCTTACGACTCAGTTTGGAAAACTGAGTTTAAAAAACTGCACTGGTTTCATATGGAGAGAAGATAGGGAATGACTGAATACAGAACATTAAACATTAAAAAGGAACTAAGTATGAGAGTGTTGTTGGATGAATTGTTGTTATTATTTAGATGCTGAGTCATGTCTGACTCTTTAGTGACCCCATGGACTGTGATCCACCAGGCTCCTCTGTCCACGGGATTTCCCAGGTAAGAATACTGGAGTGGTTGCCATTCCCTTCTCCAGGAGATCTTCCCGACCCAGGGAATGGACCCACATCTCCTGCATTGGCAGGTGGGTTTGTACCAGTGAACCACCAGGGAAGCCTATAGGATGAATTGTGTTCCCCTGAATTAGTGTGTTGAAATCCTAACCCCTAGGACCCTAGAATGTGGCAATATGTGGCGCTATAGAGCCTTTTAAGAGGGAAAGAAGTTACAATGGGAGGTTTCAGGCTGGCCCTACTCCAGTATGACTGGTGTCCTTATCGGAAGACCCTAGGACCCAGACTCACACAGGGAAGGTGACGTGAGCACACAACCAGGAGGCAGCCATGGAGTCAAGGAGAGAGACTTCAGAAGAAAACAAACTTGACTTTGGACTTTTAGCCTCCAGAACTGTGAGAAAATTAATTCGTGTTGTTTAGGCCTGCGTATTTTGCTATGGCAGCCCTAGTCAACTAATATAGACAGTAACTGTCTACAGACAGTGTCCTCAGAGGAACAAACACTAGGAAATGAACTGGATATTGCAACAAAAGTTAGTTAAAATATAAATAATATAAATAGAAAAAGTAGCTTCTGACTATAGGGATGATCTTTGAGTCTGTGAAGTCTTCTAAGAAGTGAGGGTTTAAATTGAGAATTGTCTATTTTTAACCACTAGCATCAGTAAGCATTGTTCCACAGTGAAGAAAAAACATAGTTAACCACAGGAAAATGTCAGGATTCCACTATAATTTATCTATTACTTTTCTTTGGTCCAGATCAAAGAATTGCCTGAGTTATTTTAACTTTATGAGTGTGTGTGTGTGTGTGTGTGTGTGCGTGCGTGCGTGTGTGTGTGTGCTCAGTCACTCCGTTGTGTCCAACTCTTTGCGACCCCATGGACTGTAGCCCACCAGTTTTTTTCTATCCGTGGGATTTTCCAGGCAAAAATACTGGAGTGGATAGACATCTCCTACTCCAGGGGATCTTCCCGACCCAGGGATCGAACCGGCATCCCCTGCAAGTCTCCGCATTGCAGGCAGACTCTTCACTGCTGAGTCACTGGGGAAGTCCATGTACGTAGTATTAAATAGTGTTAAGAGTGACATTATAGTATATTTTTTCCAATGTATTTTTATCTCCTTCACTCTAAGGGTGCTGTGCCCAGAAGGAATGAATTAGGCTAAAGGGCTTCATGCTATTACAGTGTAGAAATCATACACAGAGTTTGTTGGATTCAGTTTGAGTCATACATATGGATACTTTGATATTTAAATATGACCTTCCGTCTCATTTATCTATCTCCCAAAAAAAAAAATCTAAAATCAGTTTCATTCTTTGGGGAATCACTTTGAATAAAATAAAAAACAATTTGTAAGTAAGACAGTCAAAGGGAAGAGAGTGTGTATTTGCTTGAGTCTATGCAGACATAACATCCATAGCAAGCAGGAGGCTCTCATGACTCATAGAGAATTGACTTGCTTGATCCCAGCGGTCAGTGGAGGCATCTGAATTTCAGCCTTGCAAGCTTTATAGATATAAGCAACAATTTGGCTTTATTTGGTTGGCATTTACGTGACAGGGACAGACAGGTGTGGTGTGAACCTACTCTATTTTTAAAAGGCCAAAGCCAAGGAAAATAGAAGAAGAGGAAGTAGAGATATGGGAGATGATTACATAAAATAAGAGAGACCTCACGCAGAGCCTGAATCTGATCTTTCTTCAGGAAAGCAAGTGTGCTAAGTCGCTTCAGTCGTGACTGACTCTGTAACCCCTGTGGTCTGTAGCCCTCCAGGCTCCTCTGTCCATGGGATTCTCCAGGCAAGAATACTGCAGTGGGTTGCCATTCCCTTCTCCAGAGGATCTTTCTGACCCGGGGATCGAACGCATGTCTCTTGTGTCTCCTGCACTGGCAGGCTGGTTCTCTACCACTAGTGCCGCCTGGGAAGCCCTCTCAGCAAAGCACCGTCATCCAAAACTGTTTGCCCAAAGAAGCACGGAGTTTTACAAGTAGATATTTATTTATTGTAGGAAGTATTTTAAGCAACTTTCAAAATACAAATACTTAGTGTAAATGAGTTTTTTAGACCCATTCTCCCCCATGAAAAAGGTAGAGTAAAATGATAGAATGAGATAGAGGGGAAAAGACCCCACAGCTCAAAGTGGAGAGTGAACACATTTTCGGTGAAGGGTTGTGGATAAGGAGTGCGGAACAGGAGTGGATCGACCATGCAAAGAGCAGCTGGCACTCACGGGTTCGCATCAGCTCAGGTCAGGCCACTGGACTTACACCTGGAGGACTTCAGCAGTGGCCAGCCTGGAGCAGTTAGGACGGAACCCTAACAGCTGTATGAATCCTTATGGCAGGAATGGCAAGAATCCAATTATGAACACATGGAAGCCTGAAACAGGGCACGTTGAGGTATCAGTGAGACTTTCGTGAGAGTTACAGATTCAACCATGTCCCCCTGCTTGCTATGCCATCATTCCTAAGTAACTCTAAGACATCTTGAAATCCAGAAAAATAAGGAAAATGTGTGTTTTCTAGATAGAGATTTCAAGTTCTAAATGGAGAAGTTATTGTTTATTGAGAATTCTGCAAAGTGCAATAAACTCCTAAGGAGACATGTCTTGGCTTACAGAAAGGGCTCCGTCTCTTAGGGAACCGAGATCAAGGTCATCCTCACAGTGGCACAGTTCTTCACTGCACAAGAACTCTCTGTAAGAGGTAAGGAGAGTTGAAATTCAGCCTCTACCAGGCAGGGCGTGAACACCCAGAGGAAGGGTCACTGCTTTCTAATGTCCACAAATGTGTTTTTTAAATTAATTAATTAGTGTATTTATTTATGGCTTTGTTGCTGCATGGGTTTTCCTCTAATTACAGAGAATGGGGGACTACTCTTGAGTTGCAATGCAAGGGCTTCCCGTCGTGGTGGGTTCTCTTGTTGCAGAGCACAGGCTCTAGGACATGCCAGCTTCAGTAGTTGTGGCACGTGGGCTCAGCGGTTGCCGCTCCTGGGCTCTAGAGCACAGTAGTTGTGGTGCATGGGCTTAGTTGCTCCACAGCGTGTGGGATCTTCCTGGATCAGGGATCAGACTCGTGTCTCCTGCATTGGCATGCGGATTCTTACCACTGAGCCATGAGGGAAGTCCCACAAATGTGTTTTTTATTGATTAAGCTATGAAGCCAATAGGCTTCCTCTTTTCAATTTTCAATTTTGCAAAAAAGTTGTAGATGCCTGATTGACTTATTTTCTTACACAATATATCTTCCTCAGGAAGCTGGGTGGGTGAAAGAGTCTTGGGATCTCTGACAGGTAGCTATCTCCATGCTATGGGCTTCCTAGGTGGTGCTAGTGGTAAAGAGCCCACTTACCAATGCAGGAATCCTAAGAAACTCAGGTTCAATCCCTGGGTCAGGAAGATCCCCTGGAGAAGGGCATGGCAACCCACTCCAGTATTCTTGCCTAGAGAATCCCACGGACAGAGGGGCCTGGCTGGCTATAGTCCATAGAGTCGCACAGAGTCAGACACGATTGAAGTGACTTCGCATGCACACACACGTCTCCATGCTGTAGGAACTCCAAGTATCTGAGCACTCTGAGACCAATGCTGAGGAGAACAGAGTCCTACTAGGATATTCCTGCAACCTGAGAGCCGTTCTGCACCGTTCTATTCACTGAGAAATGAGTGCTTTCATAAAAATGATTTTAAAACCCTATCTATTATTACAGTGAATAAAATGGGATTTCAAACCTATTGTTGGATTTAATCATTATTTTTATGGCAGAACTGGGGATGTGGGAGTAGTTATAACAGTTTTTTTTTTTAATCTCTTTTATTAAGTCATTTATCATAAGGAAAATTCAGTTTCTAACCTTAGTTGTTTATTTAAGTTTCTAACTTATCTGTTTTTGTTGTTGTTGTTGTTATATTGTGTATTGCCTTTTTATGTCTCTAAAGGTTAGAGAATAGCTATTTTGTTTACTCCAGCAAAAGCTATTTAGCGGTCTAGGAGAGCATGATGGTTAAATGACAAATAGAAGAGATGGTTTGAAATTAAAGCAGCTTAACAGTGAGGATTAACAGGGGCATGGAGGGCTACCTGTCAAACTCAAGTTTACTCAGACTTCACTTCCAACAGCAGATTTTCCGTGGTCTCCTGACTTTCCCGCTCATCTCAATCTCAGGTTCCTGATAATCAGGCCAAGAGGAGAAGAGATGAAGGCTGAACACAAAAAATATTTAGAATAAACATGTGCCTTATGGCAGCGCTTGCAGCATGCTTTTTACATTGCTAAGCCTATTCCTCCTATAAAAACTATATTATGTCTATGTACATTGCATATTCCTATAGTACTTCAAAAATCTCAACAAAGTTTCTTTAAAAAAAAAAAAGCATGCACATTCAAAAGGCAACAATAAAGGTAATAGAAGCCTTATTTATGATGTCCTGCAATTTGGTATCTTTGGATGACACCCAATGAATGATGGAGAAAGCAATAAGATGATTAACTGTGATGGTGATGCCCTCTCCTAGGATCTGGTTTCCTTTCATGTTTACTGTCTACATTTTTCCTCTTCTCACAGATCTATTTCAGAATTTACCATCTTGATAAAATCCTTCCTAACCACAAGGACCAGGGTTATCATTTTGTTGTGTTCTGAACTCATAATAGTGATGCTTTTCTCTGACTCTAGACTTGGTGAGGATGGGGTTGGGATTGATTTACCTCCTATCACACCCCAGCACTTACTATGCTGTTTGTATTTCTTAGAAATTCACTTGTCGTGTGTATGAGTGAAGATCATGCAAGATGCACTTAATTTTTGATAATACTCCCTTAAATTTTGTATTTGCTGAATATGTTTTAGATTATGCAGATCTTCATTTCCCTAGTTCCATAACCTTCTGTTCTATCAAATCAGTGAAGTTAACCTAATGAAGGAGAGTACAATTTGCCGAAGGAAATACAAAATTAAATATAATGTGGAATCTTTATATAGAATGAGAAAAAATTCACAAGTTACTGGACTCCTCAAAGGTCAAGTCCCTTGTTTTCTGAGAACTCATTAGGTGATTTACCAGAAATGAATGTTACCTGACTTCCCTCCCTAGGGAAGGAGGGGACTCCTAGCAATGTCCAATCTCATGGTGGTCCCATAACTGAGAGTCCTGAAGCTTGAGCCTTACGTTGAATTTCCCTCTGGCCTTTAAGGTTTGGAAAAGAAATAACCTGTGTTTGTGTGTGTGTGTACGTGCATACATGTCTATGCATCTGTGTGTGTGTGTGTATATATATATATATATATATATATATGTATATATGTATATATGTATATATGTATATATGTATATATATACACCTTCCAAGGCTCAATTCAGGAATTCTGTCATCTAGTCAACATAATTATTTTGAATATACACCTTCTGCTAGATATAGATCCAGTGCCATTCCTTACAGAGAAGGAGTCAGTCAATAATTATCAATCACAAGAATAAAAGCAGAGCCAATTGTGATAGTGTTTATGAAAGATATATACTGTTCTGAGGGTATATACCAAGGAAATATGAAACTAGGTACCCTGAGTTTTGTTTACATGCTCGTTTGCTAAATATACATTTTGTTTTTAGTGGTGTTGGGGTTGGGAAATGAGAGTGGCTAAAGGAACCAAGGAAGAGGAAGTTCTATTTGAGCTAAAGTGTAAGATAGGAATTTAGTAGGTAAAAGTGGTAGGGATGAGGGATATGGAATTTAGGCCATGGGGTTAAGAAGGAAGAATAACAAAAAAACCAATATAATCTGGCAACTCAAACCTGGGCTGGTTTCAGTTCAGTCACTGAGTCATGTCCGACTCTTTGCAACCTCATGGACTGTTGCACACTAGGCTTCCCTGTCCATTACCAACTCCCAGGGCCTGCTCAAACTCAAATTCCTGGAGCCTGCTCAAGCTCAAACTCATGCTCATCAACTTGGTGATGTCATCCAACCATCTCATCCTCTGTTGTCCCCTTCTCCTCCTGCCTTCAATCTTTAGGACTGGGGCTAGTTTAGGACTTGCTATAATTTTATCTGTTAATTTTCATTATAGTTGCTTTACAATGTTGTGTTATTTCTACTCTACAGCAAAACAAATCAGTCACACATATGCTTATATCCCTTCCCTTTTGGATATCCTTCCCATTCAGGCCACCACAGAGCATTGTGTCGAGTTCCCTCTGCTATACAGGGGGTTCTCATTAGTTACTTATTTTATACTAGGTTTCCTGGTGTCTCAGAGAGTAAAAGTCTGCCTGCAATGCAGGAGATCCAGGCTCCATCCCTGGGTCAGGAAGATCCCCTGGAGAAGGGAATGGCAATCCACTCCACTATTCTTGCCTGAGAAATCCCCTGGACAGAGAAGACTGGCCAGCTACAGTCCATGGGGTCACAAAGAGTCAGACAGGACTGTTAATTTTATGTATACTGTCATTAGTGTATATGTGTTAATCCTAATCTCCTGGGATTGATGCAATAGCTTTAATGAAAGCAGAAACCTTGACTTCCTTCTCTATCTGCACTGTCCAGTATGTCAGTGCTAGTCACAGGTGTCTATGGAATGCTTGAAAGATTCAGACTTCCTATGGGGGAAAAATGCAGGACATCGCATTAGTCACTTTTTCGTTTGTTGCATGTTAAAAGGGTATTTTGGATATATTGTGTCAAATTAAATATATTATTAAAATTAAGCCCCCAGTTTCTTTATCGTTTTGCTAAATGTAGCTACTAGAAAATCTGAACTTACAGATGTGACTTGTCTTTGTGTTTCTATGGGATGGCACTGCTATGGGATGGTACTACTTTAGTGATGGATCTCAGCCCTGGCTGTTTATCGTGACCCACAGACGTCACAGTAGACCTTGGGCATTAGACCTCTCAGGGTTCAGACTGAGAGCTTACATTTCAGACAAATGACCTGGGTGATTGCAACACATGTGGTTTACAAGCTACTCCTGTAAATGGCTCAGATGTATGCATTACAGGTTTTAGGTCTGCTTCCTTCAGCTGAAAGGCTGTGGGTAAGCTATCTCTTTGAATTTGGTCTGATTCCAGAAATTGTTTATGTGGGAGAGCTTTATGAGCAAAACCATTTCTGGTAAGCAGTTTTCAGTAGGGTGCTCTCAGTGGCAGCCCAGGCTGAGAAACGCCTAACTCCAGGGAGATCATTTACGTAGATAAAAACGGTGCCTTCTGCAGGCTCTTCATCATTGTGCCCCCATCTGCCAGACTCAGAAAGGGTACCTGTTTTGGTCTCACTGGGCTTCCCAGGTGACTCATTGGTGAAGAATCGGCCTGCCAATGCAGGAAACATGGGGTCAATCCCTGGGTTGGGAGGATCCCTGGAGAAGGAAATGGCAACCCATTCCAGTATGCTTGCCTGGAGGGCTACAGTCCATGGGATTACAAAGAGTCAGGCCCTCATGGCGACTAAAGAACAACAGCAACAACTGGTCTAATCTGCCGAAGTACAGGCTGGTGAGATACAAACATGGTCACCTGTGGCTGCCCCTTGGTGTGAATTCGGGGTGAAGTGTAATTTGGAAGGCAGGTGCGGTGACAAAACATGCCTCTGTGTGCATTTTTTTTCCCCCAGTGACATGCATGCGTCCTAAGTTGCTCCACTCCTGTCTGACTCTGTGCCACCCTATGGACAGTAGCCCACCAGGCTCGTCTGTCAATGGGATTCTCCAGGCAAGAATTTTGGAGTGGGTTACCATGCCCTTTTTCAGGGTATCTTTCCAACCCAGGGATCAAACCCGCATCTGTTATATCTACCTGCCTCTTTACCACTGGCAGCTCCTGGGAAGCCCCTTTCCAATGACACTTATTTCCAATTAATAAAACATCTTTGGTTTAGGCATCTCCTTATCTTAATTTAGCATATCCACAGTCATGGATATTTACCATTGTTTTTCAGAGTAAACTCTTAAGTGGCCCCTATTTCAAGGGCTGTTAATAACAGCAGGACCAGTCTTTCCAGAGTCGGAGAAAAATAATGATTCCTGTATAGCTCAGAAATCTCAGTTATACTGCCACTCAGAATCATGCAAATGCAGGCTTGTATTTATAGGTCTGGTAGAAGCCTTCTTCTTTAACAGAAATTCTTTTTTGGCACCTCAGGTCCCATAGACGACAGGGACAGACACCACAAGAGGGTGTTTGTACTAATTCTGCTTGGTTTGCTCTGCGAACCACTTGACTCTATTTTAAAATCAGATCATTTATTCAGTCACTAAGGTATTTACTGGGATGGCAGCTTCATTCTGGATTCTCTCCATCAAAGATTTGTGGTTCTTTTCATTCATGGCTTTTCTCTTTCTGTTAAGGTGCCCCCAGCAAAGACTGAACTAGAACTGCTTCGTATGCTTGTTTGTTGTTTTTTTTCCCCCCCAGTAATCAGCTTCCTTTGGACTTGTAGAAGACCTTGTATCTCTGCCAGCTCATTGCATTTTGAGTAATATTATCAAATGTAGAACTTCAGTTTTTAAAATAGAACTTTAATTCGTCTCATGAATGAACAGCTTGTCTAGATCATGATAACACCTTGTTAAATTGAATAGATCCTTGTCTTAACTACTGAGTAAGTTAATGTTCCTTTAAAATATCATTCATTTGAGAAACAGCAGGAGTAAGAGGGGAGTTTTTTTCTCTCTGCATTTAACTCCAGCTTCATGGAGATTTTTGATTTCATTAAATAAATTCAAGCAACCTCTTAAAACTGTCTCAGGTTCTATAGCCATAATGCCCAAATGTCTTTATAAGGCATGTGGTCATTCATATCCTGGTCCAGACAGTAAGTTCCATCATCGTCTGTCTCCCAAGTCACCCTCTGGCCCAGGCACCCTGGTCACTAGGCAGAGTGCGCACGCTGTTCCCAGCGCTTCCTGGCTTCTTCACAGCTCTATCAATTTGACTTCATTCTCTCCTCATTCTTGAGGCTTATAACACTCGCCATCTAACAAACCGCCACTCATCCTCTCTGAAACCCGCTGCCAGCCCTCCCTGAAATGTTACTTCTTCTGTGAAACTTCCCCAACTGCCCCGGACACTGTTATCTAATTCTACTTGAGCACTGAATTCTAAATCAGATTATTTATTTACATATATTTATTCCTCACAAGGGCTTCCCTGATAGCTCAGTTGGTAAAGAATCTACCTGCAATGCAGGAGCCCCCAGTTTGATTCCTGGGTCTGGAAGATCCTCTGGGGAAGGGGTAGGCTACCCACTCCAGTATTCTTGGGCTTTCCTCATGGCTCAGCTGGTAAAGAATCTGCCTGCAGTGCGGGAGACCTGGGTTCGATCCCTGGATTGGGAAGATCCCCTGGAGAAGAGAAAGGCTACCCACTCCAGTATTCTGGCCTGGAGAATTCCATGGACTGTATAGTCTATGGGGTCACAAAGAGTCGGACAAGACTGAGCAACTTTCATTTTCACATTCCTCCAAGGGAGCACTGGAGGGGAGAAATTCAATTCAATTAATATTTGTCTTCAAGGAGCAGAGAGAATAGATATTTGAAGACAATTACTGAATTTCCACCTTCTGACTTTTCTGTTGCCACAGGCTCCCAGTTTCTTCAAGCTGTGTCATCTACATCCATTCATCACCTGAGTAACTTATCTTTTAACAGGCTTCCCTTTGCTGATGTGTTTTAAATGAAGCTATCCAGGGTTGGAAGGGTTGTACCTAAAAGGTCCTGTGATTCGTAGGCCTTCCAGGGAGGCCTCTAGGACACTCACCTTTCCATCTGGTCTTCCTCCTTGCATGTTGCTTGGACGCTGGCTTGCCTTGAACTAGGGAAGGGCATAGTCTGGGGTTTCACCTTGTACTAGGTCTGTCTTTGGAGTCCCATGTTCTGCTTCCTGGCATAGCCTGCAGAAGCCCTGACATGGCTACTTCTGTAGTTCAGTACCATCTGTGAACCACGTGACTAGCTTTTAAAATCAGATAATGTCTTTGATTACTCATGTATTTACTGGTACAGTAGGGCTTCCCTGGTCTTGTGACTCAGATGGTAAAGAATTGCCTGCAATGTAGGAGACTGGGATTTGATCCCTGGGTTGGGAAAATCCCCTGGAGAGGTAATGGCAAATCCACTGCAGTATTCTTGCCTGGAGAATTCCATGGACAGAGGAGCCTGGTGAGCTACAGTCCATGATTCACAGAAAGTCTGAAACAACTAAGTGACTAACACTCTTACTTTTCAATTTCACTTTAGATCCCTTCCATCAAGGATTTGCAGGTTCTTTCAAAGGCAAGACTGGATCGCATCTAACTCTCACCATCCTACGTGACATTTGTGGTTTAGGTTTGGTGCCTCTGGTTTTTGTGTTATTTTAACTGAGGTTATCATGCCATTCTTACTGTTTGAACATGAGCAACTATGGTAGAACACTTTTGTTTTGAAGCTACAGGCTATATATATTGAGAAGCAACATTTTTTAAACACAACTCTTAACCCAGGTACACATTTCTAAGCCCAATTAAGACCAATAAAATGTTTATAAGTTGAATTACAAAACTCTTCTTTATCCCTGACATGGCACAAATTTCCTTAAGAGAAACAACCATTGTCTCAGCTATGTTCCAGAGGCCATAGCATACAAAAACAAACAAATGAGAAACAAATTTGGTGCCACTGTTGGAACTCACATTGGAGAAAAATGGTCCTAACATGGACACAATTTTTCTCTGTATCTTCATTAGATTGAAACACTGTTTTCTATGGTAATGACATAACATTTCACTAAATTATAAGTGTGTTTGGAAGTTCATAAGCTCTTCTAGTGTTTTGAGGACAGATTTGCAATATCAATGACCATGTTGGGTTTTTGTTTTTGTTTTGTTTTGTTTTTTGCATTGATACACTTTTACAATATATATGACTTTGGTTTATAAGAAAATATTCTTTTTAGTGCTGAGTTCAATTGACAAAAAAGACATGAATGAAGCACAGATGCTGTGAATAACAACAGAATGTGCAATGCAATTTAGCTTTGTGCTTCCTGGGAAGAAGCCACTTCTCCTAGAATAAATAGAGTGGTCAGTAGTGACAGTAATGCTCTTAGAAGTGGGAACTAAGATGTGCTCACCAGTGTTTAATTGAGAGTGCCACAGTGCCTTCAGGGATGAAGTACAAGTGCTGTGTTACAAGTCATCTCGTGATTTTTTGTGGTTCAATAATTTATCTTCATAAAACACAAATGAGAGGCAGTTTTCTGTTGTTCCTTTGAGTGAAATATGATTTGCTTGCAGTGTGTTTTGTGAATTCACTAACTATGGCTGTGTACACATAATTCGTAATCAGGTTCATGCATGAGTAGCTGAAATATAAAGAGGAACACTTAAGACTGTCTCAAAATCAGATTTCATTCTCCATTTATGTAGTCATAGCAGGAGAGTTCAAAGATATATAATAATAAGCCTTGGTGAATGTTTGAGCAATTCAGAAAAGAAATAAAAGCTAATAGGGACAAAAAAGAGAAGAGCCATAATGTTAGTGAGCTAAGGATAAGACTGAATAAGGTTAATTTTTTTTTTAATAAATCATGGAACAGAGTATCAAAATGAGAACTTAAATTTTCTAGCTTAATCCTATTTGATCCTCCGAGTTCAATTATTTCCCTCTGATTTTTGGTTTGGAGTGGAGATAATTCACGTTTCTAAGTACAATTAATATAAATTTATCTTAAAATTTTCCATGTGCACATTATAAACATTTTTGTGAGGATGTTTGCAACAAGCCTCTATTTTACTTACAGTCCATAGCTGCCAGATTAATCTTACAAAGATATCTCTAACTATGCCACTTCTTTACTTCATGAACTTCTTCTGAATATAATTCAAACTTCTTAACTTAAAATTCAGAGTCCATCATGAGTTGGCATCAGTCAGTACCTCTTGCCACATGTCCTGCTGCCGAATGCTCTTACTGAAGGACACATAGTCTATTTGTTCATTCAGCAAACACGCATTGCGCATTTGAGCTCTGGGGATTCAAAGATAAACATATGCAGTTCATATATATTTATTTATGTGTGCAAGGATCTCAGGGAGGGACAGAAATCATGCAAACAAAATAACCTGCTAAACTTCCATCCCTTTATTCTTAACAGTCCCTTCATTTCAAGTAGCCTTACTATCCAAATGCATTAATGAAAACTTTCCTATGGGGATTCGTGGAACTTCTCCCTAATCCCCTGAAAAGAACATAAGCCATCCATTCCAAAGATCGCTGTCAGTTATTTATTTTAGCACCAGGCAATATGTACTTCATTTACATAGATATGCGCTCCAAAAATCAGTATCTCTGAAGTCAGGGATAATGTTTCAAATCGTTCCTTTCCCCAGCAATTACCAGGAATTTGTAACTGCAGAAAAACTGCATACCTGTTGAGTAAGTAAGACATTCATGTTTACTTGGAGGTAGAATCATTATTTCCTCCTTATAAACGTAGGAGAGAAAAGTTACCATTTCTCTCAACCATGATGTCAGTAGGTATAAAATCAGATGATTCAATGATTGAAATGAAAAACAACATACTTTCAAAAAATTCACAGCACATTTTATACAATTTCATATTGATGGAATTTTTATTTTTATAAAGGAAAATGAAGCATTCCTATTGAAAATAATAATAAAAGTGTGATGATTTTCTCCATAATAAACAATACAATTTTGTTTGTAATATCATCTAATCTCTTATAATTAATTCTTTTGAAGTATTTCAGTCTATCTTTTCATAAAATATTTAGTAATAAAACTTTCACAATTAGTATAAAATGACTCTAAAATTGCAAATAAGTGAAATTTATACTTTTGCATCTGTAGGATTTTATAACCTGGTACTTCCAAAAGAATAGAGCTTACATTTTTTACTGTAAAATTTAATAAATACAAATTAGCTTTTATCTTGAATATAGATCATTATATGTAGCTTGCTAGACACATCCAAAAATACATACTTGAAATAAGAATTATAATGAAGATGTTTAAATAACTGACTCCAAATTTAATCACTCTGAAACTTATCTTTATAATATTATGCCAAATACGTTAGTAATACTTATTTAAATTTCAATATGTTGTTAAAATCTACATAAGTTTATTAGTGATAGATACACTTGAATTTTAGAGAATGCATTAAAAAGTTCTGCACAGGATGACTGTTAAAGAATATCAGTCAGTTAAAAACTATCTTTTCAAAGGAAAAAGGAAAAGATCATGATTTAACTTTTCTAACAGACTAAAGTTAGACTATCATTCATTCCTAAATCATTGACTCAAACCAGGGAAGAGAAATCTTGCTGAAAAAAATATCTTTCTCATAGTAGACTTTCAGTAACTATTTGATGAAAGTAGCAACAGAGCCTCACGATTCCATGGTCAGTGCTCTTTATATTTATGCCAATAGGATGTAATAATCATATAAAACACATTTTCATCCAGCACGTAACTTCCCTAAGTCAGAGACTTAGTCTACCTTTTTAATACCTCATTGTCATGATATAATAGATCATTGACTCAATGGACATGATGAATTTGAGTAAACTCCAGGAGACAGTGAAGGACAGGGAAGCCTGACGTGCTGCAGTCTATGGCGCTGCAAAGAGTCGGGCAAAACTGAGTGACTGAACAACAAAATTATAGTTTTGATTATGAAGTGCCTATAGTTTTTCTAGTAGTCATGCATGGGTGTGAGAGTTGAACCATAAAGAGAGCTGAGAGCCAGACAATTGATGCTTTTGAATTGTGGTGCTGGAGAAGACTCTCGAGAGTCCCTTGAATAGCAACAAGCTCAAACCAGTCAATCCTAAAGAAAATGAGCCCTGAATATTCATTGGAAGGACTGATGATGAAGCCAAAACTCCAATACTTTGGCCTCCTGATGTGAAGAGCTGACTCATTGGAAAAGACCCTGATCCTGGGAAAGATTGAGGGCAGTAGGAGAAGGGGATGACAGAGGATGACGCGGTTGGATGGCATAACTGACATAATGGACATGAGTTTGAGCAAACTCTGGGAGATAGTGAAGGACGGGGAAGACTGGCATGCTTCGTTTTATTATCGAGATTCTGTTTTTATTTCCTGGAAATTATTAGTAGGCTTTGCTGGTGCTAGTGACATGCTGTCTGAGTTTTCCCCACCTCACCAGACCAACTTTGGACTTAGCCAGTTTGTTTAGACACTAAATGCTCTAAGAATGAAATCATTGATGACACCATGCTTAGAACGAAAGTGTTATTACTAAGCTTTATTAGTCAGAGTAAAAATTGTTACTATTTACACGGTGTTCAAAAGAGGTCTCTCCTCATATATGAAGCACTGCCTGACTTAAAGGACAGAATTTTTTCCTTAAAAACTGTCTGTGTAGCAGAATAAACTAATGAAATGCCAAAGGAAAGGAAAGCGGTCAGACCCTTTTTTTTTTTTTTAATGATGTAAATAGTGGTGATTGTTTTCTAAATGAACAGAGCTTGATTGTAAACTATGTCCCCTGTAACCCTATGTTTTCATTTAAGCCAAGATGTTGCCAAAGTTGAGAAACCTCTGTTTATAAACAAGCAAAATCAATAGTGAGAAGGTCTAGTGTCCAATTCCTGTTTGCTCGAGTTCCTTTTGAGAGCTCGTTGGGAAGAAATAAATAAGTGGGTTGTACACAGGAAAACAATAGCAGAAGCCCTTTTCTGCCTTTGCTCAATTCAGAGACGAAAACAGAGGTCAGACAGCCTCCAGCAAATCTGCTTCATATTCAGTCTCGCTTCCCCAGTGATCACGATAGCTGGTGGAAGTCATGCTCGGTAAAATGCAAACGGTCGACTCAAATGCCAACGTTTTCATTTTGTTTTGATGACTTTCTCAGAGAATAACAATGTTCAGCTTAGATTTTTTTTTTTTCCTCTGTAGTGCCCTTTGGCGGTGAACATTTTCTCTTTTAAAAGCCACACAAAGCTTAACTCAAGTGGCTTTATTGTTCTCTGTCTCAGAAAACTACCAAAAAAAGACTAATGTATTACTTTATGAAGCTATTCATTGCTTAATAAAAATAAATTAGTAACAATAACTGTTATACTCACATTAGCCTGATTTTCACACTTTAACATAGAAGTTGCTCTAATGTATTATATGTGTACCACCCTGTGCTTTGAAAGAATAAAAAAGGTTTCTGGAAAATATAAATCTGAAAAAAACAGAAGGAAAAATATATTTTTCTTTTAAACAATGCCGTGTTAGTTTCAGATGTGTCACAAGGTGATTCAGTTATGTATGTCCTTATTATTTTCCAGTTCTTTTCCCATTTAGGTCATTACAGAATTTTGAGTAGAGTTCCTGAATTTTGAGTAGGCTTTTGTTGATTATCTGTTTTAAATAGAGCAGGGTGTCTTGTTCATTGTTATTTTAGAAATTTGAGTTAATAGCCAGTGTTAAGCCCAGCTACCAAACCCTCAAGCTTTGGAATGTCCACAGTTGCAATACCGATAGTATGCCCAGCTTTGAAAGTGAAAAACAAAAATCATTGGCTTGAAATCCACACCACTGGGTCCTATTTCCAGTTTTGTGATTTACTGCTTGATATCGACAGGCTTCTTCACCTTCTGAGTCTTGACTTGCTCACTTCCTTTTCAGAGTGGAGAGAGTAGCTCTGGTTACCCACAGAATGACTAGTTATTCTATAATGTTCACATGCAGCTTTCTCAAAAGTTCATAATATAGAAAGGCTGATAAACACCGCTATTATGAACTTATGGTGTAAGATTTTTGTTAATAAATCAAAGCATGTGATTATAGGAGTTCCCAGCGTCACTATCATCACCCTTGGAAGTGGGTGAATTCACTAAATTTACATGATCTATTTGTCAAAAACTTATTTTAAAGATTATTCTTTAAAGGCAATAGATGTATTAATAATCTGTGCTCTATGAGGTCAGGAACTTTGATTTTGATGTAGCCCTTGTGTCCCAGGCATTACCTGTCACATAATTTTGAATAAGTGAATGAAAAAATTCACTGACTACATCCTTCTTCATGATATTCATGGGATGGTTTAGCTCATAACTATACTCCTTATGAATAAGTTCTTTATGAATATATTCATTAAAAGACTGAACCTGTGACCCTAAGCTTCTGATAAATTGAATAGTCCTTAATATACTACCAACATATTCACATTTATTGAACCTATTTAAGAGAAATATATTCATGAATATATTCATGAGAAGAATATATTCATATTCATGGAATATGTTCTAGAAGAATATTCCTTAACTCAATTCCCATATGAATTTGTAAATTTGATGAATTTAGTGAATTAGTTGTTCGTGAATTGATTCTTTGGATAATCATTTTTGATCTATCACTTATAGAGAATTGATTTTTGGTTAAGTGACCCAGAGCTCCTTCTCTTGCCTCTGATGGCTATGCTCAGGGTTAGGTAGGCTACTGGCTATTGGAGCTCACCACCCTGGAGGTTCAGATATCCTCCTGTGAAATCTCTGCTCAAGGAGAGAAAGCACCTTTCTTCCAAAAGCAGAGAAGTTAGAAGCCGAAGTCAACTTCAGAGAAAGAACTACTTAATCAGATCATCCTGGCTCACTGTTTCACCTTCTTCTCCCTGAAATTGATCTTCTTGTCCTTCCTTGTTTTTCAGAGACTGTAGCTTTGTCTTGGGGATTTGTTAGCAGGTGTGCATATTTAGTATAGTTATTAAAGACTGGCTTTAGCTATTAGAGTGTGCTCTGTATTTATAGTATGTGATATGAATACAGTGTACCCTCTGTATACTGTATGTATAAGCAGTATAATCTATATAAATTAATTACAAGCCACAGATTTTTTTCCTCAAGTCATTTATGCTTTTCCAAATTCATAACCACAAAGGCTTGGCCTCTCATGGAGAGTCACTGCTCTTGTGAGACATAGTTTCTGATGAAATTATTCTCTCAGATATTTGAGAGCAGAAAAAATATTGTGACCTTTCAAATTAAGTGAACTGTGACAGTGGTGATTTCATGAAAACTAAGCATCAGGATATCTTTTAAAATTTACTTATGTTTAATTGAAGAATAATTGCTTTGCAATTTTGTGTTAGTTTCTGCCATACCTCAACATGAATCAGCCATGGGTATACGTATGTCCCTGCTCTCTTGAACCTCTATCCCCCTCCCAGTCCATCCCAGCCCTCTAGGTTGTCACAGAACACTGGGCTGAGCTCCCTGCATCACATAGCAAGTTCCCACTGGCCATCTTACACATGGTGATGTATATGTTTCCGTGCTGCTCTCACAATTCATCCCATGCTCTCCTTCCCTGGGAGTCTGTCCACAAGTCTCTTCTCTATGTCCGCATCTCCATTGCTGCTATGCAGATAGGCTCATCAGTACCATCTGTCCAGATTACACATATATGCATTAGTACATGATATTTGTTTTTCTCTTTCTTTACTTCAGTCTTCGTAACAGGCTCTAAGTTTATCCACCTTGCTAGAATTGACTCAGATTCATTCCTTTTTATTTCGAATATTCCATTGTATATATGTACCACAACTTCTTTATCCATTCATCTGCCAGTGGATGTCTAGGTTGCTTCCATGTCCTGGCTATTGTAAATAGTGTTGCAATGAACAGTGGGGTACACGTGTCATTTTGAGTTGTGGTTTTTCTCAGGATATAGGCCCAGTAGTGGGACTGCTGGGTATGGTAGTTTTATTCCTAGTTTTTAAAGACATCTCCACACTATTCTCCATAGTAGCTGTATCAATTTACATTCCCACCAGTGCAGCAGGGTATTTCAACCATCTGGTTTACCTTTCAGTCAAAGATACAGAGATAGTGAACTGAAGAAAAATGGAAGCAAAGAAAGCCTAAAAGTGAAATTTTAAAAGGGCAAGTGATAGGCACTATAAAATTTACAGAGAGTGCAATGAAAAGTGACTATTTATTTATCAGAGGTTTCTTGTTTGTTTTTTTTTTCTCTTATGAGTGAAAACAGTTTGCATTCTCTGAATCTGTGAGAAATGAAAGGGTCATGGTTGACAAGTTAATCAAAGACAGGAAAGACCCTAAGTTGGGGAATAAAATTAGATACAATGTGAAAAATTACATTACAATTTAAAGCTCTTGAAAGTAAATGTCCTAAAGTCCCCCTCAGAATTTTTAACTCTTTACCTAGTGACAGCCCACAGTTCAGTTCGGCTCAGTCGCTCAGCAGTGTCTGACACTTTGTGACCCCATGGACTGCTGCACGCCAGGCCTCCCTGTCCATCACCAACTCCTGGAGTTTACTCAAACTCATGTCCATTGAGTCGGTGATGGCATCCAACCATCTCATCATCTGCCGTCCCCTTCTCCTCCTGCGCTCAAACTTTCCCAGCATCAGAGTCTTTTTAAATGAGTCATTTCTTCACATCAGGTGGCCAAAGTATTGGAGTTTCAGCTTCAGCATCAGTCCTTCCAAAGAATATTCAGGACTGATTTCCTTTAGGATGGACTGGTTGGATCTCCTTGCAGCCCAAGAGACTTTCAAGAGTCTTCTCCAACACCACAGTTCAAAAGCATCAGTTCTTCACCACTCACCTTTCTTTATAGTCCAACTCTCATATCCATACATGACTACTGGAAAAACCATAGCTTTGACTAGACAGACCTTTGTTGACAAAGTAATGTCTCTGCTTTTTAATATGCTGTTTAGGTTGGTCATAGCTTTTCTTCTGAGGAGCAAACGTATTTTAATTTTAAGGCTGCAGTCATTATTTGCAGTGAATTTGGAGCCCCCAGAAATAAAGTCTCTCACTGTTTCCACTGTTTCCCCATCTATTTGCCATGAAGTGATGGGACCAGATGCCATGATCTTAGTTTTCTGAATGTTGAGTTTAAAGCCAACTTTTTTACTCTCCTCTTTCACTTTCATCAAGAGGCTCTTTAGTTCTTTGCTTTCTGCCATAGGGTGGTATCATCTGCGTATCTGAGGTTATTGGTATTTCTCCCGGCAATCTCGATTCCAGCTTGTGCTTCATCCAGCCCAGCATTTTTCATGATGTACTCTGCATATAAGTTAAATAAGCAGGGTGACAATATACAGCCTTGATGTACTCCTTTCCCAATTTGGAACCAGTCTGTTGTTCCATGTCCAGTTCTAACTGCTGCTTCTTGGCCTGCAAACAGATTTCTTAGGAGGCAGGTCAGGTGGTCTGGTATTTCCATCTCTTTCAGACTTTTCCACAGTTTGTTGTGATCCACACAGTCAAAGGCTTTGGCATAGCCAATAAAGCAGAGATAGATGTTTTTCTATAACTCTCTTGCTCTTTTGATTATCCAGTACATGTTGACAATTAGACCTCTGATTCCTCTGCCTTTTCTAAATCCAGCTTGAGCATCTGGAAATTTATGGTTCATGTATGGTTGAAGCCTGTCTTGGAGAATTTTGAGCATTACTTTGCTATCTTGTGAGATGAGTGCAATTGTGCAGTAGTTTGAGCATTCTTTGGCATTACATTTCTTTGGGATTAGAATGAAAACTGACCTTTTCCAGTCCTGAGTCCTATGCTGAGTTTTCCAAATTTGCTGGCATATTGAGTGCAACACTTTCACAGCATCATCTTTTAGGATTTGGAATAGCTCAACTGAAATTCCATCACCTCCACTAGCTTTGTTCATAGTGATGCTTCCTAAGGCCCACTTGACTTCACTTTTTTTTCTGAGTGAAAGCGGTTTGCATTCTCTGTATCTGTGAGACATGAAAGTATCATGGTTGATAAGTTAATCAAAGACAGGAAAGACCATAAGCTGAGGAATGAAATTAGATATAATGTGAAAAATGACATCATAGTTTAAAGTCCTTGAAAGTAAATGTCCTAAAGTCTCCCTCAAAATTTTTATGAAGTCTTTACCTAGTGATAGCCCACAGTACTCTTGATTTTTCTTATACACCACAATTAATGTTAAATGAATGACATTAATAGCCATCAATTTTGCAAGTTAGTATTGTTTTAATATTCTACAACTGTGTATACTTCATAAGTTTTTGATGGCTCAGTATGCATTTATCTCATGGCTCTTTAAAGATATCACTGGCTTCAGGGAGGCGGGGCTAAGATGGCGGAGGAATAGGACGGGGAGACCACGCTCTCCTCCACAAATTTATCGAAAGAACATATGAACGCTGAGCAAACTTCACAAAACTACTTCTGAAGGCTGGCAGAGGACGTCAGGCTTCCACAAAGACAGCTCATTATCTTCAAAAGAGGTAGGAGAAATTATAAAAGATAAAAAGAGAGACAAAAGAGTTAGGGACGGAGACCCGTCCCGGGGAGGGAGTCGTAAAAGAGGAGAAATTTCCAAGCACCAGGAAACCCTCTCACTGGCGGGTGTGGGGGAAGATTTCTTATCTCGGAGGGCAACGTAACTGGGAGAAAAAATAAATATAACCCACAGATTAGGTGCCTAAAGCAACTCCCAGCAAAGAACCCCAGACGCTCGCAGCCGCCACCAGCAAGTGGGGGCTGAACGGAGAGGAGCGGGCGGCACTGCCTAGGGTAAGGACCGGGCCCGAGTGCCCCGAGGGCAATCTGAGGGAGCTAACGTGAGATAGTAACCTAAACTGTGGGACAGCCAGAGAGAGAGAACTATCCCGCGAAAAGCCCAACTCTAAGGCACTGCCGGCCCGCTCACAGAACAAAGGACTGAGTGATACCAGAGGAGAGCTAGCCGGCTGCGGACCGCCCCATCCCCCGCCGGACACAGCAGGCAGGCGGGGCCAGCCGGAGCTGGAAAGGGGCAAACTCGGCCCCAGAGAGGGCACCCCCTACCAAACTGCAAACAGGCTCCCAGTTTCTAAGCAAAGACTGCCTGAGATCCCGGAGGGTCGACAGCCGCCGGGAGGGTCGCAGCCAGAGACCAGCTCCCCAGAACCGACACAAAGCACACCGGAGCCGGGCGCGCCCGTAAACCGAGGCGGGGACCAGGGAGGTGATAAGCCGCACCGCTCCAACAGGGGGGAGCGCGCTCGCCAAACTCCTGGCCGCCTGAGCAGCTCCGACCGGGAACTGCACAAGCCGTAGGCGAAACCGAGTCTGCGCCTTTGTGGAGTAACCGGGAGCCTGAACCTGAGCGGCTTAGACCTGGGGAGTGCACGCATCTCAGGGCCCACTCCCCGGCCGAGTAACCTGAAGCCTGAGCAGGGTAGACGGGGAAAGCACACACGCTGTGAGCGGGGGCGAACCCAGTGCGGCCGAGACACTGCGAGCTCGCCACACACGCGCCAGTGATATAGGTTCGCAATGTTCCTCCCTCCCCACAGCACAACTGAACAAGCGAACCTAAAGAGACCACCTCCGCCCCTTTGTGGCAGGGCGGAAATTAGATACTGAAGAGACCTCCAAACAGAAGCCAAATAAACAGAGGGAAGCGCATTGGAAGTGACAGGCCAACAGATTAAAATCCCTGTAGTTAACACCGACTGCATTGAAAGGGGCCTATAGATCTTGAAAAGTATAAGCAGGAACAAGGATCTATCTGAAACTGAGCAGACCCCACACTGCTCACAACAGCTCCAGAGAAAGTCCGGGATATATATTTTTGCTATTATTATTTTTTTTCTTTTTCTTTCTTTTTTCTTTAAGTCCTCTCTTACACCTTTAACTTTCATTTTCATAACCCACTATTTCCTTGCAAAAAAACAAACAAACCAAAAAAAAAACCCTATTTTTAAAGCAAACTGCATACATATATCTTATATCATTTGTGGTTTCTTTTTTTTACTGTTTCTTTTTTTTTACTGTTTTACTGTTTTTTTTTCTTTTTACACTGTTTCCTTTTTTCTTTTTTTATATTATATGTTTTGTAAGAGTCTAACCTCTACTCTAGGTTTTGAATCTTTGTTTTACATATTTGATATCAATTTTGTACATTTAAGAACCCAATCTTTAGGACCCATTTTTACTCAGAAGTGTGATTACTGGCTTGATTACTCTCTCCCCCTATTGATGCTCTTTCTTCTCCCCCAGGGAACCTCTATCTCCCATCCTCCTCCTTCTCTTCTCAACCCAATTCTGTGAATCTCTGAGGGTGTTCTGGGTACCGGAGAACACTTCAGGAAGAGGATACTGCCCAGATCTCTCTCTCCCCTCCTGATTCCTCCCTTTCTACTCATGCTCACCTCTATTACCTTCCTCCCCCCTCTCTTTGTATCTCTGTGAACCGCTCTGAGGGTTCCAGACTGTGGAGAGCACAGAGGGAAGTGCTTACTGGCTAGACTGCTCTCTCCACGTTTGAGTCCCCCTCTTCTCCTCCTGGTCACCTCAACCCACCCCCCCCACCTCATCTCTCCATGTAACTCAGTGAACCTTTCTGGGTATCCCTCACTGTGGAGAATCTTTTCACCATTAACCTAAAAGTTTCATTATTGATGCTATATGGATGGACAAGGCTTGAGGCTACTGCAAGAATAAGACTGAAAGCCAGGGGAAACATTAATTAATAAGAGATCATCCAATAGCCTCCACATATACACTGAAACCAAGCTCCGCCCAGGAGCCAATAAGTTCCAGAGCAAGACATACCACGCAAATTCTCCAGCAATGCAGGAACATAGCCCTGAGCATCAATATACAGGCTGCCCAGAGGCACACCAAATCCATAGACATCTCAAAACTCAATACTGGACACTCCATTGCACTCTAGAGAGAAGAAATCCAGCTCCACCCACCAGAACACCGACACAAGCTCCCCCAACCAGGAAGCCTTGACAAGCCACCCATCCAACCCCACCCACAGTGAGGAACCTCCACAATAAAGAGGAACCTCAAACTACCAGAATACAGAAAGGCCAGGCCTAACACAGCAATCTAAACAAGATGAAAAGGCAGAGAAATACTCAGCAAGTAAAGGAAAATGAGAAATGCCCACCAAACCAAACAAAAGAGGAGATAGGGAATCTATCTGAAAAAGAATTTAGAATAATGATAATAAAAATGATCCAAAATCTTGAAAGCAAAATGGAGTTACAGATAAATAGCCTGGAGACAAGGATTGAGAAGATGCAAGAAATGTTTATCAAGGACCTAGAAGAAATAAAAAGGAGTCAATATATAATGAATAATGAAATAAAGAAGATAAAAGACACTCTGGAGGGAGCCAACAGTAGAATAACGGAGGCAGAAGATAGGATAAGTGAGGTAGAAGATAGAATGATGGAAATAAACGAAGCAGAGAGGAAAAAAGAAAAAAAGAATCAAATGAAATGAGGAAAACCTCAGGGACCTCTGGGACAATATGAAACGCCTCAACATTCGAATCATAGGAGTCCCAGAAGAAGAAGATAAAAGGGAAGGCCATGAAAAAATACTCGAGGAGATAATAGTTGAAAATTTCCTTAAAATGAGGAAGGAAATAGTCACAGAAGTCCAAGAAACCCAGAGAGTCCCAAACAGGATAAACCCAAGGCGAAACACCCCAAGACACATATTAATCAACAAAGATCAAACACAAAGAACAAATATTAAAAGCAGCAAGGGAAAAACAACAAATAACACACAAGGGGATCCCCATAAGGATAACAGCTGATCTTTCTATAGAAACTCTTCAGGCTAGAAGGGAATGGCAGGACATACTTAAAGTAATGAAAGAGAATAATCTACAACCCAGATTACTGTACCCAGCAAGGATCTCATTCAGATATGAAGGAGAATTCAAAAGCTTTACAGACAAGCAAGAGCTGAGGGAATTCAGCACCACCAAACCAGCTCTCCAACAAATGTTAAAGGATCTTCTCTAAACAGGAAACACAGAAAGGATGTTTAAACACGAACTCAAAACAACAAAGTAAATGGCAACGGGATCATACTTATCAATAATTACCTTAAATGTAAATGGGTTGAATGCCCCAACCAAAAGACAAAGGCTGGCTGAATGGATACAAAAACAAGACCCCTATATATGCTGTCTACAAGAGACCCACCTCAAAACTAGGGACACACACAGGCTGAAAGTGAAGGGATGGAAAAACATATTTCATGCAAACGGAGACCAAAAGAAAGCAGGAGTCGCAATACTCATTTCAGATAAAATAGACTTTAAAATAAAGGCTGTGAAAAGGGACAAAGAAGGACACTACATAAAGATCAAAGGATCAATCCAAGAAGAAGACGTAACAATCATAAATATATATGCACCCAACATAGGAGCACCACAATATATAAGGCAAATACTAACAAGTATGAAAGGGGAAATTAACAATAACACAGTAATAGTGGGAGACTTTAATACTCCACTCACACATATGGATAGATCAACTAAACAGAAAATTAACAAGGAAACACAAGCTTTAAATGATACAATAGACAAATTAGATTTAATTGATATCTACAGGACTTTCCACCCCAAAACAACCAATTTCACCTTTTTCTCAAGTGCACATGGAACTTTCTCCAGGATAGATCACATCCTGGGCCATAAATCTAGCCTTGGTAAATTCCAAAAAATTGAAATCATCCCAGCCATCTTCTCTGACCACAATGCAGTAAGATTAGACCTCAATTACAGGAAAAAAAATCTATTAAAAACTCCAACATATGGAGGCTAAACAACACGCTTCTGAATAACCAACAAATCACAGAAGAAATCAAAAAAGAAATCAAATTATGCATAGAAACGAATGAAAATGAAAACACAACAACCCAAAACCTATGGGACACTGTAAAAGCAATGCTAAGGGGAAGGTTCATAGCAATACAGGCGTACCTCAAGAAACAAGAAAAAAATCAAATAAATCAACTAACTCTACACCTAAAGCAACTAGAGAAGGAAGAAATGAAGAACCCCAGGGTCAGTAGAAGGAAAGAAATCTTAAAAATTAGGGCAGAAATAAATGCAAAAGAAACAAAAGAGACCATAGCAAAAAACAAAAAAACTAAAAGCTGGTTTTTTGAGACGATAAACAAAATTGACAAGCCATTAGCCAGACTCATCAAGAAACAAAGGGAGAAGAATCAGATTAACAAAATTAGAAATGAAAATGGAGAGATCACAACAGACTCCACAGAAATAAAAAGGATCATAAGAGACTACCACCAACAGCTATATGCCAATAAAATGGACAACTTGGAAGAAATGGACAAATTCTTAGAAAAGTATAACTTTCCAAAACTGAACCAGGAAGAAATGGAAGATCTTAACAGACCCATCACAAGCACAGAAATCGAAACTGTAATCAGAAATCTTCCAGGAAACAGAAGCCCAGGACCAGACGGCTTCACAGCGGAATTCTACAAAAAATTTAGAGAAGAGCTAACACCTATCCTACTCAAACTCTTCCAGAAAATTGCAGAAGATGGTAAACTTCCAAACTCATTCTATGAGGCCACCATCACCCTAATTCCAAAACCAGACAAAGATGCCACAAAAAAAGAAAACTACAGGCCAATATCACTGATGAACATAGATGCAAAAATCCTTAATAAAATTCTAGCAAACAGAATCCAACATCATATTAAAAAGATCATACATCATGACCAAGTGGGCTTTATCCCAGGAATGCAAGGTTTCTTTAACATCCACAAATCAATCAATGTAATACACCACATTAACAAATTGAAAGATAAAAACCATATGATTATCTCAATAGATGCAGAAAAAGCCTTTGACAAAATTCAACATCCATTTATGATTAAAACCCTCCAGAAAGCAGGAATAGAAGGAACATACCTCAACATAATAAAAGATATGTATGACAAACCCACAGCAAACATTATCCTCAATGGTGAAAAATTGAAAGCATTTCCCCTAAAGTCAGGAACAAGGCAAGGATGCCCACTTTCACCACTACTATTCAACATAGTTTTGGAAGTTTTGGCCACAGCAATCAGAGCTGAAAAAGAAATAAAAGGAATACAGATAGGAAAAGAAGAAGTAAAACTCTCACTGTTTGCAGATGACGTGATCCTCTACATAGAAAACCCTAAAGATTCTACCAGAAAATTACTAGAGCTAATCAATGAATATAGTAAAGTTGCAGGATATAAAATTAACACACAGAAATCCCTTGCATTCCTATACTCCAATAATGAGAAAACAGAAAGAGAAATTAAGGAAACAAAACCATTCACCATTGCAACAAAAAGAATAAAATACTTAGGAATATATCTACCTAAAGAAACAAAAGACTTATATATAGAAAACTATAAAACACTGATGAAAGAAATCAAAGAGGACACAAACAGATGGAGAAATATACCGTGTTCATGGATTGGAAGAATTAATATAGTGAAAATGAGTATACTACTCAAAGCAATCTATAGATTCAATGCAATCCCTATCAACCTACCAACGGTATTTTTCACAGAACTAGAACAAATCATTTCACAATTTGTATGGAAATATAAGAAACCTCGAATAGCCAAAGCAATCTTGAGAAAGAAGAATGGAACTGGAGGAATCAACCTGCCTGACTTCAGGCTCTACTACAAAGCCACAGTCATCACGACAGTATGGTACTGGCACAAAGATAGAAATATAGATCAATGGAACAAAATAGAAAGCCCAGAGATAAACCCACGCACCTATGGACACCTTATCTTTGACAAAGGAGGCAAGAATATACAATGGAGAAAAGACAATCTCTTTAACAAGTGGTACTGGGAAAACTGGTCAACCACTTGTAAAAGAATGAAACTAGAACACTTCCTAACACCATACACAAAAATAAACTCAAAATGGATTAACGATCTAAACGTAAGACCAGAAACTATAAAACTCCTAGAGGAAAACATAGGCAAAACACTCTCCAACATAAATCACAGCAGGATCCTCCATGACCCACCTCCCAGAATATCGGAAATAAAAGCAAAAATAAACAAATGGGACCTAATTAAAATTAAAAGCTTTTGCACAACAAAGGAAACTATAAGCGAGGTGAAAAGACAGCCTTCAGAATGGGAGAAAATAATAGCAAATGAAGCAACAGACAAACAATTAATCTCAAAAATATACAAGCAACTCGTGCAGCTGAATTCCAGAAAAATAAATGACCCAATCAAAAAATGGGCCAAAGAACTAAACAGACATTTCTCTAAAGAAGACATACAGATGGCTAACAAACACATGAAAAGATGCTCAACATCACTCATTATTAGAGAAATGCAAATCAAAACCACAATGAGGTACCATTTCACACCAGTCAGAATGGCTGCTATCCAAAAGTCTACAAGCAATAAATGCTGGAGAGGGTGTGGAGAAAAGGGAACCCTCTTACACTGTTGGTGGGAATGCAAATTAGTAAAGCCACTATGGAGAACAGTGTGGAGATTCCTTAAAAAACTGGGAATAGAACTGCCATATGACCCAGCAATCCCACTGCTGGGCATACACACCAAGGAAACCAGAATTGAAAGAGACGCGTGTACCCCAATGTTCATCGCAGCACTGTTTACAATAGCCAGGACATGGAAGCAACCTAGATGTCCGTCAGCAGACGAATGGATAAGGAAGCTGTGGTACATATACACACAATGGAATATTACTCAGCCATTAAAAAAATACATTTGAATCGGTTCTATTGAGATGGATGAAACTGGAGCCCATTATACAGAGTGAAGTAAGCCAGAAAGAAAAACACCAATACAGTATACTAATGCATATATATGGAATTTGAAAGATGGTAACGATAACCCTATATGCGAGACAGAATAAGAGATACAAATGCATAGAACAGTCTTATGGACTCTGAGGGAGAAGATGAGGGTGGGACGTTCTGAGAGAATAGCATTGAAACATGTATATTATCATATGTGAAACAGAACACCGTTCCATGTTCGATGCATGAGACAAATGCTCAGGACTGGGGCAATGAGATGACCCAGAGGGATGGGATGGGGAGGGAGGTGGGAGGGGGGTCCAGGAAGAGGAACACATGTAAACCCATGGCTGATTCATGTCAATGTATGGCAAAAACTACTACAATATTGTAAAGTAATTAGCCCCCAAGTAAAATAAATAAATTAAATAAAATAAAAAAATAAAAAAAAACAATATCACTGGCTTGAATATTATCTACAATTTTGCTTATTTCAATTAGATTATACATCACAGAGACTTTTATCTTGCTTTATTTTTATTAAAATATACTGTGCACATATAAAATGCACATATCAAGAATGGAGGTTTTGAAAAACCAAACACACATCTGTAACCCTCACTCAGATCAAGAGACAGATCATTACCAACACCGAATTGCTTCTAAAGTCAGTAATTGATTTTGACTAGAAGTTGCCCATCTGACAACCAATACTGAACAATGATAAATGAATAACTACTAAAAGGCACAGTTGTTCTATATGGTATGAAAAAAAATCCATGTATACATGTTTCTAATGTTATCTATAGCTAGGATAAGAAAATGATAAATGTTAACCTAGATCGAATTTTCATGCTATAAGACATCTGAAAGTAAAAGGGTTAGTCACTCAGTTATGTTGACCCCATCAGGCTCCTCTGTCCATGAGATTCTCCAGTCAGGAATACTGAAGTGGGTTGCCATGCTCTTCTCCAGAGAATCTTCCCGATTCAGGGATCAAACCCAGGTTTCTTGCACTGCAAGCAGATTCTTTACTGCCTGAGCCAGGGAAGCTCTCTAAGACATCTCATCTACCACAGAGTCCCTCTGATAACCCCCTTTGTGGGATGCCGCACTGTGACATATGCTTCCTAATCCTTTATTAGTGTTTCAGAGAATTTCTTCAGTAAAGGGCAAATTCTGTTGCCAGAAACCTTACTTCTTTTTGTCAATTTGCCACTGCTTTCTGGGATTCTACCTCTTAAGTTAAATCACAGAAATGGCTAAGAATTCTCTTTCAGAATTTAAACAGCAAAATATCATAATTCTTTCTATAGTGGTGGATCCATCCTCCAAGTTGGTCTACAGTCAATTCTCTCTGACATTTCTGTGAAGCAATCCCATCTTCTGTCCACTAAAGTACAAACCCAAATGACTGTCTTCATCTTTTCAGTGTGGATTCTTCTCTTTTCATCTCAGGCAAAGTCTCTTCCATGTTCTCTGAGTGGTTTGTGACCATCATGTTTAATGTTTAGAGTCAGCCAGCAGGACAAGTACAGATTTATTGACCAAAATATGCAACTTTAGTTGTATGAGTATTTACTTCATTAACATGCTCTACATAACACTATTTTTAAATTGATACATTATTGTTTTTCTTTTCTCCTTTTTAGTATGTGAATGTACTCTACTCTTAAGAGTCTAAAGCTGAGAAGGATCTTGTAATCAACTGATATGAATCATTCATTTTAGTGATAAGGATTTCTGGGCCAGAGAGGTGGATGTAATATGTGTCCACGTTATGCAAATTTTAACCTGGCTCTGTTTTAGTGTATCACACTGTACTCCTATCTTATGTGTCCTGTAGGGAATTTCACACTTATGTGTACATATATATATACAAACACACACAACTTGTGTACACAATGCATTCCCATGAAACCACACTAAAAATAAATCAATGGTTTAAAAATTTTACGATATAATAATATATTAATTTTTAAAATATTGGTTTTAATTTTTTATCTTAGCCAATGCTTATCACGTCCAGATTAAAATTCACAAGAAAGGATGGATGAGATAAATTTGTAACTCAACATTTTTCATACAAATGTGATTTCAATGTGCTTACCTGTTTGTATCATTTTTGCTCTCCTGTTTTGCCGCAAGGGATGAGAAGAACCTTCCAAAAGGTGACTGACACTCAAAAAGAACTGTTGACTTGAAGACTGCAGGAGAGACCAGTTCATAAATACTGAGAGATGTGCCCTTCACGGTTCAGTGCTTATTAATAGTCCAGTTGGAGGAAATGACACAGAGCTGAATTACTCAGAAGCAGCTTCTCATGCTAGGAGTCACGTAGTAGAACTAGGAGTAGAGAGGTTGGCAGAAAAATCACTACATGTAAAACGTAGAGAGTGGACTTTCACCTATGTCTGTGACCAGTTTCAAGAGCTACACCCTGCCTTTGAGTAGAGGATGAAAATTATTCAGTGGCAAGTATTAAACACAGAGAGTTCTGTTAAAGGGGAGTAATGCAGAATTATCTGAAATGAGAAGCTCTGGTTTTATTATGCATTTTATGATGCAATTTAAAAAATAATGATTTGCGTTCAAATCAAAAGGATTGTACCTGAACATAATATTTTAAGCTGTCTAATCCATTCCAGGACTCTGCTCATGATTTTTCTCTGAACTCAGAAATTTCTGAACCGCGAGTATCTGGATAACTTCTCTAATTTAAAGACTATTTCCTCACCCGAGTTATCTAGCATACACAGGTATAAAAAAGGTTGTTTTAATCAAAGCCATTTAGATTCACAGCTCTCTGTGGTTATGATGAAACTAAGGCTTTGGAAACTGTTTAGTAGAAAAGAGGGAATTTTGCTATATGTACTGTTTTCAAGAAAACCAGTCTTAAATTCTGACAACTGTTAATGTTTTGTATTTGTTTTGTTATCAAAATTTAGAAAAATGAGAAAATAGATTCAATAATGAACCTACACTATCAGGTGTAAGTTGGATAGCTAATGAGAAGTTGCTGTGTAGCCCAGGGAGCCGAGTGTGGTGCTCTGTGATGACCTGCAGGGATGGGATGGGGGCAGGGGAAGTAGGCTAGAAAGGGAGGGGATGTATGTATAATTATAGCTGATTTGCATTGTTGTATGGCAGAAACCAATACAACACTATAAATTTTTTAAAAAATATTTAATCAAATAGAAAAAAAAAAAGAATTAACCTAGGTTGTGTATATGTTATTCACTGTCATATCCAGCTCTTTGCAACCGTGTGGACTTATAGCCTGCCAGGTTCCTCTGTCCATGGAATTCTCAAGGCAAGAATACCGGAGTGGGCTGCCATTTCCTTTTCCAGTAACCTAGGCTAAGTTTCTATTATTATCTTCATTTATGATGTTCCTATTATTCTTTCTCTAAGATATTCTTTTTGCATTACTTCTAAAATACTGTTAGGACAGTCATTGACCAATTGTGTGTTGGAGTTCTATTTTTTCCCTGATGTGTGACAAAAGCTCTGTGCCTTTGGGACATGGGTGCGATAAGGTGCACTGTAATCATTCTGAAATTCACAAGCGGGCTTATGCCAGCTGGGAAGATGGGGAGGCACAGTTTCAACAGCATATTATAGAAAGGCTGTGGAAAACAATGAAGTGCCAACTTTTAGTATTACCTCTCATCTAAGACCCTAGCTGGCTCCCAAAATCATCTCAGCTATATTTTGCCTTCTTCATTTATCTTTCATTTCTTTTCCCTGAGCCCTCTCACCCCAGTTTATAGAATATAGGAAAATGTTTCATGGCAATTATAAAAATGTCTAAAGATATTCTAAACATTTTTAAAATGTTTAAAAGTTATTTAAACCTCATTAGATGGTATAGTAAGGCAAAGTTTTTGAGACCAGGAGTCATCATTTTTATTTTTATATTCTCTACAATGTTTTGCACAGGTATGCCCCCAGAAAGAGAGGAATTGATATGAATGTCCTTGCCATTTAGGCAGTGTTGATTTCCTATAAGTAGGGATGCTTTTGTGCCTTTAGGGAAAAATTGTATGAAATTGCAGTTTGTCTGAGACATATGTGGAATAAGGATAAAACACTAAACATAACTTAGTTAATTTAGATTTGAGAATGAATTGGAGCATTAGTAATGATAACTTATTTTCCCAAAATAGGATAATAATCATTTCACAGCTACAACTTTCTGTGTGTGTTAAGTTGCTTCAGTCGTGTCTGACTATTCGTGACCCCATGGACTGTAGCCCTCCAGGATCTTCTGTCCGTGGAATTCTCCAGGTAAGAATACTGGAGTGGGTCTCCATTTTCTCCTCCAGGGGATCTTCCCAACCCAGGGGTGGATGCCCAATCTCTTGCATCTCCTGCGTTGGCAGGTGGGCTCTCTCACACTAGTGCCACCTGGGAAGCCACTGACCTTTAAATGTTCCTTTGCATCTGTTTGCCCCAAAGCCACCTGGGAAGCTCTACAACTTTCTGCTTAAGACAAAAATAAAACAGTGACTATAAATAATAACATTAATAAATATTTATATTTAAAACCAAATAACTGGCATATATATTTAAAAAATTTTATTTCTATAACTATTTTATTTCAACTGCTATACCATACTGTATCTTTGGGCTCATATATATGTGTACGTAGGACTTCTCTGGTGGCTCAGAGGTTAAAGCGTCTGCCTCCAATGCAGGAGACCCGAGTTTGATCCTTGGGTCAGGAAGATCCCCTGGAGAAGGAAATGGCAACCCACTCCAGTATTCTTGCCTGGAGAATCCCATGGACGGAGGAGCCTGGTAGGCTATAGTCTGTGGGGTCGCAAAGAGTCGGACACGACTGAGCGACTTCACTTTCAGACTTCTTTCATATGTGTACATTAATCAGAAGTCCTATGAATTAAAACTTCTTTTAAACTAGCCATAACTTCTTTTTTAAATTTATTTTTAACTGGAGGATAATTGCTTTTCAGTATTGTCATAACTTCTTATGAAATGCAATTATATTGCATTTTATATTTAAGATAGACTGAAACACTGAGATGAATGAATGTATATGCTAAAATGGGTACATGAACTGGAGCCCTGATTGATAAGATTTATTGAAGATGGTATTTACATAATCATATTACTACTAAAGACACTTGCTTTGGAAGATTGTCTCAAGAAAAGAGTCATTATTAGAATAGTTATACATCTTTGAATGAGATTTTGAAGTATAAGATAATATTTGGCTTTGGGCTGGGAATCAGTAATGGTTGAAACAAGTTTTAGAGCTTTACATGAAAACTTAGTCTTGGAGTAGTTATTTTAAGTTTTTTTGACATCCTAAAATATTGGCATTCAAAAGTTAAACATAGTAATGCAGAGTCTTATTGGGTTTCCCCTGTTTAACAGCAAATAATGGCATGTCTCATACTGGGTTTCTCATTGTTTGATAATGCAGTAAACAAAGCATAAAGTGGGCATTGAATAAAATTTAGTTGAATTTAAAAGTGAATATCATCATTACCTGTATCCTATTTAAAAATGCTTATATGAGAAAGTAGCATTGACATATATACACTATCATGTGTAAAATAGTTAGTGAAAATTTGCTAAATATCACAGGGAGCCCAGCCTGGTGCTCTGTGTTGACTTAGAGAAGTAGGGTTGGAGAGGGGAGAGAGGCTCAGAAGGGTAAGGGAAATGTATATAATTATTACTGATTTGTGTTGTTGTACAGCAGAAACCAACACAAAATTTTGGAGCAATTTTCCATCAATTAAAAAATAAAGCTGAAAAAGTTTATATATTCTTGAAGTAAAAATTATACAATACAGTTGATCTTCATTATTTATGGTAGTTATGTTATGTGTGGGCTTCCCAGGTGGTGCTGGTGGTAAAGAACCCACTTGCTGATTCAGTAGATATGAAATCCCTGGGTCAGGAAGATCCCTTGGAGGACTAAATGGCAACTCACTCCAGTATTCTTGCCTGGAGGATCCCATGAACAGTTGAGCCTGGCAAGCTATAGTCCATAGCGTCGCAAAGAGTAGGACATGACTGAAGTGACTTAGCACCCTCACATGTCCTGCATACTCATTGCAAACATTGAATTAATGACTACTGAACCATCACTCCCACAGGAAATGTAGGGTTAAGTTCCTGAGAGCCTCTGGTCACAACATTTGCATCAATACATGACCTTGATTTATATATTACTGTTTAAAGTTATCTTTAAATGCATATAATTGATTCATTAACATTGAACTAAAAAATTGAACTCACAATCGACAGTATTATAAGATATGCAAAAGAAACTTAACTAGCACACATACTTGCTCTTCATAATACAGGCCACAGCCTTCTTGCACTTAGGAACAGTAAACAGTATTTTAGCATCACATTTTGGGACCACTTTAAATGATAAAATTGACAAAAGCACAAAAATGCAAAAAGAAAAAAAACACAAAAACACAATGGCACTAAGTATATAGCAAAAAGAACACTGATTACGGGATGAGAGCTGAAACAAGTAGACAGACCTACTTGTTTGACCTCAGTTGGGAACTTGTATATTGGATAACTCTAATTTTTCATCAATCTCTGCATGCAGAAGTCCCTGATGAACTTGAAAGCACAACCAGTATGGATTAGGGGTTAGAAATAAATTTGAGCAATAAGGTGAATCCACAAATACTGAATCCACGAATGAGAATCTATTCTATGTGAAATACACAGATTTTAAAAGCATAATTTGATAGATTTTGATACATACATACACAAAAGCAATTGGCATTCCAATCAAAATATAGAATATTTCAGCACCTCAGAAAGTTTCCTTGTACCTCTTACAGTGAATTCTTACTTGCACCCTCCCCCCACAGGCAAGTACTCTCCTGATTTACATCACTATAGTTGTGCCTGTTCTAAAATTTCATATAAAAGGATTCATTCAGTATGTTATTTTTTTGTGTTTCTGCATTCTTTTTCTTTCAGCACAGGTTGTTTTTTTTTTTTTTAATTAGAGGATAATTACAAAAATTGTGACACTTTTTGCCATATACCAACATGAATCAACATTAGTGTACATATGTCCCATCCCTCTTGAAACCCCCTTCCACTTCCCTCGCCATCCCACCCCTCTTGGTTGTCACAGAGTACTGGCTTTGTGTTGCCTGCATCATACGACCAACTCCCACTGGCTATCTATTTTACATGTGGTAATGTATATGTTTCAATGCTGTTCTCTCATATCGTTCCACCCTCTCCTTCCCCCACTGTGTCCAAAATGTCTGTGTCTCCTTCAAGTAGAATCTTCAGTACTCTTTATAGATTACATATATATGCGTTCATGTATGATATTTGTCTTTCTCTTCTGACTTACTTCACTGTGTATAATAGGCTCTAGTTTCATTTACCTCATTGGAACTGACTCAAAGGTGTTCCTTTTTATAGCTGAGTAATATTCCATTGTGTATATGTACCAAAACTTCCTTATCCATTCATCTGTCGATGGGGTCTCTGCAATCTTTCATGCAAAACAGTGGTTGAACCACTAGTTCATTTGTCTTTATTACTTAGCAACATTTCCTTATTTGAATATACATTCTATGGATATACAATTATTCCCAGTTTAGACCTATTATGAGTAAAGCTGCTGAAACCTTCCTGTACAAGTATTTTTGCAACATGACTTTTGATTTGGAGAGGGAAATACTTAAGAGGGAAATTGTTGGGTGATAAGATTAATACATGTTTAGCTTTATTTAAAAATTATCAAAGAGTTTTCCAAAGGGATTGTACCATTTTGCATCCCACTAGCAATGTATGAGAGTTCAAACTGATCCAGATCCTGGTTAGCCCTTTTAATTTTTAGCCACCCAAGTGGTGTAAAATTGTACATCAGTGTAGCTTTAATTCCCCTTATGACTGACAATGTCAAGAAATGTTTCATGTGGTTATGAATAATGAATTTACCTTTATTTGTGTTGTGATTTTGCCCACTTTTGTCTCCCAAATATTGATTTATAAGAGCTTTTGTTATATTTTAGTATGTTCCGTTTTCAGATAAATATGTTGTAAATATTTTTCTCTAGTCTCTGTCTTGACTTGAATTTTCTTAATCATGTCTATTGATGAGAGGGAATTTTAAATTTTGATGAAGTCCAATTTATCAAGTGATTTTCATGTTCTCTAGGAAATCTCTGTAAACCCCAAAGTCCTGAAGATACTTACTGTATGTTATCCCTCAGAAGCTTTACAGTTAGGCTTTTGTGTTTGGGTCTAAAATCCGTCTAGAATTAAGTCTTGTGTGTTGAGTAAAGTAGATATTGAGACACATTTTCCCCTTTATTTAACCAGTTGTTTCAGCGCCAAGTTTAAAAAAAAAATCAAAGCAAAGAAACAAATACCTTTTCTTTCTCCATAGTATTGCCTTAGAGGCTTTGTCAAAAAAAAAACAAAAAAAAAACAATGGACCGCATATGTTTGAGTCTAGTTCTAATTTCTTTCTGGAATGCTGTAGCTTTATAACAAATCTTCAAATCAGATGATAAGTTCTCTACTTTCGTTTTTTCTTTTGATAATATTTAGGTTTTAAAAGGTTTATAAGGTTTATAAGGTTTTAAAAATCCTTATAAATTATACAGTCTTGTCTTTTTATTTCTACAAAGACTAGTATTGGGATTCTGATTAGGATTGCTTAATATATATCTGTTTATTTAAGTCTTTAATTTCCTCTGCAGTGATTTGGAAATTTCAGTGTGAAACTTTTTTTTTTAATTAGTTTTCTATTTTTTAACTTTACGATATTGTATTTGTTTTGCCATACATTGACATGAATCCACCATGGGTATACATATTTTCCCCTTCCAGAAACCCCCTTCCACCTCCCTCCCCATCCCATCCCTCCAGTTCATCCCGGTGCACCAGCCCCGAGGACCCTGGATCATGCATTGAACCTGAACTGGTGATTCATTTCACATGTGATAATTTACATGCTTCCATGCCATTCCCCAATATCATCCCGCCCTTGCCCTCTCCCATAGAGTCCATAATACTTTTCTATTTATCTGTGTCTCTTTTGATGTCTCGCATACAGGGTTATCTTTGCCAATTGACTAAATACCATATATATGTGTTAGTATACTGTATTGGTGTTTTTCTTTCTGGCTTACTTCACTCTGTATAATAGGCTCCAGTTTCATCCACCTCATTAGAACTGATTTGAATGTATTCTTTTTAATGACCGAGTAATATTCCATTGTGTATATGTACCACAGCTTCCTTATCCATTCGTCCGCTGATGGGCATCTCAGCTGCTTGGTGGGAATGCAAACTAGTACAGCCACTATGGAGAACAGTGTGGAGATTCCTCAAAAAACTGGAAATAGAACTGCCATACGACCCAGCAATCCCACTGCTGGGCATACACACTGAGGAAACCAGACTTGAAAGAGACACATGTACCCCAATGTTCATCTCAGCACTGTTTATAATAGCCAGGACGTGGAAGCAGCCTAGATGCCCATCAGCAGATGAGTGTGAAACTTTTAAAGCTTCCCAAATGACTCTAAGGTGCATATAAGGTAAAAAAAATCTCTTAAGCTAGGCTCTTTTTTTCTCAAAAGTTTCTGGGTACCTGAAAGGAAAGAATCCATCCCATCTCTAAGATTCTACATATTAAGTTACTGAAGTAGTCATATCTAGCAACATATAAAAATGTCATGCAGTAACCTTTCCCCAATGTATATTTCTAACTTAAAGCTTCCATTCAAGGGGTTGTTTCCAAACAAAGGCATGTTCCAAAGTGACTTTCTCTCTATACCTATATAGAGGGTCATTTAACAATTTCTTCAGGTTAAAAAAAAAAAAAAAAGGTATGTTGTGCCTACCCAAGCATCATATTACATTTTCTGTCTGATTGTAGTTGATCATATTTATATGGTTTGACATGTAAAAGTGTGCAAGATTAAATTGCATCAATTTATTTATGAGGTTTGTTTAGATACTATTTCTTATGTTATCTAACATGTGGCTTTCCTGGTGACTCAGTGGTAAAGATGTGGTTCAGGCCCTGGGTTGGAAATGGAAACCCACTCTAGTATGCTTGCCTGGAGGGCTCAATCCCTGAGGAAGGAAATGGCAACCACTCTAATATTCTTGCCTGGAGAATCCCATGGACAGAGGAACCTGGCAGGCTACAGTCCATGGGGTTGCAAGAGTCGGACACAACTTAGTGGCTAAAACAACAGCAACAAATGTGGCATATCTATAAAGAAATGTATATTCCCTTTTTCTTCATAATGCATAAATGGATAACTGGTAACTTATGGGATATATTATTAGCACCTCAGAGAATACTCTAACTGCCTAAAGATGAATTTGTAGTCTCAGAGATTTTTCTCTCAAGATTAAATGTTGAAAAAAACACTGAAAACTCTAGTCACTGTAATTTTATTTGAAGCATTTTCGAACAGATGTTACATCTTGGTTTGTGACTATATTTTAAATACTTTCTTTTTTTCAATATTCATTAAACCAGTCTTTTCTTCTTGTCTCTAATAAGAGGAACATCTGTTTCTTCTTGTTCAATAAAAATAACCACCTCAAGAGTCTTACTTTAAAAATAATACCATTAGAAAATCAGCCTGGATAGAATATGCTTCATTAACATTTTACATTTGCATACAAAACAAGTTTTTCTAGCAATTGTAAGTTAAGGATATGTTAGAGGAAAAATTATAAAACAATTTATTTACTTTATGAAAAATGAAGCCAGAAGCTGGAATATGGTTTCAAAGATGTTGGTTTTAGTTTAAAAAATTCTCTTTATAAAAAGTTTTCTTTTGTAATGTACAGTTTAAAAGTTTTTATTGTTATTAATTAGTGAATAACTGGAGGTATCTATCCTAAAGTATATTCAAATAATCTTTATAAACATACAACAAAATTGTTGCAATAGTATACATTTTTAAAACAAAAATACTTTGGAAAATATGTACTCCAGTTTATATAGGTCTCCTCAAAATTGGTCATCAGGGGAAGTCATTGCTTGGAATTGAATTTAGTATTTGGAAATATTCCACTGACATTCAGAACCATACCTATTGATTAATATATTTGGAAAAAAAAAAAAAACACCTTTTGGGGAAGTGAAAGTGCATCTGTAACTATGAAGGTATAAGCCTTATTTTATTGTATAGCTCAAGGTTGGCTTTAGAAATTTTTGACCTTGATATTAACAAGAAACTGTGACTTCTGTGGTAGCTCAGAAAGTAAGGAATCTGCCTGCAATTCAGGAAGCCTGTTGATCCTTGGGTTGGGAAGATCCCCTGGAAAAGGGAATGGCAACCCACTCCATTGTTCTTGCCTGGAGAATTCCATGGGTAGAGGAACCTGTCAGGCCACAGTCCATGGAATCACAAAGGGTCAGACACGATTGAGTGACTAACACTTGTACTACTTTTTCATATATAGCTGTCTGCCCCAGTCCTCACATTCCTCAAGACTTATTGCACTATAGGACTCATATGGGGAGGCAGGCATTTATTCATAACAAAAACCAATTTTTAATCATTTCATAATAGACCATAGAGAAAGCTGAGCACCAAAGAATTGATGCTTTTGAACAGTGGTGCTGGAGAAGACTCTTGAGAGTCCCCTGGACTGCACGGAGATCCAACCAGTCCATCCTAAAGGAGATCAGTCCTGGGTGTTCATTGGAAGGACTGATGCTGAAGCTGAAGCTCCAATACTTTGGCCATCTGATGCAAAGAACTGACTCATTGGAAAAGACCCTGTTGCTGGGAAAGATTGAAGGTGGGAGGAGAAGGGGACGACAGAGGATGAGATGGTTGGATGGCATCACTGACTCAACGGACATGAGTTTGAGTGAGCTCTGGGAGTTGGTGATGGACAGGGAAACCTGGAGTGCTGCAGTCCATTGGGTCACAAAGAGTCGGACACGACTGAGCGACTGAACTGAATAGTTAATACTTATAGTATAACAACCCAAGTTGGTATTTAGAGAGCTAGTCTTACTCACTGAATACAAGCAATAGCTAATATCTACTGAGAGCTAACTTGCTGCCTATGTGTGTGACACCTGGGAACCCCAGCTTGTATGTGTAAGACACTGTTCTAAGTAACAGTATATACACATAATCTGCATAACAACCCTATGAAGTAGATATTTTCATTACTCTTACTTAACAGAAAAGGAAACTGAGGCTTAAAGTGGTTAACTTGCTGAAGGTGCAGCTATTAGGTGAGCAAAAATGAAATGTATATCCAGATGTCTGACTTCAGAGTCTGTGTTCTAGACTCTTATGCTGTTCGGCCTCTCTGAGGGTCAGATACCCCTGGCTTCTAATCCACCTCCATGTCATATAGAGCTTGTCAGCCTAAATCCAATGGGACCCCAAATGTAAGACAATCTCCTATGTTCCCAAGGAGATAACATGAGTACCTTTGGACTTAACTCGCATATAGAATTGCTTAGGACTGTGGGTGAAAAATGTTTCTAATATTTAATTACTAATTTTTTAATTACATACATAAATAATTTAGAAAGTTCATTTTTCACTCTCATTTTTTGGAAATAGTTTTGTTCAAATTTCTTCACATGTAGCTTTAACATCAGTGCCTTTGTCATAACTTTGTGAGTCACCTAATACATTTTTGCAGAACAAATCATCTTCAGCTCTAAGTCGTTTGATTACAGAAATTTTCCCCATGTCTAATGCAGTCACTGGACATGTTTCTAAGTTTCAAGTGTCAGTTAGCATAGTGTTAGGACACTTTTTTTTTCGGTCTCGTATGTATATATATTCACCATCTCCACATTGTTATTATATTGCTGTCTTATTTAAAAGGCTTGTTATAACTATACCAATACATGTAATTGCAATGCAATAACCCCCAAAGAAAAAGTACTGTGTTCAAGTCTCAGATTTTTTTTTCTTTCTAAAATGAACTCATCAACCTTCCTTTTTTTTTTGACCAAATGATATAGATACACTTATGCTGTTTCCTAGGTGCTTGGCACTGTTCTAATGCTATTGAATCCCTAATTCATCTACTCCTCAAAACCAGCCTGCAAAATGGATACTATTATTTGCTTTCTAGAGAAGAGAAGCCTGAGGCACAGAAAGGTTAACTAAACTGCTGAGGCTGACAAGGGTCAGAGCAAAAACAGGCAGCCTGGCTCCCGTGTCAGTCCTTTGGCCACCACACTATTTCCCTGCCCTTCTGCCATCTTGCTGCCCACTATTGAGAAAAGGCAATAGATTGATACGTACCGAGTTAGGTAGTGCCAGGCACATCCAAGGCCCCTAGGAAATGTTAGCTGTATGAGACTTGAGTCTCTTTGTTAAGTATCAATAACTAACAGCATCCTACTTTGGTCTGGTCCTGAGTCACTCTCCAGCCACCAAGACACCACTGTGTCCAGGATTATGGATCAGGTCTCTGGTGAGTCTCTCCATTCCCAGGGACGTTTGTTGCTCTAAAATACTGAGTGAAGGGATACTACCACTTTACTAACAGATGAGAAGTGAAGCCTTAATCCTGTTTGGTGATGTGTTCTTTGTTGGTTATGACTCACAGGATTCTAATAAAATTTGAGATGATGATACTTTTTTTTCCCCTGAATACTATACTGATACTTGTCGGTGTATATCTTATGATCAACTGTACTATTCTGAATGAATGTTAAAGTGCTCAGTCATGTCCAACTCTCTGTGACCCCATGGATTATGGCTCAGCAGGCTCCTCTGTCTATGGGAACAATGCTGGAGTGGGTTGCCATTTCCTCTTCCAGGGGGTCTTCCTGACCCAGGGATTAAACCCACCTCTCCTGTAGCTCTTGCATTGGCAGGTGGATTCTATACCACTGAGCCACCTGGAAAACCCCTATTCTGAGTGAGTGTTACATAATAAATTCCAAAAGCTCTTAAATTTCACTAATATTCCATTTAATATGAATTAAAAATACTAAACGATATTATTAATTTTAAAGAATACCTCAGAGAGGCTCTTCATATAGCTTCTCTGAAGCAAAATTAATTCTCTACTAGATGTTTTTGAACTGTGGTGTTGGAGAAGATTCTTGAGAGTCCCTTGGACTGCAAGGAGATCCAACCAGTCCATCCTAAAGGAGATCAGTCCTGAGTGTTCATTGGAAGGACTGATGTTGAAGCTGAAACTCCAATACTTTGGCTACCTGATACAAAGAGCTGACTCATTGGAAAAGTCCCTGATGCTGGGAAAGATTGAGGGCAGGAGGAGAAGGGGACGACAGAGGATGAGATGTTGGATGTCATCACCGACTCAATGGACATGGGTTTGGGTGGACTCTGGGAGTTGGGGATGGACAGGAAGGCCTGGCGTGCTGTGGTTTATGGGATCACAAAGAGTCAGACACGACTGAGCAACTGATCTGAACTGAATTACTTCCTCCAGGTGGCTGGTGGCCCAGGAAATGATAAAGCAAACTCATTAGTTGTGTTTCATACAAAGTTTTTCAGGTCTCCCTTACACTGAAGGGAATGGACACTAGCAGAGGGAAATTATGCTGAAACTGTGGCATCTTCTTTTTTCACGCCGTAAAATTTAATGACTGAGTTCTGAGTAGTGGTAAAAGCTTGTTCAAGTGCAAAAGGTCTAGATTAGGATCTCAACCCAGCAAACTGACAAAAGATAGCGTGTTAAGATCACTGATTGATCCACTCATAACATGAAGGAAGTGAGCACACAGTTCTGTTTGCCGAGTTTCACAAAGTATAGAGATGATTTAAATGAATACTCCTGGGATTACTTTTATATGCCTTGGGGAAACAATGCTAGAAGTTGCTTCTCAAACATACAAAATTCCCATTCATATTGCATTTTAAGGGAAAAAACATCAATGTAAGAAAATACTGAAAGACATGTAGTAGTGGGATCTTCCATTCCAACAAAAATCTGATAACGTAAATGTTAAAAATTAGCAGATGAAACTGGATAGTGTCTCGGTTTATTTGCAACACTGATGCTCTATGAAACAAGGACTCCCTGCAGGCTGGTGGCAAATGGAAATGTTTGTGTGTGTGTGGTATAAAAGAGTTCTTGTCATGGATACACAGAGTCTACATGCCATGTTTAATTGTTGCTTGTTTTTCTTTGCTTGTTTGTTTGCTTGTTTGATTTATAAGAAATCAGTCTCTGGAACTAGGTATGTCTGAGTTCTAGTTCCCAGTTCTGCCATTTACCATGTATAGAATTCCTAAACATTGTTATATTCAGTTCTCCCACCTACGTATTGGGGACAGTAATTTAAAAAAAAAAAAATATTTCTGGGGAATACTGTTTTTAACTGTTACTGTTAATCATCAAGAGGTATGCCTCAGCAATCTGATAGGAATGGGCCCCAAATATAATAAACCAAAAATCAAGAGTGTTTTTTTAATAATATGTGGTTATAGAGAAATTTTAAGATGTACCGGATTTTCTTTTGAGCAATGAGTCATTTTTCAATGGGCCAAAAATGACCCATTGTTCAAAGGAAAATATGTTGCTTCTTAAAATTTCTCTTTAACCATGTTATTAAAAAAAAAGAAAAACACTCTTGATCATTAACATTAACAGTTCAAAACAGTAATTGGAATTAAAATGAATAGAAATCACAGTTCAAGCTCAGAAGCAGCAGTGGATGCTATCAACAAGGCTGCCTTTTTCTGAGGTCCAATTTCTCTAGTGATTAAGTTTCTTGAAAAAAAATAATCTTTTTATTTTAATCTGAAAGAATAATAGACCTTTTTGTCATGAACAATTAAACTGATGATTTTCCATTTATAAATTAACTTTATGATGAAGAGGTTTTCATAAGAATTTTTTAGAAAGGCTTTCTGGTTTACAGTTTAGAACAGAAAATCCAGTTGCCTAAGATAGCTTGTCGGAGAAGGCAATGGCACCCCACTCCAGTACTCTTGCCTGGAAAATCCCATGGACGGAGGAGCCTGGTAGGCTACAGTCCATGGAGTCGCTAAGAGTCGGACACGACTGAGCGACTTCACTTTCACTTTTCCCTTTCATGCACTGGAGAAGGAAATGGCAACCCACTCCAGTATTCTTGCCTGGAGAATCCCAGGGACGGGGGAGCCTGGTGGGCTGCCGTCTATGGGGTCGCACAGAGTCGGACACGACTGAAGCAACTTAGCAGCAGCAGCAAGATAGCTTGTAAGTGACTTTCTTTGAATGTGTTGTTATTTAGGATGAAACATTTGTAACATTACTGTGCTTGAGACCTGTACCCTCCAAATGTGTTTCAAAGCAGCGTTCATCACACTATAGGGGCAAAAACAAAATCAGAACCATACAATTCTGTGGCCATTTAACATTAACCCCAAATTTATATTTTAAAGGAAAATGTTGTGGTGAAGGTATCATCGTCCGTGGATCAGTTCTGTGCAGGAACCCGAAAGCAACCTAATAGAGAAGGAATTGTTTCACTAAACACTACTACTTGTCTGGCAGTTAACTGACTTCCCTTTTAGAATAAGACTGTATATTTACATAGTAATTTCAGAGTACAAGAAACTTTTATCTATGTAATTGTTTATATTATACATTTCATAATTTGAAAATTATTTAGTATTATTTTGGGGCTGGGTTTTCTGTTATCCTCCATTGAGATTATTTGCAATAATATTTACTAGTATAGTATTAGTTAATACCACATATATGTGACTATCTTTAAGCCCTAAGAGACCATCTGTTTTTTTCTTTAAAATGGTATTTCTATTTAATAATGTACACCAATCACTAGTTTATGCTTTGTTCTGTAAAGGGAAAGGATGACTCAGTAAACAGTTTATGTTTTGTGGATCATACGGTCTCTGGAGCAATTGTTTGACTCTGTAGAAAGATGATATAAATACCAAATGAGTTTGGCTATATTCCAGTAGGTTTTATGTGGACTCGAACACTTGAATTTTATATAATTTTCACATGTAATTTAATATTGTTATTCTTTTCATTTATTTTCAACATTTTAAAATGTGAGAACTATTTTTAGCCCCCAGGCTGTACAGAAACAGATGGTAGCAGGCTTACTGGCCTGTAAACTTTGGTTTTCAGACCTCTCGTTAGAGGCTTGGAACCATCATCCTTGCTTCATCGATTTTCTCTCATTCCACTTTTGGATACTTTTCCATGCCAGGCTTGTCTTTCTTTTGTGAGGCTGAAGTGCACCTTCAATAACTTCTACCTATGGATTCTAGATAAAGCCATCTGGAGCAGTCTAGAACAAACTATCTTCCCTTTGTATAGGCCTTTGTAAGGTGAAAGAAAGCTGCTCTGACTCAGATTTCTGTGTGTCTTAGTATTCCTTGAACTATTTCCAGGTACTTTTGTTCAAAGGCTGTTCTCTTGTCTTTGCTCCTTAATTTTCTAATTATTTGTAAAATGAACACAAACTGAACAGTAACTTTTAGTTATTTTCTGTCTAATGGAAAACTAAATAGATTTTGTTTTTAAAGATCTTTGTACTAGGCAAGAGTGAAATGTGATTGTTAGGGAGATCATTTATTTTGTTGGTGTCTAGTTAAATATAACCTAATTCATTATAATGACATCTTATTTGTAAATGATTAGATAATCCTGGTATCATTTTTCATACCTATTAGTGGTCAATTAGCACAAATAACTGCTGTAGGGGAGGAAGACTTGTCCTTTCTTCCCTTCTAGGTTCTTTGGCTGGTTTAATAATTAAATTAAAATAGACAGATTAGCAGCAGGAAAACAAATATAATTTCATATGTATGGGCACTCACAGAAATTTGAGACTCAAAGAAGTAACCAGTGTAGACAGATTTTATACCTTTATAGACAAAAAAAAAAAAAAAAAAACTGTGAAAGAGAATTGACAAAAATTTAGGCTTGGGGTAGGAAATTAAGAAGAATATGGATTGTTTATATAGCCTTCTTGGCCCTAACTTCCCTCTTCCTGGTGATAAGGAAGCCTGTTACCCTCCTAGTACAGGGAGGGAATTTTTTCACATGAAAGACTTACTTTTTGCTTTCAGGGAGACAAAGAGGGTGTCAGAGTATCCTTATTGTGCTGGCTGTTTCTTAAGTAACTTTTTTTTCAAAATAATCAATATGCTGAAATAGCATTTTCTGGAATGGCATGTTCTGTTTTCCTTCACTGCTATGCCCTATTTGGTCAAGGGGAGGAGAGAATGATTTATAATATTAAAGAAATGTGGGATATTAATTGTAGCTACACTGAGTTTTCCTAGATCAGAATATATAAATTTTTACTTACCAAGCTCTGTTGATATTAAAAATTATTTAAAACTGAATAATCTTTAAAAAAAAAAACGGTCTTTTCTCTTGTATTTAACAGGTTCTGGGTTGAATGACGGCCAGTGGCATGAGGTCCGTTTCCTAGCTAAGGAGAATTTTGCTGTTCTCACTATCGATGGAGATGAAGCCTCAGCAGTTCGAACTAACAGTCCTCTTCAAGTTAAAACTGGCGAAAAGTACTTTTTCGGAGGTAGGACTACCATTTTTTTATTGGCTAACTAATGCATTGTTAAAAATGGAGTTTCAATTAAGTTTGATTATGAAGTATTTGTGTTGATTCAGTGGACTCAGTAGATCTCAGGTAAAAGCAGAGAAATTCTGTAATCCCACCAAACTAAAAGGGGTAGTAAATTTATTATTTCTTCTTGATAATATTAACATACTGTCAACATTTTCTTCTAGTCCCAATATTCTAAGTATAAAGCATGAGATTCTGAATCCCTTCATTCTTAAAACATTGTTCTTAAGAATCATGTCCTTGGATTATCTATTACTTATCTATCGCTGTGTCACTAACTACTCCAGACCTTAGCAATTAGTTTAATGTTGGCTTAAAAGAACAAACATGCAATATTATCTCACAGTTTCTCTAGATTGCAAATTCAGAAATGATTTAGCTCTTCTGAGCTTACACTCAAGTTGTTGGCCATGGCTATGTTATATGAAGTCTTAACTGGGCTGCAGGGTCTGTGTCCAAGAAAGTACACTCACTTGGTTGACCGTTTGTGCTGCCTGTTGGCCGGGGGACCTCGGTTCGTCTCCATACAGCTGTGGTCCTTCAAGGCCTCTGTTTTTCAAGTGGTCTCTTCTATAGATGATGGGGCAGTGTGTGTGTGTGTGTGTGTGTGTGTGTGTTTGTGGAGAGAGAGAGACAGAGGGATTGAGAGAACTGAAGTATGTGTGTGTGTGTGTGTGTGTGTGTGTGTGTGTGGAGAGAGAGAGACAGAGGGATTGAGAGAACTGAAGTAGTGTAGTGGGTAGCAAAAAGGTTGGGGGGAGGGAAAAACCAGTAAGCAGGAGAGAAAGTTTACAAGATAGAAACCATGAATATTTTGCTGTTGTTTTTTTAATAATCTGGTCTTCTGTCATATACAGTTGGAAGGCACATCCCATTACTTCTGTCATGCACAGTTAGAAGTAAGTCACTAAATCTAGCCCACACTTAAAGCAAGGGGATTACACAAGGAATGAGAGGTTATTGGCACCATCCTGAGAGGCAACACAGGTTGCCGTACATGAAGCCACTTTATCACAGATGTCTTGATTCTTAAGTAATAAAAAGATTAGGGGAAAGGAAGATTTCTTAAATGATCAATTCTACTTCTATATATGGAAGAGTGTTGAAGCACACACCTGGTATGTTTTCTAATTTGAGAAATGCATGCTGCCAGAAAATGATTTTTTCATTAATTAAATATATTTTGTTAAAATATAGGTGTATTGTTTAGATCAATGTGTCTTTCATGAGATTATACCTTTCTTATTCTAATCACCCAGTATGAGATCTAAAAACATACACTGTATCATTAGAAATGGAGTAGGAAATGGCAATGCACTCTGTATTCTTGTGTGGGAAACCCCATGGACAGAAGAGCCTGGCGGGCCACAGTCCATAGGGTTGCAGAGTCAGACATGACTGAGCACGCATGCACGCACTCATCCTTAGACAAGGCTTTGGTGTATGGTTTAAAAAATACGTGTACATATATTTTCCCCTGAAATATACCTATTAATATTCCTCTATCTATTTGCATATTAAATAATGTTTTATATCACTAATTAAAAAATTCTCTAATTATGAGAATAAGCCTACTTGAGAACAGTCATCTTGTGTATCTTGTTTCTTGCTATATCCCCCAAGGTCCTATAGAAATTCTTGGAATATAGTAGATGACCAATAAATATTGATAAATGAATCGGCAAACTGAAAAATAAGTGAGGCAAACATTTTATTTGTAGTTATCTAAAAGAAGAAATCGAAGCCCTATGAGCTATACTGACTTGCAGTATAGCTTACAGTAGAGTTTACAGACTTACACCGAGTCTGTAGCCAACCACAGAATTCAGACCTGTGACTCCTCCTGCACCAGGCTGTTTCTCCCCTCTGCATCACACAATGTGATGATGAGTGACAACTCAGAGATAGAAGTCCTGAACTAGACCTCCGCTTCTTTAATCTTCCATGGCCGTTCATTGGGAGTTAAAGCTATATGTTTTTTAAAAGTCTGTCAATAAATATTTGATGAGCAGATGAAAGTCAGACAGATGTCTTATGAGTGAATAAACTGGACTTCCTGATGTGAAAAAAAAGTAACCCAAGAGCTAAACTGGTTTTTCTCCCAAATCATATTTAACATGATGGGCTTTTGGCTAACAATTTTCATTGCTGTCAGAAAATGGATCACAATAGTCAGTTGGAAAGCTATTGATAATCCTGATTCATCCAAACAACAGTGGAATATCTTTGGCTATGAATGACCTTTCTGAATGCTTAAGGCAAGTTTTGATCTATTTCCACCTAGATGGGTAGGCAAAAAGCTATAACACAAATTTGTGGCATGCAGTTTATAGGATATGAGGGCTTTATATTGTTCTATTTACTATTGCTTTACAGGTTCTGGTTTTCAGACCCGGTGGTCAGGATCATATCTCCTCCCTCTTGGGTCTTTGGTCTGCCATTGAGAAATACTGTGAGCAAATGATCATGATGCTTCTTTGGTTATATCTTCATTGGCTAAATCCTCAGAGCATAGGAGAATCACTAGAGAAACTTGTCACAATCCAGGTTCTCAGGCCCCACTCCTAGAACTTCAGAATGCAAGATGCTGAGAAATTGAAGAATTCTAAACTTTAGGTGATTCTGAAACAAGAGATCTGAGGAACAGAATTGTAGATCTGACAGCTAATTTGCATGTGTATCTATTAGATTCTTATTTATTTTTAATTGACTGATGATTGCTGTTCAATATTGGTTTGATTTCTGCCATACAGCAACATGAACTAGCCATAGGAGTACATATGTCCCCTCCATCTTGAATCCCCCTCCGACCTTCCACCCCTCCCACCCCTCTAGGTTGTCACAGAGCCCCAGTTTGAGTTCCCTGGGTCATACAGCAAATTTCCATTGGCTATCTATTTCACATAGGATAGTGTGTACACTTCCATGCTACTCTCTTCATTCATCTCTGGAATCTTTTTGAAAAACAACATCAACCACTGACAAGTGAGATAAGTAAGAAAGAGCTACTCTTAGAAAGTTTTGCCACCATGGAACAGTGAAAGGAAGCCCCAGTCAGGGTCTGGCACACGTGTTGTTCTTGCTGTTTAGTCGCTAAGTCGTGTCTGATCCTTTTGCAAACCTGCGGACTGTAGCCCACCAGGCTCCTCTGTCCATGGGATTTTCCAGGCAAGAATACTGGAGTGGGTTGCCATTTCCCTTTCCAGGGGATCTTCCCGACCCAGGGATTGAACCCATGTCTCCTGCATTGGCAGGCAGATTCTCTACTGCTGAGCCACCAGGGAAGCTCCTGGTGCCCATACAGACATTTATTTAAAAAGAACAACACTGTTAATACAAACTCCTTTGTCAGGTCCCTGAAGTCCTCGCCCTCTGACTTGCCTTCTCTTGAATAAACTGTTCTCTTCGGGCAGCTGTAGCAATATTTTAGAGGCAGAATTCAGCTACACTTAGAGCCAGTGCCAGGCAACAGAAAGCTCCTAAGCTAATAGCTGGCACAGATTCACTGATCCAGAATCTAGGACCATCTCTGCGGCTTCAGGCCACAGACCTCACTGAAGTCATACCCCACTTTCATACAGTTTGTGGCTGTCTCTAAAAGATGTTTTGCCAAAATACATGTCCTTAATATCTTTAATTTCACCAGTGAGATCTCTTTCCTAATATTAACCTATCACTTATGCTAATTAACAAACCACCATTTTTACAAAAGAAAACTCAACTTGACTTTCAGAAACTGATGACAGGAATAGTTAGCAGCAGTCCTGGAGCAGTCACGTCTGGGGTGGCTGCAGTGTTTTTGAGAGCATGCTCATGACCACCTCTGGCATGTGGCTGCCTGATTAGAATGCTAGCTACCTCTGGACTGTAACTTAAAACACGCACATACAACTTCATGCTGTCTGTGCTGAAAATTTAAAGTCACAGATGTTGTAATGATGATATCTTAAGGAATGCTAGTCTAGTGGAAAGGAGAATTGACTTTGTTGTACAATGGAAGCTTTGAATCATACACACCTCATGTGGAGCCATGGCTTCACTTAGTTGATAGATCATTTTAATAATTTATCTTACCTTCTTTATCTAATAAAAGACAATAGAATCTGTTCTGTGAACATTATACAGCATCACCTGTTAAACACAATGTCTGACCCCAGGGAATGCTAAATGCTGACTGTCTTTCCAATTCAACTGGAGTCTTTTTTAAACTCACTCAGTACAGCCCTTTCTAAGGAAAATTTCAGATTTCAGATCATGTGTTTATCTCAGGTCTCTTACCAAATTCTTGACTACTCAATGCATTTCTTCCTCCTTAGTCAGTAAAAATCAAATTGCTTTCCTGCTGGGTGAAAGCCTTAAGTGAAGGCGTCCTGCCCTTAAACATGTCCACAATTTGCTTAATTTGAAGTTAAGTCCTGGCCACGTAGCTGCTTCTGCCACCAGAGGATGTCGGAATCCCCCAGTGTGGAGCTCTCTCCACGCCCCCTCCCTGCTCATCCCAGGAAAGCTCTTAGTTCTCCTCCATAACACTCTCAATCAGACGTTTAAGCTCAGAGAATTATCTCGCCTTATTTTTTCGTGGGAATAAACAGCAAAAAGAAAGATTATTCATTTGGGATGTTTCCTCAAGGAAAGTTATTTTAACTGCTTTAGCTTTTTTCTCTATCTTCTAGCTTGAATTCCTTTTCATAACACTTCATTAATTTTAATAATCAAAAGAATTATAAACAAAATAATTCAATTTATTATTGACTTCTTAGCTGATAATTGGCTTTCTAACACAGGCCAAGGCCCATGGTCATGAGAGAGTAGAAAGATTTTTAAATTTAAAAACATTTTTTTTAGGTTTGGTATTTTGGTTATCCCTGTGTGTTAATTTGAAAGGAAACAAAGCCAAAGGAGCTGTGGGGCAAAGAGGAGATGTAAGAAAGTCCCAGAGATCATCTATTCGGAAAGGGAGTTCTAAGGAGCACATTGATGGTGGCAGCTCTCAAAAGTATCAGACCAGGTGAAAGGGACAAGAGAGAAGGGGGGAGGGATAGGATTGGGGGCTGACTGGAGTCTGATTGGAATCAAATTAATAAAGTTTAATGAAAGGGCACGTTCCCTCCCAGTTACAAATCTAAGCTCATTAGTGTCTATATATACATATATATACACATATGCATGCGTGCTAAGTCACTTAAGTCATGTCCAACTCTTTGGAACCCTATGGACTGTAGCCCTCCAGGCTCCTCTGGCCATGGGATTCTCCTGGCAAGAATACTGGATGGGTTGCCATGCTCTCCTCCAGGGGATCTTCCTGACCCAGGGATCAAACAGACAAATCTCTTCTGTCTCTTGCATGCAGGCAGGTTCTTTACCACTAGTGCCACCTGGGAAGCCCACATACATATAACCTTTTACTCCTCATTGAAATAAAGCATGAATTCTAAATAGCTATTAGATTGATATGTAAATATGTTACCCACGAGGGTTCTTAGACTCCTTAGTCAGTAGAAATTGATCAGAAGCCAAATAGGAAATTCAGGCAAGGTTTTATGGGAGCCCCTGCTGCATCAGGTCGGAGTTAGAAAAAACAACAGGTTCTTTTGCTGGCTTGCTTATGGAAGTGAGGCAAACTGGTTCCTTACAAGGGGAGAGGGAAAGGATGTGTCCAGGAGTCAGGGCAGAGAGGTGGCTTATGTGTTTTGCCCACCCCTTTGATGATGTTGAGTGCAGGGCACATGTGCAGTACCCTGCTTTTGCTCCAAATTCTGTTTTTGTTCCAACACCCTGTTTTTGCTCTCTGCTCTTTAGAAGTGGTAGGTTTTGTTTTGTTTTGTCTTTTTGTATCTTCTTGTCATGAATTTGCCCCAACTGCAAATGCATAGAGTAATTTTTAGTCCCTTAAAGTTTCTTTGTATTGTGTTCCTCAAGAAGACCTTAGTCCAGATGTAAGCATTGCCATACTGCTGCAAAGTGTCCCAGGCTTCAGGTCTTAGCCCGTCTCAAATATATACATAAGGCAGTTTTCACTGAAGAAATGAAAGGTTTGCTTCCAGTGCTGGTGTTCCCTGGCTGTTATGGGAAAATGCCACCAGTCCCACACACCTTTGAGTGTCTAAGTGTTTCCTAAATGATCTGTTAGTAACTCAGTCATACCGAACTCTTTGCGACCGCATGGACTGTAGCCCACCAGGCTCCTCTGTCCATGGAATTCTCCAGGCAAGGATACTGGAGTGGGTTGCCATTTCGTTCTCCAGGGGATCTTCCTGACCCAGTGATCAAACCTGGGTCTCTCGCATTGCAGGCAGATTCTTTACCTTACCATTTGTGCCACCAGGGAAGTCCTTGGGGATCTAAAATATACCGTAATTTAGTCATGACAGGCTTCCCACATGGTTTCTCAGGAAATCCTGGGTTGACCCGTCTGTCACCAGACTATGTGCAGGACCATTCTATTGAGGGTCCAGTTTTCCTTCCTCTGAAGGGCCAACTGTTGTTGCACCTGTGAGAAAATCTGTTGTTTGGAGGTGTATTTTCTCGCTTCTTTTTGCTACTTTCCACAAGAAATGGAGGAAGAACTATTTTATCAAATGATATGATATGTTAGGGGGGGGTCTTCCCAGGTGGCCCATTGGTAAAGAATCCTCCTGCTGATAGGGATACGCGGAAGATCAGGTTCGATCCCTGGGTCAGGAAGCTCCCCTGGAGGAGGAAATGGCAACCCACTCCAGTATTCTTGCCTGAGAAATCCCATGGACAGAGGAGCCTGGTGGGCTACAGTCTGTGGGGTTATAAAGAGTTGGGCACAACTGAACAAATCCACATGCGCATGTTAGATGACGTTTTTCTCAGTAGTTTGAAAAGTGAACCTTAAACTTCTTTGTATTAAGTTTCCACATCTACTGTAACAAAGTTCAAACTGGGTGGCTTAAAATAACAAGTTTATTCCCTCACAGTTTTGGAGACTCGAAGTCTGATGGCATGGTTCAGTAGAGCCCAAGGATCAGCAGGGCTTGATTTTCTCTAAAGCCTCCAGGGAAGAGTATTTTTTGGCTTCTTCTACTTTCTAGGAGTTTCAGGCAATCCTTGGTTTCCCTTGGTCTTGTGGATTCATTGTTTCAATCCCTGCCTCCATCTTTAACAAAACAACCACTACTCGCTGTATCTCTGTGTCCAGATTTCCCTCTTCTTTTAAGGACACTGGTCATCAGACTAGGGATCTATTAGGTGACCATTACCCCTTTGTTTCACTTGATTACATCTGCAAGGGCCTCATTTCCCCATGGACAGCAGAGCCTAGTGGACTCTAGTCGATGAGGTTGCAAAGAGTCAGACACAACTGAGCAACTAAGCACACAGAATTTAAAGGAAATCAATAGAAAATATTTCTGAAAAAATTCCCTGACCACACTAGGTTATGGTGAGTGAGAACTCATCTCGTTTAGAAAGCTTTGTGCAAATAAAGCAGAAGTGCAAATGACATGAAAAGCAATTGTTGTTTTGTAAGTGTATCCCATGTGCAAGAAACAATTAGAGAGGATAAGAGCATACAGTTTAGACTTTGTAATAATCAGGATTCTCCAGAGAAACAGACGGTAGAACATAACCATATATATATTTTATATATATATGTCTGAGAGGGAGAGAGATTTATTATAGGAATAGGCTCCCAGGGTTATAGAGACCAGAAGTCTCACAATCCGATGTCTGCAAGCTAGAGAACCAGGAATACGATTGTGCAATTCATTTGAGTCCAGAGGCCTGAGACCCTGGGGATCCAGTAGTTTAACTCCTAGTCTCAAAGGCTGCTGGTATAAGTCCCAAAGTCTAAAGTCTTAAAATCCAAGAGCTCCAACATCCAAGGGCAGGAGAATATAGACATCTCAGGTCAAGAAAAGAGAGAGAGAATTTGCCCTTCCTCTGTCCTTTTGTCCTATTGGGCTCTCAGCAGACTAGATGGTGTCCACACACTTTGATCAGAGCCATCTTCCGTACTTAGTCTGCTGATTCCAATGCTAATCTCTTTTGGAGACACCCTCACAGACACACCCAGAAATAATGTTTTACCAGTTATCTGGGCATCCCTTAGCCCACTCAAGTTGACACATAAAAGTAACTATTGCAGACTTAGAGTTAGCAAACTCTTGGGGCAGGACCATATGTAAAGACAAGGTGCGGGGGTGGGGGTAGGGAGTGGGGGCGGGGAGAGTTTACCCACTCTGCTTAGCTGACCTGGAAGTTTTCAGAAATAGAGGAATTTGGAATTTGGCCTTGATTTGTAGTATGAGGAGAACTATCACTACCAACGAAATGAAGATAGTAGACTCTGGCTGTAGATAATAATCATGCTGGAAATAAAATAGTCACACACATACAAAAGAGTACCATGAAAAGAAGATGAATTCCCACAGTTTTTTCATTCCTCATTAGAGTTTAAATGACCTTTTGAAGATTGCACATATTTAAGAAAAAGTTAAGTGAAAGAGGAGAGTGAAAAAGTTGGCTTAAAGCTCAACATTCAGAAAACTAAGATCATGGCATCTGGTCCCATCACTTCATGGCAAATGGATGGGGAAACAGTGTAAACAGTGTCAGACTTTATTTTTTTGGGCTCCAGAATCACTGCTGATGGTGACTGCAGCCATGAAATTAAAAGACGCTTACTCCTTAGAAGGAAGGTTATGGCCAACCTAGATAGCATATTTAAAAGAAGAGACATTACTTTGCCAACAAAAGTATGTCTAGTCAAGGCTATGGTTTTTCCAGTGGTCATGTACAGATGTGAGAGTTGGACGGTGAAGAAAGCTGAGCGCCGCAGAATTGATGCTTTTGAACTGTGGTGTTGGAGAAGACTCTTGAGAGTCCCTTGGACTGCAAGGAGATCCAGTCAATCCATCCTAAAGGAGATCAGTCCTGGGTGTTCATTGGAAGGACTGATGTTGAAGCTGAAACTCCAATACTTTGGCCACCTCATGCAAAGGGTTGACTCATTGGAAAAGACCCTAATGCTGGGAAGGATTGGGGGCAAGAGGAGGAGGGGACAACAGAGGATGAGATGGTTGGATGGCATCATAGACTCGATGGACATGGGTTTGGGTGGACTCTGAGAGTTGGTGATGGACAGGGAGGCCTGGCATGCTGCAATTCATGGGGTCGCAAAGAGTTGGTCACGACTAAGCGACTGAACTGAACTGAACTGAACTGTCATCCTAATGGCATGCTGTACTGGTCTTGGAATTTTGTATAATGTGCATATACCAAGCAGTAAAACAGAGGAATAGAATCATGAAGATATCATAAAGTGTTCCCATAGAGTTGTTTATGTTAAAACAACCAGGAAAGTTCAGAAAAACATCCTTGACACCCATGGCTATGTATCTGGTCTCTTCCTGGAGTAAGATCATTCCTATCTTTGAAATATAAATACTGGGTACCTGTGCTGTTTTGCACATTAAGTGTTTTCACAAGAAATGCCTTCAAAGAAAACACATGATATTACTTTGGGAATTGAAGTCCTTCAACTCTGTTATTAGATCAATGTTCAATTTTCTCTTAACTAGTTGAAATAATAGTAAATCCTCATCTTCTTCTGGCCTGCTTCTCCAAATCCTTGGTTATCTTTGAGGACTTGCTTTCCAAAGATGCATTTATCTTTCTGTTATAGAACAGGGATCTACATTTATTCATTTGTATCTGAAGAGACCATGGGGCCCTTCATATAACTCAGGTTTATGCTAGATGCTGGTGACATATTGATACAAAAAGGAGACAGAATCTCTACCCTCATGGGATTTACAGTTTTTGCTCTCATATACCATGTGTCTCTTTATAAAGTTATCATTTTACTTTATTTGTACAATTCTCTTGTTAATGTATACCTACTCTAAGCCCTATCTGTTTTGCTCTTAAGACCTTTAAACTGGTTGGATGAGGGTTGCATCATCAAGGATCATCTATTTTATTTTAAAGTGAGTTGAATGTGGATGTTACACCACATTTGCAAAACACCTTCACAACAGCACCTAGATGAGCGTTTGATCGAATAACTGTGTATTAATGGCAACCCACTCCAGTATCCTTGCCTGGGGAATCCCGTGGACAGAGGAGCCTGGTGGGCTGCTGTCCATGGGATCGCACAGAGTCAGACACGACTGAAGCGACTTAGCATGCATGCATGCATTGGAGACAGAAATGGAAACCCACTCCAGTATTCTTGCCTGGAGAGTCCCAGGGACAGCGGAACCTTGTGGGCTGCCACCTGTGGGGTGACACAGAGTCGGACACGACTGAAGCGACTTAGCAACAGCAGCAGCAGCAGCAGCAGCAGAGCCTATCTAAGTTGGCAAAACTATCACAAAGAACTTTTGTGTGTCCTGGATTCCAGACTTGAGGCATCAAATAAAAATCTAATCAGATGCCTGGTCTAATGTATGATAAAGGAATAAAAGAAACTGCTTTTACAGTTTCCTGATTATTATTTCTAAGTCTGCTACATGTATATTTTTCTGTTTTGTTTCATTTTATGCTTTCTAATATTATATCTCTTATTCCCTCTCTTTACAATGTTTTTACTAAGATAAAATTTACATATGCTAAAATCCACATATTTCAAGTGTACAATCCCATGAGTTTTAGTGAATTTATACAGTAGTTAGCCATCAGAACAGTCTAGCTTTTCAATCATTTCCCCAATTGCTCCTCAAATTTCCCTTCTGTCCCCCTGCAGTCAATTCTCACTCCTAACCTGCCCTGGGCAACCACTGTTTCTGTTTCTGTTGTCCCTATAATGGTTTTTTTTTTTTTTTTTTCCCCTAGATCCTTCTTTTTTTTCATCGTTGTTGGTTTTGTTTTGCTTTTTGACTCTTCTATGGTTTACTCTTCTCCTTGAAGACTTTACCCTCATCTCACCTCCTCCAGAAAAACAGCCAGGGCCTCTCCTTCCTGCTCCAGCACATTCTGTCCTCTACACCCTCCTGTGCCTAGCATCCCTGATCCATGTTGTCTCACTCGGCTTTCTTCCCTCCCCTCACATAAGACTTAATCACTTTCTAACATTCTGCATCCTTCATTTTTTAATATATTGATTATTTATTATTAGAATCTCCACTAGGACATAAGCACTGATAAGACAAGGATATTGGTTGTTTTTGTTTTCTGGTATATCTCAAGCGTTTGGAAAAAAAATGCCTGATGCATAATAGTTATCATTGTGTATTTGTTAATTGAATAAATTAATCAGCAGTCCCTTATGGGTACATTTAATGGTCACATGCAAAAAGGGCTAGAGGACTTCTATCTTCATGTAGGGTGTCAGCTTTTGGCACTTGCCTCTCCCTGCAGAGAATTTTAGGTAAAGAATACCAATTGTGCTGGCAGAGAACAGCCACTGGTATTCCAGTATTATATTTCATAGGTATAACTTTTCAGGGTCTTGAAGATAAAATAATTTTTATTAGATCAGATGCAATTTTTGTTATTTAAGTGTACATACCATGTGTATGGCTGATGAGGAGTAGAGCCAGAATTCAAATAATTCTGTTCACTAAATAGTTACTAAAAACCGGGCATTGTTATTCATGCTAGAGCAGTGAACATTCAGGAAAAAAAAAAAAATGCTTTCATTCCAATTAAGATAAAGAAACTGGTAAAATTTTGGGGAAAATAAGGGTAAGGAAGGTCTGATGGAAGGGCCATATAGAAGATTACTTTTTAAGATAATTTGGCGGGGGAAGCTTGAATTGAGGAGATGGCAGCTGAGGTGAGAAACACACCATGAGGAGAATAGCATCTCTGGTAGTGAGAAAAGGCAGTGTAAATACTGCACAGGTGTGAGCGCATAGCGGCCTTGGGGAAAGGGGGCCACACGGCTTCAGGAATGTGAGCCTTTGAAGGCTGGACTGGGTAGGGTCTTTTACACCAGCAGTCCCCAACCTTTTTGGCACCAGGGACTGCTTTCATGGAAGACAGTTTTCCCATGGAAGACAGGAAGGAGGGGAATGGTTTTGGGATGAGTCAAGCGCATTAAACTTACTGTGCACGTTATTCCTGTTTTTATTATATCCGCTTCACCTCAGACCATCAGACATTATATCCCCAGAGGTTGGGGAGTGAGGTGGGTGGCTGTCTGAAGATTGGATCACTGAATGGCATAATTTAATCTAATCTCTAAGCCTGCTGTTTGGAAAAAAGACTCTAGTCAGATGAGAGAGCAGTATAGTGAAAGCAGTGGAGACTATTGCAATAATCCAGAAGATAAAGAAAGACCGTCTAGTGGAGAGGTGCAAAGCGGTCAACTCTGAATACATTTTTGGAAGCCAAGCCTGTAGGACTTGCTGACAGGTGGGTAGTGGGCCGTAATATACAGAGCCGAGTCAAGATGACACCAGTCGGCCTGACCAAAAGCCTTGAATTCCCCCTTTCCTCTACTCCACACTTCCCTTTCCCCTTCTGTACTTTGTGGTCTACCTGACAGCATTTCCCTCAAGATTGTTTCTGATCGGGCATCAGAAACTGCTGTTGGTACTGGATCCATGAAATAACCTGTCATTCCTGCTCCCCAAAATGGGACCATGAACTAATCCTCCCAACACACAAACACACACACAGAGACACACACACACACTTTCACAGTTCCCTGCATCCTCTGTCTCCTCAACGGGTTCTGAATTTGTTCTCAAACCTCTCGAGTCTTGCCCTGATGCCCTTTATGGTGCATTACATCAAGGGTATAGCAAATCAAGAATTTACAGATTTAAAACCAGACCTGGCCAACTAACATTCCAACCAGTCTCCGATTTGGGGACAACATTTATCACTCAGGAACAGGCAAATGGAGAACAGCGACTCAAAGCTAAGCAACTGCTATAAAATAAATGGCCTTTAAACATGTGAGTTTACATATAAACTTCCAGTGGATAGACTTCTAACTTGAAAACATGCCCTAGTCATAATCATTTTTCTTGGTCTTCCTTCCATCCATGGTCCAACTATACTGAGGTTAGAAGGGGTTGGGAGATAAGTTATTTATTGCCTTTTAAAAAATAAAATGAAAGTTAGCCATAATCTACATTTATATAGTATTGAACATCATTTATTAATATTGAAATATTTGCATCCCCATCTTACTTATGTAATATCCATCCCTTTAAAATACTAGTTTAGTATTATTGGCAAGAGTCATGTTTGTCTGACTAGCAATTTGTTAAATTGCAGAATGAGAAATGAGAACCTTAGGGATTCCTGTAAGTTGTTAATAGTTTATTTGATTTGGATTGGCTAACATTATATAATAGCTGAAATTCATTTTTCTTTTATTGCTTCTAAACGCATTCATTAATTTTTATTTATATGTTTATTCTGTGTGCTTTTATTGTTTTACCCCGGTTCATTGTTAAACATGATTGTTTTTCTCTTATTCAGCTTCAGGGAGTTGGTCTTTCCTTACCTGTAGTGAATGGACCTAGAAATTTTCTCAATGATTAATTTCTTTAAAAGAATTTGGTTGTTCAAAAACAACCACTTGCCATAAAAATATTAGATCAATATTTTCTCCACTTTTAAAAAATACATTTTTAAGCCATTTCTTTCCATTAGGAGAGTAGTAACATGAAAAGACATTTCTTTTTCAATCCAATTCCGAAAGAACTTTTGGTCATTTTAGTTTGTTTTCCAATTATATGCATAAAAGAAAAGGGCACAGAAGAGGAAGGGAATTGCACAATGAAATTGAATGTATTAACCTCATCAGAAACTGTTTCTCTGTTGGAGATAAGAAAGTACTCATTGCGTAGCCCCCAATTCCAAAGACCTTTTTATACCTCCTAGAAGTGAAATTGATGAGAACTATGATTTGGGTTAATTATCATTAGAAATATTGTGATATTCTACATGCCTTTGCCTTTTTCTGGCTCTTACGAGTGGCTTGCCTTGGGAATATTCAGATTTAAGAGAGAATTGTAAGTAGTTTTCCAAAGGAAAAAAAAAAAAATCATGAAATTATAAAAACTCTTTGACTTGCAGAAATTGTCTTAACCTTATGGGTATTTATCGTTGTTACTCTGGGTTTTTTTTTAAGATCTTTTCCTCTTTATATTAATTTTGTTATTTTACAATCATTATGCTCAAAGAGCATAATGTTTTGACTGTGGAAATAACACAGTTAACTCTATAAGTATGTAAATTGAATATAATTTTTTTATGTCTCTTCTGAAATTATTTTCTGTATCTAAAATGCTCTTAAGCTGAAAAAAGTTGTGGAGATTTTAAAACTGTGATGACTTGTATGTCTCATGCAAATATGAGATATGGGCTTTAGGTTATTATTTGGAGAACATAATATTTCTACAGATTACCCTATCCTGTTGATTTTACAATGCTTTACCAAAAAAAAAAAAGACATTTATACTTTTTTTCATGAGTAATGTATCAATTCAGGTGCTTCAAGAAACAGATGTTAAGGCAGAATTAGACACTGAAAGATGTAGTGAGCAAAATGTCTCTAAAGGATAGAGGAGTAAAAGAGGAAATTGTTTAGTTGTTTAGTCACTAAGTCTGGCTTATCCAACAAATAGCTAAGTAGAGCAATTGCTAATTTTTCACTTTTTTTTTCCATCATTATTCTTATTTTGGATTCCCACTTGCCTATGTTAGCAATTAGCTATCCCTCAAATAATTAAGAATTGCTATCTACTTCCCAAGGGAAGTTTAAGTGTTAAGGAATTTGTAAGGCACTCTGCCTTTAAGACCCTAAAATATGATGAATCTCTAAGGTTAAAATTTCAAGTCTTCTCTGATATGGGAAGTGGGGTTGAGAATGTGAGAATTTAAGTCAAAGACCTTCCTAATAACATTCATCTCAGTCAACTTCAGCATCTAGCCCTTAAATTATATCATTTCTAATACCTTTCCCATCAAAACCTTCCTAAGCCTTTCCAATATCTGGGTCCTCTGATCTTCCTTCCCTGCAATTAACACAATTAGTGCCAAAAATAATAAGTGCTAAAAATGCTACAGCATCATTGCTCCAGTGAATCTAATCTGTAATAATAAGAACACTCACTCACTAACTCTTATTTCACAGAGGCCTGAGGTTGGGTGGAAACCTCTGCTTTTGCAGACTTTTAATGAATCAAACAGTGAGCAAATATGAAATCTGAATGAAGATGTTCTCTGCCAGTGGTGCACTATGTGATGTTACTATTGGGAAAATATAGACACCCCAGAAAGTCATCAATAGAACAAAATTCTTAAACTCCTTCAGATTTTTTTTTTCTATTATCTGTGGGTTATTGAACAAACTAAGTAATGTGACTCCAGAATTCAATATGTATGCATGGTTTTAGATGTAGTATGTCAAAGAAAAAAAGAGTATTTGAAGGGCAGAAAACATATGTAAAGGGAGACTGGCTCCTGGAAAATTTGTTGTTAATGTTGTATGTGGAAAAAAAAATTGAAAGATCAAAAGAGGGAAGTTTTAGTTCTTCACGGTGGAAATCCAAGTGATCAAGCTGAGTGAAGCTGAGAGGTAAAACCTGTTATGTCAGAGCTTAGAAGAAATAGAAGCAGTTCTACTGTTTGCCAGGCTGGTGCAAAGTTAACCACTGAATCAAGTACTGATAAATAGTGGTTTTGTATGTTTGTTAAGGTAATACATGATTTAGAACAAGCTCTCACAAATTGATGAGCCTAAGAATATTCTAGGGTACTTTTTATAAAAGAGTTTAAGTGTTAGGCTATATCCTTAGTAAAAATTTAATTCAGTAGGTCTGAGGTAGAGTCCAGAAATCTGTATTTTAGTCAAGCATCCAGGTGACTTCTTTTTTTTGTCTTAACTACTTTATTGAGATATAATTAATATACCGTAAAATTCACCATTTAATGTATGCAATTCATGCTTTTTAGTATATTTGTATATTGTGTAAACATCATCAAAATCTAATTTTTGGTCATTTTCATGGCCCTAAGTAAAAATCCCAAATTCATTAGGAGCCACTCAGCATTCTCCTAGAATACCCCGCAGCCACAGGTAACTGCCAATCTACTTTTTGTGTGTAGATTTGCCAATTCTGAATATTTTACATAAATGGAATCATATAGTAGGTTGTCTTTTATGACTGGCTTCTTTCATTTTGGACTTCCCTAGTGTCTCAGATGGTAAAGAATCCGCCTGCAATGTGGGAAACCTGGGTTCCATCCCTGGGTTGGGAAGATCCCCTGGAGAAGGGAATGGCTACCCATTCCATTATTCTCGCCTGGAGAATTCCATGGACAGAAGCCTGACAGGCTATGGTCCATGGGGTCACAAAGAGTTGGAGTCAGACATGACTGAGGAACTTTCACTTTTTTCTTTTGTTTAGCATAATGTTTTCAGCATGTATTCAATTGTAGCATGTATAAAATATTTTATTCCTATTTATTTGCAAATAGTATTATATTCTGTGTTACATTTTATTTATCCATTCATCAATTGATGGGACTTTGGATTGTTTCCGCTTTTTGGCTATTATGAATGGTGTTTTTGTGACCATTTGTGTATAAGATTTCGCATACACATATTTTTCTTTCTCTTGAGTATATGCTTAGGAATGAAATTGCTGGGTTATATAGTAATTCCATGTTTAATATTTTGAGAGATGGCTGGACATTTTCCTGGGTGACCTCGGTGCCTGTAGTTTTCTCTCTGCACACTTTGAGGAACACTGATTTAGGCAATGCTTTGGGGAGAATGCAGGATAAAAAGGGATATTTATTGGATTCTGATAATGAAAATCCTAGATTCCATAAAATGGAGGCTAAAATTAGAAGAGAGGAAAATGCAGCATTAGAAAATAATAGAACACTGTGTAATGATGTGAATCTAATCTCATCAACTGGAAAATTAGAAATACAAAAGAAAAAATTGGGGAGAAATGATAACTCAAAATTAAAGAAGATTTTTATAGGGATAGAAACAGTTTCTAAAATTAAATAGAAAGGTTTTGTAAGATGATTGTATGAAGAAAGAGAGAAGGACAAAGTGAATCTTAGTAAAATTTAATTTATAAAAACAAAGCAAAGTTTCACAACATTGTTGAATTTTAAAAGGGAAAATTTCCATAGGTTTCACGGAAGATATGAGACCTGAATTAAGTTGTTGTTGATGTTGTTTAGTCAATAAATCATGTCTGTCACTTTTTGCAATCCCGTGGACTATAGCCTGCCAGGTTCCTCTGTCCATGGGATTTCCCAGGCAAGGATATTGGATCAGGTTGCCATTTCCTTCTCCAGGGGATATTCCTAACCCAGGGATCAAACCCACGTCTCCTGTGCTGTAGGTGGTTTCTTTACCACTGAGCCACCTGGGAAGCCCTGAGTGAAGTCACCTAAAAACAAATACAATAAGGTACAGAATAGGAGAGAGAGAATACAGTTTGTTGGGATTATTTTTAAAAGTAAAAATGGACAAAATAAAACTATTTTAACATAAAATGTGTATTTTTATTGTGAAAATTGCTGATAAAATATTTATTTAACAAAAATTGTTTTTTGCCCATTGGTGAACAGATACTGCTCCCTGAAATAGGGCATCCATAAACACAGTGTGTCAGATAGATTTAATAAAAGAAGGCTTTTACTGAATCAAGAATTTCAAAAATTTTAGTCAGTTATACTTCCTAAAAAATTTTAAGTATATATACATTTTTATCTGCAGGGAAGTTAATTTTTGAAGATATGTAAAACTGTCTAATGGTAACTATCAGTTAAATGTATTTTTTCTTTGCATGTTCTTGTGAGTAATGCTAAATGTAGGATTTCTATATTGTAAAAAAAATACAGCAATAAAAATATTATCTTTGGATAGAAAAAAAGAAATTCAAGTGTATGAGGATAACGTTCAGCAGTATTTGACAGAAACTCAATTTATTACTGGCTTAAACAGTCTGAAAGGGCTAGTATGGTCTTTGTGGTGTTGGGGAATGTGGATTCTTCTATCTCAGGCATCGTCAAACCTTTTGCTACTGAACCAAATTTGTGTCTGCTCACCTGGGTGCAATAAAGTCACTCTATTGACACTGGGTTGTGATGAAAGAAAGCACAATGTTTATTGCAGGTGCCAGGCAAGGAATCCAGGAAGCTAATGCTAAAAGACCTGAATTCCCCAAGGGGTTTCAGGGAAGGTGTTTTAAAGGCAGGGTGATCAGCTTGCACACAGTTCTCTGACTGGTTGATAGTAAGGTGTCCTTGGGGTTAATATCATCAGTCCTCAGGCTCCAGCCAGTATGGGTGCTCTGTGCTCATGGTCATCATGCAGTTAACTTCTTCCATCTGATGAGTTTTAATCAGAAATACACATCAAACTGTTATCTATGTCCTTCATGGAGGAACTAAAGATTTTGTGACTCTATATGGCTGATTTATCATTCAAATTGTTAGCAGCTCTCCTGGCCCAACTATTGTTTTTGTTGTGTTGTTACTATATGTTCACATTATTTCAATCATGTATTTTTGAGCCATCCTTTTGTGGCTCAGGGAAGGCCTGGAAGACTAAAGCGAGAGGCAGAGGAGGTATGAGGAAGTCTATTCTGGGAAGGCTCCATAGGGTCTTGTTCAGTTACACTTTTTTCTTAAGAGTAAATATTTTAAGTTTTGTGAGCCATAGGATCTCTGTCCCAGCTATCTGTTATTGTAGCATGGAGACAGTGGATGATATGTAAACAAATGGGTGTGGTTATGTTCCAATGAAACTTTATTTACAAACACAGTGGTAGGCTGGATTTATCCTGTAAGCTGTAACTTGACAATTCCATTGCTTCTTTCTCATGGTTCAAGATGTCTCCTTAAGCTCTAGTCATCACATCCCCATTCCAGATAAGGGAAAGAAAGAAGAGAGAGGAGTGGATCTTACCTCCTTAAAAGCACTTCCTGAAAGGTACTTAAGACACTTCTACAGACATCTGTCAGCCAGAAATTAGTCAAATAGCCATACCTAGTAGCACCACAGCCTGGGAAATGCAGCTCTGAAAGACAGCCATCCACCCAGCTGAAAGAAAGGGACGTTATTACTCAAAAGATCTTACAAACAGATAGTGGGGAAAGCTGGCAGCATGTAACAAATGGAAATACCCATTTTCACCCTTCTTCTCATATATAGAGCATTTTTATGTTTCTTAAGTGAGACAAAAATAAAATCTTATGTTACTGCATCCAGCTTAGAACCACATTTTCTGAATAACTCTACATCCAAATTGTGATCCAATGATATGTAAACTAAAGAGCTGTTAGCTGCAATATACATATTCCTCTTTTGAAAATAAAAGCATGAGAAACATATAGTTGTCACTGGTCCATAGCAATTTGCAAATCTTATTAAAAAAAGACTATTTTTCCAGTGCCCACCATGACCCAAGTTTTCCCTCTCTGAGAGGTTCCTCTTTGCACATTTTTCCTACATGATTGTATCTGGAAGGGTCATTAGGTTATGCCCTTTTGGTGGATTGCATGCATTCACAGCTGACTCCTGCTGATAGAGAGATTAGTTCCTAGGACTACTTTAGTCACTGAATGGGCATGACTTGGAGCCATACTTGTTTAATGAAGGAGTCAATTTTGACTGTTCTATGCTAAATCTGTTTTTGTTTTGTTTTTTGTCTGTCTGTTTTGTTTTTAATTTAATCCTTGTTTGTTGCTGCTTTTGTTATTGTAATCATACATAACTGCCTGCCTCAGGGAATCCTGCACCTCTTCCTGACCCTTAAACTAAAGTCCCTTTTTTAGCTTACAGGGAGGTAATCTGACTCTGGCTACCTGTGAATGACTATTGGAAGGATAAAACTAACACATCCCCCTGTTTGAGGCTTGCCATTCTAGGAGATATTTACAAGAATTAAATGGTCTTTTTACTTGGTTTCCTCACCTTCCCCCATCTCTGATCTATAAAAGAACTGGCATCCAAACACCAACAGGATGATTATTTTGAGACATTAGTCCACCATCTTCTCAGTCAGCTGGGTTTCTGAATAAAGTCGTATTCCTTGCCTCAACACCTCGTCTCTCAGATTTATTGGCCTCTCCTTCAGTGAGCAGAGCAAGCTTGGATCCAGTAACACTTGTAGTTTCCTTTCAATGCCGGCCCCTCAAAAACACTGTGGTCTTATAATCTACTTTCTTTAAGGATGTAATGTGCACAAGTAACCATATTTGAATCTCTGTTCTTGATGCAGTTTTAAGCTTGGTGACTCTGCTCTTTTACTTACTCACCTCTGTGTTCTGTCAGTTCCCAATGGAAGTGAGCCACTCATATCTCTCTCCGAGAGCACTTGCTGATCCATCCTTTTGTTCTCTGTCCTCCTTTCAATTTATGTCCCCTTTCAAGCTTGAGGTCTTGAGAAAGAGTAACCCTTTGTGACAATATCCTAAATCTGATTGTCACTGTAGAACTGTTTCCCACTTTCTAGTAGACAGCTCTTTTTTTTTTGTAATATTTGTTCCTTTCATGTATTTGTTTATCTATTTATTATGTATAATAACAGGGTATTTGCAGAGTTCTTAGCATAGTAATATGGTTATATATTTGTATCAAGTATGAATTTAATCCTAGAGTGCATGCATGCATGCTAAGTCGCTTCAGTCATATCCTACTCTTTGTGACCTTATGGACTGTAGCCCTCCAGTCTCCTCTCTCCATGGGATTCTCCAGGCAAGAACACTGGAGTGGGTTGCCATGCCCTCCTCAATCCTAGTGCAACAAGCCCTAATCAATAAGATACCTACTTCCCACAGTTATTTTTTTTTCCCCCAGCCTTACCCTTCCTTTGCAGTGATAAAAGACATTGTGGGCTACATCTTTACTTCCTTCTAAGGCTATCTCTCAGAGCTATGGCTTATAATTTCTGTACTTTAATTTAGGATGAGGGTTTCCCTGGTAGCTCAGATGGTAAAGAAACTACCTGCAAAACAGGAGACCCGGGTTCGATCCCTGGGTCGAGAAGATCCCCTGGAGAATGTAATGGCAACCCACTCCAGTATTCTTGCCTGGAGATTTCCATGGACATGGGAACCTGGAAGGCTACAGTCCATAGGGGTTGCAAAGAGTAGAATACGACTGAACAGCTAAAACTTTTTAGTTTAGGATACAATTTTCATAAGTGTTGAGGGTGCTTCTTGGAGTGTGTTTTTTGTTTGTTTACTTTTTCAAGTTCGTAAATTGAAGATTCTCCATCATTTTAGTTTGCCAAAAGAAGCAGAGAGACCTTCCATTTCAAAGTGGTTTTACTTTTCTCTCAGTCTGCCAGCTGGCTAGTCCTAGACCGAGTTCATCTCTCTTTTGAAGACTGCTGAAAATAGCAAGAAGGAGCTAGTCCACATCAGCATGTAAGTTTTTCCTAACTTTGCTCCTAATATTAAAAGTCTCAGTTGGCAACTGCTTTGCCTTTCAAGGAACAGCAGTTGACAACATGACCAAATATTTTCCTACAAATAACAAAGGCCCCAGCTTTCCAAGCCTGCAATATCCCAGGCTTCAGGGCCCACTGCCTTCTGCAAGTACTTCCGTGAACTTAGATTCTGTCACACGTAATATCCTATTTCTAAATATAGTATCAAATACAGTATTCATTTGCATTAGGTTCTGCTCTGAGTGACAGAGTCTGCAATTAACAGAGTAGAGACTTACTTCTTTCTTCTATAAAAGAAGATAGAAGGTATACTCTGGAGTCACAGAGTCAGAAAGTCAGGCTTCTTCAATCTTTCAGCTTTACCACTCTCAAAATTTAGTATCTGCCTTGTGGTTTCAGCTGTCAGTTTAAGATCTAGATTATTATATCCAAACTCCAAGCAAAAGCAAAGAGAAGAGAATGGGAGAGTCTGCCCCCTCCTTCAAGGTTGCTCCCTGAAGTTTCATATTACTACCTATGAAACACTGAATTGGCTGGAATTTACATGGTCAGACAAGGGAGACTGGGTAACTGAGTGCCCAGTTAAATGTCTATTTGCAAGAGGGGGACAATAAATATTGAAGGGTAATTAGCAGTATCTGTAACAACTCCTCTTTAAATATTAAACATTTATTATAGTCTGTGTACCCAATTTTACTTAATAAAGTGATATCTAATATTATTATTCATTCCTTGGGCAAGTTTTGAAAATCTGTGTATGGTTGTTTCATATAAAGATATTAAGTTTAGGAAATACATTTAAGTGGATTCATTTCTTTTCCAAGTTTTCAATTATCCATCATCCCTGCCTGAAGCTTTTTATAGCAAATGATTTATAGAAGCAAAATTAAATAGTTTTTAAAAAGCAATAGAAAGTTCTCTGAAGTAAAAGTGTTAGTTGCTCATTCATGTCCAACTGTATGTGACCCCATGGACTGTAGCCCACTAGGCTCCTCTGTCCATGGACTTCTCGAGGCAAGAATACTGGGATGGGTAGCGTTTCCCAAGTAGATAGACCCAGATTGAACCTGGGTCTCCTGCATTGAAGGCAGATTCTTTACTGTCTGAGCCACCCAGGAAGGCCAGAATATTCTCTAATCATGTATTTATCTGTCTGCTATTCCCTAGCATATTTCTCTTCCCCATAAAAAGTCTAATTCAATGAATTTCTTGTCTTAAAAGAGAAGAGTTATTTGACCATTCCTCTAAATACCAGAATTTATTGAAATTAATGCTGCTTGCTATATAAGAGCTTTTTTTTTTTTTTTCTTTAGCTCAGAAAGTAAATGACTACATTTCTTAGTTTGCATATGGTGAAAGTACAAGGGAAAAGGTGAATGTGATTCTGATTGTTTAGTCTGGAGAAATGAAAATTAAGGGACCAGAAAAACTGTCTTAGGATTTGGTAAACTGCTTTTAGCTTGAAAAGAAGTGAAGCATATCATACAGACAGCATGACTTTAAGGTCCGTGAGAGCAGGAAATACCCTTGGTTTTACTCATGTCAGAGTAGACAAATACGTCTCAGTGTCTGACACGTTGAAGGTGCTCAAATAAAGCTAATTAGCCATATCATTAAAAATTACTCTGTTAGAAATTTTTATATTTTTTTATGCTAGAAGGTAATAGTGTGTGTCTAAAACTTTCTTTGGCACTTCTTTTGCTATTAAAAAGTATAAGATGCCGTACCATACCTTATATTTTTGTCTCTTACTGTGACATTGAAATATACTCTGTAAGAAGGCAAGATTTTTCCCCAACATGAACATTACAGGTTACAGATACACTCTGGAACACCTTTGTATTTCCTTGATAAACATCTCTAGTTTTTCTTGTAAGAATTTCACTAACTCTTTCTAAAACTTACTTTTACGTTTGAAGATTATTTTGTCCCTTGGAAAGGTACATTTTTTAATGTATCATTTGTTTTTTAAAGAAAAACAATCTTTTAAACTACCTCTTTAAAAGACTCTGACCTCTTTAAAAGACCCTGATGCTGGAAGGATTGAGGGCAGGTGGAGAAGAAGATGCCAGAAGATGAGATGGTTGGATAGCATCACTGTCTCAATGGACCTGAGTTTGAGCAAACTCCAGAAGATAGTGAAGGACAGGGAAGCTTGGCGTGCTGCAGTCCATGGGGTTGCAAAGAGTCAGGCAAAACTTAGCAACTGAACAACAACAATGTTAACAATAAACTATTTTTTTCAAATACACTATTAATTGGTTTTGTCAACAGAAACTTCATTGGCTAAACACAGACACATCTAGACATTGTCCTTGTTTAAAATAAGATAAAGAAGATGGAGTGCCAAAGAATTGATGCTTTTGAATTGTGCAGAGAAGACTTTTGAGAGTCCCTTGGAAGGCAAGGAGATCAAACTAATCAATCCTAAAGGAAATCAACCCTGAATATACATTGGAAGGACTGATCCTGGAGCTGAAGCTCCAATAATTTGGCCACCTGATGGGAAGAGTCAACTCATTGGAAAAGACCCTGACGCTGGAAAAGATTGAAGGAGAAGGTGATGGCAGAGGATGAGATGGTTAGAAAGAATCACTAACTCAATGTACGTGAATCTGAGCAAACTCCAGGAGGTAGTGAAGGACAGGGAAGCCTGGTGTGCTGCAGTCCATGGGGTCACAAAGAGTCAGACATGACTTAGCGACTGAACAACAGCAACATATGTTGCATGAATAAAAGAATGGAAGAAAAGATAAATGAATGAAGAAACAGACAAATGCATCATAGTTTCTCAAAACCTGCTAATTTTCCTTTTGCTGATCAGTTCGGTTCAGTTCAGTCGCTCCGCTGTGTCCAACCGTTTGCGACCCCATAGACTGCAGCACGCCAGGCCTCCCTGTTTATCGCCAACCAGACAAGCTCTGAAAACCTCTAGGAACCCTGAAACACCAAAGCTGACTTGAAGAATCTTAATATGTTTTTCTATTTAAAAACATGCACACAACAGTAATATTCATTGAATTTTTACTTGTTCTAGAAACTATTCTAGGAATTTTACTTATTTCATAGATGCCCATAACAACCCTATCAGCTGCCTTTGTTATTATCCCCATTCAGCAGTTGAAATTAAACCTCAAATTATATGATTTGCCCAAGTACCCTCAGCTCTAAGAGTTAGAATAGGAAGTGAGTCAAGGTTTGTCTGACTCTAGACACTAAGTTCCTAACCAACATAATGTTCATTGGAATGCCTGAGCTTAGTTGGCGTTTTCTTTGTTTCAAAGTTAAATTGTAATCACTGCTTTAAGTACCGTACAAAACATCCTTATGTTATAACTTAAATTAAATAGGTCAGATCAGAATAAAAGTTCTGAATAGTCATACTAACTCTGTTTTAGAAACCTCTAAAGACAAGGAGAGGTTGTTCCTGCCTTTATTTCATGGCTCTCTGAAGTCTTCAATGATGAATGTGCATTATATTTTCTTTTACTGACTTTTCTCATGTTATTTAAAGGAATGAGACATTTACATACAGATAAGTACTTAAAAATTTCTTTTCTGTGATTAGTAGGGTTTTAGGAAAAAAAAACTCTCTACCTTCCCAAGTTCTCTCCTTATTGTCTCTTTCAGAATATTTTAAAATCTCCTATCATGCCTTCTTTTCCGTTAAGGAATTAAAAGCAGTTGTGGAAATGTAAATCAATCCTAAAAGGTTGACACATTAAGACATTTTCAGCCATCAACACTGCAGCATGAATTGGCTGATCACAAAGAAAAGGATCTGGATAGAATTAACTCTAAGAGAAACATCAAAGTCTAATAGGCCTGAAAAAGCTGGAGCTTATGAAAGATATCAAGAGACAATTTTTAGAGGAAAAAAAAAATACTCAAATATATAGAAGATGAGTCAGGATGAGAATGTGGTTTTAATGAAAGAAGCAAGGTGGGTTATTCCACTCTTATTTTCCTTTAGTGTTCTTTCATAAGGAAAAGGGATTTCAAACTAGAAAAGGACAAAGAAGTATCAGAGAACACTGGACTCTAAAATCAGCAAAGGAAAGAAAAACGTCTAGTTGCCTGTAAGAAGAGCTTTTAGGAAAGGATGCAGATCAGTGATATAAACTTCAACTTTCCGTTAATAACAAAACCTTACATTCTGTGCGTTTGGCAGTTAAAATAGCTGAGGTGTGATCTCATCATGGATGGTCTCTCAGTTACAGATGTGAATGGTGGGGGCTGCTACGGGTGGTCATTTATAAAGTGGGGCAGGACAGAGTCCAGAGACCACAGGGCAGAGGAAGCCTGACTTTACTCTTTGGAAAAATTATAAAAATTGATTATTAAACTGATGGTTTATCCATGAATTCTCCAGGCCAGAATACTGGAGAAGGTAGCCATTCCCTTCTCCAGGAGATCTTCCCAACCCAGGGATCGAACCCAGGCCTCCCGCATTGCAGGTGGATTCTTTACCACCTGAGCCACCAGGGAAGCTCAAGAATACTGGAGTGGATAGCCTATCCCTTCTCCAGCAAATCTTCCCAACCTAAGAATTGAACCAGGGTCTCCTGCATTGCAGGCGGATTCTTTACCAACTGAGCTATCACTTGGCAATTAATGAAACAATCGAGAATCTAACTATAAAAAAAATGCTCCAGGACTTTTTGTTGTTGTGGTTTTTGATAGGACTAATAAATTGAAAGATCAAGTGACTTTCATTGACAAGTGATAGTCAGTGGGGGAGAATTCCCGATTCTCATGCATATACACACCATTTGAACTTGCTATTAAAATAAGTCCAGGCTTCTGGAGTGCACTGCAGAAAGACGGTTGAGAGCTGGATAGACAGGGTAAATTTTAACTCAATTTATTTTGGCAAATCTGTTATAACAGAATCTGGAGTTGAAATTTACAATCTTCATTAGGTTCAGTAGCTTTTCCTTCAGTGTGCAAGTTTGAATCCAAAGAATCTGCCTACAATGCAGGAGACCTGGGTTCAATCCATGAGTATGGAAGATCCCCTGGAGAAGGAATGGCTACCCCCTCCAATATTCTTCCCTAGAGAATGTCATGGGCAGAGGAACCTGGTGGGCTACAGTCCATGGGGTCGCAAAAAGTCAGACATGACTTGGCAACTAATCACCACTGCTATAATAGACATAAAGAGAAAAAGCAAAAAGAATGTAATGTCTTTACAAAGTTTTATGATTTCAACTTCTCCCCACCTCTCTCCACCTTGAAACTGTGAGAATAAGTAAAACAGCAGGTAGAGAAGCTGACAAAGAACTGTGGTGCACTGGAGTGCAGAAGCCACAAGAGGAGAGAGGATCAGAATCTGTCAAGTCTGGCAAGGGAGGCTCTAGAGATTCACCAAGATGGATAGAAACATCCCTTGTTGGTCACTGACCTGAAAATACTCCTGTCTTTACTCCTGCATTTCAGCTCCCCTGGGACTAAGCACTGATCAGTTCTCCAGGACTTTTCCAGGAGCATCCTCACTTAGACGTGATCTTATCTGCTGCCTCCGTATCTCAAAAGTCCCCCAGCAACCATCTGGCTTTGCTGTTCTCATGAAACTGACCTGTCTTGGAGAGACTATTCTCTGACCCTCTCTCCTTGTTAAGGTCCCTCATAAGGGAGGTGGCTTTGGCAATAGCTAGTGTGGAAATTCGCATAAGAAAAGAGAAAATTGTTTCTCACATCAAGCTAAATACAAGTCTACAGAGCGATAATGCTGCTAAAATATAATATTCAGATGATATTATTCCATCTTAATGGAAGAGTCAAGACCATGAGAAACAACAGCTGTATTTTTCTCTACACTAGTTAAACTATATCTATTATACCATTTTCTATTCTGAGTGCCAAATTTTAAGAAAATTAATCCATTTGAATGTATCCAGAAGAGGGCAAAATGGAAAATGCTCTCTAAATTGCTTTTACATGATGAAAATATCCATAATGGCAACAAATTGGACAAAGTTCCCTTCTGCTTTCTTTTCTAAAAGTGTGGATTGTTCCACAGATCACTCAGCAAATGCCTGTGTGACATCCAGAGAAGTTCAGCACTGCCAGGCAGCAATCAGAAAGTTTTAGCAGGGCCTCCCTGTCAGGAAAGAGAAGAAAGCTAAAAGAGGAATATAATTCTAGTACAGTGATGATCCATCTGGGTTAAAAATATCTTTTTGATAGATTTTTCACAAATGTTCCCATAAACATAGACTTAGAAGATGTTGGCTTAAAATCATGCAGTTACCTGGATGCAGAATTCCTCAGTCTTTAACATGCAAATGTGTGAGTGGCAGAGTCCCTCAAATTTGTCTGACCTATAATTCACAGACTGTCTTGAACACTAGTGCTCCCCAGAAGACATTTTGGGAAACTTATCTAGAAAGTGAAGAGAGGAGCAGAAAGGAGGAAGAGGCAACAGTAGCCAACACACAAATAGTATAGTTTCCTTTGTAGACACTGACTATATGAAAGGGCGTGTGAGTGAGTGAGTGAGTGTTAGTCGCTCAGTCATGTCCCACTCTTTTGCAATCCCATGACTGTAATCCACCAGGCTCCTCTGTCCATGGGGTTCTCCAGGTCAGAATACTGGAGTGGGTTGCCATGCCCTCCTCCAGGGGATCTTCCTGACCCAGGGATCAAACTTGGGTCTCCCGCATTGCAGCCAGATTCTTTACCATCTGAGGCACCAGGGAAGTCAAAAAGCTGTAAAGCAGAAGGAAAAGGGTCTGGAGAGAAGACTCAATTGACATTAATATTTAAGATCACCTGCAGACTGAGCGACTTCACTTTCACTTTCCACTTTCGTGCATTGGAGAAGGAAATGGCAACCCACTCCAGTGTTCTTGCCTGGAGAATCCCAGGGACGGGGGAGCCTGGTGGGCTGCCGTCTATGGGGTCGCACAGAGTCGGACACGACTGAAGCGACTTAGCAGCAGCAGTAGCAGAAGGTAAAGATGAGTCTGAAGATCTAGTTCGAAAATAATGACAAAACAAGCATATAAGATGGTGAGCCTTCTTGTGATTTTGATTTAATGCAGTCACATTTTTATATTTATTTGTGTGGATACAAGTTAAGTCTAAATAAAGGCATTATATGCATGATGAGTATGTACAAAAAATCATAAAATATATACCATTTATGTATATAAATGTCAAATAAAATTAAACAAATTGACATTGAGTGGGAGTGATTAAGCAGAATTTTATTGAGGACTGTCCACAAAAATAATTCCTTTTTAACAATTTTCAATAATAAAAGAACTGAACCACTGCTGAAGGCAATAGTAAATTTTACTCAATTAAAAAAAATTAGTTATTCACTTGGATAGATTATGAAACAACTATAATTGAGTTAGAAATAAATGCATTGGGATATTTTCTTAATTTTTATACTGTATATCTTCCAAAATAAAGTGCTTAATATAGTCATCCTAATTCTTCTTTATTTCTAAACCGTAGTACACATATTTCCTTATTAACTCCAATAAATAAATCTCTAAGTAATAAAAGAGGTGGTGAATTTTAGCAAGTAGAAAATGGTAAAACATAGGTAGTCCACTGACTACAGTGTAGATACCACTGTTAAGCACATACAGTGATATTTAGCCTCCCAGACCCCCAGGATGGCAAAGATCAATAAGGACCCTTCACATTGAAAAGACTTTGGATCTAAGATGAGACTGAATTGTTTTTTGTAAGCCAATGCTACCAAAAGCTTCAATGAGGCCATGTGCTAGAATTCCCTAAACTGGATTCTGTACTAAAAATTCTTCCCTTTTATTCTTAGTACACATCTTCACTTCTGTCTAAAAGAAAGACATGTCTGACTCTGGTCATCTCAAAGCTAATGTGCGTATGTAATCCAGTCTCCCTCATCTCTCTTCTGGAACATCAAATGGACTTACAATTAATCCATCTGCCTCTTTCTTCCTCTCTATCTTTTAATATGCTCCAGTTTCCCTGATTCCACAAGTAAACAAACCCAAGTAAACTGCAAATCATCCCTTGACCTTGCCCTTCCTTCACAATAATAGCCTGTCTCTTTCATTAGTTAATGGGTGAAACTTTTTGAAAAAGTATTCAATATCTGTTGCTTGACCTTCTTCACTTGCCACTTGTTTGCTTGTGAACTATCTTCTGGCTCTTATTACCATCTCTAATAATAAAAACAATAAACTAGCAAGAAGGTAAAGTGTTGTTTGTAACCATAAATATGTTCTGTAGAAGATGGAAGCTGTTACATGTTTGGCCTTTGCTTTTCCTGAAAAATCTTGATGGGTTTCGTTATATCCCTTTGGAGCAAGACTGGGAGTGAATTGATCTGCTCAGTTTGGAGATGCAGAAGGTAATCCTGGAGGAAAAGAACAGCAGAGGTGGGGAATGGAAGAGATCAGTGATATGACAGAAGATAACACCCCCTGCAATGCTATCCCTTCACCGTGTTCACTAATTCTCCAGCAAATCTAACCAACTGAAGAAATGCTGTGGTTACCCTGATGGCTCAGTGACAAAGAATCTGCCTGCCAATACAGGACATGCAGGTTCGATCCCTGGATTGGGAAGATCCCCTGGAGAAGAGAATGGCTACCTACTCCAGTATTCTTACCTGATGAATCCTGTGGACAGAGAGGAGCCTGGTGGGCTACAGTCCATGGGGTCACAAAGAGTTGGACAAGAATTAGCAACTAAACAACAGCAATGTTTCTTCAGTGCTTGCTATACTTAGCACACATTTTATATCACTTTATCATCACAATAATCCTGGGAGGTACTACATGTAATTGTCCCTATTCCTTTGAGGAAATTGAAGGTTAGAGAATTTAAGTGACTTGCTATGAGTTAGAGAACTAGTAAGTGGTGGAACAGGAAATCATACTACTTTGTCCTTAGTAGGTACTTGGTTTATATTAGTTGAGCTTAATTAGCTTGAGAGTTACTGTATATCTTAGTGAATTGGCTAATGAGTATATTCTTGTTCTAGGGAAGGATGCTTTCTTAAAAACTAATATACAAGGAAGGACTCATGCTGAGCTGATGCTTCTAATAGAATAACCTAGAAATCTATTATTATATTGTGGCGCTATCAGCATTAGTAAAAACTTGATTTCTGTTTTCCTCATTTATGCTATGAATAAAGGGAATAGCTTTAGGAAACTAATATGCCTGTCATTTGATCTTTATGAAGAAATTACACATAATTAACTTATTTCCTTTTTAGTAAGTTACTAATTAGATGATTCATTGAGATTCCAAAGGATTAATCTTTTGGCTTCTAGCATGTAAGTAAAAAAGAATCCACTATCATAGAGAAAACAAAATCATCAGGAGTTCTTGAGCCCCCAAAGAAAATAAATGATTGAACAAACGAGTGGCAATGAGAAGCTTTAATCTGAGCATTTAAAGTGAAACAGAGACTGATGAAATCTTATGATCAAAGCAGTTAAATTAAAACAGAAATAAATTATTTATATAGCTGAGGGTAACATTTTCTTTGTAATACTTATTTTTCTTAGAAATCAAAACCCATCATCTCAATTGTGTCATAATATTTTAGATTTCACAGCATGAATTAATCTACTTCTGTATTATTAAATTAAATCTTATTGTTCCCAACATGGAACTTAACATTTAGTATCTAAAGGTCATTGCTGTATAAATGTTGAGACGAAAACAAATTTTCACAGCTGTATCCCATTATACTTGTCAAAAAAGCATGGACCTGGAGAGCAAAGAGCAGTGTGAGATGGCCACAGTGTGGAGCAGTGAGAGGTGCTGAATGATTAAATATCTTATAGTGGGGAAAAGGCTTTGGCATAGTCAATAAAGCAGACATAGATGTTTTTCTGGAACTCTCTTGCTTTTTCGATGATCCAGTGGATATTGGCAATTTGATCTCTGGTTCCTCTGCCTTTACTAAAACCAGCTTGAATATCTGGAAGTTCACGGTTCACGTATTGCTGAAGCCTGGCTTGGAGAATTTTGAGCATTACTTTACTAGCATGTGAGATGAGTGCAATTGTGTGGTAGTTTGAGCATTGTTTGGCATTGCCTTTCTTTGGGAATGGAATGAAGACTGACCTCTTCCAGTCCTGTGGCCACTGCTGAGTTTTCCAAATTTGCTGGCATATCGAGTGCAGCACTTTCAGAGAATCACCTTTGAGGATTTGAAATAGCTCAACTGGAATTCCATCACCTCCACTAGCTTTGTTCGTAGTGATGCTTTCTAAGGCCCACTTGACTTCACATTCCAGAATGTCTGGCTCTAGGTGAGTGATCACACCATCGTGATTATCTGGGTCGTGAAGATCTTTTTTGTACAGTTCTTCTGTGTATTCTTGCCACCTCTTCTTAATATCTTCTGCTTCTGTTAGGTCCCTACCATTTCTGTCCTTTATTGAGCCTATCTTTGCATGAAATATTCCTGTGGTATCTCTAATTTTCTTGAAGAGATCTCTAGTCTTTCCCAATCTGTTGGTTTCCTCTATTTGCACTGATCGCTGAGGAAGGCTTTCTTATCTCTCCTTGCTATTCTTTGGAACTCTGCATTCAGATGGGAATATCTTCCCTTTTCTCCTTTGCTTTTCGCTTCTCTTCTCTTCCCAGCTATCTGTAAGGCCTCCTCAGACAGCCATTTTGCTTTTTTGCATTTCTTTTCCATGGGGATTTTCTTGATCCCTGTCTCCTGTACAATGTCATGAACCTCTGTCCATAGTTCATCAGGCACTCTGTCTATCAGGTCTAGTCCCTTAAATCTATTTGTCACTTCCACGGTATACTCATAAGGGATTTGATCTAGGTCATACCTGAATGGTCTAGTGGTTTTCCCTACTTTCTTCAATTTAAGTCTGAATTTGGCAATAAGCAGTCATGATCCGAGCCACAGTCTGCTCCTGGTCTTGTTTTTGCTGACTGTATAGAGCTTCTCCATCTTTGGCTGCAAAGAATATAATCAATCTGATTTCAGTGTTGACCATCTGGTGATATCCACGTGTAGAGTCTTCTCTTGTGTTGTTGGAATAGGGTGTTTGCTATTACCAGTGCGTTCTCGTGGCAAAACTCTATTAGCCTTTGCCCTGCTTCATTCTGTACTCCAAGGCCAAACTTGCCTGTTACGCCAGGTGTTTCTTGACTTCCTACTTTTGCATTCCAGTCCCCTGTAATGAAAAGGACATCTTTTTTGGGTGTTAGTTCTAAAAGGTCTTGTAGGTCTTCATAGAACCATTCAACTTCAGCTTCTTCGGCATTACTGGTTGGAGCATATACTTGGATTACCGTGATATTGAATGGTTTGCCTTGGAAACGAACAGAGATCCTTCTATCGTTTATGAGAGTGCATCCAAGTACTGCATTTCGGACTCTTTTGTTGACCATGATGGCTACTCCATTTCTTCTAAGGGATTCTTGCCCACAGTAGTAGATATAATGGTCATCTGAGTTAAATTCACCCATTTCAGTCCATCTTAGTTCGCTGATTGCTAGAATGTCTATGTTCACTCTTGCCATCTCCTGTTTGACCACTTCCAATTTGCCTTGATTCATGGACCTAACATTCCAGGTTCCTATGCAATATTGCTCTTTACAGCATCGGACTTTGCGTCTATCACCAGTCATATCCACAGTTGGGTATCGTTTTTGATTTGGCTCCATCCCATCATTCTTTCTGGAGTTATTTCTCCACTGATCTCCATTAGTATATTGGGCACCTACTGACCTGGGGAGTTCATCTTTCAGTGTCCTATCTTTCAGTGTCAATAAACTGTGGAAAATTCTGAAAGAGATGGGAATACCAGACCATCTGACCTGTCTCTTGAGAAACCTGTATGCAGGTCAGGAAGCAACAGTTAGAACTAGACATGGAACAACAGACTGGTTCCAAATAGGAAAAGGAGTACGTCAAGGCTGTATATTGTCACCCTGCTTATTTAACTTATATGCAGAGTACATCATGAGAAACGCTGGGCTGGAAGAAACACAAGCTGGAATCAAGATTGCCGGGAGAAATATCAATAACCTCAGATATGCGGATGACACCACCCTTATGGCAGAAAGTGAAGAAGAACTAAAGAGCCTCTTGATGAAGGTGAAAGAGGAGAGTGAAAAAGTTGGCTTAAAGCTCAACATTCAGAAAACTAAGATCATGGCATCTGGTCCCATCACTTCATGGGAAATAGATGGGGAAACAGTGGAAACGGTGTCAGACTTTATTTTGGGGGGCTCCAAAATCACTGCTGATGGTGACTGCAGCCATGAAATTAAAAGACGCTTACTCCTTGGAAGGAAGGTTATGGCCAACCTAGATAGCATATTTAAAAGCAGAGACATTACTTTGCCAACAAAAGTCCATCTAGTCAAGCCTATGGTTTTTCCAGTGGTCATGTATGGATGTGAGAGTTGGATGGTGAAGAAACCTGAGCGCCGAAGAATTGATGCTTTTGAACTGTGGTGTTGGAGAAGACTCTTGAGAGTACCTTGGACTGCAAGGAGATCCAATCAATCCATCCTAAAAGAGATCAATCCTGGGTGTTCATTGGAAGGTCTCATGTTGAAGCTGAAACTCCAGTATTTTGGGCACCTCATGCAAAGCGTTGACTCATTGGAAAAGACCCTAATGCTGGGTAGGATTGGGGGTGGGAGGAGAAGGGGACGACAGAGGATGAGATGGTTGGATGGGATCACCAACTCGATGGACATGGGTTTAGGTAGACTCCGGGAGTTGGTCATGGACAGAGAGGCCTGTCATGCTGCAATTCATGGGGTCGCAAAGAGTCGGGCATGACTGAGCGACTGAACTGAACTGAGTGGGGAAAATCTGATCCTGGGACATTTTGCCCACATTTTCATTTGAATCAGTGAGAATATAGAAGTGTTGAGAATTAGGACTAAATTCAGTTTATTTGATGTGACCTCTGTTGAGTGAAAAGGACTTAATTTCAGGAGACAAATATTAGTAGCTCTTCCACTTCAAGTGATTTTAATAATTATCAGGATGATTTTGTTGTATATTATTTGTAAGTAAAATCAAAGTGTGGATTCAGACTCTCATGATTGTTAACAGCCACCCACCATTCTCCAGAACTATGGAAACAGGCACAGCACTACTCCATGGAACCAACCATGGAGTTTCTCTCATAATTCAACTATGAAATTGGCAAAATTTTATAATTAAATACTTGATCAGGTGCTATTTTCAGCCAGATTTTATTTTTTTTACCCCTTTTTTCCTAAAGAGTGTGCATATCTGGGACAGAGGCAATATAATCAATTGAAGAAATGGTAAAAATATTAAACCTTTTATTTGTATAAAATTTCTACTTTTGTCTCTATATGAATATGTATGGTCCAGGAGTTGGCAATGAACAGGGAAGCCTGGAGGGTGGCAGTCCATGGGATCACATAGAGTTGGACACGACTGAGCGAATGAACTGAATTGATAGTATTATATAATTTACAAATAAAAATAAATTGAGTAGTTCTTTTTTAGTCAAGAAGTGCAGTGTAAAAATTTAGCAGGAACCAATATTTTAACTGAGATCAACTTCAGAAAGGAAGTCCTCCCCATAAAAAGGAATTACTCTAAAGTCTGTTTACAAATTATCATGAAGTATCACATAGTCTCTATTGGAATTCCTTGATATTCCAGTCATCAATTCTTATCTCAAATGAAATCTATATTGGGACCCACCATCATCTTCAGAATGAACTTGGTCATTGTGTGTTCAGACTTACATGTAATATTCAAAGGATGGCAAACGGCTTCAATTAGGATTAGTTTGAGCACTAGAATTAAAAAAAAATAATAACCCCGCTCATCAATGAGATTATCTAAATATTTGACTCCTCTATGAGACCTTCTCAATGCAAATTCTAGATCTACATATCAAGAGGACTGACCTTGGCTGACAACATTTGAGAGAGCAGGTCACTGCTTTTCAATGGTTAATACGGGGTTTGTATTTTCACTCTGGATATAAGAAATAGGCTTGTTGGGAAGACAGAGATTTCCCTTTCTACCTCTCTTGAGTTCTTATGGTTGGACTAATAATAACATTGACATGATAGATTAAGAGAAAAAGAAATAGCTTTTAATCAGCAGTCTCATAGAAATAGGACCTAAAAGGGATGACCAGAGCAGGCAGATTTAAACTTTTGAGACAAGGAAACAATAAATTTGAGAAGAATTGACAGGGCAGCTAACTTAGGTTTGGCTGTTTAATTAGTAAGGAATTTAAGCTCAGTTTGGGCTTGGGTAGTAAATTAGTAAAGAAGTAACAAGATTTGTTTATATGGGCTTCTTGGCCCTGAATTCCCTGTCTCTGCTGATAAGGATGTCTTTCTGCCTCCTCATAAAGGGAGGGCACCTTTCACAGGAGATATTTATTTCTTGGTTTCAGGTAGACAGGAGCATCAAAGTGTTCCTCTTGTATTGGCCATTTCTTAAGTAACTTTAATTTGAAATAATCAATGTGCCATTTGAGGCATATTTTGAGGCAGCTCACCTTCTGGACCCAACAGACTACAAAGCCTAAATATTGGCACCCTGACGTTCAAGTGTGTATCTCTCCTATAATCCCACCCATCACTCTCTTAATAGATGTTCATGATGTGTGTGTGTGTGTGTTCAGTTGCTCAGTCGTGTCTTTGTGACCTGCCAGGCTCCTCTGTCCATGGAATTTTCTAGGCAAGAATATTGGAGTGGATTGCCATTTCTGCTGGAATAGGTGGATACTGTTTCCCTGTGATTTTCAAATTATAGGATGCTGGTTCATAGAAGCTCATTAGATACAAGTGTTAAAATCCCATCTCTAAAACAAAATATTAAGCTACTAGGCTAGTTTGGAATTTCCCAGCACATTTCAGGTGCCAGTCTTGAAACCAACTCCAATGTGATTTCTGTGCGGAGGGAATTCTCAACTTGAAATTTTCAGTCTAAATATTTCTTTTCCCCACTGTGAAAAAAATATGCAAAATCATATAAGATTAGAGTGACCATCTAGTCACCTTTCAAAAACAAAGGGCAATTCTCTCTTTTTTTTTTTTTTAACCACCTATAGAACATAAAAAGAAAGAGTATGTTTTATTCTATTGTTAAGTAAAGGCCTTCTCCATTGTTAATAAGTCAGAGAGGTGATTCCATCACACAGCTAGCTGTTAGAATTGAAGTAGTATATTATTAAAGCCTATTAGATCAGCAAACGTCTTTTCAAATTTTTTAATAGTGCGTTTTAAAATCTGACTTAAACTGAACGTATTATACAGAATAACTAAGGCATCCCAATAGAGACTTGTTTCATGCTAATCCACATTTCAAATCAGTGTTTCCATATACAGGAAAGAAAATAAAAACAACTCTATAAAATTCCCTTTTCTTTAAATAAGGAGCAAATACTTTGCGATCATTAGTGTTTGCTGATGTGTGTGCATACAGATTTATAAAAAGTCTCAAAGGATGCACACCAAACCTTGGATGGTGGTCTCTGAAGAGGAAAGTTGGAGTGAAGGGGTATGCTCATTCTTGCCTTTTCCATTTTTGTGTTGCTTGAATTCTTTTTCATGGACAACTTGTTTAATTAAACATTAATAAAATTAAAATCTAAGGTACTGTTAAGTGTCAAATATATTTTAAATGGAAACAGTGGAAACAGTGTCAGACTTTATTTTGGGGGGCTCCAAAATCACTGCTGATGGTGATTGCAGCCATGAAATTAAAAGACGCTTACTCTTTGGAAGGAAGGTTATGACCAACCTAGATAGCATATTTAAAAGCAGAGACATTACTTTGCCAACAAAGGTCCATCTAGTCAAGGCTGTGGTTTTTCCAGTGGTCATGTATGGATGTGAGAGTTGGACTGTGGAGAAAGCTGAGCTCCAAAGAATTGATACTTTTGAACTGTGGTGTTGGAGAAGACTCTTGAGAGTCCCTTGGACTGCAAGGAGATCCGACCAGTCCATCCTGAAGGAGATCAATCCTGGGTGTTCATTGGAAGGACTGATGTTGAAGCTGAAACTCCAATACTTCGGCCACCTCATGCGAAGAGTTGACTTATTGGAAAAAACCCTAATGCTGGGAGAGATTAGGAGCAAGAGGAGAAGGGGACGACAGAGGATGAGATGGCTGGATGGCATCACTGACTCGATGGACATGGGTTTGGGTGGACTCAGGGAGTTGGTGATAGACAGGGAGGCCTGGTGTGCTGCGATTCATGGGTTCGCAAAGAGTCGGACACGACTGAGCAACTGAACTGAACTGAACTGAACTGATGCATGAAACTGAAAGACCAGTTCATTACTTCATACTTTGTAATGTTTCTTCTGTTCATTGTTGACCTGATTCAAAGGTATCTCCTTTTTTTATTGATCTAATTGAGAAGCTCAATTAGTATTCAACTGTATGAATAATATTGGGATATCATTTTCAGCCATGCCACGGTAAAGTCTGATAAGGTATTTATTTTTTTGCATATCCTTAAAATGATTCTGCTCGTTTTAAAAATGTCTTAGAGAGATCCAGTAAGCAGGTCAGAGGTCACAGTATGTGGCTGGGCTGAAATTTGAAGTCAAGGCAGCTAACTCTTCGCTGCAGATGAAATGTCCCTGCACTCAGTGAGCATCCAGATGCTGGACTCCTAGGTCCACCCAACGTCCTCACCTCCGGACTGGAACATACTCTGCTGAGGGCTTGCTCTGACTTGCCTCTTGCCATTTCCCTTTTACCGATAGACTTTTCCTGGCCTTTATTTAGGCCACAGATAAAGGAACTACCAGTAATTGTTTTTACCTGAAAGTACAGAAAGCAATCTTCCATGCCCCATGCATTACCCCTCAGAGGGCAGCTTCCCGTATCTCTTAAGTTTGGGGTATCTGCTCACTGGTGTCCCCCCACGCAGAGCAAGCCTGTCTTATCCAATGTACTGAAAAGGAGCAATGTTTTAGATACAGAAATGTATCCCTTATGTAAAATGTTACACTTCTAAACCACACACACATACACACACCCCATGACCTCAATCATGGGGGTTAACCTTGTAGATGATTCTCAGTGGTTTAGGTTTCCTGTTCTATAGGATACTCTTGAAACGCATAAACCCACTGTCTCAGCCATCACCTAGGCTTAAAGACAATAACATTTGCTCTTAATGAGCAACCCATCTTGGTGGGCAAGGTATGTTGGACACCTCACCCTTAATATCTTCTGTACTTGCAGAGTTTGAAGATTTTGTCAATTTCTAGGCATTAGCTATTCCTCTGAAGGCCAACTGTTAGACCACTGAAACACTTCACAAATTATGTTGTAAAGAAAAACAATGATAATTGCATACATCCTTTCAAATACTTAATTTTGGATGAAGTTTAAGCTCCTATCATTTCACACTAAAGTTCATAATTCCTTCCATATTTTCAGTGGTCCTGCTGTACCAAAAAAAACACTCTCTATTTCTTCTCTTTTTACAAATACTGTCTACTCTGCCTGGAATGAACTCCTGTTTGTCTCTTGAGGTTATGTGTCCTATTAACAAGACCTTTCTCTTCACTGCTCCCTTGAACCTTCACTGTCAGATGCTCCATACTTTATGTTTGTGCAAGAATTTGTTCATACTTCTGTAACACATGTGTAATACCACTCCACACTAACTACAGACATGCCTGTCTTTTCCAGCATAGTGTATGTACCACTCTGCTCTCCAGGGACAATATCTGCTCTGTCAGTTCAGTTCAGTAGCTCAGTTGTGTCTGACTTTTGCCATACCATGGACCGCAGAACACCAGGCCTCTCTGTCCACCAGCGACTCCTGGAGTTTGCTCAACCTCATGTCCATTGAGTCGGTGATGCCATCCAACCATCTCAGCCTCTGTCATCCACTTCTCCTCCCGCCTTCAATCTTTCCTAGCATCAAGGTCTTTTCCAATGAGTCAGTTCTTCACATCAGATGGCCAAAGTATTGGAGTTTCAGCATTAGTCCTTCCAAGGAATATTCAGGACTGATTCCCTTTAGAATGGACTGGTTGGATCTCCTTGCAGTCCAAGGGGCTCTCAAGAGTCTTCTCCAACACCACAGTTCAAAAGCATCAATTCTTCAGTGCTCAGCTTTCTTTATAGGCCAACTCTCACATCCATAAATGACCACTGGAAAAACTATAGCCCTGACTAGATGGACTTTGTTGGCAAAGCAATGTCTCTACTTTTTAATATGCTATCTAGGTTGGTCATAGCTTTTCTTCCAAGGAGCAAGCATCTTTTAATTTAATGGCTGCAGTCACCATCTACAGTTATTTTGGAGTTCCCAAAAATAAAGTCTGTCACTGTTTCCACTGTTTCCCCATCTATTTGCCATGAAGTGATGGGACCAGATGCTATGATCTTAGTTTTCTGAATGTTGAGTTTTAAGCCAACATTTTTACTCTCCTCTTTCACTTTCATCAAGAGACTCTTTAGTTCTGCACTTTCTGCCATATGGGTGGTGTCATCTTCATCTGAGGTTATTGATATTTCTCCTGGAAATCTTGATTCCAGCTTGTGCTTCATCCAGCCTGGCATTTCACATGATGTACTCTGCATATAAGTTAAATAAGTAGGGTGACAATATACAGCCTTGACGTATTCCTTTCCCTATTTGGAACCAGTATGTTGTTCCATGTCCAGTTCTAACTGTTGCTTCCTGACCTGCATACAGATTTCTCAGGAGGCGGGTCACGTGGTCTGGTATTCCCATCTCTTGAAGAATTTTCCATAGTTTGTTGTGACCCACACAGTCAAAGGCTTTGGCTTAGTCAATAAAGTAAAAATAGATGTTTTTCTGGAACTCTCTTACTCTTTCAGTGATCCAACGGATGTTGGCAATTTTATCTCTGATTCCTCTGCCTTTTCAAAATCCAGCTTGAACATCTGGAAGTTCATAGTTCACATACTGTTGAAGCCTGGATTGAAGAATTTTAAGCATTACTTGACTAGCATGTGAGATGAGTGCAATTGTGTGGTAGTTTGAGCATTCTTTGGCATTGCCTTCCTTTGGGGTTGGAATGAAAACTGACTTTTCCAGTCCTCAGGCCACTGCTGAGTTTTCCAAATTTGCTGGCACTTTCACAGCATCATCTTTGAGCATTTGAAATAGCTCAACTGGAATTCCATCACCTCCACTAGCTTTGTTCATAGTGATGCTTTCTAAGGCCCACGTGACTTCACATTCCAGGATGTCTGGTTCTAGGTGAGTGATCACACCATCGTGATTATGTGGGTCGTGAACATCTTTTTTGTCGCGTTCTTCTGTGTATTCCTGCTCCCTCTTCCTAATATCTTCTGCTTCTGTTAGGTCTATACCATTTCTGTCCTTTATTATGCCCATCTTTGCATGAAATGTTCCATTGGTATCTCATGCAAAAAACTGTCCGTGGAATGAAAGTATAAATTAAAAATGGAATTGTCTGAGAAGTTGGATGTATTTGTAATTAACTATTTTTTCCTTTTTGTTTTTAATTGTGGTATCGTTGATGTTCATGAACTTTTTTCATAGCTGCACATATTGAAGTTGATATAGCATAGTTAGTGTTCAGGAGCATGAATTTTTAGAATCAGAAATTATCCAATATGGCCTGCTTTTAATTAGCAGTGTGAGCCTGTTTAAGGCTAGTTAACAGATCTAACTGGTATTACCAGCTGAATGTTTACTTTGTGAATAAGCAGCGCCTCACACCACCCAAATCCAGTCAGATCCTGATCTAGGCACACACACACACACACACACACACACACACACACACACACACACACACACACACACACACACACACACACAAAGTATCACATCATATTTAAGGATAAGAAACTTTTATTCATTCTAAAAGTTGGGTAGGAAGTTAGATTATATGCATTAAAAGCAGAATGTAAATTACAATAATTACATAGGTAATATTTGGTAACATGTGGTTTTTATCTTCTATAATTGAAGGATTTCTCTGTGAGGTTTGGGCTTCCCTGGTGGCTCAGATGATAAACAATATGCCTGCAGTGCAGGAGACCTGGGTTTGACACCTGGGTCGGGAAGATCCCCTGGAGAAGGAAATGGCAACCTACTCCAGTATTCTTGCCTGGGAAATCCCATGGACAGAGAAGCCTAGTGATCTACAGTCCATGCGGTTGCAAAGAGTTGGACGGGACTGAGTGACTAACACTTTCACTTTCTCTGAGTTTCGTTTGAACAATGATAAATAATCCATCTATAAATGAGGATGGGCTATAGAAACACTTGTTCACAATCTCTTATTTCCCTTCAATGACAATAATATTACACTACATTGATGCTGCTTTTTATTCTTTTCAAGGTAGTTTCACATGTTATCTGATTTTGCAACCACCATCCAGTTTAATGTCAGACATGTTTCCAAGCTTGTATTTGTATTGTTTTTGTAAAAGAAAATTCTGACCCCAGATGTGGTTACACGTGAAACGTGTATTTACTTCAGTGCACCAAGTCAGTGAAACCCATAGCAATTTCAGTTGTGCTCATCCAAGGGCAAAATTAGGTTTTAGGATTTAACCCAGGTGGCATAATAAAATATAAATAACTCGTTTACCTGAGAGCAATAGGAACATAAAGAGACAATCTGAAATACAAGTTACTACAGAACAGTAATGAAATGTGAGTATTAAAACTACTAATGAGTGTTGAACTTCTGAAATGAAATAATTACAAAGAAAGAAAAGGGAAACAAGAAAACTAAGGGTGCCCCCAAAGTTGAGAAACATTTCTTAAGTTTCAGAGCCCTTCCACTGTAGCCCTTTCTTTTTGTTTATATCTCAGTTTCTGCAGTGGCCATGAAATTTCTTATGTAATAATGCACATGCCTGTCTCCCATTCTGATCTGTTGGAGCCTGTGTATCTTTGTTTTGTTCACGGATTAGTAATGCCAAACTTTTTGCAGATACTAGGCAGTCAAAGCACGTTTGTTGAATTGCATTGAACTTTTAAACATGGGTGAAATTATGCAACTATACCCCCACATATTTCCTAAATCTTAAGTAGTTTAAATAAGAAAGAAAAAAAAAAGGCAAAACAGCTTTCTTTGCTGCATGAGCAAAAGTAAAACACAGCTTTCTGAGGTTTTATCAATAATAAATACTGTTATCCTAGCCATAATCTTAGTCTGCTGCTAAATATATTACTCATGACATGTAATTACAATGAGTAACTTGCTTTTTAAAGATGTACTAATGTTAGCCGTGAGAATGAAATTGGCCATTTTTCCCCCGTAAAGCTATGCGTCTTCCCCAGGCAATAAGATATGCTTTGCAAGTAGAACATGTGGATAAAAAGACGAATTGCCCTCTATCTTAGAACCTCATTTTAATATTTAATTTTACTTTTGGTGCATCCCGGTACACTTGAGAAAGCCTTTATTTACTTTTATTTCCTAGCATTAATTTTGTTGCTCTGAAATATACTGAGTACTTTACTAAGTGTTAGATTAGTTCTAATATTATGAATATAAAGTTTTACTTTAATGAATGAGTTTATATTCCCAGAGTCACTTGTTGCTGAAACGATAGCACTGATTTAACTCTATTCTTCCCTTTTTTCAGGAGAAAGTTGGATGTCAGGGCAATTCATTTCCATGCATTAGCTTACTTCTCTCCTTCCTGTCCTCATATAGGATGTGTGTCTCTGTGTTCCTAAGAACACATAAATGAGGGCATCAAGACTATAGACCCCGTTTCTAACTCTGTGCTTCTAAAGTGATTCGATTTAATGATCAACTAGTCATATGATGATGAGTGGAAGCATGCTGATAGGTATTTGTCATCTATTACCTTCCTGGCATAGTCTAGATGTGTCCCATGCTCTCTCGTTTACTCTTCAAATCAACATTGCTGTTCATACTTTGTTGGTGGTTTGCTGAAGCTAAGGGAGGTTAAGTGACTTTGTAAAGGTACCATAGCTAGAAAGCCTCAAAGGTAAAATCAAGTCCCAAGACATTCTGGTTCTAAAACCCATGCCTTTTCCACTCAAGCACACTGCTTCCCTGGCGGCTCAGACAGTCAAGAATCTGCCTGCAATGCAGGAGACCCAGGTTTGATCCTTGGGTCAGGAAGATGACCTGGAGAAGGAAATGGCAATCCACTTCAGTATTCTTGCCTGGAGAATCCCATGGACAGAAGAGCGTGGCGGGCTACAGTCCACTGGGTCACATACAGTCGGACACGACTGAGTGACTAACACTTTCGCTTGTCATGTACCAAGCTGTGGCCTGTCAGCTCCAAGCCTGCTGCTCCATGCTCTTCTTTGTGATGCAGGACCTAGAATTCTGCCAGCCACATTTATCCCTTCCCAGCAGGTTCCCTACTGGGCTGCATCGACAGGGACCTTAGACGAAGACAGGAAGGCAGGGGGAAGGGAAAGACAGCTGGTCTTTTCCCACTTCCTTGCTCTTGCTGGAGACAGTTCTAGTCTCCTGCTTTTTTTCTCCCCAGTACTCTCAGAATAGACTTCATCATGGCTTCTCAAGAATAACAGAGCTAGTCAGGTCGCTGCACCCCTTACGAGGTCAGAACCCCGGCTGCAGGTGGGTTCTTCCTCCGGCTTCTAGTTCCTGCTAACTTCAGTCTCTTCTCACTGCTGCCCCACCCGAAGAGGTGGTCGCTGTTCCCATAAACACTATCTTACTGTGACCTCACCATTCCCTTTGCAGCTTTTCTGTTCTCTAACACATTTTTAGCCAAACTCTTAAATATTTTTCAGTTAAAAAAAAGTCCTTTGTGCATAAATGGTAGAACCTCATGATGAATCTCTTGCAGGCACTTCAGCATTAAAGAGATGATTGTGCATTTTATGAATCAATTTTTGTTAATCTGAGCAAAGTTAGTTTCCCTTTACTGGTTTTATTTCTTTAAAGTTGTAATTAAAAGCATTATTCTGCTATATTATTTTTACTGTTAATGTTTCTGAAAATTAAGAGAAAAAAATCTCTTTCACTAAACCTACATATAGGATCCAAATATTCCACATAATGTCTGATTCTTCTGTTGATCTCTCCATGCAATTATGTAGCTGAAAGAGGGTAATTTTACATATCCAGGTCAGCATCTCTTTTCCTTATATATGCCATGTAGCTAAATATTTTTAACTGAAATTAAATGTGTTCATTATCCAAAGACCCAAGTTATTGTTATATGAAATATTTAGGAAAAGTATATGCTTTTTTTCCAGTTTTATGTGCTTATTTTCATATACATTATTTGGCATATTTATAAAGTTTAAGGATGTGCTATGGACTCATGAGGCAATGTATATAATACATCCTGAAATTTCCCAGTGACATATGTAAATACAGAGCCATCACATTTACATTTAATTATAGAATTATTAACAATAAAAATGTGTATTCTGAGTGGCATATTAATTCAGTATGATTTTGTCAGGTTTTAACTCATTTGACAGCAAAATATAATCTGTTTTAATAAGATAGTTTTATAAATTTATATAAAAGCTGACAAATTATTTTATAGTTAATTGAATGAAAATGGAATTATTTAGTTACACATAGGTGATTATGAAATGAAATGTCCCTATATCAACATTTTGCTTCCTTGTTTGGATCAAATGTATGTAGATATTTTCCTTTCCTTTTTTTAATTAGGACTTGTGAAGTGAATGTTATGTATTCAATTTAATGGTATGAAAAACGTGGCAGTTTTTGCTCAACTCCAAGACTTTATTTTGCTTGGCTAGAATGCCTGGCTAACATATGTTTGCCAAAGATAAGGTGCCTATTTAAAAAGTGATGTTCAAAAAATTTGGTCAGTGATAGTTCTTTTTGTCTCATTAAAGACAGTATGTGCTTTATACCTTTTCTCTTCCTTCAGCAAAGTTGGTGTATTCAGATTATCCATCATATTTTGAATTACATTTAAATTTGCCACTGAATTTCCATATTTGCATTTCAGGGAAGAGCATTGTATAGTAATTCCACAAAGAGGAACTAAGATGAGATGTGGGAAGAAGAGAAAGGTTTAAGCACCCTGAGCCTTTTCCCAAATTTTGCCAGTTTCTGTATACTTAAGCTCAAGCTTACTTAATTAATAATTAAGTAAATTTATAGGTTAATTAAATTTAACCTGTAAAAATTAATAGTTAAGACTTTCCAAGCTTCAAAGTTTATTCATCCCTATCATCAATCCATTTTTTGTTCCCCTCATTGTGTTCATCAACACTGACCTTAATATAAATTAGATTAAATGCAAAAGAGACTTGACAGTCTATATAGAAATGATCCATGTGAATGTGAAGGGACATTGAAATATCAAATTTATTTCATCATGCTGTTCTCAGCTCAGACATTTCAGGGAGTACCACACTTACACAGTAAATTTTAAAATTCCTAGATTGACCTAGCAAAAACCTCTGTTAGTCTGTTATACATTTTTAAAATTAATTAATTGCTAACTGGAGAATAACTGCCTTACAATATTGTGGTAGTATCTTCTGCACAATAACATGAGTCAGCTGTACATACATATATCCTGTCCCTGCTGAGCCTCTCTTCCACCCTACTTCCATCCCACCCCTATAGGCCATCAAAGAGCACCAAGCTGAGCTCCCTGTGCTGTATAACAGCTTGTCACTGGCTGTCTGTTTTACACTTGATAGTGTATATGTGGATGCCACTCTGTCTGTCCCACCCTCTCCTTCCCCTACTGTGTCCACAAGTCTGTTCTCTATGTCTGTGTCTCTGTCCCTGCCCTGAAAATAGGTTTATTAGTACCATTTCTATAGATTTCATATAAGCATTACTATACAGTATTTGTTTTGCTCTTTCTGATGTACTTCAGTCTGTTTGACAGACTCTAGGGTCATCCACCGGAGAAGGCAATGGCACCCCACTCCAGTACTCTTGCCTGGAAAATCCCATGGACGGAGGAGCCTGGTAGGCTACAATCCATGGGGTCTCTAAGAGTAGGACATGACTGAGCAACTTCACTTCCACTTTTCCCTTTCATGAACTGGAGAAGGAAATGGCAACCCACTCCAGTGTTCTTGCCTGGAGAATCCCAAGGACGGGGGAGCCTGGTGGGCTGCCATCTATGGGGTCGCACAGAGTCGGACACGACTGAAGTGACTTAGCAGCAGCAGCAGGATCATCCACATCACTGCAAATGACCCGATTTCATTCCTTTTTATGGCTGAATAATATCTCATTGTATATATGCACCACATTTTCTTTTTCCATTTATCTGTCAATGGATATCTGGGTTGCTTCTATATCCTGGGTATTGTAAATATCGCTACAGTGAACACTGGGGTATATATGTTTTTTTAATGTATAGTTTTCTCAGGGTATATGCCCAGTAGTGGGGTTGCTGGTTCAATCTGTCCTAAATTTGTCATTTAAACCTTATTTACCATTTGCTTCATTGATTTTCTCCATTGAAATCATGTTGATGTTGATTTTATCACTTTTTGTTAAACATGTTATTATTTTTGCTATTTCTTAGTTGTGTTCATTACTATCCTACTAGAAATTACTTATTCATTCACTCATTTATTTACCCATTTATACTTGTGCATGTGTGCATGCTTCAGTCGTGTTCGACTCTTCGCAACCCTGTGGACTGTAGCCTGCCAATCTCCTGTATTTGTGGGATTCTCCAGGAAAGAATGCTGGAGAGGGTTGTCATGCCCTCCTCCAGGGGATCTTCCCCACCCAGGGATCAAACCCATGTCTGTTATGTCTCCTGCATTGGCAGGCCGGTTCTTTACCACCAGCGCCACCTGGGTATGAACAGAAATACATGCTAGGTACTGAGGAGGAGGGGCAGTGGCACCCACTCCAGTGCTCTTGCCTGGAAAATCCCATGGGCGGAGGAGCCTGGTGGGCTGCAACCATGGGGTCGCTAGAAGTCGGACACGACTGAGTGACTTCACTTTCACTTTTCACTTTCACGCATTGGAGAAGGAAATGGCAACCCACTCCAGTGTTCTTGCCTGGAGAATCCCAGGGACAAAGGAGAGCCTGGTGGGCTGCCGTCTATGGGGTCGCACAGAGTCGGACACGACTGAAGCGACTTAGCACCAGCAGCAGCAACTGAGGATATAAAAATGAAGAAAACATAATTTTTTGCATGAAGAAACTCAGAGTCTAATAGAAGAGATAAGATACAGTATTGAGAGTACATCTTGATAAGTAGTAATAAAGTATTCTTTCTCCAAGTATGTAAAACCTATCTAAGCTATAGATATCACTTCTTATGATGTTTTCCATGTTTATTTTAGATCATAATTCCTTCTCCCTTCTATATACTGCAACAAAATTTATTGCCTGTATTACTTATTCTATAAATAAATCATGAAGTCCCGGATTTATCTCAACTTAATGTGCATTTATACTCTTCCCAATTACCATTATTATTGAAGAAAGCGTTTTAAAAAATTGCCCACATTATTGGAAGTATAGTGTCTATACACATAGTTGTGGCATAATGAGCATTGCTATTTGAATAAATAAATGAAAGAAGGAAAGAAAAGAAGTACCAGGGCCAGAACAATGTGTTTGATTAGGAAAAATAAAATACAGGTGGCACATATAAATATATACATGGAATAAAGCACATATAAAGAGATAATATTTCAATTGCTCAATGTATCTAATGTGGTATAATAGATTACTTGCATGACTCAATATTATTCACTAATCATTAAATCTTATTATTGTTAGAAGATACTCTGGAGAAAGTACTCACAGCTGATTGAGAAGTGGAGAGCATGGAAACATTAGAACAAAGCCCTTCCAATATATGTAATCCAAACAGGGAGTGTTGGGAAGAATTTTCAACAGAGGCAAATGCTAAGGTCGAAAGCTGAACCTATCCGTTTTCACATGGTGATGATCAACAAACGGTCAGTCCTTTTTTACAAAAAAGTAAAAGTGGCAATTCCATGTTAAAAAATCCGTATGAGCCAGTCGTGGAAATTCTTTTGCTCTTGCTGGTGATTGAGTGAGGAAGATACTTATGAGCCGGTCTTGGTCAACTGGTTGTTTTTAGTCCTAAGAGCCTGTGTTAGGACAAAAACAAACTAAAGATGAGAAGATCTCCATGCCTCTGGATTTCTTGGTGTGTGAGATGACAGAGTGTAAATGTTCTTCGTCTTTAGTCCAGTTTGAGTTAGTGTGTTCCATTACTCTAGAGCTTTACTCAAAGAGCTCCTAATAGGAACTACTGAAAATAATCAGTTGTATCAAAATGATTGAAAGACACTCATGCAATTTAAATGTGAAGTTGCCTGATTTTCTTGAAAAGCAAAAGTAGACAAAGCTATCTGTGAGATGTTCAGCTCTAAAAGTGTACTTTTCAGGAATTAAAAAGAAAATATTTTCCTTGTTCTTTCTGGTTCTAAAGATAATGATGTAAATAAAGTAAATGCCTGATATTTTGCACGGTGCTTTTTCAGTGACATTATGATATTTGGGTTTCATAACAATCCTTAAGGTAGATAAAACAAATACATTGATATTCTAATTTAAAGGAGGAAATTGGTAATCTTAGAAATTGGTTTGTAAACTAAAAGATGATAGAGCCCAGATATCTGGTCTTTTGATTTTCATTTGCCACTCTACTAAAATGATTTTTTTAATGGTTTTTAAATCCACCCCAAAACATATGTACCACCCCAAACTGTGGGTGAATTTAAAGCCAAAAAACATTAGTAAGATACATTTCAATAAAAAATAAGCATCATCAAAGAGGTACATCGAGATGTCAGGAAGGAACTTGTGGGTGAGAAGTGATACTCTTCTCATTTTCTCTGTCTAAACCGCCACTTTGTGGTCACCGACTAATTCATTGTTACCAGAACTATGTGGGGAAAAAAAAGAATTATCTCACATGCCTACGTTCTTACAGTTTTTAAAATAATTTCACATAACATAATTATCAAATTAATAAATTATGATTCCTGTCATGTTTCTTCTGTGAAGGATATTCACTTGCAAGTGTAGAGTCCTTTGTCTTGATTATGGGTGTTAGAAGAATGTGAAATGGGCTATGGAAACCCTGAACACACCCGATCTCATCTAATCTCGGAAGCTAAACAGGGTTGAGCCTGATTAGTACTTGGATGGGAGAGATAAATGATGCAAAATTTAAAGACCTTTTAATTTATTCACAATCTATGTATTTCTAAAGATTTGTTAAAAGGAGGAAATATGATTTTTAAGGAGAATTTTAACTGCCAACATCTAGTTTCTCTTTTCTGATGTGCAGTAAGGCAGAATTTACAGTTTTGCATGCAGATCTTACTAATTTGGAAATTCCCTGGTAACTCAGTTGGTGAAAAATCTATCTCCAGTGCAGGAGACTTGGCTTCCATCTCTGGGTTGGGAAGATCCCCTAGAGGAGGAAATGGCAATGCACTTCAGTATTTTTGCCTGGAAAATCCCATGGACAGAAGAACCTGGTGGGCTACAGTCCATGGGGTCACAAGGGTCGGACATAACTTAGTGATTAAATCAACACCATACTAATTCACATGATGAAGTGGCTCATTTCTGTTGTATTAATTTAAGTTTTCCTATTCCTGGTGCCTTGTAATTTTCCTCACAGTGGACCATGGATCTTGATAAACATACTTTTATATACTTCATAATACCCATTTCCCACAAATAATTCAAAATTCCTTAATAATATTGGGCAGTATTCAACTCTTGATTTAATAAGGCAAACTTATGTGCATCAAAGTAAAATTTATACACATTGGAATTCTTATTTAGTTCTTTAACCTGTGTGTGTGTGTGTGTATGTGATTTATTCTGTTTTTGCTGATATTTGTGAAATCAGAAAGTCTTTCTACAACTGGATGTTTGTTTCTTCTCTTTAGTGCTGCCTTAGAGTACCATATTATTGATATAAAATGTGCATTCAGTAGAGTAGATGGTACATTTTAGACAACAGACTTAACCTAGACACCATTTTTATTGTGACTTTAAAAGCCAGACTTGTGCAACCCTACATTAAAAGCAGAAAATACTTGTCCTTAGTCAACGTTCATGGACAAAATTATTTTACAGCACCTAAGATAAATTGTTTATTTTCCTCATAAAAGAGAGCGAAACACTGTATCAATCAGTACATTCAGCTAAACCATTGCATTTCAACAATCTATCTTTTGAGTTAGTGGTTATCTGCTAACTTCAGCTCAGTTTCAAAACCTTTTTCTTCTTTTCAGTGTTTTCCTAGTTATTTTGTTGGGTTCAAGTTATTGTTGTTAGGTTTCGATATATTTCTGCAACATGTTATTAATAGGACTTGCATATAGTACTTTATCTCTTTATGCTTTGAAAACTAGTGATGTGGAAAATAAATGATTTATTTCCATAATGATATGGAAAATAAGATATTTAAATTTATTAATCTTACATTATAATAGTTTCTAAATATTATAAGCACAAGCTATAGCCTTTTTAAACTATGGATTAAGTCTGATTCCTTTTTTAAAATAACCAACTCAGAATAATCATAATACACAATTTATGAAAAATAAAAGGGAAATAGGAAGGAAGGGAGGGAAAAATAGCCATTTGAGCACTCTGGGAATTTCATAGAAGCTTCATAAAGTTCAGATAACTACAAAGTATTTTTAAGCAATATATATATTTTTATTTATATTTATTATATAGAACAATGCTTTCTTATATTTCTGTAATTAACTTTCTGGACAACAGTGTTTAATATATATTTACTATAGTCTAAAGTGCTAATTAATAGGGTATAAGTTACCAAACAAGTTTATCCTAATTTATCAGTTTCTAAACTCATGCTTTTGCCCTCTGTTTTATAAATCAATTACCTAGTAATTTGCATTCATGCACTAGACCTATAGGCAAGCACTGAGAGTGTTTGATCACAGAGAATTATTAAAGCGAAAGCTACAAAGCTAAATCTTCAGTGGTAGTTAAAAAGTAGATAAGGACTATATAAATCTGATTCCTCAAGACAAGGGGCTCTATAAATTAAGGGCAAATAGGCAAGTGATTAGGCAACATGAGATTTAAGATTCAACGGTCATGAAGAAATCCGTTTTAAAGACATTGCATTGTGTTCACTAAATAAAAATGTGCCAATTTTTCAGTGATGAGTAACAAAATATTTTGCCTTGAATGAATTAGCTGATTAAAAAAAAAAAAAAAGAATAATTAACACAGCAGAGGCCATCTGGTCTACCTGTTGCTCTGTATTAATATATTTTGTCCCCAGATTTCTCAGCTCTCAGAAATGTAATGACTGTCATAGTGCAAGAAATCAAGACATTTGAGATATGTCTATAATATGTTAGTTTTATGCAAAGGCAATTCAGCAAGTGTGCAGTTACTTTGACTGCAATGACTATAATATAATAGAAATGGAAATAATTTATAGCACTGTGCTCTGTGTCAAGTGTACTGGAGCACTTTTGAGATATGCAGATGATCTTGCTGCCCTTAGGACTAATAATGTACATTTCATCTAAATCATAATTTTAATTAACTGTCCTTGTTAAGATAGTTTTTTCTTCCTCTAATCTTAATCACATTTGGTATTTAAATGACATGTTAAATAAATATTTTTTTTTCCATTTTATCTATTGTCAAGTCAAAGGTCTTTGCTTTGAGAAAATCTTAGATTAGCTCTAGAATTTTTAGAAGTTGTTCAGGGACTTCATAAAACAAGTGAGTAACTAACTGGTGCTATACTTTATGGCATTGGCACATTCAAATTGTTTAATTGATTCAGCATAGCTTTTCTCTCTTGAAAACATGAGACCCATGGCTGTGGTAGAATTCTCATTGTTAATTTATATTGCCTGTCAGTGAATTATTCTGTTTCAAGGGCAAAAGTATGTTTCCCCTCGTGGAAAAAGTCACATAAATTAGGCACTAGTTAAGTAGTTAATGTGATTGTTAATAGTGTCGGTCCCATCACTTCATGGCGAATAGATGGGGGAAAAGTAGAAACAGTGACAGATGTTATTTTCTTGGCTCCAAAATCACTGCAGATAATGGCTGCAGCCATGAATTTAAAAGACCCTTGCTCCTTGGAAGAAAAGCTATGACAAACCTGGACAGTGTATTAAAAAGCAGAGATATCACTTTGCTGACAAACATCTGTATAATCCAAGCAATGTTTTTTTCCAGTAGTCATGTACAGATGTGACAGCTGGACCATAAAGAAGGCTGAGCACTGAAGAATTGATGCTTTCAAACTAGAGCTGGAGAAGGCTTTTGAGAGTCCCTTGGACTGCAAAGAGATAAAACTGGTCAATCCTAAAAAAAAAAATCAACCCTGATTATTCATTGGAAGGACTGTTGCTGAAGCTGAAGCTCCAATACTTTGGCCACCTGTTTCGAAGAGCCAACTCACTGGAAAAGACCCTGATGCTGGGAAAGATTGAAGGCAGGAGGAGAAAGGGATGACAGAAGACGAGATGGTTGGATAGCATCACCAACTCAATGAACATGAGTTTGAGCAAATTCCTAGAGATAGTGAAGGATAGGGAAGCCTGCTGTGCTACGGTCCATAGGGTTGCAAAGACGAGGACATGAGTGAGCGACTGAATAACAAAATAATAGTAATATATACAATCATTTACTTGTACACTTAATACAATAGATGAAAATATGAGTCTATGAATCTAATATTTACTTCAACTTTACTGATAGACCTGATTTCTTTAAGCACCAGTCTTTGGTCCTTTTGAATTCTCTCTATAGCAGTTAGTCCCTCATATAAAGTTGCCTCTTACAAACCATAATTCTGTTATTTGTTGTTGTTCAGTTGCTAAGTCATGCCCAACTCTTTGTGATCCCATGGACCAAAGCACACCAGGCCTCCCTGTCCTTCACTATCTCCCACAGTTTTCTCAGACTCGTGTCCATTGAGTCAGTGATGCCATCCAACCATCTCATCCTCTGTCATCCTCTTCTCCTCCTGCCCTTGATCTTTCCCAGCTTCAGAGTCTCTTCCTTATGGCCTAATTCTCACATCTGTACATGACTACTGACTGTTGTGTCCAACTCTTTATGACCCCATGGACTGCAGCATGCCAGGCTTCCCTGTCCATCAGCAATTCCTGGAGCTTACTCAAACTCATGTAGCTTTGAGTATACTGACGGGATGAACTTAAGGGTGCTATATCACTGGTGATGTCGGAAAAAAATACACATCTGTTTCATGGGCAAACGTTTATGGGTAAGAGGAAAATACTAGTTCCACCAAAAACTGAAATTTTATCTTAAATCGGTTGATTTTTCAAGTGTGTTTGAAGTTTTCACCAATACATATTTTGTGGCAATATGACCTATTTACTGGAAAATTAGCAAAAAATGCACTTACTTAAAAGCCAAATATTTTAGAGAAATGCTATTTTTCAAGTAATATTTACCCCTAGTGACTTTATTTCCAAAATTTTAAGCAATGATGTTTTGTGAAAGTTTTTCATGTCTAATTTATTATATAAATCACAATGAAGCCTTTTCACAGAAGTAACCGTTAAAGTGCTAAATGTTATTTTTGTTATTGTGTATAGCTTGGAATAGATGTGGACACAACTGCAGCTGTAAATCTATTTTATGTTTTTCATTCTCAATAACATTTACACAGCAGGCAACTGGTTAAGTATCTCTCAGGAGTCTTTAAAATGAAAGCAGAAGCTTTATTAACTCATTTCCCACTGTTCTGACTAAAAAAATATATAAAAATAAAAATCCTGAAATTCAGCAAGTACTTAGCAGTATGAAGTTCTAAAAGGAGAAAATTATAACAAAAAAAGTGTTCACTGGATGGTCAGTATGAGGGAAACTGACTGGAATTCTGATAAACAAGACCATAAAACAAGATTTGTACCCAGCAAAGTAAATAATGATATGGACAGGGTAAAGCTTTTTGATCCATTTAGTTAACAGGTGCTAATTAAGGAAAAGAAGATTTAAAACACACACACACACCATCATCATCATCATCATCATCATTTAGAATCACTACGCTGGAAGAAGAAAGGCAAGAAATAATTAAATGTTACTCCTCTCAGTAGTGACTGCTGCTGATTCTAGGATCAAAAGATTCCATCACCAGACAGAGATCTGACACTGCTGAGAATTGCCATGAGCAGGAGAAACGGCCTCCAGGGAATGAAGGAAATGTTTGCTGACAGGACGATACCCTAAGTGATAGGGAAATGGTTCTGACCCTGCAGTGGGGCTCAGGTTTTCAGGACTCAATCCAGATTCAGGAACACAGAAGACTGAGATGTCAAGATGAGGAAGATAAAGTTCCATGAGCCAAATGTGTAGTCAAGTGACAATTCACTTACCAGCTCTGCAAGAGAGAGCTCGTAACAGTTGGGGGAGATACACAAGAGGTGGTGATGCAATTGACCTCATAGGAGTTTTGTGAGGATTTATGGGCTTCCCTGGTGGCTCAGTCAGTAAAGAATCCGCCTGCAATGAGGGAGACCTGGCTTTGATCCCTGGGTTGGGAAGATCCCCTGGAGAAGGGAAAGGCTACCCACTCTAGCATTCTGGTCTGGAGAATTCCATGGACTGTATAGTCCATGGGGTCGCAAAGGGTCGGACGTGACTGAACGACTTTCATTTTCACTTTCCATGGGAAATCAACCCATGGAAATAATGTAAGAGAATATTATCTATTGCAGTCATTGAAAGCAGCAGATTTTTGGTGACTATGTTACAATCAGAAAGATGTAGGCTTAAATCTGAATGGAAGACAAGGATACAATTACAAATGTATTAAGTGAGCTCCCAGTACAGAAGAAATCTCTCAGGACTTCACTGCTAACTGGTGACCATGCAATCTTAGCCTGGTTTGAATTTGCAATAAAATGTGACTTAAGACACAGCCTTAAGTGAGGAGGGGAAAGTTGCACTAAACTTGAATGAGGGAGAGGAAATAAAGGTGATTTACACTTCATTAAAATGTCAATTTGAATTTGGAAATCACATTCCCCTTAATGAAAAAGCATTCATCTGTTGCTCATGTGTACATTATATGAATGCACAAAGTGTTTCTTCATCAGACAATTATTTATTTTAGTTCTGCTATGAATATGGTATTTGATTAGACTACAACACCATTTGTTTTCCTTAAAAGCTCCTTATAGTAGCAGATGAGAGAAAACTTGCCTAAAACTTCACTAAACATTGAGTACAAAATAATAAAAGCTATAACAAAATCTGATTTCCTTGGGCTCCAGAATCACTGTGGACTGTGACTGCAGCCACAAAATTGAAAGACGCTTGCTCCCTGGAAGAAAAGCTACGACCAACCTAGACAGTGTATTAAAAAACAGAGACGTCACTTTGCCGACAAATGTCCCTATCATCAAAGCTATGGTTTTTCCTTCCGGTAGTGAGGTATGGATGTGAGAGTTGGACCATAAAGAAGGCTAAGTACTGAAGAACTGATGCTTTCAAACTGTGGTGCAGAGAAGACTCTTGAGAGTCCCTTGAACCGCAAGGAGATCACACCAATCAATCCTAAAGGAAATCAACCCTGAATATTCATTGGAAGGACTGATGCTGAGGCTGAAACTCCAATACTTTGGCCACTTGCTGTGAAGAACCGGCTCATTGGAAGAGACCCTGATACTGGGAAAGATTGAAGGCAAAAAGAGGAGGGGGCATTAGAGCATGAGATGGTTAGATAGCATCAACGACTCAAGGAACATGAATTTGAGCAGACTTAAGAAGACAGTGGAGTACAGAGGAACCTGGTGTCCTGCAGTCCATCAGGTTTCAAAGAGTCAAACATGACTAAATGACTGAATAACAGTAATAACAAGCAAACCCTCATTATGTTAACTGAGTAGGGATAATTGAAGAGTTAGTTGTAGCCAATAATTTTCTGGTAATTTTTTAAAGGGATTTTTTTTAATATTTTATTTTTTATTAGAGTATAGGTAATTAACAATGTGTTAGTTTCAGGTGTACACTAAAGTGATTCAGTTATACATTTACATGTATCTCTTCTCTTCAAATTATTTTCCCATGTAAGTTATTATATTATATTAGACAGAGTTCCCTATGCTATACAGTAGTTTATTGTTGGTTTTCTATTTTTATATACAGTAGTGTGTACATGTCAATCTCAAACTTCCAATTTATCCCTCCTCCCAGCTTTCACCTTTGATAACCATGTTAATTTTCTATGTGAGTCTGTTTCTGTTTTGTAAATAAGTTCATTTGTATCATTTTTTTAAGTCTAAATATAAGCAGTTTTATTTTTAGTTTTTTGAGGAACCTCCATACTGTTTTCCATACTGGCTGTACCGATTTACATTCTCTCCATACTCTATCCTGCATTTATTGTTTTTGGATTTTTTTGATGATGGCCATCCCAGGTGGCACTGTTGGTAAAGAACCCACCTTCCAGTTTTGGAGATATTGGAGACATGGGTTAGATCCCAGGGTCAGGGAGATGTCCTGGAGGAGGAAATGGCAACCCACTTCAGTGTTCTTGCCTGGAGCATCCCATGGGCAGTGGAGCCCATGGGCAATGGAGCCTGGCAGGTTACAGTCCATGGAGTCTCAAAGAATCACAGTCAACTGAAGCACCTTGTCACACATGCATTCTGATTTGTGTGAGGTGATACCTCTGTAGTTTTGATTTGCATTTATTTAATAATTAGTGATGTTAAACACCTTTTCAGTTTTAACACAATTTGATCAATGTTTGGAAAACCTTTAGTTTTTGTTTGTGTGCAATTGTGGCATCAGTTTTAATTAATATAAAGGGAGGATGTTGAATACCAGTGTCCATCAGAGTGGTACTTTAATACACATAAGAATGACGATGAAAAGTCCTTTTCTCCCAACAAAAAGACAGCCAACTTTACTCATCTAAATAAATTCTTCTCCTCAAATAGTTTTTAAAGGCTAAATTGTTATTCTAATAATGTTGCTATCCCTCAGAAAGACTCGCAGGCTTTTTTGGAATCACCTTAAGCATTCATTTCTAAGGGTCATTCATTTCTGTGTACTCCCTACACAAAAATGTAGAGAACTGTTTCCTTTGTTAAAGCTTATTTATTCTTTGATTGAGGATACTGAGCTGAGAATCAAAACTTTCCTGCAGAAGTATTGTCTTTGGGCACCAAGTTTACCCTAAAGGAATTTTAAGGCCATTAAGACGCTTCGTGCTCACAAGTGATTGTCTTATATCTGTTTCTAAACCTTATTTACATAACTTAATCTTTGAGAATTTATACATTAGTTACCACTGATGTACATTCAGTATTTCCCAACAATTTCCCAATAATCCTGCTTCCATTTAATTCTCCCTCATCTTCATAAATGGCAATACTATTCTTCTCATTGTTCAGAACAAAAACCTTGGAGTTATCCTTGATATTATTTTTTCTCTCCAGCTTCAATCCATCAGCAAATCCTGCCAGCTCTACGTTGAAAAAATATGTTCAAAATCTGCTGCTTTGCTATTGGCAGCCAGCAGTCTCTCATGTTGGCTATGGCATAATCTTTAAGATGGTCCCCACTTCTGCCTTGCTCCCCCACAGAAAAGACAATGGTCAGACTCATCCTTCTAAAATGCAGACCAGATCATGTCACCCTTTCTTTTTTCCATGCTTCTCATTTTACTATGGAAGAAGGCATGTATTTGAAGCCCTGCCCAAGTGGCCCTTGGAGCTTCTCTGGCCCACCCCGGATTTTGCCTCATCATCTCTGCTTCAGCTACACTCTTCTTCTAGCAGGATAGGAATAGTGCTGCTCCCAGACCTTTGAACTCGCTGTTCCTTCAGCCTGGAATGCTTTTCTGCTTGTCCACCTTTCACCTCTTCTTCAATGAAGAGCCAAATGTCAGCTTTTTGCTGAGATCCTCCCTGACTGTCCTATTTAAAGTGGAAACAACTCCTCCCACCCACTCCTCTACTCCCTATTTTCTTTCTTCTGTTGAATTAATTTTTATCTTAAACCCCTCTCTCTCCTAATATGTGTTCTTTATTTGCTTATTGTCTATCTCCTGCATCAAAATAAAAAGTATTAAAGTTCAGGATTGGGGGTCTACTTTGTTCATTTCCATATCCTTGGACCCTAAATAAGTGACTGACGCATGGGAACACCTATATATTAAAGCATCTACAGTTCTTTCCCAAACTGGTAACATCCTGAGAATATTAAGATGTACCACTACTAATATTCATTCATATGTGGCTTAGAGCCTTTGAACCCAGTTTGTTTGTGTATTTTCATATATTCAGTTAGCATCTTCATAAATTGCTTTATATAACTCCTTAGCTTGACTCTGTGTCTTCATTCTTGTGGTTCAGTGATGTCTAGTCCATCTCTTTGCCCCTGGTTGGTAGCAGCATTTTTACTAGGTTTCAATGCCCTGCACACATGTGTGCTAAGTCACTTCAGTTGTGTCCGACTCTTTGTGACCCCACGGACTGTAGCCTGCCAGGCTCCTCTGTCCGTGGGATTCTCCAGGCAAGAATACTGGAGTGGATTGCCATTTCCTTCTCCATTTCAATGTCCTAATGTAACCTAACATTGAATTTTATAATCTTAATGTATACTTTTCTCAAATTTCTTCTCTGATTTACATATTTAAAATACAACTTTTAATTCTTTCTCCAATAGTATGTTGACCATAATTGTCTTCATCATTAAGATGTGAGATCTTTTTACAATATTCTTCAAGCATCTATAATTGAGACCACTAGGCTATTTTTTTTTTTCACTGCTAATTTTGTTGTTTGAAACCTCTCTTTATAAGGTAATCAAGGAGCCTTTTCCAGTCTCCATGTATCTTCAATTTACCAGACCCTTTCTTGAGGATAGTGCTTTTATAGCAAGAAGAAAGAATGTAGATATCACATTGTAGTTCTTCTGTTGTCTCCATGACCACCATGTGTCCATGAATATTTATCAACTTTGTATAGTAGGGAGAAATGCCAATAGATTCTCAGCTGTCCCCAAAAATTGAAATCAGCAAAGATTAGGACTGAATTAAAAATTCTGCTGGTGTGCTGTGTGCTTTAGTCCATGGGGTCGCAAAGAGTCAGACACGACTGAGCAACTGAACTGAACTGAACAAAAAAGAAAGAGTAGGTGGAGCAGAAGGGGTCAGAGGAAAGAAGTGGTTTTCTTGGACGTTACTAGGGGTTGAATTCATCATTTGGAATCTCCAAGTGAGGGTCAGGGAACCCAAAACCAGAAACAACAATGAAGGCTGAAGGAAAAAGAGGCTGAAGTCTTAGAAAGCCAAGAAGGGTCGAAGTGTTGGTGCTTATAGTCAAAATATAAATAAATAAGCTGAAATAAAATCTAGGAACCAAGAAAGATCAAGCAAAGACTCCAGAATTCAAAGGACTGGAGCTATACAGTGAGAATCAATTTGGAAAGTAATTGTGAAAACATTTTTTTTTTAATTTAAGATGTGGAATCTTTTTAAGCTCCTGATATTTTTTCTTCTATTCTGAAAAGTACCATAAGTTAATAATATTGGAGTGGGTAGCTGTTCCCTTCTCCAGGGGATCTTCCCAACCCAGGGATCAAACCCAGGTCTCCCATATTATGGGCGGATTCTTTACCAGCTGAGCCACTAGGGAAGCCCACCTTAAGTTAGTAACATCCATGATTTCCCAACAATCATGAATTTTAAAGAGTCTTGATATATGAACACTGATGTGAACATGAATAATTTAATGTTTGGTTAGTCTATCCTGTTTTGTGTGCATGCTTTGCATTTTCATCAATGTGTTCCATTATTGGATGTGCTCATTTTGTTCTTGCTTACCAGGGAATTTCTAGGAATACATTCTATAACCTGAATAATTTAACTCAAATCATATTCCATTAGACAATTAAGTATGTGTTGAAAGAAAGAAAGTGAAAGTCAAGCCGCTCAGTCATGTCCGATTCTTTGCGACTCTATGAACTGTAGCCTGCTAGGCTCCTCTGTCCATGGGATTCTCCAGAATACTGGAGTGGGTTGCCATTTCCTTCTCCCGGGCATCTTCCTGACACAGGGATCAAACCCGGGTCTCCCGCACTGCAGGCAAACTCTTTACTGCCTGAGCCACCAGGGGCTCCAAGTATATGTTATCTTCTTTCTTAATAATGGTGCTGAGTCTAAGTCGCTTTCTGTCATGTCCGACTGTTTGTGACCCCATGGACTGTAGCCCTCCAGACTCTTCTGCCCATAGGATTCTCCAGGCAAGAATACTGGAGTGGGTTGCCATTTCCTCCTCTAGGGGATCTTCACAACCCAGGGATTGAACTCACATCTTTTATGCCTCCTGCACTGGCAGGCAAGTTCTTTACCACTAGCACCACCTGGGAAGGCTATCTTCTTAATAATAGGTTGTCCCAAATTAATTTCATCATTTAGTGTATAGTTGCCTATTCTGGTTATATAACACTGTATAGTAACCACAAAACTTACTGGGTAAAACAGACACTTTTTTTTTTTTTTTTTTTTTATGATCTAAAATTCTCCAAGTCAGGAATTCAAATAGGGAACCACAGGGATGCTCATCTCTGCTACCTGATGTTTGAAGCTCAGTTGGCATAACTTGACTCAAATGATTAAGGGGTAATGCTAAGCCTGGGAGTTGAATCATCTGCTAGCTTCTTCACTTCTGTGTCTGGGACCTGCAGTTGGATGGCTGAAGGGTGGATTTAGCTGGAACCAAGGACTCAAGCCCCACAGGTGACATCTCTAGGCAGATAGTCTCAGGGTAGTCAGATATTGTACATAACAGTGCAAGGCTCCATGAGTGAGTGTTTGATCTTTTAAGTCCTAGCTTTGAAAGTCCATGATGTCCCTTCAATTATACTCTCTTTGTCATAACAATGTTAAGGCCACCCAGTTTCCTGGGGAAGGAACATAGACCACAGCTCTCTTTGGGAGATGCGTTGAAGTTGTATTTGTAGCTATAATTTAAAACTGCTGTATTGCCCAAGGAAACACTGAATGTTCTTTATTTCTGGTGTTATCAATAACCGTTATAGCAGCTACTCATTTTAAAGAGCATGTGAGCATTATTTTTCATGCAAATAATGTTACACAGTTTAATGATCATGTGCATCTTTTTATGGTTGCAGTTTGGTTTTTCTTGTACCACATACTTTTTCAAAGGTGTTTTCCTGACTGTTTGCACTTCAAATTCATGATCCGATATTAACTTCTATCACTTGGCCTCTACTGTCTCTGATAGATCATTTGTTAAAGTGTATATTGTATATCAGTTTGGTCTTAGAGTAATTTCCTATCCAATTGCCTGTCCACTGTTTTTCTATTTTCTATTATCATCCACATTTTATTTCATAGTATTCACAGAGTTTTAGGAAAATAGACAATAGAGTAAATGCACCAGTCATTCTTCATGTTTAGGCTCAATTCTCCAAGGCCAAGTTTCTGAAAACTGCCTCTGTCACACGAAGTTTCAGAGAGTTGGTTTCACCCTGGATTTTTCTGACATTGAAAACACGTGTATGTTAAAGTAAGCTTATTCCATTCAACAGATCTTGTTTATTCTTGCCTTCAGTCGTATAACTAGTTTGATCCCTATTGTTCAACTTATTTAATAATTTGTAGAATTTCACTGAATGAGAGACACACTTGTAGGAAACAAATGCACAACAACTAGGATTTTAGTAGTTTTGCTTTCCTTTTGGTTAACAGATTGTATGGATATTCTCTATTGTCAGATAATCAGGTTGAAAGCTTATGTTGTATCTTCTGTTTGCCTACATAAACTATTTTATATGCTGTTGAGAATAGTGTGGATTAAGATCTCAAGCACTTGAGTAATAAGTATTATTAAAAATGAGTGTGGTGTAATATTTTCAAAGTATGCTAGTTTGGATATTTCCATATACATATTGAACAGTTTGAAAAGTATATTTATATAAAATTGAATTTACTCATACAAAATTACATATATATACTCCATCCAAGTGTTCTGTCATTTAATATATTTACCCTTTTCTGGTGTTAAGAGGGATGCGGTTTCTTTGTTATATCAAGAATTTTAATAAATACTATTTTGCATCAATCTGTTTTAACTTTGAATCATGAAATTCAAAATAGTGTTCATTAGTTTATAATTGGTCATTTTTATGTGCTAATGAAAGATAAAAAATTATGGGACTATTTCATTTTTTCCAGTTTTTTTTTTTTTTCACTTTTCCAGTTATTTTAGAGGACCATCTTTAACCAAGTTTATGACTTAAGATTGCTGGTCCTAAATCCACATGAAAACCAGCATATGACCCAAGTGTCTTAATAAAGGGTGTTTCCTGTTTTCTTTTCTCCCTCCTTTACTCAGTACCAAGGCATCCTGCAAAGTGGATAGGAATGAGATGTTAAATTTTGGTTCATCTTTACCCTGGCTGTATAATTTAGGGGGATTCTAGCCCAGTGAGGGGACTTCCCCAGTAGTACAGACAATACAGAATCCACCTGCAATGCAGGAGACCTGGGTTTAATCCCTGAATGGCTACCCACTTCAATATTCTTGCCTGGAGAATTCCATGGACAGAGGAGACTGGCAGGCTGCCATCCATGGGGTTGCAAAGAGTTAGACGTGATTGAATGACTAACACTTTCACTTTAGCTCAATTAAGAGAGCACCTCTAGTCCAATTCCCCATATTGGTTAAGCTTGGATCCTTGATTTTACCCTACATCCACAAAAGTTGTCAAAATGGCAGTATTTGCTGCGATTAGCAAATGTCCTCAGTTAAATAATGATTTTGATGCTCACCACACTGCTTTTCACTTAGAAATAATGTAGTTTTTTTAAGTAATTTTAGTTGTTTTTCCTTTTTTAAATCACCTTCATAGGTCTAAATGACCTACTTGACATTAGTGAAAATGAACATTTAGTAGCATTTTTTCTTTAACTCTTAAATGTGTCTTCTTAAGATTGGACTTGGATGTTTGTATGAGTGAGATCGGTCTTAAATCGTCATTTTTCATATGTTTCTTGTCACAATTTTAAGTGTCAGAGTTATAATATCCATAAAAATGATTTGAGGAGGAACTGTTCCTTTCTTTCTTTTTTTTTTTTTCTTTTTCTGTTCACTGTTGCTGGAAAATTGGGATGAATTTGAAAGATTAGCAAATGTCAACTGAGAAAAAAAAGCACAACCTGAAAGCTGAGAATTACATTTTATTCAGTAGATTTACTGAGGACCCAAGCCAAAGGTACAGCCTCTAAGATGGCCCTGAGGGACTGTTCTGAAGATGTAAGGGAGGAACCAAGATACAGTTTTTGCCAAAAGAAAAAAAAACACAACAAAACAGGTAGCAGAACATCGAAACATTACTCCTGATTAAAGAAAACCAGATATCTCAAGTTAATGAATGTAGTGCATTTTTATTTCATGGGAAAATACAAGAGTCTGGGCTTATATAAATTATTCCTTTAATATGCACCTCAGTTACTTGCAGCCAGTACCTATTTTTCCTCCATCCTAAATCCCTTCAGGGTACACAGTCAGGGTGCTGTAGTATCTGACGGCCTCAATATCCTTTGTTTACTAAAATGGAAGGTGACATTCTTTTTACACAGTAAAATTCACCTGTACTACCATATGAGCTTTGTGTGAGATTTTGTTAACTCACAGACACTGTTAGTTCAATGGGAATGGTGCTATTCAGGCATCCTGTTCTTTGTAGAGTTGATGTCACAATCTAAGGTTTTGTCCATTTCATTTCATTTTCAAAATTTTGGCATAAAATGGTCCATGTGCATGCTAAGTTGCTTCAGTCATGTTTGTGACCCCATGGACTGTAGCCCACCAGTCTCCTTTGTCCACGGGATTCTCCAGGCAAGAATACTGAAGCATGTTGCCATGACTTCCTCCAGGAGATCTTCCCAACCCAGGGATCGAACCTGAGTCTCTTACATCTCCTGTAATGGCAGGCAGGTTCTTTACCACTGATGCCACCTGGGAAGTCCCATGGCGCTCTCATTGCTTTCATAATGTTGAGTGAATCTAAAACCCTGCCTCTGCTTGCACCTTCTCCGTTTTTGTTTTCATTACCATCAACATAGGTATCTTTTCAAGAACAACCTCTTAGATTCACTAGTTCTTCCCAACTTAGTTTTCTATTCATTAGAATCTACTCTTTTTCCTACTTTCTTTGTATTTAGCTTTTATTTTTGTTACTTCTCAAGAATAATCAACTGACAGTTTATTCTTTATATTTAATGTAAGTATTTAAAGCTATCAGTTTCAGTTAAAGGTCTGTTTTAGGAGCATCTTCAAACTTTGGTTATGTAGTATTTTCATTATTGTTCAGTAGTGTTCAATATCTTTTAATATCCATTATGACTTTTATTAGCCAATGTGTTAAGTTAAAGTTTTTTTTTTTTTCTTTAATTTGATGTGCATATACATAGATTTGCATTTTTTTGGTGATTTCTATAAAAACACATTATAGTCAGATATATTAATTCTTAGAAATTAATTGAGATACTTGAATTATGGTTTACTATATAGCCAGTTTCTATAAAGGTTCTATGTTTTCTGGAGAAGACTATGTTCTCTGTTGAGCACAGAATTATTTATGCATCTTTAGATCTAAGAGGGCTTCCCTGGTGGCTCAGTGGTAAAGGATCCACCTCCAATGCAGGTGATGCAGGAGATGTGGATTCTATCCCTGGATCTGGAAATTCCCCCTGGAGGAGGCCATGGGAACCCACTCCAGGATTCTTGCCTGAAAAATCCCATGGACAGAGGAGCCTGGTGCACTATAGTCCATGGGTTCACAAAGAGTCAGACAAGTCTGAGTGATGAAGCATGAGCATGAGATTTAAGAACCTTGAGTGTCTAGTTTATTTATTGCTATAGGACTAAACAAGATAATTTCTTAAAATTTATGACTGATGTTTATCAGATATGTGCAAACTCTACCTCATTCATTGTTTCCATTACTCTTTCATAGAGATCAAGTTTCTTTTTAAATTTATTTTTAAAATAAAATGCATTTCATTTCACTGAAGAGAGGTGTCTTTGTTGGGCTATATGGCCACATTCTGGGCTTTCCTGGTAGTTCAGCTGGTAAAGAATCCGCCTGCAATGCGGGAGAGCTGGGTTCAGTCTCTGAGTTGGGACGATACCCTGGAGGAGGGCATGACAACCCACTCCGGTATTCTTGCCTGGAGAACCCCATGGCCAGAGGAGCCTGGCAGGCCACAGTCCATGGTGTCACAAAGAGTCGGACAGGACTGAGAAACTATGCACAGCACAGCACATGGCCACATTGTGTTATAGGGAATTCCCAGTTCTAAGCTGCACCTCTATATTGGCAGCAAAATAAGAACTAGTGAAATGAAAACTAGTGTTTGCCTGCTATTGTTTCCTTTGCCTGTGGCAGTTGGGTGGTGTCACAGCAGGGTAAAAATACTGGAAAGGTGGTGTGACCAGATGGTCACAAGATCTGGAATGCTAGGAATAGAAGTTCTAATTGATTTTGTAAAAAGAACTTTGCAAATTGCTTTAAGGCTAGTCCCAGCATGAACCAGAACATAATTAAAGGACATAATAATATTAAATAAGCAGAGCTCTGAAGTATGAAGCAAGACTCCTCTGTACTGTCGTATAACTTGTCCATACAACAGAAAAGGCAAAATGCATTCAGGGAATAGAGGAATTTGCTTATTCTCATTCTGGCTATTCATGAAATAGATGGGCCTAAACCATTCCATTTCAGAATGAGTGCGTGAGTTTAATGCTTTTGGCTTCAGATAACAGAATACTTAAATAATAATGAACTAAAAATTATCATAATTATTTCATCTAATAAGAAGCCTGCAGGGAAGGGGTTCCGGTTTGGCTAATTCTATGGCCCACTGCTGCTACGCAGTTTATTTTCACATCACCATCCTTAATATGCTAGCCTTTGTAGTCAGGTTTTTTTCTTTACATGGTTGTTCTTATACAGCTATACACAAATGCAAGGAGGAGTCTCAGTGGCCCTTACTGCCACACACATCCTTAGTGAGAAATATGCTACCAGAATCCCCTAACAGACTTTATTTCAGATCTTGTTAGACATGGTTATGTCATAGTGACATGGAATCCTAGATAAGCAAGTACTTGACGTGTTCAGACTGTATTCTGGAAAGCTGGTCTAACCTCTCGATATGGAAGAAGATTGAGAACAGTTCTTGAGTAAACAACAAATAGGATATCCAGAAGGTATTCTAAGGAATGTTAAGTTTTGGGTTTTCTTTTCTCTGTCTTTAACGTAAATAGTGGCTAATTTAGAAACTTTAGTTCTTCGATAGTGCTTTTCTGCTTATTTGGAATGTGTGTGTGTGTATGTATGCACGTGCATGCTAAGTCATGTCTGACTCTTTGCGACCCCGTAGACTGTAGCCCGTCAGGCTCCTCTGTCCATGGGATATTCCAGGCAAGAATACTGGAGCAGGTTGTCATTGCCTGCTCCAGGGGATCTTCCTGATTCAGGGGTCAAACTCAGGTCTCCTGCAGCTCCTGCATTGGCAGACAAGTTATTTATCAGCTGAGCCACCAGGGAAACCTTAATTTTGAATGTAAGGGTGTCTAATGTTTTGAGACACTGCACTAAGGGAAGTCACAATCTGCAGACCTTATAGTGGAGATGATTAAACATCTGTACTTTATTTGTCCTGCCCTGTTCCCTGACCCCACGGTCCAGTCAGTGCTAGAAGGAGAACCAGTTTGAGTTTAGGGATTGCTCTAGTCAGCTGAGAACCTCGGGCAAATCACGTAAGCTCTGTACTCTAGTACTGTACTTTCCATTTAAGTGAGAGCATATATGTCTGCTGCATGGTTTTTCTGAGCAAATTTTCCTATAGTTGCTTTTGCCAATCATGTCTTCATAAGGTCTCCTTAGGAGTGGTTGTTATGTTTTCCTCATATTGTTGAAACACCCAGTGAAAAAGAGCTGAAATCTCTGTCAACTCATCAACCTAATTAAAAACGATTAATAAACACCTTGGCTTCCCAGGTGGTGCTAGTGGTAAAGAATCCGCCCACCAATGCAGGAGACAAAAGAGACATGAGTTCAATTTCTGGGTCAGGAAGATCCCCTGGATCAGGAAATGGCAAACCACTCCAGTATTCTTGCCTGGAAAATTCCGTGGACATTGGATCCTGGAAGGCTACAGTCCATGGGGTCACAAAGAGTCAGACATGACTGATCAACTGAGCAATAAATGCCTATTATGCATAAGATGCCTAAATGGGTAGGTCACCGTTACCTCCCTCAAGAGAATCACTGTAGAGATGCAGTTATTAAACTGTAAATCAGTACATTAAAATACAAAACTCATGGAGGGCACAGATGGGGAGCAAAGGAAGGAGCACTTGACTGCAGTTAGGTTCTGCACAATCACTCGGTTGGGTTAAGAACCTCTGAACTTTAGTCTATGCAAGAGAAAAGAACACGGGAGACTTTTGATACTTTATAACCATGTTTTTTTTAATTTGAAAAAAAAATGCTATGATTGATTTCACTTATTCCTTCTGTCTCCCTTTTGTGGCTCTTTATTTCCAGCTTCTAACTGACCATCTTCTAAACATCCCACAGGCCCTTCAAGCTGAGCGTATCAAACTCTTTATTCATCATCCCAAAACTTGACCTTTCTTACTTGTTACCAGTTGTGACTTTAGTCTTTGCCTGGGGACATTGTTTAATAAATGCTATTTATGACTTTTTTGGTTTTGACCTTATCTATCCCAATTTTAAAGAGATATAGCTACAGTGTATATGCTACAATTGACTATCAGTGAATGGGTAGGTAAAAATATCCTAGGATGTTTTAAACTTTAACACTGTGGACTAAGCATCACAAAGGGGACCTGTTACTTAAATGTGGACATGTGTTAAAATATTAATAATTTTTTTTAATCTGGAATTATATGTATTATGTGGCTATGCAGTGACTTGTGTGGTCTACTTTGGTGTATCTCATTTGTGTTGTAATTTAACTGCTACAGATTTATGAGGATGATAATCTAGTAAAGACACCATTTAATATCCTAGGAAACTATAGATCACCTTTCAGACTTGGTTATTTTCTGTACTGCTATTGACTTTTCTTCATTTTATGTACAATGCATAGCCCAGTGAATAATAAAAAAAAGTATTATTACATTGACTTTAACTCTTAGCCTTTGCTTTGACTTTGCAGGAGGAGACCTTTAAATTTATCTGCTTTGAAATTCATGAAAATTGACATTTTTGCCTGACCGCTTATTTTTACACTCTCATATGCTTTTTCTCTTGACTGAATTGAGTCTTAAGTAGGTTGCAGAGGCTGCTGATTACAAAATTCTCCTAAATTCACAGAACAGTGACCATGGGCTTAAAGAATATTCTTGGTAAATCTGAAGAATGGTTATATTATCTCAGATATTTTCAGACAAAAATCTTAATGGACATTCTTTTCACCAGTCAGTGAAAGTGAAAGTCACTCATTCATGTTGGACTCTTTGGGACCCAATGAATTGTAGTCTGCCAGGATCCTCTATCCGTGGAATTCTCCAGGAAAGAATACTGGAGTGGGTAGCCATTCCCTTCTCCAGAAGATCTTCCCAACCCAGGGATTGAACCCAGGTCTCCTTTTATTCTGGAATGAGCCACTGTATGAGCCACCAAGAAAGTCCTCACCAATCAGTAATATGTTATTAACAAATATTATATTAACAGACCATATTTGGTATAAAATATTTGATCATGGCATGGTTAAAGTAATTATTTTGATCATATTAATCACTTCACTATTTTTTTTTTAGTTTATATGAGTATTTTATTTTTTGTTTTTATTGAAGTACAGTTTATTTACAATGTTGTGTTAATTTCTCTATATAGCAAAGTAATTCAGTTATACATATATATGTTCTTTTAAAAGTTATTTTCCATTATGGTATATCGCAGGGTATTGAATATAGTTCTCTGTGCTGTACGGTCGAACCTTGTCGTTTATCCATTCTCTACAATAGTTTACATCTTCTAATCCCAACCTCCCACTCTTCCCTCCCCCTAGTCCCTCCCTGTTGGCAACCATAAGTCTATTCTCTATGTTTGAATCGTTTCACCATTAAACCCAAGTGTGGTTCACTTGATATGAAAGGAAATACAGAGCTAGTTTGTTTGCTCCAGCAGCCACTCCAGGCTTACTTATTCATGTGTGTGTACTCTGTGTGTGTGTGTGCATGAGTGTGTGTATTTGGTTACATATTTTAATAATGTGTATTATTATGAAAGTGAAAGAAAGTGTTAGAGCTCAGTCGTTTCTGACACTTTGACCCTTTGCGACCCCATGAACTATAACCCGGGCTTCCTAGGTGGCGCTAGTGGTAAAGAACCTGCCTGCCAACGCTGGAGACATAAGACACACAGGTTTGATCGCTGGGTGGGGAAGATCCCCTAGAGGAGGGCATGCAACCCACTCCAGTATTCTTGCCTAGAGAATCCCCATGGACAGAGGAGCCTGCTGGGCTACCAGTCCCTAGGGCTGCAAAGAGTTGGATATGACTAAGGCAACTCAGCACGCACGCAGGCGTGGACTGTAACCCACCAGGTTCCTCTGTCCATGGGATTTCTTAGGCAAGAATACTGGAGTGGGTTGCCATTTCCTTCTCCAGGGGATCTTCCTGACCCAGATATCGAACCTGCATCTCTTGCTTTGCAGGCAGATCCTTTACCATCTGAGTCACCAGGGAAGTGCAAATATATATTATAATCATATATATATATATATGTATGTATGTATACCTATGTATGTGTCTTTATGTATGAGGGATGGGTGTGATATATTGTACTGTGCAGAGAGGAACCCTGTCTGTAAACTATACTGCATAGCAAAGCTTTCAGTGCATGGCAAATGCTGTTGCTACCGCAGCAACTTTGAGAGTGGATACAGCATCCCATCTTGAGCATTTCCCCACACACAGCCAGAGATAGACTGAAGCATTTGAAACAGCTTCCCTGCCCAGAGAAAGAAAGCTACACCTGCTGTCATAGTTACAGTTCTCATTTTAATATGTTAATAAACAAACATTCCTCTCAACTTAGCTGGTATGCTCTTACCCCTGAAAGATAAATCTGATTTGGGGATGCTAACGCAGTGGATCTTCTGAACCTATTAGAGTCGAAACAGTTCACCAGGCTCTACGTAACTATACGTGTATGATGATGAATGTGCCTTGAGAAACCATTTAAGGACAGACACTGGCTGTCCTGGCTATATTTTAACATCCTTTTCAGCTTTTTGGTTTGGCAACATTTCATCTTACTTCTGTTTGTCTCCTATCAGAATTTTCCTCACTTTAAATGGTTATACTCAGTTGTTCCTTCCTGAATTGTATCCTAGGAACCTTTTTTCCCTCACTCTTATCAGAAGTCAAGAGAAATAGATCAATCTTCTAGGAATTTTACTCAAGCCTATCTCTTATACGTTTGACAATTACTCCGCATCTCCAACTTTGTTTTGAGTGATAGAATTAATACCGAGACTTTATCCTCGCTGAAAGTTAATAGGAAGAAAGTTTCAGCCAGTTATGTGATCTTTTTTAATGGCATCAACTTAGAAAGCCTGCTGCATGCATCTCCATAAGGCAAATGGTACCAGAACACTTGAGAGCATTAGCCTAGACTCCATTCACCTCCACATTGTTGATGATGACTCCGCCAGTGCAAATCAGATATTCAGACTCCTTGGCAAAGCTCCCTCTGTATAGGCGCCACTTGACTGAACCATAGCCTCACTTCCTCTGTGGCTGTCTTTGCTCCTACACTTGCTTTGCTGACAAAGCCTCCATTGGTTTCACATTCTACCTTATATACATTAATATATTTAGTCACAATATTCCACTCTAATTGATAGGAGAGGGCTCACTGAGAAAAGATGAAGGATGTCCTAACTGTTTTTAACACAGGATACCATATTTTTTTTTCCCTTTGGCTGCACAGCATGCAAGATCTTAATTCCCTACCAGGTATCAAACCTGCACCACCTGTGGTGGAAGCGTGGAGTCTTGACCACTGGACAGCCAGGGAAGTCCCGCTAGGATACAATTTTTTTTCAACATTCTGAATGGCCCTTGTGAAAGTTGCTCATGTTTCCTGTGACTTACATATTATCAAAATATCTATCTTATTAGCTTTTTTTAACTAAGAAAAATCATTATATTACACCTTCCATTTAACTACAAAGTAAGGTAGGTGGTACAAATATAACTACAACCCTGAAAATTTTAAAGTAATATTTTCATATTCTTTACTGCAAATATAGGATTTTTTATTAGTTTTATTCAAATTTTATAAAAATGTATTATTTTTTTACTAGTTTATTATTTTGACAGATTAAAACCAAAGGAAAGAGGACATGTCTTATTATCTTACAATTTGTTGTTAGAGCATTGAAATATTATTTGAGAGTAAATGTTACTTTATACAGGAGACCTGGATTTGATTAACGTATCATTCCCTTGAACTGTTTCTAGAAATGAGCAGTAAATAGAAGATACTATTTCCAGAAACTTTCCTTGAATTTATCAATCTTTACGTTAAGTGTAGATTCTGGTCCTGCACTGGAGAGCAATGAGTGTTAATCACATAGCAATAGGGCAGGAACATCTTACTTTGCTGTACCCAAGCCTAAGTTTATTTTTTTATTTGTTTGGCTACGTAAAGAATTATATTTTCTCTGGCACAGTTTTATAAACAGAAGAAGATATACATTGGAGACAGAATAAACATTTAAAAAATGTAAACTGTCAATATTTTACTTATGCTTCCAAAAAGCAGACGTGGGACAGATTCATTCATCAGAAGAAAGCAAACATAGTCTGAAAATCCATTTGTTTTATGTGTCTTTCTAGCAGGTGGTAGGAGTTTAGTCTAAATAATGAAAAACCGTACTGACAATAAAACTCATTCCACAGAGATGAATCTCAGATATTCCAGTAGACCTGCATTAAGCACTGAAAACCTTTAGACTGTGATTCAAATTTTATCATTTTTCTCCTTACTCATAAAGGAGCAGGCTTTATTCCTATTTCCCCAAAAATATGACTAGGATGGTGAAAAACTGCCAGTGTTATAGTCTGCTTTGAAGGAATTTGGCCCTTTTTAGGTGTTTAATTAAATGGCTGAATGTCTGCTTTTTATGTGTAACATTTTTTTTTTTTTTTGCACTGTTACCAGAAAAAAAAAAAAAAAAAAATTATAGGTCTCTATGGACACTTATAGTTCCCTCAACTACAATTTAACAATGCATTTATTTGAAATCAGTGTTGTTTAAAAAAAATTTTTGTAACAATTTGAAGCAAGGTCTGTGAATCATTTATTTGTATGTGGTTTGTAATATGCATTTCCAGCGTCTGTGCATATTAAACAACAAAGTGCCTTGAAGACGTATTTGTCTCCAGGTGAAGTTCATTGATTGTTGGATTTATTACATGATCAGGGACAGTGAATTGGCCCATAATCTGTACCCCAAAATCTTTTTATGAGACTTCTTCCTCCATGGGAGGATCTGATGGTTTCTGGTTGTGTGTGGAAGAACAGAAAGGGAAGGGAGATGGGAAATCCACTGTCCAGACTGCAATGTCTCTAGTTATCCTTCCAGTCTCACACTTGCAAGGGCACACACGCTTCTCCACCAGTGGTAGAATCCAATTATGATTCTCAGCATCTGCTTTCACGGGGAGTCTTTTAGGGGAGGTGGAGGTAGAGGGTGAGATAGTATCTGCTTTTGCTGTCTTTCATGACTCCTTGCACCTCCAGAGTTTGAACCTTTCTGAGGTTCAGCCCTGCAGCCTGTCTCACTTCTGTTGGGTATCTCTTTCTACAGGTTCTTCTGTAGTTTTTCTCTTCAGCATCTGTTTCTTCACTCCTCATCTACTTCATTATCGGTTTTAAAAAAACAAATTTTGACCATTTTTGAAGTCTATATTGAATTTGTTATGATATTGATTCTGTTTTATGTTTCAGTTTTTTGGCTGCAAGGCATGTGGGATTTTAGCTCCACAACCAAGGGTCGAACCTGCATCCATTGCATTGGAAGATAAACTCTTAACCACTGGGCCACCAAGAAAGTCCCTACTTTATTATCTTTTAAAACTTTGTTGAAATCTCCCCCATCCTTCACAGAAATGTATGTACATATGACAATCTGCATAATACTGAGTTGAGGATAAGATGGGTGGGTGGGAAGAGTTACAATAATGTGTGGAGATATCCTACATAGCTGAGAAAGTTGAATCTTTTATGAAAAATAAATTTGTGTTTGTTAAACTTTGTTTTTTAAAACCATTTCTTTACAAATTGTCAAGCGTGCATGTTTTGGATGCTTACTCAGTATTATATTTGTAAGTTAGCACTGAAAACAAAGAAGGTAGTCCAGGGAGCTTAAGGTACTTGGTAGGAGAGAACTGAGGAAAAAAAAAGAATTATAATTAATGTGATAGAGGGCTATAATATAATTTATGCTCCTGAAGCACTGAGGAAATGGACTTACAGTTCGGAATAAGGAGTACATCATCTGGGAAGGTTTTCTTGAGGGAGTGGTGCTTGCATTTTTTGAAAATTATTTTATTATCTATTTGAACACTAGATGCACACATGCTTAGAATATTTATAACTTTCTAGTGAGTTTTGGGCTTTCCTGGTAGGTTAACTAGTAAAGAATCCACCGGCAATGCAGGAGACCCTGGTTCAATTCCTGGGTTGGGAAGATCCACTGGAGAAGGGATAGGCTACCCACTCTAGTATTCTTGGGCTTCCCTGGTGGCTCAGCTGGTAAAGAATCGGCCTGAAATGCAGGAGACCTGGGTTATATCCCTGGGTTGAGAAAATCCCTTGGAAAAGGGAAAGGCTATGCCCCCCAGTATTCTGGTCTGAAGAATTCCATGGACTATAAAGTCCATGGGGTTGCAAAGAGTCGGACACGAGTGAGCAACTTTCACTTTGTCTTGTAGTGAGTTTTACCTTTGTCGTTATATGCTAAACATTCTTATCCCTCATGGTGCCTTTTCCTTCATTTGGTTTTGGTTTTCTTTTAAAATACACTGAATCTGTTTTTATCCTTCTCAGAAACAGTGAGTATTACTATATATCAGTTCTTATTTACTTATTCACAAATGCAAAAAAGCAAATTACTGGCTGAGGAGGCCTTACAAATAGCTGTGAAAAGAAGAGAAGTGAAAAGCAAAGGAGAAAAGGAAAGATATACCCATTTGAATGCAGAGTTCCAAAGAATAGCAAGGAGAGATAAGAAAGCCTTCCTCAGTGATCAATGCAAAAGATAGAGGAAAACAATAGAATGGGAAAGACTAGAGATCTCTTCAAGAAAATCAGAGTTACCCAGGGAACATTCCATGCAAAGATGGGCTCAATAAACGACAGAAATGGTATGGACCTGACAGAGGCAGAAGATATTAAGAAGAGGTGCAAGATCACACAGAAGAACTGTACAAAAAAGATCTTCACTACCCAGATAATCACAATGATGTGATCACTCACACTCATCTAGAGCCAGACATCCTGGAATGTGAAGTCAAGTGGGCCTTAGGAAGCATCACTACAAAGCTCCACTATACTACAAAGCTAGTGGAGGTGATGGAATTCCAGTTGAGCTATTTCAAATCCTGAAAGATGATGCTGTGAAAGTGCTGAACTCAATATGGCAGCAAATTTGGAAAACTCAGCAGTGGCCACAGGACTGGAAAAGGTCAGTTTTCATTAAAGTCCCAAAGAAAGGCAATGCCAGAGAATGCTCAAACTACCACCCAATTGCACTCATCTAACACACTACTAAAGTAATGCTTAACAGGCTTCAATAATACATGAACCATGAACTTCCAGATGTTCAAGCTGGATTTAGAAAGGCAGAGGAACCAGAGATCAAATTGCCAATGTCCTTTGGATCATTGAAAAAGTGAGAGAAAAACATCTACTTCTTTTTTATTGACTATGCCAAAGCCTTTGACTGTGTGGATCACAACAAACTGTGGAAAATTCTTCAAGAGATGGCAATACCAGACCACCTGACCTGTCTCTTGAGAAACCTGTATGCAGGTAAGGAAGCAACAGTTAGAACTGGACACGGAATAACGACTGGTTCCAAATAGGAAAAGGAGTACGTCAAGGCTGTATATTGTCACCCTGCTTATTTAACTTATATGTAGAGTACATCATGAGAAACGCCAGGCTAGAAGAAGCACAAGCTGAAATCAAGATTGCTGGGAGAAATATCAATAACCTCAGATATGCAGATGACACCACCCTTATGGCAGAAAGTGAAGAAGAACTAAAAAGCCTCTTGATGAAAGTGAGAGAGGAGAGTGAAAAAGTTGGCTTAAAGCTCAACATTCAGAAAACTAATACCATGGCATCCAGTCCCATCTCTTCATGGCAAATAGATGGGGAAACAGTGGCTGACTTTATTTTTCTGGGCTCCAAAATCACTTCAGATGGTGATTGCAGCCATGAAATTAAAAGACGCTTACTCCTTGGAAGGAAGGTTATGACCAACTTAGACAGCATATTAAAAAGCGGAGACATTATTTTGTCAACAAAGGTCTGTCTAGTCAAGGCTATGGTTTTTCCAGTGGTCATGTATGGATGTGAGTTGGATGGTGAAGAAAGCTGAGTGCCGAAGAATTGATGCTTTTGAACTGTGGTGTTGGAGAAGACTCTTGAGAGCCCCTTGGACTGCAAGGAGATCCAACCAGTCCATCCTAAAGGAGATCAGTCCTGGGTGTTCATTGGAAGGACTGATGTTGAAGCTGAAAATCCAATACTTTGGCCACCTGAAGTGAAGAGTTATCTCATTTGATAAGACCCTGATGCTGGGAAAGATTGAGGGCAGGAGGAGAAGGGGACGACAGAGGATGAGATGTTGGATGGCATCACCGACTCAATGGACATGGGTTTGGGTGGACTCTGGCAGTTAGTGATGGACAGGGAGGCCTGGCGTGCTGCGGTTCATGGGGTTGTAAAGAGTCGGACATGACTGAGTGACTGAACTGAACTGAACTGATTCACTCATTCATGTCCAATTCTTTGCGACCCCATTGACTGCAGTCCACCAGGCTCCTCTGTCCATGAGATTTTCCAGACAAGAATCCTGGTATCGGTAGTCATTCCCCTCTCTAGGGGATCTTCCTGATCCAGGATTGAACCTGGGTCTTCTGCATTGCGGGTGGATTCTTTACTGACTGAGCCACGAAGGAAAAAATTTACATGCATTCAGTCCATAATTTGCATGTATTCAATCAATTCTCAAAGTGATACTACAAAGTCGATACTATTATTTTCACTCTTTTAGAGAGGAAAAACCGAGTGCACAATTTTTAAGTAGGTTAGTGAAAACGTAAATTGGGCAAACTAGCATAAGCAATATCAAGCTCAGACACTCTCACTCTGGTGCCCATATCGCTTCACACATTGATACCAATACGATATTATACAATGTATCAATGTTTTTGGATTATATCACTAAGGTTGGTATATTAATATCATCATAGAGACACCAGGTTTTTTAAACTTGTATTCACCTTGCTTATCATTTTCATTTCCTTTACTCTCAACTTTTCTTGGTTCCTTTGTTTCTTGTATGCTTCTTAGTCATAGTTTATTGTTAGATTAAAAAAAATCCACTGGTACATCTGTCTTTTCAATATGCAGCTCAGTGTTGATAAAATCTATTTTCATAATTCCTATACTTGGGTATATTTCTGCCATCTTCTTTTGCTTTTGGGCCTACTTTTTCTATGTTCCATTTATTCTCTCATTTTTCCTTCCTTTGGCTCCATCAGTTTTTTAAAAAAAAATTGGTCTCCCCCACCATTAAATGCAATGTTTATACATATATATATATATATATATAATATGTGTATATATTATATACATATTCATATTTCCTATTTTAGGGATTATCTTTATAATTTTAAGTGACTATTTAAAAAAGTCAAAAGTAACTTAACATCTTGATCTTTCTCCTGAACTATGGAAGAAACATGATATTACTTGGGCTGCCATAATAGGATACTACAGGCAGGGTGGCTTAAGCAACGAAAATTTATTTTCTCCTAGTTCTGGAGGCTGGAAGTCCAAGTCAGAGTGCCAAGGTTAGCATCTAGTGAGGACTGTCTTCACAGCTTGCAGATGGCTGACTTCTCGCCACATCTTCACATAGTTTTTCCTCTGGGCCCATGGGAGAGAGCTCTCTGGGTCTGTTGCTCTTCTCATGAGGACACCAGTCCTATGGGATTCGGGCCCACTTTCATGACCTCATTTAACCTTACTTATCTCCTAAAGGCCCCATCTCCAAACACAGTTGCATTGGAGGTTGGGGCTTTAACATATAAATTGGGGGAGGGGAGTAAAATTCAGTCCATGACACTTGGTTTAACATAAATATGATTATCTCTTTCCATCCTGTGTTCTACTTTTGTCCTACAATTTAGTTGTACCTCTGTTTGCACTTCAGTAGTATCATTTTTATAATTTTATTTTTATGCCATTATTGTATTTTCAGGTTTTGTCTTGTTTGTCAACTTATTCTCTTACTGTGCCTTCCTGTTCTTTTTCTGGATGTGTGTTCCCTTAAACACACATTCTTTAGTTTTAATGTTGGTAACCTGCTTCAATTTTGTTTCTATGAAAATGTCTTAATTTCCTTCTTTCTTGTGTGATAGTTTAGCTTGATGTGCAATTCTAGATTTGAATTTTATTTCCTTTATGCCTTTTCAATATCTTATTCTACTGCATTCTACCTTTTGTTTCTCCTTGTTAATAAGTTTCCTGTCTGCTTTAATATTGTTTCTTAGGAGTCATCTCTCTTCTCTCTTGCTATTTTTATGCTCCTTGGTGATTTGCTCTTACATTTTTCTTTCAATTCACGAATACACACTATAGTTTTGTCTCATCTGCCTAACATAACTGATGAAGTTTTTAATTTCAGTATTTTATTCTTGAAGAAGTATTTGATTATTTATCAAATATGACTGGTTCTATTTAATACTAACTCATTACTTTCTCATATATTTTGTTCCACCTTTTATTTCTTTAAGTGATTTTTGAATGCTTTACCAGATTCTCAATCCTAAAATTTATCTGAAATCCATAGCCGTCAAATTTTTCTCTGGTATGTTTCTTCTGAATCATTTTCATTATGCATGTTTTCTAATATTTTATGTTAATATGCATAGATTATTTATTTAAATTGTTCTGGCCTTTATCTTCAGGAATCCTGTGATTCCAGAGTCAGTCCTGAGAGGATTTATGCTTCCTTCAAAATATAACAATTGAGAAGTACTCTTTGTATTATAATTTCTTGCCTTGAGGGTTATACCCTCTAGCCATTGTAAATTTGAAAGTCATAATTTTGTTGAGCAAACCTGTGGCTTATGCATTCTCAGAAAGTAGTTTCTTTTCTGTAGGTCAGTAGAAGAGAGACAAATTTCCTCGTCACATTTCTTTGCTGACTAGTGAATTTTTCTCCAATATCTGCTTCAACTGAGACTTGAACATTTTTAGGCTTTATGTTCTAGTGTGTCTGGCAAGGGGAGGGGTGCTGTTATTCCTTGCACAAGTCCAACACTTGATTTCTAATTCTGCTTGGCCTTTAAAATCTAATCCTTTGCATTACAAAGATTAGCAAATACCTTCTGAATACTAATAGCCCAGCATCATCTGGCACCCTGCAGTTTAGAGTTAGTTGTTGTTTTTTTTTTTTTTTTGAGCACCCCCCCCCCCCACCGCCCACCAAAAGCTTCTCCTACCTTATTGGATACATACAGATATAATTTAAAAGGATGCATGTTACATTTCATCTGGCATTTCTATGTGTTTTGAACTGAAAAAGTTTCAGGCTCCTCACATTACCATATCATGGGAAATGGAATTATCTAGAGATTGTTTATCTCTATCACTTTCTTAAATATTCTGTAATATGTTATTCTTAAATGTTAAATGTTGTTAAATAAATTATCTCATAGCAGAGAGTTTGTGTTATGATAAAAAAAACATTGAAATATGGTAAAAATTTTACAAATGAAGTTATATGGAACAGTTCTTTGTTTTTATGTTACTTATAATAGACAGTGTAAGCATTTTGGTGAAAATTATCACTTTTGGAGAGTATAGAGTTAGTGAAATTTGAAGCATTCTGAAAAGAATTTTACCTTAAGAATCTAATGTCAGACTTCATTGATGAACATGGAAACATTCTCACAACTGAAGAAAAGCATCATTATTGTACAGAGTACAGAAGGTTGAAGTCTCAAACAATCACATCACGAGTAATAACATCATCATTATCAACAACAATCATAACAACAAAGCAGAAGAGAAGGGGGAGGAAAAGGGTGGATAATGGACTCCTATTTTCAGCCAAGCACTTTTCTAAGCACCAAAGCCAGAATAGGCTGAAAAATGGTTTCAGGTTGACAAAGGCAAGAGCTAGTCTTATAAGTGAAGCACTTCCTGCCTATCCAGTTTCAAAGCAACTCCTGAAATAAATCTTTGGAATCTGGTTTTGTACGAACTTGAAGTTAAATTCCAGAACATTAAATGTAGTCATATTAGGAGCACTCCAAAGCCAAGTAGAAATTATATTTGATTACTTCGTATGTTGGACTATACATATTATTGTAATGTGGATAGTTGTGACTCTAGTTTATATTCCTATTTTCCTTTTTCCCAAGCAAAAATCCTGATAAGCAAAAACAGAGTCTTCCTCCTTCAAAATATTAAAAATTGTATAGATTTTTAAAATAGGACTATTTAATAAGAGTGAGGAGAATCTAATTCTTATTTTCTTTAGTGAATAAAACAAGTCTCTCAAATATTAAAATATTTTTAAATGTGAGAAATTGCCATGTTACTTAATCAAAGCCGTGCAGTTAACAGGCTCCTAATGATAGTGCGAGAACTGCAATTCAGTTCAGTTCAGTCACTCAGTCGTGTCTGACTCTTTGTGACCCCATGGACTGTAACACGCCAGGCTTCCCCATCCATCACCAACTCCCTGAACTTGCTCAAAGTCACGTGCATTGAGTCGGTGATGCCATCCAACCATCTTATCCCCTGTTGTCTCCTTTTCCTCCTACCTTCAATCTTTCTCAGCATCAGGGTCTTTTCCAGTAAGTCAGTTCTTCACATCAGGTGACCAGAGTATTGGAGTTTCAGCTTCAACATCAGTCTTTCCAATGAATATTCAGGACTGATCTCCTTTAGCATGGACTGGTTTGATCTCCTTGTAGCCCAGGGGACTCTCAAGAGTCTTCTTCAACACCATAGTTTGAAAGCATCAATTCTTTGGCATTCAGCTTTCTTTATAGTCCAACTCTCACATCCATACATGACTACTGGAAAAACCCTAGCTTTGAGTAGACAGACCTTTGTCGGCAAAGTAATGTCTCTGCTTTTTAATATGCTGTCTAGGTTGGTCATAGCTTTTCTTCCAAGGAGCAAGCATCTTTTAATTTCATGGCTGCAGTCACCATCTGCAGTGATTTGGAACCCAAGGAAATAAACTCTGTCACTGTTTCAATTGTTTCCCCATCTATTTGCCATGAAGTGATGGGACTGGATGCCATGATCTTAGTTTTGTGAATGTTGAGTTTTAAGCCAACTTTTTCACCCTTCTCTTTCAGTTTCATCAAGAGGTTCTTTAGTTCTTCTTCACTTTCCGCCATAAGGGTGGTGTCATCTGCATATCTGAGGTTATAGATATTTCTCCTGGCAATCTTGATTCCAGCTTGTGCTTCATGCAGCTTGGCATTTTGCATGATGTACTTTGCATATAAGTTAAATAACCAGGGTGACAATATACAGCCTTAACGTACTCCTTTCCCAATTTGGAACCAGTCTGTTGTTCCATGTCCCATTCTAGGTGTTGCTTCTTGACCCACATACAGATTTCTCAGGATTATTTTACTAAACTATGTAGATGTATATTAAAACACAATGTTGTACACCCTAAATATATACAATTTAATTAAAACAATACATTAAACAAAATACATGTGACCTGCTCAAGGTATAACTGTGTAACTAATACAGGCAGGATTGGGTTGGCAATCAGTTCTACTGTTCTGAAGCCCATACTCCTGACCACTAAGATAACATTTTCAAAGTATTGTATAATTCCATAGAAATCAGCAAACAACTTGCACAGAAGAATCAAGAAGGCAATATTATTTTCTTTTGTGAATATGTGAATATCCTTGTCTATTTTATATGTTACATACACTAATGGTATGGTCATATAGAATTAAAGTTATCAACTATAAAGTCTTTTATTTTGCATTTTGCAGTCTCTATGAATACACAACTAAGTTTTTTAAAAGATCACTTAACGTTTAAAACAAGACGTATGGGATTTCCCTGGTGGTCCAGTGACTGAGTCTCCATGCTTCTACTGCAGGTGGCCTGGGTTCCATCTCAGATCAGGAACTGGATCCCACATGCTGCAGCTAAGAGTTCCCAGGCTGCAACGAAGATGCAGCACAGCCAAATAAATAAATTACATAAATATTAAAAAGACATAAAAGAGTTAAATCATTCAGTTTGGTAATTCTGCTCTTCTTTTTATGGTGGCCCCAGGGCAGAAATGGCTTTTTAAGTCATATTGTACAATTAGATTTGCAACTGGCTAACTATCCCAATTTGTCCAGATAGCTACTGTGTTTCTCTGATTTCCTCTTGTTTTCCTATGTTCTTGTAATTTTCTTCATCATTATTAAAAGACACTCTGAAATATGTCCACTATCTTCCAAATTTAAGCTAATTTGGTATAAATACATTTTATATTTGTTATAAGTATTATATGAGAATAGGAGGGGAGACTCATAGATAATTTTATTTGAAAAATTTTGATCCTCCTGAGCCAATAAAGTTTTTATAAAATGTTTTTTAATATATTGATACTAATGCTTATATAGTTTTAATATTATAATATGTACATATTTTAAATTAATCTACCTATAACTTCATAATAAATTATATGAAATTAATTTTAATTACAGAAACTCAAACTAATACATACTATTTTAAAAATAATTAACATTTTATTTTCATAATATATGATACCATATTTTATGCGTCATTATAAATATACTTTGCACTTGAAAAACCAGAATATTAGAGGGAAAGAAAGACCTTGGAAATTATTTAAAAATCTTGCTAATTCATTTTATCAAATAAAGACTCCTAATCATGTTATGGCTTCCCTGGTGGCTCAGATGATAAAAACTCTGCCTGCAATGCAGGAGATGCAGGTTCGATCACTGGGTTGGGAAGATCCCTTGGAGAAGGGAATGGCTACCCACTCCAGTATTCTTGTCTGGAGAATCCCATGAACAGAGGAACCTGATGAACTAGAGTGCACGAAGTTGCAAAGAGTCATACATGACTGAGCAACTAAACACACAATAAGGTTGTAACATGATCAGATTAATATTTTTAACACAAAACACTCAAGTTTCATGTTGGAGATGGATTGGAAGTGGGTGGTAGAGAAGGTGTAATGGTCTAGGCTCGGATGGTCTGGAAGAGACTGAGGATTATTTAAAAGGTAGAGTTGACACAGTGTGATTGTGCATATAGGGAGTGAGGCTGGAGGTGCTACAGATTACTCTTGGTGGTTTAATATGTGCAACTTTTTAGATGAGGTCATTTAAGTTGACTTTTTGAATGAGTGTCGGTATAGAGACAATGACAATGACTAATACTACCTGGGATCAAGAAAAATATATCTTGAGTTTTGAACATGTGTGAGACATTAGAATGAAGAAGTCTAAGAATTTCTGGAAACATTAGTCCTGAGCTCAAAGAAAGGCCTCTGATGGAGATATCATTGGAGACCTATTCATATAGTAGGTAGTTTAGCAACGAGTTTGGGTTTGCTATTATTGTGGAGACAGACTATCAAGAAAACGGACACATCTCAGGACAAACTGATGAACTGCTACCTTTTTACCCCAGGTAGAAGGCAAGAAATCAGTAAATGAAATTGAAATATTGCTAGAAATGTATTAAAAAAAACCTAGGACAGTATAATATTTTGTTAGCCAAGGAGAGAGATGAAATGTTCAAGGAGAGAGAATGGTCTTCTCAAGCTCTTCTGATACTTGAATTTTACGCATTCATTTGGATAGGCAGTAACATTTTTCACACAGTTATACTTGTGTTTCTGAGATTCTCAAATCTATCTTCCTATTGAGATTTTAACATTCTTGAAGATAAAAATAACATAGTTATAGATCACTGCTAAATACAAAAACAATTGAAATAATAAACTAAGCAATTTGGAATAACAGAAATGATGATGATGATGGTTATCTCTATTAGATCTTCTGATATATACTTTGGGCATTTTCTGAGCTTCCCTGGTGACTTAGATGGTAGAAGAATCTGCCTGCAATGCAGGAAATCTGTGATTGATCCCTGGGTCAGGAAGATACCCTAGAGAAGGGAATGGCTATCACACCAATATTCTTGCCTGGAGAATCCCATGGACAGAGGAGCCTGGTGGGCTACAGTCCATGGTATCACAAAGAGTCAGAGATGACTGAGCAACTGACACACACACACACACACACACACACACACACAGGCATTTTCTAGGCACTTACTTTGTAACTGTGTTCTTACTAATTCTTAACCTCCTGTGCTAGAGCATTATACATTTTCTTATTTTATAGATAAAGAAGAAAGAAACAGAGCATTTAGTTAATTTACTCAAGGGGAAAAAATTGGTAGAGGCAAAATTCTTAATATTATATCTACTACTCATGTATTTTAAATAAACAGCAGATAAACATGAAGTAATAAATATAAATGACACACTAAATTTGAAAAAGCCAACAGATTATATTAAATAATTTATAGAATTAAAATTAACTCATAAAAATTACCTCCAAAGATGTTAGCCTTTCACTCGTGTGCCCCTGTTTTATAGTGGAATGCTAGGATCGCTGTGCTCTCTGCTCCCCCATGTGTTGTGTTCTTTTTATTAATTTTAAAATCAATTTTTATTGGAATACAGTTGCTTTGCAATGTTGTGGTAGTCTCTACTGTATAGCAAAATGAATCAGCTATACATATACACATATCCGTTCTGGTCACCACGGTGCCTTAAGTTGAGTTGCCCATTCTATATAATATGTTCTCATCACTTATCTACTTCATACATAGTATGAGTCATAGTGTTCTCTTTAAACAACGCAGTTTGTTATCCACACTCATTTCTCGTTCCCCATTGACCTAAATGGTAAACCTAAGTCAAGCCCTGCCTTTTGTAATTTGGATTCTGTGATCTTTGATACTGTTACTCATTCCTTCACTTCCTGGATACCACTCCTTGGTTTTTCTGTTGCCTCTTTCTTGGTTTTCTTCACTAGTTTGTTTTCCTGCTTCTCCCCATGATATGGAGATGATTTTTTGAGTTCCAGCCTTGAATTTCTTTGCTTAGCACACTATACAATTTCTTTATGCAATCTCCTCCACCTTCATTACATAGTGACTGAAAAAAAATCATTTCCAAATTCTGATCCCTCTCCCGATGTCTGGATATTAATATCAGCCTCTGGATTGAATATTTTATCTTTGATATCACAGTGATACTTCAGACTTGAAAAGGCTAGCTTTGAACTCATCAGAACCACCCACCATTTCTCCTCCCCTTTTATCCCACTCTTTAAAGACCAGATGCTTTTCCAGCATCTTCTTTTTCATAAAGGCAAAAGCATCCATCTAGCTGCTCACCCAGAAATCTGTCAGTCTAGTCGTCTTTCTCTGTGCAGGACTCATATCCAGGAGATCAGTCAGTTCTGTCATATCTTCCTGTGAAATATTTTTCGCCCATCCCCTCTACATCAGCTTTATTGACATACTTTATATAAAGAATTTGAAATGTGTCTAATGATTTGTCCAGTGATTCTTTTGTAAAACAAAACTTACCTTCAGTTTCCCTCTGCCAGCTTATTCTGATCAGATGATAAGCTTATTCTTATCTTCACCAGGAGAAAAATAACGTAATACAAATTATTTCCTTGCTCAAAATTCTTCAATGATTTTTTGTTCTTTCAATAGACAATAGTTGAGCCTCTACTATGTAAGAGATCTAGGAGTTTACATCCCAGTACAAAGAATGAAAATACTAAACAAACATATAGTATACAATGTGGTGATGAGTTATGAAAAAATGAATCAGATAAGAAGATAGAGTGTCAGAGGGATGGGAGAATGTTATTTAACTGGTGATCAGAGAAGGCCTCTCTGATAAGGTGACTGAAATAGAGTCTTGAAGGAAGTGAAGATGCAAGGTTAGATATCACCTCATTCCAGGATAAAAATTCAAACATATTCACTCACTTGATCATTTACCTAAAAAGTATAGAAGGATCCATAAAAGTCTGAAAATGGAGACTATATTATGTTATAAAGTGGAGCTTCAATCTGTTGAAAAATAATTTATTTTTCAAGACACTTTACATCTTGATCATCTCCCATGTATCCCATAGATTGTTTTAATTTAAATAGATTGGTAATTTTTATCATATGTGGGGTTTTCTCAACAAATGTTTTTTTAATTCATAGAGAAATAAGGTAATACAATTGATATCATGAAACTATTACACTAAAGAGGAAAAAGACACATTCAGAACCACACACACATGTAAGTAAATAAACCAATCCTCTTAGAAGGTGATATTTGAACTGACCTGAATCATAAGTCAGCCACGGAAAATGCAAAGAGGAAGAAAATTCCAGGTAGAAAGGGCTTGGTTTTTCTGAAGCACAGACAAGAGAATGGGATGGCTGAAGCATAGTGAGCAAGAATAGACAGCTTTTTTTTTTTTTTTAATTGTCGTTATATTAGTTACATCAACGTGATTCAGATTTTTTTAAGAATAGACATCTGTTAGCATTTCATCAGAGCGCTAACAAAGTAGACACTCATTGCTTCTGGTGTAATCCTTCTGCAGATCATCTTCAGTGGATGGTGGGAACCGCCTGTGTGCTGACCATATACACAGTTGCATCTAGATTTACTTCTGTATCTATCTGTGTAGACTGAAAACCACAAGCAGACGCTGTAAATTCCAATCTGGACCCATAGGGTCCACTCACGGTCTCCCACTTTTCATTCGTGCCCTCCTGTCCTGCCCGCGTGAACCTGGCTCCCACTACCTTCAGGGTGTCTGTCCGCTCGGTCAGTCTGTACTGTAGTCGGTCTCCTGGCCGTGCCAGGTGAGTGTGTGTTTGGCCGGCTGCTGACATTAGCCATCACTGGGCTCACTCCTGGCTCACTCTAACACACTGCTTGTTTGGCCCCAACCTCCACCGGGTGAATTATTTGGGAAGGCTGGGTAAACAGTAGAGATCAGTAGAAATTTTGCATAATATTCCAAGATTCTACTGAAAGGAAGACACTAAATGGTTTTTAGCATCTTTACAGCATTTCACTAGCCTTTCTCAACCTCCTGAACATCCCTACTTTAAAACAAGTATAAATTAGAGACATCTTGTGTGTGTGTACTTTCAGACATGTAAAACATTCAACCTTGTTGCCTATTGTTTGCTTTTTTGTTCCATCAAGTTAACATTATAATTTACAACTTGAATTGGCATTTTAATGTCAAAACAAATATCAGCATATTTTTCACTAATGTATATCTGAGTTAAAATTTTAAAACTGTGAAAATGCACATGTTTGTTTTGTCAGTGAGAATAGCAAAATGCTGGACTTCAAATCATGTATAAAGTTTTTATATGGTAAGTCTTAAAATGAAAATTTCAAACATAACAGTAAGGTAACATAATGGCCCAGTTCACTGATAGATGCAATTGAGAATGACACAGTTAAAATTCACTGTGGGTGTTACAACATATTGTCAGATCATAGAACCCAGTAACTACAACCAGTGTATAAACATTACATTTTTTATTTCAAATCCATAGATATAATAAATTTAAGCTCTAAGCTGAAACAAGTAAGAGTTTACATTTTTACTGTGTATAATTCTTATAATAACTTAGCACATTTTAATTGAGTTTAACCCTCTATCCATTTTATATCTATTCATTTCTGACCCTCAGTATCTCAGATGCATTTTTTTTTTCTCCAAACAACCCTGCTATTAATCTACTATGTTAAATCTTGAACTTTAGTCATTGAAAGAATCACAGATAATATTGCATTAGGATTTTTTACTGAAATTATATTTGACATAAAGGGAACAAATACAGAAAATAAATAATGTGCTGTCCTTCATTTCAAGGAGGGGAGAGTGGGTTAGAGTATCAGGAATTTCCAGTATCAGAGACAGCATCTTTAACACATTGCCAACTATAAGGAAGTGGTCAATATTCTACTAGTACAGTTCTCTTAAAAACTTGTAGGATACCTATAAATGTAATTAAGCTTTCCTCCATTAAACAAAAGCCTTATCCACACTTTCATAAAGATAAGTGTTGTTTTTGTTTTTTTTTTTTTACATTGGGCTTCTGCTGATATGCTGAGGGGAAAATGTCCTTAAGATTATTTTTAGAATCTTCATTGTTTAAATCAGGGGCTCTGTAAGACACACCACTAAGCTACCTAGAGGTTCTTTTGTCTGAATGAATGATTCTTGGAGGCATTTTCTAATATATTTTGGAGGTCTTAATGTAGATTTTATAGTCACACCTCATTATCATCTTTAGATCATGTTTTCCTGGTAGTTGAAATTTGCCTTGAAGGGATTTCTTAATTTTTGCATTGTTCAACATCTGCAGAGACAGAAGTTTAAGAAAATATTTTATGTTCAAACCCATTAAGACGTGGCTTCCTCATATTTAACAGTTTTTCTCTCTTCTTTTCCCCTTTTACTATAAACAGAAAGAAGGTAGGTGCCAGAGTACTATGCACAGAAATATCCTCAGCTAGATTATAAAGTTCATTAAGTGCAGTGTTTTCCTTTCAATATTATCACAGTGTTGCTGAACTTTCCACTGCAACATAGTAAGGATCCAGTTTTCTTCCATTTCTAATAACATTGTTTCCTCATCTTTCTTTCAACCATTACTGATAACCTCTTCAAGAGCCGTAAGTCTTCATGGCTACATTTTAATGGACATGTAGTAGTTTGTACTGTAAGTGTTTTCTCCTAGAATGTATCTCATGTAGGAAAACGAAAGGACTTGATAACTTCAAACTCCAAAATTCACCTGGAGTAAACAACATTGTTATGAGTAACTGATGAAGTCTTGTTTTATGAGCTTAAATATACCCGTTCCATAGTGATCTGTGTGTTACACAGCTGCCTTGCTTCAGAGAACATCTTGTTCTCACAGTAGATCTACCCATTTTGGAATACTTCAAAACAAGTGTGGATATTTAGAGACCTCAAGTGTTCAAAAACCGGAATCAAATGATCATCTTGTTAAGAATAATCAATAAAGTTACAGCTGGATGTTTTCCCTCTGCTAAATTTAGACATTACACTCCATTCAATTTTGTCTTGATTAGACAGATTGAAAATCATATGTATGCATACAGTTAGTCTAAATAGACAACTTAGCTAAGATCAGCAATTTTATGAGGGGATTAAGTCAGTGCAAATGGTGGAAAAAAGTGACTCAGAAAAGAAAGAAGAAAAAAAAAGAATACCATATGTTTGACATTGAAATAGAACCTTATATTTACTTTTTAACTCAAGAAATTTACTTTAAGTATAACCTTATTTTTACATAGTACTGTGTTGATAGAAAATGATTGTGTACACTTCTGTGATTAATCCTTAAAGAGGAATCAATTGATTATCATTAGGTTTTAATTATGTAACCCATTATTAAAGGGAGATTTCTTCTGCTTTAAAACACTGTTACTAGTCAAACAAAATAGGACATTTTAAAAATCACTTAATGGGCAGTTTCTGAAAAAGTTTTAATTGAAAATTCCCTTTATCCAATTAATGGCACATCTTGATACCAAAGTCACTCGGTCATGTCTAACTCTTTGAGACCCCATGACTATACAGTGTCTCAGCTGGTAAAGAATCTGCCTGCAATGCCGGACACCTGGGTTCAATCCCTGGGTTGGGAAGATCACCTGGAGAAGGGAAAGGCTACCCACTCCAGTATTCTGGCCTGGAGAATTCCGTGGACTGAATAGTCCATGGGGTTTCAAAGAGCTGGACATGACTCAGCGACTTTCACTTCATTTGATACCAACCCACTTTGTATATATATATATATTTTTGCTGTAAATATAATATTAGATGGAAAAGATTGTCAGTAACTTGAGATTTTTAAGCAGAAAAATACTACCATTTAAATTTGCTCTGGTAGGTGAATTTTGGGGACAATACGAAAAGTAGCTTTGGGGGACTTTGTGGAGATATTTAATGGAATCAAGAAGATTTATTCCATATGGCTCACAGGTTTTTTATGCATAACATGTATTATGATTTTTTCTATTGAAAATGCATAAAAGCAATTGATTTGTAGTGCTATTTTAAAGTTACTTTGCAATAAAGTTTTGAAAATGTTTCTAATGTCAACATCTCAACCTTGGCATATGCATGTTTTACTCCATAATAGAACCAATAGTTTCTAATCCTCATAGAAATTTTCTCTTCTTGCCTTATTATTCATCCTTTTAAAATTTTAGTTTTACTTCTTATCATTTTTGCTCCCTATATCATATTAGGTGCCTTACCTGAGATGGATATTCAGAGTAGGGTGACTGACCCTTATGCCTAAATTTATCTTTTTATCTTTATTTAGGTTTTATAAATTGAGAAATTATTTGTAATGCAAATGTCTCTTTGGATTGAGTTAGATATTAATCCATAAAAGAAACCCAACTTAGTTGATAACAGTAAGTTTTAACTTCTTGACATGTGAATAACAGGCCTCTAAGAAATTAAGAAAATAGAAGTAAATATTGAAGATATAAAAGAAAGATGTTTGGATAGTTGGGAAAGGTCTAAAATTGTACATCCTGATCTCTGAAGACAGAGTCAGATGAGGAAGTGTAGCTATGAACAGAGGGGCAGAGAGATCTGACAGGGTGAAAAAGATGTCAAAAGAGAAAATATGAATGATGCTAGACCCCATAGACAAACATTCACCTAGGTTCAACCCTTACACCTTCCCCTGAAATAATACCATTTTCTCAAAAGAATTCATTCTTCCACATTGAATACAGCATGAGTAGGATCAGCAAAACACAGCAGTTGGATGCGATGGCTATGATCAGGGAAAATCACCCAGAGGAATTTTAGTGAAGCATGCCGCACACAGAATTGAACATTCCCATTTTTTTCTCTCTCACAGGTTATCTGAACCAGATGAATAACTCAAGTCACTCTGTCCTTCAGCCTTCATTCCAAGGATGCATGCAGCTCATTCAAGTGGATGATCAACTTGTAAATTTATCCGAAGTGGCGCAAAGGAGGCCTGGAAGTTTTGCGAATGTCAGCATTGACATGTGTGCCATCATAGACAGGTAAATGGTCTGTCATCCTACCTTGAATTGCCAAACTCAAAATTCATGTTTTTGTTGTAGGACAAGTTAAACTCTGAAACGCACAACCCTATATGGGGCAAGGTGGCAGGAGCCATTGGCCATGCCTATGGTGTATGTTTGTGATATTAGAAGTTGTGTTTATATCAGAGCATGGTTATATATGACAATCTGTGATGTCATATTAATCCATTCAACCCTCCTTGGTGACTGTGATCATTTTGCATGTAGTTTTGCAAGCGACAGCTGGAAATAGAATTCAGTTTATTTTTAAATAAACTATGCATGTAAACTATGCCCACAGCAGAAATGTCCCCCTTCTCTTTGTCTTGGTCATGACTCATCCTCAGTGTATGATTCCATCTAAAGCCCCCTCTTAGAGGAAAAGAAACGTTGGAAATTATTGGCAGGCAATATGGGGATTTACTGAAGTAGGATATTTAATGTAGCTGAGTCTGCTTACAAAGTAGACATAGTGAAATATTACAAGATCTCTTCCTTATAAGTTTTTGCAAATCTGTTGGGGGGGGGCTTTTTATAAAAACTTAGCTGACCTCTTACATGGTGGAAAGATACAACTTTTATATGAAATATTATGGCAGCATTACATATACTACCATAACATACTTCTAAGAAGTTCCTTTTATTCCAACATGAAAATGTTTCATTTTGAGATGTATTTCCCACAAACAAACTACATCTAACTATGGATTGAATTTAACCTGGTGGATTTAGGTGATGATATATCCTATTTTCAAATCTTTTATGAGAGGACTATCGTATTCTGAAAAACTTTTTAAATTAATTTTATATTTTGAAAATTAAAGTTCTATAAGTCTCAGTCTGTCCTCAGTAAAGTATATACCTTCAGTCTTTACTAACTTTATTTCATTTAAGAGGAGATCCTTGGGGAAGTCATGTAGAGACATATAATGAATCTTAAAAATATATAAAATCATCCATTATGAAATAACCTTGCTTTCACATAAATTAATAAAGTAGTATTCATGTGAATGATAAATTAGAGTTATTGATGTCTGTAGAATGTAACTTTTTAGAACTTTAATATGTTGATAATAAGGCATAGTGTAGTGCTTATTTTTATTGCATTTATGCAAATATAGGTAGTTATAGCCTAAACAGTTTATACTTAAACAGAGCAACAAACAATTTTAATAAAAATATACTCCTAATTTTTGAACCATCAATAATGTAATAGTTTTTATTTCTGCCTAAAGTAAGTTGTGGTAATAATCACAAAAACTGAGAAATGCATGTTCTAAGAATATATATTCTAATATTCTCTGTGTATTCATAAATTTTAATAATGGTTTTCCATACAGGAAGATTTTTCCTCTTAGTAATAGACAGTATATAAGTCACTTTAGTACCTTGTTCATTTTCTATGTCAGTAACTTTAATGATACAATAATTTCCGTCAATAATACCCGAGTTAGTTCATCCAGCTTTTGTAAACTGGCTAGGTTTTATGGTGATGCTATTATTTCACTCCAAACAGCATGTTTCCTGGAAATTGTGTTTAAATTTTTTGCTACCAAGGAAGTGTGAGTGAAGTGTTGAGATTTCACTGTTGTACACCCATGACAATATTGGAAGTTAAAATGTCTCCAAAAGAATGAATGAGATTTTGGTAAATGAACCAGGCCCTCCTGCTAAGGAGAAGAACACAAGAGACAATGTGGAATAGGGATGCAAATTTCAGTTTGTGGCAGGTACAGGAGTATACAAAATGTTCTTTTGCCAAAATGGCATCATGCCATCGTCTATGTTGCTGAGTGCTCTGTAGCTGACAGAACAAGGAATACATCTTTCTTATCCTGCAGGGTGCTAACCCAAAGGAGTGCCTATGCAGAAGTAATCACCTCAGATGCATCCCAAGTTTCCTAAATCCACTATTGAATACCTTCTCTGCTTGTCTTATTTTTTTGAGGGCATTCACTTCTTTTTTTTAGGCATAATTGCCCTATATCATTATAGCTTCCGGTGTACAACATATATAGTTAAATGGTTACCAGGGCAGTGATTTATGTACATTAATTAACAATGTATGAAAAAGCAGATTCTTTTATTCACCTAAAATGTGCACTGCTGCTGCTGCTACTGCTAAGTCGCTTCAGTCGTGTCCGACTCTGTGCGACCCCATAGACGGCAACACACCAGTCTCCGCCGTCCCTGGGATTCTCCAGGCAAGAACACTGGAGTGGGTTGCCATTTCCTTCTCCAATGCATGAAAGTGAAAAGTGAAAGTGAAGTCGCTCAGTCATGTCCGACTCTTGGCGACCCCATGGACTGCAGCCTACCAGGCTCCTCCATCCATGGGATTTTCCAGGCAAGAGTATTGGAATGGGGTGCCATTGCCTTCTCCGAAAATGTGCACAGTTCTGTCTTAATCTGTGAAGTGTTGTGATTTTGCATGTAGAATTCAGAACTATATTCACCTTATTCAAACCATTGAGGTTCATTGATGAGCTCACCCTTAATCTGTCTTTGCATATGAGAGTACCAGGGCCATTACCCTGTCTTCACACAGCTGTGACCCATCCATGACTCCTTAATGATACATCTCTGGCTCATCTCTGGTTTGGTCTTATGTCCTTACTAACTGAAACTTTGCAACTGCTATTCTACCATTTTATTTTCAGACTACCAAAATTCTCCTCAAGCAGCCCTACACTGGCTCTTTCTTACTTTTATCCTTTCAGATTTCAGCTTGATTGATTTGAGAGCTATTTTTGAAAAAAATTTAAAAAGGGGAAATTGAAAACATAGGATGAAAAATAGAAATCACAAGTGTGATTTTTACAAAATGTTTAGAGATTATAGGAGCAGCTGCATTGATTTTATGAGTAGAACTTAGGAAAATAATTTGGGAAGATGATTCTAAAGGAATTTTGCTGTGTGTGATACTGAAATATTCTATGGTTTGAACTGTTTTTTTGGGGGGTGGATTTACATGCACCTTGTTTTGTTTGTATGTTTGCTTTCTGAACATGACATTGAATCAAGGAGAGAGCAAGCATGCCAAGCTACAGAATTATATGTTTAGTAATATTTTCTGAGTGCATCAATGGTGCCAGGTACTGGTCTAGGCACTTAGGTTAAATCATTGACCAAAACAAAGATCCTTGCACTTGTGAATCTCACATTCTGGGAGAAGGGGAGGAAGCAAAGATGTGATAAATAAATATTATAGTAAGTTAGAAGGAATACATGCTATTTATGAAAAAAAGAAAAATTTGGGCTAATCAAGGAGGACTGGTATTTTAAAGAGATTGGTGTTGGATTATAGTTTAAATAGGCTTGTAAATGTTAGCTTCAATTGTGAATTCAAGACCTTAAAGAAGTATGCGTGTATCCTCAGTCATTCTTTCATGTCTGACTTTTTGCAACCCCATACTATAGCCTGCCAGGCTCTCTGTCCATGGCATTTTCCAGGTGAGAATATTGGAGTGGGTTGCCATTTCCTACTCCAGGTGATCTTGCTGACCCAAGAATCAAACCCGGGTCTCTTGTGCCTCCTGTTTACCTGTTTATAGGTGGACAGTAAAAACACTGTTTACCTGTTTGCGGGAGACCCGGGTTCGATCCCCATGTCAGGAAGATCCCCTGAAGGAAGTGGCAACCCACTCTACTACTCTTGCCTGGAAAATCCCATGGACAAAGGAACCTGGTAGGCTAAAGTCCATGGGGTTGCAAAGAGTTGGAGGCGACTGAGAGACTTCACTTTCTACCTGTTTACCAGGTGGATTGTTTATCACTGCACCACTTGGGAAGTCTGAAAAAAGTAAGAGAATTCACCAATTTGGGGAAAAACCACTACGGGCAGAGAGGCTAGTCAATGCAACAAGGCTGCCTGGCATCATCTAGGATCAGTGAGGGGCTTGGGTGGAAAGTTTGGAAGGACAAGGAGCAGATCCCCAGAAGAGGCCAAGACAATCATAGAGGTCAGGTCCTGGAGGCCTATAGGTAATTGTAAGGTTTTGGCTTCTATTCTGAGAGGAGTAGGGAGGCATTGCAGGTTTCTGAGTAGAGCAGTGGCATAATTTAGCTTACAGTTTTGAAGGATGACTCCTGTCTATGGGAAGAGGAAAGGTAGAAGCTGGGAACCAGTTACAGTAATCCAGGTGAGAGATGCTGTGTCCTGAGACCAGCGTACTATCACAAGAGGTGGTGTGATGTGATCAGTTCTGAGTACACTGCGAAGGTAGAGTCAGTAGGGCTTTTTAATGGATTAGATTCCAGCCATGAGAAGAAGAGAAGACATAACAGTAAACCAAATGATTTTGGAAACAGCAGCTGGAAGGAAGGAGTTACCATGTCCTCTGATGAGAAGGCTAGTGGTAGAGATTAGTCATGCGGCAGAAGGAAAAATCAGGAATTCAGTGCTGGGCATGAGGTGAAAGGTCTGTTGACATCTAAGTGGACATTTCAAGAAGGTAATTGGATACACATGCCTCACAAGCACACAACTGCCGATTAAGCAATGAGATGTTGTGTCTGATAAGATCATCACGTTTATCTATTGAAGACCTCTGGTTTCTTCAGCTGTATTTCATAAAGAGCTGTAGAACTGGAAAGGGAGAGGGGAAGTAGTGGACAAGAAGCTTCTTCCAACATCAGAAGCCTGTAGCTTTACCCTTTGAGTGAGACCCTGCCCTTACGGAAGAGGACTTCATCAAACCATCAGTTGCCAGAAGGCGTCTAGCAGATGATCTTGGTTCTCCTTGCACGAGTACCATCTTCCATCTGCCCCAGGTGCCCTCACTCACATTTTTCCTTCTTTGTGGCGAACATCTCCAGGCACCAGACTCAACTATTGTCCTCCACCCACTTCCCTCTGTCCTCTTTCTGGGTATGAAAATCCAAGCAACAAAAGCCTTCAGAAGCATCCCTATTAAAGTTAGGTTTATGCACTTCCTCCTGCAAGGGAGAACCGAAGGAGAACCAAGGGACATCTCAGAGTGATGTGGAGGAGAGGAAGGGAGTGAGGAAAGGGGTTTGGGGGTCTGAGTAAGTCCTAGGAGGGTCCTGGCAGGTATCGGCCATAATTTTTAAACTAGAAGACTTGCTGCAACGTAAGGTGGAATTTTTGAATCCCTGTAGAGCTCGTATTTGATTTGTTTATCTATGATTCTAATTCAGGACACATGGAGTGAAGAAGCTGGTGTGAAAATATTTTGAGCTGAAGTAGGTGGTGTTCATGACTGGTGGGCAAAATTTTTGTTTTGTGAATCACGGTAAAGTCTGTTTTGCTAGCTGTGACTTCTGTATCAAACCTAAGATCACCCTCTTAGGTTAGCTGCCAGAGAGAGAGAGATTTTCCTTGTCATCCACAGTAGTGATGTGTCACAGTCCTAGCTAATGACAGGTAAGCAGAAGTCAGATAAAGTGTTCTGAGAAAGTATTTGTTTTTCTGATACAGAGGTTCCCCCCCCCTCCATTGTCCTTGTTCAAATGTAGATACCATGCCTGAAGCTGTATGACTGAGAAAAACCAGAGCTCCAGTGAACCAGAGTCAGTAAGCACCTTCCCTCCTTTTTGTGTGGGAAGAAAAGCAACCCTTGTTTATTTAAGTCACTGTGAGTCAAATATTACTTTTATCGAAGCTGAAAGCACCTGTGCTTTCTTCACCTTCCATGTCTAAAATCAACCAATACCATCATTTTACCAGACCATAGAGTAACAAATTCCTAATTATGAAAATGACTTTGAAAGAGAGGATGATACATTTATTTTAGGATGTATTAAGTTGCATGGCAGTGATGTCCTTTAGAGATTGGAACTTGGGGACTAAATGGCTGTTTAGAGGACAAAGCAAATTCATATTGTTAATCAGCATCTGGTAGAAAAAGCAGTTCATTAGAGTCTTCTTTACCTTTTCTATAACCTCCCATGTAAATATATTAAGAAACAAAACCAGGAAATGTCTGGATAGCACAGAGAGAGGAAAAGGAAGAGTAAACATCACAGCTTAAGTACAGCCCACAAAATTACCCCTTGAGAAACTGTGAAAAGACTGGATCCTATTTCTGAGTTAGTAATTAAGTCTTCATTTTATTTTTGGATGGAAGTGCATAATCACAGACCCAGTTTTTATTTTTTTAAGTCAATGCTTTCTTTTCCAGAATATCTATCAAGTTTGTTTGATTTTATTTTCCTTGAAAGGAAAGACTAAGTACATGATTTTTTATAAGAGCACTTAAATGAGAGTTGGATAGATACAGTGTGAGATGCTTCAAGATGAAGCTAATTCTGCCAGAAAGGTGAACAATGCATAAGTAGATTAATACTAAAAATTCAGAAGCCAGTCATGACTTGATACAGCAAGTTTAAGATTTACAGTCCTGAGATGAAGAATGCATGTAGCATCTTTTTTTTTTTTCATTTTCTAAAATTGATCTTCATTTGTTCATAAGCTCCCACTTCCAGTCTATAGCAGCAAAAAATATTGGCACACATATATTCAGGTACCCTAACTATCTATCTGTCCATATATATATATTAAGTCAATATGGGATTCAAACTTTGTCAAAGCCAAGCTTGCATTTGGGGCTACTATCCCATTTTAAGTGTCCTCCTTGACTCTTCCCATATAACCTTTGGGTGAGGCCTAGGCAACTTACATGACATCAGCAGAGGAGTAGGTTTCACTCACATGCTCTGCTCAGCTCCTTCTGGCCTCCCCTGAGGGTGCCCTGACAGCTTGGTCTTCAGGAGTCAGCCCCACTGCCCTACAGTCCTTCCTTCTGGCTGTGGGATCAGCCCTGGCTTGTGCTGGGCTCAGGTTTTGGGATTGGGGTAAGAAGGTAACTCATCCGAGTTTATCAGGGACCATCCTGCTTTTAGGATTGAGTGTCTTTGACCTAGAGAAACCCCTACGGTTCTGAGTAAACCAAGATGGTTGGTCACTCAAGATCTGTGTCCTCTCTTGGCCCAGATCTTCTCCTGAGTCCTTTATCTGGTCTACCAGCCATCCAAGCATTTTCACAGACCCCACTGGGACACTCAGAGATTTTGAGATCTTTTGCAGACTGTGTACAAGCTGAAATAAATGATGGTGTGTGCCTGGCTTGGGTGTGGGGAGTGGGGATGATTATCTTAGGCCCTCCTCTGCCTCAGCTCCATATCTACTGTGTACAACTCAAGCTGCCATGGGCCTCTTAGAAATCAGGTTCCCAAATGTGGAAAGGGAGGCACAGGCCACCGCTGCCAGAGGATTTGTAAGTCTCTGCTGAGACCCATTCAGTCAATATGCACTTATTAAGGCTTACTCAGGGAACTTTTCCTCCTGGAACTTTAATACTAGTGGAGGGAGGTCATTGATCAGACCTTATACTGTCCTAATACTACATTCCTCTCTTTTGTTCTCAAAGACAGAGCTCTTTCAACCCCACTTCGCAAAACTGAATCCACATGTCTAGTAGTTTTTGTTTTCTTTTTCGTATTCCGGGGTCCAGAGGTAAATTCACCCAGCCCCTACTCCTTGTGAGAAACAACATTGATCAACTGAACCAGAAAGATAAATAAAATCAAAACTTTGACTTGAAATATCTAAAAATTATTTCCACTATAGGAAAAAGGAAAGTCTGTCTCACAAACTTGGGTATTTCTGTAGTGACACTATTTATGCCAGATTTTCTGTTGCAGCTGGATATTGCTGCCTACAGATCGCCACCCTGTGGGCCTGACATCTTTTCATAGATTTCCAGCCTGACCATGCCTTCCATTCGTCCCTACAAATGTTCCTGTCAATTAGACTGGTGTCAAGCGGTGCTCATGCTTCTTTTACACTGGGAAGCATTTTGTCTTCTATCATTAGATTCTTATTACCAAAGTGTAGGTTTCCAGGAATATCTTACTTTCTCCTCATAATAATTATGCAAAAGTACTTAAAAGAGGCAGAAAGTCTCTCAGATGAACTTCACATTATTCAGAACTTCACGCCTGTTCAAGTCTGACTTCATTGTGGCTCTGATCCCATCAGACTTCAAAGCAGCAAAGAACTGGTCAGCTGAAATTCATTCCCTGAGAACTGGAGCCAGCAAGCAATTTTCCTGGTGTGAAGCTAGAATTCTTTTTAGGAAACACCCTTCAAAAATACCCTTAGGAGAGAAGGTATTCAGAGTCCTAAAACCAGATCTCCAGCTCAAAATAAAAAATATTAAAAAGACTAGTTACCTAATCCAGTCGTAATTTTCTTACATGACATTCATACTGTGATTCCTTATTGTTACCTGCTTTGTCTTCTCAACTTATCTCCATTTACTCCCCATCTGGGACCCCATCCATTTTATATTGCAAATGGCTGTGTTCATTCCTCCTTTGGGCTAAATTATGTATTAGTGCATGCATGCTAAGTCACTTTAGTCATGTCTGACTTTGCGACATTATGGACCGTAAGCCCACCAGGTTCCTCTGTCCCTGGGACTCTCCAGGCAAAAATACTGGAGTGGGTTGTGATGCCCTCCTCCAGGGGATCTTCCTGACCCAGGGATCGAACCTGGGTCTCCTTCATTACAGGTTGATTCTTTGCCTTCTGAGCCATAAGGGAAGTCAAAATTATTTATTAGTAGTTTCATGGAAAGCCCTATTTTCTCATGCTAGATCTGATTCATTTTTGATATTAGAAGCCTGTCTCTTTGTATAAACTTTCTTGGCCTTCCAAGCTAACCCCAGGCAACCCTTTGGTCTTTAACTGCATTGCCAGAGCCATTTGGTTTCTTATAGAAGGATCTAGAGAGGAGTTACCTGTTTATACTTAAACATTCAAACCATAGTCATCTATTGTCGCAAAAAAAAAAAAATATATATATATATATATATAAATTCAGTGACCTAAAATATTACCCACCAGGTGAACCCATGTTCAAATCAGTTGCCTCTCTGAAGTGATCTCAGAATGGCTTTATTTTTAAGTACAAATAAAGTACTAGAATGACAAAACTTATTTTTAATAACAAAATACAGCAGTGAAATGTCAGAGGAGATAACTCTCCTAGGAGAAAAAAGGAAAAAAAAGCCTGAATTAACCATTTTAAGATTCAACAGCAGCCTTATTCCTCTTTGATGTATTCCATGTATGAGGACAAAAGAAAACTGTATTTGCTTTTGGTGTGGCATATAGCTATGCTTTGACATTTAAATCCCAAAGAAGGCCCGGTGCATAAAAGCAATGTCAGAAAACAGTTATGTGTTTGAAGATAAGCAGGAAGGAAAAAATGTAAATAATTTTAATATGTAGCTAGATCAACTACAGAGAGATTTAAATGAGTCATTAAATTTTATTTCTTGCTTTTGATATTAGATTACCTGAAGGATAAAAACAAAAGCAAGTGATTAAAGAATATATTTAAAACATCTTTCTTAACAAATATTTTCTTCTTAAGGTAATTGCTTTTATCAATTTCTTAGTTACATTGCAAAAGTTTGAATGAACTCTAAGAACTCATTTAATTACCCTACACTTAAACTAACTTTATGGATTAATAGACACTCACTGTTCGCTTTGTAAAATGTAAGGAGTGATCCCATAGCCTTGTGGATGAAGAATTGGAGCTAGTAGGCTACCATTTTTCACTCCTCATACTCCCCCGGGTGCTGTGTGGGAGTCAGTTGTTCCTTCCCAGATTCATTTATACAAGTCATACTCGTTATTGTAATAACATGCTCTAATTAAATACTAACTACACTTTCAAGACCCACTCCAGTGTTCTTGCCTGGAGAATCCCAGGGACGGCAGAGCCTGGTGGGCTGCCGTCTATGGGGTCGCACAGAGTCGGACACAACGAAGCGACTTAGCAGCAGCAGCAGCACACTTTCAATTTGGGACAAAAAAAAAAAAAAAAAAAATTTCCATTAGCGCCAAACTAAAGGGTTTTAGAAAGGCAAAATAAATAAAACCATCAATTTGAAAGTGAAAGTGAAGTCTTGTCAGACTCTTTGGAACCCCATGGACCTTATATAGCCTACCAGGCTCCTCCATCCACGGGATTTTCCCGGCAAGAAGACTGGAGTGGATTGCCATTCCCTTCTCAACCATCAGTTTAGATATGCACCGAGTGTTAGAAGCTCAGTCCTGTCAGACTCTTTGTGACCCCATGGCAAATAGCGAAACTTGCAGGTTCATTGGTAACTTTAGTTTTCACTGCACTTTAAGAAACCAAGACTGGAAATTGAAGGTGATGGAAATGATTCATTAAAAAGAAAACCAAAAACAAAAAACCTGGCTGATTGGATCGTACAGTTTCAATCAACAGGCCCATAACCAGTGACTCCAGAGCAAATTGCTCTGGCAAGTTGTTATTGAATTTATACAATGAAGGGTTTTAAGTTATTTGAAGTGATTATGCTAAGTATCTATCTAATGTTTACTTTCCTTATTCTTTACTTCTCTGATTTGAAAAATAAGAAAGTAGAATTCCCATTTTTCTTTTGTTTTCTGAATTTCAAATAATGGAAGGAGAAAGTGGGGGAGGGAAAGGAGAAAGGAAGGAAGATGAAGGTGAGGAAAGAAGGGAAAACTATTAATTCACGTTGCTCTTTGGTTTATTGATATTGGACATTATCTACTTTCATTAAAATAGAAATCAGAATAAAAATGAAAGAAGGCTATTAATATTTATTATGGCAGTTTAAAAATGATATTTTCTTTGAGAATTATCCTTTGCTATTTAAATTATCCATGACCTGAGAAGAAGGGGAGACGAGTAACAGATATTTCTGTGCCAGGAGAAACAGTTTTATTAAGACTTGGGACGTGTCAATGTCATTATTATTATTTCATTTGTTAATTGAACAAAACTACTTCCTCTTCCTGTAATTATATTTATATTACCTAAAAACTAGTTTAAAGAGGGTAACAAGCTTAAGATTTTAGATAACATTGTCTAAATTCTGTAAGGTACCTATTGCCAAATTTGAGGTAAATACTTCTTTATTGTCTTGTGCCCATGAATTCACTGAGGAACTGATTAGAGTCTGAATTTCATTTTGTTTGCATCAAAAGGAATGTTACATGAGCTCCAGCGAGTGCACATGGAAGAGGTGGGGAATATGTTTGCATTTGTTTGGAATGTTGTTAAAAAGTGAATCAGTAAAAAATTGTAACAAATTATGGTATCTGAAGAGACTTCCCTGGGGCTCAGGTGGTAAAGTGTCTGCCTATAACGCGGGAGACCCAGGTCTGATCCCCGGGTCAGGAAGTTCCCCTGGAGAAGGGAATGGCAACCCACTCCAGTATTCTTGCCTGGAAAATCCCATGGACGGAGGAACTGGGCGAGCTACAGTCCATGGGGTTGCAAAGAGTTGGACACAACTGAGCGACTTCACTTCACTTTCACTTCACATAATATCTGAAACGTGGTGTCTCTTTTCAGTCGTGGTATCTCTTAATCACTAAACACATTGATTCGCATAGCGTGAACTTCCAGATGTTCAAGCTGATTTTAGAAAAGGCACAGGAACCGGATATCAAATCGCCAACCTCCACTGGATCATCGAAAAAGCAAGAGAGTTCCAGAAAAACATCTATTTCTGCTTTACTGACTATACCAAAGCCTTTGACTGTGTGGATCACAGTAAACTGTGGAAAATTCTGAAAGAGATGGGAATACCAGACCACCTGACCTGCTTCTTGAGAAATATGTAAGCACGTCAGGAAGCAACAGTTAGAACTGGACATGGAACAACAGACTGGTTCCAAATAGGAAAAACAGTATGTCAAGGCAGTATGTTGTCACCCTGCTTATTTAACTTATATGCAGACTACATCATGAGAAATGCTGGGCTGGAGGAAGCACAAGCTAGAATCAAGATTGCAGGGAGAAATATCAGTAACCTCAGATTTGCAGATGACACCACCCTTATGGCAGAAAGTAAAGAAGAACTAAAGAGCCTCTTGATGAAAGTGAGAGAGGAGAGTGAAAAACTTGGCTTAAAGCTCAGCATTCAGAAAACTAAGATCATGACATCTGGTCCCATCACTTCATGGGAACTAGATGGGCAAACAGTGGAAACAGTGAGAGATTTTATTTTGTGGGGCTCCAAAATCATGGAAGATGGTGACTTCAGCAATGAAATGAAAAGACACTTACTCCTTGGAAGAAAAGTTATGACCAACCTAGACAGCATATTAAAAAGCAGAGACGTTACTTTGCCAACAAAGGTCCGTCTAGTCAAGGCTATGGTTTTTCCAGTGGTCATGTATGGATGTGAGAGTTGGAGTGTAAAGAAAGCTGAGCGCTGAAGAATTGATGCTTTTGAACTGTGGTGTTGGAGAAGACTCTTGAGAGTCCCTTGGACTGCAAGCAGATCCAACCAGTCCATCCTAAAGGAAATCGGTCCTGAATGTTCATTGGAAGGACTGATGCTGAAGCTGAAACTCCAATACTTTGGCCTCCTGATGTGAAGAACTGACTCATTTGAAAAGACCCTGATGCTGGGAAAGATTGAAGGCTAGAAGAGAAGGGAATTACAGAGGATGAGATGGTTGGGTGGCATCACCGACTCAATGGCCATGAATTTGAGTAAACTCCCAGAGTTGTTGATGGACAGGAAGTCTGGCATGCATGGGGTCGCAAAGAGTCAGACATGACTGAGCAACTGAACTGAACTGAAGTGAATCGACAGTTGTGATAAGGAAAGACGCTCTAAGTACAGTGCCACATTAGAAGAATAACTTAGTTTGCCTTAAACAAATGGTGCCTATTAAATTTCTATTCCAGTAGTTTCATGATATTTGATCTTTTGGGATAGTCCCAGAAAGGCTTCACCAACATGACAATTATGTTCATGGACACACTTCAGTGAAGACCCCTTTGAGCAAATGGACATGACTTCAAAGTGAATTATTTTTTTCTTGAAACTTCAAGCTTTTGAAAATTAGTCAATTTAAAAATATATATTTAAAATCTTAAAGAATGACATTTCTGAAGTTAGATGGAAGCACCCTACACAAATTCTTTTCACATGGTTGGTTATTGTACAGTTGTCCCTCTCTGTCTGCTGGGGATTTGTTCCAGGACTCCCCCAGTATACCAGAATCTGTGGATGCTCAAGTCTCTCATATGAAATGATGTAGTATTTGTGTATAACCTATGCACATCCTCTGATAAACTTTAAATCATCTTTAGATTACTTATAATACCTAATACAATGTAAATTCTATGTAAGCAATTGTACATACAATATAAATGCTGTGTAGTTTTACTTTTTGGAAATTTCTGGAATTTTTTTCTAAATATTTTTGATCTGAGGTTGGTTGAACTTGCAAATGTGGAATCAATGGTTACAGAGGGACAACTGTATTAACTCAAGAGACATTTGTTAATCTCCCAAGAAGGTAAGCACACTAGTGCTGAGGTACACAATGAGGAAATCCAGAGATGCAAGATGGGGTCTCTTCTCACTGGAGAGGTTCTAATTTCTAATTCAGCCATGGAGAGAGGAAACATTCATAAGAAGTTTAAGAGCTATATTAAGAAGCTTGTGCTTCATAATCATTACAGATAATGGTTTTCATAGAAAATTAATGAAGAGAGAATTGCTGTGGGCTAAGAGGCTGATGGAGGCTTCACAGAAATATGTTGACCTTTAAAGAAACTGTAGCCACAGATAAGAAAGAACAGGCCAGGCCAAAGCAAAAGCATGAGCAGAATTGTGGAGGCACAGATGACCGTGTCATGTCTGAAACAGTAAAGTGACTGAATAGAGCAGAACGTTTATATCAGGAATCAAGGAAGAGGTGGAAAGATATGTCATTCATTCATTTGCTTATCCATTCATTCCATGATCATTCACTGATTACCTTCCATGTGCCAAGGATAGTGATAGCCTTGATGAATAAGGTATAACCTTATGAAACCACATCCTTACTGGCTAATGAAAGAGACGGACATTTAAAAAAAATATTATTGGGCAAAAACTGTGAAAATGCCAAAGCTGAAGTATGCAGTTGTTGTTCAATGACTAAGTTGTGTCTGACCCTTTGCGACCCTACGAACTGCAGTACACCAGGCTTCACTGTCCTTCACTGTCTCCCAGAGTTTGCTCAGACTCGTGTCCATTGAGTCAGTGATGCCATTCAACCATCTTGGCCTCTGAAAAAAATTTAGTATGGTAGTTTGATGGAGAAGGCAATGGCAACCCACTCCAATACTCTTGCCTGGAAAATCCCATGGACAGAGGAGCCTGGTAGGCTGCAGTCCATGGGGTTGCAAAGAGTCGGACATGACTGAACGACTTCACTTTCACTTTCCACTTGCATGCATTGGAGAAGGAAATGGCAACCTACTCCAGTGTTCTTTCCTGGAGAATCCCAGGGACGGTGGAGCCTGGTGGGCTGCCATCTATGGGGTCGCACAGAGTTGGACACGACTGAAGCAACTTAGCAACAACAGCAGCAGCATGGTAGTTTGAACATTCTTTGGCATTGCCTTTCTTTGGGATTGGAATGAAAACTGACCTTTTCTAGCCTTGTGGCCACTGCTGAGTTTTCCAAATAATAGCATCATCTTTTAGGATTTGAAGTAGCTGGAATTCTACCACCTCCACTAGCTTTGTTCATAGTAATGTTTCCTAAGGTCCACTTGACTTCATACTCCAGGATCTCTGGTTCTAGGTGAGTGATCACACCATCATGGTTATCCAGGTCATGAAGATCTTTTTTGTGTAGTTTTATGTATTCTTGCCAACTCTTCTTAATCTCCTGCTTCTATTGGGTCCTTGCTGTTTCTGCTCTTTATTGTGCCCATCTTTGCATGAAATGTACCCTTGGTATCTCCAGTTTTTTTAAGGAGATCTCTTGTTTTTCCCATTCTATTGTTTTCCTCTATTTCTTTGCATTGTTCACTTAAGAACTTTGCAGAGGCACCTCTGGTTCAGCCTGGCATCTGGCTTAGGATGGAGGAACAGTTCACAGGCATACAGGAAGGACCTACCAGGTAGACAGAAAGCGAATGCCAAAGGATACAGATGTGAGTGACATGGGGACCAGCAAGAAACCCAGGTGTTTGTAGCAGAGTCTTCCAGAGATTAACAGATACTGGTGTAAAGCTAGAAAGTCACGGTAGAGATCCAAGGCTAGACATTTAGGGAGGATCAACTAGAAACAGGCATACTGAAAAGATCATAATTTATCCTCTGGGCAATAAGGAACCATCAAAGGATTTGCAAGGAGGTCAGTTCTGCATGACTGACATTTGCCCTGATGGTCTGAGCAGAGGGGGCGAGAGGCTGAGCTCTGGTCACAGCCGTAGGAGAGGGCAGGAATGGGTTGATCCAAAGTGTTCAGGAGTTGGACTGAGGAGAGCTGACCTCCAGCTCACTAGGAGTCAGGAAGGGATTGCAGGAAAGAAAAACTGATTTCAGAGTGAAAGAAGACTTTCATGAAAGAGTATGTATTATCCCCACTAGTTCCTAAACAGCATCTTAACTGAATATTTAAGTTATTCAGTTATTCAGACATGAATATTAAATTAAGTAACTGCTTAGTAGTGAGCATAGTGGTCCCTTCTCATCCATGAAACTTTCACTCTCTATGGTAAACTGTAGTCTGAGGCTATTAAATGAAAAATTTCAGAAAAGGTTCTTAAGTTTTAAACTGGCAAAGTTCTGGTAGCATGATGAGGTCTCCTGCCATCTTGGTCCCTTCTTTTCTGGATGGTGAATCTTATATCTGTCCTGTGCATCTCCCCGTTGGTCACCTAGTAGCCAGCTGTGTGATCAGATCAACTGTCATGTCAGGTACTGCAGTCTTGTATTCAAGAAGCCCTTATTTTACTGAATAATGATCCCAAAGCCCAAGAGTAATGATGCCGTCAATTCAGATATGCCAAAGAGAAGCTATGGGGTGCTTCCTTTAAGTAAAAAGGTGAGCATTCTGCACTTAATAGGGAATGGAAAAAAAAAAAAAAAACTGTATGCTGAAGTTGCCAAGATCTATGGTAAGAATGAGTCCTCTGTGAAACTCTGAAGGAAAAACAAATTTGTGCTAGTTTTGCTATCACACCTCAAACGTGTAAAAGTTTTAGCCACACTGTGACACAAGTATTTAGTTAAGATGAACGAAGCATTAAATTTGTACAGTAAGACATTTTGCGAGACAGAGACATATTCATATGGTATTTATTACATTATATTGTTATAATTGTTCTATTTATTATTTATTGTTGTTAATTTCATACTGTGCCTAATATATAAATTAAACTTCATCATAGGTATGTATGTATTGGAAAGAAAACATAGTATATGCAGGTCTCCCCAAGGCCCCCAGTGGATGCCTGTCCAAAGTTTCAGGCATCCACTGGGGACCTTGGAACATATACCCTGTGGATAAGGGGATACTGCTGCATATTAGAATAATGTTTTACTTGGATCGAGAAAAATTGTGAAACAGTTGAGCAATGCTGTGCTGTGCTTAGTCACTCAGTCATGTCTGAATCTTTGTGACCCCATGGACTATAGCCCCCCAGGCTCCTCTGTCCATGGGGAGTCTCCAGGCAAAAATACTGGGAGTGGGTTGCATGCCCTCCTCCCGGGGACCTTCCCAACCCAGGTATCTAACCCAGGTTTCCTGCCTTGCAGGTGGATTTTTTTTTTTTTTTTTTTTTTTTTACCATCTGAGCCACCAGGGAAGCCCCAAATATGAATATGGGAGAGAGGTAGAAGAAAGTTAAAATGGGAAAGGCAGAGCTGAGTTAGAAATGCGGGTAATGACATTGTGGAATAAAGAGAAAGACAGGAGAGGTCAAGAGTTATTATTGTGGTCTTTCATTCCCTAAGTTGTGTCTGACTCTTTGCAACCCCATTAACTGCAGCACGCCAGTCTTCTTTGCCCTCCACTATCTCCCAAAGTTTTCTCAAACTCATGTCCATTGAATCAGTGATGCCATCCAACCATCTCATCCTCTGTCACCCCATTGTCCTCCTGCCCTCAATCTTTCCCAGCATCAGGGTCTTTTCCAAAGAGTTGGCTCTTAGCATCAGGTGGCCAAAGTACTGTTGAGTATAGCAGTCCCTGGTCAAATGTGCCTGCCAGACACAAAAACTACTCTAACTGAGATGTGCCATAAGTGTAAAATAAATACTAGGTCATGGATACTTAGTATAGATAAAGAAAGAATTATAATATTATTAAAATTAATTTCACCTTTTTTCTTTTGTCTTTTTAAAATGTGGTTGTCATAAAATGTAAAATTACCTCTAGTATGTGTCTCATGGGATATTTCTATTGAATAGTGCTGGTCTGGAATCTCTAGATACATCCTGTTGGATACTGTGCAGATATATAAAGCACTCCAGCTTCTGTATTGGTCTTGTCCAAAGGTGAGTTAAAAAATTCATGCAACTTCTGATCAGACTCAGTAAGTTGCCCTTTAGAATTGTTCTATTTCAGAGACAATGGGGGTTCCCAAAAGGTCTGTGACTGGCACCATTCTGAAATTCTCAGTCCCTTTTAATTAGTTAGAGGTTTTATTAATCCCTAAATCTGCTTGCAATACTATCTCCAGAGAATATCTTTACAGACTTAGAAGCCAGATATGTTGCTTTTCTTCTACAATATTAATTCCCTATTCATTAAAAATAAAAAAAAGTATTCAATGAAAAAAACGAGACCTAAATTAAGTAGACAGTGTTTTAGTTGAGCACAAGTTAAAATTCAAAGAGTAATTTCTCCCACCAAAATTTGCATCAGTCATACAAATGTGCACAGATCAACATCCCTGAAGCAAAAGCCTGGGTCTCAATTAGAAATTACTTTCAAGTGATAGGAACAAAGACACAATTACAGTTTCTTTCTTTCTTTCTTTTACTATTGAGGTATAACAGACATACATCATTGTATTAGTCATAGGTATGCTATACAATGGTTCGATATTTGGATATATTGTGAAATGACCACCACAATAAGTCTAGTTAACATTCGTCACCATACATAGTTACAGAAGTTTTTTGTTTTGTTTTGTTTTGTTTTTTCTGATGAAGCTTTTAAGATCTACCCTCTTACCAGCTTTCAATTAGGCAATACAGTGTAATTAACCATAGTAGCCATGCTGTACATGTCGACTTCTTTATTTGACACCTGGAAGTTTGTACATTTTCACCCCTTTACTCGTTCAGCTCTCTCCCCACCTAGCCCTTCTGGCAACCACCATGAGCTCTGTGTATCCATGAGCTGTTGGCCTTTTTGTTTGTTTGTTTTAAGATTCCACATACAAGTGAGATTATATGCTATTTGTCTTTCTCTGTCTAACTCATTTCACTTAGCATAATGCCCTCAAGATCAATCCATGTTTTTGAAAATGGTAAGATTGTGTTCATTTTTTTAATGGCTAAATATATTCCATTGTGTGTATAAATACCACACATTTTCTTTATCCATTCATTCCTTGATAGACTTAGGTTGTTTTCATGTCTTGGCTACTATAAATAATGCAAAGATATGTTTCTGAGTTAATATTTTCTTCATATAAATACTCAGAAGTGAGGGTGAGATGTATGGAAAACGTATCATATTGCCATATGTAAAATAGATAGCCAATGGGAATTTGCTGTATGGCTCAGGGAATTCAAACAGGGGCTCTGTACCAACCTAGAGGGGTGGGATGGGGAGGGAGATGGAGGGAGTTTCAAAAGGGAGGAGATATATGTATACCTACGGCTGATTCATGTTGAGGTTTGAAAGAAAACAGTAAAATCCTGTAAAGCAATTGTCCTTCAATAAAAAATAAATTAATTAAAAAAATACTCAGAAATGGATTTGCTGGATTGTATCAATTACAGTTTTTTAAGAAAAATCTGAAAATTTTAATTTCACATAAAAGTTTTCGGAAGTAGATAATTCAAGCTTGACAGTGGACAGCTTGAACTAAGGCATGTATCATGGCTGAAATAGGGACGTGCCCCAAGTTCTCAAGAATGTCTGAGAAAAACATTCTCAGAATGTGTACTGTAGTCCATAGGCCAGAAAAACCATTAACTTTGTGGCATATACTCATGGCTTGTTTTTAACTGTATATATAACTGGGAACGGAGAAGGCAATGGCACCCCACTCCAGTACTCTTGCCTGGAAAATCCCATGGACGGAGGGGCCTGGTAGGCTGTGGTCCATGGGGTCGCTAGAAGTCGGACATGACTGAGCGACTTCACTTTCACTTTTCCCTTTCATGCACTGGAGAAGGAAATGGCAACCCACTCCAGTTTTCTTGCCTGGAGAATCCCAGGGACAGGGGAGCCTGGTGGGCTGCCGTCTATGGGGTCGCACAGAGTCGGACATGACTGAAGCAGCTTAGCAGCTTAGCATAACTGGGAACTCAGTTCCCAGAGGAACTGAGTCATCAGGTTTTACCCATTTGAAGAAAATCCCACTTCAGCTCATTCATTCTTGAAACTCTTCTGCTTCTTTTTTCCCCACCCATCCTCTTTGAGGTAGTGGTCAGAAAATCCTAGAAGTGGGTACATTAGAAAAGAGTTTACTGAAAATCTTTTAAAATCATGGTTTAGAATTTTGGAATGTTATAAACTCTTCTCTTTAATCAAGAGTGGAGTAGAATAGGAAAATGACTAGTTTCTATTGTCAACTTTACTATAGAATGCTTTCTGCATGGAGAAACTAGATTTTGTAGTCACAAAGGTGCAGAAGTGCTGGAGAAAAATGTTCAAGGTGAAAAGGAGTTTGTTAAATACAGCAACATTTCCCTAAAAGAAGACTTTATAAAGAACCCCTGAAAGGGTAGATCAGAACACCATAGCACAGATGGTACGGATCAGTATAAACATTGAAGTCTTAAAGTTATTTACAGGGTGAATATCTGTGCCAAAAAGGAGCACTTTCAGTACCAGGAGAGGATGATAGAGGAGTTGGATGGAGATGCAAGGTCAGGATGAGCAGGTGAACTTGGGGTGGAGAGAGGAGTATGACCAAAAAAAATTTTTTTGGAGAGAGAATGTTTTAGTCCAGGACTTCTCAATTTTGTATGTGCCTGTGAATCACCTGGGATCTTAGGAAAAGATGGATTATTTTCAGTGCGTCTGTAATGAGTACAGAGTATCTACATCTCTAACAAGCTCCAAGATAATGCTAGTGCCCCTCGTCCATGGGCCACACCTTGAGCGTAGCAAAGACCTAGCCTCTGCACCTGGGCTCCCAAGTGTGTAGAAAACACAGTTCAGGTGGTAAGAAGGAAGGATGGTGATGTGGGCCTTTGAAGTGTTGTGGCTTATAAAAGATGGAAGCCTATTTTATTTCCAGGAGAAATAAAGCAGATGATGTAGAAATGATATCACATAAGACAGCGTGGCACAGTGCTTGGAGCAACACAAGAAACAGTGGTTTCTCCTTTCATTAGGAGAAAGGTTTCTCAAGGTTTCTCCTTAAAGTGTCTCAAAACTTTAAGTTCTTCTATTTCTCATCTGTATCACCTGTTCTCTCTAGAGTTCCTTGACTTACATTACTATTCAAAAGGAAAACAGAAAGTTTTTTTAAATAAATCACTCTTTGTATCTATGTACAGAAAAGATACAAACAATATAGTAATACTATAACACAATAATTAAATTTATGGTAGTTTCTCCAGACTTATTGACTGACTCATTCCTAGATTTTCTCTTAGCAACTGTGTGTTAATTTGGCCTATTCATAGCGAGGGACTCTACAATTCAGCTTCTTGGTTATCAATAAACTAGCAAAGATAAACAAGCAAATAAATAAAGTAAAACTCTGGTGAATTTAAGAAACATCATTCTCTAGCTCAGAACTGATGAAAGGCAGAACCGAGATGGGTAAAGAAAAACCAAGGTCAGTTACCTCACCAGAACATATGTTTCAGACCTCTCAGGCCCCCAGATATCCTCTATGACCCTGTGCATTGCATGCCCCACCCCTCAAAGTTTAGTTTCAGGTTGTGGTTTAGTTGCTAAGTCATGTCTGACTGAAACCACATGGATTGTAGCCCACCAGGCTCATCTGTCTGTGGAATTTCCCAGGCAAGAATACTGTAGTCAGTTGCCATTTTCTTCTCCAGGGGATCCTCCCAACCCAGGGATTGAACTTGCAGACCCACATCTCCTCCATTGCAGGCAGATTCTTTTACCGCTGAGCCACCAGAGAAGCCCTTCTTTTTGGGTGGGAGCATCCAATCTGCTGTGATGATATTTCTTATAGAACCCTCACCCTTACTCTCTCACCTTAGTCCTCCTTAGGAGAATATGCTGCCTGGACTCCCACTTATCTTGGAATTTCCTCCTGATAGAAATGCCTTCTACAAAGACAGCCTCAGATGAACCCACATAAACCCAACATATTATAAAGCTGTGCATGAAAATAGGGAAAAAATATGTGAAAATTCCAAAGTAGGTGCTATCACAATAGGATGACCATATAATTTACCAGAAAACTGAGTCATTTTTGAGAATGAAAGGAGTATAACAGGGAAGAACTGGTCCTCTGTTGAACAAGCTGAGATGCATAGTCACCTTGCCTGACAGGTGTGGATCTCGCTGAGACTGGGTCCAGAGGGAGTTCTTGATTCAAGACAGTTTGAAAGACTCAACTCCATCAAACAAAACGCTCTGCATTCACATATCTGAGCACTCATTTTTTTTCCCCTTTTAATCCTCAAACCAACTGGATTGCTCTGCTTACAGTTCTTATAATCTCGTAAGTTCTGTGATGGATATACACTGCTTGCCTTGTCAGCAACCGATTTCTTGTGGGCAAACCCCACCCCATCCCTTTTCAACAGAATCTGGTTTCTGTTTGGATTCAAGGAAGCTCATCTGTCTCCAGGTACAATCAATATTCCAACCCATGACTGCTGAGATTATTTTACAGAAATGCATGTAATCCAGGCCAGCCACCTAGGAAAACTTCTCAGATGATGGATGGGGCGGCCTTAGGTGAATGACAAAGTGGAAAGAGAGCCCTTGGAAGGACCAACAAGCCAGATCTTGCTAACTTCCTGGAGCCTCTTGATCATGCCCACACCTGACTCCATACTTTTCATTTAGGTGGACCCACTGACTTCCTTTTCGTGAAGGCAGATCTAGTGCTGTTTCCTGTTATTTACAACTGAAACCACTCAAACTAATGCAAATACAGTGTTCACTGGGCCCCATATTTGGCCCTACAACTCTATTATGAGCTTTGTTGCAGCTACCATTGCTAGCTGGCCAATTATTTTTATATTTCTTAAAATTCTAGAAAGGAAATTTGGTGGGTCAATTTATCTTTTTGCACAAGGCTCTCATTATAGTTGTTATAAATCTGTAGTTTGGCTGTTCCTAAGTCAGTGCCCAGTAGGAACCTGTCATGCAGGCTGATTGGGAGGGCTCGATCCCCTCAGAAGATCTGTGTTGGTTTTCTGCCCATGAGAGCACAAGTAGGACAGGTCTTGGGGCATCTGTAAAAGATACAATTTCATTCTCTGTATTATTTAGAGTTCTTGCTTTTTTTTTTTTTTTTCTTTTTTCTGTAACATCTGAATTACTGATACATATCACAGAAACAGAGGAGGAAATAGCAACCCCCTCCAGTATTCTCGCCTGGAAAATTCCACAGACAGAGGAACCTAGCAGGCTGCAATCCATGGGGTCGCAAAAGAGTTGGACATGACTGAGCGATTAACACATACACACATCACAGAAACACTATAGAAATACTTAGAAATACTATAGCTCATCTGTTACATTTTAGAGAACACCTATAAATAACAAGTTGAAATTTGAAAAACTTCCCTCATTTTTCTCATTTTTATTCTTTCCTTTTGCAATGTAATTATTATTATATGGACCCTTTATCTGATGATGGTGCCTTTAAATGGATCAAAATTATTGCTCCTTAAAAGCAACACCAAAATTTTAAGATACGATGCATACTAATTAAAGTTCAAGGAGCCCTAGGCAAGAAAAAAAGATAAGCCTTTGCTTAAGTTATGCAAAAGTGAATTAAATATTCAAGATTAATTAAAATTGAGGGAAAGATTTTTTAAGGGTGCCATTTAAAATTTGCATAAAAGTTAATGCAATTATTATAAAATGTTTCCTATCAAATTGGTTTGATGAGTAAGGGAAGTCCATTAGTAACATAGTGAAATAAGAGTTAATTCATGTTGCTCTAGGCAGTTTTTTTCCTTTGTTCTATAAAAGTCACTTACAACTGTATAATAATTATATTTCAGTTCCCACAAATAGAAGGAATAATTCTATGGTATTTATTTTCTAAAAGTAAAAATTTCCCTTCAATACTCTGGATTTTTTAAATGGTAAAAAATCTGCCTGCAATGTGGGAGACCTGGGTTTGATCCCTGGGTCCAGAAAATCCCCTGGAGAAGGGAATGGCTATTCACTCTAGCATTCTTGCCTGGAGAATCCCATGTACAGAGGAGCCTGGTGGGCTGTAATCTATGGGGTCACAAAGAGTCAGACGTGACTGAGCCACAAGCACACACACACACACACACACACATACACATCCCATCCTGATGATTTCCACAGTGAAAATTCCATTGGTAGGAAATCAGAAAATTTTTGATGCTCTTCCTTTGGTCAAAGTTGGAGAAAGTACATCTTTTACTGAACAGGAGGTTCCTGATGTATGAATGATCCATTAAAGAATGATTAATAACACACACACACACACACACACACACACACACACATCCCATCCTGATGATTTCCACCATGAAAATTCCATTCTCCAATTCAGAACAGATGATCTTGGGTATCCCTTTTCTTTTATAGACATAGATACACAGTGAACTAATAAAACTAGATGTTTCCAAGAAAATCTACCCTTATCCTTCTGACACAGTTTGTTATTTGGAGGGCCATCACCAATGGGGAAATGTTTTCTTCAAGTCCTAATGTTGTTGTTGTTGTCCAGTCACTAAATCATGTCCAACTCTTTGCAACCCCATAGACTGCAGCATGCCAGACTTCCTTGTCCTTCACTATTTTTTGGAGTTTGCTCAGACTCACGTTCATTGAGTTGGTGATGCCATCCAACCATCTAACGTCCTCTATCACTCGTTCTCCTACTGCCTGATCAGAAGAGCTGACTCATTGGAAAGCCCTAATATAAACTTACACATGCATTTCCCCATGGTAACAAAGCTAGGATTAGGCTTTGTGGGCTGGCTTGGGAAACAAGTCTACTTATAGCATATTTAACACCTAAAGGGGAAAAGTTGTCTGCATTTTAATTGACTGGCGAATGGACCTTTTAAATGTCATCTGTTAATAATTGTTTAGACTTATTCAAAGGACACAAGTTACTTTCTCTAGAAAATAAAGTGGGACAAAATTGCCAATATTCTGCTTCATTACAAGTTAGGATGGCTGCTGAAGGAAAGGAAAACTTTAGGCAGTGCCTCCAATTTGGGAGCACCAGCTTTATTCCCTTTGGGGAATGGAGTCTAAAGCACTTCCTTCTCCCTTTGCTTTCATACCGGCTGTGTCTGATAGAGAATCAAAATTCTACTGAACCTGCTGGTGAAAGTACTCATTATTAAGTGGACTCAGAAATGCTGTGCTTCAAAGATTAACTTATGAAGAAATAATGTCCCTCAACACCAGTGTTACAAAAAAGTTTCAGCAGCTTTCAAACATTGAATCTATGACTGTCATATGAGAGATGTGAGCAAGTAAATAAATAGTCATTCAAATAGGCAGATTTAGGGTGAGTGTTTATTTCCCAGGGAAGAGGATTCCTGCCATCCTGTCTTCAATCTACCGACTGACTGCCTGCAGGCAGATTCGCTATGGCTTACCTTCTCACCATCTCACAGACTGGAGAAGCTTTCAGACTTAAGAGGGCACCACAGGCATGCTCGGCTTGCCCCCTGACACCCCCCTGCTACCCCCGCTGCTGCTCCTGGCAGCATTCAGCTGTGCTCAGCTCCTCGGTCCTGTCTGACTCTACGACCCCATGGACTGTAGCCCACCAGGCCCCTCAGTCCGTGGAATTTTCCAGACAAGAATACTGGAGTGGGTTGCTATTTCCTCCTCCAGGGCATCCTCCCAATTCAGGGATCGAACCCGTATCTCCTGCATCTCCTGCATTGGCGGGTGGATTCATTGTCACTGAGCCACCTGGGAAGCCCAGATCAGCTGTCTGCGTATATATCCCTCCTTCACAAGCTTCCCTCCTAGGTCATCCTGCCCCTCTAGGTCATCAGAGTAAATTCCTATTTTTTAAAACTTCAAAGTGGTTTTCTTTTTCAGTTGGGTGAGACCTATTTTCTACCACTTAGATGCAGACAACTGGCCAGGGTTATGGGGAGAAATTCTTTTCCTGATGTTTGGTAGGAATATTTATAAAAGCAGAAAGCAAAAACAGAACCCCGAGCTCTGTGTTCTGCATCCTAAAACACTATCCGGCAGGGTGATATTTTTATTTAATGACTCTACTTATAAACTATCTGTTTCCAACTAAGATTGGAAACTGAGACGAAGGGAAGAATAGAAGGTAGAAGTTAATATATTTCCTGTGCCTGAGCTTGAAATTTGGCTTGAAGTTTCTTGGAAGCTTTATTATGTTTGTTGGAAATGTAGAATTAGCCAACACACGCAGCTGGGGTTCCCCGTAGGACTGTTTACCAGCATTTTCATGGGTATTGGCTTAGTATATAACCAGTATTGCTGTCATGGATTTGGAGAGAATTCTTCTTGATCTAGGCTCAGGTATCAGCCAAGAGGCGCATGAGCCTGTGGGATGTATTCAGAGTTGGAGACCCAGAAGTGCATTAGTTGTGGTCCTCACAGTTAACTCATCTGACGCATGACTCTCTCTCAAGTCTTTGCTTTACCACTTGCCATGTCAGATAAAAAAAAAACTGACAAAGGAGGCAATTTTCCTACCCAGTTATTTTATCAAAGCAACCTTAAAAGCAAAATTTCTACAAGATACGAAAAGGTACAAATTGATATCTGTGAATAATCTCCATGCTAACTGTTGGGACAGGGGAAAAATTGAACTTGCTAATGGCATAAATTTGCCTAGAATTATAAATTGCACCATTCACCAAGTGTATATTGCTAGAAATCAAAACAATAATCTGTACTTACTATTGAATTCCAGTATAACGAGAGGACCGTATGTCAAAATGTCATCTCTATTGAGGTGTTGTTAAAAAAAAAGGCTCCGGCAATGTCAAGTCATTCTAAAGGGTTGTTTAAGTTTTTAAAACTTTTCTTGGTGTTCTGAAAACAAAATAATCAAAGCATACATTGAAGCCTGTGATTTTGATATGAAACTGAACTGTTTCCATTAAGTATGGCAGTACAGTTAAGAGGAATAAAAACAGAAGAGCAAAATAAAGTTAGAAATAGGATGTGTTCAACATTGCTCCCTGACTTTTCCCAGAGAATAAATTTATTCATTAAACAATATTTCTAGAAGGTCAGAAGAGAAACAGTAATATTTGCTGTATACAGCTTAAGATCTTCGTGTTTTCCCCAGCTTTACTAGGGTATAATTGACAAATAAAATTTATTATATTTCAAGTGTACAATGTGATGGTTTGACATACATATACATTGTGAAAGGACTTCCACAATCAAGTTAATTAACACATCCATCACCTCACATTATTGTCTTTCTTGTGTGTGTGGAAATGCTTAGAATCTAACCTCTTAGGAAATTGCAAGTAAACAATACAGAATTATTAACTATAGTTACTATGCTGTGTAGGATCCTTAGAATTTATTCATGTCATAGCTGAAAATGTGTATCCTTCAACCAACATCTTCTTGTTTCCCCCAACCTCTAGCCTCTGGCAACCAACATTTCACTCTAAAAGTTTGACTTTTATGTTTTTTTAAGATTCCAAAAGTAAGAGATACTATACTGTATTGGTCTTTCTCTGTCTGGCTTATGTCATCTAGCATAACGCCCCACAGTCATTTCAGTCACTCAGTCGTGTCCGACTCTTTGCGACCCAATGGACTGCAGCACACCAGGCTTCCCTGTCCATCACCAACTCCCAGAGTTTACTCAAACCCATGTCCATAAGGTCAGTGATGCCATCCAACCATCTCGTCCTCTGTTGTCCCCTTCTCCTCCTACTTTCAATCTTTCCCAGCATCAGGGTCTTTTCAAATGAGTCAGTTCTTCACATCAGGTGGCCAAAGTATTGGAGTTTCAGCTTCAACATCAGTCTTTCCAATGAATATTCAGCACTGATTTCCTTTAGGATGGACTGGTTGGATCTCCTTGCAGTCTAAGGGACTCTCAAGAGTCTTCTCCAACACCACAGTTCAAAAGCATCAATTCTTCAGCGCTCAGCTTTCTTTATAGTCCAGCTCTCACATCCATCCATACATGACCACTGGAAAATTAATAGCTTTGACTAGACAGACCTTTGTTGGTAAATTAATGTCTCTGCTTTTTAATATGCTGTCTAGGCTGGTCACAGCTTTTCTTCCAAGGAGCAAGCGTCTCTTAATTTCATGGCTGAAGTCACCATCTGCAGTGATTTTGGAGCCCAAAAAATAATGCCCTGCAGGTTGTCACAAATGGAAAGATCTCCTTCTTTTTTAAGACTGGATAATATTTTACTATACATATGTGTGTGTGTGTGTGTCTGTGTAGATAGATAGATTTGTGACATGTATTGTATTTTCTTTATCCACTCATCTGTTAACATACACTTGGGTTTTTCCCATGCCTTGACCACTGTGAACAGCGCTGCAATGAAGGATGTTCATGTGTTTAAACTCATTTTGTCACATTCTTCCACATGTCACCATTGGCAGGAATTAATGTTTGAAAGTTATCCCCTCATAATAGTTTCTTAAATTGATGCATTTTAAAAGGGATTATGAAATATTAATATTGTATTAATTTTCTACACAGAGTTTACATTACATATGATTGACATTAGTAAATATTGTTAATTTTACTCTCCACTAATAAATATTACATTATGAACAATATCCGAGAGCAACGGAAAATCCTAATCGCAAAACTCAGTTGCAGACATGGATTTGTACATAAGTACTGTAAAATTGTGTCAATATTTGTCATCTAGTCATCCGAGAATACAAAATTCATGACAAAGAGGGGGGTTAGTGAGTGTTTTCTTAGTTCATTCCCAAAAGAGGGTCAGAAAAAAATCATCACTGAAAATAATTTTAATGTAAGCTGCACCAAAAAAAAGCCTATCCCTGGAGTATAGGAATACACTGAAGAGGGGCACAGATGGAGTCTCTACTCAGAGAGTGTGTATTGTGAGTTGTATTTTATCACTGGTTTGAATTAAGCTATTACTGGCTCTTTGTTGGTTCAGCAGCTAACACATGAGTCGATGTTTTGAAAAGTAGTGTTTAGTATCATTTAAAATGTTATTTTAAAAGCTCATTTCCACTGAGAAGATTTTCTAATAGATATGTTTCTGTTAGTGACTCATCTATATATATATAAAATATTGAAATTAGAGAAATAGGATATATCAGTATGATACAATTTTATAGCGAAGTGTTGACAGATAATAGATGCTACAGTTCCTTGTATACATAGAGAGATTACATTGAAGGATTACCAGCAAGCATTTCTATTCATTCAAAATATAGTTGCATCATCTATCCTTCTACTTAGAAGTACTACAATATAAACCGCGGATAAATATATTGATGTAAACATCATTGCTGGGATGTTTAGACCTTTCAGACCTCGACAGATGCAATCTCCTTAACTAAGATATCACCCAAGCTAAATGGATGGTTCAGCTGAATCACAAATAATGACCCCATCTAAGCAAAAATTAGTCACAGATAATTAGTAAACGTACTTGTACTTGAATGTGGGACACCTTCTTCACATAGAAGATCAATTATTAGTTCACAGACATGAATGTGGAAACACCAGAATTCCTCCTGTAACATAGTAGTTGAAGTAAATGTAATACTCCAAAACACTTTAAATAATTGATCATATTTTTATAAACTTATAAAATGCATTTTTATTAATGCTTTGGAACAGTGTTACAATTGTAAATATCTAATGTCATTTTTTTACATGTGACTTGTCTGTATATGAGTTTGCTAAGACGGAAAAAAAAGTAATATTTCAACTCTATGTTCAAAATCACTTGGAGATAAGGATCAACTGAGCTACCTCTCTTACCAGCCATGGAGTGCAAACAGATGCTTGGGTTGCACTGAATAGGGCTTATTAAGGCTTTACAGGCAGGTCAGGATCAGTTTCTGAATGTCCTGTATAACAGGTTGAGATATGTAGGTTTTTTCACTAACAACCTCTTCTAACTATAAGACTTTATAATGAAAAATAAAAGGCACACTCTGACCATCTTTCAGATCCTTTTCCCAAATACTTAAATTAGATTTCCTGTGAAATGTCTGTGATGGTTATATAAGTGATGAAATTTAATTCCAGGAGTCTTAATTAAGTTAGCCCAGTGAGGCAGATTTTTGTCACAACGATCATGGAAACAGCCAAGCGGTATTATATGCCCAAGAAAAACCCGATTAAAATGTTTAGTATAGTGACCACACCTTTAATAATCTTAACTATAGAGCACATACTACATCTTTTGAAGTGGTTCCAAAATCGTTTTTTCCATTGTGCGTATATTTGTTGAATAGTTCAGTTCAGTTCAGTTCAGTTGCTCAGTCGTGTCCGACTCTTTGCGACCCCATGAATTGCAGCACGCCAGGCCTCCCTGTCCATCACCAACTCCCAGGTCTACCCAAACCCATGTCCATCGAGTCGGTGATGCCATCCAACCATCTCATCCTCTGTCGTCCCCTTCTCCTCCCGCCCCCAATCCTACCCAGCATCAGGGTCTTTTCCAATGAGTCAACCCTTCGCATGAGGTGGCCAAAGTATTGGAGTTTCAGCTTCAACATCAGACCTACCAATGAACACCCAGGATTGATCTCTTTTAGGATGGATTGATTGGATCTCCTTGCAGTCCAAGGGATTCTCAAGAGTCTTCTCCAACACCACAGCTCAAAAGCATCAATTCTGCAGCACTCAGCTTTCTTCACCGTCCAACTCTCACATTCATACACGACCACTGGAAAAACCATAGCCTTGACTAGACGGACTTTTGTTGGCAAAGTAATGTCTCTGCTTTTAAATATGCTATCTAGGTTGGCCATAACCTTCCTTCCAAGGAGTAAGCGTCTTTTAATTTCATGGCTGCAGTCACCATCAGCAGTGATTCTGGAGCCCCAAAAAATAAAGTCTGACACTGTTTCCACTGTTTCCCCATCTATTTCCCATGGAGTGATGGGGCCAGATGCCATGATCTTAGTTTTCTGAACGTTGAGCTTTAAGCCAACTTTTTCACTCTCCTCCTTCACCTTCATCAAGAGGCTCTTTAGTTCTTCTTCACTCTCTGCCATAAGGGTGGTGTCATCCGCATATCTGAGGTTATGATATTTCTCCCGGCAATCTTGATTCCAGCTTGTGTTTTTTCCAGCCCAGCATTTCTCATGATGTACTCTGCATATAAGTTAAATAAGCAGGGTGACAATATACAGCCTTGACTTACTCCTTTTCCTATTTGGAACCAGTCTGTTGTGCCATGTCCAGTTCTAACTGTTGCTTCCTGACCTGCATACAGGTTTCTCAAGAGACAGGTCAGATGGTCAGGTATTCCCATTTCTTTAAGAATTTTCCACAGTTTATTCTGATCCACACAGTCAAAGGCTTTGGCATAGTCAATAAAGCAGAAATAGATGTTTTTCTGGAACTCTCTTGCTTTTTCGATGATCCAGCGGATATTGGCAATTTGATCTCTGGTTCCTCTGCCTTTTCTAAAACCAGCTTGAACATCTGGAAGTTCACGGTTCACGTATTGCTGAAGCCTGGCTTGGAGAATTTTGAGCATTACTTCACTAGCATGTGAGATGAGTGCAATTGTGCGGTAGTTTGAGCATTCTTTGGCATTGCCTTTCTTTGGGATTGGAACGAAAACTGACCTTTTCCAGTCCTGTGGCCACTGCTGAGTTTTCCAAATTTGCTGGCATATCGAGTGCAGCACTTTGACAGCATCACCTTTGAGGATTTGAAATAGCTCAACTGGAATTCCATCACCTCCACTAGCTTTGTTCGTAGTGATGCTTTTCAAGGCCCACTTGACTTCACATTCCAGGATGTCTGGCTCTAGGTGAGTGATCACACCATCGTGATTATCTGGGTTGTGAAGATCTTTTTTGTACAGTTCTTCTGTGTATTCTTGCCACCTCTTCTTAATATCTTCTGCTTCTGTTAGGTCCATACCATTTCTGTCCTTTATCAAGCCTATCTTTGCATGAAATGTTCCTTTGGTATCTCTGATTTTCTTGAAGAGATCTCTAGTCTTTCCCAATCTGTTGTTTTCCTCTATTTCTTTGCACTGATCGTTGAGGAAGGCTTTCTTATCTCTCCTTGCTATTCTTTGGAACTCTGCATTGAGATGGGAATATCTTTCCTTTTCTCCTTTCCTTTTTGCTTCTTTTCTCTTCCCAGCTATCTGTAAGGCCTCCTCAGACAGTCATTTTGCTTTTTTGCATTTCTTTTCCATGGGGATTTTCTTGATCCCTGTCTCCTGTACAATATCACGAACCTCTGTCCATAGTTCATCAGGCCCTCTGTCTATCAGGTCTAGTCCCTTAAATCTCTTTGTCACTTCCACTGTATACTTATAAGGGATTTGATCTAGGTCATACCTGAATGGTCTAGTGGTTTTCCCTACTTTCTTCAATTTAAGTCTGAATTTGGCAATAAGCAGTTCATGATCTGAGCCACAGTCTGCTCCTGGTCTTGTTTTTGCTGACTGTATAGAGCTTCTCCATATTTGGCTGCAAAGAATATAATCAATCTGATTTCGGTGTTGACCATCTGGTGATGACCACGTGTAGAGTCTTCTCTTGTGTTGTTGGAATAGGGTGTTTGCTATTACCAGTGCGTTCTCATGGCAAGACTCTATTAGCCTTTGCCCTGCTTCATTCTGTACTCCAAGGCCAAACTTGCCTGTTATGCCAGGTGTTTCTTGACTTCCTACTTTTGCATTCCAGTCCCCTATAATGAAAAGGACATCTTTTTTGGGTGTTAGTTCTAGAAGGTCTCGTAGGTCTTCATAGAACCGTTCAACTTCAGCTTCTTCAGCGTTACTGGTCGGGGCATAGACTTGGATTACCGTGATATTGAATGGTTTGCCTTGGAAACGAACAGAGATCATTCTGTCGTTTTTGAGATTGCATCCAAGTACTGCATTTTGGACTCTTTTGTTGACCATGATGGCTACTCCATTTCTTCTAAGGGATTCTTGGCCACAGTAGTAGATATAATGGCCATCTGAGTTAAATTCACCCATTCCAGTCCATCTTAGTTTGCTGATTCCTAGAATGTCGATGTTCACTCTTGCCATCTCCTGTTTGACCACTTCCAATTTGCCTTGATTCATGGACCTAACATTCCAGGTTCCTATGCAATATTGCTCTTTACAGCATCGGACTCTGCGTCTATCACCAGTCACATCCACAGTTGGGTATCGTTTTAGCAGTTCCCTAAACCTCCCTCCTCACTGTCTCAGGATTAAAGCTAATTGCATTATCTTCTATCTTTTCATACTGTGGATATTTACAAACCCTTGGCCTCTTCATCTTTGCAGATATCAATACCTGGGCCACTGCCACATGCTCCAGTAACTCCCCTGTCCTGTTCTTTGGAGCTTTCAAGGTTTTATCTGTCTCAAATATTGGACTTTCTCTCCTCCATTGATATGATCCTCCAACATGTCATAGCTACTGACTTCCAAGGTCATCCCTTGGACCTCAGCATGATCATTAGCTACAACTGCTCCATAATTTTGCTACTCCTTATCTCCAGTTCCCTAAATCCACCATAACAGAGATACATTTTTCCTACACTTGCTTCATCATACACTCACTTCCCTTCCACTCACTTTAGTTCTGTGTCTGAGTATTGTAACAGGGAGCGTTATAACAACATCCTCAATTACTTTGCTCCTCTCTCCTTTCATTATACTTCCTCAGAAAAATGCCAACATTGGTGAAGTGTAGGTTCCCCTGTGCTTTGTATTTCCCCAAGGGAGCTGAGGAATTCAGCCAGGCAAACTACACAACTGTCCCGATGGGTCTAACTTTAAATTCATGACTGCTGACTCAAATGGGACCCTGTGGCTGCAAACCTGCCTCACTGCCTTTCATTCCATCATCTCACTTCCAAAATGTTCTCCTTCCCTTCAGCTAGTTATCTTTCCTGATTCTTTAAAAATAACAGTTTATTTCTTCCTTCACTCTTAGTTCAGTTCAGTTCAGTCGCTCAGTCATGTCCAACTCTTTGCAACCCTATGAATTGCAGCACGCCAGGCCTCTCTGTCCATCACCAACTCCCGGAGTCTACCCAAACCCATGTCCATCGAGTCGGTGATGCCATCCAACCATCTCATCCTCTGCCGTCCCCTTCTCCTCCCGCCCCCAATCCTACCCAGCATTAGGGTCTTTTCCAATGAGTCAACCCTTCGCATGAGGTGGCCAAAGTATTGGAGTTTCAGCTTCAACATCAGACCTTCCAATGAACACCCAGGATTGATCTCTTTTAGGATGAATTGATTGGATCTCCTTGCAGTCCAAGGGACTCTCAAGAGTCTTCTCCAACACCACAGTTCAAAAGCATCAATTCTTCGGCGCTCAGCTTTCTTCACCGTCCAATTCTCACATCCATACATGACCACTGGAAAAACCATAGGCTTGACTAGATGGACTTTTGTTGGCAAAGTAATGTCTCTGCTTTTAAATATGCTATCTAGGTTGGCCATAACCTTCCTTCCAAGGAGTAAGCGTCTTTTAATTTCATGGCTGAAATCACCATCAGCAGTGATTCTGGAGCCTAAAAAAATAAAGTCTGACACTGTTTCCACTGTTTCCCCATCTATTTCCCATGAAGTGATGGGACCAGATGCCATGATCTTGGTTTTCTGAACGTTGAGCTTTAAGCCAACTTTTTCACTCTCCTCTTTCACCTTCATCAAGAGGCTCTTTAGTTCTTCTTCACCTTCACTATTAAATTAGTCATAATTGTGGCCTTCACTTGCTTTTGTCTGATTCTTTCTTGGCCTATTCCAGAAGGCTTTCATCCACAGCAGAGCAGCCCTCATCTACTCTCCAGCAGTCTTCATGTTGCTAAACCCAGTGGGGACTTCTCAGTCCTCATCCTGACTAATTATCAGCGTTAGACACAGATCATTCCTTCTTTCTTAAAGCAGCTTCTTGGTGTTCACTTGGTGTTTCTCTCTAACTGTCTACACCCGCTCCTTGGGATATCTTCCATATATATGCTTCAGTTCTGTTCAGTCGCTCAGTTGTATCCGACTCTTTGCGAACCCATGAACCGCAGCACACCAGGCCTCCCTGTCCATCACCAACTCCCGGAGTCCACCCAAATCCATGTGCATCGAGTTGGTGATGCCATCCAACCATCTCATCCTCTGTCATCCCCTTCTCCTCCTGCCTTCAATCTTTCACAGAATCAGGGTCTTTTCAAATGAGTCAGTTCTTCACATCAGGTGGCTAAAGTATTGGAGTTTCAGCTTCAACATCAGTCCTAACAATGACCACCCAGGACTGATCTCCTTTAGGATAGACTGGTTGGATCTCCTTGCAGTCCAAGGGACTCTCAAGAGTCTTCTGCAACACCACAGTTCAAAAGCATCAATTCTTCAGCGCTTAGCTTTCTTAATAGTCGAACTCTCACATCCATACATGACCACTAGAAAAACCACAGCTTTGACTAGACGGACCTTTGTTGGTAAAGTAATGTCTCTGCTTTTTAATATGCTGTCTAGGTTGGTCATAACTTTCCTTCCAAGGAGTAAGTGTCTTTTAATTTCATTGCTGCAGTCATTATCTACAGTGATTTTGGAGCCCAGAAAAATAAAGTCAGCCACTGTTTCCACTGTTTCCCCATCTATTTGCCATGAAATGATGGGACCAGATGCCATGATCTTAGTTTTCTGAATGTTGAGCGTTAAGCCAACTTTTTCACTCTCCTCTTTCACTTTCATCAAGAGGCTCTTTCATTCTTCTTCACTTTCTGCCATAAGGGTGGTGTCATCTGCATATCTGAGGTTATTGATATTTCTCCCGGCAATCTTGATTCCAGCTTGTGCTTCCTCCAGCCCAGCATTTCTCATGATGTACTCTGCATATAAGTTAAATAAGCAGGGTGACAATATACAGACTTGACGTACTCCTTTTCCTATTTGGAACCAGTCTGTTGTTCCATGTCCAGTTCCAACTGTTGCTTCCTGACCTGCATACAGGTTTCTCAAGAGGCAGGTCAGATGTCCTTGTATTCACATCTCTTTCAGAATTTTCCACAGTTTATTGTGGTCCACACAGTCAAAGGCTTTGGCATTGTCAATAGAGCAGAAATAGATGTTTTTCTGGAACTGGCTTGCTTTTTCGATGATCCAGCGGATGTTGGCAATTTGATCTCTGGTTCCTCTGCCTTTTCTAAAACCAGCTTGAACATCTGGAAGTTCAATGGTTCACATATTGCTGAAGCCTGGCTTGGAGAATTTTAAGCATTACTTTACTTGCGTGTGAGATAGTGCAACTGCACAGTAGTTTGAGCATTCTATGGCACTGCCTTTCTTTGGGAGGACTCACACATTCTATCTCTAGCTCTTTCTTCTCTGTTGAGCCTCAAACCCAACTGCCAATCCACAGTCATCACAATCTAATCAGCATCTCAAAGCCTTTGTGTTCAATACCACTGTGAAAGGAAAGAAATGTCACAAATGTCCCCAAATTCCTAATGTATCTCTCCCTCTATATCCCTGCTATATAGAAAGTAGATAACTAACAAGGACCTCCTGTGTAGCACAGGGAACTCTACTCACTATTTTGTAATAACCTCTAAAGGAAAATAAGTTTTTTGGAAAAAATAGATATATATGTATGTATAACTGAATCACTTTGCTGTATACCTGAAACTAACACAACATTGTAAATCAACTGTAAATCAATTAAAAATAAATGGGTAAATAAAATTATTCTTAAAAATAATCTAAAAAACAAACAAAAACTAAATGTTCTCCCCTCAGTTTTCTCCATCTGTGTCAGCTGTATTCATTAATTTGTTTTAATTTTATCGCTCAAAAACTTCAATGTCCATTGATTTCAAACGTTAATGTAGGATTTCCTTTAATTGTATATCCTTATAACAACATTGAAGAAGGAAATGGCAACGCATTCCAGCATTCTTGCCTGGAGAGTCCCAGGGACAGGGGAGCCTGGTGGGCTGCCGTCTATGGAGCCGCACAGAGTCGGGCATGACTGAAGTGACTTTGCATGCATGCATGCATGCATATAAGGACATATCATATAATTATATCTCAGTTCTCATTATTTTAAGATTAGGAATTGAAAAATTAATTCTGAAGTGATGTGCCTCGTATCAGTCAGCAATGAAGCCTGGTATACAAAGGTATGTGCATAATAGTACCTGTTTTACTAAGCCAGGGTTTTTTGTTTGTTTGTTTTGATCATACCATGTAGCATATGGAATCTTAGTTCCCCAACTATGGATTGAACCAGTGCTCCTGCATCAGGATCTCGAAGTCTTAACCACTGGACCACCAGAGAAGTCCCCAGTGTGTTTTCTAAAAGCACAAATAATTGGAGAGCTCATGTGTAAATATATAAATATTTATAATTTTCCATTATTCTTTATGGAGTTGCTTTCAGTTCAGTTCAGTCACTCAGTCATGTCTGATTCTTTGTGACCCTGTGGACTGCAGCATAATAGGCTTCCCTGTTCATCACCAACTCCAGGAGCTTGCTCAAACTCAGGTCCCTTGAGTCAGAGTTGCTTTAGCCTTACTCATTCATGCTGCTGCTGCTGCTGCTAAGTCGCTTCAGTCGTGTCTGACTCTGTGCGACCCCATAGATGGCAGCCCACCAGGCTCCCCCGTCTCTGGGATTCTCCAGGCAAGAACACTGGAGTGGGTTGCCATTTCCTTCTCCAAGGCATAAAAGTGAAGTCGCTCAGTAGTGTCCAATTCAGCGACCCCATGGACTACAGCCTACCAGGCTCCTCTGTCCACGGGATTTTCCAGGCAAGAGTACTGGAGTGGGGTGCCATTGCCTTCTCCAACTCATTCATGATTCCGGTATTAAAAGTTGAAGCCCTCTCCTGCTGAGTGTGCTTTTGGGTGGTGGTAGTGGCAGTGGAGGTAGCTGTTGTCATGGATATAGATAAATAAATATTTGTCACTGAACAGTGAGTACTATGAAATTTCTCAGCATGTTTTCTGTGACCGTAGATCCCAGAGATTTGAAGCCTCAAATCAGCATCAGTCAAAATGCCTAGCTACCTCTTTCCACTAAGCTGTCTCCTTCGGTTTTCAGCCTAGGACTTTCAGTTTCTTCTAATGTGTCCTACACGTCTAGTCCTACCAACCAGAATCTCTTTCTCTCTTTAATGAGAGGAGTAGAACAGAAGATGTTTAGACAGATTATATATCCATAGACATATCACTACACCTCAGGCCCTATAACTTTTTCAACTTATAGAAGGTGTCTTCCTCATTAATATTAATGTTTTAAGAGGTCTAGAAGTGAGTCTCTTTTGTTTACCACTCCATCTTCAGTGTCTATCCCAGGGAGAATCTCCTGACAGACTTTTATTGGATAAATAAAAATTTTCATTGAATGAATGAGTGGATGAATGATCCTATGTTGTTGTTGTTCAGCCACTGAGTTGTGTCTGACTCTTTGTGACCCCATGGTCTGCAGCACACCAGGCTTCCCTGTCCTTCACTATCTCCCGGAGTTTGCTCAAATTGATGTCTGTTGAGTCGGGACTGCTATCTAACCATCTCATCCTCCGCCATCCCCTTCTTTTGCCTGCAATTTTTCCCAGCATCATGAGTAGAGGAAATGACCCTATACTCATCCTCTAAACATAAGTGATATTAAATCATCACAAATAGATACGTCAGGCAGTTTGTGACAAGTGTCCAAAAAATCTCAGAGGAGATAGCACCTAGTCATAACTGAGAGTGACTGGAAAGGTTTTATGGAACATGAGTTCTTTCATGAGCCAAGATAAATTAAACGAATATGGACAGAATGAACCCAATCAGTAGAAACAGAGGCAAAGATGACTATGTGGGGAGAATGTAGAACAAGTTTGAGAAATTCAAACAATAGTCGAGCTAAACTATAGAAATAAGACCACCAGGTACATTTTATGGACACTTTGAATGCTAAGTCAGAGATCAGGCATTTTACTGGCTAGGTAGCAAATAGAAAAAAACATTTTATGGACACTTTGAATGCTAAGTCAGAAATCAGGCATTTTACTGGCTAAGGAGCAAATAGAAAAAACAGCAAGGAGTATATGGAATACATAATATTCACATTGAAAACATGTAGAATCGAATGGTGGCCACAGTAAAGTACACGAAGAGAAGTATTAATGGGAAATAGACATTTTTCTGCTTTTACTCTTCACAAATGCAGGCGCATGAACTTCTCTGCCCATGATTCATTTTCCTGGAGGGCTCCAGGCAGGAAGCCTTTATCTTTCCTAGGCTTTAGGAAGAGGGCAAGGTTACAGCTGCATCAAAGGGTAGAAACAGCCCAGTTGTTTTGTTCATGATGGCTTTCCATTTTTACTGGTGAACTTAAATCTGTGATTCTTAGAAGAGAATGATGAAAGAGAGGACATGAGGCAGGGGGAGCTTGTTATATTCTAAAGGTTCAGGTTGCAACTGAATACAAAAGACTTAGCAAAATTCATTTTGAAACTGAACATTTAAATTGCAAATAGTGCAAATACATCAAAGTGCATACTGATTTAATTGGCCAACTTAAAAAAAAAATACTCGACAGTAAGAATACAGCTTGATTTGTCATTTAACAAATGGTGAACTGGGAAAACAGAACCCGTCACAATTATTCTACCTCAAGTTTATTTTTGCAGAAAGACCTTCCAGAAAACTCTAGCCCATAATGTACCCTCCGGACCTCACCAAAGGATTAAACCTTATAACCTACTCAATATTGCTAAATGGCTTTATTCTTATTAATTTTACCTCATAATTTTGCAGTTAATAATAAAACTGCTCTATGTTGCTATTTGATATCTTATTTCTTCAGTAGATAGCATAAGATGAGGGCCCTATCTGACAATTTTCTTGAATCTTGAACTTCTCATTTAATGATGAAAATTGCAATATCATTGCATAGGCACTCAATAATGTCTGATTCTTTTCAACCCTTTGGACTGTAGCCCACCAGGCTCATCTATCCATGAGATTTTCCAGACAAAAATACTGGAGTGGGTAGCCTTTTCCTTCTTTATCGGATCTTCCTGACTCAGGGATCGAACCCAAGTCTCCGGCATCTCCAGCATAGCAGGCACATTCTTTACCCGCTGAGCCATTGGGGAAGCCGTTATCATAGCATTAATTAAAATATCCTGAGTTGATACCCTCTTCTACTTCAAAGTGGAGGACCCGATGTACAGTAGACCCTTCTTTGGGAGCTTAATAGCTATTAATTATTGTTCCATTTATTTTATAATTTTATTCAGCTACTCCTTTTTATATAGAATTCTAGAGTCCATTGATAAGTTGAATTGTCTTTAGATTGCCTTTTGTTTTTTCACTTAAAACATAGGTTTATATTTTAGGAAGAAAAAGGGATAAGAAGCAGTCTCCCATTGTTTCTTTTTCTTTTTTTCTTTTTTGCTTTTATGACATTTGCTCTTCTAAGCTTGTTTGACCTTACTGTATATGTTAGAGATGAAAGAGGGGAGTAGATGTTTGGAATCAGAAACCTCATTCTGTTAATTCTGGTGTTCCAACCCTTGTTCTCCTCAATTGTACTTTAAGCCTAGTTCTATTATTGTTTTCAGTAAGGAATTTTTGCAAATGCATTTTATATTTAATTTAATGAGACAGATGGAGAAAAATGTCCTACCTTCAGTGAGGTCACAGTGTGGGAAGAGATTCAATAATCACTCAGTTAAATAGCTTGATTATAAAGTGGAGGCTTCCAGTTAGCAGAATTTCTGTTTAACTGGATTTTCTAATTAACTCAGGATTAACCCATCTGTTTAGCTGTTTAGAGTAGAGAAGCTTTTGACTAATGGGTTATTCTCGGTGGTACTCCTGTGTGCATATAAATATGAGTTGATAGTTCCATGTATAAGTTTAGAGTTTCTTTTTTGCCAGTTCCAGATAGCATTCCACCAGGGAAATACTTATAATAAAAATAAAAGTAAGGCTCATCTTCTAAGAAGGGCTTATGCCAAGAGACGGGTGCTGCATGTGACACAACCACACCTGGGACCAGCTCTCAATCTGGTGAAGGATTAAACAAGTAAAGAAATGGCTATTCTACAATGTAGTGTGTGCTACTCAGCATGGAGGAGTGAGCCTCTCCCATCTGCAGGCGCAGGAATAGTTTCCAGAGGACAAGGGACTAGGCGGGATGTTCTGGATAAAAGGAACGGCATGGGAAGCGGGTTAGGGATATACAGGGCCTTTCCTATGAATGACTTCTGGAAATTCCTAATTACATTGATTTGAACAAGTGAAAAGATAAATGTCTTAGTCTGTTCAATCTACTATAACAAAACACCTTAGACTGAGTGGCTTATGAGCAACAAGCATTTGTTTCTTACTGCTCTGGAGTCTGGGAAGCACAGGGTCTCAAGGTACTGGCAGCTTTGGTGTCTGGTGAGATCCTGCTTCCAAGACACCTATCTTTTCACTAAAACCTTATGCAGTGGAAGAGAAGGGTGCTTCCTGGGTCTCTTTCATAAGGGCACTAATTTCATGCATACTGCCCTCATGACCTAATCACCTTCCAAAGGCCCACATCCTAATACCATGACCTTGGTGGTTAGGATTTCAACATAACAAATTTTAGGGGAACACAGAAATTCTGATCATAGCAGATCTTGTTGTTGACTCCTTCTCATTCTATTTTGAGAAATAAATTTATTGCTACACAACAGGGTACAAATCTGTGTAACCCAATCAATAAAGATATTTCCAGATATTTCCTCCTTTTACAATAGAGGTGATTTCTCTCAGCTGTAAAGATAAACTCTCTCTTCCCCTTATATTTTCAGAGAAACTTTACACTATAGACTTTTACTTTTCTCCCCTGTGTACTGGAACACTAGCTTCTCATCAAATCACTGTCATCAACCTTTAAACACACTCAAGTCTGTCCATGTTAACCTGGATTCTGTCCATGTGACCTTATAACCTCTGCTTCTCTTTACAATAGAAAATTTCTAGAAGAGTTGTCTCTAGTTCCACACTGCCACTTAATCTTGGTGACTCCAGTCTGGCTTTTGCCTCCATCACTCAGCCAGGCCAGCCCTCCTCAAAGGTCACTAATGATTCTGTGTCTCTTAATAAAGTGGACTTTTCTGTTCTCCTCTTGCTTCTCCTCTCTGATGCATTTGACAATATCAATCAATTTTCCTTTCTTGAGATCATCTCTTTCATTGGTTTCCATGACATCACACACTTCTTATTTTCTCTTATTTCTTTGAATTCCACATGTTCCCACTAATTTTCCTTTTGGGGCTTATTCTCTTTTATCTAGTCATTCAATGCAGGCTCCTGAAAATTCAGTCTTAGGCTCCTTTCTCCTTTTAGACTTCTTTCTACTTTCAGACTTCCTCTTTGAATTAGGCAGTCTAATCCATACCCATGGATTCAGTTTATGCACATTCTTAAAAATTCCTAAATTTAAATTTCCAGTCATGATTTGCCTTTTAATATATCTGGGTTTACTTAATAGGAATCTCAAATGCAACACTGCAAAACTGAACACATTTGCCATTTCTTATATCCTGAAATCTGGCTGTCCCCATTGTTTTCTATATAGGAAGTACACAAATACCTTATTCTTTGGGTTATCAGACCATGAAAAATACCTTTAGCTTTTTGTTTTCTTCAATTTTTATTGGAGTGTAGTTGATTTACAATGTTGTGTTAGTTTCTGCGGTACTGCAAAGTGAATCAGTTACACATATACATAGCTACTCTTTTTAGATTCTTTTCTCATATACCCAACTACAGATTGAGTAGAGTTCCCTGTGCCATAAAGTGGGTCCTTATTAGTTATCTATTTTATATATAGTATTGTGTACGTGAAAGTCGCTCAGTCATGTCTGACTCTTTGTGACCCCATGGACTATATAGTCCATGGGATTCTCTAGGTCAGAATATTGGAGTGGGTAATGTTTCCCTTCCCCAGGGAACTTTCCCAACCCAGGGATCAAACCCAGGTCTCCCACATTGCATGCAAATTCTTTACCAGCTGAGCCGCAAGGGAAGCCTATATTGTGTATATGTCAATCCCAATCTCCCAATCTGCCCCTTTTCCTCCTCTTACCCCCCAGTAACCATAAGTTTGTTTTTGACACCTGTAACTCAATTTCTGTTTTGTAGACAAGTTCATTTGAACCTTTCTTTTTAGATTCCACCTACAAGCACATACCACATACAAATATGGTATTTGTCTTTCTCTGTCTTACTTCACTCAGTATGACAATCTCTAGGTCCATACATGTTGGTACAGGTTTTTAAAGCACTTACAGCAAAGTTTCTCCGTGATGATACTAATGATATTTCAGGCTAGATAAGTCTTTATTGTATTGTGAGAGTCACTCCTATGCATTATGGGCTGTGAATTCTATAATGGAATGTAGTGCTACCTATGAAATTTTGAACCTGTTTTAAAATTTGCATATTTTTCACATCAATTAGAATTTGTTGTGAATGTGCTTTCTCCTCCATGTCCTACACACTGCAGTAAAGCCTATGCCTCTGGGTGTTTTCAAACTGCCTGTGGGTAGACAATTACTCTGTTAATATCTGGAACTCTGTGAACATCTAAAAGAGAGTTGAAATATCAAAATCTAAAAGCAGCCTGTTTTCTTTGATACATCTTCATGTTTTATGACCTAGGTTGGGATGGCAAAATGACAAAATTTGGATGTGTTTGAATATTTAAGAGCCACGAAATTAGAATCTATTAAACTAGTTATACTTTGTTGTCATTTTAAATAGTATGTAGATTTCAAAATACTCAGAAACTTTTAATACTCTCCAAAAAAACATTATCAGTCCATTAAAATAATGAATAACTAATAGCAATAAATGGAGAGAAATTGAAACTGAAGGTCACAGAGCCTGAAAGATTAGAATTGAGAGTAGAAAGTGGAAAATATGTTCTTGATGACTATTCAACTGGGTTTCAAGTTCAAGATTATGCCCTCTATCAATTTGTCAATAGTTGCAGTATGATATGCCACAGTTGCTGAGTTTAACACCTTAAGGAAACATTTTTTCCTCAAATAAATATGTTAAATTTTTATGTTCATTTAAAGTAGCCATATGAAAATGGAACCCTATACATGACTACCAAAAAAAAAAGTTTTTATTTTTTCCATAATTGTAATGTAGAATACTTTTAAAATTCCCTCGATGATTATTTGAAAATCAAATTGAAATGTTTCCTACCAAGATAATTAGACATTGTATATTTATCTTATCTCAGTGTTTGAAATCTCCCTTCTAATTTTTATATTGAGGGAGAGATGGAATTGTCCCGTGTTTTCCAAGGAAAAAAACAGTAATAATATAATAATAATAATAATAATATATTAATATATAATTATTCATGATATCTTCCATTAGCATATGGTTGTATATGCACTTTTAACATATATTAAAAGTTAAGGCTATGCTTGTTCTGCATATAATTGATGTGTCTGTTAATAAGGAGAAGCTGATGGGGACAAGTAGGAAAGCTAGTTTTGATTATTTGAAAGAGCGTAATGGAAAGAAATTCGCAGAGTCGTTGTAAAGTCTTTTGTGGCTTCATTTGCGCATGGAGGTACCTGCTACCCCGGGAAGTTTTAGCACTTCAGATAAATTAGCTGTGGTCTGCCATGCTGTGAAGACCAAATGCCAGGGCTCGGGACAGCTGCCAGACTGCTGTGTTCCCTCCCTGGACTGGGGTGGTGACCTAGAAACACTATCATCTTGTGTCTCATTTGTGGTTTAGGTGTGTGTACCTGTGCAGAAAGGGGATAGAATAGTCAGTGGATTCGTGCAAGTTCTCTCAGTCACTGTATAGTCTCGGTCTGGGGACAAGAGAGGAAGAAGTAGAGATAATTTATCGATTCATCAACAGACCGTTTTGTAAAAAAGCATTTTGTATGTGCTCTGCTCTTGGTAATGTGGGATATGACAAGATTTTGAAATGTGAGTCTTTCGATCTTGAAGATCAAAACCTGCCCAGAAAAGACATAGTTCCTGTAGGTTTTGCTGCGATAAATGGGTAGAGCCCACTTCACGCTGGAAATCTACAAATCACTTCAAGGTATTATTAAGGTAATAATTCTACAGGAGCCACAGCAACAGCAAGATAAGGATCTCTGCCAAGATTCCCTTTGGACCAGTGAGTCTCAGACTTGAGCAAGCGTCAGAATTAACAGGAGAGCCCAGTAGAGCTGATTGCTAAGATATACCTTGCCTTGAGTGTTTCTGATTAAGTAGGTCTGGGGAGGAGCTGGAAAATTTGCATTTCTTACAGACAACTAAGTGATGCAGATGCTGCTGTGACCACATTCTGAGAACCACTACTTTAGGAAATACGACTGCAGCAAGGATCAGAAAGAATTGCTTTAAAGGATAATTGTGACAGCATGATTGTAATCGAAACCTAGCCATTTAAGCTGGTTTTGCATATTTTGCCTATTTGCTTATTTGAATCAATTTTCTCTTATCTGATGTTGACCAACCTAGACAGCATATTAAAAAGCAGAGGCATTACTTTGCCAACAAAGTTCGTCTAGTCAAGGCTATGGTTTTTCCAATAGTCATGTATGGATGTTAAAGTTGGGCTATAAAGAAAGCTGAGCGCCAAAGAACTGATGCTTTTGAACTGTGGTGTTGGAGAAGATTTTTGAGAGTCCCTTGGACTGCAAGGAGATCCAACCAGTCCATCCTACAGGAAATCAGTCCTGAATATTCACTGGAAAGACTGATGCTGAAACTCCAATACTTTGGCCACCTGATGCAAAGAACTGACACTGGAAAAGACCCTGATGCTGGGAAAGATTGAAGGCGGGAGGAGAAAGGGACGATGGAGGATGAGATGGCTGGATGGCATTACCGACTCAATAGACATGCGTTTGAGTAAACTCTGGCAGTTGGTGATGGACAGGGAGGCCTGGCATGCTGCAGTCTATGGGGTCGCAAAGAGTTGGACACAACTGAGTGACTGAACTGAAATGAATTGATGTTGACAGGCTGCAAGACTTCGATGCTATATGGTGTGATAGTTAAATGTGTTGGGGTTAGTGCCACACTTCTTAGATGATCAAATCTCAGCCCTGTCATTTATTAACTGTGCAATTGGGGTCAAGATATTTATGTTCTGGGAGCAATGGCTTTTTCATCTATAGAATGGAAATAATAACACCTACCCCTAGTGTAGCTATTAGAATTCTTTTATAACACATAAACTACATTTGGAACAGTGTCTGACAAGCTGTAAATACTTAGCTGTCTTTCTCCTTCTTATCTTTTTATTATTATATTTTTGTTGATAGCTAGCTGTTATAGGGATTTAAAGGCTCACACACTACCACCCAAGTGTGCTGATTTATTAATTTATAATTGAAACTTATACAAGCACCAAAGGATGCCGAGAAGTTACAATGCTTTCTCCAGCATTATCCAAAGAAACTGAAATAAGATTAGAAGCTACTAACAGAATTGAGAGATATCATTTCATTGCTCAATAACTGTTGTGTAATTTATTCTTCACTGAAGGAACAATTGCATATGCCAAATGACTAAATATCCTTAGTGACAAGCTAGGGAATCTTATCCATTGAGTAACACTGAAAATAATTTTAAAAGATTTGTTTGTTTAACTTTGAAATAAGTTTAAAATAAATGCATTTTTAAAACATGTTTAATTTTTAAAGTTAATGATGCCTGCTAAGTCACTTCAGTTGTGTCTGACTCTTTGCAGCTGCATTATGGACTGTAGCCTGCCGGGCTCCTGTGTCCATTGGGATTCTCCAGGCAATATTACTAAAGTGGGTTGCCATGTCCTCCTCCAGGGGATCTTCCTGACCCAGGGATCCAACCCGTGTCTTTTATATCTACATCATTGGCAGGGGATTTCTTCACCACTAGTGCCACCTGGCAAGGCTAAAGTTAATGATATTTTAGGGTAAAGAAAAGTACAGCTTCCTATCATGTAACCTGAGAAAACCACCAAATTTCCAAAGGAAAAAGCAAACTAAGAAACTACGTGGAAACAGAAACAGACAAACCTAAGTACTACAAGATAAAATTGAAATTAACATTGTCAAAGAAACATTGCACTGGACAAAATTAAGCAAGCAGGAAGACTTTATTCAAGGTTATTCCAATAGAAGAAAGAGAGCAGAACTCAGTCTGAGTGCAACTCCACTGAAACACAGGGTAGGAAAATCTGTGTAAGCCACCTGTGTTTGCTACTGGCTTTACCCCCAAAATTCTCCAACCCAGGCTTCAACAGCATGTGAACCATGAACTTTTGAGATGCTCAAGCTGGATTTAGAAAAGGCAGAGGAACCAGAGATCAAATTGCCAACATCCACTGGATCATTGAAAAAGCAAGAGTTCCAGAAAAACATCTGTTGCTAAGTCGCTTCAGTCGTGTCCGACTCTGTGCGACCCCATAGACGGCAGCCCACCAGACGCTGCCATCCCTAGGATTCTCCAGGCAAGAATACTGGAGTGGGTTGCCATTTCCTTCTCCAGTGCATGAAAGGGAAAAGTGAAAGTGAAGCCGCTCAGTCGTGTCTGACTCTTAGCGACCCCATGGACTGTAGCCTACCAGGCTCCTCCATCCATGGGATTTTCCAGGCAAGAGTACTGGAGTGGGGTGCCATTGCTTTCTCCAAGAAAAACATCTACTTCAGCTTTATTGACTACACCAAGGCCTTTGACTGTGTGGATGAAAACAAACTGTGGAGGATTCTTCAAGAGATGGGAATACCAGACCACCTGACCTTTCTCCTAAGAAATCTGTATGCACATCAGGAAGCAATAGTTAGAACTGGACATGGAACAACAGACTGGTTCCAAATCAGAAAAGGAGTACATCAAGGCTGTATATTGTCACCCTGGTTATTTAACTTATATGCAAAGTACATCATGTGAAATGCTCAGCTGGATGAATCACAAGCTGGAATCAAGATTGCTGGGAGAAATATCAATAACCTCAGATACACAGATGACATAACCCTTATGGCAGAAAGCAAAGAAGAATTAAAAAGCCTCTTGATGAAAGTGAAAGAGGAGAGTGAAAAAGTTGGCTTAAAACTCAACATTCAGAAAACTAAGATCATGGCATCTGGTCCTATCACATCATGGCAAATAGATGGGGAAACAATGGAAACAGTGAGAGACTTTATTTTTGGAGGGCTCCAGAATCACTCAGATGGTGCCTGCAGTCAGGAAATTAAAAGATGCTTACTCCTTGGAAGGAAGGTTATGGCCAACCTAGACAGCATATTAAAAAACAGAGATATTACTTTGCCAACAAAGGTCCATCTACTCAAAGCTATGGTTTTTCCAGTAGTCCTCTATGGATGTGAGAGTTGGACCATAAAGAAGGCTGAGCACCAAAGAATTGATGCTTTTGAACTATGGTATTGGAGAAGACTCTTGAGAGTCCCTTGGACAGCAAGTAGATCAAACAGTGAATCCTAAAGGAAATCAGTCCTGAATATTCATTGGAAGGACTTATGCTGAAGCTGAAACTCCAATACTTCGGCCACCTGATGCAAAGAACTGACTCATTTGAAAAGACCCTGATGCTGGGAAAGATGGAAGGCGGGAGGAGAAGGGGACAACAGAGGATGAGATGGTTGGATGCCATCACCGACTCAATGGACATGAGTTTGAGCAGGCTCTGGGAGTTGGTGAAGGACAAGGAAGCCTGTTGTGCTGCAGTCCACGGGGTCGCAAAGAGTCAAACACAAGTGAGCAACTGAACTGAACTGAACTGAACTGAACCTTCATGCTTAGTTGCTCAGTCATTTCTGACTTTTGCACCCCTTCGGCTATAGCCCACTAGGCTCCTAAGTCCATGGAATTCTCTAAGCAAGAATGCTAGAGTGGGTAACCATTTCCTTCTCCTGGGGCTTTTCCTGACCCAGGGATGGAATCCAGGTCTCCTGCATTGCAGGTGGATTCTTTACTATCTGAGCCACTTTACTATCTGTACCATAGCAAAATATTAGTATTTTCATGATTTAGCTTATTTATTGATATTTAGCACTTATGAGGAAAAAGATGCTTAGGGTCATGTGCTATTTAAGAGTGTATTATCACAGCTTGTTGTTGTGTGCTGTTTAGCCACTAAGTGGCATCTGACTCTTTGCGACCCCATGGACTATAGCCTGTCCATAGAATTTCCCAGCCAAGAATACTGGAGTGGGTCACCATTTCCTTCTCCAGGGTATCTTCCCCACCCAGGGATTGAACCCACATCTCCTGCATGACAGGTGGATCCTTTACTATCTGAGCCACCAGGGATTCTCTAATAAGAGGCTTTTAAAAAGATTTACATCTCTTTGGGGCAGAGAAAGAATCTACAATTACAAGCTTTCTAAAGTAAGTGCTCTAAGAAAAGCAAGGTCAGGAGTCTAGAGTCAGAAAGAAATCCACCTAAAGTTTAATCAAGTTGAGGAGAACATGAAGGCTGTTTGGGTCAACATCTACTTAGTGGCTACCCACTCCTGTATTCTGGCCTGGAGAATTCCATGGACTATCCATCGGGTCAAAAAGAGTTGGACACGACTGAGCGACTTTCACTTTCACTTCCCATTCAATCACAGCAACAATATGTGGCCTGAACACACTTGGAAAGAAACCAGCAAGAGAAAGATTGTTGAGGTGCCACACCTGTGGATGAGAACATTCCATAGGTTTTTTCCAATCTGTGTCCATATCGGAAGTCAAGCCCACACCCTTGAAATGTCTCAGGTATGAATACTTCATACAAGGCTTTCTGCTCTCAACCATATTGTAGTTGTCCCTGTGGGCACCCAGTCTTCACCAGCCAGGATGATTGGGCCTTTGTCACTGTGCCTTCATACCACTGGCTCCGTGGAGTGGATCTTGGTCTAGGATACTCATCATTTCCACAGCTTTTTAAAGTGATCTGATGTTGCAAGGATATTTTCACCTCCACTGCTCTGCATGTCAGTTCTCTCTTTTATGTCCAACAATGAATCCTCGTTAAAGATCTCAATTTGGCTTGATGGGGACAGAACCTGCCAGAATGGTGCTCGTGGTTGGGTATGTTTTTGGCATCCATCTCAATGTTTTCACCTGTAGAATGAAGAGAATTGTCTTCTGTTTCAGAATTGTCTTCTGTTTCAGAATATTTACTCAAAATTTCATGTACTATCCATTCAGTCAACAGGTGTGGAGAAACTCCTGTGTTATCAAGAAAGGTTTAAAGCTTTGTCCATTTTGGACCCAGACAAATATTCTCCTCATTGGAAAGTTGGAATGTAATTCTGCAGCCTGGATGGGGAAGTTGTGGAATGTTACAACTTGGAGAGGGAGGGGTGTTATGTTGTACTGTTATAGTACAGTCTGACTCCTCACTTAAACATTAGTTTACATACAGCCTTTCCTGAAGGTCCATCTGTCTAAACCCTGAACTATTAAGCTTATGGGCCAAGTGACTTTTACTTCCTTTTTCTTCAGATAAGTCCATTAATTTTTATCCCTGTAACCTCTTCAAATTCAAGCTCTAATTAAACATCTTTACATTATAGCCTTGTGTAGTGCTGCTTTTTCCAGCAGATACATTCCAAATTAATAATAAATTGTTTACTAGACTGGAAGCAAAGCCATTTGGATGTTTTAGAATAGTATTTTACTCCAGCTCTTATAGATTATAGATAATTATTTAGGCTTCAATACAATATCTGTGTTCATGAGTCTCTCTCACATGACAGTTCCAGATAAATATCAAATTCTTACTTTCCAGTTTCTACACCCCACCCTTAATTTGTGCTTTTGTTAATGTGGGTAATGACATGTGTGAGAGGGGTGCGGTGGGAGGGGGGCATGGGAGGTGATTAGTGAATCACTGAAAACACAGTTTTTTTGAGTAACAACTATTACAATACGGAATAGATCTGCAGACACCCAAATCATATAATTTTTATTAGAGGATATTATAGGTTTATTAGCAGTTTAGTTTCAAAATAAATCATTTGAAAAATGGATAAATGCATGTGTTTGGTTTGACCTTTTGCTGACTTTATCTCTGTATTCTAGGTGAATGCATCAATTCAGAGGTGAAAGATGAATAAAGCTAAATTTAAAAAAAAAACTTTATTTGTAACTTTTCCATACACTGCTTTACATGATTATGTTTGGTATTTAGTTGGGGATAGTTTTTAATTGCCTTAATTACTCCAGTGATTGTTTAGTAGCTCTGTGTGATCAATTATATCAGACCTAGGTTTTTTAGTTGAGTCACATTGGGGAAATTTCTTACATTTCCTGGGCCTCAAGGTTTATCATTAATTTGTAAAGTGTTTCCCAGATCTTTTTGGATTCCTGTATTCTAGCACATACCACTGTTTTAAATATGAAATCCCCACAAAGACCTTAAAGATATAGGTAAATATGTGTATGGGCAAGCTTATGGCTTCATGTTCTCTTTAATATGCAATTTCAGATCCACCAATCCTAAAACTTTAAAGAGCGTGATCCAAAGACACTGCTGAAATAAACACTGCCCTCATTTGCCAGCAAGGCAGCTGGTTGTCATTCTATTCCAGGAAGATCCACTCTTCTGAGGAGCAGAGACCTGCTGGCTGCATTTATTTGCCCCTTATTCCTGACTGTTTTTTGGTTTGATTCTTCTTTAGGTCTCAGTCTCTCATCTACTGTTCACATTTGCTATTCCCAGTGAAAAGGTTTTTGTACAATTCTGGTTTTGTTCCCATCAGTTACTTAAAAGAAAAGATACCATAGGCACAGACATCAATCACCTTTTGAAGGTCCCTGGGAAATTATTATTTATGTGGTGAATCTGTTCCACCCTCTTAAAAGCATAGAGTTGCTAGATTAGAAACATGGTTAGGAAAATACAGCAGTCATTAACCCCCTTATCACTTTTCCTACAAATAAAGACAGGGCAACAACGGGCCAAGCCGTGGGCAATTGAGAGCAGAAAAGATCAACAAAACAAAACGCAACACGGACTATTAAAACTTGATGCTGGGTCTTGGCACAGGTTTAAAATAATTTTATATAAAAAAAAAATTGTCCTCAGAAAATGGAAGTCAGTGATTTAATGATTTCAATGAAGTCAATGATTTAATAAAATGGCTAGAGAATTCCAAATCTTGCTTATTCCTTTACATATTATATAAGAAGGATTCTATTTGCATTAGAATCTCATGGTTTATTTGTTTGTTTTTTTTTAGTCTCATTTCCTTATTTTTATCAGCACCATTCCTCTCAGTTGCTAAGAGTGAAGTGAAAACCACCATATTGTACTTGTCAGGTTATTAACATGACGTTATAAGTTCTCTCCGAAGGGGTGGCTCTACATAGATCATTTAACAATAAATGTTTCTTGAAAAGCTTCATTTCACAAAGGAAGGCAGGAACCAAAGAAGAGGTTGGGATGGAGTGAGTACAGGAGAAGAGAAGAGAAACGGAAAGTGAGTCCAGTTAAAGGGTGCCGACCGAGCAGAACTCTGGGCCTCATCTGTTCTCTCATCAGGGACTGGTGACCTCCTGCATCATAAATGTTTGAAGACTATGATAAAAGATAGTACTGCTCCTGTTCATATCATTTTGCTTTGGATTTTAGTGTTCATTTAAAATATATAATATAAAACAAAAAAATCTAGTAGGACTATGGTGCTAGAGACCTGGCGGTTCCAAAAGAGCCTTGTCAGGTAAAATTAGCTTGAGCAGAATACCGTGTTGCAGATTTGGTCTCAAAATTATAGATCCAGAAACTATTTTCACCTTGCATTTTATGTTGATTAGACTTCTAAAATAGCCTCCTGCCTCAGTTTTCTTATTGGTTGTTAACAAATAAAAACTATGTAACTTAACAGTGTTGTTGTGAGGATAAAGTAGCATTAGAAAGTTGCTTGATATAAGCTTTCAAAAATGTTAGTTGTCATTTTTAATTTTGTTTGAATTCTCAACAAGCATATGTTGAAATATGCATTTAATCACTTTATTCTCCTTTCAAAAGACTCAGTTCATAGTACCAAATTAATTGAGAAGCTGTATTAATTTTGACATGGAGTGTGTAGAAAAGTGGAGCAAAGGATCTAATGGTTATAATATATATTTGGGGGGGGGGTCTTATGCATGTTACGTCATTTCAGTTGTGTCTGACTCTGTGCGACCGTATGGACTGTAGCCTGCCAGGTTCCTCTGTCTGTGGGATTCTCCAGGCAAGAATACTGGAGTGTGTTGCCATTTCCTCCTCCAGGGGATCTTCCCAACCCAGGAATGGAACCCAAGTCTCTTATGTTTCCTGCATTGGCAGGTGGGTTCTTTACCACTAGTGCCACTGGGGTCTGTAGAGTCTGGTAAGCTGCCCAGCACCCTACCCCTGTGCACCTTCACAGAGTTCTTCATGCAGTCCCAAGGCTGTCGGATGCTCAACCTTAGACTCTCTCTGTCCTTATTTCTGTGTGTTTCTCTGAATCTCTCTAGATAAATCCTGTTGGATTTTTTGAGCTACTGTCTTGTTTTCTAGATTGCAGTGTAGCAATCTTTTTTCTTTGACTTTTTTTTTTTAGTTTCACTTATGCTACTGTTATGCTACAGCATTTAAATGAAAGGAAATAGGCTCCTTTTCTTCCTATTTTTTAATTGGGAGTCTTGCTACTTAAGAGTATTCCTAAAAACTGTTACTGTTTGTTTTACTAGGATGTTTTGGGGTTTTCACAGGCCCTACATACCAGTATTTAGTTGGTCCATGCCAGGAATGATGGAATAAGCAGTAGATAGAAGTTTTCAGAGTTGGAGACCTGAGAGTAATATCCAGGTCTAACACTACTGACAGCCACGGTCGTGGGTAAGTCTAACCTCTTCCTTTCCTCACAAGGAGACAATCAGAGAAGACAACTTTTCTCAAGAGTACCTGAACACTTAACTGTTAAAGTTATTGAATCAGACTAAGCTTTAATATATAAGAATTATTTAGTTAATTACATTCCTGCCACATGTACATACCAGCTGGTGGGGACTCATGGTGAGGACAAGGTCAGTTATGGGCAAAATTTTAAATATTATATTTTCTCTGGTCATTAATTGTGATGTAAGGTAAATCTTGTGCCTGCAATACGAAAGAAGTAGTATGTGAGGGTCAGAGCACTTTTAGCTGTCTGATAAGAGAAGCAAGGTCAGTGTGGTTTGACATGGGTCAGAGAGGAGAATGGGATGGGTCCCTGCTTACAAAGAGACCAGATCTTGCAGAGCCTTATAGGTCATGCTAAGATTTCACATTTTATTCTAAGTGCCTTAGAAAACCAAAAAACGGAATTTAAACATGGAAGCAGTTCAATCAGTCTTTTATTTTTTTAATCACTGTGGTGCCTGTATGAAGACTGGGTTCAAGGGCATATAGATGTAGCTATGGATGAGATAAGAGAGGCTTGTCATCTCATTCTTGATGGAGCTGGTAGATAATAGCCAAGTGGATGGATTTCAGAAGAGCTTTGGAGAATGATGTGTAAATAACATATTTGCATGTTATTTGCGAGCATGTTCTACTTGTGAGTAAATCTGTTTACACTATTTTAGTCTGATTAAGCTGCTGTAACAAAGTACCATAGAGTGGGTGGCTTATAAATACCAAAAAGTGTGTTTCTGAAAGTTCGGGAAGCTGGAAAATCCAAGATCAAGCCATAGGCAGCTTTGGTATCTGGTAAGATCGCAAAGAGTCGGACACCACTGAGCAACTGAACTGAACTGAACTGAGGTCCTTCTTGGTTTTTCCAGGTAGGCTCAGTGGTAAAGAATCTTGCTGCCAATGCGGGAGACACAGATGTGTGTTCAATCCCTGAGTCAAGAAGATCCCCTGGAGTAGGAAATGGCAACCCACTCCAGTTTTGTTGCCTGGAAAATTCCATGGACAGAGGAACCTGGCAGGCTACAGTCCATGGAGTCACACAGAGTCAAACATGACTGAGTATGGGCAAACTGACCCTCTGGGGTCTCTTTTATAAGAATATTAATCCCATTCATGAGGGCTCCAAATTTATGATCTAATGATTTCAAAGAACCGTCACCTTCTAATACCATTTCCTGGGGCACTAGAATTCTCACATGGTTGAATTTTGAATGAACACAAACATTCAGTTCATAGCATAAACACATACATATGGCTATACAATATGTATTTGTGCATATATTTAAGGAAAATGGTGTGAAAAATACAACAAAATGTTTACATGATTATTTCAAGGTAGTAGTATTTGGGACTCTTTTTTCTTCTTTACAGTTCCTCTTTTTCTAATATTCTGCAGTCAGCTATAAATATATAACCTAAGATTTTTAATACATATTACATTTAATAAAGGTAAGTAACTTATTGACAAAATATTGTGGAAATTAAATTATAAATAGGCCTAGTATCAAGAGTCATAACTAATTCAAAACTCTTCCCCATTTCTCCACTATATTAAAGTGCTTAACATATTAAAAAATAATTTTTAAAGGTAAATTCTTGTGTTGCAGGCTCTCAATTTTTCCATGAATTATATATATATCACATAAAAAATTAAGAAGGCAATAATTAATAATGTGGTTCATTTAATTAAATGTCCTTTGCCATTAAATGACACTGGAATTCAATAATGTAACTGTTTTCAAAATTAAATTAATGTTGGTGACCTGCAAATGAATGTGATATGCAGCAATTCTGTTTCCTCATCTTCTCTGTTTCTGAAAGTGTAAATAACCTTTCTTTAATTTTAAAACATAACATTTAATTGGAAGTATCTCCAGAATGCTAGATTAGAATCAATTAACAGTTCTGAATTAAATTTAAAAATTCACATCAGAGAGATTTTGTTTTTAAATTTTAACAGTTATTTTTTCCCTAGATTATCTCCTTCCACCTATGAAGGGGAAAATGACAAGCCATCACTTAGGAAGGGGGATACAGAACAGTAAGGGCAACATAAAAAAAAAAATTGTTCATATTTGTGCTTTCTGGTAGTATTAATAGAAACTGTATCAGTTTTAAGCTTTATCTCTATTATTAAAATTTAATGCTCTCTTTACCATACTGAAAAAAAAAAAAAAAAAAACACCATGGAGAGCTTTGAGACTTAATAAAGGAGGTTCCGAATGTTTCCTCAAGGAAGGAAAAACACAAAATAAAGAGAACAGTCTGGAGTAGGGCTAGAGAAGATGGTCAAAAATGCAATACCCACCCGAAAAAGAATAACTGCCTCTCTCTGGAATAATCAGTGACCTTAAGAACAAAGGATGCCCAAGATATTATTTTCCTTTTAAAAAAAATCTGTGTCACATAGATATTGCTTATTTACTTATTCATTTATATATTTATTTATGTAATTATTTATTTATCATTTGTAGGGCTCCAGCAGCTTAGATGACTAGAGAATTTTCTAGAAATTATTCTATAAATGACCCCTTCTTGCTTATACAAAGAACAAACTGCTTGCAAAGAATGAAAGCACTTCTAAGACATTAACATGTTTTAAATTTTGAAAAGTATATTGTAATCTGTCCTTTTATACCTCTGTCCCCACAGGAAGAAATCAGGAGGATGAGGGTCTCCTACAGGAAAATAATGCTATACTAAACAAACAGATTCTTTGTCAATTAAAATAGAGAAGAATAGAATAACATTTATAAATAAATATATGTATATGTACATATATATCTGTATGTGTGTACATTTATACACACACACATATATTTTATACACACACACACACACACACACACACACACACAGGTACAGTTCTATATGAATTAAAATAACAGCAAAGCTTCCACCTGAGAAGGGAGACCCTGTGCTAAAATTCAAGGGATTTCTGCCAGCCTTTTCTTGTTGTTGTTCAGTCACAGAGTCATGTCCAGCTCCTTGTGACCCCATGGACTGCAGCACGCCAGGCATCCCTGTCCTTCATTATCTCACAGAATTTGCTCAGATTCATGTCCATTGAGTCAGTGATGTCATCTAACCATCTCATCCTCTGTTGCCCCCTTCTCCTGCCCTCAATATCTTTCCCACAATTAGGGCCTTTTCCAATCTGCCAAACATATACAGATTTTTTTCTTTTCTTGAGAAAATGTGCCAAGATATTTTTCCTTTCTCAAAAGTGTAAAATAAGATATGGCTGCAAGAGTTTTGTAGGATACTATTACCAGAACTAGGTGCCCAATATGCTACTGGAGATCAGTGGAGAAATAACTCCAGAAAGAATGAAGGCATGGAGCCAAAGCAAAAACAATACCCAGTTGTGGATGTGACTGGTGATAGAAGCAAAGTCTGATGCTGTAAAGAGCAATACTGCATAGGAACCTGAAATGTTAGGTCCATGAATCAAGGCAAATTGGAGGTGGTCAAACAGGAGACGGCAAGAGTGAACGTTGACATTCTAGGAATCAGCGAACTAAGATGGACTGGAATAGGTGAATTTAACTCAGATGACCATTATATCTACTACTGTGGGCAAGAATCCCTTAGAAGAAATGGAGCAACCATCATGGTCAACAAAAGAGTCCGAAATGCAGTACTCGGATGCAATCTCAAAAACGACAGAATGATCTCTGTTCGTTTCCAAGGCAAACCATTCAGTATCACGGTAATCTAAGTCTATGCCCCGACCAGTAATGCTGAAGAAGCTGAACTTGAACGGTTCTATGAAGACCTACAGACCTTTTAGAACTAACACCCGAAAAAGATGCCCTTTTCATTATAGGGGACTGGAATGCAAAAGTAGGAAGTCAAGAAACACCTGGAGTAACAGGCAAATTTGGCCTTGGAGTACAGAATGAAGCAGGGCAAAGGCTAAACGAGTTCTGCCAAGAGAACGCACTGGTCATAGCAAACACCATCTTCCGACAACACAAGAGAAGACTCTATACATGGACGTCACCAGATGGTCAACACTGAAATCAGATTGATTATATTCTTTGCAGCCAAAGATGGAGAAGCTCTATACAGTCAGCAAAAACAAGACCAGGAGCTGACTGTGGCTCAGATCATGAACTCCTTATTGCCAAATTCAGACTTAAATTGAAGTAAGTAGGGAAAACCACTAGACCATTCAGGTATGACCTAAATCAAATCCTTTATGATTATACAGTGGAAGTGACAAATAGATTTAAGGTACTAGATCTGATAGACAGAGTGCCTGATGAACTATGGACAGAGGTTCATGACATTGTACAGGAGACAGAGATCAAGACCATCCCCATGGAAAAGAAGTGCAAAAAAGCGAAATGGCTGTCTGAGGAGGCCTTACAAATAGCTGTGAAAAGAAGAGAAGTGAAAAGCAAAGGAGAAAAGGAAAGCTTTTCCCATTTGAATGCAGAGTTCCAAAGAATAGCAAGGAGAGATAAGAAAGCCTTCTTCAGTGATCAATGCAAAGTAATAGAGGAAAACAACAGAATGGGAAAGACTGGAGATCTCTTCAAGAAAATTAGAGCTACCAAGGGAACATTTCATGCAAAGATGGGCTAGAGAAAGGACAGAAATGGTATGGACCTAACAGAAGCAGAAGATATTAAGAAGAGATGGCAAGAATACACAGAAGAACTGTACAAAAAAGATCTTCATGACCCAGATAATCACAATGGTGTGATCACTCACCTAGAGCCAGACATCCTGGAATGTGAAGTCAAGTAGGCCTTAGAAAGCATCACTACGAACAAAGCTAGTGGAGGTGATGGAATTCCAATTGAGCTATTTCAAATCCTGAAAGATGATGCTGTGAAAGTGCTGCACTCAATATGCCAGCAAATTTGGAAAATTCAGCAGTGGCCACAGGACTGGAAAAGGTCAGTATTCATTCCAATCCCAAAGAAAGGCAATACCAAAGAATGCTTGAACTACCGCACAATTGCACTCATCTCACACGCTAGTCAAGTAATACTCAAAATTCTCCAAGCCAGGCTTCAGCAATACGTGAACCGTGAACTTCCAGATGTTCAAGCTGGTTTTAGAAAAGGCAGAGAAACCAGAGATCAAATTGCCAACATCCGCTGGATCATTGAAAAAGCAAGAGAGTTCCAGAAAAACATCTATTTCTGCTTTATTGACTATGCCAAAGCCTTTGACTGTGTGGATCACAATAAACTGTGGAAAATTCTGGAAGAGATGGGCATACCAGACCACCTGACCTGCCTCTTGAGAAACCTGTATGCAGGTCAGGAAGCAACAGTTAGACCTGGACAGGGAAAAACAGACTGGTTCCAAATAGGAAAAGGAGTACATCAAGGCTGTATATTGTCACCCTGCTTCTTTAACTTATATGCAGAGTACATCATGAGAAACGCTGGGCTAGAAGAAGCACAAGCTGGAATCAAGATTGCTGGGAGAAATATCAATAATCTCAGATATGCAGATGAAACCACCCTTATGGCAGAAAGTGAAGAAGAACTAAAAAGCCTCTTGATGAAAGTGAAAGAGGAGAGTGAAAATGTTAGCTTAAAGCTCAACATTCAGAAAACTAAGATCATGGCATCTGGTCCCACCACTTCATGGGAAATAGATGGGGAAGCAGTGGAAACAGTGGCTGACTTTATTTTTCTGGGCTCCAAAATCACTTCAGATGGTGATCGCAGCCATGAAACTAAAAGATGCTTCCTCCTTGGAAGGAAAGTTATGACCAACCTAGATAGCATATTAAAGAAAGTCCATCTAGTCAAGGCTATGGTTTTCCCAGTAGTCATGTATGGATGTGAGAGTTGGGCAGTGAAGAAAGCTGAGCGCTGAAGAATTGATGCTTTTGAACTGTGGTGTTGGAGAAGACTCTTGAGAGTCCCTTGGACTGCAAGGAGATCCAACCTTTCCATCCTAAAGGAGATCAGTCCTGGGTGTTCATTGGAAGGACTGATGTTGAAGCTGAAACTCCAATACTTTGGCCACCTGATGCGAAGTGTTGACTCATTGGAAAAGACCCTGATGCTGGGAAGGATTAGGGGCAGGAGGAGAAGGGGACGACAGAGGATGAGATGGTTGGATGGCATCACCGACTCAATGGGCATGAGTTTGGGTGGACTCTGCGAGTTGGTGATGGACAGGGAGGCCTGGCATTCTGCGATTCATGGGGTCGCAAAGAGTCGGACACGAATGAGGGACTGAACTGAACTGAACTGATTACCAGAACTTCCTCATTCCTTCATTTTATCATTTATTAATTCAACACTGTTTCTTGGATGCCTGCAATTGACAGAGACAGTTTTAGGCTTTAGGAATATAATAGTGAAGGAAAAGAAAGGAAACAGGAAAAATAAAACCAAGCCTTTTGTAATCTTATAGTTTAGTTGTAGTAGACAAATAATAAACTAAGTATAGTCAAGTAAGTGCTCTGGTATAAATAAAGCAAATTTGAGGGAATAAACAGGGGTGAGCTTCTCTAATGATAACACATCTGGCCAGTTGGTCAGGGCTGAGACACATGGGAGGAAAAGATTCCCCAGCTGAACGTAGTAAGTGAAAATGCCTAAAGTGGGAGCATGTTGGTTGAAGTAGAATCAATGGCATTTTTGGTGATTTCCATCTTCCCTCTTGTGAGTGCAATGGCATTTTTGGTGATTTCCATCTTGCCCCTTGTGAGTGCTTGAGAAAAACTTCAGAACTCCCTTGAAACGTCCAACATTATTTTTCATCTGTTCTTTTCCTTTGTTCTCCACTTTTTTGTATCTTATATTTCTTAACATGGTATGAAATCAATTATGTTTTGCTTTTGGAGACAGAAGTATGAGAAGGAAGGAAAATGTCAGGGAAGAAAGATGATTTCTGGTCTATTTAGTTTTGATTTCATGCAAGACCTCTGACTACTTCCTAACTTTTGAATTACTGGGGGCAAGAGATAAGAGCACATGTAGGACCATTTATAATACTGCTTTACTCCACCTGCAGTGCAGGAGACATGGGAGATGTGGGTTCAGTCTCTGGGTCAGGAAGATCCCCTGGAGAAGGGAATGGCTACCCACTCCAGTATTCTTCCCTCAGGCATTCCCTGGACAGAGGAGCCTGGTGGGCTCCAGTACGGGGTTGTGAAGAGTCAGGCACAACTAAGTGACTAACACTTTAAATTTCACTTTCCATCTTTTCAGATGTATTTTATTTTTCCTGTGGTTAATTTTTCCCAAGCACCAGTTGTGTTTTTGTTCCAGTTGTCATAAGAACCACTCTTTGCTCTTCATCATTCAAGGTCTTCTATTGGGTTTTCTCTCTTTCTCTTTCTGTCCCCTTCCCCTAAAACACACAATCTCTGCATTGTTCTCTGCACAGACCACATTTGCCCCTACCTCCAAAAGGGTGAAAAAAAATTCTTGAAAACTAATATCTGAAATTGAAATAAGGAGTTTTCTGTTCCCTCCTATTATATCTTCAAACCTGTTTTTGTTTAATTATATATGGACTATCGATTTCTCTATGTTGAAGTTATGCCCGGTTATTTTATTAAATTATATCTTTGTAGCCAGGATTGATATGTAACTCCATTGATTTTTCTCTCAGTTTTTCAGATAGTCATATCAGCTACAAATAGAGGTAGTTTTACCTCTTTCTTCTTTTTGTTTTGACGGTGGGGGGGGGGGGGCGGCGGTAGGCGGAAAGGAGTTCATCTGAGATTCTACTTGCTTTTTTGTTGTTGTTATATATCCCCAATATAATGTTAAATCACACTAAAAACAGTGGGCAGTATCACTTATTCCAGTGAGAATGTCTCTACTGTGTCCTTTTTTGTTAGCTCAGTGCTGGCTTTTGGAGATACAGATATAAAATACGTATAGATATAGATATATAGATATAAGTGCACATACATAAGATCATGGTAAAGAAGTATTCATCAATTCCCATTTAATTGAGAGTGGTTTTGAGAGTTTGAATTAAATTTTGTCTAATTCCTGTACAACATTTCTGAAGATGATCATATTGCTTTTCTCATTGACTCTATTAATATGATGACTCATATCATTAGGCTTACTACTACTGAATTGTCTTGTGTTTCTAGAAAAATCCCACTTGTTCATGATATATTATTTATAATGTGCCATTGAATTCTCTTTAATATTATTTAAGACTTTTGTGTTGATCCCCATACTAAGAGTGGCCTGAGGTTTTTGTTTGTTTGTTTTTATATTTTTGTTTTTGCTTGTGTTTGGTTTTGGTAAAATCTATGTCAGATTTGTCAATGCTGAAATTACATTATGAAAATAATTTGGAAGTTTTCCTCTTTTTCTATGCTCTGAAATCATTTAAATCAAGATTTTCTCTTTACCCATAATGTTATCCAAGGTTTTAAAGAACTGTTTGTTCATTTAATTGATTTAAATTGAGATGATGAGGTCATAAATGTAGACATATGTCTTAAAGGTTGTAAATAGTATGAGTTTCTTAAACTAAGTGAACTGAAAACAGTGAATTCTGGCACTGTTAGCTATTATTGGTAACGAGCAAATTATTTAATTTTTTAAGTCATTTTACTCAGTATTACATGGGAGTTATAACATTTGTTAAGTTTATGGTGACAATTTTACTTTTTGTTCCACTAGTGGGAACATAGGTATGGAAATTATTGTTGTATATCACCAGTTCCCAATTTCAGGGGTTATTCAACTTATAACAATTTGAAGAGAGATTAAAGGACAAAAATGAAAATATATGGAATAGAAGCTTTGGTGAACCTTGTCTACTTCTGTGACATTAAGTTTCTTCTACTTTTAGAAGATATTGAGCCCTTGGTATTAATGAAATAGGTGATCAGAAAGTCAAAGTTGAGGACAAGAATGCCTGTCTATCACTACAGAAAAGTATTTCCTGAGGTCATCAGAACTATACAAAAGGCTAGATTCTACAGGACATGCAGTAAACTACTGCACACCAAAAACAAGATTAAAAATCATGATCCTGTCAAACAGGGGATCGGTTTCTCAAATGGAATTTTCAAATACAGATCCTGCACCATGAGCACTGGCAGACCCAGTATTATATTAAAGGTTATCAGGATGTTTCCTTAAAGTTGCAGTGTTGGCAGCTTTACCATGAGCTCTGACCCTTCAGGTGTATCTGCTGCAGGACTTTTATTAAAATCCTGTTCACTTCACTTGTGTCAGAAAAGAAAAGCTAAGGTTTCTTGAAGGTTAATGGGCTCTGGGAGAAGCCTTTTTTTAGTCATTTTGGTGTTTGATTTATAAACCATCCAATGCACCTCTGATGAAGCAGTACCAATCCTGCTTAGATTTTAAATCCTTATATTAAATTTTGTTGTGTTCTTGAAGTTAGAGGGCAAATACTCAGAAATCACAGCCTTATTGGGAAACTGTCCATGCAATATTAGTGTATCGGGATTTTGCTCAAATGTAAAACTATTTACTGAATATATGCCCCTTTTCATAATTCTAAAACAAAACAATGACAATCACAAAATACTATATAATTCAATAGAAGAGGAGAAAACCTTGTATAACTGATGGTAATTCATAAAACTAGAGGAATGCAGCTCTGGCTTGGCTGAATACACACTTCAGTTAAACTAGAATTCATGTTGCAAAATTAAAAAAAAAAAAAAAAAAAACTATTGAAAAAACCCTAAAAAATCACCAAAGAAAATTTCATGTTTGGTTTGTAAATATATTGGATAATATTTTAACAAGTTTAAAACTGAGGTAAGATTAAACAGAGTCAATGCTTAGCATATATAGGAAGGAAACATTTATTGAATAGATATGTGAAAGAACACAGCAAAAATAAATCTTCTGTTGATGTAAAATTATGTAAGTTTGATTTAAGCACAAAATGCTTTATGTTATAGAATGTTTAAAAATTTATTTTTGCCCTAGTATTGTAAATCAGTTCTCTTAGATAACAAATAAGAGATGTATCATAAGTTCCTATTACATAAATTACCGTGAATTTTAACTTTCCTATGATTTATACGTAGAAAGAATGTATTTCTCAAAAAAAAAATTCATGATTAAAACACACTGAAGCGATTTTCAGTAGTTCTTTAATTCTCAGAATTATTCTCTCAGTTTTATGTCTTAGCACAAACCAAAGAATTATTTTCAAGCTCACAGATACTAATGATATTGGACAAATCACTTAAATAATCTGAATCTAGGTTTAATCTTTTGTAAAATGAGGAATATAGTGCCAAATTCACATGGCTAATTGTGAGAATTAGAAGTGGTAATTTATAAAGTTATTGAGTGCTCCGTATGAACCAAGCCCTATACAAGCTTCCAGTAATGTAAGATGAATTTAACCATTTCCCGCCTTAAGAAGACTGCGTTCTAACAGAGAGGGTACAGAGGAGTGAAGCAACTGTTATGGAAAATGAGAGCAGTTTCCTAAGGCAGCCTACACCTCACTCTCAGGGAGCCTAGAGGCACTAGGGAAGCCAGAGTGACAGTAGCTCAGAATCCCCCTGGGATGCGGGGGCTGAGGAACGCTTCCTGTTTGGATCGCTGTAAGACCTAAAGAAGTTGGCAAGTTCAGGACAAACCCTTTCTTGGGCTAAGAACTAGTCTTTGCAGAGAAGAAGAGCAAACGAGGGTGAGGTGCTAGCATCCGTCCCTTCTCTGTGTCTCCTTTTCCCACCTCCCCCTGCCCTTGGATTGGCCCTCCTGACCTCCCTCCTCTTTTCTCTCCCTCCCTGCCTACCCTTTTCCTTTTTTTCCTAGTTCCTTATTCTCCTTTCTTCTTCCTCGTCTTTTTTTTATTTTCCCACCCTCTCCTCTTTCTCCTTACTTCCTTCCCTCCTCCAAAAGCATTTCTCCAGTGTCATATATCAGACATTATCCGAGGCAGACCTGACCCGCCCCCCCCCCCATAGTCTAGCTAATGTACTTACAGTCTGTATATCAGGTTAAATCCAATGGTCAATTCCTCACATAAATTATGCTTAATGACACATCCAGTTAGTAAGTACAACTGCCTTTTGCAAAATTTAGTATTAACTTCTCTTCATCATGTGTGTTAAAGTATTTTCTCATGACCACTTTATTTGTACTATATCAGGCTGATTTACAGGGGAACATCATTAGAGCCATTTAATTTGGAATTGTGCTTTTGACTGGATTTTTAAAATTCTTCAGGTAGTTTTAGATATATTAAATTTATTGATGAAAAAACATTATCTAAAGGTCATTTTTGATTTATGAAATCTATCTCAGAGTTCACATTACAGTAACAGCAGAACCCTATGGTTTGTACTCTGTCAAGGCCATATACCATTGAACATTAAAAATGATCTATTTAGGAAAGTATTTGAAACTACTAAGGAATTAGAGTGTGATACATCCAAGGCTGTGGAAACAAACTGGAAAATTCTTAAAGAGATGGGAATACCAGACCACCATACCTGTCTCCAGAGAAACCTGTATGAGGATCAAGAAGCAACAGTTAGAACTGGACGTGGAATAACTGATGGATTGGTTCAAAACTGGAAAGGAGTACACCAAGGCTGTATATTCTCACTCTGCTTATTTAGCTTACATGTAGAGCAGAGTATGTCATGTGAAGTGCTGGGCCGGTTGAATCACAAGCTGGAATCAAGATTGCTGGGAGAAATATCAACAACCTCAGATATGCAGATGATACCACTCTAATGACAGAAAATGAGGAGGAACTAAAGAGGCTCTTGATGAGGATGAAAGAGAAGAGTGAAAAAGATGGCTTGAAACTCAACATTGAAAAAATTAGTATCATGACATCTGGTTCCATCACTTCGTGGCAAATAGAAGGGGAAAAAGTGGAAGCAGTGACAGATTTTATCTTCTTAGGCTCCAGAATCACTGCGGATGATGACTGCAGCCATGAAATTAAAGGACACTTGCTCCTTGAAAGGAAAGCTTTCACAAACCTATACAGTGTATTAAAAAGAAGAGGCACCCACTTGGCCAAAACAGGTGCATATCGTTAAAGCTATGGTTTTTCCAATAGTTATGTATGGATGTGAGAATTGGACCATAAAGAAAGCTGAGCACCAAAGAATTGATGCTTTCAAATTGTGGTGTTAGAGAAGACTCTTGAGAGTCCCTTGGACAACAGTGAGATAAAAGTCAGTAAATCCTAAAGGAAATCAACCCTGAATATTCACTGGAAGGACTGATGCTGAAGCTGAAGCTCCAATTCTTTGGCCACCTGATGTGAAGAGTTGATTCATTGGAAAAGATCCTGACATGGGAAAGATTGAAGGCAAATGCAGGAAAGAGTGACAGAGGATGAGATGATGAGATACCATCCCTGACTCATTGAATTTGAGCAAACTCCAAGAGAGAGTGGAGGACAGTGGAGCCTGGCACGCTACTGTCCATGAGGTCACAAAGAGTTGAACACAACTTAGTGACTGAACAACATCAACATCCAGGATTTGGAGATGGTTTGAATGTGCGTGTGTGTGTGTGCGTTTTCAAATAAAGAAATAAGGGCAGTTCTACATAATCCTTTTTAGTCTCATATGCTAACATCTGTAGTCAAAACATTTTATAATAGTTGATTGGCCAAAATTTTCATTCAGTGCTTTCCATAATGGAAACCCAATACTTCATGTTGTTTTCTCAGTTTTCCAATTCCCGTGTTGACCATTCTGAAGGAATATGAAGGATGCTGATGCCTGAGTGTTGGAGTGTGGGGTGGAGGCAGGGTGAATAGGAGTGTGGTGTGATGATGAGGTGAACACATGCTTGAAGTCCCAGAGACCAGCCTTTAACGCTGGGTCCCCCTCTAGCTGTGTGACCTGGAGCAATGCCACTTTCTCTGGTCTTCATTGTGCTATTACTCCCACTTTTTCTCCTGTCCCTAGCTTCAGTTTGGTGAGTCAAGACAGATAGGGAGTTTGAATCAGAGAAATATCAAAGAAATGAACAGTAGGATTGTTGTAACACAAATTTCTCTAAAATTTGTGAAATTTGGATACAAATTCAGTTCCTTATGCATATATCCTGTGTCAACAGAATGTATTAATGGTATCCAAAGTCACCCAGAAAATGTGATTCTTTCACTCAAGCAATTCACAGTCTTATTAGTTCAGTTTAGTCGCTCAGTCATGTCCGACTCTTTGCAACCCCATGAATTGCAGCACGCCAGGCCTCTCTGTCCATCACCAACTCCCAGAGTCTACCCAAACCCATGTCCATCGAGTCAGTGATGCCATCCAACCATCTCATCCTCTGTTGTCCCCTTCTCCTCCTGCCCCCAATCCTACCCAGCATTAGGGTCTTTTCCAATGAGTCAGCTCTTCACATGAGGTGGCCAAAGTATTGGAGTTTCAGCTTAAACATCAGTCCTTCCAATGAACACCCAGGATTGATCTCCTTTAGGATGGATTGGTTGGATCTCCTTGCAGTCCAAGGGACTCTCAAGAGTCTTCCCCAACACCACAGTTCAATAGGATCAATTCTTCGGTACTCAGCTTTCTTCACCGTCCATCTCTCACATCCATGCATGACCACTGGAAAAACCATAGCCTTGACTAGATGGACTTTTGTTGGCAAAGTAATGTCTCTGCTTTTAAACATGCTATCTAGGTTGGCCATAACCTTCCTTCCAAGGAGTAAGCGTCTTTTAATTTCATGGCTGCCATCACCATCAGCAGTGATTTTGGAGCCCAAAAAAATAAAGTCTGACACTTCTTCCACTGTCTCCCCATCTATTTCCCATGAAGTGATGGGACCAGATGCCATGATCTTAGTTTTCTGAATGTTGAGCTTTAAGCCAACTTTTTCACTCCTTTCTTTCACTTTCATCAAGAGGCTCTTTATTTCTTCACTTTCTGCCATAAAGGTGGTGTCATTTGCATATCTGAGGTTATTGATATTTCTCCCAGCAATCTTGATTCCAGCTTGTGTTTCTTCCAGCCCAGCGTTTCTCATGATGTACTCTGCATATAAGTTAAATAAGCAGGGTGACAATATACAGCCTTGACGTACTCCTTTTCCTATTTGGTACCAGTCTGTTGTTCCATGTCCAGTTCGAACTGTTGCTTCCTGACCTGCATACAGGTTTCTCAAGAGACAGGTCAGATGGTCTGGTATTCCCATCTCTTTCAGAATTTTCCACAGTTTATTGTGATCCACACAGTCAAAGGCTTTGGCATAGTCAATAAAGCAGAAATAGATGTTTTTTCTGGAATTCTCTTGCTTTTTCGATGATCCAGAGGATATTGGCAATTTGATCCCTGGTTCCTCTATTAAGAAAACAGCAAAGGAATCTTAAAGACATATTCTTTTGATATTAAGGATACTCTGGCTATACATAGTATTTTTATTTCTTCCCAGATCTTATCATGTTATGCAATAATGTCCGTGGTATTAGGCCAGAGTAGCTTTCTATCCTGACTAAGGACTTGCATATTGACTATTCTCTGTTAACTGTTGCCTCAAAACTTTGTTAGATGGTGAAAGAAGCACAGGACATGCCAGTTGAAGAAAGTTCACGAGTAAAGGCTGTGGAGCAGAAATGGGCATGGTGTAGTCAGTGGACAGTAAGGGTGTTGCCTGGCTTCGGTGTGTTTTAGTTAAAGCTCATCCATGAGAGGAATTGAGACCTACCCATGCCAAATGGCCTGCTGGATCCTGAGACCCTAAAAATGTTCCTGTCTTCAGAGAATTAGTGTTCCTTTCAATGGAGCGACAGACAAATAAATAGAAAATCATAACATAACAAATGGGAGATCAAATTCAACAATGTACTACTGGAACATGTTCATTTGAGAACAATAAAAAATAGTAAAATATATGTTAGGATAGGGAAATCTGGCTCTACTTAATGGAGTGACTTAAAATCAGAAGAAAGATCTTGAATTTGATCCAAAGTCATGAGAAGGCTTGTAGATTTTCACACAGAAAAAATGTTAAGATAGTCTTTTATGAAGATTAAGCTGATGAATATGGTTTAGTTTGATTAGTTTTCTGTTGCTGTGTAACAAATTACTACAAACTCAGGAGCTTGAAACAACCCAAATTTTTTTCATTTTGCAGTTTCTGTAGATCAGGAGTCCATATGGGCTTGGTTTGGTTCCCTGCTTAGATTGCCTCAAGGCCACAATCAAAGATGGTTGGACTGGGCTCTTATCTGAAGGCTCTTCAGGGGAAGCCCACTTCCCAGCTCATTCAGGATTATTGGAAAATTCAGTAGTTCTTGTGGCTGTAACACTAAGAGCTATTTCTTCACTGGATTCAGCCAAGGCTATTTTCCTCCTAGAAACTACCTGAGTCCCTTCTCATTGGCGTTCTCCATCCTCAAGCCAACAATGGTAGGCTGAGTTCTTCTTATGCTTTGAATCTCTGTGACCTCCTCTACTGCCACCAGCAGGAAACAAGTCTCTGCTTTTAAGAGGTCATATAATTACATCAAGCCCATTTGGATCATCTTAAACTCAGGCATACCATAAAACATAACGTGATGGGAGTGATATGACGTTCACAGGATCTGGGAACTGGGACAAAACGTCCTTACTTTGGGGCTGTTTAGAAACTTGCCTACCATAGATGGTTAGAGATAGAAGTGAAGACGATTCACTGGACACTGCTGAAAGCTATGTTCTCAACATAGTGACAACAGTGAAAAAAATAGACATATGCAAAATTAGAAATACAATGAATGTGATGGGCTGACATGTTGGCTATAAAGGAGCAAAGAACGTTTGTGATTTCAAGCCTGAATCCCTGAAAAGTGTTTAGAGACAAAAGCAAGAAAAATACCAAGCCCCTTGGTGAAAAAGAAAAAAAATTTCCTTCATTCTAAGAGACAAAGTTTATTTTCTCATTTTCTGTCAAATTCTCTGAATGATCACACCTCAATCATTTCAATCATAAACAAGTATATTTCTTAATCTAAAGCTTTATTATCTATGATTTTAATCTGAGACATGCTCTAAAAACTGCATTATTGCATTTGGTTCCTCCAGTTCTTGAAGGAGAGGATGTCTTGTTTGTAGCTTTTACTCAGATGATACTATATAGCCCACTTCTGAAAGATGTAGAGATGAGTTCTGTCCTGCCGGGAAAATCATTACAGGCAATTGACCAAGCATAAGACAAAAGAGAGATTTGGTTGTAGCTTGCCAAAAACAAGCACTTTGGTAGGCCTGCATAGTTGATGTTTCACACTGGATGAGAGCATAAGCCACAAAAATCCTAAAGAGACATGGAATGCGTGAGACTATTCTTCAGTCACACTTTTACATCTCATATTCACATTTCTCTTTGAAAGAAATATTCTCATTTCAAATGGACTTCAAATGTCTATTGCATTTTGCACCTTGCTAAGATTGCCTTTTGCAGATTATGTAGACAGTCAGAGAAGATATATCCACATTTGACATGCTACCCTTTCAGTAGGCTTATCAGTATTTCACACATTAAATAATTTGTCTTGCCTATCCATTAGGATCCCCTTCTCTGCTAAAGACAAAGAAAAACTCCTATTAAAGAAAAATCTGTTTCATTAGTTCCTTGTACCATTGCAAAATATTAGTATTTTCATGATATAGCCTATCTATCCATATTTAGCACTTATGAGCAAAAAGATGCTTAGGGTCATTTGCTATTTGAGAGTGTATTATCACAGCTTGTTGTTGTGTGCTGTTTAGTCACTAAGTGGTGTCTGACTGTTTGCAACCCCGTGGATTATAGCATGTCCAAAGGATTTCACAGCCAAGAATACTGGAGTGGGTCTCCATTTCCTTCTCCAGGGGATCTTCCCAACCCAGGGATCGAACCCACGTCTCCTGCATTGACAGGTGGATTTTTTACTGCTGAGCCATCAGGGAAGCCTAGTCATGACCTAGTATATATATAAAACTGTATCAGTTCAGTTCAGTTCAGTCACTGAGTCATGCCCAACTCTTTGAAATACCATGAACCTCATCACGCCAGGCCTCCCTGTCCATCACCAACTCCCAGAGTCCACCCAAACCCATGCCCACTGAGTCAGTGATGCCATCCAACCATCTCATCCTCTGTCATCCCCTTCTCCTCCTACCCTCAATCTTTCCCAGCATCAGGGTCTTTTCAAATGAGTCAGCTCTTCGCATTAGATGGAAAGTATTGGAGTTTCAACTGCAACATCAATCCTTCCAGTGAAGACCCAGGACTGATCTCCTTAGGATGGAATGGTTGCATCTCCTTGCAGTCCAAGGGACTCTCAAGAGTCTTCTCCAACACCACAGTTCAAAAGCATCAATTCTTCGGCGCTCAGCTTTCTTTATAATCCAACTCTCACATCCATACATGACTACTGGAAAAACCATAGCCTTGACTAGATGGACCTTTGTTGGCAAAGTAATGTCTCTGCTTTTTAATATGCTGTCTAGGTTGGTCATAACTTTCCTTCCAAGGAGTAAGCGTCTTTTAATTTCATGGCTGCAGTCACCATCTGCAGTGATTTTGGAGCCCAAAAAAATAAAGTCAGCCACTGTTTCCACTGTTTCCCCATCTATCTGCCATGAAGTGATGGGACCAGATGCCATGATCTTAGTTTTCTGAATGTTGAGCTTTAAGCCAACTTTTTCACTCTCCTCTTTCACTTTCATCAAGAGGCTCTTTAGTTCTTCTTCACTTTCTGCCGTAAGGGTGGTGTCATCTGCATATCTGAGGTTATAGATATTTCTCCCAGCAATCTTGATTCCAGCTTGTGCTTCCTCCAGCCCAACATTCTCATGTTGTACTCTGCATATAAGTTAAATAAGCTTGATATAAAGTTGATACAAAGATATCAACTCTATCCTTATAACTCTTTCTATTTATCACCATAGAATCATTTAAGAGAACAAAAAGGAAACTTTTTTTGAATTCTTTGTTGTATATTTGTTCAATATTTCTAGTAAGCCTTGATTATCTGCTATTAAATGATGAGGAGGTTACAAATAAATATAATTGGTTTGTTTTTACTTGGAAATGGTTCTTGTTTATGCAGTAGTCAGTTGTAAAGTAAGAATTCTGAAGTGCAGAAAGTACAGAGAAGCAGCTGGAGAGTTTGGTCGTGTTTGCAACACACAAACTGAATAGGTAGGCATCTGCTTCTGCTTAAAAGCCCAGGAATGAAGAGTCTGTGATTTGATGATGGATTTTGGAGGAAATTAGAAATAAAACTCAGCCCTGAGAATAGTTCATTGATTTTCCCTAAAAACAAAAAATGAAATAAAATTCACTTTTCAACAAATAGATAAATAAATTATAACATGTTCAGGTAGATAAATAAATTATAATGTGTTCAACTGACAATATATTATTCAGTTTTCAAAGCATTAGAATTTCTTGTGGTAAACAGAATAATGGCCCCCACAGGGACATCCTTCTAAACCTGTGAATAAGTCACCTTACATCACAAAAAGACTTTGCAGGTGTGAATAAGTTGAGGATTTTGAGATGGAAGGACATTTCTGGATTACCTAAGTGGACCCAGTGTGATCACATGCCCTGCTCAGAGGGAGCCCAGTAGAATGAGAGCTGAGAGAATACAAAAGGATTGTGAGGACAGAAGTAGAAATCAGAGAGGAAAGAATATCCCCGGCTGCTGGCTTTGAAGACAGAAGATGGGAGCCTAGGAATGTGGGCTGCCTCTGAGACTAGAGAGTCAAGAAATCGAATTTCTCCCCTATGAGCTCCAAGGAGTGCAGTTCTATGGACACATTGTAGACCTCTGACCTCAAGAACTGTGAAATAATGAATGTGTATTGCTTTAACCAATGTGTTTATGGTCATTTGTTACAGCAGCGATAGGAAGCTAATATGCTGCCTAGAAAATCTTTTGTGCCCAGTACCTTGATCTGTAGTGAAGCAGATAGGTCTGTAATGATGCTCCACACCAGGGGCCAGGACTCAATTGTATGTGCCCAGTAGCAACACATGTGCCAACTTACCTTATACCACCCAAGTCCATTATGCCTCTAGAGCAGGAAGATGTACATGAGTAAATTGTCCCTGCCTTTCACCTATTCAGTTGAGTACAGGCATCTGCCAGTACACCACGTGGGGATACTTCCCACTCACCTCCCTCCTGCTCTGTGAACCGCGTAAGTTGAATACAAGCAGAACAGCTATTTCACACTTGTTATTTTGTTTTGCTTTGCAATTTGGCTTCAGTTTTTCCTTAAACCAACTTTAATTTTGAAGTTAAAGTTGAAGGCACCTAGGTCAGATTTGCCCCATCAGAGAAGAACCAATGCCCTCATTGTTCTAGTAAAAGTTCTTAGTGTTTGTTTTTGCAATTTCATTCCCTCTGTGAGTTACACCTAAGGGGAGATGGGTTATTTGGAAGGCTTTCATATGCATTAACCATAAATCTTACCTGACTTATGTGTCAGCTCATCTAAGGGTACGGGGGATGTGAAATTGAATTTTGACCATAGTATTCTACATCTGGTTAGGACAGTCAAGCAGAAATTTTGGTTTTTGTACTTGGCCAATTGCTTGGTTAAGTGTGTTGACTTTTTCGTTTGAAGCAGAGTTTTTACTGTTTTTCAAAGTGGGTGGGATGGGGAGGGAGTTCTGTTATGGTGGTATATCCTTAGCTAACTTGAGTCATGCTTGCATGCATGTGTACATGCCTGCTTAGTTGCTCAGTTGTGTCCTACTCTTTGTGACCCCATAGACTGTAACCCACCAAGCTCCTCTCTCCATGGGATTTTCCAGGTGAGAATACTGGAGTGGGATGCCATTTCCTCCTCCAGGGGACCTTCCCAACATGACAAACCAAAATAGAAGTATATAGAAGGGAAATGCTAAAGACTTCCTCTTGCCTTTTGCTTTTTAATATATGCCTATTCAGTGAACACATGCCACTCAATTTGAAAAGGAAGTACCTATGAGATCACTTTGCAATAGTAACAAAAACAATCAACAATGAAAAAAAAATTGTAAATAAAATCCTTGGTGGTAAACTCGAGCTTAGGCTTAAATAATTAGATTTGGGAATACACTTTTGCTATTGAGGCATAAACCCCTAAAACCACATAGTTTATTAATTTTCTGAAACACTGAGAAAGACAACTCTTTTGACATAAATGGTAATGTCATAACAACTTAGAGAGTATACAAGTAGAATCAAGAACCTCTAACCAGGAGTAAAATTATAGCCTATGAGTTGTTCTACTTAAAACTCAACATTTAGAAAACTAAGATTATGGTATCCAGTTCCATCACTTTATGGCAAATAGATGGGGAAACAGTGGAAACAGTGACAGATTTTATTTTTGGGGTCTCCAAAATCACTGAAGATGTTGACTGCAGCCATGAAATTAAAAGACGGTTACTCCTTGGAAGAAAAGTTATGACCAACCTAGACAGAATATTAAAAAGCAGAGACATTGCTTTGCCAAAAAAGGTCCATCTAGTCAAAGCTGTGGTTTTTCTAGTAGTCATGTATGGATGTGAGAGTTGGACCATAAAAAAGGCTGAACGCTGAAGAATTGATGCTTTTGAACTGTGGTGTTAGAGAAGGTTCTTGGACAGCAAGGAGATCCAACCAGTCCATCCTAAAGGAAATCAGTCCTGCATATTCACTGGAAGGACTGATGCTGAAGCTGAAACTCCAATACTGTGGCCACCTGATGTGAGGAACTGACTCATTTGAAAAGACCCTGATGCTGGGAAAGATTGAAGGTGGGAGGAGAAGGGAACAACAGAGGATGAGATGGATGGATGGCATCATCAACTCAATGGACATGAGTTTGAGTAAGCTCCAGGAATTATGGATGGACAGGGAAGCCTGGTGTGCTGCAGTCCATGGGGTCGCAAAGAGTTGGACACGACTGAGTGACTGAAGTGAACTTAGCAGTCTGTTTTGGAACAGAATCAGATTAATGAGGTAACTGTTCCACAGCATGCTACCCGGGATGTCTATAGACAAGTGAAAGCTCTTAAATGAGAATAAATTTGAAATAATTTATTTCTGTGCTGTTGCTTAGCCGAGTAGTAACACAAATGGTGATAATAGTGGGCAATCAACTGGAGAGTGTCTTCTGGTAAACATATGAAGGGGAGAAGCAACAGTAGTGAACATGTTTGTTTTGAAATCCTAAGTATATTTAAAAATGCTTTAATATTTTATTTGAATTGACACCTTGTTAAACAAGTTATGTTCAATCTTTACCAAAATACTATCCTAGACTGTGATAAAAGAGTCAGTGTGCAAATCACCTCCCACTATTTATTGACCTTTATGATATCAGATGTGCTCTGGAATCCTCTATCTTTTTTAACAGAATAGAAACAGTGTGAACCAAGAAGATGAGGATTGAGGATATCAATCTGAGAATTTTATTTGTGGCAGTAACAAGCTGTGAGACCTTTGGAAAGCTGTTTAGTATGTTTGTCCAGAATTATGTGCATCTCTGAAGGAAGTGTTTAGAACAGATTTCTTTTCTTTCTTTTCTTTTTTTTTTTTTTTTTTAGCATTTTACAACCTGAAAGTTCTTTGATTCTTTCTGTGCTGGAACATCTATAATAGATAAGAAGTTTCTTGTACTGTTGTCTTTGATTCAGTAATCCATCACCATTCATTTCTTGAAGGCCTACTATGTCTCAGGGACTGACCCAGGTTTTATGGAGATAATTGACCTAAAGATATTTAAAATCTAGTTGAGGTACAGTAAAATAATTATAGGATAAAACAAAACCATCTATCATGGAACATTTAATCGATTATTATCTGCTCTCCTAAAGGACAATTGCCTTCTTTCCCTCAAATATTTTCCAAATCCTCCATCTCCATTAGTGAAAGTCACTTTTCTTTACTCCTGTTCTTGTTGTTATTGTTTAGTTGCTAAGCTGTGTTCAACTCTTTTTGTGACCCCGTAGACTGTAGCCCACCAGGCTCCTCTGTCCATGAGATTTCCCGGGCAAGAATACTAGAGAAGGTTGCCATTTCCTCCTCCAGGGGATCTTCCCAACCCAAAGGCAGAACCTGCATCTTCTGCATTGGCAGGCGGATTTTTTACCACTGAGCCACTTGGAGAGGCCCCTCTTTCCTCCTTAGAGAACCAAAACCTACATCCAGACTTTTTGCAAACACTATCTCTCACAAACTGCTTCTAATAGAGAAATTTCTAACCACTCAATTTACAACACTGCATTCCAAAGAGACTAGCATATTTTCGAGAATAAAAACAAAACAAGACAAAAACACTCACATTAGTGAGATTAATAACTAAACTGTAGCAATTGTTTAAATCAGTTACCATAGTATATGTTTCAAATTAGCTATAAAAATAATGTCAGAAATATTCATCTCAATTTCTTCTGTGTACAGATACTAAAATCTGCATAAATATAGTATATCTACATGGATCCAATGTTAAAATTTTTAAAAAGGATTGGTAGAGCCAGACATTGGAGAGACTGTGTCCAGACACTCCAATTGTTTAAAGACAAATGCATATTCTTTCTATGATTGTTTGTTATCCCTGCAAAGGGGAAGTAAGAATTACTCATCTGTTAATTATGTGCTTTCCAAAGATCTAGTTTGCAACTATGGTTCTATATTGTAACTTAAGACAGTTATGTAGTATTTACGTTGATAAACATCTGTGCCCAAGACCTGACTAACCCACAGGTATGCTCTATGACCTTTGATCTACTTAATTTCACTGAAATTCCCAGTTTTTATTTCCCTCATCTATGAAATAAAGGAATTAAACAAGAAATTCTATAATTTTTTCCAGAGCTAAATTTTTACCGCTCTATTTTGATGATTTGAAATTTCTTATAATGTAGAAATAAACTGATGATAATTTTCAATTTAAAAAAGTCCAAAAAATAGCAAAACATGAACACATGTATTGTGATAATTTCATGGCATTGTAAATTTAGGAAGTTATTAACTTCATGTTTGAAACAAAAATTAAAGTGTCTTTTACATGCAGTGTGGAAATGGATATAACATCATATATCCGAGAATGTATAAATAATCTGCATGGCAAAGAGGCTTAATTATTAATAATTCTCTAGTAATATGTATTTCATTTGAGGTTCTCTGCTATCTACAGCTCTTTTCAGAGCTGTGGTGACAGTGAGTGATGATAGTAGTCCCTCCTAGAAATTGTATACACATGAATTGTTTTTTTGTGCAGAAACTTGAGTTTGTTTCTGTGTTGCTGACTTTTTAAAAAATTTAGAACATGTATATATGGTATACAAGTTGCTCAACTCAAGTGTCAAACAGTGGATTTATTACCAGTGTTTGAGCAGACTAATCCTTTTAGCTTTGCTGTTTCATTTCAGAATTTATCAGATCCTCTGGCTTGATAGAGTCAGTTTTGGTTTTCAAAGTTTGGGGCCAAATGTCTACCTCTCTTAGGAAAGCCATGGGCATTCTGTGTCCAAAAGTCATGGGGGTCTTCATTTAACAAATTATGTAATACTGGAGGCTCTTCTTTGATTCAGTTCTTCACTGGTTACTGTTACTATTTGGGGTAAGGTGTAGTTAATGTCGCCCAGTCGTGTCTGACTCTTTGTGACCCCATGGGCTATACAGTCCATGGGATTCTCCAGGCCAGAATACTGGAGTGGGTAGCCTTTCCCTTCTCCAGGGGATCTTCCCAACCCAGGAATCAAACCCAGATCTCCTGCATTGCAGGCAGATTCTTTACCAGCTGAGCCACAATGGAAGCCCAAGAATACTGAAGTGGGTAGCCTATCCCTTCTCTAGCGGATCGTCCCTACCCAGGAATCGAACCTGGGTTTCCTTCATTGCAGGTGGATTCTTTACCAACTGTGCTATTAGGGAAGACCAATTATTTGAGCTTTTATATTATTTGGAGGTAAGGGAAGGTCTAAAACTTATTGAATCTCCTGGTTACAGCATTTTTTACAGACATCGTAAAAAAAGTTAGCTGTATCTAACTTGTTTGTGTGTGTGTGTATGAAACTTAAGTGAAAACATTGTCATATTGATACCTAGAAAACAAGAATCTATTAATTATACATTTCTGCCTTAGGAGAATTTTCTTTACGTGAGTGCTTTCTGTGTAGGCCATTTGAAGCTGTTTGTGTCTCCCTATTTTTTAGACTGTTGGTTCAACCTGGATGCTACTTTTTAAACCTGATCACACTGAAACAGTACATTTTAAATATTCTTCATTAGTGAATGTTTGGGAGACAATGATACCTATATAACAGGATGCTTTCAGTTTGATTTCTGGGTTGTAAGAAGTGATGAACCAATTAAAAGAGATATTGCCCTTCAAATAGCTTAATTTTTTGTGCAAATTTTTCTAACTTGTTCAACTTACATCTTTTTTTTTTTTTAAATAACAACTGCTTGTATTCCTTTGAAAGCATAAACTGTAAAGTAATTTAATAATTGTTTTCAAGGTAACTTTATTAGTTATATCACTTTGTTTAAAATAGTCACTTCCCTGGTGGCTCAGACAGTAAAGCGTCTGCCTACAATGCAGGAGACCTGGGTTCAATCCCTGGGTCGGGAAGATCTCCTGGAGAAGGAAATGGCAACCCACTCCAGTATTCTTGCCTGGAAAATCCCATGGATGGAGGAACCTGGTAGGCTACAGTCCATGGGGTCGCAAAAAGTTGGACATGACTGAATGACTTGACTTTCTTTCTTTCTTTAAAATATTTATGCATCCTAATCTAATAACACTACAATTTTATACTATCCTTTTAGATTACTCATGCTATTACTTTCTTTAATGCCAGAAACCTGTAAATATATGGGGCTTCATTCTTGTATTAACTATTATTTTGTCACTGTTTTGGTATTTTTTTTTTTTTTTTTTGTATATTGATTAACTTATAAGCATACTATCTTTGCCTGACTAGTGACTTTCTCCAAGTTTGGACTTGCTGTTTTAAAGGTTATATCAATACCTAGAGTCTTCATTAATTTTTCAGATTTAAAGGTTTGTGTTAGATAAGTGTTTTTTCATCTGTAAATGAAATACTATTCTGGTAGATGTGGAAGTGGAAATTATGCAAAGCCTTTGGTCAAACGGTTTAACTTATTGTTTAATGGTATATGATGGATTTGAGAGAAATGGAACAGCTAATCCGAAACTTGCTTAAATTGCAGCAGCCTGAGACATTCCCTGTTTCTGTGCGTTGTAAACTAGCAAAAGGGTTCTGAAAGGCATTTCAACTAGTTAAACTGATTGATATGCATTTATTCAAAATCCATTCAATGATTATTTACTGAGCACCTGCTCGGTACCAGACAGAATTCTAGGCAATGGATAAAGAGTGGTAAACAAAAAGGCGTGGTCTCTTCCACTGTGGAAGGGATCATCCAATGGGAAACCGTCACAACACACAAAGAAACCAATAGCTATATAATCAGAAACTGCAATACATGAAAAAAAGAGTGAAAAAATGATCGTGAAGGTGAGGGTGGTGGCCACTTCAGAATGGAAAGTCAGAGGAGACCACTTTGAAAAATCATACTTAAGGTGAGAACTAAAGGAAACAAATGATAATTCTTTTTTTAATTAATTAATTTATTTTAATTGGAGGCTAATTACTTTACAATATTGTAGTGGTTTTTGCCATACATTGACATGAATCAGCCATGGGTGTACACGTGTTCCCCATCCTGACCCTCCCTCCCGCCTCCCTCCCCATCCCATCCCTCAGGGTCCTCCCAGTGCACCAGCCCCGAGCACCCTGTCTCATGCATCTAACCTGGACTGGCGATCTGTTTCACATATGATAATATACATGTTTCAATGCTATTCTCTTGAATCATCCCACCCTCACCTCCTCCCACAGAGTCCAAAAGACTGTTCTTTACATCTGTGTCCCTTTTGCTGTCTCGCACAGATGATATTCCTTTCACACACTTTTTGTGTATGAAATTGAGGAAAAGCTGCATGAGAAAAAAACAAAAAAGGCAGTGTGTGTGTGTAAAGGCACGAAGGAAAGAGCATGGCCCCCTGGAGAAAGAAAAGGACAGCTGCATCAGAACATGGGAGAGGAGGAGGCCGTGAGATCAGACGGCAGCAGAGAAGCAGGAGAGCAGATAGTGCAGAAGCGTCCAGGAGCTCAGGTTTTCCCAAAGTGAAGTGAGAATCCACCAAAGGGCTTAAACCGGTAGAATAACATGATGTTAAGTATCACTTTGGCAATTTGCTGATAATGAATTCAAGCAAGGCAAGAATGGAGAAGGGGAGAGGAATAAGGAAACCAGTCCAGGTAAAAGGTGATGGTGGCTCGAACTGGGGTGGTAGAGACACAGAGAAGTGGACAGATTTGAGGCAAGTTGCCAAAATTTAATTCACAGGCTTTGTTAATGATTGATGTAGAAGGAAGAAGAATAACTTCCAGTTTTGTGATGTGAGTGGCAGGTTAGGTGGTGGCGCCATTAACTGAGATGAGATTGAACAGGGGGGTAAGAAAACTAGGAGTAAAATCAAAGTATATGTGTCTGGTCATGCTAATGCTGTGGTGCCTCTGATACACCCAAGTGGGTGTGTCAAGAGCCAGTTAGAGACACAGGATCTGACCTGTAAGCTAGTATTACAAGCTTGGAGGCATTATAGACAGACAGAACCAAGCACTGAGCATTGAGAAGAGCCCCAGCTAAGAGTCAGGGCAGATCAGTGGGGACCAGGAAGTGAGGGTCAGCTCAGACCAATATTGTGAGCTCAAATACATCCATGGGCTGAGAAATTGGGATTATGCATGTCTTTGACCCTGATGCTGGGAAAGATTGAGGGCAGGGGGAGAAGGGGTAACAGAGGATAAGATGGTTGGATGGCATCACCGACTCAATGGACATGAGTTTGAGCAAACTCCAAGAGATAGTAAAGGACAGGGAAGCCTGGCGTGCTGCAGTCCATGGGGTAACAAGGAATCGGACATGACTTAGTGACTGAACAACACCACCTTTGACAAAAGGAGTTCTGTGGACAGATGAGAGGGGGATTTAGATAGGAGGCGATTGAAATGCAAATAACTTGCTTAAACAAATCTTTAAGAAGTTTGGCAGTTACAGGGATCAGATAAATGGATAAAGAGATCAGATAAGTAAATAAATCCAGTCAGAAATTGCAAGGGGATATGGAGTCACAAGGAGAGTTTTGATGATTTACTTTAGGTGAAATGAATTGCTGTGTATTGAAGGGAATAATTCAGGAGAGGGAAAAGTTGTTAATTGTGGAGAAAGTAGTGACTCAGTGTGTTCAGTTCACTTCAGTTCAGTCGCTCAGTCGTGTCCAACTGTTTGCGACCCCGTGAACCGCAGCACGCCAGGCCTGCCTGTCCATCACCAACTCCCTGAGTCCACCCAAACCCATGGCCATCGAGTCGGTGATGCCATCCAACCATCTCATCCTCTGTCGTCCCCTTCTCCTACTGCCCTCAATCTTTCCCAGCATCAGGGTCTTTTCCAGGGAGTCAGCTCTTCGCATCAGGTGGCCAAAGTATTGGAGTTTCAGCTTCAACATCATTCCTTCCAGTGAACACCCAGGACTGATCTCTTTAGGATGGACTGGCTGGACTCAGTGTGTTAAGTCCTTGAAAAAACCTGAGGAGATAGGACATGGAGCATGTACGTACAGACGTGGTCCCCTCAGGTCGGCAGAAACCTGGGAAGTTCTCCTGCTCTAGTTGTGTCGTTATGTGGGTGGTTTAAACCAGTTCCTGATTTTCTCTTCATTTTGAGAAATTTGTCTTAACAGAGAAAATAGTGAACACCTATGATATAATTTTTGTTTCATGACATAAAATGAAATCTAGTGAAATATAAGTTCTCCATTCATCTCAGATCCTATTCAAGGAAACCACTGTTATAGAAGCTAATATATTTATTTCAGAAATATTCTGTTCACATTAATGAATACTTACATCTGTCTTTTTAAAAAATACTGGTTTACTTATTTGGCTGTTCCAGGTCTTAGTTGTGGCATATGGGATCTATTTCCCTGACCAGAAATCCAACCAGGCTCCCTGCATTGAGAGTGTGGAGTCTAAGCCACTGGGCCATCATGAAAGTCTCTTTTGTCTGTCTTTATGTGTATATATGTGTGTGTATATATATATATATATATATATATATATATATATATATATAAAAGTGAAAGTGAAGTCACTCAGTAGTGTCCAACTCTTTGCGACCCCATGGACTTAGCCTACCAAGCTCCTCTGTCCATGGGATTTTCCAGACAAGAGTACTGGAGTGGGTTGCCATTGCCTTCTCCAGGGGATTTTCCCAACCCAGGGACTGAACCCAGGTCTCCCGCTGCTTTTACCGTCTGAGCCACCAGGAAAGTCCTGTATATATACATACATACATATATATGTGTGTGTGTATATATATATATATATGTATAGATAGATAGATAGATAATATTTTGCATAAATAAAATATATTTTTCCCCATTTTTTCTTGTATCAAAGTGCCAACAAGAAAGTGCTAACCAATGTAAGAAAATCCAAAGGAAGCTTATTTAGAAATGGTTAATTACAAGGGATGTGTGGAGTGCCAAGGGATCGGGTATGAACAGCCCAGGACTAGCTGCAAAATAGTTGGCACCACTCTTAGACTCAAAGAAATGAGGGGAGGGCGAGGTTAGAAAACTCGGAAGTACACATGGCAAACTTGAGGGGAGACATTATCTTCAAAGGGCGTGGCCAGACTGAGGCAACCACACAAGAAGAGAACCAGGAAAATGAATACTCTGATGTAATGTTTTTTTCTCTTCCTCCAAACTCCTGCCATGGACTCCCATTGGTTAAACCAAATATGAAATCATAGGAGTTAGGATTTTTCAGTGCATCTGCTTCACAGAGCTGAGAGCAGAGTGGAGAAAGATTGAAAACAACCTCCCACACACACACTCACAAAATTGTGTTGAAATATAACTGATACACAGAAGAATGATACAAAAGAAAATCTTAATGATGCAAATAACAATAGTGTGGTCACTCACCTAGAGCCAGACGTCCTGGAGTGTGAAGTCAAGTGGACCTTAGGAAGCATTACTGTGAACAAAGCTAGTGGAGGTGATGGATTCCAGATGACCTATTTCAAATCCTAAAAGATAATGCAGTTAAAGTGCTGTAGTCAATATGCCAGCAAATTTGGAAATCTCAGCAAAGGCTACAGGACTGTAAAAGGTCAGTTTTCACTCCAAGGAAAGGCAATGCCAAAGAATGCTCAAACTACTGCACAATTGGCCTCATTTCACATGCTAGCAAGGTAATGCTCAAAATCCTTCAAGCTGGGCTTCAGTAGTATGTGAACCGAGAACTTCCAGATGTACAAGCTTGATTTAGAAAAGGCAGAGGAACCAGAGATCAAATTGCCAACATCCATTGGATCATAGAGGAAGCAAGGGAATTCCAGTAAAACATCTACTTCTGCTTCATTGACTATGATAAAGCCTTTGACTATGTGGATTGCAACAAACTGGAAAATTGTTAAAGATATGGGAATACCAGACCATCTTACCTGCCTCCTGAGAAACCTGTATGCAGGTCAAAAACAACAGTTAGAACCTTACACGAAACAACAAATTGGTTCAAAATCTAGAAGGGAGTACATCAAGGCTGTATATTGTCACCCTGCTTATTTAACTTATATGCAAAGTACATCATGCAATATGCCAGGCTAGATGAATCACAAACTGGAATCAATATTACTGGAGAAATATTAACAACTTCATATATGCAGATAATATGCCTCTAATGGCAGAAAGTAAAGAACTAAAGAGCCTCTTGATGAGAATGAACGAGGAGAGTGAAAAAGTTGGATTAAAACTCAATTCAAGAAACTAATACCATAGCATCCGGGCCCATCACTTCATGGCAAATATATGTGGGAAAAGTGGAAATGGTGACCGATTTTTTCTTGGGCTCCAAAATCACTGCATACAGTCACTGTAGCCATGAAATTAAAAGACACTTGCTCCTTGGAAGAAAATCTTGACAAACCTATACAGGATATTAAAAAGCAGAGGCATCACTCTGCCAAAAACTCTTTGTATAGTCAAAGCTATGGTTTTTCCAGTAGTCATGTATGGATGTGAGAGAGTTGGACCATAAAAAAAGCTGAGCTCCGAAGAATTGATGCTTTCAAACTGTGGTGCTTGAGAAGACTCTTGAGATTCCCTTGGATTGCAAGGAGATCAAACCAGTCAGTCCTAAAGGAAAACAACCATAAATATTCATTGGAAGGACTAGTGCTGAAGCTGAAGGTCCAATACTTTGGTCACATGATGCGAAGAGCCAACTCCCTGGAAAAGACCCTGCTGCTGGGAAAGATTGAGGGCAGGAAGAGAAGAGAGCAACAGATATTGAAATGTTTGGATGGCATCACTGACTCAAGAGACATGACTTTGTGCAAACACTGGGAGATAGTGAAGGACAGGGAAGCCTGGCGCTGCTGCAGTCCATGAGGTTGCAAAGAGTCGGACACAACTGAGTGACTGAACTGATTGTGTGAAATTATTACTACAGTATGGTAAATTAACACATCCATCACCTCATATAGTTACGTTTTTTGGTGTGGAGAAAACTTTTAAGATCTACCCATTTAGCCTCTTTCATGTATATAGTATAGTATTGTTAACTATAGTAACAATATTGTAACTTAGACCCCCAGAACATAGCCATCGCATAACTGGAAGTTTTTACCCTTTGACTACATTCACCTATTAACTACAACCCCAAAAACCTGCCCCTGGCAACCACCAACCCACTGTTTCTATGAGTCCATGTCATTGTTGTTGTTAAGTCTTGATTGAGTTTATTACAATATTGCTTCTTTTTTTGCTTTGGCTTTTTGGCCATGAGGCATGTGGGGTCTTAGTTCCCTGACCACGGATTGAACCCACATTCCCTGCATTGGAAGGCACAGGTTTTACCACTGGACTGCCAGTGAAGTCCCGAGTTCAGTGTTTTTAGATTCCACATCTACATTAAGCCACACAATGTTTGTCTTTCTCTGTCTGACTTATTGCAAATGGATGATTTCCTACCTTCGTGTATCATCATATTCACTTCACTATTCACTCGACCACCACAGCAATCATTATTTAAAACAAATGGAGGCATCTTGTAAACACTGGTCTATACATCTTGCTTTCTCTTGCTGACAATATATCTTACAGATTGCATCTGATCAGTGCACATAGATCTGCCTTGTCCTTTTAACAGCTTTCAGTGGTTTCATTATGTATTACCTTCATTTATTGGTGGCTTCCTAGTCAATGAGTATCTTTTCCCCCTATTTTTGGCTGATATAAATAAGGCTTCAATAGACATTTTAAATATGACTTTGAAAAAGTGTACTAGTGTTTGTGTGATAAATTCTTAGAGATAAATTAGCTGAACCAAAATTTGATAATACACTTTTCCAGTAACCCATCAAACAGTTTTCACGCTGCTCCAGAAAGCAAAAACCATAAGTGTTAGTCACTCTTTGGACCCGACGGACCTACATGGACCTCATGTAGCCCACCAGAATGCTTTGTCCATAGAATTCTCCAGGCAAGAATACTGGAGTGGGTTGCCATTCCCTTCTCCAAGGGATCTTCCTGACACAGGGATCAAACCCAGGTCTCCTGCTTTGCAGGCAGATTCTTTACAATCTGAGCTACCTGGAAAGCCCTCTGAAGAATGTAACAAGGGTCTTTTCTTAAGTATTTGAGACATGATCACTGAAATGTCACTAATTTAATCTATGTGCTTAGTCACTCAGTCATATCCAACTCTTTGTAACCCCATGGACTGTAGCCTGCCAGGCTCCTCTGTCTACGGGAATTCTCCAGGCAAGAATACTGGGGCAGGTCACCATGTCCTCCTCCAGGGAGCTCCCCAACCCAGGAATCAAACCCAGGTCTCCGGCATTGCAGGCAGATTCTTTACCATCTGAGCCACCAGGGAACCCCAATTTAATCTGTACTTCTTTGATCTTGAATGATGCTGAACACTTTGCTCTATGTTTAAAAGTCATGTGTATTTTTTTGCGCATGAACTGCCCCATTCATACATACCCTTTGCTCATGTTTTAATTTATTTTTTTTCTTATTGATTCATAAGGATTCTTTATATCTAAAAGAAATTGGCTCTTTGTCTGCCATATTAAAAAGTTTTCCCAGTGTGCTGCAGGTCTTTGAACTTGGTGATGTTTGACAGTGAAATATATATTTTTAAATTTTTATGTAGTCAAATCTATTAATCTTCACTTTTATAGTTTCTGGGTTTGTGTCCTCATTAGAAATACTCTTACAGTTACAGATTACAAAATGAACTCCTTCAACTTTATTATTCTTTTGATTTCCTTTTCATGTTTAAGAGCTTTATCTATGTGGAATTTATCCTGGTACCAAGTATGAAGTAAGGGACTTTATTCTTTATCAGATGAGTAGTTGGTTGTCATACACGATTTATTAAGTAGTCCATTTGCCCACTTATTTAACATGCCACTGTTAATATATTTAATTTATATATGTCATTGTATTTACTTCTGGATTCTCACAGTTGTTCTGTCAGTTTGTCTTTCTCTTAATGCACCAATCTTAATTTCTTCTTATTATAGACCCACTTAGTGTTTTATTCGGAGAAGGCAATGGCACCCCACTCCAGTACTCTTGCCTGGAAAATCCCATGGACGGCGGAGCCTGATGGGCTGCAGTCCATGGGGTCGCTGAGAGTCGGACATGACTGAGCGACTTCACTTTCGCTTTTCACTTTCATGCATTGGAGAAGGAAATGGCAACCCACTCCAGCGTTCTTGCCTGGAGAATCCCAGGGATGGCAGAGCCTGGTGGGCTGCCGTCTATGGGGTCGCACAGAGTTAGACACGACTGAAGCAACTTAGCAGTAGCAATGTTTTATTATTCACTAGGAATCATCTTACCCTGTTATGCATCAATTTCAGAGTGTTCCTGGCTGTTGAATATATTTTCCCAAATTTTAGAATTTTAATACTTTTATAATTTTTCATTAGGCATGTTTATGCTAATATTCTCCTAACAAGATTTGTGTGTGTGTGTGTGCGTGTGCGTGCACACTTAGTCGTGTCCAGCTCTTTGTGACCCTGTGGACTGTGGCCCACTAGGCTCCTCCATCCGTGGAATTTTCCAGGCAAGATACTGGAGTGGGTTGCCATTTCCTTCTCCAGAAGATCTTCCCAACCCAGGGATCAAACCCACGCCTCTCAAGTCTCCTGCATTGGCAGGCAGATTCTTTACCACTAATACCACCTGGGGACACCCATTCTAAATTTAGCTCATTTGGGAAAATTTTTAATTATGAATTTAAATTTAAAAATTAATATTTAAAAATTTTTGATAACATTTGAAATGTACCTACCTTTAAATATATAAGAAAAGTTATTACCTCAAACTGAAAATGTCACTGTTTGTCAGTGTTTCCTAAACACAGAACATCTGAGACATTTTTGCTTGATTTATTTCCAAGTAATCATCTAATAATATAGTCTCTTTAATCCTTTTGCTTCTTTGCAGTTTCATTCACAAGTTTATAATATTCTACTTGGGACATTAAAACAGCTATTTAGGTGATTTTTTTGCCTTTAGTTTTTCCTCTCCGATCTATTCTGCATAGTCTTACTATCTTAATATCTTAAAATGCATATTTACCAAGTAAGATTGTTTTTTAAGAGTCTTCAGTGGCTCTCACTGCTATGAAAAAATGCCCTAAATCCCAAAATTACTGAAAGTCATCTTATTAGGGCTCAAAATAATAGCATTTTACCATATATTTCTTTGACAGTCTGGTTCTATTTTCTTTTTTCTTTTTTTAATTTTAGTTGGGGGCTAATTACTTGACAATATTGTAGTGGTTTTTACCATACATTGACATGAATCAGCCATGCGTTTACGTGTGTTCCCCATCCTGAACCCCCCTCCCACCTCCCTCCCCATCCCATCCCTCTGGGTCATCCCATTGCCCCGGCCCTGAGCATTTGTCTCATGCATCGAACATGGAATGGTGTTCTGTTTCACATATGATAATATACATGTTTCAATGCTATTCTCCCAGATCGTCCCACCCTCACCTTTTCCCTCAGAGTCCATAAGACTGTTCTATGCATCTGTATCTCTTATTCTGTCTCGCATATAGGGTTATCGTTACCATCTTTCAAATTCCATATATATGCATTAGTATACTGTATTGGTGTTTTTCTTTCTGGCTTACTTCACTCTGTATAATGGGCTCCAGTTTCATCCATCTCAATAGAACTGATTCAAATGTATTATTTTTAATGGCTGAGTAATATTCCATTGTGTATATGTACCACCGCTTCCTTATCCATTCGTCTGCTGATGGACATCTAGGTTGCTTCCATGTCCTGGCTATTGTAAACAGTGCTGCGATGAACACTGGGGTACACGCGTCTCTTTCAATTCTGGTTTCCTCATTGTGTATGCCCAGCAGTGGGATTGCTGGGTCATATGGCAGTTCTATTCCCAGTTTTTTAAGGAATCTCCACACTGTTCTCCATAGTGGCTTTACTAGTTTGCATTCCCACCAACAGTGTAAGAGGGTTCCCTTTTCTCCACACCCTCTCCAGCATTTATTGCTTGTAGACTTTTGGATAGCAGCCATTCTGACTTGTGTGAAATGATACCTCATTGTGGTTTTGATTTGCATTTCTCTAATAATGAGTGATGTTGAGCATCTTTTCATGTGTTTGCTAGCCATCTGTATGTCTTCTTTGGAGAAATGTCTGTTTAGTTCTTTGGCTCATTTTTTGATTGGGTCGTTTATTTTTCGGGAATTCAGCTGCAGAAGTTGCTTGTATATTTTTGAGATTAATTGTTTGTCTGTTGCTTCATTTGCTATTATTTTCTCCCATTCTGAAGGCTGTCTTTTCACCTTGCTTATAGTTTCCTTTGTTGTGCAAAAGCTTTTAATTTTAATTAGGTCCCATTTGTTTATTTTTGCTTTTATTTCCGATATTCTGGGAGGTGGGTCATGGAGGATCCTGCTGTGATTTATGTGGGAGAGTGTTTTGCCTATGTTTTCCTCTAGGAGTTTTAGAGTTTCTGGTCTTACGTTTAGATCTTTAATCCATTTTGAGTTTATTTTTGTGTATGGTGTTAGGAAGTGTTCTAGTTTCATTCTTTTACAAGTGGTTGACCAGTTTTCCCAGCACCACTTGTTAAAGAGATTGTGTTTTCTCCATTGTATATTCTTGCCTCCTTTGTCAAAGATAAGGTGGTTCTATTTTCTTTTGGATAAAGTTCAGAATCCCTTGGGGAATGGATGGCCTATACCTCCTCACACAATATCACATAAATACTAGTTCTTGCAATTAAACTTTTTGATAAGAAAGCTTAATTAAACATCACAGATTATTCTATATAATAGGCACTCAATAAATAAATGTTGAATGGATAAACAAGGCTGTATTCTCCAGGAAAATCCTTAACTTTGTGATTAACACTCTATGACCTGAACTAAGCCTAGGTTCATAAATTTAATATTTGTTGTTTAGGCTATTTACACTTAAAGTAGTATAAGGCAGCACATAATGACTTAAATGTAACTATCAAATGTATATTAGAAAGCCAGATGTAAGTCAACCTCAGGGTAGATTAACTGAAGGTCTGCATTAGTTAGAATATATCTGCTGTTGCAACAAAGACCAAAATCACCTCACCTGTTTTACTCATATTTCTTAGCAATTGCACAGGTGCCTCAGGGCTGATATGTTATCCAGAGCCCAGTCTTCTAATAATTTTCCTGTGCCATCCTCTTGTGTTCTGAGATGCCTGCTCCAGGTCTCACTCACCATCATGGATTCATTGCGGGGAGGAGATAAGGACAAAACAAAACAAAACCCCTGTCTCCTAAAGTACAAAGACCCTGGAGAATGGTATCTTTAGCTCTTATAGCAAAAAATTCCATTGCTATAGGAGAAGGGGGCTTCCCAGGTGGCACTAGCTGTAAAGAACCTGTCTGCCAATGCAGGAGGCGTTAGAGATGCAGGTTCAATCCCTGAATCAGGAAGATCCCTTGGAGAAGAGAATGGCAACCCACTGGAGTAGTCTTGCCTGGAGAATCCCATGGACAGAGGAGCCTGAAAGGCTACAGTCCATGGGGTCACAAAGAGTCAGATTTAGCACACACTCACGCATGCACATAGGAGAAGGGGATCATAGATTAGGGGAACAATATGCAACATGTTGATGACTTCATTAAGAAGACTGGTTTTGTACTTTTTGTTCCCTGGAGACTAGGAGAGGCTCCTTCCCAAAAGTGTGCTGCCAGGAGGAGAGGAGATACCTGAAAATATCAGGGTGATGATAGGAAGGAAGAAAGGGTAAAGGGCTTGGTCAGACAGCCATACTTTTCTGCTGTAACCCTCCCTACTGAATGCAGACTTTACCCTCTAGCCAAATTTGACAGTTCGTTATTTCATATCCACATTTTGTACTAAGTCATACTGGCCCAGGCCCCTGGGTTCCCTCCGTGTGGAAAGGTGCTCCTCCACTTTCTAGACTAAGCTAAGTCTATATTTCTTTTCAAGAAGTGAACTTTTCCATAAAACCTCAGTATACTCATATAATAGTTGTATATCACCTTATCCTGTAGCAAAGTTTTTAATATTAAGCATAGAGAGACCTGACTTGCTAATTAACATTTTTTAAAAGTGAGTACAATTTCTTAAGGACAAAATTTGCTTTATTCATTGCTTCTCCATAGTTTGTTTTAGAGTGACTGAAGCAGGTTCTGATTATAAAGAGCTTTTACTATTGTACATTCAGGTTAAACAGAGTGTTCAACACCTGGAAACAGGTGAAGGAACTAATGATCTTGCATCTCCCTCTCCTCCTATGAGTCTATAATATCTTAAAAGATGTTATATTCATAAAATTATGGGGAACATATTTTAAAATTATACCTCAAAATAAATTACCAAATAAAATAAACTTACATTTATTATAATAGAAATTATTCTTAAGGTGTTTATATTGTAAGGCTAAAATTAATGATTTATATGGTTAGTAGAAAAATGTACAATTTTTAGACAGATATGAACCAAAGATACCTGATAATTTTTAATGAAAGTTTTAGGCGTAATTTATAATTAATGAAGTAGAGTAAATATATCCACATTTGTGTGTGCATGCATGCTCAGTTGCTTCAGTTGTGTCCGATTCTTTGTGACCCTATGGAATGTAAGCCCTCCAGGCTCCTCTGTCCATGGGGATTCTCCAGGCAAGAATACTGAGTGGGTTGCCATGCCCTCCTCCATGGGATCTTCCTGACCCAGGCATTGAACTTGTGTCTCTTGAGTCTCCTTCATTGGCAGACTGGTTCTTTACCACTAGCACCACTGGGAAGCCCATATATATATTTAAATATTTCTATAAATAAATGCTTGTTGAAGGAGCGCCATCAATATAACATTAGCTTTTCTGGTTATGCAACTATAAAACTAAGTTATGTAGTAATGAAATACTAAATTAGTTCCTAAAATTATGATTATTTCTCTATATAATTTCAGTTTGAACAGAAGAAATATAAGGCAGTAATATATGCTCCATAGAAAGTATGCTTTCAAATAAAATTAAAATCTAATTAGAGTGAGAATAAAAGTACTAAAATATTTCTGAGATCAATATTGAAGGTAAAGCAGAAGAAAAGCCTGCCATGATGGTGGAAATAGCTCTGAGAGCCGGGAGTATTAAAAATAGCACTTAAGAAACCAAAGTTTCAAAATGAATTTCTTGTCTTGATAAACAGAAGTAAAATTGGGAACTGAGATGAACGGAAAAAATCATAAATTCAGAAGCTCACTTATGCTAAGGTGGCAGTTTATAAATCACTTTAAATAATTTTCCGATAGTTCACAAAATACTGTATAAGTAACCTGAATTTTTTTTTTCCCAAAAGTTTAGAACATGGCAAATGTAATGTCTAGGTATAAAACCTGTGCAATCTGAAAGCAGATTAAGTATCTTGGTATTGGCCTCTTTGCAAGCATGAAACAGCTAGAGAACCTCAGCTGACTCTGAGTTTGAAAGCAGGGAGCTTCATTTTAATGTGGAATGAAACTGCCTTTGTAGTCAGTGATTACTTCCTATGAATTACATGAGGTCTATAGTCAGATTCTGAAATGATTAAACCTACTAACTGAGATTAGGAGGTTATTATGTTGTCACTCTGAATGCATCATATAAAAAATGGTAGGAGAGCCTATGAAAAAAGTACAGTCTCAGGATAAATGGCAGCATAGATCAAATTTGCCCTTCCCACACACTGTCTTCTCTCTGTTCCCTCTGTTCTTGGGCCATTTCTTTTCCTGGTGTCCTCCTTCTTTGAGATGCTACTGTAGCAAACTGGAAATCCCTGGAGGCTTATAATTAAAGCCATGGTCTCTGACCAGCTGCATGAATTGTAAGGATAATGCAAAAATTTGATTTTAATTTTATTTAAAACGATTTTATGAGCAGGAGGCATAGATAGACATTTCTCTAAAGAAAAAACAGGTGGTCAACAAGACGAGATGCTCAACAGTAGCACCTTAAATATGACACAAATGAACTTATCTATGAAACAGAAACAGTCACCGATAGAACAAACTTGTGATTGCCAAGGGGAAAGGAGGTGGGGAGCAGTGGATTGGGAGTTTGGGATTAGCAGATGCTACTCATATATACAAAGGGTAAACAACAAGTTCTTACTGTATAGCACAGGGAAATATATCCAATATCCTGTGATACATCATAATGGAAATGAATATAAAAAAAAAGAATACATATATATATATACACGTACAGATGTGAGAGTTGGACCATAAAGAAGGCTAAGTGCTGAAGAATTGATGCTTTCGAGCAGTGGTGTTGGAGAAGACTTTTGAGAGTCCCTTGGACTGCAAGGAGGTCAAACCAGTCAATCCTAAAGGAAATCAACCCTGAATATTCATTGGAAGGACTGATGCTGAAGCTGAAGCTCCTATCCTTTGGCCACCTGATGAGAAGAGCCAACTCATTGGAAAAGACCCTGATGCTGGGAAAGATGGAAAGCAGGAGGAGAAGGGGATGACAGAGGATGAGATGGTTGGATGGCATCATCGATTCAATGGACGTGAGTCTGAGCAAACTCCAGGAGACAGTGAAGGACAGGGAGGACTGGCATGCTGCAGTCTATGGGATCGCAAAGAGTCACACACGGCTGAGTGACTGAACAACAACCATAACTGAATCACTCTGCTGTAGTATAGAAATTAATACAGCATTGTAAATGAAGTGTATTTCAATAAAATAAAATTTGAAGAATAAATACAGCTATTTTAACTTTTCAATATTGTAGAGAAGAAAGCAACACACCTTCAAAATGCTTTGAAGGCTACCAGTACATTCAGTTATGCTGTCAGATAAACATTTTTTTAGATTTGAAGTAAAATTTCTTCCACCATCCCTGTTTAAATAGTATCCATGGACTACAAAGTGAGCCGCTATAGGCACATCTGGTATGCTTTGCAGTTTCTTTTATTTATGAACACCAATTTTCTCAATGCTTTACAATTAAAATCAAGCATAGAAGTAAGAGAGATACTCGGGGTAAACTAAACTGCACCTGTCATCCATAACCCTGGATAGAGTTCTTGCATCCATCTGAACAGCCACTCTGTTAATATTGATTGACTTTATATTGAGTGTGTGTTATATATTTGAACTTCCAAAATATAGCTTGTGTGTTGTAAAGCATTTTGGAAAGAATTGCCACAACTGAGAGGAAGATTCTGCCTGAAAGACTCTCTGATGCCAGGTGTACAAGATGAAGCACAAGCATGGTGTCGTGGAGAGGGTATCCTGAGCCCCAACTCCAAGAAGATCCTGATGTCCGCCCTCAAAAGGCAGGGCCATGCCGGCCGAGGGGAGGCAGCCAAGCCAGAGGAGGCCAAGTGGCCTGCCCAGCCCATGGCCCTCATCATATCTTTCAAGGGCTATGTCTTGGACATCCATGAGCACGTGGTCCTGTCTCCCTAAGTGCCTGCCAACCACTGCAGGCCTAGCCAGACCACAGGGCCAGATGTTCCTCCACCTCTGGGCTCTCCCCGGGGTGGTCTCTGTCCTCCTACCCCTGCACCTCCAGTCAGAGCCCCTGTGCAGGAAGGATCAGGGTCTCCCAGGCTGCCCGGTTGGTGGCCCAGCACTTGCCAGCTGCAGATAACCTCAGGACAGAGTTACCTGAATGCAGCCTCTTCTCCTGGAGCCCTTTGATCACAGCAAATTGACACCTGTCAGCTTCTCCCCTGTATGTTCCTCATCCTGGTCAAGTAACTCTCAAGTTGTGGCAGCAAAGTCATTTTGATTCATTTTTGATGTGAATCCAACTTTCAAGTTAGGGCATGCTCTGAAACAAATTGTACATTTCCTGTGACCTACTAAAATAATTAGTTCACCAGAGCGAGAGTCTGGATTTAAGACTATAATCATAGATAGGAATAATTGATATCACTTGTAGTGAAAGAGATGTTTTCTCTGAAATTATTTCAGTTCTTTGGTGTAAATTCCTAACATTGAGTTCATCCATCCCTTCGGCCTGTCAATAGACATTTACTGAATGGACTACACACCTTGTCATGCTAAGAAACAAAAGATCAGAATCCCTCACTGAAGAATCCCACAGTTTAGAAGAGACCGATGCTCAGACAAATAATAACTAAACAATATGATAATGGTATATTGTGCCAGTGTGTGTGTGTGCATCATTGCTTTAGTTGTGTTCCACTCTTTGAGACCCTATGGGCTGTAGCCTACCAGCTTCCTCTGTCCATGAGATTCTCTAGGCAAGAATATTGCCATGGGTTTTCATGCCCTCCTCCAAGAGATCTTCCCAACCCAGGGATGAAACCTACGTCTCTTAAGTCTACCTGTATTGGCAGGTGGGTTCTTTACCACTAGTGACCACCTGTGAAGCCCAACAGTATATTGGATATAAATAAATGGTACCATAGGAGTGTGAGAGAAGACATAAATAATTAGGAACGGGAAAGCTAGGTTAATTCATACTTTGTTTTGCTTGGTAACTGGTCCTAACGTTTTTTTAATATAGTGATAAAATATTATAGTTTGAAATATTTTATATTTGAATCAGCTTGATATAAAAATGAAACATTTATCACCACTAAGAATTAAAATGCTAGTAATCAACATAGGAATAATGTCAATTTAAAAATATAAATTTTAAGAAACAAACATTAATAATATTAAATTTTTATTTAAATAAAAGATCCCTTTTAAAGAAATTCTCAATAATGGATTTTAGAAATATCCAGTTAGTCTCACTTGACTATTACATGGTTCTTGTGTGTGTGTAAGTACACACCAATCTTTATTTTAATCATTTTGATGTAGATTTTCTTGTTTGTATGTTATTTAGAGCACATTTAGATTCCAACATGGTTTTCCTTTGAGACATAGTACACTCTGTACTACTTTCCTCTGAATTAATTGATATAATGAGCTGATGTAAATTACTTTCACTATTAGCCTGAACTATTATTAAACCATAACAATTTAGAAGGTAAACATACCACACAAAGGCATTTAAGTCCTGAAATCCCAAATAAAGCATCAAGGATGATTTTTAGCTTTATGTAATCTTGGGATGTTTGTATCCTTGCTTCCTCCCATGGTCTGGAGAATCAGGACTGTTGTATATGAGTGCCTTCTGCTGAGGTCTATGCCTGCAAACCTGTAGAGGGAAGTTGCTATGGCAATAGACCTGAACAACGCTGGAGCACCCACCCACTAATCATGGTTCTGCCTCCTTCTTGCTGCTTTCTTGAGTCCTCTGCTGGGAACAGTTTTCAACATTTTAGTTACAAAAAATGCAAGTCCTCTTTTAAGGCACAAGTGAAATGCTATAAACTTTATTAAACCCTTTATTTCTATTTTACCATAACTACTCTAGTCACAAATAGCTGTGAAAAGAAGAGAAACGAAAAGCAAAGGAGAAAAGGAAAGATATTCCCATTTGAATGCAGAGTTCCAAAGAACAGCAAGGAGAGATAAGAAAGCCTTCCTCAGCGATCAGTGCAAAGAAATAGAGGAAAACAACAGAATGGGAAAGACTAGATATCTCTTCAAGAAAATTAGAGACACCAAGGGAACATTTCATGCAAAGATGGGCACAATAAAGGACAGAAATGGTATGGACCTAACAGAAGCAGAAGATATTAAGAAGAGATGGCAAGAATACACAGAACTGTACAAAAAAGATCTTCATGACCCAGATAATCATGATAGTGTGATCACTCACCTAGAGCCATACATCCTGGAATGTGAAGTCAAGTGGGCCTTAGGAAGCATCACTACAAACGAAGCTAGTGGAGGTGATGGAATTCCAGTTGAGCTATTTCAAATCCTAAAAGCTGATGCTGTAAAAGTGCTGCACTCAATATGTCAGCAAAATTGGAAAACTCAGCAGTGGCCACAGGACTGGAAGTCAGTTTTCATCCCAATCCCAAAGAAAGGCAATGCCAAAGAATGCTCAAACTACCGCACAGTTGCACTCATCTCACATGTTAGTAAAGTAATGCTCAAAATTCTCCAAGCCATGCTTCAGCAATACGTGAACCGTGAACTTCCAGACGTTCAAGCTGGTTTTAGAAAAGGCAGAGAAACCAGAGATCAAATTGCCAACATCGAGGATCATTGAAGAAGCAAGAGAGTTCCAGAAAAACATCTATTTCTGCTTTATTGACTATGCCAAAGCCTTTGACTGTGTGGATCACAATAAACTGTGGAAAATTCTGAAAGAGATGGGCATACCAGACCACCTGACCTGCCTCTTAAGAAACCTGTATGCAGGTCAGGAAGCAACAGTTAAAACTGGACATGGAACAACAGACTGGTTCCAAACAGGAAAAGAAGTATGTCAAGGCTGTATATTGTCACCCTGCTTATTTAACTTATATGCAGAGTAAATCATGAGAAACACTGGGCTGGAAGAAGCACAAGCTGGAATCAAGATTGCCGGGAGGTATTCAGATGACACCACTCTTATGGCAGAAAAGGAAGAAGAACTAAAAAGCCTCTTGATGAAAGTGAGAGAGGAGACTGAAAAAGTTGGCTTAAAGCTCAACATTCAGAAACTAAGATCATGGCATCTTGTCCCATCACTTCATGGCAAATAGATGGGAAAACAGTGGAAACAGTATCAGACTTTATTTTTTGGGCTCCAAAATCACTGCAGATGGTGACTGCAGCCATGAAATTAAAAGACACTTACTCCTTGGAAGGAAGGTTATGACCAACCTAGATAGCATATTTAAAAGCAGAGACATTACTTTGCCAACAAAAGTCTGTATAGTCAAGGCTATGGTTTTTCCAGTGGTCATGTATGGATGTGAGAGTTGGACTATGAATAAAGCTGAGCACCGAAGAACTGATGGTTTTGAACTGTGGTGTTGGAGAAGACTGTTGAGAGTCCCTTGGACTGCAACGAGATCTAACCAGTCCGTCCTAAGGAGATCAGTCCTGGGTGTTCATTGGAAGGACTGATGTTGGAACTGAAACTCTAATACTTTGGCCACCTCATGCAAAGAGTTGACTCATTGGAAAAGACCCGGATGCTGGGTAGGATTGGAGGCAGGAGGAGAAGGGGACGACAGAGGGTGAGATGGCTGGATGGCATCACCGACTCGATGGACATGGGTTTGGGTAAACTCCGGGAGTTGGTGATCGGCAGGGAGGCCTGGCGTGCTACGATTCATGGGGTCGCAAAGAGTCGAACACGACTGAGTGACTGAACTGAACTGAACTCTAGTCTGCACATTGCTGTAACATTTCTTATGCTTTGATGACTCATCAAATTCATCTTTGTATTGCATTTTGCATCAGTCTTATCTCCCACCTCCATGTAAGTTATAGGGTCTTTGGAGAAAAAACACCTTTGTAGCCTGAATAACACCCAGTCCAAATTCAGATGGAATATAAGTACCTATTAAATGTAGAGTGAATTTTCCATCCCACCTCATAAAAGTCCATCATTATCTTCTTCTCATGTTGTATTTTCCCCTTCATAATGTTCTTCCCCTCATTTTCTTTCCTTACAGTCTGTCCAATCATTGAGGCTCCACTAGAAGCACGTAATTGTAAGCTAGAACCCTCATGTGAAACTCCATAGTCCATTACTTGTCCCTACCTCATGCCACTTTTTATTTCCACCTCATATTATGATTTTTGTGGATACAGTGTTTTACTTTTCTTGGCTTAAGCTCTTGAAAGGCAGCAAATAGAATCTTCCTTATCTTCTGTTTCCCACAGTGCTCAATAATTGTTGCCTGACGAAAGATTTGTAGAGTTAAAGAGGAACAGCATTTCATGCCAAATTGGGCTATGCCCTGCTAGGGTAGTTTTAGGCATGGCTGATGGTAAATTAAGAGCAGGGAATGGAGAATAGTATCTCTTAGGTCGGTCGTGTTCTATTTTGGAGCAAGACGCTACCATGGTTTTATGATTATTGATGTTTGAAGGGTGTTCCTCTTTCAGTCAACCTGTGACCCACTATTATGGGTTCTGCCCATATTAAATGGGTGGACTTTTCTGCTTTAGATAGTTTCCCATTCAAATCTAGAAAATTTTTGTGAATGCTAATACATAAGAAGAAAACAATTTGTGCTATTGAAACAGTTTTCCAGAACAGATTCTAACTTAACTATGTCTAGGATACATGCAAAGTATAAAATTGTGCCCTACAAGCTGTGGTTTAGATAGTCATAGCTTCTGCTTGTTGGCCTTCTATTTCTTGCTTATTAATTACCTACTTTATGAACATTATCTCCTAATCTCAAAACTATTAGGTATGTATAATTACTCCATTTTTCAAATGAGAATATTGAAGCTCAGAAAGGTTAAATACATTATCACAATTGACCATCAAGGAAATGCAAAAACAAAGATTTGCATACAAGCCTGTATTTTTCCCCTATATTATACTTGCTACCTCGTTATGCAGGTGGTTTTTCTTAGCCAGAAGGGCATAGGAGAAGGGGTATGGAAGACTTAGAAATCTTTTCTTATAAGGCTGCTGCTAAGTCGCCTCAGTCGTGTCCGACTCTGTGCGACCCCACAGACGAAAGCCCACCAGGCTCCGCCGTCCCTGGGATTCTCCAGGCAAGAACACTTGAGTGGGTTGCCATTTCCTTCTCCAGTGCATGAAAGGGAAAAGTGAAAGTGAAGTCGCTCAGTTGTGTCCGACTCCCAGCGACCCCATGGACTGCAGCCTACCAGGCTCCTCCGTCCATGGGATTTTCCAGGCAAGAGTACTGGAGTGGGGTGCCATTGCCTTCTCCGCTTATAAGGCTAGTACATTCTATTTGTTATGACCATTTCAGAAACTCAAATTGCTGTTAAAAAAAAAAAAAGGCTGACTTGGTACTATTGGCTTTGATAAAGGATAGTACAGAAAACAAGATGGTTAATGTTCTGTCTCTCACTGGGAGGAAGTTTAACTAGTGTCTTTGTCTTTGTGCAAAAGAAAATAAAATGCATCTGTAATATGCAAATGAACCTCTCAACTGTTTGTTAATTTCTACTGTTTACTCAAATGGGAAACACCATGCCTGTGATACATCATCTTTTGTGTGTTTGGCACCTTCCATCATGAATCATATTAATCTGCTTAAACTAACAAGGATTAATTGCCTTGTTAAGGCAACCTGGCATTGAAATGATATATTGCCCAGACAGCTTGGAATTTGGCCACTCATAAATCTCATTTGCTTGTTGGTTTATTTCTGTTTGTCTCTTTCTCTGACAGATGTGTGCCCAATCACTGTGAGCATGGTGGGAAGTGCTCTCAAACGTGGGACAGCTTCAAATGCACTTGCGATGAGACTGGATACAGTGGGGCCACCTGCCACAACTGTGAGTGCCAATTTATCTCACTTTAAACATGTAATTGCATGAGAATCCCGGGTCTTCAGCTACAGTTTTAAGCCCAGCAACCTGAATAATCCACATAGTAAATCACTTTATTCTGAAACACCCAGATTTTATTGTTGCTTTTCTAGAATAGTATTCAAGTTGTTAAAATATATTCTCTCAAGTCTAATGACTCAAAAAGAAGTGCCAACCTTTCTAGTGTTCTGTAAACACACGGTTGAGATGGGAATGCTGATCTTGTATGTGCCTCTATGAGTCTAAGCCGTGTCTTTTCTGGGTAGATTCTTTGGAAAATTGTGTTATTGTGATGTCTCTGACTGGATTCTCATTTATCAATTCATCAGAGAGGCAGACAGAGTGTAATTTGAACATTTAGTTTCTGGATAGTAGTGTCTCCTGTTCTTTTACAACTGTTTGGCCATACTTTTTAGATAATAAAAATGAGCTGGAAAGTGGAATAAAGTCCATTGGAGTTCCATATGTAAAATAAAAGCACAAGACTATAATTTTTTTAAATATCGAAAACTAAAAAGTAGCATGCAAAAATGACTTTTAAAACACAAATGTGCCTTATTTTACATAATAGCTTTACCCTGAAAAGTTAAATAATTTTTTTTCATTTTTGCAATTAAAATATTAAGATAAATATTAACTTTATAATTGTAATGTTAATTTTCCAATAATGCATAGCTGCTTGCCAAGCACTTTTGAAGACAGATTTGCCATAAAACATATACGTGAAAGGTCATCTGTTATGTAGTGTGTGTGTGTGTGTGTGTGTGTGTGTGTGTGTGTGTGTGTGCATGTGTGTAAGAGGGAGTGAGGAAAGAGATTGAGTCTTCTTCAATCTTTTCTCCATATGAAACCTAATATCTAAATCCACTAATTACAGAGACTGTTTTCTCTTCACTTCACTTTTAGAAAACAATAACCAGCAAAATATTACTAGAGTTCTGGTAACAGTAAAAATGCAAAAGTGTTCTCTGATCCTCTTCATATCATTATTTGTAGTAATGTTCAGTTCAGTTCAGTCACTCTATAGTATTGTACAATAAGACATTGTGTTCAGTGTATATTGTAATACCTCAGCTAAGCAAAAATATTTGTAATTTATTTTACTGCACTTCTTAATTTGTTTATGAGGATGTTTAAACTATTTTTTAAAAAGACAAAAAAAGAACCCTTAGAAAAATTAACATTAATAGGAAGATATACAAGAGAGGTAAAACAGACACTTAGTAGATTCATTATCTATAAAGGATTTATGTATATGTATGTAAAAATATTTCAGTGAATAAAGAACAAAAATGATTGACATTAAAATTAATTAGAATAAAGGACTTATAACTAAAATTATACCCTTTCAGTCACATCAAAATGTCAACTTTCAGCCTATGACATTCATTGTATGATATCTGATAGTGAATTAGTAATTTTGATGAAACAGAGTACTTTCACCCCACCAGAAGAATGTAAACAATGTGTTATACGTTCTATAAGTACCACCTTTAACTACTACAACCGTGTTTCTTAAAAATGGAAATTCTAACTAAACAAAATTAGTTCGGAAGCACTTCCAAGTGCTTCCTATCTCAGTGACCACTTTGCTGTTTAATGTAAAAGCAGATAACTTCTTATTGCTGCTTGTCACAAAGAGTTGGACACGACTGAGTGACTGAACTGAACTGATTTCATTGAATACTGTGTATAGACATTTAAAAACGTTAATTTTTAAAGAAAATTTAGATACATGACAGTGGTTGAATAGTTGAGTTTTTTTTTTTTTTTTTGAGTCAACGACTCCAAATATTAGAAATGCCCTAAGAGCATTTTGTTTAGCTCTCATGGGAAGTTATAAATGTAAAAAGGGAGGGAATTCCCAGGAGTTGAATGGGTTCGATCCCCCATCAAGGAGCTACGATGCTCTGCTTGTCAGGTGGTGTGGCCAAGAAATAAAATGTGGGCAATGAATTCTAAAATGTAAGCAGAGATATCTATAAAGTTTCCTGTTCCTTGTAAATATCAATATTGATGTTATCAATTAAGCACAGTCCTCTGCCCTCCCTCTCCTGCTTCCATCTGTGGCTGTTGTTTTCTCCGCTTTGCTCACCCTACATGCGGACACCTTGTCACCAGACACTGAGCCCCCTTGTTTGGGCTTTCCATATAGCAGTATATCACAGCACATGGATTTTACCCACTGCAAGTCTTTAGTTTCTTCAACCATCCCTACCCCTGGAAAGTTCTCACGGATCATCTTGTCCCACGCTGGTCTGTATCAGTACCTTTCTCTCATCTCTTCTTCAAGTCCCAAGCCTCCTGTCCCTTAGGCTGTGCTGAGAAAACCAAACATCTGAATAAGCAGTACAGTTTAGACCTCTGAAATCAGTCCTTCCCATTCAGATGAACTCAGGGCTCTACCAAAATAAGCAATATATATAAATAGAAGAGGGAATTATCTCCTCCCTGCTGCTCATTCTACTCATCTCTTATTTAATTTTTATATCTATGAAAGTAGGATCATTCATTTTTAACAATAAAAGCCTGATCGCTTGTTGTCTTCCCCAAATAAGGTGAAAATGTTGAAACTCACATGTGTGCATAACCAAAGGCTGGAAGACCATCCTGCATACTTCAAGAAAGGACAGATTGGATACAATTTTGTTATGAAAAATATATCTCGTAGCTCATAGAATGGTGCGTGCTGCCAAATAAGCTAAAAGACTTGATATATCTTTTGGTTACTCCCATGAACTAGTTAAAAATTGGGAGGGTCTGGCCCCACATATAATACTGTGAAAATTATAAAATGTATGCCCTCCGGTTTGATACAGAATGAATAATTTGGAATTGTTACATAGTCAAGGACCACCCTGGCTTCTAATGATGGCTGTGAGGTCACCATGCTGGGTGCCTTCGCAGGAAGTCATTTCACTTCCCTTGGACATTCTTAGTTCCTCTGTCAACTAAATGGCTCCTGAGGACTCTTACAGTTCTGTGAGTCAAAGACCTGAGATTTCCAGGTACTGATTCTGTGGTTCTGAACTCTGTTAGCATTATTAAATTTTTACCTCATTATATCTGGTGAAAGACCTTTTGAAAAGGGGCTGTGGCTGCCTATGTATGGCTGAGTACCTTCACTCTTCACCTGAAACTATCACAACATTGTTAGTAGACCATGCTCCAGTACAAAACAAAACATTAAAAAAAAAAGAGAGAGAAAAAAGGAACTTTGGACATTTTTAAGTAGTACTAGTATGAAAAGGTAAAGAACAGCTAACGAAAGTCTGAAGTTTAGTAAATCTAAGTATTTAGGAGAGCTTCAGATATTACAGTTAGGTTACCATTTAACACGTTTTCTACCCTGGCCAAGGCTGGGCTTGGGATGAGAAAGCTCTTTCTTGGGTGACCCCTGGTTGCCAGGTGGCTGAAGTCCAAGATAGAGCCTCAAAACTCTTCTTTGACAGGCCACACTGCCTGAGTTTGAACTTGGATCAACTTACTTGTGACCGTGACCGCTAGAACCCTTTGAGCTTCAGTTTTCTTTTTTGTGAATTGAGATGAGTAGCACTACCACCTCATTAGGCCATCGTGAGACTGAGTGAGGTAATTTGTGGAGAACGCTGAGAAGGGCCATAGCGTATGTTGTTGTTTAGTCGCTAAGTCATGTCCACTCTGTGACCCCAAGGACTGTCTTCCTCTGGGCTTCTCTGTCCATGGGATTCTCCAGGCAAGAAGACTGGAGTGGGGTTCCATTTCCTTCCCCAGGGGATCTTCCCAACCCAGGGATCGAACCTGGATCTCCTGCATTGGCAGGTGGATTCTTTACCACTGAGCCACTGGGGAAGCCCTTTAGCACGTGTTAGCACTCAGTAAATTACTGCCATTTCATCCCCTTGGAACAATCATCCCTTTGCTCTGAACTTCTATACTAATAATTGTCACACAATCTGTCACATAATTTCTTGCTGCTATTCATTGTTTGCTATCGTTTCCATGGCAGATTTGGGCTTTCAGTGAATGGTTAGTTTCCATGTTTTCTTTTTCAGAAGAATTTAATGACATTAAAGGTTATTTGGTATCTCCTAGACCTGTATCTGTTTATGTGTTGCTTATACATGGAGGAATTAATTTTCAAATAAATTCTATATGGGGCTCAGAGGATTGTCATTTATAAACCACTCCCTGGAGGAGTCAGGGTGTCATAATTTGAGTGAGGAAATCTCACAGGGAAAGCCACAGATGGCAAGAAAGACATAGGAATTTTATTTTTCTTTTTCTCGTCCCCAAACTAAAGAGGCTAGTTTATGACAAGATGCGGATACATTGTTGCAGTTTTATGCCTGCTAAGTCACTTCAGTCACGTCCAACTCTTTGCAACCCTGTGGACTGTAGCCCACCAGGCTCCTCTGTCCATGGGATTCCCCAGGCGAGAATATTGGAGTGGGTTGCCGTGCCCTCCTCCAGGGAATCTTCCTGACGCAGAGGTCGAACCCCCCTCTCGTGTCTCCTGCGTTGGCAGGCGTGTTCTTTACAGCTACTGTCACTTCCTATACAGGCATTCCATTCTCGGTGAATCTCCAAGCACTGCGTAGTAGCAGATCAAATCATAAAAGCATGATGCAAAGAGTAGACCGATCACATTAAATATTGATAGTTTATTTGCTTATGTTGACTTATTCCTCTTTCACTCTCTCAAAAGTGTATGAATCTGTCTTTATTTTGAGCAAAACTTCATGATTATATTTACAATCTTTTTCTCTTAGTGATGCAAGATAGATTGCCCTTTTCAGTCCCGAAGCTTACATTCTGATATATCAAACGCTTTTTATGATCTAATTATCATCCCATTTTTTCACATGTGTTCTTTGCACTTCATATTTATGGTTCTAGTTTGCGTAAATTAATTCAGAAACATTCCTTATCTCAGGGATTAACAGATAATTTTTCTCATGCTGCTGAAGTTTTAGTCATTCTTACATACACAATTAGTCCCCTATAGGGAACTGCCCTAAAAACTCCCAGGGAATCTTCAATAATATGAAAACTTGTGACTATTTTCACAAGTACAAGAGGATATTTGATAAATACAAGCAATGTTTTGGGGTAGAACTCTGCAAGAGTTTCTACATTCCAGACCTTCATTCTGAGAGGAAATATTGTTCCAGATATCTTTTTATTAAAGGGAAGACTTTCACCTTGCCCATATGGATAAACATGACTGTTTCCAGAGGAACTAAGAGGAGGCAAACTGGATGGTCTATAGAGATCTCTTCCAATTCTGAAATTGCATGATTTCTGAATTCTGAAATACTAAGAAGAAACAGGTATGGGTGTTGCCACAGAAATGCAAAAGTAAATTTTTCAATAGCCAATTTTAGAAGGAAAGCTGCAATTTACAAGGAAACTATTCTAGGACTTCCCTGATGGTGCAGTGGATAAGCATCCGCCTGCCCGTCCAGGGGACAAAGGTTCCCTAGTCCAGCAAGATTCCAGATACCTTGGAGCAACTAAGTTTGTGCGTCACAACTACTGAGCCCAGGTGCTACAACTCTTGAAGCCCGTGCACTCTAGGGTCTGTGCTCTACAACAAGAGAAGCCCCTGCGATAAGAAGCCCACACACTGTAACAAAAAGTAGTCCTTGCTCACTGGAACTAGAGAAAGCCCAAGCACAGCAATGAAGACCCAGCGTAGCTCCCCCCGGGAAAAAAAACAAACAAACAAATAAATAAATTTTAAAAGTAAACTATTCTACATGCTGTATTCTGGGGCTATGACTCTGGGTCTGTAAATTTGTAAACCATAAATTATACTGCACCTTATTACTGCAAACATAAAAAGTGAAGTGGTTTTCAGTAGCTCACATCATGTTATTTATAATCCATTATGTCCATAAGTAACTTAATTCAAAGTGTAACTTTTTAAAAAGAAATCGTTCCTACCTGCTGAAAGTCACACTAACCTAGGGCATAAAATCCTAGACTTGTTGGCACAAGAATATTTGATCCCACCATCCATTTGGAACTACCACAAATTTAGACACCAATGAAGACAATTTGGAATTTTAATTTTGCTACCAAAAAAAAAAAAAGGCTGGCAGTCCTTGGATGGATTAGTGGCCTTGTGGAACTGGAATCCATCCTTTAGCTGTAAGTTCAGTTGGCTTACAAGGCCCTGCTCAGCATGACTGTGTCTTTAACCTGGGTTTGCGGGCATACTTTCCCTCCCTGTCTCCCTGCTGGTCCCACTGGCCTCCTTTCACTTTTCCATGTGCCTTGCATCCTGGCACTAGTCCCTCTCTCTTCCCACTACCACAACCGCAGGTCTTTTGCACTTCCTCTCTCTCTGCCTTGCTTGGTATAGTCCTAGTCATCCTTGAGATCTCAGCTCAGTAGTCACCTTCTTAGGGAAGCTTTCCATGAACCTGTAATTAGGCCAAATCCTCTTATTTCAAGGACATATCTCTTCCTCTTACTATTAATGATGTCTGTGGTTTTGCATTTATTATTTGTGATTCTTTAATAATGTCTGTCTTCTCCACTGGGCTATACTACCTGAGAGAAGGTAGTGCCAGGTTCTGTCCATAATTTTATCCCTAGAGCCCAGCCAGCTTGTAATATGTGCTCAGTATTTTAAGGTTAACCAGTTATTTTTGAGGTTATCCAAATAAGTTATTTGTAATGGACATTACTGATTTTTGTAAAATATCAATTATATTCAAATATTTTGCACATTTAATAAATACCAGGTTTTAAGTTGTAAAAAAAATGTGCTCAATGAATGTGCACTGAATCCAAGAGTGAATAAATGGCAGAGAACATAAGAAGCATCAAGAGCTTTTTAAAAATCAATGTCTTTTATCCAAATTTATGAAGCTTGTAAAGCTATGAAGAGAAGGTAAAGCAAAAGGAAAAAGAAAAAAACAGAGAAAGGAGCATAGAGAATAAAAGATGTGCTAATTAAAAGCAAGGGACTTCCCTTGTAGCTCACTTGGTAAAGAATCTGTCTGAAATTCAGAAAATCCGAGTTCAATTCCTTGGTTGGGAAGATCCCCTGGAGAAGGAAATGACAACCCAATCCAGTATTCTTGCCTGGAGAATTGCATGGACAGAGGAGCCTGATAACTTTTCACTTTGGTTAAGGAGGTCCCTAAATCCTGCAGAGGCATGGATCAGCAGTGATCTTCCATGGGGACAAGGGCTCTGGCTGCAGCAGACCTGGGAGGCACAGCATGTGGCATAAGTCCTCTTGGAGGAGGTCACCATTAGCACCACTATAGAGCTGCCTAGAAGACAACCCACAAACTGGAGAACAATTATACCAAAGAAGATCTCACATTCTTGCAAAAGTTCTAGAACCCACAACAGATTTCCAAACCTGGGGATTTGGCAAAAGGACTGAGAACCTCCAGGGAAACAGACTTTTGGAGGGCACAACAAAACCTTATGTGTACCATGACCCAAGAGAGAGGAACAGTGACAAGAGACTAAGCCAGACTTGCCTATGAGTGTCCGGGAGTGTCCAGCAAAGGTGAGGGTCGACAGTGGCCTGCCCTGGGGTCAGGGGCACTGACTACAGCAGTCCTGGGAGTTGCAGCATGCTGGCATAAGTCCTTTTGAAGGAGGTCACTATTAGCTCCGCTATCCCTACCATAGTTTGACTTCAGGCCAGACTAGAGAGAGGAAACACAGTCTTATCCATCGGAAAAAAATTAGATAAAGATTTACTGAGCATGGCCTTGCCTAGCAGAGCAGAACAAGAGCCAGTTTTACCCACAGCCAGTCTCTCTCATCAGGAAGGTTCCACAAGCCTCTTATCCTCATCCATCAGAGGGCAGACAGAATGAAAACCGCAATCACAGAAAACTAACCAAACTGATCACATGGATCACAAGCTTGTCTAACTCAATGAAACTATGAGGCCTGCCTTGTAGGGCTACCTGAGATGGACAGGTTGTAGTGGAGAGTTCTGACAAAACATGGTCCCCTGGAGAAGGGACTGGCAAACCACTTCGGCATTTTTACAGTGAGAACCCCATGAACAGTATGAAAAGGCAAAAAGATATGACACTGAAAGATGAACTCTGCAGGTTGGTAGGTGCCCAATATGTTACTGAAGAAGAGTAGAGAAATAGCTCCAGAAGAAATGAAGAGGCTGAGCCAAAGCAAAAGCAGTCCCAAGTTGTGGATGTGACTGGTGATGGAAATAAAGTCTGATGCTGTAAGAACAATATTGCATAGGAACCTGGAATGTTAGATCCATGAATCAAGGTAAACTGGAAGTGGTCAAACAGGAGCTGACAAGAGTGAACATCGACCTTTTAGGAATCGGCGAACTAAGATGGACTGGAATGGGTGAATTTAACTCAGATGGGCATTATATCTACTACTGTGGGCAAGAATCCCTTAGAAGAAATAGAGTAGCCCTCATAGTCAACAAAAGGGTCAGAAATGAAGTACTTGGGTGCAGTCTCAAAAACAGCAGAATGATCTCCATTCGTTTCCAAGGCAAACCATCCAATACCACAGTAACCCAAGTCTATGGGCCAAGCACTAATGCCAAAGAAGTAAAAGTTGAAGCAAAAATTGGTTCTAACCTACAAGACCTTCTAGAACTAATACCAAAAAAAAAGATGTCCTTCTCATCATAGGGGCTAGAATGCGAAAGTAGGAAGTCAAAAGATACCTGGAATAACAGGCAAATTTGGCCTTGGAGTACAAAATGAAGCAGGACAAAAGCTAACAGAATCAAGAGAACACACTGGTCATAGCAAACACCCTCTTCCAACAGCACAAGAAACAACTCTACACATGGACATCACTAGATGGTCATTACCGAAATCAGATTGATTATATTCTTTGCAGTAGAAGATGGAGAAGCTCTATACAGTCAGCAAAAACAAAACCAGGAGCTGACTGTGGCTCAGATCATGAACGCTTTATTGGCCATCTCAGACATAATTGAAGAAAGTAGGGAAACCACGAGGCCATTCAGGTAAGACCTAAATCAAATTGCTTACGATTATACAATGGAAGTGACAGATAGATTCAAGGGATTCTATCTGATGGAGAGAGTGCCTGAAGAACAATGGATGGAGGTTCATGACATAGTACAAGAGGCAGTGATCAAGCCTATCCCAAGAAAAAGAAATGCAAAAAGGCAAAATGGTTGTCTGAGGAGACCTTAGAAATAGCTGAGAAAAGAAGAGAAGCGAACTGCACAAGAGAAAAGGAAAGATATATCCATCTGAATACAGAGTTCCAAAGAACAGCAAGGAGAGATAAGAAAGCCTTCCTAAGGGATCAATGCAAAGAAATAGAGGAAAACAATAGAATGGGAAAGACTAGAGATCACTTCAAGAAAATTAAAGATACCATGGGAACATTTCATGCAAAGATGGGCTCAATAAGGGACAGAAATGGTATGGACCTAACAGAAGCAAAAGATATTAAGAAGAGGTGGCAAGCATACATAGAAGAACTATACAAAAAAGATCTTCATGACCCAGATAATCACGATGGTGTGATCACTCACTGAGAGCCAGACATTTTGGAGTGGGAAGTCAAGCAGGCCTTAGGAAGCATCACTATGAACAAAACTAGTGGAAGTGATGGAATTCCAACTGAGTTATTTCAAATCCTAAAAGATGATGCTGTGAAAGTGCTGCACTCAATTTTGCAGCAAATTTGGAATACTCAGCAGTGGCCACAGGACTGGAAAAGGTCAGTTTTCATCCCAGTCCCAAAGAAAGGCAATGCCAAGGAATGTTCAAACTACTGCACAATTGCACTCATTTCACGTTAGCAAAGTAATGCTCAAAATTCTCCAAGCCTGGCTTCAACAGTACGTGAACCAAGAACTTCCAGATGTCCAAGCTGGATTTAGAAAAGGCAGAAGAACCAGAGATCAAATTGCCAACCTCCATTGGATCATAGAAAAAACAAGAGAATTCCATAAAAATATGTATTTCTGCTTATTGACTATGCTATAGCCTTTGACTGTGTGGATCACAACAAACTGTGAAAAATTCTTCAAGAGATGGGAATACCCGACCACCTGACCTACCTCCTGAGAAATCTGTATGCCGGTCAAGAAGCAACATTTAGAACTGGATATGAAACAGTGGACTGGTTCCAAATTGTAAAAGGAGTATGTCAAGGCTGTATATTGTCACCTTGCTTATTTAACTTATATGTAGAATACATCATGTGAAATGCTGGCCTGAATGAAGCATAAGGTGGAATCAAGTTTGCCAGGAGAAATATCAATAACTTCAGCTATGTGCATGATACCACCTTTATGCCAGAAAACAAGAGGAACTAAAGAGCCTCTTGAAGGTGAAACAGGAGTGAAAAATCTGGCTTAAAACTCAACATTCAAAAAACAAAGATCATGGCATCTGGTCCCATCACTTCATGGCAATAGATGAGGACACAATGGAAACAGTGACTATTTTCTTAGGTTCTAAAATCACTGCAGGAAGTGACTGCAGCCATGAAATTAAAAGATGATTATTCCTTGGAAGAAAAGCTATGATCAAGCTAGACAGCACATTAAAAAGCAGATACATTACTTTGCTGACAGTGATCCATCTAGTGAAAGCTATGTTTTTTTCAGTAGTCAGGTATGGATGTGAGAGCTGGACCATAAAGAAGACTGCATGCCATATAATTGATGCTTTTGACCTGTGGTATTGAAGAAGACTCTTGAGAGTCCCTTGGACTGTGATGAGATCAAACCAGTCAATCCTAAAGGAAATCAGTCCTGAATATTCATTGGAAGGACTGATGCTGAAGTTAAAGCTCCAATCCTTTGGCCACCTGATGCGAAGAACTGACTCATTAGAAAAGACCCTGATATTGCGAAAGACTGAAGGCAGGAGGAAAAGGATGCGATGACAGAAGATGCGATGGTTGGATGGCATCACTGACTTAATGAACATGAGTTTGAGCAAGCTTTGGGAGATGGTGAAGGACAGGGAATCCTGGCGTGCTGCAGTTTATGGTGTAACAAAGAGTTGGACACGACTGAGTGACTGAACAACAACAAATTAAAAGCAGAGGGAGTAGCGATAGAAACAGCAGCACAAAAAATCAAAAGAGGCTTAAAATTACAAGAAATTCTGTGTGTTAATTTTATATCCTGCAACTTTACTATATTCATTGATCAACTCTAGTAATTTTCTAGTAGAGTCTTTAGGGTTTTCTATGTAGAGGATCATGTCATCTGCAAACAGTGAGAGTTTTACTTCTTCTTTTCCTATCTGTATTCCTTTTATTTCTTTTTCAGCTCTGATTGCTGTGGCCAAAACTTCCAAAACTATGTTGAATAGTAGTGGTGAAAGTGGGCATCCTTGCCTTGTTCCTGACTTTAGGGGAAATGCTTTCAATTTTTCACCATTGAGGATAATGTTTGCTGTGGGTTTGTCATATATAGCTTTTATTATGTTGAGATATGTTCCTTCTATTCCTGCTTTCTGGAGGGTTTTTATCATAAATGGATGCTGAATTTTGTCAAAGGCTTTTTCTGCATCTATTGAGATAACCATATGGTTTTTTTCTTTCAATTTGTTAATGTGGTGTATTACATTGATTGATTTGCGGATGTTAAAAAAACCTTGCATTCCTGAGATAAAGCCCACTTGGTCATGATGTATGATCTTTTTAATATGATGTTGGATTCTGTTTGCTAGAATTAACACACAGAAATCCCTTGCATTCCTATACTCCAATAATGAGAAAACAGAAAGAGAAATTAAGGAAACAATACCATTCACCATTGCAACAAAAAGAATAAAATACTTAGGAATATATCTACCTAAAGAAACAAAAGACTTATATATAGAAAATTATAAAACACTGATGAAAGAAATCAAAGAGGACACAAACAGATGGAGAAATATACCGTGTTCATGGATTGGAAGAATTAATATAGTGAAAATGAGTATACTACCCAAAGCAATCTATAGATTCAATGCAATCCCTATCAAGCTACCAATGGTATTTTTCACAGAACTAGAACAAATCATCTCACAATTTGTATGGAAATATAAGAAACCTCGAATAGCCAAAGCAATCTTGAGGAAGAAGAATGGAACTAGAGGAATCAACCTGCCTGACTTCAGGCTCTACTACAAAGCCACAGTCATCAAGACAGTATGGTACTGGCACAAAGATAGAAATATAGATCAATGGAACAAAATAGAAAGCCCAGAGATAAACCCACGCACCTATGGACACCTTATCTTCGATAAAGGAGGCAAGAATATACAATGGAGAAAAGACAATCTCTTTAACAAGTGGTGCTGGGAAAACTGGTCAACCACTTGTAAAAGAATGAAACTAGAACACTTCCTAACACCATACACAAAAATAAACTCAAAATGGATTAAAGATCTAAACATAAGACCAGAAACTATAAAACTCCTAGAGGAAAACATAGGCAAAACACTCTCCGACATAAATCACAGCAGGATCCTCCATGACCCACCTCCCAGAATATTGGAAATAAAAGCAAAAATAAACAAATGGGACCTAATTAAAATTAAAAGCTTTTGCACAACAAAGGAAACTATAAGCAAGGTGAAAAGACAGCCTTCAGAATGGGAGAAAATAATAGCAAATGAAGCAACAGACAAACAATTAATCTCAAAAATATACAAGCGACTTCTGCAGCTGAATTCCCGAAAAATAAACGACCCAATCAAAAAATGGGCCAAAGAACTAAACAGACATTTCTCCAAAGAAGACATACAGATGGCTAACAAACACATGAAAAGATGCTCAACATCACTCATTATTAGAGAAATGCAAATCAAAACCACAATGAGGTATCATTTCACACAAGTCAGAATGGCTGCTATCCAAAAGTCTACAAGCAATAAATGCTGGAGAGGGTGTGGAGAAAAGGGAACCCTCTTACACTGTTGGTGGGAATGCAAACTAGTACAGCCACTATGGAGAACAGTGTGGAGATTCCTTAAAAAACTGGGAATAGAACTGCCATATGACCCAGCAATCCCACTGCTGGGCATACACACCAAGGAAACCAGAATTGAAAGAGACGCGTGTACCCCAATGTTCATCGCAGCACTGTTTACAATAGCCAGGACATGGAAGCAACCTAGATGTCCATCAGCAGACGAATGGATAAGGAAGCTGTGGTACATATACACAATGGAATATTACTCAGCCATTAAAAAAATACATTTGAATCAGTTCTACTGAGATGGATGAAACTGGAGCCCATTATACAGAGTGAAGTAAGCCAGAAAGAAAAACACCAATACAGTATACTAATACATATATATGGAATTTGAAAGATGGTAACGATAACCCTATTTGCGAGACAGAATAAGAGACACAGATGCATAGAACAATTTTATGGACTCTGAGGGAGAAGGTGAGGGTGGGACGTTCTGGGAGAATAGCATTGAAACATGTATATTATCATATGTGAAACAGAACACCATTCCTTGTTCAATGCATGAGACAAGGGCTCAGGGCTGGGGCAATGGGATGACCCAGAGGGATGGGATGGGGAGGGAGGTGGGTGGGGGTTCCAGGAAGGGGAGCTCATGTAAACCCATGGCTGATTCATGTCAATGTATGGCAAAAACTATTACAATATTGTAAAGTAATTAGCCCCCAACTAAAATAAATAAATTTATTAAAAAAAAATTACAAGAAATTATATGGATGGGTTCAGTGCATGGGCAAACAAACCTACATGTTTCAAATAATATTTGAGGAGAATATTGCCATGTTTAGACTCCATTTGTTAAAGTAACTTGTGAGAAAATGTAGTAATAGTGCTGAAGTAATTTGTAACAACAGCAAAGGTCTCTTTCTGGTAACAGAGTGTAGTCAACTCGTGTGCTGGCTGATTGTATGAAAGAAAGAAAAGAAAGTGAAGTTGATCAGTCATGTCTGACCCTTTGTGACCCCATGGACTGTAGCCTACCAGGCTGCTCTGTCCATGGAATTTTCCAGGCAAGAGTACTGGAGTAGGTGGTCATTTCCTTCTCCCGGGGATCTTCCTGACCCAGGGATTGAACCCGGGTGTAGCACATTGCAGGCAGACACTTTACCATCCAAGCCACCAGGGAAGCCCTTCAAGGACAGGAAAGGGCTCTTCTGATTGTTTGTGCTGCTGTGTCTATCACTACTCCCTCTGCTTTTAATTTGTTTAATTTGTTGCTGTTCAGTTACTCAGTCATGTCTGAATCTGGTGGCTAATTGTGTGAGCTTTTCTAACATAAATATTGTTGCTGTTTTTCAATCGCTAAGTCATGCCCAGCTCTTTGCAACCCCATGGACTGCTGCACACTGGGCTTCCTTATCCTTCACTATCTCCTGGAGCTTGCTCAGTTTCATGTCCTTTGAGTCAGTGATGCCATCCAACCATCTCATCCTCTGTCGTCCCCTTCTCCTCCTGCCTTGTTTCTTCCCCAGCATCAGGGTCTTTTCCAATGAGTCAGCTCTTCACATTAGGTGGCCAAAGTAATAAATATAGGTATGTTTAAATATTCATTATCTAGTAAATGACAAAAAAATCTTGTTTATTTAAACAGTATAAAATGTGAATAAGATGGACATAATCCTTTAATTTATCATGCAGTATCATGCATGCATTCTTACTACAGAGAAACTGTGGAGAGGGAAAAAAATCCTCAGTGTTTGAAATCAGATGATCTATTGTCAAATCCTCAGATCCTTGGGCTGTATAGCCAGACTTATTTGTCAGCTTCTCTAGTTGTAGGACTAGCGAAGAATACTCTCTTCCCTTCGTATGAATCCTCTGTTTCCTCCAACCCTCTTAGAGAATGTGTGTGGATTTCATCTATACTGCTAGAGGGTGAAGTCAGCTCTTCAGGTACATGTTACAGGTCACTAGCTACAATTAAACAAGAAGGATTGGGTTTAATTCACTTCCTCTTGGTCTCCTTTATTTTACTCTCTGTGCTGTCTTGGCTTTGTGCTTTGGACAATCACTTAACCTCTTTGAACTTAAGTTTCCTCTGGGACATTCAATGAAATATTGCCTCTTAATGTGCTTTGTAAGAAGAGAAAGCATCCTAGGTCTTCTTGTAACTTTTATTGTACTACTAAGTCTTAAACAACCAGCCATGATGTTTGGCAGAAACCAACCCAATACTTTAAGGTAATTATCTTTCAACTAAAAAAACAAACAAAAAAAACAGCCAGCCAGTTTTTTGCCTGAATACTGATAGAGTTGATTCTCAAAGAAAAGATCAGAGAGTCTCTAAATATTTAAACCAATACTCACTGAAAAGATAAAAGGCTTTATTAGCAAATATAATGGCTATCACGACTGATTTATATGCCCAGGATGAATCTGCTCTAATCTAGACTTGGCATTAAGTAGCCAAACTGTGCTTCTTTGTTACAAAGTGAGCAGTTCCCAAATTCTTCCAATTTCACCTCCCCACCAATCCTCCCACTTCATCCCTACACCAAGACCTGCTTCAGATGCTCGGTCTGTCCTTGCCACTTAAGTGTCTGTGGGGTAAAACTGTAGGACTGTGGGAAACCAGCTGTCTATATTCTCAGCATCAATTTCTATTCGTTCATCAGTATGTTGAGGGCTGACTCTGTCTTGCATAGAGGACGGGTGTGGAATATGGAGAAAAGAAAGGAAGAAGGCAGGGATACTAGAAGAGAATATCAAACAGCCCATCCAATGAAGTGCATAGCTTCATTAAAAATACAAGTTTTTATACTCTTCATTCATTTTCATATCCCTGGTTCATTGGAATTGTGTTGTCGTTATTGTTCAGTTGCTAAGTCATGTCTGACTCTTTGCAACCCCATGGACTGCAGAATGCCAGGCTTCCCTGTCCTTATTGTCTCCCAGAGTTTGCTCAGATTTATGTCCGTTAAGTGAGTGATGCTATCTAGCCATCTCACTGTGATGCTGTGAATTGTGAGCTGAGAGTAAATTATACCATGTGTTTACATTTTACAGCCTAGGTTTGTAATTTTCATGTTTGCAAAATATATGTAAAGGTAATTGTGTGGAAAATGTTTTAATGTTATATCACAGATTCTTTCTGGTTTTAAGCAACTGTTTCATCTTTTCACATTATTTACTTGTTTATTTCTGGGTATTTTTCTTATCAAATGGACAGGGAAGAATTAGGGTAACACAGCTCCAGTATGGTGCTGGGTAGAGAAAGCAGTTTTCAATAAAATATGTACAGTTACAATATTAGGAAGCTTGTGCTTAGTTGTGTATATTCTCTAGCCGAGAATCTCACTTTCTCACCAAGCTGGAGCATTTGGGGAAGGAAGGCCAATGACAAGTGATGTCACTTCCTGAAATCACATTTGTTCGGAAAAGAAACAACCATCCCAGCAGCTCCTTTACTTACACCCTCCCCTGGCCTCTGCAGATAAAGTGAGATGGAGAGAGCTGGGGAGTGCTACCTGTGTAGAAATGCTAGAAGGGGATTTAGAGGCCGTTCTCTCAGCTACAGCCAAATAAATTACATCGGATTAAAATAGTGCAGCTCATTTGGAGAAACACAGCCCAAGGACCTTTACATTTCTAAGGCACCCAAATTTCAAAATAATCCCTTCTTTCATGCCTTGCTCTGGAAAGATGGCTAAGATTAAACATAGAAAGGATTTAATTTCAGTTTTACAAAGACTCTTTCAATAGTTTCAAAAATATATCTTTTGTTTTGGATAAAGAGCCTTTGCCAAAAGCTGATGTGCAAATGCATGTTGAAAAGCAGACCACTTTACAAACAGAGGAGCTGTGATCCTGAACTTCTCAGAGGTGATAAAATGCCAGAGCCAGGTCTTGAGGGACTTAACATTATTCATTCAACTCCCCTGTAGTTTGAACCCCACTGACTATTTCATCCAAGGTTCAGAGTGAGAAGAAAAATGGATGGATAGAAAACACCCACCTCCATATCTCTCCATTGGGGGGAAGAATACAGAGAGCTGTTTAGTTGAAATATAAGGAGAGAAATTTCTAAGATGTTTATATACACTCAAAACACAAGAAAGGAGAATTTATCTCACAAATCATACTTTTTCTTTTTTGTTGCTTTCATATTTACGTTAGTCACTGTGTCCCTAAGACTGTGTTTGCAAGTCTTCTGCTTTACAGTCTTGGTGTATAGGAATATCTTTAATTCATAGACAATTTCAATTCACTCAGTAATGTTATATCTATTTTGTATGTGGCACACCGCACAGATGCAGAGACACAGATCAGAGCTCACTTCTTTATGAAGTAGATAAAGCGGTTACAAAAGGAAGCAGGACAAATATACAGAAAACATTAATGTGTTAGTGGAAGGTAGCAGCTGTGCCAAACTGGTATAAAAGCAAGTGAGTATACACGGCAATGTGAGAGAGAGAACCGTGCAAACTAAAATGGTCAAGAAGGGTTCAAGGAGGAACTGAGCCCTGGCTACATTCCTTTCTTGGTTGGGAATAAAGATCGGGACAGGCAGAGTCCAAGTGCAGAAGTAAACACAGACTGTGGAGAAGTGTGCTAGTAAGGAGACCCAGCTTCGGGGTCCTCAGACCTCAAGGAGAACACTCACTTAGATTTGTATACGTCATATGATCCTTGGGAAGTTGTTAAATCTCCCTGGTTAGCACCATCCTGTTTGAGTGGTGTACTGCAGCCAAGATTCTTGTTTAGGAATTTTATTAACTGGTTGTTTCAACTTGGTAGGTTAAACCAGGTACAGTGGGGGAATTTACCCTGTGGAACTTGACAAACCCTAGAAATCCAGACTTTTTTTTTTTTTTTTTTTTGTAAAACTGTTTTACCAGAGTATCATTGCTCTGTTTCATTATTAATATTCTGGCCTGGCGAATTGCATGGACTACAGTCCATGGGATCACAAATAGTTAGACATGACTGACAGACTGTGGAATTCTCCACATGGAATTCTCCCATGGAATTCTCCAGGCCAGAATACTGGAGTAAGTAGCCTTTCCCTTCTCCAGGGGATCTTCCCAACCCAGGGATTAAACCCAGGTCTCCCGCATTGCTGGAGAATTCTTTACCAGCTGAGCCACAGAAGGGAAGCCCAAAAATACTGGAGTGGGTAGCCTATCCCTTCTCCAGCGGATCTTCCTGACCCAGGAATCGAACCAGGATCTCTTGCATTGCAGGCAGGTTCTTTACCAGCTGAGGTATCAGAGAAGTAAAATGTCTGTCTCAGTTATAATCAACACAGGTGATTCTCCACAGGTGATACATAAAGTTACAAATGTAATATTATGAAGAGACTGGTCCCACCAATGGGGCAGCAAGGTGTGGAGTCAAATGGGTGGGCTGAGCGGCCAGAGGACAGTGATCTTTCAGTACCTCAGTCCAAGCTTCAGATGTGGTTCTTCATCACTCGTTTTTACTATGAAACAAATTTATTCTTTGGAAGAAAAGAGTAGAGTTTCCTCACCAGGTCAATCCCTAAATGACATTAAAGTCTACCCAACAGACTATTGGAGGAAATAATCTCTGAACTAAGAAACTCTTAGAAGACAACCAAATAATGTTTGGAGAGCATTGGATTGTGTGATGTTAATTCGATGGTCAACATTTCTTTTACTGAAAATGACAGAAGTATTTCTGCATTACTGAAGTTTGCCTCAACTGTTTAGGATATAATATAATGTTAGGCAGCAACTGATGAGTAATTAGTTCTCTTGGGATACAATGTTAATTTTAAGATTATTTTGTTATTGTTAACCTAAATCTAAAGAAGGAGAGGCTTTCTTCCTTCAGGAGTGCCTCCAGCTGTGACCCAGCAGGGTCAGATTTATACTCCTTATATTCAAGATACCTGGCCTTGTTTCCCAATCTCTGTGTGGAAAAAAAAACAAAAGAAAACAAAACTACTCAATAATGAATCTCGTGATTTTTTTTTTTTCACCACTCACATGATGAAAATAAGAAGAATGCATTATTGGCTCCTGTTTCTATCGTTATAAATTGGTAGTGAACAAAGAACTCTCTCCATTTCATTTCTTATCATTGTTGCATTCTGCTTTGCTTCCTCCTTTCTACTCCCTCCTGGCAAAAGAGTGTTGACAACAGTATAGTTCCGATTGTTGGAATCTGGAATGAATCTGGAATCTGGGTCCATCCACCCAAATAATGTTCTTCTGTTGTATTTGTTGTAAATGGCTAATTCCATTAATGCAAAAGTTTCCCATGGAAAGTGCAGCAGTTTTCAAAAAAATTTTTCTGGCTCTCTTTTTGGGTTTTCTCACATGTGACTGCTTCCAAATTTTAGTGAAATGTTTTATCTGAAAATCTTTTATCTTAACCAAGTAAAAGTGAAATACTCTAAATGTATATGGGTTTGCCTTTTAAAATGTGGTCTTGTTTTCAAGTAAAACAAGAGAAAGATTTAATGGGTTGCAGTTCCTTGGTCACCATGTAATTTTGTCCCAGAGCTGACATGGTGGCTCCAGTCTGCAAAATATGCCAAGCCTACTCTGAAAAGACCTTCCTAGACATCATGGATGCCAGCACCAAGTGCCAGACAATATTGACACCAAGAAAATTGCTGTTATTACTCATTAGCAGGCATCAAAATGTCCTAATAATTCTCTTTTCCAATATCCAAGCCTGTTGAGACATCAATTAAACATGCCTTGCTTGCCAAGTCATGTGATCAATGTTCTCTGTGCTGGATTGGGCCAAGTGAAGCCATCCAATTAGACCGGATAAAGAAACATTTCTAAGAATCTGGCTGTGGAAAGAGAAATTATTTCCATCCATGTTCCTGCAATGGAATTCAGAGTTCTCAAAAACACTGTGTGTGTTTTCCACCACATGGCCATCTGTTGATGAGTTTGCCCCACTTAGAGAACATTCAAATGTTCAGTGGAAAGCATATTCCTACTCAGAAAATGCTAACATATTAAGGCCCCCTTGTGTCTTGGTGAGATGGATACAGACTTCCTGAATGAATAAAACCTGAATTTTGGGGGCCAGATTGATTCTTCCTATGCTGCCTGGAGTGAGGTGAATGGAATGAGCTTGGTTAATTTATTGTCCAAAAGGTTTATTTTTTCCTTTGTATGATTTTTTAAATCAAGCTGAGTTAAGCTATATGAGAGAGAAGAAAGTATCTTCCACAGGGGAGAAGTGGCCAGTAATGGAGATGGTCTTCCCTTCTTGTGACCTAGCAGGTCTGGGACGAGTACTGAAGTTGTACTCATATTGAGGCCTTAAGGAAGGTGGATAGGAAACTCCAGGTAGCAACATAGCAACAATTACTTAATACTGGAGCATATTGCTGGGGCATAATACTGGAGCAAGAGCATATTCTACTCTGTGATTAGGGTACATACTGGGGAGACATGAACTGTTATAGGAAATCTCTTCTCAGCTAGCCACATAGCTGATTAGTCACAAGGCCAGGCCTGTTGTCCAAAGGGTACTGAAGTTAAAGGGGGCCGAGAGAGGAAGCAGGATCAGTGATGGGTGAACGGGTGAATCCTCCTCTTCTCATCCACCCTGAATCCACCACTTAGCACACACTTTTCCACCATCAGTAGATAAAACTGTTATCAACCCTGTCTTGCAACTTTGGCTTTGCCTCCGTGCCATTGCCACAGCTCCAGTGAAAGTGGTCATTTTCACTAAGCTTTATTTCTACAGCCTGAACTAGGTTTTGGGGCTAACCTTTAGTCTAGAAATAAAAATAATGATTCAAAAGTATATATAAGGCAGAAACAATATGGAAGAAAAATTTGTTTAGGAGCCTTTGCATTGCTATTAGCAATCACAGAAGAGCACTTCCCTGGTAGCTCAGCTGGTAAACAATTTGCCTGCAATGTGGAAGACTCAGGTTCAATTCCTGGGATAGGTTACTCACTCCAGTATTCTTGGGCTTCCCTAGTGGCTCAGATGGTAAAGCTTATTAATAGATAACATTTTCCCTTGTCCCTTATACATACAGATTAGATTTTGAAAGACATTTATGTGGCTTCTTGGGTAGCTCAGATGGTAAAGAATCTGCCTGCAATGTGAGAGACCTGGGTTCAATCCCTAGGTTGGGAAGATCCCATGGAGAAGGGAATGGCAACCCACTCCAGTATTCTTGCCTTGAAAATACCGTGGATAGAGAAGCATGGCAGACTACAGTCCATTGAGTCACAAAGAGTCAGACACAACTGAGTGACTAACACTTTCATACATAGTAAAAGCATGTTTCTTTAAAACCCAAGTAATTTACTTACTATATTCAAATTTATAGGAGACTTTGATTTAAGATTTCAGTTTTCATTCAGATTGGTACTTCTTTTTTGCTACTTGTCTCACTATACGCTTCTCATATAGCAGCTTTCTTAAGATGAAATAAATGAATATCAGGCCATAAATTCTACCACATGTGGTTCCTTAGCCAAGGAATGGGTTCATGTTGACACTTGACTAACATCAATTTCACACGTGGTAATAAAAAGATTTTGAATCTGTACAAACTGTAATTTTCATGCTGGGATCATTTAGATTCCAGCAGTTTTTCTATTGATTAGTTTAAGAAAATTGTGTCTTCACTGTGTTTTTTTAATGAGGAGCCCAGTGAAGAATCATGCTTGAATCTTGAGGAAATTTTTGCTTCTTTTAGAAGTGCAACAAATAGAACTCTGACGGTTAGGAAAATGAGCTTGTTGCCCACTGACTTAAAAAAAATAAAGAATAAATATACACAGTTTGAAAAGGGGCAATTCAGTAGATATTTTGAAATACTTATTAGCATCATGCCATATTGAGATTAGGGATGCTGTCTTTGTCTAGTTGCTCAGTTGTGTCCCACTCTTTGTGTCTCCATGGACTGTAGCCTGCCAGGTTCATCCATCCATGGGATTCTCCAGGCAAGAATACTGGAGTGGGTTGCCATGCCCTGCTCCAGGGGATCTTCCCAACCCAGGGATTGAACCCTCATCTTTAAGTCTCCTGCACTGGCAGGTGGGTTCTTTGCCATTAGTGTCACGTGAGAAGCCCTTTATATGAAGAAAGGCATTCTATTCATATGATTACAAATCAGGTGTTAAAATATATCAAAGCAAAAGCACAGACATTTTCACATCAAAGTTATTAATGCAAAATAGACCTGTCAAGTTTCTGACAAATCTATGACACAAGATAAACACAGTGACAACTCTTCTACTAGATAGATCTCAAGTAGAAATCAAATCAAATAGTACACACTTACCGAGGCACACTTCACACCAGCCCTGTCTGTGTCATCAGTCACAACTAAACTGTGACAGTGTCTCCATGTGCACACACACATACACATGTACACATACATACACACACACACACACACACACAGCATACCTCTTGAACAACTGTGCTTATCAGGCTCTGAACATATCAAACCTTTTGCCTACTTGATGGAAGATCTCTCTGTAAGAGCTTCTTATAATAAAATCTGTTTTGTTTTTCAGTTAAGAGACTAACTTTCTTTTCATTCCCTGATGTTACTGGTATTAGGTCCATGAAATGTTCTTTATGCCACGTTATGGATTGTAGAAAGCAGCATGGAAAGGAGGCTTCATTATCCAAAGAACTGACTCCCTCTTAGTTCTTATAGAGAACTACATATGAGGAAAAGCCCCTACTTTATTCACGATCAGGAAAGTGTCCAAAAGCAAATTAAAGGAGGGGTACTTTTTCTCCTCTTTATAAGAGGCTCCAATAGATGGGATGTTATGTGTATCCTTCTACTAGGGCTGCCTTAACAAGGGACCACAGACTTGGTGGCTTCAAACAAGAGATATGTATTCTCTCACAGTTCTGGAAGTCTAAAATCCAGAGTCAGCAGAGCCCTGCTCCCTCTGAAGCTCTAGCGAAGAATCTGGGCTTGCATTTTCTTGGTTTCTGGTGGTTGCCAAGCAACTGGCAGTGTTCCTTGGCTTCTGTTGTCTGGTCTCTACCTATGTCTTCAAATGACCTTCCTCCTTGTGTTTCTCAGTGTCTGTGTGTCTTAATCTCCCTGTCTTTCCTCTTATGAAGACGTCAGTCTTTGGATTTAGGGCCTATAGTCATCTGATATGATTCACCTTAACTAATTACATCTACAAAGGCCTTTCCAAATACAATCTCATTCTGAGCTTCTTGATAGATGCACATTTTTGTTGGACACGATTCAACCTCTACACTCTGCTTGCTTCTGTCCAGCCCTATACATAGTGGCATGCATCCCCTCAATCTTTCCTGTCTCCTTTTTCCTTGCTTGCACTTTCCTCCCTAATCCAGCCCCAAACGTCCTTCTTCCCACTTCCACCACATTTATGCTCTGTGGGACCCAGTTCATATATCTTTACATTTTGCAAATTTTTAAAATATCTATTTATGTATTTGGCTGTTTTGGGTCTTTGTTGCATCATGCAGGATCTTTCATTATGGTGCATGGACTCTCTAGTTGTGGCCCAAGGGCTCCATGGTTGTGGCGTTGTAGGCTTAGTTGCTCCACAGCATGTGGGATTTTAGTTCCCTGACCAGAGATGGAACCTACATCCCCTGCATTACAGGGCAAATTCTTAACCACTGGACCACCAGGGAAGTCCTTCAATTTTGTGAAATTTTCTCAGATTACTCAAGATAAAAGAGAGTTCTCCTTTTTCCTTATTTTTCAATAGCAATTACTATCTATGTGACTTTTCTGCTTAATTTATACTCTTAATTATTTTTTCCAAATGTTTGTTCATAATTTTTCCCCAGAATGTAAATTGTGTGGGCAAAGGCCAGCTATTCTCATGTTTTGTGAAACCTAGTAATTCATATATGAAGATTGAATCTTTAGTTTTGAACATGTACTGTGGGTTGAAAGAAAATCAATGGGAACAGAGAGGGAAGTATGTTAAGTTTTGGACTTTACATATACCATGTCATATGATCTTCAAAACTGCATGTAAGGAAGATACTCCATTTTACAGGTTAAAAACTGAGGTTGAAAGTACAGGGCAGTGTCAAGATTTCAAACCCTCACTGTCTGTTTTGTGAAATCTGTATTTTGCTAGCCTGCCTTCCTTCTGGCAAAGCTTTTTTGACTTTCAGAGCATTTAAAATACCTAGAACATAGAGACTATTTTGAGAAGTGGGCCTGAAAAGTTGACTCTACATTGAAAGATGTGGTTGGAGAAACCACATCCCACAGTTTCTGACATGAGTCTCCACTGATGTTCATCATCCTGAAGGCAACTGTGGGAGCAGGTAAGGAACCCCTGAGAGAAACGGGACACACCTATGCTTGTAGGTGGATATGAGCACATAGGCCCCCAAGGAGCCTCAGCACCAGCTTATTATAATCACTCCATTCAATAGAGACTATATAACAACACTGCAGATGGTTACTGCAGTCGTGAAATAAAAAGACGCTTACTCCTTGGAAGAAAAGTTATGACCAGTCTAGACAGCATATGAAAAAGCAGAGAAGTTACTTTGCCAACAAACGTCCATCTAGTCAAGGCTATGGTTTTTCCAGTAGTCATATATGGATGTGAGAGTTGGACTATACAGAAAGCTGAGCAGTGAAGAACTGATGCTTTTGAACTGTGGTGTTGGAGAAGACTCTTGAGAGTTCCTTGGACAGCAGGAGATCCAACCAGTCCATCCTAAAGGAAGTCAGTCCTGAATATTCATTGGAAGGACTGATGCTGAAGCTCGAATACTTTGGCCACCTGATGTGAAGAACTGACTCATTGGAAAAGACCCTGATGCTGGGAAAGATTGAAGGCGAGAGGAGCAGGGGATGACAGAGAATGAGATGGTTGGATGGCATCACCAACTCAATGGACATGAGTTTGGGTAAACTCCGGGAGATGGTGATGGACAGGGAGGCCTGGCGTGCTGCAATCTATGGGGTCGCAAAGAGTCGGACACGGCTGAGCGACTGAACTGAACTGAACTGATATAACAACATTTAAAAACATTTTGAAACCTCAAATAAAGACTGTACTTAAATGATTTTAAAATTTTTAGCTTGTGATATATTTATATTAATATAATTGTATGTGCATTTACCATACTATGCTATTCTATGCTAAGTTGCTTCAGTAATTTCCAACTCTTTGTGATCCCATGGACTGTATAGCCTTCCAGGGTCCTCTGTAGATGGGATTGTCCAGGCAAGAATACTGGAGTGAGTTGTCATGCCCTCCTCCAGGAGATCTTGCCAACCCAGGGATGGAACCCATGTCTCTTACATCTCCAGCACTGGCAAGTGAGTTCTTTACCACTAGTGGCACCTAGGAAGCCCTTGTTTTTAATCTATTGACAAATCACTAGTTATACAACCTGAAAGATTCCTTTTGACTTTAAAATTATATAATTATAAAATAAGTAATGAAACAATTCCCTTGGTCAGTCATTATGGTGTATGTGCATATACCATTCACATATATAATAGAATCAGAAAGACCATCTTCCAGGCATTCTTGGTGAAAAGAATCTGTCCTTTGCTGCCCTGACCATTTCGGATCTGATTAAACATGCATGCATACAGGCAGGATGATGCAAACCTCAGCAAGTGATCCGAGGCTGACTTTTTACAGGCTGCCTTTTTTGACCTCATAAAATCCTAGTACGACATCCATTCCCACTCAGACTTTCCTCCTCTCTGTAAAAGATGGAGACCCAAATGCTGATAGCTCTCTGGGGGCTCCTGGCTCAGAAACAGTTCTCAGCAGTCTCCTGACGTTATTAATGGCTCTTATGTACAAACCCAGAATAAAATAGAATTAAAATCCAAAGTTAATTTCAAGCTCCATTAGAAATTAAAGGTGTTGGGAAAGAAATCAATATTTGCCCAGTGCCAAATGACTAAATTCGAAGCAACTAATTTTATTATTTTGTAACTTCTGAAAACTATAAAGAACCTTCAAACTATAAAATGTTGCCACATTCACACATGTACCCCACATGTGGCAGAAAATAATGGGAATGATCTTGAAAAGCAAGATGCAAAAATCTATTTTTACTTTATAGCCACACCATGTAGTGTACACACTAAAATGTATGTGTCAAAATAGGGCCAATTATTCTGCAAAATCCGTGGCTATTTCCAGCAATTACCAACACTTAGCTGTAAATCTGAGAGGATGTAAGGGACAGAAACACTGCAGAAGAGCAAAGAGATTTATTTAAATAAAGTAAACGTATCCATTTCCTTAAGTTCACTTTTTCTTTGTTCCAGCTTCTTTTTATGTAACACTATAGATTACCAAAGAAAATGACCTTAAAACCCTGTAGTTCCAAGTAGTATAAAGTATTTTGCCACCTGTAGAGTTGAAGATCATAAAAGAAATAAAGCTAACAGTCAGTAAAAGCTTTTTCATGTCAGAATCATTGTCACTTCCTCCCTGCTGTGTCCTTCTGAGAAAATCTGAGTTAACAAATGGATCTTTTGCAGGCTCATAAAGATCAGAGTCAGATGGGTCTGGATCAGACCTTGTAATGAGGATGTGTCGTTGTTCCTTCTCCCCGTGTCAGGAAGAAGCTTCATGAGACCTGGCTCGGTCCTCTCCTATTATTTCAGCAGACTGGGGCAAACAACTTAAACGATAATGTGGGACTAAACCAGTTCTTACTAAGAAAATGTCATGAAACTTCTGGTGAAGCTTTCCTGTTTGTGATGAAAACAGTCACTATGATATAGGCCTAAAGGCAGTAGAGGAAGTCGTATTCAGACATGGGGTCTATTCTCAGACTTTTCAATAAGAGAGAACAGAGCTAGCATCATAGACAAAAGCCTCATGAACTTCAGGTTCTAAATATTGACATATTCTTCCAATGGCTAATATTCAACCCCTTCACCTTTCAAACATGGCATCTTTTAAAATTCTATTAGCTGTCCTTTCCTAAAGGTGTGACTCATCTGGTCAAATGGTACAGAGCTGGCATTTGGGAGGTGAGCTGTGTGGCCCACCAGCCCCATCCACTGTCTTTGCTGTTGCTATTCAAAGTTCTGCTCTAGCTATAACAAAAACGGGGGTGTCAATCAAATTGATTCTCAACTCTCTTAACTTACCTGTTATTCAACTTTTCCCTCCCTCCTGTGATATTTTAAAAGGAGAGTGAATCCTAGAATAAGAAAGACTGTTTCAGCCCCATTTCTGTGGTCCAAGGTGTTGACTTAGCCTTCTTGATCCTCTCTTCCCTTCCCTGTATAAGAGACATGATGATACTTATCTGGCAAACTTTTATGTTTTTGTTTCTAAGAATCTAAAGTGTGTGTGAAGTGAATGCTCATTACCAGGCAGATGGAGGACCCTCAGAAGTAGCAACCACTGGTGTTTGGTGGATCATACTTCCTGAGCACCCAGGGAGGCTGTGTGTTTTCTCTCTCTACCTCTTTTAACAAATCTACATCATACAGCTAACAAATCTATGTCATACAGCTAACGTTTGAACGTGCAGGTGAGCAAAAGTCAAGTGAGAGAAAGGAAGTAAGGAAAGTCAGATTAAAATGCAGGAGTGCAGAGAGGGCAGGAATGACGCACAGTATGTGTTTAAAAATGATGGATCTTTCTCAACCCCACATGCAGCCAAGGAACCAGAATAAGTTGTCCTTCCTTGCTATATCCTCCTCCGATAGCGGTCATTCCCTCAATGTGGATTTCATCTCCCCTGCTTCGATGAATCTGCTCTCATCACTGACCTTATGTTGGCAAACTAGTACTAAGTAACATAAATGGGGCATTTGTACCTAATATATGTTGCCGCCTCCTTCTCGTAGCAGTTTCCTTCGCTTCCCATGACTCAACAAGGTCTTCACTTGGGTTCAGTGTTTTGTTTTTTTTTTTAATTTTTTATTTGGAGGATAATTGCCTTACAGTGTTGTGTTGGTTTCTGATGTACAGCATGAATCAGTCATAGTAGTGTGTATATTTGTGTATATATACACACACATATATATACATGCAAGGAGATCCAACCAGCCCATCCTAAAGGAGATCAATCCTGAGTGTTCATTGGAAGGACTGATGCTAAAGCTGAAACTCCAATACTTTGGCCACCTTATTCGAAGAGCTGACTCATTGGAAAAGACCCTGATGCTGGGGAAGATGGAAGGCAGGAGGAGAAGGGGGTGACAGAGGATGAGATGGTTGGATGGCATCACTGACTCAATGGACATGAGTTTGGGTAAACTCTGGGAGTTGGTGATGGACAGGGAGGCCTGGCGTGCTGCAGTTCATGGGGTCACAAAGAGCTGGACACGACTGAGCGACTGAACTGAACTGAACTGATATATATATGTGTATATACACTCTCTTTCTTGTGCCTCCCTCCTTTCTCCCATCCCACCCCTCTAGGTCACCACCGAGTGCCAGGCTAGGTTCCCTGTGTTAGACAGCAGCTTCCCACTAGCTATCTGTTTTACACGTGATAGAGTATATATGTCAATGCTCCTTTCTCCATTCGTCCTACCCTCTCTTTCCCCCTCTGTGTCCACAAATCTGTTCCCTGCAACAGTGTCTCCATTCGTCCCCTGCAAATAGGTTCATCATTCTACAAGGCCTCCGTCACCCTGATAGCAAAACCAAAGATACTACACATACCAAAAAAAAAAAAAAAAAAAGAAAATTAAGAATCAATATCACTGATGAACATAGAAGGAAAAATCCTTGACAAAATTCTTGCAAACAGAATCCAGCGCCACCTTTAAAGCATCATACACCGTGATCAAGTGGGCTCAGTTTGAGTGAGGCTGTTGTTTCTTGGTCTGCATCCTGGGCTGTTCCTTTAGCCTCAGCCTTAGATAGCAGTGCTCCCAAGTGTTGTCCTCAGGTTTTCCCTCTCACTTATAATCTTCCCCTTGACACCCCCAACCATGTCTTCAATGCCCACTTATATGATGAAGATTTCTCAACCTATATTGCTCAGCCAAGACCGTCTGCTGGATCTGTTAACCTGATGGACAGTGACTGGCACACAGAAGGAATTTAATAAACATTTGTGGATTGTGCGAACATCTTAACATTCTCCGTGCTACATCCCTATAACAAACTCAGCAGGTTAAAATTCAACTTGCCCTTTCCCTCATCCCTCCCAGAATTGTTATTCATCTCCTGTATCACCTATAAATGTAAATGGTCCATTTCCAACCCAGTCACTGATACTAGTTACCTAAAACCCCCATGTCGAATCAGTCCCCAAGTCCAATATATTCTACCTCTGGCTAATCATTCATACCTCACCTCCATCTCCAGGGCTATGCTCAGCTCAGCCTCTCCTCACTTCTGAGCAGCTGCAGGGACCTTCCAACTGGATGTGACAGCCTTCAGTTCATCCTTCACGTGTCTTCAGTAGAACTCAGCTCATGCCATTTATTGCAGAAAACATTCTATCATCACAGATCTAATTTAGGACCCTACCTTCTGTGCTCCCACAGCCTACTGCATATACACTGTCAACAAAATAGCAATATAGACTCACTGAGTAGTTCGTCTTTTTTTTCACACCGAAAAATGAGTTTATTGAGTTTGGAAGTGGAATATGATGAAAACTCCTGGGCAGACCTCAGGCATGGCTGTATCCTGGATATCAGCTTCTTGATATTAAAAAAAAACAAAACAAAACAAAAAAAACAACTCCTTATTTGACTTCATAAATGAAATCAAATGACCAGACTAATGCAGTAGGCAATCAGCAAATGCTTGCTATACAAGGAATGTGAATGAGTGTAAGGGAGCCTGACACTCCCCAGATTACTTATTGGCAGGATATTTGCTTAAAGGAAAGCAGCTGGGCTTGTGCTAAACTTTGTCTTCTCTTTCTCTGTCCCTTCCCATAGTTGTGGTTTATCTCCCTAATCTCTGTCAAATGAGAGAAGGTCTGATACCAGTCACTTATTTGGAAATTCTTTTGATATGTGTGGGATTCAATCATTTTCATATTTCCCAATGGTTATACTTTAAGCTGGCTTGAAATTAAAAGGCTCTTCTCATTGGAAGAAAAGCTATGACCAACCTAGACAACATATTAAAAAGCAGAGACATTACTTGGCCGACAAAGGTCCATCTAGTCAAGGCTATGATTTTTCCATTAGTCACGTATGGATGTGAGAGTTGGACTATACAGAAAGCTGAGCACCGAAGAATTGATGCTTTTGAACTGTGGTATTGGAGAAGACTCTTGAGAGTCCCTTGGACTGCAAGGAGATCCAACCAGTCCATCCTAAAGGAGATCAGTCCTGACTGTTCATTGGAAGGACTGATGCTGAAGCTGAAACTCCAATACTTTGGCCACCTGATGTGAAAAACTGACTCATTTGAAAAGATCTTGATGCTGGGAAAGATTGAAGGCAAGAAGAGAAGGGGACAACAGAGAATAAGATGGTTGGATGGCATCACTGACTCGATGGACATGAGTTTGAGTAAGCTCTGGGAGTTGGTGATGGACAGGGTAGCCTGGCATGCTGCAGTCCATGGGCTTGCAAAAAGTCAGACACCACTGAGTGACTGAACTGAACTGAACTGATATGTAGTTGAGAAAGGAAAGATAGGTTCCCAGTTAAATAAATCTCATGGAAGAAAAACCTTACTGCTCCTTGCTTTCTTACTTGTGAAGTTAGCCCGCACTAAACTATTTAATCCTTTTATGCTGCTTGGAATGTGTTCAGAGATTTTCTCTGCAGTCTTTTTTCACCTAGCAGTTAATCCCTATGTGCTTCTGAAAGGAAGAAGTGTTTGAGCTTCACTCATTGAACTCGGAGACCACCAGTCAGTCCATCAGTTCTGTTTTTTTGTTTTGTTTTCTCTAAGATAGTGGTTCTTAAATTCTAACTTGAGAATCACCTGACTAAATCTGTAAAGTACAAATTCCAGAGCAACACCCCAAGAGTTTCTGATTTATAAGGTCTGTAACAGACTCCGGAAATCTACATTTTAATGAGCTTACTAGAAGATTTCATACTGTTCATGGGGTTCTCAAGGCAAGAATACTGAAGTGGTTCGCCATGCCCTTCTCCAGTGGACCACATTCTGTCAGACCTCTCCACCATGACCCATCCGTCTTGGGTGGCCCCACACGGCATGGCTTAGTTTCATTGAGATAGACAAGGCTGTGGTCCGTGTGACCAGATTAGCTAGTTTTCTGTAATTTTAGTTTCAGTGTGTCTGCCCTCTGATGCCCTCTCGCAAGACTTACCATCTTACTTGGGTTTCTCTTAACCTTAGACGTGGGATATTTCTTCACAGCTGCTCCAGCAAAGTGCAGCCATTGCTCCTTACCTTGGACAAGGGGTATCTACTCACGACGGCCCCTCCTGACCTTGCTGCTGCTGCTGCTAAGTCGCTCCAGTCGTGTCCGACTCCATGCGACACCATAGACGGCAGCCCACCAGGCTCCCCCGTCCCTGGGATTCTCCAGGCAAGAACACTGGAGTGGGTTGCCATTTCCTTCTCCATTGCACGAAAGTGAAAAGTGAAAGTGAAGTCGCTCAGTCGCGTCCGACTTCCCGCGATCCCATGGACCGCAGCCCACCAGGCTCCTCCGTCCATGGGATTTTCCAGGGAAGAGTACTGGAGTGGGGTGCCATTGCCTTCTCCCTCCTGACCTTGAATGTGGAATAACTCCTCTCGGCCCTCCTGTGCCCACGCAGTCCCTGTTTCTTGGGCCTGGGGTAACTCCTCTCGCTGCCGCCCCCGGCCCCCGGCCTGGCCTAGCCCCTGTCGGCCGCCACCTTTGGCCCCCGGCCCGGCCTAGCTCCTCTCGGCCACACTTCTGCGCGGAGCCGTCAAAGCCGCCTGGCTTCTGCGTGGAGCCAAAAGATAGGACACTGAAAGATGAACTCCCCAGGTCAGTAAGTGCCCAATATGCTACTGGAGATCAATGGAGAAATAACTCCAGAAAGAATGATGGGATGGAGCCAAAGCAAAAACGATACCCAGCTGTGGGTGTGACTGGTGATAGATGCAAAGTCTGATGCTGTAAAGAGCAATATTGCATAGGACCCTGGAATGTTAGGTCCATGAATCAAGGCAAATTGGAAGTGGTCAAACAGGAGATGGCAAGAGTGAACGTTGACATTCTAGGAATCAGCAAACTAAGATGGACTGGAATGGGTGAATTTAACTCAGATGACCATTATATCTACTACTGTGGGCAAGAATCCCTTAGAAGAAACGGAGTAGCCATCATGGTCAACAAAAGAGTCCGAAAGGCAGTACTTGGATGCAATCTCAAAAACGATAGAATGTTCGTTTCCAAGGCAAACCATTCAATACCACAGTAATCCAAGTCTCTGCCCCGACCAGTAACGCTGAAGAAGCTGAAGTTGAACGGTTCTATGAAGACCTATGAGACCTTCTAGAAGTAACACCCAAAAAAGATGTCCTTTTCATTATAGGGGACTGGAATGCAAAAGTAGGAAGTCAAGAAACCTGGCATAACAGGCAAATTTGGCCTTGGAGTACAGAATGAAGCAGGGCAAAGGCTAATAGAGTTTTGCCAAGAGAACGCACTGGTAATAGCAAACACCCTCTTCCAACAACACAAGAGAAGACTCTACACGTGGACATCACCAGATGGTCAACACCAAAATCAGATTGATTATATTCTTTGCAGCCAAAGATGGAGAAGCTCCATACAGTCAGCAACAACAAGACCGGGAGCAGACTGTGGCTCAGATCATGAAGTGCTTATTGCCAAATTCGACTTAAATTGAAGAAAGTAGGGAAAACTGCTAGTTGATTCAGGTATGACCTAGATCTAATCCCTTATGAGTATACAGTAGAAGTGACAAATAGATTTAAGGGACTAGATCTGATAGACATGGTGCCTGATGAACTATGGACAGAGGTTCGTGACATTGTACAGGAGACAGGGATCAAGACAATCCCCATGGAAAAGAAATGCAAAAAAGCAAAATGACTGTCTGAGGAGGCCTTACAGATAGCTGGGAACAGAAGAGAAGTGAAAAGCAAAGGAGAAAAGGAAAGATATTCCCATCTCAATGCAGAGTTCCAAAGAATAGCAAGGAGAGATAAGAAAGCCTTCCTCAGTGATCAGTGCAAAGAAATAGAGGAAAACAACAGAATGGGAAAGACTAAAGATCTCTTCAAGAAAATTAGAGATACCAAAGGAACATTTCATGCAAAGATAGGCTCGATAAAGGACAGAAATGGTATGGACCTAACAGAAGCAGAAGATATTAAGAAGAGATGGCAAGAATACACAGAAGAACTGTACAAAAAAGATCTTCACAACCCAGATAATCACGATGGTGTGATCACTCACCTAGAGCCAGACATCCTGGAATGTGAAGTCAAGTGGGCCTTAGAAATCATCACTACGAACAAAGCTAATGGAGGTGATGGAATTCCAGTTGAGCTATTTCAAATCCTCAAAGATGATGCTGTGAAAGTGCTGAACTCGATTTGCCAGCAAATTTGGAAAACTCAGCAGTGGTGACAGGACTGGAAAAGGTCAGTTTTCATTCCAATCCCAAAGAAAGGCAATGCCAAAGCCTGCTCAAACTACCGCACAATTGCACTCACCTCACGTGCTAGTAAAGTAATGCTCAAAATTCTCCAAGCCAGGCTTCAGCAATACGTGAACCGTGAACTTCCAGATGTTCAAGCTGATTTTAGAAAAGGCAGAGGAACCAGAGATCAAATTGCCAATATCCGCTGGATCATCAAAAAGCAAGAGAGTTCCAGAAAAACATCTATTTCTGCTTTATTGACTATGCCAAAGTCTTTGACTGTGTGGATCACAATAAACTGTGGAAAATTCTGAAAGTGATGGGAATACCAGACCATCTGACCTGTCTCTTGAGAAACCTGTATGCAGGTCAGGAAGCATCAGTTTGAACTGGACATGGAACAACAGACTGGTTCCAAATAGGAAAAGGAGTAAGTCAAGGCTGTATATTGTCACCCTGCTTATTTAACTTTTATGCAGAGTACATCATGAGAAACTCTGGGCAGGAAGAAACACAAGCTGGAATGAAGATTGCCGGGAGAAATATCAACAACCTCAGATATGCAGATGACACCACCCTTATGGCAGAAAGTGAAGAAGAACTAAAGAGCCTCTTGATGAAAGTGAAAGAGGAGAGTGAAGAAGTTGGCTTAAAGCTCAACGTTCAGAAAACTAAGATCATGGCATCCGGTCCCATCACTTCATGGGAAATAGATGGGGAAGCAGTGGAAACAGTGTCAGACTTTATTTTTTGGGGCTCTGAAATCACTGCTGATGGTGATTGCAGCCATCAAATTAAAAGACGCTTACTCCTTGGAGATGCGGGAGACCTGGGTTCGATCCCTGGGTCGGGAAGATCCCCTGGAGAAGGAAATGGCAAACCACTCCAGTATTCTTGCCTGGAGAATCCCATGGATGGAGGAGCCTGGTAGGCTACAGTCCATGGGGTCGCAAAGAGTCGGACACGACTGAGCGACTTCCCTTTACTCCTTGGAAGGAAGGTTATGACCAACCTAGATAGCATATTTAAAAGCAGAGACATTACTTTGCCAACAAAAGTCCGTCTAGTCAAGCCTATGGTTTTTCCAGTGGTCATGTATGGATGTGAGAGTTGGACAGTGAAGAAAGCTGAGTGCCGCAGAATTGATGCTTTTGAACTGTGGTGTTAGAGAAGACTCTTGAGAGTCCCTTGGACTGCAAGGAGATCCAATCAGTCCATCCTAAAGGAGATCAATCCTGGGTGTTCATTGGAAGGACTGATGTTGAAGCTGAAACTCCAATAGTTTGGCCACCTCATGCGAAGGGTTGACTCATTGGAAAAGACCCTGATGCTGGGTAGGATTGGGGGCAGGAGGAGAAGGGGACGACAGAGGATGAGACGGTTCGATGGCATCACCAACTCGATGGACATGGGTTTGGGTAGACTCGGGGATTTGACGTTAGACAGAGAGGCCTGGTGTGCTGCAATTCATGGGGTCGCAAAGAGTCGGACACAACTGAGCGAGTGAATTCAACTGAACTGAACTGAACTAGAAGATTTTAGAGCAATGACTCATGCCAATTTGAGTAGATAATACTTCCCTTCCATTCTCTTCCTCCAGCCAGAAAATAGAGCCTCTCTTGAATTCTACTCATTATCTTTCTTTCCCTTCAGGTTCACCAAACCCCTTACTCAGTGACCTTTTATAGAGCAAATTCACTCTCTATCTTACCTTAGCCTTAGTATAAATTCAGCCCTTGCCACATGGGCTGTCCATTACCTTGTGATCATGAGTTTAAGTCACTTCATCTTCACCAGGATGCAGGACATGGTCAAGAAAGCAAGCCACTGACTCAACATTATAAAGCAATCATCCTCCAATTAAAAAAAAAAAGAACCAGAAAACAAAAACAAACAAATCTCGCCAAAAAAACAAGCTGCTGCAGAGCATACTGTAAAGGGGACTTTAAAAGGAAAGACAGTCCCTCAGAATCCTCACACTCCAGCCATAAGGATGGTGAATGGGTGAAAAACAGAAGAGCTTAACTTTTGAAGCTTTCATTCCAAAATCTTTGCTTTTAATGTTGAAGGTGTTTGAGATAACTACACGTGGTGTCAGGATAAAAACTAACCCATCAAAATAAAATTACAACTGATACACGAAAGGAAGAAATAAAAATCTCCAAAAGATTTATTTATTTAACAGTAAGCGACGCCCATTTGGAATTATTATTAATTCACAATTCTCAAGCAATATAAGAACCATGCATTTTACAAAGGATGTAGATTAATACATGATATATGTTATTGTGTTAGACATTGTTTTATTACAGCACTTAATTTCTGACACGATCAGATTTCACATTCAGTAATATACTCACAACTTAAAAAAAAAAAAAATGACAACAGAGAAAACATTATTTTCCATTGTTCTGAATCCAGACCAAATAGACAGTGAACTTCTCTGACTGTGCATACAGACAACTCGAGGCCTTTTTAGTTTTTCACCCCTCTGGCTATCTTTTTTATGTCAGTGACAAAAGGCAGTACGTTTAGTACATCATGAATACCAAACCTGGCACTTCTTTGAACCCTACCTAGCCTTTTCTCCTTTTGTTCTGATCTTCATACACTATTTAAAGAGTGATGCAAGTACCAAGAATTCATAGCGTAATGATTTCACAGTTTTAATTCTAGGTTTCTTGAAGAGACGTGTTCTTTCCTCAAGCTGGTTTCTTTTTTAATGAAAAAGCTAATTATCCTTTAAAGCAAGATATTTCTTTTTTTTGCTTTTAGTAATAGAACTAGGAAGTAATTTAGTAACTTTCTAATAGTAAGTTAATGAGTTTCATCCAGGAGCTAGTGTCCTGTGGTGCATATTTTTTATGTGTACATAATGTTTCTAAGCTAAGCCCAGTTAATTTTTTCGTTGTTGTTTTTACTTTTATCAGCAAGAAGGAGAGGCTAAAAAACAGACTCATAGCTCTCCAGTGTGCTTAATAGGATTATTTAACAGCATCCAAACATATTTATCATTGTATATGTAAACGTAAAGAGCTCTTTGCCACAAAATGACAAGAATCAGAAGCAAATCACTATGGGAGGTGCCCAAACACCTTTTATTTCTAATGTTCTTGCTGTGCTGGTTGTCTTTAGAGAAAACATAACTTGTTTTCCTCAACCTTGTATAAGCAAAGAATGCCTGTGAGTGGCTTGCATAGTGGGAGGTCCAGGGCCAGGGCACACCTAAATAAAATCTGTTTGCTTATCTGTTTGTCTTTAATCACATTCAGTAGCCTCATGATTCAAGTAATTACCTTGTCAAAGCATTATCATAGCCTGTACTACTTTGGAGGAATCTTTAAAGAGATAAACAGCAAATTTTAAGGGAAGAAATAAAATGAGATGGATGAGAAAAAATACAGGAGGGGTATTTCAATTAATGTACATTATGTCCTAAAACACACAGCATGTCTGCTACACTCTGTGCCATACCCATGACCATAGATCTCAAACACATGTGCACGCATGTAGCTTCAAAGGGTTCTCACTCCCAATTGCCAACATGTTGTTTTGAGATATTTTTCTGGAACCACCAGGGAGTATTTTTATGGAAAGAATTTCAAAATATTTTTGCAGATCTAAATCTTCAGTACTGAATATTCACACCGTCAATGTCAGAAAAGTGCTTCTATAGGGAACAAAAGTTCATACCACATAAAACCATGTCATGGTTTTATCTTTGTTCATACCACATAACAAATCCATGCTGTGGTTTTATCTTTTAGTCAGATTGCCTTCAGTTTAAATCACGGAGACCCAGACCTATCTCAGAATCTGTCCATGTTCAATTTTTCTAAGATTTTTTCCCATAACTAAATAAAAAATTCCAAGCTGTGGGACAATTTTTAGTAATATTATAGAGAGAAATTTCATAGATTAGCTTTTTTTTAATTTTTTATTTATTTATTTATTTATTTTAATAAATTTATTTATTTTATTTTATTTTTTTTTTAATTTATTTATTTTAGTTGGGGGCTAATTACTTGACAGTATTGTAGTGTTTTTTGCCATACATTGACATGAATCAGCCATGGGTTTACATGTGTTCCCCAACCTGAACCCCCCTCCCACCTCCCTCCCCATCCCATCCCTCTGGGTCATCCCATTGCCCCAGCCCTGAGCATTTGTCTCATGCATTGAACCTGGAATGGTGTTCTGTTTCACATATGACAATATATATGTTTCAATGCTATTCTCCCAGAACGTCCCACCCTCACCGTCTCCCTCAGAGTCCATAAGACTGTTCTATGCATCTGTGTCTCTTATTCTGTCTTACATATAGGGTTATCGTTACCATCTTTCAAATTCCATATATATGCATTAGTATAGATTAGCTTTTTTAAAAGTTATTAACCATTAGGGAAAAAAAAGTTTTTATTCTCATTTAAAGAATTATAAATTGAATTTAAATCAAGATGTGTCATGCTCCAGAGGCCAATGATTTTATAGTTGAGTGTGAACTTTGACCAACAATTTTATTTATGGAATTATATAGTGAGGAAATAATTAAACATTTATGTATAATTTACATAAGATTTATTTATAATTTTTATCTCAGCATAATCTTGGATGAAAAAAAATTAGGAGCAAATTGTAACATCCATCAATAAGAGTATGGTAAAATAAATGATTATATAATGACATCCTGGGAAACTATTCAAGTCATGAAGTGGAGCCATATTGTTTGACACAGAAAACATAAGACTCCCACTACACTATGAGGAGAATAAAACTAAAATCAGAATAGACTAAAAGTAAATAAAAAGTATAAAATGTTATTTTATAATTTTAAGTTATTGTTGTCAAGAACTGAGATTACTGATCATAAAATTGTTTTTCATATTTAAATATTGTCTTATTTGTATTTACATAAACATGAATTACTTTTTTATAACAAAGTATAAACTTTTGTAATTTTTAAACACTGTGGTAAAGAAAATTAAAGAAGATTAAAAAGACCAGACAGGTTTATGTAAGTGAAAGTGAAAGTTGCTCAGTCGTGTCCAGCTCTTTGTGACCCCGTGGACTATACAGTCCATGGGATTCTCCAGGCCAGAATACTGGAGTGGGTAGCCTTTCCCTTCTCCAGGGGATCTTCCCAACCCAGGGACTGAACCAGGTCTCGCACATTGCAGGTGGATTCTTTACCAGCTGAGCCACCAGGGAAGCCCAGGTATATGTAATGTACAACGTAATTAGAAAAAAAGAAAAGCAAAAGACCAGATATTAAGTCGTACTCTATTTTCAATCCCTAATCAGAATTTAAATGTCTATTTGTACAAACATCTGAATGGATTGAGAGCTCCTCAAGGAGAAAGACAGTATATTAATTTTCTTTCCCTTCTGCAATACTCTGCAAAAGGGAGAATAGTGGATACGTGGTAAATATATTTTGAATAAATGTGTAGCCTTGGTTAAGTCATTTTCCTGCTCTGAGATTCATATTTCTTTTCTATAAAATAAATGAAAGTTTTTCTCCTCCTCTTTCTGGAGATTACTGTGATGCTAAAATGAGGACATGCTATCTATAAAAACACTCCACGTGTACAAAGGAACATCAATTTTAACCTCAGTGGTTATACTCAGGGCAGTTGATGGAGCCAGTGTGGGATCCTCACCTCAGGGAAGGTTCCAGGCAAACCCTGAAGCAAGAAGCAGTCCCACTCTGCCCATTGGGCTGCCTGCTTCACTTCAGGGCCACTGCCTCCCTCATTGTCCAATTCCTTCTTGTTTTATCTCCAGTTTTCACCCAAATTTAATCTCACGGAAATAGCGGCTCACGTTTTAACTTACTCTGAGTGGAATTTGCCTTCTCGCCAGAGATAAGAAATTATCAGCCAAGATAAGCAATGTCTAGCCACAGATTTTCCTGTTTTGATGAGCAACCCCCAACTCCCTCCCACCCCTATCCCACCCCTACTGAAATCACACCACCTTGCTTGCTCTCCTCTGAATGAGGGCCAATCATCAGCTCCCTTCATCAGAAGTAGGGAGTTCTCTGACAGGCAGTGCTTATGACTCAAATCTCTGCTCAGTTCAGTCCAGTTGCTCAGTCGTGTCTGATTCTTTGTAACCCTGTGGGCTGCAGCACACCAGGCTTCCCTGTCCATCACCAACTCCCAGAGCTTGCTGAAACTCAAGTCCATCGAGTCGGTGATGCCATCCAACCATCTCATCCTCTGTCATCCCCTTGTCCTCCTGCCTTCAATCTTTCCCAGCATCAGGGTCTTTTCCAATGAGTCAGTTCTTTGCATCAGGTGCTGCTCTGACCAAATCTCTGCTATGACCATGGAAAAAATCACAAATCTGCTGAAACAAAATTCCACCCCTTTTTAAGAAAAATATCAAGTATTATTAAGAGTTATACATGTATTATATTTGAAAATGGGAAAAAAATACAGTGATAGTAGATTTTGCTAGAGTACTTCCATAATGATAATTATAATTGTATTAAGGCTTTCCTGGTATCTCAGACAGTAAAGAATCCACTTGCAGTGCAGGAAACTCAAGTTCAATCCCCTAGTTGGGAAGATTCCCTAGAGAAGGGAATGGCAACCCACTCTAGTATTCTTGCCTGGAGAATTCCATGGACAGAGGAGCCTGGCAGGCTACAGTCCATGGGGTCACAAATACAAGACCGAGTAGCTAACACTTTCACTCCATTAAGCACTGAGTGCAAAAGTAGGCAAATATATTTCCTTATTCAGTCCTTTAAGTAGATATATATTTTTAGATACATGAAGATACAATATAGACAGATACAGATGTATAGATACATTTTACTTGTATTATATTATTACTATTATTTGTTTTAGATTGTATATTTGCAGGAGAAGGCAATGGCACCCCACTCCAGTACTCTTGCCTGGAAAATCCCATGGATGGAGGAGCCTGGTAGGCCACGGTCCATGGGGTCGCTAAGAGTCGGACACGACTGAGCGACTTCACTTTCAATTTTCCCTTTCATGCACTGGAGAAGGAAATGGCAATCCACTCCAGTATTCTTGCCTGGAGAATCCCAGGGACGGCGGAGCCCGGTGGGCTGCCGTCTATGGGATCGCACAGAGTTGGACACGACTGAAGCGACTTAGCAGTAGCAGTATATTTGCATAAAATATGTATTTATATATTTTACACATATGTAGATTTTTGAGTAGATTGAAATTTGTTAGATCTACAAAATTATTTAAAAATGAAATTTACTTAAAAAAAAATCTACCCTATATATGTTCTACCACATATATTTACCATATATATAATTTTCCAGCTTTCTAACATTTTTATATGTATATATTATATATAACATGTGTAGTGTTAGATGGCAAACTCTTTTAATCAGGACAAAGTCACAAAATAAACCTATTTACATGCCTCAGGGAATGCAGTTTAATGGACTGTTTAGAATAGCATGAGGTTAATTAGATCAGGATTCTTAGAAAAGTGAAACTTAAGGTGAATTAGTGGGTTGTATTGATAAAAAGGAGAGGGTCTTATAACCCAGTAAGAATGTATCCATCCCAGGCAGGAGGCACTTTCCTTTGATTGCTCCCTGCACTCACACCCCACCTCCATTCCATCAGCTGGTTCTACTCTCATTACCTCCATTGCTACCTCTCAGGTCAAACACCTTTGTGTTTTACCCTCTATTCCTATGACCTCCTACTTGCTCTCACCCTTGCCACACCCCAGTCTGCTCTCATTACAGCAATGGAACAAGCCTGTTAAAATATATGTTGTTGTCATGTCAAACTTCTGAGACAATGGCCTCCAAGATGCTGAACTCTGGATCTTGGCACTGACTACCCTCTGCATAACTTGTTTGCTCACCCGCTCACTCAGTTTCAGCCGTACTGGGCATGTTGTATTCCACAAAGATATCAGGCCCATTGCCTTTGCTATTCCCCTAACATGTCTACAAGCATGACCATCTCCATCAACTCCATCAAGTCACTTTTCAGATGTTATCTTCTCACTAAGACCTTCCTTGAGAATCATACCTAAAACTATATTTACTCACTTTAGTCTTCATCTCCCATTGCTTGATGTAGCTTTCTTCATAGCACTAATCATTCTTTAATATGACATATGATTTACTTGGGTGCCTCCCTGGTGGCTCAGATGGTAAAGAATCTGCCTGCAATACAGGAGACCTGAGTTCTATCCCTGGATCAGGAAGATCCCCTGGAGAAAGGAATGACTACCCACTCCAGTATTTGTGCCTTATCCATTTGCTTTACTACCTTGTCCCATGCAACTGGAATGTAAATTACATGAGTTCAGGGGATTTTTGCCTGTCTTATTCATTATTGTATTGGCAGAATTTAAAATTGCACTTGTCACAGCAGTAGGACCTCAATAAATATTTATTGGATTAAATACATTTATTTATTTGTGCTGGAGAAGCAAGGAAACTAGAAGCAGCTGAAATTAGACCTACAAGAGGTTAGTAAGTAGGTTTCCAGTTGAAAAATACTGAGAGCTTGTATTAAGATATAGTTATGGAATGGTATACTGATATTAAAATATTATAAACCAAGCTAAAATTTAAGTATAGATTCTAAAATAAATAATGCTTAATCATTTATTTCTGGAAAATAATATGATCCTATTTCTGCTATTACAACACAAATAAAGGATTTACAAAATCTACAAGTTAATGAAAGATCAGAAAGTTTTGAACTGTTATGAAAAAAACTAATAAACTAATGCACAAACAAATATTTCTAAGGGTTGATAAAAACTGTCTACTGCTAATTACGTGTTTTGTACTCTTTAAAAAAGCTACTCATGTGTGGAACAAAAAAACAGAACAAATTAATCATAGACTCAGAATGATTCACTATGTACAGTTTATAAATTAATTAGCTTTCTCTTAATCTGTTCAATTAAAAAAGTGTTAAAGCATTAGTTTATTGCTTATTTCAGTGTTAAAATGCTGGTTAATTACAAAACATTATTAGTGGCTAATATTAAAATTCCACATACAAGCATGAGGGGAACAAAAAGCATTTAAGGTTGATTTTCAAATCTAGCTTTCATTAAGTCTGCTTGGGTTAAAGAAAAACTGCTTTTACCATATTCTGATGATATGTGTGTGTGTAAGTTTTTCATTTGACTTATATGTATGTGTATACAAATACACACTTATACAATGTATATGTGTGTATGTGTGTGTGTGTGTGTATATATATATATATATATATATATATATATATATATATATGCAGGGCTTCCCTGGTGGCTTAGTGGTAAAGAATCCACTTGCCAATACAAGAGACACAGGTTCAATCCCTGGGTTGGGAAGATTCCCTGGGTGAGAAATTGGCTACCCGCTTCAGTATCCTTGCCTGGGAAATCCCATGGAAAGAGGAGCCTGGCGGGCTACAGTCGGTCCATGGGGGTCACAAAGAGTTGGATATGACTCAAGGACTAGACAACAACAACAATGTAAGTATACAAATTCTTAGCAGCATTAATTCTGGTCATAAAATCATAAAATAGGAGAAAACCTTTAGAAACATATAGGAAAATAAAGAACTGTGCCCACAGATATATTTCTGATCTTACAGACTCTGAGCACTCAGTGTCACGTGCTTTCTTCTCTGTGTCAGATAGCCCAGAGATTTCTTCTATGCGGACAAGGTCAAGATGTGATGCATTTGATTAAGATTTAGAATCAGTCCTGCTGAAATACAACATTCAACAGAAAATTGTGAAATAGGACCTGAAAGTATTCACAAAAAGTTGTTTCTTAATGCTTCAGAGGCAGTCTTGACTATAGGAGGGGAGTGAAAACTCTCCTACTTTTAAATACTTCCTGGAGTGGGTATGGAGAACTTCTTTGTCATAAGTTTCTCTGTGCACTGAACCAGTGGTGTGTACATGGAGAATAGATCTCAAATACAAATGCCACGGCAAGTGGCAGATGTGAGCAGCTGAGAAATAATATTCAAACAGGGCATAAAAGATCAACTAATGGATGTCAGGAAAATTATTTCTAAAAATACTCAATAAGTAGGTAGCTCTAGAGTGGCAAAACAAGTGTAGAAAGCAAATGTAAGCCTACTATAGAAAATTATTATAAAAAGGAAAGCAAACAAAAACTAAGGTTTCTTTGCACACATGTGAATAAGAGTACAACATGGAATAAGACTCATCTCTCGATGTATTTTGCACTTGTTTTTCTTTGTTAAAAAGTTTAATCAGGTCCCAGAAACTTAGATTTCAAATCCTAAAAAGGGATTTAATCTGGTGGCTCAGATGGTAAAGAATGTGCCTGCAATGGAGGAGACCTGGATTCAATACCTGGGTCAGGAAGATCCCCTGGAGAAGGGAATGGCAACCCACTCCAGTATTCTTGTCTGGAGAATTCCATGGACAGAGGAGCCTGGTGGGCTACTGTCCATGGAGTCACAAAGAGACAGACACTATTTTGAAATAACACTTTTACTTCACTTTCACTTAAATGGAATTAGGGGGAGAGGGCTTTTATGGGGGGGATTTGGTGAAGTTATCTTTTTAAAAAGAAGAGAGTCTGTCTTCAGAAAAATGTTATTTCAAGATGGGATATGTAATGTGGAAAAAATGGAAAGAATAAAAAAGGAAATAGAGTCATCCATTGCATCACTCTCTAGAAATAACTACTATTATCTGTTGTGACACACTTTCTGGTTCTTTTTTTTTTTTTTTCAGTCCATCTATATGTCAATTCATTAAAAGCAAATTTCATTTTTTGTAGCTACCATTAAAATTAAGCACATAGAATGGAAAGTTATTCAAAAATAACTATTTTATAGCTTTAGTATATCACAGTTGGAAAGGAATGAAAATATATTGAACATAAGGAAAATTAAACCTTTTGGATAAATAGAATTAGTAAGGTAGGTTTTAGTTCCCGATGATGGCCAGGAGAAGAAGTCAGAAAGAAAAAGAAGAGAATGTGAGGAGAGGGAGAGAAAAAAATGAGTGAGAGCAGGCGGGAGGCAGAGCCTTAAGCAGAGGATAAAGGAGAAGGAAACTGTCGGATGCCAACATCCATCCCTGGTCTCAGCCCAGATTTCGGTGACCCACTCTGGCCTCCCTCTCACCGCGCCTTTAGCTTTTGCAGTCCAGCACACAAGCGTAGGAGGAACACCTCTGTGAAAAGGCCAGTGGTTTTCTGTGCCAGAAGCTTTGCTCCGGGGCCCCAGGTGGGCAGTGTTGTGTGGGTTGTCCTCTAAGGTGTTTTTATAAAAGTCATAAATGCCAAATGCCCAGCACTCAACAGAGGAGGCCAAGCTTGTTTCCAGCCTTCAGTGCTGTGCTTTAGTCTCATTATCAGATTCTTCATCTTCAACTTCTCTTCAAGGAGACCTTACTGAATTAAAAAATAAAAGGTTCAATATTTTTAATGCTGCTGTAACAAATTACCACAAACTTAGTGGCTTAAAAGAACACAAATTCATTTTTTTTTAATAGTTTGGTGGGTTAGGAGTCTGAAATGGATCCCATTGGATTAAAAACCAAGAGGTCAACAAAGCTGCATTTTTTTCTGGAGCCTCTGAGAGAGAATCTGTTCTCTTGTTTTTGCAGCTCCCAGAGGCCACTTGTACTCCTGGGCTTGCTGCCCCTTCCTCCAACATCAAAGCTGGTAGGGGCTGGCCCAGTCTTCCTTACATCCTATTATTCTCATACTGACCGCCTGCCTCCCTCTTTCACTTGTAAGAACTCTTGTTTTTACATTAGTGCCATCCAGGTAACTCAGGATAACCTCTCACCTCAAGATCCTTAACTTTATCACATCTGCCAAATCCTGGGAAAGGTATGACAATTGTAGATTCCTGGGATTATGAGGGAACATCTTTGGGGGAGACATTATTCTGCCTATGACAAACATAAAGTTAAACTCATGAAACTGAATATTTTCTTGCTATGTAGCATAAGCAGAAATTATAAAGTGTAATAATCATCCATGAATCATCAAGGTTTTAGAAGGACCCTTAGGTCAACATTTCTCCCGCTGGAGGGAGCCTTTCTTCCATATCTTAACATTTCTCAGTATTATTACAGCACATGTTTTGTGTTTTAGTTTGAAAAATGTTTATTTTTTTATTCTTTGTTTCCTTCTCACTTGCTTCCTCTCCTCATTGCTTTCAGAGAATTCAGTGACTGTATTTTGGGACAAAATGTTAGGAGTATGGGAAGCCTGAGTGTGAAAACTCAGTTTTCTCATAAACTCAAACATATGGCAGTCAGTATGACATTTGGTGATATGTCTAGAATGTTAATGTATGTCCATAGTATTTCACATCGAAGACTCTAAAGGTCTAGGGATGCCATAGGAACAACTTAGTGTGTTATAGCTATCTCCCTGTAGAAGATTAAATCAGGTAGAACCAGAGAGGGTTCCTACTTTAAGTTAGTGTACTCAGTCAAACAGTATGAAAAGGCAAAAAGATAGGATACTGAAAGATGAACTCCCCAGGTAGGTAGGTGCCCACTATGCTACTGGAGATCAGTGGAGAAATAACTACAGAAAGAAGGAAGGGATGGATCCAAAGCAAAAACAAAACCCAGTTGTGAATGGGACTGGTGATAGAAGCAAGATTTGATGCTATAAACAGCAACATTGCATAGGAACCTGGAATGTTAGGTCCATGAATCAGGACAAATTGGAAGCGGTCAAACAGGAGATGACAAGAGTGAACATTGACAGTCTAGGAATCAGTGAACTAAGATGGACTGGAATGGGTGAATTTAACTCAGATGACCATTATATCTACTACTGTGCGCAGGAATCCCTTAGAAGAAATGGAGTAGCCATCATAGTCAACAAAAGAGTCTGAAATGGAGTACTTGGATGCAATCTCAAAAATGACATATTGATCTCTGTTCGTTTCCAAGGCAAACCATTCAATATCACGGTAATTCAAGTCTATGCCCCGACTAGTAGCACCGAAGAAGCTAAAGTTGAACAGTTCTATGAAGACCTACAAGACCTTCTAGAACTAACACCCAAAAAAGATATCCTTTTCATTATAGGGGACTGGAATGCAAAAGTAGGAAGTCAAGAAACATCTGGAGTAACAGGCAAATTTGGCCTTGGAGTACAGAATGAAGCAAGGCAAAGGCTAATAGAGTTCTGCCAAGAGAATGCACTGGTCATAGCAAACACCCTCTTCCAACAAGACAAGAGGAGACTCTGCACATGGACATCACCAGATGGTCAATGCCAAAATCAGATTGATTATATTCTTTGCAGCCAAAGATGGAGAAGCTCTATACAGTCAGAAGAAACAAGACCAGGAGCTGACTGTGCTTCAGATCATGAACTCCTTATTGCCAAATTCAGGCTGAAATTGAAGAAAGTGGAGAAAACCACTAGACCATTCAGATATGACCTTAATCAAATCTCTTATGACTAAACAGTAGAAGTGAGAAATAGATTTAAAGGACTAGATCTGATAGAATACCTGATGAACTATGGACAGAGGTTCGTGACATTGTACAGGAGACAGGAATCAAGACCATCCCCAAGAAAAAGAAATGCAAAAAAGCAAAATGGCTGTCTGAGGAGGCCATACAAATAGCTGTGAAAAGACGGGAAGTGAAAAGCAAAGGAGAAAAGGAAAGATATACCCATTTGAATGCAGAGTTCCAGAGAATAGCAAGGAGAGATAATAAGGTCCTCCTCAGTGATCAATGCAAAGAAATAGAGGAAAACATTAGAATGGGAAAGACTAGAGATCGTTTCAAGAAAATTAGAAATACCAAGGGAACATTTCATGCAAAGATGGGCTAGAGAAAGGACAGAAATGGTATGGACCTAACAGAAGCAGAAGATATTAAGAAGAGGTGGCAAGAATACACAGAAGAACTGTACAAAAAAGATCTTCATGACCCAGATAATCACGATGGTGTGATCACTCACCTAGAGCCAGACATCCTGGAATGTGAAGTCAAGTGGGCCTTAGGAAGCATCACTACAAACAAAGCTAGTGGGGGTGATGGAATTCCAGTTGAGCTATTTTAAATCCTGAAAGATGACCCTGTGAAAGTGCTGCACTCAATATGCCAGCAAATATGGAAAACTCAGCAGTGGCCACATGACTGGAAAAGGTCAGTTTTCATTCCAATCCCCAAGAAAGGAAATGCCAAAGAATGCTCAAACTACCACACAATTGCACTCATCCCACACGCTAGTAAAGTAATGCTCAAAATTCTCCAAGCCAGCCTTCAGCAATACGTGAACCATGAACTTCCAGATGTTCAAGCTGATTTTAGAAAAGGCAGAGGAACGAGAGATCAAATTGCCAACATCCGATGATGGATCATCAAAAAGCAAGAGAGTTCCAGAAAAACATCTATTTCTGCTTTATTGACTCTGCCAAAGCCTTTGACTATGTGGATCACAATAAACTGTGGAAAATCCTGAAAGAAATGGGCATACCAGACCACCTGACCTGCCTCTTGAGAAACCTGTATGCAGGTCAGGAAGCAACAGTTAGAACTGGACATGGAACACCAGACTGGTTCCAAATAGGAAAAGGAGTCCGTCAAGGCTGTATATTGTCACCCTGCTTATTTAACTTAGATGCAGAGTACATCATGAAAAACCCTGGGCTGGAAGAAGCACAAGCTGGAATCAAAATTGCCGGGAGAAATATCAATAACCTCAGATATGCAGATGACACCACCTTTATGGCAGAAAGTGAAGAAGAACTAAAGAACCTCTTGATGAAAGTGAAAGTGGAGAGTGAAAAAGTTGGGTTAAAGCTCAACATTCAGAAAACTAAGACCATGGCATCTGGTCCCATCACTTCATGGCAGATAGATGAGGAAACAGTGGAAACAGTGGCTGACTTTATTTTTCTGGGCTCCAAAATCACTGCAGATGGTGATTGCAGCCATGAAATTAAAAGATGCTTACTCCTTGGAAGGAAGGTTATGACCAACCTAAACAGCATATTAAAAAGCAGAGACATTACTTTGCCAACAAAGGTCCATCTAGTCAAGGCTATAGTTTTTCCAGTGGTCATGTATGAATGTGAGAGTTGGACGGTGAAGAAAGCTGAGTGCCGAAGAATTGATGCTTTTGAACTGTGATGTTGGAGAAGACTCTTGAGAGTCCCTTGGACTGCAGGGAGATCCAACCAGTCCATCCTAAAAGAGATCACTCCTGGGTGTTCATTGGAAGGACTGATGTTGAAGCTGAAACTCCAATACTTTAGCCACCTAATGTGAAGAGCTGACTCTTTGGAAAAGACCCTGATGCTGGGAAAGATAGAAGGCAGAAGGAGAAGGGGACGACAGAGGATGAGATGGCTGGATGGCATCATCGACTGATGGACATGGGTTTGGGTGGACTCAGGGAGTTGATGATGGACAGGGAGGCCTGGCATGCTGTGGTTCATGGGGTCACAAACAGTTGGACATGACTGTGCGACTGAACTGTACTGAACTCAGTTAAATGATTTTATTCACCACACTTGCCCTTTAAACACCACACTTTAAAGGAAGATATAGCATACCCGTGTGTGCCATCTTCCAGGTTTCTTTCTTCCTGTCATCAACTTCATACTTTGGCTATTGGGTGAATGACATGCGAAGGTGATTTCCTGTAAGTTGCAAGGACACAGGCACTGATATTTAACTAACATAGAAGAGGAAAACCAGAATGAAGCAAAGGACCTGCATTGATTGGGTGTCAGTTTTTCCATCTGTTCCTAGGAGAAGGTGATTTCAGCTTTCTGTGGCACAAAACTCGTCAAGAGCATTTGATATCATTGAGAATCGTAAGCTTCCTACAAGATTTTGTTTTTAATTTCCATAAAATTCTGATTCACTAGCCTATTAATTTGTTCTGCTAATGTGTTTCCTATCCCTAAATAGTCCTTGAAGAGCCATGCTCAACCCCTTTCTGCTCTGTTGGTAGAATTCTGAAAGAAGGAACAGTCAGGAACTGGCATCTACACTGGCTGATCTCTTGGATTGGCATTTCTGGCAGACATGATGGCAACAAACATGGGACAACATATATCAAGGAATAGTTCATCCTTATTCATTTTTAACATAATTTTTCAATAGAACATATTCTTACATGTATGTAAATTGAGAGTTAGGGTCAAAGCAACAGAGAACATATCCTATCCTATGCAGATGACTTGTGTGTGTGTGTGTGTGTGTGTGTGTGTGTGTATGAGAGAGAGTAGAAAGACACAGAGAAAGAGAGGAAAGAATTCAAACCAATGCATATAGACCTTGAAAGATTTCCCAAGTGGATAAAAATTGTATTTGAAAGAAGAAATAAGGTGTTATCACCCTGGGAGAACTAGCATGTCTGGTGTGTCTGGCGAGGCTAAAGGGCTGGCAGGGTGCGGTTGGGTAGGTAGGCAGAAGCTGGTGATATAAAGTCTGGTGTCTTAAACCTAAGTCTTTGAACTTTATCCTGGAAGGTCTTGATCTCATGGGGCAGCACTTTCTAACATGGGCTTCCCTGATGGCTCAGATGGTAAAGAATCTGCCTGCAGTGCAGGAGACCTGGATTCCATCTCTGGGTCTGGAAGATCCCCTGGAGAAGGAAATGGCAACCCACTCCAGTATTCTCGCCTGGAGAATTCCATGGACAGAGGAGCCTGGCGAGCTATAGTCCATGGGGTTGCAAAGAGTCGGATACGACTGAGTGACTAACATTTTCACTTTTCACTTTCCTAATGTAACAAAGTTGTGCCTGGGGAGAAGCAGAAATTCCTGTGACCAAGTTAGGTCAGTAAACGTATTCTTTATCTGTATCAGTTTAAGAATTCTTTCATATTTCAATATGTACCTTGTTTCCCCAAATTATTTTATAATGGAAACCTTTTCTTGCAGAACTGGGGGTTACAGATTCTTAAGGGACCAATGTTCCACAGATCATGCTTTAGAAATTGTTTTTGGAAAGTTTTACAGAGGTACCTACATCCTTAACATGGTTTTTCATCTAGTTCACAGTGTGACTTTGGGCAAATAACTTCATTTATTTGGGTTTTTATTTTTCTACTTGCAAACTAAGAAGTTAGGAGAAAATTAAATAGTGTCTGTGCTTCTTTCTAGCACTAATGTTCTAGCAGCCAGGGGAAAATATCTTATAATCAGCCTGTCTGGAATATAGATATCAAGATTGAGGTAAAGCTTCACTCACAAGGATTAAATCAGTGACAAGTGATATATATATATATATATATATACACACACACACACACACACACACACAATCAACCTGAAATACTTTAATAATGATTTAGTGCACATTGCTTGGAGGAATGGTTTTTAACAAAGTCATAATTTTCAAGGCTAATGTTCATTTTTGCCTTGAACATTAGTAAGAATTAGAACCTGGAGTATATAGGTCAATGCACTCTGAGAGGTATTTCCGTGTGTGCTCACCAAATCAATTAGCCTTTTAAAATTTAGAAAATGAAAACCTCTTTGGGTTCAGGCAAAGTAGATGAAACCAGTCTAACTGGTGAAGATGAAAGAATCTCATGCCTGCAATTAATATTTTTCACCAGTATGTCAAGGTGGTAAGAGACAGAATAAAGACGTTTCCAAAAAGCTCATGTGGGTTTTTTGGACTTTTTTGATACGTACTTCTATTTATTCTCTTAAAATATATGCCATAAATTTTTTCTTGTCATTTAGGCACCATCAATTATTGAACCAATTCAGCACTACACTTCTGAGTTCCATGAATTATGCAAGCTAGGTATTTCTTTTCACATTTTATAGCTCAGAAATCCAAGGTTCAGAAATTTTAGAGATCATGCTCAGGTCTTAAAAGTAAAAAGGTACAAAATTGGAAAGGCAGTTTAAGTCTTCTCTGTATTCTCTGCATTTGTATGAAGTCAATTACCTAAAATATAATCACATGTATAACATTTATCACAAAGAAATGTATATATACTGTATAAAATTCCCCCAATAATGAAAATTCTCAATGAATTTTTTAAATGTGTTCTAAGAGTCATTATGAGGGCTTCTCTGGTGGCTCAGTTCTAAATAATCTGCCTGCAATGCAGGAAGACTTGGGTTCAATCCTTTGGTCAACAAGATCCTCTGGAGAAGTTAATGGCAACACACTCCAGTATTCTTGCTTGGAGAATCCCATGAACAGAGAAGCCTGGTGGGCTATAGTCTATAGGGTTGCAAAGAGTTGGACACAACCAAGCGACTAAACAGCAACAACAAGAGTCTTTGTAGGTCTAGAGCAGAGGCCAAATTATGTAGCAGAATTTACTATAATGGCCTGAGTCTTCTCACTTACTCTTTGGTGTCAGGCGAGACTAGACAGGACCATTGGTGAATCGCATGTATTATCTATATAACAATACAATCCCCTTATGAAGCCCTTTCATCATAGAAAATGGCTCTTGTCATAGTTTAGGTTTTCCCCCAAGCAGTTCCTGAAACTTTGGACTTGGCTAGAGGTAGTTTATTTGGGAGATTATCCTGCAAAGCCCAAGTGGAGTGGATATTATGAGACGAGAGAGAGAGAATAATGAAAGATACATAGATAAGTGAGTGACCGCGGTCACCACTGGGGCTCAATCCCCTGGAGAGTCTCTGAGAAATCTTGTGATCCATGGGGTATTGGGGCGTTTATTCACTGACTCTGTCCCTCACTGGTTCAGGGTGGACTCTCTCAGTGAGAGAACACTGACTCTCATACTCTTCTTGACTGATGTGGCCAAGCTGGCTCCTTTTGAGCCCAGGAGTGTCTGCAGAGAGAGGCAGGTGCTTGAGGCAGAAGCTGTCAATGTAGTTGAAGTAGTAATAAACCTCGGTGACATCTGAACTTGGAGATATGTTGAAAGCATAAAAGAAAAATAAAGTTGGACTTTCTTGTTTATAGGCCTCATGGCTGTAAGGCAGACTATATTAGTCAAGATCATTTTGGTTGCCAGTAAATAACATCCTGTGTGCTAAGGCCCCTTGGATGGCTCTCGAAGGATGCAAGAGTGAATTGTGACACACAAGGTCAGAGAAGGGCCCAGAAAGGATGTAGAACGGGAAAGACTCGTTCTGTCTCTGGTTTGACTTACCTCAGTGTACCAGCATCTCATTCTGCTTCACACATATGCATGTGTGCACACATGCACGCACACACACACACACACACACACACACACACACACACCAGCTTTGTGTGCATCTTACGTGTCCCTAGTCTCATAAAGGAAAGAAAGATGACCTTTGTCTGTTAGTTACAATTCTGTATTTCTGGTGAAGGAACCAGGACTGATGCACATGAATGGGAGTAGGTAGATGCTTACATCCTGTGTTTAAATTCTGCAAGAATGGGCTTGGTAGAGAGCTGGAGAGTTAACCCCACATGCACATCTACTAGAACATCAACCTGAACAGATCAGTGTTCCACCAAACCACCAAATGGAGGGACAAGAAGGGATATCACCTGTGCTTTTTCAAATGACACATTGTATGTGCACGTGCATGGTAAGTTGCTTCAGTCGTGTCTGACTCTTTGAGACCCTTTGAACTATAGCCTGCCAGGCTCCTCCATCCATGGGATTCTCCAGGAAGGAATACTTGAGTGGGTTGCCATACCTTCTTCCAGGGAATCTTCCTGACCCAGGGATCGAACTTGCATCTCTAACATCTCCTGAACTGGCAGGTGGGTTCTTTACCACTAGTGCTACTTGGGAAGCTCAATGATGCATTGGATGAGCCCTAAACATACCATAGAACTCAGTAGCTGTCTGGAAGCTATTAGATAAGCAAAAAGACAGAGCCAGGTCACAGTTCTGAAACTGCCTTTTAGGGTGGAAGTGGAGTAAAGTGTAAGAAAGTTATGTTAATCTTAAAACGGAAAAGAACTATGTCCATTTCAGAATCAAATGGTGCAGAAAAATGTGAATACATTAGCATCTTCTACATTATACTACTGATATTTTATAGATTCTGAGTTTAATGGCACCAAATCATGAAAAGGAATACTGGAAAATTTGGACAGATTTTATACATGTGATTCTCAGTGAAAACCTCAGCTTTTTCTTTCCTGATGGAAATAAACGTTAGCAAATATATTTGACTAATATTTATAAATGCTCTGGTGGTTAATTTTGGTTTTTAAAGTGAACCCTAGCACAGTAAGACAGGCTCCTTCCTCCGTTCCTTGGTTCCTTCCTTCCCTTCATTGTTCACTCACTCATTCATTCATTCACATCACCATATTACAGGCACTCACTCATTCATTCATTCACATCACCATATTACAGGCACTGTGCCACATACTCTCAGCTCTTGACACCAGACACAAGGTCTCTGCCCTCTTGGATGTAACCAAGAGGCTACAGCAGAACCCTGTGGCTTTTTCAGAGAACTATTTCCATGGCAGCCTATTCCCTGAACAGGGTAATAATGATACTTTAAATTGAGCTCTTATGGTGATGCTATCACTTTCTTACAAAGCAAGATCCAGGAAATCAAAGGAATCAAGTTTTAATAAAAAAATCAAAGTGTATTTGTATAGTTATTGTGTGTTAGGGCTATAGCATTTCATAAAATAAAAATTTAATGCCAACACAATTTTATTATTAGAGGCTTCAAAGGAGACATAAGTTTATCTATTGTCAACAGAGCTCAAAATGATGAACATGGGATAAAATTTTTTCCAACTGTTTCCGTAAGGTCCCATTATGTTGCTGAACACAGAAAAATTATTTCAATCACTGAGAAATGTAGGACTCACCTGGGGTGAAAAGGCCCCTGTCTGATACCAGTTTAGCTATCTCCCTGCCTGTTAGTGTTAACATACTTATTCAAGCAAGGTCCCAAATGTTATTCAGAATATTCAGTGCATAATTAATGATGATGGGGGTGGTGATGACAATAATAGTACTCTGTTTTTGTACAAAGTACTAGGATTCCTAAAGCAGTTTCTCAAATTCAAATTTGTTTCTCATAAAAATTTCAGGAAACAAGGTGTCACTCTTATTTTACTGATGTGGATACTTAGGCTGAAAGAGTTTAAATGATACATCCAAGATCATATAGATAATAATGAAAAAACCATGACCATAATCCAGTTTGTTTGGGAATATTGTTTTGTCTTGTTGTTGTTGTCTGTTGCTAAGTCATACCCAACTCTTTGCAAGCCTGTGGACTGCAGCATGCCAGGCTTCTCCATCCTTCAGTTTCTTTAGGAGTTTGCTCAAACTTACGTCCATAGTCAGTGATGCCATCCAACCATCTTATCTTCTGTCGCCCCTTCTCCTTCTGCCCTCAATCTTTCCCAGCATCAGGGTGTTTTCCAAGGAGTTGGCTCTTCACATCAGGTAGCCAAATTATTGGGGATTCAGCTTCAGTCTTTCCAATGAATATGAAAGGTTGATTTCCTTTAGGATTGACTAGTTTGATCTCCTTGCTAACCAGCGGACTCTCAAGAATCTTCTCCAGCACCGCAATTTGAAAACAGCCTTTATGGTCCAGCTCTCAACATCTGTACATGACTACTGGAAAAACCATAGCTTTGACTACAAAGATATTTGCCGGCAGTGATGTCTCTGCTTTTTAATGTGCTGTCTAGATTTGTCATAGCTTTTCTTCTAAGGAGCAAGTGTCTTTTAATTTCGTGGCTCTAGTCACTATCCGTTATTTTGTCTTAGTTTGATCTTAAGGGAGGAGGAGTAGACAGTTAACATACTAAATGATTTTCACTCTCATTCTAAGTTCAAAAACAATGTTAAATACCCCCATGCCTAAAATTCTAGAAGGTTACCAAATGTCATGAAAACAATTAATAACCTGATTATTTCTACATAAGTGTCCCCCTGCTTTGTAATTGAAGCCTTTGGAGTAAATTCTTCCTAGAACTGGCTTCCATAAACTTTGTGGAAATGAGAAATAAGAATGAGCAGAATGGATAAATACCCACCGTACACATTTTTAGTGATACAGACAAAAGATATAGTTAAAAATTTATAAAATTGAATTAAATACTTTAAAGTCTGCTGACAAATCAAAAAGAAGTTCACACAGTTAATCCTCATGCTTAAAGGAATACACTTCATTATTATTTTTTTAAATCACTTATCATTTACTCCATCCCATCAGTGACAACAAGGCACAGCAAGCACCACTGAATGGCTAATAAAATGTCTAACTATAGTCACAGTTATAATCACTGGTAGTAATAGTTGTGCTGGTGGTAATAGTTTATGTTTACTATGGATACAATTACAAAATACGTATTAATTATTAATACTAATTTACCCAAAACTATTGTGAAAACTAAAAAGCCTCTTGATGAAAGTGAAAGAGGAGAGTGAAAAAGTTGGCTTAAAACTCAACATTCAGAAAACTAAGATCATGACATCTGGTCCCATTACTTCTTGGCAAATAGATGGGGAAACAGTGGAAACAGTGTCAGACTTTATTTTGGGGGGCTCCAAAATCACTGCAGATGGTGACTGCAGCCATGAAATTAAAAGACGCTTGCTCCTTGGAAGAAAAGTCGTGACCAACCTAGACAGCATATTAAAAAGCAGAGACATTACTTTGCCAAAAAAGTTCTGTCTAGTCAAGGCTATGGTTTTTCCAGTAGTCATGTATGGATGGGAGAGCTGGACTATAAAGAAAGCTGAGCGTTGAAGAATTGATGCTTTTGAACTGTGCTGTTGGAGAAGACTCTTGCGAGTCCCTTGGACTGCAAGGAGATCCAGCCAGTCCATCCTAAAAGAAATCAGTCCTGAATATTCATTAGAAGGACTGATGCTGAAGCTGAAACTCCAGTACTTTGGCGGCCTGATGCAAAGAACTGACTCATTTGAAAAGACCCTGATGCTGGGAAAGATTGAAGGTGGGAGGAGAAGGGGATGACAGAGGATGAGATGGTTGGATGGCATCACCGACTTAATGGACATGAGTTTAAACAAGCTCCAGGAGTCGGTGATGGACAGGGAGGCCTGGCGTGCTGCAATCTATGGGGTTGCAAAGAGTCAGACACAACTGAGCGACTGAACTGGAGTGAACTATAGAACCCCGAATGCTTAGAATCTTCTGTGAATGCTGGAATTTTGTCATCATGCTGCCTGTCTACAGAATACAGTTTTGGTTGTCAGTAATTACAATCCTGTTTAGATATTTTGGGGCAGTAGTGGAAAGTGAAAGGGGATAATAGCTTTTGCTACTTAAAAGAGGAATTTAGAAGTTGTGTTTAGAAGACATGACTGAATGACTGAACTGAACCATGACAAGTGAATGAGTTAGTTGCTCAGTCGTGTCCGACTCTTTGTGATCCTATAGACACCTGCCAGCCTCCTGTGTCCATGGGATTCTCCACGCAAGAATACTGGAGTGGGTAGCCCTTCCCTTTTCCAGGGGATCTTTCCAACCAAAGGATTGAACCCATGTCTCCTGCATTGCAGGCAGTTTCTTTACCATCTGAGCCACCAGGGAAGCCCAAATGTACCATAACTAACATTGTACCATTTCATTTTTATCATCACTTACAGATGAAGAAAGGGAGGTTCAGAGAACTTAGTAACTTTGCTATTAAGTCAGCTTTTTGGTGGTTTAAAGAGATAAGTGTTGCCCTTAACTTTCTTATGCAATTCCCCATCAACTTGGAGGCTCAGCCTGATTTTTAGGCATCTTACAGAACAGTAGTCCTCAACGGACTGTTACTGAATCTGAAGCTCCAGCACTTTGGCCACCTGATTCGAAGAGTTGACTCATTAGAAAAGACCCTAATGCTGGAAAAGACAGAAAGCAAAAGGAGAAGGGGGTGGCAGAGGATAACATGGTTAGGTAGCAGTACTGACTCAATGAATATGAATTTGAGCAAGATCTGGGAGATAGTGAAGGACAGGGGAGCCTGGAGTGCTGCAGTCCATGGGGTTGCAAAGAGTTGGACACAACTTAGCGACTGAACGACAACAATGATCCTCAACAGGAGTGACTGTAACCCCCAAGGGACGTGGCCATGTCTGGAGATATTTGTGACTGTCTCATTTGGAAGGGGGAATGCTGCTGGCCTGTAGTGAGTGGAAGCCGTGGATGCTGATAACATCCTACAAACCACAGGACAGCCCTACAAGAATTTGTCAGTCCAAATTGTTGGTACTGCTGAGATGAGAAACCCTAGTATAAGCCTATAAGACTGACTAATAATGGGAGATGTTTTATTTAAATCACTTGGTATGATACCAATTAGAATGTTATTTGTTAAGAAGATAGAGCTCAATTTCCTCTGGCCCAAGCCTCCTTAGGGTACAGAGGAAGGAGCCTGTAGTACCCTTTCAAAGAACAAAGCCAGAGAAATCATACTGTTCTGAACGCCAACGAGATTGTCAGGCTGATGGTCTTGTGAAGTGACCGACACTTTTGTCAACTCCCAAGAAAATTACTGAAACTTGAGTCTTTTGCAGGTATGCAAAATCGGTGGATTTTACAAAAGTTGTACCTTTATTTCAAAGATTTGACTTTTAGAGTTTAAAATACAGACAAATTGTTTCCAGGTGGAAAAAGAACTAGGAATCCAGATTTCAAAAAGGAGTGATAGCAAGTGATAATTTACTCTGACACTCACAGCTGAGGTGAAGCACATTTGTGATAAGACTTTAGCACTGTTATCCTCACCCTGAAAATATTCTGAGTGCCTCTTCGTGATGCCTTCAGCTGCTCTCCTCTCACTTATACTAAGGTGGATTTTCAAAGATTTCAGAATACAGATTATGAGCAAGGAGTTCTCCCTAGTCACATAAACTTGGGTGGCACTAACGATTCATCAACAGAAGTCTCAGTGGGCACCAGGGAGACTGGGTCCTGGGTCCTCTGTACCCGCTCAGCATCACCCCCCTCCCCAGCCATTTCTCAGCACCCAGTCCAAACAGTCCCAACGTCTGGCATTTAGTAAATATCCAGGAGGATATTAAATACTGAACTACAGCTTGACCTACAGGGGGCAGCAGAGAATGAGATGGTTAAATAGTATCAATGACTCCAGAACATAAATTTGAGCAAACTTTGGAAGACAGTGGCGGACAGAGGAGCCTAGTGTGCTGCAGTCAATGAGGTTGCAAGAATCAGGCATGACAGCAGCTCAACAACAGCAACAACAGCTTGATAAAGATCTGATGACAATAGGTGGCCAGCAGCTCTATTAACATCAACTGGTTAAAAGTAGAAATTAAATATCACAGTGGAAAACTAATTATTACTGGAAAAAAGAGTTGGAAGACTGAACTTAAGTTTCTAGTAACTGGCTGATTTCTGCAGGCCACGCCAACTACCTTAAGGTTTTCATTTCCTCACCTGTAAAATGGGGAGCTGGAGAGGACAATCTGGAAGTCTAAGATTCCCTCCAATTTTAATTTTCCACCATTTTTAAAGGGAAGAAAAAATAAAAAAGTTCCTCAAATCCAAAATAACTGCTATGAAATTATTATTCTTTTTTTTTAATATTCTCTCATGCATGAATAAAGAGTTTATTCTGCCCCTAAAGTTCTGATATTATGAATGTGTAGTGAAGGTAGAATTTTTTGAAATAGCTTAATGTGCTTTGGTCCTTTGTGTCTCAGTGTAGGACTTTCTCCTAAGTTATCCCAAAGCATCCGTTTGTGGGTGGGGAGTGGGGAGGAGGGGAGGACTGAGACACTCTGAATAAGAACACAAATACTAAGAAAAGGTTAATAATATTCACCTTCTCTCTGAAAAAGTAAGCTTTCCCAATCTCCAACAATGTGCTTTCACATGCTTAAAAACAGGCCTTGCCGAGAAATAAAGGATTTTCTAAATTCCTTTATATTCCCATTTAATATATCAAGAGACAGTCTTGAAGCCTTGGTCATAGCATTTCACATAAATGAGAGTTTAGCCAGATAGGAAGACAGAAATCCATGCAAACTCCTCTCAGCAGTGGTAGGAACAGGTGTCTCAAACTGTGAATATTCAAACTTTTGACTCAATCAGACAGGGACTGGACTTTCTAGGTAGCTTTTTAAATTACTACATTTTACTCTGTTCAAATGATTAGACTAACATTTCATGTTTTTTCCAGTACTTTAAAAATGAATTCTTTCTTTGAAATTTCTTTCCAATTTATCTTTCATCTGCTTAAGTTCATATATATTTTCTTTTACTTTCTCTCTCAACAAGTGTTACTGAGCATCTACCATGCACCAGGTCCTGGGAATGCAACAGTGAGACTATGTAAATAATGTCCCTACCCTCATGGAACCCCTTTCTAGTTGGAAAGAAACAAGTGCTAGACCATAAAGAAGGCTGCACACTGAAGAATTGTGGTGCTGGAGAAGACTCTTGAGAGTCCCTTGGACTGTAAGGAGATCAAACCAGTCAACCCTATAGGAAATTAACCCTGAATATTTATTCGAAGGAATGAAAGTGAAGCGCCAATACTTTGGCTACCTGATGCAAAGAGCAGACTTATTTGAAAAGACTCTGATGCTGGGAAATACTGAAGGCAGGAGAAGAAGGGGATGACAGAGGATGAGATGATTCAGTAGCATCCCTGACTCAGTGGACATGCTGCTGCTGCTGCTGCTAAGTCGCTTCATTCGTGTCCGACTCTGTGCAACCCCATAGATGGCAGCCCAGCAGGTTCCTCCATCCCTGGGATTCTCCAGGCAAGAATACTGGAGTGGGTTGCCATTTCCTTCTCCAATGCATGCATGCATGCTAAGTCACTTCAGTCGTGTCCAACTCTGTGCCACCCCATGGACAGCAGCCCAACAGGCTCCTCTGTCCACGGGATTCTCCAGGCAAGAATACTGGAGTGGGTTGCCATTGCCTTCTTCTCAATGGACATGAGTTTGAGCAAACTCCAGGAGACAGTGGATGACAGGGGAGGCTGACATGCTGCAGTCCATGGAGTTGCATAGTCAGAAATAACAATGAACAACAAAAGAGAATCCTAATCTGTGTTGTGGAAAAAAAATGAACAGGATACCACTCCCTGGTTCTTGTGCTCAAGGTCACCCAGCAGGACTGTGCTCTCTGACTTCAGTTCAGTCACTCAGTTGTGTCCGACTCTGCGACACCATGGACTGCAGCACACCAGCCTTCCCTGTCCATCACCAACTCCTGGAGCTTGCACAAACTCATGTCCATCCAGTCGTTGATGACATCCAACCATCTCATTCTCTGTCATCTCCTTCTCCTTCCTGCCTTCAGTCTTGCCCAGCATCAGGGTCTTTTCCAAGGAGTCAGTTCTTTGCATCAGGTGGCCAAAGTATTGGAGTTTCAGTTTCAGCATCAGTCCATCCAATGAATATTCAGGACTGATTTCCTTTAGGATGGACTGGATTGATCTCCTTGCAGTCCAAGGGACTCTCAAGCGTTTTCTCCAGTACCACAGTTCACAAGCATCAATTCTTTGGTGCTCAGCTTTCTTTATGACCATAGCTTTGACTAGAGGGACTTTGTCAGCAAATTAATGTCTTCAGCGCTCAGCTTTCTTTATAGTCCAACTCTCACATCCATACATGACCACTGGAAAAGTTATGGCTTTGACTATATGGACCTTTGTTGGCAAAGTAATGTCTCTGCTTTTTAATATGCTATCTAGGTTGGTCATAGCTTTTCCTCCAAGCAGAAGTGTCTTTTAATTTCATGGCTGCAGTCACCATCTGCCGTGATTTTGGAGCCCCGCCCCCCCCCAAAAGTCTCACTGTTTCATTGTTTCCCCATCTATTTGCCATGAAGTGATGGGACTGGATGCCATGATCTACGTTTTTTGAATGTTGAGTTTTAAGCCAACTTTTTCACTCTCCTCTTGCACTTTCATCAAGAGGTTCTTTAGTTCTTTTCACTTTCTCCCATAAGGTATTATCTGTGTATCTGAGGGTATTGATATTTCTGCCAGCAATCTTGATTCCAGCTTGTGTTTCATCCTGCTCGGTATTTCCCATGACATACTCTGCATATAAGTTAAATAAGCAGGGTGACAATATGCAGTCTTGACGTACTCCTTTCCCAATTTGGAACCATTCTGTTGTTCCATGTCCAGTTATAACTGTTGTGTCTTTACCTGCATACAGGCTTGTCAGGAGGCAGGTGAGGTGGTCTGGTATCCCCATCTCTTGAAGAATTTTCGACAGTTTTCTGTGATCTACACAGTCAAAGACTTTGGCATAATCAATGAAGCAGAAGTAGATGTTTTTCTGGTACTCTCTTGCTTTTTCAATGATCCAACGGATGTTGGCAATTTGATCTCTGGTTCCTCTGGCTTTTCTAAATCCAACTTGAAACCTGGAAGTTCACGGTTCATGTACTGTTGAAGCCTGGCCTGGAGAATTTTGAGCATTACTTTGCTAGCCTTTGAGACCGTGCAAACTGGGTGCTAGTTTGAACATCCTTTGGCATTGCCTTTCTTTGGGATTGGAATGACAACTGACCTTTTCCAGTCCTGTGGCCACTGCTGAGTTTTCCAAATTTGCTGGCATATTGAGTGTGGCACTTTCACAGCATCATCTTTTAGGATTTGAAATAATTCAACTGGAATTCTATCACCGCCACTAGCTTTGTTCGTAGTAATGCTTCCTAAGGCCCACTTGACTTTGCATTCCCGGATGTCTGGCTCTAGGTGAGTTTGATCACACCATTGTGGTTATCTGGGTCATGAAGATCTTTTTGGTATAGTTCTTCTGTGTATTCTTGTCACCCCTTCTTAATATCTTCTGCTTCTGTTAGGTCCATACCATTTCTGTCTTCATTGTGCCCATCTTTGCATGAAATATTCCCTTGGTATCTCTAATTTTCTTGAAGAGATCTCTAGTTTTTCCCATTCTATTGTTTTCCTCTATTGCTTTGCGTTCATCAGTGAGAAAGGCTTTCTTATCTCTCCTTGCTATTCTCTGGAACTCTGCATTCAAATGGGTATATCTTTCCTTGTCTCCTTTGCCTTTAGCTTCTCTTCTCAACTCTTTGTAAGTCCTCCTCAGACAACCATTTTGCCTTTTTGCATTTCTTTTTCTTGGGGATGGTCTTAATCACTGCCTCCTGTACAATGTCATGAACAATGTCCATTGTTCTTCAGGCACTCTGTCTATGAGATCTAATCCCTTGAATCTATTTGTCACTTCCATTGTGTAATCATAAGGGATTTGATTTACATTGTTTCTAATGCATCTTCTCTGCCACTAGACCAGAGTCCTCAACTCCTGCTTGCTCTAGTTGCTTTCCTTTCCAAGACCTTCAGGATCTCATCCATCCCACTGCTCTGTCCTAGGCCTTTAGTTCAACCTACAACTGCCCAAAACCTGTTCCTAGAGATGAGGCCTCCTCTCCTACCATGCTGTTCCACTTACATTCCAGGTCTCTGTTTACATCCAAGATCACACACTCTCCCCTCTTCAGCTTTCTAAACCCAGCCATTTAGCTTTAAATTCAACCAATTTCCTGCAAACCTTATTTCATTAGAAACCCAGCCCACACTGAGAGTTCCCTTCTCTGACCTTTCACAGCACAGTTTATCACTTTCAATCATAGACACCCAGACTGAAGAAGCATACAGATCTACTACTCCAGCCTTGAATGCCATCTGGAAAACACAGTTTAACCTTTCTAATAGGTGGCCTTGGGTGGTTACACTCTCTACTAGTATTTTTCATATTAGTAAACTAAAAAAAAAAAAAAATACAAATACCTATGTACTAGTAAATGTATGTATATTTATAAACATTTGTAGGCTTCCCTGGTGGGTCAGATGGTAAAAAATCCACCTGTAATGCGGGAGACCTGGGTTCAAACCCTGGGTTCGGAAGATCCCCTGGAGTAGGGCATGGCAACCCTCTCCAGTATTCCTGCCTGGAGAATCCTCATGGACACAGGAGCCTGGCAGGCTGCAATCCATGAGGTTGCAAAGAGTCAGACATGACTGAGCAACTAAAAACACACAGCATATACATTCCTATGTCACAAAGAGCTGGACAAGATTGAGTAACTTGCAGAACATATAAATAAGTAAGTCCTATGCTTATAGCTTTCATAAAATCATAAAAGAAAATATTTAAAAATTAAATATAAACCAGTGACAAATCTAATTTATTTCCAATGATCAATATTTATTGTGACAATGGTGTTTCATTAAAGCGAAGTATTTATTCTCATGTAAATGTGGTACTGACTACTATCAAGCAGCTACTTCAGGAAATGACATAGTGTGTCTTTACTTAGCTATTAAGTCTACCTTTGCCATTTTTAAAGGCATTTATAAGTTGTTGTGGGCCTTCCCTTGGTGGCTCACTGGTAAATAGTCTGCCTGCAATGCAGGAGACTAAAGTTCAGTCCCTGGGTTGGCAAGATCCCCTGGAGAAGTAAATGGCAGCCCACTCCAGTATTCTTGCCTGGGAAATCCCCTGAGCCTGGAGGGATTTAATCCATGGGATCACAAGAGTCAGATATGACTGAACAACTAAACAACAACATAAATTGTGGTAGCTTTGCACTAAAGACATCTACAGTAAAAAGACAATTCAGGCCCTACACAGGGTAGTGATCTAGGTCATGTGTGATTTTTTTTTTTTTTCACTTAAAGATAAAACTTAAAAACTTTCAGCATTTTCACAGAAACATATGTGCCTCTTACAATATGTTTTCAGTTTTCCATGTATCCAGAGACCCACGTCATATAGTTTTAGGCTATAGAAGTTTATGCTGTGACTCAACAAATGGATACTATGTAAAATGGACTGCTATTAAGAACTATATTTAACATATATTCTCTTTTCCTCATAACTAGCACCTAACATTGCAAGTATCATATACCAGTTGTTAACAGATTTCTTGGGTCTTTTTTTTTTTTTCTATTTCTTTCATCATTTCTTCTGATATAAATTACAGAAGTTCATTCACAGATCTCCATAAATCTCTCAGAAGAATGAGTTAGTGATTATTCCTTGATTCTGGTTTTCTAGACGAATATTTACAAGAACCCCACAGGAGCTTTCAACAGACAACTCCTCAAAATGAGAAAGTCCAGTTTTAAGACAAAAAAAGGCTGAAAAATGATCATCATAAGAAAGTCAAAATCAAGGTAACCTAAAGGTCAAGTGACAGTTGAAGTATGATAAATGAAATGTGGTTGTTGACCAAGGAAGATTTCCTTTTGCTGACAATCATGAGAAGGACACATCTTTTTCAGACTCTTTCCAACTACTGTCTCCTTTGGTGACAGTAGCCCTGTTAGTAACTCAGGAAAAAAGAAATTGCTTCCCTATCTTTGAAATTTTCATAGAGAAATCTGTATTCTTATGTTTTCAGGAGAAAATAGAGTAAAAAAAAAAACATTCTATAAATCTCAGCTGAAAGAATTGATATCACCTGCCTGCCAGTTCCCCCTCCCCCCACTCCCGGATATTTTAACTCCTTTGGACTCCCCTTGTGGCTCAGCTGGTAAAGAATCCGTCTGCAGTGTGGGAGACCTGGGTTCAATCCCTGGATTGGGAAGATCCCTGGAGAAGGGAAGGGCTACCCATCCAGTATGCTGGCCTAAAGAATTCCATGGGGTCACAAGGAGTTGGACACGACTGAGCAACTTTCACTATCTATCTTTTACTACTTAGTTTCTCAACTAAAGCTTTACAGTTAATGGGGGAGGGGGGATGTGATTTTGTTGTTGTTGCTATTGTTGTTGTTACTTGCCCTTGGTGAATAGCCGTCTTCCTTTTCACTTGCTAGATTGATAGTAGACCATGGCCAAAGAAGATTGCTCACTGAGCTGTTTTCTTTCATCTGGGTGGTCATCTCCTTATCCTCCCTCCCCTCTCACAACTATCCTTCTGAGTCTGGGTCTTTAATAGTGTTGAGCCTCTAATAGTTAGGCCTTTGTTGTTTGCCTGACTAGTGTGCTTTGGGGGTATCTGGGAAGCCACCGGCCTTTAAATACTCCTTTTAGTCTGTACACCCCAAAGCCTAAAATTTACTAGTAGCAAGCAAGAGTACTTTGCTTTCCAAAAGCACAGCCTTTTAAAAAGATCCAAAGAAAGTTGTCTGGAGCTATTCACATCCCAATGTGAATTACTTTATCAGAACTCATCTCTCTGTGACAAACACTAAGAAAGACTGAGTGAAAAGCTAATTAGAGGTTTATTGGGGGTTGGGGTATTAATCTGGGATGAAGGAAAGAACTGTTTTAGAGGAAAGTGATACCAGCTGTGCAGGAGTGCCCTGTAGTACATTGTGGGACAACAGGAGGTAACTGAGACCTAGTTTGCCAGTTTTCTTAGGATTAGTCCCGACTGCGAGTAATTGATATTCAAAGCATCTAGGAACCCCTGATATTTTCATGAGGATTAAATATTAAGCTAATTTCAAAAATTCATGCAATTAAATTAAAAAATAGTCTGCATCATTTGGGGTCATCAAAGGGAAGAATTAGGATCGGTGGTAATATAGTGGTCCAGTTTCAACTTAGTGTTAGACGAAGTTTGGAACAGTTAGAACTCTTTCAAGTTAATATGTTTTCTTCCAAGACAAGGAGCTGTCTCTCAGTAGAACTGCTAATACAGCGGCTGAATGATGTCAACTTTGGGCTTAATATTGGTTTTAGGTTTTACTCTAGAATGTTCCTTCTGATTTAAGAATGATTATATATATGTATGAAAGTGAAAGTGTTAGGCATGTCTGACTCTTTGTGACCCTGTGGACTGTAGCCCACAAGCCTCCTCTGTCCATGAGATTTTCCAGGCAAGAATACTGGAGTGGGTTGCCATGACCTCCTCCAGGAGATCTTCCCAACGCAGGGATGAAACCCACATTTCTTATGTCTCCTGCATTGAGAGGTGGGTTCTTTACCACTGGCACCACCTGGGAAGCATATATATGTCAAACAGGAGAAGTAGGCAACTGAGGATGACATGTTTGAATAGCATCTACAACTCAGTGGACATGAGTTTGAGCAAACTCCAGGACATAGTGGAGTACATGGAAGCCTGGTGTACCGCAGTCCATGGAATCACAAAGAGTCAGACACGACTTAGCAAATAAATAACAACAACACATCTGAAACAAATGTAAGCTAAATTCCCATCTGTAATTAGCACTTTACAAGACTTTTACTTCTAGAGCGATGGTCCTTAGGGCCATAACAGTTAGAACAGTAACAGTTAGTACTAATGCAAAGCTCAGTAAGTACAAGACGCTAAATGTTCACAACTCACAGAACTCTTGTTATTGTTGTTGTCCAGTCACTAAGTTGTGTTCAACTCTGTGACCCCATGCACTGCAGCCCACCAGGCTGCCCTGTCCTCCACCATCTCCAAGAGTTTGCTCAAATTCATGTCCGTTGAGTCTATGATGCTATCCAACCATCTCATCCTTTGCTGCTCCCTTCTCTTTTTGCTTTCAGCCTTTCCCAGCATCAGGGTCTTTTCCAGTCAGTCGACTCTTTGCATCAGATGACCAAAGTATTTTCAGCTGCAGTATCAGTCCTTCCAATAAATATTCAGGGTTAATTTCCTTTGGGATTGACTGGTTTGATCTCCTTGGAGTCCCTCCAAGGGACTCTCAAGAGTTTTGTCCAACAGCACAATTCAGAAGCGTCAGTTCTTCCATATGCAGCCTTTTTTCATGGTCCAACTCTCTTATCCGTACATGACTACTGGAAAAATCATAGCTTAGACTATATTGACCTTTGTTCACAAAGTAATATCTCTGCTTTTTAAATATACTGTCTAGGTTTGTCATAGCTTTCCTTCCAAGGAGTAAGTGCCTTTTAATTTCATGGCTGCAGCCACTGTCCACAGTGATTTTGGGGCCCAAGAAAATAAAATCTGTCACTGCTTCCACTTTTACCCCTTCTATTTGCCATGAAGTGATGGGACTGGATGCCATGATCTTTGTTTTTTCAGTGTTTAGTTTCTAGCCAGCTTTTTCACTCTTCTCTTTCACCCTATCAAGAGGCTCTTTAATTCCTCTTCTGCCATTAGAGTGGCATCATCTGCATATCTGAGGTTGTTAATTAACAATCCCCCTTCTACAGATATGAGGGATTCCCTAGTAGCTCAGTCAGTAAAGAATCTACCTGCAATGCAAGAAACCTGGGTTCAATTCCTGTGTCAGGAAGAACCTCTGGAGAAGGAAATGACAACCCGTTCCAGTATTCTTGCCCAGGAAATCCCATGGACAGAGGAGCCTTGCAGGCTACAGTCCATAGGGTTGAAAAGAGTTGGACATGACTTAGGCACTAAACCACCTTCTGTAGATATGGGAACTGAGCTGCTGTAGGTTAAGTGCTGTGCTAAGCTTGTGAAAGTGTTAAGTTGCTCAGTTGTGTAGACTCTTTGTGACCCCATGGATACAGTGCACCAGGCTCCTCTGTCCGTGGAATTCTTCAGGATTGGGTAGCCATTCCCTTCTCCAGGGGATTTTCCTGACCCAGAGATAGAACCTGGGTCTCCTGCATTGCAAGCAGATTCTTTGCTATCTGAGCAACCAGGGAAGCCCCTATGCTAAGTTTTCAGAGCACATAAATAGGGAAGGCAGCCAAGAATCAAACTACTCTAGGGTCAGAGGCCAGGTTTAACAAGGACACTGCCCATTAACTGGTACCTTGTTGAGGAACCACTAGCATAATCTCAGAACGTTGCCAGGTGGCTAAATGAATTGAGATTCTGCAACACTGAGCTGTGCTGGGTTTACCCTAGTCTTCACAAACCTTTGTTTTGACAGACCACAAGAGTAAATCAGTGTCAGAACAGCCTTAAAAGCCAACTGTATGTGTTTTGTCACTAAGTCATGTCCAAATCTTTAGACACTCCATGGACTATGGCCCATTAGGCTCCTCTGTCCTTGGGGTTCTCCAAGCAAGAATACTGAAGAGGGATGCCATTTCCTTTTCCAAGGGATCTTCCTTGCTTTATGACTCCAGCATTGTTATGATATCAGCTTCCAGCTGCAGTCCAGTCGAGATAAAGATTCCTAAACCAGGTCAAAGACTTTATGACTTTGCATAGTGTTGGCCATGTACTAGGAAACAATCATAAGCTACAGAACCACAGAATTATAGGTTTAGAATGGACGAGGTCTTTGGGGAATGTGTCTCCCTTCTCATCACAGAAATGAGGATACTGATTTCTACTGAGAGGATTTTGTTTCAAAACTTTGCCATGGCTTTATAGATGGTCTCTGTGTCCAGTCTTATTATCACAGCCAAAGGAGATTCTTAATACAACTTGATCATCTCATCCTGCTTATTTAAACCCCTCAGGTACCCCTCAGACTCGGTCAGTCCTGGAGGTCAAGGCACCAGTTCTTTGAAGACCTCGTCCCCTGATTGACTCTGGTCTCAACTCCTCCCCCTTGCTTGTCTTGAACTCTTGACTCCAGTCACTCAGAGGGCCTTTTAGGACCCCAGCCCCTCTTCCCAGAGCATCATACTCTGGCGTCTGAGCCTTTGAACATCCTATTTCTTTGCTTTTACAGTGCTTTCCCTGGCCTCTCCTGGCTCCCTCTACTTTTTCCTTCAGAAAGTAACAGTTCCTCCTATGGGAATATGACTTCTAATGGTCAGATTTGTTGTTTCATTTTTCAAACACCCAGTATAAACAAATGTGACTGCATTGTTTCCCAACCTATAACATATAAAGAATAATTTTATTTCTGTGTGTCTGGACAAGAAGTACAGTTTGAAATTGCACCATAGCAGAATGACATCCCAAGTAATAATACAGCAAAGATCCATAGTTTATAAAAAGGGAAACCAACAAGTCAATGAAACAAAGTTTTCTGGTATCATTTGGCGTGACTCTCTTGTGCTGTTATTACATAATCCGATGACTGATGTAGATAATTATGAAACTTGAGTCAGCAAGAAATGGCACTTATATTTAATGTAGAGTGATTAAGGAGGCAGAAAACTGTGTAATAACTTTTAGAATGATTTTCACTGAAAATATTTAAAATAAAATGAGTTTTAGTGCTTAAAGGAAGGAACATAGCTTATCAGTTCATTTATATTAAAGATCCAGATATGCTAGAGTTTGTATGATAGAAAGAAATGTGATAATAGGTAGTCAGGAAACACAAGTTCTGGTCTAGTAATTGATGCTAAATAAGTGAGTGCTTTTTGTGAGTAAGACATTATCATATTTGATTCTCAGAGCTGGTGTAATAATGTGTCTAAAAACAGGGGTCTTGGGCTCAAATACAATCCCAGCTTCATTACTTTTAAGCTATGTAGCCTTCAGTTATTTTACTATCTCTAGGCCTCAGTTTGCTTATCTGTAAAATGGATATAATGCATACTAATAATGCATACCTCATAGGCTTACTGTGAAAAACAAATGGCCTACTGCTTACAAGAACTCAGCAGAGAATATAATTTTTCATAAGGGCTCAAGTGGCCATTGTTGCTGTATATTTATAATTATATTGATAAATATAATTATAAATATTATAATTATTCACAATGAAGGTGATAGATTAGACCACTCAGGTCTTCTCAGGCACTAAAACTCTATGGTTCTATGAATGGATCATTCCCAAATGATGTCAGATAAATAAGGTTTCATTGTATATTGGGCAAGAAATCAATATGGCCAATTTTCAATTGTACAAAATAAAGTAAGGTGAGCAGAGCATGAATTATTCAAAATGTTGGTTACACTCAGTATATTTCTATTTGATCTTAGAATGAATATAATGCTTTAAAAGAATGTTTTTTATCCTTCTTATATTGTGTTTAATGACTAAGATGAGTTTGGCCTGTCTGTGTTCACCAAAGGAAAAGAAATAGAACAATATTAGATGATATATGCATGGTATTTCACTTGATCACTAACAATTTAGATGAAGTCATCTGGCAACTCACTGGGTAACAGAAAAATCAAACATATTGAGTGTAGCACTTTAACAGCGTCATCTTTTAGGGTTTGAAATAGCTCAGCTGGAATTCCATCACCTCCCCACTAGCTTTGCTCTTAGTGATGCTTCCTTAAGGCCCACTTGACTTTGCACTCCAGGATGTCTGGCTCAAGGTGAGTGATCACACCATCGTGGTTATCCAGGACACTAATATCTTTTCTGTATAGTTCTTCCATGTATTCTTGCCACCTCTTCTTAGTATCTTCTGCTTCTGTTAGGTCCATATTGTTTCTGTCCTTTATTGTGCCCATCTTTGCATGAAATATTCCCTTGTTATCTCTAATTTTCTTGAAGAGATCTCTAATCTTTCCTGTTCTATTGTTTAACTCACACTGTATATATGCATTAATATATGATATTTGTTTTTCCCTTTCTGACTTATTTCATTCTGTACAACAGTCTCTAGCTCCTTAATGCTCATATTTTTAAAGGGTTTATTTTTACATCAAATTCAAATGACTTTATTTGTCATTTAAAATTAGTCATTTTGCCTTATTCATTAAATTGGGTAAAGTATACTAAAGATTTTTATAGTAAAGCATTTTAAAGCTGTAAAGTAGTATAAAATATAATTATCTTTTTATTATTTGAATTACCAGGACAACTTTACTCAAAATGACGGACATTTCCAAAAAGATTAGCACTTTCTAATCAGAGCTAGATATGACTTTTTGTTAAAGTTTTGTTTGCCTAAAAGCAGTTGCAGAAATTCCCCATTCCATTTTTATTTTCTCAGCACACACCACACGCACACAGACACACAGGTAAATTTAAAAAATCCATTCTTCCTTCAGAAGACTTTTCAACATTGACATACACTCCTTTCACTTTTCTCTAAGCTGTCCTTCAACAATAAAAACAAAATACCCCTTTTTCCAAGATGAGATTAGTATAAACAATTTAGCATAATTTAAGAGCAGGGACTCTGGGGAAGTCCCTGGCAGTCCAGTTGTTAGGACTTGTTGCTCTCACTGCAGGAGCCCGGGTTTGAGCCCTGATCTGGGAGTGAAGATCCTGCAAGCTGCACAACATGGCCAAAAAAAAAAAAAAATAGAAGAAGAAGAGCAGAGACTTTGCCAGCAGAACCTCTGTGTTCCAATTATGGTTCTGACTTTCTAGATGAACAATCTTGGACAAACTAACCAATCCTTCCATGCAGATGACAGCGACAGAACATTGAGGACAAGCTCTAAGAGAATAACTCTCTCTAGAGTCCAGGAGAAGAAAAAGGACAGTGCAGGACACAGGAAAAGAGTGGTCAGAGGGGCAGCAGCCGGAAGACAAGTGTAAGGGTGCAGAAATCAAGAGAAGAATGAGCTTCCATGAGGGCATGGCCAACAGTGACCACGTCTCCGTAAATCACAGAACACAAGGACTTAGTAAAAGTCAGTGTGGACTGCCTTGACATTCTTGAAAGTAAAATGGAAATGATAACTCTCAACCTTTCTGGTGTTAAGGTTTAAGTGGTGAAGAAGCAGAAGTTCCCTTATAGTTGGGACTAGAGAGCAACTTGTATATTTTCTTTTGTTTTTCTTTCCCATTACCCAAGATAATGGAGACAGATTAGATAATGCAGATTATCAGACATAGAAGATGGAACCAATGGAAAAAAGAGAGAAGGAACACCAAGAAAACAGTCATCTTAAATAACCTGAGGACCCTTGGAATAGCAGAAAAGAAGGGTTCTCTCCCTGGCAAACTCCTGTCATCCTTTGAGACTCAGTTTAAAGTGGCTTCACAGATGATATCATCTGACTGTACTAAACCAAGTCATCCAATCCTTTACCTAAACATCCTAAGTGAAGTGAAGTGAAAGTTGTTCAGTCATGTCCGACTCTTTGCGACCCCATGGACTGTACAGTCCATGGAATTCTCTAGGCCAGAATACTGGAGTGGGTAGCCTTTCCCATCTCTAGGGGATCTTCCCAACCCAGGAACTGAACCCAGGTCTCCTGCATTGCAGGTGGATTCTTTACCAGTTGAGCCCCAAGGGAAGCCCACACTGTCTGAGCATTTTGTTTGTATCTTTTTTATAACAGAAAATTATATAATATTTTATCTTTCAACATGTCATCCCCAAATATTAGATAACAGATTGCTCAGAGCCAGAATCTAAGATTCATTCATTTTTAAAAATTTCTAGTATAAGACATACCATTAGAACTAGTACTATATTAATAGCTATTAATAAATAAATTGATTAATTAGCAATAAGAAAGGAAAAAGGGCCTGATTAGTGCAGAGTTATATTGAAGGGGGGTAATATAGGCACTAAGACATCTTGAGTCAATGTTTTTAGTCTCAAAAATGAGAGTGAAAAGGTTAAAATGGGACCAGGGTATTAAACGGATGGAGCAAGAAACCATGTAGGCAACCTCTATAGGATCTAAGTAACTCCTTAATATGGTTGGTGGCTCAGAAGGTAAAGAATCTGCCTGCAGTGTGGGAGATCTGGGTTCACTTTCTGATATTTTTGCCTGGAGAATTCCATGGACAGAGGAGCGTGGCAGGCTACAGCCCGTGGGATCGCAAAGAGTTGGACACGACTGAGCGATTTTCACTTTCACTTTTGAGCTCCACTGTAGAGACCTAATAAAATGAGGAAGCATGAATTTGTAGTATGCCTGCTTGGTTTTATAGGTTTTCTTCCCTCCTTATAGTCTTCTATAACCTAAAGGTAATAGTGAAGAAAATACAAGTACAGCTTGTCCAGATTGAGTGTTTAAAAAAAGGACAATGTGACGTTCTGTGAAGTTAAAGTCAAAGAGTAACAAAAACGAATATTGACATAACCAAGGAATAAGGCAGCTGTGATGGTACAGAGGCAAAGAGCTGTAGAAAGTCCTGTAGGTAGTATTGCAAAGGTGTGGATGGAAAATAATGCCTTGGAGCCAGTGCAAAGAATGGAGAAATTTGGGAAGGATCAAACACAGGCAGAAATGGATAGATAGAGTAGATTTTATTCTTATTTCTAAAAATTTTTTGAAGGACTTGTCAGGTGAGAAAATTATAAACATTTGTTTTATTAAGAGGAAGTAAAAACTTGATCTTTTTTTTTTTTTTTTCCTTCTAAATTATCCCTTTCCCTTGGGACTTGGACAGGTGAAAGAACCCATTAGAGTATGATAATGAACAACATCTCATACAGAAATTACATTCATGGAAAGATCATGACATAATATTAGCATGCAGGCTATCTGTTTTTAAACCCATACTCTCTCTACCCACCACTATTTGCTGTGTGTCAATTATGAGACAGTAGTTCCTCAGGGAAATAATGTAGTTTACTCAGGGCATTCATTCAAGCTTAAAAAAAAATCCAAAGAGACAGAGAAAATATCAGGTTAATATTCAAGTGTTAATGAGGACTTAGGTATTGTAAAGCTTACATTGTGCTAATTAAAAATAATTACATGGCCCTAGAATTAGAGAGCTTTCACAGGGAAAGTTCTCAAGGCCACTGCGCCTCTCTGGATTTCCAGTCTGGCTGTGTACAAACCTCAGTAGTTACCTTAACAGGAATAATTAGATCCTGGGAAGACAAATTTCTCCAACCAAATCTGCTAGAGTCTAATTGAGATCAGAAAGTCAGTGTCATTGTTTCCAATGAGAAATGTCTTTTTCTAAAGGAGACACTGATTTTTGAAAGACGATCACAGGTGGTACAGTGATTAAAACGGATCAGAATAAGGAGGGCTCCAGACATCACTCTGTGCTGAGTACCACCAACCCAAATATGACCCAGGCCCCTGTCAAGGGCTTACAACTACCATTTTGTTTTTTTCTGCTATATCCATGTTTTCCACTGAAATACTTGTTTTTAAATTCAAGAGTAGAGTGTTCAGTAAACCAACCTCCCTTTTCAGCACTTTTGTCACCTAGCTCCTGTTATTAGTTTTGTTAAATTGCTAAGTCTTGTCTGATCTTTGAGACCCCATGGACTGTAGCTCCTCTGTCCTCCACTATCCCTGGAGTTTGCTCAAACTCATGTCCATTGAGTCAGTGATGCCATCCAGCCATCTCATCCTCTGTCATCCCCTTCTCCTCCTGCCTTCAGTCTTTCCCAGCATCAGGTTTGTTTCCCAATGAGTTGCCTGTTTGCATCAGGTGGCCAAAGTACTGGAGCTTCGGCATCATGCCTTCCAATGAATAGTCATGGTTGATTTCCTTTAGGATGGATTGGTTTGATCTCCTTGAAGTCCAAGCTACTCTCAAGAGTCTTCTCTAGCACCACAGTTTGAAAGCATCAATTCTTTGGTGTTCAGCCTTCTTTACGGTCCAACTCTCATATCCATATAGCAAGTGTGTAATAAGTTCTGGGTCACCTCCAATATAAGACAGCAGGAAAGTGAGCCTATTCATAAACTATCAATACTCAAAATGTCATGTTATAGCATTTATTAGTAAATGAACTATAAAGTTATTTTATGCTTCTTTCCAGTTTTATATCAAATCATTAGAAGTGAACTTTTCCCTTTCTGTGCAATTAGGAAAAGACTACTTATGATGTTCCAAAGGTGACCTTTAGGTATGTGTTCATTTTTGACTTGTGATTAACTTCTTAACATGGTTCACCCTTGGCCACTTCAAGCATTCAGTATACTCTAGAAGGTAGTAACAAAAGGGATGTATCCCACATGCTTAATTGCTTCTCTCAAAACATGAGACATAGAAGGGCGCTTGGAGAGCCTTTCTCAGCTCATCAGCATCATAGAGATTAGAGAGCTGTTGCTTTGTACTTCAGTCTTTCCCAGCATCAGGATCTTTTCAAATGAGTCAGTTCTTCACATCAGGTGGCCAAAGTATTGGAGTTTCAGCTTCAACATCAGTCCTTCCAGTGAATATTTAGGACTGCTTTCTTAACTTAATCACCTTCAAAAATCTTATTTCCAAATAAAGTTTAGAAGTTCAATACCTCTTGGGGGACACATTTCAACCCATAGAGGTGCCCTTCTTGAATAAGTGTTTATGTAGGAAATGAAGCCATGGCACAAATCACAGATTTTCTCTTTTTTTTCGGGGGCCTTATGTTTCAATCATATGTGTATGTATGGTTAGTTTCCATGTCCCCTTGCAATAGTCTCCTTATGCTCATGCTCACTCACTTCAGTGGTGTCTGACTCTTTGCAACCCCATGGACCTTAGCCCACCAGGCTCCTCTGTCTATGGGATTTTCATGGCAAGAATACTGGAGTAGGTTGCCATGCCCTCTTTCAGAGGATCTTTTGGACCAGGGGTCAATCCTGCTTTTCCTGTGTCTCCTTCATCTCCTGCATTGCAGGTGGATTCTTTAACACTGAGCCACTAGGGAAGCCCATAATAGTCTCCTAGTTGATAGTAACTTTCCTGACTTGCCCAAGGTGGCTCAGTGGTAAAGAATCTGCCTGAAATGCAGAAGTCACAGGAGACGTGGGTTCAATCCCTGAGTCAGGGAGATCCCTTAGAGAAAGCCATGGCAACCCATTCCAGTATTCTTGCAGAAAACCATGGAGAGAGGGGGCTTGTGGGCTACAGTCCATAGGGTCTCAAGAGGTGGACACGACTGAAGTGACTGAATATGCAACGTGTCCACACAAATGTCAGGAGATACTTCTTAAACACAAAATTGATGATATTATCACATTACTTTAAATTCTTCAGCCTATGCTTACAGAGTAAATACTAACTCCCTGGCCTTAGAGTCAAGACTTTTACTACCACAATGGAAGATATTATACACTTAAGAGTTGTGAAAGCATTTGTAAAGGGGAAATCTTAACAGAGTTGATAACAAAATATTATACATCCAAAACTACATATTCGAGGTGATAAGGCAAAAAACAAGGAAGACAAATACGATAATGCAGATTTTAATCTGCATTTATATCTTAGCCGATTTAAGTCGATAGAAAAATGCTGATAATAAACAAGTGGGCAAAAGGCATAATATACACTTCATAGAAGATTTTTAAATCTTTCCAAAGTATATGTGAAAGTAAATTTTCAGATCAAACAATAATGAAAAGCTTTTTTTTTGCCAAGTAAGAAACTTTTTTTTTCTTTTATTTTAAATCAGTCTAGCTAGTGGTCGTAAAGATGCATTAACAGGCAAAGTTGTTGTTTATGTATTATCAAGACTCTGAAATTGACCATCAGATTTAGAGCTTAGTTCCCGGTGGCCAGTAGTGAGTGGAGTAATGAGTCTGTAACAACCACTAGTAAAACCTGGCCATTATGTATCCTGGATTCTGATATCTACATTGACATCTCATACCCTTGAAGAAGGTCTAGAAAAGAGGTAAGAGAGGGGCCTGGCATTCCAAAGAATGAAACACAAGTTTCCCCAAATTTACTTATGGAGCTAGGGAAACAGACATTTCTTTTTTTTTTTTTTAATTATTTGTTGCTTTTTCAGGATTAATCCAAGGAGTATAAATTTTCTTTATAGCCAGAAACTACACCATTAAAAATAAACACGAATTTATCTCACATATCCTAACAAAAATTCCCTCACTTTTACTTAGCAATCTCTATCAACTTTTTAATATTTTTAACCTTTCATGGTTTAAATTCCTACAATAATGTGGTCACCCCCCAACCCCGTCCCACCAGTTCCAGGTCAGTCGCTCAGTCGTGTCCGACTCTTTGCGACCCCATGAATCACAGCACGCCAGGCCTCCCTGTCCATCACCAACTCCCGGAGTTTACCCAAACCCATTCCACCAACTAATTCCTTTTCTTATAATCCAGTTTCTACAAATACTACCACCAAGAAATATTAAAAGAGTCACCCAAATCTGCTCATTAAATGTATTAGCATTTCCCTGACCTGATTCCCATTCTGATTTTCTGCAACAATTCATACTGTTGAGACTTATCCTTTTCCCTGGGAGTGGCTCCTTCTTTGTACCCTGTTTTTACCCTAGACATTCCTTAAGTCATACTTTGTTTCCTAGTGCTTTAGACCTATTTCATATCTTTGCTCTTAAACTCTTTACTTTTCTCTCTACCGATGTGTTGACATCTTTCACGAATCAACAACCCTGGGAGTACATTAGGTACTTAATAAGAATTTTCCTTTATATAGAACAATCACAGTATTTTTATATAGTTGTGATAGACAGGATAATCCTCTCTCCACCAAACGTGTCTATATCCTAAACTTTGCAAACTGTGAATATATTACTTTATATGGCAAAGAGACTATGATTAAGTAAAGACCTTCTCATGAAGAGAGTGCCCCAGATCATCTGGGTGGGCCTGATGTAACCAGAGTTCTTTAAAATAGAGAGAGGTGATGATCAAGCAGAGAATCAGAGTGAAGTATGAGAAAGACCCCACTAACCACAGCTGACTTTGCAGATGAAGAAATAGGAAAATGAACCAAGGAATGCAGGTAGACTCTGGAAGCTAGGAAAAGCAAGAAAATGGATTCTCCCTTAGAGGTTTTCAGAAGGAACACAGCCCTATGTAGCTCGGTGAAACCTACTTTGAACATCTGACCTCCAGAATTATAAGATAATAGATATGTTTCAACCCACTAAGCATTTGGTTATTGTTGCAGCAGCCCAGTGAGACTGATACAGTAGTACTTTGTCATTTTCCAGGACACCTAATATGATGTCACACAGACAATATTCAATATTTAATGAAAATGAATAGGATACTTAGGATTTGTCACTCTCTAGATTTTTATAAGCTATGAAATTCAATATAATGTGTTCAACGGTCATATTTCTGAACACCTGAGATTTATTTAAGAATATGTAAAATAATATGAGAACTTTTGTTTGGGAGTAGGAGTTGAAACAGAAAAATTACTCTTCCAATAAATCAATGAACTTGATGAGTCTATTTATTTTGCCATCAGCCCAATTGCCTTTCTGTTCTCTTGCAGTCTCCTAGAAAAGCTTGATCATTGATGATAGCTCAAATCCTCTCTTTCTTCAGTGGTGCTGACTTAGCCCCTTCTGCGCTGTCATCTCCCTGGGGCTTGATATGTACAAAGTGTGCAACCCAGATAGGACTCCAGTGGGTACAGAGTTAACTGGCTGAGGCATGCAAGCTAAATACTTCTCTGCATTAAAACATCCATGCACTCAATGCTTTTTAATTTACAAACTGTGTGATTTCACTTGATATTTATGCTAACTTGGTGGAGGAGGTACTATTGCCTTCATTTTATGGTTGAGAAAATGAAAAGTTAAGGGGAGTATCTAGATAGTAAAAGACAGAAAAGAGATTTGAACAAAAATCTCTTAATTTCTAAGTAAATGAATGCAATTTTACTATATGCATCTGTTCTTGCCATTTTGTCTCAGTGTTATTATTCCATGTATCTATTTTGCAAGTGTATTTTTAATGATAATATAACTTATGCACATTATAGTGTGGAAAACACTGAAAAGTATGAAGTTTTAAATCATCCATAATCTTACTATTCAAAGACAACCACTGTTACTGTTTGAATAATACTCAACAGTAACAAAAGTAACAACAGTATTTCGGAAACAGAAATATTTCTTTCCAAATATTTTTCTGCACATACACCCAAGTATATTTCTTTTGACCTTTATTTTTATTTAGAGCTCATTTAGAGTTCTATTATTATTATTCTGAGTGAAGTGAGGTGGCAGTCTAGCCTTATGCTATTTAAAATTGTACTGAATTGCCTTGCAATGACCTGTTTTTCCTATTTATATTAAAATATAAATAAAGAATTAGCCCACCCTTCTTGAGTTAATTTTTATTTTTTCAAGATTAGAGCCATGCTTCTCAAAATGCAGTCAGGAACAGCAGTATGAGCATCACTTGGGAGCTTGTTAGAACTGAAAATTCTCTACTGAGTCAGAATCTTTGGGGTGAGGCCCAGGAATCCCTGTCTTAACAAGCTCTCCAGGTGATTTTTTACACATGTTAAAGTTTGGACTAAAGTTTTGCTTTTCCATTTGTGTTGATGAGGCAAAAGCAGCCAGTAAACCTGTCTTAGGTTAGAGACAAGCAGAATAATTGTCACGCTTCGAAGAAAAATAAAGAGCTTCTTGCTTATCCCAATTTCCCTCATCCACATGCTTTCAACTGTGTGTTCAAAATGCTTGTACACTTACACAGAAATGTTAGTAGCTCCCTATACTTACTATCATCCAAGCGTGCTTTCATGTGGGTAGACTTCTTCTGGCAAGCCAACTAATCATTTATCAAAATCAGAACAGGATGAAGGGTAGGTACATTTTAAGTTTCATTCCGATAGTCTTTCTTAAACACCTACCAGGTTATTAATAGCTTCATATAGAGTAAAAAGAAAAAGCACATTTTCTAGACCCTGTCCTCATGACAATTCACAATCTTATTAGGAAGTAAAATGTTCATGTATGTTTTAATTAACAACAGTCAATCAAGTCTTACATTGACTATAATTATTACAGTTTGTGAGATGAGCCCTGGACTGTACAGAAAGCAGGATGTATTGATAGAGAAGGTCTCCTTAAGAAAGGAAAAAGGTTAGTGGTGCCTAAATAATAATTATTGTATTAACAGTAAATACTACACCTATTAATTAATATAGGGGCTTCCCTGATGGCTCAGTGGTAACGAATCAGCCTGTCAATGCAGAAGATGTGAATTCAATCCCTGGGTGGGGAAGATCCCCTGGTGAATGTAATGGCAACCCAGTTCCTGGAAAATGCCATGGACAGAGGAGCATGGCAGGCTACAGTCACGCAAAGAGTGGATATGAGTTGGATATGACTGAGCACATATAACCATTAATTAATATACCTATGATACCTATTTCCTAGAGAGGGCTAAATGAGATTAAATATCTTTGCCAACGTTATATAATTAGTGCTTGGTGGAGTCAGAATTTAAACTTAGATGTGTTGGACTGGAGCCCTGTTTCTTAACACTTGTTCCTTCATAGTTAACTCTGACTGAGAAGTTTTACAGATTGAGAAAAAGGCCAGTAGAAAACCACGGGCAATCCCAGAAAGGGTAAACATAGGTTACATAAGTTCCTTTGTCAGATTCGCCTGAGCAGAGAGCAAGGTTGATGTCAGCAAGTTGCTGAAACCTAATGAGATCTGTAAAGATTTCAGAAGGTTTTGCATGCTTAGATGGCAATCAGTTTACCCACTGTCAGAGATGCTGAAGAACTATTACACATTTAACTTAAAGTAATGTTTTAGCACTAGACCATCATTGGATCAAAAAAGCATAATTGGGTGGGGAGTGAAGAGAGATTTGGGTAGAGCAATCAGTTAATAAGATGATTGTTATAAACCAGATATCAGATGATATGGAAAATGACAGGGGGGAAGCTAGAAAACAAAGGTGAAAATTTTTAACGGTAGATTGGCTGAGCGGACTAACTGGAAAACCTAAGAATTTAAACCATATATTCTGAGTGATTTTGAACTTTACATAATAATTGTAATAATCTGAAGGAAGATTGTCAAAAGTTAATAAGGCAGTTGGTTTCAGATTGTGAATTTAAGGCATTCTTTCTTTCTTTCTAACTATGTCCACCTATCTGGTTTCCATGTCCTGATCTTAAAACATGTGATCAGTTCCATCTACTTTATCCTATCTTGTTTTGTCCTTTCTCATAGTAGCTCTGGCCATCTCTCCATAGCCCATTGGCAAGTATTGGTCTTCCCAGGTGGCTCAATGGGAAAGAATCCATTTTCCAATGCGAGAGATGCAGGTTGATCCCTGGGTTGGGGAGATCCCCTGGAGGAGGAAATAGGAGCCCACTCCAGTATTATTGTCTGGAAAATTCCATGGACAGAGGAGCCTAGTGGGCTACAGTCCATGGTGTCACAAAGAATCAGACATGACTGAACATGCATGCAAATGGCAAGTATAGTCTATCTGCTCTCATTACCTTCTGAATTACTTCCCTAAGAATCTATTGTGTTTTGCTACAAGGAACCTTCTTTCTAAAACCTATCTCAAAGTATATCATCTTTCTGCTGAAAGTTTAAAAATATTTCTTCACTGTCTTTTATTGCCTTACTTTACTTGGTATGACATTCAGAATTAGAGCAACCATAGTTTGTTATCTAAATTTAATAATTGGGAGGCGGAGAGTGGCATATTAATAATCGCATGCTCAGTCGCTCAGTCGTATCTGACTCTACGACCCCTTGGGTGTAGCCCACCAGGCTCCTCTGTCTGTGTAATTTTCCAGGCAAGAATACTGGATTGGGTTGCCATTTCCTTCTCCAAGGGATCTTCCAGACCCAGGGATCAAACCCTCATCTCCTGCATTGGCCGGTGTGTTCTTTACCACTGACCAGTGGGACAAAAGTGTGTGACTGTGCTTAACACTCAAGCCACATTTTCTTCCAGTTGCACTTCATGAATGAGCAATGGCTGAGGACTGAGTGAACAGCCCCTGCTCCAAAGGTCCCCAAACTGTGCTGTTCACAGCTGTACTTGTTTTGCCTAATCTACTGCTCAACACATCATATGGGCTCGATGACTATTTGCAGAAGGAAAAAAGCAAGTGGAAAGCAAGCCCTGAGTAAATCAAAGCATCTCAGAACTGTTGTAGTGTGCTGTGTTTGCTGAAATGAAATAGAATTTAAGGTCCAGCATCTTTGGGAAGAGGAAAACATGGAGAGTCAACAGAGAACCTGGGAGAGTGAAGTAGAAAGAGGCAGCCCCAGAGTCAGACCTCTTGCTTCATAACTTAGGAAAGGGCAGATGCTGGGAGTGTTGAATTCAAGGGCACTTTTCCAAAAGACTCCACTTATCAATATATAGATTTTTACCAATAGTAATGATCTCGGGTGGCCTCAGCCTGCAATGGCTCCGAGTGGGGCTTGGGCTCCCAACCAGAGATTGAAGCCAGGTCCCGATGGTAGGAGCACCAGATCCTAACCACTAGACCAGTGGTCAGTGACAAGGGCCCTGGCCCTTTGCCTTTGCAGAAAAGAATTTCCACAAAGACAGAAAACAGTGAACCAACTAAAGTATTTATTAAGAGGAAAAGAGTACAGTGTGTGTGGATAGACACTCGGGCAGACTCAGAGGGAGAATCCTTGAAAGTTTGAATCACTTATATGGGATATTGCTTCCAGGTTTCCTTTGGCCAATCATTTTGATTTGCCTGGTTCACAGTCCATATTTGCTATATCTCAGGACCCTTCCATGTGTGTGCATGCATCTCTTAGCCAAGATGAATCCTACCACAAAGGCATATGGGTTGAGCAACCCTTGACTTTACTCCCGCTTTGACCCCTAAGAAGCCTTTCTGCACACGTGTGGTCAGGGAAGTGTCCTGACTTCAGGAATGAGAAATATGTGGTCTGGGCAGGGCCCAACATCCTCACTTAATTGCCCTGCTATTCTTGTCTTGGAATTTCGTCCATAGGGGATGAATCTCCAGTGCTTTACCCTGTGTTGTGGTGGGAGGCCATCTACCTCCTGTCTCAGTAGTTCTTAGTTAAATTCTGTCAAATCCCTCATAAAGTCAATGTAGTTCAGTTCAGTTCCGTCTCTCAGTCATGTCCGACTCTTTGCAACCCCATGGACTACAGCACTCCAGGCCTCCCTGTCCAGCACTAACTCCCGGAGTTTACCCAAACTCAAGTCCATTGAGTCGGTGATGCCATCCAACCATCTCATCCTCTGTCGTCTCCTTCTCCTCCTGCCCTCAACCTTTCCCAGCATCAGGGTCTTTTCAAATGAGTCAGCTCTTCACATCAGGTGGCCAAAGTATTGGAGCTTCAGCTTCAACATCGTCCTTCCAATGAACACTCAGGACTGATCTCCTTTAGGATGGACTGGTTGGATCTCCTTGCAGTCCAAGGGACTCTCAAGAGTCTTCTCCAACACCACAGTTCAAAATCATCAATTCCTCGGCGCTCAGCTTTCTTTATAGTCCAACTCTCACATCCATACATGACCACTGGAAAAACTATAGCCTTGACTAGATGGACCTTTGTTGGCAGAGTATTGTCTCTGCTTTTTAATATGCTATCTAGGTTGGTCATAACTTTCCTTCCAAGGATTAAACGTCTTTTAATTTCATGACTGCAGTCACCATCTGCAGTGATTTTGAAACCCAAAATAAGTAAAGTCTGCCACTGATTCCACTGTTTCCCCATCTATTTGCCATGAAGTGATGGGGCCAGATGCCATGATCTTAGTTTTCTGAAAGTTGAGCTTTAAGCCAACTTTTTCACTCTCCACTTTCACTTTCATCAAAAGGCTCTTTAGTTCTTCTTCACTTTCTGCCATAAAGGTGGTGTCATCTGCAAATCTGAGGTTATTGATATTTCTCCTGGCAATCTTGATTCCAGCTTGTGTTTCTTCCAGCCCAGCGTTTCTCATGATGTACTCTACATCTAAGTTAAATAAGCAGGGTGACAATATACAGCCTTGACGTACTCCTTTTCCTATTTGGAACCAGTCTGTTGTTCTATGTCCAGTTCTAACTGTTGCTTCCTGACCTGCATACAGGTTTCTCAAGAGACAGGTCAGATGGTCTGGTATTCCCATCTCTTTCAGAATTTTCCACAGTTTATTGTGATCCACACAAAGGCTTTGGCATAGTCAATAAAGCAGAAATAGATGAGCTGTTTTTAAAAGTTTTCACAACAGTGGTTTAAAAGTCCCAGCTATAAAGGAGGTATGTCAGTGTGCATTCAGCGCTTCTGAAACCAGGTGCATTCTCTGTGAGAAAAGAAAATGTGCTAGGAGCAAGGGAACAAACAGGAACATGATGAAAATCTACAACTTAATTACATAAATGTCTTTTTTTTTTTTTCACAAAAACTAGATTTGAGATAATTAAAGCACTTATAACAAAATGAAGTAGGAGCACATCTTAGGTTAGCAATTACATGCTTTTTGTAGGAAATTTATACTAAATATGCAAAAATGTGTCTCTGTGTGTTTCTGTGTGTGGCAGGTTGGGGGGGTAGATTTTCTCTGATCTCTTAGCTGATGTACCAACAGTGCAATCAATATTCATGGCCTTTCAGTTAAGTCCCTTACAGCAAGGAGATGATATCTATAAATAAGTATAAACTAAATATTTTTCAGTGTTCATGAGTACCTGTTTTAAACAAACATTACATTTATTTGACAATTTATTAAGTTGTTTTGGACTTTTCCCCAACAATAAAGCCATAGCAGTAATTTACTGTCTTTGTTATGTCGGAAAGAATGCTTATGGACTAAAAATCAAATTATGAGTTTACGTGAGGAGAAAAGAGGGCTCATTCTAACTTGAGGATATACTCCTAGTCAGTGGTTTGGTAGCATTTGGTCTGTAACTGGGGCATGGATCTGGGGAGGCCCTTTTTTGGGTGCTGTGCTCATGTCCGACATTTCTTTCCAGCCATCTATGAGCCTTCCTGTGAAGCATACAAACACCTAGGCCAGACCTCAAATTACTACTGGATAGATCCTGATGGCAGCGGACCCCTGGGGCCTCTGAAAGTTTACTGCAACATGACAGGTAACTATGCCTTATTTATGTTTCATGAAGATCGCTTTTCTATGTGTTGAGAATAAATAGCACCATTGATGTTTGTTTCTCCTGTGCTGTATTCTTGTCAATACATGAATTAAGCTAAATATTGCTGGATTTGTTAGGCTAAATGGTGAAGTGTAGTTTGACACTGAGTTGTTTTTTTTTTTTTTAAGTCTACCTTCTGATTCGAACAGTTAATAATTAGTGTTAAAAAAAATCAACATGTAGAGGAAAGACTATAAAGTGAAATTGCAGGGTTGAAGTCCACAGAAAGAACTGGCCCATGAAGCAGCCATCACAAGAACCTAGACTGGGGAAGGTTGGTGTCGCCTCTCAAACCACTCACACTGCACGTGGGAGAGGAAGCTCAGAGGCCACTCCAGGCCCTCCTTTACAGCAGAGTGATTCAGTTATACACATATGCATCCTTTTCATATTCTTTTCCATTATGGTCTATCACAGGATATCGAATATAATTCCCTGTGCAATACCGCAGGACCTTGTTTACCCATTTTTTAAATTCCAGCTTGCATCTGCTAATCCCAAATTCCCAAGTCATCCCACCCCCAGCCTCCTCCCACTTGGCAACCTCAAGACTGTGCTCCATGTCTGTGAGTCTCTTTGTGTTTTGTAGATAAGTTTATTTGTGCCATATTTTAGATTCCACATACAAGTGATATATGGTGTTTCTCTTTCTGACTTATTTTACTTAGAATGATAATCGTTAGGTCTGTCCATGTTGCTGCACATGGCATTCTTTTATTCTTCTTTGTGGTTGAGCAATATTCTATTCTGTATTTGCACTATATCTTCTTTATCCATTCATCTGTCAATGGACATTTAGCTTGCTTCCATGTCTTGGCTATTGTGAATAGTGCTGCTATGAACACAGGGATGCATGGATCTTTTTGAGTTATGGTTTTGTCCAGATATATGCCCAGGAATCGGATTGCTGGATCATATGGCGACTCTATTTTTAGCTTTTAGAGGAACTTCTATATTGTTTCCCATAGTGGCTACACTAATTTACATTCCCACCAACAATATAGGAGGTTTTCCTTTTCTCCACACCCTCTCCAGCATTTGTTATTAGTAGGTTTTTTAATCATGGCCATTCTGACCAATGTGAGGTGGTCTCTGTATTATTTCTTAAACTATATGTAAAATCTACATTATCTAAAAGATAAAATGCAATTAAAATATGTAATGAACACAGAAACAAGAAAAAAAATGTGGATTTCTTCGTAGACTTTGTGAAAAGGAAAAACAATATTTAAGTGTACCTCTAGGATCCTTTTTCTAGGTTTTTCCATTCATATATTTACTATTTTGTCAGAAATTGTGTCGTGTGAGAATAAATTGATATCGTAAATGCCTTCATGGTGTTCACAACTTATAATAAAAACAAGCACTAAAAAAGTAAACAAATATAAGTAACTTGTCTGTAGAGAAAAGTAATAGAATTGTGAAGAATGATTTCTTTTGGATAGAGCATTTAAAAAAAAGAAAAACTTCCCTAGGAAGCAACATTTTAGCCAAAATGTAGCATATGGATGAAGACAAGGCACTGAAAAAGGTGAGGAAGAAAAAGAAGCCCTGGAAATTTACACTCCAAGGCATGAAAAAAGTCATTTTCTTCTAAGGAACTAAAACCCAAGTGACTGAAGCATAATAAGACCGTAGGGGCCCAAAATGAAGTGGAGGAGACAGGCAGGGGCAGAGTAGACCAGGAAGTAAGGATGGTGGTACTGGGGGCGGAAAATGATTTTTATTTTTCCAATTATATTTGAATGTAGTGGTGAACAGGGGGATGAGTGGGTCTCAATTAAAACTACTGAGGCAGGAGGTAGATGGGCCCCCCAGGGTAAAACAATTGGAGATTCATTCTCTATTGACAGAAACTCCAAAACAAGAATAGCAGGACAATTGAAGGAGGAGGGCGGGTCTGCTCAGACCACATATCGCTCATTTCCAAAGTGAGGAGACCTCCCCGACCACACATGCACAGAGAAGGCCCCTTGCAGGCCAAAGGGGAGTGATGTCAAGGGATGTTCTACCCAGATGCCTCTTTGGTCGATTCCAACTTGGCTAACAGATACGTGCACATACATGGGAGTATCCTGAGATATACAAAATATGGACTATGAACCAGGCAAATCAAAATGATTGGCCAAAGGAAAACCAGAAGAAATGACCCATAAAAGTGATACAAACTGCCACGAGGGTGTGACTCAGGGACTCTCTGACTGGATACCCAAGCCTGTCTCCAAGCTGTTTCAAGCTGAGGCCACCCAAGATCAGTACCACTTTTAGTACCACAAATGACAGTCTGAAAGCACTGCAACCAGTTCTAATACCATAGTAAAGGTCCAGGGAAGAAAAGGTGATTCTTTGGACTCAGCTGGTGATAGTTTAAGTGATGAATGAGAGATGCATTTCAGCTGTATTTTGAAGGTAGTGTTGTCAACAAATACCCCAATGCTGGGAAAGATTGAAGGTAAAAGAAGAGGGAGGAAGAGGATGAGATGCTTAGATAGCATCACTGACTGAATGGACACAAATTTGAGGAAACTCTGGGAAATAGTGAAGGATTGGTGAAGGATGGGAGAAAGATGGTTAAAGAGAGTTATCAAAAATAACTCCTGAATATATGGATTAAGTAACTCAGTGAATTACAGTGCCATTTTGGAGACATGCAAAATAAAGGAAAGAACGGATTTAGAGGAATTTCAATAATTCAGTTTTGACCTATTTAAATATGAAGTGCTATATGCCATCTCAGTTGAGGTGCAAATTTTGTAGTTGAATAAGCCCTGAAAAGATGTTTGAGTTAGAGATAAAAATGTGCTAATTGTTAGCATATGAATATATGAGAAATGATAATATCACTTAGAGGATTGTAAACTGGGAAAAGGCATCCCAGGAATGTAGTCCTAGGAACTCAATAGATAGATCAGATTTCTAGTGATGAAATATTCTTTGTGTCAAGAATGTAACAAGTGGAGGAAAATTGTCTAAAAGAATTCTGGGGACAAATGAGTCATCCATGTGGATGTTGAATTGACTGTTTGGATCCTAAAGACTTTATAAAAAAGATTTGGAGGATGGAGAGAGACTTTGAATCAATGGAAATATGTATAATGAGTGAGAAAGGCCCCATGGTCCTTCCAGGTTAGACTCCTCCCATCCTCCATGCACCCCACCTCTTGTTCGTAAAAAAGCTTTGCATCCTATGCCTTCCCTTAGTTCCAAAGAGCAAATTTAATCAGAGAAATGACAAAATGCAGAAACAAAAGGAAATCATCAAGAAGACAGAATAGTTTCAATTCAGTTCAATCACGCAGTCGTGTCCGACTCTTTGCAACCCCATGGACTACAGCATGTCAGGCCTCCTTGTCCATCACCAACTCCCGGAGTTTACTCAAACTCATGTCCATTGAGTTGGTGATGCCATCCAACCATCTCATCCTCTGTCGTCCCCTTCTCCTGCCTTCAATCTTTCTCAGCATCAGGGTCTTTTCAAATGAGTCAGTTCTTTGCATCAGGTGGCCAAAGTATTGGAGTTTCAGCTTCAGCATCAGTCCTTCCAATGAATATTCAGGACTGATTTCCTCTAGGATGGACTGGTTGGATCTCCTTGCAGTCCAAGGGACTCTCAAGAGTCTTCTCCAACACCACAGTTCAAAAGCATGAATTCTTCAGCGCTCAGCTTTCTTTATAGTTTAGCCTTAAAATAAAGTCAAGAACATTTAGTTCTTTCTCAAAGGCTATAGGTACTATCCTGAGCCACCTCCTTGAGTTATTTTGCAGATACTAAAACCTCCACCAGATGGAAAAAGTTAACTGCATGCTGACCAACAGTATCTAGATCCCAGACAAGTTGTAACAAAAGTATGATAATTGAGATTCCCTAAACATCACTTTGTTGCCTCACCATCAACCAATCAGAGAACTGTACAGCAGCTGATCATGCACCCTAGGACCCATACCCCTAATGTTGCCTTTAAACATTTCTTACCTGAAAGCCATTGAAGAATTCAGGTTTTTTTTGAACATAAGCTGCCTGTACTCCTTTCTTGGTGCCTCCTTCACTACAATCCAATGTCAGTAGACTGACTTTGCTACATATTCAGTGAGTGAACACAAGTTTTGGTTTAGTAACGAAACAATTGAAATTTGGTACTAGGGAAAAGGAAGCAATTGATGATCCTGTATTTTTAAAAAATGGCTTTGGCACCTGGGAATAGGATGTTCCAAAGAAGACCCACACAATAAGAGAGGAAAACAAATCAGAAAGTCCCTGTTATAATTCAGGAGTTGAAATTGAGATTTAAGGTGGAGGCCACCAGGTAAAGGAGAGGATTGATTTGATGGATATTTAAAAGGTATCCAGATTGTGGCTGGTGAGATTGGAGTTGAAAATGATTCCCAAGTTTCTGCCTTGGGAAACCCCATACATTGGAGTACAGAAGAGCAGGTATGGGTCAAGAAAAGGTGGAACTCTAGGTTGCCTTCAGCAGCTGTAAATCAGCCTGTTAGAGCTGTGCTGTGGTCATATACTATACAGATTCTCTGAAGACTTTGAGCCCAATTAATCTCTCTGTCTCAGTTTCCTTGTAAATAGAGTAGGAATTGGAATGAGTTGATCTCTACACTGCCTTCTCTTCTTAAAAAAAGAAAAATTCTATTATTTCTATGAAACATGAAAGAAAAATATGAACTACTCACATAATTTAGAGACAAAATCCTCTTGCCTCAAACAAGCTTGAATTTACTCATTTCTTGGCCACGTTTGACATAAATTGGCACTCTTCATTTTTTATCATAAAGCAGTTCTTCTACTATGCAGTTCTCCTTTTGACTGTCTGTACTTCAGTGCTCCATCACTTGGAAATTAGGGAGTGCCCTAAATGACACATCTCATGTACTCAGTTGACACTGAGGAGAGAATATATTCATTGTATCTTTTGTAGAAGAATCCATCATTCTGTGCAAGTCAAAGCCTGGTTTCCTTTTTAAGATCTTAGGGCACATTATAAAATGTGGTCATTGCTATCCTCACCCTCCCTCTCAATTTCTATTCTCTCTCTGAAAATTTGGTGTCATAAATATAATTTTTAATGAATGTATTTTATCATATATTTATAATATTTACCTCTTTCATTTGAATACTTTTTCTAAAACTTCAGCCTCTTATTTCTATTTTCTTAAGATGCTTATCAACATTTTCTAGAAGCCTTGAGTTTTTATATTTAAAGCTTCATTTAGTTCTCTCTTCCCAGTGACTAATATATCAATAGTAAATAAAGCTAGATCCAGCCATTATCCTTGGAAAATTACTGCTTATCCTTAAATCAAAAATAGTGCTTTCCTCAATATTCTAGTCTCGAATTCATCTTTATAACTCTCTTTGCATTCATATTTAATTTTTAAAAAATTAAGTAAACATCTGTGCTGTTTGATGTGATGTTTAAAGTCCAAGTAAGGAATACCTCCTGCATTCTTCCTAGCACTACTTTCATAGTTTTATCAAAAAACCATTAAGCTTGTTTACATAATTTGTGCTTTATAAAGCCCTGGGATTTAGCTGATCAAATTCTATTATCCTTTATAATTGTAAAAGTTGTTCATGTCTTTTTAATCTAATATTTATAGAGAGCTTGTTACTCAAGTTCCTAAGCACTTGCACTCAGTTATATAATTTTGTTTATCATGTGCCTCTCAGAAGTTTCTGTAGTGCAGTGTAGGGGGTGGGGGTGGCAATGGGCCGTTGGGTTGGGACTCTTGGGCTCTAGTAGAAAGAATCATGAACCTGCCTCACACTCCTTGTTGCCATCACCCCCACCCCCCACCTACCCCTCAGTAAAGCAAAGCAGTTCCTTCTCTATTTTCTGCTTTCAATAGCACCAATTTATTATATCATAGTTTTCATGGGTCAAGACTCTGGCACAGGTTAGCTAGGTTGACTGCTCAGGGTCTCACAGGCTGAAATGAAGGGGTCATCAGGGCTGTGAGCTCATCTGAGGCTTGGCATCCTCTTCTACGTTTGTTCAGGTTGTTGACAGAATTCAATTCCTTCAGGTTTTAAGACAGAGGGTCCCATTTTCTTGTTGGCCATTTGGCTGTGGCTTGCTTCTAAAGGATGCTCCCAGCCATGCATCCTTCTCATGTCATGGCAATGGGAGAATCTCTGACCTCTAGACTCGCTTTCAAGAGTGCACGTGATTAGCCCATGCCTTGTAATCACCCAGTATAATACTCGTTCGATTAATTCAAGTCATCTGGGGCCTTACTGACACCAGCAAAATCTCTTCACCTTTTGTTTTGTTTGCTTTGTTTTTTGTACCAGCTAGTCATTTTATTTTGTTGAAGGATAATTACTTTACAATGTGTGTTAGTTTCTGCTGTACAATGAAGTGAATCGGCAATATGTGTACATATATCCCCTCCCTCTTGAGCCACCCTCCACACCCCACCCATATATGTCATCACAGAGCATAGAGCACCTTTGCTGTATAGGGTAACATAATCGCAGTAGTGATGACCCACTGCATATATACATTTCTCACCCACATTCAAGGAACAGGATCAGGGAGTATACACCAGGGCTTGGGAATACTGGGGGAATGCTTTGTATTCTTTTTCCCGCTCTGTATACTATTCGTAATTCCAGCTACATAGAGTCTTACCTATTGAGTAACAGTGCCACACTTAGTTTGTAAAAAGTTAAGATTTATTATTTATTACTTGTGGTTTTTATCATGTTGTTCAAAATAGGAAAACTTGAAAATATAGATAAGCAAAAATAAAAATTGCTAACCAGCTGAGATTAGAATTACTAATAGGTTAGGTAATGTGTGATAAGATTTTATATTTTATACTTACAGTTATATATATAGTATTGAGGGGAAACTAAATGCTGAGCACTATTCTAAGTGGATCAGACACACTGACTCATCTAATAATTCACAACAACCCTATGGAATATGTAATATTACTCTTATTCCCATTTTTGGATGAGGAGACTGAAGCTCACACAAATTAAGTCCTAAGTTACACATCTAGTGGGTTATGGAGACTGACTTCCGTGTGATCCAGAGCCAGAGTTGATAGCTGCTGTGTGTGCGCACATGTGTGTACATGCACGATGTATGTGTGTGAATGCCCAAGTGTGTATGTCACTCATCCTCATGGCCATATGTGTGCGTACTCCTCATTTTGGATTCTATAGTCTGATTTAAATGTGATTTCTGAAACGAGCATCTCTTATTCATGGCCTTTCATTATCATTAAAACTTCCTTACATAACTCTAATTCATTATCTGCGGTAGGACAGCATTTTTACCATAAACTATTTACTTCTTAATTGTCCCGCTGATGCCTTGGGGTTTTTAATCAGAGAACACATTTTAAATGAAATCAGATTATAAGCCATTAAGCAATTATTATCAATCTAAGCTCTTAATTCAGCCAGGAGTATTTTATCTAATACAAATTTCTGAGAGCTTTTATAGAATAACTTGTGTATTTCTTATGTACATAGGTTAATTATTCCTTAGGTTTTAAGCCGGACTTTTTTCCCTTTTTTTTATTGTTATAGAGTTGTCATACATTGCTGTGTCAGTTACAGCAAAGTGAGTCAGACATCCATATACATGGAACACTACGCAGTGCCCTGTGGTGACCTAAATGGGAAGGAAATCCAAAAAAGAGGAGACATATATGCCCGAGTTTCAGGACAATTTAAATCCTATTCCCAATGTCTCATTACTTTTTCAGTGTAAAATCTTAAACTGAATCTAACAAAATCTGGCTTGAGAAGGTAACGAGATTGAATGGAATTGCATTGGGTTATCACCGGTAATATTTAATGTGATTGTTGCACCTCATTCCCTGTTCTTGCAAGGAAACTAGCTAGAAATGAGGACACACACAGCTTTCTTCTTCTCTTTGAAAGCTTATTAACACTCTCAGGCCAGGCAGCACTGTGCTTCGCCCCTTCATGTTCCTGGAATGTCATGCACTGTCTCTCTGATGTATTCACATTTTAAAGTATACGCTTCAAAACGCTGTCTTCTTCCATTTTATTCCCTCCACTCATTTTTATTTTTTTCCCATCAAAGGCATTTGCCCTCCTCTTTCTGTCTCCTAACCTAGTTCGCTTCCTCTGCCGTTAACATTAACCCACACAAAGAATAGTTCTCCTCTGTCTTCTTTCACACCATCGCCTTTTCGTAGACTTCTCACAAGCTGTCTTTGTTATAAACCTTTGTAATCACTCAGCAACTCCTGCTTCATGCGCTCAGCTATTTCAGTTCCTCACAATCAGTGTAAATCTTTGAATTCAATTCTGTTCCTACAGCTTCAATTGAAAATCTAGGAACCAACTCAGTGATCAAACGCAGCCTGAAAGGAGAGCTTGTCTCTGTAACTGATTACCCACCCGCCCATGACTCCCATTCAGATTCACACTCCTGTTCCACGAATGACTTCTACCTGCCAAGGTTCCTTTGAAATCTCTTCATCGAGTGTCAGTCACAGTGATAGGCTAATACTGTAAAGGTCCTCAAGTGATTTTCGAACTTTAAATCAAGGAAGGGAGAGGGGAGCTACAAGAGGTCTGGTGAAGCCCGCGCCTTCGGACAGGACCCAGGAAGGGAAGGCAGGGCACCAAGTGAAACCAAGACGGAGTGGTCTTAGATCTAGAACAGGCAGCTCAGCCACCTCTGAGCCTCCAAAACGGAACCCCAGGTGCAAATTCCCCCACCTTCAAACACTTTTACACACCAGCCTAAACAGTATTTTAAACACAGTGCCTTTTTGGGGCTTTGGAAGCACTGCCTTGGTTGTGAGATTTCAAAACCTGCTAAAAAACGGAGAATGGCTTCACACTGTCTATGACGATGGACTATTGTTTGGCTTCCTCTGTCATTTAGGGTCTGAAACTCTAGTCTAGTCTACAGATATCAGCTTGAACATCTGACAGGTGAAAAGAAAAAAAAAAGGCTTTGGGAAATCCAGTTAAATCAGCTCAAAGTGCAAGAATAACCTCACACTTACTCACTTACTCATTCCTCCCTTCTGACTCAACTTAAAGCCACTATGCCCGAGCTCCTATCTTTCCAATCCCTAGGTTTTCCAGTTTGCTGAGTCATCTTTCATTCCTTCTCAGTAAATCAATTTTCATTTCAAAAGATTCCTAGCAGTTTTAGCAAGAGAATCTCATATAGCAACTGGTCTGTCTTTTATCTTCCCTCTTAGTCTAATTGATGCAACTAAGAAACTTAAATAATAAACTATACCTAGTGTGACATGTTGCCTAAACTGGCAAATATTGGAGTCCTGTTTCTGGGATTGATTTAAGCAAAAGCCCTAAATCTCATCATGCCCAACATAAGTGACAGCCACGTGACAGCATTTGTCTCATTTATGACAACTGAGAAAATAACTCTGAAAAAAGGTGTACCTGTGAATGAAGTTGTCAGAAATCTTCTTGTGGTATTTATGGACAGAGGACGTCATTAGGGCTGAGCCTCCCCTCACATAATCATTAACCTCATATCCTGTTTCTACTCATATTTTTGAACAAAATCAGCATTGAAAAATAAGACTATGTAAGAACTTACTAGATCCTCATCGTGATCATCATTACAGTTACTCCTTTTTTGATACATGTGTGTGCTCAGTCACTTCAGTTGTGTCCAACTCTTTGTGACCCTCTGGACTACTGTAGCCTACCAGGCTCCTCTATCCACTGAATTGTCTAGGCAAGAATACTGGAGTGGGTTGTCATTTCCAGGAGATCTTCCCAACTCAGGGATCGAACCTGCATCTCTTGCCTCTCCTGCACTGGCAGGAGGATTCTTTACCACTGGAGCCACCTGAGAAGCCCTTTTTGATGTATAAATATGCATAATTTATTTTCTCTTCACTGGAACCACATTTGCCCCTTCTGTTTCTAAGCTCACTTGGTTTACCTATAGGTGTCAGGGCTGAGAGATGGTAGCGTCCTTTTGACAGGTGAACTAGGGCACTATCTCAGAGGGCCCCAACCTTTTTGGCACCAGGGACTGGTTTCATGGAAGACAATTTTTCCACAGTGTAGTGGGAAGGATTGGGGGATGATTCAAGTGCATTACATTTATTGTGCCCTTTATTTCTACTATTATTACATCAGTGCCATCTCATCAGGTGTTAGGTCTTGAATTTTATTAGTGCATTATTGCTGCAAGCCAAGTACAGAGTAGAATATGACATATTGTGCTTTCAGTATTTAAAAGACTATAAAATAATAGAGGATGTCTTGCTGATGTTTCCCATTGCTCCAATCGAAACTGCTTGCTCTTTCTATCTGGGGCATCCTGTTATCATGAAATCTCCCCTCACCCACCCGTGTTTATTCACCCAACAATTTCCTCATCTCCCACTATGTCAGACCTCATGCTTCCCATTTCCTATGTCTTTTTCATGTTAATTTACACCCTCACTTGGGGGTAACACATTCTTTGACAGTTTCTTGATCCTTTAACACAACCTATCCTTCTTCCTAGAAATTAGAAGAACTTTCTTTTACTCCCCAATATTCTGAAATTTCACAACAGGCATTAGCATAGGTCTGTTTTCATCCTTGGGCTAGGTGCTTACTTTCACAGTGCCAATTGCTCAAATTTCTTTTTATTTTTCTATTCATGATTGATTTATCTGTTTTCTCATTCTAGAATGATTTTAATCCTGGTTTTAAATCAAAGAGCTCCTTTTTGTTCTTTGGAAGTTCCATTTTAATAGCATCTTGTTCTTCATATCTGCAGACTGTTTATTGTATCTCAAGGATAATAACATTTTTTCCTTCCCCTCAATTTTCTCTGAATTCGTTTATTCTGCTCATTTTCTCTCTTTCTTTTGTGTGTGTCCTGAAGATCCCTAATAATTACTAGCTACATGTTTATTATTAAGAGTTAGAGGGTCTTGTTGATTTTGAACTTCACTCTTGGTTATAGCATCGCCGACTCAATGGACGTGAGTTTGAGCAAACTCTGAGAGATTGTGAAGGACAGGGAAGCCTGGCAAGCTGCAGTCCATGGGGTTGCAAAGAGTCAGACATGACTTAGTGACCGAACAACAACTTGCTTAGAGTGGCCATGTGTCCTGTGTGCTCAGTATCATCCCATCTTACCTTTTTGCCCTGATATAGCTATAAATAGCTCTCCCTTTTACTCTCAATAGTAATGTGTCCTAGTTTCAATATGTCTGTTCATTTATCATATATATTTATGAAGGCATATGTATACATAAATACACTCTGGCTTTACTGGAGTTTTAGGAGGGAAAAAGTTAGATACCAGTCATTATTTAACATCTTAACCAGGAATTCTCATATTAACATGTAATTCTCTGATTTAATGCCTTAGAACCAGGTTTTTAAACACAAGTTTTTAAAATTTATTAAAATGTCCAAATTTTAATATCAAATAATATTTCCTTATTTGTTCAAAAGATGCCATCATTTTAAACTGTTTATTGTTGACTCTGTAAGAGAGAATGTGATAGATGCCTTCATGTATTGTACTATTCTATCCATTTCATCTGTTCCTCACCATAACCTGGGGAGGTATTAGTGTTCCAATTTTGAAGCCAGGTGAACTGAGACACAAACAGGTTTTAAAATTTTCCAAGCAGCTAATGAGTGTTTAAACATCTTATCATCCATGGGTGCATCTATAATACACTTTACAAAAAGCTGTTTGCATAAAGAATATAGGTTTGAATGAGATGAACAATGAGAGAATGAGAGGCTTCCTTATCTTTTAGTGGCATAAATGTATCACTTTTTACCTTTTTAATAGATTGAAACATTCCAGAAACCCTTGGTTCTTTTAACCTAAATAATATAAATTATTATTACTATTCTTATTTAAAAATTTTCTTCCCCTTTTGTGATTAACTAGCATCTAGGATGTGAGATGGGATGTCTATATTGTTCACTCTGAATCCAGCAGTGTCTGGTGTATAGTTGGCACTAATAGATAGATGCATTGTTCCAAATAGACCTGTGCCACTCTGGCGTTTTAGTAGATATAAGTAGCTACCATTAGTAAGAGATAGATAAGCATGTCTGGGGTTTCCCTGGTGGTACTAGTGGTAAAGAACCAGCCCACTAATGCAGGAGACATAAGAGACGTGAGTTTGATCCCTGGTCAGGAAGATCCCTGGAGGAGGGGATGGGAACCCACTCCAGTATTCTTGCCTGGAGAATCCCATGGACAGAGGACCCTGGTGGGTTAGAGTTCATAGGGTCACAAAGAGTCAGACATGACTGAAGTGACTTAGCATGCACTCGTGAGTAGGTCTAAGTAACTTCTCCATCAATCTCAGTTCTATGTAAGACACAAGTGTGAGACTTGTGTCACACTACAATCAGAAAGCAAATGTTTATTAGCAACAGGCTCAAAAGTTGCCCTTACAACCTGTTCTTTAAATTTGAAAGTCCAAGCTCTCTATCCCATTAGTGTTCCCAACTTTTCCTTGTGTGGATGCTTCTCTCACAGAAAAAATGAAAAATTCTAGAAGCAAGATTGAGTTTACTTTGTAATTGGAATCAACCAGAATCCACTGATTCAACTGATGAACTATATAAGAACCCAACCTTGGTCTTATGAAAAGTAAAAGATAAGGGGCTCTCTAGAAGAGGGTGACAGAGGATGAGATGTTTGGATAGTATCAACAATGGACGTGAGTTTGAGCAAACTCCAGGAGACAGTGAAGAACAGAGACACCTGGCATGCTGCAGTCCGTGGCATCGCAAAGAGCTAGACACAACTTAGTGACTGAACAACAACAACAAAGGTCTGCCTAGGTTCCTTTCTCCTTCTGATGCAAGAGTCAGAAGGAGTCTCTATTTTAGCCAACCAATTTAGGGGAACCTCGGTAATCTCAACAATAAAAACTCATCCCCCAAATTGTAACTAAAATTAAATTAATTTATGCTAATTTAAAAAGCATGAAGTACTAAGCAGTGATAAATGCAACATATACACTTGTATCCACTTCTGAAATCTCGATTTTTTTTTTAAATGCTCACCAACCACCTATGACGTGTTTTTTGCTTTGATCAATCCTATGCCAACTCTTGGGTATAAACTATCTAATACACATGCAATTATACTACACTGTCTTTGTGAACCACAAAATATGGGAATAACCATCCGGGCCCCCTACCAAAAATTTGTAAAAGAAAGTTCATTGACATAAGCTGTAAATTTGGGAAAAAAACTTGTCAAAGATGGTTACTTTAACATTGTTCATATACTGGCTAAATGTAGATAAAGCACAGGATTATGTCCTCAGAATAGTTATCATCAGCGATGTTCCTATGCTTATTCATCATAATCCTGGACCACTCCTTCTGGTTACTAACTGCAGTTCTAGGCCAACATGGACACCATTTTCCTTTACATTTTGTTTTGTTCCTTTCTTTCTTATGTCCTGATTTTCACAGCCTCCCCTACAATGTTCTCCTTTGGATAAAAGACAAGAGATTTGAAACTACTTTAACATATTAAGGTAATGTTACCTCTCCCATTGATATTTCCATTTCAAAGAGAATAGAAAGTGGACTCAAAATATGAAGAAGGTATTTTCAAACAGAGCATTTTCAAATGTTCTCTAAGCCATTCCTGCCTGTGGATACAGAAAACAAGAGCCCAAATGATTTTTAAAGACCTTCCATGTGAAGTTTTGGGTTGAGAGTTGGCAAACCCTGTTGCTATTACTAATTACTCTTAGCTTTGCTTCAACATCTATTTTACATCAGGTTGCTATTATTTCCCATATTCCACAAACAAACGCTAGAGGAAGATGAGATCAGAGACAAAAAATAAAGTTAAATATTACACAGAAACAAAATATAAAGGAACACACTGTGCAATAGAATAATTACTCTCTCAGGGAAGAGAATCATCTATTATCTATCATAGTTCCACCACCACCACGCTCTCTGACTTCTGTCTCCCCTTTGAAAATTCTAGATGCTATTTATTGAAAGATTCAGTATCCCCATATATAATATCCATTTTTAATATTTGAAATCCTAATCTCCATTCTTATGTGAAAGTGAAATACTGTGACTCTCGTATAACGTTTGACTACTTCCTCCGTATGGCAACACATTGTGAGAGTCTGTGTGTATTTAGAGGTGCCATCACTTCATGGCAAATAGATGGGGAAACAATGGAAACAATGACAGACTTTATTTTGGGGGACTCCAAAATCACTGCAGATGGTGCCAACAAAGGTCCATCTAGTCAAAGCTATGGTTTTTCCAGTACTCATGTATGGATGTGAGCATTGGACTATAAAGAAAGCTGAGTGCTGAAGAATTGATGCTTTTGAACTGTGGTGTCGGAGAAAACTCTTGCGAGTCCCTTGGACAGCAAGGAGATCCAACTAGTCCATCCTAAAGGAAATCAGTCCTGAATATTCATTGAAAGGACTGATGCTGAAGCTGCAGTAATTTGGCCAACTGATGCAAAGAACTGACTCCCTAGAAAAGACCCTGAGGCTGGGAAAGATTGAAGGCAGGAGGAGAAGGGGACGACAGAGGATGAGATGGTTGGATGACATCACCGACTCGATGGAAATGAATTTGAACAAGCTCCGGGAGTTGGTGATGGACAGGGAAGCCTGGCGTGCTGCAAACCATGGGGCCGCGGAGTCAGACACGGGGTCGCGGAGTCAGACACGACTGAGCGACTGAACTGAACTGAACTGAACTGAACTGAACTGAAGAGCCCTGAATGCTTAGAATCTTCTGTGAATGCTGGAATTTTGTCATCATGTTGCCTGTCTGCACAATACAGTTTTGGTTGTCAGTAATTACAATCCTGTTTAGATATTTTGGGGCAGTAGTGGAAGGTAAAAGGGGATAATAGTTTTTGCTACTTAAAAGAGGAAGATAGAAGTTGTATTGAGAAGAGATTTACTGTTAAAACCAGAGATACTTCTTTTTCCCATTTCAAACCCTGAGCAGAAACCTTATGAAAACATCTAGATGGACTATTATGGCCCCACTGAGCACCTGACTCTGTTTCAGTGCCATTAAAATGAATTTTTGGTGCCCGTTCAATCTGTCTTCAGCTTTATAGACATGGCCTTATTTGTATTGATCACTTTTCCTTTCCTGGAAGCATAACAAAGGAAAGAAAACAATATCCAAAGGGGTCAACTTGCTAAGGCTTTCATTTGCCTTATTCCTATATTATGGTGTTTTTATAGACCGCAAATCTATTGAAGATGTTCCCAGAGGATAATAATCTTGTTTTAAACAGGGCATTAATTTTCTGTGCCATAGTAGGAAATTATTTAGTGTATAAATTACTCCTAAAATGTAAAAAGCATTAAAATTGTATAAGCAATGGAAGTCTCAACTTTCCTTTACAAAAGAAATCGTTTCTTTATATTATAAAATTGTTTCCAACACAAATGTAATTATTCCACCATTTACCTTTACTAAACTTGTTGCTGTGTGTGCTCAGTCATGTCTGACTCTTTGTAACTCCATGGGTTATAGACTGCCAGGTTCCTCTGTCCCTGGAATTTTCCAGGCAAGAATACTGGAATGGGTTGCCATTTCCTCCTCCAGGGTATCTTCCCAACCCAGAGATTGAACCTCGGTCTCTTACATCTCCTACATTGGCAGGCTGGTTCTTGGAAAACACTAATCATGTGACCTTTACATTAAGTTCAACTATATAGCTGAAGTTATTTAAGAATACTAATACTTTTAGTAAATATGCAGAAAAAAATCAATTTTGAAATATTCTTACAAAGCAGTCTCTTTTCACATAATCTTTAAATTGACACTTGGACTTCTCAGTTACTTTGGTATTTAGTAGATCGTGAACTGACATGATTCCAAATCTAACTCTGGTCATTATTTTATTTTTTAAGATAATGAACGCTATGATTTGATTAGCAGCAACTTTAAGGATTTGTTGTTTTGTTGTTTAGTTGCTAAGTTGTGTCCGACTCTTTGTGACCCCATGGACTGTAGCCCTCCAGGCTCCTCTTATCTGTGGCGTTTTTCAGGCAAGAATACTGGAGTGGTTTGCCATTTTCTTTTCCAACTTAAAGGGTAGGTATGATATAATGGAGTTCTATCAGATATTAACAGAGTGAGAATCACTTTCCAGTCTTATAAAACATCTGTTTACTGTTCTACACTTTCCCCTGGGTAAAATTTTTAGAATTTTAATGTGTTTACCTAAGTTTATATAATTGTTTGTTTATTCACTTAACTAATATTTCTTAATGCATATAATGTGCCATGCACTAAGGGCACAATAGTAACCATATTAAACACGACATCTGTTTGTGTGGAGCTTAAAGCGTTATAAATATGTATACAGTTATTTTAAATAATCGAACAGTATATTTGTAATCAAGTCATTGTTATTAGACATTGAATTATTGAAATGAGAAGTTATAAGGTGCTATTTATACCGATTTTTGATAGATGTCATTTTATATATAAACAATTTATTATCTTATAATAAAAGTCTATCTATAAATGAATCATTTATTATTTTAAGTCAGCATTTCCTCAACTTTTCTGATTTGTATACCATCTTCATGAGTTTTGCAAAGCCCACAGACGACCAATTATTGGATTGGTCAAAAAGTTTGTAATGGAAAAAGCCTAAATGAAGGTTTTGGCCAACCCAATACTTAATAAATACTTTTCTTTAAATCAGCTCATTTCCTTTTAGTGTATTCTCATCAAAAACAATAATACCCATAAAATTTAGTCTTTAGCACACTTGATGTTTTTCTCCTAATGGCTTGTTTAAATATTATTATTTTGCAGACATGCAACTAATATAGTAAGATAGAGTATTTCTCAAAGTTTCCATGGTGCACACTCTTTGGGAAATCCTGGCTTAATTAAACCCTTGTACCTATTTAATATTTCTTTTTGGGAAACTATTAGCTTGCATGGCCTTGGACCAAGATTGTAACCAGCACAATTCATGAACTTTCAACATCTACCTATTCAAGGAAGCATTCAGCAAGAGAACTTTATTTTAAAATATATAATTTCATAGTAAATAATTAACTTTGATCTTAATCTTCTATTCTGCTAACAGTTTATGCATGTTGACCCATGTGTCTTTTATTGCCCACATCTGACCTTCCGACATCCTCCTCCTGTCCTTCCAACTATAACGCTGATTGAAATTGGGTGTGCTTGCTCATAGAATGAACCCAAATAGTAATATTTTGAACACTTCCTAAAAGCATTTTATATTGCTGTCTCTTTTTCAATCAGCTTGCAAAATTATTTTGCTTACGTTAGTTTTATTACTTGTTTATCCAATATCTTAGTCATTCATTACTCACATTTTGAGCATGTAAACAACAACAGTTAGAAAGTGCTAATACTTAGCGAGAGGGCATCAGAGGGCAGACACACTGAAACTAAAATTACAGAAAACTAGCTAATCTGATCACACGGACCACAGCCTTGTCTATCTCAATGAAACTAAGCCATGCCGTGTGGGGCCACCCAAGACGGATGGGTCATGGTGGAGAGGTCTGACAGATTGTGGTCCACTGGAGAAGGGCATGGCAAACCACTTCAGTCTTCTTGCCTTGAGAAGCCCATGAACAGTATGAAAAGGCAAAAAGATAGGACACTGAAGGATGAACTCCCCAGGGCAGTAGGTGCCCAATATGCTAATGGAGATCAGTGGAGAAATAACTCCAGAAAGAATGATGGGACGGAGCCAAAGCAAAAACGATACCCAACTGTGGATGTGACTGGTGATAGACGCAAAGTCCGATGAAGTAAAGAGCAATATTGCATAGGAACCTGGAATGTTAGGTCCATGAATCAAGGCAAACTGGAAGTGGTCAAACAGGAGATGGCAAGAGTGAACGTCGACGTTCTAGGAATCAGCGAACTAAGATGGACTGGAATGGGTGAATTTAACTCAGATGACCATTATATCTACTACTGTGGCCAAGAATCCCTTAGAAGAAATGGAGTAGCCATCATGGTCAACAAAAGAGTCCAAAATGCAGTACTTGGATGCAATCTCAAAAATGATAGAATGATCTCTGTTCATTTCCAAGGCAAACCATTCAATATCACGGTAATCCAAGTCTATGCCCCGACCAGTAATGCTAAAGAAGCTGAAGTTGAACGGTTGTATGAAGACCTACAAGACCTTCTAGAACTAACACCAAAAAAAGATGTCCTTTTCATTATAGAGGACTGGAATGCAAAAGTAGGAAGTCAAGAAACACCTGGTGTAACAGGCAAGTTTGGCCTTGGGGTACAGAATGAAGCAGGGCAAAGGCTAATACAGTTTTGCCACGAGAACGCACTGGTCTTAGCAAACACCCTCTTCCAACAACACAAGAGAAGACTCTACACATGGACATCACCAGATGGTCAACACCAAAATCAGATTGATTATATTATTTGCAGCCGAAGATGGAGAAGCTCTATACAGTCAGCAAAAACAAGACCAGGAGCAGACTGTGGCTCAGATCATGAACTGCTTATTGCCAAATTCAGACTTAAATTGAAGAAAGTAGGGAAAACCACTAGTCCATTCAGGTATGACCTAGATCAAATCCCTTATAAGTATACAGTCGGAGTGACAAATAGATTTAAGGGACTAGACCTGATAGAGTGCCTGATGAACTATGGACAGAGGTTTGTGACATTGTAGAGGAGACAGGGATCAAGACAATCCCCATGGAAAAGAAATGCAAAAAAGCAAAATGACTGTCTGAGGAGGCCTTACAGATAGCTGGGGAGAGAAGAGAAGCGAAAAGCAAAGGAGAAAAGGAATGATATTCCCATCTGAATGCAGAGTTCCAAAGAATAACAAGGAGAGATAAGAAAGCCTTCCTCAGTGATCAATGCAAAGAAATAGAGAAAAACAACAGATTGGGAAAGACTAGAGATCCCTTCAAGAAAATTAGAGGTACCAAAGGAACATTTCATGCAAAGATAGGCTCGATAAAGGACAGAAGTGGTATGGACCTAACAGAAGCAGAAGATATTAAGAAGAGGTGGCAAGAATACACAGAAGAACTGTACAAAAAAGATATTCACGACCCAGATAATCATGATGGTGTGATCACTCACCTAGAGCCAGACATCCTGGAATGTGAAGTCAAGTGGGCCTTAGAAAGCATCACTACGAACAAAGCTAGTGGAGGTGATGGAATTCCAGTTGAGCTATTTCAAATCCTGAAAGATGATGCTGTGAAAGTGCTGCACTCGATATGCCAGCAAATTTGGAAACTCAGCAGTGGCCACAGGACTGGAAAAGGTCAGTTTTCATTCCAATCCCAAAGAAAGGCAATGCCAAAGAATGCTCAAACTACTGCACAATTGCACTCATCTCACATGCTAGTAAAGTAATGCTCAAAATTCTCCAAGCCAGGCTTCAGCAATATGTGAACCGTGAACTTCCAGATGTTCAAGCTGGTTTTAGAAAAGGCAGAGGAACCAGAGATCAAATTGCCAACATCCTCTGGATCATCGAAAAAGCAAGAGAGTTCCAGAAAAGCATCTATTTCTGCTTTATTGACTATGCCAGAGCCTTTGACTGTGTGGATCACAATAAACTGTGGAAAATTCTGAAAGAGATGGGAATACCAGACCATCTGACCTGTCTCTTGAGAAACCTGTGTGCAGGTCAGGAAGCAACAGTTAGAACTGGACATGGAACAACAGACTGGTTCCAAATAGGAAAAGGAGTACATCAAGACTGTATATTGTCACCCTGCTTACTTAACTTATATGCAGAGTACATCATGAGAAACACTGGGCTGGAAGAAACACAAGCTGGAATCAAGAGTGCTGGGAGAAATATCGATAACCTCAGATATGCAGATGACACCACCCTTATGGCAGAAAGTGAAGAAGAACTAAAGAGCCTCTTGATGAAGGTGAAAGAGGAGAGTGAAAAAGTTGGTTTAAAGCTCAACGTTCAGAAAACTAAGATCATGGCATCTGGTCCCATCACTTCATGGGAAATAGATGGGGAAACAGTGGAAACAGTGTCAGACTTTATTTTTTTGGGGCTCCAGAATCACTGCGGATGGTGACTGCAGCCATGAAATTAAAAGACGCTTACTCCTGGAAGGAAGGTTATCGGCAACCTAGATAGCATATTTAGAAGCAGAGACATTACTTTGCCAACGAAAGTCTGTCTAGTCAAGGCTATGGTTTTTCCAGTGGTCATGTATGGATGTGAGAGTTGGACGGTGAAGAAAGCTGAGCGCCGAAGAATTGATGCTTTGAACTGTGGTGTTGGAGAAGACTCTTGAGAGTCCCTTGGACTGCAAGGAGATCCAATCAATCCATCCTAAAAGAGATCAATCCTGGGTGTTCATTGGAAGGTCTGATGTTGAAGCTGAAACTCCAATACTTTGGCCACCTCATGCGAAGGGTTGACTCATTGGAAAAGACCCTAATGCTGGGTAGGATTGGGGGCGGGAGGAGAAGGGGACGACAGAAGATGAGATGGTTGGATGGCATCACCGACTTCAATGGACACGAGTTTGAGTCAACTCTGGGAGTTGGTGATGGACAGGGAGGCGTAATGTGCTGCGGTCCATGGGGTCTGAAAGAGTCGGACACGACTGAGCTACTGAACTGAATACTTAGCAAAGCCTTACTATGTGCTAGAATTGTGCTCTATGCACACTAACTCACATGAGTTAGGTCGTTTTATTATCCACTTTCATGTGTGAGGCAACTAAGGCAAAGTTAGTTATAGCTTAAATTCAAAATAGTTAAGTGGAATATTGGAAACCAGGTTAGTGTGACTTTGGAGGCCACCATCCTTGTCATTTCATTTTAGCATCCAATTTTTCCTGGTGCCATGCTAGAGGGATAAAACACTATATAAATGCATAAGACTCAAATCATACCTTTAGTAAGTCTTCAGTTTCCTTGGAAAGTGAGAAGTAAAAATATTATTCAGTAGATTCATATCTGAGTAATGTTTGCCTACTGTCAAAATTTAAGGCTGCTTTCATAAGAGAAAGATTCGTAATCATTGATAGACATATGATCCATTCTATGGAGATATTTTTAGTCAAAACACTCCACATTGCTTTGCACAATAGCAGAATCAGTGAAATGTTTGTAGTTTGATATTTTTGTTTTTACTGCTGGAAATAAGGCAACCTAAGGCCCCTGGTCAACAGAGACAAAAGCCCTTAAAAGTCAAGTTACAGCAGGTCAAACTGAGTAGAACTCCCCCCGGCAAAGACATTATGACTTATCTCTGGTGACTTTCCCTTATCATCCAAATCCACTGAATAATCACTTCTTCTAATTTCAGGGCAACTCAGTCATAACAATGTGTTCAGCTCAGTTATCTGGGATAAAACAACAAAAATGTTTCTAGAATATGAGTGCTATAAAAGTATACATTGTATCTAAAGCAAAGAACTTATACATAGTAGGAACTTATTAAATAAACATTCCTGATTGATTTCAAAGTACATTGTCACAAAGCACAGCTATTTAAACATGTAAATAATATGAGTTATGGAATATGACGTGAAAGTATTTGTGAGGCAACTAAGGCAAAGTTAGTTAGCTAGCCTAAATTCAAAATAGTTAAGTTTTGTTTATAAGAGATGAGCTAAGAGATTTTAGGAGAAAAAGTAATATAGAAACAATTTTGTAGCTTATGAGAAACTTAGAAGTTTATTGAAATTCTTTGCTAATAGACTTGGTACTTTTACAGAATTGTTGTAATAGCTTCAATTTCCAAACAGGTGAGTGCATATAATTGACAGCTGGCCATAATAATGAGAGTTGGGTGCTGCAAATTAGCTTTGTAGCCTCCATTCTTCATCCAAGCAGGTTTACCCTGGCACTTGTAGATTGCATGTTCTTATCGCAGGTGACATTGAGAGATTACATTAAGTTGGTTATTGATCATACTGTATAGGTTCACTTTACTAAAATGTAACCTGTTTCTACAAATCTAAATTTGACAGAGTATACCATTTTGATGCCATTATAGTCTCAGCAAGAAGTTATAAGAGAGACTAAAGTGGATTGAGGCCCCAAGTTGTGGGTATTTCAAATGCAACCCCTGGTGCTGTTTAGAAGTATCATATTAAATGATACACATGAGAATGTTTTTATACATTAATATATAGATATGAAATGACTATACTTTGAAAAGTACAAAACAAGTGTCATTCAACGTCTAGTCTCTATGAGGCTCTCTCTGGAGACTCTTGGAATGAATAAGTCATTCTCTCCAGGGGTTTAAGAGTAGAGGAAGCCTCTGTGACAATAGTGGCTTTTATGTGATGATTATCACAATAGAAGAAAAAGAAAAGCTTATAATTCTTCTTCCTTCTGGCCTACCTTATTAATTATATCAGCTTATTTTCATATTATCCATTATAGCATATGAGTTGTTTTGGACACATTCTTTCTGATCTCAGCCTTATCCCACCCTAAGTCAGCCACACGCACAAAACTATCTGTCCCTGAAACTACCAATACTAATCTGGACTTTATGCAAGACAATTTTCACTTCCATTTAAGTACTGACTCTAATCCCCACAGCCTATTTAGTCACTATTGCTACTGCCTATCTTTTTGCTCAAAAAATTGGTATGTAGGCCAAAGGAAAAAAGGATGCATTTGTATGTTCCTGGAAATCGAACAAGCAGACACCCAGGTAGTCGCATAAGGGGATATTCATGACGTTAGTTATATTATTATTGTCTGGAGAGCTTCATTGTTGAATAAGAAGTGGCAAAATCATAGGAGAATGACCCATATCTAAAACTCAGTAGATTGATGTTTAAAACTAAAACATCAATTAATTTAATTTCTAATGAGAAATAATTATATTTAAACCTGATACTCAAAAACCTGATACTCAATAGTTTTTGAGTTTTATCTTCTCACTTATTGGCAATCCTACATAATCAGACAATGTGGAGGCTTGGACTCAGTATAAAAAGGAATTACATAAATCACTTGAAGTGATGACCTCAGGCTAAGCCTGTGGGCTGTATTATTTTAATTCTCTGTTGACTAAACTTCCTTCTCCATTTGATAACTTATGCTTCTACAAGTCTTACTTCCCTCAATTTTCCGAGGTTGGACAAATAACATTCTGACCATGTTTTTCTTTACATACGTGCTGTCGTGTCCGACTCTTTGTGACCCCATGGACTGTAGCCCCCCAGGCTCCTCTGCCCATGGGGATTCTTCAGGCAAGAATACTGGAGTGGGCTGCCATTTCCTCCTCCAGGGGATCTTCCCAACCTAGGGATCAAACCCAGGTCTCTCTCTTCTTTACTTATCAATGACGTCAAACATTAAACTTAGAACTTCTAGATCTATAAATTAACCCATCTCTTAAAGTTAGTTTGCATTTTTCCACTTGAATTCACTCTCAGTTCTTTAGTTTAACTCATTGAGAGGAATTTTGTTCCTCACGTATTCACATTTTTAGGGCCCTCCTCAACAATGCATTAAAGGATTTATAGCATGTTCTCTGAGAGGGAGTGCTCTGTAAGACAACATTCTGAAATATGAAAAATTCTATTTATTGTCAAAATCTCAGGGAAGACAATAAATAGTTCATTGATTCTTGAATGCACACCCGTTTTTCACAATTTCAGTGTCTCTGATGTCAGAATGTGTCTTACTGTTGACAGCTCTTGTCATTTCTCTTGGCCAAGAAGCAATTTTGACATGAGTTTTCTTTGCCTGGGTGCATATGGCACTAGCATTAAAACTTGCAAATTAGATCTTAGTGGCTTAGAAGAAAATTCTAGAGGCAATGGAACAGTCCTCTCTTTTAAGAACTTTCCTATCACCAATGCTTCTACAGACACGGAGGACCATTCTGTGGGGACACTGGTGATTGGAGTTGTGAAGTGTTTCAGGAGAGTTGGACCACGAGTGTGAAGAAAGTTGAGGGAAGCCTTAACCAATTCATTTCACAGTATTTTCCTTTTCATGTATGAGCAAGGATAATATAATTAAATACTATTAATTAGAGGTCTTTTGCAATGTTTTAATTTTCCCTTCTTAGTGGAATATCTTATGATCAATGACCTACTAAATTATGAAATGCAATATATATTTTAAGCAATATTCCATCTCCATCTACATGTTGGCCATTTTGAGTATCTTTATGCTGGAATCAACATCTTTTATGAGGTGAACAATTCTCCATTTCTTTACTCCCTGGTTAAGGAAGGTGGCAGGAGGTCATCATTCCTATTCTGAAAGGTATAATGGGTAAATTTAAGTGATATTTTCAAATTCTATCCAAATAGCAAATGGAAAATTAAAGCATTTTATCCAGGAAGTATGATAAAGAGCTATTTAATTACTACATTACTATATAGTCAAACCCATTATGCACATGGTCTGCATATGAAAAAATAGTAGAGAAATATAATTTTTTGTTAATGTGAGTAGGGGAAGGGAAATGTCAGGTTTAAATCTGGAAATAGAATTTCCTGAAGAAGAGTAGGTTGGCAGTATTGCTACTGTTTATGTGAAAAATCCAGGGCGTCTTGCCTCTTCCTCTCCCTTGAGGCAGATGTTCTCAGGAAAGGAATGTTTCAGCTTGAAGACACTACAGGAGGCAAGCATCTTCCAGATGATGCTTTGCTGGGGTGGGCTCCAGAGGGAAGACTCATGGAACGCCTGACTCACCAGCCCAGGAAACAAGGCTGCCCTTGATGGTGCACGGTTTTCCAGGCCTGCAGGCAGGGGAGACATTGATCGAGTGACTCTCGCTGAGAACCTCAGGGACACTTTGTGGGCCTCGAGGGTCTGCTAGCACTTTTCACTGTCTTTGAATCTCTGTGCTGCCCATGACCTTTTGCCTGCACTGACCTGTTTGACAGAAACAGTGGCATAAAGGCAGAAGCGGTCCCAATAAATCTTGTTCCTGTGATTTGATTTGAGGTGACATCCCCAAAAGTCAATGGGGTCAAAGAGTCAGATACAACTGAGAAACTGAGCATGCATACACCCCAAATGACACTTGCAGGTCAGAAATATATATACTCACAGACTAGTGTGGTCTGCCTTACCCAGTTAAAGATTTTAATGAAGGCGTATGAATTTAAGTTTATATCTATATATATGGAATCATTTTATATACTGATCTAATTATTTAAAGCAACATAATATATATTAAAATTATATATGGTATATGAAGTATACTTATGAATTATATCATTAAATGGAATATATAATTATGTATATAAACTTTTCCATGTATAAAAATTTATTCTCCAAAGTTATATATATAGATAGATATAAATAAAATATATTTAATATGAGTAATATATTATTTATTTATATATATAAATATAACATCTAGCATTACTGTATAAGTAATATATAAGCTTACTATATAAGCTATGTATAAGTAATGAGAAGAGATCATTTGAGTCCAAACTATCAGTTCAGTTCACTTCAGTCACTCAGTCATGTCCAATTTTTTGCAACCCCATGGACTGCAGCACACCAGGCCTCCCTGTCTGCCACCAACTCCTGGAGTTTACTTAAACTCATGTCCATTGAGTCGGTGATGCCATCTAATCATCTCATCCTCTGCCGTCCCCTTCTCCTCCTGCCTTCTGTCTTTCCCAGCATCAGGGTCTTTTCAAATGAGTCAGTTCTTTGCATCAGGTGGCCAAAGTATTGGAGTTTCAGCTTCAGCATCAGTCCTTCCAATTAATATTCAGACTGATCTCCTTTAGGATGGACTGGTTGGATCTCCTTACAGTCCAAGGAACTCTCAAGAGTCTTCTCCAACACCACAGTTCAAAAGCATCAGTTCTTCAGCGCTCAGCTTTCTTTATAGTCCAACTCTCACATCCACACATGACCACTGGAAAAACCATAGCCTTGACTAGACGGACCTCTGTTGGCAAAGTTGTGTCCAAACTATGCGTGCTTATAATCTTCTGTCCTTAATTAGTTTAGACTGAAAATAATTGACCATTGAGTATAAATTATTTTCTATGAAATTTCTCTTTTATTTTACTCCTCTAAACAAATATATATGTAGAATGAAAGAAAAAGAGAGAGATGGAGTAAGGGAGAGAATGAGGTAGAAACCTAAGTACCTATGACAGCATAATGTGTACATATGTGTGGCTGCTGGGCTGGTCATACAGTTGTGTGGCTTGTTCCCCATACAAGGCAGCCAGACTAGTGAGTCGGAGCTGCAGTCAGTTCCTGCTCCACTCAGAAACGCGTGGGCTCATTGTCTGCATTTACAGAGTAGATGTGACTCTTTTTGAAGAGTGCCTGTTACATACAGGCACCGCAAAGGCCTGCTTTGCCCAAGTGGTAGAAGTACACATTTCCCACCCAGGCAACGCAGAGTCTAGCGTTATACTCGTAGAAACTCAAGCTATTGTATTAACCATTACTATCTCCAAGCACATCATTTAAAATCCAATGACACTTCCGTGTGAAGGAACTTAATTGGTTGTTTTTTGTTGTTTAGAGTAGGCACTGGCAAGATAAGAACCTAAAGGAATTTGGGCAGAGGAATCCCAAAGAAAGTAGAGAGAAAAAAGGCGAAAGGTGTTGCAAGCTGGCATGCTTGCCTCCTCGGGGTCATCTGGGGATCTAGAGGATGGCTATGTCTTCATTAAATATTCACTTTTCTTTTGCTTTACAGCACATTGGGTCAACACTTGAGAATTAGCACTATGACTAAAACATTCATAGAGTCTTCTCTGTTCAGAAGTGATATTGGAATAAAACCCAGGTCTAGAGCTCTTATGACTAGTGACAATTTCAGTTAGTTTTGCAAGACAAATTTCGCACCCATGTCTTTGCAGCATGCAGTTGGCAAGCCTTTCTCCCTGCAAACCTCATTAGCTGGTTACCACAGGCAATGGATGGAGACAAGAGAATCTCCAGACTTGATTTCTGCTTGCCGGCTTATGCCTACATTTTAGCATATTTTAAATTTCTAAACTCCATTTTTGAGCTTGATAAAGATTTAACTTTATGTAACTCTAAAAATTACCTAAACTCAGCTCTAACATAGACTACTACTGAAAATCAGACTTACAGAGTTGGAAGTACTCTGTTGAAGAACCATTCATCTAAAAGCTACAGCAAAGATTTATTGCTACCTGGTGAAATTCTGCCAGTCCATTCTTCACTGCCCACCTCTCTCCTGAAGATAAGACATCCTTTTAAAGACAAATATAAGATTCATAATGGTATTTCACTTGGAACCTTATGGTAGAGAACTCAACATATTAGAACACCATCGTATTTGTAATTATTTTAGATTTCTTTTTTGTGTGTGTTTCTTTGCTATCATAGCACAAAATGAAAGGAGAAAATGTCATTATTTGCAAGTGTACTATGCCAGGAGCCAGAAATTCTAAAATATGTTTTTGTGCTTTCTGAATAACTGTGAGACTACAGGCAAACCAGTTTTGCTTCTCTGGCCTCTGTGTTCTTATTTATAAAGTGAGACAGTTGAACCACATCAAACTTAAGATCACATCCAACCATAAATGTACCATAACACTACTGTGTGTGTGTTCAGCTACTCAGTTGTGTCCAACTCTTTGCAACCCTGTAGACTGCAGCACGCGGGGCTTCCTTATCCTTCACTCTCTCGGCATTTGCTCAGATTCATATCTATTGAGTCAGTGATACTATCCAACCATCTCATCCTCTGTCGTCACCTTCTCCTCTTGCCCTCAATCTTTCCCAGCATCAGGGTCTTTTCCAATAAGTCGGCTCTTTGCATCAGGTACCCAAAGTATTGGAGCTTCAGCTCAGGGCTGTTACCGAAAGAGTATGGTGGGGTCCAGCTGCTTGCTGCTCAAAAGCCAATAAACGGGCCAGGTTGTTGGAAAGGAAAGTTTGCTATAATTCAGAAGCCTGCAACTGGAGGGGGTAGAGGGGAGAGGGTGGCAGACATTTGTCCCCCTGCACTGGCAAGCAGTGGGGCAAGAGCTTTTATAGACAGAGTTGTTGGGGTGAGGGGGTCTACATGCAGAAAAAGCACAGTCAGCTCTAATGGTTATCAAATTGGTCATCAGTGGTCTAACTGGCATTATCTTGGTGGTTTGGTCATCAGTGGTCTAACTGGCATTATCTTGGTGGTTTAGGTACAGTTAATCTTCAGTTCCAGGGTCCAGTTGTTCTGATTTATTTGCGGCCATTTCTTGGAATTGTGAGAGCTCATGTCCTGGGTACAGTCTGGTCATCATGGAGTTAACTTCTCCATCTGGTATTTTAGTATTTATAAGACAGCTCACAGAATATGGCTCAGAATATTATCTGTAGCCCTTGAGAAAGAAGTAAAAGCCCTTGAATATAGTTAATGACTACATTATTAGTATTTAGTCTTCTTGAACTGTTTTTCTTTGTTTCTGCATTTCTCATTTCTCTGATTAAACTTATTCTTTCACTGACATTTTCCACAGACAAAATGCAGACAGAAAACATGGAGCCAGGGGGTGGGGACACAAGGACCACAGAGTCCTTCCCTGTTTCACTTCCAATTAATATTCAGGGTTGATTTCCTTTGGGATGGACTGGTTTGGTCTCCTTGCTGCCCAAGGAAATCTTAAGAGTCTTCTCCAGCTCCACATTTCAAAAACACCAGTTCTTCGGTGCTCAGCCTTCTTTATGGTCCAACTCTCAGATCCACACATGACTATTGGAAAAACCATAACTTGGACTAGATGGACCTTTGTCAGCAAAGTGATATCTCCGCTTTTTAGTATGCTGTCTAGTTTTGTCATAGCTTTCCTTCCATGGAACTATCATCTTTTAATTTCATGACAGCAGTCACCATCCACAGTGATTTTGGAGCCCAAGAAAATAAAATCTGTCACGGCTTCCACTTTTTCCGCTTCTTTTTGCCATGAAGTGATGGGACCAGATGCCATGATCTTAGTTTTTTTGAAAGTTGAGTTTTAAACCAGCTTTATCACTCTCCTCTTTCACCCTCATTAAGAGGCTCTTTAGTTTCTCTTTCAGCCATTAGGGTGGTATCATCTGCCTATCTGAGGTTGTTTATATTTCTCTCAGCAATCTTGATTTCAACTTGTAATTCATCCAGCCTGGCATTTCAAATAATGTAGTCTGGGACTTCTCTGGTGGCTCAGCAGTAAAGAAACCACCTGCAATGCAGGAGATGTGGGAGACGCTGGTTTGATCCCTGGGTCAGGAAGATGCCCTGGAGGAGGGCATGATATTTCCAGTATTCTAGCCAGGAAATCCCATGGATGGAGGAACTGGGTGGGCTACTGTCCATAGGATCACACAAAGTCAGACACTACTGAGCACACACACACACTTTGCATGGAATTTAAATGAGCAGGATGACCATACACAGCCTTGACATAATCTCTTCCCAATTTTGAACCAGTCCATTGTTCCATGTAAGGTTCTAACTATTGCTTCTTGACTTGCACACAGATTTCACAGGAGGCAGGCAAGGTGGTCTGGTATTCCCATCTCTTTCAGAATTTTCCACGGTTTGTTGTGATCCACATTGTCGAAGGCTTTAGCATAGTCAATGAAAAAGACTAGATTTACTTCTGGAATTCTCTTGCTTTTTCCGTGATCCAACAGATGTTGGCAGTTTGATCTCTGATTCCTCTGCCTTTTTTAAATCCAGCTTGTACATCTGAAAGTTCTTGCTTCACGTACTACTTTAGCCTAGCTTGAAGGATTTTGAAAATTACCTTGCTAGAATGTGAAATGAGCACAACTGTATGGTAGTTTGAACATTCTTTGGCATTGCCTTTCTTTGGGATTGAAATGAAAACTGACCTTTTCCAGTCCTGTGACCACTGCTGAGTTTTCCAAATTTGTTGGCATATTGAGTGTGGCATTTTAACAGCATCATCATTTAGGATTTGAAATAGCTCAACTGGAATTGCAGCACCTCCACTAGCTTTGTTCATAGGAATGTTTCCTAAGGCCCACTTGACTTCACACTCTAGGATTTCTGGCTATAAGTATGTGACCATGACATTGTGGTTATCTGTGTTAACACCATTTTTGTTTAGTTCTTCTGTCTTCTTAATTTTTTCTGCTTCTGTTAGGTCCATGCTGTTTCTGTCCTTTATTGTGCCCATCCTTGCATAAATTGTTCCCTTGGTATCTCCAATTTCCTTGAAGAGATCTCTAGTCTTTCCCATTCTATTGTTTTCTTCTATTTCTTTACATTGTTCATTTAACAAGGCTTCCTTATTCTCTGTTCTTTCTGTTCTCTGGAATACTGCATTCAGTTGGGTATATCTTTCCCTTTCTCCCTTGCTTTCACTTCTCTTTTTCTCAGCTATTTGTAAGGCCTCCTCAGACAACCAGTTTGCCTTCTTGCATTTCTTTCTCTGTGGGATGGTTTTGGTCAGTGCCTGCTGGACAATGTTGTGAACCTCTGTCCATAGTTCTTCAGGCACTCTGTCTATCAGATCTAATCCCTGAAATTTATTCCTGACCTCCATTGTATAATTATAAAGGATTTGCTTTGGGTCAAGTCTGAATGGCCTAGTGGTTATCCCTACTTTCTTCAATTTAAGCCTGAATTTTTTGATAAGGAGTTGATGATCAGAGCCACAGTCAACTCCTGGTCTTGTTTTTGCTGACTGTATAGAGCCTCTCCGTCTTCAACTGCAAAGAATATAATCAATCAGATTTCAATATTGGCCATTTGATGGTGTGTAGACTCGTGTCTTTTGTTGTTGGAAGAGTGTGTTTGCTATGACCAGTGTGTTCTCTTGACAAAACTATCAACCTTTGCCATGCTTCATTTTGAACTCCAAGGTCAAGCTTGCCTGTTACTTAAGATATCTCTTGACTTCCTACTTTTGCATTTCAATCCCCTATGATGAAAAGGACATCTTTTTTTGGTGTTAGTTCTAGAAGGTGTTGTAGGTCTTCACAGAACCAGTCAACTTCAGCTTCTTTGGCATCAGTGGTTTGGGCATAGTCATGGATTAATGTGATGTTGAAACAAACAGATTTTTCTGTCGTTTTTGAGATTGCACCCAAGTACTGCATTTTGGATTCTTTCGTTGACTATAAGGTTTACTCCATTTCTTCTAAGGGATTCTTGACCACACTAGTAGATACAATCGTCATCTGAATTAAGTTCTCCCATTCCCATCCATTCTAGTTCACTGATTCCTAAGATGTCAGTGTTTGCTCTTGTCATCTCCTGCTTGACAACTTCCAATTTACCTTGCTTCATGGCCCTAACATTCCAGGTTCCTATGCAGTATTGTTCTTAATAGCATCGGACTTTACTTTCACCACCAGACACATCCACAGCTGAGCATCGTTCCCTCTTTGGTCCAGTTACTTCATTCATATTGGAGCCAGCAGCAATCACCCTCTGCTCTTCCCCAGTAGCATATTGGGCTCCTTCCAATTTGGGGTGCTCATCTTATGGCGTCATATCTTTTTGCCTTTCCATGCTGTCCATGGGTTCTCTAGGCAAGCATAGCGGAGTGGTTTTCCATTTCCTTCTCCAGTGAACCACGTTTTGTCAGTACTGTCCACCATGAGCCATCCATCTTGGGTGGGCCTGCATGGCATGGCTTATAGCTTCATTAGCTTACATAAGCCCCTTTTCCATGACAAGACTTTGATTCATGAAGGGTGATACAGTAATTAGAACCAAACTATTCATATATTCCATTATGCTCTTTCCCTCACATCATTGCACCAGGCTATAGGGGAGAGACAGAAGAACCACCCTGGTGCCTGTAGAGAGACCTTCTGAGTCTCTTCAGACAGATGCCTTTTATGGGAGCTACCGTACCACATCCGTAATTAATTCAAACCTCACAACAAGTCCTGGCAAGCAGCTGCTCTACAGACAGAGGCCTCATCTCTTATTCATGTTTGAGACATTTTTTACTGGTTCATTGCCTTATTTTAAAGCTTCTTTAATAATAGGGACTACCAAAAGGATGTAGCAACCAGCAATTAAGTCACGAGTACCACCCTGCTTTGTAGGGGGTAGGTTGAGTACTTCACAGAGAGGGTAATTGATTTTCGAAGCCCTAAGTGAATATTCGGCCACGAAAACCTAATATTTTAAAAGATCCATTTGTTTCTGTTTAACATTTGCTTGTAGAATGAATTGAAAACAACTGTTCCTCCTGCCTTATTTTATAGAAACACAGACATTTAGAATTGAATAGCCCTTTAGAAATAATCGAGTCTTTACTCTTTATTTTGTTTAAGAAACTTAGTTCTAGACTAGAGCAAATTTGTAAAATTTGTAAAAATAGCTGTTTCTTAAAAGTGTTAACACTAGAACTCAAGTTTGGGGGAATTTTACCCCTCTAACAGGACCTCACAGTATTAATCATAGCCCTTGGTTTGTGTCACGCTCTCATTGTTTGTGGGTGCTCAGTCAGGTCCAACTCTTTGCAACCCCATGGACTACAGCCCACCAGGCTCCTCTGTCCATGGCATTTCCCAGGTAAAAATTCTGGAGTGGGTTGCCATTTCCTACTCCGGGAGGTCTGCCACACCAATGGGTTGAACCTACATTTCTTGCATATCCTGCATTGGCAGGCAGATTCTTTACCACTGAGCCATCTGGGAAGCCCCATAATCTCATTATTCATCACTAACTATTCAGCTTTTATTTAATATTAGTAAAATAAGGGCCTGCAAACTCACCATCTCCCTAAAAGATAAATAATATAGTAAACTCACAGTGCTTCCCACCTCATCCTCCCCACCATGCAGAGATGATCATCAATCTGAAGCCTCCATTTCCTTGGTATCCTTTCTATAGCTTTTTTGCATATAGATGTAGTTTTTAAAAAGCATATATTTTTTAGTTTAAGTTTATAAAAAATAAACAGTACCATGCTGTGTATAACTTACTGTATTACTTTCATCCACATTGTGGTATGTGCCAAGTATATTTTTCACTCTCCCATTAATAGGCTTTTGTACTGTCTGTAAGTTTTCCTCTTGTGAACAGTGCTGCTTTGAATATTCTTGTCAATGTTGTTCTAAAGATTCAAGAATGTATAAGGAGTATATACTTAGCAAGAATTGCTAGGTAAGAGACTACACAAATATACAGCTTTGTACAGTAATAATAAACTGTATCCTGAAGTGGGGAACCATTGTGGACTCTCACCATGAATTTGTAATATCTTATAGTCTCTCTCAGAGATCAGTAAGCTTTTTCTATAAAAGACTAGACAATAAGTATTTTAAGGTTTGGAAACCACATGCAGTCTCTATGGCAATTATTCAACTCTGCTACTATAGGTGAAAGCAGTCAGAACAACATTTAAATAGTTGTGTTCCAATAATACCTGCTTTATGATCAGTGAAATTTGAATTTTATAAACTTTTCATGTTTCAAAATTCTTGCTTTTTCTTCCCTACTATTTTAAAGTTCCAAAAAAACTCTTAGTTTGTGGGTTGTATAAAAAACAGGTGGCAGGCTGTTGATGTCCTCCCTTCTCCCTTCCTACCTTATTTCCTCTATTCTTTTTTAGATTTATTTTAAAAAATTATAGACAACCTAGATATGTCATTCACTGTTCCAAATACTGAGAATTCTGTCAGTGACTGAAATACATAATAATGGTGTTATGCTTCCCTTATAGCTCAGATGGTAAAGAATCTGCCTACAATGCAGGACACCTGGGTTCAATTCCTGGGTTGGGAAGATCCCCTGGAGGAGGACATGGCAACCCATTCCAGTATTCCTGCCTGGAGAATCCCATGGACAGGGAAGCCTGGTGGGCTACAGTGCATGGGGTCACAAAGAGTCGAACACGACTGAGTGACTACACCACCACCACCATGTACTATGAAAACAAATCAAGGGAAGTGGATACTCGTGATAGGAGGTGATTTTTCAGACAGAATGGTCAGGTTCTCTTATCTAATAGTATGATATTCGAGCTGATCCATTGGTTTGAATGAAGAATTGAGGTATGCAAGTATCATAGAAGAAACTATTTCAGTAAAGATACCAGCAAATCTATACACCACCCCCTCAAGCTTCACATTGGTATTTCTAATGCCATGCCGGCCACTTCTTTGCAAATCTGCCACAAGTGCCTGCAACTCTCTATTTGCCAATTTTAATTTACAATCTACTGCAGTCTTGAGTCGGAGAAGGCAATGGCACCCCACTCCAGTACTCTTGCCTGGAAAATCCCATGGACAGAGGAGCCTGGTGGGCTACAGTCCCCATGGACAGAGGAGCCTGGTGGGCTACAGTCCATGGGGTCACTAAGAGTCGGACACGACTGAGCGACTTCACTTTCACTTTTCCCTTTCATGCACTGGAGAAGGAAACGGCAACCCACTCCAATATTCTTGCCTGGAGAATCCCAGGGATGGCAGAGCCTGGTGGGCTGCCGTCTATAGGGTCGCACAGAGTCGTACACGACTGAAGCAACTTAGCAGCAGCAGCAGCAGCAGTCTTGAGTTTCCCAACTTGGTAAAAGGCATCTCTAATAACCTGTCACTCAAATCAAATCCCTTTGAGTTTTCTTGCCTCTCTTCTCCCCCTTTAACCCAAACATCTATCTAGTCAATAGGTACTTCTATTTCTATTCCCTTACTATTTGTATTGGTCTACTAGGGCTGCCATAACAAACTACTACAGACTCAAAATATCAAACATATTTCCTGACCACGATGGTGTGAGATAGAAATCAACTACAAGAAAAAAATTGTGAAAACCATAAGCACACGGAAGCTAAAAAATATGCCACTAAATATTGAGAAGTCACAGAGGAAATCAAAACATACCTAGAAAAAAATGAAAATAGAAACACAATGATCCGAAATCTATTAAATGAAGCAAAAGCAGAACACAAGGAAAATTTAAAACAAGCAACCTAATTTTATACCTAAAGACATGAGAAAAAGTAGACTGAGCAAAACCTGAAGTTAGAAGAAGGAAAGAAAGATCAGAGAGGAAATAAATGAAATAGAAACTAAAAAAGCAATAGAAAAGGTCAATGAAACTAAGAGCTGGTTCTATAAAAAGATAAACAAAGTGGATAAATCTTTAACCAGACCCAACAAGAAAAAAATGAGAGAGGGCACAAATAAATAAATGAGAAATGAAAGAGAAGAACTTAACCAACACCACAGAAATACAAAGGATCATAAGTGATTACTACAAATAATTACATGCCCATAAAGTGAATAACCTAGAAGAAACAGCTGAACTCCTAAAAATGTGCAATCTCCCAAAAATGAACCAGGAAGAAATAGAAAATATGAATAAACCAATAATCAGTAATGAAATTGAATCAATAATTTTAAAACTCCCAACAAAGTCAAAGACCAGATGGTTTCACAGATGAACTCTACCAAACATTTAAAGAAGAGTTAACACCTATCCTCAAACTATTCTAAAAATACTGAAAAAGAAGGAATTCTTCTGAACTCATTCGACAAGGCTTGCATCACCCTGATACCAAAACCAAGCAAAGACACCACAAGGAAGGAAAATGACAGAACAATATTACTGATGAATATAAATGAGAAAATCCTCAACAAAACATTAGCAAACAAATTCAACAGAACATTAAAGATCACACATCACAATCAAGTAGAAATAATCCCAGGGATGCAAGGGTTAATCAGTATCCACAAGTTAGTCAATGCAATACACAATAACAAGTTGAAGAATAAAATCATACAACCATCTCAATAGAGGCAGATAAAGGTTTTGACAAAATTAAAATCCATTTATGATTAAAAAAAAAAAGACTCTCAACAAAGTGGGTATGGCAAGAACAGACTTCAACATAATAAAGGCCATGTATGACAAGCCCACAGCCAGTATCATGCTCAGTGGTGAAAATCTGAAAATGTTTCCTCTAAGGTCAGCAACAGAATAAGAATACTCACTCTCACCACTTTTATTCATCATAGTTTTAGAAGTTCTAGCCCCAGCAATAAGATGATAACAAGGAACAAAAGGAATCCAAATTGGAAAGGAAGAAGTAAAACTGTAATTGTTTTCAGTTGACATGATACTATATATAGAAAATTCTAAAGACACCACCAAAAATCCATTAGCAATAATAAATAAATTCAGTAAAGTTGCAGGATGCTAAATTAATATATAGAAATATGTTGAATTTCTCTTCACTAACAGTGAAGTATCAGAAATAAAAATAAAACAATCCCACCCGCACTTGCATTAGAATCAAAAACCTAGGAATAAAAATAATTAAGGAAGTAAAAGACCTGTAGTTACACATCTGAAGATATTGATGAAAGAAACAGAAGATAACATAGGCAAATGGAAACATATACCATCTCATGTATAGGAAGTATTTCTCAAGGCCATCTGCAGGTTCAGTGCAATCTCTCCTGAAATACCAATAGCATTTTGTACAGAACTAGAACAAACAAATTCTAAAATTTATGCAGAAATACCAAAGACCTCAAATAGCCAAAACAATCTTAAGAGGGAAAAATAAAGCTAGAGGTATCACAGTTCATGATTTAAACTCTCCTTTAAAAATACAGTAAGCAAACAATATGGTACTGGCACAAAACTGGACACATGGTCTAATACAACAGACTGGAGAACCCAGTGATAAACCAAGCTTATATGGTCAGTTAATATACAAAAAAGGAGATAAGAGTATACAGTGGGGAAAAGACAGCCTCTTAATAAGTGGCATTGGGAAAACTAGACAGCTCCATACAAAAGACTCAAACTAGACTACTTTCTCATGCTATATACAAAAATATATACAAAAATAAACTCAAAATGGATTAAAGACTTAAATGTAAGACCTGAAACCATATAACTCCTAGAAGAAAGCATAAGCAGTATGTGCTGACATTGGTTTTAGCAATATTTTTTTGATATGTCTTCTCAGACAAAAGGGCTTCCCTGGTGGCTCAGTGGTAAAGAACCTGCTGGCAATAAAAGATCCACAGGGAGCCATGGGTTCAATCCCTGAGAAGATCCCCTGGAGAAGGGCATGGCAGCACACTCCAGTATTTTTGCCTGGAGAATCCCATGGACAGTGGAGCCTGGTCGGTTACAGTCCATGAGGTTGCAAAGAGTCAGACACGACTTAAGTGACTTAACACTCTCAGGCAAAAGAACAAAAGCAAAATAAACAAGTGGAAATGCATCAAACTTAAAAAAAAACAACAAAAAAAGACCTTTGCACAGCGAAGGAAACTGTCAACAAAAGAGCAGACTACCATATATGTGATAGGGATTAATATCCAGAATTTCCAATGATATCATACAACTCAACATCCATCAAAAAGCAAAACGAGACACAAAAAATGAACAACCCAATTGAAAAACAGGCAGCGGACCTGAACACATATTTTTCCAAAGAAAATATACAGATGACCAACAGACACATAAGTTACTCAACAACACTAATCATCAGGAGAATACAAATCAAAACCACAATGTGATACCATCTCTTACCTATCAGAATGACCACTATCAAAAAGGCAACAAACAGCAAGTGTTAAGGAGGGAGTGTAAAAAAGGGAACCCTCATGCACTCTTGGTGGGAATATAATTTGATGCAGTCATAATGGAAAAAAGTGCAGAGGTTTCTCAAAAAATGAAAACTAGAAATATCATCAAGGAAGGGCACCCATGTTCATTTCCAGTCCTCTCTCTTCCCAAGTAAGCTCTCACCCCCTCAGCTGCAGCAAGAGTAAACCGCTTGCAGTTCAGGGCCTTCACAAATTCTCTTTGCCTGAAATCCCACTTCTGCTCTAATCCAGTCTTTTTACATAATTAATTAATATATCCCAAAAAGCACAGTTCAATATCATCATCTTGGAAAAACATTAGGAGACCACCATTCTCAATGTGCTCAAAGTTAGCTGTGTCTCTTTTGTGTTCTTATCAGGTCTGTTTCCACATCACCAACATAATACCGTAGAATCGTTTCTGCCTTGGACCATGGATATCTTGTGGGCAGGGACGTGTCTTGATTTTTTCATGTATTTTTAGTGCCTGGCTTCCCTGGTAGCCCAGTCGGTAAAGAATCCACCTGCAATGCAGGAGATCCTAGTCCGAATCCTGGGTCGGGAAGATCCACTAGAGAAGAGATAGGGTACCCACTCCAGAATTCTTGGGCTTCTCTTGTGGCTCAACTGGTAAAGAATCCACCTGCAATGCAGGAGACCTGGGTTCGATCCCTGGGTTGGGAAGATCCCCTAGAGAAGGAAAAGGCTACCCACTCCAGTATTCTGGCTTGGAGATTTCCATGGACTGTATAGTCCATGGGGTTGCAAAGAGTTGGATACAACTGAGCGACTTGCACTTTAGTGCCTAGAGAAGTGCCTGCTCCTCTTAGACACTTAGTAAATATTTGATACATAAGTGAATGAATGAATGAATAAAAGATTAGCTGGAAGGAATATTCTTCTATGTTTTTTCAATACTCTAATGCCAACGTCATGAAAGTAATCAATTATAGTTAAAAATATCTTTCCAGGTGATGCTAGTGGTAAAGAAGCCTCCTACCAATTTAGGAGGTATAAGAGATGCAAGTTTGATCCCTGGGTCGGGAAGATCCCCTGGAGGAGGAAAGGACAACACACTCCAGTCTTTTGCCTGGAGAATCCCATGCACAGAGGAACCTGGTGGGCTACAATCCTCAGGGTCACAAAGAGTCGGACTGAATTGACTTAGCATGCACAGTTAAAAATAAAGTGGCATACAAGGTATGACCATACATACATAAGAATTTTAAATTTCTGTAGCAAAGGCACTGAAAATGAATACACCAATATTTTAAAATAGTATTCTTTGTTTAGAAGTGATGAATCTATAGAATTTATTTACATTTTCCTACTTTAGTGCATTTCTCAAATGGCCTTAGTTCTATAAAACGTCCCATGATCCAACTAATGTTAACAAATTTACCTTTTTCTCAACATCCTCCAGTTCTCTCCTTTACATTTCACTGTTTAGAAAACAAAAGGGGTGTGTCTGCAACAAATTATTCTGCCAGAAACCCACATTTTCATGGGAACCAAAATAAAACATGTAACAAGACTTGGAGGATACATTTCTCCAACCCACTGTGAAATTTCCATTAAGGCCTTCATAACTTCTCCAGGTCTTGGCCCTGAAGACAAATGAAGAGTATAATCTTTCATCAGAGGTTATTTCAACCTAAAATTATCTACTGTGATAGAAAAACTCTTCAGAATGGTCACACCTGCTGCTACAAAAGTGAGCTATCCTCCACACAGCTCACATACTGCCTAGCTGCAGGATGCAAGACAAAGGGCTAGAAAAGAGATTAAACCTCACACAAAACATTATTTTCATTAAAATTACATCATACAGAGTATTATTACCTAGATGATTTTATTTTTCTATAACTCTAACAAAAATGTTGCCCTTATGGCAACCTTGCAGAATAACTTTCACTTTGGAGAAATGCAAAAAGGAATAGACATTCTAATTTTCAGGAAGGAATAAAATAATAATGGTATGGTTTCTGAGAGCCTTCCCTCTGATTTTCTTTCATGTGCTGATTATCTTCATGGCTAGATAATAGAACTGTAGCGTTTCAGAGATGGAAGGAATCTTACAGATCATCTCTGGTAGATAGCCTCATTTATGGTTGAAATTAAAGCCCAGAGACGCTAAGGGACTTGGTAAATGTAGTCATTCCCTTTTCTCCCAGCGACCTTGGATATGAGTTTCATGATAAGTGACATGTCTCTGTCATTAATTTCAGTTTTTCCATTTGTCTGCAAGCTCTGCAGTCAGAAAGGCTTGTGTTCCATATGCCTTTCACCACATATCAATGTGATCTTGCATAAATAATTTAGTCTGTGGAAATCTCCACCTCCTCAACTATAAAATACTAATTTCAAAGTACCTATAGTGTAAAGTTATGTTAGGATTAAATGAGAAACTGATTAAAAGGCTCTCCGGGTTCATAAATGATGCTGATGTCACCTATTTTTGTTATTGTCCTTGTTTGTCCATGTGCGATCCCACTATCTGAGATCAGGCATTCTGAAAGATCCAGATTAGTAGTTGATGAAAATAGTCCCTTTAACACTCTTGCCTCAGACTATTTGGTTTGTATTCAGTTTTAATATCCCTGTTTCTTAGCAATTTTAAAGACTGACAAAGGAAGAGGAGGGCCCTAAACTCCAATAGTTGAAACAAGAAGGGCTGGTTTGAGACAAGCTCTTTTCTTTTCTTCCTTTCTGTGTATTCTCCCATTTATTCCTCAAAATAACTTCACCAGGTTGGCAGGCACTGTGATAGTCCTCATTTTGCAGGGAGGAGACAGATGCAGAGGGATTAGTGTAGACACGTTATAACCATCACCCACACCTCTCCTCTACTTATCTGATGGCTCAGCAGTAAACAATCCACCTGCAATGTAGGGGACCTAAGAGATTCAGGTTCAATCCTTGGGTCAGGAAAATTCCCTGGAGAAGGAAATGGCAACCCTCTTCTGTATTCTTGCCTTGAAAATTCCATGGAAAAGGAGCCTGGCAGGCCATAGTCCAAAGGGTCGCAAAGACAGCACAAACATGCACACACATCACTCCTCTAGCTCCTGCCAACCCAAGGCAAGAGGATTTGCCACCGTCTGATGTTTGGTTTCTGATCTTTGGCCTCCATAGCTGACAATGGCTTGCCTGGTGGCAGGAGAGGTTCCAAGCCCTCTGGCTGGCAAATTATACCTCTCACTAAGTACCCCAGTGAGCAAGGAGTTATAGAGCATAAAGGTAGCCTGTGACGAAGGACTTGTATAGCTAATTATAAACAAACATACAGTCTATACAATGATATGTAAGTTATGCCCTTGAAACAAACAAAAAAAAATGGTTTGGAGTACTCTATGATATGTTTTCTCTCTAGGTTCTTCACATCTCAATCTGATCTCTGTCTCTTCTAAGGCATTAGGTGAAGCTTCAGACCAAGTCATGTTGCTCCAGTGAAGGGAGGGTAAATATTCACTGGAACTGAGAGTTATTACTCACTTTTGTGTTTCAAATTACATGTTCAGAAACTCATAGCAAGATAGCAGTTTTAAAGAAATAAGCATTTTTCTTGAATGCATAAAGTTTTATCTTATCAGAGTCAGAAGCAGAAAGCAACTAAAGTAAGTTTTAGAGTAAGAAAGAATGTGGTTAAAAACAAAGTCCTTGGCACACATTAAAAGCAAAAGCTTTTCTGTTAGTGATGTGTGGGGGGGAAAAAAAGAGGAGTGGAGAAAAGAAGACAGAAGTGTAAAGGAAAGAGAACGATTAGGTTGGTGCAACAGTAATTGCGGTTTTGGGCAGTGAATTTTTAATCATTAGAACTAGGCTAAAACATCTTTATTAATCAAAGTAGGAACACTTACAATCAACACATTTTTGCCAAAGAGAAATAACTTTGTTTATTCCTGTAGTGTAGAAATCCATGCTTCAGGATTCTATGGACTATTGGAAAATATTTCCTGCCTTCTGCTGGTTGTGGAAGCGTTTTCCCTGCAAAAAGTTGTCGAGATGCTTGAGGAAGTGGTAGTAGGTTGGCAAGAGGTCAAGTGAATATGGAGGATGAGGCAAAACATCATAGCCCAATGCGTTCAACTTTTGAAGTGTTGGTTGTGTGACGTGCTATTGAGCATTGTCGTGGAGAAGTATTTGGCCCATGCTGTTGATCAACGCCGGCTGCAGGGGTTGCAGTTTTCGCTGCATCTCATCGATTTGTTGAGCGTACTTCTCAGATGTAATGGTTTCACCGCAACTCAGAAAGCTGTAGGGGATCAGAGGGGCAGCAGACCACCAAACAGTGACCATGACCATTTTCTTTGGTACAAGTTTGGCTTTGTGAAGTGCTTTGGACCTTCTTCTCAGTCCCATACTGAGCTGGTCATTGCTGGTTGGGCCAAATGTGTTGCTGATGTTGCAAGTTGTCTACACCATTTTATGACCCATTTTGAACTTAAATAAAAAAAAAAAAAACACTCAAATTTGCTTTTTGTCTAACATCCTCTCCCTAGTCTAAAATAAATAAAAAATACACAGCAAGTCATAAGTCATTAGCAAAAAAATAAATAAATAAATAAAGTGGGAAATGTGTGTTGAAATTATGTATAACATAACCACATTATTTAACAATGTATTCCAATACCAAACAGCAAATTTCAACATAAGCCACTGTTACTTTTGGACCAACCTAAAAGCAGCAAGATTGAGATGAAAAAGAGAATGATAGAAGACAAGAAGATGAGAAAAAAACAAAACCCATTAGCTCCCTGAATCTTCCCACCTTCCACCACCCAACACCCAACACCTTCTCCTTGATGTCAAATTCCGTATGCAGGTAGAATGTAGAAATACTCAGATTGTTTTCAGGTAACTAAGATGGGTAGGATCTGAGACAAGTTCAAAATGAGTCTCTTAAACAAAGAGATCATGAGTATTCCCATAATTTTCCTCTATCTTTAATGTCAGCTCCTCTCCTGTAACAGCTACAGTCGGTAAACTTTTTATGCATTCCCTTCTTCACTTTGTGACTCATATCTAGATTTAGTAACTGTGATCTGTATTTACCATCTCTTAACCTCAGCATTCAAATGATTCACCAATTTATGCATGCAATTGTGCTGTTACGCCTTATTTTCCAGTCTCCAAAGAAGCATCATTTTGGAAATGTTATGCAGGTCTGGATATAAATGTTTCTCTATCTGATATGTAGCTCATACTTATGAATTGAAAAAAGTTTCAGGATCTTTATAGGGGCATTTAAAAATGTGAGGTGGTTTGAAATATTCTCTACTGATGTACATCATCTCATTTGAAAGAATGTATTCGATGGAAGCAAATGATCTACTGAAGGGTATTCTTCATCTTGTTTCCCGTAATAATTTACAGCCTTATCTCATTTCTCAGAATGCTTTTCCAGTTACAGCAAGCACTTGATCATTTGAGCACACAGCACTTTAGTTGAACAGTTCTTATGGTGCTTTTACCTTTTACCTTGTTAGCTGACCTGAGACTTTCCTTAGAAGTTGTAGTTGCTGAGTTTGGAGTAGAGAGGAGAGATACTGAGGTTGTGCTACGTCTGACTATTAAATTCTTAGAAGATTTCATTGACTTCACTCTCTTTTTTTCCAAAACAAAAATTTTTTTATTGGGGTGTAGTTGCTTTAAAATTTTGTGTTATTTTGTGCAGTACAGCAAATTGAATCAGTTCAGTTCAGTCGCTAAGTTGTGTCTGACTCTTTGTGACCCCATGGACTGCAGCATGCCAGGCCTCCCTGTCCATCACCAGCTCCCAGAGCCTACCCAAACCCATGTCCATCGAGTATTGTGATGCCATCCAACCATCTCATCCTCTGTCGTCCCCTTTTCCTCCCGCCTTCAATCTTTTCCAGCATCAGGGTCTTTTCAAATGAGTCAGTACTTCACATCAGGTGGCCAAAGTGTTGGAGCTTCAGCTTCAGCACTAGTCCTTCCAATGAATATTCAGGACTGATTTCTTTTAGGATTGACTGGTTGGATATCCTTGCAGTCCAAGGGACACTCAAGAATCATCTTCAATTCCACAGTTCAAAAGCATCAATTCTTTGGCCCTCAGCTTTTTTTATGTCCAATTCTCACATCTCTACATGACTACTAGAAAAAAAACATAGTTTTGATTGGACAGACGTTTGTCAGCAAAGTAACGTTTGTACTTTTTAATATGCTGTCTAGGTTGGTCATAGCTTTTCTTCCAAGGAGCAAGTGTCTTTTAATTTCATGGCTGCAGTCACCACCAGCAGTGATTTTGGAGCCCAAGGAAATTAAGTCTGTCACTGTTTCCGTTATTTCCCCATCATTTGTCATGAAGTGGTGGGACCTGATGCCATGATCTTAGTTTTTTGAATGTTGGGTTTTAAGCCAGGTTTTTCACTCTCCTCTTTCAGTTTCATCAAGAGGTTCTTTAGTTCCTCTTCACTTTCTGCCATAAGGATGGTGTCATCTGCATATATGAGGTAACTGATATTTTTCCCGGCAATCTAGATTCCAGCTTGTGCTTCATCCAGCCCAGCGTTTCTCATTATGTACTCTGCATATAAGTTAAATAAGCAGGGTGACAATATACAGCCTTGACATACTCCTTTTCCTATTTGTAACCAGTCGGTTGTTCCATGTCCAGTTCTAACTGTTGCTTCTTGACCCACATACAGATTTCTCAGGAGGCAGGTAACATGGTCTGGTATTTCCAACTCTTTAAGAATTTTCCACAGTTTGTTGTGATCTACACAGTCAAGGTTTTAGCATATTCAATGAATCAGAAGTAGATGTTCTTCTGGAAATCTCTTGCTTTTTCTATGATGCGACGGATGTTGGCAGTTTGATCTCTGGTTCTCCTGCTCTTTCTAAATCCAGCTTGAACTTCCGGAAGTTCTCAGTTCACATACTGTTGAAGCCTAGCTTGGAGAATTTTGAGCATCACTTTGCTAGTGTGTGAGGTGAGTGCAGTTGTGCAGTAGTTTGAACATTCTTTGGCATTGCCTTTCTTTGGGATTGGAATGAAAACTGACCTTTTCCAGTCCTGTGACCACTGCTGACTTTTTCAAATTTGCTGCAATATTGAGTACAGCACTTTAACAGCATCACCTTTTAGGATTTGAAATAGCTCAACTGGAATTCCATCACCTCCACCAGCTTTCTTCATATTGATGGCTTCCTAAGGCCCACTTGACTTCTCACATCTGGGTCATAAAGATCTTTTTTGTATAGTTCTTCTGTGTATTGTTGCCACCTCTTCTTAATGTCTTCTGCTTCTGTTAGGTCCATACCATTTCTGCCCTTTATTGTGCCTTTCTTTGCATGAAATGTTCCCTTGGTACTCTCTAACTTTCTTGAAGAGATCTCTAGTCTTTCCCATTCTATTGTTTTCCTCTATTTCTTTGCATTGATCACTTAGGAGGCTTTCTTATCTCTCCTTCCTATTCTTTGCAACTGTGCATTCAGATCGATATATCTGTCCTTTTCTCCTTTGCCTTTTGCTTCTCTTCTTTCTCAGCTATTTGTAACGCCTCCTCAGCCAACCATTTTGCCATTTTGCATTTCTTTTTCTTGGGGATGGTTTTGATCACTGCCTCCTATACAGTGTCAAAAACCTCCATCCATAGTTCCTCAGGCACTCTGTCTATCAGATCGAGTCCCTTAAATCTATTTCTCACTTCCACTGTATGATCATTAGAGATTGGATTTAGGTCATATCTGAGTGATCTAGTGGTTTTCTCTACTTTCTTCAATTTAAGTCTGAATTCAGCAATAAGGAGTTCATGATCTGAGCCACAGTCAGCTAGCTCCCAGTCTTGTTTTTGTGGACTGCATAGAGCTTCTGCATCTTTGATTGCAAAGAATATATTCAATCTGATTCTGGTTTTGACCATCGGGTGATGTCCATATGTAGAGATTCTGGTTTTGACCATCGGGTGATGTCCATGTGTAGAGTCTTCTGGTGTGTTGGAAGAGGGTATTTTTCTATGACCACTGTGTTCTCTTGGCAATACTTTGGTAGCCTTTGCCCTGCTTCATTTGTACTTTAAGGCCAAATTTGCCTCTTATTCCAGGTATCTCTTCACTTCATACTTTGGGATTCCAGTCCCCTGTGATGTAAGGGACATCTATTTTTGTTGTTATTTCTAGAAAGTCTTGTAGATCTTCATAGAACTGTTCAACTTTAGCTTCTTTGGCATTAGTGCTTGGGGCACAGCCTTGAATTACTGTGATATTGGATGCTTTTACCTTGACACGGACAGAAATCATTCTGTCGTTTTTGAGACTGCACCCAAGTACTGCAATTTGCATTCTTTTGTTGACTATGAGGGCCACTCCATTTCTTCTAAGGAACTCTTGCCCACAGTAGTAGATGTAATGGGCGTCTGAATTAAATTCACCCATTCTGGTCCATTTTAGTTCACTGATTCCTAAAATGTCTATGCTCACTCTTGCTGTCTCCTATTTGACCACTTCCAGTTTGCCTTGATTCATGGACCTAACATTCCAGGTTCCTATGAAGTATTGTTCTCTTCTGCTGCTGCTAAGTCACTTCAGTCGTGTCTGACTCTGTGTGACCCCGTAGACGGCAGCTCACCAGGCTCCGCCGTCCCTAGGATTCTCCAGGCAAGAATACTGGAGTGGGTTGCCATTTCTTTCTCCAGTGCATGAAAGGGAAAAGTGAAAGTGAAGTCGCTCAGTCGTGTCCGACTCTTAGCGACCCCATGGACTGTAGCCTACCAGGCTCCTCTGTCCATGGGATTTTCCAGGCAGGAGTACTGGAGTGGGGTGCCATTGCCTTCTCCATTGTTCTCTACAGGATCGGAATTTACTTTCATCACCTGTTGCATCCACAGCTGGGTACTGTTTTTCCTGTGGCTCAGCCTCTTCATTCTTTCCTGAGCTATTTCTCCACTTTCTCCAGTAGCATATTCGTCACCTTCCAATCTGAGGAGTTCATCTTTCAGTGTCCTATCTGTTTGTCTTTTCATACTGTTCATGGGGTTCTCAATGCAAGAATACTGACGTGGTTTGCCATTCCCTTCTCCAGTGGACCACATTTTGTCAAAACTCTCCACCATGACCCGTCCATCTTGGGTGGCCCCATATGGCATGGCTCATAGTTTCTTTGATTTAGATAAAGCTGTGGTCCATGTGATCAGTTTGGTTAGTTTTCTGCGATTGTGGTTTTCATTCTGTCTACCCTCTTATAGATAAGGACAAGAAACTTCTGGGAGCTTCCTGATGGGAAGGTCTGGCTATGAGGGAATTTGAGTCCTGCTCTAATGGATGGGGCCATGCTCAGTAAATCTTTAATCCGATTTTCTTTTGATGGTTGGGGCTGTGTTCTCTCCCTTTAGTTTGACCTGAGGGAGGCGAACTCCTTCAAAGGGACTTATGCCAACACACCCCGTGGCTCCCAGGACTGTGTATTCAGCGCCCCTGACCCTGTGGCAGGCCACTGTCAACCCACACCTCTGCCAGAGACTCCTGGACACTCCAGCGAGTTTGGTTCAGTCTCTTGTGGGGTCACTGCTCCTTTCTCCCGGGTCCTGGTGCACAAAGTTTTGTCTGTGCCCTCCAAGTGTCTGTTTCCCCAGTCCTGTGGAAGTTCTGTAATCAAAGCCCACTGGCCTCCAAAGTCACATTCCCTGGGGCTTCTCAGTCCCTTTGCCTGATCCCCAGGTTGGGGAATCTGTTGTGGGCCCTAGAACCTTTGCAACAGCGCAAGGACTTCTTTGATATAATATTCTCCAGTTTGTGGGTCATCTGCGCGGTGGCTCTGTGGTGGGGCTAATGGAGACCTCCTCCAAGAGGGTTTATGCCACAAGCAGCACCTCCCAGTTCTGTTGCAGCCAGAGCCCCTGTCCCCGCGGCAGGCCACTGCTGATCTGTACTTCCACAGGAGACACTCAGACATTCAAAGCCAGGTCTGGCTCAGTCTCTTGTGGGGTCTTTGAGTCCTGGTGCACACAAGGCTTTGTTTGAGCCCCCCAAGCATCTCTGGCGGGTATGGAGTTTGATTCTAAACACGATTTCACCCCTCTTGCAGTCTTGTTGGGGCTTCTCCTGTGCCCTTGAATATGGGATATCTTTCTTTGGCGGGATCCAACGTTCTCCCGTCAATGGTTGTTCAGCAGCGAGTTGCAATTTTGGAGTTCTCAGAAGAGAAAATGAGCACATGTCTTTCTACTCCGCCATCTTGGGACATTATAAATGAATCAGCAATACGTATACACGTATCCCCTCGTTTTTGGATTTCCTTCCCATTTAGGGCACCACGGAGCACTGAGTAGAGTTCCCTGTGCTATACAAAGTGTTCTCGTTAGTCATCTATTTTATGCAGGGTGGTATATACATATAAATCCAAGTCTCCCATTTCAACCCACTGTCACCCCACCCGTTGGTGTCCACACATTTTTTCTGTCTATCTGTGTCTCTATTTCTGCTTTGCAAATAGATTCATTTGTACCATTTCCCTAGATTCCACATATATGCATTAATATATAATATTTGTTTTTCTCTTTCTGAATTACTTCACTCTGTATGACAGTCTCTAAGACCACCCACGTTTCTGTAAATGGCACAATTTCACTCCTTTTTATAGCTGGGTAATATTCCATTAGGCTTCCCTCATAGCTCAGTTTGTAAAGAATCTGCCTGCATGCAGGAGACCCCAGTTCAATTCCTGGGTCGGGAAGATCCTCTGGAGAAGGGATAGGCTACCCACTCCAGTATTGTTGGGCTTCCCTTGTGGCTCAGCTGGTAAATAATATGCCTGCAAAGTGGGAGACCTGGGTTCAATCCCTGGGTTGGGAAGATCCCCTGGAGAAGGGAAAGGCTACCCACTCCTGTATTCTGGCCTAGAGAATTCCATGGACTGTATAGTCCATGAGGTCACTAAGAATTGGACACAACTGAGTGACTTCCACTTAGTTTAGCGACATTCCTTTGTATATATGTGCCACATCTTCTTTATCTGATCCTCTGTTGATGGGCATTTAGGTTGCATCTGTGACCTGGCTACTGTAAAACTACTGCAATGAACATTAAGGTATATGTGTCTTTTGGAATTATGATTTTCTCCAGGTGGATTGGTGCGGCCACTATGGAGAACAGTGTGGAAGTTCCTTTAAAAGCTAAAAATAGAACTACCCTAAGACCCAGCAACCCCACTCCTGGGCATATACCCGGAGGAAACCATAATGCCAAAAGATACATGCACTCTAGTGTTTATTACAACACCATTCAAAATAGCCTCAATCTCTTTTGAAGATTCTCTCGGTGACCTCTGAAAGTTGGAGCTCCCAGGCCTTTTCCTGGACTTCCTTCTCTTTGCTCTCTTTCTAAACATCTCCCCTCAGTTATCTCATTCATTTCCATGGCACTAAATGCAATCATATGCTACATATGATTTCAACATCTCCAGTTGTGACCTGTCTCTTAATCCCCAGATGTTTACATCTAACTGTTTACCAGATGCCAGCATTTAACTCTCTCTAGGGCATCTCAAATCTAGCCTGTTAAAAATGGAACTTTTGATCTCTCAACCAGCAAAATGTGTTCTTCCATTTACCTTTTTCACTTAAGCTAGAGAGCTGGCAGTCATTCTACATACTTCTCTCTCTCTCCCCCACTGTCATGTCCACTACCTGCCATATCCAGCCAATCACTATTTTCTGCTTTTTTCTATCATATATAGTTCAAACTCATCCATCTCACCTCCACTGATTCCAGCTGCCATTGTCTCTATTTAGAGCTACACATTGCCAGTCTGCTTCTGCCCTAACCCCCTCCAGTCTGCTCTCCAAATAACAACCAGAGGCATCTTTTAAAAACAGAAATCGGACTGTATTACCTCTCTGCTGAGAACCTGCCTTGCTTCTTATCATACTGTGCTTCTTATCCACACTCCTCAGTCTCACACCCTTTGCAGAATGACTCCTCAGCCTTAGTTCTACCCCACATCCTTCAGCTGCATCTGTTTCTTGAGTAAAGTGTTGAACTCAGTGCTATTTCATTAGTTCAGCAAGTATTTATTAAGCCCTTGAGTACCTGTACCAGGTTCTTGGTTAGATGAGATGGGTTCAGTGATATCCGTAATGCTTCAGGGACAGCAGAATTGTGGTTACAACAAATATGTTCCAAGTGCGATATGAGAAATGCAACTATGCCTGTGTGCTCAACTGGGCCTGACTCTGCAACCCTTTGGACTGTAGCCCTAAATGCAAACCCAGGGATAACTGGATTGTTAGGGAGGCAGATGGAGATGAATGGATATCCAGTCTGAACTTGGTCTGGTACTGGGGCTTGGGAAGTGGGTGATATATTCTAGCAAAGTACTTAAAAGCTGAGACCAGATGGACTTAGAGCCAGGGCAGGTAGGAGTGTTTTTGGCAGGGGGGAAAAATTTGCTGGGTTTAGAGGTGCCTTAATATTTTATTTAGAGAATCTTTTTTTTTTTTTTTAAGTGAAGTCACCTGATACATTTGTACTTCTGTTAAAACTAAAATGAGAACACCAGTTTTAGTTTCTTTGAATATGTTAATTCTGCTATATTAAGGGTGTTCTTTCCCTAAAAAGTTATTTCTAGCTAATTATCCTCACCAAGGAACTTAATCTGTCAGACTGTCGTGCTAATGTTCCTCACAATGGGGCTGCTTCAGTGAATAGAAACTGAGTTAATGGGGAAAATTAAATACTTAGAGGAGTTGATTATTTGGGGATTTTCTTTCTAGGTGATAAATATTATCTGTATCATCAAAAAAATATCTTAAAGTCTGGTGGTTGGGTTGAAAGGAGGGAAAAGGGCCACGGAGTTTTCTTTTTAATTGAAGTATAGTTGATTTACAGTGTTGTGCTGGTTTCTGGTGTACAGCACAGTGATCTAGTTTTATATATATATATATATATATACTTTCTCATATTCTTTTCATTATGTTTTATTATAGGATATTCAATATTGTTCCCTGTGCTATATAGTAGGACCTTGTTTTTTACTTTATATATAGTAGTTTATATCTGTTAATCCCAGACTCCTAATTTATCCCTCCCACTTCCCCTTTGATAACCATAAATCTATTTTCTATGTCTATGAGTCTGTTTCTGTTGCCACTAACTTTCTGACCAGAAGTCGCTGAAACCATGGTTCTTAGGGCCTCCAAAATGTAAATTGTTAGGATTCATTGATGTGAGAGTTGGACTATAAAGAAAGCTGAGTGTCAAAGAATTGATGCTTTTGAACTGCGGTGTTGACTCTTGAGAGTCCCTTGGACTGCAAGGAGATCCAACCAGCCCATCCAAAGGAAATCAGTCCGAATATTCATTGGAAGGACTGATGCTGAAGCTGAAACTCCAGTACTTTGGCCATCTGATGCGAAGAACTGACTCATTGGAAAAGATCCTGATGCTGGGAAAGATTCAAGGCGGCAGGAGAAGGGGATAACAGAGGATGAGATGGTTGGATGGCATCACCAACTCAATGGACTTGAGTTTGAGTAAACTCCAGGAGTTGCTGATGGACAGGGAGGCCTGGCATGCTGCAGTCCATGGGGTTGCAGAGTCAGACACGACTGAGTGACTCAACTGAACTGAACTGAAGGATTCATTTGATCTTTCCAAGATTCAAGGGGCAGAGAATAATGTGAACTAGGGTCAACATGAAAGGAAGGGCCATCTCCTAAGATTGTATCCTGTTAACAGTGAATCAAACTGTCATTTTCAATTGTATGTTTTCTGCTACATCAAAGCTATTTAGATAGAAACTTCAGAAAGAATATAATTTCTCAGGTTAGCCTGATACAACTTAGGTTTAAACTAAATGCTAACAGAAAATAAAATTCTCCAACAATAAAAATATATATATAAAGTACAAAGGTAGAGAATTTTAAAGAATGTGTTATGTATGATAAAGGGTATGGTACAGGTTGTGAGTGGGTTTATTTATGATTTGTATGTGAAATTTCATTATTTGGATGGTTCTGGTAGTTGATTAAAAGGTAAGTTATTTTTCAGGTGTACAGTAATTACTTATTCTGTGTACCTTTCTTCTCTTTAGTGGCATGACACACATGTTATTTGCCTTTGTGCACTCAGGGCCTAGAACAGGGCTTGGACTAAAGTAAGTTGTTGATGAACAAAAGCTCCTGTGTTCAGGACCTCTTTCTATGTAAGGAGATGGACGCACACTTAGCACAGAATGATTATCTTAATGTCCAACTCAGGAGGACAGCGGTGATGGCTTTAAGAAGTTTTCTGCATCTTAGATGTATTATTTAGCTCTTAAAAAAAAATCCTTGCAGTTTACAAGATTTAAAAATTTTGAAAATATTCCAAGTACCAGGATTCTATAATTTCAAATGTCACTTTGTTCGACCTGTTAAGACTCAAAATGTCTATTTTTTTGAAGCTTAATAAATTGTAGAGCTATCTGACAGGATCTATAAGCCCATGAACTATATTTCAAGTGGGTATTTTATAGAAATCGTTGATGATGACTAAAAGAAGATTGTTGAAAACTAAGTGAAGAAAGGGTTAAGGTGTATTAGTAGCGCAGTATTGATGAACTTCTGCAGACTACTAGGTACTATTTTAAGAATTTAAAATTCATCAGTAAACAAAATGTATTTAAAAATTCTCTGATATATTGAAGTTTATAGTCTATGAGGAAGGTGGGGCAGGAAGGCAGACAATAAAAAAAATATTATGTACTATGTTTGAAGTCCATATGTTTATGCAATGGGTATAGAGAAGGTAAGAGACAGAGTGAGTTGTAAGTTTAAATAAGATAGATTTGGTAGGCCTCAATGAGAACATGCTATTCAAATCAAGACTAAATGGAGATGAGGGAGTTGGCCTGGAGACCATCTGGAAAAAATTCCTCTAGGCAGAAGAAAGAGCCATGCTAAGGCTATAATCGTAAGCACCTGGCATGTTCAAACCATGAGTAGGACAGTGTGGTAGAGTAAAAAATATTTGAAGTGATTTCTTAAACCAAGTGTGTGTAACAATTTTAAGGTATTTTTAAATAACAGGAAGTGTTATCTTTAAAGGTCCACAGAAATGGTCAATCATTAACCCAAGATGACATTTACCTAGTGTCCAAGTTTGAACTCAGATCAAAATCTAACTACTATCATAAGCTACAAGGATCAAAGAGTAACATTTCCTTGCTACACAGATGGAAATCTTCTCATTGCCACGGAGATGAACTCCCGACTATCAAATACACACAAACTACATCTCTACCCAGTGTGAGAGAGAAAGGAAAGGGAGGATTAGCTTGTCTGAGTATTGATACAAATGCAGTCAATAACTCTAGCTGTATTGTAAAAGGATGTTAACATCTCTTCAGTGGAACAAAAACATTAACAAATGTTCTTCTTCCCAGAAAACAGCTAATGTCTTCCTAGAAAAAAAGATACACATAGGCTCCAAATTGTTCTTCAGGTGGGTATGAATGATCCACCATTATTTATACTTGCTCACAGCACTCCATTTGTCATCCATCTTTGAGCTGAAATTGTGAACATAAAAATAATCAACATTTTCCACCACCTGCAGAACATCATCTGTACTTTTAGCTCGTTTCCTCAGTGCTTCCTGCAGGGGTTCCATCTGCTTTATATAACTTATTTCTCTACACGTGATTAAAGCTGCTTCTGCCACCTGAACGGCATACATAGCCGGCATAATGGAAGAACTCAAACCATCACAGCCCACCATAGTGAAACGGCCTTTATAGTTTTAAGGTCTAGGTTACACAGGTGCTTTTAATACTCACACAACATGTATTTGGGGAGAAAAAACATGACACCATAAATTTCTAATAATTTAAATTATCTCAGCAGGATCATATCCATTGAGAAAAACCTTCTAAACAAAACATTGGTTTATGAAATTCATGGTCTTTTTAAACTTATCTACCTGCACAACTGATAAAATTTTTGTATACATCATCCTAAAAATGAGAAAAATATGAAACAAAAACAAAAAAACCATTATAGCCTACCACCTAATTTGTATAACTCTTTACTACTTCAGGTAAACAACTGTTTAACAAATTGTTTTGTGACCTATGCAGTAAAGCACACACAGACCACGTAAAGTGACCACTGTTTCCTAGATTACTACTTCTGCAAACCTGGAATTCATGTAAAGTTTACCTGAAATAAGGTACCTGGTAATTGTTTGTTTTGATATGAAGTATTTCTAGTTTATGCCCAACACCCAAATTAAGAATATAACATCAAATATCCCTAATCCTATTCCCGTTGGCATGTTCCATATTTCAGAGGAAAAGCTTCCAGCTGTTCCCTGTTGAGTATGATATTAGCCATGCGCTTGTTGTCTATGATTTTGGAGAGATAGTTTTAAACATATAAGTCAGGACTCACCTGGTGGCCCAGCGGTTAAGAATCTGCCTGCCAGTGCAAGGCACGTGGGTTGATCCCTGATCGGGGAAGATCCCACGTGCCAGGGAGCAACGAGAGCCTGTGCCGCACAACAAGAAAAGACACCGCAGTGAGAAGCCCATGCCCCGCAGCTGGAGAAAGCCCGAGTGCCGCCATGAAGACCCAATGCAGCCAACATAATAATAATAAAAAATAGCTACTTAGACATGACTTAGCAACCAGGCAGCTGTTAAAAAATTTAAAAATAAAAATGTCACAATAAAAGTGAATCTTCTCTCTCTGAAGCTTTCCAGCACCCACACCATGAGGATCTGGTAGACCTTTCAACCCACACACAGTTGTTACGACTGCAATCTTATGCTTCACTATCCCAGACCCTTCAATTTCCAATCAATTAGGATCCCATTGACCTCTCTTTTGTCCTCAAAATATTCAGCCTGAGTTATAAGGAGAGTAAGATTGCTGTTACCACCATCATCATATGGCTCATCCCTGTTTAACCTTCTTGATTAACTGAAAATACCTTGTCCTTTTGATCCCTTCATGGCTTTCTAAAGCTTTCCATGTGAGCTCACAGGACCCTGTGCATAGATCTGTTTTAGCACCTGTTTGCAATTTGTGATTTCAAGCTTAATGTTTTCTCTCCTCCTTTGGACTACAAGCTTGTTGAGGACAGGAACTCAAGTCTCTTTCATCCTTGTGCTTCCAGAACCTAACATGGTGCTAAAATATCAAAAACTGAGTAATGATTTATGAATGTGTGCATGATTGAATTATATTATTGCTTTATGACAGTTTCTTTTGATGTCATTTAAAATAATACTTAAAAGTCTAAAATAATGTCTATATATTCCTCTGCTCCCTGAAAATTAATGGGATGATGTAGGGAACACAACAAAAGTTTCGACATGTCACCAAGCATATCACCATGGGGTTAAAGATACAGTAGTGAAAACAGCACTAAGTGCAGAATTAGGGGACAAAGTTTCCATTATTTTACTACAAACTCTTTGCATTCATTTTGTTAAGCCACTTCTGATGCTTGGTTTCTTTTTCTTTTTTTTTTTTTTTTGGACGAATAGTTGATTTACAATATTGTGCTTAGTTTCAGGTGTACAGCAAAATGATTCATATATATATGAATATATATGACATATATATGATTCATATATACATATGACATATGTATGACATATATGACATATATATATGAATATGAATATATACCTATATGGGCTTCCCAAGTGGCTTAGTGGTAAAGAACGCACCTTCTAGTACAGGAAATGCAGGAGACATGGGTTTGATCCCTGGGTCAGGAAGATCCCCTGGAGAAGGGAGTGGCTACCCACTCCAGTATTCTTGCCTAGAGAATCCCATGGGCAGAGGAGCCAGGGAGGCTGTAATCCATAGGTTCACAAGGAGTTGGACATGAGTGCAGAGACTTAGCACAGCATATGTATTTGAATATACACACATATAAAAATATACTCATATATACATACATTTAGGGCTTCCCATGTGGTAGTAGTGGTAAAGAACCTGCTTGCCAATGCAGGAGACGTAAGAGATATGAGCTTGATACCTGGCTCGGGAAGATCTCCTGGAGGAGGGCATGGCAACGCATGCCAGTATTTTTGCCTGGAGAATCCGATGGGCAGAGGAGCCTGGTGGGCTATAGTCCATAGGGTTGAAAAGAGTCAGACATGACTGAAGAGATTTAGCACACATGTACACACACATATATAAATATATGTATATATATATATATATACCTTTTTAGATTCTCTTCCAGTATTGTTATTATAAGATATTGAATAGAGTTCCCTGTGCTACAGAGTATATCTCTGTTGTCTATATTATATATACTAGTGTATCTGTTAATGCAATATTCCCAGTTTATCCCTTCACCTTTGGTAGCCATAGGTTTGTTTTCTGTGTTGGTGAGTCTGTTTCTGTTTATAAATGAGTTCATTTGTATTACTTTTTTAGATTCCACATATAAGTTATATCATACGATATTTGTCTTTGTCTGACTTACTTCACACTGTACGATCATTTCTAGGTCCATCTGTGTTGCTGCAGATGGCAATATTTCATTCTTTTTATGGCTAAGTAATAACCCACTGTGCGTATGTGTGTGTACACACAATATATATACACACACCTCTTCTTTATCCATTCATCTGTTGATGGACATTTAGTTTGCCTCTGTGTCCTGGCCTTTGTAAATAGCGCTGCTGTGAATGTTGAGTTCCATGCATCTTTTTGAATAGACTTTTGTCTCTTCTGGGCATATGTGCAGGAGTAGGATGTAGAATCTTGCGGTAACCCGATTACACTTGGTTTCTTAATCTCTAATAGAAGAGAGTCAAAATGGATACTCTCTAAAATGGCATTCTATTGACACTATGTAGAACGCAAAATTTTTCATATGAGAACATGGTTTCCTTTGAATGGTAAGCCTCTCTCCTTGGCTATGTTCTACTATAAGCCTACAAACATTTCTTATTAATTCAGTTCTTATTAATGCTATAGCATTTCATTGGAGAGCCTTCCTTATATCTTCTTCACAGCTGAGATTCAGTTGTTGATTTACTGAATCAGGAAAATAGCTATCAAGACTTTGTGCCCAAAGCCACAGACTAATTTATCAGATGCAGTTTATGAGATAGAGGAGAAATTTAAAGTAATTTATAATATAATATTCCCTTATTTTTAGAGATCATTTCAGAGTTAAATAAATAAAGTTATGAAAATCTCTCAGATTAACAAATTGGTCCCTAATCAATACCATGATACTGTTTGAAAATCAGAAACACTTAGATGCAATTGCAGATGTATAGGAGACAATTTTTTTTTCTACTGGATTTGGTTCAGATTGGACTTTAATTAAAATGTTCTCTATAAACATCTACTCTATACTGTGAACTTCAGATTACATATGGATAACATGGAAAAGAGTCAAACAACAGTCATACACATGATGGAGAAGCTGGTTATATTCTAGAAGGAATAATTCTTTGCTTTTTTCACTGGTCATTTTCGAGCTTTATCAGGCCATGGTCATAACTCCAGCCGTACAAAGAACTGAGTTCACATGAAGTGAGTTACTTGAGAATTACAGTTAGTTAGGATAAGGACTTCTCTGGTGACTCAGATGGTAAAGCATCTGCCTACAATGCGGGAGACCTGGGTTCGATCCCTGGGTCAGGAAGATCCTCTGGAGAAGGAAATGGCAACCCACTCCAGTACTCTTGCCTGGAAAATCCCATGGATGGAGGAGCCTGGTAGGGTACAGTCCATGGGGTGGCAAAAAGTCGAACATGACTAAGCGACTTCACTTTCTTTCACTTAAAGGATAAGGATATGGGGGTCACTGACACAGGTAGCAGAGGGACCTTTCTAATATACATGTGTCAACATCACTAAGTAAAGTCATCTTGAAAACCCTGTAATTGTCAAGGAGAGGTATGTGCCCACAATATGTTTCATATGTGCCCCAGTATTTGAGACATATTATTCAATTAGCTATATTTAAAACAATATACAATGTTACAGTTTTTAAATATGTAATTGCACAATGAGATAAATACTAAGGACTCAGTAATCACAAAGGCCAGTTTCATAACACACTAATCCAAAAAGAATATTTGAGACACACTAGTTTTTCAATTGCTTCTTCATGAAAACGGAACAGTGGCAGAAATTTAGAAGTTTGCATGCACAGTGGTTTCTATTTGCATTACACACATATCTGATAATACATACTGTATAAACACACTGTGAATATGAGAATAAGGTTTTCGATTTTTCCACTTATGATACTGGCAAAGAAAAATCTATACAGCATAACTTTCTTCTAGATGCTGGATATCTGCAAAATTGTTAATATCTATTTGTCATTTAAGATTTAATAGCTCCAAAGGAGCCATTGCAACATGCAATACGCAAGCATTAAAAAATAACTTGCAAGATGCATCAACAGTGGTTGTTTTATGCTATCAATATAGAGCTTATATATTACCTTTTATAATGCCATGACACTATAAAAAGTTTTAAATCTTTATAAAGATATACTATTTTCAAGCCCTCCTGAAGTATAATTTTACTGAAGCAAACAATAGTATGTCAAAAGTAAGTTAAAGCAAACTACTTTTCACTTGCTTCAAACCTTCCGAAGCCAATGGCTTTCCATATAACTGTAAGGTCACCATCCCCTCATCCTCGTTACATTTCTGCCTCCAACTTCTGCTGCTCTCCCCTTCCTCACTCACTAGTCTCCTTGAATACCTAAATGACATCAGCAATATTCCAGAATTGGAATATTTACATTTTCATTCCCTCTGTCTTGTTTTCACAAGACATCCACATGACTTGCTGAATAGCTACCTTATTTATTCAAATTTCACTTTTTCAGGGCTTTATGGTTTCCTCTGTGTTTACAATTGCAGTCCCCATCATGCGTGCCTGTGTGCATGCGTGCTCAGTCATGCCCTACTATTTGTGACCCCATAGGCAGTAACCCTCCAGTCCCTTGTCCATGGAATTGAACAGGCAAGAACACTGGAGTGGGTTGCCATTTCCTTCTCCAGGGGACAATCCCAATACGCACAGCCTATCCTTCCCTTCTCTGATTTAGTTTTTCTCCTCATCATTATCACTGGCAAATAGTGGTGATGATGTATGTGAAAGAATACATATATGTAAAAGAATACATATATATGTATATGCGCTGTGTGTTGTGCTAAGTCGCTTCAGTTGTGTCTGACTCTTTGCAACCCTGTAGACTGTAGCCTGCCTGGATCTTCTGTCCATGGGATTCTCCAGGCAAAAATCCTGGAGTGGGTTGCTGTGCCCTCCTCCAGGGGATCTTCCTGACCCAGGGATCAAACCCACATCTCCTAAGTCTCCTGCATTGGCAGGCAGGCTCTTTACCACTGCACCACCTGGAAAGCCCATATATGTATATGTATTCTTTTAATTTTGCTTATTATCTGTTTTCTTTTCCCCATTAGAATGTAAGAATGTAACTGCAAAAAATGTACGAATGCTTTTTTTGCTGCATTTTCTTTGCTGCCTAGATCTGTATTTGCCATATAGTAGGTACATGATAACATTTGCTGAATGAATGAGTGGGCTATAAGACAAATATAAAGATATATTGTACAGGGTTTTGATGATGAAATGTGTGTGCTGAGATGGCTGGAACTAAAATTTAGAGTCAAGAAGTCACCAGGACCAAAATGTTAGAACACTTGGTTCTCACAAGTGTTAAGACACTGCTACAGGACAAGGCTCTTGGTAAAGATTCATTAAAAAAAAAAAAAAAAAAGAGAGAGAAGGAAAGAAAAAGGGAGGAAAGAAGGAAGGGAGGAAAAAGTAAGTGGTGGTAAACATCTGAGAATTCTGTGCCACAGAGTGATGGGTAACAGAAAAGAGATAGAAGTTACCTAATTCAATTAATGGATTTTTAATTATGTGAAGGTAAGTCTGCAGGTCTGTATATAAGTGACAGTTTGTTTTCAGAATCATGTCAGGAAGTGAAAGAAATACCAAAATATATTGTGACTTTTCTTGCCATATCAGAGGAGCTCAAAGAAGACAGTTCTGATCAGCCCAAAGATAAACCTGGAAAATTAATTATCCTATAGAAAATGATTACAAGAGCACCATAATTGAACCTCTTTTAATTGATTCAAGAATAGCAAGCTGGAAAGTCATCTGATAATGAGGCATGTTGTAATAGATGAAGGGAAATTCTGGCTCAGAGGGGTGAAGTGGTCTGTTCACTTCTGTGGAGACTACCTCTTGGGGTAGTCTCCACAGAACTTGAACTAAAGTGATTTTAAAAAGTTCCTGTTGTTCTGTCACTAAGTCTTGTCCAACTCTTTGCAACCCCATGGACTGCAGCTTGCCGTGTTCCCCTGTCCTTCACTATCTCCTGAAATTGCTCAAATTCATGTCCATTGATCCGGTGATGCTATCCAACCACCTCATCCTCTGCTGTCCTCTTTACTGCCTGCCCTCAGTCTTTCCCAGCATCAGGGTCTTTTCCAGTGAGTCAGCTCTTTGCATCAGGTGGCCAAAGTATTGGAGCTTCAGCTTCAGCATCACTCCTTCCAAAGAATATTCAGGCTTGATTTCCTTTGGGGTTGACTGGTTTGATCTCCTTGCAGTCCAAGGGACTCTCAAGAGTCTTCTCCAGCACCACAGTTTCAAAGCATGAGTTCTTTGGCGTTCAGCCTTCTTTATGTTTCAACTCTCACATCTGTACATGACTACTGGAAAAAACTATAGCTTTGACTGTACAGACCTTTGTCATCAAAGTGATGTCTCTGCTTTCTAATATGCTGTCTAGATTTGTCATAACTTTACTTCCAAGCAGCATGTGTCGTTTAATTTCATGGCTGAAGTCACCGTCCACAGTGATTTTGGAGCCCAATAAAAAATGTCACTGCTTCTACCTTTTCCCTGCTATTTGCAGATCAAGTGTTTGTACTCTATTTATTTTTATTGGTTCATTCTTCCAGTTAACTAATGTTTTTGAAGTCCTGTGCTCAGTTGCTAAGTCGTGTCCACATCTTTGCGACCCCATGGACTGTAGCCCACCAGCCTCAGACTCTGTCCATGGGATTTCTAGGCAAGAATACTGGAGTGGGTTGCCATTTCCTTCTCCAATGGATCTGAAGTCCTACTATGTGCCAGTTATCACTGTAAGCTTGGTGCATATAGCATTGAAAAGAATCCCTGCTTTCTTTCCTTCTCATGGAGGGAGACAGATATTTTAAAAAATGATTTAAATGTGCCCTAAGATAGAGATAAATGCTATGCATAAAAACAAAGCTGCGCAGGTAGATGGAGAGCAGCTGTGGTGGGGGTGGGATTTGGGGAAGGAAAGGTCATCACTGGAGCTCAGAGCTAGGGAAGGAGGGGCTCAGAGGAGGTGTGAGCAAAGATGACTCTAGACGCAGCAAAGAGCCAGCGCGCATCTCCAAGGAGGGGCCTGCCTGACCTGTTTGAGGAGCACAAGGAAGTCAGCATGATCAGAGCCAAAGGAGCAAGCAGTAGGGCTGCAAGGAAGAGCCAGACCTCCACGGGCCTTTGGCTGTTTTAAGAAATGGACTTTGTGAATAAGACCAGACGCCGTGGAAGGACTCAGACCTGTGTCAGAAGCTGACTTGTACTTGAAATCTCAGCATGGCTCTTTGTTGAAGGTAGACATGAAGGGACAAGGTGGGGGGGGGGGAGAGGGGACCGGTTAAAGGTCATTATGGGGTGTGCAGGCGAGGGGCCCAGGCTTGGACCAGAGCAGTCATGGGCGCGGGGTGAGGAGTGCCCAGATTCTGAATAATGACTGAAGGTGGAGCACGTGGACATCATAAAGCTCTCTGTCTGCCTGTCTCTTTTTGACTGTCTGTGAGTGTGAGTGTCTCTCACTGTCTTCCTTTGTAAGTTATCGCTCAGCTGTTGAAAGACTGGATTGTGTGATGTATACAGTTTTCCACAGCATGGATTTTGTTGTTTCTGTTTGGTGCTATTTAACATCTACCCCTTCCCCTCTGTTTTCTAGAAACTGGCAGGTAGGTCTATAAACTTGTGAAATTCATGTCTGAGTTTTATCCACACCCCTCCACCTGTAGTGCTGTATACCTGTCCCTGCCTCCAGAACCGCAGGGGCACATCTCTGGCTTCACTTGCTGGTTATATTTGCAGTCATGAATAATCCTACTTAGACCCTATTAACTTGTTAGAAGTTATCAAATGATGACACACTTATCATTTGCCCTTTGTTTATGGGCTGAAATATTTCCACAAAGGGAGTAGTTACTTCAAGATTCATATAACTAAGGTGCACTAAATGCTGGATTCTTTGCCTTTATTTACCAGTTTTCAAAATAATGAATTAGTTTCCTAACACCTTCCAAAATTTAAACATTTTTGTGAACTCATGGGATTAAATATATTTGATGTATTTTAATTTATTGCAGGAACTTCTTACTGATGTTAATTTAAATCTTTTTTTTTTTTTTTTTTGGCCTTGGAGAATTTTTGAACCACGCTTTGTCTCCAGTAGTTTGTTTATGAAGTGACAGCATGTTCCAGCCTCTCTTAGCCATCTCCAGTCCCGGAATCAGACATTTCTCCAGGATCCTAGTTTCCTTTTAATGGAAAATGGTATTGAGTGATGACAACTGTTGCCAGAAGTTGGTCCTTGTTTGGGGATGTTTTTCAGTAGAAAGAACTAGGGCATATGTCTACATTTTTTGAAAGATAACAACATCATCATAGGTTCATAGTGATGCTTCTAATTCAAATGCATAACCTTGTAGGATTTTAATTTAATCTCATCAATCTTCTAGATGCTTCTCCTTTTCACATATTGAAAATTTCAGGGTTCAAAACACCAAGATAATTACTGATTTGCATCATTCCACACGTATAGAGCATTTCAATAACAGAGCATACAGTGTCTAATTTTACCTGAAAGGTCAGGGTGAGAAGAACATTTGTTGACAAGATAAGGATGCATATTCTGATTACAGCAAATGAAGCTCCAGAGGCTAGAGAGCACGTAGCTCATTTAGGAGGGAGTAGAGATTGTTCTACAGGAGGAATGAAGGGTTATAGCGTTGGGAAGGCATTGGAACATGGTGGGCCTCATGTCCAATGCTGCAGGTTTTAGAGCATCCCACCAGATACTCAGGCTGCTTGTCTTTGTTTTCAGAAGATATCTTGTGTTTGTTTTTAATCAAAGAAATATTACTTTTCTACTCTGTCAGTATAAACAGAACTTAAGTGTGAGGGGGTTATTTTAATGATTACTATCCTTAACTCAGAGATTAATCCAAAGATTGAAGGCAGGAGGAGAAGGGGACGCCAGAGGATGAGATGATTGGATGGCATCACCAACTCGATGGACATGAGTTTGAGCAAGCTCCGGGAGTTGGTGATGGAAAGGGAGGCCTGGTATGCTGCAGTTCATGGGGTCACAAAGACTCGGACAAGACTGAGCGACTGAACTGAATCCTTAACTCTGTTCTCTATCTGTTCATAGAAAACAACCCCTGAAAGTGCAGCTCCCTTATTTTCTGACTTTTGAAGATGCACTTGCATACTAATGACCCACTGTCCTGGCCTTTTTCTCCCCACAGAGGACAAAGTATGGACCATCGTGTCTCACGATTTGCAGATGCAGACGACGGTGGTGGGCTACAACCCAGAAAAATACTCGGTAACACAGCTCATATACAGCGCCTCCATGGACCAGATCAGCGCCATCACCAGCAGTGCCGAGTACTGTGAGCAGTATGTCTCCTATTTCTGCAAGATGTCGAGGTTGTTGAACACCCCAGGTAGGCAGAGAATGGAGTGTTACTTTTAATTACTATCTCAGCTGGTGATTGGAATTACCTAAACAATCCAACAGGTGTGGCTTATTATCTTAACAGTCCAGTCTTCAAAGTGCAGGCAGCTGTGAAAGTAAAATAGAACCACTTGGTTTGTTTTCTGGAGAAGGAAGTTAAGAACATACAGTGTTTGTAAAAAAAAAAAAAAAAAAAAAAAAAATCCATAGTTTCTAACTTAGGGATTTTTCAGTTTTATATGCATACATGTGTGTGTGAATGCTTCTAGTGCATAATTATCAGTATTTGCTTTGGGAAAAAGTTTGTCAGAGTTCCTTGTGAACTTTCAAGTAATTCCCTTTGAGTTCTTCAGTTGTCTTTAATGTACAGATGAAAGAATTCCAAAGGCTGTCTGCAGGTAAATAGCATATAGAATAGTGAAAGAATTTAGAGCTCTTCATTATAGTCATTTAAGAGTATCTGTTGGTCTCAGGACATCTGCCTTTTGTTTTTGTTTATTACGATGGCTTACTTTTAACAATGTTTAAGGATTTGTGTGTGTGTGTGTGTTGGGGGTAAAGAAAACTGGAGAATTTATAAAGGATGTATTGGAAATATCTTTACCACAAGAGACATACACTTTTGGGATTCTTGGCAGTAAATTCAATATGTTGATAGCAACCTAATCTCTCCCTCTATAGTATAACATAGTAGAAATAAAGCATATGCTGTGAGTCAGAGAAACAGGTTCACACTTTTCATCCTGGCTCCTTGTTGGGTATGTGACTTTGGGGTTCACTGAACCCCTCTGCCTCAGTTTCCAATGTCTTTCAGTCAAATAGGGATCGTATTTCAGAGCGATTGTGAAAATTTAATGAGATAATGTACTAAAGGCTTATTATAAGTCTTGATGCACTTAAGGACTTAATAAATAGCAAATAGTATATTGATTATTTTTAAATTATTAAACAAGTTTGGAAATGGCATTATGTCAGAGACCAGTGGGCTGTTTTATGCCCTAAACTGGTGGTGTATTGGGCCTGCATTGCAGGAAGTTGCTTACAGAGAATAGTTATAAGCAGAACAGTATATACTGTTTTGAAAATTACAGTGCTTTTATGTATAAAGCCTTGTACTCACATCACAGACAAGTATAAACTAGGAATTGTAAGAAAGTAAAATCTGTAAAATATAAAAAGGACTGGTTCAGACAATTAGTGCTTCTGCTAGTTAGAGAAAGAAGACTTGACCGTGGCTGCAATGTTGAAGTGATGCTTTATTAAGATGTTGAAAGGCAATTTGCGATGAGTAAACAAGAATCAGGAAGACAGAATATGAAAGATCCTTCAGGCCATGGTGAGAAGCGGTTTAGCAGAAGCAGAGTTCACGTCGAAGAGCAGTAAGAAATAAGGTTGAAAGTAAAAATGGGAGACACCATGAAGGAAACTAAACGCAATGCTGGCATTTTTTCCTGATGGCCTGGACGTCTCAGGCTTTAGCGTGCAGGCAAATAACCAGGAGGGATTAATAAAATACAAATGGCAGGGCTCCATTCCCCGAAATTCTGACTCAGTAGGTGTCAGGTGGGCTCCAGAATTTTCATTTGTACTAAGTGCTATGGACTGAATTGTGTCACCCAAAATTCATATGTTGATATCCTAATCCCTAATATGACTGTATTCGAGATAGGGCTTTTAGGAGATAATTAAGATTAAATGAGGTTTTAAGACTGAGTTCCTAATCCGATTGGACTGGTGGTTTATAAGAGCCGAGGAGAGAGGTCTCACCAGAAACCAAACTGGCAGCGCCTTGATCTTGTACTTGCAGCCTCCAGATCTGTGAGAAAAAAAAATGTCGGTGTTTTTAAGCCAACGATTTGGTGATATTTTGCTATGGCAGCCTGAGCAGACTAGTACGGCAAATTCCCAGTGGTGGTGAAACTGCTGATCCAGAGACCACTCTAAGAACCATGACTGTGTGTCATGAAATCCCTTTAAGTTCCTACAACTCTTTTTCTATCCACCTTCACCTGTCACACTCTTTTATTTATTTATTATTATTATTTTTAACTGGATCCTGCTTCCAGTGGTGGGAAATGTCAACCAAGGATTGAGAAAACCCAGGGCCCTGGGCACAGTGACTGAGTCCCGTCAGCTTGTCTGCGCTGGTTCATGAGGGCGAGTGCCTTGCCGAAGTTCATTCCAAAGATTCCAGTCCTGGAAGGGACAGGGCTGAGGGAAAACTGCTGACTAAGAAAAATAAATTGGTACCATGAGCTTTATTTTCCTTATTTCTTCCATTCTTCTAGTAAACTCCAAAGTCAACTTTTACTTGTTTGCATTTTGCTCTGGTGGTTAAAAAATTCAATGCAACTTCCAAATAAGTTTATCTTACAGTTCAGTTCAGGCAGCATGAGAATTGGGCTGGAGGTAAGGAAAGAAGTGTACTTTTAGAGCCTCTGGCCTTATAGTTCCTTCCTTCCTTTCTCCCAGCCACCAAAAAGCCTCTTGCACTTATTACCCTTCTTTTGAAAACACAGGATGTCCAAAACCATCAGGAAACATGGGATAAATCTGTCTTTAAGCAACACTTCAGTTATGTTTTCTAATAATAAGCTAAACGTACTTCTCTTCAACCTCCAAACACCTTTTCAGAAGAAGAGCTACCAAATTGAAATCGGGAGTGAACTGTTAATCTGCACAGTAAGCGCACTATTTTCTTTGTGTTTCCAAACATTTGCAGATTATCATTGTACTTTATAAACTGTACCTTGAAAATAATATTAGCATATGCTTCTTGCCTTAGGGGATACCCTCCATGTATCAGATTTTACTCACATACAATTGATTAGTCAATAAATGTTTGCTGACTGGAATGAAATGAAAAATACATTGTTTTAAATATTACTTCATCCAATATTCAGGCAGTTGTTTTTAAACAAGTGTGAACATCAGGGTTTTCAGGTTGCTCATCACAATGTTGATTCCCATGATTTTGACTCGGTAGAACTTGGTCAGGGCACAGGAATGTCTGTTAACAAACATCTATGGGTCATTCTGTGAACTCTATATTGAAAAATGCCATCTTTGATTTATGGCATGAGGATAAAATTTGGATTTTAAGGTGTTAGTCCTCTGTGTGGATGAAGATTAAAGGGAACATTAGAACTGTCTGACCAATGGAAAGAAAATGGCATGCATAACTGCCTGTTCCTCCAGCTAGAGTAAATTGGCATAGTGGCATTTTAAACATCCTTCTCGTAGACTGAATGTTGTAAAATGAATCTCAGCCTACTCTTCTTTGTCATTTTTCACATCCCAATTTCTATTTTCCGGGCTAATTAGTAGACAACTGAGGCAAGAAAAAGGAGTGGTTGATAGAGCAAGTTTTCCTGTGTTAACAGTATTCTGCATATGTCCAAGTATAAAAGAACACAATTTAATACAAATCTTTAATTTGCTATTTTAAGGAGCTGATGTTTGCTGTAATTGGTTTTTTCCTTCCTTCCTGGTAACATTCCATTTTAAGTGTCCATTTACTCGTTCTTAACTAAGGCTGAATTATATTGGAACTTCTGCAGTAGTACTTGTGACATCTGTTTGAATACAAAGTATATTCATTATAGTTGAGGCAATTAAAATGAATATCAAATGGGTTTGTAATAGCTTTGCACTTAAAATGTTATTCTTGGTTTTAAGAGCTTTTTCCTCAAGTGTTCATTTGGGGCTCTATAATTTCTAGTGGTACTTATGATAAAGAGTTGATTTTCTGTGTATATGGACCTCAATTTTATTTTGATAAATGTTTGGTTGTTAACTAACCATTAGCTAACAAATGTAGATTTACTCATTAATTGTCTTTCACAACTCTTACAAGAATAGTAATATATGACTTGCAATGTTATTACTTCTTTTTATTATTACAAAATTTTTTTAAAAAATCAACTTTAAAATAATGCTTTTGCCATTTTTTTATTGTCATACCTATTCTTGCAATGTAGCTATTAATTCAGTTGTGCTTAATCGACTTTACAAAAGACATAGAAACAAGACAGTTATTTTATTTCATGCCAATTTGAAATTATAAATAAACTCTACCCATACAGAAGAAAAAAAAAAAAACATTCATGGCTATCCAAAACTACAAGGATGTCAATACGTTTTGTATTTATATCCCTAGAACTGCAAATATACTGATATCTGAACTTAATGAAAGGCAGAAATCTTTAAACAATGAATATACTTCTGAAAATAGATATCTCAGGAGTTAAATTTGATAAATTAGACACCAGGAGAAAGCTTCATTAGTTACCACATGAGGCATCTTAGTCAACAATCCTAATGCTTTTGGATAGCAAAAATATTTCTATTTGGACAAAACCTATTGCCCTGATTTTAAATTCTTACCTGTGTATCTAAGAGGCACTATTACCATGTATTTATTTTACAAAAGTTATACTTTCTAATAAAGCATTTTCTGCTAAAGTATTCCCTACATATATGTGTTTATTTAATTATAGAGATATAAAGTTGATGTGTTTTTTCTATTTTTATGACTATATTTAGTGTTGTCTTTGTTGGTTCCCAGTGTTCATTTCTTTTCACTGTGTAGGGTAGTTTTGCTCTCATAAGTCATAGTTCTGTAGTTTATTTTTTTAGAAAGAAGAAATATAAATTATTCATACTTCTGGATAGTTTACTATTAGATTTTGTATCTATTGGAAAGGAATTATGTTCACAATTTTTGCCTGTAAAGTAAGCTGCATAAAATTCAGTATTTACTTTAATGTTACTACTCTCTGATTTGGTGTCATCTGAAACACAAGAAGGGGCTTCCCTGATGCCTCAGCAGAAAACAATCCACCTGCAATTTCGGAGACCCAGGTGTGATCCCTGGGTCAGGAATATTCCCTGGAGAAGGAAATAGCAGCTCACTCCAGTATTCTTGCCTGGAGAATTCCATGGACAGAGGAGCCTGGCGGGCTATAGTCCAAGGGATCTCAGAGAGTTGGGCATGACTGAGCAACTAACAGAGATATACATAAAAGACAAGAACCTGACTCTGGCTTTGTAACTTATGACCTACTTTTAGAAAAAATTGTAAAGTTTGGTTGTTGTTGTTGTTCAGTTGCTAAGTTGTGTCTGACTCTTTGCGACCCCATGGACTGCAGCACACCAAGTTTTCCTGTCCTTCACTATTTCCTGGAGTTTGCTCAAACTCACGTCCATTGAGTTGGTGATGCCATCCAACCATCTCATCCTCTGTTGTCCCCTTCTCCTCTTCCCTCAATCTTTCCCAGCATCAGTGTCTTTTCCAATGAGTCGGCTCTTTGCACCAGGTGGCCAAAGTATTAACGCTTCAGCTTCACCACTCCTTCCAATGAATATTCAGGGTTGATTTCATTCGGGATTGTTTGATCACTTTGATGTCCAAGGGACTCTCAAAAGTCTTCTCCAAAGTGAATTTTCTGTTTGTGATATGCATTATGAGAAACTATGATATTTAACTTTTGAAACACAGATACCTCTGTCTTTTGAAACATAGATAAAACATCGCTCATCTTCAACTAAAGATTGGTGTTTTCCATAAATGAGATTTATTGTGACTAGTCAGTATGTTAATCAAAAGATTAATCATTTTTCTAATTAATCATTGTGTTAAATAATTGTACTGAGGTTGGAAGATACAATTAAATGAAACAGACAAAGAAAATAGTAATAACTAAAAGGTAAAATATAAAATTAAGTCTAACAATGTTCTCAACACAGGCAACTAGCATCTTCATTGGAGAATCCTGTAGTTAAAAGAGACTGAGCGACCACAGGGAAAAGTAAAAGCCTATTTCAGCAGTGTGCATAGGAGTCGATCAGTCTCAGCTGGAATAATGGGTGAGATAATCAGTCCACAAATATGTTTTGTTTCTTGTGTATCAGGGATTATGATGTGTAGACTGAGATGTGAAGGATTCATACATGTTAACTAAGAAAAAATGGCAGGGGGACTTCTCGGTTTGAGATGTGAGAATGGGTACTATTCTGAGATGCAGGTCAAGGAACACAGTACTTAGAAGGAAATGAGAGAGGTCAGAGTGGCTGCAGCAGAGAACCTAGGGTGAGAGAGAGAGGAAAGGAGGCTGAGATCAGTCCAGAGTCTCTATGTGATGATAAGGGTTTCACTGGAAGGGCAAAGGGAATGGTTGTAAGTGGGAGAATTCTGGCTGTGACATGGAGGATAGAATCCAAGAAGGGCAGAGTTTGTGTGACAAGATCATCTTGCATAATGTCACAGGAGTACAGGTGAGACTGGCTGACTAGGAGGTTCACTGGGACTTAAGAGGATTATTTTTCTTTTTTTTTTTAAGTTTAGATGGTAGAATGAACAGGATCTGTGACTGCATATACATGGAGTAACTTTAGGGGAGGGAAAATGCAGTTTCCCATGTTCCCAGAGATAAAGGTAAAGTGAATGACTAGGAAAGTTGTAAAGCCTTCACAAGATGACTCAAAGAAGTTATGGTAGGAGCAGGAAACCAATAGAAAGAAAGAAACGTTAGTTTGCAAAAGTGATTCAAGGAGAGGATGGTGCTAACTGTAGGGACTCAAAAGTCATGATCAGAGCAGTAGAAAGAGAATCAAATTAGAAAAGCCTCAAAATGGGGGAACCAAGAAAAATGTGTGTCTAACAATCAACATGTTAAAAACCAAAACAGGAAAACTTAGATGTGGTCAGTGGGAAAACATCATAAAAGGAAGCCAGCCTCTGGCTTTGGCTGTAGTGAGGCCACTGGAGTTTCATGCCTGTGGGGTCTGGTGAGTGGAGCTACTGAAGAATGAATGGGAAAAGGGAAGAGCAAATGAAAGTTTTAAAAATTTTTCCATGGTAAAGGGATGGCTAAATACAGAAGTACTGTTTAATTGGAAGGTAGAGCCGAAGCAAGGGTTTGGGATTTTTAAGCTTAAGGGTGTTATGAGTTAGTTTGTAAATGAGGGAGGCAATGGAGAGGATGCAGCTAAATTTATGACAGAAAGGCATGTAATGGGTCCCAGGAGAAAAAGAACAGAGTATGGAATTTGCCTTGCAAAGAATGAACACCTACTCTGAGAAAGGAGATAAAGGAAAGGGTGGAGATTTCCATTAAATTCTATTGACCAATACTGTTACAGACATTATATCCCATTTAACTCTCAAAGTTATGCAACATAGGTTTTATTTTTTCTCTGTTTTGCAAAAAACAAGACTCAGAGAGGTGAATAAACTCACTGAATGTTACTATAGCTGGAAGTGCGCAAGCTGGGGTTTGAAGACAAATCTATTTTATTATAAACCTTTTTATTCTGACACATTAAGAAACTGTGAACATGCAGTATTATCCGCACCCACCCCATCTCTTCAACCACCACGAAAGAACCGTTTCTCTCTTGGCCTTTACTTTTTCTGTTTATGATTAGAAATACTCTTTGTCAAAGGGTCTTGGGTCAAGTCCAATATTTCTGATTAAGAAATTAATCTTAAGGTCAGATTTACTGAGAGTAGCTTGTCTGACTTCCACTAAAAATGTGCTCATTTCAAGTTTCCAACATTTTGAACTTTCAGGCGAGATTTTGAAGAACATTCTATAGCTTCATAAAAATTGTTTTTATTGCTGCCATTTTTAATTTGTGAGTGCTTCTATGTGTGTAACTTCACACACAGCTGCATTTAGCTTCATTTTTAATAAATATAATAGAAATGAATGAGAGCTTTGAAATTATCCTATATCACTCTTAAAATTTGAGAATCATCTCTTCATGTACTTAAATCATAAGCTTTTCATTGTATACAGTCTTTAAAATTATCCATTTTAATAACATACAGTGAGGATAAACCTAATTGGTTAAATTTTATAAATTACGGTTTTATTAATCATTTTAGCTAATGTATAGTTACTTTACAATATTTTATTAGTTTTGGGTGTACAGCAAAGTGGTTCAGTTATACACACATATATATTCTTTTTCACATTCTTTTCCATTACAGATTGTTACAAGATATTTCCCTGTGCTATACAGTAGGTCCTTGTTGATTATCTATTTTATATATAGTTGTGTGTGTGTGTTGATTCCAAACTCATAGTTTATCTCTTCCATCCCTATCCCCACTATCCTCTTTGATAATGATAAATTTGTTTTCTATGTCTGTGAGTCTATTTCTGTTTTGTGAATAAGTTCATTTTTATCAATTTTTTAAGATTACCTATGTGAATATTATATTTGTCTTGGTCTGATTTTCTTCACTTAATATGATAATCTCTAAGTCCATTCATGGTGCTGCAAATGGCATTAGTCATTGTTTTTTATGATTAAATAATATCCCATTGTGTATATATACCACGTTTTCTTTATCCATTCATTTGTCAATAGAAACTTAGGTTGCTTTCATGTCTTGCTTATTGTAAGTAGTTTTGCTATGAACTTTGTGGTAGCTTTGTTGTAGTGTCTGAGGTCAAGGAGCCTGATTCCTCCAGCTAATTCAAAATATTTGTCTTAAACAAGATATGGAAAAAAAAGAGAGTTTTACATAAAAATATCTTGAAAATATCTAGTATTATTGAGGAATTAGTCATGTATTCAGCAAACATTCACTGAATACAAAATACTTTGCTGGATGCTGGGAGAATACAAGAAAGACAAAGATGATAGTTTTTAAGGTAACATTTTCCTTAAAATATAGACTGAAATGATTTAATAATGAAAACAAGTCATTTTGTATATGATATAGATGCTGAAGGGGTTGTAATGGTATATCTTGAATGAAAGATTGAATAAATTTAGAAGTCATAACAGTTTAAAATTTTTTGACTTGTGTATTTTTCATTAGTGAATTCCTCCTCCTTTGTTTACGAAGCTTACATCTGAAGGGAAGGTCAGGAATTACTCTGAGAAGCTTAAGAAAAGGTGATAAGGGTTTCGAGTTCTGTTGTCCAGTATATCAGTCCAAGATCAACCAGAGGAACAAAAAATAAAAATACATATTTCAGAGATTTACTGGAAGAGACGGGTTTACATAATTGTAGGACCTGGCTAGTAAGTCTAAAGTTAGACACTGTCAGGAGAGGCAGGCTGGAACTCTCAACAAGGAGGTGAATCTGCTATCCACAGATAGACCATCTTCAGGGAATACTCAGCTTTATTCTAAGCTCTTTCACCTGATAGAATCAGCCAGTCCAGATTATCTAGCAAACTGCTTTTAGGAAGTCAGTTGATAACAGACTTTAATGATTTCTATAAAATACCTACATGGCAAAACTAGGGTTTATTTGAATGACTGGGCACCTTAGCCTAGCTAAGCTGATACATAAATCATCACAGCCAGAAAAGATTATTTTTTAAATGAACAAGTGAGACATTCTAGACTATCAGTGGTTTATTCCCTCAGATGTACAATGTGTACCTCCCTATGTCATCATAGACAAGTAAGATTGACCTCTTAGAGGTGTTGAGGAATATTTCATTCTCATATCTCTCCATTTTTGATGAGGGTACATTTGATCTTGGTATCAAAATGCCAAATGAAGTATCATTTTATATAGTTATAGCAATAGCAATTTAAATGAATCAAATAAGTCAACTTTAGTCAGGATGGTAAGTCAAAGAAACAATTTTCCTGTTCTCTGTGTAGTTTTATAGAAAAAGAACTGTAGGTACTTCTGTTTCACATTTCAACCAAGTTGGCATGTATCCATAGGGTATATGGCATTATAAACTCATTTACCGCTTAGACTTCTGCCCAGAGAAAGCATCTCCACTGGTCCAAGTGAGAACATTCTATATCCATAACCTTAGAAAAGCTACAGAATACTTCCATCACCCTTTCCACATTATTTTGCAGTCTCGTTGTTTACTCATAATTGAATCAAATCCCATTACCACTTAAAGTAAAGCTAATGTTGAAGAAGTTCAGAGAAATGAACTTAAAAGAACTCATTTTTCTGGAACTACATATGAATGAAATAATAGATAAGTTTTATTTCTAAGTCTGTATGTATTTTCCCACCAGTGAGTGGCAAAGCCTCTCTAAAATACCGTGTCACTCAAATAGCAGCTGGTTTCTGTCACCCTGTTGTGTTTGCATATTATTCACCAAAACCAGTGCCTGGTAGTTTTTATGATGGTAAATAATGTTGCAGGCTGTTAATTGACTAGGACTGCCACAGCCTCTTTGACTGTAACACGATATCTTAAATTTTCTTAAAGAAAATGATTCTTTTTTCTCTTAGTATTGGATCTGGAGTTCAGGCTAAATATATTGTTACCTGCATGGTTGGATGAATAACACTTAAAAATAATTATCTCCAAATTAGATAATGACATAAATGGAAGGGAAATGGCATTAGAATTGAGCATTTACCATGGTCATTGGCTCATTTAGTCTTCTGCCCCCCAAAATTTGTATATGTCACTGTTTCCATTTTATAACTGAAGAAACTTAACTTCAGAGGGGTTAATTAACTCACCAGAGGAAAAAGGGTAAATGTGGTGATGAGAGTCCAAACGAAGATCAGAATCTTGGCTTACATGCCTCTAGAAATCATGTACTTTTCTACCAAAAAGTTTAAAGGCAGAGGGGAAGGGAAGGAAAAGGTGAATGGTAGGGGAAAGGGAGAGTGATAGGGGAGAGAGAAGGAAAGATGAAAATAAAATGGGGCCCCTGATATGCTAATCAATTATGAATTTTTCAATTTCTTCTAGATTGCAGAATTACTGTGTGCTTTCAGCATAATTAAAGATGAAGGCTGAAGCATTTTTGTTAAGCAGTAAGCCAAAAGAGACATTTATAAGAGCTGCAAAGCCTTCATTTTGAAATCATTTTGAAATCCTACCTTTTTATTTTCAGTATCTCTGATTTGGACCTGACAAGTATATTAAAAAAATATAGTTTAGATGACAATTTGTTTGGAACTGTATTGAAAAAGGTCTTACACAAAAGAAAGAAAAACAGGGCTGTCTTTCTATAGAGCACTTGACTTTCATGTTTTTAATATCAAAGTGTTTCAAATAGAACAGGTGAATTGTATATTGATGAAATACAAAAATGTTGCAAAAGGTTATCCACATTTTTTCAGACATAAGATATGAAAACAATATGTTGACATTTCCTTTCTTTTTATCTTTACAGAATAAACTCGTATTCCTAAGCCTAAAACACATGACCTGTCTGACACTGTGTTCTTTTATTAATTTGTTGTTGGCAGATTGCTCAGCTACCCTATTAGAATGAGGAGAGATAGAGATGACCAAGTCTGCCAGTGGGTGGGCAGGGACTGAGGGGTGGGCCCTAGGACACTGGCATGAGCAGAATAGTCAACCCCCAGAGAGGTACAGATTTGTCCTCTGAAGATAGGGAATTGTTTTCTGTCAAAATAACAAAATGACCCTTAGTTCAGACATAGTAAGAGAGGACCAGGGGAGGTGCTTCCACACTAGGTAACAGGAGGGAGGGGACTGAGTATGGGGGTGGGGTGTGCAGGGCAGGAGGGTGAAGCCAGAGGGAACAAGGAAAATAACTCGAGCAAACAGCCCCTCTGCAGTTATGTCCGGCCGGACTGTCGATTATACTTTTAGTGTCTCATAATTTTTATAAAATCATATTAATCTAGTTAGCCCCAATGTTAAGATCAAGGCATCTTTCTTCTTTGAAGGCAGCCATGTAAAGCTATCTAGAAATTAAAATTTTTCTCGTGTTTCACATCAAAACGTCAAAGCGGTAAGGTGATCAGGGCAACAAGGTCACGAGAATTGGTATTATGAGGTCTATCAAATGAAGCTTAGTATATAACCATGCGCAGACAGAGGTTTCAGCTCTATTAACCAGTCACGAGTTTGCACAAAGAGAATTGATAGAATAATGTATGAGGTTTTCATGTAAAAATGGAAGTGTTAATGAAATAATGCTGAGCAGAGAAGAAATGTGTTCTTCCCGACCAAGTAGTCATTGTACAGAGGTCTCGTAGACTGTCACAGAGGGTCTGAATTTGGGAATCACTACAAACCCATATGTTATACAAACTAGCAGAAGGTGGAAAAAAAACGGCAAAGTAAATGATTTTAAGATGAATATTTGTCTTTGGATTGTTTTAGCATTGTTTTTATTTTTATTATTTTAGCATTATTTTTTAGATATGACTAACCAATATCTAAAAATGTACTCTAAACATGATGTTGAAATTACAAGATAATCAATGATGTTGATGTCTTCCTCCTTCCGTCCTTTGGCAATTTATTATTCCTCTTCTTTGCAATCATGAAATAGATACTTTTCAGATTAAGCAAAGCACTCACTGCAACGATATATATATATATATATTTTTTTTTATCTGTTGGGTTATACCAGTGCATGTCTCTGTAATAATGTAATGTATCTATATGTGTTTTAAATACATAAATAGTACACTTGCGCACACACACACACACAAAGCCTCCATGGTTCTAAAATAACCTAGTCAACTTGAGTGCCTGCATCAAGCTGTCCCTCAAATGAGAAACTGATGATTTCTGATAGGCGTCTGTACCATGTGTCACAGACTGCTTGAAAACTAACAATATATGAAACTTATTTGAAATGCAAATGAATCAAATTTCTTATATGGGATAGGTATCTGCTATTAAAGTTGAAAATGGCACTTGTGGGGAAAATAATCAGGCTGGAGATAGCTAAAAGATGGCTGTAATTTACTAAATTGATAACTGTAAGTGAATGTAAGATTAAAGTGACAGAGGTGGAAAAATTAAAACTAAGTGTAACTTGATACCATATAGCTGACGCTAGAGTGTTCTAGCAAAAACAGAGATGTATTCAGTAGGGAGGGACAGGCTTTGGTCAAATATGGGAAATAAATATCTAAAGTAGTATAGACCAAATATAAAATTTAAAATCCTCTGGGATAAGAATAGTGTAAAAATACATAACCCCCAAATTTTAAATCAGTTTTTCTACTACCATTCAGAACAGCTATTACCTGGTCTTGAGTATTTCCACTGGAGAAAGGATAGGCTACCCACTCCAGTATTCTTGGGCTTCCCTTGTGGCTCAGCTGATAAAGAATCTGCCTGCAGTGTGGGAGACCTGGGTTTGATCCCTGGGTTGGGAAGATCCCCTGGAGAAGGGAAAGGCTACCCACTCCAGTATTCTGGCCTGGAGAATTCCATGGACTGGTGTAGCAAAGAGTTGGACGTAACTGAGCAACTTTCACTTCACTGTCTTCAGTAACTCCTCAAGATAGAGACAGTGTAGCTCAGGCAAAATGTATAAAATATGTGTAGGCAGTTGCAGAGAAAGAAAGCAAGCACAAATGACCTGAAGAGGATAAATATAATTGGAGTTATATATGTAGGAGAAGGGTTTTCCTGGTGGCTCAGACAGTAAAGAATCTGCCTGCAATGCAGGAGACCCTGGTTTGAAAAGTCTATAAAAAAGAAGTCCTTGTGAAAAATAAAATAATGTTGAATAGTCTTGAAAATTTCATTTTTAATGAGAAAGTAGAAAAACAAAGAAACTGAGTTTCATTTATATTAGAAAGGATTCAGTAGAGATTTTATCTGAAGCAGCTTCTTAGGATACTATAGATGAAATGCTTGCCTATGCATAGAAGTTTCAAGAAGGAAAAGAAACTTAGCTTGCTGCATCAAATTCTGGGAGCTGAAATTAGATCACACAGAGAAGGCATGAAGCCTGTCTCTCAAGATATCTGACATTACCTTAATGAGTTTTCTGCGATTCAAAGTCAGATTCCTGTGATAGAACTTGATTTATCCACACACTAGTTTGATCTCAAATATAATCAGAGTCTGTGAGATTGAGATCTGCAATCAAAATGCAATTATATTAATTTACAGCTAGAAGAGTGACTGCTGATGGGGTAGGATGGACTGGCCGGCACATTCGATGCTGGCAAGGTATATGGAGAGCTAAGTTATAAATTGAGATGCCAGTGGATCGATTTGTAATGAAAAATGTAATGCTCAAGGTACTGGACACTTGTGTTCCCTGCCCTGCCAAACCTCCCCATGAAAGGTTACCATGTGAGGAGCCAAATTAGAATCAGACAACTGATTCTTGAGCATGGAACCAGAACAGGAGGAGGAAATTATGATTTGAGAGTTAAAGAGAATAGACTATCTTTGGACCATGGAGCCCTCTTCCTTACACTGTTGTTCAGCCGCTCAGTCGTGTCTGAATCTTTGCAACCCCATGGACTGGAGCCAGGCTCCTCTTTCCTTCACAATCTCCCAGAGTCTGTCCAAACCCATGTCCATTGAGTTGGTGATGCCATCCAACCATCTCATCCTCTTCTCCTGCCTTCCATCTTTCCCAGCATCAGAGTCTTTTCCAATGAGTCAGCTCTTTGCATTGGGGGCCAAAGTATTAGAGCTTCAGCTTCAGCAGCAGTCCTTCCAATGAATATTCAGGGTTGATTTCCTTTAGGATTGACTGGTTTGATCTCCTTGCAGTGGAAGGGGCTCTCAAGAGTCTTCTCAAGCACCACAATTCAAAAGCATCAATCCTGCGGCACTCAGCCTTCTTTATGGTTCAACTCTCACATCATACATGACTACTGGAAAACCCATAGCTGTGACTAGACAGACCTTTGTAGGCAAAGTAATGCTTCTGCTTTTTAATACACTGTCTAGGTTTGTCATAGCTTTTCTTCCAAGGAGTAAGTGTCTTTTGATTTCATGACTTTAGTCACCATCTGAAATGATTTTGGAGCCCAAGAAAATAAAATATGTCACCACTTCCACTTTCTCCGCATCTATTTGCCATGAAGTGATGGGACTGGATGCCATGGTCTTAGTTTTTTCAATGTTGAGTTTAGTAGGATATAAAGGTCATATTTTTCACCACACTTTTGCCTCCATACTGACCTATCTTTCCAGCTTCCTTCTAACCTTGTCCTTTATTACAGGGGTTTCCAACCTCTAGGATCTGAGGAGTTCCCAACCTCTAGGAGCCTGATGATCTGAGGAGGAGTAGATAATAGAAATGATGCACACAATAAATGTAATGCACTTGAATCAGCATGAAACCATCCCTTCCCACTCCAATCCATGGAAGAATTGCCTTCCATGAAGCCAATCCCTGGTTCCAAAAAATTGGAGACCACTGCTCTCTTATTTAGCTCTGCTAATACATGCAATAAGGTTACAGTGAAGTCATGCTAGCCTGCAAGCCACTTATACTGTTTGTAATAATTTTGTTCCAATCCTTTAAATGTTGATATTTTATTTAAACTCAGAAGCCAATTTTATTTTCAAAATTCTTCAGGACCCCCCCAAGACCCTAATACTCACAACCTAAGACAACAGATGATTTCTTAAGTCCTTTCCAATCCTATTTTTTGTCAGAAAAAAATATTTCTAATGCTGTATTATTGCACATGGATAACTGAATTTCCTTTCCAAAGGATAGGAGAGACAAAGAAAAGGAAAATTGGGCAGACTTCAAGATGTGTCCTGTGTATAACTAAATCCTTAATGATGTTTTGTTCAGTTCTGGAGTAGGGGGGAATGACGTTGATCAAGATGTTTACATTCATTACTAGGAAACTTGAATTTTGGCTCCCCATGGAGATCAAATGGAATATGCAGATATAGTACTTTATTTCTTAGTAGCTTTTATAGATATTTTGATCATTTTCTTCATATTAGACTTCCAGTCTGGAATTGACTGTGAAAATGAAGAAATACTTGCTCAGCAAAAAAAAAAAAAAATGTCTTTTGACAAATGAAACCATGTACTCCCTGGAAGCATCTGTGATCACAAACACTACCAAGATGGAGAAAGCATTGGGGTGGATAAACCTTATTATCTGTCTGTGTGCTCTCACTGAAAATATGAAAAGCAAGCCATGTGTTTGCATGGATCTCCACTGGAAAGCTATCTTGTGATAATAAAGATAATACAAGAACTACAAATAACAATGACTAGAGACTAGTACAGTTAATTTGTAGCCAGATATATTAAATTCAAGACTGATAGTAGATTTACCCCTAGGAAGGAAAAGGAAAGAATGGAGTGAGTTTTATTTTAAATAGCTCCTGAAACCTACCAGGATGTTGCCTAATGAGGTGATGTAATATCTCTTGATGCTAAATTTGCATAATGCCTTTTTTCCCTAAAAGATTGCTTTGAAAGGATAACAAAGAAACTGAAATGAGGTAGAAAACAGAATAACAAAGCACAAATATATTCTCAGTGCTTGCAAATGTTAAAAATAGCTTTCTATCTTCTGATTCATTAGTTCTCCTGAGAGCCCACCTGGATGTCCTCAGAATATAAAATAATATTTAAATTCATACATTGTAATTTAGATTTCATAATAACTATGCCACTTGTCTAAAAAATAATCATATGTGCATGTGTCATGCAAAGCAGTGGTGGTCAGATGAGTTATATCCTGTTGCTCAGGACCAGACAAGCCCCTCTCAACAGCTTTATTTTATGCACAAATTGTTGTGTATAAGGCCAGCTCTTACGAAGATTGTTCAAAGAAGTCTGTCTTTTGCAATTTCTTTTTTTTCATTCTGCGCCTTTTTCCTTTTAATGGAGAACTTGCTCCTCCTATAGCTGTCTGTTTTCTGATCAACTACTTATCCAAAGAGAAGCAAGTTTTGGTGCTCTCATTTTTGGATTACTCTGTCATCCCTGAGTCCCTGCATCTTCCCCTTACTGTTGCTGTCTTCCCAGTTTCATATGAGACCTACTGCTTATATTGTCTGACCTTAAAATCCTCTCTATAGATGCTGGCAAGTCTCTGCTGCCAGATATTTTATATTTGTTACTTAATTAAGTTTTAGTATAAAAAGGTTTAAGTCACTGTACCACCTTGAACATACTGTTTTGCTTTTAAAAATCTTCATGTTTAACTTTGAAAGTGTTCCTCATTCCTTCTTTTTTTTTTTCATTCGTTCTCTGAATTAACATTTATTGATCGTCTACTCTTTTTAAGGTATTAAGCTAACTTCTCTAGGAGATTAAAAAGTGAATAAGACCTGATTCCTTAAGGCAGCGGTTTCCTATTAAAGGTGCTTTAAACAGCGTCTTCCCAGAGGTAAGTAGGAGGTTAGGAAGCTGGTGAGCCTTTGAATTCACATCGTATTTGAATTCACACCGTACCTAACATTAGCACTAAAAATACCCTTCATCGAGGTCTTTTTTGAGGGAGCTTTGGAGCAGATGCAAATATATTCTTCCTTCGTTAGCATCTTCATGCCTGCCTCCCCACAACAGACATGGATGTTGAAATAAGTACTCATATGCGGACCTCTGCCTTCAGGGTCTGCTGCCCTGGTAGTGGTGGCTATAAACCTGTCCTAGACCTACTTCCTGACGATGTCTGTGTCTCCCTGGGCCCCTTTCCGGTACTCTCCTGCCCTCCTTTCCCAGCCATTTCTTAGATATAATGTATCTATTAACCCAACCCCAAACTTCTGTGGTTTCAAGTGTTTTCCTTTGTCTCAAGAACTCAAATGTTTTCATAGCATATTTGATGTAATTTTTAGAGAATATAATGCCATCTTTCTGCGACTCTTCTAAACTAACATTCTTGCTTTGTGACATTAAGCTGTATATTTTTATTTCTGGAACCAGAATTTTGGCCAAAGAAGTATTTGACCCAGTTCAGTAAAGTTCAGATCCCACTTTAAGCCACAGTCCATGCTGACGAGAGTAGCCTCACCGAGCTCTTCCACAGTAGGATTTGGTGGTAGTGTGCTTCTATCCCGCTTTGAAGAACATTCCTCTACTCTGACCTTCCTGGTTCAGCTGCTTTCCCAGTCACTGCTTTTTGATCTGAAGCAGTCACTCTCTAGTCTACCAGCCTGCACCATTCTGAAACACTCGCCTTGTGGAGGGTTTGAGTTACATGCCAGTCACCAAAGCCATCTACCCTTCACATCTGTGTCACTAGTAAAAAGTACTGAGGCTCCCCAAGTGGTCCATCATCTTAACTCTTGGGAGATGCACCTTAGTCTTGGTGTTCTTGTAGGTTTGCCAGAAAGGCCAGTCAACCCTTTCTTAGAAAAAGTCAATACCAATTTTCAAGATATTTTTTGTAATACCCAGATGGCATGTGTATTAATCAAGTATACAACTCCCTAGTCTGATTTCTATAATATAAATACAGTATTAGACACACAATAAATTTAACCCTCCCCTCTTCAAGGACCCTTTGAACTTTATAAACCAGATTCAGAGTCTCTGTCTCCATCACTGCCTGAAGGATAGCATCCCACTGTTGTCAGGAGCCATTTAGCCCACCAATGAGATGGCTCAGTCCCCAGATCTGCTCCCAAACCAAGGGCTGGATTAACGGTGCATCGCAGCTCTTGGCATGAGTTAAGAGTAGAAAATAAAATTAAGGTGTAGGGGTTAGGCAGGAAATTTAGATGAAACTACTTGGGGAATGTAGCCAAGCAAGACATGATTATCTAACTTATAATTAGTCCAGAACATCAGGCCTACCATCCCTAAAGGCTGCTTTTATTTTTTTCTTTGCAAAGAGACAAGTGGTACCATCAAAAAGCAGATGGTCCTCTTGTATGAGTGCAAGTGAGTAATGGACATGTCTTACCTAAGAGTAGCCTGCCCAGACTTTGGTTTAGGAATTCCTATTGGCGATCACTTGTCAGCTTAATAGTTCATTATTTCTATGTCTCCTATTACTTTAGACTAGTGCAATTATTACATTAAAAAATAAAGGAGTTCTGGAAAATTTTAATAGCATCTCTTTAGGCCTATTGGCCTCTATCATCTAATTACCTAAAACTACCTAGCGAATTAACACAACCAATTAAAGTCAATCGATTCAATCAATCTGAAAATGACTCCAACAATTTTTGCTACACTTCAATTTTATTCCTTAAAAATTCTATGCTATACTTCATCTTGTAGAAAAGAGAAAATTATTCAAATCTAGAAGTGGGATGTTTGCCCCACTGAATGCTCCTACTTCAAGGCCCTTATACGTGGCTCTGTAAGTAGCTCGATGATTACATTGTTTTTGTTCTGTTTTGTTTTAAGCTGAACGAAGTCCCTTAGTTTCAAGAAATGCACTGTGGAGGGAAGGTGACACAATATTACCAAGATTTTATGGCTTCTGTTTACATAATAGGCAATATTAATATGAGGGAAATTCTAGATTGTTCTTTTCCTCAATCTATATGAGACTTTGTGTAGGGATCTAAGTTTGCTGAAAGCGAACTGGCCAAAAACAAACATGCTGCCTGTAGGAAATGGGTCTCAATTGTGTTTCTCTCATGAAGCAGTGTCCTGGAACTTCTAGTTTGTATACCTTTGTATTCATTTCAGTTCAGTCGCTCAGTCGTGCCCGACTCTTTGCCACCCCATGAACCCCAGCACACCAGGCCTCCCTGTCCATCATTAACTCCCTGAGTCCACCCAAACCCATGTCCATTGAGTTGGTGATGCCATCCAACCATCTCATCCTCTATCATCCCCTTCTCCTCCTACCTTCAATCTTTCCCAACATCAGGGTCTTTTCAAATGAGTCAGCTTTTCCCATCAGGTGGCCAAAATATTGGAGTTTCAGCTTCAACATCAGTCCTTCCAATGAACACCCAGGACTGATATGCTTTAGGATGGACTGGTTGAATCTCCTTGCAGTCCCAGGGACTCTCAAGAGTCCTCTCCAACACCACAGTTCAAAAGCATCAATTCTTCTGCGCTCAGCTTTCTTTATAGTCCAACTCTCACATCCATACATGACCCCTGGAAAAACCATAGCCTTGACTAGACGGACTTTTGTTGGCAAAGTAATGTCTCTGCTTTTTAGTATGCTATCTAGGTTGGTCATAACTTTCCTTCCCAGGAGTAAGTGTCTTTTAATTTCATGGCTGCAGTCACCATCTGCAGTGATTTTGGAGCCCAGAAAAATAAAGTCTGACACTGTTTCCACTGTTTCCCCATCTATTTCCCATGAAGTGATGCAACCAGATGCCATGATCTTAGTTTTCTGAATGTTGAGCTTTAAGCCAACTTATTCACTCTCTTCTTTCACTTTCTTCAAGAGGCTCTTTAGGTCTTCTTAGCTTCCTGCCTAAGGGTGGTGTCATCTGCATATCTGAGGTTATTGATATTTCTCCTAGCAATCTTGATTCCAGCTTGTGCTTCCTTTAGCCCAGCGTTTCTCATTATGTACTCTGCATCTAAGTTAAATAAGCAGGGTGACAATATACAGCCTTGACGTACTCCTTTTCCTATTTGGAACAAGTCTGTTGTTCCATATCCAGTTCTAACTGTTGCTCCCTGACCTGCATACAGGTTTCTCAAGAGACAGGTCAGATGATCTGGTATTCCCATCTCTTTCAGAATTTTCCACAGTTTATTGTGATCACACAGTCAAAGACTTTGGCATAGTCAATAAAGCAGAAATAGATGTTTTTCTGGAACTCTCTTGCTTTTTCAATGATCCATCAGATGTTGGCAATTTGATCTCTGGTTCCTCTGCCTTTTCTAAAACCAGCTTGAACATCTGGAAGTTCACGGTTCATGTATTGCTGAAGCCTGGCTTGGAGAATTTTGAGCATTACTTGACTAGCGTGTGAGATGAGTGCAATTGTGCAGTAGTTTGAGCATTCTTTGGCATTGCCTTTCTTTGGGATTGGAATGAAAACTGACCTTTTCCAGTCCTGTGGCCACTGCTGAGTTTTCCATTACCATAGTAAATAGTAGATGAATGATTAAAACAGAACACAAAACCCTTTCAATGATCTGCAAAGACACGTGAAGCATCTCCACAGGAAAATGGCATGGGCCCTCATATCATTTTATGTACATTTCAGGGAAACAATAAGCTCTCCTAATCTTTACACCCACAGCTTCCAGGTTAAGAAAACCAGCCTTAGCTCAAGGAAAAGAAAAATAAAAAGGCAAGACTTATGCAAAAGGGCATCAGCCCAAAGCAGAGAGGGCAGCTCTTGTCATGGGCCAGGCCATCCCTGAAATGCCCACGCGATACCAAGAGGGATTTTTACCCACTGTAGATTTGATGTGAAGGTGGTGCCAGTGTGAAGAATTCACCTGCCAATGCAGGAAATGTAAGAGACATGGGTTCGATCCCTGGTTTGGGAAGGTCCCCTGGAGAAGGAAATCACAACCCACTCCAGTATTCTTGCCTGGAAAATTCCATGGACGGAGGAGCCTTGTGGGCTGTAGTCCATGGGGCTGCAAGAGTCAGACATGACTGAGCACATACACACACAACTTAGTTTTTAAGTCAGTTGTAAGTGATAGTCTAAGATTATCCCAAATATTCAGAGTAAAGACAATGGGGTGGGAGGAGCTTGTGTTTTGAAGAGCTGGGAGACAGATAGTGAGTGATATTTAACAGGAACTGTTGTTCACCTTAAATAACGCCATAGGGGAGAAAACTTCTCTATTAAAGTATCATTGTGTTCCTTCTTAGGATTAAAATCATTTGAAAATACTGAAGTTTTTCCTACACCCCACAAACACTATAATTTGTGTGCCTGTAATTTGCATCCTCACCCCAGTTCATGTGTTAAAGCCTTAAAAGCCAGCAACTCAGAATATGACTGTGTTTGCAGACAGAACCTTTATAGAGGTAATTAAGTTGACATGAGGCTCATGGGGTGGGCTCTAATCTAGCTTGATGTTGTCCTTCTAAGAAAAGGAGATTAGAACTCAGAGACACCCTGGATGTACACAGAGGAGGGGGCGCGTGGGAATACAACAGTAAGACGGCCATCTGCATACCAACGAGAGGCCTTGGAAGAAACAGACCTACCAACTTCTTCATCTGGGCTTCCAGCCTTCAGAGATAGAATATGGATTTCTGTTGTGTAAGGCACCCAGTCTGTGGAAGTTTGCCCTAGCAAACACATACATCATTTTTTATCTTCTAGATCAATGTACCATCTTTAAAAAACAAACTTAAGTTGCATCACCTTACTTCAAATCATATGGCTTTAATGTTGAGTTCCCAAGACTCTACTTTGAAGAACAGCCACGTTGAGAGTTATACTGTGAATAAATAATACCATAATATTGTTCAAGTTCCTTTCCATATACAAGGGAAAGAAGCTAAATAATTTTTATATAGTAATATTGACTCTCTGCTAGGCAGATTCATGTTATCTTGTGTTTTTGTTATGTTTTATTGTTCAAAAAATGTTAGGAGATAGATGTTGCTGGTGATATTATATAGATCAGAAAAATGAGATTCTGATGGGTTTAAAATGTGTTAGGAGTGCTCTTAAGATACTGCTCACTGGTAAAGCCAGTGCTCAAAGTCACATGTGTACTCTGACACTCACAGTCTTTTGGACACCACATTGATGATTTCTCTTGGTCAACATGTCCTAAGGTATACCCAAGATTCTTGCCAGTTAAAGAGCAATTGGAGTGTTAGTTGTCTCTTAGTTTTAATGTGTGAAGTGATGACACTGGAAATGTAAAAGCAGGTTTTCTTTTCTGTTGTGATGACACCAAAAAATTAACGTTTTCATTTTTTTTTCCTTGCCGTGATCATACCCAACAATTAATGTGAAAAGAAAGAAATGTGACTGTCAGGATTCATTCTTGTATTTGTATTGAAAGATCAAAGAACATGCAATCAAGACTAATTGACTAAATTGTTCATCTTGCCTCTAAGAATTAAAAGATGATCCATTCAAAAAGTCAGTTTAGCGTGAGATAATGTTTAACAGTGAAAGGATATAGGTTTAGTATATTTTATCAATGTTTATATTTTATATACCTAATGAATACAGCAAGAATATTACGTAATTGTTTCTCATATTCTCTTAGAACAAAAATTGCCTCTTTGTATGTCTGTAGAGGTAGAACCTAATGGGTTTTATACAAGTTCTTATAATATTTTTTTATTAGCACATATATCAAAGTTCCCAGAAATCAACATAATGATTGGTTTTCTTTTGATGTAATACAAACACAGCTGCAATTTTATTTCTCTGGAAAACTTCTTTATATATCTGAGGAAATTTTTTTAAAGGTATAACAGTGTTAATCTGGTCAAACAAAATTTCTTCATCCATCTTATTCATTCTCCCTCAATACGATGATTTCTCAACACAGTCTAATATTTACAATTGTCAAAAATGGATATAGTTTTTAAATTGAGTCAAATTGTATTTTTCATTTTATGCTTTCAAATTGCCATTCTCATTGTTAGTTTCAGTTATCTACTATTTTCTTAGTGCCTTTTTCTTTCAAGGTAAACTGTCTACTAGATTGGGGAAGGCTCTGTCTCATTTTACAATGTATTTCAATCTCCATGATTATTGTTATAAAATCCTATTTATTTAAAAGTGGGCATGACCAAGCAAGAACTTTATGTTTCTATTAAATGGATATCTGGAACAGGAATAATGCTAAATGATTTTAGGGTAGCAGAGAGAAGAGAATATTTCATTTGGATATTTGTCTATACTGTCTATGACAGTAGTGATAGGATACTGAGTAAGATTTTTCTTAATTTTTTTTCTTTTTTTTTGAGGTGGAAGTGTGATACAGTGAAAGCAGGGTTCCTGATTGCCATGTGAGAAAGAAATTTTCTTTTACCCCAAAATATCATTTCACCTACCTCCAAACCTACTGCTGGCTCTTGCAGGCTCTTACATGATATAAAGGTTCTCAGGATTGCATGGTTCTGCTCTTCCTACATCCTTTTGGTTTTCTGCCACAGTTTTGAGGTTTATCCTCAGAATTCAGTTCAGTCTTTTTTCTCCTTCAAGATAAAGATGTGTATTGCATAGAACATGAAGCAGAGCTTCCAGAGATTTTGTTGTCTCTCTTCCAGTAGAGTACAGTTCCTATTCTGCTTTTATACCTATGAAATCTTCTTGGACTTCCCATCCCACTTAGAATGAAAACCAAAATCCTTACCTTGACTGTACAGGAACTCTCACGGTCTGGCCCCTTACTCCATCATTGGCCTCGTCAATTGCTCTTCCTGTTGCTAACATAGCTAGGAGCCACAGAACAGAGTCAAATCCAGTTCTGTCTGGCTCTAGACCCATTGATCTCAGCCAATGCCCTATACTGCCTTTGTAAGTTCCTCACCTCTCTCCAACAGAGTGTAAGTACCAGACAGTCCACAGGTCACATCCCACGTCCCATCTCCACCTTAAAGCAGCTCTTTTCGTGAAGTAAATTTTGCTAAAGTCTAATGTCCCGTTGAGGCTTCCCTGACAGCTCAGTTGGTAAAGAATCTGCCTGCAATGCGGGAGACCCTGGTTTGATTCCTGGTTTGGGAAGATCCCCTGGAGAAGGGATGGGCTACCCATTCCAGTATTCTTGGGCTTCCCTTGTGGCTTAGCCAGTAAAGAATCTGCCTGCAATGTGGGAGACCTGGGTTCGATCCCTGCGTTGGGAAGATCCCCTGGAGAAGGGAAAGGCTACCCACACCAGTATTCCGGCCTGAAGAATTCCATGGACTGTATAGTTCAAGGGGTCACAAAGAGTCAAACACTACTGAGTGGCTTTCACTCAATGTCCACTGAGACATGTGTAAAAATCACAGGCATAAAGTTTGATTGCTTTTCCCAAAATAAATACATGCAGGCAACCAGGACCTGGACTGAGAGATGAAATATTACTGAGCCCCTGCAAAGCCCCTTGAAAGCATCACTACAAACAAAGCTAGTGGAGGTGATGGAATTCCAGTTGAGCTATTTCAAATCCTCAAAGGTGATGCAGTGAAAGTGCTGCACTTGATATGCCAGCAAATTTGGAAAACTCAGCAGTGGCCACAGGACTGGAAAAGGTCAGTTTTCGTTCCAATCCCAAAGAAAGGCAATGCCAAAGAGTGCTCAAACTACCGCACAATTGCACTCATCTCACATGCTAGTAAAGTAATGGTCAAAATTCTCCAAGCCAGGCTTCAGCAATACGTGAACCATGAACTTCCAGATGTTCAAGCTGGTTTTAGAAAAGGCAGAGGAAGCAGAGATCAAATTGCCAATATCCGCTAGATCATCGAAAAAGCAAGAGAGTTCCAGAAAAACATCTATTTCTGCTTTATTGACTATGCCAAAACCTTTGACTGTGTGGATCACAATAAACTGTGGAAAATTCTGAAAGAGATGAGAATACCAGACCATCTGACCTGTCTCTTGAGAAACCTGTATGCAGGTCAGGAAGCAACAGTTAGAACTGGACATGAAACAAGACTGGTTCCAAATAGAAAAAGGAGTACGTCAAGGCTGTATATTGTCACCTTGCTTATTTAACTTATATGCAGAGTACATCATGAAAAACGCTGGGCTGGAGGAAGCACAAGCTGGAATCAAGATTGCTGGGAGAAATATCAATAACCTCAGATATGCAGATGACACCACCCTTATGGCAGAAAGTGAAGAAGAACTAAAGAGCCTCTTGATGAAGGTGAAAGAGGAGAGTGAAGAAGTTGGCTTAAAGCTCAACGTTCAGAAAACTAAGATCATGGCATCTGGTCCCATCACTTCATGGGAAATAGATGGGGAAACAGTGGAAACAGTGTCAGACTTTATTTTTTTGGGCTACAGAATCACTGCTGATGGTGATTGCAGCCATGAAATTAAAAGACACTTAATCCTTGGAAGGAAGGTTATGGCCAACCTAGATAGCATATTTAAAGTCAGAGACATTACTTTGCCAACAAAAGTCCGTCTAGTCAAGGCTATGGTTTTTCCAGTGGTCATGTATGGATGTGAGAGTTGGACGGTGAAGAAAGCTGAGCGCCGAAGAATTGATGCTTTTGAACTGTGGTGTTGGAGAAGACTCTTGAGAGTCCCTTGGACTGCAAGGAGATCCAATCAATCCATCCTAAAAGAGTTCAATCCTGGGTGTTCATTGGAAGGTCTGATGTTGAGGCTGAAACTCCAATACTTTGGCCACCTCATGCGAAGGGTTGACTCATTGGAAAAGACCCTGATGCTGGGTAGGATTGGGGGCGGGAGGAGAAGGGGGCGACAGCGGATGAGATGGTTGGATGGCATCACCGACTCGATGGACATGGGTTTGGGTAGACTCCGGGAGTTGGTGATGGACAGAAAGGCCTGGCGTGCTGCAATTCATGGGGTCGCAAAGAGTCGGACACGACTGAGCAACAGAACTGAACTGAACTGCAAAGCCCCTGACCACCCTTCTAGAACTTATCTCCCCCAGGGCAACCACTTTCCTGAATTCTGAATCCACTAGTGTGTTTTCCTGTTACTGAACGTCACTGGTACTCTTTGCATGTCTGCTTCCTTGACTCTCAATAGCGAAAACTGGCCCTTCAGTTATAATCACACACCCAAGAGCTGCGTTTTTCAAATTATATCTCATGAAAAGTTAATATCCAATAATGAGACTTAAAAAGTTATTTGGTTTAAATAACTAGGTTGATTTACTTTTGCAAGCATTTTGAATTCCTAAGAATAGAATGCAATATGGAATGTTTCTATGCAATAGCTAATAATGCATAGGACACTAGTATTCATCAGAATAGGGTGGGTGAAGCTCAGGACTGGAGATTTTCTGTGGGGCTCTCAAGACTTCTTCCATTCATTAGCTCCTCTTGCAGTGACCCAGGCCCTGCTAAAGGGAAGGACAGGCTCACTTGAATGGGATGGCCCCAGAGTTACGGACCAGTGGGTACTTGTCATGGGCTGTAGGCTATCCCGGCCTACAGGACTAGCAATTCAGCCTTCATCCCATTAACCATAGCGGATGGTATGAAGGACCACTCAAAGGAGGATGCTGTGTTTCCCCAAATTAAGGGAAACCCTTTGGGCATCTGTGTCTTCTTTTTGTAGAGATTAATTAGAGAATCGGATATTGGTCTGAAACAAATGCTGGTTTGGATACTCAAGAGTTTTTCTTTCTTTATTTTCCTTTTTTTTTTGAGTACTTTAAAATGAAATCATTGAGGGGAATCCTTAGCATGAAGATTGGATAAACTCCTGGACAAGGTGTTGTAAATTGAAGTGATGTATCAAATATGATTTTATTTCCATAGGAAAAAGATGTATTATAAAGAGATATAGTCCTGACCACTTTCCTGATACTCAAAAGTTAATAGGAATTACCACAAATGATCTACAATTCAAACATAAATAACACAAATATCCTGTTAAACTTTCTACATTTGAATTGTTTAAACAGGATAACATGGTAAACAGTCAGAAAATGACATTAAATCTGACCCACATATTGTATAAAACTTTTCTCTTTCTTATAATTTCTACTCTTTTTTCCTTTTTCTTTATTCCCTTTCTTTTTCTTTCTCTCTTCCCCCCTCCCCCTCCTCCTCCTCTTCCTCCTTCTTCTTTTTTGGATTAAAGATGGAATGTGGCAAAACAGCAGGAGGTTCAGGGAATTCAGAAACTATTCCTTGGAAAATTGGGCTAATTTTTCAGCATACACTTTACAGAGACTTACAGCCAGTAAATGACTTCAGAAAATAACCCAGGGAGCTGCCCTTTTGATTTCTTTTCTTTTAATATGTAGTTTTCTGTTAAAATATACGTATGAGACAGATATTTTTAGATACTCTTCAGACTTCAAAACATTACCTTCCTCCTTTTGGGAAGCTATTCCTAAAATACTCAACTTTTAATGTGTTCACAGTGGACCCTACTATACACTGCCAAGGCACTATTATGGTTTAAAATTCAGAAGGCCATTCTTATTTATATTATATTTTCTTTTCTTCTTCTTCTTCTTTTTCTCCTTCTTTCTCCTCTCTTCTCCTCCCCTCATCTCCCTTTTCTCCTCTGTCCCTTTATCCTCCCTTCTCACTCCTTTTCCTCCTTCTTCTTTACTATGTTGCTGCTTCTGTTTCAAAAAATCTCATAGCTTTGTTGGAATGTAGCTGTATTCAAAGCTACTTACGTGGAGTTTGATACTGAATTCACAAAATCAAAAGTATTTACATAGTAGCATGTGTTTTGCGCTTGCTGCTAAGTCGCTTGAGTCGTGTCTGACTCTGTGCGACCCCATAGACGGCAGCCCACCAGGCTCCTTCGTCTCTGGGATTCTCCAGGCAAGAATACTGGAGTGCGTTGCCATTTCCTTCTCCAATGCGTGAAAGGGAAAAGTGAAAGTGAAGTCGCTCAGTCATGTCTGACTCTTCACGACCCCATGGCTGCAGCCTACCAGGCTCCTCCGTCCATGAGGTTTCCCAGGCAAGAGTACTGGAGTGGGTTGCCATTTCCTTCTCCATTGGCCATGTAATAATAGGTAGCAATTGTCTCTAGAGGTAGTGTTTTATTTTTTTTCTGATTTGTCATTTTTATGACTTGAAAATAATAGGAAAATCACTCTTATTCCAGACTAGGAGTCTATGGGTTTGATTGTACTACACATTACAAAGCAACTGGCTTAAGTCTTTAAAATTTCTGTTGCTTTATAAATTCTCCACAAGACATGATTGATAGAGCCATCTGATCACTCTACTGTACTGTAGCAGTTTTGCCGTTGGGATTGTCTTTTCTAGAAGGAAAAGGCAAAGTTGTGGTAGTGCAGGAGCTCACAGAAGGTAATCACCGTGTAACTGAGTATCATGTTCTAGACAATGTGCTACTGTTATATTATTTAATCCTAGCAACATTCTTATTCCCATATTGAGGCCAAATAAAAAATGGCTCAGAGAAGTGAAGTAGCTGTTCATGAAGATGGCGAATCTGCAATTATGAATAAGTTGGAGTGAATGCAAAGCTCATTCTCTTTCAGTACTGGCTGTACAAGTAAAAATAATCTCATTATTCTACTATCCCATTGAGAAACTACTATTGCCTCTTGTCCCACCGCTTTCAGCCATCTGCTTCACTTGGCTCCAGTTAAATCTAAGTTAAAACCTCCTGATGAAGATGACTGCAGCCTTAGGTTGGCACTAACCATAGTTCCAGAGAACCAATGAGAAGAATGACTAAGACTGGAGATGGGGGTGTGAAATTTCCAGGGGCAGATCAACTGAAATCAGACTATGTTTTCATATTCATATGTGCTCACTCAGTCATGTCCGACTCTGTCACCAGGCTCCCCTGTCCATGGTATTTCCAGGCAAGAATGTGGGAGTGCGTAGCCATTTCCTTCTCCAAGGGATCTTCCCAACCCAGAGGTTGAAACCGCGCCTCCTGCATCTCCTGCATCGGCGGCCAGATTCTTTAACCGCTGAGCCACCTGGGAAGCCCCTAGACTATGTTTTAACATAAAAATATAACTTTAAATGAATCAAAAAATATCAGAGGAATCTGAAGAGCTAGTAATCAAAGATGACCTGCATTTCCTTAAGACTTTCAAATTAAAAAATAATTTTCAATAATATTAAGTGATATAATAATCAAGTAAAGGTTTTTTTTTTTTTTAGTTTCAAGCATTAAGAGGTAAAATAATAAAGCATGTGCAGAAATATATCTGAATACTATTAAAGATAAGTAGTGTATAGTTAATGGCACTAGCTGTTTCAGAGGGGTTTAATAAACAAGAGATATATTGTAGCTATCACTATTTATTAATACTCTTTTTTAATTTTAAAAGGAAGTTTCAAACTGTGAAATACATAAGCAGGAAGGAAATGAATAATGCATCTGAATAATTGGGCTAGCATGAGATGCTAAGCCTCACTCTCATTGTCGGCGGTTAATATGGAAGAAAAGATTTTGGTGGAAAGATGTAGAAACTGTTTAAATGGAGGATTTTTTGTGTTGAAAACCTATCCAACAACATCTGAATACCAAATAAAAGACTTTACAGTTTCATCTCTCCTTAGAGATTTTTTTTTTAGTTGTTGTTGCTTTGTTTGGGAGAAAATTGCAGTTTAAGATTTACAAACCACTTCATTTGTAAAGTGCTATTACAATACTTTCTGCCTCTGAAAATGTTTAAAGCTGCAGGCAATGAAAAGACATGGTAATAGAGTTTTTTCTTGTAAAGAAAACGCTCATTCTTTTGTTTAAAAAATGAGCAGCATAACAATACAATATTATTTATAAAGAGGTATTTATATAAGTAGTATTTCAATGGGCCTTGCTGAGTTTTTGACATATTAGGTAAGGGAATCACAAAGAAAACATATCTTATGTGGTTGTTTAAATGTGATGGAGTTCAGGTAATTATCTTCATCATGATAAGATCCAAAGAAATTTACATGGTTAGTTGGATCTTGCACATAAAATTCATATTCCACATCACAATATAAAATAAAGGTTGTCACTTTTATTTTTTCCCATGTAATGAAGTTTAGGGGGGCTTCCCAGGTGGCTCAAGTAGCAAAGAATCTTGCTGCAAATGCAGGAGATGCAAGAGACACAGGTTCAGGAAGATCCCCTGAAGGAGGACATGGCAACCCACTCCAGTATTCTTGCCTGGAAAGTTACATGAACAGAGAAGCCTGGCGGGCTACAGTCCACTGGGTTGCAAAGAACTGAGCACAACTGAGCATAAAACAACAGGAGGGTTAGATTCTTCCTATTTAAAGTTGAGATGTTCTAGTTGATGGTTGAAAAGTCCTTAAATATTCAATTTGTTCTCTGAAGGCTTTTCCTGAGTTCAGTGTGTCTTATTAAAAATATGAGTGATCGGCTGTCTTTTCTACTTTCCTCTCAGCTCTTTATCTTAGATCTTTGACCTACAGAAATTATCCCTTTTACATGGCCTTGTTAGTTTCCTTGGGCTGTGACAACAAATGACCATAAACTTGGTGGCTTAAAACAAAAGGAATTTATTCTCTCACAATTCTAGAGGCCAAAGTTTGAAACCAAAGTGCTGGAAGGGCCAAGCTTCCTTTGAAGGCTCCTGGGGAGAATCCTTCCTGCCTCTTCCAAGTTCCGGAGGACCTGAGCATCCATTGGCTTGTGGTGACATCACTCCAATCTCTGCCTCCATCTTTCCATGGTTTCTCCTCATTGACTCTGTGGGTCTCCAATCTCCTTTCTCTAATAAAGACACCAGTTACTGGAACTGCAGTTCATCCTAAATCCGGAATGGTTTCGTTGTGAGAGCCTTAACTTTATTACATCTGCAAACACCCTATTTCCAAAAGGTCACATTTATGGGAATTGGGGGTTAGGAATGGGACTTACCTCTTGGGAAGATAATTTAACCCACAGCAGGGGATTAAAAGCAGATTTTGGAATTAGGCAAAGCTGGGGTAGAAGCTTGGCTGTGCCACTTGCATTAAAGACATCCATCATGTTCATAATTCCTCAGCGCATCGGCTCCCTCCTCTGTGAAATGTGGGTGAGGGTATCAGCTTCATACATACTGTGTGAGATAATAGTGTGTGCTGTGAGATAGTTTGTATAGAGCAGGTAGCCAAATGCCTTGCTAATGAATGGCCATGGCTATTGTTTTTGATGAAAAGTTTTTTTCTAGTGAGTAATTTCTATTGGCTTCAGTTTCTTTAGAGTTCCTCTTTTCTTTATAGAACAAAAGAAAAAATTATATGAATCATATCTGTATTGAAAATCAGAAATATGACTTATTTTGTCCAAACGGAAGTAAGTGATTGTGGTCAGGATTAAATGGAAATAACATATGTGAAGGGCTCAGCACTAGCTTCTGGTGAGAACTACTCTTATTCTCAATTCCCTAAACCCTCCTAGAATATGCAGTTACCCCAGTGCCTTGCTAATAAATGGCAGTTGCTATTGTTTTTGATGATCATTTTTTCCCAGTGAGTAATTTCTATTGGCTTCCGTTTCTTCAGAGTTCCTCTTTTCTCTCCATATAGAATTTACGAAAGAAAAAAAAATTACATGAGTCATATATCTGTATTGAAAATCAGAAATAGGACTAATTTTGTCCAAAGAGAAGGATGTGATTGTGGCCAGGATTAAATGGAAGTAACATTTGTGAAGGGCTCCGCACTAGCTTCGGGTGTTAAGCCACTCTTATCCTCAATTCCCTAAACCCTGCTAGAACTATGACAACACAAATTTCCTTTTGAATCTAATCATACTTTTGGGTATATAATACAATTAATAATTTATCAGATATAATTTTTTGTCTTTCAAAATAAACCATATATATTCCAAAAATTGATAATTAATCATGGTTTTATCCACCAAATGGTGGTTCCTTTCTAACTGGCCCTGAATTGTGTCATTTTATACACATACCTTCCCAGGATTGATACATGAGTTGCTGCTGCTGCTGCTAAGCCGCTTCAGTTGTGTCCGACTCTGTGCGACCCCATAGATGGCAGCCCACCAGGCTCCCCTGTCCCTGGGATTCTCCAGGCAAGAACACTGGAGTGGGTTGCCATTTCCTTCTCCAATGCATGAAAGTGAAAAGTGAAAGTGAAGTCGCTCAGTCGTGTCTGACTTTTCGCTACCCCATGGACTGCAGCTTACCAGGCTCCTCTGTCCATGGGATTTTCCAGGCAACAGTACTGGAGTGGGGTGCCATTGCCTTCTCTAGATACATGAGTTAAGCTTCTCAAAACTCAACTTTCTGAAAGTTTTTACTCTCTTCCAGCTGTCTTACCCCTGTGTGTTTGTGTGTGTGTGTGCTCAGTCACTCAGTTGTGTACAACTCTTTGTGATCCCATGGACTGTAGCCCGCCAGGCTCCTCCGTCCATGGGATTCTCCAGGCAAGAATACTGGAGTGGGGTGCTATTTCCTTCTGCAGGGGATCTTCCTGACCCAGGGAACAAACCTGCATCTCATGTGTCTCCCACATTAGCAAGTGGATTCTTTACCACTTATACCAACTTATCCCTATGCCTAACACCAAGCTATAGTTTTGGTGACTTTGAAAATGTTCTGAAGATGTATCTTCTCCAGAAAATCATTTTGGACCCATCTCCCTACATATTAATTGTACTAGAATTATGTTACTAGTAATTGAACTTTCTTCTTCTCTAATTATTTTTGTTACTGGTTTATGACATGAATCAAAAGATACTGGATATCTGAGTTGAGTCTTTGCTATATTAATAATATGTATCTAAAAGCTTCAGCTTTGTTAATACAGAATAAAGTACTACATAATGAAGACTTCTCACTTGTAGATAAAGGCTCTACCTTCTTTGTTCAGACTTCCCAGATGGCACAGTGGTGGTAAAGAATCTGCCTGCCAATGCACAAGACACAAGAGTCTCAGGTTTGATCCCTGAGTTGGGAAGATCCCCTGGAGGAAGAAATGGGAACCCACTCCAGTATTCTCACCTGGAAAATTCCATGGACAGAGGACCCTGGTGGGCTACAGTGCATGGGACTGTGAAGAGTAGGACATAACCAAGCACATATACACAATACACAACACTTCTTTTTTCAGGGCAGGATCCAAAATGATGACAAGCTAAGAGCATGGGGAATCATATGCCTGCAGGCAGTATGGTTAAAGTTGTTCTCCCTTAGTTTTCATATACAAATTATAATTTGCATTTAAATTTTAATGTCTCTAGAACCAGGAAAACATATTTAGGTAAATGTGCTAATTAGATCCTTGTAAACAACCATATGTTATTTTGGTTTATGCAATTTAAAGAGCAATTAAAAACACATGCATTTTACTACTTATAAGTGGGGGTGGGGATGGATTCAATCTGCAAAGCATAAGTGAATAAGTAAAGAGCTAAATTAGAGACGTGCTCAATGATCTAAAGGGAGAAACTCAAAGAAGTTTGAAACTTTTCTTTGTAAAATCAGAGGACCAAGCAGTGCTTCACTTTGAGACTTGCCATAATTAAAGAGAAATGTTTGAAAATTACATCTCAAATTTCTTTTCAACTTGAGTACCTACCTTAGAAGAATTTTCAAAAGAAGTCTGTGGTATGCCTATTTTTTAATGAGAGCATGTCATTCCTTCTCTGGTGACTTATCCATTTTTATCAGTTTCATTGTGACGAGCAGAGTGATTTATGAGTGTGTTAACTTGAGGTGACATCTTACAATATGATCCATTATGTGAAAGATCTAGGGAAAGACCTCTCTGAAAAACATAATTAAGAAAATGAATGTTTTCAGAAATATAATAAAGATCTTTTATGGTTTTTGTTCAGGAACATCCATTCCTATAATATCATATACTTAGGAAATAGCCTACCAATCATGCAAAATAATACTAGTATTTTGATTTTTCTTGGGTTTAATTTCCCCACAGAGAAACTAACAAACCATAAACACAGAGTAAGAGGAAAAAAAGTGTCTGAAGTTTGTTTACAAGTTCCTTCTTAAAAGAATTAATTGGGAAATAGACTGAAGAAATATATTAAAAGTGGACCCCAAAAAGTACAGTGATGCTATAAAGGAGTATTTATTTCTCAATGCTATAAAAATACATTTATTTCCTCACCAATAAAAATAAGCAATGGATGGCTAATTGTCACAGTGTTTAGTCCCCTGTTTTTGGCCCCTGACTCTTGGTCTGGGTCTATGGAACTTACAAAAATGTTTTTAATCTGCCTCATAATTACCCCCTGATTGACCCCATTTAGGGAATCAAGGAATTCCATTTTTCAGCAAATGCTCTTGTGCCTTGCTTTGGAATGATGTGATTTCCTTAACATTTACTTTGCTTGATTTAAGAAGTCTCTAGTTTCTAGGCTTTATTTGAAGATACAAAACTCATTAAAAATGAACACAAAATCTCAAATCAGCTTTGCAAAAATGACCTCAGTTAAACCAATCAAGGTGAAAGATTACAAGATACTATTAACTTGGACTGAGAGTACAGCCTGTGACATAACAGAACCAGTGGCCTCATCTGATCAAGGAATTCAGTGCACACTCTGGCCTGATTTGTGTCCCCATACAATGAGTTGTATAGACTCTGGGTCCCATCCTGCTGTCCTGCCAGGGCAAGGAAGCTAATTCATGGTTCTCTTTAATACTGAATATGGTACCCAGTCCTGAACATCTATTTGGTAAGCCTGACTAGGGGATGTAAGCAATCTCAAACCCTATCTTACAGGCTCCTTTGGGTAGGAAACCAAGCCAGTAGTCCTATCCAGTCCTATCTGTTTTAATCCAGGGACACAAACCACATTCCCCAGTCCTTAGAGCTAAAATAAACCATTATAGCAGGCCCCCTTGTCCAAGGAGATTATCAAAGTACATATCCAGAAATCCAAACTGAGCTGATTGGTGAAAACAATTTCCGCCTAAACAAACCTGTAAAGTAAGAAAGAGGAGTCCAATTACTCAAATGTGCAGATACCAGTGTAAGGATCATGAAATATCAGATAGCTATGACACCAGTAAAGGAAAATAATACAGCCTCAATAACTGACCGTAAAGAAATGCAGATCTGTTAATTGTCAGACGAAGAATTCAACATAATCCTGCTACGGCATTGAACTACAGGGAAACTGAGACAGACAACTAAAGCAAATGAAGAGAACAGTGCATAAAAGGGGAAGTTCAATAAGGAAACAGCAATCACAAAAGGCAAAACAAAGGAAATTCTACTGTTGAAAAAGGTAATAACTGAACTGAAAAATTCAGTAGAAATTTTTGAAAGTAAACTCAACCATGCAGAAGAAAGAAGCAGTAACCTGGAGGACAAGACTCTGAAAATTACCCATCAGAGTTAAAAAAGAATGAGGAAGGTCTAAGGGAATGAGAGGACACAATGAAGAAAACAACATTTCTATGATGGGAATTCTAGAAGAAGATGAAAAAGAAAAAAGAGAAGAAAAAGTATACTTAAAGCAATAATGGCTGTAAACTTCTCAAAGCTGGAAAGAGAAATGAGCATTCAGATCACTGAGGCCGGAAAGACCCCAGGTGTGTTGAACCCAAATAAGGTACTCCAAGATACATTGTAAGTAAATTGTTGAAAGTCAAAGACAAAGAATTCTAAGAACAGCAAGAGATAAGAGAGAAGTTACATACAAGGGTTTACTTGATAGCTCAGTTGGTAAAGAAGCCACTTGCAATTCAGGAGACCTCAGTTTACTTCCTGGATCAGGAAGATCCCCTGGAGACGGGAAAGGCTACCTACTCCAATATTCTGTCCTGGAGAATTCCATGGACTGTATAGTCCATGGGGTCGCAAAGAGTCAGACACGACTGAGCAACTTTCACTTCACTGCATACAGGGCTCCCCAGTATGGCTCCCCAGTAAAACAGTTGGCAGATCTCTCAACAGAAACTTTTCAGGCCAGGAGACAATGGGATAACAGATTCAAAACTATTGAAAGAAAATAACTATAAACCAAAAATCCTATATTCAATGAAACTGTTCTTTAGAAATTAAGGAGAAATAAAAAGACTTTCCTGAACAAACAAAAGCTGAGGGCATTCATTATTATCAGACTTGCTTTACGAGAAATGCTGAAGAGAGTTCTTTGTGTGAAAGTAAAAGAACACTTAGTAACATCATAAAAACATAAAGAGATGATGTAAATTCCACTGGTAAAGGTAAATATATAGTCATATTTAGATTCTATGATACAGTAATAGTGTTGCATCATCGTATGACAGAATCTAAATTGAAAATTAAAAAAGAGAACTAGCCGTAAATTTAAAAAGAGAAGTAGAAAAAATAGCTATACAATAATTTGTTATTCCCCTTCATGGTCTCCTGAGAAACCTGTATGCAGGTCAAGAAGCAACATTTAGAACCGGGATATGAAACAACTGACTGGTTTAAAATTGGGAAAGGAGTACAAGGCTGTATGTTGTTACCTTGCTTATTTAACTTATATGCAGAGTACATCATGTGAAATGCCAGGCTGGATGAAGCACAAGCTGGAATCAAGATTTCCAGGAGAACTATCAACAACCTCACATATGCAGATGATACCACTCTAATGGCAGAAAGTGAAGAAGAACCTAAGAGCCTCTCTGTGAGGGTAAGAGAGGAGAGTGAAAAAGTTGGCTTAAAATTCAACATTCAAAAAACTAAGATCATGGCATCTAGTACCATCACTTCATGGCAAATAGAAGGGGGAAAAGTGGGAGCAGTCACAAATTTTCTTTTCTTGGGCTCCACAGTCACTGGAGATGTTGATTGAAGCCATGAAATTAAAAGACGCTTGCTCCTTGGAAGGAAAGCGATGACAAACCTAGACAGCATATTAAAAGGCAGAGACATCACTTTGCTGACAATGGTCCGTATAATCAAAGCTATGGTTTTTCCAGTAGTCATGTACAGATGTGAGAGTTGGACCATAAAGAAGGCTGACTGCCAAAGAATTGATGCTTTTGAACTGTGGTGTTGGAGGAGACCACTCTCCTTGAGAGTCCCTTTGACTGCAAGAAGATCAAACAGTCCTAAAGGAAATTAATCCTGAATATTCATTGGAAGGACTGATGCTGAAGCAGAAACTCAAATACTTTGGCCACCTGATGCAAAGAGCCGACTCATTGGAAAAGACCCCAATGCAGGGAAAGACTGAAGGCAAAAGGAGAAGAGGGCCACAGAGACACAATATGTCATGGGTATTGACCATTTAGAAATTACACAAGCAGGGTGCTAAAACTATACTAAAACATCTTGAGGCCCCCAAATTTCTGAGATGTGAGGACATTGAGGAGGGCATTTGTGGGGGGAGCCCAGGACAGTTGGTATAGTGCATATTGGGACTAGATTCAGGGACCTTATTCAGTAGTTCTTTACCAGTTGAACAAAGATATTCTATATTTTATCCATTCATCTCACCCCCTCCTCCCCTCTCCCCATGTTCATACTCAAACAGGGGCTCTGCATCAACCTAGAGGAATGGGATGGGGAGGGAGATGAGAGGGATGTCCAACAGGGAGGGGATATATGTATACCTATGGCTGATTCATATTGAGGTTTGACAGAAAGCAAAAAAATTCTGTAGAGCAATTACCCTTCAATAAAAAAATTAATTAAAATTAAAATATATTTATACCCCAATATAAAATAAAAATTAAATTTAAAAAGTTAAAAAAGAGAGATAATTATATATTTTACCAAGTGTTAGGGCCAAGCTAGTGCTTCCCTGGTAGCTCAGCTGGTAAAGAATCCACCTGCAATGCAGGAAACCCCAGTTGTATGACTCCTGGGGTCGGGAAGATCCCCTGGAGAAGGGTTAGGCTACCCACTCCAGTATTCTAAAGCTTCCCTGGTAGCTCAGCTGGTAAAGAATCCACCTGCAATGCAGGAAACCCCAGTGGTTTGACTCCTGGGTCGGGAAGATCCCCTGGAGAAGGGATAGGCTACCCACTCCAGTATTCTAAAGCTTCCTTGGTGGCTCAGCTGGTAAAGAATCCACCTGTAATGCGGGAATCCTAGGCTCAATCTGTGGGTTGGGAAGATCTGCTGGAGGAGGGCATGGCAACCCACTCCAGTATTCTTGCCTGGAGAGTCCCCATGGACAAGGGAGCCTGGTGGGATGCAGCCCATGGGGTCTCAAAGAGTCAGACATGACTGAGCAAGTAAGCACAGCACAGCACAGCACAGGGCCAAGCTAGGGCATATTTACTAAATACCAGTTGTGGATCATGTAAGTCAAAGTAAGTAGATACCCTAAGGAAGTCACTCTGAGAAAGGATGTGTGAAATCGTTCAGTCGTGTCCAACTATTTGCAACCCCATGGACTGTAGCCTACCAGGCTCCTCCGTCCATGGAACTTCCCAGGCAAGAGTACTGGAGTGGGTTGCCATTTCCTTGTCCAGAGGATCTTCCCAACCCAGGGATCGAACCTGGGTCTCCCACTTTGCAGGCAGATGCTTTACCATCTGAGCCACCAGAGAAGAAAGCAATTTCTTTACCACTATAAATAATAAATTCTGTAATATGTACAAAATATAGGATACCATAAATGCATAGTAGAAAAAAATTTTTTACCTTGTTAAGAATTTTGATTTAATAGAATAAGGATACTCATAAGGTTAGAGTAAAATTACCATAGAATTATATATATGTATGTTATTATTGTATATTTTATATAGTATTATTTTTTATTATATGCCCTAAGTATGTATATTTGTTGGTGTTTAGTCACTAATATGTGTCTGACTCTTTTGCGACCCGATGGACTATAGCACACCAGGCTCCTCTGTCCATGGGATTTCCTAGGCAAGAGTAGGTTTTCATTTCCTTCTCCAGGGTATCTTCCTGAACCAAGGATTAAACCCACATCTCCCGCATTGGCAGGTGGATTCTCTACTGCTGGGGCGCCTGGGGAGAGAGAGAGACGTGACAACAGTGTTTGATCAATATATTGTTATATTCTTGTATGTAATTGTTTTCAAAATCCACAAAGCCATATCAGATTTTCATAATCATACCTCACATCTATAAAACGGCAAGTTCTATGAGTATGAGATGAAAGTCTAAGGAGCATAGTCTTTATTGTCATTAGTGGTTTGTGGGGTTTTTTTTTTGTTTTTTTATAGGAATAGATTGGATTTGGAAGCTCAGTATAAACATTGTGAAATAGTAAAGACTTAAGAAGCTTTTCTCAAATTTCTAAACCACTTAGTGCTTCCTGGTATGGCTGAATGATGCCCTCTTTTAATATCTAAATGAATGCAGTTCTTCAGTGAAGCACTGCAGAAATGTCAGTAGGCACATTAGCACTCTGGGGAGTAAAGCCCCTAAGTATGAAATCCAAGGAACTAAACACACAGCAGCACTTCCTGAAGGTTATTCCCAGGACCAGAGGGGTTTGAACCAGGAGAAATTACACTGCTCTTCCTGGGTAGTATCATTTTAGGAATCTCCCAGGCAGTCGCTTCTCAAGTTCATCTTATACTCTGAGTGTTATAGCTAATGTGTGACGTGTAGAAGTGACTGAATACATTTTTTCCTGAACTGATACTATTTGTTTTGTGAACATTATCACCTGATGATCTGAATACAGTGATTCTTTCATCAGAAATTTATTCTTATATCTGCTTTTTGAGAGAAAGATAGGATATTGAAGAGATTCTCTGAAAGAGGGAAATGCAGAGGGTTTTTGGAGAAAAACAAAAAAATATTAAAATAGTTCATTGAAAGTAAAGGTTATTCACAAGTATAAACATTTTAATATAAAGTAGTAAGTGTGTAGGTGTACAAAACCTGTAGTTGAAATAAAGAGATGAATTTCTTTTAATCTTCTAGCCATTAATATAGAAACTGCTTAAAAAATACGTATCAAGGCAATGTAATGAAGAATTACAGTAATGAATTTTATGATATTAGCTGCAGTTAATTTCCTTATGCATTTAAGATTAATAAACTGCTAATTAAAATATGCAAATTAAGGTTTCTGAAGCCTTCAAAATGTTTTCTAGCACCTTAATCATAAATCTCATTCAGTAACTATTTTGTTATATAATTGGGGAATAACAGATTGATGGGCCAATCTAATTAGGTGAAATTTACATGTATACAGTATTTTATAGTAAAGGACATGAAACTAATGATGAAGTAGGGGAAAGTAGTTTAACATTTGTTATAGGTATTAGCTGCAAACTTAGCCTAGTTTGAAAGTACTCTGTGCCATACAAAATATTAGCCACACCAAGTAATCTGTACTGCACATCTGGTACATGGCTATAAGGGGAATACATAAGCTGTTTTAATGTTTATTAAGGCTCTCACGTTTACGTTTCACGGACATCATCCTCAAGCACGTATTTCGGGAATACTACTGGTCATTCAGAGACCTGGATAATAATCAATTGCCTCATTATGCTAAGTGAGGAAAGGTATTAATGTTTGTATTTTTTGAATTGTCAGTTCTTCAATATATAGATAGAGAGGTATGCTGAGGCAAGTACCATATAAAGCATAGTAGATTTATTCTTCTGTCCAGTTAAGGTTTGTTCTTAATAGGGCAAGTACCCTCATGGGGCTGACTGACAGAAAGCAACTTTGAAACTATCATGGTTAAAAAACTTCTAAAGGGCTTATATGTACACACATATACATACACACAAAATTATTAAGTTACAATAGACTCCAGTGATCATGGGGGCTTCCCTGGTGGCTCAGATGGTAAAGAATCTGCCTGCAGTGTGGGAGACCCAGGTTCGATCCCTGAGTCAGGAAGATGCCCTGGAGAAGGGCATGGCAACCCACTCCAGTATTCTTGACTAGAGAATCCCATGGACAGAGGAGCCTGGTGGGCTACAGCCCATGGGGTCACAAAGAGTTGGACATGCTGAGTGACTAGCCCTTTCACTTTCTAATAATCGTATTATTTACTGCTTGGCAAGATCCCAAATGGAATTAGAACAAGAACCCTCTTGAAAATTAACTGAATTTCCAGAACACCAGAAGAATTTTGAACTTTCTATTTGAGTTAATAGCTAACATATCCTAACATATTCAAGTAACATAAACCACTTTTATACAATGTATCTATATTCTATATATTTGTCCAACGTTCCCATGAAGAACAAACATAAGTAATTTAATCTCAAATTAAACAGGTGAAATTATGAAATTTTGAGATATGCAGACTCTGATTCATAATTAGTAGTGAGAAAGGGGAAACTGAAAGTTTTACGATTCAGGTACTGTGGTCTTTATATAGGTATACTGACTGAAGTATGTATGTAAACAAAATTCAACAAAGAAGTATTCAAGGACAGTAGTTGTGGTTTTATAGCACACAATAGAATTATGACCCCATCAACTCTTCCATATAGGGCTACTTTTTTTTCTGATTTTCCTTACGTTCATCAGTATTTCATTAAATTTAGTTTAATTTTGTCTTTTTTCATGTATGAAGACACTGGTAACAATAGCAGCAATTACCTTGTCAATATTTTGTCTTTTCATTGTTTTCAGAGTAATTTAAACAAATGAATACGAACTTGAGAAGCATAAAGGATGCCTGAGAAGTAAATCAGGTATATTCATGGTAATTTTAAAAAGGATCAATTCCAGCCAGGACATGGAAGCAACCCAGATGTCCATTGGCAGATGAATGGATAAGAAAGTCGTGGTACATATCAGTTCAGTTCAGTTGCTCAGTCGTGTCCAACTCTTTGCGACCCCATCAACCGCAGCACACCAGGCCTCCCTGTCCATCACCAACTCCTGGAGTCCACCCACACGCATGTCCATTGAGTTGGTGATACCATCCTACCATCTCATCCTCTGTCGTCCCCTTCTCCTCCTGCCTTCAATCTTTCCCAGCATCAGGGTCTTTTCAAATGAGTCAGCTCTTCACATCAGGTGGCCAAAGTATTGGAGTTTCAGCTTCAGCATCAGTCCTTCCAATGAATATTCAGGACTGATTTCCTTTAGGATGGACTGGTTGGATCTCCTTGCAGTCCAAGGGACTCTCAAGAGTCTTATCCAACACCACAGTTCAAAAGCATCAATTCTTTGGTGCTCAGCTTTCTTTTTGGCCCAACTGTCACATCCATACGTGACTACTGGAAAAACCATAGCTTTGACTATACAGACTTTGGTGGAAAAGTAACGTCTTGGCTTTTTAATATGCTGTCTAGGTTGGTCACAGCTTTTTACCCCAAGGAGCAAGTATCTTTTAATTTCATGGCAACAGTCACCATCTGCAGTGATTTTGGAGCATAAGAAAATAAAATCTGTCACTGTTTCCATTGTTTCCCCTCTATTTGCCTTGAAGTGATGGGACCAGATGCAAAGATCTTAGTTTTTTGAACGTTGAGTTTTAAGCCAGCTTTTTCACTCTCCTCTTTCACTTTCATGTAGTTCTTAAGTTCCTCTACACTTTCTGCCATAAGGGTAATGTCATCTGCATATCTGAGGTTATTGATATTTCTCTCTGCAATCTTGATTCCAGCTTGTGGTTCATCCAGCCCAGCGTTTCTCATGATGTACTCTGCATATAAGTTAAATAAACAGGGTGACAGTATACAGCCTTGACATTCTCCTTTCCTAACTTGGAACCAGTCAGTTGTTCCATGTTCTGGTTCTATTTCTTCTTGACCTGCCTACAGATTTCTCAGGAGGCAGGCAAGGTGGTCTGGTATTCGCAACTCTTCAAGAATTTTTCACAGTTTGTTGTGATCCACACAGTCAAAGGCTTTAGCTTAGTCAGTGAAGCTGAAGTACAGATTTTTCTGAAGTTCTCTTTTTCTAAGATCCAGCAGATCTTGGTAATTTGATCTCTAGTACCTCTGCCTTTTCTAAATCCAGCTTGAACATCTGAAAGTTCTCAGCTCACATACTGTTGAAGCCTAGCTTGGGGAATTTTGAGTATTACTTTTTGCTAGCGTGTGAAATGAGTGCAGTTGTGCAGTGGTTTGAACATTCTTTGGCATCACCTTTCTTTGGGATTGGAACGAAGACTGACCTTTTCCGGTCCTGTGGCCACTTGAGGTTTTCAAACTTGCTGGCAGATTGAGTGCAGCGCTTTGTCAGCACTTTAACAGCATCATCTTTTAGGATTTGAAATAGCTCAGCTGGAATTCCATCACCTCTGCATGCTTTCTTCATAGCTAGTACTTCAGTTCAGTTCAGTTCAGTCGCTCAGTCGTGTCCGACTCTTTGCGACCCCATGAATTGCAGCACGCCAGGCCTCTCTGTCCATCACCAACTCCCGGAGTCTACCCAAACCCATGTCCATCGAGTCGGTGATGCCATCCAACCATCTCATCCTCTGTCGTCCCCTTCTCCTCCTGCCCCCAATCCTACCAAACGTTAGGGTCTTTTCCAATGAGTCAACCCTTCGCATGAGGTGGCCAAAGTGTTGGAGTTTCAGCTTCAACATCAGCCCTTCCAATGAACACCCAGGATTGATCTCTTTTAGGATGGATTGATTGGATCTCCTTGCAGTCCAAGGGATTCTCACGAGTCTTCTCCAACACCGCAGTTCAAAAGCATCAATTCTGTGGCGTTCAGCTTTCTTCACCATCCAACTCTCACATCCATACACGACCACTGGAAAAACCATAGCCTTGACTAGACGGACTTTTGTTGGCAAAGTAATGTCTCTGCTTTTAAATATGCTATCTAGGTTGGCCATAACCTTCCTTCCAAGGAGTAAGTGTCTTTTAATTTCATGGTCGCAATCACCATCAGCAGTGATTTTGGAGCCCCCAAAAATAAAGTCTGACACTGTTTCCCCATCTATTTCCCATGAAGTGATGGGACCAGATGCCATGATCTTAGTTGTCTGAATGTTGAGCTTTAAGCCAACTTTCTCACTCTCCTCTTTCACTTTCATCAAGAGGCTCTTTAGTTCTTCTCCACTTTCTGCCATAAGGGTGGTGTCATTCGCATATCTGAGGTTATTGATATTTCTCCCGGCAATCTTGATTCCAGCTTGTGTTTCTTCCAGCCCAGCATTTCTCATGATGTACTCTGCATATAAGTTAAGTAAGCAGGGTGACAATATACAGCCTTGATGTACTCCTTTTCCTATTTGGAACCAGTCTGTTGTTCCATGTCCAGTTCTAACTGTTGCTTCCTGACCTGCATACAGGTTTCTCAAGAGGCAGGTCAGATGGTCTGGTATTCCCATCTCTTTCAGAATTTTCCACAGTTTATTGTGATCCACACAGTCAAAGGCTTTGGCATAGTCAATAAAGCAGAAATAGATGTTTTTCTGGAATTTTCTTGCTTTTTCGATGATCCAGTACTTAGTAGTAACTTAACAGAGTAAGTCCGATTCAAATTTTTAAAGACACAAATGATTTAAAAGTATATTTTATCATTCTTTAATTTCTCTAGGAATTGGTGAGATCATGCAAATTTGAAATTTTTGAGAAAAATTTAAAACTGCTTTTATTCTGTATATTATTCTTTTATCCTAAATGTGAGTAAAGCAGTGATAAGATCATCCTATTTCAACTACCACTTCCTTAAGGAAAAAGTAACAGATGCAATTTTGTAGCAAATCAGGTTGTTTTCTAAAAGACCCACCAAGTTTTCCTTTTTGGAATAAAACATTCCAAGAGTTGCTGTGAACCCCTAATGAGCTTTATCAGCATATGTTTTTAATGTGTTAGAGTTTGACTCTTAGTCCTGCTTCACTGAGAGATTCTCAGTATGGTTGATTGCCATGGTTTTTAAACACATTGAAAAGAACTATTTCTTATCTTAAAATTATTAAAGTTCCCAAAAGGAACTTGAAACTTTCATAGAAGTGTCATTTTAAAATATAGACACTCTTTTTTGTGTCTTTCAGTTCCCTATAAAAGTCAATCATGCAAATTTGATCCAATAAGGATTCTTTACTATTGGCAAACATAATACATGCAGATATATATAATATATATATACCTATTCATTTTTTGACCACATACTTCACAACTTATTAATGGAAGATTAATGTGGATAATTAATGTGTTATTACACATTAGGCAATTGTTTTCTAAGATTATGCTATTACTTTTGCAAGTTCTAATAGCATGACCATTGATGGCCACCAAGAGACTACATTATCCTGAATTACTTTCTGCATATTAGGCATGTTCAGGAAAATTGTAGTGTTAATTGCATCATGCACTATCCTAAGTTTTAAGAAATCAGTAATAGAAATATGATATATAATCTAACATTCTATTAAACAAAATATTTTATTATTTATGAAATAGTAATGTTAAATGAGAGCTTACCATACTTATTTTTGGCAAAAGAAAAAATATAGGGTAGTTAGCTATTAGTGGGAGCTATGTCATAACTTACAAGTTAAGCACTTACACCAAGCTTTTGAATAAGTACCATGTTAATTCACCTTGATTGTCTATTACTCATTAAGAATTCTGGGTTTTTTATGGATGAGTAGATTGTTTCCTGTTCATGTAGCTTTTAAAAACACAACCAGCGGTATGAATTGGATGGAGGAAATCTTTGAAATACGGCTCATTGTATACTGTTGACACATGAGAATCTAAAATATCATTTTTCCACGTCTTATTTCACCTGTCGTTGCCATCACAGAAATCTATTTTCTCTTGCATAAAACCACAGTGTTTAAAACTATAAAAGCAAACACAGCAGTGAACAAATTCTCCCCTGGGTCTATTTGCCATATGCTTTAAAAGACAACTGTTTGAATACCACAAATTAGCATTCCCGAATTTGAAGACAGAGACTGTTGTTTTGTTCTGTTTTACCACCTGCATAAGGGAAACCGATCTGAGGAATATTCTTCAAATTCTAATGGCTTGCTGAAAAATCATTTTTATATTGCCGAGTGATAATTCTTGCCACATTATTTTTTTTTTTTTTCTGGCTACATTTTTATTTTTGGAAGAGTTTCCAAGAGAAGCAGAATGAACTTGACTCCCTTTGAAAATGTAATTCTAAAATGTTTGAGAGATTTGGAAGCATGTTCTCGTTCTGTATCTTTCCAAGTGCTCATTATTAATCATAAGCAAAATATGTTTCAGATAATAATGCTGAGCTTCACACTGGTCTTTCAGTCATTCAGTGAGTTTTCATTAAGTGCTTACTCTGTGTCAGATATGTTCTCTGCATATCAGATACAGCAATGAACAAAACGGAAAAAATCATTACCCTATGAAGCTTATATTCTACAAAGGCAGGCAAACAAGCGAATGGGAAAACAAACAAATGCATACATAGATACATAAATTATATTGCATGATAGATGGTAATATTGCTGTAGAAAAAAATGAAGTAAGGAAGAGGAATAGTGAGTACAGGATTTGATTTGGAGTGTTAGAGTTTCAACAAAGATCTGAAAGAGACGAGAGGGTAAAATACATAGATCCCTAGTGGAAATTTGCTCTAGGCCCTGAGAGCAGGAAATACGCGAGTTCTGACATGGGAACACAGCTGGAAAAGAGTAAGGAGTTCATTGTGGCTGTTGCCCAGTGAACCAGAAGAGAAGTTGAATTACTAGGAGGGCTGTAGGCAGACTTCTTAGCTCTTGTGTATAGTTATAAGGAGACTAGCTTTAATTTATGTGAAAGGAAATACCGTTGGTAGCATTTGAACAGATTAATACAATTTTCTACTTTTCAAAGATAACTTCTTAAAAATAAATAAATAAAGAACAACATTTTTAGCTGTTATAGACAGATAAGAGAATCTATGGGGTATCAGTTAGGAGACTATTGAGCTGCAAATATTGGGATGATGGTGTTTGGGATCTGGATAATTGCAATGTATGTGGTGAGAACTTGTAAGATTCTGTATGTATTCTGATATTTGAGCCAATTGGCTTGTTGTACAGTTTAGATATGAAAGGTGAGAGAAAGACTGAGTTGAAGATAACTTCAAGACATTTGACTTGAGCAAGTATGGGATGGCTATTTACAGAAAAATGAAGGAGAAGGTTTGAGGCAAAATATCAGAAATTTAGATTTGGACTCATTAAGTTTGAGACTCAAAATCCAAGTAGGGATGTTGAGTGGATAACTGCATATCTATCTGGATTTCTGAGAACTCCAGACTAGAGGCACATATTTGAGTGTTGTTAGTGTGGCATTGGTATGTGAATCCTTATATCCAAAAGAGTCACCAAGAGAGTTATAGACACAGAGAGAGGGAGATGTTTGAGGCTGAGCCCTGGGTTCTTCAAGATTTATAGTTTGTAGAGATGAGAAAAAAAATAAGACTTCAACCAAGTAAAGTAGGAGGAAAACCAGGAGAGTGGATTGCCCTGGAAGGAGAATGGCTATTTCTGTTGGAGTTAGGCAATGAAATTGTGGGTGTAATGGATTTGTAAGACTATAAGAGAATAATTGCATGCAATGAAATATTACTTAATGGAAAAGCAGGGGAAAGGGACAATAGCTAGAAGTGGAATAAATTTTTAAAAATTCTGTGATTTTTAAAATTGGGTGAAATAGACTACTATTGGAATAAATCAGTAAAGAGAAAAATTATGTATGAGAAAGAAAGAAGAACTTCTGGATAATTGACCTTGACTGTGCGAGAAATTATGAAATACAGTGTTCACTGGATGCACTGCCTTATATAGAAGCAAGGACAATTGATCTAAAGTGAGAGGAGAGGAGGCAGAGTCTACAGGCTCATTTGCAGGTTGGTTAAAGAATATTGTGATGAAAGCTTTGGAATATTTCTTCTGATTCCTTTTATCTTCTCAATGAAGTAAGAAGCTAAGATGAGAATGTGCAAAGGCTTGAGAAGGAAAAGCTATGCAATAGGCATCAAGAAGAGAGAAAAATAAGTGGACTCGATGTGTATGGTAGGATTACCAGACGGCAACAGTGGTAGCTCACATGAGTATGGTGTTCATGAAATTAAACGAAGACCCCCCCAAAGAAAAACGAAGACCCTTCTTCATGTTATATAGTCCATGGTTGCGTAAGACCATTCTTCATGTTTATAGAGTCATATTTGACATAGGCAGAATGAGTAAGTCAACCATTATTTGGAGATTGTGCAACTGTATGGAACCCATGAGAGGAGCAAGGGAGTTGCATTAATGTACAAGTAAAGGAATGTAGTGACTAAGTATGGAACAGGAAGTAAGTGAGGGCATGAGGAACAAAAAGAGCTCAAAGGTGGTAGAGGGGTTTTGCTGGTGGCTCAGACAGTAAAGAACCTGCCTGCAATGCAGGAGACCCAGGTTTAATCCCTGGGTCAGGAGGATCCCCTGGAGAAGGGAAAGTCTACCCACTCCAGTATTGCCTGGAGAATCCCATGGACAGAGGAACCTGGAGGGCTACAGTCCTTGGGGTCATGAAAGAGTCAGACATGACTAACACTTTCACATTTTTTTTCAAAGGTGGTAGAAGCAGTGATGCTGCAGTGCTGGGGGAGAATCCTAAGAAAATGAGCCCCTCTTCCCCTTCCATGTTTAAAAGAAAAGATCTGAGTTTGCACGTTATAATACAGCAGAGCATTTTCCATTCTCCATTGAGAATAATTCTCATCCATTTGTGCTCTGCCTCATTTTGCAAGATCATTCCTATGCAACGAAATGTTAATGAGTATAAAAGCTCTTCACATAGTTCATGCTGATAGAAACTATATTTCACTGAAGGAAGAATGTGTTCAATGTCACAGGGAAGAGGGCTGTATGATCCCTCCCCAACATTTTCCTTGAGTATCTCTCTCCCTTTTAAGATTTTTGCCTTTAAAAAAATTAGAAACTATATTTCACTGAAGGAAGAATGTGTTCAATGTCACAGGGAAGAGGGCTGTATGATCCCTCCCCAACATTTTCCTTGGGTATCTCTCTCCCTTTTAAGATTTTTGCCTTTAAAAAAATCTGCTTACCATATGTCCTATGAAAATTCCTGGGAGGCGGTTTTTATCAGTAGATGTTGCCAGAGATAGATAAAGGATGAGAATTACAGAAGAGAGACCAGTGGTTAAGGAATTAAGTGTCTGTAGCCCAATCAAACTTTTAAAAAACAAAACTGGAAAAAAAAAATATGATAAAACAGACATCAAAAGCCCTGAAAGCACATAAATGAGTAGATTAGTTTATTTAATGGGAGAATTCATGCCAACTTCACATCGCCATCCCAACCTCTCTCACCCCCATGGCGGCCTCACAGCTCACACCGTCCCCTGTCCCTGAGGCAGAGCTCAGTCCCAGCCCCATTTATCAGGTCACAAGCTATAACTGGCCATTTTCCTGCGCCGCTTCAATTCTGTTTGCCTGGCAACAGTTTCTCTTTTAACATAGTTTTTTCCCCTAAGGACAGGAGTCAAAGAAAAGGAAACAAAAGTATTAGCCTAAAAGAGACAGGTTGAAGATACCAATGAGCATATCTCCATATAAAGGTGTGAATCTTTGGAAAATGACAGAGACCTCTGCTCTGACAGAGAGCGGCTGTGGTGATCCTCAGTTTCAGACAAGAGAGCAAATTAAACAGGATACAATCTCATAAGAATTTTGTGAATGGCTCTAGGTTCTAGTAGTTGCTTTAGCACAGTTACAGCAATTGTGATGATTATTATAAATATCTGAGTTACCTAGCTTTACCCAAACAATAGAGCTTCCCTGAGAGCTCAGTTGGTAAAGAATCTACCTGCAATGCAAGAGACCCCAGTTCAATTCCTGGGTCGGGAAGATCCCCTGGAGAAGGGATAGGCTACCCACTCCAGTATTCTGGCCTGGAGAATTCCATGGGGTCACAAAGAGTCGGACACAATAGAGCGACTTTCACTCACTCACTCACCCACTCACCCAAACAATACTCTTGAATTCTCTATCATAAACATATTAATATGTTGAGGTTTTAGTGATTTTTTTAAGCAACAAATAGCATCAAATGATCATTGAAAATTCACAGTATTGAAAGTGTTGTAAGAAATAATTATCCCCTTGTTTAACCAAATTTTCCATTACAAGCTGTATAGTTCCAAGTTTCTGAATCTTATTCCACCTTTGGGGGAAAGCCAGAATTTGAATCAAAGAGGCTGTCATTCCTCAAGTTTTAAAGGATATTCTTTTTTATTATTTAAAGGATACTCATTTTATTATTTTATAATATAAAGCAGTTTTTAATCTTTTTTGCTTTGATCTACCTCTAATATAATTAAGGGAAGGATCCTGTTGTCTTTTTTATGTTCCATGCTTTACTTTTCATACATCTCTCCTGTTTCTTTCTGCTCCTCTGTAGTAACTTATTTTAATCCTCATATTTCACTGTTGTTATAAATGGTGATCAAAAACATTTAGCAAAAAACCTATTCTGAGCTAAACATCTTATTGTGTACTGTGAGTGATTACAAAATAAATTAAAAGTACACTTTAATTCTGAAGGTGTGAAAATCTAGAAGGAGGTCATAGACACACATAAAGGAGTATGACTTTATGAAATTCCTGTGTTTATAGAATTCATTCATGTGATTAAAGTTGGATAAGATTATTGAAGGAAATAAGTTTTCATAAAGGAACTAGGATTTGAATAAGTGAATTTTCTTGGAAAGAATGAATTTCAAGAGAAGATAATATGAGGACACAGCAACTTGCTGCCGGTTCTATTTCGGTGACAGTTTCCCCTTAAACCAAAAGAGCTGCTCAGACAAACCTTATGACTGACGCAATGGTACCATGTTTTCCTCTCTCTGGATCACTTGGCGCTGGGAGCTAAAGTGTAGGAGCCATATAGTCAGAGAATGTCTCACCATGTTTGCCTTCCAGCCCCCGCCTCTCCTGCTTCCTCATTGTCTCCAGAGATTCAACTAAGAAACTCTTCTCATTTCTTTTCAATGAATACTCAGAAGTGGAATTGCTAGATCATTTGGTAATTCTATTTTTAATTTTTTAGGAACCTCCGTATTGTTTTCTTTAAAGGCTACACCACCTTACATTCCCACTCACAGTGCACAAGTGGACAGTTTCTCCACATCCTCACCAACATTTATCTTTTTAAATATGTAATAGCCATTCTAACAGATATGAAGAATGTACTGTGTTTACTGCAGCATTTTATCCCAGTGACTAAGGTGTGAAAGCAATCTGAATGTCTATCAGTAGATGAACAGACAAAGAAAATATGGTATATACATATAACGGAATATCACTCAGGCTTCAAAAAGAAGGAATGCTGTCATATGCAACAACATGGATGAATCATGAGGAATGTTGAGTGAAATAAGTCAGTCATAAAAGGGCATATACTGCATGATCTTATTTATATGCGACATCTAAGGCAGTCAAACTCACAGAAGCAGAAAGTAGAATGGTGGTTTCCAGCCATGGGAGGAGGAAGAATGGAGTTGTGTAGACAGGTATAAAGCTTCAGTCATGCAAAGTGACTTAGGGATACACTACACAACATCATGCCTACAGTTAACAGTACTACACTGTGCACTTGAAAGTCTGTTGAGAGGGCACATCTCATGGTAAATATTCTTGCTATAAGAATAATATAAAAAGCATCGGATCTCACTGTTTTCTCATGGCTTACCAGATGAATTCCATATCCTTAGTACAGTCTACAATCGTCTCCAAGATGTGGACCCTACTTCATTAAAGTGAAAGTGTCAGTTGTTCAGTTGTGTCCCACTCTTTGAGACCCTAGGGACTATAGCCCTCCAGGCTCCTCTTTCCATAGAATTCTCCAGTTAAAAATACTGGAGTAGGTAAGCATTCTCTTCTCCAGGGGATCTTCCAGACCTAGGGATCAAACCTGGGTCTTCTGTATTACAGGCAGATTCTTTCCAAGCCACCAGGGAAGCCTAGGTCCAATTCTTCTTCTTCTTCTTCTTTTTTTTCCTTAAACTTTTTATTTTGTATTGAAGTATAGCCAGTTAACAATGTCGTGATAGTTTCAGGTGAACAGTAAAGGGACTCAGCCATACATATGCATGTATCCATTCTCCCCCAAATTCCCTCCTATGCAGGCTGCCATATAGCATTGAGCAGAGTTCTCTGTGCTGTACAGTAGGACCCTGTTGGTTATCCATTTTAAATATGTCAGTGTGTACATGTCCATCCCAAATTCCCTAACATCCTCCCATCCTTCCCCACCAACAGCAACCATAAATTTGTTCTGTAAGTCTCTGAGTCTGTTTTGTAAATAAGTTCATTTGTGTCATGTCCTTTTATTGTTTTTTTAATTATTATTTTTTTTTTTTACTTTACAATATTGTAGTGGTTTTTGCCATACATTGACATGAATCAGCCATGGGTGTACATGTGTCCCCCATCCTGAAGCCCCCTCCCTCCTCCCTCCCCATCCCATCCCTCAGGGTCATCCCAGTGCCCCAGCCCTGAAACAAATCATCATGTCCTTTTAGATTCTACTTCACTAACCTTCCCTCTATTTCTGTTGGCAATATCTTTTCTCCAAAATGACTTTCTTCCATATAGCCCCAAATGCCTTATTTTCCAAGATTCAACTCAGATGCCACCTTTTTTAATGAAGCTTTCTCCTAAGTAGAACACATTAATCTTTTTGCACATCTTTAACTTAAGCAGATTCCCTTTAATTTACTGCATTTGGATGTAGACTTCCCTATACTTCTGAAAGGTCACTCATCAGTATTGAGCGAGGAACTGTGTCTCAGATATCATGCCCGGTGTTTGTCACAGAGGTCACACCAGGTTGAAAACTGTTGATTCATCAAAAAATAAGTGTTTATCATGTGATTATGCAACTAATTATTTTAAACCTTTCATAAAAGAAAATTATAGAATAATATGAGAACACAGAAAAAGGAAATGGAATGGAATCTGGGCTGTTGGGGTAGAAGGCAACACTGGGAGTCAGGAGAGGCCCCTTTGAATATGTAGATTTGAATATGTATCAATGGGCTACCCTGGTGTCTCAGACAGTAAAGAATCCACCTGCAATATAGGAGACCTGGGTTTGATCCCTGAGTCAGGAAGATCCCTTGGAGAAGGGAATGGCAACCCACTCCAGTATTCTTGCTTGGAGAATTCAATGGATAGAGGAGCCTGGCAGGCTACAGTCCATGCGGTCACAGGGAGTCGGATATGTTTTTCTTTTGATAAACTGCAGTTGTTTTCAGAACATCTTAATTTTTCTACTGGCTACCACTATACATTTTAATAATATAATTAATCATATCTTTCTAGTTGTATTAACCTTAAACCATATCAATTCACTCTTTCCTAAGGAAGATAAGGAAATTAAATTGTTTTTACAGTATAGTTTTTATGATTGATATTTTGTCTTTGTAATGTAATTATTGCTTACTCTGTTTCTTTCCCCTTTGCCTTGATATTTTGGTTATATTGTCAGTTCTGTTTTTTTGTGTTTATCTTTATGCAAGTACTGTGATGCCAACTGGCTCTCTGAATGTAGTTCCAACATGCATGTTGGTTGATATTTTATTTGTATTGTTCAGTCACTCAGTCATGTCTGACTCTTTGTGACCCCGTGGACTGCAGCACGCCAGGTTTTCCTGTCCTTCACCATCTCCTGGAGATTGCGCAAACTCATGTCCGTTAAGTCGGTGATGCCATCCAACCATCTTGTCCTCTGTTGTCCCCTTACATATTTTGTGAAAATATATAAAAGAAAGGGAAAACAATGAAGGAAGGTGAATGTCAGGACAGCTTTGATTTGTCTTTGATTTGAGAGAATTAGTCACTAAATTAGATGACAGTATTCAAAATCTGGAAAAATACTTTCTGAATGTTTTGTTCTATTCAAAGTACAGACACAACACATGAGTTAAGTCTGCATGATTAACATTTTATTACTTTCATAAGTTTGACAGTCAAAAAAGCTATAAGTCAGACCCTGGTTTGTAGCGTTTGTCCATTTCCATAAAGATATTACTCCCACCTTGGCTGATTTCAAGCTGCCAGTCTATTCTTACAGAATGTAAAAGAGATAGGAAGCAGCTATCATTATTAGAAACTCTGTTCTGCAGTTGCAATAACATAAACAGCCTTATAAGCATAGATAATAGCAAAATATAGTATAAATTTTTTTCTATTACAATCTTTGACTGTCCAACACATTTGTTTTATAATCATAAATTTATCTAATTTTATTTTTGTTAATGGCTTTAACAACCAGCTCACAAATTTCCTGAATAGTTAACAGTTATCTCTTGTGAGCCAGTTTGGAGATAGCGGGAGAGTAGAACTCCCAACACACCACCACCTTCATACCATTACGTAACATACTTAAGCATCTTTAATTGATTGGTTTGTTTTTAAATTGTTAAATTGTGTCCAATACCAGGGCTTGCCTGACAGCTCAAAAGAGTCCATGTGGAATGCAGGAGACACAGGTTCGATCCCTGGGTTTGGAAGATCCCCTGGAGAAGGAAATGGCAACCCATTCCAGTATTTTTGCCCTGGAAATCCCATGGACAAAGGAGCCTGGCAGGCTACAGTCCATAGGGTCGCAAGAGGTGGACATGACTTGGTGGCTAAACCACCAACACCAGATTTCTATTAAAAATGAGAAAATTACTGCATGTGCTATTTTGTTATGTCTTCTCCATTTATCCATAAGTTTCTCAACTCACTGCCACGCTTGACTACATAACTCCCTATAAAACCAATTGCATGTCATTGATGCACATTATTACGTATCGTCAGAGATACTAGCCTGTATAATTAGAAAAGAGGAATTAATAAGAAGAATTAATACCTTAGGAGAAAAGAATAATCAATAACGACAGACTTAACAAATGATGGAGCAAAAGCATTATAACTTTGACTCTATTATAAACTTTAATGCGTGTGAGAGGAGAAGGTCTAGTATCCTTAATAATTGCTTATAACTTAATTTTAAAAGCTGTAACTTGATAAAGAAAAGGAGCAGTTATTTGTAGCGTTTTCCATAGTACCTTAAAACAAATAAGAGTCAAAGTTCATGTCTCCTTCCCGCTAATTCTGTTTTTTAAAAGTGCATACTTTCTTAGAATAACTTTAATATTACAGAAAAACTACAAAATAGTTTTCCTTTGATTTTTTTAGAACTTTTTTTTTATCAAGGTGAAATTTTCGTAGCAAAATTAGACATTTTCATGAGAACAGTTCAGTGGCATTTAGTGCATTCATAATATTGTGCAATAGGAAGCTCTGTGCAATTCCCAAATATCGCCCCCCCTCCAAATCAGAAACATCAGTTTGCTGACAAAGGTTCATCTAGTCAAAGCTATGGTTTTTCCAGTAGTCATGTACAGATGTGAGAGTTGGACCATAAGAAGCCTGAGCATGGAAGAACTGATGCCTTCAAATTATGGTGCTGGAGAAGATTATTGAGAGTCCCTTGGACAACAAGGAGATCAAACCAGTCAATCCTAAAGGAAATCAACCCTGGATATTCATTGGGAGGACTGATACTAAAGCTGAAGCTCCAGTACTTTGGCCACCTGATTCAAGAGCTGACTCATTAGAAAAGACCCTGATGCTTGGAAAGATTGAATGCAAAAAGAAGGAGTCAGCAGAGGATAAGATGGTTAAATAGCATCACTCACTCAATGGACATAAATTTGAGCAAACTCTAAGAGATAGTGAAGGATAGGGAAGCCTGGCGTGTTGCAGTCTGTGAGGTCTCAAAGAGGACACAACTTAGCAACTAAACAAAAACAAAAGGTGATCCATCGCCCCATACCCCCCGAGTCCACTGAGCTCTTACTCCTCATGACCACCTCCCCCAGCTCCTGGCAACCACCAATCCACACTCCATCTCTATGGATTTACCTGTGCTGAATATTTCATATGTGTGGAGTGATACCATATGAGACATTTTGTGCCTGGCTTTTTTCACTTAGCAAGAAGTTTTCAAGGTTCATTCACCCACTCATTCTTAGTGGTTTTTCAGGTTCTGATACCAGTTGAGGACTTCACTGTTTTCCCGCTTTATTGACAGCCGTGCTTCCCACTCTGTGTGGTTAATGCTCTGAATCATCTCCAGTCCCAAGTGGGCTGAAGTTTTCCCTTCAGAGACATGTTTCTTTCAATTCTCTAGTTGTATCAAAAAATAAGTGTTGATGTATACAATAGGTCATGTATCAGTAAGCATATGAAGGTAAAATCTATCACAGGTGAGTTAGAATGCTTTAGAAACCCGCATGTGTGCATGCTAAGTTGCTTCAGTTGTGTCCAACTCTTTGCAACCCATGAACTGTAGCCCTCCAGGCTCCTCTGCCCATGGGATTCTCCAGGCAAGGATCCTGGAGTGGGTTGCCGTGCCCTCCTCCAGGGGAACTTCCCGAACCCGGGATTGAACCCACACCTCTTATATCTCCTATATTGTCAGATGGAGTTTTTGTTTTCTTTTTCTTTTTTTTTTTCTTTTTACCACTAGCTACCCCTGGAAATAAGACCGGGAGCTGACTGTGGCTCAGATCATGAACGCCTTATTGCCAAATTCAGACTTAAATTGAAGAAAGTGGGGAAAACCACTAGACCATTCAGGTATGACCTAAATCAAATCCCTTATGATTATACAGTGGAAGTGAGAAATAGATTTAAGGAACTAGATCTGATAGACAGAGTGCCTGATGAACTATGGACAGAGGTTCGTGACATTGTACAGGAGACAGGAATCAAGACCATCCCCAAGAAAAAGAAATGCAAAAAAGCAAAATGGCTGTCTGAGAAGGCCTTACAAATAGCTGTGAAAAGAAGAGAAGCGAAAAGCAAAGGAGAAAAGGAAAGATATACCCATTTGAATGCAGAGTTCCAAAGAAGAGCAAGGAGAGATAAGAAAGCCTTCCTCAGCGATTGATGCAAAAAAATAGAGGAAAACAATAGAATGGGAAAGACTAGAGATCTCTTCAAGAAAATTAGAGATACCAAGGGAGCATTTCAGGCAAACATGGGCTCAATAATGGACAGAAATGGTATGGACCTAACAGAAGCAGAAGATATTAAGAAGAGGTGGCAGGAATACACAGAAGAACTGTACAAAAAAGATCTTCACAACCCAGATAATATGATGGTGTGATCACTCACACTCACCTAGAGTCAGACATCCTGGAATGTGAAGTCATGTGGGCCTTAGGAAGTATCACTACAAACAAAGCTAGTGGAGGTGATGGAATTCCAGTTGAGCTATTTCAATTCCTAAAAGATGATGCTGTGAAAGTGCTGCACTCAATATGTCAGCAAATTTGGAAAACTCAGCAGTGGCCACAGGACTGGAAAAGGTCAGTTTTCATTCCAGTCCCAAAGAAAGGCAATGCCAAAGCATGCTGAAACTACCGCACAATTGCACTCATCTCACATGCTAGTCAAGTAATGCTCAAAATTCTCCAAGCCAGGCTTCAGCAATACGTGAAACATGAACTTCCAGATGTTCAAGCTGGTTTTAGAAAAGGCAGAGGAACCAGAGATCAAATTGCCAACTTCCACTGGGTCATTGAAAAAGCAAGAGAGTTCCAAGAAAACATATATTTCTGCTTTACTGACTATGCCAAAGCCTTTGACTATGGGGATCACAATAAACTGTGGAAAATTCTGAAAGAGATGGGCATACCAGACCACCTGACCTGCCTCTTGAGAAACCTGTATGCAGGTTGGGAACCAACAGTTAGAAGTGGACATGGAACAACAAACTGGTTCCAAATAGGAAAAGGAGTACATCAAGGCTCTATATTGTCACCCTGCTTATTTAACTTATATGCAGAGTACATCATCAGATAGATAGGCTGGATGAAGCACAAGCTGGAATCAAGATTGTCGGGAGAAATATCAATAACCTCAGATATGCAGATGATACCACCCTTATGGCAGAAAGTGAAGAAGAACTAAAGAGCCTCTTGATGAAAGTGAAAGAGGAGAGTGAAAAAGTTGGCTTAAAGCTCAACATTCAGAAAACTAAAATCATGGCATCTGGTCCCATCACTTCATGGGAAATAGATGGGAAAACAGTGGAAACAGTGGCTGACTTAATTTTGGGGGCTCCAAAATCACTGCAGATGATGACTGCAGCCATGAGATTAAAAGACACTTGCTCCTTGGAAGGAAAGTTATGACCAACCTAGATAGCATGTTAAAAAGCAGAGACATTACTTTGTCAACAAAGGTCCATCTAGTCAAGGATATGGTTTTTCCAGTAGTCAGGTATGGATGTGAGAGTTGGACTATAAAGAAAGCTGAGCACCGAAGAACTGATGGTTTTGAACTGTGGTGTTGGAGAAGACTCTTGAGAGTCCTTTGGACTGCAAGGAGATCCAACCAGTCCATCTTGAAGGAGATCAGTCCTGGGTGTTCATTGAAAGGTCTGATGCTGAAGCTGAAAGTCCAATACTTTGGCCACCTCATGCAAAGAACTGACTCATTTGAAAAGACCCTGATGCTGGGAAAGATTGAGGACAGGAGGAGAAGGGGACGACAGAGGATGAGATGGTTGGATGGCATCACTGGCTCAATGACGTGGGTTTGGGTAGACTTGGCAGTTGGTGATGGACAGGGAGGCCTGGTGTGCTGCGGTTCATGGAGTCACAAAGAGTCGGACACGACTGAGAGACTGATCTGACTGACTGACCCCTGGAAATTCCTGTTTAGAAACCGACCTAGAGATAATTATAAATTACTAAAATCTAGCAAATTATCAATATAACCTTGGGCCACTATTGTGTTACTCCAGGGAGGGTCATTCACATCGAGGTCCAGTTCCCACAAGATGCTGCAAGAAATATAACTGTACCAATCCGTTACCCTCATGGTTGCAGCTATTTTTCTTTATTCAACTGAATTATACACCTGTACACTTCAAATTCATCCCAGGAATAATTTTCACCAATTTCCACATTTATTCTCAGAAGGTAAGAACTTTCAAAGTCACAAAACATATGCCTAAACGATTAAAGAAGTGAGTCATTGTATTAGTGTTTAATTGAGGGAGGATCAGAAGGAAGAAACAAAAGCAGAAGTAAAGCGATGGAAACTTGGAAACTTACTGGTGTTTTATGAGGGGACTCAATTGTTCCCCCTGCTCTGTCTTGGCAAAGTGCCAGCCTGAAAAGGAGAAGCTGAAATAGGAACAGTGTGAGGCCTGTGTTAAGCGTTCTGCTTGAGAGAAATTGATTGAAACAAGAGTGGTCCCTAAACTCCTACTATCCTTTAACATGTCTGCTCATAACTATTACTCATCATCTGGCCCACCGGGTCTCCTGTTTGTCCCAGAATGGTGTTGCCAACTGGCTTCCTGTCCTGGGCTAATTCTGGAAAGAGAGGCACCACGGGGTCTTTACGTCTGCTCTGAAATCTGAAGCTCAGAGGATGGATGGCATTTAGTTCACCATATTCCTCTGGGATCTTCATGTAGGGAAATCATTTAACTGTTAAAAAAAAAAAAAAATCTCTGAATTGCTATAAAGTGTTCTTCACAGAGCATCTCTCATTCATGCACTTAATTCTTTGGAGATGTGTTTTTGTTTTGTTAGTGAGGTCTTTCAATATGTCAGGCTCTTTCCACTGAAGCTTAGATGTTTTGGATGTTGGACCATTGTAGCTGAAAATTTTTCTTTCTTTGCCTTCATGGAAAAATGACCCTTGTGTAAAGTATAAATGAGGTTTGTTTGTGAGGAAAATGCACTCTTCCGTTACATGTTTCTGGGTGAAGGAATCTGTCAAGTGCTGCCTTTGGTTAATAATTGTAACTGCAGCAAAGTCGGCTTCTTTTATTGTAATATTTATTTATCATGTGACTTAGTGAGTATGGGAATACAGCCTGTAAAAAGTCATAAAAATAAATTATCAGCTGGAAGATATTTCAGTTTTTTAGCAACTCACTAAGTAACCCACCCATAAGATACATTTCTATTAAATTGCATATCCAAACAGAGTGCTACAAAATTCAGGTTGGAAATTTTTTATAGTAGTTTTTTTTTTTTTTTTTTTTTAGCAATTCCCATTCATCTATACTCAAGTGGGCTCCTTTTTTGAGACCATTTTAATTATTTTAACAGAATCAGAGATTATATACTAATTCTGCCTTTTAATTACAAACACATAGACTTTTCATTAACAAGAGTTCTAAGTTTCTCAACTAAACAAACATGGTATATTAAGTTATACACCAAACACATTTCAAGAAACTTCATTCTGGTCATGAGGCATTGAGCATTTTCTTATAAGTCTTAAATATGTTCTATATGTTATATCTAAAATCACTTGGCCCTCCAACTAAGATATTCAGAGACTTTGCTGTCTTTCAGTCATTCGGTCATGTCTGACTCTTTGTGACCCCATGAACTGCAGCACACCAGGCTTCCCTGTCCTTCACTATCTCCCAGGATTTGCTCAAACTCATGTCCATTGAGTCAGTGATGCCATCTGGCCATCTCATCCTCTTTCATTGCCTTTTCCTTTTGCTTTCAATCTTTCCCAGCATCAGGTTCTTTTCCAGTTAGTCAGCTCTTCACATCAGTTGCCCAAAGTATTGGAGCTGCAGCTTCAGCATTCAGAGCCCAGCATTTGTAGTATACTTTCATTAATGCATTTACATATATAACCCAGAATTAACACTACAACAAATGTTGTTTCATTACTGTGAGCATCTCAATTGTCTTCTATTTGTTATATTTTCCCTTGAAATAATAAATATGGAAGCAGTTTGAAAGCTCTGATACATGCAAAAAGCTCAGTTCAGGACATATCGTATACCTGAGTTTTGGATTCTGCTTTCTCTAACTACCTGTGTGAATGTGAGCTTGTTACTACACATGTCTGTGTCCCACTCTGTCGTATGGGAGGAGCATAGAAGGATTTGAAATAGAGCATAATTCTTAACCAGGAGACCATCAGATCACCTTGGGAATTGTTATTTTTCTTCTTTCCAAATAATCCTGTCCACACCTCCCTGCTTCCCTCAGCACTATTCTGATTCAGTAGATTGACGTGTTTCATTTCCAGCTTAATTCCTCTGGGGAGGTGATATCCCTTCTTCAGTCCAGCTCTAAAAGCTCTGACTCTGCAGGTACCATAGTCAGAGTTGCAGCAATTTGATGTAGAGTTGCATCAAATACCACTTGATGGTATTATCAAGTGTTGATATCCAGTTCTAGCAAAGCAAGTCTCGATCCCACAACAGTTCCTGATGAGAAGTGCCTGAGCTCTTCCCGATCTGTCATGACAACAGACCCAATTCTAAACCAAAAGTCTTGATGTGTAGCATAAGGTATGCCCAATGTGTATTTCAACCTGGGAAGGAAGTAGTTAAAAGTAGAATTGTGCTGTTAAAATAGTTAAAAGTAGGCTGGTGAGAAGCTGGGATAAATGGGGATTTTTGAGGCCACGGCGTTCATTGGCAGCCTTCCCTCCCCAGACCCCAGAGGGCTAATGGGCATGAGCAGACTAAGGTCAAACCAGGGGGTGAACTTTCCCGTGTTTCCAGTTGAGGTGTTGATCAGTGATCTGAGGAAAAAGCATTTCCTATTTCCTTTTTTTAACTTTCATATTGGAATATAGCCAATTAACAATGCTGGGATAGCTTCAGGTGGACAGCAAAGGGACTCAGCCATACATACTTGTATATCCTTTCTCCCCCAAACTCCACTCCCATCCAGACTGCCACACAGCACTGAGCAGAGTTCCCTGTGCCATACCGTGAGTCTGTGTTGGTTATCCATTTCAGATATAGCAGCGCACGCAGGTCGATCCCAAACTCCCTACGTAACCATTGCCCTCATCCTTTCTTCGGCCTCCAGGACTGTAAGTTTGTTCTCTAAGTCTGTGTGTCTGTTTCTGTTTTGTAAATAAGTTCATTTGTATCATTATTTTTTTGTGGTTCCGAATATAAGGGATGTCATACAATATTTGTCTTTCTCTGTCTGACTTATTTCACTCAGTATAACAACCTCTAGGTCAATCCATGTTGCTGCAAATGGTATTATTTCATTCTTTTTAATGAATATCACTTCGTATTTCTTCTAGTTACCTTTTGAGTTCATAACCAGGGCCAACCTCGTGGGCATATGGCCTGTGCGGTCACAAAGGGACCCAAGCCCAGTGTGACTTGGCCCCATGCTTGTTCCAATGCTCTGCTGTCATTGTCTTGAAATTCTTAGCAATTTTTGGACAGCTGTCCTACATTTTCATCTTGTACTTTGCCTGCAAACTGTGTATCCAGGCCTGCTTATGGCAATAAAACCAGGCACTCCAAATCATCTTCTTTGGCTCTTTTCTTTTTCCTTTGAGGATTTCTCTTTAAGTCCATAGTGTGGTCCCTGTCAGCAATCGTCCCCTGCCTTGGACAGCATCACACTTCAGCCACAGAGCAAGGTCATCCTCTTGCATTCTCTGACCGGCCCAATCTGTCCAGTACTGCTTTGTTCTGGAGAGCAGCCCACCCTCAGCACTTGCCCATACATCGACCTCTAATCTTTACAACCTTCTTTCCCATCACAAAAGGAAAAATTGCTTTCCTAATGCCCAGATCACTATAATTATGACACTCCAAAAACTGACAACTAAGGCAAGTGACTGTCACCTAGTCTTTATATACTGGTCTCTCCAGGTGATGCTAGCGGTAAAAAACCCACCTGCCAATGCAAGAGATATAAGAGACATGGGTTCGATCCCTGGGTTGGGAAGACCCCCTGGAAAGGGAAATGGCACCCCACTTCAGTATTCTTGCTGGAAAAATCCCATGGAAAGAGGATCCTGAGGGCTACAGTCCGTGAGGTTGCAAAGAGTCAGACACAAGTGAGCATCCGGGCAGCGCTCTCCAGCAGAAGTGAATTTCAGAGCAACCATCCTGTTACTAGTAAAGTACTAGCAGGAAAAAGGGGAAAGTGAGGAGCCCCTAGGATTTTAGTTCTTCTTTATGTTTTTAATAGCCAACTAGAGGGTCCTGGACATTTACTGAAAGGCACTTTCAGATGTGTTAGTAGATAACAGTGTAGGATAACAGATCAATAATACTCCACAAATGATGAGATTTATAATTTAGGCGTTTATTGAGTAGAGACAAAAAAGATACATTGAATACATTGATGTGTTTGCATTCATTCATGATCCTCTCTCACTTTTGGGTGGGATCCGATGAGGTTCCAGCTAAGATTCAATATGGTCCATTTTGTAATATGATTCATGATGGAATCCCACAAGTCTCTTTATGGAAAGGTAGTTCTACTTCAAGATCTAATATTTAGCTAAAGTAATTTATGTGCATTCTAAGTAAAAAGGAAACAAGAGAAATGGATAATGCAGCAGATATTGTATTAGGATGGGACTTCCCAGATGGCTCAGTGATAAAGAATCCATGTGCCAGTGTTGGAGATAGAGGAGATACAATTTTGACTCACAGGTCGGGAAGGTCTCCTAGAGGAGGAAATGGCAACCCACTCCAGTATTCTTGCCAGGAGAACCCCATGGACGGAGGAGCCTGGTGGGCTATAGTCCAGGGGGTCACAAAGAGTTGGACACAACTGAGCAACTGGTGGTGGTTTAGTTTCTGAGTCATGTCTGACTCTTGCGACCCCATGGACTGTGGCCCACCAGGCTCCTCTGTCCATGGGATTCTCCAGGCAAGAATACTGGAGTGAGTTGCCGTTTCCTCCTCCAGGGGAATCTTCCTGACGCAGGGATCGAACCCGGATCTCCTTTGCAGGCAGATTCTATACCGACTGAGCTACGAGGGAAGCCTGAGCGACTACTGAGAAACTGAGCATGATGGTATTAGTACTCAGAGTGTATTTTATGAAATTATATGTGCTCTCTGTTAGTTTAGCTCTGAGCTTCACAGCAGCCAATACATGGAAGAACAACCTGACCAGCAAAATGGATACCAGTGTCCAGAAGAAAGGATACCCCCACCTAACTTTCTAGCAATTTTCTGTAAACACTGTTCCCCTGGACTGTGATACGTACTGAGAAGCCTTAAGCTCAAGGTTAAAGTCCCTGGAAAGTAATGTCCAGAGATAAGCACCACTGGGTACTAGAACACTTTGACTCGAAGTCTCATTGTCATTTTAAACTGAACATGTTTATGGATTCGTTTTTGCCACCTAAGTATTCTTTCTTACTTTATTTTATTGTCTTTACAAATCACTGAAGAACTTAAAAAGCCTAGTGACTTAGAATCAAAATTTCACTCATTTTTTTAACCCCTTATATCCAACTTATCACGAGTCCTATTTGTGTTTTCTTTGCAATCTCTTCTCTTCTCTTGATCATACCATGCCTGATGGATCTCTCATTTGGCCTAACTCCATGGCAGAGCTGAGCTAGTTGTATACCAACTTTGTTTTCTTTTCCTCCTGGGCAACATAACCAACTGGCATCTTATAAAGCATGAATCGTAAATATAAGTTTGTAAGGAGGTATTGTTTCTGCCTACTCAAGTTCCTCTAAATTACGTTTACAACTCTTTGTTGGTATCATGATGTTGATGGAGCTGTGGGTTCTGTGATATGTGCAGTGGCCATTGAACTATTCCCTCAGCTAGCATTTGGTACACATTTTAAGCTCCTTAGTTTAGCACCTATGTCACATTCTAATTTATGGCTGCTTCCCCCTGGCACTCCCCCTGCAACACCACTACACAAACTAGTACTCCAGCTACTGGCAATTACAATGCTTCACACTTTGTCTGTGCTGTGTGTTTTGTATAGAATCCTTCTCCTTGCTTTCTGCTTAAGGATAACTCCTGCAAGCCTTCAAAGCTTGGCTTAAGTATCACTTCCTTTGTGAATTTTTCTCTGATCCCCTAGTTTGATTCTTTTCTTCCCATGTTGTTATTGTTGTTCAGTAATTAAGTCTTGTCCAGCTCTTTGCAACCCCATGGACTGCAGCACGTCTGGCTTCCTTGCCCTTCACCATCTCCCAGAGCCTGGTCAAACTTATGTCCATTGAGTTGATGATCCCATACAACCATCTCATTTTCTGTTGTACCCTTCTCCTGCGCTCAATCTTTCCCAGCATCAGGTCTTTTCCAATGAGTCGGCTCTTTGCATCAGGTGGCCAAAGTATTGGAGCTTCAGCTTCAGCATCAGTCCTTCCAGTGAATATTCAAGGTTGATTTCCTGATTAGGATTGACTGGTTTTATCTCCTTGCTATCCATGGGACTCTCAAGAGTCTTCTCCAGCCCAAAATTTGAAAACATCAGTTCTTCAATGCCCAGCCTTCTTTATGGTCCAACTCTCCCATCCACACATGACTCCTGGAAAAACTGTAGCTTTGACTGTATAGATCTTTGTTGGCAACGTGATATCTCTGCTTTTCAATATGCTGTTTAGGCTTGTCATGTATCTGCATCATATTCAATCATATTTTTATCCTAGCACTTGCCGTACTGTTCCCTAAATGTTGTTCTACTCCAAATATAACGTGAACGCCTTGAGAACTATAACCCTATATTATTTGACTTCATACCTAAATAACCCTAAAATGTTGAATGAATATGGTTTGTTTTCCATTTTGACATCTTCATGTTCTCTCTCTTTTACTCCAGGGCCTAAAATTAGCTCTCAGAACAGATGGCTGAAACGAACTAGCCTTAACTAGGCTAAGAAGTAGGTTTAATTGTGATCATGGACATGCTTCTTTCTCGGGGGTTCCATTTCTGAAATGGAAATTAATTTGATGCTTCTCTGTAGTGATGTTCAAATTAATGTTATGCCATTTTTAAAGGCCTCTAGGACTCTCAGATGAAGGGCATTTGATATTAACCTCATTGTTACTTCTAGCTGTTTGCTGGGTTCATCTATTTGCTTCTCAGCAAGACATTTGACATTCTCTCCTCACACAGCACATCCCAGGATTCATTAAGAGATTTCTAGAAGACTTTCAGGGATATACCTACTTCAGTATCAACGTGCTTCGAATGTTGTTCTTGACATCTGTACTTGGAATAGCTATGGGGTATTTAAATGCTCACCTAATATGCACTCAAGACTCTCTCATCCCTGTAAGGATTCTAAGCAGAATTTTACAACAATAGATGATAAATACACTAGGGCTTTCCTGGTGGCTCACTGGTAAAAATCCGCCTACCAATGCAGGAGATGCAAGTCTGATCCCTGGGTCAGGAAGATCTCCTGGAGGAGGAAATAGCAACCCACTCCAATATTCATGTGTCGGGAATCCCATGGACAGAGGAGTCTGGAGGACTACAGTCCATGGGGTCACAAAGAGTCAAACATGACTTAGCAACTAAACAGCAACCACACAATGAATATATTCTCTAGGATTGTGTGCTAAGTTTAAAGAGTTATCCAAGTTCTTGAGATTTCGTCACTTGACTATGTGTGCGTGCTAAGTCAGTTCATTCATGTCTGACTCTTTGCAACCCTGTGGACTATAGCCCGCCAGGCTCCTTTGTTCATAAGATTTTCCAGGCAAGAATACTGGAGTGCGTTGCCGTGCTCTCCTCCAGGGAATCTTCCTGACCCAGGGATTGAACTCATGTCTCTATGTCTCCTGCACTGGCAGGCAGGTTCTTTACCACTAGTGCTACCTGGGAAACCCCACATTACTATGTGCTAAGCATAGTCACTCAGTAGTGACCAACTCTTTGTGACCCCATGGACTGCAGCCCGCCAGGCTCCTCTGCCCATGGGGATTCTCTAGACAGGAATACTGGAGTGGGCTGCCATGCCATCCTCCAGGGGATCTTCCCAACCCAGGGAACAAACCCAGGTATCCCGCATTGCAGGTAGATTCTTTACCGTCTGAGCTACCAGGGAAACCCCCACATTATTATAGTGTCTTTCTAAATAAAGACTCTTAGCTAAAACCACAGATGAGAGAGCTGAGGTATTCAATGTGAGCACAGTGACCAAAGCAAGGATTTAGGATTGTACTCCCGGTTTGATTCCTGGGTCAGGAAGATCCGCTGGAGAAGGGATAGGCCACCCACTCCAGTGTTCTTGGGCTTCCCTTGTGGCTCAGCTGGTAAAGAATCCACCTGCAGTGTGGGAGACTTGGGTCCGATCCCTGGGCTGGGAAGATCCCCTAGAGAAGGGAAAGACTACCCACTCCAGTATCCTGGCCTGGAGCATTCCATGGACTGTATAGTCTGTGGGGTCCCAAAGAGTCGGACACAACTGAGCAACTTTCACTTTCAAACTTACTCTGAAGCTTCCAGGGTAGCAATGGATGCCCTTTCTCAATGACTTCACATAAGGGTCAGAATGTATTTGAACTCTGGAGCGAAAAAGTACTGTTATGTAGGATTTCCAACTGTTCCTTATTTACGAGATCAGGAATGACTTGAGCATTTGGAAATCCAGGGAGCTGTGGTCCCCATGGCATAAAAGAAAATAGCCGCCTGAGCAGCCATTCCTATAGAAGATGCCTCCTGCCCAGAAGCTAAAGAAACACACTGTTGGAGGCGGTTGTGCTCTCCTTCTGATAAACATTCAAAGATTCCTCTTTTTTTTTTTTTTTTTGTAAATTAATTTATTTATTTTACTGCTACTGCTGCTAAGTCGCTTCAGTTGTGTCCGACTCTGTGCGACCCCATAGATGGCAGCCCACCGGGCTCCGCAGTCCTTGGAATTCTCCAGGCAAGAATGCTGGAGTGGGTTGCAATTTCCTTCTCCAGTGCATGAAACGGAAAAGTGAAAGTGAAGTCGCTCAGTCGTGTCCAACTGTTAGCGACCCCATGGACTGTAGCCTACCAGGCTCCTCCATCCATGAGATTCTCCAGGCAAGAGTACTGGAGTGGGGTGCCATTATTTATTTTAATTGGAGGCTAATTACTTTATAATATTGTAGTGGTTTTTGCCATACATTGACATGAATCAGCCATGGGTGTACATTTTTAATGCTGAGTATCTATTATTAAGACAATCAGCTAAGATTCACAAGCTACAAAGGAATCTAAGTCTGTAGCATAAATAACACACTGATTCCCCTTTCCTGTTGCACCAGAGCATCACTTCTCTCCTTCTACAGGGAACACTACTTCCAGAATAATCACTGATTCCTGTGGCTTTTCCAAACTCTCATTCAAGAACTTAACTACAGTTGTATTATAAAAAAACTTTAATCCTATCATGGGCTGTATTTAAAATTTAAGACCCTCTGCATTCTAGCTCCATCATTTTATCAAATCAATTTCTCATTACTCTCAACACCATCATCTCTGCTGTAGCCAGCTAAGACTCCTCATTCCTGCCCCGTGTTTTTACCCACATTTCTTCAGGCAAAAATGCGCTTTCAGTTCTCTCTGCCCAACCAGGTTCTTCCCATCCTTTTGATGTTTGACACTGAAGCCCAGTCTTTTCTCTTCCCAAATAAATCAGTGACCTCTTTCAATTCAATGTATACCTATGCGGAAACCTTATCATTCAGCAACAGATTGTGCATAAGCACATGTAATTCTCATGTGTTAGTTAGATGAGAATTATAATTAGCTAGATGTTAGTCTCGTCTCTTACACTGTATCTGAAGGTGTACAGTGGCAAAATCAGTGTCCTGAAATTTTAGGCTACAATTCTTTGTTTTTCTATTTTTTTTAGATTGAGGCGAAAGTTGCATAAGGTAAAATGCACCCTTCTTAGTGTACATTTCTTTGAGTTTTCACAAATGCTTACACTTGTGTAACTGCCACTGCAGTCAAGGTAAACAGTTCCATTGTCCCAAATACTTCCCTCTTGACCTTTTGCAGTCAACCCCTCTCCCACCTGCTGAGCTTGATGACCAATTATCTGTTTCCTGTCTCAAGAGTTTTGCTTGTATGCAAACACACCATATGTAGACTTTTGTGTGTAGATTTCTTACTGAGCATAATGTGTTTGCAGTTCAATCATGCATTGTGTGTCAGTAGTACATTCCTTGGTGTTTCTGAGTAGTCCTCCATTGTATGGACATCTCCGTCTGTTTATGCACTTACCAGTTGTTTGGGGAATGTTGGGGAATGTTTGGGTAATTTCCAGTGTGGGAAAATAAAACAGCTATAAACATTCTCATACAGATTTTTGTTTGAACATAGTTTACATTTCACTTGGATAAATGCCTAAAAAGTGGAGTTGCATGGTAAATGAATATTGACCTTTCTGAGAAACTTCCAGACTTTTCCATAGAAGCTATAGGATTTTGCATTTGTCCCGGCAATGAATGAGATCCAGTTGCCAGACTCTTAGTCATGCTGATAGGGGTGGTATCATATCATGGTTTTATCATTTTCCTAATGTCTAATGGCATTGCTTTTTCCTGTTCTCATTTATGCACTATGCAGTTTTCTTTGGTTGTTTCATAGTACTGACAAAGTACTAAGAGTATATTAGATGCTTAATGGATATTAATTTGTGGATTGTTAAATTGCAGAACTCTAATACCACTCTCTTTTGTGTGCCACTTGCTTCCAGTTACTAGCTGCTACCATTTATTGAGCACCTACTGTGTACCAGCACTTACTAAGTGCTTTACATATGCTATCTTGTTTAATATTCATAACAAGATAGAGTTACTATTATCATTTGATAATGAAAAGGGCAACCTATGACCCTGTCAATATGCAAATCCTCCTCATTTCCCAAAGAGGTTTTTTTGTATTTGTTTATTCAAGTTCTGAAGCTTTTTTGTACTGCTGCTTATGATAGACGAAGAGGCAGTTAAAATAATCCAAAATAGGCTAAAGTTATCTAGGTAATAAAGAGATAATGTGGAGATTGGTGGGACCATGGAAAGGAAGAGGACCTGTACTTTGGAGTAGCAAGGGGAAGTGAAGTTATAGATATCAAGAAAGGGGTGGGGGGTTGTTTGTGTGGTTATTTGCTTTTTGTTTTATTTGGTTTGAGTTAAGAGGAAAGAAAGAGCAGGGAACAACAACCATGATTTTGGGAAGCTAGACAGAGGAAAGTATGCTTAGGATGCTGGCTGTTTAATTATAAGGCATAATTCTCTCTCTGGAGTTTTTTGAGTAAATTAATAAGCAAAACAAGGGGCTCCCCTGGTGGCACAGCGGTAAAGAATCCACCTGCAATGCAGGAGACACAAGAGATGTGGGTTCGATCCCTGGCTCGGGAAGATCCCCTGGAGGAGAGCATGCCAACCCACTCCAGTATTCTTGCCTGGAGAATCCCATGAAGAGAAGAACCTGGGAGGCTACAGTCCATGGGGTCACAAAGAGTCTGACACAACTGAAGTGACTTAGAACGCATGCAAGCAAAAACTTGGTTTTAGGGAGAGAGGATTAGATTTTTTTTGTTTGTTTTGATAATAGAGCAAATCATAGAGCTTATTCCAATTTCATCAGTTACAGAGGACCCTGTGTGTGTGTGTGCGTGCACAATTTTATCAATTGTGTAGCTTTGTTTCACCACCATAATCAAGATTCTTAATTGTACCATCACAACCAAGCTCCCATGTGCTCCAAGTAACATGTTATATCTTTCTACTCCTTAACTCTTCTTACTTTTAGCCGTATCCACTCTCTTCATCTCGACTCACAGAAACCACCAATGTATTCTCCACTTCTGTGCTCATGTTTCACAAATATTATATGTACGAAAGCCTGCAGTGTGTATCCTTTAGCGATCGGTGTTTTCATTCCCTTTAAGGTTTGTGAAAGTTGTTGCCTGTATCAACAGTGCTTCCTTTTTACTAAGCAGTATCCAGGGGATGAATGTAGCTAGTGTAGTATCACCAGATGTAAAATCTCTATCACTAATATTTAACCATAGCAGAAAAGTGGCATAGGGTGGCTTGATTTACTGGCAGCATCCTCCCTAATTTCGCCTGTGTTTTCAAAACTGAGTTAAGTAATATCTCATTTCATGGATCTGGAAACCACATTCACGGGAGAAAAGTCAAAATCAAATGGCAAATCTGTATCTTGACTCCATCGCTAATGCTGCCCCTTGGAATTTTATTCTTTTTCCAATTTAGAATGTACAATGTTCTTTCCTGAAACCTAAATTAGTATCAAAGCACAGAATGTTTATCCTGGAAGCAACCCCAGGGTCTCACTGCAGAGATTTCATGTTACAATACACTTCGATATTATGGGTGAAGAAATTTTTATATAGAATCTTAAAAGATAATGAAAGGTAACATCAGCAGCATAATTCTCTTTGGTCCCTCTGAATTCATTCATACTTCTATAACAGCACCAGATACACTTTATTACAACACACTGTTTACCTATGCCTTCCTTAACTGAATGGTAAGCTCCAAGAATAAATTTGTGGTCATCTTGGAATCTGTTTAGCCTGTTCAGTGCTTGGTTTATGAATGCTAATATCAACATGATTCAGTTCAGTTCAGTCGCTCAGTCGTGTCCGACTCTCTGCCACCCCATGAATTGCAGCACGCCAGGCCTCTCTGTCCATCACCAACTCCCGGAGTCCACCCAAACCCATGTTCATCGAGTCGGTGATGCCATCCAAGCATCTCATCCTCTGTCGTCCCCTTCTCCTCCCGCCCCCAATCCTACCCAGCATTAGGGTCTTTTCCAATGAGTCAACCCTTCACATGAGGTGGCCAAAGTATTGGAGCTTCAGCTTCAACATCAAACCTTCCAATGAACACCCAGGATTGATCTCTTTTAGGATGGATTGACTGGATCTCCTTGCAGTCCAAGGGACTCTCAAGAGTCTTCTCCAACACCACAGTTCAAAAGCATCAATTCTGCGGCGCTCAGCTTTCTTCACCGTCCAACTCTCACATCCATACATGACCACTGGAAAAACCATAGCCTTGACTAGACGGACTTTTGTTGGCAAAGTAATGTCTCTGCTTTTAAACATGCTATCTAGGTTGGCCATAACCTTCCTTCCAAGGAGTGAGCGTCTTTTAATTTCATGGCTGCAGTCACCATCAGCAGTGATTCTGGATCCCAAAAAAGTAAAGTCTGACACTGTTTTCACTGTTTCCCCATCTATTTCCCATGGAGTGATGGGACCAGATGCCATGATCTTAGTTTTCTGAACGTTGAGCTTTAAGCCAACTTTTTCACTCTCCTCCTTCACCTTCATCAAGAGGCTCTTTAGTTCTTCTTCACTTTCTGCCATAAGGGTGGTGTCATCCGCATATCTGAGGTTATTGATATTTCTCCCAGCACTCTTGATTCCAGCTTGTGTTTCTTCCAGCCCAGCGTTTCTCATGATGTACTCTGCATATAAGTTAAATAAGCAGGGTGACAATATACAGCCTTGATGTACTCCTTTTCCTATTTGGAACCAGTCTGTTGTACCATGTCCAGTTCTAACTGTTGCTTCCTGACCTGCATACAGGTTTCTCAAGAGACAGGTCAGATGGTCTGGTATTCCCATCTCTTTCAGAATTTTCCACAGTTTATTGTGATCCACACAGTCAAAGGCTTTGGCATAGTCAATAAAGCAGAAATAGATGTTTTTCTGGAACTCTCTTGCTTTTTTGATGATCCAGCGGATATTGGCAATTTGATCTCTGGTTCCTCTGCCTTTTCTAAAGCCAGCTTGAACATCCGAAAGTTCACGGTTCACGTATTGCTGAAGCCTGGCTTGGAGAATTTTGAGCATTACTTTGCTAGCATGTGAGATGAGTGCAATTGTGCGGTAGTTTGAGCATTCTTTGGCATTGCCTTTCTTTGGGATTGGAACGAAAACTGACCTTTTCCAGTCCTGTGGCCATTGCTGAGTTTTCCAAATTTGCTGACATATCGAGTGCAGCACTTTCACAGCATCACCTTTGAGGATTTGAAATGGCTCAACTGGAATTCCATCACCTCCACTGCTTTGTTCGTAGTGATGCTTTCTAAGGCCCACTTGACTTCACATTCCAGGATGCCTGGCTCTAGGTGAGTGATCACACCATCGTGATTATCTGGGTCGTGAAGATCTTTTTTGCACAGTTCTTCTGTGTATTCTTGCCACCTCTTCTTAATATCTTCTGCTTCTGTTAGGTCCCTACCATTTCTGTCCTTTATCGAGCCTGTCTTTGCATGAAATGTTCCTTTGGTATCTCTAATTTTCTTGAAGAGGTCTCTAGTCTTTCCCAATCTGTTGTTTTCCTCTATTTGTTTGCACTGATCGCTGAGGAAGGCTTTCTTATCTCTCCTTGCTATTCTTTGGAACTCTGCATTCAGATGAGAATATCTTTCCTTTTCTCCTTTGCTTTTCACTTCTCTTCTCTTCCCAGCTATCTGTAAGGCCTCCTCAGACAGCCATTTGGCTTTTTTGCATTTCTTTTCCATGGGGATTGTCTTGATCCCTGTCTCCTGTACAATGTCACGAACCTCTGTCCATAGTTCATCAGGCACTCTGTCTATCAGGTCTAGTCCCTTAAATCTATTTGTCACTTCCACTGTATACTCATAAGGGATTTGATCTAGGTCATACCTGAATGGTCTAGTGGTTTTCCCTACTTTCTTCAATTTAAGTCTGAATTTGGCAATAAGCAGTTCATGATCTGAGCCACAATCTGCTCCTGGTCTTGTTTTTGCTGACTGTATAGAGCTTCTCCATCTTTGGCTGCAAAGAATATAATCAATCTGATTTTGGTGTTGACCATCTGGTGATGCCCACGTGTAGAGTCTTCTCTTGTGTTGTTGGAAGAGGGTGTTTGCTATGACCAGTGCGTTCTCGTGGCAAAACTGTATTAGCCTTTGCCCTGCTTCATTCTGTACTCCAAGGCAAAACTTGCCTGTTACGCCAGGTGTTTCTTGACTTCCTACTTTTGCATTCCAGTCCCCTATAATGAAAAGGACATCTCTTTTGGGTGTTAGTTCTAGAAGGTCTTGTAGGTCTTCATAGAACCGTTCAACTTCAGCTTCTTCGGCATTACTGGTTGGGGCATAGACTTGGATTACCGTGATATTGAATGGTTTGCCTTGGAAACGAACAGAGATCATTCTGTCGTTTTTGAGATTGCATCCAAGTGCTGCATTTTGGACTCTTTTGTTGACCATGATGGCTACTCCATTTCTTCTAAGGGATTCTTGCCCACAGTAGTAGATATAATGGTCATCTGAGTTAAAATGGGGCCGGGGGCGGCGGCCGACAGGGCCTAGGCTGGGCCGGGGGCTGGGGGCCGGGGGCGGCGGCCGACAGGGGCTAGGCTGGGCCGGGGGGCCGGGGGCGGCGGCCGACAGGGCTAGGCTGGGCCAGGGGCCGGGAGCTGGGGGCGGCGGCCGAGAGGGGCTAGGCCGTGCCGGGGGCCGGGGGCAGCGGCTGACAGGGCCTAGGCCAGGCCAGGGGCGGGGGGCCGGGGGCGGCAGGCGAGAGGGGCTAGGCCAGGCCGGGGGCTGGGGCCGGCGGCAGCGGTGGCGGCGGCAAGAGGAATTACCCAAGGCCCAAGGTAAGAGAAACCCAAGTAAGACGGTAAGTGTTGCAAGAGGGCATCAGAGGGCAGACACACTAAAACTAAAACTACAGAAAACTAGATAATCTGATCACACGGACCACAGCCTTGTCTATCTCAATGAAACTAAGCCATGCCGTGTGGGGCCACCCAAGATGGATGGGTCATGGTGGAGAGGTCTGACAGATTGTGGTCCACTGGAGAAGGGCGTGGCAAACCACTTCAGTATTCTTGCCTTGAGAACCCCATGAACAGTATGAAAAGGCAAAAGGATAGGACACTGAAAGATGAACTCCCCAGGTCAGTAGGTGCCCAATATGCTAATGGAGATCAGTGGAGAAATAACTCCAGAAAGAATGATGGGATGGAGCCAAAGCAAAAACGATACCCAGCTGTGGATGTGACTGGTGATAGACGCAAAGTCCGATGCTGTAAAGAGCAATATTGCATAGGAACCTGGAATGTTAGGTCCATGAATCAAGGCAAACTGGAAGTGGTCAAACAGGAGATGGCAAGAGTGAACGTTGACATTCTAGGAATCAGCGAACTAAGATGGACTGGAATGGGTCAACATGATTAGTTGTAATTAAATGTGCCTAGCCAGATTAACTTATTTATTTCACTTTGACCATTTAAGGACAGTTGTATTAACCATGAAGTAACTGTCTCAGATAGTTTTCATACGTGAGTAGTAAAAAAAAAAAAAACTACACATAATTATCAAACTCCAACTTTCATGGTAATTTGCATGAGCACACACCTTGCTTCCCAGGTGGTGCTAGTGGTAAAGAGCCTGCCTGCCAATGCAGGGGACATAAGAGACATGGATTCGATCCCTAGGTTGGGAAGATCCCCTGAAGAAGGGAATGGCAACCCACTCCAGTATTCTTGCCTGGAGATTCCCATGGACAGAGGAGCCTGGCATGCTACGTCCATAGGGTTGCAAAAATTTGGACACAACTGAAGCAACTTAACATACAGCATGCACATCATGCAGGCTCTTTCTGCCTGCCAAAGACAAAACTTTGGCTCTTTTTATAAATGGAAGTGCTCTTTTAAAAGATTATTAGTGTCCTAATTATCTTGTGATGCAGTGTTTGATGATGTCAGAAAATATGTATTCTGCATGCTGTTTACTGACTCTAGAATATTATTTTATTGTCTGTATTTTCATATAAGAATCAGAGCACTAATATTTTTTAAGTGATACAGAAAATACACAAAATACATTTCCATCTTCAGAGTTAATAATTCAACACTGTGAGGACAAAAGGCAGAATCTGAGATCAAGTTTGGTGAGACCCGTGCTGCTGACTCCTCCTGTGTCTAGATGATGCTTTCCCATTTCCTATCCTGAGTACCTTATAGATGGATAAAGAATGATGAGGGCTGTTCACTGAACTCCTCTGGAACAACCACTGCTGGTTCTTGTAAAATGTAATTACTGAAAAAAGTCACATAGCCATTTACAAACATAAATGCTGTCTCCCACTGCAGAGCATCACTTTTGGAGCCCAGTGTGATCGTGTTGTAATGTAACACGTATATGCTTGTAAACGTGTAAGTTTCCAATCAGCAGTAATAAGGCTCTGGATCTATCTCAAGAGCTGTGGTATCACCACTGCATTGAGATATAAACCTTTTTAATAACCTTCCCTAAAGGGTTTCTAAAGAAAAGCTATGAAAAACTCCCCAATATAGAGCTTTCCTTAGAAGGGAAATAAGGAATAATGAGCATAAGGAGATGCTGATATTTTAAGATTGTCCTCCAGAAAAATTTTTATTAAAAGATATTTAAAGAGGTTATTATTTCATATTTGCAAATATAAATGCATGTTTCTGCCATCCACAAGAATTTCAAGGGGGGTGGTTTCTCAAGGCAATTCAGGGTACCTAGGTACCTCCAAGAATCATAGCCCCAACTGTAAACAAGCTTAGCAAAGAATGTGTGTCTTGTCTCTCACATTTGATGTGACTGCTGAGTCCATTCTCCCTGGTGGACACAGCTCCAGAAAATAGGGATTCCTGTAGCAACTTGAAAGCAAAACCTGCCACTAGATTAATTAAAATTGTTCTAACTTGGCTGGTATTCTTATTCATGATCATTTTACATGACTATAACAGAGTCTGGCTCAGATGGTGAAGAATCTGCAATGCAGGAGACCTGGGTTGGATCCTTGGGTAGGGAAGATCCCCTGGAGAAGGGAATGGCAATCCATACCAGTATTCTTGCCTGGGAAATCCCATGGACAGAGAAGCCCGGTGGGCTACAGTCCATGGGGTTGCAAAGAGTCAGACACGACTGAGCAACTCACATTACACACACACACACACACGCAAACACAGATACCTTGCTGTCTCTAAATTATTTACCTAAATACCAGTGGTCATAAAATAATAATAACAGCAACAACAGGGCTGAATTGAAATGTTTGACACTTAATATTTTAGTTTGACTGAGACCACCACTTAAAGCCACAAATTATCTCACAAGGAGTGTGAAAGTTCAGCTCAAAGTGTCGAGTGAGTCTAAGCTACTTCACATCTGAATAATAGCAAAAGTCAGAGTGAAGCACTTAAGCATCTTTTGACTTCCCATCATTCCTGTAGTCGCCACCCACACTGTGGCTTGTGCACCTCTATTTCTGAACTCCATTACCGCCTCTATAATCGAAACACCCACATCTTTAGGTTTCCCTCACCAGACAAGATTTTATTTTCATGTCCTTGTTACTGCTAATGTAATTGAAAATTTCCCACTATCTACATTGCCATCACCCACATTGAAATTAATACGTTCCCACCTCCTAACACACCCACCATATGCATTTTAATGAAGACAGACACCCCGGTATTCTTTATGTTCATCACCTAAGCTTAACCCGTGCTTTCTTTTTCTTTCAGTTTTTTTTTTCCTTTATACTCAGTCTCTATTAATCACTCCTCCCTGAGATGTGCACATTTTATGAATTCCAATTTTCCAATTATCAAATGACATAGATGTTCCTTCCAGTGTAAATACTGACCTGAATACTAGTGATTCTCAGTTGTATGCTAAGAATAAAAAAGAAAACAAAAGCCTCTGTGTTATATTAACTACATAAGCATGTTAACTAGATATAATACTACTATATCTGTGGGAGAGAAGTTGTTCTAAAAATAACTTCTTGAAAGCAAGCAGCAGATGCTGAAGAAGGTTATTTCAATCTCCTTTCTCCCTGTGCTGAGGAGCATCAAGCAGGCTAATAACCGTGAAGTGTGGGATCATGTTAAACAAAAAGAGAACATTTTGATTCGTGGATGTGCCAGGTGACAAGGCTCATCCTCTTAAATTTAATGCTGGGTTCCAAGGTCTCTGTGGCACTCCTGAGGCTCCTGAGTCCTGGCCCACAGCCAGTGGGGTGCAGTGTGGCTTTGTGGCTCGATTTTGATGGCAGATCTCAGTAGTTGCCAGATCTCCTGAATTTGTCAATTAGCACATCATTTCAACACACACTTGTCCAGTGCTTTCTCCCGATACTCAGGTTAGATACTGTCTAGTAAACAAAATTAATTTAGGACATAATCTCTTTTTAAATAATTTTGTCTGTGCATTAAAAAAAAAAAAAAACATTTATTGTTTACTTATTTGGCTGTGTCTGGGCTTAGTTGTGGCACGTGGACTCTTTCCGTGCGGAACACGGGCACTGGAGCTAGGGCTCAGGAGTTGTGGCATGCAGGCTTGGCTGCCTTGTAGCATGTGGGACACTAGTTCCCCCACCGGGGATCAGACCTAGGTCCCCTGCACTACACAGTGGATTCTTAACCATTGGACCACCAGGGAGACCCCTGTGACAAAGTTTCTTAACTTAACGCAGGATCCTAGGAAGCTGGGAGGGCAGTAACACCTAATCTGTGATTGTGGGAACAGTAGGATTATTATTATCATTATTATTATTATTATTTTTGCCTATGTATTTCGCCTTGAGTCAGTTATGTTTAGCATTTTTTATATTTGTTTACTTTATGCTTGTTTTTTAAGTTAGTTGACAAAATCAAAACACATGTGTTCAGGGTTTGTGGTTTTCAGTCATTTTTTTAACCCTGTTAACTTTACTTCCAAGTGAAAAAAAAAAATCGCTGGATGTCTGTTAATCTAAATAGAATTGACATCAGGAAAATTGTCAGGTTGTGGTGTTTGCCTTTTCTGCTTCCCTTTGCGCCGGTATGTGGTCTTTTCCTGAGTGCTTGCAGGCTGACGTTGGTCCCCATGGAAACGAGACTTGTAAGGGGCTTTCCTCTCTCTTGTTCATCAAAGTTTGCCTTAACTTTGTGCCATTTCTTCAGGGAATTCCCTCTAACTTAGGATCTAAAAACGTATCAGTTTCTCTTTGATTTTAGGTCCTCCTTATTCCTTTGCCCCAAGGAATCCTGGAGGAAAATGTAGGAAATCAAGCCTGAAACTCAGATATTCATTAAAATAAAGGCTCATAGTGTTCTGTTAAGCTGGCTGCATTTTTAGAGAGCCACTAGATCACGAGAAACTTCTGACTATAGTCATGCACTTATTTCTGTGATTTCTAAGGAACGGTCAAGCTCTGAAGCACTGGTTTATAAACTCATAGGCAACTGTCTACCTCCAATGCTTCAGTTTATTACTTAACTTTGGAAATTATACCAGACATCTTAGTCCTGAGTGGGGCATGCCTTTCTGACCCGCAAATCTGTTCAGTTATAGAGCAAAAGGCCATGGGGTGCAAGAAAAATAAAGACAAAGGTGGAGGTATTTTGAAGTCATTTTCTGCCAAGTCCAATCTTCAGTTGTTTCCCACCCATTCTAATATTCTTACCTGGGAAATGCCATGGGCAGAAAAGCCTGGCAGGCTATAGTCCATGGTGTCATGAAGAGTTGGACACAACTTAGCAACTAAACAACAAATTGGCTATTTCCATGTAAGGAATTGGGGCCAGTTTACAACACCAGTGGGCCCTTTCCTCATAGACAGTACAGGAGAGACATAGGAAGATCCTTCCTTCGACTCTGGATTTCAGGAAGACCACCACACTTCTAATTTCATGTGTCAGCAACTTGTTCCAATTTCTGAGATAACAGTTAATCTTATGGGCTTCCCTGGTGGCTCAGACAGTAAAAAAAATCTGCCTACAATGCAGGAGCCCTAGGTTCAATCCCTGGGTCAGGAAGATTCCCTAGAGACTGGAATGGCTACCCACTCCAGTATTCTTGCCTGGAATTCCATGGACAGAGGACTCTGGCGGGCTACAGTCTATGGGGTCACTAATCTTACATTAGCTGTATTTCACATTAACCACAGTCTGCTTTTACAGCAGCACTTCAAATGTCATCAGCGAGACATTGCATATATCATTGTTGAGGATGGTTTTCTTTTGAGGAGATTTATGTGGTTGATAATTCCTTCAAAAGCACATAGACTCTTAAAACCCTTTTTTTAAGTATAAAAAAACACATTTTGTACATTCCTTCATCTGATTGTACCATGAAGCACATGGGGGAAGGTTTATTTTCTTCTTCTCTTGTCCTTTGGTGTTCTGTGCATTTCTGTAACCTGACTTCCAGATTTATAAACCTTGTTCGGCACAGTTATATGAGACTATGATGGTCAGTTGTAGGTGTCAACTTGACTGGGACCCAGGGACCCAGTGAGGATGTTTCAGATGAGCCTAGCATTTGAATCAGTAAATTCCATAAAGCAGACTGTCCTTCTGAGTGGGGGTGAACATCACCGGTCCCATCAAGGGCCTGAATAGAACAGAAAGCAGAGGGAGGAAGCGCCTGGCCCCTCTCTGCCTGTGTGAGCTGGGGTGTCTGTCTTCTCCTGCCTGTGGACCAGGATTTATGGCCTTAGCTCCTCTGACTCCCAGGCCTTTGGGCTCAGACTCGAATTTTACTACCCGCTTCGCTGGGTCTCAGACTTGCCATTGACAGACTGTGGGATCCCTCAACATAACCGTGTGAGTCAGCTCCTCATAATAAATAAATGTCTAAGTGTGCCGTTGGTTCTGTTTCTCTGGAGAACAGCGACTAACACAGGCCTTCTTAGTGCCTTGAATCCCCTAGTGACACAGTTATGATCTTTCTCAAATAGGGTGATCACTTAAACCATTAAAGTCTCCAGAAGCTCTTAGTATTATTTACAAATACATAATGAATATTAAATTGCTAACCTGCTACCATGTAGCTCTGTCACAGGCCATTTCATCTCTCTGGGCATCTGTTTCCTCAAATGTCAATCTAAGGGAGAGGTTTTTCCAGTAGTCATGTATGGATGTGAGAGTTAGACCATAAAGAAAACTGAGCGCCGAAGAATTGATGCTTTTGAACTGTGGTGTTGGAGAAGGCTCTTGAGAGTCCCCTGGACTGCAAGGAGATACAACCAGCCCATCCTAAAGGAGATCAGTCCTGGGTGTTCATTGGAAGGACTGATGTTGAAGCTGAAACTCCAGTACTTTGGTGGCCACCTGATGTGAAGAACAGACTCATTGGAAAAGACCCTGATACTGGGAAAGATTGAGGGCAGGAGGATAAGGGAACGACAGAGGATGAGATGATTGGATGGCATCACCGACACGATGGACATGAGTTTGAGTAAACTCCAAGAGTTGGTGATGGACAGGGAGGCCTGGCGTGCTGCAATCCATGGGTTCGCAAAGAGTCACACGACTGAGTGACTGAAATGAACTGAATTGAAGAGAGAGGTAGGAGCACAGTAAAATCCGTTTTGGGTCTAAAGTTCTGGTATTCTGTGAATAGTGCTGTAGATATTCTACTTTTTGCTTTACTCACATCACACTGACTGATGTTGATTTTTATCTCAAAAAATAAGATTGTTAGCTCCGGAGGGACCTTCAAGATTATTAACTCTAACACCTTCGTTTTGCTGATAAGGAAATTGAGGATTTGAGAGATGAAGTTACTTCTCAAACTTTCCACAGTCAATGAGTGGCTGGCACTCAGTGTCAACTCTCCTGCTGAGGTAGTTCTCTCTCCTCTATGCCTTCAATTTTTTTCCTGTATTTTCATTTAAATCATAGATATTTTAAAGTAAATCTGATCAGTGAGATGCAACTCCTATGCACAGATATTTCAGAATATTAAAGTCAGGAAACAGGCAAAGGGAGATGAAAGACAGCGTGTGTAATAGCACCCAGACAGCCAAATTAGCATTGATTCAGAGTACCAGGGATTGAAATGAAATAAGGACAAGCCTAGAGAAATTCAAAGGTTTGGGGCAAGGAAGGAATTTAATAAAAATGGAAATCAGGCCCAGAGAAGCTCAGCTCTGCTTTTGTCATTGACATTCAGTGCCATTAAGTTCATCTTTACTGGACACTGGTGAAGAAAGGGGTGGGGTCTCTCTGTATATGGAAAGGCTTTTTCACCCAGAATGACAGACTTTATATTTCTCTTTTGAACTGTAGTTTCTAAACTCTACTTATAATATACATGAAAAAGGAACAATCTCCGTCTGTTGCTGTTGCCAGTAGTAACCATCTTTCATCCACTGCTGCCTTTCATCGCAGGTAAACAGTTTGGTCCATTTCACCTCACTCCATTCAGTCTTCAGTGCTCACTTCATTTCTTTCTACATTTTCAAGTGTTTTCCTGACCTACAGGAATGCTTTCTGAGTTTTCTCTCTGGTCTATGTGATGCTCTTATTCTCTCTTTTTCTTCTTTTTTCTATTTAATCTACTGCTTGTCCTACTCCTTCGTTTCTTCACAGCTATCCTGGTGTATTTCAAGGTCTTTAAAAGCACTAGCGCAAAGAAAGAATAGAGCTGATACATTGACCAGCTGTTCCACAGTCCTATAAATTCACTCGTTGATAGCATTCAGGAATTTTCATACCAGGAGGCCTATCAAAACTCAACTGCCATTAAATGTTAAATTGCATAAATAATATGTTTTTAAAATGCCTGCAGTTCAGTTCAGTCACTAAGTCCTGTCTGACTCTTCGTGACCCAGTGGACTGCAGCATGCCAGGGCTCCCTGTCCATCACCAACTCCTGGAGTTCACCCAAACTCATGCCCATTGAGTTGGTGATGCCATCCAACCATCTCATCGTCTGTCGTCCCCTTCTCCTCCCACCTTCAATCTTTCCCAGCATTAGGGTCTTCTCCAATGAGTCAGTTCTTCACATCAGGTGGCCAAAGTGTTGGAGTTTTGGCTTCAACATCAGTCCTTCAAATGAACATTCAGGACTTATCTCCTTTAGGATGGATTGGATGGATCTCCCTGCAGTCCAAAGGACTCTCAAGAGTCTTCTCCAACACCACAGTTCAAAAGCATCAATTCTTCAGTGCTCAGCTTTCCTTAGAGTCCAACTCTCACATCCATACATGACTACTGGAAAAGACATAGCCTTGACTAGACAGACCTTTGTTGGCAAAATATTGTCTCTGCTTTTTAATATGCTGTCTAGGTTGGTCATAACTTTCCATCCAAGGAGTAAGTGTCTTAATTTCATGGCTGCAATCACCATCTGCAGTGATTTTGGAGCCCAAAAAATAAAGTGAGCCACTGTTTCTACTGTTTCCCCATCTATTTGCCATGAAATGATGGGACCAGATGCCATGATCTTTGTTTTCTGAATGTTGGGCTTTCAGCCAACTTTTTCACTCTCCTGTTTCAATTTCATCAAGAGGCTATTTACTTCTTCTTCACTTTCTGCCATAAGGGTGGTGTCATCTGCATATCTGAGGTTATTGATATTCCTCCCGGCAGTCTTGGTTCCAGCTTGTGCTTCCTCCAGCCCAGCATTTCTCATGATGTACTCTGCATATAAGTTAAATAAGCAGGGTGACAATATACAGCCTTGACGTACTCCTTTTCCTATTTGGAACCAGTCTGTTGTTCCATGTCCAGTTCTAACTGTTTCTTCCTGACCTGCATACAGGTTTCTCAAGAGGCAGATCAGGTGGTCTGGTATTGCCATCTCTTGAAGAATTTTCCACAGTTTGTTGTGATCCACACAGTCAAAGGCTTTTGCATAGTCAATAAAGCAGAAATAGATGTTCTTCTGGAACTCTCTTGCTTTTTCGATGATCCAGCGGATGTTGGCAATTTGATCTCTGGTTCCTCTGCCTTTTCTAAAACCAGCTTGAACATCTGGAAGTTCACAGTTCACGTATTGCTGAAGCCTGGCTTGGAGAATTTTGAGCATTACTTTACTAGCGTGTGAGATGAGTGCAATTGTGTGGTAGTTTGAACATTCTTTGGCATTGCCTTTCTTTGGGAATTGGAATGAAAACTGACCTTTTCCAGTCCTGTTGGCACTGCTGAATTTTCCAAATTTGCTGGCATATTGAATGCAACACTTTCACAGCATCACCTTTGAGGATTTGAAATAGCTCAACTGGAATTCCATCACCTCCACTAGCTTTGTTCGTAGTGATGCTTCCTAAGGCCCACTTGACTTCACATTCCAGGATGTCTGGCTCTCGGTGAGTGATCACACCATTGTGATCTTCTGGATCATGAAGATCTTCTTTGTACAGTTCTTCTGTGTATCTTGCCACCTGTGCAGGCACTAGTTCAAAGGCTGAACACACCTACTTGGTGTTGAATTCATTCTCGTCTGTGTACCCTGTGTGTTCTCAGTTGCTCAGTCATGTTCGACTCTTTGTGACCCCATGGACTGTAGCCCACCAGGCTCCTCTGTCCATGGAATTTTCCAGGCACGAATACTAGAGTGGATAGCCATTTCCTACTCCAGGGGATCTTCCCAACCCAGGGATCAAACCTGCATCTCTGTGTCCACTGCATTGGAGGTAGATTATTTACCACTGCACCACCTGGGAATCCTGTATACAGTACAGCCTTTCTTTTCCAAGTTTTCAATGGAGCCTTCTAGGAATCATAAGAACCCTGAGCATGAATTGTTGTTCTGTCCCCTAGTCGTGTCTGGCTCTGTGACCCCATGGACTGCAGCATTCCAGGCCTGGCTGTCCCTCACCATCTCCCGAAGTTTGCCCAAGTTCATGTCCATTGCGTCAGTGATACTCTCTAGCCATCTCATCCTCTGATGCCTTCCTTTGCCCTCAATGTTTTCCAACATTGGGGACTTTTCTAATGAGTTGGCTGTTCATATCAGATGACCAGCTTTAGCCTCAGCATCTGTCCTTCCAATGAATATTCAGGGTTGAGTTCCCTTAAGATTGACTGGTTTGATCTCCTTGCTGTCCAAGAGACTTTCAGGAGTCATCTCCAACACCATAGTTCGAAGGCATCAATTCTTTGGCGTTTTGCCCTCTTTATGGTCCAGCTCTCACAACCATATGTGACCACTGGGAAGAGTGTATCCTTGACTGTATGGACCTTTATCGGCAGAGTGATGTGTCTGCTTTTCAACACACTGTCTAGGTTTGGGCTTCCCTTGTAGTTCAGTTGGTGAAGAGTCTGCCTGCAATACAGGAGACACAGTAGACAAGAGTTCAATCCCTGGGTCAGGAAGATCCCCTAAAGGAGGAAATGGCAGCCCATTCCAGCATTCTTGCGTGGAGAATCCCATGGACAGAGGAGCCTGGCAGGCTGCAGTCCATGGGATCACAAAGAGTTGGACACGACAGAGTGACTTTCACTTTCACTTTCTTTCCTGCCAAGAAGCAATCATCTTCTGATTTATTGTTGCAGCCGCCGTCCTCAATGATTTTAGAACCCAAGTAGAGGAAATCTGTCACTACTTCTACCTTTCCACTTCTATTTGCCATGAGGTAATGGGACCAGATGCCATGATCTTGGCTTTTTTTAATATTTAGCTTTAAGCCTGCTCTTTAACTCCACCACCCCATCACCCTCATCAAGAGGCTCTTTAGTTCCTCTTGGCTTTCTGTCATTAGAGTGATATCATCTACATGTCTGAGATTGTTGATGTTTCTCCCACCTACGTTGATTCCAGCTTGTAACTCATCCAGGCCGGCATTTCTCATGATGTGCTCATATATAGATTAAACAAACAGGGTGACAGAAAACAGCCCTGCTGTACTCCTTTCTCTAACCTGACCCAGTCATTTGTTCCATATAGGGTTCTAACTGTTGCTTCTTGACCCGCATACAGGTTTCTCAGGAGACAGGTAAGATGGTCTGATATTCCCATCTCTTTTTGATCCACACAGAGCATGAATTAAATGGATTAATTTCAAAGGATAATCTAGAAACTTCATGTAAGTGATATGACCATCTGGTTGTTAGGTTCTGTCTTTCACTCTCATGTCCTAGTTCTACCTCCTTGCATTCTGTTGCAAACCAATCCACCCAACCTCTTGAAATGACAGCCAGGTTCAATCCCTATTGAGGTGTTGACTTGGTCAAGCTCTTTCTAGAGAACCTATTTCTTAAAAGTCACCACAGGCATCCCCTATGATCCATGCATAATATATATGTAAGTTAGAGCATTATAGTGATTCCTTATCCTTCTAGATAAATATACTGAACATAATTTCTACTTCTAACATCATAGTTCAAAAGCTAGAATTCAAAAGTGTAATCCTTGTTACCTTTTAAAGGCAATACAACTTCAAGACAGTATTACAGAAAACTGTCAAACTAGATGCCACTATTATAAAATTGTTGAAAAGGTTAAATGTCAGAAATTAATATAACTAGATGACTTAGAAATCATCTTTTTTTTTTCCCTCTAGTAATCACTTCTTCCTTGTCTCACAAGCACAAGCAACACATTTACCCCAGACTCTTCAAATAGGGGTTAATGAAATCAAAGGAATTGCTATTCCACTTTATCTTCCCTTTTCTCAGATAAGGATATAGGAAACAGAAAAACATGAAGTTGGGTTGTAATCCCTACAAGGACAGTAGTTTTACAACTCTCCTGCTCTAGCATGGAGAGAAGACACTCACACATTTCCCTATTTGCTGCTCCATACTAGAAATCTAAAGAGGAAGCTCTTACACAATATTCAGCTTTTATGCAGGCATTTTCCCATGGTTTTCTTTTAAAAAAAAAGGATCTTTTTGAACCTTTAAACTCATTATTTAGCATGATTTTCAGACAAGGATGTATAGTGATTGCGCTAAAATCTAAACCAAAGATATCATTAAAATCTAATCAGTTATTAGGAGAAATTTCTTCTAAGGAGCCAAAAATAGAAAGTATAGATGTCTTAAATGCAAGTCTTAAAGTAATCCTGTCCTCTTCATGCTTCTGAAATTAAAATCAAAGTGGCTTCCTGCCTTTTCAGATTAAAGCCCTATATTGGACAGGCAGCAAAGAAGATGCCTCAGTTTGGTAGGAAGCTTGGTGGGAGCAAAGAGACCCCCTGCTCTCTCTTCCTCTCTGGAGTCCACCTTCAGTGGTGACCTTGGCTCTGAATATTGAACAAAGAAAAAGGAGAGCTGGTTCCCCACCAGGATGTCAAATGTGAACAGCCTCCATTTCCCTCAAATAGGAGCCACCCCAAAGCAGAGCACACACTCTGAATTATTTTTTGGATAAAGGTCATAGGTTTCCAGTGAGCCAGTAACCTATAATTGTAGACCCAAACCAGGACTGGATAGGAGCCTTTCTTTGTTCCCATCCTCTTTCTGCGAAACACCAGTTTTGTGAACTTTAGACGTTCACACACCTACTCTAGGCCCCTTTTCTCCAGTCTCTCAAGTTGGGGACGTAGAGCGTGTGCCTTTTGGTTTTTTTCCAGTTTGTGAGTGTATGAAAAATGCCTTGTTCCTGATTGAGGAAGCTCATATCATCCCTCTCCAAGAACATTTTCCTTTTAAAGAGAGGACAACAGAAGATAGGGAGCATCATGGAGGGGGTCTCCCACCTACATAACCCCCAGTAGACTGAGCTCGCTGAGTGTCAGCGGGACCTAGGTCTTCCATCTCAGTCTTCCCGATGTCTAGCACCCCGATACTTTGTGGGTGTTGTGTAAATGTGAGTTACTGCTCTGTATTTGAGTTGAACAACTCCCAAGAATTGACTATGAGACCTCAGTGGTAGGTGCAAGCACAGAGACCCTACCCTGTGCCTCTACACACACCACTTAACCTTGCCCTGGCCATGCTAATTCCCCTCATTAACTGTCTAGTAAATTAGTCGTCAGTTGTATGATTTTTATCTTATTATCCCAGATCACTGTATTTAATTATGTTATTGTATCTACTTTCCATTAGTGAGGAAGAGAAAACATTTGCTGAGAATTTTATGTAGTAAAATTGTAGTAAAAATGTAGTAAGCTCTTTACATACTCCATCTTATATATAATTTAATACCATCCTCAAAAACATGGAGATAAGAACTATGACACGTATTTTATAGGTGAGGATACAGACTGAGGAGTTTAGGTGACATCCCCAAATTCTCATCACTGAACAGCAGCGGAGCTGGGACTGGAAATAAGTCTGTCTCAAAACCCATGTTCTTTCCATTACACTGCACTAGCTTTTTCTTCCCCTATCAAATAATTCAACATTATTTCTGAGATCACATAACGGGATTGTGGGGGGCTTTCACAGGAAGCAGAGAGGGGCTGTCTGAAATGACTTTTTCTAATAGTGGTGATAGATTACATTGATCCAGTGAAAAGAACAGCTCACTGACATCTTCAACGTGATTTTTGCTGTGTGTTTTGCTGCAGGTCATAGTACAAATAACACCGCAGATGATATCCCCTGTGTAAAGCAGCACATTGTTTTATACACCATCCATGTCTTTTGTCTCATTAGGCCCATAGTCTACCCAATCCAGAAAGCAAACATTAATAGATGCCTTTTCAAATAATAATGTTTAATGCTTTTTTTTTTTTTTTTAAATGTAAGTTCTTGGTGGCTCAGACAGTAAAGAATCTGCCTGCAATGCAGGAAACCTGAGTTTAATCCCTGGGTCAGGAAGATCCCTTGAAGAAGGGAATGGCTACCCACTCCAATATTCTTGTCTTGGAGAATTCTGTGGACAGAGGAGCCTGACAGGCTATAGTCCATGGGATCTCAAAAAGTTGGACATGACTGAGCAACTAACACACTGCTTCAGTCAGTTCTTTCTGTTTTTTTTTAAGTGTTATTTGATATTTGAATTTTTGCACTTAAGTTTTTGATGGTTATAGTGGTAAATGAATAGCTCTAGTTCTTTTTCTCAGAAGAAGCCAAATATAAACGTGGTCAGGTACTGATCACTGACTGAATGAGCAAGGAAATGGTTTAATCTATCGTTTTGGAGAAAGAGACTATTTAACCTGGATTCTTAAAGTTATGAAAAGAGAAACTGAGATTCATTTTCTCTTTTGAGTTATTACTGTTCAGTTCAGTTCAGTCACTCAGTCGTGTCTGACTCTTTGCGACCCCGTGAACGGCAGCACGCCAGGCCTCTCTGTCCATCACCAACTCCCGGAGTCTACCCAAACCCATGTCCATCGAGTCGGTGATGCCATCCAACCATCTCATGCTCTGTCGTCCCCTTCTCCTCCCGCCCCCAATCCTACCCAGCATTAGGGTCTTTTCCAATGAGTCAACCCTTCGCATGAGGTGGCCAAAGTATTGGAGTTTCAGCTTCAACATCAGACCTTCCAATGAACACCCAGGATTGATCTCTTTTAGTTTTAGAATTTTATTTAAATATCTAAATATCTATTTTATTTATTTAAATATTTATTTATTTAATAAAATAAAATTTAAAAAATAAAAAATATTTATTTTATTTAAATATCTAAAATAATTTTAGAATTATTACTGTACCAGAACATAAATCACTTAGTTTTGGTAAATATAAATTGAGGATCATCATGGCCCCCCAAAATGATGCTATAATACACTTTGCAGGTTCTGCCATCATGAAATTAGTGAGGCCAATGACACAGCTTTTCTCATCTTTCCAGGCATTCCCTTTATTGCTTGATTAATAAGGACAAAAGGAGGAAAATTGAGGAACTCAGTGGGCAATATATGCTATAATACCCGATCAATTTCCTTCTGCAAGTTTTATTATATTGAGACTTCTGGAGAAGAAAATTGATTGGACTTATTCGCCCAGGAACCTTTAAAGAAACAAAGCAGGGTCTTTTCATTTTCTATTGCAATCTGTTTTATAGGTCTAGAGCTCAGGAGAAATGAATGACCCTGCTCTAATCAGTTACTTTATTCTGGTTTTCATGCCAAGAGTTTACAGAACTCGCAGAGAATTGAATCGGAGGGAAATTTTAAAGAGAAAATAGTACAAAAAAGGAAAGATCAAATTTAATATAAACTAAGTTGAGAGGAAAATAGGAAAAAATATTTTAAAGGAGATACTTTAACCCCATCTCGCCTCAGGTCTCTGGACATTTACTGAGCACCTACTGTGTATCTGGGGCTTCCCAGATGGCACTGATGGTAAGGAATATGCCTGCCAATGCTGGAGATACAAGATATATAGGTTCAATCCCTGGGCTGGGAAGATTCCCTGGAGTAGGAAATGGCAGCCCATTCCAGTAGTCTTGCCTGGGAAATCCCATGGACAATGGAACCTGGTGGGATACAGTCCATGGGGTTGCAAAGAGTTGGACACAAATGAGTGAATGAGCACACACTATGTATCTAGACGTAACCTCAATGCTGAAAATCCAAAGATGATAAATAAATCATTCATGCCTCCCATTCTAGCATCTCATAGGAGACAAAGACTCTCAGGAAATCAGTTTGGGGAATAAATGTGGCCCATTACAGAAAACCACGATTGCCATGTTAGGTGAAGTAGGTCAGACTAGGCAACAGAAGACCAGAGTGCTTTTAGACAGAGGATGATACAGTCAGGTTTACATTTGGGTGGGACACTCTGGAAAGATTATAGAACATGGATTTTAATAGGAAAAGGCAGGAAACCAATGAAAATATCAGGGTTTACACTCTGTGAATGGAATGCCTCTGACCATTTTGAGGAGATCTGTACTGGTTTAATTAGTCAGTGAATTAAACAGAAAATGAGTGAAAAGAATTTATATATATAGCCAGCCATTTGCATCTGTGGGCATGAAGATAGAGTTGGAGTTCATTTAGCATGCCAGAACATACTGGAGCATTTGGGCTATTGAGTTATCATATCTGACCGTGTACAAGTCAGTGTGTGCACAGAAGATCTTGTCCAAGGGTGCTGTTTTATCTGCTCTCATTGTAGCTAAAGTATTTGCAAAGAATTGATCCACTTCAAACGTGCAAAGATATTGAACAATAAAGTGATCAGGAAAGGCAGATGAGATCTAATTGACTGCCCAGGTTCAGACTTCCTTCCAGTCACAACTGTATTCTTTAGGCAAGTCACTTCATCACTTTGAGTCTTATTTTTGAAAAAGTGTACCAGTATCCTTCCTACCCTACTGATTTTATGGAGCCATTTTGACAGAGAAATGAGAAAGTTTCAAGGAAACCCACATACCTTTACAAATCTAAGTTTGTTTGCTGGTTTGTTTGTTTGTTTTATCATGTCTTGAGACAGAGGAAAGAGAGAGGGTTTACTGTTAATATCAACTTTCCCCTCCTTGGGCAACCCTATCCATTCTCATTTTCCTTTCAGGTATCAGGTTTTCCAAAAACGCAGTACTAGGTCTGAGTAATGCATGCCAGTACCTCAGTTGCTTCAGTCATGTCTGACTCTTCATGATCCTATGGACTGTAGCCTGCCAGGCTCCTCTTTCCAGGGAATTTTTGGCAAGAATCCTAGAGTGGGTTGCCATGTCCTGCTCCAGGGGATCTTCCCAACCCAGGGATCGAACTCTTGTCTCCTGTGTCTCCTGCATTGCAGGCAGATTCTTTGCCCACTGAGTCTCCTGGGAAGCTCTTTCCAACACCTATTCCTCATCAAATGCTAAGTTCAAAAAGATGATACAAGTTATTAACATGTGGAATAAAACCAGTAAGTTTCCCTTAATAGGAATTGCAGATCTTGACTCAGCCCATCAGCCATGAAACTAAAATAAGAATTTTTAGTGTTCTTGTGGAGAGGTGAAGCTAATGATTTGAGAGAGGTTTCAATATATATGCATGACATCATGATTGTTAATTATATTCTTCAGATCTTCAAAATGCTTTTTGTATGGAAACAATTTTTACATTATGTTTCAGCTTGGACTTTCGGCAGCAGGTGGGCAGTAGTAACTTTGTGGTCCCTACACTGCAGGATGCATATTTAGGGGCCCAACATGGAGATCCAGGCCAGAGAAGGAAAGCTGGGCCGGTGGGCAGAGATTTGTCCATCCAGACAAGAGAGACCTTTACAGTTAAAGTGCTTCGCAGCTCTCTCGGTCTCTTTCTCCACCGGGCCGCTATCAGAGCCAATTCCATCCAGTTGCCCTGGTCTCACATCCCAAGGTCATTGCTGTGTCAGCTCAGTTCTCCATGCTGCACAAGGCTGGCCAGCCTTCACATGGTCTTAGGACTCCGGGTCCTGTGTGTTTGTGAGCGGTGTTTCTGCGGAGCTGCCCTGCACCAGGTGATGCAGATGGAGAGGCACGGTGGGAGTTCTCTCTTCCTCCAGCCTTCCACGGAGAGCTGGCTTGAGGTTTATTTTAGTCCCACAGTCCACCTGTGGGTCAGAGAAACAGATTAACTAGGTTAGCTCCTATGTGAGACACTGCTTTGCAGGTTAAAGCAGTTCTGATTCTATTCTGGTTATAAGGAAAGGTTTTCACATTTTTTGTAAGATGATAATGTGTGCAGCAAGCTTTCCTTTATTTAGACTTGAAAGCGGTTTGTTTTTTTTTAATTAAATTTCAACTTCAGAGGTGATTTTTAATATTATCATTTAGAATAGACCAGAAAATAGTAAAAAAAAAAAAAAAAAGGTGTTTAAGTGGAGGAAAACATTTATGTAGCCACGCCTCACCCCTGTCATACCCAGTTCCCTACCTCTACCCCACAAAGCCACTGAGGCTTGCTGCTAGAAATAGCCTTTTTAAATAGGTTTATAAGAGATCTGGAAGAGGTAATATAAAGTGGACCTGGTTAGAGGGGATAAGAAAGGTCTCAGCAACCACAGTAATGACCATGTTATCTTCTGTTACAATGACATTGAGCCATTCATTATGTCCTGACAAGGAACCTAAGTGCCATTTTACATATTGGTTCACATACCTTCCTGACCACAAAGCCAAATCATCAGAAATATAATGGCAAATAAAATAGGTCCTGCATGAGACAAGTTGCTGGTTGGTCACAGTTTTCTAACCTGTGACCCACTACTTTCACTTAAGTGAGATCTTGAAGGAATGTTAAATTGAGTATTATATTCTAATTTGAAATGAGGAACAAATATTTTTCCATAATATAGAAATAGAGCATTTTTAACTCACTAAATCTGTCAAACAAGAGGTTAACCAGAAATTAATATATAATTCTTTCTTCATGAAGTTCTTAACTCACGGTTTATACATGCTTTTGTATTAGGTTATAAATCCTAGCAATGAAATAAAACTACAGGCATGGCACAGTTCCAAAGGATAATTCCTAATGGCAGATATTTGACTCTTTTTCAAGTAATGTGAGGTAGTATAGTAAAGCTACTGGTCCACCAAAGCAGTCTTGTATTATTAGAACTGACTGATGTTAATTTCAGTTAATCTCTCCATCCTTTTGTGCTCAGCAGAGCACTTTGTTGAAATCACCCTGCAGTACCTATGCTACTCTAGTCCATGTTATTATCTTGAAAGCAAAACAGTGTGTTTCATCTTTAGATTATCCAAGACACTCATCACTGAACCAGCCCATAGTAGGTGTTTGGAAACATTCAAATGAGAAAATTGGCCTACAATTCCCCTTCTTTGAAACATCTTGCCATTTATTTTAATAGCCAAGTGCCTTTGCTCTATGAATAATGATTCACCATAGAGTCTCCTGGCTGCTTGTTAATTCTTGACTTCCTCTCTCGTGCTCATTTGGAATCTGTCAGCAATGTTTCTGCAGAATGTGTCAAGCATCAGAGCATATGTTATCTGCATATGTATCAAAGGAGACCTATCTTTCTCTTCTCTTCTCTCCAATATTTTTCTCTTTAATGTAACTATAAATTCCCAGAACGTACATCCTATTTTGAAACAGAATTAGGCTTTGAATAAGAGTTTGCACAAGCAGAGGAGAATACTAGGTGTTCGACTTGGATACAGAAGATAAGAATTTTGTGTAGCTTTCCCTGCTGTCTGTGAAAATACTTTTTAAACTAGTCCTTGGCTCTGACTTTGCTCATTCTCAGAAATAGTATATTGATATAAAACAACTGCACAGCTTTTTCAAAGATAGAGAGAAAGAAGAGGACTCTCTAATAGACTTTAATACACCAGTGAATTTCATGGATTTGTTTCAGAGCAAATCATCCCAGATATAGTCCCAACACAGCCAGAAGCCTTGAGATGCTGAAAATTGGGAAGAAAACATGGACAGTATGTGTTCCTATGAGAATTCTACTTTCACTACACACTAGAAGTTAATGCTGCCTGTCAGATGTTTCTGTAATAAAATTTATCATCAGAATTTACTAAAAGAATTGAAAGCTTAATGTGTTCTCAGCCGTATATATTTCTAAGCAAACATTAAGGTCAGAGTCCACAGTATAGTCAACTACTGCCATGTGGGAGTAACACAAAGACCAGCCAGCCCCTAATACCTCTTTCCTGCTCTGGTCTTAACAAGATCTTGACTATGATAGTTACTGTTAAAAAAAAAACAAAAACCCAAAAAACCCCAAAATGTCCATCTTAAATCCCCTTCTAAAAAGTGAATATCAGCTGGCAGAGGGAAATTGGTAGGAATTAGTTCCTTAGACCATCACTGAGTAGAATAAAAGATTCCTAAGTAAATGAGTTAGAGAAGAGTTTAACTTTGAGCAGGTAATCAGAACTATAAAAAATCTCAATCTAAAAAAAAAAAAAGAGTCTCATGCCGGTGGGAAGGGATTAGGCGGATGCTGAAAGACTGGATGACCCAAAACAAACCTGTTTTTTCCTTTTTTTTTTCCCCTCCCACCCATGCCTTCCTTTCTTAGTTAACACTATCATCATTCTCCCTGGCACCGAAGCTAATGGCTAAAGGTCATTCACAGGACTAGGCTCTCACTTATGAACCCCAGCTCTTTGTTTTCTGCTTTATTCCCACTGCCTTGGCTCAGTCTTTTATTTTCCCTCATTCAGCCCAGTGCCATCCTTCCTGACCTCTTACATGTTCCCACGGTGCTTTTCCGTACCAATCACTTCTTCAGTCCTAGGTTTCCTCACACTTCTGTCTGCTTCATCAGCCCTGCGGGGTCTCCCACTCTCTCCGCCTGCCGTTACCATGATGGCGGCTGCTGTTGAGCGGTGTGCTGGCGAGGCCATGGTGTCTAAGCGAGGGGTCTTCAAAGCCCATGTCTGCCTCTTACTTCTGTGATCTTGTTGGTTAGGTAGTCTCATCAAGTCTTGCTTTCCTTGCTTGTGAAAAAAGCATACTATGAGTTTCTAACTCCAAAAACCTTTCGTGGATATTAAATAAGACAATACGTGTAAAGAGCTTAACACAGCACTTGTTACAGGGTTATATTCTCAGTTAACGAAGTGATAATATTAGTGATTAGTGTTTGATACCGCTGAGGCTAGAAGATATTGTAAGAACTTTGGTGGGTGTGGGAAAACTTTAGGTAAATGATCAATATTTGCAAAGAGAGTTGAGATACCTGTTATCTACCCTTTTTTATAACCTAAAGATGTTTTTAAAGATTAATACAGTAAGCAGAATACTTTACTATAATTATTAGATACCAGGTTTTCAGTTGGCTTAGCCATAAGTCTTCTATTTGTTGTATAGAAACATACCCTAAACTTCCAGAAGCAATAGTCATTGTACTTTGTCTTGACAGCTCACTTTTCAAAAACATACATGGTGCTTTCCTACATGCTCCGCAGGATGTCAGAGGACAAGGCACGTTAATTTCCTCCCCTGGGAAAATTTACTCTATGATAGAAAGATCAGAAAATTAAAAGATCAATAATACTTTTCTGTGATAAAGGCACACTTAGCTTAAGTCTGTAGATGAACTATTGTCCATTACGAATTAACATAAAAGCAGTCCTGAAAGGAAGAAAAGAAACCTTATATTTGGCAGTCTAACTTACAGATCCTGAACTGAGAATTGAAATGTTTGGTTCTAATCTTCCTTCCACAATGAGATTGCAATTCACACGCATCAATTGCTCCAGTCACTCTGTCCCTCTGGGACCGAGTCTGCTGTAACCTAGTGATGCTTAGGAGGGTGTTGTGAGACATAAGCAAGCTCTTTAAGTGCAGGACTGATTTTCGTCAGTGGCCTCCAGCTAAAACCTGAAGCAAATATATTTTTGCCTTTTCAGAGAAGGCAGTCTTCATCACCAGTTTCATTATATAACATAATTTCAAATATTGATGTTAAAATACAAACTTCACTATTACAACATTGACTAGACATGATTTTGAATATGTTAGAAGAGAAAACTTTCACCTACAAATTGGGATTCGACAAACCCCAATCAAGACCATCTTTAGTAGAAGACTGAATTCTCCTTTGTTAAAATTCCATGGCATGTGTTGCTTTCTTCCAATTACAAGATGTCTGAACATGAAAATGTAAAGTAATTTTCATTCTGGTCTTAATTTCAGACAGCCACAGTGTATTTCCTTATTACTAATGGAGAAGCATGACTATGATGCAGTCAGTGCTACTTGATAAAAAGAAAAAAGAAAGCTTTTATTCTAATGTCCTAACACTAGTCAAATTAATACTCTTATGAATAGTTAGAGGATAGCTTTGATGTAAAGCAGGTCAAGGATATGCAGGGAATAAATTCAAGAGTCTTCATCAACACAGCCATTCTTTTCTACTGAACTGGATTTATTAAAATCACCCGCAGTCTTTGAATGTATCTGTTTTTCAGTTTCCAAGTGCAAGAGTCTTTAAAGTCTAAAGCAATAGATGTGTAAATAAGAATGACATATTATTCAAAAGGCTTCCCTTTCATGGGATGTAATCCATACAAATTGTTTTATACAAAGAAAACCATAATAAAGAAATTACCCCTATTCCCTGGGGATAGAGAATACTAGCACATACGGTTCTCCCACAATCACACTTCTGGGCATATATCTGGGGAAAACTCTAGCTGGAAAAGCTACCTGCATTCCAGTGTTCATAGCAGCACTGTTCATAATAACCAGGGCATGGAAGCAACCTAAATGTCCATTGACAGACAAATGGACAAAGAAGATGTGGTATATATACATAATGGAATACTACTCAGAATAAAAAGAATGAATTAACACCATTTGCAGCAACATGGATGGAACGTAGAGATCCATAGTAAGTGCCGTCATACTAAGTGAAGTAAGCCAGAGAAAAGCAAATACCGCATTATATCACTTATATGTGGGATCTAAAATATGATACAAATGAACTTATTTATAAAACAGAAGCAGACTCAGACATAGAAAACAAATTTATGGTTACCAAAGGGGAAAGGCAGTGAGGGAGGTATAAATAAGGAGTTTGGGGTTAAGAAATATATACTACTATATATAAAATAGATAATCAACAAGGTCCTACTGTATGGTACAAGGGACTATGTTCAATATCTTATAATAATGTATAATGAAACAGAACCTGAAATACATGTATGTGTATATATATATATATATATAGCTAATCACTTTTCTGTACACCAGAAACTAACAAAATATTGTAAACCAACTGTACAAAAATTTTAAAGAACATGCAAGGTCAAATGTACAAGCTTATATGTGTAAGTAACATTGGTGAGATGTGTGTCTTACTTTGATGTGACCTTTCTATGACAGAATAACGAACTCCCTACTAATCTCTAGTTATGACAATGATTAAAACTTGGTATAGTGCAGAAGATGGTCTGAAAATTTTAACTAAAATTCTTTGGTTTCCATTCTGTTTGCTTTCCTGCATGAAATATACCCAATTTGCCAACTTTTGAAACAGTGCCGGACTTAGAATAGTCAAGCAGCAAAACTCAACTGTTAATTTCTTGTGCCTTTTAAATTATAGGTAGTCAGTAAGTTATTTCCTAAAGGAACACATGAATCACACAGATAAAGCCCCGTTGGGCAAGCTAATCACATATGGTTTCTGCTGGGACATGAAGAAATATTTATTTAAAAGTTGTAAAAAATGAAACCTTCCCAACCCATCACCCTTCTTCCTTTTGCTTCGATCATCATGCAAAAACTCACTTCCAATCCCTCCACTTTCTCCACATACAAGGTAGTTCTAGTCATCTCATGGTTTTTCTAATTCCCTAGTGGCTCAGCTGGTAAAGAACCTGCCTGCCAATGCAGGAGATGCAAGAGACAGGAGTTTGGTTCCTAGAGAAGGGCATAGCCACCCACTCCAGTATTCTTGCCTGGAAAATTCCTTGGACAGATGAGCCTGGTGGGCTACAGTCCACGGGGTTGCAAAGTGTTGGACATGACTAAGTGTGTGCATGCACACACACATTACTTTTTTTAAGAAACTTTCTTTGCCACAGAGGGAAAGGATGTAGGCAGGAGTTCTCCACTGATGCCAGGGGGACCAACTGTTTCATTACAATCTCTATCCTGGTGGCTACTCAAGCCTAACTGCTGTCTTAAAATGTAGTGGTGGTGGTGAAGTCGCTTCAGTAGTGTCCGACGCTTTGCGACCCCATGGACTGTAGCCCACCAGGCTTCTCTGTCCATGGGATTCTCCAGGCAAGAATACTGGAGTGGGCTGCCGTTTGCTTCTCCAGGTATGCGTGTGTGTGTGTGTGTGTGTGTATGTGTGTGTGTGTGTATAAAGTAGATGGACTCTATTAAGGATGGTGGAATCTCAGTTTCACAAACTTTTTATAGACCAGATACATCTCAGGTACACAAATTTATCATACTCTGTGAGAATAATACAATATAATATTAAGATGTTTTGAAGCCCATACTAGTTTATTCTCCTTAGGCTTAGTGATGGCTTGGGCTTTTAGAGTCACTATTTCATATGATTCATATTTATATTTTTATTTTATATATATATTATATATGTGTTTGTGTGCGATATATATATTTGCCAGTTTCCCGTCATGGACGTATATATGTTTTCGTGTGTATATAATTTATTTCTGGCTAGTTCACCTTAACTTCAAGTCCAAATTCTAGCTGATCATATAAAGAGATATAAGCCAAGTTGTGGAGAAAAGGTCCTTTGTATGTTCCACAAGAGAAGTACTTTTGGCTTTTGGTTATAAAGGTCCCATTTACTTCCAACCCAAACTCAATTAATATAGCATCTTACAGATTCTACCCACAGTAATTCACTGCAAACCTCTTTTCTGAACCCGAAATGCAGTCTTCCTCAGTTCCTCTGAGATGATCTTTACATCTTGGTTCGCACCTCTATGACCCTCCTACTTCTCATCACATCCTCCTGGCTTCTTAATTTGAGTCTTTTTTCCAAACACCTGGTCCGTCCTTTTCTTTCACTCTCAATTACATCAGACTGACAGTTCCCACATCCTCTTTTTCCTTATTTCTTTCTGTATTTGAAACCAGAAATCTTTTCAAGATTCTGAGTTTCATCAACTGTGCCTCAAAAATGCTGCAAAGTTTTCTTACAAAATTGAATCTCCATATACATATATTTCTTTTGTGATTGACAATTTAATTACAGAATTATGTCCCTTTTCTAATCAGTCTGGAGACAGCTTGAAATCCATAGTGACTTTAAGGCAGTTTCTTCAAAAGCAATTAATTACTTGTTGACGCACCCTGCCCATTCTGAGATAAAGCTTATCATATGTAGTGGGGCCCTGGGCTGACCAGAGCATTTTCAGAATGGAAGAACCCCCAAATGGAGCTTAAGCAGATTCAAGTCACTCTTATAACAGGCACCTCTGCTGAGTCCTTTTCCATTCGAGAGCAATAATCAAATGAAATGATTTGCATGATAGAAAAGAAGAACATTCTCATTAGTTTTGCAGATTGAAGCAAAGTATGTGGGAAGGATGGAGATGTAAATGTAAATGATCTTGACAATAAGCTAAGGAAAAACTAGTCAGAGCTTTGAACTGAATGATGTTTAATAGAGATATGGGTTAAGGTGCACATTAAAACATCTTTTAAAGCAAGGATGTTTAGAGTCTAAGTCACCACACCATAAAAACTCATGTGAGAAAGTTACAGAATATGAAATGCAATTGTTCTCCCTCTGAACATATGCACTGAAATAAGATGAACAAAACGAGTGCTCACAGGAGAATTAGAAGTTACTGCCATTTGGTTGGATCTTTTATTAGCACTCTTGTTGAGAATTGACAGAATCACACTCAAATTTGGTTAAAGAAGAAAGGTAATTTGGGGACCATATAATTAAGAAGTCTTTGAATTGGCAGTAGCTTCTGGCCTGGGTGACTCTTAGGATTCCAAAGATACCATCAGGAACAAGTTTCTGTCTCTTGTCTCTCAGTTCCGCTTGTCTTTCTTGGCTTCATGGCAAGCTTGTTACTGGAACACTTCCCTGGACCTTTTGAGCACACGACCCAAAGCATCTCTCCACCCAAAAGGCTCTGACAGGTCCAACTTCAGTCACATGCCTCTCCTTGGTCTAATTACTATGTCTAAGAAATGGGATATCCTGTGGCATGGAAGACAGGCTCACCTGATTGAAAATTCCACAGGGTTATGTGGAGTAGGAGAATGGTCTTTGCAAAAGAAAACGGTGCTGGACAGACTGACACTAAAAAGAAGGGAGCAAAACAGATGATTTCCAACAGACCCTCCTTAAGGGATCTTGAGGATTCAGGGCATTTGGTTGAGAAGAATTTTGGGGAAGCTATACGTCACCTAAATGATATATAGGACTGATAATAAGTGAGGACTTTCAGATTCTGAGCTATGAATCATTGATAGAACAAAGATGAGTTTTGAAGTAGGCTTTCTATTTGTTTGTTTTTGCGTAAAACAAATGTAACTGATTGTGGAACATTTAGGAGGAAAAAGAACCACAAAAATCAAAAGGAAAAAATTTTAGAAAGCATCTAATAATCACAATTAATGTGTTCAGCAAAGTTCCCTTGTGTTTTATACAAATAGCACATGTGTTTACTAATTAGAGTAATTCAGTATAAATACTACATTTTTTGCTGAAAATATTCAGAACATTTTGGCACATGACCGAACTAGTCTTCAAAGATCACAAAGGTTTAATGGCTAAATAATAACACACTTAATGGATTTATCATACTCAATAATCAATGTCTGTTTTCCATAGTTTCCATTTTTACTTTCAAAGATGATATTATGATAAACTTGTTGGGACTATATCTCTTGTCAATCTTCTAAGACTGAATCCTTCAAGTGGAATTACTGAGTCATAGAATATGAACATATAAATATTCTTGGTATGTGTTGTGACATTTCTATGTAGATTACTACTGTTTTCACCAGCAATGCGGTAGAATGATCCTTACTATTGCCCCCAAATAATGACTTTTCAGAAATGACATTATGAGATTTATGAAGCAAGTATTATTTGTTTCCCCACAGTGCCCACTATTAAAGTTAGTAAGTGAATTTTAAAGAATGAACCTATAATTCACAGAAAGTGTGTGCTTTTAATTCTGAGTTACAACCCCAAAGGAGAGAGTTTGTCTTAGTGAGTCAGTATCTGCTCATTTTAATACTGACAGCACTGATTGTTCAGGATGCAGGGAAATGATTATTCTATAAAATTGTGGTATTCAATCTGGAAATGTGTATCAAAATTGAAGCTGTGTACCTTTAATGCAGAAATTCTATATTTGGAAACATATCTAAAGAAGTGTTTGATCAAATACATAATACTTTACGATCCTCACTGAGGTTTTAATAACATCAGAAGTCATATATGCATCTATCTAAGCATGCATCAGCATTTATTTAAAATAAACCCTGGATATTCATTCAGTGAATAAAATGAGTGTCTGCAGTCAGAATTTCCTCCATTGAAATCTTGTTGCACCCCAATGGGAATAAGTAACAACTTTGTGTCCTTGAACAAATATCTACGACTCATATTTGTTAAATTTGAATATTAAGTTAGATTTTACATAGAAAGAAATTATGAAGTCCTAGTTATTATAATTTTTATAACTGTATTAAATGGAAATTTAACGATTTAGCATTTAAGCTTATTAAATGAAAAAAGTGTTAAATCGTTGATAAGAACAAGTGATTAAATAGTGTGGATGAGAATATCATATTTGTATACAAGTTTATATGTGTGTGTCTGCATAAGGAGCCAAAGTGACATTAACCAAGATATGCACTGTGATTATCTCTTGGTTGGAGAACATTGGCCAATTTTTGCTTTGCTTTCTTCTTTATATTTTTCTCTAGAGTTTGGATTTTCTTTGAGTATTTGTTATCTTTATGATCAAAAACAACTAGTAGACCATCCACATCTTTTAAAAATCTGATTATATAAGAGATTTTCTTTAGTAGATTCTGAAATTCCTAGGTGACTTGCCCAAAGCTACATAGCCAGCTGGTTGCAAGACAGCAAGAGAACAGTTTTCTAGTCCCTAGTACACAGAGCAGATGAGTGCTGTCGGGTGAAATGACCAAGAGGAAAAGAGACCATCAATGAGATTAGACTAAAAGATTCCAGACTGTAAAGACAAAAACTCAACATTCTGCCCTATTTCACTATGTGACAAGGGCAAGACTCATGATCTCTCAAAGGCTGTTTTATTTTCCCTTTTTAATTCCATTTATAAAGTTGTTATCCAAAAGTTCCTGTCAACCTAAATAAAGAGATAAACTGAGGCAAACTCAAATGACCAGAAATTGGGTTTATTTGGGAATAGAGAGGAATTGCAGTTCAGGAAATGCAGGCTTTCAGGCCAGCTTCAGGCCAGTCTGTTGACGATTTGGGGCAGGCTGTATTTGTGGGCAAAAAATGCAAAGAGGAAGAAGTCCAGCCAGAGTCCCAGCACTAAGTTCATGGGCTTGAGAATGGGGGGATTTCCAGCAGATGTTTATTGATCAGGAGATAAGTCTCGGAAACTTCTGCAAACAGGCATTCATGGGAAATCAGCCTCTAGGTTCCTAAGTTCCCTTCTTCTGAGGTGGCATGCATGAGATTTTCCATTTTGTATCCTCCAGGTCCGCTTAGATTGAAATCCTTTCACGTTCCTGGTTCCTATACCTTTAAGAACATAAAGGAACGCAGCTTTAAGACACAGGGGAAGCTGATGTATTTATTTAGTTAATTCCTAGTTAGTTCCTTTTCACCAAATCTCCAAATACTAGTACTGGAGTAAATATTTATTCATAATCAGGGTAGAGGAGTGAGGTGGTTGATACTTGCACTTGAAATCTGAAAAAAAAAAGAAAAAATTAGTAGAAATGCAATAAAATTCTCCCTTAAATTTATATAGAATATATGCCCTGGAAACTTTGTTCGTGCTCATAAAGGTAAATAGATTTCATAAGATTCTTGAATAAATGTGTGATTACAGATTTATCATATGTAAGTGGAAATTTATGGCCACAGCTGTTGAGTGTGAACCATGACAAGCAGTCATGGTCCCTTAGCACCACTGTCACGAGCCAGAGTAAAAATGTATAGAATCTGTGTAAACACAGGCTCTCTGTCTTGTGCTGTGTGATCCCTGGGTGTTGATTTCTGTATAAATTGGAATGAAGATACCAATGATATACATAGCCTGTAATAATCACAGGCTGAAACTCAGGCATCTCTAATTCATTTTCCTTCTCTCAGTGCACCGTGAAAGTACTGAGAAAAGAACCTCTCTTAAGGCCCATATTGTGCCTGTCCTTGTGCCTGCGGATTACTGTATTACTACATTTAATCCTTAACACGCGGCTGCTCGGTTGAGTTATTCCCAGTAAGTCAGGAGAAAAATCAATTCTCAGAGGTGAGGAACACCCAGGAGTCTGGGAGCGATAGACCTGCATCTGTCACAGGTTATTCTCATGAGCAGCATGTTGTCTCCAGCTCCCTGTGTGCTGAGCTGTTGCTGCTTAATGAGATTCGTGGTGGATGATGTTGTTGCTGTTGTTCAGTTGCTAAGGCGTGCCTAACTTTTTGTGACCTCACGGACTGCAGCACGCCAGGTTTCCCTGTCCTTCACCATCTCCCGGAGCTTGCTCGAACTCATGTCCATCGAGTCAGTGATGCCATCCAGCCATCTCACCCTCTGTCGTCCCCTTCTCCTCCTGCCTTCAGTCTTTCTCACCATCACAGTGGATACGGAGAAAAAATATGAAATTACTTGCCTGACTTGAGGAGTCTGCTGAACACCAGAAGATGTTCTTTAGAATATGTTTTTGACCAGTTTTGATTCCTTTCTTCCCTTTTTAACTTTCCCGCCCTTTTAAATTTTTTTTATTGTGGTAAAAGTCACATAAGACATACTATTTTAACCACACTTAACTGCACAGTTCAGTGACACTAAAGACATTCACAATGTCATGAGACTCTCACCATTATCCATCTCCCAAACTTTTCACTTCCTAAACTGAAACTCTGTCCCCATTAAACACTAATGCTCCATCCCCCCTCCCCCCTCCCCATCTCCCCACTGAGATGCCAGGGGCATCTGACTCCATGAATTTGACTATTCTAGGTGCCTCCTGTAAGTGGAATTAAGCAGTATTTGTCTGCACTTAACTATATTGGAATGCATTTTTAAGGTTAACTTGATATATATCCTGGGAAGCAACACATTACTGACTCACAAAATGAAGTTTTCAGAATGTAAGGTAATTTGCTTGTACAAACAAAACCTGTTTGGGAGTACTTTTTTTCCCTGAAAGGTAATCTTCAAGGCATTTTCCTTGAACACCCTTTTCTCTGCGGATTATATATAGAGGATATGAAAAGACTGAGATGAAGCCCTGCCACTAGAAGCGACAGTGATAGATGAGCAGGCTTAATTGTGACAGGCAGTGTTCGTCCCTTTCCTATTTCTTCTGTGAAAATGGAACTGTCCTTCAGTCCGTTGGGTCAATAGGGTTGCCTGGTGCATGATGTGTAGGGAAGGGGCCTTCCATAATTGCAAAAGGCAGACAATTCATCTGGAAGCTCTAGAAAATTAGAGAAGGAAAGAAGAAAAAAAAACAGCTCTAAATGTCCATCTGGGTTTTGAAAAGTAGATATTTGAAGTTGTGGCAGGCTGCTTTGTAATTAAATCGGTCACCAAGGTCCATTTTCATAGCAGTCCAATTCCAGATGTGATCATAGCATAATGAACCATGCCTTTATAAATGGTATGTTTCGCGGGATCAACATATCTGCCAGAATTTTCCTCCCAATTTAAAAAGTTTAAGTGCCACATTATTTTGAAAAGTTCTTTGCTCAACTGGTGTTTTTGTGTCACAGAAAACAGTTGGAGGGCATGGCATGGAATGACAGATAAAGGAAAACCTCCCTCCTGTTTTAATAAAAACAGAATTCACTGTACTTGCGTCCTGCTGTCCAGCCTTGATTCACATGGACCAATTTCTCTTCTGGCTAATAAGATAAATGTAGTATTTACTGAATAAAGGTGATCATGTTTTCTACTCTGCTATATATCAATCTTGAAGGGTCAGAATGCACTTGTTATCTAGATACACAATCCAGTATATATAGAGGTGTCTTACTCTTCTGTGGTTTGAAGCTCATCTTTTGTTTATTTCTATTTCAAACTGAGTTTAAAACTTGGCTACCCATCAGAGGAGTAGGATGGGATGATTGGGTTAGACAGGGGCAAGCTCCTTAGAGTGTTTCTTGGGTAATTTCTCTGATAGACTCAAGCTAATTCTGATACTCTACCTGTCACTAGAAACAGTGTTTAATTCCCACGCAATTATGTGAGTTTGTGTGAAATCTCTTTCTGAAACCCCCGGACAGAATTTATTTCAGTTCTGGAGCAATGACTAATACCTTGAATAATTATAGAGACATTACCCCATACTGGGGCTTTTCTGGTGGCTCAGATGGTAAAGAATCTGCTTGCAATGCAGGAGTTCAGTTCAGTTCAATTGCTCAGTCATGTCCGACTCTTTGCGACCTCATGGACTGCAGCACTCCAGGCCTCCCTGTCCATCACCAACTCCCAGAGTTTACTCAAACTCATATCCTCGCTGGACATGAGTCAGTGATGCCATCCAACTATCTCATTCTCTGTCGTCCCCTTCTCCTCCCACCTTCAATCGTTCCCAGCATCAGGGTCTTTTCCAATGAGTCAGTTCTTCACATCAGGTGGCCAAAGTATTGGAGTTTCAGCTTCAACATCAGTCCTTCCAATTAATATTCAGGGTTGATTTCCTTTAGGATGGACTGGTTGGATCTCCTTGCTGTCCCAGGGACTCTCAAGAGCCTTCTCCAACACCACAGTTCAAAAGCATCAATTCTTCAGCACTCAGCTTTCTTTATAGTCCAACTCTCACATCCATACATGACTACTGGAAAAAACATAGCCTTGACTAGACGGACCTTTGTTGGCAAAGTAATGTTTCTGCTTTTTAATATGCTGTCTAGGCTGGTCATAGCTTTTCTTCCAAGGAGCAAGCATCTTTTAATTTCATGGCTGCGGTCACCATCTGCAGTGATTTTGTAGCCCCCCAAAATAAAGTCTGTCACTGTTTTTACTGTTTCCCCATCTATCTGCCATGAAGTGATGGGACCAGATGCCATGATCTTAGTTTTCTGAATGTTGAGTTTTAAGCAATGCAGGAGACCCAGGTTCAATCCCTGTGTTGGGAAGATCTCCTGGACAAAGAAATGTCAACCCACTCCAGTATTCTTGCCTGGAGAATGCCATGGATAGAGGAACCTGGCGGGCTACAGTCCTTGGGGTCACAAAGAGAAAAAACTAAGCAACTAACACTTTCACTTTCCCCCATACTAAAGTTTACATGCGGACTGAGTCATTTCAATCCAGTAGTGGTAGGTGCAATTAGAGTAAATTTTATAAATGAACTATGAGACATCATGATTCCATAATGATGCTCAAAAAAGGATTAAAAAAAGGAAAGGGAAATAAAAGAATTGGAGAAACCAAAAAAGTGTACTGATACCATTGGAAGCTAAGGTACCAACTTCTGTCTTGAAATTGATAGCTATTTGTAAATCATCTACACTGTAGTAAAAATAGTTCTGGGAGAAAAAAACTTTAAATGTTTTAGTATTGATAATTAAAGGGAAGGAATAGGCATCATTCCTGCCTCTCTAGTAGAAATTCTACTTCAGACTAACTAAAAGCCTTAGGAAATGAGTAAAACTTTCTAAACAGGAGGATTTATAGGAATAGAAAAGCATCATGTTGCAATCCCTGGTGAAATCATTGGTTTAGGTCATCAACAAATAGTAAAACATTAGTTAAGATTTGATGGGATATTTTAGAGTGATGGGATTAGGCCAGTACCATCTAAACTACATTAGTGTATCTCAGCCTCACTGAAGTACATCACTCAGACTTAATGTTGCCCCCAAGATTAAGCAAATATGATGTGCTGCTGCTGCTGCTAAGTCGCTTCAGTCATGTCCGACTCTGTGCAACCCCATAGACAGCAGCCCACCAGGCTCCTCTGTCCCTGGGATTCTCCAGGCAAGAATGCTGGAGTGGGTTGCCATTTCCTTCTCCAGTGCATGAAAGAGAAAAGTAAAAGTGAAGTTGCTCAGTCGTGTCCAACTCTTCACGACCCCATGGACTGAAGCCTACCAAGCTCCTCCATCCATGGGATTTTCCAGGCAAGAGTACTGGAGTGGGTTGCCATTACCTTCTCCAAATATGATGTGCAGAGTACCACTTCTGAAATAGCATGAAGGAAAACAACTCAGATAAAAATCAAACCATTAAAGGCCAGGTTACAGAAATGTGGGTGAGAGAGAACCAAGCTAAGCATCAAGAAGCAATCAGTCAAATGCAAAACATCGAGACTTAGGATAATTTTTGTGGTTCCTTCAATAAATTAAAAAAAAAATGAGAAGGGTAAAGATGGAGTACCTCTATTTCTTTAAAGAAATAAATAAGATGTAACAGCTAGATACAATATACAGAACATTTTTGTACCCTGATTCAAGCAAACCATAAATTATATTTTTAGACAACAGGAGAAATTTGAATATGGCCTAGATATTGTTATTCAGTCACTGAATCATGTCTAATTCTTTGCAATCACATGAACTGTACATACCACACTCCTCTGTCCTCCACTGTCTCCCGGAGTTTGCTCAAATTCATGTCCATTGAGTCAGTGGTACTATCCAACCATCTCATCCTCTGTCACTCCCTTCTCCTTTTGCCTTCAATCTTTCCCAGCATCAGGGTCTTTTCCAAAGAGCTGGCTCTTTGCATCTGGTAGCCAAAGTATCAGAGCTTCAGCTTCAGCGTCAGTCCTTCCAATAAATATTCAGGGTTGATTTCCTTTAGGATTGACTGGTTTGATCTCCTCACAGTCCAGGGGATTCTCAAAAGTCTTCTCCAGCAACACAATTTGAAAGCATGAATTCTTTGGTGCTCAGCCTTATTTTGGAGAAGGCTATGGCACCCCACTCCAGTACTCTTGCCTGGAAAACCCCATGGATGGAGGAGCCTGGTAGGCTACAGCCCATGGGGTCACTAAGAGTCGGACACGACCCGAGCAACTTCACTTTCACTTTTCCCTTTCATGCATTGGAGAAGGAAATGGCAACCCACTCCAATATTCTTGCCTGGAGAATCCCGGGGACGGTGGAGCCTGGTGGGCTGCCGTCTGTGGGGTCGCACAGAGTCGGACACGACTGAAGCGACTTAGCAGCAGCAGCAGCAGCAGCCTTATTTATGGTCCAGCTCTCACATACATACTTGACTACTGGAAAAATAATAGCTTTGATTTTCCAGACCTTTGTTGGCAAAGTGACATCTCTGCTAGATACTAGGTGATAATACATAATTATCTTGTACTAATTTTGTAGGAGCACTGCCTTGTATAAGAAAAAAACTGAGTTTATATTGAAACATTTATTGGTAAATTACTTCAGATTTGAAATTTGGTTGAAAGTAACCCATCACAGTACAAAGGAATAGGGCACAGAGGAAAAAATGGGAATAACTAAAACTAAGATGGTAAAGTAATAGTTGTTGAGGCTTAGTGATGGATCCAGGTGGACTATTTTCTACTTTTGCCATGCCTAGAAATTTTCCTAATAAGTAAGAAATAAAGTGAAAGAAGTTTTAAAGCACACACCAAAAAGGACAGACAGTAGAAGGTAATTCATTAACTTCCATTGCAACTATGTTCATTTATAAAGGTTTCCAAAAATCTTCATATAAAATGGAAAATTGTGAATTTAAGGTAGATGCCTACATACCAGTGAAGTGAAGTGAAAGTTGCTCAGTGGTGTCTGACTGTTTTCGACTCCATACAGTCCATGAAGTTCTCCAGGCCAGAATACTGGAGTGGGTGGATGGTATTTAAAGAGAGACATGATGACGAGTTGTGACCTCAGGCAGAAAAATTAACCCCAGTAACTGGGATGGTGACAACTTAAATTTATCTGAGTCATGAGAACTGTCATGCATACTTGTGTTTTCTGATTTTTGGAACAATGATCTTCCCAAGCCTTATCTTCATAAGTGAGTCAGACACGCAATAGATTTAAAGAACAAAATTTTAAAATGTGGTTTGTCGCATTGCAAATGTTTTCTGTTGTACTTTGGCTTTGCTTTTATTTTTTTTTTAATAAATTTATTTATTTTAGTTGGGGGCTAATTACTTTACAATATTGTAGTGGTTTTTGCCATACATTAACATGAATCAGCCATGGGTTTACATGTGTTCCCCATCCTGAACCCCCCTCCCACCTCCCTCCCCATCCCATCCCTCTGGGTCATCCCATTGCCCCAGCCCTGATCATTTGTCTCATGCATCGAACATGGAATGGTGTTCTGTTTCACATATGATAATACACATGTTTCAATGCTATTCTCTCAGAACGTCCCACCCTCATCTTCTCCCTCAGAGTCCATAAGACTGTTCTATGCATCTGTGTCTCTTATTCTGTCTCGCATATAGGATTATCGTTACCATCTTTCAAATTCTATATATATGCATCAGTATACTGTATTGGTGTTTTTCTTTCTGGTTTACTTCACTCTGTATAATGGGCTCCAGTTTCATCCATCTCAGTAGAACTGATTCAAATGTATTCTTTTTAATGGCTGAGTAATATTCCATTGTGTATATGTACCACAGCTTCCTCATCCATTCGTCTGCTGATGGACATCTAGGTTGCTTCCATGTCCTGGCTATTGTAAACAGTGCTGCGATGAACATTTGGGTACATGCATCTCTTTCAATTCTGGTTTCCTCAGTGTGTATGCCCAGCAGCGGGATTGCTGGGTCGTATGGCAGTTCTATTCCCAGTTTTTTAAGGAATCTCCACACTGTTCTCCATAGTGGCTGTACTAGTTTGCATTCCCACCAACAGTGTAAGAGGGTTCCCTTTTCTCCACACCCTCTCCAGCATTTATTGCTTATAGACTTTTGGATAGCAGCCATTCTGACTGGTGTGAAATGGTACCTCATTGTGGTTTTGATTTGCATTTCTCTAATAATGAGTGATGTTGAGCATCTTTTCATGTGTTTGTGAGCCATCTGTATGTCTTCTTTGGAGAAATGTCTGTTTAGTTCTTTGGCCCATTTTTTGATTGGGTCGTTTATTTTTCTGGAATTCAGCTGCAGAAGTTGCTTGTATATTTTTGAGATTAATTGTTTGTCTGTTGCTTCGTTTGCTATTATTTTCTCCCATTCTGAAGGCTGTCTTTTCACCTTGCTTATAGTTTCCTTTGTTGTGCAAAAGCTTTTAATTTTAATTAAGTCCCATTTGTTTATTTTTGCTTTTATTTCCAATAATCTGGGAGGTGGGTCATGGAGGATCCTGCTGTGATTTATGTCGGAGAGTGTTTTGCCTATGTTTTCCTCTAGGAGTTTTATAATTTCTGGTCTTACGTTTAGATCTTTAATCCATTTTGAGTTTATTTTTGTGTATGGTGTTAGGAAGTGTTCTAGTTTCATTCTTTTACAAGTGGTTGACCAGTTTTCCCAGCACCACTTGTTAAAGAGATTGTCTTTTCTCCATTGTGTATTCTTGCCTCCTTTGTTGAAGATAAGGTGTCCATAGGTGCGTGGGTTTATCTCTGGGCTTTCTATTTTGTTCCATTGATCTATATTTCTATCTTTGTGCCAGTACCATACTGTCGATGGTGAATGGTATTGTTTCCTTAATTTCTCTTTCTGTTTTCTCATTATTGATGTATAGGAATGCAAGGGATTTCTGTGTGTTAATTTTATATCCTGCAACTTTACTATATTCATTGATTAGCTCTAGTAATTTTCTGGTAGAATCTTTAGGGTTTTCTATGTAGAGGATCATGTCATCTGCAAATAGTGAGAGTTTTACTTCTTCTTTTCCTATCTGTATTCCTTTTATTTCTTTTTCAGCTCTGATTGCTGTGGCCAAAACTTCCAAAACTATGTTGAATAGTATTGGTGAAAGTGGGCACCCTTGCCTTGTTCCTGACTTTAGGGGAAATGCTTTCAATTTTTCACCATTGAGGATAATGTTTGCTGTGGGTTTGTCATACATATCTTTTATTATGTTGAGGTATGTTCCTTCTATTCCTGCTTTCTGGAGGGTTTTTATCATAAATGGATGTTGAATTTTGTCAAACAGAAAGAGAAATTAAGGAAACAATACCATTCACCATTGCAACAAAAAGAATAAAATACTTAGGAATATATCTACCTAAAGAAACAAAAGACTTATATATAGAAAACTATAAAACACTGATGAAAGAAATCAAAGAGGACACAAACAGAGAAATATACCATGTTCATGGACTGGAAGAATTAATATAGTGAAAATGAGTATATTACCCAAAGCAATCTATAGATTCAATGCAATCCCTATCAAGCTACCAATGGTATTTTTCACAGAACTAGAACAAATCATCTCACAATTTGTATGGAAATATAAGAAACCTCGAATAGCCAAAGCAATCTTGAGGAAGAAGAATGGAACTGGAGGAATCAACCTGCCTGACTTCAGGCTCTACTACAAAGCCACAGTCATCAAGACAGTTTGGCTTTGCTTTTAAAAGGTCACCATTGTTAGTTTAATAGCAAACAAAAGCATTACAGTTAACTCCAGGACCAGCTTCCTGGCCGTGTAACTGTGGATTTGCACCAGGCCCTATGCTGATATGGGCCCTGCAATTGGTTTAATGCTCTGTGATCATCATCTTGAAATTCTTCACAATTTTTGAACAAGGAGCTTCAAATTTTCATTTTGCCTGGGGTCTGCAACTAGGCAGCTTGTCCTGGTTAAAGTGTATTGTACATAAAGTAAGTGTGTTGGGAGAAAGGAGATCTAGTGGGCTTGATTGCTTGTAATTCATTCTCCTGAAGGAGACACATCATTCACTTCAGGGTCACTTTATAGCCTCTTTGTTTTTTAACTTTCGAACTCTTTGGGGGACAACTAAGTAAATAGCCTCTAGCTCTGTATTATTACTTGTGATTCTATTAACTTCATGAAAATGACACTCAAAAGCAAAATCCAATTTCAAGACGTGCTTGCTATCTAGATCAAGAATTTTCTTTTGAAATACAATTTTCAGATACAGGTGTGCTTCCTGAGTTCTAAAATATTGAGTTTAATAAAAGGTAAATCTGTCTGAACATTTAGAACTCTACTGGCACTCTTTGTTATGCAAACATACACATTTACTGAGTTTAGTTTTGTTTTTTGTTTTTTTGTTTTTTTCCCTGTAATAGAAGAATGTTTTCATTAAGGAAGTAATAGCAGGACTTGCAAGGTTACTATTTATTGTATGGTGGTGGTGGTTTAGTTACTAAGTCATATTTGACTCTTTACGACCCCATAGACTGTAGCCTGCCAGGTTCCTCTGAACATGGGATTCCCCAAGCAAGAATACTAGGGTGGGTTACCATTTCCTTCTCCAAAAGATCTCCCTGATCCAGGGATCAAATCCACAGACCCTCGTCTCCTATATTGCAGGCACATTCTTTACTGCTGAGCCCCCAGGGAAGCCCTATTTGTTGCCTATATAGTTTAAATAGCAATGCAATATCCAATGAATAGCAGTGGATCAACAATCCCAGTTATAGAAACCTTCATTGAAGTCACCATACAGCTCATGCTCTGACGGACCGAGGATTAGAAGGACTGATGTGTTATAAGTGCCAAAGTTAACCGTGGTCTAAGAACACTGAAGAAAGGCTGAGATGTGCATAAATTAGCTTCCATTAAAACAGATTTAAAAATTAATCCTGGAGGGCCACTTTTAAGAAGAAACAGTGCTTTCAATAAATCGTGATTCTTTTCTAATATGTAAAAGATACTTCTAGAAGGGAATGCTTTTAATGAAAAGTCTGTATTGTAGCAGTAGACAGGAAATCACTTTTTAGAAATTAACCTTTCATGGTAAAGGCATCGGGTTGATAGTTTTTATTCCTTCAAAGCCACAAACTTTCCCTCAGATGTCAGTGTGCGTTTTTGTGTTACCTTTGACGTTTTAAAATGAAACTAGAAAAGAAATTATACCCTAAACCATGCTTCTTAAGCTGATGTCACAAATATCTCTCTCTCTTCCACCCTCCATCCCCTCTCTGCCTCCCTCTCTCCTTCCCTCTCCCTCTCTTTTTCTCCAAATAATATCGTTGTGACTAGTACCTACATATTTATTTCTTCTTTTACAGATGTACCGCAATTTATGTGGGCATCCCTCAGATAGTTTTATTGTTTCTAAATATTTAACGTTTCAAATACTGCTCTATTATGTATCCTTAGAGATGTTTCCATATGTGTCTTCTTATTTGTATAGGATTCCCAGAGGTGAACTGCTGGGTCATGGGGAATGAATTTAACGTTTTGAGAGAGAATCACCCCAAAAGTTAGGCCAGTACACACTTCTTCCAACAGGGGTTTTAGACCATTTTTCCTAACCATTATCAGTGCTGCATATACTCATATTTTAAGAGTGCCAGTTTGATGGGCAAAAATAATAGTTGCTTCGCTTTGTGTTACTTTTTCAGTTTTCTTAAGGAATGTCTGCATGCATGCTAAGTTGCTTCAGTTGTGTCCGACTCTTTGTGACCCCATGGACTGTAGCCCACGAGGCTTCTCTGTTCATGGAATTCTGTAGGCAAGAGTACTGGAGTGAGTTGCCATTTCCTCCTCCAGGGGATCTTCCCAACCCAGGGATTGAACCCACGTCTCTTAAGTCGCCTGCATTGGCAGGTGGGTTCATTACCACTAGCACCACCCGGGAAGGAATAATTGAGAAAATGGTAAGACATTTAAAGTGTCCATGATGACTTTCTCTCTCTCTCTCTCTCTCTCTCTCTCTCTCTCTATATATATATATATATATATATATATATATATATACACACACACACTGTGAAAGGATTCCCCCCACCGAGTTTATTAGCATAGCTATCACTTCACACATTTACCATTTTTGTGTGCATGAGAACATTTACATTTTACTGTCTTATCAAGTTTCAATTATACAATGCAGTGTTATAAACTATAGTCATATTATGCATTAGATCCTCAGAGCTTACTCATCTTAGAACTGAAAGTTTGAATCTTTTTACCAAATTCTCTATTCCCTCCACCCAGCACCTGGCAACGACTTTTCTATTCTGTTTCTATGAGTTCAACTTGTTTTCTTTTTCTTTTTAAGATCTCACATTTAAGTGATAGCATGCAGTATTTGTCTTTCTCTGTCTGATTTATTTCACTCGGCATAATGCCTTCTATGTTCATCAATGTAGTTGCAGGATTTCCTTCTTTTTTAAGGCTAAATAATATTCCATTGTATATCACATTTTCTTTATCCATTTATTGTTGTTGTTGTTGTTCAGTTGCTCAGTCATGTCTGACTCTGTAACCACATGGACTGCAGCACACCAGGCTTCCCTGTCCTTCACTATCAATAGGCAATTGTCCCCATATCTTGACTATTATAAATAATGCTATAATGAACATGGGAGTGCATTATCTCTTCAAGATAATGATTTCATTTTTGATCAATATACACCCAGAAGTGGGATTGCTGGATCATATGGTAGAACTATTTTTAACTTCTTAAGGACTTTCTGTAGTGTTTTCCATGATAATTATACCAAGTTTACATTCCCACCACATATGAACAAGCCATGACTTTAAATGAAATGGAAAGAAACTATTTTAACAGGTTACATTTATTGAGTATCAGTTATGTTCCAGGTACTGGTTTTTTTTTAATTCCTTTAAAAAATTCCTTCATTTAATTACCATAGCACACCTGTTAGTTAGCTAATGTTTTCCCCTATTTTACTGACAATGAAACTGAGGTTCAAAGAAGTCATTAACACCTCTAAGGTCATAAAGTTGTTAGTGACAGAGCCAGAGTTGAAACCCACATCTTACTCAAAATCCCAGCTCCTTGTACTAATCTCACTCACAATTAATGAACTTGAGAGGCCAAATGTAATGCATGTTTTCACTGTGGTGCAAAGTGTTATGAAAGAGAGATGTTATAAACAGAAGAAGGTGGAATTTCATAGAGAAGTCGGTACTTTTGACTTTGAAGAGAGTGGGCAAATGTTGCCAGCAGACTGACATATTTTAAGGAGTCTTTGCAGCGTGTGTCATGACTTCAAGCTGTATTGTTATTAGATCTTCTGTTTTCTCCCTTCTTGAGAACAGCATGAGCAGTTTGGTTTTAGTAATAATTTTCCTGCTACTGGTGTAGCTCAGGCCTGTCACTGATGTTTACAAGGAGTCAGCTTCTGCCTAAGAACTAAGTAAAAAGGTGAATTGGAATCTCGATACAAGTCTCTTTGGCATCATCCCATTAGTGGATTCATCAGAATTAGCCAGGAAACTTTAAAGTTCCAGAATACTTAATGAGTGTTTCTATTAGATGTGAAGGGGCGGGGAGGTGGGCTATCTAAATGGTCAGATGGTCGTGATATGAAAATAAGTTATTAAACACCCTGGTTGAATAACCTCAGAATTCACTTACATAATAAGCTTTGATGTTAATATCAGTTGCTCAGTCGTGTCCGACTCTTTGTGACCCCATGGACTTGTAGCCTGCCAGGCTCGTCTGTCCGTGGAATTCTCCAGGCAAGAATACTGGAATGGGTTGCCATTCCCTTCTCCAGGAGATCTTCCCGACCCAGGGATCAAACTTGGGTCTCCTGCATTGCAGGCAGATTCTTTACCACCTGAGCCACCAAGGAAGCCGCATAAGCTTTGGTACCAGTGGAGTAATCTGTTAACATGTCTTTTATTTTAATATTTGCAAATGGGTATAAGAATGGGAACATTAAAGACCTGCCTCTTCCTGCTGTCAGCTGCCAAGTGACTTACAATTAGGGCACTTGTGTGGGACAGTCCATCAACAGTCTTTTGTCCAAATACTTGCTTTTCCAGTCCTGACTCGTGGTTGGACTGACTTCCCTTTCCTTTCCTTTCCTAGCCTTTTTCCTCCTTTAGAGAGGGCTTGTTTCTGCATGAGCCATTTCCTTGAACTATTCAAGGAAGCAGATTTCCAGCATTCTGAAGTTGTTTCGAGTTCCAGAGACTGATGGCTCACCTCCTCCACGTCTCTGCAGTCCTACATGTATTTCATGGCCTGTCCTAAGAAGACTAATTCGAAGCCTCTTAAATTTCATTTGCCCTTAATTTTTACCTCTCTCAATATAAATAAAACAGAAAACTGATGAATAAATGAGCACAAAATAATAATGCATCATTGCTCCTGTTCTTTGTTTCAATGTTATGCAATTTATATTTTATCCTCTTATTTTTCTCTTAATTGGCCCATGTGTTTCTGGATACCCTCATACTAGTTTTCTTACACTTTCAGATAAAAACTTGAGCCTAGATTTTAATAATTATACCCTACAAACCAAGAGCTGATTTCAGTCACATAAATATTGTAAACAAGCAAAGATCAACTCATTAACATATGGCAATTACAATACATTTATAAGAAATCAAAGTTAACAAATTGCATGGATGAAATATGCTCATTGTCTTCTAGCTACCAATTCATGGAGGGCATATTTAACTCTTTATAAGAAAGTTTTATGTAAAAAATTATAACTTTGAAAAGATAGCTAAACATAAAGTAATCAGGAAAGAGAAAATTTTTCATTAAAAATAGAAAATGCATATAGATATCTCTCATAGTCTCTTAACATGCAAGAGAGTAAAACTAAAAAATTGAATCAAACATAGGGACTTCCCTTGTGGTCCAGTGGTTAAGACTCTGTGCTTCCAAGGCAAGGGGTGCAGTTTTGGTCCCTGGTCGGGAAGCTTAATTCTCACATAATGAGTGGTGCAGCCTAAAGCAAACAAAAAAAGCAAATAGAATCAAACATAGACAAGGAACAAAATTCTTCTTCATAAGATTTCAGAAACACATACTTTTAAGGTTCACCAATCTGATTTGTAACAAAACTAGTTGCAAATGCAAAATATAGTTTTAATAAGAAAATGCAATTCTCCTTGCATCAGTTGAAGGTCTTTCTTGAAAAAATTGGGGTATCTGATAACTGTTCTACTTATCTCACTGAAAAAGTTACCTTCCAGACGATTACTTCCAGACGATAATGCTTCTCTCTCTTTTTCAGTTCTAAGAAGCCCTCAGGAGCCCACATGCCAGGCAGTAAGAGGCAGTTCTTACTGAATTCTCTTTCCTAAGCCCTAGCTTAGGTTTGTTCTGATGCCCTAAATTCAAGGAAGAGCCATATATCCTATTTTAAGGCTAATTCAGCTTTGGCATTGGGTTGGGCAGAGATCCTACAGCAAGGGCCCCTGACCTTGGCTTTCAGTACATTAATTAAATATGAATATTTAACTCTTAACAGACACAAGCATTTGTGTTGGGTTACTTTGGAGAAAAACTGTTCTTTTCCTTTAGATTTCCTTCCGCTGAAAGAAATTCTTCTTGGTTTCTGAAGAGCTCCACTTATCAATGTAATAAGATATCTTTACCTCATTCATTGAGTTTTTCTTATAATAAATTATTCATAAAGCCTTGAAGAAAAATTATTTCCTTTTATACTATATAGCTGACCCAGTTTCCCTGGTGGCTCTGTGGTAAAGAACCTGCCTGCAAATGCAGGAGACATGAGTTCAGTCCCTGGTTCGGGAATATCCTTTGTAGAAGGAAATGGCAACCCACTCCAGTGTTCTTATCTGGGAAATCCCATGGACAGAGGAGCCTGGCTGGCTACCGTCTGTGGAGTTGCAAAAGGGTTGGACACAACTTAGCGACTAAACAACGAGAAAAACATAACTGACCTAACACTTTCCAATGGACCATAACCCACAAATCCATAAGTTGCTCATTTGCTATGAACAACTAGACAGACTGGATATAGCGTGCTAGAGAGAGTCCATAAAAAACACTCTATCTCTCTGCTAGTAAGTATCATCAGGGAGTCTGATTAGTATGTTTATAAAGGAGTTTTTACTGGGTCATCTATTTCTGTTTTCCTTTTTTCTCTTCTTATGTGTCACTGAGGGGAGAGAAGATGGGTTACAAACAAGGCACACATGCTTTGTTTTTTTATATATTTATTATTATTATTATTTTAATTTATTTATTTATTTTAATTGGAGGCTAATTACTTTACAATATTGTGGTGGTTTTTGCCATACAACAACATGAATCAGCCACCAGCATACATGTGTCCCACCATCCTGAGCCCCCCTCCCAAGATATTTATTATCATTTTATTATTATATTTTGGCCATGCCATATGGCTTGTGGGATCCCAACCATGGATCAGACTACACCCCCTTCTTCTGTGGGAGCATGAACTAGTGCACCAGAGACGTCCCTACACGTGCTTTCTTTTCCAAGACCCATTCCTATAGCAAATGTTACTATATTGTGTGTTTTTAGATGTATGCTGTTTTCCATGTGATAATTTATCATTTGTCACATACACAGCACATACAAAAGCCTTCAGAATCACTATCCAATGCTTTACATCATAATTGACAATGATAAACTTTGGGCTTCACTGAGGAAAAATGTTCTAGAGAAACTTCCAAGTAGTTTTTTTCCAGTCTTTGTTACTGGTCACTGTCACTATTCAAGAAATTGAACATGTCTTTTTCCTTTTACATCTGACTTGGGATTATTGCTGGGTCTTCTATTAATCTCAGCATCTTCTCTCTACCCTAAATATTCAACACTTTTACATAATCTCAGCCATTTAGAGTACAAGAAGATACATCATTCAGACATTGGAAATGATTGGAAACAAGTTATGTACATTTAGGAAAATTATGCATTTGCACCACAGTTATAAAATCTTGTTTCGAACGGATGAGCAAACTGTTTTTTGCTGATTTTAACAGCCTTTCCTATTTCATGTCAAGCCATCTAGCTAATGTTCCTAGTCCTTTCATTCTTAGGATGACAAAGTCCTTTGAGCCTGAATCTCCAGGAAAACCTCTTAATTGACATCAACCCAGCTGGCCAGGGTAATTCTGGTCCATTAATCCATTAATTGGACAAATTGCTACTGGACCCCTACCCTGCAGAGGGTTATCATCCTAGATGCTGGGGATACAGCAGGCAACAAGACACTCATGGTCTCTGCCCTCATGGCCTGACCTCTATAACGATCTATAGACGTATTTGAGGAAACAAATTCAACTAAAACAATTAGAAATTGTGATAAACCAAAGGATCTTTGAATTGGGATTCCTATGGCAGTTGTATTCATAGGAGGTTATTCAACTAAGGTAACTAGCAAATGAAAGGAGATTGTATTATGGATTCCAGCTGCTGACACTATGCTATATGGCTTAGATTAACTCTTTACCAGACTCAAGAATGAAATTAATCATCCAGTATCATGGAAAATCAATAAACGTCAAGCTGCTTTGAAAATACCGACGTAAGGATGTTAATTCTTTGGTTATAAAATTATCTGAAATGATAGATAATAACAAATGTTTGTCTCCTTCAATGCATACTGGAAGCTTGGTGAATTCACAGTGAAACTGATATGATATTTTTCCTTTACATAATTTAATCTTTAGATAGTCATTTCAAATTAAAGATTTTCTATTCCACACAGAGGGTACATATATTTCTTTCTGAAGCCCGATCACCTCTTCCTTCCCTGCTCTCTTCCAAACCCCAGGCATATGGAGTTTCCTGTCCTTTTGTATTTTTATAAATAAAAATGTCGTTCAAATTGTTTTAAACACAGTGAGGCTTTAGAAGTTTCCTTCAAACTGAAACCATATGAAGGGGTAAAGGACATTTGTTTCCTCTAGGTCCCTAAACCACCCCTTTCTGGACTTATTCCTGTTCTTTGACAGTCAACATTTTCAGTTATTGCCATTCTTCATCCAACCACTGGCACCGCGTTTCAACCCCAGCCCTGTATTAATAAAAGATCCATGAGGAATTACTGTTATAGATCCTGTACACAGGAGGTTATAACCTTATTTGGGAGATAATAATAATCACAGCATCATGAGTTTGTATTTTATTGATACCAGACATTTGGTTCTAAAATCAGAGAAGAAGGTAAAAATTGTGTATATTCAAAGTAACACAAAATTTTTAAAAATTCAGAATATATGGTCATACTCATAGGACAGATTAGAAACAATCTATTGTATCCAACATAGACAGATTTTCCTCTAGGATCAGAACAGATAGCAGATTCTTCAACTGAGTGTCAAGTAAAGAGATGGCCGTATTGCATGAAAAAATGCATGCAGGTTAGACTCAGTCTTGGCCCAGCATTATGCTCACGCTATGAGAGAGACACAGAAAACTATAAAAAGTAAGGCAAATGTACATTTGGGACTTCCATTCCACACTCATTAACACTTGAGGCAATAATCACAGAGTGGCTGCTGGGCAGAACTGTCTGCTTTACTTAAATCTGTCTCTGTGTCACACACACACACACACACACACACACTCACATACATACACTATTCTGGTCAATAGTAACAACATGAGCTGAGCTTCAAAAGCTTAGATTATGTGATAGCAATGGAGTGAAGAATATATGCAATTTTATTAGAAAATAGTAACAGAATTATGTGGCTGGGAATTCATTATAGACTATCATAAATATTAGGCAAAAGAAGCTAGGCTATAGTCAGTAAGTTATATTAAGCCACTGAAGGTTTTTGAGACAGATAGGTAACATTACTATTTTACTGGAAGGCAGACATATGGGTTCAGGTTTGAACCTGCTGAATGGGAGTTGTTTAGGGTCATTCAGAACCAGCTGGACACTCACATCTAGTACCTGGAAAGGAAGTCGTAACTGGAGATAGGGTCAACTGAGTCCTTTCCAGAGATGTCTGTTTTATTGCTGTATCTTCAGCCCCTAAAATGGTTTCAGGAAATGGCATACTCAATAAATAATTAATGGATTAATCAGTTTAGTCGCTCAGTTGTGTCCGACTCTTTGTGACCCCATGGGCTGAAGCATGCCAGACTTCTGTAATAGTACTTGATTATATTGAGGTGATAATATATAACTATCAAATATTATATGGCTAAATGGATGGATAGATGGATGTGGGGGTGGAAGGAAGGAAAGAAGGAAGATCATTTTGTTTTTCTAGCTAGGTTGTCCCTTGAACATTTCTAGTCTGAAAATTTCCAGTAAAGATCTATTGTGTTCACAGATGGTTATTTGTAGATGTAAGGTCAGAGTCTGGGTAACTTCCCATGTCCCAGCAGTATATTTTAGGTACTTTCAAGAGTAAAGTAGCAGCACCTTTGGAGTAGCCAATGAAGAAGAAAACAACTGGGAAGAAATGGGCACACCCAAGGGTTTCTGCTCTGATCGGTGAGCTTACTAACCAGATGAACAGAGCATTGTACTGAAGAACTGTAGCTATGAGATGCAGACCACTTGGGGATGAAAGCTGTGGGGTTGGGAGAAATAAGGAGGGGAGAAGGCAGTAATCTGCTTGTTTGTTCTCTTTGCTGAGACCAGAGAGGCAGTAGGGATTAGAAGAGCATCGTAGTAGGCGGGCACCCTAGCCGCGGAGAAGAGAGGCAGCTGTAAGGAGACTGACGGTAGCGCAGCTCTCCTGTCTGGAGAGGCAAAGAGCCATTAAAGGCACTGGGAACTTCTAAGGTTAGCATTGTGTTGCTCTAAAGACACCACATATGGCAAGTTCTGCCGAGTGGAAAGAGGTCAGAAAGGCATTTTCTAAAAGGGAAAGCCAGGCCCTTCTCGCTTCAATAGTTTCCTGGGGCCTGACTGCATTGAGACAGCTGAACACTTCACACTCCACTCTCACTGCCTGACGCAGAGCAGCAGGGTGGAGAGCGGAAGCCTGGTTCAAGAGTACGAATGTGTATTCTTGCTTGAAGGGCTATGAGCACAAGTCCTCAAATACACCCTAGAGGGTGTTAGCGAGTGTCTGTCCTCCCTGCATCCTGTCCTGGAAGGACAGGAAGTCTCATCAATTCCAAGATATCTCATCAATTCTAAGATGTTCTAGTCTCATCAATTCTAAGATGTTCTAGCCACCGTGACTATCACGCTGCACCCCGAAAGCCTGCAGCCCTGTACTTGCCCAACCTAGAGTCTGAAGGAAGAGCTCAGAGTCAGCAACAGAGGCATTGATAGTCTAATGAATGGGGGACCTCTCACATCTGAAGCAAGGTCCTGGAGCAACAGCTTGCCTTGCACGCCTGCAGGCAGGACAGGGTAGCCATCTTTGCCCCACCAAGGGAGAAGGAAGGTTACCACTTTTAGGAAGTGACCTCTGGTTGACTCCCTGGTTCCACCTAAACTAGCAGAGGTGCATGCCCCTCAGTGCTCTGTGGTGGAGAAATTGGGAGATATCAAGGGAATATTTCATGCAAGGATGGGCATGATAAAGGACAGAAGCAGTAAGGACCTAACAGAAGCAGAAGAGATTAAGAAGAGGTGGCAAGAATACACAGAAGTACTATACAAAAAAGGTCTTAATGACCCAGATAACCACGATGGTGTGATCACTCACTTAGAGCCAGACATCCTGGAGTATGAAGTTAAGTGAGCCTTATCAAGAACTACTATGAACAAAGCTTGCAGAGGTGACAGAATTCCAGATTTAAATCAAATCCTAAAAGATGATGCTGTTAAAGTGCTGCACTCAATATGTCAGCAAATTAGGAAAACTCAGCAGTGGCCACTGGACTGGAAAAAATCAGTTTTCATTCCAATCCCAAAAAGGGCAATGCCAAAGAATATTCAAACTACCATACAATTTCACTCATTTCACAAGCTAACAAGATTATGATTGGGGCTTCCCTGGTGGTTCAGCAGTAAAGAATCCACCTACAGTGCAGTTATCGCAGGAGATGTGGGTTTTATCCCTGGGTAGGGAAGATACCCTGGAGGAGGGCATGGCAACCCACTCCAGTATTCTTGCCAGGAGAATCCCCATGGACAGAGGAGCCTGGCAGACTGTGGTTCATGGGGTCACAGAGTCAGACACGACTGAAGCAACTAAGCACAAGATTATGCTCAAAATCCTTAAGCCAGGCTTCAACAGTACATGAACCAAGAACTTCCAGATGTACAGGCTGGATTTCGAAGAGGCAGAGGAACTGGAGATCACATTGCCAACATCTGTTGGGTCATAAGAAAAGCAAAGAATTCCAGAAAAAAAACATCTATTTCTGCTACATTGACTATGTTAAAGTCTTTTACTGTGTGGATCACAACAAATTGTGGAAAATTCTTAAAGAAATGGGAATACCAGACCACCTTACCTGTCTCCTGAGAAACCTGTATGTGGGTCAAAAAGCAGAAGTTATAACCCGACATGAAACAATTGACTGGTTCAAAATTGGGAAAGGAGTACATCAGGGCTGTATATTGTCACCCTGCTTATTTAACTTCTGTGCAGAGTACGTCATGTGAAATGCCAGACTGGATGAATCACAGCTGGAATCAAGATTACTAGAAGAGATCAACAACCTCAGATATGCAGATGATACCAGTCAAATGGCAGAAGAGGAACTAAAGAGCTTCTTGATGAGGTAAAATAGAGTGAACCTGGCTTGAAATTCAACATGAAAAAAATCTAAGATCATGGCTTCCAGTCCCGTCACTTCATGGCAAATAGAAGGGGAAAAAGTGAAGGCAGTGACAGATTTTATTTTCCTGGGCTCCAAATTCACTGCAGACAGTGACTGCAACCATGAAATTCAAAGACGCTTGCTCCTTGGAAGAAAAACTATGACAAACCTAGACATCATATGAAAAAGCAGAGACATTACTTTGACGACAAATGTCCATATAGTCAAAGCTATGGTTTTTCCAGTAGTCATGTATGGATGTGAGAGTTGGACCATAAAGAAAGCTGCTGCTGCTGCTAAGTTGCTTCAGTCATGTCCAACTCTGTGTGACCCAGTAGACGGCAGCCCACCAGGCTCTCCCATCCCTGGGGTTCTCCAGGCAAGAATACTGGAGTGGGTTGCCATTTCCTTCTGTAGTGCATGAATGTGAAAAGTGAAAGTGAAGTCGCTCAGTCATGTCCGACTCTTCGCGACCCCATGGACTTCAGCCTACCAGGCTCATCCATCCATGGGATTTTCCAGGCAAGAGTACTGGAGTGGGATGCCATTGCCTTCTCCATAAAGAAAGCTGAGCACTGAAGAATTGGTGCTTTCAAGTTGTGGTGCTGGAGAAGACTCTTGAGAGTTCCTTGAATAGCAAGGAGATCAAACCAGTTAATCCCAAAGGAAATCTACCCTGACTGTTCATTGGAAAGACTTCGCTAAAGCTGAAGCTCCAATACTTTGGCCACCTGATGCAAAAATCTGACTCCTGGGAAAACACTCTGAAGCTGGGAAGATTGAAGGCAGAAGAAGAAGGGAGTGGCAGAGGATGAGATGGTTAGATAGCATCACAGACTCAATGGATATGAATTTGAGCAAGCTCCAGGAGATGGTGGAAGACAGATGAGCCTGGCATGCTGCAGTCCGTGGGGTTGCAAAGAGACAGACAAGACTTGGCAACTAAACAACAAATGGTGAAGTTGTTCTGATCTAAAGATAGGAACAATCACTGGATGGGGCCAGGCACAGTGGTGGGACAAACGTGTAGGAAAATTGATCAAGTGAGTAGGTATAGGTGCAACAGGGACTGGTCGAAGAGCGGATATACAGAGAATGAGAGAATAACCATTGTGGGTGGCCTGACCATATAGGATCAATTCACTGCTTAGCCACGATAAAAGGATTCCAAGTGGGTTCTTCCTTTCTTAAATTTTTAAAGTGATTAATAGACATGGATAAAGCAAAAGAAAACAACATAGTTCTGTTACCCGGAGGTAATCATTGTTAATGTTTTGGTTTATATACTTGGTGGTGGTGTTGGTGCTCAATCATGTCTGACTCTTTGCAACCCCCTGGACTGTAGCCTGCTAGCTCCTCTGTCCATGGGATTTCCATGCAAGAATACTGGAGTGAGTTGCCATTTCCTCCTCCAGGGGATCTTCCTTACCCAGGGACAGAACCCTCATCTCTTGTATCTCCTGCACTTGTGGCAGATTCTTTACCACTGTGCCATCTAGGCATTTAAATGATTTTCTTAACTTATTCAGACAGAGTTTTTCCTATCTTTGTTGAAGCATAATTTACCCCCTACAATGTATATATTTAAGGTATACAGTTTGACAATTTTATATATATATATATAATATATATATGTATATGCACACACACAGATTGTGAAGAAATCATCACAATCAAGTAATTAGCATATGCACCACCTCACGTAGTTATCATTTTCTTCCTCATTCCTTTACTTTTCTTTTTCGTTTTCTTTCCTTCCTTCCTCTTTTTCTTTCTTTCCAGATGTGCCGTCTTTCTGTGACCTTTCCTTATGCTTTGGCTTCTTCAGAAACTGTGTTCTTAGCTTTTACCCTGCTTCTGGTTGCTCTGCCTCATTTACCCCAAAAGCAACCATGTCTTGCTAGAGATCATATTCACAGGTACTCACCTGACCTTGCATCACAGCTCACAGCTGCCAGAGCCCCCAGCCTCTACTATGCAGGATTCCTGTACCTCTGTGAGTTGGTCTCCCCAGCCATCTGGGCTTCCCTCTCACCTTTTTGTTTGGTTATTGGTTCACTCCTGATGAAAGTCTCCAGCCCTCCCGGACTGTATGCCTGCTGTTGCTTCCAAATCTTATAGGAGAGAGCACATCCAAACATCTAATTTTACTCCTTCAGGTGTTTCTAATCTTCTCTACTTTTATCCTCCTCCACCATCACCTGGATTCACAGATTGACAGAGACGCTGTGATACAGCTCTTATTCCAGTGAAAGGCAAACAGCACTTGAGTCAGAAGGTTGTGTTGACCTTAAGAGTGTACGCAGAAATGTTTACATAAATTCAAAAGGTCTAGTGTAGGAAAATATCGATGGATCAATATATTTAATATTTGTTTATCTTTGTAATATGCACAAAAACTCACTGAGAAAGGTCACTAGTTAAATATTTTGGAGGTTCTAGAAATCAACCTGCTGGTTTTGCTGAAGATGGCCTATGAGTAAATCAGAACACCTGAGGATGTGTTTAATAACTAATTTTTATTTTAAAAAAATCAGAGGTCACCCCATCTCTGCTCAGTGCCAACTGAAAGCCAAAAGGTTAGTCAGAACAAATGTAGTTCACAGACCCCCTTGGTTTGGTTACTCAGAGTGAATCACTGCATTAGAGGCTCTAGAATAATAAGCATAGAAGCTATATTGTGTGGCTCTTTTTAAACAACTTATTTCTAATAACTTCTCAATGCTGTTAAGTCTGGTCAGATTTAATTATGTAAAGTATACCCTTTTATACACTAGTGAGTCAATTACTATGGTTGTAAACAGAATAAGTGGTTTTCTAAAAATATTAATATATATCTGATCACATCATGCCTCTGGCTATACCACTGTTATTTTTGTGCATATTGTCTGAGCTTCCGTGAAATAAAACATTTGGCAACTATTACATTTTATCATTTCCAACATTTCAAAAGTGTTATTCATTTATCTAGGCTTTACAGTATAAGTGGTGAGGTAAGAAAGTTTCATACATAGTTCCTCTAGCATTTGCATGGAGCCCACACAGTCACATGAATGAATGGATGAAAATAAGTGAACACATCAAGTAACCATTGGACAGAGTAGTATTTTCTGGTTGATATAATCATTTAAGTATCTTTACCATAAAATAATTTCACAGCTCTAAGATTATTGCAATAAAATTAGGAAATACACTATGAGGAATTTAAAAGTGAAAAATTAAGGAAAGGCATATGAAAACATGCTCCACATCACTAGTCAGCTGGGTAATGTTTACTGAAACTACAATGTCCTACCAAGATGCACCAGCAATGACAAAAATGAGAATACCAATAGCTCCAAATGTTGGCAAAGATAGGGAATAATGGAACTTTTACATGGTGATGTTTGTAATGTAAATGTTACAGATGCTTTGGAAAACAGTTTTCAAGTTTTTATACAGTGACACCTGTAATTAACATATGAAGAATTGATGCGCTCCAACTATGGTGCTGGAGAAGTCTCTTGAGAGTCCCTTGGAAAGCAAGGAGATCAAACCAATCAATCCTAAAGGAAATCAACCCTAAATATTTATTGGAATGACAGTTGCTGAAGCTGAAGCTCCAATACTTTGGCCACCTGATGAGATGAGCCTTCTTACTGGAAAAGACCCTGATGCTGGGAAAGACGGAAGGCAAAAGGAGAAGGGGGCGGCAGAGGAGACGGCTAGATAGTATCTCTAACTCAGTGGACATGAATTTGAGCAAACTTGGAGCGACAGTGAAAGACAGAGAAACCGGGCCTGCTGCAGTCCATGGGATCTCAAAGAGTCAGACACAACTTAGCAACTGAACAACAACAACCTTCAGTTTAACTTCCAGGTATTTACCCAAGAGAAATGAAGACATATATCTGCATAATGTCTCTCTTAATTTAAAATACTCCCAATTTAGAAATAATCCAAATGTCAATTTAAGTCAACAGATAAATTGATAAGCAAATTATAATATATCCATGCAGTGGAATACTACTCAGCCAAAAAAAAAAGTGCACTAAATTACTGATAATAACATGGGTGGAGCTCAGAAACATCGTGAGTGAAATATGTCAAAAGAGTAAGTGAAAGTTGCTCAGTTGTATCAGACTCATTGCGACCCCATGGACTGTATAGCCTGCCAGGCGCCTCTGTCCATGGGATTCTCCAGGCACTGGAGTCAGTTGTCCTTCCCTTCTCCAAGGGATCTTCCTGACCCAGGGATGGAACCCAGGTCTCCTGCATTGCAGGAAGATTATCATCTGAGTCACCAGGAAAGAGTAAGAGTAGATATTAAATTTCATTTATATGAAGTTCTAGGTGGCACCAGTGGTAAAGAATCCACCTGCCAATGCAGGGACATAAGAGGCGCATGCTCCATCCCCTGGAGAAGGGCACGGCAACCCACTCCGGTATTCTTGCCTGGAGAATCCCATGAACAGAGGAGACTGGGGACCTACAGTCCGTAGTGTCACACAGAGTCAGACATGACTGAAGCGTCTTAGCACACACACACTCAGTAGAACAGGTAAGCCTATGTTGATAGAAAGGAGAGAAGCAGTTGTCTGGGGCCAGGAGTGGACAGAGAATTGACCACCAAAGAGCACAGGGAACTTTTGTGGTGATGGCAGTTATATTTCTTGATAGAGGTGGTGGTTACTCAGGTGTGTGGATTTGTCAAAACATACTGAACTATCCAATGAAACTTGGTGCATATTATTGTATGTAACTACATTTAAATAAAGTTGATTACCTATTAAAATTAGGGAAATTTTGAAAAATTGGTGCCTGTTGCTATAATTACAGAAATTTATTTAATATCTCATTAATCATCAGTAATATTTTTAGCCTATTGAATCAGTTCCTCATGAAAAGTTGCCACATAGTTGTCTAATATTGCTAGTGATATTGTTCCTTCATGGCCTGCTGCATAATAACTGTACAGACAAAGTAGAAGGGAGATTATAGCTTCACAAAATGTTGCCCAGGTTCCAATGTATTAATGATGTGTGCAGTATTTTGTATGATAGTAAGGGTGTGGCAGAAATTCTTTCAAAGGTCAAAATTACCACTTAGGAGAAGGCTGTGCTTTCAACCTTTAACTCTGCAAGTTACTTTGCATAGAGCTGGTTTTGTTATGTCAGACATGAAGCGATCAAACATCATTTATTCATCATCTTACAAAAAAAATAGAAAGTTACCCAAAAGAAACCTCATCCTTGATACTTTTTAAAGAAAGCAAGCTCTAGGGCCAAAGGTGAGACCGACAGCCGCTCAGCTCCATGCCTCATCCCATCTGCATTATATATCTATGGCTCAGTTAGTGCATGAGGCTGCTGAATGAGCCAGAAAAGGCTAGATTATTCTTAGAGTGCCCTCTTAAGGCAGAGGAATATACGATCATTTTTGAAATATTATCATGAAAAGCAGTTGAAATACTCTAAGTGTTTGGCCTTAGTACATTGCCCTCAAGTTACCTGGCAAATTTACCTATTCAGAACAGAACGTTCCTAGTGATACAAAATAAGATGTCACAGTAACTGGGAGGTGGTTTCCCAGGCAAATTGCTAGAATTAAGGGTGACCACTTGATTTATCATCCAAATCAGGACACTTTTAAAAAGGAGGCACTCTTAATCTGCTGAGACAGCAGGCATAAACCAGAGGTGCCCCAGCCAAACTAGAACCATGGTCATCCTAGTAATATATAGTTTCTGAAGAATGTCTTTAATGTAGTGACACCCAGGGCTAAACTATAGGAAACTGTCCAAAAAATGTGTGTGTGCATGCATGCATGCCCAGTCACTCTGTTGTGTCCAACTCTTTTGAGATTCTATGGACTACAGCACACCAGGCTCCTCTGTCCATGGGATTTCCCAGGCAAAAATACTGGAGTGGGTAGCCATTCCTTTCCCCGAGGCATCTTCCCAACCCCAGGATCTAACCCATGTCTCTTGTGTCTGCTGCATTGGCAGGCCTGTCCTTTACCACTAACACCACTTGGGAGGAACACAGATGGATGTTTTCAATGCAATAGCATTCATTTTAACCTGTTTTTTTGTTTGTTTGTTTTTACCAAGGACAGAATGTGGTTTTTGATATGTTTACTCCAAATAAATGTAAAAGACATTCACTCTTTCAGTCTGCCACAATTATTTTCTTCCTTTTAGGGGAAAGAAAGAAAATATTCCACCTGGAGAGACATTGCATCTCACAGCTTTGAGTCCCCAACACTCAGTCAAGAGCCAAGTATGTGAAGTAGCCTGCCTTTAAACAAAGAGAAGAAAAAGTCATTTAAGAGATGAACATGGGACCCAAAGAGTTGGGAGGGTGATGCAGTCAGTTTTCCCAAGGATTTTTGCTGGAGCCAAAGTGAAGGGGCTATTGGATCACAAATCCTAAAGATGATCTGTGCTTCGTACTGCTGGTATTCAATTATTTCAACATAGGGAAAGTGCATTTGAGAATGACAACACCACAATCAGAGCAAGATCAAAGGGAGGAAAAGAGGGAAAGAGAGAGAGGAGAAGACAGACTTATTTGTTGAGCCCCTGGTTTATTTTGTGCTTATTGTCAGTCTTATTCCTGCTCCTAACCCTGAACTTTTCAAGTACTTGAACCAATAATAAGTTCTGTTTTCCCTTAAACTAATTTGTACTGATTGTCTATTTCTTGGATTGATTCTGTTGTATAAATTCAAAAGGAGCAGAAAGTTTAATTCATTAAAATACATAGAGTTTGGTAGATTTATTTTCAAAAATGATGTAGCTTATCCCTTCTTTTGTATTAGTCATCTTTTCAGGTAATCAACAGGTAGATTTATTTTAATGAATAAGAATTGTTTCCAGTCTTTATTGAAAGATGTCAGGTTATTGAAAAATTGACAAAAAAATTCTAAAATATGTATAAATTTTTATTCTGTGAAGTGTGCCAAAATGTGTCAGTGAATACTAACTAGTTATCTGTTGGTAAATCATCAACACACTATAAAATACCATTATGTATTCCCTAAGGAGTTGTTGAAGTTTAACTAAGTTAGCTACACTGAAGAAGAAAAAGCCAATATTTGAAATGATATTATTTACAGTGGAACTAAAATAGATATCAGATACATTTTTCTCAATGGGGTAATGTGGTAGGAATTGAACCCTAGTAGTAAAAATACAACCCTAGTAGTAAAGAATCCTCCTGCCAATGCAGGAGACCCAAGTTCAATCCCTGGGTTGGGAAGATAGACTGGAGAAGGGAATGGCTACCCACTCCAGTATTCTTACCTGGAGAATCCCATGGACAGTGGAGCCTGGCAGGCTACAATTCATGGGGTCACAAAGAGTTGGACACGACAACTGAGCAACTAACACTTTCACTTCTCACTTTTAATGTGATAGGGAGGAACATTCTTTGCTACTGAAAGGAGGGACAAGTGATACTGCACCCTTGAATGTAAAGGTATACAGTGTTTGGAAATGGTCACTAATCACATTTCTCGGTGAAGAGGCCATATGTGACTAGTTGTGGGTTTTGCCCCATAGGATATCCATAAGTGATATGATTTAGCCTGATTAACATTTTGTTTACATAATCTTGGCTTGAGAAAGACTTAAGACATAAAGAAATACTTAGACATGAAACAGTAGACTACCACTGGAAATCTGGAGAAGGAAATGGCAACCCACTCCAGTATTCTTGCCTGGAGAATTCCATGGACAGAGTAGCCTAACGGGCTACAGTTTATGGGGTCACAAAGAGTCAGATATCACTGAGCGCACGTGCACGCGCGCACACACACACACACACACACACACACACACACATGCCACTGGAAACGTAAGAGTGATGGTGCTTTCTAGATCAATCAACATGATGTAACTATAGATGAGGTCAAGTGATGGGTTTTAGGGGAGATCTGCCTGTTGTATGTGTGACCTTTACTAAATAACTTAAGTTTGCTCAGTCTCAATACTATAGAAAGTATTGCAGAGTAGCTGGAGGGTTGGTACTGGGCAGATGTCATTTGATCTTCAAGGGAAATTAGAGTTCTACCATGTGATCCAGCAATCCCACTTCTGGATATATATCCAAATGAGACAAAATCATTACCTTGAAGAGAATTCGGTACTCTCATGTTCACTGGAGCACTATTCACAATAGCCAAGACATGGAAAGTCTCTGTGGATGGGTGCACAAATTAAGAGAATGTGATACAGATACACACAGGAAAACCATGAAGCCTTAAAAAAGAAGGAAATTTTGCCATTTGCATCAACATGAATAAAATTGGAAGGCATATAGCCAGGCAGAGAAAGACAGATACTGCCTGCTATGACTTATATGTGGAATCATTAAAAAAAGCAAAAGAAAATAAAGTGACGGAGAATATAATGACAGTTTTATCTCAATAAATCTAGAAGGGGAAAGCAGAATTCTAAAGGTATAGACTACTAACTTGATACTGACCTTGGAAATGAGCCTTAAATAGGTTTATAAAGGGACAGAAAAAAAGTAGCGGTAACAACATACACAGAGGAAACCAGGAGCAGGCAGGAACCGACTGTCCCTATCATCCAAGTATTACAGGTACCACCGCACGTTTGCAGACAGAAGTGACGCACCAGCCTGGTTACTCTGAATCCCAAGTGCAAGTTAGGTACAGGGTACTGGGTACCTTCAGGGTTCTGCTGGGTAGGCAAGGCAACACGCGTGAAAGACAGTGGTTCTCTCCAGACAGGCGGTTATCTGGGTCTGGAAGTTTCTACCTGAGCACCCCATCTGTGGGCAGAATACTGTAAACCCAGTAAGCATGCCATTTTCACCAGGGTGGGTCCTGACCCCAGAGATTAAGACCCTCACTACCAGTCTGGGCCCAGAGAAGGTGCTTAATTTCTGCTACGGGGAACTAGTATGAATGAAGCAGGAAATGTTTGCCTGTGTAGAACTTATTGATATGTAGATCTTAAAATTACAATTAAGGATGCATTCAGATTCTTGAGCTTGAACCACTAAAAGCAAAACATGGGAAAGAGGGCCACTAAACCCATGAGCAAAAGAGGAGCATGATGTGAAAAGGCTATGACTTAGGGGATAAAATCTGCTGTGATTGCAAAGCAAGTTATGGTGGCCAGGGCTGGTATCGGTCTGGGAATGTCCGAGCGGTGAGTGTGGTCGTGTGAACCCTCAGAACAGGCATGGGGACGGAGGAGAGGATTGCTACACACCTGCTGCTTTGAACCCAAGTTGAATCAGGCAGTGGGACCCTACCTATGCTTCTATAAGTGAACCACAATCTTTTACTTTTCACACCTTTACACAGATTGTTTCTTCCACCTGGAATGCCCTGCCCTGCATATTTTGTCCTCATGGTGAACTTCCTCCAGACTTATGTCAAGTGTTATCTGTCCTGTGAAATCTTCTGCACTTCTTCCAAAGGGAGTTAAATGTTTATTCCCCTGTTAAACGTTTATTCCACTTAACATAGCACACATATAACTGGGTTGTCTATAAGCCTGCCTTCCTAAATAAGTGATGAATAACTCCAGCTCCAGGGCTGCAGGACATCTATTCATCCTTAATCCCCACAGAACCCGACTCATTCCCTGGCAGAAGTGGTTAATAATGTTTGAATGAATGAATGAGAGTTGAATACAGAGCGAAGGCAAAGAAGTCAGGAAGGGAAGAAGTTCATTCTGCTCACTTATTCACATGGAAAGAAGTCATTTTAAAAAGCGAGAGAAAAGACGGTGACAAAAAGGGGAGAAGGAAGAAGTAAAAGGAAAAATGAAGGAGAAGAAAAAGAAGCAGCAGCAGCAATAGCTGGACTGTGTCTTCAGGGCCCAGAAATTCTGAAGGAGCAGAAGATAAAGGCAGAGTGTCATCTTTGTGTCTTACTCAAGGTCATGACTTTGAAAAACAAAGCAGAGTATTTGGGGAGTAACAGTTGGGCCTCCCAGGTTGCCAGAGCATTGGGTTCCCATAACACAACCAAGAACCCCTCTGAAGATGAAAAGAAATGGCTTCAGAAGGAGACTTGCCAAATTGCTAAGGATGGCTGTGTATTGATATATGAGGAATGGAAGAAAAAGGAACACATACAACTGTGAACCTCCATGCTACAGATGAAAACAGCAGTCACACAGAAAGAAAAGCAATGATGTTGTGAATACCTTGATGTTTCAAGGAGAAATAACGAGAAAAATAATTTAGAATAAGTCTTGGGACTCAGATTTAGAATTTTAAGTGTTGAGAGCATGAGAAATAGAAAAAGATTTTAAAATCTATGTATTGCAGAAGCAACTTTTGTAGTGCTAACAACAGAAATAAGAGACATCATTATAACTGTCTTGATCTAACAAATCACCTATTATCCTTTTTAAATGATTGTTAATGACTTAACTCTATACTGTTGGAAAGGGGAATGGCAATGCACTCCAGCATTCTTGCCTGGAGAATTCCATGGACAGAGGGGCCTAGCGGGCTTAAGTCCACGGGGTCGCTTAGAGTCGGACATGACTGAGTGACTAGCACATACAACTGTATACTATATGTGTAAAATTTGGGGGAAAAAAAAACTCTGTAATCTCCAAAGTAATCTTTTAGATAGGCATACGCATGCACACCTCTCTCTCTCTTTCTCTCTCACACACACACATACACAAACAGGAACACACGATGATCACACTGAAGATATGATGGTTTTCATCCTGCTCTTTTATTTAACATTATGGTGGTAACTCCTTTGGATAAGTATTTTTTTGAAACATATGTTTTTATATCAATAAAATATTCTGCCATAAAAATAGACCACAGAATACTTAAACATTCCTCTATTTTTGGATCTTTAGAATTTTTCCAATTTCCTTTTTTAGAAACACATTTCTTGTATCCATATAAATTTCTCTTTGAAATATCCCCATATAATATATTCAGAGAAGTAGAATTACTGGGGAAAAAAGAGTATGGAAAATGTTGGACATTTTAGTGTTTTATGATTATAGTAGAAATATATGTATGTCATAGGAAATTTGGAAAATATAAAAAGCTACAAAACAAAAATATAAACTTCTAGCTCTCCTGTTTATTGCCTCCGATGCATATTTTAATTCTGTGCTGATATTTTTAGTTTCTTTAAAACTACATCTGCCCTGCTCTCTCTCTTCCAGCTCAGCCTGCTCTCTTGCTTTATGGGCATTGAGTCTGTTTCACCGGGGCTTGTCCTCTTGCCCTCTGGCCCCCGTGGTCTCTTAGAAGTGTTTCCTTTAGGTTGATGCTCTTTTTCTTTTGTTCTCCAGCATGTTTTCCTTTGGGCAGAGAGACATAAGAACACAGAGGTCGACCTTTGCCTCTCTGATTTGAATCCCATCTCTGCCATTTCTGAGCAGTGTGACCTTGGCTGCGTTATTTAAAATATCTCTGGGCTGTGGTTTTAATTTATCAACTGCAAAATGGAAATAATCATAATCCATCTTTAAGGTCATTGAGGAGATTTGATGAGTTGGTACTTTTAAGTAATTTAGTATACATGTAGGAAATGTTAAATCTCATCAGTTTGACTCTGTATTGAATTTTTTCTATTTATTTTTCCTTAAAGGAGAAAAACCTGTAAAGATTTATTGATTGTCAGCATGTGTGTAAGGCACTATTTACACCTGTCATTTTGGGCAGAGTCAGTCCTCACTGAGGCCAAGTTGATGGGTGTAATCCCTGGCTCAGTTCCCCATCCACAGTCACCCTCTGTGGCTCTTCACCCCAAGGTGAACTTGTTTGCCGCTTCCATCATGCGATGGGTCACTGGACAATCACAGGTGACCTGTGACAGTCCACAGTCTGTAGCATGACTGCTACCAGCATGGCCTCCATCATCTCCCTGCCCAGTAGTTTCCTTCCAAAGTTGCAGCACAGGACCCTCAGCCCCCTCTACTTCCTGCCTAACAGAATGAGATGGAGAAGTAAAAAGGAAGAGGTGGGAGGGTGGATAAGACAAACAGGGATTCCAGAGAGACTAGAAGTGTCACCACAGAACTAAAATATGCACTCGAGAGCATAAGAGCAAGACTGACGCTGTTTACACTTTTGCTTTTGTAGCTTCTATATTTTCCAGATTCTTTGATTTTCTTTCTCAGAACAGATTCGGAAAGAGATGTAATAAAAGCAGCAAACAGAAAATGAGATCCTTAGAAACACCTTTTATCAACACAGTGGTGTCAAAATATCAGGTGATTCTATATTGTGCTGCTGTTTAGTCACTAAGTCATGTTCAACTCTTTGTGACTCCATGGACTGTAGCCTTCCAGGCTCCTTCAAATGGAGATGTTAGTATTCTAGAGGAAAAGACGGTAAAACTTTATGATAGAGACGTAAAAGATCTAAATAAATGGAGAGATATGATACGCTCATGGATTAAAAGCCTGAATATTTTAATGATGTTATTCCAGTCAAGTTGATCTGTAGATGAGACAGCAATCTAGACTCCAATAGCCTTCTTTTTAGTAAAAACAGAACAATAGATAATTATAAAGTAGAAATACATGATTGAAGGACCAGGAGCAGCCAAAACATTCTGAAAGAAGGAAGGAGAAGGTCTTGCTGTACCATCCATAAAGACTATTTGTATTAAAAAAAAAAAAAAAAGTTGTAAGATGAGTGTAATTTTGGCATAAGAATAATCAGTTAATGGAATGGAATAGAGAACCCCCCAAATCAACATCTGTAGTTATGGATATAGATTTATAGCAAAGCTAATGAGAGAAAGAGAGTTGCTACAGTAAAATTACTGTGTTTTTAAGGAATAATTCTGAGATTATTAGGTATACATAGTTAAAAGTTGAAATTTTACTTCTCTAATACATCACACTATATACAAAAAGCAGTTCCTAATTGATCACCAAACTAAATGTGAAAGGTAAAACTATAAAGCTTTCAGAAGATAATATAGGAAAATATCTTCATAACCACCAGAGAACCTGTTTTTAGATAAGGAAGCACAAACCATAAAGAAAAACAATTTAAGAACTATGTGCATGAAAAGATGCTATAAATAAAGTGGAAACAAAAGTCACAGAAATAAAGATAGTAACACTGTATAACTGGGACAAAAAACTCTCATCTGGCAGGGGGCTGAATGAGTCCTTTGTGTCTGGTTCAGGGCTGACATTCCAAGGTAGGGAGGCCACAGTTAAAGAAGGTGTTTAGAGTGTGCGTGCCTGCTCAGTCTGTGAGACTCTTTGCAACCCCATAGACTGTAGCCCACCAGGCTCCTCGGTCCATGGGATTTTCCAGACGAGAATACCGGAGGGGTTTTTCCAGGACCCAGGGATCAGGCCTGGGTCTCCTGTGCTGCAGGGGGATGCTCCATCGCTGAGCCACCCCAGTAAAGAACGGGTAACTCGTTTGTTTGGCCATTGGGTTTTCTGTGTTTCTAGTTAGCATCAGCATAGAGGCCACGTGGGCATCATACTTAATAGAAATTCTGTTCGTATTCTGACATGACATAGGGATCATTTCTCCTTTCTAGTGCTGTCTATAGTTTTCATTTTTCTGTCTGTCTTTACAAGTAATTTAGGGAGAATTTGAAATTGGCCGAAACTGCAGGCCAGGTGCCATCTGAACCCTGTTTTCATGTGCCTAAGATCTTTTATCATCTTTACTGTACAATTTTTAGTATTGGCATAAATTTATGATTTAGGTATATTTTGTCTCCCTTCTCTATTCCTTTAAAATTACAGCAGTACTTTTCCATGTTGAAATATTGCCCTGCATAATATTTCTAATTGGATAATTACACTGTGTACAGGTTGTAAATCTAATTAATCTTCCATTCCCCCACTATAGGGAATTTGAAATTGCTTTTACTTTTTCATAATGACAAAAAATTCAATGAGAGACCTCTTAGATAGAGTTTATAAACTATAAGATTGTATTTTTAGATAAATTCTCAGGAGCAAGATAACTAGGTCAACGTGTGTACGTTGTTTCATGCTTTTAAAAAGTATTGCAGCACTTTTATTGCTAGCAACAATATTCGAAATTACCAATGATCTTGACATTTTAGAATCAGAAGAGATATTTGACCTCTCGATTAGGAGTGGAATTTAGTAGTGCAAGACTTGCCTGGATGTCTCTAACTAGACATGATTCATCCTCAGATTGAAATAAAACAAGTTTTGCTTTTTGTCTTCTCTTTCTCAGCTTAGAGAGTTGCCCAGCTGTACAGTTCAGCAGGCTGAGTTGACTCCTACCTTAATCTAAGTCCTTGTATCTGATTCAGCTGTGATTCTGTCCACCTTGCTTTCACAAATCTCTAACACCAGCCCCTTCTTTCATCCCCATCATAGCCTAACTAACTCTCAGCTGAACAGGAGGAACTGTAACCTGCCTGGCCCCAAGCCTTTCAAACTCTTCCTTGCGCTGCCTCCAGAGATGCGTTCTACGTCACAGATGCAGCCCTGATGCTCTGCCACGTGTCACTCTAGCAGCCGTCACTCTGCGCACTGAACAGAGCCAGTCCTTGGTGTGTCAGCTGGAATTTTCACACCTGACTCCAACCACAGCACCAGCATCACGTCCGTGCCATCCTTGGACTGTGGTCACACATCCTAATTAGTCCGTTCCCCTAACATGCCTTTATTATGTTGCAGACCATATCCCCCTATCGTTGTGATTGTGCCCACCACCTACCAGATTTTCAGCATTTCTTTAGAAAAATTATAGGTGAATGTCCTCACCCCTACCACCACCCCTGTCCCTTGCACAGGACCTGGTACATGTGGGAGGTGTTTAGCAGTGACAAACTAAAATGAAGAGAACTGAGTTGAGTTGAATTCAATGCAACTGATGGATGTACAATTGTTACTCAAACGATATTGAATTATTAACATTCAGAAATGGAGGGAATCTGTGCTGGGGCAATGGTCTATTCATGACCTGAGCCCATTTGAGATTTTGTAAAGAACCTTTAGATAAAGATAGAAATCATGTTTTTTTACAAATGCTGAAAACACAAACTAGAGAGCTATAACTAATATGTTAGAAGAAAAAAATCAGAATCCAAAGTAAATTTGCTAGGTATGTTCAGAAATATACAGAATCCAAAACAATAGCAATTTCAGCTCTATTTTCAAACTATTTGGAGGATTTGGCTACCTGCCAGCACCCTCACTGCTGCCACAGTGGTTCAAGTCTTTGTCTCTCAGCTGGACCATGATGGCAGCCTCCTAGCTGGTCCCTCTCCTTCTTCCTTGTTCCCCTTGCACTATTCTCAACGCCCCAATCAGAGTGAACTAGTTAAAGGCCAGAATGACATGAGTCAGATGCTGTCCCTCATCCAGCATAAACGCTCTAATGCTTTCCCGTTATTCTCAGTAAAAACAAGTCTCTGTGTGTGTGTGCTTAGTTGCTCAGTCGTGTCCGACTCTTGCGACCCCATAGACTGTAGCCTGCCAGGCTTCTCTGTCCATGGGATTCTCCAGGTCAGAATGCTGGAGTGGGTTGCCATTTCCTTCTCCACAAACAAGTCTATTTTATGATAAACCAGCATCTCATAGGGACTTCCCTGGTGCTCTGTGGTTAAGACTTCACCTTCCAACACAGGGAGTTCTAGTCCAGTCTGAGAGCCTACAAGCCTTGTGACTAAAAAGCCAAAAGCATAAAACAGAAGCAACAGTTTAACAAATCCAATAAAGACTTTCAAAGAACCTCATGATTTGGTGCCTGCAACCTCTTGAACGTCTACTCTCCTAAGTATCCTTCAGTCTGTTCCAGTCACATAGACCTGCTTCTGTTCCCTGACTCATCACCCATACTCCTACCCCAGAGGCTTTGATACCTCCCATTCCTTCTACTCAGAATATTCTCCTCTCAGATATCAACACGGCTCCTTCTCTCATTTCTTCTACCATCTAAAGTTCCAACTCCCCCATCCCAATATTTAATAATTCCTTTCAGCTTTACTTGGTGCCTTGACTCTTAATCCTATCTAGCATGTTATATATTTTACTTTGACTTACTATTTTCCTCCCCAGTAGAGTATGAGCTCCATGTGGAAATGGAATTTTGTTATCTTTTTATTAATAATTTCCCAAGCCTAGGACATTGTCTGATGGATAGCAGATACTCAGCTATGAGCTCAATTGGGATCAAGTAAGAAATTCCAAGGAGAAAAGTAATAACTCACTTTTTGGTTCGATACATAACTTACACTATAGGACAGACCCGACTTAACATGGCCTTTATGGAGGTAATTAAAGTTAAATGAGGTCATAAGTGCAGGACCCTGATCCAACTGGATTAATGTCCTTGTAAGAAGAGACACAGGAGAATTAGCTCTTCCTCTCCTTTCACTGTGTGAGAACACAATGAGAAGGCAGCCACCTGCAAACCAGGGAAAGAGCCTTCTGTAGGAGCCAGATCAGTTGGCACCTTGATTTTGGACTTCCAGCCTCCAGGACTGTGGGAAACACATGTCTGTGTTTAGGCACAGTCTTGGAATTCTACTGTGACAGCCCAAGCAAACTAAAATAGAAATGTAGCCTGCCGTCTAATCTGACTTCCTTCCTTGACAGGTAAGGAAACTGCAGCTGAGAGTTGAATGACTTTCTCTAGGTTACAAAGTCAGTGTATAGCAGAATTAAGCTCAACATCATTGCTTTTCCCACTTACTATGCTGACTCTTCAGTCCTGAATATTCATTGGAAGGACTGATGCTGAAGCTGAAGCTCCAATACTTTGGCCACCTGACGTGAAGAACTGACTCGTTGGAAAAGACCCTGATGCTGGGGAAAATAGAAGGCAGGAGAAGAAGGGTACAACAGAAATTGAGATGGTTGGATTACCAACATTACTGATATTATCAGACGGCATTACCGACTCAATGGACATGAGCTTGAGCAAGCTTTGAGAGTTGGTGATGGACAGGGAAGCCTGGCATGCTGCAGATCATGGGGTCGCAAAAAGTCGGACACGACTGAGCTACTGAACTGACTGACTGACTGATGCTGACTCAACCACTCTATGTAATACATTTTCAGTATAAGGGAGGGGTTCTCAAACCTAATTCTCAAGGAACTCATTCTTCCAAAGTCTGGTCCAGGAGTTTTGCCATTAGAAATTAATGATGTTGATACTGTCACAATATTTTAAGAGAATAAGCAGTTATTTAGGTGATTTTATTCCACAATTTTATGCTTTTTGACAATTAATTTTCTTACCTCCATAAAAAGATATGAAAGGGGAAAACTATTACTGGAAAACTCTGGACCATAATCTTCTGAAAGTAATTCTGCCCTTGGGAAATGCCTGTGTGTGGGGGGATAGGCATATTTAATATGGGCATGTTTTCAGCCAGTACAATTGATCTTGATTCAAAAGATAGAGTGAATGCTACCCAGAATTTCTCTGTATTCCAGAAAGGATCTCTTGACCTCAGAGTCCTGCTTCCTGAACACAGTTAAAAAGCACCAATAGAACAGTATGTCATAGTAGCTCAGAAAGCTATTATGAGCCTAGGCTGGATCAGTAGGAGAGAAGTGTTTGAACTGGAGTCTCAGTTCCTCTGTACACAACACTTTAGAGCGTATATGTGATATCATGTACATTGCCTATTCTTGGATCCTTTCTTTGAAGTGTTATTGACTAGCATCCAGAGGATGTTAAAAAAGTGGGGAATGGTTAGTTTGAGGGGTGAACTTTGGGGAACGTAAAGTTGTTTTCAGAATTTTGGTGGGCTGAAATGAAGATGAGGGAGTAGATTTATGTGGTATTGTTCCCTGTGCAAAAATAAGCTCTGAGCACACTGCCCAGAAGTTGGATTTGACTCCATTTAGGAAAAGTTACAGTAAAGTGTTCCCTAGTAAAAGTATAAAAGTGTATTGAGAAGTACTGGAAATGTTCCAGACATCACCCCAGAATATGCAGAAGAAATCCTGTTTAGGAAGTGACTGAAGACAGATGTCCTCAAAAGTCATTCCAACACAAAGATTCTGCCATTGTATGAGTGCAAAAAACTGGATCATTATTTATTGTAATGAGTATGTCACAGTCTATTGCAAATGGTTCGTTCCTTTCTTGCCTTGTAAAGAGGAAGGGGGTGAAGCAGAAAGGCCTTGGATAATTAAAATAAGTGTGGGGACGGGGGGAGGAAAGAAACTTCAAATAGTGCTTTATAAATGGCTTAAGTCCTGTCCTGTTTTCCACTGAGGAACTGCACTGAGATAAATTTTATTTGTGGTCCTGTCTATTCAAGTCTGTGACCTGATGCCTTTGCTCTGTGAGAAAGTCAGTAACAGTCTTTGAGACCCTCAGTTTTCCCTTGGCACCTGAGGTGTTCTAGAATGCTATAAAACAGGAAAGAAAACCACCAGGAGAAATACCTTTAAGAATGGTATTTTGAATTATTGCTTATTGAAATAAATATTCCCTGGTAGCTCAGATGGTAAAGAATCTGCCTGCAATTCAGGAGACCTGGGTTTGATCTCTGGAGAAGGGATTGGCAACCCACTCCACTATTCTTGCCTGGAGAATTCCATGGACAGAGGAGCCTGACAGGCTCTGGTCCATGGGTTGCAAAGGGTGGGACACTACTCAGCAACACACACTTCCACTTTCACTTTAAATTCAAGAGATGGTGAAACTAAAAGTGTGAAAAATTCCTTTGATTCTAAGATCAGGTAGAATCGACATATCTTTAATTACTGTTCTTTTTCTTTTAATATCCATCATCTAATCAATGTGATTTTTACCTTGATTTTTTTCTCTTCCTTAATCATATTCTTTATTCCTCCAATGAGCCTTCCTCATGATGTTTTATTTCTAATCTGAATGTTGAGTTTTTTCTTTTTATTGATACTTACAATAGTCATTTCTCTTTTTGTAAAATCTTTTATTCATTCTTTGAAAGGTCATATCTGAATAAAACACATATCCTTTAAAAAAGACAGGGCATCTTTTGCATTTCATATTTGATTCCTTCACATCCTAAACTTCTCAGGTTACGAGTAACTCTGTTCTACTCTTTACTATACTTTATAGTGAACTATACTTAAGTTGTTGATATATATTAGAATACAGAAAGTCAAACCCAAATGCAAATTTTCTTTCTATACTTTGGGGAATTTATGAAGGAGGAGAAGACAAAAATTTAACCTTCTTTAGGTCTGACAAACCATCCCATTTGAAACACACAAACTCCCATAACACAGCGTATTATTTTAAACACTAGGGTGTAAATATCTAAAGAGAAAAGAAGGTTATCTTTTTCTTTATATGGAAATGAAAGATGGTGATGTAAAGAACCATTTAGAATGGCAAATCTTTATAAATTGACAAAGAGCGCCCCCACCACCCCTTCCAGCGATTGCAGCAATGTAGCATCCCGAAGGAATAGCCATGCACACAGGGATGCTGAGACCGGCTTCCTGCAGCCTTGCCAGGTCAGCCGCTCATGTGCCGCACCTGGGGCAGCACTCCGGAAAGCAGTCTGTGCACTGGACCTCTGCTCTCCATCGTCTCCAGCTTACTTCATTCAATTCCTTTATTCTCCCAAGGTGTTTTAAGTGAGAGTAATAAAACTGATAATCTAATTCATACCAAAGCAGTAATGACGAATATCAACCTAATATATTTTCCCTCGCAGTTAATATTTGCATGATAACAATTTTTATGACTTAATCTAAAGCAGTGATGAAATGTTAGGCCCGTATGCATATAAACATATGCACATAAGCCATCTTTTCTCACATCATTAATATACATTAACATTTTATTTACTTGCTACAGTTTTCTGCGAGTGCATCACTTTGTTCTGTATTCAGTGTTTTAAACAGTACTTCTTAGTAGCTTTCAAATATTTGTAGATGTAATCTCATCTATGTTCTAGAGCCTCCTTATACATACACATGTATCTTTTTCTTCCTACCTAATACCTTTCATTTATTCTTTCTTTGTTTCAATTTACTTTTATGGAGACCTTTTGCCGTTTGATGAGAATAGATATTTTAAAGAAATGGGAAGATAATTGGAACTTCAGAAATGCTTTCACCTGACTCATACATCAGCATAGAGGTCCCATCCTCTCCTCAAACTCAAGTACATATTTAGTTTTCAGAATTATGTCCTCACCTTTTGATTACTATGCCACTGAAAAAGTATATTCATCCCTTTATCCAATGCTTTCTAAATAGAGACAAGTGGCGCTATAATATTTTTCTATGAGAGTCACAATTTGGAATAAAGAGAAGATAGATTATTTGTTGAGGAAATAAATATTAAAACAGTTTATTGTCATCAAGCCACATTCTTCGTGTACTTGAAACAATAATTTGGGGTAAATATAGTTAAAACCAAGAAACATATAAAATTGTTTCTTGGGATTTGTGTGCTGGAAAATTATTTGATATCAATGCCCTGCTAGAGAACCTGGAGCTATTGTTGCAGAACTGAAATGGGGGAAAAGAAGTGACTATCAGTCTCCTCATCACTGACCAGGTAGAGGTGATATCTTTAATTTCAAAGAGAGACACCCTCTGGTTATGGGAGAATCAGCTTTGATCTGCAAATGTTCCCAAAAGCGATACATATATTATGAAATGAAAGCAGCTATCATATTTTTTCTCTTTTGTAACGCACATGAGAATTCCTTGCTGGAACAGACATGTGATTTGCCTCTCATATTACTCTATGTGTAGAAAGGAGAAGTCATTTGTACAAGATTCCAACTTGACACATTCATTGCAGAAATGTAAAGATACACCACTAAAGCACCTTTATTTTCTTTAAAACTTATTATAAGTAAGATGTCCAATTAAATTTCTTAAAACTTCATATATCTGTGGGTTGTGCCATCTTTTATAATCAATGCTTAAAAAAAGGCTAGAAGGAGAATTACCAAAATTATTCTTTCCCTGTTATGAAATTAGCATGCAATCATTTTTTCCTGTAAATAATGCAGCCATCTCAAAGAGGATGCACCCTCCAGATAATAGCGATTAAAAAATTCAGGGAGAGAAATTTAGCTTATAGCCTCTGTAATTTCCCAGAACCATTATGTATCCTGCTGCACTGGTTTTGTTGGTGCTGCCAAGTCTTTCCTCTTGGGTCCATCCTCCTAGTATTTATGTGCATAAAATAAGAGTTGAAGGAAGGAGGTAAGAGTGAAAATAAATACAAGTGCATATAATATTTTGATAAAATTCATGACCAAGTGGGCTTTATCCCAGGAATGCAAGGTTTTTTTTAACATCCGCAAATCAATCAATGTAATACACCGCATTAACAAATTGAAAGAAAAAAACCATATGGTTATCTCAATAGATGCAGAAAAAGCCTTTGACAAAATTCAGCATCCATTTATGATAAAAACCCTCCAGAAAGCAGGAATAGAAGGAACATATCTCAACATAATAAAAGCTATATATGACAAACCCACAGCAAACATTATCCTCAATGGTGAAAAATTGAAAGCATTTCCCCTAAAGTCAGGAACAAGGCAAGGATGCCCACTCTCACCACTACTATTCAACATAGTTTTGGAAGTTTTGGCCACAGCAATCAGAGCTGAAAAAGAAATAAAAGGAATACAGATAGGAAAAGAAGAAGTAAAACTCTCACTGTTTGCAGATGACATGATCCTCTACATAGAAAACCCTAAAGACTCTACTAGAAAATTACTAGAGTTGATCAATGAATATAGTAAAGTTGCAGGATATAAAATTAACACACAGAAATCCCTTGCATTCCTATACTCCAATAATGAGAAAACAGAAAGAGAAATTAAGGAAACAATACCATTCACCATTGCAACAAAAAGAATAAAATACTTAGGAATATATCTACCTAAAGAAACAAAAGATTTATATATAGAAAACTATAAAACACTGATGAAAGAAATCAAAGAGGACACAAACAGCTGGAGAAATATACCGTGTTCATGGATTGGAAGAATTAATATAGTGAAAATGAGTATACTACCCAAAGCAATCTATAGATTCAATGCAATCCCTATCAAGCTACCAATGGTATTTTTCACAGAACTAGAACAAATCATCTCACAATTTGTATGGAAATATAAGAAACCTCGAATAGCCAAAGCAATCTTGAGGAAGAAGAATGGAACTGGAGGAATCAACCTGCCTGACTTCAGGCTCTACTACAAAGCCACAGTCATCAAGACAGTATGGTACTGGCACAAAGATAGAAATATAGATCAATGGAACAAAATAGAAAGCCCAGAGATAAACCCACGCACATATGGACACCTTATCTTCGACAAAGGAGGCAAGAATATACAATGGAGAAAAGACAATCTCTTTAACAAGTGGTGCTGGGAAAACTGGTCAACCACTTGTAAAAGAATGAAACTAGAACACTTCCTAACACCGTACACAAAAATAAACTCAAAATGGATTAAAGATCTAAACGTAAGACCAGAAACTATAAAACTCCTAGAAGAAAACATAGGCAAAACACTCTCCGACATAAATCACAGCAGGATCCTCCATGACCCACCTCCCAGAATATGGGAAATAAAAGCAAAAATAAACAAATGGGACCTAATTAAAATTAAAAGCTTTTGCACAACAAAGGAAACTATAAGCAAGGTGAAAAGACAGCCTTCAGAATGGGAGAAAATAATAGCAAATGAAGCAACAGACAAACAATTAATCTCAAAAATATACAAGCAACTTCTGCAGCTGAATTCCCGAAAAATAAACGACCCAATCAAAAAATGGGCCAAAGAACTAAACAGACATTTCTCCAAAGAAGACATACAGATGGCTAACAAACACATGAAAAGATGCTCAACATCACTCATTATTAGAGAAATGCAAATCAAAACCTCAATGAGGTATCATTTCACACCAGTCAGAATGGCTGCTATCCAAAAGTCTATAAGCAATAAATGCTGGAGAGGGTGTGGAGAAAAGGGAACCCTCTTACACTGTTGGTGGGAATGCAAACTAGTACAGCCACTATGGAGAACAGTGTGGAGATGCCTTAAAAAACTGGGAATAGAACTGCCATATGACCCAGCAATCCCACTGCTGGGCATATACACCGAGGAAACCAGAATTGAAAGAGACACGTGTACCCCAATGTTCATCGCAGCACTGTTTACAATAGCCAGGACATGGAAGCAACCAAGATGTCCATCAGCAGACGAGTGGATAAGGAAGCTGTGGTACAAATACACAATGGAATATTACTCAGCCATTAAAAAAAATACATTTGAATCGGTTCTACTGAGATGGATGAAACTGGAGCCCATTATACAGAGTGAAGTAAGCCAGAAAGAAAAACAACAATACAGTATACTAATGCATATATATGGAATTTGAAAGATGGTAACGATAACCCTATATGCGAGACAGAATAAGAGACACAGATGCATGGAACAATTTTATGGACTCTGAGGGAGAAGGTGAGGGTGGGACGTTCTGGGAGAATAGCATTGAAACATGTATATTATCATATGTGAAACAGAACACCATTCCATGTTCGATGCATGAGACAAGGGCTCAGGGCCGAGGCAATGGGATGACCCAGAGGGATGGGATGGGGAGGGAAGTGGGTGGGGGGTCCAGGAAGGGGAACACATGTAAACCCATGGCTGATTCATGTCAATGTATGGCAAAAACTATTACAATATTGTAAAGTAATTAGCCCCCAACTAAAATAAATAAATTTATTTAAAAAAAAATTAATATTGCATGAATGTCACACATGATTTAGACTAATAGTAATTTTCATGTCGGTCACATATGTTTATAAGTTTGGGTATTTAAGTAAAGGAAAAGGTCACGTATGTTTATAAGTTTGGGTATTTAAATAAAGGAAAAACCTGGAGTAGAATAAAAAATCTCTATATCTGTGAGTAACAGAACTAAAACCAATAATGGTCCCTTATACTATGTCTGATGGTTTGTATTATGATTAATATTAAACATGACTTTCAAGTATTTTCTTTGAAAACAATCTGCAAATGGTACTCTTAAATATCTGTTAAATGAATGAATGAAGACTCCTTAACCAAAGTCTATAGTTAAGTTTCTACAGCATTCTTTGAAAATTCCAGACTCAGGGAAGTTAATATATTTAATTGAAATTAAACTAAGAACATTTTGGCCAAACAGCAGATGTTTTAGCAGAGTCATAGGTTTTGACATATCTGTTTGGGAGACTACCTTAAAGCTTGCAACTCATCATAAATTTTCCAGAAATCTACCCTTCTCAACTGGTTTCCTTACCTGGGAATTTTACAAAGTGAACAGAAAAAGTATCATGCTTTACATTTGAGAAATTTGATGGGTCCTTGAAAACATAATTTGTCCCCTTTTAACAAGTACGTATCTCACTATAATGCAGTGTGAAACTACATAGAGTGGTTTCAGGCGCAGTTATTTTTCCCGTTTCCTTATGCCACAAAATCATTTTTCTGCATACCTGGTGTAATTCCTACAAAAGGTTTTCAAGTGGTCTTTTGGCCTGTGCACTTATTTATCATCAAATATTTGTAAGTGAAAGTGCTAGGGGATGAGATGGAGTATAGACAGCTAATCTTAAGGCTGTTCTGAATGACAGGCACGGAGGCAATATGGACAATTCCAAAGTGGCAAAATGGCCGTCTAGAAAATTGCATTTTCTGGCTTTATATGGGCCCACGCTGTTCAGAAATGAAGATGGAAATCGTTTGTAAGGATTCCTAATAGAAATGGCAGCAGCTGCTTCACTTTGTACAATTAATTAATTAATTAATATATGCATGCATGCTTAAACAAAGAAACAGAAATTCTTTAAAGATTAACATGTTTATTAAAAAGTTTTAATATTATAAGAGTATTTCTGAAGTCAATCTTGAAATCTATACAAATCTACATCTGGCCACTGAAAATCCAAATACAGTTTACTTTAAAAATACAGTTTCTTGTAGTTCTTAAAAGTAATTGCTGGTTTCAGTTTGTATTATTGAATGATATCCGGGACAAAAAATAAGATGCATGAAAATGCATTCATTGCTGCTGTCAGCAAGTGAATGATTCCGTTTGCATTTGCCTCCAGTTGTCGTGGAGAACACCGTCCAAGCTCACTGCAAATGTCCCTTTGGTGTTTTACTCTGCTCTTCTAGTGAGCAAATAAGGTTTCTAAGTCCAACTCACAAAACGGAAGTATAAGAAGTGGAAACTGCTAAATAATAAAGGTTGGGACCCGTACCCCAGGATGTGTGTTTTATAGTCTTTTTTGTTTTCAGGTATGAAAGGCTTAGTCCAGAGAGAGGGAAGATAATTTAATGAGTATCTATAATTTCGTAATAATAAGAAGCTATTATTTTTTCAAGCTTTAAAATGAAGAAACAGAGACCCAGAGAAGGCCTGTGCTCATATAATATAACTTTCTGGGGCAAGCTCTGTATATATATCTCCCCAAATGGTTACAGAATGTCCCAAACAGCAAGGATTCCTCAGCTTCAGTGACTAAGGTGTTAACTTCATCTTCTCTTTCACCAAGACACTAGAGTGAAAATAATGAAAAGTACATATTTCTTATATTTCTGTACAACAGTGTTGATATTTTCTTTCTTTGGGTCATTTGTACAATATTAAAGGATCTTTTTAGGTTATCTCCATAACTGCTGAAATTGCATCCACTTAATTAAATCAGTTTGTTACCACCACACTGTTGTCAAAAGAGAACTAGACTAAGTGGAGTATCTGGGCTTGAGACTCAGATCTGCCAAATTTGCTTGTGGTGACAGCAAACAAATCACTTAACTTCTCTGGTTCATCCTCAAGAAAAGAGATTGGCCTTCCAGCTCCTCCAGCAGCAGTGAACACAGTGACTGGGAAATGCTAGGGAGGGTGAATCTTTGCAGGTAACAAAGTGATCTATGCAGTCCCCAAAGATAGGAGTGCCCTGAAGAAGGTGCTTCCATCATCTCCAGTCCCCATCCTTAATAAAGGGCTTCAAAGAGGAAGAATTCTACCAGAAGAATAGATCCTTCTGTGTATTGTTCAGAATCATGTATGGATGTGAGATTTGGACCATAAAGAAAGCTGAGAACTGAAGAATTGATGCTCTCAAACTGTGGCACTGGAGAAGACTCTTGAGAGTCCCTTGGACTGCAAGGAGATCAAACCAGTCAATCCTAAAGGAAATCAACCCTGAATATTCATTGGAAGGACTGATGCTGAAGCTGAAGCTCCAAAACTTGGGCCACATGATGCAAAGAGCTGACTTATTAGAAACGACCCTGATGCTGGGAAAGATTGAGGGTGAAGAAGGGGGCGACAGAGGGTGAGATGGCTGGATGGCATACCAGCTCAATGGACATGAGTTTGAGCAAACTCTGGGAGACGGTGAAGGAAGCCTGGCATGCTGCAGTCCATGAGGTGGCAAAGAGTCAGACATGGCTTAGTGACTGAACAACAGAATAAGACCAGATTTGAGATTAAATCACAAGAGAATCCTTAGAATCTTCACAGCTGATGCAGGCTTGTATGTACCTGATAGAAATTGCACCCAATTTTGGATGACCGTGAATTACAACATCTAACTCGGGCCAACATATTGATTTTATAATAGTGTATGTCCAACACCTACTTGGAAAAATATGAACATCTATCTCACCATGAGAGTGAAATTAAAGTGAAAATATATCGTAATAGAAAATTGAGAATTAAGTGAAGAGCTTGGATTCTGTGAGCTCTAATGTCTTTTCTAGGTTCAGATAGTTTTGGAAGATACAGAAAATGTGAAAGCAAAGCAAGAGTCACTAATCCCAATTTGCAAAATATTGCGTTGCAGCTGAAGCATTCTTTTTGTATTTTATCTGTCTGTCACTTCTTTTATTCCTAACCATTGCCCCACCTGCTCACTTTGGTTTCTCTCTCCCATGCCCTCCTAGAAACCTACTATCTGATTGTTTAGTGACTATATATGTGCTAAACCTCTTTCATTTTCACTTAAACAATCCTTCAGGCATATTCAAGAAAATAATACATAATGCTACAAATCAATGCTGAAATCTAAATTACATTCACATTATATTTTCTAGGCTAAGTGGCATAGTGTTACCATGTAAGTAGAAGGAACATCTTCGCTATCTCTGAATATTCAAGGTACATACAGAGTCAACTACATTAATTGTTGTTGTTGTTTAGTCATTGTTGTGTCCTACTTTTATGGCCCCATGGACTGTAGCCTGCCTGGCTCCTCTGTCCATGGAATTTCACAGCCAAGAAATTGGACTGGGTCGCCATTTCCTTCTCCAAGGGATCTTCCCCACCCAGGAGCCAAACCTGAGTATCCTGCTTGACTGGCAGATTCTATACCACTGAGCCACCTGGGAAGCCCCTAACTATGTTAGTAGCCAGCCTAATATTTACCAAATAAATACATGAAACAAGCAAACATCAAAGGAAAGAATTTAGTTTTCACTTGAACAATCTTTAGGGCATAATCAGGAAAAGAATGCATAATATTATAAATTGATACTCAATCTGAATGATGTCCACATTATTATTATGTGTAATTAGTACTGAATTTAACTATACTTTAATTCCTTTTCCTTCAAATTATATATTTTTCAGAGACCTTAGTTGCTACTATTATTTTGTTTTGGTATGATTTGTATATTGTTTGTGAGTTTGCAGGCATAGCTTAAGATTTTAATATAGGAATAATTTTTTTTCATAGAAGTTTCAAAGATTTACCACAACCTGAGCCTCTGAGTCATTCAGTTCCCTCCAAATGAAGTATCATGGTCACAGTCCTTTTTGGTATTTTTGCTTGTTTCCCGGGTAACTTAAACAACAGAGACTTATTCTCTCAGAGCTCCCAGCCTAGAAGTCTGAAATCACGATGTTGGCAGTGTTCCTTTCTTCTGAGGCCACGAGGGAGAATCTGATTTGGCCTTTGTCCTGCTTCTGGTGGTGCCTGGTGATCTGTGTCAGTCCTTGGCCTGCAGACACATCACCCAGGGGTGCGCCTTCACGTCCACATGGCCTTCTCCCTGTGAGTCTTTGTCTCCATATCCACATTTCCCCCTTTTGTAACACCAGTCATGTTGGATTAGAGCCCACCCTAATGGCCTCTTCTTAATGGAGCTAGTTATATTGGACCCATTTCCAAAAAAAAAAATCACATTCTGAGGTATTAGAAGTTGAGATTTCAACATATAAATTTTGGGGAAACACAGTTCAACTCATAGCAATGATCATTTATCACAATAAAACAAAAAGATAAATTTAAGGTACAAAGGAAAATTTTATTCGTATCTCTCTATAAGTTGCAACAGTGTTTAAAATTGTGATCTCTGACAATATTATGGGTTATGGGGAGAAGGTGACCTTTGAATTTTCATATAAGGAAGACGGTTTGGTATCACTGCTGTGTTTATGCACTCGCCTACAGCTTCTTCAAGGAGCTCAGGTTTGTCCTTTTTTTTTTTTTCTTTTATAGGAGGCTTATTACTTTACATACTGTGTTGGCTTCTGCCCTACATCAACATGAATCAGCCACAAGTATACATATGTCCCCTCCTTTCTGAATCCCCCTCCCACCTCCCACCCTATTCCACCCCTCTAGGTTGTCACAGAGCACTGGCTTGAGCTCCGTTGACACACAGCAAATTCTCTCTTGCTATCATATATATATCTCCATGCTGTTCTCTCAGTTTGTCCCGCCCTCTCTTTCCCCTACTGTGTCCACAAGTCTGTTCTCTATGTCTGTGTTTCCATTGCTGCTTTGCAAATATGTTCATTAAGACCGTCTTTCTAGATTCCACATGCATGAGTTAACATACAGTATGTAAGCTGATACAGTCACTATGGAGAACAGTATGGAAATTCCTTAAAAAAAACTAGGAACAGATCTATTATATGACCCAACAATCCCACTACTGGACATATACCTGAGAAAACCGTAATTGAGAGAGACACATGTACCCCAGTGTTCATGGCAGCACTTTTTACAGTAGCTAGGACATGGACACAACCTAGATGTCCATCAACAGATGAATGCATTTAGAAATAGTGGTACATATATACAATGGAATATTAATCAGTTATTAAAAAAATGCAATCGAGTCAGTCCTAATGAGGTGGATGAACCTAGAGTCTATTATACAGAGTGAAGTATGCCCTTATGTTTTGCATGATCCCAAAACATAAAGGCATACTTAGGTCATTCATATCTTCACCCACTGGTGGTATAGATATTCACTGAACACCTGCAGTGCTAGTCATTGTTCTGGACACTATCAGGAGTAGAGACTCTGTCCTCGTTCTGTGCAGTTTATAGTCTAGGGAAAAAGAAGATTAATCATATAAGCGTATTATTAAATGTAAGCCACTATTTGGACAACAATATAAAATAAACTGTGTGATCTTCCCAGGTGGCTCAGTGGTAAAGAATCCCCCCGCCAGTGCAGGAGACACAGGAGGCGCAGGTTCCATCGCTGGGTTGGGAAGATCCCATGGAGGAGGAAATGGCAACCCACTCCAGTATTCTTGCCTGTAGAATCCCATGGACAGAAGATTCTGATGGGCTACCATCCATGGGGTGGCAAACAGTCAGACACTATTTAGCAACTGAGCACACACACACAGAAAATAAACTAAGGGTGGTGCTATGAGAAGATATAAAGGGTGAATTTAAGCCCATGAGGTTGTTAAATGGGAGCCAGTCAATGAAGCCCACTCTGCAGAGGTGATGCTTGAGTTGGGATCTGAAGGTTACATAGGTGTTAACTTGGTAGAGGGAAGGGAACATTCCAGGTGAAGGAACGGGGGGTATAGATTCCCAGAAACATAAGCAAATGTATGTGTTAAAGAAACCTGTGCCCTAAAACCAAGACAGGAAGAGCAAGTTGAACCTTGAATGAAAATAAGTTCATGCAAGGTTAATCTGTGGGCAGGCTAAGAAAAAAGGTTGGGGAGAAGCATCCCATATAAAATAGTGCCCAGGTGCTCAGTCATGTCCGACTCTTTGCAACCCCATGAACTGTAGCCCACCAAGCTCCTCTGTCCATGGGATTTTGCTCCCAACTAAAGCACTAAAATTTGTCATTGCCAAGGTTAACAAAATACTTGCTCTTCCTTCCAAGTCCAATTAATCTTTTGAGTCCATTTCTTGACCTTAAAATTTTTTGATTAAAAAGTGATAAATACATTTCTAAGTGAATACATTCTTTTTATCAAAAATAAAATAAAACATGAACAATTAATATCTACTTATCTTTCCATATGTTTACAACTATTTTGGCTTCAAATATCTTCCAAGTATTTTACCACTTCCCTTTGACTTGATTCATAGATGTTTTCACTTGATTTTCATCACAATGTTCTTACACATATATACGTTTAGTTTTTCCTTGAACAATCCTCTTCCTTTTGCTTCTGAGAAAGCACACTCTCCCCCTTGTGTTTAATTTTTTCATGCTATTAATGATTCTATTCTGTCTCTTGTTCAGACTAAACCTATTTTATTATTTTCTTTCATGTATTTTCATTTGATTCTTAGTATTCTATATGGGAATAGGCTTCCCAGGTGGCACGGTGGTAAAGAATCCACCTGCCAATGCAAGAGATGCAAGAGGAGTGGGTTCCATCCCTGGGTCAGGAAGATCCCCTAGAGAAGGAAACGGCTACCCACTCCAGTATTCTTGGTTTGAGTGTGGCTAGCCTGCGAAGATCTCTGGTGAGCAGAGTAGGAAATGAGATGAGAGAAGATGGGAAACCAGTGAAGTCTTTCCAGTAGACACGTGGCGGGATCATATTGATATTTATAAAAGATTACACCCGACAGCATTGTTGAGAACCTGAGAACCACATACAGCCAAGCTCAAGTGACTGGCAGAAGCCCAGTTGAGAGATGACCGTGGCTCATGCTACAGTGATGATGATGTTAGTGACAGACACCCTCACCTTTAGCTGGTATTTGGTGGGTGAAAAGGACAGGCTATTGTGACCATGTGAACATGGGGATTAGGAGAGGAGAACCACCAGGAATGAGTCCTGGCCTCTTGTTTATAGAAACAAAAGGAAGAACACCAAGAGGAGACCAGTTTTGTGAGGTAAAACCATGATTTTTGCAATTGAAAATGTTGAGTTGAATGTGTCTTTGGGATCCCAGGATGCAGAGAGCAAGGAAGCAATTGTATTTTCATGTCTGGAGCTTGGAAGCATATCTTGGAGAGATGTATACATTCTAGAGTCAGCTGTGTGTAGCTGGCAGACCTCAGGATAGGGTGAGTTTTTGCCTAGGGAGGGAAAATAGAATCAGAAGAGAACCGTGCCTAAAAACCATCTTTGAGACACCCCAACATTTAATTCCTAGGTGAGAGAACATATTAAAACAGGAAAGGTAGTACAGTAAAAGGAGGAAGGAGCCAGATGCTAAGAGATCAAGTGAGATGAGAACTCAAAGGATCCAGCAAACTTGATGACATGAAGTGACATGGTGCCCTAAAAACTGCTTAGGTGGAATAAAAGGAGGGAAAGCCAGAACAAAATAGGATTAAGGAGTAGGAAAATGGACACAGCAGGCACAGGGTAAATGAACAAACACGCTGGAAACCAGGAGGCCGTCATAGGAGTCGGAGATGCTTAAGTCTCAGGTTTAGAGATGGAGAAAATGCAAGGTCAGTGAGACATAGTAAGGATTTAAGGATGCATGCTGGATTAGGAGGCTGAAATGAACAAGAAGAGACTGTTATCACAAGGAGGGGAATTATTAGAAACTGTCCTTAGATGAGCAGCCTGCATGCGTTAGGATGAACAGGTCCAGTCCAGACCCAGAGACTTCAGTCTCAGTGAAGAGGATTTGGGAGGGATTAGGATGACAGCAAGGAGAAGGCAGAGAGGGTCACCTGCTAGACAGCCTGGCATGAGCATCATAAGAGCAGGTTGTACGTGAGGAGTCCAGGCGTTAATGATGTGGAATTGATAGAAAGTCAGACCTCAGTCCTACCCACAAGCCTGGGTTACTGGGCATGGTAAAGAGAAGCAACCACACCTTGAGAAGCCACAGGGGCTGCAGCGGTTCAGGAAATGCAGCCAAGCAAGAAGGGAGACTTGGGCATTGGTTTAGGAGCTCTATGGATTTTAAAAATCACAGTCAAGGATTTCAGGAGTGAGTGGGCAGGCAGCTGAGTTCAGGGAAGGAAAGAACAGACGGAATTATCAGGATGATGCCGTTGCAGAGGAAGCTGTCAGGGGGTGAGGGGAGGAAGGACTGACACTTAACCTATTAAATGATGAAAAGAGGGTTGCAAAGCATGTGGGGCAATCGCAGTCCCAGGGGTTGAATGGCCCCTGGTGTGATGTGGATGGTTCACATTCACTCAGATGCAGCTCCCAGGAAATGTCCAGAGGAGCAACTGAAATTTCAGACAGTTCTGTAGATATAATTATGTAACTATATTTTTAATGGAAAAAAATCAGGGGTGGCACACAGCCAAGGCAAACTAACAATTCTGTGTAAAGAAATTCCACAACAGTGACTTAACACCCAATCGTTAAAACTATTAATTATTGGCTTGAATTATTCATTATTTTTAGCTGATTTTGTATCATGTAGTTATAGCTTAAGGCTGTGCTTTTAACAAAAAGCTACAATATTGACCTATTTGAAGTTATCAGATATGAGGATAAGAGCTGGTAATTTTCGAAGGTGCTGGAAAATTGACTTGTAGAATAGGAGACTTTCACACACACACACACACACACACACACACACACACACACAAACACACATGCATGCACAAACACTACTGAGAAAGCTAGTTATTAACATCCCATTAGCAAGACTTTTTTTTTTTCATTTTATTACAGGTAATTAGCCAACCACATTAGGCAATAATGAGAGTACTCACTTTTTTATTAAAGAAATTAAACTGGACTTGTTTTAAAACAACATCCAATACATATGTTGTAATGAATATGCAAAAGGTGCAAGTTACTTAAGCAAAAGCTATAAGCTCTGATCTCCTTCAACCAAAAATAACGACTCAGGAAGGACTGAAAAGCACAGTTACTTTTACCCACTTATGTAACTACATTCTGTTTGTAACTCCTGAATGACTGAATTTACATGACAATCAGACTGAATTTTATACAATTCGGGATATATTCTGAGCAGATTGCATTTAAGTTCTGTGTACTTTGCCACCAGGGTTGGCAACAGAAATCATTGTCTCTCTGGTTATATGCAGTATCTTAAATTGTTTGTTGTGTATTTGAGAAACCCACAACTAAGTGTAGAGTTTCAAACATGAACTTGAATGTAGCTTGCTGGCTAACTGTGAAATTTGATGAAAACTGAACTATCCTAATCAACTTTGCCTTCTGGAAATCTTAAAGAAGTAACCTTTGTAAGAAATAAAACATCTGACTTCACCCTGTATGAAATTAGATAATTGTATGGTCCTTTCAGGCTGTGGGAGATTTAGATGTTGTTACATGCCACTCATATTCCAGAGAAGCTAACAAGGGCTTCAGGAAGTTAAGAGACCTGAGTTCCCAATGCAGACTCTGCTTCTTTGATGCTTATGCTTTTTGCTGTGAAAAGTCATGACGTGAAGATCTCCACTGTGAATTGCTAGTAGGTAATCTCCTCATTTCCAGGGCTTTAAATACCATCTATATGCTAATGCCTTTCAAATTGGTATCTGCCGTGCCACCCTCTTCCCTGAACTTGAGACTTTACATCCAGCTTGTGGTGGTCAGCCCCCTTCAGATGTCTGATATGTGTCCTGATCTCGGTGTAACCGCACATGCCCCTCTCCAGCCTTGGCCATTTCAGGAATAAGGACCCACCAAACACCCAGATACCTATGCAGAAAGCTCCAAAGCCTCTTCTCTTCTTCTTTGCCCCACATCTTATCCAGATCCTCTTCATCATCCATTAGGTTAAAAACAAGGTCCTGTCACTGTCAACTTTAAGATCAACCCTAACCTTAACTTCTTTCACCAACACCCTAAATCACAATCCTCTCTCACTCCACCACTGCCATTGCCTCTTGGCTGGTCCTTCTGTGTCCACGCTGACCTTCCTGTCGACTACATGGCAGGATATTTTGTATTCTAAAATGCAAATCCAACCACTCTCCTGTCCCTAATTCTCTTCTGGCTTCCCATCCCTCTTAGATGAAACTTGTAACCCTCCTCACACAGTCTGCAATCCTCTGTACCACCTACCCCTTGCCCACCTCTCTGCCCAGGGATTACTCTGCTTTGCCCACCTGTCCAGCTACGTGGGTGAATCTTCTTACAGCCTGCAAGTCCTCACCTTAGCCCTTACTCTGCCTGGAATACTCTGCCCTCCAATATTCAAGTACCATGTCTCTTCATCATTCAGTTTCTTGCTCAAATGTCAATTACCTGAGTCAGAAGCTTTCCCCACAACACTATGTAAATGAGCTCATTGTCACCCCCTTACCTCATCCCTTCTCTGTCTCCTTCATCACATATCTCACTATGTGAGATTATATTATTTGTTTATCTTATATCTTCCCAACTAGGGTGTGATCAGGAGGAGCTTGACGTTGCTTACTAAGGTACCCTTGAAATGAAGCTGCTGCTGCTGCTGCTGCTGCTGCTAAGTCGCTTCAGTCGTGTCCGACTCTGTGCAACCCCAGAGACAGCAGCCCACCAGGCTCCCCTATCCCTGGGATTCTCCAGGCAAGAACACTGGAGTGGGTTGCCATTGCCTTCTCCAGTGCATGAAAGGGAAAAGTGAAAGTGAAGTCTCTCAGTCGTGTCCAGCTCTTTGCGACCCTATGAACCGCAGCATGCCAGGCCTCCCTGTCCATAACCAACTCCCGGAGTCCTCCCAAACCCATGTCCATCGAGTCGGTGATGCCATCCAACCATCTCATCCTCTGTCATCCCCTTATCCTCCTGCCCTCAATCTTTCCTAGCATCAGGGTCTTTTCCAATGAGTCAGCTCTTCACATCAGGTGGCCAAAGTATTGGAGTTTCAGCCTCAACATCAGTCCTTCCAATGAACACCCAGGACTGATCTCCTTTAGGATGGACTGGTTGGATCTCCTTGCAGTCCAAGGGACTCTCAAGAGTCTTCTCCAACACCACAGTTCAAAAGCATCAATTCTTCGACGCTCAGCTTTCTTTATAGTCCAACTCTCACATCCACATTACCTCCCACTTTCTCTACTCCACTCAACCCCTCAGCTAAGGTGGTCATATTATAATTTAAATGTTGTTATAATTAATATTATTTATATCCCAGCCTATGACTTAAGTCTCCTAGTTGTTTAGACGTAGTTGTATCTTGGGTTGGATTCTGTGTTCACCACTGTTTCTTTTACCATAATTGCCTTATCCATCTCTTGATTGTGGAAATGTATTATTTAATAACTTAAAAAATATGATCATGAGAGCTAAAGTCCCAGAGGTCTTCTTTGTTGGGAAATATGTATCACACCTATATAGCAGGCTGTCTAGGTATGAAAATTGAGTCAGACCTTCTTTCCCTGAGGACTTGCAGACATGAGTCTACAGTCTCTTGGTACCAGCCATTACAACTAAGAGAATTAAGGTTACCCTGACTTCCTTTTCTTTTGTCTAGATACTTATAGAATTCTTTACCATTGTTTTTTCCATAAATTAACTGCAATATTCTCATTCTTAGTCAATTTCTATGTGTATTCACTGAAAATTTTATTTTTTGTAGATTGGATTTTTCCTTTTTAAAGATACCTTTTTATTATATCATTAATTTTTAAATGACATCTATAAATTCCAGTTGTAGTTTTGTCTTTCATAATTTTTGTTCTTTTACCAATGTTGATCAACCTTTTAGTCCTTTCAATTTTATTTTTTTTATTTTTCTCAAATTAGTCATTGATGCCTCCGATTATAGTTTCAGTAAAGTCTGTTTTTCTTTGTTGATTTCTTTGTTTGCTGACTCCTTTGTGACTTTCACTTACTTGATGATTCTGTTTTTCCTTTCCACTTTGTTTCCAAGATCTAGCAGCTTAGCTACTTTCATTGTTTAACCACACAGAGTTGTTGTTCAATTAGTAATTCGTGTCTGACTCTTTGCGACCCCATGGACTGCAGCAAGCCATTTTACTTTTTGCTTTCTATATCTCATGTCTTTTAGGCTTCTGTTTTGCTTTACTGCTCTCATTGTATTAAGTGAATATTTTGTAGCATTTCTTTTTTTAATTTCTAACTTCCTTAAATTTGATTGGTTTCACAGGGCAAGGAGATGCAGAGGTCTTTGCTCTCTTATTTTAAACAAGAAGTTCTCTACCTTGGTCTTTAGGAAGCAAATACTTCATAATACCCTGCTAAATCTATGGTAGAAATGTGTGAGTGTACTCACAAATCATTTTCTCCTGGGCATCATTTCAGCTTTGTTCAGTGACTTGGTCATGGAATTGTTGTTGTTTTTCAGTTGCTAAATCATGTCTGACTCTTTGTGACTCCATGGACTGTAGCATGCCAGACTTCCTTGTCCTTCACTATCTCTCAGAGTTTGCTCAAACTCATGTCTATTGGATCAATGATGCCATCCAACCATCTCATCCTCTGTCACCCCCTTCTCCTCTTGCCCTCAGTCTTTCCCAGGATCAGGGTTTTTCCCAAAGAGTTGGCTCTTCACATCAGGCGCTCACAGTATTGGAGCTTCAGCTTCAGCATTGTTCCTTCCAATGAATATTCAGGGTTGATTTCCTTTAGGATGAACTGGCTTGATCTCCTTGCAGTCCAAGGGATTCTCAAGATTCTTCTCTAGCACCACAGTTTGAAAGCATCAATTCTTTGGCACTCAGCCTTCTTTATGGTCCAGCTCTCACATCCATACATGATATGGTCATAGAATACTAGAAAAGAAATCCAGGCTCTTATCACACCTCTGTTTTTAACCATTTATGTAACAGGATAGTCAGCAACCTTTTAGACTGATTTTTTAAACTGTAAAATAAGGAAATTGAATTGGGGATTTCATTTAGTGTTCCTTTTGATACTTTTTCAGCATATTGCTGAAACTCTAGGAATACAGAGATTCCATGGCCCAAAATGGGCTTCCCTCATAGCTCAGTTGATAAAGAATCTGCCTGCAATGCAGGAGACCCTGGTTCGATTCCTGGGTTGGGAATATCTGCCGGAAAAAGGATAGGCTACCCACTCCAGTATTTTTGGGCTTCCCTGGTGGCTCAGCTGGTAAAGAATCTTCCTGCAATGGAGGAGGCCTGGATTTGATCCCAGGGTTAGGAAGATCCTCTGGAGAATGGAACGGCTCCCCACTCCAGTATTCTGGCCTGGAGAATTTCATGGACTGTACAGTCCATGGGGTCTCAAAGAGTTGGACACGACTGAGCAACTTTCACTTTCACGGCCAAAATACATGAGCACATGAATCAGGCAGAGGCAGACCTTTTTACTCTTAAATAGACAATTTTGTCTAAAAATTGAAGCATTTGGGGGCATAGAATGTGACTAGATCCAAAACATAATAAAATAATTGTTTCATACCGCTGACCAAATATCTCACAAAGTACCCGCTTATGTGTGAGTGACCATGGGTTGAGGATGGTCAAACAGACTTTGAGGAAAAACAAACTTTGAAGTGATTGCTACTTTGAGCTAGTCCGAGATGCCTCATTAGAATGAGAGCTTTGTATGCATCCTATACCCATGTCCAATGATTTTGATTTTTGTAAAGATATTTTGTTAGCAAATCCATTATCCACTGACTGTCTGTAGTGTGTGTACCTCTGAAGGGTAGCTTATGTGCTATTATGTAACAAGAAGATGTGGTCCCTGCTCTAGTAGGGCCTATTTTAAAATGAAAGGGAGAATAAACACAGACGGGCACTTTGAATCATTAATGACAATTGAAGGTAACTTTAGCACAAATAATTCCAAAGACATTTCTATTTGGCTTGGAATTTTAATATGATTTTTGACAGACCCGTTCACCTAATTATATTTTATCTAGAAGAGTATTAAAATGAGCTTCTATTCTCTAATCACTCACAGAGCAGTAGAAGGCAAGGCTACAGAGAGAGGGTGTTGGTTAAGCTGAAGGGGATTCATGGGGTGACAAGGGCCAAGACGGTCAGTCCCTAAAACCTTAGAGCCGTTGCCCCCTGCTGCACACTTCTTTAACACTTTAAAAATGTTCCTGGTCCAGCTGTTTCATGAAACTATGTAGACTTTTATGACCTCTCTTTTCTAGTCATATTCATTCTTTTACCACCATTAATACAAAGAGGATTTTAGACAATCCATGTTCCAGTTACTTAACGATCAAAATCATGGAAATGCTTTTGAATATGAATGCATTCAAGAATCCAGAAATAGTTTGAAATGTGTTTTTCCAGGCTAATCCGCTAGCTGAGTGTCTGCCCAATTTAACTGGCTCTCAATTTAACTTGGTTCTGTCATGATGCCCCTTTGTTACTTGCTATTAAGTTGCAAATCATATCCTCCTGTTTACAGTTCCAGCTGGAGTACAATCTCCCCCTGATTTCATTTCTTTATTTCTGTAATTACTTTTGTAAAAAATTATCTCAATGAGACTCCTCTGCTTAGTCATGTATTATTATGTATATGTTGAATGGGTTTGGTCTTTAATCTTCCTTTGTAACAATGTCTCAACTTACCTTTCTGTTTTATGAATTCCTGTTCCACTTGATATTTTGGATTTTAGATTCCCTTCTTGATGTTCAGTCGCTAAGTTGTGTCTGACTCTTTGCAACCCTATAGATTGCAGCACGCCAGGGGTCAGATGGGGAATTAAATACATTTGCCACTGGGTCAATTAGCATAGTCTTACTTTCAATGAATGGAAATCCCCAAAATTCATAGATAGATCTGCTCCAGGATGTCAGGTCAGTGGTGCTATGCTCAGTTATTTTCTGGGTTTCTGTCCTTCTCTGTGTGTTAGCTTCATCCTTAGGCTGGAAGTAAGAGGGCCATGTTGGTTACAGGTGTGATATATGTACACAGAAACATCCAGAGGAAGAAGAAAGACTCTACCTTTACTCAGGAGTAAGCAAATTTTCCTAGAAGTCCCTAATGACTCACCCTCACATCTCTTTGGCCAGAATTGGGTCATATGCCCATTCCTGGGACTTCCCTGGTGGCTCAGATGGTAAAGCATCTGCCTACAATGTGGGAGACCCAGATTCGATCCCTGGGTCAGGAAGATCCTCTGGAGAAGGAAATGGCAACCCACTCCAGTACTCTTGCCTGGAAAATCCCATGAACAGAGGAGCGTGGTAGGCTACAGTCCATGGGGTCGCAAAGAGTTAGACACAACTGAGCGACTTCACTTTCACTTTCCCATTCCTAAATCCCAATAAGGGGAATGGGATTACTATAATTGACTTAGACAAATCAGAATATTCTGAAGCTGGGGAAAAAGTCACCTTTTCTCCAGCTACTTGGGAGAAACAGTTTTCAGTGGGAAGAAAACAGAAATCAGGAAATGAATATTGAGGTGTAACCAAGAGTATCTGTTCCCTAACATGTAGAGTCCCTGGTTGGATTTTCTACTTGTTTTCCTCTATATTGAACTTACCCACTTTCATTGCAAGCAAAGAAAGTGGAAGTTGGTTGAAGTTGGCCCTTTCTCATCTGCCCATCACATGCAGAAGCAGCCAATATGAAATTCCAGGTCTTTATGCAAATCAGTACGCTGGGTAGCAGGAGAGAGAGGAAGAGATAGATACAGGAGTAAGAAGAGGAACAAGATTGTTCTGCTCTTATCTCACTGATCATATAAGTCACTTCTCCTCAGGAAAGAGTAAGTGAAAGAATGGAAAGAATGGTGGATATTACTTCCTATTTATGTCCCAGGATGTATTGGCAGAAGTTCCTATTTAATTAAGTAACAATTCCCAAACAGAAGGCCAGGGTTTTCTTACGAGTATAGGGTGGGTTAGGAAAAGTGGGCGGTCATGCTGCTTTTAGGTACCAACAACCATCCTGCAGGCATTCCTTCATCCTGCAATCAGTTAGTTCCTAATCACACGAAGACCTAGATCCTGGATAAGGACTGTGAAGGAGACATATTCCAGACCTAAAGGTATTCATGGTCTCTGTCTTCACTGTGATATGTTGTGGTTTAGTTGCTAAGTCATGTCTGACTCTTGTGACCCCATGGACTCTAGACCACCAGGCTCCTCTGTCCATGAATTTTTCCAGGCAAGGATACTGGAGTGGATTGCTGTTTCCATTTCTAGGGAATCTTCCTGACCCAGGGATCACCAGGGTCTTCTGCACTACAAGCAGATTCTTTACCAACTGAGCTACCAGGGAAGCCCCACTATGATAGAACAAGTAGATATCATATAATGGAGAGACACTTTGATAGTTTTATCTCCAAAGTGCTATGGACAAAAACAAGAGAAAAGATTTTTTTTTTTCCTTTCCAGTAGGTCCAAATATACTTCACAAATACATGAAGTTAGTTTAGGACTTGGGAAGATATATAGGTTGTCATCAGACAGACTACAGGAGTAAACGTATTTCAGGCAAAGTGAAGACCCTAAGTCAAGGCATAGATTTATGGGACCAGAGGTCGTGTTCAGAAAATCATGGGCAGATGTCTGTGGTTCAGTGATGGTGCCCACTGTTGGATGATCACTGAGGCAGAAAACCAGCCAAGATGGGAGATCAGGATCAGGTTATGTTGAATGTTAACCACTCAGTGCTACAGTGGAGGCCAAACAGTGTTTTCCTCTCTCCTCCTTGAGCTTTGCAGTGAAGTCTTTCAGGGGAACTTACACACTGTATGATGTATGCAGTGAGAGAAAATAATCAACAAGCCTTCGCCTTGGGCACTTGGAGATGGACACAAAAGAAATAGAGCACATGAATTCTTCGCACGATGAATATAGAGCAAGTGTCAAGATTAAATTAGATAATAATATAAGACCATGAGTCAGTATGCCGTTGCTTGTGGCAATTTTTAATTCCATTTTGGAGGCAGTAGCACCTGATTTCAACTATCCTCCCAGGTGTGTAATTCAATCATGCTGTCATCAAATATTTATTGTGCGCTATGTGCGAGACAAAACATCTTCACCTTTGAAGGCAGATTTGATTTGGAGAACCCTCCCAAAGTCACTTGTATCAAAGTCAGCTGAATAAGGGAGCCAATCAGGATAAGGAATGTCATTAAAGAAGTAAACTCCAGTGCAAGTATGAAATGAGACTTTTTTCTTTTGTTTGACCTATAAAGAGTGAAGCATAAAATAATCACTGTAAACTTAAGGCACTTTAAGAAGAGAATAACAAGAAAGCATTTTAAGCAAAGGCAGCATCAATTTAAAAAAGTGTCTAACTTTCTACTGAGACATCTTCCAAGGACATTAGCATGTGTCCGTCTGCCTACGCTTGTTATAACAAGCTTCGTATATCATAGTCACACCTCAACCTACCAAGTCCTGTAGCATGTGGATAAAACAATATCACTTTGGCAGTTCAGAGAGCCTTGAAGTCTTTGTGGTCTGCAACAACCAAAAAAAAGATCTTTAAAAAGCTTTGGATCCAGCATGGACCTTCAAAGCGAATATTGGAGCACAGAACAGTATATACAGAGTCTGGGATCTGTACTCTGTTTAATATCCTCTTAAGAAGCATTCTAAATGGAAAGAACTATGATTTGTACAGAGTTCTCAAATATGTAGAGAAGATATTATGTATTATTATGATATTATATAATTAATATTTTCATGTTAATATACAATTATATTTTATAAACACATGTATTTGCATGATTAAGTAGATATGCAGCCTTTTCTAACCTCTATGCAGTATTATCAACCTGTCCCCTGAAAGTAACATATGGTTGATGGTGATGGTTTAGTCGCTAAGTCGTATCCGACTCTTGCGACCCCATGGACTATAGCCTGCCAGGCTCTTCTGGCCATGGGATTGTCAAGGCAAGAAAACTGGAGTGGGTTGCCATTTCCTTCTCCAGGGGATCTTCGCGACCCAGGAATCAAACCCAGGTCTGCTGCATTGTAGACAGATTCTTTACCAACTGAGCTACAAGGCAAGCCGAAAGTAATGTATATGAATTACTATTCACTTCTCAGAACCATTGCTCACTTCAGATAGGAAAAAATAACAACCATTTGGAAGTAGCAGCAATAATAATAGTAGCAGTAATAATAATAATAAATAGCTTAAGTAGTTGAAATAAAAATCTAATAAAGAGAGAAAGAAAGTGATACCGATGGGATAATAATGTACAGGAGTAAAACCTTATGGTTGTGAAAATTAGATTATAAAATGGCTGTAGAGGAAAAGTGCCATAACTCACATTCCTATAGTTATTTGAAAAAAAGAGGGCTGACCAGCTTAGGATTGCTTTCCTGAGAATTTAAAAGGAAAAAAAGAAATCCTGAAAAGTGTGGAATTTCAATTCTCCCCTTATTTAGCAAGGATTTGTTGTTGTTGTTATTCAGTTGCTCATTCATGTCTAACTCTTTGCAACCCCATGGACTGCAGCATGCCAGACTTCCCTGTCCTTCACTATCTCCCTGAGTTTGCTCAAACTCATGTCCATTGAGTCAATGATGCCATTCAACCATCTCATCCTCTGTTGCCCCCTTCTCCTGCCCTCAGTCTTCCCTAGCATCAGGGTCTTTTCCTTTGAGTCGGCTCTTTGCATCAGGTGGCCAAAGGATTAGAGCTTCAGCTTCAGCATCAACAAGGATTAGCAGGTACAAATCTGCACCAGAGAAATGTAACCTCTGGTTCTACAGTCAGTCCTGTGCATCTCAACCCCGTTTCCACTCTTTGAGCACAGGTTGTTTGTGTGTGTGTGTGTGTGTGTAGCCCTATGTTTATATTTAGAGCAAACCTGGAACACTGGATTCCTCAGGCACCCTTGGACCTGCCTGTGGGATGATCCCATGTGAGCAGCAGGCTGGTGCTTCTCACAAGTTTAGAACCCGTAAGCTCTGTTCTGGATAGAGGACACTCTCGTATTTTTAAGTGTCTGCTTGGTCATTTCTAACAGTCACAGAGCTGGAGATTTGCTGATCATGCAACCCGTCATAGGTTTCAACTCTGGAAAGGCAGGAATGACATGAAAGAAAGGACAGCCCTGACTTTCCTCTGTGGCTACCAGAGGGAGTCTCCTCCTGGTCCCAGAAGGAATGTGTCTCATTTCCATCCACTCTGTTTAGCTCCCATGTTTTGGCCTGTTTGGGGCCTGTCAGTTGGGGTCCAAGTGCTGCTGTTTACAAAGGGGAATGTTTCAATGTGAGTGATTGTCTGCAGAAGTAGCGTTGAGACTGCCGCCTCCTCTCAGGGAAATCCTGTGTTCATACCCAGTAACCCGGCACAGAGCTCCGCCCTCAACAGCAAAGCGAATCACACCCACTCCCCCTCTTGCCTGGATCCCATTTCTTTGACTCATTTACATATCAATATTTTTAAGTATAAGTGAGGCTATGGATTTAGATTCCTCTGTGGCTCACGGCATCTGTGTTCTCTACCATATAAGAGGATATAAGGCAATAGTGTCATTGCTTGTGGCAAATGATGAATCCTCAGGGTTTGTTTTCAGCCAATTTTAGATAAATTCTGACCTAATCTAGTTCCAGGTTGGGCATTGAGGTCTTTACAAATACCAGAAACACTTGGAAATCTGCTGGATGTCTAAGGGCATCCACTGTTGCTTCTCAGGGTGGCTCAGACTGTAAAGCGTCTGTCTGCAGTGCAGGAGACCCGGGTTCAATCCCTGGGTTGGGAAGATCCCCTGGCGAAGGAAATGGCAGCCCACTCCAGTATTCTTGCCTGGAAAATCCCATGGATGGCAGAGCCTGGTAGGCTACAGTCCATGGGGTCACAAAGAGTTGGACAGGACTGAGCAACTTCACTTTCACTTTCACTTTTCATAAATTGATAACTTAATGATCAGATTCTCTAAGAGCCAAGTTGCCCCTGAAATTAAAACAAAATGATTTAGCCTTGATAACTGGTAGTAGTATCTGGTTGACCAAGGTATTCCACCAAGAAGTGTAGAGTCTCACTAGAAATTTTATTCCTCCCCTTGGTCCTTCTTTGGGTCAGTGAAAGATTGCTCCACAATTCAAAATCTTTTCAGATTGGTGGTGGTGGTGGTTTAGTCACTAAGTCATGTCTGACTCTTGCGATCCCATGGATTGTAGCTCCCCAGGCTCCTCTGTCCATGGGATTCTCCAGGCAAGAATACTGGAGCAGGTTGCCATTTCCTTCTCCAGATTACTCCCCTCCTAAAACTTTTCAAAGACTCCATGTTGCAGCTAGGATAAAATGTTGAGGGCCTTTGCATGACCCTCAAGATTCTCCCCACTTCTCCTGTCTTTCCCCCTCCGACTCATCACCTCAGTCACGCTCTGTACACAGTTGCCTCGTCTCTGTCCTTGGAGCCCTTCATTGATGAGCATCTCGTCCCCTACTCCAGATAGCCTCTGCAGTAGAAGAGAAATCTGGGCCCTGGGTTTTCCTCTCGGTCAGCTCTCCTTTACCCTGTGCTCATGCCTTTCAACAGCTTCCCCTTCAGTCCTAATGATGACCAATTCAATATCATTCTTGATTCATTTCTGCAACTTAACAAGAATGCATTTTAAGTCTCCACTGTGCTCTCAGAGCACTTGTCATTCTGTTCATCCATGCATCCAATTGCCAATCAATCAAGTGCCGTGTTCCAGAAAAAGAAGTTTTAACCTAGTACTTTATCACTATTTAGAGGGACTATATTTCTTTAGTAAGCGTCTGTTACGTACTGGAGATAAAAGTTATTGATCTCTGTGTGTAACGTAGGGAGTTGGGTTTAGTGGATAAGACAGACCAGTAAACAGATTCAAATATGAAATAGGGATAGATCAGTATTCTAGGAACATAAACAGGGGGCTCCTAACATGCCATACTTTGTAGAGGGAGAGTCAGAACGGTTTCTTTAAGAGCTGATTTGAAAAAAAGTGAAAGTGTTAGTTGCTCAGCCGTGTCTGATTCTGTGCGACCCTGTGGACTGTAGCCCATCAGTCTTCTCTAATCACGGCAAGAATACTGGATTGGGTTGCCATTACCTTCTCCAGGGGATCTTCCTGACCCAGGGATCAAACCTGGATCTCTTGCATTGCCAGGCAGATTGTTTACTGTCTGAGCCACCAGGGAAGCCCAAAAGTTCATCAGAACTAAGTGTTAAATCATCAGTAAGAGCTACCATTTTGGTTTCCAGAAGAGCCATGTCCTGTTCTCAGTGAAGCAGCTTTAACACCTTGCCAGTCACGTGGGCATTCTCAAAACATATGTGAGATTCATTCCCTAGGACTCATTCACTTGTCCTTTATTTGGAAACAAAGTGAGGGGGCAGATTTGAGACATTGTATTTGGTTGAGGAGAGGAGAAGAGGATGAGAAGAGAAGGGGACCACAGAGGAGGAGATGGTTGGATGGCATCACCAACTCAAGGGACATGAGTTTGAGTAAACTCTGGGAGTTGGTGATGGACAGGGAGGCCTGGCGTGCTGCAGTTCATGGGGTCTTAAAGAGTCGGACACGACTGAGTGACTGAACTGAACTGAACTGAATTTGTTGTAAATATTAATAAACTTGGGGTGGGCATGTCTGGGACCTTAGTGATAAATCTATTGGGAAGCCTCAGTTCTCCTCCAAATGATCTCCCCTTCCATGTGACACCCCACTGTCCTGGGCCTCCCCCAGCCTCTCTCTGTAGGCTGTCCTAGGTCCCCATACAGGGTGTCAGCTGAGACCCATGAGAACGAGAACAGGAACTGCCAGAGCTCGTGACATAACATAACATAACACAGCATCGCACCACATCTGGGACCCCCAAAGGCACAGCATCACATCTGTAGTACTGTGCTGCTCAAAGAAAGTTACAGCCAGGGGATTCAGGGGAGAAGACTCCAGTAACATCTCTCCTGCACAGGGAGGGAGAAGGAATCGCTGGCAGCCACCTCTGGAAACTACTGCATTCCCTCCTCCTCACATCACCTTATTCTTTCCATCCTCTCAAAGACTACACTGTGCATATTTAAACTTATTCAGAGTATTTGATGTAAATTGGTTGTGGTTAACGACTTTTGAGTGTGTCATTCCCTACCCTTATTCTTTAGTTCTCCCTGGATCCTGAAATTAATCTCTGTGCTTCCAATATTTCTTCTTTGTTTGGTGGTACAATTTATGGCCACATAAAAAGGCTGTCGGAATCCAACTTCTTTGTTAACAGAATTAACACTCTAGTGTGTAATTGTTTCTTATCCTTCAAGAGCCCGTTAAATCTGACTTCTCCCATAAAGCCTTTATTGGTCATCCCGAGGAAGATAAGACTTCTTCCTTTCTAAAATTCACAGCAAGGTGTCTCTGGAACATAGTCTAAATTCAATTATGGTTAGATATGGGCATGCCTTACCTCTCTAATAACATAGAGAAATTCAAGGTCGGTATGGAATAGACTCACTGTCCAATTCCCCAAAGCACCAAGGTGAGTCCATCACATAGAATAAGACATGTTTTCATTGAGTCAGCCTGGCTTCTAGATAAGTTCCCAGCCAGCTAGTGGGAGAAGTAGGGAGAGTGACTCAGTTCAGTGCTTGTTTAAAAGCCTTTATTTCTGGGATCCTACCAGCCAGCACGTCACCTTCCTGGGTAACAGATGAGGAGCAGTGTAGTTAGAAAGCTCCGAAGTGCTGCTGTGACATGGTGGGTTTCAGATTAATTTGTCTTCTCCCGCCTTGTTCTAACTTCAGGAAGCATTAGTCCATCTCGGGAATCACTTTCCCTCTCAGGTACTCAGGTTAACCTTTTGTAAATAACAAGGTTACTATTTATTGAGAACTCATTAGTGCCATGCAATGTGCTAGGCATTAATGCTAATCTTCGAAATAATACTGAAAGGTGCTTTTTCCTCTGACTTCCTCCTTCAAATGAAGACCATCAGTGGAAAATAACATTCAGCAGAATTGGATTTGCAGTCTTACATCACATGAGTATCACGTAGCCCTATCAAGGAAAGGATACGTTCTGAATTCCCCTTGGTCCTCACCATGCTTCTTACAAGGATGTCAAACACAGTCTGCGAGTTTTATTCCTTTTCTCTCAGAGCAGCTCCACTGTACCTTGTTTCCTTTGTCTTCATCTTGTGCAGCAATTTGGCTGAAGTTCCTCTTGTTAATTATCTACCCATCAGCTAGCAGTTTCTTTTTGTTCCACACTGTATCCCAGCATGTTATAGTTCATATAAAGATTGAGACAGAGGATGATTTTGCTAATGAGGAGGTCTACATTGCAGAGTTGGACCTGTTTTTTCTCAGTTCCTTGAAAAGTGTTGACCATATGCAAGTTTTTCTGCTCAGGTTAGAAAGCACAGCACATCCCTTCCTTCCCGATTTGGATCCAGTCCAGTCCCATTTTGATTTCTGAGTCAAAGTCTCAGTATCTAGTTTTACAGGAGTTGCTGATCTTTCTTGGGGTGGACCTTTGCAAATGACTGAATAGACAATCCGTTTGATGCTGCTTCCTATTTTCATTCAGTGTGTGCTTAAAACTAATAAATGTTCATGTAAGTAAACATTTATATTTGTAGCACTGTCCTACATGGCAAATGCCAACTATTTTTAAACCTAATTCTTGAGTCCTTCTTAAATAAACATTATTTAGGTTTAATTTTCAGAAAACCTTGAACTAGAACTTAATATAATTATATCTTTTAGCACATTGGTAACATGTTATTTTGGAAGTCTACATAACTGTGAGTGGGCAGAGTAGAGGATGTTAATTTGGACTTGCAAGTTGTGTGACTTTAGGAAATCTTTGTTTTAGTTTCTTGTGCTAAAGAAATAGAAAGCAATAATAATATGGAAACTCATAAGTTTTATGTCAAAGACAAAATTAGGTATTATGTCAAAGAGCTTACCATGTAAACAATGTTTTTCCTGTCATGGAAATTTTCTCTTAGTTAGGATATGTCCCAGACAACCTCTTTTGTGTTGATTTAATCTGGTGAGAAAATCTAATATTCATTTTTATTTTATTGACATTCAAAAAAAGCAATCCTTCCTTTTTGTATAGATTTTAGATAAGAAAAGAACTAGTATTTTAACGGAGTCTACATTAAAGACATGTTTCTCAATAAACGTTGGGAACTGCTTTGTAGAAATGTGATTATAATCTGATGACATGTGAATGATATTCTCCTGGTCATCTTTCAACTTCCCAAAATGAGTAAACATTAGATCATGCCTTCTTCCTGATCCTATTATTTTCCCAACTCTAGAATAAATCAATGAAAGGGACCGCTAAAATCAAAAGTTTTTCCAAATATTGTTTTATTATGATTTCAAGTGTAATTTTATTTCCTTATAAGGTAAAAACATACAATTTTGTTTAACTTATTTGAAAGCTATACGTGACTGACCAAATACTCTACCTAAATCAATCTCTAACAAAGAATGACAAAGGTTTCAATCTATTCATGAAAAGCAAGAACCAGTTCCCACCCTTTTTTCTGGCATCGTAGCTACATCAACCAAGGCTGAATAGAAGTCAGGCCTTTGCTGGCAGTCTTATTCAGTAAGCACTCAGTTGCAGAGGACATGTTCAGAATTGATTGATAAAGGTTTGAGAAAGTATGAACTCTTACCCGGTCTTGTTCTCCAGTTATCAATCTAGGGTGGACCACAGTATTTTTAAAGGAGAGCAGTTTAGTGCCATCAAATCCTAGGCTTTCTGATTGCCTCCTATCTCAGCAGTCCCTGAAAAGATAATATTTCAATGATATTTGGCATATGAAGACTCTCTAGAAGACAAGTGCAGTCCAGGGAAGAAGTACTAAATTGTCAGTAAGTAAATAATCATCGCCATGCTATGATTAGGTAAGTGTATGACTAACAAGTATGGAGAGAGGAGTTTGAGATTCTTTGATATGACCATTAAGTCTCTTTAGTGATTTGCTGACACACATAAATTTTATTTTCAGTTTTGATCCCAGTAGTTCAGAATACATTTGACTGCATCTCAATATCCTCAGGGCAAAAGATTTTTCTTGATTCTTTTTCTCACTCATTCAACAAATATGTATAAAGAGGCAGTCTCCAACCTTTTTGGCACATATGGACCATTTCCATGGAAGAAGATTTTTCCATGGATCAGGGCATGGGGGGCGATGTTCTGCAGGTGATTCCAATGCTCCTATGAGAATCTAATACCATCGATGATGTGACAGGAGGTAGAGCGCAGGGGTAATATGAGCAACGGGGAGTGGCTGTAAATATAGATGAAGCTTCGCTCGCTGGCCCACCACTAACCTCCTGACCAAGAATACTGGAGTGGGTAGCCTATCCCTTCTCCAGGGGAACTTCTCAACTCAGGAATTGAACCTGGGTCTCCTGCATTGCAGGTGGATTCTTTACCAGCTGAGCTACCCGGGAAGCCCAATATGAACAATGGGGAACAGCTGTAAATACAGATGAAGCTTCACTCGCCGGCCCACCACTAACCTCCTGCTGTGTGACCCGGTTCCTAACAGGCCACGGACTGGTACTGGTCCATGGCCTGGAGGTTGGGGACCCCTGGTATAGAGTACTTACTGTGTTTTACAGAAGTGAATGAAGAAGGAGCCCCCCTTTGGGGGATTGCATTCTAACAGGGGAAGACAAATTAATACATATGAAACACAAGAAAGTAAAGTGCACACTGTAGCAATATCCAGAGAAGTATATTAGAAGAACCAAGTAAATAACAGCAGGGTGAGTGGGCTCAGGGGCTGGTACTGTGGAGATGACTTGAATTTTTCATAGTTGTGGGAGTTGGCCTGAGCAGCAAGGGGACATTTATCAGAGACCTGGACGAGGTGTGGGAATTCATTGGGTGGCTGTTGGGGTGAAGAGCCCCAGGAGTGAAATAGCCAGTGCAGAGTCTCAAGGCAAGTCTGTGTCTGCGAAGTTCCCAGAACACTAAGGAAGCTAGTGTTCCTGGAGCAGATTTTGTACCTTATTCTTTCTTTTTTCACTTCCAATATGTTTTTTTTTCTCCTTTAGGGGAACTTATTTTCCCGAAAATATAGTGTTTGGTTTGCAAAAATAACACTTTAGTATAAAAAGACGGAAGTGACTTCACACGCACGCAGAAAAAGATCATGAACCTTATATAGGTGCTCATTCATTCTCTTAGAACAGGAACAGTTTCGAGGAAAATGTTTAAATTGGTGAGTTCTCATACTAGCCCATGATGAGAAAGCTGTAAACAGTGAAAAAAGGAAAAGAACCAGTTGGCATGGACACTGTCCCTTCCTTAGAAAAATGCACTGCCTGAGCTCAGCTGACCTTCAGCTGCCCTGTCTCCAACCTGTGTGTTCAGCGTCCCATCTCTGTTGCCACCAAAGCCTTTGAGCTAAGGCACTGAAGCATCCTTCCTCTTCTCTAGGTGGTTCCCACAGAGGGGTTGATACGCTATTAGAATAAGGGCTAAGTGACTGAAAGGACAAGATATTTTTCCTTAAAAGAATAAGTATCTAATAGGAGAATTTCGCCTGGCTATGGGAAATGGGGGCGAGTTTATATTTAAGTTGATTTTCTTTATCTCAAAGCAAAGGAACGTTTGTTCTCGTGATGAATCAAGGTGCCCTTCTGGTATAAAGTATCACATATTAATAGGGTAATGCGATCTGCTGTGCATGCTGTGTGTGCATGCGTGCTCAGTCCTGTCTGACTCTATGCAACTCTGTGGACTGTAGCCTTCCAGGCTCCTCTCTTCATGGAACTTACCAGGCAGGAATACTGGAGTGGGTTGCCATTTCCTACTCCAGGGAATCTTCCTGATCCAAGGATTGAATCCATGTCTCTTGCATCTCACGTATTGGCAGGCGGATTCTTTATCAACTGCACCACCTGGAAAGCCCATATGTACCATATACATACAAATATGTTTATTAAAGACTATAAGCACACTATAATCAAAGAACTTATATATAAGACAATAAATTACGTTATATATATAGCTTCAGCAATATGTGAACTGTGAACTTCCAGATGTTCAAGCTGGTTTTAGAAAAGGCAGAGGAACCAGAGATCAAATTGCCAATATCCACTGGATCATCGAAAAAGCAAGAGAGTTTCAGAAAAACATCTATTTCTGCTTTATTGACTATGCCAAAGCCTTTGACTGTGTGGATCACAATAAACTGTGGAAAATTCTGAAAGAGACGGGAATACCAGACCATATGACCTGTCTCTTGAGAAACCTGTATGCAGGTCAGGAAGCAACAGTTAGAACTGGACATGGAACAACAGACTGGTTCCAAATAGGAAAAGGAGTACGTCAAGGCTGTATATTGTCACCCTGCTTATTTAACTTATATGCAGAATACATCATGAGAAACGCTGGGCTGGAAGAAACACAAGCTGGAATCAAGATTGCTGGGAGAAATATCAATAACCTCAGATATGCGGATGACACCATCCTTATGGCAGAAAGTGAAGAAGAACTAAAGAGCCTCTTGATGAAGGTGAAAGAGGAGAGTGAAAAAGTTGACTTAAAGCTCAACGTTCAGAAAACTAAGATCATGGCATCTGCTCCCATCACTTCATGGGAAATAGATGGGGAAACAGTGGAAACAGTGTCAGACTTTATTTTTGGGGGCTCCAAAATCACTGCTGATGGTGATTGCAGCCATGAAATTAAAAGACGCTTACTCCTTGGAAGGAAGGTTATGGCCAACCTAGATAGCATATTTAAAAGCAGAGACATTACTTTGCCAACAAAAGTACATCTAGTCAAGGCGCTGGTTTTTCCAGTGGTCATGTATGGATGTGAGAGTTGGATGGTGAAGAAAGCTGAGCGCCGCAGAATTGATGCTTTTGAACTGTGGTGTTGGAGAAGACTCTTGAGAGTCCCTTGGACTGCAAGGAGATCCAATCAATCCATCCTAAAAGAGATCAATCCTGGGTGTTCATTGGAAGGTCTGATGTTGAGGATGAAATTCCAATACTTTGGCCACCTCATGCGAAGGGTTGACTCATTGGAAAAGTCCCTAATGCTGGGTAGGATTGGGGGCGGGAGGAGAAGGGGATGACAGAGGATGAGATGGTTGGATGGCATCACCGACTCGATGGACATGGGTTTGGGTAGACTCCGGGAGTTGGTGATGGACAGAGAGGCCTGGCGTGCTGCAGTTCATGGGATTGCAAAGAGTCGGACACGACTGAGCGACTGAACTGAACTGAACACCTGGCCTCTAAGGAACAAGAGGAACTTAATTAAATCACAGAATTTGAAGGAATATTTGATCCTCAATTGATGGGAAAAATTAACTGTCTCACCATACTGATTTGAAAACAAGCAAGTTTGAGTGGCAAATGGACCTGTGGCTTATACTATGCCATAATGCACTGGGAGGGATTAATTGGAGATAAGTTTTTATTAATGAATAAATTTTAATTTCATTAAAATGTAAATGTATACAGTGCTAGTGTCATCACGGAAAGTTAGGAGTATCACTGTTTCCTCCACCAGGTAATTGACATGGTCCCCTAGCGAGTCAATGTAATGGTGTATGCCTGAAATCTCTAAAAATGTGAAAGCCTTTTAAGGGAAAGAAATAGTCATCTGTCTTAAAACTTAATGTGTATGTATACAGTAGAGAGGAAACTAATTGAAACAAAAAGTAGCTAGAATTTTGAAATGTAATCATTAATAGCTTCATAGTTGTGTTGATAGCATCCAACAGGGTTACCTTATGAGGCGAAAACACAGATCATTCCTACTGTTCTTAGAGAAAGAATGAGGGGGAAATGGCTGCATGTTCACGAAACCTCTTAGCAAATGGGCACTCTCTGGAAAAATATAGTCCATTCCCAAACCCACCCTGTGACTTTCCAATGTCAGTCTTGTAAAATAGCAGCCCTGTGAAATTACTCATCAAACTGATGAAATTAAAATATTTATATTCTGCACATGAAGGCATGAAGGAAAATCTCACTTCAATTATTGCAGTTAAGAAGTCTGAAGTAATTTTCCCAGCTAGCGTTTGGCCATTCCATTGAGAGTCAAGGAATCTAGTACAATAACGGTTCTTATTAATTCACTGCTCTTCATTTTAAAAAGAATATTATAATTCCTTTGTGATGTAAATTGTTTGGGCAATACCATGGTGTGGTGCCTTGTGACTAAAAAGTCGACAGGCTAGAAGGACAAAGTATTAGGGAACAATAGCAAACGTTAACTGTTTGGCGCTTTTTAAATGTTCTCTGTAAGATAATTCTTATTTCTGATTTGCTTTTCTTTTTGCCTTTCCCAAAAGGGATTTAAGTTAATTACTTTTTCTAACGTGACTTTGATATTTCAGTCCCCTCAAATCTTCCAAGGAATATGCAGCTGAAATGTCATTCCAGTTCTTTTATTTTCCTAGAAGGTCTGATATTAAATATGGGTGTCACACTGGAAAATTCCACCAGAAGAAAAAGTTTAACAAGGCATAAAATTTACATTAGTAACATCCCATTAACCCATCATCTAGAAGGCTTTTGTTACATGATTTTCATCATTTATGAAATTATTTTGTTGTCTTTTCTGGTCTTTTTTGGCTGTAGGACTGAACCTTGTTGTACATTTATCTCCATCAAAGTGTTGTAGCTGCATCTGGCATCATTCCTTTAACATTCTCCTTTTTGCAAAAGGATGAAATTAGCTTAGTTTAATAATAGTCATTCCTGATTACTCTCTCTGTGGAAAACAACTTGAGACACACCTTATTTAATGGTGTTCACATTGCCATTTAAAACTTTCATTTTATATAACCTATTGATTTTGAAACCAATTAGTCTTATATGTAAAAATGTTACTGCTTATAGTAGAGTACTTTTACATGTCATTGGGATAGTCGTCACCATGTAAAATGTGTGTAGTTTTAAACTTTCTTTTAAAAAAAAAGTTATTGGAGAAAAGTTGATTCACAATATTGTGTTAGTTTCAGGCGTACAGAAAAGGAATTCAGTTATACATATATTCACTCTTTTTTAGATTCTTTTTTCATATAGGTTACCAAAGAATATTGAGTAGATTTCCCTGTGCTATACAGTAGGTCCTTATTAGTCATCTATCTTATATATTGTAGTGTATGTGTGTTCATTCCAAACTCCTCGTTCCAAGTTCATTTTAAGCTCCAGTACATACCGAGTTCATGTATGTATTCCAACACACATACATTACAATATATAAGATAGAGAACCTACAAAGACCGACTGTATAGCACAGGGAACTCTACTCAACACAATATTGCAAATCAACTATTCTCCAATAAAATTTTTAAAAAAATAAAGTTTAGAACTACCCACATTTTATCCCTCCCCCAAAACTTTCAACGACATAAAAGATCACTGCTAAGTTTCAATTTGAAAAAATATATTTTAATGAAAATAGTCATGTAAACGATAATTGGGTTTCCCGGGTAATATCTAAAGCAAAGTAATTATAATACTTGTTAATAATATATTTAGTACCAAGAATAAAGTAGTTTAAAAATAATTGACAAAATAATATCATAGCCCTAAACTATGTATTAAGACAAGGTTAAGAAATGGTATGGACCTAACAGAAGCAGAAGATATTAAGAAGAGGTGGCAAGAATACACAGAAGAACTGTACAAAAAAGATCTTCACAACCCAGATAATCACGATGGTGTGATCACTCACCTAGAGCCAGACATCCTGGAATGTGAAGTCAAGTGGGCCTTAGAAAGCATCACTACGAACAAAGCTAGTGGAGGTGGTGGAATTCCAGTTGAGCTATTTCAAATCCTGAAAGATGATGCTGTGAAAGTGCTGCACTTGATATGCCAGCAAATTTGGAAAACTCAGCAGTGGCCACAGGACTGGAAAAGGTCAGTTTTCATTCCAATCCCAAAGAAAGGCAATGCCAAAGAATGCTCGAACTACTGCACAATTGTACTCATCTCACATGCTAGTAAAGTAATGCTCAAAATCCTCCAAGCCAGGCTTCAGCAATACGTGAACCGTGAACTTCCAGATGTTCAAGCTGGTTTTAGAAAAGGCAGAGGAACCAGAGATCAAATTGCCAATGTCCGCTGGATCATCGAAAAAGCAAGAGAGTTCCAGAAAAACATCTATTTCTGCTTTATTGACTATGCCAAAGCCTTTGACTGTGTGGATCACAATAAACTGTGGAAAATTCTGAAAGAGATGGGAATACCAGACCACCTGACCTGTCTCTTGAAAAATCTGTATGCAGGTCAGGAAGCAACAGTTAGAACTGGACATGGAACAACAGACTGGTTCCAAATAGGAAAAGGAGTACGTCAAGGCTGTATATTGTCACCCTGCTTATTTTACTTATATGCAGAATACATCATGAGAAATGCTGGGCTGGAAGAAGCACAAGCTGGAATCAAGACTGCTGAGAGAAATATCAATAACCTCAGATATGCGGATGACACCATCCTTATGGCAGAAAGTGAAGAAGAACTAAAGAGCCTCTTGATGAAGGTGAAAGAGGAGAGTGAAAAAGTTGACTTAAAGCTCAATGTTCAGAAAACTAAGATCATGGCATCTGGTCCCATCACTTCATGGTAAATAGATGGGGAAACAGTGGAAACAGTGTCAGACTATTTTTTTTGGCTCCAAAATCACTGCTGATGGTGATTGCAGCCATGAAATTAAAAGACGCTTACTCCTTGGAAGGAAGGTTATTACCAACCTGGATAGCATATTTAAAAGCAGAAACATTACTTTGCCAACAAAGGTCCGTCTAGTCAAGGCGCTGGTTTTTCCAGTGGTCGTGTATGGATGTGAGAGTTGGATGGTAAAGAAAGCTGAGCACTGAAGAATTGATGCTTTTGAACTGTGGTGTTGGAGAAGACTCTTGAGAGTCCCTTGGACTGCAAGGAGATTCAACCAGCCCACCCTAAAGGAGATCAGTCCTGGATGTTCATTGGAAAGACTGATGTTGAAGCTAAAACTCCAATACTTTGGCCACCTCATGCAAAGAGTTGACTCATTGGAAAAGACCCTAATGCTGGGAAGGATTGGGGGCAGGAGGAGAAGCGGGCAACAGAGGATGAGATTGCTGGTTGGCATCACCGACTCGATGGACATGGGTTTGGGTGGACTCTGGGAGTTGGTGATGGACAGGGAGGCCTGGCTTGCTGCAATTCACGGGGTCACAAAGAGTCGGACACGTCTGAGCGACTGAACTGAACTGAACTGAAGAAGACAGCATTCAGATTGGAAGGGAAGAGTGAGAGCAATTTTTCATCTACAAGGTGGTAACTCAGATGTTGTACTGTCTGGGGCGCTGGTAATTCACTAATAAGAGAGTATAAGACCCTTCTATAAAGTGGTATTATAGACACAATCTTGATTTAGCTTTCTGTTGTTACCACACAAGTTATTAATATCATAAGTTAGTGCTTTATAACAATCCAAATTTATTATTTCACACTTCTGTAGGCCAGAAGACTGAGTTGACTCTAGCAGTCTCTATATTCTGGCTCCTAGGAGACTGAAATCAAAGTGTTGCCAATTGGACTCCTGTCTGGAAGAATTCCTTCCAAGCTCATTCAGACTTTTGTCAGGATTCAGTTCCTTATGGTTGTAGTACTGAGGTCCCAGTTTCCTTACTGGAAGGCATGAGGAGAAGGGGCATGGCAGAGGATGAGATGGTCAGATGGCATCACTGACTCTATGGACATGAGTTTGAGCAAGCTCTGGGAGTTGGTGATGGACAGGGAAGCCTGTGTGCTTCAGTCCATGGGGGTGGCAAAGAGTTGGACACGACTGAGCGGCTGAACTGAACATCAACTGGAGGCCATCTTTACCTACTAGAGGCCTCTCTCTGTTCTTACATGTGGCTGCTACATCTCAGAGCCGGCAAGCATGGACCCTTTCTCAAGACTGGAATGTCTCTAACTTACCCTTCTTCCACATTCTTCTTCTGCTTTCAGCCCATGAATATTCTCTGCTTTTAAGAGCTCATGTAATTCAATCAATTATGATAAAAAAGAAAAGACATAGGAGACTTGACAAATACAATATTTGTGTCTTTGGATCTGGATTTGAACATAACTCTAAGAAAAAGACATTTTTAAGACAATTGCAAAATAGTGACTATGGACCAGACATAATACAAACCCATTACTGTTACTATGTACATGAGATCATATCACTGTTACTTTGTGAAAACAATGTACATGCTTTCAGTATTTAGATATGAAATTACATGCTTTTGGAATTTGCCTTAAGAATTTTTAACAAAGGGGAAAAAATGAAGCAAATATGACAAAACCTTGATAATTATTGAATCTAAATGACAAGTATGTGGGGATTCATTATACCATCTCACTTTGCCCATACGTTTGTTACATAAAAATTTTTATTAAAATTTTTTAAATCACTTTTTCCCACTTAATTGTGTACCTTTAATCAGTTGATATTTGTTTTAACCAAAAGGAATAGTTTTATCGTGTTACTGTTCTGAGGTGGGATGAGTGAGTATCTCTATGTTATTGATTATCATCCTCTTATATTGGTGGTTTCTTGTAGTATTTGGTCTAATTTCCTTTCGTTTCTGCTCCTCGGGGCTTATGTTAATTGATAAGGTTCCTTTTTTGAAATTTCCGTTAATAGGTAATCTTCAATCAGAAGCACATTAGTTCTGCTAATATAATTTGTATTCAGTTTTACCCTATTCCGAGATTTGCAGAAACTAACCGTGTACTATCAAGGGAACAGGAACAATTGATCATGTTTGCTTTGCCGTAGAGAGAGGTGCAGTGATCAGTCTTAGAAGACTGACTTAATGAACCCAAAGTGATGGATGTCCAGCACAGTCACGTTTGCTGCACCTTCTTGCCGTGTACCAAGAGAAGGCACACAGTCTGTTGGGAAAAGCAGATTGACAGTATTATTTGCAAATATTAGATGGAGCCAGTGTCAGAGGGAAATGCTTTCTCCATTTCTATAAACACTGCAATTCTAGTTTTGTCCTGGCCTTTCCCTCTAAAAATCTAATAGTGCTAATTCTAAGTTTGTGTATATTTTTCCCAATGGTTAATTATAGCCCTTCCCCTTTATTAAGTTTAATTTCCCAGTGTTTTTTAAAAAAGCAATTAACAAAATGGCTTAAAGGCTAAATGAGAGCAAATCTCATTTTCTTAGGAGACTCTGTCATGTTCTTATTTATAGTTATAATTCCTGTTTTCAGAGAAAGGGAAGGAAGAGAAGGTAGCTGAATATTAAAATAATATCTTTCAAGGTGCATGCATAAATGTGAAGTCAAGCAGAATGCCTCTCGATTTTTGTGGCATTGTAGAGATACTGAATCCAGTTTCTTCATGCTTCTTGTGGCATTTCTCACTTTCTTCTACAAAGTGATTTTGTTTACAGGTAATTTAAGCTTTAGATGAGACTCTGGTTAATTCAGTTTCTAGATAAAAGAAGGAGTAATTCAACCTAAAGGTCAGCATGGAATTTTAATCATAGAGGTGAGAAAGCACAGAAAGGCACAAACCTCATTAGTGATCTAACGGGAAAATAATTCAGCCTCAGATAAATGGTACCAGCTCTGAAAGTTGTGCTGTGAGCTATGCTAGCTGGGAAAAAAAAAAAAAAAAAAAGGTAGGATTACAAATGCAGGACTTTAAATGGTAAAGAATCTGCCTGCAATGCAGGAGACCCAGGTTCTAACCCTGGGTCAGAAAGTTTCCCTGGAGAAAGGAATGACTACCCACTCCAGTATTCTGGCCTGGAGAATTCTGTGGACAGAGGAGCCTGGTGGGCTACAGTCCATGGAGTCACAAAGAGTCAGACACGAGTGAGCAACTAACACTTTTGACCATGTGGTTTCCCCTTCAGCTCCCAGCAGCCCCACTGAAGGGGTCCACCGTCCAGTGCCATTCAACCTCTCTTCCTTTCTCCAGCCCCGACCAGATCATAAATTCTGAATTCCAAATCTGGACCCTTGTTTTTTAATTTAATTCTCTTTCATTTAATTTTTAGTTGTATTGCTATTATATTAAATACTTGATTTCATTATATTTATTTAGGTATGATATTCACATAGTACGATACAGGCTTTGAACATAGTTTGAATGGGTTTCTATGTATACACTTGTGCATTCCACATCCCTATCATATAGTAGAACATTTCCATCCACCTAGAAAATTCCTCCATGCCCCATCCCAGGCTATCAGGGATTCCTATCAACCTAGATTAGTTCTACCTGTTCCAGAATTTCATGTAAATAGTGTTATGTATACTCATTAAGGGCTTCCCTTGTGGCTCAGCTGGTAAAGAATCTGCCTGCAATGCAGGAGACCTAGGTTTAATCCCTGGGTTGGGAAGATCCCCTAGAGAAGGGAAAGGCTATCCACTCCTGTATCCTAGCCTGGAGAATTCCCTGGACTGTATATTCCATGGGGTTGCAAAGAGTCAGACATGACTGAGCAGCTTTCTCTTCACTCCACTCATTGACATTGGGCTTTTTGCTTCATCACAGTATTTTTGAGTATTGTCCATGTTGCTAAGTAGTATTGCATTGAATCTCTGTGTTCTGTGCTCAGTTGCTCGGTCATGTCTGACTCTTTGCAACCCCACCAACCTCCTCTGTCCATGGAATTTTCCAGGCAAGAATATTGGAGCAAGTTGCCATTTCCTCCTCCAGGGGATCTTCCTGACCCAGAGATTCGAACACATTTCTCTTTCGTCTCCTGCATTGGCAGGCATATTCTTTACCACCTCACCACCTGGGAAGCCTGTTGTCTTGAATAAATGTACCTAAGTTTATTCGTCTGTTTTCTAATTCAAGGCCATTTGGGATCTTTCTAGTTTTTTTTATTATTGTGCGTAAAGTTCCTGTGAGCACTCTTCTATAAACCTTTTGGTAGATTTCTTAAACTACGCCTTGGAGTGGACTTGCTGGGTCATAAGGCGGGTGTATGTTTAAAGTCAGGAGAGACTGTGAGGCAGTTTTCCAATGGGGCTGCACCTGCTTATACATCTGCTAGCCCACTCCAGTGTTCTTGCCTGAAGAATCCCAGGGACGGCGGAGCCTGGTGGGCTGCCGTCTGTGGGGTCGCACAGAGTTGGACACGACTGAAGCGACTTAGCAGCAGTAGCAGCAGCCAAGGAATGCAGTTCTAGTTGCTCCACCCTTACCTTCACTGGATGAATTTGGATCTTTAATTTGATCTCTTCTTTTGGATATGCGGTAGTATGTCATTGTGTTTTAATTTGTATCTGCTTAATAACTAATAACATTGAGCACTTTTTGAGCTTACTGGGTTTACATAACTTTCTTTGTTAAAAGTTTGTTTGAGTCATTTGTCTATTTTTTTTGTTGGTTCTTAATTATTGAGTTATATAAGTATTTTATTTTTGGACCTAAGTCCATTTAGATTTCTGCCAGTCTTTGCCCACCTATTTATTCTCTTAGTAATATATTTTGATGAATAGAAATTTTTCAATTTTAATGAATTTAAATTTAACTTTGTGTGTTTGTGAGATTACTGCTTTCTCTGTATTATCTAAAAAAAAATAAAATAAAATCTTTGCCTTCCGAAGGACACAAGATATTCTCCTATTTTTTAACAGAAGTTTTACAATTTTAGCTTTCAAACTGGGGTTATGGGCTTATTTCAAATTAATTTTAATATGTGCTGTGACTGACCATTCACCTTGGACCTCACTATTCCCTGAGACAGAACCATGTTGAAATGAAGCCAGGTAATCATGAAGAGAAACTAAAGAGCCCCTTGATGAAAGTGACAGAGGAAAGTAAAAAAGCTGGCTTAAAACTCAACATTCAAAAAACAAAGATTATGGCATCCGGTTGGCAAATAGATGGGGAAACAATGAAAACAGTGACAGACTATTTTCTTGGGCTCCAAAATCACAGCAGACGGTGGCTGCAGCCATGTAACTAAAAGACACTTGCTCCTTGAAAGAAAAGCTACGACCAACCTAGACAGCATATTAAAAAGCAGAAACATTACTTTGCCAACAACGGTCCATCTAGTCAAAGCAATGGTTTTTTTCATTAATCGTGTATGTATGTGAGAGTTGGGCCATAAAGAAAGCTGAGCACTGAAGAATTGATGCTTTTGAAGTGTGGTGTTGGAGAAGACTCTTGAGAGTCCCTTGGACTGCAAGGAGATCCAACCAGTCCATCCTAAAGGAGATCAGTCCTGAATATTAATTTTAAGGACTGATGCTGAAGCTCAAACTCCAATACTTTGGCCACCTGATGTGAAGAACTGACTCACTAGAAAAGACCCTGATGCTTGGAAAGATTGAAGGTGGGAGGAGAAGGGGACGACAGAGGATGAGATGGTTGGATGGCATCACTGACTCAATGGACATGAGTTTGAGTAAACTCCGGGAGTTGGTGATGGACGGGGAAGCCTGATGTGCTGCAGTCCATGGGGTCACAAAGAATGGGACATGACTGAACCACTGAACTAAACTGAACTGAATTACCCTACAGTGGCCCAACGTGTTCAGTGAGAAGAAGGGATGCATGTCTCTCACTTTAAATCAAAAGCTGAAAATGAATAGTGAGAAAGACGTGTCAACAGTTTAGATGGAATGAAAGCTAGGCCTTGTGGGCTAAACAATTAGTCAAATTGTGAAAGCAAAGGAAAAGTTCTTGAAGGAAGTTAAGTGCTACTCCAGCGAAGACACAGATGATTAAAAAAAAAAAAAGTGAAACAGCCTTATTGCTGATATGGAGAAAGTTTTTTTATTGGTCTGGATAGGAGTACAAACAAACCACAATATTCCCTTAAATCAGAGCCTGTTCTCTAGCAAGGCCCTAACTCTCTTCAAGTCGATGAAGGATGAAAAAGGTAATGAAACTGAAGAAAGGTTTGAGGTTCACAGAGGTTGGTTCATGAGTTTTAAGGAAAGAAAAGAAGCTATCTCCATAATATCAACGTACAAGATGAAACAGCAAGTGCTGATGCAGAAGCTGCAGCAAGTTATACAGAATTCCAGCTCGCATCGTTAATGAAGTTGGCTGCACCAAACAACAGATTTTCAGTATAGCAAAAACAGCCTTCTACTGGAAGAAGATGCCACCCAGGACTTTCATAGCTAGAGAGGAGAAGTCAATGCCTGGCTTTAAAGCCTCAAAGGACGGGCTGTCTCTCTTGTCAGGGGCTAGTATAGCTGGTAAGTGGTAACTTTAAGTTGAAGCCAATGCTCACTTACCTCCCCAAATCCTGGAGTCCATTAGAATTATTCTAATGTTACTCTGCCTGTGCTCTATAAATGGAACCACAAAGCCTAGATGACTGCACATCTGTTTACAACATGGTTTGCTGAATATTTGACTTAGTTGAGACTGCTGTGGAGAACTACCACTCAGAAAAAAATATATATATATATATATATATATATTTTCAAGTATTACTATACATTGACAATGCATTTGGTCACCCAAGAAGTCTGATGGAGATGTACGATGAGATTAATGTTGTTTTCATACCTGCTAATACAACATCCATTCTGCAGCCCATGGATCAAGGAGAGATATTTACTTTTGAGTCATATTATTTATGAAATACATTTTGTAAGGCTAAAGCTGCCACAAGTAGCAATTCTGATGGATCTGGGCAAAGTAAATGTAAACCTTTTGGAAAGGATTTATCCTTCTAGATGCCATTAAAAACATTCATGATTCATAAGAAGATGTCCAATATCAGCATTAACAGGATTTTGGAAGAAGGTGATTCCAAGCTTCATGGATGATCTTGAGAGGTTCAAGACTTCAGTGAAGAAAGTAGCTGCAGATCTCATGAGGTTCCAGAGAACTAGACTTAATGTGGAGCCTGATGATGTGACTGAATTGCTACATGGTCAAACTTGAACAGATGAGGAGTTGCTTCTTGTGGAAAAGCAAAGACAGCACTTTCTCAGGATGGAATCTACTCCTGGTGGGGATCCTGTGGAGATTGTTGAAATGACAATAAAAGATTTAGAATATTACATCAACTTAATTGATAAAACAGCAGCAGGATTTGAGAGGATTGACTCCAGTTTTGAAATATTACCAACCAGCATTGCATGCTACAGAGAAAGCATTCATGAAAGGAAGAGTCAGTTGGTGCGGTGAACTCTATTGTTGTTGTTTTATCTTAAGAAATTGCCACGGCCACCCCAGCCTTCAGCAACCACCACCTTGATTAGTCAGAAGCCATTGACATGAAGGCAAGACTCTCCAGCAACAAAAAGGTTACAACTCACTGAAGGCTCAGAGGATGGATAGTGTTTTTAATTTAAAAGTATTTCTAAATTAAGGTGTATACAGAGTTTTTCTTAAGATAATACTATTGTGCACTCTACTGCAGTACAGTGTAAACATAATTTTTTCATGCAATGGAAAACCAAAAATAATTGTGTGATTCACTTTATTGCAGTGTTTGCTTTATTGCCATGACCTGGAACCAAACCCAAGATATCCCTGAGGTGTTACTGTAGTTGTTTATGACAGGTGGGGGTGTATGGTGACTGAGCAGGAACATAAATATGAAGAATTCTCACTGTATTTTTAGACAATGTGATTATATTAATTACTCAAAACTGTCAATAAGTTTTCAGAAGAGTAAATGGTATGGGTAATACTGCCTCAAAATAGATAAAAGTTTGAAGTGGCAGTTCTTTGGAATAATATTTTTAGGTCAAATTTTACTTTTCAGACCTTGAATTTTGTTAGTATATGATTTATTTATTCAACAAATATTTGAGCACCTATTCTGTGCCAAGCGATATTTTAATTCCTAGGAATACAGATGTGAACAAAATTGGCATGTTCTTTATGTTCATGCTATGTACATTCTAGTGGAAGAAAAAGATGAAATGATAAACAGATAAAACAGATATTTACTAAATGTGATAAGTGATATGAATGAAATTAATATGAGAAAGTCAAGACAAACATGAGATGGGAGCTCTAGAGAAAGACTTTTAGAGAAAATAACTTATGAGCCGAGACCCAATGCCAAGCTGCAGAGATGTGAAGAACTGAGGGGGTGAGGGAGGCCCTTTCTAGGCAGAGTAAACTGCAGAGTAAAGGGCCCTGAAGATGGAAATAGCTGAGGAGAAATGGAAGGAAGGCAGGCAGCGGGTGGGGCATAGTGAGATGATACAGGATGAGGTCATGTAGGTGGGCAGGAACACGACCAAGCAGAAATTATAGGAAATGATGAGGAATTTAGATTTTATTCTACACGCAATGGAAAGCTGTTGGAGGCTATTGGAAGATTACTGAAGGAATGAAATCATCTGATCTCAGTTAAAAACAAAATACCATTCACTTTGGGGAAGAATAGATTGATGGAGGTTGTCAATGGGAAAGGAAGAAAATCAAGAATTGTATCACTAAGCTAAGAAGGAAAGGTGTTTGCAAAAGAAGTGCCCAATTGGTCCAACTGAGGGCAGAAAACTTTCCATTAAGACTGAGTAACATAGAATTCCTCACCGGTCTGACGTGAGCAAATTCTATTAATATGAAGTGGTGAGCACAGAAGACACACTAGAGTATGCTGGAACAGGAATGGATTCTCTGTATTTCATATCCCCATCCCCACCAGACACACACACACACACACACACACACACACACACACACACACACACACACACACACACACACACACACACACACACACACACACACACACACACACACACACACACACACACACACACACACACAGCAAATCAGAAAATTGGAGAAAGAAAAATTTAGACAGTTCTTTTGAGTCTTCTATAAAGGCAGTAAAAACAGAGATGTATACATCCCAAAGGGTAGATCTCTATGCTAGTTGAGCACATTGGTAAAATATTTTAAATCTTCATAAGGAAAACTGCTTTATAACAGGACACTTTTAGTGTTTTAGTGACTTAATTTCCATGAATAATTCAAAATGAGTCTTATTTTATATATTCCCACCCCATTGGAAGTAATACTGTTGTAAGTTTCCACTGAAGGTTTAAATCTGATTTCTAGGAACATTTTTGGCATGTTGTACGTTCCATCAGCCTCCCGGATCATTCCAGAATGTTCATACATAATGACAGAGCATCTCCTGCTCCTTTATCCAACCAGCTCAGCTGTGTTAATTGTCTTTGACTAAAGCTTCATTGTTAATACTCGTCTAAGGAATTGTGGCCTCATCATTGACACCCCTTCACTAAGCAGACAGCAAATGGGTGTTTCAATGGGTGGTCGCTGATGATTGCCAACTGATTGGTAGAATATCATTAAGAGAGCACTGTCAAAGTCTGAGGGGCTGGGTGGGGGGAAGGCTGATTACTTACAAAAAATAATAATATGTAAATTTAAATATTTCAGCATTCTTATTTGCTATTTGTCACCACTCTAAGAGATGATATTTAGTATAGGAATTATTATTTTAACCAAAAGACACTGTCTTCTATAGTAGGTGCCACCTTTTTAAGTTGATTCTGGGCACAAGCTTGTTTAACAATAATCTAGAGTTTCCCAAACTGTATATTTGACTTCATCTTTATACTGTCTGCTTATATCCTTCTTGTGTTTTACTACTATGGAAAGCCATGAGTCCTTTTTTTATTTTCCCCAGCCTTATACATTACACTTTCTTTTCTCTCCTACTTTGAACTCCTATATGTTCCCCCAGTTTTCTGTCTCTCTGAGGGAGGCTTCAGTTCTTGCCCCTTCTGCAGCCACAGTTTTGTGAAACCTAGTTGTAATCAGAAAGCTGCCTGCTGCTCAAAGCTATTAGTTGCCAGTGTTTTTAATGAACCACCCAGTTGAACATGGTGATTTAAGAGGCAGACTTATTCCTTGTTCCTCCCTAGGGCCTTGTTCTTAAAAGATTCCTATGCTATTTACTCTTCTAGCATAAGGAGTGTTGACCACTACCCACCACACTTTTTATATTAGTGCACTGAATTGAAATTATGGGGAGCTTAAAACATATCAGCACCTTTCAGGTAGGAAGTACACCTCCTCATTTCAGCCTAAGGAAATTGGTAACACCGCCATTTGCTCTGAAGTTATAAATACTATTTTCTCCTGGGGACTAGAAGATGAGAGGGGTACAGTTAGATTTCTTTTAGGAACCAAACACATTAGAAGTAACCTGCAAAATCAATACCAATTACTTGCAAGCAGGGACTGAAAAATCATTGAAGCCATAGAGTGAGCACATAGGTGATGGCTTAAAACAAAGAAAATACTGGGATGGCTCAGGATACTCATGAAACAGGCAAGGTAACAAAGTTCTCTTCCATTTATTTTGATGTTTTTGATCTTAATTTGTATAAACCAACAATTAGTACACTTGAAAAAGAAATGTAGACAGAGCAGCAAATAACTCAATATACGAAGGATATTTTACTGACTTCCTGGCAAGACTGAGGTTTGTGTTGTTTTCTAGTAAACATCAAAGCATTCAGAACGTGGATGGGTATGACTTATCTACATAAACCAGCAAACCTCTCATTCAATACCCAGGCTTTCTGCGTGCCAACTTTATGTGTTTAGTGTCTCAAGATTCTATTTAGCAGAAATTCACTTTGAAGGGCCTTTAGAGGTTTAACAGCATCATCTCTCCTTTGTTCAAAAGACCAAAATAATGCCTTTCAGATTCCTGGGATTCTTAAGCTTGTGTCTCAGATTCAACAGAAAACAGAATTTCTTCCTTTCTCATTGTCTTCCAATACTGCGGGGAGAAGGCTGGGGAGGAGGGAACATGACTGTTAAGATACAGACCCAGAAACCTAACTCTTTAGCCTGGCCCTGATGGAGAAGCCCTCAGAGCCTCTTAAGTCTCTCTAGCCCGTTCAAGACCCTGTCCTGTTTGTGCATGAATGTGGGTGGGTGGGTGGAGAGAGATGCTACACAATTTCCTCATAGTGCACAACCCTGCTTACAACACAAATAAGGTGATATGGAGACAATGCCTATTATTAAGTCCATGTTAGAAGGAAAAACAGTTAAGTGTGTCTGTACTACCAGTATGAATATCTCAAAAAAAAAAAAAAAAAAAAACTATGGATCTCCCTGGACTACTATTTTCCTGGACTTCACTTCTGCCCTCCTTAGGCATAGAATGGTGTGGTTTTTAACACTTGCAAGATTTGTCTCAAACCACAATATCACTCAATAAAGCCCCATCCTTACTAACTTTCTTCTGTTTTTAGTTGTACCGCCTCTAATTAACATTTAGGAAATAAGAGAAGTGAACGGCTGGCCGCACAGTGCCTGAAAATAAGAGTTCTTGGTAATTGCTCGGGGGAGAACAGAAATGAGGAAAGTGTCGTGGTGGCCATCCTGCACTGTGCATACTGGAAGGCAGACACAGAGAGGGATGTGTGCTTCCGGTGAGCTCAGGAAGTGTTTAGGGTTAGCTCAGCTTTGGGGAATTGAACTAATTTTACAGGATGCACAAAGCACTGGTGAATTCACTTGTTGCAGATTCTGCTCAAGATGAAATCATATTTTCTCCACCTAACAGTCACCTAATTTTTATTTTTTTAAATAAGCATTAAAAATATTGGGACTCAATAGTTATATGTACTTGTATCCTTTGAAGCAAAAATAATTCTCATCCCCACTAATGTTCAGTTGTTAAAAGCAAATTGAAAGAGGCAAACAATATATGTGTTTGACTCTGTGGGTTTATGCCATTTATAGGTACTCTCAGCAGTGCCTCTGATGAGTGTTCTCCATAGTGTGAGGCTGCTTGGTAATGGAGTATTGACCCAACAATTTATTGAGATAAGTCCTTCCTCTTCACTCAGTTGACGTGTTTCATGTTATAATTGCATGTAACGCTTTCCTTCACAACTGAAATTAGTGTAAGTTGGGCAGAACTTCAAGGAAGTTTATAATAAGGCTATAAATAGAGTTATTAGATATTGTATAGCTAAGTTTTGAGAGGAGAAAATAAAGTTATTGTTACTCAGGGAAAAATTCTGAAGTGTGATAACAATTATCTTTAATAAAATTTAAAATAAACATAAAGGGTACAAGAGTTTTTGCTAGGACACAGAAAGCAACAGAAAGTATGTCCTTACTATGTGCAAAGGCACAAGGTTTATCAGCTGCAAGAAGGAAATGCATACGCAGAAAATCAGAAGATGAGATACAGCTACTTAACAAGTGGTCAAGGTCAGGGGTACTCTGAGAGCTGTGGGCGGCAGAGATCTCTGTGGACCACAGAGGCCAAGACAGGTTTTCTGGAAGAAAGATATTGAGGGAGGTAAGAAGGTGTAGTGTAACATATGCAAGCAAGTCTAAAAGGCAAAGATTTTGCCTGGTAAGACTGAGTTTTTTTGACTACAGTTCCTGGGTTTTGCAGAAAAGAAGTAGCAAAACCTTGAGACCAGATTACAGGGAGCAGTTTATCTCAGGCCAAGGAGCTAGAGGCATTGTCTTTTAAGCCTGGCAGTGGAAAGGCATGGAAGGTTTGCAGGCTGGAATATATTATAATGAGTTCCACAAAGAACAGTGTGACAGTCATGTGCAGGATGCATTTAGAGAAAAACTAAAGCCAAGAAAACTAAGAAAATGTTTTAACGGTAATGAAAAGAATTAATTGGACTTTTTGCCTGAGATTTCTTTAAAAAAATAGTAAAAAGAATACAAAAGAAAACTATAAGCTCTAGTTCAATAAAGTTTTAAAATTTGTAAATGATGCTACAATCCTGTAATTTATCCAGTTGTTAGAAATCCATCATCATTCTGATTCTGTAATTGGAAAAATTATAGAATTCTGCATCCTATTTGACATCAGTTTAATTTAAAAGATTCCCTTAAATCTCAACCAATTTGTGAATAAGAATTAACTTAATTTTCAGTTTACTATTCCGTCATAGCTCAGTTGGTAAAGAATCCTCCTGCAATGCAGGAGACCCCAGTTCTATTCCTGGGTCAGGAAGATGCCCTGGAGAAGGGATAGGCTACCCACTCCAATATTCTTGGGCTTCTCTTGTGGCTCAGCTGGTAAAGAATCACCTACAATGCGGGAGGCCTGGGTTCGATCCCTGTGTTGGGAAGATCCCCTGGTGAAGGGAACAGCTACCCATTCCAGTATCTGGCCTGGAGAACTCCATGGACTATATAGTTCTTGGTGTCACAAAGAGTCAAACACAACTGAGCAACTTCACTTTCACTTTCATTGGCCAGAAAAATGGAAACTAAAGACCTATAGTCCATGTTCTGCTTTTCATCCATAGACTCATCAGATTCAAATTTGATGACTCTGAAAACAGCTATTTCATATCTGTATTTTAAGATTTTCTTCTAATGTTTTATCAGAGATAGCAAGGAGACTTCAAACCCAAATCACTGACTGACATAATCAGCAGCCTTCTTCAACAGATAGAAATCAGTGGGCTGAATGGAAGTCACTTGAAATTTTTTCTAAAGTTAAAAAAAATGATGTAGGAGATATATTTATAGTATCTATGTGGAAAATATAGGGCTTCCTGTCACAGTAAAGTTTAATGAATTCGGTTGATTCTTTCAACCATCATTATAGTCATATCAAGAAGTGAGAAAAATATCATTAAATGGATACGTTCCTTTAAGTAAATATGGAATAAATTTTAAGGGCTGAAGTCCTTGTCAGTAATAACTTAATTAATTGCTACTATTGAAAAATATCCTGGCGCCAAATGCTTTCCCCATTTTTCCCATCCTTGGTGGGGAAATAGATGGGGCAAGCACTTCTTTTTCTTTGAAGCAAAGGCTTCTGAATCAAGCTGATCTCTCTCTGAATCCTGCAAAGCCCTCCATAGCTGTATGGTTTGGGCAATCCACGTAAGCCCTATGAAAAAATCTTACCAAGTGATTGTGTAAGTAGCACATAATAAATGTAGCATGCTTAACACAGAGCCAGGCACATAGGTATTCAGTAAATATTTGTTAAATAAATGAATATTTTTACTCTAAATAGAGTGGGCTGCTAGATTTCCTAAACAAATCAGATTGTAAAACTTCTCAAGAGCTTCTTTCTTCATATTTAGTGGAGAAAAGAGGAACGAGATTTCCAGAATAATTGAATATGTTATTCACATTTGGAAACTTTTTTCCCCAAGTTTTGGGTTGGGAGTTTGAGTGGGGGGAGGTCTTAGATCCACAGGAAAAAATAAACAGCTTCCATATTGCTAGCTATATCCTGACAGAGCCTGAGAAGGTTAGAAGAAAATGAATAAGAGAGGAAGAGGGAAAATTGCTGGCAAGGTTGCTAACTAATTGTCCCCCAGGCCAAGACAAGTAACCGGATGCCTCCTTGGCTTAAACCCATCATTTATTTAATTGAAGATAACGTACATTTCTATTACTGGAGAGTGAAAGGAATAGGGAGATTTCCTTAAAGAAAGCACCCATTCTACCAATCTTATGTTTTCTGATGTGAACTATGCTTTTAAGATCCATACGGGGAAGAGAATAGATGCATTTGGGGAAAATTTTATTTCTAGACTTAGGTCATTGATGAATGAGGAAAGAAAGTTGAAAGAAAGAGGGGAAATGGGTAGTTGTAGTGGACCTATTTATTAATAAGATCTGAAGCTGTGCATTTAGGTACACAGGTACATAGTAGTGCCTTGCTCACCTGTACTCATTTCCTGTGGAATCACACTCATCACAGGGCCAGGGCACTGATGCTTGGGTTAATACAGGTCTTAGGGAGCAGGCACCATTGGACTCAAGTCCAGGTTACCTCGTTTCCTAGCACAGTGGGCTGAGGCATTTATTCAATATCACTGAGCTTCAATTTCCTCATATGTAAAATGAGCCTCATAGAGGGGATGTAAGGAATCAAGGATTACTATATTCTTCCATTCTATGACACACATATTTCCACTTCTATTGGGACAATTCTTAAAATCAGTGCTATATCCATTGGTGAGGATAGAGTGATACAAAAAATAATGGACATGATACGATAATTGGCATCTGAATTTGATGAAACACATGAAGATCATAAAAGCAAAGTGCTCATCATAACATCAACAGTATAATACGCAAAAAGCACATGGTCTGGGGGGTGATGCCAAATACTGTTGTCCCTACACTGTGCCACAGCACGCGGAGCAGACACCCCCTCCACAAAAACTCTCACTTCACTAGTACTTACATTAATGACATTCAGAATATACTCTGTGAAAGAGTAATTAAAATCTCAAATGTCCTAGTTTCTCTAATCATCTAAAGAGTTGGAATTTTCTAATGTAAAAAAATAAAGTCAGGTCATGAGTATTGAGGGTCTGTGCTGTGCTTGGCACTCTGCTAGGCACGAGCTTTTTATTGTTTTTTTCTAATATGGCTTTAACATGATTTAATTTCACCACCACCAACAGCACCATATGGCAAATTCCCCATTTTCTGTAAAATAATTTACTGAGGCTTTTGTGTGTTCAAGTGACCGAACTCTCTATGCTGAATTTTTCTCAAGGTTTCTTCAGGACATCAGAACATAATGGGGATTTTTTTCAGGTGGCCCTCTACCAACTGGTTATGAAATTGGATCAGCTGGAGGCAAGAACAGATGGGGTTGAGCAGCAGATGGAAAGATCCTGTTTAGGATATGCAGAATCACTCTGGCAAAATCAATCATGCCACGGGAGTTAGTTTCAGTTTGGTTAAAGAAAATGAACTGAAGTAGACAACTGAGTTTCTGGGAAATTAATATGGGCTCACACTTTAGAAATAGTCTTGATTAAGTGTCAATAAGACAAATGAGCTAATGATGCTGAATTAGAAGTCTTAAAATATCATGTTTGTCAAGGACAATAGTTCTCTTTATTTGGTGCTTACTAAATGCCAGACACTTTATGTACACACCTCACTCAATCCTCATAAAAACCCCATGAGACAGGCATCATTCCCATTTTACAAATGATGAAACTGAAGCATTAAGTAAATCGATCAAGGTCACATAACTCTAGGTAACAGAGCCAGGATAGGAACTTGTGTGACTTGAAAGCAATTTAATAGTACAAATCATGACCCCTCTACTATACCACCTTCCAGTGTTAAATGATGTGTATGCAAGAAAAATTAGAAGAGACAATGGTCAATTTGCTGAAATCCTAGATGTTTCCCACAGTAACTATTAGAATACATTGTTGTTGTTGTCCAGTCGCAAAGTCATGTCCGACTCTTTGTGACCCCATGGACTGTATGTAGCCTGCCAGGCTCCTCTGCCCATGTGATTTCCCAGGCTACTGGAGTGAGTAGCTATTTCCTTCTCCAGGGGATGTTTCCAACCCAGAGATTGAACCCGTGTCTCCTGCTTTGGCAGGTGGATTCTTTACCATTGAGTCACCAGGGAAGCCCAACAATCAGAATAGGCTTATGATAATCCTGAATGACTCCTAGAGTACCTACCTGAATCCTGGTGGGGAATACAGAGCAATCACAATGGCCACTGGCCCATAGTGAAGAAGCGACCCACAGGAGCCACACAGAACTGCAGTGAATCACATGGGCTCCCTCCCTGTAGAGGTTCCCTTAAACCTCTCCCAGAATCCTGGAGCCACGCTGATGCAGAAGTGGATCTCCGTAGAAGCCTTAGGCCGGAAGAGTGCTGGTACCCATTAAGCCAAAACACACTGTGAAGAATCTTGCTTGCGTTCAACAATCTGTGAACCTGAAGATGTGGGTGACAACCCTCTTTCTTCAAAACTCTAGATAAGCCAGAAAGAAGAAAAATCATTTCAGTCCAAATATTTACCCTGCTCTAACTTTGGAGCAAGAATGGGAAATAGAAGGGAATCATCATTAATTGATTGCCTGCTATTTGTCAGGCACTGGGCAGACTATATAATTGGTTGCAGGGAAGAAAAGTTAAGGCAACAGATGGAGACAGATCTGCCAAGCACCATCCTCTTTATGCATTATTTCATTTCATATAATGTTCTCTCATGTCACCAAGTTCCTGTTGACTTCTAAGCTATGTTTTTCTGCTCAGCCAAGTATTCAAGAGGCAGGTACTGGTTATGAATAAGCATAACATAAGCCCATTCTCTAAGAAAAATAGCAGAAATGGCAAGTATATCCTCTTAAGGAGCTAAACTTCTTTCTCTGACTTATTTTTCTTGAACAAAACAAGATTTGGCTATTTCCATTACTATAGCCTTGCTATTCATGCAGAGAAATCACAGAAATCCTTGAGCCTTCAAGAAAGTAGAGGAATTCTTATTAAATATGAGAGTGAATCATCTTTTCAGATGCAACTATGCCTATAGTGTGAGAACAGTAAATGTTTGGGGAGTGCAAATAGGTGTTATGCGTTATAGACATTAAATTAATAATAAATCGGTAACTAACTGATTGTTTAAAAAAATAAGGTTATGGATACACAAGGCATAAGATGATATTTTAACAATCTATCATTATGTTTGTGTTCTGGGACACTAAAAACAATTACATGCCATGAACCGTACCTTGAAAATAAACACATTGAAGAATAGAATGTAAAATATAATTTAATGAATTTTGAGACGCAAATTTTTTCATATTGTATTTTTTCTGAATTTTTTTTTTTCATTTTAGGTTCAAAACAATGTGTCTTACACTCATTTGCTGCCAGATGTCAGTTCTGATACAAAGTTCTGGCTACAAAGTACTGCATTTCGGACTCTTGTTGACTATGATGGCTACTCTATTTCTTCTAAGGGATTCCTGCCCACGGTAGTAGATATAATGGTCATCTGAGTTAAATTCACCCATTCTAGTCCATTCAGGTATAACCTAAATCAAATCCTTTACAATTGATTGTACAGTGGAAGTGAGAAATAGATTTAAGGGACTAGATCTGATAAAGTGCCTAATGAACTATGGACAGAGGTTCGTGACATTGTATAGGAGACAGGAATCAAGACCATCCCCAAGAAAAAGAAATGCAAAAAAGCAAAATGGCTGTCTGAGGAGGCCTTACAGATAGCTGGGAAGAGAAGAGAAGCGAAAAGCAAAGGAGAAAAGGAAAGATATTCCCATCTGAATGCAGAGTTCCAAAGAATAGCAAGGAGAGATAAGAAAGCCATGGGATTTTCCAGGCGAGAGTACTGGAGTAGGTTGCCATTGCCTTCTCTGACTATGTTGTATATCTGAAACTAATACAGTGTTATAAATCAACTACACTTCATAAAAAAGTAAATAGTAAAACAAAATGTGTTTTTTCAATAAGCATGTTTATTCAGAACTTTTGATGTTTCTTCAAAATATATTTTAAGTGATAAAATGCCTTCACTTTATTTGGCAATGCTTTTTATTGTTTTTTCCATAAAACTATAATTTCTGATATCATAGATATACATAGATATATGGTATATAAAAGGAACATTAGGAGATAGTCTATAAATCCAGAGATGTATGATACAGTAAAAATCTTGGATTGATTCTATAATTAAGTGACTGAGCAACCTTGAGCAAGTCACCTAGTCGCTCTGTGCCTCACCTGTGAAATGAGGAGCTGTGCTAGGTGATAACGGAGAAGGCAATGGCACCCCACTCCAGTACTCTCGCCTGGAAAATCCCATGGACGGAGGAGCCTGGTAGGCTATAGTCCATGGGGTCGCTAAGAGTCGGACACGACTGAGCGACTTCACTTTCACTTTTCACTTTCATGCACTGGAGAAGGAAATGGCAACCCACTCCAGTGTTCTTGCCTGGAGAATCCCAGGGACGGGAGAGCCTGGTGGGCTGCCGTCTATGGGGTCGCACAGAGTCGGACACGACTGAAGCGACTTAGCAGCAGTAGCAGCAGCAGCTAGGTGATACCTGGGCCCTGAGAAAAGAATGGACATAAGGAGACAGCTGACTCAGTCAGGAAAATAGAACCTGCTCTAGATATTCCAGGAAGGAAGAGCAGTAACCTAGAGCATTAAATGCCCACTCAAGTAATGGAAAGGCTGAAATAACTGAGGTCAAGGAGACCACTGCTCTCTCTTAGCTTCTTCACTGGCTACCAATGAATTAGACCCTGCTTCTTACCTTCCAGGTCAGGAATTAGGGGAAAATTCCACGAATGGTCACAGCCGCCTACAGCACCCACAAGAGAACTTCTAGACGCTACCACAAAACCTTGAGTGTCCAAAAACCCACACATCCACAGACCACTGCTCACACATGTACTTCTTTGCACCATCCAGATCTCAAACAAAGGCTTCTCACTGGTAGACTCTGAAAGGGCACTCTGCTGACGGGGCATTTTGGAAGACGTCTTGCCCCGCTACCAGTCCTTGGGCTGGGGGGAGGTCGTTGAAGGGGAGGGAGGTGCTGAGCATCATGGACACCCCAGCCCAAGGACTAGGGGTGCAATGACAGTGCAGCCAAGCAAGATGTAAGGAAAGTGTGCAGATACATTCAGGAGTCACGCAGGGGAAGGTCTGCGTCAGAAATTTGCTTCAAAGGAAGAAGTGAAAGATTAGATATGGATTTTTTCCTTTCACACTAGCAAGTCAATGTAATCTATAAATCAAGTCTCTTGGGTTCTTCTACTGACTATCATGTTCTTTTTCTCTGTCTTTCTTGTAACTGGGAACAATATGCCTGCCCCCTCATAGTGCAAGAATAATGATTTGCTGGCAGAAGCTCCATGAATCAGCCTTTGCACTGAACATGTTATATTGTTTGGGAACCCAGCTAAATTTTTCCATAACTGCTTTAAAAGTGATTTCCATTTAGAGCTAGGTGGAACAAATTCCTGCTGCTGGCTAAATCTTCTTTTTCTTTTTCTATGAACAGAGTCTCATAAAAAGGACTATTGCTCTTTTGTACATCTTTTTCTATGATGCATTTTGTGTTGGGGTCTATGAAGGAAGCTATCTAAAAATGCATTGTGTTGTAAAAATATCCTCGTAACTCTACCAGAATTCAACTTTTTAATAGTTGTCTTTCTTCCCCCTTTATGTCTCTTTTTCAATTACATCTTTCTCTTTGGTACACTGCCAGATTAATGTTTCTGGGTCTTTCATAGACACCGACAATGACTGAAAGAATCCATCTTCCACCTTTGAAATCCTCATTACACCCCAGCAGTTTGCTGACTGCAAAAATTCAGACACCAGATGTAGGTAGAGAGAATCACTTTCAATAGGAAACCTAACATTATCAGTAGCTGAAACTCAACTATTTTTATAATACATAAATATAACAGGCATCCCTTTGAGCCGATTTCTGATGTGTATCTTAGTTATGTTATGGCAGACCTCAGCTGTTAAAAATGCTGCTATTGATTTAGTAAATGCTGTCAATTTAGCTTATCTCAACATTTTAGTGTTGTTATGTTTATGTTAAGCCGTACAAAGGTCCATGTTGTCTTTGTAAGTCAGCTGAATCAGAAACTCATCTCTCTGTCTGTTCCCACCTGCTTCTAACTTCTTAACTGCAGGGCCAAGCTAATTCACCTAGGGACTGATTTTCTACTAGGGGTGACAAAAGACTTGCATTGGCTTCCAAAGTGTCCCTGTGCTATCATCCAGTGGAATGGTCCCCTAAAAAAATGTTAGTCTTGGGACTTCTCTAGCAGTCCAGTCGTTAAGACTTTGTCTTCCAATGCTGGAGGTGCAGGTTCAATACCTGGTCGGAGAGGTATGATCCCACATGCCTTGTGGCCAAAAAAACAGGAACATAAACAACAGAAGGAATATTGTGACAAATTCAATAAAGACTTTTAAAATGGTCCACATTAAAAAAATTATCTTAAAAAAATGTTAGTCTCTGTGCAAGGATGTGGTAAGCCACAAACTAGAGCTGACCAGTTGGGACATAGAGTAGGGCTCCAGCTACACGGGTCAGGGAGGACCCCGCCAACCTCTCCACTGACCAAAAGGATAAAGATGCAGAGATTCTAAAGCAGGAAGACCAGGAGCCAAAAAGTCACCAAGGGCAAAGAAAAGTGAGCAGAACCATGAATAGAGTCATGAAGTTATCGATCCATCAAAGAAATGTAGAGAGCTATAACATATGTAGCAGTCAAGAGGAACTCCTCCTGTAAAGGGTGGGAAAATGAGGCTCAGAAGTGATTAAGCATCATACACCAGACAGTGACCCACCAAGATGAGACTGATGTCAGTACAGCCTAACACTTGACTCTGTAGCAGCTGTTCTCTATGGCAACAGCAAATGGATAAGGAGAACTGATACTAAGACTCTAAGAAACAATATAGCAGTATCTCAGGCTTTGTCTCCTGCTTCCCTCCTGGTTGCCACACCCATTTGCCACCCAAAACCTCCTTCCATTGTCTGAAACCATCTCCGAAAGCATCACTGTTTAGAAGACCCTACTGACTTTTTAGGGCTTCCCAAGTGGCATTAGTGGTAGAGAACCCACCCGCCAGTGAAGGAGACATAAGAGACTCAAGCTGAATCCCTGGGTCTGGAAGATCCTCTGGAGGTCGGCATGGCAATCTTGCCTGGAGAATCCCATGGAAAGAGGAGCCTGGTGGGCTATAGTCCATAGTGTCTCAGAGAGTTTGACATGACTGAATGACTTAGCATGCCTGAACACACCTACTCTTTCAAATAAATCAGCCACACCCTGCCCCTCACTTTATCAGGTATCCGTATCGTAACACCTTTCCCTCCCCTCATAGTAATCATCACTGTTTGTAATTCCCACTGATGACATTGCTGTGTTGTGTGTCTTTCTCACCAGTCTGCAGCTCCATGAGCCCAAGCACAGGACTCTTTCCTCAGAACCAGTGCAGCAGCTGACAAATAACAGGCCAACATAAATATTTGGTAGATAAATGAGTGGTAATGTTTAGACTTGCATGAAGTTACGGTCCATCATTTACACTTCAGCTTCTTCATCGTTCATGCTTACAGCTGTCCTAGTCTCCGCATATAAAATTGCAACTGTAGAAAAATGAGTGTGCTGTGCTTAGTCACTCAGTTGTGTCTGACTTTCTGATGGTCTGTAGCCTGCCAGGCACCTCTGTCCATAGGGATACTCCAGGCAAAAATACTGGAGTGGGTTGCCATGCCCTCCTCCAGGGGATCTTCCCTACCCAGGAATAGAACTGAGGTCTCCCGCACTGCAAGCAGATTCTTTACCGTCTGAGCCACACATAGTCATAGCCCCCTTACTAATATATTTTAGTAATGTCTTCATTTTTCCCCAGTGCATTTTTTCATAGGTGAAATTCTGCTCTGTCCCAAAGGTGTTTTATAAATAAGTCAACATAACTATAGGGGCTCTAAGAGCTTACAGTCATTTTACCATGGTGTTGATTTTCTTGGAAATGCCAGCTTGCCTTAATTATCTTTATTCATGAGTGGAATTGGTGAGCATTTGTTGGCCACCCAGTAGATTCCAAAGATTACATTCCAAAGTATCCTAAAATCTATAAATGAGAAAAGAAGCCAACCAGAGCAGTAACGAAGGTAAGCGTTATGGCAGTGGATCTTCAGAGTGAAGATGGAAGCGGTGAAGGACTGGAATGAGAGTAAAGGACTGAAGGAGACCAGGCTGTGGGCACCACAGGAATATTTCCAGAGGCAGTAGCTCTAGTTGTCTTTCTTGTTCAGTCACTAGGTTGTATCTGAGTCTTAACCAAAGTATTAGAACTTCAGCTTCAGCACCAGTCCTTCCAATGAATATTCAGGATTGATTTCCTTAAGGATTGACTGGTTTGATCTCCTTGCTGTCCAGGGGACTCTCAAGAGCCTTCTCCAACACCACAGTTGGAAAAAATCAAGTCTTCAGCGCTCAGCCTTCCTTATACTCCAACTCTCACATTCATACATGACTACTGGAAAAATCACAACTTTGACTATATGGTCAAATGACTTTGTCGGCAAAATGACGTCTCTGCTTTTTAATACACTGTCTAGATTTGTCATAGCTCTTCTTCCAAGAAGCAAGAGTAACTCTGAAGATGAGTCTTAAGTGAAGAGTAGGAGAAAGTGGATAAAGATGTAAAGGTTGATCTAGGGCAGGGTTTCTCCTCCTTGGCATTTTGCATCTCTGACCATGAGATGCCAGCATGGCAAGTGAGATTTTCCAGACACTGCCAAATATCCCCTGGAATGCCACATCCCCCCAATTGAGAGCTGTGCCTTGGGGCAGAGAAGATCTGAGTAACTATGAACATTTTCACAGAGCTCTTTCGAGGAGTGCCTGGAGGGCTATGGAGGAGATGAGGGACAAGGTAGGATACAGTCTTAAACAGGAGTTTCATATGTTAAGCTAAGGTGTTTAGAACCTTATCCCGAAAGCTCTTGTGGGGAATTGAAGGATTTTAAGTAGGGGAGAGATAAGGATCACTTTGTGTTTAAGAAAAATCGCTCTGGTTGCCGTTGTTGTTCAGGCACTCTGTCATGTTCGACTCTTTGTGATCCCATGAATTGTAGCACTCCAGGCTCCTCTGTCCTCCATTATCTCCTAGAATTAGCTCAGCTTCATGTCCATAGAGTCAGTGATGCCATCCAACCATCTCATCCTCTGCCACCTTCTTCTCCTCCTGCCCTCAATCTTTCCCAGCGTCAGGGTCTTTTCCAGTGAGTTGGCTCTTCGCATCAGGTGGCCAAAGTATTGGAGCTTCAGCTTCAGCTGAAGACCTTTTCATCAGACCTTCCATTGAATATTCAGGGTTAATTTCCTTTAGGATTGGCTGGTTTCATCTCTGTGCAGTCCATGGGATTCTCAAGAGTCTTCTCCAGCATCAAGATCTGAAGCTGGTTGCCATGGAAAGGATGAACTGATTAGGGGTCAGACGCAGGTTGTAACCTAGGAGAGCAGTGATGAGTGAGGATGACAAGTAAAGGGAAGTATGAGATTCAGATCAAACCTCTAGGACTTTGTCCAGGATGATGTCTAGATTCTTGGCTGGGATGAAAAGAAGGTGGTAACATAAATATTCTCCAATAGCAGTTGGAAATTAAGCCCCATGAATCTATGAATAGAGAAACTATTCTGAGGCTCGAACACAGAAAAAAATCACTTGCAAAGTTTGTTAAGTGCAATCTAGGTGAACTCATGGTATAAAAATACAAATAGCTTTACCTAAGGCTTCAAATTCAATTAGGCCTTCAGCAAAGATTCCTTAAGCAAACTGTCAAAAAAAAATATTAGTTTTAAAAGTAATCAATATAATAGAAAACCTCAGTAAATTTCCACCACCACCACCTGTCCCTGCTCAAGCAATATCTTAGACAAGTGAGGCAAACGCAAATTGAAGAATTGAAGCCATTTTTCTTTCCTGATCGTACAGAAAATTGTCTCATTTCTTTGCTTTACTTTCTGAGTCTATATCATGATAACAGAAAAAAAAAATGGCATGTTTGGGTATTTTTAAGTAGCTGGATCTTTGACAATACTAAGATAAGTGACTGTCAACAGAAACTCCTAGCATTTGGCAGAAGTTCTGTTTCCATTCAGCCATTCTTAGTGTACGAGGAGCATCCTTTTTGGGAGAATGGACCAGAGAGAATTTTGTGAGCCCCTACTCTAGAGGGAGGAGAACAGGTTCTGAAGAGACTTCCCAGCTGGATAGCACTGTGAAATATGCAAAAGCAACTAACAATCCAGGGCGAAGCACAGTAGCTTTCATAGACTGTGTTGCAGAAAAGTTCTCTGCTCGCAATTTCACAAAGCTCTAAGGGGCTTCCCTGGAGGCTCAGCGGTAAAGAATCTGCCTGTAGTGCAGGAAATGTAAGAGACACAGGTTTGATCCTAGGTCAGGAAGATACCCTGGAGGAGGACACAGCAACCTACTCCAATATTCTTGCCTGGAGAAGCCTGGTGGGCTACAGTCCATAGGGTCACAGAGTCGGACGTGACTGAGAGACTGAGCGTGCATGAGTGTCCCTTACTGTTCAACATGAGGAACATGGGACATTCAAGGATTTGAATGGCGGTCTGAGAAAATGTGGGCAAAGTTCAAAACAAATGTTTTAGCTGAAAGTTATTATGCAACTGAAAAGGCTTTAACTACAAATATTGTCTAGATTTACCCATATGCCAGCATCCAGGTTGTGACTAGGAGATTGTTGGAGCAATTCCCAAAAAGAAATCATTCAAATTGCAGCAGGAATGTTAAGATCATCTGAAATCTTGAAGAATACATAAAAGGTATTCATACATAAAGAGGAGGTTTAAATGGATTTTCAACGTGTTGATTAACTGTATTTTCAAGTATTGGGCTCCAGTGACATAAAAAGATAGAAATTCTTGCTAATCCAAATAATGATGTATGCTTTCTTTTAAAAACCATCAACCTTAATCTCTTTAAAATATCACACATTTAACAAAGCAGTTTGTGCATGAGTGCTCAGTCATGTCCGACCCTTTGGGACCCCATGGACTGTAGCCCACCAGGTTCCTCTGTCCATGGAATTCTCCAGGCAAGGATACTAGACTGGTTGTCATGCCCTTCTCTAGAGGATCTTCCCAACCCAGGGGTCAAACCTGGGTCTCTGTGTCTCCTACATTTGCAGGCAGATTTTTTATTACCACTGGCGCCACCTGGGAAGCCCGACAAAACAGTTTAAGTCATAAATGAAACTAATTCAGAAATTAAAAATACAGTTCACATTGATCAAACTTACAAAATTAATTCTTTACTATTTCTAAAACACACACTTTTTTTTCATGTCATATATGCACAGAACATGCTTGGTGTTTTAAATGCATAGTTCATTTGCTCTTCACAACCATGGAGGTAGACAGATTAGTCCCATTTGACTGAAAATGATGTTAACATCCCAATGAAATAATTTACCAAAGGTCAAACAGCTGGAAAGTGGCCATCCTGTGATTAGGGGGGCCGGATTCCCAGGTGGCTCAGTGGTGAAGAATCTGCTTGCCAATGCAGGAGACACTGGAGGCGAGGGTTCGATCCCTGCGTCAGAAAGACCCCCTGGAAGAGGAAACGGCAGCTGCTCCACTATTCTTGCATGGGAAATCCCATGGACAGAGGAGCCTGGAGGGCTGCAGTCCGTGGGGTCGCAAAGAACCGGAGACGACTAAGCGACTGAGCGCACACATAATTAGGGGAGAGTATTTTCCCTATATTTTATGAGGAACAAAAGAAGCAGAAGCGATAAGTTCACTGGTGGATTTTGAATAAAATTTTGATAAAGACAAGTTGTTATGGATACATCAGATTGTACAGCCCGTTCTCAGATGAAGGAGGACTATCTGGATGACCCCACAGAGTGCTGGATTTATCTCCACCTCTGTATATTAGTAATACTGTTGTGTGTTTGTGTATGCTCAGTCATATCTGACTCTTTGCAACCCCATGAACTATAACCCACTAGGCTCCTCCGTCCATGGAATTTTCCAGGCAAGAATGCTGGAGTTGGTTGCCATTTCCTAGTCCAGAGGATCTTCCCAACTCAGGGATCGAACCCACATCTCCTGCATTGGCAGGTGGATTCTTTACACAAGTGCCACCTTCACTTCAATAATACCGTTACTTCTAGTAGCTTCAGTAACTACACTCATCTCTGAGGGCAAGGGGAAGACAATAATTTTAGCAATTTTAAAATAATTTTTGAATACTTAAATATTTCACTTCCACGCCAAATATTTTCCAGTGTAAATTTGGCCTGCCTGGATTCTAAAAGGCATTTGAGCTTCAAACTTTATTTAATGGTAGGAAAACATAACTGAATATTTAATTTCCTGAAATAGTTCCAAATTATAGAAACACAGAGAAAGCTTAACTACCAGGGAACAAAAATTTTCAGAATTGGTAAGGATTCATAATTCATACACACAACACTAAACCTTTAAGTGAATAACTGTGTTGTTGGCAGTTTGAAATAAATGTTAATTTTGTTTATATTTGAAAATAATGCATTCACAGTCAAAAGAGCCTTAAACATCTCCATATTAGAGATTGTGAATCACATCAGTGACGTCAGGCTCCAGCTAAATCTTCTGAGAAGTATATTAAATTGGGATGATAATTGTTCAGTAAAATTTGTCCTCGAAGTATAGTAAATATGATTGATTTAATATATCATTGAGATTCTACTGCAAAAACAGCATGAAACAGCAACATTCTGTTGCTATTTTATAACTTGCATTTTTCTAAAGTGACCATTAGCATAATACAGTCACGTCGTTAACGACAGTCTGCACAGATGAAATATTTCAAAGCCAGTATTACATTTTCATCAAATAAATGACCATGTGTTTCAATAAACACAATTATGAATGTTAATATACCAACAGATTGAGTAATTTGATTTTTCAGCATGAGTGTTTATAGGGGGAAACAAATTAATCATATTTGAGGTAGCACTTAGGAATTCAAACTTTTAGAAGAACATAATCTGTTTCACCACAACTGTTCTTTGCTGAGCAGGAATCACGGTTGTGTTTCTGTGTTCCTTCTGGATAGGGATTGGCAAGCTTTTTCTGAAAGAGTCAGATAACAGTTACCTGGGCTTCGCCAGCAGGAACCCCCCATAGTATCTACTAAACTATCACTGAAGGTGCAAGTAGCACAGAAATGCATAAAGCGATGGGCATGGCTGTTTTCCAATAAAAGGGGGGAAAAAACAGATTGTGGTTCTGACTGTCCCCTTCTGAGATCATCTTGTCATTAAGTAAATAGCCGATGCAGCAGTGTTTTCATTGTAGGGCCGGAGAAGGTGGAGTGAATCATAATCTTTGTCTCGAAAAAGATCCACAGGCTCCTGGTTGAGGAATAGAAACATCCAAGGAAATCTGCCTCCCGTGCCTGTGTCAGCAGCATGGGCCATTCCTGAGTGAGTGGCTCTATACCCTCACATTCCTGCTGTTTTTACACCGACATCCCACCCACTTCTACCAGGAGGTCATATCCATCGTCAAGAAGGCAAGGAAGATGTGTGCCATCACTCGGGTCCCTTTTATCTGTAGGCACTCATTTGGCATTAGGATGGTGACATGGAAACTTAGAAGATGCAACTGTGATAGCCTTTGCAAAATCAAACTGACGGGCTGTTTCAGCCTGCAATAACAACTTAATAATCACATACCACCGGAGGAGAGAGTTTGATGGAAAAAGGCAAACCTTTACCTGACAATATGTCTTTAACATTATAAGGATCAATTTCTGGATTCATTTTTTGCAGCATAGCTGCAAATGTAGATAGTGGGAGAACTACTTAGCCTGGTGTGCGTCCCAAAATATAATTTCTTGAAATAATTCACATCATAATTTTTTACCTTCTTTAGTCTTTTGGTCTCTTAGTCTTTTCAGTTTGGCTTTTTACTAATTTCATGAATTCCAATGTGAAGATATATATACATAGGGCCATGGTCTTTAGGTTAACATCGCAAAGCTGAACTTTCTGTAGCATTAAATGGTGAATTAATTAATTAATATAAGAAAGCGGAGTTCTCCACAGGAGCATCTCCACACTTGCCACCAGTTGTCTGAATTCTTTCCCCAAGACCAGAACTGTTTTCTGTCACACTGGTAACTTGTATCTTCTTGTCAGGGTCTACCTACCCTTCCCATTTGCAAACTGAAATTACGGAGGAGGATGATAAGAAATTTTCCGTATCATTTCAAAACTCTGTTAGGATGCCTTGAAAAGTTATGACTCGTTAATCTGTGAGTGATACAGCAACATCATTAGATGGAAAAGAACACATAACTACCCTTTTTTCTCTAAATTTCTCATTCATGGTGACTCTTAACAAAGTTTCAGATACTTTAAAATTAAAATTTGAATCCTCCAGTGTTGAGATTGAGTAGCCTATATGATGACTTTCTTATGGATCACATTTTTTTTGGCTGAGACTTTCCGGTTTTCATTTACAAAGCATGTTTGGAATTGCTCATTGAAGCATTCTTAAAATAGCTGCTTTAAAATATTTACAGATAACCCTTAACATCCCTGTCATCTCAGTGTTGGGATCTTTTGATATTCTTTTTTTTTTCTTCCATTTGAGATCCTCTTATTTCTTGGTATGATGAGCATTTTTTACTGAAATGTAGACATTTTGGTAATTGTGAGATTATGAATTTGATGCTGTCATCTTTTCTGTACTTTTATTTTTCTTTTGCTCCAACCTCCACCCCTTTAAACTGAAACTCAAGTAGAACTAGAAAAAAGTTAAAGGTGGGCTCACGGATAGAGCATGGCACCCCATGTGTCACATTTAAATTCTCCAAGGAGAAGGGGCTTGTCATCACAGTGCCTTCCTCAGTCACAGCGGTAGTGAGGCTAAGATACCACCCCCTTCCATTTGCTGTCTCCCAACATCACTTATTTTCTGAAGCACCAAAGCGGCACCAGCGGTTTCCAGACCATCACTCTCTGATAACATGCAACCATAATTCACTAGTGAAGACTAACTGGGGAGGACTCAAGTTTGAATTTAGGAATCACCAAAGTACTGTTTGGAAAGAAATGCAAGTTTATTGACTTCAATTGTAGGCTTAATTCAAAATCATGGATAGTTCATAGTTCATAGTTCAGTCGCTCAGTCGTGTCCGACTCTTTGCGACCCCATGAACTGCAGCACGCCAGGCCTCCCTGTCCATCACCAACTCCCGGAGTCTACCCAAACCCATGTCCATCGAGTCGGTGATGCCATCCAGCCATCTCATCCTCTGTCATCCCCTTCTCCTCCCGCCCTCAATCTTTCCCAGCATCAGGGCCTTTTCCAATGAGTCAACTCTTCACATCAGGTGGCCAAAGTATTGGAGTTTCAGCTTCAACATCAGTCCTTCCAATGATCACCCAGGATTGATCTCCTTTAGGATGGACTGGTTGGATCTCCTTGCAGTCCAAGGGACTCTCAAGAGTCTTCAACACCACAGTTCAAAAGCATCAATTCTTCGGTGCTCAGCTTTCTTCACAGTCCAACTCTCAAATCCATACATGACCACTGGAAAAACCATAGCCTTGACTTGACGGAAAATCATGGATAGAACAAAGGAAATGCCTTAGAGGGCCTGTTTTAAAGCATAGAGCTGACCCATTTGTACATTAGCAGAAAGTAATGTGCTTTAAATCCTTAAAAATAGCTTTTCTTGAGTAGATTAACCACTGCTTCTAAAACCCTATTTATTTATTCCCTTGACAAAACTCAAGTGAATTTCAACCAAACCCTTTTCTGAGTTTTCACAAATTCTGAAGTAGTGGAATCCAACTTACAAGCTTGAATATATGTGATGTTTCCACTTAGAAAGCATAAATTAAGCTGCTTTATACCATGAGCACTAGACTCTGGTTTGGCACAATTGTTCCATGATCTGAAATCTGCTATGACTATTTTCTGGGTGAGTCATTTCCCATAAAATTTAACAGTCTGTATTACCTGACAGTTTGAGTTTATGATCTGTAAATACTGTGCCTTTAGCTCTTTGAATATTTATTTCTTTTTTATAGTTAATTTGGACTTTCATTGATTAAGCATCTGGTTGTACAAAGTGCTTCCTGACACCAAAGACTGAAAACACTGTACTCTACACATTTTAACATAATATCGTTGAACATGTTTATGCTTAAACGTGACTGAGATTTGCAAAGTTTGGCTTAGAGTAATACAGTAATAAGACTTGGAAACTAAGAAAACCTAAGACAGTCTTATAGAAGACTTGGCTCACTGTTTTACAAATGACATTTGAAATTTAGAGAACAATTCAAGCTTGGAGCAAATGGTAAATCAAAGATAGTTTAGATCAATTACACACACTGTGCAAGATGTTTCTGTGTTGATAGCTTGTATCCCTACCCTCAGATGAATCTGGCAGTTTTACCAGCTAATTCTTATATTTATGATTCCTAAAATTCAAATGTGTTTCCTTTTACTGAGGGTAAGTGAAGTATGGGTAGAGAAGGGCTGTTGTTATTTCACCTTGAAGCAGAACAATATGAATTCCTAGTAAATTTTTGAAAATAAATGTTACTTGTTTTTTGACCGCAGAGGCAGTAGTGTATTTTTTTAACTTTATAAGAATTTAGAGGTTGATGATTCATTATCACCCTCTCTGTACCAGAGTGCTGAGCCAATTAAAAAAGACACAGAAATCAAAACATCAGTTTAGAGTGTGTTCCTCTAGGCTACAGTCTCTTCAAGTCCTACTTTTTACTAAAACACATAAAGTGATCAAAGCACCAACTGCATGCTCATGACATTTAGAAAACATAAAAACCCCAGCTGCTCCTAATGTTACATTCTTAGGACAAGATAATAGGCATTGTCCATAGTCCATATGACTGTTGAGTACTCAAACTGTGGTTGTTATGACAGATATTTTCTTTTATTGATGGATAATTGATTTAACATGTTGTATTAATTTCTGTTATACAGCAAAGTGATTCAGTTATACACAATATATATGCATTCTTTTTTATGTTATTTTCCATTATGATGTATCACAAGATATTGAATAGAGTTCCCTGTACTATATAGGAGTACCTTGCTGTTTGTCCATTCCATGTTAATAGTTTGCATCTGCTAATCCCAACCTCCCAGTCCATCCCTCCTCCCACGTTCCATTGGCAACCGTGAGTCTTTTCTTTTTCTGTGAGTTTGTGTCAGTTTCATAGATAAGTTCATTTGTGTCATATTTTAGATTCTACGTGTAAGTGACATCATACAGTATTTTTCATTCTCTTTCTGACTTACTTCACTTAGTATGATAATCTCCAGGTCCACTCATGTTGCTGCAAATGACATCATTCCATTCTTTTTATAGCTGAATAATATTCCATTCTGTCTACATGTACCACATCTTTATCAATTCATCTGTCGATGGACGTTTAGGCTGTTTTCACATCTTGGCTACTGTAAATAGTGCTGCTATGAACACAGGGAGGCATTTATCTTTTGGAATTTTAGTTTTGTCTGGGTAAATGCCCAGAAGTGGAGTTGCTAGATTATATGGCAACTCTGCTTTTAGTTTTTGGAGGAAACCTCCATACTGTTTTCCATAGTGGCTGCATCAACTTACATTCCCACCAATAGTGTAGGAAAGTTCCCTTTCTCCACACCCTCTCCAGCATTTGTTATTTGTAGACTTTTTAATGATCCCTTTTGACTGGTGTGAAATGGTATCTCATTGTAGTTTTGGTTTGCATTTCTCTAATAATTAGCAGTGTTGAGCATCTTTTCACATGCTTGTTGGCCATCTGTATGTCTTCTTTGGAGAAATATCTATGTAGGTGTTCTGCCTATTTTTTGGTTGGGTTATTTTGTTATTTTTGTTGAGTTGTAGCAGCTGTTTCTATATTTTGGAAATTAAGCCTTTGTTGGTTGCATCGTTTGCAGGTATCTTCTGCCATTTAATAGACTGTCTTTTCATTTTGTTGATGGTTTCCTTTGCTATGCAAAAACTTGTAAGTTTGATTAAGTCCTATTTTTTTATTTTTGTTTTTATTTCTATTGCCTTGGGAAATGACCTAAGAAAACATTAATATGATTTATATCAGAGAGTTTTGCCTATGATCTCTTTTAGGAATTTTATGGTATTATGTCTTGTGTTTCACTTTTTAAGCCATTTTGAGTTTATTTTTACGTATGGCGTGAGGCTGTGTTCTACCTTCATTGGGTTACGTGTAGCTGTCCAACTTTCCCAAGTGGTTCCAAATGGTCCCAAGACCATTTGCTGAAGAGACTGTCTTTTTCCCATTGTATATTCTTGCTTCCTTTATTGAAGATTAATTGACCATAGGTTTGTGGGTTTATTTCTGGGCTCTCTATTCTATGTCATTGATCCAGATGTCTGCTTTGGTCCCAATATCAGTGTTTTGATTACTTTGTAGTGTTGTCTGGAGTCTGGGAAGGGATGTGCCTCCTGCTTGGTTCTTTTTCCTCAGGCTTGCTTTGGCAATTCTGGGCCTTTTATGGTTTCATATAAATTTTAGGATTATTTGCTCTAGTTCTGTGAAAAATGTCATGGGAAAATTTTGATAGGGGTCATGCTAAATCTGTAGATTGCCTTGGGTAGTATGGCCCATTTTAATGATATTGATTCTCCCAATCCAAGAGCATGGGTTATCTTTGCATTTCTTTGACTAATCTTTAATTTCTTTTGTTAACGTTTTATAGTTTTCAGCATACAAGTCTTTCACCTCTTTGGTCAGGTTTATCCCTAATTGTTTTATTTTTTTTAATGTGAAATAATTATTTTGGATACAAGGGGATAAATATTAAAATACATTTTTAATTCACTTGAAAATATTTGTTTAATTTGACTGTGAAAGAATTTTGAATTACAGATGTGGCTCCCGTCTTATTTCTGTGAAACACACTCCAGTTGGTGGAGACTTAACTGTGTCTAAGGGAAGGATAATAGACTAAAAGAGTAGAGAGGGAAAGAAATTCTGGCTGTGGGCTTCCCTGGAGGCTGACTAGTCTAGGCGGTTCCATGTCCCTACGTAACTTATGAACTGAAGTGGAGGAAATCTCCCCTCAGGAGATTACTCCTTCTGCCAGGTGTCAGCTCTTTCAAAACTGAGCCTTTCAAACCTTTGATTGGCATCGTTGCCTCATACTTCTCCCAGAAACTTGCTTTCTTGAAGCATATACTTTCTCTAGGCTTTGGTGAACATTAACTATTTAAACTGCCGTATAAAATCCCCCTTTACCATCTATTTTCCTACTGAAGCATGACTTTGCTTTCCTTGGAAAGAAAAGCATGAAAAATGAGACACCTACCAATACTCAGTCCTCCAAAAATCTTACACTCACAGTCTGTCAGAGACGACGAAGAAGACTGGGTCTCTGATATTTGAAAAGAAGTTCTCCTCATGCTGATTCGAATGTGTTCCTTTTCTAACAGAGATCCTGCCCTCTCTATATGGGCCATGAAACCCCCACAGAAGTGATATTGCCTCTCTAATCCAGACTCCCTGGGAGAAAGTCTCTCATCCTAAATAAAGAATGCCTTCTCTGTCCTATATCCAAGCTCTGCTTGATAGTTGGAGGTCCAAGAAACCATCTGGATCCCTAAGATAAATGGGTTTCCTTGCTAAATCGAGGCATGACCTGGTACATTGCTCAGTTCTTCAGCTGAGCTCAGCCAGGGTGAGTTCCTGCTGCCTCCTGCTCGGTCATGGTTCTTAACCTTGACTGCATGTTGGAAACACCTGAATAAATTTAAAAAGAAACAGGGCTCAGGGCTTAGGCCATACTAACTCCAGGAGCATCTCAGCTGCTAAGCAGGGGACCTGAAAAAGAGGTTGGCTAATCAGAGGACTCTCTTAATGGTTCCGTATATTTGTTATCCCTGTTTATCCTGGTGAGGCTTCCCAGGTGGCGCTGGTGGTAAAGAACCTGCCTACCAATGCAGAAGATGTAAGAGATGCCAGTTCAATTCTTGGATTGGGAAGATACCCTGGAGGAGAGCACGGCAACCCACTCTAGTATTCTAGCCTGGAGAATCCCAAGGACAGAGGAGCCTGGAGGGCTGCAGTCCAAGGGATCGCAGAGAGTCGGACACAACTGAAGCAACTGAGCAGCAGTAGCTTGATCCTGGTTAATTTCCTTGAAGTCTGCTGCTAAAATAAAGCTATGAAAAGGTCAAAAGGGATGTTTCCTATATTTCGACATTAAATTGCACAGTTGTTTTTTTCCCAATATATGGGGTTATTACTCCTGTGGCTGTGTGATATCCATGTTAATGTTATTATTTTGCTATGTTTGAAGTTCAGTCTTAAAAAGGATTATCTCTAGTCTTCTTTAAGGTTGAAATAGTCAGGTATATTGTTTAGATTACATACTGCATTGCTGATGGCAAAAGGCTTCAAATGATATGCACTTAATTTGAAAATATTTGCCCTTTTACAAAATTACTATAATCGTGACTCTGAATTCTCATAGATCATGTTATCAGAAGGAACCTGATAGCTATTAGGACTAAATGACTTAGTAGGGCTGATTTTGTAAGAGCCAGAATTGGTCGGAAAACAAATAATCGAGAACTAGGGAGAAGTTCTGCTCTTTGTGGTGCCTACTATGAATTGATAGCAGGGATCTTAAGGACTGACGTGGATATTTGCCTCTAAGAAGCAAAGCCCACCCATCATTTAGAGGCTAAAGTTCAGAAATAAAGCTCTGACACAATGCACTTGAACTCGAATAGAGTAAAACCAGACAGAACTCTAAAAAAATCTGTGAATCTCTAGTGCAGATCTACATCTCTCAGGAAATTATCATCTACAGTTTATGCTCTAGCAACAGTGATTTGCATCCGATGCAGACAGTTACTGTACCTGTTAGTAACATTTAAAACACATGAGTCACAGCAAGAACATGCACAATGTTGATTCCCTTCAGAGACCGTACTCTGAGAAATCCTTCCAGCTCTGACTGCACAATACAAGATTTTTAAAACTCAAGTCTGTGCTCATTTCTGACCCAGATCAGTTCAGTTCAGTTCAGTCGCTCAGTCATGTACGATTCTTTGCGACCCCATGGACTGCAGCATGCCAGGCTTCCTTGTCCATCACCAACTCCCGGAGCTTGCTCAAACTCATGTCCATCCAATGATCTCATCCTCTGTCATCCCTTTCTCCTCCTGCTTTCAATGTTTCCCAGCATCAGGGTCTTTTCCAATGAGTCAGTTCTTCACATCAGGTGGCCAGAGTATTGAAGTTTCAGCTTCAGCATCCGTCCTTCCAATGAATATTCAGGACTGATTTCCTTTAGGATGGACTGGTTTGATCTCCTTGTAGTCTGAGGGACTCTCTGACCCAGATACATTGACCTAATGAGGTACTGCTTTCAAGGACAAAGAATAGACATTAATTAAAACAAAAATACTCCCCACATGGAAACAGGGCTTTCTAGTATTGATGTTGCTGTTTACTTAGAGCAGAAGAACTCTGCTAAGAAGAAAACTGTATGTTACTGAAGTGTATTTTGACAAGTTATTGGTCCGATTGTGCTGTGGTGTGCTTAGTCGCTCAGTCACGTCTGACTCTTTCCAACCCCCACGTTCTATAGCCCGCCAGGCTCCCCTGTCCATGGGAATTCTCCAGGAAAGAATACCGGGGTGGGTAGCCTATCCCTTCTCCAGGGGACCTTCCTGACCTGGGAATTGAACCGGGGTCGCCCGCGTTGCAGGCGGATTCTTTACCAGCTGAGCTACCAGGGAAGTCCATGGGTTAGATTGCATCCCCCTTAAGTGGTAGGTGGAATTCCTTATCCCTGGAACCTGGGGGTGTGTTCTTATTTGGCAAGTGCAGCAGTCACGTTAGGGTCACACTAGAGTAGGACAAGTTGCAGTGCGCGGACTGGGGTTCTTACAAGAAGAAGGAATTGGGGCACAAACCCTTGGGGAGCGCCCTCACTCTCTGAGGACAAAGGCAGAGACTGGAGTGGTGGATCCACGAGACAGGAACACTGTGGGTACCTGTCAGCCACCAGAAGCTGAAAGAGACTGGGGAGATTCCCCCTGGAGCCTCCCCAGGGAGAGCGTGGCCCTGTGGACACCTCGATCTCAGACTGCCAGACTCCAGAACTGAGGGACAATAAACTTCCGGTGTTTCAAACCACCCAGTTCGTGGTCCTTTGTGATGGCAGCCCCGGCAAACTACAATGCTGGGTTATATCCAAACTTCTTACCTCTTCAAAAACCAAATCTGCATCCTTAAGAGAGTATAAGATAAATGTAAATTCACAAATTACTCAGACTGCCCTCCCACTCTTTGGAACTAATCCTGGGTTTGTATTATCCTTATAAATGCTGTAAGATTACTTTTTAAACCATATGTTCCCAAGAAGGAGGTGAGTTTCTGCATTAACAATACATAACTTTGTAACAATTAGCCATCTGTTTATAATACTGTTAGGGATTGACAGCATCTCAATGGAAGCATGGAAAGCAACAGAAATATCGTGTCTGCCAAGTTCTAGTCATTTGTTATCTTACATTGTAATTTGTTCTCTCCAGAGATCACTAAGGAGAGAAAGAAACATGCCATGCTACAAAATAAACTTTGTAAAGCAGGTAGTTTAATAGCAAATTAATGATGTGTTGAGAAGATCAAGGCAAGATTTTTTAAAAGTACAATCATAATTTCTGCAGTGCAGCCAACAACACAAGCTTGGAAGGTTTCTCAAAAGCAGGTAATATTTATTTTCCCCAGAGAGCTATTTTAAAACTGGAGGATAAGTTATCCTAAGATGAGTTTTCTCAATGCCAGTTTAAAAAAAAATATTGCTAGAGTTCAGATATCCCTAGCTTGCTGTCATTCTTGATATCGTGTGGTCAAGTCTAAACTCTTTCAATCTCATCTCTTGGTTCAATGACTGGTTTCACAGAACGTGTTAAACTAACTGGGGCCTCTTTTTAAGAAGAAAGTAGCTTCAAATAAAATTCACAAAAAGTGAAACAAACTCAATGGCAAGTATTGCCTATACTATTGGCTATAATATTATTTATTAAGAAATTAATTTTGTGTGTTAGATGATAAAAGCCTTGTGGATCTCACTCATACCCATATACATACAATATATATGTTACAAACTCATTGTAATATATAAAATATATACATGTGAGAATGTGTATTTTTAGATATAGATTATAAGCGAGCTTTATTTTAAATCCTCCTAAGATAGATTTAATATCTGAGAACTCTCCACGTAGAGCTCATATTTGCTCAGCCTGAAGGAAATGCCTATATATGTTACCTCTAGAATCACTGTCTTTACCATGACAGAGGATGATAATAAGCAACAAGTCTGGGTGAGAGATAGTGACTCATTGTTTCTTTGTTATAGATATCGCTAAAGCAGAGAAGACTGATCACAACTTGTTTGCATTAGCCTGTTAATCTGAACTTTCCCTTTGTCTCGCCAGGTGCTAGCCTTATAATTGTTCCATTGTATATCAACCAGGCTTCCTCTATTTGTGATAAAGATTTGTACCTCACCTAATCAAAAGAGCATCACCGACTCAATGGACATGAGTTTGAGTAAACTCTGGGAGTTGGTGATGGACAGGGAGGCTTGGCATGCTGCAGTCCATGGGGTGGCAAAGAGTCGGACACGACTGAGTGACTGAACTGAACTGAATGAAGTGGATGAACCTAGAGCCTATTAGACAGAGTGAAGTAAGTCAGAAAGAAAAACAAATATCGTATCTGAACGTATATACGTGGACTCTAGAAAGATGGTACTGATGAACCTAGTTGCAGGGCAGCCCTGGAGATGCAGACACAGAGAACAGACTGTGGATGCAGCGGGGAAGGAGAAGGTGGGATGAATTGAGAGAGTAACATCGAAACAGAGACGTTATCGTGTGTAAAACAGATAGGCGGTGGGAGTTTGCTATAGGACACAGGCAGCTCAAACCCAGTGCTTTGTGACAACCTAGAGGGGTGTGATGGGGTGGGAGGTGGGAGGGAAGTTCAAGAGTAGCAGGACATGTATATGCCTATGACTGATTCATGTTGATGTATGGCAGAAACCAACCCAACATTGTAAAGCAGGTATCCTCCAATTAAAGATAAATAATTTTTTTAAAGGTTAAAAAAGAGCTAAAACTTGGCTGCAAAAACTAGCCACTTTCTGCAACTCTCCCTCCTCCCCGTGATCTTGGAGTCATTAACTGTGTATGTGACACAATGCGTTGTTGCTTTGTTCCTGCCTCAGCATGTCATTTTCAAAATGAAAACAAATACGTCAATTATATAAAGTAGGATGAGAATGTATGGTTTGATCATAAGGTCTTGCTTTCAGATTAGGCCCAAAACAGTATAAATTTGAAAGAAAAAAAGGTTTGAGAATATAATAAAAAGGAAAAACACTAGGTTGACAGCAATGTGTTCAGAGAATGAGAATTTCAAACTGAACTATTGAAGGAGCTAAATTTATGCAGACAAAGCTAAAAAGAAATGAATCTACTCAGGGGGCAAAAATCAGCACATCACAGACAAAGAAAGTAAGTAAAATAATGAAGGGATATTAATTTCAGCTTGCAAGAAAAGTGATAATTTCAAAATAATTGAGGAAAGGAAGTAAAAAAAAATAAACTACAGTGTGAAGGCTGACTTTTGATCCAGAGGGACACACAAGTCTCCCTGAATAATGATTTTCATTATGGTTTTGGTTTTCTTGTGTCCTTGCTTGAGGACAGACTGCAGAGTGATGGAAAATATAGATTGAGGGTAATAACTTTGTATCAAGATAGACTGGTCTGACCCAGTTTCATATCAGCTTATAATTTAGCCTAGAGAATTTTATAGCTCATCAGTTTACCATTTAAATTGATCATTGTGATCTTCTTTTATTTTTAAGTCATCCAACAAATATTTATTCAGCATCTCACTTTTTGCTAATAGTGGGGGAAACATAAAAAATAATTTGCAACAATCCTATGAGACAGGCATTATTATTATTATGCCTATTTAACAGATGGGGAGACTGAGGCAAAGGTGTCTTAGATGCCCAAGGTCATGAGGCGAGTAAATGATAGGACTCAAGTGTTAGCTCAGGTCCTCTAAGAAGCAGATGCTAAAACAGGATTCAATGTTCAAGAGATTTATGAAATTTGGGAGTGAAAAGATGGTGAAAGAGCTCGGTGTGTCCAAACTCAGATCCAGCTGCCTGCCGCTCAGCATTCAATGTTGAAGAGTCAAATGTTGGTAGAAATCCAACATTGCTTTTAGTCAAAAGCCAGCATTCTGGGGAGAAGGTGGACACATGTCCCAGATCCAACTCTGAAGATTCTGCTCAGCCATGAAAGTTTTTGAAGGGAAAAGGGACATGCTGCTGCTGCTGCTGAGTCGCGTCAGTCGTGTCCGACTCTGTGCGACCCCATAGACGGCAGCCCACCAGGCTCCGCCGTCCCTGGGATTCTCCAGGCAAGAACACCGGAGTGGGTTGCCATTTCCTTCTCCAATGCATGAAAGTGAAAAGTAAAAGTGAAGTCGCTCAGTCGTGTCCGACTCTTAGAGACCCCATGGACTGCAGCCCACCAGGCTCCTCCATCCATGGGATTTTCCAGGCAAGAGTACTGGAGTGGGGTGCCATTGCCTTCTCCGAAAAGGGACATAATCTCAGTTAATTATTGAGAAAGGGATCAGAGTCATCAACACCCCCACTGTGTGCAGACTTGTTGACTTCTTGCGATCTGTCTGTAGATGCTATCTTGTTCACACAGTGTGTTCACAGTTTATTTGGGAGATTACTGAAGGTGGAGCTAGGGAAGAGATCTGGTCATCTGTTACTTATTCTTCAGTTCGACTTCTATAATCTATGGAAAGAACCAACAAGTTAGGCAAGGCGTTGTATGATCAAAAGATTTCGAAGGTGTGCTTGGGTTAGAGGTGAGTAGAGCATGGGGGTGCCTGGCTTAAGGTTCGTTGCAATGTGACTTTGCTAAAGTGACAAGGCAAAAAAGGGGCCTCCTGCAAAGAGCTCTTTCCTGCCAAAAGCTGCTTACAGGAGGAGAGTGGGAGACATGGCCTTAGACCATGAAGCAGGCATGACTTTATGGAGGAAGGTGGGAAAGAAGGAAGTGAGGGAGGTTCATTGAAGAGGAAAATTCTTGAGACTGTGGTCCAATTCTTCCGCATTATGGCAAGGCTGAGAAGCCGTTTCACTGATGCCCCAGCTGAGACCTTGACCACTAATCTTGTGCCAGAGTGTACATACTCAGCCATCATGCCATGGTGAGCCTTGTTCCTAATAGCCAATCAAAAAATGCAAATCTTTACATAGATTAATAGCAACCTCTGTTCTTACATATACATTCTTCCCATTCTTGGAGTCCACTTCTGTTTATATCGGAGCCAGAACACCTAAGCCAAATGTGGTGCTTCTCTTTCATGGAAACAGGTAGAAATCACCTAGGCTGGAAAGTGGAACATAAGGAAGATAGGGTCCCTGTGTAGCTTAACCACCTTGGAGGTTAAGAGGAGATAGATTCTGGCTCATCCTCCTGGCCTAGGATGGGGTCCCTTTCACAACCGGGTGTGGTTGTTTGCTTTGTGTTTTTCTTGCATTTGTAAATTGCTTTACATACACAAATGAAACTGATTTTAAAATCACTGACACCCTTAGGGGAAAAAACTAGTGGCAGAGCCAGAAAGAACAAACCTCCACTTCACTCACTGCACATGTTTTTACTATCTTGAATGTTCTATGGGAATGGAGGAGCCTTCTCCCTCTGTGTCCCAAATTAGTGCACTGTTATACGAGGCATTATTTTGGCTCTTTTGGAATTTCTCAAGAAATAAGGCAGTTATTATTCATATAATGTTTAGTTTGTGATGCCTACCAGGCGGAGACCACCAGGAACACACGAGGGGAAGTTAGGTTTCTGAGCCTCTTGCACTGAGGGAGGTGTGAACCATCAGTCCACAGTGGGTGGACTAGTAACAGACTAGAGAGGGTTTACAGGATTTGGGTGGTGGCAGGTGATTTGGAGGAGAGTTTAAACAAATATGGGAATTCCCAGGTAGTGCAGTGGTAAAAGAATCCACCTACGAATGCAGGAGATGCAAGAGATGTAGGTTCGATCCCTGGGTCAGGAAGAAATCCTGGAGGAGAAAATGGCAACCCACTCCAGTATTCTTGCCTGAAAAATCCCATGGACAGAGAGGAGCCTGCCTGGCTGCAGTCCACGGAGTCTCAAAGAGTCAAACATGATTGAGCAGGCATACACATCACATCGTAAAGCAGTGAAGATTTATTCTAGACTGGGGGCTCTTGGGTCTTCCCTCATAGTTCAGTTGGTAAAGAATCCACCTACAATGCAGGAGACCTGGGTTCAATTCCTGGGTCGGGAAGATCCCCTGGAGAAGGGATAGGCTGCCCACTGCAGTCTTCTTGGGCTTACCTTGTGGCTCAGCTGGTAAAGAATCCTCCTGCAGTGCGGGAGACCTGGGTTCGATCCCCGGGTTGGGAAGATGGCTTGGAGAAGTGGATGCAGTGTGATGGTTGAGAGGTTACTATTTTTCTCTAGGAGGCCAGAGGGACACGCTAGGTGGGGCTGTTGGTCAGTATGAAAGGAGTCATACCCACTCGTGGAAGCCAGGAGAGGAAGCTGCTTGGTTATTTTTGTGGCCACATAGGGCTTTGTGTGGTTCAGTTCAGTTCAGTTGCTCAGTCGTGTCCGACTCTTCGCAACCCCATGGACTATAGCATGCCAGGCCTGCCTGTCCATCACCAACTCCCAGAGTTTGTGTGTTTAGATATGATGAAGTCTTTTTCGATCTTGTCTCACCAAGGTCATGAAGTGACCCTGCTTGATGATTGCTTACATTCTGTGGAGCTGGACCTTTTTCCCAATCTAGCTGTTACTTGCAAGCTGCCAGCTGTCAGGGCCTTTTTTATTTTTCTTTCTTTCTCAGGCCCCAGAATAAATGAGAAGTAATCAATCAGCCAATCCATGTATAATAGCCACGATGCCCTGTACAGGGCTAAATGTTTAGAACACCATCTGGAGAAATGCCCATTAATATAACACCAAGAGTAAAAAAGCAATGTTAAGGTTAATAAAAGAACTAAAAACTGTACTTAACCAAGACTTGAAACTGAAATAAATATTCCATCACACATCGGTCTTGTGCTACAGAAAGTTGATTTTTTTTTTTTTTAATTTATGTTTGGCTGCGCCGTGTCTTGGTTTTTCATCAAGCTTCATTGCAACATGTGGAATCTTTAGTTGCAGCGTCCAAACTCTTAGTTGTAGCATGCAGGATCTAGTTCTAAAAGAAAGTTTTGGCAAAGCTATTCATTTATTTCACAGCTATAAAACATATTGAACATTAACTTTTATAAATAGTCCATTGAATTGTTTCTCTTCTTTGTTATTCAAACAGTTGAGAAAGACTTTTTTTCCCCTAATTATAAATAAGAGGTATTAGCTGGGTTTTGTTTTGTTTTTTTTTTTTTTCTTTTGCAGCAGCTAAAAATTGTATGGTCTTTGGTCCTGTATCTTTAGTACTTTTACTCTTTAAAGATAGAAAGTCATTAAAAGAATTTACATGTGAGAAGAAAAGTCTAACTTGGCAGAATGATCTGACAGTGTCACACCAGTATTTAGTGGCCGCTTGACTATTGCCATTTGACAAATTATATTGGAAAATTCAAGGCCATGACCCTAGGAAAAGCACAGTTTAGAGAGACTGTTGGTTTTCCCCTGCATAATTTCCGGCACTAAGCTTTCTCATGTCTCAATTTTGGTAAGGCCAGACTGAGTCTGTGGATGCTTCTTGAAGCTCTGATGGTAACAGTGTCTGGTCATCATTTAAATATCTTTTTCAATGGAAAGTTTAGCGGTTTTCTTTTTCTTTTTAAAAGACAGGTAGAAATGTTCTCTTTTCTTTTAAAGAATATGATATCTAAGGAAGATATGTTTTGTTTTGAGAAAAGTGAATTACCTTTGGGTTTAAAAATTATAGCAAAAAATAATCCAAATATCCATCAACTGGTGAATAAATAAGCAAATTATAGTATGTAGTAGAATATTACTCAGTAATATATGGGAACTGAATGTGGATACATCTTACAGCGGGCTTCCCTGGTGGCTCAGTGGTAAAGAATCCATCTGCCAATGCAGGAGACATGGGTTCGATCTCTGGGTCAGGAAGGTCCCCTGGAGAAGGAAATGACAACCCACTCCAGTATTCTTGTCTGGAAAAGCCCATGGACAGAGAAGCCTGGTGGGCTACAATCCATGTGGTCATAAAATTCAGACATGTCTTCATGACTGAACAACATTTTATAGCATGGATGAACATCAAAAACATTATACTAAGTGAAAGAAGCCAGACACAAAGGTCAGACTTTTGTAGATTTAGTCATTCGAGTTTAATGAAATAAACTTAGCCCAGTTTTATCACTCTATAATATTCCTTTGTTTCTTATGGGGAGAAAAAATCATGTTAGGTCCTTTTTAAAGCATTCTGATTTTATACTGGAAAGAATAAGGCAACATATGTCAAATCATTTTGAGAAGATACACATTAGTTTTCTTTTAAGTCTGATGAATGCAAGCCATAATACTACTGAGTAAATTCTTACCAAACTGAAGCTTCTGGGCTCAGTTTCAATGCTTTATTTAATATTATTCCCACCAGCTTTCTTCTTACAGGGCACCATCAAGATGATGGTTAATATCCTTGCAAATTGCCTTCTGGATGGGCTTACTATCCTCAGCGTGCTCTCTGTTAAGGTTTTCACAGTAGCACAGGCTTGTGTTGGTTTAGCGCTAACCTTAGCTATTGTTAAGGAGACTTTCTTTTGTTCTCAGTGATCTAACAAGCAGTAATTTCACAATCTTTAGAAGTTGGCCTTAATACAATGTCTGGTACACTTCTGAACATGGTAATTTTTAGGTGCTTTCAATTGCCAAAGTAGCAAATTGATACACTCAGGGGACTTTCGACAGCATCTCTCCCAGAGCAGATGACACTCCTGTGACCGCGTTTCCCTGGCCTCCAGTGCTAGCTGCAGAAACTGCCATCTGGACTCTGAATTCCGAGAAAAGTGTCATCCTCTCTGGGCTAGGACTCAGGGTCACAAAATGGCTCTTTCCGGGAGCAAAATGAAGTTGTCAAGAGCATATTGGCGGTGACTCTGCCAGGCACCATTCCGATATAACAAACTCGCCATCCTATTTTTATTACACATTACTAATTCTAGAGAAAGATAGGACTTTCCCTCTTTTAATACAGGATGGTTCAAAGGTCAAGACAATTCAAACAAGGGCAGCAGGGTCCTGCAATGAAAATGCAGCAGTCTAGTCGTGCGGTACGTCTGTGCAGGGGCGGGGAGAAGTGTCACGTCTGCCTCTCTAGAAAGGGCACTTTAATCAAAAGACTGATGGCGCGATGAGCTTTGAATTTGTTGTTCTGTTTCTCCCGCATCTGCATGAAATTGTGTCTTTGAAACCATATATTACTGAAATGAGTGATACCGGAGAGGAGCATATGCTCTGAAATAAACAGAAAAACGGAACAGCGTGATAGCATGCTTTGCCCACTTTTACAGCCTCTGTGGTGGCGCGGAGTGCGAGAGGTGTGGGGGGATGTCTGGGGGACGGTGTCCCCCATTACACACGGGCACTCGTGACTTTCCTTCCCTGGAGGTCTCCTTAGATGGGTCATGACAGTCGGACAAAAAGCCCCTGGCTGCTGTTCAAACACAGTGTGAAAAATGAACTTCAAAAGTATAAAGAACAGTGGAGATGAAATCCGATTCTCTAGTACTTCTCTCACAGATGGAATAAAAACCTTCCTTCCTGCAGCGTCAGAGCTCACTCTGGCCCTCTCAGCTCCAAAGAAGCAGGGGTTCTTTGGGCAGAGGTCTGTGCTTCCTTGGTGCAGAGGCTGAAACTCCCTCTTCTCCTCAGCTCCATGCATCACTACACAGGCACACAGCCGTCCCCCACCCACGTGCAGAAGGTGGTTCCTCAGGGGCAAGAAACAGAGTCACCAAGGTTTTGTGCATGATCACCCCTCCATTGATCATGCAGGTTTTCTACAGAAAACCCTATTTTTTTTTGCCTGTGAGTGTCCAGTTTTCCCAATGCCAATGATTGAAAAGACTATCCTTTTCCTATTGTGTATTCTTGACTCCTTTGTCATAAATTAATTAACCATTTGTGTCTGGATTTTTTTCTTGGGTTTCCTGTAGAAAAACTGTTAGAACTAATGAACAAATTCAGTAAAGTTGCAGGATACAAAAATCAACAGACAAAAATATATTGTGGTTCTATTTACTAATAATGAACTGCCAGAAAGAGAAATTAAGGAAACAGTCCCATTTATAACTGCATCAAAAAGAATAAATTGGGAATAAATTCAACAGGAGGTAGATCTGTATATTCAAAAGTGTAAGACATTAATGAAGGAAATTGAAGAAGACATAAATAAATGGAAAGATATTCCATGCTTACAGATTAGAAGAGTTAATATTAAAATGTCCATACCACCCAAAGCAATTGACAGATTCAGTGCAATCTCTATCAAAATTCCAGTGGTATCTTTCACAGATATAGAACAAATAACCCTAAAATTTGTATGGAACCATAAAAGACCCTGATATCATCTGCAAATAGTAATGGTTTTACTTCTTCTTTTCAAATTGGATGCCTTTTATTTCTTTTTCTTGCCTGATTGCTATGGATAGGACTTCTAATACTATGTTGAATAAGAGTGGCAAGAGTGAGTGTCCTTGTTTTGTTCCTAATCTTAGAGGAAAAGTGCTTTGTCTTTTCACCATTGAAACTGGTGTTAACTGTGGGCTTGTTATATATGGCCTTTGTTATGTTGAGGTACGTTCCCTCTGTACTCACCTTAAGAGTTTGGGGGTTGTTTAAAATAACTTTATTTATTTGGTTAGTTATTTTTGGCTATGCTGGGACTTCATTGCTGTGTGTGGCCTTCCTCTATTTGCAGCGAGCAGGGGCTACTCTTTGTTGTAATGCATGGGCTTCTCATTACTGTGGCTTCTCTCGTGGAGCTTGGGCTCTAGGTGTGCAGGCTTCAGTAGTTATGGCACATGGCTTGGTTGCCCCACAGCATATGGGATCTTCCTGGACCAGGGGTTGAAGTGGTGTCCCCTGCATTGCAAGGCAAACTCTTAATCACTGGACCACCAGGGAAACCTTGTTGAAAGTTTCTATCATGGACAGATGTTGAATTTTGTTAAATGCTTTTGTGCATCTGTTGAGATGATCATATGCTTTCTCTGTGAAATAAAAGGTGAGCTCAGTTGAAGAGTGAACAAGAAGCTTCTTAGGTCACAAATTCAAGTGGGTGCATGTGTTTTGGCAACAGCAGACTATGAGTTCTCTTGGAGACAGGTTGAGATGGAGGCATCTGTAGCATGAGCACCTGCAGAAGGTCATTGTTCGAAATGCAAGCCTGGAGCTCAGGTAGGAGGGTGGGGCTAGACATACGCAGTGTGAACATGACCACAGGTGTGTGTTGTAGCCGCAGGATTGTATTCATGCACCATTTAATACATATAAACTGAATGACAATTATGAACTCCAGGAGCTGCAAAGAACATGAAGATAAAGTGACTTGGCTCCCAACTTCCAGATAGTCAGTCTGAGGGATGCAGCCATTTAACAGGTGATAATCATGCAGCATGATCAAGGCTCTAACAGATAGGACAGACCTCATCAATGTCATGTGAAAATATACCTCTCTCTGCTACTGAGACTCAGAGAAAGCTTGAATGGGAAAACACCGTGTGTGTTTAGATGTTTAGAGGAGAAGAACACATACCAACAAAGCCGGTAAAAAATAAAGCGGGGGGGGATGTTTTTGGTGGTGGGAACAAGTGTGAGTGGTGTTGCTACAACATGTGAAATGTTTAGAAACGTGGTATTTCCATAGGATGGCATTAAAGCCAGAAGCAAAGACCATCAAAGTCCATGGCCCCAGGTTACAGAGCAAGAAAGAAAGAAATGGGATGTGAAGATAACAATGCAAGGAGAACTGGAACACAGACCTCCTGACTCTCACGCCAGTGTCTTCCGGGCAGTGGTTTCTGTCTCATAGACAAGCTTCCACTGGTTGGAATACGCAAGGCCTGGAAGTCTGCTTGGGAAGGGACAGCATTTTCTGAGCTCCATTCCCAAGCAGATGGTGCCTGGATCAACAGCTTCTAGACTAGGTGGTGCTTCATATGCATAGTTATAACCTGGTCACCTTGTGAGTCTCTAGGGTCTCCTTTATGGATCTGTAGGATTTATCTTATGCTGGAGGTGTAACTGCTACACTCTCAGGACTGGAGTACTTGCCGGGGACGTCTGTCTGTAGAGCCTTGGGTTATGACCTAAGCTTCCTCAGCACATTGCTTCCCCCCACTTCACATGGTTATTCTGTGTGTCTCGAGAATCTCCTAGGAATCTGTCAGTGTATCGGCCTTCATTCTACTTTACTCTAACCCTAAAGGGGCTTTCCAGGTGGCACTAGTGGTAGAGAACCTGCCTGCCAATGCAGGAGATATAAGAGACGCAGGTTCGATCCCTGGTTCAGGAAGATCCCCTGGAGGAGGGCATGACAACAGATTCCAGTATTCTTGCCTGAAGAATCCTATGGACGGAGGAACCTGGCGGGCTACAGTCCAGGGGGTCACAAAGAGTCAGACATGACTGAAGCAACTTAACACGCACAATCCCAAAAGACACAAAGAATAGAGGATAGAACCTAGGAAATCCAACCCCACAACTGACTGCAAAGTTTAATAGAAAAGATTCTGTTTCAACAAATATATGCAGTGATGTGCTCTTTGCTTGTTTGTTTACACTCAGGTTTGTCTGTCTTTGCAAATATAATAGTCAACTTATAATTTAAATTTACTTCTTATTTCAGTAAAATTTTCCTCCAGTGATGATTCTAAACACTGATAATAACTGTACAACATGACAGATGTTGCAGGTATAGGAAACTGTGCTGAATTGACACTGACTGCTGTCTATACCAGGGTCTCCCAGAATATAGGAAGCCTGGTGCTACTTAGAATATGGACTGTCCTTCTCTGCAGACCAATTAGCCTCACCCTGCCAAGGGAACAGACTGCAGGCTGGGCCGGACCTCCGTTCCTCCCCCTCAAATCAACCTGCACAATGATAGCTGATGACAAACTGTCAAAACAAGTCCTTGGCTTACCATTTTTCAAAAAGTCAGTGTAAGATATGAGTAGATTATTAAGCTTCCCAAAAAGTTAGATTCAGAATTAAGGTTTGATTTTCGTGCTGATAAGAAGAGAATTGGGATATCATACAAAGTCAAGATGCAAGGTTCGCAAATATGATCATTGCTAACGAATGGATGAGACTGACTGAAGGATCAACACAGTTGTAAACACCAGTGCTGACTGCAAATCATGCTTGGTGATGGTTACACAGGTGGTATAATTGCTGACTTTTCAGAGACAAATTGTAGTATTTCTAAAATCACCTGAGGCCAGGAGAAGCTGTGATTAGGTGGGATAAAGTTGCCTCAGGTGAAATCAACCATCAGCCAATAGAGCAAAGAATAGTGAAGGTAAAGCCAAAACAAACTTTTAAATTCCCAAACACCAGAATCCAGAATGTGCATATGACCTTTTTATTACTTGCTTGGATTGGAAGAAAAAAATAGAAACAAGAACTTGCATTTATGTGTTTGAAAAAAGCTTTGTTGAACACACACTCTGTCAAGTATTTATCTGAGACCAGAAACAAAAGCTGGGCTCTAATGGATCTTAAACTCTAGTGGGAGAAGGGGGAAACAGAAAGTAAACAATAAACAAAGTAGTATGCCATGTATCTGGTGATAATAAATGCTGAGGAGTAAACAGGACTGGGTAGGGGATAGGAAGGGGAGGAGTGATGCTATTCTAGGCAGGTTATTAAGAGCGAGGAGCACTGATTAGGTGTCACTGAGCAGCATCTGAATGGAGAGAGGATGAGATCTGGTGAATACTAGGGAGGGAGGATTCCAGGGAGAGATGGCAGCTGCAAAAGACTCGAGGTGGGAGTGAGCTTGGATGTTTGAGGAACAGCAGCAGGTGGCATGGCTGGAACAGCTAGAGGACGGAAAGGGGGAGCAGATGCAGTTAGAGCAGGGAATACAGAGGGTGGAGGTGGGAGTGGTGGTGGTTGTTCAGTCGCCAAGTCGAGTCTGAACTGTTTGCAACCCCATGGACCGCAGCCCTGTCCTTCACCATCTCCCAGAGATTTCTCAAATAAATGTCATTTGAGTCAGTGATGCCATCCAACCATCTCATCCTCTGTCGTCCCCTTCTCCTCCTGCCCTCAGTCTTTCTCAGCATCAGGGTCTTTTCCAGTGAGTCGACTCTTCACATCAGGTGGCCATAGTATTGGAGCGTCAGCATCAGTCCTTCCAATGAATATTCAGGACTGATTTCCTTTAGGATGGACTGGTTTAATCTCCTTGCAGTCCAAGGGACTCTCAAGAGTCTTCTCCAAAACCACAATTTGAAAGCATCAATTCATCAGCACTTAGCCTTCTTTATAGCCTATAGCCTAGTTCTCACATCCAAGCTTCCCTGGTGGCTCAGATGGTAAAGCATCTGCCTACAATGTGGGAGACCCGGGTGCAATCCCTGGGTTGGGAAGATCCCCTGGAGAAGGAAATGGCAACCCATTCCAGTACTCTTGCCTGGAAAAATCCCATGGACAGAGGAACCTGGTAGGCTACAGTCCATGGAGTCACAAAGAGTCAGACACAACTGAGTGACTTCACTCACTCTCACATCCATACATGACTACAGGAAAAACCATAGTTTTGACTATACAGACCTTTGTTGGCCAAGTTACGTCTCTGCTTTTTAATACACCGTCCAGGTTTGTCATAGCTTTCCTTCCATGGAATAGGCAGAACCCTTATTATAAAGGGTTTGGAGACTGGATTTGACATTGAGGCAGCAAAGAGCTACTGAAGAGAGCAGCTTTGTGAAAACTCCCCCTGGGAGAGTTAGAGGGTGTGTTCAGAGTGAGCACACCTGGACTAAGGAGATGCAGAGGAGACTAAGGTGATGCTCCAGATTAGGGGGAAGACGTAGAAGAGGGGTGGAAGGAAGCGGGGAGGGACTTGAGAGAGACAAAGGAGGAAGAATTGTGGAGTCCATGAGAGACAGGAGAAAGCACAGGGACTCTGATCTCCATCCTAAGAGATGAAATAACACTCTGCCTTCTAGGGAGATGGGAGTGGGACGTGGAGAATGTCCGGAGGGAAGATTGTGTCTTCCACTTGAGCACATGGTGTTGACTTGCATGGAAGAGTCAGCAATAGACCTGTGGCTACTTTGGCAAGAATAATTATCAGTGTAAATTCAGCAAACATCCCTTGTGTCAAGCTAAGAGCAGGAGGTGGAGCAGAGGTGGGAAAGATGGTGCCATTGCTCTCAGGGACTTATGTTCAGCAAACAGTGAACAAGCAGGCAAATGATGTAATTGCAGATAGTGATGAACAGTGTAATTCAATAAAAGGTGCTCAGAAAGCGCATAATGGAAGCCCCAGCTTTTAATGGATGGTCCAAGACATCATCTCTGAGGACATGACGTTTAAGCTGAAGCCTGAAGAAAGCCAAGCACAGCCAGGGAAGGGGTGACTGGTTGCAGCGGGACATAACAACAGGACAAAAGCCCGGTGACAAGCATGAGGTTAGCAATAGAGAAATAGAGAAAGGTGTTATTCTTAATATAAGGTGGGACAATGAGTCCAGGCAGGTTATAAGGAAAATTAACAATTAGAATGAGAGAAGCAGATGGCTTTGCTAAGTTTTGGAGTTTATTCCCTAATAGGCATCTTAATAAAATTACTCATCCAGAGCTCCAAGGCAACAGTAACCAAAGAATGCATCTGAACGTTGTGTGATTTGTTACATTCATTGTAATCAAGCTGAAATCAGTTGTGTTGCTGGGGGAAAAAAATGTGACTAATTGACATGATGTGAAGGTCTTTGAAGAATCTCATTTAATATCACCAGGTTAATCAGCAGACTAATAAAACAAGTTTTAGTTAAATAGTTACAAGGAAACAATTCTTCTGTGCTGTGGTGTCAAGTCTTTTGTTGTCAAGGGAAAAAAAAAAGAATGAGGGCAAATTTTAGAGGTTTTGCTGTTTGAATAAGCATCCCTCTTACCCACTTGAAAAATATAACGCATTATTGTTACTGAATTTTTGTCATCTCACTGTTTTTCTGTGAGATTGGAGGACTTTGAATTTGTGCCACTTTTATTAACTGCTGTGCCGTCAAGAAAGGCTTTAGCATCTTAGCTCCCCAGGAGAGGGGCCTGGTAATGGATGGATAATTAGTGACTCTGCAGGTTTGGTACACTGTGAACAAGAAAGGCGTTCTGCCTCCACTCAACAGCAGGTGTGATCTGTGACATCGAGTTGCCCACTATATAAGCAGTGACTTACTCTGCTGTTAAAGGATGCCCATGTTTTTCAGATAGCAGCACAGTACTGTCTTGAGAGTAGTATGACAGGGTTAAAGGTCAAGGCTCATTATTTTAATATCATCAGGTTTTATTTTCTCTTTTAACTTGTTAAATAGAGAAGACAGGATTAGTTCAAGAAGCCTTGGCATTAAGGCTTATCCTTCCCTCCTGATCTTTTTGCCACCCCCCTGATAATGTCTTCATCAGAGTGAGCTGGAGGTGAGGAAGCCAGCCTGAGATCTTCTCAGAGGCATGTTTATGTGGGGTTGATTCGGGCTAATGCCCTCTGGGAAGAACAGTCATCATAGCGATTGTAGCTATTGATCAATATCGGCCCAATCATCACAGCTTTCATCCTCTCCTCTTTGTAAATTTCTTTGATTTTTTTGACCACAAATACGTTCAAGACCTCCACTGTCTTGTAGAATCTGCACTTGCTTCTGGTTGGTCCAGATGCTTCTGGTTGGACGAATCCCCATGGTTGGTCCCTCACACTCATGGGGCTTCCCTATTTTGTTCATTCATGTCTGCTTGCTTAGGGCCTCATTACCTTGACCTCTTGAAGTTTGATTATTTGAAACATGACACTGCCCTTCAGGTTCATCAGTGACCTACTAAGCTTTGACGTTGATCAAGCTTTACCCTGCACCTTGCTGGGACAGTTGGTCCTCATCTACCTGCTGTAAATGCTAGGAGCTGGAGGTACAGAAGCAATGTCCAGATGGAGCATCCTGTCTGCAGGGGACCTGAGCGCAGAAAACAGCCAAACACAACAGGATTGAATGTAGTAATGCAGGTCCGTATAGAGTGGCTTAACACAAGATTGTTGTTGTTTAGTTGCTAAGTCATACCAGACCCTTTGTGACCCCATGGACTACAGCACACCAGGCTTCCCTGTCCCTTCAGTATCTCCTGGAGTTTGCTAAGACTCATGTCCATTGAGGAGAAGGCAATGGCATCCCACTCCAGTACTCTTGCCTGGAAAATCCCATGGACGGAGGAGCCTGGTAGGCTACAGTCCATGGGGTCGCTAAGAGTCGGACACGACAGAGCAACTTCACTTTCACTTTTCCCTTCATGCACTGGAGAAGGAAATGCCAACCCACTCCAGTATTCTTGCCTGGTGAATCCCAGGGACGGTGGAGCCTGGTGGGCTGCCGTCTATGGGGTCGCACAGAGTCGGACATGACTGAAGCAACTTAGCAGCAGTAGCAGCATGTCCATTGAAAACTTTGACTTCTCATTACTAAAAAAACTGAAGTGCAGATATCATGAAAACACTCAACCATTTCTCCAACCACAAATTCTACTTCTCAACACTGACCTCACCAGTCTAACTGATTGCCCCATGGTTCCTGAAATGAACCATGGGCTTCCCTTGTGGCTCAGCTGGTAAAGAATCCGCCTGCAATGCAGGAGACCTGGGTTCGATCCCTGGCTTGGGAAGATCCCCTGGAGAAGGGAATGGCTACCCACTCCATATTCTGGCCTGGAGAATTCCATGGACCATATAGTCCATGGGATTGCAAAGAGTTAGACACAACTGAGCCACTTTCACTTTCCTGAAATGAGTTGGATGTTTCCTAGCTTCACACCTTAGCCCAGCCATTCAGGTTCTGAAAGGCTCATATCCTCTTTACAGTTTTCTAGAACCTACCTGTCCATCAAAGGTGCAGTCAGATCTGTGTCTTCTCGGAGGCTCCCCAATGTACCTTAGTCCTTGGTAATCACTCCCTTCTGCAAAATCCCACAGGACCCATTGTCTGAACCACTCCTAAGTTTAATGTGCACCTTTTTTCATCTAATTATGTGTGCCCTATCAGAAATCAAGGCACAAGGCTGTCATAATTATTGTTGTTGTTTTTCATGTTGAACTCTTTGTGACCACATGGACTGTACCCTGCCAGGCTCCTCTGTCCTCCACTGTCTCCCGGAGTTTGCTCAGGTTCATATCCAATGAGCCAGTGATGCTATCCGCCCATCTCATCCTCTGCCACCCCTTCTCCTTCTGTCTTCAGTCTTCCCCGGCATCAGCGTCTTTTCCAATGAGATGCTCATTTTATATTTTAAAATAAAATGAAAATGAATAAAATCAAGGCTTAGCCTATCGAGACGGTCCATATAAATAATAGGCCAAGGGAAAGCATGTTTAATCAAATAACTACAGTATTTACTGGAGAATGAAAATAAAAAGGAGCAGCCAGTACTCATACAAATTATTGTCCCTGGGATTCAGTTAATTCCTTCTTCACTTGTTCTGTAAGGAGGAAAAGAAATATTAAAATAATTGGCCAAAGTTTTTCCAGTAAAAAGACTCAAATAGTGCTTTCCTGTGTCCTACGAACAGCATGTGTTTCCATTCGATCACGCTGGTATTATTAATCACATCTGTTACTGGGGTGATGGTTCAAAGGGATTAGCCAGAGTTGCTGAGGGGACGTGAAGGCCCGAGACCGCTATAGAAACTGAGGCCAAGTTAACTTAGAGTGAGTCGGTCTGTTCTGTTCCCTCTAATGCTGCTCAGAATTACAAACTCCCATCTAATCTGCCACTTCAATTCCATTCAAATTAACAAAATCTAATTCATTTGAATAGGATTCAGAGTGATTTGATTCAACTCAATCAAATTCTGCTCAGTGGAATCAGCCCTTGATTGAAATCTATTAAGTTCAATTCAATAAAATAAATTTAAATATTATGCAGTGAAATTAATTTTTAATTGATTAGCATTTCAGTTCAGGTCCATCTTGATCTGAACCTCAATTCTCCATTTCTAAATTTGGTCCCTATTCAAATAAATGAAATACAGTAAAATCTGATGTAATTCTGAAAGATGCAATGTGAAGCTAATCAGCTTCCTTCGTTTCTATTCAGCCCTAATCAAATGAGTTTAGTGACATTCAATCACAGAGAGATAAAATGTTCACCTTTAATACCAAATTGAATGTTTATATTATAACTTCAAAATTATAAGTTTTCACAACTTCACATCACTGTCTTCAGTGTGAACTCCACAAGACATTTCTGGATTCATTCTTTGTTTTGTCTTTTTCTTAACACAGAACAACTTAGAACTAGATGGTTGGGAATCAAAAAATAGTATTGTTATCTGATTTAGCAAAGTGATTTCACAAAAGTTATAGGTGGCCTATTGATGGCCTCTTGTGCCTATGAAAATGCCAAGATACATAATTTTTAATTTTATTTTTAAAGCTCTTACTCTAAATAGTAAAATATAAGCATTTGGGCTCAGGATTGTGGTTATGAAATTGCAAAAAGTAAAAGGGGGGATTGGGGAGCCTGGTGGGCTGCCGTCTACGGGGTCGCACAGAGTCGGACACGACTGAAGCGACTTAGCAGCAGCAGCAGCAGCATAGTGACTAAATTATTCAAAGAAAAAATAATTGTAAATTTTAAATGGAGCTGTTGCTGTGATCAGTACTATTATGACCTCATCAGATTGAACCTAGAAAATAGGTCCTGGACTGGTGTACCAAGGGGACAATTATTCTGTGAACTGAAGCCACTCTGTCATTTCCCCAGGTCGTGTGTGGATAAAGATAAGGATCACTAGGACATTAGTGACAGGGTCTCAAGATTTTCCTCTGAGATTCTTATTCTGTAGATCTTATTCTATATGCCAGGACATCTGTATGGTTCACAAGAGCCTGAGATGAATCTTATTTTAGTTCAGTTGGAAACCCTTCCCTATACCGATTTCTCACTAGAGGGAAGAATCTCAGAAGCAGTCACCCCATGACGTTCCTTCTGAGCCCCCTCTTTCTCTGAGGATCCTGAGACGGGCTGCCTTGATCTGGTGCCTGGAAGTGATTGCATTAAGGGCCAATTTCACATGGTGGAGAAGAGAGACTTCCTGCACTTAAGCCCCAGAACTCAGGACTAGCGGCCTGTTCCTCCTTCCAATGCTGGGGTCAAGGACAGCTGTCAGCAGCATCTTTAGGGCTCTGCAACCCTTGGACTGTGAACACCTCTTACTGAAGGAAAAAGAGATTCTGGCCTGCTCGATCTTTCAAGTTATAACTATCAGATTATTTGGAGAGCTCTGTAGTAGCTATAGCACCTTCAGATTTCCTCTCTGCTCCAAGCCTAATCTGGAACTTAGGGTAAGGACTCTTTTATCTTTCTTCTTCTCTAGGTCATTTGCATTGGGAGGAAGGTTCTCACAAGTACCAAAATGTTTTGCACCTACAGTCTAGAATTATACCAAATAAGGATGTCTTTACTCGATAAGGCTATTTGTAAGGCTTTCTCAGACAACCATTTTGTCTTTTTGCATTTCTTTTTCTTGGGGATGGTTGTGATCACTGCCTCCTCCTGTACAATGTTACAAACCTCCATCCATAGTTCTTCAGGCACTCTATCAGATCTAGTCCCTTGAATCTGTTTATCACTTCCACTGTATAAGGGATTTGATTTAGAGCATATCTAAATGGCCTAGTGGTTTTCCCTATGTTCTTCAATTTAAGTCTGAATTTTTCAATAAGGAGCTCATGATAGCTACAGTCAGCTCCTGGTCTTGTTTTTGCTGACTGTATAGTTTCTTTATCTTCAGCTGCAAAGAATATAATCAGTCTGATTTTGGTGTTGACCGTCTGGTGATGTCCATGTGTAGAGTCTTCTCTTGTGTTGTTGGAAGAGGGTGTTTGCTATGACCAGTACATTCTCTTGGCAAAGCTCTGTAGCCTTTGCCCAGCTTCATTCTCTACTCCAAGGCCAAATTTGCCTGTTACTCCAGGTATCTCTTGACTTCCTACTTTTGCATTCCAGTCCCCTATGATGAAAAGAACATTTTTTTCTTTTCTTTTTTTTTTTTTTTTGGTGTTGGTTCTAGAAGGTCTTGTAGGTCATCATAGAACCATTCAACTTCAGCTTCTTCAGCATCAGTGGTTGGGACACAGTCTTGATTACTACGGTTACTTAATAAGCATATTGTCACCATAGATTATCGTAGTCTGATTCGAGTGTTCAGTTGAAATTTGTTGATCAAGTATAGGAAAAAATGATTGGGTTGTGCTGCAGTAAGAATGGAATTGTATTGTGAGATTTTTCAGAGTATGAGTCTTTCTTTAGAATGAGATCTTGAACTATCAGTTCAGTTCAGTTTAGTTGCTCAGTTGTGTCCGACTCTTTGTGACCCCATGAATCACAGCATGCCAGGCCTCCCTGTCCATCACCAGCTCCCCGAGTTTACCCAAACTCATGTCCATTGAGTCAGGGATGCCATCCAGCCATCTCATCCTCTGTCATCCCCTTCTCCTCCTGCCCCCAATCCTTCCCAGCATCAGGGTCTTTTCCAATGAGTCAACTCTTTGCATGAAGTGGCCAAAGTATTGGAGTTTCAGCTTCAACATCAGCCCTTCCAAAGAACACCCAGGTTTGATCTGCTTTAGGATGGACTGGTTGGATCTCCTTGCAGTCCAAGGGACTCTCAAGAGTCTTCTCCAACACCACAGTTCAAAAGCATCAATTCTTTGGCGCTCAGCTTTCTTCACAGTCCAACTCTCACATCCATACATGACCACTGGAAAAACCATAGCCTTGATTAGACGGACCTTTGTTGGCAAAGTAATGTCTCTGCTTTTTAATATGCTATCTAGGTTGGTCATAACTTTCCTTCCAAGGAGTAAGCGTCTTTTAATTTCATGGCTGCAGTCACCATCAGCAGTGATTCTGGAGCCCCCCAAAATAAAGTCTGACAGTTTCCACTGTTTCCCCGTCTATTTCCCATGAAGTGATGGGACCAGATGCCATGATCTTAGTTTTCTGAATGTTGAGCTTTAAGCCAACTGTTTCACTCTCCTCTCTCACTTTCATCAAGAGGCTTTTTAGTTCCTCTTCATTTTCTGCCATAAGGGTGGTGTCATCTGCATATCTGGGTCTTCAAACAGCCAAAATAATCCAGACAGCTTGAGCCCAGGGCGTACAGTAAAGGAGCTGCCAGCAGAGGGCGCTAAGCAGAGCTCTGTTTCCTCTGCTAAAAAGCCCCTTGCGATTCTTGAACGTAATTTGTAGATAAGCAGATAGTAGGAGATATAATAAGGCTAGGTTTCATCAAGCTCCAAATAGGCTTTTAAGTTTTCATTTTGGAGACAATAAACCTTTCTGGTATTGTTTTCAATATTCTGTAGAAATGGATGGAATGGAACTTATTAAATGTCCAGTGATGGTACTGGGTCTTATCATAGCTATACCAAGACACTGTTTCTGTAAATAGATTATTAGGTTATTTTGCATAACTCCGAGGTTCTAAAGAATGCACTGAAAGTCACAGGTATGTGCCACGTTTGTGTCAAGCGGTCCCCATGTATTTGCCCTTGTGTTTCTGAAACAACTTGTTATTGGAGAAAATAATAGAGATCTATTGGCTTCTTTAAATTTGAGGAAAACAAGTTGTCTCTTCTCTTTCTCTCTTCTTCAGTCATCCAACCCATAATGAATCCTCAACATAATAAAATTTGGTTTAGTACAAAGTGCCATGATCACATTTAATTCACTCCATATCTGGCTGTCTTAATAAAATATCCCTTACTTTCATAATTTAGCTTCTAGTTAACCTTGAATATGGTTTATCAGTACATAATCTTGTTGCAAAGATTACTCCTACTCAGCGTAGTTAACAAAAATCTTCATATCCTGAGGTCAGAGAAATTCTTGAACTCTTAGCACCGGGTAATTAAATTGTTTCTTTTCTCACCACTTCTTATTCTTGTCTTTTAAAAAGTCTTTCCATTTTTATCGCCTTTAACTTCTTTTCTCCAAAGCCAATTAACAGGTAAATAATGATCTGTAAAGCAGAAAGTAGCACTTCATTAGCATAGCACTGAAATAAGGCAGTTCTTTGCTCAACACAAGTTGAACCATTCTCATCCCACTGAATATAAAATATATACCAAGTTAATAAATTATAATGATTTGATTTAACCAAATTAGCCAGTGCTAATAACAAAGGGTACAACTTGATTTTTCTCTGGAATGTGTTGTTCTTATTGGCATTCGTCTGTTCCCGGGAGATGTGAAAACAGCTAAGTAAAACATTTTGTACTGCACTTAACTTATTTTCCTAGGAAGGAGAGCAAACTAACATTGATTTTGCACCACCCTACCTGGGAACATTAGCTAGAGAAGACGAGATGTGACTAGAGTAAAGGTAGGGGCTGGGGGGAAAGAGCTGGGAAATTGAACTCCTCTCCCTGGTCACTAGCGTGTCTCCTTGCACAGAACACGAGAAACATAATCACTGCTGATCATCTTCTTGGATTGCATCCTGATGTCTATCGAGAGTCCCTCCCTACAGGAACTGAGGTCTGCCATGTGAGGTTGGTTCAGAGCCTGGGTCCCATGCAGAGCGTGGGGCTCCTGCTAGAACACCCGAGGCCCAGACACCTTAACAGTGCGGCTCCCTCTCCTGGGCTTCCTGATACTCCCTGTAGGGAACCAGCTAGACCTTTCTCCGCTTCCCCTACAGTGCTTTTCTCAAGAGTTCCATGCTAAAGGAGCAGCTGATGATAACCTTGCTTTCTCGACTGACATTGTCCTGATTTCATAAAGAATCCTGAGCCACACAGCTTCTCTGGTTCATGCAATTTATCATCACTCTCTGTGACAAGAATGTGACCATGGTAGGTTGTTGCTACTGGTGCCTGGGAGGAACAATCAGAAATTGAACTGAGGTTCTGAGATACACACTCTTTCATTGCCTATTTGATGTACAGGCAGGGCAAGGGTGTTTCCTGCCAGGGAAGCCATTGACTCCAGTTTCAGGTGTTCTGATTGTTTCTTCCCCTCCACCGCGTGGGTTAGTATCCCCTAATGTCCCAAAGCAATGAGAGTAAACGAAATTTCTTCTAACGGAAAGAATTTAGCATTAGGTAAGCTTGGAAAGAAGCACAGTGATGATGAGAGGTGATAGTCGGTGTAGGTCATGTTCTGCACTTTCAGTGACAGGTTGTGGCCTTTGCAATGCCAGCATGGCAGCGTCCACCTTTGTCCTCTTCCTGTAACACGGCCAGGGATGGAATCAGCAGAGACCTAATGCAGCTTACTAACCCAGTGACCCGGCTCAGGTTTCATTGTTTCCATAAATGCAATTTTTAAGCATTATTTTTTTAACTCTTGACTACATCAAAAGAAAACAAGAGTAGTTTATTATCGGCCAAGTTTCCAATATTGAAAAGCATCAGAAATTGGATATGTTCCTCTGCCCTGATGGAAAGAGAAGGGAGAAGCAAGACAACTTGGCTGTAGAAAGAAAACTCAGCCCCCTGTACACTGGGACAGGCGCCAGAGAGATGGGAGACAGGGTTTCAGAATGGAAGACCTGGCTTCTTGTCCCGTCAGAACATGGTGCTGAAATCTCCCTCTCTGCTATTGGCCAGACCAAGTCTAATGTATTTCTTAAAAATCAGGTGCCAAAAATGATCTGGTGAAGGGAAGAATAGTTAACTTTTCCAAATTAAGTCAAAACAACTGGAAAATCTGGAAATTTGTATGGAGTTAAAGAATACCTGCATAACTCCTTTCCAAGTTCAGAACATATACTCCATTCATTACATCAAGCCTGAACTCTCAGTACAGTTTTATAACTTTAAATCACCTACCTCTAAAGAAAAAGCAAAAATGAAAAACTATTGGCATCTCTCAGAAGACAGAGCAGCAGTTTTTACACGGTTCCAATACAGCTCTTTCTTCCTTTATTGTATTACTTGCTTAGGTGTTGTTGACTGTTCAGGGGTCCCAGCCTCTGGGATCCGATGTCTGATTTCTATCATTATGTAGTATGGGCTTCCCTAGTAGCTCAGACCATAAAGCCTCCACCTAGAATGCAGGAGACCAGGGTTCGATCCCTGGGTCAGAAGGATCCCCTGGAGAGGGAAATGGCAACCCATTCTAGTATGGACAGAGGAGCCTGGTGGCTACAGTCCATGGGGTCGCAAAGGGTTGGACATGACTGAGTGACTAACACACATGTAGTCATAACAGGAATAAAGTGCGCAATAAATGTGATGCACTTTTATCATCCCCAAACCATCCCCCTCCAACCCCGATCTGTGGAAAGGTCGTTTTCTGTGAAATCAGTCCCTGGCACCAGAAATTTGGGGCACCTCTAGTTTAGAGTATAGCTTACAGAGTGCAGGATTTTTTATTTCTAAGCACCAGCACATGCACAGATGTGTGCTTGAGACAATGTGCCCCTGACGTCCTGAAACGGTGGGGATTAGAATGGAATTTTAGCCGCACACATGGAGACTTTAACTGTTGAGTGCAGGTTTACTGGCCACACGGCCTCCACCAGATTCTGTTCATTCCCCAGCCTCCTGCAAGGGCAGCAGTCCTCAGAGCCTCCCCTTTTCTTTCCTTTGCCTTCCCTGCTCTGCCTGCTGCTGCCTGGCCACTTCTTCCCATCATTCCCCTGAAACTCCTCTCCACAAACACCGTCTAGCTGTCAAATTAAAAAAAAAAAAAAAAAGTTAAAACCTTCATCTTAATGAACTCTGCTATGAAATCTGACGATGCTGACCACGCCGCTCTTCTGGAAATTCCTTGCTTGTTTCTCCTCCACCCGCTCAGACTGTCTTCTTTCTTGCCCTCCACCATGGCCAGCTCCTCCTCTTTTCTGCTCTCTAAATGCTGCTGGAATCCAAAAGATTCCAGTGACTTCTCTCCTGCTGCCAGTGATTTAGGCTGATGGCTCCTAAAAGGGGATTTTCAGCCCAGAGAATGCTCCTGAGACCCAGTCTCTGAGAGCCAGTTGCCCATTTCATGTGTCAGGGTCCTCATCCTTTCTTCTTCATTCCTTAGATTTCTCACCTTCTTCCCTATGATCTACTGGATGGTGAAGCACACCGCCATCCTCTTAGTCACCTGAGCCCGAAATTTGGGATTAATCCACACACCGTCTCCCCACCCAAATCCCAATGATCCCTCACTGGAATCTTATTATTTCTCTTTGATATTAACACAGGAGCATCATACTTGGCCTCCGTGACTCCATCCCCCAAAATCTGCCTTTCATCTCACTGCAAATCTTCACAAACACAAACGTGACCATGAAAATGCCCTGCTTAAAATACTTCAATGGTTTCCCATTAGTTTCAGAATGAAGTATGGCTTTCTTAAGAAGGAGGAAATCAACACTGAAAAGAAAGAATAAACCAATGCAAAATAGCTTATTTGGACAAAGTTTGTGGTGCTGTGGCCCTCACCCACTGTCTGATGTGACCTGCTCCTGCTTCCCTCTCGGATAGATCTTTTCAGCCCTATTCTACTGTCAGTGGATGTACAATCTGTGTGTGCTCCGTATAGAACTTTACCGTTCTTTCTCCTTTGCCTAGGGGTCCTCATCTCACTTACATCCTTATTCACCTGGGTAACCTAACCATCAAGACATAGCTCCAGTACGTTCCCTCTTCCAGGAAACTTCCCTTTCTGACTTCCCTTCCTCACCTACCCTCCATAATTAAATTCCACACTCAATCTGTATCTTTTTCCTCCATTATCCTGCTGAGTTTCTTATAATGTTTGACACATAAAGGAAACGCAATAGATGTCTGACCAGTGAATGAATGAATGAATGAATGGGTGAATATTAAGCCAAATAATAAAGCAAAATAGGATGGGATAAAGAGCATTGTTCAATGTCTTATGAAGAAAAGTGTCAAACTTCCAGTTTGGGAGCTTCTCTGCTGTGTAATTGAAAGAGTAACTTAACCTTTCTGTACCTAGGTTGCTTACTTGTAAAATAAGATCCTACTACTGCATGATGAAAGTCCACGTTTCTCTCTGCTAGTCTGTCATCTCCATGCCTATTCTTTCATCGAAAAGCACAACTAGCCATGACCTTAGTTGTACATTAGAGACTTGATGCATGGCGTACATCCCCTCATACTTTGTGGGTATACCCCATCTGGGCAGCCACTTTACAGAACAGGCTTCTTAACTCCTGAAGCTTGAATGTAAAATCTTTCAGAGGAAGAGGTGCTTATCCTGGTGGGAAAGCTTGAGCTTACCATCCCCTCTGAAGTTTCTTATTACATTTCCCTATTATTGAAATGCCCTGACTTCTAAGAGGGTTGAGCGGTGTTCAGGGCATCAGAGAGCCACGTGGCTCCTGGATTGGGGGGACGTAACTGTGACGTGATGGAGACTGGGCGCGGGTCCCATTTCAGTGTGCTTTCCCCCTTTCTTGTAGATGGAAGCCCTTACACCTGGTGGGTTGGCAAAGCCAACGAGAAGCACTACTACTGGGGAGGCTCTGGGCCTGGAATTCAGAAATGTGCCTGCGGCATCGAGCGCAACTGCACGGACCCCAGATACTACTGCAACTGTGACGCGGATTACAAGCAGTGGTGAGTGCGGGGGCCTGGCGTGCGAGCTCCCCTCCCGGCCTGCCTGGAGGCCAGACTAATTAGTTGGGAGAGAAAGTGTGAAAAGTGCTGAAATAATAAGAGAATAGGTTAGAAAGGTTCGGGACTAACCCAGCTGACAAATGTCAGGAACGTTCTGAAAACTATAAAAGCCGAAAGAGGTCAGTGCTACAAGGGTGTGCATTTAGAAATAGAAGAACACATAATTGATGTATTCATATTTTATTCAAAGAGGAAAATAATGAGGCATGTAGTAGACGGTGATTTGCATTATAAAATGTGCTTTGTGACAATACAGGGGGTGGCCGCGGGCAGGGAGCCGTGTGCAGGCGTGTGTGAGCACAAACAGCCTCCTGCGGTGAGTGCTCCCACCTCCTACAGTGTTTGCTTTGAGGAGCTGGATGAGAAAAAAAAAGAAAAGACAGAGGTGGGAAAAGAAAGGGAAGATTGTGCTTTGCTCTCATCTTCCGCAACAGTGCTTGCCGGTCTGCTTTCCTTTCGTGCCTTGAGCTGTTTATAACTCTGATACAAATCAGTTCAAAGAAGATATATTTGGGGTTTCTTTTATCCCTCTACTGGGTTTGTCCTGCTTCACGGCGAATGGCTGTGTCTGTGTCCGTAATAGATAAAGATAAATCAGCTGTCATTCTGTGGGGGAAAAGGCCCCAGAAGTTTTGAGTGGAAAATACAAGCCTGAGAGTCCCGTTCTTCCCATAAGCTCACATCTTGCAACAGCTTCTCAGTCTCTGACACGGGAAGAGGCGGCTGTGCTCCATCCCCGCCTCTGGGTGGCAGCAGAGAGCAGAGCCCCGAATTTCTTCATGTGACCGACCCCAGTTGCCTATAGTCGCCCCGGTTTTAATTGATACTAGCAGCAACGCACAGAGTCGGACACGACTGAAGCGACTTAGCAGCAGCAGCAGCAACTATGTAGAGGACAGTTTACAAGATAAGTTCATCCTACCAGTTAACTGAAAACTAGTTCTGCATGTAAAGTTGTATGCTTGTCAGGTTGGATGCCTACCTGACATTTTCCAAAAGCCATTTCTTTTTCTTGAGTAAATGATATTGTTACGGAGGCTATACATTTTGGTGGCTTAGAATTTTTGTGCACGTGTATAAATAGCTATAATTACTCTTTAACTGTGATTTATGGTCAAGAGGAAATAATGTATATATATATTTATATATATATACGTACCTTTAGCTCTCCTTCCCTTGGCAACCATAAGTCTGTTCTCCATGTCTGTAGTCTGTTTTTGTTTCATAGATAGGTTGATTTGTCTCACATTTAGGTTCCACATATAAATGTTATATGGTATTTGTCTTTCTCTGTCAGACTTACTTTGCTTAGTATGATCATCTCCAGGTCTATCTGTACTGCTGCAAATGGCATTATTTCATTCTTTTTTATGGCTAAGTAATAGTCCATTGTGTTTGTATTATATCTACTTTATCCATGCATCTGTCAATGGACATTTAGATGCCACCACATCTTGGCTATTGTAAATAGTGCTGCTATGGACATCGGGCTGCATGTATCTTTTTTAAATTTGAGTTTGGTATGGGTATATGTCCGGGGGTAGGATTGATGGAATCAGTAAAAATTTCTTAAAGCACAGATGGATAAATTAGGGTCCAGGAAAATTTTACTTCCAGTTACATTGGAAATAAGAAGTGAAGAGAAGATTAAGACCTAGATTTCCAAACTTCCAGTCCAGTGTTTTTCTACAATATCATGATCTAGGAAGACTACTCATGTTGGTTTTATATTTTTTAATGATATATGAATTTAATGTTTTCACTAGTTATATGTAAGTTTTAAATTTAAAGCTTAAACAATAGACCACATATTTTATGTTCTTTTTTAAAGGACTCTAAAGATTAGATTAAGCATGTATTCTTATTTACTAGAGTACAACACACAAAAATGGCGCTGTGATAAATTAGATTGTAGCTCTGAGCACACTTCTTTCTCACAGCAAAGTGGCAGTGGGCTGCAAGAACTATAACCATCTTAATAATTGCCTGATTATCTATGCCTTGAGAAGTTTTGCACAGTTATTTCTGAGATTGGATGTAATTTAACATTTATGATTTACTATTCACAGCAATAGTAAATATTCCCACCTACGGTGCCAGAATCCTAATTAAGCGAGCCTGGTCTCAGCTAAGTGCCCACCACTGGGTAATCCCTGGCCTCGGACAGCCTGACTCAATGAGCTAAATCATCATATTGGACACTAGTGATTCCAAAATGGAGCTGCAGGGAAGGCAGCCCGTTCGCTGCTTCAGTGCCCGTCTCGCACTGTACTTGTAGAATTTCTGGATAAGGGTTTCCTGGCCAAGATCAGCACAGACATGGGAGCACAGTGTTTGTGGTATGATTAGTCATCAGTTCTCACCTCACCGTGCTTCCCTGGTGGCTCAGACAGTAAAGAATCTGCCTGTGATGCAGGAGACCTGGGTTCAAGCCCTGGGTCAGGAAGATTCCCTTGGAGAAGGAAATAGCTACCCACGCCAGTATTCTGGCCTGGAGAATTCCACGGTAGAAAGGCCAGTCACATACTTACTGGCCGTGCCCAATTCCATGGGCCCTGAAAGGAACTGACGTGTCTGTGGAGCTTTTTCCTGGGTCAGAAATAACCCACGACGATGTTTATAGGCAGCAGAATCTCTTCATTTTTTCAAAGCCAGAACCTTCACATATGATCAGCTCAGCCGATTATCCAATCGCTAACAGCAAAATATTTGGAATGCTTTGAAAAGAAATCATTCTACATTTTTTCATCATTGATCATTTCATCTAATTTTCTCAATAACAGTTTTCTGTGAAACATGTTCAGTTTTACTCAAAGTGAAATGTTTCTATGTGCATTCTCATCCCTCATGTTGTTCAACAATAACAATGGTGAACATTTATTGAGTGCTAATTATGCACCAGACACTGTTCCAAAGTGTTTAAATGTATCATGCCATTTAAACATCACATTGACCCAATGAGGAAGGTGCTGTTTTTCCTCATTTTGCAAATGAGGCAATTAAACCCCAGAGAGCTTAGATTACTTCCACAAGGTCACACAGTTAACAAGAGGGATAGCAGAGATTCAGACCCAGGGCAGGCAGACTCCAGACTCATGCTTAGGTGTTAACCAGCAAGATACAAAGTCTGTAGAAATTTTAGCATTTGTACTATATACAGTATGATTTCATTTCTTCCAATTTTTAAAACTGCGATAAAATATACATTAAAAAGTTTACTATCTTACCAAATTGTTAAGTATAGTTCAGAGGTATTAAGTACATTCACTTTGTTGTGCAACCAATGCCACAATCCATCTCCAGAGGTCTTTTCATCTTGAAAAACCAAAATGCTCTATCCATTATAAAATAAATCCCCATTTCTCCCTGCCCCCAGCTGCTAGTAACCACCATTCTTCTTTCTGTCTCTATGAATTCTGCTGTTCTGGAACCTCATGTAAATGGAATCATGCAGTCTTATTTCACTTAAGCATAATGTCCTCAAGGTTCTTTTGTGCTGTTGTTGTTCAGTCGCTCAGTCGTGTCCGACTCTTTGTGACCTCATTGACTGTGGCACGCCAGGCTTTCCTGTCCTTCACCATCTCCCACAGCTTGCTCACACTCATGTCCATTGAGTCAGTGATGCCATCCAACCATCTCATCCTCTGTCATCCCCTTCTCCTCCTACCTTCAATCCTTCCCAGCAACAGGGCCTTTTCCAGTGAGTTGGCTCTTTGGATCAAGTAGCCCGAGTATTGGGGCTTCAGCTTCAGCACCAGTCCTTCCAATGCATATTCAGGATTGATTACCTTTAATATTGACTGATTTGATCTCCTTGTAGTCCGAGGGACTCTCAAGAGTCTTCTCCAACACCACAGTTTAAAAGCATCAATTCTTTGGTGCTCAGCTTTCTTTATGGTCCAACTCTCACGACCATACATGACTACTGTGTTGTTGCATGTATCAGAATCTCCTTTCTCTTTAAGTCTGAACACTAGTTCATTGGATGTGTACACATTTCGTCTTTCATCAGTAGACACATGGGTTGCTGCTGCTTCTTAGCAATTGTCAATTTTGTTGCCGTGAACTTGAGTGTGTGATTTCAATTTTATTATCTACTTTTACTCACCTCTGTGCTGTTCTTTATTTAGTTTTTTAAAAATCTCATTTCGATTTTACTTTAAGAGTAATTTTGTCATGAAAGTAGTGAAAGCAATGACAAAATAAATGTTTCAGAAGTATTTACCAGTGAAATACAGATGCGTACTCTCACTTGGGAGTATCCTCTCATTTAAACATCAAATCTATCATACAATACAGGTATTATCGTGTCTGACTCTTTGTGACCCCATGGACTGGAGCCTGCCAGGCTCCTCTGTCCATGGGATTTCCCAGGCCAGAATACTGGAGTGGGTAGCCATTCCCTTCTCCAGAGGATCTTCCCCACTCACGGATCGAACTTGAATCTCCTGCATTGCAGGCAGATTCTTAACCATCAGAGCCATGAGAGAAGTACAATTTTATCATAAATAAGTTCAAATTATTTTCTAAATGTAATCTGGTTTTGAATCTTCTCTCTGTTGCTAGCTTAGTGACCTTGAACAAGTTGCAAAAGCTCTCTGTGATCGTTTCCTTAGAAAAGAATTGAAATGGTGATAATACCTACATTGTATGATAGATGTGGTGTTTAAATGAGAGGACACTTCTAAGTGAGAGTGCACGTCTGTATTTTACCGGCAAATACTCCCCAAACATTTATTTTGTCATTGTTTTGACTGCGTCCCGTAAGCACATTCCCATTACACACTCAGAGTTCTGTCATGATGTCACTTATGAGAAATGCTCTTCTGGTTGCTAAACAGGCCAAGACAGTAGTTGATACTCAAATATGTATGTGCATATAAAATAAACTATTTAAATGGGTAGCTACTGATACATTTCCCTTTTAGATACATAAATGCAGATGCCCTTTTGACCTAATGAAGGCCATCTTAAAATTTAAAAGGAAGAAAGAAAAAGAAAACTTTATTTTAATCCCTTTTAGCCCCACAGCGTGTGTTTCAGTACCGCATTGCCAGAATGGACTGCAGAAAGGTTCTACAGCCCTGGGTATTTTGCTCCTTATATTTACTCTACTGAGGTTCACTGGCCAGATTTTCTGTACCATAAAGATGCTTCTGAACAGGATTTTCATCAAGAATCTAGCAGCTAAACTCATTCAGAAGAGGAACTGCTTTCCAATATGTGGGTCAGGGCTAAGGGCCCAAGGGAAGGGCCTCTGCTGTTTCATTAGGAATCCACCTCGGGGGGTGAAACAGAAAATATCAGCCAGGCTTATCCAGCAGGTGCCGGATAGCTCAAGGTACAGCACAGCCTTTGAGTTAAGAGACCCGTTGGCATTGAGGACAGGGAGATGTCTCTCTTAGTTTTCAGAAGCAGCATAAAAATGATATATTATATTCTGTCTCAGGGACATTTTGGTGCCAACTTGCTTGGCACAGCATAGAATTCTCCTGTCATCTCGTGGACTGTATCCTGACAGAAAGGTAATTGGGAACGAGAGAAGATGTCAGCAGAGTGTCAATATGGTTTGACCAGTGCCCCTAAATAATATTGATGACTGGAAAGGGAGAGGGGTTAGTCAGGTGCGAGCCTGTCAAATGCTCAGAGTGTGCTATGGGTTCCAAAATAGATACAGCTACCCACAGAATGCTAAATGGACTTGAACAGAATACGTTATTTAGTGATCTTGAGAAAAAACAGAGTTAAGATCCAAGAGAGATTTATAAGAAAGCACAGTTCATTTTCCATCAGCATCCCTCTCTCCAACATGCTTTAAAAAGAGGGAGAGCTATCGTTATATTTTCCAGGAAAAAAATTGCATTCCTCCTAAAAATCAATCATGAGAAAAGGCTCGAATTAAAAGACATGTCACTCAGTTGAAAGCAAAGTGCTGATGAAGCAACAGTGAGGCAGGTTGTCAGTGTGGGTCATAGGGAATCCACACATGATGGAGTCTATTTGTTTCTTTACTCTGTGTCCCATTGAAAGATAAAATTGATCATCACATTTTCATCAGTGAAAAAGCTGGCATAAGACTCAGCATTCAAAAAACTAAGATCATGGCATCTGGTCCCATTACTTCAAGGCAAATAGATGGGGAAACAATGGAAACAGTGAATCTGTCTCACCATCTCATCCTCTACTGTCCTCTTCTCTTTTTGCCTTCAGTCTTTCCCAGCATCAGGGCCTTTTCCAAAGAGTCAGCTCTTTGCATCAGGTAGTCAAAGTGTTGGAGCTTCAGCTTCAGCATAAATCTTTCCACTGAATATTCAGAGTTTATTTCCTTTAGGATGGACTGGTTGGATTTCCTTGCAGTCCAAGGGACTCTCAAGAGTCTTCTCCAGCACAGCAGTTCAAAAGCATCAATCCTTTGGTCCTGAGGCTTCTTTATGATCCAACTCCATACATGACCTCTGGAAAAATCATAGCTTTGACTATACGGATCTTTGTTGACAAAGTGATATCTCTGCTTTTTAGTACACTGTCTAGGTTTGCCGTAGCTTTCTTTCCAAGAAGCAAGCGTCTTTTAATTTCATGGCTGAAGTCACTGTCTGCAGTGCCTTTGGAGCCCAAGAAAATAAAATCTGTCAGTGCTTTCACTTTTTCCCCATCTATTTGCCATGATGTGATGGAACTGGATGCCGTGATCTTAGTTTTTTGAATGTTGAGTTTTAAGCCAGCTTTTTCACTCTTTTATGCAGGGAGGTAAATGATTGAGATGGAAATATAGAATGTTTGGAGAAACTGAGGAAGTCAGCTTGGGTGATAGTATTTGCCCACCTGTCTTTGTCAGCACTGAAAATGATGCACTTTGACTGTAGGCTAGTGTGGTGGGGGGATAATGGTTCCCAAAGATGCTCACATCCTAATCCTCAAACCCTGTGAAAATGTTCCCTTACATGGCAGAAGGGGCTTTCAGATTGTGGCTAAGGATGAGAACCTGGAGATGAGAGATTATCCTGGATTATCGGGGCGGGGGGGGGGCAGTATAAATAGATGAGTCCCAGCTATGATCTTAAAAAAATCTGATATCTAATGACAGAAAAAGTATCAGAGAGATGGTATATTGCTGTTTTTGAAGACGAAAGAGGAAGTCCATGAGCCAAAAAAATGTAGGCATTTTCTAAAAGCTGGAAAAGAAAAGAAAATGGATTCCGTCACAGAAGCTCGAGAAAAACAACTTGGCCCTGACAATACCTTGATCTTAACACAGTCAGACTCACGTGGGAATTCCAGTCTACAGAGCTGTGTTGTGCATGCTTAGTCGCTCAGTCATGTTGGGCTCTGTGTGACCCCATGGACTGTAGCCCACCAGGCCCCTCTGTTCATGGGATTCTCCAGGTGAGAATACTGGACTGGGTTGCCATGCCCTCCTCCGGGGGATCTTCCCAACCCAGGGATCAAACCCATGTCTCCCGCATTATAGGTAGATTCTTTACTGTCTGAGCCACCAGGGAAGCCCAGGCTACAGAGCTGTAAGATGGTAACTCGGTATTGTTTTAAACCACTCAGTTTGTGATAATTTGCTTTGGCAGCAGTAGAAAACTAACAGATCTACCTTCTGCTGTGCTAATGTTATTGAAAAGATGCTGCAAAACTTTTTTTCTCTGTTTCATATTGGTGTAATGTCAAGGTTGACTGATAAAATAGCCTTGCAGATAACTGAAAAGGATGCCCCATAAAGGTGCTCGGGGCCAACTCACACTCCTGCCTGAACACTGCTTACTGATGGGGGAGCTTCAAGCCTCTGCAGAGGACATGTCAGGTCTTCTGTGTATGGTCCTCTTGACCAGCGAAGATTGGCTGCCTGTTCTTATCTGTGATCAGATATCCTTCAGTTGGGCAATTATATTGCTGATGAAAGTAATTTTAAAGACTCAGAAATATCCGTTTATGTATCCAGACATGTGGTCTTCAGAAACACTGGGTGGGGGGTTAGCGTCAGTGTTTGTGCCTCCTGCTGAAAGGTAGATGTGAGACTATGTCTTCTTGATCCTTCAACATTACAGTTTCATGGACCTGATCCTCTTCCCATCCTTTAAAAATTTTAATTGACAGGCAGAGAAATGATTGGATAATGAAGGCTTTATCCCTATTCTTATTTTCATAATAACTAATGAATTAAAGAGGGACGTTATGGGCCTTACGGGATTTCCAATTGTAATAGCTCTATTTTATGGCAGACACCATTAGCCTTCATTGCAGGCCACTCTTAATCTGGCCTCAATCTGTTATTTGCAGTCTGTTAAACTCCTCACGATCCAGACAGCCGCAGCCCTATTAGCAGTAAGGCTTCATAGCTAAGACAATGCCTGGAGATGATAAGCACTATTATTTTCTCTTATTATTATTTGGACATATTTTGGCCAGCTTACTGCATTGCATGGAAATTATCCTATTTCCTAAGGACCTGGATGCGAGTGTTAATGTAAAATAGATTTTTTGAGAGTCATTTATTTCATTCATTCATTTAACGCATTGTTCAGTGAGTATCTACTATTCCCTCTGCTAGTACCGTGACGATAAAAGACAATGCCACCTCTGCTGCTTTTTAGCTGAAAGACTTTGGCAACTTGTGTGCTTAACTTGTCTCACCTCTGTTTTCGTGTCCATAAAATGAGAATAATAGTATCAGCCCCACACAGAGTTTTATGAAGATTCATATTTTATACAGTATTTGTTGTTATTTTCTTAGGCTTCTGAATTTCAGAAACTCATGAGACTAATAAAGGACAAGCAATGGGCCTGGTGGGCTGCAGTCCATGGGGTCTCATAAGAGTCAGACGTGACTTAGTGACGAAATAACAACAACAGGCCAAATAAATACAATTGAGGTGGATTTATTCAACATACATTTATTGAGAGCCCACTCTGCACAGAGGAGTACACAAATATGAGAGAGGGATTCACTGATGAGAATACAGAGTGAGTCCAAGACACTGGGGTGGGACTTTAGAGTGTGCATTTTTGCAAATCAAAGAGAACTTATAAGCCCTTCGAGAGAAAAAAAACCCTCCAGAGAAAATTGTTAATAATGATCCTGTCAAGTCCCAATTGGTCACCTACAAATTATCCCCATTGCGGACTATCCCTGGTATATATTTCTAGTATAGAAAGCACTACAATAATCATATTGAATCCTTGTAACATTGTAACTATGCGTGTCAAGGCAAATTACAAATATTGCAAGAAAAATGAAGACTGGAAAAAATTAAGTTGAGGAATACAGTGAGGGAAAGGAAAACCATAATATGAACTAGCCAATCTTTCTTGCTAGGAGCAGCCTTCCCGCTTCTAAAGGAATGTGTTGGTTTTGTGTTGACTGTATCTCAGTCCTGCTTATAATTCAGAGTCAATACTCAGAGAAATCCATGCTTGAGACTAGCATGGCCGCTGTCCGAAGGGCCAGGCCCAGGGCTGGAGACCACTTCCCAAGCTCCCTCCTGCGTCTGTTGAAAAGTTCTGACCCCTTCTTTGTCTTCTAGGAAGATGCTGATGACTTTCCGGGGTCTCTCAAGGACCCTGTGGTGTAGGAATTCCAGAGGGAATGTGATAACAGGCAAATGGCAGCTCTGATTTTTTTCTAGTGATGGATTATGAACCACAACGGGTCCACCGTGCCATTGGTTCGCTTGGTCCAGGCTGCAACGTCTGGAAGCCACTCCAACTACACATAGTATTTCCTGTGACTGCCAATCCATTCCAACTCTAGGAGCCGTCAGACCGTGTTCATCAGTATTAACTCTCTCAAGAAAACATTCAGAAAAAGAAAAATAGGCTGAAACAGCAAGAGAGACGGTTACAAACTGTTAGTAATGTTGTTGTTGGCTGTTGTTTCAGTGGCTAAATCATGTCCAACTCTTTGGGACACCATGGACTCTAGCCCACCAGATTCCTCTGTCCATGGAATTCTCCAAGCAAGAATACTAGAGTGGATTGCCATTTCCTTCTCCAGTGAATCTTCCTGACCTGCCTGCATTGGCAGGCAGTTTTTTTTACCACTGAGTCAAGAAGGGATTTTTAAAAAGCAGCTTGTTATAATTTATTCCACACTCACCATGAGGTATCTGTATGATGTGGCTACAGAAATACACAACAGAGCAAAATACTCCCAATGTCTCAAGTGTCCAATTTACAGGACTCTATAGCAAGCATCAGTGGGCCACACCTGAAATATTATATCTGATAATAGAAAACCAGAATGTGGGAAATGAGGTCAGGGGATCTGACAAGTGTTCTAAGTGAGAAAATTGAGAAAAATAGGAAGGACAGGAGAGAGGAAGTTAGGAAGGGGGAAGAGAGGGGAGAGGATGGCTGCTGACCAGCGCAGGGGTTGCTCCCCTACTGTTTAGGGGTTAAATCGTGTGTCTAAAGAGATGTGTTTAAGTCCTAAGTCCAGTACTTGTGACTGTGATTTTGTTTGGATATAGGGTCTTTGCAGATGTAATCAGGCTAAGATGAGATCATTAGAGTGGATCCTGATACAACATGACTGGTGTCCTTGTGAGAAGAGGAAACACAAATACAGACACACACAGAGAAGAAAACAAAGGCAGAGGTTTCTGTCGGGTGAGGCCGCCCAGTTAATGGCACCTGATTACAGCAGCCACAGAGCTCGATCACCGTCCTCCCCCATCTGGCTCGCAAGCCGGCGCCTGTCGCTATTGGGCAGCTCCGGGTATTTACTAAGGGCTTCCCAAATCCCAAGCACCAGTTTAAGGACTTAGTCTGTGTCTCTTCATGTAATCCTTGCAACAACCCTGTAAAGCCGTTACCATCTTTATGTCAAGTTTGTAAGCAAGGAAACCACGGCTTTGAGAGGTTGATTACCTTGCCCAAACAGTTAATAAGTAATGTAATGGGACAAACAGGGGCAGTCTAATCCTGGAGTCCAAGACCCGAACCATGAGGCAGACTCCCTCTGGAGAGGAAGGGGAGCTAGGGCAGTGGGTCAGAGAGCTGCAAATAGAGAAGATGTAGTAGGGAGGAAATCAAGGTGCAACAACAGGTCTTTGAGAAAGATGAACAAGGTAACTGCACGCATCCCGAGACTGGGGTCTTGTGCACTGAGGGGCCCTCGTGCGCCTTGTATGGGAACTGAAAGTGAAAGGGAAGTCACTTAGCCGTGTCCGACTCTTTGTGACCCCATGGACTGTAGCCTACCAGGCTCTTCCGTCCATGGGATTTTCCAGGCTAGAGTACTGGAGTGGGGTGCCATCTCCTTTTCCAGGGGATCTTCCCAACCCAGGGATTAAACCTGGGTCTCCTGCATTGCAGGCAGATGCTTTACCATCTGAGCCACCAGGGAAGCCTGGTGTAATGTGTAATGTGGCCGACAAAGATAGACAGAGGGAGAGTTGTCAGGCCTCTCAGATCAGGAAGAAATGGAGAAAAACAAATATCATATTTTAATGCATATATATGGAATCTAGGAACACAGTACTGATGAACCTATTTCCAGGGCAGGAATAGAGTTGCAGATATAGTGAACAGACTTGTAGACACAAGAGAGGGTGGGAAAATTGAGAGAGTAGCATTGACATATGTACATTACCATAAATAGAATAAATAAAGAGCTGGTGGGAAGTTGCTGTATAGCACAGGGAGCTCAGCCTGGTGCTCTGTGACCACCTAGAGAGGTGGGATGGAGGGGTGGGAAGGTGGTTCAAGAATGAGGGGATGTGTGTATATATATAGCTGATTCATATTTCTGCACAGCAGAAACTGAAACAACATTGTGAAACAATTATACTCCAATTAAAAATTAATTTAAAAAGGAAAGAAACAGAATATGTGTAGAAATTGGGATTGATAGGAAGATCCAAAGAAGTTTCTAGAAAGAATAGGCAAAGTAAATTAAAAGGCACCATTCAATCCCAAACTATTATTAAACTAAGATGCACAAAATTGCATCCGTGTTTTATCCTCAATGTGCCAGCCTTATTATTTTAGTGAGTGTAAAAGCATATATGATGTGCTATTTTGAACAATAATGTTTCAGCTCTTGCCATAGTTTTTTAGTGCGGCCTCTTGTTGTGAGTATAGGCAGACTGCAGAGACATTGAGTGTTCGGTTCTAGACCCACCATGATGATGCAAATATCGTAATAAAGCAAATTACAGGTGTTTGTTTGTTTGTTTTTGGTTTCCTAGTGCATGTGGGCTTCCCTGCTAGCTCAGTTGGTAAAGAATCCGCCTGCAATGCAGGAGACCCTGGTTCGATTCCTGGGTCGGGAAGATCCGCTGGAGAAGGGAAACGCTACCCACTCCAGTATTCTTGGGCTTCCTTTGTGGCTCAGCTGGTAAAGAATCTGCCTGCAATGTGGGAGACCTGGGTTCAATCCCTGGCTTGGGAAGATCCCCTGGAGATGGGAAAGGCTACCCACTCCAGTATTCTGGCCTGGAGAATTCCATGGACTCCATAATCCATGGGGTCGCAAAGAGTTGGACACAACTGAGCAACTTTCGCTTTCACTTTCCGTGCATGTGGCAACCCACTCCAGTATTCTTACCTGAGAATTCCAGACACAGAGGAGCCTGGGGGGCTGCAATCCATGAGATCGAAGAGTCAGACACGACTGGTCGACTAAGCACAGTGCATATAAAAGTGGTGTTGGTTCTATACTGTAGTCTGTTAGTGTGCAATAGCATTATTTTTTTTTTTAATGTATATACTTTAATTAAAATCACTTTATTGCTAAAAAAATTCTGACCATCATCTGAGTCTTCAGTGAGTTCTTTGCTGGTGGAGGGTCTTGCTTCCACATTGATGGCTACCAACTGAGGAGGGTGGTGATTGCTGAAGGCTGGGGCTGCTGTGTCAATTTCTTAAAATAAGATGTCAGTGAGGTCTGCCACATCGACTGACTCTTCCTTCCACAAACAATTTCTCTGTAGCATGCAGTGCTGTTTGATAGCATTTTACTCACAATAAAATTCCTTTCAAAATTGAAGTCAGTCCTCTCATACCCTGTCACTGCTTTATCAACTACCAATATTCATGTGATATTCTAAATCTTCTGTTGTCATTTCCACACTCTTCACAACATCGTCACCAGTAGATTCTATCCCGAGAAACCATTTTCTTTGCACCCTTTTGGAAATATAAGAAACTCTAGGAAGTTAATTGTGAAGATGTCTACTTAACATAGGTTTCCCTGGTGGCTCAGATGGTAAAGAATCGGCTTGCAATGCAGGAGACACAGGAGATGCCTGTTCAATCCCTGGAGAAGGGAATGGCTACCCACTCCAGTATTCTTGCCTGGGGAATTCCACGGACAGAGGAGCCTGGCAGGCTCAAGTCCGTGGGGTCGCAAAGAGTCGAAGACAACTGAGCGACTAACACACATATTTAGCATAATACTACAAGCTGACTTTATTGTTAATAAAACAAATTTTACAGTAGTTTGAAGTTCACAGCAAAATTGAGCAGAAAGTACAGATGTTCCTATTACCTTTGCCCTACTACATGCACACAACCTCCCCATCCTCAGCATCCCCACAAGAATGGCATATCTGATGAATGTAGACTGACGCATCATCGTCAACCCAAGTTCACAGGCTGCATCAGGGTTCACTCTTAATTTTTACATCCAGTGAGTGTGGACAAATGTATGGTGACATGTATCTACCATCGCAGAACATTTTCACTGCCCTAAAAACCGTCTGTCCATCCTTCTTTCCACCCTAACTCCTGGCAACCACCCATCTTTTTGCTGCTTCCATAGTTTTGCCTTTTCGAGGAAGTCATATCATGGGAACCACACGGGAGGTAGCCTTTTCGTATTGAGTGGATTTTAATGATGAAAAAAAAATGTTAAATATGGAAGTGTTTAAGGGTGGTGAAATTGTGAGAACAAATACATTTGATTATCCTCTACTTGAAATTAAAATCAGATACAAATATCCTTTGAGCTGGGTGTACCTTCTTCAAGTGAAATCTGAGTTGAAAGTCTAATAAGAAAAGATATTAAAATGGAGCATCTTGGGGCAAATGGAGGGAGCAGTTAGGGAGTTCAGAATAAGAACAGAACAAAAATGCTTTCTAATCCACAACAAAATGTGAAAAGCAGTGTATGAAATTGTCATAGTTTATCTCATGTCTTTGATTTATGCTTTTTAGTCCCTTGTTACATACTTCTCAACTTTGTTCAAGATCTGCTATATTTAGACCAAAGATCTTACTAATATTCAAAATTCAAAGAAAATTAAAATCAACATCTTTTTTACACATTGAATGCATCAGATCACTATGATCTACATATAATTACATCCTTTCCAAATTAAAATTAAAATTTGATTGACTAATATATAGATGGCTGCTAAGCTGCTAAGTCACTTCAGTCGTGTGCAACTTTGTGCGACCCCACAGACATGCAGCCCACCAAGCTCCTCCGTCCCAGGGATTCTCCAGGCAAGAACACTGGAGTCCCCATAAAGTCTCTGTAGTCTCTATAATAGAGATTGTCTTGTGAACACTTAGGATAAATGTCAAAAAAAATTGAGAAAGGTGGAAAGAAGGATTTTATGAAGGAAAACTGAGACCACAGGGGAAATCTACATGAAGAAAATAGCATTTTTAAAATATTTTCTTGATTCATATTCACGTAATAAGACAATGGCATTTTTGCCTCTTAAGACAGGATGACATATCTAAAAGTAGTTTCAATGATTTGGATATGTCTGAAGACTATATTTCCCCTCTAATTTGAATTATGTGTAATCCCATAATTAATTACACAGAACAAAATTGAATTACTAATAAATGCCAGAGAAACCAATTTAAATTGACATTCATCTCCAAAGTCAGCTCTTATATGAAAACAGCAGATTTTTCAAGGCTTAGTGTTTACTGTAATAAGGCCACAAAACAACTCTACATACTAGAAAGGGTAGAAGAAATGACTTGGAAGATAAATATAATGTACATACATTATTATATTTATTTCATTTGGCTCTAGATTCATAAAGAAATTTTTTTAAAGATTTCTGCTTCTCAAAATGAACTTTTTAAAGCAAAGGAAATGGACAGCCTTCTACTTCCCCAAACAGTTACTGTCCAACCCTCTGGACCTCTGTTAATCTTATCTAACTTGGATGGATGGAAGTGGCAACCTGTGCAATGCTAAAAAAACCTCTGAAAGTCTCGTTAGAATAGCTGAAATATGGTGGATGTTGGTAGCTAAATAAAGTTTAGAAAGAAGTTTGATTTACTCTAAGGCTTAGAAAAGTAGAATAAATATGATTTCAAATATTGTAAAATAAATCAAATAGCTTTTGTTCAAAGCAATTGGCAGGCACAGGCTAGTAAATTGACCAATACCATCATTCTTTTAGAATAAATTTCTACACCCAAGTCATTTCTTTTCACATATGCAATAGCTTCAGATTTTCTTGGAGGAAAATAAGCTGTGTTTCACCAATGAACTTTAAAACGTTAAACTAAATGCAGACTTGCTCTTTCCCAACTCGTTAATAACTCCTGATGCTGGCTGGGAAGTTTCCACACACAGGAAGCAGACCCCCGGAGTCAGGCTCCTGTTTTTGTTCAGTCTCTCAGCCATGTCTGACTCTTTGCAACCCCGTGGACTGCAGCACACCAGGTTATCCTGTCCTTCACCATCTCCCAAAGTTTGCTCAAACTCATATTCATTGAGTCGATAATGCCATCCAACCATCTCATCCTCTGTTGTTCCCTTCTCCTCCTGCCCTCAATCTTTCCCAGCATCAGGGTCTTTTCCAGTCAGTTGGGTCTTCTCATGAGGTGGCCAAAGTATTGGAGCTTCAACTTCAGCATCAGTCCTTCCAATGAATATTCAGGATTGATTTCCTTTGGGATTGAATGGTTTAATCTTCTTGCTGTCCAAGTGACTTCCAAGAGTCTTCTCCAGCACCACATTTCGAAAGCAGCAATTCTTCAGCATTCAGCCATCTTTATGGTCCAACTTTCACATCCATACTGACTACTGGAAAAACCATAGCTTTAACTATATGGACCTTTGTCGGCAAACTGATGTCTCTGGTTTTTCTTATGGTCTCTAGATTAGTCATAGCTTTTCTTCTAAGGAGCAAATGTCTTTTAATTTCATGGCTGCAGTCACTGTCCACTGTAACTGGCCACTGCACTGTTTTCCTCTTAAGGAATTTTCTGCACCTGTCAAATCAATGCTTGTCCAGCCTGTGTGCCTGCTTTTTATAATCTGTATTTATGCAAGAGAGTATTGTTCTAGATGATTAACTTACATACCCTTATATGGAGTAGTTTGGGCACAAAATTGAAAAAGTACTGAATTTTACCACCTCTTAGTTGTATGGCGTGTAAACTGTTTCTTAATCTTTCACAGCCTGTTTCTTTACCTTGTATAGTGGCACATACTTAGAACTCAGTTATTCCTCCAAAGCATGAAGTTAGTTGGTTCATTGCTTTTCTAAGGCACCTGGCCTTGTTTATCAAAATTTGCCAAGCTCTGAGATTTCAAAATCACCACATGATGGAAAGCCAGAATGCAGTGATGATTAGTAAGTGAATTAAACTGGTATTAAACTGGAAAAGTCACACTTTCAAGTGCATAAAGGATCTGAAGTGTCTACTTCAAGGTTTTTTACCTAAGAGAGCAGAGGAAATTATAAATATAAATATAATCTCCAGGTCTGGAGTCATAAACTTGGGTCTAAATAACTGCATGTTACCACAGAATGGCAAGGATATATGTCTCAGAGTCTATGAGTACAACAGATTCTTGCAGCTTATAACAGAAGTCCACAAGATGAAAAGCTTGTGTAACATCCTTTTCACACCATGCATGGTAACCTTTTCACAAACACTTGACAGCTCAAAATACACAGAGATCTGTACTTCATACAGTTCTATTGTTGTCCACTTACCAGAGCCTTCCTGTTGTGCTTAAATTTGCAAGACAAATATAGAGACATTTGGAATGGCTTGTGTTATTTAATGAATTTTAGAACTGAGTTTGGTAGAACATTTAGATATGATTTTGGCCATGCAGTTTAGAAATTTGCATTGACCAGTAATCTGATGCGAAGTCATTCTTTTTATTTAAGATATTTGGAGAAACCACTCTTTCAAAAATTATCAGGCTGAATTTAGTAACTCTATATTTGCATCAGCTCAAAATTGGATTTTATGCTGCCTTTTGTTAGATTGTGAGTTGAAATTGTATAACTGAAATTATTTTACAAGATTATGTTAAATCAGAGTTGAGAGAGAATCTATTTTTAAAGTATCATTCAAAGCTAGTATTAAATTGTATCCTTACATATTTTAGTTACTTTGTTAACTATTATAAACAGCCAGTGAATTTTATGTTCTTGCCCTTTTCTTCTAGGCAGATAATTTATGATTTTTTAAAGAGGTTCATTTTAGAATAATATTATTTTAATTTAATATGCTAGAAAAAACTTAGTATGCCTCTTTTGTTCAAAAATGTTAAAAAAAAAATCATCTATATATTTGTCTTCTCCACTTTGTTAAGTTTCTCCTCAGAGATGTGTTTACCTGGAAGTCACCGACACGTTGTAGCATGCAGGATGTCAGCTTATTCGGAGAGATACAGTATAACACTTGCTGAAAACCCTTATTTTCATTCTTCTCCCAGATTTATAAAACTCTTAATTTGAATCTAGCTAAAAGCTCAACTGACAGTGTGCTTGTTGCGAGAACAAGAAAAAGTTCTCAAACAGGTATATAACTAGTCTTTTCTTGTACTCTTTAAGGTGTATTGATTTTTTTTTAATAGTTGCACTAAAATAGCTAAACATAAGGACTTCCTCCTTAGCAGCAGGTCTCAGTAATAAATTTATTTAAAAAGCAAAGTCTTTTTTAGGAAAAGCGAATAAAACACAGAGATGTTATTTTAGATCACCAGTCTGGCAGAACCAGTCTCTTTTCCAGGGCTGTGTTTTACACATGGCATCCTTTTGTACCCATCTACTATGGACTGGTGGATCTTGACCTGTTCCTAAGGGTGAGTGAGGTTTGCAAAGATCCTGTCACTAAAGTATGGTTTAATCTGAAAGGCAGAGAGGGACTAGTTGTAACATAGGGTAAGATGTTAGGAAGGAAAGAGTTTTTGTTTATTTGCAGCCTCCTGGATATGAATGCAAAAGAGAATAAACAGTTCAACATGGAATGAGAAAGTCTGCTGAGTGTCTTCTGGAGCCAGGTTTGCTTTATTCAACAATGAAATGACTACATGTATTCCTTTACTCTCACTTCCCTCATCTTTAAGGATATGATAAATATGTGTTTCTCCCTTTTCTCCTTTGCCTCAAATCTATCTTTTTGAAACAGAATAAAGAAAACCAAGGCTGCACTCCCCACACCCCTTGGTAATTGGCATGAACCTATTGCCTTAAGCACATCTGAGATTCACACACTGGTTTTGGAGACACTGTACTCAAAATAGGAACACAGTGATTGGCTTCCTATTTCCTTCCCCTCTGTGCCCTGGATCTCCTAAATGGAGCTCTGTGGGTTTCTGTGCTCCTTGCATACAGAAAATAAAACAAGAGAGTGAATGAATTAGAAGAAGCTTTGTAGCCACAAATAATGTGAACCCACTGCTACGGGGCAGGGGAGCCATCAAATCATGGAGCCTCAGTCTCTGCCCGAATTTTCTGTGGTCTCAAGAGACACCACCCCACACCCAGCCATCACCACCACCACAGTGACCCCACCTATCTGATTCTGCTCCAAAACTTTATTCTTAGATCCCTCACAGCTTGACTTGAGAGAAGGATGGAGCAGGACAGGTGGTCTTGCCTGGACTGTGGGAAGAGTCAGAGATAGAACCAGATAGGTTGGGTTGTAAATCCTGTGACCGGCTTTAGAATTTGTTCTTATTCAGGTTTCCATGCCCTTTATGTTTTCTCACAAAGAGTTTTAAATTGCTTTCCCCAGCTTCCCACAACATGCATTCACCCCACATCACCTTCTAAATTACAGGAGTTGGCAATGGTCTGACCAACACTGAGCAACAGTACTCAGATCCCAACTAATGACCAACACTTGTACAAAACACAATGTGGTCAACTGAGGATGCTTCCTAAGGCTATTAGACCGCCTGGTCTGGAAACTTACTCATGTGTCATGGGCCCTTCTTTCCTGTGCTCTTACTCGCTTCCCATGGGCACCCTCTCTCTACCACCTATACCTTATTTCTGGAGCAGACCTGCGTGTTTCAGATCATGTCTGAGTCAACTGGATAACAGCCATGACTCATGAGTGTGTCTTAATTCCCTGGGTGATACCAAAAAGCAACACCAAACTTTTATATCCAAACTCCCATGGAGGTATTCATGATCTCCTTGCTTGTTTTCCGTGATGTGTAGTTTGATGTTTCAGCAGTAATCATGAGATAAGAGGGATTTTGGACTGGAGACTCTAATGGTTCTTTAAATCATATCTTATGATGGCAATGACAATAATGAAAGTAGTTGCTGTGAATAAGCACCCACTGTGTGCCAGGCGCCGCATATCTTTACCATTACTCATCCTCATGACTGTGTCCCCACAAGTAGGGGCGCAGTTCCCATTTCTCAGGTGAGGGATATGAGTTTTTGCAGCAGCAATGTTTTTCCTATTCATCTTGCAGCTTCAGATGGAGAGCTATGTTTTGACCCCATGTCTGACTCCAAACTCATTTTTATTCCCACAACACCAATTCCTGGGTAGAGATGATAACTTTGAGTGGTTACCACTGTTTTCTTTTCCTGCATCAAAAAGTCTTTTTCTAAAATTAGGGCAGACTTATACCAGTCATAAAAGTGTGCATATAGGAAAGAGAAGGAAGTGGAGGAGAGTATTTTGCTATCAGATACCAGACTATACTGAACTATATAGTATTTAAGCATGTAGGACCAATGAAACAAATCAATTACTAAACAGAATGCAAATTATAGAAAATGATCCATGCATAAAAGAATTTTATATATTATGAGGAAAGGGAAAATAAATATTATAAGCACTAGATTTCGAGACCTGAAAAAATAAAATAGATTCTCCCTCCTCAAACAAAAAAATTCAGATTATAAACTTCAATGTTAAAAAATAAAATGGAAATGCAAATATATTAAGAGACAAAACTTTAAAAATATTAAAAGAACTCTAAATAATATCTCTATGACATCTGGGTAGGAAAGAGGAAAATCATAAAGAAAATATTGATTAACTGGACCTCATCAAAATTTTATAATATACGGATAAAATATCACCATCAGTTCAGTTCAGTTCAGTCGCTCAGTCATGTCCAACTCTTTGTGATCCCATGGACTGCAGCACTCCAGGCTTCCCTGTCCATCACCAACTCCTGGAGCTTGCTCAAACTCATATCCATCAAATCTGTGATGCCATCCAACCATCTCATCCTATGTCATCCCCTTCTCCTCCTGCCTTCAATCTTTCCCAGTATCAGGGTCTTTTCCAAGGAGTCAGTTCTTTGCATCAGGCAGCCAAAGTATTGGAGTTTCAACTTCAGCATTAGTCCTTCCAATGAATATTCAGAACTCATTTCCTTTAGGATGGACTGGTTGGATCTCCTTGCAGTCCAAGGGACTCTCAAGAGTCTTCTCCAATACCACAATTCAAAAGCGTCAATTCTTCGGCGCTCAGCTTTCTTTATGGTCCAACTCTCACATCCGTACATGATTACTGGAAAAACCATAGCTTTGACTAGATGGACCTTTGTTGGCAAAGTAATGTCTCTGCTTTTTAATATGCTGTTTAGGTTGGTAATAGCTTTTCTTCCAAGGAGCACCCGTCTTTTAATTTCATGGCTGTAGTCGCCACCTGCAGTGATTTTGGAGCCCCCCAAAAATAAAGTCCATCACTGTTTCTATTGTTTCCCCACCTATATGCCATGAAGTGATGGGACCAGATGCCATGATCTTAATTTTTTTAATGTTGAGTTTTAAGCCAACTTTTCCACTCTCCTCTTTCACTTTCATCAAGAGGCTCTTCATTTCTTCTTCACTTTCTACCATAAGGGTGGTGTCATCTGCATATCTGAGGTTATTGATATTTCCCCCGGCAATCTCAATTCCAGCTTGTGCTTCATCCAGCCCGGCATTTCACATGATGTACTCTGCATATAAGTTAAATGAGCAGGGTGACAATATACAGCCTTGATGTACTCCTTTCCCGATTTGGAACCAGTCTGTTGTTGCATGTCCATTTCTAACTGTTGCTTCTTGGCCTGCATACAGATTTCTCATGAGGTAGGTAAGGTGGTCTGGTATTCCCATCTCTTGAAGAATTTTCCACAACTTGTTGTGATCTACATAGTCAAAGGCTTTAGAGTAATCAATAAAGCAGAAGTAGATGTTCTTATAGAATTCTTTTGCTTTTTCTATGATCCAGCGGATGATGGCAATTTGATCTCTGGTTCCTCTGCCTTTTCGAAATCCAGCTTGGACATCTGGAAGTTCACAGTTAACATACTATTGAAGCCTGACTTGGAGAATTGTGAGCATTAGTTTGCTAGCCTGTGAGATTTGTGCAATTGTGCAGTAGTTTGAACATTCTTTGGCATTGCCTTTCTTTGGGATTGGAATGAAAACTGACCTTTTCCAGTCCTGTGGCCACTGCTGAGTTTTCCAAATTTGCTGGCATATTGAGTGCAGCACTTTCACAGCATCATCTTTTAGGATTTGAAATAGCTCAACTGGAATTCCATCACCTCCACTGGCTTTGTTCATAGTGATGCTTCCTAAGGCCCACTTGACTTTGCATTCCAGGATGTCTGGCTCTAGGTGAGTGAGCACATCATTGTGGTTATCTTGGTCATGTAGATCTTTTTTGTACAGTTCTTCTGAGTATTGTTGCCACCTCTTCTTAATATCTTCTGCTTCTGTTAGGCCCATACCGTTTCTATCCTTTATTGTGCCCATCTTTGCATGAAATGTTCCCTTGGTATGTCTAATTTTCTAGAAGAGATCTATAGTCTTTCCCATTGTACTGTTTTCTTCTATTTCTTTGCATTGATAACCGAGGAAGGCTTTCTTATTTTGGTCAAAATTATTTTGTTTTAAATCATATTTTTATTTAATAGCCACCATATTTATACCTTTATATATTACTGTTTTGTAAATGTCTTGGTGTTTTTAGTATTCTTTCAGACTCTGTGAGAATAGTTGCTAGAAAGTAAGATACTTGGTTAGGGCTTCCCACATGGCACTAGTGGTAAAGAACCCACCTGCCAGTGTAGGAGACGTGAGTCACAGGTCCAATCCCCGTGTCAAGAAGATCCCTGGAGAAGGACATGGCAACCCACTCCAGTATTCTTGCCTGGAGAATCCCATGGATGGAGGAGCCTGGCATGCTACGGTCCATAGGGTTGCAGAGTCGGACACAACTGAAGCGACTTCACATGCACACATGCACGTGTAAAATACTTGATTTATCTACACTCTATTTACATGAAAATGACCAAAATGCTGAGAAGCACTCATTCTGGGCCATAGAGATGAGCACAAATGTTTTAGATGGAGATTTCTAATAGAACAGATCCAGAGAATGGAAATTTTAAAACAGATCTTCTAACTTCATTTTAAAACTGAATAGTTTTAAGTGGTAAGAGGTAATGTAGAGGGTTTTTTGGTTTTTTGTTTGTTAGGGGTTTTTTTTAGTGACTATTCTTGAATTTTGTCCACTTTGCAAAGTACACATTTCCAAAAACAGGTCTCATGTGAGTCTGCTCAGATTATAGGACTGCATTCACTTTTCACCAAACACAGATAGCCTGGTGCCATTATGTTTCTCTGTGGGCTTCCTTGGTGGCTCATATGGTAAAGAATCTGCCTGTAGTGGAGGAAACCTGAGTTTGATCCCCAGGTCAGGAATGTCTCCTGGAGAAAGAAATGGCAACTAACTCCAGTATTCTTGCCTGGAGAATTGCATGGACTCAGGAGCCTAGTGGACTGTAGTTATGGGGTCACAAAGAGTCCAGCACGACTGAGGGACTAACACTTTCACTTTTGTTATGTTTCTCCAGTTTTCCTATTAAAAAGAAACACAAGAGTACCAACTCTCCTGTCTGGGATCCCAGCTGGTCTCATGCCAAACCCAACTGGAGGTTAAACCTGCTCATCAGAGCACCCTTCTGGAGCCAAAACTAATTTCTGAAAATACCAATTATGATTCACAACTTTCATTCCACTTTTCAATATTAGATTTTATTATTTCACATTCCCATTTCCCTAGCCCAAGGACTCATTTATCTTTAATATTAATTGGCTAAATATAATAGCCCACTGTTTATCACATATGACACAAATTTTAAAATCAATGAAAAGATGTTAACATAAAATATAATCATATAATTAAATATGTATCAGGAACCTAAAAAAGTGAAGAGGGGAAAACCAGATAATATTTTACTTGTGTTTAACTAAAAAGCCATACACTTTAAGTCTATGAGATAAAAGCAATCATAAATCTATCTGAATCCTCTAGCAACTACTCATATTGAATTTTGTTGCCACATGCCTGTAATTTAAGCAAGGAAATTAAAAACAAAACAAAAAACGTAAAGATAAGGTATTTAAATGCATTGAGATGAAGAATGAAGGAGATTTGAAATAATCGTATTATAATAAAAAATAAAGGCAACTGCCCACATCCAGTCTCACACACACACACACACACACCGGATTTGCAAGGAAAAGTAAATAAATACCTCATTCAAAAAGGTTTTCTTTCTTTTCCTGCTTGGGTCTAAGAGTTATTTAATATAACCTGAGTCACCCTTAGTGTCCTTCAAAGCTATAAATTTTGCTTTTCCACACAATTGCTTTAAAACAAAGAAGGTCAGAGCCTTCAAAATGATTCTTGAAGCAATCAACACCAAAATTTACCAATATATTTAGTGGCCCAGACTTTTTTGTCTCTGATGGGAGAAAGCAAAAGGCATAGTATAGTAAAGAGGAAAACAACGGTGGGACAACATGATCTTGAAAACTAGCTTCCTTGGATGAGGATTTCCAAACATAAAAGAAAATCTTCTAGATAGATCCATAAGACAAATAAATTATCATACTATTTCACTATATGTTCTAATAATGGTCTTGGTTATGATATTAGAAACAATCAATATAGAAAAGAGAAACATAATTTATCTTACATTTCTGTTGACAGAGAGTCATCGATCATTGCCAGAAGTATTAGCTGGAATCACCCCAGTACTTTTCCTGCATTTGTGCTCCCTGCTGGACACTCTTGTCTGCCCTCCCAGCCTGGCCCCAAGAGTGAGGGGCCAGACCTGAAGTAGTTCCCAAGAGAACACTAACTGTACCAGGGGACAGGGGGACAGATTGGAGGAAGAGAGAAACCCTGCACAGCATTCCGGGGGCCACGGGCTCCTTTGTCAACTAGGGGCTGCATGTGTAGACTTGACAAGGCAAGCAAAACGGTGGTAGAAAGTGAAAAACCTGCCTCACGTCATGATTCTCAGTAGCTCCTCTGAAATAGCGAGTTCTCCCTTCTCTCCTGCCAGCACCAAAATGTTATTCGTAACACATACAACTTTCTAGACAACACACACAGCATAAGTTGTCATGGCCAAGAGACTGTCTCTCCCCAGAGAGCTGAGCAGACGGAAAATAGCTGTGTGTCTTTATAAACAAATTTCTTGGTGAATGACAGTGAGTACACAAACATGTCAGCTCTCTATCCGAGTTCTTCCTCGCTCAAATGCCAGTTTTGCTCCTAGTTTGATTACAGAGTTAGAATGTAATTAGTCTGTTTTTAATGAGTCCAAATGTGACACATTAAGATTCAGTAATTACTATGAAACGATGAGTTGTGATTGAGTGTCCCCACGAACAAGGGATATTTAAAAGGAGTGCCATTTATTGCTCAGTTGTTGCTGCATTTAAAACCGTTGCCCTTCCCTCCATGAATATATAGCTTTCGGATTTAAGTGATTATGCTGGATTCTTGCATTACAGTTGGAGCCAGCCACCCTGATATTTTTAAAGTGTGTCAGTTCTTCGATAATGTGATCATGTCTACTTAAGAATCCAGTGCCTTTTGGGAGGGGAAATGGGGCAAGATCCCACAGTTCTCTGAGTGTTGGCTGCCCAGTGAGCTCACCGTTATAATTCATCTCATGTGACATCACTTTTTCTCTGCAATCTGACACAGGACCTCACTGCTATTAGTATTTCTGGGGTTCTCTGTGCCATGAAGTCTCAGCCGTGCTTAGAGCAGGTCTGGAAAAGTGGTCCTAGAGATTCAAGGTCCAGTCCAAGAGTAGCAGCACTAAATGAAGCACCTGCCTCAATAGTCTGATCGTTTAACCCCCCTGTTTCCTGGGCTGTCAGAAACAAGTTAGTAGGGACCAATACTAATGAATTTTCTAATGATACTGGAATCTCAGGTTGCTATTCAGTCACTAAGTCATGTCCAACTCTTTGCAACCCCACGAACTGCAGCACACCAGGATCCCCGCTCCTTCACCATCTCCCGAAGTTTCCTCAAGCTCATGTCCATTGAGCCGGTGATGCTATCTAGCCATCTCATCCTCTGTCACCCCCTTCTCTTCTAGCCCTCAATCTTTCCCAGTATCAGAGTCCTTCCAATGAATATTCAGAGTTGATTTCCCTTGAGAATCTTAATTAATATTGAAATAAATAAGTTCATTGTAGAATTAAACCTTTCATTCTCTAGCAAATCAAAAACAAAAACATCATGAGTAAATGTTTTCTGACAACTCAAGACAGACCGCCTAATAAGAATCATTAAATCATGTAATTTGAGATCATCCCATCTGTATTTCTACGCTTTATGGGAAAGCCATCCATGCCATATCCTGCCAGATATTCCAGAAGCCTATTTGAGTATCTCAGTGTCTCCTGTAACAGTTTAGAGCATGATCAATGTTTTGGAGGCATCATATTTCCTTGGAGTCACAGTTGTCTTCCTGTAGCTTAAATTTAGTGATCCCTGTGCTCTGCCCAGTGCGGGAGGAACCACAGAAGGCATGCCCTTCTTATTTCTCAGTCCTTTAAGTCTGTGGAAACTACTGTCAAGCCTTTAAAATATCTTCAGACTGAAAATTCCCATTTCCCATAGTGGTTCTAGAATCTTTCTGTCCACTGATACCATCAAATTTTTCAATGTTCTTCTGATTATGGCAACCAGAAATAAATTCAGACATCCACGTGTGTCCCGATTAAGGCTGATTACAGTAGGACTTCTCCAGTATTCTTGCCTGGGAAATCCCACAGACAGAGGAGCCTGCTGGGCTGCAGTCCACAGAGCCGCAAAGAGTGAGACACGACTGAAGCAACAGCGCACACACGTACTTATCTTGCTCTGTTTTGGACACCATTTCCTTCAGTACATGCCAAAAGCAGATTACCTTTCTATACAACTTCATTTATTTCACTGCTGGCACAGATGGTATTTTTGTGTCAAGTCCTCTAATCATTTTTACGTGAAGTGGTGTCCAGTCATGTATCTCTATTCTGTACTTTGAATTTAAACCAGGAAAATTTCCACTTAGTCTGTTGGATTAGATATTGTTAGTTTATTCTTCCAATCTATCTAGATCATATTAATCTTGCTCTGAAAGCTGTATGGAAATGTCCACACTTGGTTCATCCCCGGATTTCATAGTATGCTTCCCCTGCCAAGTCGTTGCCATAATATCAAGCAGAACAAGTCCAAGTACAGACATGTGATACTTCCTCCAAGAGAAGTCTCTCTCCAGAAGCTCCAAAGTGGTGAACGCACCAGAATTTCCATTATCCAACCATGTCCCCACATATCATCACAGACACAGGCTTAATCATTCGCTTTTCTGGAGTCAACACCTACTCACCATAGGACTTGCCCGGTCTCTCCATCTCCATGAAGAATAACTTCTAGAAATGCTTCCTTTCATTTCTAAATGCTAATGAATCCTCTATTTAATAGAAGAGCTAGCATACCAGCTTCTCATTCTCATTTTTTATTCTTTGCACCATCTTGAAAATCAAAACAGCATAATACCCATGTTCTTCAGAAATATTTAATATAAACATACAAAATATTGGCCCTATCTGTTACGTATGAGGCATGAGCACTCACATGAAGTAAATACCATGTTTCGGACTATGCTGCTGCTGCTGCTAAGTCGCTTCAGTCGTGTCCAACTCCGTGCGACCTCATAGATGGCAGCCCACCAGGCTCCCCCGTCCCTGGGATTCTCCAGGCAAGAATACTGGAGTGGGTTGCCATTTCCTTCTCCAGTGCATGAAAGGGAAAAGTGAAAGTGAAGTTGCTTAGTCATGTCCGACTCTTAGCGACCCCATGGACTGTAGCCTACCAGGCTCCTCCGTCCATGGGATTTACCAGGCAAGAGTACTGGAGTGGGGTGCCATTGCCTTCTCCATGAGTAAGTAGTATAATTATCCTTCATTGACTACTGACTTTCCAAGATGTTCACGATACATGAAGTAGCGGTGCTATTACTTAAGAACAATTAAAAGGGCATGGAAATGGCAACAAATGAAAAAAAAAAACAAAACAGCAATTCATGTTTCTAACAAGACCATCTGCCTATTGGCAAGATTTTTTAAAACTCCTAATTGAAAAGAAAATAGTGTTAAGAGACATATGCCCTTGTTTACAAGCTGAGGGAAATTGACAAGTGTCTGTGTTTTGCCAGTACTTTTACAGGCAACTGTTATATATAATGGGGAAAATTAAAATCAGTAATCAAACTTTCTGGTCTATCGTTGTTTTAAATGTACTTGGAATGTCTTAAGCATCCATTCCAAATAATTAATTGTGATAGACCAGAACATTTAAAGGGTTGTAGGACAGAAGCTCAGCTATTTTGCAAAGTGAAATACTTTGATGATAACAAATTCTTTCCCTCTTGTTTCTCCCCAATGTTGGCAACATTGTGTTTATAGCTCAATTTGTAGATAATCCTTCAAGCTACACTTTTTTTTTTTTTTTCAGGCATGGCCATTATAAATGTCTTCTTCCATTTGGCCTTGGCACTGCTTGGAACTTGAAATTACTATTTGCTGCCTGCCAATTACAGAATAATTTAAGCCTTGATGCTTCCAGGCATAGTTCTTGAAATGCACAAAAGCAATATGTTAAGGTGAAATGCATAATATTTTCTCTGTATTGCACAGCTTCAATAGATTGCATAGAATTATATCCAAATTGCTTTTTAAAAAATCAGTGGAAAAAAATTCTTTCCTCTCAGAGGTGTTTTATAATGGTTTTACTCTTCTTTCTCTAGGTAGGATCATAGCAAATATTTTTAAAAGATTCATGATGTTTACCACTGACTGATTTGAATCTATAAAAATATGATGGGCATAAGTATAGATAAAATTGTAGCATAAATTTTAAATTTCTAGGAAACAGAGCAAGATGTGATTTTTTTTTTTCCGGTCAATTTGAAATAATTAAGAAGGAAGGAAAAAAGAGAGTTCAGTTTCCTGAATCTTTTCAATTCTAAAACATAATCATTTTTCTTTTTTGTGTATCGGTGTCTAAATCACTCAGCATTTACAGTACAAAGCAGGAAAACTGTAAAGCAGAATAAATGTATGGTTTAAAGGGGTCAAGTATAATTTCAAGGATTCAAAAAATGCTTTTCTTTCAGGACAGTAGAAGGAAATATGCTGATTGCCATGAGAAGAAGAAAAAGAGCAATGAATTATTTATGTGAGCCTGCCATCATGCCTACAACATCTGGAAGGGTGTTCAGGCACGATTTATTATCACAAAGGAAGCTCACACAAACAAAAATCTCCCCCACTGCCAGTCACAAACATGCTCAGATTCCGGAAGATAACTTAAAAATTATTCTCTTTACTCTTTCCACCTGGGTAGTTTAGATGTACTTCCAGGAGTCCTTTCTCCATTCTCCATATTCTCTAACTCATCCTCCAAACATGCAACACAAATACATAGCAGCTGAGGTCTGCCACACCTTGTCACTGTCTTCAGTATAGAGCTCCAGCAGGGTAAACAAACCCAGCTTCTAGCCTGGCACCAGTGTGAAAGACTCTCACTCCAGCCAGGGTAACGCTGGGGAGGAGGGAAGGTGAGACACCCACCTAACCTTGTGCTGCCACGTTGACCTTTTGGTTTATATAAGTCATGCATGAAAATCCAGAGCATGGATGAAAACTCAAAACTCAATAGCATGCAGAGGTTGCAGACCAAGAAGGAAAAAGTTAAGTACCACGGCATTCCTCCAAGTAAACCAGATAACTTGGCTTATATGGCAGAAGATAGCCAGAACACCATCAACATGAGCCACGGTAGGAAGTTTTCTATGAGGTTTTAGCAGGAGAGGGTCCAAATTTCAGCTGGTTTCAGGAATCCTTGGTGGGAAGAAGGAAAGACTTTCCATATACTCTCCTAGGCTCAGTACCTGAGTATATGAAATAATCTGACTGAAGGCACATCCACAGGAGAAAAAGTATACATGTTCATTAATTTTTCTTGTTACACACAACGGGGCATCACAGGTGGTAAAGAACCTGCCTGTCAATGCAGGAGACACAAGAGACGTGGGTTCAATCCCTAGGTTGGGAAGATCCCTTGAAGTAGGAAATGACAACCCACTCCAGTAATCTTTGCTGGGATAATCCCGTGGACAGAGGAGCCCGGCGGGCTACAGTTCACGGAGTTGCAAAGAGTCAGACATGAGTATGCACATATGCATGGTCGTCAGAGGTGAAAAAAGTGAATACTCCAAAATATATTGAGCTATGAGCTTATATACCATCTTAATAGGGGAAATGGAGAGTTATGGAAGGCTCCGAGTAGAGAGTAAATGATCTTTAGGGAAAATATTCAGTTCAGTTCAGTCACTCAGTCGTGTCTGACTCTTTGTGACCCCATGGACTGCAGCACGCCAGGCCTACCTGTCCATCACCAACTCTCAGAGTTTACTCCAACTCATGTCCATCAAGTCAGTGATGCCATCCAATCATCTCATCCTCTGTCGTCCCCTTCTCCTCCTGCTTTCAATCTTTCCCAGCATCAGAGTCTTTTCCAATGAGTCAGTTCTTTGCATCAGGTGGCCAAAGTATAGGGGTTTCAGCTTCAACGTCAGTCCTTTCAATGAATATTCAGGACTGATCTCCTTTAGGATGGACTGGTTGGGTTTCCTTGCTGTCCAAGGGATGAGCCCTTAAAAGAATGGGTGGGAGATATGACTGTTTCTGACAAAGTTTGTCTGGGTGTGGTGTCAACTTTTATTCTCCTTCCCTGTGATAAGAGTCAGTCCACCCTGATTGATGAAACTCTAGGGTAGGGGAATCATGACAGTTGAGTTTCTTTTGGTGGATCTGTCTTTAGACAGCTAAGGGGAGTTCAGGGAAAGCTTCTCCCTGCATTGGCTGTCTCTCAAGTGACTTTAGCTCAAAATAATCAATATATCAAGGTGACGTTTTTGGGGGAGGTGACATGTTCTGAACTCTCTCAGTGGTCAAGTATGGCTCTCAAAATTAATGACAGAAATGCTTCTAGGGAACTCTGAGAAGGCTGGTTCTTTATGTCTCAGCACAGAAATAATTCAACAAGATTCAAAGTGATAGATTGTTGTTGTTTACTTGCTAAGTACTGCCCAACTCTTTTGCAACCCCATGGACTGAGGCCCACCAGGTTCTTCTAACCATAGGATTTCTCAGGCAAGAATACTGGAGTGGGTTGCCATTTCTTTCTCCGTGGACTCTTTCCAACCCAGGGATCGAACCTGCATCTCCTCTATTGAAAGGCAAATTCTTTACCGCTGAGCCACCAGGGAAGACCAAAGGAATAGATAAGAAGTAATTTATGAGAACTGGATGCTTATGAGGCTGACAAGCAGGTGGGCAAGAGGGTGCTGTGCCTTGAGAACCTAGTGGGCTACATTTTTATAATCAAAGGAAAAGTAGGGAGGAGGAGAAGACCACTTTATTCCTCATTCTTGAGTAGACGCGAGCTTCCGTCATCAGCTCCTCGCCCACTCAGGTGGAGGAGTTTTCTTGTCCCTACATGATCAAGCTGGGACTGTTACGTCTCAGTGGGAATGAGGAATGAACAAAAAGGCAGTAACACATACTTTTCAAGTTTTAGTATATGCCTTCAGAGAGTGGGAGTATTTCTACGATGGGATATGTTAACAAACATTAACTATATGGAAGCTAACGCTATAATTGGTAAAGTAGCAACAGTCACTATATTATCCAAGATAGAGAACCTGGACTGGTGATCTGTTTCACATATGGTAATATACATGTTTCAATGCTATTCTCTCAAATCATCCCACCCTCGCCTTCTCCCACAGAGTTCAAAAGTCCATTCTTTACATCTGTGTCTCTTTTGCTGTCTCACATATAGGGTCATCGTTACCATCTTTCTAAATTCCATATATATGCATTAATATACCGTATTGGTGTTTTTCTTTCTGACTTACTTCACTCTGTATAATAGGCTCCAGTTTCACCCACCTCATTAGAACTGATTCAAATGCATTCTTTTTAATAGCTGAGTAATATTCCATTGTGCATACGTACCACAGCTTTCTTATCCAGTTTTAGTATAATGTCACCCTTTCCTTATGTTTGTATTTTTAGCGCAAAGGAGCATGTGCTAGGAGTCACTGTTACTGAGCTTGCTGGGCAGGATGTGGGTCTCATTCCACCATTGTTTTATTGTTTGGGGTCATGTCTCGTGTTTCTGTTGCATAGTTTTAATGCTAAGCAAGCCTGCTTGATTTTGTGGTTAAGCAAACCTGCTTTCTTGAGTGATCGTTAATTTATAAGGCTCTCCAGCACTTTTTCTTTACTTACAATCCCCTGATGGGATTAATTGTTAAATCACCTGTTTTCTTCTTTACTCTGCCCCTATCATAAAAATTTTTGTTCTTCTTGATCAGTGATGTAGCCTGGGCAAGTGGGTTTTTTTAGAGAGAGACAAGGGCTCAAATCCTGGGTAAGAGTGAGTGAAGAGGAATAGCTCTGAGAGACCAGGACATGTCAAAGCCACATGAGTGTTCTCAGCCACACTGGGTCTCTCACATTACAAAGGGAAATATGGAACCTTCACACAATACTGAATGAGTGCCCTGCCCACAACAGGAGCTCTGTGACTCTAAGTTGGAAATGGCTTTCTTTTTTTGAAGTTAATTCATTTTAAAAATAAACTTTGACTTATTTGGTGTTCATAATCTCTGGAGATGGTAAGATTTTCAGAAGGAAGCATGGTTTCTGTTGGCTTGATGACTGCTGCTGCTGCTGCTGCTGCTGCTAAGTCACTTCAGTCGTGTCCGACTCTGTGCGACCCCATAGATGGCAGCCCACCAGGTTCCCCCATCCCTGGGATTCTCCAGGCAAGAACACTGGAGTGGGTTGCCATTTCCTTCTCCAGTGCATGAATGTGAAAATTGAAAGTGAAGTCGCTCAGTTGTGTCCGACTCTCAGCGACCCCATGGACTTAAGCCTACCAGGCTCCTCCATCCATGGGATTTTCCAGGCAAGAGTACTGGAGTGGGTGCCATTGCCTTCTCTGATTAAATACAATTTCTATACAAAATTTTTGAATTTGCCTCATGATCTAGGAAGAAAGGGAAAAAATAGCAACATACCTGAAAAAGAACTCTTCTCAAACCCATGATTATGCAGATTAAGTCATGGTTTATCCAAAATCCATGTAAACTTTCCTTCATCCTAAGTATCCTCAATGATGAATTTAGGATTGCCATTTTAGTAAAAAAGGAAAAGCCACAATTTGTAAGCAAGATGATGAAAATCACACAAAACAGCTATATATATATATATACATACACACATATATACATATATTCACACACATATATATGTAAAAATATAAAACTATATGTATATACAGTTATAAATATATATATATATAGCATGTGTGTGTGCTAAGTCTCTTCAGACATGTCCAACTCTTTGCATCCCTATGGACTATAGCCTGCCAGGCTCCTCTGTCCATGGGATTCTCCAGACAAGAATACTGGAGTAAATTGTCATGCCATCCTCCAGGGGATCTTCCTGACCCAGGGGTCGAATTCAGGTCTCATGAGTCTCTTGCACTGCAGGCAAATTGCTTACCCACTGAGCCATCTGGGAGCTATTTGTAAAGATTTAGATCTATTGCAGGAAAAAAAAAAAAATCTCTGCAAAGCCATGGATTTTATGAGAGTAATCCTATCTGGCTCAAGACATCCCTAAGAAGAACTTTATACCTAGAAACAGAAGTAAATGAATTATGCCTCAGGGTAATTGGTTGCTCTTCTAGAAAGCAGGAATTTGAAAGAAAATTGGTTTCTATCAAGAAACAGAATTAGTGACCTAAAGGATATTCTGCTGAATGGAAAGATCAGGAAGGTTTGTTACAACTCTACCAGGTCAGACACAAGCCAGAAAAGCTGGTGGGGACTCTGTAGAACCTTGACCCTGGGCTGCAAGTCAAGGAAGCCAAGTAGGATTCAGGGAACTCCTTCATAAGAAGCTTCAAGAATGGTTTCCACCCAGGACTGTGAGTTGAGCAGAGGTTCACATAAAATATATGAGTACCTCGTCACTGCCCATATGAAAAAGAGAGAACTGTGATTTGAATTGGTAGCAATAACCAAGAAGCAAAACAGTCATTTTCTATGAGTACAGGGTTATCCAGAATTCTCTCAGAAGCCAGATGCAGGTGACATTTTCCTAAAGAGCTTGAGGAGAAAGGAAATCAATTTCAATGAGCTGATTCTGGATGCCTCTGTTATGTAGAATCCTGAGATACTCCATCCAGAGCCCAGGATGGGCTGTGGAATGCTGAAGGCCAAGTACAGTTGTGAAGAAATAATAACTTATCATGCACCAACTTTGCAAGCTGAAGATTGTTTTCAGCTGTGACTGTGTCATTATAATTAATGCAATCCATACAGCTGGCTAGCACATCAGACAGGTAAAATGAACCAGCTTCAGTCTCGTGAGAACTGGCTTTTACATCATCCCTTGAGCTGTTCACCTAGAAAAGCTAAAGAAAAAAAAAAAAAAAATGCCCTTACCATTTTGTTTATTGTGCTTATCACAAATGCAGGAAGCTCAGATTTGCATTGCTAATAGTCCTCTTTCAAAGTTTGTTGACATTTCAGCTGATCTTTAGTGTGCTTTCCTTTCAGTGTGATCTTTCCAGATGGTTGGGTGGCATCACTGACTCAATGAACATGAGTCTGAGAAAACTCTAGGAGACAGTGAAGGACAGAGAAGCCTGGCATGCTGCAGTCCATAGGGTTGAGAAGAGTCAGACGTGACTGAGCAACTGAACAACAGCAACAACAAATTAGTGTACACTAATGTTATAGCTTTGGGCAAAGTCAGTTCTCCCTAGGAAGATGGGCAGCCATGAATTTTAAAGATCCTTTCTTCTTGGAAGAAAAGCTATGACAAACCTAGACAGCATATTAAAAGGCAGAGACATCACTTTGTTGACAAAGGTCTGTATAGTGAAAGCGATGGTTTTTCCAGTAGTCAGTATGGATGTGAGAGTGGGTCCACAGAGAAGGCTGAGCTCTGAAGAATTGATGCTTTTGAATTGTGATGCTGGACAAGACTCTTGGGGGTCCCTTGGACTGCAAGGAAATCAAACCAGTCAATCCTAAAGGAAATCAATCCTGAATATGCATTGGAAGGACTGATGCTGAAGCTGAGGCTCCGATACTTTGGCCACTGGATGCAAAGAGTCTACTCACTGGAAAAGACCCAGATGCTGGGAAAGACTGAAGGCAGGAGGAGAAGGGGTGACAGAGGATGAGATGACTGGATGGCATCACCGACTCAATGCACATGAGTTTGAGCAAACTCTGGGAGATAGTGAAGGACAGAGAAGCCCGGCGTGCTGCAGTCCTTGGGGTCGCAAAGAGTCGGACAGGACTTATCAATTTAGCAGCAACAACACATCCTTATGGAATCTGAAGTAACATACACACACCCATACCCTAGTCCACAAGATTGTGTGACCTCTGCTTTGCCCAAACCACCATGCTCTAGAGACCAAAAAGTGAATGACTGGACTCTGTAAATAGGGAATGGGGGAAAAAATTGTACATGTCCCTCAGGAGAAGGTGAGAACTTGTAGGAGATTTAAAGAACAATAGTAGGGAAAAGTACAGAAAGGTGCATTTATAACATGTACTAGAGGGTAAGGGCTTCCCAGGTAGCTCAGTAGTAAAGAATCTGCCTTCCAATACAGGTGATGCAGGAGACGAGGGTTAAATTCCTGGGTCGGGAAGATTCCCTGGAGAAGAAAATGGCAGATCACTCCAGTATTCTTGCCTGGAAAATTCCATGGACAGAGGACTCTGAGGGGCTATAATCCATGGGGTCACAAAGAATCAGACATGACTGAGCAACTCTGGAGGGTAAATCAGGATATTTTTTCTGTAATAGGAAAAGAGGAGAAAGAAAATTCTCTGCTAAGCATCAGTAGGCTTTAGTGGAGAGAGAATTGGCCAAACCTCTGTATAATAGAAGAAACATTATGCTTCTTGGAATATGTGTCCCAGATTAGGAAACGGTGGTACTGTTGAGGAATAGGTACTCAATCTGGAACCAACAGGTTTAGAAGAGTCAGGGATGAGCTGTTATGGCTGGGAAATATATAAGCAGCTGAATTCAAAATAAGAACTCTAACAGAAAATGTTAAATCAAAGAGCAATTTGAAAACTTAGATCGGTATATATCTTCAAAAGAAATGTCATCATGAGAATGTAAGGTGGTATGATTTCAATTTTTGAAGGCTGGGTTTAATCCAGCTAGATAGGTAAGATTTAGATGGAGACTTAAAATCTAATGTTGATGTTGTATGGACAGAAAACTTTTTCTTTCCTCCCTTATCTGTTCTTTGGCTAGTCTAATAATTAAATTAAAATAAAAGATATTAAGAGGAGAAAAGCAAATTTCATATGTACAGGAATCCCATAAAACTATGGCACTCTCTGGCAGTCAGGTAGTTGAGACTTACATACCATCCTGAGCTAAGGAGAAGGGGTTAGGAGTCTGAGGCTTCAAAGGGGAGGAAAATAATTCACAGGAAGAAGAGAAAAGCAAATGTTTGGTGAACAGATGTTTGCCAGGCCATGCAGATAAGTCTTTCTTATCTCTGGTAATAGCTCACTTTCTGTCACAAAAATGTATTCATTACATATATAAATTTGTAAATTATAATTTTTTTAGGCAATTAAGGGTGAGGTAAAAAGCTCTTCCTGAGCCTACTGGGCCCTAACCATCTGCTCTTGCCATAGTGACTTCCCAGGTGTCACTAGTGGTAAAGAACCCACCTTCTAATGCCAGAGACACAGATTCAATTCCTGGGTCAGGAAGATCCCCTGGAGGAGGAAATGTCAACCCTCTTCAGTATTTTTTTCTGGGAAATCCCAAGGACAGAGACATCTAACAGACTGAAGTCCATGAGGTCACAGAGTTGGACATGGGTTAGAGGCTGAATGACAACAACCAATATATATTTACAGCATATTTTCTTCATCCATTCATATGTTGAAGGACACTTATTTTTTTTTTTCCATCTTGGCTATTGTAGATAATACTGCAATGAAAGTGGGGGTGCAGATATCTCTTTAAGAGAATGATTTCATATCCTTTGGATCTATACCCAGAAGTGAGATTGCTACATCATGTGGTAGTTCAATTTATAATTTCTTGAGGAACTTCCATACTATTTCAACAATGGCTGAACCAATTTACATTCCCAATAGTGCACATTCTCACCAGCACTTGTTTTCTCTTGTCTTTTTTATGACAGCCACTCTAAAAGGTGTGAAATGATGTCACACTGTGGTTTTGACTTGCATTTTCTTGACAATTAGTGATGTTGAGCACCTTTAGATGTACTTGATGGCCATGTGAATGTCTTCTTAGAGAAATGTCTATTCATGTTCATTACACTTTTTTAATTGGGTGTTTGGGATTGAAGTGTCTGAGTTCTTTTCATATTTGGTGGATTAATCTTTATAGGATATGTGGCTTGTGAATATTTTCTCCCATCCCGTAGGTTACCTTTTCATTTTGTTGATGATTTCCTTTGCTGGGCAGAAAGTTTTTAGTTTGATGTGATCCCATTTGTTTGTTTCTGCTTTTGCTGCCAAATACGAAAAGTCATTGCCAAGACCCATTTTGGAGGTTTACCCTCTGTATTTTTTCTAGGAGTTTTGTGGTTTCAGGTTTTATGTTCAAGTCTTTAATCCATGTGTAGTTGATTTTTGTGTATAATGTAAGATAGGGGTCCAGTTTTTTTTCTTTTGCATGTCTCTATCTGCATGTACCAGTTGGATGCCTTCCCACTATCATTTGTTGAAGAGCCTATCCTTTCCCCGTTGCATATTATTGGCTCCCTTGTTGAAAATTAGTTGACTGTGTATCCATGAGCTTATTTCTGTGCTCTCTATTCTGTTACAGTGAGCTATGTATCATTATTATGTCAATACCATACTGTTTTGACTTCTGTAACATTGTAATATAGTTTGAAATCAGGAAACATGATGACTCCAGCCTTGTTTTTCTTACTCAGGATTGCCTGAACTATTTGAAGTCTTTTGTGTTTCCATACAAATTTTAGGTTTGTCTTTTCTATTTCTATGAAAAATGCCATTGGTATTTTGATAGAGTTTCCATTGAATCTATAAATTGCTTTGGATAGTATGAACATTTTAACAATATTAATTTTTCCAATCCGTGAACACAAATATCTTTCCACTTATTTGTGTCTTCTTCGATTTCTTTCATCTGTTTTAGAGTTTTCAGAGCACTTTATTGCTTTTTACAATTCATGGTATTTACATCTTTATCACATTATAAGTATATCTAATTCATTTGGTAAGATGTTTTATACAAACACACACACACATGCTATGAGTTCAGAAATATACCATACATATGTAACACTTAATTTATGAAAGTATTGCCCTGACAAATCAGTGAGAAAGGAATCAAAAGACTGTCTTACAAATAAATCATGGTAGGACATACAGGTGTCCATAGAGGAAAAATGAAATGGCCTTACCTCAAGCCACAAAAATCAATTCCAGGTAGATTTAAAACCCAAGTGTAAAGGCAAACTAAAAAGGATTTTATGAACTTAAATAGAATATCTTTATAAACGTAGAGGTAGTTTTCTCTTTCTTTTTTTTAACTTTTATTTTTGGTTGTGCTGGGTCTTCATTGCTGCGCAGGCTTTTCTCTAGTTGCAGCAAGCAGGGGCTACTCTCCAGTTTCAGTGCACAGGCTTCTCATTGTGGTGGCTTCTCTTGTTGCAGAGCACAGGCTCCAGGGCTCACGAGCTTCACTAGCTGCAGTGTGTGGGCTCAGTAGCTGTGGCTCCCGGCCTCTGGAGCACAGGCTGAATAGCTATGGCGCATGGGCTTAGTTACTCCACAGCACATGGGATCTTCCTGGATCAGGGATCGAACCTGTTTCTGCATTAGCAGGCAGATTCTGTACCAATGAGCTACCAGGGAAACCAGGGGTAGTTTTGTTAAACATGAATTAACAACAAAAGAAAAGCTAAGTTTCCCTGGAAACGGAACAGTAGGTATCAGCACATAGACCATTTTTATGTTTTAAATATTTGAAATTAGTTATGTGCAATTCCTTTTAATTACTTCTTTTACTCTCCCTATTAATTATATAATTTTGATCTACAATATGAAATCTTAGAAGCTGTTTGTAGTTGTACAGAGTGAAATAACAAGCTCATTTCTAATTTTAAACAGTGTCAACAGCAAGTAATTGATCATTTTCATTACAGAGACCTTGCTTTAGGAAAGAGTGTACTTATAATAAATTTTAATTAATAAGCACATTCATTGTTTAAAAATAGACAATCCACCTAGAAAGAGGATCATATAACCCAGCCAGGCTTCCCTTCCCTGAGGATTCCGTGTCTTCTGGTTGACCACTTGCTTGCAGTGTTTTGTTTCTTTCTCTTCTTCCCCTGGAAAACAGCAGGAAGCCAGCCTTCCACTTTTTCCAGGAGGGCCTGCTGCTGAGGAAAAAGGCAGAAATGATGACAGGCATCTATGTTGGGTGCCCAGGTCCCAATGAGGCACTGGGTGGGGTTTATGGGCTGGCACTGTCTTTGTGGTGCTGTAAACTTTGTGTCATGGATGTCTGGAAAAGTCTTGGGGAGCCCCAGTTTCCCCAGGCCATGTTGACAGAATTTCCACCCTGGTATTTTTTTTTTTTTTTTGTCATCTAGCAAGGGAAATGGATTTAATGGTATGGGATCAGAAGAAAGAGAGCAGCTACTGGGCTGCTCACCTCTCAGCCACTCTGTGATGCAGAGTCTCTGGCCTGAGTAGAGCAGAAGTCCTTCTGGTTCTAGGAAAGATACCCTGGGACACACGAGCTGAGATACAGATAAGAGGGCAAAAGATTTATACACAGATTGGACCTCAGCACAGCAAGTCCCCAATGGATGGCTGGTATTCACATCTGACCTTAGCATCACCAGTTCTGATCAAACCATGATTTAACGTAGGAGCTATTCTTAATGAAGTTAGTTTTGCCTCCAGAAAGACTTCCATAGCAAAATGAAATCATGGTTGGCACATTGCAAAGCTTGAAAATAACTCAGGATTTATAGTCCACTTAGCCTATTTAGCTACTTGCTTTGCTTATATGTACCAGTTATTTCAACTACTGTAAAATAATAACTATATTTGAGTAACTCAATAAATACGTATTTTTAAATCTGAATTTTACAACATAGAATTTGGTTACTTTTCATGTTTTAAAAAGGACAAAATGCAGGCATATTTATGTGTATATTTTTCTGGAACATTTTCTGAAAGACTCTTGGAGAGTATCTCAAGAGGATTGCTTCTCTGGCAGGGGGAGAAAGAATAGCCCTCAATAAGATAAGCAGAACACATCAGAGAATCTGTTTTCTTTTGGGTTGTGTTTAAATGGACTATGACACATAATAGAAATTCTGGAAACACCCAAAGGAAAGTTTGCATCTCCTCAGATTTTTCCTACATCTGGATAGAGTTGGTGGCAGAGATGTGAATGAAATTTTGTTAGTTTGAGAAGATCATTGTGTGTATTAGTTACTCAGTCATATCTGACTCTTTGCAACCCATAGACTGTAGCCCTTCAGGCTCCTCTGTCTATGGGATTCTTAAGGCAAGAATACTGGAGTGGGCTGCCATGCCTTTCTCCAGGGGATCTTCCCTACCCAGGGATTTAGCCTGGGGCCTCCTGCATTTCAGACAGATTCTTTACCATCTGAGCCACCAGAGAAGCTCATTAGAAGAACCAAATGGTACTGAGCCTTTGCCCTTCCCAAAGGCTAAGGTGCCGAAGCTGAATCACACACAGACACCCTTTCTTGTGATGAGCTGAATTACACCCCCCACCCCAGCACACAGATTCATTCCTTCATTTCATAACCCCTTAGAATCTCCAAATGTGACTATACTTGGTAATAGGGTCTTTAAAGAGGTGATTAAATTAAAATGAGGCCATTAGGGTGGATCCTTACACAATGCAACTGGTGCCCTTTTAAGAAGAGGAGATTAGGTTCTAGAACAAAGATCATGTAAGGACTCAGTGAGAAGGCGGTCTTCTCAAATCAAGGAGAGAGGCCTCAGAAGAAACCAGATTTGCTAACACTTTGATCTTGGACTTTTCGCCTCCAGAATTGTGAAAAAAATTAATTTCTATTGTTTAAGCCGCCCCACCAGTGGTATTTTGTTATGGGAATCCTAGCAAACTAATCATTTTATTATACCCAGACTCTGAAATAACCGTGGACCCCTGGGCTCTCCTGTGAGATTTTGGTTTATCTTCTACTTTTTTATCTCTGTCAAAAATCAGTTTTCTTTTTTAAAATAAGTAACATATTTCCTTCTTTCAAGAACCAAAAAAATATACATACACATACAATGGAAGCTTTTCTCTCACCTCTAGCCTCCCATCTATCCCATACTAGCTGTTATTAATGTATTTTTGCGAAGCTTTTTTATTGTAATATAGAAGGCATCTAGAAAAGCATACAAGATCAAACATGGCATAACTCGATGATTTATCCCGAAGCAATCGCTCATGTGACCATCACAGATGAAAATACAAAATGGAACAGCGCCGGCAGCCTGAAAGTCCCCCTCTGAACCGCTAATGCTCTCTCCTTCCCTAAAGTATCTGCTATTCTGACTTGTAATAGCATAAATTTGCTTTTGCAAGTTTCTTTATATAAGTGAAATCCTGCCTGGATTTTCTGCCTGGATTGCTTTTTCTCATTGTTAAATTTGTCAGATTCATTCATGTCATGGTACATAGCTGTGGTTGATGTCATTGTCATAGCATCCCATGCTATAAATATGCCACCGTTTAAACTGATGATGGACTCTAAGTTTGTGTCCAATTTTGAGCTGGTCAAATAATGCCATTCTAGTTCATATCTGCAGATGCACTGCACATGTTTTTTTGTTGTTGTTGGATCTATTAACATTTTATCTCAAAGTAGATTTGCTGGATCAAAGACTCTGTCAATCTTCAGCTTTAGTAGATGATGCAAAAGGCTTTGTTAAAAGCAGTTTTATCAATGTACATGTCTACACGAGTGACAAAATTTGTCATTCCACATACTCACCATCACAAGGTAATGGCAATTTTTAGAAATATTTTTTAGGAATTCTAGTACTTGTGTAATGACATCTAATCAGTGTTTCAATGTTCATTTCTCTGATGCTCATGAGATTGAGCAACTTTTCCTAGGTTTATGGGTCTCGTGGATTTCCAAAAATGATAGTTATGGTCTCTTACTTTTCCAATGAAATGTTTGTCTTTCTTCTCAATAATCAGTAGGAATTGTTTATGTATATTAGGTATGTGCCTTTTTCAGTTACATGTATTGCAAATTTCTTTTCTCACTTTGTGGATTTCTTTTTCACTCTTTTCATGTTATCTTTTAGTTAGTGAGTTATTCAGTCTCTCATTCGTATCCAACTCTCTGCAACCCCATGAATCGCAGCACGCCAGGCCTCCCTGTCCATCACCAACTCCCGGAGTTTACCCAAACTCATGTCCATTGAGTTGGTGATGCCATCCATCCATCTCATCCTCTGTCGTCCCCTTCTCCTCCTGCCCCCAATCCTTCCCAGCATCAGGGTCTTTTCTAATGAGTCATCTCTTCGCATGAGGTGGCCAAAGTATTGGAGTTTCAGCTTCAACATCAGTCCTTCCAATGAACAACCAGGACTGATCTCCTTTAGTAGCATTTTGTAATTCTTAATTTTACTAGAGCCCTATTTTTTGTATTGTAGTTAGTGTCTGTCTTAATCTATTCAGGTTACTGTAACAATACCATTTACCAGGTGGTTTATTACAAGTGTTCAGTTGCACAGTCATGCCCAACTCTTTGTGACCCCATGAACTGTAGCGTACCAGGCCTCTCTGGCCTTCACCATCTCCTGGAGTTGGCTCAAATGTCCACTGAGTTGGCCATGCCATCCAATTGTCTCATCCTCTATCATTCCCTTCTCTTTCTTCCCTCAATCTTTCCCAGCATCAGGGTCTTTTCCAATGAGTCAGTTCTTCGCATCAAGTGGCCAAAGTATTGGAGCTTCAGCTTCAGCATCAGCCCTTCCCATGAATATTCAGGGTTGATTTCCTTTAGGGTTGACTGGTTTGATCTCCTTGCTGTCCAAGAGACTCTCAAGAGTCTTCTCCAGGACCACAATTAGAAAGCATGAATTCTTTGACCCTCAGCCTTCTTTATGGTCCATCTCTACAGTAGAAATTTATTTTTCACAGTTCTGGAGAATTCAAAGTCCTAGCTGAAGTCACTGACAGATTCTGTGCCTGGTGAGGATCCACTGCCTAATTCATAGACACCGCCTTTTTGCTATGTCCTCACAGGGCAGGAGAGACAAGGGAGTTCCATGAGAGTGTCTTTCATAAGAGTATTAATCCCGTTCATGAGGGCTCCACCCTCAGAGCCTAGTCACCCCCAAAGGCTCCACCTCCTGATACCATCATATTGGAGATTAGAAGTTCAATATATATATATTTTGGAGAACATGAACATTCAGTCTATAGCAGTGTCTTTTTTAAGAAATTGGGGGTAATTGCTTTACAATTTTGTGTTGGTTTTTTCTGTATAACAATGTGAATCAGCCACTGTTGTTGTTCAGTTACCACATCATGTCCGACTCTTTGCAATCCCATGGACTACAGTACACCAGGCTCCTCTGTCCTCCACTGTCTCTGAGAGTTTGCTCAGATCATCAGGATCTTCTTCAATGAGTCAACTCTTTGCATCAGGTGACCAAAGTATTGGAGCTTCAGCTTCAACATCAGTCCTTCCAATGAATATTCAGGGTTAATTTCCTTTAGAATTGACTGGTTTGATCTCCTTGCAGTCCAAGGGAATCAGCCATAAGTATATGTGAGCATGTGTGTGTGTGTACACATATTGCAGGAACTAGCAATAGTTGCTTTAGCACTAACCCCACCTGGGAAGCCCAATATATGTGTTAATGTCTAACTTGGGCTTCCCAGATGGCTCATCGGCTAAAGAATCCCCTGCAATTCAGAAGACACAGGAGATCTGGGTTTGATCCCTGGGTCAAGAAGATCCCCTCAAGAAGGGAATGGCTACCCACTCCAGTATTCTTGCCTGGAGAATTCTATGGACAGAGGAGCCTGGTGGGCTACAGTCCATGGAGTCACAAAGAGTCGGACAGAACCGAGCAATTTACACTTTCAGTGTCTAATATAAGAAGTCTTTCCCTACCCCCAAATCATGAAGACATTCTCCTATGTTGTTTCCTAGGAGTGTACTTTATATTTTATTTTTAAATTTACCTTCACCTGGAATTGTTTTTTGTCACTAGTATAAAAGAGGGGCCAACCTTCATTTCTTTTCTTTCGCCCCCTAGCACCATTTATTGACAAGTCTTTCCTTTTCCTAAAACATTTTACAGTCAACTGTATCATAAATCAAAGGTCTGTAAATGTGTAGGTCTGCTTCTGAGCTCTCTTTTTATGCTATTCCATCATTCTATTTCTTTCTCTCTTTCTAGAACATTAGTACTGATTACTTTAAGTTTGTTCAAGTCTTGATATCCAGTGGAATTAGTCATCCAATTGCATCTTTTTTCGTCAAGTGTGTCTACAGATTTACATACCAGTGAAGACATGTAATTGTTTAAAAACAAAATCTCTTTTTCCTTCTCTTTGGAAAAATGATTTGGGGTTAACTCTCTAACTCTAGGGGCTTCCCTGGTATCTCAGCAGATAAAGAATCCACCTGCAATGCAGGAGATGTGGGTTCAGTCCCTGGGTTGGGAAGATCCCCTGGAGAAGGGCATGGCTACCCAGTCCAATAATCTTGCCTGGAGAATCCCATGGACAGAGGAGCCCAGCAGGCTGCAGTCCATAGGGTTGCAAAGAGTCAGACATGGCTGAGTGTGCGTGCATTACACTACTGCTCTAACTCTAGCCTCTCGGAAATTGGAGAAAGTTAGAACATCAGCTGTGTTTCTAGACACGTACCATATGCTAAAGAAATGACCCTAACTGGTAAGGTGCTTCTGAGTTTGGGAGGACTGTGGGTGAAATAAATAGTGTGGGGGCTTTCCTGGGTCTGCAGCATTCTTGTAATTGCACACACCCTTGCTTGGACCCATGAGAGCTATCCCTATGAGTCTGTGATAGGAGATATTTGCTCCTGTGTGTCCTGGGGCTTCTAAGCTGGAGTGGCACCAACACCCGCTCAATATTGCTTGTGTTATGCACTTGAATTGACTACTTGGAGGCCCAAGAGTAGCCCCTAAACTCTAAGAAGACACAACCCCTTCTAATGTCCCCGGCTAGTACTAATCCTATTTATAATTAGTCCTGATTTGAATCCTTCTGAATAAACTGATGACAAGAAGAGTCCTTGCCATTTTTCACAGAAATAGAAAAAACAACCTTAAAACTCATATGGAACCGCAGAAGACCCCCAAGAAGCCAAAGCAATCCTGGTAAAGAAGATGATCAAAGAAAGAGAAAAATGAGGTGGCCAAAGAAATATGAGGTTCCTTGGTCATAGACCAATTGAAGAAAGTCTCCGATATCAGTTTTTATTGCATCCTTCTTAGCAGTGACTTGTACCATCTGAGTTTCATCTCAGTCTATTCAAAATTATGTTTTTGCCCCAAGCCTGGTCCACTATTTAGGGTCAAGCTCTAGCCTTTCAGCTCTCTTCTTTCTTTAGACTCAAAGCTGCAGACCACTTCATGCAAACACCACCTTGACAAGCCACCCCTTGGCTCACCTTTCCCACAAGCCTGGAAAAACTATTGGGATCATGGAGTGCTTATAGTTTAGGCTCTCAGCTGGAATCCTTTTGGACACTAGTGTACTTCCTGCAAGCGAAAATAATAACCAGTGCTTATTGAGGGCTGAGAAAAGCAGTTGAATTAACTGGTAGATTGCATAAGTCAGCATCTGGAATGGATGAATGTGTATGTGCGTGCATGTAAAGTCACTTCAGTCATGTCCCACTCTCTGTGACACTATGGACTGTAGCCCGCCAGGCTCTTCTGTCCTAGGACAAGCCAAAGGAGCTTTATGCAACCGCTGGCATCACCAGAGGCAAGATTTGAAGCAGGAAAAGGCAAGGAAACCCAATGCATAGCAATGATTAAATACTAAGGTGAGCCCGGCTTTCAGTACTGATGAAAGGTTCAACTGTATTCAATTTAAATACATATCTAAACTTGGGTTGCCAGAAATTAGCCTGCCAAATATAAAAATATTCCAGATGGACAAGGAAAAATAAAAAATTGTATAATAATGATGATAATATGCAGCAATATTTGACCAGAATCAACTGAATATTATCTCCTATTCCAAGAATGTTAAAAATAAGATGCTGGGATCATAAGAGAGGGGGCATTGGTGTAATAGGCTCTCTCCCTGGGTCACCCAGGGGCACTCTCTCTGCCAAAGATGCTATATCCAAGTGTACTTGGATTTTTCTTTCTTATTTTTGAGGCCCTAGAAATAAGCCTTTCCCTTCTTTCCTATAGATTATGGTGATTAGTAGCAGCCTTCATGTAGGTAATTATTTAGTGCAACAAAAATGGAGTTGGTGATGTTAATTAAGGATCTCCCTGGTGGCTCAGGCGGTAAAGAATCTTCCTGCAGTATGGGAGACCTGGGTTCAATCCCTAGGTCAGGAAGATTCCCTGGAGAAGAGAATGGCTGTCCACTCCAGTATTCTTGCCTGGAGAATACACAAGTTCTATGCAAGGAGGTGAATCCACCTAGGTCATTGAAGTCCATTGTGTCCCCTTTTTGTAAAAAGTCTTCTGAATCAAGAATCTTTCAATTCTGTCTCCTTCTCAAACCATACCTATTTGCATCAGATATCTCCAACTTGGTTCCTTGAAAAGTTTATATTTTCCTTCTAACAATGATTTCTTTTCCCTGTACTGAACTTCTGTCGTCTGCTCATCTTAACATTTTGTCTCTCTTTTATCCTCAGAATACTGAAATGAAAATATCCATTTCTTTATCTCTCCTCTGCTTCCTTTTAATAGGCCTCCTTTAGGTCTAGTTTACTTTCTAGACCAAGAATATTTGATATTGCCAGGAGAAGTCAGAGTGAGTGGTACCTCTTGTTTGCCTGTTTGAAATGAGCTGGTATGGTCATTTAACAGACACACAAAGTGTTAATGCACAAAATGATAAAAAAATACACACAGAAAAAGGAGTTCTCCATCCCATGCTGCTGGCTTACATTTTATCATTGGAATCTGTAAACTGTACCATTGTCTACCTTCTCTGAGGGTCTTTGCATCCATGAATGGCATTGTTAGTAACATGTTCTATAATCTTTCCATAAAAGACATCAAATAAAAGGGAGGCTATTTCTATCAGGTAATATTAAAACATTTATTTTCATATCACTCACTTTAACCAGCTTGAACAAATTAGTTATTCCCAATAGATTATTCTTATTGGTAACTGTAATAAAAGATTCTACTTATTGTGCATTTCAGTCACTGACATGATATATTTTATTTCAGAAGCTCAGTAATCGAATATTCATTATCCAATTATAATTAAAATGTGTGATTCCCTTAAGAATGCTTATACCTGTTTAAATGAATATGGACTTAATTAAAGGAATTAAATTAGGGGATTAAAATTATTCAAAAGGGGTAAAATTTGTTCTTAAAGAACTGTAGAATGGAATATGAAGAAAGAAAAAACAATGGAAGGAAACAGGAAATTGGTAAAAAGAAACAGACACCAAAGAGACAAAGGTGGAGGGATACTGTGCTAATTTAATTATTCGATTATGGAAAAATAAATAAGGCATGAATAGCCTACTAAACCACATGCTTCTTGATGACTGGAATTAGGATTCATTAATTTTTTGCACTCCCATCAGACCAATGTCAGGAGCCTAGTGGATAGTCAATTAATATTTGTTAAATGAGTAAGGAACAAATTCTGTCTGAAAGTTATAATATGTACATTCATGAATCCTTTTTCAAGTCAGCTTGTAGAAACAGTGTTTAAAGGAATTGATATTTAGATCTAATTATAATGTGTGCACTTTAGTGAGAATGTTAGTTTACGTGCTCTGGGCATTAAGTTTGAAGCAGATGAAACTGTACAGGAGGTAACTCTTCTCAGAGCAAGAGTCGGAGACTGTTTAGTTCCCTTTCTGTCTATGGCAGGGCATCCTTTACCACTCAGGAGAGAAAGTGTGAGTTACAGCAAAGCCTACTTTTTACACGTGCCGAGTTTGTGTGCCAATCATGCTAACTATTTAAAAGGAACTGATTATGAGCCCTTTGAGGAACAGCATTATAAAGGCAAGTGATAGTGATGGGTTTTAATATTACTTTACATTATATCATATGAAACTGTTATTTTTGATGTGAAACACAGTTGAGTATTGGCAATTTCATATGGCCTAAACTAATGTTGATTGTATGCTTACTTTGTGCTAGGCATAGTGCTAAGTAATTTACAGTCAGTTAACTCATTTGACTTTCACCGAGAAAAATTTTTAACAGTTGAGACTTTGATCAGATACACCGCCCAGTGTGGAAGGAGGACCTAAAAATTGAGCATGATTTGACACCATCCCCCATTTTTTAAAAAGAATCTCTTCCTGTCCATGAAAAAGATGGATACTATAAATGATGTAATCAACAATCTCGCCTTCCGATCATTTAATTATGTCAACAAAAATGTGACAGTGAAGCCTGCAGTCCATTGTGCAAAATGTCACAGTGCAAATCATCTGCTTCTAGAAAGGAGAAGTCTACTTACAATACAGAGATGACTGCCACTTCCATATCAGAGTCAAGTCCTATGGATACAAAAGTGAGTAAGCTATAATCTTTATTCAAGGAAAGAAGATCACAACTGGATAAGGAGGACAGAGAATTATAAAACTTACGGCATCATTAGAATGACATTTTTGTTGGCCACATGCTCCAATCCGAAAGTGAGAAAATAGTAGCAATGTACTATGGAGACAAAGAGATACATATTTGAAAGCAGGTAAGTCTCAGAAAATTCCTAATCTATGTCAACTGTAGCTACATTGTCAGTGTGGATAGATGGCTATGGGTTGCCCGATGAAGAGCAAGAATTCACTTTGGAGACATCAGGGAAGTTTTCACAGAAGAGATGACGAACTGGTCAAGAATGAATGGGATTGCCACAGCATGAAGAAAAGGAGGGACATTTCAGAAAAGGGAACAACCTGTGCAAACAGAGGAAAGTGTAAAAGTCAACAGCCACGTTGAGTAATAAATAGTTCAGATGTCCAGGAGGCAGGGAGTGGATGCTACATTATGTACCATATGTCGTGACTATATGTCTATGTCTAGAGTACATGGAATACTGGAAGGGTAACTTAGGTTCATATCGCAAAGGGACCAGGATTGGGAATTTCAACCTTGTCCTAGAAAGCAATATTGAACCATGATGCTTTTCCCTCTTGAACTATAATTTTTGTAGAGTGAAGTGTACGAATATTAAATATACAGCTCAATCATTTCATGTCTTGGTGTACTCATGAAATCATTTCCCTGATCGAGGTCTAGAACATGGTCAGCTTCTTAGCCCCCTCCTCGACAATCTCCAAAAGGGTAGCTACTATTCTGACTTCTATTATCCTAGGTTATTTTGCCTGTTCTTGGCCACCATAACTCTTTTATGTTTGACTTTTCCTGTCAGTGATTTTTTTTTTATATCGATGATGTTTTTGTGTGTAGTTATGGTTCATTTTATTTCACCACTGTGCTTTTTTTCCGAGTATCACAATTTATTTAACTTTCCTCTGTTGATGGATATCTGGGTTGATGGACAGATGGACATCTCATTTTTTTCCCATAGAAGGAATACTAACTTAATAGGGCTTTATTACAGAAGCCCAAGAGTTGTTCTATACTAATTGGTTAAGACACACTATCTTTGTATGGTGGGAACAAGTACACACAGAGGCAAACAAAGCATCTACAATTAAGTTGTTAAGTACACACTAGTGCTCTCTAGTTTTCTGTCTTTTGATCTTATCTGTTAAGCTCTGTAAATGATTTGCTATTTAGCTGTATTTGAGAAGCCACAGAATGTCAAAAACCGTGCTTCACAGACTAGTACAAGGCAGAACATTGTTTCTCAGAATATCGGTATGTGTGCTGAGGAAAAAGTCCCTTTTCCAGGATCCTGGGTTAAACAAAGTCAAATAGGTTTTACTCAATGTAGGGAATATCAAGAGTGAAATATAGAGCAGATACAGCATTTCGCAGACTTGGGAGACCAAATCTTTTTTCTTTCCGGAAAATGCATAATCATCTCCCAGAATTAATGTTTCCAAAACTCAGTATGGAAAGTTGTATACAACTGTATAGACTTAACTGTGGATTAGGACATCTCTTCCCAAAATTCATATGTTAATGCCCTAACCCCCAATGAGACTATAGTTGGAGATAAGGCCATTAAGAAGGTGATGACCATTCCAGGTTTGATGCATGAGACAAATGCTCAGGGCTGGGACAATGGGATGACCCAGAGGGATGGAATGGGGAGGGAGGTGGGAGGGGGGTCCAGGAGGGATAACACATGTAAACTCATGGCTGATTCATGCCAATGTATGGCAAAAACCACTACAATATTGTCAAGTAATTAGCCCCCAACTAAAATAAATAAATTTATTAAAAAAAAAAAAAAAGAAGGTGATGAAGGTTAACTGGGGTCATAATGGTGGAGCCCTAGTCCAATAGAATGAGCGTCCTTATGAGAAGAGGGAAGACTACGAGAGCCAGCTCACTTTCTCTGTGCTTAACAGAGGGAGGGCCATGAGGGTACGTAGTCAGAAGATGACCGTCTGCAAGACAATGGGAGGGGCCTCACCAGACAACACTTCTGGCACTTTGAACTTGGACTTCCAGCCTCCGGGACTGTGAGGAAATAAAAAATGTCACCCAATCCATGATGGCTTGTTATGGCAAGTCAAGCAGACTGGCATAAGCTCTAAAGGTTAGAATCTCTTCACTTCCTACTTTTGCCTTTCAGTCCCCTATAATGAAAAGGACATCTTCTTTTGGTGTTAGATCTAGAAGATCTTGTAGGTCTTCATAGAACTGTTCAATTTCAATTTCTTCAACATTAGTGGTTGGAGCACGGACTTCAATTACTGTGATACTGAATGGTTTGCCTTGGAAACAAAAGGAGGTAATTCTTTCATTTTTGAGACTGCACCCAAGTACTACATTTCAGACTCTTTTGTGGGCCGTGAGGGCTACTGCATTTCTTCTAAGGAATTCTTGCCTGCAGTAATAGATATAATGGTTATCTAAATTAAATTCACCTATTCCCATCCATTTTAGTTCACTGATTCCTAAAACGTCGATGTTCACTCTTGCCTTCTCTTGTTTACCACTTCTAATTTACTTTGATTCATGGACCTAACACTCCAGGTTGCTATGCAATATTGTTCTTTACAGCATCAGACTTTACTTTCACCGGCAGACACATCCACAGCTGGGCATTGTTTCCACTTTGGCTCAGCCTTTTCATTCCTTCCAGAGCTATTCCTCCACTCTGCTCCAGTAGCATATTGGGCACCTACCGACCTGGGGAGTTCGTCTTTCCGTGTCCTATCTTTTTGCCTTTTCATACTGTTCATGGGGCTCTCAAGAATGCTGAAGTGATCTGCCGTTCCCTTCTCCAGTGGACCACATTCTGTCAGAACTCTCCACCATGACCCGTCTGTCTTGGGTGGCCCAACAAGGAGTCGACTAAAAAGACACACCACTTGAGAGCTGCGAGTTAGGTTTCATTTGGCGCAAAATGAGGACTGCAGCCTGGGAGGCGGCACCTCAGATAGCTCTGAGAGACTGCTGCAAAGAGGCAGTGGGAGGAAGTTCAATATGTAAGGTTTTGGTGAAGCCAGAGTTCAATACCATTAAGCCTTTATTTTACAAATGGTTTTCTGCTACTCACAAGGATCTGATGTCACCATGAAGGGATTTAGTGCTTTTCTAGATATAAGGAGATGACTGAGATCATAAAATCTGTTCCTAGAAACATCCAACTCTCTAAAGACCTGTCCCACCAGATTCCCCGAAACACAAAGTGCCTCATTCCACCCTGAACTCCCTCAGGGGGTGTTGAAGGTCAACAGCTGCAACAGTACAGGGTTCAATCTCCACAGAGGCAAATGGAAAATGCCCTTGTTGTTCAGTCATTGGCAGTGCTCTTGGCAGGTGTCAATTTGTAGTTGATAAAGGCATGGCTCATAGTTTCATTGAGTTAGACAAGGCTGTGATCCATGTGATCGGTTTGCTTAGTTTTCTGTGATTGTGGTTTTCATTCTGTCTGCCCTCTGATGGATGAGGATAGGAGGTTTCTGGAAGTTTCCTGATGGGAGGGACTGGCTGTGGGGAAAACTGGGTCTTGCTCTGGTGGGAAAGGCCATGCTCAGTAAATCTTTAATCCAATTTTCTGCTGATGGGGTGGGGCTGTGTTCCCTCCCTGTAGTTTGGCCTGAGGCCAAACTATGGCAGGGGTAATGGTGACCTCCTCCAAAAGGACTTAGGTCAGCCTGTCATGCCTCCCAGGACTGCTGCAGTCAGCGTCTGTGACCCTGTGGCAGGCCACCCACACCTCTGCCGGAGACTCCTGAACACTCAAGGCAAGTCTGGCTCAGCCTCTTGTGGGCTCACTTCTCCTTTCTCCGGGATCCTGGTGTGCACAAGGTTTAGTTCGTGTCCTCCAAGAGTCTCTGTTTCCCCAGTCCTGTGGAAGTTATGTAATCAAATCCCACTGGCCTTCAAAGTCAAATTCCCTGTGGGTTCTCACTCCCTCTGCCCTTTATTTGAAAAAGAAAAGCGATTTGCTCTTTATTTTCATGGGCTCCAAAATCACTACGGATGGTGACTGCAGCCATGACATTAAAAGACACTTGCTCCTTGGAAGAAAAGCTATGACCAACCCAGACAGCATATAAGAAGCAGAGACATTACTCTGCTGGCAAAGGTCCATATAGTCAAAGCTATGGTTTTTCCAGTAGTAGTGTATGGATGTGAGAGTTGGACCGTAAAGAAGGCTGAGCACTGAAGAACTGATGCTTTTGAACTGTGGTGTTGGAGAAGACTCTTGAGAGTCCCTTAGACTGCAAGGAGATCAAACCACTCAATCCTAAAGGAAATCAACCTTGAATATTCATTGGGAGGACTGATGCTGAAGCTGAAGCTCCAATACTTTGGCCACCTGACGCAAAGAACTGACTCATTGGAAAAGACCCTGATGCTGGGAAAGAAGGCAGGAGGAGAAGGGGACAGCAGAAGATGAGATGGTTGGATGGCATCACTGACTGTAAGTTTGTGCAAGCCCCAGGAGATGGTGAAGGGCAGGGAAGCCTGGTGTGCTGCAGTCCGTGGGGTCACAAAGAGTCAGACACGACTGAGCAACTGAAGAACAACAAAAGGTTAGTCATCAAAGTCACACGCACGTCAAGGAAATAATACAACTAATCCTTCCCAGATTTGTTTGCATCACTTTTCTTTCCCATTTTCAGGTTATTTGCAAACTGGATACTCTGCCTATTAGAAGAATGTGGCAATTTCCCCTCCTGATTTCTCATTAGAGCAAAATAAATCTACACAAACAAGACACTCATATGCTTTATTCTCTCCATAAAACTGCCACTAAATTGAGTTTTGCATTGTTCAAGACTTGCATGGCCCGACAAGCATAAGCCACTCACTCTTTCCTTTGACAGTATTTGTTATCCCTCAGTTAACAGTGATGGATTTTTATTGCCTTTCTTCTGAAGGGATGATTTATATGCATTTTAATTTGTATAAGTTGGACTGCATCATAAATGATTCAACCTCTAAATTCTGAAGTTAGGTTGCCAAAGAGATGACGTTGTTTATTAAAATCTAATTAACTGAAGTTTTAGAATGCCCCTGAGTGGGCTACTGAATTTCTTTGTCCAAACCTAATAAACTTCAAAGCTCCAATTGGCTAGAGTTGACCACAAAACTCCAACCTCACTGTGAAATTGTCTACTTAGCTCTTCTTTCAGTCCTTTTCTCCAAGATGCAGGCCCAAGGTTCTTTTCCCAAAATATGTTGGCTATCATATTTCAGTAAGATCAGGGATTCCTCACTTGATTCGTTTTTATTTGAAGGAAGCAATCAGGTGCTCTTTGTTTCCTGGATGAGAAGCAAGAGGAATCTGTACTTATTGTTGGTGTTTCCCAGCAATGGTTAGAATGTCTAATTATGTACCGCTTCAGATCATTTGCTGACAGAGTTATATGCCATCTATACACTGCTTGTATACATAGGCCAGTCATGAGTTTTGCTTCCAAAAGCTTGTAAAATAATGTTGGCAAATTGATTACAGACATATGTTATAAAACCTAAGTAATTTAGCTCCCAGTGTATAAACAAAATCTCCTAATGTTGCAAACTCCCCAGTTTCTGTCCTATTGCTTCTTGCATTTCTCATTGCAACTTCAGAATAGGAGTTTAAGGCTGGTCTCTGCACTTTCATTTCCCATTTGATTATCAGTCACTGAAAATTTTCTTCATTACTCTAAAGGAAGTCTTTGAGATATGTCCACCAATGATCACTATATTGATATACCTAATTTCTCCAAAATCATTGCAGATTGTGACTGCAGCCATGAAATTAAAGGACACTTACTTCTTGGAAGAAAAGCTATGACAAACCTAGTCAGTGTATTAAAAAGCAGAGACATTACTTTGCTGACAAAGGTCCATATAGTCAAAACTATGGTTTTTCCAGTAGTCATGTATGGATGTGAGGGTTGGATCATAAAGAAAGTTGAACACCAAAGAATTGATGCTTTTGAACTGTGGTGTTGGAGAAGACTCTTGAGAGTCCCTTAGACTGCAAGGAGATCCAACCAGTCAATTCTAAAGGAAATCAACCCTGAATATTCATTGGAAGGACTGATGCTGAAGCTGAAGCTCCAATACTTTGGTCACCTGATATGAAGAGCTGACTTGTTAGTAAAGATCCTGATTCTGGGAAAGATAGAAGGCAGGAGGAGAAGGGGATGACAGAGGATGAGATGGTTGGGTGGCATCACTGACCTAATGGACATGAGTTTGAGCAAGCTCCAGGAGATTGTGAAAGACAGGGAAGCCTGGTGTGCTGCAGTCCATGGGATCACTAAGAGTTGGACGTGACAGCGACTGAACAACAGAAATAATTTTTTTATATACTAGACTTCTTTGCAACATTTAATATAATTGAATTTTTCTCCTTGAAGATCTCTTCAGGCTTATATTACTCATAATTATTTTGTCTTTCTCTCTCCCAAATTTCAGATCATTTATTTTTTTCATTTCCTTGGGTTATCCTTCTTCATTCATGTTTAAGACTAACAGCTGTCTTAAGCCTCTTTCCATGGGTCCCTTCTGCCTCTCATTAGTCCCAGGTACTGAGAGATGTTTTGGAACTTTGTTTTTATTTGGACCACCTCATCCTAACAAATAAGTGCTTTTCCTTACTATAGCTGAAGCCTTTTTCACATGTTTATACCACACACCATCATCAAGATATTGATAACATAAAAACAAATATTGATCATCTTAAGGGCCCTAAAGATTTCAGAAATGGATAAATGAAACCACCTCCACCTTCAAACAAGTCTTTTTTGTGCACTAGGGGAGCACAACGCACTGCTGAGATGAAGTGGGATGGCCAAATATGGCAAAGATGATGTGACATCTGTAGAGAAAAGAGTGTGGTAGTAATCAATATGAGAGTCATTTTTATGGATTTGTGTTACTTGAAGGGGGCTGAAGAAATGGTGATGGAAGAAAAAGCAGTGATCCTTAACTAAAAGAAGAGTGCTTCCATCATTGGAAAAAAGCTACCTTTTAGAGTGATCAGATCCACAAAATAAAAATTCAGAGTGTATTGAACTTTCTTCTGAGGCCAAATTCATCAGAACCAATGCTCTTGTAAGTAATCTACTTAGGAAAAACCTTAGAGGGTGGAGAGTTTGATTGTTGTCTTTCATGACTGTCAAGATCTGTGGGAACAGTAAAGGAATACTTTACACAGAGAATAAATGATATGGAAATTTGATGTTATAGAAGTTGACTAGGTTTAGGATTTTTTCATGTTCAGGGAAGCAGTCATAAATTAGGTTACTTCTGTTGTCTTGGAGTTTCAGTGCTGACTCCAAGGCTGTGAACTTGACTAAGTGGTCAAGTACCCCCACATTCTGAAGCAAAGTAGAGCTCTGACTCATCTACCTCCAGTGACATACAAGAAGCCTAAAAATTCCTGGAGAAGAGACCAATGGGAAAGATTTGTTTGCAGAGTTGTTAGCATATTTTATCTACCTCTGAACACCCCACCATTATGGGAAAGGGAAGGGGCAGCTTCACAAGAATGAATCAGAGAGCTCAACCCATGACTGCTGGAGCTAGAGAGGACAGGACTGACTCACAGCGTCCTGAAGTCTCCCTGACTAGCTTCAAGGTGAAACAACGCCAGCCTGTAGTCAACACCCCCTCTCAGAGTTCAGTGAGACGAGAATGGAGGTGCTAAATGTAGAACCCGAAAGAAGAAGCCAGCCACAAGCTACCCTGAGAGGAAAGGCCATTGAGCCTGGAAGAAGACTGAAGGGGAGCCATGGCAAAGCAGAGGGAGTCAGAAGTGATCCGATTAGTCTGCATTTGTCTGTCGGTTAGAAGCAAATCTCTAGGAACCCTGAAAGAGCCCAGAATATTCACCCTGAATTGTTTTTAATTTATTTTTTTATTTTAATTGGAAGCTAATTACTTTACAATATTGTAGTGGTTTCTTCCATACATTCACGTGAATCAGCCTTGGGTGTACATGTGTCCCCCATCCTGAACCCCCCTCCCACCTCCCTCCCCATCCCATCCCTCAGGGTCATCCCAGTGCCTCAGCCCTGAGCGCCCTGTCTCATGCATTGAGCCTGGACTGGTGATCTATTTCACATATTCACCCTTAATTTTTAAAGCTATATGGAGCCAGTAATAGTGAAGATTTTCCCATTGAGTACTTTTGAGATGGCAAGGGTTGGCCGTTAATTGCTGGAAATGAAAATACATGGACATATTAAGGATGCCACACATCAAGTTCCCCATCCTTATCAGTCATATAATATATAAGGCACAGTTTTCAGACACACAAGGAGGATTTCCCTTGTGGCTCAGTGGTAAAGAATCTACCTGCCAATGCATGGGACATGGGTTCGATCCCTGATCTGGGGAGATCCCATATGCCTCAGAGCAACTAAGCCTGTGTGCCACAACTACTGAGCCCACATGTTGCAACTGCTGAATCTCATGAGCCTAGAGCCTGTGCTCCATGACAGGGGAAGCCACTGCAATGAGAAGCCCAGGTACCACAACTAGAGAGACATTCCTGCTCACTGCAACCAGAGAAAAGACCTCACAGCAACAAAGACCCAGCACTGCCACAAACAAATATATCATAAATAAATAACAATTGAAAAAATAAGACAACCAAAAGTAGTCATTCACCAAACATCTTAAAAATAGACATACACTTGAGGAACCCTTGCTTAGGGAAAAGAAGAGTATAAAAAAGACAAAGTAAACTGTAATAGTTTACAAACTAGTCTGCAAATTAGTAAAACAATTTTCCTCTGATAAAATAATAGATTTTCATATAATTCCTAAGAAAAAAATGGAAATTATTGTAGTGGAATATGAGAAATGTAAACATGCATTTCCTTAAATTCTACAGTGGTGAAGATTGGTCTTCTTTTCCTAGTTCAGCCAATAATTAGTTGAATACTTTAGACTAGGCATAGTTTTATTCCCAATCTGTTACCTCATCTGAAAAATAAGAGTGAAAACCAGTCTCCCAAACCATATGTTGGATACAGTACTAATAGTTTCTGAGGAAACTAAATAAAACTACAAAGTCCTGTCCTCAAAGAGCTACCAATAACCCCATGCCATTGAAAAATAGACCAAACATTTATGTTTTAAGCCACATGTTTGTTTGCCAAATTTATTCAGATGATTACTATTTGTTTTCTACAATAACAAAATCATCAAACACAAGTAGAATAAGAGCTACAGGAAAGGCAAAAATATATTTTCCTCTACCCATCTTAGGCTCTTCAGTTGGGGTCCTCAAAACTAGCAAGAGAAGGGCAAGCAGAACATGTTTGTTAACATGTACATCGTTCATGTACCTATGCAAGTACCCAGTGATGAATAACCCAAGCAATGGTTAGAACTTGGGCTCACACATCATCTTAAGCCAAAAGTCAAGGGGTTTGGGGCTTCTGGGTGAGGGAGGCAAGTTATGAGAAAGTGACCAGGAAAAGCACGGTAAAGGAGAGTTATTTAGTAAGATTTGTTATGCAGGTTTAAGTCAGTGCCTTCTTCACTGAAAAAAGTCATTAAGAGCCCTTTTATTCCAGGTGCAGGAGAGAGACATCTCTACAAACGAAATTTTCCTTTACAAAAAGAAAACTTGTGCCCTGTTTTTGGAGTTTTTCTTGTGTCTACTGATCTCAGTGGCCTTTAGCTCAAAATACTCTACATGCCAAAGAGGCATATTTCAGAGTTGCATATTCTGATACTCTTCAAAACCAAAATATATATAACTTACCTATGTAAAGAAACAATGGCCCAGATAAATTTAGTAACTTGCTTTTACATAGACTCAGAGTTGCAATCAGACTCCTGTCTTTAAGATTTAATTATTTCCGCTGTATTAATTATACATGAAACGTCTAATTGAATACTATTTTCTAAAGAAAAACTAAAACTTCAATTACAGAAAAGAAATAATGAAAGTGTTACAAGAGCTTTCAAGGAACTCCAATTATAAGAAAGATCTCTTTCTCATTTCTTAGCATTGATAGTGAGCACATACTGAAGACTATTGTAGGATTGTGCCTAGTTGACTTCTATGTTTATTCATGTGTTTGTTCAGTCATGAAACATATGGAATGAGCCACTTTTAGGTGCACTGGTATTTAGTTTATAAAGTTGTAGGAGACAATATATCTGGCCTCAGGGAACTTGCATTCCAGAAGGAAAATCAAAAAAGAACAATTTGCATAGAATCCTGAAATGGTTACAAAGGCTTTCTAAGAGATTCTAAACTGAACAGATAATTGTCAGGCATTTACAAAAGGCCTAAGCTATTCCCACTGAAAAGGAGTAATTGAATTTGTAATTACTTTCATTTCATAGGGGACATATTCCGGGATTCTAAAGATCTAATTGTGATGGTTGTTTTCTTAATTACTCTAATTGCTTTGTAGAAAACACTACCTTACATCCATTGAGGAAAGCGCAATAGTCAATGGAGACTGAGGACACCATTAGAAGTATTTTCAAAGTTCTACTTTATTGTGTATCAGATAGCTGTGTTGTTTATTTCAGCTTGTAATGAGACAGCCACACTGAGATAGCCCTCATGTGCACTGTGAACAAAGGCATTGGCTTCTGATCCTACTTTTTCTAAACGAACATAAAGGAACTGGCCAACCTCCTCCATGTGATGGTAGGCCTGCCATTTTAAGAGCATCTGATCACCTCCATATAGTTGTTTCAAGGATGCTAGGAATATTCCTCTTTCTCCCCAGTCCTGCCTCTATCATTCATAGAGATCTGATTTCCAAGAGCAGTCTTTTGCCCCATGAAGGCATCACTTTAATTAAACATGAATGAAAAAAAAATGGTTTGTCACATTATTCTCTGAAAGTGGTTTTAGTAGGGGTAAAGACAGAGGAAGAGTGAAAGCATTAATATCCTATTAAAGGAAAGACAGTGGGTTGCATCCCTGGGAAGAGAAGATACAGAAAGATGGAGTTCAGTAACAAAAACAAACAAACAAACAAAAAAGAGTAAAACATTCTCACTTAATTCAAAACAAATATGTTAACGAAAACTGTCCATAACCCTGGGTTTCCCAGGTGGCTCAGTGGTAAAGAATCCGCCTGCCGATGCACGAGACACAAGAGATGCGAGTTCCATCCCTGGGTGGGGAAGATCCCCTGGAGAAGGAAGTGGCAACCCGCTCCAGTATTCTTGCCTAGGAAATCCCATGCACAGAGGAACCTGGTGGGCTGTAGTCCATAGGGTTTCAGGAGTAGGATACAACTTAGCCACTAACTCACCACCACCAGGAATGTAGGTCTTGACTCTACCTTCTTTCCACTCCTTCTGCCCATCTTGTGGTTCCTTTTTATATCTGTCGTCATGAAAAATCTTTTCTGCTTGTCTTCAGGTCATTCTCATAGACAGTTAATCTGGAAATAGTTGTTATTTTGCTGAGCCCGTGAAGAAGGGGAGTTCAGGGTCTTCCAGCTCTGCCAGCTTGGCCAAATCCATCCGACCTACTTTTTCTGAGTACATGTTATGGAAAAAGTAAAATCTACTTTTCCTGAAATGCCAATCCACTCCATACTGGAGTCCATGGGGTTGCAAAGAGTTGGACACGACTTAGCAACTACACAACAGCAACAACTTTTTCCAAAATAGCACGGGAACGGCTATTAGAAGATATAAGGGATCCAAAGGAAAAATACAAAGACAAAGAACATATTGTTTGAACCAAAAATTACATAAAATATTCCCAGAAGTTAAAGGCAGTCCTTGAGGTGAAGATTTGATGCTATAAAGTACTGGCATTTCCAGGAGATGAGGGTTGCAAATGGTGACAGTTGAAGAGAATTTTACTTTTAGGCATGTCCTGGTAAACCATGGATGTTTGGTTTTTGATGAATGGGATACACTTCCTATTTTAAAGGTAGTTCAGAAACTTGCCATTGACCCTTTTCCTATCCCCAGACCTTGGCACCCATTAATCTACTTTATATGTTAGTCTTTTCCGGACATTTCATATGAACAGAATCATGGCATGTGTGGTCTTCTGTGTCTGACTTCTTCCACTTAGCATCATGTTTTTGAGGTTTATTCATTTTGTGTTGTATGTGTTCACATTTTATTTCCTCTATTGCTGAACAATGTTCTGTTGTATAGATATGCTATCTTTTGCTTATCCTTTTGCTAGTTGATGGACATTTGGGTTGTTTCCACTTTGGGGCTATTGTGAATAAAGCTTCTGTAATCATCTACCTAAAGGTCTTTGTGTGGTCGTATGCTTTTCTTTGGGTAGATACCAGGAATGGAATTCTGGGGTCATATGGTAAACCTATGTGTAACTTTTTAGAAACTACCAAACTGCTTTCAAAAGTGATTGCCCCACTTTACAATCCCATCAGTGATGTGTGATGACTTTAGTTTCCTCCAATCCTTGGCAACACTTGTTATTATCTGTCCTTTCTATTACAGCTATTCTGAGGGGAGTAAAGTGGCATCTCAGGAGACTTTTAATTTCATGTCTCTAATGACTAATAATATTAAGTATCTTCTCATGTGTTTATTCCCCATTTCTATGTCTCTTTTTGTGACATCCTCTGTAGCTAAATCTTTGACTTCCTGGATTCTTCCAGAAATTTCTACCTTAGGTGATTCTGTGATGGGAATACGTGAAAGTTCACTGACTGTAATTCTGTGTGTTTGTTTTAAGTAACCAAGTACTTCTAAAACTTCATAAACCGGAAGAAATTCTTCTCTGCTAGAGTTATGGAACATACTCATAGTGTGGTAACTTTTATAACATCTGGTAGAAAAGCAAGCTTATCATTGCAGAAGCTTAGACTGTTCATTTTCCTTCAGGGTTTTTTTGTTTTTGTTTTTTTACTGAACTGAGGGCAAGACCAATCTGCCTAGAGGCTTGTTTGCTTTCTCAGCAGGAAAAGAAAAGAAGGCAAGGGAAGAGCAGCAGAGTAAGACAGAATTCCTCAGGAAAATAGTACTGAAGTAAAAAAACCATCGTGCCAGGTTAGAGAAGCAAATTCTGCAGAATCAAGTTTTCTTTTAATAACAACACTGATAGAAAGATTACAGGAGAGTCTGAGTTCAGGGCCTATTGGAAATGGATGATAGAATTTTTTTTAGTGTACCAGCCCAGCAACAGATGTAATTAGATTATGCTAACGTGATAAACAGTTACTGAATATCTCTCTAAATTAGATTGACCTCGATCGTTAAAGATCATAACTTTCAATGAAGTCTTGTTTTGCTTGCTAAATAATTTTCACACTGGTGCTAAGATAGAAGTCTTATAGGTGTTTGGAAGGGAGCCTCTTGAGGTCGCGGTTTATTTTCTATCCACTCCCACGTCAGGTTTTGAAAGTGGGTTATGCTGCAGGATCATATCAGGTGCTAGTCAAGCCACTTTATTGCCACCCGTGAATTTGTTGCTACAACCAATTTGTTTCCAGTGGAGTCGACTGTTTTGTGAGTTTGAAACACAGTTGTTTGTGACTTTAAAATCTCTAGAGCCCTATTTATATCCCTTATCAAAAATGGTTGAGAAGGTAACTTTATATATATTTTTTTCTCAGCTGATTATGCTGTCCTATTTTCTTCATTTGAGGAGTATCTGAGGGTTATCTCTACAATAGTCCCTCATCCGAGGTTTTGCTTTATGTGGTTTCAGTTAACCTCAGTCAACAGTGATCTGAAAGTATTAAATGGAAAAGTTCAGAAATCAACAATTCAGTTGTTTTAAATTGCACTGTTTTGAGTAGTGTGACGAAATCTGATGCCATCCTTCTCCATCCTCTTAGAAAGGGAATCAACCCTTTGCCCAGCATGTTCCACCAAGATGGCCACTTATTAGCCTTCTGGGTTATCAGATGGACTGTCATGGTATTGCAGTTATTTTGTTCATTTTACTTAATAATGACCCCAAAGCGCAAGAGTAGTAATGCTGGCAATTCAGATATGCCAAAGAGAAGCCAGTAAGTACTGCTGTTAACTGAAAAGGCAGTGATTTAATAAGGAAAGAAAACCACATGGTGAGGTTGCTAAGGTTTATGTTAAGAATGAATCTTCTATCCATGAAATTGTGAAGAAGGAAGAAGAAACGCATGGTAGTTTTGCTATCACACCTCAGACTGCAAAAGTTATACCATAGTGCTTAGTTAGGATGGAAAAGGCATTAAGATATTGTATGTGTGTGTGAGAGGCCATATTCACAGCTTTATAATGCTATCTTGTTATAACTGTCTTATTTTACCATTAGTTGTTAATCCCATATTGGGCCTCATTTATAAATTAAGCTCTATCACAGATATACAGAGTAGGTATAGCTAAAAAGCTTTTGAATTGTGATGCTGGAGAAGACTTCAAAACTATGGTTTTTCCAGTGGTCATGTATGGATGTGAGAGGTGGACTATAGAGAAAGCTGAGTGCTGAAGAATGGATGCTTTTGAACTGTCGTGTTGGAGAAGACTCTTGAGAGTCCCTTGGACTGCAAGGAGATCAAACCAGGCAATCCTAAAGGAAATTAACCCTGGCTATTCACTGGAAGGACTGATGCTGAAGTTGAAGCTCCATTACTTTGGCCTTGTGATGCAAAGAGCCGACTCATTGGGAAAGACCTTGATGCTGGGAAAGATTGAAGGCAAAAGCTGAAGAGGGTGGTAGAGGATGAGGTGGTTGGATAGCATCACCGACTCAATGGACATGAATTTGAGCAAACTCTGGGAGATAGTGAAGGACAGGGAAGCCTGGCATGCTGCAGTCCATGGGGTTTCAAAGAGTCAGATATGACTTAGCAACTGAACAACATAGGGAAAAACATAGTACATATGGGGTTCAGTACTATCCATGATTTCAGCCATCCACTGGGGGTCTTGGAACATATCCCTGAGGCTAAAGGGGATTTGTGTATTAGCTGAATTGTAACCTTTTGTAAACTTCTATGTATCACTAAAGATGGTGGTTAGTTTGGGGCCTGGGGTAGTTCTAGATCACTTTTACCAAGTATGTTGATGGTATATGGGATGTTTGTGAATATAACATTACTGATACCTTTGAATTTACTATCTCAACATTTCGAGATAGCTAAGTATATCTTTAAAAGTACATTTTCACTTCGTCTGTAAATGAAAATAAAAAGGGTTTTTAATTAACATAGTTGCTTTTGGTTTTCTTCTGATTTATTTTTCCTCTCCTTTCCCCACCCCCTTGTGGAAAATCCTTGATTAGGATCCAGATAATCTAGAACTGAATCCAGACTCAATGGTTATTGAGCTGGTGACTTGGTCAAGATAAATTATCTGATTCTTGTCAGTTAAATGGGGATAATGATGCCTCTATGGAAGAATTGATTTCAGATTAGATGTTGTCTACAAGAAACAGTGTGATGTACACAGGTGCTCAGTGGTAGATGCCCTATTGTTATTATTGTTTTCTATGAATTACAGCAATGTTCATATTTTTGATCCTTTTCCTATTTTTCAAAAATTTTGAAGACATATTTATAAATAAGTATAAAAATAAGACATAGGTTTGGTGAATTAACATTTTATGTTCAATATAAAACAAAATTTTTAACAATGATATAAAGTTGACATTAATATTTTTTCTAAAATAGTAATAGAAATTAATAGTTTTTTCCTTTAATTGGCTTTATAACTGTGATGTGATTAAATACACATTATTTTATATAGTCTTAAATGACTGATTTGAAGATTTGCCTCTCTGTTGTTTTTTTCATTTTGACACTTGACTTTATTGGCTATCACAAGTGAAAAATAGTACCTCAAGGTACGTATAACAAACTAGGTAAAAGTATATTTCCAGATGAATCATGATGTTAATTTTTCACCTTTATTGACCAGAAATGGAAAGGTTTTGATAAAATGTAGTAAATTTCTATTATCTCTGAGTCAGTTTTATTTGCAAAGTAATTGATTAATGACCCATTTCAGAATTATAACATAAGTCCAAAATCCATTGGAACTCTATGTTTACCAGTTTATTACGTATATTTTAAAACTATGTTTGCAAGTTGTAGAAGTATATAGGTATGTAAATTCTTATGAGATTATGCACACATCAATTTTGGCAATAAAATTACATAATGATTGGAATATTTCCAAACATTTGTTTTCAAATTACCCTTATATTAGCACAAGATTTGTTATAAAGTCGTCACTTTCTCACTCATCATAAATGAACTGACAGTACCGAGTATCAGGTAAAGATGTTGAGCACCCTGACATGTGACGGTCACATAGTGCAACTTCAGTCAAAACATTGATTACTGTTAAGTTCTAAGTTATTTCTCACCACTAGAGTGAATAAATGTCAGCTTAAATTTTTTTTCCCACCTCAGAGATAGTCTCATATCCCTTCCCTAACCCTACACTCAATTGTGAGATAAGTTGCACATTAGGCCAACGTGATTATCAGTGGGATATTTGATCAGTCAGTTCCCAAAAGAAAAATGCATACTGATGATTTGGAGTAAGAGTTAAGAGCATTTTCTTAAGGGACCAGATAATATTTTAGGCATCCAGGGCCACATGGTCTCTATCACAGCTACTCAACTCTGCCGATGCAGCCTGGAAACACCATAGAGGATATGTAAAAAAGAAAGAAAAATTTAAAAGAAAAAAATTTTAAGTAAAATTTTTAAAAAATTTAAAAGTTTTAAAAAAACTTTCAAAAATTAAAAGTTTTATTTCAGTAAAATTTTACATATGGACACTGACTTTGATTTTTATGTAATTTCCATATGGCATAAAATATTGTTCTGCTTTGGATTTCTTTTCAACTATTTAAAACAAATTTTAAATGGCTTATGGTCCATCCCAGAAAAAGCAGCAAGATGAATTTTTCTCAGGTCTTAGCTTGCAGATCCCTTACTCAGATGATAATGAACTTGTAGAGAATCTCAGCCTGAAATTCCACAGGAATGTACATTATTCCAGTAGATTGTCAAATTACAAGGGTGTTTGCATTTATTGTCCCTTTAAGAAACACTAAATATGAAAATTCAATAGCAAAGACTTTCTTCCCTCTCTGACATAATATTAACTGCTGCTGCTAAGTCGCTTCAGTCGTGTCCGACTCTGTGCGACCCCATAGACGGCAGCCCACCAGTCTCCGCCGTCCCTTCTCCAGGCAAGAATACTGGAGTGGGTTGCCATTGCCTTCTCCAATAATATTGACTGATAGAAGTTCTAATATAAGGAGTGAAAGTGTTAGTCACTCACTCATGTCCAACTCTTTTGTGGCCCCATGGACTGTAGCCCACCGGGCTCTTCTGTCCATGGGATTCTCCAGGCAAGAATGCTGGAGTAGGTAACCATTCCCTTCTCCAGGGGATCTTCCTGATCCAGGGATTGAACCTGAGTCTCCTGCATTACAGGCAGATTCTTTACTGTCTGAGTCACCAGGAGGTGGGCTTACAAATTATTTGAAGCTGGATCATCAGTAGCTGCAATGTCAGTACAAGCTACAGTGCTTTTCTGCATGATCTTGTTCTCATTTGATTTTAAAAAAAAGTTAACTTTGTCTTGGAAACACTGACATAACAAAGCAGTGGGAAAATACACTTGTTTGCGGTCCACTGGCTAAATTCTGTGACTCCTTCCTGGGTTTCTGTGGGTCCTGACACATGAAGGAACGTGTGTTCAGTGACATTCTAGAAAGTCAGAGGAGCCAGTAACTGCTCCTAACAGCACAGCATTTTGGAGGCAGGTTTCCAAGTTTGGTTCTCCTCAACTGCCAGCAAGAGATGCAACTGGCAGATCTTTCTCCTGACTACTGAACTCTCTCTCTCATTCTCCCGTCATCCAAAATCAGTTTTCTTTCCTGTGATCAGTTGTACATACAGTTTCAAAATTCTCATTTACGTTTAGGCCAAACAGTGCACAAAATCATGCAAAAAGATAAATGTGTGGAATGACTTGATCCTGTTGTGTGCCTCCCAGACATCCAGCCCCAAGTCAGGGGATCTCTCAGCCACAGCAGAACAAAAAGAGGATGAGGGCCAGGCGTTTCCTATCAAGGTAAAATCTGTCCTGCAGCATAACTCACCTTGGCTCCATCCCCAAGAACATCTCCTGTATTTCTATGCTTCATCCTAGAATCAGTGCTTTACAACTAGCTTTGCCCGCTGCCTCTATTTAGGGTGGGTACAGGGTTGAGTTAGGAGACCTGAAATAAGATAGGCATAAACAGGAGGAGAAATCCAAGAAAAAAGCCAAGTTGGGCGTGCATCTAAACTCCACTCCTCGTTATAGATGGAAATAGACACTTAGTGAGCACCTGCTCTGGTTGGAAACTTCATAAAGTCTCTTGGTTGGTAAAATAAACAAGAAGAGATGAAGGAACAAAAAGTGTCTCTTATTTAGCTGATGCACAGCAGGAAAGAAAGCAATTAAGGAGACAAGGGTATTTTTTTAATAGGGCTTTGTTTCTCATTTTATGCAAGAGATCACGTTGACTTTGTTGAACTTTTGATTCCATGACAGCAGCAAACTCTACACGCATGCTCAGGTGTTTGAAGTGAGTGCTTCAAGCAACATGGTAGTCTACACTCAACCTGAAACAGTATGCTGTGTACTGGTTGTGACTCTGGAAAGCAGGGTGTCAGTTCTGTTTTTCAGAAAGCAAAGAGGTCACAGTTGCTCCTGAGCCATGAGTTGCAAAACCACCAAGTGGAAGAGAGAAACAACTCTTTAACTGTGGTTCTAGTTAGTGAACCTCTGAGGAGTTATTGGAATACGGTCATTTGTCTGACAACTTAAACAATAATCAGAAAAGCTGTGCTTTTAACGTAGCCTCCTCACGTGTTTGTCTTTCTTTGTGATTCAGGAGGAAGGATGCTGGTTTCTTATCCTACAAAGATCACCTGCCAGTCAGCCAGGTGGTGGTTGGAGATACCGACCGGCAAGGCTCAGAAGCCAAACTGAGTGTGGGTCCCCTGCGCTGCCAAGGAGACAGTAAGTGTGCCTGCAGTGGTGGCTTGCACCTTCTTATCAATTTTAAATAGTGTTTGCCAGCACATCAGAGGTCGGCAGAAAAACAGATTGCTCTTTGGTATAAACAGAGCCAAGTAGAGGGCTAGGTAGGCCTTAATACATAGAGGAGGGTGACAGCTATAAAGTCTCCAATATAGGAGCCTAGATCTGGGCTTAAGTGTGGACATTCATCTTTCTTATATATTTGTAGGTAACGATTGTGACTACCTAAGTTTATGGTGATAAAAGTAGCAATGCTAATAGCATAAGCAGCACTCAACAGCTGTGATTCCACTGAGTGCTGCTGTTAATGCCATTAGCATGACTATTTATATCACCATAAACTCAGTTTATGGTGATATAAATAGTCACATTATGGCTTAATGTATCATTGTAAACTCAGATTATGGTCATATAAAGTTTGACATTATTGCTATCAAGTTTCATCATCATCAGAGCTTGATGGTCCCATGTAAGCCAAGGAGTATTTCTGTAACTACATCTTGCTTTCGAATTTGGGCACCACAGAGAGGAATTTGGGGCTGCAGGAAGTCAGGGAGTGAGAGCAATGATCCCACCTAATTAAGGGTACCCTTAGGATTTTATGCCGTGTGATACCCTCTAGTGTGCTTTATGTGCAGTCAGAGGGAGATGGTGACAGGTTGCTGTGGGGATTCTGCGATGAGCATCCTGGGTCTCATTTCCCCTCTTCTTGTTGGCACACCTGGTTCGGGCAACCCTTCCGGGAGTTCTGTGCTTTTGTGATTGCGTGCAGGGCATCAGGAGACCTGGATTCTGTTCCCTGGGTAACTGACTTTCCTGGAGACCTCAGGCAGATCCCCCTGTTTTTCTCAGCTGTGGTGCTGAGAATACCACCCGCATCCCAACTTCTCCTGAGGAGGCCATAAAGATTTTAGTGCCCGGATCTGGATTCCTCCTAGCGAAGCATCCTGTGAGATGGACTGTTATTACCACTTCCATAAATCAAGAGAGAATTAGACCTACTTGATGTAATAAATTATTGCATCCACTCAAGGAGGTGTCCTAAGGAATGTAACGATGCATGCTCAGCTGTTTACTGCTTAGTACATTGAGGCTGTCGGCAATTAAACCACACGATGTTCCAGATACAAAGGAGAGTTGCAGCCTGTTCTGATTTTTCTCTTCTTACATACAGAAAATGAATGTGCTATCCTTAAAATTAAATTGGTCAGAAGAACTTTATCATGCATTTACTGGACAATAATACTTCTTTTGTCTAGTCAAGTTTAACAGAACTGTACGATAAGAAATTAGTTTCAACTGCTTAAGAAAAAGATATTGACATAAAATAATAATATAGATGCATTTTAAACATATTTTGAGAGATGGATTATAGTGTCATGCTCAAAATAGGCAGGTTCTCATGCGCTGTCCAATGAAAATCAGTTTCTTTTTATCATAATTACTCATTAATATATAAAGATATTCTCACTTGTCAATTCTAATCATGAAGTTAGCTTTGAATTAGATATGGGGTTCCCCTTAAGTAATGGATTAACTCAATATAGTTATGAAATCCAGCTTCTGCAGATTTTTGTTATCATTCTTAAAGAAAAGATCCCAGCTACGTTAAACAGTATATGTGGGAGTATATTAACAGTTTATAGCTAATATTAGCATGTTTTCTCATACTAAATCAGTCCTCAGGAAGAATTTATTAAGTGTCTGCTATTTGTCTAGCACTTTACTAGGTGTTCTGTGAATTAAAAAAAAAACAAAGTTCAAGTCATGTTTTGTGAAAAGCACATACAAAAGTATTGGAAAACACAAAATGTTTTATAATTTAATAGATTTGTGATGTAAAAGTATTGCAACTGATGCTGAAGAAAGAAGTGATCTATGTTTCAGGAAGACTTTATATTTAGAAAGGAGAATAGGAGAAGTCTGGTGGTCAGTGTTTATTTGCATTTTTCTCCCAAGGCTCTTGCTCTTAGAAACATTCGTAGGATGGTTGATAGACAAAGAGCTGTCCTGTTCACTGACGCTTTGTGGCCTCCAGCTTCTTGTAGGACTGCAGCTTCATCAACACTTCTTAATCCATGTTTTACCTGATACTTCATGCAAACAAAAGCACAGTGAATCTTTAATTGCAATTATGTGAAACACTTTTGTGTCCGAGAGAGAAATCTTCGGTTTTTGCAGGCAACTGGCAATATTCCACACCTGTACATGAACGGCCAGGTACCAGTTAGCAGTTTTGATGCCCACCTTCTTTTTCAGAATGTTCTAACATGAACACAGTAATGATAAACTGCCCTAATCATAGCATTTCCCAGGTTTTACACATGTGTGGTTTCCTTGGATACAGCCCCCTGTGAGCTGAGTAAGGTAAATATTAGCCTTTCTGTTTTACAAATGAACAAAATATTTCTTTGGAAATGTCATTTAAGCAACAAACTTCTGTGCCCCCTCGCAGCCTCTGTGAGGCTCCCAGAGGAAAGACAGAGCAGAGGAAAGCAGCTTCCTCTGCACAAGGTCAGGCTTGTTTCCTTGTCTCTATTTGCATCTCTAAGTCTACAACAGAAATTAAATTGTTTAAAATATGTGTCATCTGGGTCTCTCCCCACCCGCATCCAGTTACCAATACTGCATGAATGTTGGGGGAATTAAATTCTAATTTGTATAACTTGAAAAGTGACATCGTGCATATAGCCTGTTGTTTGCAGAGATTAACTCTGTGTCATTTACTGAGTCTGTGCCAAGCTACAGTTTAAAAAACCAAATCTGCTGCTGAGAAATGTCTTTCTCTATTTGAGGACTTGAATGATGACAGCCATCAGAAGCTGTCTCTTGAATTAGGTCTGGTTCTATCCCCCCAGTCTTAGAGAATGAAACAATTTTTGTGGGCTCTGACCAACCGTTTCGGCAGCTTCAGTTGATTTCATCATGCCTGCTGAGTTTCATTTTTACTTTGATTCATCTGCACTCATAGACCCATATAATCAAAATGCTAAGAAAAATCAGTGAGTTCCAGAATCTGCTATATTTCCCATATAGCACTGTAAAATGCTGATGCCCTCAGACTTTGGGGTCTTCTTTTTCAACCACATTCAAATGGAAACCTCAAATCTAAATGAAACTGGAAGTGTGACTGAGGACAGATGGTTAGCTGAGATAAACAGTAGCGGAAAATTACAAATCTCCCCTGACCCTAAATCGCACATACTCACCTAGGAGAAACATCGGAGCTATTTAGAGGATCGAAAGGGCTGATACAGTAGAAATTCTTTTCAAATTTAAATATGTAATTATTCTTGCAGGAGGTTGCTGAGCTTCTATGGAATTAGTTCAAAAACAAATTATGTCAGGTTTGGGAGGTAGAAATCCTTTTGGTAACTATATATAGTGACTATAATTAATTGTAGAAGGAAAGTACTTGCTAGATAATTGTCTTATTCTCAACCATATGAGGCTACGAGTCCCCATATCTCCTATAGGGATACAGGGACTTTAAACAATTAATTAAGAGCAAGTTTATTACAAAAGCAAGTGTTTTGAATACACCTGGGTAGAAACAATCAGGAGAACATGTTACTCAAGGACCTCTGTGTGCTAAGTCTTTTCATTCGTGTCTGACTCTTTGCGACCCTATGGACTATAACCCACCAGGCTCCTCTGTCCACGGGATTCTCCAGGCAAGAATACTGGAGTAGGTTGCCATTTCCTCCTCCAGGGGATCTTCGCAATACAGGGATCAAACCTGTGTCTCTTATGTCTCCTGCCTTTGCAGGCAGGTTCTTTACCACTAGCACCACCTGAGAAGCCCCAAGGACCTCTGAGTCCATGCCAGAAACCCACCTGGCTGTCAGCAGGGCAGGCAGAGCGCTGTAGTCACGGTGGGCATTTAAGATGTCAGTTCAGGTTCTTAGAGCTGCAGAGGTGACTCTGAGAGGCTGAGAAGAAAAGGTAAGACAGACACCATCCTATTTAGGGACACTCCGAGGGCAGAGACAACAAAAGAAATAAAGATGATGATGGAGCTTTATCCAAATGACAGTGGACATATGTTCTTTGGGAATGCAATCCTATGTGCCAGAGATGTATAAAGGCCACCCTCTACTGTAAGACGGTTGCAAACCAGGGCCTTTCCCGGCCATTCCCTTACCAAGAAGACAGGGTGAGGACTGTATCTAACGTGTCATTTCTCCAAGGATAAGACACTTCGGTGGGGGGATTCAAATGAGTATCCTTCCCCATAAGAGGGCCCCAGGGGCTCACACAGGCCATGCCACCTCCCTGCGTGAGACGCACTCAGTGCCGCCTAGGAGGCCTGGACAAGGAGAGGAGCGGCCGCTCATCTCCACTCAGGAGGGGCTGTGAGTGCAGAGGAAGCCACTCCCTGGGCTCCAGGGAAGAAGAGTCAGCGTGCTCACGCCACTTGTCTTTGCTGTTTCAGCCTTGGAAGAGACAAGAAAGGGAAAGGGCCCAGCATGCAGGTGATCCTGGTGGTTTAGTCGCTAAGTCAGGTAGTAGCGACCCCATGGACTGTAGCCCACCAGGCTCCTCTGTCCATGGGATTTTCTAGGCAAGAATACTGGAGTGGGTAGCCATTTCCTGCTCCAGAGCAATCTTCCCAACCCAAGGATCGAACCTGCATCTCCTGCATTAGCAGGTGGATTCTTTACCGCTGAGCCATCATGGAAGCCCCTATGCAGGCTGTGAACAAGCACTTTATATTCATTTTCTCCCGATTCTTCCAACATCCTCTATGTGATGATATCTTTGTGTTTTGTACCAAGGAGAAAATTGAATCAGACTTATTGCATGGTTTGCCAATAAGAGCTGGAGCCAGGAGATCTGTGTGGTTCCAGAGCAAATTCCAGAATGGACCGCAGTGGATCACTCTCAGTAATTCTGTCCTCAGAAGATGCTCCAAGCTCTTTTCCTTTCCCCACTTCTTCCCATGAAATGTAGCTGTATGTCCTTGGGTCAAGTATGTCTAAAAGCACAAACACAGAATCATGACATTCTAGCAGTGGAAGACACTTAGAGATCAGACAGTGCAAATCTCTCCGTTTCCAGACGTGGAAGCTTGGCTCCAGGGAGGTTAAGTGACTGAACCAGGGGCTCCCAGCTTGTTTATGGCAGAGTGCGTGGAGAGAGAGTTTGACAAGAGCCTTCATCTTTAATAATTCCCAGTGGCCAAGATGCATGCTGAGACCCAAAGAGAGAACTTTGACCTGGAATCCTGACCCCAGGTCCCTGCCCACCAACAGCTAAGCGGAGCACTAACGTGGTACTGAGCACTTCCTCTTGCCCTACTGTGGGATCAACCGACTGGAGACCTGACAGAAAACTCAGGGTCAGAGACAGAAAGTTAGTGACTTCAAGGTTTTTGTATTTTGTTCTTACTTCTGGTTCTAGGCAGTTTTTTAGCTGATAGTATCCAACAAGGGGCTTCCCTTATAGCTCAGTTGGTAAAGAATCTGCCTCCTGCAATGCACGATACCTGGGTTTGATTCGTGGGTCAGGAAGATCCCCTGGAGAAGGAAATGGTAACCCACTCCAGTATTGTTGCCTGGAGAATCCCATGGACAGAAGATCCTGGTAGACTATATAGCCCATGGGGTCACAAGAGTCGGACACGACTTAGTGACTAAACCACCACCCCCATCCAACAAGGGGGAGGGAAAAAGAGTTATGTGTAGAAACCATTAACTCCTTTTTTTTTTTCCTTAATGTCCCAGCCTCTGCTGCTGTTGCCACCGGCGACTACTGCCTGAGAAGCAGGAGTGGCACTAAGAACTAGCAGAAACAGTGAAATTTTTAGGATCAAAACCTAGGCTGATTCCCATTAAAGGACTGAGCCCTCTGGGCATGTCTGAGGGCAGCTCCAATGACAAAGGTGGCAGAGGTAGAAAGAAGGAAGCTTCTCTCTGGTCTCCAGACTCGGGAGTGATTTTGAACTGTTGGAAGTGGACAGAGCCCCAGGGAAGAGTCAGCTTTCATATTATTTGGCCTCTTAGCTTGAACTGCAAACCCACTGTGGAAATGAGCAGTAAAATTAGTTACAGTTTGGGGAGGAAAAAAGGTATTTCTATTTGATAATGTTGTTAATTCCCTCAGTCATGTCTGACTCCTTGCGACCCCATGAACTGCAGCACACCAGGCTTCCCTGTCCTTCCCTATCTCCCAGAATTTTCTCAGACTGTTGGCCATCGAGTCGGTGATGCCATCCAACCATCTCATCCTCTGTCGTCCCCTTCTCCTCCTGCCTTCAATCTTTCCCAGAATCACAGTCTTTTCCAATGAGTCAGCTCTTCGCATCAGGTGGCCAAGTATCAGAGCTTCAGCTTCAGCGTCAGTCCTTCCAATGAATATTCACAGTTGATTTCCTTTAGGATAATAGATGTGATGATATTTGATAATAGATGTGTTGTTTGTGTGCATGTGGCTGCCTTCTCAACACTGTTTGTGTTCAGAGGAATCACCCATCCCCCAGAGGAGATCTGCCTGGCTGAGCAAGTCTCTCTTCCTTTCTGAACTTGTCACAGGATCCCAGAGGCAGGAGGGACTTTGTTCTGTGAATTGAATCCCCACAACTGGGTTCCTCTGCTGAACTTTCCAAGCGGACTCTCTAATCTTACAAAAGAGTGTTAGGCTTGCTCCATTGGTTCTAAGAATTCCTGAGGTGGAACATGCTCAGAATCAAGAAAATTACTAGGTGAAACAGTTTCTTATCTGTCCAGTATCTACGCCTGGAATTTAATTCAACCTAACAGGATTTACTGAGGAAATGGGGCATGATTCTCATCCCGGATCAGTTTGTTTTTGTTTGTTTGTTTTTTAAACTTTTATTTTGTATTGCTGCTGCTGCTGCTACTGCTAAGTCGCTTCAGTCGTGTCCGACTCTGTGCGACCCCATAGACGGCAGCCCACCGGGCTCCCCCGTCCCTGGGATTCTCCAGGCAAGAATACTGGAGTGGGTTGCCATTTCCTTCTCCAATTTTGTATTGGGGTGTAGCCAATTAACAAAGTTGTGATAGTTTCAGGTGAATGGTGAAGGGATTCAACCATACATATCCATTCTCCCCCAAATGCTTCTGCCATCCAGGCTGCCACATAGCATTGAGCAGAGTTCTGTGTTCCCTACAGTAGGTCCTTGTTGGTTATAGCTTATGTTTCATAGAGAGTGACAAGTCTGGTAAAGTGGAAATTTGGATGGAAACTTGGATTCTTAGTGGAAGTTTGAAAACGCTTGGAGGTCTTGAGTATCGGTGCTTTCCAAACTTTAACGTGCTCAGAAATTACCTGGGGATCTTGATAAAATGCAGATTTCAGCTCAGGCAGTCTGGGCCAGGACTAGAGATGCCACTGTGACGGCCACTGGCTCGTGGTCCGCACTCTGAGCAGCAGCATTAGAGAGCAGCACGTTGGATAGTGTAGACTTGGGGATTCTACACACCTGGCTCCTCATCCCGGCTCCCTCCCTCACCAGCCATGTGCCTTTGAACCAGTTCCTTAACCTCTCTGAGCTTCTACTTCCTGCTCACAACCTTCTCTCAGCTGCAAATGAGAATAATCACAGCTACATCACTGCAGTGGTTCTTTTAAACTAAAATTCCCTGCGGCTTTGCACACGGTCCACGTTCTCTGTTATCACCTCCATTGTTATAACATTCATTCATCGTGGCAAGAGTGACAAGCCTGCTAACAGGAAAGCTCGGCCCACGTGCCCGTCCTACATCCCACTGTCTTTACCCTTGACTCTTCTCTGCTCGCAAAGAGTCAGACACAACTAAGCAACTGAACGGAACTGAACTTCTCTGATCTTGGAGAAAATCCACCTTTTCTCATAGCTGAGGGTCGGCACCCAGCGAGTAGCCTCCTTCCTGACTTGGAACTCCTGCTTGGAGCTCAGCTCCCGAAGTGATATCCATCCATGCAAAGAACCCCCTTTCCTTCTCTCTCATCGCCCTTGCTGGCAGCGAATGGAAACCACCCCCTTAGCTTGCTGCCTTCTTCAGAAACTACCCTTCGACAACCAGGAGGACTCTAGCAAAACACACAAAGAGCCCAATAACACACAGGGCTCTCGCTGTTCCCAGGAACAACCACAAAGGAACCTTTCATGCAAACAGGGAGTCAGTTAACCTTTTCCATAAAAGATCTGAAGGAAGTATTCCAGGCTTTGGGACCACACAGGCTGTTAGAACCACTCAGCCCTGCAGTGTGAAAGCTGTTGTTGACAATGTGTAAACAGATGCACGTGGATGGTTAGAACAAAATGTGACTTAGAAAGGAAACAGGCTGGATTTGGCCTGAAGGCCATAGTTTGCTGAACCTCTGGCCCAGATAGTAGTGTTTTTTTTTTTTTTTTTTGAGAGTTTGGGAAAAAATGCGTCGGACTTGAAAAATGTATGGAATTATGGCAGAATTATTTTTAATCTAGATTTTATCTGGTTTTCAAGCTCAGTCACCCACGGATCAGCTTGAGTAGGGACTCCCCTCCCCTTCAGCTACGTCCTCATCTTTCTCCACGCAGACTCGGATTTCAGCCTAGATTATATGGTAACTTCTGTATATACACTCAGCATTGATCAGAGACGCTGTGTGAGTGTAGTGAAGTACAAACTACATTTCTTGCTTTCAAGGAGCCTACGAAAACATTGGCCCCCCAGACTGAAGTTCACATTCACCGCTGTAATGCACCTGTTATCCAGAGTGACTTTTTAAAGCTGTAAATCAGATTGTAGCACTTTATGACTTCTACCCATCACTCTTAAAATGCCAACCCTTACCACGGCTGGCCTGTCCCACCCTCCGGTCACCCCCAGTTCATCCGTTCCAGCCCCACTGGTCTCATATCTCCAACGTGCTTTGCTTGTTGCCCCCTCAAGAACTTGTCCCTGCTGGTTTCCTCTGCCTGGAACTTTCTCCTCGTCGAGACTCGCCTTGGCTCCAAGTCTCAGCTGTGATATTAACTCTTCTGGGACCATCTTCCCTGCCCACTCGGTTAACAGTCACCCACACCTTGTCCCTCTCCATAGAACTGACGCCATTCTGAAATTCTCTCTGTGATGCCACAACAGGACTCTTAACACCAAATGCCTGGCATCAGCATAGATTTCACAGCCCCTAGAAGTCTGCCTTTTCTTCAGACCCCAAGGCCAAGAATAAAGGGGGTTCCCAGGCCACCTGTTCTTCTGACCAACTGACTACAAATTTAGGGGTTCCCACTATTTCTTTGGGCTTCCCACCAGTGGCACTAGTGCTAAAAGACCCTGCCTGCCAATGAGGGAGATGTAAGAGATGCAGGTTCGATTCCTGGGTCAGGAAGATCCCCTGGAGGAGGGCACAACAACCCGCTCCAGTATTCTTGCCTGGAGAATCCCATGGACAGAGGAGCCTGGTGGATGATGGTCCATAAGGTCACAAAGAATCGAAGACAACTGAAGCAACTTAGCATGCATGTACTATCTCCTCAGGACCAAAAGTTTACTACAATGACTCGGTGAAGTCAGGAAAGCACAACTCTTCAGATCGATGTTTTATTATAGGAGATAAAAATCAGGACTAGCTGAATGGACAGGTGCATGGGGTGAGTTCTGGGAGGGCTGAAAATCCAGAGTCCCTGTGTCTTCTCCTTGTGGAGTGGGGCCTGTCACCCTCTAGCATATCAGTGTGGCTTACTAACCAGGGAAGCTCACCTGAGCTACAGATGTCCAGATTTTTTCCTGGGGTTTCATTATGTTGGAGAAGGAAATGGAAACCCACTCCAGCTTTTCTTGCCTAAAAAGTTCCACGGACAGAGGACGTTGGCAGGGCAAGTCCATGGAGTCGAAAAGAGTTGGACACAACTGAGCACCCATAATGTAGGCTTGGATCAGTCAGTCGTTGGCCGCATGACTGAATTCAATCTCCAGCTTCCCTTCCTTTTCCTCCGTAGAAATGGGCTGAAACATGGTGGTTCAAAGCCCCAAGCCTCTAATCGCATGGTTGCTCTTCCAGGCAGGGCTGTTCTCCATCTTAAAAGCATCTGAGGGCCCACCATGAGTAACAAAGACACGCCTGTCAATCAGAAAATTCCCAGGATCTAAAAGCTCTAGGAACTTGGTACAAAAACCAGATAAATTATCCGTTACCCAAACAGTTCTCTCCTCTGTGTGCTTGTAGGATTATTGTCCTCACTCCCAAGAGTTAAGTGGAGACTCAGGCAGAGTCTGTACCCCATGCAAGGATGGTGTCTGCCACATTGAGAAGCTCAACTACCTGTCCTTAATGAATGTGTGCACGCATGCTCAGTCACTTCAGTCCTGTCTGACTCTGTGCGACCATATGGACTGTAGCGCGCCAAGCTCCTCTGTCCATGGGATTCTTCAGGCAAGAATATTGGAGTGGGTTGCTGTGCCTTTCTCCAGGGGATCTTACCAACCCAGGGATCAAATCTCAGTCTCTTATGTCTCCTGCATTGGCAGGCAGGTTCTTTACCACTAGGGTCACCTGGGAAGCCCATGAGTGGTTAAATGAAAGATTTAAATAAGTATTTCAGACTAACAATGGAGGCAGTACCACCAGGCATTCCATGATAAATTGCAGAAAACTTGCAGAGACAATCATTGCTACAGAGGTCCAAGAGAGGAACTATCACTTGATTTATATGCACAACTCTTTTTAACCTCAACAAGGCTTTTGCACATTTATTCATCTTAACTAAATGAAAACTTTTATTCTTTTGTACCTTGAAAATCCCTTGAATCCGATGATTATCTTCAAATTAAGGATTAAAAAAAAAAAAACTCTTTTGCTAAGTTTCTATATTTTCTTTGGCATTTCTAAATTAAGAGCACGTGAAGCATTAAATTTATAGAACTCATTGTTTAATCTAAATTAGATTAACCCCCCTGGCTCTTCAGACATCCAAGCACACTGTTCCACACTTTTGTTTACCCGTGTCTCAAGGTTATTACTGACAAAATTACAATTAGTCAGTACTTCAAATCTATTGTTAGGGTGCTAAGCTGTGAGCTATAAACTTCCTCACTCTGGCATAATTAAAACTGTGTTCCAGTTCACCTATTTTATGATACCTACTTGGCTTTTCATAAAGCTTCTTTTCACAATCTGAGCTACATTCAGACCTTGCAAACTCAGGAACTTGATTGAAGAAAACTTTTAATAAAGCCTCTTTTTGAAGTTTGCTGATAGATCCAGAGCAGCAATCTGGATTAAAAAATGAAGCCTGTACTAAACTATGGCAAACATTATGTAACATGGCATTAGTATCATTAAAATGAATTCTAATTCAAAACTCACCAGGTATACATATATAAAACAGTACATTTTAATTTGTATCCACCTATTGGCAAAGCAAAGTCTCATTATATGCGAGTAAACTAACAGATAATATGAGTTAAACATAAAATTGGACTTAAGGGAAAGACATACCAAGGTAAGTAGGTGTGCTCAGTCATGTCCGACTCTTCGCAGCCCCATGGGCTGTAGCCCTCCAGGCTCCTATGTCTATGGAATTTTCCAGGCATGAATACTGGAGTAGGTTGCCTTTTCCTCCTTCAGGGGATCTTCCCAACCCAAGGGTCAAACCCGCATCTGTTATGTCTCCTGCATTGGCAGGCAGGTTCTTTACCACTAGCACCACCTGAGAAGCAGCTCCATGGAACTAGATTTAAAATCTCCAGTTAAAAAAAAAGGCAACCCCAGTGTCCTATCCATACATTTTACCTTTGAGCCAGTTCAAGAGTCAGTTGTCCTAAAGTAAATGCATACCTTCAAGTGACCTCTAAGGGGAAAATACCAGTTCTAGACTAATGATCAAGAATGTGAATCAGTCCAGAAGTGTGACCGGAAGAACCAGAATCTGCAAGGATAGCTGGGCCTTTTGATGAAGGAGAGTTGGTTTACCCATTAAGATTCTATCTGTTCAAAGTTTTTCTTGACTTAAATGATAGTGAAATGGCTCAACAACCTTTACAATAATCCCTGCCTGAGGCTGTCAGTATTTCTTGATTCAACTCTAGTAGACTACACTCATAAATTTTGTTTTATGATATTTAGAACTTTAGAATTTAACTGATTGTGCTGAATAGGATGCAAATTACAACTTGGACATAAAATATGCCCTGGTATTTAGCAGAAATGTTTTGTGGACTTTCACCAGATGGTTCACCTTCCCATTGTCATACATGAGATAACAGTGAACTAGCTCAAGAAGTCAAGATTGCCATGAGATGACCTCATTTTTACTGGGTACTTGGCTTACTCTTATGGTTTGATCAAAGATACAGTTAGTTTTGACTGCCTCCATACCAACAACAAAAAAAGAGAAAGCAAAAAAGAAAAAAAAATACCTTTTTAAATTAAAGCATTTATTAAAGCATTTTTTTAATTAAATAACCTAACACCTTGGAGTTGGATATGTGAGAAGAGAACATGTCCCAAGAATTAAAGCAGAGAAGATACTCTGATCACTTTCTTTCTTTACTTATGTGTCTTTATTTTTTACTTCTGTATTTCAAGAAGACATAATCTCTGCCTTAATCCTTCAAGGTTACACATGGAAAAGTGCTTTTGTTCTTGTTCCAGTATAAGGATAGTTTGACTCCCAAATTAAATTTGGGTGTTCCTTTGCCTGCAGAATGGGCAGTTTTCCAGACTTAGGCTAATGACCTCATGTTTTGTTTGGGGGCAGATTATGCTCAGAGATAGATTGTCTTTGCCAACAGTTTATTTACCACATGTTCACTGTGGGTATTATAATGATTTCACAAACCAACAGCATACAGGATAGTGTCTCTTAAAGAAAGAAAGAAAGTGAAGTCGCTCAGTCGTGTCCGACTCTTTGTGACCCCATGGACTGTAGCCCACCAGGCTCCTCCATCCATGGAATTTTCTAGGTAAGAGTACTGGAGTGGGTTGCCATTTCCTTCTCCAGGGGATCTTCCCAACCTAGGGATCAAACCCGGGTCTCCCGCACTGCGGGCAGACGCTTTACACTCTGAGCCACCATAAGCCAATAAAGAAATGACATACTGAAAACCTATGATAGATTAATTACACTCTTGTTTCAGGAAAGGCGAGACGACAGGAAAAAAGCCCATTTAGTTGCTGTGTACCTTTATATGAGTTGGTTCTCACGGGAGCTGGCTTAACCAATCACAAGCTGATGTCCACCTGCCAGCAAGAACAGGAAGTCCCTTGTTGCTAGGGTCCATTGCTAGGGAATGCAGGCCCATGTTGGCAGCCAAGATGGTCTTCCCTGGACTGCTGCAAGTAACAGTCACCTTTCCCGCAGCAGCAGCTCTGCCCCAAGGTCTTCAGAGAGCTATTTCCGTCAGCAAAGGGTAACATTGACCAAACCGAACACTCTGCAACAGTCCTTACAAACTCTGGGCATTGATAGCCAAATATCCCCTGTCTGTAGCTCCTTCTTCATATGCCTTTATTGATAAGCCCCTGGGGCTCCCCCCGCTGCTGAGGGCTTATCAGACACCACTGTTGTGGATGGTGACATCCCAACATGCAAATACACCTTTATATCAAACCGATAACTGCATTCTTGAAAACAACCTCACTCTTCCAAACAGCTTCATTTTTGTCCTAAATAAGTGGATGCTAAATCATATTTCTCCAAAAGAAGTATCATATATCACTACAAATCCCAACACTCCAAAAAGAAGTTGCCATGTCTTGAACATCTTACAAGAAATAAGACTATATCAGGGTAGAATCTGTAATAAAGCAAACTTTACAGCTTCTCTTTGGGATTGAGGAGAGAGAATGAACTGTTGACCCCACCCTGGGCCTCAGGAGGCCACGTCACATCTGAAACTGGTCATTTCTTTGTGGACAATGTTTGTCTTATGACCCTACAAGTCAGCAAATTATGCTTGGTAGGATACGAGAAACCAACAAAAGTATCTCGGTTTAGAACATCAATTCCTAGAACTTGTTGTTCTTGAGAAAACTCTGGAGATGTTTTTCTTACTCTTCTGGCTTATATAATTTCAAGAACCAGGACTCCCTCCTACATGTTTTGCTTTCCGTTGCAAGGACCACCTACCAGGGAATCAAGAAAAAAATGGCTGGCACTTATTTTATAATAAAGTAATACAATCTCTACCATTTCTATTCATATATATATTTTTCCCTCCCTCTGGTCCTGTTAAAAACACACGTGTGTTCGCGCGCACACACACACACACAGAGATATGTTTACCCTCAGAATTTAGCATTTGTCCTACTGTTTCAGTCACCTCAGTTCTGAACCTGTGTGTGTGTGTGCTCAGTTGTATCAGACTCTTTATGAATCCATGGATTGTAGCTCCTCTGTCCATGGAATTTTCCAGGCAAGAATACTGGAGTGGGTTGCCATGCCCTCCTCTAGGGAATCTTCCCAATCCAGGGATCGAACCCTCATCTCTTGTGTCTCCTGCATTGGCAGGCGGATTCTTTACCACTAGCACCACCTAGGAAGCCCCAAGACTGAACCTACTTTGTGGTAACCCCAACTAGGGGCTGAAAACCACTTGAAGTCAGTGTAGTTGGAGGAACTCTTGTTAGAGATGGGAGGAAGGCAACATTCGTTTAGAAATCAGACCCCCTCTCTCCCACTCAGCCTGGTAACAACAGAACTTGTACACAAAGACTTCTCAAAAATACCTGTAAACCATATCATATTGTTGCGTATTCTCAGAATGTGTCTGATCACAAACGTTCCCTGAGGTGCTTGTCAAAATGCAGGTTCCCAGCCCCCTCCTTTCCCCAGAGAGGCTGATTCAGAATCTCTAGAGTAGAAGCCAAGACTCTATTTTTAAGAAGTTTTTAAAGAAGATTTTTATGATACAGAAATTAAAGAAAGTCTGCTAAGAACACAGTATTTGGGGGCAGACAGACCTGGGCTTAAATTCTCCGTATATCAGTAGTGTGACATTGGGAAAATTATTTAATTTCACGAAGCTTCAGTTTCCTCATATGTAAAAGAGAGATAATTATGCTTAGTACTAAGGGTTATGATGGAAATAAAATGAGACAAATGTACATAAGAAGCCTAAAACAGTGACTGATGCGTGAATTCTCAATAATGATAATTATGAATATTATACAAAAAAGAATAAAACTTTTACAAACCCCTTCATTTTGTAAAACTAATATGAATTAAGCTTAAATGCAAACTGCTAAATGCAACCACTATTATTTCTGTCAAATCAAAGTCATTCAGAAATAATGAACTGCAATCTGAGGTGGACAAGAGAATTAATCAATTATCAATGATGAATGTATTTTGAGCACCAGCTGTATACAAGGCATTGTGACAGGTTCCACAGAGGCATGAATGATGTTTTTTGCAATCAAAGAGTGTGTAACTTCTAATAAGATAGAGATGAACAGGTCCATCTCTTTATAAGAAAGCATACAAAGGTAAATGTAGAAGGTGTGGGATCCCCTAGTGGAATCAAAGAGATTTTCTTTTGGAGAGAATGCGGAGAGGGCACTTTACATGGGGAGTATCTAAGACAGTAATTAGCCCAAACTGATAAAAGCAAAATATTCCTACATAAAAATACATGCATGACACATAGAAAGCATTTGGATAAATATTCAAATGAGAAAGAGAAAGAGAAACCTGACTTGGAACCAGAAAAGCCTGCAAATGCTAAGCCTAGAGCTTCATCTATTCTGCCGGCAGTGGGGAGCGTGAGCCAAAAATAGGAGGAGGGGAGGAGTCTTTTGAAGGTTTCCTTTAATTAAAATATTGAACTCTTCACTTAGGTTTAATTTCAAAGACCAGTGCTCAGGCAGTTTATCTTTCTCCAATATGTGTTTTTAAAAACAAAAGGAACATTGCTGATGAAGAAAATTAAGTAATTTGATGAAGGGGTTACAATAGGTCCTCATTCGACAATAGTGTAACGTAAACACACATTTAAAACTCATTGTCTGAGTCTCCTAATAGAAATAGAAATCTTTTCCTTTAAGACTTTTTGAAGCTACTAATTTTAAACGTCTTTCTTAATTGTGGGAAAACTCTCCAAGGAAGATAGCTTTTAGTATTTTAATAAATCTGTAAAATTGTTGGGGATCGGCAGGCTTTTCCGTTTTGCTTCATTTATATACAGTGATGCTTATAGGTTGAAGAAGGATCCCCCAAAAATGTGTTGAAGTTCTAATGCTCGTTGCCTGTGATCGTGACCTTTTGTAGAAATAGGGTCTTGGCAGATGGTCATACTGGACTCAGGTGGGCTGTCGTCCTGTCTGATGTCCTTATAGAGAAAACAGAGTTACAGACACACAGAGCAAGAGACAGAAGTTGTCCTCACACAAGGAAAGGAATGTGAGGGGTTGTTGGCAACCCCAGAAGCAAAGACAGGCATGGAACACATTCGGAAGAACTGTCAGAAGGAACCCACCCTACCAACACCTGGATTTCAGACTTCTAGTCTTCCAGATGACTCAGAGAATAAATCTTTGTGGTTTAAAGCACCCAGTTTGTGGTACTAGGTTACAGCAGCCCTGGAGACCTAGAACAGAAACTCACTGCCTACTCAGAGAAGCACTGTTCAGGTGGCCTGTCTGCTCCAGAAGGAGCAATCTTTGTTTGTTATGTAAAGGATGGCTGAGAATTGTTGAAAGGATAAGGCGAGGTGACCTAAGTTAATGGTGAGTCTACGCCCCACAGAGCGGTTCACTGCGGAGGAGAGAGTTCTCTTCTTAGGAAACCAAGCTCTTCTGTGCTCTTCCTGGTGCCCTTCTGTGCAATGGGTACAGCTCACCTGGTACCCTCCTGGGCTAAGGAAGCCTATGAGTGAAACCCAGGAATGATAGCAATTCTCAGATAGTAATGATTGTATAATAATGATTGTAGATAGCATTTGTTAAATATCTACCATGTATCACATGTAATATGACCACTTTACACATTGGGCTTATTTAATCCTTCCAGGTATTCTCTGAAGGAGGTTATTCTTGTTGTTCAGTCACTAAGACATGTCTGACTGACTCTGTGACCCCATGAACTGCAGCAAGCCAGGCTTCCCTGTCCTTCACCATCTCCCGGAGCTTGCTCAAACTCATATATATCGAGTCAGTGATGCCATCCAACCAGCTCATCCTCTGCTGTCCCCTTCTTCTTTTGCCTTCAATCTCTTCCAGCATCAGGGTCTTTTCCAAGAAGTCAGTTCTTCGCATCAGGTGGCCAAAATATTGGAGTTTTAGCTTCAGCATCAGTCCTTCCAATGGATATTCAGGGTTGATTTCCTTTAGGGTAGACTGGTTTGTAGATGGTAATATTATTATCCTTATTTGACAGATGAGAAAACCGAGACAGAGATATCAGTAATTTTCTTCAAGTAACATAGTAAATGACAGAGCTGGAATCTAACCCAGACTGACTGTCTCGGAAGCCATATTCTTAGCCTTTGCAGTCTGGCAAGGCTGCACCAGACTCACAGCAGGAAGCCCTCTGTCATCCTTTTCTGTAATAAGAGAGAGATTGCCTGCCCCCATCCAATGGACACTAGGTTCCCAAGTGCCATGGAGAGTTGACTTGAAAACACGTAGACAAGATAATAGCTGTTAGTTTCCTGCATGCGTGCATGCTAAGTCACTTCAGCCATGTCTGACTCTTTGTGACCTCATGGACTGTAGCCGACCAGGCTCCTCTGTCCATGGGATTCTCCAGGCAAGAATACTAGACTGGGTCACCATGCCCTCCCCTAGAGTATCTTCCTGATCCAGGGGTCGAACCCATGTCTCTTACATCTTCTGCATTGGCAGGCGAGTTCTTTGCCACTAGCGCCACTGGGGAAGCCCATTGGTTTCCTAGGCCAGTCTTAGCAAAATACCACAGAGTGGGGGCTGAAACAACAGGATTTTATTCTCTCACAATCCTAGAGCCTGAAAGTCCAAAATCAAGGTGTTGGTAAAGAAATGGCAACCCACTCCAGTGTTCTTGCCTGGAGAATCCCGGGGACAGGGGAGCCTGGTGGGCTGCCGTCTATGGGGTCTCACAGAGTCGGACACGACTGAAGCAACTTAGCAGCAGCAGGGCCACATTCCCTCCGAAGACTCTGTAGGGGGATCCTTCCTAGTCCTTCTAGCTTCTGGTGGCTCCTGGCATTCCTTGGTTGGTGGCAACATAACTCTAATCTCTGCCTCCCTCCTCACATGGCTGTCTGTCTTCTCCATGTGTTAATGTGTCCTCTTTGGTCTTGTATAAGGACACTGTCCTTAGATTTGGGGCCCAACTTAATTCAGCATGATATCATAGTTGTCCTTAATTCCATCTGCAAAGACCCCATTTCCAAGCACAGTCCTGTTCTGAGATTCTGGATGAACATGAATTTTGGGGTGACACTATTCAGCCTGCCACAATGGTCAAGAACCATGGAGCTGGTTCAGCAGAGAACACAGCGTGCTGCAGAGCCTCTCAGCTCTTTGAGCCCCAGAACCTTGGCTTTTCAGCTGAGTACTCAGCACAGCTCTTTGCATACAACCTGGCTCTACACAATGTTGAACAGAGTTCATGGCAGTGACTCATCCTACCTGGAATCCCAGGCAACCTACCTGGAGGACCCCATCGTACTGTCTTCCAGGCCCACATGAAGTTCATTATTACTGACATTCATGTTTTAGCATCTTGTGATCAATGTGCTTTGAAGTGGGGAAGGACTTGGTGGCTAATGCCAACAAAACAGTGTTCAACCACCAGTTACAAAATGAGTATGATGTGAAAGAATCAGAATTTCTTCTCCTCAAGGTGTTTTTGCATAAAAGCAAAACTGCATTTGTGTTGTAGAAAAGCTAGGCATGAATGTGTTTCTGAATGAGCATTGGCTCTGTTTTGATAAGTAACGTATCTGCTAAGCCACCTAGAACCAGTTGTGAGAAAGATTTTTAAAATATAGTGTTTTTATTAGAGCAAATGGAAAAGTTACAAAATCTTTCCCTAAGATTATCTGACGTATTTTTTTAATTTGATATTTTTAATAATTCAGCTGTTAAATAAGCTTCATCCGTTAGCTTGTGTTCAGAACTGAGCTTAATTATTCATCAGTTCACACCCTTATATCCATGGTTTTCCAAATGAATGGCATTTTCTACACTTTTTATCATACATAAGTTATTGTATGCTGCCTATGAAGTCTACTCCTGAAAAAGATGATTTCGCTACTAAAAGAAGAAAAAAAGAACAGTAAGTTCACAAATTCTCTTTCTACAGGTGATGCCATCTTTCTGCACTGTAATTAGTGGCTAATATTGTGCTCTGTGCTCAGTCATGTCTGATTCTTTATGATCCCATGGACTGTAGCCCACCAGGCTCCTCTGTTCGTAGGATTTCCCAGGCAAGATACAGGAGTGGGTTACTATATCTTCCTCCAGGGGATCTTCCCGACCCCGGGATCAAACCCACATCTCCTGTGTCTCCTGCATTGCAGGAAGATTCTTTACCTGCTGAGCCATCAGGGAAGCCACTTATGAAGGTAAAATTGATTTAAAATGTTGTGTTAATTTCTGCTATACAGCAAAGTGATTCAATTATACCTATATATATTCTTTTTTAAATTCTTATGGCTTATCACAGGATATTGAATATTGTACCTTGTGCTATATGGTAGGACCTTGTTGTTTATCTATTCTATATATAAAAGTTTGCATCTGCTAATCCCAAACTCCCAACCCATCCATCTCCCACCCCTCCTTGGCAACCACAAGTCTGTTCTCCATGTCTGTGAGACTGTCTCTGTTTTGTAGATAAGTTAATTTGTGTCATATTTTAGGTTCCACATATAAATGATATCATGTGGTATCTGTCTTTCTCCTTCTGACTTACTTCGCTTAGTATGATAATCTCTAGGTCCATCTTTGTTGCTGCAAATGATATTATGTCATTTTTTTTTATGGCTGAATAGTGTTCCATTATATATATGTACCACATGGTCTTCATCCATTCATCTGTCCATGGACATTTAGGTTGCTACCATGCCTTGAATATTGTACACAGTGCTGCTGTGAACATAGGAGTACATGTATCTGTTTGATTATAGTTTCACATCCCAGTCATTCTGAAGGGAAGAGGTCAGATAAGGGCTGGACTGGATAAGTAGGATGAAGTTTTCTTGTCCCAACCAGTAACACTTCCAATCTGCTTGCTAATGCCCAGATTCTCTTTAACATATAAAAAGTTTTTCATGCTCCTATCAGAGAAAAATGTTTGCCAAAGTATTGAGTGAAATTTATTCACCTTCAATTTAATCTCAAGGAGTACAAGAGTGATTATTCTCCTCTCCAATTTCCATTGATGAGAAGAGGTATTGAGGAGCCACGATTGGGAGAGAATACCATTGAGAATTGGCCAGGGCATCAGAAGCTGAGATTGGGGGAAAAGACTTTCCACTGAACTCAAAAGAATTCATTCCATCTTTCTCTAGGATTGTTCCTGTTGCGATGCCTTTAGGTGAGGGTATGCAGAAATCTCTTGTAATACAGTTTGTTTTACATGACTAGCCACTGTCCTTCACAAAACTTTATAATTTATCAAATTCACGAATAATGACTTTTCTCCTTGGTTGGTTAGTTTCCTTAAGAAGAGATTTCATTGTTAGGAGTTTCACTAATTAAGATAAATACTTAGACAATTAGCTTCTTGGCAGCAAAAACTACTTCATGTTTATCTCTGAAATCCCAGTACGTAGAACAGTGCCTTGCATAAATATCGTGTTTGGTAAAGATTATTATATGCGTATTTCCTGAATGAATGTAACAAAAAATATCTATTATAAATATAGGTGATTCATTAATCAATTCTAGGAAGAATTTATGGTAACTTACAAAAATTCATTCAATGAAAGATAACATCAAATATTAAAACGATTGAAGGACTAAAATAAAAATAAAGCAAAGGTAATATATATAGCTTTGATGGAATATAGCTTATAAGAAAATTTGTCTTACTTTTAATAAGTAGACCAGATGTCTCTTCATGTAGTTTATGCATTCCCAGTTTAATATAAGTACTGCTGTTTTTAATCATGATGAATAAATAGTCCAGTATTCCAAATTCTTTTCCATTATGCCAGCCCTGGAACATAATTTTTAGTATGTGATATCCTGTATTGTCAAAAGATACTTTTCAATTGATTGCTTTATATAAATTGTATAGTTGTTTATTAGAGTCGTTACCACAGAAAATTTTCTTAGCTTGTGACATAACTAAAATAGTCTTTTAGGTCTTAAAAACATAAACAAGGAAATCTCCATTATGTGAATACAGCTAACAATATCCCATGCTCCTTCTGGGAGGCGAAGTTTCCAGTGAATATGAGGACCTTTTATGAAATATAAGAAACTTCATTCATTGCCCTTTAGATCCAGATTCCTTAGATTCATACATCAATTGTTTGTTTTGTTTTGTTTTTTATTACTCTTTCCTGTGGAACCTCTTCCAGCAAGATTTCGTAAGACATCAAATGACCCAGTGAAGTATCCATTTAGAACATAATAAACAAATGGGGCTTCTTTCTTGGCCCTGTTCTTTAAAATTTAATTAAAATACTTCATCTTTCATCACAGAAATGTTTTGTGTTCTAACCTCTTAGCCTTGTTATTAGTTATAGTTTGGCTAGATTTTTATATAGAACTAACATTTTTCTCAAGATTTTGGTCAGGATGAAAGAATATCACATGGGGTACCTGTCAGCATGTCCCAGGAAATAATTTTTAATTGAACACCTATCTCCTCTTCTTTAGCTAATCCGGAGAGCTTACGAAGCAGGTATATGTGAGTCCCAAAATAATTAAGGAGCTGAATTCTACTTTCTTATCTTGAGGAAAATGTTCCCAAGTGGACTGAGTTCTGCTGTTCCTTGGATGTATCTTCATATTCCCAGTTACAGATTTCTTGGTAACTTACCATCTTTGTAACTCCTTGCGTTTATTTATGGGAGGACAATTGTTGTGAACCAGCCTGAAACTCCCTCAAGAATCCCTGGAGACACCAAGGTGGAGAAGAGGGGCTGCTGTGCAGTCTTCACAACCTTCCTTATTCCTGTAATTGTGCCATCTCGAAACGTGCAGACACATAGCCTTCGTGTCTTCCCGAGGTCGCGCTGCTCATCCACCGACCTCCCCAGGTCCGCTCCAGGCTGAGGAGATGCTGAAGGGGGCCGCCATAGCACCACGGCATCAAGAGGAACCTGCAGATGTCATAAACCGGAAAACAGGTTAAAGGTGAAACAGCATCTTACAAAAATCTTCCCTCAAAAACTTCAATCTTATTTTAGGAATATGTGATCCATGGAAAGCTCTATCATAAATTGATCTGAACTAGCCAGTAAGCTTCAAAAGGTTCTCATTCACCAATGAGCGTGGCATTATGCCGCTTCAGTAGTCCAGCACAGCTTAGAAATATTTATTGCTTAGTTACTGAAGAGACCTTTGTTTTGACCTAATTGTCCTGCAAAATGGCTTAACTTGAGTCATTGCACTTTGGCATAGTGCCAGGGGGGTGTTTTTCCTGGGGTCCCTGGACCCCTGGGGCACCATTACTTCCAATACATTCTTCCAAGAGTTTGTGACCCTTCCAGATAGCACTCATCTAGCGTCTTCAGTTTAGTTCAGTTGTTCAGTCATGTCCAACTCTTTGCAACCCCTCCATCACCAACTCCCAGAGCTTACTCAAACTCACATCCATCGAGTCGGTGATACCATCCAACCATCTCATCCTCTTTTGTCCCCTTCTCCTCCTGCCTTCAATCTTTCCCAGCATCAGGATCTTTTCCAGTGAGTTGGCTCTTCCCATCAGGGGCCAAAATATTGGGGCTTCAGCTTCGGCATCAGTCCTTCCAATGAATATTCAGGTTGACTTCCTTTAGGACTGACTGGTTTGGTCTCTTTGCAGTCCAAGGGACTCTTAAAGAGTTCTCCAACACCACGGTTCAAAAGCATCAACTCTAGCTTCTTATTGCTCTTAAAAATCCTGTGATCTTGGGAGAAAAGAAACAATATAAGACACAAAATTAGAAGTGTATTACTAACGAACCTCTACATATCTGCTGTATTGAAATCACCCTCTCTGAGCACAAAGACTTGTGAAAGCCCAGGGTTGGGCCCCGGCTCAGAAAGAACAGTGATACCAACATCTGAAGTAGGGATCATAATGTTGCCAAATAGAAAATATGAAAAAAAGATTCCATGAGAAGTAAACCTGTACTTTATGTCAATAAGCTTAAGAAGAACTTGAATGTCCCAGACAAAAAAAAAAGGCTTGAATTAAGCTTACAGATTTGATGCCAGGTGGCTAATGCCACAGATTTTTATTTTTTGTCTTGTTTGTTTGAACATGTGCTCAGAGGAAAAAGAAAAGAATTGATGGGAGAAAATTCTAAATTGCATTCTGTTCTTTCATGAAAGTGGGCAATTCAAATAATTTCTCTTGATTTTCTAGTAGATGTTCACAGTGATTTGCACATTCAAGAGGGGCTAAACTTCAATGAACCCCAGATCCGTGGATTCATAAGGATATACAGAACATTCCAGCATATATGTCTTAAGCTGTTATATCTCTAGCTAATTCATTTGTTGGGGCTTCCCTAGCAGCTCGTATGGTAAAAGAATCTGCCTGCAATGCAAAAAGTCCCAGGTTCGATCCCTGGGTTGGGAAGATGCCCTGTAGAAGGGAATGGCAACCCACTCCAGTATTCTTGGCTGGAGAATTCCATGGCCAGAGGAGACTGGCAGGGTACAGTCCATGGGGTCGCAAAAAGTTGGCATATGTACATCTGATTTGCCTTGTGTAATCAGAAAGAAAGGTCATTTCTGAGAGCAGTTTCCAGAAAACTTATTTGGAAAAGACTAAGCACTAAAGAATTCAGGTGTTCTTGTAATGTTGGTGGTTTCAGCATCATTCAGTACACTTGCTTTACACGTTTCATTATTTAATCTCTTTTCCTTGAGAGTTTATTGATGGCAAGTGGAGCCTTGTCTTCTATTAAGTAAACACATATTTCAGAAGACATCTAAGTGCTCTCAATCAAACAGAGCAAATGCAGAAAATATAGGGCTTTTTCATGGGGCTTGGGGGATTACTTCAGTTGCCTCAATAGTCTACCAGAGTAGAAATATCATATTTTCTAAAGTTCAGGTAAATAAATTGTCCTGCTTATGGAGAAAGTATGCTATTCTCCACTGTAAGCAGTCTTTTACATTGACAATATCTGAGAAATAATCTAACTCATTATAAGTTAGATTGAATCTAAAGCCCTGAAACTACAGATTTATGTGTACTTTGGCTGAAAATAATATTGAAATGTGAAAATGAAACCTTCCACCAAATCTCAGGGAACATAGGCCTGAGATTGGCTTTGGTAACACAATAAGTTCATTTATTCCCCACCATAGACCAGGTACTATAAGAACTGACCTTAAGACTTGATTGAATTTGTGCTCTGGGGTTGATTATCTTAGTGGTAGGTATGTGGTAATAGTGATTGTACTGCTCGAAATACTTTGTCTTAGGGTAAAATTCTAGCTTCCTTTGTCCTGTGCTCAGTCGCTCCAGTCATTTCTGACTCTTTGAAACCCTATGGACTGTAGCGCACCAGGCTCCTCTGTCCATGGATTTCCCAGCAAGAATACTGGAGTGGGTTGCCATGCCCTCCTCCAGGGGATCTTCCCAGCTCAGGGACTCAACCCATGTCTCTCATGTCTCCTGCATTGACAGATGTGTTCTTTACCACTAGTGCCACCTGGGAAGCCCAGCTTCCTTTGTAGCACCCCTCAAAAATATCTCCAAAGAAAATCTGTGAGAGTGATTTCCAGCTCTGAGTTTACTTGCATTCCACACTCATTATTAACATGAAACTGTAAATGCCTGGGTCTTAGGCTGTGATCCTGAATTTCCATACAGCAGCTAAACCGAAAAATACCTGTGGTAGGAATGGTGCACCCACCCAAAGACATGTACACCCTCATCTTCAGAGCCTGTGAATGTTACCTTGGCAGAAGGGACTCCGCAGGTGTGAGTGTTACAGGTCTTAAAATGGGGAGATTACCCTGAATTATCTGGGTAGGCCCAATCTAATCACATCTGTCCCTAAAAGTGGAAGAGGGAGGGACTTTCCTGGCAGTCAAATGGTTAAGACTGCGTTTCCACTGCAGGGAGCAGAGGGTTTGATCCCTGATTGGGGAACTAAAATCCCACATGCTACAGGGCACAGACAAAATAAAAGTGGAGGAGGCAGGCAGGAGGAGAGAGGCAGAAGGATGTGATAGGGGGACTCCATCGACTCTTTTTATGAATTATTTATTTATTTTTTACTTTGTTGGGTTGTTGTTGCCGCGCTCAGGCTTCTTTTAGTTGCAGTGAGCTGGGTCTGCCCTTCTCTGCAGTGTGCAGACTTCTCACTGCAGTGGCTTCTCTTGTTGCAGACCACGGGCTCGGTGCACAGGCTTCGGTGGTTGTGGTGCATGGGCTTAGTTGATCCATGGCTTGTGGGATCTTCCGTTACCAGGGATTGAACCCATGTCCTCTGCATTGGCAGGCAGATTCTTAACCACTGGACCACCAGGGAAGTCCCAAGACTCAATCTACTCTTGCTAGCTTTGGAGGAGGAAAGGGATCCTGAGCCAAAGGAATGTAGAGGTTCTCTAGAAAGTACAAAAGACAAGGAAACGGATACCTCCCCAGAGCCTCCAGAAAGGAATGCAAAATGTAGATTTTAGTCTTATAAGATCCACCATGGACTTATGACCTAGATTGTAAGATAATAAACTACAACTAAGTTAGTTACTTTATTTTCTTCGGCTCTAAAATCATATGTGGAGAGTGACTGCAGTCATGAAATTAAAAGACGGGTGCTCCTTGAAAGAAAAGCTATGACAAACCTACATAGCGTATTAAAAAGCAGAGACATTACTTTGCCTACAAAGGTCTGTGTATTCAAGGCTGTGGTTTTTCCAGTAGTCATATATGGATGTGAGAGTTGGACCATAAAGAAGGCTGAGCACTGAAGAACTGATACTTTTGAACTGTGGTGTTGGAGAAGACTCTTGAGAGTCCCTTGGACTGCAAGGAGATCCAATCAGTCCATCCTAAAGAAAATCAACCCTGAATGTTCATTGGAAAGACTGATGCTGAAGCTGAAACTCCAATACTTGGGCCACCTGACGCAAGAAGTCAACTCACTGGAAAAGATCCTGATGCTGGGAAAGATTGAAGGCAGGAGGAGAAGGGGACGATAGAGGATGAGATGGTTGGATGGCATCACCGACTCAATGGACATGAGTTTGAGCAAACTCCGGGAGATGGTGAAGCACAGGGAAGCCTGGCGTGCTGCAGTCCATGAGGTTGCAAAGAGTCGGACATGACTGAGCAGCTGAACAACAACAAAATTAGCTACAGCAGCATCTTGTCCAACAACTTGTTTTACAAGAACCATAACAAAAGTGTTAGTTGCTCCGTCATGTCTGACTCTTTGCAACCCCATAGACAGGAGCATGCCAGGCTCCTCTGCCATGGAATTCTCCAGATAAGAGTACTGGGTAGCCATTCGCTTCTCCAGGGGATCTTCCTGACCTGGAACTGAACCCTAGTCTCCTGCGTTGCAGGCAAATTCTTTACCGTCTGAAAAGAGCTGTATTAAAATGCTAGATAATGGGAATTTGCCACCCATAGTATGTGAACCATCTGAGAAGTTTCAAAGCATAAAGTCATGTTTCAGTTCTCATGTCTGATTTCTTTTATCATTTTCTTGTGATCTGACAACTTTCTTTCCACTGTCCACCCAGGGCATTTCTCCATGGCAAACTTCTTAAGAACCATAAAGTCTGTTTTGAGTGCGCTTCTGAGTTTAGCCTTAGAGTTAGTTCTTGAAATTATAATATTGCCTGTAAACTGGATAGAAGGGGCTCGGTGTACTTTTATTTCCTCACTATTAGCAACTTGTAATCAAAGAAACAGCAAGCTTTCCAGAAACTCATACTTTCCTTAAAGATTTTGCAGTGCATTTCTATGACTGACAGCCCAAGTCAAGGGGCTAGTTATATTTTTCCGGATTCCTTACATCTTCTATAAAAACATTATTTCTCTTTGACATGGTTATTAGTTCTTTTACTTCTAATAAAAGAATTATAAAAATAAATAAAAAATAATAAATAAAAATAAATAAATAAAATAATAAATAAAAAATAAATAAGTAAAAATAAAAGACATATAAAAATATAAAGTAATAAAATAATTTTCAGACAGCCATCACCAGATAAAACATTAAAAATATTACAAGCGCAGTTGAAGCCTACTGTGTACCTGTCCTTAATCATATTTTCTCTTTTATATATTTCAAAGGGAATATAATATGCTGGACTTGTCATTTATCATTCTCTTATCCTTATACTTTTATTTATTTATCATATATAAGTATATATAGGCAGTCTTTGCTTTCTACAATCCTGAGATGTAAAAACAAATGTACAGGCGAAACTATTCAATGCAATATTAACAATCAATGACAAAGATTACAATAGTTTCATAACCTTTAAGGGTTTTGTCAAAAGATTTAAAAACTCTGTTGCAGTCAGTAATGAATGTATAGGAAAAGAAAAATGAGTGAAACTAATACTTCTTTAGTACACTGTCATTTGAAACTGTAGAAAGATTGCAGGTTAAAGTGTTTAGTTTCTTTGTAAGAAAAGGTTTCAGGAGTAGTTTAGACAGTCCTTCCTCTCTCTTCTCATTGTATCACTTCCAACCTGGAGCAAGAAATCTCTTTCCGTTACTCTCCTTTTGATGTTCAAATTTGCTTCCATCATGTTACCCTTTGTTCTCTAGCGTCGTGAAGTCTCTCTGAGAGTTCCTTTAGTGTGAAGTTTTGTGCTGGAGTCACTTCCTCTAGCACATCTTTCATCGTCTCTTTGGTCACAACCACTTCCGTTGTTTATGGAGACAAGTTTGCTTCAGCGAGTACCTCTGACTACTTACCTCAAGTCCCCCACACAATTGCAGGGTCATCTACGTCTTCCACAACCCCATGCATGTCCAGTTCACATTCACTTCCAGCCCCATCGCTCTTCTTTTCCTTGATGCACTTTCACCTTTGTTGGCCAAACCCTCTTTCAACTGTCCATTTTTTGTAAAAGTGGACAGGGTTTATTACTGGGGGACAAGGAGGCCACACAACCACATGCTTTGCTGTCTGTGTGTGAGAAGAGCGACAGGTGTGCAGACACCAACCAGCTCAGAGAAGTGGCATCGTTGGTCACGACCGATGCACATCTATTACTTGTGTATTGTTTGTGCACAGGAGGGCTAGCAGTGAAGCTTAAACATTATGCATTTGCACAATGAAATTTATATATTTTGCAACCCTAGTAACTGAAATATGTGCATCAGGACAATGCAAAGCAAAGACTGCCTCTGCGTGTGTGCTTTACATAAACTTTGAATAAATACCATCATATAATATGAATCATTTCAGAAACTGACTTTTTCACTCAATATGTTTTTTTCTGAAAGTTATTTATGTTGATATATGCAGATGTATATATCTGCCTTATGATTTTCTGCCTTATGATTTTCCATTCAGATGACTATATATAGGTTATTTTATATCCTTTTATGAAAATTTAGATTGCTTCTAGGTTTTTATTATTACAGGTATCACTTCTCTGAGAATTCATGTACTGTTTCTATGTAGTTATATACAAGTTTCTCTATGGTAACTAAATCTAAGCATGTTTACAGGGTTTCAAAGAGTTTTGTTAGATATTTCTAGATTATTCTGTCAATTTACACTCCCAATTAAGTTTATAAAAGCTATTATAGAACAAGCCACTTGCTCCATAACAATTTGTATTGACTAATTATACCAACTTAATCATATAAATTGATGACGAAAAACTAATTTAAATTGGATTTTCCTGATTAATGATCAGATTGAATATATTTTCATTTTTATTCAAATATTAATTGCATGTTTATAGATTTGACAATTATTCTGATATTATGTTGATATAGAGAGAGACCATATACTAATACTTTATCACTTGTATACATTATAGTTATTATCTTCTAGCCTTGGTCTTGCTTTTCATTTGGATTATGGAACATTTTTATGCACAGATTTTAATTTGGATTTAGTAGAATACAATAAAATTAATCAATTTTCCTTTTTTAGTTTATGTTTTGTGTCATAAAAGTATTATCTTTTGTGCTTCATGTGTAGAGAGAATCTATTTTTCTTTGAAAAGCTTTAAATTTTTCTAATACTTTGGTCACTAATATATATGGAATTCATTTTTTCACATAGTACAAGGATCGAGTTTCTTATTTTTGACATACAAGTAACCAAGTTTTCCATTATCATGCATGGGGAAAAAATCCTTTCTCCACTGACTTGGAAAGCCGCCGCTGTCATACATCAAGGGCTGTTGTCATTGTTGTTACGTTTGTTTTGTTTTTGTGTTATACTTTGGTTTTCAGAGAAGTTTTAGGTTCCCAGCAAAAATTGAGTGGAAGGTCCAAAGATTTCCTGTGTGCCTTCTGTCCCCTCACATGCACGGCCTCCCCACTGTCAGCACACATGGACTTTTGGGTACATAGGTCCCTTCTGGGGAATCTCTGTCTTATTACTTGGTTGTATTGTCAATGGTGCAGGAGTCTCATTCTCAATGGATGCAGCTTTTAAAGGGACTTGATCTCAGATACACACATTGTTGATTTTTTAAAAAGCTTTTGAAGTTTCTAGCTAAAATTTACCACATCTTGCTATTGCAAATAGTATCTCTTTTTTTCCTTTTTTTTTTTTTGACTGTGCTGTTTGGTTTGCTGGATCTTAATTCCCCAACCAGGGATTGAACCTGGGTCCTCAGCAATGAGAGGGTAGAGTCCTAACCCCTGAACTGCCGGGGAATTCCCAGTAACTTCCTTTAAAAAAAAAAAAATTCCTTTAACAAATTCCGTTTTCTAACTACTGCAGGTATATAGAAATGCAAATTTGACAGTTTATTGAGATATAATTCACGTATAATGTAATTCACCTATTTAAAATATATAAATCAATGACTTTGATCTGTCTTTTGGAAATGTATAATACGTTTACTCGAATAACACAAACTCTGTATCAAGTCTCTTTCACTCAACATTATATCTTTGAGACTCATGCAAGTTGTTATGTATAGTTGTACCTATTTGTTTTTGTTAATGTGAAGTATTTCATTGTATAAATATATCACCATTCATATATCACGTTTCCAGTTTGGGGCTATCACTGATTATACTTTTTATTTCTAAAACTTCCTTTTGGCTCACCTCAAACTGGCCCAACTTTCTAGATGCTATTTTCTTACATTTACAATTTTGCCTTATCTTTTTTAAAACCATTCTCTCTCTCTCTCTCTCTCTCTCTCTCTCTCTATATATATATATATATATATATAGTATCTTGTTTATAATTATTCCATTATTTTGAGGGTTTAGGAGTTTTTTCCTGACACTTTTCACAGTGTTATTGTCTGAGGCATTTTGTAATATTTTTGTTATCCTTTTGTTTGTTCTTTGTACTTTACAGTCTCGGGATGAATATTACCTTGGGTTGATCTGTCCCCAGAAGATTTGAGTTTGCTTCTGGCAGGTGCCTTGATACACAACCTGGGTCACGTTTATGTTCGTTTCTAGGCTTGGCCCTTTCTAGACACTCAAATAACTTCACATTGTGAAGCTATGTGAGGGCAGGCCTGTGGCTGTGAACTTTCAGGAAAGGGTTTTTTTGCTAATGCAGTTTCCTGGTCCAGAAAGATGACTCATCACCATTTCCTATCGTTGTTCAGTCACTAAATCGTGTCTGACTCTTTCCAACCCCATTGACTGCAGCACGCCAGGATTTTCTCTCCTCCACTGTCTTCGAGTTTGCTCCAGACCATTGTTGTCAAAGTGATGTCTCTGCTTTTTAATATGCTATCTAGGTTTGTCATAGCTTTGCTTCCAGGGAATGTCTTTTAATTTCATGGCTGCAGTAACTATCTGCAGTTATTTTTTAACCCAAGAAAATAAAATCTGTCACAGCTTCAGCTTTTTCCCCTTCTATTTGCCATGATGGGATTAGGGGCTAGGATCTTATATGTGTATGCGTGTACTAAGTCAATTCAGTCAAGTCCAACTCTGTGCAACCCTATGAACTGTAACCTTCCAGACTCCTCTGTCCATGGGATCCTCCAGGCAAGAATTCTTGTTGTTCAGTCGCTCAGTCATGTCTGAGTCTATGACCCCACAGACTGCAGCATGCCAGGCTTCCCTTTCCTTCACCATCTCCCGGAGCTTGCTCAAACTCATGTCCGTTGAGTTGGTGATGCCATCTAACCATCTCATCCTCTGTCATCCCCTTCTCCTCCTGCCTCCTCCTCCTATATCAGGCAAGAATACTGCAGTGGTTTGCCATGCTCTCTTCCGGGAGATGTTCCCAACCCAGGGATTGAACCTGCATTTCTTATGTTTTCTGCATTAGCAGGCAAGTTCTTTACCACTAGTGCTGCCTGGGAAGCCACCATGGTCTTAGTTTTTTTTAATGCTGAGTTTTAAGCCAGCTTTTTCACTCTCCTCTTTCACCCTTATCAAGAGGCTTTTTGTTCCTCTTTGCTTTCTGCCATTAGGATGGTGTCATCTGCATATCTGAGGCTGTTGATATTTCTCCCGGCAATCCTGATTCCAGGTGAGCTTATCCAGCCTGGCATTTTGAATGATATACTCTGCATATAAGTTAAATAAACAGCGTGAGAATACACAGCCTTGATGTACTCCTTTCCCAAATTTGAACCAGTCCATTGCTCCATGTCCGATTCTGTTGCTTCTTGACCTGCATACAGGTTTCTCAGGAGACAAGTAAGGTGCCTGGTATTCCCATCTCTTTAAGAACTTTCCACAGTTTTTTGTGATCCACACAGTCAAAGGCTTTAGTGTTGTCAATGAAGCAGGAGTAGATGTTTTTCTGGACCTCCCTTGCTTTCTCTATGTTCCAACAAATGTTGGCAATTTGATCTGTAGTTCCTCCGCCTCTTTGAAACCCAGCTTGTACATCTGGAGGTTCTTGGTTCACATACTGCTGACACCTAGCTTGAAGGGTATTTGAGCATACCGTTATTAGCATATGAAATGAGTGCATTCATACAGTAGTTTGAACATTCTTTGGCATTGCCCTTTTTTGAGATTGGAATGAAAACTGACCTTTTCCAGTCCTGTGGCCACTGCTGCGTTGTCCAAATTTGCTGACATACTGAGTGCAACATTTTCTGTGGCTGGTAGCTAGATGCTTTCCTAGCCCCAACGGGCATTGGAGATGCATCCTGGAGGAACTTCACCTCTAGATGCCAGTGCTCCACCCTGGGGGAGCTCGAGGCATTTCCTTGTCCCTGGAAAACTGTGCACCGTCAATCTTCTTGTTTTCCAAGAAAAGAAATGTGCCCAGGAAAGTACCAGTTCACCATTCTCAGGCCCATCCATCTCTCCTTTGTATGATATCAGGATTTTGCTTACCTTCTCTAGTACTCAGCTATGCATTTAAAGAACATGTTATATTTTATGCAGCATTTATAGGAATTATTTTGGAGATTTTTCAGATCCCTTAGTCTGTCATAATACCAGAATGAGAAGTAGTTATATCTTCCTTAAAGAACTGAAGACATTTTTTTTGAATAAAAACAAAACCTCATAAATGAATTCATAGTTGCCTAGTGAGGTGTATCATGTTGATAATAAATAGGAGTATAAAACATTTATCTTCGTCAATATAATTTAGTTATCAAGAATTTATTAAGCTATTATTTTCTTTCTTGGATTTCCAAGTTCCTAATATCTAACTTCAGAAGGTAAAAGTAATGTTATTCTTAAACATGACTGTCATGAGCAACTCTTTTGCCATCATACATAGCACTACAATAATATCATTGTACATACTTTGTGGATACATAGAGCCTATCTGTAGGAAACATTCCTGGAAGTCAAATTTCTGGGTTAAGTTTAAGTGATATTTTATTTTTCTAAGAATTTTACAAAATACCCCCCAAAAAGTCATACCAACTTAGCCTCCAACTGGTAAAATATGACAATACCTGTATTCCCACACCCTCACCAGTAACAGTGATCCAGTTAACTACTGCTAGGTTATAGAAATGCAAATTTTGACAGTTTTATTCAGATATAAATCACATATAATATAATTCATCTTTTTTAAAATAAATAGATCAATGGCTTTGATTTGTTTTTTGAAATATGTAATATGTTAAATAGCTTGAACTCTGTGTATGAACTTTGACAACCTGATAAGGGGGAAATTGCACCTCACTAAAGTTTAAATAAGCTATTCTCATATCAGGCCCAAGTGATGAGGAGCACCCCCCTCCCAGTAAAATGTACAAATAGCTGATTTTCACAATGATGAACGTGGGAATGCATAGATTCAATTCAGGAGAAGCTTGTAAAATGTACTTTTGCTTTTTCCAACCCCCACCCCAACAAGCTGAAAGTAGAAACTCAAGTCTTGAATCGACCTTATTCGGGATAGAAGAGGTATTGTTCCAGTGTGTTGGTTTCAAGGATTTTCCTCCATGCAGAATAAATAGTGGAACTGAAATATCAGTAAAGCTCTAAGTAAGCAGATTATGTGCTGTCAGCGGTGAATGCCCAGTGTACTCACAATGCAAGAACTTCAGTAGAGAGAGATATTAACTACCATGATCCTTGAAAGAAATAGAGAATCTTGTGCTTCCAGCATGTTCCGTAAACATCAACTAGGTGGCAACTCCACCCCGTGCCCACCCTTCCAAAATGTCACCCCAGTTCCAGGCACCACGTGAAGCTGGAGATGCAGCATTCAACAGAAGAGAGACTGTTACTGGATTTTGTTTCTATGTTTAAAGAGGGGGAAAAGGCGCTTTCTCAAAAATTACTGAGTGAACCTCTCTCTGTGTTTCACTGACTAGAAGTGAACCCTTGAATCACATGTCAGTCCCTAAGTCAAGCAGTTATTGGCCCGAGGAATAGAATTTCCCTAATTGCCTTAGATTCATCTATTTGTGTTCATGACTTATAGGCTATGCAGTAAAAGAAAAGGTGGAAACGGCTATTAGTTAGTGTTTGATGCAGAATGAATATATGTTTAATGGTGTAATTTGTAATAAAGCTAAGTAAATTCATGAGTAAAATGGACCTAAGTGATCCATTTTCAGCTGCAAAATGAAGGACAATGATGATGAAAACAAAACAGCATCAGCTGATGTAGCTCAGAGCCAGGAAATAACCACAGTTCAGTTTGGGGGGCTTACGTATGACAATACTCAGAAGTATATATATTCCAATGCTCCTGAATGACTCCAGTGCTGAATCCTCTGTATGAATTATTATATTTTCTCTCAGTTTGTATTAAAAGTATTAAAGTCCTCATTTGTAACTCAATCACTATAGCATTTTAAGTGGGTTTCCCAGGTGGTGCTAGTGGTAAAGAACCTGCATGCCAATGAAGGAGACATAAAAGACACGATTCCACCCCTGGGTCAGGAAGACCCCCTGGTGGAGGAAATGGCAACCCACTCCAGTATTCTTGGCTGGAGAATTCCATGGACAGAGGAGCCTGGAGGGCTAAATCCTTGGGGTAGCAAAGAGTCAGACACAACTAAGGCAATTTAGCATGCATGCACACGCTATATAGCATGTATGAGAAAATGGGCTCAGAATTCCAAACAAGTTCACAAACAAAAATTTGTAGCAGAACCCATTCACCAGCTGGGGACCACCCAGTATTGCTACATTTTAACTTTGATCCTTTACATGAGTTTTTAAAAGAAACAAAAGCAAGTAAATGTGAAAGAATCGCACCTCTCTCACAAGATCTTTGAGATGAGCTTAAGAATGGAACTGTTTCATTTCACAGCAATAATAACGAAACTTTACACTTAGATACCCTGAAAAAGGGAAGGCAATGGCACCCCACTCCAGTACTCTTGCCTGGAAAATCCCATGGATGGAGGAGCCTGGTAGGCTGCAGTCCATGGGATCACTAGGAGTCGGACACGACTGAGCGACTTCACTTTTACTTTTCACTTTCATGCATTGGAGAAGGAAATGGCAACCCACTCCAGTATTCTTGCCTGGAGAATCCCAGGGACGAGGGAGCCTGGTGGGCTTCTGTCTATGGGGTCGCACAGAGTCGGACACGACTGAAGCAACTTAGCAGCAGTAGCAACCTGAAAAAGTTCACTGGACTAAAATACTATCATTCTTTATGTTATTTACTTGACATCCAGCAGAGATCCAAACTACCATTTCACCGTAACTTTAGTCACTTTCCCTAAATCCATACATCAAAGCCTATGGATAAAACAGAAAACTCAAGCAAGGAGCACACTTCTGATACTTCCCAAATGTCCCCAAAACATCGGAGCAGCTGTCTTCCCCCCTCTCCTCTTTCCACCTGCCCCCTCCTTGTGAGTGTAAAGATCAAGGAGAGGTTTTAAAACCTATTAGTGAAACACTGAGGGCCCATTGGCACAGGTTGGAGATCTCAGCAGAGGCCCTAATTAAAGAAGGAAAACTCCAGGTTTAAAGAAAGCAAATACTCTGTGGAACCAATCTGGAAATACCAGCAGCTACAGGCAGTGGTGGTGTGCTGGAATTAGGGCAGACCACCTCGTGATGAAGAATGCCCGACTGAGAGAGGAGGGCTGAGGAAGGAAACCTGGGGAAGGGTTTGTTTTTGTGTGAGGTTCTCATGGGACAGAATTGAGGACAAGACATTATCTGGTAGTTATCATTGAGGATCCCCACGGCCATACCCTTGAATTTTTATAGCCCAGGTCACTTTTTTTCTCCCCTGAGGGTAAATACTTTCTTTGCAACACCATTGTTCAGGGTTGCTTGAACAGGTCTGATGGAAAATGCCACCCTTTAGCAAGAAGGAAATCCACGATCTTACCCCTTAAATTCTAGAACAGACTCATCAGCTCCCAAGGAAGAGTCAGTTTTTACCGCAGACCCCTGACCTCCACCCAGAATTGGTGCTGGCACTGATGCCCGTGTCTGCCCACACCAGCCCTGGAGTGGATCTGGAGTGGATCTGTGATCCAGAACTATTCTAATGGCTCTGGTGTGGCCTTTCTGAGTGAGCTGCTTCCCACTGCAACCGCCTGTCACTACTTCTCAACTCCTGAGTCACCCAGACCCTCCAGTGAAGCTGATTCCTTACAGGATCGCTCTGTCCCCATGCTCACACCAAACTGTGGATCTGTGTGTGTCAAGTTTGTCCAGGAAAAGCAGCTGAAGGGAAACAGAGGTGGAGAGATGGAAGAGAGCAGAAGATTCAAGAGGACTCACAAAAGAATGCTTTTTTCTGATTATAAATCACGAAGTGAAAAGTGTTAGTCATTTAGTTGTGGCTGACTCTTTGCAACCCCAAGGACTGTAGCCGGGCAGGCTCCTCTGTCCATGGAGTTATCCAGGCAAGAAAACTGGAGTGGGTTACTGTTCCCTTCTCCAGGGGATCTTCCCGACCCAGGGATCGAACCTGGGTCTTCTGAATTGCAGGCAGATTCTTTATTGTCTGAGCCACCTGGAAAGTCCCATAGAAGTCATATATGCCTGTTATTAAAAAGTCTGGAAAAACACAGAGAAGAATAAAGGAAAAGTTACCATAATCATAGTCCCCAGCTAAGGTTTTGTTGTATATGTAGTATGGAAGTTTCTGTTTGTGAAGTAAGAAGGTATCTTTTGCCTATCACATAGGTTCTTTAAATAACTTACATCCTAAATTTAGGTCGTATGTGACAGTATTTAAATGGGAGATTTCTGAAAGGAGAGTGTTCCTGGAAATCATCCTTCCCTTTCTTCAACAGATCTGTCCACTTGCTTGGGTTTCTTGACTAATACAGCCCAAGTTTCCAAAAGCCCTTCCCAAAAGTCTCAAAAAAAAAAAAAGGAAAGTCTTACTCATTTCTTTAATTTGAAGAGAAATATTCAAGAAATTATATTTCCTTAAACTCAATTCATCTGTCGTGCATGGTAACGATGCCCAGACACAAAGCACAAGACCCCTTGATGGATAAGGCAAATTACACTGCTGGCATTGGTTCAGCAAAGTCTTGCCTTCTCATCTCCATACAGTTACCAAACTTGGTCCCAGAAATATGTAAAAGGAAGATAAACATTTTTTCCTTAGTAATTAAATCCTTCCAAAAATCTATCAATATGTTATAAAAGTAACTGCTGTTATCACAGTCCGTTTGGTAAACAAAGAAACTGCGTGTTTGCATGCTCAGTCGCTTCAGTTGTGTCTGACTCTTTGCGACCTCGTGGTCTGCAGCCCGCCAGGCTCCTCTATCCATGGGATTCTCCAGGCAAGAATACTGCAGTGGGTTGCCATGCCCTCCTCCAGGGGATCTTTCAACCCAGCGATCGAACCCGAGTCTCAACTTCCCAGGTGGCGCTAGTGGTAAAGAATCAAACTGCCAATGCACGAGACATCAGAAACAAAGAAATTACATTTTAGTAAATATTTCAAAGTGAAGCAGACACAATGGAGGTAGTAAAACATCTTTGTAATTATATATGGGATTCTCAGTTGTTAAATGTTTTCCTACTTATTACATTAAAAGGCTGCCTGTGTTAAAAATTGATAGTAACTAAATGTATAATATTAAAAAAATTAATAGTATGAATTAAAATGGAATCTTAAGTTGGTCTCATAAACTATAAAATTTGGTTTAAATCTGTTCTATACACATGTTCTAGTTTTAGGATCTAAACCAGAACCAGAATCTCAGTTAATCTATTAACTTCTATGTGGCTAGAATGATTCTAAAACCATGTGACTCTACTCAGTCAGAAAAGCATTGTCAAGGTTTTCCACCATAGGTGTTAATAAGAAATGCCATCATGTTAGAATGATTCAGAAGCTGACCATGGAGGAGTGTCCTTTAGTAAATAATATAATTGTAGCCCATTTAAACCCCACCTCTTCAAAATATACATCCCATTTGTGAAAAACATTGCTTCACAACAAATAAAAAAATGCCTGATCAAAATAAGATTGGCTACCCACAGTTCTAACAGCCCAAGGGCTTTTGGGGTATGTGTGTGTGTGTGTGTGTGTGTGTGTGTGTGTGTGTGTGTGTGTGTGTGTGAAAGGCAGTGATGGACATTTTCAATCTTCCTGTGCAAGTTTTCCTAAGACACACATGCTTCCTATTCAAACTCACTGCAGAGACAGGAAGGGAAAAGCATTCCCAGATGCACACAGACCCCAGGAACACTCTCGGAGCATCCCAGGAGCTCTTGTTGCTCCCTAGAAACTGTTTTTCATCATATTGTGGAAAACAGCATGATGGGTACCTACAATTTCTGACACCGATCTCACATCTAATCTCATTGGCTTTATGAATATCTACAAGAGACCCAAAGCCTAATTGCAACCGTGGCTAACTATTGATTTAATGAGCTGTTAGTGCTGGGTACTTTATGAGAACACTGTAAATATGGACTGATGATAGTAGTGGTCAAGTTCCCATAATTCGTTAATGTCAGTTTATTTATTTGTAATATTTATGGCTGTAAGATAGAGTTGAGCGATTATCTGTGCTAGGGGGCTGAAAATTCATTTCTGAAGGATGACTGTAAATAGAAGCATGTTCTTCGTGCAATTTTCAGAAACACATTCCTTAGTAGCTAAGGGAGAAAGTCACACAATGAACTAGAATCATACACAATAAGGAGTAGGTGGAAAATGAGAAGACATGAGGGTTTGAGAAACTGAAGTTATGTTTGAGACTGTGTTGAACGTGTGGGTACGATGGGAGAGGGAAGCTGAGGCATCTCTTTACTCAGCAGAGACTGTGACCAAGATCAGTAGCCAGCAGGATCCAGGAGCATCCTCCACATGGTTTCCAGCCCAGACCTGTGTCACGTGAGCGGGTGTAATACAGTTGCACTTGTGACGTGGAGAGAGTATGACTTTCACTGTGAAACCATGTCAGACTGTCAGAGGCTGGGCTTGCATCTAAGAAGGGCTTGTTTGCTTAGCTCATTTTCATGAACTGAAAAGTTTGTTGGGGAAAATGGGTCACAGTGTCCTTTTCCCTCTAAATTAGTCCAGAGCGCTCAGAAATGTGAACACCAGTGAACTCAAAGTTCTCTTTCAACCATGGGGTTTTATGAAATCACTGTTTGAAATCCTTAGCATCGTTTTGCTGGCAAGTGTCTGTTCTTCCCCTGACCCTCCCTCTCTGCCTCCCCCCAGGCTAGCCCAGTCTGAAGCAGGGGTGAACTGTGAATATTACTGGATGGAATCGTAGAAATATTTTTATTGGTGTGCAAATAATTTTCCAAAGACTCCTCGAGGCATTTTCTTTAGCATGACTTTCTCAGTCCTCCTTGACGTGGTTCCCTGTCTCACCCAGCCTTCACCTTCTGGCTTCCTCAGACGGCATCTCCCAGCATCACGATGGAAATTCTCACTTTTCTGGGACCCAGACCCCCTAGCATCCTTCAAACAGGCCTGTGGCTTCCCTGCTTATAAATGTGGGATGTTGCTTCCTCTATGTTCCTACTGAAATCCTACAGATTCTTCAACCCCTAATTTTGGTCTCCCTCATTCAGAGTATTCTTTCCTTCCTTCTCTGAACAACCCAAAACCAAAGGATATTGCTGCACCTTTAGCTGTCAAGTAATTGAGGCTTCTGTTATATAATAGGTATGATTATTAATTATAGCTAGTAGTTTATCTGTCAGTTCCCCACCCTGGATTATACTTGAAGGCTAGAGTTACTTTTATTCTTCTTTAACCTTTACTAGGATGCTAAACCAAAAAAAAAAAAGAGAGAGAGAGAGTTTTTCTATTATCTGTCCTGGCTATACACCTACACACTCACAATTACGACCTACTTTTCAATTTTTTTTTTTCACCAAAGCAAAGTAAGAACAATTTATCTTATTTTTATCACTAGTCTCGAATGAACTACATTTTCAAGTTTACTAGATAACCACGCAATCTAAGAAGGCATATTTTCCCCAAAACATATAAAAGAGGTGGTGATGGGCTGAATGAAGTTATGATTTGCAAAGATAAATGACTGAACTTATACTACCATATTCTCAGTCTACTGATAAATCATCCTCACCTGAGAATTCGTATTATTTCCGGCCCCAAAATCCACTACTTTAAGGCATTTAGTTAATTTTATCCATTTAGTGTTTGTCACATCAGAGAGACTGAGTGATTCAAGGAGAGTTTTATGATTGTGAATCTCACAGTTTCAGTAAAACAGTATTTTTCCTTCTATATATTTATTGTCTGCCTTAAAATCATGGAATCTGGCTTAAGCTAAAGCAAAGTATATTTTCCTTTTCTACAGTAAACAACTTTAATTACTTTTCTTCAGACCACTTTGTTGAAACACACAATGTGTATTGTCTCCTGAGGTGAGCGTGAAAAAGAAAACCAGCAGGACTGAATTCTGCCATAATTAAAGGAAAACCAAAAAGGTCAAATCCCGGGATGGGGTAAATCTCAGGCAGCTCCTGGGAACAGGCACTGCTCTGCAAGGAGACCCTCAGTCCCCGACGTGGTTATTGAATCACGTCTTGTACTTCTTCTTCTCCACCTTGTGCCATGTGGAACAGGGAAGGCATCACTTCTTCAGTTAGCACCTGTTCCTGCCTCCCTGCCTTCTGTACTTCGTTGCCTGGTTTTCTCATAATAAAGCCAGGAAGAGAATAACGCCGAGATGGTTGGACAGGCAGTTGTAGAATAAAGGCAGGATGGCGGTTTGGGGTGCTTAGTCTCTCATAAGTCCACTCAGTGATATTTATGAAATACACATGAAACACCTGTTATGCACCAGCGAGTCAGCTCGGTGTGAGGGACACAAAAGAACAATAAGACATACTCTCTACCTTAAAGGGGCTGATTACTTAGAAGGAAGACAGCCTTGTGAATAAGAAAGCAGAATAAACTGTGAACCAGTGCTCAGCTGGAAGTCAGGACAGGGACCCTGAGGAGATGGCAAGCAATCTTTCTAAGTGGGCATGGCCTTCCAGAAGTGGTACCCCCCAGCTCCAAGTCCTGAAGGGTCAGAGGGACTTCCAGGAGGCCAGTGGCTGCAGGAACACCTGACTTGTGAAGAACTGGCAGCCTCAATTTTGTTCAGTTGGACAAATACTGTTGAACAGCTCTACATGCCAGGGAGGGAGTGAGGGGGCCCCTGGGGATGCCACGGTGGGCTGGACACGACTGCGTGCTCTCGGGGCTCAGAGGAGGGAAGGCAGACGGGGGCACAGGACAGTACCCGCAATGCAGGAACACGGAGACGCACAGAGAAGGCACCTCACTCAGGCCTGGGATGTCAGGACTCTCTTCCTCAAAGACCCAGTGAACATCCCAAAGCTGTATAGTCAGGGCTGGATGATGGGAGGGAAAAGGAGAAAGGAACCTCACAGTGGACACCTGCTCTGGCCTCTTCCCTCTTCTGTCATCACAGGAGGCAATACTTCACTGTCTCCCTCTCTGTGGGTGTGAACGTTGAACAGGGAAGAAGAGAATGCTGTGGCAGCCCCATGGGCTTTGTTGCCACCTTCCTTGCTCCAGCCCACCCCCTTCTTTTCTATTCCTGCAGCATCTCCCATGCCCTTCCCCTCCCACTTCTCTGCCCCAGTCTGACCCATAAATTGCACATAAACTTGTCAAAAGGACTCTTTAAATCAGGGCTTCATGATGACAGCAGAGTTTTTTGAACTGATGGGCCAAATAATCTAAATAGGAACTACGTATAACTGTCGAGGGTTTAAAAAAAGAAAGACTCTATAATGATATTCAGTGTTGCTTCTCCCTGTGGAATGAGCAATCACCTTCATGACCATGGCTATGGGAACACACAGCCTGTGTTACTTCTGTCCAGGTTATATTGGCATGCCCATTCATTATTTTCCTTTGCACCCTTATTAATGCTTTTTTGTCTTTCTCCATGAGCTCTGCTGTGAGTGGCTGCCTAATGCTCTCATCTTCCTAACCTGAGCTGTGTGGGTCTGAAAGGTTGTTGTTGAACCCATGAAAAGATGCCGGGATTCTTGGCCTCCGGAGAAGAATTCAATCCAGGGCCAGAGACGAGGCTTGATCACTCAGAGCTTTTGTGTATTAAAGTTTTATTAAAGTATAAAGGAGATAGAGAAAGCTTCTGACATAGGCATCAGAAGGAGGCAGAGAGAGTACCCCTTTGCTAGTGTTAGCAATGGAATTATATACTCTCTAGTTAGTTATTACACTGAATCAAAAGAATGTCTGGAGGTTGTAAAGACCTCACCAGACCCACTCCCATAATTTACAATTTAAGATAACAGGATTAGCCAGAAGGTTTTTTCCAGAGACTGTCCTCAACCAGGATACATTATTGTTATATAATCTTAAGGAACATAGAGGGAAAAAAAGTTTGTCCTTTCTTCCTCCTTGAGAATTCCAGACCCCTCTCTCTTTGGGGACCCCTAGACTTCCTATCAACCTGCCTAGGAATTGACTGTCAGGTCTGCGGTCTCTCACAGCCATAGCCTCTGCCAGATCATCAGTGTTCTGGAAACAGTGACAGGAATAGACCTTTGAAAGCCCTGTTGGCAGAAAGAGCTTCTTCGTGCTTGAAACATGAACTTTGAACAGACTCGCTGAAGTGGAGCACCATGGCCCTGCTTATGCAACACTGTTAAATATCTCATCGGCAGTCACAAACCAAACCTGTTGTGTCCAGTCATTTCTTTGGGTTTCACTTATAGCAGCTCCACCCCTGCTCTCAGCATCACTACACAACACTGCCCTAATGACTCTTGTAAGGATGTGAGAAATCTGAGACAGCAGTTCCCCATCAAACTTCAGCTCCATGGTTCCTCTGAAATTACCAATCCCCAGTATTGCAAAGGTGAAGAGAGAAGACGGAAGTCTCTTGAGTCATGCACAGAATCCATCATAAACTTGAGAGTCATCAACATTAACCATGATTACTGGAGATAGATGCACTGTGACTGAATTTTACTGAATTTTAATGGCATAAATTTTAGCCCAGAAAGCATGCTCATGTATGCTGGTGATTAATGATAGAGTTTATGCAGTTCATTGATCATACATAAATTAACTTAAATATTCATCTGTTGTTTCATCAGGCTGAATCTCTGTGTTTCTTTTTATTTCTATTTTCCCTTGACGGCTTCCTGTTATCTCACTGGGAGCTATTTGCCTGAACTGGGGAAGAAATGCAAGATGACCCTCTATGCAGCAGTGCTCCTAGGCTGCTTGAGGTTAGGAGAGATGAGGCAAGAGGCACAAACAACACTTCACACTGTGAAATGCACCCACCCACTGTTTGTGGGTGAGGCGTTGTGATGAATTCAGCAGTGGCCAGCACAGAGGTTCAGTTTTCCAGTTTGTGGAAAATGAAATCATTGGAGAAAGTCAGATATAGTTTGATGTCCTGGAGACTTCCTTAATCTGCACATCAGCTTTCTAACACCCCCTTTCATGTGTATTTGTAATTTAAATTTTGAGTTGGAGGTTCCAGCAACTCTGAATCCTCCTAGAATTGTGTGAATCTTCCTCCCAAACAGGAAACTCTCTGCACACTGCAATCATGTTTGTGGTGAAGAAAGGAAAGGCCAGGAGGGCACCGTTAATGAGATCCTTTTGTAACCGAACTCTCAGGTCTTTTTAAAATAAAGGAGCAGCCACCCTGAGCAGTGTCCCGAACATAACAAAACCCAGATGCAGCCAACGTTGCCTTTTGAAGCAGTAGCCTTGAGAGTACAGTTGACTGAATAGTCTACTCCAAACTTCTTCCACTTGCAAAGCATCCTATTTAGAGCAACCTATATATAAACCTTTAAAATGTAAGAAATTATTTCATTACAGTCTGAGACTTGATCCTTGGAGAGCTAGCTAGATGAACAATGGAGAATTCCAGATACCAAGAATCACCACCTGATGTGAAGAGCTGACTCATTGGAAAAGACCCTGATGCTGGGAAAGATTGAAGGCAGGAGGAGAAGGGGATGACAGAGGATGAGATGGTTGGATGGCACACCGACTTAATGGACATGAGTTTGGGTAAACTCCGGGAGTTGGTGATGGACAGGGAGGCCTGGCGTGCTGCGGTTCATGGGGTGCAAAGAGTCAGACACGACTGAGCAACTGAACTAAAGAATAGTTAGAGCTCAGCTACACAGATAAATCAGTTTATGGCCTCCCTATCAGCTGGGCATGAAAACAAAGTATGTGGTATACACACCACTAGTTACAAAACAATCTGTGCCTGATCCTGGAACCAGAGTGTCCAAATTTTCCAACCATGAGGCCCACCCTTTCTACTAATATCTGAATAAAACACTCCTCCTCCATGATACATTCCTGTAGGAACTCCAGCTTTGTTCCCAGAATCAGTGATGATTCCTGAGAGTGTGCAGAGAGGACATAGCCTCCTAGATGCCAACTCTGCTTTCTCTTCCCAACTTCCTAACTTTCATCATTGAATATGTGATCACGACTCCAATGGTTGGCTTTCTTCTACATTATTGGGCCACAAATATGGACACTATTAATCCAACAAGTGTGATTCTGTTATAGATTGTTACAGGTTATGATTGGGCTCCTCTGGTGGCTCAGCTGGTAAAGAATCCCCCTGCAATGTGGGAGACATGGGTTCGATCCCTGGGTTGGGAAGATCCCCTGGAGAAGGGAAAGGCTACCCACTCCAGTATTCTGGCCTGGAGAATTCCATGGACTGTAGTCCATGGGGTCGCAAAGAGTCAGACATGACTGAGCAACTTTCACTTTCACAGGTTATCACTAAGTTGATAATCATGAAATTGCACATGAGATATTATTATTGGTGTTTTTCATCCATCAAGAAACCCTTCCAGGTAAGCATCTTTTCCCTTGAGTCGTGTGTCAAACTATGCTCTTAGGACTTATGTCCTGCCCCACCCTTTCCCTAAATTTTGAGGGTTCAATGTTGTATCATTTTGTTAGTCAAAGGGAGAAGCAAGTACTTCCTCTTACCTTATTACTCAAAACAATCTAAGGTCACTCTTTTCAGCTTCTCCTCTTTCTAGACTCTTTAATCTGTTGCCTTTTATATACTTGCTTGTCATTCTGTTCAGTAATTTCTTTGGTTATCTCATCCTTGTAATTAAGGTGTGACTGGAAGCAAGTACTTCCTCTTACCTTATTACTCAAAATAATCTAAGGTCACTCTTCTTAACTTCTCCTCTTTCTAGACTCTTTAATCTGTCGCCTTTTATATACTTGCTTGTCATTCTGTTCAGTAACCTCTTTGCTTATCTTATCCTTGTAATTAAGTTGTTTGAACCCCCTTCAAAAAATCCATTTTATATTATCTTAATTCTAGTGCATGAGGGTTTATAATTATCCATAATGAGAGAAAACAGCAGTATGCTTTTCATAAAGGGACGTCTGAAAGCAAATATATTTGGAAATGACGTTAGATGTATATGTGGCTATATGACAGATTTTGATGTGTTGTTGTTGTTCAGTCACTAAGTCATGACTGACTCTTTGCAACCCCATGGACTGCAGCACTCCAGGCTTCCCTGTCCTTCACTAGCTCCTGGAGCTTGCTCAAACTCATGTCCATTGAGTCAGTGATGCCATCCAACCATCTTACCCTCTGTCACCCCCTTCTCCTCCTGCCTTCAATCTTTCCTAGCATCAGGGTCTTTTTCAATGAGTTGGCTCTTCACATCAAGCGGCCAAATTATTGGAGCTTCAATATGTGACGCTCTCCTTCTTAGAGCTATCGCACTATTGTTTGCTTCACCATAGAATGTGTATGAGTTTCTGACCTGGGAGGAGGAGGTGAGGCAGGAGCAGAAGTCTACATGCTTGTCCCTTGTCACAAGCAGGCGAGATTCTCCCACTGCCTTCCAGGCAGCGGCAGTTTATCCCATGAAACAGAGAAAAGGTTCTCACTATAGAAAAACCATGCCCGGTATTCCATGTGGAAGGATAAAGTGGGAGGCAGCCTCAGGAAAGTAATGAGAACTGAGTTTGGAGCACAGAGAGCATGTAGGGTTTCGTCCTGTCTCTGCCAGTCCCTGCATTTAGATTCCTCATCTTTAAAATACTGAGTTTGGAACCAGACGCCCTCCCACTTCTCATGTGGCTCTAAAACTCTGCAAGACTGTTGTTGAAAACCATCCCATTCTGATGAAATGTAGACCCCTGATCGTCCTGCTACAGGCTAGCAGGATTCCACATGTGAAGATAATGACCAAACAGATGAGAACCTAAGGTCTATGTACGCTACACACGTCCTCAAAACCAAATCATCGTGGAACTACCTGAAGCCCACCATGGCCCTCTCATGTCAAAACCCATCCTCAGAGCAGAGGGGCAGCCATTGTTCCTAGAGCTTTCTTTCATATTAACAGAGGCTTTGATGCAAAACACAGAGCAGTTACTAATCCAAGGGTCTAACTAATTTCACTCTAACCCTAATTTTTTCTGTTTGGGCTTTCACAAGACTCTGTGTGACAAGCAAGAGATTTCAGATCTTAGCAAAGCCCAGTAGAAGAACCGACAAAAACATTAGGCCTGTGGTCCACAGAATAGCCTAAGTCAGCACTGTCTGAAAAATCGCTCTTCCTTTCAAAGGCCTATCTAGGTTCATATCTAATTTTCTCTACATCACAGCATATATGAAGGTTGTCATGGTAACTGGGTGAAAAGTTTAGCCAAGAGAGTCTGTGTAGCTTTTTAGGCTTTGGGACTTCTCCAGGTAGCTAGAGTTTTTTCTTAATTGTCTTTTCTCTCAAATCCAATCTACCACATTGGGTTTTTGTTTTGTTTTGTTTTGGGTTTTTTTTGGACAATCTGTTTACCAATCAAGAAAATATTTTTTCTTACTTTTTTAAGGAAGCATTTGGTGTGGACAATGATTATGGGTTCATGGGGTGTTACAACTAGAAGATATTATAAAGGTCATTCAGTCCCTTATTTTCCTATTTGTCAAATAAAAGCAATTGCTGGGGAAATTGTTAAAATATAGATCATTAATTTCCACTCCAAAGTACTGATTCAAAATTTCATCAGACAAGGAAGTCTGTATTTTAAACAAACATCCCAGCTCATCATTTCCTCAAGCAAGTTTGGGAAACATTGATCTCATTTCATGACTTCCTTCTGTAGAAGAGGATATTCATTTTGTTACAATGCATGCATGATAGACTGCTTCCGTTGTGTCCAACTCTTTGCCACCCCATGGAGCAAAGGCTCCTCTGTCCATGGGATCCTCCAGGCAAGAATACTAGAATGGGTTGTTTTGCCCTCCTCCAGAGGATCTTCATGACCCAGGGATCAAGCCTGTGTCTCTTCTGTCTCCTGCATTGGCAGGCAGGTGCTTTACCACCAGTGCCACCTGGAAGGCCATGCACCATATAAGAAAAGAAGAAAGGATCCCATAGCCTTGATAGGATTACAGGCCTTAAAGAATTGACAGAAATTAAAGATTGCTTCTAACGTAGCTGAAACTCTGACATTGGTTCCTTTCAGCTTCCAGAACTTTTGACTTTGTTGAGCCCATAAAAGCTGAGATCATGTTACATTAAACATAGGAGTCACCTTCCATCCTTGTTGGATCTCAATAACACCCTTTGGACAGGCAGTCTCTTAGAAATGCTGTGCTCCACCAAGAAGGTTTGGATCTCCATTGGGGCCACACACTTACTCTTTTAGGAGATGTTAATCTGAGTGTGTTTTTGTCATTCTACTTATTGCACTTGTCAATTTTCTTTCTTGATTATTCTAGTCAGGTAATGTGAGCTCAGCAAAGTAAGCACATGTGCAGCTCCAAAGTTCTACACTTAATGTCAGTTGTAAATTTCACCAAGTAGCTAGAAAAGCACTATAATAAGGGATATTCTAATTAGTCTTAGAGGCATTATTCTGCGGGAAATATTGGAATCATTTTCTTTTGCAGAGTTTGCTAATTGCTCCCAACAACAGGTATGAATCTCCCTTGTTATGCTTGCAGAAAATATATGGCATTGGCTTCCAACTGGGACACTCTGGAGATATGAGGGAAGTTGCAAAAAAAAAAAAATATTTTGAACAGTGAGAGAGAATGGTTACATGACTGTTGAAATAAAAATACATAACAGTATTTTTCTCTCTTCATATACACAGTCTAAAACACTTTCAGAGTCAGTGGAAGTACTGTTCTCACTCTACAGCTGATGGCTTCCATAAATATCAGTCCAGCATCTATACTCTATTTTAATTATATTTTTAAATATGCAAATATAATACCTAAGCTGACTGTAATCTTAAGGCAAGCATGGTCATATTTTATTCCAACTATACATTTGTAGAATAAATTTTGAGTAGTGCTGCCAAAACTACCCAACTGCTTGATGATAAAAGTTGAGATGTTGTTCTGGTCACCAAACTATGAAAATAAGACCAGTTATCTGCACATAATCCCCAAGGAATATTTGCCTTGCTGTTTTGTTTGGCTGAATTGTGGTAGGAACAAAGAGGGGGAAGTTCAAAGTGTTTGGAATTATTTTGCATCCATTCCAAGATGTACTCTTGATACCTGTTGACTAGAAATTCTCCGAGGACAGACAGCTGGCAAATGGCCTTTAAACTCACTTCTGACCCTGGGTGTACATGTGAATACACCTTCCAGAAGGTAGTCTAGGGCTTTGTACTTGTCTGTGGTGCCTTCCAGCCACTGTGCCTCAATCCAATTAACAAGCCCTGGTCCTTGCTGGTCCTTCTGGAGTTTTTTCTTAATCCTCTCTAGACCTCTCTAATCTGAATTATTCTGTGTCATCAACAAAGATTTGACAGTTGGGCCTCCGTGAAGTCAGAAGCTAGAATTGCAATTAGAGTTTCTTAATCATTTTGCATTTTGTATTGCTGCATTGGGAAAATATTGGAATCTAATTAAAAGAAAGGGGAATTGTTTGTTTGCTTAATATGTCGCTTTTTTTCTTTTAAAATATAAAGTAAAGCTTGCTTGTCTTGGAGAGTTGCAGTTATCTACCAGTGGGGACTACTGAATATACATGATACAGAAATTCAATGTCAAGGAATAATATATGCTTGAAGAAAGCATAATTACAGTGAGATTTAGAGGGCAAGGAATTCTCTAAGTTTTTTTAGTTTTAGTTTCTCTGTCTCTTGGCCCATTCCTTTGTTTGTGGAGTTATGAAAAACGTAATTACTTTGGTAACCTTTTTTTTTTCTTTTAAGCCAGCTCTTTTTCAGCAGGTGGTAAAGCTTATTCTTGTAATTTAATGTGAAATATGCAGTGTAATTTCATTTATATGAAGTTCAAAAACACACAAAAAACTTAACAATTAGATGGTTTCAGGCTACAACATGGAATCGACTATACAGAAGATCAAAGGGCTGATTAAGCCCATGTGTGGGAGCCCAGTTTATGTGAGTTGGGAGAAAACAGGTGGGGTCAGGTCAGGGCACAGAGCATAAAAGAGAAACTACACCAGATGCTTGGTGAAAGTGACAAGGAAGGTTCCAGTGAAGACCGCAGAGAGGGAGAAGAGGATGAGCAAGAAACTCAACTGCATTGACCCAAAGGCTGGACGAGCTAATGGAAAAGTTCTGGAGGCTCCTAGATTTTCCCACTACTCTGATGGAAGTCAGTCTCCTACTCTCTCCCTGAGACTGGGAGATAGCAACCCCAACCTTCTCTCTGGAAGATTACATTTCAAATAAATGGTTCTCAGGTCCTTGAAAAAGACCTTCAGCATTGAAAATTCATGTCTCAAAGAGGCAGACGAATGGATAAGGAAGCTGTGGTACATATACACAATGGAATATTACTCAGCCATTAAAAACAATACATTTGAATCAGTTCTATTGAGATGGATGAAACTAGAGCCCATTATACAGAGTGAAGTAAGCCAGAAAGGAAAACACCAATACAGTATACTAATGCATATATATAGAATTTGAAAGATGGTAACGATAACCCTATATGCGAGACAGAATAAGAGACACAGATGCATAGAACAGTCTTATGGACTCTGAGGGAGAAAGTGAGGGCAGGACGTTCTAAGAGAATAGCATTGAAACATGTATATTATCATATGTGAAACAGAACACCATTCCAGGTTCGATACATGAGACAAATGCTCAGGGCTGGGGCAATGGGATGACCCAGAGGGATGGGATGGGGAGGGATGTGGGAGGGGGGTTCAGGATGGGGAACACATGTAAACCCATGGCTGATTCATGTCAATGTATGGCAAAAACCACTACAATATTGTAAAGTAATTAGCCACCAACTAAAATAAATAAATTTATTAAAAAGAGAAAATTCATGTCTCAAAGAGGCAGAAAATGTACAATGGCAACTTTCCTGCTTTTGTCTTCTCCAGTGTATATTTTGTCCTTGTGAGTTTCTGAAGGTTTGTTATCATTATTGTCATCTCTTTACTGTCATTTTAGTGGAGGCTGAATTTAAGAGAGAAGAGGCAGGTTAAGGGACCTGTCTGCTAGAGTTTAGTCAAGCTGAAGAAATTAAGGTAGCACTGAGCTTCTTTTTCCTAAAATTTGGTAGATGCAAAGTTGGTCATCAATGATGGGGCCTCCATGGGGGCTCATGGTTGAAATGGCTCATTATGTTGACCTCACAAACAAAGAATGAAGTCACAGTGACCCTTGAGACCCTGGAGATCACATTGCCCAAGCCACATTCTGTTGTCCCACTGGCACCTACCTTCTCAAGGCTACAGGACCACTGGATTCCAGACCTCAGGCTATGTGACTGCAAGAACCTAGCTGCAAGCTAAAAATTAACCACCCCCTCAGAGAATTTTCCATTGGTGGAGTATAAGAAGGACCCTGTCAGAAAGGGAGGACACGGGTTCTTCTCAACGGACAGTCACCCTCTTGTTTACCTTTAATAAATCTCCTCTTCTTGCTTGACTGCCCGGCTTGCTCTGTTTTTCTCTGCACGCACCTTACAATCATGAGTCTCTGTACGTCTCATATACTTTATAAATTTCTTCACTATTTAGTAAAAGCAGAAATGGAATTGAATACTCCATCATAGGAGTATGGCTCGCATTTCAGTAGAAGCAGAACCAGCACGGTGCTCTGCCCCGGTCAGCAGTGGGGGCGCACAGGGTCAGAGCTTGCAAGAGGGTGGGGGTGCCCACCTGGCACTGAGCTGCCCAACCTTCTACCGCATCCTCGCTGGCCTGGCCGCACGCCATCTCTCTGAAGGAAAGGGCAGCCTTTTCCCCCTTGATTTACTGATGAGGAGACTCGAGCAGAGGGGACATTCATTGTTTCTTTCAAACATCACAATAAACCTGAATTCCCTAGGGCTCTGTCCCTCCCTAGGACTTCATTAGCTGCTTAGGAAAGATCATTCACCACTTCCAGGTCTCCAGGGTAACATCACCGGTTTTATTGCTGCAAGTCGGCAAATCGCCTCCCATCTGTCTGCGTGGACTGTGTTACTGCAGCAGCAGTGCCCTAGATGATTCCCTGGTGGACTGAAAGAGCTAACTTGCCTCCCTAAGCATCTCACTTAATGCTAAGGAGGGACTTAGGCGTCAGGAAAAACCTGCCTGGCAAGGACATACTCCAAGGTAGAAGACACTCTGCCCTAGCCACGGCTCTGTCTGGAGGACACCAACAGTCCACCTGCATCTCACTGAAAGACCTGAGTGATACCCACAGGGGCTATTGGGAAGCCAAGGTTTAGAGAAAATAATGAGCCAGCAGGCACGGGTTGTGCCCCAGACAGACCCGCCGGGTGCTATACAAAGCTTGACATTACCATGTCATGTGTGTGGTCAGCATGGGGCCAAGGGCAGAAGCCAACCAGAGGGAGCCTTGTGCTAGAGACCACGTGAGATGCCTGGAGAATTCACAGCTCCTCTGCTCAGATCTCTCAAGATCAGAGGAATTGCAGAAGAGCCAGCTGAATAAGGGTTAGAGGGGAAGTGACATCTAGGAGGAGACAAAAATTAATCCATTGATCTAAGAAATAAATGAAACATTTTATTCAAGCCAAAGTTGAGGATTCTGACCCAGAAAGAGCATCTCAGAAGGCTCTGAGAACCATTCTGCCAGTTTCAAGTTGAGGCACAGTTATATAAGTTTTTTTTTTGAGACAGAGGTCTGTATATTAAATGATGTGTTATTGACAGCTTACACAATCCAGATCTAAGCATCATCGTGGCCCCTTATAAGATCAAGAAGGAATGTCAGCTTTTAAGCAGCTGTCTTGTTGATGCTGGGAGACTGTTGCCATTTACGGTTGAGCAGGTATTTCTGCTGATCCAGGAGGGAGAAGGTATGGTCCATGCATAGTGCAGATACACAATGTGCAGTGTGGGGAGAGAGGAGGCCAAAGAATGGAGATGTGTGTTTAGGTTTAAATGTTTCTTGTCTTATCACGAAATGTGAATTTCATTTCACAGTCCCAACATGGCACCTTACTGGCAGAACATCTCCAAAATCAAAGAATTCTCCGCACCCTCCCTTTGCTTCTCGTCTTAGAGACCTGCAGCAGTCGGCCCACAGAAGCAGCGGCCCTGGGCCCTGAGTGGGGAGCGAACCACCGAGGAACCATCCCCTCCACCACCAATTATGGGGGCTAGAGTGGGCTTTAGGGAAGTTCCCGTGTTGGTGACCACTTTGCCTTGTTCTGGCAAAAGCCTCTCTAACAATCTTCAATGAGCTCCCATTTTACTGGCCCCAAAGTTTGACTCTTGGTTCCTTCCCATCAGTTGCTTTGTTTTAGTTCATGAGTTCATGGCAGGCACATGATGGCCCAGAAGGATGTTGGCCAAGTTCCCTGCGACAGGAGTGACTGGGACTACTGAATCTCAATCCCTTAGCGACCCTCCCCTGACCAAGCTCCCCGCTAGTCTAGAATGTAGCCCAGTCACAGACTAATGGTGGTTCATACATAAAACAATTATATCATCCAGAACTACTAGTGGGATGATCTTCATGTCCATACCTGCTGGTTTGCCAGCCTTCCTTCCACTTCTGTCTTATTACTAAAAGATTTTGAAGATATTTCTAAGTTTGCGTGCATTATAATAACATAAAATGGGGAATTCTTCACGGTTGACAAGGAAAATATTTCCCTCAGCTTTTCTTGCTACTCCACCCCTCACCTCCAGAAAGACATCTATACCAACCATTAAAGTTCAGAGCAAGACAACATCATTTGGGCATGTCTATCTCTCAGAATGTTTTAATGTTAGACATTTAAAGTATGCATGTTGGTTTTAAAAATTAGGATGAAATCTTAACATGTTTAGTATGTTTGAGACATTAATTTCTCCACTAATTATTTCAGATTTCATAAGATCAGATTTTCATGGAGTGTGTTTATGTGTATGTGTGTGTATATATATATAGACATACACAGAGACAGACTTTGAGTTAAAGATAGTGGATCACCCACATCTGTTTAAGTTTTCTCCCTCAGCAGCCTCCATTAAAATGGTAATAAAAGAATGTTAAAAAAACAAAACTATAAACCCACATGGACAAACCAAAGTAAATGAGGGAATCTCAGTTCATTTTAGGAAGACGGAAAGCTAATGTAGGAAGGGCAGTTGATTTATCAATAGGATTGAGAAAAACCACAGCAGGAAGAGTTGACAGAAAGGGTTACGGAAAAGGAGTCCAGGTAGTTTGGAGGCAGAGTATACACCGAAGCTGAACAAGGTGCTAGCTGAAGGTCAGTATAGAGAACTGTCCGATGCTCAGTATCTGGTCATTCTCAGCCAACCAGATAACTGGGCTTCCCCGCCTCGAGAAGATGAGACTGTGAAAACTTGAAGAATGTGAATAAGGAGACCCAAATCTTAGGGATATTAGAGCCAGCTGAAAATGAGGGGAATTAATGAGCGTCTACTTCAGTCTCTTTCACTTTCAGAAAAACAAAAAACAAACAAGTTAGTTCTCACCTCACCCCTCCCTCTATGCTTCTGCCAAATAGGAAATTAGAGAAGTCTCATGGAGAAACACATAGGCGAGAATTACCAAGCATTAGAGAAAAAATGTTCGCTGTGATTGGGGAAGAACAAAGAAGATATTTTTTTTAATTGAGATAAAGCAGGAACTGGAAGAAAACTTCTCTCGAGTGAGCCATGGTAACATGCTTGCCCCTAACACTATTATTAGTGAAGGAGTCAGAACAAGACAACTTAATGTAAATGAGAAATAAAGGAATGAATCTCAAGTGGGAGAACCTCCTATGTGCAGCATCCATAGAGGTTACAAAAGGTTAAAATTTAAATTTCAAATCACCCAGTCTAATGTCCTCCGTTGGTGCTGTGTGCTTTGCCATAATCATCTAATTTAATAGCTGCAAAATCAAGTTTAGAATTGTTGTTGTTCAGTCACTCAGTTGTGTCTGACTCTTTGTGACCCTGTGGACTACAGAATGCCAGGCTTCCCTGTCCTTCACTGTCACCTGGAGTTTGCTGTAACTCATGTCCATCGAGTCAGTGATGCCATCCAACCATCTCATCCTCTGTCATCCCCTTCTCCTGCCCTCAATCTTTCCTAGCAAAAGGGTCTTTTTCAGTGAGTCAGCTCTTTGCATCAGATGGCCAAAGTATTGGAGCTTCAACTTCAGTATCAGTCCTTCCAATGAATTTCAGGTTTGAGTTCCTTAGGATTGACTGGTTGGATCTCCTTGCTGTCCAAGGGACTCTCAAGAGTCTTCTCCAACACCATAGTTCAAAAGCATCAGTTCTTCAGTGTTCAGCCTTCTTTATGGTCCAACTCTCACATCCATACATGACTACTGGAAAAACCATAGCTTTGACTATATGTACCTTTGTAGGTAAAGTATAAGTCTCTGCTTTTTGATATGCTGTCCAGGTTTGTCATAGCTTTTCTTTCAAGGAGGAACTGTCTTTTAATTTCATGGCTGCAGTTGCCATCTGCAGTGATTTTGGAGCCCAAGAAAATAAAGTCTGTCACTGTTTTCATTGTTTCCCCATCTATTTACCATGAAGTGATGGGACTGGATGTCATGATCTTCATTTTTTGAATGTTGGGTTTTTTGTTTTTTTGTTTTTTGGGGGTTTTTTGAGCCAGCTTTTTCAGTCTCCTCTTTCACCTTCATCAAGAGACTGTTTAGTTCCTCTTCACTTTCTGCCGTAAGGGTGATGTCATCCATGTATCTGAGGTTGTTGATATTTCTCCCAGGAATCTTGATTCCAGCTTGAACTTCATCCAGCCAGCATTTCACATGATGTACTCTGCATAGAAGTTAAGTAAGCAGGGTGACAATATACAGCCTTGACATACTTCTTTCCCAATTTTGAACCATTTTGTTGTTCCACATCCAGTTCTAACTGTTGCTCCTTGTCCTGCATACAGGTTTCTCAGGAGGTGGGTAAGAAGGTCTAGTATTCCCATCTCTTTAAGAATTTTCCACAGTTTGTTGTGATCAACACAGTCAAAGGCTTTAGCATAGTCAATGAAGCAGAAGTAGATGTTTTTCTGAAATTCTCTTGCTTTTACTATGATCCAATGGATGTTGGCAATTTGATCTCTGGTTCCGTTGCCTTTTCTAAATCCAGCTTGTATATGTGATGGTAAGAATTCTGATCACTTTTTTTTCAGATTTGGAAGAGCTAATTTGAGATGATTCACTAGGCTTCTTTGAAAATTTAGCCTATGAAATTTTATTAGGGGCTTTAATTTTCTCTTGATAAATTTTCCTCAGATTCAGCATCCAGTGTGGTCCACTGATCATTATTTTTAAAAATAGATTGTGTAGCACTCTAATATTTGAATATATTACTAAGGCTTTGTCTCACGAGTGTTTGGAAAACGGAAGTCCCTTAACATCTGGCTTCCTCTTCCTTTTCCATCTCCTCAAATTACAATCCATCCACAATGGCAGCCTTAGTGTGCAGAAGTGAGTTACGCCGCTGACTTGAGATGGTGGGAGGAAATTACAGCACAGGCGGTATGTGTACCAGACTCTCTGGACCTTGTTCTCTCCTCCCCATTTAAAACTTAAGGAAACCTAGAGTTTACCATATCAGAACCAACATCTAGCGATCAGTGCATGGCTTGAAATGGGAGGTAACATGTGTTTGTATACATTTGCGCATACCCTTCACAAAACAACTTTTACCCTGAAACAACTTAAAACCTTTCCATGTTGCCCACTTGTTGCAAATGCTGGGTTTGTGGTAAATTTTAATGGCTTACATTTAGATCAGGGATGCAAAATGAACACAATTATCATTCAACTCACCAAACTCTGAGTCTAGCTAGCAACGCTCCAATTCCTCTGAAAGAGGCTTTGAAATATAAATACAACTTTAAGGACTTCAAAATATAATTGGGAAAACAGGAAAATAAAACTTAGTCAGTCCTCAAAATCCCAGGGGATCACTGTAGTTCATGTATATGAAGACTGAGATGTCGGCTCTGCATCTCTTGGGGGTTTTACCAATTTAAAATTCACTTGTTGCTTAAGGCAAATGTTTGAATGCCTAAAATGAAACTATGTGCCCAAAGTAAGCTTAGGGGAAGCAAAAATAAGGCAAGGAAATGGAAAATCTTCCAAAATAAGAAAAAAAAACATTAAAATGATAATGAGCTTTCTGAACTAACTTAAAAATAACAGATGCTCAAAATAAGCTTAAAACTAGAGTGATGCTCTCGTCTGTAAAGCTTTAAAGAAGAAGCAGAAAATTACCTCAGGTGAAGCTGCTTTCTATGTCATTTCTCTTCCCAGGATCCACCCGTAGATATCCTAACTTGGTTGGTCAGGAATAGACCCCTGACATCAGTGTTTTTAACTGCCTAGGTGATTTGAATTTTCAGCCAGGAATACGAGACCCGAACAAATAATGTTTGGAAACTATTCAAATAGATGCTGACACCTCCCTTCTCTACAAGCCCTGCTACACAACTTCCCCTTCCCTAAAATACACACACACACATACACACACACACACAGCACATTTAATTCATTTGTATGTGCATTAATTAAGTTGAATTTTTGATTTGTTCATGGAGCCATGTTTCCATACCCCAGAGCTCCGTGTGTAGATGTGGAGAATATGAAAATGTGAATGCAAATGGGAACAACTCTTGGGGTGGAAGGAGGGCAAAGGAAAAGTAGGAAAATCCTTTTAAAAGAGGCTGTTTCCAGTGTGCTCTCAGTTCTGACCTTTCCTTACATCACGTACTGGCTTGGCCCATATTTTGTATGGGAGAAAGAAAGATGGAGGCTTGCCTCACAATTTTAGATAACTGTACATTCTAGACATCCACTTTCCACTATGACTTTTATCGATATAAGACATCTATCAAGAGAAATAATTTCCGAATAAGCAAAGCCTCTGAAAATAGGTGACTGTTCAGCCCCACTGGACTGTCTTATTACCCACCTGAAAACAAGACGGACACTACTAAGGTTATCCTCTAGTTGGAATGGACATCTACACTTCTTTAGCCAACTACTATGCTTTCAGGCAAACCAGTCCTGGAGAATTCCAGAAAAATGACTATTGGTCTTGCAGAAAAAGCGCCTGGCAGAGGAAATGAGCCCATAACTGCAGTTAACAGGAAACAGAGCCAATGCAGTGTAACAGCAAGTCTTCAAAACCTTGATAGAAAGGTTGACCCTTATATGTGTGCAGACGCGGCTAGAGAGGAGATGACATTGGGCTCTGATAGGGTGCCGACTCTAATGACATGAAAAGGTATGATAGACCACAAAAATGGAGACTGTCAGAAGTGGATAAAAACAGAGAACTGTGGCTTCACAACGCTAGATTAATCTGGGTTCCCCTTTGCCACCTCTAGCCAACGGGAATGTCTAAAGGGTAAAAATGTTTCCTAAAATGCAGTATTCTCTCAGTGTTCTCTGTTTTCTTTCTATGTATCAGCTTGTATTTCCACAAAGTCAGAGCAAATGCATAACTAAACCTACATTATGAGAAATAATAGGATGCAATCTATGTTCGGGGAAGGAATATTATCCACATAGTTTCAAATATTTTATTGTAAATTATCTCGTTTAAAATAATCACAATCTATTGAGAACCCACCTTGGACAAAGTATTATGCTAGGTGCCAAGGTTGAACAGATAAAATGAGACAGAAACCCTGCTGAAAATATACAATTAAAAATTATCCACCGCCCCCACCCCTGCCCACAAAAATCTGGAATGTACCTGGAGAAGCCCCTTCCATACAGACATTCTGGAATGAACTGCAGTCCATCCTTCACCCAGAAATATATTCATGTAGTAAACCTTTCTCCAGGGACAGGGATGCCTGGTGTGCTGCAGTCCATGGTGTCACAGAGTCAGACACAACTGAGACACTGAACTAAAACCTTTGTCCAGCCAAATGCCAGGCTCTTTGCTTGGGGCTGGCCAAGTTGAAAGATCAGCTTAGGATACAAAAGGTAAAGAAGCTATCACAGTTGTGTCCTATAGTTTTGCCTGTTTTCTTTTTTTCTAATTTTTACTGCTATTTTAAAAACCCACGTAACACAAAATTTGCCATCTTAATCATTTTTAAATGCACAGTTTAGTACTGCTGAGTATATGCACGTTGTTGTGGAACCAATCTCCAGAACTTTTCATCTTGCAAAACAGAAATACTGTACCCGTTAAACAGCAACCACTGATATTAGTATCTAAATACTAAAATTAATATTAACAGAGTGTGTAACAGTGGTTGCCAAGGGCTGAGGGGAGGGAGAAACGAGGAATTGTTGCCTGATTTCTTCTGAATTCTCAGTCTTACCTTTGACTCCTATTCTAAGTGTGTTGACATCATGACCACCTGTCACCACCTCTAAGGGCAGACACAGCTCTGCTTCTGGAAGTCCTGTCATCCACCTGACTTAACAGCCCTGCTCCTGCCTGCACTCAGGTTCTACTAGCTTGGATCTACCCCCTTGTTCTCCTTTATCCTTTCTGTTTTAGGCACACTTATGACTACTCTGCCTAACTTGTTTGCTGCTTTTTCCAGGCACTAGAACACACCACCTCTTGGGTATTCATTATCCAGTCTGGCCTTACTTTCCTCTCTCATCCCTGGCTGGATGCAGTTTACCTCATCCCTTTTCAGCCTCCTCAAAATTACTGCATAGTACACACCTATTCCCTCTCCTTTCCAACTTAACAGATACAGTCACTGTGTTTTTGGAAAATGCTTAAAACCTCACCTTTACATTCTGAGAAGCAGGGAACAATGAATGAATTTAAACCAAGAACAATTTCAAAAGTGTTGTGGTCCTCTACCCAATATGTGGGAATCTTGGTCTCCAGCACAGTGCTATTCATACATCACAAAAATGTTCTGTAAATTATTACTGAGAATTATGTGCAAATTTAAAAGCTCTCCAGAGAATTCAAAATATCAGCTCCAATGCAAGACTTTACCTGTTAAAAGCATCTATTTATGGTTTGACACTCTGTCTCTGACATTTTGACGTGATACATATTGCATCAGCCTGATACATTGCCACCTCCCAGTGAGAATTAAACATGTTGCTAAACCACTTTACAGCCCTTGCAAAGCACATAAAGGCTGTTTGACAATTACTCCCAGGAAGGCAAATAATCAGCACACCTCTGATTCCCTTATTATTAACCATTATAAAATCATGTGCTGTGATAAACGTACCTAACAAAGACACTGATTTTCACAAGACTTCCTAAGAAGAGAACACATATATTTGATATAAGAAACTCACAGGGGAGCCCTCCATTTTCCTTTGTGTTTTCAATTTGCTGGAAGCTATTCCTTGTATGGTGCTGGCTTTCACCTGCCAACCTAAGTCTTCGATGACTGAGTTATGGAAAAATCATTGCCCGTTGCCTCGACTGGAATACGAAGAGATGTTTTTCAAAGGAAAGGAAAAAAATTTTTTGGCTGCTTTGTAGTTAGAAGATGATTTTTAACCCAAAGATTTCTATTTTTCTATTTTTCTCTTTCTCCCTGTTTAACTGCTGGTTAGACAAATAAGTAGGCACTGGTCTGCACCTAAATGTGGCCCCTGGGCAGGCCCCTGGGGTTTCATGTTCCTTGGTTTGGTTTCCTTGTGCCATTGAAACTCTGTGCTGGTCATTCTTTCCTCACTCAAACTAATGACACAGTCACTCTTCACCTGTGTCCCTTTTTTTTTCATTTTTATTTTGCATTGGAGTACAGTTGATTAACAGTGTTGTGTTTGTTTTGGGTGTACAGCAAAGTCCTTTAGTTATACATATACATGTTATTTTGAATACCCAAAGACAATTTTCCAAAGTAATTTCTAAATATATTCATAATCCCTTTTAAGTTTTACACAGAGGAGTGTTTCTATGTCCTATATGCTTAAAGCTATGTTTCACTTGACTTTGCATCAGAGACATGAAAATGACCCGTTGTAAATTTGCTATGTTAAACAAACAAACAAACCTAATGAAAAGCATATGGTGATGGCACAGTAAAAATGAGAAGAGCTCAAGCTTTAAAGCCATGGGGATCTGAGTTCAAATCTAACTCAGCCAAATCCTAATTTACATCATATTATCTTAGGCAGGAAACTGAGCCTCAGTATTCTAACTTAAAACAAGAACTAGAGAGCGGCCACCATGGAAACTGAGTGTCTACTCTGAAACCATACTAAGTGCTCTAACTGTGGATCCTTTGATCCTCACAACACTCTTTGTTGACATTTTCCAGGAAAAAGAAAGGAAGTCAAAGAGCAGTTATCAAGGATACAAAGCTGGGAAGTCACAGGGCCAGGATTTTGAACACAGGCAATTTGTTTCCAGAGTCTATTTTTTAAGCACTAGGCAAAACTCCCTCTCTAAACATCTACCTTGCAATTAAATGAGGTAGCACATAAAAGTTCATCTCACTGTGCCTGGAAAATTATAGGTGTTCAGAAGAGTTAATTTATTCCTTAAAAACAGATAATAGCAATAATTTCACTAAAAGAATTATGTTCTTTATATCACTCAATATGCCTCAAAAGATAGTCACAAAGGTACAGAAATATAATTAAAAAGCGTCATAATTGTCATGGCTACCTTTTATTGAATGTTTTTTATAGGCATTATTTTGTTAACCTTCCCAACCATCCTACCAAGTGGGTATTATTATAATATCTTTATAAGAGACAAGGACACTGAGGTTCGGAGCCACGCGGCTAGTAAGTGATAAATACCAAAACCCACAATAATGTAACTATTGCACTATATTCTATCATGGATCATCGGACGGAGAGGATGGAAACATCATCATGTTCATTCTGAAGCTAAAGTTATGTAATCAATTTTCAGAAAATTATAAGTAAAAATTGACCACTGGTAAATTCCTACTTATTAATGACTCAAGCTGCTGCAATATCTTTATAACTTCGGCGGCCACCAGGAAAGTCACTTGTACCCTCTGGACTTCAGAGTCCTTTTCTAGATCGATGTCTCCGTGCTCGATGACCACCAGAGTAAGATGTCACCATAGAGTAATGTGACCAAACTGTGTAAGCGTAACCGTGGTATCTCACAGAAAGAGCACTTTTATGGAAAATATAAAGACTCAAGAAATAGTCTCTAAGTTAGGCGTTAGTTTTATAAATACACTTAATCCTCCCCCTGAAAGCATTCAGTTCTGTTACATAGCACTGACTTAAGAACTACAAGGGCATAATGGCATTTGATTAGATTTTGTGAATGGTAGGGGGGTATGCAAAATATGGTCTCTCCCCATTGAAAGCTTAGAGGGACAAAGAAAAGTTATGAGACAAGCACACGAGTATTAAATAATGTATGAGAGTAGGACGTTGAGTAAGTATGAATTGTATAGGTCCAAAGATGCTTCCTTTAGAAGATTGATGGAAAGATCATTGTAGGCTGACATGATTTTGGAAGAAACTGTGTAAGATGTGGGACATAATTTGGAAGAAGCCATCTTAGTTGGAAAGACTCATCAGGAATATATTCAAGAGACAGTAAAGATATGGAAGTGATTGAACCAAAAATTAATATTATGGAAAATGAGAAATAACTGCAGAAGCTAGTTGATAAAAAATGTTCTCAGTTCTTCACCTGAGAGTTTTCATCTTCTAATTAGAAGTGTTCTCAATATCTATCAACTGAAAATATCCACTTGCATGTCATGTTACCCTGGGCATATCCAGACTTGTACCTGATTCCCAGTGTTCTATCTGTACCCCATCCTTTTCTCTCCTTTTTAAGAAAGTGTGTTAAGTAGCTGAATAAGTAGAAATAGTGATACTACTATACAGACAACTGGTCTAATTTATTAGAGTTGATAACTGGAGGCCTTAATATTTAATATTTATTAGTAATCAATTTTTCATGCTTCAGATCACCACCAACCAAGCCAACACACCCCTTCACCAGACCCCTGGACCCAGAAATTCTGGAAGAACAAAGCTAGTTAGATAACTACTCCTGCTGCGACCTAGGCAGGAAGATGAGGAAGAATGAGGAAGGAACCAAGGTAGCAGCCTTAGAAAGAAAATAAAACGATTCAAGAAACATTTTAAAGGAAGAATAAATTTCAGCAAATATTTATAGAATGACTAGCATGTTTGCAAAGCCAAAATAAACACTAGAAGGATGACAAAGAAGGGGAAATAAAACAATTATACAATCACACAAGTAGCAATAAGGCAAGGTTAGTCATGTCAAATTATCCAGCAGATAAACAGTTCACATGTCATTGTTGTTCAGTCACTATGTCCAAATCTTTGTGACCCCATGGACTGCAGCACCCCAGGCCACCCTCTCCTTCACTGTATCCCAAAGTTTGCTCAAATTCATGCCCATTGACCCAGCGATGCTATCTAACCATTTCATCCGCTGCTCCCCTCTTTTCTTCCTGCCCTCAGTCTTTCCCAGCTTCAGGGTCTTTTCCAATGAGTCTTCTCTTCACATCAGGTTGTCAAAGTATTGGACCTTCAGCTTCAGCATCAGTCCTTCCAATGAATATTTCAGGGTTGATTTCCTTTAGGATTGACAGGTTTGATCTCCTTGCTGTCCAAGGGACTCTCAAGAGTCTTGTCTAGCCCCACAGTCCAAAAGCATCAATTCTTCAGCACTCAGCCTTGTTTATGGTTCAACTCTCACATCCATACATGACTACTGGAAAAGCAATAGCTTTGACTAGATGGACCTTTGTCAGCAAAGTAATGTCTCTGTTTTTTAATGTGCTCTCTAGGTTTGTTATAGTTTTTCTTCCAAGGAGCAAGTGTCTTTTAATTTCCTGGCTGCAGTCACTGTCCACAGTGTTTTGGAGCCCAAGAAAATAAAATCTGTCACCATTTCCACTTTTCCCCCATCTGTTTGCCATGAAGTGATGGGATCTGATATCATACTCATAGTTTTTGAATGTTGAGTTTTAAGCCAGCTTTTTCCCCTCTCTTCTTTCACCCTCATCGAGAGGCTCTTTAGTTCCTCTTCACCTTCTACCATTAGAATGGTATCATCTACCTCTGAGGTTGTTTATATTTCTCCTGGCAGTCTCGTTTCCAGCTTGTGCTTCATCCAGCCTGGCATTTCTCATGATGTACCCTGCATATAAGTTAAATAAGCAGGGTGACAGTATATAGCCTTGACATACTCCTTTCCCAATTTTGAATCAGTCCGTTGTCCCATGTCCAGTTAGAATTCCGAAATAAGACGGATCAGTTTCTAACAAAGTGTTAAAATATGTTTGATACTATTGTCCTCATAAAATCACCAGTTATTTTTTAAAAAGTAGTTTTTATAAATGAAAATTAGGTAATGTTGTAAATAAGTTTTACATAAAAATATATTAATAATTATTGAATAGATTGTGATAAAAGTTGATATTGGATTTGGGATCAAGACCTTTTCTCTCCTCTAATTTCTCCTTCAATATTAGTTACCCAAACACAGCACTTGATTTTTTAGTTACCCGCATGAGTAAAATAACTATTTTACTTCTGAGCAATTGTGTTAATATCACATACATATACTTTACATCTAATTTTTACATGCAGATAAGCAATTTACAGGTTACAATATCTTTAAGTTGTAGCATTCACCTTGGCTCAATTTCATATACTGCCCTCGTTTCTCTTTCATCCCTGCTTTATCCTCACACATGGTAGGATCTTAACTCAGTTCTTTCTATTTGATTTCCCAGGTAGACTTGCCACTGCCTCTCTCTGGCCAGCAGACATCCCATGCTGATTTAGGTAGTTTAATTAGTCCAGGAATTCAAGTTCTTCAACTTCTGAATAATTCAGTTCTAGAGGCCATCCTGCCAAGAACAAATTCCAACAACAAAACTTCTGATTCTGATTTCAAATGTTTTACCACTCTTTCCTTCTTATTTATTTCTCTTTTATTTGCTAGGAATTTTAGTGGACAGCTTTCTGCTGCACAGCTTTCACTAACCAACCTGCTATTTTTTTTGGCATTTTCATTTCCAAGTTCAAATTTATGCTTATGAAGCATTGCAATAAAATATAATTGTTTCTTCATAATCAACGTGAGTGCACATCAAGGGAATGTTACATATTTCATCACATGCTTTAACATTAATGGATTTTAATTAATTAGTATTTATAAATTTGAATAAAATTCATAAAATATTTACTCTAATAATACAATCTGTCTGGAATAGTTCTATAATCTTTATCATGTAGACCAGCTGCTTCTGTTTTAACTTGTAGCATCCAAACTAGAAGAATATTGTTGAGCTCTACATTTACGAAATTGAATAGTCAGTTCTTAAAGTATATGTGTTAATGGTATTTTTCATCTTCAGAGCCCAAAAGCCAGTACCAAACAATTGTGTTAATCTTCACATAAAAATATTGTACAAAAATTTTTTTGTCCAGAATAGCTATTAACCATGGTACTTGGTGAACTGGAAATAGACCTAAATGATGCTTCCTCGAGCACAATGCTGCCCATACCTACCCTCCAGGAAACCTGGCTGTTTCTATGAGAATCTCCTTTTTTTTTAACTTCTTCAGTTCATGCTTTGTTGTTGTTGTTCAGTCATTAAGTCACGCTTGACAACTTGTAACCCCATGGACTGTGGCACACCAGGTTCCTCTGTCTTCCACTATCTCCCTGAGTTTGCTCAAATTCATGGCCATTGAGCCGGTGATGCTATCTAACCATCTCATTCTCTGCTGCTGCTACTGCTGCTAAGTCGCTTCAGTCGTGTCCGACTCTGTGCGACCCCATAGATGGCAGCCCACCAGGCTTCACCGTCCCTGGGATTCTCCAGGCAAGAACACTGGAGTGGGTTGCCATTTCCTTCTCCAATGCATGAAAGGGAAAAGTGGAAGTGAAGTCGCTCAGTCGTGTCCGACTCTTAGCGACCTCATGTACTGTAGCCTACCAGGCTCGTCTGTCTATGGGATTTTCCAGACGAGGACTGGAGTAGGGTACCATTGCCTTCTCTGTCTCATTCTCTGCCACCTCCTTATCATTTTGTCTTTCCCAGCATCAGGGCCTTTTCCAATGAGTCAGTTCTTTGCATCAGGTGGCCAAAGTATTGGAGTTTCAGCATCAGTCATTCCAATGAATATTCAGGGTCGATTTCCTTTAGATTGGATTGGTTTGATCTCCTTGCAGTACAGGGGACACTCCAATTCAAAAGCATCAATTCTCTTTTGCTCAACCTTCTCTATGATCCACGTCTCACATCTGTATATGACTACTGAAAAAACCATAGCTTTGTCTGTACGAACCTTTGTCAGCAAAGTGATGTCTCTGCTTTTTAATATGCTCTCTAGGTTTTTTATAGCAGTCCTTCCAAGGAACAAGTGTCTTTTAATTTCATGGCTGCTGTCACTGTCTGCAGTGATTTTGGAGCCCAGGAAAATAAAATCTGTCACTGCTTCCACTTTTTCCACATCTATTTGGCATGAAGTGATGGGACTGGATGCCATGATCTTAGTTTTTTGAAAGTTGAGCTTCAAGCCAGCTTTTTCACTCTCCTCTTTCAATTCATACTACCTGGTAACTGTTAAGTTGATGAAAAAGTAATTGCAGTTTTGTACCATGAATTTTAAATCATTCTAACTAAGCTCAAACACATCTTTATTAATCAAAATAGAAACCATTACATTCAATACATTTTTGCCAACAAAGAATATTTTTGTTTATTCCTGTAGCATAAAAATCCATGCTTCAGGATTTGAGGAACTCTTGAAAAACATTTTTGCCTCCTGCTAGTTGTGGAAGTATTTTCTCTGCAAAAAGTTGTCAAGATGCTTGAAGAAGTGGTATTCAGTTGGTGAGAGGTCAGGTGAATATGGAGGATGAGGCAAAACTTCGTAGCCCAATTCGTTCAACTTTTTTTTTTTTTTTAACTTTTGAAGCATTGGTTGTGTGACATATGGTAAGGTGTTGTGGAGAAGGGTTGAGCCCTTTCTGTTGGCCAATGCTGGCTGCAGTCTTGCAGGTTTCAGCACATCTCATCAATCTGCTGAGCATATTTCTCAGATGTAATGGTTTCACTGGGATTCATAAAGTTGTAGTGGCTCAGACAGGCAGCAGACCACCAAACAGTGACCATGACCTTTTTTTGGTGCAAGTTTGGCTTTGGGAAGTGCTTTGGAGCTTCTTTTCAGTCCAACCACTGAGCCGGTTGTCACTGGTTGTCATATAAAATCCACTTTTCATCGCACATCACAATCCAGTCCAGAAATGGTGCTTTGTTGTTGCGTGCAGTAAGAGAAGGTGACACTTCAAAATGATGATTTTTTTTTTTTATTTTTAGTCAGCACAGGAGGCACTCACTTATCAAGTTTTTTCACCTTTCCAATTTGCTTCGATGCCAAATGACCTCAGAATGGTCAGTATTGAGCTCTTTGGCAACTTCTCACCTAGTTGTAAGAGGATCGGTTTGAATGATTACTCTCAATTGGTCATCATCAACTTCTGATGATGGGTCACTGAGCTCCGCATATGCCAGGCCCTCGTCTGCTTTGCAAAACTTCTTGAACCACCACTGCGCCGTGCATTTGTTAGCAGCTCCTCGGCCCAATGCATTGTTGATGTTGCAAGTGGTCTCCATTGCTTTAGGACCCATTTTGAACTCAAATAAAAAATGACTCAAGTTTGCTTTTTGTCTAGCATCATTTCTACAGTCTAAAATAACATAAAATAAACAGCAAGTAATGATTATATCATTGGCAAAAAAAAAAAGTGGGAAATGCATATTAAAATGATATACAACATAACCCCATTTATTTAAGAGTATGCTAATATCAAATGGCAAAATTCAACAATGCAAAACCACAATTACTTTTGCTCCAACCTAATATTCCCATTGGTCATTAATTACAATTGACTCTCATTATTCACTGCAAGGAGATCCAACCAGTCCATCCTAAAGAAAATCAGTCCTGAATATTCATTGGAAGGACTGATTCTGAAGCTAAAACTCCAATACTTTGGCCACCTGATGTGAAGAACTGACTCATTGGAAAAGACCCTGATGCTGGGAAAGATTGAAGGCAGGAGGAGGAGAAGGGGACAACAGAGGATGAGATGGTTGGATGGCATCACTGATTCAATGGACATGAGTTTGAATAAACTCCAGGAGTTGGTGATGGACAGGGAGGCCTGGCGTGCCGCAGTCCATGAGGTCGCAAAGAGTCAGACAAGACTGAGGGACTGAACTGAACTCATTATTCACAGGAATTCTGTTGTATAAAGTCACCACAAACACTGGATTAGCAAATGATGTAGTCTCCATATAAGTTAAATAAGCAGGGTGACAATATACAGCCTTGACAATATACTGTACAATATACAGTACTCCTTTCCTGATTTTGAACCAGTTCATTCTTCCATGTCCAGTTCAAACTGTTGCTTCTTGACCTGCATACATGTTTCTTAGGAGCAAACTAGAAAAATACACTGACATAAAAGTGATACATGTACTGTATTTTTAAAAATTTTAACAACAAAAAGTAAAAATAAATAACAACCAGCTCACAAAAAAAGATCCAGAATTGTTCTGTAAATGGGTAGGAAAAAAAAAAAAAGAAAGTTTTTTTCTATTTTAACAAATACAAACAAAAATAAAAATATAATATTTTACCATCTCTGAAACTGGTAAGATTTTGTTTTTATTTTTGTTTAAGAAGCGAAAAATGATGGGGTATTTCTAACAGGCAATTTTACAAAACAAGTTAATAATCCTTAAACTGTTTGTAGTTTTCAAAAAAGGATTTTCACTTCTAAAACCATAACACAAGGAAGTCAATAGAGATCACACACAAGATTTTTTTGTAGATTGTTCATCCCAAAGTTATATATAATTGTGAAAAATGTGAATTACTGGTATCTGCCCCCTAAAAGAGAAAGAAATGGAATAAAAATATTTGTCTAGCCATCTAATGGTATTTCCTAAAAATGAATCTCCTAAAAATGTTTTGAAGGTGATTTACATGAACACATGCTAATGGTTTAATTTAGTAAGTCATAGTATAAAACTGGTATAATTTTACCCAGTTTTACAAATAGTATTTTTACATGTATTTGTATAAAGCTAGAAATAAACATAATGAAAACATTAACAGAGTACTTCTTGTCAATGAGTTCATGGAAATTTTATATTTTCTCTTTTATGGTTTTCTGTGTATTCCAAATAGTATAAATATTCATTTTTCATGTCCTTTTAAAATTCGAATCTTAACTACCACTTTTCATTTAATTTGCAATTTGGCTATTTTTAGTCCAGTAAATTTAAATTTCTCAAAATGGTCAAACTGAAATTTAACATTCTATAGATTAATTTTTTTCAATCTTAATTTTCTTCCTAGTAAGAGCGTATATTTTTAAATGCTGGCATATCTTAGCTATAGCTATGCCTATTCAAAGCCGAAAATCCTGTCAGTTTTTAAAAACTGGAAATCATTATCGGTATTCGGCTTATAGAATATAAATAATTGTTTTGAATGCACTTCATCTGCTTTGGCTAAGAAAGATAGCAGACGATGGGACCAATGAAATGATCAATAAATACAGAAAATCTGATGCATTTTTTTGGTTTTATTATTGATCTTTATAACCATTATGTTTGTGGATTATTTACGATATTGCTACAAAGAGTATTTTGAGTAAAGTCCCAGGTCTTACTGCCAAAGAATGTGTTGTTTTGTTTTTATCATTCCAAATTTCATGATTATGTTAGGATCATTCAGTTCAGTCAGTTCAGTTGCTCAGTCATCTCTGACTCTCTGTGACCCCATCGACTGCAGCACGCCAGGCCTCCCTGTCCATCACCAACTCCCGGAGCTTACTCAAACTCATGTCCATTGAGTCAGTGATGCCATCCAACCATCTCATCCTCTGTCGTCTCCTTCTCCTCCCGCCTTCAATCTTTCCCAGCTTCAGGGTCTTTTCCAATGAGTCAGTTCTTCACGTCAGGTGGCCAAAGTATTGGAGTTTCAGCTTCAACATCAGCCCTTCCAATGAATATTTAGGGCTGATTTCCTTTAGTATAGACTGTTTGGATCACCTTCCAAACAGTCCCAGGGACTCTCGAGAGTCTCCTCCAACACCACAGCTCAAAAGCATCAATTCTTCGGTGCTCAGCTGTCTTTATAGCCCAACTCTCACATCCATACATGACTACTGGAAAAACCATAGCTTTGACTAGATGGACCTTTGTTGGCAAGTAATGTTTCTGCTTTTTAATATGCTGTCTAGGTTGGTCATAACTTTTCTTCCAAGGACCAAGCATCTTTTAATTTCATGGTTGCAGTCACCATCTGCAGTGATTTTGGAGCCCCAAAAAATAAAGCCTGTCACTGTTTCCATTGTTTCTCCATATATTTGCCATAAAGTGATGGGACCAGATGCCATGATATTAGTTTTCTGAATGTTGAGCTTTAAGGCAATTTTTTCACTCTCCTCTTTCACTTTCAACATAGGACAAGATATAGTTAAGTTTTATGAGTGGCCAGATAGTTACGAGAACAATTAGGAATTTTCTTTAAAAATAGTGAAGGGTAAAACATTTAGGCGCTGAGGATGTTCTCCTCTGGCTGCTCTGCCGTGTCTGCAGCAGGATGAGATGGTGGAAAGGCTGAGCGGGCAGCCAGGAAGGCTGGGCATGAGTCTTTATTTCGGCTTCTCACTAGTGCTGGAACCGTGGGCAGTTTTTCAGAGATAGCTTTCTCACCTGTAAACTAACAGTGAGCCCATTAGGTGTGTGTCTATAATCTGATTTAATCACACGATGAGTCTGGACTATGTAGGCCTTAAGGAATCCATCACCACTTCTCTCACTAGTTTTTTTTTTTTCCCCCCACAAAGCCACATAATAAAGATGTAAGAATGTTATTCTTAACAGGAAATTAAAGTGCTAGGCATTCTGAGTTGCTGATAGAGGATATGCATGTAAGCTTTAGCAAACACTGATACATTTTTGAAAGTTAATCTGTTTCCTAACTACAACTGTACTGAAGTAGAGGGCCAACTTTCTTCCTTTAAGAAATGACCCTGGATCCCTCCAGGATATGGCCACATGGTCAGTAAGATCCATGTGCTGATCATACCCTGAGAAAACTTTCAAAAGTAGGTCTGACAATTTTCACAACAATGGACAGAAACAGACGAAACCAATACAATTCTCAAATAATCCCTGGTTTTGATCCTGCCAAGGCTAGTCAGGTGCAAATGTTCTCCCAAGGATGTACATAAAGGAGCATCTGTTTTGGTCTGACTGGGCTTCTGTCAACTGGATTTTGTAGGCTATCTGTCAAAGATAATTGTTTGAAATTCTAATATTTCTTTAAATATTTTTTCCTGTTAAAATTGATCATTATCTTTTGAAGCTGCTTTAGGTTGAAGGCAGTATAAGTCATCACCTCCTATAGCCTTAGTACTGGAATGTGTTCTGTTGTCTGTCGAAGGAGGCTTTGCATTCACGTCAACTAAAGGAGCGGGTCCTTACACTACCATGCTTTTGTAGTGTAGCCTTCTCAACTTGGCCATAAACAATCAAATCGGGGCTCTGGGTTCCTTCCTTAGGCATTTCTGTGTAGTCTGGGCAAAAACCTCATGCCTTCATATGACAACCCTGCCTAATAGAAAGGTCCATACTGAATAGCAAAGAACCAGCCCAGTCCAACCTTCTCTCAGCAACTTTAGGTAAAAGATATGCACATTCTATAGCATTCCATGGTGAATTCTATTCATTTGCAATTTTTGGTATTTGCTGAAGAGAGAGGGGAGTCTTTGAGAGAGAGAGGGACAGAATAGAATTTAACATTGTAGAATATTTCTCTGTCTTTCCACTTGTGAAATTTTCCAACCATCTTGTGTTTCATAGAGTAGCTTGATATAGTTGGTGTCCAGGATGTATTTTGGTCAACATTACCAAATGGCATGCAGTTTTCCATCTAGAAATAAAATATTTTATATGATTCTTTGACGCTAAGAAATGCATTTCTCTTATATCATAGCTTTGGTGGCATTGATATTGCATTTTAGCAGCATAAACCTTTTAACATACTCATGACACTTGGAATGCTCTCCTGAGTGGAACACATTCCCTGAAATTCCAAGTAAACCCAGAGCAGCATGTCTGCTAACTTGAGTCTGTGTTTTCCTGCAAGTTCCTCACTGGGAACATACCCCTCAAAGGAATGGCTCCCATAGAGTAAGTGAAAGTCTACTGAGCTGAGGGTGCTTTTCATATTTTTGTACAATGTGGTACCTAAACAGAAAACAGCCACTTCACCTGTAGCCCACCCAAAGATACTTTGATCTATTTTGTACTGCAGTGGGGTTATTTGTGTTGGAGTTCTCAAGAGGTGTGCAGATGTGGTACTTTAGAGGTTATTCAAAAGCTCTGGTGCAATTTTGGTTTTTCTCAATTTTCCAGTTCTGTGCTAACTTCAAAACCTACTACCCACATAAGCTTTGAATCTACTAGAATTAAAAGCTGAAACGTTATAGACAAACAGACCTGGGTTTGAATTCTGCTTGCGTCACTTGCTTGTGTGGCTTTAGGGAAGTTGCTCAACTTTCCTGGGTCTCCATCTTGTTGCCTGTGTGATTTCTGTGAGCCTTAAATGGCATTCAAAGCTCTCGTGGCCATATCTTCCGCATGGTAAGAGCCACTGTTGTTATTGACATAGTTCAGACATTGAGGTGCACAGAGATCAGGAAGAAATGATAAGCCCTATGATAGTCTTGGTCATTAGAGGCACAAGCCTTGAGATGATGAGCAGGAAACACCCTGTAGCTGAGAACTGCTGGGTGGTCCAGATTTCCATGCAGCTTGGACAGTCTGCACGTGGACAGCACATTGGCAGGAAATAGAGACTGCACAGTAAAACTGACTTTCAACAATTCCGGTATCAAAAGATCCTAACATGGTGTTTCATTTAATTCAAAACTTTTAATCAGTTCAAGAGGAGTTCTGGGTAAAATAGTTATAATAATACATGCTTCTTTTAACCTGAGCATTATGAGATTTAAATGTGTTTATGAATGTGACTTGATTTTGAAATGATAAAGCCTTTTTGCGGATATAAGATGGTAGCAGATAAATATTAATAGCATTTTAAAGTCAAGGCTAGTTATTTAGGAATGTGAATAATAAAGAAGAAAAAGTTTATGGGCATAACTGTACCTCCTATGCTCAGTTAAAATTTACTGAAAGAACTAAAGATTGTGTGATTCTTTATCATTAACCGTTTTATTTTCACAATGCCTTAAAGTGTTGCCTTGGGGACAAGCTTGAGTTTTAGAGTTAAACTAACCCGCACTTTCAACCTTAATTTTGTCATTGGCTTTATGACCTTGGAGAAGCTATGTAATCTCTCTGGGCCTCAAATTCCTCATTAAAAATATTTCCCAAGAACTAGATTAGATGACCTGGGAAAGCAACCTGGCCCCTATAGGCACTCAGTGAATGGATGAATGTATCCCTAACATGATTACAGTTTTGAAACAAAAGTAACAGACCAAATGATTACATTAAGACTTTATCAATCCCTCTAAATTAAAAAGGCCCTTGATTTGTTTCACTTGAGAATATCTTCTGTAGCTTAATATAGATAAAATGCAAAAATAGCAACAACGTGGTCATTGCAGCCATTCCAGAAACCAAGCCCAGGATACATGCCACACTGTCCAGATGGATTCTATGTGATCTGTTATCCTATGTGATGAAAGCAGTATAATAGTGGAGTCAAGTTTATTGGTATAATCCTGGCGAGGAGTATTTAAAACCAAAGCTAGCTACTTGTAAAGCAGCTCCAATGTGTGGTCTCCAGAGTGTGTTGATATAGTATCGTACCACATCAGGAGATAGCAGAAAGTTAATTGCACTCTGCAGGTGAAAGCAGCCTTTCAAGCCACCTCACTTGGAACAGATTTCCATTAAGAGTTGGCATACTTTCAGCGCTCAGGTTCTCCCAGAGCAGAAAGAACAGGCAGATGCAAATGTGTGCCTGCCCCAGTAGCATGTGTTTATGCCAAAGGGGAGAAACCAGAGCCTCCACACACGGTTGTACACTCGGTGGTGTAGCCTCACTCCATGGGGTTTCTCTCTTTGCCTGGAAGTTGTGCTGGTGCCTTGGAGTGGTTCAGAGCCAGGGCATAATTCATGTGCAGTGCCCAGCTCTTTATGGCCTGTATTTTCATACCTACGATTCTCTGCACACGGAAAACTTTAGACAGACATGCAGCATGCACACCCAGCTCTGCACACATGAGTACATGAGAGAGTGCTCACTTCCTTCCAAAGAGGATCCCTTTGGGTGAGAGGTGGGGCGGCAGGGGGTTGGCTGCAGAGGGATTGTTAGATTTTTGTCTTTTGGTTTATTTATTTATATATATGGAGAGAGAAGAATAAAGTTTATTAGAGAGGGATATGCTGTTAGAGCAGCGGGGCAGCTCAAGGGAGAGCCAAACCCTTTCGCAGGCTAGTCGCCAATTTTTATGGCCTCAAGACAGAGAAAATTCTTACTGGAATGGTGGCCAATAGGTAATTGGTTAGGATGCTATTTGTTGTTGTTCAATCACTCAGTCAGGTCCAATTCTTTGTGACCCCATGGACTGCAGCACCCCCAGGCCTCCCTATCCTTCACCATCTCCCAGAGCTTACTCAAACTCATATCCATTGAGTTGGAGATGCTATCCAACCATCTCATCCTCTGTCGCCCCCTTTTCCTCCTGCCCTCAGTCTTTCCCAGCATCATCGTCTTTTCCAATGAGTCAGCTCTTCACATCAGCTGGTCCAAGGATTGCAGCTTCAGCTTCCGCATCAGTCCTTCCAATGAATATTCAGGATTGATTTCCTTTAGGATGGACTGGGTTGATCTCTTTGCAGTCCAAGGGACACTCAAGAGTCTTCTGCAACACGACAGTTCAAAAGTATCAATTCTTCGGCATCCAGCCTTCTTTAGGATGCTATAGAGTGGATATTTTACCTAATATGGGATCAGGGAACTGGCCGGTTTAGATCCTGAGGCTTATGGCAACAGTTGCTGTGGAGCTTGGTCAGTTCCAGAGATTTTTTATCCTGTGACCCCGGTTCAGGGCTTCACCTTGGTATAGGGCTCCACATTCCCCCCTCTTTTTATTTATGGGTCAAATCTTTGGCCCATTAACACCCTGCTCATGACTAACTGTCTACCATTCCCTGTCTCCAGCCATGGGGACCCAGGTCATTGGGGAAAGGACCAGTGACCACTCTGGCTTCTTCAAACTGGACAGAGGCATTGTAGGGTCCTGGCTCCCAGTGCCTGCTCTCTGTCAGGGTGCATTTACAGAGGGACATGAGAGTCCATGGAATGATAAGGCTTGTCCCAGCATTGTCTGCGTGTTGGCCAGGGGATATTCTTGTCATACTACCACTTGGACATTTATTTGTTGTGTGCTAGAAGAAAGAAACTTAAAAAGAATGTTAAAGATGCATGGCCCAAAGATTAATAGAAGTAGAGAAGCTGCCAAGGGGCCTAGAAGAGGAGCTAGCCAGGAGAACCAGGACCAGACATTGGTCCATGACGTTATACTGTTTCTCTAGGTATGAGAAGATGCATACCTTTTGGGCTCATAAAAATCTTTATCTGAAAACATCTGAGTCTTTTGGTTTAGCTACAACACAAATGGATGTAAAATAGAAGGAAGGACTGCCTGACTACACCCAAAGTTTAATATTCATAAAACATTTTTCAGTACTATTGTGTGCTGAATTGAAAAATGTTGTTCCCAAACCAGCCCAGGTATTAGAAGACAAGATAGTAGAGACCCCTGAGAGAGGGTAGTGCACAAAAGGGGCACAAAGGGGGCTTCCAGGGCACAACTAATATTCTGTTTTCTGATTTGGGTTCAAGTCACAACATGGGTACGTCTGCTTTATGAAAATTCATCAAGGATTATATTTATGATCTGAGCATTTTCCTTCAGGTTGTTATCCTTCAATTTGAATAACAATAACAACCAGGAAGGAGAAGAAATATTCTTCTCTCAAAAAATTATTTAGTATATATATTTATATTTAGATATGGAAGGAATACATACCATTTGGTATAAGGTCTATACCAACTTAGAATATATTTAATAAAATTAATATTTGAGTGTACACTATATTAACTTTTTTAAAAAATTGGTCAGCAGTGTGAGTCACTTTGGAAGCTATAGCCATGTTCCATGTGAAACAACCATGGTCAGGTTCCATTTTACAATAAATCCAGGAATAATTATTTTTCATATTTATGTGTTTATTTATTTTAGCTGCACTGGATCTTTATTGCTGCGTGGGATTTTCTCTAGTTGCAGTGAGTGAGGGCTACTCTCTATTGCTGTGCACAGGCTTCTCACTGCAGTGGCTTCTTTTATTGTGGAGCATGGGCTCTAGGGTGCACAGGCTTCAGTAGCTGTGGTTCATGGTCTCTGGAGCACAGGCTCAGTAGTTGTGACATACGGGCCCATTTGTCCCACACATGCGGAACCCTCCCGGACCAGGGATTGAACCCATTACCCCGGCATTGGCAGTCAGATTGCCAATCACTGGACTACTAGGGAAGTCTTATTTTTTAATACATTTATCATAACCTTTTCAGCATCATTTATAGATAACTGTAATCTAAGCTGTAACTATACATGATTACCATAGCACTCACTTCGACTGTTTCAACAAGATATTTCATCTAAAGCATTTATTGAATCTATCAGCTTGCTTAGTTGTGAAAAAAGTATCACTTATACAGCCATGTTGATTTTAAAAGTCATCTAAAGTAAGCTTCTTGTTAAATAAAAATATTTCTAATCTTATAGTAGTATGAAATAATTTCAAATAGATGTTTTGAATTCATGCCTTAATGCATAACCATGATTTCCCTGTCCCTTGTAGCTCAGTAGGTAAAGAATCTGCCTGGATGCAGGAGACCTGGGTTAGATTCCTGGGTCGGGAAGATCCCCTGGAGAAGGAAATGGCAACCCACTCCAGTATTCTTGCCTGGAAAATCCCACGGACGCAGGAGCCTGGCACGTTACAGTTTATGGGGTTGAAAGAGTCAGACACGACTGAGTGACGAAGCACACAGCACAGAGTTTTCCCATACGGTGTCTGTAGTAGTTGAAAGTCAAGTCTGTAGAATGATACCTCAAAGAGTTAAGAGAAAGATAACAAAAACTGAGCGAGTTTGAGACCAAAATAATTTTATTAAAGTGGCTTCTAAAGGATTTAATTCATTTAAAAATTAATAAATGCCTGAGACATAAGCAGTATTGAAATCAAAGAAATTGTTGAACATATAGGTAAAAAATGTGTAAAACTGGCTAATGAAATATCAATGTCTAAATTAGTGTTTTGAAAGAGAGGATTGGATGAAACAATTAAAAACGAAGCCTGTAAGCCATGAAAGTTGGTGACGGACAGGGAAGCCTGGCATGCTGCAGTCCATGGGGTCGCAAAGAGTTGGACACGACCGAACAACTGAACTGAACTGAACTGAAGCCATGAAAGAAGTAATCAGTTAAAGTTTTCTAAGAAGCTTGTATTTGAAAAGGATTTAGAGAGGATTTAAAAGACCAATTAACTTTAGACTTTCTTGAGTTTTGTGTGTGGTACGATTCCAAATGTGCCCACTTAATATTAGATAATATATAACTTCAAAACAGAATGGGACAGGAAATTGAATGACGACACAAACAAAATAGTCAGAATGAAAGCAAAAGAGTTATTTAAAAATCAGGAAAAAGGAGAAAATATTATAAGGCAGAAGGAACAAGTCTCTCTCTCTCAATCTGGTATATGTACACAAGCACTGCTGCTGCTGCTGCTAAATCGCTTCAGTCATGTCTGACTCTGTGCGACCCCACAGATGGCAGCCCACCAGGCTCCGCCGTCCCTGGGATTCTCCAGGCAAGAATACTGGAGTGGGTTGCCCAAGCACACAAACACACATATATATGATGTCATTGGACTAAATGGACTAGCTAAAAGAATTGGATCATATTAGATTAAAAAGAGGGTAAGTGTTCTTTTCAGACACAAATAAAGACTCAGGCTGCTTTTAAAAGGATGAAAAGATATGCTTCAGGCAAATAATAAATAAAAGAAAACTTAGTAACTATGATAATATCAGGTAATAATAATTTTAAAACAAAAGTCTTTATAGGTATAGAGAAGGTCAGTAGATTATGACAAAAGATTTGATTTGCATGGAAAATATAGTAATTCTAAACTTGAATGCACTAACAAAATATTCTCAAAGTATATAAAGCATATGGATAAATTAAGTCCAATATCATATAATAAAAATTTACATGCTAATTTCAAAGCTGCTGATTTTAATTAAGCACATGGAAGTAAATAAAGGAAAAGGAAATGGAAACCCACTCCAGTATTCTTGCCTGGAGAATTCCATGGACAGAGGAGCCTGGCGGGCTGCAGTCATGGGGTCACAGAGAGTCGGACACGACTGAGTGACTAAAACACACACAAGTAAATAAAAATAGAAGTTTCTAAAAACATAATTTAATAGGTATAAAGAGTCTGAACAAAAGAAATAAAGGACACACCGTCTTCTAAGATGTAAATGAAAGAGTTGGATCTTTTTATATTCCTATAATATTCTTGAGCTTTATTCAGAGATGTAGCGAACTTACTTGAAAGTAGTTGACCCTTTTGAGACTTGCTTTTAAACTTTGTGAACCAAGGAAAGAACCAAGGAAGCCATTCTCTAGGGCTGATTTTTCCCCATCACCAATGTGATTGCTTTTGAGTACTCTTCCTCATGCCCTCAAATCATGAGGTTTTTTCACTCTGATTGGTAGGAACATGAACTATTCTTGGCTTTGCCTGTGCGGGTCTATCTATTCTCTCTGGGATTCTGTGCTGAAGGACCCTAGACTACCAACTCTGTCTCCTCAAATAAGGGAGTCTGCCAGGTTCCTGAGTTCCCCTTCTCTGCATTGAGGGCTGGGAAAATATTATCAGGCAATGATCTGGAGCCATTTGGGGTTCACATTGTGTGTGATCTCTCAGGCATAACAGTCCTGCAGTTACTTGATGTCCAGTGTCAGAAAGCTGCTGTTTTGTATATTTTTCCACTTTTTCAGTTGTTTCACATAGGATTAAATCAGGTGCCCATTACTCCATCTTGGCTGCACATAGAATTTTCTTGTGTCTTTCAAGTGTTGTTAATTAATTAAAATGTGGATTTTTTAAGGATTTAATAAATGTATGTATGAGCTCTTAGGCTTCGCTGAATGTCTGTTTAGAATCTTACTCTTAGAGATTAGCTTTCAACCAGCAATACTCAGTGGGGCCAGAGATGAGAAGGGTGAAATTTCTGTCTTCTAAGAAATCCCAATAGGTGACTTATGGAGAAGATGAGGAAAGAGAGGATAAGAAATCAAAATTAAAAATAATAGGAAAAAGAGAGGCGGTATGCATCAACCCTAAAATTAAGCCGCAAACAGAGAAATTGGTGAAAATTAGGTGCTTAATAAAGCCCTTGCTCTAATAGTTGGATCCTAAGTGTGACTTCACTCATTATGTGCTAGTCACTCTCCTGAGCACGTTATATCTAGAATTAACTCACTCTCTCAAAACTCCATGAAGTGAGTTACTATCATCCCCCTTTTGTAGATGAAGAAACATGTTAAGCAAATTGTCCAAGACCCCATAGCTGGAGAATGGCATGGCTCAGCTTTCAACCCAGACTCCTTCAGTATCACTTTATGCTGCTGTCAGTCTTGTCAAGTGCAGTTCTCTGGTTTTAAGCCCACAACATATTAAAAAGAATTGCAGATGCTGAGATGAAGCTAGTAGATGCAAATCCAATGAATACAAGGAAAAATAAACAATGGCAGTTGGTTGAAAGGGGCAAGGACATAGAAACCTCAGAAATAAGCATTACCCTGAGCAGCTTATCACTAGTACATTAAACAGTAAATGTTCAAATGATGAACTTTAATCTACGTTAAGAATTATTTTTTTGTTAAAGCTCTGGTTAAATTTGACATGTTCTACTTTTAAAAGATACATTTTTACATCTGAATGACATTCTGATGCCAAAAGAATTTTCACCCTGAAATGCACTGTTACCTAGTTACCTAGTGGACGTGAACTTCATTGTGTTGAAAACTTATTCCTGAACAATGCCAGATAAAAAAGCTAAGAGTTGCTTTACATATTATTAAATAATATGCTCTTCCAACAATGTGCTAAAAGCATTTTAAACCCCTACTTAATCATTTCTCTTTTTTTCAAAATTCTTCTCACATTGACTAAAATAGAGTTTGCCTCTTCTTTTTTTAAATTCAGTTGTGTTTTTAATTGAAAGATAATTGCTTTACAGATTCTAACAATGTTCATTGCTGGCTTCTCATGTTTCAAAGATAGAACATCTTTCTAGATGACTTTTCACTCTTACCCCTCAAAATATGCCAATTTTGTGAGACCTGTAGCAGACATCTTCCTGTCATATGTCATCAGGAGAATCTCACTTCTTCTTAGAACGTGGATTATTTAGTGTGATTACAACAGGAGGAACAAATAACTCCTTGCAGAAGGTAAGGAACATCTGTAATGCTTTATAGAGGAGAGGGATTCCTGTATGGACAGTTTCACAGGCAGCCTCATTGACAAAGCTACTAAAGGAAAGGAGTGATGCTGTTGACATCATTTCTGAAGGCATGAATTGTGGATTTTGATTCTTTTCCTATAAATACTCACCTTGTGAAAACTCCTCTGCAATCTCTGCTGTCAATAAGTTTTATAAATGCTGTATACAAGCCTTTAATTCACCAGTGCCTGCTTGAGGCGTATTTATTTTTTAAAGAAGAGAAGCTGGAGAAGTCATTTGAAAATTCATGGGCAGTTCACTCTTCAAGGTTGTGATGTGCTCTTTGAACAGCCATAAAAACTTCTGAGCGACTACACATGGCCCCTTCCCTTCAGAACAGATAGCTTTGCTTATTCATTATCTGAATAGTGGATTAGGTAATCAAATAAACAATTATCTTTCTATTCAGATGGCATAAGAGTAGCCTCTCACCCCTATCCCTGCATCCCCTGGCCCCACTTGCTTGCTGGTTGTCAGCCTACTTTGTCTTGGTTTTTCAGGATTTCCTCATATCCCTCCTCCTACTTACATTCCCATATTCAGAAAATTATAAAAACAGTTTAAATCTCCAAGTAATGCAAGTCTTCCAAGAGTTAAGCCAAAGTCTGTCAAATCACCTTCCTAAATAAATGACAGCTTGTTTGATATACCTCTATATAAGGTTTGACAGACATTTCCTGTAAAAGGCCAGATGGTAAATATTTCAGGCTTGTGGGCCGTGTGATCTGGTCACAACTGCTCAACTCTGCCATGGTTCTGTGAAAGCAGCTGGAGACCACATTTATAAAGGAATGGCTACAGCTGTGTTCAATAAAACTTTATTTATTGACACTAAAATGTGAATTTCATATAAATGTCACATGTCACAAAATAGCATTCTTTTTTCCCAGTCATTTAGAAAGAAAACCATTGCTTATCTATAGGCCAGGCTGCATTCAGTGATGAGCCATGGTGCCAACCCTTCTCTGAAGGATTAGCATAATGTCTCGTAAAGGGTTTCTCACCCATAGTAGTATTTACAATTGAGGTCAGACAGTGGAGAACTCTCTTGTGTATTTTAGGATGTTTAGCAACATAGCTGGAATCTAGATGCCAGTAGAACCCCTGCCCCCAAGTTCTGACAGCTGGAATGTCTCTATATATTGATAGATGTTCCTAGGGACAAAACCACCCCTGGTTGAGAGCCACTGGCCTAACACACTGAAGGTCAGTGTTCACATGAAATTAGAGCTAATGGGTTGCCTAGTTATATTAACAGATAGTTTCATGTATCACCTGAGAGATATCCCTGGAGTTCTCATGCTACTAAGAGAGAAAGGATGAGGCTCCTCCCAGTTCATAGCCGTTGATGAAATTCGAGGCCCAAGGCAACCCATTGTGTAACCCGGATGGAGGTGTTAGAGGGTTTATACAAAAGTACCTGCTTTGGACTTAGAAGTCAGTGTTCTCCACTCCCTGTTATTTATTTCTATATTCATTTTCATTCGTTCCTGTTTTCACCTCCTCACCTCAAATCATATACTATGCACCTGGCTCTGACTACAAAGATAAATCTAACATTTGATTAAATTATTTCATTTATTTGACCAGAATACCAAGATGTGAGATAGGAACATAGGATACATATTTAATATTAAATTAAGAACCTAAATTAATTTATTTTTTGTAACTGCAATATCGTTGATTTACAGTATTGTGTTAGTTTCAGGTGTGTTGCAAAGGAATTCAGATATATTTTTCAGATTATTATTCCATTATAGGCTTTTACAATATATTGAATATATCAGTAGTTCCCTGTGCTATGTGGTAAATCCTTTGTGCTTAAATGAATTTCTATAAATCATCTTCCTACATAAATTTTTTTTCAATCCAAAGTTTTTTCTACTCTACAAATTGTCAGAGGTATGCTCTTAGTTTTTTAGATAATTATTTAGGCCAAAGGCAAAAAGGTAGGTAATGTGTTACAATAATGACTCAAAAGCAGAGACATCCTTATTCTTCTCTACCTTTTTCATCTCCAGTTTTAAATTAGAGGTATAAACAAAATTCTCCTTCTCACTTTAGCATATATTTTTACCATTTTTTATAATTTATCAAAGGAAGTTTTTCTGGATTGTGCTGAAAGTTGTAAAGAATGCCAGATTGTATATTCTAAAGAATATCTCCCCCTCTTACTTACCTGATAAACAACTTTTGATCCTTCCAGGGTCATATTGTATTCAAATTATGAATATTTGTGCCTCAACTCTGCAAATTCCTCAGGATACTTAATTATTTGATGTCTCAGTGTGAGAAAGAATGAATAACACCTCTTTTGCCTGAAATGCGAGGTTTCTGGTGTGTGGAGAACAGCTTGCTCTGCTGACGTAAGACTGGTTAACTCGTATCTCTCAATGAGTAGGAAAGTCTTATATGACACAGCTAAAAAAATTCACACTGAGATGCACATAATAAGAAATAGACCTCCAGCAACCACAAAAAAATTATAACATTTTAAGAGACAGAACGATGCGTTTTGAAGAGGAATCTGAACTTTAGTTTCTGACTCCTGTAATTGATTGGACAAGTTTTATCTTCTCTGAACCCATTTTTTTGATCCCCAAAATAAAGGAGTTGAACTGTGTAATTTCTAAATCCCTTGACTTTATAACCTGTTTATAGGTTACAAGAACTGTCAGAGAGTATCACAATTTCTTTCTACAAGTGGTGCCAAAATTCTGAATCAAATATTTGGGAAAGTTTGGTGACAAGTTCAATAGTCCTTATGCCTCTGAATTCTTTAATGTTTCTTATTTTTCCCCTCCTTCTATAGTCTTTGAAGGTTTTCATCTGTAAAATGTGAGCCTTCTATAAGAATGGGCTTCCCTGGTGGCTCAGACAGTAAAGAGTCTGCCTGGAATGTAGGATACCTGGGTTCTATCCCTGGGTTGGGAAGATGCCCTGGAGAAGGAAATGACAACCCACTCCAGTATTTTTGCCTGGAAAATCCTCTGGACAGAGGAGCCTGACGAGCTACAGTCCACGGGGTTACAAAGAGTCAGGCACGACTGAGCGACTTTGACTTTCTTCACTTTCTGTGAGAATGAATATACATGATTAGTCACATAGTTTGGTGTAATGCAAGATTTAGCTTTTCATAGAAAACCCAGAATTAATTAAAGACTGAATCAAAAGCAATTTCTGAAGAAATTCAACAGTTCAGAGTCAATAATGGCCAGTCCTCTTATGGTACAGATCCATTAGAATGACCATTAGAATGACCTTCTTCCTCTAGTGGACACGAGGCAGTGACTGGAGACATTTTTGCGAGTCACACTGGGTGTGGTGTGGTGGAGACAGGGTGTGTTAATGGTGTCTGGTAAGTGGAGGCCAGGGATGCTGTTTATACCTACAGTGCATAGGACACGGCTCCCACAACAAAGAATCACCTGGCCCCACGTAGTGACAATGCCAAAGCTGAGAAACGCTGCTGTCGACTATTAGAGATCTGATTTCTAACTGAGGTTGTCAGTTCCATCTCTTACTTTCCACCATCACAGGAGCCTTTGCTTCCTACCTTCTATTAGTAGAGGTCATGAACATTAGTAGAATCGCTAAAATGGGGTTTCTTGGCATAAATCTACCCACATATATAAACTTTTACCACAGAAACTTCATACGAACACAGTTGATTAGATCAATTAGGGCAATTAAAGCCATAATGTCTGATTTTCTTCAAGCCTGAGAAATACCACAGTATATGCCAGTAAGATACTGATTTATGTTTAGTTACAGAAACATGTGACTCTACATATGTTTCTACCTGTGGCTCTAAAAGGTACATTTTAATTTCTCTGGGTAGTAATTTCTGGTCTCTTTTTTTCTTTACCCAGATATTCTGTTTGGCTGCTTCAGAACAGCAACCCACAGACAATGTAAATGTTGGTTCTCCCCATTTTGAGAAACGTTGGGAAAACTCAAATTCAGATGCCCCATCAGAGTCTCTCATAGTGATCTTGGGTGGCCTCGGCCGGCAAAAGCCTGGAGCAGGGCCTGGGTTCCCAACCAGAGACTGGGCTGGGTCACAGCAGTGAAAGCTCCAGACCCCAGCCACTCGACCAGTGGTCAGTGACAAGGGTCCTGGCCCTTCAGCTTTGCAGAAAAGAATTTCCACAAAGAGAATGTAGTAAAGCGAGTCAAGTATTTATTAGAAGGAGAACGAGTCCAGTACATGTGTATAGACACACAGGCGGACTTGGAGGAAGAGTCCCTGTGTTGCTGAGTCGCCCCTGTGGTAGTGTGGATTAGTTCTATGGGCATTTCTACCAGGTTTCCTTTGGCCAGTTTCATTATGACCTGCCTGATGCACAGTCCATATTTGGTGCATCTCAGGATCCACTCAGGCGTGCACATACATCTCTTAGCCAAGATGGATCCTACCACAAAGGCAGGAGAACATCCCTTGACATGACTCCCTGTGGCCTCCAAGGAGCCTCTTCTGCCCATGTGTGGTCAGGAAGGTCTCCTAACTTCAGAAGCTAGAAATATGTGGTCTGTGCAGGGACCAGCCTCCTCCCTTAATTGCCCTGTTATTCTTGTCTTGGAGTTTCCGTCAATATAGAATGAATCTCCAATTGCTTTACCCTGGGGAGGCCATCTGCCTCCTGCCTCAATAGACCAGAATTTACGTACCATTTGTTTAAAATCTTTCTTTTCTTCAGATGTGAAACTATATGCCCAAAGCTAAATGGAGACAGGGCAATTACACATTTTGCGTGAATTATCTCATCAATAATAGTATCACCTGGCTGATTGCATCTAATCAAAATTGGCCTAAAATAGATAATTAAACAAGTGCCTTATCCATCCATTTTAATTTATGTTACATACTCTACAAGGTCCTGGTTTGTTCACCACACACTTATTTATTTAAAAATAAAATTCAACTAGCTTTAGGTGATTTATTCTGATCCTGCTTTTCAAGTAAGTTTATCAGCAAAGATTCTTTCTCATAGAAAGCCTGGGATCATATCACAGAGTTAGTACAGTTGGATTCAATTACCTTAATAAATACGGTTTCGGGTGTACAAAAGATCGATGTACTTTAAAACATAATAACTGATTCTTTCACTTGTGTTATCTTCCTGTCCTCCATTTCATCCTATCTAAAGTGATAAGGAAAAGGTGTTAAATACTTACTTTTGACATTCTTCCCTTGATTTTCCAAGAAGAAAAACTTACACAAAATGATAAATGCATTGAAATCTAGATTTCAAAATGTTTGCTTTCAAGAAAATTCAGCAAATCTCGTTGCTTGTAGAAGGGAAAAAGGAGGAGCAGGACAAATCTTCCTAGTGATTGCATGCATGCATGCTAAGTCACTTTAGTTGTGTCCAACTCATTGCCACCCTATGGACTGTAGCCCACCAGGATCCTCTGTCAGGGGATTCTCCAGGCAAGAATATTGGAGTGGGTTGCCATGCCCTCCTCCAGGGTATTTTCCCAACCCAGGGATTGAACCAATATCTCTTATGTCTCCTGCAATGGCAGGTAGGTTCTTTACCACTAGCACCACCTGGGGAGCCCTTCCTAGTGATTAAATGGTAGTATCTACATTTTGAGTATTTCTCACTGAATTTGTATCTGCTATCCTGTTCCCCAGTATTCTGGTTTTCCTCCTTCCAAGCACATGGTTGGATTGCATTTTTCCTCTGGCCTGAATTGAAGTTCGTTGTGGTCACGTGTGGCTTGCTTTGGACTATGATATGGGGGCTCAGGTAATGTGTAACTTTAACCTCAAAGTCTTTAGGAGCCAGCATGTGATTCACCATATCTTCCTTCTACCATCACTCCAGATGGTTGAGCCTGCCCCCAGAATGAGGGTGACATCGAGCAGAGCCTGTCTGCAGTGAAGCTATAGCAGATGCAAGAAATAAACATTTGCTGGGTTAAGCCACTGAGATTTCAGAGTTGTTTGGTCGTCAACAAACCCCATTTCAGGCTGATTAATGAACTTGTCCATATAAATGCCTCCAAGGAATCAGGTAATGCCTGAGAAGGTAATTTTGAACAACTCTCCGCCTATGCCTCCCCAAAGAATAGTAGTAATCCAAGAGGTATTTAATTTAAATCTTCACTATGCAGAGTGTATTTTGTCTAGGAAAATCTTTATTGATATTAGTGATGAAAATTATAGAGCAGGAGAGAAAAATAGGAAGAAAACTAATCTCAAATGTCAGCATTTGAGGGGATCTTGGTTGTCCTCTCTTTGCAAATGAGGAAGCGAGTTCCCAAAAGGCTATGTGACTCGCCTTCAGCAAGGCGTGTGTAAGGTCTGTGTAAGACCAGAGGCCGTGAGAAGAAAGTAGACCCAAAGGTATGTTTTCCTCCCTGGTGAGGTGGACAGCCTCTTCTCCCACCAAAGACAGAAACAATCAAAGGTTCTCCATACCCTTTCCCTTGGGCATGAAAGAAAATACTTGTATTTGAAGGAAAAGGATGATTATGTCTATTTCTTAAAAAGTTCATCCTTCATGACTATGCGACTGTTATCTTTTGTTGTTGTCCGGTCGCTCAGTCGTGTCTGACTCTTTGCGACCCCATGGACTCCAGCACACCAGGCTTCCCTGTCCTTCACTGTCTCCCAGAGTTTGCTCAAACTCATGTCCATTGAGTCGATTATCTCTGGAGACTCTCAAAGGACTTTTGCAAAAGTGCAGAATTATGTAATGAGCACCAACTGTGTGCTCAGCACAACATCATTGGTCACCTGTGTTAAGGTCTAGAAATTACAGAACTAAGAGTCACTCTTTCTCTGAAAAAGAGATAAAACAATTGCCATCTTCCCTTAATGTATCACTGAAGCCAGCACCTTTTCAATGGAAAGGGGTAGCTCACTCAATGCCTGTAGACGTGATGCCACAGATCCACAGATTTCTTAAATGCTATATTGTCATCTTACGATAACCTGAAAGGCAAAATTTCTCATGTGCTGCAACAACACACAATTGAGAAACATTTTCATGGAAGAAGAGTGTATTTTCTTGAGGCGGTGTTCCTTAATATAAATTCTCACAAGACTCAGAATTTATTTTTCCTCTAATACATTCATTACTCTAGACCAGGATGGCAGTTTGCACACAAACCTTGTTTTCTGCTGCCATCTGGTGGAAGCTACAGAGGAGTCTTGCCCAAGCCCCAGCGCTGCTGGCAGGGGGGCCAGGCTCTCCCTCAGTCGCAGGAACCCACGTGGTGATCAAAAGGCAGGTCTTTCTATTAAACTCCCTGGCAGGGAGATGGCAAAGGCTGGGCTCCCTGCCCCGGAGACTGTGCAGACTGTCTCATTTTGGACGCCCAGAGCATTTTTCTCTTCTTTTATCTTTAGACTTCCATGGCTCTCAGGCTTTGAATATAATTCTTTCCCAAAGATTCTTTAAAACCACTATTTGTTCTTTCTTTGCTCTTTCTTCCTTTTTTCCCCTCCTTTCTCTTTTTGTGGTGTGGTAGAGGGAGGAGGCAGGGGGTGGCTGCTTTAGTGTAAGGAAGATTCTACTAAAATTATAGAAATTGCTTGGTTTCATCAACTTGCTGCAATAACAGTTGGATATGACAGGTCATTTACATGTCACTCATGTGAGTTTCTTGTGCAGAGAAATCATGAGCCAAGGGCTGGGAAGTGCTTTAAGTATGATTATAAATGGTCCACACTCACTTAGAGGAGTGACATAGATGGGAAAGACATTGTTTAGTCATAAAGTTCCCTTCTAGGCGATTTGGCTGCTTCTCCATCAAGTATAATGGGAAAACAAGCCAGTCTTGATATTAAATATCCCAATGATCCCTCAAGCTTTTTATTTCCTGATAAGTCAGTGCTCAATTTTACAGCAATATGTGTTACCCACGACAGTCATTTAGTCGGTCAATTTCAGGCTAGTGATAAAACTCTGAGTAATTGGACAGTAGTGGTGATGCTCCATATTCTCTGAGGAGATGTCTATAAATTAAAGTGCCTGGGTACACACTCAGTTTATATTTAACAGCCATTACTAAATGTAATATCTAAGTAAAACTGGATTATGATCTACATATATGAGAAACTAATTAAAACTGTTGGAAACCACCCATTTATCTTTGGATTATTTATATAAATACATAGCGATCTGAAAATTTAGTGCATATCAGATATGTTCCTGCCTATAGCTATTACAGAAAGCAAAGAACATTTTATGAGGAAAATGGTGATTCTCAAAGACTGAGCTCCAAATGGAAATTTTCGTACTTTTATAAGGATACAGCTTGGATTATTAAACGTCAGTGCTTTTCAAAATAGCTTTCTGCTCTCACAAGATAAGTCTAATAAAAGTCTCTTCTATCAGAAAAATAATAATCTTTGTTAATTGATTAACACCTCTGCCCTAAGTGCTGCATGTGAACTCATTTTTAGAAAATCCCAGTGCTTTCTCAGCTCCCAAAATGAAAGATTGCTAGTTAGCACTATAATTTCTCACCTTATAATCAAATTTGCGTTCACTTGGTAATGTTAAAATTTTTGACAGTCATATGAAATGTACTTTTTTCCTTAAAACTTCCTAAGATTAAGCATACTCTCTCATAAAGGTTTATAGATGAAATAACATCGCTATGAGCCATGTCTTGTGTGTATACACTCTAAAGCACAGGAGAGACAGTGGACTCTGCATTTTATGGGGAGGCAGGTGTGACTGGTGGTGATGGGGAGAGATGAAAGTGAAGTGCGAACAATCACGGAGCCCAACAAAGCAGAGGAAGGCAGTGGGTAGAGGGGGGTGTTGGTGATACAGGCGCGTGTGCTCTAGACTTGGCCAGGTGTTCAGTCGTGACACAAGCCGAGCAACCTGTGAGGTTGCTTGCAAGTGATGGATGCACGGGAGTGAGGACAAGGAGGAATGAATACAGGAACTGACCTGCCTTCAATGTTAACAGTCCTACCAGAAATTTCTGCTTCATTTACACAAAGTTTTTCTGGTTGTTTCCGAATGAAATGAAGTCTGGTTAGCTCCCACCCCCTAAAGTTGGCAGTCATTTCGGCGTGTTGAATTTAGAGTTCAAGGGGGAGAAAAAGTACCAGGAAGAGACTTACAGGGTCTCAGAGAATTGAGGGGTCCCTTACCTGCTTGTCACTGCCACTAGTCACCCCTCTGACTCGTTTTGAATTGGGAGAGTTGGGGAGCATAGATTGGCAAATGTTGCACAAAATTGAGAAAATATGAGTTGACAGTATCCCAGGTGTGCACATCCACACTAATATCCCAGGAGGGGCCAGGCCATCCCTACATTAATTCACAGCACCAACTCCATCCTCTCACCCTCTGAAAATTCCAGTGGGTTTAGGCAGTGTTCCTATCACTCTTATAAGAAAGTAGATGACACAGCCAGACTCTTTTCAATCATATTTTCCTACCATATTAGTTTAGTTCTGTCACTCAGTCATGTCTGACTCTTTGTGACCCCAGGCTTCCCTGTCCATCACGAACTCCCAGAGCTTGCTCAAACTCATGTCCATTGAGTCAGTGATGCCATCCAACCATCTCATCCTCTGTCATCCCCTTCTCCTCCCACCTTCAATCTTGCCCAGCATCAGGGTCTTTTCCAGTGAGTCAGTTCTTCGTACCAGGTGGCCAAAGTATTGGAGTTTCAGCTTCAGCATCAGTCCTGCCAATGAATTTCAGGGTTGATTTCCTTTAGGTTGGACTGGTTGGATCTCCTTGCTGTCCAAGGGACTCTCAAGAGACTTCACCAACACCATAGTTTAAAAGGATCAGTCTTCGGCGCTCAGCTTTCTTTATAGTCCAACTCTCACATCCATACATGACTACTGGAAGAACCATAGCTTTGACTAGATGGACCTTTGTTGGCAAAGTAATGTCTCTGCTTTTTAATATGCTGTCTAGGTTGGTCATAACTCTTCTTCCAAGGAGCAAGCGTCTTTTAATTTCATGGCTGCAGTCACCATCTGCAGTGATTTGGGAGCCCCAAAAAAGTCTGTCACTGTTTCCATTGTTTCCCCATCTATTTGCCATGAAGTCTACCATGTTAAATCTTCAATAAATTGCTTTTCTCATATTGCATGTATTGAGTTTCTGCTGGAATTCAGTCCTAAAAATGGTCTTCCCCTATTAAATCATTAAATGTCTCATTTAATCATGAAACAACTGCCAGGTGCAATGTTGAAAAGGGAATAGTTGCAGGAAGCCTAACGTGGCCAACCAATAATCTACCACAGTTCCTTGGTTTCTTGCTCAGGGCTCGGTCGCTCAGTCGTGTCCAACTCTTTGCGACCCCATGAACTGTAGCCCACCATCCATGGGATTCTCCAGGCAAGAATACTGGAGTGGGTTGCCATTTCCTTCTCCAGGGACTCAGCTTCTTAAGGAGGGTTTGAAACTGTGTCTTTAAGAGGATTGATGCTTTAGAGTCCAAGGGATTTTAGAAAGATCCTTTCTGCCTTAGTCTGCTCAGGTTGCTCTAACAGAATATGATAGACTTGGTGACTTATAAACAATAGAAATATATTTCTCATAGTCGTAGGGCTGAGAAGTCTAATATCAAGGCACTGGCTGATTCAGTGCATGGTGGGGACTTGCTCCCTGGTTCATAGATGACCATCTTCTTGCCGTGTCCTCATAGGGCCTGTTTTGCAAGGGCACGAATCCCATTCACAAAAGGGGAAGAGGGCAGCAGAGGATGAGAGGTTTAGATAGTATCACTGACTCAATGGTCATGAATCTGAGCAAACTCCAAGAAATAGTGAAGGACAAGGAAGCCTGGTGTGCTGCCATCCATGGGGCTGCAAAGAGTCAGATACGACTTAGCGACTGAACAACAAAATCCCATTCTTGAGGGCTCCATCCTCAAGACCTGACCACCTCCTAAAGGCTCCACTTCTCAGTCCCACCATGTTGCATGTTAGGATTTAGCATGTGAATGGGAGGGGACAAACATTCAGTCTATAGCCCTTTCTTTAGAATGAAATACTTTTCTATGTGCTTTCTTTAATGTCAATGTTTTAGTTTTAGGAATGAAACAGTATCCATTTATTTCAACAAAGTTATCAGCATTTCCCAAATATTGATAGATTACTTGTTTACTTATACAACTAACAATTAAAACTTAGAAATTTAACAAATTAAATTTCCCACACACTTAAACATTAATTGCAAACTTAATCAAGTTTTTATAAGCAATTCATTTAAATAAAAATTCTGATATGTCCAATTTTCCTAAATATGCTAAATACCTGAAAAGCATATAGACCTCTCACAACTTTATATAATATAAATTGTGTATACAATTTTATACAATATAAATTGTATATACAATTTTATATACAAAAGTATATAAAACTCTCACAAAATTATTATAAGTACAAAAGTAATCAGTAATTCTAGATTAAAATCAGTTATAAACATGCAAATATAGTGAATTTAATTTTTTCCTTAGTCTTTATTATGATTTATATTTTTGTTGCTAGGCTACATTACTAACACATAAGCTATTTCACTAGTGTTGTGGCTTCCTAGAGTTCAAAAATATTGGCATATCCCAGTGAAAACAAAAGAAGTAACTGTCTCGGAGTAGCCAAGGGTTTAAGTTGTGAACCAGTTGATTCTTGGTAAAGACAAAGGCCCTGGTTTCTAAGGAGATTTAAACCCTAGCCCATGATCATCAGATTACATTTCACTTAAATCTGCAGATGTCAGACTAGTTTTAGTTTTTTTGTTTGTGCTGGGTCTTCATCACTGTGCTAGGGCTTTCTCTAGCTGGGGTGAGGGGGGGCTATTCTTCACTGTGCGGTGCACAGCCTTCTCATTGTGGTAGCTTCTCTTGTTGTGAGCAGGGGCTCTAGGAGCAGACTCAGTAGTTGTGGCAAAGAGACTTTGTTGCTCCATGGCATGTGGAATCTTCACAGACCAGGGATTGAACCCAGGCTCCCTGCATTAGCAAACAGATTCTTAACCACTGGACCACAAGGGAAGTCCCTGGTTTTAGTTTTAAATGATCTTTTTTCACAAATGATTTGACCAACATCTAATTGTATTGATCCTATCATTATAATGTGTTGACTTCTGTTGATCTGTTAGAATATCATGTTGGGAAATTTTAAAGTATTTTTATTAAGATTATTAGAACCATATAGGAGCATTACCTCCTAGTAGACAGCACGTTGAGTCCACATTTAGTTCTCCTCGTCAAGACACTGGCTCAGATGATAATTTTCTGAAGTCACTGTTGATTTCTGCTCAGTAGGGTCACTGGTGCTAATGAATGACAAGCTTTTGTTTCATTCAGTTTTCATGTTTGACTCCAGCTACTGGCTGGCCCTTTCTGGTTTCATTACAATAACTACTTCTCTTAGGGTTATTTGTCTTGCTGGTTTTGTGCCTGCCAAGCATATACTATATAATTAACAGTCAGGAATATAATTAGCAGAGGAAATAGACTATTAACCCTCTACTATTTTATTTACCCTTCTTTGTGTTATAAGTGTCTTTGATATGCCTTCTATTGACTTGTATAAGTATCATTATAAGCAAATGACCATTCACAGACTAAACTCAACTTGTTTTAGTCAAGTGTAACTCATGCTCCGGAGAAGGCAATGGCAACCCACTCCAGTACTCTTGCCTGGAAAATCCCATGGATGGAGGAGCCTGGTAGGCTGCAGTCCATGCGGTCGCTAAGAGTCGGACACGACTGAGCGACTTCACTTTCACTTTTCCCTTTCATGCACTGGAGAAGGAAATGGCAACCCACTCCAGTATTCTTGCCTGGAGAATCCCAGGGACGTCGGAGCCTGGTGGGCTGCTGTCTATGGGGTCACACGGAATCGGACACAACTGAAGCGACTTAGCAGCAGCAGCAGCAGCAACTCATGCTCACTTGCATTCCAGCAACCCCCCACCCATTCACTTCGACTCATCAGTATTTTGCTGACAGGAATCTCTTGACCTTGATTCCATTCACTTATTATTCTACTACTACTCCCAGGGTTCTTAAAAACATCCTTGGTTTCTGGCAACACAATGCGCCAGACCCATTCCAATTTGTTTTATTTTGTTTTCCTTCTATGAGACGTGGAATCTGCATCCCTACCAGAAATAGTAGAGAATAAAAAAATCCAGAATCTGGGCACCATGTGCAACCAGGAAAGTGAATGGTAGGCAAACACACTGCAACTGGGCCACAGTAAATAATGACAGAGATGGAATATACATGTGGTTTTAAGGTCCTAAGTTCACAGTGATTTTCTGATATACAATTATAGATTGCTATGATCTTCCTTTCTTAGGGCATCTGGTTTTGTTAAAGCTGACTTTTTTTTACATTGAAACATTTGGTTCTCATTCTTTCATGCTTAGACAAAATGCACTGAAATAGTTCTTATGCCTGATTCTGTAAGAATTCCAAACCATATGTACCTTCACAGAATTGTATTTAGAATTGTGTGTGTGTGAGTGTGTGTGTGTGTGTGTGTGTAAATGTTAAGACTGTGGATCAGATAGTATCTTTTTTTCAAGGACTTGTGGTAAATACATGTTGCATTTTGCTTCCCCACTCTCCAATGAATTAAATTCTTTTGTTTCTATACCTGTCTATATCAGCTTCTTCATACCCTCGCATAACAATCTATATTTTCCTTTTGGAATAATGTACTTATCCCAGTTCTCAAAATTGACAAGTAATTAATTTAAAAATGTGTTTAGTCACTCAGTCATGTCTGATTCTTTGTGATCCCATGGACTGCAGCTCACCAGACTCCCCTATCCATGGGATTCTCCAGGCAAGAACATGGAGTGTGTAACTATTCCCTTTTCCAGGGGATCTTCCTGACCCAGGGATCAAACCTGGGTTTCTTGCATTGCAGGTGAATTCTTTACCATCTGAGCCACCGAAGAAGCCCAAATTAAAAAATAAAGCAACTTAATTTGACTTATGTAGAGTTGCGAGAAGCCAGTGCACACAGGTCAAAATCAGAATAGGAAAAAGCAATCTTCTGAAGATTAAAAAAATGTCTACAGTGATGTTTGCTCTTCTAAGATACCATTAAAGGAAACCCAAGGTTGGGAAGAGTTCTGTCTTCACACTTTTTTCCATATGCAGTCTTCATCTTAAGTGGTTTCAACCCATCTCATGATATCCGCCGCATCCTCCACTGCACGGTCCCCATGATATCCGCCGCATCCTCCACTGCACGGTCCCCATGATATCCGCCGCATCCTCCACTGCACGGTCCCCATGATATCCGCCGCATCCTCCACTGCACGGTCCCCATGATATCCGCCGCATCCTCCACTGCACGGTCCCCATGATATCCGCCGCATCCTCCACTGCACGGTCCCCATGATATCCGCCGCATCCTCCACTGCACGGTCCCCATGATATCCGCCGCATCCTCCACTGCACAGTCCCCGCGATATCTGCTGCATCCTCCATTGCACTGTCTCCACTGATGTTGTAGGTCAAGGTGTAACCTCAGGGGCACCACAAGCCAAAGAGAAGCCAGCAGTGGAGCAGGAAAAGGAAATCCTCCCTACCGGGCTGGGAGTCAATGCCTATGTGGATGCAGGGCCATTAGAAGACAGGCCTGGAGCACGGGGTCCAGATCAGACAGCTTTCCTCAAGTTTCAGAGACACAAAGTGAAGGGTTTATGACCCTCAGTAGGAGGTTATTTGCTGAAATTCTCATCACAGAACCAAAAAAAGGAAAGAAGGATGCAGACATGAGTTAATAGCACTAAAGTATCCTGGGAGCTGTCTTATTCTACCAGTTGTTGTTGTTGTTCAGTTGCTCAGTCATGTCCTACTTTTTGCAACCCCATGGATTGCAGCACACCAGGCTTCCCTGTCCTTCACTGTCTTCTGGAATTTGCTCAAACTCATGTCCATTGTGTTGGTGATGCCATCTAACCATTTCATCCTCTGCCGCCCTCTTCTCCTTTTGCCTTCAATCTTTCCCAGAATCAGAGTCTTTTCCAATGCATTGTTGTTGTTGTTCAGTCACCATGTCTAACTCTTCACTACCCCATGGACTGCAGTGCGCCTGCCTTCACTGTCCTTCAGTATCTCCAGGTATTTGTTCAGACTCATGTGCATCGAGTCGGTGATGCCATCCAACCATCCTATCCCCAACCATCCCCTTCTCCTCCTGCCCTCAGTCTTTCCCAGCATCAGGGTCTTTTCCAATGAGTCGGCTCTTCTCAGTGATTTTACTAAAAGTTATTTTGCCAATGACTTAACTACAAAGAACTCACGAAAGGAAAACGGAGTAAACTCATGGAGGCTCTGGTCTGGATCTTAAGACCCCATCTGTTTCATTTCCTTGGGGAAGCAGGTACCTAATTCTTAGAGCCATTTGGTTAAATGTGGACCAACAGAAGCAGATGTTATATCCTGTTTAAGGGGCAAAGTCCTTATTTTCTGTGTAGTCTGGTGAGGAGCATCAATCCACACAGAAATATTCATGAGGTGTTTCTACCTTGAGGCATGGCATGATTCCAGAAGGGCAACGAGCCAGGAGAGCTCTGAAGCCTCCCGGAGAAAATGGAGACGCTCGTTACGCATTATGCTTGGCTGGGACAGAGGAAGGGACGGGGCAGGCTGGTCCACCAGGACTGCAGATCCACTGCTTCCTGGAACCTGGATCATAAGTAAGAAAAGAGCTTTGAAAACATTTTCCTGTGGCTTTAAAATCCTTCAGGCTTCTCTGGTGGCTCAGTGGTAAAGAACCTGCCTGCCAATGCAGGAGATGCAGGTTTGATCCCTGGATCAGGAAGATCCCCTAGAGAAGGAAATGACAACCCACTCCAGTATTGTTGCATGGAGAATCCCATGGACAGGGGAGCCTGGTGGGCTACAGTCCATGGGTTGCAAAGAGTTGGACACAACGTAGTGACTAAACAACAACAACCAACAAAAGTCCTTCACTGCCACTGTGCTCAGCTTTCATTCTTTCAGCATACCTCCCATTTCTCAAGCATCTCCTGACACTGGGGTTGCCATGTCCACAAATGCCTTGACTAACGTTGGGGGGAGCGGCAGAAAACAGATACGATCCCCCCATCACCCATCACAGAGCTCGTTTAAGAGTGCCTGAATCTTTATTAGATACATGAGAAGAGTTGCAAAGAAGCAAGTACCTACAGTCTCAGTTTATTTAAAAGAAAACTATCAAGCCTTGCTTTATGTGCCCGCCTCCTGACGACATGGATCAGCAGTTTAATCGATAACGCTCCACATCTTCTCAAGCAGTGATTTGTCCCAGTTATCACAATTTCTAAACCGAATAAAACATAGTGATGTTCTTTAATAACATCTATGGGGCTCAAAATAAAACAGCACAGTCCATATACTTATAAATACAAAGACCATTGATATTTCAGAATTCTGAATTTAGTGTTCTGTTGAATATATTTGGAAAATGCTTAACCAACCAATCTATTTACAGTGGAAGGAGTTACAAAGTTCCTCAGCCATTAACAGTTAATACATTTGAAATCTACGAGCATAAAAGTAAAGCATGAATTTAAGAAGCTGTGGCCATGAAGTTCATCCTCTGCTGCTGCTGCTAAGTCAAGTCAGTCATGTCCAACTCTGTGCGACCCCATAGACGGCAGCCCACCAGGCTCCGCCGTCCCCGGGATTCTCCAGGCAAGAACACTGGAGTGGGTTGCCATTTCCTTCTCCAGTGCATGAAAGGGAAAAGTGAAAGTGAAGTCGCTCAGTCATGTCCGACTCTCAGCGACCCCATGGACTGTAGCCTACCAGGCTCCTCCGTCCATGGGATTTTCCAGGCAAGAGCACTGGAGTGGGGTGCCATTGCCTTCTCCTAAGACATGTTTATTTTACAGGCAATATAGTGACAAGCTCACCCTGAGCCAACTGGATGGCTCAAACCCATCACTGTTCTCCACCCACCATAGCATAGAAATTATTTTAAATGCGTAGAGTAAGAATACTCTGCATAGTATTTATTTAAGCACAATGAAAATAGGCAGTCAAGGTAAATGATTGGACTTATAGGTGTTGGATTCAGTCAGACTTACTCTGAGGCCCCTCTTACTACCCATGTGAACTTGAGCAGGTTAGTCAATCTCTGAGTCTCTACTGCCTCATCTGCAAAGGGGAATAGAAGCAGTGCCTAAGTTTTAGGGTTTTGTGACTCTTAAGTGGAATCATGCATGTCAATGCCTAGCATAGGGAAGGATACATACAGTAAACTGTCAATAAAGACTAGCATGGTCATTATCTCTACAATTCATAGCATTTGTGTTAACTAAGATGAAGAAGAAAAGAAGGAAAACAAAAATGAAATGTCATCACAGAGGGGTGTGAATCTGCGGGTTGGATTCGTGACCCGTGTGGCTAATTTGGTCTGTGTCAGAAAGCAGTCCTGCTGGCCCAGTGGAGGATGGCTCGGAGTGGGAAGGATGGTAGCCAGGGAGACGAACGCGATCGGTAAAGAGAGCAGGTGATGCCTGGAGAGATGCCTCAGAGGTAGAAGTGACAGAATCTGGCATCTGATTTTGTGTGGGTGGGAGAACTGTGGCTCGGGCTAGACCGCGAAGCTTCCTATCCACGGGAGACTCCAAGCATAGTGATCCTTGAAATGCAGACCACAGAGGGGCCCAATCAGGGGGTGAGGACAGTCAGTTTGGTTTTACACTTGCTCTTTTCAGCTTCTGGTAGGAAATCAGAAAAGATGGGCATGTCCTGCTAGGATTCTGGCACTTCATCCTGGAACTCTGATTCGAGTCTGTGCAGGGGACATGGATGGCGGTCATCAGAGACAGGAAGGTGGCAGTCACGGCTAGAGAGCTGGGACTGGGGGGGTGGGAGGCTGGAAAGAGAAGAGTTGAGGGCCTGAGTGCAGCCTTGGGAGGACAAATATTTAAGAGATGTGTGGAGGCAGGAGAAGCAATCAATGGCCAGGAGTGAGTTGGTGGGGAGAGAACCAGGATGAACAATGTCCTGAGTGTCAAATGAACTTGAGTAAACAAACATGGAACTGCAGGAGGAGGGCTGAGTGCCCAGTATCTGAGCTTCTTCCAGGGCCCCCCAGAGCAGCCCAGTCTGGCTCCTAGCATGCAGATCTCTCTGGCAAAGGAAGCAACGTGCTTGTGCATCAAAGCTGATGGACCTGCACTCTCAGGGCCTGTGCGGTTTCCAGGCTGTTCCTGCTGGCTGAAGCCCAAGTCAGGAGCGAAGGTGATTTCTTGGCAGACTTTCCTCATGTCCTGGTCCAGCTGCATCAAGAACAGGAAGGAATGGCATGTTTGCCCTTCACAACGTTCAAAATAATGGTATTCACAATCAGCCAGCTTCTAGAAAGGTGCCCAGACTCCAAAGCTGTGTTTCCAGTGCTTCTGTAGAAAACATCACCCACATCAGAAGGAGCTGAGGTTCTGATTAAAAGGGCAGATCCTGGACCCGGGCCTGAGTGATGCGGAAGAGCTGAGATTGAGGCTCAGAAAGCTGCATTTTAGCAAGCTACGCATATTGTTCCAATGCATGCTAAAGTTTGTGAGCTGTTGATTATAAAAGAATAAAATACCAGATTGAGAGACACACAAAGACCTGTGCCTGGGAAAATTATCTGGAGGGAGCACTACATTTCACTCATGGGAAATAATCCTTCGCAGAATGGTGATACCTTGTGAAAACTAATCAGGTCCAGTCTCTCACCTTCCAAATGATTTCCATGAAAATTTGCTCCCTTTCTGCTCTAAGTTCTCTGATTTATACACAGTAGACTGCTTGAGAGTTTTTCAAGCATGTGAAATAGAGCAGAAGGAAATTTTCCCATGTATTTTCTTCAAAAAGAAAGATATTTTGAAGTTTAGTGTTAAAAGAAAAAATCATGAAATGGTTTAACCTTCCTCCCTGGAGTGGGGTAAGTTTTGTTTACAGCATTATTTTTATTAAGTACTTTTCAATGTAAACTTCATTTTCTAAAGTTGTTGTTGTTCAGTCGCTGCCGTGTCCGACTCTTGGTGACCCCATAGACTGCAGCATGCCAGCCTTCCCTGTATTCCACCATCTTCCGGAGCTTGCTCAAACTCACGCCCTGCAACCGTCTCATCCTCTCTTGCCTCCTTCTCCTCCTACCCTCCTGCCCTTTTTATTCTATTTTTATTTAGAAAAATACTTTTTATAATTAGAAATACTTTTTCTAAAGTATTGATATCCAAGTTTATTATCATAGGTCAACTTTGGAAGGCTTTACTTGATTCTTCTTAGTGAAGAAAATTAGAATTGTATGGTCTACTTTTTATTCTAACGTTTTCCCCTCATTTGTCAAGATTCTTAAGTCAAATGTTTTTCTGAGGGTCTATATGTATGCTGGCACTGAAACATAGATCACAGATGCAAGGCAACTATTAATACTAAATAATTATTATAGTTATAAATATAGACCATGGGATATTGAAATATTTATTCCCTATCCTGTGTTGATACTTGAAATCATGCCATTGAACATTAATTAGTTTGGCATTCAAATCTTCAAGAATCACTTACTAAAATAAATTTTTTAGATAGGATAAGTAATTGTTAAGCCATCAGCAGCCACCGCTTTATGAATGTCTCAAGGACCTTACTCTTTCTCCGGATCAGGAAGAATGGCCCCTTTCTCGCTGCAGCTCCCGTATGGCTTTAGAGTAAGGTCCAGAGACCCACTATCCAGATGCAAAAGCCGAGGCTTCCTCTACCCCCACTGCTCAGTCCCATCATGGGATTTCTTCTCAAAATTACAATCCAGTGACTAAAGGTAATGGGGAAATAATCTGACCTTTACTGTATCCCCCAGGAACATCCAAGGTCATTTAATTCTGAGCACAGAGCACGTTTACGTTCTTCCACCTGCTCTGTACACCACGTTTCACCATCACCCTCCACTCGTGCTCAGCCCCACCCTAGGTTCCTCCCCCAGCTCCCTTTCTTGCAGCCTTGCTTCCTCTTCCACTTAAATTTCTCTTTTCTTTTTCCTCTCTCACACAAATACACAATCTCAGTCCTTCCCAATACAAATCCTGCATCCATTACCATCCACAAAAGTAACCAACCAGTGTTAAAGTTTGATGTGGATTCTTCTAGACTTTTCTCTTTTACTCTGTGCTTAAAGGAATATACACACCGTCACATGTATCAAGGTGTATGTATTCTAATTTTTTGTTGTTCAGTTGCTAGTGAAAGTCGCTCAGTCATGTCCGACTCTTTGCGACCCCATGGACTGTAGCCTGCCAGGCTCCTCTGTCCATGGAATTCTCCAGCCCAGAACACGGGAGTGGGTAGCCTTTCTGTCCAATTCTTTGTGACCCCATGGACTGCATTATGCCAGGCTCCTCTGTCTTTCTCTGTCTCCCCAAATTTGCTCAAATTCATGTCCATTGCACTGGTGATGCTATCTAACCATCTCATCCTCTGTCATCCCCTCCTCCTCCTGCCTTCAGTCTTTCCCAGCATCAGGGTCTTTTCCAATGAGTTGACTCTTCGCATCCAATGGCCAAAGTATTGGAGCTTTAGCCTCAACATGAGTTCTTCTAATGAATATTCAGGGTTTATTTCCTTTAGGACTGACTGGTATATTCAATATGTATTCAGTCAATATTGACTGATATATTGACTGGTACATTTAGGATTGACTGGTATATTCTATATACTTGTGTATATACATGTATATAGGGCTTTCCTGGTGGCTCAGACAATAAGGAATCCATCTGCAATTCAGGAGACCTGGGTTTGCTCCTTGAGTTGGGAAGGTCCCCTGGAGAAGGAAATGCCAACCCACTCCATTATTCCTGCCTGGAGAATCCCATGGACAGAGGAGCCTGGCGGGCTACAGTCCATGGGGTCCCAAAAGTCAGACAGAACTTAACAACATATGCTTATTCTTAGGCTTATACATGTATACAGCTCCCCTGGTGGCTCAGACTGTAAAGAATCTGCTTACAATGCAAGAGACCTGGGTTTGATCCCTGAGGTGGGCAGATCTCCTGGAGAAGGGAATAGCAACCTGCTCCAGTTTTCTTGCCTGGAGAATCCCATGGACAGAGGAGTTTGACAGGCACAGTACATGGTGTCACAAAGAGTCTGACACAACTGAATGACTAACACTTCACATATGTATGTATGTCTATAAGGCACTATACATCTACTTTTTATCAAAATGGAGCTATTGTGTGTGTTTTATTCTGCAAATTATGTGCCATGTCACAATATACAATTGACCCTTTGCTTAGGTCTATTTTACTATTTATGACACATTGTATTATATTTTTGAATATACCATAATAGATTTATACGTTGTGGTTGTTTGCATTTTTTTTACTATTAAAAGCACCTTGAAAATTTTACAAACCAATGAAGCATCAGACTAAAAATGTGTGTGTGTGTGTGTGTGTGTGTGTGTGTGTTCAGTTCAAGGTAGAGTGTGGAAGATTAAGGGGAAAGTCAAGTGGATTGAAATCAGCAATAAAGCGACCATTCTCCAATACTAAATGTACTTGAAATTTATTCCCCTGCATCTGTAGGTAAATGTCCTTCTGTTCTTGAAACAATAAATCCCCATAAACTTCCCATAAAGTTTTGCAGAGGTGAAATGTGAGATTGGTTCCATCAGCATCCATTCGGAGCTCCGTGCACCTTCCGATCTGAATTTTAAAGGCCTTGTTTTTCCTCCCAAGCCAGAGACTGAGGAAAGGTCAGAATGCAGCATGTTTCAAAGCCACTGCTCTGGGTGCTGCCAAGCTGTTGGAAACCATTGCCTTCAAACCCCAGACTCTGGCACCATCTACTCAGTTTCAAATTAGCATAACCTACAGCACTAGGCGGTGGCAGTTAAAGCTATTGACTTTTGCTTTATGTTATAATCTAAATTCACTTTAAAAATATTGAGATTCCTGAGCAGGTGGATTCTGGGCAGCCAACCTTCGCATTGTTCTCAATAACATCAAAGGCAAGAATGGGACCGGGACTTCCATGTTACATGGACATTTCGAAGTAGAAAGTGTAAGTCTGGTCATAGAGTGACATGTCACACTGAATTTCATTGTAATGACTTCTTTAACAGTTCATTATCCAGGCATGTACTTTAGTACCACATTTTGCTCAATAAATGTGGAGTGAGGCTCCACTGCGTGGGGCTGTGGCAGTACCTCTGCCTTCAGCAAAAATCTTTTACGCTGAAATCCAGTTGTCCCGAAGGTACAGCTGACACATGCCCTGGGGGTCTGCAGGGCTGTGATAACCACACACTCAGAGCACGTACCAGCTGCACCGAGTGTGTAATAACTGCACACTCAGCAGCATCCGCTGTGGTCCCCGCTCTTCACGCTTGAAGCCACTTCAGCATCTGGTCACCACTCAAGCCATCCATCCTGCCCTCTGACAAATTCCCAGATTCCCTTAACATTAGGTCTAAATCAGCTCATGGGGGCTTCCCTGGTCAGTCAGTTCAGTCGCTCAGTCATGTCCGACTCTTTGCAACCCCATGGACCACAGCACACCAGGCTTCTCTGTCCATCACCAACTCCTGGAGCCTACTCAAACTCATGTCCATTGAGTTGGTGTTGCCATCCAACCATCTCATCCTCCATCAACCCCTTCTCCTCCCGTCTTCAATCTTTCCGAGCATCAGGGTCTTTTCCAATGAGTCAGTTCTTTGCATCAGGTGGCCAAAGTATTAGAGCTTCAACTTCAGCATCAGTCCTTCCAGTGAATATTCAGGACTGATTTCCTTTAGAATGGACTAGTTGGATCTCCTTGCAGTCCAAGGGACTCTCATGGTTCAAAGCATCGATTCTTTGGCTCTCAGCTTTCTTTCTAGTCCAACTCTCACATCCATACGTAACTACTGGAAAAACCATAGCCATGACTAGACGGACCTTTGTTGGTGAAGTAATGTTTCTGTTTTTTAATATTCTGTCTAGGTTGGTCATAACTTGTCTTCCAAGCAGCAAGTGTATTTTAATTACATGGCTGCAGTCACCATCTGCAGTGATTTTGGAGCCCAAGAAAATAAAAGCTTCCTTGGTGCCTCAGTGGTAAAGAGTCTGCCTGCCAAGCAGGAGACATGGGTCCCATCCCTGGGTCAGGAAGATCCCCTGGAGTAGGAAATGGCAACCCTTTCCAGTATTCTTGCCTGGGAAACCCCATGGACAGAGGCTATAGTCCATGGGGTCTCAAAAGAGTTGGATACAACTTAGCAACTAAACAATCAAGTCACATTTTGGATGCCATCACACTCGCTTTATTATTTGTTTTAACTGTATGACACAAAGTTCTAAACTCCTGTGGTCTTACATCATCGCAGACTGACGTGTGTCCTCTGCGGTCAGCTTTAATTCCCCTATGCAATCCTCACCTCTGTGATCAGACCAAAGCTCAGTGTCTACACACCCCAGCCTCACACTGTGAAACCAACAGCAGAGACTCACAATCACAAAATGGAATCGCGCCCTCACTGTGTTCTTCTTATCCTTAATGTCTGAATGCTTATTTTCTCTTTGATGAACCATTCACTTTCATATTGGGAATTATTTTCACTTAGCTCCCAAACAGGAATTGTTTTTGGACTTTCTTTTGACCATGCTTTCAAGCTTTATTTTGTGTTTTGAGTTGGCAAGAAACTGTAGCATGTATATTATATATAAAACCAAACCAGCTATCCCCCTCCTACATACATTGAAATACATGTTCATTTTCTACCATTATTAGTAAATACAGTCATGAAGGAATTTTTCCCTTTCTATAGTTATTTAGTGTTTCATGATGCTGCTGCACACCATTGTTGCTTTCTCTTGTTACCACAACCCTGTGACCAAGGAGCTACTTTTCTAATTTACTAGCGGGTTTATTTCTGTATAATTATAGGACGGGTGTCAAAAGCTCATGTTCCTTTGCTCATCTCCTTCACTTTGCTCCATTGGTTGTCGGGTTCTGATGCTGTTCCTGGAGACATGAGGACCGTGTTAGTTTTCAGTACAAAACCCACAGTTATCTATGAATAGGACATGTGAATCTTTTTATTTCTTGTAATGAAAAGCGCACCAACAGGAAACTTTGATTTGTGTAACATAATTGCAGGGATCGTAGCAATCTATTACTCTGCTGGGTAGAGCAGTTTCTAAGGTTCACACCCACCATTCTGCTGAAATGAACCGCTTTTCCCCACATTTTACTTAGCTAACGGAGTTGATAGAAAATCTGTTTTCCTATGGTCGAGGGGTTGTGAGGGGTTTAGTCTGTCAATACAGAAAGGCTGCTCTCATTAGAGCCTCCTCCTCTGCAAGGCGGCCAAGGTGGCAGCGTGCATAGCTGTCTTCACCATCTTGCAGGACCTCCTCCATGACACATGACAGCAGGGCAGACCGTGAAATGGGAGCTTCACGGTCTTAGGCCATGAACTGCAATTATACCAAAAGAGAAAAAGTGAGAGGTAGAGGCAAAGTAAGACGTAGCAAAGACAGAAGTGACCTCTGTGCATGTCAGATCTCTGAGAAGGGAAATCCTGCATGTGCCCAGAAGTCCAAATAAATAACACCAAACCTAGAAAAGCGTCTGTCCCTGTGGGCCAAATAACTCCAGTTCTGAAACTAGAAGGTCAGCTTTGCAGATGGTCACGTCAAGAAATGATATTAACTGGTAGTGGGATTGTCAATGATGCAAACTTTTTTTAAAAGAACATTTTTTTCACTTACTCAAGAAGCACATATTGATCACCTCTGTGGCACAGGCTGGATACTACAGGGAGAAAGAAATAGAAAATATGATCTCTGCTCTCTGAAATCCACAGCGTAGCAGAGAAGGGGAACACAGGAAATAATTATAATAATACTGTAAGTTGGGATAGCTGGGTAGCATCACCAACTCAATGGACATGAATCTGAACAAACTCCAAGATAAAGTGAAGGATGGGGAGCCTGGCATGCTACAGTCCACAGGGTCACAAAGGGTCAGACATGACTTAGTGACTGAACAACAACAACAATAGTTGGGTGTGATGATAAACTCAAGACATCACAGGAGATCAGGGAAAGTGCATGGCACACACAAGGGGAGGGGACAGAATGCTATCTGGAGGAGGTAACACCTGAGCTGAGCCTTCAAGACTGAGAAGGAGCCAGGTCAGATACAGTGTGCAAGTTGGGAAGTGGGTGAAGAGCAGATGGAAAAAAGGAGATTCCAAAATGAGGAAGCCACACAGAGGAAAATAAGGAGTCCGTACATAGCACCATGGCTGGTGGAAACTGGGCAGCCGCATGTAGCTGATGATAGGAGAGGGGTAAGGAGAAAAGAGGCTGGGGAGACTGGGTTCACACATCACATCAGAGAGTTTGCAATGCATTCCGAAGGCTAGATGTCAGATCCCAACACATTGGAAACAGAACCAAAAATTAGCATGGAATCCAGGCAAGAGGTGATGGCCGAGCCAAGACAGCAGAAGGAGTGAAAAATGCAGGCAACACCACAGAATATTCTGCAGGGTCCACCGTCAGGCGTTGGGGGTGGATACCCAGCAGTGACTACCATGTTCCCAGCTTGGGTGAAAAAGTAGGAACAGCTCTAAAGTGGAGAATACTACAGGTAGAGCTAACGTGGAAGGAATATATGTTCACTCTCAGGGCTTCTCTGGTGGCTCAGACAGTAAAGAATCTACCTGCAATGTGGGAGACCCAGGTTTGATCCCTGAGTTGGGAGGATCCCCTGGAGAAGGGAATGCAACCCACTCCAATATTCTTGCCTGGAGAATTCCATGGACAGAGGAGCCTGGCGGGCTACAGTCTATGGGGTCACAAAGAGTTGGACAGGACTGGGTGAATCGCTGTCACTCTCAGGCATTTAGTTTGAGGTATTTGTAAGTCAAGGTAAAACTGTCCAGTAAGAAATGCATGTGTTTAAAAACAGCAGAACACTATGAAGCGATTATCCTTCAATTAAAAATAAATAAAATTTAAAGAAAGAAATGCATGTGTTAATCTTATACTAGACAGCTAACTGTATACTTAAATCTGAGGATCATTGACCTAAGGATAGTACTTGAAGTGCTGAAAGCAGATGAAATCACTCAGGAAAAGAGAGAAAATCAGAGAATTCATCCCTGGGACATATAAAGCTTTATATGGTAACTGTAAGTTTGTTTTCCATGTCTATGGATCTATTTCGGTTTGTAAATAAGTTCATTTGTGTCTGTTTCTTTAGATTCCACATATAAGCAATATCATATGATATTTGTCTTTCTCTGTTTGACTTACTTCACTTAATCTCTAGAACATCCTTGTTGCTGCAAGTGGCATTATTTCACTCTTTTTATGACTGAGTAATATCCCACTGTGTGTATATACCACATCTTTACCCACTCATCTGTTAGTGGACATTTAGGTTGCTTCCATTTCTTGCCTATTGTAAGCAGTGTTGCAGTGAACATTGGGATGTGTCTGTGTTTTTGAATTAGAGTTTTCTCTGGATATATGCTTAGGAGTGAAATTGCAGGATCATATAGTAACTCTCTTTTTAGTTTTTAAGGGACGGAGCCTCCCTACTGTTTTCCATAGTGGCTGTGCCAAGTTACATTCCCAAAAACAGTGTAGGAGGGTGCCTTTTTCTCCACATCCTCTCTAGAATTTATTATTTGTCTCTTGGCCATCTGTATGTCTCCTCTAGAGAAATGTTTATTTAGAACTTTTGACCATTTTTTTGATTGGGCTATTAATTTTTTTTTTTTTATATTGAGCTGTATGAGCTGAGGGTTGTTGTTTTATTATATTGAGCTGTATGAGCTGTTTGCATGTTTTGGTAATTAATCCCTTCTTAGTCACATTGTTTGCAAATAGTTTCCTCCATCCTGTAGATTGTCTTTTCGTTTTGTTTTTCATTTCCTTTGCTGTTAGAAAGCTTTTAAGTGGGTCCCATTTGTTTATTTTTGTTTTTGTTTCCATGACTCTAGGAGAGGAATCCAAAAAACTGTTGCTGCATTTATTTCAAAGAGTATTCTCTTGTGTTTTCTTCTAGGAATTTTATTGTATTCAGTCTTCCATTTAGGTCTTTAATCCATTTTGAGTTTATTTTTTATATGGTGTTAGAAAATGTTCTAATTTCATTTTTTTTACATGCAGCTGTTCAGTTTTCCCAGCACTACTTATTGAAGAGACTGTCCTTTTCTCCGTTGTATATTCTTGCCCCCCTTTGTCATAGATTAACTGACTATAAGTGCATAGATTTATTTCTGGGCTTTCTATCCTGTTCTGTTGATCTATGTGTCTCTTCTTATTCCATTGCAATACTGTTTTGATGACTGTAGCTTTATAGTACAGTCTGAAGTAAGGGAGCATGATTCCTGCAGCTCCATTCCTTGCTCTCAAGATTGTTTTGGCTAGTCAAGGTCTTTTGTGTTTTCATACAAATTTTAAAAGCTTTTGTTCCAGTCCTGTGAAAAATGCTTTGGTAATTTGATAGGAATTGCTTTGAATCTATAGATTGCCTTGGGAAATATGGCCATTTTCATAATAATTGAGACTTCCAATTCAGGAACATGGTGTATCTTTCCATCTGTTTGTGTCATCTTCAACAGCACCTTACAGTTTTCAGAATATAGGCCTTTTACTTCCTTAGGTAGGTTTATTCCTAGGTATTTTATTCTTTTTGATGCAATGGTAAATGGAACCATTTTCTTAATATCTCTTTCTGATCTTTCATTGTCAGCATCAAATTCTTTTTCTCCATGGGACCCCATCCCCATTCTTGCCCAAAGAAACCAAGTCACAAAGAGACACAGGGTGAAAACTTTATATCATTGACTCCTCTCACAAGGTTATAACATCACCCGTTTGGGTTGAAGCCATGGAAACTGCATGCTGGAGAGGATGAAACACTGAAGAGGGAATGACTAGCTCCAGGACAGGTCTTAACTTGCAGTCCTTGGTTCTGGGCTGAGCTCACCCCATAAAATGAGGCTGATAGCAGAACAAAGCTATGCTTACCTCTCCTGAAAGCACAAAGTGCTTTAATTAAGGAAGTAATTTTTTTTTCTACCCATAAGAACACCTCTACAAATAGACTCAAATCTGCATGCAAATGAAGCCATCTGGTTTATTGTTGTAGATAGCACCCAGCCATAGTAAACAATAGAGGCCTCATTACATAACTCAAAGAATGCCCCAGTTTTCTAACCTCTGGGTCACTAAAAATTTTGGGAGTAATTAGTCCCCTCAGAGATAGTACTTAGGTTGGAAAGCACCTTCCACTTGAACCAGAAGCTATGGATATGCTTCCCAGTGCAGTCCCAGCATGGGGCCCCTTGGTGCCTCTGAGAAAATTGCTGAGTCTGGAAGGGAGTGGACATGTCCACTGGCATCCAGGCCACTCCAGTGGCCACACACCCCACTAAGCCACAGCTGGGGACCACGCACAGTCTCCTCCATGTCAGCTCAGTGCCAGCGCTCCTAGTCGCTGCCTCACCACCTTCTTCTAGTTCCTTGTGCCCCCTCTGAGGAAGAGGGGAGGATAGCAGGGGTGGACGCATCAAGGTGAGGCCGCGGCTTCTCCTCCGGGTCTCTGCCCACTGCGTGCCTCGGGCCATCTTCGCTCACGTGAACCTGTGTGTAGTGTTTGGGTAACTCGGCTTTCTTGTTGTTGCTTTTCAGTCACTCAGTCGCGTCCAACTTTTTGCTCAGTCACTCCTTTCATCAGACTTTTTATGTAATGGCTTCTCTGCAAAACCCTATGTCATAGTGTTAGGACTCAAGGAGAGTTCTCATTTGCATGTCTGAATGGATGTTTTTTAAAGCCAATAATGAGGCAAAAGAAGAGGGTGTGCACAGCTTTGAATTCCAGTGAGTGGGGAGCAGAGAAGTGAGGAAAACAAGGTTGTGGGTGAGCACTCGGTCTGCCTGGGAAGTCTGCTGCCTCCGCCTCAGAGAAGGGGGCTCAGGAGAAGCTCGGGGTGGTCGGGTCACACGTCTAAGGAAGGAGGTCCTCTCCCAGCCCCCCAGCTCCTTGGCCGAGCCCTGTACAGTGAGTGAATGTGACAATGAAGCCCCCTGTTTGATGCTGGAATAATCCCATGTGTTGAACAGTTATTCTGTGCTCAGTGCCCTGAATAATCTCCTAGGATTCCAACAATCTTTAAACGAGATTCCAATGTTATTCCGTTGTACAAATGAGGACATTGGGATTTAGGAAGATAAGACATCTGTCCAGAGTCACCCCCGTGGGCAGGGACGATGAAGCCAGATTGTCTGATTCCGGAGTCTGCACGTGGACCAGTGCATGTCACCAGGTGACAGGCAGGCCAGCGCAGCCCCTGAGTTCACCTGATGTGTCCCCTGTACACCCCGCCCCTCCCCACCACCATCCAGAGGGAACTTCGGGGTATCAGATGTTCGGTCTCTTCCTTACTGACAGTACAGGAGCGTCTGTAAGTCCAGACTGTTGATGGGCAGATGAAAGCTGAGAAACTCCACAAGGTTCAGGAATTGGAGTCGTCAGAAGGCTGGGGGAGGAGAGGCTCAGAACAGGATTGGTTAAAAGTCTGTGTAGACATCAGCCTGGCGTGCTGCAGTCCACACGGTCGCGAAGAGCTGGACACGGCTGAGCGACTGAACTATTGACATCAGCCGTGCAGACACCAGCTATAACCAACTTCACCTCCTCTCACCCCCAGGTGGCTACCCTATTCTACCCCAGAGAGAGGTGAGAGGTTACACTCCAGACACGAGGCACCAAAGAGGGTGGAGGTGATACTCCTTCATTAAAACAGAATAAAAACATGGAAATCTATGGAAGTGGGAACCTGCTCAGCCTCCAGGACACTGACCACCACACATATATGCCTCATGAAACTTCAGGATCCTTCTCTCAAGAAATTGAATGATCTGTAATCAAAAAATAAAAGCCACAGTTGCTGATGCTTGGGGTCCTTTCAATGAGATGGGGAACTCATCCTTATTGTGGTGCGACCGACTGGTCAGCAGATCATCACTCCTAGACACACACTCACGGAGCACTAGGCAGCTCTCTAGAACATCACTGTTCAGTGTGAGTGCATAGGAAGACTCGCCAACCGCTGAAGATAACGTGGAAAAGGAGCCCAAACTAACAGCGGGGCAGAAACAGACAGAGATAACGCAGACAACAGAACGAAACTTTTAATGATTAAATCAATATTCTCGGACAGATAAGAGAAGATACTGCACCCAAAACTGAACAAAACATACAACAGTGTGCTCCAAAAATGAGGACCCTCAGAAGACAAGGAGTAACACTGAGGAATTTAAAATACGATTGCTGAAACAAAAAGACAATAGCAGTGTCAGAAATAAAGCTGAAGGGACTTCCAAGGAAGTCAACCAAAAGCAAAAAGATCAAAATTAGGAATGCAAAAGATCAAGAGAAAGAGATAAATATCAAACTAACAGGTGTTTAAGAAAGAAGGCTCAGAGAAACTGTTGAAGTCCAGACCTGATGTGGGAAAGGTATACATCAAGGTCACTGTATGAACTTTCTTTCTTTTTCCTTTTTTAACTTTTTATTATTTTAAAGATTTTTTTAATGTGGACCATTTTTAGAGTCTCTATTGAATTTTTTACAATATTGCTTTTCTATTATGCTTTGGTTTTTTAGCCATAGGATCTTAGCGCCCCAACCAGGGATGGAACCCTCACACCCTGCATTGAAAGGTGAAGTCTTAATCAGTGTACCACCAGGGAGTCCCTATATGAATGTTCAATTAAGAGAGATAAAGGAAATATCCTCAGAGTTTCCAGAAAGAAAAACTATATATAAGTAACGAAGGAGACAGTTTCTGTAGAGGTCCTGCTGCTGCTGCTGCTGCTAAGTCACTTCAGTCGTGTCCAACTCTGTGCGATCCCATGGACAGCAGGCTCCTCTGTCCACAGGATTCTCTAGGCAAGAATACTGGAGTGGATTGCCATTTCCTTCTCCCTAGGGGTCCTGGCTGAGTTTAATTAACAGAAAGAAAGCATACAAGTTTATTTAACAAGGGTTTTACATGACACAGGAACCTTCATGATGAAATGAAGACCTGAAGAAATGCCTAAATTTCAGTGTTTTGATGCTTTGTTTGATGAAGGGCAGAAAGTCATGAAAAGATGGGATGACATTGTGAGCTGAATGGAGTCAGCCATGCAAGGCCTTTTCCTCAGCTGCCCCTCTGCCCCTTTGTCTTTGGAGATGGTGGGTGGTGACAGTTTTGTTGCTCAGTCATGTCTGACTCTTGTGACCCCATGGACTGTAGCCCTCCAGGCTCCTCTGTCCGTGGGATTCTCCAGGCAACAATACTGGAGCGGGTTGCCATTTCCTCCTCCAGGGGATCTTCTCAACCCGGGGATCGAACCTGCATCTCCTGCATTGCAGGCAGATTCCTTTCCTCTGGGAAGAAGGGCACCTCACACCAGAGTCTCCTGGCTGCTTCAGAGGAAGCCCAGGGAGTCCGCTGCACCTGCCTTTGCTCACATCACTTCAGCTGGAAATACTCAGTCTCCTAAGGTGTCATATTTGGGGTAGCACATCCTGAACCCCATCAGTGACATGTGCAATGTAGTGATCAGAAAGCTTTAGGTTTCTCAATAACAACCCTGAAAGCCTGAAGACAATGGAGAAATGCTTTTAAAATTCCCCAGAGAAATAATTTTCTGGAGTGTCTCAATTACATGTGAAAGCTGAATAATGACTCTTCAGAAGAGCAGGGATTTAGGAAGTTGACCTCATACGTCCCTTTTCTCAAGGAGCTACTTGAGTATGTGCTCCATGAAAATGAGGGTGTAAATCCAGAAAGAGGGAACATTCAAACTCAGAGAGGCCCAGGAATTAAGGGACTTAATGTGAATGATGGACAAAAGGAAGCCCCTGCAAAAAGGACAAGAAGGAGGCCCCTGACCAGGAGCTGGGCAGCTGCCCTGAGAAGAACCAGCGTGGACGGCGGCAGAAGGATGGGGCGCTGTCAGGCGATGCCCTCAGGGGGCAAAAAAGTGACTGATGGACTGCTGATGTGTCAAATGTCAGAAAATTTTTAAGAAGAGTTTTTCAAGTATATTGGAGGATTTGTAAAGAATTCATGACAGATACAGACAAAACTAGGCAAATGAAAAAAAAAGTAACTCAATTCTAGGGAGACAAAAAATTATACAAAACAAGAAAATATAATTAGATTTCACTTCTTGGCTCATTAGTGAATAATACTTACATCGTCCTGAAGAAGGGGCAAAAGTGACAGATTTTATTTTCTTGGACTCCCAAATCACTGTGGATGGTGACTGCAGCCCTGAAATTAAAAAATGCTTGCTCCTTGGAAGGAAAGCTGTGACAATGCCTCTGCCTTTTAATATGCTGTCTTGGTTTGTCATAGCTTTTGTCACTTTGCCAGCAAAGGTCCATATAGTCAGAGCTATGGTTTTCCTGGTAGTCATATACAGATGTGAGAGTTGGACCATAAAGAAGGCTGAGTGCCTAAGAATTGATGCTTCTGATTTGTGGTGCTGGAGAAGATTCTTAAGAATCCCTTGGACTGCAAAGAGATCAAACCAGTCAATCAAAGCAAATCAATCCTGAATATTCATTGGAAGGACTGATGCTGAAGCTGAATCTCAGATCCTTTGGCCACCTGATACAAAGAGCCAATTTATTAGAAAAGACCGTAACGCTAGAAAAGATTGAAGGCAGGAGAAGAAAGGAACAGCAGAAGATAAGATGGTCAGATGGCATCACCAACTCAATGGACACGAATCTGAGCAAACTCCAGGAGACAGTGGAGGACAGAGGAGCCTGGCGTTCTCCATGGGGTTGCAAAGAGTCAGACATAGTAACTGAACAGCAACAAAAAGTCCTAAAGATATAAATATTGTATTTCAATATACCCCAAGGCTGTGATTTTGCTATTTGGGAAGAACAGGGGGTTAGGCTTGTAAAAATGCTCAGTTCTCATCTTGCATTCAGCAAAGTCAGTAGAGACTATTTAAAATGCATAAATTAATAAACAGCTAACAAGTATATTTTAGAAATTCTGGGATACAAGAAGAGTTGTCACTAAGAAATTGGGTTTGGTGGGGGAGGATGGAGCAGGGAATGGCATTTTGCTATATTCCTTCTAGCACCACTTGACTTTTAAAACCATGTACGTGTAATATTTTGTTAGAAATTGAAATTAGGCTTACAATTAATGGCTGCCCATCAAGAAAAAATATCCTTAGACATCTTGAAGGCAGAATCCCATGCTAAATAATCACTGATGAGATTAAAATAATTGCCTGTTAGAGAATTTGGCTGAGTGCATTTTCTAGCAGTGATTGACTGAGGTTTGAAGTGACCTACTCCCCTGCACCGTCTGGAGGTAGCTCCCTGGTTCTTCCTCCCACCTGAGATGAGCCCAGACCTTGCCCAGAAGGTACTTTAAAAGCTTCTCACATGATCAGCTGGTTTACAAGCTGGCAGAACCCTCAACCTCACCCCAGTGGTTTTGCTCAGACTTCGCTGCTGACTGTTGCCTCTGCCCTGGGTTGGAGCCCTCACCCCTGTCCATGGCCTCTTTATTCTGTTACTGTGGACCAGCCTCTTCCATCTCAGATGTTCTGCTTCACACTTCCCCTCTCAGTCTCCATCCTTGCCCGCTCTGCCTGTCCACGCTGGCCATCCCACCATCTTCCGTGGAACACGCCAGCAAATCTCATTCCCAGCTTGGTGTTCTCAGCCAGTATCACTTCACCCTCGCAGCTCTGACCTTGAGAACAAGTACAGATTGCAGCCATTTCAACAACCTTAAGGGTATAAGCCCATCAGTCTTGTAAATGCGTGGCATCGTTCAATGAGGTCTCTGGGAAATAATAGGAGTTAAGTCATGGATAGGGGAAATTATGGTTTGCCAGTGGGAGCTGTATCCAGTTATAATAGGTGCTAAAGCAGCATTCGCTTTTATTTATATTTATTTGATATCTTTAATACTCATGTGACTGTAAAGCAGATTTTTGTCCCATGAGGGCTTTGCATATAGAGTGGAATTGGATATAACTTATCCAATTGTTTCATATACCCATTGATTTAATAATTATTTATTGAGTATTTAATATGTTGTGAAGCCAAAGGTTACAGAAGTGAAATGTTTTCTCCCAGCTTTCAAGGAGCTTATGGTCAGCTGGGAACAACAGAAACAAACAGTAATAATGCTCTAATCTCCATGCATCAGAGAGTACAAGGAGCACTAGAAAAAGCGCTCATGTTATTTCATTTTAGCCAGAAATCCTGAGATTGCGCAACAACTCACAAGAACAGAGTCTCATAGAAGTTCATCAGGGTCTGGAGTACTGGCACCCAAACTTTCTTACTATGTCCCTGCTCACGGAAGCCTTTAACCTCACATCCCCAAAAGCTTACTCGTGAATTCTATCCACATTCCACTGTTGAGTTCAGTTCAGTCGCTCAGTCGCATCCGACTCTTTGTGACCCCATGGACTGCAGCACGCCAGGCCTCCCTGTCCATCACCAACTCCCGGAGTTTGCTCAAACTCATGCCCGTCAAGTCAGTGATGCCATCCAGCCATCTCATCCTCTGTCGTCCCCTTGCCCTCCTGCCCTCAATCTTTCCCAGCATCAGAGTCTTTTCCAATGAGTCATTTCTTCACATCAGGTGGCCAAAGTATTGGAGCTTCAGCTTCAGCAACAGTCCTTCCAATGGATATTCAGTACTGATTTCCTTTAGGATTGACTGGTATGATCTCCTTGCAGTCCAAGGGATTGCCAAGAGTCTTCTCCATGTTCCACTAAACTCCTATATTATGTACATTATCAAGTATAATGAAAATAAATATTTTAAAGGATAAGGGTTTTTTTTTTATTCTAAATAGAATTTCTGGTCTCCTGTGCCCCAGTGGCTCTCTCCTTCAGCACCTCCCTGAAGTAGACACCTCACCTGGCACCACCAGTCAGGTCCAGGGTAGAGTCCTCACTGTTACTGATCAAGGATGTGCACTTAGACAGCAACAGAGGACTGGAGAAAGAAGATGTGATACATATATATACAGTGGAATATTACTCAGCCATCAAAAATAATGGAATAATGCCATTTGCAGCAACATGGATGGACCTAGAGATTTCCTGAAGGAAGAGTGAAGGAAGTCAGACAGAGAGGCAGACTGCAGCCATTTCAACAACCTGAAGGGTATAAGCCCATCAGTCTTGCAAATGTGTGGCATCATTCAATGAGGTCTCTGGGGAATAATAGGAATTAAGTCATGGATAAGGAAAATTATGGTTTGCTAGTGGGAGCTGTGTCCAGTTATAATATGTGCTAAAGTAGCATTAGCTTTTATTTATATTTATTTGGTATCTTTAATACTCATGTTACTATAAAGTAGGTTTTTGTCCCACGAGGACTTTGCATATGACTTCCCTTACATGAAGAATCTGAAAAGACATGATCCAAATGAACTTATTTACAAAACAGAAACAGATCCACAGACTCATATAATGAGCTTATGGTTGCTGGGGAGGAGGCGGGGGAGGGACACTTAGGGAGTTTGGGAAGGTCACGTACATGCTGCTATATTTAAAATGGGTAACCAACAAGGACCTACAGTATAGCACAGGGAACTCTGCTCAATGTTATGTGGCGGCCTGCATGGGAAGGGGTTTGGGGGAGAATGCATACATGTTTATGTATGGCTGAGTCCCTTCGCTGTTCACTTGAAACTATCACAACACTGTTAATTGGCTATACTTCAATACAAAGTAAAAAGTTTTTTAAAAAAGAGTCTGAGGGAGAAAGTGAAGGTGGGACGTTCTGGGAGAATAGCATTGAAACATGTATATTATCATATGTGAAACAGAACACCATTCCATGTTCGATGCATGAGACAAAGGCTCAGGGCCGGGGCAATGGGATGACCCAGAGGGATGGGATGGGGAGGGAGGTGGGTGGGGGGTCCAGGAAGGGGAACACATGTAAACTCATGGCTGATTCATGTCAATGTATGGCAAAAACTATTACAATATTGTAAAGTAATTAGCCCCCAACTAAAATAAATAAATTTATTAAAAAATAAATAAATAAATAAATAAAAAGAGAAAAAAAAAAGAATCTGGATTTAGTCAATTCATCCAGAGATGAGGGACAGCCCACCAGCAAAGACTCCAAAGATGTCATGTGATCAGCCAGACATTTCTGGAAGAATGACTAGTAACCACCATTTGTACAAGGCATAATTTCCCTGTGAATGTATCCATTCCAGAGACCAAATTAATTCAAAGTTGCTTAGTGAGCACAGAATGAGAGCAAATGGAACTGTGGTCTTTTGGGATATTTCTGCAAATGAGGATTAACGGATCAAACTGTCCTCCTCTCTGGGTATATTTCTGTCTGAATAACCAGTGCTGGACCTCAAATAAATACTGACATATATTACTTTTAGCTTTCGTTTTTTTCTAGAATCATTTTAGACCACTGCCCTTCTGTTAATACAGCACCACATCAGAAGATAAGAATGCATTTGATTGGATGAAAACTTGAAAATGTTAATTACATCTCTGTCCTGGGGATTCAGCCTGAAGAGACAGAATTGCTTGACTTTCAGGTTGATGCATGGCTGGAAACTGACCCTTGCCGGCTCCTAGGTTGTTAAGAGGCTCTCAACCATTAGGCAGGCTGAATGCTGCTGGCCCTGGGCGCTCTTCATTCCAGCCTAGAACTCTGATTGGTGAGAGGGTTGCAACTTCAGCTTTTATCTTGAGAGACCTTCATTTTCAGCTAGCTGGGAGAGATGAGCCTAAACTCGCCTCTCCAGACTTGAAGGCAGATCTTGAGCGGCAAAGAGGGCTCAGTGCTCAGATGATAGCAACTTAAACAATAGTTAAGATTCTTTCTTTTTGGGTACTTGTCTAACCAATGTCGTATCACATCTTTCTTCCCGAAAAGAAACCAGTCTATTTTTCTCCTGCTGAAAGCAATGATATTGCAATTAAAAAAAGAGAGAGAGCTTAAAACTACACTAAGACTTTTGGTATACTTGCAACAGCGGACTCTCCACCACCACTGTTTTTACCTTAATGGAGATATTTGCAAACATGTTTTGCACTGACTTGTTCAGTCGCTCAGTCATGTCCAACTCTTCATGACCCCATGGATTGCAGAACGCCAGGCTTCCCTGTCATCCACTACTGGAATCTGCTCAAATCCATGTCCACTGAGTCAGTGATGTTGTTTATATATTGCCATTCACTTATCTAGATGTCACTGTATCCTAGATGTCCTAAGAACAAAGTAAATAACATTAATTAAATGAAGATACTTTATTATCTCATAATATAGCAACATTATATACTTAATTTGAACTTATGGCATAAGCATAGCAATACCAACAAAGTTAATTCTGTTTAAGAAGAGCGGCTGAACTTATTGCATACGTGCATTATTTGTATAAAAGGAAGGAAAAATATAGTCGATAGAAACTAACAAAGTGAATGTAGTTGATTCAATATGTTCTTTGAAGGAAAGATGGCAAAAATCAGTTTTTAAAAACAATATATTGTATTTTAAATTTTTTGTTTACTTATTAATTTATTTATTTTTGGCTGTGTTGGGTCTTTGTTGCTGCTCAAGGGCTTTTCTCTAGTTGTGTGGGCTTCTGTTTGTGGTATCTTTTCTTGTGGCTCAGTAGTTGTGGCACATGGGGTTAGTGGCTCTGCAACATATGGGGTCTTCCTGGACAAAGGATTGAATTCATGTCCCCTGCATTGGCAAGCAGATTCTTAACCGCTGGACCACCAGGGAAGTCCCCAAAACACATATTTTAGATGTTAAAAGAAAATTTTCCAGGGGCAGTTTACTAATCTAGTAGGCTTTTATTCAGTGATTCATGAATCAGGCGACCTCTAGTCTAGCAGAGAGAAAGGAGCTCTGAAGAGCTGTGCAAGACGAGAGGTGTTATGAACCAAAGGGAGCAGGAATAGGAAGTTACAACGGGCGTGTGCTGATTGGCTGAAGCAGGGCTGCACCCCTTACATCAGCAGAGGGAAGGCTTGGAGCATCAGGGACCGTTAGCTGGGCAGGCCAGTGCTGCTGGGGTAGCCTGGACCTTCCTTCTTTGGGTGAGCTGAGCACAGAAGCTCGGTTAAGTGCTGGTTTGCTGACCCAGGGGTTAGCAAGAGTGACTCCATCTGGGGCCTCACCTGGTGACTTTAACATAGGTTTAGTACTAAAGGTAAAAGCTTTAGTAACTGTTTTAAAGCATATTCGTGTATTTTAGTCCTTAGCTGTGCTGTCAAATGTACTCAGAAATGTGGACTTCCTAAAGGAATTTCTCCCCTGGAGATAAAGTCAGGAGTCAGCTCTTGGTGGGCTTCCCTGGTGGCTCAGCAGTAAAGAATTCGCCTGCAATACAGGAGCCGCAGGAAGCACAGGTTCGATCTCTGGGTCGGGAAGATTCCCTGGAGGAGAGCCTGACAACCCACTCCGGTATTCTGGGTCTGAAGGATCCCATGGACAGAGGAGCCTGGTGGGCTGCAGTCCATGGGGTCACAAAGAGTAGGGCGTGAGTAAGTGAGTGAGCACGCAGGCACACTGCTCTTAACGTCATATTAAATTCTTGGTCCACCTGTTCCGATGGGATGTTGGTCCTCTAGTTTAGTGCTTGTATTTTGCCCCATGAACTGCCTTTCTCCTGGGGCCACTGCCTACTACCAGGCAATGAGTGCAGAGGGGGTGAGTACAACTGTGTCTACCCCATGAGTTCAAGGATAGAGGCTGATTGTAAGCCCTTCAATGGGCTCAGCTCAGCATTCCCGCCCACACAAAACAGCCACAAGCCAGAGTGTCCCATGGAGTCCCCAGGGAGGAGGAAGCTGGGAAGAGGACCCTCTCTTTCCAGCAACTCACCTCTGAGGCTTGGAGCAGGAGGGGTGGAGAGATGACTGGCCAGGTCACCCCACCTTTTTCCCTAGCTCCTCGCTCAGCCGGGCTTCTGCACTCCTGCGGCTGTATTTCTGCTTCACTTGCCCCGAGGTCAGAGCAGCTGCTAGCTGGAAGCAAGCATTGCTTATCCCAAGACAAAGACGGATGAGAAGCAGGAGCAGGATACCAAAGACCCCTTCCTAGTCTGTCCCTCTCGGTCCAGTCCAGATGCTTCTTGCATCAGACATAAGCCTGGGGACTTCCCTGGCGGTCCAGTGGTTAAGACTTCACCTTCCAATGCCAGGGGTGTGGTTTCAATCCCCGGTCAGTGAGCTAAGATCCCACATGCCTCACGGCCAAAAAAACCAAATCATAAAACACAAGCAATACGGTAACAAATTCAATAGAGACTTTAAAAATAGTCCACATCAAAAATGAAAATAACATAGGCCTGAGTTCAAAACAGCCACACCCACCCACCACGTGAAACCAGGGGCGTCACTCCATTTTCTCCTCCTCTGACATGTACTCCTGAGAGGACACCTTTTAGAAGGATTTATCCATCCTTAGTCAGATATTTTATATACAGACACACATATGACTTTTGGAAAGCTGAAGACACGCTTCTGGGGATTTTGTGCAGTGTTATTTAGCAGAAAGAGAGGAAACAAGGGCTACTGTCAATGGGATTGTATTAAACCCCAGGAAATGGCTCTCTTTTCCATCAGTGCCATGACCAGGTGTAAATTACCCTGTCCTCTTTCTTTGTTCCTTCCACAGGGAATTACTGGAATGCGGCCTCTTTCCCAAACCCATCATCCTACCTGCACTTCTCCACTTTCCAAGGGGAGACCAGTGCAGACATCTCCTTCTACTTCAAAACGTTAATCCCCCGGGGAGTGTTTCTTGAAAATCTCGGGAACACAGATTTCATCAAACTCGAACTGAAATGTGAGTATACATTGTTTGTCAGCAGATGAATAACTACTCTTGTCACTTCAAGCTAATCTTAACCTCGATTATGTAATTGGCGCTAGAAGGTAGATGCACTCCCTGAGAAAGACCTAGGTTCCCGTACTCAGATGCTCAAAGAATACAGTCACAGACAGCTTCGCACAATGTTGTTCTAGGAGGATGAGAGAGGATAAGTTGCCCTGATAACGGGGGTGAAGAATGTGTATTTTTATTGAAGTCTAGTTAATTTACAGTGTTATGTTAGTTTCAGGTGTACAGCAAAGTGATTCAGTTATACATATAGCTTTTAAGATTCTTTTCCACTGTACATGATTACAAGATACTGAGTATAGTTCCCTGTACTATAAAGTAGGTTCTCATTGTTTAGCTATTTTATATATAGTAGTGCGTATCTGTTAATCCCAAACTCCTAATTTGTCTCTGCCCCTCCACCTTCTCTATCCCCTTTGGTAATCCTAAATTTATTTTCTATATGTGAGTCTATTTCTGTTTTGTAAATAAGTTCATTTATGTATTTTTTTTTAGATTCCACCTATAAGTGATATCGTATGATATTTGTCTTTCTCTGTCTACTTACTTCACTTAGTATGATCATCTCCAAGTCCATCCGTGTTCTGCAAATGGCATTATTCCATCATTCTTTTTATGGCTGAGTAGTATTCTACTGTATATATGTACCATATCTTCTTTATCCATGCCCCTGTCGATTAATATTTAAATTACACCCATATCTCGCCTATAGTAAATAGTGCTGGAATGAATATTGGGATGCATGCAACTTTTCAAATTAGAGTTACATACCCAGGAATGGGATTGCAGGATCATGTAGTAGCTCTATTTTTAGTTTTCTAAGGAATATTTTTTAGAAAATATTTTTAAGGAATATTAAAGAGCAATACTCCATATTGTTCTCCATGGTGTCTATGCCAATTTACTTTTCCACCAATAATGTAGGAGGGTTCCCTTTTCTCCACATTCTCTCCAGCATGTATTACTCATAGAGTTGTTAACAATGTCCATTCTGACTGGTGTGAAGAATGTATTTGTTTTCTAAGGAGACAGGGTTAAGAGTAGGTGGAGGATTGGGTAAAGTGATTGGAAATAAGAAATAAGAGAATTGGGATAACAACACACATGAAAATATAAATAATCAGAATTAATACCTGCGGGAGTGGATGAAGCAGCCTAGACAGCAGTACGGTGTTGCTGTGCAATCTGGGTCTGCAGCTTTGCAGAAGAGGCTCCACATCCACCCACCTTCTGAAGGTTTGAGTCCTGGGTGATCTCACCAAGTGTGCAGAAACTACCAGAATCCCAGCAAGGGCAGAGGCTGCCTGGCTCAGGTCAGCCCTGTGAGTCCCAGAGACCCTCAGAGGTCGTGTGATTTGAGGATGCCACCCATGGAGGGCAGGGAGCCACTGCATCTGAGCAGGGCAAGTCTCATCGTACGGGGGACCTTTTATCCACAGGGCACAGGTGCAGCTTTAGGAATCTATGTCCACAAGCTTCCAGGTCTGGTGCATATTTGCACATGCTGGGCTCCCCTGGCTGTTCAGTCCCAGGGACAGCCAGAACCAGGAGGGGAAGCGGGTCAGTGCTCCTGGTCCCTGTATGAAATCTCGGCGCCCTCCCGACATCAGAGTCCTTCCTCCTGGCCTGTGCTCTGTGTCTGAGCACCTGTGTTACTGGGTCTGGTCTGAGGATGATCGCAGACATATTTTCCAGAAATAGTTGATGGTATACTTTCCTCCTTTTGTAGTTACAATTGTGCAATATGGTCTTTGAGAAGGGGAATCTCAGGCAACTGTGTTTCTGCTGAAATCCTATGGGATTCTTTCTGTTAAATGCTGGACGGTGATGTGGCAGAAGTGGATGGACTTCGGAATTTTCATTCTCAGGTTGAAATCCAAGTCCTCAGACAAACTGCTTAATCTGTTTGAATCCCAATTTCCGAATCTATAAAATGGGGATGATAATTTGCTGGGGTTATGATGCTAGAATATAGCTACTCATGAAGCATTTATTTCAGTGTCTAGTAGTTACTGTAATTATCATCGTTCTCAGAATGCTCATTACAGATCTAGTATGAGCCAGATCTGGTTGAAAGGAAGACTGAGACTATTCTAGCCCTAGAATTAAAAAGTAAACGAATAGAAATCATTTATTTTCATGAATTATGAACTAGAATTATTTAAAAGGGATTTACACTTTCCATAGAAATTAATTGAATCAGACTATTTTCTGACTTACACAAAGTTGGGTTGTATTTTAGAAATATCTCATGGCACAAAAGGCAAATTAACAATCCCATATCTGAGTAATTCTATGAGCTTCTATAAAATTACTTGGGTTCACCCTGTCCTTGTTTTATATCCCCATGTTTTGTAAACCCAGTCCTGGGTTGGAAATAAGACAAATGAAGTATAGAAAGAGCAGGTATTTCTACTAGAGTATCTATATAATAGAATTTCACTCATTTCTAATTATGAAAAACCTCCATAGATGTTTTCAAAGTCCTCTCAATCTTTCCATGATATGAAAACTCCATGACAGAGGGTGGATTAGAGCCTCATGTTGTCATGTGGCTCTTTTCTGTCATCTAGTTTACTTTTGGTGAAGACGTGTGAGACTTTCAAGGCACGGATTAGAGGATGGCCTCTCCTCAGAGTTCTCTAGACCTTCTAATAATTACTGAGGGTGGAATCACCTTTTATAAGGTTCCCTAAATATTAGAGATACCAAATGTCCATCCTTGCATAGCACCTCCATTCAGGTTCAGAGGAACTTTTGTGAGGAACAGGGAGAGAAAGGCAGGTTGGTCTGTTTGAGCAAAACTTCTTCAAAGTGTACAAGAAGTGGTGCTTCCACGAAGAACATGGAGGAAATGTGGCCACGATTGAGGCTTGCTTCTGCGCCATGCATCACGTTTCTCCAGACTCTTCTGTGCAGGATACATAGGGCGGTGCGAGAGGTAGAGAATTCTAGCAAGCCCCTCTCTCCCTTCCACGGATGAGTCACTACAAACCTAATGCGTCCCGAAGTCCAACTTTTAAAGAGTGTCTCTACTTTTTTCCCCTGAATTTGCTAGGCTTTCTAATCTCTTTCTGGTAGGAATTCAAATTTTTCTTCTCTACGTGTATCTCAAAGGAGTTTTGTCATAGTTCATCTACACAGTGGTTTCTAGAATAACATTTCCATTAATTAATGACATTGTGTCCTTCTGTTGGAAATGGAAAATTGTTGACTCTAAAAACAGTGAGTCAGGGGCTTCCCTGGTGGCTCAGCAGTAAAGAGTCTGCCTGCCAATGCAGGAGACTCAGGTTGGATCCCTGATCCAGGAAGATCCCACATGTCTCAGAGCAGCCTAGCCCAAGCACGAGAACTATTGAGCCTGTGCTCTAGAGTCCAAGAGCCACAACTACAGAAGCCCCTGAGCCGTGCAGCTCATGCTCTGCAACAAGAGAAGCCACCACAGTGAGAAGCCTGGGCCCTGCAACTAGAGAGTAGCCCCCAACTCACCCCAACTAGAGAAAAGCCCGTGCAGCAATGAAGACTCAGCACAGCCAAAAATTTTAAAAAAGAAAAAAAAAAAAAAAACCAGTGAGTCAGTTGCACTAACTTAATGGGACACCATCAGCATCTTACTGTGCAAGTAAAAAAGCCCACCTGGTAAAGTTAGACTGATGTTACTCACCAGCATGCTCTGCAGGTAAGAATTTTGGCTGTATTTCACTTCTTTGCTGTTTATATTTTTTTCATTCATTCGGTGAGTATTTACTGACTCCTGATCATGTCCCAGATGCTAGGTCAAACGTTGTTAAGTCAAGCATGGTATCTTTCCCTCCAAAGATCTTTCTGTTTGTTTTGGAAAGCAGCCAAGTCGATCAGCAGCTATGATAACAATAAAAATAGCTCAGGTTTGTTCAGACTCATGGTGTCTCCAGCACTGTTCCAGGGACTTTACAGAGAGCATTCCCCAACCACCCTTTGGACTAGAGCACCACCATTAGCATCTCTGTTTTTCAAATGAGGAAACCGAGGCACAGGGTATAAGTTGCCTGGTCACGGTCACACAGAAGGGATATGACAGAGCTGGTGCTTAACCCCAAACATTTTTTGTCTGTCCTGAGTCTGTTGCTGTTAACACCAAACCACACCACCTCCCAGAACAGACATTGAGAGAGATGGCTGAGCACACCGAGGGGGCATTTAAACCCAACTGGAGTGGCAGGTGCTTCCCAAGGAATGTGATGCTTTAATTAAATTTTGATGGATGAGCAGGAGGCAGGAAGGGGAGGAAGGTGGGGGCAGAAGGAAGATCTGGAAAGGAAAAATGTTACTAAAAGGAGAACACCTGTCCGTGAAGGTGTGGGGGGGTTGAACCCAAGGACTTCAAGGGGAACAATTCAGCAGAGAACCCAGGGCGCCGGGAGCAGCAGGGCTACAGCCAGACGGGCAGACAGTAGTGACAGCACGGAATGTGCGCTGGCCTGGGGCGGAGCTGGTTTGCTTTGACCCTGAAAGTTATGGTGAGCGGGGCCATAACGCGATCAGATTTGTGTTCACCCGAGAAAAGGTGGAAAAGCCAGAGAAGAAGCGGCAGGGACTGCTGTGAAGATGGTGCAGAGTGAATGAGAGCTGGGGAAGATGACAAGGAAGGGTCCTAGGTGAGAGAGCTGCTTAGGAGAGAGATTTCACAGGTTCTAACAAAGTGGTTGTGACAGTGAAGTGGGAGGGAAGGTTCTAGAATGAAGCCAACATTTGGTTGGGATGGTTTTGATGATTGTGTAGGTAGAACAACTTTTACTAAGGATGATAGCATTGGAGGGCAAAATGAAAACTGCCTTTGGATGTTCTGAGTTTGACTGTCCACAGGATCAAGGAATGTCTCTCCAAGTGGACACACACAGAGGGTGCCGTATACACAAGTCTGAAGCCCGACAGAGCACTCTTGAGTTACAAGCACGCAATCTGAGCAGCAGCATCACTTAGAGAATCATCAGGAAATAAGTGTTGGTGCCTCAGCATGGATGAGATTGCCCAGAACAAATGTGCAGAGAGAGGAAACCAGATGTCCAAGGGTGAAAATCACACTTGAAAGATAAAAGGAAGAAAAGGAGCTTGTAGAAGCCTGGCAGGGAAGTGGGAAGGTGTTGATATCCCAGGGGTCAAACGTAGAAAGAATTTCAAGAACAAAAAAGTGCCTGATGCCACTAAACTGAGAGGTCACTAAAGGAAGAACATAAGGGGCTCTTCAACTTTCACATGTAGAGGTCACTGTCAAAATGTGAGACCGTGTCTGTGGTGAGCGGAGGTGGATACAGAGATCAAGAGATGGTGGTTTTGTTCGTTGTTCTTGTGGGAAGGGACTTGAGTACCATGTATGTTAAAGAGAATCCAGTAAAGAAAAAAGTTAAAGACATGGGAGAGAAAGGGACTGGTGGAAGGAGTGAGGTGCCCTAGGAAGTGAGGATGAGTGAAACCTCCAATTAGGGAGTGATCCGAAGGGACTGATGGAAAGAATAGAGATAAGCCATGGACTAGCAGGTCCATTTCCAAACCAGAAATGACTTTTGATTCTGTTGTTTGTTTGCTTATGTTTTTGTCCGTTATTTTTGAGATGGCAGAGGAGCCGTGCTTTAGAAAATATTCACTAACAACCATAGACATTTCCATTGATTTTTCCCGAGTTCCCCATAGGAAACAACTCGACTTCCCTACATCCCTTTTCTGGCCAAGATACTCCCATCTTGACCATGACCGTGGTCCCATCATCAGGCCACCTCTCACTGAGCACCTGCTGTGTCAGAGGCACTAGGGTGGATCCTGGAGATCCCAAGGTGAAGACAAGGGAAGCCAAGACCCTCACCTACTAAAGGAGACAAGCACATTAACTGCAGTATGGATGCATAACTTTTATGGTGAACTTTGTAAGTGCCATGCACTGCTCTAAAGCTTTCACAAGTACTAGCATTTTTTAGGTTCCATAGCAAGTTTCGTCCACATTTTATAGGTAAGGAAACTGAGACACACAGGTTATGCAGCTGATTTCAGATATGGCACTTATGATCATTTAAATACAATAAATAAATTACAAGGATAGGCGTCCATTATCTCAAATGTCCAGAGGAGAGATACACAACCCAACCTGGGAATGAATAGGTAGATGGGGTGACACCCAAGCTGGGTCGTAAAGGCCAAGAGCTTAGCTGCACGAAGAAGTGAGGGAAAGAACTCTAGCAGGAAGGACAGTGCAGACGGAAGCATAAGGATGGGGAACGTGACGGGTGCTTGGGAGCTGCGAACATTCGGTGTTGTTAGAGTAGGAAGTATGACACAGGTGGTGGAGACTTTTAGCCTCAGGCCTGATTCTAAATATATGGCAATCTGAATATTTCAGCCCAATAGTTATTGGGTACCTACTCCATATGTGCCAAAGAGGAACTCAAGAAGAATAAGAATGTTTTCGCCCCATCGCACACAGTCTAGTGGGAGAGACTAGGGTATAAAACAGTGTTTTGGATGAGATGAAATGTTAATAAATATTGGGGCAATACACGGCAGTGACCCAGATGAGGCAACAATTACTTCTGCCTGGAGAAGAAGGGAAGGTTCTTTGGCGATTAAACCATTGTAACTGAGGCTCAATGAACATTTCTGGCTCTGAATACCGAAGGAAGAAACTAGTCATAGATGGCGTGGATGCATCGCAAAGGTGAGGTGCATGGTCCACCAGAGCAGCAAGGGCTGTAGAACTCTGTGCTCCATGGCGTCTCCAGAGCTGGAACACTGCCTGGTGCATCGCAAGTGCCGAGAAAGCATTTGTTGAAAGAATAAAATGAATGAATGAGGTGCTAGTCTAATGGAGAAACATAGAAAAGTCTAGGTGGAAAAGGACAGTACCGCTCAGGGATGCTGGGGATCAGAATGATGACAGACATACATGGAAAGGTAGAAGGATGATCGTGGTTGGTGAAATTTAGGAATTCAAGATTTCACGGGAAAGCAGTTTGGGCGACAAGCAGGTCTACGATGCATCGTCTGGCCGTGCACTAGGGCTTCTGGGTTAGATGAAAAGGCTGTGGGAAAAGTCAGGGCACTGGAGGCCAGTGTAGGTTGGTCATCCACATCACTGCTGAGGCCCCTAGTGGTCATGGCAAGGGGCGCAGTGGACAGGGAGCCTGTGATCCAAGCGTTGCAGTCCCTGGGTTCAAGGATGGCAGTGGTAAGCGTGGGAGAGGAAGTGTCACGGAGGATGCACTGCTGAGTGCAGTCTCTGGTGCCATAGAACAGAAGAAGCACTGAGGTCAAGAGTGCACCCAGCTGCCCTCCTGGCCCCAAGACATGGGCCCCAAGGGAAGAGGTTGGGTGGCTGATGGGTAGGTTTTTCCTCAAGGTGAACTATAATCAGAGGAAGTGTTTGGAAGTATTTGATGATAAATAATGACCATAGTGTTTCTTAGGGCTTCCCTGGTGGCTCAGATGGTAAAGAATCTGCCTGCAATACAGGAGACCTGAGTTTGATCCCTGGGTCAGGAAGATCCCCTGGAGGAGGGAATAACAATCAGTTCCAGTATTCTTGCCTGGAGAATCCCATGGACAGAGGAGCCTGGTGGGCTATATAGTACAAGGGATCACAGAGAGTCAGACATGCTTGAGTGATTAACACTTTCACACTTCACTATAGCATTTTTATTCTTTGTTTAACAATTTAAAAGAGCTTACACAGTTGGGGGCTTTTGAAGGGGATGTTCCCTGTCTGGGAAACATTCAGGAGAAGCAGCCAGTAACTGAAGCTGAACCAGGAATTGAAACGGAAGCTCCAATGTTTTGGCCACCTGATGCAAAGAGCCGACTCTGGAAAAAAGATTGATGGCAAGAGAAGGGGGCAACAGATGAGATGGTTGGATGGCATCACCAGCTCTATGGACACAAGTTTGAGCAAACTCTGGGAGATAGTGAAAGACAGGGAAGCCCGATGTGCTGCAGTCCATGGGGTCACAAAGAATCAAACACGACTTAGCAACCGAACAACACCAACAACAACCAGAAACTGTTGCAAATACTTTAGCATAAGCTTCCCTGTTGACAAAGCTTGAGCTCTTCCAGGTATCAGGTTGACTTGGAGCACAGATTTGCATTTAACCGGCATTTCGCCACAAACTGTGGTGGCAGCAGTCCAATTTCCTGCTAATCTTGGGGAAAGGTATTAGGGAAAAACCTTCATTTTCCAAGATGCCAGTTTCTGCAGTACACATGCTCAAGAATGTGACAGAAGAAAATATTCTGAAATATAGAGAAACTGATGAATCAGAGGAAATAAACTAATGGCAATTTATCTTCCACTATTCCAGAATTGGAACAACTTTTTATATTAAGAGAGCTTCCTTTGTGTAGACATGAGAAATGTCTAATTCCACTTTACTGGTTTCTGTGCCATGGGGACATTATTTAGGGTGTTTTTTCTTTTATAAATATTGTGTTTTTATTAATACAGATCAGATGTTATCAACTGGATTTTTCCTTTTAATTATCCTAGCCATCTTGTTATCAACATAGATTCAGGAAGAATTTTAGTATTTCTGCTACTTTGCAAGTCTAGCTATGAGCTCGGTTAGTGTTAAAGATTTGGGAATCTAAATGATCCTGACTTGGTCATTACAATACATAAGAAAAAAACCACCATAAAAATTTTTTTAACCTGCATAGAAGCACTGTTGTGAATTTTTTTTTAATGTTTACGAAAGTTTTCTAGTTTCTGGTTTAAACTTTTCAATTTCACTTGTGGACCAAAACAATTCAGAAATATAAATGAAGATGAAATTTGTGCTCTATTAAAGTTATTTAATATAGCAGCATTACATTTCTAAGTATTAAAAGATACACAAATAACTGGTAACACTGTCAAATCTAATGCACCCAGATTTCTTTGCCAATCTCACTGAAGGGACAGTTATTTGAGTATATGGCATAGGTGTGTGTGTGCTAAGCCGCTTCAGTCATGTCCAATTCTTTACAACCCCATGGACTGTAGCCCACCAGGCTCCTCTATCCATGGGATTCTCCAGGCAAGAATACTGGAGTGGGTTTCCATGCCCTCCTCTAGGGCATCTTCCTGACTCAGGGGTCAAGCCTGAGTCTCTCATCTCCTGCATTGGCAGGTGGATTCTTTACCACTAGTGCCACCTAGGAAGCCCCCGATGGCATAGGTACCCTAGAGTTAAAAGAACAGACTTTAGGGAGTCCTCTTGATATGAAAAATAACCAAAGTTACCTTGGATGTTACTGATATACCCATGTCTGCTGATTTGGAAATTTCTAGAAGGAGTTGGGAAGGCCTCTAAGCCAGATGTAGTCACCTGTCCCTACAAAGTTTCTGTTCCTGCCCTTCTCTCTCCACACTCCAGAGGCATCTAGAATCCAACCTCCCTGCTGAAATCCTGCCCACACAAAAGATGTTTGTACTGTATCCTAATTTAAAGTATGAAACATACATGAAAGAGAAGTCTCTCGTTTTCCTAAAAAAAAAAAAATAATTCTACAAGACAATTAATTTGGCGCATTGCCTGGAAAATAATCGGCATCCTCATTAGATAGCATCTTCACGAAGTGTTTTTCTGAATAAATGTGTTGTGTGTCATTTCTTTAGAGAAGTGCCAACGTTTCTTAGAGATTTTTTGCGAGTGGAATTTCTCTTCTGTCTCATTCCCTTTGATTCAAATGTTTTCTACATTATTTATAGTGTGTGATAGTCCACAAAACCCTTCCCTTCAAAGAGATGGCATGTTAAAGTGTCAGAAAGACCGGCTTCTAGAATCAGCCTGCCTGTGGGCAGCTGGCAGAGAGCAGACATCCTAAGAGGAGAAGAAACTAAAGAAGCTCAGACTCGCGCATCCTGACCTGGGACAGAGCTGGAAGAAAGAGTGTGTCATCCTGACAGTAACAGACACGCAGATCAGTGAGAGCAGCAGAAATGTATGTGTGGAGTTGTAAGGGGGTTAGAGACCTTACATCTGCCTTTCTAGATGCTACCAGTGTCTCTGAAGGCTTGATATTTTGTAAAAAAAAAAAAAAACAAGTGTTTCGAGAGGGAAGGGTTGGTGCCAATGTCAGTTAGTGCTTGTTACAAACACTGGAGAATTGATCCAACTAAGGACGACACTTGGGACCAATTAATTCAAAGCCAGTTGCAAAACAGGATACAATAAACCAGGGAGCGGAGCTTCATTTAAATATATTGAGTGGCTGGGGAAGATTACTGGAAATAGCTCAAAACCAGAAAAATCTCAAAGGGCCAAAGGCAACTGTAAACACAAGAACTCTAGGCTCTTACGAGTCATCAGACAAACCTAAATTAAAGCCGTATGACAAAACATTGGCCAACTGGATGTCAGCTGGAAACCTTACAAAAGCGGTGTTTTACAAATGAAGTGTTCAGTGACTTATCTCCTCCAAGACACATTTTGCTCAAATTTTAAGGTGATATTTAACAGCAGTCAAGATAGGAACTTTGAGGAGACAGAGAGAAATATAAAGGCTTAGATGAAATCTAATAGAGGGCTAGGATCACAGATGGAATATATATTTCTTAAATACTTTAGGAAAAGAAGACTCGTTTCTATCCCTATGATATGCTTTTAAAAAAAAGAAAATTTTAGTTTAGGTACTTTCCGACTTACAAAGGGACTGTGTTATAGGAGTTTCTGAGCTTGTTATTCAGAACCTGGAATCCATCTTCCTATAGATTTAATATTGCAAATGGCACTCATATGCCACTGCTGACCATAAGGAGCTTTGTTGTTTGTCTGAGTTTCAAGGGTGGCTTAAAATAGAGCTGCGTGTGCCAGCTTAAGAGTTCTGGGATGTAGAGTCCATTCAGTTTAGAGCAGAAGTGTTAAGGAGCAAAGGGAATTTCTTCCCCTGTTGATGAATGTTGAGCTTGTCCTGGACGAACTTCTCAAAGTAGGAAAACGTTTTGTTCACCTTCATAGAAGTCAAGACACAGCTGTGCCTCTCCATTCTCTGGGAGCTCGGTTTGGTGGGTTTAGTAAGGAGGTAGCTCAGACATCCTGAGCACGCACAATCTAAAACCTCCGTATGGCTCTCAGACACTTCTCTTTGCTCTAAAATTTCATAGTTTTATGAATTATGTGTGTGTGTGTGTGCACGCGCGCACTCTAAGTCACTCAGTCATATCCGAATCTTTGTGACCCTGTGGACTGTAGCCCATCAGGTTCCTCTGCCCAAGGGATTCTCCAGGCAAGAATACTGGAGTGGGTTGCCTGCCCTCCTCCGAGGATCTTTCCAACCCAGGGACCAAACCCACGTCTCCTGTGCCTCCTACATCACAGGCAGATTCTTTACTGCTGAGCTACCAGGGAAGCCCATTTTATGAATTAGAGAATAACACGAATTCATTCAAATATCATATTACAACATATATATTTTTAAACTATGGCAGTGTTCTGATACAGAGTGGGGTATTGGAACTAGAATAAGACCATACAAGGCCTTTCATCCCATCAAAATTTCAGTGGTCTGAGGGAAAAGAACCTTTGGTTATAGTTTTTAATCTTATGAATAAATCTTTTACATGTGTTAAGGTCACAAGAGACTTAGGAATAGGAAATATTCTTGTTTAAAACTAAGTTAAGCTGTTGTAACAAACACAACCCCATGTTTCCATGACATTATGGCAGTGCCATCTGCAGGCTTTGTTCCATGAAGTCCTTCCACGCAGTGAAGCCTCCTTTTCTGCTGTGATTCCACCATCTCCTAGAGCCTGGGCGTTTCTAAACCAGTTGGCAGAGAGAGGAAGGGAGCTGGAGAAGAATTCATACCCACTCCGGTCCAGAAGAAACACACACTCCTTTTGTTCTCGTTCTGTTGGTGGTAACTAGGCGCGTGGCTCCACCTCATTGTCCGGGAAATGCAGCTCCCAGATTCATGGCAGTTTTTCAGGGTCTCATGGGAAGGAGAAGACAAATGTTTCATGAGAAGTTAGCAGTCACAGGCACTATGGCCGAAGAAGGAGGAAGCTTTCACCTTGTCTAAAGACATCGAGGTAGGTTTCCAGAAGATGCAACATTTGATTTGCCTTGACAGGTGATAGGCAAATAAATGAGACAAAGGCATTTTTTTCCAGAGAATAAGCAGATAAAGAGAAAGATCATGGAGCATTTGAGAAATTGAAAAGAAAATAGCGAAAGCCCAGTAACTGGTTAGAAGACACTTCTCATTAAAGTAATGACCCTCCCGCATATCCATGTTAAGAGTTAGACAAAAGAAGGCTAGCTGGATGGACCTAGAGCCTCTTAGGAAACTGATCATTTTACTTGCCTTTGTGGATAGTGTTTAAATGATCAGATTTGGTTTTCTGCATCTTTGAATTTGATTCCTCTGCTGAGAACTGGGGAGAATGCCAAATGACTTCTCATGGAGAGGGTTGATATTTAGTATTCTACAGGGTCTTTCTGGGTAGTGCAACCAGAGCCAATGAATAATAGAAACAGTGTATATCTGTCAAGTGTAATTATAACACTGAATATGCTCTTCTTGCATTCTGACTCCTGTAGGCATTAGTTTAAACAACTGAACATGCTAGCACTCCAGACCTGAGAGGATTCTTCTTTGAGAAATAGCATGTCCTCATCATTTGGGCCATTTTTAATATGGAAAAAAAACTCACATCTTGTTCAAAATTATTTTATGGTACAGTTTGACCACTCTCTTTTGTAAAGAATCTTCTCAGATCTCTTAAGAATAGGAAAGAAGTAAGGAAGAATGTTTCAATCTAGTTTTAAATTCCCTCTAATTTTCTGTATTTAAATGAAATTTCATTCTTTGCATTTTGATTAACCTCTCTGATTAAATACTGGCTAAAATTATAGAATAGAGTAGCTTAAAATGTCACCAACCTTTGCAAAAACAGTGAAAAATGATCAGATTGTAGCTTTTAAAAATTACACAGTGTTTGTTTACTGTTGAATGATTTAAAAATCCAGAGAAGCAAAAAGAATAACCTCCCAAAATCAACTATACTCTCAAATTCTGACATATGTAACACCACTCGTTTGATATCCAGATTTCCACACATTTTCCTATGTGTTTATATATAATTTTTTACAAAAAGACGATCATAATAGTACATACTGCTTGTAACATATTTTTTTCAAGTAACAGCATTTTAGAAACACATTTCCATGTCTTTTTTTCTGTTATAATTTATTACAAGATATTGAATACAGTTTCCTGTGCTATACAGTAGGACCCTGTTGTTGTTTTTTTAATTAATTAATTTATTTTAATTGAAGGATAATTATTTTACAGTATTGTGATGGTTTTTGCCACACATCAACTCCATGTTATTTGTTTTTTTAAACTCTGCCACAGTGATTGTTTTTTCACCTGAGGGCAAAGGCTGTATCAGAACTCCCAAGAGAGCATGTATAATTTTGATCATAATTTTATATTTACAAAACAAAACAAGAAAGCTATGGTTTTGTTATACATCCTACAGAATAGAGCATAAAAACATCCTTATTCGCTGGTAGAATGTTTATCTGAGACCTTCAGAGCTTTGTTTTATGGTCCACAGCCTCCTGGTCATATCACCATCAGGAGATGACAATTAAGATTATTATCTCAAAAGATGGGGGCAAGGCTTAAAGAAAGAACTGGGAAATATGGTGCCTCAATTGCCAGTTGCTCCATCTAGCTAATCATCCTCTATTGCTGGGCTTCACTTGTAGAAGACAGATTTTCACACAATATGATCTACTGGCTTCCTATTACTAATTCTCACACCATCATACCAGCGCATACCTAAAGTAGGTAGTGAAAGAAAGTGAAGTCGCTCAGTCGTGTCCAACTCTTTTCAACCCCATGGACTGTAGCCCGCCAGGCTCCTCCATCCATGGAATTTTCTAGGCAAGGGTAGAGGAGTGGATTGCTGTTTCCTTCTCCAGGGTATCTTCCTGACCCAGGAATCGAACCCGGGTCTCCCGCATTGCAGGCAGATGCTTTACCGTCTGAGCCACCAGGGAATCCCAGAGTAGGTAGTACATTGTTTCTATTTCAGACTTGCTCACATACCCAGCATGGAGCAGCAGGACAGGCTGGAATGATGGAAGTGGAAGACCTCATTCAGGAAAGCCACACAAGGATGTGTCCCACAGGGCAGCCCTCCTAATGGATGACCTATTCCCAAGGCTCTTCCAGCCACTCACTCTGTTTTCAGACCAACTGAGGCAGAGGCTGGCAAGTAGCTCAAACTCACCCACAACTATTCTCTCATAAAGGAGCTCTTGAGATGGAATGATCCATTCCTTAATCAAATCAAGAGAAAAGTAAACATGCTTATCTGAACTTTGTACAAATTGACCCTTAAAAATGTTCTCACATGCTTTATATGTACAGTCTTTCACTCAATCAGTTCAGTCACTCATTCATGTCCAACTCTTTGCAACCCCATGGACTGCAGCACACCAGGCCTCCCTGTCCATTACCACCTCCTGGAGTTTACTCAAACTTGTGTCCATTGAGTCAGTGATGCCATCCAAACATCTCATCCTCTGTCATCCCCTTCTCCTCCCACCTTCAATCTTTCCCAGTGTCAGGGTCTTTTCCAATGAGTCAGCTCTTCGCATCAGGTGGCCAAAGTATTGGAGTTTCAGCTTCAACATCAGTCCTTCCAATGAACACTCAGGACTGATCTCCTTTAGGATGGACTGGTCGGATCTCCTTGCAGTGTGAGGGACTCTCAAGAGCTTTCTACAACACCACAGTTCAAAAGCATCAATTCTTGGGCGTTTGGTACAGTCTTTAGGGAGGCAAAATATTTGTTTATGGAGGCTGATCAAGAAAGCTGTCTTTTTAGCTATTATGACCAGAAATAAGAGAAAAGGAGGAGTACCTGATGGTGAGTCACTTTTGTTATTTAACATTATCCATTTTCATGGGATGCTTTGTTCAGGTAGAAACTGGTTGGCCCAACCACTGCCGATACTGGGAAGTGTTGTCCTGTCATTTTTCAGAGGTGGAAATATATGACCTCAGGGGCCTATTGACTCTTCTACAATGTTAATTGGGCATTTCTCCTAGGATGCTCTCGACCTTGAGATTCTAAGATACTGTATTTTTAATAGTCAACCCTAAGATTCCTCATTTCTAATATTGATTACTAAATAGAAGATAAGAACAAATTTAAGTAATTGTAGCTAGAGAAAAACTGTTAAGATAATTTATATCTTTCACAAAGATTCCAAGACACATTTACAGAAGTCTTTCACATTTTAAGAAAGTTGTTATGTAGAAAGAAAGTGATTCTCCCCTCCTGTCATCTCTCTCTGCTGACCCCTTGACATGGTTTCACTTTTTCTCCATTATTTGCCTGATACTCCAAATACTGTAGTTGAAGTGCGTCTGGTTTTGTCATGAAAAATAGAATAAACCCTTGTTTTGCATTCTGAATTTATAGCATGTAGAATATAGAATCTTCATGTGGCACTTTTCCCCCTCATTAGAGAGGTCTTGTCTGAAGTCATATACCAAGCTGGCATTGAAAGAATCTGCTCAATAGGAAACAATTTGTTGTAGAACAGAGAGACAGAAATAGTGTCCATGATGTGACCTATAGTCTGAGCTGGAACTCAGTCCATGGCAACCAGGAATCAGTCTGTTTTCCTTCTGATAGGCTTGTTCACAGCTCTCATCAGCAGACATGCACCTTGTAAAGCCTCATCCTTTTCTCCTTGGATCTTGCCTCTGGCTTTTACTCATGATGTGTCCTTGCTCCTTGGAATAAAAGTTATGACAAACCTAGACAGCATATTAAAAAGCAGACGTCACTTTTCCAACAATGGTCTGTATAGCCAAAACTACGATTTTTCCAGTAGTCATGTATGGATGTGAGAGTTGGACCATAAAGAAGGCTGAGTGCCAAAGAACTGATGCTTTCGAATTGTGGTGTTGGATAAGACCCTTGAGAGTCCCTTGGACAGCAAGATCAACCCAGTCAATCCTAAAGGAAATCAACCCTGAATATTCATTGGAAGGACTGATGCTGAAGCTGAAGCTCTAATACTTTGGCCACCTGATGCGAAGAAATGACTCATTTGAAAAGACCCTGATGCTGAGAAGGATTGAAGGCAGGAAGAGAAGGGGATGACAGAGGATGAGATGGTTGGATGGCATCACCGATTCAATGGACATGAGTTTGAGCAAACTCCAGGAGATAGTGAAGAACGGAGAAGCCTGGTTTGTTGCAGTTCATGAGGTTACAAAGAGTTGGACACGACTTAGTGACTATACAACAACAACATGATATGTCCACATAAACATAGGCATCCATAGCTCAGTCATTTATAAATTATAGTTGATTAATTGACTGGTATTTTGTCTCCTTAATAAGCTTCAGATTGGTCCATGATAACATCTGTGAGCTTCTTTCTGATTCAAGTTGTGTTACCTTTGTTGGCCGTCAAATCCCACAGTCCATTCTCCTTGAACTCTCCATCACCAAATATCTCAGTAAACCTACTCTCTCTGACATCACCTGAAACCAGCCCCATAAATCACCCCTGGTCCTCCACGAAAGCACATTTCCTCCAATGAATGGTTCCCATTTTGGTGCACAACTTGATCTTGATCAAGAGAGAAGCTTCTTTGACATCCATCCCCTCTTTGATCCACTCTCCTCTCCATCTCCGGAGAATCCTTAGGCATCCAGTTTTGTGGTTTCTCTCCTGCAGCTTCTACATTTTCTTTCATCACAAATATTCTCTCCCCACCATCACCATCTGGGACTTCCATTTATTCTTCCAAACTGGCACTCTCTGCCCAGCAGACAAGTCCCTGCTGATTCCAAACATGGGGGTATTTAAACCCTGACTACATGTCCCTTACTGAGGATAGGTGCTGTTTCAAGCCACATGTCCTTTTGGAAAGCTTTTTGTCTTTTTCCTTTTTATATCATATAGGTCCATTAATATTCAAGAAGTTATTCTCAGAAGTTAGTTAAATGCATGGAGAAAACTAAAATTAGAAAGGCTTTCCATTTTAAAGACAGCTCTCTGTTTTTGCATGGCCAATGTTAACTCCTTTTGCTTCCTTTTCTCTATGGATGCCTTTGTTTGTGAAGTTATTTTTTAACCATAATAAAAGGCTTAAAGGCCAAAATACATAAAGAGAAAGATTTCTCATACTCAGGAGGTTATCAAGATACCAGAGGTTTAAAAATTAGTTCAGCACATTGATTCTTAAGCTCCAGGCATTTCCTTGAAGAATTTCCGCAAGACTTCAAATAATATTTTTCCTTGCCAATGTTCATGTTTAGATGTATTTAACACTGAGATTTTGGGTGTGAATATGCATATTTGGCTCTAGAAATTTCCATACTCACAAGCTAAGACTCTAGTAAAGAATAGTAGGGTTTTTTATTTCCTGCATGATATGAAAAACAGTACAGCACAGTTAGAAAACTAGAAGCTCCATGGTTAGTTATAACTGGATGTGAGCATCTTACAGACTCAACTTCCTTATGTAGGTAGTGAAGGTAAGCTTGGAAGTTGGACTGCATTCTTGGACATCTGTCAGCCTTAACACTGATGGGTTGGATTATATGCTTCAAAACTGAACTGATAATTTTTGCAGAGAATTAGACCAACGGCAAACTTGGAAGGACCACAGCACACACAAAATTGCACATGCTTCTGACACCATTATAAGTTCAGGGGCTCCCCCAAACCAGGCTCAGGTTCAGTGATTCTCTAGAAGGACTCGCAGAACTCACTGAAGGCTGCTCTCCTCATGTTTTTGGTTATTACAGGGAAAGAATCGATTAGAGTCAGACAAGAAAAAGAGCACAGAGGCCACAGACCAGGAGAAGCCCCAGGGGCCGAGCCCCCAGCTGTGCTTTTCCTATGGAGTCATGGACATTTTACTTTCCTGGAATTGATGGTGCCAGTACGCATGGGGTGCTGCCAACCAGGGCAGCTTCCCTGAGCGTCGGTGTTCAGAGTCTCTATTCAGGCTCCATTACACAGGAATGGTCCACTGCCCACATGGCCCACCTCAGTCTCCAGCCCCTCCAGGGATGGAACTGTGTGATCCAAACCCCCATCATCACATCACTGGTCTATCTGGAGTGGTCAGCCTCCACCCTAAATACTATCTGGCAAAGTCCCCAGCCCAGGTACTGTGTAGTAAAGCCAGCCATCACCCAAATCACATTGTTAGGCTACCTGGCATGAGCCGAGGCTCCCAGGCAGACAGAGACAGCCCTACCAGGCATAATACTCCAAGGCTTTAGATATTATCTGCCTAAAGCCAAGAAGGGCAAAGTCTAGACCCCTCCTTGGACAGATTTACAGTCTTTACTATACAGGTTGAAAATCTCTTGATGACAAGGAAGCAAAAGATTCCTAGAACCTTCCTACTGGAATCAAACTTGGCAACCCTAGTGTTGAAAGTAGTATTCCAGGACCACCTGTATCAGAGTCAACTTGGCATTAGCAAAACATAGACTCCCATGTGGCACTAGTGGTAAATTACGAGTCTGATTGCCAACACAGAAAACATGAGAGATGCGGGTTCCATCCCTGGGCAGGAAGATCCCCTGGAGAAGGAAATGGCAACCCACTCCAGTATTCTTGCCTGGAGAATCCCCGTGGATAGAGGAGCCTGGCGGGCTACAGTCCATGGAGTCAAAAAATGCCGGACACAACTGAAGCGACTGAACACACACACACACACACACACACAGCCCCACCCCAGCCTCCTAAGTGAGAGGAGCCTTGAAATAGTCATTAGGCATGTTTCTTTTCTTTAGCAGTTTCTTATGGAGGCCAAAATTTGAAAAACGTAATTATGATCCCGGGTCCTTGTTCCTAAGAGTAGAGTGAAAATAGCACAAGATGTGGAAATGAGTGAAAATTCTGCTACTAGTTCCACTACAGAGTTTATCTTGGGCATGTCTCAAACATCACATGTTTGGGAACAACGTTTGGCACAGTATGTTTCAAACAGAGGTGACTCATGCATCAAGTTCCTAGACTGAGAAATGTACATTATGTTACTGTATGATCTCAGGGAAGATGCTTACAGAATTATAAGATGGCATTCCTTACATATGCTAGGGTGTTAAGTTATGGTTTGCCTTAGGAAAATGCAGGGAGTTGTTTTTCTCAGAGTAACTACCTAATTGTTTGGCCTCCAAACAGTTGAATGGCAAGAGTGTTGCTCTTCATTCATAAATTGTCAAGTGCTTACTCTGTGTCAAGCATTGTGCTAGGCAGTGAGCAAAAAAGGAACAAAACAGGAAATAGCTCCTCTGCTTTCATGAGGCCAAGAGCACATATATATTGTGCCAGATGCTGATACATGCTATGTCCATCCAAAGAATTAGGATAAAGGGGGAAAGGCAGCTAAAGGATGGGATGTGGGTGGGGGAAATGCTATTTAACATAGAAGGTTTAGGGAAGGAATTTCTAAAATTCGGGCTGTACACAGAAGGGTGCAAAAACAGCCTCAGAGTTACTGGGTCAAGAGAGCAGTAAGTGTTTAGGCGCTGAGAGGAGAACGCTGTCACAATGTAATAAAGGAGAAAGCCTTAAGTGATGGGGTTGCAGAGAGACTAACAAGAGCAGACACAGGCGGAGAGCACAGAGGCAGCTCTTTCAAGGAATTTGGCAACAACAAGGAACAAGGGAATGGGATGTAAGGACAAGAGGAGGGTTGTGTAGTGGTGGTGGCGGCTGTTAGCATTAGAGGCGTGTCAGTACGTTCGTGTGGAATGATCCAGTAGAGGACAAATGATAGAGGCTGTACAGGGAGGGGCAATTGCCAGAGACATGTGCTGGAGCAGGCAGGAAAGAGTGGCATCCAGCGGGCAGTGGAGCGCCTGGCCTTGGACAGGAGCACCGGTGTTCCCTTTACTTCTTCCTCCTGTTCCTCACCTCTCTGATCCCCACGGGGACCTCATTTCAGCCTCCCTGCGCCTTCTCATACCCTCTCCTCTTGCCTAAATCATTTTGCCTCCTAATGGACACGTAGCCCTTTCTTCATGGAAAAGAAAAAGAAAGCAGAAACTATCTTTATAACACTCTCCACTCATAGAGTGAGGCTAACATGTCCACTCTGCCTGTTACCAGTTTTGTTATATGGATCCAATGAGATCTGGTGCAGAATAGCGCTTGGGAAGCTATCCATCCTTGAACTTCACTTTAGAACGGAAAGAAATGGTCACCAGAATTGTAACCGTGCTGGCTTGTCTTCTCAGCATGCTCACTTTGCGTACCTTCCCTGGTCTTTTTACCCATTCTGCACTGAATGACTGATTTTTTCTGCTGCTCCCCAAGAACACTTAGAGTCTAATGTGTCTGAAGGTTACCTCACCTGCTGGCAAGACCCAGAGTCCAAAAGTCTGCTCTTCTGGTCACTTGTTAAATTCCTCTCTCAATACATTAAGCCTGGAGTGGTTTGTTTGAGAAAAACACACGGTGAGTTAGAATGAGAGCGAATAGCGCCACCTGCTGGAATTACACTTGAAAGAGGGGAGGGGAGAGGATTAATACCAAGAGCCGTCCATGGTTTTGTCCCATTCAGTTCCTTTGTCACTCAAACGCGGTCATGGTCCAGATGCGATCAAAGACAATTTCTGCCATCTGTGCTTGTTTGTGATGCCCATATACCACTTGTGCGTCTCTTTTTCAACATCTTTCTTTTCTCCCTGTAGCATTCTAATACCTATAACTACCAGTAAGATTACCAGAGCTTCCCTGGTAGCTCAGCTGGTAAAGAATCCACCTGCAATGCAGGAAACCCTGGTTCGATTCCTGGGTCAGGAAGATCCACTGGAGAAGGGATAGGCTACCCTCTCCAGTATTCTTGGGCTTCCCTGGTAGCTCAGATGACAAAGAATCAATGTGCGAGACCTGGGTTCGATCCTTGGATTGAGAAAATGCCCTGGAGAAGGGAACAGCTACCCACTCCAGTATTCTGGCCTGGAGAATGCCATGGACAGAGGAGCCTGGCTGGGTACAGTCTACGGAGTCACAAAGAGTTGGGCATGACTGGGCAACTTTCACTTTCACTTACCAGTAAGATCCACTCTATTTCATTGTTTCTCTTAGAATCTCTTGGTAAATAGACCATAGAATGTTCACACTCAAAGGGAACTTAGAGCTTGTCAGTATGTTTTCAAACACGTTTTGGACACAGAAACTCTTGGGAAACTATAGATGTAATTTCCCTTTCAGACACCAATAAACTGAACCCAAAAAGATGACAAGGCAGAGTGAAAACTAGAACTCGTAAATACTGATTGCTAAGCCATTCTCTGTATCAGTTAAGATGCTTTCGGCTGCAACACAGATGGCTTTAGCAGTAATGGATATCTCACATAAGAACCTTGAGGGGCTCCAGGAATACCTTAGGGGCTGAACAACGTCACCTAAGCCCAAGCTTCACCCGTTTCCCTCCCTTTTCTCCTTGGTGTGTCTGAGGTTTGCAAGATGCCCCACCGACACTGGGAACCACATCCCCACCCAAGATCAAGGGGTGAAAATGGATGACTGTCTTCTCTTATAAACTGATAGATGTGTCTTCTAAAGGCTCCCCCTCGTGTCTTATTGGTCAGAGGAAATGAAAGGCCCCATCTTAAGTGGGTTACTGGCAAGGAACACAGCATTTTCATGTTTGACTTAGAAAAATCCAGATTCACCCTCTGGGCCCGGGGTAGGGCCATCCAGACAGGAAGCACAGAGTTGTGTGGAAGCACGTAGCTTCCTGGGCAAAATCAGGTCGGCTCACAGGGAAGAGGGTAGAGGAACGGCTAACTGTCAGGCAAAATTTTCCGTGGCTCTCTCCCATTTCTGCTTGTCTTCTGAACAAGAGGCATTGTCAGCTTTGTCCATACCTTTGAAAGGATATGGGTATAGCGGTCTTGGAAGATAGATTGTCTTCCTCCAGAACAGAAGGTAGATTTATTTCCTGACCGGGTTAATAAAGCTAATGTCTCTTCCCAGGGCAAACATTAAGCAGACTTGCCAGCAGCCCCTCTAAAACTTAGGGGTTTCCTGAGGTCAGAGTGCACCAGGTACCTGAGCAACATCCCCCCTGGACTGTTCCATGTGGTCTCCATGGGATCGGGGCCCAGAGAAACCAAGGCAGACGGACGCTCGTGTTGCCTGCTGCCCTGTGAGGAATACAGTGCTTTGTCTCTGACCCAGGAGCTCTCTGTCTTCTGTCCGCATCTACAAAATGATGGCAAGCCAACTTGTGAGCTTGGAAGCAAGTTGCTCCTCAGTTTTCCTGACACCAACAGAAAGGCAACCACGCGTGTTTGCTACAGTGTTCATTCTAAAGAGCCTCCCTAGAAACACCCAACTCTCAAATGCTTAATTCTGGAAATAAGAGTAGTTTCAAGATGTCAGAAATTCCTTTTCCATGGGCAGAAACAGGGCAACCCTTCAGTCTCCAACTGGAGACACACGTTAAGTGAGGATGGTGTCATTGGCCATAGCATCCTTTATGTGGTCTCCCTTTCATTCGCTGGCTGATTCTCTCTGTAATTATCTTTTTTAAAATGTCAGCTCCTCTCACCCAGAAGACCAAGAGTAATCAGCCGCAAACTGAACTTTAGAAGCTTTTAAAACACACTTGCCGTTCGGCGGGGAGATGAGATTTCTCAAAGGCGATGTCAGGAGAGCTGATGCTGAGTGACAGACGAAGGAACTCTTTCCTTCACTCTCAGGTGGGGCCTCGCCGTCCTCAGGAAGCACCACAGGGCAGTGGGATGGGCTGAAATTGAGAGTGTTTCTTCAGCGAAGCCTGGATGGAGGCGCTTTGAGGAGGATCTGTTCTGTTTTTCCACTAGTCATGGACAGATGTGAGAGTTGGACTATAAGGAAGGCTGAGCACAGAAGAATTGATGCTTTCAAACTGTAGTGCTGAAGAAGATTCTTGAGAGTCCTTGGACTGCAAGGAGATGAAGCCAGTCAATCCTAAAGGACATCAGTCCTGAATATTCATTGGAAGAACTGATGCTGAAGCTGAATGTGAAAAGCTGACTCATTGGAAAAGACCCTGATGCTGGGAGAGATTGAGGGCAGGAGGAGACGGGGGTGACTGAGGATGAGATGGTTGGATGGCATCATCCACTCAATGGACATGAGTTTGAGCAAACTCCAGGAGATGGTGACGGACAGGGAAGCCAGACGTGCTGCAGTCCATGGGATTGGGTCACAAAGAATCAGACATGACTGAGCAACTGAACAACAAGGGCTGTTGTCAGAGTCCCTCTTACTGCACCCAGTTGGGGAGACAGGAATGAGCTACAGTGGGCTCCTGGGGACCTTCTCTCCTTCTCTAAAGGGAAGTGTTGATGTTAAGAAGACCGTGGCCCAGAGGCAGAAACAGGGGATCCAGTATGACAAGCAGAGAGGGAAGCATGGGTGTTTCCTGGTAGCTGCTGGTCCTCAGGGTTTCTCCTAATGGTGACAACTTAAAGACCTGAACAAAAATCCATCATAGCAGGAGGAGAGAAGTGGAGAAAATTGGAGCAGCATCAGTCCCTCCAAGTCAAACCTTAGGGCTCAACTCAATTTATCCCTACATTGTATTCCCCTGATGGCTGCTGATGCCTTTTAAAATGAAACCATCTTTCCTACTTAGCTCGGAAAGCCTTATTCTCTGGCTATTCTGACAACTTACATTTAAAAAATGCATCTGCTAAAACGCAGCACTGCAAGAACAGAACAAATTTAATCTTAAAACCTGAGGTTATGCTTTCCCCGTCGACTCACGCCAGAAATTCAGGGAAAGATCATTCCGTCCATGAGTCTCGTGATCGTTGACCTGCATTCTCATCATACTTGCGTAGAAACCTTGGTGAAGGTCACTCCAGTGACCCCGGAAGGCAGGAGCCCCTAATTCAGAGAAGAAATGTCACCAGCACACATGTGGCATCACCATAGGTGTTAAAATTAAAGTCCCTTTTCTAATGACATAATGGAGCCGAATTCCCCGGTACAATGAGGTTGATTACATTGAGCCCTGTGTCTAATGTCCCTGGAGCTCAATAGAGTAAATGCCTCCTCAGACGGGCCTGACCCAGGGGTGGGGAACAGTCTAGGTCCCAAGAGAATCCAGCCCACTGTGGTTTTTAAATTAGAAGTTTGATTGCTTGCAACATCATCTTGAAATGGTACCAGTGCAAAGCAGCTGAATTTTTAATTAGCCTGGGGGAGAAAAAAAATGACAGATATTTAATTAAACCGCTTGGCGATTCGTCAGAGGCTTGTTGATAGATAGAGGCACCAAATCACTTTCTAAGCAAAGTTAGGCCCTCCAGTGACGTGGGGAATCTGTTCTGTCAAAAAGCATTCGCCAAACTGAGGAGCTGGAGCCCACATGCCACTTCCCCATCACTCTGCCTTTCCTGCCAATGGCAGGGGGAAAAAATACGTTTAAAACACGTGTTTATTAAAAAAAAAAAAAAAAGTGTCTATAAAACACTCGGTGGTCACTGGGGAATTTAAAACCTAACATGTGAAGTAAGAAAGCTACTAACAATTGAAGTTACCAGCGCACCCTCCTCACCCATTTTTCCATTGTTGGAGGGGGATTTAATCAAGGAGGTTGACTGGGAGCAGACCTAGGAAAATAAAAAGAATGATTTGTGGTCAGTGCCGGGAGGAAGTTATGAAAAGGACTTGGCATCCCAGATGGCGAGTATCTAAGGTGTGCAGCAGGTGATTCCGGAAGCGGGTCTTAGGCAGGACTCACGCTGCCCTGTGCACAGCCCCAGGGGTCAGGAATAGAGGCGGGTCATCCTCACTGCCTGCACAATTCACAGCTCCCAAACTCTCCAGAGGAACTTTAAAGGTTAGATTGAAAGTGAAAGTGTTAATTGTTCAGTCGTGTCTGACTCTTTGCAACCCCATGGACTGTAGCCCCCCAGGCTCCTCTGTCCAGGGATTCTTCAGGCAAGAACACTGGGATGGGTTGCCATGCCCTCCTCCAGGGGATCTTCCCAACCTAGAGGTCTCATTACCGAAAGAGTATGTGTATGTGGGTCCGGCTGCTCGCCGCTCAAAAGCCAGTAAACAGGCCAGGTCGGTGGAAAGGAAAGTTCGCTTTATTTCAGATGCTGGCAACAAGGGGGGTAGGGTAGCAGACATCTGTCCAAAGGCTGACTTCCTGCCCCCCCACAACACACGGGGGGTGAGAGCTTTTACAGACAGAGTCGGGAGGTGGGGTTACATGCAGAAACAGCACAGTCATCTGTAACAGTCAACTTCAGTTGGTCATTAGTGGTCTGACCGGCATCATCTTGGTTGTTGTAGGTACAGTTAATCTTCAGTTCCAGGGGGCACTTGTTCCCATTTCTGTGCACTCAATTCTTGGAATTGTGGCAGCTCAAGCCCTGGGTACAGTCTGATCATGGTGTAGTTAACTTCTCCACCTGGAGTTTTGGTATCTACAAGACAGCTCACAGGATATGGCTCAGAATATTATCTACAGCCCTTGAGAAAGAACTAAAGGTCCTTGACTATGCTTAATGACTACATTATTATTATTTAGTCTCCTTTGATTGTTTTCCTTTGTTTCAGCATTTCTCACTTCTCTGATTAAACTTATTCTTTGACTCAAGTTTTCCACCAGCAGAGGACATGGTGGGGGGCAAGGACCATACGGTCCTGCTCCGTTTCAGTCGAACTCAGGTGTCCTGCATCGCAGGCAGATTCTTTACTATCTGAGCCACCCAGAGAAGCCCAACAATTAGATTAAGGAAATAAATTTTTGAGAATTCCCCCAAAGCAATAGCTCTTGACTCTAGGTATAGATTAATATTTTCCAGGAAGCTTTTAAAAAATACCAGCACCTAACCCAGACCAGCTGAGCGGGAATCCCTGGGGCTGGAGCGGCACACAGGTGTGTTTCGTAAAGCACTCCCATAACTCTAAAGTGCAGCCGGGGCCACAAGTCACATCCTAGGAGACACTGAAGAGCCGCAGAGTAGGTCGAGTTGGAAGATCTCAGGTTCTGGAAGCTGACAAGCCTGGTTCAGATCCTGACTCCACTACTCACCAAATCTAAGCTCAACATAGACTTAAGTGTCCTAGGCTTCAGTTTTTATTTGGAAAGACTCAATGAGGACAACTTCTTGGTAAAATAAGAAAAGGAATGTATACCTGGCCCCCAATCCAACTGCACTTTCCTCCCCTTGGTTGTGATTCGTTAATAATGAATTGATGCTTTATCCCTCTTCCAAGAATTTCGCCTTGGACCACTGTATACAATAGCAAGTGACAGGTGTAGATTACTTTCTCCATCTGCTTCGTTTTTCCCGTAGAAAAAGTGAAATTGAAGTCGCTCAGTCATGTTCAACTCTTTGTGACCCCATGGACTATAGCCTACCACGCTCCTCCGTCCATGGGATTTTCCAGGCAAGAGTACTGGAGTAGGTTGCCATTTCCTTCTCCAGAGGATCTTCCCAACCCAGGGATCAAATCTGGGTCTCCCGCATTGTAGGCAGATGCTTTACCATCTGAGCCACCACGGAAGCCTTAAGCTTTAAAGCTATTTGGTATCTGGGAGGGAATAATGCTTTTCCAGGTGGCGCTAGTGGTAAAGAACCCAACTGCCAATGCAGGAGATGCAGTTTCGATCCCTAGGTCAGGAAGACCCCTTGCAGGAAGGGATGGCAACCCGCTCCAATATTCTTGCCTGGGAAATCCATGGACAGAGGAGGGTGGGCTACAGCGCTTGGGGTCACAAAGAGTCAGACACGACTGACCAACCTGGCACTCCTGCGTGCGTGCAGGGGATATTCATGTTGCTCTCCTGTTTCTGTTCCTCCAGCTGCCACGGAAGTGTCCTTTTCATTTGACGTCGGGAATGGGCCAGTGGAGATGGTGGTGAGGTCGCCCACCCCACTCAATGATGACCAGTGGCACCGGGTCACCGCGGAGAGGAACGTCAAGCAGGCCAGCCTGCAGGTGGACCGGCTGCCACAGCAGGTCCGCAAGGCCCCGACGGAAGGCCACACCCGCCTGGAGCTCTACAGCCAGCTGTTTGTGGGTGAGTGATGGGACGGGGACACAAGACGGCCAGCAGGACTTCTCTGTTGCTTGTGATGGCGTTCACCTTGGGGAAAGGAAAACTGCCTACAGGGGTTCTGATAGAGATTTTTATAAAAGTATCTTTGCCTGTTGTGGTCTCCTCTGAGACAGGATGGGAGACAAGGGAGAAGGCACGGGAGCCCTTAATCTGATGTCACTCTTTGCTTTCTGGAAGTCACAGTCCTCATCTACAAGATGATAGGGTGGCTAGGGTTTCTATGAGGTCCCTGATCTGCGAAGTTTTAGGTTTATAGTTTTAGACCTTCACTGAAGTCCTTACAGTCCATAGAGTCAAAGCTGTGTCAATAGTCATGTATGGATGTGAGAGTTGGACCATAAAGAAGGCTGAGCGCCGAAGAGTTGATGCTTTCTAATTGTGGTGCTGGAGAAGACTCTTGAGAGTCCCTTGGACTGCAAGGAGATCAAACCAGTCAATCCTAAAGGAAAACAATGCTGAATTTTCATTGGAAGGACCAATGTGGAAGCTGAAGCTCCAATACTTTGGCCACCTGATGCTAACAGACGACTCATTGGGAAAGACCCTGATGCTGGGAAAGATTGAAGGCAAAAGGAGAAGAGGGCGGCAGAGGATGAGATGGTTGGATGGAATCACCGACTCAATAGACATGAACTTGGGCAAAGTCCGCGAGATAGTGAGGGACAGGGAGACCTGGTTTGCTACATTCCATGGGATCTCAAAGAGTTGGACATGACTTAGCGACTGAACAACAACAATTCCTTAATGATTTAGAGCACTCATAACTGTAAAAGGAAGGATGGACAAAGGGGGAGGAGTGACATAATGGGCTCCCTAAGTTCAAGTTTGCTTGAATGGGAAGTAGAAATCCACTCATTGTCTGCCCAGCCTCAAAGTTCTAGGCAGAGGAAGATGGAGCCTTCTCCTTACATAGCATCTTCCCACAGAGGAAAGAGATCAACACTGAGAAAAACTCAACCAGAGCAAAACGTAAAGCACCCTTTGCAGGAAGTGGCTGCAGCCCCACAGTCTGGTGGGGCTGCTTCTGACACCTTCTAACTGAACCTAACATTACTTCCAAGCAATACCTGTGTCCGTGGTTAGTGAGATTTTAAATTTTATTTTCCAGAATACTAATACTTGAGGAAACTTGCTAATTTTCCTCTGTTGATTGCAAAGAAAGCAAGTTTGAAAGACTCTGCGGCTGCCAGAGTTAGACCTCCCCTCTGGGTGTGTGGGTGTTCGTTGGTCAAGTCAGTTGGCTATGGTGGTCTCAGACCCAGTAACACAGAGGTGACCTGCCACCTGGGCTCTTACCCAGTGGAGGTCAGAGTCCCCACGGTGTCATTCATAATTATGGTCGGATGCTTAAAGAATGTTAGGAAGCCACAAAAAGACAGGTGAAAGTAAGTGTCCACTCCTTGGTGAGACATTGGCAAACTGTAAAAGTGTAAGCTTGGTCAGTCAGCTCTGGAAGTAACACTGACTTGAGAACAAGCCATTCAAGTTTTTTAATTGTGGTAAAAGTCGCATAATATAAAACATACTATTTTAACCATATTTAACTGCACAGTTTGGTGGCACTAAGTGAATTCACACTGTCATACAATTCTCACGATCATCTGTCTCCTGAACTCTTCACCTTCCGAAGCTGAAACTCCGTGCCCATTATATGGGACCGCGTCCCCTCTCCCCACCCCACTCCCAGCCCCTGGAAGCTCCCTATGTGCTTTCCGACTCTATGGATTTGACTGTTCTAGGGACCTCATATAAGCGGAATCAAACAGTATTTGTCTGCATCTACTGTAGATTGCAATGCCTATCTTCTCTGGTGACTCAGACAGTAAAGCATCTGCCTACAATGCTGGAGACCCGGGTTCAATCCCTGGGTCAGGAAGATCCCCTGGGGAAGGAAATGGCCACCCACTCCAGTATTCTTGCCTGGAAAATCCCATGGACAGAGGAGCCTGGTGGGCTACGGTCCATGGGGTCACAAAGAGTTGGACATGACCGAGTGACTTCACTTCACTTTTTTATTAGCGTTGGAATGCATTTTAAGGTTAACTTAATATACGTCCTACAGACAGATTGGACCTCCATTTTCTTTTACCCTGTGCTATGTAGTTGGTTCTCCTTAGATATCTATTTTATCCATAATAGTGTATATGTACGGGCTTCCCAGGTGGCCCAGTGGTAAAGAATCCACCTGCCAAGCAGGAAACACAAGAGACAAGGGTTTGATCCCCTGAATTGGGAGGATCTCGTGGAGCAGGAAATGGCAGTCCACTCTATATGTCAGTCCCAGTCTCCCAATTCATCCCACTCCCTTCCCCCGCGTGGTATCTATATATTTGTTCTCTATGTTTGTGTCTCTATTTCTGCTTTGCAAATAGGTTCATCTGTACTATTTTTTCTAGATTCCACATATATGCATTAATATTATTAAATACCAGGTCCACAGATTCCTGCTGAATACTGTGAGTAAATCTCACCTTATCAATACTTCTTCCCCAGATCACCTAGAATAAGTCTCTTCCTAAACCCTGCTCATCTCAGGCATGCTGGGTAGATTCTACTTGATTGTCATTATAACAGATGACCCTAATTGACCCAGTTTCTCATTTTTCTGAGATAACTTTAGGTGCAGAGGTCCAATTTTACTTTTATCTCTTTCTGTCTACTGACTATAGTTGTCTCCAACATTTTTGGAGACTAAGTAAAATTGTAAAATGAAGAAGGTATGGAGAGTATTTATTATGGTCTTGGAAAGAATTTTGATTCATTTCAATGAGATGACTGGAAACAGCTTATAAAAAGAGAAGAGGAGAGGGCAGAGGTCAGAATTCAACAGAATACTTAAATGGTGAGGGACAGACAGAAAAACAGCATCTCTGGAAGAAGAATGAAGAGGGATGAAAAGAACAAGCAAGGAAAAACCAGGAGAGGGGCTGTCACAGGAGGAGAGAGTTTCGTGAAACGGTTTGCTTATTGTTGACAAATCATACCAAGTGCCATGTGTGAAATAGGGCTAACAAAATATTCTTTGAGTTTAGCAGTTATGAAACCGCTGTTGACCTTGGAGAGAGGAAAGTTTCACAGAAGTGGGCTGATGTGATGAGTCAGCAACTTCCTTTCACTTGATGAGAAAGAGAAAGGTCCCCTGCCCCAGTGTCTAATTTCCTGTTATCTGAGATGTGGACGTGAGTCTCATCACCAAGACATAAGCTGTCTGAGCCGGTATGAGAAATGCTCTTCCAGCCAGTATGAAAAACATCTTCTGCAATAGAAGTCTACCCTAGGGGACATGGGAGGGGGCTTGTTTTCAGAAAATAACAAATTCAACGGCTGTGAAATTCTGGAGCCAGTTACCCCAAGACTATTCAATAGGGATTCAGATAACCAGAAGCGGTTCTCAGTTCAGCTCTAATAACAAGAGTTATCACTTTTCCTCTTTTTCATCTAATCAAGGTGTTGGATTTGTTGCTCTCCAAACTTTCTTCTAACTTTAACCATTTAAGATTATGTGTTAAGAAGTGGTTTGAAAAGGTCTTTTTCATCGTCCACCTCTGCCACTTAGCATCTAGAGACCACTGACAAGTTACCCAGTGTTTCCGTCAGACGGAAATAGAGTTCCTGCGTGTCAGGTGGAGATGAGCCCGTCCATGCTAAGCGTGCCATAGAGTACCCGGCTCAGAGCCAGCACTCATTAACTGGGAGGTGTCTCACCACCTTTCCTTTGACCTTTTATTCCCTTAGCTTTCTCCTTCCGCTGTGTCATGTTCACCGCCTCCTACAGAACTCGCTTCCAACTGGCTTATTTATTCCTTCCCCAAATACTCACCTGGGATCTCTTCAGCCCACCAGCGCTGAAGGAAAGTTCATGGGCTAGATGCCCCTTGATATCCAAAATCAGTCTTCAGCCATTCCACTCACCTGCCACAGTGGCCACAGAGCAGCTAGCCAGGGTGCAGGAATTTTCTCACCAAGCTGGTGAGTGAGCGTCCACCTGCAAACATCACCCAGCAACACTGTCCATGGCAGAGACGTGACCAGAGCTGACCGAGGGCTTCTAGAGGTGGACGGGCATAAAACTCAGCTTAGAGCTAAAACAGACCCAGGGTCGTTCTTGGCTTTGGACTCAGAGTGGACTCCCAGGACGCCCACCCTCCACCCACTGCCTTTGTTAACCAGAGCTGGGCTCCCATCTCCTCTTCCACAGTCACTGAAAAAACAAGGGCACAGTTCTCATCACCCCACCGGTAAGAGGTAACTAGAGGCTGCCATGAAAAGCCGGTTAACACAAGTCGTTTGGAAGTTATGGGAATCCAGCTATGATTGTGGTTTAGTGAAGAGGTAATGATTCCATTTTAAAATGAAAAGTGACACAGGGAAGGGAACAGCGGTTGCTGGGATTTGTCTGAAAAGCACCGAAAGCTTTCTCGTGCCTTTGGTCCACCATGAGCGCGTAGCCTGGGATTTGTTCCCGTGTGGCCTGCAGAGACCCGTGAACCACGAGAGGCTCAGACCTGCAGCCTCCATGCAGCCACCGGCCAGGTTTTACCCGGTGGGTGGAGAAGAGCAGACACACTTGAGGTCATTATCTAAGTACACACAACACCAGGCTGCATTGAGCCCAGGTTGGCAGAGAGACACGCCACCGAGTTCAGAGTCCTGCCCGCCGAAGCTGCAGCGGCCGGGCTGGGAGGGAACAGGGGTCTGGTGGACCCTCAGCCTGGAGCCTGGCAGCCAGCCTAGGGCAGGGTCAGCGTGAGCCTTCGGGGACAGGCAAGCGGGCTTGCTGGGATCAGGGGGTGCTAGTGCAGGGGTTTGTGTGCAACAAAATCTACCCGGGCCAGAGCGTGGGACTGTGCTCGGCAGTGGTTTAAGGAGGAAGCCAGCATTCAGGAGAGCTGGAGGCTCCAGGGGGACGTCAAGCTGCTCCTAAGGGCTCCTTGAGCAAGATGGTTGTTGGTGGTAGTTTAGTCGCTAAGTCGTGTCCAACTCTTGTGACCCCATGGACTGTAGCCTGCCAGGCTCCTCTCTCCATGGTTAGGTCCTCTTAACTATGACAGATGTTCGGGCACAACTCACTTGACTCTGACCTCTTCTGATATCTCTCTGGAAGATAAAGGAGGCCAAACCTTTTGTGCAAGATGTCACCCCAAAAGAAGCTGGGAAATAGTCTTCCATCCTTCAGGGTCCTCTGCGCTGCGTGGGGGCCTGGGCCGCGTGTGATGGGAGAAGCACCATCTTTGGGAGGATGTCCTGGCCCATGGGAGCAGGAGGCCTGCAGCCGCCTCTTCCTCTGCCAGACAGTGTGTCCATCAGGAAAATTTTCTCCTGAGTGACAGCTTGAGTTTATGGCAGAGTCGAGGTTTGTTAGATAGACTCATGAGCGAAGGGGACCAGCATTTGAGGACCATTCTCTGGGCTACGCTCAGCGAGCAGCCCCGGACAACTGCCCACGTCCCTGAACCCAACAACGTGGCTGGTTTGGTCAGCTGCTCCTCACATCCTCGGCATTTCAGACTCATGAGTGGATGATCCCATAGCCGTCTACAATTGGCAAGGTCATTGAGCGAGTAAAGAGAAAATCAACATTTGTGTGCAAGGGAGAAAAATGGAATTCCCTTCATGAAGTGCACTCAAATCTGTGTATGAATAAAATGGCTCTTTCTAGTATCTGAAAAATTTACAATAAAAAATTTCCAATCCAGATTGAAGGAGTCAAAACACAGGAAATACGTCAGTTGTTCCCATTTCCTGCAAATTTGAGTCCACAGAAGCAACATACAAACTGGAAAAGACGTCCCAGGTGATACTTAGGCCAAGTGCTCACATGCTTTATTTATGTCGATTAATCCACATGAGAACCTTAAAAGTAGGTTCTGTTTTCTTTTCACGGTGAAGAAATTAATGCTAGAGGTTAGTTAACAGCCCAAGGTCAGGCAGCTGGTAAGAGACAAGAAATGGAATTTGATCCCAGGTTTTCCCAGTAGTCATGTATGGACATGAGAGTTGAACCATAAAGAAATCTGAGCACTGAAGAATTGGTGCTTTCAAATTGTGGTGCTGGAGAAGACTCTTCAGAGTCCCTGGGACAGCAAGGAGATCAAACCAGTCAATCCTAAAGGAAATGAACCCTGAATATGCATTGGAAGGACTGATGCTGAAGCTGAAGCTCCAATACTTTGGCCACCTGATGCTAACAGACGACACATTGGAAAAGACCTTGATGCTGGGAAAGATTGAAGGCAGGAGGAGAGGGGGTGACAGAGGATGAGATGGTTGGTTGGCTTCACTGACTCAATGGACATGAGTTTGAGCAAACTCCTGGAGATAGTAAGGGATAGGGAAGCCTGGCGTGCTGCAGTGCCTGGGGTTGCAAAGAATCAGATACAACTGAAAGAACTTAGCATGCACACACACATCTCAAAGGAGCAGAGAAAGAATAAATGCTCTAATAATAGGAGAGTACAGGGTCTATGGTCAGAAGAAACGTGTCTGAAGTTGATCCAGGCTGAGGAGAATGTTAAGGCCATCTAGATCATCTCCACTGCAGGTCCGTCATCTGAGGAGCGACTCTGGCCCACCACGTATTTGGGAAAGTGTGATGGCTTTGGAGCACTGCTTTCAGCTCCAGCTCCAATCAAGGCTGACCACAGTGCCTGGGAGAACCAGCCCCCAAAATCTTGCACCCCCAGATGATAGCTGTACCCCACTCTGAAATGCAGCTGTCAGTCACAGAGCCTGTAGTAGAAGACCAGGCATTCAGGTGGGACTCCAGTCAGTGAGCTTGAGGCAGCCCCAGCAGGTGGTCTGTGGATCACATTCAAGTCTCAGAGGCAAAGATCAAGGCAGGCAGGGACTCACCATCTGACAAACGCACAAAGGGCTTAGAAGAACAAGAGAATTTTATGCCAAAGCACTCACAGCAGGGAACAAACAAGACAACTTACTTGAGAGTCTCTCTGATATAGAAATAAGCTGCTTTTCTCTTTAGCCCTTTTGGTAAACGCTTTACAAAAGTGGTCAGAGTCAACACGGAGCTCTCTAGAGCTGTGTCCAGAACACAACCTTCCAGCTTCCTCCAGGCTCTCAGGAGCAGCTCACGTGCCCTCCTTCCTGAAATACATTCTTTTCTTGGAGTCCATGGCACATGGCACCCACTTTCCCTCGACCTCACTGGCCACAACTCCAGTCTATCCTGAGTTCTTTCTCTCTCACTAAATGTTGGCACATCAGACACAGAAAAGCTTCTTCTCCAGCCATCCGTTTCCCTGGGTGATCTCATCCAATCCAATGGCTCCAATACTACTTATGCACCAGTAACTCTGAAATGAGCATGTTAAAAAGCAGAGACATCACTTTGCCAACAAAGGTCCATATAGTCAAAGCTATGGTTCTTCCAGTAGGCATGTATGGATGTGAGAGTTGGATCATACAGAAGGCTGAGCACTGAAGAACTGATGCTTTCAAACTGTGGTGCTGGAGAAGACTCTTGAGAGTCCCCTGGACTCCAAGCATATCAAACCAGTCAGTCCCAAAGGAAATCAACCCTTAATATTCCATTGGAAGGACTGATGCAGAAGCTGAAGCTCTAGTATTTTGGCCACCTGATGCGAAGAGCTGTCTCAATGGAAAAGAGCCTGATGCTGGGAAAGATTGAAGTCAAAAGGCGGAGGCAGCAGCAGAGGATGAGATGGTTGGATAGCATCACTGACTCAATGGACATGAACTTGGGCAAACTCTGGGAGATGGTGATGGACAGAGGAGCCTGCATGTGCTGCAGTCCATGGGTTTGCAAAGATACAGATACAACTTAGCGACTCTGGAATCAAAAGCTCCAGGCCCCACTCTTCCTGAGAACTCTGATTCCACGTACAGGACTGTCTCATCAGCAGCTAGTGGATGTCTGGTGGCATCTCAGAGTAAACATGGCAGGGAGAATCCCTGGTGCCTGCCCCAAACCTGCTCTTCCACCAGCCTTCCCGTCACAGTAAAGGCCATCACCCTCCACCCATTTCTGCTTGAGCCCAAAATTTGGCTTTAGCCTTGGTGTCCTCTTTCCCTCTTCCCCGCCCATCAATAGTGAGTCTTATGACTGCATCCATCTAGACTGTACCCCAAATGCATCCACTGCTATCTCCAGCCACAGGGCCCACTCTTGTCGAAGCCACACTTGTTTCTTGCTTGGACTGTTGTAACCAGTCTCCCAACTGGTCTCCAGTCTTGGTATGTTCCTTGAACACACCAAACCTATTCCGACTTGAGAGCATTTACACTCCCATTACCTGAAGCTCCTCCCTAGACACCAAAGCTGGCTCCTTTTGTTTTATTGAAGTAGGGGCTTCCCTGGTAGCCCACCTGGGAAAGAATCTGCCTGCCAATGCAGGAGATGGCAAGGGATGCAGGTTTGATCCCTGGGTCAGGAAGATCCCCTGGAGGAGGGCATGGCAACCCACTCCAGTATTCTTGCCTGGAAAATTCCATGTACAGAGGAACCTGGCAGGCTATATAGTCCATGGGGTCGCAAACTGTCAGACACAACTGAGCGCACACACACACACACACACACACACAGCTGATTTATAATATTATATTAGTTTCAATTGTATAGCATAATGGCTCAATGTTTTTTATAAATTATATTCCATTTAAAGTTATTACAAAATAATGGTTATATTTCCCTGTGCCGTACAATATATCCTATTGCTTACTTATTTTATACATATATTAATAGTAGTTTGTGTCTTTCAGTCCCCTGGCCCTATCTTGCCCCTTCCCCTCCCCATCAGTAACTACTGGTTTGTTCTCTATATCTGAGTCTGTTTCTGTATTGTTGTATACATTTATTTGTTTTATTTTTTAGATTCCACTGTAAGTGACAATATACAGTATTTGTCTTTCTCTGTCTCACTTATTTCACTAAGCCTAATACTCTCTAGGTACATCCACCTTATTGCAAAATGCAGAATTTAATTCTTTTATGGCTTAGTAATATTCCATTGTGTATATGTACCATATATTCTTCGTCCATTCATCTGTTGTTGGACACTTAGGATGCTTCCATATCTTAAAGACTGGCTCCCTCTTGTCATTTAGTCTGAGCACTGTACCTCCTCAGAGAGGTCTTTTCTGACCACCCAATCTAACATAGCCAGTCATTTGCCATTTTACTTTCTCCTTAGAACTTGTGATATTTTCGTTTATTTTTGTGTCCTTCCCCTAGAAGTGAAACTACATGGCAAGAGAGACTTAGAAGAACATTGGAGTAGTTGCCCGATGGATTTGCTGGAGCAATAACATGAATGAATAAGCAATTTATATTTTTGTTACTACTCTGAGTTAACGGGCTTCCCTCATAGCTCGGTTGGTAAAGAATCCGCCTGCAATGCAGGAAACCCCAGTTCGATTCCTGGGTCGGGAAGATCCGCTGGAGAAGGGATAGGCTACCCACTCCAGTACTCTTGGGCTTCCCCGTGGCTCAGCTGGTAAAGAATCCGCCTGCAATGCAGGAGACCTGGGTTCTATCCCTGGGTTGGGAAGATCCCCTGGAGAAGGGAAAGGCTACCCACTCCAGTGTTCTGGCCTGGAGAATTCCAAGGACTATACAGTCCATGGGGTTGCAAAGAGTTGGACACGACGGAGCGATTTTCACTTTCACTGAGTTAACAGTCACATTGCCATCGTTGGAAATACCTTTTTCTTTGGGTACCACAGACTGAAATCAAGCATGACTGAAGCCTAAAAAAGAGTCACAGAAAAATTCATTTGATGAAAGATAGCATCTCAGATCATTCTAGGCCCTAAATATAATTTTCAGTCTCCTTCTCTCAAATTGAGGTCTCAGATTGTTAGCTGGGACCCTCATAGTTTCTGCCCCAACTCTTAAAATTGATCTCCTGGTCCTCTTCCAAACAGAGATGAGGAGAGATGTCATAATTAGAAACCACTGCCACAGCTAAAATAATAAAAGAAAAAGATGTGCTTATAATCTAGTTTTAAAAATCACTAGATGAAATCAGTAAACTATCTACAAAGCAAATATGCAAGCAAAATACAGAAGCCTCTCCATGAAATGTCACTCCATCACAGCTGTTCTCCGCAAGGATTGTCAGCACATTTATTCTTTTCTTAACATGACTGCCTTCACCAGGCTCTGCTGTGAAGTCACATGTGAGGTGTCTGCTCTCTTCTTAGTAAAACTACCCCCTCCCTGCCAACCTCACAGGCCAAGGAGGGGCCTTCCTCACTAACAGTCACCATATGCTTTCCTGCTCTTTGTCTTTTAATGGTCAAAACTAATTAACTTTTGCAATCTCAGCTCTCTATTTTACAATTTGAGTTTTAACATATTAAGTAAGTTATGACAGACAAAACTTTTACCTTTCTTACATACACTTCCAATATAATCAAATTGACAATGTGCTTTCAACCTCCTGTGAATCTCCAAAAGGTGGTCTTGTTCAGTCGTTCAATCATGTCCAACTCTTTGTGACCTCATGAACTGCAGCACGCCAGGCTTTTCTGTCCTTCACTATCTCCTGGAGTTTGCTCAAATTCATGTCCATTGAGTCGGTGATGCCATCTAACCATCTCATCTTCTGTCATCCTCTTCTCTTCCTGCCTTCAATCTTTCCCAGAATCAAGGTCTTTTCCAATAAGTCAGCTTTTCATATCAGGTGGCCAAAGTATTGGAGTTTCAGCTTCAGCATCAGACCTTCCAATAAATATTCAGGGTTGATTTCCTTTAGGATTGACTGGTTTGATCTCCTTGCTGTCCAAGGGAGTCTTAAGAGTCTTCTTCAGCACCACAATTTGAAAGCATCAATTCTTCAGTGCTCAGCTTTCTTTATGGTTCAACTCTCACATTTGGAAAAACCATAGCTTTGACTATCCGGATCTTTGTCGGCAAAATGATGTCTGCTTTTAATACACTCCCTACCTATTTCCACTGGCACTCAGCTAATTTTCTGCAACAGAGATTCCATGTTTAGAAACTTTTAGAGAGACATTTTACAGTCAAATGCTCTACTACTGAGCTCTAACCCCTTTAAAGAGAGATTGTGAACCTAAGAAAGCAGCCAAAAGATGCTGAAGCTGAAGCTCCAATACTTCGGCCACCTAATGCGAAGAGCTGACTCATTAGAAAAGACCCTGATGCTGGGAAAGATAGAAGGTAGGAGGAGAAGGGGATGACAGAGACCGAGACGGTTGGATGGCATCACCAACTCAATGGACATGAGTTTGAGCAAGTTCCAGGAGATGGTGAAGGGCAAGGAAGCCTGGAGTGCTGCAGTCCATGGGGTTGCAAAGAGTCAGACACGACTGAGTGACTGAACAACAAGAAAGCAGCCAAACCTACTGTTCACCTTCCATGTAAAACAGCTCATGTTCCACAAGAACAAAAGCTTCAAGGATTCTGAGGTCTTTCATTCCAGTTTTCTCATAGCAGTTGGAATGGTCCAGTTCAGAAAAGACATTTTAATGTAAAGGCATGCATGCATGCTAAGTCACTTCGGTTGTGTCCAACTCATTGCAACCCTATGGACTGTAGCTGCCAGGGTCCTCTGCCCGTGGGATTCTCCAGGCAAGGAGTAGGTTGCCATGCCCTCCTTCAGGGGATCTTCCCAACCCAGGGATCAAACCCAGGTCTCCTGCATTGCAGGCAGATTCTTTACTATCTGAGCCACCAGGGAAGCCCCACTATGTGTATATCCACTCTTTCTTTATTCCATCCCATAATGATGAATACTTGTTTCCTGAACTCTTTGCTTCCACAAATAATCATTCAGCGAATCTATTTGTGCATATCCCCCTGTTACCCGTATATGAGATTTTCTCATGTGAACACACGTGCATCTGTGTATGCCCTGGAGAATTACTGAGACGTAGGGTATGTACATACTTAATTTCTCTAAGTACTGCTTGTCTGATCACATTCTGAGTATAAATGTCAAACTACCGTTGGTACTAATAGCTCTGTATTCTTTGAGACTATTATGTTCATAATCCTTTTGATTTATTGCTCCTTTTACAGGTATGTAATTTCCATCTTTATTCCTTCTGATGTTTTTCATCACACAATTTTATTTCTACTCTTAAAACTACTGTGCAATTCTTCTTGTTGTTAATATTTGCCTGGTGTTTTTATGTGGGTGTTGGAATCCTTTTACTTAAATGTGTGTCTTAGATAGTATAATGCTGAATCTTTTATAAATCTAATTTGAGAATCTCTGTCTTTTTATTCATTTATTGTAACTGCTGTTATATCAGGGTATGCTTTCTGCCACCTTACCCTTCATTTTCAATTTACAATGTTTTCTTTGTTTGCTCGCCCACCCCACAATCTATTACCTTTCACTGCTTAGTGAAGTGAAAGTCATTCAGTCTTGTTTGACCCTTTGCAACCCCATAGATATACAGTCCTTGGAATTCTCCAGGCCAGAATACTGGAGTGGGTAGCCTTTCCATTCTCCAGGGGGTCTTCCCAACCCAGGGACCAAACCCAGGTCTCCCATGTTGCAGGCAGATTTTTTTACCAACTGAGCTATCAGGGAAACCCTTCACTGGTTAAACTGAGTATTTTTCTACTGATTTAAAAGTTGTATGTTCTACTTTCACTCCTCTGGCAGCTATGCCAAACTTCTTAAGACTCACACTTATGTTTTTTCTCTATCATTTACAAAACCAAATTGATGTCTCTTTTCTGAATGAGACCAAGAACCCTCTGACCTCCTTTGCCACCTCACTCCTTGCTATGTTGACATAGTCTTTGGTTTTAATTGCAAAATCTTATGAATATGCTTATTTTAACTGCTTATGAGAAAACATTAATATTTGCTGTTTTCTTTTCACTTACTCTTATTTCCCATACTATCTACTCTTGGATTTATTTTTCCTTTTTACTCAAGAGCAGTTTTTTCTAAAACTTCATAGACGAATCCTTCAGAGTCTCATATACTTGTGAATGTCAATTTAAATGAACACTGTGAGAACAGTAGTCCATTGTCTTGTATAGGCAGTGCTGCTACTGAGAAATTAGATGGAAGTTGCATTCTTTTCCTTTACTATGTCTTAACTTCATTATAATGCAGCAGTTCTTAACCTTTTGGGAGCAATTTGGTACTATGTCTCTCTTCCCAAGGAAATGTTTTCTGTGAATAAAAGTCACAGAATTATGAAAGAAACCAATACACTTATCAAAGCATTTAAAACAACACATTCATTGTACAATAATAATATGTTTGCTCATTACCAGTACTTTAAATAATAGGATGTAGAATCAGGTCTTATAACTGCTTATAACTCATAATTTCAGATTCATCATGGTCTTTATGATTATGATATTTCCAAAAATCTACAACATAGAAAATCTATGATTTTTTGGTTAAAAATAGTGATGCAAAAGTGGCTAATGCTACTGTGATTTTTCCTACATTTCTAACTGAAGCAAATGCTGAATTTCTGTTAGAGGTTAGTGAAATATGATCCTGTAAGCCTTTTCCCATCTGTGTTCTCAAGCCTTCTGATTCATTCTATGAACGACTGGAGTGGTGGGCCTCTGGTTAAGTGAGAACTACAGCTGTAGGTGTAGGTGGAAGAGATTTTTTTCTTACCTACTCCGTTCATCACTTCATGGGCTCCTTCATTCTGAAGTCTGATATTGTTTATGCTAGAAAATTCTGGCCCCTTATTTCTTCACGTAGTTCCGTCTTGTGTCGTTCTTTTCTCTTCCTCTGAGCTTACTGTCGTGTGAATAGTGACACTTCTGCGTCCACCCTCCGTAACTTTCTTCCGTCCTTTCACTCTCCTTGTCCTTGACCGTTGACCTTGAGGACTGACTGACCCAGTATCCCAACCCACTCAAGAGTTCTTCTGCTCTGTCTATTCTGTTCTTCGACAGTTACAGGTGTTTCATTCTCAGTACCCCCAGCCAGTTCTCCGTCGTGAACGTCTGTCATCGCCCATGTCTCCATCATGAAGGAATCCTGATGCTCACTTACAGCCGCATCAGTGCGATGGTGATGACGTCAGTGCGATGATGATGACGTCAGTGCCATGATAACGACGTCAGTGCCATGATAACGCCGTCTGCTGGGCTGGCTGTCGGTTAGCTGCCTGTCCCAACACCGCTCGTGCTGTTGTCCACCCTGCATAGTGTTTGTCCTCCTCAGGGACCCTGTCGGCTCATGTATGTCCCACCGAGATTAGCGAGTGACTCTTCTGCTCTCGTCGCCCTCGGGGAGAAGCACACGCCCGGGCCCCGAGCTGGGCTCCTCATGCAGAGTCGAGGGTGGGAGGAAATGCCCACCTTGGGATGTAGAGCTGCCCGTGCCCCCCTGTCCCACCCCCTCCTGTCCCCACCTCGGTGCCTCCCTCAGGTCCCCTCACCTGGCTTCAGAGGGGCTCCCCCCACTCCCCGCAATGACCCTTAAACCAGTGCTGGATCTTCACCTGCTGAACCCGTTCTCTCACCACCCGTTCCCTCACGAATAATGACCAGGTGGATTCTTTACCAACTGAGCTATTGACAGGAAGGTCTCAAAAATAACCCAATCAAATAGGCCTTTCCCATTTTCCTCTCCTCCTTGGCCTCAGGTATCATTTAAGACGCATAAGCACACCTTCCGGGCAGCCCTGACCTCAGAACACCCGCGGCTCCGTCCTCAGCCTCTCCAGCTCCCAGCTTCCCTCCCACTCCATCCCAACCCTCCCTTCTTTTTCTGCTGCCTCCCATCTCGGGAGCTCATGCAGCCTGGGAGGTTGGTGATCAAAGCTGTGCCGATCCCTCCCAGATCCATAAATCCAGCCTGTATCTGGGACTGAGGTCTGCAAATGCTTGCTTGGAGCCTAAGAGTGAGAGAGAGTGAGGTAACAGCTCTGATTCTTGGCTGTGTGTGTGAGAGAGAGAGAGAGAGAACACTGGACATAAGACAACAGAAAGAAGATGCTAATGTTGCTCCAAAGATGAGCAGAATTCTCCTGCAGGACACATCACATGAGCATATGTGCATGCTATTGCTTCAGTCCTATCTGACTCTTTGTGACCCCATGGACTGTAGCCCACCAGGCTCCTCTGTCCATGAGATTCTCCAGGCAAGAATACTGGAGTGGGTTTTCATGCCCTTTTCCAGGGTATCTTCCTGACCCAGGGATCGAATGCATACCTCTTATGTCTCCTGCGTTGGCAGGCATGTTCTTTACCACTAGCGCCACCTGGGAAGATATTTGTAAAAGAAATGTTCAGACAGAGTTGTAAGCTAGTGTATGTGAAATTTGGCTTTGTATTGAAGTTTACTGAAGTAACTATTAATAATTTAAAATATAAATCCTGCTGGGATCTGGAGGTTTATCACCAGACCTTCTGTCTGCCCCCACTTCCTTGAGGGACTTGAAATCATAAGACCCGCTGCAATGATGGTCTTCTGAAATAGCACTGTCAGACCAAGCATAGAGAAATAACCAACTTCCCCCCATCAGGAGCCAAAGCTCATCACTGCTCTGATTTTGAAAATGAAGTATGAAGCTTTTGCTTCATATGACAAGAAAATATACATATGACTTCAAGGATAACATGAAGGAAGCATCTCCTCTTTGTGGCCTAGAGACCAGGTTGAGCATCCATATGTCCAAATTCCTGATTCTGAACTCTGAGTGTTACATCCCTCTTCAAATTTCAGCCATCCCGGGACAGTACTCTGCTGAGGGGTGGATGATTTATCTCAGATAGTAATCATTCTGTTAGCATTTCCCATATGTAAGCACAGCAATGCCTGGAAACTTGTTAAAAAGCTGGAGAAGAGTCTCATATGATGCAAGCCCAAAATCAAGATGTAGCTACAGCATTGCAAGAGTGCTGACTTACCCAGGGAACTCTACTCAAGAATCTAAAAAAGAGTGTGTAAATAGATCAGTTGTACATATACATATATGGACACCACAAACTAACACAACATTGTAAATCAACTATACTCAAATAAAAAAAAATTTTTTTAAAGAGTGCTGACTTAATAGCTAGAAAGCCCAGGGGTGAACTATGGCCTCTTACTACCTGTGTGCTTGCGTGCATGCTGAATCAATTCAGTCCTGTCTGACTCTTTGTAACTCTATGGATTGTAACCCACCAGCCTCCTCTGTCCATGGGGATTTTCCAGGCAAGAATTCTGGAGTGGGTTGCCATGCCCTCCTCCAGGGGATCTTCTTGACCCAGGGATCAAACCCACATCTCTTACACCTATGTAACTCTGGGCAACTCCATTCTCTTGGTATCAGTTTCCTTACCTGTAAAATAAAAATGATAATATTAATTCTCTTTGAGAGTGAACACAAAAATGTAAAGTTTGAAACAGTACCTTCAGAAGCTGGCATTCAATAAATATTAGTTTTTGAAATAGCTAATACTTTAGCATGCTTGCCCTGCCACCATGGCCTCTGGAATGAATTAGGACCACTTAGCACCATCCTCATCAGGGAGCAATTGACCTTCAGACACACTAGTGCCCTCTGCTCCCAGAAACCCAGTTATCTTCTCCATCTCGATTTTGAAGTTTTCTTCTAGTTTAAATACTTTGGATTCACCTATTTTGCATGTCCTCCACTCAGAGGACATAGGAAATTCATGCAGTGATAATGAGCTTTAAAAAGATCCATCCTATTGAATGATGTTACAAATGAGAACTCAGGAGCATTATCTGAAGAAGCAATCCTCCAAAGACCCGCTCTAGAGTACGAATAAACGTTTTCACGTATGCCCTCCAATATCCAACTGACAGAGACATCCCTGATCAGTACTTGTCAATCACGCAGCTCTACGCTGAGTAATGTAAGCCCACATCCTTGAAGTCCCTCCACTACTAAAGAATCTGGGTCATTCTGAGGTCCTCAGCTTAACCAGATAGCTGGGTTTTGACTTAACACATCTGTACTGACACTACAAGGTTTTTTCCATGTTCAAGTTGACAGTCAAGACCTAAGAGACAATGCTAACATGGAAAACAAGAAACGCGGTAGGAGCAGCATCAGTCACTCTGGGGGGCCCAGCCTGTCCAGGCAGCAAACACATAACTGCTTTTGCCCCCTAACCTGCATGGCCAGGTCTGACAGCAGTGGAGAAGAGCCAGGGTCTGGGTGGGTCACCTGGTTGCAGGAATCTCAGCTCTGTTTCTTATCAGTGTTTTATGCCAGCCAGTCATGCATTCAATACCTCTATGCCAACTCAGGTGGTACAGTGGTAAAGAATCCGCCTGCCAATACAGGAGACCTGAGTTCAATTCCTGCGTCAGGAAGATCCCCCGGAGAAGGAAATGGCAACCCACTCCAGTATACTTGCCTGGGAAATCCCATGGACAGAGGAGTCTGGTGGGCTACAGTCCATGGGGTCACAAAGAGTCAGACATGACTTAACAACTGAGCACATGCCCGCTCACAGCTCCCCCAATCCGGAAGCAGTCCCCCACAGCAGACAAGAGAAGAAAAACACTCAACCTAACCCTGAACCTCCCAAGGAAACAGTACAATTAGACCATTAGAAAGTGGACTCCAAGGTCACTCTCTCAGGCAGGCCTGGACCAGCCCAAGCTTGAAGTTAACCCTTTACTCACTGTACTAGTCTGCTCAGTCTGCCCTGAGAAAATACCACAGACTATGGCTTGAACAGCAGAAATCCATTTCGCACGGTTCTGGAAGCTGGAAGTCCAAGATCAAGGTGCTGGCAGGGGTGGTTTCTCCTGAGGCCTCTCTCCTTGGCTGGCTCACCTGTATCTCCTCACATGCCCGCATCCTGGCACCTCTTCCTCTCCCGACCAGGGACACCCCTCCGATTAGATTAGGGACCACCCTTGTGTCCTCTTTTATTCTTAGTTACCTCTTTAAAGGCCCGACCTCCGAATGTGGTCACAGTGGGCGTTGGGGCTTCAACATAGGAATTTTGAGGTGACAAAACGCTCATGGGGTCGCAAAGAGTCAGACACGACTGAGCGACTGAACTGAAAACACTCATGATGCCTCTCATATCAGATTTGTGTACTGATCTCAGCCATATTTAATTTCCAACTCTGTGCTTCTATAGAATTCTGTCTATACTGCATAATAACAATAATAAACATCTACCATTAACTGAGCATTAGTACGGAGGGGGGTATTCTTATTACTGTTATTAATATGACCCTGGCTTCCCAGGTGGTGCTAGTGGTAAAGAACCTTCCTGCCAGTGCAGGAGACATGAGAGACATGTATTCGATCCCTGGATTAGGGAGATCCTCTGGAGGAGGGCATGGCAACCCACTCCAGTATTTGTGCCTGGAGAATCCCATGGACAGGGGAGCCTGGTGGGCTACAGTCCAGGGGGTCGCACAGTCAGACCTGACTGAAGCCACTTAGCATGCAGCATGCATGCAAGGTGTATATGTTTGTCAGTTTCATGCATGAGGAGACTGAGGCCCAAAGAGGAGCTGGGAAGATCGAGCAGGGAGCCGCAGAGTCAACACCCAGACGCAGATCTTTGCGAGCACAGTTCATGCTCTCCTCACCTTGTTTGCTGCCCCTCCTACGTCACGTTGTACCTCACACCACAATATGGCTGTGATTACATTTGTATTAACCTGTGGGCAACAAATATGTCTCCTCTGTCTTTTTATTTTTATTTATTTTTTAATGTATTTTTTGGCTGTGCTGGGTCTTTGTTGCTGCACGCAAGCCTTCTCTCGCTGCAGTGAGTGGGGGCCACTCTGTTGTGGTTAACAGGCTTCTCATAGCAGTGGCTTCTCTTGCTGTGGAACACGGTCTCTAGAGTGTGGGTTCAGGAGTTGTGGCACATGGGCTTAGTTGCCTCACTGCTCTGGGATCTTCCCCGACCAGGAATTGAACCATGTCCCCTGCATTGACAGGGAGATTCTCAGCCACTGGACCAGCAGGGAATTCCTCCTCCCAGCACCTTAACACGTGAGCTGGTGGCTTTGCTTCTCCCACAGTTCCTGTTTCACCTCCCTGCCCTCACCACCCCCCTCTGCCTGCAGGGAAGTGCCCCCTTACCTCTGTCTTCCCAGAGGTATGCCCTTGGGTACTCTTTCTGTCATTTTCTCAGTGGGATAGTGCCCTAAGGGCTCTATTTAAAACAGGAATCTGCCTGGGACTTCCTTGGCGGCCCAGTGATCCAGACTCCGCCCTTCCCTCCCTCCCATCCCTGGTCTGAGAACAAAGATCCCAAGTGGCACGGCCAAAAACTAAAAACAAATAAATATAATAGGGGTCTCCCCCACCCCACTCCAGATCCCACTTAACCCAGACTGACTTCAAACACAGGAGAACTTATTGAGCTTATTGCTAAATCTCCTTCTCCCTTAGCAAGAATGAAAGTTCTGCAAGGGCAAAGACTTTTGTGTGTCTTGTGTCACAGTACCTTCTAAACATCTAGACGAGGCTTAGGAGCCACAAAATTAATACTTATTGAACAGATAAATTAGATTCTGCGTGTGTGAGCTTCAGTGAAGTTGCTCTCTATGGCGAGTGACTGACCTGTCTTTCTGGGCATAGGTGCTCTGGAACCCAACTTAGCTCCTTAGAAAACTATTAAGCTCCTAGTTTGAGGACAGTGTTTTTTAGAATTCCTCCTGATCATTAGTTTCACCCTTTATGTTTAATTTAATACCTGATTATTTTGCCCCAATCTTCTGCAACTTTGATGACTGTATTATTCATTATGGGTAGTTACAGCATTTTCATAATTAATCTTTAATTGCAATACTTGAATAGCATTTCACATGAAAAATGATTTACAAATTAAACCCACGTCTCCCCTTGGGTAATTATCAGAGGTCTGACTAATGTGCGTGAGGCCCTCACTTGGCAGGGGGCTCTCTTCAATGACAATGTGTTGATTTTCTAATTAACGAAGGTTAAGTGGCATCTTTGCTTGCAGACCTACAATTTAAACTTATGACATTTGTCACCAAGACAGATCTCTATAGACCACACAACTTGAACTCAAATAATTATCACTGGTTCTAGTGCATTAGCATCCTTTGCATAATATTTAATGACCATTTTCAGGACAAAAGATTTTTCTTCATATCGACTAGATCAGTAAAAGTACTTTCCAGCTCACTGACCCATTTCATAAATCAGGGACCATCTAAAAAAAGAATGTAACTTATTTGGTTTTCCTTTATATAGAGGGAAATGGCATTCCACTTGCCTTCTTTATAAATTAAGAAAATAGTATAAAACTTCATTTAATAAATGCAACAAATTAGACTATAACTGTATGTTATGGTCAGTTAAGAAAAGAAGCAGGGGAAAGGTCAGGCAGCAGTGCAAAGAGGGAAAAGGAGACAAAAAGAAATTTAGGAGAAATTGAGAGTAATTTGCTGAAATGTAGAGAGGGAGACACACAAGCCTACAGGGAAAGATTGTACATCATGGACCAGAGTAATTCAGAGCTGGAAGGACCAGAGACATCCAATGCAGCCTCCTTTACGGAGAGGAAAGACTGATTCTGAGAGAGGGATGCCACGATTTGATTGAAGCCACAGAGCTAAGCAAAAATAGTCAATGGTCAATAGGGAGAGAGACATACAAACACAAAGGCAGGAGGAAAGACAGGCGGGTGTGGAAACTCAGAAAGAACAGGTCCAGAATGAATCAAAGAGGCTAAATGCTCTTACTGAATGAAGTTTGTTTACATACATAATGAGGCATATACACATATATCTAAATATTTATCTTAATGATAGTTAAACTATGACAATCTATATGTACTTTCTCTGCCAATTGAACCTTTCTAAATCTCCAATTTTATCAGATTGTCATTTATTTTGAGTCTTTTAACAAATCTCTTCAAATTCCCAACCACTGCTGACACCCTTAAATATCAATTATTTCAAAATTAATATACATCCTAGATAGATTAAAGAATGAAATGTTAAAAGAAATAAAATCATAAAAGTTCTAGAAGAAAATATATATTATTTTTGAAATAATTATAATTATATTTGAAAAATTATATTATTTTGGATTATAAAACATAATTATAAACCTAATATCAAAGGCAGAAATCATAAAAATAAGATAGATAGATAGATGTGACTACATAAACATCAAAACCTTTCATAGGGAAAAAGAAACATTATGTACAAGTTAACAGGCAGAAACTGGAAGGATATAGTTGCCAAATTTATAACAAAAAATTAAAGCCCCAATATTGTTATCAATCAATAAGAAATGTATCTTCTCCTGTAGTGTAGTGTTAGTCACTCAGTCATGTCCAATTTTTTGCTACCCCATAGCCCTATGGGCTCCTCTGTCCATAGGATTCTCCAGGCAAGAATATTGGAGTGGGCTGCTATTCCCTTCTCCCCTCCCCCTCAAAAAACAGAGGTCATGAAGAAACAAAAAAATAGAAATGAAAAAAACAAAAATTATTCAACTCACAGTATTGAAGCAATGCAAATTAAAAGAATGAACTCTTTCCCAACCCCCAGCCTATAAATTCAAAAGGATTCTGCCCAGTATTAGAATTGCTGTGGAGAAGACGGGAGTCTGATACCCTACTGGTGAAATATAATACAAACTGATAAAGTCTTCTAAGAGGGAAATATGGCTTTAAAATGTATATTCCCCTGTACCCAGCAATTACACTTCTGAGAATTAATTCCAAGGAAAACTGGACAGCATGTAAAGGTTTTTACAATGCTGTTTATTTCAGTATCGTATAAGATGGAAACTGGAATAAACCGCTTAAAGCCCAGAGGTAGGGGAATGACAAAATAACTTACAGTGTTTTGCAGGACGGGCTGCTGTGCAGATGTTAAACAAGATGTTCTATTTGAATATTTATTGCTGGGGAAGTGTTTTATGATACATTACATGAAAACAAATTTCAAAGCAATGCGCATACCCCCCTTTTTTCTTTGTTTTATTTTTTACACATAGGTATGTTCATAGATAAAAGTGGGAAAGACTATTTGCTAAGAATGAAAGTAATTCTATCTGAGTAGCATTACAGATTCTCTTTTTCATTTTGCTTATCAGTCTGTTTATGGTTTACACAATGAAAAACTATTATATTTGTAACCAGGGAAAAGGAGAGGCAGATATCTAAAAACAATGATTTAAAAATTTCAGCATATTTTGGCAGGATATAATTGTCTTAATTGAGTAGTGATGAAAATGTAAATGATGAGGCTTTTATTGAACAAAAGGCCCTTCGGAAAAACCCTTATTGCAAGAACAAAAGCCATAGCTGATAAAATGATGGATGCCAAATGGAAATTTTAGCACACAAATGATGACTCATGGATTGAAATTCTTCCAAATCATAGCAAAGGCCCAAATTCTCCACAGCCCAGAGGTGTGCAGAGGTGCTGATGAGCAGATTGCAAAGTGGGAAATCCTTCAAAGTGATTGTGTTTAGTAACCTCTTTTGCCATCTACTCTCCCACAGCTTTGATCAAAATGGGCATTGGACTCCCTTCAATTAATCCTCTTCTATTTAAATATTTTATTAAAAAGGAATAACCCCTGGAGAATCATCACTCAAATCTCTGTTCTACCCAATGAGACAACTGCAAGGCTTGGGTTTACAAAGGTAGTAGCGCAAGTCATTTGCTGTTTCATGGCTGAGGATACACAGGCATAAACAAAGGCTAATCCTTCTCTGCAACTAAAGCCTCTGATCCACCAGCCCTGTCTGATGAGTCATGTAATTGCACACTTCTCAAGATACTGGAATAAGTGATCAGAATCCATCTCCAGTGTGCAACCTTACCCAAAGTCTGCCAGTCCTATTGACCATGCTATCTTTAAAGACATCTAAATCTACACCTCAGAAACATGTATGTCTGTGGCCGCCAGACCCTGAAGTTCTTCTGTATCAGACAATCATCACAGAACAGAGTCTAAGACCACAGGCTCAAGAATAAGACAGATCTGACAGTGCTCTGGCACAGCAGAGTTATGAGTCCTTAAGTACAGGACTTCATTTCTCTAAACCTCAGTTTTGTTATCCATACAATTAGGGCACGAAAACAATGCCTACCTTGCCAGGTTGTTGTGAGAATCAGATGAATATCATATATAAGGTGCTTGGTAGAATACCTACTACGTTGCCCTCAATAAAAGAGTAACTTTCACTTTATTAACCATATCTTTTTTTCTAAATCCCCATCAGATTTCTTTTAATAAGTTTAACTATTATCATTGTATTAATTCCAGAAAAGCTGTTAGTCTAAAGCCCAGGCACATTTATAAATTTGAGTTCCTCTTTTTTTGTACTGGCTGCTTAAAAAATTCATAGCAAAGATTATTATAGACACAATCTACTTGTGATATATTAACAATTCTCCAATGGATTCTGCTATGAAATTTGTTAAGAATATTTTAATATTTTCATGCTCTTAAACCTCCAACTCCATAACTTACTCAGAAAATCACAGTGAACTTGCTTTTTGTGTTATGTGTCTTGAAATGGCATTTAAACAAAGGCAATAAAATCTAAACTGACCTGGTAATAAATGTGGTATAGCTGACTTCTGTGTGAAATCATCAATTCCAATTTCCAACAACCCCAGACAAGAAGCTCTGGGAATCCTTAACATGAATTTCAAAGCAAAGCTTTTCTTGAGACAAGAAGAACCAGGACTTAAAATCACATTCCAAACGGATTTACTTCTTCTGACTAATTGACTTGTTAACTATGCTAATATATTCATGTCCCTCTGCCTTTTTATATCTCTTCCAGTAGATAATGCTGTGGAATGTAACGCCGTGAGATTAAAAACCAAAGAATTTAGAGATTTCTATAAACTTCTCTCCTAAGGAAACCAGATTAGACTTCCAAAACAGCTTATAAAATTTGTGTGTGTCTCCAAGCATTTTAGTTCTATAGCAAATTTATTGCTTCTCCCAAGACAGCCTCTTTTTAAAGTAGGCGTTATAGCCTAAGGGGGAAAAGTTGCAAGCTCTTCTATTAGGCAGGATCAAGTTGACAGTGAGAGTGCCTGCAGCATTTGGCAGTTTCATCTCCTCCCACAGTGGTCCGAGGCAGGAGGAATGAAATAGAAGCCGTGGCAGAGGTGATTCTGTCTGAGCTCCATGCCTTCTGTCTTCCCAGGTGGTGCTGGAGGCCAGCAGGGCTTCCTGGGCTGCATCCGCTCCCTAAGGATGAATGGGGTGACTCTGGACTTGGAAGAGAGAGCCAAGGTCACATCTGGTTTCAAATCCGGGTGCTCAGGCCACTGTACCAGCTATGGGGCCAACTGTGAGAATGGAGGCAAGTGTATAGAGAAGTACCACGGCTATTCCTGCGACTGCTCCAACACAGCCTATGACGGAACATTTTGCAACAAAGGTAAGTAGGAACCAGTTTTCAGAGCCACGTTTAGATATCTTTGAAGCCCAGGTCATCTGTTGAATTACTCTTCAGTTGGCATAAGAGTTCTTCACTCCAAGGGTAAACTGTTTTGGAATTCTTCTCCCATCATAAGAAGGAAGTCCCGGAAAACAATCCCTCATGTTTGTTGTTCATTAATAAGAGAAAAGCCTTGAGTGTGGTGCGGAGTTTCCCCCTAAATTCAAGCAAACTTTGCAGTGACTACAATATTACAGAGCAAATAGCCATGTCGTGCCTTAATGATGAATAAAGTTAAGTAGCCATTGAAAGGGGTCAGTGATGGGCCTCCTGACCCTCTCACTCACTTGGACCCATACATCATGCAGTGAATCAATCTGTGCTGCCCAGTGGTCTTCATGTCCACTCTCCCCTGGCTGCTAAGAGAATGAATTCAAGTTGGACTCACAAGAAAGCCCCTCTGTTCAATTCTTGTCACTATCAGTTTTTATCACTCTTCTATAGGACACCTCAATGGTGGGTTCTCAGCCCCCACGAAAGTGCAGGAATACTGAGATACTACATCTAATAATGCAGTAACATCTAACAGTGTTACTGCCTTATTTCAGTCTTGAAGGAGTAACGCCTAATAAATCCTGCAAATCCAATCAGCTGACTCCAAGAAACTGGTGCTTATGGCTGTTGTCATTCAGGATGCGCCTGGTGATCTTGCGTAACCAGAAGAAATTCACTCAGTTGGCCTGTGGCTTCTTTTCCACTTGTAAACAAGAGGGCTGGGGAGAGGCAGAGCTGACCCTCTTCTCAAGCTACAATTGAAATGCAAGTAACTCACTCTTCTCTTTCTAGATGAATGTTTAGCGTTTGGGTAAAGTTTTCTGTAAATGGTTGGTGCATCTCTTTATAAGAAGCTTTACATAAGTAGCCTATTCATACTCTCATGAATACATGGAGGGTTGTTTATGCTGGCATTATTCACACAAGATGCCACACAGAAGGAGGAATTGTTCCCTAACATTCTCTGTACATCCAGGCTACTCTCTGACAGCGCTGTCATGTAAGCATATAAATTAGGTCAGACCGGGCTTGAAGGCTTAGCATGAGACAACAACAAAGGTGGAAAGGAACACCATTGCTGAATCATCCACAGCATATTAGCACTGCTGTTACAGAGCATTCTCCCACTTGCAACAACATGGTTCCATGATTGTCCAGGGTCACACAATGGGAAGGGTTTGCAGAACACATTAATTTTGCACTTGTAGAAATGACAGTCTTGCAATTACCATTCATTGTGCTTGATGCTAATTTAATGTAGTCATTCCCTTGCCAAAGTGGTGTCTGAATGCAATCAAGTGAGCGCTAAATGTCTGAGAGATTCCACTGCATAAGTGCCAATTTAAAGAAAATCATGAGCCCTTTATTTTTGGAGAGTTAGGTTAAGTACAGTAGCTCACCCACAACCTCTGGGGGTTAATAGGCAATACTCACAAACAGAAAGACAAGAGTATATACTCTTCTGCCTTGCCCATGCTTGAGATGGAGTCAAAAAAAGCCTGTGAGTTCCCAGTGACATTATTTCAAAGGGTTTACATAGAAGATCCCTAAACATTCTCTTAATACCTGTTTAGCAGGGTGAGTTTACGTTTGACTCAGTTAATGGCTTTACCAAAAGAGATTAAAAACAGCAAACTGTATTTGGAAAGTATTTGTGGGCATCCTTCTGGGTCAAGGCAAGTATTGTCTTGACCTGGGGAGGATGAAGGTGGTGCTGGTTGAGAGGAATCAGAAAAGCTTCACCTGCACTAAATCAGGCTCATTCCCAGATGGGGTCTTCAGCCGAGGCCTGCGGCCAGGTGGTGCCCCTGGGTCTCACCTCCCAGCGCATCAGCTCCTGTGACCACACCCTCAGGTGTCTACAGCCACATGACTCAGCCTCCAGAGAGAGCATCCACAGTCATCTGCCTAAGAGTGAGCTTGAGAAAGTCCTGTGCAGGCAGGCTTCCTCGGGCTTCCCTGATAGCTCAGTTGGTAAAGAATCTGCCTGCAATGCAGGAGACCCCAGTTCGATTCCTGGGTTGGGAAGATCCCCTGGAAAAGGGATATGCTACCCACTCCAGTATTCTTGGGCTTCCCTTGTGGCTCAGCTGGTAAAGAATCTGCCTGCAATGCAGGAGACCAGGGTTCAATCCCTGGATTAGGGAAGATCCCCCCTGGAGAAGGGAAAGGCTACCCACTCCAATATTCTGGCCTGAAGAATTCCATGGGCTAGTCCATGGGGTCACAAAGAGTCAGACACGACTGAGTGACTTTCACTTCACTTCTTCGGCTAGAATAGTTCTGTACTTGTGTATGTGGACAGAGGTCCACAGTATTTTGCTGAATTAATGAAATGGGTCTTAGCACATCACATACAACATGATTAAATGTCTATACAAAATCTAACACACACACACAAGGAAAGCAACTGTAAGGAAACATATCAAAATATTGTGTTAGTCGCTCAGTCGTGTCCGACTCTTGGCGATCTCATGGACTGTAACTCACCAGGCACCTCTGTCTATGGGATTCTTCAGACCAGAATACTGGAGCAGATTACCATTTCCTTCTCCAGGGGATCTTACTGACCCAGGAATCAAACCTCGGTCTCCTGCATTGCAGAGAGATTCTTTACCATCTAAGCCACCAGGACAGCCCATCAAAATATCAACTGTCATTATCTGGGGAGAGGGCGAAAACACAAGTATTTATTTTCTCTTATCTTTTTGCTGTATTTTCTAATTTTTATATAATGATGAATTACCTCTTTTTTTCCTCACTTTTGCCTCTTTTGGGGAAGAACTAAGTACTAAGAGTCAGAGCCCTTACCCCATGCATTCAAGGCTCAACTACCTATGGTTAGAAAATATCTAGAAAATATCTGTTAACCAGAAATCATGATACCATGTAATCACACTATCTGGAATGGAGGATCATCTCAGGTGAAAACTGCACATAATTAAATTATCTTTGAAAAATCCCTCTCTCCATGCATTTAACAGAGCCTGTTTTTTCACAAACCTTCAAACCAGTCACCTTTCAGATGGGCCCCTAAGGAAGGTGTGCCTTGTTGGGGCCAAGTTGTATGAAAATAAAAAACACTTGTATCACACTCAGCCAGGTGAGGGGGCATACAGGGTCTCTAGCAGGTCCCTCCTGATGATGCTTTTTGCTTTGCAGGTACTGCATTGACAGTCACTGTCCCACCAGCTCAGTGTAGATAGCAGACAGTCCTTTCTCTCTTCTTTGAAGTCTTATCAAAAACTTCTCCTAGAACCTTTTTTTTTTTTTTTTCAAATGAATCTTTAAAGATTTGATCATCACTTAAGGTGTCAGCTCTTCCAGGGAAGAGTCATTAAATAGAAAAGCTGACTGGGGAAAAGTTCGGGTTTTGGAGAGAGCATGAGTGAAAGTGAAAGTCGCTCAGTCGTGGCCGACTCTTTGTGACCCCGTGGACTATACAGTCCATGGAATTCTCCAGGCCAGAATACTGGAGTGGGTAGCCTTTCCCTTCTCCAGGGGATCTTCCCAACCCAGAGATCAAACCCAGGTCTCCCGCGTTGCAGGTGGATTCTTTACTGGCTGAGCCACAAGGGAAGCGCAGAGAGCATGAGGGCCTCCCAGAAACTCTGTAACTAGACATCATAGCCAGTCATCTCGTCTCTACAGATAACTGCACAATGTCCCCTCTTCTTAGAATGCCCAGCCAATAGCCACCACTTCACTCAGCACAGACAGCGCCATCCCATGGGCAGTTCCTTGGCAGCCCATTGGCTGAGACTGTAGATGCCTCTGGGAGCAGGGCAAACCCAGTTCACACGGAAGGCTTGGCTGCAGGTCTGTCATACCAAGCATTAGTGGGGACCCCCACTGGGGACCCCGGACATGCCACCGGTTGCCTTCTCTAAACAGACCTATTCCTTCTTGGACAGTCAGACCTCAAAACACATTTATGACAATCAACCTCATTTTTATTTCTAACCAGAAATTAACAACATGATTAGAAGCAAACTCTCTGTCTTCTCTGTGTTTTCAAACAAGAGGGAAAGTAGACCTGTTGCAGCCACAGCAATTTCTATATTAAATGTAGCTGAATACAGTCAAGGATTGAACAGTGTCCCTCTCTGCCAAGTGCATGTCCACCCAGAACCTCAGAATCTGACCTTGTTTGGAAACAGGCTCTTTACAGATGTAATTAATGTGAGGTCATACTGGACCTAGGGTGGGCCAGGAACGCATGGGGCCCCCAGAAGCTCAAAAAAGCAAGGAAGGACCCTCCCCTGGAACCTTCAGAAGATGTGTGGCCCTGATAACACCTTGCTTTTTACTTGTAGCCACTATAACTGTGAGAGAATAAATTTCTGTTGTTTCAGGCCACCCGCAGTATGATCCATTGTTAGGGCAGTCATAGGAAATCAACAGAAGTGCATATAAAAACCTTCAATGCGTCTTAATTCCTGTATGTAACCATGATAACAGCTGACATTTGTTGAGAACTTGCTATGGCCTGGCAGTGTGCCAAGGTCTTTAATTATGTTAACATCATCTAATACTCATGACAGCCCCATGTTGATACTATAATTATTGTCCCCATTTTACAGAGGAGGAAATTTAGGCACAAGAGGGTATCAGTCACTTGCCCAAGGTTCACACACCAGTAAGTAGCAGGACTGCGATTTATATGCGGGCAGTTTGACTCAAAGCTCCTGTTCTTCACCATCACTTTGTGTTACTGCTTCTCACCAGGGCACAGTCCTTCATGTCATTCAGTCGCTCAGTCTTGTCCCACTTTGCGACCCCATGGACTGTAGCTGCCAGGCTCCACTGCCCATGGCATTTTCCAGGCAAAAATATTGGAGAGGGTTGCCATTTCCTTCTCCAGGGGATCTTCCAGCCCAGGGATCAAACCCGTGAATGCAGGTGGATCCTTTACCACTGAGCCACCTGGGAGGCCTGATCCTTCATGTAGGTTCACATAAAGCTGAAAACAGAACCCCTGGTCTTAAAGCTTTTTAGTTATGGTGATTCGGTTAAAAAAAAAAAACAAACAGCACATTCTTGGATGCATATATTATCATAAGAAAAAACAGAATACAAGATCAGAACAGAACCTCTTTCTCTCTCTCCCTCTTTCCCTTCCCTCATCCCCCACCCCACATCCACACATTTAGGTGTACACTATAATCACTTATTGATTTATTTCCTTAACAAACACTCAGTAAGCACCTAATATGCCTAGGAGCTTTGAACGTACAGTTGAGTCTGACTATACTGAAATTTTCAAAATATTTCAGTGGTTTACATCTGTAGACCAGGACAATCTAGTGTACACAAAAGGAGGAGATGTGAATTAGCCATCATCCAGGCTGCCAGAAAGAGTTCTTCATTAGCATCCCTTCACTGGGCCAAGTTTAGCAAGAACTTATCATCAAGAGGCACAAAAATATCTCCTAATTCACTTCTCTGCATTTTTTTTTTCCTGTAAAAATTTTCGTGTTCCTCTGCCAAACCAGGACGGCAGCTGAAGCATCATTGTTGTTGTTCAGTCGCTAAGTCGTGTCCGACTCTTTGCGACCCCATGGACTGCAGCACGCCAGATTTCCTTGTCCTCCACCATCTCCTGGAGTTTGCTGAAGTTCATGTCCATTGAGTTGGTGATGCTGTCTAACCATTTCACCCTCTACCGTCCTCTTCTCCTTTTGCCCTCAATCTTTCCCAGCATCAGGGTCTTTTCCAATGCATGCGTATCTTTAAATACTTGGCAAACATTGTCTGAGTTTAGGGAGTTGTCTTTTCTTCTCAAACATCCATTTGTTTGTCACTCAGATAAAGTCCAAACTTAGAAGGACCAAGGTAACAAGACTGCAGTGACTACGAGTGAAGGAGGAGGGTCAGCAAATGCAGTGTTGCCATCATTTACAGTCACACACACGCACACTACCCTCCCTGTGATCCAGCTCAGTCTCCTGCTCTCCCTCTGAGTGTCATGGCAGTGACTAATGATACAGAAGAAACTGTTTATGGCTAACTCAGGTCCCCACATAGAAAATGGATGATGGAATTAGACATGAGTTTGAATCTAGCGTCCTCACTTGCAGGTTCCATGACCTTGAGCAAATGTTTAACTCTACTTGGCTTCATCTTCAGAAATATGGAACATCTATTCTTAATTCCACCGTGAGGATAACATGGGATCATGTGAACAAATCTCCGAACTGAAAGCCTGGCACAAATCAGTCAGGCAGCAGATGTCCCTTTCCATTCTCTGCACTTTCTTTGTTTGTGTTTTTGTTTTTACTTTAAATCATGTCATCCTTTCATCTGTCCCTAAAAGCTTTAAATATCATATGCCTAACTGGCGTCGTTTCAGTTACCTCTGAGTGCTAGATTCAGTTCAGTCCAGTTCAGTCGCTCAGTCATGTCCGACTCTTTGCGACCCCATGGACTTCAGCACGCCAGGCCTCCCTGTCCATCACCAGCTCCCGGAGTCTACCCAAACCCATGTCCATTGAGTCGGTGATATCATCCAACCATCTCATCCTCTGCCTCATCTGCTACTGGAGAAGTGATGGCAGTATCATAAAGTGTGCTCTCTACTAAATTGTGGTCACGGTCATATTTTTCTAAAGCTGAAAGTATCACCTCTGGACCCTAAACCCTGATGAACTGAGGAATATGCAGAGATGGGAATGGACACCCCAGTCTCTGCATCCCAGGGGTCATGCCCCTGAGTACAGTTCCTCATATAAGGTGTCCATCCCCATTAAGAGCCAACTTAGGTCACCTTAGCGATGGCTGTGTCCCTTCCTAAATCAAAACCCATCAGGAGACAAGAAAGCACTGAAAGAGTTCAGGACTCCATTTTGCTGAGAGGACTCAAGTCCACATTCAAGGAAATTAAATTGTACCCATCAGTCCAAGTCGAAGACTCAAGTCCAAGTTCAACCTGTAAGGGACGAGGATTGTCCCTCTTGCCTCCTAAAGGAGTGTTTCATGGTAAGCGGGAGAAGGTAGCTTTGCTCAATCCACTTTGAATATTTCCAAACTCTGCTTCTTGGTGGCTCCAGGCACTGCTCAGGGAACAGAGGAAGTCTATGGGCTGCCCTTGTAGAGTGGGTTTGAAGCCTTTTAGGGAAGGTTCATTTCAAAATATTATAAAACAATTAGGGGAGAGAGAAAAGAGAAACGCATCTTAGGATCACAACTTTATATGAAACTAGTTAATGGCAACAATCCCAGGAGGAGGAAATGGCAACCCACTCCAGTATTCTTGGCCGGAGAATCCATGGACAGAGGCGCCTAGCGGGCTACCGTCCATGGGGTCTCAAAGAGTGGACAAGACTAAGCACTCACGCGCCAATGGCAACACTGGCCGTTTTTTCTCAGATCGACCTACCCACTCTTGATCCCAGCTCGGAGAAGAATTTGACACCAGCAGGAAGAGATGTCTTTCATGGGCTTCTTTTTCATTTCTAGCTGGAACAGGAGATTTTATAGATTTGGACTCATGCCTACAGGAACAAGAATTCTTTTTCCTCTTCCTTTCCCCCTTAGAATGTTATTCAAGAAGGGAAAACTCTCCTCTAATAATAGGTTTTTTAAATCTTCAGACCTTAAAAATATCATAAAAACACACAATCATCTGATTTTAAAAAGAAAGAGGAAAAGTTAAGAAAATTCTTGTGGACAAAAGCCTGTAAATACTTACGGATAAAAGGAAATGCTTTTGACTTGATTCTAAAAGGTCAAAGCTGCAGAGATGGCCTTCAAGTTAGGTGACTTCATTATTGAATTTTGTGGTGGTAAATAGCATTCTCCCTGACCTGGGATTTTCTTGGGGGTCCTAGATACAAAGGAAAACCTGACCTATTAACTTTTCTGGAGAAAGGGTTTTAAAAATTCAGTGGTAAAAACAAGCCCTTTGTAAAACACCAAATGTAATAAAGGACAGAGATTTGGACTTTGCCTCAAGTAAACGATAAATAACTTTAAGTTTGTGCCCATTTCTATTACCCACCAAGTTTTGGACCTTTTTGGATAAATAGTTTTCATTTTCCTGTGTGTGTTGTTGAATGTTTTTATTCCTCATTATTCAGCAATAATGAGAATTCAGTAATATGAAGTTTATAAAAATAATACTGTGTCATTTCCTACAAATTAGCCATAATTTCAGCTGAAACTCTACCCATTTCTTTTCTTTCATGAGCCTAAAAATTATCAGTGTCATAAATTTTCTGAAGGGTTTTGCTTTTAAATTACTCACATTTTTTGCTCTCCTTACAAACATGTCCATACCAACATTCTGATTGACCTTAAGTATTTCATTACATCTGCAGGACATAAAGACCTGCCTCTGGTGTGCAGTGTCTCCTCTTTGCAACCTTCTTTCATGGTCATCATTGCCAGCAGGCAGCTCTGGCCTTAGCAGGGCTCATCCAAGGCATCCCTTGGCTAGAGGAAATTCACTTTCTTAAACGATCAAACCTGAGGGGTCTTGAGCTGTGTTTAATCTTCCCATCTTATAGATCACCCTGGCTCTGAACTCATTCACATACTTTTACTTCCATCAATTTCAATTGACTGTAATAGTGGATGGTTTACATAAATGGGTATTTTGCTTGTTTTGCTGCAGTTAGGACCAAACCCTAAGGAAACAGAAATGATTAGGGTCAGCTACTCTTTCTGAGCATCCCTAAGCTTGGCATCTTAAATATATGATCTCCATGTTCTCATGAGGTCTGGGCATAGGATAAAGATACAGTGTAGTGTTTAACCCAGCCTGACAATAATCCTCTAGGTAGGCTTCTAAGTGAAGAGCTCATGAAATATAAGGTGGCTTCTAAACTATTCAAGTTCTGTAAGGTAGAGATTCTCAGCAAAACTGAATCATCAGCAGTAAAAATTTAACATACCTATGTTCTGGATGAATGAAGTAAGATCAAGTAGTTTGCTCATTAATAACAGTTTAATTTCCTTATATGCACTGGGCACAAGTATAGTGAAACACAGAACATTTACTGAAAGCCTACTATGTGGGAAGCAGAGGATTGACAGTGAGGAGACTGAGATAAATGAGATAAGGCCTGAAATGAAGTAGAAGCTGTGGACCCAACTGCAGTACGATGGGAAAACAAGATGGAAGCGCAGAGTGATACCTGGACATGGAACCAGCCCGTCGTGTTAACGGCAGAGCTGCTCTTAAAGTCCCACCCAAGGATAGCAGGGCAGACTATGCTGGCTGCACTGAATTCTGGGGACAGGCATTTGATTAGAGGAGAGGGCTCTTAAAAAAAATGTGTCATGAATGAATCTCAAGCTTAAAGATTCAAGAAGCCTTGTGAACCTCAAGTATAACAAAAATAAAAACCACATAAAGATACATTACTGAAACCTAACGACAAAATTTTTTAAACTCATAATTTTTTTTAAAAAAAGGATTTATTCTTGAAAAATAAATTAGGAGTTTTAAAAACTGATATAATCAGTATTTTAAAAATAGTTATTTGGTTTTAATATTGCAAAAATAAATTGCTGCAGAAAATTAACAGTGAACAAATGTTTTAGGGTTTAGATCAGTTAGCTCTTTTTCAGCTTGTTCCCCATGAATCAGTGATATTTTATGAAGCTTTTCTCTCTTTGGTTTCTAACATGAAAAAACTAGGGAAATTTTTAAATGGGCCAAAGACCACACCAGAGAAGTTATACAAATGGCAAATAAGCATATGAAAAGATGATCCACATTATATATCGTCAGGGAAATCCAAATTAAAACAACAGTGAGATACCACTACACATCTATTAGAATGGCCAAAATCGGGAATACTGACAACACAAAATCCTGACAAGAATGTGGAGCAACAGAAACTCTCATTCATTGCCAGTGGGAATGCAAAATGGTCCAGCCACTCTGAAAGACAGCTGGGCAATTTCCTACAAACTAAACATGTTCTCACCATACATTCTAGCAATCATGCTCCTTGCTATTTACCCAAAAAAGGTGAAATCTTGTATCCACACAAAAACCTGTGCACAGGTATGTATAGCAGCACTATTCATAATTGCCAAAACTTGGGAGCAAACCATGATATCCTTCAGTAGGTGAAGGAATAAATGAACTGTTGTACATCCAGGCAATGGAATACTATTCAGAGTTAAAAACAAATGAGCTGTCAAACCATGAAAAGACATGGTGGAAACATCAATGTGTATTACTAAGTTAAAGAAGTCAATATGAAACTGGATAATTCCAAATATATAATATTTTGGAAAAGGCAAAATTATAGACAGTAAAACCGTCAATGGTTTCCTGTGGTTGGAAGTAGGAAGGAGGAATGACTAGGCAAAGCACAGAGGGTGTTTAGGGCAGTGAAACTACTCTCTAAGACAGAAACTATTGAGACGGGTGCCTCTGCGTGCATGCTCAGTCACTTCAGTCCTGTCTGACTCTTTGCGACCCCATGGGCTGTAGCCCACCAGGCTCCTCTGTCCATGGGATTCTCCAGGCAAGAATACTGGAGTGGGTTGCCATTTCCTTCTCCAGGGGATCTTCCTGACCCAGGGATCGAACCTGTGTCCCCTGTGTCTTCTGCATTGCAGGCAGATTCTTTACCACTAAGCTACCGGGGAAGCCCCATTATGATGGGCACATATCATTATTTGGGGCTTCCCAGGTAGTTCAGTGGTAAAGAATACGCCTGCCCATGCAGGAGACCCAGGAGACACAGGTTGATCCCTGGGTCAGGAAGATCCCCTGGAGGAGGGCGTGGCAACCCACTCCAGTATTGCCTGAGAAACCCATGAAGTGGCAAGTGTGTGATACAACTTAGCAGCTACACCACCACCATGTATCATTGTACATTTGCCCAAACCCAGAGAACATACAATACCAAGAGTGAACTGTAATGTAAACCATGGACTTGGGGTGACTGTGATGAGTCAGCATCCTTGACAAATCAACAATGTGACTATAGCAGCTATACTAATCTGGTGTGGGACGGTGACAGTGGAGAAAGCTGTGCATGTGTAAGGACAGAGAGCATGTTGGAAACCTCTGTATCTTTCTCTCAATTTTGCTATAAATCTAAAACTGCTCTATAAAGTATTAAAGAAGAATAGGGGCTTTTTTCAATTTTACAAAATTTTATTTTCATCCTCCCAGATTTTTCCCTCAGCCCTACTTCCTAAGAGTTTGTATGTGCTAATGGTACACTCTCTCTTTGTATTTATACTTTAAAGATACCCCTTTAAAGGTACCAGTTCAAAGACAGATCAACAAATAGATGTGTAAATAACAGCTTATCCCTGCTTTTTTGTTAAAAGAGGTCTTCTAAGAACTCCTTATTAACTTGAACATGACCAAATTTTATTTTAATATTCTATCCCAAAGTTCAGACTTAACTGACCTGAATTTGCTTCCTTTAGACGTCTACAAATTTACCATTTACCACTCCAGGGACCAATTTTACTTCCTGTGTTACTCTCAGAAGAGTTGGGTCAAGTATAGCTTAAAGAAGGGTCCCCTATTTAAACTCCTTCATGAATCATTCTCTCTGCAGGCACTAAAATATTCTTTAAAATCTTCTATTCCTTTCAATCCTTGCCTTATGACCAGCAATGCAGCCAACATCATTCTAAACTAACATTGTGTTTTAAAAGAAGGAATCTGTACATTTTAGAGTTTTCTCAGTTGAAGAAAGTTAATACTATTTAGAACAGTGGAGCAAGAATACCTTGAATTCCAATTTCAACATTATTGAAAAAAAAAACTGAACAATCATGTGACTCTCTTGGCTTGCAGTTTCTTTATAAATTGCATTAATTATATAAAATATATTATTCACAGGACTATGAAGATCAAATGAACTGATGTAGGTGAAAGTACTTTGAAAAGCAATAATGTTATGAAAATGCAAATTATTAAGACAGATATTAATCACGAAGCCAGAGGTCCTGCAGTTGAGGGCCTCTTTAGAGAGAGGACTGCAAAGTGTCATACATTGCCTTTCAAGAGCCACCAGGAAACGTGCTCTGAACTTCTCTGCCCACATGGGTAGTGTTGCTCTAACTGGCAGCAGAAAGCTGAATATCCCTCCTGTTTACATTACTGCTTGCCCACATCTATAGGGCAGTGACAAGCTTTCTCTGGAGCTCAAAGATTACAACATCCCACGAGACATTAGACCTCAGAGCTGTCCTACTCCATGGCCTGCAAAACGGCATTCAGAGTTAGTCCAACACTTGCATGCAATGACCCTAATTACATCTCTGTCTGTATCATGGAATTATGATGAATTGTTTAACCTGGAGCACCATTAAAGCAGCAGATACACTTGAGATTAAGTAAGAATGGATTCTAAAGCAGCTTCTTGGGGTTATGATTTATTGAGGTCTTTAGAAAATAATACTGGTTGCTTGAATATAGAGTTACAAAAAATAAAAAGGAACTGCTAGATCCTAGAAGCCTCATCTAAAATTTTTCCCTTACCCCAAATGATTAACAGGCTCTCTGCCCTCTTATTGGGCTTTCCCGGTGGCTCTGCAGTAAAGAATCCGCCTGCTGTGTAGGGGCCACAGGAGACAGGGGTTCAATCCCTGGGTCAGGGATATCCCCTGGAGGACGGCATGGCAACCCACTCCAGTATTCTTGCCTGGGAAATCCCATGGACAGAGTCCAGTCGAACATGACTGAAGCAACTTAGCATGCATACACACACACACATGCGCACACGCGCGCACACACACACACACACATGCGCACACGCGCGCACACACACACACACACACACACACTCACACACTGCCCTCTTATTAAGGATTACAGCTTCAACTCAGATTAATGAGCCCAGGTATTTCTCATGCTTAAGCCAAATGTAATTCAAATATTTGCGCAAGACCATTGCCAGTCACTTCTTTCTAAGAAGTTAACAGAGATTAACAAGGTTGCCAGTGAAATGCTTTCTAAACTTTACTATTAGAGTAATTGAAATTAAATCCCTTTTAAATAGATCTACTTTAGCCTGTTGGCTTTTTATAATTCTTTAATAAGTGTCTCCTATAATGGAATCTTATAAATTTGGTTTAAAATATAAATTAAGTCATGAAAATCAAATTAAAACAGTAAACCAAGTTATAAATTTCAAAGTTTATAGGCCCCCCTCTCCTATTAAATAAGCAAAATTATTATCTTGTGTGACTTTGTAGTCTCCTACTGAATCAGAAGCTACATGTGGTTATTACAGCACTTTATAACCCCTTTAGAAATACAAAGGACTAGTGCAAAAAGTTTTATTTCTATTATCATAATGAATTTATCATTATTCAGACTTTCAGCTCTTACTCTAACATTTAAATGTCATTGGGTGATTTATTTCAACACTTCTTCAACTTCTGTTAAATTGTTAAGTTTGTGAAGCTCTTTTTGTCACAAAATCAAAGTATCTCAGGGTTGAAAAGAACATTACATTTATTCGTATTCAACTGACATTTTGTTGAACTCTTCTTTTTAGGCCAGGCACTGAACTAAGTATGTTCACAGATCTTACTTTGTTTAATCATCACAGCAATTTTGAGCTGTCAGCATGAGTACTCCTATTTGAAAATGAAGAAACTGAGGCTTCTAAGAGATTCAGTCTGTTATCCACAGTCACATGGCTTTGGAACAACCCCAACCCCAAGCCTTTTTTTCCCCATGATATACACCAGCTCAGTGATCCCTTTGTAACACACCCAGTGACTGGGATCCACACCACACCACAGGAAGGGGCTCGTTCCATATCTAGACATTTCCAACAGCTAGAAAGGCTTCCCTTACCCTGCACCACCATCTCTATCAAAGACAGAGAGCAAATTCATGAAGTGAGAGTGGATATCCGTCTCTGACTTCAAATCCCTGTGCTTCTAAGAACTCAAGAATGTACACATACCTTCAAACCTCCCAACTGCAAGAAGGACAAGTGAAAACATCTAAACTAAAAGTTGAAGTAACATGAAGCCTTGAAATAATCAGAACTCTAAATAACGTGAAAGTCACAAAAAGGATGCCCTTTTTCTTTCCCGCATGTTAACTTCGCGGTTCCAGCTGAAACTCTCCGCACTTCTTTTCTTTCATTAATTTAAAAGGAGCCAGTCTAAAAAAAGTTGTCCTGAGAGTGTTGCTTGTAGATTACTCATGTTTCGGCTCCTCTGCAAGCAGGTCCATTCAGCCATGTCCACATTGCCCTTGAGGACCTCAGCATGTCTCCAAGGCATCCTTCTCTAGGCAACAGTCCTGTGTATAATGGCCAGTTAGTGAGTGCCATGGAGAGTACGTAATACGTCCTGCCCAATTTGTCCTCTTTTTATCTCACCACTCTGAGAGCTAAGAGTAGGCCTAAGTCCCAAAAGTTCTGTGCCTTCCTGAGGTTCTCTCTATGTGGCTGATTGAGGAAGCAAACACACACACACACACACACACACACACAAACAGAGGCATAGTTGAACCGGACCTATGGATTTCTAACTGTGAGCCTCAGATAACAAGACATTTCTTTGTATTTTTTAGGGCACCACCCACACACCCTATCCACGATTTTGTGTTTATAATGGATCAGACCTTTCTCTCCCAATGTATAAGGTGAGGGATGAAACAGGGGACATGGAGAGTCTGACCAAATAAATTCGTCTGACATGAGAGACCACTCTAGATTGCTTTGTAACAAAGAAGGTGATTTGCAGGGTAAATACAGGCCATGCTCTGTGAGTTTTCCTATTGATGAAATTCATGCTTTGAATTACTGATTGATGGCTGCTGAAGCATTGCAATATCTCTGTTCTAGTCTGGAAACAGTGCTGTAAGCAATGAGCTTCTGACAACTGAAATTCCGAAATTAAAAAAAAAAAAAAAACACAGAAATTACCAAAGTAAAGCTCTACGTCACATTTTATGAGAAGCTAGGAGGGCAGACACACTTGGTCAGCCACACTGTCCGCCTACATCCTTGCTCAGAGGTCACAGAGAGGAATTCGGTCTACAACTGGGAGCTCTCAGCCTCTGTACAGCCACGCACCTTCATGATGACCGCACAGCAACCCTCTGGTCACGACAGGAGCTCTGCTTCCTCTGGTCAGAGGATAATGTGGAAATTATGACACAAATAAAATATTTATCCTCTGGACAAGAGTAAAGAGCTTCCAAGCCAGGACATGGCTGGCTAGCAAGTGGATAGAATCCAGAGTAAGTGTCTTTGTCTGTTCCAGCTGCTACAGCAGAGTACTATAGACGAGGCTGCTCATAAACAACAGAAATTTATTTCTACAGTCTGGAGACCAGAAGTCCAAGATCAGGTGCCAGTGTTGTCAGCTGAGTGTTTTCTTCTTGGCCACATACTTCTCTTTGTATCCTCACATGGCAGAGGGGTCTCTTTGATAAGGGCACTAATGTCATTCATGAGGGCTCCACCCTCATGACCTAATTACCTCCCAAAGGCTCCACTTTCTAAAACCATCACTTTGGGCATGAGGATTCCAACATGTGAATTTGGGGGGAGCACAAACATGCAGACCATAGCAGTTGACATCCTCTTTTGCAAACACAAACACGGACCTGTTAGTAATCATCTGCCCCCTCCCAGGTTCTCCCCTTTCTATCACTGACCTCAGCCCACCCCAGCAACACACACACACAGAAACACACACACACACATTCGTACACATACATTCACACACATGCACACGTATATGCACATTCACACACATACACATATACACACGTTACTCATACAGACACACAGAGACACAGACACATTCACACACACACACATTCACACACATACACACATATATACACACACATAACCAGTCCATCCTAAAGGAGATCAGTCCTGTGTATTCATTGGAAGGACTGATGTTGAAGCTGAAACTCCAATACTCTGGCCACCTGATGCGAAGAGTTGACTCACTGGAAAAGACCCTGATGCTGGGAAAGATTGAGGGCAGGAGGAGAAGGGGACGACAGAGGATGAGATGGTTGGATGGCATCACCGACTCAATGGACATGGGTTTGGGTGGACTCCGGGAGTTGGTGGTGGACAGGGAGGCCTGGCGTGCTGCGGTTCATGGGGTCACAAACAGTCGGACATGACTAAGCAACTGAACTGAACTGAACACACATATTACTCATACAGACACACACACATTCACACACATACACACATATATACACACACGCACACATATTACTCATACAGACACACATCCACACACACACATTCACACACATACACCCATATATACACACATACACACACATTACTCATACAAACACACATACACAGACACACTACTAAAGTTGCTCACCACCATTACATTGTGGGGATATTTGGTATTTTTTTAAAAATGAGCTTTTATAGCATCTTTAAGTTTAAAAGGAAGAAATTGTGGAAGAGTAGGCACAGTTTAAGGAACATACTTGAAGAGTAGTTGTTTTCCACCCAAAATGATTGCCTGCGAACTCGCTCACTTCCTTTCCTGTGGCCTGATGCTCCACTCATCAGAGAATCACTCAGGGCAGCAGGAGTGGGTCTGGAGAATGGTGAGGCTGTTACTGTTTGGCATATAATTGTGGATTTGGTTCTTTAGAGCCAGGTATAATTTAGGGGTGAGGAAGATGGCAGACAAGCTTTGTGAGGTAGCTAAGATGACTTCTGTGAGGCCAGAATTGTTTAGTGAGAGGAGGAAGGAGCAGGGTAGGCAGAAGGAGGCTGTCGGAGAAGCTCTCCTTCTTTCCCGGTCTTGCCCGAGGCCAGCCCACCAGACAGAGAAAGGGGGAACCTGTCCTCCCTCTTCCTGGCAGTTTCCTTGCGACTAAGATCCAGGATGCAGGCTAATTGCATAATTGCTGTAACTTAGTTATATTGTCAAATAAATAATCTCTAGTTATGGATCCATGTTAGAACATTGTACTGTAGGAAAATGTATTCCAAGCTCCTAAAAGCAGTTTATATTATTATAATGCACTATGTATCCTTATAAACATGCTATTAGCATAGACAGTGAAAGCATTTTTCCCTGAAACCACTTGGTGTTCACACCCAGCATTTAAAAAGACTGCTTAACATTCCATCCAGTGGATTTGCCAAAATTTATTTAGCCTAAGCATCTCAGGAGAAGAAAACGGCAACTTCCATTTTTGCTCTTGAAATTGTGCCCAATTTTTTATTGTAAGTATTAAATAATACTATGGTAAGTGTGTTTGTAAAAGGCATCTCGGTATTTACATTATTTACTTAGGATGGATTGCCACAGGTGGAGAGGTGGAGTTTGAGGATGTAAAGCGTTTGGCTTCCCACGTGTGGAGCCAACCTAATTTCCCAGAACGCAGCACCAGTGTGCACACAACACACGAGAAACCCAGTTCTCCCAACGCCAGCAGCAGTGTGTTCTTTTTTCATTGTTGTGAAAATAATAAGCCAAAAACAGTTCTGTATCATTTTAATTTGCACTCCATTAATTACTGGAGAACAGGGAATTCAAAAGAAAGATAGATGTGTCACCGAGAAAGGCCGCTCGAGGGCTGCAGAGTCGTGCAGGGCCTCATTTACGAAGGTGGAGTCAGGGTCCAGGTTCTGACGTTCCCTTTGCTGGTGTCCCAGGGTGGGCAGGAAGGAGGAACACAGCTGACACCTACCTCATGCACGAGACTGTGTGAAAAGGAACTGCCAGAGGTCAAGTGAATACTGTTCATCAAAACGTAGCCTGTGTGTATTCTGTTAACCCAGTGATCATACTCGACACCTACCCTAGAAAAACACTACTGTTAGAGACATATATGTTCACAGAACAGTCACCATGGTATATTTTCATATGATAATGAGACATAGGGACTAGGATTTATCTGTGATACACAGCCATGAGAAAGAGTGAGACAGACATATTTATTCATGTGGCAGAATGCCCATGATATAATTATTAAGCTTAAAAGCAGAAAATGTAAAGTTTGATTGTGTTTGCATTAGAAACTCATGCATTTCCTGGGCAAGCACCCTATTCCGAAGGATTTCTGTAGTTCAGACACCTTCCGGTGATGATAAATGGATGCATGGTACTATGTGTAGCATTCTTTCAGTTTTCTTTTATCTAGGAAAAAAAAGGTGAATTCACTCTGCTTTTGCCATTAATATAAGCAGTAACTCTTCCCTGCTCCAAAAGGCACTGAATATTCCAACTGTTGGCATCTTATGGTAGAGTCAAAGAGAGCCCTGGCCAAAAGAGAAAAAGCATGGATATCTGTGTTATAATATACACCATGCACACAACACACACACATAGGGTTATTTCAACATGAGTGGAATCAGATTGCACATGGAGCAAAATACTGATGTAATCCTTTCATTCTTTAAAAAGTTTTATAAACTATTGGCACTAGTTACCTCCAGAGGTTACCTCCACAGGCAGTTTGATGGAGTTGAGAAGGGTAGGATGGTAGAAATATTCTGCCCTTTTGCTCTATGAAAGAGTCCCTTTTTTTCCCTTTACAATAAGCATGTGTGATTTTTGAAAGCAAAACTGAAAGTAGGTACATTCTACCTCTCCAGATACCTTCATTTTCCTAATGAGATTTGGACACTTCACCTTTGCCCTGTTAGAGCAAACTACAATGAAACAGAACAGTTTTCAATTTCTTTATTATCTGAATTCAATCTTTGATGAATTGTTAATTTATGCTCTTTGAGCCTATTTATTTGGTGAACTATTCATTCAGATATTAGAGGCTCCAGTTCCACTTACATGTGACAGAGTAATCACACCTGTTTGCTTTTGCTTCACCCTTAAATCCTTGGAAAAGGATTAAAAAAATACAAGTCAACCTGAGCAAAGAGGACAGGCGAGGACAGAAAGCAAATGGAGGAGCTGAGTAGACAGAGAAAGGCTAGAGCCTTAGTTGGTGGAAGGAAAAAATCCTTCAAGCAACCGACTTGTGCTCTGACCCCCAGAAAGTCTTAGATATGGGGGCCCAGGTGTCTCAGAAAGATGGAGTTGACAACAGAGGATTGCCTTCAAATTTATAAATGAAGCCAGGCTTCCCCCTGCAGCGGGGCAGCTGTCCCTAAAGCCAGATCAGGCAGAAGACTAGCAGTCCCCTCACTGGAGGGGCAGGCTGATTCGATGTAAACAAAGATTATCCTGGGAGAACAAACTGTTTTGAAAAACCAAAAAACTACCATTCATATTCTCCGGTGCAGGTCCATTTGCTACCTAACAAATTACTTCCCAAATTTAGTGGCTTAAAATATCAACGGACACTTCATGGTCTCAGATGGTTTCCGGGGACCAGGAATTTGCAAGGACTGTAGGGCAGTTCTGGTTTGGAGGCTCTAGAGGATTGCAGTCGGGTGGCAGCCGGACCCGGAGGGGCAGGAGCTGGCCAAGCTTCTGTCCCTCCTCTGGTTGACACAGGGCTCCTCCATGTGGCCACCCCACTGCGTTAGTGTGACTTCTTCCACCAAGGAGGACTTGAGGCAGGCAGCTGCTTTCCTGGCTAAGCATGGCTCCAAGGTGATTGGTCCAGTTCCCAAGGCTGGAATCACATTGCCTTTTGTAACCGAGCCTCTGAGGCCACGCGCCATCATTTCTGCCACATGCATCTGGTTCAAGCAAGTCCCAAGGCTGCCCAGATTCTAGGCGTGGGGAATGAGAGCTATTGTGATAGTCACCTTTGGAGAACTGATCAGAGAAATAAGAGAAGATATTTCATCCATGAAAAGGGAAGGGAAGTATGCCCTTTCCCCATGCAATTCAGAGTTGAGAAATTAACAATTTGAAAATTAAAATCTGATAGCAGAATTTTTAAAATAAAAGATTTAGAGGGTAAAAATCTAGTAAATTGTGCAGGAAAAAAGGAGGAAAGAGAGAAACAGAAAAAAGAGGATAAAATCAGTAAGTTCAAATATAGGTAATAAAAGTTCTAGAAAAAGGGAACATAGTAAAGGGGATGGAGAAAATTGCCAAGTGGATCGAGACAATCTCCCTGGGCTGAAGGGCATGAGTTTATAGGCTGAAAGGGTTCAACATAAAAGAAGGGGTAAAACTATATGAATTCATAATATTATAAAATGTAGGCTTATTAGATATAAGTAGAAAACTCTAAAAGCTTCCAGGATGCTGGTAAAAGAAGATTAGAGGACAGTAGCTAGGCACGAGGCCAAGAGAGCAACCAGCTCAGTTTGAAAAAGGAAGATGGATGGTCCAGGGTGACATTTCCAAGGAAAATATGGAAGAGTTACAGAAAGGAGAGCTACACTTCCAACTGAGAAAGGAGGGATTCATGAGTGATAGGTATGCAGAAAACAAGGCAGAAAAGAAACCAAAGATTACACTGGGGTAGAGATACAAGTGCTGTGAAGTATATATGATCACAAACAACAATGCAAGCTCGTTACTTAGAAACAGGGAGTTAATGTCAGGGGAAGAAAAGGATTGTTCTAAGGAGTGGGAATCGGGTGGGGTGGTAGAGTGGAGCGTTCCTGTTATGTGTTCTAAGCCTTGTAGAAGTAAACTGAGTTCTTAGATTCTGTATGTCATAACATCCTTTAGAATGATAAACGTATAGACCACATTAAAATGATTGCTGAAAAGTGAAAATAAAAAGCAGTAGAAGAAAGCTCTCCCTCAAAGCCACTGATATCAAAAAGAATGAAATAAAAAACAACAAAAAAAGAAATATCTGTCTTCAATGCAACATGGACACAGCCATTACTGTAAACCACAAATCAGAAAGCATAAAGGCCAAATACTTTGAAATTTGGATCAGAACAACAGAGGATGCAGTGAAATCATGTTTTTGTTAACTTTATTTTACTCAAAGTTTTACAGTGCCTTTAGTCTCATTTTAGTTTCTGTCCCCTATTACATTTCTGTGAAATATGACTTGATTTTTTTCCTATAAAAGTAGCACAGGAGATTGTAAGTTATTTGCACCTTTTGGTGCTAAGTTTTTCATAATGAGCACAAATTTTTTTAAAAAAACAATCTAATGGTTCTTTTTTTTTTAATGAAGATTCTTTTTCTTTTAATGAAAATGTTTTTCAAGAGGATTTTCACCTATTTTTAAATTATCTAAAAATTCAATCATTGTCTTTCCTTTTCCTGCAAATATTTTACCCATACAGTTGTTTTCAGATCAAATATTAAGTTTTGAAAATACCAGTCTGAACATACTGTGCAGACTGAGAGGTCGGCACCAAATTACAGGCCTTTAGAAGAAGGTACCAGAGAAGGCAATGGCACCCCACTCCAGTCCTCTTGCCTGGAAAACCCCATGGACGGAGGAGCCTGGTAGGCTGCAGTCCATGGGATCGCAATGAGTCGGACACGACTGAGTGACTTCACTTTCACTTTTCCCTTTCATGCACTGGAGAAGGAAATGGCAATCCACTCCAGTATTCTTGCCTGGAGAATCCCAGGGACGGCGGAGCCTGGTGGGCTGCCGTCTATGGGGTCGCACAGAGTCGGACACGACTGCAGCGACTTAGCAGCAGCAGAAGAAGGTACTTATGTTAGACTTTGATTCCATTCCATCCGCCAGGGTACAGATGAGAACCAGGGCCAACTCAGTCATTAGCTTGGGTGGGCACACTGCCACAGCACCATTAGAGTCCCACAAAAATATGTTCATTTCTTTAAGAATTATAAGAAAAAAAACTTTCAGGATGAAGAAGTCATTTTGATATATGAGTGTATTCATCTTTATACCAACACAGTTGTAAATAGAACTTTTATAATTTTTTAGGGAGGAAAGTTTCCACAAAGACAAAGGTGCCCAGGCCCCCAAAAGACCTTAATAGGGCCTGGTGAGGACTCTGGGGCCTAGAAAGATTTCTGTAGTTGGAGGTGGCGGAACCTAGACCAAACTTCAGGTCTTCTAACCACAGCTTGGTGCTGGGGCATCTCCCAAGCCACTGCCTGGCTTGGGTACCAACACTCTCCACCATCCACCATCTCCATGCATCTCCTCTGCCCTGAGCCAGGATGTACCTTCTGCTGCAGCTGGGTTGGCCCCACCTCATTTCCCATGGTTCATCCCAAATGTATCCCACCCAAGCTCCATCCACACTCAGAGTTCCAAGGCCACTAGAGCTCATTACCAGTTCTGGTTCTTGTTCCTTCTCACCTCACGTGGAGTGACCTCCCCACATTCTCTGCCTGCTCCAGAGTGACCTGTTCCATAGGAGCTTTGTTCCAAGGCACCTTCCAGATACCTTTCAAGATGAGTCCAGCCTTGAGTGATCTGTGCCATGTGTGAAGGAGCGTCACATTTACTAACAAACTACATTCTCTCATATCATTTGTATTATCTCATCTTATCCTGTCTCCCTTATTAGTCTCATCCCCACCCCACCCCCCCACCCCAGTTATCTCAGGGTGCTGGAGAACAGAGACTCCGTTGTATAGACTCACTGAGCACATGGTCAGCAGCCAGTAGATTGGCTGCAGTCACTGACTCCTCTGATAGTGAGCTCCAGCAAGACCTCTTCTGGGCCCCTGAAGCTTTAGGCCTCCCTGGTGGCCCAGATGGTAAAATATTTGCGTGCAATACAGAAGACCCGGGTTTGATCCCTAGGTCAGGAAGATCGCCTGGAGAAGGGATTAGCTGCCCACTCCAGTATTCATGCCTGGAGAATTCCATGGACAAAAGAGTCTGGCGAGCTACTGACCACAGAGTCACAAAGAGTTGGACACAACTGAGTGACTAACACTTCCTTTCTCTTCCTTGTATTTGTAACCCCTTAAACAACCTTCACCCTGTCTGACTGTGAAATACTCAGACCCGGGCTGATACCTTTTCATCCCTATGTCCTCAACCCCCAACACAGTGCCTGGCTCGAAGTAGGTATTCTGTAAATATTTGATGAATGGGTATTTTCTAGAACCGGCTTTCAGTTGAATTTCCAGGTTTGGGAAATGTTTACTTTTAATGTGAGCCCCTGGCCCCTAGGAACAAATAAGGGAAAAAGAAACCAAGAAGCCAACTGAGGAACAAAATAGAAATTGTGAAAGTTATTTCCATAGAAGTTATAGTAGACTTTTCAGAGTTTTCTTCCACCCGAGGTTAAGTTCATAACCTAAACCATAACTAGCTATCCTCCAAGCTAGATGAGCATCCACTTAAATACTATTGGTCTTGTTTCCATTTATGTTGTCAGTTGTCACAATGATAGATCACAAAGACTTTTCCTGCCTCTTTGATGCTACTTGTTGTTTGTTTGGGTTATTTACTTATTTATTTGACTGCATCAGGTCTTAATTTTTGGTTTCGGTTTTGTGTTTTTTTTCCCTGCATTTGGTCTTAGTTGAGGCATGCGGGCTTAGTTGCTCTGTGGCATATAGGGACTTAATTCCCCGAAGACCAGGGATCGAACTCATGTTTACTACATTACAAGGCAGATTCTTAACCACTGGACCACCAGAGAAGTCCCCATGCTATTTTTTAAAATCAGAAATGCACAGTGATGGAATAACTCCAAAACTGTGATACTCATTAAATAATCCAAGTCAGAATTTTACTATATCCTGTAACTGAGACCCTCATAACATTGTTCTGGGCATCTGAAGATCAGTTTTATTTCTCCATTTTCTTGGTGAAACTCCTTTCTGAGACATCACTAATATTTCCAGAATACTCAACTCAGCACCAAAGACCATGGGCAGAAAAGCAAGGCTGCTCAGGCATTCAGAGCACAGGATCTTCCAAATGCACCACACTGAGCTGCCGAGGACAGCGGGAGTTTAGAAATGCCTATCAAAAAACACCCGCATCAACATTGGACCTGTCAAAGCCAATCAGTTTGGTTTCGGTCATTGCACTTGGTCACTGTCGGCTTTGCAAGCACTAACTGAAAGCAAAAGCATAAACTGGATTTATTTTAGCATTTTTAGCATTTAGTTCTTTTAACATTTTTAAAGGGCTTCTGGAGCACCTCCCATTTGCGGGCACAGATAAGTTTCATTTTTCCCAAAGCTGACCAATTTCAGAATCAATTGACTACTCACCCCAAAGATCAATCATAACTATAGGTCCCTAAAATTGCTTTTGAATGTCAAGATCCAGCAAGAGAAACCGTATTTTGAAAATATAGTTCAAATGTCTCACACCTTAATTCCAGATGAAATAAATCAGCCATCAATTAGACATGTTTTCTAATCTCTCATGTGGCCAAATGGAAGGTCTCAAGCAGCAAAACTGGGATGAACTGGAGGCAGGAAGTTGAGGGAGATGGATCTGAATCTAGAAACTCACCCGTCCCTGGAACAGGGCAGGAGGCAGGACCTAGAGATGCGGCAGGAAGTGGTAGAGGGAGGGGCTTAGGAGCAGAACAGTGGTTGGCTCCTCGCTCCCGGAAGCCTAGCAATGATGGTGTGGGGCCCCAGCTGAGCATTTCACATGTGTTACTTCACAAGCTTGCGCAAGCGTCCAAGGACGGAGGTAGTTTGACTGGACCCATTTTAGGAACGCGAGAAGCTGATGTGTGGCAAAATTAAGTAGCTTGCCCCAGGTTATTTATCTAAACGTCAGAGCAAGGATTTGGACGTCAACAATCCCGCTAGTGGTAAAGAGTGAAGTGAAGTGAAGTCGCTCAGTCGTGTCCGGCTCTTTGCGACCCTATGGACTGTAGTCTATCAGGCTCCTCCGCCCATGGGATTTTCCAGACAATAGTACTGGAGTGGGTTGCCAGTTCCTTCTCCAGGGGATCTTCCTGACCCAAGGATCAAACCGGGGTCTCCCTCATTATAGACAGACGCTTTACCGTCTGAGCCACCAGGGAAGTCCAAATGCAGGAAACATAAGAGACGTAGGTTCCATCCCTGGGTGGGAAAGATCCCCAGGAGAAGGAAATGGCAACCCACTCCAGTCTTCTTGCCTGGGAAATCCCGCGGACAGAGGAGCTTGGCGGGCTATAGTCCATGGGGTCGCAAAGAGTTGGACGTGACTGAGCTACTGGGCACAGAACCACACAATCCAGCTGTAACCCCCATCCCCTTAACCACTGAGCCCTGATTCTCACAGGATGTAATGAGCTTCTCTTTTGGGCAGGTCCTTCCTGGAGTCTGCCAGCTTGCACCAGGATCCAGGCTCCACAAAGGGACACAGGGAACAGCCCCTGTGAGGGGGGCTCTCATTTCTACAGAGAGCATCCCTAACTCCTTGAGTGCACATTCCTAAGGAAAAAATGTTAAGCATGAGTCCCTACTTAACATGCCTTCACTTATATATTCATGCATAAATTTTGTACATGTGCTACTGGCTGAATGTACATCATTCAATATGATTTTATTCATAGAGAAAATTATTCTTTTACACTGAAAACTGACCATAAATTCACTCCGGATAGCATTCACTTGCACCAGCACTGAAAATGTGTATCCCTCTCCAAAAATACATTTTTTTAAATAACTTGGGTCTGGTTTTTATTTTGACTTCAAAATTTCTTGATCTAGAACCCAGTTCTCCAAGAATTATTCCCTAATTGTTACACTTATTTATCCACAGATGGATGATTACTTGAAAAAAACTGTAATGCAAGACCTTTGATATAGTGCATAGTTCTGAAACTATATATTAAGGAAAAAACAAATTAAAAAGCCTGCACCGATAACTCCCACCCCCAAAAAGGTTACCCAACAAGAAAAATTCTCCCTAAAACAATTCTTTTAAAATCTCAGAAACAAAGCCAAAATGTCAATCCTTTCTTTTTAACATTTTTCACAGCAAAACAACAGCCAGTGTACAAAATAAATCTTTGGAGTTCAATCTAAGCTACTGCCATCGACAGAACATGTCTCATTTAGGGCAAAGATTTATTTTTCTGATCATTGCAATAATGCACACACACACAAAAAGAAAAATTAAAAGCAAGCATTTCAGCCATCCTGACAGTCATGAGCCCTCTGACAGCTTCCCTGACTCCCTCAGCCAAGGGTCATTATAGCAGCTGCCTTCCTGAAACCAAGTCTGATGGAAAGAGGCGGAGCTCAGCAAAGCTGCTGAAACATCCCACCTGCAAAACTCATTTAAAACTGGGATCCCCATCAATCTTGTCCCAGAAGGCCCCCTCCATCCTGCACAGCAGAGATGAGTTCTTCACGTTCCCTTTGTATGGTCATCACTTAAGTTTTCCCTGAGGCTCTGGAAAAGCTAAAAGGTTATTTCCAGCTAGAGTCACTGGACCCTAGCCCTGTATCCTTTTCCTGCACAAATCTCAGGCTGGCAGTAGCTGTTGAGTGAGACTCCTGACCCCCACATTAAGGGAACAATATCAAGTTGGCCGATAATTGATGACGGTTGGACTGGAAAGGGTTGACCCAGACCCACGTTACCAGGTTTGTTGTTGTTGTTCAGTTGCTCAGTCATGTCTGACCCTGTGACCCCACAGACTACAGCCTGCCAGACTTCCCTGTCCTTCACCATCTCCTGGAGTTTGCTCAAACTCATGTCCACTGAGTCAGTGATGCCATCCGACCATCTCATCCTCTGTTACCCCCTTCTCCTCTTGCCCTCAATCTTTTCCAGCATCTGGGTCCTTTCGTAACTAGACTGGTTGTCTGCTACTCAGAGCCAGCACCCCTGGGTGGTAGATTACTGCCTTTGTTCTGTGTCTTCTGAAGCCTCAGGGCAGGGAGGGGAAGCTCATTGCATTTTGTATTTGCGATGATAGGTTTGGCAATGGGAAATTATCCAAGAAGTGGAAAAAAAAAAAAGGTATAAGTTTTATAAAGGTTTCTAAATCATCAGGTATCTAGTGTAGATTTTTAGTTGCCTTATATGCTTTAAAGTGACTGCTCCAGTGCTTCACTGAGCTTCTCCTAATCACTGAGATAAGACACTATCTGCTGAAGCCCTTTAAAACCTCCCCAGCTAAAATATCTCAACCTTGCTCTACAGATGTGATGGTTGTGAACAGAAATGTCCTCCCTAAGCGGTAGCAGATCCTAATAGTCTTTTGAGGACGTTTGTTTCTTACTTCAAGATGCTCCCTGGGCCCAGGTCTATAGTAACATACATGCATGTGTGCTAAGTTGTTTCAGTCGTTTCCAACTGTATGCGACCCTATGGACTGTAGCCCGCCAGGCACCTCTGTCCATGGGGCTTCTCCAGGCAAGAATACTGGAGTGGGTTGCCATGCGCTCCTCCAGGGATCTTCCTGACCTAAGGGTCGAGCCCTCATCTCTTACATCCCTTTCAACATTGTCGTTTGGGTTCTTTACCACCTGGGAAGCCCACAGTAACATATAGAGGTCATCTTTCCAGATGTGTCCTCGTTAGCCACCTGGACCCTCCTGAGAACATTCCAACCCCACCCTTGTCTTAGCTGGTGATTGAAGATCCAGAGAGTATTTGTATTCCAGGTGCTAGCTACCAAGTGTGACTTGAATTCTCTGCTGCTGAGAGCTTAGTAGAAGCTCAACTGAGAGAGAGCAGGTCTAGGAGGACAGCCTGGTGGCTGTGTGATCCACACACTGCCCTGTGTGAGTGTCTCTCCCCCAGGCAGGCATAACTTTTTGAAAATATTGATGCCTGGGCACCGTCTCTTAGTCTATGGGAGTGCTCAGGGCGCACAGGAGGCTGTCGGGGATGGAGCAGAATGAGCAGCAGTGAAAAGAGTAGAAGGAAATGAAGTGAAGAAACTAATGAGGCTGGGAATGGGATTGGAAAGTAGATTTTGTCATGTGGTGGGTCCTGGCAGGGAAGTGGCTTCTGCTTAGAAGGAGATGGGCATGCCTTCCAGGGTTTTGAGCGAAGGACTGACATGGTATGACGTACATTGTGAAATGATCACTCTGGCTAAATGATCTCTTCTTTCCATCGCATCACTAAAACTCAGAAAAACTCAAAAGAAACAAATTTCCAGCCAACTGTTCAAGTGTTTAAAGGAAAAGAAGGGAGCAGGATCCTAAATGCTAGAATCTTCCAGGTGGCAGCTTCCCAGATTCCTGAAAGAGATTATGTAGAGGGCGTAGCTCCAGCAAGTTCATGGTGTTTTTCACTCAGAGAAGGTTGAACTGGAAATGGGAGCTCCCAATTTGCTCTTTGCTCATGCATGTCCAGAGGCTGGTCCCAGAAATTTAAACTTAATGGTTTGAGATAGACTGTAGGCATAGGTGTACTTAAGAAGCTTGGATTCTAATGCACACACTAACCACTGCTCCAGAGGCTGGAGAAAACAGCTGACATTGGCAAATGCTTTGATTTTCCCCTCTCATACCCAAGAGCTGTACTGTCCAGTGTGGTCACCACCAGCTAGGTGTGGCTACTGAGCATTTTAAATGGGGGTAGTTGAAATTGAGATGTGCTATAAGCACAAGACACTTACAGATTTTGAAAACTTAGAATTAAAGGATATATGTAAAACAGTCTAATTAACTACTTCTATATAGATTACATTTTGAAACAATAGGACTTTGGATATACTAAATTAATTGTGACGTTATCAACAGTAACTGACAGTTTTTAATGTGGCTACAAGAAATTTAAGACAGCACATGTGGTTCACCCTGCATTTCTATTGAACAGCACTGATGTAGAGCGTTTCAGAGACTCCTCTTACGTCAGAACCATAGCCCTCTGTCTACCAAACCTTCACAACACACCTACCATGCTGCCACCCTCCAGAGTCTTTTTTTTTTTTTTTAAGAAAAATGCTACATTACTTTTTCAGATCCTTCTTTTAGATCAGGTATGAATTGAAAGCATTGAAAGCAATACAACATAGCAGTTAATGTAAGAACTTGCTAGATGTGTAATTGTAAACAAGTTATTCATCTTCTCTGAGGTCTATCCCCTCATCTATGAAATCTGAATAATAACCTGTATCTCAAGGTGGTATTGTTTTTAAGTCACTAAGTCTTGTTCAATTCTTTGAAACCCCATGAACTGAAGCACACCAGGCCTCCCTGTCCTTCACTATCTCCCAGAGCTTACTCAAACTCATATCCATTGAGTCAGTGATGTCATCTAACCATCTCATCCTCTGTCACCCCCTTCTCCTGCCTTCAATCTTTCCCGGCATCAGGGTCTTTTCCAGTGGGTAGACTGTTCGCTTCAAGTGGCCAAAATATTGGAGCTTGAGGTTCAGCATCAGTCCTTCTACTGAATATTCAGGGTTGATTTCCTTTTAGGACTGAGTGGTTTGATCTCCTTGCTGTTCAAGGGACTCTCAAGAGTCTTCCCAGCACCATAGTTCGAAAGCAATAACATAGCTCCTAACTCCTCATAAATGGTAACCCTGTCACTAGCTCTGAACTTTAAAGAAAATGGGGAGACGCCTTGGATTCAGGTGATGTGATTCGATGTCGGCAGTGGTACCCCAACTCCCAGCGTCAGTGGACGTGCAGAAATCATCATCCCCCAACTACTCGTGAGTTGGCTTTATGTTAGACTTCTGTCGTTTAACCGTAAATAAACTCTCAGAATATCAGATTTATATGCAAATATAAGTATAAGATAATTAAAAAGCAAAACGTCTTTTGGAAAGAGTATTCTTGATGATCAGAGCTGTGGCGGTCATGTGCCTTCACTATCATCACTAAAAAAGAGAGGCGAGAGGATCTTGGCTAAGAAGGCAGGAGAAAGGAGACTTGGCCTGAAGTCTCAAAGCATCCAGCGCTCCAATTAACCTATTTGATTTGTGAGGGTTCGCTTCACCCTGCTGCTTATGTTTAACCGTAAGTCTCACTGCCTTTTGAGCTCATAACCATTATCGAATAATGCTCACCAGCCTCAGATCTGAAACTGAATTTTTGCACCATTGTGTTCCACTTCTTCCAGTTGTCAAGCACAAAAACTTACCTTTTAAAAAACTCCCTAACTGAATACATTAAACTGGTTTGTCTTCAAAAGTTTCCTTTTTTTTCCATAGACATGGGAAAACTCACATAGTTGGTTTCCCTCATTCTCAGGAGACAAACCAGTTAAGTGAAAGCTGGTTTTGTATGCAGCTAGGCTTCCCACCCTCCTCCAGAGGGTCAGCTCCCATTAGAATGAGATCAGGGATGGGCTGCAGTGTGCATTTTAAAACACCGTCCATGGCCACCATTATTTCTAAACCCAAAGGCAGCGTTAGAACCAGGGTGTATTTGCAGATGTTTCTTTACACTTGGGTCTATTGAAAAAAGGAGAAATTAGAAAGAAGTGATTATTTTAAACTTTCCCCAACCTATGGAACAAAAGAAATGACAATAGGCAGGGAAACATCATAGTTTAAAAAAAAATTGATGTATGTGGTCTTTGAGCTATGTTTCTGGAGAAGAATGTTAGTAGCAGAAAAGGCAAACACATCATTGGAAACAGGGACAGTCTCACTTCCCGAGCCAGGGCCCTCTGCCTTAGACATGAGATCAAAGACTTCAAATGGCAGAAAGCCATGCCTTCAAACTGTGTTTCTTGGAACAATTGTCCTGGGTGCTGAAAACAGCACAGAGCCTTGAGTGAGTGAGTGAAAGTCACTCAGTCATGTTCGACTCTTTATGACTCCATGGAATGCTTAGTCCATGGAATTCTCCATGCCAGGATACTGGAGTGGGTAGCCCTTCCCTTCTCCAGGGGATCTTCCCAACTCAGGGATCAAACCCAGGTCTCCCACATTGTGGGCAGATTCTTTACCAGCTGAGCCACAAGGGAAGCCCAAGAAGACTGGAGTGGGTAGCCTATCCCTTCTCCAGCGGATCTTCCCAACCCAGGAATTGAACTGGGGTCTCCTGCATTGCAGGCGGATTCTTTACCAACTGAGCTAGCAGGAAAGGCGAATCCTTAATTCTGAGCATTCACAGCATCTCACGTGCAGTGCCGTCCACCCCGGCCTCAGCCTCTGTCCTGCTTCCAGGAGCACTTTTGTGGTTTCCTTTGTGTCAGAGGGCAGGGCAGCAAATAAGCCACCAGGCAAACTCAAGCAGGACAGGTCACTGAGCCCCAAGTGCTTCTCAGAAACCATTCCCGGTGTTTCTGAAAGTCTGTGTGTGCGCATGTGTGTTTTTGTGTATGTGTTCCCACACGTGCACTCATACATAATTTCTAGGTAAAATATATGCATATATATTGACAGACACATATGCACACACACTGGTTTCCTGGAAACCATTTTGAGGTTGATTTTCTATACATGGAGAGAGAACTATAGATCCATATTGAAAACCTCTTGCAAATATTTTTAACTTATTTCATATAAGAGTAAATTTATTTCACACAGCAATGAGTACATTCATTCTTTTTCCGCCGATGTGGTGCAAAAAGAGGGCCATGCTTGAAGAATAGAGGGGAAAAAATATTAAAGTGAAATTTTAGTTGTCAGTTTTGTAATTGAAGCTGTCTCCTCACTTGAAAATATTGTTCTCGTTGAAGTGGAAGGAAAAGAGGAGCTGGCAAATGCCCTCAACTGTTAATTTCCCCAGACAAATTACAAGTATATACACAAAGATTTCAGGAGGGCTCTTGCTATGATGGGGGCATCCATCATTCAAGGCCACATATAACAGTGCACTGGAGGAGTGGCCCAAATTCATTCTTTTTCTTCTTTTTCCTTTCTCCTCTTCTTATTTCTACTTCTTTCTCTCTTTTTTTTTTTTTCCTTCTTCTACCAAAATGCAAGCAAAACACAACTTTTTAATGACAACCTCATTTTCTGGAACTCTGGACAGTTCATAATCCTGAACTTATTTTCTCAAAAAAAAAATGCACTGATTGCCAATTGTTTCTTGGCTTTTTTGAGGTGAATCTTTGCTTTTTATCCCATATTCTATCTTCTTTGATGAAACTAGCCTCAAAAATTATAAATGGAGCTAGAAATACACTGCCAACATGTCTAGGATTTTCTTTGCAGGTAGATAGAAAGGGTTAGAGATGAAAAAAATCTGACTGTGGCCAAAACTGGTCCATGATAACATTAATCTATTTATTAATTCAACAGTACATGAGTGTGTGCTCAGTCGTGTCCAATTCTTTGTGACTCTATGGATTGTAGCCCACCAGACTCCTCTGTCCATGGGATTCTCCAGGCAAGAATACTGGAGTGGGCTGCCATTTCCTCCTCCAGGGATCTTTCCAACCCAGGGATCGAACCCTCATCTGCTGCACTGGCAAGCAGATTCTTTACCACTGAGCCACCTGGAAAGCTCATTAATTCGACAAATGTGTGTTAAAAACCTAATATGTGGCAGGTGTTGTGTTGGACTCTAGAGATACAAAATCAACTAAAATGCAGTGTTTGCCCTCAAGGAACTTTTGATCATCAGTATATGTATATGTCGATTACCAACTGTGGTTTAGGGTGAGAAAAACCTTTGAAATTACTGCATTTTGAATCTGTTTAATAAGAAAATAAGTATTTAAGTCTACTTGTCACAGAAACAAGTGACAAGCCATGCAAAACAAAGCCAGGGAGGTCACTTGCAAACCAGAAAGACAGATTCGACATAAAGGCAGCTCCTGGCCTGGGGAGGAGCCCAGTGGCCTTTGGTTTGTCCACTTCTGGATTCTGGGTGGCATCATTAACAGTTTTCAGTAAGCATCTTTTTATTTCAAGAGGCATTTTTGTTGTTGTTGTTCACACGCTAAGACATATCTGACTGTGACCGCATGGACTCCAGCACGCCAGGCTTCCCTGTCCTTCACTCTCTCCCAGTTTGCTCAAACTCATGTCCATTGAGTCGGCGATACCATCCAACCATCTCATCCTCTGCTGCCCCCTTCTCCTTTTGCCCTCAATCTTTCCTAGCATCAGGGTCTTTTCCAAAGAGTCAGCTCTTTCCATCAGGTGGCCAAAGTATTGGAGCTTCAGCTTTAACATCAGTCCTTCCAATGAATGTTCGGGGTTGATTTCCTTTAGGATCGACTGGTTTGATCTCGTTGCAGTCCAAGGGACTCTCAAGAGTTTTATCCAGCACCACTGTGCAAAAGCATCAATTCTTCAGCGCTCAGCTTTCTTTGTGGTCCAATTCTCATATCTGTACATTACAACTGGAAAAACCATAGCTTTGACTATCCCATTCTTTGTCAGCAAAGTATTGTCTCTGCTTTTTAACACACTGTCTAGGTTTGTCATTGCTTTTCTTCCAAGGAACAAGCATCTTTTTATTTCATGGCTGCAGTCAGCATCCACAGTGATTTTGGAGCCCAAGAAAATAAAGATAACTGTACTGGGATATAACCAAGTTCTTGTGTTGTATGAACTAGATCACCACTAGCTTCTAATACTTCATACATTCAAGACAACAGCCCTAGATGAGTTTCTTTAAATCACTCTGTTTATGTAACCATCAGCATTGTCCACAGGAGGCTACTTCACATCTGACCAGTGAGACTCCGGCCAGGATAATTGGCCCACATTAAAACTGCCTGTACAGTGTGGCATGTCTTCTAAAGATGGCAGACAGTTTGTGAATGGTTTCTGTTGGCTGAAGGATGGATCAGGGCTGGGTAGAACGTGTCAACACATCTCAAGGCTTAATTAATATACCCAGTAAAGTAGACACATAGACAAAATGGCTGAGATAAAGAGGAATAAGAAGCAAAGTCATTCCATATACCTTCCTTAGTCAAGGAAAACCACTTGTCTATGTTTCAAAAAATGCGCTCTACTTTTTTTTTTTTTTTTTTTGACTCTGCTGGGTCTTCGATGCTACACACGGGCTTTCTCTAGTTGCAGTTAGCAGGGGCTACTCCCTAGTTGTGGTACACAGGCTTCTCATTGTGGTGGCTTCTCTCATTGCAGAGCACAGGCTCTAGGGCTCTAGCACAGGCTTCATTAGTCATGACTCGTGGGCTCCAGAGCTCAGGCTCAGTAGTTGAGGTGCATGGGCTTAATTGCCCCACAGCATGTGGGATCCTCCCACACCAGTTATCTAACCTGCATCCCCTGTATTGACAGGTGGATTTTTAACCACTAGACCACCAGAGATGTCCTAACCCCTGCTTTTATTATTAAAAAAGAAAAATCATCAAATGGGAATGGCTTTGGATTTCAGGAAATATATATGTGAATTCCTCAAATCCTTCAATCAACCATGACTTTCAGATGTGGCTTTTTTAAAATCAAAATAGAAATGATTTTAATGTTAACAAAAGCTCATCCTATGTATTCAGACATTTGCAGATTTTCTGGTTGTTCTTTCCTATTAAGGTTTCAGCTGATAGAGAAAACAGAATTTTATTACCTTAGAGAGTCAGTTGTATTTTTATGTTTGGAGTAACAAACTTCAGTGGTTACCTGATGGTTTTCTTTTAAATTTCCTGAACAACAAGCTGGTGAACAAATTACTTTGTAGATTTCTATGAGTACATGTAACAGAACTTGCATAAACTAGGCAAGGCAGCAGGGTAGGAAAAGAGAACAGGATTTGTAGTCCAAAGGGTCTGTATTTGACCCTCCCTCTCTGAGTAAGAGAGTGGTGTTGGGCAAATTACTCCCCAAGATCTCAGTTACTTTGTCTGTAAATTAGGATGCTAGCATCCATCTCAAAAATGTTGCTGTTTAATTAAATTAGATAGTATTTGAAAACTGCCCATTGTGACTGACACATAGCAGGAATTCATGGAAGCCCGTTTCCTTGTGGCGTAAACGTGTATCTGGCTCCAATTCGCAAGTGTACTCACTGAATCAGCAAACTTTCTGAGAGTGCCTCCTTTCACTAGATTCTGCAGCCACAACAGTAAATTAAAAGCAGTGCTTGTCTTCAAGGACCCTTATGGCCAAGAATTCCATTTGGCTCTTCAGATCAGCTGAGCAAGCAAGAAAGTATGGGATGTGCAGTGTTAGAGCAAAGAAGAAGCAACTTGCTAAGGCATAAAAGAATCAATAGAATGTTCCTCATATCTGAAACAGGCACAAATTATGTGTGTAAATAAATGTACAAATAAACAGATAATATAATTCCTAACAGCCATTGCTTCATAGCAAACAATGAAGTTCGCAGAGCAGAGATAAAAAGAGGCATTTGATTGGGGACATTTGATCAGGGACAACTTGACCTTTAAAAATGTTCAAGCAAATGACCAATCTGACAAAAAATGAAAATATGTCCTGTTTATTAAGCTAATAAGAGGGAGAAAAAGCAGTAGGAATTAAGACCATCTCCTAAGCTATAAGTCATTTAATTCTTTTGGACACATTATCCTAAAGGCACCTTATAAGACTTTCATTAACAAACTTCTATTTTAACCAATGATTATGTCTCAGTTGATGGAATGGCATTTCTCTCAAGAAACTCACTTTACAAAGGGAATGAGACAAAATTTTTCAACTAAGGAAGGTCAGTGTGGACCAACTAGTTAAAGAATATACTGTTGCTATTAAAAAATTCAAATTCAGTTCAGCTCAATGAAAAAATATTTATTGTTGGAGGTCAGGAGCTGGCTGAGACTACCAGGCAAATTTTCACCCTGAAAAGCTCACCCTCTAGTGAGGATCCAGACAAGTAACTGAGGCATTCAGCTCCCCACGTCCTTGTCCCTCCTCACCTTCCCTTTCTCTCCCCCTCCTCCTTCCCAGGATGAAAGAGGTCAGGTGGACCCCATACATTACCTGCTTGTTTGCAGAAATCTTTCTCTGTGGAAATGTTTATCTGCATACATGTACATAGCCTCAAGATGATGCCAAAACTATTTGTGTGTATATAAGTATTTATCTCTGTATATACATTTTTTTTCTAGAAATGGGACAATAATGCTGTGTTAACATTGGTTTCTTGACTTAGCTTGCTCTCAAATGATTCAGGAATTAGTGTTTGTGTGTGAGTATGTGTGTCTGTAAAAAGAAATCGCAACCCACTCCAGTATTCTTGCTTGAAAAATTCCATGGACAGAGGAGCCTAGCAATGTGTGTATGTATTGTTGTTTAGTTGCTAAGTCGTGTCTGACTCTTTTGTGATTCCATGGGCTGAAGCCCTCCAGGCTCCTCTGTCCATGGAATTCCCCAGGCAAGAATTCTGGAATGGGTTGCAATTTCCTTATCCAGGGTGTCTTCCTGACTCAGGGATCAAACCTGCGTCTCCTACATTGGCAGGCAGGTTCTTTACCACGTAGCCACCAGGGAAGCCTGTGTCTGTGTCTTATGTGTATTAAGTGTGTGTGTGTGTTCACAGAAATGTGGTGAAGTATTAAACCTTAGGGAGTCTGGATATGTGGAATAGGGGAGTTCTTTGTGCTAATCTGAAATTTTTCTGTAAATTTGAAATGTTTTTGAAGTATATCGTTCTTCTAGATCTTTAAAAACAAGTGACTCAAAACCCTTCGCAGCCCCTCTCCTGCCTTCTTTCCCACCCGTTAGCCCACCCTTGACACCGAGTTAGACCCCACTACCTCAGTGGGCTTCCATTGATAACATGGATTAACACCCGTGTCTTCCCAGGAGGTGTTGAAATACACCTGCAAGATACCTCTGAGGGAGAAGGTGAGGGTGGGACGTTCTGGGAGAATAGCATTGAAACATGTATATTATCATATGTGAAACAGAACACCATTCCATGTTCGATGCATGAGACAAGGGCTCAGGGCCGGGGCAATGGGATGACCCAGAGGGATGGGATGGGGAGGGAGGTGGGTGGGGGGTCCAGGAAGGGGAACACATGTAAACCCATGGCTGATTCATGTCAATGTATGGCAAAAACTATTACAATATTGTAAAGTAATTAGCCCCCAACTAAAATAAATAAATTTATAAAATAAAAAAAAAAAAAAAGATACCAAAGGCAGGCCTTTCTGCAGACAATGAGGTCAGCGTCTCTGAAACTTGGCCTCAGGCGTATCTTTCTAAAGTGCAGGAGGCCGCCACACTCGGACAGCAGCTCCAGACCCCACGCAGCTGCATTCCTCCAAGCTTTGTTCATCACGCCCATCTCCTCCTTCCTGGGAGCACCCTGGCCTCCCTGCATGTCTTATGGAGATGTCCTCGCTTGTTGGTACCCGACTCAGAGTCCCCTTCTGAGTACCTCCTCTGGCCCTCCCATCACCCACCCCAGAGAGAGCCCCTCTCACCTCCTGCTGTCCGGGCCCCCAACCTCTGTGATTCTAAACCTCAAGCTCCCTTTCCCTGATGTGTTTCCTCTGTCTCCCAACCGACTGTGGATCCTTTGGGGGAAAAGTCTGGGTACGTTTGCTCTTGTCATCAGCGTGGACCTAACACAGAGTAAGATTCCAAGAAATGTTACTGATTCAAAGCAAACAAGGCTACACGTGTTGGACTGAAGTTATGACAGACAGCTGGGGGCGGGGGGGACTTGGAGGAGCTCTGTGCACGGCATGGGGCTCGTAGCAAGGACTGGGCGCGTATCCTGACCGGAGCAGTGAGTGAGAACCAGGCTGGAGGGGACGAAGAGGAAGTGGAGGTGAGGATGCCAGTCACCCAGCCAGGGGAGACCACAGCAGAGCTCAGGAGATGCACCCAGGAAGGAGCAGGGTCGGACAATGAGGGCAGGGCAGGGCGTTCCAGGGGCTGAGTCAGCGCCACACAAGCCCAGCTTAACAATGGTGATTAATGAGTGGACTCTATTATTTTCTCCTTAAATTTCTGAGTTGGAGTCATGAAATTTGATTAAAGCTATTAACCCTCTCCCCTCAAAAAGTGCGTTCACATTTTCTTACTTTTGCCTGAAATTTCAGAAGACTCACAGATTCCCTGAAATGGCTCTAGTGACTCCCCACCCAAATGATACCCCAGATGTTAAGAAAAGTGATGAAATTTAAGTTTAGGAGTGACATGCTCTCCACTGCCCCCATCCTTGCTCCGCACTACAGCCAGAATGATCTTTTAAAACTGCAAAGTAGAGTTTATACAACTCTACTTAAAACTCTTCAGGGCCACTCATTATTTTTCTTTCTTTCTTTCTTTTTTTTTGGCCTTTAATATTTTGAACTTTTTATTTTCTGTTGGGGTATAGCCAACTGTGACAGTGTTGTGATATTTTCACATCGAAGGGACTCAGCCATACATATACCTGTATCCATTCTCCCCCAAACTCCCTTCCCATCCAGGCTGGCACATAACATTGAGTTCCATGTGCTATACTGTAGGTCCTTGTTGGTTATCCATTTAAAATATAGCAATGTGTACATGACCATACCAAACTCCCTAACTATCCCTCTCCGCACCACCCCCCACCCACCAGACCCGCAACTCCAAGTTTGTTCTCTAAGACTGCTGCCCGTTACTTTCTATACAAAAGATTCCTTGACATGCCACTCCCTTTTTCATCAGCTTCTTCCAGCCACTTCCCCCTGAATTTTAGCCATCTTGACTAAAATTGGTCATCCTAGTTGTTTTTGGTGATTAACTTAAGTGTCATTTACTGCCTATTAAATCTCAAAGAGCTGCCTGGCTTAAAAGAAAACTCTTAATAAATATTTGAAGACAATATGGAAAAGACTGGGTCCTAGCCGGATCAATAAGGGCTCAATCTTAAAGATGGGCATGTTTTAAAGTCCACAGCAACTCAATGATTTTCCTGACCTGGGTCATAGAGTCAAGTATGGTGGCAACACCAGGACTAAAACCCACACCCTTCTGATCCCCGCCCTCTGCTTGTACCACATTAATCCCATACACGTGTCTCAGCGAAAATTTGGTGCTATGACATCTTCATCTCCTTCGATCTCCCAAAAGCACTCTAACCTGTTAACTGCCACGTATGCCAGTAACGCTCGTTACGGGTTTTAGGAGCACCACCCTGGAAAATTCTGGAGGCAGACTGTCTTCCTGTTTAAGACGCTAGTAAAGTTGTTCAGTGCTGTTGGCTCCTAAACTCCAAGTGAGACGGCCCCCCGGCTCCTACACAGTCAACTCATAGACCATATAGTTTACTGATGTGTTTCCAGTAATAAACTTTACACCTGTGTCTCGTGGGAAGCACATGCCATTTAGGCTAAATGTAGGAGATTTTTTCTTTGGTGTTTTTCTCCTTTGTATGGATTCAGACACTTGAAGCTTATTGCATAGAAACTGACCTGGCAGTGACCTGACCTTTAGAAAGAATGGTGGAAAAGTGGCTACAATACACATGTTTGCACCTGGGGACACAGAATAAGTAGAGGGGAACATTAACCCATCTGGGTCCAATGTCGTTGGCCCAAAATGATTATGGTAAATTGAAGAAAACATCAAACAAACAGAATAAAAAAATTCCGGAGGGAAATTCAGAGTGGTACACTTGGAGAGAAAAAGTAGATTTTGTCAATGCAGGGCCAAGAGAAAAACTGGTTGTATTTCAGGATAGTGGGGCCTTGGGAGCAGAACAGAAAGTAAGTTTAAACAGAGCTGGACCTTGCAGACTGCCCTGGAAGGAACCAGGCCTGATTCAGGACCAGGATATACACAGAGGGGTGGCGGCCAAGGTCTCCAGGAGCAGAGCTACATAAAATTCATTTCACTTTCTTACTTGATGATTAATTAAAAAACAGTTAATGAGAGCGATCATTCTGAGCAGTGGAATTCAGCCATGAAAGAGTTTAATGACCCTGAGCCTGGGGAGGCAGTGTCTGTTTTGCAGAAATTTCTCCTAAATTTTATAGAGGCTGAACAGAGCTTTCCAGATCCAAGGTAGCTGGGGTAAGGTAGAAGAGAGCTTTGGAAGGCAGAAAGGAGGAAGAAAATATTAAAGTTTGTTTGCAGCAGGAGATAAAAAGAAGGAAGCCTGCATTTATGGGTTGAATGTCTGCATCCTGCCCCCAGTTTTACATGTTGAAGCCCAAAGCCCCAGTGCCATGGTTTTGGAGCTGGGGCCATGGGTGGTACAGTCAGCCATTTGTGCCTGTAGGTTCCGCAGTCATGGGTTCAACCAAACATGGATCAAAAATATTAGGAAAAAAAAAAATTCCAGAAAGTTCCAAAAAGCAAAACTTGAGTTTGCCATACACCATCAACACACCAACACCACTTATATATAATATATATAATATAAATATAGCATTTATATCATATTAGGTATTATAAGTAATCTAGAGACGATTTAAAGTATTCAGGAATATGCAAATACAATGCCATTTTATTTAAAGGACTTAAGCATCCAAGGATTTTGGTGTTGGAGAGGGGCGGTCCTGGAGTCAATCCTCCATGGATTTTGAGTTAGTCATTGCTCAGTCGCTCAATCGTGTCCGACTCTTTGTGACCCCATGCACCGTAGCCTGCCAGGCTCCTCTGTCCATGGGATCCTCCAGCCAAGAATACTAGAGTGGTTTGCCATTTCCTGCTCCAGAGGATCTTCCCGACCCGACTATCTTATGTCTCCTGCATTGACAGGTGTATTCTTTACCACTAGTGCCACCTGCAAAGCCCATGGATACCTAGGGATGACAATGATTAGTCTTTGATGAGGTCATGAGGGTGGGGCCTTTATAATGGGATTAGTGCCTTTAGAAGAACAGACCGGAGAGCTAGATTTGTCTCTCTCTCCCATGTGTGCACTTGGCAAGAAATTGTACCTACAAGCCAGGAGGAGAACTCTCACCAGGAACAAAATCAGCCAGCACTTCGAACTTGGATTGATAGCCTCTAAACCTGTGAGGGTAGATTTCTGTTAAGACACACAATTACGGTAATCTGCTCTAGCAGCCTAAGCTAAGACAACTGCCAATATGGGGACTCGGAAAAGCCATTTTGCTGGAATGACTGGGTCAATGACTGTGGATGGAGGCAGTTCACACTAGCGGGCAGACCAACTGTGAAGGTCTCTTCCCAGCTCCAGAGTTAGTGATGTCGTAGTGGCAGCTTGCAGTCAGCCAAAGTGGATGTATTTACACCATGGGAACAGGCAAACACTGCAAACCAGGGCTCCCCCCAGGAGAGCCACTCGTGTAGCCTTTAGAGCACACCCTTGGATCAGTTAGATGAAAGTTTTGTGGGAACCTGGGTCCCTGGGGTTCTCACATTCACGGTACACCTTAACGTTTGTTGCTGCTGTTGTTTCTGCTTTAATTCCTAATCACAGTGGCACTCTGCAATTATCTCTTATCCATCCAGAGTGATTCAGGATTTGTAGACTCTCCTGGCAAACCAACCGTCACTGAAAACATTGTTTCTATGGGGAAATATTTCCAAGTTATAAGCTACTGACTTCGAAATAAACTTTTGGAAAAGAACCCATCAGTGAGCTGAGGACTTTTTCAATTCTGTACCCTCTTGGGAAAGATAGAGAACAAAACAAGTCACAACCTGTAAAAATACAGGTTGCAAAACTTATCCTAAGTGAAAAGACAAAAGGAATAGAACTTGGAGGAGAAAAAGATGAGAAACAATTTAATAAGAGGGCTGGGTGTCAACTCTTTTTTTTTTTTTTTTTCTGTGAACATCAGGGATTTGGTTGGACAGAGGGAAGAAAACCTTTGTGGTATTTTTCTGGGGTGTATGGATGTGGATTTTATTTTAAATATTTCCAGATGTACTTTCCACATTCAAGGGTAGTTTACATATGATCTGTTTTGAGGACCAAGAGATGGTTAAGACAGAATTACTTGTCTACTACAAGGTCCCCATAACCTTTATGAACCTAAGTCTACAGATGGAGTAATGTGTTTCAAATTTTTGAGAAGCATAATTCAATAAATCTTTCATAAGAACCTTGGAATATTAGAATAACTAGATGCCAAATTTATCGGGTTTTTTCCATCCAAAAACACAAGTATCAAAAATTAAGCTATCTCATATCAGTATAAACTCTTAAATCAAGCATTCTAAATCAACACTTTTTGATTGTTTAATGGGGGAAAAGATGTGATTTGGGGCTTGTGAAGTTAATATTATTTTAGCCGTTCATTCAGAAGGGATGGGCTTATTATTTTCCTAAATGAAATCACAGTACCCTGATTTGCCATTTCCTTAAAACGATCTGAAACAATGAAATGACAGCAGTAAATCTGCCACTTGGAACTCTGATTGGGTTACGACAGACATGGTTTCAGAGCAGCTCTTGTAAACATGGTGTATCCCTTCCTCCAAAACAGATGTGAACTCATAAAGCTTCCTAACGATTACTCCAAAATACACCAGAAAATATTCTCGGTGGCATATTTTTGCTTTGTTTATCCAAAATCCCTATCTTGCCCCATTCCCCTTCATGATCTGCCTTGAAATGATCGTCGCCAGTTTAGCTGAAAAGTCTTGTAAGTTCTCACCACCCCCCCACCCCCGGCACACTATCTTTTCAGCTCTGGCTCCCAGGACCTGAGCTCTGTATCCCTGAGCATTGCCTCTTATCCATGCTGATTCTCAAAACCCTCTGAGTCAGACTCTCCGAGCTAAATTCTGGGGCTGAGCACCAGCCTTTTAACCGGCTCCCAGGCCTGCTGAGGAATGTGTCAGGGACCCAGTTCTGCCTGCTCTCTGGGAAGCAAATTGCTGGGCAGAGTCTGACACGGGGGAGCTTAGATTCTTGCCAGCGATGCGCTGCCCCAGGATTCGGGTGCCTGAGGTCTTGGTGGCTTTACCCACCTCCTCAGCCTCTGAACACCCCCCCTCCACCAGGCCCAGGGGCTTTGCTCCTGGACCTTGAGTTTCACAAGTCTGATAACGTTTATCTCTTCCTGTGCATCAGCCTGATCCACTCAACTCTGGCTTGTTCCAGCCCTTTGGCCTTGAGCTCTAGCCCTTCCCCTTCCCTGTTCTCTCCTGTGTGGCCCAGCCAGACCTGTCCTTAGGTGCTGGCCCCTGCACCTTCTGGTAGAACCTTTCTGCTGGCAAAACAGCCCCCTTGGTGCCTTTGCCCCAGGCAGCCTGCCTGTCCTCCCCGAACGCTCCCCTCCCTCACCAGATGCTGGGCCCCGTCACATCAGTGGGTCCTAGGAATGTGCGTCTGTTCAGCTCGGATCTGAATGATTGGGGGGTAAGGAGCGCCTCTGTCTCTCTCACTGTTTCTCCAACTCCCAGCCCGAAATGTAGGAAGCCTGGTGAGTCTTGGATTCCTAACCCTAGAGAGTATGATATTGTTAAAGAGAAAAAAAAAGTAAGCTCATGTGAATTTCACCTGTTGCGGACTCTCTGACCTCCCAGATTTCTTGCATGCTGCACCCTCAGCTAGAAACGGGCTCATCTTCCTCTTCACCTTTACAAAGGTGAAGAACTTCTGGTTCTTTCAAGTTCTTTTCACCTGGTAAGTCTTTCTGGAGCCCTGGAGACAAAGCTGGTAACCCTAGTGTTCCACGTGCCTCCTATATCAGCCTGATCCTGTGCTGAGCACGCTGCCTTCTGGTGATGTCTCTTAGCCTAAATCCTCCTCTAGATAGAGAGCATCTTGAGAGCAAGGATTGTAACCTCAACACCCGGCATGGTGCCTGGCATGCAGCTGGGGCTCAGTAGGTACTTGCTGAGAGCAGAAAAGCCAGCACAGGAGCCTCCAGGCAGTAAGAAGGAGTGCTTCTCACCTAACCTGCCAAGTGGAGCCCCAGAACTCTCACCACACAGTGCTCACAAGGATCGACATGTCTCCCGTCCCCCCACTAGACGGAGGGCTCTTCAAGGGCGTCGATGCACTAGCCACATCTTTGCATCCAGCGAGGTGTGCAGTGACCCACGTGGATCAAGTATTTCTTGATCCAGTGTTTCTCAGCAAAGACACCTCTTGGCATTTTGATCAGGATGATTCTTGATTGCATAAGACAGTCCCATATGCACAAAACACTCAGCAGGCTTCATCCCCACCCACCAAATGCCAATAATACCCTCCGTACACACACAAACCCGCATGTACACGCAGACACAGACAGACCTTTGCAAAAGGTCCTTGGGTGGGAGAGCCAGGAGAACAGGACTGCCCAAGCTTGTGGTTAACAGAGCTCTGCACCGCGGCTCAGGGGAAGCAGGACAGGGCACCCCCTGCAGCAGTGCTGGGGGTGGGGCATATCACCAGTGTGTCTCCAGATGAGGTGGGGGTCAGGTGTCATCTGTGGCCCTGAATCAGTTCAGTTCAGTCACTCATTCATGTCCGACTCTTTGCGACCCCATGGACTGCAGCACGCCAGGCCTTCCTGTCCATCACCAACTCCCGGAGTTTACCCAAACTCATGTCCATTGAGTCGGTGATGCCATCCAACCATCTCCTCTGTTGTCCCCTTCTCCTCCTGCCTTCAATCTTTCCCAGCATCAGGGGCTTTTCAAATGAGTCAGCTCTTTGCATCAGGTGGCCCTGAATAGACACTGGTAACTGTTTAAGGTGAGGGCAGAGAAATAGCTTGCCAGACAGTCAGGCAAGAAAAGGGAAATTTATGAGAGGGAAAAGAGAGGGTGACTGGCCCTTGGAAAGAACCAGTGTCCTCCCTTTCTGACGGGGTCCTTCTTATACCCCACCAGTGAAAAATTCTCTAAAGGGATGGATAATTTTTAGCCTGTAGTTGAGTCCTGTGGTCACGCAGCCAGAGGTCTGGAATCTGGTGGTCTCGCAGCTTTGAGGAGAGAGGCACCAGTGAGGAAACAGAATGTCATTTGGGCAATTTGGTCAGTCTCAAGGATCACTGTGATTTTATTCTTTGTTTGCGAGGTCAACATAATGAGCCATCTTATCAATGAGACCTCATGTGGGCCCCATAACCTGTCTTTGTAAAATGACTGAGGAATCTTTATTGGCCGCCTGTCGTATATTCCAGGCACTAGGCTAAGTGTCATCCATGGGTTCTTTAATCCTCCAACAACCTATGAGGCCCCAGGTTTCAGAGGAGGAAGCCGAGCCTTAGAGTGTTTCAAGCCGCTCACCAAGTTAACACAGCTGGGTAGCAGCAAAGCCAAAGTTCACCCACAATCACTGTGTAATCACTGCACCATGGAAACTCTCTCTATACTGGGCTTCTTTCTTTCACAACTATGAACTTCCAGATTCCCAGAGGAAAGAATGCTTTTAAAATGGGTCCCCGCCTTTCACTTATAATGTAGAGCAGTTTCACAAAATACTTTCTGTATAGTGTTCCACCTATAATGCAGGAGACCCAGGTTCGATCCCTGGTTTGGGAATATTCCCCTGGAGAAGGAAATGCTTACCTACTCGCGTATTCTTGTCTGGGAAACCCCATGGACAGAGGAACCCAGGGGGCTACAGTCTATGGGGTCACAAAGAGTTGGACACGACTGAGCAACTAAACAGCAACAAGTGTTCATTTAGTCGGATGTCAAGTCTTAACAAGAATAACAGTTTCCACGGGCAAGGAAGTTTGGGAAATGCTTTTAAAGGGCACACGAGGGTGACTGGTAAAACAGTGCCTGTGAAGATGAGTGAGTCTTGCTGGCGGGCCCCAACCTTTCACAGGGAGTTAGGAGGTGGTTTCAGAATGTGGGGAAGTAAATACCGGGTAAAACTATAGCAGGAGCTTGTCTGCCAGGAAATGAGTAAAAACCAATTAGCATTGATTAGGCCACAGAAAAAAACTGATGAAGAATGAGTGACCTTTCTTCTAATTTCTTAATATTAATAATAATAGGTACAATTTATTATGTGCTAATTACTTTATCTTTTGTAATTCTCACTGTTATTACCTCCCTTTCACAATAAAGGGCTTCCCTCGTGGCTCAGACAGTAAAGAATCTGCCTGCAACGCAGGAGACTCAAGTTTGAAGGGAATGGCTACCCATTCCAGTATTCGTGTCTGGAGAATTCCATGGACAGAGGAGCCTGGCAAGCTACAGTCCATGGGGTCGCAAAGAGTCTGACATGACTGAGCGACTAACACTTTCACATATAAAATACTGAGGCCTAGAGAAGCTGGCTAAATGACTTCTTCTAAAGCCATATAACCAATTCATGGCAGCATCGGATTTGAACCCAGTTCTCTGTAATTTCAGGTCTTTTGGTTTTGAACGTGATACCCAAAGCCTCCCAGGGCATCATCAGGGTTCTACCAGGGACTTTCCTGGGTGAGCCTCCGAAGCAACTCCCATCTCTGCCCATGAGCGCCTTAAATTAGTGGCGCATGTGATACTGTTAAAGGAAGGGGGACCCCTTCCGGGGCCAGAGAGTGGGCTGTCGTCTAACACTTGGAAATGAATTGTCCAGCGAGACGCACATACCGACAAAACAGACTTTATTGGGAAGGGGCACCCGGGCAGAGAGAAGCAGGGCCAGGGGACCCAGGAGGACTGCTCCGCCACACAGCTTGCAGTCTCGGATTTTATGGTCATGGGATGAATTCCCAGGTTGTCTCTTGCCGGTCAACTTGCTTGGTCCATATTTGTTCTGACTGAGGGTCCTTCCTGGTGGCATGTGCATCGCTCAGCCAAGGTGGTTTCCAACAAGAAGGACTCTGAGAGGCTGCTTGCCTCCTCCCTCTTTCGCCTACCCTCCCCCCAAATTCGCCTGGTTAGTTTTCAGGGTCAGCACGGTGTTCCGTATCGGGACCTCCTGTTGTGAGACAACTTGGGCAGGTGGTTTTGGTCAACAGTTCCATAACAATAAAGTAGTGAAAGTGTTAGTTGCTCAGTCGTGTCGGACTCTTTGTGACCTTATGGACTATAGCCCTCCAGGCTCCTCTGTCCAAGAGATTCTCCAGGCAAGAGTACTGGAGTGGGTTGCCATTTCCTTCTCCTGGGGGTCTTCCTGACCCAGTGATCGAACCCAGATCTCACTTTATTCTCAGCATCGCTCTTCAACCTTAATTAGTTATTTAGTCTAAGTACTAACTGTGAAGTTGTTTTTTTTTTTCTGGTATGATTTACGTCTCTTAATTTTACTATTACAGTTTTAAGGGGACAGATTGCTATACTCTGTTACATAGCGTGTTCGTGTTGATGAAGTAACATCCGTCTGCTTAGATGTTTTCCCGGTCTGGTCGCCCTCCTGGAGTCGGTCCACCCTCCAGGAACGGCTGACGTGGCCACGACAGAGCTCGCTGTCTGCCCAGGTTAAGTTGCAGTGGTGTTGCCATCAGACTCCTCATCTTGCCATTTCCTCTTTCCTTTTCGACAGATGTGGGTGCATTCTTTGAAGAGGGGATGTGGCTGCGGTATAACTTCCAGGCGCCCGGGACTGGGGCCCGGGAATCGGGCGGCAGATCGGAGAACTCTCCGGACCCGCAGAACGGAGCCCCGGACCTGGCGGGCGAGGAGATCCGCTTCAGCTTCAGCACCACCAAGGCGCCCTGTATCCTCCTCTATGTCAGCTCCTTCACCACCGACTTCCTGGCGGCACTCGTCAAACCCACCGGTAAGGGCGAGGATCCCTAGCCTTCTGCCATTCAGCGTTGGGGGGCAAATGAGCTTATGGCCGGTCTCTCAGAGACAGCTAAGCGGTTGTAAGGCACATACACGCCAAACCCCCAGGAGCCCGTTTCCTCTCTGAAAACAGGAGCTCTAAGACCCTTGAAGCTTTAAGATCTCTCTTTTACAAATGAAAATATTCAGGTGTGTCAAGGAGCACATGTCTCTCATTTTCCCAGGGACATTGAACAGGTTGCAGACATGGAGGCTGCCTCTCTCTGGTCTTGCTCTTTGGTGCTGAAAGCTCTGCAGCCTCCCTGGACAGCTATTCTAGGGTCATAGCATCTTAAATACCAAGATTTTTCTTCCATGGGATCTAGTAATGATTATTAACCCAGTTCAGCTTGAAAGTGAAAGTCACTCAGTCATGTCCGACTCTTTGCGACCCCGTGGACTATACAGTCCATGGAATTCTCCAGGCCAGAATACTGGAGTGGGTAGCCGTTCCCTTCTCCAGGGGATCTTCCCAACCCAGGGATCGAACCCAGGTCTTCCACCTTGCAGGCATATGCTTTACCAGCTGAGCCACTAGGTTTGAAAGATAGATGGAAAAAAAAAAGTTCCTTAGGATTTTCCCTTTCAGAAATTAATTCTGAAGAAATAAGCCAAAAATCAGACAAAGATTCAGCATAAAGATGTTCATCATAGTTTATAATGTAATTTATGATAGTAAGAATTGGTGAAGACCTAGAAGTTCAATTTTAGTAAGATGGTTAGTCAAAGGGAGTCACTGTTTATGGGATACTATGTATCCATTAAGAAAAATATTTGTGAAGAGTAAGTAAAGACATAACAACAACAACAACAAAAAGGCATGAAAAAGCCTTGACTGTACAATATCAGCTAGGCTCCTCTGTCCATGGAACTCTCCAGACAAGAATACTGGAACGGGTTGCCATGCCCTTCTCCAAAGGATCTTCCCAACCCAGGGATAAAACCCTGGTCTCACACATTGCAGGCAGATTCTTAACCATCTGAGCCACCAGGGCAGCCCCAATATTGGTTTAGCTCTATAAAAAGATGAATAGAAAAAAAGACAATGATGTGAGCACAAAGTATCTCTGTTTCAATAGTTGACTTGTTTCTCCCAAGTAATAGTTTCTATGTATGTCAAATGCTCTTAATAAGCAACTGTCACTGTTCTCATCAGAAAAAAATAGTAAGTAAAATTAGGAAGTAAGGAAGCAGATAGGTGTGTAATTCCTGCTCTCCAGGATTTCACACATTCTTTCTTCTACATCAGATTAAACAGCTATTTAATCCACTGATGTTCTCCACCCTCTTTGGTGGGCAGGGAGGCTGGCTCTCAGCTCTAGCTCATCAAGAATGTCATGAACACGCCCCAGTAGATGCTGTATTGTCTGCTCCTCAAGCTACCGCCACGTTCCCATCTGGTCCCAACTCTCTCCAGTAACTCACTGCCCCACAGCCTATGCCAGCCCGTGCAAGCACTCAATGTGTGTGTTATGGGCATTCGTCACGTGCAAAGGCTTTGACTAATGTCTCCATATTAATGGCTCCCATGTAAAGAAGCCCGAAGCTGTATTGTGTTTCACATGCATGAATTCCCAAGAGCACACACTTATAAGGTAGAGTCAATTCTACCCTCTTCCTGCAAGTGACAGAGTGGAGTGCAGAGAAGTTCAGTGATTGATGGCGCAACCAACTGGTGTTCCTGAACCCAGATCCAGAGTTCCCCCGCACTCTTTCTCTGCTGCAGAGACCTCTAGAACACACAGGGCATTCGCAAAATATAGACAGTCACCTTCTCTTTAGGGGTTGCAAGGCCATCCTCAATTGCTGCTGGAAATTGGCTTTTTTACACTCCAAATACTGCATATTTTATGAATTACGATTTGAAGCTAGACAGATGTGAGGAACTCATTCAGGAACAAGAAATCAATAAAGACTAAACCAAAATATCACAAAAATAAAAAAAGAAAGTAATAAATAAAATAAGAAATCTTAACTAAATGCCCTTGTGTCTCTCAAACTTGACATCTTGGGAGATGCATTGTCCTCAATGCTCCCAGAACCAGCCCCTCCCCGTCCGCCTGGTTCTGACGGTGCTGCCGCATCTTAGACACGGAACACAGCCTGGCATCATCATGATCACTCCGTCCTTCCCCCTCCTGTGGGTCTATTCCCAACAAGTCATGTGGGTCCTGTTCTAACCATGTCCTTCCCGAGCGGCCCCTCCTTTGCTTCCCCTCTGCTACCCTCCTGGCAAATGTCTTCTGATTCAGTGCTTCCCGACCTGTGCCATGGCACACATAGCACATTGTATGTGAATGGCACCTGGGCAGATGGATGAGGTGGTGTTTGGGAGGCCACCCGCCCAGGGACTCTAGCCGCCCTCTAAGTCTGCTGAGGCCTGAGGGGAGCCTGCCCCTGGCACCCTGGGGCCCCCCTCAGGGTAGGTGCATCTCAGCGCATCCCCAGAGAGGCTCTGTTCCCACCATCACTGTGCTCCCTGTCACCCCACCCTCCTCAGCCCGAGAAGGTCTTACTTCACACACAGCACCCCTACCAAACAGCCAGGAGCTGCAGGAGGGGTCCGCAGTCCCACCACCTTCCATCAGGACCCACCAGGCTCCCGGGTGAGAGCTTAGGGTACAGAACCAGAGCGTCTGGATTTGAATTCTGCCCCTGTGTTTGCAGACTGTGGGGCCTGGAGCAGTCACAAGCCACACTGAGCCTCGGTTTCCTCATCTGTAACACAATGACTCCCCAGAGCAGTGTTAAGAAAGTCAAATGAGTTACTAAGTGTAATGCACTGTACACACGCGTGTATAGTCGATCCTAAAGGAAATCAACCCTGAATGTTCATTGGAAGGACTGATGCTGAAGCTGAAATTCCAATACTTTGGCCACTTGATGAGAAGAGCTGACTCGTTGGAAAAAGACCCTGATGCTAAGAAAGATTGAGGGCAGGAGGAGAAGGGGACGACAGAGGATGAGACGATGGGATGGTAATCACCAAATCAATGGACTTGAGTTTCAGCAAACTCCAGGAGACAGTGAAGGACAGGCAAGCCTGGTGTGCTGTAGTCCATGAGGTCGCAAAGAGTTGGACATGACTTAACCACTGAACCTATGTGCTTAGTTGCTCAGTCGTGTCCGACTCTTTGCAACCCCATAGACTGTAGTTCGCCAGGCTCCTCTGTCCACGGGATTCTCCAGGCAAGAATACTGGAGTGGGTTGCCATGCCCTCCTCCAGGGGAACTTCCCAACTCAGAGATCAAACCCAGGTCTCCTACACTGCAGGAAGATTCTTTACCATCTGAGCCACCATGGAAGCCCCACTGAACAGCAACAATAATACACACACACGTGTGTGTGTGCATGTGTTAGCAGTAGTTATCCAGAGCCCACGGATTGAATCTACAGTTTCCCACATATTGAGGCCACACATCCCTACACTTCCTTTTCCGGGAACCCTCTACTCCCCAAGCACCCCAAGGACGTCTGCCCAGGTGCCCCCTCCGTTTCCCTTGTCTGGAAAAGCTCCATCTTCCTCTGTAGCTTCAGAGCTGCCTTTCATTCTGGACTCAGATCAAGTCTGGCCTCCTTTCAGTGACTGCTCCTTCCTTTCAACTCCTGCCACACTTCCTTTCACTGTCGTTTGTTTGGCTTTTACTGCTCTGTGTGGTTACCCATCTCTGTTATAAATACATCTGTCTTCCCAGCAAGATGAGAGGCCCCGCACTCTGTCTCCTGCCTGCAGCAGGTGCTCTGTGAGTGTTTGCTGATGGCAATCATGACGGCCAGGAGAGAATAAATCTGTTAAGCACATTATTTGCTGCAGCCAATAAAAGAGCATTCCCTTACAACTGCTTTAATTCACTTGGGAGATAAATGTGAGCTGCAGGAAGTGAAGTATCTCTCCATCTTAATAATATTTTATTTTAATGAACAAATATTAATATTCTCCTTCCCATCATTTAGTGGTTCTTTTGTGCTATTATTTGAAAGAAATAAATATATTATTTAAATTTTATTATTCCAGAATATTGCCATTCCTGTTTATAGATGTTCGCTATATATAAATTTTAAGGTCCAACTCATCTTTTTCCTCAAAGCAAATCATTTCCAATGCCATTAAGGAAAGCAGTTAGAGAAATTTTAAATCATTTTTACAAAGTCCAAGAAAGCCAGAAAAGAGAGAAAATAATGAAAACAACTTAATACTGATTTTAATGAGCTGGAAAACATAAAGGGATCAATGACAAAGAGACAGTAGGGAAAAAAATGTCCAGAGTTTTGTTGTTTTGTGTGTGTGTGTGTGTGTGTGTGTGTGTGTGTGTTTTGGCATAATTACTGGTTCCTCTGACTTTTAGCCTCAAAGGCAAAGCCCTCTCTTGCTTCTCTTTGTATCCCCAGATCAGGCACGACCTGGACTGTACTAGGGGTTAGAGGAGGGTGTCTGTCTTAGAAGTGGACTCCACACTTATAACCAGCCAGGTAGTCCATTTCTGGACCTTTAAAACTTGGTGGCATGGTGCTTTGCACAGGGCACTACATAAGTCTATTCTAAGGAAATGAATGTTTAAATGATGAGTGGGTATAGCTGTATATTTTTTTAAACTGGAGATATATATATATATATATATATGGAGTCTAAAAAATGGTACTGATGAACCTATTTGCATGGCAGCAATAGAGATGCAGACACAGAGAACAGGCTTGTGGACATAGCAGGGGAAGGAGAGGGTGGGACGAACTGAGAGTGTAGCACTGAAACATATACGCTACTATGTGTAAAACAGACAGTGGGAAGTTGCTGTATAACACAGGGAGCTCAACCCAGGGCTCTGTGACAACCTAGAGTGGGATGAGGTTGGCGGGCGGGGGGGTGACATATGTATACCTGTGGCTGATTCATGTTGAAATATGGCAGAAATCAACACAACACTGTAAAGCAATTATCCTCCAGTTAAAATTTTAAAAATAAATGTCACCAGTGAAAAAAAAAAGAAGAAAAGAAAGAAAGCTGGCTGTGATCATACAAAGTCAGAGCACCAGAAGTAAAGTGGAAAATAAAAACTGAAGACAGTCTACTTGTTTTTTTCTACATATAGCCAAACCACTTTCCTAATCATCTCCTTCACTGCCAAACAATAGGTTGTTTTTAATGCCATTTCAGTAAAGGATAAACAGGGTAAATCACGGAATGGAGGGAGAGAAGCAGCTCAGGAAAAAGGAGTGGCATGTTCACAGGTCCTGAGGAAGGAAGAAGAGTTGTGTTTTCTAGGGAATAAGCCAAGTGCAAGGTAGGTTGAATGTAAACAATGAGAGGGTAAATAACTTGATTTTAAAACAAAGTAACTGGCAACCTTTCAGACAGGACATCATCAGCTATATTAAAAATGTATGTCTTTATCCTGTAAGCAACTGGAACGTTTGAAGAGTTTTGTGTGAACCAGACAACTAATTAATTATGCATTTTGAAAATACTACTCTGCAAAGAAAACATGGGAAAGAAGAATAAGCAGGGGAACCATCATTCATTCATTCAATGAGTATTTATTCAGCACTTACTATGTATCAGGCATTATTCTAGACATTGGAAATTAAGTCATGAAGAATATAAACAGGGACTTCTCTGATGGGCCAGTGGCTAAGACTCTGATCTCCCAATGCAGGGGTCCAGGTTTGATCTCTGGTCAGCAAACTAGATCCCACATGCTGCAACTAAGACCTGGGACAGCCAAATAAATAAGTAAAGAGTAGAATATTTTTTAAAAATAGGATATCAGCAAAAATTCTTACTCTTGTGGAACTTACATTTGAATGGAAGAAGACAGACAATAAATAAATGAAGTGCAGTCTGTAGTATGTTGTATGGAAAGAACTATCATGGGGGAAAAATAAAGCAGAAGAGCGGGGGGGCTGGCCAAAGGAAGGCAGTAGGTAAATTGTGCTTTTGATAAGGAAGTCACAGAAATAATCACTGAGAAGATAATATTTGAGCAGGACCTAAAGGAAGTGAGGGCTCATCCATGCAGGTAGATAGCTGGGAAATGAGCGCCCCGGGCAGAAGAGCCAGCAGGTGCAAAGGCTCTGAGGCAGGAACATGCTGGCATCTGTGGAGAGAGCAGAGAGGCCTGTGTGGTCAGGTGAGGAGTGAGCAAGGAGGAGAATAATGAGAGGCTGAGTCAGAGACAATGGGGATGATCACAAAGGGCCTGGCTGGCCAGAATGAAGACTCAGAGTAAGATTGTTGTTGTTCAGTCACTAAGCTGTGTCCAACTCTTTGGGACCCCGGGGACTGTAACACACCAGGTTCCCCCATCCTTCACCATCTCCCAGAGTTTGCTCAAACTCATATCCGTTGAGTTGGTGATGCCATCCAACCATCTCATCCTCTGTTGCCCCTCTTCGCCTCCTGCCTTCAATCTTTCCCAGCTTCAGGGTCTTTTCCAATGCATAGGCCCTTTTCATCAGGTGGCCAAAGTATTGGAGCTTCAGCTTCAGCATCAGTCCTTCCAATGAATATTCAGGACTGATTTCCTCTAGGATTGACTGGTTTGATCTCCTTGCAGTCCAAGGGACTCTCAAGAGTCTTCTCCAGCACCACAATTGGAAAGAGTCAATTCTTCGGCGCTCAGCCTTCTTCATGGGATAGGAGGCCAAGGAAGGGTCACAAACAGAGAACAGCTCTGCCTTCCGTGTGCAGAGGAGACTAGGGATGGAGACTAGGACACTAGACTGGGCTGGAGAGACGTGGTGGAAGGGCAGAGGCAAGCAGGTTAGTTAGTATGAAGGCTAGTATAGTAATCCAGGCAAAAGACAAGGGTGGCTTGGTCCAGGGATAGAAACAGAGGTGATGAAAAATGTAAGATACAGGGCATGTTTTAAAGACAGGGCCAAGGAGCTTTGCTGACAGATCCTATGTGTAATACAGAAGCAAGAGGGGAGTTGGGGTTTTTAGGCAGAAATATCAGGAAGGATAACATGTCCATTAACTGAAATGTGGGAAAATGGGTTGAATTGGTTTTAGGAGAGAAAGTTCGAGAGTTTGGTTGCTCGTATGTTGTTATCCGAGGTTCCAGTGAGACACTTCCATTAATGGATGAGTAGCCAGAGAGCAGAGAAACAGGGGACGCGCCTGAGCGTGAAGGGGGGTGAAGAGTGGCCACGTTTGAAGGAGAGACTGACGTAGGTCGCGGGATCCAGGCAGAAGCGGATGCAGGTGAATCCAGGTGATGGCCGTCAGGTCACTGATGGGGAGGGGGCGGGAGCTCTGCGTGGAGGGGCGGGCTCCCGAGGGAACCACACCAGGAGTTCTAGGTGCCCGTGGAGGCCCTGTGGTTGTGGAGATGGGCAGAGTGGGTGAACTTAGACACATTTAGGAAACAGAAGTCCGCAGTACTTGGTTGAAATGCTATAAAGCAATCTAGGGTCCGGTGTTAAGAGAAAGCTCAGAAATAGTGAAGGCTTGTCAGATTTGTTCAGAAAGTAAAAAATAGGAAATGCAAGTAATTCATGATTGGTCTGATGGATGTTTCTTTCAATTCCAGGGACATAGTTCCATATTTTAAAGAACATGTGTAATGCTAACTGAAGAAGGGCAGTGTTCAGAATCAATTGCATTGGTTTACATCCATATAAGAGACTTCCCTGGTGGATCAGACGGTAAAGAGTCTGCCTACAATGCAGGAGACCTGGGTTCAATCCCTGGGTCGGGAAGATCCCCTGGAGAAGGAAATGGCAACCCACGCCAGTACTCTTGCCTGGAAAATCCCATGGACGGAGGAGCCTGGTGGGCTACAGTCCATGGGGCTGCAAAGAGTCAGACACAACTGAGCGACTTTACTTTCACTTTTCACTTTCACATCCATATAAGTGTGTGAGAATTACCTGGAAGGAGATCAGGCCAAATATTTAGAGTAGTTATCTCTGGATGGTGGTGTTTCCAGTGACTCTTTCTTTTTTATTTTTCTGTTTACTTTCTAAGTTTTAATTACTATGTGCTGTTTCACAACTTAAAATCAGAATATCAGTTTTGTTCCTCTGGAAGGAAAATGAAAGAGGTAAGGAAGAATCTCTGAGGTGATTTATAATTAGCCACACTCTTGCTAAATTACTGGCTCCATTTTTAAGCTCTGAGATGTCAAAAGCTATTAACATGAAGATTCCAATTTGAGTGGAAAAATGAGATAAAAAGTTGATGCCTTTAAATAATCATAAATAAGAAATAAAAGCTATATTTGCTGTACAGATTAATTAAAAGCAGGACCTAGAATATTATATTAGTCTTTCTGAATATTGCCTGCCATCAGGGGGAAGCAAGAAAGAGGATAAAAAGAATAATTTGTTGAGGCAAAGTGCACGACAGCTGAGAGGCAGTGAGGACCCATCTTTTTATTGATTTGCGTTTGGATTGATGAGATCTCTAACCTAGAATAAAATCCTTTGCTCTGTTTTCTTGGTTTCAGTGAAGCCACCCAAAATGCTATGTATTTATCTTTTGTAAATTATGTTTATTTTTCATACTCTTTGCTCATGATTCTTTTATATGGCGAATGTCTCACTTTGCTGATGGCATGAGACCATCCTGGCATCCTGCATTTATATTTTATTTTACAGAGTATTCTGTGGGGCCTGTCTCCACGGTCCTGTATCATGTATATGTTCTCATTCTGCGTTTCCAGACACAATCCACACTTGGATCGTTTATACCATTTGCTGCTTCAACTTGGAGATGATGGTCGCGGATGGCCCATCATTGGTAGACTGTCAACGTGCGTGAGCCTGGTGCCGTGAACCTTTATGGGTTAGTGCACCTCTGAGCTAGTGGCTCAGAATGCAGAATGGCAATCGTATTGATGGGCGTCGAAGCCTTGTTTAGTAGAAACAAGCCCCCAGGCTGGGGGCATGACATTAATATGAAATCCAGAGCAGAGAAATGACTGCGTTTCTTTCCTTTTCTCTATGCAGGAAGCCTCCAGATCCGGTACAACCTGGGCGGCACCCGAGAGCCCTATAACATTGATGTGGACCACCGGAGCCTGGCCAATGGCCAGCCCCACAGCGTTAACATCACCCGTCGCGAGAGGACCATCACTCTCAAGGTACGCACGTGTTACTCTTCTGTCGTCTCTGATGCGGTGTTGCGGTCTCTGCCCTCTGTCACACTTGAGTGAGTGCTCCGTCACTGAGTCATGTCCAGCTCTTTGTGACCTCAAGGACGGCAGCCAGCCAGGCTCCTCTGTCCATGGGATTCTCCAAGCAAGAATGCTGGAGTGCGTTGCCATTTCCTTCTGCCTCTGTCATACTTGCCTGTTGCTTTTTTTTTTTTTTTTTGGTTTGGTTTTGGGTGGTTGGGGCAGGTGGAAGAGATGCTTCTGATATATTCTGCTACAAATTGCTAACCAGTGACGTAGAAAGATATATAGTTGGTACAGGAAAGACAATGACGGTGTTGATGGAGAAGAGATTTCTTGGGAGAAGGTAGAATAAATGTTTGCCCTGTATATTCTTCGTAGTTTTTCCTGTGTGTCGGCCTGCACATCTATCAGCCTTCTACTCGTATCAATTGCAGCATCTTTACCCTCCATAGTCTCAGATGTCTGAGGCTTATCACGTTTCCCAGCAGAGGTTATTTTGGTTTATCTGACCTACTTCCTTCACGACTCCAGTGCAGTGTGAATAGCTATTTTTTTCCTTCTATAGATGCTTTGCCTTAAACATCCTCCATACACATACCTTCCCCAGCATCTCAGACTCTGGTTGCAGCCTTTTTGTACACAAAGAGATAGTTTTATTATGACACTCAAATTTTATTTCTGGTTCATTGATTGTCCCTTCCCCCACCACTGATTTTTACAATGAAGAAGCCAGCCTGGGAGACACCATGAATAAAACATGACATGAGGAGGTGTCCCCGGGAACTGAGCCAAAGATCAAGGCTGGAGCTGTCACTGCCTTCTCTAGAAGGAGTTCAAAATAGATACCTGTCAGGAAGGAGAACGGCAGGGGACGCTGTTTTGTCAGCGGAGCGGAGTGCCTTTTGGCAGGGCTCAGCAGCCTCTCCCGACCTCATTCGGATTCGGCCGGTTGCCGTGGGAAGTTCAGGTTGCAAAGAAGCAGCGCAGGCCCCGTCTCTTTTTGAGCCCTGGTGGATGTCAAATTCCTAACTCGATATAGAGTTTACGCTTGGCCTTTAGCAGGAAATGCTAGAGAGCGTTTTCGGGAGAGGCCTTTCCTAGGAAAATGACAACGTGCAGAAACAGCTTACTGTGCGGTCACTCAGATTGGGTGTAAATAAGGTTCTCTTGTAGTGACGGACAGTCGCTGAGCCCAGCACAGTGCTTGGCACACGGCAGGTGCTCCAGATTGCTGCTGCTGCTGCTGCTGCTAAGTCGCTTCAGTCCTGTCGGACTCTGTGCGACCTTATAGACAGCAGCCCACCAGGCTCCTCTGTCCACCGAATTCTCTAGGCAAGAGTACTTGGAGTGGATTGCCATTTCCTTCTCCAGATTACTTACAGAGTAAACCACCCCCATCCTTCACCACAAATTCAAGTCTAATTCAGAAAAGATAGCAAGTTCAGGATTAGTATGGTTTATACCATTATAGGATACGAATGGTTTTATATCATTCTACCAACATCATGTTGACTGGATTTTGATTAGACTCATTCACTTATTTTAAACTATACCATCTGTCACCTCTCTCAAAGAAAGTGATTCTCTTGCCATTTCACCATTGCAAAATAATAATAAAAGTTAAAAAAGCTCAGCAGTCAGCTTGAAGGACAGTGTCATGGAAGACAGCTGATTGCCCTGTGAAATTTTGCAAGAAAATGCCATGTGTGTTGGGGCTGAGCCGTGTGGGTTGAGGAACTTCAGCAAAGATGAGGGTGGGGTGAGTGGGAGAGGAGAGTCCAGCTGATAAGCTAAATAATTCCATTTCTGGGTACAATTCCCCAAATGAGAGTCTGGAGCAAAGTAGGTCAAGAAGGCCTCCCTTCTGGCAAGTTCCACCAACTGGGAAATCTTTGGAATGAACCAGAAACTCTTGAAAAACAGATATCAGCTAAATCAGAGCTGTCTGCTGCAGTGAATCAGAGATTGCCCTGAAGAAGGGGAGAGGGGTGGCCTCTTTTAAGGACTTGGGGCTTTTGAGGCAGGGAGAGGCCGAGAAGTCCAGAGGAGCCAGAGGCCTGCAGAGTCCAGGGCACTGAGGAGGGCCGGGGGAGGTGGAGTCTGCTTCTATTGCTCTGGGTTCTTCTGGTTGCAAATGACAGAAAACCAAACTCAGAATTCATTTATAGGGGAAATTCCTAGGGTAGGTTATAAAAGAAAGGAAAGAAGAGGAAAACCACAATTTTGAAACGGAATCCAGGAGACCTGGAGGTTTCAAAGACTAGGCCTCCATAAGTGCCTCTCCTCTCTCTCCCACATCATCTCTGCTTGCCCACCTCCCTCTGATAACTGCATTAACTCCTCTCGCATCAGGCTCCATCTTCCACATGTCATGGGACCCAGACACTGAAGTCCTGGGCCTGTGTCTTCCCAGTTTTGCTATCAGAAGGAAGGTCCTAGTGTCTCACTTCTCATTTTAAAGCCCAGGGAAAGTCTCTGGTTGGCCCAGCTGGGGTCCCACACTCACCCTATTGTGGGGAGCGGGGAGCAGTGACTTACAGCCCACAATCAGACCTCATGATCAGAGTGGGGAGTTTGGGGGAGAGTCCTCCAAGGAACAGGACTAGAGCTCCAGGAAAAAGAAAACATGGATGAGGATGAAAAACACTGGCCGCGTAATGCTTTGAGGCAAAGAAGACAGAAGCAGGAAGCATTCTAAAAGGCATGGAACAGGGCTTCCCTGGTGGCTCAGCGGTAAAGAATCCGCCTGCCAATGCAGGAGACACGGATTCATCCCCTGACCCAGGAAGATCCCACGTGCCTCGAAGCAACTAAGCCCATGAGCCACAACTATTTAGCTTGTGCTCTAGAGCCGGGGAGCCGCAGCTAGGGAAGCCCATGCACCCTAGAGCCCATGCTCTGCAACAAGGGAAGTCACTGCCATGAGAAGCCCATTCACTGCAACTAGAAAGGAGCCCTTGGTCATCACAACTAGAGGAAAAGCCCAGCAATGAAGACCCAGCACAGCCAAAAAAATCAATAAATATTTTTTAAAAGAAAAGGCATGGAGCAAGTTCAGCCATAGAAATTGTGCCCAGGGGGTTGGAAAGCCCTGCCAGCCCCAATTCTGTCACACCATGGGGTGCAATTGCCCTGAGATTTCTGGACGTGTTTAGGAAGCCAGGCACTGTCGCCCACTTGAATCCAGCCTGGACAGACGTCATGGCCTGGAGGGCTCTGGTGTTTCTCGGCCCGGATGGAAAGCAGAGGTATGGCGCCTCCTTTCAGACCAGCGGATCTGGTGAGCTCCCTGGGTCCACAGCCTGCTTTCTTGCAGGAAGGGGAGCCTGTTGAGTGTGTACCTTTAGAACTCCAGAAAACACTCTAATTTTTTTTTTTCCTGGGAACAACCTACAAATCCATCTTGAGAACTTCTACAACCTCAAGAATGCGCGGAGAAAGATATAATGAAATGTTAATTGTGATTATTTCTGTGTAAAGGATTATAAATGGTTTCATTTCCTCTAGAGTTTTCTATATTTCCTCATTTCTTATTACAAATGTGTGTTGCATTTTTGTAATTGAACAAAAACGTAAAACACATATCCGGTTTGATTCCTGGGTCAGGAAGATCCACTAGAGAAGGGATAGGCTACCCACTCCAGTCTTCTTGGGCTTCCCTTGTGGCTCAGCTGGTAAAGAATCCACTTGCAATGCGAGGAGACCTGGATTTGATCCCCGGGTTGGGAAGATCCCCTGGAGAAGGGAAAGGCTACCCATTCCAGTATTTTGACCTGGAGAATTCCATGGACTGTATAGTCCATGGGGTCACAAAGAGTCGGACACAACTTAGTGACTTTAAACGCACACACACACACACACACACACATATATCCTCCACCTATTCTGATAACCCCCAGTTATAATAAAATATAATGACAAATATATTTAAATAATTTTGAATTAAAATGGACTTCTAATCAAAGAACAAAAATAAGCCTAACTCAAAGATGAATTTAAAGAGCTATGGAATGTTGCCTTTGGAATTAAGGTGAAAGTTTATATGTTTCTACATATGCAAACGTCATATAATTTAGATGATGTTTATCAACGTTTATAGTGTTTTTAAAAGCAGGTTGACTTTCCTAGCTGGGTTTGGCTAAAGCTAACATTAAATTAATTTGCATTCCCTGAGCACACACTGTCTGAAATGGTGCTGAGCACTGGAGGGAAATTGACCTTGGATGAAACATTCACTGCCAAAAAACAAAGTGCCCAATCTCCACATAGATAATGAAGAACTGACTCTCAGAGTTATCAGACGGCAATGTGAACCAGAGCCCGTGACAACCCTCAAGTGGCATCATTTACGAAAACTCACAGTCGCACCAGTGATAATAGCTAAAGGCTTAATGCCAGTCAGATGTAAAACAAACCCGGAGCAGGCAGAGAGCACCTGAAAAAAACATTGTATCTGATGAAAATACGTGCCAATCAACGTGCATCCAAGAACTGAACGTTATGAGGAATGACTTCAAAGTCTTGTGCTGCGAATCCTTTCTTCTTCTTTCCTTCCTGCCTGCCATCTCCGGCTTCTCTCTTCCTTCTTCATTCCTTCCTTTCATCCCAACCACATTGCACATGGTATCTAAGGTGGTTTGTAAGGAGTTCAGTTCAGTTTAGTCATTCAGTTGTGTCCGACCCTTTACAACCCCATGGACTGCAGCACACCAGGCTTCCCTGTCCATCACCAACTCCAGAGCTTGCTCAAACTCATGTCCATCAAGTCGGTGATGCCATCCAACCATCTCATCCTCTATTGTCCCCTTCTCCCCCTGCCCTCAATCTTTCCCAGCATCAGGGTCTTTTCCAATGACTCAGTTCTTCACATCAGGTGGCCAAAGTATTGGAGTTTCAGCTTCAGCATCAGTCCTTCCAATGAGTATTTAGGACTGATTTCCTTTAGGATTGACTGGTTTTATCTTCTTGCAGTCCAAGGGACTCTCAAGAGTCTTCTCTAACACCACAGTTCAAGAGCGTCAATTCTTTAGCACTCAGCCTTCTTTATGGTCCAACTCTCACATCCATACATGACTACTAGAAAACCCATATTCTTTGACTAGACCGACCTTTGTCAGCAAAGTAATATCTCTGCTTTTTAATATGCTGTCTCAGTTTGTCATAGCTTTTCTTCCAAGGAGCAAGCGTCTTTTATTTCATGGCTGCAGTCACCATCTGCAGTGATTTTGGAGCCCAAGAAAATAAAGTCTCTCACTGTTTCCATTGTTTCTCACTGTTTGTTTTGTTTGTTGTGTGTTTTGTTGTTTTGTTGTGCTCCACACAGTCAAAGGCTTTGGCATAGTCAATAAAGCAGCTGCTGCTGCTAAGTCGCTTCAGTCGTGTCCGACTCTGTGCGGCCCCATAGACGGCAGCCCACCAGGCTCCTCCGTCCATGGGATTTTCCAGGCAAGAGTACTGGAATGGGGTGCCACTGCCTTCTCCGAATAAAGCAGCAGTAGATGTTTTTCTGGAACTCTCTTGCTTTTTCTGTGATCCAGAGGATGTTGGCAATTTGATCTCTGGTTCCTCTGCCTTTTCTAAATCCAGCTTGAACATCTGGAAATTCTTGGTTCACATACTGTTGAAGTTCAGAGAATTTTGAGCATTACTTTACTAGCGTGTGAGATGAGTGCAATTGTCTGGTAGTTTGAACATTCTTTGGCATTGCCTTTCTTTGGGTTTGGAACGAAAACTGATCTTTCCTGTCCTGTGGCCACTGCTGAGTTTTCCAAATTTGCTGGCATATTGAATGCAGCACTCTTACAGGGAGTACATACAGGTAAAGAATCTGCCTGCAATGCAGGAGATGCAGGAGATGTGGGTTCGAGTCCTAGTTTGGGGAGATCCCCAGGGAGGAGGAAATGACATCTAGACAGAGAAGCCTGGTGGGCTACAGTCCAAGGGTCGAAAAGAGTCAGACATGGCTGAGCGACTAAGCACAACAAGAACTGAATGAAATTGAGGATTAAAGTAAGTCACAAAAAGTAGGGCCCCAAGACAAGGAGGGAGTAGAATGCAGTCACCCAGGTCAGGTCTTATCCACGTGTGTAAGTTTGGCTTGGAACATCATGGCGGCCAGAAGTCCACACCCCGTAAGAGCAAAATGTACCAGTTCTTGTAGAGAATTGAAATTTTTCTTCCTCCATCATTCTTTTCTTTTTTGTGTCTACCATGGATTGTATTTACTCCCATAGCACGGTTCACTTGGCAACATCACGTGCATGACGGTAGCTCACATTTATTGGTGCTGACAGTGGTCCAGGCATTATGCTAGCACTTGACACACGTGCTCTCACTAAGTCTTCACAAAAGGCTTATGAGGAATGTACCCATTTTACAGATGTGGAAACTGCCGCTCAGAGTATGCTGTAGATCACCCAAAGTTAGGAAGCAGTGAGTGGCAAAAGCCTGGATGAACCTAAGTCTATCACACCTTAAGGCTTCCACATGCTCTTAACCGAAATGTCCAGGAAGGTGGCCATAACATTTTGGAAGCAGATATCTCTGGCCAGTTAGAAATTGAGTGATGTTGTTCTCATTACTAAATACTTCAAAAATATGCAAAAGCACAGAGAATAATAAACCATACACCTACGGATCCACCATCCAGACATTAAAAATGTTGGCATTTTGCTACATTTCTTCAGATTTTTAACAAAACGGTGATAGCTGAAGTCCCTCCATCCCTCTGTTATATAATGGGTCCCAAGAGACGTGGTACACAGGGCCTTCAGCAGTGTTTCTGCAACAAATGTGTTTTTCACAAACCTGCTTGATGTAGCATTTCCTTGGGAAAGTCAAGCATCACTTAAAAATGGATTTCAGCCCAAACAAGTCTGCAGTCAGTAGGGTAGAACAGGGCGATGGGAGACGGAGAGGACAAGGGCCCAGATGACACGGTTTTCTGATATCCTGGCCTGATCCAAGGGTAAAATTAGCTCAAAAAAAAAAACAAAAATGAACCACATCTTTGAATGACTACCACATATGTGGTGATTTCTGGAGGTTATACATGGAGGGTTCAGGGATATGGTCTCTGGCACAGATATTTAGAGTCCATTTTCTCTAAAAATCAAATGAACAGATGGTAAAGATGGATCATTCTGGCTTCCATCTAACTGGAGGGCCCTCTCATCTTTTCCAAGAAAAAGCTAACAGATTTGCTGCAAGTAAAATAGGGACTTTCTTAAAAAAAAAATTCTAAATCCTCAGAAACAAATGATGATCAGGCCCCCAGACTGTTATATGATGAACAACATGACTTCAGTTGTTTTCTTCAGGGGTCTTCGAAGCAAATATTCCGCCAAGTCACTGAATTCCATCTCTTCAATATGATCAATTTCTTACCTGCCATTAATCATAACTTCAACAAAATGGTATAAAAACTGTTGCATCAATTGCTAATTGAGTTGTATATTGAATATGAATCCTAAAAAATGGTCAGCGTTTACCAACAATAGCAGCACACAGTGCATCCTAAACTCCAGGGACCAACAAAGACACAGACATCAGGATAACACCGGTTGCTGTAACAGCCCTAAAATGCCATGGCTTAACCCAGTGAAAGTCTACCTTATCTCACATGTATTTTTTAAAGAGGAAATCTGTGGTCTCTAACCTTGCTAGATAGGGTTTACGAGGGCTTCCCTGGTAGCTCACAGGGTAAAGAACCCGCCCACAGTGCAGAAGACCCAGGTTCACTGCCTGAGTTGGGAAGATCCCCTGGAGAAGGAAATGGCAACCCTCTCCAGTATGCCTAGAGAATCTCCGTGGACAGAGGAGCAGGGCAGGCTACAGTCCATGGGGTCGCAAAGAGTCGGACACAACTGAGAGACTGAGCACAGGTACAGGGTATACTAGGTGATGCTGGAAGTAAAGAACCCACCTGCCAGCTTAGGAAATGTAAGAGACATGGGTTCGATCCCTGGGTCAGGAAGATCCCCTGGAGAAGGGCGTGGCAACCCACTCCAGGATTCTTGCCTGGAGAATCCCATGGACAGAGGAGCCTGGTGGGCTACAGTCCATCGGGTTGCAAAGAGTCAGATACGACTGAAGGGACTTGGCACGCACACAGACACTCTGAGGACCCCCGGTGGCCGCCCTTGGCCATGAGCGACAATGATAATGCATTTCTTGAAGCTGTGCGTCTTCCGGGGACCATTTCCTGCAGACATCAGTTGCTCTGAGGGTGGTTTTATACTCACAAGCCTCTGCAGACCAGACCAGTGGTTTCTTTGCCTATATAATTCCTTCAAAACCTGAGTTGGCTTCTGACCTATCCACTTCTGGTCAATTTCTCATACCAGTGGATAACCCTACATTCTTTCCTAGGCATGGCTCTTGGACCAACATAATTACTCATTTCCCCAGAACCATGGGGGAAGGCCATGGCCCTCTGAAACAAAAGGCTTATGTGGGGGATAAAGACTTTTAATTTTAACTTTGCCCATGGGGCTGAGTTAGTTTGCTGAGCTGGAAAATCTAACTGTGCCTTCATTGGTCAAAGCTTTTTGCAGTTTCATTTCTTATTCTCTGGTGTGAGGCTGTAAATTTTTGGACTTTTCTCTATCCCTCACATTGATGTTTGGACACTGGTCAGTTTTTTATGAACTCATCTCTTTCTTGACATGGGCAGCAAGAAGCAACCCATAACTGAGACCATTCTGGCTCTCTCCAAGCACTTTCCCAAAATCCACAGGTTACAGGCTAAGTCTGTCTTCCAGGTTATGTGAGATGACAGCTTTATAAAGCATTTTATTTCATATCTTTATTGTCCATCTTTCTACCCCCTAATATCCATACCACAGGATATGCTACAAATTTGGGGTTTCTGTTATGTCAGTACTCTGCTTCAAAGCGCTCATTTATGTATTTGTTGGGGTTCTATTAGCTACTGTCGGAGAAGGCAATGGCACCCCACTCCAGTACTCTTGCCTGGAAAATCCCATGGACGGCGGAGCCTGGTGGGCTGCCATCTATGGGGTCGCACAGAGTCGGACACGACTGAAGCGACTTAGCAGCAGTAGCAGCAGCATTAGCTACTGTAACAAAAGAAATTCATAGGTTATGGTGATGGTTTCATGGGAATATACTTAACTCGACTCATCAAGTTGTATACACTAACTAGGTTTGGCATTTTGTGGGTCAAAAATGATATAAAATAGATTTGCATGAAAATTGTTGGAGAAATTTTAATGGCAGAAAAATGAAAAGCAATTTGATTATGGACTTATAGGGGAGCCATATGTTCATTAACGTGAAACATTGATGGGGGCACCACTCTCTGGACGTGAAAAACTGTTCAGTTGTAAGGTGTTTCAAGTAACTTCCTCAAGCCAGGAGAAATTCTGTCTGTACTAGAAGGGCCTGAGTCATCATGTTATGTGACGTTCTATATACCCATATGTATCTTTGTTTGGGATGCTCAGCCTTATGAGTTGGGAGCCTCTGGTACTATTAGCCCACTAAACAGATGGGAAGACAGAGATGGAGAACATCCAGGTGACCAATTAGGTCCCAGTGCTCATGACAGACTCCTATCTAGAACCCATATAACCAGACCCCCCCTCACCCCGACAGGGGCTGGTCACCGCTCACCCCATTGCCTCTTTGTTGCTTTTGAGAGCCATCAAGAGTCCCAGGCTCACCCCTGTCAGCTTGCCTTGTAAACTTTTGGAAATTTTTAAGAGTTTTAAATAAAAGGAAGTCATTTGGGGGAGTTAGTGTTTGAAATCAATTAGGGTAGTGGTGGGAGATGGTGAGTAGCATGTTTGTCTGATAAACTCTTTGGACCAGTGTTGTGTTTAGAGACAGGAAGGTGCAGAGAGCAACCCAGGAGGTGATAAGACAGCCTCCCATGTGGCTCAGAGGATGCCACCTGCAGCTGGGAGGTGAAACGTGCATGTGGAAGCTCCAGGAAGAGAGGTTGATGGAGCAAGCTCTTTAGAAGCTGCTGGGGGGCTTCTCTGGCGCTCCTGTGGTTAAGACTTCATCTTCCAATGCAGGGAGCTCAGGTTCAATCCCTGGTGGGAGCGCTAAGATCCCACATGCCTCGCAGCCAAAAAAGCCAAAACATAAAACAGAGGTAATATTGTAACAAATTCAATAAGGACTTAATAAAAAAGGTCCACGTCAAAAAAAAAAAAAGAAAAACTTTAAGAAATTGCTGGATCTGCTTATAAAGATGATTTGGTTTAAGTAGCTTTTTTCATGAATATTAATAAAAATGCCAGGAATTCCTCCTCAACCCGCCACAGGAAAAGCCTATTAAGGCAATAGTAATAACACTGATAGTGTTAGTCGTAGTTGTAAAAACAATTAACATTTCTTGAGTGTACCAGTCTCTGTCTTTGTGCTTTACAGGCTGCGCTTGATGTAAAGCACGTCCCTGTGAGATAAGTACCATCATTCCCATTTCATAGACAATGAAACAGAGACATAGAAAGGTCAGCAAGGGGTCAAGTTGAGGTCCAAACCCAGATCTGCCTGATTCCCCCACCCAGACTCTAGACACTCGGATTTAACTAGTGACTAGATTGTCTGTGGATTAGGTGGCCTGGTCGGAGGCAATAGAGGACCCTTCCTCAAATACGGGATTCCCTGGTGGCTCAGACGGTAAAGCGTCTGCCCGCAATGCAGGAGACCCGGGCTCGATCCCTGGGTCGGGAAGATCCCCTGGAGAGGGAAAGGGCACCCCACTCCAGTACTCTTGCCTGGAAAATTCCATGGATGGAGCAGCCTGGTGGGCTACAGCCCCTGGGGTCGCAGAGAGTCGGACACGACTGAGTGACTTCACTTCCTCTTCTTCAAATACATCCACCTCCGTGAGAAAACTGACTCAGCACAGTTTCTACAAAGTGTTGCTAGGTAACAAATGAAAGGAGTAGAAACGTGCATGCCACCCGACCTCAGTGTTAAAAGAGCTGATGACTCGGCGCCTTTAAAACAAACCATGAAGAGCGTGTATGCTAAACAAGATACAAACTGCGTAGCCTACTGCAATTTATGAACAGGTGTAGTTATTTTTTGAAATACCAAATTATATGATAGTCTTCTTAGAAAAAGATAATGTACTAGGGGGAAAACATATTTTTTAAAAGAAAAGCCTATTGAGATTTGCTGGGTGTCAAAATCACTTAGAAGCACTTTTCTAAGTGAAAAAGAAATAAGTGGTCCTACTTTCAGGCCAGTGTTTCTGCCACCTGGCAAGTTCCCCATCAGTTCCTCAGGAAGCAAGGACATAACCTCCAGTACTTTCGTCTGAGCATCCTCCTTTCCTGTGCTAGTGTGGAGACTGGCCTGAAATTAGATGCCAAAACTCAGATGAATTATTTAAAAACATGAGTCTTTATTACCCTCGAACTTTCTGCCAATAAAGAACAATATTAAAAAAGTATATAGCTGTAAACACAACTGAAAATTTTAATATCAGAGGTTGTTCAAGTCTTTACGAAAGAAAACAACGCTGTTGGGCTGCATGAAATCTTTTCAGGGATGTCAGAACAAATGAAGAAAGTTGACCTCACGAGTCTAAGGCCCTGCTCTGAAATTACATTGTCTGTACCTTCTTCCCTTTGGCTCATTTAGTGTTTCTCTCCTTGGGTGATGAGCTCACCGCCGTGGTTGTGCGCTCAGAGCGGGCTTGACAGAAGGGAGGGGGTCGTAGGAATAGCGATGAGCCTTTGGTGTCTCCAATCCTCCCCTCCCAGTGCTCTGACTGACCCGCGCACGGGCTCTCTGGTGGGGTTCTCAGCAAGTTGGGGTTCTCTGCTTCACTTTCTGCTTTCGTGGAAGACTGACTCAGATGTTTAACTCTGTGGAGGACATCGATCAATGTTTTTTTCATTTCTCACATCATTGTTGTTTTTTACTTGCTAAGCTGTGTTTGTCTCTTTTGCGACCCCATAGACTGTAGCCCGCCAGGCTGCTCTGTCCGTGGGATTCTCCAGGCAAGAACACTGGAGTAGGTTGCCATTTTCTTCTCCAGGGCATTTTCCCGACCATGGGATTAAACCCGCATCTCCTGCTTGGCAGGCAAATTCATTACCCTGAGCCACCAGGGGAGCCCTTTCACGTCATTACAATGGTTTAATTCTATAGAAGATACCTGGGAGGGGAAGAGACAGGGATGTCTGTTGAAACCTGGCCCATCAGTTTGGTCTCTATCAGAGTTTATTCTGTTTTGTTTTCAATATTTTCATGTGTCCAGATAAACCTATTCACAAGCAAGACACACATCAAAAACCTCAGGACCTCATTAACTTTGTGTCATTTGGTTTTATATTGGGATAGGCACTTGGCCCGTGGAAGGGTATTTTAGTTCTCTATGTTTTCTATGTTTAATTATGAACAGAAAATAGGATGTTTGATGAAGTGTCTCCAAAAAAGAGAAACAAGATACACAGCCATCAGTGCCAAGGATTCCTCCCCCTGCCATGCGTTCAGACCAACCTTTACACAGAGACCATCTCTACGGTTAGTGGTCTGGGCACCCACAATGTAAGGTCACAGTTTCGAGATATGCAGTTGAGATGCATGATAAAGATCCTGCTTAAGACAAAACATTCTCGAGATGGTCCTGGCATGTCCATGTTCCATTAACAGTGCATTTTTCTTATATTAAAACTATATGAGGATCACTAAGAATTTAACACAATGACACCTGCTTGACATTATCTCTTACCCTGGTCCATCGCTCAGCCCATGGCATGATGGGAAACTCCAAACAGCAACCATTCGTTAATCCTGACTTGGGTAAAATCAGTTGATCATCAATACCATCCCATAAGTCTACGTATGAAGTGCAATTAAAATTGAATCAACTTCACTGAGTATACATTGAGAAGAACAAATATATGCTATGTACCTCTTACACGCAGGAAATCCAGGTAGATTTTGATGAGTTGATGGAGCAGAGGAGAATGACAAATGTATCTTTTACCCTCAAGGAGTTTATATTTTGAGAGAAACAAAAAACTGTATACACACTTGATATATTAATATGTTTGTTGTTTTTCAGTCGCTAAGTCATGTCCAACTCTTTGGGACCCTATGGACTGCAGCGTGCCAGGCTCCCCTGTCCTTCACTATCTCCTGGAGGTTGTTCAGACTCATGTCCGTTGAGTCAGTGATGCTATCTAATCATCCCATCCCCTGCCACCCTCTTCTCCACTTGCCCTCAATCTTTCCCAGCATCAGGGTCTTCCAATGAGTCAGTTCTTCACATCAGGTGGCCAAAGTATTGGAGCTTCAGCTTCAGCATCCGTCCTTCCAGTGAATATTCAGGGTTGATTTCCTTTAGTTCAGATGGTAGAAGCTCATCTCACCTAATCCTCCTCTGGAAGAGACTTAACAAGCGGGCTCCCAATCAGCGTATAAATCATAGACAAGGAATCCAGAAGAAGAGAGGGTCAGCAGTAGGGGCTAGTAATAAGACTTTAGCTCATGAAGCAAGATTTCTCTCTGAGGATGCTCTGGGTCTAAACAGAGACCCCCCCAAAGATTGGGATTGTTAAATTCAGAAGTCATTACTAAGACATACTGAGACGCCCTTATTGATAGATTCCTCCTCTTCCCAAATGTATTATCTGGCAAGTTACCTAACTCTCTGTTCACTTATTTGTAGAATGAGAATAAGGCCGCCTATTTTAATGGGACTTGTGTGTGTGTATTAAATGAAAATATCTAGCATATTCTATGGCCCAATAGATGCTACTTCTCTTCCTTCCCAAACTGCTTCTCTTTCTTAAAAGCAAAAAGCAAGAGAGCAGCTGTCCGGTCATTATCAACAGGGCCTTCAGGACCAAGTTCCATCGATTTGCAGTTCAACCCTGGGAGCCAGTCCCCAGCACCTCATATGTTCTTGACGGGTAATATGACCAGAGCTTCCAGGAGCCACAGTCCAATGGAGGAGACCAGCCATCACACGGACATCAACGTGAGGCCAGCGGATGTATGAACTTGTGCTGAAGAAGTACAGCAAAGGGGGAAATTGATCATCCTGGGGGCGGGAGGAACGGACCAGAGCAGACTTAGGAAGACTCTCAAACTGCTCCTTAACATTCCCACGAGGGGCCCAAGGACCACATTATCGGACTTATTTTTTACCACAGGGATCCAATATATGCTCCTCTGCAAATCATAAAATTTACAGAGACGAACTGAAGAAAAAAATACGTTCAACCCATCAAACTAATCTGATCTGAAACAGAAAAAGACTCCTAATGAATATGTCAATACCTGCAAGTTTTTTCATTTCTTTCCTGAAGCAATTTCATCTGCAAATGAATAATGCGTTCTGGGGCCGGACAGGACCTCCATTCCTGCACTCCGGAAAAATGTGTTTCCTTCGCTTTACATTTCTCACACCACTCAGAGGGAAAGCAGCCGCGATGCAATTTCAGATCCAGTTTAGGGTGTGAGGTGTCAGTTCTCGCTTTCCTCCTCCAGAAGGCAGCCCAAGCGTATAAGCCCAAGGTTGGAGAGTTCATTTTTTCCCCCCGAAGCACATTAAGTTCATAAATCATCTCTCAAGCAAGAAGATAAGGCTCCCAGATTTCTATTTTGTTGGGCATGAAAACTGAAGTCCAATCTGTGAGGCATTATATCCTCATATCCACCTGCAGTGCACAAAGACCACTCTCAGAGATGGTAATTCTCAAAGCTATTTTTTAGCGCGATGGGCAGAGAGGTGATTCCCATGTACAAGTAACTGAAAGCAGGTTCCTGTCTCACACAAATGTGTCTCCTCTTCGAAGAATAAGTGTATCTCCACATGCAATCTGAGGTTTAAAGGATGGCACGCTGCCCTCTGTTCAGTAAAGGGAAAAGTCAGCCCCGACACTGAGCAGGATTTTGATGGATGGGTGGCCGGGAGCGGGTCTGGAGCTGATGGCTGAAATGCCCTCTAGTGGTCATTAGCCAGAACCAGTGCTGAGCGTGGGGAAGCGAAAACTTCCTGTGAAACTAGCTCAGGTGCTGCTGCCGCTGCTGCTAAGTCGCTTTAGTCGTGTCCAACTCTGTGCGACCCCATAGACGGCAACCCACCAGGCTCCTCTGTCCCTGGGATTCGAGGTTTCTAAAAGCACTCATCTAACGGAAGAAGGCTGAGTGCTGAAAAATTGATGCTTTCAGACTGTGGTGCTGAAGAAGACTTGAGAGTCCCTTGGGACTGCAAGATCAAACCAATCAATCCTAAAGGAAATCAACACTGACTATCTATTGGAAGGACTGATGCTGAATCTGAAACTGAAGATACTTTGGCCACCTGATGTGAAGAGCTGACTCGTTGGAAAAGACCCTGATGCTGGGAAAGATTGAAGACAGGAGGAGAAGGGGACGACAGAGGATGAGATGGTTGGATGGCATCACTGACTTGATGGACCTGAGTTTGAGCAAGCTCCGGGAGTTCGTGATGGACAGGGAGGCCTGCGTGCTGCAGTCCATGGGGTCGCAAAGAGTCGGACACAACTGAGCGGCTGAACAGCAAGAGTCAGGAGTTGTAACATGGGTCATTGGCATCTAATGGGAGATACTTGGGTGGCAATGGGGCTTGTATAAACGGGAACTTGATTCCGAGTTCAAAGGTACAGCCCAGGAGTTTGGCTCCCACCTCTTCTTCTCATAGCTCTGTTTCTGAGCCCTGGACACACTGGAGCCTCAAGAACTGTTTGCTGAGTGACTGGATAAATGAACAAACCTCAATCATCGATAATGGATTCTGAGCCCACAGGCTGCATTTGAGAGTACACAGGTTCTTTCTGCTTCCTAAGGTGCATTTGATTTGCATTCTTCCCTGATTTGCATTCTTCCAGCCTGGGACCTAAAAGAATTAGCCTCACTCTAACAGCTTTGAGACCAGGAAATGTGATCCGAATGGTGGAAGGGAAATGGTAATGAAAAAAACTTCCCCGGGTGGATGCAAGGGTCTGAGCCAGTAGTTCAAAAGTGAAGATGGAGAAAGAGCATCAGAAAGGAAGTGGAGGGGACTTCCCTGGTGGTCTAGTGGTTAAGACTCTGTGCTCCCAATGCAGGGGGGATGTGGGTTCAAATCCTAGTCAGGGAGCCAAGATCCCTCATACCGCCCAGCGTGACCCCCAAAAAACAAGAGCAAAACAAACAACAGAAAGTGGTCGTAAAAGACCACCCCTCCCAGCATCCTCAGGCAGGCTGCCAGCAGGCAGGCCGCCAGCAGAAGTCAACCTGGAGAACAGACAGGAAACGGAGCCCACTCCACCCTGGTGAGAATGACAGCGGGATGTGGATGACCGACCTCGTAGCCTCTACCCACGCTGTGTGCTTCACCCCAAAGCCCGACACCAAAGTGGGCCTCAGTGCCAGCAGAGAAGGGGCTGACAGGTTGCTGCAGCCTCCGACCTCCGATGTTGAGATCATCTCTGGAAACCCGTCCTGCAGCCAGAGGTGGTCGTATAACTCAGAAGACCCACAGAAGGAGAGGCAGCAAGACCAGGGCGAGGAGGACCCTGGGTAGAGGTGAGGCTGGGGTGCCGCTGCCCTCCGCTCGTTCCCAGGAGTGTTTTTGTGCAGCTGCTGTAGGCACCCTGCCAGCCCAGCTCTGTAGCCGCACAGGGTCCAGGCAGACACGGTGGAGAAGCTCAGACCCTGAAGGCCTGCAGACCCCTGGGTTATACCTCTCAGGAGCTATGTGCCCTTATGGGCGGCATCACTTAATCTCCCAGGGCATCAGTTTCCGCAGCTGTAAAATGGGGTGAATGAGACTCTGTGTCCACTGGGTTGCTTGCAGATTCAGTAAAATAATAAGTAAGTAAGTTAAGTGTTAGTCGCTCAGTCATGCCCCATGGACTGCAGCCCACCAGGTTCCTCTGTCTGTGAGATATTCCAGGCAAGGATACTGGAATGGGTTGCCATTTCCTTCTCCAGGGTATCTTCCCAACCAGGAATCGAACCCGGGTCTCCTGCACTGCAGGCAGATTCTTTGTCAACTGAGCTACAATATATGCAAAGTACCTAAGGTGGGGTCTGGCCTGGAGTTGACTTTCAAGAAATGTTAGATGCTATACTGATGATACTGATGATAGAGAAGAGGAGGGAGTAGGGGACCAAACCTTGGGGAGATATTCTTGGCTCTTTTCCTCCTTCTCCCAAGTCCTTTCAACCACGTATTCTTTCTTCCCAAGATTGTCAAGGGAGCCCAGGCAGCATGTCAAGAACTAGACATGCTTCTCTAGAATATTAATGGAGAGCTGGAACTGGGAAGAGTACAGAGTGGGTCTGGAGTTATCAAGAGGTTCAAGATCCACAGATCCTCCCAGCCCTCTTTTGGAGCAGATTTGAATACAGGCTCCAAGTCCAAGGCTAAATCTAACAGGCTCCCAGGTGGAGGATTGTTTGGGTCCATTTTGTCATAACTTTGACACACACACATGCACACACACACATACATGGCTGGGTCGCAGAAGAAGTGAATGCTCTCCTTAGATTTCTTAACCTCATTTCTCCTAGTCTTTTCTATCTGCCCCTCCTCACCACCTCTACCCAATCCTTCCACCCCTCCCCACACTTCACTTCTTGGAACAGGCTCCAAACATAGCCTTAAAAGACTAGTGTTTCCAGGGAGCAGAGCTTTCCTGCTTTCTGTAAAGTCAGCAGAACTGGCCATCAAACCGAGCTGTGAGACCCGTGGCATTCACCGCACATTCTGAGGTCACTCTGTGGTTAATGATTTTTTTGATACACCTTTATACGCTTTCACCTGGGACAGCATTTAAAGGATGTGTTTGTCAGTCCTCTGATAACTGCCAATTTTTAGACTCCATCCAGACTATTGTTATTGTGGCCAAAAACTACTGGCAAAATAATATAGACAGAGCCTCCTTATGAAAAAGAATGTGTTTGCTGAGCTTTCTTAATATCCAGGACTTTATTTTACAGTCAAAATCAATAGAAATGTAACCTTTTCAACCACACAAAATGAGTTCATGTTTATTATTCGTCTTTTTCCGCCATTACTATGTCGTGATTGCACAGGGAGCCAGGTCAACCTAAGCTTTATTGAAAGACCATTAAAGAAACAAACTCAGACTCATTTAAATACTGAAGCCAGTGCCTTAGAAAGATCAATAAAGTAAAAGCTCCCAGGGTTGCTTGACTTAAACACCCCACATATGAGGATTGTTCCACAAGCACATGAGCAAACCTAGAAGGCCAGCCAATAAGGAAGAAAAAGCCATTTCATTAAATAGGTTTAGAACTGGAAAGCCCTTAACCTTCGTCTGATTAGACGTACAGCATTTAAATTTTCTCAGTATTTTAAACATCATCTAGAGAAGAACCATTGATTAATGAATGCCATTTATTCAGGAAAGCCATTAGCTTTTAGGGTTAGGGGGGTGGCTGCAATCAAAATTGCAGATTCATCTCTTTAAAAATAACCAACACTGGATCATGCTCTAACATCCTAGACCTGCTTGGAGCCAGGAAATGTTCTACCTAATGACCCTTAGCCTGGTGGCCTGCCCACAGTCATGTGTATTAAATCAAATAGCTGTCACTGACTCCGTGGACTCGGGTCAGACACAAACCTCTTGGGGCCTCAGTTTCCCCAGATCTGAGTATGCGTGCTAAGTCGCTTCAGTCATGTCCAACTCTTTGTGACCCCATCAACTGTAACTCTCCAGTCTCCTCTGTCCCTGGGATTCCAGGCAAGAATACTAGAGTGGGTTGCCATGCCCTCCTCCAGGGGATCTTCCCGACCCAGGGGTCGAACCCGTGTCTCTTGCGTCTCCTGCATTGGCAGGCGGGTTCTTTAACACTAGCACTGCCTGGGAACCAGAGATCTGATTAGGATGATATCCTTTTCTGCATCCTTCCCTGGATACGAGAGATAAAGACGATTGTCACAAACCGCTTCCAGTTCTTCCTTATAAACAACAATGTAAATTGCGAACTTCAGTAGTAATATTTGCTTAGAATAGTTTTAGAATCAGAATGGTCTTTATGGGCCATGGAATCAACTTCTGACCCAACTTGGAATCATCCCCTGTCCCTCCTGACATCACCAGTTGTGAGAAATATGCTCTTCTTTTTTGCCTTTAACTGAAGTAGAGTTGATTTACAGTGTTGTGTTAGTTGCAAGTATATATATAAAGATATAAATATATTCTTTCTTAGATTCTTTTCCTTGATTATTACAACATACTGAATATAGTTCCCTGTGCTATGCCGTAGGACCTTGTTGATTAGCTATTTTTTACATAGTGTACTGTGTATCTACTGAGCCCAGACTCCTAATTTATCCCTCCCCCACTGAAACGTAGCAAGAGGTTTTCCCAGCTGCGAGCACCTCCTTGGGCACATCTTCAGCTTCATTCCACAGGGTGGCCAGGCAGCAGAATCTCTCGAAAGCCCTTATGTAGCATTAAGAGGTATGAGGAGACATGTCATTTACTTAAAGACGTGCCTAGAAGGAGATATGGTCAGAGGGGGAGTTTGAGGGTCATGCCAAGGGTTTTTGCCTCTTCCCTGGTGGCTCAGATGGTAAAGAACCCGCCTGCAATGCAGGAGACCCGGGTTCAATCCCTGGCTCAGGAAGACCCCCTGGAGAAGGGAATGGCAACCCACTCCAGTATTCTGGCCTGGAAAATTCCACAGACAGAGGAGCCTGGAGGGCTGCAGCCCTTGGAGTTCCAAAGAGTCAGACACAACTGAGCAACTAACAGAGACACACACGCCTCTTCCCACGCGGAAACCCCCAGAGCAGCGAGGTCACCCTGTGACAGTCATCCATGCCCACCCAGGTGGCCCAGGGGCTGGACAGGCGTATCCTTCTCAGGAGTGCAGGCTGGCAGATGCCTGCTGGCAGATGCCTGCTCACTCTGAAGATCTGTCTGATTATTAACTTCCGTGAGGGGCTCATCTTCAAAGAGAGTCCTTGTATCTGAATCAGTCACAGCCAGGGCCCCCCACCTGAGAGCCTGACCGTCAGAGCAGCCACCCCCCATCCCAGCCTCAGCAGACAAACGATGGGACAGCCATGCCATCACACACACCGGCCTACAATGGTTTCCCTGTCCATACGTGCCCTCGACAGACGGTTCGAACACATCAAGTTTATTGACGGCTTCATGAAAACTTCCCCCACACAACGCACCCAGGAATTTGCCAGGATCTAGATTTAAACAACCACCTCCTGAAAATACGTGCTGGCCAAGCTAAGGTGGCAGAAGCCAATAAAGACTGAGGTAGAAAATGCCCCAGGCGTATCCGTCATGTCGACATTATTTCTCATAATCGTTCTCACTTGTGTTTCTTTATTCTTTTTTGTTTGATGAATAGAAAGTTTGGCCATCATGTTATATGATTTTAGGAGCATTGTATTTGGCAATCCCTATTTTCAGAATTGACTGTTCCTAATTTTTAATTTTTTACTCCTCTTGTTTGCCTTTCTCCTGCCTTTTTCCACCCATTGATTTGTTCTTCCTTATTCCCAGAAAGTCGTTTTACAGTTTATCAAAATGTGTTTTGCCTTGAGCTTTTCAGGAAAATACGTCTTTGAAATGATTTAACGGATGCTAATTATGTTAATTATTAGCTAAACCACTCACTGTGTGTAGTCATTAATTTTGATGGCTATTAAAGTGATTTTAAATGTAAAAGTAGATTAAAACCATGAGCTATTCTCACACTGGATCTCTGAGAAGGAAATCAGAAATGTAATTACTGGATACTGGTTCAGATGTTGATTTTTAATGCTTTATTGTCATCTTCTGAATTCTCATGTACAAGTCAAAAGACAAACTTGAAAATCCCAAATATGCTCTGATCAGATTCTTTTTAAAAAATTGTATAATATTTGGGACCTTCCTGCTATAAAAATCTTTGAAGTTAACTGTTTTGAAAATGCTGTATCAATTGTGAAATGAGAATTTCTCCTGTTATCCTTTGATATTTATAAATATTACACAGATTTATTGATACAAAGTCAATTTTCTTTTTTAAATACTTTGTGCTTTAAGTAATTGGAGAAGGAAACGGCAACCCACTCCAGTATTCTTGCCTGGAGAATCCCAGGGGGGGCGGAGCCTGGTGGGCTGCCGTCTGTGGGGTCGCACAAAGTCGGACACGACTGAAGCGACTTAGCAGCAGCAGCTTTAAGTAATATTCACTGTTTTTCCAGTAGGTGGAGTATTAGGCCACGGAAAATAGATTAACATCTGAAAGTGAATTTTTTTTTTTCTTTTTACTGTTTTGAGAAATTTTTTTATACAAAACATAAACCACCTAATGGGCTCATTCATTGTTTTAATTGCATCAATACCACAGGATTTCAGTCACGCTAGACCTTATGAGGCAAAATATATTGTACTGACTACATTTCCCTAATAATGAAGGCGTGATGACAACAGTAATAAGTACATAAATGCTTCTCATTTTAAAATTGCTTATAAAGCCATAAATGAAAACTCCTGATAACTCTGAAAGGAAAACTGTGCACATGTACAGGAAAGGAAGATCTGTCCCTTAAAGCCTTTATTTCTCACGCCTTAGCCATTTCTGGACAAGAACATTCCTTGTGAGTTGAACATGGGTTCAGGTCTGTGACCTGGGGCGGGTCACTGACTCTCCATGTCCTCGGGGCTGCCCGTCATGTCCCTTTGTTTCCAGACAGGGAGCTGGGCCCCCGATGCCGAGAGGGGACCATACGGTAGCTCGGTCTTTCTTCCCTCCTCCTTGCCCGCCTCCTCCATTTCACCCCCAAATCATAAAAGATGATTTGTGTCATATCAAAGCAAAGGACACTCTTCCGTGTCTGTTATAGAGGTAAGGACGTGAAAAGTCCAGCACAGAGCCTTGCGCAGAGTATCGGCTCAGTATGTGGGCCTGGGTTCAAACAGAAGATAGAAACCACGTGTGTGCCTGCCTCCTCCAAGTTCCGGCTTGGCGAGGCTGGAGCTGGTCTGGGGCTGCTGGGCCAGTGAAAGGCCGCTCTCTGGAGTTGGAGGAGTGTGCAGACGTGTGAGCATGTGTGAGACTGGAGGCAGGAGGTCTCAGAGCACATGGCCCACGCAGGGCTCATGGGGGCTCTGGTTTCCAGGGGAAACAGATGGGTATCAGGCCCTAGGGTCCCAGGGGGATCACACTCTGGGTCTGAGGCTTGGGCAGACCTCAGGCCCTAGGCAGACCTCCCCACCCCCAAGCCAGCACTGGAAATTTCCAGAAGCTCTTCCTTCCCTCCAGGGCCCCCTTTGTTATTCCATCACTCAGTCATGTCCCACTCTGTGAGACCCCATGGACTTCGCCTTGCCAGGCTTCCCTGTCCTTTACTATCTCCCTGAGTTTGCTCAAACTCATGTCCATTGAGTCAGTGATGCCATCCAACCATCTCATCCTCTGTCATCCCCTTCTCCTCCTGCCTTCAATCTTTCCCAGGATTAGGGTCTTTCCCAATGAGTCGGCTCTTTGCATCAGGTAGCCAAAGTATTGGAGCTTCAGCATCAGTCCTCCCAGTGAACATTCAGGGTTGATGTCTTACAGGATTGACTGGTTGGATCTCCTTGCAGTCCAAGGGACTCTCACGAGTCTTCTCCAACACCACAGTTCAAAAGCATCAGTTCTTCAGCACTCAGTTTTCTTTATAGTCCAACTCTCACATCCATACGTGACTCCTGGAAAAACCATAGCCTTGACTAGACGGACCTTTGTCAGCAAAGTAATGTCTCTGCTTTTTAATATGCTGTCTAGGTTGGTCATAGCTTTTCTTCCTGGGCCCTCTACCAGGAAACTTTAATATTCTGCTCACTTTAAAGGAAATTAAAGAAATTCACATTAATCATAGAGCATATACTGAAAGGTGAATTGGACCCAGGAGACAATGAATTGATTACTGACACAAAGAGACTCACATCCCAGGGACCTCCAGGGGGATATCACTGGGAGAGAGGCAGGGAGAGCTTATTTTGGGGATGGGGCTCGTGTGCAGAGGATTCCAGAAAGCAGCGCTGGGTGCTCTCAAAGAGCCGGGGCAGCTCAGAAATCGGTCTTATTAACAATCTCTGTCTGGGAGGTAGGAAGACAAGAGCAGGACTAGCATGGTTATTTGAGAAGCAAGCCAGGAGAAGGCGCTGTTCAGTCCTGGTTTTAATGTCACAAGCTCTTCTTTTAATTCCCTGGATTGCTTTTCTGTTGCTGCTGTAACTACTTACTGTAGATTTAGGGTAACGCTGAGGGATTACCTTACGGTTCTGGAGGCCAGTTAGCATCACTGAGCGAATGGCCTGCTGCTGGCTGGGCTGGTTGCCCTGAAGCTCTGAGAGGGGAATCCCGTTCCTTGCCTTTTCCAGCTCCTAGAGGCACCTACATCCCACGGCTCATCGCCCCAGAGTCCGGGATCCTTCATTTAGTCGCATCTGCAGGTCCCAGAGCTGCTGCTCCCTTTCCCACCGTCCCCGCCATGTCACTCACCCTTTCCTCCCACACCCTTCCTTCTGGGCACAAAGCAGGACGGAGTGTGAGAGAAAAACAGAGAGACGAGGAAAACTCGAGCAGACCCCTCTTCCCTCTGAGCTCTCCTCCCGTGGTCCCCTTCCATCACAGAATTTGCCCCAGACACGAGGAGTTTAATCTCTGTAAATGTTAACGCCTTCCTGTGTATCTTCAGCGTTTGTCATGTTTTCCATCTCAGTTGTTACAAAAGAGTTTCCTAACTAAACAAGTGATTTGGATCAGAATGATAGATCACTGCCCGCTGAGATTCCTGCCCAACGTTTTTTCATTAATCGCTTCATTAATGAATTAAGACTCAAGAGTGTTTGTGGTATTTATAGATAAATCAATGCCAGGCAGAATCACTGATGGCACAATCAAGATTCAAAAACTTCTGAATAGTCTGTATTCTTCCAAACAAAAGAAATAAATTTTAATATAATAAATGTAAATTTTAGCTTTTGGTTCAAGTCATCAACTGCATATATGAAGGAAGGAGAAGAGATGAAAGGAATCTATGGAGACAAACTAGCAATTTTATTTTACATGAGCTCGGTAAAAATAATATAAAATGTGCCAAAAGCCAACTCTGTCAAGTGCAATAGGGTAGCATACTGATTACTACATACTGTTGCTGCTAAGTCACTTCAGCCGTGTCCGACCCTGTGCGACCCCATAGACGGCAGCCCACCAGGCTCCCCCGTCCCTGGGATTCTCCAGGCAAGAACACTGGAGTGGGTTGCCATTTCCTTCTCCAATGCATGAAAGGGAAAAGTGAAAGTGAAGTCGCTCAGTCGTGTCCGACCCTTAGCGAACCCATGGACTGCAGCCTACCAGGCTCCTCTGTCCATAGGATTTTCCAGGCCAGAGTACTGGAGTGGGTTGCCATTTCCTTCTCCGCTACATACTGTTACGATGTAACTATTTCAGGAAGCCTTTTGTTTTTGTTTGTTTCAAACTAAACTTTTAATTTTGTATTGGGGCATAGCTAATTAACAATGTTGTGATAGTTTCAGGTGAACAGGGAAGGGACTCAGCCATACATATAGATGTATCCATTCTCCCCCAAACACCCCTCCCATGCAGGCCGCCACATAACATTGAGTAGAGTTCCCTGTGCTGTACAGTAGACCCTTGTTGGTTATCCATTTTGAATATAGCAGTGTGTACATGACCTCTGCAAACTCCCTAACTATCCCTTCCCCTTGGTAACTCTAAGTTCCCTAAAAACAGGTAGTAAGTGGATGGAGGAACCATAGCAGTTCCCCAACTGTGCCACCAGATGGCGCCAAAGCAGCTAGTTGCTATTTAGCAACAGGGACCATCCTAGACAGCATATTAAAAAGCTGATCCATTACTTTGCCAACAAAGATCCGTCTAGTCAAAGCTATGGTTTTTCCAGGAGTCATGTATGGATGTGAGGGCTGGACTCTAAAGAAAGCTGAGTGCTGAAGAATTGATGCTTTTGAACTGTGGTGTTGGAGAAGACTCTTGAGAGTCCCTTGGACAGCAAGGAGATCCAACCAGTCCATCCTAAAGGAAATCAGTCCTGAATATTCATTGGAAGGACTGATGTTGAAGCTGAAACTCGAATACTTTGGCCACCTGATGTGAAGAACTGACTCATTTGAAAAGCCCCTGATGCTGGGAAAGATTGAAGGCAGGAGGAGAAGGGGACAACAGAAGATGAGATGGTTGGATGGCGTCACCGACTCAAATGACATGAGTTTGAGTAAAATCCAGGAGTTGGTGATGGACAGAGAGGCCTGGCGTTCTGCAATTCATGAGGTTGCAAAGAGTCGGACACGACTGAGTGACTGAACTGATAGTCACCTCTGCCCCAGGGAAAAAATAAAGTAGAAAAATATTAATATTTAAGGTTCTCTGGCCAGAACATGTGTTTTGTTAATGAAGTGCTTGAAATCGTAGCAAACTTTTCAAAATTGTAGTCGAACATGCCGATGTTGGTTTCAATCATGTTTTTTTAGGCTTTTATCACGTGCTACCAGACACCCAGGCAGAAAAAAACCTCCCAGTACCAGTCCTGCAGGTCAGAACGCTCCAGATTCCTAAGCCGCGATGACTCTTGGACTCTTAATCTTGAATATTCAATAAGCTCTAGGTTTCAAGTAAGCAGCCTCAAGATTCCGGTGTAGATTCCGGTCATTAATAATTAACCATCATTCCTCAAAGCGGCCAGTCCTCCTCTTGGTCAGTGAGATTAGTCCCCTCCCCACGCTTCCTGCCTCCCTCTCCTGCACCTTGCCCCCCAAGCAGGCCTGCACCCTGCAGCTTTGCCCATGCTGGCCCATTTCTAGCGAATCTAGTTTCGGGAGTTCGTGCCCCAGCAAGTAGCTACTTGTACGCAGTTCCCACAGGAAGGACCTGCTGGATAGGAGGACAGAAGTGTTTCCTTCTAACCCACACCTTAACTTATGCTCTCCTGAGCAGGTATTAAACTCACTTCAGAAAAACAAAAGGTTACAAAAGAGATTTTTTTTTTCCCCAGGTGGATACAAAGAAACACAGAAAGTTCTAGGAGCTCACAGTTGGAGAAACAACTAGAATATTTGGGTTGTAAAAGTTCCGCTACGGCAAGACTCTCCAGTTAGGGCACAAAGGATTCTGGGAGAGCAGCGCTCGCACTTTTGCGTGGGAAGAGCAATCAGACAGCCATCGTCTGTAAGCTCTTCCTATCTGCTTCATTTTTAACTCCCTCTGTTGCCAGCCCAGCTCCACTCTAAAAAGACAGCTCTGCTGGAGCAACGGTGTCTTTGTCCCCTCCAGGCTCTGATGTCCCTGCGCTGGGGCAGGAGGGAGAAATCACCCTCGTTTGGACAAGCAAGAAAACTGTGACCCTGATATCTCAGCATTTGAATGTACATATTCTTGCATGCATTCCCGCTCAGTCCTGTCTGACTCTCTGTGGCCCCAGGGCTGTAGCCTGCCAGGCTCCTCTGACCGTGGGGTTTCCCAGCCAAAAATACTGGAGTGGGGTGCCATTTCCCTCTCCAGGGGATCTTCCCAACCCAGAGATCGAACCCACATCTCCTGCCTCTCCTGCATTGGCAGACAGGTTCTTTACCAGCTGAGTCACCAGGGAAGCCTCGCACGTATTCACATACATTAATATATTCATATTCACATTTGAACACACACACATATATGTATTCTGAAGAACGATATTGGTGTCCTGGTGGATAGACCCAAATGGGGAAGAAATAAGTGCAGTAAGATGATCCTAAAGAAAATCACTATACATGTAGCCTACTCTGTCTCAGAGGTCAATACTAGAGACTGAATCAAGTAGATTTTACTCTGTTAAAAAGAGTAAGGGTCTTAGTCCAGCAGCCACAGAAAAGGTGCGTGAGCTGGAGAAGAACTCATAAAAGGTCTTCATGTACAAGCTCAAATCATTTTCCAGTAACCCCAGCGAAGGCTGGGATGAACTCCTATTTTCTCAGGCTGGTATTTCGGAGTCAGCACTGATGAAAGAAGATCCAGAAACTGGAGTCGGAAGAGTGACATCATCCCCCAGGGAAGACGCGAGTCCATGCAGGAGGTGACGTTCTTCTAATAGTGTCTCTCCTTTTCTTCCTGCAGCTGGATCACTATCCTTCCGTGAGTTACCACCTGCCAAGTTCATCCGACACGCTCTTCAATTCTCCCAAGTCGCTCTTCCTAGGAAAAGTCATAGGTAAGAAATATGGGATAAACTCCCCACATAATATTTCCTAAAGCTGCTCATTCGCTTTTGAAATGCGTCGTAATTGGTGGTTGAGGCTCCTACATCTGTGATGGTGATAAAACCTGTGTCGTTTGGTGCATGACAAACTAAAACACGTGTGAAACCATGTGTTTGCTCCCGGATTGTTTACCTAAAATCTGTTCTTTAGTTTATTAAAGAGCTCTACCCACTAACAATATTTAATATAACTTTTTCCTATGCTAAGTATTCAACATGGTTCTGTCTTCCTCTCACTGTCGAGAAAGGTACCTGATATTTTTTTTTTTTAACTGTTTTCTAGATTTCTTATTTGGACTATGCTGGGTCTCCATAGCTGCTCGTACTTTTCTCTAGTTGCAGCGAGTGGTGGCTACTCTCTAGTAGCGGGGCACGGGCTTCTCATTGCAGTAGCTTCTCTTGTTGCAGAGCAGACTCTAGGGCGCGAGGGCTCAGTAGTTGTGGCACGTGGGCTCGATAGTTGCAGCTCCCAGGCTCTAGAGCACAGGCTCAGTAGTTGGGGTGCATGGGCTTAGTCGCTCCCAGCATCTGAAATCTTCCTGGGTCAGGGATCGAACCTATGTGTCCTGCATTGGCAGGTGGATTCTTCACTTCTGAGCCACCAGGGAAGCCCTACCTGATATTATTTGCAATCAGAAGGTCAACAGGAATTGGGACATTATGACAGAACATCCTCCCCTATGTGTGATTGTGAATTTACGAGCCTCTTGGCCCTTCTCTTTACCACAGATCAGTGCTGTCGAGATTAACTCTGGATGTGATTGGTTATGTATTTTAAATGATTAACATAAAGCCAATGACATTTTTTTTTCTGTAAAAGAACTCTATATATCATGAACCCAAAATGGAACTAGTAAGACAGTGGGTGATGTGCTGGCCAAAGCGGGGAGGGGAGGTGGTTACTCTGTGATCAGAATGCTATTAATTGTTACAAGCGCTCATTTTTAAAAGATGGGGACAGGGGAACCTAGCAGATAATGAAAAGAACAGGGGGCCCAACCCATAACAATAAGTAACAATAATATACACTTACAGAGGACTTTCTCTGGGCCAAGATCCATTTCAAGCACTTCAGATACACGAACACATTTAATCTTCATAGTAATTCCATGAGATAATCAAGATATCATCTCCATTTTACAGATGAGAAAACTGAGGCATCAAGAGATTAAATATCATGCCCAAGGCCACCTACTTAAGGGTGGAATCAAAACGTTTTCCTGGACAGTCAGATACCTGTGTCTCTGTTCCTGACTACCATGCTGTGACCCCTGTGATGGTGGACTTAGGAATGAAACAGAAAGACAGAAGAGGATTTGGGCAACAGAGGTTTAGCTGTTGAGGAACAAGCCCGACATCCCGTGTCAGAAAGTAGCCAAGAGCAAAACGTATTCCAGGACTTAGAACCAGGGACATACCAGGCAGGACAGTGGGCAAACAGAGGTGTAGGTCGGGTCCCAGGAAAGGGCCACGCCCTCGGCAAAAAGGCGGGAGGGAGTGGCAGGAGTTCAATCAGCCGGTGAAAGTGGAGAAAGAAAGGCAGCCCAGACGCACGGGCCACCTGCTGTTCTAGGCATCGTGCTAACCATCTTCCGTGTGTAAATGTGACAACGTAATGTCACAGCAACTCAGTGAAGCAAGGCGTATGATTATTATCCTCATTTTACAGATGAGGAAGCTGAAGCTGAGGACGGTCAGTTTGCCAGAGTTACTTGACTGGTGTGTGGTAAAGCAGAGTTTGGAAGCTGGGTCTCTCTAATGAGAGTCCACGGTTAAACAAAAAGACTAGTCATTACCGGGTCAAGGTCCAGAAGGAACACAGAGGAAAGACAAGAGATGCCATTATAATTTATTTACACATGCCAATATAGTTAGTGACGGAGAGCCTTGGTGTCTGCAGGCATGGACCCTGAGAGGTCGGTGAGTGCCCACTTACCGCTGTATGCATTCCGCAACTCAGTGAAGAATAACAGGAAGTTTTAAGTGCGCCTTCAGGGCTGATTCCATCCGAACAAACTCTACACTATGATGCTATGATATTCCTAAAGACACTGCACTATGATATTCCTAAAGTAGCACCCGGCATGAACATACCGGAAACAATGGACTTTATTTCTTTCATGAAACTCACAAAGTCCAGTTTGACAGGTATGTTGGGTGAATGCCAGTTCCCTTCACCGTGAGTAACACTTGTGTATCAGTATTTCGGGTCAGGTGACTAAATTGACACTGAAGCAAAATTGCAATAGGTAATGAGGCACTAAGCTTCAAGGTCATGAACAAATAACATCATAAGAGAAATCTTCTTTAAGTAAGAATTGACTCTGCTTGAGATGTGCTGAGCTAAAACCATTATATGAATTTCAGGTATATGAGTAATACACCCAGAGTTTTCTGTTCACCAAAGGAAACTTTTGCCATGTAAATAAGCTAAGTGTGCATGTGATGAGTTACATAAAGAACTAGCAACCCGTAAGGACATCCACGGCCCCAACAGGGAGGTGGCCTCATGGCCTCACGCACTTAGGTGCTGCTTCAGGTCTCACACGAGACTTCTGTTCGAGACTGACTCTCATCCACACCAGCCCCAGAGCTCTCTGCTGCCCACAAGACAGGGTCTGGAGGTTCCACTGCATCCTAACAAGGAGCACTCTTTGTGACCCCATGGACAGTTGGCCTCCAGGCTCCCCTCTGTCCAGGGGATTTTTCAGGCAAGAATACTGGAGTAGGGTTGCCATTTCCTCCTCCAGGGGACCAAGGAGCAAGTGCTCAATAAATGTGTGTTAAATTAATAAAGAGTAGAAGGGAAAGAAGCGATAAGCATATCACCATAGACGTGTCCTGCAGCGTGAGAGGGTGCCGATGAGGATGCTAAGACAACAAAATTAGCACAGAGGTGAGATCTTCCCACACATCTTGCAATCTCATTTTCCTAAAGGCAGGCATCTGATAATAATGCAGTGGAAAGCATTTAAGCTTTGGAATCAGACAGAGATGATGTGGCAGTCAGCTGGTCAGCTCGTGCTGCTATAAAATCCCCCAGACTAGACAGCTAAGTGACAGACGTTTATTTTTCACAAGTTCTGAAGGCTGGAAAGTTGGAGGTCTAGGTGCCAGCAGAGCAGGTGTCTGGTGAGGGCCCGCCTCCTAGCTTGCAGACAGCCGTCTTCTCGTTGTATCCTCATGCGATGGAGAGAGAAGTAAGCTCTCTCCTGTCTCTCCTTGCGTGTGTGTGTGTTCAGTCTCTTCAGTCATGTCTGACTCTTTGTGACCTGATGGACAGTCTCCCGCCAGGCTCCTCTGTCCATGGGATTATCCCAGCAGGAATACTGGAGTGGGTTGCCATTTCTTCCTGCAGGGGGCTCTTCTTGGAAGGACAATAATCTCATTCAAGAGGGCTCCACCCTCATGATCTGATCCCAGATCCATCCCCTTGGGGGTTAGGATTTCAACATACTCATCTCAAAAGAGAGACACAAGCCCTCAGTCTATAGCCACCGGTGGCGTTTGAATCTGGGCTCTGCCCCTCATCAAGGATGAACCCTTGGGTTCAGTACTTAAACCTCCCAGGGCCTGGGTCTGTCAGTTACAAAATGGGAACACAGTGCCTACTTGCAAGCTGTTAGCTTTCTGAAAACAAAATGTGTTGTCTTCTTACTTTTTAATTTATCTATTTGCAGCAGCCACATCAGTGCCTAACGTATGGAAAGTGCTCAAAAAAATATTTGTGGAGTAAATAAACTACCTTTTTAGTATTAAGCGAATAACATCTTAAGAAATATCCCATGTAATGCTTGGTAATAATAAAGAAAATGATTACTGTTTTTGGATGCTGGCTCTGTGCCAGTCACTATGGTATGTGTTTTAGTATATAGTGCTGCCTATGGTCCTCACAACACCAGCCTGGACCACTGTTACCCTCACTGTATGGGAAAGGGAATGAAGATTCAGGAAGGTTATTTTCTTAAAGCAGGTTTTCCAACAGCAGCACTGTTGCCTTTTGGGGTCAGATACACAATTTTTCGTTGTGGTGGTTGACTTGTGCTTTGTGGGGTGCTTAGCTGCTTCCCGGTGCTCTACCCACTGGCTACAAGTTGCACCTCCCAGTTGTGACGGCCATCAGTGACTCCAGATGTGGCCAAATGCTCCCCCAAGGGTAGAGTAACACCCACGGGGGACCAGTGGCTTAACGTCTCCCTGGTCACTGGCAGAGGTGGCCTTTGAAACAGGTGTGTGACACCAAAAGCTAGGCATTCCTTCCTGGTAACACCAGCAACTTTCAGAAGGATGAAGAAGCAAGGAAGAGATCTGATACCTTGGAGGTAAATTCTGTTAGTACCATCTAAGGAGTCACAGTGAGGACCTCAGAAAACATGTGGGTGCCTGGCTAGGCTAATCACCCGCCGTCTCCTCTAGCCAGTGTTGCTTAAAAATGTGTTCATTTAGCAGGAGCAGGATTGGTGAGATCTCCCTTTGAAACTGACATACACTTCAGTGAGAAACAACCAGTATGCTTTCACCAGCTATGTAAATATCCATCAGACAGCTGAACTTCAAATGGCTATCTCGTGTACTCCAGTAAGGTTTTGACACCCCCTCGTGATCCATGCCCCCAAGTTGTTGAGTCAGCTGCTAATCAGAAACTGATCACATAAAAGAAGGAAAAGGAGATGTATTTAAATAAATTAATAGGGCCTCACATGGAGCTCTTTGATGAGCACTGCTTGAAAAAGAACACATGAAAAGGAGAAAGAAGGATACCTAATCCATGACAAGTGTGACTTCTAGGGAACGGCAGAAATATATTCTGGAAATAAAACTGTGAACGCTGTCAACCAGCAACAGAATTTTGGAATGAGTTGTGACATTTCTGAATCCTGCAAGGAGGAAGCCAGGATCCCTGGCAATGGGCAAAGCTTCACAAAGTAGAAGTTTCACCAGACCTAGTTATGTCCATCATTTACTAGCTGAATGATGTCATGGACTTTATATATCTGATTTTCAGCAACAAATTTAATAGTCTTTCAAGAGAATCTTTAAGTCAGTTGGAAGCCTCTACCAGAGTCTTCTGTGTTACTCATATCTTTCCCCAACATTTCTATCAGTGCCTTGGATAAAGACACAAATAGAATGTTTATTAAGTTTGCAAATGCCACGAAGCTGAGAGGGATGGTTTAATAAGCTGGATGATAAAAAACACTTTGAAGACATCTTGACGGGCTGGAAAGATAGGATAAAAATAACAAGATGGAATATAATAGAGATAAACATAATTCCTGCACTTAGACCAGAAGGAAAAAAAGAAGAAGCATATAAGTAGAAGATGAAAGACTCCTGGTATCATAAAGATTCAGGGGGGTGGTTTTATGGACATTTTGATATATGGTGACTGATTTGTAAATAAATATAATACTGAAATACATTGATAAGAGAATTGTGTACCCAACAAGGAAGTATAGGCAGGCCTCAGCTGGGATGTCATGGCCGATCCTAAGCACCACGTTTTAAGGTATCTTTTAAGACCAAATAGGTAAAGGATCCATAAGGGGAAAAAAATCAAAAGACCTGGAGATACTTACACCAATAAAAAGATATGATTTAAGAGACATGAAAGAATCCATTTTCAGTCTTGACAACTGCTCCATAAAAGAAGAATTAGGCTTTGTAGAGGCTTACTCCAAGGGACCAGAGTCACCAAGCGAGAGGACGATTTCAGTTCGGAAGAACTTCCTAATAGCTAGAACTATTCAAAAATGAGGAGCCACTCTTTTGAAGTAGCGGAGCTTCCAATATTGAGAGTATTGAACAAAAGCTAGATTAAAATGTGTCCTGCACTTTGAGGAGTTTCCTGGCTTGAGTGAGACCAACTTGCATAAAGCCTACAAACCCCTGAAACTGTAAGATTGTGATTTTTTTTAAAGGTGAGAAATGCAGTTCTAAAGCTGAGAAGGTTCTCCTGCTCCATGTGAGAATTAAAAGGATAGTTGGGTTTAGGGTACCTTGATGTCACACACCATTGTGCATGTATTATAGATGTGAATTTAGAAGAGTGTCGATATCAACTGCTCCTCACATCACTGTACATTCTGTGTTATGAAACAGATAGCCTCTGTTTTCAGGATGGCAATACTCATTTTGATTTTTTTTTGGAAAGTAAAATCACCTGCCTTTTTTTTTTTTTTTTCAAATTAACTATCTGTTTCATGGCCATGTAGCATAGTAGTACCAAATCGTAATAAGATAGACCTATTCTGTAGGGAAAAGGTATCAATTCTTCTGTGTGAGCTTGAGAAACTGTGCTTCGAAAGAAGCTGAATAGTAACTAAATGCCAAGTGATTGTTGCTTTAATGACCAGGGCTGTTTGTTAGAGGCAAGGTCTGAAGTGGTCAAATTAAAGGTCAATGCTGATCCATTTGAACTTAATACAGTTTGTGAGTCGTGTTGGTCCCAGATACTTTTTCTCAGACTACCACTATAGAAGCAACTGTGATAGAAGACCTGCGATAGACCTGTTGGAAGCCACCGTATGATTTCCATTATATCTCAAATGGGAATATTATGATCCTTGGTAAAGAAATCCTTAGTCTAAGGTTTTCCAAAAATTTGGCAAAGCCTCCCGACACAGCAAGAAATGACATACCGCTATGCTCATTCATGTGTAAGGTGATATACTCTGGTAGGCATCACACTGCTCGGTGAGTATTTCCAGCCAAAAAATGTGATGAGTAGAAAATACATGTGCTGTTTCTAGGCAAGAACACTTAACTGTTGATGCAAGACCTTCTGGGGTCCTTCTGTCTCTTTGATACAGTGACCAACAAACCTCAAAACAGTGGTTGTTCCCTCGACAGGATCCCTCTGTGACCACAATGAACAGAGCACCATGTCAACTTATGATGAACCTACAGCCTCCAAATGAAAAAAAAAAAAAACTTTGCATTCTTAAGTTAGCAAGTCTATGGGGCTATTTGTTACTGCAGCACAACTTAACCCATCCTGATTGATACATAAGGATTGCAGTTAAGAACAGTCTTTGTAATCACACTTGTGGGTTTGCATTCTTACTCTGTCACTTACCAATAGTTTGACTTTGGCAAGTTACTTAACATCTTGGGCATTCTGTTTCCTCATGTATTAAACAGGAATAGTAGTGGCCACTGCTCTGCAGGATTCAACAAAATAATGCATGTTTAATAGGAAGCATGGGGTCTGCCACATAGTATAGGTGTAATAAACATAGTTATTTTTATTAAATCATAATTGAGCAAGCATGTAATCATCATTTGTCACACACCAGGTGTTGTATACGCCACTGGAACACCTATGATGTCCAAGACAGGCACAGTTTCTTACAGGGGCTTAAGTTCTAACTGGAAGAGAGCAGCCAACATTGGAAAGGCAATTCAAAGTGGAAGGATGTGTGGCAGGATAAATGGAAGGTGGAAATACTGGGTTCTTTGAAAGCAAGAAGGGGGAGCATTAACCCAGTCCAGGAGGTAAGGGGAGGCACCCCAGGGGATGTGGCACAGAGCTGAGATCTGAGTGATAGGTTAGAAATATCTGGGCACAGGAATGGGGAGGAGCAGAGGGCAGAAAGAGGAGAGGTTTTCTCAGTTCTCTGTTTTGTACAGCAGCCCAGCCAGCACTCTGTGGCTTGAACAATACTTTATGATTTCACACGATTTTGTGGCCTGACTCTTCTGCTTCATGTGGTCTCAGCCGGGACATAAGAATGACTGAATGGTGCATAGTGGCCTCAGTCACGTGGCTGACAAGAGTTTCCCTGGGGCTCTCAGCCAGGGGTCTCCCACCCAGCCCCACCCCCCACCCCCAGCCCTACCTTCAAGGCTCTACCTCATGGCTGCCTGGGCTTCCTCCCATCATGGCGGCTGGTCTCTTGGAAAGAGCATTGGAGAAAGCGAAGGTGCAAACTGGAGGTCCCTAAGACCCAACCTCAGAGCTCACGCACACCCTCTTTACTAGCAGCTATCGGCCAGATCTGGGCTCCAGCCCAGATCACAGGAAAGGCTAAGCAGACTCTGCTTCTTGATGGCTCAGTGACAGGGTCACTCTGCAAAGGAGCATGCAGGTGGGCGGTATTATGATGGTCTTTGAAAACACAGTGTGCCATGAGGGAAGTTTGAGGAATCAGAGCAAGTTTCAATCAGAAGGGTTGAAACTAGAGTAAGAAGAAGCAAGTGATCAAAATGCAGCAGCAGTAAGCCGGGTTCAGATCCAAATATGCTTCTGAAGGAGATCCAGATGTCCTGACAGCCCCAGGACCATCTCAATCGCCTCTTGCCAGGACAAGGGTGAATTATTAGCGATGGCCACATTCACTCTAAAAATGTGGCCCAGTGTGTTGATGAATTGTACAGTCACCCATCATGTTGTAGGTTCTCCTGGGAGGAACTCTTGAGGTCAAAAGAGAAGCCCCTTGGTAGAGTAGGAGCAACGGCTGAGGATGTGAATACCAACTTCTCTGTGAGAGGAGCCCAGGACACCCCAGTAGGGCAGTGGAGAAATGAAACCAGGAAAAGAATGGCCATTATCAGGCCACTCACGTTGCAGGTAAGCGGCGCTCAGGACCATGGGGGACAGTGGGAGACAGTGCAGGGCCAGGGTCTTGCTTCTCCTCATTCCCACCCAGCCTGACTCAGGGCTGCTGCCTGGAGAATTAACTCCCCCACAGTACAGACCCGCAACCCCACCCCTCACCTCCGCCCCCCAGACCAGGAGGAGGCACAGGGCTCAGGGCATCACGGTCAGCCATCTTTGTAATCCGAGGTGAATGCAGAGGCGTCGCCATATTACAGGATTCAGCCCCAAGTCACATTAAGGTTTTAACATTATCCTGGAGGCTAAAAGCGGTCATGGAAGGATTTTTTTTAAATCAGGAGAATAACCTTCTCAGATTGACGTTTTAGAAAGATAACACCATCTGCAGAGGCGAGAATGATGAACAGGAAGTGACTGAGAGGCTGCAGGGAGACCAACATGGGGGTTGCTATGCTTATCACACAGTTGCACATTGTCATGCCTGAAACAACTCGGATGTTCAGAGACAATACAGTGTCTCCATCTGTCAGTGGTGAGTGGGCTTCCCTGGTGGCTCAGCTGGTAAAGAATCCGCCTGCAGTGCGGGAGACCTGGGTTCGACCCCTGGGTGGGGAAGATGCCCAGGAGGAGGGAAAGGGTACCCATTCCAGTATTCTGGCCTGGAAAATTCCATGGACTATACAGTCCTTGGGGTCACAAATAGTTGGACACGACTGAGCGACTTTCGCTTTCACTCTCACTGCATGGCAAGGGCAGATACACAACATCCAGTCTGGCTCACTGTTCGGTCTGACTTGACTGTTTCAACAGTCCTTTCTGTCATCTCTGATCCTCCTGAATGACAATGCTCGATCTCTCACATGGCCTTCCCATCCCCTGCTTCCTTCTGTGTGTCTGCAGGTGTGTGGGATATAGAAGGGCATGGACAGCAAGATGTTATCACTTATATGTTCTTTAAACATCGTCACAAGGAGGAACACGGGTCATCGCTGGTCCTCCCTTGAGTTTGCAAGGGCTGCCGTCAACGGGCCTCCAGCCCAGTGTCCTGAGTCCGCCGGGTCCCTGTGTGCACGTCTGGCCTTGGATGCTAAGATCTGAGGTTGATGAACATATAGTCCCTCCTTGACCGAGGCAGTGCTTCCAGAGACCATCTGCCATGGTTGCCTTTGTTGTTCTGTCCTGCACTGGGGGGCCGGGGACAGAGCCCCGAGTCTCTGTCGTGTGCTCCCCCCTCCCCCTGACAGCTGCACGCTGGAATCTTCAGCTTCATCTCACGGTTTACTCCTCACAAGAGAAAGGCTGGGAGGAGCCGGACACCCATCCGCTCACTCTTCTTTTCTCTCCTGATGAGGCTGAGTGGCCAGGTGTTGGTGCAGAGCCCCCTGCACAGCAGGCTCCTCCCATAGCCCCGCATCGGGAAGCCGGGCAGGAGACCTTCTGCCCCTGTAAGCCCTTTGTCCGCTCTCCAGGCCAAAGCTTAGGTCCTCTCTCCCTCTGACCCTTTCCTTTTTCTCACAGTTTTCTTGGGCTTTTTAAAAAAAAAAAATAAGTCTTGCTTTAATTTGTTCTACCAGTTAGCGGTCTATCCCCAAAAAGAAGTACAGATAACACGCAGTTCCAACAGACACTTTTTCTCACTTAGCAAGTCAGCTAAGGCTTGAGGGCTCTGTGATACACCAGTCAGCTTCTTCCCAGGGCCATAGGGTTTCACAGACAAATTCACATCAAGCCAGTGGCGGAGAAACAGACAGTAGTGTGAACACTTGTCAAGCCTTTGTTCTTGCCTTGCCCACTAACATGCCATTGTCCAAATGAAGCTATTTGACCAAATCCAGAGACAAAGAGAAGAGAAACAGACTCGGCTTCCCCAGTCGTGGCAAGAGGGCATGGTTCCTGGGCAGGAGAGAGGATTCAAGGGATGTTGATGTTCCCTCCATCAAATCCTCCTGCAATTAAGAAAGAGCTTTATGTCTTTTCCTTGGTGGCTGGAAGAATGAGTGTTGCCTCTGCATCACAGGAACGTTCTGTGGCCTGCTTTGTCCTTGATGGCTTAAAACGTATGAGTAAAGGAATTTGGGGAAATCATTTATTCACTCAAAAGCATGTTGGCTGCTTATGTGTGCCAGGTGGTAGCGATGAAACAATGACTAAAATAGAAAATGCCTTTGATGTGAGGCATGTATCCTAGTGGTCATGAACAGACTGAGAAAATAATTGTGTGATGTGATGTCAGCCAGTGGTAAATGTGATGAAGAAAAACAAAGGATTCGGGGAAATGCTCTCAGAGGAGATGGGAAGAGGTGGGGTTTAGGCAGAGTGAGGGCAGTGATGTACAGACATCCAGAGGGAATGTGTCCCAGGAAGTATGGAAGGTGATGCAAAGGCTGGGAGGCTGAGGTGGAGGCATATGCCTGGCTCGTTCAAGGAACCACAAGAAACCCAGGGTGGCTGGACCACAGCAATGGCAGAAAGACAGACAGATAAAGCTAGAATGTCAGCCAGCAGCCAGACATTGGGTCGTAGACCATTATGGAGGTGAGGTGGGAAGCAGCAGAGAGTTCAGTTCAGTTCAGTCGCTCAGTCATGCCTGACTCTTTGCAACCCCATGGACTGCAGCATGCCAGGCTTCCCTGTCCATCACCAACTCCCGGAGTTTACTCAGACTCACGTCCATTGAGTTGATGATGCCATCCAACCATCTCACCTTCTGTTGTCCCCTTCTCCTCCTGCCTCAACGTCGATCCAATTGAGGTAGTTAAGAATTATCCACCTGCTGGGCACTGTGCTAACCACAGCAGGGGTGGGCGGGGAAGGGCAGGAGGGACTGAAGGGACCAACAGAATTTCCGCCGTAGAGACCAGATGGCGATCTAGCACTGAAACAAGCACGGGCACAGTGGAGAAGCAAGCGGGACAGGAAGGAAGAGCCCACAGTGTTTGGTGATAGATGGAAGGTGGTAGGTGGAAAAAAAGAGACCAAGATGGTTTCCCAGGATTTGGGCCCGAATAACCAGGTGGTGCTGTTTACCAAGAATGACACTGGGAGAGAAGTGGCTTGGGGACCAGGAGATAAAAATGAAGATTTCTGTTCTGGACAAGTTGCAGAGTGTTCTATGGATGTGCAGTCCCATGGTGCATGTCAGAAGCTGAACACTACCTGGAAGAATCCTCCCTTCTCCCACCTCCACCCCCTGCCCACCTCCCCAGGCAGATGGCGTCTTGGATTGACTAGGACACAGTCATTAGTCAGAAAGGCTAAAAAGAATAAAGCACCACCGGGAAATAATGCCAGTGCTATCTCCATACCATGGGGTACTGCTCAGTGACAGACAGGCTCAAACTACTGATACACAAAACCACTTGGATAAATCTCTAGGGAATTATTCTGAGGGAATGGCCAATCCCCAAAGCCTACACACCTAATGATTCCATTTACATGGCATCTTTGAAGTGGCAAAATTTTAGAAATAGAGGACAGCTTGGTGCTTGCCGGCAGTGGTGACAGGGGTGCGAGGGAGGGGGAAGGAGAAGCCAAGGGGGCTGTGGATACGAAAGGGGAACATGAGGAATCTTACCAGTTGGATTTGTTCATTATCTGCCTGCAGCGGTCAATGGCCAAGCCCACACAGGTGATCCAGTTGTATAGAATCAAATGTACACGCTCACACACACATTGATACAAAGTCTGAGTGCCAAGGTGAATTGTATCAAGCTCAATATCCTGACTGTGATATTCCACAATAGTTTTGCAAAATGTTTCCTTTGAGGAAAGCTGGGCAAAGGATATAAGAAACCTCTCTGTATTATTTCTATAACTGCATGCGATTTGATAGTTACCTCCACACAAATTTCAATTTTAGAGAAATAACGGAAGTAACAAATCTGTATGCCTCCTGAGAAATCTGTGGGCAGGTCAAGAAGCAACTATTAGAACTGGACATGGAAGAACAGACTAGTTCCAAATCGGGAAAGGAGTACGTCAAGGCTGTATATTGTCACCCTGCTTATTTAACTTATATGCAGAGTACATCATGCAAAATGCCAGGCTGGATGAAGCACAAGCTGGAATCAAGATTGCCGGGAGAAATATCCATAACCTCAGATATGCAGATGACACCACCCTTATGGCAGAAAGCAAAGAAGAACTAAAGAGCCTGTTGATGAAAGTGAAAGAGGAAAGTGAAAAAGGTGGCTTAAAACTCAACATTCAGAAAACTAAGATCATGGCATCTGGTCCCATCACTTCACAGCAAATAGATGGGGAAACAATGGAAACAGTGACAGACTTTATTTCTTTGGGCTCCAAAATCACTGCAGATGGTGACTGCAGCCAGGAAATTAAAAGACACTTGCTCCTTGGAAGAAAAGCTATGACCAACCTAGACAGCATATTAAAAAGCAGAGATATTACTTTGCCAACAAAGGTCCATCTAGTCAAACCTATGGTTTTTCCAGTAGTCATACATGGATGTGAGAGTTGGACTATAAAGAAAGCTGAGTGCCGAAGAATTGATGCTTTTGAACTGTGGTGTTGGAGAAGACGCTTGAGAGTCCCTTGGACAGCAGGGAGATCCAACCAGTCCATCCTAAAGGAAATCAGTCCTGAATATTTATCGAAAGGACTGGTGCTGAAACTCCAATATTTTGGCCACCTGATGTGAAGAACTGACTCATTGGAAAAGACCCTTATGCTGGGAAAGATTGAAGGCAGGAGGAGAAGGGGACAACAGAGGATGAGATGGCTGGATGGCATCACTGACTCGATGGACATGAGTTTGAGCAAGCTCCGGGAGTTAGTGGTGGACAGGGAGGCCTGGTGTGCTACAGTGCATGGGGCCGAAAAGAGTCGGACACGACTGAGCGACTGAACTGAACTGAACTGAACTGAATCAAGGTAAAAGAGGTTCTAGTCCACACTCTTCTCTGGACTCATTTATTCATGGGATGGTGTTTAGTGTCTAGAAGGGGCTGGTACCCAAGATTCTGCAGAAGGGTGATGGGCGAGGAGGAGGAAGACGCAGCCATCACACCCCCATCTCCTTATTTACCCATGACTTGCTTGCCTTTGCATTTTTTAACAGAAATGGCGAAAAATGTGGTAGATAACCTCCTACTCTTTTCAGAAAGAGTCCCTGACAGTCTCCTGCGTAGGATGTGGCAAAATTGATAAATGAACAAACGGCAAATAGTTAATTGAAATTCCTTCTCAGTTGCCTTCAGCTTTTATTATAATGATTAAAGAAGTAATAAAACACTGATGAGAATGCTTATTTAAGTGATAGGCAAGAAATGATATTTCTTGAAGAGAAGCAATTATATCTAATTTTTCATGTCCTAAAGAAAATTTAAGTCTTAACGTCCAAAATCTTTTCAAGGCTGAGGGAAGCCTTCTATTTAGAAGGAATTTCTCCTGTGAGTTATACTTAAGGTTACCTTTGCCTTCTTTTTTAATTGCATTGATAACTTTCATTCTTAGAAATCCATTTGGGTTTTTTTCATCATTACCTTCATACAATCATAGAAACATCCAAGATATGATTTAATTAAACCATAATCGTGTCACATCACAGCTAAGGAAAACAATGCTCACAAAGTTTAAGGGACAGGGCCAAGGTCATGTGGCAGTTTCATTCAACATCGTTTTCAAAGTAACACACAGTCAATGGCATGATTATCTTGGCTGGTCATGCAAATGTCATTAACAAATGCAATTAATAATTACAGCAGTGTAACCAAATGACACATTCTCAACATCCAGATAAAAGAGCTCCAAAAGTAATTCTTTTAATATAGTTTAGGCTGGAAGAGGAGATTTCATGGAGTGAAGATAAAGAATGCAGACTGTGTTGTCAGACGCCTGGAGTCAGCTGTCCCCTCTACTCCAGGAGCTACAGCAGGCTCCCTGCATGTCTGAGCTTCAGTTTTCTTAACTATAAACTGTAGGTAACAGTAATACTGATGTCTGATGCTTTCTTGTGAAGATCACAAATGGTATCATGAATGTAAAGCACTTATCACAGTGCCTACTCCACAGTCAGGGCTCAAGACATCTTAGGCAGCATTACTGTATCTAGTCTTGACTCTTAATCTATAAAAATAAAGCAAGGTCTGACCTCAATACCAAGTCACTCAGAAAAACAAGAAATCAATAAACATTGAAAACGTTGGGAAATGTTCAACTGAAAACAAAATCGATGGCATCATATCTCCACCTTTTTTCCCAAAATTAAATTATTTTTCATTAACAAAAACAAACCCCAGAAAAGTATTTATCATTAAAATTCAGTGAGAAAACATTAGTTCTGTTTTTATGACATTTTTAGTATTTGGTTAAACCAGATTGTCAAAAGCAGGGAATCTTTTTCTGTCGTGAATCTTCAGCTCACCTGTTTTTGACATACAGTGTGCATTTGTATACCCAATTATTTCTAAATAAGCAAACACTTTGAAAGCCAAAATCCCTCATACTATGGTATTTAGAAGCATTCCAGAAGACACAGAAAATTTAATCATACAATCAATCATCATTATTCATAGATTTCATATTTGAGAATTCATCTACTGTTTAAGATTTATCTATAAACCCAAAGAATTATCAGTGGTGACTCTGTGGTCATTTGCAGAGATGTGCAGAGCAGAAAAAAAAAAAAAAAAAGTGTCACCAACACCCACATTCCAGCAGAGGTGGACAAGGCAACACTGCCTTCTTGTTTCAGCTCTCTTACTGTAAACAATTCTCATTTTCATGGTCTACATAGTGCCACATCTTTTTGCACTTGGGGGCTTTTTATCGGTGATTTCACAGCTCAGAATGGCTCCGAATGAAGTGCTGAAGTGCTGTCTGTTGTTCCTAAATGCAAGAAGGCTTTGTGCTTCACAAAGCACATGGGTTAAATAATCATTCAAGCATGAGTTACAGGCTTTGGGCCATGAGTTCAATGTTAATGAATCAGCAGCATATGTTAAATAAGGCATCTTTACATAGAAACACACATAAAACAAGGTTACGTATTGACTGGTTGATGAAATGCTATGACCAGGGGCTCGCGGGAACCTCACCCTGTATTTCCCCTGGGAGCAGTATTTACTGCTCAGTATTTACTAATTCAGTGTTCACACTGACTACAGAAAGCATAAATACTGAGAATCAACTGCATTATGTTTAACCCCCTATCACATGACTGTGATGATGCATTAGATTTGTGTGATACTTGGCAATGTTAACAGCCCATCATAACTATTGTCACATATGATACCGTGGAGGTTAAGAAGAAAGGCATTCTTGCTCAGTGAAATAGAGTCACAGGTCCAACTGAGGTTACCTGGTAGGACTGGATCTTTTCCTTCGGGTCTGTGACATCTCATGGTTCCTCTCTCAGCACAATGATCAACAGGCCCTGAGCACTGCTTTATCTTAGGACCCACAGGGAAGGAGAACATGGAATGTTTGGGGAAGGGAGTCTGAGCTACAAAGATCCTTTCCACAGTCTTAGTAATGGCCTAGAATTTCAACCCTGGAGACCTTGAGGATTAACACATTGGGATGTAAAGAAATCAGGCCACCCTGCATTTGAATGGGGCTTCCCAGTTGGCACTCGTGGTAAAGAACTCACTTGCCAATGCAGGAGACATAAGAGACAAGGGTTCAATCCCTGGGTCGGGAAGATCCCCTGGAGGAGGAAATGGCAACCCACTCCAGTACTCTTGCCTGGGGAATTCCATGGACAGAAGAGCTTGGAATACACTGAAGGACAAAACAGAAAAACACAATGAAGAGTGGACGGAAGGAGCAGATTTAGCCGACAAGTTTGTGCTTTAGAGAATCCCCCAGCAGCTTTATGGCCGCATGTGGGAAGGCTGGCCTGCCTGCAGACTTTTCTGTAATAGTTGAAGAAAAAATAGAGAAGCCGTGGAAATACAAAATTTGTTTAGAAGAGTTATACATCTCTTAAAAAAATCAGTAGGATATGAATAATCCTGCTATTTTTTTAAAAAAGCACTAAATGTTTACAACAGGTATTCCATATGGCTGGCGTTTTCAGGCAGCAAGCGTGGCTGGACTTTTATTGTGACATCTCCATGCTCTGGAAATGGGGTAGACTGTTGTCTAAGATTTCTTTTCTGTTTTTAAATGTAGTTGTTAAAAACAAAGTGTGCTTAGGTAAGGAAGCTAAACTTCTCAAAGAAACTGTCAATAATGTTAAATTTGTAATTCAAGCTACTTCTCCCAAGTTAATTTTTTCTCAAACTCTAATTCTACCTTTAATGTCCATGAGGAATTAGCATCTGAAGTGTGAATTCAGAGGATAAAGCACAGTTGTAAATCAGAAAGAAGGCACCGTTCCGTTTTTCTGCCACTAGAGTCAACTTTATTTAACGATTGTCCTTCTGTCCCATTTGCAGTACCTAGGTAGATACAATGAGGAACAACGTCTGTTGAGTTTGCTAGAATCACCCTGCAAGTGAATACATACTTAAACCCCCCACTTGATAGATGAGGAAAGAGGTGCAGAGAATTTAAGTGACATGTGCCAAGTCACATAGCAAGCAGTGAAACCAGGATTTCAGGATGTGTCTTTCTGTGCTAGCTTGTCCATTCATTGTCTGTGCTTGTTTTATGAAAGAGAAAGGCCCTGGGAGAGAGACACAGTGTATTTATTTACCATCTTAAGCAGAGGATCACATCAATCTCTGATAACATCTCCTCTCCTCTTCCTCCTGCCCTCCATCTCCCAGTGTGGTTCCTATGTCCTCATCAGGGGCAGCCAGCAGGGTCTGCAGGCGTCTGGGACCCTGATGTAGAGACCCCCACACAGAAGGACCTGACTTCAAATGTCTAGTTCATATGGAAAGTGCAATAGGAGGGAGACGGGAGAGAAAATTCAACCAATAAGTACAGGCTCAACACAGCTCATATGCACAAACTAACTTTTGTGAGACTGATTCTTAAATATATTCTAAAATATTAAGTTTTTATCTATTTTTCTTATAATTAGTTGAAAGTGACAGTGAAAAGCAGAAGTGTTAGTTGCTCAGTTGTATCCGACTCTTTGTAACCCTATGAACTTCAGCCCACCAGGCTCCTCTTGTCCATGGGATTCTCCAGGCAAGAATACTGGAGTAAGTAGCCATTCCCTTCTCTAGTATTATTAGTTATATGAATCAAACCCTAAAACAAATAAGCTTTTTTAGTTCTTTTTTTAATAGTAAGATTATTTAACTTAAGTTAATTAATACTGAATTAACGGCAATATCAGGTACAAATGGAGTCATGTTGTTAATTTAAAAGAAAAGTGACCTAGTCTTGCGAATGACTTACTATCATGTGGCTTAATAGTTTGAAGGTTTGATTTTACAAACTTTATTTTAAAAATTTAATTAATTGACTTTAATTTTTAAAACAGTTCTAGGTTTACAGAAAAATTAACAAACAGAGAGTCCCAGGTACCCACTCACTGTTCCCCATGGGTGTACATAGTTTCCCCTGTTACTAGCATTTTGCTGCACCATAGTTATTTTTGGTGTTGTATACTTGCCACAACATAGTATGTTTGCTGTAAATGATGAAACACATTGGCACAATGTTTTTTAAATTTATATCTTATTTAGTTACTTGCTTTTGACTGTGCTGCGCAGGTTTTCCTATAGTTGTGGTGAGTGGGACCCGTTCTCTAGTTGAGATGCTTGGACTTCTTGCGGTGGGCTCTCTTGTTGAGGAGCATGGGCTCTCAGGCTTCAGTCGTTGTGGCTTCGCGGCTCTAGAGCACAGATTCAGGAGTTGTGGTACATGGGCTTAGTTGCTCCACAGCATGTAGTATCTTCCCAGCCCAGGAACTGAACCTGTGCCTCCTGCCTTGGCGGGAGAATTCTTTACAACTGAGCCACCCAGGAAGCCCCCTGATACAATATTATTAACTCAAGTCCATAGTTTGCATTAGGGTTCACTCTTTTTGTTGTGCATTCTACAGATTTTGACAAATGTATAATGAATGACTAGTCTCCACCGTTACGGTATCATTAGGACAGTTTAGTCTAAAAATCCCTTGGGTTCCAACTATACTTTCCTCCCTGCCCCCAACCCCTGGCGGAAACTGATCTTTTTTACCGTCTCCATGGTTTTGTCTTTTCTGGACTGTCACAGAGTTGGAATCGTACCCTTCTCAGCCAGGTGTCTTTTACTTAGCAGTATGCATTGAAAGGTCCTCCATGTCTTTTCCTGTCTCTATAGCTCATTTCTTTTTATTGCTGGATAATATTGCACCCTTATTTTCCTGAGTCAGGGGCGGGAGGATCAAAAAACTAAATTTGAGTAGTCATTATAGAAAAAAGGTAGCAAACAATAAAGAAAAACAATTATTCAACTTTGCTCATAATTGTATGAACTTCAGCAGCTCTTTGAATAGTTAACATCAATGGCAAGCTAGATGCCACCAATTAAGTGGTTCCATTTCATGCTGTGCATGCTGTCTGGAGCCTCCTTTTCTGACACATGTTTATAATCATTGTAACCCCAAAGCAACTATTTTTAACAAATATACATATATCCTCTTTAAGATCATGTAATTCTATTAAATTAAATTAGGAGGGAGCTTTCACACTAATAATTAAGTTGGTTTTGCATATTCTGTGGGTCTGTTCTGATTATGTGTTTCTTCATAGTCCTTAATCTATTTTTTAAATTTGTTGCAGTCATTTCTGTGCTATCTTTCCAAAAAAAAGTCAAGCAGAGCCAGTTCATCTGAAAACATTTCCACAGAAATTGAACACTTTTAAGGTTCAGAGAAATGACTCATTAAGCCACAATTCAATTAAATTTAGCAAGTATTTCTTGTACAACCACTGTCTGCTTGTGGTTGGCATAAGAGCCAAACTTCCTGTTCATGTTATTTTGACTATTTAATAAGAGCCGATTAAAATATCTTCTTCCGCAACAAAAGAAGGGAAAAAGCCCAACTGTGTGTGTTGAACTTGGAAGACAGGAGAGGAGCGATCTGAATGGAGAGTGAGGGGGTCTCTCACATGTGTGGCTCCCTTTCCCTCCATCTCCCCGATTTGCAGCATTTTCCACACCCGCGCCCTAAAAGACCCTGTCAATTCAGCACTTTGAAAAAACTCTGCTGCCCCCAAGTTCTTGGAAGGTCACCGTGCTTTACAGAGCTGCACATCGGTAGCATCATGGAGGAGAAACAACACATCTTTTCTCGAAAGAGGAGACTAAAGAGTGGAGAGAAAGGCTGGATGTTGACCCACACATGTGCTTTCAGGAGCAGAACCTCTCTGCTCTCGTCACTCAAGGTGACCTGAGTGAGACTCCGTGCCGCTATGACATCTACCAGGTATAGTCCTTGTGAGGGTTTTTGAAACAGATTTCCTACCCCCAGAGCGAAAGAGCAGAGATTTGAAGCCATCTTCAATTCCGGTACAGCCAATACATACCAATTGATGGTTATCGTCACCCACCTGCATTCACCCAGCTCCCAAAACTCTGATGCATGTTAGAGTCCCCCTTGCTTCCACTCATTGTGGTAAGCAAAAGGATGAATTAGACACGCATGTGCACACACACACACCATGGATTAGTCGAGAACAGAAACGTTCTCAGCAAACCCAGGTAGCATCAGAATAGTCAGCCAGCCATGCTGCTATCTGCCACATGGCACCTCCTAGGACAGCTTCCGCTGGCCGGGTCCCTTTGGTGAGGGCTGGATGGAGGCCTTGCTTGCCCTCTTTACCAAGATGAACTTCTTTACAGGACAATGCACACCGCAGACAGTTACTGCTGGGGGAGGCAGACACTGGGAGCACACTTCCTCTCCCCGCACACACGTCTGACATCAGCCGTAGAAACGTCGGTTGATGGTGAACCTACTTTCTCATACATGTTTCAAAGAAAAGAAAAAAACAAAGCGAAGTCACTCAGTCGTGTCTGACTCTGCAACTGCATGGACTGTAGCCCACCAGGCTTTTCTGCCCAGGGGATTTTCCAGGCAAGAACACTGGAGTGGGTTGCCATTTCCTTCTCCAATGCATGGAAGTGAAAAGTGAAAGTGAAGCCACTCAGTCATGTCTGACTCTTCGAGACCCCATGGACTGCAGCCCACCAGGCTCTTCCATCCATGGGATTTTCCAGGCAAGAGTACTGGAGTGGGTTGCCATTGCCTTCTTCAGGGAATCTTCCCAACCCAGGGATCGAACCCAGATCTCCTGCATTGCAGGCAAAAGCTTTACTCTTGAGCCACCAGAGAAGCCATACATGTTTCAAAGTGCACGTTATTTTTATATTTTTTACATTTCTTTCTTTGATGACAAACCTCAATTTTAAGATAATTCCTTTAATAATGATAAAAATTCAGGTGGCATTAGTGAAAATGTGTAATACATGTTGTAATTAGAATCTATTTTCAGTGTTCTATGCAGGATACAAATGAATTTGTTTAAATATTCACAGCATCCTAGACTTTTAAATATAGCAGCGTAATTGCATAATATAACATTTCTATATATCTGGTCTTAGTCATGTAAGGGGAGAGAAAATGAAATTTAAGCATGAAATAAAAATTAGAGGAAAGAACAAAAAAAACAATCTTTAGCTGAGATAAAAGGGTTTCCTTCTTTTAAACAAATCTTTGTACATAAGAGTTTTCACCTTCACGTGTAGAAATCAGAGCCCAACCCTCTCTGTCACATGGTAGAGAAGAGAGACCACACAGAAAATCAAGCTGATTAGCTGCTCTATTCTGTGCAGATTCTAACCTTAAATAGTTCTCGATGATGCTTCTGAGGAAGGAAAATAAAGCTGCAAGACATTCCTTTCTATTTTCAAAGCTTCCTGTATTCTGATTCCCATTGTGAAGGAGGGGGATGTGAAAACTAAACCCACTTTACAAGACTGAGGATGCTTATTCACTTTCTTCATGCTTATTTGAGAGAATCAGTGATCAGGTTTCAGAGTACACATTCCACAGGTATGCCTCCCATCTTCTTTGCAGATGGAATCTATACATGAAATTATTGCTGTGGATTCATTAAAGCAGAGGTTCATTTCCCGCAGTAATGGGGTCCCATTCCAGTCTTTTGTGTCAAACCCATCACTCAAATGGGCTGCAAAGGGATCCCACAGCGCCATCCTGCCTCCAAATGCAAGTGATCAATATGTCAGCTTGCAATGCGTTCCCATCTCTGAGGACCATCAATCGCCGCAGTTCGGAGAACCTTTTCGATCAGCCTTTTTTGGATATATACCTATGAGGATATTACTTCTGTGGCTGCACAAAGGAGAACAATTACTTACAATGGCTTTGGTGTCTCCCTAGTATCTTTTCTAGCTTCTTTTCAGGGAACTGACAGGCACAAGTCAGGCTTTACACTTACCCAGAGATTCTGGGGTATCAGTGTTCTGGTGCTACTGAGTCCCGTGGGGATGGGGTTGTGAGACTATCCAGTTGTGTATACACCTCCTCGAGGTATGGGCTTCCCTGGTGGCTCAGATGGTAGAGAATCTGCCTGCAATGTGGGAGACCCTAGTTCGAATCCTAGGTTGGGAAGATCCCCTGGAGAAGGAAATGGCAACCCACTCCAGTATTCTTTCCTGGAGAATCCCATGGACAGAGGAACCTGGCGAGCTACGATTCATGGAGTCACAAAGAGTCCAACATCATTAAGCGACGGACACTCACTTTTCAAAGAGCAGGGAGCCTTGGTATCGAGAGACACACTTCATCCACCACAGACTGAATTAAAAGGGGCAGTTAACAGTAGTAAAAGAAGTATGTAGATAACTTTGTATTGAAGTAGTAAATTTTAAAGGTCAAGAGAAGAACATAAAAATCGAAACAGCTTTTGAAATCTCAGAAGAAGCAGTACTGAATTTTATTTCCCTCTATTGATTTCACCACTGTGAGTGGTACCTGGATGGCAAAGAGAGCTTCAACAGCAGCAGCGTTAACATTTTATGTTTTAGTCCTAGGGGGAAAAAAAAACTAAAACGTGTCCCAGGTCAGTAGTAGCTCAGACCAGAAAACCCAAGAGCGATTTAGTTTTCCTGCAAAAGATAGGTTCTCACAAAAAGAAGTTTACCAAATTCTATAAGAGTTAAGGAGGATTTTCCTCTCCTCTTGCCTGGAAGGACTAAGGCAAGCTTACTCAGTTGAGCTATTAGGATAAATGAAGTCTGTGGGTCAGGAAAAAACTCCTGGAGTTTCATTTTCAAACCAGTTTAGATCATCAGATTACTTATAGTCACAGCACAGAAAGTCCAAATTTCTACAAGTTCTACGTTTTTCATCTGAAGTTCAAGATAGGTTAAAGCTGATGTATTTTAACAGGAAAACATGTGCCTCTGATTTTAAATGTTTGCAATGATAAGTTTGATGCTGTAGTGACAATGAGCAGCCACTAAGCAAGCTTGTGTGCATGCAAAGTCGCTTCAGTCATGTCCGACTCTTTGTGACTCTATGGACTGTAGCCCACCAATCTCCTCTGTCCATGGGATTCTCCAGGCAAGAATACTGGAGTGGGTTGCCAGGCCCTCCTCCAGGGAATCGTCTGAACCCAGCAATCAAACCCACGTCTCTTAAGTCTCCTGCATTGGCAGGCGGATTCTTTACCACTAGCACCACCTGGGAAGCCCCAAGCCCAGCTTAGATGACAGAGAACTGGTTTCAGAAAGAGAAGGGAAGCTGAGTGTCTTCAGCCTGGAGAAGGGAGAAGATAGTGGTTATAACATTGTGTTAGTCAGGGGTCTCGCTCTGCCTTTTGAGACTCTTGAGTGGGGAGATTCAACCTCATCTGAAGCTAGTGAACCAGGGGGTGCTGCAGGGCACCCCAGCCACACCTGCAAGTCAGATGCTTCTTGGGTGGATCAAAAACCATCTACTTGCTTTCCCGTCCTTCTCCTGGAACCCCAGCGTCTAGTCTCAGTGTGTGTCTACACCACGCTGGGCTCCCCTCTGGTTGATGTGAGGCATGGAACAGGTGGGACTTTGGGGCTAACAAGTGGCAGATGGTTGTAACTGCCTGAGCCACCTACGCTGGCAAATCGTCTTCTTTATTTGTGTACAATTTCCCCCCAATTCTGATGTGAGTAGAGATTTTTTTCCCCGATGGAGCACAGTTGTATGGCCACCATGATTCACAAAAATATTTAAGAAAAAGTGACGAAAACCCACCAACTGAACTTGAGTTAATTGGTCTAGTCCTTTATAACTCTCCACCACCGCTCAGCACGCACACACGAACACAAACCAGTCTTTAACGTGGTATTTTCTCTGTGACAGTGAAGGCAGCATAAAATAGTGAAAAAGAAAACTGAAGTCAGATAGAGCTTGGCTTGACTTGCAGATCAGCCCCCTGCCTTGCAAGGTGACTCCTGGTAGGTGGTTCTCTCTCTGAGTTTTAGGGGCTTGTGATCAAATTGATGGTAATAGATGTAAAGAACTTGGCACAGCAGGTGGTTAAAGCCACTCGACAAATGGAGGATAAACAAAGAAACAGCTCATGAATCCGCCTATAGCCGATCCCAGAAATGCCTTATTAACCTTTGAGATGCACCCCCAGGCTTCACCCAAAAGTACAAGACATTGCTGGCAAGATGCGTGATGGTTTCCATCTCACATTTTTCATTCTCTCATTTCTAATAGAGTCTTAAAAAAAAAAAAAAAAAAGCCGAAAAGCAGCCTAGATGTTTGTGAAAGAGGAGAAGGCATGGCTTGACATGACCAAAGGTCGAGTTGACATTAGGATTCTCAGGCTTCCAAGTTTCAGGTTTAGGATCTCAGCATCTTTGGTCTGGGGTGGGGGCGGAGAAGGCGAGCAGAAGGTGTTTCCTACTGTTCTAATCTGTGCCGAGGCTCTCCCCACTCAACAAAGCCCTCTATGCAGGCTTCCCGGCCATGGCTTTCATCCCAAGCTCTCCAAACTCAGAAGACACACTGATACCCATCTCTGCCAAAAGGAATAAAAATCATTTTTTAGTCCAGAAAATTTGTTGTTTTCTATTCACACATGCAAGAGATACTCTTTAAGCTCCACCTAATTAAATATCAAGCTTATGTGTAATTAACCTCAAAATAACAATTAAACATTTTACCTAGGAAGACGAATTCATTTTCTGGTTATCAGTTTTGGTAAACAATACAGCTCTTGTAACAATTCTGAACTAATTAAAAATTGGAGAATTCTATACAAAGCTATCATCTTTCCTTTAAAGAGTGAAGAAGCGAATCTTTGTGTTATTTAAAAACAGTTTCAGCATGAAAGCTTTTATTTTATATCTGTTTCATGTTTTAAATTGTCTAGGTATCAATGCATCTGTGTGTTGATCACTCAGTGGTGTCCGACTCTTTGCGACCCCATGGACTGTAGCCAGCCAGGCTCCTCTGTCCATGGAATTATCCAGGCTAGAATACTGGAGTGGGTTGCCGTTCCCATCTCCAGGGGATCTTCCCGACCCAGGGATCAAACCTAGGTCTCCTGCATTGCAGGCAGATTCTTTACCGTTATTAATTAATGGCTATCTAAGGACTGCAAGGAGATCCAATCAATCCATCCTAAAAGAGATCAATCCTGGGTGGTCATTGGAAGGACTGATGTTGAAGCTGAAACTCCAATACTTTGGCCACCTCATGCGAAGAGTTGACTCATTGGAAAGGACCCTAATGCTGGGTGGGATTGGGGGCAGGAGGAGAAGGGGATGACAGAGGATGAGATGGTTGGATGGCATCACCAACTCAATGGACATGGGTTTGGGTAGACTCCAGGAGTTGGTGATGGACAGAGAGGCCTAGCGTGCTGCAATTCATGGGGTCGCAAAGAGTCGGACACGACTGAGCGACTGAACTGAACTGAAGGTCTTAATATTACTTAAGAATGAAGTAATTACAATTTTTGCTAACATAATGATTTCTTCTGACATATACCATTTTAAAATTCCACAAAATAGAACACTTTAAAAATTCATGATTACCTTCTCATGTAGTTGAATACAATTATATGTATGTATGAGTGTATGTGTCAATTTTAAACAACTTTATAAACAGTGATGATTTAATTAAATCATAAAAATAACGTAGGAAATTTAGAAACTCTTAAGTCATAAGAAATTTGGCACTGGTCTTGTACAAACCAAATTGTGGTGCTGATATTATCATCATAAGGGTAAACTAGATTTTAAAGGCTCTCAATAATGCTCAAGGTTCTTCATTTACTTGAAAGGAGCCTTTTCTTCTTATCTTGTAACAATAGTAACAAAGGCTATTTTGTAAATATAGTTTTCAGTGTCCACAAAAGAAATGCAAATCACTTAATATTTTTCTTTCTGTCTTTTAGATATTTTTGGCAGGTAGTCCAAAATAAAAATTCTTAAAGCACATGCATAATGACAGGATAATTATTTTGATTAATTAATTTTTAAAGCTTCCCAAGAGAGAAAAAGAGGCAGAAAGGAACAGGAAAAAAAAAAGAAGTGAGGGAGCCAACTTCAGACAGTTAAGAAATTACCACTGTGAAGAGCAAATATCCTTCCTCTGCCAGAAGAAAAGATAAAAGTTTTGATTCAGGAAAACCCATTTTGATGTATGTTTGCCTGCAAGAGATAGTTATTACAGCTGGTTTAGATAATTATTGGGGCCTTGAAAATTTTATCAAGGGACATATCATAAAGTCAGCATGTATTAATCCTCACAGTACAGAAATGGAGAGAGAGGTGTCTACAAAAGCAAGTGCTCTCTGTTTTAGGCAGACAGGATAATCTCCTGCTGTTTCTCCCCCTCTGGTCTCTAAGGCATCTCTCAAATGAAAAATTGTGTTCATGTCCAGAGTTCCCCAAAGCAGCCACATCAGTTCAGAATTACCCCAGGTGAAACTGCCACTTAAGTTAGTGATGTGGGAAAGCAGGGGTTTATCCCAGAGCATGTGCACAATTTAGGTCCACGAGACCCCCTGAGAGCTGCAGGGCCAGTGCTGGCGCAGCCTCACTGGAACCCTCAGGACTTAATCAACAGCAAGCCAGACGATACCTTCTGACTCCAGAAGACTGGGCACAAGGCAGCTCTCAGGACCAGAGACAAGACTAGTAAGGAAGTTCTAACACAGTTTAGAAGTAGCGCCCAAGTCATAGTTCACCCAAAGACCTTCTGAGACATCACCCAACTGTGGTATGACTGTGTTGCACGCTAAGTTGCTTCATTCACGTCCAGCTCTTTGCAACCCCATGGACTGTAGCCCACTAGGCTTCTCTGCCTTTGGGATTCTCCAGGCAAGAATACTGGAGTGGATAGCCATGCCCTCCTCCAGGGCATTTTCCTGACTCAGGGATCGAACCCAGGTCTCCTGTGTCTCCTGCATTGCAGACTCTTTACCACTGAGCCACCAGAGAACGGTTTATTTGGAGGTAAATCTTTAAATCAGCCAAACGGGTTAAAAATGCTTCTTGAAGGAATTCCCAGGCAGTCCAGTCATTAGAACTCTGCTCCTTCACTGCCGAGTCTCGAGTTCAGTCCCTGGTCAGGAAGCTAAAGATCCCACAAGCCTTATGAAGCGGTCAAAAAGAAAGAAAGAAAGAAAGAAAATACTTCTAGAGAGGGGAAATAGGAGGCAGAACAGAGAAAATTGTAACTATTACTAACAGTCCTTAAAGAACTACTTGTTTAAACTTTTTTTTTAACATGTTTTAAAAGAATGAGTAGACGTAGCCAGGTGAAGAGAGAGGAAAAACAGGGGGAAGAAAACAAGTGGAGAAAAGAGCCTGGTGTGTGAGGACCGAGGGAAGCCCTTGTCCTGCCCACAGGGAGCAGCAGGAGGGCCAGCTGCATGTCCACCCAGGACACAGGGTACGTTTGGCGACACGTGTCTGCTTTGTTTATCGTGGCCCCCAGACGCCTTCAACAGCTTTTTTCTCACCAGCCGCCTTGGCATGTGACCCCCAGCACTTGGCTCCCCTCAGCCACCCGTTTCTGCCTCCTTCCAGCAGCCTTATAACATCTCCGGCTATCTCCGCTCCATCACGGCGGCCCAGATCAAAAGACGTATCGATGGAGGGCATGATCTGAAGGTTTGCTGTGCCCTGGAAACTCACACAATGATGATTAGTCTTTCATGAGTTTGAGTAGACTCCTGGAGCTGGTGATGGACAGGGAGGCCTGGCGTGCTGCAGTCCACGGGGTCGCAAAGAGTCAGACACGACTGAGCAACTGAACTGAACTGAGTGGGCTTTTAGCTTAAGCAGCTCCTGATGAATACAGAATGCTTTGTGAACAATCAGCAGAGGAATAGTTTTCCATTTATTAACTAAGAAAAAAGATTTCAACACATTCTGGAAAGCTAACACTAAATGATAATAATCACCAATGGAACTGTTTGGACGCTGAATGTAGAGTGATGCAAAGAGGAAAAAAAAATCTCCCCTACCCTTAATGTTCTTACTAAAAGACCTGTGTCCTTGAATTAACCTTGACAGGATTGTGTAGGAATAAAGGATATTTTTTTTCAGGAACACACACTTAAAGATGGCAAGGTAATAGAAGAGGGAAATGCCGCTCCCACTGTTTTTGCTGAATTGTTCTCTTTTGCAAACACAGCAGAAGTGCTCAGTGAGATTTTCCAGAGGAAATCCTTGACATTGGAGTTTTAAAGCCTTGTTGTTGTTCAGTAGCTCAGTCATGTCTGACTTTTTGCGACCCCATGGACTGCAGCACGCCAGACTTCCCTGTCCATCACCATCTCCTGGAGTTTGCTCAAATTCATGTCCATTGAGTCGGTGATGCCATCCAACCACCTCATCCTCTCTTTTCCCCTTCTCCTCCTTCCCTCAGTCTTTCCCAGAATCAGAGTCTTTTCCAGTGATTCAGCTCTTCATATCTGGTGGCCAAAGTATTGGAGCTTCAGCTTTAGCATCAGTCTTTCCAGTGAATGTTCAGGGTGGTGGAATAGTCAAATTCATAGAGACAGGAAATGGACTAGGGGTTACCATAGCCTACGGGGAGGAGGCCATGGGGAGTTAGTGTTTCATGGGAACAGAGTTTCAGTATGGGAAGATAAAGAACATTCTAGAGATGGATGGTGGTGATGGCTACACAGTAGTGAGAATGTACTTGGTACCACTGAACTATACACTTAAAATGGTTAAAATAGTAAATTTCATGTTATATATATTTTACCTCTTTTTTTAAAAAAAAATGGACATTTTCCTCCTCTGGGCCTCAGTGAGATCATCAGGACAATAAATGTGTTAGAACAGATGGTCTCCCAGGATACGTCCAAGTCTGTGAGTCTGTTTGTCTGAGACACCCTCTCCATCCTCATGGGGTACAGCACCAATTTGGGGAGATGTGATGTGTGAATAAAAAGATAAGCTCTTGCTAGTTAACTTCCTAAGTACTCAGTTCATGATAAAGACAGGAATATGTATTCCTCAGGGGGGAACAGAGCAGAATTGCGGAGGCCAGCTTTGGGGACAATGTTCTGTCTGAAAAAGATTCAGGCTTCATCTTGGGTCTTCAGGCAGTTTCCGTCTGCACCTGAGAGTCACATCTTCTCGTCCATCCTCCGCTCACTTCCTCCCAGGTTTTCCCACCTTCTCTCCATCAGTTACTCCCTCTGTGTCCTGTATCCTTGTTGGCTCTTTCTTCCTGGCATGGAACCTGTGCCAGTTTCCCTACAGACCCCAGGTCTACGTCTAGTTACTGCCTTCCCTTCCCCGACACACTAGTTTTATGAGAACCACCTCTGCTTCCTCACCTTCCAGTTATTCCTCAACCCCCCACAATATTTAACTCCCCCCCCGCCCCCATCACTCACTGGTGGCTCAGTCGGTAGAGAGTCTGCCTGCAGCACAGGAGACCTTGGTTCAATCCCTGGGTTGGGAAGATCCCCCGGAGAAGGAAATGGCCACCCACTCCAGTATTCTTGCCTGGAGAATCCCATGGACAGAGGAGCCTGGTGGGCTACAGTCCAAGGGGGTCTCAAAGAGACACGCTCACTCTCATCCCTCCACGAAAATCGCCCTCACTCGTGCTTCGCCATGATCTTATAACTATTCAACCAAACAGATACCTTTCCACCTTGTCTTATCTCTGCCAGTTCTCAGCACTGGGTCCTGTGGACCCAGGGCCATCCATGGTGGATGACTTCGGGGGCACCACCCACATAGACGGGGGTCCGATTGGTGCCCCCAGGAGCTGTGCACTGTGTCACTGTGCCCTGCTTGAACCTCCATCCCTCCTGAAAACCTCTCCTTGGTCTTCTCTGAGATGTGTCTTCCCTGGCTTTTCCACGTCTCCTTGCCCTTCCTTAGTCTCTCTCCAGAGTCTTCTTCCCCTGCCCACCTTAAAGTCCAGTCTGACCATGGGTTCCCTTCTTGGCTGTCTTCTCTTCCACTCTGGACAACGCCCTGGGCAAAGCCCATCTGCCAGTGTGCTCAGCCCCTCCCGCTCCCTGCACAGACTCCCTCCAGTCTGTCCCTCCAATGCTGACCTCTCTCTTGGATTCAAACCATCATTCAGAACTGTCTCATCTTCTTATTCCTGTTATCCAAGGGTGCAAACCTCCCTCGCTTTTATAACAACCAAAATGGAGCTTTTCTTTCTCTCCTGAACCTGCCACTCCTCCAAATGAACCTCTCCAAGCCAGCGGCCCCACCCTCTGCCCATTCGCCCGGGTCAGAAGCCTTGCTCAGTCAGTGGCGGGTGAAGACACAGGCTCAGGTGTCAGACCCACCTGAGCCCAAGCACAGAGCCACGCCTCACTCTGGGTGTGACTTTGGAAAAGTCACTAATCTCTCAGGTCTGCGCCCTTGTCTGTGAGAGGCGGGAAAGGTGTCTATCGTGATGGGTTTGCAGAAGGATTTAGTAGGATGTTGTATGTGAAAGACTTAGCTCCAGACCTGTGACGTCGAAAGCACTTGATACCTGGTCATTGTCTCCTTCTCAGCCTCATTCCTAACTCACCACCGGTCACCACAGTGAAGTTCAGCTCTGTCATTTCTCTGGAATCGGTCCTATCTTCTCATTCCCAAGACGAGTGTCTGAGTTCAGACAACCCTGGGTTACTGTAGTAGGTGACTGAGTCATCTCCTCACCTCTGGTCCTCTACCACACCATTGCACCCTCTGCATGGCTGCCAGGATAACTGTTTCTGCAACAGGAATCTGATCCTATCACTTCTCTGCTCAGAATACTTGACTGCTTCTCCATTGCCCCCAGTGGAAAGCACAGACTCCCTAGAGTGGCCGTGCAAGGCCTGGCCCTGCCCACTTATCCTGTCATCCCTGCCATCATCTCCCCAGCACACTCTCAGCTTCTGCCGCACCAAACCATCAAGATTCAAGTGTCACTGCCTCTGGAAACCCTCCACAGTCCTCTAGGCTCAGACAGGTGTCCTTGTAGCACCCTGGCCAAGTATCTAGCACAGCATTGTGAGTTACAGACTGCACGTTTCTTCAAGGAAGGGCCGTGTCCTTCGGGTCTCCATCCCTTGCAGTAGTCAGGACAAGACCTTGCATGTGGTATGCAATATGTAAGTGGTAAATAAATGAGTGAATGAATGAATATGCACTTGAATGGATAAACAGAGAAATAAAGAGTATAGGAAAATGGATAAAGATGGAAATGTTGAGGTTATGAAGTTGGATGCCCGAGATGCTTGTTCTTAAAATTTCATCGTTGGTTGTTCTTATAATTTCATCATTAAATGCTTATAAAGTATATTGTCCTAAGACCATTGACTGTCTTTACAGGCATCCTCCCTACACCTGATCCCACTCTTCCAGCCAGGGTTGTTTAGTGCGTCACACTCTGGGTTATAGTTAGATTATGCTAGTCCTCCTGTGGAAGTCATCTTGTTCTTCTAACTGTGGAAACTTTACTCATTCTTTAAAGTTCATATCGAGACTCACCTCTCCTAATCAGTATTTCTAGAAAAGGTGAAGCCTTTTGCCTGAGCTGACTTCCTAGGACTCACATTTTGCCTGCCTGCTCTAAAAAGAGCTTCACTGAATAATGTAAATGGTATGGTCTTTAGGGAAAGTTGGAACAAGGTTTTAACCCAGCTCCAGTCCTTATATAAAGTATGAGACCTTGGGAAAATCCCTTAGCCCTTCCAGGTTTTAGGTTCCTGATTTGCTTGTTCAGATGAGGATAACAAAGCACATCTTTTAGGAGTGTTGCGAAGACTGGCAGAATCATTTTGTATAGTGCAAGACCTATAGTGGCCATTTGACCAATATTAGTTTTCTTCCTACTGGTTCTCGCTTATGCACTTCTCTGGAAATTTCCTCTTCCTTTCTGGACCTGAGATGCCAGCCAGACCTCTCTCAGCTGAACTCCTGGTCCTGATCTCTTCTAGGCTGCCCTGCATCTATCTAAAGCATGATGCCAAAAGGCTGCAATAATGACTCATTCTCATAGATTATCATTACACCCTTGGAAGAAACATTTGCATGTTTCTTGCATTATTGGCAAGTTTTCCTCAGTTTTGGTCGTTGACTTACAGGTATATATTTATTTTTTGGCTGCCCCTATGGCTTGTGGGATCTTAGTTCCCTGACCAGAGATCGAACCTGTGCCCCCTATGTTGGAAGCACTGAATCTTAACTATTGGATCACCAGGGAAGTCCTACAGGTATATATCAGTGAGCAGAATCAGCTGTATCAGTGAGTTCATGGGCTGTTTGATACCAATACTTGACTGGGACAAACACTGGGACAGTCCTTGCAAATACGCAGCCAGTGAGCTGACTTTTAGAGATATAGGTGGCCTATTAATTGGTCCATCTTCCCATATGGGCAGCTCCACAGAATACAGACAGTGTGAACTCAGCATCAGAAGACTTTAATTAGAGTTCATGGTTTACTACTGGCCATAGAATTTGGGCCAAAGCATAATCTCTGGTGTTAAGTCCCTGTGGATGGAATTCACAAGCTTTATTGCCCAACCATATTTAGTGGACCTTCAGCCATGCCCCGGGCTCACCTCTGGACTCTCCAGCTGAAACATCCCCCATCCCTCTGCCCACCCTAGTGGGAGCCCAGCCTGCAATGCCCACATTGGACTCTATCTCCTTCCCTAGCCACTTCTGACTCCCAGAGCACGTGTCTCTCAACCACACGTGGTCCTTTGTGGCCCTGCTCTGTTGTGTGACAATTTCCTGTGTGCCTGTCAAGTCTTCTTGGCAGATTTCATCTCAGTCATCTTTGTGCCCCTACAGGGGTGTATGCCGAGAGAGGCACATAGTAGGTACTCAGTAAACACCTGTGAATACACTGACCTACCAGGCAGAGAAGAGGAGGTGGACAGTCAGCACCCCGAGACCTGGGAGAAAGGCCATCTCCTCCAAGACTTGAAGAGCTGGCCGGCTGATTCAGCAGGAACTCCCGGGGTCCATCAGCTGCAGAACTTGGCACAGTTGCAGCTGAAGTTTCTGCTGAGTAGGGTCATAAATATGTAACCTGAGAAGATAATGATGAGAATGGCTCCTTCTTTTTCACATCCTAGACTCCAGAACAGAAATATGCGCCACCACATCTAGAGTATAATATCAATGTATTATCCAGCACTGTGAATATAAGAAAAGCACATTTTCCGGAAAGTGTCCTTGTTCATCTTGAAGTAGTGGGTAGAGAATGACCTTTTAGAGGGCTGGGACAAAGCCCAAAGTGCTACTAAATTGGAAACCTGTTTAATGGCTGAGACAGCTTACCTCCTGATCAATTATGGATGCGGTACCATTTCAAGATTACATTATGAAGGAAGCATGTCACCAAGTGTGATCAATGGATGGAATGCGAGTCTTGGCTGCATCCTTTTACAACAAATAAACTGAGGATTGAAGACAAATTTGCGATCACTTTCGGTTGAGTAAAATAAAACCTGTTTAGCAAATTCTTTGGATTTGTGGACTGCCTAAGAATCTACAAGTCTGCAATGTCCCTTCTCCAGATACATTCAAAGGGTAGGAGAGAAGTCATGTAAAGCCTAATGCTTGACTTCTTGCCTCAATTTCTAACCAAAACTAAAAAGGAAAAGAAAGTTGACTCAAAGAAAGAAGTTGCATTGTAAGTAAATAACGTCCAAAAACCAAAAGAGAGAACATAAAAGAAGAGAGGTTATTTTTTTTAACATGTTATCAGTATGCTGAAAAAAAAAAAAAACCCCAACTGTCTCTAGTAATTCAGATTGCTAGGAGATCAAACCAGTCAATCCTAAAGGAAATCACTCCTGAATATTCATTGGAAGGACTGATGCTGAAGCTGAAACTCCAATACTTTGGCCACCTGACTCGAAGAACCAAGTCATTGGAAAAGACTTGGAAAGATTGAAGGCGGGAGGAGAAGGGGACGACAGAGGATGAGATGGTTGGATGGCATCACCAACTCGATGGACATGAATTTGAGCAAGCTCCAGGAGTTGGTGATGGACAGGGAGGCCTGGCGTGCTGCAGTCCGTGGGGTCTCAAAGAGTCAGACATGACTGAGCGACTGAACTGACTGAATAATTCATATTAACATTCCTTTTTATTTAGCTTTTGTTTTTATCAAAGTAATACAAGCACCTCGTTTAATGTATCAAATAGTTCTATATGGCTCATTAGGAAAACCAGCCACCCAATTTTCATATTTTTGTTGTTTATTCTTGCGTTTGTCTCTAAACCTCTGAAGACATTTATTTGCTGCTCAGGGGGTCACCAAACTTTTCCTAGAGCGAAACAGTGAACACTTTTGAGGACCATGTGGTCTCCATTGCAAGTCCTCAACCCTGTGGTTGCAGCGTGAAAGCAGCCACAGACGATATGTAAACTAATGATGTGGCTGCGTCCCAGGAAAACTTCATTCATAAGCACAGGCAGCTGGCTGGTGGCTCATAATTTACCAAGCCCTGGACTCCATCTTGAATCTCTGTTTTTGAGTCCGTCGCTATCAGCTGACCTCTCAGTGTGGAAGGTGATTAGGCTCTTTATAGCCGACAGCACTGTCTTCACCTCCCGCCCCTCCACACTTTGCTGTGCCTCCATCTTCCCAGTACGATGGCTGCTTCTCTGACTTTGGATCAGCATGTGGTATGTATATTAGCATGACTTTATGTATGCTTTTCACAGCTGAACCATGAATTATTTCCTTTCTCAAACAGTCTTATTTTCCCTCAAGGTAGTAATTATCTTGCTCTTCCATTTGATAAATTTTCTATGAATTGAGGATGAATTCAGAGTCAAATTCTCCCAACTGTGAAATCTTCTTTCAGTATAAGGCTTTACACATGTCAGATAGTCCACTTCATTTCCTTAGAGATCTCTCTTCCGGAGCACTCGGACTGGAGAGACCAGCCATCATCCTTATAGCTCTCTTTTCCATCATCACCAGCTTCCCTGGAGGCTTAGATAGTCAAGAGTCTGCCTGCAGTGCGGGAGACTCGAGTTTGATCCCTGGGTTGGGAAGATCCCCTGGAGATGGAAATGGCAACCCACTCCAGTATTCTTGCCTAGAAAATCCCGTGGACGGAGGAGCCTGGCGGGCTACAGTCCATGGGGTCACAGAGAGTCGGACACAACTGAGTAGCTTTCTTTCACTTCACTCTCCCTCATCATAGAGACTCCCTTACCCTCTGGATTGTTAGAGTCCATCTGTCCTGGCCTCCATAACCTCCTCCTCTGATCAAGGGTTTAGCAGAGGGTTTCTAAATTGGGGGATTCCAGGCCCAGGTAGTAAGAGTATTTTCATTTTTTTCCCCCTGGAGTCATTTCTCTGCAGCTTCCTGAGAAAGGATACCTAGGAGTTACGTTTTCTGAAACATCACAAGTCAGAGAGTATCTTTATTCTTGCTCACACTTAATTGAAGCTAGACTGAATATGGACTCCCTGATTATAAATCACTTCTCTTCCGAATTTTAAAGGAATTTTCAGTTGTCAACAGTGTGGCTCTCAAGAAGTTCAGTGCCATTCTAATTCTTGATTCTTACTTGAATATGGTGCTTTTCTAGATGCCTTTACGTTTTTATTCTTCTCCCCTATATTCTGAAACCCCAAGAATATTATTTGGTTTGTGTCTATTTTTCACCATTCTTAGAGGTGAACAATGGGCCTTTTTACCTGGAAAGCCATTCTCTTCTCCTCTAGGACATTTCCTTGAATTGATTTTGGGGGGGACAATTTCTTCCTCCTCATTTTCTTTTCTTTTTTTTAATTTTTGGCTGTGCTGGGTCTTTGTTGATGTGCGGGTTTTTCTCTAGTTGCGGCAAGCAGAAGCTGCTCTTGGTTACAATGCACAGACTTCTAATCGTGGTGGCTTCTTTTGTTGTCTAAGCAACAAGAGCTTTAGAACTAGAGCTCTAGCTTTAGAACACCTGGGCTTCAGCAGTTGCAGCTCACAGGCTCTCGAGCAAGAACTCAGTAGTTGTGGTGCACGGGCTTGGTTGCTGCCTAGCATGCGGAATCTTCCCCGACTAGGTGTCGAACCTGTGTCCCCTGCATTGGCAGGCAGATTCCCATCCACTGTGCCACCAGGGAAGCCCTTCTCCTTCATTTTCTACTCTCTTTCTCGAATTTATATTCAGATATCAGACCCCAAGGACTAATCCTCTCATTTCCTTCTCTTTTCTGTCATTTGTTCAGTTTCTTTATTGCTTGCCATCAGTCTTGAGAAGTGCCTTGACATTTACATTTCAGAACCGCTCACTGAGCTTTTCGTTTCTTTTATTACATCCTCAATTTCTAAGAGCTCTATTTTTCCTTCTCTGAAGGTTCCTTTTTCATGTCATCTGTTCTTGTTTCCAGGAAACAGCGTGTTATCCCTCGGAAGATATTAACAACACTCTTCTTTTAATTGTTTTTTCTCTCGGCTCAGACTCTGTCCTTCAAAGAGCTCTTGTTTGTTTGTTTATTCTATGTATTTCTCTTTGGCCTTCTGTGTTTGAGACACTTCCTCAAATGTCTAGTGATCCTTTAACGGGCACTCATATTTACAAGTGAGGCACTTAAAATATGCCTGGGAGTTCCATACACACAGATGGGACCTGCGACCTCTGCATCTTACTGCATGAAGGAGCCCGTGATGTCAGCATCACTGAGTTTGTTTTTTTTTTTTTCCTGATTTAATCAAAAGCTCCAGAGTAGAATTTTCCATTCCTGCCTGGCGTGCAGACTCCTGGCCGCCTTATTCTCACAGCTGAGGAGGAAGAGAGCTGTAGGGTTTCGACAGCCAGTGTATGAACTTTACTACCTTACCCTGTGCCTGGAGTCCCCCAATCCAGAAACTCTCTGCTAAACCCTCTCCAATGAGTAAATCTTGTCTCCTGCCTGAGTTAAAAAAGGCAGTTTCCTTATTTAGGGATCTAGAGATACAACTGTCCTTAACAAACTTCCAATGAATCCTGTTTTTCTAGCTTCACATCCACACCCACAGTCAGTGGTAACTCTTGCCTTCAATTATATTAACTTAGAGGGTTTTGCCGTGAAAATTGGGCTGCTTCTCAGCTCTCTCCATCTAACTTTAAATTTCCGTTTCCTTGGGTATGCTGCACTCAAGAGGCTTCTGTTGTTTTTCAGCTTCCAAAATGTTGTCTTGGGACATCCCCGGTGGTCCAGTGGTTAAGACACTGTCTTCCAGCACGGAGGCTACAGGTTCAATCCCCGGGCAGAGAGCTAAGATCCCACGGGCTGCATGGTAGAGCCGAAAATTTTTTTGAAAAAGCAAAATGTTGTCTCCTCCATTCTTTGTCCCTATGTTTTTAGACATTGTAACACTTTACCCTCCTTTTCGTGGGATTTATGGAGAAAGCAGTGGCCTGGATGTGTGTTCAATCCATTCTCATAACAGGAACCTGCCAGCCCTTCTGTTTTAGAGGAAGTTTGAAGTATGCATACAAAAGGTGCATTTTAAAATACTGTATTCTGGTGTGTTAAAGCTGAAGTCATGGCATTATTTCTAATTTGCTTTTCAAATGGGATGAATTGGTTAATTTAAAAGATGTACACAGAATTTTTTCATATAGCGAGGTTTTGCTGTTAAAACTCAGAGAAGGCAATGGCACTCCACTCCAGTACTCTTGCCTGGAAAATCCCCTGGACGGAGGAGCCTGGTAGGCTACAGTCCATGGGGTCGCTAAGAGTCGGACACAACTGAGCGACTTCACTTTCACTTTTCCCTTTCATGCACTGGAGAAGGAAATGGCAACCCACTCCAGTATTCTTGCCTGGAGAATCCCAGGGACAGCGGAGCCTGGTGGGCTGCCGTCTCTGGGGTCGCACAGAGTCGGACACGACTGAAGCAACTTAGCAGCAGCAGCAGCAGCTGTTAAAACTAATTGTGTTTTACTCTCCGACATAAACCACAGCAGGATCCTCTATGACCCACCTCCCAGAATATTGGAAATAAAAGCAAAAATAAACAAATGGGACCTAATTAAAATTAAAAGCTTTTGCAAAACAAAGGAAACTATAAGCAAGGTGAAAAGACAGCCTTCAGAATGGGAGAAAATAATAGCAAACGAAGCAATGGACAAACAACTAATCTCCAAAATATACAAGCAACTCCTGCAGCTCAATTCCAGAAAAATAAATGACCCAATCAAAAAATGGGCCAAAGAACTAAACAGACATTTCTCCAAAGACATACAGATGGCTAACAAACACATGAAAAGATGCTCAACATCACTCATTATTAGAGAAATGCAAATCAAAACCACAATGAGGTACCATTTCACGCCAGTCAGAATGGCTGCTATCCAAAAGTCTACAAGCAATAAATGCTGGAGAGGGTGTGGAGAAAAGGGAACCCTCTTACACTGTTGGTGGGAATGCAAACTAGTACAGCCACTATGGAGAACAGTGTGGAGATTCCTTAAAAAACTGGGAATAGAACTGCCATATGACCCAGCAATTCCACTGCTGGGCATACACACCGAGGAAACCAGAATTGAAGGAGACATGTGTACCCCAATGTTCATCGCAGCACTGTTTATAATAGCCAGGACATGGAAGCAACCTAGATGTCCATCATCAGACGAATGGATAAGGAAGCTGTGGTACATATACACAATGGAATATTACTCAGCCATTAAAAAGAATACATTTGAATCAGTTCTATTGAGGTGGATGAAACTGGAGCCCATTATACAGAGTGAAGTAAGCCAGGAAGAAAAACACCAATACAGTATACTAATGCATATATATGGAATTTGAAAGATGGTAACGATAACCCTATATGCAAGACAGAATAAGAGACACAGATGCATAGAACAGTCTTATGGACTCTGAGGGAGAAGATGAGGGTGGGACGTTCTGAGAGAATAGCACTGAAACATGTATATTATCATATGTGAAACAGAACCCCATTCCAGGTTCAATGCATGAGACAAATGCTCAGGGCTGGGGCAATGGGATGACCCAGAGGGATGGGATGCAGAGGGAGGTGGGAGGGGGGTTCAGAATGGGGAACACATGTAAACCCATGGCTGATTCATGTCAATGTATGGTAAAAACCACTACAATATTGTAAAGTAATTAGCCCCAAACTAAAATAAATAAATTAAAAATAAAAATAAAACTAAATAAAACTAACTGTGTTTTAAAACTATGAGATTTTTCTTCCTCCTCCAACAGTGAATTTTCTTCTTGATTTAAGACGGATGCTCAGGAGAAAATATAAAATTGTATGCCAGATGTATATGGATTATTTATCATAGGATTATATATAACTATATGCAAGCAATTTTATAATTATAAAATTAGTATGTGTTCATTGCAGAAAACTTGGAAAAAGCAAAAATGTAAGCTAAGTTTTTGAGATAAGCTTAAAAACCAGCAATATTCTCAGCAATCACAGAAAGCTTGACAGTTTTGGTGCCATGTCCATTATGTTATACACATGTGGTTAAGAGCTAATGTACTGATGCATCAGGATCATTTTTAAATTAACAATTTTTAAATGGGTCCAATTTTTAATGTTGATATATTCCTAGATTTTCTAAGAAACTTCTATTGTATAAAGGGAAACACTGCAGTAATGGACTTGTGTGTTTATTCTTTAAGCATATTTGTTTGTTGAAGAATGATGGGCTCTATTATATATAGTTCAGATTCAACCCCACGCACACATGTCAGACATAATTCACTGTATAGTCACTCATGCCTACGTAGCACTGCTTCTTTGCCTTCAGGCTCTCCACTGGGAAAACACTTGATTGTACCTGAAGCCTTCGGTTGAGATGAAAATATTGTTAATTGCTCTGGCAGTGGAAAGAATAGTAAAAGGAATAAACAATTAGAAAACTCATGGAGTAAATCTTTTTGATATTTAAGTCTTTCCATTATTTTTCTGGCCTGATGAGATTGCCTTCATAAAGCACCACTCTTGAATTATTTCATTTTCATAAATGTGCTTGTGTTTTGTAAGTCCTATTTTGCCTACCACTAAACCAAATTCAGTACAGACTTTTACGTATGAAAACCTAAAATTATGCCAAAACTATTCCTTCAACAACATACAGTTTCTGAAAGCAATGTGTAGGCCAAAATATATATTCATATTTATTATTTGCACCTTTGTTGAACAAACATCTACTGAGACCCCAATGCTTTCTTCACATATAGTACCTGTTATTCTCTCTTGAGCATCCTTCTTAGTGCAGGAAGAAAATCCATCAATGAGGGAGGAAGAAAAAGCAGGGAGAAAAAATAGATGACAAGAATGTGGCAGGAACCCAGTCCTGAGAACTAAGGTCTTAGGAATAAGGGAGTGGATAAAGATCCACACAGAACAACTCCCTGCCATTGGCCTGCAGGAAGACTGCATCTGCTGCAGGGAGAGCAGCGGTCAGGTCAGTCCCTATTGCCCAAGGTTGTGGCCAGTGTCAGACTCCCAGATGGGATTAAACACTTGGGCAGTGTTTAATGATGATGTGATGATTTCAGAGATAGAAAAACAAGCAGGTACAGGTAGTACCCACACAAGTCCAAACTCACACTTACCCTGTGCACAGTTAGAGTCCCTTGAGCAGCAAGGAAATCAAACCAGTCCATCCTCAAGGAAATCAACCCTGAAAATTCACTGGAAGGACTGAAGCTGAAGCTGAAGCTCCAGTACTCTGGCCACCTGATGTGAAGAACTGACTCATTAGAAGAGACCCTGATGCTGGGAAAGATTGAGGGCAGGAGGAGAAGGGGACGACAGAGGATGAGATGGTTGGATGGCATCACCAACTCGATGGACATGAATCTAAGCAAACACTGGGAGATAGTGGAAGACAGAGAAACCTGGAGTGCTGCAGTCCATGGGGCTGCAAAGAGTCGGATATGACTTAGCAACTGAACAACAACGACAATAGAAATCATTATCTGGTTTCCATTATCCAACACAAATTAGAATGATCTGGGTGGAATATTAGAAGCAGGTACAGTGACTACTACTGGGTTTTTCCTGATAGCTCAGTGGTCGAGAATCTGCCGGCAATGCAGGAGTTGCAGGAGACTCGGGTTCAATCCCTGGGTCAGGATGATCCCCCGGAGAAGGACGTGGCAACCCACTGTAGTATTCTTGCCTGGAGAATCCCATGGACAGAGGAGCCTGGCGGGCTACAGTCCTTGGGGTCACAAAGAGTCGGACACAACTGAAGCAACTTAGCACACATACACCCTGACTACAGTAAGAGCGTAAGAGCAGACAGCTAGATGCCTATCAGCAAGAGAGTAGATAAACAGTAAAGTAGGAGAGGTCAGAAATCCATGGAGTCTCACTCTGCAAAGCAGCAGCAGCAGCAGCAGCTGCTGCTGCTGCTGCTAAGTCGCTTCAGTCGTGTCCGACTCTGTGCGACCCCTTAGACGGCAGCCCACCAGCCTCCGCCGTCCCTGGGATTCTCCAGGCAAGAATACTGGAGTGGGTTGCCATTTCCTTCTCCAGTGCACGAAAGGGAAAAGTGAAAGTGAAGTTGCTCAGTCGTGTCCGACTCTTAGCGACCCCATGGACTGTAGCCTACCAGGCTCCTCCGTCCAGGGGATTTTCCAGGCAAGAGTACTGGAGTGGGGTGCCATTGCCTTCTCCGTGCAAAGCAGCAAAAAGCCTAAATAGCTCCAGAGGCACCAGTGTATACATTACTAAGGGTCAATAAGAAGAGAGAGTTGTTATTCACTTAAATGCAGCAGATAAGTTAGGAAAAATGTGAAGTAGCCTTTTCCACACCTAAAATAAATTTGGTGCTTCATAGTTTCATTTCCTTTATAAGGGCAAAACCTTTTATTTGGAATGGTTCTTCCTCATTTCGCAGCCCTGTATTTTTTCTGAATCCATGATGGATTACTAGAGGACTTCATAGATCCCAAATGAAGTTGCAGAATGATAGATACCTTCTCCCTGCACAAAAACAGAGGAGCAGCAGTTTAAATTCATGGTACCATTCTTCTGATGATGGGTACATATAAGTAAAACAATCAATGTTATCAAGATAAACTGCAGTTTGCTTGGTGTCAAAGAGGAGAAGGGGACTACAGAGGATGAGACGGTTGGATGGCATCACCAACTCAATGAACATGAGTTTGAGCAAACTCCAGGAGATAGTGAAGGACAGAGGAGCCTGGCATGCTGCAGTCCATGGGGTCGCAAAGAGTTGGACACAACAGCAACTGAACAAAAAGCAATGTTAGAGCCCGCCTGGGTTTTATACCAACCCTCATTTTAAAGCACAAGTTTGCGTGCACAGTTAGGGAAGTCTTGGGTGCCCTGAACTCGTGTCTAAATTCATCCTCATTCATCCTCTTCAGAGCCTGTCAGACCCTTGGGCTTTTAGGATTCTTTTCTCAGGACAGGTTTGAGCTGGTTACTCCTCTGAGTACCTAGAACCAGGAGAGTGTCCTGCAGACCGATCACCTTGGAGGAAGGTACCTGAGCTAGTTGTTCATCCCGCATTCTTCAAACGGCCAGGAGGGTCTTGTCCCCACTGAGATGACATCACCCGCTACGCTTCCCTTCCCCCTCCCCATTCTCATTTCATTAGCAGTGTGCGCGTTCACACCCTTCAGTGTGAATATGAGGGGTGTTAATGAATATAACCCATCTGCATAGCTCCTGCAGTGTTCTTTCATAATAAGTCCAGTGAAAGATGGTAAACAGGCATCTGAGAAAGCAAAGAGCAAGCACGGGATATGACTCAGGTTGTTCAGTGAATCTCAGAACCACAGACCTCTTATACTGGTTTGAGTGTCCATCCCTAGGTCTTTGGACACTTCTGAGCCTGCATAGTCCCACAGCCCGAAAGCCTTCCCATTAGGCTCATTTTTAAACCAAGCAGCTGGTGTGGTGCGTGAATTGCAGGAACATGGTTAACCTTGGCAAATTGGCTTCATGGTCCGAATGGCTAATTACAGATTTCCTTCCATTAGGAGTTACAGCCTCATCGAGATTCTACAGCCCGCTCCTGAGTTTGAATCTCCATACAACAAGGAGGATTTATTATGAGAGAGGAGAGGGAAAGGAGAGCATCCTTCTCTTTCTCGGGAGCAGGACAGTCAGGAAACCACACATTGAAAGAATAAAACCTCTGTCAACTCAGTTTACCAACTCCGACCTGCCTTTTCAGAGTTATGAGTAATCAGAACATTAGGAAAGGGACTGTAACCTCTTTTCCTGAAGGATTTATTTTAATAACTTCCTAACAACATGCTGTTTTTGATTGCATTATAGGCTATTCCTGAAGAATTTATTGTCTAAGATACTATTTGTCAGTGGAGGCTCTCTGTCAATGGGTGGAAAGACCGATGAATTGGCTATTAACATAGATAAGAAGAAAGCGTATCGATTGAGTTGATTTTGCGTTTAGTAATCCTCGAGACAGCAACAATACATGGAAGATACACTCTGTAGTAAAGACCTGCTCTTCCCTTTATACCCCGTTAAGACTCTCGCATGTTTTATTCTGGCAAAGTAGATCATGACCGTGATGAAAAGATCATTGTGGTGATCATATATGCCTTTACCATAAAAGTGAATTAGAGGGAAATTTTTGTAACTCTCAGTACAGAAATAATTATGATACAAAAACCCTATGTCTTTTCAATATCTCCGAAGTTCATTTCATTTGTCATCTTAAAAGCCTTGTCAGTGGCACCAGTTCTGCCCTGTAGAACTGCGCTAGTGATTGCATATTTAAATGAACTCACTCTCCTTTCACCTAGAGAGGGCGACCCACAGTGCCTTCACCCCTCAGCTGGGGGAGGGACTCCAGCTTTCTTATCAGAGGTATTAATGACCAGGCCCTCCCAGGGGCTGCTATGCAATTTCCCCGAGTCGTGTTAACCAATGCAGAGAGTTCAGGGATCACATTGAGGTCTTGCAGAATGGATAAAGCTTATTCTCATTCTCGCCAGAAATTTTGTGTTTTCTTCAACACTGGACTGTGGGAAGCAGCAAATAGTGATGGTTCCACGATGGAGATCTGAGACCTAATAAATAATTATTAAGGTGCCTGCTATACGTCACATCTGTGCTAGACCCTGAAATGATGACAAAGATAAATCAGACAAGGGGACCATCATTAAAACCCTTACAGTCTAGACTAAGACATGTGCAAAAACTAACTTAATACCCGGTGGAACGTAAGAAGTATTTAACCACTTCTTCATAAGGTGCTGCACTATAAGCTGTTCCTGGAGTTTATCTAAGATATACTTGCTGATGTAGGCTGTTTGCCAATGACTGGAGAGGCCGGTGAACAGGCAGGTTACCTGATATGTATGCTTTCAGAGCAGAGTTCAGTTCAGTTCAGTTCAGTCGCTCAGTCGTGTCCGACTCTTTGCGACCCCATGAATTGCAGCACGCCAGGCCTCTCTGTCCATCACCAACTCCCGGAGTCTACCCAAACCCATGTCCACTGAGTCGGTGATGCCATCCAACCATCTCATCCTCTGTCGTCCCCTTCTCCTCCCGCTCCCAATCCTACCCAGCATTAGGGTCTTTTCCAATGAGTCAACCCTTCGCATCAGGTGGCCAAAGTATTGGAATTTCAGCTTCAACATCAGACCTTCCAATGAACACCCAGGATTGATCTCTTTTAGGATGGATTGATTGGATCTCCTTGCAGTCCAAGGGACTCTCAAGAGTCTTCTCCAACACCACAGTTCAAAAGCATCAATTCTTCGGCGCTCAGCTTTCTTCACCGTCCAACTCTCACATCCATACATGACCACTGGAAAAACCATAGCCTTGACTAGACGTACTTTTGTTGGCAAAGTAATGTCTCTGCTTTTAAATATGCTGTCCAGGTTGGCCATAACCTTCCTTCCAAGGAGTAAGCGTCTTTTAATTTCATGGCTGCAGTCACCATCAGCAGTGATTCTGGAGCCCAAAAAAATAAAGTCTGACACTGTTTCCACTGTTTCCCCATCTATTTGCCATGAAGTGATGGGACCAGATGCCATGATCTTAGTTTTCTGAACGTTGAGCTTTAAGCCAACTTTTTCACTCTCCTCCTTCACCTTCATCAAGAGGCTCAGAGCAGAGAGGTTTCTTCTAATAATGGGAGGAGCTGCCAGACAAGGTACCACTCAAACCAAGACACTGACACAGGAAACCAGAGGGCATGCAAGTAGCAGGTGTGGCTACAGGTGATGCATGTAATGTGGAGTAACTGGATGGCTGAGATCATGAAGGCTGAAAGCTCAGGGTGAGGAGTCTGGACTTCTATTGGACAAGTCATGAGAGTTGTTGCAATTTTTTTCCTTTCAAGAAGAAAAAAGATTATTATTTCTTATAATAAGAAATAAGATTTCTTATTATAAGTCTTCAAGATTTATAATAAAGGTGCAATAATCCAGATTGTGTGGTACTGACAAGATTATAAACAAAATAACAGGTTAGTTAAGTATACAGAGTAGATTCCAGCTATAGACCCACATATGTATGAAAACTGAGCTTTTTTAATTGAAGCATACTTGATTTAAAATATTTCATGTGTACAGCAAAGTGCGTGAGTTATATGTGTGTGTGTGTGTGTGTACATGTGTGTGTATGTATCAGTTCTTTTTCTGATTCTTTTCCATATAGGCTATTATAAGATATTGAGTATAGTTCCCTGTGATCTACAGTAGGACTTTGTTGTTTATCTATTTTATATGCAGTCATGTGTATCTTTTGATCCTAAATTCCAAATTTATCCCTCCCTACCTTTTCCCCTATGGTAATTATAAGTTTGTTTTCTAATCTGTTAGTCTATTTCTATTTTGTAAATAAGTTCATTTGTATCGTATTTTTAGATTCCATACGTAAGTGATGTCATGATACTTGCCTTTCTCTGACTTGCTTTCACTTAGTATGTGAAAAGTCCATCCATGGTCCATCCATATTGCTGCAAATGGCTTTCTTTCATGCTTTTAATGGCTGAGTAATATTTCATTGTATATATGTAGCACATCTTCTGTATCCATTCGTCTATTGATGGACACTTGGGTTGCTTCCATGTCTTGGCTATTGCAAATTGCCCTGTAGCCAACATTGGGGTGCACATATCTTTGCAGAGCACAGGCTCTTGGGTATGAGGGCTCAGGAGTTGGGGCACATGGGCTTAGCTGCTCCACAGCAAGTGGAATCTTCCTGGACCAAGGATCAAACCCATGTTCCCAGCATTGGCAGGTGGATTCTTAATTACTGGACCGCCAGGGAAGTTCAAATTTCCCTAGTTTTTAAATACAGTATCTCATTCTGGAAAAATTGCTCTGAGGATAAAGGGGCGTGAGAAAAAAGAGAAAATAAAAATTATGCAATCATTTCTAAACCACAATGAAATTCTAGCTGAAGATTTCAAGCACTGTAAATTCTTGAAGTCTGAAAGGAGATGGACCATCAAAGAGAGAAACCTTAAGCCTGTTACCAGTTCTGGTACATTTCTACCCCCTTTTGCCACACCCTTGTACCTTCTGAGGGGAACTCAAAAAAAAAAATCAGTGCAACAAAAAATATTCCTGTTAGAGAATGGCAGCCATAATTTACCAAACTTTTGTATAAAATAGAAACATGCTTTTAGATGTATACCTTTACATGCTTAGATGTAATCTCTCTAGGATAACTGTTTTGTAAATAAATTTTAACTGTAAAACCAGATGCCAAAGAAATGGACCTCTCTCAGAATTGTACTTGAGTACATCCCTTACAGTTTTTTTCTGAAATTGAGGAGTTGATGTTTTGCTCTGATACAATGCAAACATACAATGTACTAGAATGTTGCCCACATTCCTGTGAGGCTTCTGCAATCTGTTACTTATTAGTTTATTCAACCTTATCTCTCCTTTCCTACCTCTGAGCCCTCCATCCAAGCTGTTCTAGCTGTTGCCTAAACAAGCTTATTTATTTTTGTTTTTTCCTTTTTCTTCACCTCCAACTTTTGTTCAGAGAACACACACATACATACACACATCCATTTTTCCATTTTCCCAAAATAGTCTAGTCATCCTTCAAAGCCCAGGCTGAAACTTGCCTCCCTCCTGAAAAAGTGTGAAAGTCACTCAGTTGTGTCTGACTCTTGCGACCACATCGACTATACAGTCCATGGAATTCTCCAGGCCAGAATACTGGAATGGGTAGCCTTTCCCTTCTCCAGGGGATCTTCCCAACCCAGGGATTAAACCCAGGTCTCCTGCATTGCAAGTGGATTCTTTACCAACTTATCTTCCCCCAAATATGCCAAGCCATTTTAATCTCTCCCATCTCTGAGTCTTCTACATCAAATTGCCAGTGGCATTCATTTGACTAATGACAGTAATGACATTATAATAACAATCACCACCAGGCTGGTGCTAATCCAAACAGCCATGTAATGACAGATGTTTTATCCCCATTTTACAAGTCAAAGAACTGAGGTTCAGAAGGTTAAAGAACTAGTCTGAAGTCACGTAACTACCAAGTGATGGAGACAGGCATGATTCATACATGGTTCATACCTGGCGCCTGCTGACTTGAGGATCCATGGTCTTTCTTTCTGTGCCACTTGGCTCCCTAGTCTTGGATTTCCTTGCGCTGTTGCTTAACAAATCTATTTTGTGCACGATTCCAGGAGGCGGTTATTCTTTTGCAAGTGGCTGCCTCGTCACCACACCATAGCTACTTTTCACCTGGCTGGACCCACACGAAGTGCCCAATTAATACTGGGGGAATGAATTTGCATTCCTGTTGCTTGGGTCCTTATCTCGAGCTGCTCTGCCTTATCCGTAGATGGATCATCCCCATTCCACCTAACTCTTTATAAGGAATTGCCTCTTCCTTGATTGTGTGTGCATTGTTTTCTATCCACTTTACTAAATCAAGATAGTCTCCATCTGTGTATGTTATATACACATGAACTCTTAAAAAACACTATTACGGGCCAGAAATTACAGGAGAGTAAAATCAATCCTTGGAATTGTAAAGAGGGGGAAGTTTGGAATAGCCATTCCCCTCTCTGTTGTCCGTGGGGTCAGTCTTTCCAGCCTCTTGTTTCTAAAGACTGGGGGAAGACTTAGATGTCTCTGAAGTCTCATTAATTTTCCAAATGAAGACCCAGCATCATATTGTCAAATTGAGCAATGGGTCCCAATGTTCCCTGGGAACCTGTTACTGCAGCATCACCTTCTCATGGCCTTGGGTACCCAAAGGTTTTAAAACTGCACATTCTACCACATGCATATCTCTCCCTCCCTTCTGATTTATGTTTCTGCATAGCTCTTTTTCTCAACTAGCACCCTGTCTATTTCACTGAGTGGTTTGTGGTCCTTCTCCCCCGAGAATGTAAATTCCATGAGAGCAGGGAATTTCGTCTCTGTTTTGTTCTGTGTCACATACCCAGCACCTGCACAGTGAGACACAGAGGGAGTGCCTAAGGACACTTGTTGAATGAATGAAGTGAATTGTATGCAGACCATTTAAGGGTGTTGAGAAGCTGCGTTGGAAAAAATTCAGTAGTCCCTTGTTTCAGTACCAGATTTGGGGTCCCCACCAGAGCGATCCTCAGTGACCTCAGCTCGGCGTCCTCACATTTAACTCCATTCTCACACTGTCTACCTAGAGACAGGTGACATTTCACAGGTTACCAGCTCAGTCCCACAAGACTCCTCCTCCCACTCCAAAGGCTAATCGCTAAGCCGAGATTGTCACCTGTGCTTTTGACCATTGGCTAAAAATCAGAGGTTCTCATGACCCCTTCCTCAGGCTCAATTCATTTGCTAGAGCAACTCACAGAAGTCAGGAAAAGAGCTCACTTATATGTGTTATTGTTGTTGTTCAGTTGCTAAGTTGTGTCCAATTCTTTGCAACCTCGTGGACTGCAGCACGCCAGGCTTCCCTATCCTTCACTATCTCCGGAAATCTGCTCAAATTTGTATCCATTGAGTCAGTGATGCTATCTAACCACCTCATCCTCTGCCTTCTCCTTTTGCCTTCAATCTTTCCCAGCATCAGGGTCTTTTCCAATGAGTCAGCTCTTCACATCAGGTGGCCAAAGTATGGGAGCTTCAGCATCCGTCCTTCCAATGAATATTCAGGGCTTATTTCCTTTAGGATTGACTGGTTTGATCTTGCTGTCCAAGAGACTCTCAAGAGTCTTCTCCAGCACCACAATTTGAAAGCGTGAATTCTTTAGCACTCAGCCTTCTTTATGGTCCAACTTTCACATCCATACATGGCTACTGGAAAAACCATAGCTTTAACTATATGGACCTTTGTTGGCAAAGTGATGGCAAAATGTTATGCTTACCAGATTATTATTAAAAGGTTATGATAAAGGATGTAGATAAACATCCAGATGTAGGAGATGCATAGGGCAGGGTCTGCGGGAAAAGGTGTGGCATTTCCACATCCTCTAAAGGCTCACCATCCTCTCAGCCCCTCACATGGTACCAAACTGGCTTCAAAATGTGGGCATGATCCACCTAATTCGATCTCCAGCCCCCTGCCCTCTCTAGAATGGGAGGAGGGGCTGAAAATTCCACACTTCTAATCACGACGTGGTCTTTCTGGTGACCAGTCCCCATTTAGGAGCCCAGCCAGAGTCACCTCTAGCACCAAAGACACAGCTGTCACCCCGAAAGTTCCAGGGGACTTAGGAACTCTGCATCTATAACTCAGGATCGAAGACCAAATGTTAGGACATAAAATGCTCCTCGTGCTCTCATCACTTAGGAGATGACATGGGTTTTAGGAGCTCTGTGCCAGAATTCATCAGTACAGTCCAATATTGCCTAAGAAGTTGTAATCCATTCTAATGAAGCCGAGGAGAAAGTTAAAAGTTTGTATCATTTACTCCTCAGTAATGTTGAAACCACTGAAAGTGTCTGTGTCAAAGGGACCTATTGCCTCATTTTTGCAGAATCAGCTTTTACTCTACAGAGCAAACATTACATGCCAGCCACTGGTAAGCCTGGCCCAGAGTAAAATCATTCTTGTGAAATAAATGGACATTTTGTGTGATGTCCAGAGCCTCAGAAAGAAGAAGTACAGAACTTCCTTCCATACAGTTTTTTTTTTTTTTTTTTTACCTTCACAGCAGCCTCGGTGTCTGTCTTTTAAATTTTTTTTTAATTTTAAAAGTTTCCTAAGAAAACTTTCTCTGGTGGCTCAGACGGTAAAGAATCTGCCAGCAATGTGGGAGACCCAGGTTCAATCCCTGGATCAGGAAGATCCCCTGGAGAAGGGAATGACTACCCACTCTAGTTTTATTGCCTGGAGAAGTCCATGGACAGAGGAGTCTGGTGGGCTACGGTCCATGGGGTTGCAAAGAGTCAGACACGACTGAGCAACTAACACTTTCAAGAAAACATTGCCCTATTGATGTTGTAAGAGTAGGTGATAAAGACCTACCATTGACCTTCAGAAGCAGGACAGGACAGATTTAACCTGAGGTTCTAGCTTTTCACCTCATTTGTTTCTCTAATGTAAGCACTTAGGTCACAGCCAACAAAGACCATCTGGTGCTGTCCCTCCTTCCAGAGAACGTCTGGGACCGACTTTCCAGAGAAGCGGGTCCATGAGAAACCCTCCCAAGTTCAAGCTACTCCTATTTCCAGCAGAAACTCATCAGCGTCTAATCTAGAATGCTGCCCGGGAGATGCCCAAAGGCTCCAACTGTTTATTTACCCTTTGTGCCCACATCTCTACCCATAACCCCAGACCAAGAGATTTATTTTCATTTGTTTGTTTGTAGCCTTGACCCCAAGCCAACAGATTTTAAGATAGCAACATATACAATGTAACTCTTAAAAGTAGCAATTTGGGGATACTTTCAGATTAGTAAGGCCTTCCCTGGTGGCTCAGATGGCAAAGAATCTGTCTGCAGTGCAGGAAACCCAGGTTCGATCCCTGGGTTGGAAAGATCCCCTGGAAAAGGGAATGGCTACCCACTCCAGTATTCTTGCCTGGAGAATTCCATGGACAGATGATCTTGGTGGGCCACAGTCTTTATGGGGTCTCAAAAAGTCAGACACGACTGAGTGACTAACACTTTGACTCAGGATTAGTAAATCTGCTCTCACATGGCAAAAGCTGGTAGGTGCCTTCCCAACAGCTAGCGCCTCTTTCTCCTCCCTCATAGAACCCCAATTTCTGAAAGGCCTTCACCCTCCTGCACACATTCCTCCCTCCTGGAATTCCACAGCCAGGAATTGCAGGGATGCTGTGTTCATTCCTGGCCCTAGGGTGTGCCAAATGGAAGGGGAAAGAGAGTTTTATGGATGGATCCTACCAAGAAGTCATACACCCATCAATAGACTTCTATCCATCTGAGGATGCGACGAGTGTAACTGGTCCCAGTGGCCACCTTTCACTTTTGGACTCCCAGTTCCCTATTGCATTGGTCCATCCCAAGCACTCTGGGTTCTCACTGCACACTACTGCCGCCTGGAGAGCTTCTAGAACCCTACAGGTGCCCACTTGCACTCAGAGAGAGCTTATTTCAGTGGGACCTATGCATCCACATTTTTAAAGTTCTCCAGGTGGCTGTAATGTGTTAACCCCAGTAGTCTGACTCAGTCTCCAAGATGCTGTGGGAGAACTCAGAGCTCAGGACCATCCTTTGGAAACCTTTTCATCATCTGGTGTGAGGCTGAATGGAAGGTCTAGCCTCTCAGCGAGAATCTCTCAGACGGGTTCTCATCTTTTACTTATATATGGTCTTCATGATCTGTCCTCTCAAGCAGGAAAAAAAAAAACATATTTCTGTATATATAATTCCTTTTACACCCTTCAGGGCTCTCTTCATAACATCTGCCCTGACATCCTGCTCCCCTACTCCCGTGATTCTTGACCAAACCAGCAGACAGTCCTAATCTAGTCTCTTCTTGGAAGGACTAAGATGGGAAACAACTTTCCAGGGAAAGAAATAAACTGGGCACAAAGGGATGAGGAACCCCTTAGAGCGCTGGCAGAGGCGGGTCACCTGCACAGGCAGGGCAGCCCCCTTGGGTCCTGCCACCTGCCCACCCTCAGCCGAGCCAGGTGTGCAGTATGCTCACACCAGCTCGCTGATCATCACAGCAGCCGGGGCGGTGGGGCGGAGACTGTGTCTCTCCTCGACGTTGTTGTGGCCCAGCCATCCGGTGGGTTACAAGAGCGAATGGAGCACCAACAGTTAACAGAATGAGACCACTGAGAAGGGGGTGCTGCCCCTGGGTGGGCCCCTGGGTGGGCAGCATGGGCCGGCCTGCAGGTGACGGGTCTGGCGGATGCCCCGTGTCACGCTCTGCTCTCTGCCTTGTTGTAAGTGGAGACCCAACATGATCTATGACTTGCTTATTGAATTCCAGGGAGAATCACGTCAACATTTCTAAATTCAGCTTAAATGCTTGAAGACCTCTCCCTGAGTCCTGCCTCCAATTAGCGTGCTCCAGTTCAGGCATCCTCACTGGATTTTTTCCTATTACCACCATGTAATGAGAGAATGATACTATAAAATGATGTTTGACATGCCTTGTTTAGGGCTATAAATTGCCTTATTATTCCACTGTCCCGTGGCCAGTCAAATCACACCCTGTGGAGGCAGTGAGGAACAATGTAGCTCTCCACTTCAAATTCCAGAAGCCCAAGTCACAGGCTTTGTCCCTCTCCCGAATCCTGGAGTGTGTCTCCTGGAACTGGTATTGCAATAGATACTCATTGCATTTTTTCTGTTTTGCACATTGCACCTAACCTGGGTAGTTACTTACTACTTCTCAGCATCCATGGGTGTCCACTGAATGGAAACTCGAGAGTTACAGCAGAATTAGAGCATCCGATCACTGGGTCACAAGGCCACCCCTTGACCACCTCCCAACTCCCATTCTCATGGAAACCTGTTCGTCTCAACTCTGGGTCCACCTACATGGATCTTCCAACACTGATCCAGATTTTAAGGATAAAATACTTCTCAAGATGTTTTGATGCTCATCTGTTTGAGGAACCTTGTTTCTATTTAATAGGAGACATTTGGGATCTTAGAAAGTAGTGAAGGAATGGCATATCCCCTTAACTCCAACTTCCACTATCATCTTATTTGAGATACTACAAAAAACTTCCAGAAAAAAAGCATTGTGGAAATGAACAAAGATCACTCCAGTGAGAACAAGCAAAGGCTATTTGTTTAGAGACTGTTAGAGACTGCTTTAGAAAGTGAGCAAGAGATCATCACTTGTGTTTGGCAGAGTTTCAGAGGTACGCTAAGGAGTGGGAAAGTTTCATGGAGTAAAGAACAGGAAGCTTCAGGTGTACCCGGGTCAGAGGCTGTGGTCTAAAGAAGCTGCGATCAGGCTAGCAAGAAGCCAGGCTTCCTCGCTGATTCATCAGGGAACATAGTTGACTTTCCCTGGTTGATCCTCAGGTGGAAAAGAAGATAAAAATTAGGGAAGCTGGCAGTTATGAAGTTGGCTGATTGCTACAGAAGTGTGGTTTGACTTCTCAGCTGGCTGCCGGCCGTGGGTCCATGCTCAGTTGTCACATATGACAGCATGTATTGTCAGTTGTAAATGCAGTCTCTCCGAGCTCCATAGCCCTGAGGGTCGTGGAATCACAGGGAGCGTGTTCTCAGAACCTGGGTGGTGGAAACAGCAGAGGTCACTGGTGATCTGGCACGTCCACCCTCCAAACAGGGCTGAGCTAGAGAGGGTTCCCCCAAGCACCCCAGGACACGTGGCCCAGGGACCGCACTCTTAGAATGACCCAAACCGTCCAAGTGGATTAGACCTGGCCCACTTCTCTTCCACTGTGTCCTCCATGCTACGGGAAGGGCAGGGAGCATCCATCCTGAGGCTGTCTCGCCACCATTTGCAGAGGGACTTGAACCTGAGCACAGCACAGGACACCCACCAGGCTCCCTAGGACTCAGGATCCTAATGGTGTTAGAATTCTCTAACACCAGGGTTCTCTGGTGTTGCTGGAAACTGCTGAAAGATTTCCAGGGTCACTGTTAAGTTCTTTGCTTGTCAGTTAAAAAAAATTCAGCTCTATTTTTATTTATTTATTTATTTTTAATGGAAGGATAATCGCTTTACAATATTGTGTTGGTTTCTGCCATACATCAACATGAACCAGCCATAGGTATACAACGTCCCCTCCCTTTTGCACTTCCTTGCCACCTCCCTCCGCACCCCACCCCTCTAGGCTGTCACAGAGCCCCGGTTTGAGTTCCCTGAGTCATACAGCAAATTCCCACTGGTTATCTCTTTTACATATGGCAGTGTACGTTTCCATGCCGCTCTCTCCGCTTGTCCCTCCCTCTCCTCTCCTTCCGCCTAAGCTCCGTTTTTGTATAGCCTAGATTGGAAGACAGGAAGAGAGGCTTGAGAGGCATCAGGGGCTTTAAGAAACTGTCCAGAAGGGGGGTCAGGACTGTCAGGAAGTCCCGAGTGGCCGAAGCACTTCGTCCTTTATTCGTGTGACTAATGGATATTGAGACCCTCCTATAGCCCAAGCTCTGCGGCGAGCACTGGACAGTCTCTACCGTGGGGACAAAAATGACGACCTGGAAACCTGTGCGGAGCAAACCCACTGGCAGTGGTGCTGAACTATCAGCAACAGGGGGAGCGGTGGGGGCGCCTGGAGAGGATTCGAAGGGAAAGGTCGTGAGGCAGGGCTCCTGGTGGTTAGAGGGGGACCAGTCGCCGCCCCCCAGGCATTACCCCCTGGACTACGGGAGTCGGAACTGCCAGCGGTCACAGTGAGGGCGGTGCTCACACCTCCTCTCCCATGGCTGAGCCCTAAACGCCCTGTCTCCTCTTACGGGAACACTCTTCATCCAGTTTTGTGCCTGACTAACTCTGACTCATCTTCCAAGTGACTAGACATCATTTCATCCGGAAAGCCTTCCCCGATGCCTTAAAGCTGGAGGAGGCCACTCCCCAGAGCTCCTTCCCCCAGCACAAGCCCCTGTCCCCCTGCCTGGTAGGACCCTGTTAACTGCAGTCACCCCCACACTTCCTCCGTGCCAGTGGCATCCATGCCGTGAGGGGCCCTCAGCCAGTGTGGACTAAAAAGTCCACACATGGAATGGCCTGCTTGCTTATCTGAAACCCCTGTAGAGACAAATTCCCCAACAACCAACCCTGCCTGGCACATGACAGCGTTCAGTAACCATGGGGAGGGCAGGAGGGAGAAAACGGAGCTGACCGCCCACCTGCTATGCATCATTTGACCAACTAGGCCCCTGGATGGTAAAGAATCTGCCTGCAATGTGGGAGACCCAGGTTCAATCCTTGGGTCGGAAAAATCCCCTGGAGAAGGGAACAGCAACCCACTCCAGTATTCTTGCCTGGAGAATTCCGTGGGCAGAGGATCCTGGCAAGCTGCAATCCATGGGGTCACAAAGAGTCAGACACGACTGAGTGACTAACGCTTTCAGACACATTGCCCCCTTTGCACTCTCCATGTCTATTCTGGCCCAGGAAGGGTCTGATAGTGGCTCTTGTGCATGCGTGCATGCTAAACTGACCTTTAATGTAAAAGACTTTAAAGTTACCCACCATAATATGTTTCTTCAAATTCAGTAGTCAAAGTCCTGCAAGCACATGTTTGGGTGCAAATAGTCATGAACTCCTGGTGGGGAGGATGGGCTGTATGGTGACTCTGGCTTCATGGTTCTGTGACACAGAGTGTAAAGGAGCTGAGATTTGCTATTTCTCAGGCATTTTTAGCCTTTTATTTACAATTGTGAAATGAAGGGCGATGTCCCTTTCTGACATTCGTCTGAGTAGAGGAAACTGCAGAGGTGGGGAGCCGTCTCTCCCAGGCGTGGAGGGTGCTACAGATAGATACACATGGGCTGGTCCTGAGCACACCCGCCCCAGTGTAACAGGGAGGGGCTACAGGGCTGGACCATGGCAGGGCCTGGCACACACTGCCTTCAGTGGCTGGACACCTGGGCTGGGGACACCTCGGTGGGACTCTTCCTCCCTCCCAGATCCCTCCCTTCCCTACCAAGCCTAAGCAGGAGTTTAGATCTCTTCTGCTCCCATCTCCTCTTTCTGCAAGGATGGAATCCCGGATGGCAAGGATCCCAGCACATTCTGACTGTGCCTTCACCCCACGCCCCACCCTGCGCCACTCCACGTGTCCAGAGTTTCCTGTACCTGAGCCCCTTATAGAAAAGGAACGCTCTGCTCAAGTGAAAAACTCCCAGCTTCAAGCTACAACGTGGGGCAGAGTCTAGGATTGGAAAGAGGAAAGATAAGGGAAGTTCCTCTAGTAGTTGCGTCGAATCCAGGGTCTTTATATTTTTACATATATGTATAAAAGGATCACATTTTACCTGGTAAGATTATGACAAACTGGGCAAGGGGAAAAAAAAGTCCAATAAACATTTAGTTCAACTGAGTAAAAATCATAATTACTATCATTGTTTTTAAATTGCACAGCTACTGCACAGCATTAAACACATCTGTATTTAAAACATGTAAGTTTTATTTGCTTGACACAAAATTCCAGTTCTTGTATGTTCCACTTTCATATTGTAGTCTTCGGATAATATGACGTGATACAATGCTTTGTTCACAATTAGCAAGAGTGTGGATTGTGAACAGGGAATGTGGAGAGAAAAGGATTATTTGTTCAGCCAGTGCAGGGTCCACTGGCTGTTCTGGAAAAATCCATGAGGCTCAGTTTGTTTTGTAAACATCTTGATCTAGAGCAAGGAGATTCTGAATTTCTGTAGCGTTCATGCTTTATGGTAACACATTGTAAATTGGACTTAGCTAGTAGCAAAATATAGTGACGTGTTCTGCTTACTAAAACAGACTAATTCTCTCTGCTAAATAAGAAGAATTTCACAAATTACTATAATCAGACATTGAAATAGGCTCCAGGGAAAGAGAGGGAAGCAACATTACTCATGTCACTTAAAATTAAACCAAGCCACCAATTTATCTGCCTCTCCGGCTGTTTGTCCCTTTTTGAATGATGCTACAGGAATCAATATTAGAAACAGGCGGGGGAGGATAGACGTAAAGCAGTTTGTCGGCGTAATTGTTTCACTATAAATCTGCGGAAAAAGAAAAGGGGTTCAAATCAAGTACGGCATAGAATCCCAGACCCTCCTAAGAGTACCTTTGTAAAATGGTGTGCTTGTCATTACAGAGTTTGATAGACTCGTTAAGCAAAATTGTAATGGAACCGTAGATGTCGCTGAGGAAGCCGTGTGTATTTATAGGAATCAGATAAACCAGAAAATTCCTGCTCGGCTACTCATCGGCGTTTTGTTCCTGGGGGTCCTCATCCAGAAAATGAGGAATAATGACAGACCGCCTGCCTCATTGGGCGGCAGAGAAGATTAAACAGAATGAAGCATGTGATGCTTTTAGCTCACAGAACAGCATCTAGTAACACTGAGTAAGCTCCGTGGGGCTCCGTCTGCCTTGTTCACTCTGGACCCCAGGACTGAGCCCAGCACAGGGCTCGTGACAGATGCCCCCTTCCCCCAGACACAGGGTAAATGGATTGGGTAGTGAATGGTAGCTGACCTGATATTATTCTTTTACACCATTCAGTGTTGAAATGGCTGCACAGTATTCCATTATGTGGGTGTAAGTGCTTTAACCTTCTGTCTCCCCGCTTCTCTGGGTATTCTGTGTTCTTTATCACTGCCTCTGTGGTGAGCCTCTCTCGCCAGGCAGCCTTGTCTGGAGGAGCAGAGCTTCCTAGCGTGACAGGAGAACACCTGAATCTGAAAAGCACATCTTTGAGCGACTTAAAGGCTGTGATATCCTTCTGTGGAATCAAGGAAAGTCATGGTGTTGGAGCTGGAGGGGACCTTGGGTCCCAGGTCCTCACGGGAGCCACGTGAGGCTCAGCAGAAGTGGCCGCTGACACCAGCTTTTGGACCGGAACCCAGGTCCTGGCTCTTGGGCCAGAGCTCTTGGGCTTGGGTCTTTGCTCTAGACCAGTATTTGTGTATGCACGCCTGCGTGCGTGTGCATGTTTGAACACAGATGCTACTGAGCGTGCACCCAGGCAGCCTGACCTTGACCCCAGATCACAAAAGGTTAGAGTTCAGGCCACTCAACCTCTCGTTTTTTCAGGTGAGGTTAAATGACTCAGAGAGCTTTGTGGAACATTTTGGTGTCTTTTCCTGCTGTGGAAATTTGAACAGAAGGGCATGAGGTGAGCTGTCGCTAGGAAAAGGCTACCAGTTTCACTGCCAACAAACCACACATACACGGCATCACTTACCTGAGCAAATTCAATCTTAATTCCTGAAATCCAGTTCAACAATGTCACTGAGGTCACCAGACGACGGGAAAGTGGCTCCACTTTTATAAGTGGATTATAAAATATGGGCCCCAACAGAAAAGCCGCCCCACAGTCGGCAGAGAAGCCTGAAGTTTCCTGGTTGCCGTGTGGAGACGCAGGGTCCTCTGTCCAGAGGAGAGAGCTGGGAGGGTGGGGTGGTGGATGGCCAGAGCCACTCTGGGTCACTGTGCAGGCAGGGGCATCCCTGTCTCGCTCTCAGTGGAGAAGCCAGGCAGAGGGGTGAATCACAAAGGAGGGAGGGATCTTAGAGATCAAACTGTCTAAACTCCTCGTTCTGCAAGAGGGGAAACTGGCCCTGAGGAGGGATCTGAGCTGTTCAAGTCCCATAACTGGCTGGTGTCTGAGGCTGCCCTGACTCCTGCTCAAACATCCCCCATCACATCTGTCTTCACCATCCTCAGAAATTAGTATTCAGTTGTTTTCAGCATTACAAGCATTTGCCCAAGTGTGCATCATATTCAGGGCTTCCTAAGTGGCGCTAGTGGTAAAGAACCCACCTTCCAATGCAGGAGATGCAAGAGACGAGGGTTTGATCCCTGGGTCCCCTGGAACAGGGCATAGCAACCCACTCCTGGATTCTTGCCTGGAGAATTCCACTGACAGAGGAGCCTGGAGGGCTATGGTCCATAGGGTCACAGAGAGTCGGACACAACTGAAGTGACTTAGCACACAACACGTGTCATATTCATAATAATAAGCCTAACAACCCACAGCAGTCTAGTGACGTTCAGAAGATGTTGTACGTTCCCACTGCGATGAATGACAATCATGTGACCATGAGCTTCTTTAGCAGAGATTCCTGTGTTGTACCTGACCTGGGATTCAGGCATGTCTGGGGAAAGGAAGTTATCCCAGGATGTCTGAGGACAGAACTCCTTCAAGGGAAGAGAGGGCAGGATAAGAAGCCCATTCTGGAGGTGACGGCATTGTGGGTTTAGGTGCAGTGTTGGGACCATCCATCAAGTGACCTAACGTGTAGTTGGTCCTTGGAAAACGGCTACAAGCAAAGAGGGAGATTTGCTGCATTAACTTGGCAGGCAAAGGAGCAGCTGGCAGACACCAGAAGTGTCAGGAAGAGGGGGCATCTTTGTCATAGAGGGCCCGCTCCGGTGGCCCCACAGTTGTGCTGCTTCTGGAGAACTGCTCTAGCCTTCCGCAGGGACCCCTGCAGGGACCCCAGACTGCAGCAGCAGCTCAGCTGTGACAGCAGAGAGCACCCAGACTCGGACTGTCTAACCAGCAGCGAGCACCAGGGCCGTCCACCTTTGTGCCCAAGGAGGGTGAGGTCAGAGGGGCCTTTGCATCAGATGGGACACTGCCTGGAGACCCCAGCCGTGGTTGGGGGGACACTCTGGGAGAATGCAAAGACAGAGGCTCCTGAAAAGACACAGCCAGGACAATGCTGCTTTATTGATGTCAAGACCCTTATTTTACCCTCCCCCACAAGACCAGTGTTGGCGGATCTACCAATGTCCCTTCATCCATCCATCCATCTGTCTTTGAGGTGGAATCATCCAAAGAGAGGGAAGATAAGACACCAGGAGACAGGGCGCCCAGCCTTCGCGTCTGCACTTGGCCAAATTCCCTCTAGGCTTCCCAGGTCTGGAGGAAACAAAACTATGACGAAGCTGATTTGTATTCTGCTAGCCAAGGGAAAACATAATTAACACAACAGCTCGACTCAGCAGGGCCCATGGGAACGGCCAAGAGGGAAAGGGCTCCCTCAGGTCAGGGTGAAGGCAGCCAGAAGACAAGGCCAGCCTCCTAATCCCACAGCAAGCCTCCTCTCCAATGGCCACACATCAGTAAAGGGGAAAGGGAATGAACCGGGGCAGCCTCTTCCCTGGGAGTCAGGGCGGAGAATCCAGCAGCGCGGTGGGGATTCCCGCTGCTCAGTCTCACACCCACAGGGGAGGGGACTCTCCACCAGGCCTTGCTGCTCCTGCAGCCCTGATCACAGGCCCTCTGGCAGAGACAAGAAACCTCCCATAACCCGGGAGGAGTGGGATCTGTTGCTGTATTACACGTACACCTCGCTTACCATCACGTGTCAAGTGACAAGACAGACGGATATTCACAAGTCCCAGAAACTGAACTGTGAAGGTTGGAATCAATCTTGAGCTGCTCCCCACCTACCAGACTCCTAAAAAATGCAAAAGAAAGCTGCTTCCTAATGCATCCGACTGGTGCTTTTTTCCCCCTCTGGTGACTCATTTACATTTAGAGACTATTTGCAAAGCTTTATAGATTTGTATTTACTTAACATTACCTAGCCTTTTTGATACATTTGACTGGAGTGTTCTCTAAAGTTTTAAGTGATTTTAGCTTTTTTTTTTTATGACTTTAACAAATTAGTGCTCAGCTTCTCCTGACTTGAAACTCCTTTACCTCTCACCCAGGGGCCAAGACAAAGGCCTGGAAGGAGGGTCTCCTCTCTCCCTCCCTGCCCATATGTACTCATGTCTGGCCTCCTGCACTTGTATCTGTGTATTTAGGCATAATTAAATTTTTGGTTTCAGTATCTGCCTTTCCTATGAGACCAGATTAATTTATTCATTCATTCTACAAAAACTGAAAGAATATGGATATTGGATTTGAATCCAGTATCAAAACTGTGTCTGATTAGTTCTATCTAATTTCACAGACTTTATATAAATCCCAGACATCAACAATTTATGAAAAATAATAGCTTAATTCCAGTCCTGACTGAATAAGATGGTGATATTAATGAAATGATTTGATACAATTTAATCTCGTCTTCAGTTCAGTTCAGTCACTCTGTCACGTCTGACTCGTTGCAACCCCATGGACTGCAGCATGCCAGACCTCCCTGTCCATCACCAACTCCTGGAGTTTACCCAAACTCATGTCCATTGAGTTGGTGATGCCATCCAACCATCTCACCCTCTGTCGTCCCCTTCTCCTCCTGCCTTCAATCTTTCCCAGCATCAGGGTCTTTTCAAATGAGTCAGCTCTTCTCATCAGGTAGTCAAAGTATTGGAGTTTCAGCTTCAACATCAGTCCTTCCAATGAACACTCAGGACTCATCACTTCTAGGATGGACTGGTTGAATCTCCTTGCAGTCCAGGGGACTCTCAAGAGTTTTCTCCAACACCACAGTTCAAAAAATCTAGTCTTGTCGATAGAAATATCGAGTTTTTGTCCAGACAAAGGGAAAACAACTAGGCCATTCAGATATGACCAAAAGCAAATCCCTTATGATTATACATTGGAGGTGAGGAATAGATTCAGTGGATTAGATCTGGTAGACAGAGTGCCTGAAGAGCTATGGACAGGGTTTGTAACATTGTACAGGAGGTGGTGACCATCCCAGAGAAAAAGAAATGCAAGAAGGAAAAGTGGTTGTCTGAGGAGGCTACACAAATAGCTTAGGAAAGAGTGAAAGGCAAGGGAGTAAAGGAAAGATAGACCCAACGGAATGCAGAGTTCCAGAGAATAGCAAGGAGAGAAAAGAAGGCCTTCTTAAATGAACAATGCAAAGAAAGAGAGGAAAACAATAGAATGGGAAGTACTAGGGATCTCTTCAAGAAAATTGGAGATACCAGGGGAACATTTCATGCAAGGATGGGCATGATAAAAGAAACGGTAAGGACCTAACAGAAGCAAAAGAGATTAAGACGAGGTGGCAAGAATACACAGATGAACTGTACAAAAAAGGTCTTAATGATCCAGAAAACCGAGATTGTGTGATCACTCACCTAGAGCCAGACATCCTGGAGTATGAAGTCAAATGGGCCTTAGGAAGTGTTACTATGAGCAAAGCTAGAGAAGGTGATGGAATTCCAGCTGAACTATTAAAATCCTAAAAGATGATGCTATTAAAGTACTGCATTCAATATGTCACCAAATTTGGAAAACTGAGCAGTGGCCACAGGACTGGAAAAGGTCAGTTTTCATTCCAATCCCAAAGAAGGGCAATGTCAAAGAATATTCAAACTACCATATAATTGTGCTCATTTCACATGCTAGTAAGGTTATGCTCAAAATCCTTCAAGCTAGGCTTTAACAGTCTGTGAACCTGAAAACCAGTCTGTTGTTCCATGTCCAGTTCTAACTGTTGCTTCCTGACCTGCATACAGGTTTCTCAAGAGACAGGTCAGATGGTCTGGTATTCCCATCTCTTTCAGAATTTTCCACAGTTGATTGTGATCCACACAGTCAAAGGCTTTGGCATAGTCAATAAAGCAGAAATAGATGTTTTTCTGGAACTCTCTTGCTTTTTTGATGATCCAGCGGATATTGGCAATTTGATCTCTGGTTCCTCTGCCTTTTCTAAAACCAGCTTGAACATCTGGAAGTTCACAGTTCACGTATTGCTGAAGCCTGGCTTGGAGAATTTTGAGCATTACTTTACTAGCATGTGAGATGAGTGCAATTGTGCAGTAGTTTGAGCATTCTTTGGCATTGCCTTTCTTTGGGATTGGAACGAAGACTGACCTTTTCCAGTCCTGTGGCCACTGCTGAGTTTTCCAGATTTGCTGGCATATCGAGTGCAGCACTTTCACAGCATCACCTTTGAGGATTTGAAATAGCTCAACGGGAATTCCATCACCTCCACTAGCTTTGTTCGTAGTGATGCTTTCTAAGGCCCACTTAACTTCACATTCCAGGATGTCTGGCTCTAGGTGACTGATCACACCATCGTGATTATCTGGGTCGTGAAGATCTTTTTTGTACAGTTCTTCTGTGTATTCTTGCCACCTCTTCTTAATATCTTCTGCTTCTGTTAGGTCCATACCATTTCTGTCCTTTATCGAGCCCATCTTTGCATGAAATGTTCCTTTGGTATCTCTAATTTTCTTGAAGAGATCTCTAGTCTTTCCTAATCTGTTGTTTTCCTCTATTTGTTTGCACTGATCGCTGAGGAAGGCTTTCTTATCTCTCCTTGCTATTCTTTGGAACTCTGCATTCAGATGGGAATATCTTTCCTTTTCTCGTTTGCTTTTAGCTTCTCTTCTCTTCCAAGCTATCTGTAAGGCCTCCTCAGACAGCCATTTTGCTTTTTTGCATTTCTTTTCCATGGGGATTTTCTTGATCCCTGTCTCCTGTACAATGTCACGAACCTCTGTCCATAGTTCATCAGGCACTCTGTCAATCAGGTCTAGACCCTTAAATCTATTTGTCACTTCCACGGTATACTCATAAGGGATTTGATCTAGGTCATACCTGAATGGTCTAGTGGTTTTCCCTACTTTCTTCAATTTAAGTCTGAATTTGGCAATAAGTAGTTCATGATCCGAGCCACAGTCTGCTCCCGGTCTTGTTTTTGCTGACTGTATAGAGCTTCTCCATCTTTGGCTGCAAAGAATATAATCAATCTGGTTTCGGTGTTGACCATCTGGTGATGTCCATGTGTAGAGTTAGAACTGGACATGGAACAACAGACTGGTTCCAAATAGGAAAAGGAGTACGTCAAGGCTGTATATTGTCACCCTGCTTATTTAACTTATATACAGAGTACATCATGAGAAACGCTGGTCTGGAAGAAACACAAGCTGGAATCAAGATTGCCGGGAGAAATATCAATAACCTCAGATATGCAGATGACACTACCCTTATGGCAGAAAGTGAAGAAGAACTAAAGAGCCTCTTGATGAAGGTGAAAGAGGAGAGTGAAAAAGTTGGCTTAAAGCTCAACGTTCGGAAAACTAAGATCATGGCATCTGGTCCCATCACTTCATGGCAAATAGATGGGGAAACAGTGGAAACAGTGTCAGACTTTATTTTTTTGGGCTCCAAAATCACTGCTGATGGTGATTGCAGCCATGAAATTAAAAGACGCTTACTCCTTGGAAGGAAGGTTATGGCCAACCTAGATAGCATATTTAAAAGCAGAGACATTACTTTGCCAACAAAAGTACGTCTAGTCAAGGCTATGGTTTTTCCAGTGGTCATGTATGGATGTGAGAGTTGGACGGTGAAGAAAGCTGAGCGCCGAAGAATTGATGCTTTTGAACTGTGGTGTTGGAGAAGACTCTTGAGAGTCCCTTGGACTGCAAGGAGATCCAATCAATCCATCCTAAAAGAGATCAATCTTGGGTGCTCATTGGAAGGACTGATGTTGAAGCTGAAACTCCAATACTTTGGGCACCTCATGCGAAGGGTTGACTCATTGGAAAAGACCCTAATGCTGGGTAGGATTGAGGGCGGGAGGAGAAGGGGACGACAGAGGATGAGATGGTTGGATGGCATCACCGACTCGATGGACATGGGTTTGGGTAGACTCCAGGAGTTGGTGATGGACAGAGAGGCTTGGCGTGCTGCAATTCATGGGGTCGCAAAGAGTCGGACACGACTGAGCGACTGAACTGAACTGAACTGAACTGAACTTGAAAACTTTCAAATGTGCAAGCTGGCTTTAGAAAAGGCAGAGGAACCAAAGATCAAATTGCCAACATTTATTGGATCATAGAGAAAGTAAGGGAATTCCAGAAAAATATCTGCTTCTGCTTCATTGACTACTCGAAAGCCTTTGACTGTGTGGATCACAACAAACTGTGGAAAATTCTTAAAGAGATGGGAATACCAGGCCACCTTACCTTTTTCCTGAGAAACCTGTATGCAGCCCAAGAAGCAACAGTTAAAACCAGACATGGAACAAGGACTGGTTCCAAATTGGCAAAGGAGTACGTCAAGGCTGTATATTGTCACCCTGCTCATTTAACTTATATGCAGAGTACATCAGTGAAATGTCGGGCTGGATGAAGCACAAACTGGAATCAAGATTGCTGGGAGAAATACCAACAACCTCAGATATGCAGATACCACTGTAATGGCAGAAAGTGAAGAGGAACTAAAGAGCCTTTTGATGAGGGTGAAAGAGGACAGTGAAAAAGCTAGAATAAAACTCAACATTCAGAAAACTATGTCATGGCATCCAGTCCCATCACTTTGTGGCAGATAGAAGGGGGAAAAAAATGGAAACAGTGTCAGATTTTATTTTCTTGAGTTTCAAAATCACTACAGACAGTGACTGCAGCCATGAAATTAAAAGATGCTTGCTCCTTGGAAGGAAAGCTATGACAAATCTAGACAGCATGTTAAAAAGCAAAGACATCACTTTGTGCACAAAGGTCCATCTAGTCAAAGCTGTGGTTTTTCTAGTAGTCATGTATGGATGTGAGAGTTGGACCATAACGAAGGCTGAGCGCTAAAGAAGTTATGCTTTCGAATTGCAGTCTTGGAGAAGATTCTTGAGAGTCCCTTGGACAGCAAGGAGATCAAACCTGTCAATCCTAAAGGAAGTCAACCTTGAATATTCTTTGGAAGGACTGGTGCTGAAGCACCAATACTTTGGTCACATGACACGAAGAGCTGACTCATTGGAAAAGACCCTGATGCTGGGAAAGATTGAAGGCAACAAGAAGGTGGCAGAGGATGACATGGTTAGATGGCATCACCAACTCAATGGATATGAATTTGAGCAAACTCTGGGAGATATGAAGGACAGGGGAGCCTGGCATGCTGCAGTCCATGGGGTCACAAAGAGTCCGACAGGAGTTAGTGACTGAACAACAATAATACCCAGACAAAAGGAAATGGAAACCCCACACTGGTGATGCAGGAAGGCTGCCAATGTGCAGTGGTTGACATGCTTCTCAGAGGCACTTTATTAATAAGTAATAGTGCTGATGTCTTTTATCTTCAAGTTTCAGTTGTTTTAAGAAGAGATTTTTCCAATGGGGAGTCTGTGAGGACTAACTGGCTCCTGCTGTCTAACCCACCCTTCCTGTTTGGTTGATAAAAAAGAAAAAAGTCAAAAATAATACATATATCGCTAATCAAGTGTCAAGTCATTTGAACAACTCCTAGATGTAAGCTTCTCATTTTCTCCCTGTCCAGAGCCATCTTTGAGGCTCTAAATGCCATAAAATGTGAATCCAAAATTCCTTAGGGAACATTAAAAAGTTACTGGTTTTAACCTTAAAATGTAATCATTTACAGGGAAATCATTCTTTCAGATGTTTTCAAACGTAAAACCATTCAAGCTCATTGCCAGAATCCCAATAGTGTGGAAAGAAACCTACCAAGCTTATCTTTCTTCCTCTTTTTGGAAAAGATCCATTGCATTTGTTAACTGTAAAGCTTTGGGTCAATGACTTCACTTCCCTGAGCAATGCAGGCGCTTTGGCCAGGAAGGATAAGAACCTCTCTCTCCCAAGGTGACTCTTGGGTCTACTCGCTTAGGAAAGGGTATAAAGGGGCCTCCCCGAGATGCATTCATGCATTCGCTCAGTCAGCACATGTTTGAGGACTGGCCCAGGCACTGGGTTGGGTGTCGGGGCACCTACTGACAAACAGCACGGGAGGACACCCTGGGTTTCCCCTCCTTCTTCCCTGGAGCTGCTGCCCCAACACCCACTAAACCTGGCCAGGTCCCCTGCTGGACACACAGACCTCCTCACCCTCCTCTGCTTTGCCCTCTGAATCCCCAGGAAGTATCACTACAGTCCCCAGGAAAAGCCCTACCCCCCGCAGGTCCTGGAAGTCCTTCTCCTTCCCGATGCCCTGTCCCTTTCCCCACCAGGAACATCAGGCTGTTTCCTCTCTTAGTCTGGAAGGTCTCTCCTAAGAGATCATATGTTGCTCTAAGCTTGGTGGTTTGCGAACTCGCATGCCCAGCACTGGACAGCTGCAAAGAATAACTGGGGAATTCCTTAAAAATGCAAATTCTCTGACCCTGCTCCTGACCTGCTGGGAATCAGACGATTATGATACAAAGCTGGGTTTGGGAGCTACTGCTTCCAGTTACCGGATTATTTTTGTTTGGTCTTTTCAGAATCAGCAGGCTCCTTCCAAGAGCTGACTTTTCTTATCTGCTTCCTACTCATCTCCCCAAAGCCTTCCTCCCGGGTCTTTCTCATCTCACCACAGAACTCTCCACTCATTACTGCACAGAGTAAAAAGGGTTGGGTTTGTCTGTTTCCAGCCAGCTCTGGGCCCTGCACCATGCAGAGGGTATGCTATGGATTGCATCTTAAGGACACTTCACTGTTAAATTCTGAACTTAGTTCTGTGGTTTCTCCGCGGTGAATAGGCTCTTAATCACACTCCCTGCAGAACCTTCTGAGCCAAAGGAGGAAGAGGAGCAACTGATCACAGAGACATTTTAAAAAGTCCTTAAACTCTATTGATTTCATCTTTATTATGGCTGCAATGTGGAGGGGTTTTTTTGGTTTGGTTTTGTTTTTTCCTTCAATTTATAGACAGTAAAATTCACCCTTTTTGGTGTAGAGTTCAAGGAGTTTTGGCAAACACATATTCAGGTAACCAACACCCCAAAAAACACAGAGAACCCTCACATTTCCCTCACTCCCTTTGTAGGCAGCCCCTCCCTCTGCTCTGAGCCCATGGGAGCCCCTGAGCTGTTTTCTGTCCCTATACTTTTGCTTTTCCCCGAGTGTCATGTAAATGGAAACACACAGTATGTTAGCTGCAGCATTTTGAAAGATTGTGTATTTAAACAAATATGGAAGAAAGGGCAATTTCTTCTTGATTTTTTGGTCTCTGGCACTTATACTCGGATACATGTATCATTTTTGTGGCTCACGATCCTTTTTGCAGCATGTGTGATCTATTAGAAAATCAGGATGAAGCAGGCGTGTCATCCTGTCCTTCATTAGCTAGACACACACTAGCAGGGCCCTTTGAAAAGGTCAGGTTGCCGTTTCCTAATTTCCTCTCTTGTGGCCAAAATAGTCCCTCCTCCCACTCCTCCTCCCTCCTCACCTATTGCCCTCCGCAAACTCCTGTCTCTGACGAGTGCAGTAGTTGGGGGGAGGTAGCATTCTCTGCCAATGGACCAGGAGGCTTTGCAAGGCTCATGTTGCCAAAGCCTTCTGCTGATCTGAGTAAGCATCTTCTGGCCTCTTTCCTACCACTCCTGGCTTCCCTTTCTTTGAGAAACAACATGTAAACAAAAGAAAAGGACTTGATTTATACGATGCCAGAATATTAAGATGCTCCGGGAATGGTATTTAAGGAGATTCCTTTAGAAAAATAGACATAGAGCAACCATATGATCCAGCAAGCCCACTCTCAGGCATAGATCCAGAGGAAAAACAAACATCATCTGAAAGGATCCATGCACCCCCGCATTCATCGCAGCCCTTTTTACAATAACCAGGACGTGGAAGTAAACTAAATGTCCACTGATGGAGGAATGGATAAGGATGTGGTCCATATACACGATGGAATATTACTCAGCCATAAAAAAGAACAAAAGAATGTCATTTGCCACAACATGGATGGACCTAGAGATTATCAAACTGAGTGAAACAAGTCAGAGAAAGACAAATATCATGTGATATCACTTATATGTGGAATCTAAACTATGGATGGTACAGATGAGCCTACTTGCAAAACAGAAACTAAGTCATGGAGGTTGAAAACAAACTTGTTACCAAGGGAAAGGCGGCAGGGGATAACCTGGGAGACTGGGATTCACATATCCACACTACTGTATATAGGAGATGGCTAGTAGGGACCTACTGTCCAGCACAGGGAACTCTGGTCGGTGCTCTGTAATGACCTGTGTGGGAGTGGACTCTGGAGGAGAGTGGGTATGTGTATATGTATGACTGATTCACACTGCTTTACAGCAGAAACTGGCACAGCATTGGAAATCAACTATACTCCAATGAAAAATTTATTTTTTTAATCCAGGAAGGTGTAGGAGAAGAGAGGAGGAAGTGGGAAAGAAAAAACCAGTATATGGGCTTTCCCGCTCTCAGCAAAGGAGGACAGACAGGTAACTCCCTCTCAGCATGGAGAAGGTGCCCCTGGCTGCAGGGAATCACCACGTGAGGCTTGAGTGAGACTGGAGGCAGGAGAAGTGAGTTCAAGGAAAGTCATCCAGCGTTAAATTTATCCTCCCAGATGCTAGAGTTAACCAAACGTTCCTCAGAAAAAAATCCGCCCTGAACCAGGCTTTGGGGATCTTTTCTTATCAATAGCATCAACCCAGCCACCCTTTCCACACCCATCCCGTGACTCATGTCCGCACAAAAACAGACATCATTTTCGAGGAAGAGACAGTGAAGAAAGGTTCCCACCCTACCCCCCTCCCCAGAAAAAAGTCCAGGCTCTCAAAGCCCTCCTGGAAGATCAGCAGTATCTGGAAGTGTCTGACCGAGACAGTCTGGGAGGCGTCAGCTCGAAGCCCAAACCCCAAAAGAGACAGGCTCCTCCGGTGCTGTCTACTGCCAACACGCGGGCGGCTGCGAGTAAAAATTACATTTTATAAAGATTCCAGTCCATGTGTTAGGCTTTGCCTTGAACGGCGTGGTGTCTCTCGCTGTGCCTCCAGCCCACTACTCCAGTCCGTGTTTTCCGCGCGCCTTTCACCTGCCTCGCCTTCGTCCGTGCTGGGGTCCTGCAGACCCCGGGCAGGCTCCCGCCGGTTGGAGGTACCCCTGCCGCCGCCGAAGCACGGCCCTCGGGGGTGTCCTGGAGTCCGACTGGGCCGGAGGGAGCTCCACACGCATCACAGAAGCGAGGGGCGCACCTGAGCAGGGCTGACTGCCAGAGGCAAGTACTGCGGGCTGGAGGCTGAGACTTTGGAGAGGCTGAACCCCCGGAAGCGTGCGCGCTGCCCGGGTTCCAGGGGCGCGCGGCAGGGAGACCGTGCACCAGAAAGGGAGGCCGAGAGAGACCCAGGTGCCTAGCCAGCCGCCTGCAGGACCAGGGCTTGACACCTTACCAGGTGCTTCTGGGGAAGAGAGATCTGATTCCTGATCTGGTCTCTGCCAAGTCTGGTGTTCTTTGGGGAGCAGGGTGACCGAGGGGCTCCATCACTTAGAGGGCTCCTGTGTGCTGTGATATGCCGACCCTACACCCCAGGAGGCCACAGAGCAGGGAGCAAGAAAAATTAGTGAAACCTGGTACAAGATTGCTTCCTGCAGTGTGTGTGTAGTGTGTGTGTGTGTGTGTGTGTGTGTGTGTGTGTGTGTGTAAGCACAGCTGAGATTTACTTGGTGTGAACTGCTAAATGTTCATTTGATTTTCCAGACTTGTTTAAAGGGAGGTGTTTTAATTTAAAACCAATTCATTTGTTGTTATATAACAAAGATAATAATAATCAGTGCTTTCTGTAAGCATAAACATATTTTCCAAAGTGGAAAATATCACTAAAAAGGAGCTTGCCTTCTTTTGGAGGAAGGATATAGGATAGAGGTGCCTTGAATTGTTGTGTTGAAGTCCTTGGTTCTGTTTATTTCGCTTTATTTTTCTTAAGGAGTAAAAAGAGCATCAAATTGCATGTTTGGTTTTCCCCTTTCGAAACTTAGCGTGGTGTTGGGCTTTAATTTTTCAGCCTCTTGTTTGGCAGGCGGCTCTCAGGACTTCTGATTTCCCTCTGAGTGGGGACTGGTTCCCACCGGCAGTGGATAAAGAATAGAACTGATTTCTCGCTTTTTCCTGGCACAATACCTCATCATCACCATTAGCCCTTCAGAAGCTCGGTCTTCTGAACAGGTGTCATTCCTTCCCGTGTTTTCTATTGTTTTACACCATTAGCAATTGAAAGGAAGCTCTTCATCTGATTAAGAAGCCACAGAACTGGGTGGGAAATCGTGGATTCCGTCCCAGGGTCTATCGGGAGGGTTCGCCACCTCTTCTGTGCTCTGTATATAATGGGACGAGGTGAGGAGAGAATCACTGCTTCTCCAGGTCCATCTTTACTTTGTCCGGAACGAGGGAAACCATAAGGCCTCGGGCCAGTGCACGGGGAGCTGGAGCTCTCCTTGTCAAGTCCAGTCGTTTCAGGTGGAGGACTGGGTAGCCCTCCGGTGGCCATTTCCTCTGCCCGAGTCTGTGGATTCTGACCCGTAATCACTGCTGACCTGGGGATTGAGTGCGCGTATCACACGCAGGTAGCTCGGAGCCTGAAGAAGTGCGGTGGCGGCCAATCAAAACACACAAACCTGACTTTGGAAAGGCTCATTCCTCGTGTTCTTTTCAGTCCTCCTATAATAACACCGTCACCAGACCACACCTGTTCCCTTGGGATGTTCAGGTTGGAAGTTCACCACATTCAGTCTGTTCAGGAGGGATTTCTTTCTTTTTAAATCCATATTGGAGCTGTAGCACGTAAACCCAGTCCCTGACCGTGTATGTGTATTTGAAAGACCTTTATGTGTGGCTGCTGGCTGATAGTTGAAACCTGTGCTGTGCTAAGTCACTTCAGTCATGTCCGACTCTTTGCGACCCTGTGGACTGAAGCCTGCCAGGCTCCTCTGTCCATGGGATTCTCCAGGCAGGGATACTGGAGTGGGTTGCCATGCCCTCCTCCAAGGGATCTTCCCAACCCAGGGATCAAACCCATGTCTTCCACGTCCCCTGCATCACAGGCGGATTCTTTATGCGCTGAGCCACCTGGGAAGCCCAGTTGAATCCTGAGGCTGCTCTAAATCCATAGTAGATCTGATAATAGCAACCATTTCTCAAAAATTGATTGTGCACCATTACCTAAACTAAAGGCTTTACTCATATTGTCCCAGTTAACTCTCACAACATTCTTAAGACTTACCTAGTATTGTCCCCACCTTACAGATCAGAAAACTGAGGCTTCAGAAAGATGAAGTTACTAACCTGGTATCACTCACCTCCTACGTGTGGGGCCAGGTCTGTCTGACTCCTAAGTCCAGGGTCTTTCTGTGCCGCCCTATTGCTTTAACCTACACATAATTTATATAGACTTCTTGTGTGTGTGCATGCTCAGTTGCCCAGTTGTATCCGACTCTTCGTAACCCAAATGGACTGTAGCCCACCCGGCTCCATTGCCCATGGAATTTTCCAGGCAAGAATACTGGAGTGGGGTGCCATTTCCCTCTCCGGGGGATCTTCCCAACCCAAGGATAGAACCCGTGTCTCTTGTGTCTCATGCATTGGTGGGCAGATTCTTTACCGCTAGCGGGAAGCCCACACATGGACTTCTTAGGATAGATAAATGAGAGTGGCCATAAAGTTCTGTCACCAGCGAAGGGTATGATTTAGTCGCTCAGTCGTGTCTGACTCTTTGCGACCCCATGGATTACAGGCTGCCAGGCTCCTCTGTCCGTGGGATTCTCCAGGCAAGAGTTCTGGAGTGGGTTGCCATTTCTCCTCCAGGGGATTTTCCCACCCAGATCTCCTACATTGCAGGCAGATTCTTTACCAACTGAGCTACAAGGGAAGCCCCAGTGAAGGGTATACAACAGCTTAAACAAAATGCACTGGGATTATAGGAAACCCTGGTACTCTGACAATTAATCACCAACTCCCCCCAGACTCCACATTTGGACCAGTGTGTGACTTTCCTGTGCAAGTTTGGGATGGATGGGAAGAAGTGAAAGCAGTACCTCCAAACCCCCAGAAGAGGGCTCTTCTCCCCTCCAGGGGCCTCTGTGTTCTGTCTAACAGAACTGGAAGGAGAGAGCAAGGCATTGATTCAGCAGAAATTGAGAGCATCTGAAGGGGAAGAGTGTTATATGTTTTTAATCAACCAAGCCCTGAGCTGTTTATGTCGAGACGTTGGGTCCCCCATGGAGAGACCTTTCCAGTGGCTCTTGAGCTGTTCTGCTGCAACAGTTTCTCATGTCTTTGTTGGGGCAGAAAAATGTCCCCTTCTTCCTCTCCCTAAATCAAAGCCAACCCTCCACCCACCTTTCAACAGGACAGCAGAAATGTGCAATGTCCGTCCTCAATAAAAAGTCAGAAATGATCGTCATCTAGCTACTTTTCTCACTGAAAAGTCTATATTCCTGAACACTGGCCTCTGATTTCCATCTGTATAATCTAAGGGAGTGAGTGAGGAGTGGCTAGTCCAAAAAACAGGCTAGTCTCCTGTTTTTCTAATTTCCAGTATTTCCAATATTTTTTCATTCTACTTTACCCTGTAAGGGTTCTGGCTGATACCTCTTGGTCAGACACAGTTGTGTTAACTTGGGAGGATTTAGGGAACAGCCTCCATTATCGGCCATTCTTCCTTCCAAAGTCTCCATGTCTTCTAAATTCTCCTGCGCACGGAATTCAGTAATTGTACGGCTTTTACAAAGAATCATAGTCCAAGTGCATTTTTTTTTTACATTGCTAGCTCAGTTGTCCATCTTTTACTCATTGGAACTGGTGACAGTTTGGGCAGGGACTAAATTACACCTCACCCCTGACCTTAACTGCAGCCAGAGGAAGACTAGTCTGCTAAATAAACCAAAACCTTGATCAATATTTTGCGATTATGGAGGAAAGCAGAACAGTGTAACCACTGAAAGTGAGCACTTTTAGAAACGAAAACTATTTCAGTTAAAATGCTTATCCTAATATTACTCAACCACAAAATAGAACAAAATAATGCCATTTGCAGCAGCATGGATGGACCTAGACATTGTCATAGACACAGAAAGACAGATGTTGGTATCTCTTACGTGTGGAATCTAAAAAAAAAAAAAAAAAAAGGTACAAATGAACTTATTTACAAAACAGTGGAGTCACAGATACAGAAAACAAACTTATGGTTACCAGGAGATATGTAAGAGGGGTAATAAATTGGGACATTGGGATTAACATATGCAAACTACTATATATAAAAATAGATAACTAATAAGGACCTACTATATAGCACAGGAAACTCTACTTAGTACTCTGTAATGGCCTAATTGGGAAAAGAATCTTTAAAAAAAGACTAGATATGTGTACACCTATAACTGATTCACTTCACTATACACCTGAAACTAATACAACATTGTAAATCAACTATACTCCAATAAAAAAAGCTTTTTAATAAAAAAAAATTTTAAATGCTAACCCTAAACCTCATTAAGGTAAATCTGCTCACAGCATCCTAGACTGAATTTCTTTAGAATGGAAACGATGGAAAACAAGAAAGCATTCTCAAAGGGGCATAGGAAAATTCCATCTGGAAAAGGAGAGAATGAGAAAGCCCCCCTCTCCCCCCCATTCTTTCCAGCTCCAGGCCCACCGCCCTCATCTCCAGTTAAGGCTTCACAAAGAAAAGAAAGTCACATCTCTGCAGCACAAAGCCGTCCACGTCCCTCCAGGACTGAGCACCTGTAGGGCCCCAGTTTCCTGAGCACCCCGTGGCCCAGCCTCTACCGGAGCCTCCTTCCTGCAGCCCAGGGCCTGTCGCTCATCCACGACCACCTGTGAGCTCTGCTTGTCCTTCACTGCCCGGCCCCTCCCTGCCCTCACGGAGCGCTTGGCACCCGCTCCTGACCCAGCACTTCCCAGACTAGATCATTTCAGCATCTGCCACGCATCTCATGTGTGTCTCAGTGTCGGGTCCGTCCGTCCATCTTCAGGACAGGAACCAGGTCTTCCTCCTTTCCCTCATCCACCTCTCACTCTCCTATTTGATCAGCTCCTGATACATGGTAGTTGCTCCCTCAATCACTAGTTAATCAATCTAATTACAGAATTCATTCCCCCAGGTGCTTACAGATTATCGCCCCAGAATGCTGAAAGTGTTTGTAGATGTCATCGCTCAGCGGGGCTTCCCTGATGGCTCAGCATTAAAGAATCTGCCTACGATGCAGGAGGCAAAAGGTGATCCCTGGGTCAGGAAGATCCCCTGGAGAAGGAAATGGCAGCCCACTCCAGGATTCTTGCCTGGCGAATCCCAGGGACAGAGGAGCCTGGTGGGCTACAGTCCACGGGGTCACAAGAGTAGGACACGGCTGAGCGACTAACCACCACCACCACCAATCACTCAATAGTGGTGGAGGAACTTGGTCAATCTGGAGAGAGGTGCTGAAATGGACCAACTTTCAAAAAATAGCTTTTTTAAAAGTGGTTTCCAAAAACCCTAGGCTGGTGAAATGATGACTGCCAAAATTCTGGGGCGGATTACTCAACAGGTGATACGTGAGGATTTAGAGAGTAATATGATTAATAAAACCCAGCATGAGTTCCCCCAGAATCAAGCTATACCAAGCTAGCTATATTTCTTTTGTTCTGAGATTAATGAAAAAGAGATCCTGGAGACTGAAGATCTGTAACTCAGTGATGTTCTGTCTGTGTGGCGTTGTTGCTTCTATATCAGAAACCGAGAATAGCCGAGGACTGCCTCAGCCAATTGATGGCAAGCTGATTCTACCCCTGGGAGTGCCCAGGGTGAGTGGTGGCCCAGGGCAGGGGCTGTAACGCCTTGGTTTTGACATGACGTTTCTTGATTTTAGCAGGCATTGAACGTGGTATGTTTTTTCACATATTCAACCACTGTTCATTAACATGTGAGTGATGTGCCAAGCGTTGTATTAGGTGCTTATTCAGTGTTGGTGACTCAGAAGCAAATTATGAATTAGTCGAGAGCTAGTTGAACAAAACCAAGTCGGAAATTGATTGCCTGAAATTCTCTTTAGAACAAAGCAGGAAGTCCATCGATTCATTTATTGGCGCGTGTCCTGGTCTCCAGGGTGCGCTGCGCACTCCCTGCTGTCTCAGGTCTCGGCGACTCCCCTGACAAGCGTGTCTGTAAAGCCGCTCGACCAGCGGTTGCTGCTTCCTCTTCATTGCACTTTTCATTCTTTGCAGTCATCTTGCAGATGGAATCCTGGTGATGCCCATTGTCTGTCTCTCCTTAGAATGTGATGGGAAGAAGGGGCATGTAGAGGAGGGGGTATTTCACAGGGCCGGGCCTTTTGTTGCTTGCTGTTGAACCTGTTTATCAGTGACAATTGTTGCCATGCTTGCGAATCAGATTTGCCAGATGATGGAAAGTTAGGAGGGTGAGCCAATACGGTAAATAAGAAAATCAAAGTTGATTCTAGTAGTGTAATTCGAAAGTCCTTGGATGGCACAAAAGTTATAATTAAGTGTAAGTGATCCTCTTTAATTAAGTGGCTATAAATCTGAGCCCAAACCAATAAGATGAAAGTTAAATACAAGCTCGTGCGTGCATGCTAAGTCACTTCAGTCGTTTCCGACTCTGCAACACCATGAACTGTTGTCCACTAGGCTCCTCTGTCCATGGGAGTTCTCCAGGCAAGAATACTGGACTGGGTTGCCATGCCTTCCTCCAGGTGATCTTCCCAACCCAGGAATCGAACCTGCATCTTCTTATGTCCCCTGCATCCGCAGGAGGATTCTTTACCACTAGCAATACCTGGGAAGCTCAAAAGCTCATGCATATAGGTTCAAAAAAAAAAAAAAAATCAATTACATGACTCCAAGATGGAGGAGCTGGGGGCCAGCACCATGCCCACAGGGACTTAGCTGGGAGAAGATGCTGTTAGGTCTGAGGTCGTGGCAAACACACAGCATCTGGGTGGCTGGGCATTCTCCTGGGCATTCTCCCGGGGCATGCCGTCCGGTTTGAGGAGCCATATCATGAAGGGGACATTGACAAGCTAGCAAGTGGCAGTGAAGGGTAACACCCAGAGAACAGCAGTGAGAATGGGGGGCATTTAGCTGAAGGAGAGGGCGCTTGGGGGGGTGACAGCCTTTAACTCACTTTTGGGTGCTCACGTGGAGAAGGAGAGCTTGATGCGTGTGTTAGGGGCAAAGTTAGAACTGCTGGGTCTTGGGCAGCAGATTTCCCTCTCGGGGAGGAGGATGGCTGGAGCCCAGAGCCGGCACCTGTGACCTGGGTGGGGATGAAACTCAGTGTCACTGGAGACGCTTCAAGAGAAGCTGGACGACAGAGAGGGAGCTGTCAGAGCCGAGCCAGCTGGTCTCTATTCCATCCTGACATCACCTGTCTGTGCTAAACCTCAGCATGTTCATTCCATTCCAACTGAGCCTCTTCCTGCCCAGTTTGACGTCCGATCAAAGCACTGCCGTGCGCGCCTGGCTCCCCTTCTGCAAAGGGGCTTTGGGGTCTCTGAGGCGCCTGTTCACTGAGCGAGTCCCTCCCATCCCTCTGTGTGGCTCCCCTCTGTCTGCCACCTGCCCTTTTGGTAACTTACTGAAGTGAAGTGAAAAAGTCGCTCAGTCGTGTCCGACTCTTTGCGACCCCATGGACTGTACAGTCCATGGAATTCTCCAGGCCATAATACTGTAGTGGGTAGCCTTTCCCTTCTCCAGGGGAGTGACTTAGTTCAGTTCAGTCGCTCAGTCGTGTCCGACTCTTTGCCACCCCATGAACCACACCACGCCAGGCCTCCCTGTCCATCACCAACTCCCAGAGTCTACCCAAACCCATGTCCATTGAGTCGTGATGCCATCCAACCATCGCATCCTCTGTCATCCCCTTCTCCTCCTGCCCCCAATCCTTCCCAGCATCAGGGTCTTTTCAAATGAGTCAGCTCTTCGCATCAGGTGGCCAAAGTATTGGAGTTTCAGCTTCAACATCAGTCCTTCCAGTGAACACCCAGGACTGATCTCCTTTAGGATGGACTGGTTGGATCTCCTTGCAGTCCAAGGGACTCTCAAGAGTCTTCTCCAACACCACAGTTCAAAAGCATCAATTCTTTGGTGCTCAGCTTTCTTTATAGTCCAACTCTCACATCCATACATGACTACTGGAAAAACCATAGCCTTGACTAGATGGACCTTTGTTGGCAAAATAATGTCTCTTCTTGTTGAAATGCTGTCTAGGTTGGTCATAACTTTCCTTCCAAGGAGTAAGCGTCTTTTAATTTCATGGCTGCAATCACCATCAGCAGTGATTTTGGAGCCCCCAAAAATAAAGTCTGACATTGTTTCCACTGTTTCCCCATCTATCTGCCATGAAGTGATGGGACCGGATGCCATGATCTTAGTTTTCTGAATGTTGAGCTTTAAGCCAACTTTTTCACTCTCCTCTTTCACTTTCATCAAGAGGCTCTTTAGTTCTTCTTCACTTTCTGCCATAAGGGTGGTGTCATCTGCATATCTGAGGTTATATTTCTCCCAGCAATCTTGATTCCAGCTTGTGCTTCTTCCAGCCCAGCGTTTCTCATGATGTACTCTGCATATAAGTTAAATAAGCAGGGTGACAATATACAGCCTTGACATACTCCTTTTCCTGTTTGACACTTTTCTGGTGTTTGAAATCCTCTGAGCTCTATCTTCAAGCTCTGTCCAGGGGGATTCCTCCTCCTGTTTACAGTGAGGTCCTGGGTCCAGCCTGAACTCCGAGGATCCAGTGACTGTGTTTTACTTCGAAAAAGTGAAACAACCAAAAATTCAGCTTGCATATGCTTTTCTCAGGCTTTCCCTGTTTCTCTTTTCCCTGTGCTGTGCTAAGTCGCTTCAGTCGTGTCCGACTCTTTTGTGACCCCACATAGCCCGCCAGGCTCCTCTGTCCATGGGATTTTCCAGACGAGAATATTGGAGTGGGTTGCTTTTCCTTCTCCAGAGGATCTTCCTGACCCAGGGATTGAACCCACGTTTCCTGCGCTGCAGGCAGATTCTTTACCACCAGTGCCACCTGGGAAGCCCTCTCTTTTCCCCACTTCTTTAGAATTTTAATATTTTCAGAATACCTGGAAGTTCAAGTTCATTTCTTTTTAATGTGAAGTGGAAGAAATTATGATAGAAACAAAAGAAAAAAATGATTACCCTTGTAGCATATAACATTTATGATTAAAAATGCATTTTTATGAAGAAAGGCTGATTCCCAGGGAACAATTTTCTATCTGTAAAAATCCAGTAATAACCAGATGGTCCCCTTTCATTTATAGGCTCCAGGTTCACAGAAAAAGGAGAACCTGATAGTGTTTCCCCAGTTTTCTCCCCCAAAGATGACAAAGAGAAGAATCAAGTTTCCTGGAAAGCTGTCTCCATAAGACTTTCAACAGAAAATAATGTCAGTAAAACTACACATAGATGAACCCATATTATTTGGAATGTGGGTAGAAGTGGTCAGACTAGAATTAAATGAGAATTAAACACAATACATTATGTTTTCCCACCCTGGGTGCCACCTATACCAATAGCTATTTGAAAAATGTACAAGTGGCATAATTTTTTACTCCACAGATCATTTGTTGGGTTGTTTGACACAGTCACACAAAGGAAATTAGTGAGGCCTTTTCAGGTTACGTTTACATGATGTGATGACTGTAGTCTTAAATAATCCCGGGATCCTCAACATATAAAACACAGATCGGGAAGTGGAGCTCACGACATGGGGTGACTCAGAAGAGGAAAGCAAGAAGCTCAGACACAAAATGAAGAACAACAGGAACACAAAGTCAGGAACAGAACTTGAAGCAAGTCCATCACTCTGTCTGTTAATGGTGGGTGGTAGATGCCACCTGGACCCCCCTTCGTAAGCCAGGCGTGCCAACCTGCATGAAATCACAGCCCAGAGCTGCTTGCCACGAACATTCTGGAGTCTTCGTCTGTTCAAACCCCAACCCCAGCTGTTTTTTCCTCCGTTACTCAGTGTATCTGTGTCTGGGTGAACTTGGGAAAAATCCCTCAATGGTGTTTTCTTGCAAAGACTCTTTGGCTGCTTAAACCTGATATTTTTTTTTTTTCAACTGAGATTCTTTCCCTTTCCCCTCTGAGCATGTGAAGTAAGACCGTCTCTCCTCTGGCAGTAGGATCAGACAAAGAGAAAGCTCTGCTCCCAGCCGCCCCCACCCACCTCATGGATTCAAGCCGCTGGTCTGTCCCGCGTGGGCCCCCAGCACAGGCCTATGACGTTGTTCCAGGCACCCCAGCCCTGCAACAGCAGCCTGCTCTTTACATTTGCTGGGAAAGTCGTGTAATTAGTAACGCTGTATTTTCCCTAAAATAATATATTTTGCCACCTTTGTTATTGTTCAGTCGCTCAGTCGTACCTGACTCTCTGTGACCCCATGGACTGCAGCACACCAGGATTCCCTGTCCCTTCACTTACTTCCACCTTATTAGTGAATATATTTGCAGGACACATAGAAATTATACTGAGCAACGATCCATCATTCAGTTTAATTCTGCATCTCTTGGGTGCCTTGTGATTCAAAATGAGGACCGAGAGTGTTTTTTTTGTGCTTATGGATTTATCTCCCTGCAAGAGAGGCGAGGCCCCAGCAGAGGAGATGACTGCAGAGTGGGACAGAAGATCACTGGTAATAACACTGCAGGGGGTGAGAAGGACGAGCCAGCCAGGCACACATCATTTGTTCACACCGTCAAGGCAAAGGTACAGACTCTCTGTCTTTCAGACCCTAGCCATGCCCCATAAAACAAACAAATAATGAACCCTTACTGTTTGATGGATGATTTCATTTCAATAAGCATGAACAGCTCCAATCACACCGACACCGGGCAGGTAAATGAATACGATGTGAGATTTTTCATCTGATTCTGACCTAAATTTCTGAATGTCAGTGTAATACTTTCTAATTAGAGGCGCAAAAGAGAATTGAGAAAGTCCAACAGCCGTTAACCCTGCACAAAGCATTCTTGACATTTAAGCCTCACATCAGCGCCTGGAAATAGATATTATGTTTCATCCACATTCATTCATCCTTCTTCTTTTTAAAATAATTTTATTTATTTATTTATGTCTGTGCTGGGTTTTTGTTGCTGCTCAGACGTTTCTCTAGTTGTGGTTGTTATTCAGTCACCAAGTTGTGTCTGACTCTGCAAGCACACCAGGCTTCCCTGTCCTTTTCCATCATCTCCCAGAGTTTGCTCAAACTCATGTCCATTGAGTTGGTGATGCCATGCAACCAACTCACCCTCTGCCACCCCCTTCTCCTCCTAGTTGTGGTGAGCAGGGGCTACGCTGTAGTTGTGGTGTGCTGGCTTCTCATTGCAGTGGCTTCTCTTGTTGTGGTGAACAAGCTCTAGGCAAAGGCTCAGTAGTTGTTGTACATGGGCTTAGCTGCTCCGCAGCCTGTGGGATCTTCCCAGACCAGGGGTTGAACCCTCATCTCCTGCACTGGCAGGCAGGTTCTTTACCACTGAGCCACCAGGGAAGCCCCATTCACTGCGCCCCTCTTTTACTGGTGCCTTCCCAAGAAGTGCTGGGACCCATCAGTGAGTAAAGATGCAATTCCTGCTTTCAGGGAGCTGACTTTCTGGTGAGAGGAAAAAAAAAAAAAAGGCAAGCAAGAACTTAAAAAATACATAAATGCTTTAACTCACTGATAAACACTATGAAGAAAATGAAACCTGTAGTATGATACAGTCTCATCAAGGAGGAGGTGAGATCTTTAAAAAGGACTCTCAAAGGAGGACTTGAAGGAGCCAGATCTAAGGAAAGAGTGTCCTGCTAATAGGAACAGCAGGAGCAAAGGCCCTGGGGTCAGACAAGGCTGCTGGCTTCCTGAACAGAAGGAAGTCAGGTGTGGCTGACTGGGTGACCAGGAGGAGAAAAGTAGAAGCTGGGGCCAGAGCGGAGGGAGCAGGCAGTTTATAGAGGGCCTCGTGGGCCTGGGCAGGAAGCAGGGATTTTATTGTGCATTCCATGGGAAGTTAGTAGAGGGTTTTAAAATCTCATTTGGCCTCTGTGTAATGGACTGAGAGTGAGTGGAGGCAAGGAAACCGGATGGGAGGCGGCCGCAGGACTCCAGGTGAGAGAGATGGTGGCTGGAACTGGATGATAGTTCATAGAGATGGACCAAAATGGGCAGGTTTCTGCTGTATTTTTGATGCACAGCTGACAGTACCTGCTGATGGATTCAGTTCAGGGAATGCAGAAAAAGAGAGCCTCAATCCCTTAATGCGGGTGTTTAAACTGAGGCTCAAAGAGGCTAAGGAACCTTTGTCTAAGGTCCCAGACTATGCACGGGACAACCGGGACTCCAACCCAGCGCTCTGATTCCAAAACAGCTAGTCTTACTTTCCTTTCTTGCATGACGATGTGAAATCTGCACAGAAAAGGGGGACAAATGAGAATTAAGTTTTATTAACTCCTCTTGATACTGATGTGATGATTTGGCTGTAGGTAATACACAGGGTATAGTATCTGTTCAACTAGTTGGTTGATTTGTTGTCCCACACACCTCATCATATTCACTGGGATAAATTCGATGCCTCTGGAAGTGGACATCTGTGACCACTTCAGCTAAATTCTTTTCAAAGATTGTCTTATTTTCAGAACCAACATTTCCTAGTGACACCATAAATGATTAGCAGGGCACTAGGCAACAGACCAAGTGCCCCTTTGTAAGGGCTCTCATCACAGTAATGCTTTCCATTGTTGTTGTTGTTGCTCAGCCCCTAAGTCCTGTCGGACTCTGCAACCCCATGGGCTGCAGCATGCCGGGCTTCCCTGTCCTTCACCATCTCCCAGAGTTTGCTCAAACTCATATCTGTTGAGTCGGTGATGCGATGCAACCATCTCATCCTCTGTTGTCCCTTTCTCCTCCTGCCTTCAGTCTTTCCCAGTATCAGGGTCTTTTCTAATGAGTCAGTTCTTCGCATCAAGGGGCCAAAGTATTGGAGTTTCAGCTTCAGCATCAGTCCTTCCAATGAATGTTCAGGACTGATTTCCTTTAGGATGACTGGTTTAATCTCCTTGCAGTCAAAGGACTCTCAAGAGTCTACTCCAACACCACAGTTCGAAAGCATCAATTCTTTGGTGCTCAGCTTTCTTTATGGTCCAACTCTCACATCCATACATGACTACTGGAAAAACCATAGCTTTGACTAGACAGACATTTGTCGGCATGATTCTGTTAAATAAGCCTTCAGTTCAGTCACTCAGTTGTGTCCTACTCTTTGCGACCCCATGGACTGCAGCACGCCAGGCCTCCCTGTTCATCACCAACTCCCGGAGTTTACTCAAACTCATGTCCATTGAGTCGGTGATGCCATCCAACCATCTCTTCCTCTGTTTTCCCCTTCTCCTCCTGCCCTCAATCTCTCCCAGCATCAGGGTCTTTTCCAATGAGTCAGTTCTTCACATCAGGTGGCCAAAGTATTGGAATTTCAGCTTCAGCATCAGTTCTTACAATGAATATTTAGGACTGATTTCCTTTAGGATGGACTGGTTGGATCTCCTCGCTGTCCAAGAGACTCTCAAGAGTCTTCTCCAACACCATAGTTCAAAAACATCAGTTTTTAGGCACTCAGCTTTCTTTATAGTCCAACTCTCACATCCATACATGACTCCTGGAAAAACCATAGCTTTGATTAGATGGACCTTTAGTGGCAAAGTAATGTCTCTGCTTTTTAATATGCTGTCTAAATTGGTCATAACTTTTCTTCCAAGGAGCAAGTGTCTTTTAATTTCATGGTGGCAGTCACCATCTATAGTGATTTTGGAGCCCAAAAAAATAAAGTCAGCCACTGTTTCCATTGTTTCCCCATCTATTTGCGATGAAGTGATGGGACCAGATGCCATGATCTTAGTTTTCTGAATGTTGAGTTTTAAGCCACCTTTTTCTCTCTCCTCTTTCACTTTCATTAAGAGGCTCTTTAGTTTTCGATTTCTGCCATAAGGGTGGTGTCATCTGCATATCTGAGGTTATTGATATTTCTCCCGGCAATCTTGATTCCAGCTTGGAATCAAGTCTACTAAATAAGCCTTAGTAGACAAAACGTTCTTTTACAATCTCCCTGTGAGCAGCACATGCTCTAAACTCAGACCTTTATTCTGAAGCTGACTGGCCAATAATACAGAGAGAGCCCTCTCACCTCTGAACTCTGATTGAGATGCCCCCATACCTTTTATGCTATATACCAGAACTGGAGGGAACAACACTGGAAATATGGATCCCACTGCTTGTGGCTTTATCTGTTTGTTTAGTCCATCGCTATGTTCTGAGTTCCTAGCACATACTGGATGCTCTTCTAGGCTTGGGAGAGCTCCCTGCACGAGGGGGTCCCTTGGTCCTAGGCTTTCTCCTGTGTCACAGGTGACCATGCATGGTTTGGTCTCCTCACCAGCGTCTGTCTTAGAACAGGTTCCGTCTCCAAAGCCACCTGCCCTGTATCTCAAACCATGATATCTGTTACCTTCAGAGCAAGACTGGCCAGATTCCATTGGTAGATAAAAGTGTTTCTGAAGGATTATAGCTCAACTTTGCTGAAATGTGGTCCCAAGATAGTTCCATTAATTGTGAAGGCAAATACAAATAAAGATCCCTAGGGAGAGCCCTGGGGCATGCTCTCAGACCCCACTCGTCAGCAGGGGTTGTTCGGGGCCATTTCCAAGTCCTTTAGGTAACACGTGGTTCCTTTGAGAACCCCCACTGCAGTGTCCCCCTCAGAATGCTATGTGCGGTGTGGGAGAAAATGAAACAGAAGAGACAGCCAATGAGGATTTTACTAAAGACACTACAAATATGATTTTCCCATGTCACGGCTTCATGATTGTGCAAAACTGTGGCTTCTGAAATGATTCATACACCCGGAACCTGGAAATTAAGGGCAGCCTCCTGCTCCATCCTCTATAAAGCACTCCCTTTTGTCTCTGAAAAAAGAAAAAAGCCTTATTGTGGCAAAAACTCTCCTACTAATCAACATTATCTGATAAGATGTCACACACAATGCCATATTCAGTTCAGCTTAGTCGCTCAGTCGTGTCTGACTCTTTGCGACCCCATAGACTGCAGCATGCCAGGCTTCCCTGTCCATCACGAACTCCCGGAGCCTAAATTCATGTCCATCGAATCGGTGATGCCATCCAACCATCTCATCCTCTGTCGTCCCCTTCTACTCCCACCTTCAATCTTTCCTAGCATTAGGGTCTTTTCCAGTGAGTTGGCACTTTGCATCAGGTGGCCAAAGTATTGGAGTTTCAGCTTCAGTATCAATCCCTCCAATGAATGTTCAAGATTGATTTCCTTTAGGAATGACTGGTTTGATCTCCTTGCAGTCCAAGGGACTCTCAAGAGTCTTCTCCAACACCACAGTTCAAAAGCATCAATTCTTCAGCGCTCAGCTATTGTTCTACAAATGTTCTTATACAAATGGCACTGCTATTGAAAATATCAAATAGAATTATTCTAATGGCAACCCACTCCAGTATTCTTGCCTGGAGAATCCCAGGGACAGCAGAACCTGGTGGGCTGCTGTCTGTGGGGTCGCACAGAGTCAGACATGACTGAAACAATTTAGCAGCAGCAGCAGCAGCAAGAGTCTTCAACCAGAGTGAAAGTTCTTTTAATTAAGTACCTTCGTTTTCAGGGATGAGTTTTCACACACACACAAATAGTCGGGAAGCAAAAATGGGAATTTGCACAAACTTTCAATTTAAGCATTCCGTGTTTTTATCATGATGGCTGTTACATAGATGTATACATTTGGCAAAATTCATCAAAACTCTACACTTAAAATAGGTGCATTTACTGCATGCAAAGTATACTTCAGAAAGTTTGATTCAGAAGATAAAAAGCAAACCAAAAAAGGAATCCAGTTTTATGTTCCTTTAATATTTGTGCGCCTGTCTCCAGCTTCTGGCATTTTTATTACCAAGGATTTTGGTTTGAGTACAATCATAATGAGCAGAGCTATAATCAAAAGCTTCCTGTATTAGGACTAAAGTTTAGCCAGGAAATTAACTTTTAGCCTTAAATTCATGTTATTTTGAGAAAAAGCAAATGCGCATCTCTGAATAACAGAGTTGTACAGCACATCGCAAGCTTGCACAACTTGAAAAGTCAGATAAACCCCGGAAATGAAAGCTCTCCGTGCCGAGCCATAGCAGGTGGTGAGGTGAGATCAAGGAGTCCATTGTGGTTCCTGATAAATTGAAGAGGCCCGGTTTTAAGCCTGTCAAACAAATACCGGCATTCAGTATTTTGAAGCAAATCTTAATTCCAAGAATTTCTTTTCCATTTCATTTTTCTGGCTTCTCTTGATAAGCAAGGCAGAATTCAGTTCTCTGAACTGTTTCTGTAGAAAAATCGTGGACATGGGCCAAGTTATCCAGCTCTGTTAGGGTTTAGATGCGTTCCTGGACTGGCCCAGGAAACTGTCTAGGACCAGCCCTCGAGCTGCTGGTCCAATCCCAGGCGTGCTGAGGGTGAAGATCGAGACCCCCCTCAGGCCTTTTTGGAGCCCCCCAGGACCCCAGAGGAAAAGGGTTGGCAGCCTCTGCTGGGGGTGCTGGGCAGGGAGGGGAAGGGGAATCTGCCCAGGAATGCTTTCCCGCTTTCCTGAGTCACCTCTGCCCCAAGAAGCTCCTTATTCCACTCCTTCAAAGTCAGAAACGCACAGGTTCTGAGCAGAGCCCAGCTTTTACCCTGTGTCCCTTTCATTCCAATGCTTGAGGTCCCAGAAGCAACAGCAGCCTGCTTGGCTGGTGAGAAACCCACACTCCCCGTTTGGACCTGCCTTTGGACGTAGAAACTCTCTCCCTGGACTCCCTGGGATACCCAGCCCCAGGCAAACATGGAGAGTTCAGACCCACCCTCATGCAGAGAAAGGGACGGTATTACCTACAAAACAAACCCTCCAAAACCGCCAAATAGATTAAACAAAGGAAAGCTTGGCCTTAAATGAGATGGATGTAAAGCAGTCGGCATCTATGCACTCATTGAAAGATGGAAGTTTGGCTGATGTTGTCATTATGGTCCTGAGGGTGGGTGACGATGCTCCAGACGTAGAGAGTACCAGACCCGCTTTCTCCATACATCAGCCTCCAGCCGATCCTACAGACATTCGGTACCCAGATCCTCTCATTGTTCTTTCAGTATTAATAGCATTAAGAGAGTTAATTACAAAAGTATTTCAGTTGGAGGCTTTTTCTCTGTTCCTCTCTAAGTGTTCGTAGTTTGCCAAGTTAACTTTATACACTTAGTATCTGTGATTTCATATGATCCTGGGCCATGGCTCTTCATTTACTGGGAAGCAAGCCTGTTTTCAGTCTCTGTTTATCAATCTGCTTCCAGTTATTCAAAGACTTCAGACCTGGGAGGCAGCCTATGAAATGAGGCAGAGTGGAGTCACATATGTGAGCGCTAGCAATAAATACTCTGCTCAAACACAATGGATCCCCTGTGCTGTGAATCAATATTGATTTATCTGGAGTTCTTTCCCTGCAGAAAAAAAATTTATGGAATTTGGAAACAAAGTAATATAGCGTACAATTAGAGGGGAACAGAATCCAGCAAAGGACTGTCTGTATCGCTAAGGAGAGCCACGCCATGTGCTTCCTGAATCCCCATCTGAGTGAACATTTTCGTATTCATGGCAACTTAGGTCTCAGAAAACCAGGACCAAGTATCAAGAACATTGGCTCTACATGGGTAAGCCACGTGACAAGTTACTTAATGGACTTGGTTTTCTCATCTATAAGCTGGAAATATTCATACCTACCACTAGGATTTCATTTTGAAAGGATAGTGATGCCCCTGTGTGGTTGCGTGCACACAGAATATAATGACGTTTGCATTTTACTAATATTCACAGCTTTCACTTTTTAAACATTTCCCTGTCTAAAACACAGCATCGTTTTCTTCGGTTGGCACTTTTTTCCGTTTCACTTGGCATGTGACCTTTCCATTCACTCACTCTTATAAAATCACCCCTAAATGACTAGAAGTTAAGAGAATTACATACAACATATAAAAATATGTCGTGTGCATCTGGCATGACCAGGCTTTCTGCAGCCCATAAACTCACAGATAGTAACAGTCACCAGGGGTGTGTCATCAAAACAAATAATACAGATGGGAAGTTCTGGTTCCCTGATGGTCACACTGCCAAGGGGTGGCTCCTGGGCGTCAGACACCTCTGGACTGAATTCCAGTTTGACCAAGATCCAAGAGGTGAACGCTCGAACAACAGAGCCCCCTGGAGAAAATGCCGGTGTTTTTGCCTATTTAGCAATCAGTGTCCTTTATTATGGACTTCCCTGGTGGCTCAGATGGTAAAGAATCTGTCTGCAATGCAGGGACCCAGGTTTGATCCCTGATTCTTTATTATGGGCTTCCCAGGTGGCGCTAGTGGATCAAAGAATCCACCTGCCAGTACAGGAGATGCAGCTTCAATCCCTGGGTTGGGAAGATCCCCTAAAGAAGGAAATGGCAACCCACTCCAGTATTCTCGCCTGGGAAATGCCATGGACAGAGGAGCTTGCGGACTACAATCCTTCAGGTTGCAAAGAGCTGGACACAATTGAGCACACACACACATTCTTTCTTATATTCACTTTCCTGTCTTTGTCTTTGCCTGACATTTGCCTTTATCTGCATTTCTTCCTATTTGCCACACCCTCGCAGATGAAAAGCACAGTTTTAGAAGCCTCTATTTTATACATGAAGCCTCTCCTGGGTCCACTCCACCTGCCTTCCCGTCAGACCCTCCCCACCCCTCACCTAGGATGATCTCCTCCTCCTCGAGTCCCCATATCCTGAGTCTTCTCCAGTCTGTCTCCTCCACCAGTGCCAGTCAGACTTGACTCACACACAGCCCTGATACATTTGCTCCATGCTTGTAAATTCTGGGCTATGTATGTTGCACCACAACTTTTTTTAAAAAGAAGACCTTTAAGAGATGCTCGCATGCTTACCCAATCAAGTAGAAACTGATCTGAAACGTGACGCCCGCCCGTCATCTGCAGGAGAGCTTTCAGCATTCTCCCGCCCCCTCTGCGGCACCTCCCTGTTCGTGCCCCACTGGTTTCCTTGCTGAGGGATCTGCCCGTCCCCTTCTCTCCCCTCCTTTTCAGACTACTCCCGTTCAGTGATCTTTCCAGCTGTCCCTTCCTGTGGGCTGCCCTCAACCCTTTTTACCCCCATCTAGATCTGTAGGTTTTATGCATCTGAATGTGCATCATGGCCTGTGTCTCGTTTGGCCTTGGCTGGTGTTTGTTCTCGACAGTGAGGTCTCTGCAGGAGATTGTGGTCTGCTGTTTGTCTCTGTCTCATGGTGCCAACACAGGACCGTTCAACGAGAAGTTTAAGTAACTATTCCTTGGTTCAACTAAACATTGGTATGTCCAAAGAGGAAGTATGATTAAATGTCTGTGCTATTGTTCAGTCACCAAGTCGTGTCCAACTCTTCAGGACCTCATAGACTGCAGCACACCAGGCTTCCCTGTCCATCACTACCTCCTGGAGCTTACTCAAACTCATGTCCATTGAGTCGGTGATGCCATCCAACCATCTCATCCTCTGTCGTCCCCTTCTCCTCCCGCCTTCAATCTTTCCCAGCATCAGGGTCTCTTCCAATGAGTCAGTTCTTCGCATCAGGTGGCCAAAGTATTGGGCATTGGAGCAGCCCCCCTCCCAATCCAGTGTAGCCTCATCTTATCTTGATGACATCTGCAAAGACCCCATGTCCAGGAAATGGAACTTCAGCATATCTTTTTAGGGGACACAACCCACAACAGCATCCTAACAGGTCTTTGCTCTGGGGACTGATCTGATCTGATCACCATGCTAGTGTCTGCAGAGGTGCTGAGCTTTGGGGCTGTCATGCTGTGGATTACTAAAGGTCACCATCTCACCACTTCCCTCCTGTCCTAAAGTGCCCAACCCAGCCCCAGGCCCCTGTGGGCCCACCCATCCATCCATCCAGCATCCAGCTGTGTGCAGGCAGAGGGTCCACGGTGCTGCCTCAGCCAGCAGACGTGGGTGTCCTCACCAGGACTCTGCAGAGCTCCTGTGCCATGCTGCTGCAAAGCTCTCACAGGAAGCTTGGAAGTCAGCCAGTCTGCACCTGGGCAAGCAGGATCCAGCCTCAGCCCAGCCCCTAGTTTCAGCCTTCGAAGGGAAGCCAGGACACACATGCATGTGTTATCTCAGGGCCTTTGTAGTTACTGTTCCTTTGCCTGGAGTGCATGTCCCCTGGATAAGGACACTAGCATCCTCACTTAAGTTGATTCATAGCTCAAGTGTAATCTCATCACCCCATCACCCCATCGCTTTCCCTGCGTTAGTTTTTTGGTATTTGTTTTGTATTTGTATTTTGTATCTGTTAGTTTTTGTATTTGTTTTGCTTATTGCTAACCTGGTTTTTGAGCCCATCCTAAAGACGTTTTGTTGTTGTTTAGTCACTCAGTCGTGTCCTTCTCTTTGCGACCGCGTGGCCTGTATCCCACCAGGCTCCCCTGTCCATGGGGATTCTCCAGGCAAGAACACTGGAGTGGGTTGCCATGCCCTCCTCCAAGGGATCTTCCTAGCCCAGAGATCACACCTGTGTCTCCTGCATTGGCAGGGGATTTGTTACTGCTGAGCTACCTGGGAAGCTCTGAAAGATGTAGCCCTTTCATCTTTCACTTACTCATTTAGTCATTAATTCACACAACAAATAATATTACTGTCCAGCATATTGTCAGAATACACCATATAATATGCAAGTAAATGATAGTCCTCAAAGGCAAAACTCTTTCTTAGTACTGAATCGCTACAGTCATTATTCAGTAAATACTGTATGAATGAACAAGTGAGTGAAGATTCCATGAGAAAGTTGATCTGTATAAGACTTTCATCTCAATCTTGCAGCAAAATTAAATGCACAACCTTTCCAGGGAATCTTGCCAAGGACCAAACATTGAGGGAAAGGTGTGTGAACAATAGATAGCATCATGGCTAAAGAAATGTCATCTTTTGAAGATGAGTCTTTCATTATTTTTAAAATGGTTCACGATTTTTAAAATGCTGGTAGAAATACAGATGATTTTCAGGAGGGAGCAAGCAATGAATGGTGTGTGATTTCTGGAGACTCCTGCACAAAGGCAGCCATGCCAGAGTACAGTGTGATGGTTCTTACTCCACCTTGATAAGACAGTGACCAAAAAGAAAGGCAGCTTCAGACCGTTATTGAAAACTGCACCATCCAGGGTTGCTTCACAGCTGTCCCCCTGCCATGATTAACAGTGTCCCCAGATCAGCCCAAGCCACCAAGAAATGTCACCAAACATGTTCTGCAGATGTTGACATACCCATTAGGCCCAGTAACTGTAGTTCCTGGAGCCAAAGTATTAATACTTTCAGAGACTCATGCAAATGTTTGAATTACTTTTAAAATCAGAAGAAAAAAAATGAACTTTTAGGGGAAAGAAAATGAGTAAATATGTTATAAATAGGGCTTCCCTTGTGGCTCAGCTGGTAAAGAATCCGCCTGCAATGCGGGAGACCTGGGTTCCATCCCTGGGTTGGGAAGATCCCCTGGAAAAGGGAAAGGCTACCCACTCCAGTATTCTGGCCTGGAGAATTCCATGGACTGTATAGTCCATGGGGTCACAAAGAGTTGGACACAACTGAGTAACTTTCACTTTCATATTATATTAACATATCCATCTTTATACCATCACAGACCTAATATACCAGTTGGATATTTTTTTTAGGGCTTCCCTGGTGGCCCAGTGGTAGAGAATCCACCTCCAATGCAGAAGACATTGTTCGACCCCTGGGTCGGGCAGGCAGAAGTGCCTAAAGGCTCTGAAAGTTAGAACATGGCCCTGCTTTCAGGTATCCTGGAGCTGAGAAAGCCTTGGAGATACATAATTCCATGAGAAACCTACAGTGTGCTCAGGCCAGAAGAGTTAAATCCTCAGTTATGTAGAAAAAAACAGCTCTGCCAGGCTGCTTCCATTTTCCCAAGATGCCTAGGGTTCACAATAACATATCTTAGAAGAGAGATGAATGCCATTGCCCCATAAAATACTTTAAGCTCCGACCATCTCTGCAACAAAGCACGCAGCATGATGCCGAGAGAAAATGACTGCCAGTGCTGGGAAAACGCGTTTTCTCAAGGTGCTGCAGCCGCTGTAATTCGCACCTTCTGAAGTGGAGACAGAAGCACTGTCGGGAGGTACAGGCCGCAGGGAGAGGAGAGGTAATGACGGCGTAAGAGAGGTGCCCCGCTGGGAGATTGCAGGCAGCTCACACAGTCGGAGCTGAAATGAAGGGCCCCGGAGCAAACACCACACAGAGAAGCCCTGGTCCTTCGTTCAAAGGAAAAGGAAAATCAACAGACCTGTAAACCCCGCCTGAGTCTCCGAAGTCACTTGATTTAGGTAAATTGGCGACAGATGCGTGCTCAGCGCCTTCTTCACATCAGCTCTACCCTCGCTTTGCCTCTGCACTTGAAATGGTTTAGGCCAGAGTCATCGGGAGGAACTCATAGTCCACACGGGCTGAGGCTTCAGTTACAGCACTGTGTGCGTGCTACATCACTTCAGTCGTGTCCAAATCTTAGCAACCCTGTGAACCGTAGCCCGCCGGGCTCCTCTGTCCATGGGATTCTCCAGGCAAGAATACTGGAGTGGGTTGCATTTCCTACTCCAGGGGATCTTCCCAACCCAGGGATTGAACCCGCGTCTCTTACGTCACCTGTATCGGCAGGTGGGTTCTTTACCAATAGTTCAGTTCAGTTCAGTCGCTCAGTCATGTCCTACTCTTTGCGACCCCATGAACTGCAGTACGCCAGGCCTCCCTGTCCATCACCAACTCCCTGAGTCCACCCAAACCCATGTCCATCGAGTCGATGATGCCATCCACCCATCTCATCCTCTGTCGTCCCCTTCTCCTCCTGCCCTCAATCTTTCCCAGCATCAGGGTCTTTTCCAATGAGTCAACTCTTCGCATCAGGACCTGGGAAAGATTAAGGGCAGGAGGAGAAAGGGCCGACAGAGGATGAGATGGGTGGATGGCATCACCGACTCGATGGACATGAGTTTGAGTAAGCTCCGGGAGTTGGTGATGGACAGGGAAGCCTGGCGTGCTGCGATTCATGGGGTCGCAAAGAGTCGGACATGGCTGAGCAACTAAACTGAACTGAACCACCTGGGAAGCGGTCCATGATCCGAACATCAGGTAGTAGACCTCTGCAGTTCCTTCGTCTCTGTCATAGGAGACATGGCTTCAAGAGTGTTGGCCTCCGCTGTACACACCCTAACTGATTATTACTGCCTGGTTCAGAATGATCTGTCCTGAATTCAGCACCTCTCAGGGCTTATTCTGACCACTATATGGACAGTCTCATAAACCACCTCCTGGGCTAGAATTGGCTCTCCGTCCTTTCCCTGACTCAACCCCATCTCACTCCTAACTCCTAGACTGCTCACGATTAAAATACCCTCCTCCTGTTGGGCTGGGGTTGGGGGGGTGGAGAAGGAGGGGATCTGTGCTGTCATTAGGTGTGTCCTGTCCAACTTGATGTTGATGGTGATGGGGGAGAGTGGTATGTCCAGCTATAGAAAGTAAGCACTTGTGTCTGCTAAACTTCTCTAGTCAGATCCAGGCCATCATTTCAACCCCTCAGTATCCCTTTGGGTCGTAAACCTGTCGTCTTACATAGAGACACCCCTTTTCCCCTAAACGCTGTCAGACACACCGATCAATCTGCCATGGATGTCCTTATCCAGATTGCCAAAGCATTAATAATAAAATGTCAACTGAGAATCCTACGCCTAAAATTTTCCCTTGAAGCTAACATCAATGCTTGCTAAGTCACTTCACTTGTGTCCAACTTTTTGTGACCCTATGGACTGTAGCCCGCCAGGCTCCTCCGCCCATGGGATTCTCCGGGTAAGAACACTGGAGTGGGTTGCCATTTCCTCCTCCAGGGTGCCTTCTCAACCCAGGGATCGAACCCACATCTCCTTCGTCTCCTGCACTGGCAGGTGGGTTCTCTGCCACTAGCACCACCTGGGAAGCCAGTGGCACTGTGAGCAGAAGCCAACACCCACCGTTGACCAAATTTCCCCACTATTCATCTCATAAATCTACGTTTAAAATGCTACTCTTGGAATCGTGAGCCCACACAGACCTGCCTTGACCATGAAAATGCCATGAGATACCTAAGAGCATGCTAAATGTTGATAGCCTCTGCCCCTGTTCCCCACCCTCGTAGGCTGTTGCTCCAAGCTGAAAATACGAGTGTTGGTTTTAGAGGAACCGCGGATGAAAAGGTGCTGGTGCAGGGAATACACTCAGATACCCACAGGCCTGCCTGGCCACGTCCTGACTCCAGCATCCAGGTCTGGACCCGCAAGGGGACCCCGAGGCATCCTGGGCAGTTACAGTTGTAGAGTTCAGATTCGAGTGCTGATCCAGTCCAGTTTGGGGTTCAGCCTCAGAGCATTTAGGCTCCATCTTCTAGATGGCATTTCATACATCAGGGCCCCAAGGTGTGAGTTCTTTCTTATGTTAGTTATACAACATGGTAAGCAAAATATGGGGGACCCACCCCAGGGCTCTTTCTGGCAGCAGGGCTCCCCTGTCTTTCTGTGTGTTCCTAACAGTCTCATCACCCTGGGAACTCCACTGCCCTCCACCCCTGTGCCGGTGTCCGTTTCCTAACACTTTCACACTTACACTGTCCTGTGTCCTGTGATCTTTGTCCTCAAAGGGTTTTCTTCCCTTGGGTAAGATGGCTGTAGTGGCCTCCTAGGGTAGGAATTAGAATACTAAGGGAGAACTAAGGAAGGAAACCATTTTTTATTTTACTGAATCATTCAATTTGACACTATCAGGAAATATAATGCGTTCACTTTTCAGATTTTTCCGATGCTTTTCCTAGCCTGTACTTCTTTTTTCTTTTTTTTAATTATTTATATGTTTATTTGACTTCACCAGGTCTTAGTTCTGGCACAAGGGATCTAGTTGCCTGACCGGGGATGGAACCCGGGCCCCCTGCATTTGGGAGCGTGGAGTCTTAGCCACGGGACCACCAGGGGAGTCCCTAGCCTGTATTTCTTTATGAGGCTTGCAGTGTGTATGAGGTCAGCACCCTTCCCTCCTCTTCCGGTTGACCCCAATTCCCCTACTCCCCATGGAGTTAGCTTCAACTGACCATGGGCTGGTCTTGGCTGGAATGCTCTTCAATGTTTGGGAGAAGAGCTAAGTAAGAAACTTAGGAGCTGACACCCACTTTCCTTATAGTGTTGGCTACGGTTCAGTAGAGCTTTCCAAAGCTTAAACACAAAGAAAAGGTTTAGCCGAAGCAGGGCATACAGTTTTGTCATTTTGTACACAGGATCCTATTTCTGCTGCTTACACGTTATATGCAAAAGCAAACACGGAGGCCTTCCTGGTGGTACAGTGGTTAAGAATCTGCCTCACCATGCAGGGGACACTGGTTCAATCTGTGGTCGCGGAGGATTCTACATGCCGTGGAGTAGCTAAGGCCATTCAACCACAGCTACGGAGCCCACGTCCCCACCCTAAAGCCTGTGCTCCCAGATTAGAAGCTGGTGCATGGAAACCAGAGAGTGGCCCCCGCTCAGCCACAACTACAGAAAGCCCTCGTGCAGCAATGAAGACTCAGCCAAAAATAAATAAAATAAAAAGATTTTTTTAAAGCGAATGTGGAATAAAACCCAGTGAGTAAGAAGGTGGTCTTTCATTTCCAGCTCGTGGGACTTTCAGACCATACAAGTGTGTCTGTTCTCCAATAGCAGGTAGCTGGGCACGTAGCCTGTATTTACTGAGACTCTGAGAGGTAAAACCAGCCTGCATCTCTAATGAAATAGACCACCACACGCAGCTCTCTGGTTTGACTGACGGGTACGTCCACTTCTCTGAAAGGTCTTGTCACTTTCAGCAGAGCTTGTTATTCTTTGCCTGGAAAAATCGTGCGTGTCGGCAGGGCACCTGAGGCTGCAGAAAGGGCAGGGGCACCCGTCTTTCTGTCCCACATCTGACAACATAAAACATCCAGGAAAAAGTGGAAAACCATATTTCAATGTGTGACCTCTGTGTGAAGCCAAATGTCTGTTGTTTTGGAAACAGCTAAGGGATTTTAAATGGTAAACTGAGGCATATTAAAAAATTTTAAGAGTTTTTTGAGCAAAAATTGATTTGAACCAGCAGCATTTCAATCTAGCAGATAAAAAGCACTAAGAGTCTATATAAAGTGAAAGTCTGTTTATAGGCAGAAAGGAGTGGGAACACTGAGATTATACTGGCAAAAAGACAGGTTGGTTACTTCAAAGTTACTTTCCTTTAGAGAATGTCATGGGTCAGTCAAACAGATTACCTAACAAGTGCTGATCAGGTGATTCCTGATGGACTGGTTTAAGATTCCACTACTGACAGAGCCAATACTGTGATGAAGTTTAAGTCTCAGTTTGGTGACCTGGAGCTTAGCATAATTGATTCCATGTTGGGTCTTTTGTTTTTAGCAAGGATCATATCATTCCCTTCATATTGCAATCACAGCTGTATCATATATTTTAAATTTATTAATTTTTCACTGGAGAATAATTGCTTTATAATATTGTGTTGGTTTCTGCCATAACAAGTGTATTATATTAACTAGCAATCATAGTAAGTTTGCAGTTTTCAAGCTAGATTTTAGGAATGAGGATGACAGTTTTAACCTATGCCTATATATTTATATACACACATACATATCCGTATGTATCTATCTATATATCTACATATACATATCTACATCTATATATCTATGTATATATACACACATATATACAGATATATATATATACACACACATACATCTATATATCTTTACATCTATATTCTTTATATATATAGACATAGATCTATATCTCTCTATATATAGATTTGTCCCCCAAAGCTGAGGGACTGTGATCAGTTTATACAAATACAAATATAATATTCTGTCTTTGAGAAAGAGTACAGTAAGCTACCATTTTCACATTAAGACATTTCTTGTTACTGATGTTTCTGAAAAAAAATACAACTTCGTTTTCTCAATCCTTGGGAAAGGATTTACAAACTGAAAGATAGCACAGACGATGTAGAAGGAACAGAAGATTCTGCTTCTGCCTGCAGACTGCTGTTTGTAATTGAGTTAGCATATGTCACAGGTCACGAGCTGTTTAAATTACACCTGCATATCTTAGTCCTGCCTTCCTTCATAAAAGAGAAAAGCATATAATAGATACAACAAAATCTCATTAGTGTCTTTCTTTCAGGGATTAATAAAATGTCAGGGTGCATAATTTATACATCAATTATGTATATGGATTTAATTCTATTTGTTCATCTTCTGAAAGGTAGCTGGTCAGCAAGACGTCACTGATCAAAACACATTGCCTGTAAGAACAGGAGCTGAGGCTGAACCTAGATTCTGACATTTCAGGGCCCTGCCTAGTGTTTATGACTTAATCATGTTGGAATTGAGGAATGAGGCCTATTTGGTATGGTTTTGGTTTTTTAGATTAATGCTTTTGACTTTTTTGGTTGGGGTTTGGGGGGTCTTTTTGTTTTGGTTACTTCCTATTTGTTTATTCTAGGAATAATAAATTCTGAAACCCATTCAGGCTCCCATTATTACAGCTGTGGCCAAATGGGAAGCTGGTGGCCACCCTCATACCCACACCAGCTGCACTCTCAGGTGAAACCCAGGTGCTCAGCACTAACCCGAGGGTCCCCACCCCACCTAGGGTGGCTGCCAGCCCCTCAGGACCTACTCATGTTTTCAAGTCTACACCTGATGACTGCTCACCAATCTCATCCCAGCCTGGTTTTCCAAGGATTATTTACATCTTCAGCCTGGCAGCAATTTCAAGCCCACTTCCTACTCATTTCATTAGGTCCTGTATAGCTGTGCTTAGAGGGTTTATGTAACAGTGGATATTCACCATTAGCGAAGAGTCAGTTTAAGAGCCACATGGGAGTATTTTCAGAGACCAGTGCGTTCTTAGTGAGATGGACAGATTTCCAGGTAATAGTACTTCTGGAAATAAATATATAGTGATCTACTGGATCTAAATTCACTACTTCCCTTTCCTCTTTCAAGGCCACGTCCAACAGCCTTTTACCCTTGAGGCTGATGAACTCTGGCCCCCAGTGAACCCTGCTGTGCCTAAATTTCCAGCGTGCTCGGCCCTTCTGGCACAAGCAAACTGCATGACAGACATTTAAGGTTGAGTTTCGGTGTGGTCAGCAAGCAGTCACCGGCTGATTGCTTCATGCCAGGTGTAGACTGTCTGTGGGACACAGGGACTGAATGAGCGATGTTAGCTCTCAAGGAAACTGTAAATCCAGTAGAGGCACAAATTCAGGTTTCTGGCCCGTTAGAGCCAGGAGCAGGGTCTGAGGGAAAGCCATTCAGAGCCCTCCTTTCGAAGGGCGGCGGGACCACAGTGTTCTAAGTGATAAAGAATCCTGGCTATCAGGGAGGAAGGTGGAATTCCATCTGAAGGGAACAGAGGCCACTAACACCGAGAATCAAGGGGTCAAGGACCAATGGTATAATTTTCGCCATTTCCGGTTACATGTTTTCCATTTCCGTTTACCTATGTTACTGTTATTTACTTAATATTTTTCTTTAAATGGACTTACCATTTTTTACTTAGTGAAAGTGAAAGTCGCTCAGTCGTGTCTGGCTCTTTGTGACCCCACGGACTATACAGTCCATGGAATTCTCCAGGCCAGGATACTGGAGTGGGTAGGCTTTCTCCTCTCTAGGGGATCTTCCCAACCCAGGGATCAAACCCATGTCTCCCACATTGCAGGCGGATTCTTTACCACCTGAGCCACAAGGGAAGCCGAAGAATACTGGATTGGGTAGCCCATCACTTCTCCAGCGGATCTTCCCAACCCAGGAATCAAACCTGGGTCTCCTGCATTGCAGGTGGATTCTTTAACCAACTGAGCTATCTGGGAAGCTTAAATCTGTGCTAAAAGGACTTCCCAGGTGGCATCAGTGTTAAAGAGCCCACCTGCCAATGCAGGAGACGTTAAGAGACACAGGTTCAATCCCTGGGTTGGGAAGATCGCCTGGAGGGGGTCATGGCAACCTACCCCACTATTCTTACCTAGAGAATCCCATGGACAGAGGAGCATGGCGGGCTATGGCCCATAGGATTGCAAAGAGTCAGACACGACTGAAGCAATGGCACACATGCTAAAAGGAAAATGTTTATAATTTCCTTTGGAAATTTTGTAATGCGACCATGAAATGAAATACCCTTAGTGCTTGCTATAATGATAAGGCAGTGATAAAAATATATTCTATGAAAATTATGTGAAGTTCTATACTCTTGCCTCCAGAAGTATCCAGGTCCATTCTTTCTTTGTTAAAAGGGGAACATAGCAAGTATGGGTGGTGGAAAACAGTCCAGTCCCAACTGGCGCCAACCTAAGACCCTATCTTTGCAGGATGGAAAGAAAATTGAGAGGAATTAACTTTGTCACCCCGAGATTGGATGTTATTTAACATCCAGTCTGTGAGTAACCTTAAACCACCTCCAGTGCCATCAGTGGGACATATTCCTCCCGATAGTTGAGGTCAGAACTAGAGGAGGGGCAGTGCTTTGGGCCAGTGGTACCCGCGGTCTCTGCAGAGAAAAGGGGAGGTCTGCCTCCCTTTCTGATCCCCCGAATCCTAAAAGGCTGACTCCCTCAGCCCCTGGCACAGTGAGGGGCGCACAGCAGAGCCTTAGCAAAAGCCTTACGGCAGGTCTTATCGACCTTCTAAGATCTCTTGGCTCTGTTTCATAAAACGTAAGACATTACGTTAATGGTGTTATTTCGTATTTCGTAATATCGTATCCCCCCAAGAAAGGAATATTGATAGAAAATTCTAAGAATTGTAAAACCCAACAAAAATCAGCCAGTGAATAGATCCCTTGGGATACTCAAAAAGACTGTATAGATGCGTTTTGAATCATCTTGAAGAGAAATGAGACATGACTTTGTAAGTCGGAGCAGAATGCGTGTCCCATCGCTGAGAAGGCTCCTGGGTGTTCTCCAGGCCCTCTCACAGCTGAGTCCTCGACCAGGCTGGCTTCCTTCTCCCCGCATTTCTTGCTCAAGTGCCCTTTCCTCTTCTCATTTCTCAAGCACCCCTGCCTGTCACTCGGTATTCAGCAACAGAGTAAAAAAGAGCCCAGAAAGCATGCTAATGCCTTGCAGTGTAATTGCTGCACCCTCCTTAAAAGTATTGTCAAGAGCATTTCATTTTAAGGTTTCACCCGGAATTGCATCAGTATTTTAAGTGGGCTATTTTCTATAACCCATATCACTATGAATACAAGACGTTAAAGTGCTAACGACAGCTTGAGAACTTAATTTCAGAAGTGACTGCGCTGCATTTCTGAAATTTGCATGCTTTGAGCAGGTTTTCCCCCAGATTAGTCCTCAGCCAAGACATCGCCACACAGAAGGTAGCTTCTTATAGTAAATCGTATTTTAATATTTGGTTTCACTAGAACACCAGCACAATCAATTTCACAGATTAATGTAATTTACTTTTAATGAGCTCAAAAGCACTAAAGTGATAGTGTTACTGTCATTTCTTAGATGTTCTTAAGTAGTATAGATTTTTATCCCAGACAAGGGTTTACAGAACTTGCTGGTGCTTTAACCGATGCTGGAAAAGCTCTGACATCAGTTCAGAGCATTTTGAAAAGTCTTTATTATTGGCTCACTCACTAATGAAACAATGGTCTTAAAGGAGTCTCTAATAGCCATTTAAAGTTTTTAAAAATGAAACCTCACTGTGCCATTCTTATGAAGAGTCCCTCAATAGAAATGCCCCAAATCTACATGAATATAAAACTCCATAATATAGTCTGTTTTTCAGAGAGAAATTGAGAATATGAAACATCTAACTTCTCTGCTTTTTGAATGAAACATAAATGTTCATTCATTGACAAAACCTTCATCTCTCCAAGCCTTAGTTTTCCCATCTGTGTTGCTGTTGTTCAGTTGCTCAGTCGTGTCCGACTCTTTGCGACCCCATGGACTGCAGCACACCAGGCTTCCCTGTCCATCACCAACTTCTTCCAGAGCTTGCTCAAACTCATGTCCATTGAGTCAGTGATGCCATCCAACTATCTCATCCTCTGCCACCCTCTTCTTCTCCTGCCTTCAATCTTTCCCAGCATCAGGGTCTTTGCATCAGTCCTTTGCATCAGGTGGCCAAAGTATTGGAGTTTCAGCTTCAGCATCAGTCCTTCCAATGAATATTTAGGATTGATTTCTTTTAGAACTGGTTTCCTTTAGGATGGAGTGGATTGATCTCCTTGCAGTCCAAGGGACTCTCAAGAGTCTTCTCCAACACCACAGTTCAAAACCATCCCATCTGTGAAGTAGGGATAACCCTGTTTGGCTCACAGGGTCATTAGAAAACAGTGGAATACTGCATAAAAAGTACTAAAGAGGGACTTTCCTGGTGGTCCAGTGGCTAAGACTCCGTGCTCCTAAGGCTCCAGGGGGCCTGGGGTTTGATCCCTGGTCAGGGAACTAGATCCCACATGCCACAGCTAGAGATCCCTTGTGTTACAACTAAGACCTGTTGTAGCCAAATAAATAAATAATTTTTTAAAGTACTCAACACAGTACCTCACACATGTACCAATTTTGGTTTATAGTGGAAGCTCTTATGTCATTATCACATGGTCCAGAGTTGGAACCCTCTGGCCCTGAAGAGACAAGAGCGTCCGTTGCATTCATGGCCCCCAGGGGGAACGGGTCTCAGCCAAGGGTCTTTAGAAGCACATCCAGAAGCACATCCGGGTTTGAAAGTATTGGTTCTGCTTTCCTGGGCATCAGAGCCCTCGTCTTTGTGACCCAGCTGCCTTTCAGGAAAAGAACAACAGTTGAAACCCTGCGGATTTTCCCCAAAAGAGAGAAAGCACAGACGGGGAAGAGTTAACGCAGAGAGTGAGCGGAGTGAATGGACGGCTAAGAGAAGGCGAAAGTGGGGCAGCTCATCCCCCGGGGCTGTCCTTGCAGCCCGGTCCCACCTCTGCTCACTTAGCGGACATTACACCAATGCTCGCAGCGCTCCGCACCCCAGGCCTGGCCCCTAGAGCCCCTGTCTCCCTCTGTCCCCCTGGCTCCTGGTTGTCGTCAGAACCCCCTGCCTTGGGCTCCCCTCTGGCCATCTGCCTGTGTCACTCACCCCTCACTGACCCCTGAGGTCAGAAGGAAACAGGGGAGGACAGCTCTTTCAGAAGTGGGGACCCCGCATCTTTCAGAAGTGGGGACCCCACATCTTTCAGAAGTGGGGACCCCGCATCTTTCACAAGTGGGGACCCCTCATCTTTCACAAGTTGGGACCCCGCATCTTTCACAAGTGGGGACCCCGCATCTTTCACAAGTGGGGACCCCGCAGTAAGTTGGGAACCGTCATGTGTATACAACTTTGAGACTGCTCATTTTCTGCGGTGTGATCAGAAGCTTGCCCTTTCTAAACAAAAATATTTATTTATTTATTTATTTATTTGACTGCGTGGCTCTTATAGTTTTAGCATGTGAGTATCTTCCCCAACCAGGGGTTGATCCCGGGCTCCCTGCCTTGGGAAGGAGGAATCTTAGGCACTGGACCACCAGGGAAGTCCCAAGCCTGCCCATTTTGAAGTTTAGGAAACTGTGTCAAGGACCATATAAAAGGTAGCCGGGATCAGAAGTTTCTTACCCATCTCACTAGCAGAGGAAACAAATCCAAAACGGAGCCTCTATAGATACTGCAGTGGCTGAGTAAAGATAAGAGGATGCTGGTGAAGAATGGGGCACTTTATCCACAGCGTAGCTCTGCCTTGGCCCTACTGCAAAGAGAAGAACCCCTGTCTTTGCCCAGGGTGTTTGCAGACCTACTCAGAGCAATGGCTATGCTCCCCTAGAATTATCTTTCTAATCTAATATCTAATTAGATATTGTGGTTCCCACCACAATCCCCTGCAGCTTAAATATCATTGAGTTTCTTACTGAAATACAAACATCTTAACACGATGTTCAAGGTCTTTCCCAATCTGGCCTTGGGCTCTGACCTCATATGATGCCCCTAGGTCCCAGAACCAAAACCTCACAACAGGCTCAACCTGGAATTCTCTTTCCTTTCATTCTCGAAACCTAGTTCTACAAAAGATAACAAGCATTGGTGAGGACGTGGAGAAGTTGGTGGGAATAGGGGATTGTTTAGCCACTCTGAAAAACAGTGCAGAGGTTTCTCAAAAAGTTAAACATAGAACTACCATGAAGTGAAGTGAAGTAAAGTCGCTCAGTCGTATCCGACTCTTTGCGACCCCATGGACTGTAGCCTGCCAGGCTCCTCCATCCATGGGATTTTCCAGGCAAGAATATTGGAGTGGATTGCCAGTTCCTTCTCCAGGGGATCTTCCCAACCCAAGGATCGAACCCGGGTCTCCCGCATTGTAGGCAGATGGTTTTACTGTCTGAGCCACTACCATGGGATCCAGCAATTCTGCTTTTGGGTATGTTCACCAAAGAATTGAAATCAAGACCTCGAACAGATATCTGTACTCCCGTGTTCATAGCAACACTATTCACAGTAGCCAAGGCCTGGAAACAACCTAAATGTCTATTGACAGAGGAACAGATGAAGAAAATAAAATAGACAGTGAAGTATTATTTAGCCTTAAAAAGAAGGAAATCCTGCCATTTGCTACAACATGGATGAACTTGGAGGACGTTATGCCAAGTGAAATAAACTAGACACAGAAGAATAAATACTGCATGATTCCACTTACATAAGGCACCTGAAATAGTCAAAGTCATAGTAACCAAGAGTGGAATCATGGTTTCCAGGGGCCAGGGTGGGGGGCTGGATCAGGCGACGTTGGTCAAAGGTGTATACTTTCACTTATGCAAGAAGAAGTCCCAGAGTGCCTGTAAGTTTAACAAGACTGTATTGTATATGTAAACATTTGTTAAGAGGGTAAATTTTATGTTAAGTGTTCTTATAACCAAAAACAAAAACCGAAAAAACCCTAGTTGCAGTGTTACTCCTCCTGAAGTGCTTTCCAGAACCCCATGCAAACCTGCCTCCCTGGTTTACCATGTGTGTGCTCAGTCGCTCAGACATGTCCAACTCTGTGCAACCCCATGGACTGCAGCCCACCAGGCTCCTCTGTCCATGGGATTTCCCAGGCAAGATACTGGAGTGGTTGCCATTTCCTCCTCCAGGGGATAGACTTTAATCATTTTACCAAGCACAAGGTTTGCTCAGAACATTGTAGGGGTTGAAGCCCTGGGGTCTGCCTGGCCTCAGCAGGGGATGGATCTTAAGCCTCATTGCTTCACATATTACACAGGGACAGCAATGCTCCCTCCTCCAAGGGTATTTCTAGGAATTAAATGTCCAATTTGCATGGAACATTGAGCACATTTTAAGGGTTCAACAAATACTGACTCTTGTTACTGGGCAGCTTGTGTTCACAAGTCCAGTTAGTGGGTTGTATGCTTCTTCCCTAGCAAGATTGTGAGCTGCCCAGGGTGCGTGCATGTGTGCGGGCTAGGTTGCTCAGTCGTGTCCAACTCTGTGCAACCCCATGGACTATAGCCCACCAGGCTCCTCTGTCCACAGGATTCTCTGGGCAGGAATACTGGAGTGGGTTGCCATGCCCTTCTCTACGGTATCTTCCCGACCCGGGAATCAAACCCAGGTCCCCTGCATCGCAGGCAGATTCTTTACCATCTGAGCCAATGCGGAGGGAGGGGTTGGAAACCAAATACCGGAAATGTCTGCCTGGAAGGCAAGTTGGTGAACGTAGAACAAGGGATTCTGACAATAGACAAGGAGACAAACAATGGATCACCATGTAGCCTGCAAGCCTTGAGGAAGAGGCAAGGGAGGAAGAGGGGAACAAGCCAGCGCAGGTGTCGGTGGGAGCCGAGCCTCTTCCTGATCATCAGAGGAACCTCAGGACACCATCAGGACAGTCCTGATGGCAGGATTTTTGTACACAGTGGCGGGTGCACCCTGCCTCTCCATCTTAAATGGAATGTACTTTAGCTCAGAGTCACAGACTGAAATTTATAACAAGAGGAAAATATGGAAAATCATTAATTAAAATTTCTTTACGTACTTGTCTAAGTGAGACCCTATTAGCATCCCCAGAATTACCGTCTTCATCGTCGTCGTCCCCGTTGTCATCTCTTCTGCTAATCGAGATTTACACGGGACTAGTACAGGTCAGTCAATACACTGATTTTTTTAATGTGATGAATAATCAATACATTCATTTCTTGTGCCCTCAAGGTCTGAAAGCTCCCTTCGCCACTGATTTATGCTTTAATTAGTGGGGGAGTAAATTTTTATACAAGACTATTTCACCTGTATTCATTCCCCCATTAGAAACATCACCTGCTCTGAACCCAGCTTTTTAAAGAAGCATCTAGCTCCTGTTTTCCAAAGTCTTTATTTTCCACAGTTCAAGTGGAAGGGTGAATAGCTCACATCCCCGTCCTTGTATTTAAAAGGTCATCATCATGACCTTTTCGTAGTCTCCCACCCAAAATATAAGCTCTGTGCTCTTCTCTGGAGAGCTGATTGCCCACCCCCTGGGTTTGCAGCCCTGCATCATCATTGCCCATAATTTAGGTGTGGTTCTCAGACCTTAACGATATCAGGATCACCTGGAGGGCATGCTGACGTGCAAAGGGCTGGGCCGCACCTCCTGCAGCTCTGACACCTTTCCAGGTGATGCTAATGGTGCTGGTCCAGGAACCACACTGATAAGAACCACGGAGGAGGAGGATCTAGGACTTCTTCAACGCTCGTTCTGCTTGGTAGCTTCTAGAATCCAGGGCCATGGTCAAGAAGACACTTGCTTTTGCCTAACTGGTATGATGATGTGTGTGTGTGAGTGCCTAGTCACTCAGTCGTGTCCGACTCTTTGTGACCCCATGGACTGTAGCCGGCCAGGCTCCTCTGTCCGTGGAATTCTCCAGGCAAGAATACTGGAGTGGGTTGCTATTCCCTTCTCCAGGGGATCTGTCTGACCCAAGTATCAAACTGCGTCTCCTGCATTGCAGGCAGATTCTTTACCGTCTGAGCCACCAGGGATGCCCATGTGATTTCTTTTTATTTATTTATTTATTTGGCTGCACCGGGTCTTAGCTGTGGCATGTGGGATCTAGTTCCCTGACCAGGGATTGAACCAGAGCCCCCTGCATGGGAGTGCAGAGTCTTAGCCACTGGACCACCAGGGATGTCCCAGTGTGTGTTTATATTAATTCAAACAGTGCTTTGGAAATGCCGCCACCCAGACTCACCCCTGATTTGAATGTTAGTTTAGGAGAAGAGGCTGAACTTACAGGTTTGGGGGAGGTGATGATTCTTAAATGCATTTGTATGTTTGTGATTGAGTTAGGAAACTTTCCTGACTCCCAAAACGCCCTTCCCACACTAGCTGGGATTCTGGAAGCCTCAGAATTTCCAGAGGACTGGATTCTAAAGGAAGAAAATGCCTGATTATAGGTTGTGTGTGTGTGTTAGTTGCTCAGTCATGTCCGACTAACTCTTTGCAAACCCAGGGACTGTAGCTCGCCAAGCTCTGTCCATGGGATTCTCCAGGCAGGAATACTGGAGCGGGTTACCATTCCCTTCTCCATGATTATAGACTGTAGGAATCATTTTTTCTTTAAAAAAAAAAAAAAATTCTAAAGAAGAAAACAAGAGGCACAAAAGGAAACCATAATCTACCAGGAGGTCTGGGAAGGCTGTTCAGTATATATGAGAGTCACTGAAGCATCAGAAAAGAGGTGAAAAGTCAGTCAGAGCCAAGTGAGTGTTGTTTCAGCAACATCTCAAGTAGCTGGAAGGTAATTAGGAATGTATTTTATTTTAGCAAATATAGTCTTACCCTTCTTACCATGTTCTCCAGTGACAGAGAAGGTCCTTTTAACGTGAAGCCTCCAGCCCTAAAGCCTTATCAAGTCATTAATGTTTCATCTGAAAGAGCATAGTATCTTAAACTGAAAGCCAAGAGTAAGATTTGGACACGAACATTCAAAGACAAGAGTACAGCTGTGATCTAGAGATTTGAGTGAGTGGGACACGATCTTTACTTTCTCTTTCTTTCTCTTTTAGAAACAGGAAAGATCGACCAAGAGATCCACAAGTATAACACCCCAGGATTCACCGGGTGCCTCTCCAGAGTCCAGTTCAACCAAATCGCCCCTCTCAAGGCGGCCTTGAGGCAGACCAACGCCTCAGCTCACGTGCACATCCAGGGCGAGCTGGTGGAATCCAACTGCGGGGCCTCCCCGCTCACCCTGTCACCCATGTCGTCCGCCACCGACCCCTGGCACTTGGACCACCTGGATTCAGGTAAAGTCCAAAGCCCTGTCTTGTGTGGAATGCTTTATTTCTTTAAGCCTCAGTTTTCTCATCTGTAAAATGGGGATTAGTAACAGACCATCACTGGTGACATAGTTGGGGGATTAAGGAAGAGAAGGAACGTGTGAACACAAGAGTGCTTAGCACTTCCAGGGCTCAAAATGTACCACTGTATTCTTGCTCGGAGGAGAAGGCAATGGCACCCCACTCTAGTACTCTTGCCTGGAAAATCCCATGGACAGAGGAGCCTGGTAGGCTACAGTTCGTGGGGTCGCTAAGAGTCGGACACGACTGAGCGACTTCACTTTCACTTTTCCCTTTCATGCACTGGAGAAGGAAATGGCAACCCACTCCAGTATTCTTGCCTGGAGAATCCCAGGGACGGCGGAGCCTGATGGGCTGCCGTCTATGGGGTCGCACAGAGTCGGACACGACTGAAGCGACTTAGCAGCAGCAGCAGCAGCATTCTTGCTCGGGGCCAGAAGTAAATAAGTTGAAGGGAAGGAATATAGCATTATTGACACTTCTGCATTTAAGTGAAATAGTGAGATGCCTAAATGGATGTCTTCAACATGACTGTAGGATGATCTGATCAAATCACTTCCTTGCTTCTGCCTTTGTGATTCAGCTGCCTTGCAGGCCCGCCATCTGTGTTCTAATATTAAAAGATTACCTGAAATTGTCAGGTTCCTCTCCCAACAGTGCATTTATACAAACAACCCTGTAGCCTTCCAGGCTTTAGGGGTGCACGTAGGCTGAGAAAGCTCAGTGGATTTTTACCACTTCTGCGGGTAATAATACTGGTCATTTGAAAGCATAGTAGTAAAATGAAGGGATGCAGTGGTCGGCTGCAAAATTAATTGGATGCAAATTCGGTGTCCACATGGCTCTGAGTGGTGGGGAGCCCGTGGGTCCCCCTCCTTGCCCTACCCAGATGGTTGGGCTGCTTGAGTAAGCGCTCCAAGTCTCTGCTTTTTCACCCCTAAGGTATGAAGTGGGCAAGATCTCTGAGACACCTCCAGACCTACTGAAGAGTCTCCAAAGTGATGACTGACTTTGCTGATGCCCAAGACAGGAAGGGGCAAGGCAGGGGCGAGAGGCCTGGGGTCTGATACCGTCACTGCCTCTGCCCAGCAGTTTTCTTAACCTTGTTCCTCAGTCTCCCCATGTCTGAAATGAAGACCTAACTTAGAGACTTCTTGCAAGATGATGGATTTAAAACACTTGGCAGAGCGAGCCATCGACATGGAGCAAACTGGACAGAAGTTTAGCTGCAATAACACTAACAAAGTGGTTGCCATTATTATATTAGACACAACTTGCTATGATGTGTGAATGTCCAGTCAAGGCTCTGTAGTCCTCCTCGACCCTAACTTCTGATTTGTAACAGTTCATCATGGAAACATCGTGTGTTTGATTGCTTATACATATTCCACCCCCAAACAGTTATTTATCAGCTTCCAGGAAGCTCTTGTCATCATGAATTCTTGCCAGGATTTGCCTGTTAAGCATTGTGAAGCTTCGAAAAGAAGCCAGAATTGCCCTGTTGTCAGAATAGACAGACTAGACAGTCCTCTTTGTTCCTCACACGTGGGCTCCAGTACCGTGGAGAGGGTGCTGTGTGCCAGGAGTACTTAAAAAGAATTCCCTTCTACAAGTATTGTTAGGATGACACGGCAGCTGGCTTTTCCTCGTGGGCTGGCTTGAACAAAGGAAAGCAGTCCTGGTGCTGAAAGAAGAAAAATAGTGAAAATATGAGATGGGACAAGGCCTTGTCAGGGCTGGGGAGGACAGAGACTTCTCAGATAGATTCTTCCAAATGCCAGGGTGGGTGGAGACAAGGCCTACGCTTTGAAATAGGCAGATTCCTATGCTGTTACAGGTTCTCACTGCTTGAGGCCATCAGCGTGTATGTTCTCAGTCGGCTGCCAAGAAATCAGTTTCAAAAGCCTCTAGACGTTACTTTGGTCCAATAGGAGTTCGTATTCGTTCTTGCCTTAATTAGCAAATTTGCTTGATGATCTGTGAGATCCAGTTTTAAAGGCCAAAGTTTGAGTTGTTTGTTTTTCATGTTTATTTATTTGGTGTCATACAGGATCTTTAGTTGTGGCATGTGGGAACTAGTTCCCTGACCAGGGATCGAACCCAGGCCCTCTGCATTGGGAATGCAGTCTTAGCCACGGGACCACCAGGGAAGTCCCAAGTTCATTTATTTTTTAAAAAATTCTTGCTTTATACATGACTTTCATTCTTCTGATTGATGTAGTAATGTATATAGGGAACATTTCAATGTTCAAATCAGAAGTCTATAACCCAGGTATTATGGTGGCCTGACCTATATAACATAAGCTCCATTTGCAGAAAATTTGTTTGTACTTGAGCAGATAGTTCTTATCTGGTGTTTACCATTTGCTAAATCAGTCTCATCATCATAATTTATTCTGTAATTGAAATTCCAGGTTAATTTCCATAATGGGTAAATGCTTATAAAGAAATGTGTGTCTCCGTCTCACAAACTTTATTAAGAGAACAGAAAACTGCTTATGAGATATGATACAGAAGGCTTATTTAGATAACATTTTTTTTTTCTTTTAGGTGAGTGGGAAAAAGAGAGAGTGGGGGTTGGGGGCTGGACAGGAGGGCAGAGAAAGAAATAGATATAAGGGAAGATTATTTAATATCAGACTCCAGAGGCTTAGTGTCCAGGAGGACAAACTTTTCCTCTACACATTTCTTCGTAGAGAAACAGAAGGTGGGGGAGACCTCTGGGAAGAACAAATGGGCTTCTAAAGGAAAAACAGGACATAAGAAAGTTTGTGATAATGTTTGTTCATACCGGTGTGAATGGTCTTTGTCCTTTTCGAGGCCATAAACCCCCACCTGGAAAGGGTGATTTCCGGTAGCTTTGCTCTTGGCTTCCTTCCTGGGACTTAAAAGCTCCCAGAAAAGGAGATTTATGGTCTCATTCTATTTGTAGTCAGATATAGGAAGTTCCCAAAAGATTTCTTTCTGTCAAATCCCAAATATCCTTGGCTTAAAATAATCTTCATACCACCTCTGGGGTTCTTAGTAGGTCCCCACATCAGCAGTTGCAGCCTAGTTTTTGTGAGCCTAAGTTCATCACTCTGAATTCTGATTCTGGGGTTTTGCTTTTCTAGATAATCTTTCTTATATGACTCAAGAGACTCACTATCAGATATCCAGAAACAAAACAACGGTGCATACACAAAGATGACATTTCTAGCTGTAAATTGTGTTACTCAAGTCTGTGCAGGTACAGGACAGGAAGAGCTCCTTTAGTCCTGGTTTGAATAGAGGACATTTGGAAGGAGATCCATGTGATCTGGTGCCTTGAAAAGTGTGGTCCTCACCAGCGGTATGAATATCACCTGGAAGCTTGTTAGAAATGCAAAGCCCAGGCCCTATCCCAGACCCACTGAATCAGCACCTACGTTTTAGCCGGATTCCCCCCATGACTTATCATGTGCATAACAAAGTCAAACGCACTTGCCTCTATCTCAGATGCATTTGCACATCACCTAGGGAGCTTTAAAAAACCCCGATTTCCAGGCCGCACTCCTGACCAATTAAATCAGATACTTCAGGGGTAAGATACGGATGGCCAGAGATGTAAAACCTCCCCCGGGTGATTCTAATGTGTAGCAAGATGGAGAATCACTCAATCACTAAATAAGAGAGCTTAATAATGGCCCCCTTGGCAAACCCTTCAAAGTGAGGTTACCAAAAGGAAAGAACAGTCAATACCCAGAAACAAGTTTATGAAAAACAGTGAAGCTTTTTGGTGGTGAAATCCCAAATTGAAAGGCTATAGCAGTGAGCTTGCCAAAGATTGGGCTCCTCTGACCATTTCACAAGAAAACTCATGGAGACAGAGTTTTTATCTGTACTTAAGGAAAACTAGTCTGCCTAATGGCAACTGGAAAAACGCACTTCGAACAAACAAGAAATCCACAGTGTGGGGTCAGACTCAAGGTCTCCTATGAAAATGCTTCTTTATAGAAGGAGCGTCAATTGGAGGAAGATGCCAAATTATTATTCAGTTTTTTTAAATCAGTTACAAGCTTAATTTGGAAGGATATCAGGGGGGAAATGCTGCTTTAAAATGAAGTATGTGCATTTATTTTAAAATAAAGCATGCCCCTTGCTGTGAAGATAGGGTGTCTGTGTCTTTAGTATTAAAGGAAACTTCATGATCAACTGGGGCTTCCCTGGTGGCTCAGATGGTAAAGAATCTGCCTGCAACGCAGGAAACCTGGGTTTGATCCCTGGGTCAGGAAGATTCCCCGGAGAAGGAAATGGCAACCCACTCCAGTATTCTTGCCTGGAGAATTCCATGGACAAAGCCTGGTGAGCTACAGTCCATGAGTCCACAAAGAACTGGAGAGGAGTGAGCATCTAATACAACCCAGTGAACAACTAAGGGCTCTTTCACTTCATGCTCACACTGGAATATTTGCTTTGCAGAAACCTGGAAACTAGAATTTCAGACATCCAGCCTTTGGTCTTACGTTCTTTCTGCTCCCTTGTATTTCTTTCTTATATCTTAGATGATATCAAATGATAAAGGCAGAGAATGGATTCCGAGGTATGCTGGCTTCACGTAATAAGATTCTTTTTCTCTCTGGAACACTACTGACTGAGCTGCTCATTGCCTCTCTAACGCCTCTTAGGCTCTGTCACTGTTTTTTAAAGTGAGGAACGTTCATGGTTGGTCAGGCTGTGCACTGCACAACTACAAAGGATGCCATTTGCATTGTAGTCTGTGGCTCGTGGAGCAGTGCTACATGGTGGCCTTCATAGGGGCTCACCAGATCATTATGGGAAGAAAGTGGGTATATCATCATGTGGCATAATATAAAGTTACTTGCTTTTCATCTCTTTTTCAGTCCTTCTTATTTTGTTAGAGAGAGAGTCTCTATTTGGTTGTGGCATGCCTTTAACAGCTCTCTCACACATGCTATTCACCCTTTAATAAAGAGCAGGCTTCTGTTAAGAGCCTTGACAGGCCGTAGAAGTACTCAGTAGGGTTATAAAGTTTTATCACTGCATTTTTTAAAATAAGAAATCAGGTCAATTTAATGAGAATAAGTAAATACTAATTAGGTTTTACATGGATATGACAAAAAAACATGATTCCCATGTGCATGGAGTTTGGCAGCCACTGGGTGGAAAGTCAGGATGATCAGAAACACAAGGCCTGGCGTTGTGAGAGTGCATTTTTTTATAGGGGGAAATGGTAAAATTATGTTGATTTGTCTTAAACCAATTCCATTCTATTAGAAATGACCAGTCAGTTCTTTTCTGCCTAATTTTTTCCGCCTTTGGATAATAGGTATGGCCTGTTTCTAAACCACAGCATTCTGGTCCTTTCAGTTACAAGGTAGAAAATGCAACCCCTGACCCTGAGTTCTGGTTCACTTACAGGTTGCAGAACACCAGCCAGTAGCTGGGATTCACCTCTCAGAACCATGGGCTCTGTTTTTTCTCTCTGTCAGATTCAGGGAAGCTTATTTCCTTGGAATGGCAAGAATTTGCCAGCAGAAAGATGACTACAGATGACAGTGTGCTTCTGTAAAATATAAAAACAAAACAAACAGAAAAAATAATCTGCTGCCACAGATTTCTGCACTAAGGAACAACTCCAGACTGTATACCAGCTGTTTTATGAGGCATTGATATTAAGTCTTAGGGTTGTTGTTTTTTTTTTAATCACATTGATGATATTGAATACAGAATACATAGACCCAAGGCCACATCGTAGCTTTTTATTAAAATAGTATTAAGATTGGCAAGGCACTTTAAGATGTCATTTCCCTAGGAATCTTCTCACATGTTGCTGTTGTCCAGTCGCTAAGTCGTGTCCAACTCTTTGTGACCCCATGGGCTGCGGCACGCCAGGCTCCTCTGTCTTCCAATGTCTCCTGGAGTTTGCTCAAATTCATGTCCACTGTGTCGGTGATGCCATCCAACCATTTCACCCTCTGCCGCCCGCTTCTTCCCCTCGGTCTTTCCCAGAATCAGAGTCTTTCCCAATGAGTCAGTTGTTCGCATCAGGCAGCCAAAGTATTGGAGCTTCATTCAGCATAAAGTGTCTTGTATAAAATTATTATAAGGAGTTACTGGAACCTTGAGTTTCTGGCTCCCCGCCTAAAGCTAACCTGCATCTGATGTTGATTCCTGCTCTGGACCAGGAATTCTCACAGCTCCTCTGAGAGGGAAGTGGGCAGAAGCTCTGAGTAGAAAATCGTCCTGTGAGAACTGTCAGGAATTCAGGAACCCAAACCCAAACCTGTCCCGTCGATTCACACAGGTTCACGGAGCAGTTGGGAAAACCAGCTCCCTTAGCAGTGTGGCTCTTCAACCAAACTTGGGAGCTGGTTGGAACATGGTACCTAGCATCATTCAGTGAAACAACCACGTGCCCCAGATAGATCTAGAATACACAGGCTGCCCAGGTGCCATGAACTAAGAACAAAGGTGTCTGCTTGACACCTCAGACACTCCACCACGGAAAACGGAGCGTTTGATTTCTAAAGACACCCCTTTCTCTCTTGCTATGGTTTTTAGTGACGCGGTTTCTTACCTATGTTCCAAATTATCTTTCTGCTATCTGAAGATAAAATATTTTATGTATTCACATGTGAAAGAATTATGATGAACATTTAAAAAAATGCATCTATCTATTCAGTTTCCATCATAATTACAAGCTGGTAGTGGTTTTCTTTACCACCTGCAAGCACTTAAAGTAATCTTTCCAGCTCTTATAATTATATCAATTATTTCTAAGCAGATCCCTTTTTTCCTCCTCATGCTAAGATTGCATGATTGATTTGTTTAATCTCTGAGACCTAATTTCTTATTATCTTTTGTGTCTTTTGTTCTCTTCAGTGACCAACACAGACATTTATTCAAGTCCAAGAAACAATTATCATCTCTTCTGATATGTGCTTTTCCTGCAGATGATCCAAATTCTGCTTTCTGTAAAGCACCAAGCACATTTATATGGCTCAAGTCAAATAAAATATGAGTTACAGATTTTTTTAATCTAATGGTTATTTAAGTTCCCATCTTTTATTTCCATATGAATAGCTTTATACATATTATTTTGTCAAGTCAAGGGATGTATTTTTAATTTTGATTGTATTACAAATCACCCTCCAGTGACATAATACCTCCAATTCAATAAGATATGAATGTCTTTTTCCCCACACCCTCATCAACACAGTACATCATGCTGCTGCTGCTAAGTCACATCAGTCACGTCCGACTCTGTGCGACCCCATAGACGGCAGCCCACCAGGCAAGAACACTGGAGTGGGTTGCCATTTCCTTCTCCAAGGTATGAAAGTGAAAAGTGAAAGTGAAGTCGCTCAGTGAAATCGCTCAGTCGTGTCCGACTCTTAGTGACCCCGTGGACTGCAGCCTACCAGGCTCCTCCATCCATGGGATTTTCCAGGCAAGAGTACTGGAGTGGGGCGCCATTGCCTTCTCCACAGTACATCATAATATTCTTCTAAATCTTGCTATACTGTATTTGAAAAGTAGTTTTGTTGTCTTAATTTGAGTTTCATTAATCATGAGTGAGATTAAGTATCTTTGTTCATAAGTCACTTGTATGCATTTTTCCCTGAACTGCCTGTTGATATTCTTTGACCAAAGAATTATTTGTATATTCATATTGTTTCCCGTTGGTCTGTTGGTCATTTACTGACTCATAGGAATTTTATATATTAGGTAAATTGACATTTTACTACATGTTTCAATGATTTCCCAGTTTGATATGTACTTTTTTAATTTATGGGTTTTTCCCTCCATGTAAAAAAAAAAAATCTCTAAATTTTATCTGATGAAAGATAAAGTGTTCCCTGGCTTTGGGGTTTTATATAATGCCTTCTCCATTTAGAAATGTTTTAAAAATTATTCCACTTTTTTTCCTAATAATTCTAGATTTCATCCGTAAAATATACATACTTACTGCACTTGAAATTTATTTGGGTGGTAAGAATAAGATAGGAACCCAGCTTTATTTTTCCCTGCTCACCCCCTGGCCAGTCAGTAGTTCCAGCACTATTGGTTGGGACGTCCTCAACCAATTTTCCCTGACCTTTATCATATGCAAAATTGCCCTTTATATTTAAGCCTGCTTCTGGCCTCTCTGATCTGTTGCACTAATCTGACTCTTCCTGAGATAGTAGCAAGCTGTGGTCATGATTGAGCTTTTATAATAGCATTTAATTTCTCATAGAGCTAATTTTCATTTTACTCTTTTTTTTAGAATGTTCCTGTCTTGAACATTGCTTTTCCCAAGTAATTTTAGTGTTCCAATCATTTTATTGGCATTACCTAGAGATTTTATGGGGGTTGAATTTTATGTATAAGTTAATTGCAAAGTAATTGACACCTACACAAATAACGTTTTCCTGTTCAGCAACAGAATGTCTTTCCACTTAACATGTGTCTTCCTTTTACATTATACAAAACTTGTATGAAGACAGCCTTAAAATACTTCCTGATAAGTTAATTTCTAACTGCTGCTAAGTCACTTCAGTCATGGCCGACTCGGTGAGACCCCATAGACGGAAGCCCACCAGGCTCCCCCGTCCCTGGGATTCTCCAGGCAAGAACACTGGAGTGGGTTGCCATTTCCTTCTCCAATGCATGAAAGTGAAAAGTGAAAGTGAAATCGCTCAGTCATGTCCGACTCTCAGCGACCCCATGGACTGCAGCCTCCAGGCAAGAGTACTGGAGTGGGGTGCCATTGCCTTCTCCGAATTTCTAACTAGTTCCTCTGTTTTGGCAAAGTGCAAAATCCAAAAGTTATTTGAAAAAAAGACAGCTAATTTAGCACCTGGTTATATCAGCAAACTCTTTCAGTGCAAACCTAACAAATGTTTAATTGAATATAATTGGGAAAAGGTGTGGCCCCCAGGACCAAGAACCTGAGCGAGCTGTCTTAGTTTTCTGCCCAAGTACCGACACATCTTATATGCACATACCTTTAGGATTTTTATATGTAGATGATACCTTGAGGATTCCTGTTTTGATAAGTGTCTCACTGGGGCAGGGGTTAAATAGTATCTAATGCCACCTCAACGTCTATTAGAGATAACCATGAACTTTTTCTTCTGTTGATAGATTTCCAAACAGTGAGCCATGCTTTTATTCCTAGCGTTAACCACATTTAGTCATGGTGAAGCATTCTCTCAAGGTATAACTAAAGTCATTTTACTAAAACATTTTTCTTTTTTTTTTTAAGCTTTGTTTATTTTTGGATGCTCTGGGTCTTTGTTGCTTTGCACAGATTTTCTCTAGTTGCAGTGAGCAAGGGCTACTTTTCATTGCGGTGTATGGGCTTCTCATTACAGTGGCTTATCATGCAGTTATGGAGCACAGGCTTTAGGGCATCCAGGCTTCAGCAGTTGGCTGCTCGTGGGCCCTAGAGCACAAGGGCTCCAGTAGTTGTGGCTCAGGGGCTCAGTTGCTCTGTGGCATGTGGGATCTTCCCAGACCAGGGATAGAACCCATGTCCCCTGCATTGGAAACATGGAGTCTTAGCCATTGGACCACCAAGGCAGTCCTAGCTTTGTTTTTTTTACAAAAGTAATTCTTGGATAAGATGGGATTGTAGCATCCTCTTACTTTGGGGGAGTGCAAGTTGGATTTTTATACTTAGGCCAGCTTCATAAAAAGAAAGTAGAAGGGGCCACTCAGCAAGGAATATAGGAGGCCTCCAGGAGAGGAGTCCCAGTCAGACCAGGAAGGAGCCTGGGACCTCAGTCCCCCAACCTCAAAGGTCAAATTCTAGCAACATCAAGAGTGAGCTTGGAAGCACATTTTCCCCCAGGGCTTCCAGACGGGAACTCAGGCCTGCCCACACCTTGACTTCAGACTCTGGGATACGCAGTCCCGGCCATGGAGGGACTTCTCCATCACTCTCTAACCAGTGGACTAACTCCAAGAAACCCCCTCCAAACTTGAATGTGCTTGGACTCACCTGGGGAGATTAACGAATGCAGATTCAGCAGGTGGGACCTGAGATGCTGCTGCTCTCACAAGCTCCCAGATGATGCTGATACTGCTGGTTCATGGACCACACTCTGTGTGTTGCAAAGATAGAAATAGCCCTGGAGCCTTTCCCACCTGTACTTTGTAAGTTAAGTGAACTTCAGCTGTAAAACCACTGGAGCTGACTCTTTTCTCGTGTGTGTGTGAGTAGAGCTCCTTAGCAACTCTCTCAACTTCTTTTATGATCATTGATCTAATTAGAGTCTCTTTCTCATCTACTATAATTTCTGTTCTGTATGTTTTTCTAGAAATTCATGCACGTAATCTAAGTTTTCCAATTTACTTCCGCAGAGTTGAACAAAATACATTTTACAATAATTTCCATCCTCTCTTTAGAAAATTTCTATGTTTATATTTTTATATTGTAGGTTTAGATTTTCCCCTTTTTTCTCAGATTATCTGACAGATTTTTTTTTTCCCCAAACGACCAACTCTGGATTTGTTTATTATTTCTATCATTTTTCTGTTTTCTTTTGCCACTTGCTTTTATCCTGACTTCTTTACATTTGTATTTGCTGCTCGTGATGTCATTTGAATATTTCTTTATTGTCATTATTGGCTTGTGTGTAACATCCTCCTTCAGAGGAGCATGAACCAAAGTTAGCAAATCTAAGCTCTAAGACTCTGGCCTCCCAGACCGCACATGCCGGATGCAGTGTCTCGGCATGAATATTGTTGACTAGACTCTCATCTAAGGGACGTGGGCAGTCTTTAGAGGTCGCCTTAAGTGCAAAGCCTTCAGACATCGCTGCAAGAGCAGGTCAGCAGGTTTGTGTTCCGATTGCAACGGGGCAGGTGAGGAGCTGATGTAGGGAAACATCACCTGAGTGGCTGAAGTGAAGGGTAGTGGGTTGATCCACTCTCAGCCCCCAACACCCTCTGCACGCTGTCCCACGTGCCTGACCGTGTCTGGGGCTGCCTTCACTCAGGCTTCTCCTCTTTCCTAACCAGGACTGTCCAACACCACCACGGAAAAATCCAGATGGGGGCGCCAACTCCCATCTCTGGGGCAACTTCGCAGCTCCTTGATTCCTCCTTCTCTTTAATCCCAGTGTTGTCCTCTTTCCCTTCTTCCCACACAACAGATTTTGAAGCCCAAGGAGTTGGGGTTCTGTCCAGTACTCTCTCCAAGCCGTCACCCCCACCCCACCTGGCACCATCCTTAGAGGCACATCCCTGCTCCCTGCCTTCTAGGACTCTCAGCTGTCACCTCCGTCACGTGGGGCTAGGGAGGGCCGGGGTCACAGGTGATGCATGTTGCTATAGCAACTTCTCTGTGGATGGCAGAACCCCTCCAGCGAGTCTCAGTGTTCGCATCTGTCTTGCTCTCATGCCACTGCAGTGCTGTGAGAAGCCCGTGAAAGTGAAGTCTCTCTGAGCCCAGGGCTGTCCCCCGGCGTCTCTGTCTGTCATTGCCTCTCTCAAGGCCCGGTGAGAACTCTTCATACTATACTGCGTTGCTGAACATCCTTGTATATCCCTTGGGGCCATTCGAGGGAGCTCAGCCTTCCAGATTAATCCGGTAGCACTTCCTTTTCTGACTTGTCATCCAGAAAGACTTCCATCAGGATCCCTGAGTGTTACTCCTCCCCGGGAGATTCCCTGCCAGGCCCCACCTATTAATAGAAGTGCTGATTCCACCTTTGCTGGCAGTTCAGCGCCTGTGTCCTGCCTCTGGTTTCTGAAGTTGCAGAAACATTGTGCCAGATGAGGTTTTTGACCCAATGTCAGTTGTTTCACCTTTGGAGATCTTTGGTTGATTCCCCACGCTCTGCACAGTCTGTATTCAGAAGCGTCTAAAAACCAGGCAGATCCTTGATTGTGCTGTTGAGTTTCTTTATGCCTGGGGACAGTCCCAAAAGGCTTTTTTTAAAAAAGGTAAAATCAATTCTATGCTAAAACATAAATGTACATAAAAATTTATATGATCATGGGGTGCAATTATTTTAAACATAGAGAATGAGATTAATTGTGAAATTTCCCTTTGAGAAATGGCTGAAAGTGGTTTTCAAAAGTTTAATTGAGAGTTTTAACTTTTAGGAAAAAGGAAAGGATAAAGCCAGAAATGATACATTTGTAAATAACTTGGCTGAAATGCTTTCAGTTCATGATTTTGTTTCATCCTGATAGTAGATCTGTGTGGTCCAAGTGGACATTACTGACCACATTTTAAAGATTTAAAAAAAAAAGTGTGACACAGAAAATGCATTCATCCCTTGGTAAACACCTAATTAGTGACTGCAGCGGTGGCTGCACATTGGCATCCTCTGGGGAGCTTTTTGGACCCCCTGACCCCTGCTCCCCATCCCCAGAGAGTCTGAATATACTGTCAGGACCATGACACCTAGGTCCCAGTGTTTACAGCACTTTGCTCAAAAGTATACAGAGAACTTGGTGGTTCAAATGGTAAAGAATCTGCCCACGGGGTGGGAGACTCAGGTTCGATCCCTGGGTCAGGAAGATCCCCTGGAGAAGGGAATGGCAACCCACTCCAGTATTCTTGTCTGGAGAATTCGGTGGAAAGAGGAGCCTGGTGGGCTACAGTCCGTGGGGTCACAAAGCGTCGGACGCGACTGAGCGACTAATACTTTCACTTTCATACAGAGAACAGCATCATCAGGTCTGAAATTCAGGTACGTTTACCTCCAATTCAGTGCTTTTTCCATTGTTCCTTTCTCTCAATGAAGCACCTAAATTAAACATAAAAGAATTCCAGTTCTTTCCTCTGAACTGCTTTCCGGTCTTCTGTCGTCCCTTCTGTATAATGCAGAGGTCTCCAGGAACCAGCAGCTTGCACCATCCGTATGTGAAAGCCCTGCTCCTGGATACACCTTCCTTTTCCTCTCCACTCTGTCATTTTTGATATGCAGTAAATCATCCCCCAGACTGCTGGAGCCAGTGAAGTATTATTTCACACTCTGTGGCCATGAATGAGGAGAAGGGCTCTGACAGAGCATGTGGCGTGTGCAGAACTTTATCAGGTTATCTTGATAACATGTGAGCCTCCAAGGAGGAGCCTCTTTGTGGGGAACATCGGGGAGCTCTCGTGAACCAGGGTCATTTGTTTCCCAGGATTCTCTTTGATGACCATTCCACCTGCCACCCAGCAGAGACAGCTGCATTTTGAGATCTGAGGTTAATTCAAGGAAAGAACAGTTCAAAACACAATGAACATATCAAGCATGGGGTTACATATTCTGCTTTCTGAGGTCAGCCTCAGAAGAAAAGACACTGTCTTGAGGCTGAAGTTTTAAACTTTGACTCGTGCTAATACAGCCGGAAAAAGTATTTCAAAAGCAAAAGCCCACCAGAGCATTGATAAAAGACTTTAAATGTGTATAGACTTACTGTCTAAAGCCCTCTAGTTTTGGTCTACCAGGGGCCCCTCTAGTAGACCCCAGTGAAGGCAGAGTCCTGACAGCCAGCTGTGATCTGGGTTAGACACCTCTGTGTTCTCAGAAACCGCCCTTGTCTCTATACTGGTTTCTGAACACTTAGAAGGGAGCAGTTTTTGGTTTAGATGAAATAGCAGTTACAACACAGATAATCCTGCATAGCCAAAGCCCCAGGGATGTTGACAGAGCTGGTCCACAGAGAGCTGGAGTATAAACATCTTCTACTGAAGACAACTTTATCTGCAAGTTGAGCTATGGAGTTGTAGCAGAAGATTAGGTATTTTTTAAATGCATTTTATTATTCATTCTACTCCCTTGAAAGACATACAGTGGTAACAAAATTAGTAATATCTAGGTGTTTCCAAAAGAGCCACCCTCAGTCAAATTATGGCCTTTGAATTTACTAGAAATTTCCACAAAACAAGAGTAAAAGAAGACCCTTCATCTTTGCCTGGTTCCTCAAATGATTCAGTTCAGTTCAGTTCAGTCGCTCAATCGTGTCCGACTCTTTGCGACCCCATGAATTGCAGCACGCCAGGCCTCTCTGTCCATCACCAACTCCCGGAGTCTACCCAAACCCATGTCCATCGAGTCGGTGATGCCATCCAACCATCTCATCCTCTGTCGTCCCCTTCTCCTCCTGCCCCCAATCCTACCCAGCATTAGGGTCTTTTCCAATGAGTCAACTCTTCGCATGAGGTGGCCAAAGTACTGGAGTTTCAGCTTCAACATCAGTCCTTCCAATGAACACCCAGGATTAACTGTACCTAAATATTCTTCCAATTGAGGAGACTCATCTTTTGACTAGATTTGCTGTTTGCTGTTTTGCTGCTAAATCATGTCCGACTCTTTGCCACCCCATAGACTGTAGTCCACCAGGCTCCTCTGGCCATGGGATTCTTCAGGCAAGAATACTGGAGTGGGTTGCCATGCTCTCCTCCAGGGGATTTTCCTAACCCAGGGATTGAGCCCAGGTCTCCTGTATTGGCATGCAGAGCCACCTGGAAGCCCTGACTAGATTTAGGTGATTTTTTAAAAATATTATTTTCACTAAACTCCCAGCCACAGATTCTCCAAGTCCAAAGCCTTTGTTGGGACTTGCTTGGTGTCTGGTGAGTGCTTTTCTCAGCAGAATTCTGAAGGTAGTCTCTCCAGGGTCTCCTGAAAACATGGGTCTTCTGAACGGTGCCAACTCTTGACCACTGTCTAGAAGAAAAGGTAAAATATATCAGGAAATGTCTTAAAAAAAAATATATTTTGGCTTATTCACTGTGACGGATTACTTCTTTGTCATCATTGTTAGTCTCTGAGTCATGTCCAACTCTTTGCAACCCCATGGACTGCAGCACGCCAGGCTCCTCTATCCTTCACCATCTCCCAGGGTTTGCTCAAACTCAAGTCAGTTGAGTCAGTGATGCCATCCAACCATTCATCCTCTGCCGCTCCCTTCTTTTGCCTTCAATCTTCCCCTGAATCAGGGTCTTATCCCATGAGTTGGCTCTTTGTATTAGGTGGCCAAAGTATTGGAGCTTCAGCATCGGTTCTTCCAATGAGTATCCAGGGTTGATTTCCTTTAGGATTGACTGGTTGCCGTCCAAGGGACTCTCAAGAGTCTTCTCCAGCACCACAGTTTGAAAGCATCAGTTCTGTGTTCAGCCTTCTTTGTGGTCCAACTTTTACACTTGTACATGACCACTAGAAAAACCATAGCATTGACTATATGGACCTTTGTCAGCAAAGTGATGTCTTTGCTTTTTAATACACTGTCTAGGTTTGTCATAGCTTTCCTTCCAAGGAGTTGTTGTTCAGTTGCCAAGTCAAGCCCAGCTCTTTGCAACCCTATAGACTGTAGCACGCCAGGCTTCCCTGTCCCTCACCATCTCCCAGAGTTTGCCCTAGTTCATGTCCATTGAATCAGTGATGCCATCCAACCATCTCATCCTCTGTCATCCCCTTCTCCTACTGCCTTCAATCTTTCTCAGCATCAAAATCTTTTCCAGTGAGTCAGCTCTTCCCATCAGGTGGCCAAAGTACTGGAGCTTCAGCTTCAGCCTCAGTTCTTCCAAAGAGTATTCAGGGTTGATTTCCTGAAAGATTGACAGGTTTGATCTTCCAAGGAGTCTTTTAATTTTATGGCTGCAGTCACTGTCCGCAGTGATTTTGGAGCCCAAGAAGATAAAACATATCACTGCTTCCACTTTTTCCCCTCTATTTGCAATGAAGTGATGGGGCTAGATGCCATGATCTTAGTTTTTTGAATGTTGAGCGTTCAGCCAGCTTTTTCACTCTCCTCTTTCACCCTCATCATGAGGTTCTTTAGTTCCGCTTCAGTTTTTCTTTCTTACTATTGTTAATTTCTCAACTACTCCCTCCTTAGAATCTGAGGCCATTTCTATGATTCAGCAGACACTTCTGGCTAAGACTGCCCTGCTGATCAGGAGCGCACAGATTGTATTAGCTGAGACCGCCGCATAGCCGGGATATTGACTGGACTTGGCGGCCAGCCGTGACCATGTTGCAGCATTTCACCAAGTGGGAGTCCGTCGCTCTGATGCTGTGGGACCCTGGACACACCACGGTCCTGTGTGGCCCCAGGCTTTCCCCCCAGTTGACTGCATTCTGCCACTAAACCACCCATTCATGCAAGAACCAGCAGCAAGGAGACAATTCCTTCAAACAAAACCAATAAACTCCAGAGAAATCAATAGCCCAATGTGTTTAAAACGACATCGGTTTTCTCTCACATATGCCTGTGGATGCATCTGTACTGTCAGAAAGCTATATGCCGACATCACAGTGTTGCTGAATCAGATCCAGCTGCTCTCCACTTGAAAAGTCAATAACTCGAGAGAGACCAATGTTAGTAGAAAGGAAAATTGCTTTTAATCAGACCACCACAATCTGGGGAGATTTAGCATCCCCAGAACCTTCTCCAAAGGTTCTGCTGGGCCATGAATGGTGTTTAAGGGAGCAAGGGAAGTGATCTCAGTTGATTGTGGACATACGGGGGTCAGGGTCCTCGCCACCCCTACTGTGTGCAGGCTGGTCGACTCCTTCGGGTCTTTCCTTAGGTGCCATCTTGTTCTCACGGTTCATCCGTGAGCTCCCCGAAGACATCTGGTCATCTGTTAATCACTTATTCTTCAGTTCTGCTTCTGTGATCTATGGAAAGAACCAACAGGCTAGACAAGGACCTGTGTGATCACAAGATCTGAAAGGTGCGCTGGGCAGAAGATGAGTAGAGCGCAGGGGTGCCTGGTTTAGAAGTTAGTGACAAGACAAAAGGGGCCTCCAGCAAAGAGCTTTTCCTGCCAAAAGCCACTTACAGAAATTTTTTTCCTCCCTGATACTCCTGCTTTAGAGAATCAGGTGTTTAAAACCAGAAAAGGTCTCCAAGGACTTGTCTAAGATGATCATTTATTAAACTCCTTGGCTATAGGGCTTCCCAGGTGGCTCAGTGGTAAAGAACCTACCTGCCAACGCAGGAGACTCAGTAGACAGGGATTTGATCGCTGTGTCAGGACGATGCCCTGGAGGAGGGCATGGCCACCCAATCCAGTATTCTTGCCTAGAGACTCTCATGGACAGAGGATTCTGGTGGGCTACAGTCCATGGGGTCATGGAACAAACAGGTGTTTTCTTAGACAGCTCTGAATATTGATCATTAATAGATTTCTCCTGCTCTACGTTCAAAATATTTAATACTAAAGAATTGTCCTCCTAAATGAAAGCAGGGTTCCTAGTAGTAGCTTTCACAAGACTCAAAAGAAATAGGGTTACAGGAAGTGGCGCTGTGGGGTGTTCTGTCGTACCTCTCATTTAAAAAGCACACAAGGAGTCAGCAACCCCCCCAAAAAAGACACAGTCTCAGAAGCAATCATCTCAGCTCTTTCTCAGGCATCACATTAAATTAAAACACACACGCACAGGAACAGCAGGAGATGTGAACCACCGCGAGCCTCAATTAAAGCTCTGCCGCTCAAAGAGCGGTATGGACACTCAAGCTCCCCCGCAGCCCAAAGCCCAGGCTCCCAGCCCAAGGCCGTCAGAACGTGCGCTTTAACCAGATCCCAGGTGGTTTGTCTGAGCCTTCAAGTTGGAAAGCTCTGAACCAAAGCGCTTAGGAGTCAGTTCATTTGTTTTCTCCTAAAGGCACACTGGAACGAGGCGTGCGGAGGGAGACAAAGCCCGCACAGCCCACTCAAGGCCAACGCACCCCCTCCTCCCGGTGACTCAAGGCCAAGGCGCTGCCTCCCTGGCCTTGGGGGGCCTGTGTGAGCACCGGCGTCTGGAGGTGGGGGCCGGGGGGCTGCGTGCAGTCTGGGAGCGTGTTTTCCCTCAGATTATGTCTGCATGCTCGGTCGTGTCCGACTCTTTGCGACACCACGGACTGGAGCCTGCTGGGCTCCTCTGTCCATGGGATTCTCCCGTCAAGAATGCTGGAGTGGGTTGCCGTTTTCCTACTCAATTTTTCCCTCCAAAAGGGGTTTAAGGGGCACTTCGCAAATTTGTCACATGCCCCACATTTGGGCTTCCCCCCTAACCCTTCTTGCTTTCCTGTTAAAGTCAACGTGGATTTATAAACCGCAGTGGCAGAGGGAAAGGAGTGGTGGCCCACACACGGTGGAGGGGTCATCCCCACGGAGCAAATGGCTGCACACGCCCGGGCTCCCAGAGCTGGACTTTGCAGGCTCGGGTTAGCCCTACAGCAGGATCCACAGAGGGCTGCCCTGGTGGCTCAGCTGGTAAAGAATCCGCCTGCAATGCAGAAGACCCAGGTTGGATCCCTGGGTTGGGAAGATCCCCTGGAGAAGGGAAAGGCTACCCACTCCAGCATTCTGGCCTAGAGAATTCCATGGACTGTATAGTCCATGGGGGTCACAAAAAGTCGGACATGACTGAGCGACTTTCACTAGGATGCACAGAACGTCCTAAGTGAGCCCAGAGAGCCGGTTCTGGCGACTCTTGTACCAGCCAACCACGTGGCTCTGACCAAAGTGCCATCCCACGTTTCAGCTGAGGTCACAGACCAGCCCACGTGGCAGGCACTATGGGTCGTAAGGATCCATGAGCCATAGTGCCTGCCACATTAGTCAGCTAGAGCTTCAACAACCGACTTAGAAACAACTAGAATTAAATACGAAAGAGGCAACACTTTGCCCACATGAAAAACAACCAGACACCTTTGACATGAAAAGGACATCATATGTCTTGTCTTGTGTTTACACGGAGTCAGAGTCAATAATGAGCTGCTTCTAACCCAGATGCCTCCTTACAGTTAAGCAGACAGAACACAGTGTCACCCTCCTTTGGGAGTATCAATGGCTCACTTTCCCGAAAGGCAACTGAGACAGCTTAAAAACGGATGGAAGGAGGAAATTTAGTAAAACTGGATTGTTCCTTTAGTACTTTAAAGTGGGCGTTACTTAAACGGAGGGAATTTAGTAAAACTGGATTGTTCTTTTAGTACTTTAAAGTGGGCGTTATTTAAACAGTCAAGACCTAGAGCAGAGGATGACAAATTCCTTTATTCTATTTCCCTTCACCTAATTAAACTCTTCTGGTCACTGGATCTGAAACACTCATGCAAGCAGCTGCCACTTGGCCACTCTTTTTTTCTTTTTTTTTCTTTGGTTGCACTGTGTCTTGCTGCTGCGCTCGGGTTTTCTCTAGTTGCGGTGAGCGAGGGCTACTCTCTAGAGGTGGCACGCAGGCTTCTCATTGCAGTGGCTTCTCGAGGGCACGCAGGCTTCAGTAGTTGTGGTGCATGGGCTTAGTTGCCCCGAGGGATCTTCCTGGACCAGGGATTGAACCCTTGTTGCCTCCCGCATTGGCAGTCAGATTCTTAACCCCTGGACCACCAGGGAAGTCCTTAGCTGCTCTTTTAAGAAGCTGGAAATGTAAGGTTTGTTTACCTTCCCAAGTCGAACCCCAAAATTCATAATCTCTTCCCCACTTGGGCTCTCAAATTCTGTCTGATTGTCTTTCTGGAGACATTGAGGGGAAAGGTATAGTAGAAACACAAAATTGCCTCACCCAGGTCCTGCCACATAGTGTTTGCCTGAATAAAAGCCTGCTGACCTTGAGAAGGCAATGGCAACCCACTCCAGTCCTCTTGCCTGGAAAATCCCATGGATGGAGGAGCCTGGTAGGCTGCAGTCTATGCGGTCGCTAGGAGTCGGACACAACTGAGCGACTTCACTTTCACTTTTCACTTTCATGCCTTAGAGAAGGAAATGGCAACCCACTCCAGTACTCTTGCCTGGGGAATCCCAAGGACGGGGGAGCCTGGTGGGCGGCCGTCTCTGGGTCGCACAGAGTCGGACACGACTGAAGCGACTTAGCAGCAGTAGCAGACCTTGAGAAATCTCTCCCTCCTAAAAACAGGATCAACAAATTGCCTCTCTTAAAACAAAGCCTGTCCCCTGAGCTCTTCAGCATCTTAGCTAAGAACAGTTCGTTTTCACATCAGTTTCTAAAATATCAGTCAATAATGAATGGCTAAAACAAATAGTTTGGAAAAAATAATTTCCTGCCATAGAGCTCAGATTTGAAGAGAGTGCGTAAAGTGAAAGGAAACAAAGATACTGGAAGAACAAAGACGTATTTGCATCATCGAGCCCAGACTCCACTACAAAAAGAATGTTGCAATTTAAATTAAATTATAATTAATAGCAGCAGTTTTGTTAAAGTATCTCAAATTGCCCCATTAGAGGCTGAAGCCCAAGTGGTTTCCATGGCAATATTTTCTCTAGATGTCAGCTACTATCTAATTTTTTTGTCCCTGGTATGTGACAACCTGAAGCTATTAGTACCTTTCATTTGGAGGAGTTTTCTGTTTGATAATCTCAATTTATTTTTGTATGCATTTAAATATGTGTTTTATTTGCAACTGGCTTCTGAGCCTAAAGTCTACAGTTTTACATATTTTGAAATTTAGTAAATAAGAACCACAGCTACCTCGTTTATAGTCTGTATTTTTTTAAAAGCTTCACTAGCCCTTTTTCTCCCTACCTGCTCAATGAGACAAGCGAGAAATTAGAGGCTAAAGAATTCAAATCTCTTCTCAATATTCTGTTCTTACAACTATCTTTTAAAACAGCTTATTGTGCTTAAGTACCTGGCTTGAAATGTCCTCTCTTAATTTTTCACATTCTATAAAAGCAATCAAAATTATAATCGGACAGTAATGTTTTAAAGCACACTTAATGCTACTGATGATTTCACAAGTGTCACTGTAATGGTGATAACCATCCTCCCCGTTTGGGTCCATGATGGAATTGCATCTGGGATACTGGCTTTCTGTTCCTCTTACGATGTTGATTCAGAGCTCAGTTTATCACATTGCTCAGCTGATGCTGTCATTACATGGAATTATCTTTTGTCAGATAAAAGGCCTCGCACACTCACCTTCGTAGCCAGACAAGTGCAAGCAGAAGCTTTTTGACATCTTTGGCCTCACCAAACAGCCCACCAACCACAGAGAAACCAGTGGGCTGAGTAAGTGAGTTGGCCACCTTGACGACGGTGATGAGTTGGTAGAGCCAGGTTGGCCCCCTGCTTCTCATCAGAGACAGTTCAGCTTAGTGCCTACAAGTGGCTTCTGGAGCCAATTTCCTGGCTTCAAACCCTGGCTCCACCACTTCTTATTCATGGGACCCCAGCCAAGTTTTTAGCCTCCAAAATGGGATGCAAACCCAGCCTCACAAGGTTCTCGGGAAGATGAAATAAGCTAATCTATGAGAAGGACTTAAAACAGTGCCTGATGTGTAGGAAATGCTATTAATATCATTTCCTGCACAGCATGCCCTCCAAATCTGAATTTCACGTTAATTTACTTCTTGTGCTCCACAGTGAAAGTCAGTTCTTGGCCAGCTCTACCACAGCCAACCAACCAACCAACCAACCAACCAACCGCTTGCTCTTCTGGGCCCCAAAGAGCATTATGTGTGAAGAGAGTGGATCCAAAAGATGAGTGATCTCACACAGTCCTAAAATTCAGAGCTTCACGACACGTCTGTCACCTATAAGCAACCTACGTGATCATTGGGGGTGGGGCTTTGTGGTGCTATGTCCCTCAGCTGGCGCGGGTACAAGGTGGGCTCAGAGCGAGCACCCTTGCCCCGCCCGGCCGTGGATGGAGGAGGTGAGGTGTAGACTTCCACTTTCCTGGTGAAGTCTTCCTGGAACGTAGCAAAGGGCAGGCAAGGGCCTTTAGAAATGGAATCAAACACTCCTGGCTTTGGTTCTTTCAGTGCAAGAAGGTGTGTTTTCACCCACCTGGTCCTAATTTCTGACCATTTTACAGATTACAAGGAGCGGCTGCCCCTGGGCCAGCTCTTACAAAGTGTGTGATTTTCCCTCCTCGCCCCCACTTGAAGTTGGGGGCAGGGAAAGTGCTAGACTGTGAGCTGGTTTCCCTTCCCACAGGGAAGACAAGAGATGACAGTGACGGGAGGGAAGGCTATCTGTGTGTGGAAGTGTCCGTGTGACTGTGTCCGTGTGTTTGGGGGGGGTGAGCCTTCTCGGTGGGCTCTGTGGCCACAGCCAGGCCGGTTCACACGCTCACCCATGGAGAAGGATCCCGTCACCAGCTCCTGCAGTGACATGTCTGCCTGTCCCCTGCTGAGGGAGGCGAGGAGGAGAACAGATCGCTGGGTGGGTCAAAGGAAACGTGGTCTGTCAACATAACGGGGATGACCAGACAAACAGGATGTGTGTGCCAGAAATGAGCAGAAACATGCTTCCATGAGACACTAAACTGGAGTGGAACAGCACCACACTTGGGTGTTATCGTGTAGTGTGTCAGCTGAAAAAACCATGCGCAACCGTGTTTATGCGGTGGACATGCTGAGGACTTAAGTCTGGGAGACAGACTCTCAGGTAGCTCTGAGGGACTGCTTCAAAGAGGTAAAGGAGGAGCCAGGATATATGGGATTTTTTTGCAACCAAAACAAGCAGTTGGAACATCAAAAGATTACTATTCATTAAAGAAAAACCAGACATCTCAAGTTAATAAATTTAGCCATTTTTTATGTATGAGAAGATGCAAGAGTCTGGGTTGATGGAAATCATTCCTTTGATATACATCTTCACTCTCTATGGCCAGTATCCTGTTTTCTCCAGCCTGAATCCCCTCAGGGTGCACTGTGGGGGTGGGCGTGGGGGCGGCGGATGCCTTGATGGCCACAGCATCCTTTGGCAGGTGACATTCTTTGTCCACAAGTGTCATTGGGAGATCCAGGAGAAAAGTATGTTGAATCTTTGCCTGTTTGACACAAGTCTGGGCCTGAGACTAAATATCTAAAGTCTATTTTGAACCTACTCAGGATGTTGCCCAAAATATGGGTAGGTGCCTTGATACTCGACCACCACTCAAATGGCTGTCACAGCAAACTTGGATGGGGGTAGGAGGGCATAAAAGTCGGTAGCAGAATGAGGTTTGTGGTTTGGACTCATTGGTGGCTCTTGGCCTTTGTGTTCCTCTATGTGCATTTCCAAGAGGATGTTAGCACCCAGGGGAAAGAACGGTCACAGTGAAATCATCTGAAATACATCTATCAAAGTAGCGTATCGGTCTGCATGCCAGGATGAAATGGATTTGCCTCCAGGGAGTAAGCTCTCACATGCATTCGGACAAGCAAGCTCAAGTTATAAACAAAGCCATGAAAACAGGCATGTTCATGCGAACACAGGAGCCTGCCCTTGAATTTCATGAGGACTTCTGTTGGACCTGGGGGTTTTCCACTGATTTTTTTCTGATAATAACCAGACTACCAGACACAGAAATTATTAGGAGCTTTTCTGTATTCAATATGTTCCTTTCCTCTGTTGGCAAGAGTCAGGATGCTGCTTTGCTTTAAGGGTGGAATTGAGTCTAGGCAGCTGACTTCAAAAATTGTACCTGCATAGGAGATTTTATTGGCTCCCATAAGTGTCTCAGATGGTAAAAGAATCTGGCCACAACATGGGAGACCCAGGTTCAATCCCTGGGTTGAGAAGATCCCCTGGAGAAGGGAATGGCAACCCACTCCAGTATTCTTGCCTGGAGAATTCCATGGACAGAGGAGCCTGGAGGGCTACAGTCTTTTTTCACACAAATGTTTGCACATGTCTTAATGGACTGATTTTAATTATACCAGTCAGTTCAGTTCAGTTCAGTTGCTTAGTCATGTCCAACTCTTTGCGACCCCACGGACTGCAGCACTCTAGGCTTCCCTGTCCATCACCAACTCCTGGAGCTTGCTCAAACTCATGTCCATGATGCCAATTCTTCAAATCAGGTAGCCAAAAAATATTGGAGTTTCAGCTTCAGCTTAAGTTCAGTTCAGTTCAGTCGCTCAGTCATGTCCGACTCTTTGCGACCCCATGAATCACAGCACGCCAGTCCTCCCTGTCTATCACCAACTCCCAGAGTTTACCCAAACCCATGTCCATTGAGTCAGTGATGCCATCCAGCCATCTCATCCTCTGTCGTCCCCTTCTCCTCCTACCCTCAATCCTTCCCAGCATCAGGGTCTTTTCCAATGAGTCAACTCTTCGCATGAGGTGGCCAAAGTACTGGAGTTTCAGCTTCAACATCAGTCCTTCCAATGAACGCCCAGGACTGATCTCCTTTAGGATGGACTGGGTGGATCTTCTTGCAGTCCAAGGGACTCTCAAGAGTCTTCTCCAACACCACAGTTCAAAAGCATCAATTCTGCGGCACTCAGCTTTCTTCACCGTCCAACTCTCACATCCATACATGACCACTGGAAAAACCATAGCCTTGACTAGATGGACCTTTGTTGGCAAAGTAATGTCTCTGCTTTTAAATATGCTGTCTAGGTTGGTCATAACTTTCCTTCCAAGGAGTAAGCATCTTTTAATTTCATGGCTGCAATCACCATCTGCAGTGATTTTGGAGCCCATAAAAACAAAGTCTGACACTGTTTCCCCAATACTTCCAATGAATATTCAGGACTGATTTCCTTTAGGATGAACTGATTGGATCTTCTTGCAGTTCAAGGGACTCTCAAGGGTCTTCTCCAAAAGCACAGTTAAAAGCATCAATTCTTAAATGCTCAGCTTTCTTTATAGTCCAATTCTCACATCCATACATGACTACTGGAAAAAACATAGTTCTGACTAGATAAACCTTGGTTGGCAAAGTAATGTCTCTGGTTTTTAATATGTTATCTAGGTTGGTCATAGCTTTTTTCCAAGGAGCAAGCGTCTTTTACTTTCATGGCTGCAGTCACCATCTGCAGTGATTTTGGAGTCCAAGAAAAGAAAATCTGCCACTGTTTCCATTGTTTCCCCATCTGTTTGCCATGAAGTGATGGGATCAGATGCCATGATCTTCATTTTTTGAATGTTGAGTTTTAAGCCAGCTCTTTCACTCTCCTCTTTCACCCTCATCAAGAGGGCCTTTAGTTCCTCTTTACTTTCTGCCATAAGGGTGGTATCATCTGCATATCTGAGGTTATTGATATTTCTCCCGGCAATCTTGATTTCAGCTTGTGCTTCATCCACCCCAGTATTCTGCATGATGCACTCTGCATATAAATCAAATAAGCAGGGTGACAATATACAGCCTTGATGTACTCCTTTCCCGATTTGGAACCAGTCTGTTGTTCCATGTCCGGTTCTGTTGCTTTTTGACCTGCATACAAATTTCTCAGGAAGCAGGTAAGGTGGTCTGGTATTCCCATCTCTTTCAGAGTTTCCCAGTTTGTTGTGAGCTACACAGTCAAAGACTTTGGTGTAATCAATAAAGCAAAAGTAGGTGTTTTTCTGGTATTCTCTTACTTTTTCGATGATCCCATGGATGCTGGCAATTTGATCAAATTAGCTCTGCTACTTGTCTGCACTATTTGTCATTGGGACTGCAAATACCATGTATGGAGTGACAAGAATTAAGATGATAGCCATTGAAAAGAGGGCAGATACTTCATCTGGAATGGCTTCAGGAAAGAGGTAAGATTTAAGGGACAAAGAGAAGAAAGGCAACTAGGTGTCCTGACAGAGCATGTCACATGGAGGAGCAAAGACACGTCCCCCTCAGGCATCAGAAATCCATGTGCCTGGAAGTGACTCAGTGAGGGAAGAAGCAGGAGAAGCCCAAGGGAGACCGTCCGCCGGATGTCAAGGAGTTCAAGTCACATCCGTACCTTTCACTACTGTTTATGTCAGTAACTTCAAGAGAACCAGTGGACAAGGAAATGGCAACCCACTCCAGTGTTCTTGCCTGGAGAATCCCATGGACAGAGGATCCTGGCGGGCTACAGTCCCTGGGGTCGGAAAGAGTTGGACGTGACTGAGAAACAACAGCACAAGAGGACCAGAGAGAGGTGGCCAGGGTCCCTAAGCATCTGCGTTTTCCTGCAGTCTCGTGGCCAAGGATGCAAAGCTCTCTTTCGAGCAGGAACCGTGCTGTGCTCCACCGTCCGTGTTACCTAAAGCAGAAGAGCAAACGTTTTTGTAGTATCATGACTACCACATGATAGAATAATGACAGAATTGACACTGTAATTTTTTGGTTATTAAGTATATTTTGAGGCTGTGTATCTTTTTAACGGTCAGGAGATTTCTGTGTTTATCAAAAGGAGAGGAGAAACGTGACGCGTTCACAGTGTGCTCAGATGTCTAGCAGATGTCGCCACCTGGGGGTTCTGTAGGCATTTCAGGTCAGTGCCAAACAAAATAAGTCTTGCTTCCTAACATCCTAAAAATAGTTCTTCCTTCCATGGGTCCTACCTGAGCTGAACTGTCGGAGAGCTGGGGTTTTCTCAACAGCTGACCTGTCTGTGTCGTCCCAGCCCTTGAAAGGTAATATAGGAAAGACTATTGACTTTGGAATGAATGCTGCCTGGGTGTTAATCCCAGCTAGGCCAATTACAAGCTATCAAGCTTTTGACTTTTTAGAAAGACATGGACCAAACAGTGTTTAGAGAAGGGTAAATACAATGTCAGAAGACCTTGGAACTATGCCCAAGATGAGCAGTGAAAATTCAAGCCTTTTTTCTTGAAAAGCACTACTCAGTTTTTGAAGGGTGGTTGACCTCAGGGAATATGTGTATTGATAACCAAATCTTACTATGTCCTTTGAGTATGTGAATTACAACATGGAAGCTGCACTGTCATTTCAGACAAGTCAGTATACATAGACAGGATCATAACTAAAATCACATCCATGCTTCAGGTTAGTATTTTGACTATATAAACTAAATTCTTCAGTGAGGCATGGAAAGTTCTCATTAATAACAATTTTCATCTTTTTTACTGTTTACTGTATATCCCCAGCACTTAGAATGGCACCTGACATGTGGTAGGCATTCTGCAAAGATTTGCTGAAATAAGTTCAGAAACAGAAAAGTTATTAGGCAGTTAATATTCTTCCCAGCACTTATGAGATATTATGCCCTAACAAGTTCCTGAAGTGTACAGTATTTCACTGGAGCCATATAAGATACTTTTTTAAAGAAATGATTCCTTTTTAAAACAAAAACACTAATTCAAAAAGGTGCACACACCCCAATATTTATAGCAGCATTATTTACAATAGCTAAGATATGAAAGCAACCTAAGTGTCCATCCACAGATGACTAGATAAAGAAGATGTAGTCCAGATATACAAAGGAATACTACTCAGCCATAAAAAAGAATGAAATTTTGCCATTTGCAACAACATTGGTGGACTTGAAAGGTGTTATGCTAAGTGAGGTAAATTAGAGAAAGGCAAAGACTGTATGATGTCACTTATACATGGAAACTAAAGAACCCAACAAACTAGTGAATATGACAAAAAAGAAGCAGACTCACAAATGTATAGAACTAGTGGTTACTAGTAGGAAGAGGGCATGAGGGTAGGGGCAGTACAAGTGTAGAGTGTCAAAAGGTATGAACTATTATGTATAAATATTACATACAGAATAAACTACAAGGATAGACTGTACAACATAGGGAGTATATCCAATAGTTTATAATAACTATAAATGGAGTATAGCCTTTAAACCTTGTGAATCACTATATGGTACACCTGTAGCATATAATATTATACATCAACTATACTTCAATTTGCTTCTCTCATAGCTCAATTGGTAAAGAATCTGCCTGCAATGCAGGAGACCCTGGTTCGATTCCTGGGACGGGAAGATCCCCTGGAGAAGGGATGTGCTACCCACCCCGGTATTCTTGGGCTTCCCTTGTGGCTCAGCTGGTCAAGAATCAGCCCACAGTGTGGGAGACCTGGGTTTGATCCTTGGGTTGGGAAGATCCCCTGGAGAAGGGAAAGGCTACCCACTCCAGTATTCTGGCCTGGAGAATTCCATGGACTGTATAGTCCATGTGGTCGCAAAGAGTCGGACACGACTAAGCAACTTTCACTTTGATACTTCAATTTTTTTTTAATTTTTAACAATTACTTATTAAACAAATACTATAAGCTCTAAGAAGCTCATCAGCAAACATACCCAACTCCCCCAGTTGTGAAAGGGATCAAAGTGGCTGGGAAGCAGATTTCAGCCAAACTTAAGAAAAGCATGCTCAACTTGTCTGTCAGTGGAACCAACAACCAACAGTCCTGCTCAGGTTGTCCGAAAATTTTTAATATTCCTCCCAAGGAGATATAGTGTTCGTCTGGGCCTTATACAAAGGGAAACAGCAGGCATTGAGGGGGCTGTGATTCTTGTGGGCAACAATAGCAAAATGGGTTTAAATGAATCGGAGGTCTCATTTGAGAAAACAGGCAGTGTTGAAGGATTTTATGAAAAAATAGGTATCAGATTATCTGGGATAAATGATATACATGACCTTTTTATCTCTTCCTCTACAGCCAGTGCTGATTTTCCATATAACCCAGGACAAGGCCAGGCCATAAGAAATGGAGTCAACAGAAACTCGGCCATCATCGGAGGTAGGTGACGCACAGGACAGGCGCTTCCTCGCGTGTGCGGAGTAGTCATTTTCAATAAAAGCATTGTCTAGAGCAAAAGGAGTCATCTAGACTTGTACTTGATTTATTTTGCTGTTTAAATATGGCTGAAGATTGAGAAGTACAAATGTGGAGAAATTGATAAATGTAACCTGGCTCTTTTTTAATGCTGACTTATTAAAAAAAAAAAAAAAAACAAAAGAACAATAGTAGGAAGCTAGCCAGCATCCGAATATACAAGCAGGCTGTCATGGCAACAGCCAGGACATCTGTTTATGCCCTCTTCATCCTCTTGCATCCCAAATGGTCCAGAGTAGCTTGCTACAAAAATGGGAAGAACTATGCCAGTCTGGTTTCAGTTATCTTCATAAAAATTATCAGACCATTAATAAGCCAGAGTACCTGAATATTCCAGGCTTTTCTTCCCACCATAGAAACCTGCAAAATAGTTTGACTCTCCTAGTATAGTGCCTCGTGTTTGGATCAGTAAATATCACCTGGTGCCTTCTTCTCTCTCTGCATCTTCCGCCTTATTTTATGAAAATGTTTCCTGTCTCTTTGAGGACGGCTAATGCTATAAGCATATGAAGGATTTTAAACTCAGCCAATCAACTCAGCTTAGTCAGTAGGTTTATTCTCCACAGGAAGAAAGTGGACACCTATATATATGTGACTATTAAACTAGAATACATTCCGAGCATGTGTGCATGCATGCTCAGTTGCTTCACTCGTGTCCAACTCTTTGCGACCCTATGGGCTGTAGCCCGCCATTCTCTTCTGTCTGTGGGATTCTCCAGGCAAGAATACTGGAGTGAGTTCCCATTTCCTCCTCCAGGGGATCTTCTCAACCCTGGAATCGAACCTGTGTCTCCTATGTCTCCTGCATTGCAGGCAGATTCTTTACCCACTGAGCCGCCTGGAAGCCCAAATACATTCAGGAATGGTGCTTAAATCACATTGTTCAGAGTTCTGCTATAATCCTTATCCTCATTATTTTGCCTTTTTAATATCAACTTTATTGAAGTACAATATGCACTTAGTTAAATGAAACACATTATGACTTTTGACAAACATATACCTATAGTGTTAGTTGCTCTGTCGTGTCTAAGTCTGCGACCCCTTGGACTGCAGTCCACCAGGCTCCTCTGTCCATGGAATTCTCCAGGCAAGAATACCAGAGTGGGTTGCCATTTCCTTCTCCAACATATTCCTGTAACCATAGCCACAATCAAGACACAGAACATTTCCATCCACTAAAAGTTCTCTTGTACCCCTTTGTAATTCACCCCACCCCCACTCTACTTGCCTTTGTCACATAGATTTCTTTTGCCTCTTTTTAGGGTTTCACAGAAATGGGATCACATAGTAGGTAATCTGTTGTGCCTTCTTTCCCTCAACGTGTTTTTGAGAATCTGTCGACACTGTTGTATTACGAATGGCCTGTTTATTTGTATTGCCAAGTTGTATTCCTTTGTATGAATAAAGGACAGTTTGCTTTATCTACTCACCTGCTGATAGATGTTTGGTTTGTTTCCAGGCTTGGGCTATTTGGACAAAAGCTGCTATGAATATTCTTGTCCAAATCCCATCTTGTGTGAACAGAAGTTTTAGTTTCTCTCTGGTAATTCCTAGGAGTATAATTGCTGGGTTATTGTAGATATTTAACTTTACAGGAAATTGTCATATAGTTTTCCAAAATGGCTGAACCATTTTATGCTTCCATAAGAAATATCTGAGAGGTCAAACTGCTTCACAATCTTGCCAACGCTGTCATTCTCTGTAGCCATCTAGTTGATGAGTGGTGGTAACTCACTGCGCCTTGTTTGTTTTTAATAGTCTTTTTCTGTTTACAGTATCTTTTTGTTTTTAATTTTATTTGTTTATGGCTGTGCTGGGTCTTCGTTGCTGCGCAGGCTTTTCTCTAGTTGCGGTTGGGGGTGGGGGGTGGCTACTCTCTAGTTGCAGTCCACAGGCTTCTCATTATGATGGCTTATCTTGTTGTAGAACACGGGCTCTAGGGCGCTCAGGCTTCAGCAGCTGTGGCAGGTGGGCTAAGTAGTTGTAGCTCCCAGGCTCTAGAGCACAGGCTCAGTAGTTGTGGCACATGGGCCTACTTGCTCCACAGCACGTGGGATCTTCCTGGCCCAGGGATCAAACCTGTGTCTCTTACATTGGCAGGTGGATTCTCCACCACTGAGCCACCAGGGAAGCCCCCTCACTGTGGTTTTAACGTGCAACTATCTGATGACTAATGAGCATCTTTTTACATGCTTATCACTGTGTGCAAATCTTTTGTGAAGTATCTATTTAAATCTTTCTCCTCTTTTAATTGGATTGTCTGACTTCTTTCTATTGAGTTATAAGAGTTCTTCTTGCATTCTCATTATTTCATTTTCTTAGTGGTATTTTTTGAAAAGCAGGAGATTTTAATTTTTATAAAGTCCAACTTTCTAACCTTTTTACAGTTTGTGATTTTTTTTTAATCCTTTCTAAAAATCTGCCAACCCCAAGGTTGTAAAGATTTTCTCCTGTTTTCTCCCAGAAGTTTTATAGATTTTGTTTTTATTATTCAGTCTGTAATCACTTTGGGGGGCTTCCCTGGTGGCTCAGATGGTAAAGAATCTGCCTGCAATGTGGGAGACCCAAGTTTGATCCCTGGGTTGGGAAGATCACCTGAAGAAGGAAATGGCAACACACTCCAGTATTCTTGCCTGGAGAATCCCCATGGACAGAGGAGCCTGGTGGCCTAGAGTCCATGGGGTGGTGAATAGTTGGACACAGCTGAGCGACTAACGCATACACATAATCACTTTGAGTTAATGCCTGTATATAGTGTGAGATAAAAGTCAAAAATCATTATTTGCCAAACAAGTATCTAGTTATTCTGAGATCACTTGTTGAAAAGATTATTTTTTTCCAATTTAATTTCCATGTTATTTTTGTCAAAAATCAATTGTCTATATATTTTGTATGTTTTTTTTTCTGGACTCTATTCTGTTTTGTTGATTTACATATCTTTCTTTGGCCAATACTATGCTTATTTTATTATTGTATCTTTAAAGTAAGTCTTTGGAGAAGGAAATGGCAACCCACTCCAGTATTCTTGCCTGGAGAATCCCAGGGATGGCAGAGCCTGGTGGGCTGCCCTCTATGGGGTCGCACAGAGTCGGACACGACTGAAGCGACTTAGCAAAGTAAGTCTTGAAATAAGCAAGTGGTAAGTTCTACAATCATTTCTTTTTTTTTTCCAAAACTATTTTGACTATTCTGGGTCCTCTGCATTGCCATATGAAATTTAGACTCAGTTTATAATTTCTGCCAAACAAAAATTGTTATTATTTTCATTGGAATTGCATTAAATCTGTAAATGAACATCTTAACAATATTGACATTGGAATATGGTACATGCATCCATTTATTTAGGTCTTATTTAGTTTCTCTCAGCAAGGTTTTATGATTTTCAATGTACAGTCTTGAACAGCTGTGTTCAGTTCATTCTAAGTGGCACTATTTTATTACTTTCATTTCCAAGTATTTCTTGCTAATAAATAAAAATATAAATTTCACCTTGCTAAAGTTACTGTTAGTTCCAGCAACATTTTTTGTATATTTGTTAGTATTTTCTACATAGACAATCCTGTCATCTGAGAATAGAGTTCTCCTTCTCAATCAGTACACTTTTTGTTTCTTTTTATTTTATTGCACTGTCTAGAACTTTTAGTACAGTCATGAATTAAGGTGATGAGAGTTGACATTCTTGCATTTTTCCATATATTAGGGGGAATGTGTTTAATCTTTCACTATTAAGTACAATATTAGCTGCAGATTTCTCAAAGATGCCCTTTATCAAAGTTGAAAGTTTCTTTCTATTGATAGTTTCCTGAGAGGCTTCATGATAAATGGCTGTTGAAATTTCTCATATTGTGTTTTAGTCATGTGCATCTATTGATAAGTAAAGGTTTTTCTCCTTTATTTCCTTAATGTGGTAAATTGCATTGCTTTATTTTTAAATGTTAAATCAATCTTACATTCCTAGAATTAATGCCATGTTTGTTATAATCTACTCCCCTTTACATATTGCTGGGTTTGATTTGCTGAATTTTTATTTAGGAGCGACACTGCTCCATCATTTTCTTGTAGTGTGTTTGTCTGGGAATAGTGTCAGGATCGTTCTGGCCTCATACAGCGAGTCGAGTGGTATATCCTTCTCCTGTCAGACAGACGTGTAGGTCTGGCGTTACTTCCTTAGGTCAAGCTCGTTAACAGTGTGTTTGAGGTCTTATGAATGCTTACTGATTTTCTGTTTCATCGTTCTGTCAACTCCTAGGAGAACAGTGTTGAAATCCCCCAGTATAACTGTGGGGACCGGCCTACTTCTCCTCTTTGGTGCCGTTGGTTTTTGTTCTGTGGGAGCTCTGTTTCCTGGGGGAGCCACACGCAGTGTGGCCAGGCTCCTTGAGGGAGCCATGTTGAAGACGGGAGAGTGCTGAAGGGCTACGCGGGCCGCGTTTAACCTCTCGCCCCTCTGTCCTGTGTCCCCCAGGGGTCATTGCCGTGGTGATCTTCACCATCCTCTGCACCCTGGTCTTCCTCATTCGCTACATGTTCCGTCACAAGGGCACCTACCACACCAACGAGGCGAAGGGGGCGGAGTCCGCCGAGAGCGCCGACGCCGCCATCATGAACAACGACCCCAACTTCACAGAGACCATCGACGAGAGCAAAAAGGAATGGCTCATCTGAGGGGCGGCTCTTTGGCTCCGGGAAGTGGGGGGCGAGGTGGGGGAGCGTGACCAGGGAGGAGGGCGAGGGACGGAAGCACCCTGCTTCATACCCCTGAGCACACCCTTCAGATATCAGCACAAGCTGGGGGAGGCCAGCGACAGCAAACTCCTGGAGACTGATGGCCACAAAAAAAAAAATACTTTTTGATATTTCTTTATAGCTGAGTTTCCCCTTCTGTATCAAAACAAAAATAATACAGGAACTGCTTTTAGAGTTTAAGCGATGGTCAACATTTGTAGGTACTATCTGTCGAATATTTTGTGTGTGTTTAGAGAGGTGTTCTGAAAACCCACAGTAACAGGGCCCGTTTTCTACCATTTTCAGCGCCCTTAGAACGTGGATATTTTTCCTGGAGAAAAGTTGATGCACATGTACACGCCTCCCGCGTTTTCTTCTTTTTACATAGAGTCAGCCTCTAATGGGCTGTGGTAGTAACTAGTTCGTGTTCATAAGATATTTCTTTGGTGTCCTGTGAATTGGAAAAGGAAAGGAAGGGACAGAGGGAAGCTGTGATTTACCAGTTTTCAGAGAGACCTCAGTGTGTGCCTGTTCGCTGAGAGTTCCCGCTGGAGGCGAAGGGGTGCGGTCCCTCCTGTGTGACAGAACCATCAGTACAACCCAGAGAAGTTTTCAGACCCAGGGGAAGCAGTCCCCAATTAGCATCGCTGGTTTTACTTTGGATCACCGCTCCACGTCTGTAGTCTTAGACCTATCCGGTGTCTATAACTGTCAGCTACAATACCTGGTGATCAGTCAAGACAAAAGATTTTCCCTCTGCTTTACCTACAAGATACTGGGTTAGACTGTATGTGTGTGTAATTCCACAGTGGGGAATTAGAGCCAGATGTTGAGATGTGTTGCTCTGTGTCTTTTATAGTTGGTAGCAGGAATGTGGACACTTCTTAGAGAATAGGTAAGTTAGGTTGCTCTTCTTATTTTGCTTTATCTGGTCTTTATGCGCCTGTGACAAGATCCTAGCAGACAGTGTCCTCTGAATGGACGAACCAAAATAAAGCCAAGTTGTGATTGCGATCGTTATTGCTATTATTCTGGAATCATGTGGAAAACCCTGCCCTATTCTAACTCATCTAATCCATGTATTATTCCATCCTAAACAGACACACGGCCGTGATTCAGGGACTTTCTTTGGCAGATACATCTGAAGCTCAGGTTCATCACAACCTGGGAACTGACCATTGCTTCTCAGAGAATGGACATGTCTGGTCAACCAGACCTCAGTATAATCAGGAGCCTTGATCAACTAATTCCGGCAAGGAACTATTTATTTAAAACTAATCGACTGTTTCTGCAGACCAGTGGGACAACACTCCTATTGGAGCATCCAAAAAATAATTTCATGTATTTATTTTACAAGAAGATTACAAAGAAGTTATTTCTAGAATGACAACATTTATGATCATCACAGTTCAGGCTGTTAGACTTAACAAGTATGTTAAAATTTTCTTAGACTCCAACATTTGAGGCATTAAATAACACTTTTTTCTTTCTCCTCCTGGAAGGAGGTAAGATGAGGTTAAAATGGTACTGTTGGTGGGGTGGCCTGCCTCGAGAAAATGGAAATTCTAGTTTGTTTGGGTTATGTATTCAAGACACTTTGGGATACCTAACTTATTGGAGGATCTCAGTCTCTTGAGTGATGGGACGTGTTATCTTCACTGCACCTGGCACATTCCAAAGGAGACAGTGGGCCAGTTAATCCACATTTAAGTCAAGGTCACAGAACAAAAGGGAATTCTAGTGCCCTTTTACAGTTGCTGACCTCAGGCATGAGCATAAACACCCTTTATTTAAAACAGTCTTGATCATTCTTCCCTAACATGCATTTAACATGAAAAGCATTCATTGTTACTAAATAATTAGAACAACATGACGTTTACAAAGACATATTGAAAACTAAGATTATTAATTTGACCAAGATGACTCCCATTATGGATTCTTTTATATATTGTCAAATTGAAAAAGCAAACTTTAAACTTTATGTTTTAAAATGTTTCTGATTTCTTAAAACCTATTTGACAGGTATCAATTTTACACTTGACAAATAATGCCAGATGGAAATTTGTTATTTATTGTATTTCCCATGATAGTTTTATTCTACATACATTGTCTGAGCACTTTCCCTTTCTTTCCAAAATTATTAAGAAATAAAAACAATCAAACATAGCCTCTTCAACTAAAATGTTCCTACCCTTTCTCTTCGCTATCTTTTCTTTTTCCTGTCACAGAAAAGTGGAAAATAAAACCTAACACTTCTCCCCAAATTTTCGAACGTAGGGCACCAGGAGGCCTGCAGGGGTCAGTGTTTCTCCCCTCTCAGCATCATTTGAGACCATCACTGCCCTGAACGGGGTAGTAGCCCAGCCAGTGGACAGGACACACCACAGTGGATAAGGTATTAAGTAGTGGACTAATGTACCAAATGCGTGCTGGACGTCTCCTCTATGGGACTGCAGTCTTCACCCATATCCCTGACTCTTATCTGTGAAGGCCACATGTAGTACCTTCTAAATGCTAAATAATTTTGTTTACGTGCAGAAAAGGAAGCTGCCCTCTTCTTTCCAGCTCCCCAGGCAGCCATGACATTATGACCCAAGCTCAGTGCCCAGCCTTGCTTTGTCAATCGTATCCGGCCAAAGCTTATCCCAACAGCTCACCAGTAGAACACTAAGAGGCTAGTGGTAGCTCTTTCAGTGATAACCAGAAAAAAAACAGAAAGTTTCCTTTACATAAGAGGTTGTTTTAAAGTTTCAGGGGAAGCTGATGGTTGATTCTGGGTTGTTCGTGCAGAAAACATCTGTGTACAAAGAAAGCATCTCTGTTTTGATTTGCTAGAGACTTTGAGTGAATGCAAAATCAGTGCCAGTCTGAGCTCTCAGCGTATTCCCTTGAGCTCAAGGAAGCTAGCTCAGGAGGTGAGAAGTTGTATTCTTAAGCTCTTCTCTGGCCCTTCTTAGTGTAAAAGACAACATTTCCCCTTGTGGCTTTCAAGCAACTGCTCAAAAAAAGACCTGTTGTGTGGGAGTTTTTGTTGAATTGGAGACAAGAGTTTGAGAGTTTTTGTTGGAAAATTCCCTGTTGCCCTGCGTTTGACAAGCAAGCATCCTTTACTTACAGGAGCAGGATTTCTGAGGCACAGAAAAGAGATTGGCGTGAGCCCAAAAGTAGATTTCATGTTGTTGTTGAACATCTGTGGGGCAGCCACTAGATGGCGCTGAGAGTTGGGCACAACGACACAAACTGTAGTAACTTCCAAAGGAAAAGCACATGTCCCTGTTAGGAAAATGCAGTGTCAGTGTGAAACTTTTACTTCCTTCTCCGTCTGTTGTTTTCTATTTTTCCATGTGTTCTTTTTCACCCTCTCCTTTCTTTTATGGTGTAAACGTTTTCATGGTCCTTTGACATCTCACATCTCCAAATGATGAGTACCTGATTGGAACCTGTTACTATTTTTTTCCTCCTTTTCACCATTCTGCCCAAGCAGTTTTCAAAGAGAAAGGCAACAATTGTTAAACTGAATTCCAATGAGCCAGCTAAAAATAGTTCTAAATTGCTAGTCCCAATAGAACCGCTTCATCCTGAAATAGATGAGGAACAAACAGTATGTCCAACTGATTTGGGCTGAAGACCAATAGATGCCATTTTTAAAATGATGTTTTGGTGAGAGTGATCCTGAGAGTCAGCTGATGGAGTGCAAGCCCTTTCTCTCTCTCTGACATGCTCTGTGACCTCATCCAGGTGGCTGACCCTCTCTGTGCCTCTTCGCCTTGTATGTAAGATAGAGCTGTTTTTATCTGCTTCATAACACAATGGGGAGGTGCCATGGATCCTTGGCTGCAGATACTCTGAAACCCAAACATAAAGGCCAAGTCAGTGGACCTATTGGAAGACTGACTTTCCAGCTTGTGGTTGTAAGTCATCTCAAAAGAAACCAAGCGGTCAAGTCCAAGAGTGTGGAAACACGAGGCATTGTTGTACAACTATTAGATTCGGAGTCAGGGAGACTTCCAGGGAGCTATTCTTTCAGCATCAGGAGATGCAACACAGCCAAGGGCCAGAGAAATCAGAACTCCTGTGTATAAAGCCCCAAGTTCCCACCTAGGTGTGATGTGACTTGCTGCTTACTGTGCCCCAGTGTGACTGAAATGGCTTATAAATAAGACAACATGAACAATTAATGTGACTATTTCACATAGCCCAGGGGCTCTCTGCCTAAACTGCACACACCCTGCATGATGGAAACTTTATTTCACAGCAGTATTTTTTTTTTGATACAGCTGATATGTGCAGCTCATGGTCAATGAAATAGGAAAACCATGTTGAAAAGCTGGTTACCTTCCATGTAGCAAAGACTGGCTGAAGGTAATGAAGATACTTGGGCACATGGATATTAATACTCACCAGGCACTTACGAGTTTATTTTTCAGATGAAAATGTGCTTTAAGAGCCCGTCTACTTAGATGGGCTGCACCATTTTCTGAGTCTCAGTTTATTTACAGCAATTGCTGGATTTTGAGATGGCTCTAGAAACACGGAGATTCCTCCCATCTTGTGGGCCAAGAAACAGTTCTCAATGTCACTGATTCTAAGTTTTGTTTTGTCATGTATTTTGGGGTTTTTTTTTCAGTGAACATGGTGAACTGCAGAGGTTGAACCTGTGAAAAGGCTGGGCTAGTATTGTTTCTGTGAAGTCAACTAGGCTTTCTATCCCTGTGAAATAACCAGGAAATTTCACTCTCTAAAAGCAACAGCATGTAAACTAGAATGAAAGAAGGAAATTATGTATGTATGCCTACTCTTCTTTGTGAATGTCTTTCATTTAACTAAAATTATATTAGAAACCAGATTGATAAATAAAAAAGTCCAAAATAGTTTTAATTATCCTTAAAGCAATTCTTTGTGTTTTGTTCCACTTGTTTTACTTAGAAGCTCTTTTCAACCTTTTAGGCAAGAAAGTTCCAGGCACTGAACTACACATCTCTTTGGAAGGTAATCTCTCTAAAAGCGGTGCAGTTACGGTCACTCCCCAAAGTCTCAAACGGATGCAGCCTTCCTTAACCTTCATTTGCTGGGAACTCCTCCTCTCCCCCATTTTTCTTAAAAGGAGCTTAGTACATATTGGCTTCATGTTCTGGATTAATTTACACAGCTTGGTTAAATGTGGTTGGAGTTCATGGTGTCCAGAATGTATTCCGAGCCTAGTTTGAGATGAGGGCGTAACGCCGGATAATGGATACATGGATCCCGGCCAGTGAGCTGGGTAACAGGGATTTACAATGTGTCTGGAGGCGTAGGTGGTTCTAAATGCACTTGTTGTACATTAAGAGCTGCGGTTCTTAGTTATTATTCACATTGCCTAGTCGTCACTTACCATTGCGAAGCCATTTCCTGCTGATCAACGTTCAGTGAAGTCTTGAAATGGACACCAAAGAAGTATGAATTCCAGTGAAAAGCCCAGCCTCTCTGTGTTCAGCGGTTCCCAAGGCCAATCAGTAGCAATAACTCAGGTCCATTGAGAAGGTGCTGCGCCCTGAGGTTCTTTGTCGTGATTCCGCCTTGGGAGTATGATCCAACAGGTGTGGGAGAAAGTCCCCCGAGAAAATCGGTACTTGTAAAAGTTCATAACAGACGAATTTTAAAAAGAATGAGCCGGCCTGTTCAGGATTTACCATCAGCAGCAAGGGCATCTGAGAACCACTTGCCTCCTCCCTCACCCAGTACCCCTGCCATCAGACGTGAGGACACCAAGGTCGGTAAGTCCACGAAGATGGTGACTTTATTTTGCAGAATGCAGTTATCTGTTCAATGAACAGGGAATAGAGAAGCTGAGGAGAGGGTATTAGGGACAAATGCACCCGGAGAGGTAATTAAAGAAACACCCAGTTTTTCTCTTTGTCGGTGATGACATGGCCTGGTGGACAGGTAAAGGAAACAGTTGTGTTAATATTTTTAGAGAAAGAGTTTCTATCCTCCCCAAAGAACCTATGTCTGAGAGCTAAGTCTTTACAGCAAGTGTTACATGAGTTATCATTCACAAATGCACGTCTTGCCTTGGTCACTCTGAAGACCATGAATTCAGAGAAACCTGGCTAAAGAATCCCTGAACCGGAAGATTCCTTTCTACCAGCAACCCTCCCCTCAACACACAAACATACCAACATACCTGCAAAGGACTAAGCTTAATGAATTTTGTCAGAAAGATAAGGCAAAGTTGGGTTTTTTCTTTTTTTTCTGCCTTTCCAGTCATCTTAATTCAGTCTCTGGGTACATGATGACTAACATCTCTTGGGACAGGTAAGTAAATAGGTATGCCAAGTCCTTACCAAAAGAATGAAGACAACATTTTTTTTTTTTTGAGTACCTAGAACCAAAGCTTGAGAAAGTTTCATTTCTTCTAAATATAGAAATTCAAATTATAAAATGGAAATTAAGACATGGCAGAGGTAAAAAAAGCCAAGATGACAAAAATCATGAACTCATTTTCTGTTCACAAAAAGAAAATTGGAAGATAAAATTCTTAGGTCTAGGAAGGTAAGAGTTAAAATGAAACACGAGGGCAAGCTTTGAAGTCATGAAGGATATTAAAATGGTATGATAAGAGCTTGGGCTTTCCAGGTGGCTCAGTGATAAAGAAGCTGGCTGCCAATGCAGGAGATGCAGAAGACACAGGTTCAATGTGTTTGGGTCAGGAAGCTCCCCTGGAGGAGGAAGTGGCAACCCGCTACAGCATTCTTGCCTGGAAAATTCCATGGACAGAGGAGTCTGGCAGGCTGCAGTCCATAGGGTCGCAAAGAGTCAGACATGACTGAACCACTGAGCACACATATATGTACATATATATGTGTGCGTGCTAAGTCGCTTCAGTCATGTCTGACTGTGTGACCCTATAGATTGTAGCCCACAAGGCTCCTCTGTCCATGGGATTCTCCAGACAAGAATACTGGAGCAGGTTGCCATTTCCTCCTCCAGGGGATCTTCCCAACCCAGGGATCGAACCTGCATCTCTTATGTCTCCTGCACTGGCAAGCAGGTTCTCTACCACTAGCACCACCTGGGAAGCCATGTACATATATATCCTTCTACAAAACATGTTACATAGAAAACGCAATATGATAGTCATTAGTCCACCTGTGGAATGGTCATGAAGGAAGTGGGAGTTGGGATGGGATGGAAATAAAGTAAAATGAAACAAGAGGCACCTAGCATAGATAGATGATAGTTAAAAAAAAAAAAATCTGAGGATTATTATCAGCTTGACTCTCAGCCCAGCGGGAGTCAGAGGGATGAGAGAGGGGCCAGAAGAACAAGCAGCCCATCACAGGGCAGCACAATTAAATCCTGACTGCAGAGGGCTGATGCATGAGCGGATGGCAGGAAACTAACCACTAATACAATCTATCAATGAATACGTAATAGCAGATGAACAAAGACAATATGAAAGGACAGTGACAGCAGAGCGTTTCTGTTCTTTTAAATCCAATTACGTTCCTTATATTGTGGAACTGAAGGAAACTCGGGGTGGGGGGTCGCCCTCTGATTCTGCAGATAAACAGACAGCAACCCCTCAGCAAGGATTTGAAAGGAAGATGACCCCTCGCTGCTCCAACTACTCCGGACACACCAGCGATGACGTGCCCCCAGCCCAACTGCTCCTTCGTGGACGGAATAAGGTGTGCTCTCCTGTTGAGTGGATCAGAACAGCACTTCTTCCAGTCAAGGGCTAGTTCTGAAGCTGGTGCAGTGGGCAGGTGGCCCTATTCTGTACTCATTGTAAGGACGCACCTGGTTAAACCAGAGATCTTGCGAGAAGCACTCCCGCAACTTGGACAAAAACACAAGAAGCTTCTGTAATACGTTTCTGGGTGATCACGGTATAACTCCTCTAAATTAAATTTATAGAGTTTGTTCACTTTTATTCCAAGTGGTAGCCACAGCCTTCCCTCTAAATCACTACAAGTGTAGCAGATACATTGATGACTGTCAAGCTTGTCATTACGAATTGCAGCTTAAGCACCACAGAAGTGAACTCTAAAGTTTAATTGGTGTCCCCATCTGGTTTATAAAATACAAGCCTGGGACACGTGGGAAAGAAAAATGAGTTAACGTGAATCGCCTTAATATGAAACCAGCCGATGGAGTAAAGCAGGTAGCCGAATTTATTCTGGATCAAAAGGCTTTGCCTTGACACCTGTACTGTGTTATGTGATTGATTTGGGGGGAGAGAGTCTTCTCAGGAAGACAACTGTTTTCTGGGAGAATTGAGGCAAAGGAATGAATAGCAGACATTGGGTCATGTGACAAGATTATTTGACAGTGTGTGGATTGCCTCCTTGGCCACGTCCTGACATAACCACTAGGAGATGCTCCATGGGACAAGTCCCCTGAGAAACCAGCTGTCATCTGTGACGTCAACTCTGCACAGACGGGGTGGGGTGTCGCAGCGATGTCTCAGGTACACTTGGGGGCCACTGCCCTTCATATATTAGTATGAACTTTAAAATTTAGTCTTCCTTGCTGTTTATATCACCTTTAAGGTAACCATTTTGATTCATGAGAAGCACCAGATCAAGTCATATTCACAGGTCCAGGAGTTAGAATGTCAGTACATCTTTTTAGGGGACACATCTCAGCCCATAACAAGGCACACGGGCCAGTTCTAGAGAAGGGAATGGCGACCCATTCCAGTATTCTTGCCTGGAGAATTCCATGGACAGAGGAGCCTGGCAGGCTGCAGTCCACAGGGTCACAAAGAGTCGGACACGACTTAGCAACTGAGCACGCATGCGCACTCTTTGTGATAAATTCCTAGAGGTGGGTCTCTGTCAACTGGCATATATATTTCCTTCACAGTGCCAAAGGGGTCCTGCCAAAGACTTTACCAATTGACACTCCTCACGCCCTCAACTCCAAGCCCTGGCATTTTTCCATATCTGCCAAATGAAGAGGTAGAAAGTGTTAGATGAATAATAATCTAATTTGCTTTGATTTGTATTGCATTGATTATGAATGAGGGTGAATAGCTTTTCGGATGTTTTTCTTAGTCCTTTGAGCACTCCCTGTGAAATGCGAGCATTTATGAGGCTCTTGATGTTTTTTTTTTTCAATTGGCACCCATTCGCACTCCATCTTTGGGGATGCCTGCTTTCAGAACAGAGATGTATCAGTGTGAACTGGACTCAACAGAAGAAGATCCAGCAGGAAGACCACTAGGTCTGGGTAAGTTTGAATAGAGGGGCATTTTCATCAGGGAAACACACAGGGAGTGAGGGTGGGACGTGTTTTGGAAGCGGAGGGCAAAGGGTCTTGGTGAGATTAGAGGGCGGTTAGCTGGGACTGACCAGGAAAGAATATGAGATGAGCAAAGGGGCCTTGGGATGGAGAGACTTGAATTAAAGCCAAACTGTTCATCCCACAGGTGATGAGAGGCCATGACAGATTCTTCAGCAAGGGAGTGATTTACAACTACTGTTAACTTTCTTCCTTGATCAAAAATTTAAATTCTCAACATGTTTTGTTGTTGTTGTTGTTCAGTTGCTAAGTCATGTCCAACCTTTGGACCCAGTGGACTGTAGCCCGCCAGGCTCCTCTGTCCATGGGGATTTCCCAGGCAAGAATACTGGAGTGGGTTGCCATTTCCTTCTCCAGAGGATCTTCCTGAATCAAGGTTTGAACCAGTGTCTCCTGCATTGCAGGTGAATTCTTTGCCACTGAGCCACAGGTTCTCCATATTTCAGATTAAACTTCACCCTTTTTACACTAACAGGGATCGGGGAAAGAGAGGAAATGACATCCTTTGGACAGTTACTTGGGAGAAGATCTTAAGATGTATTTATTCACAATACCAGGCATCCCAGCGAACCTACTGAGCCATTTTTTAATAGTTTCTTTAATAATATCTTGACTGAAACTCAGTTCGTAATTTACTCCTGCCCTGTCTTTTACTGCTGCCTCTTGGTTCTTCCTGCATAAACTCTTGCAGAGCTTCAGAGGGCCCCAGAGGCCAAACAGAGGTGCTCAGCACTCAGGTAAAGGATGCCTTCCTTCCATAGACCCTCATAGCCCATCCCCACCCTCACCCCGTGGTATTGCCTGTCTCTCAAGATTCTTTGTGTGGCTGTGGGTATTCCTCTGTAATGCAAATTCCCTGTTATCCTCATGAACACATGCACAGCCAGAGTTTAATCTACTAACCACGCTTGTCAGAAGCAGGTGAGCCTTTTTGTGGCTCTCCTCTAGGTTAGAGGGAAAGCCAGGAATATGAAAAATGTGCTTGTAGTCATATTTGCTTGGACTCCAATTCACATCTATCCTACAAAGCTGCAAGAAGAAACTATTAAGAAACAGTCAAAAAAAAAAAACCTAATATTGTGGCAACAGCAAAGACCTAAGGTTCTCCTTTTTCTTTCTAAGACCTCTGGGATGGGGGGCGGGCAGTGTGCTGAACCAAGTGAGAAATGAGATCACAGGTGGGGAGACTAAGTCAATTCCAGGAAATAAGCCAAGTTGCCTCCTGGTTTAAAACAAAAACCTTGATTAAACGAATTTAAGAGCCCCGGGCGGGGGTGGGGGGGGGTGCTCTTTGTACAAAGTGTAACTGTGGCAGGCGTGCTGTTCAATCAAGTCTGCAAACATTTATTACAGCCTGCAGTGTGCCAAGCAGTTTTGAGCCCTGAAAATGAGTCTCTTCTCTCCAAAACCCATCCCATCAGGCAGTCAGGACATAACACACAAATAACTCTAATAGGAGTCTGTGATGGTGGTTTGGTGGTTCAGTTGCTAAGTTGTGTCCATCTCTTGCAACCCAACGGACTGTAGCCTGCCAGGCCTCCCCTGTCCATGGGATTCTCCAGGCAAGAATACTGGAGTGGGTTGCCATTCCCTTCTCCAAGGGATCTTCCCGACCCAGGAATCAAACCCAGGTCTCCTGCATTGCAGGCAAATTCTTTACCATCTGAGTTGCAAGGGAAGCCTGTAGTAGGTGCTAATTTAAAGGTTCAAACAGCAGGGAGGTGGGGAAAGGAAGCAAGGAATTGTGGGAGAGCTAGGGCAGTTGAGAAGGTAAGAATTGGAACCCAGAGCCAGATGACTAACTCAACCCTTGGAACCATTTGGGTTCATCTTGCTCATCCTCACCTGTAACATGAAGACGACAATAACCTCTTCATCATGCTGTTCTTGAAAGGTTTTTAAAAACAACTATGTGCCCTTCCCAGTATAGCGCCTGGCACATAGAAAGTGCTTGGGAAAGGTTAATTTTCATCAGGGCAGCCCTCAATAATTTTATTTCTAATTATTATACTATCAAACTTTTCTATGACCATTGAATATTTATTTTAAAACTTTCCTTAATTATGGGTGAACCTTGAAAACATTAAGTGAAATAAGCCAGAGACAACAGAATGGATACCGTATGATTCCACTATATGCAGTATCTAGGCAAATTCACAGACATAGAAAGTAGAATAGAGGTTCTGGGGGGAGTAGGGAGGGGGAGAGGGATACAGATACAGAAGTGAGCGTGCTCAGTCATGTCTGACTCTGAGACCCCATGGACTGTAGCCCACCAGGCTCCTCTGTGCATGGGATTCTCCAGGCAAGAATACCAGAGTGGGTTACCATTTCCTCCTCCAGGGGATCCTCCCAACCCAAGGATCCAAACAGCCTCTCTGGCGTCTCTGGCAGATTAGGGAGTGGGGAGTTTTTTGCTTCCTGAACACGCTGTTTCTGCTTGAGCTGATAAAGGTTTGAAAGCAGCGTTGATGATTGCACAACAACGTGAATGTACTAAATGCCGCTGATTCACACTTACAAATGGGTAAAAGGGCAAGTTTTTGTGCTGTAGATACCACAATGAGAGTATATTTCCCTGTGGCTTCCCACCATGGCTTCCCTTGTAGTTCAGTTGGTAAAGAATCTGTCTACAATGCAGGAGACATGGATTCGATTCCTGGGTCGGGAAGATCGCCTGGAGAAGGAGATAGCACCCCACTCCAGCATTCTTGCGTTGAGAATCCCATGGACAGAGAAGCCTGGCAGGCTACAGTCCATAGGGTCGCAAGAGTCGGACACGACTTAGCCACTAAACCATCACCATCCCAGCATGGAGGGATAATACAGCCTAGCGACTGTTTCCTAGAGAAACTTCTCAGAGAAGAAACTTTATCCCCTGAACCACAGACTGAGTTCTACAAACAGGTACCATGGGATGGTGGTTCTAGAGAGTTCTCCATAACCCTTCAGACCAGCTTCTTGGCTCCCCTCTCTCCCCAGACAGAGCCCCACTTAGAAGTGATCCACAAACTGGGACTCGCATCCCAAGCTGTTAAGGCGCAACAGAGACACTCAGGTGGGGCCAATAATTCCCCCACGCGAGCCGTTCCCCGAGGAAGCCGCAGGGATGGGAAGGATTTACCCAGGAGTCTGTGCGCGGGGCGGGGCGGGCGCCGCTTCCTCTGCTTTCCTGAGAGAGACGGAGAGAAGGGGAGATGCGTCTTGGGTCACCTCTGCTGAGACTCCTGGTCCAGTCCATCCTCCAACCCAGTTGCCGTCTGAAAGCTGACCACACCTCCTCCTAATCCGAGCTTGTGGGGACTTCTCTACTTGGCCATTTCTCCAGCGTAAGATAGCCAAGCCACCGTGAAAGCCGAGCAGAAGAGATGGGCTGGTTTCCTTCTTGTTCTTCTGTGAGGCTAAACGGGTCGGGATATCAGGTACTTTTATTACCGTTTTTTTCTGAAAAAATCCAGGAAAAGGCGTGCGGTTGTTCGCGGTGCAAGGTTGTGTATTCTGTTGATAGGAATCAGGTGCTGTGAGAAACGGCTTCCGGTGGGTCTTACCCAGGTCAGGGTCCTGGGTTCCCGCACGCGCTACCCCTGGGAAGCCCTGTGACCTCGTGTGGTCCCCTTACCCCAAACCCCTCCTCTACAAAACGCCTCAAGTATCCCTTCCAGGTCTACAATTCTGCAGCAAAAGTCTATGAAATTAGTACTAGAAAGAAATAGAAGTGGTTACATATTTGAGCCTGAGCACCGTGTTACAGATTGCTGGGTTCATGATGTTAGCGGAAGGTATGCGTGAGAGGTACAGCCGCTGCTGCTCAAAAGCCTGTAAACAGGCCAGGTTGGTGGAAAGAAAAGTTTGCTTTATTTCAGATGCTGGCAACGGGGGAAGGGGGACGGGGAGAGGGTGACAGACATCTGTCCAAAGGCCGACTCCCCCCACCTGACAAGCAGGGGGTGAGAGCTTTTATAGACAGAGTCCGGGAGGTTTCAAACAGAAACAGCACAGTCATCTCTAATAGTCATCTTCAATTGGTCATCAATGGTCTGATTAGCATCATATTGGTTTAGGTACAGTTAGAACAAAGCTAGTGGAGGTGATGGAATTCCAGTTGAGCTATTTCAAATCCTAAAAGATGATGCTGTGAAAGTGCTGTACTCAATATGCCAGCAAATTTAGGAAACTCAGCAGTGGCCACAGGACTGGAAAAGGTCAGTTTTCATTCCAATTCCAGAAAAAGGCAATGCCAAAGAATGCTCAAACTACCACACAGTTGCATTCATCTCACACCCTAGCAAAGTAATGCTCAAAATTCTCCAAGCCAGGTTTCAACAGTACATGAACCGTGAACTTCCAGATGTTCAACCTGGATTTAGAAAGGGCAGAGGAACCAGAGATCAAATTGCCAACATCTGATGGATCATCGAAAAAGCAAGAGTTCCAGAACAACATCTACTTCTGCTTTATAGACTGTGCCAAAGCCTTTGACTGTGTGGATCACAACAAACTGTGGAAAATTCTTCCACAGATGGGAATACCAGACCATCTGACCTGCCTCCTGAGAAATCTGTATGAAGGTTGAGAAGCAACAGTTAGAACTGGACATGAAACAACAGACTGGTTCCAAATTGGGAAAAGAGTATGTCAAGGCTGTATATTGTCACCCTGCTTATTTAACTTATATGCAGAGTACATCATGAGAAACGCTGGACTGGATAAAGCACAAGCTGGAATCAAGATTGCCAGGAGAAATATAAATAACATTAGATATGCAGATGACACCACCCTTATGGCAGAAAGCAAAGAAGAACTAAAGAGCCTTTTGATGAAAGTGAAAGAGGGGAGTGAAAAGTTGACTTAAAACTCAACATTCAGAAAACTAAGATCATGGCATCTGGTCCCATCACTTCATGGCAAATAGATGGGAAAACAATGGAAACAGTGACCAACTTTATTTTGGGGGGCTCCAAAATCACTGCAGATGGTGACTGTAGCCGTGAAGTTAAAAAACGCTTGCTCCTTGGAAGAAAAGTTATGACCAACCTAGACAGCTTATTAAAAAGCAGAGACATTTCTTTGCCAACAAAGATCCGTCTAGTCAAAGCTTTGGTCTTTCCAGTAGTCATGTATGGATGGGAGAGTTGGACTATAGAGAAAGCTGAGCCCCAAAGAATTGATGCTTTTGAACTGTGGTATTGGAGAAGACTCTTGAGAAGTCCCTTGGACTGCAAGGAGATACAACCAGTCCATCCTAAAGGAAATCAATCCTGAATATTCATTGGAAGTTCTGATCCTGAAGCAAAACTCCAATATTTTGGCCACCTAATGTGAAGAACTGACTCATTGGAAAAGACCCTGATGCTGGGAATGATTGAAGGCAGGAGGAGAAGGGGGCGACAGAGGATGAGATGGTTGGATGGCATCACCAACTCAATGGACATGAATTTGAGTAAGCTCCAGGAGTTGGTGATGGACAGGGAAGTCTGGCGTACTGCAGTCCATGGGGTCACAGAGTCGGACACAACTGAGCAACTGAACTGAATCTTTAGATCCGGAGTGTGCTTGTTCCCATTTCTTTGCAGTCAGTTCTCGGAATTGTGGCAGCTCAAGTCCTGGGTACAGTCTGATCATCGTGTAGTTAACTTTTCCACCTGGGGTTTTGGTATTTGTAAGACAGCTCACAGGATATGGCTCAAAATATTATCTATAGCCCTTGAGAAAGAACTAAAGGTCCTTGACTATGCTTAGTGACTACATTATTATCATTTAGTCTCTTTAGACTGTTTTCCTCTCTTTCAGCATTTCTCACTTCTCTGATTAAACTTACTCTTTGACTAAAGTTTTCCACAGGCAGAAAGCAGGCAGAGGACCTGGTGGGGGGGCAAGGACCATAGCTCTGTTTCAATGACTCAAAGCTGCTTTGTGCTAAATCTCTTCCTACCGGGTGTCTGGCATCAGATAGCAGCAGGCATCTTGGTTCTCAAGGCCTCCTGGTCCTGGCTACGAAGATCAGGTGTGCTGCTTGAGATCTGATTATAACCCTGAATTGGCACGTTTCCCTTTTCATCCACATGCTGTGGAAAAATAAGTATGTGATGATAACTTTAGAACTTTCTCTGGCTAGATGAGCTGAATAATTCTGGTTTCATTTTATTCAAATCTTATCCTCTGATTTTTATTATGATACCTATTTCAAATGCTGCCTGAATACCTCCTAGAAACCATACCTGTCCTGGAATGGCACGAGAGTTTCAACCTTCAGACTCACTTTTCCTTCTGAGGCAGAACCAAGAGACCCTTCAGGAAAGTTGAGACCCATCTCTGGGGCTGGGGTTTGGGGGGATGTGAGAGTCACACACAGAAGAGCTGGTTCCTCCAAAATTAACAAGGGGAAGGACTAAGACCTTGACAAGCATCGAGGCAAGCAGCACAGTAATTTCATTACTGGCTAGAATGTGGCGAATGTTCTCCAACCCAGGAAGGACTTGCATGCCACCACAGGCAGGGACGGGACTCTTCTGGCCGTGATGTGACTTAAGGGTGAGAGAGAATTGTCCTGGGCAGCCAGGGGCCACCGTTTGGTGAGATCAGCTGCCACTTCGCTTTGTTCCAGAAACATCAACATGGGTGTAGCAGGTGTGAATGTGCACTGGCCATTGACTCAGGTGGGCAAGACGTACAACCAGATTTTTACTGCCATTAGGAGCTCTCCATGCTACCTGGGAGCAGAAGGTGCAATCCAGTCACTTTCTGATTCAGGGTTATTTCTCCCCAAGGCAGAGTCTAAATTCCAGGAGTATTTCCAATGCATCCTGTTTCCTATGGGCTTCCCCGGTGGCTCAGAAGTGAAGGAGATGCCACTTTGATCCCTGGGTCAGGAAGATCCCCTGGAGAAAGAAATGGCAACCCACTCCAGTGTTCTTGCCTGGGAAATCCCATGGACAGAGGAGCCTGGCAGGCTACAGTTCTTGGGGTCACAAAGAGTTGGACACAACTGATCGTGCCTGTTTCCCGCTGGCCCCTGTAGGTGATGTACTATATCTCAAGTCCCAGTCATCAGCTTGTCTCCAAGCTGGCACTGGCTGGGTAGACACCTTGTTCTTATCTGATGCCCGTCTCTCCCTTGTGCCCACTGACCTCTCCTCACTATGTGCCCTACTTATGGGCACAAGGAAGCCTGGACTGTTCTCAGCTCTGAGTGTTCCAGACATGGGAACAGCAAGTGCCAAGACCCTAGGGCAGGACCCAGCACATCCAGGGAAATGGGTGACTGGAGAAGTGAGTGAGGAAACGGGGCGGGAGGGAGCCAGAAGCCAAGTCACACTGGGCCGTTTAAGCCGTGGTGGAGATTTTGTATAAATGTTTGCAGAAGGCCATTGGAGGACTTTGAGCAAGGGAGGGATGTATACATAGTCACTTTTCCAGGTGGGACGGAAGTAGATGACACGGCACTAGTTAGACGGCTGTCCTGATAGTTGAAGTGAGAAATGACGATGGCTTGAAATAAAGTATAAATAGAAATTGTAGAAGTAGTAGCTGGATAATACGATATATTTTGCAGGTCAAGACAGTAGAACTTGCTGTTGGATTTAAGGTGTGAAAAAAGGAGAAGAATCTAAGGTTAATCCTGGATTTTGAAGGATGGTGTCATTGATTGGGCTGGCACAGACCAGGGGGGGTGTGCTTGGAGGAGAAGTTGGCAAAGGAGGGGTGGGAACCGAGAGGTCTGTGGCCTTCTCCCTGTGGGATGGTGATTAGGCCTCTCAGTAGTGGAGGAATATAAGAGATGATTTTGTGCCCATTAGCAAAACCTAGTAAAATAACTTAGGAAAGAGAGAATTTAAGGGGTGCTTGATTGCAAGATATGCTGGGTTAATGGGAAAGATGAAGCCAGTTCAGATCACTGGGGCCAGCAGGGCTGAGGGCAAAGTTTTCTCTCCTCTGAGGCCTATCTCCAGGGAGGTGAACAGGCCCAGAGAACTTAATCGGCTGGGTCTGGTTTTCAGCCAGCCGAGCTGGGACATGGTCTCCTACCTGCGTATTGGCACACCTTGCCTTGCAAGGAGCTGGGCCCTGCGCCTCTAACCTCCTGGGGGCAGCTAGTTGAAGGCCTGATCCAAATGGAGAGGAGACCGAGGCAATTTGTGCTTCTAAAACCTCCATGGAATATTGAAGGTAGACTCAGTCAGGCTCCAGTTCAGCACACCCTCTGGGCAGCCACCTCCCCCACCCACAGCTTCCCAGGTGCCCTCTGCCCCCAGCCAAAGTCCTGAGTCAGTGACCCAGGCAGACTCTGACATTCCGAGGCTACACAATCTCTGGAAACATGTGGTGCAATTAAAACAGAGGCTTGATTTCTGAGAACTGGATTTTCACGTACTGTGTCAAGGCACAGGTGCTGTGGGATGTGGGACACACTTGTGGCAGAATAAGTCAGAATGTGTTTATTGAAATATATGCTACCATGTGTAAAATGTGTCGCAAGAACCGGACATGACTTAGCTACTAAGCCACCACATGTGTAAAATAGATGGCTAATGGGAAGTTGCTGTAAGCACAGGGACCTCAGCTTGGAGGTGGGAGGAAGATTCAAGAAGAAGGGGACACATGTATACCTATGGCTGATTCACGTTGATGTGTGGCAGAAACCAACACAGCATTGTCAAGCAATTATCCTCCAATTAAAAATAAATACATTTTTAAAAGAAAACTAATGGGGGAAGCTAGCTGCTTCCAAGCTCTCTTGGGAAACTTGTCCTAGTCATTGGAACAAACGACTGGCGTACATGACAGTAAACATGCTTCTGAGAATTAACTGGGAACATCAGAAGGCCTTGCACTTGGGTTTCAAGCCACTCAGCTGGAATTAGGATGTCCGTGCAGCTGCTAGCAAACAAAACTAGAATGTCTCCAGAGAATGTTCTTATCTTGCTTCTAGTGGATTAACTGATGGAGTTCCCTGACTCATCAGGAAAACCTCCGGAGAACCTTGTCCGTCCTCTGCCCGTGACTCACCTGTCTTGTAGACAGGGGAGCCCTCTGCTCCTGGGGCAGTTTCTTGCTCCATTCACAGCAGGTGTAAGGGGTCGGGGCACCGTACAGGTCTCCTGGGGTGACTGGCCATGCCCAGAGACAATCTGTGCACTAAGCGGCCTTTCTTGCTTGGGTAGGCTTCCTGATGGAAAGTGACAGCCCAAGGGATTGTGCAGAAGCTGTCATCAGGGTGATGCCGAGAGATCGGCCTCTGTGCGCAGGAGCCGAATCAGATCTCAGAGACAAGAGTTCTCGGTGAAGTAGAAAACAATAGCTTTATTGCTTTGCCAGGCAAAGGGGGACACAGTGGGCTCCTGTCTCTCAAAACTGTGTCCCAACCTGCGAGGTTGAGGAGCAAGCTCTGGGCGTCGGTAATGGACAGGGGAGCCTGGCTTGCTGCAGTCCGTGGGGTCGCAAAGAGTCGGACAAAACTGAGCGACCGAACTGAACTGACTGAACCTGTGAGGGTTTGGTGAGGAGTTTTATAGCAATGGTTCAAGGGCAGCTGGGGTTGCTGATAAGAGTAGGGCCTGTGTTTCTCTAAAGGGGTTTCAGGTGATCTCTTGGTGAGCTTCTCTGGTTTCTTTAATCTAGCCTTGAGTGATCTTCTCTGGGGTGAAGAATGCAGACATCTTTCATTTATTGGTTTTAGTTCTGTGAAGAGCTCAAAGATGTCAGTTCAGTTCAGTCACTCAGTCATGTCCAACTCTTTGCGACCCCATGGACTGCAGCACACCAGGCCTCCCTGTCCATCACCAACTCCCAGAGCTTACTCAAACTCATGTCCATTGAGTCAGTGATACCATTCAACCATCTCATCCTGTCGTCTCCTTCTCCTCCTGCCTTCAATCCTTCCCAGCATCAAGGTATTTTCCAGTGAGTCAGTTCTTCACATCAGGTGGCCAAAGTATTGGAGTTTCAGCTTCAACATCAGTCCTTCCAATGAACACCCAGGACTGATCTCCTTTAGGATGGACTGGTTGGATCTCCTTGCAGTCCAAGGGACTGTCAAGAGCCTTCTCCAACACCACAGTTCAAAAGCATCAATTCTTCAGTGCTCAGCTTTCTTTATAGTCCAACTCTCCCATCCATACATGACTACTGGAAAAACCATATTCTTTGACTAGATGGACCTTTGTTGGCAAAGTAATGTCTCTGCTTTTTAGTATGCTGTCTAGGTTGGTGATAGCTTTTCTTCCAAGGAGCAAGTGTCTTTTATTTCATGATTGCAGTCACCATCTGCAGTGATTTGGGAGCCCCAGAAAATAAAGTCTGTCACTGTTTCCATTGTTTCCCCATCTATTTGCCATGAAATGATGGGACCAGATGCCATGATCTTAGTTTTCTGAATGTTGAGTTTTAAGCCAGCTTTTTCACTCTCCTCTTTCACTTTCATTAAGAGGCTCCTTAGTTCCTCTTCGCTTTCTGCTGTTAAGTGTGGTGTCATCTGCATATCTAAGGTTAGTGATATTTCTCCTGCCAATTTGATTCCAGCTTGTGCTTCATCCAGCCTGGCATTTCGCATGATGTACTCTGCATATAAGTTAAATAAACACGGTGACAATATACAACCTTGATGTACTCCTTTCCCAATTTGGACTCAGTCTGTTGTTCCATGTCCGGTTCTAACTGTTGCTTCTCAAGCTGCATACAGGTTTCTCAGGAGACAGGTAAGGTGGTCTGGTATTCCCATCTGTTGAAGAATTTTCCAGTTTGTTGTGATCCACACAGTCAAAGGTTTTGGTGTAGTCAATAAGCAGAAGTAGATGGTTTTCTGGAACTCTCTTGCTTTTTCTGTGATCCAGCAGATGTTGGCAATTTGATTTCTGGTTCCTCTGCCTATTCTAAATTCAGCTTGAACATCTGGAAGTTCTGGCTCATGTACTGTTGAAGCCTAGGTTGGAGAATTTTGAGCATTACTTTGCTAGCTTGTGAGATAAGTGCAATTATGGGGTAGTTTGAACATTCTTTGGCATTGCCTTTCTTGGAATTGGAATGAAAACTGACCTTTTCCAGTCCTGTGGCCACTGCTGAGTTTTCCAAATTTGCTGACATATTGAGTGCAGCACTTTCACAGCATCATCTTTCAGGATTTGAAATAGCTAGCTGGAATGCTATCACCTCCACTAGCTTTGTTCATAGTGGTGCTTCCTAAGGCCCTCTTGCCTTCTCATTCCAGAATGTCTGGCTTTACGTAAGTGATCACACCATTGTGGTTATCTGGGTCATGAAGATCTTTTTTGTGTAGTTCTTCTGTGTGTGTGTGTGTGTTGTTGTTGTTTTTTTTACCACCTCTTCTTAATATCTTCTGCTTCTGTTAGGACCCTACCATTTCTGTCCTTTACTGTGCCCCTCTTTGCATGAAATGTTCCCTTGGTGTCTCTAATTTTCTTGAAGAGATCTCTACTCTTTTCCATTCTATTGTTTTCCCCTGTTTCTTTGCATTGATTACTTAGGAAAGCTTTCTTATCTCTCCTTGCTATTCTTTGGAACTCTGCATTCAGATGGATGTATCTTTTCTTTTCTCCTTTGCCTTTTGCTTCTCTTCTTTTCTCAGCTGTTTGTAAGGCCTCCTCAGACATCCGTTTTGCCTTTTTACATTTCTTTTTCTTGCAAATGGTTTTGATCACCACCTCCTGTACAATGCTACTAACCTCTGTCCATAGTTCTTCAGGCACTCTTATCGGATCTAATCCCTTGATTTTATTTGTCATTTCCACTGTATAAACATAAGGGATTTGATTTAGGTCCTACCTGAATGGTCTAGTGGTTTTCCCTACTTTCTTCATTTTAAGTTGGAATTTGGCAATAAGGAGTTCAAGATCTGAGCCACAGTCAGCTCCCGGTCTTGTTTTGGCTGAGTGTATAGAGCTTCTCCATTTTTGGCTGCAAAGAATATAATCAATCTGATTTTGGTATTGAACATCCGGTGACGTCCATGTGTAGAGTTGTCTCGTGTGTTATTGAAAGAGGGTATTTGCTATGACCAGTGTGTTCTCTTGGCAAAACTCTGTTAGCCTTTGCCCTGATTGATTTTGTACTGCAAGGCCAAATTTGCCTGTTACTCCAGATATCTCTCAACTTCCTACTTTTGCATTCCAGTCCCCTATGATGAAACGGACATCTTTTTTGGGTGTTAGTTCTAGAAGGTCTTGTAGGTCTTCATAGAACCATTCAACTTCAGCTTCCCCCCCCCCCCCTTCAGCATTACTGGTCAAGGCATAGACTTGGTTTATTGTTATAGTGAATGGTTTGCCTTGGAAATGAACAGAGATCATTCTGTTGTTTTGGAGATTGCACCCAAGTACTGCGTTTCTGACCCTTTTGTTGACTATGAGGGCTACTCTATTTCTTCTAAGGGATTCTTACCCACAGTAGTAGATATAATGGTCATCTGAGTTAAATTCACCCATTCCCGTGGATTTTAGTTCACTGATTCCTAAAATGAGGATGTTCACTCTTGCCGTCTCCTGTTTGACCACTTCCAGTTTACCTTGATTCATCGTGTGCCTCCCTTGAGGTCCCAGGACCCTGCCCCAGGGCTGCTCTACTGTTTTTCAGCCCCTCCTCCCTTCCCTGATTAGCAACTGTTCCCTGATTAGCATGTGCCCCCTTGGAACTCAGGGAAAGTCTTGGAGGCTGGACAGAAAGGCTTCCAGGTCCAGGAGCGCCCTGGGGTCCTGCTCAGTTTAAAGGATAGGAGTTAAAACAGATTGGATCTTGTTTGTGATTTTTGACCTTCAATGACTGTGATTACTCAAGCTGACTTCCCCTGGACCTATGTCATCCTTTCCAAGAGCCCTATTTCCATCTGTGTCATCTGGGCACACTGCCCAGCATAATTTTATATTTAATCCTATGTATAGGGACTAACTTAGAGATAACAATCGTAAAAGATTATAAACTCCTATTAAAATTTATATAGTTATAAATTTGGTTCCCTCTTCTTCCACAGCTGTTGCCTACAGAATGCTTTTAAAACTTATTTGCAGTCATACCTTTTTCTGTTTCTTTCTCCCAAATCCTTCTCAGTGAGAAGCCACAGAGCCCTGACAGCTAAGTCAGGGCTTAGATGAACACCCAAACTTGCCTTTTGCTGGGGCCACCAAGCATATCAGATTTTTTGTGAAAGGGGCCCCTAGCCATTCTTTCCAGCCTGCCCATCACATTACTCTGCTGTGGCCGCCACAATGAAATACCACAGACCAGGCTTCCTCACTGGCACTAGTGGTAAAGAACCCACCTGCCAATTCAGGAGACACAAGAGACTCAGGCTCGATTCCTGGGTCGGGAAGATCCCTTGGAGAAACAACAGCTACCCACTCCAGTATTCTTGCCTGGAGAATCCCATGGGTAGAGGAGACTGGAGGGCTACAGTCCCTAGTGTCGTGAAGAGCTGGACACAACTGAAGCCACTCGGCAGGCAGTAAACAAGAGATTATTTCTCACAGTTCTGGGTGGAGGCTGAAAGTACAGGATCACATATTGGCAGGGTTGTTTCCTTCTGAGATTTCTCTCCTTGCCTTGCAGACGGCTGTTCTCCCTCTGTGTGTGTCTGTGCCTTAATCTTGTCTTCTTAGAATGATACCAGTCCTATTGGACTAGGACCCACCCTAATGACTTCACTATAACTTGACTGCCTCTTTAAATGCCATGTGGCTCAAACAGTAAAGAATCCACCAGCAATGCAGGAGACCTGGGTTTGATCCCTGGGATGAGAAGATCCCATGGAGGAGGGCATGGCAGCCCCTTCCAGTATTCTTGCCTGCAGAATCCCATGGACAGAGGAGCCTGGAGGGCTGCAGTCCGGGGGGTCGCAAAGGGGCAAACACGACTGAGTGACTAAGCACAACACATATCTAAATACAGTCACATTCTGGGGGGGTGGGGATTAGGGTGTCGACAGAGGAATTTGGGGGGACACATATCATCCCATACCCTCACCTTGTAGTAGAGAAACTGCTCCTTTGAAAGACTCTCTTTCCAAGCAGCTCCTCCACGGGAAGCCACATTTCAGTTCCAGCTTACACAGCACTTGCTGCTAACAACGCGGAGAGAGCCAGTCAGCAAGGGAGGTAGTGCATCCCAGAGGGTCAGAGCGCCACAAGAGCCCTCTGAGTCTCGGCAGGCGCTCCCTCAAAGACTGCAGCATGGACCAGCTGCCTTTCTCAAAAACTGAGTAAGAGCGCAGACCCTCCAAGAGCTTTCCTCTAGAAGGCATCTTCCAAACCCAGGGATCGAACCCAGGTCTCCCGCATTGCAGGGGGATTCTTTGCCGTCTGAGCCACCAGGGAAGCCCCATCACATGCTACAGGCTCCAGAATGCTCCGTGGTCTCTAGAAATCTGTCTCTCCTCTCCAGCTTTCCTTCTATGGTGGTAAAACCTTGTCTCCCACCACGGAACTGGATGAAAGAGGACTCCTGTGGAAAAAAAGGAAGCAGCCACCCTAACCCCACGGGGCTGAGTGATTGCCATTTTCATCTCTGATAAAGCAGACAGTATGGAGAGAGTGGTCACTGTAACTCAGAGCTGTCTCTTCGTGTGACAGTTTATTCTCCCAAATTTGATGCCTGTTGTTAAAAGGTGAAGACAGTACTCAGAAATGAGTGTGTTTCTCAAGGAACTGTGTGTTCTGACCACCCTTGATGAACTATGCGGTGGGGGATATTTACTCAGGCTCTGGGCTTGTTTTCTTATCTGACAAGTGGGAAGTACTCAATAAATCAATACACATACAGTGATTTTCAAGGAATAATGGTCCATAAAACATTATTATTTTTATTAAACTTCAGGTATGAGAGTTTTAAAGACAAGGGTATTTTCTTTAGGTGGACTAAGTAGGGAAGTTTTCATGGAAAGAAGTTTTTTTAGTGGATCTTGGCAGGATTTGTAAGATCAGGCAGGCAAATTTCCAGAAAAAAGACATGAAAGTGTTAGTCACTCAGTCATGTCTGACTCTTTGCAACCCCATGGACTGTAACCCTCCAAGTTCCTCTGTCCATGGGATTTCCACACAAGAATACTGGAGTGGGTACCCATTCCCTTCTCCAGGGGATCTTCCCGACCCAGGGATCGAACCCACATCTCCTGCATTGCAGGCAGATTCTTTACTGTCTGAGCCACCAGCAAATCCCAAATATGAGGAAAGGGCATTCTGAGAAGGCTGAGCTGTACAAGGAATGACGTGGGGGCAGGAAACAGTGTCATCTGAATTGACAAGAGCCGAGAATTGCTCTCCAGTGAGGTTTCTGACTTCATACAGTGATCCTTGTATCAGTGAAACCAGAAAAAAAAAACAAACCCAGCCTTTCACTGTGGACTGACCACCGTTGCAGGCTGCGCCTTTATGCCTCATCTCCACGGGCTCTCTCAGCCCCCCGGTTAGGAAGCACTCCCCTGCCAAGACCACACTTCTAGCAAGAGGAGGAAGCAGCATTTGAACCCACTTGTTCTGACCAGCAGAGCCTGTGTGTTTGAACAGAACTCACAGGAAGGAGAATTGCTAGACAGACCAGTCACAGGATAAACCACACAGAAAGAAAGATGAAGACTGGGCAGAATGCATGTCAACATGGGCTGTATGGGACTCAGAGCCCGGCCAGATCGGGGGCAAATCAGTGTCAATGGTTTCAGGAAGAAGAACTGCAGGAGAAGTGGCAAGGAAGTGAAGGTGCAAAGCTTCAGCCCCCCTTCAGTCCTGTCCCCCCAAACACAGGGAGACACGCCCTCTCTGCACATCTAATGCTGCAGGTCACACGGGGTAGAGTGCACTGATTCTGTAACTACAGCCGTAGTCATTTCAAGCCCAGGGCTACATAGCTTACAACTGTTCATCGTGGGGAAGAAGGAGGTAGATTACGACATCTCCACTGATTTCAGAAAAGCCAAGGTTAAACACCAAGAGGAGATTATGATGAAGAAAAGCCCTGCCCCTCAAATGCCTTCCTATTTCTCTAGAAGCTCCTAGGTAGAGCAAGGTCAGAGGAGGCTGAAGTCCCACCTCAGGCAGAGCCTGGCTGGCTCCTTCCCAGCAAGGCACTTCAGTGGCCTCAGGCTTGGTCATTCTGGCTGGTCGGTTTATTTGCACAGTTGAAATGTGCTCTAAAATGGCAAAAATTCATAGCAATGGAGCTGAGTCTCTCACATGTCCTCAGATCAGAAGGCGCTTGGGTTTCCTCTGAGTCAGCCCGGGTCCCAGAGCTGGACCAGCCTACACAGCAGCTCCTGCTGCTCTGTCCCACGAGTGATGATGCTGTTACTCCCGCCCTGTGTGTGTCCCATGATTGTGTGTGTGTATGTGTGTGTGCGCACATGTATTCTTGGCCAGACTGAAAAAGAAAATCTATCACTCTGGAGACTTTCTATTCCCACATGGGCTCATGTGAACCCCACCCTGAAGATCAAAATCTTTGTTGTTGTTCAACTGTGTTTAACAGCAATCCACGAAATTTAACATTCATGTTCAATGAAGAGTGTACATTTTAAATGTGCCCCCATTCCGAGTGGCACTAGTGGTAAAGAACCCACCTGCCAATGCAAAAAAATGCAAGATACGTGGGTTCGATCCTTGGTCCAGGGAGATCCCATGGAGGAGGGCATGACAGCTACTTCAGTATTCTTGCCTGGTAAATCCCATGGACAGAGGAGCCTGGCAGGCTACAGCCCATAGGGTCACAAAGAGTCAGACATAACTGAATGCAACTTAGCACGCACACCCAAATTACTCTTTTTTCTTTTCCTTTTTATTAGTCCTTCCAAATTTCTCCACCATCTGTTGATCCATCTTAATTTCTCTACAGTGAGAGAGGTTTGGAGCAAGAGGGAACAGCTCTGAACTAGGAAGTGGCCCCACAGTAGTCAGGCTGGTGCTGCCCTGTTATACAGGCAGTGGCACAGCATGCCAGCCTCGGAGCTCTGTGACCCAGGTGGAACGGGACAGGGACAAGGCCACCCCACCATCGCATCTGAACACAGACAAGGAAGGAGCTGTGTCCAAACCACCCCTGTGCTGGTGATTATGGTGGCCACTACTCTCAGCGGTTCAGCACCAGCCTGGACCTAGCCCATCCATCTTCCGGTCCCATCTGCTTAAATGCCTCAGCACACCTGCTCCCTGCCATCATCCCGTCCAGAGCGAAGCCCCACTGCCTTGAACCAGCCCCAGGTCACTGAACAGAAGCCTGAGTCCCATGACAAGTCCTCCCTAGCCATCCCCTGGCTAAAAATGCCCCAAGTTTTCCGTGGTGCTGGTTCTCCTTCTTTGCAACAAATAATAAGCCTGACTTGCTGAAATACAGGTGTGTCCCTGAAGTTTCCTGCCCCTATCTGGGGGTAAAGGAGGTTACACAGTCCTTCCACATTGAATGTTGTTATTCAACTTATATGGAAGAGCCTCAAATCCAGTTTTCAACATTTCCCATCTAAGTGTCTGCGTTCTCCTCAACTGCGCGTTCAGTCATTCAGTCCGCAGACATATGTTTGTGCCTGACTTGTGGGTTTCCATCTTCTACATCCCTTGGCACCCAATTCTGGAGACAAATCCAACCCCAGATTCCCACTGCCCATGGTCTTTGTAGATAACAAAGTGTTAGAACCAGAAGGGACCTTCCTTTTATTAATATACAAAGGGTTACACTGACACCCAAAGTTAAACCATTCATTCTCTTGTGGGCTTTCTTTCTATCCGCAACAAATGAGCATCTTGGGCTGGGTCCCCAGAAGCAGACCCTTAGAAGAAGACTTGCCTGCATGTGATGATGTATTAAGGACATGCTCCCAGGAGAGCCCTGTAAGGATGTGTGTAAGGAAGTGTGAGGAGCAGACAGGGAAGGGAGAACTAAGCCAGCCAAGGGTGTGATTGCCAGCAAAGCCTGAAGTATATTTAACCCAGCTGTCCCCAGCTAGGGCGATTTTCCCCACAGGGGACATTTAGCAATGGCTGGAGACATGTTGATGTCTCAGGCAAGCAGATACTGTTGACATCCGGTGGGTGGAGGCCAGACGATGCTAAACATCCAACAGCCCACCGCTTAGACGTACCCAGATGGAAATGTCCATGGTGCCACCTGCAGTTGGGAGATTCTGGCGAACAATGATGACAAAAAAGAATGGGGACTGAGGGACAAAGCCCGAACTTGCATGGAAAGTTCAGAATCAGCTGAAGCACTTGACCACTTTGCAAATCCAGCCAGCACTTTTATTCATAGCTTGATTGCATTACTCTCTGATAAATTTGCCTTTTTTTTCAATTCCAAGCTTGACCTTCAGGAGAAGTCAGCACAGTGCAGTAGAAAGGGCACAGAGCTTGGAGCTGACTTTGAACTTCAGGTTCACTATTTACCTGATAGTTTGTCCTCAGTTACCTAAGCTTTCCACACCTGGGAGATGGAGAGCATCATTCTAGCCTTTAGAGGGTTGTTGTAAGAGTTAAAAGGAAACAGTCAGTGAAAAGAGTCTGGAAGGAGGTGGGCCCTGAATTACTGAGAGCTGTTAGGAAGTGGACAGTAAAACTACTGCTGGTCTCCAGAGTCCTGCCAACCACTGGGTCACTAGTCTAGCGCCCAGGGAGGGAGGACCTCCCCAGGGAGGGGAGGACCGCCCCAGGGAGGGATGCCCCATTACGGGTGAGTCAGAGAAGAGATGAACTTGTCTTCACAGAACCTGAGTTAAACACGCCAGTTAGACTTTAGCTCTTTGGGTAGGGCAGCAAATTTAAAGTGTTTCTGGCCACATTCTGAGAAACTTCACGCACAAAGGCTCTGTTCCCAGCTCTAGTTACAGAGCAAAACTGTTCCATGTTGTGTGATTTTGTCTCAAGAGAACTGACTCGGTTCCCGGGCTGATGGCTGCGTGGTACCCAGGACATGCCGAACTGTGTGTCCCCGCGTCCCGCGCTTGCAGTGAGTCATCCCGGCCCCTGTCCCCCTCCCTGGGGAGCCTCCTCTAACCTGTAGGAAACAGGAAGCCAGCTGGAGAGAAAGGGGACCCTCCCTTGTCTCTGAAGCTTCAGGGCACTTCTGGAGGGACCCTCGAGCCAGCCACACGTGTGTGGCTTTGCAAACATGGCATTTCTGGAGCTTGGGGGGGACTCGAGGTGACCGATATGAGTCACGTGGTCTATGACAGATGTGGCCCTGGAAAATGCTAGCGTTAATGTTTAATATTATTTGAATACCTGCCCAGTTTGTGTCACTTGGCACAGCGGGCAGCCGGGGCGGCTGGCTGCGTGTCTCCCCGGGGTGTGGGCGGGAACGCGGATTGTAGGAGATGCTCCATCACCCTCGTGAGCAGCAGTCTTTGAAACATGGGACCCGGGCTTGTTCTGAGATGTTACCTTTGTCCAGAGTCACCAAGGGAGACCTCCATAGCGCTGACTACACAGAATCCACTTCGTCCAAAGGTAGTTACAGGTGCTGCTGAAAGGTACCCGCGGGCCCCTGGATGAGAGCCGCTCAGGGCAGGCGTAACATCTGGGAAATAGTAAAGGAAGCTCTTTATCAAAACAGGGCCATCAGGGCTCATTCCAGGCCTCAGGGGCGGGAGCAGAGAGCACCTTCTTTGTCTTTCTGTGACCCTCCCCTCCTCTCCCCCTCTTCCCCGTCCCCTCTGCTGTGCACAACCCAGGGCTGGGGCTGTAGACCCTCAGCAGCCCCCTAAAACAGCGCTTGGCTCTCAGATCCCAAGACCCACATATTCCTCTTTTTAAATGCTTTCGTTCACCCACATGGGCTTACAGCAGCCTTCCTCGGGCTGCGTGTGTAAATGGTTCTTAGAGAGGCTGGGCCGATTGCAGTTGCCCAGAACAACCTTCTAGGAGAGGGCTCGGTTCTGTTGATGGGAGGGAGAGCTGGAGAGGTCCAAGGTGACTGAGCTAGATGCTCACTTTGGGGGACACAAGCCCTGAGCACCCCCCAGAGCCTGGTAAGGACCCCTGGACGTGATCCTCAGCTGCTGGAAGGGCCTCGTGACCCTCAGGAAGCTTTGTCACCTTTGTCAGTGCTCTCCCACCATGTCCCCACCCCCGGGCCAGGACCAGCGGAGGCAGAGAAGCTGAGACCAGGGCACAGAGCCCGAGGGGCGCCAGCTGTCAGGGCTGGGCCAGCCAGGCGGTCCTGAGCCCAGGGCGGCTCCTGGGTGCACCCCGGGTGCCTTGCTGGCCTTTTCCTCCTGCCCGACTATAGCACCCACTTTCTTCTGTCCCTCCCTTTCAATCTGATAACGTTATGTCAGAGTTCCGGGAAAACTGAACGTGTCCAGGAGGCCGTTTCATATAGGAGGCCATTCAGCAGCGGTCAGTGGTCCAGTTACAGTTGCAAAATGAGAGTCTCCCCAACCCAAGTCAAGAGTCGCTTTTTGAATGTGTCCTTCGTTTAAGGCTTGTTTCTAGTCTGTGGGAGGATGAGCAGACCGCCGGAGCAGAGGATCCCGCTCCCCCCAACCAGGACTCAGGGTTGGGAATGGAGGCTGTTGGTGGGAGGCTGGGGGTGGGGGGAGATGCTGGGGGGGCAGGAGGGAGGCTGGGGGACTGTTTAAGGGGCCTGCGTGCAGGGAACATCCGCTGGCCAGGGTCCCAGCCCTGGGCTGGGGACAGTGGGGTGCACCAGCTCTCTCCCCTGCCAGCCCCAACCCAGACTGCACACAGGTCGCTTAACCACCCAGCTGGGTCTCTGTCCCCTCGTTGTTGTTCATTCAGTCGCTCAGTCGTGTCCGACTCTGCAACCCCACAGACTGCAGCTCGCCATGCTTCCCTGTCCTTCACCATCTCCCGGAGTTTGCTTAAACCCATGTCCATTGAGTCGGTGATGCCATCCAACCATCTCTTCCTCTGTTGTCCCCTTTTCCTCCTGCCTTCAATCTTTCCCAGCATCGGGGTCTTTTCCAATGAGTCAGCTCTTTGCATCAGGTGGCCAAAGGATTGGAGCATCAGCTTCAGCGTCAGTCCTTCCCATGAATATTCAGTCCCCTCATGGAAAGTGGAAATAAGGACATGGCCCCCATGGAGTGTGTGCGAGCCTGGGTTCTTCTGAGAAACAGAACCAATAGGAAGTACAGTTGACCTTTGAACAACATGGGGGTCGAGGCACCAGCCCTCCATGCAGTGGAGAATCCTAGTATAACATATAGTTGGTCCTCCCCATCCTGGGTTCTCTGTACCCACAGTTGTGCATCTGTGGATTCAACCAATCACAGATGGAGTAGTACTGCAGGATTTGCTGCTGAAAAAACCACTGTATAAGTGGACCTGCTCAGTTCAGACCCATGTTGTTGAGGATCATATGCACATATATAAAGAGATTTATAATGCAGGATTGGCTCTGTGGTTAGAGAAGCTGACAGTTCCCAAGACCTGCAGCTGGCAACTGGAGAACCACGAGAGCTCATGGTATGATTCCAACCCATGTCTGAGTTCAGAGGCAAGACCAATGTCCTAACTTAAAGACAGTCAGGCAGAGAGAGCGGCTTTCCCCTGCTCAGACTTTTTGTTCTATTCAGGCCTTCAACAGACTGGCTGATTGCCACCAGCACTGGGGAAGGCAGTCTGCTTTCCTCCGTCTACAGACTCAAATGTTCATCTCACCTAGCATCAGCCTCACAGACACACACAGAATCATCTTTGATGAAATATGTGGGCATCCACAGGATTAAGCATCACACAGTGGTTGAGAGCATTGAAGGCTATAACACAGAAAAGGCATCAAAGCCAATCGGTCCCCACGGGTCCTGGATACCCCGCCATGAGCCTGTGCCACGGACCCCCACCTTTCATACGTGCTGCAGGACTAGGCTGATGAAAATAGATATGTGTCTTTTTTCAAGGCTTTCTTCTGGTTGTTGTTGTTGTTCAGTTGCAAAGTCTTGTCCGGCTATTTGCGACTCCACGGACTGCAGCACACCAGGCTCCCCTGTCCTCCACTATCTCCCAGAGTTTGCACAAATTCATGTTTTCTCGTACGTTTTATTAAACCTTTGGTTATCCTAATGTTCTCTATTCTGGAACATAGACCAAGATGCTGTCTCTATTGAACACAGACTTAGCTGTCTGATTGTTTTAGTTTTGATATAGAATATAATACATTGTATGATGTTCTCAAAGAGCTCATGACTCACAAGTTGTTGTACAATCTGGATAGATTTGAACATTCCTGGAAATGAGCACCTTTTTCGTGGGTACATGGTCTCCTTTGGTGGAGGGGGCACCAGGCTCCCTGCCACTTGTCTTAAGAAAGTAGGCCTCAAGATGCCCAGCTGCCCAAAGCCTCTGGACACCTGAGTTTCCACTGGAATAGGGTCTGATCTACCACTGGGTCTTGCAGCCCAAGTGTCATAACTGCCACCAGAATCTGAAGACAGATGGGCAAGACTTTCGGGGTGGGGGGAGGGTGGCTTGTGAATCTTTCAGTTCAGTTCAGTTCAGTCGCTCAGTTGTGTCCGACTCTTTGTGACCCCATGAACTGCAGCACGCCAGGCCTCCCTGCCCATCACCAACTCCCTGAGTCCACCCAAACCCATGTCCATTAAGTCGGTGATGCCATCCAGCCATGTCATTTTCTGTCGTCCCTTTCTCCTCCTGCCCTCAATCTTTCCCAGCATCAGGGTCTTTTCCAATGAGTCAGCTCTTCGCATCAGGTGGCCAAAGTATTGGAGTTTCAGCTTCAACATCAGTCCTTCCAATGAGCACCCAGGACTGATCTCCTTTAGGATGGACTGGTTGGATCTCCTTGCAGTCCAAGGGACTCTCAAGAATCTTCTCCAACACCACAGTTCAAAAGCATCAATTCTTCGGTGCTCAGCTTTCTTTATAGTCCAACTCTCACATCCATACATGATCACTGGAAAAACCATAGCCTGGACTAGGCGGACTTTTGTTGGCAAAGAAATGTCTCTGCTTTTTAATATACTGTCTAGGTTGGTCATAACCTTCCTTCCAAGAAGTAAGCGTCTTTTAATTTCATGGCTGCAATCACCATCTGCAGTGATTTTGGAGCCCAGAAAAATAAAGTCGGTGACTGTTTCCACTGTTTCCCTATCTATGTGCCATGAGGTAATGGGACCGGATGCCATGATCTTAGTTTTCTGAATGTTGAGCTTTAAGCCAACTTTTTCACTCCCCTCTTTCACTTTCATCAAGAGGCTCTTTAGTTCTTCTTCGCTTTCTGCCATAAGGGTGGTGTCATCTGCATATCTGAGGTTATTGATATTTCTCCCTGCAATCTTGATTCCAGCTTGTGTTTCTTCCAGCCCAGCGTTTCTCATGATGTCCTCTGCATATAAGTTAAATAAGCAGGGTGACAATATACAGCCTTAACGTACTCCTTTTCTTATTTGGAACCAGTCTGTTGTTCCATGTCCAGTTCTAGCTGTTGCTTCCTGACCTGCATACAGGTTTCTCAAGAGACAGGTCAGATGGTCTGGTATGCCCATCTCTTTCAGAATTTTCCACAGTTTGTTGTGATCCACACAGTCAAAGGCTTTGGCATAGTCAATAAAGCAGAAATAGATGTTTTTCTGGAACTCTCTTGCTTTTTCGATGATCCAGCGGATATTGGCAATTTGATCTCTGGTTCCTCTGCCTTTTCTAAAACCAGCTTGAACATCTGGAAGTTCACGGTTCACATATTGCTGAAGCCTGGCTTGGAGAATTTTAAGCATTACTTTACTAGCATGTGAGATGAGTGCAATTGTGTGGTAGTTTGAGCATTCTTTGGCATTGCCTTTCTTTGGGATTGGAATGAAAACTGACCTTTTCCATTCCTGTGGCCACTGCTGAGTTTTCCATATTTGCTGGCATATCGAGTGCAGCACTTTCACAGCATCATCTTTCAGGATTTGAAATAGCTCAACTGGAATTCCATCACCTCCACTAGCTTTGTTTGTAGTGATGCTTCCTAAGGCCCACTTGACTTCACATTCCAGGATGTCTGGTTCTAGGTGAGTGATCACACCATCGTGGTTGTCTGGGTCATGAAGAACTTTTTTGTACAGTTCTTCTGTGTAGTCTTGCCACCTCTTCTTAATATCTTCTGCTTCTGTTAGGTCCCTACCATTTCTGTCCTTTATTGAGCCCATCTTTGCATGAAATGTTCCCTTGGTATCTCTAATTTTCTTGAAAAGATCTCTAGTCTTTCCCATTCTATTGTTTTCCTCTATTTTGCATTGATCTCTGAGGAAGGCTTTCTTATCTCTCCTTGCAATTCTTTGGAACTCTGCATTCAAATGGGTATATCTTTCCTTTTCTCCTTTGCTTTTTGCTTCCCATGTTTTCACAGCTATTTGTAAGCCCTCCTCAGACAGCCATTTTGCTTTTTTGCATTTCTTTTTCTTGGGGATGGTCTTGATCCCTGTCTCCTGTACAGTGTCACGAACCTCCATCCATAGTTCATCAGGCACTCTGTCTATCAGATCTAGTCCTTTAAATCTATTTCTCACTTCTACTGTATACTCATAAGGGATTTGATTTAGGTCATACCTGAATGGTCTAGTGGTTTTCTCCACTTTCTTCAATTTCAGTCTGAATTTGGCAATAAGCAGTTCATGATCTGATCCACAGTCAGCTCCCTGTCTTGTTTTTGCTGACTGTATAGAGCTTCTCCATCTTTGGCTCCAAAGAATATAATCAATGTGATTTTGGTGTCAAACATCTGATGATGTCCATGTGTAGAGTTGTTGGAAGAGGGTGTTTGCTATGACCAGTGAGTTCTCTTGGCAGAACTCTATTAGCCTTTGTCCTGCTTCATTCTGTACTCCAAGGCCAAATTTGCCTATTACTCCAGGTGTTTCCTGACTTCCTACTTTTGCATTCCAGTCCCCTATAATGAAAAGGACATCTTTTTTGGGTGTTAGTTCTAGAAGGTCTTGTAGGTCTTCACAGAACCGTTCAACTTCAGCTTCTTCAGTGTTACTGGTTGGGGCATAGACTTGGATTACCGTGATATTAAATGGTTTGCCTTGGAAACGAACAGAGATCATTCTGTCATTTTTGAGATTGCATCCAAGTACTGCATTTCGGACTCTTTTGTTGACTGTGATGGCTACTCCATTTCTTCTAAGGGAGTCCTGCCCACAGTAGTAGATATAATGGTCATCTGAGTTAAATTCACCCATTCCAGTCCATCTTAGTTATTCCTAGAATGTCAGTGCTCACTCTTGTCATCTCCTGTTTGACCACTTCCAATTTGCCCTGATTCATGGACCTAACATTCCAGGTTCCTATGCAATATTGCTCTTTACAGCATCAGACCTTGCTTCTATCACCAGTCCCATTCACAACTGGGTGTCGTTTTTGCTTTGGCTCCATCCCTTCATTCTTTCTGTAGTTATTTCTCCACTGATCTCCAGTAGCATAGTGGGTACCTACTGACCTGGGGAGTTCATCTTTCAGTGTCCTATCTTTTTGCCTTTTTGTACCGTTCATGGGGTTCTCAAGGCAAGAATACTGAAGTGGTTTGCCATTCCCTTCTCCAGTGGACCACATTCTGTCAGACCTCTGCACCATGACTCATCCATCTTGGGTGGCCCCACACAGCATGGCTTCGTTTCATTGAGTTAGACAAGGCTGTGGTCCATGTGATCAGGTTGGCTAGTTGTCCGTGAGTGTAGTTTCAGCCTGTCTGCCCCTTGATCCCCTCTCTCAGTGCCCACCGTCTTACCTGGGTTTCTCTTACCTTGGACGCGGGGTCTCTCTTCACGGCTGCTCCGACAAAGCACAGCCGCCGCCCCTGACCTCAGACGTGCGGTAGCTCCTCTCGGCCGCCGCCCCTGACCTCAGACGTGCGGTAGCTCCTCTCGGCCGCCGCCCCTGACCTCAGACGTGCGGTAGCTCCTCTCGGCCGCCGCCCCTGACCTCAGACGTGCGGTAGCTCCTCTCGGCCGCCGCCCCTGACCTTGGGCGCGGTGAATCTTTAGACAGGTGGGACTTGGGGAAGGGGTAGAAGGGATGCCCACTTTTCTTGGGCAGAGACTCTAAGGACATTTGAATCAAATTAAGATATCACTCACTCCATCTGAAATAATCAATCGCAATAAATTGTGTTTGATTTAGATTTAAATGGTATGAAGGTGGTAGACGAAAGGGTTGAAAACACAGCAAAGTGAGTTTGCTCTGGTTCTTTTCTGGTCACTTGATAATTTTTTGCTTCAGTTTGTCCAAACAGGATGCAGCTCAAGGTCCTCGAGGACGGGGTTTTTTTAAAAAGCAACACTTTAGGAAAGAAACATTAACTGATCATGAGTTCCCTTTCCAGATGCATATTCTCACCAGTTTTACATCTACACTATAGGCATGTCCATTCACGCAGTCATGCTGTTGGAGATTTTTCACAGACATGAATCTGCAGCTGCCCCTACTCCATATTTCCGTGCGTGACGCAGTGTCTGTGGAACAGAAGTAAAATTGCAGTGACATCTTCAGGAAACGAAAAGTCTCTCCTTATAAAGCCCTCCATATGTAGCTCCAGGTGACTTAAAACTGTCTGGGGTTTGAAGGTAAATCTCTCCTTTACGTTTGGAGCGGAGTAGGTGAGGCAGAGGATAAACACAGGGCAGCTCCTTGCCGTGAAACCTAATAAATCTCCCAGATAACCGCAGAGGCACTAGGATTTAGTGCTCCGGGAACCAGAGAGGGCACAGCTTCCTTGTTTTACAGCTGTAAATTTTATGACAGATGGCTGGAAGAGAGGAAAACTTGAAAGGAGGAATCAAAGTTGCCTGGATAGCAAGTGAGAGGCCTCTGTTTTCCTGAACCTTTGGTGGACTGGAAAAGCCAGCAGAAAGCCTGCCTGGTTCCAGATGCTGGCTCCTGGCCTGGCAGGAGTTTATGCTGCGAGCTTTGGTGTGTCTGAGGAAACACACACTTGTGTGTTTAGATATGAGAATTGGAGAGACCGTGACAGACCACAGGAGGCTGCAGAAATTCAGGCCACGAGTGGATAAATCACAAGGCTTGGCTTCAGAGAACCAGAGAAGGTTAGAACCAGAAAGGAGTGTCTTTTACAGATGAACAAACAGAGGCCTGGGGAACAGACTCCCCTTGCCCAGGGCCACACAGCGAGCAGATGCTTGGGAATTCCAGAAAGGGAAGCCTAGAAGGCCTAGAAAGTGGTCTCGTCTTTATGGAAGACTCCCAGGAAAACGGTCAAACACTTGGCATCTGGACTGCTTCTCAGAGGGATTTAGTGCTGGAGAAGGGGGGCGGGGTCCCTCCCCTTCCCCTGCAGTTTAGAGTACACCTTGTTCTCACCCACTTCTCACGTGGTCTCCCCCACGAGGCCAGGAGCCCACGGAGCTTAAGGAGCATGCCCGAGCCCTCTTCCCCATCTAGACTCCCCTCCAGAGACCTGGGACTCTGGAACCCCTGTCCAGACAGCCCCCAGCCAGCCTCCAGGGCTGTCTCTTATGTCTCTTACACTAGGGCAAGCAGAGTGTGAATGTTGGCCAGGAAGGAAAGAGCTTGAGTGTGTGGCCCAGGGTGTGAACACACACATAACATACAAGCCCCTCACAGAAGGAGACAAGGCGGGGAGGGGTCAGGCCACATGGCGGTGCCAGCGCCCTATTCTCACACCGGGATGTTTGATCACAGGACTCCGAGGAATCTAAAACTTCTCAAGTTGAACCTAGCATTTCAGGTCATTAGGAAGGTGTATTTGTCAAAGTAGAAGGCTAGCACCTAGTTTAAGTATTTGCTTATTAGATTTATAAATTTTAAATATTTAGACGCATTTATACTCTTGCCTGGGGCTTCCCAGGTGGCGGTAGAGGTAGAGAACCTTCCTCCCAATGAAGGAGAGAGAAGAGAGATGGGTTCGATCCCTGGGTCAGGAAGATCCACTGGAGAAGGAAATGGCAACCCACTCCAGGATTCTTGCCTGGAGAATTCCCTGGACAGAGGAGCCTGGTGGGCTACAATCCTTGGGGTCACGAAGAGTAGGACACGACTGAGCACACACGCACACATACTCTTTCCCTGGGCCCAGTAAATCGGGAAGAACCTGATTCTTCGTCTGGATGTTTATTCAAAAGACATCATCAGAAATAATAACAAAGCTTCATGCACAAAGGTGAAATCTAAAGTGTATTTTATAAGAGCAAAGAAAAGTCTTAAAAGCCTAATATTAAAGGACATATCAATTAAATTATATCCTAGATGTAAGATCATGCTAAGATTTTAGTCTGAAATGATTGAAAGGGAGAAGCAGGTCATGGAGGTGGGAGGATTTGCAAATCAAGAGCTTTGTTTCAAATCCACTGTGTTCAAGACACCTATAAGATATTCAATCACTTAGTCGCTCAGTCGTGTCCAACTCTTTGCCACCCCATGGACTGCAGCCTGCCAGGCTCCTCTGTCCATGGAATTCTCCAGGTCTCCCACATTGCAGGCAAATTCTTTACTGTCTGAGCCACCAGGGAAGCCCAAAGATATTCAGTAGGTAGCCAGTTATCCAAATCGGAAATACAGAACTGGAGATGTAAATTTGTGTTTCATGTATATAGAATTATATGTGTAACCATATTGACATAATTATATCTATATACAAAATCATTGAAATCATATATAATGATATACATAGAAGTGACAGTTATATGATACATCTCTGAAGCATGATTATAGGTAGAGGAAATAAGAGGGTTTGATACTGAGCACTGAAGGAGTTGTACATCTGGAGACTTGGTAGACAAAGTATTGGTCTGAATATTATGGAAAGTATCATGGACTGAATATTTCCAGACTTTCACAAAGAGGTGGCTCAGTGGTAAAGAATCTGCCTGCCAATGCAGGAGATGCAGGAGGTGAGGCTTTGATCCCTGGGTCGGAAATATCCCCTGGAGTAGGAAATGGCAACCCACTTCAGTATTTTGCCTGGAAAATTCCATGCACAGAGGAGTCTGGTGGGTTGCCATCTACAGGGTCACAAAAAGTTGAATGTGATTGAGCGCTTGTGAGATAATAGAAATATATATGCAGGCGTCTGCTCCCCAGTTGCTAACACGGGGCTCCTCGATCCTTGAAATTTCCTGTGTGATTAGAAGTGTCTTAGTTCTAAAGTCTCCTGGTGGCTCCTAGATACTTGAGGACTGGGGGCTCATTGCTGAAAAGACCAAGCCAGGATTAGAAGCTTGGGATTTTCAGTTGCACCTCCATCCTCAGGGAAGGAGAAACAGACTGGAGATTAAGTGATGATCACTCACACTTTGGGCTTCCCTGGTAGCTCATATGGTAAAGAATCTGCCTGCAATGCAGGAGACCTGGGTTCAACCCCTGGGTCAGGAAGATCTCCTGGAGAAAGGAAAGGCAACGCACTCCAGTATTCTTGCCTGGAGAATTCCATGGACAGAGGAGCCTGGCAGGCTATACCGTCCATGAAGTCGGAAAGAGTGGCACATGACTAAGCAACTAACACTAACACACACACACACACATACGTGATGAAGGTTGTAGAAAATCCCCAAAGCACAAAGTTCAGAGAGCTTCCAGCTTGGCAGACACATCTCCATGCTGGGAGGGTGGCACAAACCCAACTCCACGTGGGCAGAGGCTCCCGGGGGGAGACCCTCCCAAACTTCACCCTGTGTGTCTCTTTCTGCTCATCCATGTCGTTTATCATATCCTTTGTTACATAATAAACTGGTCAACCTAAGTCAGTGATTCCCTGGGTTCTGGGAGCTCTTCTGGCAGATGATGGAATCCAAGGAGGGAGTTATGGGGACCTCTCTTTGCAGCCATGTTGGACAGAAGTTGTAGGTGACCTGGGACCTACTGCCATTGACATCTGAGGGGAGGGAGTGGGGGCAATCTTGTGGGATTGAGCCCTCGACCTGAAGGGGCTGCACTAACTCCAGACAGTGCCAGAATCGCTTCACGTGCAAACACACAGGGCTGGTGCAAGAGACGGTGTGAGCGTGAGAGTGAACGAGACTCAGTGCATTCTCCTGTTCAGGCTCCTTCCCCTCAACACTTCCTGCCTCCCTCCGGAGATCTGAAAGCAACACACACAGAAGGCCATCATTTGTCTCCAGGGTCAGTGCCAAATCGGAGGACTTTTCCTTTAAAAAAAAAAAAATTGCAAAAGCTTGCCCTTTCCAGGTGACACCACCAAGGGTTGGAGTCATCTCATGTCTGCAACTGTTATGTCAGAAGCACCAGGCCCAGTTCACACTGCAGCGAAGTTCAGATCACCCCCCAGCCCGACCAGTTTGTAGGTCCCACAAGCCGAGCAGCACCTGTTGGTTTGGGCAGTTCTAATGGACTAGAGACACACCCCACGGCCAGTGAGGGGAGAGGGGAGCGGCCAGGAGTGACTCTTTTGAGGTCATCAGGCCTCTACTTCTTTTTTTTAATTTATTTTATTGAAGTATAGTTGATTTACAGTCTTGTATTAATTTCTGCTGTACTGCAAAGTGACTCAGTTATACGTGTGTGTGTGTGTGCGCGCGCGCACGCCTGCTCGGTCGTGTCCAACTCTTTGTGACCCCATGGACTGTAGCCCACCAGGTTCCTCTGTCCATGGGATTCTCCAGGCAAGAATACTGGAGCGGGTTGCCATACTCCTTTCTCCAGGGGATCTTCCCCACCCAGGGATCAAACCCTTGTCTCCTGCATTGGCAGGTGGATGATTATTTACCACTGTGCCACCTGGGAAGCCCTTGTATATGTGTATACACACACGCACATATATATATACACACACACACATATATATCTGCACATTATATTCTTTTCCGTTATGGTTTATCCCAGACTATTGAGTCTAGTTCCCTGTGCTGTACAATATGGCCTTATTATTTCTCCATCCCATATATGTAGTCGTTGGCAACCACAGTCTGTTCTCCGTGTCTGTGAGTCCATGTTGCAGGTAAATTCATTTGTGTCACATTTCAGATTCCACATATAAATGGCACCATATAGTATTTGTCTTTGTTCTGACTTCCTTCACTGAGTATGACCATCTCTAAGCATCAGGCCTCTACTTCTGACGCCTGCCTCCCTCTGAGCACTTCTGGCCTTTTTCCATTAAGGCGTCTTCTGACTTCTCCCTTTCAAGCCAGACCTGAGTGTTTCAGGGCTATTGATCTGGTCCAGTGTTTGCTAAGAGCTTTGGAAAAGGGCCAGTGATGGATTAACCCTCCGGATGCTGAAATCCAGGCCCCGGCCCTCCCCCTGCCCCCAGGCAGGTACAGTGAGAGAGGAAATGGACCAGTGCTGGGCCCCTCCCCTCGGCCTCTGGTTAAGCTACAGAAAAAGCCTGCGACCACGCTCTTTTCTCTGGTTGAGCCCTCCGTGAGGAAGACCGAGCTGAGCTGTCCTTCGGGGTTGTTTTTACCCTGGACACAGGGCCGCAGTGCTCCCCTCTGCGGGTGCAAATGCTCACATATGTGAGATTAAATAATTCCCAGTTCCACTTCAGGAGGGCACCCTAAAAAACAACCACGTTGTCCTCATGGGGTGTTTTTATCTATTTATTGTTTTCTTCTTGGACAATGCTCATAACTGTGAAATCACAAAACAGGAAACAAGTCTTCCCCTTCTTTCCTGTTGACAAAAAAACTGTGTGGGGCTTGCCTGGAGGCTCAGTGGTAAAGAATCTGCCTGCCAATGCGGAGAGGCTGGTCTGATCCCTCTTCCAGAAAGATTCCACATACCTCGGGGCAATGAAGCCCATGCACCTCAACTACTGAGCCTGTGCTCATGAGCCTGGGAGCAGCAACTACTGAAGCCCGCATGTGCTAGAGCCTGTGCTCCACAACAAAAGAAACCACACAGTGAGAAGCTCACACACAGAGACTAGACAGTAGCCCTGCTCGCCATAACTAGAGAAAAGCCCGCGCAGCAGCCAAGACCTAGCACAGCCAAAAATAAATAAATAAAATTGTTTTAAAATGGAAAAAAAAAGTCATGTGGAATTAGGAGGTTTCATTGTTTCCTCCTTTTTCATATTATCAGTTCAATTCAGTTCAGTTGCTCAGTCGTGTCTTTGCGACCCCATGGACTGCAGCACACCAGGCCTCCCTGTCTATCACCAACTCCAGGAGTTTACCCAAACTCATGGTCCATCGAGTTGGTGATGTCATCCAACCATCTCATCCTCTGTCACCCCCTTCTCCTCCCACCTTCAATCTTTCCCAGCATCAGGGTCTTTTCCAATGAGTCAGCTCTTTGCATCAGGTGGCCAAAGTATTGGAGTTTCAGCTTCAGCATCAGTCCTTCCAATGAATATTCAGGACTGATTTCCTTTAGGATGAGCTGGCTGGATTTTCATATATGTGATTTATAATTTCAACATAACACATTTTACATCTTTAAAAGAAGAAAAGTCAAAGAACTACATTTATCACATATCCAGGGTGGAAATAGAAACACTGTTCATACAGTTATGTAAATAGAAGCAAATAATGTAAATCTAAGTCAGTGACTGAGGCGTTAAAGATAGGAATACAATTAGAAAGACAGAGGATGGAAAATTAATACAAATGTAAGAATACTTGGCTGAAACACGTGAGCCCTCTCCCTTCCAAAGCAGGAAGTTCAATCCCTGTGTGCTCTGCATGTATGTGAATGTGTATGTATCTGTGCATCCATCCATCCATCTGTGTATCCATCCATCCACCTACCCATCCTTCCCTCCCCACCTGTCTCCCTCCCTCCATCACCTTCCAATCCACCTGGGAACTGGGCGTCAGAAGAGTCGCTTTGGGGGAAGCTGTAAGGTCTTAGCAACACCCTCACTCACAACATTCCACAGCTGACACCTTCCAGAATGCCCCCTCTTTTCGCTGAGCCACCTTCCCACCCATGAGAAGCCTGCATCTGTGACCGCCCCTGCTCCTGCAGCCTCCTGCTCCATGACCCACACACCCCGGGGGTTGTCCTCCCTACCCTGTATCACCCGCTTGACTCAGAAAAGGTGAAGGATTTGTTTTAAGTTGAGGTGTAGTTAATTTACAATTCTGTGTTAGTTTCAAGGATATGTCGAGTCAGACACTGCTGAGCACAGACAGCAGAGTGAGTCGGTTATATATATATATATTCTTTTTCAGATTCTTTTCCATTATAGGGCATTACAAGATATTGAGTATCGTTCCTTGTGCTGTACAGTAGGTTCTTGTTGTTTATTTTATATACAGTTGTGTGTACCTGCTAATCCCAAACTCCTTATTTATCCCTCCCCGACTTCCCCTTTGGTAACTGTAAGTCTCCTGTGTCTACGAGTCTATTTCTATTTTGTAAATAAGTTCATTTATATCATTTTTTTAGATCCCACATGTAAGCGACATCGTATGATGTTTGTCGATCTCTGTCTGACTTCACTTCACTTTACCATCTCTCGGTCCGTCTCACCCGCCTGACTCTTGTTTCTTCCGTTCGTCACCTTGGAGATTTCAGATATCACAGCAAACCCACCATTTCTTTATCAGTAAGACCTTGTATGTCAGTCTCCTCCTCTCTAAAGTAAAATTAATATTAGTTTGTGAAATTAATATTAGTTTGTGAAATTAAATTAGTTTGTGAAATTAATATTAGTTTGTGAAATTAATATTAGTTTGTGGCTAATAAGTCTGTTGTGACGAAGTTAACACAAGAAAAGCGCTTTAAACAGTATTGACACACAGCCCGTGGCATGCATTGTGCAGCTCGTAGCTTGACGTACCATTCAAGACAGTAATTCCTCACTTTGTGCAGTGAGGTATCAGCACTCCCATCCTTTTCTCACCCTCTCCTCCAGTCTCCCAATCTCTGTGAGCCTGGCCTTTATTTGTATATTATCAACACTTAACAGTCTTTATAGTAACCGTTGATGAGACTTTCATGATTTGTCTGTGGATGGGTTCTGAATCTGAAAACCATGTAGATCACAGCCGTGTAAGTATAATTACTACACTTCCTGAAAGTGAAAGTTACTCAGTGGTATCCAACTCTTGGCAATCCCATAGACTCTGCAGTCCATGGAATTCTCCAGGCCAGAATACTGGAGTGGGTGGCTGTTCCCTTCTCCAGGGGATCTTCCCAACCCAGGAATTGAACCCAGGTCTCCTGCATTGCAGGTGGGTTCTTTACCAGCTGAGCCACTAGGGAAGCCCAAGAACACTCACACTTCCTTCTCTACGCTAATTCCTCCAACACTACACAAAGGAGAAGGCACCCCGCCCCCAGCCCACATGCAGCTTCCTGCGTGTGCGGAGAGATCATTCTGGGGTTTCTGCATCAGAAACATCTGCTGAGCAAAGGGCAGCAGCAGCTTTGTTCAGGGATGTTTGCCTCACAGACAACTTGGGAGCCTGGAGATGGCGTCTCCACCCTTAGAGGGCAGATTCGTTCATAAGGACAGTGATCTCTCCACCTTGCAGCAGAGGTATCTCTCTCCAGAGCCGCCATTCTAGAGTAGTGAAGCTGGACACTTCTCCCTTTGTTCCCTGAGGTCTTCCAAGCTAACAAAGCTAATGTCTCTCCCTGGAAGGAGAGGGGGGCAGGTTTGATGGCAATTCGCACGGGAGATCAGCATCTCCCAGGCTCCGCGCTGCTCGCTGTGTACAAACCCGTCAGGTGTGCAGTATTCACCTGAGCCTGCTCCACATCATCCCTGTGAGCTGGGGTGGGGGTGCAGAGGGACCCAACATGACCACAAAACTCTGCAGCCTGCTCTGCAGCAGTAATGAGCTGTCTAGGTCCCTCTGGGCTCGGGGTCTCCTCACCAGCTGAATCTTTGCAAATCTGGCAAGTCCAGCAACTTCACAGTTACAGTGCTTCAGGATGGCTTGACTGCTCAAGAGTTTACTCCAGTTGTTCAAAATCTTGCCATGGTTTGGTTCTCTTTTATGATTTGTGCCTCTCTTGTATGATTTACTGTTTCCCTGAATTAAGGACTTTTTTCTTCATTGTGTAGCTTGATCATAGCCAGGTTATTCCAAGATATTGATCGTACAAGTTGTCCCCTTTTTTTCTAGACGAGCATCCTCTGTTGGTCTCCGTGCTCCTCTTCTAATATGGACTAATTCTACAGACCTTCTCTAGAGCTGTCGACTTGGAACTTTTCTCCACGACTCTTCTGGATTGAATGTTCAGTTCAGTCACTCAGTCGTGTCTGACTCTTTGCAACCCCATGGACTGCAGCGCGCCAGACCTCCCTGTCCATCACCAACTCTCGGAGTTTACCCAAACTCATGCCCATTGAGTCGGTGGTCCCCGGGTTGAATGTACTATTTCCTAAAACCCATGTTATTCTTTATTGTGTCACTTTCTCATTTTGTGGACCACAGCCACAAGTGACTTCCTAAGAAAAGGTGCTTAGTGCTTGAAAAGTCAGGATGTTGAGTTTTCAGTTATTTAAAGGTATTTTATTCTTCTCTTACCTTTGATGATTCAGATTAGAATTGCAGTTACTTCCCTTTAGAAATCTGATGGCCTTGTTCCGTCACTTACCACATCTGTGGCTGTTAATAAGATCCCAAACGCTGGCGTGATTCCTCTTCACTTGTAGGTTCTTTGTTATCTTCTGTTTTTTCTCTGAAACTTTTGGGCATCTTTTCTTTATACTCAATGCCCTGAATAGCTCAAGGAGGGTTTTTGACATTTATTTTGCTTGGATCATTCACTTAGAACATTCCTGCTCTCCTTTAATTCTGTGAAACATGGTCTCATATTGGTGATATTTTCCAATCCTCTGTTAACTCTCCTCCCTCTAGCCTGAATTCCTGTCCATCAGGAACCTAGCTCCTGGACTGATTATGTAAATTTTTTTCTTTCCTTCATTAGAAAAAAAAACTCATTATCTTTTGTTGTACATACAAGAGAATTCCTAGAGTACATTTTCTATTTAACTGGATTATCAGGATCTTGGCAGGAAACAAATGGCATGTACAAAAGAGGGACTGAAGAAACTGATGCAGGAACTTTTACAGAGGAGTGGTCAGTATTAAAAAACCAACAAAGGATGGGGAGACCTCCCGTAGACCAGCAGCAGTGCAAGGCACCTCTGACCCAGAGCCTGGGGGTGGTGAGAGGCGGAAGAGAGGACACTGGTATCGGACTTCCAGTCTCCATGAAAGAGGGGCTGTCTGACGGGAGCTGCGGCCACAGGAAGAGAAGCAGCCCTTCCAGAACCAGAACTCAGCAGAGGAAGGGCTGAGGCGGGAGGTAGGAAGTTGATCTCCTTGGTGGTTTAGTTGCTAGGTCGTGTCTGACTCTTGCGACCCCATGGACTGTAGCCTGCCAGGTTCCTCTGTCCATGGGATTCTCCAGGCAAGAATACTGGAGCAGGATGCCATTTCCTTCTTCAGGGGATCTTCCCGACCCAGGGGTCGAACCCGAGTCTCCTGCACTCAGTCTCCTTATTCCAGTTGTTTTCTGTAAAGTCACCGCAAACACTAAGTCGTGAAGACTGAAGCATCGCACCAGGAAAATACCAGGTGAGGTTTCTGCAAGCCTCTGCTTTCCAGTCAACATACCATACATAACCTTGCTTCTTGCGTGTTTCTATTTAAGGACCTCTTTCCTATATGGGGCTTCCTTAGTGGCTCAGATGGTAAAGCGTCTGCCCACAATGCGGGAGACTTGGGTTTGATCCCTGGGTTGGGAAGATCCCCTGGAGAAGGAAATGGCAACCCACTCCAGTATCCTTGCCTGGAAAATCCCATGGACGGAGGAGCCTGGGAGGAGCCTGGCAGGCTACAGTCCACGGGGTCACAAAGAGTCGGACACGACCGAGGGACTTCACTTTCTTTTCTTTATTTCCTATATATTGGTCATTAACATTGAACTCAAAGGCAGCAGCCCTGTAACTCATGCCTGAACAAAGCTCGTCTAACACATGTATTTCCTCTGCAAGGCACCCTCGGCACCATGCTTGGAGGCCATCTGAAACAGCAAAATGACCAACAAAAAGCACAAAAATGTGAAACCGTGGTGTCGGGCACTTCTAAACATCTAGGTGGACTAGATGTTTCAAGTAAAGACTTAATTTGTCCACTATATACACAGTAGTGTTGAATAAACTACACACATGCGTTTGTGCCTACATTGACTCGTCGGCTGGTCCCGACACCGTGGCACTGAATAGGCCACGGAAAGGACACTTGTTTATAGTTAAGAGCTTAAACAAGAAGGCAGAGCTCGCCTGGTTGGCCCTCGGCTGGGAATGTGTATGTCGGGCAAGTAAAATTCTTGGCTCTCTGTCCACAAATGAGGGGGAAGAGACATGAGTGTTGATGTGGGGGTTGTAAGTTAGCAGGAAGGCTAACTTGCATAGGTGGAATCTGGGAATAGCGAAGATGCCTGTCTTCAGATCACCGGCAGCTCCTTTCATTGGCTGAACCCAACCAGAAGTCAGATGCCACAAAACACCAGACACTCTGATTTGTAGAAGGCAGTGTGCCAGGCTTCCATCAAGGCAGAACAGAACCAGGAGAGGGTCTGGAGGGCACACACAGAAAAGCCAGCCTGCTCTTTCTGTTGACTTTCACATTTGGCAGGTATGTTTTTAATTTCCAGGAGCGCTTCCTTTCTGTAATTGCTCCTCTTCTGTGATACTTTGTACAGAGATAGGTGTCTTCTCAAATCTCCATGAAGATACAACAGAAGTTACTGCTGATGGTGGTATGGATGTGTGCTTTTAATTCTCTTTAGTTCCCTGTACTGTCTCTATTTCTTCAGGCATTATTTTTGTGTTAATCAGTAGAGATGTTTCTTTTTCATGTCATAGTGTCTCATCAACTAGCTGGTCAGTTTTTTTTTCTTAGCAATTGATTGTATTTATTTTTGGTTGTGCTGAGTTTTCATTGCTCTGCAAGGGCTCTTCTCTAATTGCAGTGCCCTGGCTTCTAATCGTGGAGCACAGGCTCGAGGGTGCATGTGCTCTGTAGCAGTGGTGTACGGGCTTAGTTGCTCCGCGGCACGTGGAATTTTCCCAGACCAGGGTTTGATCCCCTGCATTGCAAGACAGATTCCTCACTGCTATGCCACCAGGGAAGCCCCTGGTCAAATTTTACAATGAGGTAATAGAAGCGGTAACTAGAAGTTTCTCATCAAAGACAGGGTCTGTTGACTGGTCAGCTTCACTCACCATCAGGGTTTCTCCAGCTTGGCATTACTGACATGAAGGGCTGATTAACTCTGTGTTGTGGGGACTGTACTGAGCACTGTAGGGTGTTTAACAACATCCCCAGCCTCTACCCATTAGATGCCAGGAGCACTACCCCCTATTTATAACCATCAAAAATGTCTCCATAACCCTGGTACACCGTTGGTGGGAATGTAAAACGGTGTATAGCCACTCTGGAAGCATCAGTGGGTAGGGACCCTACTCCTTGGTTCACAACAGTTATTATTCTCTATGGCACACAACCCTTTGGAGGGTGTGTGTGTGCACATGCACGCATGCAGGCACGCGTGAGTGTGCTCAGTCGTGTCTGACTCTTTGCAACCCCAGGGACTGTAGCCCTCTGTCCATGGGATTTTTCCAGCAAGAATACTGGAGCAGGTTGCCATTTCCTATTCCAGGGGAATCTCCCAGCCCAGGGATCGAATCCACATCTCTTGCGTCTCCTGCATTGACAAGCAGATTCTTTACCACTGCACCACCTGGGAAGTCCAGAGGCAGCTCATGATTAAAAGGGGGTGAATCAACTCCTTTTCCTCTCAGGGATAGCCTGGTGGTTGGACGTGAGTTGGTTCCTGTAAAAAATCTCTTTTACAGGAGGGACTGCATTTCCTTGTCCACCAGTTTGAGTCAGAGTTCCTGTCTCATGCAGCCAGAATAATCCAAACTCACATAGGTGGGCATCTGAGTTCCTTTAAACAGATGAGGCTCAGAGGTGTTAAGTTTCTTCCCCAAAAAAAGTCCAGGAGCAGAGCCAGCACTTACCAACGCCCCTGCTACAAGGATTCCAATGCATTCTACTACATCCGCGAGCATCCAGCTGACACAGAACTCCAGCCTCATGTATTAAGCTCACATTTTATTTATAAAAACTTCAAAGATGCCTGGTTCTGGAGGAGACACTGTCAGAGGCACAAAAAGCATGTCACTCTTGTTCACAACAGAATCGTCCCTTCCTGCAGTCACCTGGCCTGTTGGTTGGCGGGATCTCAGGGTGGCAGTTCAGTAGCCATCTGCTCGGCGTGCAGGCAGATGAGTAGCAAGGTTGGTCACCAGATGTTGCCTGGAGTTTGGGCTCAGGATGGATGCCCAAGGCAGCTAGGATTTCCTTCAGCGTCGGCTTTTTATTCCTGGCTTGAAAGACTTTGTCCATCACTCCTGCTGGAACAGTTGCTTCCTGCTTGAGCCAGAGGACAGCAGAGTAGGGAAGAGACCCCAGAGACCATCAAGTCCAATGTTATCACTTCACAGCGTCAGAGGTTTTGGCTGCTCGGACCTATGGAGCATCCTCAGGTCAGCAGGGTGCTCACCCTGTGCGATCCAGCAGGTAACACCGTCCACGTGCTGAGCCATCTCCACAGGGCCGCCTGGCCACCAAGACCTCACAGTCACCCTCACAGCAGGGGCTGGACCGGGGTGAGCCCGAGGAAGAAGGCAGCGGGCACTGCAGGGGGGCAGAATCCCGAGAGCAGTGCTGTGCATGGTGCAGAGGTGTGTCAGGCACAGTGCTAGACACGTTACATACATCAGCTCTTGTGATCCTCACAATGACCCTGACAAGCGAGGACACTAAGACACGACATTACCAACCTGCCCAAGGTCAAATCCAGAGCATCTGGCTCTGGGACCCTCTGTATTGCAGAGACGCTTGTGATCAGAAGCACAGGAAAGGGCTTCCCTGGTGGCTCAGTGGTAAAGAATCTGCCTGCCAGTGCAGGAAACACAGGTTCAATCCCTGGTCCAGGAAGATCCCACATACCTCGGATCAAGTAAGCACATGAGCCACAACTAGTTGAGAGGCTCCAGAGGCTCCAGAGGCCTCTCTGGAGACCGAGAGCCACAGCTGCTGAAGCCCGTGTGCCCTAGAGCCTGTGCTCTGCGACGAGAAGCCACCACAATGAGAAGCCCCAGCATCAAAACTAGAGAGTTGCCTCCTGCTGCCTACAACTAGGGAAAAGCCCACACAGCAATTAAGACCCAGCGCAGCCGAAAATAAATAACTTACTAATTTAAAAGCAACAACAACAGGAAAGACAACCTCCCAGAACGCTCCACCCTAGTTGGGGGTGCAGCAGGGGTGAAGGAGAAGCCAGAGGTCCCCCAGTAACAGGTGGGAGTCGGATGGATAAACCTTTTTTTTTCTTTTTTTTTTGCTTTTAATGAGACCTCAATCTAGCCCCTAGATCTGGATATCCTGAGAAATATTATCTGTACTTTCACCAGAAGGAATTTAAAACTAAAAGTCCTGTAACTGAGTCTTTCCATGATTGAAGCCTACTAGACACTCATTATTTCTCAATCTCCCAATTATGTAAATGTTTTTAGAAAATCAAGGACAATTTAATATTAGAGGTTCAATAACACCAGGAAATGTATACTGAAATTGTTAATTCTCTTACCATCTAGTTCTCTGTGCGTGTAGAGTTCCTGTTTAAAATTGCATTTTTGAATAAGAAAGATTTGTTCATTCATACTACTCTGATTGATGATTTTCTCTGTTTCTAAATAATCATTCTGAAATGCTCTACCCAACATTGAACTCCAGGGGAAAAGTAGTTATAGAATGAAGCCACTAGATGGCAAACTCCCACAGTTTGAGACAGACAAATGTTGAACAGATAAATTACCATCAACAAGCTATTTTTTTAAAATATGTTCAAAATCAAATACTAGCTTCATCTGTAATCAAGAAAGTGTTTGTGAAAGTAACTGACTCCTCACGGAAGAAGGGAGAAGGCAATGGCACCCCCACTCCAGTACTCTTGCCTGGAAAATCCCATGGACAGAGGAGCCCGGTAGGCTGCACTCCATGGGGTCTCTACGAGTCGGACACGACTGAGCGACTTCACTTTCACTTTTCACTTTTGTGCATTGGAGAAGGAAATGGCAACCCACTCCAGTGTTCTTGCCTGGAGAATCCCAGGGACGGGGGAGCCTGGTGGGCTGCCGTCTAGGGGATCGCACAGAGTCGGACATGACTGACGCGACTTAGCAGCAGCAGCAGCCAGGAAGAAGACGATAGGATAAAAGTTTAAGCTGCACCTCCTCCCAGCCCTTACACCCTAATGATCAGTGATTAGTGGAACCCAAGAGCATTTGGCACAGTGGTGAAGAACCCACCTGCCAATGCAGGAGACACCAGAGACTCAGGTTCGATCCCTGGGTCGGGAAGATCCTCTGGAGGAGGAAATGGCAACCCATTCCAGGATTCTTGCCGGGGTGATCCTGTAGACAGAGGAGCCTGGGCGGGGCTACAGTCCTCGGGGTAGCAAAGGGTTGGACACGACTGAGCAGCTGAGAACAGCACAGGAGGGTTTATAGAGAAAAGGAAATAGACTGTCGATAAGCTTCCAGCTGACCCTGAAGTGTAACCAACGCTCTTTGGATAGAAGAGAGGGAGCTTAGTGATACTTGCGCAGGTGAGACAACTTTCTCTCCCAGAAACTGACATGCAGGGACCCACCCTCGTGTCTATGTCTGACTTTTGTGATGAAGTAGCTGTGAAAAGGGCATATGTGTAGACACCTGGGGCTGGGACCCTGGCTGTGCCAAGGACCACTGCCTGACAGGTCTTTACCCCTCTAAAGCAAGGAGCTCATCTATATTAATAATTTACCTTATGAAATATATCTATATGCTATAAAATGCTAGTATAATCATTACTTGACAGGGTTATTGTAATGGTTATAAATAATGTCTTTAAAGCAACTTCCACACAGTTGTCTCATCATTGTGAAGAGCTGTGTGGCCGTGGGCAGGTCACTGGACCTCCCAGAGCCTCAGAATCTTCTTCTGTGAAACAGAGATGAGCCTGGTTGCCCTTCCCCACGGCCCCCCATCTCTCCCCACCCTCAGCCTTGGCCTCCCCTCAACGAGGCCTTCCCTCGCCAAATGATTGCAGCTCAAACCCCCTCCTGTCCGACCACCCCCCATCCCAGCATTCCCTCTCTCCCTTCCCTGATTGACTTTTCTCAATAGCTGTGAACACCGCCGTGACATTTGACCCCCTTGTTTGTTTCCTGTCTGTGTCAGGACGAACAGTGCAAGCTCTGTGGGCGGAGCCTGGTCTCGTCCACCGTGGGGCCCCAGGATTTGGGACAACGATGCCTGGGATGGGGTTGCGCACTTCACAAAGACGTGCTGCAGGAAGGAACTAGAGATTGAAATGTTTGCAAAAGTTCAGCACCATGTCTGGCGTGCAGTAGGTGCTCAGTGAATGGTAGTTAGTGTTATCACTGTGTTATTACTGTGTCCCTGAGCAAGTGACTTCATCTCTGGAAACCTTAGTCACTGTGTTTCTGAATGGACCTAATAACCAGGTCAAAGGGTGGCAACAAGGATTAAATTAGAAGACACATAACTCAATGCCTGACATAGGTCCATCTTTCAAGGCTCTCAGAGTTCAGGCTGACCCTTCAGTGCAATGCTGAATAGAAGAGACAACAGAGAATATCCTCACTGTGATTCTGATTTTAAAGGAGATACTTTTAATATTCCTGATGGCTCAAGTGGTCAAGAATCAGCCTCCAAAGCAGGAGACACAGGTTAGATCCCTGGATCAGGAAGATCCCCTGGAGGAGGAAATGCCTACCCACTCCAGTGTTCCTACCTGGGAAATCCCATGGACAGAGGAGCCTGGTGGGGCTACAGTCCATGGGGTTGCAAAGAGTCAGACACGACTGAGCACACACACACTTTTAATATTATGCCAGCAACTATGAAGTTTACCATAGGGTTTCTTTGTCAGTACCCTTGATAAAATAAAGAAGTTTGCTTAAAAGCCAAGAAAGCTAAGAATTTTATTTTTGTTTTGTTTTTAAATCATAAGACGCTGGACTTTAACTTTTTGAGACAGTTATAAATTCACACATGGTTGTAAGATATAATAGAAGTTCTGTATATCTTCACTGGCTTTCCCTCAGTGATAACCTCTTGGTAACTGTATACAGCATCACAACCAGGAAACTGACATTGATATAGTCCATTGAGCTTGGCTCACCGTTCTTGTTTTATGAGGCCAGCATTGATCCAATAATCCTACTTGAGGAAGCTCTCTTAGAGTTGTACAAAGATTTAGATACCAGGATATTCATCATGATATTATCATTTTTGCTCTTTGTTTGAAGTTTTTTTCTTGTATAATTAATTTTTTAAATTTATTTTATTCAAATATGGTTGATTTACAATGTTGTGTTAATTTCTGCTGTACAGCAAAGTGATTCAGATATATAAAGAGATACGATAGCTCAGTTGGTAAAGAATCCGCCTGCAATGCAGGAGACCCCAGTTCAATCCCTGGGTTGGGAAGATACCCTGGAGGAGGGAAAGGCTACCCACTCCAGTGTTCTGGCCTGGAGAGTCTGCCTGGTCGCAAAGGGTCAGACGCGACTGAGTTACTTTCATATGTATACACACACACACACATTCCTTTTCATACTGTTTTCCATTGTGATTCATCACAGGATATTGAATATAGTTCCCTGTGCTATATAGTAAAACTCGGTTGTTTATTCCGGAGAAGGCAATGGCACCCCACTCCAGTACTCTTGCCTGGAAAATCCCATCTTATATATAACAGTTTGCATCAGCTAATCCCAAACTCCCAATCCGTCCCTCTTCCACCTCTTCTCTCCTGTGTCAACCACAAGTCTATTCTCTATATCTGTCTGTTTCATTTGTGTCATATTTTAGATTCCACATATAAGTGATACCATATTGTATTTCTCTTTCTGACTTCACATAGTATGATAATCCCTAGGTCAATCCATGTTTTGCAGGTGGTGTTATTTCACTCTTTTTCATTGCTGAGTAATATTCTGTTGTATATATGGACCACATCTTCTTTATCCAGTCATCTGTCGGTGGCTAAATATTTAGGTTATTTCCATGTCTTGGCTACTGTGAATAGTGCTGTTACAAACATTGGGGTGTGCGTATGTTTTGGAATTGCAATTTTTTCCAGATATATGCCCAGGAGTGGGATTGCTGGATCATACGGCAATTCTATTTTCAGTGTTTTAAGGAACCTCCATACTGTTTTCCATAGTGGCTGCACCAATTTACCTTCACACCAATAGTGTAAGAGGGTTCCCTTTTCCCACAATGTCTCCAGCATTTATTGTTTAGAGACTTTTTGATGATGGCCATTCTAACCACTGTCAAGTGGTACCTCACTGTAGTTTTGATTTGCATTTCTCTAATAATTATTGATGGTAAGCCTGTTTTCATCTACCTGTTGGCCATCTTGCATATCTTCTTAGGAGAGTGTCCGTTTAGGTCTTCTGCTCATCCTTCCATTGGGTTGTTTGTTGTTGTTGTTGGTATTGAGTTGTATGAGTTGTTTGTATATTTTGGAAATTAAGCCCTTATTAGTTGCTTCGTTTGCAAATATTTTCTCCTATTCTGTAGGTTGTCCTTTCATTTTGTCTATAGTTTCCTCTGCTGTACAAAATCTCGTAAGTTTGATTAGGTCTCATTTGTTTATTTTTGCTTTTATTTGTATTGCTTTGGGAGAATGACCTAACAAAATATTAGTATGATTTATGTCAGAGAATGTTTTGTCTATGTTGACTGCTAGAAGTTATATGATGTCATGTCTTATATTTAAGTCTTTAGCAGTCTTGAGTTTATTTTTGCATATTGTGCAAGGGTATGTTTTAACTTCATTGATTGTCTCAAATCTGGGAGAGTTCTGCCTCCTGCTTTGTTCTTTTCCTTCAGGATTGCTTTGGCAATTCTAGGTCTTTTGTGGTTCCATATAAATTTTAAGATTGTTCTAGTTCTGTGAAAAATCTCATAGGTATTTTGATAGGTATTGCATTAAATCTGTAGATTGCTTTGGATAGTGTGGCCATATTAACAATATTAATTCTTACAGTCTAAGGACATGAGATATCTTTCCATTTCTTTGAGTCATCTTCCATTTCCTTTATAATGTTTTATAGTTCTCAGCATGTCTTTCACCTCTTTTGTCAGGTTTATTCCTAAATGTTTTAATTTTTTGACATGATTTTAAAAGGGATTTTTTAAACATTCCCTTTTTGATATTTCATTGTTAGTGTAAAGACATACAGCCAATTTCTGTATGTTACTCTTATAAACTGCTACCTTGCTGAATTCACTTATCAGTTCTAGTCATTTCTGTGTGGCATCTTTAGGGTTTTCTATATATGGTATTATGTCATCTGCATATAATAACAATTTTACCTCTTCCCTTCCAATTTAGATACCTTTTATTTCTTTCCTGTCTGATTGCAGTGGCTGGGAGTCCCAATACTATGTTGAATAGAAGTGGTGAGAGGGGATATCCTTATCTTGTTTCAGATTTTAGTGGGAAGGCTTTCAGCTTTTCACCATTGAGTATTATATTGGCTATGGTTTTATCACAAAATAACTTTTGTTATGTTGAGATAGGTTCCCTCCAAACTCACTTTGGTAAGAATTTTTTATCATGAATGGATGTGAACTTTTTAAAATTAAAGTGTTTTACTTTGAGATAATTGTAGATTCATATGCGGTTGTAAGAAATAGTGAGAGATGCCATGAACCCGTTACCCAGTTTCACACAAAAGGAACATCTTGCAAAAAAACTCTGGCAGAACATCACAATCAGGAAATTGACAGTAACACAGACAAAGTAGTTTTGGATATTCAGATTGAAAAAGGACCCAGAAATTATGGAGAATTTTTTCACTTAAGACAACTTTCCATTCTGCATTAATGCGAGGCTAAGGAGAATCTCATCCTTAAAACCTAGGAGGGAACAAGGGATAAAGTTTTAGTTCACTCTTTGATTGTATCAGCTCTGGAAAGTATTTCTTTTTATTTACTCAGCATTTGGACATGCTATTTAAGGTCTTTATTTTACATTATCAGTTTCTTTTTCTGAGAAAGTAAAGAATTAAACTCAGTCACCTAGTCTTTTACACTACTCTTGCCTTTTAGATAAACTGATGATATCTTAGCTCAATGTAACAAAAAAATAACATTTCAGCCCTAGAGTGATAGATACAGGCTTTGCAGTCTTTCAGATTCACCACCTGGGCTGACAACCTGAACAAAGAGTAACAGAAAGTACTGATATGAGTGTATCTTGCTTGAAGGACAGTCTTTCTCTTAGCCCTCATTTTAAAAGCTGTACAAGTGTCCTCCCCCTTGAGAGACAGTGAACTTGAGCATGGGAAAGCAGCATTTGTCATCTCTGCCCATCTGCTCTCCCAGTTTACTGAGTAGCATACATGGTCGCGTTGATTTTACAGTCGTATTTTTTAAAAGTCCTTCCTTCAGTGCCCAAGACCGGAGGCCTGTTACTGGCCTCCAGCTGTTTTCTGTGGCCTCTCACTTCAGTACAATGTCTCTTAGTAGCTGGTTTCCTTCAACCCTGCCCCAGTCATCACACGGTCTAATCTATTCATTCGTTATTGACAAAATAGTCAATAACACAATTTTAAGTTTTCTTCTTCCACAGGATGAGTTTTCAATGAGAAGCAGAACAAAATGTCATCAAATTTTCTGTTCTCCATCTTTTTCAAGAGCTGACTTATTATATGCAGCACATTTGTACTTCATGGCATTCATTTCTGTAGCTTGGTCCAACCAGCTCTTCCTTGACAGTGGGATTAATGATACCTTAGCTACAAAGAATTTGACTTTGAATGAAGTCTATGCATTTTGGTCTCATCTCCACTTTTAGTGATAAAACTTATTTGTTTCAAGTTGGGAGGCATTATGTGTCCCTTGGGAAGGTGAAAATAAAAACTTGGTCTATCAGGTGGTCACTGTGTTTTATTAGAAAATGATATGAACAAATTAAGAGCTATATGCTGCTAAGGGGCTTCCCAGGTGGCTCAGAGGTAAAGAATCCTCCTGCCAATGCAGGAGACCTGGGTTCGATCGCTGGGTCATGAAGATCCCCTGGAGAAGGAAATGGAAACCCACCCCAGTATTCTTGCCTGGAAAATTCCATGAACAGAGGAGCCTGGTGGGCTACAACCCTTGGGGTCCCAAAGAGTTGGACATGACTGAGCAACTGAGCATGCGTGCATGCTGCTATTGGAAAAGTTTGGAAAAAAAATAAACCCAGGAAGAGATTGCAAATGGTCTAGTAAAATGAAGGGGTTTCATTTTTTTTTTAATTGCATTTCCCATCTGCAATTTTTTCTTAAGCTGATTTTTAGTCCCACTCACAGATACATTTTTCCCAATTCATGCAGATCTGCATTCCATGTTTCATGTTTCTGATTCACATTCATGTTGTTACTCTGAGCTATAATATTTACATTATTACTTTGCTCTGTTTTGAATCAGTGGTCCATTTTTGTGCATGGAGAATATGACATAACCTAATAGTAATTTTGAAAAATACCAATTTAACGAGCAATTATAAATTATGTGAAAGTATATTACAGACAGGCTTCCCCTGTGAAGTAATGCTCACTTGAGCTGGCCAACAGATTCCCTGAACCTATGAGCTCTGCCCGTAAATTCAGTACCTCCTTTGTAGAAACACCAGGTCATTATGAGAATTTTTACATTTTTATGACATAACAGATGTATTTTTATTGAAGTATAGTTGATTTAGAATATTGAGTTAGTTTCAGGCATGCATACAGCCAAGTGATTCAGTTATATACTTTTTTCAGATCACTTTCCATTGTAGATTATCACAAGATATTGAATATAATGCCCTGTGCTCTACAGTCAGCCCTTGTTGTTTATTTTATGTATAGTAGTTTGTAAATGTTAATCCCATACTCCCCCCACTCCCTTTCCTGTTTGATAACCATAAGTTTGTTTTCCATGTCTATGAGTCTGTTTCTGTTTTATATATAGATTCATTTGTATCATTTTTTTAGATTCCACATATAAGTGATATCATATTTGTCTTTTTCTCTCTGACTTATTTCACTAAGTGTAATATTCTCAACATGTGTCTATGTTGCTGCACAGATGTATTTTTTTCATTGTGAATGTACATAACATAAAATATATCATCTTAACACTTTTAAGTGTACAGTTCAATAGTATTAAATACTTCATGCTTTTGAGCAATATAGAACCTTTTTTACCTGTAGTATTTATGTACCTGTTATCAGCTTTGAAAGACGTGACACAGAGGGTTGGTTACCAAGTTGGCCAAGGTGAAGTTCGTTTCATCTATCAGCATCTAGTCTGGCTGGAGACACTGGACCACAGGTGCTGTTATCCAAGGACTCTCTGCTGTTAGGTGGTCCATTGCCCAGGTTAAGACTACAGCTCTCTGTTCCGCTTTCAGAAGTGGTGTTGGGGCACCACCGACAATATGAAGTGAAAGTGAAAGTGTTAGTCACTCAGTCCTATCCAACTCTTTGCGACCCCATGGACTGTAGCCTGTCAGGCTCCTCTGTCCCTGGAATTCTCCAGGCAAGAATATTGGAGTGAGTGGGTTGCCATTTCCTTCTCCAGGAGATCCTCCTAACCCAGGGATCAAATCCGTGTCTCCTGCATTGCAGGTAGATTTACCATCTGAGCCACCAGGGAAGCCCGATATATTTAAGATAAATTACTAGAAATAAAGATACTGGGTCAAAAGATTAAACATTCTGAGATTTTGCACACCAATCACATTATTGAAAGGTTTCCACAAGGGAGAATGGTCCCACGTTACCTCATCTTTATCAGCCCTGGATGTTACTTTCTTTTAATTGATTTATCCATTTGCTGGGACAGAATGGCATCTTGCTATTTTAATTTGAATTTCTTTTTATTATTAATGAGATTGGAGATATTTTCATAAGATTACTAACCACTGTATTTTTGGTAGCCATTTGTAACTTATTCAAGTTTTTATTCATTCTCCTATTGGAGTGCTTACCTATTATCAGTTTATATGAGCTTTTTTATAATTGAGGCTTAATTCTTATGTCATTCATGTTGGAAATATTTTCCTTATTTCATTTACCTTTAATATTGCTTAAGGTGTTTTTTGAGATACAGAAGTTTTTTATTTTAATGTGATCAAGTCCACTGGTCTTTCTCCTTATAGTAAAAATATACATGCTTAGAATGATGTTACTCTTATCTAGAGCTGATCAATATTTATATATATATTTTCATGGCTCTTTAATAGTTTCAGCATCTGTATTTACCTCTTTATGAAATTTGTTTTGGTATAGGGTATAAGGTAGAAAACCAGCTTAATTTTTTTGTAAGTATTTAACCAATTATCTCTCCACCTTTATTGTTTTCTTTATATAGGTCCTGCATGTTTATGAAGACTATTTCAAGATATTTCATATTTTTGCTGCTATTTCAGGTAAGACTTCATGTTATATTTACTAATTGACTTTATTTTTAGAATATAAGAGGCTATCATTTTTTAGACACTACTTTTTTAGCAGGCAACTTCACTGAACATTCTAATTTTGAATCATATATTTGTTGTGTTGGATTTTTCTAGATAGAAAATTGTATCGGATACAAGTGAAAAATTTTGTGTCCTCCTTTCTAATAATTAGGAAATTCCTTTTTTGTGTTTTATGCATCAACTAAAACACCATTATAATGCTAAATACTAATAACTGTTAAAATGGGCCATCTTATCTAGAGTGTAAGAATATCCTAGAAACTGTTCCAGTATTGGATGTTTGGGCTAGATGATTTAACAAGCATTTATGAAAAATCTATCTTCTGCTAGCTACATAGAGCTAAAGAGAGCACTCTCTCTCTTTTGTGGCCTCAGAGTCTAGTGAAGGACACAGCCACACAGGGAAATAGTTACAGTTACGTAAAACATGGTTCATGAGTGTCTTAAATAGAGTTATACACAAAGATGGAAAAAGAAATGAGTACTTAACTCTGCTTGTAGAGGGAATGAAGATGACATTCCAAGCATGGGGAACAGAATGTGAAGTCCAGGTCCAATAGAGGGTGTTCATGGTTAACTACTAATGCTTACGTATGACTGCTACACAGAATCTTGGAGTTCCCCTGGAATAGTGAGATTATATTATTCACTGTTAAGTAACACAAATGTGCATAGGATGTCATGAGTCCAATTTCTCATTAAGCCTCTATTCTCAGTCTTTACTCTGCTAATATGTATGGTGAATCTCTAAGTATAAAATGTATAAGCTACTTATCTTTAAAAGGAATTAGAGGGTTTAAAGCAGCTAACAAAACAGTAAAAACATAAGAAGGTAAACTTTCAAACCAAAACCGTATCCAAAGAGGCCAACACAAATATATCAATCAGATGTGTATGTACCAAAGTGTATCTTATGGAAGTAGAATGGTGGTTGCCAGTGCCTGTGGGAGGGAACTGAAGGAAGATGGAAAAATGTTCTGAAGACGGTGATGGTATTATAGCTGCAGAACAATGTGAATGGACTTAATGTCACTGAACTACACTTAAAAAATGGTTAAAATGGCAAATTTTATGTTATGTATATTTTACCACAATAAAAGGTGTGTATTTTATAGAAATAAAACATTCTGAGAAATGTTAATAACTGTTATATGGGGTGGGGACAGGGAGATGGACTAAAGTGTCATAGGTTTCTTTTCTGCAGACGTCTCTGGGCCTTTCATACGTTCATATGTACTATGAACTGTGGTGTCCAGTGTATTTCCTGGTTGTATTAAAGCACAGAGGACCTGGTGGGGCTTTCCTGCTTGGACCCCACTCAACGCAATGCTGATGTAGGAAACACAATATCTACTGTGATTAATTGTTAAACCTCCTGTCATTTATTTTTAAGATTAAAACAAAAAAGAAAAATAGTTGTAGCTCAGAAAACAATAATTTTCTTCTCTTGTACTGAACTCTTACAAGAAGTGATTGTGAACCCTTCCATGAAAAAACAAAAATATTAATACAGACATGTGTGCGTGTGTATCTTCAAGAATTTTATGAAGGTGCAGAAATGTTCTTCCTGTAGCTCTTTCTAATAATATCAATCCTCCATAAATGTTAAAGCAAAAATATGAACATATAACTTAGTAAAAGTGTCTAAGTTGTGGCATTTTAATATCTACCAGGAGAAATATCCAGAAGTACATTTATAAATTACAGAATGGTGCTTGAAACAATGAACCTTAAATTCCTGGCAGTAGAACATGTGGTCATAGTGCCATTAAACTGACCTCTCCCATGACTTTTCCCAAAAGCCAGAGCCCTCATATTTTGGATGTATGTCATTCATGTACTTTCCTTCGTAGTTTTCAGCTATTACCTCTTTTTAATAGGATTCATAAAGACAATATTATGTTTTTTGTTACAGTTTCTTCCAATACTGGGAGAATCACAATCCAATATTTATGCTGATTTTAAATATTCTCCCACCTCAGACACATCCAGAGGCAAGTTTTAATTGCTGCCTCTAACAAACTTTACCCACTATGACTTTCCAAAATTCTCTGACAAATTAGCTTGGAAACTCCCACTCTGAAACAATCGTTCTTGTTTCTGAGCCTTTCCAACAGACCAGGCTGGCCAATTGTGTCATAATGTATTGCAGTAATTAAGCATTTTGACAGGAGAGAGACTTGTTTATGTCTCTAGCCAGTGTTCCTGCTAGTTTTCACACCCTGAGCCGAGCACTGAAACGGAACAGGGAAGCATGAAAGCAGCAGAGAAATCTGTGGGACAGTAAACTCGACGTCTCTGCCACACCCCAGAGCCTGGGGCTTCAGTGTTGACCCTGCCTGTACTTGTCCTGTGACATTAGCTGTATGGACCAGAAAGCAGTGACCTAGCATTGTTTTACCAGACAGCCACATTGGAAATACTCCTCCACTTACCATCTCAGTGAACAGTATAACCGTCCATCTGGTCAACCACGCTGGGTGCCTTGGTGCAACCTTAAATAACTCCCTTTTCTGAATACAGTCCATCACATATGATCTTATCCTGTCTCAGAAAAACATCCTGACAAAAACTGTTTTTCTTCATCTTCGTGATCGCTGTCAACACTTTAAGCCTTCATTTTTCCTGGACTGATAGAATATTTTGTTGATTTGTTTAGATTCTTTTGTCTAACTTGAGTCTAACTCTAACCCAAATTTTAATTGACTACCTGAGCTATTTTTCTAAATCATCTATCTGATGACCCTACTTTTCCCAAAATACCCACACTGACTCTAAATCACCAGCAACAATATTTCCCAAAATGAGGGCCAGAGCTGCTACTGCTGCTGCTAAGTCGCTTCAGTCGTGTCCAACTCTGTGCGACCCCATAGACGGCAGCCCACCAGGGTCCCCCGTCCCTGGGATTCTCCAGGCAAGAACACTGGAGTGGATTGCCATTTCCTTCTCCAATGCATGAAAGTGAAAAGTGAAAGGGAAGTCGCTCAGTCGTGTCCGACTCTTGGCGACTCCATGGACTGCAGCCTACCAGGCTCCTCCATCCATGGGATTGTCCAGGCAAGAGTACTAGAGTGGGGTGCCACTGCCTTCTCCGGAGGGCCAGAGAACTCAGAACAAAATTTTAATAGGTATTAACTGAGGTCAGGATTTTATATAGCCGACTAATTTTGGGAATACCAAGTTCAAAGATACGTTGACTCTTCTTTACTGTAAAACTTCACAGAGGCTTAAAAGTCCTGTCGCACACTCTGAAGCTACAAGATGTGGAAATCTAAGCACATGAGCCTTCTCTAACATGTCAATTCTGGGACTCTGTTTAAAGAATATCTAAAGGGAGTGTGGTTCTATGGAGCACCCTTTAGAAGACACTGACCTAAAGAGTCAACTTTCCCTCCTTGTATCTTGTAAGTTCAGTTCAGTCGCTTAGTCGTATCTGACTCTTTGTGACCCCATGGACTGCAGCACGCCAGGCCTCCCTGTCCATAGCCAACTCCTGAGTTTACTCAAACTCATGTCCATTGAGTCAGTGATGCCATCCAACCAACTCATCCTCTATCATCCCCTTCTCCTCCCAGCTTCAATCTTTCCCAACATCAGGGTCTTTTCCAATGAGTCAGTTCTTCGTGTCGTGTGGCCAAAGTATTGGAGTTTTGCTTCAGCATCAGTCCTTCCAATGAATACTCAGGACTGATTTCCTTTAGGATGGACTGGTTGGATCTCCTTGCAGTCCAAGGGACTCGCATGAGTCTTCTCCAACACCACAGTTCAAAAGCGTCAATTCTACAGTGCTCAGCTTTCTTTATAGTCCAACTCTCACATACATACATGACTACTGGAAAAACCAAAGCTTTGACTAGACAGACATTTGTTGGCAAAGTGATGTCTCTGCTTTTTAATATGCTGTCTAAGTTGGTCATAGCTTTTCTTCCAAGGAGCAAGCGTCTTTTAATTTCATGGCTGCCATCACCATCTGCAGTGATTTTTGAGCCCAAATAAATAAAGTTTCTCACTGTTTCCACTGTTTCCCCATCTATTTGCCACGAAGTGATGGGACCGGATGCCATGATCTTAGTTTTCTGAATGTTGAGCTTTAAGCCAACTTTTTCACTCTCCTCTTTAACTTTCATCAAGAGGCTCTTTAGTTCTTCTTCACTTTCTGCCATAAGGGTGGTGTCATCTGCATATCTGAGGTTATTGATATTTCTCCCAGCAATCTTGATTCTAGCTTGTGCTTCATCCAGCCCAGCATTTCTCATGATGTACTCTGCATATAAGTTAAATAAGCAGGGTGACAATATACAGCCTTGACATACTCCTTTCCTGATTTGGAACCAGTCTGTTGTTCCATGTCCAATTCTAACTGTTGCTTCTTGACCTGCATACAGATTTCTTAGGAGGCAGGTAAGGTGGTCTGGTATTCCCACCTTTTGAAGAATTTTCCAGTTTGTTGTGATCCACAAAGTCAAAGGATTCAGTGTAGTCAATAAAGCAGAAGTATATGTTTTTCTGGAACTCTCTTGCTTTTTTTGATGATCCAGCAGATGTTGGCAATTTGATCTCTGGTTCCTCTGTCTTTTCTAAATCCAGCTCGAACATCTGGAAGTTCACGGTTCACGTACCGTTGAAGCCTGGCTTGGAGAATTTTGAGCATTACTTTGCTAGTGTGTGAGATTGTGTGGTAGTTTGAACATTCTTTGGCATTGCCTTTCTTTGGGATTGTAATGAAAACTGACCTTTTCCAGTCCTGTGGCCAAAGAGTGTCAGAGTTGACTTCATTTTTTGGAGTCATCTAAATAGAAGTGTTTTGGGCCAATCAATGCATGCTAAGTTGCTTCGGTTGTGGACAGGGTCCTCCATCTGTGAGATTCTCCAGACAAGAATACTAGAGTGGATTGCCATACCCTCCTCCCCTCAGGGGATCTTCCTGACCCAGGGATCGAACCCTCATCTCTTAAGTCTCCTGTGTTGGTTCTTTACCACTAGCACCACCTAGGAAGCCCAAGCCAATAATATAGCACAAAATGAGGAAGAAGAGGAGACAGTGTCTTTAGTCTAGAAACTAAGGAAACCCATCCTTCTATAGAGCTGATGAAACAGAACTTCTTCTTCAAAAGAGATAATATTCTTCCAGTAGCAACAAAAACTAAAGGACATAGGATCAAGTAAAGTCTGAGTTAAGGGACTTTCCATGGGTTGCAAAGAGTCAGACACAACTGAGCAACTAAACAACAACAACTGGTGGTCCAATGGTTAAGAATCCTCCTGCCAATGCAGGGGACACAGGTTTGATCCCTGATTTGGGAACTAAGATCCCACATGCCATGGAGTAACTAAGTCCATACTCCATAACTACTGTGCCCACACTCTGGAGCCTGTGCACTGTACCTATGGAGCCCATGCACACAACTATTGAAGGCCACGTACCTGGAGCCACGCTCTGCAACATAACAAGCCAACACAATAAGAAGCCTATGTACCGCAACTAGAGAGTAGTCACTGCTCACCACAACTAGAGAAAGCCCGTGCAGCAACAAAGACCCAGCACAGCCAAAAATAGATACAAAAAATTTTAAAGCCTGAGTTTAGTGCATGAGAATACATTTGCCCCCTTACTTCCTGCTTATTTGTACCAGAGACTTAAAGCAATGTGTGTGCTGTGTGTGTGTGCTCATTCACTCAGTTGTGTCCAACTCTTGGACTATAACCCTCCAGGCTGCTCTGTCCATGGAACTTTCCAGGCAAGAATGCTGGAGGGGATTGCCATTTCATCCTCCAGGGGATCTTCCTGACCCAGCGATCAAACCTGAGTCTCTTGGATCTCCTGCATTGGCAAGCAGAATCTTTACTGCTGCACCACCTGGGAATCCCTAAAGCAATACTGACCTGTTAGAAATCCATCAGAACAGTGAAATTCCAAAGAAACCTATGTGAAGGTAGAAAAGGCTGCATAGTTAATCCTCACTTTTCATCAGAGAGCGCCACAAGTGGAAATGGGTACAAACCATCTGGAGCCCAAACAAAGGAGCATATAACAGCGTTTCTGACAGAAGAAGTTGTTAAACACACCATTGGAGGGATTCTTAACTCCCAAGAAGAGAAGAGAGCGAGAAGAACGGAGGGAAGCCACGTCCTGTGGTTTCTAGACCTTTTGATTCCTGTGTTATACTGATTACCTGGAAACTCATCCAGAGCTCATGTGGAAACACAGCTGTAATGTGCTTTTTAGGTGTGTACCTGGCAAAACACTCTTAGAAAAATTACTCACATTTTCAACATAATCATGACTATTTATTCTCCACTGTTTTCTTTTAAAACAATCAAAGCCAGCTAAAAGTACAGGTGTGAAATATGTCTCTGAGTACTGTGCCATTTTGATGGAAGATGACAGATTAAAATTCTTAACAAATACACCCACTGCAGAATGCTGAAGTACACTTTCGGGCAGTTTTTTTCAGAGTAATGGATTCATTGTATTCTTGTCACCATAGCAACAAGAGGAATCACTATTATTTTCATCATAGCATTCCCAATTATTTTCTCTCACAGTTTAGGCCATAGACAAAACTAGAAGGAGTGATGTTGGCCACAAAACAAACCATAAACCCATAATTTCCTCCCAGCAGTAAAGGTTGCTCCCAGGTAGCTAATATTTTTGGGCCCTTATGAATCCCATACTAAGGTCTCTACATCCTTGAAATGAAAAAAAGAAAAATTTGCTTAAAAACTTGTCCCTTTACCCCCTTTAAGTTGGGGGAAACAAGAGGAGACATTTTACCACTTGTGTAAACTAAGAAATTTTGGAACTATTTATTTAATTTTCAGTGAGCTTTCTTTTGAGGAGTGAAAGTATTGTTGAGTAACTTTAAGCCTCAAGGATTATGGATTCTCAGTGATGAAGCAACATTCTCTTCTCTGCCTTTTAGTTGTCAAATGTGGTATCTTGGGGGTAAAATAACATGGCAGCCACATATCCCTAAAATCAGAGCATTAGACACTATCCGCACAAGATACAGGAAGAGGAACAAAATAACCAAGCGACTCTGGGTTTCAGCAAAACACAAAACGAATGTACTAGCTAAGCACCCAAAGATAAGTAGTACTCCTCCTACAGAAATGAAGGTAAAGCTCTAATACTTTGGTCACATGAAGCAAAGAGCTGACTCACTGGAAAAGACCCTGATGCTGGGAAAGATTGAGGACAGGAGGAGAAGGGGATGGCAGAGGATGAGATGGTTGGATGGCATCACCGACTCAGTGGACATGAATTTGAGCAAACTGTGGGAGATAGAGGAGGACAGAAGAGCCTGGCATACTGCAGTCCATGGGGTCACAGAGTTGGACATGACTTAGTGACTGAACAACAGAAATGAATGCAAATGGTTTTTCTGTACATGTAACCAGCAAACTCAAGCCTTACAGATTTGTCTATAAAATAATGCCACAGAATTTTTCCTACCCACTGGGTTCCAGGAACCAAGCTGCCTTTGGTCTCTGTCCCCTTCACACTCCTGCCACCTCCCAGATTTCTAAAGGTGCAGCCTGATCCCAGCTGGGTCTGTTTGTCAAGGGCACTAATCCTTTTCATTAGGGCTCCACCCTGGTGACCTCAGTACCTCCCAAAGGCCTCACCTCCTAGTACCAGCATACTGGGGATTAGGTTTCAACATATGAATTTGGGGTTGGGGTGTATCAATTCAGTCTACAACACCAAGTCAGTGTGAGTGAAATGTCTCTTAAAGGCTGATATATAGACTACACTTACACATTAACACACTTGAAGTAAGGACTGTGTAAGTGTTAGTTGCTGTTACTACTGTCAACATCTAGTTCACAGAGGAGAAAGCTAGAGTCCAGAGAGGAAAATGTGCCACGTTCACACGCTTACTTGCAGATAGAACTGACTCTAGACCTCACATTATTGCACTCCTGTTTTGTTTTGTTTTTTTAACCTATTTATGTATTCGGCTGTATCAGATCTTAGTTGCAGCTTATGAACTCTTAGTTGCAGCTTGTGAATTCTTAGTTGCAACATGTGAGATCTAGTTCCCTGACCAGGGATCGAACCCTGGCACCCTGCATTGGGAGCACAGAGTCTTAGCCACTGGATCACCAGGGAAGTCCAGATTATCTCACTCTCAATCTTTTTCTTCATGAAGTATAATCTGATTTCTCCTCCTGATTGCCCTTTCCAAGACTGTTTTCTTCAAGTTTAGGAAATATTTAAGATTTTGATGATTCCCAACAACTGAAAAAGTTTCTCTTCTTATGGACTTTGTGATCTAATTTGTTAAGCTTTCTCAGAGGTGGATAATACTATAGGAGAGGTCATAATTCCATTCATTCATGCGTTCTATGAGAAAAAATCAATAGCCCAAAATTAACAGAAAGAAATTTTGCTTTACCAGTAGTAACAACTATTTTAGAGAAAAATGTCAAGAAATATATATACTTAAGTATATTCAGGTACCTTCTAAAACACCATCAACTATTACTAATCACAGATTAATCACAGATTATTATCACTCTGATTTCCCCTACAGTTTTAAAGCTAAGTTTTTATCTCTTAAATATTGGTGCTTCATAGTTTAAAAGTCCAAGCCTTGAAAACAGTTTCTAGAAGGTTTTCTTCAATTATATTTTTAATTATTTTTTATCGTGCATGTGTGTGTGCTAAGTTACATTAGTCGTGTCTGACTCTTTGTGACCCTATGGACTGTAGCCCACCAGGCTCCTCTGTCCATGGAATTCTCCAGGAAGAATACTGGAGTGGGTTGCCATGCCCTTCTCCAGGGTATCTTCCCAACCCAGGGATCGAACCCGCATCTCTTACACATCTCTTGCATTGACTGGTGGGTTCTTTACCATTAGCAACACCTGGGAAGCACTATTCAAGTATTTTATCGTAAGTATAATATATTGTCATTGTGTATGGGAAGATATAAGGTTTAAATCATCCATTGCTATTGACTTTGACCATCAGACATTCCAATTCAGAGTATGTACTTAGGTCCTGACTACTTTTTCACTGGCTGATTTTTTGTGCAGGTGAAGGAAACTGGATTTCAGCTTCTCAAATCTGGCTTTCTACTCCATGCAGCTTGGCTTATGCAGAAAAATGCACAATGCACAATGCATGGCAGGACTGCCCTTTCTTATGCAAAGGCATCAAAGCCAACTGTCATAAACTTAAAAACATGATTTATGCCTAAATAGAAAATGAAAGCATGCCCAAGAATTCTTCTCTTAAAGAGAGAACCAGCTGGATGGCAAAGTTGGTTCAAGGAACATTTGAGGAAGTGAGTATTTAGAGGCCTTGAAGAAAAGAATGTTAGGGTAAGAGTTCAAGGTTATACAAAACTGATTAATATCCTACGAGGCAATAAAGCAATAACCTCTCAGCTATCTTTTCTATTACACTGAAATTATCCACATGTTTTCCAGACAAATATCTCAAGATAACATATAATTCTGTAGACTCTGGCCCTTTACTCATGAACAGATAGCAAGACAAACAAGTATATTGCCCTAAATAGAGAAATCATCCTTAAGAAGACCTGTTAAACAATGCTCCTAAATGACATTGAAAGAATGCTCTCCTTTTTTTCCCCTTATTTCCAAATTAATTAATTAACACAGAACTAGTTTTTTAACAATTTTTCATTAATTTCTTTTCTGAATATATTTAAATATTATAAGATAGCAGACAAACTTTCCGACAATAATCTACACAGTTTTTCTCCAGAGTGAGATCTTGCTGCCTGGGAAAAATGTTTATAGTAGGGTTGCCTGTTTAGCAAAGAAAAATACCATATATTCAATTAAATTGAATTTTAATTTAATAAGAGTAATATTAATATAATGTAAGTATCATAAATACATAAACAATAACTTTTAATATAAATAGGTCCCAAACATGGTACATGACTGTTTCTCTGAGCCCTTCCAGTTCTAATCTAATACTCTATGTAAACATCTCCTTAACAACAAATCATGACCATTACAGACTTTTTTTCTAAACTCACTTTGAATTCATTCATGTTTTCTGCTTATCATGTTCTACAAATTCACAGTGTATTTGAATACCAGACTTCATTTGGTCTGCTCTGAAATGAGCCATTTAAAATGTCATGGAGAATCCTGAAGTCAGATGATCCAAGATGACAGTGAGGTAGCTTTGTAGCCTTAGATACCTATGGGTCGGCTGTCAGTGAGACAAACATCATTGCAAATACTCACTTTGTTCATGACCTTCCTGAGGCGAGGGCTTGAATAACCCCCTATTGTTTATACTGACCTAATTCTAAGTTCTTTGCAGCTTACCTCATGGCACTTGCTGAAAACTGGTCTCTAGCTACTTTGGGGCTTTTGTTGTTTCGCCTCCTAATTCTACATGGTAAGGGGGAAAACCCCCTGATCCTTTTTGATGAAATAAATTTTACTTCAATTTTTTTTTTTTTCAGGCATAACTGGGAACCTAATGCATTTTACCCTTTCACTCTTTATTAATTGACCAAAACGATGACAAACATTTTTTCCTATACTAAGAAATAGAAATTGAATGTGTGTCCCATTCTGCCAAACAAAATGACTCAGAGAACTCAAACAGGGGCTCTGTAACAACCTAGAGAGGTGGGATGGGGAGGGAAATGGGAGGGAGGTTCAAGAGGGAGGGGACATATGTATACCTATGGCTGATTCATGCTGATGGTTTGGCAGAAACCAGCAAAATTCTGTAAAGCAATTATCCTTCGATTTTAAAATAAATAAATTTTTGAAAAATAAAAATTTTAAAAACGCATATCTCAGAAACTAACATCATTGAGACCAGTGAATCTGTATACTCTCATCCTACCTACAGTAACTTCTTGTGTGGCTGTTCAGTTGGCTCAGTCATTCCCGACTCTTTTGTGACCCCCAAAGACTGCAGCCCACCCAGCTCCTCTGTCCGTGGGATTTTTCAGGTGTGAATACTAGAGTGGGTTGCCATTTCCTCCTCCAGGGGATCGTCCTGACCCAGGGATTGAACCCAGGTCTCCTGCAGCTTCTGCATTGCAGGCAGATTCTTTACAGCTGAGCCATTAATTTCAGCCAGTGAGAACACACGCTCAGTAGTCAGCGATGGATCCATCTCAGAGGAGCAGAAATACACATACGAGTTGTTCTTCAGGTGAATGAGTATAGCTACATCAATAAGCAAAGCTGAGCTAACCCAAGGCCGTGCTGTCTCCGATTCTGGGAAAATGCGAGTGTTAGAGACTATTATTCCAGCCATGGGTGGAGTGAGAAATAGTACATCACGGAGAACTCAGGGTCCTTATCCACTCCCCACATCTGGTGGTGTATCCTGATTAACTCAACCATCAGCATTTGTCTCTCCTTGGACTCTCACTAAGAGATCTACTAAAGGATGTACTTCAGCAGGGGAAAAGGGATTCAAGACAGATGGTCTGACATGCAAGAAGAAATAGAGAACAAAGAGAAATAAACCTGCAATTAATGTACATGAATAGTAACTAAATAATCCTACATAAATGAGTAATAACAAGGGCTAGTGACATTTCAAAAAGAACAGAAATACACATGGCAGAGCCAAAATAAAAACAACAGAAATGCATGATAATGTGTGAGTCAAGAATATTAATGAATTTAAACCTTTCTAAAGTTCTCATCATCTCCAAAATCAGGGTAAAATTACAGATTAATTTAGAATTCAAGGGCTTCCCTGGTGGTACAGTGGATAAGAATTCACCTGCCAATGCAAGAGACACAAGTTCAATCCCTGATCCGGGAAGATTCCACATGCCGCAGAACAACTAAATCTGTGTGCCACAACTACTGAGCCTGCGTGTTGCAACTACTGAAACCCTTGAGCCTAGAGCCTGTGCTCCCCAACAAGAAAAGCCTCCACAATGAGAAGCCCATGGACCTCAATGAAGAATAGCTCCTGCTTGCTGCAACCAGAGAAAGCCAGCAGGCAGCAATGAAGACACGGCACAACCAAAAAATAAAAAATAGATAAAAATTTTAAAATATTTAGACTTTGATAATAAATATGCAAGTAAAAATTTCTTAGGTAACCAATAAAAGAATAGAAACAGGAAGAATAATTTCAAAGCTAGAATTAGGAAATAATTAGATGTTGAAAAATACTGTATAATTCTAAAATAAAGCAAGAAAAAGAAAGAAAAGAAAAAAAAAGCAGGACAGATGGAAAGCTCAAAGTGAAATGACATATTTTAACCTAAATACATAAGTAATTTGTTAAATGGATTAATTTCTCCATATAAAAGAAAAACATTGTCAAACTGGGTTTAAAAATTTAAATTCAACTCTGCTGTTTATAAAAGACTCATCCAATAATAATACAGAAAAGTTGGAAGTAAAAAGATTTTTGAAAGTACACCATGTAAATGCTAGTGAAAAGAAAGATGGTGTCTGTACAGACACAAAAGGCAAAAGGCAATATTATAGAAAAAAGAGCCACAGCACAATAACAAGATTCAACTACTAAGAAGGTAAAATTTTTTTAACTTATGTGTGTGTAAGATATAGCCTCAAATAGATAAAGCAAATATTGCCGACTTATAAGGAGTTACAGAATGAGCTGCAATTAGTATGAGAGATCTTGTCATCAAACCTTATGTGATGAAGCTGAAGTAGTACTTAGAAATGTATACAACCTTAAGTGCAGATACTGAAAATTAAAACAGCTAAAAGATAATACACAACATATTCACCTCAATGCATTAGAAAAAGAATAGCAAAACAAACTCAATGAATTAGATGAAGGGGAGGTAGAAATTAATGGAAAACTTAAAAAACAAACAATAGAGGGTATCAGTGAGAAGTAAGTGAATTCTTCATAAAAACTATAAAGGTAACCAATGAAGGAAAAAAAGAGAAAAAGTTCCAATACCAAAATCAGGAACGAAAAAGAGGTTGCTGAAGATCCTTAAAAAGGAAGAAGATACAACAGACAGGGTATGCTATTATGAACAATTTTATGCCAATAAATTTTTCCAGAAGTTAGTATTTCCAGAAAAAAAAAATATTCCTCAAAACTCGTTCACAAAGAAAGTAAAACCTTCAAGTCCCAACAAATAGTACTGGGGCTATGGGACCTCTATTAAAAAATGAAGTGCATACACAAAAATCAATTTCAAAGGAATTCAGTTCAGTTCAGTCACTCAGTCGTGTCCGACTCTTTGTGACCCCATGGACTGCAGCACACCAGGCCTCCCTGTCCATCACCAAGTCCCGGAGTTTACCCAAACCCATGTCCATCAGAGTCGGTGATGCCATCCAACCATCTCATCCTCTGTCTTCCCCTTCTCCTCCTGCCCCCAATCAGACGCAAATATGAAGAGAAGAACTATAAGCTTTAAAAACACAATAGAGAAGACTAGCTTCATGACTGCTAGGAGAAATAAGCCAAAAACCAAAAGCAAACACAAAACCGAAACAACTGGGAAGCTGTCTTTCTCACACGTGTCTGAACCAAGAGGACAACCCACAGTCTGGAGAACAGCAACCAGTTTAACTAGCATCCCAAGCATTGCGAAAGAACCTGAGAACATTTCTGAAAATGCAGTCATGGTATCTTCATGCTGTTGCTTTCTTACATTCACAAGTTCTGCTAAATAAATTTGGAAACTTCTCTCAGATTCCTTTCCCTCCCTCTTACACATTCTCTATTTTTTTTTTTTTTTTTTGCTTCTCTTGGCGGAAGATTACTGTTTCACTCTAGTACCTTCTAGTTCTTTTTTCATTCTAACCCACTCGACTCTCTTTTATTTCTATCAAAAGTATAGAAAAAGATATAGACCTTTAAAGGTCTTTTCCATGTTTATTCAATTTTTAAAGCATAATGTATGCTCATAGAAATATTTTTTGAACTGAGTTAAAATTTGTTGGAGAAATATTTCAAATATGGTTTATATGTCTGGTTACATTATGATTCTTGGTGTGGTGTGCAGGCATGCTCAGTCGTGTCCGACTCTTTGCAACCCCATGAACTGTAGCCTGCCAGGCTCCACTGTCCATGAGATTTTCCAGGCAAGAACGCTGGAGTGGGTTGCCATTTCCTTCTTCAAGGGAACTTCCCAACCCAGGGATCGAACCCACTGCTCCTGCCATGTTTCCTACACTGGCAGGCAGATTCTTGACCGCTGCACCAACTTACTATAATTTATGATTGCATATCTTTTGTTTATCAGGTCTATTCTTCCAGTACTTATGAATGACTACATAAAAAAATCTAACATATACAACATGTGTGATTTTGTGTGAAAAAAAACTGTTTACTTGCAGTGTTTCTTGCCAAAGCATTCTCCTTTGCCTCCCCGGAAAAAGATGTGCCTGTAAGAATATTCATATCCAGCACCCACTTTGTTATAAAATCAAAAACCTGAGAAAATAAGAGTATTTCTGCCTTCAACTATGAGAAAACTAATGTGGTCATCAGACAGCAAAACTAATTTACTAGTGATAAGCATTTAAACCCGAAATCCTTGTCAACAATCTTTGTGTCTCTTAAAGCACTAAGTGTTTTAACCTATGTTTCATGCAAGTTAGGAAAATGCAGACAGAATACCCACTATCTGTCATTGTAATCAAATAAATACCACCTCATTCCATTTTCTGAATTCTGTTCTCATTTACTTCAGTAAGACTGAACACTGTCCTGTGAAAAAGACACCTAAAATATATTCCACTAGACTGTATTTATCCCACCTTTAAGTTTCAAGGTGGAATTTCAGATTTTAAAATTGTAGTTACCGCTGATGATTACCAAAATGGGGGTGTAATGATATCCTGCATTTATGATTATTGATGCACCTTTTTATAGATTCATTTTTATGTTGAACTTATTTTGTATGCGTTGATGAGCATAATTGTAATTAGGTGTCTAGTTTGGTAAATGAGTATCTGTGATAATTTGTGAGTGTTTTTAATTTTTAGCTTGGAGTTGACATTTTGATATTGACTTGAGAATCTTACACACCTTGCTGGATACATTTGATAACACATTTATAGTGAAGAATGCAGCTACAGATATTTATAAATGTAAAGGTAGGCCTTCAGTTTATTCATTCAATATTTTCTTCAGTCTAGCGAGCTTCTATTGCCCAAAAAGGACTTTTCAACCTAGAAAGGAATTCCTGAATATATTTTGTCATCCTCAAGTTAAATTTATTAAAAGTGTAAGCTAGAAACCTAATTCTTTGAAAATTAAGCTCCATTTCTAGATCTTGCTATTTTAAGTATAAATCTAGCACATTTGTATGAAAAATAACAGTCATTTTGGTTTGCTCCTTTATTAGGATTTCAGTGAACCCAACTGACCAAATCATCTTTAAACATTTCACCTTACTTGGAAGATTAATTAAATTCCCTTAGACATTTCAAACTCTAATTATAAATTTAATGCACTGCTTCTCTCAAAGACTTCAAATAGGTAAGAAAATGTCTTAGACTGGGTTCACCTGTAGCACATTGTGAGACAAGAATTCATGTAAAAGTGATTTATTAGGAGAAAATTGGGAGAAAAATGAAGAAATAGGGAGAGAAAGAAAGTAAGGCCGCACAAAGGTGCCAGTCGGCAGGTCGAGTAGCTTTGACTCGGACCCACACAGGCGCCCTGGAGGACACACTCCAGAGCCGTCCCAGTTAGTGGCGAAAACGCTGAGTACTTATGCCAGCTGTTCCTGGTGGGATGGAAATTCTCAGCACGCCAGCTCTGGCAGCCTAAAGAGATGCGGGAATCTCAGCCTCAGACAGAGATGCAGGTCCCGGAGGGGAAGCCCGCCAGGATCAAACTGGCAGCTCCTAGGGCACGTGGGCAGAACACTGTCCACCCCTCACACCACTCAGATCCCTCTATGCCTCCCAGGAGCTCAATAATCCAGCAGGGGGTTGGCCGGTCACCGTTTCTGGAAGCAAAGATTTCATAGGAGGGTTGGTGGAGCGAGTTACTGCTGGCTGGTCCTGGGGCTGTAACTGATGGCTTGCTCCCTGCTCTATTCTGTGATACTCCCCTTGCAGTAGGCCAACACTTGTTCAATGGGGTGCCCAAGACTGTCATCTCTGAGGAGCCTGAGTCCCTGGTTACCATGTCCTTCTCACACACAGTGGCTAAGATTGCCTCATCACAGTTAAAAATCTCAAGCATTAAGAGAGTCCCTAGTGGATTCTAGACATACTCCTCTCTGCCCCAGGTATGTAGCAATGAGCATACAGACTGACACCCTGTCAGTGTATTTATAAGTCCTTCTTTGCCTGCTCCACTGGCAGGAGGACACCAAAATGACCTGATCAGGAGGCACTCATAGGTCTAGGCAGAAGGGAAACGTCATGGCATCCCCTGAGGAGAGCATCACACAGACCAACCCACCAGACACAGGGCTGCAAATCCAGGAAACACGAGTTCCCCAAGCAGGTCACTGAGAGTGATAGCAAGAAGGACCACTCTTATCTCCTCCCCTGGGTTCCCAGACCTGCTATGCTCCCTCCCAGGGACAGTGCACACATAATGGCTGTTGGATCCAAGGTATAGGCTGTATTCTGAGTACTCCATCCACACGTGGTGACATCTCAAAGCAGGTGTCTCAGCTGGGTTTTGAGAGGACAGTCTTAATGTTCTTTTGGGTCAGGAGCTGGCCCTGGTTTGTGGGTGAGTTTAGCTGAAAACAGACCGCTGCTGCTCTATACCCCAACTCAGGGGTGACATCAAATACTAGTGGTGAGGGACTTCCCTAGTGGCCCAGTGGTTAAGACCCTGCACTCCCACTACAGGGGGCCTAGGTTCGATCCCTGGTTGGGGAACTAAAATCCCACATGCTTTGTGGTGCAACCACAGGAATTTTTTTTTAAAAGAAAAGAAAGAGAAAATTCGTAGTGAGGAGAAATCCTCCCAGTGGACAGGGCTTTTTCTTTTTGTGGGAAGAGAAAAGCGCCCTGAGAAGAAGATAAGAGTGCACGAGGACTTGACTGGATATTCAGGACCGAGGAAGGACCAAGGCTGGATGATTGGGGAAAAGAGGTTTGAGAAGAGGCTGGTGACACGGTGGTGCATACCCGTGGGGCCCTCGGGTCTGCTGTTGCACCTTCTTAGCTGTAAAGTGGCCCCCTTGCTGTGGAGCAGTGTTGTACAAGATCCCATATCAGTGAATCAGGCGTTGTGTGCCTTCAGATAATGATGTTGACTGAGACGCTGTAGACAAGAAATGTAAACCCAATACCTGATAGATATTTCTTTGTGGTCAGAACAAAGAAATCACTGCCACATCTTCCCAGGGTAGAAAATATCTGATGTAATCAGCTTACCACCAAGTGGCTGGTTGGTCTCGAGGGAATGTACATATCTGCAGTGCAGTATTAGCCTCTGCAGCTAACAAGCAGTGTACTTGTGTGCTCAGTCATGTATGACTCTTTGTGACCCCATAGACTGTAGCCCACCAGACTCCTCTGTCCATGAGATTCTCCAGGCAAGAATAGGGGAGTGGGTTGCCATGCCCTTCTCCAGGGCATCTTCCCGACCTAGGGATCAAACCTGCGTCTCTTGCGTCTCCTGCATTTGCAGGTGGCTTCTTTCCCACTGTGCCATCTGAGAAACCCTGCTAACAGGCAGAGCAGCAGCTAAAATAGCCTTGGTGAGAGGGTTCAGTTCTATGTTGGGCCCATGCACAGCCTCCATCTCTGCCACCAAAGCTACTCCATGCATCAGCCCACTGGGGTGGCGAGGACCGAGGCTGACTGACACCTAGCAGATGAGTCATATTGTTTCTCTGCTTGTCTGCCCCTCCTCTGTAGCAGATGCTCTCCGGTGGGTATTGACCTAATGATCTCTCCCAGAGGTCCATCTGCATGACTCTTCCCCAAACATCTTTGCAGATAAACTTCTTCCAGGGTCCTACCAAACCAGATACCCCTCAGCCAGTACTCAGGAACCTATGTATATGCCTACTTGTCTTTCCTCATGAAGTGGAAGCTCTGTACTCACCACTGATTGCGGGTCTGTTTCTGAGTGAGGTTGTACTGTGGCAGGTCCGTGCCTGCAGCCCCAAATTATCAAGACAACCTTCCATGAAGCAGACCCAGAGTTTTTCCTCCAAGAATTGGTCATAGGGAGCCTGTGTGGGGCCATAGGTATAGGCTTAGGAGAAGTGAAGATGCAAGAATGCTAAGTGACAGGGTCTGGACCGCTTGTTGTGTAACTTATTTGTGCCCCCTTGACACGCTCAGGCTCTGTCCTGGGTGCCACTTTCATTTCATCAAGGATTGCAGTTATGTTCACTCAGCTTTATAACTTGGTAGGTCTGACAGCACCCCAGCACCCAATTCATGGTCAGCAGCTCTGATCACATATTAGTTGATATCTCATGGTCAGATGCTCAGTGCCCATCAGCATAAAAGGAGCTTTTTCCAGGGGTGTAGAGTTCTTCTGCAGGGGGCATGGCATTGCTTCAGTGTCCCAGTGAGCTATGCTAAGACCCATGGGGCTTGCCAGAGGCAGTGCCTTGATGTAGCATCACAGGATCTACCGAGCCATATGGCCCCAGTAGCAGGGCCACTTTTTCCAAGCCTAGACCACTGCAAAGCACTCTCTTGCTCTGGAACCCACTCAAAACTGACAGCTTGATGGCAGCCCTCCAACATGCAGGTCCCGACTGTCAGAAGGAAAATCACGGGGACCTGTGTGCCTGAAAATGGTAAACAGATCCGAGAGGATGACTCAGGGAGCAGCCCTGGCAGCATCTCCCACCAAAAGCATGAGCTCCTTGAGCTCTTATGTGACTTTTATAATTCTCATATCATAGTTATAAATTCAAAAAATCAAGTTTTCTTAAAAGTTTCAATCATGTTAAAAATCAGAGAATACTCAAAGAATTCAAACTGTTACCACACTTCTATAAACATATTTTAAAAATATGATTTTCTTCATCTGTTACTTTTTATTGAATATAATTTACTTACAATATTGTGTTTCAGGTGTACAGCAAAGTGATTCAGTTATATTTTTTTCAAGTTATTTTCCATTATAGGTTGTTATAAGATGTTGAATAGAGTTCCCTGTGTTATACAATAAATCCTCGTTGCTTATCTGTTTTAAATATAGCAGTGTGTATGTGTGCATCCCAAAGTCCTAGTTTATCCCTCCCTCCCTGTCCCCCTTTGTTAACCATAAGTTTATTTTCTAGGTCTCTGTGTCTGTTGCTATTTTGTGTGTAGATTCATTTGTATCACTTTTTTAGATCCCACATATAACCCATAAAGTGAAGTGAAGTCACTCAGTCGTGTCCAACTGTTTGCAACCCCATGGACTGTAGCCCACCAGGCTCCTCCATCCATGGAATTTTCTAGGCAAGAGTACTGGAGTGGGCTGTCATTTCCTTCTCCAGGGGATCTTCCTGACGCAGGGATCGAACCTGGGTCTCCCACATTGCGGTCAGATGCTTTACCGTCTGAGTCACCAGGGAATCCCACATATAAGCCATATCATATGATATTTGTCTGTATTTTACTTACTTCACTTAATTTTACCATCCCTAGGTCCATACATGTTGCTGAAACTGGCATTATTTCAATCTTTTTTATGGCTGAGTAATATTCCATTGTATGTATATGTGTGTGTATACACACACACACACACACACACACATATATACATACACATACCATATCTTCTCTCTCTACTTATTTTAAATGACTTGCTAGGGGAATGATGCTTTTGAGCAGCTATGGTTAATTGGTTGAAAACTCAGGACCAAAGAAACTCCAGACTATTAAGGGGTGTGTGTGTATGTTGTACGTGCACTCAGTCATGTCCAACTCATTGTGACCCCATTGGACTGTAGACTGCCAAAATTCATTGAATTTTCCAGGCAAGAATACTAGAGTGGGTTGCCATTTCCTACTGCAGGGGATCTTCCCAAACCAGAGACCGAACCCAAATCTCTTGCGTCCCCTGCATTGACAGGCAGATTCTTCACCACTAGTGCCAGCTGGGAAGCCCCAACCATTGGGGGCATAGCTCCTAAGAGTGCCTAACAAAATGTACCAGAAACTACTACCACAGAACTCAACAAAGGACATCATGTACTTGCCAGGTCAACAGAGTTTTTGAAGTTCATGTCCCTTTGCTGGGTTTTAAGCAATCACATAAGTTTCAATTTCTTGCAACTCAATTCCTTTCCCCAAATGGGGACTTTACTGAAATAATAGGGACTTTCTAAAGTCCCTGAGTTTCACTTCATCTTGTTGATAAAACCTTATTGTGTCACTTTCTGAAAGCAGATTTGAACTTACTCCCTCGTCTACCCTTTTTCTCTTTTATTCTTTCTGCATATCTCATTTGCAACCATTCTTTAATGAGTTTACTGACACAGAGAAAAGAGAAATAATAACTCTGCTGTTATGTCTCATACCATCTGAAGGAACACATGTATTACATAGTCTCTCATACGTAGAACACAGCTGCTCAGAAACCACCTGGAAATTGTACAAAATATAACACTTTCAGTTCCTGTTAGAAAGACTTCAAGGATATTAAAAGCCTCCCTCCCTTGGATAAACAGCTGGAACCCCCACCTCCTGGCTCCCATCCATTTTCTCCCTAGGGTACCAGGTCCTCGAGCTGAAGTCCTTGGGGCCCAGGCTGGTAAACACCGTCTTCCTTTTATGTAGAAACCTTCACAATGGCCTTGACATGCTGCCTTCTCTGCTCCCGGCCAGCAAGACTCGTTCACCTAGCTCCCTTATACTTCAAAGGGAAGCATTTTTTAGATAACATTTAATGTAGTTTTTATGCAGAGAAGTTATGCTTGAACCAAAGATGAGAAGAGATAAAGGGTGTAAGGAAGACTAAGAAGCCCACATGTCTACCTAAATCTGTCCTTCTAGCCGAACCTCATCTCTCCCAAAGCATTCTGCATCCTACTGTGACACAGAGGTTCGCCAGGACCTTCTGCCTCTCACCCATGATCACTCGGAGTTGGTCCAGATTCACAACATAAGGGTAAGAAATAAAAATGAAGATCACAGCTCCAACATGGCTGGATCTCACCTCCAAGTATTTTAACTGCTCCCAGCTCTTCTTCTAGTCCTCCTAGGCAGTCTGAATTTATGGAGTGTTCCTACAATGTTTTTGGGTTCAGAACCTGTCTCCAGGTGGCTTCCCAGTGGCGCAGTGGTAAAGAATCTGTCTGACAATGCAGGCGAGGCAGGCTTGGTTCCTGGGTCAGGAAGATCCCCTGGAGGAAGAAATGGCAACCCATTCCAGTATTCTTGCCTGGGAAATCCCATGGACTGCAGAGCCTGGCAGGTTACAGTCCTTGGGGTTGCAAAATGTAAGCTACGACTGAGCTCACACAGCACAGAGGTTTCAGTCTCCAACCTGAAACCCTTCGGGGAAACTTGGGACTTTTCTGACTCTCCCTAGCTAACAACGTTTGTTCTTCCCCAGCAAAATATTAAATGTTTAGCCATATGACCCAAACATGGCCTGGCCTCCCTATCTGGATATATATTGAATATAATGGGAATGAGATAACTTGACTTTTTAATGCCTAAGTCATTATAACACCTAGTGCCTTTTATTAGGTTTCCATTCCCAGGTATCTCTGAGCATCTTATCTATGAAAAATAATGATGTGTTGAACAAATCTGTCCTATTTAAAGCTTGCTGGCTTCAGCAGTGATCTGGCTTTGGACCATGGCGGTCCACGTCCTGCCCTGAGGATTATTCTGTCAAATCTGTACCCACTTCCTTAAGCTTTTACTATTCTCCCACAATGCACTTTACTCAGAGCGCAAGCATCCAGTCCTCCTGAATTTCCCACAGAAAGCTGAGACAAGGGTTGAACATTTAACAAAATATCTTTATGAGCAAATGTCAGAAACCCTAATTAAAACTGACAAGCCAAAAAGGGAATTAGTGCTTCTTGTAACTGAAAAAGCGCAGGCATATTTTTAGTTTGGGTGTGGCTGGATTCAAAGATTAAAAGAATGTCCTCAGGAATCAAAATCTTTTTCTTGGCTCTGTCTGCCTCTGTGGAATTTAACCTCCACGTGGAGGAGGCCCCAAGCAGCTCCAGGCTTGCCCATCCGGGTATTAAGAGGATGACTTTCTCATTAGTCCTGGAGAGTTCGAGGACTGGCTCTGATTGGCCCAGCTTGGGTCATATGCTCATCCATGAGCCAATCACTGTGGTCAGCGGTGCCCAGTGCTCCCATTGGTCAGCTCTGTGTCACGTGCACACCCATAAAGCCCTGGGATGAGGCCAACCCTGTGTGAAACTCTTGGAATATATGCGGAATCCAGTTGCCAGAAGGAAATGGAGGCGCTATTACCAGAATATTCGGAAGGCAAAACAACAGGTGGCGGCTACCTTTGAGGATAACAGAAAGGAATTGCAATCCAGAGATCCTTTAAAATCGCGGCTACAAATGGTTGCTTTCAGGATGTCGAGGCCCTCACAAATGCAAGAAAGGCAAAGCGCATCAGCCGCCTAGCCCTCCTCGGAGGACCCGTCCCCCAGAGCCCCGGGACAGCTGCCGCCAGCCCCCGGGAGGGCCCTGCGGCCGAAGCCCAGAATAGAAACACGACTGCCCGGGGCAGTGCAGTCCGGGGAGGGTTTAACCCTGGTGCGGCAGAGCCCAAGCACCCGTCCACAATGCTGCTGCCCTCCTCACAGCCATCAATTCCATAAGGAAAGGGTCGGAAATACCCCCAGCAGCTTTATGCTTATATGTGGACGTTTCTAGAACAAGGATCGGTGTCTTAGGGAAACTGCCGAGAACTTGTCATTTCCTAGGCTCTCTTAAATTCATCGGTAGAAACTTAGTGACCAAGATCGAAGGTGTGTATGATCAGTGAGAACAGGAAGCATTTCAAGTGATTAAAAAGTAAAGGTTTTTCCCAAGTGTATTTTGTCTTGATTTCACTTGAAATAGCCCAGCTATGATACTCTGGGTTTGAGAGGGGTTGTTTTTAGCTGTGAGGCATGTCAGATCTTGGCTCCCTGACCAGGGAACAAACCATCACCCCCTGCATTGCAAAGCCAAGTCTTAACCACTGGACTGCCAGGAAAGTCCCTCAGCTATGATACTCTGACTTCATCTGGGTAGATACTGAAAACAGCAAACCCCTGAGAAGTTCCAGAGACATGCACAGCAGAGAATCTTCAGGTCTAAACCCCACCACCACCACCATCATCTGTGCCACACCCGGGCATTGACTCTGTTATTGCCTCCCTTTTATGCAAGTTGAGGTTTTTAGGAGGCCTTGGAGCTCTCAGCACTTGGGTAAGCCATAGTGCCCTCACCAGGCCCCTGATTCCCAAGAACTCATCAGACCTCAGTAGTCCTGGCAGAAACTGGAGAGTCAAGGATATTTTTTAACTTTAAAGCTTAGGCTCCCTGGGTATCTGAGCTGTGAGCATGCTGGGAAAAGGAGATGGGCGGGGCCAGGGTTAGGAGTCACTCTTCCTGCAGAAAAGATGAGACACGTGCTCAGAAGGAGCCCATGGAGCAGAGGCTGGGGCAGCTAACTGGAGGGGCAGAGAAGGGAAATCAAGGGCCTTCTCTCTTTGAGAAAGTTTTGCAAGCTTTTCACTCTCAGAAAAGCCAAAACTGCAGTTTCATTTTAAGGCATGCCCTTATTGGAAAGTCCTGGACTCTTTCAAATTACAAAGTTTGGTTTATGAAAGGGAGAGTTTGAGGTTTCACTTCAAAGGAGAATAGGAAAAACTAGGGTGATATTAAGTGTTATTTATCAACAGTTAATGATTCTATGGCACCTTTGAAATATGTTCTTTTGGCCTAAATTAGTAAGAGTTAGTATTAATGCTTTATTAGTTTAATAACACACTTAGTAAAAGCAGTTATTTTTACAGAAGAATGTAATTATCTGATATCGTATGCTATGAAAGAAAAACACCATGGTTCCCATTGGTAGCTATATATGTGTATATATATATTACTTCCCATAAGTAGGTCACAAGATGGAAATTTCCAGGCATCGTAGACAACAGGGTTGCAGGATCTCTTTGTGGATTTCAGGATGAAGTTCTCCAACAGGGCCTCGTGACCAAACCAGGTTTGAGTTCTTTATAATGTCCCTAGATGAGGCCCGGCTGATGAGACTACATGTCACAGAAGTTAGAAGATCATTTAAGTATACACACTGTCCAGAGAGTGAAGGGCAGAGCCCTTAGCACAAGTTCAGCCATAGAAGAGACATCCAGATATTGATTCTACAGAAAGATCCTGATTTTTCCATAAAGGGTCACCACTCCCCTCTGGCTTATAGCATGAGGAAATTTTAATGTTGATCAATATACTAATCACAAAAATGCAGACACTCCCTGAATCCAACTTGGGTCATTAAAAAACAACAGTTAGGCTTGTACATTAGCTGTGTTCATGCCTGGGGTGACCAGCTGTCTCACTCCTCCACCCAAAGTCAGCAGGAGGAATTATGTTCAGGGGGAACTTGGCCACCCTGGGAATTCTCTGATTTACTTTCATCTAGGTCCATGGGTCTTGACCAAATGTGAGGTGCCCCAAACTTAAGATGATGATAATCTTTTTAGAGGTAGTTTAGGAACAAATACTATGAGGTTTGTCCATTTCCCTGGTGGCCAAAGAGAAGCAAAGAGGCAAAACTGAAGTGGCGCTGAGAGTTGCACGTTCAAGCTTTCATGTAAAATTCTTGGAACTCCAACTCATACCACCACTACCAGCTCTGCTGCCAGTAATCATGACCCTTGCCACCTCACCAGAGAGGGATGTGCAGAAAAAAAAATTTGCCCCCTCATCCTCAGTTAGTGTTGAGCCCATTAAACTTTCTCCAAGCAATATACAAAGTAATCTAACCAGGAAGAAAAAAAAGAAAATACCAACTGCATCTTTCTGTTTCCCCAGATGGCCCCAGGGCATGTATGCTAATCAAGGGCATACGTGCTAATTAGGGCATATGCTAATTAGGCCTCCCGTAATTCCCCAAGGTGCACCTGCAAACTCCCTTTTACAGGAACACCATCTTCTCAACAGGCCTGCCTCTTTCCAGGCATAGCTTGTCATGCTAACCCAGTTGGCACTGCCCGGAAATTCTAACATTTCTACCATCTTGACTAATCCTAAGGGGTTGAGTCACAATGCATGATCCCTCTGCCGCCAAACAGCATTCCAACCAGTAGCTTCTGAAGAAAGATACTCAGTCAATGGGCTGAACCCATCCGTGGTGATTTATGACTCTGTCAGTCTAGCTGGAGGCTCTTCCATTAGTTCCTCATAATGATAAGAGGGAAAATTATTCAATGAAGTAGCCATCCCTATCTGTCAATCTTATTTCTGCATTTGTGATGTGGTCCTACACTGCAGACATAATTCACCTAGTTTAAATAAGAGTTTTCAGAATGGTTTCCCCAGTATTTTTTCTTTTTGCTTCATCGTTTAGTCACCTCCCAATCATGTTTCCTTTCAAAACACAGAAGTTTCTCATTATGATCGGCGAGGTGAATTCTGATTCTCGGGGTTTTAGATCACTTCCTTCTGGGTGTTAATCAGTTCTGGCCATATGACGAGGGTGAGGCGATTCATTATTACTTTACAATGAAGGCCCCTAATTATATTTTCAATGGTAGTATTAGTCCTTCTGTTTCTCTGAGTTCCTAAGAGCTGCAGGCGGTGTCATCTACATTACCCGGAGGTCCTGCTCAGGCTGACTTTCTGCAAACTCATGTTTAGGAGTCTGATCTGAGGAGGCGGGAGCAGGTGGGAACAATGAGAGTGGAGGGGCTACTCGTTCACCGGCCACCGACGGCCCCTCTGTCACCTCCAGTTTGCTGCAGTCACTTGATACTTAGCTGTGACCTCACCTGTGGTCTTGCCAGTCTGGTAGTCAGGACTGCGGAATCCTCCCACTGCCTCTGGGGAAAGGTAGGACTTGATTTCATTATTTGGTGGTGAATGATCACCCTTCCTCCTCGAGAGCCTCTGGGGAGGATGGTTACTTTTCCAAAATGCAAATGGGGGATCACAAGCCTTGGCCCTGAAAAGTGTTCCTGGGAATTTCCAGGCCCTCGCTGTCAATGTCGAGAGTTCTTGCCCAGGGAGGGAAAGGCAAGGATGGGATCTCTTTCCAGTGGTGAGTGAGATCTGGGCCGTGTTGTTGCTGCGGGGAGACGGAAGGGGGGTTTGTGACTCTAAGATGCGTGGATGGTCATTTTAGTCAATAATATGAGCACCTGAGAATCCATTTATTCACTCATCCAACAGAAGTGTGTGGTGCCCATTGTGTGTCTGAGCACTTGGGCACAGGACATTTAAGAGAGAGAGAGAGGCTGGTTCACTGGCTACCCTGAAGAGATGGGGAAGCTCCTTTGGGAAAACAGTCCTCACAAGGCAGCCCCCTGAGTGGTCTTCTGTTTAACCCTGGAGTCCTGTTGACTTGAAAATTTCCAGCATAAAGCTTGTCTCTTTCTACCCACTAAGGTAGGAAGAGGAGTCCTGTTGTATGCTCTTCTCTACCAGGGAGCCTGGGCTTGACTCCCAGATGGGATCCTGCCCTCGAGAGATGTGGGTAGGAAGCCTCCGTCCAGTGGTCTTTTGTTGTTGTTTGGTTGCTAAGTTGTGTCTCTCTGTGATCCCCAGGGAGCCCACCAGGCTCCTCTGTCCATGGGATTTCCCAGGCAAGGATACTAGAGTGGGGTGCCATTTCCTCCTCCAGGGGTGGCCCTTTGGCACAACAGCAAACACCTTCCTTAGGCACATCGTGCACCTGATCACAGTATCGTGGCTGAGTTCCTTTGTCCCTCTCTAGAAGGATTCAGACCTTTGACCTATCGCTTGCATTTGACCTCTGACACCCCCTCACCCACAGCCTTTGCTGCGCCTGACTCCCCTGACCTCTCTCTCCTGTTCTGTGTGCATCTTTGGTAGAAGGATGAGCCCCTTCTTTGGATTTGTCTTGATCTCAAGTGTCTGGCTTCCCTGGTGGCTCAGATGGTAAAGAGTCTGCCTGCAGTGTGGAAGGCCTAGGTTCAATCCCTAGGTTGGAAAGATCCCCTGGAGGAGGAAATGGCAACCCACTTCAGTATTCTTGCCTGGAAAATCCCATGGACAGAGGAGCCTGGCGGTTTTGGCAGGCCGTGGGGTCGACTGAGTGACTAACACTTTCACTTTCATTTTTCAAGCGTCCAGGTCCACTAGGACCACAAGCTTCCTCTTCCAGCTTCCTGCCACCAATTTGCTTTCTTCCCATTTTCTTGATACAGGATCCTTCTAAGGGCCCACACTCTGATTGTGGCCTGTGTCCTGAACCAGTACATGCTTCAGGCTCAGGGTATCTTCTGGGCCGGTTGTTAGAGGGCAGAACAGCGCTGAGAGACCTTTCCCTGGGAACAGTTGCGTGAACTGAAGGGTCAAAAGGAGGGTTCCGGCTCAGCTGCAGGTGCTGGGTGATGGGTCTGCTCCCGAATCAGTTCAGTTCAGTTCAGTTGCTCAGTCGTGTCCGACTCTTTGCGACCCCATGAACTGCAGCACGCCAGGCCTCTATGTCCATCGCCAACTCCCGGAGTCTACCCAAACCCATGTCCATCGAGTCGGTGATGCCATCCAACCATCTCATCCTCTGTCGTCCCCTTCTCCTCCTGCCCCCAATCCTACCCAGCATTAGGGTCTTTTCCAATGAGTCAACTCTTCGCATGAGGTGGCCAAAGTATTGGAGTTTCAGCTTCAACATCAGTCCTTCTAATGAACACCCAGGGTTGATCTCCTATAGGATGGATTGATTGGATGTCCTTGCAGTCCAAGGGACTCTCAAGAGTCTTCTCCAACACCACAGTTCAAAAGCATCAATTCTGCGGCACTCAGCTTTCTTCACCGTCCAACTCTCACATCCATACATGACCCAAATCAGGGGAAGACTATTCAGCATCAAAAGACAATAAACAAAGAAAAAAAAGGAAGAAGATGAAAACGCTTCCAAGCCAGGATTATTTTGATGTGAACCAGTGAAATCAGTCTTTGAACAATGAGTATAAATGATAAAAACATGCTGCTGCTGCTGCTGCTGCTGCTGCTAAGTCACTTCAGTCGTGTCCGACTCTGTGCGACCCCATAGACGGCAGCCCACCAGGCTCCCCCGTCCCTGGGATTTTCCAGGCAAGAACACCGGAGTGGGTTGCCATTTCCTTCTCCAATGCATGAAAGTGAAAAGTAAAAGGGAAGTCGCTCAGTTGTGTCCAACTCCTAGTGACCCCATGGACTGCAGCCCACCAGGCTCCTCCATCCATGGGATTTTCCAGGCAAGAGTACTGGAGTGGGTTGCCATAAATGTGTTTAAAAGAAGGTGAGAAAAGATTATCACTGCCCACTCCCTTCTTTTGAAGGAGGCTACAAGTGGCTGGGGTAGAACTGATTTAAATCTATTAAAGCACTAGAATATGTATCCATGACTTCCCAGGGGCTCAGCAGTAAAGAATTTCCACCTGCCATTGCAGAGATGCAGGAGATGTGGGTTTGATCCCTGGGTTGGGAAGATCCCCTGGAGAAGGAAATGGCAACCCACTCTAGTATTGTTGCCTGAAGAATCCCATGGACAGTGGAGCCTGGCAGGCTACAGTCCATGGGTCACAAAAGAGTCAGACACAACTTAGTGACTAAGCAACAGCAACAACTTAGCAATAATCATCTCTGGATGGCACTATAGGTTCCATGTGATTTTTCCGAAGTTCAGAATATTTTGAATTTTTAATGGAAGAGAATATAAATATATTTCTATATTGTATGTATTTATAAACATACATATAAATATAGGTGAGTATATATTCACATATATACATATAAATGTATAAGTATATAAATATATGGGCTTCCCTGATAGCTCAGTTGGTAAAGAATCCATCTGCAATGCAGGAGATCCTGGGTTGGGAAGATCCCCTGGAGAAGGGATAGGCTACCCATTCCGGTCTTCTTGGGCTTCCCTTGTGGCTCAGCTGGTAAAGAATCCGCCTGCAATGTGGGAGACCTGGGTTTGATCCCTGGGTTGAGACAATCCCCTGGAGAAGGGAAGGCTACCCACTCCAGTATTCTGGCCTGGAGAATTCCATGGACTGTATAGTCCGTGGGGTTGCAAAGAGTCAGACACAACTGAGCAACTTTCACATATATAAATATGTACGTATAAGTATGTATATATATATACATGAATAGACATAAATACATACTACATATGCTGTTTTTATAGTAAGATTCTTTAATTACATTTATTAGCATGTTATTTTAAAGTCAAGATAATTCAGAGTGCTTTTCATCTGACTCCGGGTCTGATACCTATGGAGAAGACACTGCCTGAAGCTAGGATCAGGGGAAGTGCCGACTTGGGGAAGAAAGAAGATGAGAAAGCCCAAGCTGGAACCAAGTGGAAAGAGACGGGCCAGGAGAGGTGTCTGCTGGAAAGGAAGTAGGAGGGAAGACCAACAGGAGTGAGTTGAGCTGACAGCTAAGTCAAAGCAGCACAGTTATGGCTTGATTTGCTCTGCAGTAAGTGGATATGAATTTGTAGCGAGATCCTTATAATCCATCCACTTGGATTAGGGAAAATGGGGTGGTGGAATTGGAAGTGTCATGTATATACTTAGAGCTTAAGATTTGATGCGATCACCATGGATCATTTGTCTTGTGTTCATAAGAAGAATGACATCTAGTGAACACTGAGGTTCAGGAACCTGGTTGGCAAGTGCAGTCTATGTGCAACCTCAGGGCAGGCGGGGGCATGACCTGGTCCAGACGCTGCTTGGCCCTGGGAATGGGGGCGTTGAGGGATACTATAACAGGAGGAGGTCAGGAAGCCCCAGTCATGTATTGTCAAGTACCAGGCTTCCAAATTTGGTAGTTTGTGAACACTCACCAGGTCACTTTGGTTGTTTGGTTGATTAGTTGGTTGGGTTTTTTTTTTAACCCACAACCTTCTTGATTGCTTTGTCTTAGTCTTTAAACTGTTTAGACTTGTTATCGTGGCAGTGATGCTTGGGCTTAACCAGATCATGACCGTTGGAATTTCGTCTCATCACAGATTACTGAGAATATTAGCAAGAATTAGCAACCGCAAAATTACAGTAGGTCATGTGCAACTTGAAGTTTTTCTCAAATCTTACACTAACATTAAATATTCCAGAGTCACAATCTCTATTCTGTGGCTGACAGAATCGAGTTTGAAAAAAGAATTCACCTCTTCACAGGAATGTGAACTTTTAAAATATATATTTTAGTTCAGAAACTTTATTTTTTAACAGCAGTTTCAGGTTCACAGCAAAATTTAACAAGTGTAGGGTTCCTATACGTACACCGCCTCCTTAACTGTTAAGAGAGGCACGTTTGTTACAATCTGTGAACCTACACTGACAGGTCATTATCCCCCACAGTCCATAGTTTACACTAGGGTTCACTCTTGAGCTGTTCATTCTGTGGTTTGGACAAATATACAATGACATGTAACCACCATGATAGCATCATATACAAGAGTTTTACTGCCCTAAAAATCCTCTGTGCTCTGCCTATCACACTGACCACTGGCAACCACTGATTTTCATACTGTCACCATAATTTTGCCTTCTCCAGAATGTCAAATAGTTGGAATCACACAGCATGTAACCTTTTCAGATTGGCTTTTTTCACTTCATAATATGCCTTTAAGTATCTTCCGTATCTTTTTGTGTCTTGATAGCTCATTTCTTTTCAGTCCTGAGTAATATCTCATTGTCTGATGTTCAGTTCAGTTGCTCAGTTGTGTCCAACTCTTTGCGACCCCATGGACTGCAGCACACTAGGCTTCCCTATCCATCACCAACTCCCGGAGTTTACCCAAACTCATGTCCATTGAGTCGGTGATGCCATGCAACCATCTCATCCTCTGTCATTCCCTTCTCCTCTCACCTTCAGTCTTTCCCAACATCAGGGTCTTTTCCAGTGAATCAGTTCTTCGCATCAGGGAGCCAAAGTATTGGAGTTTCAGCTTTAGCATCAGTCCTTCCAATGAATATTAAGGATTGATTTCCTTTAGGATGGACTAGTTGAATCTCCTTGCTGTCAAGGGGACTCTCAAGAGTCTTCTCCAACACCACAGTTCAATTTTTCGGCACTCAGCTTTCTGTATAGTCCAACTTTCACATCCATACATGACTACTGGAAAAACCATAACTTTGACTGGACAGACCTTTGTTGGCAAAGTAATGTCTCTGCTTTTTAATATGCTAAGTTGGTCATAGCTTTTCTTCCAAGGAGCAAGCATCTTTTAATTTCATTGTTTGATGTACCACAGTTTATTTATCCATCACTTACTAATTTATCCATCACCTAGGACTTCTTGATTGCTTCCGAGTATTGGCAGTTATGCCCACGGGAGGAGGTGAGCTCAGGGTCTTCCTACTCTGCCATCTTGGCCATCTCCCTCTAGAAGTTTTGACAATTATGAATAAAGTTTCTATGGACATCCACATCCAGGTTTTTGTGTGGGCATTATTTTTCAGTTCATTTGGGTAAATACCAAACAGCATAATTGCTGTGATGCTAATAAAATAATTTTTTTAAATATTTAACCAAAATCAAAACTGAAATCTTCCCTGTGTGTGTGTGCTTAGTCTCTCAGTCCTGTCTGACTCTTTGCGACCCCACGGACTGTAGCCCACCAGACTCCTCTGTCCATGGGGTTCTCCAGGCAAGAAAACTGGAGTGGGTTGCCATGCCCTCCTCCAGGGAATCTTCCCAACCCAGGGATGGAACCCAGTTCTCCCGCATTACAGGCGAATTCTTTACCATCTGAGCCATCAGGGAAGCCCAAAATCTTTCTTAAATATGTATTAAAACATTTCAGTTATGTGTAATCTTCCCAGGCCAGGGATCAAACCTGTGTCCCCTGCATGAACAGGCAGATCCTTAACCTCTGGACCACCAGGGAAGTCTGGCCTATAGGATCGTAGTTGCAGAATGTGGGATATAGTTCCCTGACTCAGGGGTTGAACCCAGGCCCTCTGCATTGGGACTGCAAAGTCTTAGCCCCTGGACCATCAGGGAAGTCCCTCTCCATTTTACATCTTTATCCTGTCTATTTTCATCTTCTTTTGTGTTTTCTCAATCTCAGTTGCCAGACTTCTGCCTTGTTAATCTTTTCAAAGGACAAGCTTTGGATTTTGTGTTGATCTCCTTTGTGTTGCTGTTTTCTCCATTTCTTTGACTTCCTTTAAGATCATTTTTTGGCTTCCTTTTATTTAACCTTGTTGCCTGAAAAATTTATTCTGAGCTAAAAAATTTCCTCTGAATTCTGTTTTGGCAGTTTCCCACAAAATTTGACGAGTAGTATTTTCATCATAGCCTAATTCTACATATTTCTTTACTTTTTATAACATCCAAATCCTATTAAAATCCATAATTCTTTAGAAGCACGTTATTTATTTTCCAACTAGGTTGTTACTACTTTTTAATTTTATTGCAGTATGGTTAGAAAACACTATGTTTGATATTAATCCTTCAAACTGTAGCATGACATCCTTTATGGTTTATCATTTGACCTAGACAAATTCCTAAAAAAAATTTGCATTTCCAAAGTTGGCTCAAGAAGTAGAAAACCTAAAGAGTCTCATAAATGTTAGATAAATCAAATCCATTGTTTAAATTTTTTATCTCAAAACACAAAGTCGAGATGCGTTACTGCCATGCTGCTGAACTCAATATCCAGATGATTTTATATGCAAATTCTGCAAAAGTTTCAAGGAACGAAAAATTCCATTTTAGATAAACTCCTCTGGAGAATCGAAAAAGAGAACTCATTCTTTGAACCCTTATAACCGTGATACCAAAAGCTAACAAGAGCACTACAAGAAATAAAAATCATAGGCATCTTATTTTTTTAATATAGATGTAAACATTCTAAATAAAATATTACCAAAACAAGTCAAAAATGTATTTTGTTTTTCTAAAATATGTTTTAAAAAAGAATAATATGTCATGACCAAATGAAGTTTGACCCTGGAAAGCCAGAGTGGTTTAACGCTAGAAAAGCTATACTTACCTCTCTTTGGAGCATTATTTGATGAAGAGATTAAAATCATATGATTTTATCAGTTGATGTAGAAAGAGGTTTATAAAATTCAACACTTGCACCATTGAATTCTTTTTTAAATGAGAAGATAGAAATTTCTTTGATTATTGTTACCTGTCAGTTTTAGCAACTATTCTATTTAATGGCAAAGAACTCTAATAATGGATAATAATTGATAAGACAAGGATGCCTGCTATCAACACCTCTGTTCACAGTTGTGCTAACGATTCAGCTGATGCAGTAAGTCCAGAAAGGAAAGTAAGTGTTACGAGGGGTTGAAAAGGAAAGAACAGAGCGGTCTTGACTCACTGATATGCATGTCCACCTGGAAATTCTACAGTAATCTAAACTGTTGTATGAATGCCAGCATTTATTTAGCAAGGCTGTTGGATACAAAATAAATACATGAATTCAATTACATGTCTGTTTACCAGTCATGTTAGAAAAGAAAAAACAAATTTAAGGAGGCATCCTTTCCAGATTCCTGTAAGATGATAGCTGCATGGATATGTGCTCAGCCACTAAGTCGTGTCCAACTCTCTGCAACCCCATGAACTGTAGCCTTCCAGGCTCCTTTGTGCATGGGATTCTCCAGGCAAGAATACTGGAGTGGGTTGCCATGCTCTCCTCCAGGGGATCTTCTCAACCCAGAGATGGAACCCCTGTCTCCTGCATTGGAGGTAGGCAGATTCTTTACCACTGAGCCACCTGAGAAACTTCCCTAGGATGCTGCTGCTGCTGCTAAGTCGCTTCAGTTGTGTCCGACTCTAGGCGACCCCATAGACAGCAGCCCACCAGGCTCCTCTGTCCCTGGGATTCTCCAGGCAAGAATACTGGAGTGGGTTGCCATTTCCTTCTCCAATGCATGCATGCATGCTAAGTCGCTTCAGTCGTGTCCAACTCTGTGCGACCCCATGGACAGCGGCCCACCAGGCTCCTCTGTCCATGGGATCCTCTAGGCAAGAATACTGGAGTGGGTTACCATTTGCCTCTCCCCCTAGGATGATGGCTCTCCCTAAATATGAAATTCTCCATACATTCTTCAAAAGGTGTAAGGATCAATAAGAGAGTTAATCCTAAGAGTTCTCATCACAAGGAGGAACATTTCTACCCTTTTTTCTGTTTTTCTTGTATCTATATGAGAAGGCGGATGCTAGATGAATCTAAAGTGGTAATCATTTCACAAAATATGTAAATCAAACCATCATGCTGTATGCCTTAAACTTATACCATGATGTATGCCAATTATTTCTCAATAAAACTGGGAGGGAAATGTGGAATAACAAATAAATACAATAAAAACATCAAAAAGAAGAGCAAGTGAAACAGTCCAAAAAGGCGCATCTGCATCATAACTAGAACACTACAAATGTCAATTCACACGTCAGGGAGGAAATGAACGTACAGAAGCAGCAGACGTAGCTGCAGAGCCCGCCGTGGAGCGGAGAGCCCGGTAAAAACGACAGAATGCAGAGAGTGAGGCGGGGTTCCCAGTGGGGGCAGAACACCCCGGTAAAAACATCACAGCCAGGAGGAAAGTGTCTGCCCCAGGATGTGGGACCTCTCGGAACAGCTCTGAGCCCAGGTAGACTTGGCTACAAGATAATCAAAAGGAAGATGCTTGAAAGTGGAGGATTGGAGGATCAGCATGACAGTGTACCAGTTCTGAGTGAGGAGGGGGGCTTGGGAGGGGGAGGCATCTTTTGAAGAAGTGAAGAAAATAAGAAAATAAGCAGTGGGAATTAAAGTTCTCACAGAAACAAGGGAGTTGTGCAACTGGAAGATACACTACCTTTTTTGGCACCGAAAAATAAGATCTGCATTTTGCTGTACCAACAGAGCACCTTCTTGTATTCAAAAACCTAGTAACACAACTCCTCACTCACCCCATAGATGCTTGTGCTATTGCTGATCAAGAAAAACCAAAATGAACAGAAGTAAGCAGGGAACTTCCACACGAAGTTACTATAAGAACACAGTGAGAATCCAAATTTATCTAACAGTAAAAAGTTTGGATTCAATCCCTGATCCAAGAAGATCCCACATGCCATGGAGCAGCCAACCCTGAGCCCCACAACTATTGAGAGTGTGCTTTAGAGTTCAAGAACTGCAAGTACTCAGTACTCAGTACTGAGCCCATGTACTGCAACTCTGGAAGTGGTAGCTGCAGTTGCTACCTCCATGATCCCTTGAAGTTCTCATTTTACCCTTTTATAATTTTATGATTAGCACATTTTTACCTAATTGACTTTTATATTAACTTTTTCATGTTCAAATGATCTGTATATATACTGTCTCCTGGCTAGACACTGACTACTCTGGCTAACTTAAGTAGAAAAGGGATTTGTTGAAATGTTGCTGAAACCGTTTACCACAGATTGGGACTTGAACCCATGTGCTGGGACTCAAACCCAGCCAAAACCCACAGTCCCATCACAGAAGGAATTCAGTGAGAGACAAAGTGATAGGTAAGAAGTGGATTTATTCAGATTCAGAGAGAAGTACACTCCACAGATAGAGTGTGGGCCATTGCAGAGGGCGAGTGCAGTTGTGAGTGTGGCATGGTTAGTTTTTATAAAGCTGGGTAATCTCATATGCTAATAAGTGGGAGAATGACTCCAACTAGTTTTGGGAAGGGGTGAAGATTTCCAGGATTTGGGCCACGGCCCACTCTTTTGACAGTGCCTTGGAACTGTCTTGGCACCTCTGGGTGGGTCGTTTCACTTGCTGATTGAGGATCAAGGTCTAGTCTTGTCTGCCATCGTGGTCCCATTTGATTCTAACTGGTTTATGTTGTGTCCTTGGGCTGTGTCATTCTTTCCAAAGCTGTGCCCTGCCCCTTTCCCTGCTGTTACATTCCTAGGTAGGAACTTCCCCAGTGGCTCAGTGGTAAAGAATCTGCCAATGCAGGAGACACAAGAGACTCATGTAAAAGAAATGGCAACCCACTCCAGTCTTCTTGCCTGGGAAATCCCATGGACAGGAGAACCTGGCAGGCTACAGTCTGTGGGGTCGCAAAAAGTCAGATACGACTGAGTGACTAAATAAGAACAGAGACTCCTCTAGTGGTCCAGTGGCTAAGACTTCATGCTTTCAATGCAGGGGGCCTGGGTTCAGTCCCTGGTCAGGGAACTATATCCTACATCAGTTCAGTTCAGTTGAGTCGCTCAGTCATGTCCTACCCTCCGCGACTCCGTGGACTGCAGCACGCCAGGCCTCCCTGTCCATCACCAACCCCCAGAGTCTATCTACATGCCACAGTTAAATACCCCATGTGTCACAACTCAGACCCAGTGCACCTAAATAAAAAAGAAAATATTTTTTTTTAAAAAGAAAGATCAATCTTTAAAAAAAAAAAAAGAAATGTTACTGGGTAGCTCATCAGAGTAACAGGATGGCTAGAGATCCAGCCTTGCAAAGGCAGGAAGCCTGGCCACATTCACTCTAGAGAAATATGTCGAATGAATTATTGCTACTGGGGCCTTCAAATTGCTACATCTACTCCCACCATCACAAATCCCAAGATACAGAAGGTTATGAACAGACAGTAAGGTTTACTCTGGAGATAGCCAAGGACAGAAGAGTAGGGGCTTTAAAGCCACATTTTGAGACAGCCCATTTCTCAAGCACTTCCTCATGCTGGGCATTAGAAAGAAACAAAAATAAATGACATGGATCCTGTCTCAAGAAACTTAAAATCTAGACCAGTGTTTTTGAAGATGTGAATTTGTAAAAAATTATCTGGGGTGCTGGTTAAAAATATCCCTCTCCCAAAGATTCTGAATCATTCAGGCTGGTGTGGAGCTACATGATACTGTCGACTAAATAAGATGCCCAACTTGAGAGTTGTGAGTTAAGTTTTATTTGGAGCAAAATGGAGGCAGCAACCTCAGATAGCTGAGAAAGTGAAAGAAAGAAAGTGAAGTCGCTCAGTCGTGTCCGACTCTTTGCGACCCCATGGACTGTAGCCTACCAGGCTCCTCCATCCAGGGGATTCTCCAGGCAAGAATACTGGAGTGGGTTGCCATTTCCTTCTCCAGGGGATCTTCCCGACCCAGGGATCGAACCCAGGTCTCCTGCATTGGAGGCAGACGCTTTAACCTCTGAGCCACCAGGGAAGTCAGATAGCTGAGAGACTGCCCCAAAGAGGCAGCAGGGCAAGGTCAATATATAAGGTTTTGGTGAAGGGGGAATTCAATACAATACCATTAAGCACTCATTTAACAAAAGGTTTTCATTTAACAAAAGGTTTTCTGCTAGTCAGGAGGATCTAATGTCACCATGAAGGGAAGTGCTTTTCTAGATATGAGGACATGCAAGGATTGGGATCATAAAGTCAGTTCCTAAAAATATCCAACTATCTAAAGACCTGTCCCACCAGATTCCCTGGAGCACAGAGTGTCTCACTCCACCTTGAACTCCCTCAGGGGAACAGCTGCAGCAGCACAGGGCTCAGTCTTCTCCGAGGCAGATGGCAAATGCCCTTGTGGTTCAGTCACTGGCAATGCTCTTGGCAAGTGGCCATTTGCAGTTGGCAATACGTACTTTTGCTATTCTAAAAGAGATGGGAATACCAGACCACCTGACCTGCCTCCTGAGAAACCTGTATGCAGGTCAGGAGCAACAATTAGAACTGGACGTGGAACAACAGACTGGTTCCAAATAGGAAAAGGAGTACGTCAAGGCTGTATATTGTCACCCTGCTTATTTAACTTATATGCAGAGTACATCATGAGAAACGCTGGGCTGGAAGAAACACAAACTGGAATCAAGATTGCTGGGAGAAATATCAATAACCTCAGATATGCAGATGACATCACCCTTATGGCAGAAAGCGAAGAAGAACTAAAGAGCCTCTTGATGAAAGTGAAAAAGGAGAGTGAAAAAGTTGGCTTAAAGCTCAACATTCAGAAAACTAAGATCATGGCATCTGGTCCCATCACTTCATGGGAAATAGATGGGGAAACAGTGGAAACAGTGTCAGACTTTATTTTTTTGGGCTCCAAAACCACTGCTGATGGTGACTGCAGCTATGAAATTAAAAGACTGTTACTCCTTGGAAGGAAGGTTATGACCAACCTAGATAGCATATTTAAAAGCAGAGACGTTATTTGCCAACAGAGGTCCGTCTAGTCAAGGCTATGGTATTTCCAGTGGTCATGTATGGATGTGAAAGTTGGACGGAGAAGAAAGCTGAATGCCGCAGAATTGATGCTTTTGAACTGTGGTGTTGGAGAAGACTCTTGAGAGTCCCTTGGACTGCAAGGACATCCAACCGGTCCATCCTAAAGGAGATCAGTCCTGGGTGTTCATTGGAAGGACTGATGTTGAAGCTGAAACTCCAATACTTTGGCCACCTCATGCGAAGAGTTGACTCATTAGAAAAGACCCTAATGCTGGGTAGGATTGGGGGCAGGAGGAGAAGGGGACGACAGAGGATGAGATGGTTGGATGGCATCACCGACTCAATGGACATGGGTTTGGGTAAACTCTGGGAGTTGGTGATGGACAGGGAGGCTTGGCGTGCTGTGATTCATGGGGTCGCAAAGAGTCAGACACGACTGAGTGACTGAACTGAACTGACTGAAAATTTGTGTGCCCAGTGCACAGTGAAGCCAAATAAACCAAATAATCGGTGGTTGGAGCAGAGGAAGGGTTATTGCAGGGCCAACGAAGGAGGTGGGTGACTACTGCTCAAAAACTCCAATCTCCCCAATTATTTGGGGAGGTAAGTTTCTTTAGGCAAAATATGGGGTGAAGGCTGCAGGATGTGTGACTTTCTTCTGATTGGTTGGTGGTGAGGTAACAGGGTGATGCTGCAGGAATCTTGTGCTCATTCTGAAGTTACCACCCAACACCTGGGTGAAGGCCTTAGTTCTGCAGAAGAATTTAAAGATATTGTTATGTACATTCCTTGAGGAGGAACTCAATACACGTGAGTTTGAGTAGGCTCCAGGAGTTGGTGATGGACAGGGAAGCCTGGTGTGCTGTGGTCCTTGGGGTTGCAAAGAGTCGGACATGACTGAGTGACTGAACTGAACTTGAGGAGAAACTAAGGCCCTGCCCCAAGGCTGCACTAGTGTTTCTTGACTGCTCCTCCCTTGTTTCTGTATTCTCTCCCTTCCTTGATTAGCACTCATTTAACAAAAGGTTTTCTGCTAGTCAGGAGGATCTGATGTCATCATGAAGGAATCTAGCACTTTTCTAGATGTGATGGACTGCAAGAATATCCAACCAGTCCATCCTAAAGGAAATCAGTCCTGAATATTCATTGGAAGGACTGATGCTGAAGCTGAAACTCCAGTACTTTGGCCACCTGATGCTAAGAACTGACTCATTTGAAAAGACCCTGATGCTGGGAAAGGTTGAAGGTAGGAAGAGAAGGGGACAACAGAAGATGAGATGGTAGGATGGCATCACCCACTTAATGGACATGAGTTTAAGTAAACTCTGGGAGTTGGTGATAGACAGGGAGGCCTGGCACGCTACAGTCCGTGGGGTCACAAAGAGTCGGAAACCACTGAGTGACTGAACTGAACTAAATTGAATAATAACTTTGTCACTGAGTTCAAACTCACTCTGCTCACCACACAACAGCCAATAAAACCAGGGATTAGGTGTTGAGGCAAAGAATACAACTTTATTTGGAAAGCTGACTGACTGAGAAGATCACAGACTAATGTCTCAAAATAACCATCTTTTAAAAAGATTTTTTGATTTATTTTTGTCTGTGCTGGGTCTCTGTTGCTTCATGGGCTTTCTCTAGTTATGGCAGCAGGTTTCTCATTGTGGTGACTTCTCTTGTTGCAGAGCATGGGCCCTAGAGCACATGGGCTCAGTAGTTGCATTGCGTGGGCTCAGTAGTTAAGCGGTAGTTACAGTGTGTGGGCTCAGTAGTTGCAGCTCGTGGGCTCAGTAGTTTTGGCTTCCAGGCTCTAGAGCGCAGGTTCAGTAGTTGTGGCTCATGGGTTTAATTGCTCCTTGGTATGTGGGATCTTTCCAGACCGGGGATCAAATTCACATCTCCTGCATTGGCAGGCAGATTCTTTACCAATGAGCCACACGAAAACCCATCAAAATAACCCATCTTATCAGGGTCTGAATGCCAGTTTCTTTTATAGAACAGAGAGGAAGAGGAGATGAGGAAGCAAAGTAAAATAGCCATTCATCTTGCAAAACAGGAGTGTGAGCATGTGAAATTCGCTCAGTCGTGTCCGACTCTTTGTGACCCCATGGACTATACAGTCCACGGACTTCTCCAGGCAAGAATACTGGAGTGGGTAGCCTTTCCCTTTTCCAGAGGATCTTCCCAACCCAGGGATCAAACTCAGGTGTCTCAAAATGCAAGTGGGTTCTTTACCAGCTGAGTCACAAGGGAAGCCCCCAAATCTCCTTCCTTTTGTTCAGTGAAAGTCACTCAGTTGTGTCTGAATCTTTGCGACACCATGGACTTCAGTCTGCCAGGCCCCTCTGTCCATGGAATTCTTCAGGCCAGAATACTGGAGTGGGTAGCCATTCCCTCTCCAGGGGATCTTCCCAACCCAGAGATAGAAACCAGGTCTCCTGCATTGCATGCAGATTCTTTACTGTCTGAGCCACCAGGGAAGCCCAAGAATACTGGAGTGGGTAGCCTATCCCTTCTCCAGGGGATCTTCCTGGTGCACACAGGGATCGAACCAAACCGGGGTTTCCTGCATTGCAGGCAGATTCTTTACCAACTGAGCTATCAGGAAAGTCGAAAAATAGGCGGGGATGTGTTAATTTCTTCTTTTCTGCAGCCATTCACAAATGGGCGAGGTCAGATTGTCTCTAACAAAGGCCCTTTAGTCTAACAGTCAGGTAGAGGAGCAGGGTTCCCTGGGGCAGGCCATTATGTATGATTAAAACAACAAAAGCAATGAAAAGCAAAGGTTAAACTCAAAGAAACATATCCAACATGGAGTCAGAATTGGCTTTTCCCTGCAACATACCTGGACTTAAAGTTGCACAAGAGCTGGTTTTGACTTTTCATCTAAATTGCAAGAAAAGGCAAAATAAATCTCACTATGAAGTTGACCTGTCAATTTGTAATATAAATAGCCCCATTCTTGTCTATTGTAAAGCATCAAATACTGCTAGTAGTCCTGGATAGAGGGGCCCTGCGGTAAGCATGGCTTTGCTTTGGCAAATGCTGTCATTGATCTATCCTGGGTTCAGAGCTTAAGGGCTTAAGGCTTGGAACTTCCCTGGCAGTCCAGTGGTTCGGATCCGTGCTTCTAACGCAGGGGGTGTGGGTTGATTCCTGGTTGGAGAATTAAGATCTCACATGCCTGCCAAAAGAAAAGGGTGGGGGGTGCTTAAGACTCATTCTTACCCTGAAGAAGCAAAGAGTTTTTTTGTGTGTGTGGAAAAGAAAACATCTTTAACATTTTGGAGAAGCTATTAAAAAATCCAAGTCCAATGTAATACACAAGAGGCAGCACATAAACAGGATCCTGGGATGAATACAGAACAAACTCCCAGGGTCCAGAACACCAGCTACTATGAAATGATGTATGATGTTCAAGCTTGACAGTCTCTCAGGTGTAAACCATTCTTACATTCCTGGGGGCAGAGCAAGTCCAAACATTCAGAGGGCTATCCAATTATATTTTGGCTCCTATAACAGAATTGAAAAGGAAAACAATGGCAGAGTATATGTGCCTGCTTTCAGATAAAGAGTAACAGAAAACCCAGCTCAGAGGTCCTCCCAAACAAGGACACATATTTAATCAGGAGAAGGAGAATTTCCAAGATAGAACAGGCTTCAGATTACTGGCTATGATGTCAGTAGGGCCCTGTTCTTTTCGGATCCCTGCGTTGTGATCTACCTGACATCGTCTTAAAGCTGGTTCTTCTCCTCCTGGGTATAAAGTGGCTCCCAGTGATGACAGGAGCTTCTGTCTCAAGAGGGAGGAAGGACTTTCTTGGACATCACAAGCAATTTCCCTTCAAGGCTCTGTAGCCAGAACTTGGTCACATGTCCCTCCCTAAGCTGATTCCTAACAAAAGGGAATACAATATCATCATCTAGCCCAGGGCAAGGGTCCCCTATGATCCTGGGCTGTGAGTGGAAGCATGGAGACCTGAACAGAGTCAGGTGTGTGTTAAGAGGAATAAGGGAGAAATGCTGAATCAGCCACCAACGCCGTCCCTACCTAGAAGCAGGGCCTTTGATAAGTAGGACCATGAAGTGGCTGCATTAAAAACAGGAAGAGGTTGAGGACCCTTCCAACGAGCAGAGTCCAAGAATCCTAGATAATTGCTCATCCTCAACCCATTCGCTCATCAAATATTAGCTGAGGAGCTTTGTGTGTGCAGAGTGAGTGAAAATGGTTCTGCACCAAGGGCCTGAGAGTGGACTCTTGCTGAAGACTAAGAAAGGAATTATCCAAGGAGACACATGTACTGGCAAAGCAAGAGATTTTATTGGGAAGGGGAGCAGGAAGGTAAGGGGACCCAGGAGGACTGCTCTGCCGCGTGACTTAGCCTCGGGTTTTATGGTGATGGGGTTAGTTTCCAGACTGTCTCCAGCCCGTCATTGTGACTCAATGTCCTCCCTCGTGATGCAAATGTCACTCAGCCAAGATGGATTCCAGCGAGGAAGATTCTAGGAGGGTGACAGGACAAATGGACTGGCGTCTCTTCTCTCCTTTTGACCTTTCCTGAATTCTTCCCATGGCGGTAGCTTATTAGTTCCTCGTTCCTTACCTGGATCTCCTGTTGTAAGATAACTCATGCAAATGGTTACTATCATGCCTGGCCAGAATGGCCAGTTTCAGGACAGTGGTTGCCCTAACAGTTCTCTGGCCCCCAGAGCATGTCCACTAGGTGCTCCTGGATTTTACTTGGGTTCACCTTAAAGGGCACAAGCAAGAGATTACATATAAAAAGCAGAGACATCACTTTGATGACAATGGTCTGTATAGTCAAGGCTGTGGTTTTTCTAGTAGTCATATATGCATGTGATAGTTGGACCATAAAAAAAAATTGAGTGCTGAAGAATTGATGCTCTCAAACTGGGGTGCTGGAGAAGACTCTTAAGAGTTCTTTGGACAGCAAAGAGATCAAACCAGTCAATCCTAAAGGAAATCAACCCTGAGTATTCATTGGAAGGACTGATGCTGAAGCTAAAACTCCAATACTTTGGCCACCTGATGCAAAGAGTTGACTCATTAGAAAAGACCCCAGCGCTGGGAAAGATTGAGGGCAGGAGGAGAAGCGGGTGACAGAGGATGAGACGGTTGGATGACATCACCATCTCCATGGACATGAGTTAGAGTAAACTCCGGGAGTAGGTGATGGACAGGGAAGCCTGGTGTGCTGCAGTCCATGGGGTCGCAAAGAGTCAGACACGACTGAGCAACTGAACAACAAAGGAGGTTACAGAGTGGGAGAACAGAGAGCTGGAGATAATGTTACTCCAGCCTCCTCCTTGCCTCCCTGTAGGTTGGCAGTGAGTATATTACTAAAAGTCATGGCTCCCCTTGGGCCGCCCTCCCCTATGGCTGGCTCCCAGTACCTGCTCCCTTCCTGTTCACTAAGCTGTGACAGCTGCTCCCCAGCACCTGTAGCCCTGGGTGCTCCGTCATCTCTTGTTGATTTCCCTAAACACTGTCAACAAGGTCCCTTCATTAAACTCTTCCGAGTATCCCATCTTCCTGCCAGGACCATGACCGACAGCTGAAGTTAGCCAATGACTTTAAAAACCTCCTTTGTCTGCTGTTTTCTCACTTCTTGGTTCTAAGTGTCTTATTTCCTCATCTTCATTGTGTCCCATTAATAGTAAATTTCCCATCAGACCTGTAAGTTGTAAGTAATTCTTTTACCTCTGCCCCAAGGAACTAGTTTATCTTTCAGACTGTTGGAACCACACAAGTGACAAAAGAAAAAAGAGATAAAAACCGGATTTCATCAAAGTTAAAGTCTTCTGTGCTGCAAAGAGAATCATTGAGAAAGTGGAAAGACAACCCACAGAATGGGAGAAAATATTTGTGAGTCATATATCTGATAAGAGACTTGGATCTAGAATATATAAAGAATTCTTACCACTCCTTAAGAGCTAATAACTCAATTTTTAAATGGACAAAGTGTATGAATAAACATTTCTCTAAAGAGAGACATAATCGCTAAGAAGAACATGAAGAGATAATCAAATTATAAGCCTTTGGGATCTGCAAATTAAAGCCACAAAGAGATACCACTCTACACCCACTAGGATAGCAATAACAACAAGTATTGGCGAAGATGTGGAGAAACTGGCACCTTCATGAACTGCTGATGGGAATGTAGAATGGGGCTCTAACTACCTTGACACTTTCTCAAAACATTAGACATAATGTGAGCATATGACCCAGCAATTCCACTTATTGGTATATACTGAAGAGAAATGAAAGTATGTGTCTACACAAAATGTTGCACATGAATGTTCATAGCAGCATTATTCATAATAGTCAAAAAGTGGAAACAGCACAAATGTCCACCAAACAATAAATGAATGGATAAAATGTGTTATGTCCATGTGATGAACTATTATCGAACATAAAAAGGAATGGAGTGCTGATACTGAATGAATGCTGTAAATGAATGAATAGTGCTGTAAGTGAATGGACCTTGAAAACTTTATGCTCAGTAAAAAGGGATTCAGTCCCAATCACATACCATGTAATTTCCTTTGTATGAAATGTCTGGAATAGACAAATCCATAGATACAGAAAGTAGGTTAGTGGTGGTCTAGGGACACGGGGAAGGAGAGTGGGAGTGACTGCTGATGGGGACAGGGCTTCTTTTAGGCAGATGAAAAATTGCTGAAGTTGACTGTGCTGATGATTGCATGTGTCTGTGGATATAATGTAATCTGTCTGCCAGTTACCCAGCTCTTCTAAGTGTCTCGGGCTTCCCTGGTGGCTCAGAGGTTAAAGCGTCTGCCTACAATGGGGGAGACCTCGGTTCGACCCCTGGGTTGGGAAGATCCCCTGGAGAAGGCATTGGCAACCCACTCCAGTATTCTTGCCTGGGAAATCTCACGGACAGAGGAGCCTGGTAGGCTACAGTCCACGGGGTCACAAAAGATTCGGACACGACTTGGTGACTGCTGCTGCTGCTGCTAAGTCGCTTCAGTCGTGTCCGACTCTGTGCGACCCCATAGACGGCAGCCCACCAGGCTCCCCTGTCCCTGGGATTCTCCAGGCAAGAATACTGGAGTGGGTTGCCATTTCCTTCTCCAGTGCATGAAAGGGAAAAGTGAAAGTGAAGTCGCTCAGTTGCATCCAACTCTTAGCGACCCCATGGACTGCAGCCTACCAGGCTCCTCCATCCATGGGATTTTCCAGGCAAGAGTACTGGAGTGGGGTGCCATTGCCTTCTCCGGACTTGGTGACTAAACAACAACAAAATATATATATCATTTTTTTATATTCCTTTCCATTGTGGTTTATCACAGGATACTGAATAGAGTTCCATTTGCTATTCAATAGGACCTTGTTGTTTATCCATTCTATATATACCAGTTTGAATCTGCTAATCCCAAACTCCTAGTCCATCCTCCCCCCACCCCGCTCCCCCTTGGCAACTGAAAGTCTCTTCTCTATCTCTGTGAGTCTGTTTGCTTTGTAGTTAGGTTCATTTGGATCGCAAGCTTTTCTGCCATAGTGTTTTATATGAGGATAAAAGAAAACACCTTTTACCAACCTCCCAGGGCACCTCATTAAAATCCTTCCCTTCTTCTCTACTATGTTGATAACTAATGTTATTAAAAGGATATATAGCAACTTTAACAAAAGAGGAACTCAATAATGAAGAGTTACAGATCTAAATTTGTTTATGCAGATGCTGTTCCCGAGCTACCTTTGTGCTGTAGAAAGAGGACACTACAGGAAGCCAGGGGCCTTGGGGCCTTGGGGAAATCACTCAGCACATAGAGTTGCCTCCATCAAACCAGAGCTTCCAATTAGCGTATCTCTGGGGAATTCCCAACTCAGAAAAATAATCCACCAACTTGAGCAGTCATAGCACCTACCTTAACCTACTATACTCATAGTGGTAATAAAGCAATGTGATTGCTCTAAAATAATTGTTGCCTACATCACTCTAAACCTTTGAGATCCCATGGAATCTTTTCATGGAAAATTCTAAAGTTCTAAGCAAATAGGCTTAATATATTAATAAACATTTAGATGAAGTAAGTGAAACTGATTTTCTTTGATTTTAATGGGAGCTGGTAGAGATGATGTTTTAAACTGTGTTGTTTATATTCTGGGAAAAAGCTAAATCTGTCTGAGATGACCTAAGTCCTTGTAACCCACACGTTGCTAAGTGGACGTGAAGTATGTAAGCTCCAGATCCCTGCCTAGTATTCATAAGAATTTTGCAGAATTGAAGAGTCACATCTCAAAATATTTGTGGATTATAGAATATCCTCTTGCAAGAAAAAAGAGAAATAGCTGGAATTAGGGAAATTAACAATTTGTGAAAACTTGACAATCTGAAGTCTGACTTTGAACAGTAACATAGAAGCAAAAATTGTCTAATCGTGGCCCTGATTCCATTCAACGGGAATCAATGTGGCAGGTGCACACTGGTGTGGACTCATGAGAGCACCACAGAATGATGAGGATCAGGCATTAAGGGAGAGAAGGTCCCAAGGATCAGGGCAGAGATAATATCCCTGACCATCCCCCCAGTGATGGTGTTCCTGAATCAAACTTGGCTTCACTCACCTACACACAGTAAAGCCAATCTACTCACACCAGATTGTGGTGAAGGAAAGTGCAGCATTTATTGTAGGCACCAGACAAGAAGTCTGGGAGGGCTAATGCTCAAAAAAATTTGAACTCCGAAATGGGTTTCAGGGAGGCATTTTAAAGGCAAGGTGAGGCAGGGAAGCCACAGGGCATATAATCAGCTCGTGCACAGTTCTCTGACTGCTTGATGGTGGAGTAACAGGATGGTAACAGGGATTAACATCATCAGTCCCCAGACTATAGTAGATCTGGGGGCTATGTGCTCATGATCATCAAATAATTTGGTGTGGAGGTTTTAGCTTCTGTAAAACAACCAAGGAAATATGCACCAGATACTGTTATCTAGGTACTTCAGGTAGGAACTAAAGATCCTGTGACTGCCATATGGCTGGTCGACTTTAAATTCTGACTAGTTCTCCTGGCCCGACTGCTATCTTTGTCCCACATGTTCACATCCTTTCAATCATGAATTCATTTTTTTATGATTATAAAATCAAACTTGGGTTCACTTACCCACACACAGTAAAGCCAGTCTACTGATACCAGTGGTGTGGTGAAGGAAAGTGCAGCCAAAACAGTAATACCTTCATTTATTTTTTTTTGAGATTATTTATTTTGTATGTGGCTGTGGTGGGTCTTCACTGCTGTTGGCAAGCTTTCTCTAGTTACAACAAGCAGGGGCTGGTCTTCATTGTCAGGTGCAGACTTATTGTGGTGGCTTCTCATTGCAGAGCACAGGCTCTAGGCAAATCAGTTTCAGTAGCTGCAGCACTTAGGCTCAATAGTTGAGGCTTGCGGGCTCTAGAGCACTGGTTCGGTAGTTGTGGCGTAGGGGTTTTGTTACTCCGTGGCCTGTAGAATCTTCCTGGACCAGGGACCAAACCAGTGTCTCTTGCATTGCAAGGCAGATTCTTAACCACTGGATCACCAGGGAAGCCCTGTTTATTCTTTAAATTGTTCTTTCCTGAGAGTGTCCAGGATTTGATCTTTGTTTGGAAGGCATTTTCTTTCTTTTAGTTCAATCATGAATTCTTGAGCCATCCTTTTGTGACTCAGAAGAGACCTGAGAGATGACAACTTTTCCGCAAACAAGAGGCAGGCCAAGGGCAAGGAGGCAGTGGTCTGTCCCAGAAAGGCTCCGTGGAGTCCTCCTCGGTTATAAACTGGCCTGAGGGTTTCCACACTATATTTCGCTTGCGTGTTATTCACAATACCTGGTGTGTCTGAGCTAACTTCAGTAAAACATGCTGTGTAGCTATCCTGCCATAATGGGAGCCTTGGGTTCCTTTAAGGTTGGGGGTTTAGATTTATTAGACTTTTAGGATGGACCAAACTAGATTAAAGCAAAACCAGTCAGGAAGACACTTTTCTAGAAATTTGTTCACAGTCAAAAAGGAAAAAAAAAATGTATTATCATGTCCCAGGAGTGGGGTAGTAATGAGGGGAAAATTGTCAAATTCAAGGACCCTGAAGATATTCAATAGGAGTTGCTTTGTGACCAACTGGATATAGGGGTGAGAGCAGAAGAATCTGGGATCTCTCCAAGATGTTGTGAGAATGTTGATACCTTTAACCAAAGAGGAAAATGAAGATACAGGACCAGTTTTGCAGAGGGAGAAAGTTAATTCCACTTTGAATCTGTTGATGAACAAGATGCTCTGGTCTATGGGCTTCTCCCGCTCAGTATTCGTCACATTGTGATATACGACATTAGCCATTGCTGTGAATAAAGATGTTCTGATATTTAACCTGTGAACTTTGGCTGTGCAGCTCAGTATTCTACACCTCAGCAGTTCCGCGATTTCTCATCAGTATTGGACTATGTGGAGTGGACCTTTATATCTTAAAATGAAATATGTGCTTTTGAGGTTTTTTGTATTCAAAAGAAAACTCGTTTCAGTCACACAGTGGACGCGTGCCGATCACCTATTATATTGAAAGGTATTATCCAGGAGACATGATCACACACAGAGTCCTGCCCGCAAGGAGTTTTGCTGTGTCTGTTGTTTTAGGGCTGCACCATGCAGCGTGTAGAATCTTAGTTCACAGAACAGGGGTTGAATTTGTACCCCTTGCATTGGAAGCACAGAGTCTTAACCACTGGGACACCGGACAAGTCCCCTGCCCGCAGAGTTAACAAGCTGACAGTCATCTGGGGTAAACTTCAGACTCTTAGGAAAAGGTGGCCTTTCTAACCATACACCACCTCCCTCATTTACCCATCAGCCTGTCAACTACAAAGTAGGTCAAAAGAGCACAGTATGTTCAGTGACATTAATGAATATTGTGCTTCCTGGGTCCTGACATTCCACAGCCTGATTACTCTCCCCAAGCCTGCTGCTACAGGCCCGGAGGGCAGAAAGGAGGGCCGGGCGGAGCTGTGCAGACCGGCAGAGCAAGCAGCATCAAGCCCAGGCTAGGAAACAGATGGAAAGACGGATGGGAGAAGAGATTAACTCAGCACCAGCAAGCCAGCACCCCCACCATTTGGGAGACCACCCATGATGAAGCTGTACTCAAAAGGAGAACAGACTGCATCACTCGCATTCACGTAAAATGGAACGTGGATCTATTTGTACACACACAGAAAATGCATGGACGGATACACAGGGAACTCTTAACCTCTGGGAACCAGAGATGATTCCTGCGGAGAGAGGCTGCCATCAGAGTGGGAAAGAGACTTCTTTTCTCTGGATTCCCTTTGGTTCTATTTGAATTCTTAACAGTATGAAGTCTCACTTCTTCAGTGAAAAATAAAATGAATGCAGCATTCACAAAAGTTTTTAAATCAGTAAATTCATAGAATTGCCATCAGTCAGTTCAGTCGCTCAGCCATGTCCGACTCTTTGCGACCCCATGGACTGCAGCATGCCAGGCCTCCCTGCCCATCACCAACTCCCAGAGCTTACTCAAACTCATGTCCATTGAGTCGGTGATGCCATCCAGCCATCTCATCCTCAGTCGTCCCCTTCTCCTCCCACCTTCAATCTTTCCCAGCATCAGAGTCTTTTCAAATGAGTCAGCTCTTCGCATCAGGTGGCCAAAGTATTGGAGTTTCAGCTTCAGCATCAGTCCTTCCAATGAATAGTCAGGACTGATTTCTTTAGGATGGACCGGTTGGATCCCCTTGCTGTCCAAGTCATAGGACCCAGCAATTCCATTCCAAGGTATACACCTGAAAGAAGTGAAAGCAAGGACTAAAAGACTCGTACACACATATTCACAGCAGCTCTAGTCACAATAACCAAAAGGTGAAAATAGCCCAGATGTTCATCAACAGGTAAATGATAAATGAAATGTGGTCTGTACATACAGTGGAATATTACTCACCCATAAAAAGGAAGGAAGCACAAACACACGCCACAATGCAGATATACCTCAAAACCACTGCGATAAGGGCAAGAAGCCAGTCACAACAGGTCTCATATCGTGTGAATCCATGAATGTGAAAGTGCAGAAGGTGTAAATCCATAGAGACTGAAGCAGATTGTTGGTTGGGGAGAAAGGAGAGAAGAACAGAGAAGCAGCTGTTTAACAGGTACGAGTTGCTTTTTGAGGGTGATGGAGATGTTTTGGAACTGAATAGAGGTGGTGGTTGTAAACGTACTAAACGCTTCTGAGTTGGTCATTTAAAATTGGTTAACTTTTATGTTATGTGAATGTCCCCTCAGTAAAAAGATAAATTTTTGAAAAATCAGTGAATGTGGGAGGGGTGAGGGTCTAGCAGGAAGGCCACAGGTCACCCTGGCAACAGCAGTGAGAATGTTACTGGGTCGACTTCCCTGGTGGCTCAGACGGTAAAGCGTCTGCCTACAATGCGGGAGACCCGGGTTCAGTCTCTGGGTCGGGAAGACCTCCTGCAGAAGGATATGGCAACCCACTCCAGTATTCTTGCCTGGAAAATCCCGTGGATAGGGTAGCCTGGTAGGCTACAGTCCATGGGGTCGCAAAGAGTCGAACACGACTTCACTTTCTTTCTTTCTTTTTACAGGGTATACAGGGTAGGGAGCCCGTAAAACTGGCTTGCATCCCCTGGCCCCATGCTTTCTTTAAAAATAGTTCATTGGAAATAGAGCAGAGAGAGATTAAATCAAAATTCAAAATAATGATCACAAGGCTTATACATAGCCCCATCACACTAAGAACTAAGTTTTATTTAGCTGATTCATGAAGGAATCATCAGAATGACAAAATGATTCCAAGGCAGAGTCAAGAAACAGATGTACCTATAGTCTATTAAAGAAAACAAGACTGACCATAACTCAAGGCACTCTTTGCAGTTTCTGAGTTGTGTGCACCCAGCCTCGCTCCAGCGTCTTTAGACTTGGTGTTAACAAGTTGTCCAGCCCTGGAGAGCCCACTGAAGCTCTCATGGATGCTTATGACATGCACTGGGTTTTTGTTTGTTCAGAACTAACGCAGCATTCACAAACTGGGTTCTGAATCACCCCCCTTGACCTCTGTCTTGCCCCTGATTCTACTTACATCTTTTGTAGCTACTTCACTTTGCTGCTGCTGCTTCCATTTTTGTCCTCATACCAATGATTAGACTTAATGCTTTCTATTATTTCTCTAGTCATGATCTCCAAGCTTCATTCCTGTGATTTCTGGTTCCCAGCTGGGCCAGATACCCACTCTGGACTTATTTCATTCCTGGAACCCTGTTTGGTAGAGAGAGAAAAAGAAGAAGAAAGTGGGGGAGGAAGAAAAAAAGAGAGAGGGAAGGAGTGAGAGGAAGGAAGAGGGAGGAGGAGGGAGGGAGGGGAAAATGGGAAAAATAAAGAGTTGAAAACTTAGGAGCATTTTTTCATAACTTTGGTGTAGGGGAAAACGTTCTAACTATGACACAAAATCCAGACATCATAAAATAAAAGATTTATGAAGTCATCTTTAAAAAACATTTTAACATAAAAAATAAGCCATGTCAAAACACAAAGAAGAAATGGAGGAAAACATTTTCTACTATATCACAGACTAAGGGCTAGATGTATTAATATATAAAGAGCTACTACAAAATACTTTTTTAATCAATAACTCAATAAAAGTTGGCAAAGTATAGGAATGTATCCGAGCAGGACCCTATGGGGCCTTCCTGGGACAGACCCCTCCTTTATACCCTCTGCTGTAGCTCCTCCTGGAAGTACCCAGACGACAGTATCTGATGCACACTTCCGGAGCTGTTTTTACAGATGCTAAAGTCACCACCAAATAGAAGAAATTAACTACTTGATGACGGTGAGCACATGGCCCTCAGACTTACTGGTGCCTAAGGATCGATAATGTTAATCCCTGTGACACCACTCTGTTACCTCACCATCAACCAATCAGAACTGTGCACGGGCTGATCACAAACCCCTCCCTCACCTGGCCGTCCCAAATGCTTTGCTGAAACCCTTGAGGGAGTCGGGTGTTTTGAGCACTAGCTGCTCTGGACCCGTTGCTTGGCACCTGCAGCAAACGCCGCACTTTCCTTCCCCACAGCCTGGGGTCAGTAGAGCGGCTTTACGGCTCGCGGGTGACAAGATCCAAGTTCAGCTCGGTAACAGGAACAGGACAGTTTGCCAAAAGCAAAATGCGTGGCTTTAAAACATATAAAAGACATGCGGCCTTACTCATAAAATACAAATGCCACTGAAAGCTTCACTGAAACATCACTTTCACGTATCAGTTTGGCTAAAATCAAAGAGCTTGTTAACACACTTTGGTTACTAAAGCCATCCCCAAACAGACCTTCTCATACCTTGCTGGTGGAAAAGTAAATTGGTAAAAGCCCTGTGGAGGGCAGTTTAGTGGTAGCTATCAAAATTAAAAAATATTCCAGAAATTCCACTTCTAGGAATTTATCTTATAATATTCTCACATTAGTATATTACATATTATATTACTATACTATATTAGTACAGTAATAAAAGGTTATTTATTCCAATATTTATCTTGGAATATTCAAAATTTATTAAAGATTTACTTAAATAGTTTTTAAAGTAATTAAATAAAATATTTTAAAAGACTTTAAAATTGAAGTATAGTTAATTGATTTGCCATGTGATGTTAATTTCTGCTATAGAGTAAAGTAATTTCAGTTATACATGCATGCATGCGTGCTCATTCAGTTCAGCCATAGCCAACTCTTTGTGACCCTGTGGACTGCAGCCTGCCAGTCTCCTCTGTCCATGGAATTTTCCAGGAAAGAATACTGGAGTGGGTTGCCATGCCCTCCTCTAGGGGGTCTTCCTGACCTAGGGATCGCACCTGTGTCTCCTGCATTGCAGGCAGATTCTTTGCTACTGAGGCCACCAGGAAAGCCCCAGTTATATACATACATACACATACATTATTTTTTATATTCTTTTACATTATTGAGCTTCCCTGATGGCTGAGTTGGTAAAGAGTGTGCCTGCAATGTGGGAGACCCAGGTTCAATCCCTGGGTAGGGAAGATCCCCAGGAGAAGGGAATGGCAACCCACTCCAGTGTTCTTGCCTGGAGAATTCCGTGGACAGAGGAGCCTGGTGGGCTGCGGTCCATGGGGTCACAAGAGTCGGACACGACTGAGTGACTGACACTTTCACTTTCCATTATGGCCTATCGCAGGGTATTGAAGATAGTTCCCTGTAATATTAAATAGGACCTTGTTGTTTATCCATTCTCTGTATAATAGTTTGCATCTGCTAATTCCAAACTCCCAATCCATTCCTCTCCCACTCCCCACCCCTTGTTGGAAACCACAAGTCTGTTCTGTTATCTAAGAGTCTGTTGATAGATAAATTCATTTATCATGTTTTAGATTCCACATGTAAGTGATATCATATGGTATTTCTCTTCCTCTTTCTGACTTACTTAGTGTGATCATCTCTAGGTCCATCCATGTTGCTGCAAATGGTACTATTTCACTCCTGTTTGTGGCTGAGTAATATTTCATTGTATATATGTACCACATCTTTATCCATTCCTCTGTTGATGCATTTAGGTTTTTTCTATATCTTGGCTACTGTGAACAGTGCTGCTATGAACACAGGGGGGTATATAGCTTTTTGATTTATAGTTTTGTCTGGATATATGCCCAGGAGAGGGTTTGCTGAATCATAGTTTCTTGAGGAACCTCCATAGTGACCGCAGCAACTTGCATTAATGAAATATTTCAAAAGGCTTTTTTTTACCTCATTGTGAGAGCATTTGACAAGAGATCTATCCACATAGCAATTTTTTAAGTGTATAATGCATTACTGTTGAGTATAGGAAGACTATGTTTTAGATAACAAATGAAATAAATCCTTAGAAAGACTCAAGATTGAAGTCAATGTCAAAATTTGGCGATTTTGTAACTCTGACCCTGCATCTGGACCTGTGGATTTTTTAAAAGCATCCATCCCTGGAAAAAAACCCAAAAACCTTGGGGTTATCTGTATTGAGAAGCTCCATCTCCAAAACCTGAGTCCTTTGGCAAACAAGCTTGCTCCTGCAGCCATGCAGAGCTCTCTGGTTTTCACTCCTCTGGTGGAGCTGTTGGTTTATTGACAGATGGTGTAGCAGTGAAAATACAGTCAAACGGGACAGAAGTAAAATCAATGAAAAATACCAAATCACTCTCTCCAAAAGAGATTTCCTTTTTACTCCAGTAAATGTGATTCAGGATTTCTGAGTAAAAACCACGTAAAACAAAATATTTACAATAGGTGTGCTACATTTGAGGGCTTTAGGAACACAGCAAACCTGGCTATGGCTAGAATGAAAAACATTTTAAAACCTTTTTGTAGAAGCTGGTCAGCTCCCTCTTTAGAGAGATGCAGAAAAAAAGACAACACATTTTTACCAGCTCTGTCTTCCTAAATAGCTTTCTAGTATGCAATTAATTAGAAAGCTTTATTTAAATGTAAATTGAGTGGGTCAGTGTGGAGAGGTAAATCAATACCCATCAGATTAAAGATAAGGAAAAGAAACGGAATGACCTATATATTCAGAATGTTTTAAAAGAATGATCGTTTGTCTTTCATGCTCAGTGCTAGAGAAATTGGCTGAAAGTTGGCAAAATAACCACTGGGAAACCGTAAAACTGCCTGTCTAAACTCTGTTCTTTTCTGTGGTTATTTGGGCCAGGCCAGCAGCTCTGCCGTTCCCATCAGCATGCAATGAACCACGAACCTCTAACAGCCCATCACAGGCTGAGGGCAGTCACAAGTGCCCTGGCGGGCAGCTTCTTCACCTGGCCTGGATCCGATGGGAGGACAACGATCAGCTGATTGGGTGTAACAGTTCTATGATGTTTCCCCTAGAGATTGAAAAAAAAAATCTAATATCTGAAAAGAGCCGCTTTATCTAAAAAGTTATGAACAAGCATGAAGAGGCTTTCCTGTGTAGGGAGCTGATTTCATCTTGCAAAATGCATTCTCTGGAGGTTTGCTTTTTAAGAAACAACTATGCAAAATACCATTGTTACAGAACCAGTCTTGGGTTGCTCACCCATGTGCCATAAAGCCAATCTGTTGATACCAGGTTGTGGTGAAGGAAAGTGTGGCATTTACTGAAAGACGCCAATACAAGAATAGGTGGCTCAAGCTCTCAAACCCTGAATTCCCCTGACTTTTTAATGGCAAAGTGTGGGGGAAGAGGGCCAGTGTGCATCCCAGGGTATGTGACCAGTTCGTGCACAATTCTCTGATTGGTTGATGGGGAGGTAACAGGGTGATGTCATAGAGGAATACGTATCAGTCCTTAGGTGCCAGTAGGTCTGGGGGCTCACAGTCATCGAGTAATTAGTTACTTTTACTTTGGTAGGAGTTTAGCACCTGTAAAACAACTCAGGAAATGTGGACAGATCTGTTATCTAGGTCCTTCAAGGGGAGCCAGAGCAGAGGATGTTGGGGAGGGGTCTGTCCCAGGAAGATCTCATAGGGTTGTGGTCAGTTATCACATGTCAATAAAATGCTAGAGATGAGCTTTACTAGTTTTAAAATAGCCATTTTCCAGCCATCTAAAGGCAGGTTTGCTGTAATTCCCGCAAATATTTTTATCAAGTATTTGTTAAAACATTGTGGAATAATATACGGAAAGAACATATACAGTCAACAGAAGAAAACGCGACATTATCAGTAAGCAGGCAGGGTCTACATTTTTTTCCAAACTGTAAAGTTTTCCCCTCTTTGTACAGGAAGTTGGAAAAGGAACTAAAAATAAAGCAGAGTTTTAGTTTAATTACTGACAGGCAACCAGGGTTTTATTATTTTTTTTTCCTTCTGGAATATTCCATTCCCTATTGGCAAAACATACTTCATAACAAAAGCAGAAACAGAAGAGATGTACCACGAAAACAACGCCGACATTAGGTTCAAATGCTCCCTTCTAAAAGACTAGATGCCTGTTTGTTCTCTCCCATAATGCAAGCTTTATTTCAGGTAAACCACTCAGCTCTATGGAGCTCCTTGCAGAAGGACCGCGTTCCTTCCAGTTGTCGGTGTCGGGCAGGAGAAACAGGGCCAGAGGCAGGTTGAGCTGAGGTCACGTCCTTGGAGGTGCCAAAGCCTGGTTCTGAGGAGCAGAAATGGGGCTGGGTGGAGGTCAGAACATGAGTCAATAGCCAGAGACACCAAGTTCAAACCAGGACAAGCCAAACCCAGTGTCTTGGGGGCAAATCTAAGGACACATCAGGCAAGGATAGATGAACAGGCAAATCAAAGGAGACGAAGGAACATGTAAAACAAGTGTGGCTAGATCAGCACAGATGTTGTGTTTAGTGTCAGGGCCTCTTCTCTACAAGGAGGCTTCTACTGATCTTAAAGGAACATCACTCTGAAACTATCAGAGAAGGAAACAAAAGCAGTGAGCAGAACACGGAGCCTTGGTTATGCACCAGCAGGTACCCCAAGGAAGACCTGCGAGAAACATACACGCTAAAGACTGACGTCACTGTTGTTAGAACAGTAAGTCACGTGCAAGCAGATCGCAGAACCCTTGAAATACAAAGACAGATGTAATATTCATCCAATAATCCACTCATTAGGATATGTATTGAGAACCTCCAGCAGGCCTGCATTGAGAACTGGGGATACAAGGTTAAACAAGGGAGGGTTTCCCTGGTGGTCCGAGAGTATACCATGTGCCAAGGGGCAACCGAGTGTGTACCCCACAACTACTGAGCCCACAGCCTTGAACCTGAGCTCTGTAACAAGAGAAGGCACCCCAGTGACAAGCCCGAGAGTAGCCCCCGCTTGTCACAACTAGAGAAAGCCTTCGCACAGCATCAAAGACCCAGCACAGCCAAACAGAAATAAATAATTTTTTCTTAAGTTAACAGGGAAGTTCCCTGGTGGTCTGGTGGTTAGGATTCTCAGCTGTCATTGCTGTGGGCCCAGGTTCAATCGCTGGTCAAGGAACTGAGATTCTGCAAGATGCATGGTGCGGCCAGAAAAAAATTGTTTCAAGTTATAATCTAGTCTGTGCTCCCCAGAAATTCAGAGACAGCCAAGTAAATAAGCAATTCCAAAAAGAGTGAGATGAATACACTGCAAGAGGAAATTACGGAGTGTTAAGATAAGATGGAGAAGGAAATGGCAACCCACTCCAGTGTTCTTGCCTGGAGAATACGAGGGACGGCGGAGCCTGGTGGGCTGTCGTCTATGGGGTCGCACAGAGTCGGACACGACTGAAGCGACTTAGCAGCAGCAAGATAAGATGGAAGGAGAATGGAAGGCTTCCGAAGGAGATGAAATCTAAGCTGAGGACTGGAGGACAGATACAGGGGGATTTCTCTCCTTACTTGAGTACTGTGCTTAATTATTCCCCAGACCTAAAAACTTCAGAAGCAACGCAAAAGAAGACAAGCAAATGAAGGCCCCCAGGACAGGACCCAGCTGCAAGGAATGCTTCCAGAATCTGGGCTCTGTTCACCGATGCCAGAACAGAAATGTGAAGTCAGAGTTACTGAGGAGAAATACAGAGTGGCTTGATTTTCTTTGCCAGGCAAAGGCAGAACCCAGTAGGTTCCAGAACTGCGCCCCTTCGCTGGGAAACAGGGAGAGGTCTGTCCTGTCAGGCAGGGCGTGATAAGAATCAATCTTGCATTCTTTCTTCTGCAAAGTTTCAAAAGGGTGGGGTTGCTGACAGGATTAGGGTGTGTGCAGGGTCTCAGGTCTCCTAATCTTGATGAGCTTCTCTAATCTTACCTCAGGTGGTTTCAGGGATGCTGGCTTCCCTTGTAGCTCGGTCAGTAAAGAATCCGCCTGCAATGCAGGAAACACAGGTTCAATCCCTGGGTGGGGAAGATCCCCTGGAGAAGAGAATGGCGACCCCCTCCAGTCTTCTTGCCTGGGAAATCCCATGGACAGAGGAGCCTGGCAGGCTACACTCCATGGGGTCACAAGAGTCAGACAAGACTTAGCAACTAAACCACCAAGGTCATGGAGGCTAAAGGAAGGCTGTTTACTGTAGTCAAAGAAATGGGGGACACAGAAAGGCTTTGTGCCTGGGGGCCCCACAGGGCCCTGCTCAGCATAAGGAGTGACTGGCAAAGGATGGTTCTCAAAATACTGAAAACACACATGTAGAGAGCTTACAGCAAAGCTTTATTTAACTCAGTCATGAAGGAACGACCAGAATGACAAAATGATTCCAAGGCCGAGTCAAGGAACAGATGTACCTATGTGCTTAGTTGCTCAGTCGTGTCCGACTCTTTGCAACCCCATGGACTGTAGTTCGCCAGGCTCCTCTGTCCACGGGGTTCTCCAGGCAAGAATACTGGAGTGGGTTGCCATGCCCTCCTCCAGGGGAACTTCCCAACCCAGGGATCAAACCCAGGTATCCTACACTGCAGGCAGATTCTTTACCATCTGAGCCACCAGGGAAGCCCAGATGTACCTATAGTAAAGAAAATAAGACTAGAATGAAATTATCAATTTAGATGCAAAACTCAGTACCTACAAGGCAATAAGCTATCATCTTTAGGGTTATTTTCTCTCATAAGCAGAAATTGTTTGCATTGCTCTTGGACAAAAATTATTTTTAACTTTTTTCTTTTACATATAATTTCTAACTTTTGTTGTAAAGTGCCTTTATTCATTGGTAAATAGTAAGTTAAATAAAATGATACTTGCCTAGAGTCAGATAATCCTGAGATAGGCTTATTAAGTGATGCTCTTGAATAACAACAAAAATCATGCCACCATGATTTGGAGAACTTTTTTTAGAGTAACCCCCGCAAAATTTTAGCCTCTGAAATTTACAAACTGTGAAGACATGCCATGAGGAAAGTTGTGACTACATTCGGTCTCCACAAGTATCATAACTATTAAATAGTAGTTTTTTTCATTTTATTAATAATAGTAAAATAGATTGTTTTTCTAGTTGAGCTATTTCAAATCCTTAAAGATGATGCTGTAAAAGTGTTGCACTAAATATGCCAGCAAATTTGGAAAACGCAACAGTGGCCGCAGGACTGGAAAAGGTCAGTTTTCATTCCAATCCCAAAGAAAGGAAATGCCAAAGAATGCTCAAACTACCGCACAATTGCCCTCATCTCACTCTAGCAAAGTAATCCTCAAAATTCTCTGAGCCAGGCTTCAACAGTACGTAAACCACCAACTTCCAGATGTTCAAGCTGGATTTAGAAAAGGCAGAGGAATCAGAGATCAAATTGCCAACATCTGTTGGATCATCGAAAAAGCAAGAGAGTTCCAGAAAAAACATCTACTTCTGCTCTATTGACTACACCAAAACCTTTGACTTTGTGGATCACAACAAACTGTGGAAAATTCTTCAAGAGATGGGAATACCAGACCACCCTACCTGCCTCCTGAGAAATCTGTATGAAGGTCGAGAAGCAACAGTTAGAACTAAACATGATCCAACAAACTGGTTCCAAATCGGGAAAGAAGTATGTCAAGGCTGTATATTGTCACCCTGCTTATTTAACTTATATGCAGAGTACATCATCCAAAATGCCAGACTGAATGAAGCATAAGCTGGAATCAAGATTGCCAGGAGAAATATCAATAATCTCAGATATATAGATGAAACCACCCTTATGGCAGAAAGCAAAGAAGAACTGAAGAGCCTCTTCGTGAAAGTGAAAAGAAGAGTGAAAAAGCTGGCTTGAAACTCAACATTCAAAAAACTAAGATCATGGCATCCGGTCCCATCACTTCATGGAAAATAGATGGGGAAACAGTGGAAACAGTGACAGACTTTATTTTTTGGAGCTCCAAAATCACTGTAGATGGTGACTGTAGCCATGAAATTAAAAGACGCTTACTCCTTGGAGGGAAAGTTATGACCAACCTAGACAGCATATTAAAAAACAGAGACATTACTTTGCCAACAAAGGTCCATCTAGTCAAGGCTACGGTTTTTTCCAGTAGTTGTGTATGAATGTGAAAGTTGGACTATAAAGAAAGCTGAGCACCAAAGAATTGATGCTTTTGAACTGTGGTGTTGGAGAAGACTCTTGAGAGTCCCTTGGACTGCAAGGAGATCCAACCAGTCCATCCTAAAGGAAATCAGTCCTCAATATTCATTGGAAGGGCTGATGCTAAAGCTGAAACTCCAATAGTTTGGCCACCTGACGTGAAGAATTGACTCATTGGAAAAGACCCTGGTGCTGGGAAAGATTGAGGGCAGGAGGAGAAGGGGGCGACAGAGGATGAGATGGTTGAATGGCATCACCGACTCGATGGACATGGGTTTGAGCAGGCTCCGGGAGATGGTGATGGACAGGGAGCCTTGGCGTGAGGCAGTCCATGGGATTGCAGAGTCAGACATGACTGAGCAACTGAACTGACTGAACTGGACTGAAGGAATAAAGATGATGACAGCCACCTGTGTTCCCACCGCTCTTTTTCTCTTTTTTTCCTTCCGCCCCAGCACTCTTTTTACGTTTGTTTTCTCATTGAATCACCTCACCAGTCCCACTTGGTAGGTTTTATCATATTTAATTTTTTTAGTTGAGGAAACAAAGGAGCACAGAAATTAAGCAACTTGCCCCCAGTATAAATTAGTAAAGCTGTTTGGGAGGGCATTTGGCAGTATCAATCCAAATTTTAAATACATGTACATATCTTTTGACCCAGTTAATTCTCCTTTAGAATCTATCCTAAAGACATGTTTGCTGTTCAGGACAGCAATGTTTATATTAGCAAAGAAGCAGGAAGAAAGGGAGGGAGGGAGGGGGAGAGAAGGAGAAAAGAACAAATCTATGAGTCATCAAAGAGAAGTGGTTAAATAAATTATGATACATCCATATTATGGAATATTAAACAACCTTAAAAATGAATGAGGTAAACCCATTCTTTTTATTGAAGTATAGTTGATTTATAATACTGTCAGTTTCAAGTGTGCAGCAAAGTGATTCAGTCATATTTTTTCAGATTCTTTTCCATTGTAGGTTATTAGGTAGGTAGGTTTAGTCACTAAGTCATGTCCGACTCTTGCGACCCCACAGACTGTAGCCCACTAGGCTCCTCTGTCCATGGGATTTCCCAGGCAGGAATACTGGAGTGGGTTGCCTTTTCCTTCTCCAGGGGATCTTCCTGACCGAGGGATCGAACCCAGGTCTCCTGCATTGCAGGCAGACTCTTTACCAACTGAGTCATCAGGGATTGCAAGACAGTTCCCTGTGCTATATGGTAAATCCTTGTTCCTTATCTATTTTATATATAATGATGTGTATATGTTAATCCCATGCATCTAGTTTATCCTTCCTCCATCTTCTGTAACCATGTTTGTTTTCTATGTCTGTGAATCTCTTTGTTTTATAACTAAATTCAGTTGTATTACTTTTTAGAATCCACATATAAGTGATATCATATAATATTTGTCTTTATCCAACTTACTTCATTTATGATGATGTCTAGGTCCATCCATGTTGCTGCAAAGGGCAATATTTCAGTCTTCTTTGGGGCTAATATTTCATTGTATGTACACTCCACATCTTCTTTATCCATTCATCTGTTGATGGGCATTTAGGTTGCTTCCATGACTTAGCTATTGTAAATAGTTCTGTTACGAACACTGGGGTGCATGTATTTTTTCGAATTAGAGTTTTTGTCTTTTCCAGATGTATGCCCAGGAATGGGATTGCTGGGTCATATGGTAGCTCTACTTTTAGTCTTTTAAGGAACCTCCATACTGTTCTCCATAGTGACTGTATTCTGCCCATTTTTTGATTGGACTGTTTGGTATTTCTGATATTGAGTTGTGTGAACTGTTTGTATATTTTAGAAATTGAGCCCTTGTTGATCACCTTGTTTGCAAATATGTTGTTTTTCATCTTGTTTATGCTGAAATAAACCCATTCTTACCTCCAAGATATTTTGCTCCATGAAAAATGCAATTTGCAGAATAATGCATTCTTATAAAGTACAATGTGCTTATGAAAGGCTGGACAGGACATACATCAACAGTTCATGGTGGTTACCTAAGGCCAAGGGAACAGAATGGGGGAAGTGGAAGAAGATAAGAGTGGGAAGAGGAGAGCTTTCCATTTCATTCTATACTTATACATGTCTAGAACCATTTATGACGGAGATTGATTATTTACACAATGTTAAAAAAAATTAATTAGTGGTCAGAGTTCAAGAAGAACAACTTGCTAGAGATTACCCACCTAGTAAAAGCAATTTAATGAAATGTTGAAATGTTAGTCACTCAGTCATGTCCTACTCTTTGCAACCCCATGGACTGTAGGCTGCCAGGTTCCTGTGTCCCTGGGATTCTCCAGGTAAGAATACTGGAGTGGGTTGCCATTCCCTTCTCCAGAGGATCTTCCCAACCCAGGGATCAAAGCTAGGTCTCCTGCACTGCAGGCAGATTCCTTACCATCTGAACCAGCAGGGAAGCAATTTAAGTTACAATTCAGACTCAGCTCTGGCTGGCTTAAAAGCTATAGGCTTTAATAAATTATTCACCCAGCTGACCACTCATAGCTGCATCTACTCAGGGCTGTTATTGAGGACTTGTCTACCATGTCAGTCAGGGAGAGATTTCCTTGAGACGAAGGGTTAGGACCTGCTTTGCTTCTCCCAACGTACTGGTGTGATTTGTTTTCTTCTGAAACAATGAGTATTCTGGAACAGAACATAACAGGTTTTTATTTTGATCACCAAGAAATTCAACATCAAATCCAGCATCTAAATCCCATATTATGGTGAGTCCCTGGTGGCTTAGACAGTAAAGAATCTGCCTGCAATGCAGGAGACCCAGGTTTGATCCCTGGGTCAGGAAGATCCCTGGAGAAGGGAGTGGCTACCCACTCCTGTATTCTTGCCTGGAGAATCCCATGGACAGAGGAGCCTGGCAGACTACAGTCCATGGGGTTGCAAAGAGTCAGACATGACTGAGTGACTAACACTACTACTACCTTCAAGGTAGACATTCAGTTTCAGGCACAAAAGTTAGTTACGTTGGGATCCAGATTCACACTGAAATATGGCTACTGAGTCAGACTCCCCAGGTGGGGCTAGATCTCCTTCAATTGCCTCAGCATAAAGTCAGGATTCATCCTAACAGACAGATGATCAAATTTTAGTATACCTGAGAGTCACCTGGAGGAGAAGGGGATGACAGAGGATGAGACAGTTGGATAGTATCACCGACTCAATGGACATGAGTTTAAGTAAACTCCAGGAGTTGGTGATGGACAGGGAAGCCTGACTTGCTGCAGTCCATGAGGTCACAAAGAGTCGGACACGACTGAGCAACTGAACTGAACTAAACTCACTTACAATACAGATTCCCAAGTCTCATTCCCACAAAAAGACCTGTACATGGATGTTCATGATGGTTTCTCAAAAGGAAACTACCTAAATGTCTGTCTACAGATGAACAGATAAATAGATTTATTTGTAGAACGGAATACTAAATTAAACAGGAGTAATAAACAATAGAAAGGAACTGCTGACATGCCCAACAGCTTTGTCACTAAGCCAACTCTCATATGAAGGTCAGAGAACCAATAAGAGTTCTGCACATTCGTGGAGCCCACTCACCCTGGCTGAGTCAGCTACTGCCGTGGCTGGAAGGCCAATCTGCCAGCCCTGGTGTGGCACTAGCCTTTGAAGAGACCAGCCACTTGGTAACAGGTTGACCATGCTGGACTGTTTCCGACCAAAAAGACAGAAATTCATCTTGCCTGGGATTCCACATTTGGGTGTTTCTCTCCAGCACTCAGGGCCTCAGGGTACCACTACTATTCAAGGATTTAGAGGGCTTAATCCTCTGAAATAAAATCTCTCTTAACAGAATAGAACCTAGGGATCCACTTGACAGCAAAGGAAATGCGAATGACCATGAGAACCAATGAGACTCCCCTGCAACCAAGAAGCCACTGGCTTGGCACTTCCCTGGTAGCACAATGGCTAAGATTCTGTGCTCCCAATGCAGGAAGCCCAGGTTCGATCCCTGGTCATGGAACTAGATCTTACATGCCACAGATCAGCTCACTCATTCAGTTGTGTCCAACTCTCTGCAATCCCATGGACGGCAGCACACCAGGGCCCCCTGTCTATCACCAACTCCTGGAGCTTGCTCAAACTCATGTCCACTGAGTCGGTGATGCCATCCAACCATCTCATCCTCTGTCACCCCCTTCTCTTCCTGCCTTCAATCTTTCCCAGCATCAGGGTCTTTTCCAATGTCAGTCAGCTCTTAGCATCAGGTGGCCAAAGTATTGGAGTTTCAGCTTCAGCATCAGTGCTTCCAATGAATATTCAGGATTGACTTTCTTTAGGATTGACTGGTTTTACCTCCTTGCAGTGCAAGGGAATCTCAAGAGTCTTCTCCAGCACTACGGTTAGAAAGCATCAATTCTTCAGTTCTTTATGGTCCAAGTCTCACATCCATACATGACTACTGCAAGTAGTAGTAGACAGACTACTTGACTAGACAGACCTTTGTTGGTAAGGTAATGTCTCTGCTTTTTAATATGCTGCCTAGGTTGCTTTTCTTCCAAGGAGCAAGTGTCTTTTATTTCATAGCTGCAGTCACCATCTGTAGTGACTTTGGAGGCAATAAAATAACATCTGTCACTGTTTCCATTGTTTTCCCATCTATTTGCCATGAAGTTATGGGAACGGATGCCATGATCTTACTTTTTTGAATGTTGAGTTTTAAGCCAACTTTTTCACTCTCCTCTTTGACTTTCATCAAGAGGCTCTTTAGTTCTTCTTCACTTTCTGCCGTAAGGGTGGTGTCACCTGCATATCTGAGGTTATTGATATTTCTCCCAGCAATCTTGATTCCAGCTTGTGCTTCATCCATCCTGGCATTTCACATGATGCTCTCTTTGTATAAGTTAAATAAGCAGGGTGACAATATACAGCCTTGAAGTACTCCTTTCCCGATTTGGAACCAGTCCATTGTTCCGTGTCCAGTTCTAACTGTTGCTTCTTGACCTGCATACAGATTTCTCAGGTGGCAGGTCAGATGCTCTGGTATTCCCATCTCTTGAAGAATTTTCTACAGTTTGTTGTGATCCACACAGTCAAAGGCTTTGGCATAGTCAATAAAGCAGAAGTAGATGTTTTTCTGGAACTCTTTTGCTTTTCTGATGATCCAACAGATGTTGGCAATTTGATCTCTGGTTCCTCTTCCTTTTCTAAATCCAGCTTGAACATCTGGAAGTTCTCGATTCACGTACTATTGAAGCCTGACTTGGAGAATTTTGAGCATTACTTTACTAGCATGTGAGATGAGTGCGATTGTGTGGTAGTTTGAATATTCTTGCCTTGCATTGCCTTTCTTTGGGATTGGAATGAAAACTGACCTTTTGCAGTCCTGTGGCCACTGCTGAGTTTTCCAAATTTGCTGGCATATTGAGTGCAGCACTTTCACAGCATCATCTTTTAGAATTTGAAATAGCTCAACTGGAATTCCATCACCTCCACTAGCTTTGTTTGTAGCGATGCTTCCTAAGGCCCACTTGACTTCACATTCCAGGATGTCTGGCTCTAGGTGAGTGACCACACCATCGTAGTTATCTGGGTCATGAAGATTTTATTTGTATAGTTCTTCTGTGTATTCTTGCCACCTCTTCTTAATATATTTTGCTTCTGTTAGGTCCATACCATTTCTGTCCTTTATTGTGCCCATCTTTCCATGAAATATTCCCTTGGTATCTCTAATTTTCTTAAAGAGATCTCTAGTCTTTCCCATTCTATTGTTTTCTTCTATTTCTTTGCATTAATTGCTGAGGAAGACTTTCTTATTTCTCCTTGCTATTCTTTGAAACTCTGCTTTCAAATGGATATATCTTTCCTTTTCTCCTTTGCCTTTCTCTTCTCAGGTATTTGTAAGGCCTCCTCAGACAACCATTTTGCTTTTTTGCATTTCTTCTTCTTGGGGATGGTTTTGATCGCTGCCTCCTGTACAATGTCACGAACCTCTGCCCATAGTTCTTCAGGCACTCTGTCTACCAGATCTAATCCCTTGAATCTATTTGTCACTTCCACTGTATAATCATAAGAGATTTGATTTAGGTCATACCTGAATGGGCTAGTGATTTTCCCTACTTTCTTCAAGTTAAGTCTGAATTCAGCAATAAGGAGTTCTTGATCAGAGCCACAGTCAGCTCCCTGTCTTGTTTTTGCTCACTGTGTAAAGCTTCTCCATCTTTGGCTGCAAAGAATATAATCAATCTGATTTCAGTGTTGGCCATCTGGTGATGTCCACATGTAGAGTCTTCTCTTGTGTTGTTGGAAGAGGGTGTTTGCTATGTCCAGTGCGTTCTCCTGGCAGAACTCTGTTAGCCTTTGATCTGCTTCCTTTTGGACTCCAAGGCCAAACTTGCCTGTTACTTCAGGTACCTCTTGACTTCCTACTTTTGCAATCCAGTCCCCTATGATGAGAAGGACATCTTTTTTGGGGGTGTTAGTTCTAGAGGGTCTTGCAGGTCTTCATAGAACCATTCAACTTCAGCTTCTTCAGCATTACTGGTCGGGGCATAGACTTGGATTACTGTGATGTTGAATGGTTTGCCTTGGAAATGAACAGAGATCATTCTGTTGTTTTTGAGACAGAAAATGCCACATGTCACAACTAGAAATTCCACTTGCCACAAGTAAAAGATCCCACATGTCCCCTTCCTCTTGACTCTCCCTCCCATACCTGTGGCCGATTCACACTGATATAGGGCAGAAGCCCACACAACACTGTAAAGCAGTTATCCTCCACTTAAAAATAAGAAAGATCCCACATGCCGTAACAAAGATCAAAGGTCTTGTGTGCCAAAAGACCCAGCACAATCAAACAAATGAATATTAAAATCAAGCAAACAAGCAGAGAGAATAGAACCAGTGCCACTGGAAAGGCCAGCCACTGAAGATTTACAACTGTGTCCCTCACTGGGCTTTGCTCTTGGCTACACGCAGCCAGCTCTTCCCAGGGGCAGCCCACGTCAGAAATATGACTAGTTCATAGCTGTCAGTCTTTTTAAAATGGAAAACTTCCCTTAAAAAAACATAAATTTATAAAGCCCTTCTTCAAATAGATTTCTGGGTAGACATCCTCAGGGTTCAGCAAAGACGTGAGCTAACTATAATTATCGTGGAGCATAGTGGCAGTACTCTTGCCTGGAAAATCCCATGGATGGAGGAGCCTGGTAGGCTACAGTCCATGGGGTCACTAAGAGTTGGACACGACTTCACTTTCACTTTCACTTTTCCCTTTCATGCATTGGAGAAGAAAATGGCAACCCATTCCAGTGTTCTTGCCTGGAGAATCCCAGGGACGGGGGAGCCTGGTGGGCTGCTGTCTATGGGGTCGCACAGAGTCAGACTGAAGCGACTTAGCAGCAGCAGCAGCAGCAGTAGTGGGGGAAGTGGTTCTCTCCGAACCCAAGCTGGAGTTGAAAGGCCACAGCGGCAGGTGTTTCCCGCTTATTAAGATTCTCTTAACCCACCTGTGTAGCTGCACAACCTGCCCCCCAGTCTGGAGGCCTTGCTTGTTTGGATTCTCAAAACAACATGCTCTGCCCTCTTCCCCTTCCTCCCCTCATACCCAGATCCTGACTCTGAGGGTTGTTGTTTTTTTTTTTTTTATCCTGACCCCATCTATCTGATCTTCCTCCTTATCTCAAATCATAATCTCTTCAGTTTGCAAAGTTAGAGCCTTGCTGTGTTTGCAAGCCTAGAGTTTGCTTGCTGTGTCTTCTGAAGGCTAGTTTTCTAAGGAGCTAAACATCAAGTATATAGTCAAAGCTATGGTTTTTCCAGTAGTCATGTACAGATGTGAGAGCTGGCCCATAAAGAAAGCTGAGCACCAAAGAATTGATGATGCTTTGAACTGTGGTGTTGGAGAAGGCTCTTGAGAGTCCCTTGGACTGCAAGGAGATCCAACCAGTCCATCCTAAAGGAAATCAGTCCTGAATATTCATTGGAAGGACTGATGCTGAATCTCCAATACTTTGGCCACCTGATGCCAAGAGCCAGCTCATTGTAAAAGACCCTGATGTTGGGAAGGACTAAGGGCAGGAGGAGAAGGGCATGACAGAGGGTGAGATGGTTAGACGGCATCACGGACTCAATGGACTTGAGTCTGAGCAAACTCTGGGAGACGGTGAAGGACGGGGGAACCTGCGTGCTGCAGTCCATGGGGTCACAAAGAGTCAGACATGACTTAGCGACTGAACAACGGAAGGCCAAGTGGCTCCTCGATATACCTGGAGTGGGGAGTTAGGTTTTAGACGACAAGAAGAGGGAGCAGCATAGCTTCCCGTTGTGACGGGGCCTCTTTTCAAAGCGTGTGTGCTCCAGCTCCCACAGGTGCCTGCCCCTGGGTCTTAAAGTCACAATGCTCTCAGCTGTGTCTGAGGAGGAGGATGATTAGAACTGTCTGAAAGCCTGTTTTCTTTTTCTGTAAGTGACTCTTAAGATTCAATTCCATAACATGGGAAACTGAAGAGCCCCAACCTCAGAAAGATAATTATGCAAAAGCTAGAGCTCGTGCCATCTCTATGCGTGTTATGATTCCCTTATCTCTGAGTGAAGTAACTTAATTAGTAACTCAGTGAGCTTAATTGGTGTGTATTAGAAACAGAAAAAATAATCACTAATATGATTGCTTGGAGCTTAAATGAAAGCCTAGCTCTGCTCTTTTTGAGCTATAATTAATTTGTGTTTGTTGTGAAATATGAGTACCTTTTGAGCGCATCAAAATACAGAAGGGGTCTGTCTGAATGTGCAGAACTGTGCTTGCAGTTAGGTATGCCAGGGGGCGCTATGGCCCAAGATTTACATTTTACTCTTAAATCCTCTGGTTTTGGGTAAAGCAATTCTAAATAATATTAGCCCAGAATGTTTTTAATAATAATAATAAAATGTTGTCTTCTAAGGGCTTCCTGTTTTCTTTGCATACATCCCCCTTTGTTTTTCTGTCTCCTGTTCACAAATGTCCCATCTTTTCCCTCTCTTTCATTCTATATTATCTCCCTTTTTAAAAAAAATTAGATTATCTCCCTCTTATATTAGTAAGTTTGTCCCTTTACTTAACCTTTCTGTAAATCCAGTACCGAGGGCTGTAACTCTTCCTTTTTGAGATAACATACATGCTAATTATATGCTAATTATTAACCAGCAGAAACTGCCCAGAAGAGCACACACCCTGAAAATGGTATCAGTCAACATGCCCGGGAACAGAGTTTGGGAGCCAGAGGTTGGAATATGTGTTCTGTTAAGTGTAGGGGTACGTTTGAGAGCAGTCAGATAAAGCTTTTGGAATTGAGACCACACAGTAAAATTCAGGTCACACAGTTTGTCTGGTTGGATCTCAAATGCCCAGCCTAGTGTGCTCAAGAGGAACTCCCCAAAGGCTGACATGGTGTCGCCTCACTTCTTGGACCTACATCTCCTAACTTTGGATTAGATGATAAAGATGAATGTGTCACATCCACAAAGCCTAGGTTAAATGGCAAAATTTTACTGGGGCAAGAAAGGACCTCTTTTGGTTCCTTCATCAGTTTATTGGCATAAATTAGCATATAATGCCATCTCAAAGAGCTTCCCTGATGGCTCAGCGGGTAAAAAATCCACCTGCAATGCAGGAGACACAGGTTCGAGCTGGGTCGAGAAGATCTCCTGGAGGAGGAAAATGACAACCCACTCCCGTATTCTTGCCTGGAGGATCCCATGGACAGAGGAGCCTGGTGGGCTGCAGGCCAAAGGGCTGCAAAGAGTTGAACATGACTGAGCGAATACACATGCACGCTGCCATCTCACAAGGTGGAGTGAGCTTCTCTGGAGCACAGAACGAACAGATTAATGGGGGAACAGAGAAGACGGGGGCATCTGGCAGGAGAGGAAAAGCTAAATCAGGTGGTGTGCCTAACCCCAAAACGAGGAGTAAGGAAAGAAACCTGAGTACAGGATGGGCCTGTCCTGATCCCAGAGAATGTGCCACTATTTTCCTGGTCAAGAAGCGGGAAAGAGGTTTATTGTTCTATTTTCCCTTCTCCACCTCTACCCTGATATCTTCATCTTCTGCCCTCCTTTTCTCTTGGCTTTCTGCCCTATTTTTGTCTTAGAAATAGAGGTCATGGATTCACAGAACAATAGATCAGGAAATGGGACTTCAGAGTCACCTCTTCCAACCTCTTGAATAAATGATCCTTGAGCCCAGAGAGGTAGTGACTTGCCATGCCAAGTAGTGGCAGGTTTGTATTTTGAATATAGCCCAAGAACTGGGGCTTTTTCCATCAACACTAGGCTGCCTCCCTCTGGAAGAATTTTTAGGACAATGAAAAAAATGGTAATAAAATACTATACCCTATCAGGAAAGAGACAAGAGGTAGGAGAAGGTGATCAGGAAAATAGGAAGGAGAGAAGGAGAGAAAATCAGATGGATGGAGGGATAGAGACATGGGATGTGCTGAGCTACAGTGATTACACCACCTAGTACTAAACTAAACCAGTTAAAATAATGCTAGGGATTATATTCCTATTTACCCCAGAAAAGGAAAAAATGTCCACAAAATGATTTGCACAAGAATGTCCATAGCATCTTTATATATAATATTCAAAATCTGGAAACAGACCAGGTGTCCATTAATAGGAGAAAGAACAAACAAACTATGATACAGATGTTCAGTGGGATGCTGATATTCATATGAACAAGGATGAATCTGGCAGATATTATACAGAACAAAGGAAATAGACCCCAAAGAAGGTGTGCTCTATGATTCCACTCATATGAAGCTCTAGAACAGACAAAACTAATCAGTAGTGGAAAAAAATCAGAAGAGTAATTGCTGGTTTTGGGGGGGAAGAATGACGGTGGTGGGGAAGAGACTTGAAGGGAACTTTTTGGTGTAAGATTCTGCTGTATGTCTTGCCAAGGGTTTGGGTTACATAGGTGTATGTATTTGTCAAAACTCGTGGAAAAATGCACTGAAGATACGTGCATTTCATTAAGTATAAATTATATCTCAAGAGAAAGAAAGAAATACTAGAGTCTAAGTTAATGATATGGATGCAAAAGTGTTTAGGGGGAAGGAATATGGCAATTTGCTTTGAAATGGATAAAAATAAGATGAATTGATAGATGGAGAGATGAAAAACATGTGATAAAGCAAGTGTATAGTAAAATGGCTGTTGTGCAATACAGGTGGTGGGTGTCTAGGTGTTCACAGTAAAATTCTTGCAACTTTTCTGCATGTTTGAAATTTTTCATTAAAAAATGGTAAGGAAAGCTCACTTAAGGACACAGTACATTTTTTTAAAAAAAAGACAGATGAAAATGCTGCACATGAGGATTTTTATCTGGATTTTCCCTGAACATAGGCATGTGAAGGGGCAGTGAAGAGAGAAACAACATTCCTTGATGAATATTTCTGGACGAGGCTTATGAGCTAGTGAGCCAAGCTTTCCTAAGTTTCTCTCCAGCCTTTTGGCACTCCTTCCTTCCTGCCTACATTTTCTGTCTTTCTCATATTCCCCATCACTTGTAGTCAGATTTGTGACAGCACAACCTTAGTATTTTGTCACTTGTCACAACCCTGGGTCATTGATTTTCAAGCAATCCACATGCCATCAGCCAGCTCTACTCCAGCCAGATACTGAGTCCTCCAAGTTGCTTTGAGAGCACGAGTCAGCGTGCAGATCTGAGCCTGGACTGGGCGGTGCTGGTTTCAGTGGTCAGAATTACCTCATGGTCTGAGGCCCTGGGACTCAGGACTGTCAAGAGTGCAACGAAGATGAGATGGTCACCCTGGCATTGGCAGTTGCCAGCTCACATTCACAAGAGTTCATTTTTTTAAGCTATGATAGTAAATCAATTTAATGGATTTTACATTCTACTTAGTATGTAACTCTCTTTATTTGTAAATATCCAATAATGTTAAAATCAAATTCTACAGATAAAATGCTCTGAAACACTTTGTCTTTTAACAAAAATTGGCTGGAAACCCACATATATTTAATATATAGTTCATGAGAACCATACTTGTGTAAATGAAGCAAAAAATCACGTCGGCTAAACTCCAGCCTGTGACCTTCACAGGTGGGAGGTCCCAGGCGCTCACCATGATGTCTCAGGCTATGGACCAAGACGTTTTCCTTGGATTGTGATACTGTCTTTCTGAACATTTCTGCTGAGGAAGGAACTGTACCTTTCCTTTGATTGGTGTTTTTCTTTTTCACTGTGACTTAAGGTAGTGATACTGATTATACAAACCAGATGTAAAAAGCATCCTCTTGTCTTAACAGGCTCATATAGCCACCTAGTAGTGTGTGTGAAAGTGTTAGTTGCTCAGTCGTGTCTGACTCTTTGCAATCCCATGAACTGTAGCCTGCCCGGCTCCTCTGTCCCTGGGATTCTCCAGAAAAGAATACCGGAATGGGTAGCCATTCCCTTCTCCAGGAGATCTTTCCTAACATAGGGATCAAACCCAGGTCTCCTCCACTGCAGACAAATTCTTTACCATCTGAGCCACCAGGGAAGCCCATAGCTACCTATGTGTATTGTAAATATTCAATAGTCTCCTGAATGACAGAATTCAATGTAAGTAGATAATAGATATTACCATTAAATTCCCATTTGAACCATAACCCTGCCATCTAAGAAAAAAAAAAAAAACACTAATTCCACAGTAATATAGAACAATTTTTTTATGGATTATGGTAACTAGTAATGCTCATTTTTGAATATTTGGTCTCCTGACTCTAGATACCAGAAGTGAAATAAATACTTTGAAGTGATTTGTAGAAGCAACTGTTCTCCCAAAATATGATGACATAAATGGCTTCTTTCCAGTAAGAATTCCAGTAAAATTCTCACGTGTAGAGTGTGTAAGGCAAGTCCCAAACTACCTGAATGTCTGGCATGCCCAAAACATTCCCCTGCCTTGACTCATTTTACACAGAACAATAGAATCACGATGTAAATGAGGATAATGAAGCTCTTTGCTTGTAGTTTCCCAAGGAACTTGCCACATCTGATTTCTCACTCATCACACCCTGATGTTCCTTTGTGCCTGAGTTTTGTACATGCTGTGCCCTCTGCCTAGAAAGCCTATCCACCTTTAATCTGTTTTGCAAATCCTCAGTCATCCTTAAGAACGTGAAGCCTATCCTGGCTCATACAAACAGAATTAGGTCATTCTCCTCTGTCCCTCTATAGTTTCCTTCTTTTATAATTAATTTATTTCCCTATTTATCTGTTTCTTTGGCTGCACCGGGTCTTAGTTGCAGCACGTGGGATCTTCTAGGTGTGGCAGTATGTAGAATCTAGTTCCCTGACCAGGGATTGAACCCAGACCCCTGCATAGGGAGCCTGTAATCTTAACCACTGGATCACCAGGGAAGTCCCCTCTATAGTTTCTTAATCATACTGCTGTTATAACACATACACAAACCTATTATTTGTTTACATATGTAATTATTTGTCATTATTTGTTTACATCTCTCTCTACATTAAACTCTGAGTCCACAAACATGGCCTATTTTTACTTTGTCCTCAATAATAATGTGGTACAAGGAACACATGATGGTTGGAAGACTGTAAGAACCAATGAGATTATGATTCCTCAATTATAAACTTCAAGAGCACTGACACATCTGATCCTTGCTCATTTCTTATACCCTCCAAGGTAGAACTCATCTCCTTCCATATAGCAGGAAAAAAAAAGATTGAAGGAAAGATATGACTGCAAAAATTGGCAAAATCTTTTTTTCAGCTCATCCTATACTATTTTAATCCAGATTACATAGTATTTTCCCTATATATATATGTATATATATATCCATATTTTATAGTATTTTCACCAAAAAGGAAAGAATGTTCATAACTAAAAATTTTTCCAGATGTACATAAAAGATAAGAGGAGATTTAAAATCTAGACCATGGATGGCTTTAAAAGTCCCACACTCTGTCCTGTCTTACTGCTGCTGCTGCTGCTGCTAAGTCACGTCAGTCGTGTCCGACTCTGTGCGACCCATAGACCAGGCTCCTCTGTCCCTGGGATTCTCCAGGCAAGAACACTGGAGTGGGTTGCCATTTCCTCCTTCAGTGCATGAAAGTGAAAAGTGAAAGTGAAGTCGCTCAGTCATGTCCGACTCTTCGCGACCCCATGGACTGCAGCCTACCAGGCTCCTCTGTCCATGGGGTTTCCCAGGCAAGAGTACTGGAGTGGGGTGCCATTGCCTTCTCCACCTGTCTTACTAGAGGTGTCCAGATTTTCAGGATCACAGAAACCATTTTCCCACCAGTGTCTCTGGCAAAAGTAAAGTGGAGGTGAAGGCTGTTTGTATCATCTCTCCTCCACATCTTGGCTTCTTTTTTTTTTCCTATCCCCAAGGTGTAGAGCCAAAGTTATAAACTGGCAGCCCAACCACAAACCTGTTTTGCTCACACAGTGTTTTTATGTTTTTAAGTTAGCTGCCAACGTGAAAATTCAGATACTAGCTTCTCTCAGAAAATCCTATCTGGACGATTCCCAACCCCTTGTCCCACGTGGCAGTGATCAGCTGAGCTGAGTAGGGGTCCCCGTTAATGGGGACTGCTTCACTCATTTGCTGGGGGCTTCCCAGGTGGCACAGTGGTAAAGAATCCACCTGCCAATACAGGAGACACAAGAGATGTGGGTTTGAACCCTGGGCAGGAAAGATCCCCTGGAGGAGGAAAGAGCAACCCGCTCCAGTATTCTTGCTTGAAAAATTCCATGGACAGAAGAGCCTGCTGGGCTAGAGTCCATGGGGTCACAGAGAGTCAGACATAACTGAGTGACTGAGCATGTGCTGGAGCACCAGAAGCGTCCAAGTGTGCCTCTTGGTACAGGGGAAGCTGCAGGCTGACACCACACAGCAGACCTAGGGTTGAATACCAACCCAGAGTCAAGGCGTTGGTTGACCATCCTCATTCCTCTATCAGACCCCGTGTGGAACTCATACAAGTCATGGCCCTCTTGGGGCCTCAGTTTCCTCATCAACTACCTGAGGGTACACTACCCCTCCCCCAGACCTCACAATCATAACAGCTACTAAATTCCATTGTTCCTTAAGCTTATCTGAATTGGATTTTCATCATTCATTATTAGAAATCCTCTTTCATGACACATTCTCCAAGTGAACTGGTTAGAAAAAAATCTAAGACATCTTTAACTCAGTTTTCCTAGCATTCAGTTCATGACCAACCTAGTGAATCCTATTTCCATCATAGTCACCATCTCTTCTTCACTGTCCAAGCTAATATCATCTTCTACCTTTCTCAAGGCTACTGTGGTAGCCTTCTAACTGGTCTCCCAGCCTCCAGACTCTACCAATTCCTGTCACTTATATACCACAGTCGGTCAGTTCAGTTCAATCTCTCAGTCGTGTCCGACTCTTTGCGACCCCATGAATCACAGCATGCCAGGCCTCCCTGTCCTACCACAGTTAGACCTATTTTCCCGCAGAAGAAGTCTCAGTATGTAAGTTCCCTCTTTACAATGTTTCCCCAGATACCCAGCGCTTCCAAAATAAGAAAAATTCTTTATTAGTTTGGTAGGTCTGTCATAACAAAGTACTACAGACCAAGTGACCTGAAGAACAGAAATTTATTTTCTCACATTTCTGGAGCCTGGAAATCCAAGGTTCGAGTGCTGGCAGGGTTGATTTCTTCTGAGGCCTCTTTTCTTGGCTTGTAAGTGGCCACCTTCTCCCTGTGTCTTCATATGGTCCTCCCTCTGCATGTCTGTGTCCTAATCTCTTCCTGAGGTAAGATTGTATTGCTATAAATTTCCCTCTTAGAGCTGCTTTTGCCTCATCCCATAGGTTTTGGGTCGTTGTGTTTTCATTATCATTTATCTCTAGGCATTTTGTGATTTCCTCTTTGATTTCTGCAATGATCTGTTGGTTGTTTAGTAACATATTGGTCACCCTCCATGTGTTTGTTTTTTTAGTTTTTTTCCCTTATAGTTGATCTGTAATCTCATAGCATTGTAGTCAGGAAAGATGCTTGATATGATTTCAATTTTCTTAAATTTACTGCTGCTTGCTTTGTGGCCCAGTATGTGATCTATCCTGGAGAATGTTCCAAGTGCACTTGAGAAGAATGTGTATTCTGCGACTTTTGGATGGAATGCTCTGAAGTATCAGTTATGTCCATCTGGTCTAACATGTCATTTAAGGCCTGTGTTTCCTTATTGATTTCCTTCTGGATGATCTGTCCATTGATGTAAGTGGCATATTAAAGTTTCTCACTATTATTGTGCTACTATAAATTTCTTTTTTTTTTATAGAGGTTAGCACTTGCCTTATGTACTAAGGTGCTCCTCTTCTTATAAAGAGACCAGTTGTATTGGATTAGGGCCCACCCGAACGATCTCATCAATCTCATCTTCATGTTCAACCAAATATCCCTATTGATATAGTTTAATCCTCAGAGCACAAAGCTTGTATCTCTCATAACACACCCTATTTCTGCCTTGTATGAAATTAGCTTCCAGATTTTCCCCCACATTTCTTTTTTTCCCCCTTTCTCTTCTCCATATGCAAGAAGATAATCCATTTTGTGTTCATTGCCTTAAAAGAATGTGATAAAGAAGAAAAGAGAGAGAAAAAGAAGTTTTCCAGTATAACATAAATGGCTCACAGTAAAGACAAAAGATTTAGAAGGAAACATTATTTGTCATAGTAAGATTCCCCGCCCCACCTGCTTAGTCTTCCCAGATCAGAGGGTTCTCAGGGCTAAAAGTAAAGAAGGCAGGGGGAGCAAATGAGGAGAACCAACATGTCAATTGATTCTAGAGAGAAGAGGCATTTTATATTGTGTCTCACATAGAACCTTGGAGACATAGAGTAAGACCCCACAAAGAAAATGAATGAATGGTGTGTGTCTTACTCGATTCAGGCTGCTCTAGCAAAATGTCATAGACTGGGTGGCTTATAAACAATAGGAATTTATTGTGGACAGTTCTGGAGGCTGGGGTGTCCAAGTACTGATAGGTCTAGTACCTGGTAAGAGCCCACACTCCTCTGTCCTTACATGGAAGAAGGGGCGAGGGATCTCTCAGTGGTCTGTTTTATAAGGGCACTAATCCTGTTCATGAGAGCTCTACCCTCATGACTTAAAGACCCTACCTCCTAACACCATCACCTCGGGGGTTAGAATTTCAACATGTGAATTTGGGGGAGACACAAACAGACCATAGTGGTGTGTTTAAGCATGCTGGAAAGGGGCACACTGATTACTATGCAACCCAGAAAGGCCTAGGGTATCAGAGAATCAAAATGTCCTAAAGGGACCATGCCAAGCAAATGAGTATGTCCCTGTGACTGCTGGCATGAACTGATGACGCAGAACCATGGGGCCTATGGATGTCTCTATCTGCTGACAGATGACCTTAGTTCAGTTCAGTTGCTCAGTTGTGTCCAACTCTTTGCGACCCCATGAATCACAGCACACGAGGCCTCTCTGTCCATCACCAACTCCCAAAATCTACCCAACCCCATGTCCATCGAGTCGGTGATGCCATCCATCCATCTCATCCTCTGTCGTCCCCTTCTCCTCCTGCCCCCAATCATTCCCAGCATCAGGGTCTTTTCCAATGAGTCAACTCTTCGCATCAGGTGGCCAAAGTATTGGAGTTTCATCTGCAACATCAGTCCTTCCAATGAACACCCAGGACTGATCTCCTTTAGGATGGACTGGTTGGATGTCCTTGCAGTCCAAGGGACTCTCAAGAGTCTTCTTCAACACCACAGTTCAAAAGCATCAATTCTTCGGTGCTCAGCTTTCTTCACCGTCCAACTCTCACATCCATACATGACCACTGGAAAACCATAGCCTTGACTAGATGGATCTTTGTTGGCAAAGTAATGTCTCTGCTTTTAAATATGCTATCTAGGTTGGTCATAACCTCCCTTCCAAGGAGTAAGCGTCTTTTAATTTCATGGCTGCAATCACCATCAGCAGTGATTTTGGAGCCCAAAAAAATAAAGTCTGACACTGTTTCCGCTGTTTCCCCATCTATTTGCCATGAAGTGATGGGACCAGATGCCATGATCTTAGTTTTCTGAATGTTGAGCTTTAAGCCAACGTTTTCACTCTCCTCTTTCACTTTCATTAAGAGGCTCTTTAGTTCTTCTTCACTTTCTGCCATAAGGGTGGTGTCATCTGCATATCTGAGGTTATTGATATTTCTCCCGGCAATCTTGATTCCAGCTTGTGCTTCATCCAGCCCAGCATTTCTCATGATGTATTCTGCATATAAGTTAAATAAGCAGGGTGACAATATACAGCCTTGACGTACTCCTTTTCCTATTTGGAACCAGTCTGTTGTTCCACGTCCAGTTCTAACTGTTGCTTGCTGACCTGTATACAGGTTTCTCAAGAGACAGGTCAGATGGTCTGGTATTCCCATCTCTTTCAGAATTTTCCACAGTTTACTGTGATCCACACAGTCAAAGGCTTTGGCATAGTCAATAAAGCAGAAATAGATGTTTTTCTGGAACTCTCTTGCTTTTTTGATGATCCAGCAGATGTTAGCAATTTGATCTCTGGTTCCTCTACCTTTTCTAAAACCAGCTTGAACATCTGGAAGTTAACAGTTCATGTATTGCTGAAGCCTGGCTTGGAGAATTTTGAGCATTACCTTACTAGCGTGTGAGATGAGTGCAATTGTGTGGTAGTTCGAGCATTCTTTAGCATTGCCTTTCTTTGGGATTGGAATGAAAACTGACCTTTTCCAGTCCTGTGGCCACTGCTGAGTTTTCCATATTTGCTGGCATATCGAGTGCAGCACTTTCACAGCATCATCTTTCAGGATTTGAAATAGCTCAACTGGAATTCCATCACCTCCACTAGCTTTGTTCGTAGTGATGCTTTCTAAGGCCCACTTGACTTCACATTCCAGGATGTCTGGCTCTAGGTGAGTGATCACACCATTGTGATTATCTGGGTCATGAAGATCTTTTTTGTACAGTTCTTCTATGTATTCCTGCCACTTCTTCTTAATATCTTCTGCTTCTGTTAGGCCCATATCATCTCTATCCTTTATCGAGCCCATCTTTGCATGAAAAGTTCCCTTGGTATCTCTAATTTTCTTGAAGAGATCTCTAGTCTTTCCCATTCTGTTGTTTTCCTCTCTTTCTTTGCATTGATCGCTGAGGAAGTCTTTCTTATCTCTCCTCGCTATTCTTTCGAACTCTGCATTCAGATGGGAATATCTTTCCTTTTCACCTTTGCTTTTCACTTCTCTTCTTTTCACAGCTATTTGTAAGGACTCCTCAGACAGCCATTTTGCTTTTTTGCATTTCTTTTACATGAGGATGGTCTTGATCCCTGTCTCCTGTACAATGTCACAAAACTCTGTCCATAGTTCATCAGGCACTCTGTCTATCAGATCTAGTCCCTTAAATCTATTTCTCACTTCCACTGTATAATTATAAGGGATTTGATTTAGGTCATACCTGAATGGTCTAGTGGTTTTCCCTACTTTCTTCAATTTAAGTCTGAATTTGGCAATAAGGAGTTCATGATCTGAGCCACAGTCCGCTCCCAGTCTTGTTTTTGCTGACTATATAGAGCTTCTCCATCTTTCGCTGCAAAGAATATAATCAATCTGATTTTGGTGTTGACCATCTGGTGATGTCCATGTGTAGGGTCTTCGCTTGTGTTGTTGTAAGAGGATGTTTGCTATGACCAGTGCGTTCTTTTGGCAAAACTCTATTAGCGTTTACCCTGCCTCATTCTGTACTCCAAGGCCAAATTTGCCTGTTACGCCAGGTGTTTCCTGACTTCCTACTTTTGCATTCCGGTCCTCTATAATGAAAAGGACATCTTTTTGGGGTGTTACTTCTAAAAGATCTTCTAGGTCTTCATAGAACCGTTCAAGTTCACCATAAAGACAGCCCCTCCTGGTGCCTTAGGATTATGTAAGCTCCAAGAATTAGTTGTGACCCAAAAAATGGTGAGAGCCTCACTGAGTTTATTCCAACTTGGTAAAAAGTAGGCTTAGAACAAAAATCAAGTTAAGGAGAAGTAAAGAAATTTTCCTTTCTTTCTGGAGTTGAATATGAACATTTATACCCCCAAACATTTATTTCTGTATTAGTTTGACCCTCCGACTAGACTATAACAGAACAGTGACTGAAGCACTATTACCTTCCCATCCCCTGCCATTGCTGTCTCAGTAACTTACCCAGAGTCAATACTCAATAAATATGTTTTTAAGCTGATTGAACTGATCAAGTATAGGTTCAGAAGTGTGCAACAGGGTTGGATAGCCAACAGCAAGAAGACAATTATTTTTGATTTACGGGGAGGGCCCCAAATGTTTTTCATGTTTTCGTGAGAAAATGAAAGAGTTGAATCAGTGGTCTGGAAACACTGATGGAATTTGTTTCTCTGGCATACAGAAGGTTGTTTGACCCCAGTGATCGAAAGGAGTTGGCAGGGTCTCTCACTCATGGTCAGAGAGTACTTACATTTTTGGAAAATTGAACCACAGAGTTTTAGAACTGGAAGGGATATTAGTCAAGTGAGCCAGCACCCTCTCTTATAAGTGGGAAAAAACTGAAGCCCAGAGATGTGTGGCAAATGGCCCAAAGTAACAGAGTCAAAGTGAGAGCCAGATAGGAATCTACCCTCTCCTTCTCCCCATTTGCCATTCAGCTGAGCCTCCACAACTTGCCCCTTCACCCAGTGTCTTGCAGCCCCTCAACTCTCTTGCTCCAGTGTCTCCATAGTTCACCCTCCCCAGCCACCTGGAAACACCTCAGCTTTGACTGAGCCAAGGTTTCTGGGCTCTTGGTACACTAGGCTGCCAAACTCTGCTTGAGAACACCAGACAACCTCACAGACTGGTGCCACCATAAATTCACAGCTGCCAGACCCTATCAGGATTTTCAGTGCCCCCAGCAACCTGTGACTCCTTCCCTGATCCACTCTCACAGTCTCCACTCTCATTATTTCAGTGTTTCTACTCTCCTCAAACCTCTGACCACACGACATCTCCCCTTTACACGCAATCCTACTAAAATGAATTCCTGTAACAAGAAAGCCCTTGATCCCTGTATGTTAGACCATTTAAGACAGCTGTTCTCTTGATTTCTCTACACCCCCTGCTCTACCAGGCCCAGCGTCACTCACATGACTAACCGATCCTCTTAATTATAGGACTTCATTAGTCCCTGGTGACTGGTGAGCCTACCCTTATAAATGGTAGCCTCCTTCTCCCCTGAGGAGGAAAGACGGTTGCCATGTCCTGCTCACCATCTGCCACACAAGGTGGAGTGTCGCTCCAGGACCCTTTTATAAGATCCCCTGTGCGGGAAACCATTGATGTCTCTGTTGCTGTCTCCAGGCTCTTCACTCTGGAGTCTGGGCAGCTGTAGGGTTTGCACAACCATGGAGTAGGCAGCCCAACAATCTCCCACCACCAAACCCACATAAACATAAGCATCCACACCCTCCCTTCCCCTCCCCCAGTCTGAAGTCAACCCTTCCACCCATTTCCGCTCTAAGAACACATTCCTCGCTTTGTGCTTTCTCTGCTCCATCTCTCACTTCTTTTTCTGAACTACTTCCTTATCATCAGCACACGGGGAGATGCGCACAGATAGTTCCTTTATGTAAAATCAAACTTCCTCACCCCCAGTTCCCTGTGTTCTTTTCCCACAACTGCCTACCTCCCTTCTCCCTTCTTGAGTTATCCTCACTCTCCGTCTCATTGACCAGCACCGTCTGGCTGTTGCTCTCGTCAACTCCAGCGGGTCTCACCAGAGACATCCTCACTGTCAGATCCAGCGGAGCCTCCAGCCCTCCCCCTCTCAGAGAGCGTGATGCGGCTCAGTCCCTCCTCCGCCGGAAGAGCCTCGTAGCTCTTGCTCAGCCTATTTCTCTGCTTTCCTCACACTTCTCAATCCACGTCCTGTCAGTGTTTTCCTTTCTTTTAATATTTACTCTGATTTATTTATTAAGCTGCGTTGAGTCTTAGTTGGGTCACGCAGGACCTTGTGGCAGCGGTGGTGGCACATGGGCTTTCTAGTTGTGGCGTGTGGGCTTATTTGCACCCCCGCATGTGGGATCTTAGTTCCCAGCCGAGAATCAAGCCCGTGTTCCCCTCATTGTAAAGCTGATTCCTAAACCACTGGACCACTACGGAAGTCCCCGTCAGTCTCTTCTTCAAGTTACATTTTCTGTGTCCGTTCTTTGGGGGCGCTAGGCTATCTTCTCCAACCACCCTAGACATTGTACCAAGGCAGTTGTATCTACCTCCTTGACTCTGATTATAATCTAGGTTGTGCTGCTGTGTGCTTAGTCGCATGTCCGATTCTTTGCGACCCCATGGACTGTAGCCCACCAGGCTCCTCTGTCCATGGGGATTCTCCAGGCAACAATACTGAAATGGGCTGCCATGCCATCCCCCAGGGCATCTTCCCGACCCAGGGATCGAACCCAGGTGTTTCCCGTTGCAGGCGGATTGTTTACTCTCTGAGCCACCAGAGAAGCCCAAAGATGTTCAGTAGGTAGCCAATTATGCAAATCGGAAACACAGAGCTGGAGATGTAAATTTGTGTGTCATGTATATAGAATTATATATGTAACCATATTGACATAATTATATCTATATACAAAATCATTGAAATCATATATGGCTTTTGTTTTTTTCCTGCCACCACGCTAGAGTATGAGGTCTTCGGGAGCAGGGATCTCATTCGGCTCACTGCTGGATCCCAAGAACCTAGAACAGTACCTGGCATATGGGACAGTCTCCGTAAATATTTGTTGAATGAACTCATTGATGCCAAGGCTATCATTTTCTCACCACAGGTATCAGTTTTCTAGGTAGCAGGAAATATTACAATTCATTTTGGAAATTGAACACCCAGCAAATCTTCTTAAAATAACATAATCTGTTCTTGTTCAAAGACCTCTCACCTTGAGAAACCTTGTATAATCTTCCTAGAAGATTTCTATACACTCCATCCTCTCTGCTGTAATATATCTTCATGGAAAAGGCTCCAGAGGCCCTTAACCTTGGAGAGACCTTAGTTCTTGTTTTTATGGAAAGAGTTCTGACATAAGAAATGCCTGTGGGCTACTTTAACCCAAAATAATGACCTTAATCAAACTTGACAACCCATTCTACTTAAAGTTATATATGAGGTTCAAGTGAGTAGTTAGTAAATTAATTACAGATTTAACTTGAAATGGTCCTTCCTAATGCTTTTGCTATAATGGCTTGGGATATGACATAGCCTTCATTGGTTTTAGAAAGTAGAAAAAGAGAGTTTCTTCCATTTTAGAATGTTCTTTTAAAATTTATTTCCTTAGGCTAGAACAGATGAGAGCCAAAAAGGGTATGTGTCACTAATTATGATTTAAGCATTCATTCTTTTCATATTAGTGTTTGCACATCTTTTTGTCACCCAATTCTGTTCTCTTTAATTCTTCCCCCCTTTTCTCTTCCCTCCGTCTTCTTGGAGGGAAAATAAAAAGGAATAATAAAGAGAAAAGTGAGGACTTTCCTAGTGGTCCACTGGCTAAGAATTCATGCATCCATGCAGGGGGCCTGGGTTTGATGCCTGGGTTTGATTCCTGGTCAGGGAGCTAGATCCCACATGCTGCAACTAAGACCTGGTGCAACCAAACAAATAAATATTTTTTTACAAAAAGAGAAAAGTGTAAAATGTATCCATATATACAGATGTGGAGGGAGAGATCTCTCACAATATATTCATATATGGAGAAAGAAGAGTTAACATATATATGTATATAATCCATCACTATAAATGTATGTTGTGTGTTTATATGTGTACATGTGTATGTATGTGTATGTATATACATAAATATTTAGTGTGTCCTAATATGTTTATTACTTAATTTCCAGGGTCATCGTCATAAATGGATAAAATTTCTGTAGATGAATATGAATATATGGATGTATATGTATACATATGGGGCTTCCCAGAAGCACTGGTGGTAGAGGAACTGGTAGTGCCTGCCAGTGCAGGAGACATAAGAGATGCGGGTTTGATCCCTGGGTCAGAAAGATCCCCTAGAGAAGGGCATGGCAATCCACTCCAATATTCTTGTCTGGAGAATCTCTCGGACAGAGGAGCCTGGCGGGCTACAGTCCATAGGGTCGCAAAGAGCCGAACAGGACTGAAGCAACTTAGCACACGTGCATGCACATATACACATATGCATATTATGCATATTTCACAATACATAGATGCAATATATGCAATATAAATAACATTACATAATAATGTATATGTTTTGTATGTGTGAATGCATGTATATACATATACACACATATAAGTATATTCTATATATATTATGTGTGTATATTATGTATATATACATAATGCACATATATGTGACATATGTATATTATGTATACATAATATGAATATATATCCATATGTTCATATGAATCTATGAAAATTTTACCCATTTGTGAAGATGACCCTGGAAATTAACACACATGCTAGGAAGTACTAAGTATTTATGTCCCTAACACCACCACCAAAAATATTCATTTGAATTTTTTTAATATATAGTTTTATTTATTTATTTTTGGCTGTGCTGGGTCTTCAACGCTGCACAGGCTTTTCTCAAGTTGTGGCGAGCAGGGGCCACTCTTTAGTTGTGGTGCACAGGCTTCTCATTGCCGTGGCTTATCTTGCTGCGGAGCACGGGCTCCAGGGCGTACAGGCTTCAGTCATTGCGGCTCCCGGGCTCTAAAGCTCAGGCCCAGTAGTTGTGGCCCACGGGCTTAGCTGCTCCATGGCATGTGGGACCTGCCTGGGTCAGGGATTGAACTCGGATCTGCTGCACTGGGAGGCGGATTCTTTAACACTGAGACACTAGGGAAGCCCTGAATTTTTTTAGTAATCTCCAACCTTTTGGAAAATGTTGGTAACCTTTTTGTTTGGTCTAAAGTCGACACATTCCCAAAAACTGTCCTACTGGAGCCAAGGTGAGTTAAAATTCACTCTAGACTTGAGGATAATTCTTTGAGACCACCCAGAGAACCTAGAGGCACCTGAGCATACTACATAGACAGGCCCAGACATCCTAGGGAGGGGATATCGGGTCCGTCTTGCCTCGTATACTCTCATGTGTCGCCGACAGATCTCCATGCAGCCAGCACTCTGCATCCTTGATCCAGAGAGCAGAAGCAGCTAAGGCCTCCTTATTTACTGCTGTTGCAGGAAGAAATGGAGAAGCCGTACATCTTAAGCTCCTACTTGCCAATGCCCCGCAGACAGCAGGCTGTGTCCCCCTGCCCCCTACCCGCAGGAAGGGCTACGCTGCCACTGAGAGTTTGGCCCACCAGCAAGGAGGGTAGAATGTTTCAGTGTTTCTGTGAAGCAGAAGACCCGAGTTTCTACTGAATTTTATTATTGATTAGCTGTGCAATCCAGGACATGTCACTTTCCTTCTGTGAACCTCAGTTCCCCTCAGTCAGTGAAGAGATTTGGGCTAAATTATCTCTAAGCTTCGTCTTAACTCTCCCATTCTGTTCTAACTTTCTAGGTTGTCATTCATAAATGGGAAAATATAAGGCTACCATCCTTCTAGTGTCTAATTCGTGTGGTAAAAATGTCTGACCAGTTTAATTAAAGATAAGTATCTTTTGCACTGAATACAAAATTAGGAGTCTGGGAGATGTGAAAAGTAGCTTCAAACGAAAAGGAGATCAAACCAGTCAATCCTAAAGGAAATCAACCCTGAATATTCATTGGAAGGACTGAAGCTAAAGCTCCAGTACTTTGGCCGCCTGATGCGAAGAACCAACTCATTGGAAAAGATCCTGATGCTGGGAAAGATTGAAGGCGGGAGGAGAAGGGGACGACAGAGGGTGAAATGGTTGGATGGCATAACTGACTCAACAGACATGACTTTGCGCAAACTCTGGGAGATAAATGGAGGACAGATGAACCTGGCAGGCTAGTCTATGGGGTCACAAAGAGTCAGACATGACTGAGCAACTGACTAAACCACAACAAAAAGTAGCTTCGACAGTCGTCAGCACTATGAAAAGGGAAGATCCTGAAACTTAATATTCCTCTACTAATGAGATCTTAAGTGGAAGAAAAGGAACCAAAGGAGCGGTGTGTAGAACAGCTTTCGTCACTTCAGGAATGGCGAAAGTGACAGAAATGACTGTAACCTGGCATTCCTGGAGCTGTTAGGACAGGCATGTAAAAAAAGTCTGGGAGAAGCTTGGTAGGGGATGTTGTGGAAGACTGTCAATTCAATATTGATCTCTATTTGACTTATTAAGCCATGTGCTACCTTTGCATTTGGGGAAAAAGATAAATAGTTAATGAAATTATAAGTAAAAATGACTGATAAAAGTCATTACCACTATCAGTTTTAGTCACACTCCTATAGGGTTTATTTTGCTCAAGTGAGAACTACCTAGCATAATCTCATGCCTCTTCTCCCCTGACCAGCAGGAAGGAAAAAAAGATCTTAGAGTAAGACATAACAAAATGAAATCCCGGGCTTTTCCCATCCTACCAAGAAGAGGGGAAAGCCATCATCATTTTCTCAGTGTCCCCTCTGCATTCCCTTCATAGTACTCAGGTCATGGAATCTTGCACCTCCCAAGCACTGGATTGAAAAAATCATTCTCTTACCAAGGTGAGGAACAGGAGTTTCTGCCAAAGTAAAATAAGCATCAACATGACAAACAAAAGCATAGCTGAAATTCACTAACTAGTCTTTCAAAGAGAGCCTTAAACAAATTTCCATCCACTACATTTTTTTTTGCTGATTTTAATTAATTATTGGCAATTTTGCTGGCCACTAACTGTATTAAAATGGGGGGGGTGCAGAAGGACCATACCAAAGTTAATATCCCTAATAGTTCTATCACCTGGTGTAGAAGTACTAGTTATCTGCAGCATCTGTTTTACCCATCTGCTAACAGGAGTCAGCTTGTAGGTCAAATCCAGCCAGCCACCTGTCCTTGTAAATAAAGTTTTATTGGCACATAGCCATGAGCATTCATATCCGTATTGTCTGTGGCTGCTTTCCCACTGCAATGGCAGAGTTAAGTAGTTGAAACAGAGATCATGTAGCTCAGAAAGCCTGAAATATTTACTGGCCCTCGAGAGAAAGAGAAGTTTGCCAACCCTTGTTCTATAATACTAGATCATGCAATTTTAACTTCGGTACGTGGCTACCTGAAATAGAGACTTTATTTTTCTACCATGCTGCAGTTACGTCTGATGTCTAAGGGTTGCAATAAGATGTAAGTGCAAGTTGGGCACGATTTCATCTTAAACCATGAGAAAAGCTCAAACACAGAGGCCACGCACAGCAGAGCACCAAGGTGACTGGTTCTTATGCTATAGAACAGTATTCTGAACTTGGACATTCAGCCCAGATTTCTAGATGAGAGAGAAAGAAATTCTTACTTAGGGTTTTTGTCTCTCATAGAATCTAATCCTAATATATGGGGCATGACCATTTTAAACATAAAATGTAGCTAAAGTTAAAAATTTTTAATTTATTTTTAATTGAAGTATAGTTGATTTACAATGTTGTGTTAGTTTCTGGTATATAGCAGAGATTCAGTTATATATATATGTGTGTGTGTGTGTGTACACACACACACACACACACACACTCTTTTTTAGATTCTTTTCCGTTATGGTTTGTTAGAATATTGAATATAGTTCCCTGTGCTATATGGTCAGAACTTATTGCTTATCCATCCTAGATATAACAGTTTGCATTTACTAATCCCAAACTCCTAATTTATTCCTCCCCACCCTTTTCCCCTCTTAGTAATCATAAGTTTATTTTCTATGTCTGTCTGTCTTTTTTTGACATTTATGTAATTTTTTAAATTGAAGTATAGTTGGCCTTCCCTGCTGGCTCAGACAGTAAAGAATCTGCCTGCAATGCAGGAGATCCAGGTTTAATCCCTGGGTCAGGAGGATACCCTGGAGAAGGGAATGGCTACCCGCTCCAGTATTCTTGCCTGAAGAATTCAGTGGACAGAGGACCCTGGTGGGCTATAGTCCAAAGGGTTGCAAAGAGCCAGACATGACTGAGGGACTAACACGTACACAGTTGATTTACAATGTTGTGTTAGTTTTGGGTGTGCAGTGATTCAGTTACACATGTACATACATCTTTTTTTTTTTTTTTGATAGATAAGAAGTGGATTTATTTAGAGAGAAAAACGCAGACAACATATCGGCCATCTCAGGAGAGAGTGCCCTGAAATATATGGCATGGCTAGTTTTTATGGGCTGGGTAATTTCATAGGCTAATAAGTAGGAGGATTATTCGAACCATTTCAGGGAAGGAGTGGGGATTTCCATGAACTGGGCCATAACCTACTTTTTGATCTTTGGTCAGCCTTGGAACTGTCACGGAGCTGGTAGACATGTCACTTAGCTTGCTGATGTGTTTCAGTGAGTGTATACTGAGACTAAAGATCTAGTGGAAGTCAACTCCTCCACCATCTTGGACCTATTTGGTTCTAATCAGTTTATGTCATGTCCTTGGGCTATGTCTGTATACTTTTATGTCTCTATTTTGTGTCTGTGTGCTATATGCTCAGTCATGTCTGACTCTTTGCAACCCCTTGGACTATAGCTTGCCAAGCTCCTCTCTCCATGGAATTTTCCAGGCAAGATACTGGAGTAGGTTGCTATTTCCTTCTCCAGGGGAGAGAAGGTCAGTCCTTCCCAACCCTGGAATCGAAACTTCGTCTCTTGTGTCTCGTGCATTGGCAGGCAGAGTTTTTACCACTGTGCCATCTGGGAAGCCCATATTTTATGTCTATATTCTTTTAACATTTGTGACCCACCTCCTTCCCTCCTGTCACATTCCCCACTCAGAGATTTTACTCCCATAATCTTATAGGAAGCTTAGTGGGAATGGTCCGGAGAAGGCAATGGCAACCCACTCCAGTAGTCTTGCCTGGAAAATCCCATGGATGGAGGAGCCTGGTAGGCTGCAGTCCATGGGGTCGCTAGGAGTTGGACACGACTGAGTGACTTCACTTTCACTTTTCACTTTCATGCACTGGAGAAGGAAATGGCAACCCACTCCAGTGTTCTTGCCTGGAGAACCCCAGGGACAGCGGAGCCTGGTGGGCTGCCGTCTATGGGGTCGCACAGAGTCGGACACGACTGAAGTGACTTAGCAGCAGCAGTGGCGATGGTTGGTGTTCTGCAGCTGCTTCAAGGCTAAGTAGGGGCATCAACTCGCCTGTCTGGGAGTAAAATCTCTGGATGCCTGATCCAAGGGCTCCAGGAGCAAAACAGCTCCTTGTTTTAATCCGTGTGGGCTGGAATCCCCAAATGAGCCATCATCTTGTTGTGGAACTGTTATAACTGCTTCCTTAGCTTTCCTATGAATCTTCTTGATGAAGCACTTCTTGTAACAGCGTCAGAGTACAAAAATAACTATCTGTGATTGACAAAAGACTTAAAAAGCACAGTTAAACATCTGATTACTCAATAAAGATGCTTGGTTACTGTTGTGACATACAACATTTTAAGATAACTAGAACCATAGCATTATACCAGGGCATATTAAACAGCTGACTGAAAAGACCCTGAAGCTGAGAAAGACTGAAGGCAACGGGAGAAAGGGGCAGCAGAAAATGAGATGATTAGAGCGCATCACCAACTCAGTGGACATTAATTTGATCAAACTCTGGGAGACAGTGAAGGGCAGGGGAGCCTGTTGTTGTTCAGTCACTCAGTCATGTCTGACTCTTTTGTGACCCCATGGACTGCAGCACAACAGGCTTCCCTGTCCTTCACTGTCTCCTGGAGCTTGCTCAAACTCATGTCCATTGAGTCGGTGATGCCATCCAACCATCTCATCCTCTGTTACCCCCTTCTCCTCCTGCCTTCAATCTTTCCCAGCATCAGGATCTTTTCCAATGTCAGCTGGCTCTTCGCATCAGGTGGCCAGAGTATTGAAGCTTCAGCATCAGTCCTTCCAGTAAATATTCAGGATTGATTTTCTTTAGAATGGACTGGTTTGATCTCCTTGCCGTCTAAGTGACTCTTGAGAATCTTCTCCAGCACCACAAGGGAGCTTGCCATGCTGCAATCCATGGAGTCGCCATAGGATTGCAAAGAATCGGACATGAGTTACTGACTGAACAATATCCAAATTTTAGAAACTTTATATAATTCTTAGAATTATATCAATAGCATTCATCCATACAGTATATTTTTAAGTAAATTTATGGTTTATGTGGTAATGCTGTCTATGCAATTTAACATACTAAATAATACTAGTTAAATATATCTCTGAGATGCCTCAGGGGCCCTCTGACATCCCAAAGTTAGCTGAAAGTCCAAAGAACTTTATTAAAAGTTGATATTTGGGACGTTTGTCAAAAAATTTTAAAACACTTAGTCAAATAAGATCACAGCTCACTGTAAGACAATACTTATTCCTTAACAGAAGTTATAAAAGACCTCAAAAGCAAATACAGATCACTTAAAGGCAAAGAAACTCATACTATTTATTATTAAAAGAAAAATTTCAAGAAAATTTTGGAGGAGAAGCCAAATCCAATCTGGGCCCATCCCACTCCCAACAAAATCCATTTATCCAACTTAATTTCATCCAGTCTGAGAAAATCCTGATCATGTACAACTCTATTTTTTGTCATTCCTCTCATTTTCTTTTACTGAAAACATACAACTTACTTTCCTCAAAAGGTCTTTTTTTCACTTCAAGTTGCTTTTCTTGCTGACAAATTTGTTGCAGATATAATAAGGTCTTGTTTGATCTCTGGTAAGCCTCCGTACCACAGAAGTACTATACTTATCATTTATGACTCTAAAACGTGTCTGTATTAATCAAACCAACAAGCTTAAGCCAACTTCAATACCAGGTATCAGTGTAGTACTGAATATTTTCCAGGTGACATGAGCCTGAAATTCATTTTGGCCTGATTATTTTCTATTTCTGAATTTACTTTCTTTTTTCATTGACGTATAGTTGATGTACAATGCTGTGTTAGCTTCTGGCGTACAGCACAGTGACTCAGTTATACATGTACATACCTCTTCTTTTTCATATTAAAAAGATTTTTAAAATTTATCTTCCTAGAGCAAAACACACATGGGTCTGCATTCAAGTCAAGAGAGATGATACTCGAGCTTCTGAAAAAGAGTCCAAGTAAGTGACCTCCAGACCATTCAGTAAGAGCATAATTATGGAGAGATGGAGGTGCCCATTGTTGGCATCTAAGGTTTTATTTTTATAAGCTGTAATTTCTCAGTTTATCGTCCTCATCCTTAATTGGGTGAGGACAAGATATTATTTCTTGTCATTATAATAGCTATTAAGCAAAGTTGTCACGCCCTAAGTAATTGAGAATGTCAGATGCAAAATGTGGGCTTTTGAATGTGTGTCACTGCAAATTAACACACATTTGTGGTGGGAAATCAAGGACATATTGGCTCCAATTCGACTCTCCCCTCTTGCTGTTTTTTGCCTTTGCATCTTCATTGTCTAATGGAAAAGCTGTTCCATCACAACAGGCAAGACGCCTGTGCCTGGTGACACAGCAGGTGTGCAGCACATGTTTTAACAAAATGCCTTTTTATTAATTTAATTAGCACCTATGATCACAGGCTGGTGATGCAAGAGCTAGACGCTGGGGCATGAACTCTACAAAATTGTCCCTCCTCCACGGTAAATGTCTCTCTGGGTCCCATTGGCCTCCGTCTTCTTACAGTGAAAAGTCACTTGTCATTTTCCCCTATTGTCATCTCCTGGCCTTACCACTCTCTCTTATGTTTGCAAAAATGAAAATAAGAGCCCTTCTAAAATGTGGCAATTTATCTACATAGTTTTTTTTTATTTGATCAGAAAATGTTTGAGAATTAGAGAACACTTGGGAACATGAAGGTTTAATGTAGAACCATAGGAACTGGGACCACGGACGACACCAATGCAATTGCTTTTCTTTTTTTGAAAGTAATTTTATTTTTCATACTGATGCAACATATTTGACACAGGCTATGTATATTTGTATTTATTTGTTTGTGACTACTCTGGGTCTTTGTTGTTGTGAGTGGCCTTTCTCTGGTTGCAGCGAGCAGGCTTGGTAGTTGTGGCACACAGGCTTAGTTGCCCCTGACTTGTGGAATCTTCCTGCACCAGGGATCAAACCGGTGTCCCCTCCATTGCAAAGCGGATTCTTAACCACTGGACCCCCAGGGAAGCCCAGGATGTGTATGTTTGATATAGCAGTTATCTACAGATGGCTAATATCACCATCTACCTACAGCACACTCTAAGAAGGTTAAGGGGGGGACTTCCCTGATGGTCCAGAGGTTAAGACTTCATGCTTCCATCGCAGCAGATGCAAGTTTGATCGCTTGTCAGGAAACTAAGATCCTGCACAGTGCAGCAAGTAAACAACTAAACAAACAAACAAAGAAATATATGTATATAAGGTTTAAAAAGAAAAAAATATAACGGGAGACCCAAAGACGCTCTGGGCCAGAGTGTTCCGAGGGGATAGTGTTGAATAGTCTCTTACAATAAATCAAAGCCAGAATCATGAAGCCAAACTTGAAGGCTCATTAACTCATGGAAAAGATCCCTGCAGTACAAAAGGAATTGTCCAGGATTAAAATACTAAATGCCCCATATATTACAGGTGAGGAGCTTACCTGTGACCGAACTCATCCTAGATTTGGGTGGGGTCATTGCAGCAACTCCTCATTCTCCAGAAGAGGAAGCTGAGACCCAGAGAAGGGAAGCATTTTGTCCAAAATTGTGGGAACATCTGAATTTGAAAGCAAAACCTTGACTTCTAATACAGGGCTCTTCTCACAAATTGGGCATATTCTTCTAGCCTGGAGTCTTGTAACAGTTTTAGGACCCTGAGCTTGACTAGGGTTGTGTGATGGGTTTTCACAGCATGGAGAACATCTCCGGAGAACACGGGCCACCTGCTTTCATGGCGTGTGGACAAGGGTTAGGACAGTCACAGCCAAAGCCTGGGCATCAACAAAGTGGGCTTCAGGATTCACAGATCTGCCATTCAGAGATTCAGTCATCCAAGGGCAATCAGAAAAGTCTATTCACTTAGTGATTTTGCTAACACAGGAATTTGAACCATGTGCTCTGCCAGGAAAATCTCTTGGAGTGAGTCTGCATTCACGCCCAGCATCAACCCATCATCAGATACGACTTTTTTACTCTCTTATTGTACATGAGGGCTCAGAAACATTCCTGGAGTGATTCTGAGAAATTATTTTCACTGTGGAAAACTGCTCTTTAAAGGGATAGAAAGTCAGTTCAGAATGACTCAGGTGAAAAAATAGGAGAGAAATGATCGATTCTTATAACTGAAAAGTCTAGACTATCATAGTGTCAGACCAGGTAGATTTTGATGTTGAAAGATGATGTCATTAAGAATCTTTTTCTAGGGACTTCCCTGGCAGTCTAGTGGTTAAGACTCTGCAGGGGCGCAGGTTCAATCCCTGGTCAGGGAACTAAGATCCCACATTCACAGTGTGGCCAAAAACATTTTTAAATATGTGTGTGTGTGTGTATGCAATGAGGATTTACTATATAGCACAGGGAACGAGATTAAATGTCTAAAAATATCATCCATTTCTGTCTTTCCATTTTGCTTTCTTCTGTGCTAGCTTCCTCCCCCAGCAGTCTCTGGGTTTGTGATGATGAAGATGCTATCTGTCACCAGCTACTAACTTACATCCTGCTAATGCAGGGACCCCAGAGGTGTCACTGTCACTCACTGTTTGGAGCATGCTACCACTGCTGGAGTTGGAGCAGGTGCTCACATGACTTGAGCCACATGAACCAGGATGGGGAGAGATGGGTACAGTGGGGAATGCTCAGCAGTGCTCTGCAAAATATTTAATGATGAGCCCTGAGGGTGGGAGGCAGCGGGTCTTCATTTGTATTGTTTGCCGATTTCCACGGTGAGAGAGTAAACACTCTCACCAGAGCAGATTTCAAGCTACCCAAGTGGTCCCTGAACGAAGAGTTGGGAGGAGAGATACAGGAGCACCCAGGACATAATATTTCTACCCTACAGAGAAAATAAATGTAAGTGACCTCAAGGCCATCAATAATAATAACATGTAGTAAAATAATTAGGAAGTGACGTGTCTTGAGTATGCATGACCTTTGTTTTTAATAGAATGTAATCAGAAAGTTATAAAATCTGATGTTAAGTAGTGATGGTTTCCTAAAGGAAACCAACCCTGAATAATCATTGGAAGCACTGATGCTGAAGCTCCAATACTTTGGCCACCTGATGCGAAGAGCCAACTCATTTGAAAAGACCCTGATGCTGGCAAAGATTGATGGCAAAAGGAGAAGGGGGTGGCAGAGGATGAGATGGTTGGATGGCATCACCAACTCAATGAACATGAGTTTGAGCAAACTCCAGGAGACAGTGAAGGACAGGGAAGCCTGCCTGTCCATGGGGTCGCAAAGAGTCAGACATGACGGAGCAACTGAACAACAATGAACAGCAAATTGACTGTTTATGACAGTGGACAAGCCACCCTCCTGAAGCTTTAATGGTAGGTTTTTGTGAGCCAGCTCTAACACACCAGTGCAAATGCTCCAAAAGAAGCTCTCTGTTCCCAGAATAAGGGAGAATGGATGCTAAGTAGGCAAGGATGCCTGTCTCATATATTAATAAATGAGAGGTAAGATTTCAAGTGAAAGTTGAAAGTGGGCTCTATTGGACCTTGAGATCCAAAAGAAAAATTTTAATTCTTGTCAGAAGCACATTTTGAGAGAAAATCTTGGAGAATGAGGGAGACCCAAAGATCTCGTCTGTGTTTACCCTCATAATGTCAGGAGGTAACAGGCCATGAGTTGTTCTGCAGCCTCAGTACTAAGGGTTGGTAGCTTGGAGCAGGACAGAGCCGGGGGCCAGACCCAAGACTCTGAACTGTTGTGGAGATGGGGTTGGGCAGGGCGGAGCAGCTGGGAAAAGAACTTCTCAGTATAATGTTCCCACCTATATCCTCCTTAAAGGTTGATGTTAACAACTGAAATGAAATGCAGGAAAGTCCTTTGGAAATTTATGGGAGTCTGGATTGTAATTTTTTGGAAAGAGGCTTCCCAGGTGGTAAAGAACCCACCAGCCAATGTAGGAGATACAGGAGACGCAGGTTCGATCCCTGGGTTGGGAAGATCCCCTGGAGGAGGGCATGGTAACCCACTCCAGTATTCTTGCCTGGAGAATCCTCATGGACAGAGAGCCTGGCGGGCTACAATCCATGGGGTCGCAAAGAGTTGGATATGACTAAAGTGACTGAGCACGCACTATATAACAAACATCCTCTATAAAGCCGGTCCTCACTAACCCAGAATGCACTGATCTCACCTCTCTGAATTTCTGCAATACTTAACTATGATACAGTCTACACTGTGATTATATACTCTCTCATTTTCTTATAAAAATAATTGTGGGAGAAATCTTTATCCTGCCAAGCGTATTATTGCCTCCTTAACATTTATTCTTACCGCCAACAATGCTAAGCACAAAAATTAAACACATGGAGTATGTTTGATCAAAGTGTACTGATAGGAAAACTGGACTGTCTACTAAATTGCTGTTTACTAAAAGATCTTGTTTTATGAAAAGGCAACAGTGACTTTGGTAACCAGGATAGTAAGTTATGTGTAAATGGTGCTTCTAAACCCTTGAGGGTGCCTGACAAACAACTTACTCACTTTGAAATTTTATCAAAAATGCTAACTTGGTTTCAAACATATTTTATAGAGGTGGTGTCATGGTAAAAATACAAATTGGGCCCTGTCCAAATTAACTCAAATTTTGTATTGGACCTCATTAGGTCCAAGAGGTTACCCTGTAAATGAGAATTCACAGTAACAATTCTTAAAAAAAATAGTTTTATTTATTCTTTTTGTCTGTGCTCGGTCTTCGCTGCCGTGCGGGCTGCTCTCCAGTTGCAGGGTGTGGGTTTCTCACTGCAGGGGCTTCTCTTGTTGTGGAGCGCAGGTTCTAGGGTGCTAGGGCAGCAGTAGTTGGCAACACGTAGGCTCAGTAGTTGCAGTTCCCTGGCACTAGAGCACAGGCTCAGTAGTTGTGACGCATGGACTTAGTTGCTCTGGGGCATGTGGGATCTTCCTGGACCAGGGATCAAACCTGTGTCTCCTAAACCGGCAGGCAGATTCTTTACTGCTGAGCCACAAGAGCAGCTTCCACCGTAACAATTCTCTCTTAGCCTGTCCCTTGTGCTTCCTATCTACAGTGTGAAAGCTGATCACACTTGATACATTCACAGAATTACACAAAGGTCCCTTCAAATAAGGTGGCATCAGTTACTAAGAGATCACTCAGTTTAGGGGGGAGAGTTTAAGGTGGGATATTAATTCCAAATGGAATTTCCAAGTTGAATGTGGGGATCAGCACCGAAGCAGTTGACACCATTTTACATACCTTTAGAGGCAAAGTCATTTTTTCTGGTAGGAAAACAGAGATAATTATCAGTTAATCATCTTAACTGTTCATACTACCTATCAGAAAAATCATAGAGCCTCAAATGCTATAATTATAGTGTCTTATTCAGCCTTCCAACTACAGCAGTTCCCCCAACTCTCCCCCACCCCTCACTAAAATTGCTTCTTCAAATTATGCTGCTCAGCTTCTGGATGAAGTTTCCTAGTTTAAATTAGACTTATACCATGTATCTGAAGCCCTCTCTGCTTGATTTTTATTTCTCAGTCTTGGTGGGCCAGCTGCCTTCAACAGATGGAAATTTGGCCCCTTAAAAATGCTGCATCTGTTGTGGTACCTGTTAGCATCATGTCTTCCAACAGCCTGTTGAATCACATACGTCCTTGTCTATGGACTGCTCAAGCCACACTTTAAACCTAAGTGTAATTTTAACTCCAAACACCATGTCTCAGACAAGCAAATATAAACAAGTAATTAGAAGTTAGCAAGTTTCTGATAAGACAATAATTTGAAGGAACAGGAAAAAAAAGTGGTATAAATATGAAATTTAAGAAAGTTTATGTCAAACTCACAAATGTTGCTAAGCCTCCCCCATCCCACCCCACTCCCAGGGAAACACAATATTATTAAATCATAGTCAAATACTCCCAATAACCCAAGGTCTCACAGAATGTGTTTTTGCATATCTGACTCTCCGACACAGTTGAACCACTATGCCTTTAAATCAAAACTTTAAAATCATAATCATCCTTATTTGACTGCTTTGCAAGATGTAGCATATTAAGTTTATAAATATAATTCAATCCCTTCTTAATGACTTGCTGTCATCCTACAGTGAACCTTCTTCACTGTACTGCACTGTTGTGACAGCTAGCACGCCAGGACAAAAATAAGTCTTGTTCATTTCCATTCAGTACCACAAACATTTGTGTATTTCCCTCTCCAAGCCAGACATGATGCTGACTTCTAAAAATAGAGCCGATGAAGCCTGGGCCCTACTATATCCAGGGTTGCTCATTCTCCCTGAAGGAACACGAGAGCATGTGGGATGTACCATGAATGGCTACAGACAACTGGCCCTGGAAATGAGCAAGAACCAGATTAGGAGGGAATTTGAACTTGACCCTGCAGAACTTTACACAGGGGACTAACCTAGTCAGGTTCAGAGTGCAGAATGAACCAAGCGAATGCAAACCTGGAGATGAGACAACTATGGAGAAGTCTGCTCCAGTCCAAACAAGAAATGAGCTGAGGTAGCAACAGATTTCAGAAGGTAGAACCAATAGGAACTGACGTCCATCTTAATGATGGAATAAAGGAGGAATCTAGGATGATTTCCCAGTCCTTTGCTATGGCAACTAGGTAGATATGCCATAAGCCAAAATGGGAAGGAAACTCAGAAAGAAGAGGTTTGAGAGGAGATGAACTGAGTTTGGCCTTTCTTATTACTATTATTATTACTTTATTGAAGCATAGTTGATTTACAGTTCAGTCAGTTCAGTTCAGTTGCTCAGTCGTTTCTGACTCTTTGCAACCCCATGGACTGTTTTGGTCTTTACGCATGTCTTGATTTGGCTGTGTTGGGTCTCAGTTGCAGCAGGCAGACTCTTCCATGAGACATGTGGGCTTCTCTCCAGTTGTGGTGCATGGGCTTAGTTGCCCCGAGGCATATGGGATCTTAGTTCCCTGACCCGGGATCGAACCAGCATCCCCTGCATTGGAAGGTGGATTCTTAACTGCTGGACCTCCAGGGAAGCCGCAGAAAGTCCTTGTTGTTTATCTGCTTTATATAGAGTAGTGCATATCTGTTAATCTCAAACTCCCAATTTATTCGTCCTCCTTTTTTCCCTTGGGTCACCATAAATTTGGTTTCTATGTCTGTGAGTCTGTTTCTGTTTTGTAACTAAATTCATTTGAAGTATTTTTTATAAGATTCTGCATATAAATGATATCCTATGATATTTATTTTGGCTGTGCAGTGTGCAGGATCTTAGTTCCCAACCAGGGATCAAACCTGTGCCCCTTGCAGTGGAAGCACAGAGTCTTAACCACTGGAGCATCAGGGAATTCCCTGAGTTGGGTTTTTCATTCTTTTTTTTTTTTTTTGACAAATATTTATTGGTCACCTGGCACCCAGTAGGTGCCAGGCACTGGGTTGGGGCTATGGACATTGATGGTAGAGAAAAGAAGGTGTGATCCCTGCCCTCTTGGAGCTTAGGAGAGAGGGTTAACTGAGTAATCAGGTGAGATATTTATAACTTCTTCGATCTTCAATTGCAGCTCGAAGGACATTTCTCTGCTCTTTGTGAACCCTTAGTTGCGCCATGTGGGATCCAGTTCCCTGACCAGGGATTAAACCGAGGCCACCTGCATTGGGAGTGTGGAGTTTTAGCCACTGGACCACCAGGGAAGTCCCTATTTAGACTATTTTGAATACGACCCCTGCTCATAGGGCATGTAAGAGGTTAGTGTTTATTGCGAGAATAATGGGATATCTTTGAAATGGTGGCATGATCAGATACATGTTTCGAAAACACCAGTTCAATTGCAGTGTGAATAACAGATTGAGGAAGTGGCAAAGTGAAGACAGAGGGAGCCGTTAGTAGTCTTTTTTTCTAATTGAAGTACAGTTGATTTACAATGTTGTGTAAGTTTCAGGTATACAGCAAAATGATTCAGCTATATATATTATATATTTTCAGATTCTTTTCCCTTATAGGTTATTACAAAATATTAAGGATAGTTCCCTATGCTATACAGTAGGTCCTTATTGATTATCTATTTTATACATTAGTATATTAATTAATATATATTAATTAGTATATATTAATCCCAAACCCCTAATTTATCCCTCCTCCCAGTTAATACAGGGTTTCTCAGGTGGATCAGTGGTAAAGAATCTGCCCGCCAATGCAGGAGACACAGGTTTGATCCCTGAGTCGGGTTGATACTCTGGAGGACGAAATGGCAACCCACTCCAGCATTCTTGCCTGGGAAATCCCATGGACAGAGGTGCCTGGAAGGCTACAATCCATGGGGTCACAAAGAGTCAGACACGACTGAAGTGACTGATCATGCATGCATGCCAGTTAACAGACTCTTGTTCACCCTGTCGTGTGTTAGGGTGATAACTGGGGTTGAGATGGAGAGAAGCAGGTTCAAGAGATGGAGAAGATATCCCAGTCAAAATCCCAGCAGGCTTTCTTACAGAAATTGACAAACTGATTCTAAAATCTATAAGGAAACATAAAAGATCTCAGATCACCAGAATGATTTTCAAAAAGAACAAAGTTGAAGGACTTATACTACCTGATTGCAAATCTTTCCATTAGGTACATCAATTAATTCAATGTTATATCGGCAGAAGGATAAACATGGATTTATGAATTGACATGTTTTATGAATTTCCTTTTCTGGATTGTTCACTGCTAGTATGTTGAAGTACAACTGATTTTTGCACATTGATTTTATATCCTTAAAATTCGTCAAATTCATTTATTAGCTCTAAAACTTTTTTTGTGGATTCCTTAGGGTTTCTACATATAACATCATGCCGTCCTTGAAGGGAGATAGCTTTAATTCTTTATTTCCAATTTGGAGGCATTTTATTTCTCTTTATTGTCTGACTTCTCTTGGCTAAATTTTCCAGTACTGTGTTGAATGGAAGTGGTGAGAGTGGGCATCCTTGTCTTGTTCCTGATCTTGGGAGAAAAGCTTTCAGTGTTTGGCCATTGACTATGTTGTCGTTTAGTTGCTAAGTCATGTCCCACTCTTTGCGACCCCATGGACTGTAGCCCCCCAGGCTCCTCTGTCTGTAGGATTTCCCAGGCAAGAATACTGGAGTGGGTTGCCATTTCCTTCTTCAGGGGATCTTCCCAACCCAGGGCTCGAAACTGCATCTCCTGCAGCTCCTGCATTAGCAGGCGGATTCTTTACCGCTGAGCAACCAGGGAAACCCCACTGGGTACATTAGCTGTGGGCTTTTAATGTATGTCCTTTATCCTGTTTATTTCTAGTTTATGAGGGTTTTTTTTAATCATAAAAGGTATTGGAATTTGCCAAATGCTTTTCCTCATCTTGTGTGTATGGTGTGATGTTGTATAGGAGATGATCTTTTTTTTTTTCCTTCATTCTATCACTGTGGTGTACTACACTGATTGATGTTCTTATATTGACATATTCTGGCATTCCTGGGGTAAATCCCACTGATCAACTGATCTTTGACAAAGGCCCCAAGGTAATTCAGTGGAGACAGGATAATTGTTCAATGAATGGTGCTCACAAAGTTGGATATGCTTGTGGAACAAAAAGAAACCTTGACCCTAACCTCAAACCATAATAAAAAAAAATGTCAGATTTTCTGCGGGGCAGGAATTTACGAGTGGCTTAGCTGAGTGGCTCTGGTTCAGGGTCTGTTGTGTGGTTTCACTCAGGAGGTCAGCTGAGGCTGCAGTCATCTGAAGGCTTGATTGGGGTTGGAGGATGCCTTTCAGAGATGGTGAACTCACATGGCTGTTAGCAGGAGGCCTCAGTTTCTCACTCAGGGAGATTTCCTTGCAACATGGCAGCTGCCTCTCCGCAGAGTAAGCTGTCCACGAGAGGGAACAAGGAGGAACACAGCATCTTTCACAACCAGGTCTCGTATCATCACTTCCCATTTAATCTGTTTATTAGAAGCGAGTCACTGAGTTCAGCACACATTCCAGGGGAGAGGAACTTGACCCCACCTCTTAATGGGAGGTCTTCCCTTGTGGCTCAGCTGGTAACGGATCTGCCTGCAATGCGGGAGACCTGGGTTCGATCCCTGGGTTGGGAAGATCCCCTGGAGAAGGGAAAGGCTACCCACTCCAGTATTCTGGCCTGGAGAATTCCATAGACTGTATAGCCCATGGGGTCGCAAAGAGTCGGACACGACTGAGTGACTTTCACTTTCATTCAATGGGAGGAGCACAAAACCTTTATGGACGTATATTAAAGCTACCACATGGAATAGTACCTCCAGGGATGGCTACAGTTCAGAGATTGCCATCTCTTTGGGTGGACAGAAGTGAGATACAGCACATAAAATATTGTACAGTTTTACCTATGTGAATAACATGTATTAAAGAATGACAGCTGATTTTGGTAGAACCCATATCATTACTGACTTTAAAATTAGACAAAGAAGCAAAACTCTTTGCATCTTATTATTTTCTTTGAGACTATCAGTCAGGATAAAAAACTGACATACTCAGAAAATTGATCTCTCAACAAAGTGCTACTTTCAGATATGCTTATTGAAAATAATTTTAATATACTTTATGTAATGAGCAGCACCCTAACATACTGATTATCCATTATAATTGCAATTGGAAATGTTTTAACAGTATTCATTAGCACATTGAACTCCCTGTGTGTTAAGTGTGTGTATATACATAAGGTAAAAGTTTTGAGAACTTTAAACCCAGACTAAAGAGATTCTTGAGAAATCCTTTTTTAGAACAATTTTTTTTGCATTCTTTTTTGACATCTATTTCAGTTCCCGGTTTCTATTACTAAAAAGTATTCATTGAATTCTGATTTGATATCATGCTTTTCCTGCAATAACTATTCCATACTCAAATGTTTTGGCTAAAAAAAATGCACTTAGTTTTATCCCTGTTTTTTCACATGCATATAGCCTTAACCATTTCTTCTCTCTAAACAGCAAGAAATCCTAATTAATGTGAACATAATAATTTTTCTTCTACAGTATTTACATTATATTTAACTTCTTTTTCCCTGTCTCTAAAATACGATCAAGAATCTTTATTTTACCATAGGAGAAAATCTTCAGGATCTAGGACTGAAGGGTTCCTTGCTGCTGCTGCTGTCGCTAAGTCACTTCAGTCGTGTCCAACTCTGTGCGACCTCACAGACAGCAGCCCACCAGGCTCCCCCATCCCTGGGATTCTCCAGGCAAGAGTACTGGAATGGGGTACCATTGCCTTTTCCGGAAGGGTTCATTGACTTGACTTCAAAAGCACCATGCACAAGAGGAAATCTGATAAACTGGATATCATCAACATGAAAACCATTTGCTTTGTGAAAGACAAGAGGATGAAAAGACAAGAAGCCTAGAATTGAATGCAGCAGTAATACAAACCATAAGAATCTGTGCTTACCGTAGAGGTCCAAACAAAATACTATGAGACTACAAAGGACAATGAGATTAATTTCAGCCAAGGAAATCTGAAAAGTCTGATGAAGTGAGAACCAAGCTAGGAATCAAAAGACAAGTCAGCAGGATTGTAACAGATGGACCCAAGAGTGAGAAGAGCATCTAAGATAGAATCAGCAAAAGCTAGAAGGAAGGAAGGGCTTCCCTGGTGGTTCAGTCAGTAAACAATGTGCCTACAATGCAGGAGACCCGGGCTCAATCCCTGGTTCAGGAAGACCCCTTGGAGAAGGAAATGGAAACCCACTCCAATATTCTTGCCTGGAGAATCCCATGGACAGAGAAGGTGAAAGGAATGATACAGGTGTGGGAAAACATTGTAGTAATGGAAAGGATGGGCTTCCCTGCTGGCTCAGATGATAAAGAATCTGCCTGTAGTGCAGGAGACCTGGGCTCAATCCCTGGGTCAGGAAGATCCCCTGGAGAAGGAAATGGCAATCCAGTCCAGTATTCTTGCCTGGGAAATTCCGTGGGCAGAGAAGCCTGGTGGGCTACAATGGGGTTGCAAGAGTCAGACACAACTTAGCAACTAAACCATCACCACTACCAGAAAGAAGGAAAGTGCAAGAATGTTGAAGCTGTGAGTGGCCCAGTGCGAATTCCAGAGTATGGGAGGAGCAAAGTGGGGAGTGAGCCTGGAAAGGGGGGTTGGGGACAAATTATAGAAACCAGTGTAGTGGGGACAGAGCCCTGTTCCCAAATAGCTCACAGCTAGAAAATGCTGGTTCTGGGAAGAGGTGCAGAGAATGCTCACAGGTGTCAACTCTGGACGTCCAGAAAAATGGGATTGTTTGGCCAGGAGCCAAAGCGCAAGATGCCCGTCTGCTCCTGCTGCAGGGGAGCCAGAGGGAGTTATGTGTGACCCCTTCTGTGCGCGCCCCCTATTCTGTCTGCTGTCAGGCCCAGGCCTGGGTACCTGAGTCTGTCTTTTCCCCAAGGGTGTCTTTTCCTTGCTTCTTCCCATAGTCATTCTCAGACCAGGGGTGGAGCTGGAGAGGCTCCTTGCAGCAGCTAGTGGGGTTGACCCCACTCAGTGCAAGGTAAGAGCCACCCTGTGGCCCATGTCTGAGCTGTGGCATTGTAGCTGCAGGAGGGGAAAGTAGGTCCGTTAGCAAATGGTTTGTGAAGTGCTCTCTCAAGAAACACAATCACAGTCAATGCTTTATTTTTCCCAACTCTCGATATCCCAGGATTTCAAAAATCACAGTATTTTTGATCATTAGAGTGTGTTTATACCTGCCCTTTACGTCTTCTGACCTAATTCTATCAGGAAGACTTAAGCGTCTGTGGTTCAAAGTAAATTTTACTCCACTGTCCATTTCTTCCACGTGGCCTTGCTGGCATGTTCAGAATATAAGTCAGTTTGCACGGTCCAGGTAGCATGGTCTAATTTAAAGGCGAGTAAGTAAGCAACCTTAACAACGATAAGGGAACCAGATTGCTAGATATTTACCTAGTTCCAATCTTTAAGTAAAAGGTTAGGGTGGCTGGAAGGGAGAAAGAAAATTTCATTGACAAAAGAATGAGAAAGAGGGACTAGCTTCTCACGCAGGAGGAAAGTCTGAAAGCTTACTTGGGATATTTAGTAGCTGGTTTCCCATCTGTCTTCTGTCTCTTACTCGCCTACCAAGTTATGGGGCAGGTGGGAGGGCGGGAGGGGTTGTAATTCTTGTTCTCATCATGGTACGCTGAACTGCTTCAGCTCACAGCAGCAGACTTGAACGCGGATGGCGTTGATAGAAAAGCCAAACGCCTGCCAATGGCCTTGTCGCTGCTGGGGTGGAACAGTGGCTGATGACATTGACTTCAGTTTCTGGGACATTATCAGCAAAAATAAAATGTAATTCTCATTGTACAAAAAAGCGTTTGGTTCCTGAACTTATTCTGCTCTCAAAGCTAGCCAGGAGTTCCTTATCCAGATTCCAAGTCTGAATTAGACATACATTTTTTTTTTTTAAACAGTCAGAGAAATTCTGCAAATTTGAGAGAGGTCGCTTCACTTCTCTTCCACAGAAAAAAAATTATTGGAGGGGGAAGTAAAATAATTTCTCCTACAAAATGGTAGTATAATATCTTTTTGATTATTATCTGTTCATTGAGATCTCTGGCCTGCAGTCTCCTTTGTGTTCATTTCTTTTTTATCCCCCAAGTGAATGTTGAGTCATAAAGCAAATGACCTTTCAGACCAAGAAAACCTAGCTCTAAGGTCATTGGAATTTCTTCAATTCTCTGTACACATTCTCAAAATACTATTGCTCGTCTTTAAAAATGTATCATAAACAAAGTGTTGAAGGGCTATAAAGTTTTTCTTGGCACAAATGTGGTATGACCTGGAAAACACACTTCATCATTCACAACGAGAATGTCCTCTCTAATTTATGCCAACAAAAACTTGGAATAATCCAAGATATACTTTACATGTATTACATTACATACAAGAATAGTGGCTCTAAATTGGAAACCCCATTTTTGGCAATCAAAAAAGAAAGTTCAAGGTGAAAGGGAATTTCTCAGAGGACTTCTGGCCAGCGTTTATGCAAAAATCTCAGGACACAGTAAGAGTGAGGAGAGGCGGAGGAAACCTCATAGAGAAGATGACGTGGGATTAGGGGTCCAGAGAATGATTCAGGGATAAAGAAAAAGGAAGGAGAACATTCTCAACAGAGGCCTCTACCAGGAGTCCCCACACTTCCTGGGGGTGTCCCCCTGCTTGTCACTGTGGCTGAAACCCAAGGTCCAGGAGGAGATGTGGCTGGAAGGGACACTGGGAAGGGGGGCAGAGGTCACGCTGTGAACATTGTCACTGAATGTCTTCCTAAGGGATGTGAAACCTGCTGCGAGTTTTTTGTAGGATAATGACAATAATATGCCAAATGCTTTGTGTGTGTCAGGCATCCAACACCATGAAATGCTACAGCCCACCTTTAAAAACCATCCTATAAAGTGTGTACTATTCCCATTTTACAGGTGAAGAAGTTGAGGCAGAGACTGGTGAAATAACTTTTGCAGGGTCCAAGAGCCGTTAAGTGGTGAGGTCAACTAAGATCATCTAACTCCAGAGCCCATGCTCTGCTGCTCACTATAGTATTCTGGGGTGGGGGGTGGGGGCACAACTCCATGGCTACGTGGCGGATGAATTAGAAGAGAGGAGGTAGGGAGACCAGCAGAGGGTCACTGCAGCAGTGCAAATGAAAGCTAATACAGGTCTTAATTAGATAGGATTTAATGAACTAGTGGACATGGAGGTGAAAAAGAGGGCAGAATAAATATACCTGAGGCATCGAATTATATATATGTATATGTATATGTAATCTCCTGTTGGTTCCATTTCTATGTATCTGTATCTTTGGCATATCTCCTATTGCTTCTGTTTCTCTGGGGAACCTTGACGAATACAGTCCTGTATTACAAACTTGTGTAAGAACATCCTCTAGGAGCTCACCCAGTGAGTGTGTGTGTGTGTGTGTGTGCGTGTGTGTGTGTGTGGGGGGTGGAATTCACATTAGGCAGAGGAAAAGAAAGGTTTCACTGAGGAGGTTCCATTTAACGTGGACCCAGAAGGATGAACTGTACTGGGGTGAGCAGTGCTTCTCTGTGCTGAGCTCAGTCGTGTCCAACTCTTTGTGACCCCATGGACTGTAGCCCACCAGGCTCCTCTGTCCATGGGATTTTCCAGGCAAGAATACTGGAGTGGGTTACCATTTATTTCCTCCTCTAGGGATCTTCCCGAACCAAGGATCAAACCTGCGTCTCTTGTGTGTCTTGCCTGGCAGGCGGATTCTTTACCACTGTGCCACCTGGAAGTGAGCAGTGACTGGGGAAGAATAACTGATATAGAAAGTGTGGTTAGAAGAGCAAACACACAGAGACCATTCAGGAGTCCAGTTTGGATCTGGCTCGGTACGTGCGAGAAACCCGAGAGATGAGTAGGAATAAATCCAGTGAAGTTGAGGCATGGAGGGTGTTTTAATACTAGGAATGACGTTTGTCATTTTTTATAGGATATAGGGAATTATTAAAGACTTTTGAGCAGGAAAGTTGCATCACTGGGTTTCATAGTGTAAACAATCCCCACTAATCCATGAGTTGGGTTCTAACCATTTTTTCAATAAACTATGTACCAGGAACTATGATAAACACTGTAGGTATGGTAGTAAAAGATACCTTCTCTGTATTCAAGGAGCTCATAACCTATGAGAGAGTGGGAAATGGAGAAAGGAAAATTATAATGCAGTATAGACAAACTCTTCAGTAAGTATTAATACATGGTATAAAAGAATCACAAAAAGCAGGCACCTGATCCCCATGTGGGCGTGTGGCTCAGTTGGCGTGTGGAAGGTCAGACAAAGTTTCCTGGTAGAAGAGATATTAGGGCAATTTTCTGGAACCCGATAATTTTCTCATAGACACAAGGTCGAATCATTAGAAACTGAGTTGCAATTCCATATGGCCCAACCTGATCGAATGTTACCATGGTGTTCAGGTCCCCAAAACTCAAAAGCCTATTTGATTCAGGACTGTCTTACAACAGTTATTTCTGTCTTATGGGTCCTCAAAACAAGAGGCTTAGGTCTTCTAAACGTGCAAAATCTGGACTTGAACAGATTAAACTTTATATGTCCTTCGTCTCATTTCCTCAGTCCCTTCTTTTGCTCTGGCTCTTCTCACCAGAACCTCTGACCCCAAGGCCTTCAGCCTGCCCTGAAGCACTGTCTTTCCCCAAAACTTAATATGTCCCAAACCTTCCTTTATTTAGCTGTTACCCTACGTGGGTTAGAAAGAAGGCCATCTGATTGAACTAGTTAGTGCTGATGTGTGAATCACTTTTAAGCCCTGCTACCATCCCAGAGCTATGTGAGTCTTTAAGAGAGGATACTAGGAATCTTTGGTGGAATTCCAGACAATAAAAATAAGGCCTTTGTGTATTTGTTTGTATAGGCCATTTATCAGTCAAGAGTTGAGAAGGTGGGGCTACCCATTCTGTATTCCCGATTGAGACATATTTACTTTTTGACTTTGGTTAAGTAAATTTTTTGCTTCCTATTCTTATGGCTAGTTACATTTAATATCATTAAAATATTGTTTGGAATTTGGTGGACTAACATGAGCTACGAATTTTTTCTAATGAATTGAAGCCGAAGATTAAAAAACTACTTCTTCAAAAAGAACTTACGACTCATTATCCTAAATAGAAGAAATCATGTATTATTTCATATCTTTCCTGATTGCTTCCTTTGAATGTTAAGCTGGTTGGATTACTCTATTTAGCTATAGTACATGGGTAGTTATTTTCCTAAGAGAAACTAGTTTTTTTTTTTAAAGCATGAATAAAGTATATTTCATGATTTGGATTAAATAAGCAAATTTAATCGAAAAATCTGCTTACTTAGCTCCTCTTCCTTGAAGTACATGATTTCAAAACAAGTAAGACTTATGTAATATGTCAACAATGCTAACACCAGAAGTTTTACGATCATAACATTTGAAACACAGGAAGTAGTCCATTAAATCAGTGGTTCCCAAACTCAGGTCACCAGATTGGCCCCGGATAATTACATCAGCAGCAGCATCATTGGTGGTGGTGCTTTAGTCCTAAGCCGTGTCTGACTCTTGCGACCCCATGGACTGTACCCACCAGGCTCCTCTGTCCATGGGATTTCCCAGGCAAGGATACTGGAATGGGTTGCCACTTCCTCCTCCAGAGGATCTTCCCGACCCAGGGATCGAACCTCATCTCCTGCATTGCAAGCGGATTCTTTACCACTGAGCCACCAGCAGGAAAGGCATGTTTAAGTTGTTATGTTCATAACAACCTCATATGAGATACTATTATCATCCCCAGTTCATAGGGGAAGGCACAGAGAGGTTAAGCAACTTGTTCCGAGTTACTCAGTTACTTTAGTAAAGCCATGATATAAACTCAGTTTCAAACTTTATCCCTTCCCACTTCCCACCCAGTTTTGACTCAGTAGGTCTGGAATGGGCCCTGGAATCAGTGTTCAAATCCCCAGGTGATTCTGAGGAAAAGACAGATTTGGGAACTCTCTTGTTAAATGAATTTAATTTGCTCTGGATGGCTAGTTCCTTCCTCACATCTTAGAAACAATAGCTTATACGGCTCATCAGGTGACATGGTCCCCTTTCAGATTTGACTAGTGAACAGCTATTTTGGAACACTGTCCCCTGTTCTTCTGGCACAATACTGAGGGGCCTGGTGGAAATAACACCTGACCAAGGACTACCTCCTTTAACGGTGCATGTAAGAGGTTGGCAATCAGAGAGATCACAAAACCCTGTGCAGAAGGTGCAAAGTAGGCTTCCACGAAGTAGGTTTCCAGAATCGGATGTGAGCTGGATATGAAAAAGTGAGGGTGATTTGCAGATGAAGGAAAGGAGGAGGGACCTATTCTGTTTGTTTCAGGAACAAAGGGAAGGAAGCATTCACAAATGGTGATTCAAGGCAGGTATTTGTGGACCAACAGTAGGTTTAATAGGATGGGATGAAGTTGAGAGTTCCTTTTGGGAAATGGCTGGAAAAAATTTGGAAAAGTAAGTTAGGACAAGATTATGGTCAACTTTAGGCATGAGGTCAGAGGTTGGACTGAACCCTATAAACAGTGGGGAGCCACTGAAAACTTTGAAAGGATAAAGATTCAATGACGAAGGCATCAGTTTGGAATGAACCAGTCGGGCTCAGTCACTGTGCAGGCGGGAAGGACAGAGCAGAGATAAGAACCAGGAAAACCATTCAGAAGGTTAAAGGAATGATACAGGTAGGGGGAAACATCGTAGTAAAGGAATGGATCGACTCCCACTTGGGAGTCACTGTGTCAGGTTATGCCACGGATTAAGCTGTGATTCGGGGCAAACTGCCTACTATTGGAGTCTTAAGTTTTTCCTTGGAAAGTGAGTGTGATGATGATAATGTATGTCCCCAGACTGAGCCAAAATAGACAAAAGATTTCTTTAGGATGGTGACTAGCTCTGGGATGCAAGGTTCACAGGTCAGTATATTGAGTTTTCAGGCTTGTATTACTTTGAAACCATGGGGTCGCAGGATCAGACACGACTGAGCAACTGCACTGAACTGAAGTGATGACTTAGAAAATGTCAACGTTATCAACAACCAAATAGGGCGGTCGTAAATCTCAACTGTATAGAAGACAAGGAAAGAAAGGGACTAACACTGTTTCAGGAAGTATGCTGGGATTATGAAGGGATTACTCTTCACAACAACCTTATGAGGTAAGTATTTTAATGCCCATATAAGTTGGCTTAACCGAGGCAAAAGATGGTGATTTGAGTTTGAATATAAACCGAGGTCTGCTTTAATTTAAAACGTGGGCTTTTTGAACTTCATCATATTGTTTTAGGTTTGCAAAGTTGTATTTTATACTAGGTTTTGACCTAATATTCTAGTCAGACCATTTTGAATTTTGATTCTAACATCTATAAGTTAATTGCAAAATCTGCTTACTTAGCTCCTGGGTCATCTGACAGGGGGACAACATCAGTTTTGCTGAGATCGGGGAGAAGATGGAGAAGTTTTGGAGTGGAAAGAGAATAAATGGTTAGGTAGGAGGCAAGGTTACCTGTGCAGAGCAGAAGTGGTACAGATGCAACCTGGTTATGAAATGGACATAAAAGTCAATGGTGTAGCCTTAGAGCTAAGAATAATAGTGCAGATGAATGGAGAGTACAGGCTGGAAGAAGTTAAGAACCAGGAATTTAGGCAATGAGAAGTGGAGAGGAAGGTAGAGATAAACTAAATCCTTCCATTAAGGAAAAACAGAAGTTGGAAGAAACAAACAGTGAAGGGAAAGTTGACCCACTCAGCTCATATGTTAGCTGTGGGGAGTCACAGACAGGACAACCATATTGAATGATGAGATGGGAGAGGCCAGGTTAGGGAAGCGGGAGATGAGCTAGCTTGTCCTCTGAGGAAAGCACGCAGAAGTGACGGTCTCAGAGAAACCATATATGTGCAGTCTCCCATATATGTGTACGTATATATGTAGAAGCCTTCCACTTTTACCTGCAATCCTCCCATGTGCCCATGAGAAAGTTAAATACACCTAAGCTTCTTTTGAATATTTAGAAGTATAGGATATTTGTTGCTGTTCAGCCGCTCAGTCCTGTCCAACTCTTTGCAGCCGCATAGACTGCAGCACGCACGCCAGGCTTCTCTTCTTCACCATCTCCCGCAGTCTGCTCCAACTCATGTCCATTGAGGATATAAAGCGCAATTTAAAAATCCTTAAATAGGCTGAGATCACATACTCTGGTGACAGGTACAGACAAATGCTATACTTTCAAAAATAAACAGTTGTTGACAAAAGGCCACATTTCAATAGGAGGAACCACATATACCAGTAAGATATTTCTTCTAAGAGACACCCATATTCCTCAGGAAACAGTGAGGGCTGTGGGGGTAGCCCTAGGCTCTGGGCCTAGCATTTGTACCCCCAAGGTGATACTTAATGTTTTAGTTTTGGAGCAAAACAGGAAGTTACATTCATCAAGTCTTTTTGGCCCAGATAACCTGAAATCCTTCCATGCTGAATTGTTCATGGACCATGGTATTAGAGCAGAAGCCCCTCTAAGTCCAAGTTTTGCTCACCTGTGTCCCCCTAGGAAGCCAGGTGGCCCTTTGCGCTGCCAAAATTTGTATTTCAGGTACCCACTTGTGAGTTAATCTCAGGTGAATGCGACGAACGACTCCACAGCACTGGTGAAAACAGTCCTATTCAATAGTCATACCTCATCCCATCCATATATGTAAGATCTTCAATTCCATTCTTCATTTATCTTTACAGAGATTAATGGTAAAGTGAGTCTTGGTTGACGTTTGATCAAAAAAGAGTGGGTTAGAGAGTTTGAAGAGGGAAGCTAATTTGATCTCCGAACCGATTTTAGAGAGAGAGACAGAGAGGCGCCGAGGAGCTGGGACTTTGAGGTGCCGATCCACGAGGCCGCAGGTGTCCTGGGGTTCAGAGAATGGACGGCACGTTTCTCTGGAGTCTGCTGCGCCTGCCTTTCAGGGCCACTCGCCCATCTCTGACTTTTATCAGCTGGCCGGGGTATGGCTTTTGGTTATCCTCCCGGCCGGGGAGGTAGATCCAGCGGGTGTAGTTGTGATCCGTGTCGGTTCAGGGTGTGTGCGCGCGCTCAGGAGGGGGAGAGTGCAGGCGAGTGAGACCCTCTGCTCCGGCGTGTTTCGGGCCGGTTTCTCCTCAGGCTGGCGCCCCGACCTAGGAAGGTGACCACCCCCCCCTCGCCTCCTCGTTCGGCCCAAAGTGGCGGGAAGCCGGGTCCTCAGAGGCGGCCCCCAAGGCCAGGGAGGCTGTAAAACCTGGAGGAGGATCCGGTTCGCCCGTCCGGGGAGGGCGCGGCGTCCATGGCCAGGGGCCCGCGGGGTTTTCAGGTAGAGAGCAGCCCCGCTCGCGGGGCCTCGGCGGCGCGGGGCGGCGGGCGGGGCGGGGAGAACCCGGGGCCGGGGCACGGCGGGCGGGAGCTTTCTGGGCCCCTCCCGCTCCGCGGGGCTGGTGGGGAGATGGCGGCGACGGTTTCCCGGCTCCCCCGCCCCGGACGCCGATGGCGGAGCGTTCCGGCCCTCCCCCACCAGCTTCTCCACCGCGGGAGCCGGAGCCGGTGAGGCCGGGAGGGCGGGGAGCGGCGGAGGGAAGGCGAGAGGGCGGAGGTTGCGTGGTGCAGGCGGCGGCGGCGGCGGCGGGAGGAGGGCCGGCGGGCGGGCCGGGAGGAGGAGGAGGAGGAGGCGGGAGCCGTGTCGCACGCAGCTCCAGGCGGGGCAGCCCCGGCGGCTAAGGGACGCGGCGAGACCTTGGCGGGACGGGGATTTAACCGGGGCCGGGCCCAGCGACCAGGTGGAGACGTCGCCGGAGCCATTTAGGCAGCCGGGAAATGCGGGTGAGTTGTCGGCGGCGCCGGGGCTGAGGGGAGGCGGCGGCGGCGGCGCAGGCCCGACCTGGAGCCGCGGTGTCGCAGTGACTGGGGCCGCGGCGGCCGAGCTCAGGCGCCGGGCGAGAGGCCTGAGGCTCGGAGCCGCGACCGGGCGGAATGGCGGCGGGGGCCGGGGCACTCGTGGGCAGAGGGGAGGGAGCGCGCGCGGGCGCGCGCGCCAGGTCCGGCCCTGAGTCACCCCTGCCGGCTCAGGCCTGGCCGGGCCGCGGCCCCGGACGCGGGCTCGGGGCGGCCCAGGCCCGGACTACGCACTGGGAAAAAAGAAAAAGCCCGATTCATCGCGCCCGAGGCGGCGGCCTGGTGGCGCCCGCCCCTTTCCCAGCGCGACCTGGCTCGCGCCGCGGAGCCGGGCTGGTGAGCGGCCCCCGGGGCGCTCGGGCGCGCGCGCCTCGCCTCTCCTCCGGCGGCGACCACCACCCCCGACTCAACCACGGGGCGCCCGGATCCGCGCCCTCTTTCCCTCGGCCTCCCTGGAGACCCACCGCTCCCCCGAGCGTCGCCTGCCCCCGACTCGTGCTCTAAAGTAAAGTACTGGGCTCGCGCGCAGGAGGAGCCGCGGAGCCGAGCTCTCTCTGCTTTCCGGTTCCCTGCCCCGCGGCTCCCGGGTTCCCCCGCCCGCATTGTTGCGACTGTGCAGGGCGCTATTATTCGGTAACAGTCGCCCCTTTGCCCGGTTCTCCTCGGGGAGCGGGCCCGGGGCGGCGCGCAGGGATGCGAGTGCGGCGGCCGCACCGGACGGAGTCCCCCCGCCCCCCTCCGCGGCGCCCGCCGAGCGCCCGCGAGTCGGGCCGGGCCTGCGCCGCCACCTCGGCGCGCCCCCGGCCCTGCACCCGGCGGGAGCGCGCGCTGACCCCGCAGGTAACCCGAGCGCCGGCCGGCAGCGTGCTGGGGGGTCGCCCCGCGCGCCTCTCCCGGATCCCAGTGTGCTGTAGGCCGAGTGCTGGTGGTTCGGGGGAGAAACGCATGGTGAACGTTCCTTGAGCTTAATCCTCCAAAGTTGAGGGTTTTCTCCCTTTAGCGAGCTCTCTGCCAAAAATAGGATCCTCTTCTCGGATTGGATCACTGTCGTTGCTCACAGTTCGCAGCTGGAGTTAGTGGTGAGAGTGCAAATGAGGAATTGCAGTTAAGTATTTATTTGCTCTGTGTAATTGCTCTTCGCGCAGTGGCATTAAAACAGGCCAAGTTAGTGGAGTCAGGGGTCACGCAGTTTTGGAAATGCATTCATCGGAGTGACAGAAAGGAATGAAATTCACTTTTACTTGAAGTCCCCAGCTTCTAGACCTCAGCATAGCTTTAGCAGTCTGCAAAAGCATGACCAGTTGTAAGTTTAACGCTTTAGTTTGTGGCCACCCTGTTTTACTTGGTTTTCTGAAATCCTGCAGCGTTTATGGATTGTGTAGAAAAAATAGGGAGCATTGTTTAAAAAGCAAAAAAAAAAAAAAATTGTCTAAAAAATTTGGACCTAACGTCCTCTGAATCTAAAAGTGTCCTTGGGTATTGGGGGAAAATTTACTTAAAAGTTCTGTTGCTTTCCCTGGTAAGTTGAAATAGTTGCAACGCATTTCAAATTCCGAGGCATGCATATAGCAAGCAGGAGACTGGCTTGCTTTAACTCTATTATGCCCATTTTTGGAGGTTTTTAGAGAGAGTGCTCATTAAGCTGTAGAGGGTTGGCTGAAATACTCTCTAAAAATATTTAACTTTTTGTCATTGGAATCATCTTTTAAAAACTTATTTTAACAAAAGGGAGAAAAAGACCCTTTAGCTGTAGTGCTAGGGTTTTTCACCAGTTCGTAATATCCTCTCATCACTGACTCAGTGGACATGAGTTTGAGCAAACTCTGGGAGATAGTGAAGGACAGGGAAGCCTGGTGTGCTGCAGTCCATGAGGTTGCAAAGAGTCCGACACAACTGAGTGACAACAGCAGCAACTCTTAGGGCCACTGATTCATGTCCTTGGAGGCAGGCCCCCCTTTCCTACTGTGTGCCCACTACATGGGTAACTAACAGCCTGGTGATACCTGGTAATATCCTGCAGTGTCCCTAGATGTTACAGCTCTGTCGACTCATAGCTCTAATATACATATATTACAGATATGTTGACTCCTTTGTCTCTTACTGATTATTATCCTCTAGAGATAATTAGCTTAGTCTGGGTTGTCAATGCAGCCTTACTTCCCATACTTTACAGACTGAATTCCTTGAAGGCAGGACATATTCTTTATTTTTTGCATTCCCAGAGGAGCATAGAACTTGGTCATGGGTACTTCATTTGCTTTTTGAATGAAGAAATTTGGAATAATTCTGATTTACACCCAGTGTCTGACCACCTCGGATTTTGGCTACAGAAGCAGTCACCGCACTTACATTGGGTAAAAGTGCGAGCTTTTTTAATTAATTGTTCCTACCGCATCCCCGGGAACGAACACAGAGCTGGATGGGAAAATGCTCAGGCTTTCTTCGGCTCTGAAAGTTCAGGAAAGTGCCAAGAAAGCAACTTGTGAAACTTTAATTTCCTCCTTTTCCTTCAAAACTAGTTTTAAGTACAGATGTTTAAAATTTTTGTGTTTTTTTTTTTTTAAAAAAAAACAAGATTGAGGTCTTTGCCTCAGGTTAAATGTTGCCGCCTTAGCTTTGAGGTGAAATCCTTTGATTGGTTGAGGCTCTTCCCTGTTAAGAGAGCTATGACTCGGGGTCCTGGAGGCCCAGTGACCTTTCTCACAGGAGAGACCTTTCTGGGGTCCCTGAGTGCCTTTTGATCAGAAGTTCACTCCCAATTTGCCCAGCAGGCATAGGATGCCTTTCTTTCTGCAAGGAAAGTTCAAAAAAATGGGCTTTAGGTTGAAGAGGAGTTATTTGCCCTCCTTCAAGTTGAAGATTAGAGTGCCAAAAATTGAAGGAGTGTGTTTGTGTTTGTGTTTTATGTTCCAAGGCCATGGGCCTCAGCAGTTGAGTCTGGAATAAACTGTGCAGACTCAGAATGAATTTTGAGCTTTTGGCTATGCCTGGAGAAAAGAACGTGATGTTTTTAAGGACCAATTTGAAGTTTATCTTGTTTGTGTGTGTGTGTGTGTGTGTTTGTTTTGGTAGGGTGCTATTGGGTAGTTTCTCAACAAATTGTTTTCTTTCATTTGCCTCTCAAAACTGAGACGCGAATGTGAAATGAGGGATAAACTTAAATAAAACCTTAAGTTTATTACTAAGGATTTTAAGCTTTGTTTGTAATCTATCCGTTTAATAATGCACACTATAAACAGGATTATTGTGATGTTTGGTGGCTTTAAAATTTTTTATGCACAAGAATATACCTTCTAGAAAAAACATGTGCACTTTATTTCTGCTTGAGTATAGAATGTGTTGGCTTGAGAGAGAAGATGTAGGATATCATTGGATCTAGAGGTGGAAAACCTCTTACTTCCTCGTTTATAAAGTGAGATGGTTTTCAGTTGACTTCAATTTTCTTCAGGCGTTCAAAGTGTGTGGATTCCATGGGAATGCCATCGCTTTTAATGTTCACAACATTTGGACCGCCCCATAAAGCGTAATCTTCTTCGTGTTTGAAAGCAGGGTGGTGACACCCAGGCTTTCGTCCGTACGTCTCCCCTGGGGACCCTTGGATGAGGTGAGCGGAGTCTTTGCCGGCTCCCCTGTTGGGGCGGTCCCCTTCCCAGAAGTGGCCCTGCTGCTCCCGGCCCTCCTTCGGCCTCCAGTACCGTGTCCTCTTCCCGTCAGCCAGCAGGCTCCTGCTCCTGTGGAAAGGATCCACTCAGATCCTGACGTGCCATCTTGAGGAGAGCCTTTCCTGGGGTCCCTGAGGCCCCGCCCAGTCACTGTCTGAGCGCCTCACCTTGGCCTGGACTTGCGGTTTCTTCCTCCCACTGGACAGACCTCTTGTGGGCGTGGGACCTTGTGGCAGGCGCTAGAGTTAGCTCCAGTAACTCGCACTTTGTTCCTGAACATCCTCCTGCTTCACGTCTGGGGGCTTCCATGGTGGCTCAGGCGGTAAAGAATCCGCCTGCCATGCAGGAGACCCAGGTTCAATCCCTGGGTTGGGAAGATCCCCTGGAGAACGGAATGGCAACCCACTCCAGTCTTCTTGCCTGGAGAAACCCATGGACGGAGGAGCCTAGCGGGCTACAGTACACGGGGCTGCAGAGTTGGAAATGACTGAATAACAGTTTCACATCTTGACCAAGCCCCACGGTGTGGAGATGCTGTTTAATCCCCTGACAGCCTCTTGGGGAAGAAGCCAAGCTTTGGGTGGTTAAGGTCAGGCCTACTCAGTGGCCATTTCAGTTCAGTTCAGTCACTCAGTCGTGTCCGACTCTGCGACCCCGTGGACTGCAGCATGCCAGGCCTCCCTGTCCATCACCATCTCCCAGAGTTGACTCAAACTCATGTCCATTGAGTCAGTGATGCCATCCAACCATCTCATTCTCTGTCATCCCCTTCTCCTCCTGCCTTCTAATCTTTCCCAGCATCAGGGTCTTTTCAAATGAGTCAGTTCTTCGCGTCAGGTGGCCAAAGTACTGGAGTTTCAACTTCATCATCAGTCCTTCCAATGAATATTCAGGACTGATTTCCTTAAGGATGGACTGGTTGGATCTCCTTGCAGGCCAAGGGACTCTCAAGAGTCTTCTCCAACACCACAATTCAAAAGCATCAATTCTTCGGTGGCCAGGCCTGAGTTAAAATGAGATGGTGACTCCAGGGCTCCAGCTTTTACCCAGGTGGAAGACAAGAAGGAAGCAAGGTAGAAATGCTCTTAAGATTGATATCTTCCTATTGATGATTAGGACAGAATTCATTATGCAGAACTGAGTTGCCTACCAAGAATGACCTTATTCTTCTTAGTCTTTTAGTAACTGGGGGACATTAAAGGAGAGTGATTGGACATTTGCGGGACAGAAGTGAACAGCTCTGGACTTTGGGACTGTCGTGAAGTGGGGTGAGATGTGACTCACTGGCCTTATAAAACCATTGAAGGCTGTTCAAATCTAGTAAGCGGTGATTTTTTTAAAAAGGCCTATGGCAGGGAATACTTTGAAAAAACAGATTGTATGAAATGTGTGCTTGGAATGTGTTTGTGTACTGCTGAAAATATTTAAAGTAATAAAAATGGTTGTGATTTTAGGACAGAGAGCTTGTGTGCCTTTAAAGTGTCCCCTCCAACCCAGATTTTTAAGGACCAAAAGATAATGCAATTGATCTCAGGATGGAGGAGTCCTCTCAGCATATAACCCCAAAAGCAGGATCTGTGAAGGAAAAGTCTCCGTTGATTACTTGAGAATAATTAAACTTCTGTATGTTAAAATGCCACAAACAAAATTAAAAAGCAAATGACAAACAGAAATACCTTTCAGGTATTTATATATATACCTTTCAGTGTACCTTTCAGGTAAATGTGCTTTCCTTACTACAAAAAGAGGGCTTATAGAACTAAGATAAAGATACCCCTCCCACCTCCCTCGCCACTATGGGGGGAAATGAACAAACTGGTAGTTTTTTTAAAGAAGGATCAAGAAACAAAAATTCAGCTTTACTAGTAGTACTCCTGGGAAAGCAAATCAGTGAGATACTGTTTGTTTTAAATTTTGACATAGATTGAAAATAAGCCACTTCTGGTGAGGATATGAAGAAATGAGTCTGTCCAGTCATTGCCTGAAAAAGAATAATTTTTCTGCAAGAACCATGTAACTGTGTGTGTGTGTATACATATACATACATACATACATATATATTTATATATATAGATGCACTTTGAAATAGCTAATCCACTTTTAGGGATTCAGTCTAAGAAAATTAAAAAATGATGGGTTAATATTCTGCCACCGGTACACTATTTAATGCCTTCCTATTGAACATTTGTTTTCACATCTTGCTGTTACGGATTATGATCTCAGCATTTTTAGATAAATCTTTGCATTTCTGTAATTCTGTATTCGGTGAGACCAAAACATGCTATAGAACAATATATGTAATGTCGAAAATTTTCTTTTTGTGTGTGTATGTACTTTTTTTAAAAAAAAAAAGATAATAAGCCAAAATGTTTATAGTGATTATCTCTGAGTAGTGGAATTACGGGTTATTTTTAGTTTATTCTTTTGGCTTGTATTTTTTTCCTCCAGTTTTCTACAGTGTACATGTATTTATAATGCAATGGATTAGCTCATGAAGACAAAAGACAAAAGAAGCGGTGAGCCTGCTCTGAGCAAGATGTTTCTGCTCACTCAGCTCAGTGCTGGATCACTTGGGTGTCTGCTTTACTTGCAGCAGGTCCCTTTGCAGGTGTGTTGGCGCGAAGGGTTAGGGGTGAGATATCTGACTTTTGGTTCTCCCTGCAAGGCTCATCTTCCCATCTTCTCATCTTCATCCTTCAGCTTCTTTGGATTCACACATACTCCATGCCCTCTATGAAACTGTTTTAATCTCATGAAATCCATTTATGTTTTGGAATTTTGTTGAGTTGTAACTGGATCATGTACTATTGTCTTAAGTGTGGAAGTTTCTTTTTCTTAGCAATGCTGTGACCTTCCTATCTTTTTTGTGAACTTCACAACTCCTAGCCATAGTAGATGGATGTTGAAACCTATTGTCATCATGCCTAAGAATGTGCATTTGCTACAAATTAGAAAAATTCTTTTGACACACTTCATGCCATGGCTTGGAATATTAAAACGTTACTAGTGATTAAGAAATGTATTCTGAATGACACAAGCAGACATGAGAGCTGGAGGCGCTTTTCCCACTTTGGGAACTAGGGGGCTTTGGTTTGGGGGAGGGTGGGGAAGAAAGAAGCCAGAGATTGGTTTCTTCTGACCGCTCCACTCCAGTATTAGCGGATCATCTTACAATGCGGTAATAACCACTCTTCCTCAGCACATAGAATGTGCCAGAGGCTGGGGCTGAACCCCTCTGGTGGCTTTGAAACTGCACCATCCCCCGCCCCAGCTTTCTGCTTCTTGCAAGTAGACACCTCATTGTGGACAGAAGTCTTTCTTTCACTTCCCAAGGTAAAGGTAGCCTTGGCCACTTGATGCAGGAATGGTTTGCTAGTCAGTCATGGTTCAGAGGGTAAAGAATCTTGTCTGCAATGCAGGAGACCCAGGTTTGATCCCTGGGTCGGAAAGATCCTCGGTATAAAGGAACGGGTACCCACTCCAGTATTCCAACCTGGAGAATCCCATGGACAGAGGAGCCTGGCAGGCTACAGTCCGTGGGGTCGCAAAGAGTCAGACACGACTGAGTGACGCACTTTACTTACATCAGATAGAGGCTCCCCAAACCAGAGGGTGAGGACTGCCTCCCCACAGGGGCCCCAGAATGCTGGCAATGGCGTGGCCTGGTGGGCAGTTTCACAGCAGTCGCTCCTCAGTGGTCCCTTTGTGAGTGTCCTGGGGGTCGCTGCCTCTGTCCCGGGCAGGGGGTTGTGTTGTGTTTGTGGACGTCTGCGATTTAGCCGGGCATTTATGGTGAAGCCTATCATGCATGTATCACTTGATACTCTGACGCATTGTTAAGTCCCTATTTTTATAATAGAGCAGCTCAGCTTTACCACTCCCTGCATTTTCAGTCATCTATTTTAGAGCAGTGTTTGCCCATCTGTGTTCTGTGACATGTAAGCTGTTGGAATGGAAGCAAAGTGTTTGTGCACTTCAGTCGTGTCCGACTCTTTTGCAACCCCATGGACTGTAGCTCACCAGGCTCCTCTGTCCATGGGATTCTCCAGGCAAGAACACTGGAGTGGGGTGCCATGCTCTCCTCCAGGGGTCTTCCCGACCCAGGGATCAAACCTATGTCTCCTGCATTGATAGGCGGGTTCTTTACCACCAGTGCCACCTGGGAAGCCTATAGAAGGGAAGATCTGTGAGTAAATGCATTTAGGAAATGCGAGGTTAGATACTGAGGAGTTTTTAGTATGGTGATGAACATTGCTGGTCTTATAGGGCGACTTCTATTTTATAGGAAATACATATGTTACAGAGTCTGTGTACGCATATAAGGTGGTGGTGGGGGTGGTATTCAGTCACCCAGTTGTGTCCAACTCTTTGCGACCCCACGGGCTGCAGCATGCCAGGCCTCCCTGTCCCTCACCATCTCCCAGAGTTTGCCCAAGTTCATGTTCATTGCATCGGTGATGCCGTCCAGCCATCTCATCCTCTGACACCCTCTTCTCCTTCTGCCCTCAATCTTTCCCAGCATCAGGGACTTTTCCAGTGAGTCAGCTGTTTGCATCAGATGACCAAAATACTGGAGCTTCAGCATCAGTCCTTCGAGTGAATATTCAGGGTTCATCTCCCTTAAGATTGACTGGTTTGATCTCCTTGCTGTCCAAGGGACTTTGAGTAGTCTTCTCCAGCACCACATTTCGAAGGGTCATTTCTTTTGCGTTCTGACTTCTCCATGGTCCAGCTCTCAAAATACCACTTGGAAGACCATAGCCTTGACTATACGGACCTTTGTACCTTTGGTTTAATAATAGCGTCTCAGGGAAGAAAACCCTACTACCATGGTAAAGAATGTGTTTTGCTTTGTAGAGACATACCGATTTTAGAATCAGATGTGAGAAATGACATGCCTTGCCGTGGAGGGGAGGCCAGGTGTGAAGTAAATGGTGTGTTTGCCTCTTCGCTCTCAGGCAGAGCGTTGAGCATCTTAAAACACTCGAGTTCTCAGGAGCGGGGTGGAAATGCAGAGAGCAGGATCCTCCCGAGTCCAGAGTTAGACGTGTTCTTGTCTAGAAATGATTTCTGCCTCACTTTATTCCTTGTCTAAATATAAACCCGAAGTGCTATTATAGGAAGTGTCTAAGAAAAACTTTTTTAAGTGCATGGACCAGCATTAATCTGTCCTCACTACTGAAGAACAACAGCAGGATCTCAGCTCGTGTCGTTCACGTTTTCTTGGAGGTGACATACGTTGAAAGTCCTTTTTAAACCTGGAAAATGCTGATTTGTAACATTAACTACAAAAGATGTTTCAGAACTTTTTAAAGTTTATAAACTGCTGGAGTTTTCAAAGCACTCCAGTCCATTGAAACACAGAGTTGGCTTCACCAGATCAGGTTCCCTGAGCTTGTTTTCTGATATTTAAACAGGTTCCTTTGCGTTTCTCGCTCGGTGGTTCCCAGGGTGAGAATGGAAAGCCTAACCAGGTGTGTTTTTCAGAGCGCTTTTGGCCCCTTTAAGGAAGGGGCTGTAACACACAGTGTTCTCCAAGCTTCTGGACCAGGATTGCATCGTTTTTTCTTGAATCATCTTGGCCTTCGCTTGTTAGATCCTCTTTGAGGAGATGGCTCTTTGGCTGGGTTCTCTGATCTGGTTCGCTTTGCTGTGGGGTTTTTCAGGTATGTTTTTCTGGCTGGAGCAGTTCTGACCTTTTTCGAGGGTAGCTGGTTGCCTCCTGGCTGAGCCTACCGCACGCCCCTAGCCTGCCTCCCAGCTCTTCTCACTGCCCGCAGGGCGTCCCCTGGCCCTCCCTGCCCTCACAGCCTCCCCAGGCCACATTCACCTTCTCAATTTACACCGTTGTCTCGGAGAATGTTCTATATTAAGTGATTGCTAAGTCTTATTAGTTCTTCCTTCAACATGCTCTGTCCTCAGCTCTGCCTCGTTTGGGTCTGTCCCCAGCTTCCGTTGTCTGTGTTGAGGATTTGTCGTGACTGCCTGACTACAGGGTCTGTCCCCAGCAGGGGTTGGTGTCACCATGACCGGCTGGAGTGGGCTCTGCACTCCATCCTCGCCAGCCCTTCACTCGTCCATCTCACACCCTGAAGCTCAGAAAATTCCCAAAGCCAGGCGTGTGCCCAGCGCTGATCTGCGGCTCTTCTCGCTTGAAAGTGGCTAGTGTGGGGGCTGGCTGCTCGTCTTGTCCTGGTTCTTCACACCTTCGACCCATGAAACAATGCGATTTCAGTAGGGCAAACCAATTTGGGGAAGTTCTGTTAATTTTGAGATTTAATCTATAATAAATTACAAATGAGAAATGTCCTTTTGATAGGCTGACTTGTGGAAAATGTCTGTGATTAAAGAATTCACAGGTTATAATCAACACACCGTCTGCAAAGTATGGATGTGGTATAAGGTGAAACATCCACGTTGCTTCTTATGGTAGATTTATAGGTGAGTGCGTGTGTGTCTAACTAGGACAGTGGATTCCCTTCATAGTTTACAATAGTTTAAAGCACATTCAGATGACTCCTTGGCAGCAGTGAATCTAACTATAGTTCCACATTAAAAAGAGGGTCGCCCACTCCGCCGCCCCCAAGGCAGAGAAAGATTTGTGTGTTTTATTAACAGTCTAGTAGAGACGAAGGGTGTGTGGTCTGAAAAGATCAGTCCTAAAATGTGCTGCTTTCTCCATAGTTCATTGCATTTGTACTTGGCAGTAGCTGATGTATGTGCACAGGTTTGCGCCCTTTTGCGGAGCCCACGTCCTCTGAAGTCCCCTTTCTCACACGTGTGACACGTGAGCGCTCGACCTGGAGGAGACCTGCACTGTGATGTTGACGTTCTTTTAAAAAGACAATGAATTTTCAACTGGGATTTGATGGTTTTAAAAATAAGTTATTTGAAGCATAAGCTTGAAACCTTTGAGAAAATACATACAAGTTCAGTTCAGTTCAGTCACTCAGCCGTGTCCGACTCTTTGCGACCCCGTGGACTGCCACCCACCAGGCCTCCCTGTCCATCACCAGCTCCCGGAGTTTACCCAAACCCATGTCCATCGAGTCAGTGATGCCATCCAGCCATCTCCTCCTCTGCCGTCCCCTTCTCCTCCTGCCTTCAATCTTTCCCAGCATCAGGGTCTTTTCCAACAAGTCGGTTCTTTGCCGAAGTATAGGAATTTCAGCTTCAGCATCAGTCCTTCCAATGAATATTCAGGACTGATTTCCTTTAGGATGGACTGGTGGGATCTCCTTGCAGTTCAGGGAACTCTCAAGAGTCTTCTCCAACACCAGAGTAAATTATGTACAATCAAGAATTTCGACAGACATTTCTCTGAGGTTTCCCCTGCTAAACTTGAGCTTGATTGTAAAGAGAATAGTACTGCCCCCATCACAGGTAGTAGAGACCAATACCAATCTCAGTAGGTAGGATGTTCTTTATTCTTACTGTAGAAGTGAAAGGACCTGCTTTTGTCTCTTCTGTCCCTAAAACAGTAACCTTGAAAAAAGCCAATACTTCTACAGTGACCATAAAAACAAGTTACTGCAGATTATGAAGGAAATTCACAAGTTTTTGCAACTTAAACATATGACTAGGATCAGTTCAACTAAAAACAAACTCAAGTAAGAAATGCCAGAAGCTTCAGTCAGTTTCAGAATTATTTTCTTAAGTGAAGCTGTTACAGGTTTTACCAAATTTTTCCCTTTGTTATAGAGATGGCCGGACTGTTTTCAGTCGGATTGGGGAGCAGGATTTTTAAAAAATCCCCCTCCTGCTACCAAAAAAAGGAAAAAACCTTTATTGAAGGTTATCAAATAGTATGTTTTCAGGAACTCAAAAGACTTACTCAGATAATTGACAGACTGAGTTTAATCTGTCTGTCCTTGATAGGTGCAAAGCCCAGGTTTAAACACAATACTTCAGTGTGTTATAGATCTCCTCTTATCCTTTGCCGGATATTTATAAATCTCTGACTACTTGATGTTGTCATAGCTGGAAAGGACGTTTTCAACAGGACACATTATCATCAAGTCAGGCTCAGACAGTAAAGAATCTTTCTGCAGTACCAGAGACCCATGTTGCATCCCTGGGTCAGGAAGATCCCTGGACAAAGGCATGGCAACCCACTCCAGTATTCTTACCTGGGGAATCCCATGGACAGAGGAGCCTGATAGGCGACAGTCCATGGGGTCACACAGAGTTGAACAGGACTGGGTGACTTTGACTGCACATGTGCACGGGGTGGGGTGGGGTGGGGTGGGGTGCAGACCCCTCGGAGTGGTGGGTGCTTCAGGCTCTTCACCACCCTGCGTGGCCAGAGCGCTGTTCAGGTATCTGAAGGACGGCGCCAGCAGATCTCACAGACTTCAGGAAGGTGAATGAATGGGTAAACTGTATTCAGAACAAATCAAATGTGAAAGCTTCAAATCAGATCGAGTGTAGAGGAGGGACTGTGTATTCTTTCTGAAGCAATTTGTAGTGAAGTGGGAAAGTCTTGAAAATTTACTTAGCTAGAGGGAGCTGCTGGTCACGAGTTTTGAACTTAAGGTTAATGTATTTGGAGTAGGGGAAAGAAAAGGAATGAAAAGGCTGGAAACACCTGGATTAGCTGAATGAGCTTGTTCACTTAGTGATGTGGTAACTTTTTAAATCTGCTGACTCAGCAGATGGTATTTCAGGGCCCGGCCCTGGCCAAGTTCAGGGCGAACCGTGCGCCACACGGGGAAATCTGACCATTAGCGGAACAGGATTGTGAGACCTGTGCGTTGAAATGTTCCATGGGGATGAAAGTGACTGTCTGTGCCGTAGCATCCTTCCCAAGGAGGAGAGACCTGTGTCATCCGGTCGTGACATGCCTCGCTGCCTCCCTGGCTGAAGCCTGCAGCCACCCACCCTGTGCCGCCAGCATCCTGGTCGTCTCAGCAGTGAAGGCGACCTGCTGTGTGTTTCTGCCTGTGTTGATCTGGGTCCTGATAATGCTGTGGCACCAGGACTGCAGGGAGTGGCCGGGATGCCGACTCAGTGGATCCCTCCTAGCAGCAGCTCACCCACCAGCTTGGGTCAGAAACACTTTGCCAGCTGGTATTTTCAAAGCTTTTTTTTTTGTTTTTAAGTGCATTTGGTGGTAGAATCAAAGAACCAGCTGAATTTTAAGAATGAATGAGATTTCAAAGAAAAGCTGAACTTTGAGCAGCTGCCTCTGGCTGGATCCCTGGGTCGGTCAGAACACGAGGCTCCCTGTCTTCTGATGGTGGGTCCACTTTGGTGGGAATTTGGGGAGGTACCCCTGGTGTTCTGTTGTCCAAGAGTATTGTGCAGTTTGCAGGCAACATTACTTCATTTTGACTTAAAAAATAAGCACTCCTAAGTTTGATATTTCCCCCTGAGTTTTTTGTCGTTTTATTTAAATACTGGGTTAGGGATTTCAAAGACATCTGATAACCTTTGTTGTTCAATCGCTAAGTCGTGTCCAGCTCTTTGCAACCCCAGAGACTGCAGCACACCAGGCTTCCCTGTCCTTCACTATCTCCCAGAGTTTGCTGAAACTCACGTCCATTGAGTCGATGATGCCATCCAACCGTCTCATCCTCTGTCACCCCCTTCTCCTCCTACCCTCAATCTTTGCCAGCATCAGGATCTTTTCCAATGTTGAAGTTGAAGCATTAACATGAAAAGTAGCAGATGCTTACTGTGTCTAGTACCCTTAACCATTACTTTGCATAACTCATCTATGCCTCACAACAGCCTTGTGAGATAGGTAGTGTTATTATAGGCATTATAAGTTAAGGAATCTGCCCAAGCTCATACAGATTGTAAGTTACAGAGCCAGAGATGTCCCCTCAGACGTCCACATGCACTTTCATGTTAACTCTCTGAAAGAGTCTTGTTACCATGTGCTTTTTGAATTGTTTCTATAGTAAGAAATGCATTTCGTAGGTTAACTCTATACATGCACAAATGTAATGGAATTCAAGATGCTCTGAGTAATGCTTGTTATGTTCTATGAGCTCTTTTCTTTTTCACTTTTTTGGAAAGTTCTAGTTACCATTGACTAAGCTGGTTTCATGGCCTATACATTAATGGATTGCAGTCCTCAGTTTGAAAAACGTGCGTGGTATAGATTATCATTATCAAATGTAACACTTTTTTTGCCCTTGTTTTAAAGTGAATGAAAATGCTTGAAAATGAAATACATGCAAGCAACAAGCTAGATCACTGAATTAATATGCCTGTGAAAGCCTTGTGCTGAAGTGGAGAGTCCTGAAACTCAGTCCTTAACAGTTAAAACTAGTTTATGTGGACAAACAAGTCAGTCTGTATCATCAGTTCAGTTCAGTCGCTTGGTTGTGTCTGCCTCTTTGTGACCCCCTGGACTGCAGCACACCAGGCTGCAGTCTGTACAGCACCTATTGACTCTCCAGTGGTTGTGGCCATCTTCAGGTTTCCTAAAGCGGTGTGTTCCCGTCATGCTCTGTCGGTCCACCGGAAGTCGCACAGTCATCAGAGTAGGAAGAGTATGTGTACTGACTGAATGAAGACTCAGTTTTAACTTGAACAATACTTAACACTTTGAGTGCTTTTGTGTGGATTTTTAGAATTTAAAAAGACCTATTAATTATTCGAGTACCAAAAGTAAAAATTGTATCTTAATTCCTATGATGTTCATAGGACAAAATTCCATACTTAATGATATCCAAAATTTCTCATAGTTATAAAATTGTGTGTATGTTCTGGGGACCGAGTTGAATTAGCATATTTCTTTATTTGTGTAATTAAAAGGGCAGTGATCTCAAGAACACGGTAGCTGCATTCCCTCGTTTAGTGTAAGTTTGAGGGCTTAGTAATTTCAAAGCTTATGCGAGCTTTTAGAAGTAGGAGATCTCAGAACAAACCCATGAAGCTTTAAATACGTTTGCTCACATCCTACCCTAGAATGGTGAGTCCTGGGCTTGGTTCTTCACTTCTCATGCCATCCGTTTTATAGTTTTAATTGCCTATTTGAGTAATTTCTCTTAAATTTTATACATAATGTAAATGGTGTGCCTCCCCTCACCCCCATTTTTCTCAGTACTGTTACTGTGCTGGTAGAAAATGAAATGACATGTAGTTAACATGCTCTAGCATGCCTCTCTCTAGTTCTGTATGCTGAAGGGCTGGGTGGGTTTGGAGTTTTTTAAAGTATCATCAGTGATTTAGATGAGTCCCTCCAAATATTTGGAGTCACCATTTACCCAGTATTTCTGGAGCACCTCCAGTGTGCCAGGGCACTGTGTTTGGTGCTGAGGATTCAGCTGTGAATTAGACCCCTGCCTTTGAGCCACAGAGCAGAGCCCATGAATCAGAAGTATTACTTTTATTAAATCTGAAGGTTCTGGGTGAGAGATTTTGTTTACAAAGAAGAACTTCAGTTATTGATATACTTTCCATTTTTACAGTAACAGGTATAAATGTAAAATCCACTTATTAAAATATCCATTATTTAAATAGCAATAATTAGCAAAATAGCCTGATTTTCAGTTAAGAAAACTGAGTAAATATAGTATTTAATATTCAGCATTAGCTTTTTGTTTACTCAGGTTCTCTAGATTATAAAGTACAAGTTATTTTATGAACAAAACCTAAAGATCAAAAGTGAGCCTGTATTTTCATTTTAAAATTTTTTTTTAAGACTTGTGGTTTTTTTTAAAAGAGTTGTTGGCTTGAAGCTCAGCGTTCAGAAAACTAAGATCATGGCATCTGGTCCCACACTTCATGGGAAATAGATGGGGAAACAGTGGAAACAGTGTCAGACTTTATTTTTGGGGGCTCCAAAATCACTGCTGATGGTGATTGCAGCCGTGAAATTAAAATACGCTTATTCCTTGGAAGGAGGGTTATGGCCAACCTAGATAGCATGTTTAAAAGCAGAGACATTACTTTGCCAACAAAAGTCCGTCTAGTCAAGACTATGGTTTTTCCAGTGGTCATGTATGGATGTGAGAGTTGGTGAAGAAAGATGAGCACCGCAGAATTGATGCTTTTGAACTGTGGTGTTGGAGAAGACTCTTGAGAGTCCCTTGGACTGCAAGGAGATCCAATCAATCCATCCTAAAGGAGATCAGTCCTGGGTGTTCATTGGAAGGACTGATGTTGAAGCTGAAACTCCAATACTTTGGCCACCTGATGCGAAGAGTTGACTCATTGGAAAAGACCCTAATGCTGGGTAGGATTGGGGGCAAGAGGAGAAGGGGACGACAGAGGATGAGATGATTGGATGGCATCACTGACTCAATGGAGATGGGTTTGGGTAGACTCCAAGAGTTAGTGATGGACAGAGAGGCCTGGCGTGCTGCAATTCATGGGGTCGCAAAGAGTCGGACACGACTGAGCAACAGAACTGAACTGAACTGTAGGTTCCCAGCAAAACTAAGAGGAACATGTAGAGATTTCCTTTATTCCCCCTACCCCCATGTACACAGACTCCCCCATTATCAGCATCCCCCACCAGAGTGGTATATTTGTTACAAGCAAACCAACATTAACACATAATCACCCAAAGTCCATCGTTTACATTAGGATTCACTCTTGGTGTTGTATGTTTTATGAGTTTGGACAAGTGTATAATAACATGTATTCATCATCATAGTAGCATACAGAATAGTTACACTGCCTTAAAAATCCTCTGTGCTCTGCATATTTATCTCCCTGCCCCACACCCTCTGCCAAGTTCCTGGCAACCACCGACGACTTCTTGTGACGTGTGGTTTAGTCACTCAGTCGTGTCTGATTTTTTGTGACTCCATGGAGTGCATCCCACCAGGCTCCTCTGTCCATGGGATTTCCTAGGTATACATATTGGAGTGGGTTGCCATTTCCTTTTCCGGGGGATCTTCCCGACCCAGGGATCGAACCCACCTGTCCTGCGTTTGGGCAGATTCTTACCACTGAGCCACCCAGGCAACTTCTTACTGTCTCCTTAGTTTTGCCTTTTCCAGAATGTCGTAGAGTTAGAGTCAAACAATACGTATAGTCTATGTAACCTTCTCAGAATGGCTTCTTTCCCTTAGTCATGTGCCTTTAAGGGTCCTCCATGTCGTCTCATGGCTTGATGGCTCATTTCTTTTTAGTGCTAAATAATATTCCATGGTCTGGATGGGCCACAGTTTATTTATCCACTCACCCCCTGAGGGACATCTTGCTTGCTTCCAGGTTTTGACAACTATGAAAAAAGGCACTATAAACATCTGTGTGAGGGTTTTCATGTGGACATTAGTTTTCAATTCCTTTAGGTAAATACAAAGCAGCACAATTAATTATTGAAATGTATGGTCAGAGCGTGTTTAGTTCTGTTGGAAGCCCAAAGTGCCTTCTAAAGTGGCTGCACTATATTGCCTTCCCACCAGCTGAAGGAGAGTTCCTGTTGCTCTTCTCTCTCACCAGCGTTTGGTTTTTGTCATTGTTCCGAATTTTGGCCATTCTGATAGGTGTGTGGGTGTCCCACGTGGCAATAGTGATAAAGAAGGTGCCTGCAATGCAGGAGACATAAGGGACTCAGGTTGGAGCCCTGGGTCGGGAAGATCCCCTGGAGAGGGGAATGGCACCCACTCCAGTATTCTTGCCTGGAGAATCCCATGGACAGAGGAGCCTGGCGGGCTGCAGTCCCTGGGGTCGCAAAGAGTCGGACATGACTGAGCAACTGAACTGAACTGAGAGATCGGTGTCGTGTTTTCTCAGTCCCGTGTGTGTGGGGGGATCTGAGTTGGGTGTCATCTTGATGAGCCCACCAAGGGGATCCCATTAGAGGACAATGGGGAGCATGAACTGTATATCAGATTTTGAATTCAAGACTTCATACGTTCAACTGTAAGACACTACACAGAAGTTTTATTACGAGACCACTGATGTAATTATCATTGGTTGTATATTATTTCTGAACAGTGTACGTGATTTGCCTTAGAAGTTGAAACAACAGTAGTTGTCATGCTATACTCAGAGGTAGGTTTATAACAATTATGCTTGTATAATACTGGCCTTAGGCTTCTGCTCACTTCTGTTGTGTGATGGTGAATGGGGTAGTGGGTCGTTGAGCTCGCGTCACCGAGCTAGCTCTGGGTCCTCCACCGACACCAGATACTGGGAGGGGCAGGTTTCCGTTGGTTTCTATCAACAAGAGAGTCCATTCTATCAACAAGAGAGTCGAGCACCTCCTCCTGGCCCTTTCAGCCTCGCCCTCACTCGGCTGGAGCTGCGTTCTCAAAGGCACCGTCTCCTGGCACGTGGTACAGTTAGTGACTTTTTCATCCTGGGCTTCCTCCCTGGTTCATCTCAGACTTTGACCCTGTCGAGGACTAGAGGTTTCATCCAGCCCTCATCCCCAAGCTTCTGTTCTCTGGCCTCTGACCCCCACCCCCCTATCTCCCAGCACCCTTCTCTTCTTCCAGGGGCAGGGAGAGGGGGCTCACCCCTGTCCTTTAAGTATAGGTTTCAGTTCTCATTGCTATTAAGTTCTTCCCTTGTGCCTTGAAGATTTTATCCATCTTGACGCCAACAATTTTACCTTTTTGCAGATTACTAAATTTTTTTCTACAGGTGTGAATTCCTTCAGGCTGCAGTTCTGTATTTTCAAACTGCCTGATTAATAAGTATTTTCATTTTGGTGTTATTTTTTAAAATCACTTCACATTCGACATATGTAAAATTAAGTTTCTCATCTTCCTTCTAGATTCAGGCTTCTTCACGTAACGTATCAGTTTCTCTTAATAAAATCACCCTTTAGGGTAATTTCTCTTTAATCCTTTTAACCCCCCAGGATTTTCTCACCATGAGAATTTTTTTAAAGGAGTGTTCAATTTAGTGATATAAGGAATTTTATGATAATAGATTTATGAATGTCTAGATGATTATCACTTAATCCAGAACTTCCATGAGACTTTGTGCTTGTGAATTCCTACTTACTTACAATTATTTTGTCCCCAGGTACTTCTAAAGCAGAGAGCACAGTTGGTTGAGGTCCTCTAGGCCAACTCCCAGATAGATGATTTTATAACTTTGACATATATATATATATATATAAAACTCTTCGCTTTTTTTCAGTCATGAAGGATGTCCAGCAAAGAACAACAGACATCACCCCCTGAGAATTAAACGTTAATGTTTTAAATATTTCCTGTTTGAGGTATAAAAATCTTTATGCCAAACTGTTGTAATTCCACAGTGTTGACTGATGAGCAGAGATGATACCGGCAATAACTGTCGTGGGGTAAGGAGAATATCGGTGATTTCTTGGTGGCAAAGTCAGAGGTGGTCCCAGAACCCTGTGGTCCGCCGCTTATGCTCCTAACTGGGGGAGCGAGCTCGGCTCAGTCAGAGGTTACAAGGATGCTCTGTGCGCGGAGGAGCCATCATTCAGTGTTCCCAGCCTCTCTGGGCAGGCTTCAGGTTGATTTCCAGTCTTCTGCGGTGACTAAACTTGAGTTTACAACTTGTCGTTTGGGGGCCACTTTATCTTGGGGGATAGATGGCTAGAAGTGAGATGGCTGAGTGGACGGGTCAATGTACCGGCGGTGTTTTCGGATACAGCCGATTACCGCCTGCAGAGTGAACACCTCCACCAGCAAACAGTTGGGTCATTTTGACTTTTGTCATGTAGTGTCTGTCGGATTCCGGAATCCAGAGGTGCGTTTTTGGAGATCTGAAAGTCCAAGTCTGAGAGACTCTTACCCTCGGTGTTCCTCGCTGGCGCCGCCCCTTCCGCTTCGCGTGTCTTTAAGTTAATTTCACCGCGCTGAGGTCTCCTTTCACCCCAGCTCCACAGAGCTGTCGGCCGAATGTTTCTAATATCACGTCCCTGCTCCGGAACCTTACAGGACTCTGTTGCCCACTCAGAATAAAGGCCTCGCGTCCTCTTACTACAGACGCCCCCTCCTCTCTCCGAAGCTCTAGCCCGAGCGCCCCCTGAAACTCAGCCTCCTGCCCTTTGCTTTTCTGCCTCCCGCTCTTCTCTGGCAAAAACCCTCCCTGGTCCTCCGTCGCCCTTCAGCTCCCACCTGAGAAGCCTTCAAAGCGCAGACTTCGTAGAGCCGTCTTGGGCATTGGAGTCTGGGGTTCCTTCTTCCAGACCCTCCGGACTCTTATTTCAGTTTTACCTGTATCTTTACTGGGGCAGTAAAACGTCTCTGCCTGGTGACAGCTCTTCTGGTACCTTCAGCTGTCTTTTAAATATTTTACGTTGCCGGAGAACTTGAGCCCCTCTATTGGTGACATATTAGATGGCAGTTCTTAAAGCTTTCTTTTCAGTGGAACACCCAGTAATACGGCTCCTGCATATCCAGAATCTGGTCATTTTGTAAAGATCCATTCCTTGCTGTGAGTGACCTGAATTTGATCCAGAACGATTTGTAGCTAGCATGCTTTAAAGCTGTCCTTTTTTTCCTTAACAGTTTTATTGAGGTATAATTCACATACATGACATTCACTTGTTTTAAATTATAGTTCAATAATATTTAGTAAAATTAGGGTTGCGCAGTCATCACCACAATCCAGTTTTAGAACATTTCCTTTACCCCAAAGGATCCCTTTGGGGTGAGGCCTGTCTCCTGTCATTCTCCACTCCCCCCATTGGCTCCCCCAACTCTCCGCCTCCAACAAGCAAGAGTCCACTTCCTGCCTCTCTTGTTTACCGGTTCTGTACATTTCATGTAATAAATGGGATCATGTAACATGTGTTTTCGTCTGGGACAACAGAGGATGAGATGGTTGGATGGCATCACCGACTCAATGGACATAAGTTTGAGTAAACTCTGGGAGTTGCTAACGGACAGGGAGGCCTGGTGTGCTGCAGTCCATGGGGTCGCAAAGAGTCAGACACGACTGAGCGACTGAACTGACTGACTGACTGACTCACTTAGGCTTATGTGTTTGAGGTTCATCCATGCTGTGGCATGTATCAGTACTGCATTTTTTATTGCCTAAGTGTATTCTTTTGTATGACTATAGGATATCTTGCTTATCCGTTCACCTGTTGGTGGGCATTTGGGTTGTTCCACTTTTTGGCTTTTATACGTAATGTGCTGTGAACATTCGTGTACAGAGGTCTTTGGATGGACATATATCTTCTTTTTTAGTGGGGGGTAGATCCCTAGTAGTGGAATTGATGGGTCATGTTGTAGGTAAAGAATCTACCTGCAATGCAGGAGTCACAGGAGAATGGGGGTTCGCTCCCTGGGTGGGGAAGATCCCCTGGAGCGGAGGGCATGACAACCCACTCCAGTATTCTTGCCTGGAGAATCCCATGGACAGAGGAGCCTGGTGGGCTACAGTCCACGGGGTCACAAAGAATCAGACATGACTGAAGTGACTTAGCACAGTGGTAAATTTATGTTAACTGAACCTAGTCTTTAAATGGCCCAAATGTTTAATTACTAGCTTTGAGTAAAGACATAAACAAGACAGTTTGAGCACTTACGATTCAGGCCTTGGGAACTTGACTCTGAAGTGATTGAGAAAAAGCAGAACCCATTTCCCATCTGTGTGTGTATTTAGATTCTCTTTCTAGCCGTGGATTTAATGGTTTTGAATGACTGAGTGGAGACAAAACTCAGCTAATGTTCCTAGAAAGACATCTATCAGGATATTCATTGAAATTTTTTTATGCTTTTGTCAACTGTAATTGTTTGAGCTTAATTGTAATTAAGCCCTTAGTTCTATATAGAAATGGAATAATACACATTTACATTTTATAAGTAAGTATACAAATTTCAATAATGGAGGTCAGGTAGTAAATGCCTTTCCTGCTGATGTACCTATAGAACCCTAAGTATTGAACGTACAAATTGTTGGTCTACATTTACAAGATATTAACCCTTGTTCTGGTATCTTTAAGAATACTTTGATTTAAAGAGTGAAACATTTGAATAATTCATATTCAAATACTAATAAATAAATATACAAATAAATAGGGATGTAAATATGAGTAAATATCCAGTTCGTGAATTGGCCAGATCTTCCTTGACCTATTGGTTTGCAGTCCTTTGGGCCCGTCTGACATCTTGAAGCTTTCACTTGTGTGTTTGCATGGTTCCTGTTAAGCCATGTTGTAATCTCAAATTAGAGAGTACGTCCTAGCAGCACACTTCTTAAGGAGGTGGGATAGGAAATCTCTGCCTTCCTAAGAAAGCAGCATGGAGGGATGAGTGTTGGAAAGAACACGGCTTTGGAATCCAAATATTTGGGTATGAATCCTTGCCACTTGTTACCAGAGTGATTTTGGGCAAATTATCGAATATCTCCAAGCCTGAGTGGGGCTTCCCTGGTGGCTCAGTGGTAAAAGAATCCACTGGCGATGCAGGAGACACAGGTTTGATCCCCGAGTCAAGAAGATCCCTTGGAGGAGGGAATGGCAACCTGCTCCAGTATTCTTGAAATCTCATGGCCAGAGGAGCCTGGTGGGCTACAGTCCATGGGGTTGCAAAGAGTCGGACACGACTGAGTGCGCACACGCACACACACACACACACACACACACATGCCTGAGTGTCCTCATTTGTAGGAAACAGTGCTATGCAGAGAATATGGTTATTATAAGGATTTGGTGAGGAAAAAGTATTACAACTGCTATTGGCACAGGGTCTAGCAGTGAGGTCTACACAGAATACTGGGTCCTTTCTTTATACCGCGAGTAAACTGACATACAACAAGCAGTTCCACCTCATGGACTCTGTCAGATCATGGGTGCAGTAGAGAGTAGATGGTCGTCGTGGAATTACTCATTTAATAGAATGAGAGGCTGCTTGTGTTTTAGAAATCAATCTGGGCACCACGGTGGGGGGTGGATTGGAGCAGGTGAGACCAGGGAAGAGACTGATGTTAGTGACCCAGGTGAGAGATAATAATGACCGCCAGACTCTTAAGGAGTTGTTGGGGATATCATGAGAGGGGGGTGATTCAAGACAGGAGGAGGGAGTTGATGGAACTGACTTTACATCAGGGGTGAGAACAGGAGAAACCAAAGCCGACCTCTTACCAAGATGGGGGATACAGAGGAAGGCTTAGTTGAAACATGGGCCAGTCGAGGCTAAGCAGTGCCCCTTAATTTAAAGTGAGGGTGGAGGGGTTGGGGAGGGAGGGGCAGTATATGTGAATGGAAACGGGTCTGCCATAGGAGGGTGTGCTTTCACCACCTCCAGGGTTTTGAATTGGACAACCAAGCCTTCTGTTCACCAAGGTAAAGAAAGGTGGAGAGGGAGGTGTTCTGTTTCATTCACGTGAGCTTGTGGCCTCTGGAAGGTCTAAGAAAGGAGAGAAGGAGGGAGGGAGAGTTGGGTCAGGAGCAGATTGGCATGGCTGGTGCACAGAGGGTCCACCGCCATGGACCAGGATGGGGGCAGGGGCGGTGCCACCCCACGTGCTGCTGATGGCTCATCTGACTCCTGAATTACCAGAGTGAGAGTGTAGAAGTCAAGTAAAATCCTGCCCAGAACTATGCAAAGTTTACAGCCTAAAGGCTCTGCATTACCTGATCCCAGCTATGCATGTCAAACCCGGGTTTCAGATGTTCAGTTCAGTTGCTCAGTTGTGTCCGACTCTTTGCGACCCCATGGATTGCAGCATGCCAGGCTTCCCTGTCCATCACCAACTCCCAGAGCTTGCTCAAACTCATGTCCATCACATCGGTAATGCCATCCATCTCATCCTCAGTCATCCCCTTCTCCTCCTGCCTTCAGTCTTTCCCAGCATCAGGGTCTTTTCCAATGAGTTCTTCACATCAGGTGGCCAAAGTATTGGAGTTTCAGCTTCAGCATCAGTCCTTCCAATGAACATTCAGGACTGATTTCCTCTAGGATTGACTGCTTGGATAGCCTTGCAGTCCAAGGGACTCTAAAGAGTCCTCTAACACAACAGTTCAGATGTTGCGTTCATTTAAATCATTAATGGACTTTAAGAATTTCTCAGGTGGTGAGTTTACCAGTCTCAGTTCTAAGTGGCACTGAGATTTCTTGATATGCACCAGCCAGATCATGATCAAATGGCACAGTATTTCCAGGGGTGCAAGTGAGAAGGTACTGTGTTTTAGTCCCATCCCCTCCCACATCCGTGTCCTAAACTTGACTACCTCCCTGCCATGCCCCATCCTTTTGCTTCTCTTTCTATTTCTACCACATATGTTGTGTAAAAAGCTGGAACCAAGATTGCCGGAAGAAATATCAATAACCTCACATGTGCAGATAACCCCATCCTTATGGCAGAAAGCAAAGAGGAACTAAAGAGCCTCTTGATGGAGGTGAAAGAGGAGAGTGAAAAAGCTAGCTTAAAAGTCAACATTCAGAAAACTAAGATCATGGCATCTGATCCCATCCATTCATGACAGATTGATGGGGAAAAAATGGACACAGTGACAGACTTCATTTTCTTGGGCTCCAAAGTCACTGCGGACGGTGACTGCAGCCATGGAATTAAAAGACGCTTGCTCCTTGGAAGAAAAGCTATGACCAACCTAGACAAAGTATTAAAAAGCAGAGACATTACTTTGCCAACAAAGGTCCCTGTAGTCAAAGCTATGGTTTTTCCACTAGTCATGTATGGATGTGAGAGTTGGACCATAAAGAAAGCTGAGCGCCAAAGAATTGATGTTTTTGAACTGTGGTGTTGGAGAAGACTTGAGTGTCCCTTGGACTGCAAGGAGATCCAACCAGTCCATCCTAAAGGAAATCAGTCCTGAATAGTCATTGGAAGGACTGATGCTGAAGTCTCCAATACTTTGGCCACCTGATGCAAAGAACTTAGTTGTTGGGTTTGTTTGGTTTTTTTTCTGCAATATTTTTAAGGTAAATCCCAACCATCCTATCATTTCACCCACAAGAGTATTAACCTGGTGAGGCTCATGGGGGTTTGTTTGTTTTTAAGCAGGAGCCAGTAAACCCTGAGGCCGGCACCTTACACAGCTCTGAGCCAACGCTCCGGGCTGTCAGCGAGGCCCGGACCTTCTCTCCTGTGTTTGTGTGGTTTTACTCTCAAATATAAAATAGTATCATTTAGTACGTATTCCCCTGTCGCTTTTCCCCTCTGGACTCTTTCTGAAATTCATCGTGTTGGAAGAAGTGGCCAAAGTTGACAAGGTTGTGTGCGTTGTGCTGTGTGACCGTCTGACAGCTTGTTTGTGACTTCCCTTTTTGGTGAACTTTCATGTATTTCCTGGTGTGCACAGGCAAACGTTCTTCTTGGTGTAAATCATTGTTCTGCCATCTGTTTCATTTCTTAGGTGCCATACTGCAGGTAGAAGCCAGGGACTCTGCATACTTTTAACCAATTGTTAGAAAGTAAGTAATTACTGAGTAATACTCAGGATCATTTCAAATTTTAATCAGATTTAAAATGTTATTAAACTAGAAAAGCCAAATTTAGCCTTGTTTTTTCTTTAACAGGGAATTTTAACTGTATTTTCATTAATTCTAATAATGACTATTTTTAAAAGTTACTGTAACAGCTTAAATCCATGCTTTGTTTTGATCTTTTTTACATTTTTCAAAAGCAGTCACCTAACCCTATGACACAGTTCTTTCTGAAAAACCCTGTGTCATGTATTCCTGTTACCATTCTGATCTGAAGTATTTCACTTTGTTTATTCAACACTGTTCTACATTGGCTTGTGCAAAAAAGCATCTGCTAAATGTGTTTGGTCTTCATTTACAGGAACAGGCAACTACCAGGATCACCTTAATAGACAAAAGTGGTATCTGGATTTTTTTTTTTTTAATATTTGAGGTGAAACTGAACAGGGGACACAATTCTTTTATTACTTTAAAATCTGTGGGCTCCTCCCCTAGAGTAGAAATGTAGGTTCATTAAGGTCTGAATTTATGTTCCTGTCTCTTCTGTATCTAGGGCTGGTCGGACAGGGGGAGTAAGGTATTCGGAGAAGTCAGGCAGCCCAGCTGGTGAGACGCGGTGAGGAAACGCGTGGCCTTCCCAGTTCAGGGGCCCGGCCGCCCGGGTAAAGCGGAAACCACCCCTGAAAGCAGGGACGAACCCCGGTCCCTCCGTCGCTGACGCCCGCTCCCGCCCACAGCCGCGCCGCCTTCCCTCCGCTCCCGGCCTTCCCTCCTCTGCCCGCCTCAGTTCTTCGTGGAACCTTCTGGAATCCTGTTCCCGGAAACTCCTCGGACGCCTCTCCAGCCTCGGGCCCCCTTGCTCCTCAGAGGCTGCGGCCCCGAAAGCCGCGGTGCGGCCGTTGAGGGACCCCGACGTCCCTCCCCGGGCTCCCCCGGCCCCCCGGTGCTGCCGCCCGCCCGGTCCGCGGCGGCGCCTCCCTCTCCGCGCCCAGCGCCCGTTCCTGGTGACGCAGCCTCTGCGAGGCCGGGCCTCCGGTGCCGCCGCCTCTCTCTGCGCCCAGCCCTTCCCGGCCTGAGCACCCAGCCGCCGCCCTCCCAGGGGGGACCCGTGGGCTTTTCCCTGCCCTGGCGCCCAGTGCAGCCTCTTCACGCCTTCGGGGCCAGACGCCTAGAGAGAGTCTGCGTTTCGAGTTTTGATTGGAGCGTAGTTGCTCTGCAGTGCTGAGTCTCTGCCGCGTGGCCCAGGGCTTCAGTTATACGGATACATACATCCCCTCTTCTGGGATTTCCTTCCCACTCAGGTCACCACAGAGCACTGAGAAGAGCTCCCTGTGCCTTTCAGCAGGTTCTCATCAGCTGTCTGTTTTCTGCATAGCTGTGTATATTTGTCAGTCCCGATCCCCCAGGCTATCGCACTCCCCCTTTCCCATCTCAGTCGCTCTAAGTATTGTCTAGATCTGTGTCTCTCTCTCTGCTATGCAAGTAAGTTCATCTGTACTATTTTTTTCTGTATTCCACATATAAGCAATATTATATTTGTTTTTCTAACTCTCTCTGTATGGCAGTCTCTAGGTTTATCCACATCTCTGCAAATGGCACTGTTTCACTCCTTTTTATGGCTGAGTAATATTCCATTGTGTATGTGTACCATATCTTCTTTATCCATTCCTCTGTTGACAGACATTTAGGTTGCTTCCATGTCCTGGATAGTGTAAATAGTTCTGCAGTTGGGGTTCACATGTTTTTGAATGTTGGTTGTCTCCAGGTCTGCACCCAGGAATGGAATTGCTGGGTCATACGGTAGTTCTATTTTTGGTTTTTGAAGGAACCTCGGGTACTGTTTTCCATAGTGGCTGTACCAATTTACCTTCCCACCAGCAGTGTAGCAGGGTTCCCTTCTCTCCACATTCTCTCCAGCAATACTGTTTGTAGATTTCTTGATAATGGCCATTCTGACCGGTGTCGGGTCAGTTTTGTTTTGCATTTCTCTAGTAATTAGTGATATATTGAGCATCTTTTCATGTGTTTGTTGACCATCCGTGTGTATTCTTTAGAGAAAGGTCTAATGTCTATTTAGGTCTTCTACTCGTTTTTTTATTGGGTTGTTTGTTTTGTTCATATTGAGCTGCATGAGCTGGAGATGAACCTCACGTCTGTTGCTGTCCCTCCCAGCCCACTCCAGTCTGACTCCTCCTGTCACAGCCACGGTGACGCCTGCCTGGCTCCAGCCCCCCATGTCTTCCATAGAACCAAGGTCAGAAGCTGCATTTCAGATACTGTCATTACGATGAAAATAGTAGCTCACATTTATCACACACTTTGTGGCCACTTTCAACCAGGACCCTCATAGATGTTAAGTGCTTTACCCAAGATCATACAAGAAGTAAATGGCAGCGACTGTGTGAGGCCCAGACAGCCATGCCATGCCCTTTTCTGGTCACCAGCATAGGTCTTGTTTTTGGCTGTAACTTCGCAGGTACAAACGCTGTGGGTTCTCCACCATCTAATCTGTCTCTAAATGTTCCTCAGGCTTCAGGTTGGGCCTCTCTCTGTGATTGACGGTGGTTCCCACTCTCTAGTGCTGGTCAGAGATGAGCCTCCACGGTCTAGCTTCCAAGGACGGGTCACAAGCACCTCAACCTCCTCGGGTCCAAAAGCCGCTCTTTCTGCTCTGTCGTGTTCTGTGCTCATGGACGGTTCCATGGTCCATGTATCATGTAGGTACATGTGAGTGTTTATCATATACACTCACATCACCAGAGAAGAATCCATAGGAGGCTGCCTGTTACAGCAGTACAACTGTTAAAAAGTCAGCACCTGGAAGCTCTTGAGTTGGATGCTAGTGTGATGAACAGTGGAAAAGTTTCCCCTTCCAAACCAGTGAGGCGTATTTCGTTAAGGAGTGAGGTATATCATTATTAAGTGAAAAAAGTTGTAGAACAATGTGTGGTTGATCCCAAGAAAGTTAGGTCTCTGTAGGGATCAGCACAGATTCTCCTTTTTTTTTCTTTTTTTTTTTAAATGTTGTGTTGTTTCTTGAAACATTAGTGTTTTCTTGAAAATCCAGGCCTGAGATATGTTCAGGGAAAAATACACTTTAGCCAATTCAGTTTGAGTGGGAGATGTTTTATACTGTTTTTCTGACAGGAATTCATAAGACACGTTCACTTATTAAGGCCTCTGAACTCTTGTAGCAAGCAAAATACTTAGCTTCAGTAAAGCTAACATTTCCCCAGATTTGCTGGATGATCTGTTTAGTTGATGTTCCAGTTAGTGTCTACAGACATCTGTCATAAGTGCTCTTTTAAGAAAGCCCTTTCCTTACTAATGACACTCTGAGTTACTAATATCAAAGAGGATATAGTTTTTAGGATTCTTGGAGGTCATTTGCTTAGTTCATGCTGGTATTCAGTGAAAGAATCTTACGCACCATTAATCTTGAGAAATAGACTGTTTGATTAGTTCACAGTTTGAAGTGTTAGAACACTTGTTTTAATACTGATTCCAATGGCTTTCATATCTCTTTGGAACAAGTCTCTTTCATGAGGCAAGTCCTTGAATATCCAGCCTCCCTCCTCCTCTTAGACATCTTTATCTTGACTCCTAGGTTCTGCTACCTTAGCTTAGCTGGGAGAGGGGAGGGTGAAGTGAGCAGTGCTGTGACCAGTCCAGGCTCCTGAGCCTGGGGCTGGGGTGGGACGGGATAGCAGGCTCTGCCCACCGATCCCTGCCCTCGGTTGGTTGCATTTTGTGCCTTGGTTTCCTGTGCATCCAAACAGTGAAAGCAACAAATCTGCAGGTTCTCTGTCTGAAAGGCTGAGTGTTCCTCCTGGATATTCATGACCGCAATCGGAAACCCTGTGATGCCAAGGAGCTACTGTAACAGAGTGCTTTCAAAATCCACCCCACTTTCTAAGTATATATTTGGTTTAGTTTTGTTTTTTGTTTTTAGTATCTCCTGGCTTGTTGGACATCCTAAGTTTTATGGCTGTGGGATGTGAATTATTAGGAAAGTATTTTTATCCCTTATCCCAAAACCATTTCAGCCTCTGACTTTTCATGAGGTCCGCCTCAGGTTATTGATAGTTTGTGGAGGCCTGGTTATGAGATGGAGGGCCTGTGGTTTATAAAGTGGTTTTATTCCTGAAAATTCCACACTGACAGATAAGCCAGTCTTTTATGGGCACCTGTGTTATTCTATTTATTATTCCAAACAGTTTACTATAAAACATTGAGGGAAGCATCCAGTCAGTTCAGTTCATTGTTCAGTCGTGTCCAACTCTTTGTGACCCCATGGACTGCAGCACACCAAGCTTCCCTGTCCATCACCAACTCCCGGAGTTTGCTCAAACTCATGTCCATCAAGTCGGTGATGCTATCCAACCATCTCGTCATCTGTCGTCCCCTTCTCCTCCTGCCTTCAGTCTTTCCCAGGATCAGGGTCTTTTCCAATGAGTCAGTTCTTCACATCAGGTGGCCAAAGTATTGGAGTTTCAGCTTCAGCATCAGTCCTTCCAATGAATATTCAGGAGGGATACATAAGCAGATGAAATCCAAACACAGCCCCCCATGCCCACCCCAAGGTGGAAACTCCATCACCAGAGCATCTCCTATCCATTTGGGCCCCAGCCACGTGCCCCTTTAGGGAGGGACTGGACTCCCAGAGGGCCTCCAGCTGTAAGGTCCTCCTTGACCTCCCCACCCGGTGCCCTTGTGGGGACTGAGCCCTCAGGAGCAGAAGCACAGACTGTGCTGCCCTGGGTGCCAGTCCAGGCAGCACTGGACGCCCAGCTGCCGCCCGGGTGGGGGCCGCCTCACGGTTCACCCCCTCTCTGCCCAGGCCCGCGTCCTCTCCTGCCCCTCACAGGTGTCATCCTGAAGAAGCGTTTACCACTCTGTTCAGGCGCTTGCTCCAGGGAGCCCAGCCTATGACTAGCAGGTCAGCTGCTGTCAGCACACAACCTGAGTGTTAAGACATTTCTCTGATGTTCTTAATTGTAATGTTTCCTTTTAGATGTAGTTATAGCTTTCCCTGTTGTAGTATAAGTGTTAAATATATAAATGGGAGACTTTCTGGGGGTATTAAAAATATAAGATAAGGTTAGCCTCTTTCAGCTTCTCAGTTAAGTCAGTAATGGCATGTGGATTTTTGTGAACTGTGTAAATTTTGGATACTCGGTGAGGAAAACTAGAAAACAGGAATGAGTCGTTTGAAAGGGAAAACAATAAAGCACCTAAAAGCAGAAGTAAGATACTTTGCTGAATTTTCACCACATGAGCTGAGATTTGGCTGTGACACCAGATTCCCACGCGTAGAACTAGACAGAAAATGTGTGTAATAAAGTAGACTTGATATTTTAACATGAGAGATTGTGTTTGATCTTGGAATAGCAGTGACTCTGATATAGTAAGACTCATAACTGGAATCAGATGTACAATAGGAGAAAGAAAGAGCACATTCGGGTGCTGATGTTGAACGGGGACAGGGAGGTCATGTGGGGAAACATCGCTGACCATTTTATTCGGTGTACCTTATTAACCTTGCCCCTGGGGTGGAAGTGAGGCGGGATGATAAGTGCCTTGTTATTTTTGTTGAGTCTCAGTCGTGTCCAACTCTTTGTGTCCCCATGGACTGCAGCGCACCAGGCTGCCTTGTCCTTCACTACCTCCCAAAGTTTGCTCAAACTCATGTCTGTTAAGTCGGTGATGCCATCCAACCATCTCATGCTCTGTCACCCCTTTCTCCTCCTACCCTCAATCTTTCCCAATATTCAGGTCTTTTCCAGCGAGTCAGCTCTTCACATCAGGTAGCCAAAGCTTTGGAGCTTTAGCATCAGTCCTTCCAGTGAACGTTCAGGGTTGATTTTCTTTAGGATTGACCGGTTTGATCTCCTTGCAGTCCCGGGGACTCTCAAGAGTCTTCTCCAACCCCACAGTTAAACAGCATCAATTCTTTGGTGCTCAGCTTTCTTTCTGGTCCAACTCTCACATCCATACATGACTAGTGGAAAAACCATAGCTTTGACTACAGGGACCTCTGTTGGCAAAGGAATGTCTCTGCTTTTTAATACTTTGTCTAGGTTGGTCATCGCTTTCCTTCCAAGAACCATCTTTGAATTTCATGGCTGCAGTCACCGTCCACAGTGATTTTGGAGCCCAAGAAAATAAAATCTGTCACTGTTTCCATTGTTTCCCCATCTATTTGCCATGAAGTGATGGGACCAGATGCCATGATCTTAGTTTTTTGAAAGTTGAGTTTTAAGCCAGCTTTTTCACCTTCATCAAGAAACTCTTTAGTTCCTCTTTGCTTTCTACCATAAGGGTGGGGTCAACTGCATATCTGAGGTTATTGATATTTCTCCCAGCAATCTTGATTCCAGCTTGAGCTTCATCCAGCCTGGCATTTCGCATGATGTACTCTGCATATAAGTTAAATAAGCAGGGTGACAGTAGATAGCCTTGACGTACTCCTTTCCTTCCCAATTTTGAACCAGTTTGTTGTTCCATGTCCAGTTCTAACTATTGCTTCTTGACCTGCATACAGGTTTCTCAGGAGGCAGGTAAGGTGGTCTGGTATTCCCATCTCTTTCAGAATTTTCCACAGTTTGTTGTGATCCACACAGTCAAAGGCTTTAGCATAGTTAATGAAGTAGAAGTAGATGTTTTTCTGGAATTCCCTTGCTTTTTCTATGGTCCATTGAAGGTTGGCAATTTGATCACTGGTTCCTCTGCCTTTTCGAAATCCAGCTTGTGCATCTGGCAGTTCTTGATTCACATACTGTTGAAGCCTGCTTTGAAGAATTTTGAGCATTACCTTGCTAGCATGTGAAATGAGTGCAATTGTGTGGTAGTTTGAACATTCTTTGGCATTGCCCTTCTTTGGGATTGAAATGAAAACTGACCTTTTCCAGTCCTGTGGCCACTGCTGAATTTTCCAAATTTGCTGGCCTATTGAATGCAGCACTTTCACAGCATCATCTTTTAGGATTTGAAATAGCTCAGCTGGAATTCCATTACCTCCACTAGCTTTGTTTGTACTAATGCTTCCTAAGGCCCACTTGACTTCACATTCCAGGATGTCTGGCTCTAGGTGAGTGATGACACCGTCGTGGTTATCTGGGTCATTAAGACCATTTTTGTGCAGTTTTTCTGTGTATTTTTTTTTTAATTTTATTTTTTTATTTGGCTGCGCTGGGTTCTAGTGGCATGTGGGATCTTTAGCTGTGGCATGTGCGATCTAGTTCCCTGGCCAGAGATTGAACCCAGACGCCCTGCATTTGGAGCTCAGAGTCTTAGCCACCGGACCACCAGAGGAGTCTACTCTTCTGTGTAGTCTTGCCACCTCTTCTTAATATCGTCTGCTTCTGTCAGGTCCATACCGTTTCTGTCCTCTATTGTGCCCATCTTTGTATGAAATAATCTCTTGGTATCTCTGATTTTCTTGAAGAGATCTCTAGTCTTTCCCATTCTATTGTTTTCCTCTATTTCTTTGCATTGTTCACTTATGAAGGCTTTCTTACCTCTCCTTGCTATTCTTTGGAACTCTGCATTCAGATAGATACATCTTTTCTTTTGTTGTTTGCCTTTCTTTTCTCAGCTGTTTGTAAGGCCTCCTCAGACAACCATTTTGCCTTTTTGCATTTCTTTTTCTTGGGGATGGTCTTGATCACTGCTTCCTATACAGTGTCACAAACCTCTGTCCATAGTTTTTCAGGCACTCTTGTCTATCAGATCTAATCTCTTTAATTTCTTTGTCACTTCTACTGTATAATCATAAGGGATTTGATTTAGGTCATACCTGAATGGTCTAGTGGTTTTCCCTACTTTCTTCAATTTAAGTATGTTTTTTGCAATAAGGAGCTCATGATCTGAGCCACAGTCAGCTCCTGGTCTTGTTTTTGCTTGACTGTATAGAGCTTCTCCATCTTCAGCTGCAAAAAATGTAATCAGTCTGATTTCAGTATTGACCATCTGGTGATGTCCATGTGTAGAGTCCTCTTTTGTGGTGTTGGAAGAGGGTGTTTGCTATGACTGGAGTGTGTGTTCTCTTGGCAAAACTTATCTTGCTAACATGTGACATCTTGTGCACACCAAGACCCAGTGGGAGGAGACATTCAGCTATTTTGGAGAAAGGATGAGGATTTCCAGAAATTGGGCCACCACCCACTTTTTGATCTTTTGTGGTCGTCCTTGGAACCGTCTTGGTGCCCATGGATGTGTCACGTAGCGTGCAATGTGTTAGTAAGTGTGCACCGAGCCTCTAGGTCTAGTGGAGTCAGTCATCCGCCATCTTGGACCTAGTTGCTTCTAACCAGTTTGTGTCGTGTCCTTGGGCTGTGTCATTCTCTTAAAGGTTGTGTGCCCTGCCCCCTTCAGTCTCACTACCAATCCAGAACACCCTGATGCCTCTCAAGTGGGGTGATGGCATATACCACGCAAGGTTGAGAAAAGGCAGATTGAGGTCAGGAAACATTTGCAAAGTGGTTGCTGAGGTGTTAAGTTTCTTAAAACTAAGAGGATTCATTCTTGTGTTAGCCATTTTTATGTTTCACTTTTGGACGTACCTATTTGAATGTATGATGTAAAGTGTTTTTAAGATTAGGAATGGTGTTGTGGTTTCATAAAATATTAAGCCCCACAGCTTAGGTTATAAATATCAGAGTTGATTTAGGCTTCAGAAGTTCAGGTGCAGTCCACTCGCATGGCTGCCACTGTTCTTTAACGTTCCTTAGCCCACAGATAGCTCCGTGCAGCCACTGAGGCGAAGGGTGCACTGAATCCCTTGCAGGCTGTGACACCCATTCTTAGCGTTCCAGGTACCGTGTACCTCCCAGCGTTTATTATTTGGAGCCATTGAAGTAACTCGTGTTTCCTAGTTTTGCACCAGAAATACTTGTTTAAAAACAACGACATTTTGATGTGATATACATAGACAATCCTTGAAGTCTGTCTGTAATGTTTTATTTTGTAAACTACTGACTTAATACAATATTGGATCGCTAATGTTCTTTATCTGTGGATTCATAATCCTGAGGCATTATAAATTGTTTTTTGCAGTCGCTTCATACGCTTGGAGATAATAGCCATTACTACTTGTCAACCCTGATAGTTCAGTTGGTAAAGAATCTGCGTGCAATGCAGGAGACCCCGGTTCACTTCCTGAGTTGGGAAGATCCACTGGAGAAGGGATAGGCTACTCACTCCAGTCTTCTCAGGCTTCCCTGGTGGCTCAGCTGGTAAAGAATCTGCTTACAATGCAGGAGACCTGGGTTCGATCCCTGGGTTGGGGAAGATCTCCTGGAGAAGGGGAAGGCTATCCACTCCAGTATTCTGGCCTAGAGAATTCCATGGACTGTATAGTCCATGGGGTGGCAAAGAGTCAGACATGACTGAGCGACTTTCACTTCACTTCACCCCTTGTCAAGTGTTTACTGTGTTAAGTAGACCTGACCCTATTTTGCAGGCTATGGAGGTGAGGCTTAGAGCAGTGAGCAGTAACTTGCCCATGACCATATATCTGTAGGTGTGGAGCTAAGCTTCAAACCCAGGTCTCCCTAAATTCAGGGTACATTTTATATGTTGATAATTCTTGCCCAGTTCCCTTCTAAGAAAGGAGTGACCGGGGACTCACCGGCAGTCCAGTGGTTTAGCACTCCGTGCTTTCACTGGTGGGGTCCAGATTTCAGTCCCTGGTGCAGGAAGTCAGATCTCGCAAGCTGCCCACCGCCCCTCCCCCCCCGCAAAGGAGTGACCATTCTCCTTCACTTTCAGCCTCACCACCATGTGTATTTTGCCAGATGCTAAGTGAATTTTTTTTTTTTTTAATTCACAGCTAACTAGTGAGATTGAACGTTTGGCTTTTTCTGTTAGCTGTTTGTGTTGCTCCTTCTGGAAATTTCCTTTGCCTTTTTTCCTGTGAGTTTGTCTAACTGTATGTAGGTCAAGTAATGTAGTTTAAGTTTTCATGCCTTTTGAAGACCTGCAAAACAGCATGTTAGTTGTGCTTGTGTATAAGTTTTACCAGCTCTTCTCGGCGCACTCTAGTAAGCATAATGATTTTTAACTAAGCGTCTACTTACGCATATTACACAGACCATGTACTGTGAGTGTGTTGTCACATAGAAAGAGAAATAATCTCTGGATCAGAGTGCAGAGGTGTCTGCCAGGGCCTGCAGACCCAGGGTTGCCATCAGCGTGTGGGCAGCATCCTCTCAGGATGTTGGGAGAGGACTAATCAGTTCCCCTTACTTCTTCTTCAGGTTTGCCTGCGATGAGATTTCATTCTCTCCATTCAAAGGACGTCCTTTCTGAGCCGCTGTGAATAAATTTGGAATGATAACTGTATATTTTCATCTGATGGAGAATTAGCTGAACCTTGACTAAGGATTGCTGCACTGGACGACTTCAGAATATTATTCACCATGTCATCCAACCGGAGTCAGAACCCCCATGGACTGAAGCAGATTGGCCTCGACCAGATCTGGGACGACCTCAGAGCTGGCATTCAGCAAGTGTACACCAGACAGAGCATGGCCAAGTCCAGATACATGGAACTCTACACGTATCCTCCTGTGTGAGCCGAGACGTTTGCTTAGGATTTTGATCCTTTACTGGTCCGACCTGTGACTCGTTAGAAATTTTACATCATATGTTCTCTCTGCAGTTCATCCTATGATAGAATCAGTAAGGTTTGTTTTTAGCCTTCAAAGTTAACTCATTTACTCTTTCTGCATTTATGAACAGAGGTGAAAGTGGCTACTTGGTGGTCTAAAGCAGTGCTGCTCAGCACAGGAGTCCCTTGTGGCTCGTGGCTATTTCCATTTGAAATCATTAGTTGTGGTACCTGTGTTCTAAACGCGCAGTAGGTAATCACTTTGACCAGGGCAGGAAGTTCTGTGGTAGGGCGCTGCTTACTGCTGGGGGCTTTGATTTCTGTATTGTCCGGGGCTGCCCTCGTGTGGTAGGGGCAGGGTGGAAGAGCTTGCATCAGAAGTGGTCTGGTCCACAAAGCCGAAAATAGTTACCATCTGGTCCTTCATGGGATAGGCTTGCGACTCCCACGTAAAGGGTCACCATGTGGAGCAAAAGTTAGATTGTTGTGGTCTCGTTTTACAAATACGGTGTTCAGGTATTTCACTCTGTGGTCCCTGATAGGTGCAAGGGACTGCGGTGTGCTTGGACAGTTCTGTTGTCTGGTGTATGCAGTCGGCCCTCCTGATCTGCGGAGGTGGAACTCCAGCTGGACTGGCCATTTTATTTGAGGGACTTGAGCGCCCACAGCTTCTGGCGTGGGAAGGTGGGGTGGTCCTGGAACCTGACCCCCACAGGTATCAAGAGACCGCTGCGTGTGTGTACACCAAGACGTACTACTTAACTTGTAGAATTTCTCGAGTCCATTCAAATATCAGAAATTGCAGTTGAAGCTAGCTCACCAAAGTGCGGATTGCTACTGATTTGCTCATTTTAGGAGTTTAAAGTTGTTAGTTCAGTGCAGATTTAAGTTTAAAGCTTTATTGTGTATCAGTGATTGTCAAACTTGGTTATGTGATAGGAGGGCCAGGAGGCCCTCAACTATGCTAATATTTTACGATCTTAAAAAAAGTTTAACATTAATTTGAATAGGTATGAAACTATACGTCTGTCTCTAAAATGATAACTTATTGTGGGTATAGACCAATACTCATAAATACAGATATACTTACACTGTAGAATACTTCAAAAAAATAGCCGCTTTATTGAGTTACAATTCACATACCCATAAAATTCACCCTTCTCAAGTGTACAGTGCAGCAGTTTTAGGTGTACTCGCACATTGCAACTGTAACTGGTCTAAATTTAGAGGCTTTTCATCACCCCCCAGAGCAACTAACTCTGCACCCTTACTCGTCACTTCCCATTCTGTCCTCCCCCCAGTTCCTGGCAACTGCTAACCTACTTTCTGTTTCTATGAATTTGCCTATTCTGGACATTTCACATAAATGGAATCACACCGTGTGTGGCCTTTTGTGGCTGGCTTCTTTGACTTAGCATAATGTTTCCAGGCTTCATTCTTGTTGCAGCACGTGTCAGGACATCATTCCTTTTTACAGCTGAATTTGATGCATATTCCATATTTTGTTTATTCATCCATCAGTGATTGATATCTGGCTATTATGAACCATATTGTTATAAATATCGTGTGTGAGTTTTTGTTTTTTGTGCAGACGTGTTAAAAAACACGGTATATGTAGGAGTGAAATCATTGGGTCATGTGAAGTGTCGAACACTTTTGAGGAGGCCGTAATCTTTACAAATGAGAGGATATTGATCCCCTCAAGAAAGTTGTGGCTTGCTAGGTGCGACAGGTTTTGTGGTGGAGGTTTTTGAGGGGTTTTTTTGTTTGTTTTGTTTAATTCTTATAAGTCCTAGAGCTAAAGATGGTGATTCCAGTGATGAAACAAGGCACTTGGTTGGATTTCTGCCTGTGAACAACAGGGAAGCTCTAGAATAGAAACGATGGAAATTTAGTTGCTAGTTTGTCTCCAGGGAACTTATTAGTTTTCATTTTTAACTAGCCCAGATTGGTCCTTGTTCAGTATAATGTTTTGGTCTTAGAACTCTTTCTCTGCTTGCTGCAATTACTAAATTATTTTACTGTATAAATATAGTTTGTTGTTTTGATAACTTCCATTTAAAATTTTTTTTTCCAGGAATAACTCTTGAGTAAGATTCTTCTAGTTTTTTCTGAGAAGATAATAGTTTCACTTATTTAGTACATTCATTAAGAGTGGAGAATCTGCCACCCTTGAACTGTTGCTGTAAAACTCCTCACCAAATCCTCCTGGGTTGGGACACACAGTTTTTCAGGGCATGAGCCCACCATGCCTCCCTTTGCTGGCAAAGCAATAAAGCTGTTCTTTTCTACTTCTCCCCTCTCCCTGCAAAAAAGAGAGTGGAGATTCTGAACTTGACATTAATTCCTTAGGTTATTATTTGTGAAATCAGAGCTACCATTTGAGTCCTGGGTATCAGACACTGTCCTGGGAACCATCTACATCCGGTTTGAGGCTTACATCAGTCACCCACGAGGGCTGGTGGTAGTAACTCTCCTGCAGTGCTGTCGGAAACCCGGTCTCCCAAAGCTTGGGTAACTTGCCTAGTTGTTATGGCAACCACTGGGCAGTGATGACGCTTGTCTGAAGTTCTTTGTAGCCTGACTCTAGAAACTGCCTTTATCCACTCTGTGGCCTTGAGATTCTGTATATGAACGAGCCATAGTTCTCAAAATATTTTCTGTATTTTCCTTAGAAAGTTCCAAAAGAGTCTGATCAACCCTTAAAGATTAACTTTTAGGATACAGATGAAACAGAATGTCTACTTGTGTTTATTAATTGAATTACTGAAAATCATAAAATTTTGCTCCCTCCTTCGCCTGCATTTTTTAACATCAGTGTTATTTTCCAGTATAGAGGAGCTCAAGTCACCTGGCACATTTTTCTAGGATGCATCTTCACTTCCTAGTCATTAACACACAACTTTTAGAAACTGCGTGTTGCCATACCACAGTTCTATCTCAGCCTCAGTTTATACAACAGTGTTTGTAAAAGCTTTCTCTCTTTCGTGTGTACATTCAGTCTCCACCTAATCTCTCAGCTGCATCGCCCTTTAAAATAACCTCCCAGGGCTGGTTTCCAGTGACGGATGTTCTAACCCTGGCTTGTGAGGTTGTGTTTCAGGCTGGGAGGTGCTTCGGGCCCTGGGGAGAAGGAGCAGACAGTGTCTCCCTGCTGTAGTCTGGTGGAGGAGGGCTGCCCGGGAGAAGGAGGAGGGGTCCTTCCCTCATCACTACAGACAGTGGCTTACAGCGAGATCTTTACCCTCTGTTTATCTTCGAGAAACACGTGACACATTTTCTAGAGAAAAGTAACCAACTTCTGGAAGTGCAACTAGTGTTCCTAGAGCGTTTAGCAACCTCTGGCATTCCCTGGTGCTATAACAAGAAGGTGGGTTATTATACAGCATAAATGTTTTTCTTGATTTGTCAACTCAGAGTAGCAAAAGAAGGCGAAGGCAACTTGAGGAAAGGAAAAAAAAAAAGGTTCCAGAGCACCTGAGTCAGAAAGATCTAGTTTAGTTATTAATAACTTTGTTCCCAGCCATTCACAGAGGCTTCCCATTTCTCCTTACAGTTCAGCCTGTAGCCCTTGCTCCCCACTGGATGCCCGTTAGCAGGTCTGCTCAGTTCTGAGTTTCTGTCTTAGGTATGTGGAGTATAGTGCAGCAACTTTTTTTTTTGTTTTTTCTTTTTGGAGTAAAATGTAGGAGTACATTCTATGCCGGTGGGTAAATAATAGTAGATTTCCTTTCTTTTTTCTTTTGAACTTGAAATGGGTAGTGAAGTTTCCTATTCGGTTTCTTTCCTTCTTTTTTAATAACTCATTAATTGATGGCTGTGCTGGGTCTTCACTGCTGCACAGGCCTGTTCTGTGGTTGTGCGGCACGGGGGCTGCTGTCTAGTTGCTGTGTTGTTGGGGAGCCCGGGCTTCAGTAGTAGTTGCTCTGAAGCATACGGAATCTTCCCGGACCAGGGATCAAACCCATTTTCCCTGCACTGGCAGGTGGATTCTTTACCACTGAGCCACCAGGGTAGTCTCCTACTGAGCTTCTTGACACCACTGTGTTTCCATGCCTGGCTCAGAGAGCAGGCGCGGGTCCTGACTTCGGGCAGGGGGTGCGGTGAGATGAGGGGACCCCCATGGCGTACTCGAGAGCGGCCGGTCACGGCTAGTCTAGCCGGCAGGCCACCTGGTTAAGTTTGTTGGTTTTGCTAGGCCCCCAGTCTTCCTGCTTCTCACTTCCAAGTCATTCTTTTTTTTCGGAGGTCATTATTCACCTCGAATCGTAATTTTAGCCTCCCTTGGAGTCAGTTTAAACTTCTATGTTGACGTCTTTTTCTTTTTCTTTTTCCCTCTCTGCCTGCAAAAGTTCTCAGACACTTGAAAAGGTGTTTTCCTCCTTGTGGTGCTGTGAGCTGAGTGAGTTTTATTCTGTTTTCAAAGTTCCTTTTTTCCCTGACAAGTTACATTAAGGAAGATGTTTCTATTTCCTAGCCTGGGCTGCTTACCTGTTCACAAGTTAGAATACAAGCATATTCAGAATTCGCAGTTAAGCTCTGTCCCCACAGTCTGCATAGAGAAGGAAATGGCAGCCCACTCCAGTATTCTTGCCTAAAGAATCCTCTGGACAGAGGAGCCTGGTGGGCTGCTGTCCATAGGGTCGCACAGAGTCGGACACAACTAAAGCAACTTAGCATGCATGTATGCATTGGAGAAGGAAATGGCAACCCTCTCCAGTATTCTTGCCTGGAGTATCCCAAGGACAGAGGAGCCTGGTGGGCTGCCATCTATGGAGTCGCACAGAGTTGGACACAACTGAAGCGACTTAGCAGCAGCAGTAGGCACAGTCTGCGACTCAGTTCGCATCACTGGGGTGGGGGCGCCCTCCCCCCAGATCGGCTCCAGGCCCCTGGCAGGGCTGGCAGCCCCCAGGGCAAGCGCTCCCGCCGCTGCTCAGCGCCTGCCGGCCGGTGCCGCTGCCCTCACTCTTCTCAGGTCGCCGGCTCCCCCTCTGCCGGCTCCTCCGCAGCGGCTGTGGCTGCGGAGCCGGTGTTCCAGGCGGCAACCGCCCTCCCGGCCTGCCTGCCGCAGGATTCTGTGTCCTGTATAGGAACTCAGGCTCGTAGAAAAGCAGATCAGACAGAAATAACGTCGAATTGTTTTCACGATGCCTTGGTGATGATCCCGGTCCATCTTGAGGCAACCACGCAGCCAGTGAAGGTAGTTTTACATCTCTCATCTTGTACTTTTTATTCAGGAGTCATAACATTAATCTGGTTTTACTCACCTAACAAGCATGGCTTTCATCAAATAAACCTAAATGTATAGAAGTGTTTTTTTCCAAACGTATGCAATTCTTCATATATATATGTGTGTGTGTGTATACACATTTATCCATATTTTTAGAATAAGGCTCTGAAGGATATACCTGGTTCACAGACCGAAGAAATGCAAAAGGTCAGTAAGCCTGTAGGAGAATTTTCAACCTCTTAATTGTTAAAGAAATGAAGAATTTAAGACAGTTTAAACCTATCAGGTTGACAGCTGTTTTAGAGAAATGATCGTAGCCAGTGTTGGCCCAAGTGAAAAAAGCTGGAGTTGCCACAGTCAGGCGGTATCAGTTTGCTGTGATCTTTCTGGAGAAGTTTAGAAATATAAAGACATAAAAAGGTACTTTGGCCCACTGATTTTTGTTTTATAACTTTTAACTGTCCTAAGGAAATGTGCTGAGCCACTGAAGTCCTGTCCGACTCTTAGCGACCCCACGGACTGGAGCGCACCAGACTCCTTTGTCCATGGCGTTTCCCAGGCAAGAATGGTGGAGTGGGTTGCCATTTCCTCCTCCAGTTGTGTTCAAATTGTATGTGCCAGGGGTTCAGAATATTTTATAATTGGGAACAACGGGAAACAGCCTCATTCTTCAACATTAGGGATTTGATATAAATGGCCATAAGCAGCCATTAAAAATTCACTGAAGAATATTATTCATTGACATGTAACAATGTTCCTAATAACGGGGGACGCAGGATATGAAGTGGTTTGTGTGATGTGAACCCCCAGGACATCATCTGTACTTTTGAAAAGCTTTACATAGCATGGAAAGTGTCTGTCCATAGGTATTGGGCTTATGGATGGTTTTTTAAAACCTCATCTGTGCTTTCTAGACTTTCAGTATAGAACATACATTTTAAAATACAGTTGATTAGTTTTTGCTGGTTTCCCTTGTGCAACTAAAAGTCCTAGTTATTTCACTGACTTGCAAAAATTCCTTCTGTCTTTCGTTACTGACACGGTACTGTTAAAATAGTTTTGGGGATTGAGAAACCAAATCTATCTTCCAGAGAAAACCCATAGAAATTATATTGGGTTGGCTCTAAAGATGTTACAGACAAACCCGAGTGAACCTTTTGGCCAACTCAGTAATCATATCGCGTAGTTGTCTCTGGAGGCAATTTTGGGGGTTTTACTAGTATAAACATGGTATGTTGAGCTTTCTTCTTCTAAATTTGATTCATGGTGTGTATACTCAGAGCACTTTGAGCTTTGTTAAAACAAATTTTGTGGTTAATCACAGGCTGCTGCGTGCAGTTTTTGCCTTTGAAATAAATGTGACTTTATTTGCTTCGTCTGGGGTGTTCTCTTTCAGAGCTGTACTTGCCACAGCCCAGAGAGAACTTGATTCTTCTTTAATAACTTTGCAGACGACAGTGCGGGGTGGGAGGCGGGCCTGCCGCTCCTGCCGGTGGGTGCAGCTGGAAGGCTTGTGGACACAGCTTTTAGTGCAGAGCCCTTCCAGATGATGTTAATACAAGCAGCTGCTCAAATTTCCACTGTAAGTTCACTTGGATAAGAAGGGGTCGCAGAAAGTGGTTCTGTTCAGAAGGAAAATGGCTTGAGTTTGGTAATAACTGAAAGTCACAGATTGATTCCCCAGATGTGCTGACTTTATGTTGTAAGGCTGGTGCTCTGTGGTGACAGACAGTGGGGGCCGCTGCCCAATCATAGAGTGTTAACAGGCACCCTGGGCATCACAGCCAGGGACGGCGCATAGTCACACAGAGTGCCTGGATGCCCAAGGTGGGGCGGGCACCCAGGCGATGTCTGCCTGAAGCTTTGCCTGTCACCTGACCCCTTTTCCGGTGACTTGTCCCTACCAGTCACGCGAAGAGTGTGTTTTGGCGAATGATGGCGCAGTTCTAGGATGCAGAAGAGGCACAGGCCTGTTCCGGAGGCAGGCCCGGGCTCTGCTCTTGATGGCCAGGTGTGGCCAGAGACCCCAGGTGTCTTCCTCGAGTCCCACTCACTGTCCCAGTCCAACGGCGGTGCCAAAGGAGCCCTTCCAGGGAACCTTTTGAAAACAAGGTCAGCGTTTTAAAAGTCAGTGGCATGGGCTTGTCAGGCTCTCGCTGCCCTAGTGTAAGACAGCCAGCCCACTGACTCCTGAAGGAGGCTTCTGTTTGATTGCCCCGGTTTCCTCCTCATGGGTCCCCAGGCCAGCTTCTCAGATGAGGACCAGCCTGGCTTTGGGCTGAAGCTTTCCACAGTCAGGCACAACTACCCATTTTGTGGCCTAAAACTTACTTATAGAAAAAACTGCATGGGCTTGAGAGTAGATCCCTGTGGGGACTTTCTGCTATGTAATTTTTTATTTTTATATACATAATCCTGTTGTAAACCTAGACATTTAACAGGGTACACAGTGAAAAGCACACGTCTTCTCAGCCAACCCCCTCCTTCCATCCCCCCATCAGCCTCTCCAGTGCTGTCTCGGCCATGTCTGTCTGTCTGCACGTTATCTGCACACACATATACAGAAAACTAGAGTTAGTATGCAGCTTAGGAGTATCCTTTAACACCCGTTCCCAAGTTTTAGTAACTATGTACCTGGGATGGTTCCCTGGTCATTGGTCCTGCAGGGAACTTGCTGTGAATCCTCCCCTGAGTGTGAGGACCGGTCTTGATGCAATACTGTTCTCTGCTGGTGTCTCACCACGCGTAATTGTTCCTGTCTACTCTGGAAACAAGCATCTTCGTTGGAGACCATAGAAAAACGCTTTCTCCTTGATTCCTTTGATAGCATTTGCACGTTAGTTAGCAGTGGGGTTGCCTTAACCATCGGTTCTGTTACATAAGTGCTATTGAAGATAAATACTCTGAAACCAAAATTAATTTTGGCACATAGCACTCTGGATGCAAAATATGTTTATTTCGGATAATTCATAGTTAGGTCATCTGTTTAATTTTAGGATTCTGACTTAGTTATTGTTAATTTTGTGTTCTATTTTATTTTTATGTTCTGTAGATACTATTCTGGCTTGTATTTTTCCTTTTTCTGTGGTGTTTCAAGTATTATAGGGCTTCCCAGGTGGCTCAGATGGGAATCTGCCTGCAATGCGGGAGACCTGGGTTCGATCCTTGCTTGGGAAGATCCCCTGGAGAAGGGGAAGGCTCCCCACTCCACCGTTCTGGACTGGAGAATTTGAATGCATGACTTTCACTTTCCTTCAGCTATTATAAGCTATCTCAAATGCCTTAAAGCAATAGAAGGGTGTGTGTGTGTGATGCAATATTTAACAGTCTCATTTCATTAATTTGAAAGTCTTTGATGATGCGCAATACAGACAGCTATTATTGCAGAGGAGATGCTCAGAGGAGGGAGAAAGATTTTGACACTACCGAAGTTGGAAGGCTTCAAGAACTAGTGGAAGCTAAGTGAACCTCAAAAGATGAGTATAAATAAGGAGGGGAAAATGAGAAAAGGAAGAAAGCCTTGCAGAGTTTTGCTTGAGGGAGAAAGATGGATGTGAAAGTGGGAAGTGGCACCATGAGAGGGCACGAGGCCAGCCAGGAGTAGATGCTGTCAGACTGGCCACTGGAGTTAGTTTCACTGGCTTTAACACAGGATGACTCCAGATCATGGTGAACCTTGCAGACTATTATTTTTTGAAAGCGGTGTAGGTCCACAGAGATGGACATATGACTTGAGAATCCGTGACTTTAGGAGGAGGAATCTGGAAGCCAAATGGAGTTAAAACCGGAAAGAGATCAAAGGCACAGGAAGACCAGCTTGGTCTTAGCAATCCAAGCGCCAAGCGCAATGTTGTGTAAGTTCTGAACTAGGGTAGTGGTGGTGGAAACAGGAAACAAAAGGAGCAGATTTCTGGGCTTCTGGCTGAAGATGGAATGTGTTTTGACTTTCCCATTTGTGGCATCACTAAAATGATCATCATAAAATCATTTTAAATCAGTGAAGACAAAGAGTGGAGGAGAGCTTAGATGAGAAATTGAACCATCTGTTCTTTTTCTTTACGGCAAAGCAGACTGAGTCGCCGCACTGATCACCGGGTATAGGAAGCCTCACTCCAGAGGGAGCGTCCCCGAGGAGGGTGCTAGTGACAGCACTGCCGGCCCTGTAGGGCCGGAGCAGCTCCGAACCTGAAGGCTCTGGTTTGGCAGAAGGTGGAGGGGTGAGACTGGGCAGTGCTGGTAGGGGAGGGATAGATTCAGAGTCTGCAGACCTGAGAGCCTGTCACGTCCCTCTCCTCGAGGGTAGAACTCCTGACAGCTGAGAGCCTGTATCCCAGGCAAAGACTTGCTGCTTCTGTTTAGGACACACTGAATGGGAACATCGCAGAGATGTGTCAACAGAGGCCTAGCAGAAGTCGGGATGAAGAAGAACTAACAACCGTGTCTGTGATAGCAAGTTAGCATTTAGAGTGACTGTCAGAACCCTGCTGGTGATGCTAGGGACAGAACAGTTCTCTGGAAAAACTGAACAGCCTGAAAAAGAAATGCATTTGTCAACAGAAAAGGTGAGCCGTGCAGAACTATGGCCCACCACAGCCCCTCCCTCAGGCCAGTGGTATTTCCCGTTGGTTTCTTAGTGCCTTATCATTATGAGTATAAGGATTAATAGTTGTGTGAAAGAACAGAATGCACATAGAATGAAAGAGAACAGGAAGAAACTGACAATACATGGAAAAGAAGAAAATGTTTTTAAAAGTAACATTTTTGAATGTTAATCGCAAAGTCTGAGATGAGAATCTCTTCATGGCAGTAAGTTAGGAACAGGACACTTTGAGAAAAGAACTCACATTTGCAATGGCAACTCGGGCTTTAAAAAGAATGGTGATAGAAGACCCTGAAGGACATTAAAAAGGAAAGATACGAGGGCAAGTCGCTTTGCAAACAGAAGTGAGCCAGGAGGCCCAATATCTGACTGTTAGCAATTCTGAAGAAAAACAGGGAGAGAAGAGTTTTTGAATTTATAATAGTATTAATAGAGAGTATAAAGGAACTTCCCAGAAGTGAAGATGTTAAATCACTAGTGCCGAAGATAATAAAGGAAGAAAAGATGGATCCTACAAACAAAATCATGAAGTTTCTGTGCACTTAGAATTAACAGAGACCCAGCAGCCGATGGGTGGAATGTGAGAGCAGGACAAAGTTCCTGGATTAGTGCTGCCCGGAAGGTGCAGAGAGCAGTCAGTTCAGACTGGAGCTAGAAGACGGGGTAGCTGTTGCAGTTATTGCCAAAATTCCCTGGTGGCTCAGCCGGTAAAGAATCTGCCTGCAGTGCGGGAGACCTGGGTTATCCCTGGCTTGGGAAGACCCCCTGGAGGAGGGCATGGCAATCCACCCCAGTATTCTTGCCTGGAGAATCCCCATGGACAGAGGAGCCTGGCGGGCTACAGTTCATGGGGTTGTGAAGAGTCGGACATGATTGAGCGACTAAGCACAGTGTTGACTGAAGCCAAGAGTACCATATAGGACGTGTGAAGATCACTAAACTCGTCCTTACGAAGAGAGCTTCCCACGTGGCTCAGTGCTAAAGAATCTGCCTGCCAATATAGGAGACACAGGACACTCAAGTTCGATCCCTGGGTAGGGAAGATCCCCTGGAGGAGGACAGGCAACCCACTCCAGTATTCTTGCCTGGAAAATTCCATGGGTAGAGGAGCCTGGCAGGCTACAGTCCATGGGGTGGCAAAGAGTTGGACATGACTGAGCGCACACACACATATGAAGAGGCACAGTTAGGGACAATGAACATAATTTAGCAGCTCAAATATTGAAATAGTTGGAGCCTGGCAGCCTGTCTTAAGCCATCAGTCTATCACAACATAGTTAAGAGCACCGTTACAATAAGTCTTAATAAATAAAAATAATAAAAGGACCAAAGTGGTACATAGGCATTTGCTCAGTAGTAGATAAATGACTGGCTGTGTAGCTTTGCTTCCGGTTTTAGGTAGTAAAGCATTTCTAATTGTCTTTAGCTAATTGGGCTTCCCTGGTTGCTCTGTGGTAAAGAATCTGCCTGCCAATGCAGGAGACGTGGGTTTGATCCCTGTGTCGGGAAGATCCCTTGGAGGAGGAAATGACAGCCCATCCCAGTATTCTTGCCTGAGAAATCCCATGGACAGAGGAGCCTGGTGGGCTACAGTCCTTAGGGTCACAAAAGAGTTGGATACGACTTAGCAACTCAAGAACAACAACAGACATCAGAAGTTTAGGGTTTTTATGTTTTGCTTTGAAGGTTTTTACATGTTATTTTCTGTCTTGGAGTTTTCAACCTTTTATCATAAAAAAATTTCAAACATACAAAGAAGTCAAAAGAATTTTACAGTGAAGACCCATTTTACTGGACTTGCTCAGTCACATATCTGTCTACCTGGAATCCATATATCCATCCATCCATTTTATTTTGCATGTTTCAGAGTAAGCTATAGACATCAATACACCTCTCACTGAATGCTTGAGCATGTATATCATTAGAGTTTGAAATTTGTTTATAGTTTTCAGTAGGTAAGCTTTGACTAGCACATTTGCCTAAGTAACCCAAAAAGCTATCCAGATATAGGGCGTCTTCATCCCTGTGGAAGGTTCCTTATTGCTTCCCAGGGCATCCTGGCTCTTCCCCCCCCCCCCCCCCCCAGCAGCCACCATAGATTAGTTTGGCCATTCCCAGGAGTTCATCCAAAAGGCAGTAGAGAGTATGTTCCTCTTCATCTAAGGCTACTTGCATTCAAGGTGTTTTTGAGATTTATCTGTATTATCTAAGTGGCAGTAGTTTTCTCCCTTTTGCTAAGTAATATTCCATTGTGTGAATACCACAGTTTTCTTGATTCATTCTTCTAATGGGAGCAGAATGCTTTTATATCTCTTGGGCCGACACAGAGCAGTGGAATTGCTGCATTGTGTATGAATGGTATGTTTGACAGTGTAAGAAACTGACCAACTGTTTTTCCAAAGTGGCCGTATCATTTTGAATTCATGTGAGCAATGTTTGTGAGTTGTAGTTGCCCCACAATATTGCTGACGCCTGCTTGGAACATCATTCTCTTTCATGTTAGCTATTCTGGGGGGGTGTGTCATGGTATCTCATGGTTTTTATTTGCATTTCCCCAATGATTAATGATGTTGAGTCATTTTCATATGCTAGTTTACCATTTGTATGTCATCTTTTGTAAAGTATCTGAGTCTTTTGGGGTTTTGGGGGGGGATTAATACGCTTCTTATTATTGAGTTGTAGGAGTTCTCTATGTGTTTAGGATGCCAGCGTTTTCTCAGACGTGTCTTGCTGATATTTCCTCTCAGTCTGAGGCTTGCTGTTCCTTTTCTTTATGGTGTTTTTGAGTGAGCAGGTATTTTGTTTTGAGGAAACCTAATGTGTTTCGTCTCCTTTACAGTTATCTTCTGTGACCTATGAGAAACCTTTGTCTGGATCACAGATGCTGTGTTTTCCTCTTGAAGCTTTGTGGTTTGGGCTTTTCCATTCAGGGCTGTGATCCCTCTTGCGTTAACTTTTGTGTATGGTGTGAGGTGGGGCTGGAGGTCGCTCTTTCCCCCACGTGGCTCTGCAGTTATTCCAGCGTCATTTGTTTCCCCCAGAGCGGCAGTTTGGTGCCTTTGTTAAAACTAATTGACAATGTAAATGTGGCTTTATTACTGAAATTGTTTCATTGAAATGTGTCCATTGTAAAGGGATGATTTATTACTAATTTGATTTGTTTATATTTTGTGAAGTATGGTTGCATCTATATTCATGTGGGATTATTGGTTGCTGTTTTCATTTTTTATAATTTCTTTCTGTAGCATTATGAAAATTCTTAAAGTCAGGTAGTATAAGTCTTCCAACTTTGTTCTCTTACCCCAGGATTTTTTGACTATTCTAATTCCTTTGCATTTCTCTATAACTTTTATTATCAGTTTGTCAATTTCTGCCCTAAAAATTGCTGGATTACAATTGGTATTGTGTTGAATTTTTTTTAATAGCAGTCTTATTGAGATATAATTCACATGCCATACAATTCATCCATTTAAAATGTTCATTTCAGTTGTTTTCAGTATATTCACAGGTATATTCAATCATCACATTTTAGAGCATTCTCATCATCTCAGAAAGAAACCCTGTACCCTTGAGCCGTTACTTCCTTAGTCCCCTACCTCCCTGCTGATCTACTTTCTGTCCACAGATTTGTCAGTTCTGAACATTTCATGTAATGTAATCATGTATGATACGTGGACTGAAGTGTATGCCCCAAAATTCACATGTTGAAGCCCGGACCCCAGTTTTGTAGTATTTAGATGGGACCTTTAGGGAAATAATGAAGATTAAATGAGCTCATAAGGTAGGGCCTTGATCTATAGGATTGGTGTCCTTAAGTCTTAAAGACCCTCGACAATATTATAAATGTTAGTTTTAAATCATTCTTCGTATTTTAAAGAATTAAGAAAAATAGTCTTTTATATTTGCACAGCTATTTATGATTTCTGGTGGTCTTCATTCTTTTCTGAAGATCCAGGGTTCAACCTCATATGAATTCCTCTGTACCTAGAATTTAAGTCTATACTCTATGAACTCTCTTGATTTTATCTGAAATTACCCTGATTTTGCCTTCCTTTTTGAAGAATACTAGTTAGCACTGCCTCACGTTTTCCATGCCTGGTTGGATAATGGTGAGGGCAATGCTAATTTGAGAATGAAAGTGGAGCTGAACTCTGGGTAGAATTTTTAAAAAAGCACCCCCTCCCCATTAAAATTTTGCCCTTCAGTCTGTTCTGTGAGGCCCAGGGTTCCTTGCCTTGTTTCAAGGTCTTCTGAGGAGGTGAGGCTAAAAGGAAATAACGGTGGGGTGAGAGCGTGTTCTATGCACAGAGAATACTTTGTGAAGAAAGAATTCTGTGGTTAGAAATTGTTAAAAACCCTAGCCCTGCTTTCCCGAGAATGACTCTTTAATACCTGAAGAGATACATAAACTTTATCTATATGTCCAAAGGAACCATATACTGAAACGCTCATTTCTAAGTTGTTAAGTTAAGCTCTTCCCACTTTTTCACATCTTTGGTCTCTGGATATGCCATGCCCGCTGCTTCCAGGGCCCTGCACCCTCAGGCGTCAGCCACCGCCTGCTTCCTCTGCAGGCCTCACCCCCTCCCCCAAGCCTCACCTCCGCCTTATTCTTAAGCCTGCAAACCATTAAGGACCACCGGAAGAATCTGCCCCTAAAGAAAAAAACCTTTTAATAGCAAGGAAGCTCGGGTTCAAAACTTACAGAGTGGATGAGAGCATTGTAGGTGCGGGGCTGTGGACGGCTCTCCACGGTGCTGTCACTCTCGGTGTCCAGAGGAGGGCGCTGTGTGGGAAACAGCATCGCCTTTCAGGGCTCAGATCCAGAGGAGCGAGGCTGCATAAAGCTTTTAAGAGTGAGTCAACCGCTTTATTTTAACTTTTCTTTATTTGCTTATAAGAATGTTGCGATACATCTTTTTATGTCTAAACCACTGATCTTTCAGGAAGTGAATATAAAAATTCCATATAAGAATGCATTGTGTCAGATTATAATTGGCAGTGTTTTGCTAGTGTTACTTAATGATGCATATCATGAGTGGAGTCTTGGATTTGACTCCAAATGTGTGAATTTGGTCCATATATTGCCGTTTTTATAACCATTCTGTATCCTGTGACAGTGTTAAAAACAGCTGCATGTTATATCCTCAGGATCCAACAATATAACTAATTCTTTGTGTTTGACAAATAGGTTGTTACAAGTTTTTTTTTTTTTACCATCTTCAGCATTGCTGTCATAGTTTGCTAACTAAAGTAATTGTATACTTCCATGATAATTCCTGTACAGTAAATGCTTGTGAGGATAATTACTGTATCAAAAAGAATGCACTTGAAGATGTTTGAATATTTGCGCATTTTAGTCCAGAAAAATATGTGGCAGTATGAGCTCCGACCCCAGTGAATAGATGCTCCCCGTTCCTGTACTTGTTTGACTGTTTTTAACACCTTTGTTAATCTAACAGCTAGAGATTGATATGTTGCCAAGAAATAGAGATCAGGCTGATTTGGTAACCTAAAAAGTTCCCTGGAACCAAACATCTAGAACTGGGTGCTAGGTAAAACGTGAAAGGGAGTTTAAAAAGTTTAAGTGAGAGTCTTGGTCCACGTGAACAAGTCAACATATAGAACAAACAGCAGAACTAGAGCCTCAAGAACTGCCAACAGCAGGGCCTTTAGAGAGCACTTCTGAGTGTATTGAAAACAATTAGTGACAAAAGAGTCCAGAATATAAAGGGACAAAACACTATGGAAAAACGACATCGTTTTAAAGAAGTAGGGAACTTCTGCAAATGTAAGATAAAGTTACGAAAGATAGATTTTTCACTGTTGAAAGAGAATCACTTAACCCGATGTGATAGGTAGATCAAGAAAAATTAGAAAAGTTTGAACAAAGATGAAGTGATGGATATAACGGACGTATGTTGAGATATGGAGCTGAAATAAAAATGATCAACATACTGTAGTTGTAAAACCTCCAGGAGAAAATTGGATGTGGCTCACAAATGTTTGAAGAGGAAATAACCCAAGAATTCACCAGAATTGGTGAAAGCGAAATACTATGCATGTCAGATTTTAAGGTACTATTACAAGAATATGGATAAGACGTATAACTCACATAAGAAAAGAACTATCATAGAATAAGGAAACTAGTGATCCAGTACAAGGGGGAAGGGGAGAAAACGAGAACCATAGAGAAAAACCATGAAAATAGAAAATGCAAGATAAGATGGTAGAAATTAATCTGTATATAAGTATAAAACAGTATAAGCTTAAAACCAGACTTGCCCATCAGAGAAAAGAAACTGATTCAGTTTCTTTTTTAAAGGTAAATTTTACTGTGGTGATTTGCAGTAGATAAACCAAAACATAGATACATAAAAGTTGAAAATAAAGAGGTGGAATACAGGTACTTGAGAGAAATTCTAAGCAAAATATAGGAAAACTCATATTAACATCAGATACGATAGATTTTTAAGACCCTGTTGTTAAGAATAAACATGGTTACTTCCTAATGATTAAAAAGAACAAGTCACCAGGAATATAATTCTAATTTTGTATGCTTATTAACAGGGCCTCAAAATATATATATGACAGATATTTTAGAGAATCATGAGACTTAATTGGCAAGTCCATAACTGAATAGAGGGATTTCAATAAAATTTTCTCAGTAATTAATAGAGAAGTCATTGACAGTATAGACGATTTGAAAAACAAAACTGACCAGCCTGCTGTAACAAGCTGTTGTGTCCAAGTTAGGGAGTGTACATTTTCTCAAGCATGTGTAAAGAAAATCATCACATATTCACCTACAAGACTCATCATATTTTAAAGAAACCACCCAAAAGGTAACATTCTCTGATTAATTTTAGCATGAAATCAAGTTGTTTTTTTTTTTTAAGGTTAAAAAAAAATACTGTTGAAATCTAAATTCTAAACTCTGTCAAGATAACTAGTAATAGGAAATAAATAAATAAATAAAACTGAACAAAGGAAATACCAGACTTAGGTGCAGCCAGAGTGGTGAAGAGCAGAAAATCTGCTGCTTATATTAAAAAGAATGAAGAGGAAAAATGACAAAGCTACTCAGCCAAACAAGGATTTATAGAAAGCAAGTGTAAAGGAAGAAGTAAATTTAAAGGAATAGAAGTATAAATACAGTGATGAAAATTGATACTCTTTAAACTGGTTCCTTAAAAAGAGTGGACAAGCCTCTGGCAGAATTAAAAATATTTTAAAAGGAGGGCCATTAAATAGGCTTTTTTCTTCACGAAGACTGAACTGGGCAGTATACTTAACCTTAACCTTTTTTGAAATGGACAGTTTTCTAGAAATAGCAACACGTATGGTCGAGAAATGAAAGACCATTTAGAATGTGGTTTCTGAATTGTTGGTTTTCTATGCAGGGAAATGTACACTCACTTTTCTTCCTCATGTTATATGCAGTTTTACTCAAGGTGGATTAGGAACCAGTGTGAAAATCAGATTTAAAAGAAAATACAGTAAAATCATGGCAAAAATTGGAAACTGCCAAAAGATCATCAGGAGTCTAGCAACAGCAGAAAGGATTAAATTAGTTTAAATCTATACTATACAGTATATTACACATGTGCTGGTCGTGTGTATGCTCAGTCGTGTTCCACTCTCTGTGACCCCCATGGACTGTAGCCCGCCAGGCTCCTCTGTCCCTGGGATTCTCCAGGCAAGAATACTGGAGTGGGTTGCCATTTCTTCCTCCAGGGCGTCTTCCTGACCCAGGGATCAAACCTGCCTCTCTTGCATCTCCTGCATTGGCAGGTGGATTCTTTACCACTGCACCACTAGCTGAAACTAGGTTGTCAGAAAGAAATGGCAGAAGCAAAGGTACGATTCGTTATATTTTTTGTCATGTAAAATTTGAAAACATGTAAAATAATTGCATGTATCGTTACATGTTTAGTTAAGTGAAACTCACTCAGTCCTGTCCAGCTCTTTGTGACCCCATGGACTGTACCCACCAGGCTCCTCTGTCCATGGGATTCCCCAGGCAAGAATACTGGAGTGGACTGCCATTCCCATCTCCAGGGGAATCTTCCCGACCCAGGGATCGAACCCAGGTCTCCCGCTTTGCAGGCGTTTTCTTTACTGTCTGAGCCACCAGGAAAGCCCTATTGTTACATGGTGAAGTGTGAACCGTTCATAGCAGTGCTAAACGTTCATAGACATTTGCCTTTAGGGAGGGAGAGGAGCGTGTGTCAGTTACACTGTTCCATTCAACCAAAAAGTCGAAGGGGATTCGGATGGAATGAGGGACACAAGTGTGGGCACATAGTAAGATTTGTGCACGCTGGGTCGTAAGTTTGAGACGGTTGTGTGTTATAACCTGTGATTCTCTATTTGAAATATTTATTCAAGTGGCTTAGTGTTTTATGACACAGACCCCCTGGAGGAGGACATGCAGCCCACTCCAGTATTCTTGCCTGGAGAATCCCACGGACAGAGGAGCCTGGCAGGTTTTGGTCTGTGGGGTCACAGAGTCGGACACACCTTAGTGGCTAACACTTCGACTTCACTTTCTTTGATTACCACTGAGATTGAGGCGTTTCTTAGGTTTTTGGCCACTAAACTACTCACACATGTTTCTTTCTAGCCTTTGGATTTTCAGTTGGAAGCCTTACGTTTCTTTAGAGATGAATTTTTTTCACCTTGTTTTAATTTACCTTAATTTATTAAAAATAGTAAGTTTAAGATAGTTCTTACTAAATCATGTCCGAGTCAGTGATGCCATCCAACCATCTCATCCTCTGTCATCCCCTTCTCCTCCTGCCTTCAAACCTTCCCAGCATCAGGGTCTTTTCCAGTGAGTCAGTTCTTCACATCAGGTGGCCACAGTATTGGAGTTTCAGCTTCAGCATCAGTCCTTCCAATGAATATTCAGGGTTGATTTCCTTTAGGATGGACTGGTTGGATCTCCTTGCAGTCCAAGGGACTCTCAAGAGTCTTCTCCAATACCACAGTTCAAAAGCATCAATTCTTTGGCTCTCAGCTTTCTTCACAGTCCACAACTCTCACATCCATACATGACCACTGGAAGAACTATAACTTTGACTAGACGGGCCTTTGTTGGCAAAGTAATGTCTCTGTTTTTTAATATGTTGTCTAGATTGGTCATAGCTTTTCTTCCAAGGAGCAAGCATCTTTTAATTTCACGGCTGCAGTCACCATCTGCAGTGATTTTGGAGCCCCCCAAAATAAAGGTCTGTCACTGTTTCCATTGTTTCCCCATCTATTTGCCATGTAGTTTGGTTAAATCCACTTACAAATCATTTTAAAGGTTTTGAATATTTTTATATTTGTATAGTATGCTTCTGGAAATATTCATAGCTTAAGCATCGTAATAGACTATGGTCATAGCTTTTTGTTTTTCCTGAAGTAGATAATTTCTTTTTTTTTTTTCACTTGCAACTTTCTCTCTGTACCATTTGCCACTTTTCTTACCTTCTGATCTACTCTGGGGACAGTTTCCCACAAGGTAATGGCATTAGATGATCTGGAAAGTCCAGAATTCTCTTGGTGACTTCCTCCAGAAACTTCCATCCTCATAGCTGGCTGACTCTTTGCTTTGCTGCTGCTGCTAAGTCGCTTCAGTCGTGTCCGACTCTGTGCGACCCCATAGACGGCAGCCCACCAGGCTCCGCCGTCCCTGGGATTCTCCAGGCAAGAACACTGGAGTGGGTTGCCATTTCCTTCTCCAGTGCATGAAAGGGAAAAGGGAAAGTGAAGTCGCTCAGTCATGTCCGACTCTTAGCAATCCCTTGGACTGCAGCCCACCAGGCTCCTCCGTCCATGGGATTTTCCAGGCAAGAGGACTGGAGTGGGGTGCCACTGACTCTTCGCTTTATTGGTATATAAACGGGATCTTTACTCTGGTTTTAACAGGTTTCTGTTGATATATGGGAACAGTAACACTGCAATATCTTGTAAGAAACTATGTTCGTATTAATGACTGTTGACATTGATGATGCACGTTGATTTCCTTGACTCTCCTCCAAGTCACGTTTATAACTACTGCACAAGTGTTCACCAGTCAAACCAAGCTCGAGGGGCTGGTGTCCCTCCTTCTAAATCGAAAAAGGGGCAGACGCCGGGGGGAGCTCAGTTTGTGGGCTTGGAATTGTACAAACGGCTTAAAGAATTCCTGAAGAATTACTTGACAAATCTTCTTAAGGTAAGATGTTTTACATTTACACTGAACATTTATAATAGAATGTAAAAAGATAAAAAGTAGTGAAATAATGATGGTGAGTTAATTTTTCATTGTTCTTGGCACTGACATGTCTGTGCCTGGAGAGGTGCTGCTCCTAGGTCGTTTGCCCATTATGAAGATGAAACCTTCCTAAGCCATATTCTGTTAACTTGTTAGATTAGAAGTTTCTAATACCTTTCCCTATAGTAGTAGTTTCCTTAAATTACTAGCCATTTGGTGTTTGGTGGTTAGAAAGCGATGAACCTATTAATTTAAAGCATGTAATTATGAATTCAAGTTACCCATGTGTATTTTGAACCCACTGTAATATTCTGTATTAAGTGTATGAATGACTAAGGTTATCCAGCCTCTGGTAATCACATTTTTCCAACATGTTCTGCACACGTGTGTATAGAGTGTGTACCCTGGAAAACGCTACACTCTGTATTTATTTTCAAGATTTTTGATTTACACAAATAATGTCCAAAAAACTCCAGCATGCTCCAAATTTGTTTTTCTTAATCGATTTTGCAAGGTGACTGGAAACTTTAGCATCACTTAACAGAGCAGAGTTGTGTGAGCACAATCGTGACCAAGACAGTGTCTTTTTCACGTTCCCAAGCGGTCTCGATGAAGCCACTGTGTCCTCCTGGCTCTGATTCGCAACACTTTGAAAGTGAACACTGGGATTCATTATTTTTTAGTATCGAAGTGACAAACAGTGTGTTGTGTTGTGAAAGGTGTTGATAGGCCTGTTGTCAGCGATTTTTTTTTTTTTGGCATTTTTAAAAAAGGTCATCTGCTATCATCCAGAAGAGCTTAGCTTTACGTGTTCGGGTTCATCCCTTGTTATTGAAATCTAAATGAACACAAATTTGGTTGTATCAGATATGGTCAGGTTTCCACATGGCTTGTTGGATCATTTGTGCACCTGTGTGTTTCTGGAGCTTTGTTCTGTAGCTTTTTATTCTGCTAGTTGAAGGGCCCGAGGCTGAGAAGTTCAGGGGCAGCCCCAGGCCCCGAGTTCATGGAGGGGCTGACTACCACCAGTGCCTCCCCACGCTCCCTGGGTTTCTCTTCTCCTGCAGCACATTTCAGAGAAGGCAATGGCACCCCACTCCAGTGCTCTTTGCCTGGAAAATCCCATGGACGGCGGAGCCTGGTGGGCTGCAGTCCATGGGGTCGCTAAGAGTCGGACACGACTGAGCGACTTCACTTTCCCTTTTCACTTTCATGCACTGGAGGAGGAAATGGCAACCCACTCCAGTGTTCTTGCCTGGAGAATCCCAGGGACGGGGGAGCCTGGTGGGCTGCCGTCCATGGAGTCGCACAGAGTCGGACACGACTGAAGCGACTTAGCAGCTGCAGCAGCAGCACATTTTAATGATATTGCAGTTTAATGCCCCATTTTTAAAGGGTAAGATGTCATTTGTAGATGTCATTAATACCTAAGAAAAACTTTCAAATTAGTTTCCTTTGAATAAAGATTTGTGGTTTAAGTTGTAGAAATTTCAGTAAAAGTAGTTTTTATAATTTTTAATGAAGAAAGAAGATACATTAAAAAATGTAATAGTACTGGCCCCATGATCTAAATTGTTAATCGGATATCTTTTTTAACAGAGAAATTATCAAAAAATAAGGGATTTCCTTAACATGTCCCTGTTGGTGAATATAAAGGAATTACCCTCATAGTCTACAAGTTCAGTCTTTTACAAATGTATATGCATATTTAATACTGTGAAAAAAGTTCCAGTTTGAGATGAAAGAATTTTTGTTAAAATTCTCTGTAGTCCAATCCTCACAAGCTACATTCTTGTGAGAATTTGTAGTAAATGAGTATGTTTTGTGTACAGAATAATTTAAAGAGCCCATCTATCTAAAACCACATGCATCAGTGTATCTTAACGCAATAGATTTGTTTCAGTGAAGTCTTATCTTTAATTCACCACGTGACAAATTAGTCATCTTAAAGCTTAGTTGCCTTGTTTCTAGGACGGAGAAGATTTGATGGATGAGAGTGTACTGAAGTTCTACACTCAGCAGTGGGAAGACTACCGGTTTTCAAGCAAAGTGCTGAACGGGATCTGTGCCTACCTCAATAGACATTGGGTTCGCCGCGAATGTGACGAAGGACGGAAGGGAATCTATGAAATCTATTCTGTAAGATTTGACCACACACCTTTCAGATGTGTGTTTTTCTTGGAGATGTTTCCTTTCCAGCAAGGGATCTGAGCAGCTAGTGAGCAGCTTTCAGACTAGCAAGCTTATTTTCTTTGTTTTAATTTATCAAAAAATGGCCCTTGGATATTTTGTGGCAAGACAGGAGAAGGATGAGTACTTGGAAGTTCTAAAATACAGCCTGCACGCTTCTGCAGTTGCTGATTTAAAAAGCCGACCATGGGGCTGAGCCTGGAGCTGTCACCGTCTTAGCAAGTCCTGCAGGCAAAGCGGGCCCCTCCCTGGGGCTCGGGCCTCTGTAGTCAGGCCTTGTGGCCCTTTGGGGTCAGGGAAACTGCTTCCAGGAGCAGACTATGATGTGAAATTCCATCCTGCCCACTCACTTTAGGAAGTAATGACACAGAGTTCAAAATTGACGGGTTTTTAAAAGGCTGCAGGGAAATACATTCTGAAGAGGCAAAGTGTGAATTGTTAAAACACCTTCATTAGTATGTTTCTTCTGTCAAGAAAGCTTTTTCCAAGGCCCGTTGGTTTTCAAAGTGTGGTCCCCAAACCCTCAGCATCATTGTGACCTGGGAACTTGTCAGAAAGGCAAATGATTGGGCCTCAAGCAAGACTTGCTTAACTAGATGCTCTGGAAGTGGGGCCAGCCAGTGTGTTGTTAGCAGGCTCTCTAGGTGGTTCTGATGCTCATTCTAGTCTGAGAACCAATTAAGGGAGGACTTAGACCACCAGAACAGCCTCTCTGTTCATAATGGGCTCGGATGCGCAAACAGTACCTTTTTTGAATGGTGTTAAAATGTCAGTTCTGTTGCATAATGAGATTATGTCCATACCTACGAACGCTGCTGTAATAGCAGTGCTTTGTAACTTTACAAGCTTAATTAAAAGAAAAACATAATTACCATAGATGTATAACAAATTTTTGTAGCTCATTTATGTAGCTCAGTTTCTATACCAAACTGTTAACTGCTTTTTAATAGTATTTTGTTACATAGCTTTAACAAACCTTTCTAGGTTTAGTGTTGATTTAAGCCTCCTGTAGTTGACCTTTTCCATTAAAAATCACTTCTTGAGACTGAGAGTTGTCTGTGGGAATCAGCATGATTTTGATTTCCCCCTGACCGAAAGCACCATATATACACCCTATAGTAGTGTCACAGGCTCCTACAAATATTACGGTCTTTAACCGTTTTGTATACTGTTTTCAAAATGTGACTGCTTTTTTTTTTTTTTAACTTTCAAAATTCATAGTTTCTACATCCTTAAATGCTGTAGTTGGTTTGGAAGTACACTCTGCAGCCACAGTTCTTAGCAAAGGCCAGTCGACACCCCTGTCTGGAAACAGTATTTCTTCTGCATGCTCTTCCATGAGGCTGTTGAATTCACAGTTCAAGTACCAGTTGACGCGTGCAACGGTTCCTACACAGGGATCTCTTGTTGCATTTTCCAGAATCTCCAGGAGATGGGGATGCTTTGTCATGAATTATAAAGTTTTCCTTTTTTCCTAATAATTGTTTCTTTCTCTTCAGTTACAGAAGGTTGTCGGTTTCCTTTCAAGTCAACCAGAGGACATAAATTAATTTCATTATCCACATATTGAAGTGAGGCAGCAAGACTTTCCCCCTGATTCTGTCCCTCTGAACTTCCTCTGGCTTACCTTTGGTCCTGCTCTCTTAATCCTGCCTTTCTTCCTTCAAAGCGATCAGTTATCCAGAGTTAAATCGCATCTGTCTTATGCTGTCTCAAGTTAGAAAAATGTTTGGAAAAAGTTATTTTTGAAGGTGTAGTAGTATCTTCACTAGAAGTTGATGGCCGCACACGGCGCGTTCCCCGCCTCCCTCCTGCACCGAGGAGGCCGGGGGAGTTGGAACAGAGGGTGTGCACCTGGAGAGTTACTTCCCAAACCAGGCCTCCCAGGGGGCCTTTCTCCTGAGAAACTGAGACTCTTCCCTTCCCAGCATCTTCTTTGACAGAATAGTTCCTAATTCTGAAATCACCTTTTTATTCTAATAGAAGACTTGGGTATACGTTGTTCATATCTTATTAAAGATACATTCTCTTAAATACTGCTTTCATGCTGCCCTTTTTTTGGTATAAATTTTTCATTTTGTAAATGAAATTTACATAGAATCTTTTCAGAACTGTATGTATAAACCTAGTTTTATCTGTGGTTAAATTTGGGAAAAAATAAGACTGATAGCATTTATATAAGTTTCTCAGCAGTTTTTGGGTATTAAATTCCCCTAAGTTTGAATTTAACTGAATAATACCTCTCTCAACAGTTTAAAAGCCATATATGAATTACATTTCCCTTTTCATGGGGAGAGCATTTTATAGTAATCTTATAACGTACCCTCTATGAGAAGTTCCAAAAAACTTTTTTTTAAAATGCATCATATGCACACACATAAGTAAAATGGGAAATTTTAATACTTTATGTATAATAAAGGTTTCCTAGGTGGCACAGTGGTAAAGAATCCGCCTGCCAATGCAGGAGACGCAAGAGACTCAGGTTTGACTCCTGGGTCGAGAAGACCCTCTGGAGTAGAAAGTGGCAAACCCATTTCAGTATTCTTGCCTGGAAGATTCTTAGGCAGAGGAGCCTGGCAGGCTACAGTCCATGGGGTCGCAAAGAGTCGGACACAACTGAGCACGCAAGGAAAAAGAGAAGTTTTTAACTCAAGAGAATGGCTCTCTGATTTCATCGTAATTTTTTACCAAGTTTATAATTAAAAATATTGATATATATAATCTGGGATTTGGGCCGTCTCCTACAGCTTTGAGGAAAACATAGTAAAAGTATAGCCGTTTAATACTGTTCCTTTTCCTTTTCATCCAGCTTGCATTGGTGACGTGGAGAGACTGTCTTTTCAGGCCACTGAATAAACAGGTACCTACTTGTGTGTGTCATGTTTTCCTTTTAAAACCCCTTCCAGGTGTCACACCTTAGCCATTGTCTTTCTCACGCCCTCAGAATGGCCTCAGAGTACCTCTCATCTTGCCTCTGACAGATTTAAATGTTTACGAGCTATGTAGTAACATAATACTGATGTATACCATAGTCTGTAATCTACATGTCTCTTTCCTATATCTGTTCTAAAGGTAACAAATGCTGTTTTAAAACTTATTGAAAAAGAAAGAAATGGTGAAACTATCAATACAAGACTGATAAGTGGAGTTGTACAGTCTTATGGTAAGCAGTTTCCCTTTACTTTAGTGAAGGTTTTGTACTTTAGTGAAAGTTTTGATATCAGTGGCAATGATAACAGTGATGCAACAGATTTGTTTTCAAATAGTATTATCAAGAATATGTTAGCATTTATCGACGTACTCATAATTCTCTTTGTAGTCAGTGTGATTATGTTTGGCTTTACCCATTATAGAGATTGTTTATCTTCATGCCTTAAGGAAATTTTGATGGACTAGACATTTGACATTTGAATTATTTTATTTTCTGGTTTCACACTGAATTATTGGATCTATATACCTGTATAGACTGACAACTAAGCACTTATCTATGCTTAAGAGTGTCATTAATGGAGCTGAATGATAACCAGAAATCTGTATCTTCTTGAACAACTGCCATTGAGAAGCCAGTAAAGTAACACAGTGTTCTAAAACTTAAGTAATGTTGTATTTCTTTGAAAGTTTACAATTAAGCATTCTTTTTATTTTTAAGCTTTAGAAATAGTAAGATGCTCTCTTAATGAACTTCATGAGAACTTTGAAGTATGCCTGGCTGTCGGTCAGAATCACTTGCCTTTGTGTGTCTTGGATTTTTTTCTTTCATTCAAAATGTACTTAACTACCAGAAAATAACAGATTTGCCTTTTGCCCTGCTATTTTATTCTTACATGTTAAGCATAACTTAAACTGAAAGCTATACCTAAAGTAAAATATATATATTCCTTAAAATATAACCGAAAATGAGGCCGTTGAAACATAGTTCCTGTTTTCTCCAGTGGAGCTGGGACTGAATGAAGATGATGCCTTTGCAAAGGGCCCTACGCTAACAGTGTACAAAGAAGCCTTCGAATCTCAGTTTCTGGCTGACACAGAGAGGTTTTATACCAGAGAGAGTACCGAATTCTTGCAGCAGAACCCGGTTACTGAGTACATGAAAAAGGTAAGCTTAAACAGACTTAAAGTGGACATAAGGTAAAAGTTACCGCTGCTCAAATAAATTACTCTTTTTATTCTTGTATATGCAGCTTCCTTCAAAGTCATTTCTTGGGCACTGGTATCCGGTAGTGTTTGTAGCAGGTGCAAATGGTTTCTCCCAGTTCACTAAGGAGCTTGTATAAATTAATTTAATAATCGTGGCTCATGTTCTCCGTACTGTGTGGAGGATGTAACTGTTACAGCTGAATGACGTACGTGTTTTGAACACTCTCCTAGAATGTATATGTGTATCTAATGGCAGCCATGGTGTTACATCAATGAAAACATAGTATTTAAGAAACGAATTTTTATCTGCAAACTTTAAGCTTTTTACATTTTTGCTTCTGAGATATCTTCTAAAAACCTATGTAACACAACCTTCCAGTGTGTATTAGAGGAGAAGTCCTTCTGAAAGAACAGGATCGAAATCTTAGATGAGAAGATTGGGGATTGGTCTCTGCATCATAAATCTTCTACATTAAGTGATGTCACAGTGCAGTTCTGCAGGAATTATTCTAATTTTCCTTCTCAGAAATACCGTTGTCCCAGACTTAAGCTCAGAGGAGTGACCTCAGTCAGCGGTCAGTAGACTTTCTGTGAAGGGCCAGATGGTAAATACTTTAGACCTTGTGCACATGTGGTCTCGTTTGCAACTGTTCAGCTCTGCATTGTTGCACAAACGCAGCCGTGGCAACATCTAAACTGTATTCCAGTACAAGTTCCTTCCAGCAGAATTTTGCCCCCAGGCAATAGTTTGCCAACCCCTGACCTAGACGGGCAAGGAGACTTCCAGGGGGTCTGGGGCTGTGTGTCTGACACCCGCTTTTCCCTTTATTCTCTGTTCACTTGGAGAGCAGAGTCACTTTCTCCATGTGCTGAGACCAAAAATCAAGGAGAGCCGCAGCTCTCCTGTCTAACCACCTCGAGAAAGTCCTCCTCAATTTGTCCATGATGTTCCTAGTACATTTTCCCGTAAGAGATAGTAATTATAAGTGGGCCTTGCAAGTCTGAAGTTGAAAGTCCTTGACAGACAAATATATGATCCTTCAAAACCTAACAGAAGTGGAACCCCGCAGAACTATTACACTTGGGAAAGCGATAGTTCTTTGTGTATTTACAAGTTAAATTAGCTTTTATGTGCCAGTCTGCAAGCTAACCAGCTTATTGAGAGTTGGAACGGCTGCCTGACCAATCAATTTTAAATCTAAGCACTGATTTTTACAGTGTAGTTTTCATAAACACATCTTTTATTGAACTGTACTATATATGGTGAGTCTTTTTAAACTGTATATGTTTTTTAAAAGTGTGGCCTTTTATCAGGGTACAAATCCACAAGTGTGGTTCAGGCCTTTTCATTTCATGGACTTCTTAGTGAATTGCAGTTATCTGCTGTCCACACTGAGGAAGGTGGTAGTGCTTTGGTGCATGGAAAGCTGCTTTATAGACCTATGGTTTCAACCCAGTCTGAGCCCTGCCTTCAAGGGAGAGTGTGCTACCTGCATCCTGGCTATCTTAGATGGGGCTTCTTGGGTTAAAGGTTTGGCCCAAATCTGGTTGGGTCTTAGCAAATGTGACAGCCATTCCATTTGAAAAATCCATCATGTAGAGATTCTGTGGGCTTAAAATTGGAATTTAACCATCTGAACAATACTGCTGTTACCACTAGCTGTAGACTTGCATCTCAAACTGGGCTGTGTGTCTAATTGAAAATCCCCACTCCACCATTTACTAGGGGTGACTTTAACCACCATTTACTAGGGGGTTAAAGTCAGGTTAAAGTCTGTTCCTCAGTTTCCTCATCTGTAAAATGGGGATACTTTATCATCAACATCATCATTATTATGTATTATTTGATGTTTGGCCATGAGTATGCATCAGAACCTTCAGTGTATGCCTGATAATATACAGGAAAAAATATGGAACATTTTATTCAATAACTTGAGAAATTGTGTTTATATTCGAATACTCTATTAGGAAGTAAAACACAAAACTCATGAATAGTATTGAGATAAAACATCAACTTTCAAGAACTACTCTCCTTTTAGCAGCCAGCTTGGGCTAGATGTACAGATTCTCTGGGGTCTGTGTTCCTTTTCCTTGAGTTGTCCTCCAGAGGAAACCGTTGAGAGTCTCTGGCTTCCCTTCTGCTGATGGCATCAACGAGTGAGCAAGCCTCAGCCGCGTTAGCCTCAGCGTGTCTCACTGTCCCATGTAATTGAGTCTGTGGTGAGCCTTGAAAAAATAGTTGACCTTTCTAGGTTTCTAATGTCATTTTTTTTTAAGTTTTAAAAACAAAATATATGTTATGAATTTTCTTACTGCTTTTTGATCCATTTTTTCATTTTGTTTTTCCTGTATACTGATCCTAATAGAATTAATAGAGACAGTCTTTGTTTGCTTAATTTTATTTAGTCCTTTTAAATTTGAACTCTGATATAATTATCTGCCAAGTACAATGGTGATCACGAGCTTATTTACCGTCAAATCAACAAAGAATGTTAATCACTGTCCCTCCTAAAACCTAGTGACTTCATACCCAGGACTTTGGGTTTTTTGGTTTCCCCGGTGATGACACTTGACTATAGTCTGTGAAATGTGGAGAACAGCATTATGTCTGAAAAAAACCAATGTACATACCTTAATTTGAAAACACTTGATTGCTGAATGATGCCAAAACAATTACAATAGCAACATCAAAGATCACTGACTAAAGGTCAGCTTAACAAGTAATAATAATGAAAAAAGTTTAAATATTTTGAGAATAACTGAAATGTGGCACAGACACACAAAGTGAGCAAATGCTCTTGGAAAAATGGTGCTGATAGTCTTGCACAACTCAGAATCACCACAAACCTTCAGTTCCTGTTTAAAAAAACAAAAACAAGTACCAAAACAATAAAAGGAGGTTGGCCTGTGGACAGTAGTACCCCCTTATTCACGGTTTCAGTCACCCACAGTCAGCCTCTCTCTGACAATATTGAATGAAAAGTTTCAGAAATCAGCAGTCTATAAGTTTTAAATTGCGGAGTATCGATAAGGGTATTACCCCCAAAACGTGTGAAACAGCACGTATCTGTGGGAAGATTGATGTAAAGACATTTGGATGGTTAATCATGATAACCTCGTTGAAGTCATTTGAAGAGGACTTGGAAACAAAAATATAGGTTACAGAGGAAGTGGTACACACCAGGGACCAGTCAATTGTGGTTAGCATTCCCCCCGCCTCCCCACCCCAATTCAAAGGACCCCTTCTCTTCTCTTGTTTTCTTCCTCATGTTAGGTAGGGTAGGATTGTGAGTTGAATTTGTCGTTATTTTTGTTTTAAAAAGACACAAGTCCAAACCGTTGACCTGAGTTCACTCCCGCAGGCGGAGGCTCGTCTGCTGGAGGAGCAGCGGAGGGTCCAGGTGTACCTTCATGAGAGCACGCAGGACGAGCTCGCCAGGAAGTGCGAGCAGGTGCTCATCGAGAAACACCTGGAGATCTTCCACACGGAGTTCCAGAACCTGCTGGACGCCGACAAAAATGAAGGTGAGCTGCTGAGATTCAGAATGCATGGATGTTCATTATGATCTGTGATCGTGAAGTTGTGTGAAGGTCTAGACTCAGACTTAGCGTTACCAACACCAGCCATTCTTTAAGGGGGCTGTGTGTGTGTACCTTGTGGTGTATTGATCTCAGACTTCTGGTGTGTTTTGGGTGTGACTTTGAAGGAAGAGCATCTTTTCAGTTTGATTGGAAGTCTGGCTTGTTCCATACACTTTAGCCTTCAGTGATGCTACCACTGGTCTGTGCATGTCAGTGTGTGACTTTTGTGCTGAAAAGTCTTAGAGATGAGAAGGCTACTGTTTTGCAAAAGTGCTTCCCATACCCCTCCCTTGTTTTCCTGGGACATGTTAGGAGCTCAGTAGAAGATTGGTGTGTTTAGACGCAGGACTTTTCTTTGGTGCTCATAAATCAGCCATGTGCCATACATATATTAAGTGAAGAATGTGGGGGCCCTTTTGTGGCTGAGTTGTTTGAATAGTTGAGAAGGATATTCATAAATACTCCTTAAATTTATTCATTCTTGAAAATAATATTTGAGTGCCTGTTATATATTAGGCATAATCAGTTTCTCAATCTTGAAGCATCACCTGTAGTTCCTGTTCATCTTTTTTCTCTGTTATATCAGTGGTTTCTCCTGCAAGAGGGAAATATGCTTTCATAATCACATGACTTCACTGTTACTTTTGGTTAAATGTACATATGCTAAATATAAAGTATTTGAGTACAATTAAGTGCAATTGATTATTAGGTCTAAAAACACGGTGGTTTTATTTCACTGTACCTTTCATCTCTATAAATACATATTTAATGGGATGGATTTGCAAAGTTTGTTTCAATGCATAAAGGTGGCACCTTCTTCTTTCAGATTTGGGTCGCATGTATAATCTTGTATCTAGAATCCAAGATGGCCTGGGAGAATTGAAAAAACTCCTGGAGACACACATTCATAATCAGGGTCTTGCAGCAATTGAAAAGTGTGGAGAAGCTGCGTTAAATGTAAGTACTGTTCAACTGAACACCGGTCAGACATAACCCTTCCCGTGCGTGGACTGCAGGCGGGTGTCCTGTCTCCACCTACAGGTCCAGGGGGTAAGACTTTCACTGGACTCTCATAGAGGACCGTCTGTTGACTCTTTAAAGTAGGAGTTTCACAAGCGTCTTTGTTTAGTAAATATCTCCATAAATTCTCCTCTGGCACTTAGGCATTAAGGATGTTATTTCTTGATTTTTTTTTTTTTCCTTTCATTGTTTCTCAAAATTAACATTCCTTGCACTAGAAGAGAGAAGATGATTCCATAGAAAGAAGAGGCTAAAGCCTCCTGGAGACCTGGCTCTGGTACCGGGGGTCACAGGCTGCCCTAGGCAAGAACTGTGGTCTGAGTACTGCCCTCCAGTTGGAGACCTCAGGGCTGATTGCCCTGGAAAGGCCCTGAACTGTATGGCATTTCTCATACAACCCCCATCCCCACTGCCACCCCCACTCCAGGAGGTACCAGAATATTTCTGCTGGGTTTTCTATAATTGAGTTGTTGATTTTACATAGTAAAATAGTATCGCATGTTTCTGAGACAGGTAAATTGTCTTCAGGTTTGTCCCTATTGTGAGCTTTAATTTCGATAGTGTTTGGGACAGCTAATGGAGAAGAAAAGCTTCTAGAACACAGTTGGTTCTTCTGCCTGAGTCAGAAAACTTTTTGTCCCTGATTTTACTGTGTTTGGTGTAAAGTATTTTGAGTCTATTTTCCTATTAATCTTTGGGGGCTCCTTTTTCCACTTTTCATTACAGGGCTTACTGCATCACTTGTTGCCACATCTGTGGATTATCGGAGGGAAGAGTGTAAAGACACCTTAGCATTTTATACAATAATACACTTCACACTTAGCAGACGGCAGGGGCAGGCTTGTTGGTGGGTGCTGTGGAAGAGGTCTCCAGGGTTCAGAGTGAGGTCCCAGCATCGAGACACACAGATCCCAGGGACGGTCCATCCGGGCTCAGATCCAGCTCCACCGCTCACTGACTGCTGACCGCGTTGCTTACTCGCTTGTCCTGTCTGTGGCAGTTAGGAAGAAAGACTAATGATGGTGACCACCTTCTGGAGGTTTTGTGAATAAAGAATACTTAATGCTTGTAAGGGGCTTCTTACACGAAAGTACGCAGTGCTCAGCAGTGAGAATTGCAGTTTTTATCAGGTGTACAGTTCTGTTTAATTTTTTTAATTATGTAAAAATTATATGATGATTTTTCTTGTGTCCAAACTCTGAATATTCCTTGTTGAATTCAGAGTCTGACACACAGACACAGGTACACACACACACACGCATGTGTGCACGTACATGCAACTCAAAAGGGGCCACCTTGATGAAGATAAAACGTAAGGTTTTCCCAGTTGTTAATTCAACACCCAGTTTAGCTATAAGGCAGGGTAGCCATCCATTTGGCTGGAAAGCATGTTTTACTGCTAATAAATCTGATGTAGGCTGAAATTTTTACAGGTTTTAAGTTTGTAATGTGATTCAAATAGTATTTATGTGCTAGAAACATCAGAACGTCTTTAAGAATTTTCTGAAGGCATATTTTTCATAGTTAAATGGATTTGAGAATCACATGTGTTCCTGGGTAACCGGTGCCCAGGGAATTCCCCTTGTGGGGTCCCCCTCACTTCACCCAAAGAGAAACTGGCAGTTCTCCCCCCGTGAAGTGTGGCTGAAAGCCTGAACACACGTGCTGCTTTTAGACGCGCTGCGTCTTGTACCTGCTGCGCCCCCAGGCCGGGGGACACTCGAGAACAAGGCTGGGGATCAGGACTCCTCTCGGGACGAGGGCCTCAGGCCAAGGCAGCTCAGTGTGGACCAGCCCACCCGCCGTCACGTGAGATTCCAGCGGAGGATGAGAGCTGTCAGGCTTCAGAGGCTGGTGACTGAGGACAGGCGTGCCCAGCCACGCTGTCAGCATGCTGCACGGAGGCTCCTGGAGGACTTCAGAACCTTGTACACCAAGGAATCTTCAGAGATGGTTTTAAACTGCTTTTGAGCTGAACAGAGGATCAGATCATTGTTTTAATAGGCAGGTTTGTTTCATAGGCGAGTCACCCCACGTCTGGACTCTGGACAGAAAGGAGAGAGTGGGCGCCCAGGTCAGTCAGCACGTTCCATGTTATGCTTAGGTAGACGGGCCGGAGCCCGACACACGTGCTCAGTCGCTGGCAGTGTCGTGACGATTTGTAGGAGAATGGTCAGATACAGGAGGAGACTTGAGGGGAGCAGTCTTGAAGCAGAGCCCACAGCTTCAGGTTCGTTTACAAAGATCGAAGCCCACGGCGTGGCCGGCTGGGTTCTTGGTTTTATCTGCCACAGCACCCAGCTGCATGATGGTGGCTGGTGCTGTAACTCAAAGGGCCAACATATGCTGCAGAGAAAATTGAAGTTATTTTCATTCATTCCGCAAGGATCTGTGGCCCGGCTCTGAGCCCAGGGGTCCCCGTGTGAGGCACCTTGTCTCTGTTCTCTCCTCGGGTCTCACCTTGTCTTCTCAGACCTCCGTGCCCTCCTCCACCCTTAGCTCAGCGGGGCAGCTGTGGGTGAGGTGCCCCCGCCCTCCCCCTTCGCCCCTGGCAGCATTCGTCCCCTGAGATGGAGTCATTTCTTACTGAGTCTGGACCGGCCACGGGTCTTCACACCACCATACACGTGCTGGACTGAGACCTGCCTGGTTCTTCTCTCTGCCCAGATGTATGCCTTCTTTTTCCCCCGTCTATTAAACACCTTCATCTTCCGATACCCTCAAATGCCATTCCTCCCCCAAAGCCTTTCTCGGCTACCCCTTGGAAATAGCATCATGTTGGACTGTTTACATGGCGTTCACACTCCTTACGTTTCAGATGTCTCTGTAAGTGTCTCCTGCAGAGGTGGCTTTATCCACCGACGTGCCCTCAGCCCGGCACTGTGCCTCACACAGAACAGGGTCTCAGTACACATGGGTCTTTGTGATACTCCTCTCTGTTTCCAGCAGGATTCAGGGGCTTACACGGGACGTAAAAGGCAATAGGATAAAGGAAACAGAGCAGCAGAATGAGGGTTGGAAACAAGCGAAGCTGAGTCCAGAAGAGTGAATGGCGCTCAGAGTGTGCGCAGGGACGTGGTGAGGTCTGGTCTCTTGAGAGAGGTGGGTCACAGGTTTGCCTCCAGTGTTTCCATCAGTACAGAAAGCTTGCTGGAAAAGACGGTTGGCAGTACTGTGACGTACGGTCAGCTCCTTGATTCACAGTGATCATAAGGAGCGAGCCCTCAGCTCTGAGGAATGACTCTTAGCAGCATTCAAAACTGATAATACCTTTCCTAATGGCCCGTCTAAAATGAACACCAGCTGTGTGGAAAGTCATCCACATACAACGTAAAGACAAAGTAAAACTATATCAGGTCATTGGGTGGCTTTGTAATTTCCCCTGACACCAAAATTTTATAGCAGAATGAAGTTCAGGAAAAGAGTCAATACAGACTTGTAAGTACTTGCTAATGAATACTTGATGATACAGTTGGTTTCATGTTGAATTTTTAATTAGCACTCTGTTCTGCAGCAGTCCGGGTGCTATTGTTCTCTACAAAGAAGTCTTCATAAATCAGGTATAGAGAATGTTTCATTACTGTCTTTAGGGCAGAAATGGCAACAGATAAGCACAAAGTCCTCTTTGAAACTGCATCGTGACTGAGTGGCTTCAGTCTAACTGGACCTGAAATATAACCCAGCAAGAGTGGGCTTGTAGATACTTTGATGTCCAACGGGGCTGTCGGTCTAACAGTGGGAGTTGGGCTGCAGACCTGGACTGGGGCACAAAGTTGTCAACGTTTATTTGCAGGTTTGGGGAAAAAAAAAATGTTCTCTTGAGATGGAAAGGCATTTTCAGGAGCAGCCTAGGGCTGCTGGCTCCAGGATTGGGAGTGACTACTTGAAAGAGGAGCACTTAAAATGGAGAATTTGGAAGACAGACATAAAATCAGGGAGCTCTGACAAGCGTGTTTTTCAGTGTAAGACCAAGGAGTGAGTTTGAGGCCATATATCAGACTTGTGAAAAAAAGTTCTATGGTTTGAGTTGAGAAGTCGGCTTAGATGTAATTATAAGAACTGAACTGAGTACATACTTACCCCAGAATAAACAGAGTCACACGGTGCTGGGTGCTTCTGGCTGATGTAGGGTTAAGTGATATATCCAAGATTCCCTTTCTCTCTGGAGTAAAATTCCCAAATATAAGAACTTAGTCCTGACTCATCCTCCCTGTGGATCCACGCAGAGGCACACCTGCCCAGGAGCCTTGCGTGTGGAGTGTGCTGCAGCTTCGTGTGGTCCGGGGGAAGGCGCACTCAGCCTCAGGTCTCCCAGAGTCCGGAGCAGGTGGGAGACGGTCCTAGACCAGCACTGCTGAGCGTTGGGTGATGACTCATGGTGTCTGATTTTACTGTTTCTCAGTTTGAATATGTTGAAAATTTTCCATCATAAAACTTAAACAGAAAGACAGAAAAAAAGAAGTGTATTAGTTTTGATGCAGTTGATGTGGGAAAAGAGAGAGGGGACCAAGGAGCTGTTTTAGGATAAAAGGAAACAGTTTTTTACAGTAAGTCCAACTGACCATTTTTATCACAGAGAACTGATAACATGATGACAGTGCAGATTGGTCCAGAAAACATGCGGTTAAATTTGTCCTCTGTCTTGCCATGAGATGAAGAGAACAACCTTTTTTCCTGAAGAAAAAAAAATACACAAATAAATGTCCATTTTGAGTCTGTGATCAACAGGCTCTGAGGAGACTCACCATGTCCTTCGTGTAACCAAGAAGCTCCCTTCTCTCCTCCCCCTGTAGGGGGAAGCTTCAGTCCTTCCACAGGCAGACCCATCAGGGGAGCCTCCTCTTACCCAAATCGGACTTTATCCCCCACACTGAACTCAGTTCTGGCTTAGCCTTGCTATGCACCTGCCCGCCCTGAAGTGGCCGCGCCTGGTTCCTGGCCCAGTCAGATGAGACCATGAACTTCTCGGTCTTTGAGCTCAGGCCCGGCAAGGGGGGCAGCCTGAGCAGCACCCCACAAGGATGCTGACCGTCGTGTGAGGGGGGAGGCCTGCTGTCCAGGGTTCAGGGAGGTTCTCTGAGAAAATACTGGTGACGAATCCAAGGTTGGCAGCTGGGATCCCACACAGAGCCCCCAAGAGGTCTGCTGGGACAGGAAGAGGGGACGGGGTGCAGGTAAAACTGAGAGGGTGGCCTGGACTGGCCAGACCAGGGAGACCCCGAAGGCTAGGTCAGTGATACTCCTTAATTCCAAGGACAAGAGGAAACCAGGTTAAGCGGTATAATCCTGAAATTGACTGTGTTTTTCTTTCTTTTCTCCTTTTTTTTTTTTTTAAATAAAATTGCTACCATGTGGAAAATGGATTAAAAGGAAGAAGAATTGTTAGCATACCGGTTAGGTTTGTTAAGAGTGGTTCAGATAGAAATGACACGGCTGGTGATGGGGACGCAGAGAAGGAATGAGGCAGTTAGACTCTGTAATGGACAGAGTTCATGTCGGATGATTGTTGAAGGTGGACAGTGAATACAGGGGGCGAGTTTTACGGTTCTTTGTGATTTTGAATATATCTGAATCTTTTTTACAATAAAATGTGGACTGAAAAGAAATGTAAATAGAAGTGCAGAGAGCAGCAGGACCGGGGGGCGGGGGGAGGTGGCGGGGGCGGGGGGGTCAGGCCGGCTCTGACGCACACAGTTCAGGAATCTCCCTGCATCCACGGCAGGTTGTGTGAGCCAAGTGGGGACATCTGGTCTGGAGAGGAATGTGCCAGCCACAGGCAGAAAGATGCCAATCACGAAGGCGTTGGACGAGATCCCTCTGGGACCAGCCTGACCGGTGTCATGTTTCTTACATGCAGAGAATTCTTGTGTAGTAAGAGTAATCACACAGAGTACTAACTACTCCATTCATTTTTTTTAAAAAATCCAAAATTCGCATCTTCATGTTCTTAAAAAAGCATGCATTTCATCCAGCTGGCCTTTCCTCTGCCCTCACCTCTCTTGCTTTTGTGACGCTGCCATCCGAGGCCCTCGGAAACAGCTCCTGCACATCTCCATTTACCTCGGGGTTGCTAAATCACTCACCTTCTGAACGTTTTCTCCCCCACTTGACACTGCCGACGGCTCCTTCCTTACACTCCCTCCTCTGTGCTACTCCTGTGTGCCCCTGTCTCCATCTGCCCTTGGCAGGCTCCGAGGTGGCTTCTCTCTGGGTCTCAGATGCTAATGCGAGTCTCCAGGGCTCAGTGCCTTGACACGGTCTTCCCTTACGGGGTTCCATTCGCACCCTCGCTTCTTACCAGCCGCTGGCTGGGTCTTCTGTTAGCAGAAAGGACCTGGAATTGGAGTCTGAAGATTTCTGTTCCCTTAGAGAAGATCTGTCTTCCCATGGGGAATTCATACCTGGCTTTTCTTGGGACTTTTATGTTTCTTCCAAATCCTGGATCTGAGAAAAATCGGTCAAGGAATGAAGAAAACCGGGAAAAGCATGTAGTTCTCCTGCAAACATAATGGTCAGCATAGAGACTCTGCTGGTTCAGAGGACTCCATCGATGAGGGTCCAGAGCGAGGGCAGGGGTGCTGAGGCGGGGCCTCTGAGCTTCAGGCTGTCTCTGGGAACCAGGCTGAGGCAGAGGGGCAGTCCAGTGGGTCAGCCTTCCCTCCTGGGCAGTGCCCAGTTATAAATGTGTGTGTGTCCTTCTCTGCTCCTAAGAGGCAGTCATTCTTGCAAACGAAGTAAATATTAATCTGTTTATATTCATAATACACTTCGTATCAATCCTGTGAGTGATGTTCCAAGAAACAGCAAGGTTTGGAAGCAAATTAAGTCCTTAAATTGGCAGTTTTGATATGTGATTCTTTGTAATGCTGCTAATAATCTTACTATGTGATAGTGTTTGCTGGCATTTTCCAGTGTTTGGGTACTTGGAGGTTAAAGCTCTTGCTAGATACTGTAAAAGAACCAATGCCAAGAGAAAAACAGTATGAACGATGAGAAATAATTTGACATGAAGTTAGAAAACAATCTAAAATCTGAATCGGCAAAAGCGGTATCAATTCCAATGGCAAAATCAAAATTAAGTAGACAGTATTTTCATTGTTAAAAAAAAGAAAAGAAATGAGTTTATCTGAAATAAGACATCTGCCGACAGACCAGACAGGTACTTTTGGATACAGCTTTGGGAATCAGACCGTTAATACAGAATGCAAGAAACTTCTACACCTGGAATCGTTCTCCTGAAACTAAAAGCAGGATTGTACGATGGGACAGTTAATGCTGTGTGTGTGTGTTCTAAGTTTTCAGATAGAAAAAATTTTAAACATTAAATATATGTGGCATCTGCTTTCAGTATTTTAAGTGATTTTTATTGGCAGTTTTTTGTGTTAGGTTCCCTTTTAACATTTTATCAAATGTTTGCACGGTAGAGGCCACTTTACATGTCACTGAAATGAAAATCTTGTCACAGTACTTTTGTTCGTAATAATAGGCCTGGCATGTTTATTATATCTTTAACAGAAAACCTCTGAACCTCTTGGTATAACCCTATCACAGAAGAGTGATTTAATGGTGACCCAAAATCAAGTCAAGTGTCACAGAAATGCAGAATAATTGGAATTGGGGGAGTTCTGGTTTTTCATTCCTGTACCCAACGAGAAATGCCTGTCAGGAATTGGGGAGCGTTGGCAAACCATTGACGCCTCCTGTTAGTGACGTGCTGGCCGCGGAGCCTTGCGCTCGGGCCAAGCCCCCTGTCCGGCAGCACCGCCTGGGCTCCGCCTATCTGCCCAACTTCTCCCCGGGCCCTTTCCTCTCTCAGAGACCCTCAGGAGCAGGCTTCCCGCATCAGGCCTGACTCCGCTGGCCGGGTGCCCGCCCCTGACTTTGTTTCCTTGTCTCTAAGGGGGAGGCCGACTGCCCCGACCCCACAGTGTGATGGACCAGGCCTGCGAGCTCAGTCCGCCCTCTGACACGCGGCCAGCCCTCGGGGTTGGCCACTCTGGTCTTGGTATGACCCAGGACTGTCTCCTCCGGCCCCATCCTTCCTGCCTGCCTTCTGCAGCGCTCCCGAAACCTTCCCTGAGGCTTGTTCTCATATCTCCTTTCTGTTCTTCCGTCCAGAGACTCCCGGTGGCCACCCCGCCGATCGCCCGGTGTGCTGACGGTCTCCGGGCCTGGCCTTTCCCACCCTAGTTCTCTTTACTTGTCCTCGTCCATCTTCAGATTTCCCGGATGTACTAGTCAAGACGCTCACTGCCACATGCGACCCACCCCTGCCCTTGCCCATGCGTCCTGAGACCTCAAACCTACATTATTCTTGCATTGCCTGCTCAGCTAAGTTCTAAGTAACTTATTGACCGGTTTCCCCAGCCAAGACAAAGTCCAGAATATGAAATTTTCAACAGCAAAAGTAGGCAAAGCAGAGCTATCACTTTGAAAATTTGTTTTGTGTGGTTCCTTTGAGTTTTCAGATAATTTGAGAAATCACTTTTTCATGTAGCTCAAAATTAGTATTTCATTTTGAGCGCAGAGAATATATTTTCTTTTCTTACACGTATAAGAGAATGTCCTATGAGTTTTGACGATGGGATGTGAACTGTTTCTTGATCTTACTTGTTAGCATCTTTGAAGAAGGATGCAGATCTTTGGAATATTTTCCAGTAGCATGTGAGTATACAGTCTAGTCCCCAGGAGCCAACCTGTGTCTGTTTTTCCCCTCTACCCAAGGACCCCAAAATGTATGTACAGACAGTGTTGGATGTTCATAAAAAATACAACGCCCTGGTGATGTCGGCATTCAACAATGATGCTGGCTTCGTGGCCGCGCTGGACAAGGTAGGTGTGCTGACCTGTGGCTCCGTTCGGGACCGGGCGAACGGCACACTGGCCTCTTGACTGTGTTTCTGTGATCTGCAGGCTTGCGGTCGCTTCATAAACAACAACGCGGTTACCAAAATGGCTCAGTCATCTAGCAAATCCCCCGAGTTGCTGGCTCGATACTGTGACTCCCTGTTGAAGAAGAGGTACTTGTGCCTTTGTGCGTTTTCTTAGTAGACCCACTTAAAATTTCAGCCTCTAGATGAGAAGTTAAAATTTCTGTTACATGTATTACGTTGTAATTTTTTTGTACCTTTTGAGAAAAATACTGTAAACCAAGTACACCTTCTTTGTCTTCCTGAAAGTCACTTCATGTTACGTGTTATGTGCCCAGTTCACGGTTTTCTTACATTTCTAACGTCTGTAATTGTAGACGGTGTGAGCGTGACCCTCCTAGCTAAAAGGCTAAAATTTGGGGTTCTATCAAATGAAAAACTTTCGTATTTTAAATACGCAGGCACTCTGGCAGAGCTTGAGTTTGTTTGGCAGGACACACAGCTGCTTTTTCAGCCATTGTCTTTTCAGAAACTGTCTCATCGAGTCTGTTGATGGACTGTTCTTTCGTTAAGGCGGCTGACGCATGCAGAGTGGCGGAGAGCTCCGAGGTGCCGCTCTAATGAGCGTGCGTTAGTGACTAGACGCGAGTGGCCACCAAGGGGACCTTTGAGGAGAGGGACACGGCCCCAGGCTCTCAGGGAGAAGCACGGGCTTTTGAGCCAACCGTTCTGAAGCAGGAGCACCTCTTCAGAGCCTGTTTGGTGGTTGGGTCATTTTAGATGAATTTATAGGGATCTTGTTTATTAAAGAGGACTCTTGGAGCAAAACTTTTACATTTTTGTTTGTCCTGAAATCACTTTTCAATTATTATTTGTTCATAGACTAGAGGGAACAAATCAGTTGCTAAAGAACAGCCGTCTGTTTTGTAGATTAATAACAAGTGGAAGGGACCACTGGGGAGGCAGTTTAGAAACCCTCTCGCTGCCTTTAGCTGGTGGCCCATTGCATGGCCGTTTATTTTTTCAAAGTTAAGTTCAAGCATATTGAGGAAAGCAATTAGAAAAGTGAAGCTAATTTACTTACATTAAAATGGGTTATCTTAAAGGAAAACTTGATTCAGAATGTTTCGGGGAACTTTTAATTTTTATAGTGGATATTCTAAATGATTATTTGGAAGAATAGATTATGAAATAGACAAAATATAAGATTGCCAAATTGCCACAGGTTAGAAAAGCTAACCTTCCCTCATCCACGTGCTGATCTGAAAAAGAACTCACTGTTTGAACCACATTCGGATATGGTAGTGTGGCAAAGAGGTGCTTGTTTGGTAAACATTTGCTGATTTGTTGTATTAATAAAACACCGTGCCTTTTAAAAATTTTCAGTTCCAAGAACCCAGAAGAAGCAGAGCTCGAAGACACGCTCAACCAAGTGGTAAGGTGCTGGCTGGTTACACAGGTTTTCAGGGACTTTTTCTCTGACAAATGGCTTTAAGGTTATGTATATAAGGCATCTGAAAAGTAGTAGAAACACTTACTTTATTCTAAATCCGATTTTACTTCCTGTACTGAGTAATTTTAGCATTTGTACCTTTCTCATTAGTCATAAGTCTAGACCAACTTAATGTGATTTAAGGAATTGATGACAGTAGTAAAGATTATGGGGGCAGTATCTTCTGTCATTCTAAATGTCAGCACACGGGGTGGGACAGAACAAGACCCACATGTTGCTTCCCGGCCTGTGGCTGGGACGGGGCGTAAGGCGCTGTGTGTGCTCTCTGGCGGCTTTCTAGATGGTGGTCTTCAAATACATCGAGGACAAGGACGTGTTTCAGAAGTTCTACGCGAAGATGCTGGCCAAGAGGCTCGTGCACCAGAACAGTGCGAGCGACGACGCCGAGGCGAGCATGATCTCCAAGCTAAAGGTAAAGGCCGGCTTCTCCCGGAAGCGCGCGGCCTTGGGCGCCAAGGCTCCCGGTCCCTCCAGGCTGTCGGCTGGGCCGAGCCGGCAGCTGTGATGGCGCGGCGAGAGCCCACCACAGCCATCGAGACACGTCCAGGACCCCCCCCCACAGTCATCAAGACATATCCAGGCCCCCCACCACAGTCATTGAGACATGTCCAGGCCCCCACTGCAGTCATTGAGACGTGTCCAGGCCCCCACCATAGTCATCGAGACCTGTCCAGGCCCCCCACCATAGTCATTGAGACGTGTCCAGGCCCCCCACCGCAGTCATTGAGACGTGTCCAGGCCCCCACCATGGTTGTCAAGACGCGTCCAGGCCCCTGTCGTAGGGCTGCCTATGCTGTCCCGACACTCGTGCGTGGGCCCACGTGCACGCATGCACAGATTCTCAGACACAGACATGCACACACACAGGCCCCTCTGCTGCAGCTGAGCCCGTCCAGCGTGTCCTCTCCTGGCTCCTGCGCCATGGCCCCAGCTCTGTGCACTCCCCCCAGGAATCGTTCCACATGGTGTACCCTCCACTCCTATGTTTCGTTGGTCTTGAGCAAGTGGGGCATTTTGTATTTCTCTGGGCTTGGTCGACTGTTAGTAACCCCACGTCTGCAGGAGGACAAGAAGCATCAGTGTTAGCAGGTTATTGAGCGTTTATTTCTTAATTTAGCTCCCACTGCACCTGGCCTCTCAGGTGCTGGTCCATGTTTTACGGCGTATTTCACTGTGACCACAGTGAAATTAGTTAATGTGAATATTACTCGGTGCGGGCTGCTGTGACGGAATACCGTAACTGAGTGGCTCAGACAGGAGAAAAGTGTTCTCAGAGCTGCAGAGGCCGCCGGGAAGCCCAGGTCGAGGTACAGGCAGCTCAGTGTCCAGCGTGGGCTCTCTGCTCCCAGCTTGCCTGAGGACGCCCAGCCACGTCCCCACCCTGCCAACTCTTCGGTCTCTTCTCACGACCAAGCTGCACTAATCCGCACATAGAGGTCCACCCTCAGGACCTGTCCTAAACCTCCTTATCTCCCTGCGGCCCCACCTCCAAGTACCATCAGCCTAGGACTTCAACATGGGGGGTTGGGGGCCAGGCAGGTCAGTCCACGGCTGCGGGCGAGAGACACAGGCGAACCATGTCGTCGCGGTGTTCTCCCGCGCTGTCAGAAACCCTTGCTCTTCTGCCCGCGTGGTGGTCACTGTGTTCTGTGACAGTTGCTGGCAGTGCTGTTTACAGCTGTGTAGGTTTTGATAGCCTATGGATTTTAATCAGTGCATATTTATACCGTGAGATCCTGTCACCTGTTGCAGCTTTAGTACTGCCGTTCGGCATCTGCCGTGTCTATGCTCCCCATCAGACTCCCCTGTATACATCTCTGTCTCTGGAGAAGTTAATAAGGCAGTTGTCTGGGTTCATTTCAGCAAGCTTGTGGTTTTGAGTATACGTCTAAACTTCAGCGGATGTTTCAAGACATTGGTGTAAGCAAAGATTTGAACGAGCAGTTCAAAAAGCACCTGACGAACTCCGAGCCGCTGGACTGTGAGTATCCCCGGGTTCCCGAGCTTCTTTGACCAGGCAGGGCTCTTGGAGGAGGCGGCCCTCTTCGTAGTGAGTGCGAGAGACGGCAGCTTTATCAGAAATTCAGGGCCAGGCACACAGGAAGTCCGCTCCCCACACACCGCCCGCCTCCTGTGTGTTGACAGGAGGTGACAGCCGGGGAAGGGGGTTGGCGTTTCCCCCGAGGGGCCGAGCCGGTGGGGGTCTTGTGTTCGGGTCCTGAGCCCTGACCTCTCCCACGGCTGTTGGGCTGCCTCGCCCTGGCCGGTCACCAGCTCAGGGCACCACATACAGTTTAAGCTTCAGTTAATGTTTTTTCACCTTAGTTTGATTCCATTCTAGCAGTTTCTTCCATTATAAGAAACTGCCTTGGCCGTACAGATAACCAGTCAAACCTGGCTCCTGACTGCCGTTGGGGATCAGGACAGGCTGGTGTCCGGACACAGAGGCCCACTGGGCTCCTGCAAGGTCTGATGGCAGCAGGGGGTGGCCGGTTTCGCTAACATCATCATATGGTGATTCTCTTGTTTTTAAATGAAAAATGAGGCTGTACTTGCCGCAAATCGAAAGCACCATTCTGTTGTAAAACTTGACCATGGTGCCAGCAGACTTGTTGCCAGCCATCTGCGGTTATGACATTATGGTATAATTTATAGATTATATGTGTATTAGATACGTGCAGTCTTTGTGCTGTACACAGAGTCATCAGTGCCACACAAAGCATAATGAAGTCGGGTGATTTGGGCTTCTCACTGTCTTGAGTTTGAGGCTCTAGGGCCATCCAGCCTGAGGAACTCAGGTGTGCCCTGAGTGGACTGAGCTTATTGGTGGCTGAAAACCAGAGCAGATGAAGCCAAACAGGCACGCGATGTTATAATTCTGAGTTAGACGAGGAATGAAAGACTCACTCTGTGGGGAAAGAATTTGTGGCTCTTTTTCCCTTTACTTCCCGGGTGGCTCAGACAGTAAAGAATCCGCCTGCAATGCAGGAGATCCCAGGGTGGGGAAGATCCCCTGGAGAAGGGAATGGCAACCCACTCCAGTATTCTTGTCTGGAGAATCCCCGTGGACAGAGAAGCCTGGTGGGCTACAGTCTGTGGGGCTGCAAAGTCAGACACAACTGAGTGACTAACACTTTCCCTTTACTAAATTTAATTGAAATTTAGTGTGTTTCATCCTTAGTTTTATATTAAAGCAGGATTTTTCATTTAGTGTGTTTTAATAAAAAGCAGTTCAACTTTACCTGCTCTGTTGGCATTTTCCCGTTTATAAGGCTCATGTATTCCTGAATTTTCCCCCTCCCCCAGTGGATTTCAGTATTCAAGTACTGAGTTCCGGATCGTGGCCCTTTCAGCAGTCTTGTACGTTTGCCTTGCCGTCGGAGGTAAGGATGTGTTCCTCTTCTGTTCCCTTGGTGTTGGGCAGGGGTGAGAAGGGGCACCTTCATGCCGCTGCCTGCAGAAGGCCTTCCTGCTGGCCGAGCTGTGCCCAGGCAGCCGTGAGCGCTGGCCGGCGTGGGGTCAGGAGGTGGCACCTCCGATCCCACTCAGCAGTGGTGGTTTACTCTCAGAAAGTAGGACCTCGTAGTTCTGTGATGAACGTCGTGGTGATCCTTACTTGTCTTGGACTAGAGACTTTTTTTTATTGTACTTTCAAACGTGTGTAAATTAACAGACTTCTGGAAGATAATAAACACTTGATATTTGTATTTCACTCTTATGTCAGCATTTTGTCCTGTAAACTCGGGCCAGTGTTTGTGTTTAGAGATGTTGACCGTAGGATGTGTTGATATACATATTTCACAAGTGCTGTCCCCACTTTGTACGCAGCTGGAACGGAGTTACCAGCGATTCACAGCCTTTTACGCCAGCCGTCACAGTGGCAGAAAATTGACATGGTTATATCAGCTGTCAAAAGGAGAATTAGTAACAAACTGCTTCAAAAACAGATACACTTTGCAGGTAAGATCACTTTTTATTTTGGAGGTTGGTTTTTTTATTTTTTTAATATAAATGAAGATAAGATGAATTGTCGAAATCCAACGGTAACATGCAACAGAATCTGGACTTAAGCTTCTGCAAAATAATACCGAGGTTAAACAGCTTGGATTTTATGAGTCAGAGAGGTGAGTTCTCTGTAGCTAAGGGAGAAGTTACTCAATAATGCTGAACCTCACTTTTCTCCTCCACAAAAGTCGGGGTGGGGATGTTAGTGCTTGGACTTTGTGTGCGGTGTGAAGACTAAATGAAATTAAATGTATTTTAATAAGTATTTGAGGGCTTCCCTGGTGGCTCAGCGGTAAAGAAGCTGCCTGCCAGTGTAAGAGACGCAGGTTCGATACCTGAGTCAGGAAGATATGTTGGAGCAGGAAATGGCAACCCACTCCAGGTTTCCCATTCTTGCCTGGGAAATCCCATGGACAGAGGAGCCTGCAGTCCATGGGGTCGCAGAGAGTCATTGACACAGCTTCTGCTTGACACACATTAAGTGTCCAGATACTAGCTTTAAAAGTTGGAGTTTTATGTATTTAATTATGATAATAGCTCTTTTCCTTTGATGGGCAGCTTCATATTGACGGCAGCCTCAGCACCCACTCACTGCGGTGCTGAGCGCCACGTGATGATAACTGTCACTTGGTTTCCGTGTTATCGCTGAGAAAGCTCAGCATCAGCCTGATAAAAGGGACCTCCTCTGGCTCCTGGCTGATAGGAGCCAAAGTTTCAGTTAAGGTCTTGTCCCTTAAAGATTCCATCTTGAAAAGGGTTCACTCGTGTGCTTATAAGCTTATAAAAGCAATTATAAATCTGTAAGTGTTAAGAAACTTCTGAAGGCATTTTGCAGACTCAACCCGCTCATTAAACTTTAAATAATTCTACTCTGATAAACTGAAGTGTATGATGCTCCGTTACACCAGGTCCAGAGGTCTTTATCAGCTTGAATGTGGATTTCTATAGAAATCTATAGATTTCTAACCCTTGAGCAGCGTGGGAGTTTGGGGCACTGACCCCCTGGGCAGTTGAAAATCTGCACAAAAGTTGAGTCAGCACCTCGTTTCCATGCTTCCCTTACATCTTCAGATTCAACAAACCTCAAATCTGTAGCACTGTCTTTATTTACTGTTGGGGGGAAAAAAAATCCACAAATAAATGGACCCACCCAGTTCAAACCCATGGCAAGGGTCCCCTATGCAATTGAAATTGTGTTCTTTATTCCCAAGTATATATAGAAGAATCTCTGAGTTCAGACTTCATTACCTAAAATTTCAGCGCCCCCCCTTTTAATCAGTAGACATTATGAAACTTTATTGAGATCATTTACATAAAAAGACACCCCATCTTAAGTATTCAGTTTGCATCATTTACGGGTCGGCTGTATTTACAAAGACAAAACGTGGAAGAAAGTGCAAAATCCTCGAGTGTTTGTAAAGGTGGGGAACAGCGTCTTTCAGGAAGAAGCGGATCGTGGTAGAATTGTGAGACGTGTGTTATTCCTGCTTTGTTTTTTGCATCTATTCGGAGCACTGGTTTCCTAAGTAAGTTCTTTTGGGAGTTGCCCAGCATTTAGCTCTTTCCTCTCTTTCCTTCACATGGGGCCCTGAAGGCGTCCACATTCCAGATGGCCATCCTGCTCCAGTACAACACGGAGGACGCCTACGCCGTGCAGCAGCTGACAGACAGCACCCAGATCAAAATGGTACTCCAGCCTCTGCGTCCTGGGGAGGGCGGACGGATCCATGACCCTGAATATGCTCTTCTTCTAGGGCTCAACACTTGATGTGTTAAAAGCTTAATTTTTAAACTCAGTGTAACATATACCCACACACACACACATCCACACGGCAGGCTTTTCTCTTGTTCATTTAGCTTGTTCTCAGCCCTCTTTCCAGCTACGCTTTCCCTTACTAAACTTAAATTTTCACCAAATGTTATCCTTCCTGCTGATCGTTTTTTATTGAGTTACATTTCACATAACATTGAATTCACCATTTTATACTACTCAGTGGTTTTTCACAGAGTTGTACAACCACCATCATCATCCAAATCCAAAACATTTCCATCAACGTAAAAAGAAACCAGTACCTGTTAGCAATAACTACTCTCTACCTTCATCCTCTTTTTGTGATAGAAAAAATATATTCCAGTATATGAATGGACCATATCATCTCTGTCCATTATCAGCTGATGCACATTTGGGTTGTTCCTACTTTTGGTTATTATGAATAACACTCCTTGAACATGTGTGTAAAGATCTTTGGATGAGCGTACTTTCCGTTCTCCTGGGTATAAACCTAGCTGCAGAATTACAGTCATGACAACTTACATTTTTCTTTTGAAGGAATTGCCAGGCTGTTCCACAGCAGCTAGCCCAGCTTGAGTTCTCAGTAGCAGTGTGTGAGAGTTCCACCTTCTCTGCATCCTTGCCAGCATGGGGCTCATCCATTTTAGTGGATATGAAGTGTAGTGCCTTACTGTGGTTATCTGCATGGGGTCACGAAGAGTCGGACACGACTGAGCAGCTTCACTTTCACTTTTCCCTTTCATGCATTGGAGAAGGAAATGGCAACCCACTCCAGTGTTCTTGCCTGGAGAATCCCAGGGATGGCGGAGCCTGGTGAGCTGCCGTCTATGGGGTCGCACAGAGTCGGACACGACTGAGGTGACTTAGCAGCAGCAGCAGCATATCCCGAATGATGTTTATGCCCACTTTTAATTGGGTTATTTGTCGCTTTGTTGAGTTGCAAGAATTCTTCATATATTCTGTGTAGTAGACCCTTGTTGGATAAATGATTTACAGATATTCCCTCTATTCTGTGGGTTTTCATTTTCTTTATCACGCACATGATTTTAATTTTGATGAAGCCCACAATATTTTTCTTGTGTTGCTTCTGCTTTTGGTTTCACGTCTAAGGAATCATTGCCTAATCCAAGGTCAAAGATGGTTCTTTCCCGGTTTTTTCTTGAAGTACAGTTGACTTTTTATTGACGTATAATTGAAGTATAAATTAATACATTAGTTTCAGGTGTACATCATAGTGATTGGATATTTTTATACATTTTTTCCCCTATTGGTTGGTACTGGCAACTTTGTCGAAAATCAGTTGGTTCTAGATGTATTTCTAGATTCTCAGTTCTTTTCCACTGATCTAAATGTCTTTTCTTATGCCAGTACCACATTGTCTTTTTGTAGTAAGTTTTGGAATTGAGACATCCAACTTTGTTCTTTATCAAGCTTGTGTTAGCTGTTCTGCGTCCCTTGTATTTCCATATAAATTTCAGAATCGCTTGTCTGTTTCTGCAAAATAGGCAGTTGGAATTGTGAAGGGGATTGTATTAAATCTGTAGGTTGCTTTGGGAGAATTGCTATCCTAACAATATCAAGTCTTCTAATCTGTGAACATGGATGTCTTTCCGTTTATTCAGATTGTCTGTAATTTCTTTTAACTGTGTTTCGTAGTTTTCATTATGCAAGCCTTTTTAAAACACTTATGTGGTTAAATCTACCCCTAAGTATTAAGTTTAATGCTTTGGTTAAATTTAGTCCTCTTAAGTATTAAGTTTGATGCTATTGTTAATGAAATTGTAAATTCATTGCTGGTGTACAGAAATCCAATCACCTGTTGGATCTTGTATCCTGCAGTCTTGCTGAATGCATTTATTCTGGTACTTTTTGTGTGGATTCATTAGGACTTTTTAAATATGCAGTCATCTACAAATACAAACAGTTTTGCGACTGACTTTTTCTACTTGGGTGTCTTTATTTTTGTTGCTTGATTGCTGTGGATAGAACTTCCTGTACAGTGCTGAGTAGAAGTGGTGAGAACAGGCATCCTTGTCTTGTTCCTGACCTTGAGGGAAAGCTTGCAGTTTCTCAGTGTAAGTTTTTCTTAGATGTTGCCTACTAGACTGAAGACATTCCCTTCTGTTTCTATTTGTTTCCTGTTTTCATCATGACAGAGGGTTGGATTTTGTTTAAATGCTCTGCTCCTGCTACTCTATTGCAATGACTATGTGCTTTTGTTTATTAATGTGTGTTATGTTGATTGGTTTTTTAAATGTTGAACCACCCTTGCATTCTTGGGATAAATACCACTTGGTCATGGTATATAATACTGTTTATATGCTGCTGGGTTTGGTTCACTGGAATTTTCTCTTTAGTCATAGGGAACTTGGTCTGCCATTTTCCTGTGATAGCTTTGTTTGGTTTTGGTGTCAGGGTGATAATACTGGCCTCATGGAACGTGAATTAGGAAAGTCATTTATTTTTGCGTCATGCTTCAGGTTAGCCCAGAATACATTTTCAAGTTCTAATAACACAAGAATTTGCTTCTGTGCACGTAAGAGTCTCTTTTTTTCCTTCCTCATTCCTCACCAGAAGGAGGAGACTTCAGTTAAGGTGGAGGCTCAGGTTGCCCCCAGACCGCGGGGAGGGCTCTGCTCTCGGGAACTCCCTTTTCAGAGCTCAGCGGCCCCTCGCTCCACTGTTCAGCCTCCACGCCAGTCTCTCAGCCAGCTGTTCTTGGGGCGCTGACTCCCCCCGGGGTGGGGGGCCACTGCTCCCCACTTACCTCTCCTCTCCTCCACGAGGGCTGTTGGCTGCCCAGCCACTCTGGCTCGTGAAGACAGCCTCTGCGGCCGTGCCCCAGGCGTGGCCCCATCGTCCTCATCCGGCTCCGGGCTCTGGGCCAGTCAGCACACCAGAGGCCTCTCCAGCTCGCCTGGGCCGGGATAGCCTTCTCTTAAGGGCAAGGAGGCGTGTGAGCATCCCGGTGGCTGTCCCACTGCATGGGGTCCGGAAGCTGGGGCGCTAAAGGAGAGCTGAGACAGGACGGACCGCCCGCTCTCTGCACGCAGAGGCGGCCCCGGGAGCGTAGGTTCACCAAAGTTGAGTCAGCAGCAGGGTCTCAGGAGCCATCCCTGTCGTGTTCATGAACAGAAGGTGCGTCCAGGTTGGTGAAGCTCCTGCCCATTCTTTTCAGGGCTCACTGTGCAAGACACACTAAGAAGATGTAGTCAAGGAAGTCGATCTTAGACGCGTTCTAGTATTTATTAGTAGAGTTGTCAGTTTGAATACTGGGTGATCAAGAGCAGAAAGAGGTTGCTGTCACTTTTAGGAGTAGGTTTGGGGAGCCGCTAAGGGACGCTGTACCCTTTTCCCTCTGGACATGTTCTTCTTCTTGGGTCACTAATTTTTCCCAAAAAATGGACTCTGTGGGATTGGCTGTGGTTCTTACTGCAAAGAAAAAAAACCCATTTTTCTCCTTTTAATTGCAGGACATTTTGGCACAAGTCCTACAGATTTTATTGAAGTCCAAGTTATTGGTACGTCTGTGTCCTTTGAACGTTAAACTGGAAGAAAGCCTTTTCCTGAGATGATGTACTAACAGTTGTTTTCCTATAGGTCTTGGAAGACGAAAATGCAAATGTTGATGAGGTGGAATTGAAGCCAGATACCTTAATAAAATTATATCTTGGTTATAAAAAGTAAGGAAAATCTGCTAAGTAGGTGGTCCTAGGCCTCAGACTTAACCCCTGACCCCAAGCGTGCACCCAGGTGTCACCGCACATGGGGCTGTGAGCTCCTCTGGCCATCCCGGTGCTTCTCCAGTTGACTCTGTTTTCAGGGTTTTCTTCGTTTGGTAAAATGTCTCCTTAAAGGGCTCACCTAGAAAGCCTGGCCTTCTGTGCCCCCGTGTCTTGATGTTATTTCATCTTGACAGAGTTTGGGGAGAGCAGGTTAAGGAACTGAATTTCCTAGGATGCGGCCGTCCCGTTGCTGGCAGAGTAGGACCCCCCCCGCCATCGGGAACTAGAAGGCCTTTCACAGAGATGCCGTGGAAACGGCCTGGGGAGGCGGGAGGACTGGTCACGCTCTCTGTCCTCTGTCTGGGGGGCAGAGCCCCTCTTTAAGACCGAAAACAGAAAGCAGCTTTACTGCATGTCTTTGAAAGCAATAGTGATTGGTGGTCTCGATTTTCTTGACAGTAAAAAATTAAGGGTTAACATCAATGTGCCAATGAAAACGGAACAGAAGCAGGAACAGGAAACCACACACAAAAACATCGAGGAAGATCGCAAACTACTGATCCAGGTGACCCCGGGTGCCTGGCCCCTCAGGCGGCAGGCGGGTGGCCCGAGCTGGGGGGCGCTTCCTCCGGGCTGTGTGTTGCCTGGGACTGGGGAGAGGCGGCCTGGGTGATGGGTGGTTCTGGGCGGAGTAGATGAAATACCTGATGAAACAGGTGAGAGCAGTGAGTTCATAAAACGGGAGGGAGCGCTCAGGTGCCGTCTGTGGCTTTTAAAAGTGTGTTCCAGTTGGGTTAGATTACTGAAATTGCTGCTCACGAGACCAAAACACTTGAACGTTTGTTGTGTTGGCGCTGAAACATAAGCAGATAGAATCGGCCCCTGCGTCCTTGGACCTGCCGTGTATTTGTTCCCTGTTCGGAACCCAGTCTTCCGCACAGAGAGCACTCTGCAGCATTATTGCTACTTCTCCTCATTACAGATAAGTTCTGGTTAACTCTGTGGAAAACAAGGTCTGTTTTTCTTTCCTTGGTCACATAGGCAGCTATTGTGAGAATTATGAAAATGAGGAAGGTCCTAAAACACCAGCAGTTACTTGGAGAAGTCCTGACTCAGCTGTCCTCAAGATTCAAGCCCCGGGTCCCAGTAATTAAGGTACAGCAATCACCCCGCAGCAGGGTTCAGATGATTTATCTCAGGAGACGGAAAGAGGCGATGCCTGGCGCGGAGGAGCCCGCTTAGTCACCTAAAATAGGTTTCCACTAAAGCAAACAGGCCGAAGTCTGAAATGGTCCTTTAGAGAAGTGCAAAATCCTCAGCACTCCCTTGCTGAGCTTCTCGGAGTGAACAGCGGCCGAGACGGGAGTTACTGCGCCCGGCCCGGGAGCCTCCTGCGTGTGCTGAGCCCGTCGGAGGCTCGGCCCCGTGGACGTGGCTTCTGTCGGGGCCCCCGGGGGGCCTGCAGCCCCTGGACACCGACCCCCGGGGTCGTTTCACACACAAACCAGGCGGCTCCTTCCCCTTCTGAGAACCTGGAGTGAGGCGCCCCGGGGCGAGGGGGGCTCTGTGGGGGTCCGGAGCCCCGTCTGGGGTGCGGAAAGTGAGACGGCGCCCCCGCAGGGCCGGAGGGGTCGGGCGGCGAGGAAACCCGGGCAGGGTGGGAGAATCCGTCTCTGTTCCGACGGTAAATGTGTTTTTCTTCCCCTTCCCGGCCTCTCCCTCCTCGGAACACAACGCCCAGAAATGCATTGACATTCTGATCGAGAAGGAGTATCTGGAGCGAGTGGACGGGGAGAAGGACACCTACAGCTACCTGGCCTAACCCGGGGGTCTGAGCGCGGGCGCAGCCCCTCGGCCGCGGGGACGGCAGCCCCGAGTGCGGCGGCGGCCGCGCCCCCGGACACCCACCCGGCCCCAGGCCCAGGTCTCCCCGGCGCGGGTGCGGGCCCCGGAGCTGCTCAGGACCGCCACACTTCACGTCTGTACATACGGACACCGACGCCATTTAACCTAATTTAAGACCGGAGGGGGACCTCCCGCGCCGAGGGCTGCATGCGTCTGCATCCGAATCAACCATTGGCCACGCGAGCCCCAGCTGCCGGCCGGGGCCCCTCGGAGGCCGGCAGTCCTGGAGAGCGGGTCTGAAGGGACCCACGTGTAATCTGCTATGAGAAAACCATTTGTATAGTGTGTTTCATTTTTTAATGTGTGAAAATAAAGAAAATTAAAGGATTTCTGTACAAGTCGCATTGGGTTCTTGTTTTAAGTTTTACTAATTTCTATCTGTAAATAAAAGATATAATGATTGTGCAAACGGGCGTTCCTTGGTGTCTTCCTGAGGCTCCAAGGGCCGCCCTCCGAAGAGTGAACACGTTTAAGCTTTGGCCGTCCAAGCCCTTGGTCGCCTTCTCCTCCTGGAGCGTTGGCCTTCATTCCTGTGACCCCCTCCAGCGACCGACGCCCAGGAGCCTCCCCGCGGCTGCTCTGCGGACCCTCGTGATGCTGGCCCGGGGCAGCCTGTCGCCTCCCTGGAAGGGTGGCCACTGTTCGCAGGCATTGGTCACGAGTCGGGCTCAGGGACCACGTCCGCCGCCAACGCCTCCCTTTCGCCTCCGGCCCATTGTGAGTCCTCGTCTGTGGTCCCAGGTGGTTGGCTTGGAGCCCCTGTTTGGTCACTTCTCAGCCTGAAGACAGAAGAAACGGGAGGTGGGAGCAGAGACCCCAGGCCGGTTTGGTCTTTTGGGCTCCGTGGTCCCTATAAACTACGGGTGGCTCTCCTGACCGGAGACTGGACATGCTTGTCAACACCTGTGTGGGTCTGAAGGGCTCCCCACCTTCCCTGAGGCCTGCTTCTGAAAGCAGGGCCAGAGGAAGACACCCAAGCTACTACGTCCTTCCAGTTTTTTGGACCAATCTGGCACCTAACAGGTTGGTTTTTTACGATTTAACAGTTAAATGGGTTATTGAGTATAGACTTAAGCACTTGTCTAACAGTTTCCATGTTTGTTTTAGCGTATCTTCTTTTTTCTAACAGTCTTACAAAGCGTCCCAGTGTGAACCAGGCAAAGAGCAGTGCCACTCACCCCGGGGAACCCCGCCTCCCAGAGCCTGTAGTGCCCTGAGGCTCCAAGGACCACCTAGAAACTGCCCTGTGAGTCCCCGGCTGGGAGTTGAGACCACAGCTCTGCCTTTGCTGGCAACAGTCCGCCTGCCCCTGGGACAGACGTGCTGTAAACCACCACGGCCGCTTGCTGCACGTGTGTCTGAGTCCCAGCAAGAGTAGGAAGGTAAATTGCTTTTTTGTTTTTAATTTTTATTGGAGTGCAGTTGATTTACAATGTTGTGTTAGCTTCAGGTATACAGCAAAGTGATTCAGTTACACCTCTTTCCACTCTCTTCTAGATTCTTCTCCATACAGGTCATTACAGAGTCTTGAGTAGCGTTCCCTGTGCTATACAGGAGGTCCTTGTTAGTTATCTCTTCTATGTATGGCAGCATGCATGTGTCAGTCCGAATCTCCCAATTTACCCCTCCCCTGCCTTACCCCATCTTCACCAGAAGTTCGTTTTCTACATCTGTAACTCTTTCTGTTTTGTAGATACATTCATTTGTACCTTTTTTTAAGATTTCCACGTATGAATGATACTGTATGGTGTGTCTTTTTCTGGCTTCACTTAGTGTGACAATCTGTAAGTCTGTCCATGTTGCGGGCATTATTTCATTCTTTTTTATGTGGCTGAATAATATTCCATTGTGTCTAGGTACCACAACTTCGTTATTCACTTATTGATGGACATTTACGTTGTCTTCATGTCCCAGCTACTGTAAGTAGTGCTACAGTGAACACTGGAGTTCAGGTCCATTTTCAGATTATGGTTTTCCCCAGATACATGCCCAGAAGTGGGGTTGCCGGATCACATAATAGAGCTTCATGGTCTGTTTTTTTTAACTAAAGTATAATTGCTTTACAATATTGTGTTTGTTTCTGCTACACAACAGTGAATTAGATACATAGACCCCTTCCCTCTTGAGCTCCCCGCACACCCTCCCCCCATCCCACCCCTCTAGGGATGACCTCTGGGTCATCACAGAGGACACAGCGGAGCGCCCAGTGTTGTACAGCAGCTTCCCGCCAGCTGTCTGTCCTATACACGGTAGTGTATCTGTGCTGATGCTACTCTCAATTCGTCCCACCCTCCCCTTCAAGACAGGGAAGGGACCTCTTCATGAGACTTTCCTGACATCTCTCGAGTTCCTCCAGGATGAAGAGTGTCCTTGGTAAGACCGAGGACATCCGTGAGCAAAGGCGGACGGGAGGTGGGTGATGGGAGGTCCCCTGTACGTGCCCCCCCGCCGACCCCCTCCGCTAGGTGAGAGTCCTGTTCAATGGCTTCATTCCGCAAACCACATCCTACGTAGCCTAACAGGAATGGCCCGGCCTCCAAATACAAGCCACGAGGGCTGAGTTCCCTGTTATCCAGTGAGCTGCATTTTTCCGAACTTCAATAGTAGCTTCCTGAATCTGCCTAGGGACCGATGCCCAGCCTCTGAAGGCCACCTAGTGCCCAGGCCCTCTGGGAGGTTCACGCCCTGGGGGAGGGGTGGTGTGTGCTGCATCCTGAGGGAACCATCTCCTCTCTCCTAGGAGGGGGGCAGGCAAGGCAGAGCCCAGGGCCAGGACCCCCCTCGCAGCCCCCCTCTCCTGGGCTGGGTGCTCATGGGTCAAACCTCGCACCTGCGTAGAGGCAAACTGCCAGCCATCACCAGTCAGCGCCTTTGTAAGAGGCAGCCAGGGACAGCACAACAGGAGATACAGGGCCGAGAGGCACTTGAATTTAAAATATTTTTACTGAGTATTTTAAGATGGCCTACCTATTCATTGAGGTATCTTAATTTTCCTTTGAAAAAAAATACAAGATTTTGCCACACCCAGCTAAAAAAGCAACATGCTGACTCATTTGAACTAAATCCCAAAAGAAAAAAATGACTTTTTTTTTTTAGGAATGGCAACAACTTATCTGGGTGATTTGATTGTATACACCTGAATCTCATCTCTCCAGTGGCTGAACAATGACTTGGTCAAGATAGGTGAGTGTGGACAGTTTTCTAAAAATTTATGGAGCTTTGGTTTGCATACAAAAAGCTATGTGGCTTGGATGTGTTGGACCACTTCTCATCCCAGGTACTACACACACCCCTCCCTGGGTCATTTGTAACAGAGGCTGGAAGAACAACCAAGTGTTGATTTGAGCTTATTCCAGTAAGAGCCCAAAGCCCATGCAACTTCCAACAGAGTGTGTGTGTGCGCGCACGTACACGATTAGTCGTGTCCGACTCTGCAATCCCATGGACTGTAGCCCACCAGGCTCCTCTGTCTGTGCAGATTCTCCAGGCAAGAATACTGGAGTGGGTTGCCATGCCCTCCCCCAGGGGAACATTTCCGACCCAGGAATCAAACCAGGGTCTCCTGCATTGAAGGCGGATTCTTTACCAGCTGAGCCACCAGGGAAGCCCTCTAATGGAATACTTAGGTTCTTTGAAAATGTCCACGTTTGAAACCTTTCTTGACGACCTACCTATAAATCTAAAGTGGGCTTCCCTGGTGGCTCAGATGGTTAAGAATCTGCCTGCAATGCAGGAGACCTGGGTTCAATCCCTGAGTCCGGAAGATCCTACCTGCGACCTACAAATCTGAAGGACACAATTTGTGAATTGATTTTTGGCGGTGGTGGGGCAGTTGAACACCTTGGGCAGAGGTGCGAATCCAGAGTTGGAGTCATTGACTAGACACACTGAAGTCTGGAGGTTGAGTGACCCAGACGATACTGAGAAATAGTTAGGAAGCAGTTTCTAGGTAGAGGATTACGTTGGTTTTTTTTTATAAACTGCAAAATGTTGAAAATTTTGTCACGCAGCACAATGTTATCATGGCGCCTGCAGGTTAGCCTGCGGCAGTTAGTCGGAGTCCAAGGTCCTGCCTGTACTTGGACGTCGGGACTGACGTCAGACACGTGGGTCTTCATGACCATTGGGGAAAGGCTTAGGGACCACAGACACTGGCCAGCTGGACAGCCTGTTGTTGGGCTCTTTCTCCTCAGTGGACAAGGTGTGATCTTCCTAAACCATGGCAACCATGACTGCATCCATATCCTGATGTGGTAACTCATTCCACTCATCCTTCTTGGTTCTCCCTGTTGGGGAGCTAAACCCACTAGGCTCACACAATGTCAGTTATTACCTCGCTGGGAGAGCAAGGGGAAGAGAAAAAAGCACACATTTAAACTTGGTGTTCTGTGTGAATTGAATACCTTGGGTCAGCTCTGTTCTTTCTCCCCCCCCATTCCAGGTAAAGGGCAATGTCAAGCTGACGAGCTAAGGCTGCTCTCGATCACATGGGATGTGGCCGTGGCGGCAGGCCAGGATTTCTGGTCAGGATCTCCGCGTCTATGAGGTCAGTGGACCGGTTCCTGGAGGTACAGTGCTCGTCGAGGAATGAAAGCCCGCTGTGTGCGAAGCACACAGACCAGGCAGTGCTCACAAGCCCTGCCCTCCATCAGGGACAGCTGCTGTCTTCTGCTGCCTTTGGGTCTCTGGTCACACAATGGGGAACAAACGGGCTTTACGGGGGCCGCGTGCCAAGGGTGGGATGTGGCAATCGGACAAGCTTGGGGGCAACTCTCCCCGAATTGGTCAGCGACGCCTCCTAGGTGGAGCACGAGACCAGGTGTCTCAGCAGGTGGCAGGGAAGCCCAGGGTGACACAGACTCACACGTGCCGCTTTTCACTGCCAAAGCCAAGGGTGAATGAACTGTATCCCAGGACTCAAGTCACAGGGCTTGTGCATCGAGGCAGCAGAAACCAGCCTCGTCCCTGTTTGTGTAACTGGAAAGGAAGGTGTTTTATCTGAGCGTCCCAGTCATGTTACAAATCAATGACAACTTACTGAACGCGGCCGTCCTGGGCGCTCCTACCACCGCCCGGCCTGAGGAACAGCTCCCCGCTTCCCGGGATGTTAAGGGGGTTTCTTACTTCTTCAGGATTTAAAAGGAGTCTGGTTGTCCCCGTCACATTTCTGCAGGGCTGTTATCTAGTGGGATTTACAGCTAGATCGGTTCGCAGGAATCTCCTGTCATTCTGGAGAACGAGGTTCAGAGGGCAGGCACCTGCAGGCCTCTCAGCACCCGGGACGCGCCCCGGATGCGAGCAGTGAACGCTTACGGTGCCCTTGTCTCCTTAGCCACTATGTTTGGTATATGGTGACATGTTTGCAACAGTATTTACTTATCTGCCTGATACAGGCAGTATGCGGTACACCCCGATTCCCAGGATGGCCTCTGACGAACCACAGTGGTGAGATGGTTTTCCCATCCCTCAGTCCTTTCTGAAGCCAGCTGGGGAGGCTGTGTAACAGAGGACGAGGAGCAGGACAAGTTCAAGTATTCTTTATTCAAAGTTGAAAAATGTACCACACTGCATTATTGCAAAAATTCACGGGTACAAAACACTTTGCAGCTGGTGAGAAGGCAATAAAAAGTTGATTTTTTCAAACTCATTACTATAAATTATTCTTACAGTACTTTGCAAATTCAGAATTTCAAACTGCATTTTTTTTTTCTAAATCGCCCACAGTACTCGAGGTTCCTGAAGCTAAGGCCGCTGTTCCGAGAGGAGGGGGGAGGAGGTAGCACACGTCAAGGGATCTCCATTTCTCTTTCGATGCCCACGTACTTCAGGGCGTCGGCCTGGCTGTATCTGAAACAGCATGAGAAACAGGTGAGCGCCCTGCAGCGCGGGGTGAGACCCAGCCCGCTCGGCAAGGCACACACGAGCCCGTTCCTGCTGCCTGCACAAAGGCACCTTCGCAGAATGGGTGCAAACATTCCCATTGCAAAGGGGCCGAGCCGGACAGAACTGGTAATAACACCCCTTCCGATGGCAGGCCCGCAGTGGGGCTGGTATTGAGACCAAACACAGGGAGCACAGAGAACCTTAGTGAGCGGGCCAGAGCCGGCCACGGGCCCCTTGAAGCCAGGACAGCACAGAGGCCAGAAGAGATAGGTGCCTGCGACTCTTGCCACCAGGTGAGCCCTACAGGTCCCCCAAAAGGAAGGTGCTCCACCCAGCTGCTCTTCCTGGGAAGATTTGGGTTGGAAACAGCTCCACACAGGCCCTAGTTTAAGACAATTCTACACAAAATACCAAGCTTCTCAATGGGATGTGTAGTCAGCCACAGGATTTGTTCAACTAAACATTCCTCTGACTACATTTAAATATTCTGTAACTTGTCAATTTTCCCCAGAACTTGACAGTATAAACTGCCAGCCAGATCCCCAGCGGCATAACCACCCCCCGGGAGCCTGTGCTCAGCACCCTGATGGCAGGCATGGACCCTGAAGGTAAAAATGGAGCTTTCTGCGTTTTTTTAACTTCTATGAAAGCATTACTTTATACTGGAAACGCCATTACCCAGCAGTACACCCTAGCTCCCAGCACTACCCACAGCAAATCACCAGCCCCAGACGGAAGCCCAGCTCGGAGCCAGAAGACAGCCTCTGTCCAGAGCTCAGCATCCAAGCAGAAAAGCCCTCAGAGACTCTAAAAACCAACCTGTAATCGAAAAACAGCTCTTCACCAGTCTGGATGGCTCGCTTAGCAAAAATCCCTATCCTGTGATCGCCGTTGACCATCATCACTGCAAAGAGAGAAATGGGGTCAAGGCATCGGTGAGGACGACCCAGGAGGTTGACAGGTCGGTAAGGAGCCCAGAACCACTCACGACGCCCTGCGGGGACTCTGCCCGCGTCGGAGCACATACCTTTTGCATAGCAGTTGGGATTTACTGAGTGATTTGCAAAACGAATCTTGTTACCCTTGCGGGTTGCATCCACCACAAAATCTAAAGAGAAAAAAAATAAGCATAACCTAGTAAACAATTAGTTTTAAATCAATAAACACAAGATTATTGTGATGCTGTAAAAATATAAGTAGTTATTGTTCTTTAGAGTTTGCCTGCAAAAGCAAGTAAATTATTCAACCAGGTTCACCTGGTAAGAAATGACCTCTGGAAGAAAATGCCCTTGGTTAAAATGCAATTTTCCACGACATCATAAGTAAGTATCTTCAAATCAGTCTCTTTCATGTTACTGGTTATGGACCACGCAGACCACTTGTTCAGAGATGAGACCCCCTGGGTAGCATGGGTGTGAAGCGGGGACCCGACTACCCCTGACGTCCTATCTTCCCAGGATCAGGGTCTGCACGCGCGCGTCACCGTCCGTCCGCGGGACCCCCAGGGAAGCTGAGGAGGTGCTTCCTCACAGGGCGGGGCTCCAGGCCCTCCCAGGTGAGAGGCGCCGACTGGTACCCATGGCAGGAGGGACCCAGGAGGAGAGTCAGGCTGGGAAGCCAAGGACGGCTCAGCCCCGGGCCGCTGCGGCCCCCTCCCTCTGGACAGCGACCACTCTCTGCACACAGAACCCCCGACCACCGCGGGATCGCCCACTCCCCGAGTTAGTTACAACTCTGCCAACCTGGGGGAAAGTGAGTCTCTCTCAGTCGTGTCCAACTCTTTGTGACCCCGTGGACTGTAGCCCACCAGGCTCCTCTGTCCAGGGAATGCTCCAGGCCAGAATACTGGAGTGGGTAGCCTTTCCCTTCTCCAGGGGATCTTCCCCCCCAGGGATCAAACCCAGGTCTCCCGCACTTCAGGTGGGAGCTTACCATCTGAGCCAAGGACACCCTCCAGCCAACAGCCGGTTCCTAAGCCCAGCCCCTTTCAGACCGCTGACACCAGGGACCCCTCGTGTCATCTCTGCCGCTTCAGCCCCTGGAGGCACCTGAGGTGCGACCTGGGAACCAGAGGGGCCCTGACCCCCCGCATACCGTTGTTCAAGTTGAACAGAAAGCTGCACATGTACTTGTCATACACTTTCCCTCTTCTGTCCGCTTCATCTTGAGAAATAATCTGAAAAGACAGACACAGGGTCAGGTGGTTCAGGATCAGGGGAGCCTGGCAGAACACACCCAGCTCGTCTGGAATGTTCAGGACCTTGACGACACTCAACAGAGGGTCACTGGCCAATTTCTCTTTGTCAGAGAACAGTGGTGTTTTAAGGACTCTGACTTAGAAATACTTCCACAGCTGTAAAGTAACTGCTTGGAGACGTGAGTAACCTGAGTCTTTTTTACTTGGTACAAAATGCAGCCAGCCCCAGGGTTTGCCGAAACTTCACAACCTAGAAAGGACGCTTTAGTTATCAGTCAGGCTGCGGACTAAAGAGGGAGAGACTCGTCGTCGTAAAGCTCTCATTCTCCCCCTCGTTCTCGGGAGATGAAAAGCTGAATGTGACAAGGACTGAAGCAGTGTAGCTTCCAAGTAAACCAAACCCACAAGTCTAAGCTGAAAAGCCATTTTATATTCATTTCTAATCAAACCCAGTGGACCTGCCCAATGAAGATCGGTCCAAAGCGTATTACAGGTGAAACCACGTGAGCACAGTGGACATCCTGCTGTCTGTGACTGACCGTGGGGCCCGGCCTTACCTCTCCACAGTATTCCGAGATGAATTCATTTTTCTGTACAGGGTCTTTGATGAAGATCCCCCAGCCTGCGACATCAGACGGTGCCAGCAGTAAATGCTAGAGAATAAACACAATTGTAATCAAAGGAGAACGAGGCTGGACAGATCAGACCACAGGATGAACCGGGGTGACTCAGCCACAGAGGGGCATGAGGGTCAGCGTCCCCCCGTGTGACCAGAGGGGCCGACAAGCTGCAGAACCCACATTTTGTTGTTTTGTAAATTATAGTACAGAGCCTAAGTGTCTGCCTCACAGGAAAATGGTGTCGCCTGAGCTGGTCCGCGTTGCGTGCCCAGCCGTCCTTCAGTCTTGACCACGATTCCACCAGCAGCTCCACAGGCCGCCTGTGCTGCCCCCACCACCTCCCCCGGGCCAGTCGCAGCCCCTCCTGGTGGGTCAGCAGCCTTTACTCCTCCCGAAGCGCTGTCCCTCTTCCAGAGCATTGTTCCACAGCCCTTCCTCGCAACACTCGGAAGCCCAGGGGCCAGCGCTCTGCTCAGCTGACGCCAAGGTGATCCCCGCCGTCCCTTTCAGATAGACTGTGTTTGGGAGTGAGGCCCGGAGCCCCGCCTTCTCTTCAGGCTGCCTATTGTGCTCTGATTCCACACTTCTTGTCTGTAAAGGAGACTCCCTGATCCCCAAGCTCCTGAGCTGTGCCCGACCCGGCCTATGCTCCCCTGTCAGGGCAATTAACCAAGCACCTCCTTGACCAGCATAATACTGTTAAGCAAATGAAGCCTAATTGGTAAAAAAATATCTCCACAGTTTTCTATTTGAGGAGGTAAAAGATGCCTAGAAAGATGACGAAGGAGGGTTTTGTTGTACAAGAGAGGAAGTTTGGGATTGGGGGAGAAATGAAAAGCTTTCAGGGCTGAATGGGGGCCCATTGGAAACGCTGGCTGCACTGTGACGTGAGGACCTAGAGTAAAATCATCCGAAGGCCTGCCAACACCACAGCCAAAAAAGTAAAGCCAGTGCCATACAGGATTTCTGGCAGAGCTGGCAGAGGAGGACTGACGACAGGGCCATCTCAGTCACACCGCCCACTGAGTCAGGACCCGACGAGCTGATGCCGCCGCACGTGCGCAGCACGGGGTCCGGGGCTGGAGTGCCAGCTCGGAGCCCGGCTCCTTTCCTTCTGAGTCTCAGAACTCTGGTTTAATGATCATTCCTAATTCACGGACTCAGGACAACTAAGCAGTTAACACACAAAGCGCTCGGACCAGGGCCCGCACCGTCAGTTCAGTCCCTCAGTCGTGTCTTTGCAACCCCATGGACTGCAGCACACCAGGCCTCCCTGTCCATCACCAACAAACTCCTGTCCATCGAGTCGGTGATGCCATCCAGCCATCCCATCCTCTGTCGTCCCCTTCTCCTGCCCTCAACCTTTCCCACCATCAGGGTCATTTCCAATGACAGGGTCTTTTACTATCACCGTCTCCCCTAAAAAACAAACCCAGTACGTGCTGTTAGTTTCTTATGCTCGGTAATAAACCCTCTGGTTGGGACAATCAGTTCCTCCATGCAGCGCCCACTCTTACCTTCTTGGAGCCCCGCTGGATGCTGCAGTTCTTGCAGGACACGTTCTTACTGTCCCAGTGGTCAGCCGCTCCGCAGGTGAGACAGAGGTCGGGGTCGCACTCGCGGACGGCCAGGTAGCACGGGCACTGCTTGGTGTTGCACTGGGCTTTGCAGCGGCAGCCGGGAAAGCGGTTCTGACCTTCAGAGAGACGCCTCCGTCAGATGAGAACTGCCCGACGGCACCGCTGGAGCTTGGTGCGGAGCCCGACAGCCTCACTGAGCCCTCACAGCTCATTATTCTCCCGCCATCGTCACACAGGGGAGGTGAGAGGAACGTCAGAGCCATCCACACGCACACCGACCGCCACCTTCCTGCTCCGCCATTTGTGTGTGAGACCGTCTGAGTACTTACAGTGCAGTGCTTACACACGCGCTGAGGAGGGCTCTGGACCACGCGACACCCAGGGTTCTCAGCCGTTCTCAGGCGGAGCTCTAGGGGCCTCCCTGGGGTCCAGGCTTCGGTGCACAATTACCGTCCTCACCCCGATGCCCCTACATTCCTTCATTCTGAAGACTGAACCCACCTAACTCATGATAATCTCTAGTGTCCAGAAAGTATTTGAGGAGCCATTTCTAGATTTGCCTTCCATTCTGTGCTAACTTTACTATGATTTAAAAGTTAAATGATCAAAGACAATACAAAGCTCCTTTAATCCATGCTGGCCTCACCTGCCCGCCTGCCTGCCTCAGCCAGGAGGTGGGCGGACACTGACCCAGTGCCTGGGCTCCACACAGGCTTGTGGCGTGAGTTTCCCAAAGGAAACAACACAGGGGTTGCCAAGATGCCCTTGTGTTGACTGAACTTAGTTTTAAATTCCTGACCAACAGTCAATTTAATTCTCACGCAATGACATCAAGACAACAAGTACTTACACTCTGAACTACACTGACAAAACTTTTCACAAAAATTTTGTGCTATCACACAAGGGCACGAGCTGTCGCAAGGCTGCCGCGGGTGGTCACAGGGTTGATAGTTGTAAACGTGGTTGGAGGAGCCGTCTGCACAGACAAGAGCACCGCGTCAGTCCCGAAAGCTGTGAGGTGACCACACGCCCAACAGGCACACGTTCCCCCCGTGACCTGAGCTCGGGGGCTGTCCTCGCCGTGTCCACCTTACTCTCCTGTCTACAAGCCCCCCCACCCGCCAAGAGCCAGGGAGCCCCTGGGCACCGTCACACCTCAGTCAGGCTCCCAGAGTTCTCCACTAGCCAACAGATGGGCTCCGTCTAAACTGGTTTAATGCACCAAGTCAGTTCTATCTGAACATCCCATACTCTAATCCAATTACTATTCTAAGACACATGAGGAGGAGACAGCGAGTCAACAAGAAAGCTGAATGGAAAGATGCTAACCCTTCTTCAGCTGGATCTTTCTGCAGTGTGCAGCCCACAACCTGCAAAACACAAAGAAACAACATCCTGGTGACCTGGGTGCACACCCATGTCTGCTGACACGTGCACGTGCAGCAGCCAGCCCACCACGTGCCGCGGGTTTGTTCTCTGTGGATGGTACTGACACCGCACCCTCTAAATTCTAGAATCTTTAATCATTTCAATTGAGCTATCTGGGCAGAAATAATCCAAACAAAAAATGCAAAAGTATCGACTAAAGCTAAATTATTAAATTACTTATCAAAGAAATATAATATGAACATGCAGACGATTTCTGAAGTATAATCTAAGTGTTCCCTTACCCAACATCCAACTATGCTTCTCTCTAAAAACCCTGGAGGTTACAACAGTGCGTCCGGTGACTTTCTGCATCTCTCTCTGTGCACAGGGGTCAGCCTGCTGCCTTCACTGCACCGTCCCTTACTCCGCCGAGCTGACAGCGGGGTGGCTGTGAAGCGTATCTGAGTCAATGCCACACACCCGGCAAACTTGGGCTCTGGAGTGGGAACCGGCTCTGGAGCTCACAGGCTCCCAAGACACACCACAAATGCTTGTGCCTTTACTGCAGAGGCTACTAAATAGTTCTCCAAAACGAAGATGTAACCTTGACTATGACTCAACACACCAAACCTACGGACAGCCGCTGGGTCTCACAGAAAAATGGCAGCAACTGCCCGAGGAAGCCGGCCAGGCCGGCCCCGGCCTCCCCCCAGCGCACTCACCGGTGTTTCCTCTTCTTCTTCCGGGGAGGGGTGTCCACGTCCTCGGCGGGGGCCGGCGCAATGACACTGGATTCTTTGACTCGAAACTCGTACACCTGACAGGAGGCAGAGTCACAGGCCGTGAGGGCCGTGTGCGAGCACACCGGTCTCCTGCTCATTCACACACACACTCAACTGGTCTGTCCCGTGGCGCCGCTGCGGTTACTCCCTGTTCAAGAGTCACGAGTCCAAGTCGCTCGGTCGTGTCCGACCCTGCAACCCCATGGACTATGCAGTCCGTGGAATTCTCCAGGCCAGAATACTGGAATGGGTCGCCTTTCCCGTCTCCAGGGGATCTTCCCAACCCAGGGATCGAACCCAGGTCTCCCGCATTGCGGGCAGATTCTTTGCCAGCTGAGCTACCAGGGAAGCCCCAAGAGTCATGAGGCTACATCTAAATTCTTCTGGGTTTTTGAAACCCACTGCCACCTACGTGCAGCATCTAAAGTCAAAAGACTTATTTCAGTTCCCTCTCAGTGAAAAAAAAAAAAAAATCTTTTCCAATGACAGGAGCTTAGTAACCAGGAGCGCTGCTAGGCTGGGACAGTGAGCACGCACTTCCCCCTCTGAAGACTGCTGCCGTCACCTTGCTCAGCCACGCTCACCTGTCGACATGTTTTGGTCCCGATGAGCCTGGCGATGGCACAGAAGTTGTCATAGTAGGTGCCGATGAGCACCCTGAACATGGAGGCCTCAGCGCCGCTCCACTCCACGTTCTCGGGGGGCTCCGTGTTGGGCTTCATCTTTATTGGTGTTTGGCACCGAGAATTAGCTTCTACAAAACCAAAGTTAACAGGCATTGTTCAAGAAGTGGCAAGTGGAGAACGGGAGGGAGGGAGGCATGAAATGGCAGTTGGAGAACAGTATCAGAATGCAGAGTGTGCTTAAGAAAACAGGAGGTGAATCATATGTGAGAATACACTAAGGCTAGAAACCCCATGGAAACGTGAGAGCAGGCTCCCCTTAACACAGCCTTCTAAAATGAAAGCAAACGGGGTTCCGCGGCTGCTGTTGATGGTATGATCCAAAGGGCTCTAAGGACAACTGGGAACATACCAGTCAGGAGTTGGGTTGCTTTCTCCTAACCAACGCCACCCACCCGCAGACCATCAAGAACGGTCACCTGAATGATCAGATTTCTTTATGCCCCGCCTGGGAAAACTGAAAAAAGGAAAACGACCCAGAGTGTGAAAATACACTGGATCAACCTTCAAATAACCCGGACGGATGGCACCACAGGCGAGTGCTGGGCGCGGGGTGAAGACAGCAGGAGGGAGCCCCCAGCTCCGCGCCTGGGTGTCTCCCCGCCTGGGTGTCTCCCCGCACGACTCAGGAGAGGACCCGCCCCGGCGCCGCCCGGGGCCCCGCGAGCAGCAGGCGCCCGGCCGCGGCCTCACCCGAGGAACTCGAGGTCTCGTCCTTCTTCTCCTCCTCATCCTTGTCGTTGCTCTCCCCGCCCGTCTCGGCCCCCGCCTCCCGGTCACTGTCCGTGTCCTTCGACTCCAGCACGTTGATGGTGGGCGTGCTGGGCCTGCTGCTGTTGTTGGGAAGCCGGCCTCTCCGGCGGCCCCCCGGGCGCTTCGGGGGGGTCTTGATCCGCTCGGCGGTGAGGGCCGCAGCGAACTCCTTCGCTCCCTCCTACAACAGGAAGAGCGGAGACATCAAAGTCAAGTTCTACAGCTGGTTCTGGCAGAGGAGGAAGAAAAGGATTGGGTAAGCATGTTAGTCAAACTTATCAGTATCTGCTTTTCACAGGCAGTCACATCTAAAGACAATCGTTTTCCTATCTGCTGTCCATGGTTTGAAGATTTGAGAAAGATAAATATGGATTCTATAAACTCAGGCAAGACAGTTCCGTATTAACTGATTATGAGTTAAAATACAGAATATACTTTAAGAAACACAGTCTATTTAAAAGTGAACGTTAAGAGGAGTCATATACCTAGTGTGCATCTAAAGTCAGCCTTTCCTGTCTCAGGGCTTCTTAAGCTAACACTCCCTTCTCTATGGTAGCATTTGACGTACACAAGAAGGATACAGGACGCACACGTGCGCCTTCCGTCCCTTTTCTGCCCCTTTTTTCCTGTGAGGGATGCACAGCCCCAGGAGGGCATGAAGGGACCTTGAGGGACAGGCGGTGCGTGTCAGTCCGTGCTGCCAGGCACAATAACCCCGTCTCAGAAAGTGCACAACAAGGGTAAGAGCACGGATTATACAGACCACAGACACGCTTTGGAGAAGCCAAATAAAATGCTGCCTTGTAAAGAATATCATTCAACAGTGCTCAAGAATTCCATTTTTAGTGGCAATAGAAGGGAGAAGTTTGAGAGCAGCCAACAGTTTTATACTTCATTCTACAAAAACCAAATTGCTTAAAAATAGGATACCTTCTGCAGGTGCCATTCAATGAATCTTCTGTCCAAAATCCAACAGGCAATATATACCCACTTAGTTCCTAGGTAGGAGTGGCTTGGTTCAAAGAGGGGAAATGGTAAAAATAAGATAGTACCCATAAAAACAACTTTTCTACCTCATATTTTCCTAAACCCTTACCTTCTCTCCATCATTACAAAAAACACACACACACACACCCCTCACCTCTGGGACCTACATATAATACACTAAACTACAGCAGGTCTACAATTCACAGAAGGGTGATGGCTCTGAGCAAGCTCAGAAACTACTGTGCTTCTGGGGTCTGGGTGGGTTCTCTGTGCTTCCCATCTCTAAGGTTGGCGGAAGGTACGACCTGCATACACTGCTGAAGAGACTAACACTGGTAAAGAATAATGCAAGATAACAAAGGACTAGGATGTGCAGTAGGTACGAGCTACCGAGAAACGTGGCTGAGAAACCTCTGCCTATCGTATGGCCAGTAACAGTACGGGAACGACAGCTTACCGCTGACTTCACCGACCTCACGAAAATTCAAAATTCAGACTTCTCCACTCCCTCCAGAACCCCCGCACGCGCTTACCAAGTGCTGGTAACAGTGGGGGCCACAAGGCTTGTTGTCGAGGGCCGTCTCTGTGTTCTTCCGCTTGTAAGTGTTGGGGGTTGCATGAAAAGCTGCAAAATACACAGAAAACATCCAAACATAAAGTAAAATATTTACTTTTCATTCCTCCAGTTCCAAAGGAAAAAGTCAATTATGCATCATCACACTCCTGCTAACACGTGGTTTACATTATGGAGCTTTCCTTCAGGCTCTTCCTGCATACTCACCGTGTATTTTCCTCAGCTCTCCCCAGGACACCTGAGTTCTAATTACAAACATTTACTTGAGTCTTTTATGTCTCCATAGAAACAAGTGATGTATCCTCTACACAGAAATCAGTTTCCTCTTTTCACCAGAAGAATCCTGACACCTACAACTTATTGATTTCTAAAGAAAGGTCAGCCCCTAGCTTGTCAAATGGGGGAATAGACTGGGACACCACTTGTTAAAAACCTGGGTTCAAAGACAGTGAGGACAGCCCTGGAATTCTACAAGTCAGTTTCTACGAATCACACACAATTCAAGAACCCAGGGGGAGCCTGCAGTCAGCACTTTCTGCAGGGAAAACTAGTTGCCAGATAAAACGGCTTTGGCAAGATATAGCGTTTGACACTTAAGATACCCAAATAACATACAAGCAAGACGCCCACTCCAGCACACTGGCGCCCTAACCAAGTATGAGAGCACCGCAGCTGGACCTCAGACACCCTGGGACGCTGACTTCCCGAGCACAACGGCAAATACTAGAAACGCCCCGCCCAGAATCACACACGATGCCAGACAATGTGGGTGAAACAAGGGACAGATTCATGAAATAAATCATTCCAAAAAACATATGTAAACAGCCATGCTTCTATCCATAGAGCTTAAATGGGAAATGAAGACAGACTGATGAAGAAAGGAAGGGAAAGGAAAAACGAACAAAGTTATGCTTTTAAAGTGGAAATTCAAGGCTCAGGTCCCGTGTCAAATATGTGAGTTGCTATTTCCCAGAACAAGAGTCTGATACCATGTGACTGGTTTCACCCTGGACTGGCACGGGTGAGGGCCCCTAAAATATCAACACAAAGGCTGAGCACGTGGAAGGTGAAGGTCACATAAGGGGAAGGAGTTACATCAACCAGACACAAGGTCATCATGAGCCAAAGGCACACGCGGGCTTTGAGCCTGGATGTCTCCTCCAGTACATGCTAAGTTTAGAGACTGATATTTTGCCGTAGTTCACGGAAGACATTACATGTGTCTGTACACCCACACGTGCACACACTCTGATTTTGAGAGAGAAGATGTCACTAAGTCAGGACTAAGCGACAGTACCCTCATAATGAGCCACAAATTACAGTCTCCAAGATAAAAGCAAATCCAGGCCATAAAGGAAAAATCAGCATGCTAATAATCAAAGCCATTTTAAACTTTTTAAAATGCCATTTTGAATTTCACATTGCCTTTAAGCTAAAGAGAAAACTATTCTTATAACTAGATTTCCCTCAGCAGAATTTCAAATATCAGTTCTTCATGAAAACTAAGTATATAAAGAATTTCTTCTTTGAGAAGAGTCTTGACTATCTTAAGACTTCCAGAATACTGAACATAATCTTTTCAAATAGGCATCTTAAAATACTAGTATTTGAATACTAGTATTTGAAATAAGTTATTAAAGTACACTTCAAACTAAGTATGAGGGGGAAAAGATTATATGAAGTTCCCTGATCAAGAAAATTATTAGATGGGAAAATTAAAGCAACATACTTTAAAAAAAAGAAAAAATGTATATTGAGGGCTTTTTTTTCCCTTAATTTCAAAATCTTGGTGAAAACATATAAAATCTTGGTGAAAAATCCTATCTAAAAGTTTTCAAGCAAAGGTACAAGACTTATAGTATACAATGTGGTCTAGGCCTGTACTTGAAATTAAAGTCCCTTTGATAAAAAAAGATCCACGATCAGATGACTTGCCAGTCCCCTGCCATCAAAACATCTTCGTCAGAGAAACATGGTTGACACCCTTAACATCTAAGTAACTGAGGCCTCGTATCAGTGAGGCTGTCAGCGCAGAAATAATAAAAACAGGTAGCTGAGCACCAAAGAATTGATGCTTTTGAACTGTGGTGTTGGAGAAGACTCTTGAGAGTCCCTTGGACTGCAAGGAGATCCAACCAGTCCATCCTAAAGGAAATCAGTCCTGAATATTCATTGGAAGGACTGATGCTGGCTGAAACTCCTACTTTGGCCACCCGATGCAAAGAACTGACTCATTGGAAAAGACCCTGATGCTGGGAAAGACTGAAGGCAGGAGGAGAAGGGGATGACAGAGGAGATGGCTGGATGGCATCACCAACTCAATGGACATGCGTTTGAGTAAACTCCAGGAGTTGGTGATGGACAGGGAGGCCTGGCATGCTGCAGTTCACGGGGTCGTGAAGAGTCGGACACAACTGAGCGACTGAACTGAACTGAGCAGCCAAAAAAGCCTTTCACACTTAAGTTTTAAAGTCTCCCTTAAACAACGAGTTAGAGGAAATATAAAACATTCCCGCATGTTCCTTTAAAGAAACTGTAACAATAACAACTATCAAAACCTAAAAGAGATGCTGAAACAGTGCTCTGGAGACAACTCACTGTCTTAAATACATATATCTAAAAAAGGAGGCATGAAAATGACACAAACATCAGATTCACAAACAGAAAAATGTAAAATCTAATACAGTAGCTGATTCTCTAAATGCACAAAACACATTTTTAATATATAAACCACATCTTAATCTCATCAAGAAAAACAAGGAAGAATGAAATACAGAAGAGTAATAACAGAAATAAATGAAATTAAAAGAATCATTAGAATATACAGATAAACTTTATACAAATAAATTTCAAAACCAAATGAAATGGGTAAGTCTCCAAAACTGGCCCAGGAGCAGGAGGAAATGCATCTATCTGCCAGCACTACTGTATGAACACAGCACTGAAGATACCATTAGACAGGAGAAAGAAGTTAAAGTTACACAGACTGGGAAGAAAGCGAAACCATCCATTACTATAGACACTTTCATTACAGCTGGAAAACTCTAAAGAATCTACTGAGAAACTATCACAAGGACACCTCAGTAAAGTAGCAGAGTAGGAAATATGTAAGATACAAGGGGAAAAGCCCAACACATTTAATGCCTAGAAATCGTCTTATGGGGCTTCTCAGGTGGCTCAGTGGTAAAGAACCTGCCTGCCAAAGCAGGAGACACAGGTTCGATCCTTGGGTCAGGAAGGTCCCCACCCGGAGGAAGAAAATCCCATGGTCAGAGGAGCATTGTGGGCTACAGTCCATGGAGTCTCAAGAGTCAGACACAGCTTAGCGACTAAATAACAAAAAACAACAATCATTTTACTTGAGTTACAGGAAGAAAATCTAAAAGGAAATTAAAGAACAAAAGGAGAGTTTATCAGATAGTCAGTTAGACGGAACCCTTACTTTAAAATGTGAGTTTTACCTTAGGTAATATAAATTTAATGAGATTCCAATAAACATACCTGCTGCTGCTGCTGCTGCTAAGTCGCTTCAGTCGTGTCTGACTCTGTGCGACCCCATAGACGGCAGCCCACCAGGCTCCCCCGTCCCTGGGATTCTCCAGGCAAGAACACTGGAGTGGGTTGCCATTTCCTTCTCCAATGCATGAAAGTGAAAAGTGGAAGTGAAGTTGCTCAGTCATGTCCGACTCTTAGTGACCCCACGGACTGCAGCCTACCAGGCTCCTCTGTCCATGGGATTTTCCAGGCAAGAGTACTGGAGTGGGGTGCCATTGCCTTCTCCGAATATAAATTTAATGAGATTCCAATAAACATACCTAGATTCTTTTTAATTTAGGCAAACTGATTCTAAAATTTACATAGAAAAACAAGAATGGCCAGGAGATCTCTGAATAAAACCCCCCAGACAGATTCAAGGAAGAAGACCCTGAGATCAGAAGCAGAGCCCAGCCCCTGTGGTGACCAGGACTGACCGCAGCTCAAGGCAGTCCCAGAGGGACCCGCGGACAACGGTGGGGAAACAGCAGCCCTGGATATGGGAGGGAGAGCTGGAACCAAAATCCTAACGGAGCAAACTGCAAATGGATCAAAGGGAGAGATATTTTTAACAAAGTCTAAAACGTACTAGAGAAAAAGGTAAAACACCCTTTAAAATCGTGGAGTAGAGAAAGCCGAATGATAGATCGAACTACTTCTAAAGGTTTTGTTTTTTAAGTTTGCTACAGGATTTTTACCAAACAAACTGGAAAAAAAACACTGCAACTCATCACAAAAAAAACTAATTCCCTGACTATATAAAGAACTTCAAGATATCAAAAAGACCACCAAAGCCAAAAGGGTAAAAATAATTCAGAGAAAATAAAACACAAATCTCTTAATCATATAGAGAAATGCAAACTACACTGTGCTAGAAACCATTTTACTGATTCAATCAATAAGATCAAAGTCTGTTGTTTAACACTCTCTAGTGGCTGGACTCTAGGCAAATGGGCACTGTCACTCTGCTGACGGATCTTAAACTGGCAGATCCCCATACGGCCGGCTGCTGGGCAGCACCTGCGCTCGCGAGAGAGAACGCACAGGTCCACCACGCAGGGCGATTCCCTGCGCGCCGCCCTTCAGGGACAGGGTCTGACACGGGAGAGGACGGCGCAGCTGTCCAGACGGGAATAAACCTGCGAACCTAAGTCCAGGAGGGGAAAGCTTGAGTACGACGGCACCATTTGAACAGGGCGGCTGGAAAAAGAGTGTGTTTGTACAAGATTTGCCGGAAGAAACTTAGAAAGACACAGAAGAGCTGAAAGTGGAAGTAGCTCCCTTACAGGGAGTAAGGACGGGGGCGGGAGGTGCGGAGCCTTTCCCGGGCAGCTTTGAATGCTCTTCTGAAATACACGCACGTGAAGGGTGATTAAAAAAATAACAACAACAAAAGCTAAAAACACAAGCCAGGTGCTACTATTTGAAGTATTTTGCACATAGTAAGTTAATAAATTTAATCCTCAAGACTGTGTTATTCCCATCATACAAAGAACAAAAAGCACAAGATGCTATATTTAACAGGTATGTTTAGTCATTTATTTAGTGACTTCTTTTACCCAAGAAAAATATATAGTGTGTGATATTTTGTCAGTCGGTGTGAAGCAAAGAACGCCTGTAGAACTGTTAGGGCTGCACTGGGAGGAAGGAGAGGGAGCGGGCGCACAGCGGTGGGGGGAAGCCGGCCTCAGTAAGCAGAGCCCCCGTCTCGTCCTCTCCTCAGCCTCAATGACGAGCAGGCTCAAGGCTCATCCAAATCACTCAAACTGGAAGAGCACAAGAAAATAACTCTGGTGATAACGTTTAAAAGGAGTATCCTCCTGCCTTGGCTCATTTGTACAACAAAAAGGGCCATCAAATGCTATAGCTGTCAACAAGTTGGAGGGAACTTCCAAGAAGGGCTCCTACCAATTTCTTGCTATAGTGATATCTGAATGCAATTTATGGTATTCTTAAGCAAGAACTGGACAATATTATATAAAATGATCATGTGTAAGTAAAGGGGAATTAAATGCAATTCAAGACAGCTTCCCTTGTGGCTCAGCTGGTAAAGAACCCACCTACAATGCAGGAGGCAGTTTCGATCCCTGGGTTGGGAAGATCCCCTGGAGAAGGGAATGGCTACCCGCTCCAGTATTCTGGCCTAGAGAATTCCATGGACTGTATAAGTCCATGGGGTCACAAAGAGTTGGACACAACTGAGTGACTTTCGCTTCACTTCACTTCACGGGCTATGTGAAGACAAGGCTGCCAAGTCCAAGTAAGGTATCTCATAACCCTACAATGGCTGGGGTAACAAATAGCTGGCTTCTGCAACTATGAAAGCTATCAAATCATCCATATAAACTACGTGAGGAGCATGGATAACAACAGCAAGTATGTGGAAGATACAATGATAATTCTGCAAGTCTACTTTAAGGTTTTCTAACTTAAAATAACTAAACCACTCATACTTCAAACGCATGACTATTTTCCAGACCAAGATACACATCACATAACAAATTATGTGCTATATCAAACATAAGTAGATAGAGCAAAAACTCAAAATGAGGCAAGATATAATTGCTTGGGCAGGCTAATTAACACTAAAAGGTACCACTGGATAGAGGCAAAAAACTACAAAAGGTGGGCCCAGGAACTCTAAAAGGGCAAAGCCACATAAGCCAACTTAGCACATGAACAAAGGTGTTACGCCACAGATGGGCAGCTGCACAAAAGTCTACTACAGAAAAAGCTAACCTGTATTAAGTAAACCCTTCTTATTAGGAACCAGGAGGTATGAAATGTATTTTCACAACACATGCCTCCAAAGTCGCTGGTACTCTTTAAATTGTACTTAAACCTGGAAAATTTACTAAGAAACCTCATTCTCCAGCAGATTAGAAAAATAAAGTAGTATCATATGTATAAATTTCATTAAGAACATTTTATGCTTTACCTGTATTCAAACGCAGGTGTTTTTAAAATCAACTTATTTAGAGGACCCTCTCCCCAACTCCAAAAACCAGACTTAACACTCAACAGACAAGAATAGATACATAAACACCTTTTTAGCAGCCTGTGGGATCTTAGTACCCTGGGCAGTGAAAGCTCAGAGTCCTAACTACTGAACCGCCGGGGAATTCCCTTTAGCCAATTTCTTATTTGACAAAACCTGTTCATCAGCATGGAGAACATTGCTCTGGGCTATCAGCTAGTTCACAGTGAGTTTTATTACAAAACCACCATAAGGTTAGCATTTATGGAAAAATCACTGGCCTGTATTCCGAGTTTGGGGAGACAGCAGTCCCAACTTAACACGTGCAAAAAGACTTCAGAGCAACCTCAAGCCACAAATTAAAAAATACCAATACTTTGATTCTAACATATTTTTCAGTCATAACTGTAAGATTAAATGACAGATCCTAGTGGTAATAAATGACAACACTTTCCAAGTTGATTCAACACATAATTCCACAATGAAGATAGAAAATGAAAACGTACAATAAGTGCACTTACGATGTAGGAAGCAGTCATATTTAAAACATCGCCTACAGAAAAGCGTATGAAACGAATGCAAGCTCTGCTCCCTCTGGACAGACTTGGCGTTTGGTCCGTCTATGTTGGGGGTGCACTCAGGAGGGAGTGCGCCCGGGAGCTGCTGCTCCGTGAGTTCTTTGTACCTGACATCAACCAAGAGAAAGGCAGTGAGGGTGAAACCAGAACCACATTCTTGAACATCAAAGTTTCCACACAGTTTCTGTGTATTATTTTTGATATTTTATCTCGCCTAAAACACAGAAAAGGGTCTAGCCTACAGCAATCTTTATTTAGATGAAGAGCCAATTAAACATTACACATGGTATATCAAAAAACATTCACAGATGTCAGTCAGCTCTGTCATGAAAAATGTTATTATATTCATTAAAATGAAACAGCCATGGCAGTAAAATTTCTATGGGTGTCCAGAGAAATTTCCTCTTACACGCACTCCTATAAATTGTGTGTGCGCGCACTCACACGCACTTCTTCCATCTATGACAAATGCAGCCCAGGGCGCCACAGATACACACGCGTATCAGCGCAAGCGTCCTGCAGACACTGAACGCACGCAGCAGCAGGCTCATCAGCTGCATTAGCCCCACCGCTAACAGGCCCGAACGGTGGGTGACACGGTACACACGGCAAGACCACCTCAAAAGAGCAAATCGTACTTTTCCTTCAGCTCTTCTGCTGTGCCCTTATCTGGAAACATTGAGGAAATAGCTTCAAAAATTTTATCAGAAGGAAATTTCCGAGGTGGGCGGCTTTCTTTATCTAAACAGGGAAATGTAAAAGGAAAAAAGAATGAAAGTGAACAAGCTCACCAACGTTTCGTTTTGTCTACACTTAACAATGCTGATTTCTCAAGAAATTACCAACGCTGTGTCTCTCTCACTTCTAACTTATTTTTCTTCAAGTATCTGGAATGCTGGTACATCAGACAAAATCAAATACACAAAGTTTCAAGTGCATCGGGAGGCAGAAAAACCCAGGTTCTGATCCCAGCTCAGCCACTGACTGCTGCTCTGACCTTGTCCCGTCACTGACCCACCTACATGTATCATCTGTGAAACGAGAGCCCATATGATCACTAAGGCACCGATTATGAGAACAGTACACTTCTCCGAAACTGCAATTTTCCCCAAAATTCTTCTATACTGACTTCATAATGAGCTTTGTCAAGTCTCTTCCAACCCCAGCTCTAAGTTGGGACCCTCTAATTTCTCTTGTAATCCATAATTAGTGTACAAGTTAGAGCATGTGCCCTGGGGTCAGTCAGAGCTGGTTTCCAACACAGAATTTTCTGGGTTCTCTTTCTTCCCAATGCTGTGATCTTAAGTTACTTCACCTCACTAAACCCATCTCAACTATAAAGTGGATCTGAGGATAGAATCCACCTTATTCCATATGGAATATTAGGAGGGTTAAATGTCTACACACATATAAAGTGATATAAATTGACAAGCACATGACCTGCACATAGTCAAAGACTGATGTTACATATTACCATAATTATGATAATTATCCAGGGAAACCCAAAAACTGTACATTCTTTTGCTAGCCAAGGGAAATAAAAGACTCACAAGTGCAGGATGAAATGTTACAAATAGTATTCTAATTTTGATTATACTACCTCTGATGTGCTATTTAACAGAAGAAAAAAGAAGGAAAGTTTACCTGTACTCTATTTTTTTGAAAAATGCTGTTATGGCTACACACAAACCTAATAAGACAGATGTACCTTCTCGACTCTCCTCTAGATCTTTCTGTTTTTCTTCTCTTTCATCAGGATCATCTCCATCATCATCATCATCATCATCATTGTACTGACCAAGAGCATTCACCAGCTCCACAAAAATCTCATCATTTATAAACCCACATTCTGAAATTCATCAAATCAAATATCAGAAATACACAAAAGTATACCATGCTTTTTTCCAATTTGTAAGAAACAACTGGAGCCTATCAGTCAGTACTGTAACACCACAATTATTAGAAAATTTGGGAGAAAGGTCATTTCCAGGACTGGCCTAAGGCAAAGCTGGAACTAGAATTTACCCTCAACACCTGTCATTTTCACAAGTTTCCGGTGCCAGCAACCACAGCCTAATTCTCCAGAAACTAACTACGGCCTTCGCCTCCTTCTAAACAACGTATCCACCAGATTGCGCTGTCCACTTGTGAGGGGACAAGAGGCTATTACACGCCACCCTCCTGCCAGGCACTTTAACCGGTCTCCTGTCAAAGCACGAAGCCGTCACTCTAATGACAAGACTTCAGGTCCTGTGATGGCCTAGCAGAGAAAGTCATTTTGATCACAAGGCCTTTCGGAGCCCATGTTACATAAGCAGGGCCCTAATCCTAACCCATTTCATTGCTAAAGAATCTTAAAATTGATATACACTCAAACAATTTTATTTAATCTGCATGTGATTGACACAATTTTTTAATAACCAACTATGCATAATTTCCAAGTGGCAAATACGATTCTTCAATTTAAAAATAGATAGGGAAAACACTGAAAATTTTAGCCCAGGCCAATCCAGCAGTTTTAATTTTTAAAAAATCTTTTTCATACTGACATTTGAAAAAACAAATCAAAATATCAATTCTCTGGCCCCTATTCCGAGAATAAACACACGGCTCACCTCTATCCCCATGTACTTTTCCATCATAATTTTTTATTAGTTCTTCAATGAAAGTCCCATCCTGGTCTAAAACTTCATCCCCCATGTATGGAATGTTATGTAACACAGTTTCATCTTCCACCTAAAAGTGAAAAAAATAAATACATTTAAAAAGCAGACACATCCTAAGCATCAACATTTTTTTAAAAGTAAATGTAACATAAGTGAAATACAATATTTTTTCGTAAGTAGATGTCTATACCCAGTTCTCCAGATCTAAAATAATAGCAAACTCTAAAAGCTACAAAGACATAAATGATGTTTTTCATCAATATCTGAGAAAATGTTTACAGGAAAAATACTTAAGAAAAAATACTGTATTACAGAATCAGTCACTACAATTTACCACCACTTCATGTCCCTCTAAGACAGGAACACGCCACAAGTTACGGTGTGGCCCATCAACCATTTGACGACGTGTTCCTGCTTCAGACGTCTAAAAAGCACCTCAGGGTCGACAAAATACAGCTTATCAAAGCCAACCGTCAATAACAGCCCCCAAAGGAAAAACTAATTAAGTGAGGATTTCCACACTTCACTTGATCAACTTATCGACAGTCCGTGTACTACATTCTGGGCATGTAAAATATGGATGGTTCACTACAGGCTATGCCAAAAGGATCTACTCTCATTCATAAAATAGGAACATTCTACAATAATAACAAAACGCTTCAACACTATGAACAAGACGTACCAAACCTGATAGTGCTAATAAAGATGACTGATGAGTTCATATCAAGGTTTGGAAGATACCAGGGAAGAAAGAGGGTGCTGGCTGACCAGGCAAGAGCCGGTCAAAGAAAAGTTCAGAGAGGACACGGGACTCAAGAAGACAAGGGGCAGGGAGCTGATGTTCTTGGGGGAAGAGAACTTTCAGTAAAAAATGTTAAAGAGTAATTATAGATAAAGACATGACGTTTCTGAAAGACTAATTTAAAACAAGGATAGGTCTTAGTCTGAAGAGGCCTTTGAACAAGGTATTGATTAAAAACAGAATTTTAGAAAGAGATTCTGAGAACAGACGGGCTAAGACGGGCTAAGGTTGAAGAGAGGAAATGGCATCAAGTGTGCGGTGCCTCAGGCAGGCCCAGGACTGACTGACACAGAGCAGCAGGCTGGGAGGCCAGGACACTCAGGAGCCGTCAGGCAGGAGCAGACAGGGAACAGGGAAACACAGGGGCTTTTTTTTTTTTTTTTTTTAACAGGGGCGTTTTCAAATAATTCCTACATAGCAAATTTAGGACAGGTGCAGAGTTCACAAAGATAATGGTACCTTAGACAAACAAAGAAAAGGCAAACTGGGAGGAAAAGTGCACACGGGTTATAAAATGAAAGTGTAGATGTTAATGTACTGTTTTATTCAGAGTCAACCTCATATACGACTACTGAGTCTAGCTGCCAACACACCTCACCTGCACTAAACCCCATTTAAAACTGGGAAAGTTCATTATTTTGGACACAAGCCAAAATTAAATGACAGTTGGCTATTTTTTGTCTTCCCAATTATATCCATATAACCTTTGCACTGCAGGACATACCCTAGCCATAAAAAAGAAGAGTCTGCCTAATCTGGCTTTCATCACTAGCAAAACCCATGGCTGATTCATAAATAATACTGACAACTTTGGAGGAGGAGATGAATTACGATTGGAGGGTTATTAGATACACACCACTATCCATAAAACATAGGTCCATAGGGACCTATGCTCGATATCTTGTAATAATCTATAAGGAAAAAGAATCCAGAAAGGAATCACTTTGCTGTACACCTGAAACTAACACAACAGTATAAATTGACTATACTTCAATTTTTTCAAATGGTTAAAAAAATTAATTGGCAAGTTTAAAACACTTTATTCTTTCAGAATTTCAGTCTGTGAAAATATGAGCCCTCTCAGAAGTTCTTGCAACATGGTTCTCAAACCAAATGTTTTTGAATAAAGCCTTAAATACACAAATTTACACAATGGCAAAAGATAATCTCAAGTTTACCTTTAAGCCTCCACTGAGGAAAGTTACTGAGGATGTTAGAAACACCTACTTATTTAAAAATCCAGCAGGCAATTCTCTAAAGAAGGCTCACCAAGGACTTCCATCAAGATTTCAACAGCCCTATTATTTTATACATCAAGTAAGTAATAAAACTATGTATTTTTAATTTAACAACACAAGTCAAGAATGCCTACGTTAACTTCTCTTTTGTTCCATCCTCTCCTTCATCCTACTTCCATAAAGAATTAAATACTAGCATTTCATAACAAAAGCTATTGTGCCAGTGTTATCTGTGGAAAAATAACTAGCCTTATACTGAGACTATTTCATAGTGTACATTATCATTTAACAACATGCTGCCTAAAATTGTTTTAAATAATAAGTTCTCACTTAACAAAATCTCAAAGTCAGACTGAGATTACAGGATACTAACATCTTTAAGAGCAAGAACTATAAGCTTCATCTTTTAAATATATTTTAAATCCCAGGTATGGTTTTTGCTTAATACTTTCCCTTTGGAGAATATTTTAACTTAAAAGGAGTAAATAAAAGCAAAAAAAAAAAAAACTTAAAAAGGAACCAAGAGCAACATCAACACTGAAAAGGCTTAAAAATATATATATATTAACTGGTTTAAAAAAATTCCTCCAGGTGTTCCCATTTCGATTGCTATTTTTACTTATACTATCTTGAAGCATTTCTACAAACAAAACTAGTGGAGGTGATAGAATTCCACCAGAGCTATTTAAAATCCTAAAAGATGATGCTGTTAAAGTGCTACACTCAATATGCCAGCAAATTTGGAAAACTCAGCAGTGGCCACAGGACTGGAAAAGGTTGGTTTTCATTCCAATCCCAAAGAAAGGCAATGCCAAAGAATGTTCACACCGCTGTACAATTGTGCTCATTTCACATGCTAGCAAAAACATGCTCAAAATCCTTCAAGCTAGGCTTCAAACCTAGACAGCATATTAAAAAGCAGAGACATTACTTTGCCAACAAAGACAAACTCTGCCGTCTAATCAAAGCTATGGTTTTTCCAGTAGTCATGTATGGATGTGAGAGTTGGACTATAAAGAAAGCTGAGCACTGAAGAATTGATGCTTTTGAACTGTAGTGTTGGAGAAGACTCTTGGAGAGTCCCTTGGACTGCAACGAGAACAAACCAGTCAGTCTTAAAGGAAATCAACCCTGAATATTCATTGGAAGGACTGATGCTGAAGCTGAAAGTCCAATACTTCGGTCACCTGATGCAAAGAACTGACTCACTGGAAAAGACCTTGATGCTGGGACAGAGGATGAGATGGTTGGATGGCATCACTAACTCGAAGGACATGAGTTTGAGCAAGCTCTGGAAGTTGATGATGGATAGGGAAGCCTGGCGTACTGTAATCCATGGGGTCACAAAGAGTCAGACATGACTGAGCGACTGAACTGAACTGAGGCTTCAACATTATGTGAACTGAGAACTTCCAGGTGTACAAGCTGAATTTAGAAAAGGCAGAGGAACCAGAGATCAAATTGCCAACATTTGTTGGATCACAGAACAAGCAAGGGGATTCCAGAAAAACATCTACTTCTACTTCACTGACTATGCTAAAGTCTTTGACTGCGTAGATCACAACAAACTGTGGAAAATTCTTAAACAGATGGGAATACCAAACCACCTTACCTGTCTCCTGAGAAGCCTGTATGAGGGTCAAGAAGCAACAGTTAGAACCAGACACAGAACAACGGGCTGGTTCCAAACTGGGAATGGAGTACGTCGAGGTTGTATATTGTCACCCTGTTTATTTAACTTACACGCAGAGTACATCGTGCAAAATGCCAGGCTGGATAAAGCACAAGATGGAAACAAGACTGCTGGTAGAAATATCAATAACCTCAGACACGTAGATGCTTTAGCACTCTAATGGTAGAAAATGAAGAGGAACTAAAGAGCCTTTTAATGAGGTTGAAAGAGTCGAGTGAAAAAGCTGGCCTGAAACCTAACATTCAAAACTAAGACCATGGCATCCAGTTCCATCCCTTCACGGCAAATATAAGGGGAAAAAGTGGGAGCAGTAACAGACTTTATTTTCTTAGAGTTCCAAAATCACCGCAGACGGTGACGCCCGCCATGAAAATAAAAGACGCTTGCTCCTTGGAAGGAGGGCTGTGATGAACCTAGACCGCATATCAAAAAGCAGAGACATTGCTTTGCCGACAAAGATCTGTCTAGTCAAAGCTATGGTTTCGCCTGTAGTCATGTCCAGATGTGAGAGTTGGACCATTAAGAAGGCTGAGTGCCAAAGAAAGATGCTTTCGAATTGTGGTGCCGGAAAAGACTCTTGAGAGTCCCTTGGACTGCAAGGTGATCAAACCAGTCAATCCTAATGGAACTCAACCCTGAATATTCATTGGAAGGACTGATGCTGAAGCTCCAATACTTTGGCCACCTGATGGGAAGAGCCGACTCACTGGAAAAGACCCTGAAACTGAAAAAAAAAACTGAGGTGGGTCATGGAGGATCCTGCTGTGATTTATGTCGGAGAGTGTTTTGCCTATGTTTTCCTCTAGGAGTTTTATAGTTTCTGGTCTTACGTTTAGATCTTTAATCCATTTTGAGTTTATTTGGATTAAAGATCTAAACGTAAGACCAGAAACTATAAAACTCCTAGAGGAAAACATAGGCAATTCATCGCAGCACTGTTTACAATAGCCAGGACATGGAAGCAACCTAGATGTCCATCAGCAGACGAATGGATAAGGAAGCTGTGGTACATATACACAATGGAATATTACTCAGCCATTAAAAAAAAATACATTTGAATCGGTTCTATTGAGATGGATGAAACTGGAGCCCATAATACAGAGTGAAGTAAGCCAGAAAGAAAAACACCAATACAGTATACTAATGCATATATATGGAATTTGAAAAATGGTAACGATACCCCTATATGCGAGACAGAATAAGAGACACAGATGCATAGAACAGTCTTATGGACTCTGAGGGAGAAGGTGAGGGTGGGACGTTCTGGGAGAATAGCATTGAAACATGTATATTATCATATGTGAAACAGAACACCATTCCATGTTCGATGCATGAGACAAATGCTCAGGGCTGGGGCAATGAGATGACCCAGAGGGATGGGATGGGGAGGGAGGTGGGAGGGGGGTCCAGGGTGGGGAACAAATGTAAACCCATGGCTGATTCATGTCCATGTATGGCAAAAACCACTACAATATTGTAAAGTAAAAAAAATTTTAAAAAGGAAAAAGAAAAACTGAGGGTAGGAGGGGAAGGGGGTGACAGAAGATGAGATGGTTGGATGGCATCAATGAGTTTGAGCAAATTGCAGGAAGATAGTGAAGGACAAGGAAGTCTGGCACGCTGCAGTTCATGGGGTTGCAAAGAGTCAGACACAACTTAGTGACTGAACAACAACAAAATCTTGACTTACCTTGACATGAAAATTATGCTTTGGTTAAAAGAAGTAATTATCAAATAAGAAGACACATTATTTACATACCATGAAATTCTGCTGTAGAGGAGACCACGAATACATTATGGGTACTGAAGCAACCGCATTCAGAGTCTTTAATGGGATGACTTGTGTTGGAAAATCCAAGTCACTGGTCACTGAACACTAGAACAGAAAAAATAAAATTGACTCATAAGAATAAAAGGACAACCTGAAGCCTCAGTTTTCATATTATAAAGAGATGCTGCCTACTTACATCATTTTGAAAAGTAAATTTCTTTACCTGAGACAGTAAGTTGGTAAAAACCAAAAAGCATTCTCTCCTCTTTTAGTGACCAAAAAAGCTTCAGATTTTGCAAATTTTCAAAACCTTCCAACACCTCCCATATTTACCAGTACCAATAAGAATCAAATATTATATTTATGTTGGCCTCAGATTAACTGCTCTTTGCCTTCACCATAAATTTCCTACCCCACTGCTTAATTTTGTTTACATCTCAACCACACGAAACAATAACATAAGTCTTAGTAAATTAGAATTTAGAACTTGTTAGGTTCACCTTTATCTTTACCTTCCCCTTTTAAAAAGCCAAGTGTCTGCTGATATTATAAGATGATACACAAATATTAAAGGTAGTAGATGTGAGTTTCAATCACAACAAAATGGATTCAAATCAATTCTGCAGAAGTGTAATCCCTAAATTATTAATAATAATAGCTAATGTCATTAAGCACTTTCTATGTGCCAGGCACTATTTTAAACACTTCCACGTCTCATATTCAGTCCTCATCACAGCGCTGTAAGATGGGGACTACTCTTAGTGCCCATTTTACAGGTGAGAAAACTGAGAGAAAGGATACGTAACTGGCCCGAAGACATACACGAGTCAGGGCTAGGATTTAAGCCCAGAAAGTCTGACTCTGGAGCCCCTCTTCTTACCCAATACACACACTGTCAGGATACCACATCTCTAATACCAGTTAAGTGCATATATTCCCCTGAAATACTATACCGTATTTCATCCAATTTACGATGACATGAATTTTAAAGCACACCATTACCTTCTATATCATTAAGAAAATAATGTTGCCAATTAAACTATAACACAATACTTTATCATAGTGACTCTAAGATGCATGCCAGTTTCAGATGTTAAAATGTTTAGAAGTTTGCATCTTTGACTTGATGAAATACGGTAAAGATCTGTGTCCAAAGACCACAGCACTTCCCCCTGTCTAGGAATCCAGCTTCTCTTAAGGAGCTCCGATACCCAGTGGTCAGGTCTCCGGAGCCATCTCAAAAATGCCCTTGACAAATAATCCATGAAAACAGAGCAAAAAGAAGTAGAATTGAAGCAGTAAACTGAAACCAAACAAGTCATATCTGTACGACACACATAATTATTAAATGTTTCATTTTTCTCTAAGAAGATTTAAAAACAGCAGGGCTAGATTTGGTGAAATCAGAGTGGAAGTCTTTGGCCTCTAGGTCCACCTGGCCCTCAGCATGTCCTCAGGCCAGGGGGACAATCTTCCAATAGTCACAGTCACCCAGCACAAAAACAGTTCCTTCCTCAGTGGAAGGGAAGGTTTAAAGATAGAGCAGTTAGGAAAAACTGTGACAGTGGTTAATCCATTAATTTGCTTTCCAAAAGGGCAAAGATCAAAGGTAATACTAAAGAGCTCATGGCTCGAGTAAGACAGTGTGAACAGCTGACTAAGCTCCAGAACCAGCAATCTTTCCCTGCTCCCTTCCTTGGCCTCTGATACAATTGCTCATGCATCCGTCCAATAATAAGAGCAGTTAACATTTATTGAGCACGTACTATGTTGCAGGCACTGTGCTAAGTGCTTTATATGCATTATCGTAAGCACTCCTCATCTTAGCCTTTAGCATCACAATTGTATAATGAGGAGGAGAATGAGGTTCAAAGAAGTTAAATAACTTGCCTGGTCAGAAAGACAGTCAACTGCCAAGCCAGGATGGAAGGCTCAGTCTGACCGCTACCCCCGGGAGCCTCCTCCGCACGCTCCAGCCCTTCCCGGGATGCTCGTGCCATGGGTGCTATATGCCGAGCATCTCCTCCCCGGCATCCTCCTCTTCCCCTCTTCCTACCACGTCTTCATTCCTTCTTCTTAAGTTACTTAACCAACTAACAGTGGGGCAAGGAGTGGCTGTAACTACAGAATAAAGTGATATACGCTGTCCAGCGGTCTTAAGTTCAAAACAATTTCATTCCTTGCAAAACAAATTGGAGTTTTTGAGTTTTGTTTTACACGTGGTGGAGGCAAATTAATTCAGTGACTTTACTTCTGAAGACTGGTCCGCTTTAAAGCCTGAGGGACAAGGGGGAGCGGCTGCCTCTCCAACTCTGACAAACCCAAGGTCACACTCAGAGGAGGAGAGAAAGCTGCGCGTCCTCCTCAACCACCAGACAGGAGGGGCGCGAGCTCCACCCCGCCCGCCTGCTCCAGTGTCCTGAAGATGCTGAGTCTACTGAACGAGGTCACGTCTCCGTGAACAGAAAGAACTTAGAGAAGCACAGAAAATAAGATGGCAAAGGCTGCAGCACGGGGTACTGTCTCCCACCCCACACCTGCCACACCCCTATCACCTAGACCTCAATTCTCAGTCCTAAGTGTTACCAAGGGGCTGGAAATAAGCTCTCTGAGGGCAAAAGTGGCTGCGGCAGAGCGTGGTGCTACGTCTGTCTCGCAACAATACTCAGCACAGTGTCTCAAAAAAGAGTAGGCACTCAAAAAATGTTCCCGGAATGAACCGACTGCATTTGCTGACTTTTCCCCAATGGAGACTTCGACTTCCATTTCTTTTAAAGCTATGAGAACACCTAAGTAACAAATTGAAGGTCTATACCCACCTCGTTATCTACGCATTATCTCTAGAAACTCTATCCCATTCTTTAACTACTAGCTAAAAACCGTATCTCTTTCACTTATGAAATAATATTCAAATGCAAAAGCATTTGCTGGTAAAACAAGTTTGGGAATTCTTATTCATTGACTTACAGGAAAATTACTCAAAAATCCCAGTTACTTACCAGTAACTTTTTTTCTTTGAAAATGTATCATCCTTGACAGTTTACGTTATCAAGTCTCATATCACTCAGAGGACTGAATAGGACTTTGACCTCTTGGGTCTCCACAGCCTTTTACCTGATCAAAGCCTTGGGCTCAGGAACTCACTAGGAGACCTATATATCAACTGATGAAATTCTCTAATTCTAGGTCCAACTTGAGGATCACACAAGGAAGCTGTTGCAGGCAATCCATCAATGATGGTAAAGAAAGAAAACGACTACATGAGTTATCAAGGATGCTACATTTTCAGAGAAACACAGCTTACTGGTAAGTGACCAGGTTCCTCTGAGGATGGATAGACTTACATCAACCAGCTGGTACAATAGGCGACTGTGTGGCTGGACCACTGGGAGCTGGAGAGGGAAGTCAAGCCAAAAATAGTAGTTGTAGGAGTACACAACCAAACTGAGACTCTTGGCAGAAGGCTGGTTCCAAGTAAAAACTGTGTTATGGAAAATCGTAGAGGGAAGAGCAGGTGAGTGGCCTGCAGGGAAGGGAAAGAAATTAACACACCCTACTACGTGCTGAGCACTGTGCTAGAGACGTTACCAAAGTTTACTTCTTTAAAATTCACCACTACCCTAGGAGGCAGGCATGACTCCCCCTCTTACAGTGGGACATCCCAAAGGGCATGGCCACAGCCATCCGGACTCTCAACAGTCTTTACATTAGGAGGGTTAAGTCCAGCTTCCGTATAGTAAGGGGAAAAAAATACACTCGGTTAGCCAAGTTAAAAATATTCTTGGATCCTGGTTGGTCCACTCAATTCAAGCCAGAGACACAATGAACTGTTGATATTGTCTAATATCCTTCAGTTTTTCCGAGTAAAAACAATAAGGGCTGTCTCACATCTAAAGTGTAGGAAAGAAAGTATCGGCTGCCACCCAACTCCAGGGAAAAGCTGAGGGTGATTTCTGAAACGACTCATATTTCTCACGATTTCAGTAGAGACAAGATGATACCCCAAGTTTTAAATTAGCTAGCCCTCTGGTGAAAATGATAGTGTACATAACTTAATTTCAGACTGCTTTCATGTGAAGGAAGTACTGAAGAGAAAACTGGAATAACGTTAAGTATCAAGTTTGGGTCAAGAAAAGCTCACAGTAGAAGTGAGCTCCTAACAGGGGTTGGAAGGATTAGGAGAAGGGTGGCTAGAGGAGGGAAGGGTGGTCAGAAGTCAAACATCCTGATGAGATCTTGACACAAAGACCTTTACAGTTAATACAAGCAGCTAATCAAGGAATACCACAGTGGCTCAGACCACTGTAAATTATTTCTTGCTCTGGTGCGGTATGTGTGCTGCGGAGCAGCCTGGGCCAGAGGAGAAGCTCCGCCCGGTGACACGAGGCTCCTGCTCTGAGCTCACTTGAGGACAGGAAGATGTCATCCTACAGGCGTCCTCTGGGCGGACACGGGGGCATATACAGCACTTCACAGGGAACAGGGAACACGTGAAGGACACTGTCAGGGTGCCAGGGCCTTAAAGCTCCTCCCTGCATCCGAGCTCCTGAGTGAGGAGATCACAGATCTGTAAATCTAGTTAATATAGTAACTGTTAAAAACCCAACTCTGGTCTGAGTTTGAAGGGGGCTCTAAGGGTAAATCGTCCCCTCTTAATCTGCAGTTCCGCTAAAATCCTACAGATCGGAAGCAGAACAATTAACAGTCACAGGACGAAAGTTGGTAGGACCACAAAAACACCCAACACAGTGTGTCAGGCAGGTAACCAGACTCCTGCTTGTCCGTAACAGGCAAACTCAAGTACCTAATTCAGTAACGGTCCTATGAGAGGTAAATAAGATCACTTCTATCATTGGAAAAAAAAGAAAGAAAAGAAATACTAAGAAACAGAACAAAGAATAAAGCCGTGGTTTCCATCAGCCAAGGCAGCACAGCCGTTGTGAAGCCTCGCCCCCACGAGTGGACGTGGGGCTGAAGTGGAGACACAGGGCAGCCCCGGGACCTCGGTCTCAGCAGAGGCACGAGCTCTGTGCTCAGGTACCGAGCCTGCTCCGTGACCACCAGACAGGCCGATTCTGCTGATCTTTGCAAAACAGAGGCGTGACTCTGCCCAGTTGCTCACAGATTCATCATTTAGTGAATGATGCTAAAATGATGACAAAGCTAAACAGGAAAAAAATCGAAAACTAAATCTCTGCACTCACTCACTATACGACAGGAAATTCCTAATAGGGTAAAGGATGTTTAAAACATAAAAATGAAAACAGAACTAGAAGGAAAGATGGGTAATTCTTGAAGTGGAAAAAGGCTTTGTCAGCCTTAAAGAAACACAAAAATCAAAAGAAGAAACCCTAATTTAACTACATATACATTTAAAACTTCTGTACAACCAAAACATATCAGAAATAACATCAAAATGGGGAGAAAAAAATCTGCAGAACAGATGATTAAAACCTAGTATTTATAATAATATAAAGTCCTTAAAAATCATAAGAAAAAGTTCAACCCAATTTTAAAAGATCCGAGCTCGTAACAGCCAACTCATGAAAGAAATACAAACAAACAACAGATACGTAGTTTTGCTGAAAAAAGGAAGGCAAGCAAATTTCAATAGTTGTTTTACCTATCACACTGACAAAGATTAACATTTTATGTTGGGAGAACAGAGAAAAAGACACTACTATTATCAGTTGGTGAAGAGTGTAAACAAAAAACTTTTGGGAGTCAATTTGTTAACATCTATTAAAATGTTATATACACATATCCTCTTGACCTAGTAATACTGTTTCTAGAAACTTTTCCTACAAACTAACTCAAAAGATGTATATGAAGAATACTCACAGAAACGCTAACTGCAAAAGGAAAAAATAAAAACTTAAGTGTTTATCAGTTATGAACAGGGCAATCAATTATGGCAAAGCCACAGGACCAAGCACTTGCATTGGTGAAGAATTGTAAAGTGATGGCCCCACGTGGCAGACATGTTTTATCTGGGAATAATTCTTTTTAAATAAAATACATAATCAGTATTACTACCATGTCACAGAAAAAGAAATCTGAAAGAATCAAAATCACAAGGGTTGAACCACAGGGTCCTTTGTCTCCTGTTTCATATATTTCTGTTACTTGAATTTTTACAATTAATATTTTATAATGACCTTCTAATTAAGAAAAAGACTTTTACAAATTTCATTAACCCACAGATATTCACAGTGGGCTTCCCAGTGGCTCAGATGGTCGAGAATCTGCCTGCAATGCAAGAGACCCAGGTTCAGTCCCTGGGTCAGCAAGATCTCCTGGAGAAAGGAATGACAACCCATTCCAGTGTTGCTGCCTGGAGAATTCCACGGACAGAGATCTGGTAGGCTACAGTCCATGGGGTTGCAAAGAGTCGCACACAACTGAGCAACAACACAACACACAGACATTCACATTAGCTGGTAGAAAAGCGCCTCATCAGTTGCCAAGGTAGCTCATGAAATCTACCCATCCCTCCCAAGAAGGTACTCAAATTATATACTTTTACGAAATCTAGTAAGAGAAAACATAACAGAATCCTAAGCAGTGGATTTAAGTCAATCCATAACATCAAGCTAAACTGTGACAGAAGTTCTAGGCCTAAACAGTGTTATTTCTTCAGAGCAATAAACAATTTTTAACACTGCAGACCAGAGAAGCATTTCTTTGGGCTTTGGTTCATTCTGTCTGTTTTTAAGACAGCTGTCAAAATTTGGTTTTGCATTTTGAGAAGAGACTTTGATCTTTGTAACAGTCAATTTAACAATTTTTAAAACACAAACTGTATACAGTGTTCTTGGAGAAAAACAGCAAATTAAACACAACTTCTGCTAGTTAAGATTACAAAATAAACATTTATATTTTTGAAAAGTTCACTTTTTAAAGTTAAGATATATCATCTTAAATTTAAAATATGAACTCAAACATAACTGTATGATATATCTTTAATACACAATAATAAAATATAAACTCAAACAACATAAGTGATCTTTCTTTTTTTTAAATGGTCTTTTTGGAAAAGCGTAAAATGCTTATATTAGCTTCCTTTCAAAAGAAAAGTAACACCTCCTTATGGTTAACTGAAGTAACGGTCCATCTATTTCCACTGAAAGAAAGCCAGAAAGAAAGCGAAGGCTGCCATCATTTGAAAAAGTTACATGGACAGGAAGGACTGGCAGAGTTAACACAAGATTCAACCCACAAAGGGTTAAAAGAGACAAACAGCAGCAGAAAGCAACTGAGAAACGAGTTCCTTGAGGAACCAAGAAAGGATGGATATGCTCAAGCTAAGAGTCAAGACACTCACTTGGGAGCACCCCTCACCTCTCTCTAAGACATGAGAAAAAGGGCCCAGCTCCTTGCCACCTTGCTCAAATGCTGAGCAGGACACACTGGTCCTCTAATCCCAAAATTCGCAAAGGAAAGAAAGCACGTTATTGTGTTGGAGTGAGGAGTAAAGAGGATGCCAGTACATATTGGGTACACTAGCATGTTATTTTTCTTTGTATATAGTAATTTCTATTTACAATTAACTGATGAAAGTGCGTGACCACGTCAATAAATGATGCAGTCAAGTATTTACAGGTAAACAAGTTTTTTCTTCCCCTTCAATAAAAAATAAGCCCAAATTGCAAACTCATGAAAGAACTCACATGTCCTGCATTACAACAGAAGCCTCCCCCTCCAAAAAAAAATTCATTTGCGAATATCAAATGATAGGTGATGAACTTAAAATTCTAAGATATCACTAGGAAGAGCAAACCTGTGTGTACTGAAAAGTCCAGAAGACTTTTAGTTCTCCATGAATGTGAGAACCTGGGGGTCCTTCTGATGCTGCTTGTATGTTAAACATTCTGAAGAAGCCCCACATTTCTCACTCCTTTCATTAGTAAACAAGACACAGAATTCTTACAAGAACATTACATTCTCCTGGAAACCTAAAAATGCATATTGGCAGGGTATTTTTAAACTACTACACCCATCACACCAGTTGCCCAGAAGACAGACATCATTTGAGAAAGCCTCCCTTTCACAGTCACAATAGGTACAAGTGAAAAAAATCTTGATATGAAAAATCAATGAAGAGGAAAAGCGCCTTGTGGTTTTTAGCAAGAAACGGAAAATGTACAAAAAGAAATGCATTAGTAAGAACTACAAGAGTAACTCATCAACCAGCTTCTTCATTTAAACTGGAAAACCAGAGCCACCACCACCGAGCGTGGCCACGAGCGTGCAGGCTCACAGAGGAGAGCGCTCTTTACTGACGGACAAGACAGAGCAGTGACGGCGCCTAGAGACAAGCGTCTGATGCACAGCCACGTGCTATGGCAATACGGCCTGTATCCTTTGGCCTGTAAGGGTCATTTAGTAACATTTTCAAGCTGAGCGCTCCTTAAAAAAAGATAAACTGAAGAGCAAAGGAAATAAATGTAAAGTATATATATTATAGTCACTATCTTCAAGAAGTCAGAAGTATTTTCTAAAATAAAAAACAGACATACTCTGTACTAAAATCCTATGGGCAACACAGTTTAGGTTCTGTAACTTCAACACCAAAAACTAAGTACTCACGAGTCTCCTAAAAGCACGCATGAAGGAAACAGCAGACTAAAGATGTGGTGGCAGGTCAACTGCAGGGCTCCTTGAACCCAAGTCACTTCATCAGATCAGAAAGTAAACTTGTCAGATTTTCTTTACTAAAATAACCTGGATAAAATTGGTCATTTTAAAACTGAGCGTATCACCTACCTTCTACAAGTACAGAGGGAATAAAGTATTTGAGTGAATGACTGAAAACTGTCAGGGAATCATCACCATGCTCCAAGGATTTAAACTGAAGACAGCCCTTTTATAAAGGATGAGTTTATAAAGATCAGGACCTAATTAAAGCAGTGTCACAATAGCACTTAACAAGTGTTCAAAGAAACAGACTTCTCAGGTGTCTGGGTCAACAGTGCAGTCCCCAATTCTGCCAGCCTACAAGGCTACTGCAAAGAAAGTCTGCAAAATAGGCTAACTTACCTATTCTCCCTGCTTCTGACCTAGCTGACTCCAACTTTCAAAGCGTAAAAAAGAAACTGATCTATTTTGGAAATGCTCAAACTGAAGAAAAACTAAACAGAGATATAGTCTTATCTGAAAAGTAAGGAGACTAGACAGAGGTCATGAAAGTCCTTTCCAGCCCTAAATTCGATTATTTACTATGATAACACCAAAAAGCTTATCACAAACGATATAAATCTTCAGCTTCCAAAAGTCAGTGATGATGGTTTTAAAGGGGATGGGGGGGCTAGGAGGAATAAAAGATGAATCATTTGAAGCAGAATCAGCTGTCAAGAGAGGCTCAGAAACAAGCAAGCTTGACCAGGTTAGAGTTCCAGGCAACAAACCCTGAACCCTGAGGCTAGGGGTTTCTTTCCTCTTCCTTCCTATTTTGTGAAAGTGTTTTTTCTCAACCTACATGGAGTACTAAGTTTAAAAACCACTTGTTTTTATCAAAATACTAATTTCTTCTTACCATTTGTCCCATAAAGCTCAATAAAAAGTTAGGTAGCTTTACATTCAATGACTTTTATCTCTACTGACAAAATTAAAAGCAAAATTCAATTAGTAAATATTCATTTGAATAAACTGTACTCTTAAATTTAACACCAAAAATTGTATCATGAGCAATTCCAGTTGTACATAAATAATGAATTTCAATAATTTCTTAATGTGTCTGAGCAAAGTGTACTCTTTCAGGCCCACATCAGATCATTAGAGCAAGGAAACTGACTTTAAGCCCTCGAAGTTACATCTCCTCACCCAGGAATGAAAACGGGGCAACGCAGCCATCACAATGATCAAATCACAACAGACCCAGCGCCCAGCCAGAAGTCACCACCGTTGCGACTTTTATTATAAAGGCAGGCCGGGCTGTCAGCAGCATTTTGAGATTTGTAATGGGTGACAAAAACAAGTGTTCCGTGTGTTTCCTACTTTATTTCTCCAAATTTCTAAGATTTCTCTCTCTGGGGAGAAAAAAACCGAGGTTTCTTTTTCCTTCACTTCAAAACTTCCAGAATATCACCAGACAAAACCTGCAAAAGGACTAGTGAGAGCTGCCTCCTGACCCCTTTTGAGAGCATCCTAACCAGCACAGAAAGGAATCTCTGTCACCTTTACTGATGAAATATTAATTAGTACATTTTATTTACATATGTACATTAATAAGTACATATTAACAAGTCATTTACCTCTAATGTGTAGGTACTGACCTGTTTCATGTGACTGGAAGGTGTTAATACTTTTTTTCATATAATACATTTTATACAACTGCAAATCAGAGCTTAAAGAGTTGTCACCTGACAAAATGTATAAATAACTAAGAATAATCCCAAGCCATTTTTCACCATCAAGACCATGAACATCATCACTAAAACCACTTCTAGGACTGTATCTGTAGCACTGACCAGTCCTTGAAGCCAGCCTGTCACAAGACCTCAACAGGCCTCATATGACAGCAAATTAGTGCTTAATTATTATAATACCATATAAAAAATGTCTACTCATTGAAAACATCATTTTAGTAGAACAAATTCATTCCACTGTTTAAATGCATCCCATGTTTAGACACCCAGTTAAATTTCAACTCACTTTCTTCCCTCTTTCTGCCCATGCCTGTTCATGTAGCATTTCGCATCATATGCCATGTCTTCCAGTATAAAACTGGTACTTAAGCTGAAACTCCTTCACCAAAATCCCAGTGATTGGTTCATACTGTGTAAGTTTCTGCCATTTTCTCTTCATCTTGCTACTGCTATGTTTTAATGTGTTACTTCATTATAAACCTACCATAGATTTATTGCCTTCCTTGGAAAACAGTAATTTTTTGGAGTGATTAAGATCTACTTCGTTCATCCAAAAAAATCCTATTAAAAAAGGAAATTCTGACCTCTCAACCCCAAGTTTTAAAATTCCCAGTGAGCCTTAGAATTTAAACAAAATGTGTAATAAAATGCTTGTTAACTCCATGAGTATGCATGAAAAAGAAACATTTCTTCCAGCATGGCTAATTCATATGAAGGGAGAGAAAAAAAGAAAACTGTGTGTCAGAAAGCCGTGCTCTAACTTTTGATCTGATGAGGACATTTAAGAGTATTTTAAGTTCTTTTTTAATGAATAGTCTTATAAAAGTCTAGGGATCTATCTAATAACAGTAAAAGTAAATTCTAAACACCAGAGCTCTGTTACAGGAATAGCTAGAAGCCATTAGCCATTGCACATTAAAGAGAAATAGCAATAAAACAAGGGACATCCGAGGTCAATGGTTCCCTCTCAATAACCAACCAACATTCTAACAGCAAAAACCAAAATGCACTGATAATTCGAACAGCGCGTGAGTTCACCAACCTCCCTGGTCCCGCGCAATGAGCTCACAGAAGTCAGGATATGCACAGGCTGGATTCTTCGCTGTTTCCACTCTTGGTTTAAGATTTCTGTTCTTTCCAAAATTTTCTGACGATTGGAACTAAACATACTCTTAAAAAAAAAAAAATGAAGGAGAGGAGAAAAGAAATTGTTCATTGTTAGAAAATTTGTAACATCTCTAATGAAGGTTAAAATTGCATGATTCCTCAAAAGTACCAGGGACATTCCTTCAAAAGCATATGGATTTTACACTAAAATGTGGCTTCCCACATTCAAATAATACAAAAACACGACATCTGTTATTTTACTGAGAATAGAAGGGGAACAAGAAATCATTTTTGTCCTTTGTTAACTGTGTACGTATCTTTTTTAATTACAAAGACTTTCGGAACACAGTACCATGAAACACCCCTTTATGCTTGGATCCTGGGTCTTCTCATGCAGTACACAAAGCTATACTGAAAAGATGGTGATTGCCAAGTAGGCTGAATTAGACTAAAAACTTATCATTTCACTATGCACATGGTACAATCTTTATGTTAGTTAAGACAGACCAAGGACCTCAACTTCGAAGTTTCTATTTCTCTTACAGTAAATAAGGCCATTTTCCCTCTCGAACTAAAACTTATCTTGAGGGGCTGTACCGCGTGCTCCCAGGAGGCAGAGGGTACCTTGACTTCGTCAGCGCGCCTGAATCTCTTGAGCTGCCGCAGGCGCATGTACTCTGACTTTACACGCTTCCGCCAACACACTGGTCCCTTCTCAGACTTCTTCCCAGTCTGGCCCATGATTATTCTAAAAGCAATGGTTTCATATTAAAATCGCTGATCTGACCAGCCTGAGTATGATCACTTGTGTTTTAACCCCCAGCAAACTAACCACCAACCAAAGAAATGATACATAATTATGCTCTTGGTATTTGCAAGGAGGGTGCTCATTTGTTCTGTGTTGTGAAGTCCTTAAAAACAGTTCATTCCAGGTATAAGCTTTTATTTAACATAACTTTTCAAAGACATTTTTATTTACAAAGATACTCCACTCCTAAACTGCAGTCATTCTACCGAAACATGACCCATTACAGAAGTTAATTATATACAGTCAGGAACTATGAGATTCACACTTGTGGAGTGAAATAAAAATGTAGACACATGTTCTAAGTTTTTCATCATTAAATTAGCTATTATAGGCACAAATAAATGACTGGAAAAGAGAAATCTGAAAAAAAAGTAAAATCTACATACATCACTAAAGGTAGAAAATATAGAGAACAATATATGAAACAGGTACAAATTAAAGTATTCCCCTTACATGCACTTTCAACCACGCTTCTCACCTTCAACATGGTGATGCAAGTCTGTGTTTTTACCTGTAGCCACCTTTCCTCCCACGGGGCCTCCCAGAGAAGGCAGGGACCCAGAGGCTCTGGAAGCCAGTTATGTGCAACACGGGCTCAGCCTGCGGTCCACCAGGTGTCCAATTCACACTACAGAGTCTAACAAGTGTCCTCTTCTAGAACATTCTCTCAAAGTGCTAAAACTGTACTTGTACCTTCAAAAGATTAGAAGGACAGTCCTCTGTCGGATGGCACAAAGGGGCCACGCTGGGGATCTGGGCTTTACAGTGGAAAGCCATGGAGGGTTTTAAGTCAAGGGGAGGGAAGATGTCCACTCTGGAGGGGCCAGCTGGCTGCAGCAGTGACAGGAGGGGCTGCAGGAGAGTAAAAGGCAAAGGTGAGGCCAAGTGAGACTGGACGGCAGAAGTGTGGCCAGGTGAGAGACGTGGCTTGTATAAGCACACGGGTGAGGAGAGAAAGGAAAGGATTTCCATCTGCAGGAGATGGCTTTCTGGCCTGAGTAACCGAGCAGGGTCTCATTCACCTGTTTACACACAGCCCTCAGGCACAGAGAAAACTGCCTAAGGAGAGGAATCAGAGAGAAAGGAGCCCCGAGGTCAGCGGAACTTTCTGTAGGGATATTCCACCACCAAGCCGCGACAGGCAACGCAATGGTGGATGATTCAAGCTGAAAGAGGAGCAAAGAGAGCCAGTGATAAATGACTACTAAGAATTGGGCGATGAACACACGGAGATGAACGGAACACAGAGCCTGCCCTGCGAGCTTACAGCCTACCTAAGGGGGCCTGAAAGAAGAGACTTTACACTACGAGATAAACACGCGCGAGTGCTGGGGTTGAGGGCAGGGGAGTCAGCTCAGGAGGGGCAGAGGGAGGGCAGAAAAGTGACAGCTCAGCCTCGACAGCTGAGGCGATTTCAAAAGGCACAGGGAGCAGGAGCTCAGAGCCGGAGCCAGGTGGCGGCAGGGCTGCGAGGGCGGAGGGGCCGCCAGCAGACCCTGCAGACAAAGTGAAGAGCCCAACTACAAGAACTGAGGGAATGAGAAGAATGGAGATTTCAGAACTTCAGATAAAGACAGCTGAATGAGATCACAGAGATAGGATGAGCCCCGTAAAGGGTTCAAAGTGCGCCCTTGCCTGGGGTGCTGAGCGGAACAGTCCTGGGAGCTGAGGAGACTAACCGCCACAGCCGACCCCAGCTTGGCAGAAATGAAGACCCCGAGGAAGAAGTTAGGAAGAAGGTGAGGCCGGGCAAAAGGACGCCCAAGTCTGGGAGAAGCTACAGCTCTATTTAAAAAGGAACTCTGTGGCAATTTTTTGCTTTCATATCTGTGGTTAGATAACAGATGGGCTCAGGTGATTTTATGCAAATTATTTTCAGATATTTGGCACTTCAGAGGCCTACCCCAAAGGGGGGAATAACAGGTAAAGGGATTATCACTGCTTCATTAGCTCACAAGCTCATCACCGCGCGTCCCCTCCGCTGCCTCCACAAATTCCTGGACCCCGGAGGCGGTAGTGCTGCGGAGTCCGGGGACCGCCCAGGGAGCACGGCCCTCGTCCTCACTGATGTCCAGCACAGCTATCACTACAGTCTTTAAGGTGCATTTTTTCTGTCGTGGTGGAAAGGTATCATTAGTTAGCACTTCATGTTTTCAACCTTGAAATATCTTCCAGATGTTTCTACCATTAGTAAGAACACCTCTAGAAAAGTCTGTCGGGACAGAATCAAAGCTGTAACTAAACTACCAAGTCTCACAATCAACAGGACACTTCAAAGCTGATCTGGAACCAATCTCTCCGTAAGAGGGCCTGTGTAGATATGTTTCCACGTTTATAAATTTCACAAAGCTCTCCCAAAAAATGAAGTATGAAAATGAAGGTTTTTAAGCCATAGAATCATCTGGTAAATATGCACAATAGACAGGAAAAGAAAACCGTGATTCATTTAGGGGAAATTATCCAAATATAAGGTTCATGACCTCTGAATTAGGATAACAAATAAAAGTATACAGTGTTCCTCAAAAGTATAGGGATAAACAGGCAGATCCATGAAAAAATTAACAAAACTTAAGGTACCATTAGAAGGATGTTTTACATAAAACAAGCTCCCTCCCTCAGCATTGACAACACATTAAAATCACATTTTCATGTTCTTCACCCCACTTCACCCCCAGTGGAGGTTCCTCAATCTCAGAACAGTTTTTCTCCTTTGTAAAACCCCAGGGCCTGGCTGTGTGCCTGACAAAGATTTTAAAACAAACAAACAATAAAACCAAAACGCAGGTCTACTAACGTGCTGATCACGAGCCGCTGTGCCACTAGGTATGAGAGGAAGGGGGGCTGCCGTGCTGAGCACAGGAAGGGAGGGGAGACACCCTGTCATGAGGAGCCTGGGAGGAGCCGAGTCTCAGGGGCGGTCAGGGCCCTGTGGTCCACCTGCCCTACAGCCAATGACGAGATCCTGAGCGTAAAGCCCGGAGCCTCCGGGATTCCCTCAAGGAAGCTGCTACCGCCTGAGAGACCTCATCCAAACAAACCCGGTACCAGCACCCCCCACAGCTGGCTGCAGACACCCAATCCCGGCCGGCCCACCCACCTCTAGGCCTGGCAGGCAGAAGCCTTCAAGCCTTCAAATTCGAGCTCCCCCAGCCCCTTCCCGTCCTGAAAGCAGACAAATGAGTCCTTCTGACTACTTCCCGCCACATCTCAGCCCAGTGGAAACTAAGACAGCGCTTGGAGTACTCGTGGATTAGCAGAAAGGAACTCTTTCATTAAATGACGTGCTACTAAATGGATGGGGATGTGTGAGAAATCCAGTTTTTAAATTTCTCACTCAAAAGATCTGTTTAGTCTCATAGATGAAATGACATGAATATGATTCTCATAGATGAAATGACATGAATATGATCTTTATCCCAGAAAAAAATACAGCTCTCTTATTCAAAGCAGATATAGCTCAAATCCACCTGTATACAATGAAACCAAAACAACAGTTACATGCTTTAATTCAAAAGACAAACCAGGGTCTAGCAGGGGACCATCCACACCTTAACACAATGTCATACAGCCTGTCAGGACTACAAATATATAGGTTAAAGAAAATAAAGTAAGATTATACACAGTTCAGAGTCTATTTTATGAAGTAACCAAACCCCAATTGTTTTGGATTAGGCTTTCTGCCACAGAGACTCGGAAGGGATCTGAGGTCTACTTTCAGTACTGGGATGAGTGAACAGAAGACAGATTCCCACGCCCGGAGGGCACAGAGCTGCGGCCGCAGGAGCAGACCCACTGAAACACACCTCCACCCGCAGTCACTGGGCCACACAGCCCAGGAATCTCATTCTTGTCTATCAGGTCCAGCCCTCGCCCACTTGTGAGGGGCCTTTATTACCTAAGGCAACATTCCTGCCCCTCCTTACTCAGCTGACCATGACTGAGGGATTTTTTTTTTTTTAAAAAAAAAGGTTCCCTAGGCATTTTCAGTGCCCTTGATGCCCTTCTTTAAAAGGCTTTTCATTCCTAAAGGATTTGCCGCATCAAGGCGTTCGCCATCTACTCACCTTGCTGAGTTGTGCTTCTACTTGTCTGAAGAAAATTATAAATTACGTGTACTACTTATCCTTCTCAACTAACTGCCTTAACTTTGACTCCTAACTGAAGACCTGACTGAGGAAGGTGAAATCCAAACTCAACAACACTTAAGTACTATGACCACAATACTCTCAATGTCCTTCCCTAGAGAAATTGCCAAGTTTGAAAAATCACCGATCTTCAATAGTGCTTTTATATTTAAAACACTTTTGAGGGCAGCTCAAAGTCTCACTTACCAATTGTATTTATCTTTTTAAGTTAAAAACCACTGTTTTAATAAACTCAAAAGTAAATTAATGGTAAATAAGATTTTGTAAGTAAGGGCTAAGGGTTAGGATTAGGAGAACTTAGAGAGACTTACAGATGTTAACTCTTGGTAAGAGATAAAAATTACCAAAGAGAAATAGGTCTTAAGCCTGAGGACCTTCACAGAGAACACCCCTACGACAAGGAGACTGCGAGCAAGGCGTCCACGGAGGCAGGCGTGTGGGGCTGCTGCCTGTGCCCCCATTCGGGGGGTTCAGAAAACCAGCAGACACCACTACATGTCACCCCCCCCCCCAGCTGGGCAGAAGGGTGCCCTGGTGAGGAACAGCGCTGGTTATGGGCACAGGGCACAGACGTGGGCAGCACACTCTCCACGACCCACCCACAACTTAAACAGAGGCGCGCGCACGGCCTGCAAAGCCAGTCTCCCTGGGCTGGGCCCAGTTCTCCCAGAACCAGCTGTGTGAGAACATGGCCAGGTTCCCACATCTCTTGGTGCCTCCCTGTCCTCACACCGTGAGAAGCGTCCAGGTCACAGAGCTGTGCTGAGAAGCCCGCTCAGGTAAGGCCCCGCCCAGCACCCGTCAGAGCAGGCGGGTGCTCAGAGCAGGAAGGTCCTGCCGCCATCACCCGCAGGTGAGGGAGAGGAGGATACGACACCCAGAGAAAAAGTCAGACGACAGATGGATGTGAAAAGTCACTTTCTCACATGGGAGGCTGTAGGCAAGTAAGTAAGAACAGAACAGGATTCCAGGGATCTCAGGAAGGAATGCAGACCACACAGCGAATCCAGTGAATTGAAACCTCAGGAGATAAGCCGATGGAAACAGGTGGGCTAAAGGAGCCCACCTAGGAAACTGTGGAAATCTGTGTTTCGACCGGACAGAAGAAGGCTGAGAATGAAAAGAATTGGGCAGAAGCACTGTCCTCTAGCTCAGTTTTCTCATGGGGAACCAGGGCCAAATAAGGAAGAGGCGGTGATGGACCAGAATCAGGGACAGCCGCGTGAACTCCGCTCGGAGAGACGCAGAGCATCCCCGGGTTAGCGGGCGGGCGGGGCCTTCCCAGGCCGCCGAGCCCAGGAGCAGGATCCCAGGTCTTCTTCCCCTGAATCCCACTCTCCAGCACAAGGAAGCCGGGCTTGAGGAGACGGACGTTGAGGGCTGGGACCAGGAAACCAGGAGGAAAGCCTGCAGCAGAAAGGAAGGGAATGCTCTGAGGAGGAAAGGCAGGAACCAGACCTAAGGACTCCCAGGGGCCAGAGCTGCAGGGGTTTTAGCAGCAAAGGAAATTACAACAGTATTACAACTGAACTAACAAGTATCCATGAGTCTGAGAGAAGGAAGTGAAAGCGTAAATAAGTAAATGGGGGCGGAGGGGCAAGTCTTCCTTACACTGAATTCCAAAATCAGGGTGGGCGGGGTCCCAGCGCAGAAACCAGGGACTTCCCATCAGGGTTATTAGCTCACCCTCTGCCTGCGCCCCACGATACCTGTCACATGCAGGCACACACACAGAAGATGCTCGTATCTTCCCCCAAACCTCACAACCTGTCACTTCAGTTGCCGCTTAAAAATGTATCAACCCAAACTGAAGGATATTTCCACCAAACACCGGACCGATAAATAAGGTTATGGTAACAGGAAAGACTGAGGAACTGTCACTGATCAGAAGAGACTAAGGAGCCAGCCGAATGCAACCTGGTGTCCTGTAGCCGAGTAAGAACTAAGTAGGCAGCCTGGTGATATCCAAATAGAGTCTCCAGGGTAGTTAACAGTAATGTAATAAAGGTTTCTTAATTTTTGACAAATATACCATGATTACAGAAATCTAAAATTATTCCAAAATAAAGTTTCCTTTTTAAAGAAGAAAATTAAGTTATACAACAACCTGAAGGCTTTCATTTTAAAAGTAGGCACCTACTTTCTTAAATGATAAACCAAACAGAAATATATTAAAAATTGAAGTGCTATGTAAAATGTTAAATAGGAAAAAACAAAAAATATACACAGATGGAATTTGAAGGGGAAATTCCCACATCTAATTCTACTATTTAAAAACTCAGACATCGCTTGAGTAATATAAGGGAGGGGGGAATCTCCATATGAGCTTATAAGTTGGTGTCTACTTAAAAAGATAATACAGGTTATAGGCTATACTAATAAAAATACAGACTCTGAACCAAGGAAAGTAATTGTTCCAATGATTATACGCATACTGATCAAAGAAATCAAACAGTTCTATACAATTCAGGTGTTGTGGTTGTACACATGAACTAGTCATGTTCAGGATGAACAGAGAAGCATGTCTCTGACCCAGCTGGAAGACAGCCGTAAACACCGATCACAGAAAAGAGCATCTGAGTTTGGGGTTTTAAAAGAGAAGTGCTGATACACATTCACCGATTCATTCAATATTTACTGAACATCTAGCACATTCTAGGTACCCCTGTAGGAACAGAAGGCTCAGAAATAAACAACAGACAAAAATCCATGACCTTACAGAACTTAGTCTAGTGGGATGGAAACAAATCAAAAACAAAGAAAAATGTTTAGTATGTAAGATGGTGTTGAGGGCTGTGGAAAAAAAAAACAACCAAACAGGAAAGTAAGGTGAGCCAGGTCTGCCAAGGCGAGCAAACAAAGGAACCCTGCTGAGGCCCTCAGCACCCTGTGCGGGGTGCAAGCCCACGGGACCACGGGACGCAGAGAGCTCACCAATTTGTATTCTGTTCCCACCAACCCACTAGTAAAATATGCAATAATATTTTCTAGTAAAGACTCCAAAAATAACTGATTCAGTATCTATCCAAAGCAGGTTTCAGTAAGTCCAACAATGCTCCAGTGATCAACATAGCTTTACAGAATTTCCAACTGGCATTAAAGCTGGCATTCAAGGATTGCTAGGTGTCACAGCTCAGGTTAACCACTAGGTCAATTATCCTGAACAAACAAAGACTAAAAGTTAACAGCATTTTATAACACATACATGCTCTCTTTGTTAGTATTATTAAGCCAAATTAAAGAAATAGATTGGCTATTCATGTTAACAAAACAGCATCATTAAATATGTGTTGCTGATCTGACTGTCTGTATTTAATCTGGCAATTTGCTTTGGTTATACCATAAGATGTTTATATCTGTACATTTTTAGGGAGCATATAAATAAGATTAAAAGTCAACCCAACAGTTGCATTCAACATTCAAGTTTGAAAAATATATTAGAAACTGGGTTACTGAAGTAGTTTAGGAATAAAGTGATAAGGACTTCTGACTGGGTTGGCAGTAGTGTGAACGGAGAAAAAAGACAGCAAAAGACATTCTAACATTTAAAAACCTGATGCACTCATGCGGAGAAAAAACTGACCAGAAGAGATTAAGAAGCCCTAATAGCCACTGTAACCACTAAGAATCTGAACGTAGATGCAGACTGAGACATTAATTACTCACATAGCAGTCAACCAGCACAAAGAGCGGGCAGAATGTTCTAAGAAAACCCCAGACACCATTCATTAGCTAAAAGGGTCTTAGGACCCCTTGAATCTACTGATATTTTTCATATTAGAAATTTAAAACTGAGAAAGTTTTAAAACATTTATTTAAAAAAAACAATAGCATGTCTGTCATGTTAATATAATAACATGTTATTATAAAATGTTAATATAACACATTTTATTTTTAAAAAACTATTTTCCTTTTTTAAAAAATTAATGAGGGGTACTGTTTTACATTTTTGCCAATTCTTTAAATATCTGTCTTAATAGAAGACAGCTGGATCCCCATATCTGCTTCTGCATTCAATCTGCTCCAACATGCTGTTTTGGTTGAAGAAAATCCCTTCCCAAACAAATACCGAGCTACAGCAGGGGAGGGCGTCTGCGTGGCTTCTGAGCTCATGGGCAATCTCATGCTCGGACATTACTCCAGAACTGTTTTAAGAGAAAAGTGGCTGGAGCAGCTTGTGATTCAACCTCATAGCTGCTTTTCCTCAAGACAACCTCTATCCTTCAGTAAGCAGCGGTTGTTGCTTAAAAGATTAGTTGCAATGAGGAATCTAAAATTGTATCAATAAATGTTCCTACTCTGCTACATTAAAATTCATTGGTCTGTCTCCTTTGACTGCATCTTTAACCCATGCGTGACTTTATAATATCATTTCCTTGATTTGAAAAACACTGGTCCACTGAGTTATGCAGATTTTCCGTAAGTTCACATATTTGAAAAAATCATTATTTGTTAAATCCACTGATGTCATCAGAAAAGTCTTTAAGTATTTATTGGAAAAGCTGTCAACCTAACCGTGACAGATACCAAGTTTTCTAAAAATTCTAATTTTTGCTTGAAAACTCAAACATTGCCACTGGCAACAAATAACGGTCAGTTGTTCTCCGTCAAGTGACAGGCTCACTTTGTTGAAAAATGTCTGCCCCATACCCAAGCTGGAATAATCACCATCTGTCAAACCCTCTTTCAAGTGAAAATGGCTCCGCGTGAAAAAAGCAGCTGGTGCAGCCTGGAACTCCATCACATAAGTGCGGCTCCCAGAGACCGTCGGACTCGGGCAGCGCTGAAGCCCTGTGTGCACATTCCTATCCTGTAGAGCAGAATATTAAGATGTGTGCACTCAGGATTAAGAGTATATAAAATTAGTAACTGTTTTCACTTCATCGAGGACATTCTCAAAAAAACATTGTTTTTAAGCTCCAAGTGCTACAGAGCCAACAGTCCTTATCTACCACTGCTTTTCTGCCACTGGAGCAGATGTTAACATGTAACATCTTAAATTATTACCAAAATTGTTTTTTAAAAGTATCTATTTGGCTGCATCAGGTCTTAGTTGCTGCATGTGGGATCTGGTTCCCTGACCCTGGGCACTGGGAGTGCAGTCTCAGCCACCGGACCACCAGGGAAACCCCACTCCCTGCGGCCACCGAGCACACTTGGAGAACAAGTATATCCAGACACCATATGAATCAGAAACCACAACAGTACCCCAGCTTTTCACTCGCCTAGCAGAGAGCCTGGAACTGGCACATATTCAAATTAGATTTCCTAAAAGACAAGTCTGTGAGAACGAAAGCCTAGAAATCACCATTTTTGCAATTTAAAAAACGGAAAAAATCTCTGTGAGAGCTTCCCTGGTGGCTCAGCGGTCAAGAATCTGCCTGTCAATACAGGGGACACAGGTTTGATCCCTAGTCCAGGAAGATCACACATGCCACACACGGGGCAACTAAGTCCACGTGCCACCCACGCACAGGGCAACTAAGTGCCACAACTACTGAGCCCACACGCCCTGGAGCCTGTGCTCCAAAATATGAGAAGCCTCCGCACCACAGCGAGCGTAGCTCCCACTCGCCACAACTAACAAAGACCCAGCACTGCCAAAAATAAATAAATAAAAAATGTTTAAAACCATGTTAAAAATATTTAATGAGGGATACTTTGCTGTAACTGTCAACTATAGCATTCAAAAGAAAGGCTGCCATACATCTGTGCCAAATTGAGGGACTAACGTTAACAAAACGTCTTATTAAACAAATTGCTTGTTTTCATCCATCTGTCCTACCCTTCGCCCTCGCAGGAAGGTATCATCCTCCCTCACGGCCTCTCTTCTAACCCCCCGCTTTGCTTCCCCCAAACAACCCTACCCTTTTGACCAACTCCCCACATACACTTCGCCCTACCCACGTAAGAGAAAAATAAAAGTAAATATCTTATTCCTTTTCACTTTCTATTTAAAAATAGAAATGCCTCTGTTTTTATTTAAAAGGGAGAAAAAAGTAACAAAAACACACAAGCTCACTACCGCTGCATCCAAACAGTCCACCCAAAAGACTTGTGAAAATTTACAAGAAAGAAATTTCTGAAATTTCATTTTGAAGGACTTGGGAAAGCCAAGAATAGAGGTACTATCCACCAGTCAAAATCAATTTATAAAACATTCTGAAAGTGCCAAACACTGTAAGAGACACAAGTTTGCAAGATACAACAGGCACCTTAGTGCCTAAACTTCAGCAGATCATAGTACACACGATCACTAGTACATACAAGTACAGGTGAAAAAGTATTATGAACAGCATTTGCATCAGTAAGTTTTTAGGAAACAAATGTGCCATGACTAGTGATAAGGGGAACTAAAAATTCAGATAACATTTGTAGCCCTGGTTTGAGCCCAGCTAAAAAGGCTCAGGAAAACTACAGTAATGCAGCAATCTTAGGTGAATGACAGAAAACATTGACCGGGTTGTTTCAGCAAAAGTGAGTAGGCTCTGCGGTCATGTATTTTCTACAAAAGTCAGATCATTTTCCTTTCAGCAGAAGAAGAAACTAAACCCCTCAGTTCAATATGGAGTCTACAGACCAGCATTCCTGTGTTATTCGAAAATCCTATCCATTCACAGACATGTCTTAGAAAAGAAACGGCACATAAATTTACACCAGGTGGAAAACTGAACTATCATAAAGGTCTTAAACAGTTTGCTTGGACAACAGATAATACAGGTTGATTAGCTAAACTGACATCTAGAGGGTAAAGTTTTCTTTGAAAACTGTACAAAACCTGTTTTTATGGGCTAAAATCCTTTCATTTTGCTAGGTACTACTCAGTTTACTGAGTAGTTGGAGACACTACTGTTGGAGAGGAAACAGAACAAAAACTGATGTGCCAGAAACTAAAACTGATACACAACTCATTGTAATTCAAGGATGGGACGCGGGATACGTACTTCTTCAAAACTCCTTTTGCTGCTTTCTTAGAGGAAGTCTATTCTAAATCATATCTCAAATAAGCCAGTACACATTTAACAACACACGCTGGGGAAAGTCTTCAGAGAAACCCACTTCAGGTAAGTTATCCCGGTGAGCATTAGGCGGGTGACAGGACTCTGCCACCCCAGACCGCCCTGCAAGGCCTTGGCACTGGTCAGCCGTGCAGGGCGCCAGTGCTTTCCCCACAGCACGAGCCCCTCCATGCAAACCAGCAACTCTGTGCTCAACAGAACAACAGGGATCTGTTCTCACACTGGCGGAAAGATGGGCTGCTTTGGGGCCTGAAGAGAAGGTATTTGCGATACAATACCTCCCTAGAAACTCTCCACAGGCAATTCTGCCAACATACTATTGTCACCTGAGACACTGACTTTACGTCTTAATCCCCAAACAAAATTCCATCTATATATATATATATATATTGGCTGCACCACACAGCAGGTAGGGTCTTAGTTCCCTGATCGGGGATCAAACCTGTGCCCCCTGCAGTGCAAGCACAGAGCCTTAACCACTGGACTGCCAGGGAAGTCCCCCAGTTCCCTCTATATTCTGAAGACAGTATCATAAAATGGACTTGGCAGTTCAAACTACTGATCCCCAAGTATTTACAGACTGTCTCAGAATTTCCAGGCGTTCTACAGTCAAGTAACCCTTACCTGCAGATTTCAGCACTGGGGTTCGTGTCCACCACAAGGGGATAAAAATATCTATCAGTGCCATTTCTGTAGCTCATGGACAAGAGTCCTCAGAGACCCTTCAGAAACTCCCGGGGCTCATCTCCACCCTGAAATTCATTCTCATGCTTAAAAAAGTAGTAGTTTCAGGCCAATATGGAAGGAGATAGGGGTCATGATGAGCTCTAAGTCTTTTCATGACTTTCCTATACTTAAGGTTTATGATAAATATAAATATACTGCTAAAGTACTAGAAAATGCCTAACCCTTCAAGTATTATTTATAACCAATGATATTTCCAGTATTTGTTACCAAAGTATATTGTCTATTTAAGTATTTTATCACTATAACATCATGTGCCATGCTTAGTCACTCAGTGGGATCCAACTCTTTACGACCCCATGAAATGTAACCCACCAGGCTCCTCTGTCCACGGGGATTCTCCAGGCAAGAATACTGGAGTGGGTTGCCATGCCCTCTTCCAGGGGATCTTTCTGACCCAGGAAGTGAACCTGGGTCTCCTGCACTGTAGGCAGATTCTTTACCCTTTGAGCTACCAGGGAACCAGCTTATAATTAGCATTAGATGTTTTAGGAATAGGAGAAATGCACAGAACAACTCAAATGCCAGCTAGCAAGCATCACAGTCACCTGTGAAGGTAGTATAAACTCAGTCCAGTATTTCTCAGTCTCCAGAGAAACAGACATAAGTGCCTACAGAAGTGAAGCACCTAGCATCTCAGTATTTGAGCTAAGAAGCAGCCTAGAAGCAGCCAAACCCTATCCTCGAAGGGACCTCTGTCCTCCTGGTTGCATGAATTCAGGCAAGTTACTTACCTCCACCAAGTGCCTACCTCTTTATCTATGAACAAGGAGGCACGCGGTAGATCCCCAACAATCACAAGCTGCTCCGTTTGCTCATCTCAGTCACTCAGCAGTGGAGATCCATGAAAGTAACTTGCTAAGGAAACACAACTACTTTTAGATGGTGATCATTCTGTTAAAAGATGATGAAGTTCATCCTAATAGAATCTTTTATAATATTCAAAGAACAGATAACTATCTTCTCATTCAGCAAATGCTATATATTTTTTTAGAATAATTATAATGTATGACTTTCAACAAATTTCAAAAGTAAAATGATTGGTTTACAGCTGCATGTATATCAGGCACAGAGCAGGCTCAAAGTAAACGGTAGCTAGTTCCATGACTTGGAAGCACACGACAGCTACTCACACACCTGTGAACAGGCGCCAACATCAAAAACATACAAGAGCTGCTTTCACGATGATCAAGATCCTTTCAACGTTTAAAGAAAATCAACTAGTTTTTGTCATTTTTTGTATTTTCCTTGCAAAACACTTGGTCTTTAGTATCGAAAGCCAAGGCACTAAAATGGATAAAACAGTCATGATGTTCTGTCTTTCTGACACTTTTTTAAAGCTTACTAGAAACATCTTGACATGCTATGTATGATTAGTGTGCATAAAGGCAACAGAGGGTAAAGACTATCCTGAGATAAATTTGCATAATCATTATTTTATATTCCTCACTTATTTCCATGTTTCTCAAGCTAACTTAATCAGGAATATATTAGATATATAAATTAAAGTTGCATAATAGTACCTGACAGCAGGTAGCAAAGTTCACTGGGTGATATATACAGTAAAGGCAAACAAAACTCACTTTTGAGACAGACTTCTGAAGGCTCTGCTTTAAAGGGTAGGGTGCTATTTAAATAATTATGTACTGAGTTGCTGCTAAAGAAGAGACACCCAAGTTTTCAATTTTATTGGTCCTGAATCAATTTCACAAAATGTTATTTCTATCTGTTATGTACAAGACTTTTTTCTAACCTCTACCATGCAGATGAGTAGACCAGAGCTTCGAGCGAAGGGAAGAGGGAGAGAGAGAAAGGCTGAACAGCAGCTTGAGATGCTACAACGGTACGGAAGCGATTCCAGAAAGAGGACAGCACAGACTCCACGTAAGCCTTCCTGGAGACAAGGAAGAAGACCAGCTGAGCTCAAAAGGGGAGAAGTACAAGAAAAATCTTGAGAAAAGAGCTAGTTCACTGTGTGACTGGTTGAGAGAGCTTAGGCTGTTTCTGAGATAGCCTGGAACACTAGCTTTGGGAGTTTCTCACAGAATCGACAACCATGGAAGACGACCCACCTGTAGAGGTGTACAACACCCAGCAGAAGCCCTGGCACTTTTTTTTTCTTTATTAAAGAGGAGACCATCTCAGGATGGTCTTTATCCCTCTGTTGCATTTATGCACACTAAATTCATACATAGCATTTCAAGATGTTTCTAGTAAGCTTTAAACAAGTGTCAAAAAGACTATTTTGTATAGTGAAGAAAAACTAAAAATTACTGTGGGAGCAAATCAGGTGTTGAGCAAAAGAACTGATACTTTGCAGAAATAAAGCAGTGCACAAATCAAGTATATATAATCTGAAAACCCATTTGATTATATAACAACAAAAAACTACTTCACTATCAAAACAGGTAGACCAAGCTTGACAATTTTATTATCACTTCTACATCACCAGCTTCTAAGATCAAAGTCACTTTTAATTGTCCCCATTTATCCTCTGAAGAAAAAAATGAAAGCAAATTGTTAACTCACTAAAAAATGAAAAGGTCCAAACTACTCCAAATGAAAATTTAAAGAATTACTAAACATTATCACTTTCAAATTTTAAATTCTCCACACCACGTAACTCACAGACCTAACACCATCAAGATAAATAATATCCTTTTCATGCTCATGTTTCTACCAACATGGCATTTTGTTATACCAAGAACTAAATGACTTGTGAATGAAGAACAAATTTGTTTTCACACAATTTTACTGAATTTAAACAATTATGCTCCTAGTGTTATTACTTAACTTGATCTATATATTTTCAAAAATACACAAAATCAAAGAGGAAAATTTGGAGAAAACGTTTCAAGAAAAAAATTGGAGAAAATTAAGGAGAAAACGTTTCCAATACATACATCTGACAGAGACAGTGGACCCAGAATACAGAGACACCAGTTTTTAAAATGGGCAAAAGGCTTGGCCAGAAAGTACACAAAAATGGCGCATAAGCATGTGAAAAGATATCCAGCACCATGAACACTTGGGAAACATACATCAAAACCACAAAAGGACACTCAGCACTCATTAGATGCCAGTGACTTAAACAACAGCAACATGGACATCGGCGAAGACGGAGCAGATCCGCAGGTCCTGCCGGCAGACACCACCCTGACTCCACGCAGGATGGCACAATCGCTTGTGGAGATGGCCTGGCAGTTTCTCATGAAGTTAAATCAGTATTTACCAAGTGACCCGACAGTCCAACTACAAGTCTACCCAAGAGAAAGGAAAAGATCCATCCACAAAAGGATTGCCCAAATGATCACAGAGGATTTACTATAACAAGAGCCAAAAGGGACCAGCCCGATCAGCAAGCAGTGAAGTGAAAAAAGCATAGGATGTTCACACATGGACTATTACTGAGAAATAGTGACTCCTGAAACCAGCAACAACACAGATAAACCTCAAGAACATGCTGGATCAAAGAAGCCAGTCACGGAAGAGTATATCCTACGTAATTCCATTCACATAAATTCCAGAACAGGAGAAATCGGATCGGCAGCTGAGAGAATGATGGGAAACAAGTGTGAAGAACTCTGCAATGGCAGCAAGGTTACCTCGTAACTGAGGTGACAGTCACACAGATGCTTACAGCTGGCAAAACTCTTCCAACTATAGCCTTCACGTGGGTGCATCTTAATGTATATAAACTACACTTCAGTAAAGCTGACTCTGTACCCCTCCTCCAAAACGGACACCTCTCTAGAAAGCAACAGGGCAACACCTATTAAAACTTGAAATGTGCATAATCTTGAACCACTGGCTCTTCCTCTAGAAAGCTGTTGTGCAGCGGTTCAAAGCTCCGTAAGGAAGCTCCCCCCTCAAAGGGCAAGCACAGCACCCAGATGGCTGGTTCACTGCCTGACGACAAAGAAGCCGAACCAGGCGTATCCCACCTAACAACAGCCCGAGAGCTTGGAGCCAAGGGCAGTACACTTCTGCAAGAAGCCACGTGGTTAAGCACTTGAGGCTTGGCAGGCCACAGCCAGTCGCCTTGCATATTCTTTGGGGGGTTTCGTTGTTGTTTTACAACTCTTTTAAGAAATGCTAAAATCACTGGTAGCTCACAGGGCCTTATGAAAACAAAAACAAGCGTGCCCGCGTGCACACACACACACAACCCCAGGCTGAGAAATCAGGGCTTTGAAGCCCAAATGCCTAAATTCAAATCGGTAACCTACCATTTACTAGTAACATAATCCCTCCATCTCTTGTTATTACAGTGTCCGTGTAAAATAAATGAAAGCACTTAAAACCGTGTCAACCACATAGCAAGCTTTAAAGAAATACCAGCTTTTTAAAATGAAACAGACCTCTGTACTGACCTAAAATAATTATTTTATATCAAAATAACTTGATCCTGCTTTTGTAAAATACATAAATACATGTACAAATATATTGGGTTGACCAAAAAGTCCATTCTGGCTCTAGAAATGTGCTTAGTTGTTCTTAACTTCATTCGAAACAATTTTGTTAGAATGTATTATGACAGCTCTCATATCAGTGTGCATTTAAAAAAAACTTATCAAAACTGGCCAATTTTTTAATAAAAGATTTTTTTGTGTGGACCATTTTTTAAAGTCTTTATTGAATTTGTTACAATATTGCTTTTGTTTTATGATTTGGTTTTTTTGGCCTGGAGGCATGTAGGATCTTAGCTCCCTGACCAGGGATTGAACCTGCATCCTCTGCACTGGAAGGAAAAAGCCTCAACCACTGAAGAGTCAAGAAGTCCCAAAATTGGTGAATTTTTATGCACCCATTTTAATACTGAAGATGGAAGAAAAAAGGAATATTTTCGGCAAGCTATGCTATTACTTCAAGAAAGGCAAAAACAAGACTGAAACACAAAAATAGATTTGTGCAGTGTATGGAGATGGTGCTGTGACTGACTGAACATATCAAAAGAAATTTTCGAAGTTTCATGCTAGAGATTTCTCACTGGACGATGCTCTACCGTCTAGTAGATCAACATTATACCACTCGAGAGATAGTCAAGTCTCAAAATACCCAAGTCAAGCACTGAAAATCATCTGCACCAGCTTGGTTATGTTAATTGCTTTGATGTTTGGGTTCCACTTAAGTGGGGGGGGGGGGCCTTTACCATATTTCCATATGCAATTCTCTATTGAAACATAATGAAAACGTCCCATTTTTAAAACAAATTGTGACGGGGGATGAAAAGTGTATACTGTACAATAATGTGGAACAGAAGAGATCATGGGGCAAGCAAAATGAACCACCACCAACCACACCAAAGGCCGATCTTCATCCAAAAAGGGTGAAGTTGTGTATATGGTGGGACTGGGAGGAGTCCTCTATGATGAGCTTCTTTCAGAAAACCAACTGATTAATTCCAACAAGTACTGCTCCCAGTTGGCCTTCCAGGTGGCTCAGTGGTAATCACCTGCCAATGCAGGAGATGCAGGAGAATCAACTTCGATCCCTGGGTCGGGAAGACCCCTTGGAGGAGGAAATGGCCACCCACTCCAGTATTCCTGCCTGAAAAATTCCATGGACAGAGGAGTCTCATGGGCTACAGTCCACAGGGTCGGAAAGTCTGACACCACTTAACCAAGCACGCACGCACCCACTGCTCCCAATCAGACCAACTGAAAGCAGCGTTCCACGAAAAGCGTCTGGAATTAGTCAACAGCAAACCATAATCTTCCGTCAGGATAACCCAAGACCACGGTGTTTCTTTGATGACCAGGCAAAAACTGTTACAGCTTGGGTGGGAAGTTCTGATTCACCCACCACATTCGTCAGACATTGCACCTTTGGATTTCCATTCATTTCAGTCTTCACAAAATTCTCTTAAGGGAAAAAATTTCAATTCCCTGGAAGACAATAAAAGGCACGTGGAACAGTTCTTTATTCAAAAAGATAAAAAGATTTGGGGAAACAGACTATGAAGCTGCCTGAAAAATAGCAAAAGGCAGTAGAACAAAACGGTGAATACATTGCTCAAAAAAGCCCTTGGTGAAAATGAAAAAATGTGTCTTGATTTTCACTTTTAAAACTGAAGGAACTTTTTGGCCAAACCAATACATTCGCATGAATACATTGGCAAGTTTGGGATGAATATACAGCAAACTGTTAAGGGAGACGGAATGGGGTTACAGGGATCAAGAAATTTTCGCTTTATAAACATCTAAATTATTTCAGTACTTTTAAATTGAATACATATTGTCTGTTTTTTTAAACAGTAGACAATTAGAAGTAAACGGATAGACAAATCATATGTGGCACCATTTTCTTTATATACAGATACTTAAGTTTGGAAGTGTTTAGTTCTATGAATGAGAAACTACATCTAGTCTTTAAAAAACAATAGTGGCACTGTTACTAAGAATCACTTATTAAACAATTTATGTCAGGTGTAGTTCTCAGGGCTTCACTTGTATTAATTTATTGAATCCTCTCCACAACCTTATGGAATGAATGTTTATCATGAAGACACCAATTTACAGACAGGGAACTTAGACTTCAAGGACAAAGTGACGGGGTCCCCAAGTAATGTGACTCCAAAGACCACACTCAAAACTCTCCCGTCCTCCCCTCAGAGTGCGTGCTGCTACAATTCTGGCTGAAAAAAAATCCACAAAGACATCTTTTAGTTAGTCTGAACTACAACTTATCTACTTTTAAATATAATTTTCTGATTGATTCAAATAAACTCATTCTTCTTGGAACCCATGCGTCTTGAATCATCCAGAAGACAAGCAGATAACATGGAGCTGATAACAGGAGCCAAACAGAATCTAAGTTTGGATCCTGCCTGCAAATTCCTAGCTGATAATCCTGGGCAAATTCTTAACCTTCTATACCAAAGCTTACTTATCTGTAAATGTTTGTGGAGTGTGCTGTTGTTGTTAAAGTTCTTTTAATTGTAAAATATACATAAAATGTACCATTTCAACCATTTTTAAGCACACAATTCAATGGCATTAAACACATTCAAAACGTTGACCTTCCATGTCCAGAGCTTTTTTCACCTTCCAGATAGCAGCTCTGTCCCAATTAAACACTAACTTCCCATTCCCCTCTCCCCTCAGCCTCTGGTAACCCCTTGTTCTACCTTCTGTCTCTGTGAATTTGCCTATTCTAGCTACCTCCTATAAATGGAATCATAAAATTGTTTCCTTCTATGTCTGGCTTATTCTCCTTAGCATAACATTTTCAAGTTTCACCTATGTTATAGTATGTGTCAGTACGTCATTCCTTCAATAGCTGAACATTCCATTGTATGTATATGACATGTTTCATTTATCCAAACCTCTGCTGATGGGTGCAAGGTGGTTTTCACAAGAATTAAAAACAAAGCATCTGATGTGAATGTTACCACAATAAAAAACAAACCAAGCAAATGAATGAAGCATCTGGCAAACAGTAGGCTCTTTAATATTAATGTCTTTTTTTTCACTTCGTTTTGTCATATTTTTGCACCACGAAGCGGTGCAATGGCAAGACAAAAACAGGGCAACCATCTTACAAATTTATCACCTATGCCTTTTGAGATATTATTGGATTTACAACCACATTTATCATCTTAAAAGAATGATGAAGAGCATCCCAATAAATAATCTGTAATTACAATAACACTACTTTCTTCAGTTTTAGCTTCAAAACCTAGCTCAAGTTATTCCAATCAAGAATTCATTAATGGTAACTAAACTCCTTTTGATTAAAAGATATATTTGTCCCCTAAATTTCAGTACAACTAGATCAGTTTGAACACAAACTAAGCAGATACTATATGCCAGGTATATCCAGATGATCCACCAAGCTTCTCTCTGGCTGCCTGAAATACCAAATATGAAAACCAACAGTTACATCTCAAGTATATCCAATTTTCAGTATCTTAGAGTGTTAATAACTAGGAGAAACCATGGAACTTGTACACCTTGATAATTATTTTTCATTGTAACCACTGCCACTCAGGGAGAAAAATACCTTCCAAAGTTCTTTACAACATGAATATATCCTGTTTGCTTTGCAAGTTGCTTTGTCAAATTATTTCCCTACATTTTCAGGACTTCCTTTATTCATTCAACTATTAATCCCTGCTCTCCAGCAACTCAGGTGCACAAAAAAAACTACGACAGAGCCTCTGCCTCAAGGCACTTCAGAGTGAAGGTAGGGATGCACCAGCAAATGATTTCAATTGGATACAGGCTACAGTAAAGGTACCAACGAAGCCCTTGAAGAGACACGGAAGGCCTCCAACAGGTGAAGCTTTCTCTGAATTTAATAAGCTGTTCCTCTCCTGCTCTCCCCAAACTGCACATTTCACCTGCCCACGTAGAATTCTTCCTTCATCATTCACAGAAAATGTTTTCTTCATTTGTATGGACATAAAGACTGCAAGGCAGATCCATAAATCATTTCCAATTGACCCCAGAATGCATTAGACCGTCAGAGGATTTTTCCTTGCTGTTAGTTTTTTAAAAGCAGATCAACTTTCTTAATCACTTCTTTAGGCCAAGTCAGAAAGTAATTCAGACTCCGGGAGCATGCCAGCTCAAAGGATGGGGGATATCCTGAAAAACCTCCATGTGACCTGGGGAAATCTGCCTACACATTTCTAGTGGTCAAGACAAAGATAACCACTTTTACGTATGCATGCAAAGCAAAGCTGGTATAAACGATTTGAGCTTTTTTCTTTGCCTAACCACACTAAATCAACAAGTGTGGTTTTTTATCACTGCTACTTAAACTAAATACACTCTCAATTCAAACACAAAAAATTTAAAACCAATTCCCCCAAAAAACTTTCAAAACAAAATCTTGTGGCAAGTACAAAGATAGTAATTATCAAATATAATGTACACAAAATGGGAAAAACTGGAAATTTGTATCCCAAAAGATTCAAATTTTTGCCAAAATCTGCATAACTAGCTCATATCATAACAATGGGCAAGATTATCAGCAGGACTTTTAAACATATAATTACCAACAACTAATATAAATGTAGACAATACTTAGGAACAGCACCTGGAATGTCAGTTCAGTGATGTCAAACACTGCAAAATGTGTAATAAAGACTTTCACACTACATTTCTTTGTCTCCATTTTTTTTGAAACCGTAAGATAGAAGGTTGCACATTAGATCAAGAGATAAAACAATACAAATAAGAAAAGTGCCTAAGTGTTTCTAAATTTCGTTCCTTTGAATATGTTCACTTGCCACAAAAATTAGTATTTAAGATGCCATTTTCCTAAGTGTTTCCGGGAGTTTAAACATTACATTCTCTAACACACCTCCAAAAAGAGAATAGGATTCTTTATATCTAAGACTAGAACCTCATCTATTCCTAAGTTTAGGGAATAGGAAAAGGAAATTAAAATGTATCTTGAATACTTTCGTTTTCTTGCAAATAGAATGATCAATAGTTAGGATTACACACTTGCTCTGCATTTTATCCCCAAACATAAAATAGTTGCTAATGGTCATGAATGAAGAGTAATAGAAAATAAACTCCACAACCAACCCCCCTAGCTCCCTAGTGATCTAAGGGTTAGGATCCCACCCGCTCGATCTCAAACCCCCCTAGAAGTATAGACTACATTCACCTGTGTTAGCATTAGCGTTTTCTAAAAGCTTTTTTAAACTGTTGTTTTAAATGTTGTTTTATGTGACATTGAAACGCCACAAAATTAAGCTGATAACGACCTTTAAAACCCAGCAAGTAAACCCTGCAGCATTTAAAACATTTTTAAATACCAAAGACATCTTTATTTCCAAATGAATTAAAATTTTACAGATCCTGTGCGACAAACAAAGGAAGTTTAGCTTAACTGCGGACAGCACACGTTCGATTTCTTAGGCAACAAACATTTCTGCAGCCAGTCTTTTCTGACTCAACAAAGCTATTGTTCACGGAAAACAAGTCCAATTAATGAGAAATTGTTAACCATACCATCCAAACACACATTTAGCATAAGCGTTTTCTTTGGACCAACTCTTTCTACCATCTCTTCCCCGTTTATCCCCTAGGGATTTGGGGAACAATCGCTCCTCACTAAATGACAGCTGATTTCGTTAGCACCTGTCGCCAGTCTCAGCTGTATCACACGAGTTGGCCAAAACAGCCTGGACGTGGTTTGTTTTTTTTTTTTTTTTTGTAAGATTATGATTCTTCGGAAAGTGGGGATTCACCAGGCGTGAGTTCACCAAGTTTTCCAAAATACCGCGCTTCTCGATCCCTCCCGTTCTTCACAAAGTGACCCTGCGAGACCGACTTTTGGGGGGGGCGGAGATGAGGGTGGGGGGTCCACAAGGACGCGGGAACTCGACGGAAAGCCCTCCGTAACGAACAAAACCGGGGAGGTAGGGGAGAACAGCGCGACCCTTTCCTCAAACTTAATGGAGAGCCCCGCCGAGAAGACGAAGGCGGCCGGGGACCGCCTGGTCCGAGCGGGGCTCGGGGACGCGAGGCTCCTGGGCGGCTTTGCGCGGAAATGTCAGCAAGCGCGGCCGCCCGAGTCCGGTCTCCGCGCGCCGTCCCGGCCCCCGCGGCCCCGGGCCGAGCCTGCGCGCTCGCGGGGAGGGGGCGTGGGGCCGAGCCCGCCCGCCCGCCCGCTCCCCACGCCCCCTCTCCCGCCCGCTGTCAGGCCCCGGTGTCACTGCCCCTGACTCGCGCCGAGCTCCCCCGAGACACAGTCCGTCCTTTGTCTGGGAGTGCGCACTCGGCGCCGAGGTCCCATCAACTTGTGTGCGTCCCGTCCCACCCGGGCGCTCCCGCCGCCGCGCCGCTCCACACAAAGGAGACCGGGGTTCGGGCGGCCGGCCGGCCCCGGGCACCGGAGCGCCCCCAGCCCGGCCCCCGCGCCTCGGGAGGGGCGGGCGCGCGAGGCGACCCCCCCCACCCTCCGCTCGGCGCCCTCCCGGGCTCCCGCCTCAGGTTTCTCTGGATCCCACACAGCCCGCCCGCGGGGGTCGCGCGGGTCGGCCCCGGACCCACAGCCCCTTCCGAGGCGGGTGAGGGGAGGTCTCTTCTCACCCCCACGAGCCCAAGAGGCGCTCCGGGAAAGCCCCCTCGAGGGGGGGATTACCCGGACCGGCTGATCGGCAGCGGGGATGTCCCGCCGCCGCCGCCGCCGCCGCCGCCCCACGCCGAGCTTCGGAGCCCCGCCGGCCAGCCGGCCGGCCCGCCAGCGGCGCGTTACCTGCGCCCCGCGCCCCAGCCCGCGCCGCTCCCGCGCGCCGCTCCCGCGCGCCACAGCCGCCGCCGCCGCCGCCGCCGCCGCCGCCGCCGCCGCCGGGGCTCCACCGCCTTCTGCGTCCCAGTGGGTGTCGGACGCTCCCGGACAGAGCGCCAAACCGGGCAGCCCAATCGCCATCGCTTTTATTTGGCCCCCCCTGTCCAACCAAGCGCCGCCCCGATTGGCGGGACGCGAGGCGGGCTCCCGTCCAATCACAGGGCCCGCCGGGCTCGGAGGCGCCGAGCCAGCCCCACGCAGAGGCGCCCGCGGGACTCGGCCGGGCCGGGCCGGCGGCGCGTGCGCGCGGGCGGGCGCTGAGGGACGCTGCCGCCCGAATGGAAGCGCCGCGCCGGCTCTTTGTTCTTTTCGCCGAACGCCCGGCGCCTCTCAGGAAGGCAGCGGGGCCGGCGCTCGGGGAAGAAGGGCTTCAGGAGCCCGAATCCCTAAACCGCGGGCGGGAAAGCGGGTTGGGCGGGGTGGCGGGAACCGGCCGGAGGGCGGGACGGCGCGCTCGCGGCGCTTGGCGGGAACCGCCGCCTCGGTGTTCCCGGGCCGGAGGGGCGGGGCGGGGCCGAAAGCCAAGTTTGAACCAGTTCAAAACTCGGGGGTGGTAACGGTTTCAACCGCCGCGCTCTTTTTTCCCCGCGCCCACAGCGGAGGCCCCGGCTGACCGGCCGGCGGGCGGGAGGCGCCGGACACGAGGGCCCGCGGCGCCCCGTCTACCGGCCAGACGCTCTCTACGGCCCCAGCTCCAGCCCGGCTGGTCCAGGCGAGGAGCCGCGAGCCTCCCGCGCTCCGGCGGGACCGGTGCGCCGTTCCTCGAGCCGAGCGGAGCGCCCTGCCCGCTACTTTTGTCTGCTGCCGCCCCTCGGCCGCTTGGCCCGACTCGGGTCCCACGGCCCGCTGGACTTTGGCTAGTCGATCCCGCAGTGCCCATCGCCTTAGAAACCCTGGGAAAGAGAGAAGTCACGATTGTTTCAAATTCCTCATTCAGAGCCTTGTTCAGACCCTTCCAGTGTTTGTAGTGCCAAGCACGTGTCAACGTTAAAAATCATTTATCAAGGATGAGTGCCATTCACGTCCCTCGTGCTAACTTCTCTACAAAGTATTACGATTCCAGCATTTTTCAAGTATTAAAAAAAAACAAAAGATCATGGGGTTAGCCTGTCTCGACCCAGAGGAATTAGGACTATTCCACTTAGGATACAGCCTCCCCTTTTGATTTATCTGGCAGTGAAGTTAAGGTTATTCCGATTTTTCTTTTTTAAGTAGGATGCAGCTGTAGGGCAAAGTAACCCCCTCACCCACATAAACTGAGATTCCATATTGAGAGTTCACGTGCGTGGCGGGGAGGATGGTCACCAATGAGCTCGAGTTAAAAGCCTAACGGAATCATGCTTTTAGTATTTTATTTAATTTTTAAATGACTAAGATTTTTAATAACTAGTCGCTCGCTTTGTGTTCCTAGAGACTAGAACTGTCATTTAACCCACTGATCTACCGCCTTTCCTAAATCACCATTCCGTTCCTCACATTCTAAAGTATGAAAGTGAAAGTCACACAGTAGTGTCCGACTCTGCAATCCCATGGACTTTAGCTTGCCGCGCTCTTCTGTCCATGGAATTCTCCAGGCAAGAATACTGGAGTGAGGAAATCAAAAGATAGAAAACAATCATGTGCCCAAATAAAAGCATGAATAAATGATAATAGGGCAAAAGCAAGTTATGCATCTGAGTGTGTGTGTGCTCGGTTGCTCATTCCTATCAGATTCTGCCCACCCTATGGACTGTAGCCAGCCAGGCTGTCCATGGGATTTCCCCGGCAAGAAGACTGGAGTGGGTTGCCATTTCCTCCTCCAGTGCATCTTCCCGACCCAGGGATTGAACCTGAGTCTCCTGCCTCTCCTCCATTGGCAGGTGGATTCTTAACCAGTGAGCCACCTGGGAAGCCCTATGCATCTGAGATGTAACTATAAGCTAATGTAACAATTCCATCTGTCTTACACAGGACAGACATTCATAGTCCATGGTACAAGGCTTCCATCTAGACAATTAATTTACAATTGCTTAACCATTTAAATCTCAAAAGTTAACTTTATCCCTAAATCACTTATCAAATTACTGATTTTACCTTTTATGTTAAAACAATGTGGGCATTTTTTAAAGAAAGATAAAGGAAATTATATTAGCAGAGATTATAAGCACGGAAAAGAAATGCAGAAAAGCAAAATGGCTGCCTGAGGAGGCCTTATAGATAGCTGGGAAAAGAAGAGAAGCTAAAAGCAAAGGAGAAAAGGAAAGATATTCCCATCTGAATGCAGAGTTCCAAAGAATAGCAAGGAGAGATAAGAAAGCCTTCCTCAGTGATCAGTGCAATTGAATAGAGGAAAACAACAGAATGGGAAAAACTAGAGATCTCTTCAAGAAAATTAGAGATACCAAGGGAACATTTCATGCAAAGATGGCCTCGATAAAGAACAGAAATGGTATGGACCTAACAGAAGCAGAAGATATTAAGAAGAGGTGGCAAGAATACACAGAAGAACTGTACAAAAAAGATCTTTACGACCCAGATAATCACGATGGTGTGATCACTCACCTAGAGTCAGACATCCTGGAATGTGAAGTCAAGTGGGCCTTAGAAAGCATCACTACGAACAAAGCTAGTGGAGGTGATGGAATTCCAGTTGAGCTATTTCAAATCCTCAAAGATGATGCTGTGAAAGTGCTGCACTCGATATGCCAGCAAATCTGGAAAACTCAGCAGTGGCCACAGAACTAGAAAAGGTCAGTTTTCATTCCAATCCCAAAGAAAGGCAATGCCAAAGAATGCTCAAACTACCACACAATTGTACTCATCTCACACGCTAGTAAAGTAATGCTCAAAATTCTCCAACCCAGGCTTCAGCAATACGTGAACCGTGAACTTCCAGATGTTCAAGCTGGTTTTAGAAAAGGCAGAGGAACCAGAGATCAAATTGCCAACATCCACTGGATCATCGAAAAACCAAGAGAGTTCCAGAAAAACATCTATTTCTGCTTTATTGACTATGCCAAAGCCTTTGACTGTGTGGATCACAATAAACTGTGGAAAATTCTGAAAGAGATGGGAATACCAGACCACCTGACCTGTCTCTTGAGAAACCTGTATGCAGGTCAGGAAGCAACAGTTAGAACTGGACATGGAACAACAGACTGGTTCCAAATAGGAAAAGGAGTACGTCAAGGCTGTATATTGTCACCCTGCTTATTTAACTTATATGCAGAGTACATCATGAGAAACGCTAGGCTGGAAGAAACACAAGTTGGAATCAAGATTGCCGGGAGAAATATCAATAACCTCAGATATGCAGATGACACCACCTTTATGGCAGAAAGTGAAGAAGAACTAAAGAGCCTCTTGATGGAAGTGAAAGAGAGTGAAAAAGTTGGCTTAAAGCTCAACATTCAGAAAACTAAGATCATGGCATCTGGTCCCATCACTTCATGGGAAATAGATGGGGAAACAGTGGAAACAGTGGCTGACTTTATTTTTGGGGGCTCCAAAATCACTGCTGATGGTGATTGCAGCCATGAAATTAAAAGACGCTTGCTCCTCAGAAGGAAGGTTATGACCAACCTAGACAGCATATTTAAAAGCAGAGACATTACTTTGCCAACAAAGGTCCATCTAGTTAAGGCTATGGTTTTTCCAGTGGTCATGTATGGATGTGAGAGTTGGACGGTGAAGAAAGCTGGGTGCCGAAGAATTGATGCTTTTGAACTGTGGTGTTGGAGAAGACTCTTGAGAGTCCCTTGGACTGCAAGGAGATCCAACCAGTCCATCCTAAAGGAGATCAGTCCTGGGTGTTCATTGGAAGGACTGATGTTGAAGCTGAAACTCCAATACTTTGGCCACCTGATGCGAAGAGTTGACACATTGGAAAAGACCCTGATGCTGGGAAGGATTGGGGGCAGGAGGAGAAGGGGACGACAGAGGATGAGATGATTGGATGGCATCACCGACTCGATGGACATGGGTTTGAGTAAACTCCAGGAGTTGGTGATGGACAGGGAGGCCTGGTGTGCTGCAATTCATGGGGTTGCAAAGAGTCGGACACGACTGAGTGACTGAACTGACGTGAATAAGCAAATCCAAGCAATATACAAATACACTACGGCATAGCATGAAATGTCATGTGAGTTGCTAAGGCATTTAGAATCAAGAAATGATGTTGGATCAAGATGTTTCCCCCCTAAAAAAATACCTCATGAAAGGATATTTTAGCCAGACTGTAAAGAAAGCATCAGATTTAGATTGATGGCATAGTCAGGGCACTTGAGAATGAACATGTACTCCTCAGGGTTACGTGGAGTATAATCAGAGCTGAGAACTCCAGTTGGCAAAGAGTGAGAGAGCAAATTAAGAGAGCCAATATTGTAGAATTTATATTTACAATACATATTTATATTAAATATAATACGAAGGCTGACCTGGAGCGGGAAGAAGGGGTGCCAGTCTTAATTTAGGGATAATAGTCTTAATTCAGGGATAACATTATCCAGTTAAGTAAGATGTTTTAGGTCACAGTGTGGCAAAGAAAAAGGATACAGTGAAAGCATTGCCAAAAGACCTCATTATAGATGGAAGACATATGTTATTGTGCAACTCAATTTTGTTAATTCACAAATACAGGAAAGTTGGGAGGAAGAAGTATTTCATTTTCAATACTAAGAAAAATTATCTAAAGATTTCCAAGCAGGGAAAGCAAGAAAGCATGTGTGAACCCCCAATTATTGGATGTGAACCCCAAATTACTAAAGAGACCTAGGTGAAGCAGAAAGCCAGGCTGAACACAAAGGTAGACGTGAACAGTAAGAGACACCAAGCGTTTTTACTTCTGTGAAGATGCTCAGATGACAGTTGTGCTCCTAATGACAGGTCATTATGTCCTTTGTTAAAGACAGAGATTCACCATTAGAGTTACAGGATAAAACCAAAAGTGGAGAATTAAACTCTGAAGTCAGGACATAGCTCTACCTTATTCACTGCTGTTCTCTCAGGGCCCACCACTGTACCCAGTATATCATCAGGGTTTTCCTGGGGGGGACAGAAGGTCAAGTGCAAAATGAAGGTTTATTAGCATCACAGAACTTCCCTTTCAAGCCTACGAATGGGATCTACTTCTCACACATTCATTTGTTCACCTTGCATCCAACAAGTATTATGGAGGGCTTACTACGTGAAAGCACTGTTCCGGGGTCTAGAAATACAAAGTGAGCAAAATAAAAGTCCCTGCCTTGGTGGAGAGAAACAAACCATAAATCATACAGGATATGAGGTGGCAGCAAGTACAATGGAGAAAAACAGCCTGAAAGGAGAAAAGGAGTGAGTGTAAATGCTGCCACTTAAAAACTGCTTAGTCAGGGAAGGTCTCACTGAGAAGATGACATTTGAAGAAAAACTTGGGGACTTCCCTGGTTCAGTGCTTAGGACTCTGCAGTTCCACCGCAGGGGACACGGGTTTGATCCCTGGTCGAGGAACTGAGATCCCAAGTATCTCATGGCATGACCAAAATAAATAAGTAAATAAATAATTTAAATGGTCAGAATCAACATTTATAAAAGAAGAAGACTGAAAAAAGAAAACCTTGGAGGTAAAGGAGCACTTCCTGATAAAGATATTCAAGCAGAGGGGACGGCAGGTACCTGGGCCTGAGGTGGGCGCCTGCCCGGTGTTCTGGGGGGGTGAGGGAACACAGGCAGCTCTTCTCGGGCCTGTGGACCACTGTGAGGACTTCACTTCCATGAGAAGATGTGGAACAGAAATGTGATCTGATCATTCAAACGAGATCCTTCTGTCTGCTGTGCTGAAAGTAGCTGGAAGTGGAGCAGGGCCAGATCAGAGAGGACAGTCAGGGGTCTGTTGTAATAACCCAGGCAAGAAAAGACTGTAACTGGAAAAGAAAGTGGTGACGGGGAGCTGGTGAGAAGTGGTAGATCCCGGGTATGTTTGGAAAGAACAGCCAGTAGGAGCGGGTAGAGGTTTGAAGATCAGAGTTTAGTTTGGGACAGAGTGAGTCTGAGATGCCTATTTTCAATCAAATTGAGATATCGAGTAGGTGGTGAGTTACGGATGGGAGGAAACACTCGTCCTCTACCAATTTAGGACCAGGTTACCAGTCCCAGTCTTCCCTGGTGGCTCATCTGGTAAAGCGTCTGCCTGCATTGCAGTTGACCTGGGTTCGATCCCTGGGTCAGGAAGATCCCCTGGAGAAGGAAATGGCGACCCACTCCAGTACCTTGCCTGAGAAATTCCATGGATGGAGGAGTCTGGTGGGCTACAGTGCATGGGGCTGCAAAGAGTCGGACACGACTGAGTGACTTCACTTTCTTTTCACTTTACCAGTCCCAGCAAATTAATTGACAGCAGATTAACGGGATAAATTTTTAATATGCCTGAAGGATTTCTACAGAGAGAATGGCTCCCCAAACAGCACAAGGTAACAGTTTATTTACCAGCTTAACAAAGGGCAGGGGCACAGCGGAGGGTTAAGTCTTTCAAGGATGGAGGTTCTGATGAGGCCTGTTTAAATGATTTGTTTTTTTCTTTGGGAATGTCCCAGTGCCTGAGGTAAGTCACCTCCCTAATGGGTGACTTGCTGGGGAAAGGGTGGGGAGAGGGTGGGGCAGGTAGCTGACTCGCTTGAAGCTCTTGCTTTAGTCAGATGAGGGGAACCCAATAAGTTCTTTGAGCATCTGTTAGACTCAGATGTTCTCAGTCTGCAGTCATCCTGATAGCATTCGGGCAGGCTGCTGCACTAGGTCTGCCACTGCACACGGACTTTCTAGTTGTAGCTCGCAGGCTTAGTTGCCCCATGGCATGTGGGACTCTTAGTTCCCTGATCATCAATCAACCCGGTGTCCCCTGCATTGGAAAGCATATTCTTAACCACTGGACCACCAGGAAAGTCCCTATACCATTTCTGTTATTAAAAAAAATTTTTTTTTCATTACGGGAGTCTGGAGTTAGGGGCGAGGCTGTGCCTAGGAATGTAAGTTCGGGAATCATCAGCATATAAATGGTGTTTAAAACCAAGGGGATAAGGACAGACAGAAAAGTTGAAGGTCTTCCGCTGTGACGTTTGTGGTGATGAGGAGAAACCAATGAAGACAGAGGGAACAACCAGCCAAGTGGGAAAGTGTGGCAGCCTGGAAGCCTAGGTGTCTCAGAGAGGAGAGTAATCGTTGCATGATAAGTTAATTAACATGATAAGTTAATTACCCTCAGATTTGACAACATGGAGGTCATTGGTGACGCTGAGAGCACACTTTCAGTAGACTGGTTGGAGTGGATTTCATAGCGAATGAAAATTGGAGATGGCAATTGTAGCCAACTCTCTCAAGCACTTTACTAAGAAAAGGAGAGAAAATAGAGCTAGAACAGTAAGTGGGATTGAAAGATTTTTAAGATCTTTAAGAGAAATACCACATTGGTATTCTGATGAAAGATCTAGTGAAGATGAGAAAACTGATGATTCAGGAAAGAAAGCGAATTGCTGGAGCAACATCCTGGGATGTTAGAAGAGATGGAGTCCAGACCAGGTGAAAGGAGATGAGTCCTGGAGCCTGAGTGGAGGACTTGGCCTCTGCTAGGTCACGGCCAGGAGAGAAGGTACACGACATGGTCGCAAATGCAGGTGTGTGGGTGGATTTAGTGAATTTGGTAGCTGTTTTCATATGACTCCAACAGACACCCATTGGTAATGGCCTAACTGAGAAGAGACAGGATGTATACGAGTGTGCAGTTTGTGAGGGGGGAAAAAAACAATGTTTAGACCATTATATTCCAGCATCGCGTTTTTATCAACTCTCCCATCTTGGTCTTAATGTCTCAACCCTAACAGAAGTAGAAAACTGATTATTTTGGTTTTAGACATAGAGAATACAGAGCAAAAGTGAAAAAACTAAAAGATTTTGGAGGACAAATGAAGAGCCACAGGATATAAAATCTGAGTGAGAGATTTAAGCTTGTCAACAGAGGGGCAGCAACTGGAGGCCTCAGAAAGATGACCTCTAACAAAGAACAAGAGTGGCCTTGTACTGCAGGCTGGAAAACACCCGGGGCTGAGGCTGGGGAAAGTGTGGCACGGAGGGCAAGCTTAATTAAAAATTATAGCATAATTTGGTCATGATTTAAATTAGCCTGACCTTTGCAGAACAAGGTTGAAATAGTCACCTCTAGAAAGCCAGAGGGGGAAGTGGTAGGCAGCCTCTAAAATGCTCCCAGTCATTACTGCCTCTTGGTGTTCACACTCTTGTGTAATCTCCCCTTGAGTGTAGCTGGACCCACTGGCTGATTCACTTCTAATTAATAGAATATGGCCACATGAGTAATGGGATGTCACTTCTGTAATTAGGACCACCTCCCACCTCTTTCTCTCTTTCTCTCATCTCTTGCTCTGGTTGAAACAAGCTGTCACATCAATTTTCTCTCTCATACCTCTACCACCCTTAATTCCAGCCATATTGTATTGATACTCCTCACGCTCTCAAACATAAATTCAGCTAAATTGATCAGGCTGTTACCATGTTACTTTGACATTTATAAGAGAAATTTGATCAAATCAAATGGATAGATTAAAATAGATTTAAACATTTAGGCAATCTAGAAATTATTTCAAATCCTAAAAGATGATGCTGTTAAAGTGCTACACTCAATATGCCAGCAAATTTGGAAAACTCAGCAGTGGCTGTAGGACTGGAAAAGGTCAGTTTTCATTCCAATCCCAAAGAAAGGCAATGCCAAAGAATATTCAGACTACCGCACAGTTGCACTTAGCTCACACACTAGCAAAGTAATGCTCAAAATTCTCCAAGTGAGGCTTCAACAGTACATGAACCGAGAACTTCCAGGTGTACAAGTTGAATTTAGAAAAGGCAGAGGAACCAAAAATCAATTTGCTAACATCCTTTGGATCATAGAAAAAGCAAGAGAATTCCAGAAAAACATCTACTTCTGCTTTATTGACTACACCAAAGCCTTTGACTGTGTGGATCACAACAAACTGTGGAAAATTCTTAAAGAAATGGGAATACCAGACCACCCGACCTGTCTCCTGAGAAATTTGTATGCAAGTCAAGAAGCAACAGTTAGAACCGGATATGGAGCAATGGACTGGTTCCAAAGCGGGAAAGGAGTACGTCAAGGCTGTATATTGTCACCCTGCTTATTTAACTTATATGCAGAGTACATTGTGCGAAATGCCAGGCTGGAGGAACCACAAACCAGAATCAAGATTGCTAGGAGAAATATCAATAACCTCAGATATGCAGATGATACCACCCTTACAGCAGAAAGCAAAGAAGAACTAAAGAGCCTCTTGATGAAAGTGAAAGAGGAAAGTGAAAAAGCTGGCTTAAAACTCAACATTCAAAAAACTAAGATCATGGCATCCCGTCCCATCACTTCATGGCAAATAGATGGGGAAACAATGGAACCAGTGACAAACTTTATTTTTCTGGGCTCCAAAATCACTGCAGATGGTGACTGCAGCCATGAAATTAAAAGACACTTGCTCCTTGGAAGAAAAGCTATGACCAACCTAGACAGCACATTAAAAAGCAGAGACATAACTTTGCCAACAATGGTCCGTCTAGTCAAAGCTATGGTTTTTCCCATAGTCATGTATGGATGTGAGAGTTGGACCATAAAGAAAGCTGAGCGCCGAAGAATTGATGCTTTTGAACTGTGGTGTTGGAGAAGACTCTTGAGAGTCCCTTGGACTGCAAGGAGATCAAACCAGTCAATCTTAAAGGAAATCAGTCCTGAATATTCATTAGAAGGACTGATGCTGAAGCTGAAAGTCCAATACTTTGGCCACCTGATGCAAAGAACTGACTCATTGGAAAACACCCTGATGCTGGGAAAGATTGAAGGCAGGAGGAGAAGGGGACGACAGAGGATGAAATGGTTGGATGGCATCAATGACTCAATGGACATGAGTTTGAGCAAGGTCCAGGAGTTGGTGATGGACAGGGAAACCTGGCGTGCTGTAGTCCATGGGATCACAAAGAGTCAGACACGACTAAGCGACTAAACTGAACTGAACTGAGAAATTATCTGGGAGTTTTAAAGGAATCCAAGTATGAAGCTGAGGAACACTTGGCCAAAATATGATTACAAATGACCCTTGCGCAAAATATCATTTTACAAATGTGAAATTTGTCCTACAAAGGAGGACTGAGGATTTGGGGAAGTTGAGAACTGATAACTCTTACTCACCATTGACTTTGGACTATAACAAGAGAAATGATCAATAAAGACTAACATATATTATATGAAAGAGAACATGGTTTTAGCAAGGGATAAGAGTTAAAAAGGAAAAAACAAAACTGATCACATGATTGTGTACATAGATACTCGAAAATAATCTTCAGATATTAGGATTAATAAGGTTAGTTTACAAAAATCAATTTCTATATACCAACAATAAACAAAGAGGAAATTAAACCCTTACAGTAAAACAATTTACCTTTTGGAAAACAAATACCTAATAATAAATCTGATGAAAATGCACCAAACCTATATACTGAATATTATAAAATGTTATTGAGGAGAACTTTTAACAGACCTAAGTAAATAGAATGTCATTTTTGTGACTTAGAAACTGCCTAGATTCAACACAATGCCAATCAGAATCCCAGGAAGGTTTATGGGGGTGTGAGTGTGTTTGTGTCTCTGTGTGTAACTTGCCAAGCTGATTCTAAAATATATGTGAAATGCAAAAGGCTGGGAAGAGCCAAAACAGTCTTAAAGAAGAAGAATGAAGCCTAGAGACTTCACTGCCAGATATCAAAACCTAGCTTTTCAAAGCTATGGTAATTAAGCCAGTGATATTAACACAAAGATCGACAAATGGACCTGTGAGGAACAACAAAAACAGTCCAGAAATAGACCCATACTTAAAGGTTACCTGATTTATAACAGAGGTGGCCACGCACTGCAGTGGAGAAGGGCAAGTCTTTTCAACAATTGGTCGTGGATATCCCCAGGGGGAAAAATCTTGGCCTCTACCTCTTACCAGATGGGTTACTGATTTAGATGTGGAAGAAAACTCAGAGAAACATTGTTATGATCTTGAAGTAGGCATAAAGTGCTTAAACAAGATGCAGAAAGTACTCATCATACTGAAAAAAAAATGATAAAGTGAACTATATTATAACTAAGAACTTCTGTTCTTCAGAAGACAACATTAAGATATTCAAAAGGCAGGCCAAATAATAGATCCACTATACTCGTATCTGATGAAAGCCTTGTCAATAGATTATATAAAGAACTCCTACAAGACAATTTGAAAAAGAAGACAAAATGTTAGAATGTGATCAGATACAACCCACCTTACACTGGCACTCTGAAAGAGTAAATGTTCAAATGTCTAATAAGTATAAAAAGGTACTCAATTTTACTACTTACCGGAGAAATGGAAATAAAACCATAATGTAATACCACTACAGACATACCAGAAAAGCTAAAACAAAAAGAAATACAGAAGATACCAAGTGTTAGAAATGATGTGAAATCACCAAAATCCTTATACCCTGAATCAGGACTATAGGACTATAAATTGGTACAACCACTTTGGAAAATTGAGGAGAGTTAGTAGCTGCAAAGTTTGAACAAACATTGAATACTCAATAAATAGCATTCTACTCCAAGGTCTACATCTAGCAGGTATGTACGTGTGTATGTATATTTACCAAAACACACGCACAAGAATATTCAAGGGCTTCCCTGGTGGTTCAGTGGTAAAGAATCCGCCTGCCCTTGTAGGAGACACGGGTTCAACCCTGATCCGGGAAGATCCCACATGCCGCAGAACAACTAAGCCTGTGTGCCACAACTATTGAGCCTGTGCTCTAGAGCTGTCATTACTGAGCCCACATGCCGTAACTACTGAAGCCTGAGCACCCTAGAGCCCATACTCTGTGACAAGAGAGGCCACCACAAGGAGAAGTCTGCACATCGTAATTAGAGAGTGGCCCCTGCTTGCCACAACTAGAGAAAGCCTGCATACAGCAATGAAGAGCGAGCACAGCCAAAAATAAATCAGTAAATAAAATTATATAAAAAACGAGTGTTAAAAAAAGTGCCATTACTAATAGGCACAAATCGGAAACATCTAAATGTCCATGAACAGTGGAATGAATAAATTGTGGCCAGTTTACAGAAGGGACTACCCTACAACAATGCAAATAAACAATCTCCAACTACATACAAGTGAATAAGCCATTAAAAAAGAATTTGTACCATATGATTTTGTTTATTTGAAATTGCTTAATGAGCAAAACTTACCCATGATGTTAGAAGCCGGGACATGTGGTCATCGTTGGTGAGCTAGTGACGGGGGAGAATGGGAGGGTCATTTCTTGGCTGCTAAGAATGTTCTACTCCTTGATTTGGGTACTGAGTAAACAGGTGCATTCCCTTGGTGAAAATTATTTAAGCCATTTCTATTTACATGGTATCTTTCAATAATAAGTTTTCCTGAAGATCAAGGAGAAAAGAGCCAGCAAAGAAGACTGAAGAGAGTAAACATGATGGAGGAAAATCAGAGTGTCATGTCCCCAAAGCCAGGTGAAAACAGTTGATGAAAAAGGAAGAGGTGTACCCATAATATATGAAGAACTCTAACAACTCAACAATAAAAAGACAAATATCCCAAACGGTATAAACAATAGAAAGACAAATGAAGTGTTAGTCACTCAGTTGTGCCCAAATCTTTGCAACCCCATGGACTTCAGCCCACCAGGCTCTTCTGTCTCTGGGATTTTCTCCTCCTATGGGATTTTCCAGGCAAGGATACTGGAGTAGGTTGCCATTTCCTTCTCCAGGGGCTCTTCCTGACCCAGGGATCGAACCCAGGTCTCTTGTACTGCAGGCAGATTCTTTACCGACTGAGCTACAAGGGAAGCCCGACAAACAGAGGATTTGAAGAGCCATTTCTCCAAAGAAGAAATGTGAGTGGCTAACAAGCACATGAAAAATGGTGAATATCATCAACCATTAAGGAAATGCAAATCAAAACCACAATGAGACACCACTTCTCACCCACTAGTATGGCAATGATAAAAAAAAAAGACAATAACAAGCAAGGAGGTAGAGAAACTGGAACCCTCAAACATTGCTGCTGAAGCGTAAAATGGTGCAGCCGTTTGGAAAACAGTCTGTCAGCTCTGCAAAATGTAAATCAGGAAGTATTACCCTATGAGCGAGCAGTTTCACTCCTAGGAGCATAATTTTCATTTCAGCCAAGAGGAATGAAAACATATAGCCACACAAAACCTTGTATATGAACATTCATAGCAACATTGTTCATAATAGCCCCAAAATAGGAACAACCCAAATGTCCATCAACTGATGAAAGGAAAAAGCAAATGTGGTATATCCATATAGTGGAATATTATTCAGCAGTAACAGGGAATGAAATACTAATACATGCTACAATATGGGTGAACCTCAAAAACATTATGGTAAGGGGAATAAACTAGACACAAAAGGCCACAATTGTATGGGACCATTTATATAGAATGTCTAGAATCTGCAAATATACAGAGACAGAAGGTAGAGTAGTCATTGCTGGGACTGGAGGGGGAGGAGAGGATGGGGAAAAAGAGGAGTGACTGCTAAATTATACAAGGTTTTCTGAGGGACAGTGGAAATGTTCTAAAATTAGATTATGGTGGTGGTGTAAACAGAACACTGTAAATATACTAAAAACCACTGAATTGTACAGTTTCAAAGGGTGAACTTTATGGTATGTAAATCACTTCTCAAAGTTTGCTTTTTTTTTTTTTTAAAGAAGGAAGTGGTGATTACTCAAGAGAACTTCCTTAGGTACCCCTCCCACCAAAAGATCCTGCTTCTAGAAAAAGGATATTTGCTCAGGTGGAAAGTTCCAGATGACTTATTTAGGGATAAAATAAATCCTCTCTGCATTAATAAAGAAGACCTCTGAGCCATTGGTCAAAGACCTTTGGAAAGTTCTCCTGAGGAATCAATTGCTTGAAAATAAGGGCTTTAAGTCCCAAAAAGCAGTAAAACGTTACTTGTCCTGGCATCAGACTTAAAAACTTTGAGGTGTCCACAAAAAAAAAAAATACTAGAAGCATTTTTAATCACTGTACCTAAAAGGATTGAGAGGGAGATGGGTGTTGGAAAGGGAAAAGAAGTTCTGCTGAAAAAAGGACAGCATCAGAGACCTCTCTGGTGGTCCAGGGGCTAAGACTCTGCACTCCCAATGCAAGGAACCAGGTTCAATTCCTGGTCGGGGAAAAAGAGCCCACATGCTGCAACTAGAGATCCTACATGCTACAATTAAGACCCAGTGCAGTCAAATAAATACATAAGAAAAAAAATTTTTTTAAGACAGCATCAGAACAGTTTAGGCTAAAAGCTCAAACGTTGAGAAGTGAATCAAGTGTTCAGATTCTCTGAAAACATATACAATCTGGGTAGAGTGAATCCAGGTTTTTTCACTGAATCCCAAGATGTTTCAGTTAAAAAGTACTGCCTGCATTCTCTATAAGATATAATGAAAACAATTAAGAATGACTTCATTTGGTAAGTAACAAGCTAAAGAACTCATTATGTAAAAATACAGCATAATTAGACAAACATAAAAGAGTTTAAAATGTTTGCATAAATGTTTAAAAGTCTGAGTCACACATGACCATTTATTTATTCATTCAAAATACATTTACTTAATGTTTGCTTTCGTCCATGCCCTGCAGGAATATAGCCAGGAGAGGGAGGGGAGGGACACACGAAGGATTCCTCAAGAAAGCAAAAGGATCATTAAAAAAAAAAAAGCAGCAGCAGCAAGCAAGCAAGAGGAAAGCAAGGGAAGGAGAGAAGGAAGGATGAAAGTATAAAGGGATGAGGAGCAGAGTAAGCAATGCCAAGAGAAGATCAGGTTGGCAATGAGGCAACCCAGACCTCCTGCTCCCAAGGGCATAGTGACCTGGGTCCTTTCAGCAGCCCATTCCCACGACTGGTGGGGATGGGGTGTGTGTGTGCTAAGTCACTTCAGTCAGGTTCAACTCTCTGCAACCCCATGGACCATAGCCCGCCAGGCTTCTCTGTCCATGGGATTCTCCAGGTAAGAAGACTGGAGTGGGTAGCCATGCCCTCCTCCAAGGGATCTGATTGGGTGGCAGGAAGTTAATACTCTTGGCCTCTAAAGGCATCATTATCTAGGATCTCAGAGGCAGTGTGTGTGACCAGGACCCTGCAGTCAGGACCAGGCTCAGGGATTCCTGAGTCGGGGGTGGATGAGCGCCGACCCTTTGGCTAGTCAGTCTTCCCAATAACAAGATCCTACACCTGATTTCTTCCACTGTTCCAAGTCCACGGTGGTGCCCTCCTCAACCTCTTGTATCTTCTTAGTAGGTTTGAGCTGCAAGGTTCCCCACGCCCCTCGTCCCCTCCAGCCCCTGCGGACAGCTGGGCAGTGCTGTTGTAAACACATGTGCTAACATACATCCAAGGGAAGCAATGCCTCTAGTCTTTTGAAGCTCTGGTTTTCTACGAGATTTCGGCAACCTTCTGACATGTTGCTTTACAATTCTCCATGTTCTAATGACTGTTGACTGAAGACTTACTCCTACCATTCAAAGAAGAGTATGTTCCAAATCAGTATCTTTAATATAAGAAATGTTTCCAACTGCAGAAATTCATCCCTAACTTGAGGAGAAAATATTTTCCCACTGATGAAATTTATCAAACTGGTGTATAATCTTCTGGGAAGAAAAATAGTAGCAGAGATAAAGCTTCAGCTGGGAACCATATGTTTCAAAACTCAACCATTTTAAACTAAGGGCAATAAATCCTTGATAGAGCAGGTTCATTCTGCAGTGTTGTCACACTCACACCACCTGTGAAGTTTTTGCAAAAAGTATCACTGAACTTGGAATACTGCACTAGAAAATTAACCTCATAATTTACTTTTGGAACACTTTCATACACATACTATTCTAGGATAACCTTAAGAGAATGACCAATTGCTTAATAGTTTATTATCTTATAAATATAAAAGAAAATAACGTTGACAGTCAGTGTACACTGGCAGAAACTTCTCAGTAAAGACATTCGTTATACCCATAATTTTATTATTTTTCATATCATATTGTTTTACAAGCCAATGTCCTTTTAAATTGGGCTGGGTTCTAGCAGAAAATACTTTGGCTACCCGATGCAAAGAGTCGGTTCACTGGAAAAGACCCTGATGCTGGGAATGATTGAGGGCAGGAGGAGAAGGCGGCAACAGAAGATGAGATGGTTGGATGACATCATCAACTTACTGGACATGAGTTCAAGCAAATTCTGGGAGATAGCAAAAGGACAGGGAAGCCTGGTGTGCTGCCGTTCATGGGGTCACAAAGAGTCGGACATGACTTAGCGGCTGAACAACAGCAACTAGCAGAAAATGGTAAGATAAGTTTTTTCTAAGGTATTGTCATTTCTACTCTCAGAGGATAATGATTATATGTGTTTTAATAGCATTTTCAAGAATCCAGTCTAATGTCTGTTCCAGATAACTGTTTTTGTATACTGAATACCAAAACTAGCATCACTCGTTAGCATAAACAAACCAGTTCTATTCTATCCAATAGCTAAAGCTAACTGGACAGGGACTTATGGCATCTACCTCTCGCTCGCTCGCTATTATTTTCTATAACATTTATGTTTGAACGTTAGCATCATTGTTTTTAAATTACTGCCTTTTTTGCAGATCCAAAAGAAATGAAAATTGCCCACAGCCTGTCTTCCAAAAAGAACCACTTTTACCATTTTGCTGCATTTGCTCTCAGTCTTGAAAAGCAACATTTCTATTTAATTTAAAAACATTTTTTCTCTTAAAAGGTATACATGATCATTCAAGAAATCTGTGAAACGTTCTTGATAAACTTGTGTTTTTTAAGACATGATGTTAGTGAAATACCAAGATCTGAGGAAATAGGACTCATACGTGTCAGGAGTACTGAGTGACAAAATCTTTCAGGAAGGCAGTGTGGCAGTATTTGTCATTAAATACATGTGTACCCTCTGACCTAGAGCCCTGTTTCTAGGGATCTTTCTTACAGAAATTCATGTTTGTGCACCTAAAGATAAGGATCATCACTGAAACATTGTTTATAATAGAAGAATTTAGGGGATGGCTTAATATCCATCATAAGTGATTTAGTTAAATGAATTATGATAGAGGTATACTGTAAATATGTATTTATTTTCACTATAAATAATATGCAGCTACTAAGATGAATAACATTAACTGAATGGAATTAAATTTATTTTTAAATTTTTTGAAGTAGAAATATGAGTAAACCCCCATATACTGATACTTAAAAATCTCCCAGATCCTATAAAAATAAAAGACAAAAAAGTGGCAACCCTGGAAATCAGATTATCCTTCTCTCCAGAATTTGTTATTGTTGCGGTCTGGTTTGGGGTATTATTTTTGAGATTTGCTGATTTATTTTTTGGCTGTGTAGGCCTTTGTTGCTGCACATGGGCTTTCTCTAGTCGTGGAGAGCAGTAGCAACTCTTCATTGTGGTGTGTGGACTTCTCATGGCAGTGGCTTCTCTTCCTGTGGAGCAGTCTCTAGGCACACAGGCTTCAGGAGTTGTGCCTGGTGGGCTCTCGAGCACGGACTCACTAGTTGTGGCACACGGGCTTAGTTGCTCCCCGGCAAGTGGGATCTTCCTGGACCAGGGATCGAACCTGTGTCCTTTGCACTACATGGTGGATTCTTCACCACCATCAAAGAATGAAAAAAACTGAAGACAGCCTAAGAGACCTCTGGGACAACATTAAACACACCAGCATTCTCATTATAGGGGTCCCAGAAAGAGAAGAAAAAGAGAAAACCCCCCAAAATATTTAAAGAGATAATAACTGAAAACTCCCCTAACATGGGAAAGGGAATAGTCAACCAAGTCCAAGAATCACTGCAAGTCCCAAGCAGGATAAACCCAAGGAAGAGCACACGGAGAGACATGGTAATCCAACCGACACAAATTGAAGACGAAGGTAAAATATTGAAAGCAACAAGGGAAAAACAACAAGTAACATACAAGAGAACTCCCATAAGGTTACCAGCTGATTTCTCAACAGAAACTCTAAGAGCCAGAAGGGAATGGCACAATATATTTAAAGTGACGAAAGGGAAGAACCTACAACCAAGACCACTCCACCCAGCAAGAGTCTCCTTCAGATTTGATGGAGCAATCAAAAGCTTCACAGACAAGCAAAAGTTAAAAGAATTCAGCACCACCAAACCAGCTTTATAACAAATGCTAAAGGAACTCCTCTAGGCAGAAAACAAGAGAAGGAAAATGCCTACAAAAAACAAACCCAAAACAATTAAGAAAATGGTAATAGTATCGTACATATTGACAGCCCTGCTGTCTGTTGTCCTTAACATTTGTGTTTAGTGACTTGCCTGAATGAATCCTATAGAGATCCAAAAAAATAGTCTCCCAAGATGCAGTACAAAATGAAAAAGGTAAATCATAAAACAGTAGGTATAGTATGATCACATTTATGAAAATATGAGAGAATGATATACACATATGTACATATATACAAAGAAGGATGCACACAAAACTGTCACCGCTGGGGAGGGAGCGTCACCCTCAGCTCTGTGTTGTCATGGCTGGCCAGACTCTTTACAATAAGACTGCATTCATGTATTCTGTATTCTGTAATTTTTTTTCCTTTGGCTGCACTGGGTCTTAGCTGCAGCATGCAGGATCTTCAGTTGTCTCACACAAACTCTTAGTTGCAGCATGTGGGATCTAGTTCCCCAACTAGGGATCGAACCCAGGCCCCCTGCATTGGGAATGTGGAGTCTTCACCACTGGACCATCAGGGAAGCCCCTATTCTGCAATTTTAAAAAGCAAAACTGTACAATGAACTTCTTGATTAATTAGAGACCATATAATTAGAGACCATAATATTTTAAAATAGCCCTTCTGAGATTATAAAAGATATTATTATAAAATGTTCAGATATAAAAAATATATAGTCAAGAAGAGAGATATCATCAGAGATAGTCTCTTTTACTTTATTCATATACATGTGCATATGTACATATAGATACACATATATATGTATCTGTATAGCTATTACTTTAAAACAAAATTGAGATCATACTGTGTATATATTTTATATCCTATTGATTTCCTTTTTCTGTTGATTTCTTCATTTAATGTTTTATCATGACCATGTCATATGATTAGAATCTGAAACATTATTTTAAATTATGAAATAATTAAGCATACTAAAAGCATGCAAACTCACACAGTGAAACTCCATAGACCCATCCACCCACCAGCTTTAGAAATAAACACTGCAGATTATTAACTCCATTCAGGGACTTCCCTGGCAGTCCAGTGGTTAAGACTCTGCACTTCTAGGGCAGGGGGCATGGGTTTGATCCCTGGTCTGGGAACTAAGATCCCACATGCTGCCCACAGCCTGGCCAAAAAAATTAAAATAAAAATGTTTTCTGAAAATAAACTCCATTTGCAGGTCCTGAACCCCATTTTCCCTATTCTCTCTCCAGAAGTAACACCTCAGTTTGAATTTGGCCTTTGTCATTTCCATGTTGGTTTTGGACGTTTTCCGTGTATATTTGTATGAAACAATCTATAGTATTGCTTTGCTGAAAACCTGGTTTTTAATGCCTGCTTCATGTTGTGTGTTATAGAGATGCTATAAGTATTTAATGTGTCCCTTAGTAGTGAGCATTTTAGAACAAAGAGCAGTTTTACATTTCCTTTTTATGTAAGACTGAAATAAATTGCTACAAAAAGGTACAGTCTCCTTGGGGGAAAATCTGTATTATGTTCACAAACTCCGGAGCCAACCCCAGGTTTCCAGCGTCTTCTTTACTAGGCTCTGTTTTCAGAGCGTAGTTTGCAAATCCACAATGACAGGAATGTTGCAGGCATAGAGAGTCAGAGAAGCAGTGGGTTACAGTGGAGACCTTCCCACTCCTGCTCTGGGTTTGCGTCTCTCTTCCTCCAGACTCCATCAGCTCACAGCAGACATACTGAAAGCTGATAGCATGGGCTGTCCCCTTAGTGTCACTGAGCTGGTCGGTTTCTCTTTCCAAATTTAACTCTTTCTCCTTTATAATGGGATCGTGGTACACCACCTTTCCTAATCTAACAATACTCTCCCCTTCTCTCCAGGCTAAGGTTCCCCAAATAAGTCAGGCATCTGGCATCTGACTTGATATTTCATCAACATGACAGTCACTTCTTGGAAGCCACCATTAAGTATATCAGTCACCAGGAAGTATGACAAAATAACAATACTTGTCTTTGAATAAACATGCCAGAATTTCTGTGTTCTCAACCAGCAGTACCCTTGAAGAAGGAATAACTTAACCCAGTCATTGCTCAAGATCTCTTTGGAAACTTTCTTTTGAAACTGCCTTCAGAAACAGAATTTCCTAAATGGTGACAAATCTTTTCCTTGGACGGCAGATTCTATTTACAAAAGCACCTCCCAGAAGTTTGGATGCAGAGCTGGGGTGGTGGAACTGAGTGCCTCTGCTGGTGTGAACTGGAGCGGGTCACATCTGATCTCGAGGTGACACCAATACATCACATAGGCTGTTGATGAAGCATCATGCTGAATGGTCAGCACTCGGGCCATCTTGGTTATAAAATCATTTGAACCTCACCCTGTTAACCTCACCCTCTCCTTTCCATTACCCATCTCCAAAGCATCCCCAAGATTATGCCACTCTTGTTAAAGAAGCAAAAATAAATGCTGGTTAAAGGAGTGACCGTTAGCTTGTGAGTCACATGAAAGCACTCCTGGGCTTAAGGAGTATGCTTTACTTTCTCCCGCTCATACCAAAGTATTTTTCTTAAGAATATCCTTTTAAAAGGAATTAATTTGTAGAACTTAAAATGACATACAGATGATTGCTGAAAGCACTTAAAAGCTCAGATTCATTTTGTTCAGATCAATGAACAAAGAATGAGAATGAATGCAGAAGAGTTAAATTCAGACACAGAAAAAGGCTCCCCGTGGACCTGAATTCTGGGGAGGGTCCTCCACTGTTGCTCCATGTGCTGAATTAACACCAGACTTCCGAAAAGAAGGCAGAACTCCAAGAATCAAGGAGAGGAAAAGAAAGACTTACAGGTGACAGCGGGGACACGAAGAGCCAACTGCAGGCAGCTGTCCACAGGTAAGTGAGGGGCGTGGTCTGGCACCTGCCAGGCAGGGGCAGCAGGTCACAGGGAGCAAGGCTTTGAGCTACTGGTCCACCGGGGGCATCGCTGGCCCGGACTGCACTTGTGTGAGAAGCCAGTGATGCCAGACAAATTGGTGCTCTGGCCAATGAAGGACCTAAGAGTGTTCAAAAATTCACATTCGTTCTGGAATATGCATTCTTCTGCTAACAGTCAACCCAAATCCTCAGGATGCTGCACTCAAAAGCAATCTAGGTAAGATATTTTCTGAATTAAGACACATGAAAATGTAGTAGAGACACATTATTTGTTTTATTCTACAGCATGTATATTTCATAGTGGTGGTTTGGGTGCAGTGGCTTCGTGTGCCGAACTGGACTCCGACAGCACCAGCTCGGCAGTGTCTTTCCTGATGGGGACAAGGAGCAACCTGTGTCCTGTTAAGCAGGCAAGTCTTAAGTGAGACTAACTAGGTTTGATTCCTGGCTGCATTAGCTGTGACCTTCAGCAGGTCGGGGGCTTCCCTGATGGCTCAGACAGTAAAGAATCTGCCTACAATTCAGGAGACCCGGGTTTGACCCCTGGTTTGGGAAGATCTCCTAGAGCAGAGAATGGCTACCTACTCCAATATTCTTGCCTAGAGAACCCCATGAACAGAGGAGCGTGGCAGGCTACAGTCCATGGGGTTGCAAAGAGTCGGACATGGCTGAAGGACTAACAGTTTCATTTTTTTTTTCAGTAGGTTGCTTAACCTAGGAATCAGCTTCCTCATCTGTGAGACAGGCATGATGAACAGTTCCTACTTCACAGGTTTATTTGAAGATACAAATGAAAGAATGCATGTGAGGAACATGACTACTATTTAAGCTATTGTTATAAATACTGGCAATTACACATCATGGATCTTATAAATACAATCACTGTGCAATTCCAGCATACAGAGACAATAAGCAACAATAATGAAATAAATTATCTTTAATGACTGAAAGAAATGAAAAGATAACCCATGATCTTTGACTGGAAGAAGAATTGTTAGAATGGTCATACTATCCAAAACAGTCTGTAGATTTAACTCAGTTCAGTTCAGTCGCTCAGTCATGTCTGACTCTTTGCGATCCCATGAACTGCAGCACGCCAGGCCTCCCTGTCCATCACTAACTCCCTAAGTCCACCCAAACCCATGTCCATCAAGTCAGCAATGCCATCCAGCCATCTCATCCTCTGTCGTCCCCTTCTCCTCCTGCCCTCAATCTTTCCCAGCATCAGGGTCTTTTCCAATGAGTCAGCTCTTCACATCAGGTGGCCAAAGTATTGGAATTTCAGCTTCAACATCAGTCCTTCCAATGAACACCCAGGACTGATCTCCTTTAGGATGGACTGGTTGGATCTCCTTGCAGTCCAAGGGACTCTCAAGAGTCTTCTCCAACACCACAGTTCAAAAGCATCAATTCTTTGGCGCTCAGCTTTCTTTATAATCCAACTCTCACATCCATACATGACCACTGGAAAAACCATAGCCTTGACTAAACGGACCTTTGTTGGCAAAGTAATGTCTCTGCTTTTTAATATGCTATCTAGATTGGTCATAACTTTCCTTTCAAGGAGTAAGCGTCTTTTAATTTCATGGCTGCAGTCACCATCTGCAGTGATTTTGGAGCCCAGAAAAATAAAGTCAGCTACTGTTTCCCCATCTATCTGCCATGAAGTGATGGGACTGGATGCCATGATCTTAGTTTTCTGAATGTAGAGCTTTAAGCCAACTTTTTCACTCCTCTTTCACTTTCATCAAGAGGCTCTTTAGTTCTTCTTCACTTTCTGCCATAAGGGTGGTGTCATCTGCATATCTGAGGTTATTGATATTTCTCCCAGCAATCTTGATCCCAGCTTGTGCTTCTTCCAGCCCAACATTTCTCATGATGTACTCTGCATATAAGTTAAATAAGCAAGGTGACAATATATAGCCTTGCCGTACTCCTTTTCCTATTTGGAACCAGTCTGTTGTTCCATGTCCAGTTCTAACTGTTGCTTCCTGACCTGCATACAGGTTTCTCAAGAGGCAGGTCAGGTGGTCTGGTATTCCCATCTCTTTCAGAATTTTCCACAGTTTATTGTGATCCACACAGTCAAAGGCTTTGGCATAGTCAATGAAGCAGAAATAGATGTTTTTCTGGTACTCTCTTGCTTTTTCGATGATCCAGCGGATGTTGGCAATTTGATCTCTGGTTCCTCTGCCTTTTCTAAAACCAGCTTGAACATCTGGATGTTCACGGTTCACGTACTGCTGAAGCCTGGCTTAGAGTATTTTAAGCATTACTTTACTAGCGTGTGAGATGAGTGCAATTAACTCAATCTGTATCAAATTATCCATGACATTTTTCATAGAACTAAAACAAATTATCCTAAAATTGGACCCAGAATTGCCAAAGCAATCCTGAGGGAAAAGAACAAAGCAGGAGGCATAACCCTCCCAGACTTCAGACAATACTACAAAGCTACAGTAATCAAAACAGTGTGATATTGGCCCCAATATAGACACATGGATCAGTGGAAGAGAATAGAGAGCCCAGAAATAAACCTACTCAGTTAATGGTCAATTTATCTTTGACAAAGGAGACAAAAATACACAGTAGAAAAAGTCTCTTCAGCAAGTGGTATTGGGAAAGCTAGACAGCTGCATATAAATTAATGAAGTTAGAACACATCCTCACAGCATACACAAAAATAAACTCAAGTGTCTTAAAGACTTAAAAATATACATCATGAAACCATAAAACTCCTAGAAATGATCATAGGCAAAACATTCTCTGACATAAACTGAACCAATGTTTTCTTAAGTCAGTCTCCCAAGACAATAGAAATGAAAGCAAAAATAAACAAGTGGGACCTAATGAAACTTACAAGCTTTTGTACAGCAAAGGAAAATATAAACAAAATGAAAAGACAGCCTATGGACTGGGAAAAAGTATTTGCAGTTGCTGTGACCGAGAAGGACTTAATCTCCAAAATATACAAACAGTTCCTACAACTCAACAACCAAAAAACAAACCACCCAATCAAAAAATGGGCACAAGACCTAAATAGACATTTCTCCAAAGAAGACATATAGATGGCCAACAGGCACATGAAAAGATGCCCAATGTCACTAATATTAGAGAAAGGCAAATCAAAACTAAAAAGAGGTACCACCTCACACTGGTCAGAATAGCCATCATTAAAAAAATCCACAAACGGGAATTCCCTCTGAGTCAAATAGTTAGGATGCAGTGCTTTCACTGCCAAGGGCTAAGGCAGTAAGGCCCACAGGCCTTGTGGCATGGCCGAAAAAAATGTCCACAAATAACAAATACGGGAGAGGGTGTGGAGAAAAGGGAACATTCTCACACTGTTGGTGGGAATGTAAGTTGGTGCAGCCACTAAAGAAAACAGTATGGAGGTTCCTCAAATAACCAGAGCTGTCAAATAATCTAGCAATCCCAGTCCTGGGCATATATCCAGACAAAACTAAAATTAAAAAACATGCATGCACCTCTATGTTCATAGCAGCACTGTTCACAGTGGGCAAGACATGGAAACTATATGTCTATCAACAGATGAATGGATAAAGATGTGGCACATATATACAATGGAATAAAACTCAACTCTGAAAAGAATGAAATAATGCCATTTGCAGCCACAGGGATGGACCTAGATATTGTCATACAAAGTGAAGTCCGTCAGAAAGAGGAAGATTAATACCCTATGATATCATTTATATGTAGGTTCTAAAACATGACACAAATGAACTTACCTACTAGACAGAAACAGACTCACACACACAGAGAACAGACTTGTGGTTGCCAGTGAGGAGGAGGGGTTGAGGAGGGATGGATTGGGAGTCTGGGATTAGCAGAAGCAAACTATTACACAAAAGATAGATAAACAAGAAGGTCCTACTATATGGCACAGGGAAGGGAACTATCCTCAATATCCTATGATAAACCACAATAAAAAAGAATATAACAATGTATTTGTTTATAACTGAAGCACTTTTCCATATAGCAGAAATTAACACAACATTGTAAATCAACTATTCTTCAATTTAAAAGAAGAAAGAAGAGACTTCCCTGAGGGTCCAGAGGCTAAGACTCTGCTCCCAATGCAGGGGCCTGGGTTCAATCCCTAGTCAGGGAACTAGATCCCACATGCCGCATCTAAGACCCAGGGCAGTCAAATAGATAAATATTTTTTTTAAAGAAAAATAAATAACTTATCTATATTCCACAGAAATACTAGGCTAGCTCTACAAAAGTACATGAGTATGATAATGGTGGATGGTGATTTTTTTTTTTTTCTTATTTTTACTGAGAAATAATTGACATACATTACTATGTGCGCTTGGGCTTCCCCTGTGGCTCAGCTGGTAAAGAATCTGCCCGCAATGTGGGAGACCTGGGTTTGATCCCTGGGTTGGGAAGATCCCCTGGAGAAGGGAAAGACTACCCACTCCAGTATTCTGGCCTGGAGAATTCCATAGACGTCATAGTCCATGGGGTCGCAAAGAGTCAGACATGACTGAGCGACTTTCACTTTCACTTCACTTCACTATATGGGCGCCTGCTAAGTCACTTGTCACATCCGACTTTTTATGACCCCATGGACTGTAGTCCATCAGGCTCCTCTGTCCCTGAGATTCTCCAGGCAAGGATAGGAGTGGGTTGCCATGCCGTCCTCCAGGGGATCTTCCCAACCCAGGGATCTAACCCACGTCTCTTATGTCTCCTGCATTGGCTGGCAGGTTCTTTACAACTAGCACCACCTGGGAAGCCCACATTACTATATTGGTTTAAGGTACACTGCATGATGGTTTGACTTACATGTACCAGGAAATGTTTACCACAGTAAATTCAGTCAACATCCACCTTCTCACATAGATAGAGTAGAAAGGGATGGTGATCTTTTAAAAAGCATTGTGAGGTCATCTTTCCAAGAATAATGTAAACATGTTCAGTATGAGGAATTTCACCGTAGGAGTACCACGCATCTCTCTTTCCTAAGAGTCTTCCTTTAATTCTTAGCTCTGTGAAGTTTCCGAAACTGTCAGGACGGTGTCAGAAGCCAGTCCTTTATTACCAACTCTCTTCCCATTATTGTTTTCAATCCTTCCCCACCCCTTTCCTGTGACCTCAGATGTGACTCTGCAGTGTCCCCTCCCAGCTGGTAGTGAAGCCCATCTCCCATCCCACGGATATTGGGCTTGGCCCTTTGACTCACTTTGGCCAATGGCATGTTAATGGATGTGATACAAGCAAAGACTTGAAATATACATCTGGGCTGGCCCTCTTGCTTCTCACGCTTTTGTCATCACCACGAGAAAAACATGTCCCAGCCAGCCTGCTGGTCCAAGAAATGTGAAGCAGACCTGCATCCAACCTTCAGCTTGAAGAAAGACGCAGTCAACTGCAGGCTGCTCTAACTGACCAGACACCTAAGTGACAACACCATTGCTGTTTAAACCATTGACTCGTGGAGGGGTTTGTAACACAGCTAAAGCTAACTGATAAACTTCCAAGCCTCCACCTTTGGTGAACGACAGATAAAGCTCTTTAAAAATATCCCCCCCCACACATATATATATGTGTATATGTATGTATATATGTGTGTGTGTATGTATATGGATATATATGAAGTAACATGTAAGTTTATATAAACAGCATAGACATATTAATACATATGACTAACTTCCACAGAAAAGAATGTGCAAACTAAATTCAGTGACTTTTTCCTTCCTCAAATTTCCTAAGGGACTTTTGTATGTTGAAATGGCTTTAATGGAGTGTAAAAATAAGTAAATAGAACAAAAATGCAAACCTTAATTAGTAGATTTGTCTTTTATGTTAGTATGTGAGCTATATGATGAAATAGCACAAATATTTACTGATACAGAAATGTCTAGAATAAAAAAAGCCTGGATACTTCATATTAATTCCCAAGACTTCCCTGGTGGTCCAGTGGTTAAGAATCCACCTCCCAATGCAGGGGACACTGGTTCAATCCCTTACTGGGGAAGATCCCACATGGCACGGGGCAGCTGAGCCCGGGCATCACAACTTCTGAGCTCACACACCTAGAGCCCCTGCTCCGCAATGAGAAGCCACCACAATGAGAAGCCTGTGCACCATGATAAAGAGTAGCCGCTCGCCACAACCAGAGAAAGACCGCACAGCAGCCAAGACGCAGCACAGCCAAAAATAAAGACATAAAAATTTAAAAAAATTAATTCCCACCTTGGAAGTAGAAATGTACTCTCTTTGCCTATATAATGACTTCTGTTCATTGATTATGGTATTATTAACCAAAAATAAGGTAAGACCCACTATTCTTTATATAGGGAAGAATACTGCTTAAGTTCAGAGGATCTCTTTTTTCACTCCTGATTTTTCCATATGTTTCCTGCATGCATATTTAGAAGGCTAGTATAATAATAGGGTTATTGTCATCCAATGAAAATATCATCTAGCTATAAGTGGTACATTTTTGAACAAACAGAATCAATTAATTTTATTTTAAGCTGAAAAGATTATTCACTGTATACACTAAAATGGCAGAAATCCTCCACTAACTATAGCTTAAACCATTAGAATGTTTAGAAAGAAAGTGCTAAGTTGTGTCCTACTCTTGCAATCCCATGAATTGTAGCCCACCAGGCTCCTCTGTCCATGGATTCTCCAGGCAAGAATACTGGAGTGGGTTGCCATTTCCTTCTCCAGGGGATCTTCCAGACCCAGGAATTGAACCCAGGCCTCCCGCATTGCAGGCAGATGTTTTACCGACTGAGCTACGTGGGAAGCCCTTAGAATGTTTATGTTTACTTAACAAGAAACTCAAACATGGTCCATATCAGGATTGGCCTGCCAGCTTGCCAATGTCATTAGACATTAGAGACGTAGACTCTTTCTGTCTTTCCATTTTGCATTTTGGCCTATTATCCCCATGCATGTCACCCCAAGGTTACAAGATGGCTGCAGCAGTTCCAACTATCACATGCAAGGTCAAGGCAAAAAGAAAGGGGAGGGAGGTGAGTCAGTTGCTACTTTCTCATGTGTAAAGAAAGCAAGAACTGGGGATTCCCTGGCGATCCAGTGGTTAGGACTTCATGCTTTCACTGCCAAGGGCTCCAGCCCTGGTTGGGGAACTAAGATCCCACAAGTTGCAAACCACAGCCAAAAAATAAAAGCAAAACCGCTTCAGAATGGTTGCTGATTCATCTCACCATCGAGAAATGGAACATGTGCCAATGACACCCTCTCTTAAGGGAGGCTGGGCAGTTGACAGTCTAAGGCAAGAGGATGGGACTGTCCTGATTGGTATGCAGGGTCATGAGTCACCCTCTCATGCTGGGCCCACGTCCCACTGAGCACAGTCAGGGCTCTACTGGCAGAAAGAAGCAGGAACAGACAGCGTCTGCACATGGTCTCCCTGTCCTTACATCCCTTGTCTTCTTGACCTTATGGAAGCAGGAAAGCAGAAGAGATGGAAATGTGGTTTTACCTTTACTTTTTTTGGCAGGGCAGACTGAACTCTTCTGAGCAACTGAGTGAGCAACAGACTCCCTACTCCCTACTCTCAGAATTTCCAAATAGGGCAGTTCAGGGCGTGTCCAGAGCCCCTGAGGCCCACCACAGGTGACTCAGTTAAGAAACCAACCCACAGTCAACTCAACCTTTCATCACACAGCTCCTGGCTTCCACTCTGCCATCTCAAGTATGCTGTGTTGTGAGGGTAATGGCTGTCGATTCTGAACACAGCAGTACCTCCTCTCTCTGTAAATAAGCCTGCAATGGAGGAAACCTGGCAATGTCTAAAATGCCATAACAAGGGCTTCCCTGGTGGTCCAGTGCTTAAGAATCCACCTTGCAATGCAGGGGACACCGGTTTGATCCCTGGTCCAGGAAATTCCACATGCCACGGAGCAGCTAAGCCCATGCACCATAACTACTGAAGCCTGTGTACCCAGAGCCTGTGTTCCACACAAGAGAAGCCACTGCAATGAGAAGCCCAAGCACCACAATGAAGAGTAGCCCCCACTCACTGCAACTAGAGAAAAGCCTGCGCGAAGCAACAAAAACACATGACCGCCAAAAAAATTAAGATAAATAAATAACAAGAAAAATTAAATTTTTGCTCTTTTCATGGCCCATTGTATTGAAAATAAAAAGACCAAACTTTAAAAACTGAGCACATACTTTAAAAACTGAGTTCATACTTCAAAGCATGATCATTATCAAGCATCTCAGTGCAAAATATTACACACAAGGAGCTGCATAGTTCCGGTTCCTGCTGCTGAGAACCTATAATCAGAGACAGTCTGGTGATAATCCCATTTGGGTCATGGAGGAGGGGCATGAATAATGTTACTAAGTCATTAAATAATACATGATGACTTTTAGAAGCATGAACTATTTTGAAAACGCACAGTTCCAGATCAGTTGTTAAGTTCTGCCTCCATGTTCCAACAAGTAAAAACCAGAGATCACTCTGATTGCAATGATCAGGGTCAGGTACAAAAAACAAGAGGAAAGAAATACTTTTGTAATAAGAAAAGCCCAATAAAAACATTATAAATTTAAAAAACAGATTAAACATCAAGGTCCTACTATATAGCATAGGGAACTATATTCAATATCTTATAATAACTTATAATAGAAACTAATTTGAAAAAGAATATATATGTAACTGAATCACTTTGTTGTATACCTGAAACTAATACAACATTGTAAATCAACTATACTTCAATAATAATTTTTTAAAAAGATTTTGAAAAAATGAGAGATCACTAATGATGCCCGACATCACACCTGATACTTTAGAAACACAGAAAACTGAATCAGCTTTTTGAAATGAGATGTAATTGACACATAACATTGTATTGGTTTTATGCAACATGATGATTTGATATATGCACATATTGCCTGTATCTGCTTTGATTATAAAATAAGAACAGTGATTTCCCTGCATGGCTTGTGAAATCAGTATCCTTACTTTGTAGCCATACCTGGTACCAGTGTGAGACCAATATCTGATCACAGAATGGTGATTCAGAATTCTTAGGCACTCCATACACCTGAAACTAACACAACATTGTAAATCAACTATACTGCAATAAAAAAAAATTTCTTCGGCATGCGTAGCCAGAGAAAAGGGTACATAAAGAGACTTTTCTAACAGAAAAGGGTAGAGGAAAGGTAAATATTTTTTTTCTTTCTTCTGACTTCTCCACATGGAAGAATCGGCTCTTCCATTTTATTTCCTTCTCTGTCAACGCAATAAAGTGGTATCATGTGCAACTTTATGCTTTTTCTTTAAAAAAAAAAAAAAATCTAAGCTCCTGGTTCAACTTAGCACATTTCCTCTCTAACAGCAGACATTCTCCACAGCTCCTCTTGGTCTCTGCGGGATTCTGTGCTTTGCACTAGTTTTGATTTTGTGGAGACCTGAATCATTCTGTAAGCAGTTATGAAATATCTCCTGTAGAGTCGTGGCCCAGGGCAGATGGAGGAATTAACTCAAAGAAGGAAAGAGCGCTCTGAGCTGTCTTATTTTCCAGCAGACAGCTGTCAACATGACCTTACGGATCATCCCTGGTCCACGGATCAGCCCTCACAGCCTCAGTCCCATGGAGCAGGGTGTGGGCTCCGATTTCAGCCCAGTGGCCACAAGATCCTATTTCCTCCATGGCTGAGACCCCTGATCTGAAGCAGATGCTCCGTGAAGGCTGCTTGCAATTCAACTTTCCTTCAGCCTCTTTATCATTTCCTTCCAGCTCCACCCCGGCTGCCCCAAGTTGTCCTCGAGTTGAGATAAATAACCCCAACCTTTACAGGGCTTCCTAAGGGTGGGGAAAAGGCTGGGATTCAAGGAAGCCAGGAATGAAATATCTCCCGGAATGTAACCCCAAATACAGAGACTTGACATCTGCTTCCTTTTCTTTTTTTTTTTATCTGTACTTTCTCTTTCCCCCTTTGTAAACACAAACTTTATAGCAGAAACCTGCCGTTCTAGTATGTCATTTAAAATCTATTTTACTCTAGTTATTAAAGATGTCCCATATAACAGAGCTTGTAGTTCATTTCATGAAAATTTATTTCCATACATATGAACTAACAATTTCGAAGACTCCGATGCATATAAAGTTAATAAACCTGAGCACTGCTTGACAGCACAGCCATGGTGAAATCTACAAATTGAAGTCGCGGTTGCAGCCCAAATACAGTCACATTTTAAAACTAGGTGGCTTTCCTAATCGAATGTGTGCCCTGTCGTGAGTAGTCTCAGTACGGGGGTGGGGTGTAAGGGCAAGGTCAGAGATCCACAGGACGTCTGGGGTAAGTACGATGGCAGCAGGTCTGGATTTGGGTCCATGGAACCGTCCTGGTGATGGGCCAGAGTGGCACGATTCAGAGTCACCCAGACCACATGGGCTCTCGCATCAGAGGAGAGGAGAACCAGCAACTATTAAGTGCCTGGTACCTGACAAGTGGGAAGATCCCCTGGAGAAGGAAATGGCAAACCACTCCAGTATTCTTGCCTGGAGAATTCCATGGACGGAGGAGCCTGGCAGGCTACAATCCATGGGGTTGCACGAGTCAGACACGACTTAGTGACTAAACCACCACCACCTGACAAGTATTTTGTATATCAATTCATTTAATCTTCATGTTTCCTATATGAAGGAGGGAGGTTGTCCCTCTTAAAGACGTGGAAACAGTTCTCTGGGAACTCCCTGGTCAACAGTCTTCAGCCCAGAGGTCACCCGATGATACAGATCCTATTTACCTGACTCTGCATCTTTCTACTGCTTTGCCTTGTGCCTCGTCTATAAGTTAGTAAGTGTCAATTGCTCAGTCATGTCTGACTCTTTGTGACCCTATGGACTGTCACCCACCAGGCTTCTCTGTCCATGGGAGTTCCCAGGCAAGAATACTGGAGTGGGTTGCCATTTCCTCCTCCAAGGGATCTTCCCGACCCAGGGCTCAAACCTGGGTCTCCTGCATCTCAGGCGGATTCTTTACTGTCTGAGCCACCAGCATTGTGCCTCATCTATAATAGTGTGCAGTGTTAGTCGCTCAGTTGTGTCTGACTCTTTGCAACCCCAAGGACTGTAGCCCACCAGGCTCCTCAGTCAATGGGATTTCCCAGGCAAGAATACCGAAGTGGGTTGCCATTACCTTCTCCAGGGGATCTTCCTGACCCACAGATCGAACCCAGGTCTTCTGCATTGCAGGCAGATTCTTTACTGCCTGAGCCACCCAGGAAGCTCATTTATAGGAAACCTTTATTTAATGCTTGTTGAATAAGCGGCCTCCCCTGACTGACTCCCCAGTGAGGCCGGTCCCCTAAAGCAGATCTTGCTAGACTTTAATAAGTCCTTAACTAATTAAGGGTGCTCTCTATCTCCCTTGAGGCAGGGGATCATCCCTAAGCCTCCGTTCTCTGATACAAATCAGGACCATATGCTCCGGCCACATCTCTGTCTCAATCCAAGGGCTCATATCTGTGAGGGGCTCTTGGGGTCAGGTTCCCTGGCCCACAGTCCACACTCCAGAGTTGGTATCTGGAACTGTCTTCATCAGGTTTCTCCAAGCAAGGCAAGCACGTGGCCTATAGCATCTTTCCTCTATCTCACTTACTGTCCTCCCTCGCCAGGTATCTTAATAATATCATGTCCTGTATCCCCAGGAACATTTGATAAGAGCCATCGGAACAAATACAGATGCCACAAGGGATTACTGTCCTATTCACTTTGATTTTACATCTATGTTAATGAAATTAATTCCTTCTGTGCTGAGATTTATTCTTTTCTCACAATCACTATAACACCAAGCAGAGGATCTTTTCATTTTCTGTTATGATCTAGGCAATTCTATCTTTTTGCATCTAGAAAAAGCAAAAAGATTGTTTTGCAAAACATTCAAGAAGTTGAGGCAATTATACGGAATTGGGTTCCATGATTTCCCAATTTCTTGGTAGCACTGTTGAGTTTTTATTGCTTCCTACCCACCTCCAACACACCACCACCATCACCATGACCACCACTGCCCTGTCTCAGCTGTTAAAGTGTTATATGGCATGTATTAAAACTTTTGGGGTTAACTTCTTAACTTTGAAAAAATTTTAGACAGAAAAAATGTTGACAAAACAGTGCATGACTTCCCCGGAGGTCCAGGGGTAAAGAATCCGCCTGCCAATGCAGAGGACACGGGTTCAATCCCTGGTGCAGGAAGATTCCACACGTCGAGGAGCAACTAAGCCCATGCACCTCAATGACTGAGCCCACATATGCCCTACGGGCCGTGACCCACAGTGAGAGAAGCCACCGCAATGAGAAGCCCACACACCGCAACTAGAGAAACCCTTGTGTGCAGCAACAAAGACCCAGCACGGCCCAAAATAAATAAAAGAAACAAAACAGAAAAACAGGACAAAGAATTCCCAAGTCTCCTTCACTGATGTTCCCCAAATGCTAACATTTTACAGCATTCTTTCTCTCAGCAAACATACACATACACATAAAGGGTACTCAGTTACTACACGTTGACCCATTTAGTATTTTGTGGGCATCAGATTGTATCACCACTAACTTTCCTTTTCTAAAGAGTCTATGATCTTACCACTTGTATATAAAGTAAATCTTTTATAATATTTGTAATATGCATTCATACACAGTCTCAAAACACTCGCAGCTAATCAGTTCAGCCCAGTGATAAGTTAGTAGTTCAGATGCAAATATTTGGCATTTCCAGAGTAATGTATCACACTAGGTGCCAAGTCATACAAGAAGTGTCTTGTAAATGGGACATGAGTGATGGTGAATGACCCCCACCCAAGAAATCAAACATGAGAGAAAAGAGATGCCCCGTAAGAGGTAGATGAAAAAATCGGCTGCAGATGAGTCAAAACAGCTCTCCAGTCCAGGATTTACTGGATGGGATGTTCATGTCCAATGTACATGTCCAGCCGCTGGTCTGACATTCACACCGATGCATCTCACAAGTGCCACAAACAGAGGTAGCCAACACCCAAGTCTTAACTGCCTGTTTTCCTGTGTTCTCTCTCTGCTTGGTGATATTGTGACCAATTCTGAGACTGGGGATTCCTCTTCCATGAAACATTCTTTCGTCCCCAGCTCCTAATCACTCACTAAGTTCTGCTCATCTGGGAGCAGAGACCTCATCTGGCTGAGACCTCCCTGGGAGAGTGAGGGAGTAGTCCAGGTGAGGGGCTGAGTGCCCTGCATTTAGAGGGTCTTCATCAGAAGATGGCCAGAGATAAATAAGGAAATACAGTCCAGAAAGCTTCCCGGTGAAGCCTGAAGCCTGGTATATTTCTGTGGATGTAGTGGTTTCTGTTCCACTGTGTCCTGTAAGGTTAGTGCCAGCAACAGTTACAGACAGCTTGGTGTGAAAGAACTTGGATGTGGGGCCCTACATGGATAGCCTGCCACCCCTGTGGTGGCTCCTCAGACTCAGGGACCATCAGGTCCCCTGGTGGTTTGTTGGGGGCAGCAGTGGTTGGGGCTTCCCTGGTGGTTCAGATGGTAAAGAATCTACCTGCCATGCAGGAGACCCGAGTCTGATCCCTGGGTCAGGAAGATCCCCTGGAAAAGGGAATGGCAACCCACTTCAGTATTCTTGCCTGGAGAATCCCATGGACAGAGGAATCTGGAAGGCTATATTCCAGGGGGGTCACAAAGAGTTGGACACAACTGAGTGACTAGTGTGCAAAAAGGGGTTGAGGGGTAAGGACCCTGGAGAAGTGAACTAGGAAACCACACACAGGACCTGCCTGCCTCCTCCTGGGCTCACCACCATGTTGCCAAGGGGTGGTTCCATGTTTCACTGCATTAAAGGTGAGCATTTGACCCAGGCGTGTGCCCTAATCACTGCTTTCAGACACACTGAATCAGGTCAAGCCTAAGCTAGAAAGAAGTTAGAGTCGGGACGAGAAAAGAGAGAAATCCTTCAGCTCTAAAGCAAATAGACAGGGAAAATGTGGCAACTGACAGATTTTATTTTCTTGGGCTTCAAAATCACCGTGGACGGTGACTGCAGCCATGAAATTAAGACGCTTGCTCCTTAGAAGAAAAGCTATGACAAACTTAGACAGTGTATTAAAAAGCAGAGCCATCACTTTGCTGACAAACGGTTCATATTGTCAAAGCTATGGTTTTTCCGGTAGTCATAACAGGTGTGAGTGAAGTGAAAGTGAAAGTCGCTCAGTTGTATCTGACTCTTTGCGACCCCACGGACTATACAGTACATGGAATTCTCTAGGCCATTCCTAGTGGGTAGCTTTTCCCTTCTCCAGGGGATCTTCCCAACCCAGGGATCAAACCCAGTCTCCCATGTTGCAGCGGATTCTTGAGAGTTGGACCATAAAGAAGCTGAGCACCAAAGAATTGATGCTTTTGAACTGTGGTGTTGGAGAAGAGTCTTGAGAGTCCCTTGGACTGCAAGGAGATCCAACCAGTCCATCCTAAAGGAAATCAGTCCTGAATACTCATTGGAAGGGCTGATGCTGAAACTCCAATACTTTGGCCACCTGATGCAAAGAACTAACTCATTGGAAAAGCCCCTGATGCTGGGAAAGATTGAAGGCAGGAGGAAAAGGGGATGACAGAGAATGAGATAGTTAGACAGCATCACTGACTTAATGGACATGAACTCAAGCAAACCCCGGGAGACAATGAAGGACAGGGGAGCCTGGCATGCTGCTGTCCATGGGGTCACAAACAGACACGACTTAGCGACTGAACAACAACTAGAGACAAAATACTCAGGCCTTAAGGATTGAAAGTGGGAAGTGAGCAGGAGGTGCAGAAGTAAGCAGTTCACCCTGGTTGAGGCCCTACTGTGTACAGGTGCTGTGTGTACCATATTCATATGAGGCAGCCCTCATTGGCCCCCTCACATGAATGAGACATCACGCTTCAGAGAGGTGAAGTGATTTGCTCAGGGTCACACAACTGACTAGTGATGAGGTCAAGATGCTGCCTGTGACTTAAAACCTTTTCCTTTGCTTCTTAAGCAGCATGACCTCATTTTCAAAGGGAATCTTAAACAAAAGCCCAATATGTAAAGCACATCAGTTGTGGTTAGAAAGGGGTCAGAGAAAAGGCAAAACAATGGAGACGGTAAAAGGATCAGTGTTGCCAGGGGTGGGGGCAGGAAGAGAGTCAGGAGCAGACAGAGCTCAGAGGATGCGGAGGGCGGTGAAACTACTCTGGGTGATATTATAACACTGGGATACATGTCATTATACGCTTGTCCAAGCCCAGAGAAGGTACACCACCAAGAGTGAGCCCTCATGGAGACTGTGTAGCTTGGGTGTTTATGATGGATCCTGGACCACTCTGCTGGGGGAATGCTGATAAGGCAGGAGGCCGTGTGTGTGTCAGGCTGGGAGGTATTTGGGGACTCTTGGTCTCTTCCTCTCAATTTCACTGTGAATCTGAAACTGCTCTAAAAAATAGTCTATCTAAAAAAAAAAAGTATGAGGGTCCTTGAGTCTCTCCCCAAGTCTCTCATCCCTTTGGAGGTCCCAAAGCAGAGACATTACTTTGCCAACAAAGGTCTGTCTTGTCAAGGCTATGGTTTTTCCAGTAGTCATGTATGGATGTGAGAGTTGAACTATAAGGAAAGCTGAGTGCCGAACAATTGACGCTTTTGAACTGTGGTGTTGGAGAAGACTCTTGAGAGTCCCTTGGACTGCAAGGAGATCCAACCAGTCCATCCTAAAGGAGATCAATCCTGAGTGTTCATTGGAAGGACTGATGTTGAAGCTGAAATTCCAATACTTTGGCCACCTGATGCGAAGAGCTGACTCATTGGAAAAGACTCTGATGCTGGGAAAGATTGAGGGTAGGAGGAGAAGGGGATGACAGAGGATGAGATGGTTGGATGGCATCATTGGCTCAATGGAGATGAGTTCGGGTAAACTCCAGGAGTTGGTGATGGACAGGGAGGCCTGACGTGCTGCAGTCCACGAGGTTGCAGAGAGTTGGACACAAATGAGCAACTGAACTGATGTCACCAAAGGCTCTGCAAGGAGCTCTACCACAAGCCATGTAAAAGCCACCAGCTGCCCCATCAGAGAATAACCCCTTCTGTGAAAACCCAAAGGCAGTTCCATAGAGACATGTGGCACACTGCTCTTTCTTCCAATCCCTCTGCACTCTCTTCCTGGTCTCCTCCCGCAAATGGACAGCAGGAACCTGTCTCCCAGAGGGGTTCCTTCCAGGCCTCACCCCACCTGAGCCTCTCAGGTCACAGACAGCTTCCCTACCCTGTCGGAGGAAATGGACCAAGAGAGCTAGAATGCGCTGCCCCAGCACTGCGGCCCGGGGGTCCCTTGGGCCAGCTAGTCCCTGGGAAGGAAAGAGTGTCTGGGGACAGACACGGCCAGGGTGGCACCACGACCCAGTGTGCTGGCCCCTTCTGCAGCCTGGAAAGGAAACAGGAAGAGGAAGAACCAGAGTCTTCTTGGCTCCATCACCCCAGACTGCAATTTTTTTTTTCTTTCTTCTAAAATTCCTACTTATTTCTTTGTCTCAGCAGCCAGCACAATGTGGACCACTCCCCAGGAGATACCAAAGGCACTTTGAATAAAGAACTGTGAGAATGCTCCCTGAAGGAGAGAATGAAGCTTGCCTCATCTGCTGGGAATGCCTGAACACCGCTCTAACCGTTGCTATAAATGATTCAAAAGCAAGGAGAGAGATGTCTCGTCTAGCCTCCTCCCCTGTGACCCAGCGGTGAGAAAGTTTCTGGGGGAAAACTGGATTGAAGACACTCTCCTTGTGATGTAGAACCCCTGGGGGCTTCATTAGGCCTTCTGGGTCCCAGGCAGCGCTGGCTATGGCGAAGAATATTTTCTACAACTTCCCCTCGTTAATCCACGTTAGCAGTGGGAGGCAATGGCTCAGAACATCTCCAGGAACTGTCCCTCGTCACTAAGGTCAGCTTCAAAGTGGGTTACATCTCCCTGAAGGGTATGAGGAACAGAACACAGTGGAAGAGTTACTGCGCCGATTTCCGGCCAGGGCCTCACTGCCTCTTTGGAACAGTCGTTCTTGAGACGCTGCCATGCTGAGAGAAAACTGTGTCACACATAGGTGCTCCAGTCCACAAGGCCAGCTGAGGCCCCCAGCTAAAGACAGCACCGACCGTGGCCATGTGAGTGCGCCATCTTGGACATCCTGCCCGGTGGAGCCTTCACGTGACTCCAGTCCCAGCCGCTGCGGAGAGACCCCGGGCAACGAGGACCCAACTTGGCCCAACCAACCTGCAGAAACACAAGCGGCCTGTTCACTTCCCAGGGCTGCCTTCCACAGACAATACCGTGAGCTGTGGGGCTGAAAACAACAGAAATTCATTCTCTCACCATTCTGGCGGCTGGACGTCTGAAATCAACGTGTCAGCAGGATTATGTACGTGCAGGCTCCGTCGTGTCTGACTCTGGGCGACCCCAATGACCGCAGCCAGCCAGTCTCCTCTGGCTGTGGGATTCTCCAGGCAGGATTACTGGAGCAGGTTGCCATTTCCTTCTCCAGGGGAATCTTCCCAACCCAGGGATCCAACCTGCATCTCCAGCACTGGCAGGTGGATTCTTTACCACCGGCACCATCTGGGAAGCCCTCAGCAGGGTCCTGCTCCCTCTGAAACCTCTAGGGGAGGGTCCTGCCCCACCTCTCCCAGCTTCTTCTCTATCTCTTCCCAGGTGCTCCTCGGCTTATGGAAGCATCACACCAAGGTCTGCCTCCGTCTTCCTGAGGCCTTCTTCCCTCTGAGTGTCTCGGATCCAGATTTCCCTCCTTTAAAAAATTTATTTATTTATTTATTTGGCCATACGGGTTCTTAGTTGCGGCACTTGTGATCTTTAGTTGTGGCATGTGAATTCTCAACTGTGGCACATGGGATCCAGTTCCCTGACCAGGGATCAAACCTGGGCCCTCTGCATTGGGAGTGTGGCGTCTTAGCCACCGGACCACCAGGGAAGTCTCGATGTGGACCACTTCTGAAGTCTTTATTGAGTTTGTTACAATATTGCTTCTGTTTTAGGTTTTGGTTTTTTGGCCTTGAGGCATGTGAGATCTTAGTTCCCCCACTGAAGATGGAACTCACGCCCCTGCGTTGGAAGGTAAAGTCAAACACTGGACTGCCAGGGAAGATCCCGGACTTCCCTATTCTTATGAGGGCACCAGTGATACTAGATTTGGGCGCTGGAAAACTCATCTTAACTTGGTGACATCTGCCAAGATCCTATTTTCAAATAAGGTCCCATTCCCAGGCCCCAAGGATTAGGACTTCAATATGTCTTTTCAGAGGATACAATTCAACCCATCACAAGAGGTGAAGGTAGATGTTGCGAGCCTCTTCCTTTTGGAGAAGTTTGTGATGCAGTAATAGAGAGGTTAATAATAGAACAGTTGACACTCCTGGTCCACCAGGCATGTGAGCTGGATGTCTAAGGGAAGCTAGCCTACAATGAAAATGGTGGATCTGCAGATAATGGCAGCTTTGTGAAGCTGTGTTTCACTTGGTTTTTGTATACAGTTATTTCATTTTTTTCTCTTCTTAGGATGTTTTCTTCACTGATCTCCAAGGACTTTTACAAAATTCAAGGTCTTTATTCTAAGCCTATTCTATACAGACCGATGGCCAAGAGTCAGAAGACATGGGTCCCTCCCTGAGTAACTGTGTGATCCCAGGCCAATCAAGCAGTCTCTCGGGGTGGGGGTTAGTTTCAACAACCACTTATTAGAAGCCTGCAAAATGGTGGTGGTGGGTGGGGATCAAGAGTTCATACAGCCCAGGCTCTTGTTTCACAGACCAGAAAGCTGAACTCTGGGAGGTTAAGGACCTGCAGGCCATTAACGAGCCACAATCATCAGCATTCATCTACAAGATGATGAGCTGGGAACAAATTTTCTCAAAGGCTCTTTCCAATCATTAAACTGATTCTAAAACCATGAATCTATGTTTTACTCATTTTAAATTAAAAAAAAATACTACATTTGATTCAGTTGAATGCATTTCTGAGACTCAGAAATTGTGCCTGTAAAATTATGTCACCACAGTTTCCTTGACTTTGATGCTTATGAATTATGAAGCCAGTGAAGAGAAAGTCTCATCAAACCATCAAAAGCCAAAATGTTTTTTTGTACTTTCAATTTGCATGACTTTTGACGATCCTGTTTTTACTGATCTTAAGACTGTTTCTATACCTTTAAAAGCCCCAGAATACCTCCTCATGGCAAAGCTGAGTCACGGGGCTCATCTGCAAAGAGTTCAGTCTTGGAAAGTGTACTCATTGCCTGATTTAACAGAAAAAATAATAGGAGACTAATATGTGAAAGAAGATCAGTATATCACAGTATATCATATATTATTTATATGATATACTCAAGTACACATATATCATATACCCATTTATATATTGAGTATACTCATATCATTTTCTTTGAAAATACAAAGAAATCTCAAATGTTGTACAGATAGATGTTGGCATTATTTGTGGATTCATCTTCCAATTATGCCTGGTACCAGAGTTTGCAGGCTTAATGATCTGTGGGAATATTTACATGAATGATTTGCTTTTGGAAAGGAAGCACATCGTATAGTCAGATAGAGACACAAAGTATGCAATGGGTAGAGAGACATTTTTATAACGCATCATGAGAGAAGACATGGATAAATAAGGTTAACATACAGTTTAAGACAGCATGTTCTGCCATGGTAGTGAAACCTGAGAATATGAATTAAAATGGAAAAGTCATAAAATGGGGACATCCCTGGTGATCCAGTGATTAAGACTCCAAGCTTCCACTGCAGGGCTGGGATTCGAACCCTGGTCGGTGAACTAAAATCCTGCATGCCATATTGCGTGGCCAAAAAGATTTCTAAAAAAGTCATAAAATGATAAGGTATCTGCTACTTGATCAGGGCGTGATGTCAACCATCATCAGGTTCCAACGGTGGGAGGCTGAGAGGACCACTGCTTCATTCCCGGGCACTCAATGGCTTCTCCCTCTTCCCAAATCCTTGGAAAAAGTGCTTTTATAGCACTTGACCCCGTGTGGTCATCACTATTTTATAGTTGACATCTCTGTCTAGGCTGTGCGAGTCTATGTGAGAGAAATTAGGTCTCAAGTCTCTCTGTGTATCCAGAGCCAGTACCCAGTACTCGGGAAAGAGAAGGTGATAAACAAACCATCTTTCTCCAGGCCCTCCACCAAGGGCAGCAAAGATGCTGGAGGTGGGCTTCCCTGGTGGTCCAGTGGTTAGGAATCCTGCCTTGTAATGCAGGGGACACGGGTTCAATCCCTGGTCCAGGAGGATCCCACATGCCACGGGCAGCTAAGCCACAACCATTGAGCCCACATGCCGCAGCTACTGAAGCCCTCACACCCTAGAACCTGAGCTCTGCAACAAGACCAGCCACAGCAACGAGTAGCCCTTGCAGCAACAAAGACCCGGCAGAGCCAAAAATGAAAATAAGTAAATAAAATTATATTTTTACAAAAAAGATGCTGCACGAAGAGGCAGCTGAAATGATGCAGGTTTGGAACAGAATGGATTTTCCCTCCCGGGCAGCTCCAGGTAATTAACAAACTTGTTACTCATTCATCACTTTCCCCATCCATCTCTGACTTCAGCGTGGGAACATCTAGGCTCTGCACTGTTCACAGAGGTGCCAGAGACCCATCGCCGCCCGATCGGCAGCCTCCAGTGCAGCTGTCTTTCTAAAGCACCTGCCGCTTACTCAGAACACGCCCTGAGAGCGGCGTCTGCCAGGTCCTCTGTCATAACTGCTTGAGCGAAACCCAGAGCGTGACTCACTCACAGCAATTATGAAAGACAGGGAAGTAGTCTCAGAAGGGTTTTGGAGGCAGAGCCCTGGCAGGGCCTCCACGTGGGCAGACCTCGGGTGTAACTGACAAGGGCCCGCATGCCCCAAGTTGTGGGGGGTTCCCCCATCACCCCCACCCCCGCCATTTCCCTCTTCTCCTCTGTGAGCTGTAATTTCTGGAGATCAGCCAGGAGAGTGTTTCAGCATTGAGCCCACAGCCAACGTGCACCCCCTTCTTTTTCCTAGAACAGGAACAGGTGAGAGGTTCTGGTTCCCTGGAACCGGATCAGCAAGGCCAGGGCCAGATGCGAGGCCCTGACACTCAGGTGCAGATGGACAGGAGGACAGGCGCCAGCTGGAGGGCTGTTTTTTTTTAAGGTGGAGCTGGAATCTGTTGGGTGAGTTCCCTCCCAAGAGTTCCTGCCAGCACCCGAGCTGGCTGCACGGCAGCGCCTCATGAACACGGTGAAAAGCTTCTTCATAAAATGTCTTTCTCCCTGACCGTTTTTTGCCAGTGAACAGATAGGAAGCTGGTTCTCCTCTTCAAACAGCTTTTGTTGTTGTTGTTGTTGTTCAGTTGCTCAGTCGTGTCCGGTTCTTCGAGACCCCATGGACTGCAGCACACCAGGCTTCCTTGTCCATCACCAGCTCCCGGAGCCTGCTCAAACTCATGTCCATTGAGTTGGCGATGCCATTCAACCATCTCATCCTCTGTCACCCCCTTCTCCCTCCTGCCTTCAATCTTTCCCAGCACCAGGGTCTTTTCTAATGAGTTGGCTCTTGGCATCAGGTGCCAAAGTATTGGAGCTTCAGCTTCAGCATCAGTTCTTCCGGCGAATACTCAGGGTTGATTTCCTTTAGGATGGACTGGTTGGATCTCCTGGCAGTCCAAGACAGCTGTGGGTCTCACCAAGTGCCCGGCTTGCTCGCAGGCGGCCAGTTTTGTGGGACTTCTTTTTTTCCCTCCCCTCTGGTTTTCTTTCCCACTGTTCTCTGTGAAGAGCAGCTACTAAGGGCTGATCAGTACTGGCTGGACCAGCGAGAGGTTCCTCCCACTTGCAGCCCTTTCCACTTCACAGAGTCATCTCATTCAGCTTACTCGGAAGAGTCAGGCCCTGCCCTTCGCTCATGCACACGTCTGGCCTCAGAAAGTTCCTGCGGGGCCCCACTTTTTCTCAAAGGAGGAGAAGATGTGGGCAGTCTCGCTTCAAGCCCCTCCATGGACACAGAGAGACTGACAAGCACCAGCCGTGCACTGGATTCTGGGGACTGGGTGCAGAGTCCTTTGACAGAGGGGTTCCAAGAGAGAATTAATCAAGGAGTGAGTGCTGCTGTGGGCTAGACACTAGCTTACCTACACTTAACCCGCACAATAGCCCTACAAAGAGAGCGGTCTTCCCATTTCACAGATAGGGAATATTGTGGCCAGGGCTATTAACCAACTTTCCCAGGCTTACAAGGCTTGGACGCGGCAGAGTTGGGCTTCAAGCCTCACTCTCACTATCTGCAGAGAGTCATTAGTTCATGTTTTATTTGATTACATCACTAAGCTCCGTTTTCCTGTCCTTGTTCTAGTATATTCTTCATGAAAAAGCCTCACAAATGTCAAGGATTCGAGGATTCCATTGCAATTTGTCAGCCACCTTCCTGGACCAGAGTTCAAAGGGCAGTCTTCTCAGAGGCAAGTCTGTGGACAGGGGTCCAAGAATGTTACCAATCTGACCAGTGAGCTGTTTGCTCAGTCGTGTCCAACTCTTCACAACCCCATGGACTGCAGCACGCCAGGCTTCCCTGTCCATCACCAACTCCCGGAGCCTACTCAAACTCATGTCCATCGAGTCAGCGATGCCATCCAACCATCTCATCCTCTGTCATCCCCTTCTCCTACCTTCAATCTTCTCCAGCATCAGGGTCTTTTGAAATGAGTCAGTTCTTCACAGCAGGTGGCCAAAGGATTGGAGCTTCAGCTTCAGCACCAGTCCTTCCAATGAATATTCAGGGTTGATCTCCTTTAGCATTGACTGGTTGAATCAGTCAATCCTCAAAGTGTCTCTAGGCGTTGCCAAATGTCCCCTGGGGGCAAAAATCACAGCGCCCCCTCTCCACATCCCCCAAATTGAGAACTACTGTTTAAAAGCAATTTGACACAGGAACTTTATGTCTGTTCGATCTAATAATAAAAATATTGGACTCTGAATTTTGCAAGTCTTGGTTGCTTTTTTAATTTCATCTTTGCAGTAATTCATTTTCATTGGTCTTATTAAAGCCTCTGTCTGCAAGGCACTAGGGAAATAAAGAGCAAAAGAGAACTAGGTTTTCACCATCATTGGTCTGTTCTAGGAGCCCCACTAGGGGAGGACACAGCAGGTGCCGGGGCAGGAGAGGCCGCGGGGAGGAGACGGCCTGTGTCCTGTCAGATTCCTGGTCTGGCTTGACCAGCAGTTGTCATCTGTGAACCTGAGCAGAGCCTTTTAACGGTTCACAGGCACATGGTATAAAATTGAGAAACTGCCCCCGTGACACCAGTCCCCCTTAGGCTCACCAGCTTTGTGTCATGTACCCCTTCCCCCTGCAGACAGACACACGTCCTTAGGTGTAACACACAGTCTTCCTCTCCCTCCGATGATGGGCTTGCTTTCCTGGTGGATCTTTTGCAGTTTCAGGCGGGGCTGCGGCAAGCGTCCCCGTGTGCGCAGGCAGGAGACGGGGTTGATAGATGACGCTGCAACCAGATTCTTTTCAAGCTCGCTGCAGTACTATTTTTATTGTGGATGTCATCAACTTCAGCTCTGTATGTTAATATATCTTTTCCTGATGACAAAAGCGATATTGTTTCTTATAAAAATTCAAATAGAACAGGAATATGTAACTCTAAATGTAAAAATATGTTATACTCTCGCTCTGCTCTGATCTTCATCAAAACCACTGTGAAGTTAGACATTTAGTCTTCCAGAGTTCTGTGTGTGTATAGTGTGTGTGCTTATAAATGTGTGTGTGTGTACACACACACAACATATATACATGTGTAATCATATATACATATATAAACACAGTATATATACATATATACATGTGTATATACACACAGTATGCATGTAATATGTAATCGTGTGTGTAATATGTGATTATATGTAATCATACATACATAAATACAGTATATATACATGTGTGTATATACACACAACATATATACATATATGTGATCATATATACACATGTAAACACAGTATATACATATGTGTGTCTATACACACAACATATACACAAATATAATCATATATACACATATAAACACATGTATATATACATATGTATATACATGCAACATGATGCATATATAATCATATATACATATGCAAACACACATATACATATATACACACACAAATAGGATTATAGGGCACATTCTGTCCTGTAACTATCATCCTTAGCTATTAAGGGTGACACACAAAATGCCAGTCAATGGTTTCTGATATTAAAATAAGAACAAATCAAAAGAATCTATTTGTAAGGCAAAGAATTACCGAGAATAAATCTCTCTAGATTTCAGAAATGTGAAAGTCCACTGATGTGTAGCCATGTGGCAGTGTTTATTTCCTTGAAGTTCACCCTAAAGGATTGTTCTCATGCAGTATTTATTAAAATGTATGTTTTCTGTCTAACATTATTGAACAAAACAAATATTTCCCTGGACCAGCCTAACCATCATATTAACTGTAAATTGCATTATCTGAAATGCAATCAATACTCTTCTGGTATTCAATGCTCCTGATGTATAATTCTAAACCACATTAGTAGACGGAGAAGCCTGCCTAAGACTTAACAGGCTTTGTCTTGTCTAGCTATTGTTCAGATTTCTTCATCCAAACAGTGCAGCCTGAACTGAGCATTAATTACCACCGGGAGCAGGGAAAATGTCATTTGAAAAAAAGCTACCATTGACCATCGTAGGTAAAGAAATGGCACGTGCAGGTTTGGCTACCAAGACCAAACATTTCCACACAAAAAATATGTTTTGAGCGGGTTTTATATTCTAAGCTCTGAGCTGGGCAGGTCGGTGATACAAAGACATTTAAAACAGTGTCTTCCCTGGCAGAGATTTTCTTAGGAGATGACGTCTCTCTTTAAGAAAGAATCGACTTTAAAACATTCTATCATTTGATGATTTAAGTTCATGTCAGATAACAAGCAAAATTCTTTGCTTTCAAACCAGCGTTTTTGTTGTTTAGGTGCATATTAATATCCCCTTCTCAGTGTAAAGATCTCTCATTCAACACAGGGGAGAATTTTTTTTAAGTTTCGTTAAAGTGAAAATCTGTGCTAAATGAAACCTTCCACAATAAAATCAGATAGGCTTTCTGTAAAACAAAGCACAACAAAAAAGCACTGTATTTGAATGTGAGAAAATTATCATTTAAAAAGCAAGCATCTAAAAATCATGTACACTGAGAATGCATGTATGTACATGAATCATACACAGCATGTAGTAAGTTCTCATGCATTTCTGCTGCTGAATTAACATATTAATAAGATTGGCTATACTTTTTAAATTCTCCTTTGTCCATAAAAGGCATATTCACTTACTAGATCTGACTCAGAAAATGCCGACACAACCAGAAATGCCAACTATGAAAAGGAAATATTATATCTATTAATAAATTTATCCAGAAACCCTGATGGTAATTGGGTGTTTCACATCCTAGTCCTGCTAAATGCACTGTAGTTCCTGGAGTCTTAGGGTTCAGTGAAGTTCTACTTCACCCTCAAATCTCTATACCTATTAGATGTTGCTCTATAGCAATTTTTATATATTTTGCTTTAATTCCACTTCTAGAATTTACCTTCGTCTCACCAACTTCCTAGGTAAAGAGGTAAGAGGATAGACGACAACATCTAATATCTGATTTCTTCTTTTTCAATATTTATTTATTTTTGGCAGTGCTGGGTCTTCGGTGACGTGCGTGGGCTTTCTCCAGTTGTGGCTCCCAGGATCTAGAGTTCAGGCTCAGTCGTTCTGGCACACGGACTTAGTTGCCCTGAAATATGTGGGATCTTCCCAGATCAGGGATCGAACCAGTGTCCCCTGCATTGCACGACGAATTCTTAACCACTGGATCACCAGGGAAGTCCCCAAGTGCTCTGACTTCTAAAAACATCTTCCTCCTTATTAATCTGGGAACCTGAGCCAAGAACACCACTATTGCTCCCACTGGAGACACCACCCGGAAATTTCACTGTTGCTGTTACCACCATGGATGAAAGAACATCCCTATCTATACAGATACGTGTAAAACGACCCAAAGTGCTGAGTTTAAGATGACACGCCTTTGAGGCAAATTTTGAAATTAATGTTAACTCTAAAACATACAACTGAACCTTTTCTACTAGTTCTGAACTTTTTTCCCCTAACAGCCTTTATGCTAAATCTACTCTTTTCCCAGAACTTTATTTAAAAGACAGCCTTTAATCCACCCAAACTCTGCCTTCAATTGTAGGCCCTGGGGACATTGGCCTATTTGCTTTCTGATTCTGTCTATCTTTCTTTGTATCTTTCTCTCTCCAATCTCTCCCTCTCCTCTATTTAAGAAGTCTTTCCTTTCTCCTTTTAGCTCCAGATGGCAGTGGGAGCCTGGCATTTCTCAAGCTTTCTCTGTTTTCCTTTCTGACTCAAATGTTATAGCTAAATGTCTGTGTCCAGTGGGTATGCCAGGGGAGGGGGCTGTGGGGGCGGGAAGCCTGACTTCCTCTAGTCACTAAAAGAAGAAAGGCCCTTGAACCACTGCCATCTAATTTGCTATAATATCCACATTTATAGGCTTTAGTTGCCACGGCTTCCCTTCAGAAGAGACATCTAAGTGAAATCCTATGACAGTCAACTGACATCATCACATCTAAACCTTGACCTCATACATCCACACAGCAGACACAAACACATATACGCATATACACAAAACACACTCTCCCACACATATACAATTACGCAGTCACTCAGGAAGTTTCAAGCCTACAGCATTTCAAAAGACATCAGCCACAGCTACTACAACTTTCTGGGCTGTTAAGATTCATGGATGAAGAGTCTAAAGTGCTTTAACAGTCGCCAGTGGGTTGGTGCTATGGGCTTCCCAGGTGGCTCAGTGGTAAAGAACCCGCCTGCCAATTCAGGAGACACAGGAGATGCAGGTTCGATCCCTGGGTCAGGAAGATCCCCTGGAGAAGGAAATGGCTCCCACTCCAGTATCCTTGTCTGGGAAACTCCATGGACAGAGGAGCCTGGCGGGGCTATATCCATGGAGTCACAATGAGTTGGACACAACTTAGTGACTCAACAACAGCGACAGCAGGTTGGTGCTACAATATCTTGTCCACATGTCACCCCACTGGCACATTCCTTGGGGTGTCTGTCGTGGGCACCAGACCCTCCTCCAGGACTCTCCTGGTGCACCCTGTACCTCCCTTACCCAGGTCCATGTGGATGCTTTTTAAAGGGAGGAGGGACAGGAAATGAATCATTATAAGTTTGGTTTGGTGGGAAGACACGATGGGAAGTTCGGTTCCAGCTCTGACATGTTGTTACGGGGCTGGATCGTGTCCCTCCGAAAGACATGCTGAAGCCCTATTCCCAATGCTTCCAGAAGAATGTGACCTCCTCTGGAAACATCTTTGCAGATGTAATTCGATAAGAAAAGGTCATACTGCAGGAGGTTGGGCCTTTCACCCAACAGGCTGGCATCCTTACAAGAAGAGGGAAGAAGGTAGCGTGGAGACAGACACAGGGAGAGCCATGTGGTGATGAAGGCAGAGACTGGAGGAGAGAGAAATCGGGGTGATGTGTCCAAGGAACGCCGGGCTGGCCGGCCACCACCAGAAGCTGGAAGAGACGAGGAAGGATTCTACCTGGAGTCCAGAGGGAGCATGGCCCGCGTTCTATATAGACAACCTGACATTTTTCACAAGATCGTCACATCATCATGCTCTATGAATTTTGTACTTTTTAGGAGTTTGGTTGGGGGTTCAATAGAAACTATGTGTAGGGCTTCCCTGGTGGTGCAGTGGATAAGCATCCCCCTGCCAATGCAGGGGACATGGGTTCAAGGCCTGGCCCAGGAAGATCCCGCATGCCACGGAGCAACTAAGCCCATGCACCACAGCTACTGAACCTGCACTCTAGAGCCCGGGAGCGGCAACAACTGGGCTCACGTGCTGCCACTACTGAAGCCTGCATGTCCTAGAGCCTGTGTTCAGCAACAAGAGAAGACACCGCAATGAGGAGCCCGAGCACCACAACTAGAGAAAAGCCTGTGCAAAGCAACAAAGACCCATTGCAGCCAATATAATAATAATAATAAAATATGTGAAACTGCCATTTAAAAGCAGTTTTTATTTAAGTTTAGGACACTTTCATTACCCAGTTCTATAAGAATTATATTATAATGTGACAAATGAAACCAGATGTCACGGAGAAACAGGTAAGCTGTACCTCTAAAGCCAACAGCAATTCAAGTCCACCATTTGCTACGAGAGCAAAGTCCAAAGGACTCATGAATGTTCTTTGTGTCAACCACTGCTATCCTGTCCATGAGTTCAGTGATGCAAGTTAACAGCTTCCAAACAGAGCACAGACTTTCTGAAGATTCTAAAAGCTACAAATTGGACTTGTCATCAAAACAGCCCCCTTGACTTGAGGTTATCATGCCTTTCTCGCTTTTCTGTAGGCTGGCAAGCTGGGATCCTTTTAAAATCTTTCCTCTGCTCTCAGCACACAGCCCTTCACCAGTGCACCTTCTGAAGGTGTGTTGGCTTCAGCCGCCTTCTCCTTCCCCACCGCCAGCAGCCTTACCTCCTGGCCTCTCCCTGGCACAGTACCTGCCATCTGCTTGTCAGACCCTGGGGCTCAGCATCTTCCCTGCTCTATGCTCTCTGGCAAACTGGGGCTCTGAACACTTCCAGCCCCAAATCTGGCTGGTTGTGTCATATGAAATCAAGTGGGCTGGGCAGTTTCCTGGGCTGAAGATTTGAGGTATCATCCAATTCTCATGAGAAAAACGTGAACATATCTGTGGCCAAAAATCAGGGGCTCCTTGGACCATCTCCTCAGGGGTTGATCCACTCTCCATCCATGAATCCCTGGAAACTGTGTATGATGAGAATAAAGGACTGTTTCACAGGGAGGGAGACCCATAATTTTCTCCTACATTCTCAAGGGCATGCTTGACTACATAAAAAAAACAAAAAAGTGTAAGAACCACTTGAGCTATTAGAATCTCTTCTCAGTTTCAACATTGGTCAGAGTCAGACTTAAATTGGTTATTCATTCCTTTACTCACTAGAATAAAGGTGATGGGACCCAGAGGTTACCTCCAGGACCAGACCTTTATCAGGGTAGATCACACGATGAGCGATGAGAAGACACCTGTATAGCCAAGGTATCTTGAGAAAATGGCGGGGTTGCACTATGGTTCAAGGTCATGACCTTGACTTTCTTTGCTCAAGCTGTTTTCAGCACTGCACTGTTGAGGGACGCTAAGGAGATGATTATAGACTTGGGGGAGAACCAGGCAGCACTTGCCTGTGGAACTATGGGAGAATCCCTGAGTCTTCCTAGGTCATGACTTCTGTCAACACATTGCCTTTCTCCAAAATCCCCCTCCTCCTCCTGAACTTCTATCGGGGCCAAAGGGTTACCCAGAATGACATCTCCATTTGGAACCTGTGAATGTGACTTATTTGAGAAAAGGGTGTTCAGCAATATAATTAAGAATCTCAAGATGAGACCTTTCTGGACTGGGATGAGCCCTAAATCCAGTGACAAGTATCTCTGCAAGGGAGGAGAGGCAATGTGAGGATGGAGCCATGGACTGGAGAGGCACACCTGGAGACCAAGGATCGCCAAGCATTGTTGGCATCCACCAGAAGCCAGGAGAGAGACATGAGATGGACTCAGATCCTCCAAAAGGAACCAGTCCCGCTCTCATCTTGATGTCAGACTTTATGGCCTCCAGGGCTGCAGGGAGCACACTGCTGTTTTCATAAACCACCAGTCTGCAGTCATTTATTCCAGCGGTCCTAGCAAGTGAATACACCACATCCAGTTCCAGTTCAGTTGCTCAGTTGTGTCTGACTCTTTGCGACCCCATGGACTGCAGCACTCCAGGCCTCCTTGTCCATCACCAACTCCCAGAGTCTACTCAAACTCATGTCCATCGAGTCAGTGATGCCATCCAACCATCTCATCCTCTGTCGACCCCTTCTCCTCCTGTCTTCAATTTTTCCCAGCATCAGGGTCTTTTTCAATGAGCCAGTTCTTTGAATCAGGTGGCCACCAAAATATTGGAGTTTCAGCTTCAGCATCAGTCCTTCCAATGCATATTCAGGTTGATTTCCTTTAGGATGGACTGGTTGGCTCTCCTTGCTGTCCAAGGGACTGTCAAGAGTCTTCTCCAACACCACAGTTCAAAAACATCAATTTTTCAGTGCTCAGCTTTCTTTATAGTCCAACTCTCATATCCATACATGACTGCTGGAAAAACCATAGCTTTGACTAGAATGACCTTTTTGGCAAAGTAATGTCTCTGCTTTATAATATGCTGTCTAGGTGGATCCTGCCTTCTTCCCTTTCTCTTTCTTGAGTCTATTCCCAACATAAGAGCCACAGTCAGAAGTCGTTCTTCTGCTGGAGACCCTGGATGGCTTCCTTCCACTCCTGGTCCTCTCCTCACCACTCCCTCCTTTTTGGCAGGGCACAATCCGACCTCCAGGAAACCAGATGGCTCATCTCCTCACACCCTTCAGGTGTTTATTTCAAAACCCTGCCTCTATGACAGCATCCCTAACTGTTCTACTTAAAACCGCACCTGGGGGCTTCCCTGGTCCAGTGGTTAAGAATCTGCCTTGCAATGCAGGGGACACCAGTTTGATCCCTGGTCTGGAAAGACCCCACATGCCTCAGAGCAACTAAGGCCATGCGACATAACTAGAGAGTAGCCCCTGCTCATTGCAACTAGAGTAAGCCTGCTCAAGGCAGTGAAGACCCAGTGCAGCCAATAAGCAAATATATTAAATAAAATACGTGCTGTGCTTAGTCGCTCAATCATGTCTGACTCTTTTCGACCCCATGAACTGTAGCCCACCAGGCTCCTCTGTCTGTGGGGATTCTCCAGGTAAGAATACTGGAGTGCGTTGCTATGCCCTCCTCCAGGGGATCTCCCCAACCCAGGGATAGAACCCATGTCTCCCACATTGTAGGCAAATTCTTTACTGTCTGAGCCACCAAAGAAGCCTAAATAGACTAAATTATTAAAAGAAAAAAACAAAAACAAAAACCCTGCACCTGGGACTCCCTTGGTGGTCCAGTGGCTGAGACTCCACATCCCCAATGCAATAGGGCCCCAGGTTCGATCCCTGGTCAGGGAACTAGATCCCACATGCCACAACTAAGACCTGGCGCAATCTAATTAATTAATTAATCATTCTTAAAACTGCACCTGCAACACACCCTACCTGCCCACTGCTTCATTTTTCCCTGTAAGACCCACTACCACCTAACATGCCATGGCCTGTAGTTATTTATTTTACTTTTCTGTCTGTCCCCCCACTGTTAGACTGTAAATTCCATGAGAGTGTTAATTACTTGATACACTTCTGCTGAATGAATGATGATTTAATGGAGATACTTGATATATTTCTGCTCAGTGCATGAATGAATAGAATGAATAATGTTCATCCAGTGGAACTTTCCAGGCCACCTTTAACTCCTCCCTCTCAAGTCTCACTCCCCACATTTAAATTCATCCAGCCATACTGATCACTCACTTTCAACAGACTCAAATTCTGGGTGGCGCTAGTGGTAAAGAATCTGCCTGCCAATGCAGGAGACAGAAGAGATGCAGGTTCGATTCCTGGATTGGGAAGATCCCCTGGAGTAGAAAGGGCTTCCCAGGTGGCCCAGCTGGTAAAGAATCTGCCTGCAAAGTGGGAGACGCATGTTCGATCCCTGGGATGGGAAGATCCCCTGGAGAAGGGAATGGCTACCCACTCCAGTATTCTGTCCTGGAGAATTCCATGGACTGTACAGTCCATGGGGTCGAAAAGAGTTGGACATGTCTGAGCGACTTGCACTGGAGTAGGAAATAGCAACCCACTCCAGTATTCTTGCCTGGAGAATCCCATGGACACAGGAGCCTGGTGGGCTACAGTCCATGGGGTCGCAAAGACTCGGACTCAGCTGAGCACAACACTCTCCTTTGGTCACTGCTGCCGCCACCATTTTGCCCAGTGACGCATGAATTGGCTTCCTAAATAGCCTCCTTGCTTTAGTTCTCCCCCAAGTATATTATAAAGTGCCTGTCATGTTAATTTTTCTAAAAATAGCACTTTGATAATACTTGTCTCCAACCAAAAAAAAAAAAAAAAAAGAGAAAAAATCACAATGACTCTGAAAGATGAGATTATAAGTGATGTTTATCTCCTTCTTTATAACTTTTTGGGTTTTTTCCTGATTTTTCTACATTAAAGGTATACTCTTCTTATTATAAAAATTTATTGAAATTAAATTTCCAAATGGTTCCCTCTTGCCTATAGGAAAGCCCTCGATAGTGTGGCCCCCACTGCCCAGAAGTTTCCTCCCTCTGGGCCAGCCACACGGCTCTGTGCGGACCAAGCCTGAACTCTGACCCACACTTCAGTGAGAAAGTCTCCCCAGTCTCACAAAAGGAAACCAGATTGGCCAGGGCAATTCCAAGGCACGAGGGGCTTCAGAGGCAGTCAGATGGAAGACATTTGTTAACGTCGCCAATCGGACCATATGAGAGTCCCCAAAGGCAGACACTTGAGTCTCCGTTCTGTTAGTCACTCTCACATTCTGAAATTCCTTCTCCTCACTCTGTTATACTTAATTTGCACTTGGAATGTTGCACTGATTTTTCTCATCGCTTACTTCTGTAATCCTAGCGTGGTCATTGTGCTCTCCTATTCAACAAAGCAGAAGAATTCTGAAATGCAAGTCCTCCTCTGATGATAAATGAAATTGATTTTTTAAAAAACCATTTGGATTCACCAGAAAAAAACTGCCTTTTAACACTTGTCTCAACTCCTGCCTAATTATTTTTGGGGCTTTGGGCTAGGAAGCAAATTGCATTATGTGCTTCTAAAAGTATATACTTACAGAACCATCTGTAATCCCTTCAAAGTAATCTTTGCAAGTCACTACTGGAATACATAATGTTATAAATTCTATTAGATCATAGAATTACAGGGCTGAATGTGATCTAGAAAACTGACAGATCATAGAGCTGACAGATCCCCCACTGTCTTCAAAAACCACATCTAAACGAGGCCAGAAAATAAATGACCAAATGCATTTGTTCCAGGACGCCTTCCTGAGCTGAAAGAAGATCTTCACATTGAGCGAGATGAAGCCATAAACATTTGAATTTCAAAAGGGGACTGGGAAGAACTTTCCAGCACTAGGATCCGTGATTATTTCCCTGACTATGCACATTCATAGGGATCACATGTAAATACTCTGAAGCCAGCCCCACCCTTTCCTCTCCTTTGGTCACTAGGTTATCAGCCAGAGTTAGCTGGTTAGCTGCCAGGAGCCAAATCTAGGCAGCTGAGTTGACCCCCACCGGAAGTTCCCATGATAGAAGCCAGCAGGAAGAAGAGACAGACTATCTGTCATTTATGTTAAAACAATGGCTTCTTATCACCAAGGCCAGGTTCATTCTAACTTGGGCAGATGCTAAGAAACATTTTGTATAGACAGGATAAGAGCAAGTCAGACCGTGTCCCAGATGGAAACGTTTATTAAAACCTCAGTCTCAGACTTGCCTGGTGGTCCAGTGGTTAAGACCGCACGTCTACTGCAGGGAGCGCTGTTCGACCCCTGCTTGGGGAAGTTCCGCTTGCTGCCTGTGTGCGCATGCTCAGTCGTGTCCGACTCTTTGCAACCCCATAGACTGTAGCCCACCAGGTTCCTCTGTTCATGGAACTTTCCAGGTAATAATACTGGAGTGGGTTGCCATTTCCTTCTCCAGGGGTCAACCCAGGGATCAACCCTCATCTCCTGCGTCTCCTGCACTTGGCAGGCAGATACTTTGCCACTGTGCCACCTGGGAAGCCCACTTGCTGCATAGTGTGGCCAAAAATTAAAAACCCAGGCTCACTCACCTTTGTTGCCACCACTCTCCCCACCTGCCGGCTGGCTTTTGCGCCTCCCTCCTCGGACACCCAGACCCATAGAACCTTGCACCACCCCTCAGTCATAACAGCCCAGATTTGCATTCACTCAGCATGTGTGTTTCGGAGTGCCCTCCTGCACTAACCACTTCACCAGGCTGTTCTCTCTAATCGTCACAAGGGGACTCTGACGTGTGTGCTCTGCTAATCCTTATCCAGCTGGTAAAGCGCTGCACAGAGAAGTTAAGTAATTTGCCCAAGGTCACAAAGCTCGTAAGTAGTAAATGGAACAGAGACTTGAACCCAGGTAGTCAGACTTTGGTGGCCGTCCTCTGAGGCTGCCTCATTCAGCCTCCTCGCAGGCCTGGTGCCTCTCTGTTGCCAACAGTGGTACTGCGTGTTAGGAAGAGGTAGAAGGGGCTGAGAGTGTACAAGGAGGTGCCCTGATCTAGTCTGGGGCTTGGGAATAGCTTCTCCAAGGGCGAGGCATTGAAATTAGGGCCCGCAGATAGGAAAAGCAGCCGTAGAAAGAGGTAGGGAGGAGCGTTTCAGCAGAGAAAATGAATTCACTCACTCATTCACTCACTGATTCATTCATACACTCATCCATTTCTCATTCACTCACTCATTCATGTGTGATGCTGAAATGCCAGTGAATATTGCTTTCTTGCAGGCACTGCCATCCATGGCCTGTTCCTGGGAAGGAAGCAGAGCTTGATGTTCACATTCTCATCACCCTATAAATATTTAGTGATCCCTAGGCTGCATCACTGTTAACCTAGGGAATCAAGGGCTGCTGGATGCTGTTTGCCAAATGGATAAGAACTTTCCTTTCTTCCTGAGATCTTCACGTGAAGGCTACTCGGCAGGTGAGGCCAACTCCAGATGAAGGCCCTTGATGTGACTTCTTGGTCACTAATACCCTTTCCAAGGAAAGAGGCCAGGGTTCCCAACTGGTGGTGCTCAGGGTGCAGAGTAACAGGTGAGCCAACGTCTAGGCTCCTCGATACCCTGCTTTCTGGGGAGGAAGCCATCCAATAGGACCAACGGAAGTGATGGTTCAACCAAAAGCCCACCCCTGCAGTCTGTGTTTGATTCACAGACTCAAAACCGGACCACACAGGAGGCTTAAGTGATGTGTTCGGTGTTGCTGCTCTAGGCAGTGGTCACGTGGGTGTGCTCACTATCCACAAATGCATCCATTGTGCACCTTCTATAGCCTCATCACATTTGAATTTATGAGTTTATTTAAAACATCAGGCAATGCAGTTTACTTTCTGGTTAGAATAAGCATGACAGGGAAGGATTGCATTTGAGCTGGAAGGGACCTCTGAGCGTGGCTAGTCCAGCATTTATCAGAGTGTGTTCCACGGAACCCTGGCCCCCCAGAGATGCTCCACCAAGAAGAAATGAATTATGGGGCAAACAAACTTGACAGATGCTGCATACTACTGACTTCAGGGAGAGCAGAGCTCATTGGCCTCGACACAATCCTGTCACCATCACCTCGTGACTATTCTCCAGGTCAGCATCACAGGATCCACATTCCAGGCACTAGCGCCAGTATCCACCCAATAGTACAAGCCAGCAACTGGGGCATCGCTTCTGACTCTTTTCCCCTGATTTCTTGCCATCACATCTCCAGTTTTTCTCTCCAGTCCATCCACTTTGGCCCCATTTTCACTATTATCCAACATCACCAGCATCTCTGCTGTAAGCACTATGGCTCCTCAACAGTTCTGCCTCCATCAACCTAGTCTCTCCAAAGCAGCAGAAGGATCTCTGCAAAATGTAAACATCACACCCCTAATTAAAATCTCCAGTAGTTTTTTACTCGACCCCCGCACTGCTCCCCAGGGATAAAGTCCCAGATCCCCCCAAAGACCTCGAAGCTCCCTAGTAATGCAGCTTCAGGCTGGACTCGCAACAGTTCCACGCCGTCTCACTTAACAGCATGTGCTTTACCCTGGGCAGCTCCCACTCCAGCCTCCAGCCTCCAACACTCGGAGGGCTCCCCCTGCTGTGGGTTCCTGACACCCCGTCACAGCTTCCCTGGAACTGACCAGGGTTTGCTCGGTGTCTGTCTTCTGCACAGTATGACCTCCACTGCCGAGACTGTGTCTGGGCTCGGGGGCCTCTTCTCTCGAGATGCTTGGCTTAGGGGGCACACAATAAATGCTTCTGAATAAATAATAACATTTATCATTTGAATAAAGAAAAAGAAAATGCCTTTTACATTTTATGTAACACAGAACTTCTCAAAATTGTCCACAGAATTCCTTTCTCATTCAGCGCACCAGGCGTGTGCTCCTCAGAAGAAAAGTGGATCCAGCCCACGTCTCTCATTTTACAGAAGATTCTGAGGACCAGAGAGGTGAAAAGAGAAACCCAAAATCATTTAGCATGTTAGTTCTTAAAAGAGTGCAGCTTATCCTCAGAAAATAACCTACAACATAGTAAAATGTATCTATTTTTAACACTACCTGCAGGGGTTTTAAAGCCCAGAAATACCATAGAAATTAGAAATCTTAATTAAGATAAGAGGAAAGAGCCAGGCTAGGAAGATGAGAAGCTGGTTTCTCATTACTCACATTGAAATAAAATTGATTAAAGAGTTAAATGAAAAATAAGAACAAAACCTAGAAGAAAACATAGGTGAACAGTTATGAATTATCAACAGGAAGGACTTTAAGCTTAAAAGCAATGGAAGAAATCACATAGGAAAAGAAGTGACAACTGAAAATTAACCTGGGTGTGGGCTTCCCGGCCAGTTCAGGCAGGACTTCTTTCTCTATGTGTGAACATAACTGGCTGTAACCCCCTAAGTAACTTAAAAAGAAAAGAGTATCATTAGCATAAGTCCAGGAAACTATAAATGCTTTGGATCATAAGAAAGGAAAAAAGGACACAGATGTAATGTTGGTCAGTTATCAAAATTTAAACTCTGGAAAATCAAACTCAATAGTTATTAACAAATTAAAGTGAACTTTTGAGTCCACATGACAAGTGCCAGGCATTAGATTACATGCCTCTGACCCCTGCAGTAACATCTTCTGGGGAAAGAAAGCTGCATGGTAAGGAGGAACACTAGGTACCACCTTTTATAGCATTTGGTACTGCAGAAAGTTATTTACTTTCTCTGATTTAACTGAAGCTCAAACTCCAATACTTTGGCCACCTGATGTGAAGAACTGACTCATTGGAAAAGACCCTGATGCAGGGAAAGGTTGAAGGCGGGAGGAAAAGGGGTCGACAGAGGATGAGATGCTTGGATGGCATCACCGACTCAATGTACATGAGTTTGAGCAAGCTCCGGGAGTTGGTGATGGACAGGGAAGCCTGGTGTGCTGCAGTCCATGGGGTCACAAAGAGTCAGACACGACTGAGGGACTGAACTGAGCTGAACTGATTTAACTACCTGATGGAGTTGTTTTGAGGGTGAAATGAAATCATGCTAGTTAAAGCTCTTAGCACAGTGCTTGGCAGGGAGATAAATCTCAATAAAATATTAAAAAGAGCTGACTTAAGTTGAATTCTGCAGATCTAGGCCTAAGAAGATTTCTATAAAGATCTAAGCTATGCTCCTCTCCCCCACACACCCCAGTAACCGCTTTGATCAATATTTGTCCTGATAGTTCACGGTATTTCCTTTAGGTCAGTAGGGGAGGGAGAAACTTTTTCTCCACCTTCTCACGTTCAGTTTCTGGGGGCCTGTGAATTAAGTCCAACAAAAGACAGGATAACAAGGGGGAAAAAAGGAGTGTCCTTATGTGTGCAGGACTCATACATGCAGGAGCAATCGATGAGGAGTATAACTCAAAGGAGTAGTCAGAATTTGGAGTTTATACACCTAACTCAATAGAGGAAAGAAAAGGCTAGTATGGGAAGAACAGAAGGGTTTCTTTAGGGAAGGCCAATGGATTTTTAGGAGAACAAACAGGAGATAAGAAAGTTTGTGATAATGCCTGTCTCTGTGGGTATAAGAAGCCTATATGCCTGCTTCCCATAAAACTCCCCCAGCAGGACACTTATGAGTAGACCTGCCCCAGAGAGGAAATCTGTGGCAGGCTTATTTCCCCAAAGTTGGTGCTTTGGGTCAGAAAAGGGAAACTCCAAAACAGCTTCTTTCTTCATCTGTTGATTCTCAACAGTCCTCAGCTCAAAACAATTTTATACCCAAATAGCATATCCTGATTCCCGTCGGGTCTGATAAGTATAATAAAGAGGGGGGAAAGCTGACATGTGCAACCAGTTACTAAAGACATCAATACTATAATATAAATGAGATAATATACAGAAAAGTATAAATTATAATAGAAATTAAAATGATTATTATCATGTAAATTCCCACCTTAGTCAAAAGGCAAAAATCCCCAAATGTATAAGGATGTCACTAGAGCAATTATCCACGTCTGTAACAGAGCATTTGACACATTCCTAGTATCTTTCTTAATCGATTAGACTCTCCTAGATTATATGTATTGTTAAAAACCATGAGTCAGCTAGCTTAGACTTAAGGAATCTCTAAGCTTCTTGTACCATCATTTTCCCTAAGACTTTAAAAACATCTTAAATTTGATGTTTTCTCCATTTTTTTCTAAAATTCTCAACCCAGCCCCAATATTCTCAATTTCCCACACTTTTCTCACTAATCATAATAGTCAATTAGAAAGTCAGCTTGGGCCTTTTTCTGAACAATTTCCTGGTTTTGTCTTTACAGGAAGAAAGAACAGTAAGTTACTAGGAAAACCCGAAAAAATACGTTGAATAAGAGCTTTATTTTGAGTAAGTGCAGGAAATCTATTAAAGTTTCCTCAAAAGGAGTTTGTTTTTTAAAACAGACAACAACCAAAAAAAAACAAAACAAAACAAAACTATCCTTAGAAATGATTCAGATGATGCCAAAATTCCAAAGGGTTTATTTCTTAAATCTAGCTCATATTTTAGTTTCTGGGTATAACTCATACCTGACGCATAAAACCAAGGTTCAGCCCCACTTCCTCAGCTGAAACCCTTTTCCTTAAGGAAAATAACTTCATGTTTTTGTTGGCAATGTTTTTTATGTGCAAAATACTTAGGGGAGGGTAATCTCTCAAGTTTGTCCTTAGACTTTCATTATAAATATTTAAAGCTTGGAAAGGTCACCAATGGTTTGCATTTTCCCAGCCGGTTTTTGGAAATAAATACCCCAGCCCCTGTGGCAGGCTGAGAAAAGGTGAGTAATTTCTGGGTTGATGTAAACCACCGAAGAACTCCCAGAATAGGGCTTTTAGCACACACCGGGATTCCTGGATGGCAACGTTACCGGAGGGAAAGAGGAAACCTTTCTGGGACCACCTGTATGACTCCTGCTGACTCACTCTCAATCCCTAACCAGTAGAGACCTGAGCGTAGACATACGGATTTCTGGGAGTAGGGGCTCCTAACGATGAGACGGAAGGTGGTACCTGCCAGCGCGGGCGAGAGGGACCCGCAGGCCGGCGCCCCCTAGCTCGCCGCCCGGCCTCCGCGCGCGCGCGCGCGCCGGGTTAGAGCGCACGGTCCGGACCGGCCACGTGCTCCCGACACTGACACGACACTGACAGCGCCGCCCGCCCGGCTGCGCGCCGGGGGCCCCAGGCAAGCGCGTGACTTGGTTTCCTTGTCATTTTCCGCGCGGCCCCACCCAGCGGGGCGGGGCGTGGGCTCCCGGCCAGGAGGGCTGTCCTCACCCGGGCGATCCCCCACTCCCGCAGCCCACGTGGCCGGCGGCCACCAGCCTGCCCGGCTTACTTTCATATTTAGCCAGGCGCTACCCACAATGCTTTTGTAAAGAAATGAAATGCAAAAGAGGCTAGTGGTTAACATAATCCTTACAAATACTACTTTTAGAAAGAGGGATTTTGGTTTTTTCACATCGTATTTAGTCGAGAAGTTGTTCACATCTTACTTCTCGTGGTGGCGACACGGGCCCTGAAAAGTCTCCTTACTTAAAAAAGTGTCTGGAAAGGAACTATAAATACTCAGAAACCTATTCATCTCCGCAGTTGGTCCGAAAGCTGTGGGTTATCATATTTGTCTCCCCCCCACAACCGTGTTTGACTAACTTTGTGTTTTGCCTTCATCAAGAAGCAGTAATTGGTAGTGTTCACATAGATTACTAAAATGGAAACTTAAAGAAATTTTTATTTTATGATCTAAAAAATAAAAGACTTAGGATGGCCTGCCTGGGACTCACAGACATAGAGAACAGACTTGTGATCGCCAAGGGTAATGGGGTGGGGAAGGAGGCGTTTGGAGTTTGGGATTAGCAGACGCAAACTATTATATATAGAACGGGTAAACAACAAGGTCCTACTATATAGCCCAGGGAACTATATTCGGTATCCTGAAATGAACCATAATGGAAAAGAAGATGAAAAAAATAAAAGAGCCTGCTTGGTTTTATATATATAAATATATATATATATATAAATATATATATATTTGGTAAGGTTAACTTTACAACAGCATTTATACATTTACTTTCAAAGTCCCTGGGGGAGAAAGCTAATGCAATAAAAGCAACTTTGTTTTAATTCGCTTTAAACTTATCAGAGAGTTTATCAGTTTTTAGAAATCTTATATTGAAAATCGTTAATTCATGGTTAAACAGCAACACATTTCTTATTATAAATCAGGAAAAAGGAAGAGGGAACCCAATTAAAGAAGCTTCCTTTCAAAGCTACACTGGCATGATCTCATATGTCTGTATGTATATATAAATACACGTGTGTTTGTATGTGGATAGAAAAAACCTGGAAGAGACACACCACATTATTAACAGGGATTACATAACTGTGCGTGCATGCTCAGTCATGTCAGCCCCATGGACTGTAGCCCGCCAGGCTCCTCTGTCCATGGGATTCTCCAGGCAAGAATACTGGAGTGGGTTGCCACGTCCTCCTCCAGGGGATCTTCCCGACCCAAGGATCCTACCCGAATCTCCTGCATTGGTAGGCGGATTCTTTACCACTGAGCCACCTGTGAAGCCCTACATAACTCTAGGGAGTAGGATTTCAGGTTAAGGCATTTAAAGAAGCTTTCAGAATCAAAAAAGGTATGCAAACAATGGTTGCCAAAAATTCAGTACATTTATAAGTGTCTGTAAATGAGTAGAAAATAAACTTTGGATTATTTCACAACAAACATAAAGCACATATGCTCACAGACCCAATTTAAAACCACGTGAGAAAGAGGTTTCTAACTCTGGCAAGACTTCCTGACTCCTCATGGATCCTTTCTGCCTGCCAGTTGTCAGCCATAGCTGTCTTCTCTTTGGTTCAATTGCTATGACTGGTTAGAGTTTACAGTCAAATTCAATCAACAGGTTCCAACACACTGGCTTTCCTTATTAGCAAAGAAACTTGACTGCTTTGTTGAGATATATGCACCCTCTATAGTAACTTTGTTTGGGGAAAAAATTTGAAAAAAAATCAGAGAGAGTAGCAGTAGTATTAGTCACTTAGTCGTGTCTGACTTTGCGACCCCGTGGACCGTAGCGCAGGAGCCCAGGCAAGAATACTGGAGGGGGTAGCTGTTCCCTCCTCCAGGGCATCTTCCCAAACCAGAGTTCGAACCCAGGTCTCCCGCACTGCAGGCAGATTCTTTACCACCTGAGCCACCAGGGAAGCAGGTTCTATGTTGACTGAATCTTGATAGATGACAAGGGCATCATTTGTTGGTAAGGATGGTTCTCAGCTAGAGAAAACCCCCAGCTCACACTCTCAGGCTGGTGGCAGCCTGTTAAAAATGGGTGCTTTGCATCAGCCAGCCTTGTTGAACTTAATACTAACTCCTGAATTTAAAAGCATTAAGATACAGAGTCCCCAAATTCTATCATGATAGGCATTTCCATGTCTATTTCATATGACTAAAATATCTAGTGAGGTGAGGTCCATTCCAAGGGAAATGGACTAGAATTTGATGATGCAATTTCAGCCTATAACCCAGGCCGAAGATGACAATTATTAAAATGATGTTCTTAGTGTTAGATAATTTTTTTCCACAAAAATATCTATATCACAGGGGAAAGGTAACATTTCTATAAAACAATGAAATTTTAAAAAACAATTGGAGATTATATATACATAGAGAGGGAGGGAGACGGGAAGGGAGGGAAGGGGAAGGGAGGGGGAGAGGGGGAGAAAGAGAGAGGTCTTACTGAGATGCATGTCATCTTTCAACCCTGTCGCTTCACTTCAGGGATTTATGCAATCATCTCCCCTCCCAGGAGTCATTGCTGTGTATCTACCTCTCTAAGAGTTCAGGAGACCTGAACTTAGTGACTCATTTCTAAGGAAAAGAACAAGGCAAAAGTAATAGGGTATCACCTCCAAGATGAGTTTGAAAAATGACTGTGGATTCTACCAGGATTCTCTCTCTCCCCTGCCCCTGTTCCCCTCATTGCTCTGGGGGAAGCCAGCTGCCCCACACAGTGAAGGCCGACAGAGGAGTAAGGAAGGGTGTTTGCAGCCAACAACCACTCCAGCCTGAGGCTGTGTGAGTGAGCCAACAGCCAGGCAGAGGGCCTGCAAGCAAGGAAGTCTCCCCAGGGAAGCCTCGCAAGCACCACTGCCCGGGCCAACACCTTCCGTGCAGCTGGAGAGAGCCCCTCGGCCTGAGCGCCAGCCAGCTGTGCCCAGATTTCTGCCCCATGGATATTGTGAGAAAACAAATGTTGGCTGCCTTAAATCGCTGTCTGGGGTAAGTCTGTTAGACAGCCGTGGATAGCTAATACATGTCCTTCACTAAAAGTGCCTCCTCTGCTTAAGCATCCTTGGAAGCCTTGTGTTTTGCAAGTCGCTTTCAGGGTCCAAGTGTGAGCCACACAAGAAGATGGACCGCGTTCCTATAACTACACCTTGTTTTTGCCAAGATCATCCATCCCAGCTTGTTCTCATCACATTCACCATCCTTGACTCTGACAGACTTGGGGCTGTTTTCAAAAGCAAATCTGCCTTCCAAAGAGAAGGAGTCACTGCCCCCAAGGAACACTGAAAATGAAGATGCTGTGGTTTCTAAGGACAATTTCACTTGATTTCAGATACATTTTAACCAATGGCCCCATAGTTGGAATAATTCTTCCAAGGTGATTATTTTGAAAGTCATCAATACCTACTTCAGCTATTTAATGCACAGGTTACTCAATGAATGAGTGTGCTGTGTTTACTTAGCATCTATCAAACATCTGCCACATCCTACCAATAACTACTCTGGGGACTTCCCTGGTGGTGTCATGGATGACTACCTTCCAATGCAGGGGGTCCAAGTTAGATCCCTGGCTGAGGTGCTAAGATCCCACATGCTCTGGGGCCAAAAAACCAAAACATAAAAAAACAGAAGCAACATTGTAACACATTCAATAAAGACTTTAAAAATGGTCCACATTAAAAAAAAAAAAATCTTTAGGACTTGCCTGGTGGTCCAGCAGCTATGGCTCTGTACTCTTAATGCAGGGGGTCTGGGTTCAATCCCTGGTCAAGGAACTAGATCCTACATGCCGTAATGAAGAATGAAGATCCTGCATTGCCACAACTAAGACTCAGCACAGCCAAGTAATTTTTGTTTTAATCTTTAAAAAAAAATTTTTTTAAATCACTCTGTGCACTATTACCCGTTTTGCAGAGAGGAAACTGAGGCAGAGTGGTCTTGCCTAAGGTACACAGAGTAGGAGTCTAATCTGAGCAGTCTGCTCCAAGTCTTTGCTGTCTTGCTCCTGATAATTCACTTTCTTTTCTAAAATCTTTAGATTTAAGATCTAAAGATCTTAAATATCTTTAGATCTTAAAGATCTTCTAAGATCTTTTCTTAGATCTTATATCATCACAGGATCAACACAATAACCAAGCCGAGTCAGTTTCTTGTTCATTGTAATAACATTTCACCTCCACTCAGATAATCTTCCAATTGGATGGGCTTAGAAAATGTCCAAAGTACCAAAGTGATGTTCCTTCGTACATTCTCCTGTAAGGGAAGGAAAAAGAGACCAGAGCATCTGTCTTTGGTCAAATTTAGGAAGGTGTAAGTTCAAAGGAGCAAATTAAGATCTTGGTCTTTACGTAAAACCTGATGATTTTTTACATCAGTAACATATCAGACATTGAGTAGAACTTTCCATGCATTCGGGTGTGGTATGTCTGACCGAAATGCTGACCAAGCTCACACTGGATCTGGAGTCTGGCTTCTAAGAAGAGGGCTTTGTGGCAGCCATCGTGTCCAAGTCTTGACAAAGACTGACTGACTTTGGAGAAGGTTCCTTTACTGACAAACCTCCCTTTTTTATTTTCTTTTTGGTCTGTGAAGATGTACAAGCAGAGTGGATCTCCTTTGGCTGTAACCAAGGGAAGTGTCTTTTCTGGTTTGGTTTCCTGGGACCCATGTCTCCCTTCAGTCTGCACCTCCTTCCTCCAAACCAAAGAACCAAATAAATGTTTGGATCTCCTACAAATAAATATTGATAAATTTATTTTGTGTTGCCACTCATCAGACCCTTTGTTATCTTATAATAGTTTGTAAATTTGTTCCCAGGTAAAGTAGAGCCCCTTTAGCAGAGGTTACAGGGCTTCCCTGATGGCTCAGTGGTAAAAAATCTGCCTGCCAATGCAGGTGACACAGGAGACACGGGTTCGATCCCTGGGTTGACAAGATCCCCTGGAGGAGGAAATGACAATCCACTCCAGTATTCTTGCCTGCAAAGTTCCATGGACAGAGAAGCCTGGTGGGCTGCAGTCCACGGGATCCAAAGGGTCAGACACGACTGAGCACAGTGGTGGTTATGCAATTGTATTAGTTCCATCAGCCTCACAATGCCTGTTATGAAAACAAATTGCTTATTTTTTTTAATACTTAATGATTATCTTTTTAAATGAATAGTTTGCATTTCCAAGGAGCCATGTTATTAACTACAGACAGGATCCAGGTTGGCTTCCAAAGTTATGCAAGCACCAGGAGATGCTGCAGTCAGCCTTGTAAAGATTCCAAACTGCTAGGAGCGTTAGCGACCTCAGCAGGACTCAGCAGGAAGTGAACCTGGCCACTCTGGTGAGTTTCAGACTACTCATTACTGGAAACTATTGTTTAAGAATGGTTACTATCAGTTGCTCAGTTGTGTCCGACTCTTTGCAACCCCATGGACTGCAGCACGCCAGGCTCCCCTGTCCTTCACTATCTCCTGGAGTTTGCTCGAACTCACATCCATTGAGTCAATGATGCCATCCAACTATCTAGTTGCACTCAAGGACTTTCTTTGATTCGAGTGCACATTTTTTAATCTCTAAGAAACTGAATTAAAAAGGATTCTATGAATCCATGAGGTCACCCTCAAGTTCTCCTCTTTTTCTATCCTTTATATGAAGGCATAAACACCATCACTTTAATAAGGAGATTAGCAACGACTATTCACTGGGCCCTACCATTAGCAAATGCTTTGGCAAGGAATACACAAGAGAAACCACCTCTGTCCTCACACAGCCAAGTAAATAATGTATGTGATTTACCTCCACAAGGTAATACCAAAGCACGATGTAAGGTTCCCAGAGCACAGTTTACAAACAAGGAATGTGAGCCTGGAGAGGTCAGGCGGCTTACCCGAGATGCATAGCTGCTAAGTGACCCAACCATAACTCCACTCTGGTTTTCTGATGCCAAGTCCAATGCCCCTGCCCCAAATGAGGCTGGATATGCAGAAATATACATCCAGCCTGAGGAATGTCCAAGGAAAGAGTGAGACAATGTATGGCTTGAATAAAGAGCTTTTATTGCATTTTAAGGAAAATTATAGGGGCTTTCCTGGTGGCTTGGTGGTAAAGAACTCGCCTGCCGATGCAAGAGACATGAGTTCGATCCCTGTTCTAGGAAGATTCCACATGACACAGAGCAACTAAGCCCATGCACCACAACTACTGAGCCTGTGTTCTAGAGCCTGGGAGCTACAACTACTGAGCCCAAGAACTGCAGCTACTGAAGCCCAAGAGCCCTAGAGCCTGTGCTCCACAAGAGAAGCCACTACAATGAGAAGCCCTCCAACCGCAACTAGAGAGTAGCTCCCTCTCACCACAACTAGAAGAAAGCAGTGATGACCCAGCACAGCCAAAAACAAAAATAATAAATGAATAAAAGTATAAGCACAATCCAGTTTACAAGTAGGTATTCAGTCTGTGCAAATGACTAAAGAAAAAGAAACTTACATAAAGTTGTAGTCATACATTTAGTAAAGAATCTTAATGGCAAAAATATGTTTCCAAAGAAAGAACATAGGCAACTTTTGGGTGACAATTGCTGATGAGAAGTCCATGCCACTGTCCTGTGCTGGTGTCAGGCTCAGCAGGACGTGCTCAAGGCTAGCAGGTTGGCAGGAGGAAGCTGCAGGGGAGAAGGGGGACCCCCTACAGCAGGGGACAGCCATCTCTGTGAGACCACACACAGTCACTTCAGTACCCAGAACAGATAGCTGGACCATCTGGCAGTAATTCCCACTTTAGTGTTGCTTTCCTTGAAACAACTTGTCATTCCCATTTGCTCTCTGGGAGGTAATTAGCAGGAGGACCCAGCAGGGGTGAGGTCACATGCCCGAATCTTCCTGTTTGCCTGTGTACTTCATGGATATTTTCGACTAAATGAAAACCACGTTCTGCAGCATATATGCTGTCATGTTCCAGTTGCTGATGCCTTGGTCTAAATGTCACATACAGACAAAAGTTCTGAGAGCTAGAAATGGTTGATAAGTTAAAACCAAAGGCTGCCACCACTTTGATATGGACTGAATATTTATGTACCGCCCTCCAAATCTATACATTGTGTCCCCGATCCTGAATATGATGGTATTTGGAGGCAGTGCCTTTGGAACATGGTTAGGTCAGGAGGGTGGAGCCCTCGTGAATGGGATTAGTGCCCTCTAAGACATGAGCGATGACCACTCTCCCCACCACCTGAGGATGCTGAGAGGACAGACATCTGCCAGCCACAAATACAGCCCACACCAGGAATCAAATCTTGGACTTACAGCCTCCAGAACTGTGGGAAATAAATGTGGTCTAAGTCATCCAGTATCTGGTAGGTTGTTATTGTAGCCTGAGACACAGCTCATCACATTCCATTTCTGCCACTTAATAGGAGTCTGATCATGCACAAGTTAGTATCGTGAGGCTCAATTTTCTCATTATTAAAATGAGTATAATAAAATACGGGCAGCTGGACTTCCCTGGTGGTCCAGTGATTAAGAATCTGCCTGCCAATGCAGGGGACACAGGTTTGATCCCTGGTCTGAGGAGATTCCGCATGCTGCAGGGGAACTAAGCCCGTGTGCCACAACCACTGAGCTCGAGCTCTCGATACCATGCTCCGCAACAAGAGAAGCCTGCGCACCACAGCTGGAGAGTAGCTCCCACTTGCCGCATCTAGAGAAAACTGGTGCAGAGCAATGAAGACCCAGGGTGGCCAAAAAAATGAAATTTAAAAAAATAAAACACAGGCAAGGCTTCCCTGGTGGCTCAGTGGTAAAGAATCCACCTGCCAATGCAGAAGACACGGGTTCGATCCCTGATCCAGGAAGATCCCATATGCTGCAGAGCACCTGAGCCCATGCACCACAATTACTGAGCCTATGCCCTCGAGTCCCGGAGCCGCAACTATTAACACTAAGTTCATGTGCAACAGCTACTGAGCCCTACAGCCTGTGCCTCCCAACAGGAGAGACCACCGCAATGAGAAGTCTGTGCATCACAACCAGAGAGAAGCACCTGCTCTCCACAACTAGAGAAAGCCCGTGCAGCCACGAAGATCCATCACAGCCATAAAATAAAGAAATACATCTTTAAAAAAAAATGGTGATAAGCACTTCAAAATCAAAACTTGGTGATGATTTTTCTGGAATTGACACTAAAAGCAAAGGCACTAAAAGCCAAAATAAATAAGGGGGTCTACATCAAATTAAAGAAAAAAACAAAACCTTCTGCACAACAAAGGAAACCATCAACAAAATGAAAAGGTAACCTACAAAGAGGGAAAGAATATTCAAAGTCATACATATGATAAGTGATTAATATCCAAACTATATAAAGAACTCACACAACTCAGGAGCAAAAATACAAACAATCCGATTGAAAAAGGAGCAGAGGACCTGAATAGACATTTTTTCCAAAGAAGATATTCAGATGGCCAACAGGTACATGAACAGGTACTCAGCATCAGTAATCATCAGGAAAATTCACATCAAAACCACAAGGAGAGATCACCTCACACCTGTTAGGATGTCTACTACCAAAGTGACAAGAATAACAAGTGGTGGGAGGGATGTAGAGAAGAGGGAACCCTTGTGCACTGTTGGTGGGAATGGAAATTGGCACAGCCATGTGGAAAACGGTATGGAGATTCTTCAGCAAATTAAACACTAGGGCTACCACACGACCCAGCAATCCCACTCTAGGTATTTACCCGAAGAAAACGAAAAACGAATTGAAAAAGATGGCCGACATCCCCATGTTCACTGCAATGGTATTTATAATAGCCAAGACATAAAAACAATTTAAGTGTCCATCGACAGGTGAATGGACAGAGAAAATATTATTCAGCCATAAAAAAAAATGAAATCTTGCCATTTGTGACACCGTAGACAGATCTTGAGGGCACTGTGCTAAGGGAAATAAGTCAGAGAAAGACAAATACCATATAGATCTCACTAATATATGGAATCTAAGGGGGAAAATAATACAGAACTCAAATACAAGGAACAGAGAGATGGTTATGGTGGGTGTGGTTGGAGGGTGGGTAAAATGTGGGTCAGAAGTACAAACTTTCAGTTATAAATTAGTAATGAGGATGTAATATACAGCATGGTGACTATAGTTAATACTGTATCGTATATTTGAAAGTTGGTAAGAGAGTAAATTCTAAAAGTTCTCAGGAGAAAAAAATGTGTAACTGTGTTGAAAGATGTTAACTAGACTTAACAGTGGTGATCATTTTGCAATATATACAAATACTGAATCATATGCTGTGTATTTAAAAATAATATAATGCTATGTGTCGCTAAGAGTCGGACACGACTGAGCAACTTCCCTTTCACTTTTCTCTTTCATGCACTGGAGAAGGAAATGGCAACCCACTCCAGTGTTCTTGCCTGGAGAATCCCAGGGACGGCGGAGCATGGTGGGCTGCCGTCTATGGGGTCGCACAGAGTTGGACTCGACTGAAGTGACTTAGCAGCAGCAGCATGTGTCGATTACACTTCAATTTTTTTAAATATTTTCAGAAGAATAATAGTACTACTTCATAGAATGATTAGGAGGGTAAATGACTGCATTGAGCACAGTCCCAAACAGCAGGAGCTCAATTAATGCTATTTAACTACTACAGTGATAATTATGGATATTTTTCTATATTGCAGAGATGACCATTGTTTGGGTGTAAATCAAATGCTTTAAATCATATTATCTGACTTGTTTGGATGGCTCTAGGGACAGATGGGGCTTCCTGGTGGCTCAGCCATAAAGAATCACCCTACAGTGCAGGAGATGCAGGAGACCCAGGTTCTATCCCTGGGTCAGGAAGATGCCCTGGAGAAGGGTACTGGCGACCCACTCCAGGATTCTTTCTGGAAAAATCCCACGGACAGAGGAGCCTGGCAGGCTCCATGAGGTCGCAAAGAGTCAGACACGACTGAAGAAACTGAGCACATCACAGGAACAGGTAAGGAACTTGTATCTAATGAGAACTGGGGTACCGGTGGGGGCTAGACTTCTACCCCTACAGGATCCTGCCCACCTGCTCCTGGTTTTCCCCAGGTTCATTCTCAAGTCCGATCCTCCACACCCGGCCAGTCTTGGTCTTTCATCCACCAACTCTTTCCTCTACCAAGCTCTGGGACTGTGAGCAACCTCATCACCTAGTTTCACCACCCACTGCTCTGCCTGGTGAATGCCCTGAGTGAGCAAACGGGCACCCCCACCCAGCCTACCCGACCCTGGACCAGAGGGTTGTACTCAGGGAGTATCCTTGGAACGCAGTGTCCACATAAATGCCGCCCCCCGCCGCCAGCCAAAGGCAATAAAACTTTCAGCAGTGACCCTTAATAATACAGGCCTTTGAGCAAGGCCATTTTCCAGCCGGGTTTGTGGCTCAGCTGGTAAAGAATCTGCCCACAAGGCAAGAGACCTGGGTTTGATCCCTGGGTTGGGAACATCCCCTGGAGAAGGAAAAGGCTACCCACTCCAGTATTCTGGCCTGGAGAATTCCATGGACTGTATAGTCCAAGGAGTCGCAAACAGTCGGACAGGACTGAGTGACTTTCACTTGAGGCCTCAAGGACAAAGATAAGGAAGGACTGACGGTCGAGCAAGTGGCCACCAGCCGCCCCGTCCAACCTTCGTGCTGGGAGGCGCTCCCATCCCATTGCACAGAGGAGGCAGGTGAGACCCAAGAGGGGATGCTTGCCAAGTCAGGAAGGTAGGGTGGGGACAAGCCCACATCCCAAAGCCTCACCGCGGCTGCCTGGAAGCGGGAACCTTCCAGCAGAGAGGTCTGTCCCAGGACACAGGTTTGAGCAGAAAGAAAGAAGCTAGCACAGCGGAGAAACAAATAACAATTTTTTTTCAAACGGAAGAAAGTTCCAGCCGGGGTCCACCTGCCAAACCAGAAACACACAAAGCGTTCCTGTCTGGGTCTGCAGCGGCCAGGCTGTCTCACCTGACTCCAGAGCATCCCACAGAATGGACCATCTCCGGGACGAGATGCCACGGCCTCCGCTCCAGAGCCAGCCATTCCCGGCTGCCCGCGGCTCCGCACCCCCCGCCGGCCCCAGGCCGCTCCCCGAGGTCCAGATGGAGCCTGTTGGAAGAGAAGCTTCTCGATGGTGGGACCCACGACCTTCCCGAGGAGGCCGGTTCTGACCCGTCCCACCTGGCCTTCCCCGGAGTAGCAGAGCACACTGCAGCCACAGGTAGGTTTCTGGGGGGTTCCCCCAGGCTGATGCCCCCTTCTTCCCCCGCCCCAGCCTTCATCCTACATCATCCTTGCCTGAGAGTAGTAACCAGCGCCTTCTTCAAAAACCACGTCTTCCCAAGAGTCTTGGAAGAAACACTGGGAAAATATTTCCGTGTGATCTTTTCCTTTTTCAATTTGGAAAGAAACATTAAGAAGCCTTCAGCTTCTTCGCAGAAGGCCAGGACACACTGGCGGCTTAGCTAAGTCCCTTTCCAGGGTCATTTTGGGTTGGGGATCCCATTCAGGTCAGACCTAGGGGGTTATATGGTGGTATTTACACCATGTGGGACTTTGTTTACTCAGTTCTTTTTTTTTTAATTGTTTATTCAGTCTTTCTTTTTTTTAAATATTGAATGAAAGATTCTTTAAATTCTGTGTTTTATAATTTTCAAAAGTTTCACACACACATGATTTCACATAATCACCTAATAACCCATTTGTAACCCCCTACCCCTATTTCGTCCATCCTTCCTTCCCCTCTCCCCACGGGTAACCACGAGTTTGTTCTCTGTATCTGTGAGTCTGCTGCTTTTTTGTTTCATTCACTAGTTTGTAGATTCCACATATGTGACATCATATAGTGTCTTTATCTGTCATTCAGTCTCTTTTATTCTAACCGGCTGAGCTGGCTGCAAGAAAGGAATGTGGTTCCTTATTTTTACATCAACAGCACTATAATAATGCAGCAAGATAAAAACAGACATGTCCCAATATGTCACACTTTTGATTTTCAGGTGTTTTGCTTATTCCCATATAATTCTCCCATAGGTGTGAGCACAGTACGATTGTTCTCCCACCGAACCTTACATGTAAGAGTTTTCCTTTGTACCACCCAGTCTTAATAACTCTCTATTTTAAATCTGCACAATTTTCCATCTCTCAAATATGTGCATAAAAAAACACTTCGTACATTTCCTGTTGTTGGATGTGTTCTGGGGGAATAAGGGTTTTTATGATTGGAAGGAAGGGATAGTTTGGGGCGCTGATTCCCAAGGCAGCTCTGGGTGGACAAGGAAATGCAGAAGGCAGTGGAGATAAGGCTGGAGGAAGTAAACAAATGTGTCATAGTTTTGCAGTTAGCTGTCCGTATTCCTACAGTTTAGATCAGATTTTCTTAACTTCTTGATGGCCTTGGAGACTCGTAACACTCTGACACTGTACACAGAATGTTTGGATACATGCCAACGTGTGCAACTTCGTGGACACAGACGCATAACTTTCATCAGAGTCCCAAAGAGTGTAATGATTTTTGAAAGATTTTAAGAACTACTGTTTCAAAAGAATAGCTTTAAAGAGACAAGTCCCTGTGGTCGCTAAGCCTCTGCCAACCCCAAAGATGCATCTGAAGGAGAGCATTTGGGGATGACACACTAGTGTGTGTCTTGGGGGCTGGACATCACAGGGGACCTGTAATAACACACCTCCATAGTTATGGCACACTTAAGAAACTGAAAAGTGCTGTGACAGGGACATGTGAATAAAATTATATTGGCATTCAGAGGAGAAAAGAGCCCTTATGATTGAGGGGGAAAGAGACACAAGAGAGGCAGTCTTGCTGGGAGAGATGAAGCCTCAAAAACACTTTTAGGGAAGCATGTGAAGTGTGATTTGATGTGGCGAGGATGTGGAGGATAGACCAAGTAAATGGTGGAGGGTGGAATAAAGAGGGCAGGTAGGTCAGGGTCAGAGGGTTTAAGGCATACCACTTAAAAACAAAACCTGGGGGCTTCCCTGGTGGTCCAGTGGGTAAGAATCCACTTGCCAACGTAGGGGACGTGGCTTTGACCCCTGGTCCAGGAGCTATGATCCCACGTGCTGCAACCAAGCCCACGCACCACAATTACTGAAACCTGAGTGCTCTGGAGTCGGTGCTCTGCTACAAAAAGAAGCCACAACAATGAGAAGCCCCCACACCGCCGCTAGAGAACAGCCCCCATCTTGCTGCAACTAGAGAAAGCCCGTGCCCAGCAACAAAGACCCAGCACAGCCAAAATTAATTCATTCATTTAAAACCAAAGCCAGGGACTTCCCAGCAGCCCTGAGGTTTAGACTCCGGGCTCCCAATGCAGGGGGCACGCGTTTGATCCCTGGTGAGGGAACGAAGATCCCGCACGCCCCGGGACGCAGCCAAATAAAAGAACCAGTGAGCAAAACGGCTACCTCTGTGGCTTCACCTGTAGCTTCATCACATCCTGGGTGACTGGCGACGAAACGCCAGGTGACTCTTCTCATTTCCCCGGTTCAGCCGATGCTCTGAGGGCCTCGGAGGGGCCTGCCCCTGTTCCCAAGACAGACGCCGCTCGGGTCTCCTCCAGTCGCTGGGGGTGCGGTGCTGCACCCGTCTGGCTGGCCTCCTACCGGGGTTCGGCCTTTCCTGCTAACACAGATTACTCACCTGCCTGGTAACCAAAATACAGGATTCAAGTGATAAAATCCGAACCAATCTAGCCCTGACTACACAGCCCATGAATTAGGCCTTCAGTTTAACTCTTAGATGACCAGGCTTTCTCCATCACCTTGGCATCTTCCAAGCACATAACACCAAGTACCTGGCAGGGCCTCAATAAATGCTTGTACAATGACTAAAACAGCAAAGTAGCGGAATCGTATGACAGGTTTGTAAAATTTTCTAATTTCTTACCCATTGCTAAGCTTCTCAGGTGGCTCAGTGGTAAAGATTCTCCCTGTAATGCAGGAGCCACATTGAAATTGTGTTGAAGGATAGTTGAGTTACACTGTTGTGTTAATTTCTGTTGTACAGTAAAATGTAGAATGTAAACATATTTACATTCTTTTTCATATTCTTTTCCTTTATGGTTTCCCAGAGGTTCGATCCCTGGGTTGGGAAGATCCCCTGGAGAAGGAAATGGCAACCCAGTCCAGTAGTCTTGCCTAGAAAATCCCATGGACAGAGGGATCTTGGCAGGCTACCGTCCATGGGGTCACAAAGAGTCTGACATGACTGAAGCAACTTGAGCACCCATTGCTAAAATCATAAAAGAGCCCTTTAAAGAAGTTTACAAAGAACTTTATGGAGATGTAATTTGTGTGCCCTAAAGTTCAGTAAATTTTAGTAAATTTATGGAGTTACACAACCATCACCACAATCTGGGGCTTCCACTATGGGTCAGTGGTACAGAATCTGCCAGCAATACAGGAAACACAGGAGATGTGGGTTTGATCCCTGGGTCGGGAAGATGCCCTGGAGGAGGAAACAGCCACCCACCCCAGTATTCCTGCCTGGAAAATCTCATGAACAGAGGAGCCTAGTATGCTATAGTCCATGGGGTTGCAAAGAGTCGGACATGACTGAGTAGTCACTAAGCACACACACACGCTACAACCTGGTCCTAAGACATGTTCATCGTTCTCTTCAAAAGGCCTCATACGATAAGCAGCAAGGGCCTACTGCTCAGTTCAGTAGCTCAGTCGTGTCTGACTCTTTGCGACCCCATGGACTGCAGCACACCAGGCTTCCCTGTCCATCACCAACTCCCAGAGTTTACTCAAACTCATGTCCATGGAGTCGGTAATGCCGTCCAACCATCTCATCCTCTGTTGTCCCCTTCTCCTCCCGCCTTCAATCTTTCCCAGCATCAGGGTCTTTTCAAATGAGTCAGTTCTTCAAAAATAAGCAACAAGGGCCTACTGTAGAGCACACAAAAGTATAATCAATACCCTGTGGGAAACCATAATGGAAAAGAATATGAAAAAGAGTGTAAATATATTTACATTCTATACTTTACTGTACAACAGAAATTAACACAACAGTGTAACTCAATTATCCTTCAATACAATTTTATAAAGGCTGCACAAGAGTAAATATTTAAATGAAAGAGACCTACCTGGTGTTCTATCACTGTAGCATAATTACTGCCTTTTTTTTTTCTTATTCCTTCATGGTCTTTGCCCGAAGGCAGCATTTACTGCTGCTGTTGTTTACATAGTCATGTTCTCCTCCTGCGTTTTAGAAGAGGCATTGGTTTCTGTCCTGACACGGAGAGTTTTAAAAGGAGAAATCATATCAGAGACCCGCTTAGACAGAGCTGGCTAAAAACGCTTTTGGCCACAGAAAGATTCCCCCTTAAATAACAGTCCCCTTCCCATCCCAGCCTTAGACAGCTGTCGACTGTCATTATAAATCAGGCTAAAAGGGAGAGGGGAGAGCCGGGAGCTATGAGCAGCTCTAAGGGCTGGCTGGAGACAGCCCGAAGAAGCCAGCCTGCAGAGACGAGCCTGTGGAAGACAGGCCCCAGAGAAATTAGAGAATTTAAACTTCATCAAAGGGTGTCATGGGATGATTTCCAGTACATTCTGAAGAAAAGCACAGGTATGGTTTTTCCAGTAGTCATGTATGGATGTGAGAGTTGGACCATAAAGAAAGCTGAGTGCCAAAGAATTGATGCTTTTGAACTGTGGTGTTGGAGAAGACTCTTGAGAGTCCCTTGGACTGCAAGGAGATCCAACCTAAAGGAGATCAGTCCTGGGTGTTCATTGGAAGGACTGATGCTGAAGCTGAAACTCCAATACTTTGGCCACCTGATGCGAAAAGCTGACTCGTTTGAAAAGACCCTGATGCTGGGAAAGATTGAAGGCAGGAGGAGAAGGGGACGACCGAGGATGAGATGGCTGGATGGCATCGCTGACTCAATGGACATGAGTTTGAGCAAGCTCCGGGAGTTGGTGACGGACAGGGAAGCCTGGCATGCCGCAGTCCATGGGGTCTCAAAGAGTCGGACACAACTGAGCTACTGAACTGACCTGAAACACACATGAAGTCATGACCAAGATGGAGAACGGTCTCATCACAGCGTAAAATTCCTCCGTGGCCCTTCGCACAGTCCCCCAACCTCAACCTCCATCACAGGCAACGGCAAGTCTGCTTCTCGTATCATAGACTAGCTTTCTCTTTTCTAGAATTTCATATAAATGCAATCCTACTTTTTGTGCACTGCTCTCTGGATTCTTCTATTCATTATTGTTCTTGAGATTCATTCATATTATTGCATATATTAGTAGCTTTTCCCTTTTATTTACAAGTAACTTTTCAAAAGTGCTTCTTTCTTTTCTAAAAAAAAGATGTTTATTTATTTGGCTGTGCCAGGTCTTTGTGGCAGCACGCAGGATCTTCAGTCTTCGTCACAGCATGCAGATCTTCCATCTGTAGCATGTGGGGAATATTTTAGTGGTGGCATGTGAACTCCTAGCTGAAGCATGTGAACTCTTCATCGAGGCATGGGGACCCTTAGTTTCAACATGTGGAATATAGTTCCCTGACCAGGAATCAAACCCAGGCCCCCCTGCATTGGGAGGATGGAGTCTTAGCCACTGGAGCACCAAAGAAGTACCAAAAATATATTATTTAAGAAAACTTTCTATCCCCAGTGAAATTAGAAAATCAATATCAATTACCACAAGTGAAAGGAACCATAAATAGGAATACTTTGGAAACAAAGTAACATTGTTAAAATTCTAGTGAGATACTATTACAGCAAGAGGTACTTTCCCTTCCTTTAAAAAAGAAGCTGAGCAAATGGGAGGGGTTAGTGACATATCAAATTAAGATTTGTCCTCCTTGATGTAATCAGAAAGATTGAAAGAAAGTTGGAAAGAAATAACATTCTCATTATAGGTGTGTATGTGTGTTCAGTCGTGTCTGACTCGGCGACTCCATGGACTGTAGCCCGCCAGGCTTCTCTCATGGGATTTTCCAGGCAAGAACACTGGAGTGGGTTGCCATTTCCTTTCCCAGGGGATCTTCCCGATCCAGGGATCGAACCCTCATCTCTACATCTCCTGCATTGGCAGGCGGATTCTTTACCAGTAGTGCCACCTGGGAAGCCCCATTAGAGGGTCAGTGTTATTTAAGTCTGTGTACAATTCATACAAGTCTACCTACAATTCATACCTCATTGTGGTCTGGGGATACGCGCCCCATGCCTCAGGCACCTTCTTTCTCCAGTTAGGAATACACTGAGCTGCATGTAACAGGAACGCCAGATCGCAGTGGTTTGAACTCAATGCAGACTAACTGTCCTCAGATCACAGAAAGTGTGGAGCTGGCCAGTGTCCAGGGCTGGAGCAATGCTCCCACTGTGTGATCAATACTGTAAGACCATGTCTCTTCATCTTATGCCATCCTAAGGGAGGGTGTCTGTACTCAAGGTTTCAGGATGTTTTTTCCCACTCCAGGCACCAATCCCCATTCCAGGCAGGAGGAAGAGGTGAAGTGCGTCTTCTTTCTCTTCTCTTCCCCCACCCCTTTTTTAATCGTTTCTCTCTAGTTTTACCTGGATTAGAGAAGGAATTCAGACAAATGCATGCATTCAGTCTGGACTGTTAAACAGGAGCTGAATGCTTACATTTTGCTAAGAGAGGTGTGAGACCAGAAAGGCCCTCCATCCACATGAACCGGAGAATCTTTCAAATGTGGGAGGGATGGAAGTAATCTTGGACTGGTCAGCCTCCCGGGAAACCCCAGCCAGCCTACTTTGGCAAGTGTTCCCTAATCACTGCCTGAGAGAAGATAAGGATGAGGGTAGATGGTCAGAATGGTCATCATCAAAAAATCCACAAACAAGAAATGCTGGAGAGAGTGTGGAGAGATGGAAACCCTCCCACACTGTTGGCGGGAATGTAAATTGGCACAGTCACTGTGGAGAACAGAGTATGGAGGTTCCTTAAGAAACTAAAAACAGAGCTACCATATGGCCCTGCAATCCCACTCCTGGGCGTATATCTGGAGAAAAACATGACCTGGAAGGATACGTGCACCCCAATGTCCACTGCAGCCCTATTTACAACAGCCAGGACATGGAAGCAACCTGAACGTCCATCGACAGAGGATTCAATCAAGAAGATGTGGTACATATATACAATGGAGAATAACTCAGCCATTAAAAAGAATGAAATAATGCCATTTGTATCAACACAGATGGACCTAGAGAGTGTCATACTGAGTGAAGTCAGAGAAGGAGAAATATCGTTATGACCTCCTTTACATGTGGAATCTAAAGAGATGTGATACAAATGAACTTACTTACAAAACAGAAAGGGACTCACAGACTTAGAAAATGAACTTATGGTAGCCAGGGGAAGGGATAGTTAGGGACTTTGGGAAGGTCATGGACACACTGCTGTATTTACAATGAATAAATGACGAGGACCTACAGTACAGCACATGGAACTCTGCTGAATGTTAGGTGCCAGCCTGGATGGGAGGGGAGTTTGGGGGAGAATGGATACATGTATGCATATGGCTGAGTCCCTTTGCTCTTCATCTGAAACTACCACAACACTGTTACTTGGCTATACTTCAATATAAAATAAAAAGACAGAAGGCTCTACTTCACCTCCAGAAGGCTCAGCCCTTCACTTCTCTCAGTCCCTGGTCTCCAGGAACTATCATAATTCTTATTCCGATTTCTAAAAAAAAAAAATCTTTCTGCTATTGGCTAAGCTCAATGCAGCTCAATACTGCTCAATCAGCAAATGTGATGCCTTACGAAGTGGTCTTTTCTTAGCGTTCACATTAATCATAATCTTGAACACATATTTTCCCCATCCTTGAAACCTTCAGTTCATGTTAACGTTTACTATTTTAAAGTACGGACAATTTAAAGCAAGAAAACTAAGAATTGACAGGCAAAGATAAGAACTAAGACTTACTGATCATTCTTGAACTCTTTTCATTTCTTTCTTTCTGGTGAATGTGGAATTTCTTACCTGGATTTTAGTGAGGGTGCTTATATCTAATTATTGAGTGGGGTTTGATCCCAACAATTAAATCATCGGCAAAAGACTATTTTCACCATTTCATGGAAACCTCCACATCACAGTAGCAGTCTTCCTTAAAGGTGAAGGATATGACCATATAATATGACCATGGTACACTTGACATAATTATTTGACTTATTATAACTATCAGGGATTATTAAGAAAACAAGAAAAATCTAGATTATAACAAGTGTGAGAGCACAATGTATTCTTGCCTGAGAAGTTCTTTAGTCCAAACTTGACAGAGGAGGTGGATGGAAAGTGAATTTTCTGTGTATTACTGCCATCTGCTGCTGCCTGAGTCTGGAAGGCGTTTTGCAGATCGTAGACAGAAAGACGAGCTTTAAAAAAAAAAACAAAAAAAAACAAAGCTCATTTGGTTGACATTATTTTTTTTTGCTAAACATTTGGCACAAGTATGTTCATTAATTTTTTTCCTGTGATCCCTGGACGTCATAAAATATTTGTGAAGGACAAGAAGCTTCCATCTGGTTATTTGTCTATTTCCCATCATGCAACGATATTCATTTTGAATATCATTTCGTGTTAAGCTGTTTAAAATCCAGGAAAAATAATAAGGCGATATGTTGCTTTTTGTAACACTCTGCTGTATAGCTCACATAACATTACAACTTTTTGAAAATTATGAAAACAACTCAACCTAAGTTATTTGGAGTAGCTACTTAAGGGATTTATATAATGAAAGTGAAAGTGGCTCCCTCGGCTGGTCCGATGGTAGTGGGTTACCAGAACTTATTAACGTTAGTGTCACTAAAGTTGGTATACAACCCCCCACTGCTAAATTTGACTGGCTTTTTACTATTTGAGTTTGTATCCAATTAAAAAAAATAATAACTTTGCGAAATATTCACTTTGGAGGAAAAACATCCTTAAGTAAGTGCACTTATAACAACTAGGAACAATACCATTCTTTTTCTAAGTTTCGTAACAAGTGTATAATTTTTTTTTTTAACCAGAAATGCTCTGTTGCAGATATGATCCTTTCATTTGTACTTAGCCTGAATGGCGATTTCCTACAGCTTTTGGGATTGGAGCACACCTCTCACGTAGTAGCCACTGCAAATGGTGTCAGTACAGTGTTACTGCCAGGAAGGGTTAAACCTTCCTGGCAGTGTCTCCAGGGCTCTTTTTTGCTCAGAAAGGGGAGCAATTTTTGAGGGACCCAGTACAGTCTGGCCTGATCATCTGCTCAGAGGACCAAGGCTCTCCTTGCTGTCATGGTTACTTGTTGTTTGAGCTGCAAACTCTTGTCAATGATCTGTCTCCGTAAGCATCTCTAAGTAGGGTTTAGGGATGAGAGCTAAGGTGAAGGGCAAAGAGAAATCCACAAGACTTTCCTTGACCCTGTTGTATTATATTTTGTGGTAGTTAGTATTGTTTAGTCGATAAGATAAGTCCGACTCTTTGAGACCCCATGGACTGTAGCCTGGCAGGCTCCTCTGTCCATGGGATTCTCCAGGCCAGAATACTGGAGTGGGCTGCCAAGCCCTCCTCCAGGGGATCTTCCTGACCTAGGAATCGAACCTTTATCTCCTGCATTGCAGGCAGATTCTTAGCCCTAGAGCCGGGGAAGCCCTCTATTACATCTACTTTAGTTCAAAGTAGTGATGATCATTTTTTTTAAATAATAAAACCAGCATAATCTTTCCTCTCTAAAGAATGAGGTTGGCCATTGGAGCAAAGCAAAGAAAGTAACAGGGATGTTATTACTTCCCCAAACTCCTGATAATGGAGGGGATAATACATACATCTTTTTCTTTTTTCTACAGTGGAGAGAAGGGCAATGGTTGGTGGTTGAGTCGCTGGAATAGAAACAGCTTGAGTCTCCCTTTGAAACACTTTAGACGACCTGGTCCAAACCCAACATGATCTCAACTGAAGGACAAAGTGACTGGAGACAAAGAATTAAAGTAAATATTTGGATAATTGAGGCAGCATTCCCATCGATCCCCAAATCCTTTGCCTCTTGTATCTAAATAGTGTTTTCTTAGTTGCCTGGATCATGGCCTCTGCTCCTGAGTGCGCATGTGTGTAGGATGAGAGTTCCCGAGACCAGCACAGCAAGAGCAGTGTGCACACCTCAGGGACCTGCGATGAAGTGTGGTAACAGCAGCCAAGCTGCTTCTCCTCTCCAGCGTCAGTTGAGGACTAATAATTGTGTTGATCTGGGTATCAAATGTTTGGCTCGCCAAGGACAGGATGGAAACTGATCCCTTGGAGAGACAATCCTTCTAGGGCCCACCTCTCTGACTCCCCTGCCCCATCTCTGACCCCCCCCCCCCACCTACTGCCTCTGGCAAAAAACACCCTGCCTTCCCCTCTGGGCAGAATCCCCCCACCCCACGCTATCTTCATCCAGCTACCTATTGCCTCATATTCTCCTTCTCCACCCCCATTCCTGGCTCCCCAACTAGACAGGGAGTGTTTCCCAAGTTCTTTCATCCGTGCAGTCCCAGCACCCAACCCCCACGTCGCAGGTCCACAGCAAGTGTTTGGGGAATGAATGAACAACGGAGTGATTAACATTGATTTAAAATTACTGAGGGTAATACACAAAATTTTCCAGCCTCGGTCTCAAAGTCAGTTTATTCCTCGTGGGTGGGTGAAGGAGGCTTAGGGTCCCTCCAAGAGCTGGAGCAGGTGTTGGTGAGTAATGGGATTCGGGGGGGCCAGCGAGGAAAGGACAGAAGGGAAATTGACAGAAACTGATGCTGCCGAAGACACTGGCTCCTGATACCAAATGTGTGCCCACAGAGCCCTCCTCTGACCCCACTCTCAGCAGCAGCCCACAGAAGCACCTTCGCCAGTTCTTCCCACCTTCTGGAAGTGGGGGGCAGGCCTTGGCACTGTTTCCTTTCAGCCCGGAGCCTCAGTCTGGGGCCCCTGTTCGCGCCGTGAGCTGCACTTGTCCCCAGAAAGGTTCACTCAACAACCCTGTGTCCACACTCTCGTCTTCACCCACAATCCTCACTGCACTGTCTCTAGAATAGCAGCCACTCAGAAAGGGGGTGTGTGCTTTAGTTTCCAGCTCTCCTGCTCCATGGAAGCTCTGCAGGGCACTCTCAGTGAAGCGCTCATCAGCCTTCTCTCAGAAGCCGTGTGTTTCCCTTTCCTTCTTAGCTTCTACAGGATGCAATCGTTTGCTTCCCCATGCACCAAGGAGCCAACAGCAGAGGTTGCACTGGGAAGAGATAGAGGTGGCTCCAGAAGGCTGGGTTTCTCTACCACAACGTCATGGCAGTATCTCCTTACTGCAGGTGAGCGATGCTTCAGAAAGAAGTTTGCGTGGATTCTGAGCATCGTTGCCTACATGTCAATTCTTAGCAGTCCCCAGCCACAGGGGACAGAGGACACCTCCCCAGTAGCTGGGAGCAGGCCCATCATGGTCACCACTGTCCCTTGTAAAAAGATCCTGAGCCAGTGGCCTGAAGAACATCTGATGGATGCTGTGTAGCAGCTACCAGCCCCTAGTCCCTCCCCACAGCAGACCAACCCTGTTTTATCCATTCGTCCCAGGAGTTCACCCAGTCCTGTCTCATCCACTCCCTTCTCAGATTATTTTGAAGCAAATCCCAGACATCATATTTTCTTCAACTGCAAATATTTCAACATAAAATTACAAAGGAAATTCACTCTCTTGAAAAACATAACCACAATACTATGCCTTACCTATTTAACGTGGGCTTCCCTGGTGGCTCAGTGGTAAAGAATCTGCCTGCAATATAAGAGACGTGGGCTCGATCCCTGGGTCGGGAACTTCCCCTGGAGAAGGGAATGGCACCCACTCCAGTATTCTTGCCTGGAGAATCCCACAGACAGAGGAGCCTACAAGCTGGCTACAGTCTATGGGATTGCAAAAGAGTTGGACACACCTTAGCGACTGAAACAAAAATTTAACAACAATCCCTTAATGTCATCCAATACACAGCCTTGGTATTTCCCTGGCCATCTCATAATTTTTGTCCAGCTTGTATTTTGAATTTGGATCCAAGTAAAATCCATACACTGGTTAGCATGTCTCTTAATTCTCTGTAAAAAAAAAAGTAAGATTCAACTTCCTAAAGTATACAATTGAGTTCATTTTCGTATAGTCACAAAGTTATGCAACCATCAGCACTATCAAACACCAGGACATCTTCACCCCACAACCATCAGCAAACACTCCCCTTTTCCCCTCCCACCCAGCAACCACTAATCTATCTTCCGCCTCTTAATTCTCTTTTAATCTGTAGGCGTCTCCTCTTTCTCTGTGTTACGCAATTTACTTGTCGGGGAAACTGGGTCGTTGGACTACAGACGTTGCCCAGGCTGGCTTTGCCAGGTTGCTTCCCTGGGGTGTGATTTACAATATTCCTTTGTTCTGTGTCTGCTATAAATGGATAGTGACATCTGGAGTCTTGAGCAGATTCAAGTTGGATTGGGGGGCAGGTATTATAAATGTCTATAAAGAAGCACATGATATTGGTATTAACAGTTGTTGGTAATTGTTGCCCTAATCCATTAATTCATCAGGGGTCCCACAATGGTGAGGTTTTAATTCTATCTTCCCTTCTCACCTGTGAGTTGGCATGTCTCTACAAAGAGGAACTTCCGTTCAGCAACTAGGAGGTTACTCTGAGGTGCAGCGTGTTGCATAAAAGTAGGGTAAATGTTTGAGTCTTTTCCTCTATTATGGTTGTGAATATTATGGGTTGGCTCCCAAGCGTTCTCCAAAGCTGATAAGTGAGAGCTGGTGGTCTGGGTTTATTTTTGGTAGTGTCATTATAAACAGTGCATTAAAACCCATTATGGGGACTTCCCTGCTGGTCCAGTGGTTGATACTCCACACTCCCAATGCAAGGGGCCTGGGTTGGATCCTGAGTCAGGGAACTGGATCCCACGTGCCACTACTGAGAGTTCACATGATGCAACTAAAGACCCGACATGCCGTAGTGAAGACTGAAGATCACACCTGCTGCAATTAAGATCCAGCAAAACCAAATAAATAAATATTTTTAAAAATCCATTATAAATATGTGAAAAGTAGAATGGGTCCAGATTCTGGAGAAACTTAAAATCCAGCAGAAGAGCATAAATCATGGCATTCAGGGAGCACTGTTCATTTCTGACTGAGGTGTTATCTGGTAAAGATGGTGTTGAAGGAGTAAGATTAGAACAGGCAGCAAGAGAGAGGATGTAGAGAAAAGGAATCCTTCCTACACTGTTGGTAGGAATACAGGTTGCTATAGCCATGATGAAAAACAGTATGGAGGTTCCCCAGAAAACTAAAAATAATATTACCACATGATCCAGCAATCTCACTCCTGGGCATATATTCAGACAAAACTCTAATTTAAAAAGAAACATGCAGCTCTGTGTTCACAGCAGCACCATTCACAATAGCCAAGTCAGGGGAACAAACTAAATGTCCGTCAACAGATGAATGAATAAAGATGTAGTACATATACAATGGAATATTACTCAGCCATAAAAAAGGAATGAAATGATGCCATTTGCGACAACATAGGTGCAACTAAGCATTATCATACTAAGTGCATTAAGTCAAAAAGAGAAAGACAAATAACATATGATATCACTTGTACGTGGAATCTAAAATATAACACAAATAAACCGATCTACAAAAGAGAAAGAGACTCACGGACAGAGAGCACAGACTTATGGTTGCCAAGGGGGAGGGGGTTGGGGGAGGGATGGAGTGGGAGGCTGGGGTTAGCAGGTGTGAGCCATTATATAGAAAATGGATAAAATAATAAGATCCTACGGTATAGCATGAGAAACTATATTCAATACCCTGTGACTACTGGATATTGGGTATTTCAATCTGTCTCTCCCTGGACAAATCTCTTCACACTGGTGGCTTCAGCCCTGCCCACCTATGAGATCTGGTGTTCCCACATGAACATCTCACTAACCTCAACCTTTCCAGTCCCAGTCTCATTGTCCTGACCATCTCCAGAACTGTCTCCCTCATCCAGAGTCTGGATAGCCCTCCAGTGTCAGGCTGGATGAGGAGAGGGTCCTAGCTAAAGGTGCCACCATGGTGGGGTTGGGTTAAGGACAGGGAGAATTGAGACGCCGCCGCATATTATCAAGACAAGGAAGTAGCGACCCCGGAGAGAGGACGGGGATTTGGAGAAAGACAAACTCGTAGGTGCAGAATTCTATATTCACAGGATATTGAATCTAGATTCCAATGCTACACCAAAATGGAAAAGAATATTTTAAAAAGAATGTGTATATATGGACAGCTGAATCACTTCGCTCTATAGCAAAAATTAACACAACATTGGAAACCAATTTTACCTCACTTTAATAAAAGATATTGAACAGGCAGGAGAGTGTCAGGACAGACTCGGGGTGAGGGTAAGAGATGAATGAACAAGTCACAGTGATCAGAGAGGACCTGCTGCCATAACTTAGTGAGAGAGAATCGGCTGAACAAGATCAGCAATGAGGAATAAAGGACACACCTTTTGAAGAACAATTCAGACACTGTGAGGGATTGACAGGGTGTGGAGAACACGGACGCTCAAGGCTCAAGCCAGGGGCAGACAGAAAGGGTCATTCCTTGGCTGGGAACAGGGAAGTTGGATGAGGGAGACAGTTCTGGAGATGATCGGGACGACAAGATCGGAACCGGAAAGGTTGAGGTTAGAGTGAGATGTCCGTGTGGGAACACCAGGTCTCACAGGTGTGCAGGGCTGAAGCCGCCAGTGTGAGAGATCTGTCCAGAGACAGACAGATGGAAACACTCAAAGGGCTAGAGGAGGGAGCAGGAAAGGATGGAGAAGGAAACAGCCCAGAGTTAGACAGGACAAGGAGGGAGTCCCAGCTAAAGGTGCCACCACGGTGGGGTTGGGTTAAAGAGAGTGAGAATTGAGATGCCGCTGGATTTATCAAGACGAGGAAGTAGTGACCCTGAACAGAGGACGGGAGGTTGGAGAAAGCCATGCTTGTAGGTGCAGAATTGCATCAACTGTGGGAACTCCATCCATCTCTTGGACCAGGATGCCAGCAAGTATCACAACACCAAAAGGATATGCTGAGTGCTGAGTCCACCGGTCTCCCAGGGAGGCCATCAAAGAGCCACACTGGGGGGCGGGGGGAGGGGCGCCTAAAACAACAGAAAGTGACCGTCTCAAAGCTCTGGAGGCTGGAGGTCCGGAAGAGGTCGGCAGGGCCGGGTTCCCGTTGACTCCCGAGAGGGGGGCCCTTGCTTGCTGCTGCCCGGCTTCAGGTGCCCGGTTGCTCGGCTGACCTTCACTTCTCTGCCTGCAGCTGCACCTCTCCTGTCTCCGCCTGTCACCACGTGGTGACACGTGGTAGCTGTCCCGTGTGAGTCTGGTCTTCACAAGGCTTTGCCCCCCTTCTTATCAAGACATCAGTCATATGGGGTTAAGGGCCAAGCCGACTCCTATACGACCTCATCTTAACTTGACTAATTGCATCTGCAATGACCCTATTCGCAAATCAGGTCACAGTCGCAGATGCAGGGCTCAGGATTTCAACATGTTTTGGGAGACACATTTCAACCCGTAAGGGGGAGCCAGGGACCCCAAGCAAGTGGAAGTTGCTGAATGACCAATAGGGAGGTCTGGGGTCCGGGCGCCCTCTGCTGGCCAGCTCTTGGACATGCGCTGTTCAATCGGGAACCACCGTCCGGCTCCAACGCAATCAGTCTGTCCCCAAACAAGAAAGACGATAGACGCACAAGATTCCACTCAGCTCATTGTAACCACAGCCCGGTTCTGCTGCCCCAAGCTGATACTCAAATTTTTCCATCATATTATAAGACAGTTGGGCTTCCCTGGTGGCTCAGTGGTAAAGAATCCGCCTGCCAATGCAGGAGACTCAGGTTCAATCCCTGGGTCAAGAAGATCCCCCTGGAGAAGGAAATGGCAACCCACTTCAGTATTCTTGCCTGGCGAATCCCATAAACAGAGGAGCCTGGTGGGCTACAGTCTATGGGGTTGCAAAGAGCAGGATATGACTGAGCGACTAAACTACAACATAAGAAAGTTCCTTTAAAAAGAATTTTTTTTATATATTGGAGTATAGCCAATTAACAATGTTGTGACAGTTTCAGGTGAATAGCAAAGCGACTCAGCCATACATATACATGTATCCGTTCTCCCTAAAACTCCCCACCCATCCAGGCAGCTATATAACACTGAGCAAAGTTCCCTGTGCCATAGAGTAGGTCCTTGTTGGTTATCCATTGTAAATATAGCAACGTTACAAGATAGTCCCTTAGTTTATGCTCATTGATAGGTTAATTTCTAACAGGGGATTTTTTTTTTCTAATTTCCCTCCTTCCAAGAGTTTAGAAGACACCTCACTGTTACCCCCAGGTACCACCGACATCCATAACTCAAGAGTGCAATTGAGAGATGGAAAATTAATGTCAATGTCCCCAGCAGGGCGAACAGCTGGCTTTTAGAGAAAAACCAGCTTCATGGCCAGAGCCCCACAGTGAGCTTTATAGTCTTGGCTCTGGTTGAAACTCAGGAATCTCTTACTCAAAGTGCTTTGGTATCTTTTTTTTTTATTATAAATTTATTTTTTTTAATTGAAGGATAATTGCTTTACAGAATTTTGTTGGTTTCTGCCAAACATCAATGTGAATCAGCCATAGATATACATATGTCCCCTGCCTTGGTTTCTTAACTGCAAGAGGATGAGTTCTGTGACACCCACTCACAGATTGTTTTACACCAAAGTAGCTAAATAGTGGCCAAACTTGAGGGGCCTGTTTTTTTTTTTTAATTAATATAAAGACTTACTTTATAGAACAGTTTGAGACTTAAAAACCATTGTGAAGATAGTACAGAAAATTTCCATAAACCCCACACCCAGGGACCCTATTATTAACATATGACATTGGTAGGCTACACGTGTCACAATTAGTGAACCAATATTGATACATTCTTGTTAACTAAAGCTCCTACATTCTTACTGGCTAAAGTTCCTACCCCTTCATGGATCACAGCCTTGTCATGGCAAAGGGGCCTGCATAACTCAGTGAAGCTATGAACCATGCCCTTCAGGGACAACCAAGATGGACGGGTCATAGTGGAGAGTTCTGACAAAACGTGGTCCACTGGAGGAGGAAATGGCAACCTACTCCAACAGTCTTACTGCAAGAACCCCATGAACAGTATGAAATGGCAGAAAGATATGACACTGGAAGATGAGCCCCCTGGGGTCAAGAGGTGTCCAATATGCTACTGCGGAAGAGTGGAGGGCAATCACTAACAGCTCCAAAAAGAATGAAGCAGCTTGCCCAAAGCAGAAACAACGCCCAGTTGTGGATGTGTCTGGTGGTGAAAGTAAAGTCTGATGCTGTAAAGATCAATATTGCATAGGAACCTGGAAAGTTAGGTCTATGAATCAAGGTAAACTGGAAGTGGCCAAACAGGAGATGGCAAGAGTGAACATCAACATTTTAGGAATCAGTGAACTAAAATGGACGGGAATGGGTGAATTTCATTCAGATGACCATTACATCTATTACTGTGGGCAAGAATCCCTTAGAAGAAATGGTGCAGCCCTCATAGTCAACGAAAGAGTCCAAAATGCAGTACTTGGGTGCAATCTCAAAAATGACAAAATGACCTCAATTCATTTCCCAGGCAAACCATTCAAAATCACAGTAATCCAAGTCTATGTCCCAACCATTAATGCCAAAGAAGCTGAAGCTGACTAGTTCTATGAAGACCTACAAGACCTTCTAGAATTAACACTAAAAAAAGATGTCCTTTTCATTATAGGGTATTGCAGTGCAAAATTAGGAAGTCAAGAGATACCTGGAGTAACAGGCAAATTTGGCCTTGGAGTACAATATGAAGCGGGGCAAAGGCTAACAGAGTTTTGCCAAGAGAATGCACTGGTCATAGCAAACACTGTTTTCCAACAACCTATGAGATGACTCTACACATGTATTGCCAGATGGTCAATGACAAAATCAAATTGATTATGTTCTTTGCAGCCAAAGATGGAGAAGCTCTATACTGTCAACCTGCTTCATTGACTATGCTAAAGCCTTTGATTGTGTGGATCACAGCAAACTGGAAAATTCTTAAAGAGATGGGAGTACCAGACCACCTGACCTGCCTCCTGAGAAACCTGTATGTGGGTCAAGCAGCATCAGTTAGAACCAGACATAGAACAACTGACTGGTTCAAAATTGGGAAAGGCGTACAACAAGGCTATGTATTGTCATGCTGTTTATTTAGCTTATATTCAGAGTACATCATGTGAACTCCTAGGCGGGATGAATCACAAACTGGAATCAAGATTGATGAGAGAAATATCAACAATCTTAGATATGCAGGTGATACCACTCTAATGGCAGAAAGCACAGAGGAACTAAAGAGCCTCTAGATGAGGGTGAAAGAGGAGAGTAAAAAATCTGGCCTGAAACTCAACATTCAAAAAACTAAGATCATGCCATCTGGTCCCATCACTTCATGACAAGTAGAAGGGGAAAAAGTGGAAGCAGTGACAGATTTTTCTTGGGCTCCAAAATCACTGCGGGCAGTGACAGCAGCCATGAAATTAAATGACACTTGCTCCTTGGAAGGAAAACTATAACAAACCTAGACAGCCTATTAAAAAGCAGAGACATCACTTTGCCGACAAAGGTCCATATAGTCAAAACTATGGTTTTTCCAGTAGTCATGTATGGATGTGAGAGTTGGACCATAAAGAAGGCTGAATGCCAAAGAACTGATGCTTTCAAATTGTGGTGTTGGAGAAGACTCTTGAGAATCCCTTAAACTGCAAGGAGATCAAACCAGTCCATCCTAAAGGAAATAAACCTTGAATATTTGCTGCAAAAACTGATCCTGAAGCTGAAGCTCCAGTACTTTGGCCACCTGATGCCAAGAGCCAATTCATTAGAAAAGACCCTGATGCTGGAAAAGAATGAGGGCAGGAGGAGAAAGGGAAAACAGAGGATGAGATGGTTGGATGGCATCACTGATTCAATGGACATGAGTTTGAGCAGGCTCCAGAAGATGGTGAAGGACAGGGAAGCCTGGCGTGTTGTAGTCCATGGGGTCACAAAGAGCCAGACATGACTTAGCAACCAAACAACAACAACAGCAAAGCGCCTGCATTCTTCAATTTTCCCCTAACATCATTTTTCTAGCCCAGAATCCCATCCAGGACGCCCCATTGCATGTAGTCATCATGTCCCCTGAGGCTCCCCTTGGCTCTAACAGTTTCTCAGTTCAGTTCAGTTGCTCAGTCGTGTCCAACTCTTTGCGACCCCATGAATTGCAGCCAGGCCTCTCTGTCCATCACCAACTCCCGGAGTCGACCCAAACCCATGTCCATCGAGTCGGTTATGCCATCCAACCATCTCATCCTCTGTTGTCCCCTTCTCCTCCTGCACCCAATCCTACCCAGCATTAGGGTCTTTTCCAATGAGTCAACTCTTCGCATGAGGTGGCCAAAGTATTGGAGTTTCAGCTTCAACATCAGTCCTTCCAATGAACACCCAGGATTGATCTCCTTTAGGATGGACTGATTGGATCTCCTTGCAGTCCAAGGGACTCTCAAGAGTCTTCTCTAACACCACAGTTCAAAAGCATCAATTCTGCAGCGCTCAGCTTTCTTCACCGTCCAACTCTCACATCCATACATGACCACTGGAAAAACCATAGCCTTGACTAGATGGACTTTTGTTGGCAAAGTAATGTCTCTGCTTTTAAATATGCTATCTAGGTTGGCCATAACCCTCCTTCCAAGGAGTAAGCGTCTTTTAATTTCATGGCTGCAATCACCATCAGCAGTGATCTTGGAGCCCAAAAAAATAAAGTCTGACACTGTTTCCACTGTTTCCCCATCTATTTGCCATGAAGTGATGGGACCAGATGCCATGATCTTAGTTTTCTGAACATTGAGCTTTAAGCCAACTTTTTCACTCTCCTCTTTCACTTTCATCAAGCGGCTCTTTAGTTCTTCACTTTCTGCCATAAGGGTGGTGTCATCTGCGTATCTGAGGTTATTGATATTTCTCCCGGCAGTCTTGATTCCAGCTTGTGTTTCTTCCAGCCCAGCGTTTCTCATGATGTACTCTGCATATAAGTTAAATAAGCAGGGTGACAATATACAGCCTTGACGTACTCCTTTTCCTATTTGGAACCAGTCTGTTGTTCCATGTCCAGTTCTAACTGTGGCTTCCTGACCTGCATACAGGTTTCTCAAGGGTATTCCCATCTCTTTCAGAATTTTCCACAGTTTATTGTGATCCACACAGTCAAAGGCTTTGTCATAGTCAATAAAGCAGAAATAGATGTTTTTCTGGAACTCTCTTGCTTTTTCGATGATCCAGCGGATGTTGGCAATTTGATCTCTGGTTCCTCTGCCTTTTCTAAAACCAGCTTGAACATCTGGAATTTCACGGTTCACGTGTTGCTGAAGCCTGGCCTGGAGAATTTGGAGCATTACTTTACTAGCATGTGAGATGACATGTGAGGGACAGTTTCTCAGAGTGTCCCTATTTTTGTTGACCTCGACAGATTTGAGGATTGCTGAGTAAATATCTTGCAGAACGTCCCTTCATTGGGATTTCCCTGATGTTTTTCTCATGAGTAGATCAGGGTTACGAGTTTTGTGGGAAAGACCTCAGAAGTGATGTGCTGTATCATATGGTATCATGGTCACCTACTGTCACTGTGACTTCTCACTGTTGATTCAACCTTGAACACTTGGAGCTTGGCTTTGTTGAGTTTCTCTTTCTTTTTTCTTTCTCTTTCCATACTCTCTACCAGGTGGCTTACTGGTAAAGAATCCGCCTGCCAATGCAGGAGACAGAGGTTCGATGCCTGGGTCAGGAAGACCCCCTGGAGGAAGAAATAGCTACCCATTCCAGTCTTCTTGCCTAGAGAATCCCATGGACACAGGAGTGTGGTGAGCTACAGTCCATGGGGTCGCAAAGAGTCAGAAATGACTGGGCACACATACACTGTTCCCTTTGGTGGAATGTCGACTGGGCATGTTCTTGTGGGGTTTTTAAATTTTTTTATTGGAGTTTATAGTTGCTTTACGATGTTGTATTAGTTTCTACTGTACAGGAAAGTGAATCAGTTATTCATACACATATAGATCTCCTCTATTTTTGCATTTCCTTCCCATTTAGGTCACCACAGAGCATTGAGTAGAGCTCCCTGTGCTGTACCGTAGGTTCTCCTTAGTTATCTACCTTATGCATAGTATCAACAGTGTATGGGCTTCCCAGTGGTGAAGAATCCCCACGCGGGAGATGCAAGAGACTCGGTTTGATCCCTGGGTCAGGAGATTCCCCTAGAGGAGGAACTGGCAACCCACTCCAGTATCCTTGCCTGGAAAATCCCACGGACAGAGAGCCTGGTGGACTACAGTCCATGGGGTCGCAAAGAGTGGAACACGACGGAGCACGCACACATGGCGTGGCGTATCAGTAGCGTATATGTGTCAACCCCAATCTCAGTTCATCCCATCTGCTCCCTTCCCTCTTGGTACCCAACGGGTTTTAAATGCCGTTTACATTTTAATCCCTGTATCCCTCTGGCGGCCTGACTTCCCTTGGTGACAACAATCCACATCTGCACACACACAGCACCCCCACAACACACAATCCCCTCCCCCGTTTGCCGCTGCAGACACCTCTGCAGTACTGTTTCTTCCTTCCCATGTACCGCTTGCTCTTGCGTCTTGTAGTCAGTCTGCATTGCCCTTTGAAGAAATGCCCTCATGAAGCAAGATCGTGGCAACTTTCTGTGACCTGGGTGATGAGGCTGTGAGTTGCTGTGGAGGGTTTGTTTGGTTGTTTTAGTGCTATCAGCTGTGACACATGCAGCAGCTAATCACCACATCAATCCTCTATCGCGTAATTATCACCTCAGTTAAAACATCAGAGCCTGCTAGCAAGTATCATTAAGCTTAAATTGGATCCCTGGGCAATGTTCTAATTACGATATTTGAATTTTTTAAATGAACTCATAGAAAGATGAGTTTCATGCTGTAATTAGTGATTTCCTCCTATTGGACAGGAATATGTACAATGCACCCTTGGAATAAATGATCATTCTCTCCTTGAGGCACTAAGGTGGGCTTATGTGTATGATTAAAGTAATTACATCTTGCTTCTTACTAGAATATATTCAATTCTAATTATTATATATTAGTACAATATATTCATAAATATATTTATATATTTAAGTAAGTAGAACATATTATAGGGCTTCTCAGGTAGCGCGGGGGTAAAGAATCCACCTGCCAACGCAGGAGACAGAGGAGATGCAGGTTCGATTTCTGGAGGGGAAGATCCCCTGGCGTAGGAAATGGCAACCCACTCTAGTATTCTTGCCTGGAAAATCCCATGGACAGAGGAGCCTGGCAGGTACAGTCCAAAGGGTCTAAGAGAGTCAGACACGACTGAGCATGAGCAACTTCTTCCGAAATGCCCCGAAAAACATTTCCCTGCCTCTGTGCACCTCCCCTGACCTTCCCCTGGCACTATGTCCTCACCCTGACACTGTCTGCGGGCACCAGGCACAGGGAGCTGTCTCCCACTCTCCATCTGAAGCTTCCAGGGGTCCGGGCCCGTCTCTGTGACTCTCCCAGAGTCTCTGAGAGAGGCAGGTGTTGGCACAAGCAAAGCGGACCCAGAGCTTGTGTTGGCTGAATTGACTCCTGTGTCGACTTTCCACCGGAGAGCCAAAGCTTTTTACTTTACTTCCAACAGATGGCGCTAGAGCTCAAGTGGTCATCCCATCTCCTTCTAGTCCACCGACTGCTGCCCTTGCCCTTGTTCTAAGGAATTTTAGGAAGACCTTTAACTTCACCCTGTCTGATGTATGCAAAAGCGGTGAGAAGGCTGAAAAAGCCAGTAAGAAAAGGGGTATGGCTAAGAAGAATCAGGGAGACATGATTAAAAATAGTTGATCAACCTGAGAAGTAGAGAAACGCAGGACTTTGCAGTTTTTAGGGAAACGCTTGGACTGGACACCAGAAAGGGAACAAGATAAATGGCCGCAGAAGCAGACACCAGAGGAAGGAAGGGGCCTCATCACCTCGTCAGGGACCAGGTGGCTGTGAGCAGAATCATTTAGACCCAACACCCAGACTGAAAAAGACCCAAGAAACAACTCTGCCCAGGACCTGGGCCTCCCAGGAGAGAAGCACCAAGAGGGCAATGTGCTGGGGTGGTGGGCACATCAGCCCCAGGCTCGGGCTTCAGGGCGCTGTCTGGGGGGACCTGAAAATAATCACAGAACCAACTAGAAGGTGGCCTGCTTCTTCTTAGCACCATGCACTGGCAATTTTAAGCGATGCCAGCCACAAAGTGCTTCTCTCCCGAAATCTGTTGTTGACTCAAGTTCTAAAACACTGCTGGCGGTTACTCTTGAATTTAACAAGATAACCTACAGGCGTGGAATTAGCACATTTTTAAATGTTATTTTTATGTATTTGTTTTGGCTGTGATGGGTCTTCATTGCTGCACAGGCTCTTCTCTAGCTGCTGCGAGCGGGGACTACTCTCCAGTTGCAGTGCACAGGCTTCTCTTTGGGGTGGCTTCTCTTGTTGTGGGGCACGGGCTCTAGCTACGAGGGCTTCAGTAGTCGCTGTACGTGGGCTCAGCAGTTGTGGTTCCCAGGCTCCAGAGCACAGACCCAGCAATTGTGGCGAACAGGCTTAGTTGCTCTGCATGTGGAATCTTCCGGACCAGGGATGGAACCCATGTCTTCTTCATCGGCAGGCAGATTCTTTACCCCTGAGCCACCAGGAAAGTCCCTGGAATTAGCACATTTTAAATGTTTTCTTTAATACGTATTATGTGCTACATGGGAGTTAATTTGGAGAACTCTCAGGCATACAGTCAACCAATACATGTGGACTCAGCCCAAGCATCTGTCAGACCAAATTCTTCTGATTCCCCAGGATTCACTTTATTACAAATAAATCACTGACTGACATCCACTGGCTACTTCATTCAGAGGGCAAATTAACATTCTTCGCAAGCTCACAGGAGACATTCACCAAGATTGACCACATCCTGGGTTATAAAGTACACCTTAATGAATTTCAAAGAATAGAAATCATAGAAGGGCTGCTCTCAGACCACAACAGAATTAAGCTAGCAATCAGTAACCGAATGTGAGCTGGAAAATCCCAGACTACTTAGAGATTAAACAGCACACTTATAAGTAAAGCCTGGGTCAAAGAAGAACTCTCAAGAGAAAATTTATATATTTGAACTAAATGAAAACACAATGTTAAAATATGTGAGATGCCGGGACTTCATCGTGTCCCGGCATCAGGGATTCGGTGCTTCCAATGCAGGGGACACAGCTTCAATCCCTGGCGTTAGGGAGATTAAACAGGTAGCCTTGTTTAGGCTGCAAAGACAGAGCATAGCAGGCCTCTGACTCTGCTTCTAACCTGCGCGGACACTGCCCCGACTGGGAGGGACTGGGAGGGACTGGGAGGGACTGCCTGCCGGGAGTGCAAGACTTGCAGCACCTTAGATAAGACGGGGGAGAAATCTTGAGATTCTTGAGCCCCTGGAGGGTGTCTGGCCAACATTTGGTTTGTTCAGTCGCTCAGTCATGTCTGACTCTGAGACCCCATGAACTGCAGCACACCAGGCTTCCCTGTCCATCACCAGCTCCCAGAGTTTGCTCAAACTCACGTCCATTGAGTTGGTAATGCCATCCAACCATCTCATCCTCTGTCATCCCCTTCTCCTCCCGCCTTCAATCTTTCCCAGCGTCAGGGTCTTTTCCAATGAGTCAGCTCTTCACATCAGGGGGCCAAAGTATTGGAGCTTCAGCTTCAGCATCAGTCCTTCCAATGAATATTCAGGACTGATTTCCTTCAGGATGGATTGGTTTGATTTCCTTTCTGTCCAAGGGACTCTCAAGAGTCTTCTCCAACACCACAGTTCAAAGGCATCAATTCTTTCGCAGCGCTCAGCCTTATTTATGGTCCAACTCTCACATCTCTACATGACTACTGGAAAAACCATAGTTTTGACTATCCGGACCTTTGTCAGCAAAGTGATGTCTCTGCTTTTTAATATGCTGTCTAGGTTTGTCATAGCTTTTCTTCCAAGGAACAAGCATCTTTTAATGCCCCAGGCTTAACAACATTCCAAGTTTTACAAGACAACAAACAGCATTAACATGAAACCAGAGCTGCAATTTGTTCAGACTGACGACAATATCAGTTTGCATCCTGGGATTATAAGCAGGAACCCTGAACTGCAATTTTTGAAGTCTCACTCACAGAGTGGACATGCTGCCTGGCGCTTTTTCCCAATTGGGACTCCAGATGTGCTGTGACAGAGGACTCCCCAGCGCTGTTTAAGCCTGGATGTTGGTCAAAATCCAGTTTGGTTATCTATCCTCTGCTGTTTCTACTCCTTTTTTCTTTTAATGTTAGTATATTGAAAGTAAGCTAAATAATTCTCTAATAAATATGGGTATTATTTATTTGTATATCACAAGTGGCTTGTTTTGTTAATAAATTCTCTGAACCTGAGACGCAAGTGAAAGCTTTCTGCAACACACCTGGTCAGGGAACTAAGATCCCACATGCAATGTGGTGAAGCCAAAAAAAAAAAACTTAAAAAGGTGATATGCAGAGGAGCAGTGATTAGAGAGAAATTTATAGTATTGAATGCATACACTAGAAAAGAAGAAAGACCTAAAATCAATCAACTAAACATCCACTTTAGGAAACTAAAAAAAGAACAGTAAATCAAATCCAAAGTAAGCAAAAGGAAAGAAATAATAAATATTAAAGCAGAAATCACTGAAACTAAAAATAGGAAAGCAATAGAGAATATCAACAAAACCAAAAGCTGGTCCTTTGAAAACATCAGTAAAATCAATAAGCCTTAGCCAGGCTGACTAACGAAAAAAAAGAGACAGAATATATAAATTACTTTATCAAAATGAAACAAGGGGCATCACTACAGAGCCCATGGACATTAAAAGGAATATCTTCAGGACTTCCCTGGTGGTCCAGTGGTTAAGACTGTCCCAATGCCGGGGACCTAGGTTTGACGCCCTAGTTGGGGCACGCCACAATAAACAGCCTGTGCAGCCAAATTAATAAATATTTTAAAAGTTACATTGTAAACAACTCTATGTCTACAATCTGATAACCTAGATGAAATGGACCAATTCCTTCAAAGACACAATCTGCCAAAACTTATACAAGAAGTAGACAATCTGAATGAGCCTATATCTTTTTAAAGAAATTGAATCAGTAATTAGTAATCTTTCAAAACAGACAGCACCAGGCAGAAATGGGTTCACTGGTGAGCTCTACTAAACATTTAAGGAAGAAGTTATACCAATTCTTTATAATCTCTTCCAAAATATAAAAGTAGAGGAGACCAGCATTGCCCTAATACCCAAACCAGAAAAAGACATCACAAGAAAACTAACCAGCATCTCTTATGAACACAGACACAAGATTCCTCAACAAAATACCAGCAAATTGAATCCAACAATGTATAAAAATAAGTATACACCATGACCAAATGGGATTTATTCTAGGTATGCGATGATGGTTCAACATTTGAAAATCAAATAACATCACCTTGGGCTAAAGAAGAAAAGTCACATGATCATATCAATAAATGCAGAAAAAGCATTTACAAAAATGCTTTGCAAAAGACATTTTTCTGATAAAGGACTGCTATTCAGAGTTTACAAAGAACTCTTAAAGTCCAACAATAAGAAAGAAAACAATTCAATTTTTAAATGGGCAAAAGACTTGAATAAATACCTCACCAAAGGAGATATCCACATGGCAAATAAGTATATGAAAAGATATTCAACATCATACATCATTAGAGAATTCACATTAAAGCAATAAGACACTACTACACAGCTGTGAGAGTGGTCCAAAGCCAAAACACTGACAACATCAAATGCTGGTAAGGACGTGAGCAACGGGAATTCTTTGTTGCTGGTGGGAAGGCAAAATGGTACATCAACTTTGGAAGAGTTTGGCAACTTCTTACAAAAATAAACATACTCTAACTATATGATCCAACATCAGGTTCCTTGGTCTTTACCCAAAGGAGCTGAAAGTACGTTCACACCAAAACCTGCATACAGATGTTTACAGCAGCTTTATTCACAACAGGCAAAATTTGGGAAATGTTACTCTGTAGATAAGTGGATAAATAAACTGTGGCATATTCAAACAACAAAATATTAGTCAGTACTGAAAGAAGAGCCAATCCACTGGGAAAGACCCTGATGCTGGAAAAGATTGAAGGCGGGAGGAGAAGGGGGCGACAGAGGATGAGATGGTTGGATGGCATCATCGACTCGACGGACATGAGTCTGAGCAAGCTGCAGGAGTTGGTGAAGGACAAGGAAGCCTGGCGTGCTGCAGTCCGTGGGGTCACAAAGAGTCAGACACGACTGAGCAACTGAACAACAACAAAAAGAAATGAGCTATCAAGCCACAAAAAGCCATGGAAGAAATTTAAAGGCATATCACTAGGTGGAAAAAGCCAATTGTGAAAGGCCATATATGCTGTGTAATTCCAACTATATGCCATTCTGAGAGCAAAATTATGAAGACAGCAAAAGGATCACTGGTTGCCAGGAATCAGGCGGGAGAGAGGGATGAATACTGGAGCACAGAGGATTTTTAGGGCGGTGAAGCTACTCTGGATGATATTATAATGATTGACACATGTCATTAAACATTTACCCCAACTCATAAAATACACTGCACCAAGAGTGAACCCTAATGCAAACTATGGCTGCGGCTGCTGCTAAGTCACTTCAGTCGTGTCCGAGTCTGTGCGACCCCATAGACGGCAGCCCACCAGGCTCTTCTGTTCCCAGGATCCTCCAGGCAAGAACACTGGAGTGGGTTGCCATTGCCTTCTCCAAGGCGTGAAAGTGAAGTCGCTCAGTCATGTCGGACTCTTAGCGACCCCATGGACTGCAGCCTACCAGGCTCCTCCGACCATGGGATTTTCCAGGCACGAGTGCTGGAGTGGGGTGCCATTGCCTTCTCCAATGCAAACTATGGACTTGGGCAATAATAAAGTGTAAATTTGTTGTTGTTGTTCAGTCACTCAGTCGTGTCCAACTCTTTGTGACCCCAAGGACTGCAGCACGTCAGGCTTCCCTGTCCTTCACCATCTCCCGGAGTTTGCTCAAACTCATGTCCATTGAGTCAGTGATGCCATCCAACCGCCTCATCCTCTGTTGTCCCTTTCTCCTGCCTTCAGTCTTTCCCAGCATCAGGGTCTTTTCCAACATCACGTGGCCCAAGTATTGGAGCTTCAGCTTCAGCATCAGTCCTTCCAATGAATATTCAGGGTTGATTTCCTTTAGGATGGACTGGTTTGATCTCCTTGCAGTCCTCCCTAGGGAACCTGAAGGCCCCTTGTCCCAAAGCCACGCTGCGCCCCCAGCTCTCACTGTTCGCTTCTGGCCGTGGGGACCGCGGTCCACGCAAACCCACGGGGAAATGGCCTTGCACTTGGAGAAGACCTCGCGGCCGGCGGTGCGGGGCTGGAGGTCCACGACCCCGGGACCCGCTCTGCCGGAGAAAAGCCAGGCGACTTCCCAACTCCAGTTACCACCCGCCGTATTTCTTCCAGGCGTCATTTTTTAAAAACTCACTGCTAATCATACAGATTTTTAATTTTAGCCTTTAGGGACCAAAGTCACTATTTCCCCTTCTGCGTAAACAAGGGGGAGAGGATCTCCCTCCTGGAGAGCTGACCGTCCCGGGTTCTCCTAAAAACACAAGCGCTCGCGGAGGACAGGAAGGGACGACCGCGGAGACGGCGGGGCCGCAGTTCGCGAGGAGCTCCCCGCCACGTGCAGGCGCTCGGGCGCCCCGGGCGGCTGAGCTCCGCGTCCCGGGACGCCCAGCTCCGGACGGTGACGCCCCCGCGCGTCCCGGGCGAGCTCCCCGCGTCCCAGCCCGACATGCGGGGCGTGGGGCCCCGGGAAGCCGAACCCGCCGGCGCACGGCCGCCCCCACGCACACGCCCCGGCGCTCGGAGGCTTCAGACAAACCCGGGGGCTCCGCACACTTCACAGACCCGCCAGGACCCACCTTCGGGGATTCCGGGAGCCCCGGGCCCGCGCCTCATTTTGCATGCAGATCACCCACAATGCTCTAGCAGGGCCGCCCGCAGCTCCTGCAATTCCACCGAGAAGGAAAAGGCTCTTTTCTTGACAAAGTTCATCTACTTTATGGTTTTCTTTTCTAAAAGTCGGGGTCGATGAACGAGGCAGACAGTACACGGTGTCGAAAGCGACCTCTCCCTCTGTAGATAATCACCATAAGTCAACAGGAGATGGAGCGCTGGAGGCTTATATAGGTAGCCGTGTACACGAGATGTTCGGCTGGTCCGAGTGCAGTGGTGTTTACAATTAATTGATCACAGCCAGTTACAGATTTCTTTGTTCCTTCTCCACTCCCACTGCTTCACTTGACTAGCCTTTTACTGCATGTGGGAAAAGGGAAATTTGTGTTAAAAAAATTTTTTTTTCCCCTTTGTTGTTTCCCCCCATACCCAGCACTTACAGGACAGCCAACCAACTCCTGCCTGACTTTTTTTAAACACAGGGGAAAATGCACAGGGCATGACTGCCTGCCAGCGAGGATGACCAGCAGACCGCAGCAGGTGCAGCCTTCAGGAGCCTGCAGCTCATGAGGCTTCCCTTCTTCACCAACTCCCAGAGCTTGCTCAAACCCATGTCCACTGAGTCGATGATGCCATCCAACCATCTCATCCTCGGTCGTCCCCTTCTCCTCCTGAAGACTCCTAACCAGGTGATAAGAACTTCAAACCAATAATAAATGGCCAACTAAACAATGAGGCCGGCTTACAGTCATGTAATAAGTCCAGAAAGAAAAGAGTTTGAGGTTAGTTCTTTTGTAAGACTTGTGTGAGGAAGACAGGGTTGCCAGATACGGACAAGTTGTCTCTTGAGTTTGAATCTCTGATTACAAGTCTTAGTAAAAATGTATCCCCAGTCCTGCTATCATTTCAGACACCACGGTTGAAGCCAAAACATTCTTAATTTGCAGAAGCTTGTATTTGAGAAGAGAAGGGTTGTGGGGTTTTTTTGGTTTGCTCCCCAGCTCAGCCCCATACTTTGCGTTTAGTTGGAAAAGCAAAACTTAATGGACCCCAGGTTTAAGCCAATACAATAAACCTCCTGTTCTCCCTCCTTCATGCCTGGGACACCCAAACCTTTTTCTCAATGAACAATCCGGAGACCAGGGGACCTCCCTTTTCAGCATCCTCCATTGGAGGTCTTTGCTAATGACTCAGCAATTCGCATCAGGTAGCCAAATTATTGGAGTTTCAGCTTCAGCATCAGTCCTTCTAATGAATATTCAGGACTGATTTCCTTTAGGAGGGACTGGTTGGATCTTGCAGTCCAAGGGACTCTCAAGAGTCTTCTCCAACACTACAGTTCAAAAGCACCAATTCTTCGGCGCTCAGCTTTCTTTATAGTCCAACTCTCACATCCGTACATGACTTTGACTATATGGACCTTTGGAGGCAAAGTGATGTCTCTGCTTTTTAACATGCTGCCTAGGTTCACTGTAATTAAGGTGGCTCACTCATAAGTATATATCCCTGCCAAGGAAGCAGTCAGGTGCACAAGAAAGGTCACAGGACCTAGAGCACCCACAAGCTTCCTGACTGTGGTACTCCTAACACTGCCTGACCTCTCTACGGGGTCGACTAAACAAGATGGTATTTGTGGAAGCACCAAGGAAATCCTCAAGGTACCTTGGATTGCTTGCACTTGTAAGGACAAACCAAACAGTTTCCTTTATTATATACACATTTGTGACAGCTACGCAGTACTATGTCTCACTTCTGATGCTGTTAGGAATTTACATTTCCATCTAGCTAAGAGGTAGGAAGATACTGTTTTGCCGCACCCCCACCCCATGTCAGATGGAAGAGGTGGCTTAATGATTTTCTTAAGATTATGCAAGAAAGAAAGACAGAACCAGGATGAGAAAGTGGCTCCAAGGTCCCACCCGGGAGTCCTACAATGTACTCTGCCCTTCTCCCACTTTCTTCTCTATTTCCAGACTCTTGGACTTGGGTTTTCTTTCTCCAAAACGTTTTCTCTTTGAGAATGTTCACATCTCTATCTTCAAAACTTAACAGGATTGTCAACTTTGAAATGTCTCCTAATTTTGTCAATTAAGTATCGTATTATCAAATATTAATCATTCATCCTATTGATATTCAAAGCACTTTAAAATCCTTACATATCTTTAAAGACTTTTCCCCTTTTTTTGCAAATGATTTAAAGAATGCAGAAATTAAATTAAAAACCCCACACCATGAAAAAGTGGGAAAAATAAAATCCTCATTCACCCCCACCCACTTTCTCATTTTCTTTCCTTGACCTCTTAGAATATATACTATCTTTCCCGTATCTATTTGAGTGAGGGTAGGGGGGCATCCCTGAGGGGTGGGGGAGCTTCTGTGATGGGTTTCCTCAAATTCATCGTTGGCTTCTGGAGGGAAAGAACTATTTTTTCTAATTGCATTACCAGCTCTTGTCTCAATGATAGAGCAGTGTTGACTTCCAAATTTTTTTAATTACAATCAAGACAGAAACAATGTATTTAATGTCTAGAAGTGGGGCAGGTAGGCAAAAGACTAGTCAAGTGCAGTAGTGAGAAGGGGGGAAGAGTAGAACGAGGAGTTCGATCTGTAACTGACTGTGAACAATCAATTGAGATAACTCACTACCTTCGGACCAGCCAAGTCAGTGCACCGCAGCCTAAAGTACTTAAAGCTCAAGGGTTCATTCATTTTTACCTTACAGTGATATTTCAGTTGGCATCTATAAAATACAAAATTTGCAACATGCGTCCCTTAACACCTCCCCCGCGACCCGCGAGCACCTATTTATCAAGAAATAACAGAAATGTGTTTAATGACAAGAATCAGAAGCACTGCTGAGCATCCTGGGAAAGAGACATGCAAAATTAGCATTTCGTCACTAGGGCGTGTCTCAGTCCCGTTGGTCGGGGAGGCTCAGCTGTCCAATCAGCGCTGACTTCTTTTGTCTGTTTACCACACTGGACCCTCCAGACGGCTCAGCGAGATCTGGAGAAAACGGTGAGCTGGAGCACGTAAAGTCTTGCGCCTCCCGACGTCTGTAAACCCATGCGGAGCCCCCACACCCTGGAAGCAGCGCTCTCGCATCTTGGAGTCGCCTCCCTCCAGAAGGGCAGAGGTGTCTCCGGATGACTCAAGAGCTGCTCCTCCTCCTTAAATCCCAAGTGATTAAAACAAACAAACAAAACAGAGACCACCACAGGGGTGGGAAGACAAGCATCTGAAACACCCGAACACCTTGGGTGCTTCTGAGGATTTCAGAATTTGAAAAGATCAGAAGACAGAAGCGGAAGGTCAGAAGCGAAGATGACCAAGTGAAACCAAGAAGAACAGATTTCTGTAAAAATCTCAGAGAGGCAGAACTCAGAAGGACCTGAAAGTTCACCCCCAATGCAAAGAATAGCACAAGGACTGCAGAAACGCGTCTGGAACAGCAAGGTCAGGAATATTCTGGGGCAGGGGGAGGAGGAAGGCAGGAGGTGGAGGGCGAGCAGCTGCCCCTTTGGGAGTTCAAATCTCCAGACCCAAACCAAACACACCCCTTACCCGCTTTGTGAAATCAGAATTGCTGGCTGCCCGCCTGACTCCCCTTGTATGTTGCCCGGCATATGGCAGGTGCTCAATGAATGTGGTGAGTGAGGGAGTGAATGCGATTAAGGAGAATGGACAATCCTAGAAAACCAGATGCAAGCAAATGTCCCAATTTTCCAGATGGGAAAAAGAAGAGTAAGACTTTCATAAATCACAATCTCTAAATTGATATTGGTCTGGGGCAAAACTCCGGAATGGATTATTTAGGACCTCCTAAATAATTGGGAGCCAATTTGAAAGTAATAAGAAAAAGTCACGCATCAAAATAACTGAATTTTTTTGTTTCTCAAGGCACTGCTTGACTTGACTAAACTGTTCCCATCTCTTCTGCTTTTTTGTGGGCTGGAAGTCCATTCAACGGAGAAGGAAATGGCAACCCACTTCCAGTACTCTTGCCTGGAAAATCCTATGGACAGAGGAGCCTGGTAGGCTGCAGTCCATGGGTTCGCTAAGGGTCGGACATGACTGAGTGACTTCACTTTCACGTTTCACTTTCATGCATTGGAGAAGGAAGTGGCAACCCACTCCAGTGTTCTTGCCTGGAGAATCCCAGGGACGGGGAAGCCTGGTGGGCTGCCGTCTGTGGGGTCGCACAGAGTCGGACACGACTGAAGTGACTTAGCAGCTTAGCAGTCCATTCAACAGCCAGACTCAGAGGCTGCTGATGGGACTGAGGCCATCCTGAGGGTGGGGGGAGGTCTCTAGTGATGTGCCATGGGCTGTCCCTTGGCCGGACCTTGTCTAACCTGTTTTCATCATTCACATGAATGAGATACCTCATTCGGATTTATTGAGGACACAGTAGGTAAGATGCTGTGAGAATCAGGAAGGCACAAGAGATTAACAGCAGGAGCTTATTTCACATTATCTGGGCTTGAGTCCTAGTTTTCATCACCTACTAGCTCCGTGTCTTTGGGCAAGTTGCTTACCTTGCTTGTGTCTCAGCATCTCCACCTTTAAAATGGGCATAATCACAATATCTATCTTGTAGGAGGTGTGGAGGATTGAGCGAGAAGCCTTGGAGAGAGTTTACTTTCACACATAAAAAAGTTCAGTAAGAGTGTTAGGTCTCAAGGTTCAGAAACATTTCCCCTGGCTGAACAGATACAATCTAATGAGAAACCAAGAGATACAAACCAACAAGATAACAGATACAAATTAAGTTTCTCTTTTTAGTTATAAAGGAAAGGAAATCTGAGCAGGTACCAGATAAGAGAATCTCACAAAAATGCAAAACTAAGTGGAGTTACACAGAGGCTGTCCCGAGGAAGTATGCTCTGCTCAGGATGAGCCCAGAGCTCTTTTTTTTTTTTTAACTCAATTTTTATTTTCAAATTGAAGTATATTTGATGTACAAATTATATTACAGGTTACATTATGCAATACTATATACAATATTATATTACAGGTTATTATGTTACAGGTGTACAGTATAGTGATGCAGAATTTTTAAAGGCTATACTCTACTGTACAATATATCCTTGTAGCTGATCATTTGTACCTCTTAATCCCAGGGCTCAGTTTTTTAAAAGACATTGGCAAACTGGAGTACCCAGGGGAAAGTGACCGAGGTGGTAACTTACGCTTTCCACACTTTCTTGTCTTTGCAAACATGCTTTCAACTGAATATTCCATTAGATTTGGTCCTCGTGACAATCCTGAGAACGGAGTAGGATTGACAATATTTTGGGGGGTCTTATGGCCGAGAAAAATGGGCTGGAAGTGCTTCCGGGGTTTGCCCTGTTAGTAAGCTCAATGCTGGCAGATGGGTTTGGGGGGGGGGAGTACCCAATTCCAGGGACAGCTCAGTCCCCAATGTCCACCCAGATGTCCTCCCTTCTTCCCGCCACCCAAGGGTCAAGGTGAGCCAGGCTCCCCTGGCCCTGCTGGCTCAGAACCCTCCCCTGGGGCTCGGGTCTCCCTGGTGGACAGCCCTGCAGAAGGCGGAAGGGGCTGTCTGCCAAGGTTCGTGCTCCCTTGACCCTTGGATTTGTGGGCCTGGTCAGCCCCCCAGGTGGTCAGCCCCCCAGGTGGGCGCAGTGCAGCCTGTAGTCCTTTCCCCAGGAGGCTGTGTCTGTGGGCTGGACCAAGGAGGGTCCACCGGCCGGGGCAGGTCTGCATCGGTGATGCAGGGTTACTTTGAATGTTATCTTAAGTAGACAGTGAAAGTTGAATATCTTTGTTTTTTTTAACATGAGGTAATTTTCTTTTTTTTTTAATTAATTTATTTATTTTAGTTGGAGGCTAATTACTTTACAATATTGTAGTGGTTTTTGCCATACACTGATATGAATCAGCCATGGGTTTGACTATGTCTGCCTTGAAGTTCTAATCAGTTAACTTATGGCAAAGAGATTGCCCTGATTTTATTAAAGATTCCTCTCCAAATGGTCCCAAAGTGCTTTATGAGGGCAGGATTTTCCCTTTTCCCATCTCTATGCCCTCCCAGGACAGGTGAATTCTCTCAACCTTTCCTCCTTCCCTTCATTCTGAATCTATCTGGGAAAGGTCCCCTTTAGCCACATCTCCTCCCCCCGCCTTTCCAAGATGGGGCCCAATGGCCAGCAAGATTATTTGTCCCCATGGGCGAAGAGTCAGGAGCCCATGGTCACCACCACACACTTCCCCAGGTTCCTATTTTTTCAAAGCCCCAAACTTAGGCAGCCTGGGGCCGAGCAGGTGGGTTAGCGAGGCCCCTTAGGCACTGAGGTCAGGAGGCCACCTTCAGTGGGTCTCAGAATTCGGGGGGGCACACCATCCACCCTCCTGTCTGAGCGTCCTCAGCTCCTCACGTGTTACAGGCCTGGGTCACAGGGAAATAGACAGGGAACCAGAACAAACAATCAAAACCTGGAGAAATGACACTTAAAACTGTATGAATACCAAAGACTCGGGCGGAGAGAAGTCATGTCTTTTTCTTATAACGCACTGATACCCACCTGGGGAATTGGCTGAAAATCAAACGTCTGCCTTCTTTAGCCCCTCGTGCCTTTGAATTGTGAAAATAAAGCTAACAATATTTTAAAAATGGAATAGGGACTCTCCTATTCATGGTTAAGAATGATTAAGAAATGCCATTCCTAAACCGCTGGTCCAGTGTTTAAGACTCCACACTTCCACTGCAGGGGGCTCCGGTTTGATCCCTAGTTAGGAAGCTAAGATCTTGTGTGCAGGGTGCAGGCTGCATGGGAGGGGGTCTGACCTTGGCGCCCAGCTGATGAGAGCCCTGGAGTCTGGGTGGACCACTGCACAGGGATTGTGCACGTTCAGACCAATAATACCAGTTGTCATAGTTGACTTGGGAGCTATAATGAAACAACAGACTGGAGGCTGGAGGTCCAAGTCCCAGCTGATTTGGATCTTGGTGAGGACCCCCTTCCTGGCTTGTAGACAGGCAACTTCTTGCTGTGTCCTTACATGGCCTTTCCTTGTTGAAGTGCCCATGGAGAGAGAGGAGGTGCTGGTCCTCTTTCCCTTCTTATGAGGACACTAATACCACCTTGGAGGCCCCACCCTCAGAACCACATCTAAACCTAATGACCTCCCAAAGGCCCCACCCCCAAATGACATCACACTGGGGGTTAGGGTTTTAACATACAGATGTTGGGGGGGAACACAAACATTCGATCCATAACACTGGTATCCACTTGGATGTGTCCAGATGGTTGCAGAGCTGGAGTGGTCCCAGGGGTAAAGACAGCCCCACTTGGGTGCTCCCTGCTCAGCCCTCTCCTCTCCACCCCCACACCCCCGAGATCACAGCTCTCAGTCCTTCAGGTGCATGTAAATCCCAGGCTTGGGCATCTTGGGTCCTGACCAGAGGGCTTCTTCCCCAAGAATGTGTGTCCATGGCTTGACTTGTTGTTGTTCAGTTGCTCAGTCATGTCTGACTCTTTGTGACCCCATGGATTGCAGCACATCAGGCTTCCTTTTCCTTTACCATCTCCCAGAGTTTGCTCAAACTCATGTCCATTGAGTCAGTGATGCCATCCAATCATCTCAACTTCTGTCGTCCCCTTCTCCTCCTGCCTTCAATCTTTCCCAGCATCAGGGTCTTTTCCAATGAGCTGGCTCTTTACATCAGGTGGCCAAAGTATTGCAGCTTCAGCATCAGTCCTTCCAATGAACATTCAGGACTGATTTCCTTTAGGATTGACTGTTTTGATCTCCTTGCTGTCCAAGAGACTCTCAAGAGTCTTCTCCAGCACCACAATTAGAATCAATTCTCCAGTGCTCAGCCTTCTTTATGGTCCAACTCTCATATCTGTACTTGACTACTGGCTGCTTTCCTCTTAATCTCTCAAAACACGAAGGGCCTGCCTTTCCTCATAGTCCTGTGCCAACCCGGTGACCCTGGTGGGCATGGGGATAGGAAGCTGCAGTGACTCTGGGTGACTCCCTGGGGGTCCCTGCGGTCCTGGACCCCCACTCCACCCCAGGCAGCACTTCCACACTCACCCAGGAGGATGAAGACCCCCAAGTAGCCCTCCTTAGGAATCTCTGGGCTTTGAGTGGATGCGGTCTGGTGTTTTCACGACCTCAGCTGCTCCGTGTTAGCTGCTCCGTGTTATCTCCCTCTCAGATTTCACTGTTTCCCCAGGGAGGGCCTGGTCCCCACATACTCCTTATGAACAGACCTCCTAGGGCTGGAGGGAAGGGCCACGGGTGCCAGCCTTGATGAACGGCGGCCCCTGGAGAGGTCTTGGGAGGACACTGCCCTCCTTCCAGCCTGGCCCTGCCTCCGCCATCTCGCCTCCCTAAGGAGAGTTTCCTCAAAGCCCTTCTGCAGAGTCAGGCCCACCTTTCTCTGACCGCCTATGGGACGAGCAGGATTGTCAAAGCCCCTTTCTGAGAGCAACAGCTCCTTCTCCATGCCCTTGGTCTCCAGACCCAGAAGAGGGGAACCAGAAGGGAGGGGCTGAGAGGGAGGTAGAGACCCTTCAGTCTGAACAGACCCTTAAGTTGTGGGGCGGGGCATGAGGGGAGGAGCCTGGTGGCATGGGGGCGGAGCCTGGCAGCCCCAGGTCAGAGCACCAGGAAGCTGGGCTGGTGGTAGCAGTCGGTCTTCACCTGTGATAATCCGGCAGTGACAGCCCAAGGCATTGAAACAGAACCACGGACGGGAGCTCCTGACCCCTCGCAGGTCTGAACGGTTGGAAGTGCCCTGGGCCAGGCCCGCCTCTTCTCTGGGCCTCAGTTTCCTAAAAAGGCAAAAGTTAGAAGTGCTAAAGCTCTGGCAGGAACAGCGGATGTTGATGGGGGTGGGGGGTTGCCTCCAGCTAGTCCCACCCCCAGGGACCTTCCCTGACCCCAGTTAGCCTTGGGGTGACCAGAAGGCGGAGGGGTGTGCTCCCGGGGTGGGGCGATCAGAGAAATAACAGAAAGGACTCTGACAAGCACAGCTAGCTGCTCTGGGCACCTGTTGAAGTGACCCATGAAAGGCAATGCTTCTGCCCGGCCAAGTGGCCATTCTCATGTTCAAATGTGGTCGAAGCACAGACCATGTTGTGCACTCAGCAATCCATCTGAAGGACCCTGAGAACTCAGCCCAGATTCCAACACCAGACTCAACGCTTCATCTTTTCTAAAAGAACTCCATTTTTAAGCTTTTGTTACACTTAGGGCATCCTTGATGCTAGTTTCTTTCTTGTGATTATAAAACAATCGGGGGGGGGGAAGTGTTGGTTGCTCAGTTGTGTCCAGTTCTTTGAGACCCCATGGCCTGTGGCCCACCAGGCTCCTCTGTTCATGGGATTCTCCAGGCAAGAATACTGGAGTGGGTAACCATTCCCTTCTCCCAACCCAGGGGATCAAACCCCGCTTTTCTTCATTGCAGGCATATTCTTTACCATCTGAGCCACTAGGGAAGGCCAAAACTCAGGGCCAGTTTCTAACCAAACCCAGCTCTCAGATGCCCTTTTTTTGGCCCACACAGTATTGATACAATAATGTGAATTAGATCCAACACTGAAAAATTAGGATATTTCCCCTTATATGTGGACTCTAAAAAGAAATGATACAAATGAACTTACTGACAAAACAGAAACAGACTCATAGACTTTGAGAAGGGATAGTTAGGGAGTTTGGGATGAGCATGTACACACTGCTGTATTTAAAATGGATGAACAAGGATCTACCGTACGGCACATGGAACTCTGCTCAATGTCATGTGGCAGCCTGGATGGGAGGGGGGTTTAGGGGAGAACAGATACATGTATATGCATGGCTGAGTCCCTTCACTCTTCACCTGAAACTATCACAACATTGTTAATCAGCTATATCTCAATACCAACTAATACATCTTTTAAAAATTTGGATTTCACATTACAAGGTCGGGCCTTTCTGGAAAAATCCAAATAGCAACAGTAGGACCTGAGTCCTACAGGCAGCAAGTGCCCCCTGCAGGTGGGACACAGAATCGCAAGTGTGCCCTGGTCACCACACACCCACCTCCAGCCCGAGGTTCTTTGAACACTTGAGTTTTCAACCTCTGACCTTGAAGGGCTTTGAAGTCTCCAAAGGCATCAGTTTTCAACCCAGCCTGAGCGAAACTCACACTTCTTTATACAAGAAAAGACAGAAAGAATGGACAAGAGCCCCTTCTCTTGCTAAAAGGCCCCCGATCGCAGTCTTTACCAACAAGGGGTCCTTTGTCCTCCTCTCTCTGCCCCGGTATCTCTGTAATCTAAGGTGGGGACACCGTGAATTAGAGAACTGTGCTCGTTCTGTCCAGTGGGGCTGAGCAGAGTGAGGAGCAAGGAGAGGCAGCAGCTGAGGGGGGCTGTGTTGGGTGAGGGGAGGGCAAGCGGGCCCCTTCCCGCCTGACCCTCAGGCCTGTGGACCCAAGGATCTGAGGTTCTCCACTGGTTCATTCAAACGGGATTCTGGTCTGCGCTTGGTCCTGGGGGCCTCCTGCATTTCACTTCAGCTTCCCCGAGTCCTGCGCTTTGTGCAGCTGGCCACGTGCCATGTGAGTAACTGGACAGACATACAGTAGGACGGATGCTGTGCCTTGGGAAAGGCACCAGAGAATGTACTTTCAACATCTCTGGTTCATCCTAACAGGAAGCAAGAAAGCACAATAACATGCCTTCTCGGGGTTTGATACCTTTGCTCCAGCTGATGGGATCTTGAAAAGATGGGGTAAATACACCTGTGACATTGCCGCTGAAGTGCACGGAGATGGGCTCAGGGGTCAGGCTTCTCGTTAGGCTCTTGGAGCCCTTCCTGGCCCACACTGGTGAAGGGCTTGGAGATAGAAGAGAGGGAAGGCTCCAGTACTTGCTCGTGGCCTGGGGAAGGAGCCAAGGGCTCGTGTGTTGTCACAAAATGCACCTGTGATCACAAGGCTCAGCACCAGGAGACACGTCACTGTGGAGCCCTGAGGATCCGTGCAGGGGACAAGCCAAGGGGAGTCCCACCTGCCCTGGGGACTCCAGCACACGGGTGCCTTCCAGGCTCTGATAGCTTCAGCAAGAACCCCACAGTTCAGTCGCTCAGTCGTGTCCGACTCTTTGCGACCCCATGGACTGCAGCACGCCAGGCCTCCCTGGCCATCACCAATTCCTGGAGTTTACTCAAACTCATGTCCATTGAGTTGGTGATGCCATCCAACCATCTCATCCTCTATCGTCCCCTTCTCTTCTGCCCTCAATCTTTCCCAACATCAGGGTCTTTGCAAATGAGTCAGCTCTTTGCATGAGGTGTCCAAAATATCATAGTTTCATCTTCAACATCAGTCCTTCCAATGAACACCCAGGACTGATCTCCTTTATGATGGACTAGTTGGATCTCCTTGCAGTCCAAGGGACTCTCAAAAGTCTTCTCCAATACCACAGTTCAAAAGAATCAATTCTTCCGCGCTCAGCTTTCTTTATAGTCCAACACTCACATCCATACATGATCACCGGAAAAACCATAGCCTTGACTAGATGGACCTTTGTTGACAAAGTAATGTCTCTGCTTTTTAATATGTTGTCTAGGTTGGCCATAACTTTCCTTCCAAGGAGTAAGCGTCTTTTAATTTCATGGCTGCAGTCACCATCTGCAGTGATTTTGGAGCCCAGAAAAATAAAGTCAGCCACTGTTTCCCCATCTATCTGCCATGAAGTGATGGGACTGGATGCCATGATCTTAGTTTTCTGAATGTAGAGCTTTAAGCCAACTTTTTCACTCTCCTCTTTCACTTTCATCAAGAGGCTCTTTAGTTCTTCTTCACTTTCTGCCATAAAGGTGGTGTCATCTGCATATCTGAGGTTATTGATATTTCTCCTGGCAATCTTGATCCCAGCTTGGGCTTCCTCCAGCCCAGCGTTTCCCATGATGTACTCTGCATATAAGTTAAATAAGCAGGGTGACAATATATAGCCTTGATGTACTCCTTTTCCTATTTGGAACCAGTCTGTTGTTCCATGTCCAGTTCTAACTGTTGCTTCCTGACCTGCGTACAGGTTTCTCAAGAGGCAGGTCAGGTGGTCTGGTATTCCCATCTCTTTCAGAATTTTCCACAGTTTATTGTGATCCACACAGTCAAAGGCTTTGGCATAGTCAATAAAGCAGAAATAGATGTTTTTCTGGAACTCTCTTGCTTTTTCGATGATCCAGTGAATGTTGGCAATTTGATCTCTGGTTCCTCTGCCTTTTCTAAAACCAGCTTGAACATCTGGAAGTTCATGGTTCATGTATTGCTGAAGCCTGGCTTGGAGAATCTTGAGCATTACTTTACTAGCGTGTGAGATGAGTGCAATTGTGCAGTAGTTTGAGCATTCTTTGGCATTGCCTTTCTTTGGGATTGGAATGAAAACTGACCTTTTCCAGTCCTGTGGCCACTGCTGAGTTTTCCAAATTTGCTGACACATTGAATGCAGCACTTTCACAGCAGCATCTTTTAGGATTTGAAATAGCTCAACTGGAATTCCATCACCTCCGCTAGCTTTGTTCGTAGTGATGCTTCCTAAGGCCCACTTGACTTCACATTCCAGGATGTCTGGCTCTAGGTGAGTGATCACACCATCGTGATTATCTGGGTCGTGAAGATCTTTTTTGTATAGTTCTTTTGTGTATTCTTGCCACCTCTTCTTAATATCTTCTGCTTCTGTTAGGTCCATACCATTTCTGTCCTTTATTGAGCCCATCTTTGCATGAAATGTCCCCTTGGTATCTCTGATTTTCTTGAAGAGATCTCTAGTCTTTCCCATTCTATTGTTTTCCTCTATTTCTTTGCATTGATTGCTGAGGAAGGCTTTCTTATCTCTCCTTGCTATTCTTTGGAACTCTGCATGGATCTCTCCAATTTCCACACCTCCTAGGTATACCACCGAGACAGTGACCATTGAACATTCCTCAAAAGTTGTGCAAAACACAGCTTAACTGATCCAAGTCATTGCGTCCTTTTCTTCTGAAACTGGAGCAGTTGTGGGGAAAAAGGAGAGGTGACAGAGCTGCTCTAGCTGAGATGAGATGGCTGATGAATCAAACAGGCTGACTGTAAAGACATTGTTTGAGAAAAGTGGGGAAATTTGGACAGGTACTGAATGAATTACTGTTTATTTTTGTGGCTGTGATAAGGCACTGAGGTTTGGTAGGAAAATGCATTCTCAAGTGTGTCGGGATGAAATGACATGTCTTGGCTGTGTCATGTCTTGGGATATGAAAATGTAGTCCGTGGAGTTGCAAAGAGTCAGACACGACTTAGTGACTGAACAATGAATATGTAGCAAGATTTTGGTAATTGTGTTAGTTGGATGATGAATAAAGGGCAGTGATTATATAATTCATTATATAATTCTCTTCCTTTTTTGTGTATGCTTGAGAAGTTTCATAATTAAATAACAAAACAGTCGATTCAGACCCTGGATGTGATACCAGTCTTCTCGGACCCACTCACCCACCCTCACCTCCCCACCAGCCCCGGCTCCTGCTGGCCGTCGACTGCTAGAGCCACGCAGTCCTAGAGCAGCCTCGCTCCCTGCAGCCAGCCCTGGCTCCCCTGCTACCGCACTGGCTTGTCTATAAGGGAGACGCACAACTTGGGCGGCGGGGGTTGGGGGGGTGGGGCACAAACCCAAGGTCTACCTTTGCAGACATGCACCCTCTTCCCTTCTTCAGCTGTAAAGTGAGCAGAAGCGTGTCTCCCTCGCAGATCACTGAAGTGGGATAATCCGGCAAACTGCTAGACACGGGGCCTGGCTTTTGCTAAATGTCCAATAAATATTACCTATTACTCCCGTGATTACCTCGATCCAATCACACCACTTACCTACTTAAAATCATCAGTACGTGCATGCTCAGTCATCTCCGACTCTTTGGGGCCCCATGGACTGTAGTCCACCAGGCTCCTCTGTCCATGAGATTTCCCAGGCAAGAATACTGGAGTGGGTTGCCATTTCCTTCTCCAGGGGGATCTTCCCAACACAGAGCAGGCAGATTCTTTACCACTGAATCACTTAGAAAACCCCAAACTATCAGTTCAGTTCAGTCGCAAGGTTGTGTCTGACTCTTTGTGACCCCATGGACTGCAGCACGCCAGGCATCCCTGTCCATCACCAACTCCCAGAGCTTGCTCAAACTCGTGTCCATCGAGTCAGTGATGCCATCCAACCATCTCATCCTCTGTCATCCCCTTCTCCTCCTGCTTTCAATCTTTCCCAGCATCAGGGTCTTTTCGAATGAGTCAGTTCTTCACATCAGGTGGCCAAAGTATTGGAGTTTTGCTTCAGCATCAGAACTTCCAATGAATATTCAGGATTGATTTCCTTTAGGATGGACTGGTTGGATCTCCTTGCAGTCCAAGGGACTCTCAAGAGTCTTCTCCAACACCATAGTTCAAAAGCATCAATTCTTTGACCCTCAGCTTTCTTTATAGTCCAACTCTCACATCCATACATGACTACTGGAAAAACCACAGCTCTGACTATATACGGACCTTTGGTTCCCTACAAATTTCTGACAAGGTCAGAGTCCTGGCTTACTGCAAGAGGACCCCACCACAGGGCCCCGCCTCTTTCAGCCTCAGCTCCACCTCCTCTCACATCCCTGCTTCCCTCCCTTGTTTACCATGGGGCTTGGTGCCTCTCTGCCTTTGCAACTGCTCTGTCTCAACCTGGAAAGGTCTCGCCCTCTCCTGGGCTCCCGGGTCAGCCTCTCTGAAGGGCTGGTGCAGGCTCCCAGGTTGGGCTCCCCAGGCCAGCTCATCTTCACCCTGGCTCTGATCACACTGGACTGTCATCAGTTGCCTTGATGGTCCCCTTCACCAGCCTATCAGCTCCCTCACCAGCCTGGAGTAAGCTCTCTCCCAGGGGCCTGCTCTCTACCATCAGTACAGGGTGAGCTCACCCAATCCTCTATTGGGCCACTGGGCTTCCAGACTGAATTTCAAAAGAGGATAGATACTTTGACTTCTGCCTCAGGGCCTTTGCATTTACTGTGTGTAAGCCTCCTGGGCTCCTCTTAAAAGTGCAGATTCCGACTCGGCAGGTCTGGGGCCCAGCCCGAGACCGTGTGTTTCTGACAAATGTCCAGGAAATGCTGCCAGTCCCAGGACACACTGAACTGACTCCCTCTCGTCCTCTGCTGGGCTCCAGCCAACTCATCCTCAGGTCTCAGCTCAAACTCCACTTTAAAGGCCATCTTGCTCCTCCCAGCGCCTGGGCTGCCTCTGTAGGCCCACATGCGCTGTGTGAGGTCTCCCCAACCAGCACAGAAGCCCAGGTGAGCTGCATGAGTGCCTCTGGGCTGAAGGACAAGGCTTCAAGCCCCACACCCACACTGCCCCATGTGAGTTTGTGGCCCAAAGTTGGGGGTGGGGTGGGGTGAATGGGAGGAGCCCTACTCATCCACCTGTCACACTGGGGGCCTCACCAGACACCCCCGGGCACCCACAGTCCCCAGTCCACCTTGGCCAGACTCAACTAGCAAGCGGATCATCTGGGAAGGCCCAGCAGGGCTGCCTCTTCCCGTGAGGGCTGCCCCCCCGACCTGCCTTGCCCAGCTCCTGCAGCAAACACACTGGCCTCTGCTCAGAGCAACCCCCAGCTCACCTCTTCTGTCTCAGCAAAATTAGGAGCAGGCGAGCGCAGACAGCACACCTGGGGAATGAACTCCCAAGTGAAGCTCCCATCACGCAGATCGTGCAGAGCTCTGTGGGCCGGTCCAGCTTCCCATCCTGTTGGGTCCCCTCCGCCCGGCTCCCAGGCACACCCAGGGCCTTGTCCTCCACTGCCCACCCGCACGCAGGAGCAGGGCCCACCGATGGCCTTGCCTGGGTCAGGACCCTCCCACCCCGAGATGTTCAGGATTGGGGTGAAGCCACTCGAACGCTGCAGGGCGGGCAGGCGGGGAGCCTCCCCTCCAGGCCTAGAATGCCAAGACTCTGGGACAGGAGCGTGTTCTCTAAGACAGCAACGGAGGCTCAATCATTTTTTTATTCCACGTCAGCCTACCCTATCCTTCCTGCCACCCCGAAGTCTCCACCTGGGCCCTGGCTCATATTGCCTCAGCCACGGCAGTTCTGAAGGGGGCGCTGCCAGCCTTAGTGGGGCGACCTCTCAGAGGCTGAGCCTCGGAACCTGGCTCCAAGGGCCTGGGGGCACCTGCAACAGGCTCCCGCCCATGGTCCTCGGTCTGGGAGAAGAAGGCACGGCGATGTCCAGGCCTGCAGAGATGCTGCTTCTCCTGGGTCACGTGGCAGCTCAGAGTCAGGATGAAATCACATCCTTGGCAGGGCGCCTGGTAACCGTTCTCACTTCGTGCCCCAACGGGAAAAAAAACAAACACCAACAGTCCCATCTTCAGCTAACAATTCCTCAGACGACGATCAAATAAAAGGCAAAAGGCAACACAATTTGGCAAAGGCTTCTTAAATTTTAAATTAAAAAAGGAAAAAACTGCACAGAGAAGAGATTCAACTTGCCTGCTTTGAAGAAATATTAAAGAAGGTGAAAAGTTAAAAAAAAAATCAAACCCCAAATAACGATAAAAATAGATGTCTCCTCTGTAAAACTCTGGACTAATCTACTGAGTCATTCAAATCTATTCAGTATTCAGAGCATGAAGGCAAAATACCAGAGTATAAAAAAATTAAAACACAAAACTAACCAAAACACCTTGAGATACTGCCTGTGAGCAAGCCCGCCAGGCTCGCGGCTGGCGTGGGCCCCGCCAGTGACCACCAGAAGCTTCGCTGGGCCTGGTCCCTCCCGCGCTCGCCCTCTGCAGACCCCCGCGGCCTTCAGAGTTCTTCCCTGGTCCTGCTCAGTTTCGTGGCGTGTTCTTCTATAAACTTGCTCAAATGCTCCAGGTCTCTGTTTCCGTCCTCAAATTTAATTGGGTTCTTTTTGTCCCCACTGGGGGCAAAGTAGATGGTGGGGAAGCCCTCGACTTTGTAGCGGTCGCTGGTGACGTCGTTGGCCGTGGCGTCCATCTTGGCAATGACCAGGTTCTTGTGGCCCTTGTACTTCTTGCCCAGGGAGGTGTACACCGGCTCCAGCTGCTTGCAGTGCCCGCACCAGGGCGCGTAGAACTCGATGAGGACGTCCTTCTTAGGGTCCATCACGATGGAGTCAAAGGTCTTCCCCACCACGACCTTGACCGGCCCCTTGTTGTTCTTGGGCACCGGCTGGGATTTGATGACTGGCTTCAGTTTTCCTGCCGGGGAAAGCAAGCAGAGGGGGGTGTGAGAGCCGAAAGGCCCGGCCCCTGGTGGCCACGACTGGACCAAGCAGGGAGGCTGGCAGGACATGCAGGAGGCTGGGGCAGACAGATGTCACCACGGCCAGGCTGGGCCTTGTCTCCAGAGCCCAGCCCCTGGTTCTCCGATTTCCTCAAATCTTGTACTTTCCAGTCCCTGCAAAGGCCAGAGCGGGTGCAGATGACCGGTTGTACCAGAGGCCTAGCAGCCACCATCCTCTTCAGCGAGATTGCACAAGAGAGGCTGCTAGTACAGAAGGGTCACTAACAGGGCGGCCTGCAGGCCAGAAGGCACGGTGGGCTGCAGGCTGAGCAGACATGATGGGGAGGGAGGCCTGCCCACCAGCGGGGGCAGTGGGGACCCTGAGCCACGTGCTCAATCAGATTAGAAAAACGCTGCATTTGAGGCCAAAGCAAGCTTCCCACATACAAGAAATCTGTCTGCTGTACTTTAATTTTTAAAGTAAGGTTTTTTTGACATTTCTAAGGCCCCTGCCTCTTTCTATTACAAAAAGAGGACAGGGAGAAAACGAACAGGGATTCTCCGTTCCCATGCTCCGCACCCTCGGGTCCAGGAGGAAGTCCAGGCCGGGGTCCCAAAGACAAGCCGGCAGGGGCTGCAGGAGCCGGGGTGCGGGCGTGGGTGGAGGTGGGTGGGGTGGCGGCTGGCGGGATGCGGGCCCACCTTTCTTGAAGGCGGTGACGAAGTCGCGCAGGGCGTCGGCGTCGAAGTCGTCAGGCTCCATGGCGAACCTGCGGCCGCCCTCATCCAGGATGGCCGCGTTCACCTCCTCCCCACTCTCGCTCAGCCCCAGGTCCTTCACCTCCGTGGCGAAGTCCTCCTCGTCGGCCACGGCGAAGGTGTACTCGGGGAAGTCCTTGGCCACCTCCAGGACCTTGTTCCGCCAGAACTGAGTGGCTGAGACGGGACCGAGGGTTTGGGCTCGGGGAGTGGGGGCCTGGTCCCGCCCGATCGTCCCCGTGGCTCGAGGAGGGCCGACGGGACTCCCAGCCGCCCCCCTGCTCAAGCGGGGAGGGTAGGGGGTGGCGACTCCCCCCGGAGGAGGAGGAGGACCCCCGAGGCCGTCGTTACCCGCGCCCCCCAGCCCAGGGCTCACCCGCGCGGTAGTCGAAGCTGAAGTCCACGTCGTAGTAGACGACCACCAGGGGGCGCCGCGAATAGCGCTTGGCATCGTTGGCAGCCTTGCGGTGGCCGACCAGGGGCAGCGTGTGCTTCACCACGTGCTCCGCGATGGCCGCGGCCTCCGTGGAGTCCTGCGAGATGGGCCAGGTGAGGCGCAGCTGTCTGCCGCCGGCCAGGGGGAAAGTCTGCCCCTAGGGACGTCACGGGGCTTCCCCAGAGGCTCAGAGAGTACAGCGTCTGCCTGCACTGCTGGAGACCAGGGTTCGATCCCTGGGCCGGGAAGATCCCCTGGAGGCGGGCAAGGCAACCCACTTGTGTTCTTGCCTGGAGAATCCCATGGACGGAGGAGCCTGGTGGGCTACAGTCCATGGGATCGCAAAGAGGTGGACACAACTGAGCGACTTCACCAGGGACATCACAGGGGCCCTACTCCCCCAGTGAGCCCCAAGTGAGCCTCTCGGGTAGCCAGGGCGCCCTTCCCTCTGGGTCAGGGCTGGCTGACCAGGTCAGTCAGGATCTGCTGCGGGAAGACCTGGCTCCCGGATGACAGTGGCATGAAGGTGGGCTGAACTGGGCACAAGGTCTCACGTTCCTCCGGCTGTCCCCTGTCGGGGACACTACAGGATGAGATGATCAAAGTGGCCGTCGGGGCTCTGCTTGCAGAAAGCCCACCCCTGACCACTGGAGACAAAAAGCCCGGGGGGCCTGGGGAAGAGCGTGGGGCAGTCAGCTGCACCACAGATGAGGAACCTGAGGCCTAGTGGGGTGAGGCTGTCTGCCCGGCAGAAGTGGTGGATGCCCACCTCTCTCCCCTAGAGCCTGAGTGCCATCTGGATGGACAGTCAGCGAGGTGGCCCCAGACGGCACTGAAAAATGGCAAGACTGGCCAGCTCGGGGAGGCAGCAGGGATGACACAGCAGGCAGCGGGGGCCTCTTTCATCGGGACGGCCCTGGACCGCCTGTCGCGGAGAAGGTGAACTCCGGGGGGACCCAGGATGTATGTGCTCCAGAGTGGAGCACTCAGCACCCACAGGGCTGAATCAAAACTCAAATGCCTGAGCCCTTCTCACTCACGTCAGAAGCAAACAAACTGTCTTCTCACCGCAAGGCTGCGTGTGCTGACTTTACACCTGGCTTCATCTTATCCGTCCTGCCCTTGTCTTCCCTTTGTCCTAACTCCTAGATCCGTTTTTTAAAAATTGCACGTTACCTGTTATGTAAACTTTTTTACAAAGCAGCCCTTAAATAATTCTGGGGACAAAAATGGTATATAAATGATACCAATCCATTAAAAAAAAATGTTGAATATAAGATCAGGCAGAAGCAAAAAGAGCAAAGTAGCAGTGATATGTTTGACAGACTGTGGATCTCAGCCTTTCAGGGTCAAGGGCCCCTTCGAGAATCTACTGAAAGCTACAGACAGACCCCTTTCCTGGGAGCAGGCACACCACACAGAACTGGGTCTGGTTCCCATGGTCCCCAGATCCCAAGTTCACCAGGGCTCCTCTGTGGACCCAGGGTCAGTATCTCTCGGTAACAGGAAAAAAGCCAGAGGGACAGGGGGGCGACGAGACCACTCCCGTATGTCCTGGCCGGGGGCAGAGCGCGCCTGCCTCTCCCCTTCGTCTCCTCCTAACAGGCTATGGGACCCTCTAGGTGTTAGTTCACTTCTCTGCCTCCCAGTCTCTGTCAAATAAAACATCTGGATTCAAGACGTAAAGTCAAAGTCGCTCAGTCGTGTCTGACTCCTTGAGACCCCATGGACTTTGGGAATTCTCCAGGCCAGAATACTGGAGTGGGTAGCCTTTCCCTTCTCCAGGGGATCTTCCCAACCCAGGGACAGGAACCCAGGTCTCCTGCATTGCGGGCAGATTCTTTACCAACAGAGCCACAAGGGAAGCCCAAGAATACTGGAGTGGGTAGCCTATCCCGTCTGCAGCGGATCTTCTTGACCCAGGAATCGAACTGGGGTCTCCCGCACTGTAGGTGGATTCTTTATCAACTGAGCTATCAGGGTAAAGTTTCCTCCAAACATATCTGTTCCATGGAGCTCGGGGCCCCTGGGAAGCACTCGGAACATGAAGCGGGAGCCAGGCTCACCTCCACTCTTCTTGAGATGAGTCTGTCACCTCTCTAGGAAGACTGAGAGTGGGAGACCCCAAGGAGGAAGGAAAGGCCAGGTCCACAGGCCACGCCCCATAGCTACACGCAGTGAAGACAGGCATGTCAGCGCTTTGCAGCCCTCAGCACCCAAGCCGCCTGCCAGCGAGTGAGGCTTCTCTCTGACCGAGCAGCATGGTCTGACCCAGAGCCATGCCAGCCACAGAGCCAGGCCCACGGTGGGTGTGCAACTAGGCAAGCTGGAGCTGGCCCATCATGACGTAAGGAGAGTGGGCCACCCTCCTGCAGAAGCAGATGGAGCTGAGCCAGGGCTTCAGCCCCACCACTCACTGGGCATGTGAGGACCCCCCCCACCCCTGCCCCCGTGAACCCTGACCTGACCCAAAGACCTTCAGGATAATCGGATGCCCCGGGGCTGGCACCCCTCACCCACCTCGATGTCCATCACGTGGCTCTTGGGCTCGTATTTGGACTGGAATTTCTCAGGCTGCATGACGACCAACTTCCCCAGGGAGACTTTCAAGAACTTCGCTATTTCGGTGCTGAAAGTGTGGTAGAATTTGTAATCCTCTCTCAGGCTGTTAGCTGAGGAATTGACAGAACGATAAATAATACGCAATTTATTAAACCGCTTCAATGATTTAAATTCTACTCTACCCATGTCAGCCAAAGCAAATGCCCAGAAAATGGTGTAATTAACCACGAATGCTGTGTAAACAATATCCAGAGCTTAGACACTTGAAAGGAGTCTGGATTTAAAAACCTGGTGTAGATGTAATACCTTAAAATCTATGTATCTCTGAATTTATTTTAAAAATAAATCTGAAAAAAAAAGAAAAAAATAATAAAAGTAAAAGATTGGAACCTTCACAGAAAAACTTCATCTCTCGGACTGACTGTGGTCTCTGATGCTGAGAAGCACATTCACCCTCCTGTGTCTGGCACGGGAACCCTCCGTCCACACAGGGGCTCACTTCTCGAGCAGCCTGTTTGGCCTGCAGTTCTTCTGTTCTACGTATACGCTGCGCTGTACTCAGCTGTGTCCGGCTATTTGTGACCCCACGGATTGTAGCCCGTCAGGCTCCTCTGTCCATGGAATTTTTTTGGGACAAGAATACTGGAGTGGGTGGCCACTTCCTCCTCCAGGGGATCTTCTCGACTCAAGAATCAAACCTGCGTCTCTTGAGTCTCCTGTATTGCCAGGCATGTTCTTTACCACTGTGCCACCTGAGAAGCCCTACATACTTTTATTTAAATCTCAAGAAACTCCCAAATGCAACCCTGCGGAGATACTCTAGAATGGGGGCTGGCAAACTTTCCTAGAAAGGACTGGACAGGAACTGCCTCAGTGTCATGGACCCCATGGTCTTGACAACTCAGCTCTGTGCTGACTAGCATGCCGACCAGCCAGTGTGCTGTGTCCCCAGGGAACCTGCAGAACCAGGTGAGGACCGGGCTTGGCCCGTGGGCCAGCCTATCAACCCCTGCCCTGGACCCCGCAGGGGCACCACCTCGGGCCCCCTGCTCTGTCCTCGCCAAGGCCTCTGGACCCACCCTGAGCGGAGTGTGCGGTCCCAGGAAGGCAGGCCTGTGACTGGGTTATAGGAACAGGCAGCTGAGGGCACGGCACGTCTCAGGGGAAGCAGGGCGCAGCCTGGATGAGCTCACAGACAGACCTGGACTCAAATCACAATTTTCGAGCTGCCAGCTGTGTGACTTCAGGCCTGCCAGCTACTCACCACCCGCAGCCCCAGACCCTCCTGTAGAAACAGGTCAGGGAGCTCTCACACCATCGTTAAGAATGGTACAGCCACCCAGAGGGGTGTTGCAGGTCAGTCTCCCACCTGTTCTAAGCCACCAGACACATGGGTATTTGTGATCAAGTGGCCATGGTAGAGACAGGATCACCTCAAGAGCTTCCCGCCCGGCCCCCTCGCTCAGACCCCGTCCTCCGGCCAGGACCCCCTCTGCTCCCGCCCTGTCAGCCCTGCATCCCTGGGGCTGTCTCTAGTTCCTTCCCTGAAGTACATGCACCAGGCCCATGACTGTCACCCCTGCCTAAGCCTAACCCGCCCGGCCACGAGGGGTCACAGGCGTCAGACTGGATGTGCGGCGGCTGGACGGGCAGCATCGAGGCCCACCCAGCCCTGAGCACCAGCACCTGCATTTTGACAAGATCCCTGGGGATCTACAGGCACCCAGACGTGAGGGCTGGGGACTCCAGGGCTGCCTGTGGCCCTGGGTGGACTAGGGGAACCCCTCTGCGCGTTTTTACCACAGCTGGATGCCAAGATTACGGACTCAGTGAAGACTGAGGAAGCACAAATGGACTTCAGCTCCACTGTAACTTTTACAACGTTACTCTGCGACTGACACACGCACAGCTGGGACCGTGCGGCACAGACATTAACACCAAGTGGCAAGCAGGGCATTTAACAGATCACGATTACGACTTCTAAGTAGAAAACCAAGCCGTTGTGGTGTGTGTGATGGGGTGAGGGGTCCAAGGGACTCATGAGGAGCTGGGGAAGACCAGGAGGAGCCTGACTGTCCCCCAAAAACCGTCTTTGGCTCATCACCCAGGGGCCACCCAGGGCGGCAAGGACCCAGCCCCCATGGGACACCGCTGAGACGTGTTGGTGGTAACTTCGCCTCCCAGACCAGCCTCACTGGGCACTTAGTAGCACCGACACTTGGCATCACTGGGCACTTGGCTGAGCACTTCTGCCACTGTATCTCCTCTAACGTAACAACCTTCCACGTAGGACAGGTCTCCCTGTTGGCTGTGAGATCTCGAAGCTGACGGAGTCACTGACTGCCCACTCGGGGCGGCTAACCACCGAGAGAATCGGGACTCCAACCCAGGTCTGATGCAGAAACCCTCACTTTCTGGTCAAGACCCTCCCCTGGCAGCAGGGCTGGCTCGGGGAAGGGGCCCTGGCAGAGGAGGGAGGGACGTAATGACCTTGGATGAACTTGACTGGGCCCCTCCCCTCCTCTCAGAGCCCAGGAGAGAGAGGGCACAGCCCCCTCGTCTATTTCCTGAGAGATCGTATCACTGACGTGCAGTTAAGGCAACCGAGAACCAATCCCTGACCCCAGAGAGGAAAGCCTGTTCGCACACACTCTTCCCTCAGGCCTAAATCGACGCCCAGGGGTCTTATACAACAGCAGCAACCCCAGAAGGCCTGGGCGCATGTGTGCTGGCCTGAGACCTCTCCTCACCCGCGTCCTGGTACAGCTGGTAGGCGGGATCGCTCTCCGACTTAAAGACCCCGATGATGATGACGTCGTCCCCATCCTTCAGGAACTCCTGGACCTGCTTGAGGGCCAGGATCTGCTTGGAGGGTGGCCCGGACTGCTCGATCATGTAGTCGACGATCCCTGGGAGCAGAGCGCACGCCTGAGCGGGGCTCGGGGCTCCGGGGCGCCCGGAGGTGCTGGGAGCTCCCCCCACTGGGGCCAGAGGCGGTGGCAGCCCTACCGTATTTTTCACGAGGGCCGTTGTAATCGAAAGCCTTCCCCTTGCGGAAGATCTTCAGGGTCGGGTAGCCCGAGACGTCGAACCTCTTGGCGAGGTCTGTCTCGGCCGTGGCGTCGACCTTTGCCAGGGGGATCGGGGGAGAGCGCTTGCTCAGCTCCTTGGCGGCCTTCTCGTACTCGGGGGCCAGTTTTTTGCAGTGTCCACACCTGCGAGAGCAAGCAGCTCTGTCAGGAGCCTGTTCCAGGGGGGAGGAAGCCTCCCCGCTCCGGGAAGTGCATACACCCAGCCTGCGTTCCCAGGTGACTGGGAGAGACCCACCAAGCCAGAGATGCCCCCGGGCAGACAGCGTGGAAGCCTGATGTGGGGTAAGAGATGGGAAAGGCCACAACAGTTCTCTTGGTTGGACAGCTGGGGGAGTTTCAGCCTCATCCTATCCCCCAGCAAAGACTGTAAAACCACCCCTCCCAGCCGTGCCCACTTCACCTGCTGCACGGTGGGCACTTGGCACCTGCCTGCTCCTCAGCTGGCTCTGCATCACGAGCAGGGGTCTGTCTCCTGCTGCCCCTGCCCCACGTGGCAGTGGGTACAGGACGGGCCTGACCAGTATCTGGTCACAAGAGACGGACACCATCTTACCAGGGAGCATAAAACTCCACCAGCATGATGTCGGCGTCATTCACCACCTCATCGAAGTTGTCCTTGGTGAGCACGAGTGTGACTTCTGGTGGAGGCGTCCAGTTGGGCTGGGAGATCTCTTTGACCTTGGCCACAATTTCTGGAAGAAACCACACAAGACTGAGCATGTGAAGGTCCCTGGCTCCAGGTGGGGAAGGTGGAGAGGGGGTGGAGAGAGAACGTGGGGTCACACAACAGGACACACTTGATTTCCTGAAACTCAAGCCCATCTACTGCAAGGAGATCAAACCAGTCAATCCTAACTGAAATCAACCCTGAATAGTCATTGGAAGGACTGATGCTGAAGCTCCAATACTTTGGCCACCTGATGTGAAGAACCGACTCATTGGAAAAGACCCTGATGCTGGGAAAGATTGAAGGCAGGAAGAGAAGGGGAAGACAGAGAGAGAACGAGATGGTTGAATGGCATCACCGACTCGACAGACATGAGTTTAAGCAAACTCTGGGAGATGGTGAAGGACAGGGAAGCCTGGCGTGCTGCAGTCCATGGGGTTGCAAAGTCGGACAAGACTGAACGACTGAACAACAAAGCCCATCTATAGCCAGGGCCCCTCCGAAGTTTGGGGGCCACAGTGAAGAGCCCAAAGGTCCATGGTTTCCAACAACCACACATCCACTGCCACGCACACTGCTCAAGGCAGTCTAGCCCAGCCTCATGAATGAGACTGTCAAGTGCATCCCGAGAGGTCACCTCCCAGTGTTCAACCGCATATGCCTAGTAATAGTTTTGGGGGCATTCCTCTTAACACGTACAAATACATCTGTGTTTAGACACGCACATGGAGCACTGGCACGTTACACACGGCGTAAAATGTAACCAAAGTCGAGAAAAATGGGAGGAGCAGCAGCTCCCACGCCACCCAGGCTGCTCCAGCATCGCCTGAGAAGCGGCTGTAAAAATGCCTGCTAGTGGCCTGCATGCCCAGAGACACGAGGCAGGGGACACTAAGTATATTCTCACAAAGCACTTCCCAAGTGGTTCTCAGGAGCGGCGGCTGCCCACTGTCTCTCTCCTTTTGTGGCCCTAGAATCTGCCAAGGAGCCAGGTCCAAGAACCACTCCCACAAAGCACGAGCTTTCAGACTGGAGCGTGAACAGCAGCGCCTCCTGGTGCAGGCAGACCGAGGCCCGGGAGAGGGGGGGCCTCAACTCAGGGGAGCCCCCCTTCTGAAGACATACGGGAGGTCTGGCACCCAGGGAGCCCGCTGAGGCAAACATTGCCCTAAAGATGCCAAACTTGGCCATGTTCCTAGCTGTGAGGTGTCGAGGGCAGACCCCCCCCCACCAAATACACACATGCCTGCACAGGTCACACTCTTGAATGGCTCAAAGGGAACCCTGAGATCAAGTCCACGTGACTCACGCTCAGATGAGTGCCACACTGGGAGTGGAAAATGCAGCAGAAAGCAATGTGTTTGGTTTTTTTTTAAGCCTTCAAAGTGCTAAAGGCTACCACGGTGTTATCTGTCCATTTATTTAATGAAACCAATGTAGTGCCTGATGCGAGCCAGGTAGAGCTCCAACAGGCCTGGTTTTAGAAACGTCATCTGGCTCCACACACCTGGTTTGACAAACAAACACCAGTAGTTCCGTGAGCTCTGGATCTGCAGGCTTGGCCAGCCCTGGGCGCTCACGAGAAACGTAGACTATTGAGACGGACCTGACGCTCACTCAATCAGAAGCTCTGGGCGAGGGTTTGGCAGTCTGTCTCGGCGAGTCCCCCACCCCGCGCCCTGGGAGTCGGGCCCAGCTAGACACTGGTCCAGGACACTAGTGAGACCCGTGGCCTTTAACACAGCAGCTTTGGACCTTGAATTTCACGGCGGTCAAGTGTAACCCCTTCTCGTCCAGGACAAGTTTATTCTGATCAGAGTCACCGCAGACATTCCAGCAGGTACTGCTGCTAGCCCAGTGGGCTAGGCTTCCCCTCTGTTATCCAAACTGCCCTCCCCTCTCCCTTCCTGGGGAAGGGAGCCCCGGCCTCCACTTCCTCTGGTGGCTCAGAGCCCTCACCTTCCTGGGTCCTGGAGCCCTCGTAGTCGACCGCCTGCCCCTTCTTCAGGATCTTGATGGTGGGGTAGCCACTCACGTCAAACCTGCTGGCCAGCGCCGACTCTGAGGTCGCGTCAATCTTGGCGACAGGGATGGGAGGGTCGTTCTCCTTCAAGGTGGTGGCGATTTTTTCATATTCTGGAGCAAACTGTTTGCAGTGCCCGCACCTGAGAATGAGATTTCGGGACGGAGAAGCAGGTTAACTGTACCCGAGGAGGCTTAAATCCAGCCGTATGCACAAAAACTGGGGCACTGGAACCAGAAATGTTTGTGGTTAGTGAGAAATGCGAAACAGGGAAGGCTGAGACAGTGGGAAGTCAAAGAGACCCAGGGTGAATCCCAGCCCCGCCAAGGGCAGGTACTTTCAACATCTCCACACCCCAGTGTGAAGAGAAAACTCTCCCTGAAAGATGCCATCTCTTCCACTCGAATCAGATGTGGAACGCGGGGTTTTCCGGAGGCTATGGACCGACAATGATGTCAGCATTCTGATGCTAACGAGTAAAGGGGTTACTGCTACTTAGAAATAAATTTTTTCCATTTCTCGGTTTTAATTTCCAATGTGGTAACTACTGACAAACGTGACCCATGTGACAAGCTAGCTGAGGTCCTCAATATTTAAGGGGTTAAGGGGTCCTGAGACCAAAATGCTTGAGAACAGCTGTTCTATAAACCAGTAATGATGTAACCTCACAGGTCTGCCCTAAGGACTGTTTACATACTTTATACGAAGCATCTCATACTATGCTGAGCAAACAACATTATGTGTATCTTGACTATCTGTTTCTCCCAAGTGGACCAAGGAGGGCAGGAGAAAGTGAAGACAGGATTATGAGATGGAAAAACAGCAGGAGGTGGGAGAAGGAGCCCAAGAGTCACGACGAGCTGCACCGTGAGGGTGAAAGATGGGAAAAGGGGGGCTGGTCCCCACAGGGTCCAGTCTGCAGGCAGCTGGGCGGCCACCTGGCTCCAGACAGGAGGAGGGGGCGGGGCTGAAGCTGCACCAGGGGACGCATCTGTCAGCCCCGCAGGTCTGTGTCATCACAGCTCGTGAGCCACCCGCAGCAGTAACTAGCAGAGGATGTGTTCACATTTTTAACGAACTAGATCTGAAACGAGGCGGGGCGGGCTGACGGAAGCGGGGCGGGCTGACGGAAGCGGGGCGGGCGGACCGAAGCGGGGCGCGGGTCCTCACCACGGAGCGTAGAACTCCAGCAGCACCGTGTCTTTGTCGGCCACAAAGTTATCGAAGTTTGCATCGTTTAGGACCAAGACCCCGTTTTCCTCCTTAACTTCCAAGTCGTCATCATCGTCCTCGTCGTCCTCGTCCTCCTCGTCATCCTCGTCCTCCTCAACGGCGTCCTCTTTGTCAGAAGAATCTGTGCAGAGAACGCCCAGGCAGGTTAGGAGACTGATGACCTTCCTCCTTAAAAGTATTCCTGGACCCGGCACCCTGAAAATCGTCATGCGTCCTCAGTGGTCCCTGAGGGTCAGCACCAGGAGAAGAGGTGGTGACTGCCGGCCTCCTGGAGCCCATAAATCTGCATGTGGTGTGGGCACTTCAGATTTCACTTAAAGGGAGGTGATGGCTAAAAGATGGCTGAAAACTAACTACAGGTCTAGAATTTAGTCTAAACACTGCAGGACTTGGGGGTGGAGGTGGGACCGGCCCCCTCTCAGATGGAGCCCCCCGGCCTGGCTCCACAAGCCCAGCACAGAGAACCCTCCTTCCCAGTATACAGGTCTGATGTGCCCTGCGGCAAGGCCCCTCATCCACATCCAAGCTCTGTGTTCGGGCTCCTCCCTTTGTGGGTCCCCCCATGTCCATGCTCAAGGGCCAGGCTAACTTCCACAGACATGTTCCCCTTCCTCACCCTCTCTGCTTTCCACAGGTAGGAAGGACTGCCTCCAAGCTCCCATCCCCGCCCCCACGGATGACTGCCTGGCCCCCCAAATCAGTACAAACAGGAAACGAGTCCTGGTTCTCAACTCTTTCACCCTGGAGGTTACTTGGGCTGACTTTTAAGTAAAACGTGATTCCTCACCTCCCTCCTCCACACATCAACCTTTCCCTGAAGGATTAGAACACACGTGGGGTATCTTTTATGTGTATCTCCTAATCTGAGGTGGATTAGGACTCTATCGTCCATAATTAAAAGCTGAGAACCGCACTTGTTTCCTGTTCATACTTTTGTGGGACGCCTGGAAGCAAAGTTCTCTTTCCCAGAACATAAGAATATAAGCACAGCTTATCATCAACAAGGTTCAGCAGGATTTGCTGCTGAACTACAGGTACAGAAACCCTGAACGGCAGCTCTCATTACCCAGGTTCCCAGTTGCTTCCACATGAGCAAACAGAAATGCCAGCAGCACGATTTCATCAACTCCAAAGGCAGAGCACTTCAAGGAGCCCATTACTTCTTTTTGGAACCAACGCTGACGTTAGGGCTTGAGAACCTGTCCAGGAACCCAGGAGCCCCCTGGGACTCGCCCTATCACAGCACCTACCCCACCCCCCAAAACCAGACCCACTGCTGCTTCTGCAGCTGCTCAGACACGCCAGGGGCTGCCCTGGGCAGGGTGGCAGCTTTGCTTGTTATCATCAAGATCTACCGACCTGTACACTAATTACCAAAAGCAAGCTGAAAACCCACCCCGCCCCCCTGAGCCCCACTTCCCTCTACACTTGTCCCTTTGAACACCCACAGCTTTTTCCTTTCACAAGCCCCTGTCTTCCACTGTGGGGGCTGGAGAAAACAGCTCTAAAATCCAAACAGAAATGCCACCAACTTGAGAAGGTGCCTGTGTATCCTGGGCCAGGCTGCTTCCCCTGCCCCCAGATTTCTTCCCGCCATCCCCAAGCCCGTCAGCTCACCCACTTCTCCAGCCACCTCCCTCCTCCACAGTGGGGACCCTGCGGGCTGGACAGGCCTGCAGAAGCCCCAGGCCCCCAGCACTGTCAGCAGGAGGCTTGGGAAGAGCAATGAGAACCAGGCTCCATGGAAGGCGCAGGACCCAGAGGAAGACAACTGGGCTCAACACCATCCCCACCTCCCAGGCTGGTGGCCTAAGCTCCTTTCTTTTTTTCCTTTAAATTTATTTATATATATTTTTTGGCCACCTGGTGAGCATTTGGGATCTTAGTTCCCTAGCCAGGGATAGAACCTGCAGCCCCTGTATCAGAAGCTTGGAGTCTTAACGACTGGACCGCCAGTGAAGTCCCAGGGAAATCTAAGGACCTGATGCTCTTGAGACCCTCCGGGTTTACATCAGCTGGCTCTGGGCTCCTGGTACTTCCGGGAACACTGCCCACAGCAACCTGGCAGGGCAAGTACCAGCTGACCTCTGCTGGCCTGTGGAACCCTAATAGCGGCTTTCCAAAAGGCTGGTCTGACAGCCCCTCACTTAAAAGTCCTGAAACGACTCACATGGGGACCACAAACCCAGGGGCTCGATGTGGGGGTGCTGTGCAAGGTTCTCTGCTCCGGCTGGGGGCCCAGGAGGCAATACACATCTTGCCCCAGATCTGGGAGCTGCTGCAGGCAGTGAGGCAGGCCCCAAGGGCAGCACAGCTGCCAGGGTGCTCAGCTCAGGCTGAGAATCAAGCTTATTTGCAGGCAGATGGAAAGACTGGAGGAAGGCTGGAAAGAAAGCTCAAGAGAACTTAATCCTCTCTTCAAGAGAGGAAACAGCTTGGGGAGGAAGAGGGACTTGGCTGCCAGTTCAGTGCACAGAGATAAGGTGAATTTTACAAAAAGGAAAAGCAAAGAGGTTTCTGACCCAGCCCCAGACCGCAGAGGTTTGCAGCACTACAGCGATAGGGCACTCATGATTAAATGGGGACCATGAGTTATCCTGCGACAGAGCTCCTAATAGGGAACTCCTTTATCGATACTTTTTTAAGAATGGATTTTCATTCTGTATTTTTAAGGACAAACAAAATGACAGAATGTTCTCTATGTAATGAAGGATCCTCAAGCCCATTAAGGCACAGCCCCCACCTTCCGCTGCTCTCCAAGTTGCCGACAACTCCCAGGGTTGACTCCTCTGTATCTGGAGAGGGTGCTGGCTCCATATTCCCCTGGACTAAACTCCCCCACCTCCCGCATCCTGACAAGGAAGATATCTCACAGTTTAATGGGGAAATCACCTCTTACTGGGCTGGATATTCCTCTTTTAAAGCTGGATATTCTAGGACAGAAATATATATCCAAAGCCTTCCAGCCCCTTCTGGAAAGGCGCCATCCTTCTCTGAGCGCCCCTCCTCAATGGGCCTCCGGCATCATCTCTGCAAGAGGCTGGGCCCATCCGCCAAGGCCACTCCTGAAATGCAGGCCCCTCCTAACCAGGTCACTGCAACTGCAGTCCACTCCCAGCAGTGCACCTGACAACGCCGGATCCCGCCCAGCCTGGACACAGGCCGCTCCTTCCAGCATCTCCTCACCTGCATCCTCAGCTGGCGTTAACAACAGACTCAGGAATAACATCACCTAACTGATCATGTTTCGTGGGCCACGCACTGTGCTGAGCACTTACAGAACTCTCTAAGCCCCCGGGGGAAACATACTACATGTCCTTCGCTGATGAAGAAACAGAGCTTCTGTCACCTGCCCAGGAGCACAAGGCTACTGAGGGGAGGGTCCTGATCACTCAGCTGCTATGCCTTGCTGTCCCATCAGACTTTCTTCCCAAGATGCCCTAAGTTTTTTAACCTCCTTTGATAATTACTTCCCAAAAGTGAAAAGCAGGCAACGACTGGCGTCAAAATATCTCCTTTATGCCCTTCTGGTTGGCAAGATGTGAGAACAAGTGAGAGGCCTGACAGCCGGAGGCTCACCCGTCAGAACTTCAGTTCTATTTAGTAACCATTCTTGGGGGGCCCAGACACCACTGGGGTGTTTGAGTCTGACATGCACAAGAAGCGGGGAAGTCCCTGGTGGTCCAGTGGTTAGGACTCGGAGCTTCCACTGCAGGGGCCACTGGCTGGATCCCTGGCTGGAGAACTAAGATCCTGCAAAGGGTGCAGTGCAGCAAAAATAAATAAATAAAATGCACAGGAAGCAAAAAAGAAGGGGGGAACCCCTCAAGACTGGAACCATCTGGGAAGTGTGGTCCCAAAATAAAATCCACAGGAGGAGTTACCTGTGACAGAAGCTAAATGTGAAGGGGGAGGGATGAGAAAGAGTCAAGGTGACCACTAGAAGCCCCACTCCAATCAATCGACCACAATGACCCCCAGGCTCACCCTAGAGGCAGCTGCCTCCCAGGGTCTCCAGTGCATCAGTGGCCTGTGACAAATGACAGACTCACTCATCCTAATACCCGTGGTGTCCACCCACGTCTGCCACTCTTCCAGGCTCCCTGAGGCTCCCCGCAAGACAGAATCATCTGATCGGAACCAAGACAAAGCTACTCTGTTCTCCATGTCCAAAAAACTACCATCCACCTCCACTGGTCCTCAAACATTAATGTGCCTCCCCAAAGGTTACTTTGCCAACGAATCAATGTGTTTAAAATGCTGACCTGAGGGCCCACCCTTGCGTTCTTCCGGTTGGGTATATTTTGGGACTCCGTATTTAAATAAGCACCGGGCGATTTGGATAAAGGTCCCAAGACACACTTGTAGGTGACCCTGCTCTCTGGTTCCTGTGGGCAGGTGTTCTTTTTACCAAGCGTTGGTTTTCAACTTCCTTTTCTGTGTGGGTCACGACTCTTGAATCACTGACTTGCATAAAAGTTACTCAATCTGAAAGAGTATAAAGTTCGCACTTCCTTTACACACTATCAGAAAAGGGGGGTTATTTATATTGGAACAAACTCAAGAGGAAAAAAACTCTAGTTATCCAGAGAAAGGCCAGAGGAAGAAGTTAAGGCCAGTAATGTGTAGTCCTGTTCTCTAGCAATAGCAGTCTTTTCTTCATTTAAGTTTTCTAATTCTCAAAGTTCTCACACACCACTTATTTTTAGCTAGCCGATTCCAAAGAAAAATGCAGGAGCGATGGCTGGTAGCAGCGAATGTTCCTACCAGAGCCGGCGCTTTATGGGCAGGGGCCACACTGAGCCCTAATTCCCGGACCCGGCGCAGTAACTGGCACATACAGTCGGTGCTGAATACATGCTTGCAGGAGGAATGCCACCTCCGGTTTCCAAAAGATGCAAACCAAGCCATCCCTTTCCCCCTCAAACAAGAACCCTCGAGTTACTTGTATCCAAACCTGCAGACCACATTTTTCAGGCGTAAAACGCTTGCTGCCCGAGGCTGTCCCTAGGGCTCCCACGGGGGACGTCACGCCCTCGCCCTGTTTTGAAACCAGCGGCCCCTCTCCCTTCCCACTCCTTGGACATGTGAGCCTCAAATGCTTAACCAGTTCCCAAGCTCCCCTTCCCAGGAGTGGGCAGTCAGCCTGGACCCGAGGAAAATCGGAGGAGAATCAGGGCGAAGGAGCCAGCGTGCAAAGAAGGCACTTTACACCCTCTCCGCGTCCAAGCCTCGGCGGCAGCGCCGGCCTCCTCGCCGCCCTCCTCTCCCGGGTCTCCCTAGCGATCCTGCCCCCCGCTACAGCATTCCGACTCCAGCAAGTATCTGGTCCGCGCGGCGCCCCCACCCCGGTGCCCGCGGCCCGCAGGCCCGACCAGCCGCCGCCGCCGCCGCTCACCTTCGTCCGGACCCCCGGCGCTCGCCACGGCCAGCAGCTGCGTCAGGGCCAGGAGCAGGACAAGCATCCAGGCTTTCCGGGGCCTCATCGCGGCGGGGCTGAGCGCGGCCTCCTTGCCCAGGGGGCCGCTGGACGCTCCCGAACCTCGGGTTCGGGTCTCGCGGAGCGAAACGAGAGGGAAGATATCCCCCCGGAAGACCTCCCTGGCAATTAACTGGGGGGGCGGGGAAAGACGCGGGCCAGCCAATCCCAGTCCGATCTGAGGCGCCGGCCGCGACCGCCGCGCTGCGCGTCCAAGCCCCGCGACACCTCCCTCCGCGTGGACCCTCCTCCCCGCCCTCCTCCGCGCGCCCCGCGGCTCGCGCGTTTAAAGCTCGGAGCGCTAACGTGAGGTGCCCCCTTCTGATTGGCTGCGCCGCGGCCTCCAATCAGCGGCTGCCACTCGGTTTGCCGGGAGCGCACAGGCTGAGAGAGGGAGCTGGGGAGAACAAAGGCGGCGGGCACGGACCCGAGGGGCGGGGCCAGGCCACGCCTCTGGCAACGATTGGCAGGCGACGCGGCAGGCGGGGCCTGGGAAGCGCGAGGTGGGAGGGTCTCCAGGCGGCTGAACTGGGCTGGAAGAACACGTGTCCTTAGCGGAGCTAGGGGCAGAGGGGACATCTGAGCTTATCTCGGGGACCCCGCGAGGCTCAAGGTCTAAGCGGAGGAGGGGCCTGAACTAGTCTGTTGGTGGGAGAGAGAACGGGACTCCCCAGTCGGCTCCCTGTTCGTGATCTTTTTAATTTCTGCTTGAGCGACTGAAAGTTTGCGTTTCTTTCCTGGAATAAAACACAGATTGGCTTTGAGGGCGGGGTAGCATGCAGTAAAAGTGAATCCAGAACTAGGATTTGGGAAAGAGCTTCTTTCTAGAGTTTTATCTAGGAAAAGGCCATCAGGTGCGTGTCTAAACTTTGCTTCACGTTACCAATTTCTCTCCTGATTTTCTGCAAAAGTGACATATCGGATAGGCAGTCTAGCGGTTTATAGAATTCTAATTATAGACTTCAGGTTTTCCCTCCTGACAATTTAAGAGGAAAAATACTAGGCTAAGATAATGACTTTTGTATGTAGAGCTGTGATGTTTCTCGGGGTTTGAGGTTTCTTTAACACCTGGAAATTCATATACCTAGAGTTACAGAAGACAGGTCAAAAAACAAAACTGGAGAGTCTACAAGTATTTTTCTGTGTATACAGAGTGTCAGGAAGAAAGAAAGCTAACTACTCAACAGGCTTTAGCAGTTAGAAAGTTTTATTAAATTTAATAAATTTCTATCCAACTACTGAATCTGATAGTACCCCTCTCATTTTTTGTAAGGCAGGAAGACATTTAATTAACTTCAAGGACAGGGTGAGTATGCACTGATTTGTCAGAATGCTATGCATGTAGAATATCAAACAGTTCAATATCATTTTAAGAAACTCTTCAAAAAGATAGTGTCCCAACCCAGAATTTTTGTCCTTCTTGGTAGTTTCCTCTGAATCCTTATGAAACTGAGGATTTAGAATCCCATTTGTCCAGATGTGGCACAAATCCTACCAATTTCACTAAGACCCTTTGTTGATGCAAGGTATCAGGCGGAACCTCTTAAAATGACATACATATATATATATATTTATGTATACACACACATACATGAAATCAGTATCGTATTACTTGTGAAATTAAAGTAATATTTACTTTTTAAAAAAAACATTTAGTGTATGACAGAAGCTTACTCAACAGCAAAACATTAGTTTATCAAGTTGAAAAGCTCCTTGGTTTTTTCTTTATCCCCAAATCTCACCCAATTTGGTTATGGGAACAAGTAAGCTGGGAGACTCTGTGTTCAGGGAGAGAGATTTTCCTGATTATCTCCAAGATCTTCATAGCTAGTTGTGAATGGAGTAAGGCTTCCACAAAGAGCTGGCTCCTGGCTTGTCCCCATGGCTGCCATTTAACAGTTAGATTATGTTTACAGTTCAACTTGAACATGTGCTTCAAATGCACTCACTAGAGAAGTGGCCTCTGGGGAAATAATCTTCTCCATCTAGATAAGTCTCCAGGTGGATCTGTGACAGTGTCATTACCAAGCTTGGCACTTGTGTCAGTTTTCACAAGCCAAGAATATATAGTCAGAAAACTGTAAACTGAAACCGGACAGCTGCACATCTGCATGCCCTGAATGCATGAGGCCGATGATCTGTCTCTTGGGGGATTTAACCCCTGTGGGATGAATCCGTTTCTTCTCTGTGCTGGAGAACTCAGGAATGGTCCTGACTACCCTCCCATGGTTCTGATACAGTTCTCTTTCAGAAGAGGAAAAGCTGAAGTTTTCATAAATAAAGGGATTCATTTTCAGAAAACTCTGCCTCTTCAGGCAAACACCATTGTAGCCAGAGATACAATTAGCATGGACTTTTCTACGTTTTTTTTTTTTTTTTTTCTACGTTTTTAACTTAATATCACATCATACTCATTTCCCCCACGTTCTTGCTTTTTTTTTTTTTTTAAAGGAACTGAGCTCTTTCTAGAAGGGTCCACCTTGACTCATGAAGATGAGAGACTGAAATGAGGTCATGCCCACACTCAGACCTCCTTTAGCTGCTCAGGCAGTTACCTGAGCATGCCTACCATATTCCTGAACTCCATTCCTTGCATAGCTGACCTCATACCAGACTCTGTCATTCTCTTTTAGGGTGTAATGTTATTCAGCTGCTGCAACTTTTATTGCATCTTCCAATGATTTGAGTATTTATTGCCCTTGATGTGATTCAAAACAGCAAAATGTTCACACATACAGGTGTGGCCAACCACTGAGAATAAGACTAAGCTGACATTTTTGCAGGAAATTGTGACAAGACATTCTTTCTAAGTTTGCAGATATAGGTAACTTGCACGGCCATTTTTTTGTTAAGCCAGTAGTCTTGGCCACCATTTCTCATTGCTCTACACTGTAAGAATTCTTAAGATGATGTTTTAAGACCCAAACTGAGAATATTTTAAGGATTTTTTGATATGGACCAATTTTAAAGTATTTATTGAATTTGTTACAGTATTGTTTCTGTTTTAATGTTTTGGCTTTTTGGCCCCAAGGCATGTGGAATTTTAATTCTCCAACCAGAGTTCAAACCCTCACCCCCTACATTGGAGGGTGAAGTCTTAACCACTGGACCACCAGGGAAGTCCCAAACTGAAATTATTTTAGTATTCAAGTATTGTCACTAAATGTTAGAAGTTCCAGACATTTGGGAGCGATTACTAAAAAGACCTATGCCCTTTTGGAAATTAAATAGTAAAACTTAAAGACAGAATACTTTTATATTAGAAGAAAAAATATTCACTGTTTGCTGTGAAAGTTTAGGAGTAGAGGTTCTGGGGTCAGACTGCATGGTCTTGAGTTTAGAGCCTACCAACTTTATTTATTTACTCATTCCATATGTTTTGAGTGACAAGTGATTTTCAGTGTGCAGACTCGCACATATATTGACATCAGTTCAGTTAAGTAGTTCAGTTGTGTCCGACTCTTTGCGACCCCATTGACTGCAGAACACCAGGCTTCCCTGTCCATCACCAACTCCTGGAGCCTACTCAAATTCATATCCATTGCATTGGTGATGCCAGCCAACCATCTCATCCTCTGTTGTCCCCTTCTCCTTCCACCTTCAATCTTTCCCAGCATCAGGGTCTTTTCCAATGAGTCAGTTCTTCACATCAGGTGGCCAAAGTATTGGAGCTTCAGCATCAGTCCTTCCAATGAATATTCAGGACTTTTAGGATTGACTGGTTGGATCTCCTTGCAGTCCAAGGGACTGTCAAGAGCCTTCTCCAACACCACAGTTCAAAAGCATCAATTCTTCGGTACTCAGCTTTCTTACTAGTCCAACTCTCACATCCATACATGACTACTGGAAAAACCATAGCTTTGCCTAGATGGACCTTTGTTGGTAAAGCATCGTCTCTGCTTTTCAATATGCTGTCTAGGTTGGTCATAGCTTTTCTTCCAAGGAGCAAATGTCTTTTAATTTCATGGCTGCAGTCACCACTGCAGTGATTCTGGAGCCCCCCAAAATAAAGTCTCTCACTGTTTCCATTGTTTCCCCATCTATTTGCCATGAAGTGATGGGACCAGATGCCATGATCTTAGTTTTCTGAATATTGAGCCAACTTTTTTCACTTTCATCAAGAGGCTCTTTAGTTCTTCGCTTTCTGCCATGTGGGTGGTGTCATCTGCATATCTGAAGTTATTGATATTTCTCCCAGCAATCTTGATTCCAGCTTGTGCTTCATCCAGCCTGGCATTTCGCATGATGTACTCTGCATAGAAGTTAAATAAGCAGGGTGACAACATACAGACTTGACGTACTCCTTTCCCAATTTGGAACCAGTCTGTTGTTCCATGTCCAGTTCTGTTACTACTTAACCTGCATACGGATTTCTCAGGAGGCAGTTAAGTTGATCTGGAATTCCCATCTCTTTAAGAATTTTTCACAGTTTGTTGTAACCACAAAGTGAAAGACTTTTGTGTAGTCAATGAAGCAAAAGTAGATGTTTTTCTGGAATTCTCTTGATTTTTATATGATCCAACGGATGTTGGCAATTTGATCTCTTGTTCCTCTGCCTTTTCTAAATCCAGCTTGAACATCTGGAAGTTCTCTATTCACGTACTGTTGAAGCCTAGCTTGGAGAATTTTGAACACTGCTTTACTAGTGTGTGAGATGAGTGCTACTGTGCGGCAGTTTGAACATTCTTTGGCATGCCTTTGAGATCGCACATGCCAGGGAGCAGATAAGCCCACGCGTGCACAATTACTAAGCCTGTGGTATAGAGCCCAGTAACTGCAAATACTGAGCCCTCACACCACAACTGCTGAAGCCTGTGCGCCCTAGAGCCCATGAAATTACAAAAACACAAAACAGACAAAAAGAGTTCAATGAAGAATTTGGGACTTTCCTGGTGGTCCAGTGGCCAAGACTCCCCACTCCCAATGCAGGGGGCCCAGGTTTGCCACAACTAAGAGCTGACATGCTGCCACTAAAGAATATCTAACAGTGCCGCAGGAAGATCCCGTGCAGCCAAATAAGTCAGTATTTTTAACTTAAAAAAGATTTCAATGAAGAATTTTAAGAGGAGAGTGCCATGGAGTTGTTTTCATTATAAAGATCACTCTGGTGGGCACGTGGCAGTGGAGACTGACTGGAGTCAGGAACACCAGGTAGGAGACGGTCTCCTGCTAATCCAGGTGAGAGATGGTGGTGGTAGCTGGGATGAAGAAAAATAGGAATATTAAAGTGATAACGAAGAACTGAAATCTGTGTAAAAATTGGTGATTGACCAAGATGTAAAGGGGAGGGGAATGAAGAGACACTGGCGCAGCTGGTGATGCCTTTCAATGAGATGAGGAACAGACAGGAGGAACGTGTGACTGGCAGGCAGGGACAAGGGGAGGAGTGAAACCAGGAATGACTTCAGTTTGGTGTGTGTTGAGTTTATGATGCCTGTGAGGCATCCAAGAAGAGATATACAGTAGGTGGGTGTATATGTGGGTTTGGAGCTTAGGAGACATACTAGTATATGATGGGCAAGTGAAGTGTGAGTGGACGAAAACAGCCATGGAGAGGGTGTTGAGGGAGACGAAAGTGGAATGTGAAAGTTTGGGAAGCAACATTCCAGGGATTGTCAGAGGACACAAGAAAGGTAAGAGTGATCATTTTGCTATGAAGGAAAAGTTTCATGAGAGACAAAAAGACAAGGAGCAACAACAATGTATATTAGTTTTTCAACAGAGAAAAATACCTTTTCAGTACCTCACTTTTCATGAGGTATTTAAAAATAGTAATACATGTTATTTGTGGAATATTTGGAAAGTACAGGAAGGAATAAAGAAATATAAGAAGGAAAAAATTCCAAAGATTACTTCTGTGAGTGTTGTGGTTTATCACCAATCTATTTTTCTGTCAGTGTGCATATACAATAAACACACCCACGTTTTCTTTTACAAACTGAGATACTATGAATTCAGTCTTGGATGCTGTTTGTTTTCTTTTTCCATTAACATTATATTTGAAGCATTTCCCCACTTTCATTGGTACTTTAAAATAATTGGATAGAATACAAAAATAGGTATGATTTTCTTTTTTTGGAAAGGAAAGCCATTTTAGAGAAAAGTAGGGAAAAAAAATCTTCCTTTTGAAGGTAAAGCTTACTCAGACTTAAGGTATACTACCTTGCCCTGGATACTACACTGAATATCCATCTGAGCTAACCTGTCACTGACAGAACAGAAAACCCAGATGAGTAGTTTTTTCTTACTTTTTTAAAAAATTTGGTTGCATTGGGTCTTAGTTGCAGCAGGTGGGACCTTTTAGCTGTGGCACTTGGGATCTTCAGTCAAGACAAGCGAACTTGTTGAGGCATGTGGGATCTAGGTTCCTGACCTGGGCTCCCTGTGTTGAGAGCGCAGAGTCTTAGCCACTGGACCACCAGAGAAGTCCCAGAAAACCCAAATGAGGAGATGATCATTTTTAGTGAAGGGAAGGCTTTGGACTGTGGCAAAGCTAGATTTGCACCTGTAACTGGATGTGTGCAATAAATGAAATAAGTGTAATACTTATTGGGGACTTTCTAGGTGGCGCTAGTGGTAAAGAACCTGCCTCCCAACGCAGAAGACATGAGAGTCGTGGGTTCAATCCCTGGGTTGGGAAGATCTCCTGGAGGAGGGGATGGCAACCCACTCCAGTATTCTTGCCTGGAGAATTCCATAGACACAGGAGCCTGGTGGGCTACAGTCCATAGGGTTGCAAAGAGTTGGACACGACTGAAGCAACTTAGCACGCAAGTACACATGCCACCTGATAAGATGCAATGAGATAAACACAGCATCACATCTTGGCTAACTCTCAGAAGGCAAATAAACTGAACATAATCATGAAGATACATCAGGTACACCCCGATTGAGGGACAGTCTACAAAATAACTGCCCTCTAACCTTGAGAAGTATCAAGGTCTTGACAGCCTAAGGCTGCCTCTTTTTTCTAGAAACTTATTGAGGGCTGAAAACAAGCAAGTTGCGACATCTGAATTTTTTTTCTCCCTGCCAACTCCCTAATGCTCCATATTAGTATGCAAATGGTCTAAATTCCAAGGCGCTAGAGATGACAGCTGCTGCTGCTAAGTCACTTCAGTCGTGTCCGACTCGGTGCAACCCCACAGACAGCAGCCCACCAGGCTCCCCTGTCCCTGGGATTCTCCAGGCAAGAACACTGGAATGGGTTGCCATTTCCTTCTCCAATGCATGAAAGTGAAAAGTGAAAGTGAAGTCGCTCAGTCGTGTCCGACCCTTAGCGAACCCATGGACTGCAGCCTACCAGGCTGCTCTGTCCATAGGATTCTCCAGGCAAGAGTACTGGAGTGGGTTGCCATTTCCTTCTCCGAGATGACAGCTACTACCTAACAAAGACTGTCACCTTCTCAGACCAGGACAGTCATTACTCCTTTCACTGTACTTTTTCTATGCAGCCAAATCCAAATTTTAGCATCAGTTACACACAAACCCCCATCCTGTTAACAATTTCTATGTCTTTTAGGACTCTCCATTTTGTAAGAGAAAATGCAATTCCAAAACGTTTTAAACAATAAGGAGATGTTACTGGTTCACACATGTGAAGAATCAGGGACAGAATAAGCTTAGGAACTGCTTAACACAGAGCTCAAACAATGTTACCAGGATGAAGTTTCCTGATCTCTCAGTTCTGCTTCCGTGTGTTGGTTCAGCATTTCTTAGGACTGCATCCTTTCTCATTCATATCCATCAGGAAGGAGAGTGTTTTTTCCCCATGTAAATCATTCTCATAGGATAAGGAAGTTATAATTCTCAAACAGCAAATGTATGGGTAGTTTTCTCCTCTCATAGATGGCATATTCTACCTTTAACATCAGCACCATCAGTATGAAAGCCTAGTGGATGATTTTCTGTCCAGTTACACTCTTTCACTACTATGTGGATGACTCAATGACTGCTGAATCTTCAACTGCAAAAGTGACTTAAAATATAAAAATAAATAAATAAAATAAATAAATAAATAAATAAAAATATATGTGACTTTAAAAGACACTGGATGGGCAGGTCAAGTTTGTTGTCTTGTTAAAGGCTGACCGAGTATCAAACAGAAAGTATGGATGACTTGCTGAAACTTGCTTATCCTTTGATTTCACGAATTACTCTCAAATTTTCAACAAAACACCTCATGCCTACAGAGATCAGTCTCCTCCATACCTCCATACCTTTCAACAAAACACCTCATGCCTACAGAGATCAGTTTCCTCCATACCTCCATAGGGGTATGTAAAATTCATTTTACTGCTTATCCAGATTCTCCTACTCCTGTGCTCAGAAACAGATTATCATGTCATCAAAGGGCACTGCCACCTGGACCCCCAAACACATTACTGTCTCAGTAATGTTTAAAAGCCTTCTACCTTTGTTTGTATCAGGCAAGAAGTTATGACGTAGATCTTGAGAAGCCAGGCTTTCCAACATGCAAAATGGGCAAGGCTTGGATAACCAGAAAGAGCTTGTGATGGTTTTTATGGTCGTCTTTCCAAAATTTAATGTTTGTTGCAAACAAAGCCGATTTATACCCTGACAGAGGTGGAATATTCAACATATAGGCCCTTGTTTTACAGGAACAGTGAGGGGGGCAGGGGATTCGTAAAGAAGTTAGTCACTGGAACTGCCAGAGACACACATTTCTAACTGGATAAACACAACTTGAAACAAAGAGTTTGATTCAATAAAAAGGACATTTGAGTGCGTCGTCTAAGCCACAGTCATGGAAGTACCTATTGTATGGCATAGTTGTGTAAATGTGTTAAAAAAAAGTGTGATAAAGGACACATAGAACTGTCTTCAACATTTCCTGTGAGAAATCTGAAACACATTTATGTTTTTAAGAAAGTTACATTTACAGAGACTTCTACAATTGGTAGTTTGACTCCACTAAAATGAAATTTAAACTGAAAACTGACTATCTGCCCGGAGAGCATGTTAGGAATTTCAGAAAGAAATGATAAATCATCCATGATCTTTTCAAGACCATTTGCACGATAAAATCAAAACACCACTTTCCCCAGAAGACGACAAAGGGGAATAAGGAAAATGCCCTCTAGCTTCCTGACAACTTGAAATATGTCAAACAGAAGCTTAATTAAGCAGCCACAGCCCAAGAGAAACAACAGTCAGTATTAATATTTACTAAAGGAAAGAAGTCCCAATAAATATTAAATATGTATTGAAGGGAAGGGAGGAGAGCACAGAACTGGAACTCAAGAAACAAGCTATATTCTCAATCATGAGCTATGTGACCTGGGGCAAGTCACTTCAACCTCTCTGTAACTCCCTTCACTCATCTCTAAAATGAGGGAATTGGGTTATGAACTCTAAAGATTCTACTCTAAATTCCATTTTTTGTGTGTTAGTGTAAACAGTAAGTTAGTGACAGTAAGAAATTGTCCTGTTCCTTGAGAAATATTAGTTTCAATTTAAACTAAGTATCTGGAACCTGAGTTACTGTCACCCCTGGGGATCTTTGAAAGATTTGAAACTAAAATACGAGTTGCAACCATCATTATCGTTTTTTAAAGAACTACACTCCCTACAATTGCAATTTATTAATAGTATTATACTATATGTCTCCTATGGGATCCCATTCCCTTTCTCAGCCGTAATTCCTTCAGTTCTTTCTCTCATGCTGTATCTTTACCAATAGTACTCCCAGCACACAAACTGAGCTTCAGAGAAAGAGGAACATTCAGAAAGCCCTGGACTGACTGTAAAGTCAGTGGCTATGCACAGGCCTCTTCCATTCATTGATTCAACAAGTATTTCCAACTGGGGTCACACACCACATGGGTAACAAAGCTTTTTTTAAAAAAATCACTTCTCTGCTTCAAGGAACTTAAGTGTCCACGGCTGAGAGCACGATTTCCCTGCACGGCCCTCTCTGGGCAACACACAAGCTCGGCTAAGGCTGCAGATTTTTCAGTCAGTTCGAGCATCCAGTACCGCGCCTCCTCCAGGCCGGCTCCCGCCGAATCAGGCTTTTCCTCCTGCGGCCGCGCATTGCCCCCTGCCAGGCCTAGCGGTCGCTGCTCCCAACTGATGACACCTGCAGTCTGGGTAGCCCGAGATCCTGAACGTGGCCGCTGAGCCGCCCACCGGCGTGGTGCCGAGCGGGATTCCAGACCTCTGCCGGACGCAATGTCCCCTTTCCCAACGCCTCGCCGCTACTGCCGCTGGGAACCGGGCTCTAGCGGCCGCTGATGGTGGGGGGTGGGGGATGGGGGGTTGGGGGTGGGTTGGGGCGGGGCCTGCGCCCCTCCGCGCCCGTTGCCCTGACGACACGCAGGCCGGCCATCCTGGGAACGTTGCCTTTCTGGTCTGGCTTAGGGACTGGGATCCCACAGCGCCGCCTGCAGGCAGGAGGAGCCAAGAATCTCCAGAGGCATCCTGCTAGCTGTTCAGTCGCTAAATGCTGTCCAGCCCTTGGCGACCCCCCGAGACTGCAGCACACCGAGCTTCCCTGTCCTTCACTATCTTCCGGAGTTTGCTCAAATTCATGTCCATTGAGTTGGTGATGCTATCTAACCATCCCATCCTCTGCCGCCCCTTCCCCTTTGGCCTTCACTCTTTCCCAGTATCTGAGTCTTTTCCATTGAGTGGCTCTTTGAATCAGGTGGCCAAAAGTACTGGAGTTTCGGCTTTAGCATCAGTCCTTCCAGTGAATATCCAGGGTTGATTTCCTTTAGGATTAACTGGTTTGATCTTGTAGCCCAAGGGACTCTCAAGAATCTTCTCCAGCACCACGATTCCAAAGCATCAATTCTTTGGCAGGGCTCAGCCTTCTTTATGGTCCAACTCTCATGTCTCTACGTGACTACTGGAAAAACCATAGCTTTGACTATATGGACCTTTGTTGGTCAAGTGATGTCTGCTTTTTAATAACACCATCTAGGTTTGTCATAGTTTTCTAAGGAGCAAGCATATTCTAATTTCATGGCCTACAGTCACCATCTGCAGTGATTCTGGAGCCTAAGAAAATAAGATTTATCACTGCTTCCACTTTTCCCCCTTCTGTTTGCCACTAACTGATGTGACCAGATGTCATGATCTTAGTTTTTTTTAATCCTGATGTTCATACAGTATGTGTCCATGACTCCCAGGATGTCTTGACTGGGAATGCTAACTCTGGCCTCTTTCTCCTTTGATAATTACACAAGGCTGGACCTAAAATTGATAGGCATGTAAATCAGGGAGGGGTATCATGTGTAAGGTTGTCCTTTTTCTGCCTCAATTTTTGGTACTCCAAACTACTCCTTCTTGTCCATGAAAAAAACTAATCAGTAGTTGACCTCATAGAAGACATAGAAATTTTTATTTGAACCAACCTGAGGATTATTACAATGGAGACAGTCCTTCAGAGAGCTCTGAAGACTATTTCAACTGTCAGAAGTCAAAACACAGTTATACAGGTTTTTGAGACAAAGGGTTATACATCAAAGTACTGTAATGACAGTTTATATATAGTCCAACAAGGCAACTAGTGGGTTATTGTGACCCCTTAGAGGACAGAGAAAAGAATATTAACTCCTAAGGAGTTACACTGCCGGTGCCAGGAGGAAATTGGGTGGGGTTTTTTGGTGAGCAGGCACTCCTATGTCCTCTAAAGGGAACTAGTTAGTGTGTAATGCAGGTGCACAATGCACACTGGGCGGGGGTGGGGGGGTGGGGAGTAATGGCAGAGGGAGACTTTTTCCTTTTGGCTACACTGCATGGCATGTGGGATCTTAGTTCCCTGACCAGGTCACCCTGAGCAGTGGAAGCTCAGAGTTCTAACCAATGGATAGCTAGAAAGTCCCCAGGGCAGAGAGACAATTTTATGTTTAAAAACTTTCTTGCCCTGTCTTAAAAATAACTATTTCATCACCCTCTTCAGGGCTTCCCAGGTGGCTCAGTGATAGAGAGTTTGCCTGTTAATATAGGAGATGCAGGATCAATCCCCTGGAGTAGGAAATGGCAACCATCTCCACTATTCTTGCCTGGAAAATTCCATGGACAGAAGAGCCTGGGGGGCTACAGTCCATGGGGTCTTAAAAGAGTCAGACACAACTTAGTGACTAACCACCACCACCACCAACTGGTCATCTAGCTGATTCTCTCAGATGTTTCAGGTATACGATCATACGAGGCATTCCATAATGTTAAGTAATAGCTTAGCAGTGATCTCATTGATTTTAATGGAAAAAAATGTTTAAACCATTCTGTCACTTTAATATGATCCTAGTTGGGCCAGTCATATTTATTATTCCTTTGTGTGCTGTGTGTGTTTAGTCGCTCAGTCCTGTCCGACTCTTTGGCACCCCATGGACTCTAGCCCACCAGGTTCCTCTGTCCATGGGGATTCTCCAGGCAAGAATACTGCAGTGGGTTGTCATGCCCTCCTCCAGGTGATCTTACCAACCCAGGGATCAAACCCAGGTCTCCCACACTGCAGGTGGATTCTTAACTTTCTGAGTTACCAGGGAAGCTCAAGAATACTGGAGTGGGCAGCCTATCCCTTCTCCAAGGGAATTTCCCCACCCAGGGATAGAACCAGGGTCTCCCGCATTGTAGGCAGATTCTTTACCAGCTGAGCTACCCAGGAAGCCCATTCATTTGTAGAAGACAGAAATTTTCTGTTTTTGGAAATCAGGGATTCCACCAGATTATGGTAGCATTGGGTTTTTTTTAGAAATTTTGGGTAGGAAAGGAGGAGAAGTTTTAGAAACTTGTGCTTAAAATAATACCTTCTTTCCCAGAAATCCCTGTTCTTTAGACACCACTCTGGTATCTTTTTCATTTGTAATGTGGTCAACCTGGAGTGCTTGGGTTTAGCTGGGTGGTGCCCTTTTTCTCAACTTCCTCAACACTTCCAGTTTCTAGTAAGATTCAAACACTCTGGATCTTTTATTGTCTCTGAAATCCTCCAATTCTCTACGTATTTATTATCCATTTAGTTGTGCCAGGTCTTAGTTGTGGCACACAGATCTTTGATCTTCACTGTGGCATGCAGGATCTTTAGCTGTGGCATGTGACCTCTTAGTTGCAGCATGTGGGATCTAGTCCCCTGACCGGGGTCAAACCTAGGCCCCCTGCATTGGGATTGTGGAGTCTTAGCCACTGGACCACCAGGGAAGTCCCAGGTCAAACCAGTTATAACAGGCAATATGTGAGAACACCAAACCGGAGGCCCCGGCCTTCCGTCTCCCTCAAAGCCTCTACATTATCACATCCTCCTCCTTCCCTTTTCCCACAGGGACCCCTCCTCTTCCTCTTCCTCCTGCTCCCTCATCACGGGCCCTCATCTGTTATCACGGCCCCTGACCCTCTTTCCTCATGCTTGTGAGGCTGGCTGCCCCATGATCACCGCTTACATAACCATGTATCTCTAGTGATTATGTGTGTGCTCAGTTGAGACTAAGTCTGACTCTTTTCCAACCACATGGACTGTAGCCTGCCAGGATCCTCTGTCCATGGGATTTTCCAGGCAAGACAACTGGAGTGGGTTGCCATTTACTCCTCCAGGGGATATTCCTGACCCAGGTATCAAACCAGCGACTCCTGCATCGGCACGGAGATTCTTTACCACTGATCCATCTGAGAATCCCATAAACCTGCCTAAATCATATCACTTCTTGATATTATCTAATATTATTCAGAAAACTAAGATCATGGCATCTGGTCCCATCACTTCATGGGAAAAAGATGGGGAAACAGTGGAAACAGTGTCAGACTTTATTTTTTTGGGCTCCAAAATCACTGCAGATGGTGACTGCAGCCATGAAATTAAAAGACGCTTACTCTTCGGAAGGCAAGTTATGGCCCACCTAGATAGAATATTAAAAAGCAGAGACATTACTTTGCCAACAAAGGTCCGTCTAGTCAAGGCTATGGTTTTTCCAGTAGTCATGTATGGATGTGAGAGTTGGACTGTGAAGAAAGCTGAGTGCCGAAGAATTGATGCTTTTGAACTGTGGTGTTGGAGAAGACTCTTTAGAGTCCCTTGGACTGCAAGAAGATCCAACCAGTCCACCCTAAAGGAGATCAGCCCTGGGTATTCATTGGAAGGACTGATGTTGAAGCTGAAACTCCAATACTTTGGCAACCTGATGCGAAAAGCTGACTCACTGGAAAAGACCCTGAGGCTGGGAAGGATTGGAGGCAGGAGGAGAAGGGGACGACAGAGGATGAAATGGCTGGATTGCATCACCGACTTGATGGACGTGAGTTTAGGTAAACTCCGGGAGTTGGTGATGGACAGGGAGGCCTGGCGTGCTGCGATTCATGGGGTCGCAAACAGTCGGACAGGACTGAGCGACTGAACTGAACTGATAATATTACTATGTAATAACTAACACAAATTTGTGTCTGTCACATAGGAGAGTGCGCTAAAATCAATTAAAGATTTATTCTGACTTGAAGTTCTATTCTGTCACTTAAAACTGACGGACTAAGGGCCACTTGGCTGGAGCCAGGGCTATCCTTCAGTAACATTTTCCAAAGTTGAGTCCTGCAGAACTCTATGTCCACAGATCATAGTGTTGGGGTAGGGGGGAGATGGGGGAGAAAGGAATCCCAAGGTCAAACAAATTCAGAATATTATAATACATAATGTCTTCCTCTTAAGAGTCATAGATTATGTGTGTGTAGGAGGAAACTGTTGAACTTATTTAAAGTAATCAGCCATGTAATTCTTTTTTTCCCAGAATATCTTTGGATGCACTGTTCCAGAGAAAAATCATCTATGAACCATTGCTTTTTTTCCCCCTTCTTTTTCTTGGCAGTGCCTCAAAGCTTATGGGATCTTAGCTCCCCCACCAGGGATTGACTTTGGGCCACGGCAGTGAGAGCGCATGGAATCCTAACCAATGAACCACCAAGAGATTCCAAACCTCCCAATCATTGCTTTATAGTAATGTCTATTACAGTCTACTGACGTTTCATTTTCTGTCATCCTGCAGAACTTCAGGTCAGCCATTCTCTTACATGAAATATGAACCCTCTAAAGTCAGGAATTCTTTGGATGGAGTACAACTCTCTTCCTGAGGTATAAACATTCTGTTCTCATGCAACCTGCACCGAATGTGACAAATAGGGTGTTTTCCTGTATTTCTATTTGTATAATGTTACTTTTGTTTGAAAACTCTCTACACTGAACTGTTGTTGCCTGGCATGCTTCCTGCTTAGCTTTATTACTGTCTTAACTCAAGACTTTAGTCATCTGCCTAGAAAGTCACTCTTGGAAATCTCCTTCGCTCTCAGTTGCAAATAGCATCTGTGTTCTGAACTCCCAAACCTACCTCCTGTCTCTATCTCTTATATAAGTTCTAGTCGGGGGGGGGGGGGTAAATTAGGAGTTTGAGATTAATATATACAGCAAAAAGAACCTAATGTATAGCACAGGGAACTATACTCAATATTCTGTAGTAACTATTAAGGGAAAAGAATCTCAAAAAATAGACACACAAACACACATATATGTATGTATAACTGAATCACTTTGCTGTACACCTGAAACTAACACAACATTGTAAGTCAACTATACTCCAACTGGGAAAAAAAAAAAAAACACCGAAACTGTAGTCCCATACGACTTAATACCTTCAGTTTTTTTCTTCAACCCAGATTAACCAAAATTTTCTTAAATTATCAGCTTTTCCTTAAGGGTAACTATGCATAATCACTGTGGAATCTGCTATGACACTTCAGCATTCACATTGACACAACCCGATTCAGAGAACTCATTTTATTGCTATTAGCTTCAAATAAATGAATCAAAACCAAATCCAGTATCATTTCAGACCTACAACAAAATTCACTGGATTGGACCCCCTACTTATGTTCATACTATGAAGAGAAAAGCTGACATTTAACAGTCACCCCATGCTTTTTAGAATAGTACTAGAGGGCTTTCCCGCTGTCTAAATTCAAGTCGGATTTCAGAGTTAGCTTATTAGCATGTGGTGGGAAAATTACCCCATAAGACGGTGGGAAGAATAAATACCTCTTTCTATCAATGGATAAGAAAATATATTAATAGCTGGTTATGTTTTAAATGAGAGAATCTTCGTGGTTTCTCATATTCCTAACTTGCATTCCATTCTTGCTCTGTCTTACCAGGTGTGGGGTTCGGCTGCAGACCCCCAGGAAACACTGACTCTGCGGACCGCTTTGGGTGCCCTCCTCGGCCTCAACTCCAGTCAGCCTCGATCATCGCAAACAGCTGGCTGAGCCTTTTCTTAACGTCAGGCTCTCTGCGGACACGGCAGGATTTCGTGTGCACTCGGACGTGTTCGGCCAGTTTCGACTTGTAAATGAAGCCCTTGCCGCAGTCCGCACAGGCGAACGGCCGGTCGGGCCGGTGGATGCGCTGGTGCCGGAGCATGTGGCCCCTTTCCCGGAAGTTTTTGTCGCACTCGGGGCAGCGGAAAGGCCTCTCCCCGCTGTGCAGGCCCTGGTGGCTGAGCAGCTGCGCCTTCAAGCGGAAGCGCTTGTCGCACTGGGGACACTGGAAGGGCTTCTCGCCAGTGTGCGTCCGGACGTGCTCCACGAGCTTGGACTGCTTGGCGAAGCCCTTGCCGCACTCGCAGGAGAAGGGCATCGGGCCGCCATGCAGCAGCCGGTGCGCCTTCAGGTCGGCCTTCACGCGGTAGCTCTTGCCGCAGTCGGCGCACGCGAAGGGCCTCTCGCCCGTGTGCAGGCGCCGGTGGCTCCGCAGCTGCCCCTGGAGGCGGAAGCGGCGGCCGCAGTCCGAACAGCCGAAGGGCCGCTCGCCGCTGTGCACGCGGAAGTGCTCCGCCAGCTTGGACGGCCGCGTGAAGCCCCGGCCGCACTCGGCGCACTGGAAGGGCCGCTCACGGCTATGCGTGCGCTCGTGCGCCTTCAGGATGCCCTTGAGGCGGAAGCTCTTGCCGCACTCGGCACAGCCGAAGGGCCGCTCCCCGCTGTGCACCCGCAGGTGCTCGCGCAGCTTGCACGGGTGGGCGAAGCGGCGGCCGCACTCGCCACACGCCAGCGGCCTCTCACCGCCGTGCCGCAGCCCATGGGCCCTCAGCGGGCTCCTCAAGCGCAAGCCCAGGCCGCACTCCGGGCCTGAGCAGGGCGGCTCGTGCGAGAGCGGCTGCCGGTGGAGCCGCAGCCGCCCGCGCTGGCGGCAGGGCCGCTCCGCACGGTGCACGTGGGTGTGGCTGGAGAGCCCGCACCGCCGGGATGGACGCCGGCCGCACGCGCCACAAGAGGACAGCCTCTCCCCGCCGGGGCCAGGCTCGAGGGCCTCCGGGCCCTCAGCCCAGCGGCCACACTCCTGACCAGCCAGGTTCGAGCTCGGAGGGAGCTCGGCCTGCTCGGAGGCCGCCCCGGCGCCCTCTCTTGGGGATACTGGCCTCTCCACGCCCGGGAGGGCCCGAGAGGTACTCTCGTCGCAGCCGGAGCATGAGGAAGGCCTTGGCGGCGTGAGGCGGCCACCGCACGTTTCCTCACTTCTGAGGCCCAGCGACTGACTCTCCTCTGCCGGGACCGCTAAGGGGCTAAGCAAGCGTAGCTTCCGGTGGAAGCCCCGCCCACATTTCGGGCAGCGGAAGTAAGTCTGGCTCCGAGGCTGCTCTGCCTTGGGTTGTTTGCTGAGTTGCTTCCAGGCCTTCGAGTGGCTCCCCTGGTGCCGCTCTAGGAGGTTCTCATTCCAAAAGCTTTCCCCACAGAAGGCACAAGACTGCTGAAAGCCCTCCCCTGAGGCGGTTTCCTGGAAGCCTGGGAGACCCAGGGCCCTGAGGCTTTCGATTCTGTCTCTTTGGGTGGGTTCCCTGGAGCTGCGGACCGCTGGGAGTAAAGCCCGAGTGTTATGTCTCTGTGGGATCACAAGGGCGACGGCTTGGTCAGGCCTGAAGGAAACATCTTCACTTTTTCCTGATAAGGGTTCAGAGGAACGGTGGCTCTTAAGAGGATCTACTTGGAAATGGTAATGAGCTTCTTCTGAACTCACAGCTTGTTGGTTTCCTGAAACTGAAAACAAGATTCAGTCAGTGTCCCAGCCTGTGTCATGGCTAAGGCTTCTGTGGCCAGTGGTGGTCACCTGAGGTGGCCCAGGAGCCCAGCTTCCATTGAACTAAACCAGCAGCTCCTTTCAGTGGGGGTCAGTTTCATGACCAGGAGAGTCATCAGTCCTAGCTTAGGACTAAGCTGAACAGACTTAGAATACTATTGAAAAGAGGACACTTAGGTCACAGGTGTAGGGCCTAGGCTCTGGCATCAGACTGGGTTCAAAGCCGGTCTGTTCACTGTGCTGCCTTTGACAAGCTAATCTCCGGCTTCAGTTCCTTATCCTATAGAAATGGAAACAGCAATACATAACTGTTATGAGGACTATGAATTAATGTGTGTAAAGTGCTTAGTGTGGGCTTGGGATGCTGCAGGTACTCTGTAAATGTTCACCATTATTATGACCTGGGGACAACCAGTCTTGTCCCATTTGGATGCGCAGACATTCCTGGTTCAAAAAATAATGACGGTAATGTTCCTGGCAGTGTTAAGCCTTGGCTAACACTATGGCTGGGCTTCCCAAATGGCTCAGTCGTAAAGAACCCGTAAAGAACCCAACACCGGTGATGTAGGTTTAATCCTTGGGTAGGGAAGATCCCCTGGAGAAGGAAATGACAACCCACTCCAGGGTTCTTGCTTGGAAAATCTCATGGACAGAGGAGCCTGGTGGGCTACAGTTCTCGGGGTCACAAAAAAGTCAGACAGAGCTTAGAGACTAAACACCACATGGTTATGTGTAATCCATGAGCTGTCCTAAGACCAGATGTTCCTCCCTTCTCACCTCTATTCCTATCAATCTTGTAAAAAGGTTTCTTAGAAGAACTGATAACAGATGGTAAAAAATGAAATAATTTGTGAGTAAAACTCTTTACTCTCCTGAAAGAAGCAGCTAAAAAGTAAACTATTGACAAGACTTCTTGGAATGATGTTCCCATTTGACTCTTTCCTTACTCCGTTAAAGAATCTGCCTGCAGAAGACCCCGGTTCAATTCCTTGGTCAGAAAGATCCACTGGCAAAGGGATAGGCTACCCACTCCAGTATTCTTGGGCTTCCCTCATGGCTCAGCTGGTAAAGAATCCGCTTGCAATGCAGGAGACCTGGGTTCAATCTCTGGGTTGGGAAGATCCCCTGCAAAAGGGAAAGGCTACCCACTCCAGTATTCTGGCCTGGAGAATTCCATGGACTATATAGTCCATGGGGTTGCAGAAAGTCGGACACAACTGAGTGACTCACTTTTTCCTTGCTCTGTTAAGAATCCAAAAATCTTAGACTCTCTTATTATGACAAGAAACAAAGGAGTTGCTGATTCTGAACAATAGCACGTATTTGCTAAACTCTTACTGTATTGCCAGGTATCATTTTAACAATCTACATATATTAACTCATTTAATCCTATAATGTAGGTACTTAAATCTTTATAGATCAAGTGAAGGTTGCTCAGTCGTCTCCGACTGTGGCCCCATGGACTATACAGTCCATGGAATTCTCCAGGCCAGAATACTGGAGTGGGTTGCCATTCCCTTCTCCAGGGGATCTTCCCAACTCAGGGATCAAACCCTGATCTCCCACATTGCAGGCGGATTCTTGACCATCTAAGCCACCAGGAGAGGATGAATAACTTGCCCAGGTTACCTGGAAAAGGCAAGACCCAGACTCAGGATCCAGAACCCATAATCCTAGCTACTGTGCTTTACTGCCTTTCTCTGTAATATACCAGATGTTAAGCCTCGGTTCAGTCAAACAGGAAGGCAACATCAAAGAACTGGAACTAAGAAACGTGAATGTGATGTCTTAAGGACAGAGTCTTAAGAAATCATCTTAAAACTCACCTGAAAATGGCTGTTCCTCAATAACTGGATCAAAATGCAGATCAGCAGAGGAGCAAATTATGTTTCTTGATTCCTGTGATTCTCCCCATTTCTTAAAGAACGCTCTCCCCTGCTCAATCCAGGATATTAGTTCTGGTTTGGGAAGTCCATTATCTGTATAGAAAAGTCAGAGTAGTTTGGTTTCCTTGAGCACTAAATTTAAAAGCACAGTATAAGTTGTTTTTAAATTTCCTAAATCTACTCCTGGTAAAATATATGAGAAGAGATGTTTGAAAAACAGAGTACAGGTTTACACAAAGAGAAGCAAAACTGCCCACATTTTGCAACACTGCTTCCTCAGTACCGGGACCTTTAGATGAGTTGTATGTTTAATTTTGTTTTGGTCCCTATAGAGCTAGCAATGCTGCATTGTGTCATGGGTTTATTAAAACTCACCAGTAGTGTGCTTTGAGAATGCTGGAACAACACCTGAGACAACTGGAAATATCTTGGGAATACAGGGTATACAAAAATAAGAACGAGAATGACTGTTCTAGGAAATTTCAATGTAGGTAGCTTCAGCTAAAACATTCTCTGAGGAGTACTTTCGATAACATTACAATCACAACCTAAAACACAGTTGAGTTCTGCTAGAATAGGAGGGGGTTGCAAATGAATGAACAAATGAAAATAGTTACAAGATTCTCTAATATATATATATATATATATATATATATATATATATATATGACCCTGGTCCCCTGGGAAAAAAGTTTACTCTATTTTCAAGTAAAACTTTCTTTCGATTTTATATATATATATATACACGTATATATGTGTATATATATATATATCTTTAAAAGAACCAAAAGTATGCTTCATGGATTGCTAAAGGGAGATTAGCAGAAGGTCCAGATCAGAGAAAGGGGATAAGCTGGGTAATGCTTTAGTGATAAAATGTCAGAGAAGAATCATGTACATGTGGAAACTGATCACGTTTTGCCAGATTCCTCACTACTCCTCTGAAATATGACTTCAACCCCAAATTAATTCCAAGGCTCCTCTCCTGATAAAAGGAATCACTATCTTTTATTCAAATCCAGATACCTATTCTCAATCTACATCTGGGTTGAACTCTCTGCATCTTTTAAAATAAAACTATCTTCCTAAAAAAAATAAGAAAACAAGTCCATGTATAACCATGTCAAAAAGAATAAAATACTACGAAATAAATTTAATAAACGAAAATAAGACACAATAAAAATCATAAAATGTTGAAAGTAATTCTAAAAAGTCCTAAATAAATGAAATGATATGAATTGGAAGACTTAGTATTGTTAAGATGACAATCTTCTCCAAACCCCATCTGCTTTTTCTTTTTTGGTAGAAACTGACAAATTGATGGTAAAACAATGGTAATTAAAACAGTGTGGTACTGGTATAAGGCTAGACATAGAGATCAAAGAAGCAGAATTAAGAATCCAGAAATAAACTGCCATTTTTATGGTCAACTAGTTTTCCAAAAGGCTGTCAAGATAATTCAATGGGGGAAAAGTAGGCTTTCCAAAAAATGGTGTTGGGACAACTGGATATTTATATACAGAAGAAGTTGGATCCCTACCTCACACCTACCTCACACCATAATTTTTTTTGAGTTAAAAAAAATTAACTCAAAATGGATCAAAAAGGGGAATAAAAAGGATCAAATATAAGCACTAAATATAAGCACTAAAACTATAAAATTCTTAGAAGAAAACATAGGGGTGAATCTTTGTGACTTTGGATTTGGCAATGGTTTCTTAGATATGACACCAAAAGCTCAAGCAACAAAAGAAAAAAATAAACTGGACTTCATCAAAATTTAAAACTTCTGTGCTTCAAGGACACCATCAAAAACTGACAACCCAAGAACCAGAGGAAATATGTGCCAATTGCATATGTGATGTGGGTCCAGTATTCAGAAGAAATAGAAAACTCTCATATCCCAACAGTAAAAAAAAAAAAAAAAAAAAAAAACTTTAAAAATGGGCCAAGTATTAATATTTGAATAAACATTTCTCCAAAGATATACAATGAAAATATGCTCAACATGATTAACCATTTAGGAAATGCAAACCAAACACACAATGATACACCACTTAACATCATTTGATCTTGATGCCTGGAACATTTCTTTTTGGGTGGCACAGCATTCATGACCGTGTTATTTTTCTTTCTCTATAGATTCAATTAACTGGTTCTTCAGTAACAATAAAAATAATGTAATATCTTGGATTAATGTTTTAGAAATACTCCATAGAAACTAGGAAGCTTGATCATGGTAATGAGACAGAATATAAGTATTAGAAATGCTGCAATATAAAAGAAGTGGTCTGGCTGGCAGATGTTGGCAGGAGAAGCAGAGGGAATATAGGAGAACTAATTACCTTATCTTTATAGACTGAAGGGATCAAGAGATATAAAGTTGATGAAACACAATCTAGACGTGTATCATTTAAATTATAAAGGTAGCAAATAGAGGCACTAAAAAACCATCAAAATTTGAAAAGGAGACAGAAGAAGGATAGTACACAGTAATGAGTTAATGCTGTCTAAACTAGATAAACTAAGCAATACAGGTGTAAGCATGATAGACTAAAGGAAACCAAAGTAAGAACTAACACAGAAATGGTTAAAAGTGATTGCCTGTGAGGAATGAACTGAGTGGGGACAGGGGTGGGATGAGAGTGAAGCACGAGACTTTTATCATTCATTCTGAAGCTCCTCCAAACAGACTGATTTTTTAAAAAATCATATTTAATAATAAAATTATAAAGACTAAGCAAAAAGACTAAAAGCAACACCATTAGAATAACTACCAGAACAACTGCTGTTAAAGACCTTAGTGTGTACAGCCTTCTGAAATCACACTGCAGAGAAAGATAACATTAGCTTTCCTGAGGCATATGGACACCACTGTAAAAGCTGACAGGTAGGAACATTGTACTGAAGGAGGAACTGGCAACCCACTCCAGTATTCTTGCCTGGAAAATCCCATGAACAGAGGAGTCCAGCTACAGTCCATGGGGTCGCAGAGTCGGACACAACTGAGCGTGCACACACACACACACACAGAGGAACATCATAGGTTGAAGATACACAGGGAAGTTGATGGATATGGGTAAGGCATGTGTCCATGTGGAAAATCATGGCAACCTCTGAGTATACAGTGATTAAAAGTCCTGACATATATTTAGTCATCTCTGACCACTTTATATTACACACTCACGAATATTCTCATGTAGCAACATTTACCCTTGAGTAAGGGTTAGCAATACTTACAGATACTAATGAAAGTCTCTGGGTAAAAATGCCTTTCTAATTTCTGAGAAACCTGGTGAACTGAGAAACAGGAGTTATCGAGTGACTGAGACCCCTAACAGGAGCCAGTTCCGTGCCTTAGCCAGAGTTTTAAAGACTTCTTACCTAGAGAAACGAGAAGCTCATAATTGGCTCTCATTACTTGCTTGTAAAGCTCCTTCTGCCACGCCTCTAGATTCTGCCATTCTTGCTCTGAGAAATAAATGGCCACGTCCTCAAAAGTCAGAGGTAACTGAAATTATAGACATAATACATATACAGTCATCAGTTCAGTTGCCCAGTCGTGTCCGACTCTTTGCACCCCCATGGACCGCAGCACGCCAGGCTTATAGTCATAATTGCTTCAAAACCCTACTCCCTTGTCATCAATTTAAGAATTTCGTAGTGAATAGTGTTTTTGTCTGTTAGGCAGCTTCTCCCTTGGGAACAGCTCCTCCTCCTCCTCCCATCATGTGGTTCAAACTGTTTGGTGACCACAACCACCCCTTCCACTTGTTTCTCTATGCTTGGTCCAGCTACGAATGCGTATGTATAGAACAGAACTCCTTCATTTTTCTTTTAAACAAAAATGGGAATAAAGACTGTGTAACTTCTTTCACTTGTCATCTCGCTAGGTCAATTTATATAGGCAAAATCAGGTTTTTGTAAATTGTATTCGTGGGTACACAATTGTATTATTCGTGGGTACACATACCCCACTGATGATATATATTTCCATTTCCTTTATAAATTACCAGCAATGCTCTGATATGCTTCTTTACATATGAGTGATTTTACTTCTGTGGGGAAAGGCTAAAAATGAGAACTACTAAATCAAAGGATAGAAACGCCTTCTATTTACGAGATACCACTATTTTGCCTTCCAAAAAGAATCCAGCACTTAACCTTTGCTAATAAAGAGAGAGATTTTTTTAAAGAGCCCCTTTAGAATGCCTTGTAGGGCCCACTTAAAAAAAAAATGTAGTTCTTTGTTTTTGGCTGTGCTGGGTCTTGGTTGCCACATGGGCTTTTTCTCTGGTTGCGGTGAACAGGAGCTCTTCTCCAGTTGTGGTGCTTGGACCTCTCACTATGGCGGCTTCTCTCGTTGTGGCGCACAGGCTCTAGGGTGCACAGGCTTCAGTAGTTGTGGTTCCTGAGATCTACAGTGAAGGCTCAACAGTGTGGTGCACTGGCTTAGTTGCTCCGTGCCACGTGGGCTCTTCCTCGACCAGGTATTGAACCCATGTCTCCTGCATTGGCAGGTGGATTCTCTACCACTGAGCCACCAGGCAAGTCCAAGAAGACACATTTCTTTACACCTTTGCCAACACAGGATGTTCTTAAACTTTGCTTATTTATTGGCCTATGTGACAGGTAAAAAATTGTATTTTGTTGTTTTAATTTGCATTCATTTGTGAGACTTTGCAACCTTATGTCATATTTGGGGGGGTTCCCCACATATCTTTGTGCATGCCTGCGCTCACCTTGGTTTGACATTTTAGTTGGATTTTATCAACTGAATTAGCTTTCTTACATTAGGGTTAATAGATGACTTGGAAGACTTTCCCTATTCTAAAATTATAAAAGATATTCTGAAATTTTTGTAAGATACTCTGAATCTTTGTTTTTTTATGGCTTTATTAGAATGAAATGTTTTTCCATCTGGGACTTATTTTTGTATGTATCATATAACAAGAAGGGACAGAATTCTTTTTCCAAAGAGATATTCAGCTGTCACAAAACATACTGACTAGTCTATTTGTTTACCACGGATTTGGGATCATTTTTTCATAAACTAGTTTTCCATTTATACTTGGTTATATTTTTGTTCCACTGATGATTCTGTCTATTCTTGCTCCAATACTGCACTGTTTAATTCTTACATTTTTCTCAAATGATTTGCCATTTAAAGGGATATGGCCATCTACCACCACCTAGATCCTGATCTTTTAGTTTTAACTGGAGGATACTTGCTTTACAATGTTGTATTGATTTCTGCTATACAACATTACAAGTCAGTCATATATGTTTGTGTGTGTGTGTGTGTGTGTGTGTGTGTATGTATGTATATATATATCTCCTCCCTCTTGAGCCTCACTCCCATCCCCCCCTTTTTTTAAAGGAAACTGTCATGACTTTTCTTGTCTATTTTCTCTTCTAAATAAACAGAGAAAATATTTTGTCAAAGTTATACAAATACTATTGGGATTCTGATGGGAACATACTAAATATGTGAATTAATTTTATTGAACTGTATCTCTAAATTATAAGATCTTCCCATCCAGAAACATATCTTTTATTTACCTAGATTTTTTGTGTTAGTAAAATTTAATGTTTTCTTTGTATAGATCTTATATATGTCTTGCCAGATTCATTCTTAGGGATTTGAGAGTTTTGGTTGCTACTATGAGAACTGAACCGAGTAGGAATATACAAAATGCACACATGCATCCCTTTAACACCTACTAGTTTCCTTAGATTACCCTGTGGTGAGCCCTACCTATTCCCACGTGGTGTGACAACCTTCCCTCTGAGTTCAGATAATGCTCCTTTCACTACTTTTCAGTAACTCTAAAGCTCCACCCCTTCTTATATCCACTTTCACAGGCAAACTTCAGATCAAGTAGTAATTTCGACTTTCAAGTCTTATTATTTAAGAAATACATTTCATCAGGCTATAGTACTTCCTCTGATGGATCTGAGCAAAGTAAATAGAAAATCCGGAAAAAATTTATCCTTCAAGGTGCCACAAAGAACATTCATGGTTCATGAAAAGTCAAAATATCAACATTAACAGGAGTTTGGAAGAAGCTGATTCCAACCATGATGGATGACTTTGAGGGGTTCAAGATTTCAGCGGAGGCAGTAACTGCAGACGTGGTGGACACAGCAAGAGAACCAGAATTTGGAGTGGAGCCTGAAGGCGTGACTGAACTGCTGCAAACTTAAGATAAAAGTTTAACAAATGAGGAGAGGCTTCTTATGGATGAGCAAAGACAGTGGTTTCTCCAGATAGAATCTACTCCTGCTGAAGATGCCATTTAGATTGTTAAAATGACAAGAAAGGATTTAGAATATCATAAACTTAGCTGATAAAGCAGTGGCAAGGTTCAAGAGGACTGCCTCTAATTTTGAAAGTACTACTTCGGGTAAAATGCTATTAAACAGCATTACATGCTACAGAGAACTCATTCCTGAAAGGAAGAGTCAATCCATCCTGCAAACTGCACTGCTATCTTATTTTAAGAAATTGCCAGTCATGCCAACCTTCAGTAATTAACTACCACCCTGATCAGTCAGCATCCATCAACATGGAGCAAGACCTTCCACCAGCAATGAGATTACAACTTCCTAGAGGCTCAGATGATGGTTAGGATATTTAGCCATAAAGTATTTTTAATTAAGGGTTGTACGTTGTTTTTTAAGACATAATGCTGTTGCACACTCAACAGACTATAGTGCAAACATAACTTTTATACGCCCTTGGAAACCAAAAAAAGAAAAAGACTCCCTTTATTGTGATATTTGCTTTATTGCAGTAGTTCTAAAACCAAACCCAAAATATCCCTGAGGTAAGCCTACATTTATAATTCTCACTATAAAAGTATTGCATATCTTTTGCATAGTCCTAGGAATTACAGTTTTTGCTGAATTATTTATTATATTTTTCAGGGTTTTTTTTTGTTATGTTTTGTTTTGCTAAGGTCTTTAACAATACCTTAAAAGTAATGATCTCATGAATTCATTTAGTAATCAGCTATAGCCTTATGAAATGTATTTCTTAAGCAATAAGACTTGAAAGTCGAAATTACTCCTCCATCTGAAACTTGCTTGTGGAATTCGGTGTAAAAACGCTCAATATGTAAGCTTATAAAACAAAGAAGGACATAAAACCTCAATTTCAACAAAACACTAAATAATCAAATAATGTATACCCTACTTAGGTCTTTATATTCGACTTCTATTCTTTCCAAAGTGACCTCCTTCCTTCTTAAACTCAACACACACTTCAACACGCTAGGGTTTAATTCTGACCCTGCCAGCTATCATTTCAACCATTCAGAATCTAAACTTTTAAAAAATATTTATTCTAAATTCGGTAACTGTAATGTAAAACTGATTGAACTTTTAACACCCAGCGCTGGCCCCACACGAATTTTGATCCCTACGTCTGGCCCCATCACTCACGGGCACCCACGGCCCGGACTCTCCAGTTTCACGCTCGGCTTTGTTCAGGGTTTGGCCACGGAGGAGCGGAGGTCACCGGCTACGTCCAGGGTCCAGTCCCCACACCAGGCGCCTAGCGCGACCCTCAGACCCCGCCCACCCGTCCGCGTCCGCCTCGCGAGGACTCCCAGACGCCGACCCAACGAGCCGGAACCCGAGAACCCTCCCCGAGCCCCGGTCTGGGCGTCCGCACGGTGGGGAGCCCGTCTTACCGGAGCTGGCTCGGCCATGGGCCCTCGCGGTCCCACCAGGCGCCCGACCGGGCTACCGCCAAGCCAAGCTCCCTGCGGCCCCGCGGCACCTCCCCCGTGTCGGCCTCGCGCTCCGCTCCGACCCGCAGGCCCGGCCCGGGCGCGGTGCACGCTGGGACTCTCAGGCACCTCCGCCCCACAGCGCCCCATGTGGCCGGGAGGAGCGGGGGGGCCGCCCATTCTGTGCGGACCTGGCATCTGGTGCAAGCTGGGTGACCTGTCCTGGCAGTGTGTTGGGAGAGCCAGGGGAGGGAGACGGAAAAGGAAAGGGGGTCGCGGGGGGGGGGGGGGAGGGACGGGACGAGAGGCGGGAAATTAAGCGTCAACTGCAAATGGAAGGATAGGAGACTTGCTCTTTAATGAGATGGAGACAATGAGAGTACAGGGCTTTGATTTCTCGCCAAAGCCTTCCCTAGTCAAGGATTAGGTTCAAGGGGTTATCTGTGAAGTGGTCCCAGGAATCAAATGAAGGAGGTGAGAAATCAAGGAGGATTAACGAGCAGGTCTCCCCTGTGGGCAACTGGGAGTCCATCCTGCTGGGGACTCGGTGCAGGCCACCCCTGAGAACATTCTGCCAAGGCCAGAAGGCTCAGTATTCATCCTCAGGATGTCAGGCCGGGGCAAGGCATCGTTGACCCCATGGACTTAAAGTAGGAACACGACTCATAGCCTGTAAAATCCAAGAAAAGGTCTATAACCTGAGTATGAAATGGATCTTAAATTTACTCTGCCTTTCACTTTTAAATGGAGAATAATCTATAAAAATATTGAATCACACGGCTGTGCACCTGAAGCTAATATAATATTGTAAATCAACCGTGCACGTGTGTGTGTGTGCGCGCTCAGTCACTACGATGTGTCCGACTCCTTGCGACCCGGTGGACTGTAGTCTGCCAGGCTCCTCTGTCCATTGAACTTTCCAGACAAGAATACTGGAGTGGGTTGCTATTTCCTTCTCCAGGGGATCTTCCTAACCCAGGGATTTGACCCACATCTCCTGCCTCGGCAGGCGGATTTTTTACTACTGAACCACCTGGGAAGCCCAAATCAACTGTTCCTATCAGTTCAGTTCAGTCCTTCAGTTGTGCCCGACTGCGACTCCATGGACTGCAGCAAGCCAGGCTTCCCTGTCTATCACCAGTTCCTGGAGCTTGCTGAAACTCATGTCCATCAAGTCGGTGATGCCATCAACCATCTCATCTTCAATAAGATGAGATGAGAATGTCCCTCCCTTCTCCTCCTGCCTTCGATCTTTCCCAGCATCAGGGTCTTTTTTATGTCAGCCCTTCCCATCAGGTGGCCAAAGTATTGGAGCTTCAGCTTCAGCATCAGTCCTTCCAATGAATATTCAGGACTGATTTCCTTTAGGATGGACAGCTTGGATCTCCTTGCAGTCCAAGGGACTCTCAAGAGTCTTCTCCAACACCACAGTTCAAAAGCATCAGTTCTTCTTTATGGTCCAACTCTCACCATAAATCAGTTGTAGTTAATTGAAAAAAAAAGATTTAAAACTTTTTCCATCGAAAGACATAATAGACAAAACTATGCCACAGATTGAGAAAAAAATATTTGCAACACAGAATAGCATATAGATACATATAAATAACTGCTAAAAATCGTAAACTACCCTAGAGGAAAATGTGCAAAATTCACAGAAAAGAAAAAAAATGAGTAGGCGATAAATGCACCTCAATGTTCCATCTCATCATTAGGCAAATGCAATATGTTTATGAAGATGTGCATATCCTGTCATCTGGCAATTCTTACCTCAGGGCTATTTTTGCACATATACACAAGAGCCATATCCTAGGATCTCTAAAGGAGCATTATTTTAAAAGTAAAAACAGGAAAATAATTTAAATGTCCAATCACCCAGAGGACAGATATCTTGTGGGGTTTTTTTCCCTATACACTGAAAACTAGCAGTAGAAATTAATGAACTATACCTAAAGGCAGCACAAATGAATAGTATTAACATAATGCTGAGTGAAAAAGCATGTTAGAGATTGCACACAGTATGGTACCATTTACAAAGACTTTAGGACATATAAAACACTATATATTATTTATCAGTAATATATATATATGGGAAAATGATAAAGATCTGTTCAGGAATAAGCACCCAATTTGGGATAGTGGTGACCAATAGGGACTGGGGCGGAGGAGGGGTGCTGAAGAGGTGATGGCAGAAACCAGAGCAGGTCACACAGATGCTCCATCAGTATGACTAACACCTTACATCTTAAGTTGAGCCAGGGGCACAGAGGCAAACATCCTTTACACCCTTTAAATAGCTTGAATGTTTCAAGGCGTATTTACCTAAACTGATCAAGTTATTGGGGTTTCCCAGGTGGTGCAGTCGTAAAGTATCCTCCTGCTAATGAAAGAGACTCAGGTTCGACTCCTGGTTTGGGAAAGGTCTCCTGGAGAAGGAAATGGCAACCCACTCCAGTATTCTTGCCTGGGAAATCCCATGGACAGAGAAACCTGGCGGGCTGCAGTCCATGGGGTTGCAGAGTCAGACACGACTGAGCAACTGAGCACACATCTATTTACATGTGGTAATGTATATGTTTCAGTGTTACTTTCTCACTTCGTCCCACCCTCTCCTGCCACAAGTCTCTATGTCTGCATCACTATTTGCTACCCTGCAAGTAGGTTCATCAGTACCACTTTTCTAGATTCCATATGTATGTATTAATACACGATGTTTTTCTCTTTCTGGCTTATTTCAGGTTCTAGGTTCATACACCTCACTAGAAATGACTCAGATTCATTCCTTTTTATGACCGAGTCATATTCCGTTGTATATATGTATCACAACTTCTTTATCCATAAAGTCATCTGTTGAGGGACATCTAGGTTGCTTCAGATGTGTTAATTTTTAATGAAACATTTTACTTTTAAATGATTAGATTCACAGAAAGTTGCAATGGTAGTACAGAAAAGTGCATTATTATAGTACACTGTCAAAACCATGAAACTGACATTGGTACTGTGTGTAAAATTCTAGTGGTTTCATCACATGGGTTGGCTCATGTGACCACCCAGCAATGGAGGAAGAAAACTATGCCATCACCAGAAGTCTCCTTTGGGCTACTCCTTCATAATCACACTCACTATAACTATCTATAACTTTGTCATTATAAAAAATGAAGTCATAGCATACAGCCTTTTGAAATTGACTTTTTTCAGTCATCATAATGCTCTTGACATCCATCTAAGTTATGTTTATTTGTTATCAATATTTCATTTCTTTCTATTGCTGAGTAGTATTCAATGGTATGGATGTACCATAGTTTGGTTAACCGTTTACCATTTGAAGGATGATGTAACTGTTTCTAGTTTTTTACTATTACCAAAAAAGCTGCTATAAACAATCCCATACAAGTTTTTCGGTGGGGGGTACGTTTTCACTTTTCTGGGGCAAATGCCCAGGACTACAATTGCTGGATCATATGGAATGTTATTTGTTTAGGGGTTTTTTTTTTTTGGTATTGGAATTGTTTAGTTTTTTAAGAAACATTTTTCCAAAGTGGTTGAACCCGTCTACATTCCTACCAGCAACATATGAAAGATCATTTCTCAGCATCCTCACCAGCATTTGGTAAGATTACTATTTTTTCTTTTCACTATTCTAATAGTTGTGCAATTATCTCCTTGTGGTTTGAGTTTGTACTTCTCTAATGAATAATGATGATAAACATCTTCTCATGTGCTTATTTCTCATCTACATATCCTCTTTGGTGAACCATCTCTTTATGTTTTTTACCTACTTTCCAATTTGATTTTTTGTTTGTTTTGTTACTGTTGCATTTTGAGAGATCTTTACATATTCTAGATATGAGCCCAGACTTGACAGGTTATACTTAATTGAGTGTAGAGTTCTCTGGATTAGGTTTGGGATATGTCTTTTAAACTATAAAACCAGTATTCAAATTTTTCATTAAAAAAAAACACTACCGTATTCGTGGTAACTGAACTAGGATAACCACTCAAACTGGTTAAGTTTTCCGTCCTTTCCTAGAGGAAGCAGTGTTCAGTCTTCCTTCTAGCTTTTCTTCGTTTATTGATGAAAATGGTCTTCTCCGAGGCTACATTCTTCAGCAGCGCTCAGAACTTGAGCCCAAGAGGAACCAAGACGTTCACAGAGCCCAGGCACAGGGCAAGAACAGCGTGGAACCTGAGCGGACCACAGGGGAGGCCCTAGGTTTCTCCACGGGGCCCCAGGTATCATGTCACCTTCTCCCTGAAACTCCCAGGAAGTGCAAAAAAAATGTCTGTAGTATATGCTACTTACTACAGCTCCTTTCATGTCATGTTCGTATCTGTCATGGGTTGAATTACATGCCCTCAAAGATATGTTGATGTCTTAATCCCTGGTATTTGTGAATGTGATTTTATTTGCAAATGGGGGCTTTGCAGATATGACTAAGATGCAAGTTGAGATGAGGTCATACGGGAGTAGGGTGGGCCCCTGATCCAGTGTGACTGGTGTCCTTATAAGAGGGGGGGAAGAGGGGCTTCCCTGTTGGTCCAGTGGCTAAGACTCCATACTCCCAATACAGAGGCCTGGGTTCAATCCCTGGTGCCACAACTAGAAGACCCAGCATACCGCAACCGAGCCAAATAAATATTAAAAAAAAAAAAAAAGAGGAGAAGAGAAGCAGGGACACAGAGACACAGGAAGGGCACTATGGGATGACCCTGGCAGAGACCACAGTGATGGTGATGTGTCTACAAGTCAAGAAACACCAAGAATTGTCAGCAAACCCCAGAAGCTAGGCAGGAGCAAGGAAGCTCCCTTCCTGGAGCTTCAGAGGGAGCAAGGCCCCACGGACACCTTCATTTCAGAATTACAGCCTCCAGAACTGTGAGAAACTAAATTTCTGTTGTTTTAAGCCCCCTAGTTGTGGTACTTTGTTGTGGCCACCCTAGGAAACGAATACGCCACCTAATTACACATTATGCATTGAGTTGAAATTACTTGCTTTCTTGCCACTGCCCACTCCTAAGTAAAGCCATGGCCCCCGAGGAAAGAAAGTTTGCCTTACTCTACTCTTTATCCCCTGTACAATAGCTGGAACTTGGAGGTATTCATGAATGATCATAAAACTTAAAAGAAATGTTATGGTGTCAATGGTTGTTGCTGACTCTTCCAAAACCCAAAAGTTATTCATCTGTTTATGTGTGTGTGTTCAGTCACTTCGGTCATGTCCAACTCTTTGCGACGCCACGGACTGTAGCCCACCAGGCTCCTCTGTCCATGGGATTCTCCAGGCAAGAATACTAGAGTGGGTGGCCATGTCCTCCTCCAGAGGATCTTCCTGACCCAAGAATCGAACTTGCATCTCCTGCATCTCCCATATCACAGGCAGATTCTTTACCCACTGAGCCACCTGGGAAGCCCTCATCTGTTTATATCTGGTAACAAAAAGATAATGCTGCATGGTACTGAATATTTTAATAATAATGTCTTCGCAATGAAAAATCTGTAGCCATCTTCAGCCATCTCTGGTAGGATCTCTCTTCTTACCTCATTCAGTTAGCAATTTCACATTAATGTTGGTTTAAAGGCCATAAAGGAAGTAGTGCAGCAGTGTGGGCAAGAACTTGGGCTGTGGGGGCTTCCTGGGTGGTCCGGTATTTAAGATTCTATGCTCTCAATGCAGGGGACCTGGGTTCAATCCCTGGTCAGGGAACTAGAACCCACATGCCACAAGTAAAGATTCCTCATGCCACTGAAGATTGAAGATGCTGAGTGCTGCAACTAAGACCTGGCGCAACCAAGTAAATAAGTAAATATTTTTTTAAAAAAGGGCTTGGGCTGTGGATAAACAACAAGGTCCTACTGTATAGCACAGGGAACTATATTCAATATCCTGTGATAAACCATAAAAAAAAATACGAAAAAGAATATATATATATACATGTATAGCTGAGTCACTTTGCTGTATAGCAGAAATTCAACACTACATTGTAAATCAATTCTATTTCAATAAAACTAAAAGAAAAAAAAACTTGGGCTGGGAGGTTAAAGGAACTTGTATTTGAATCCTGACCTGTGCACTTCTTAGTCCTGTGACCTTGGGAGAATTATTTCACCTTTAAGGCATGTTATCTCTATTACAGACTAGTTGAGAAGGCAGGAGGAGAAGGGGACAACAGAGGATGAGACGGTTGGATGGCATCACCAACTTGATGGACATCAGTTTGAGCAAACTCTGGGAGTTGGTGATGGACAGGGAAGCCTGGCGTGCTGCAGTCCATGGGGTTGCAAAGAGTCGGACACAACTGAGCAACTGAACTGAACTGAGAAGATTGGATCATATAATATATGTAAAGAGCAAAGAATGGTCCCTGACATTTGGTACTCAATAAATGTTAGTGGTAATTGCTATAAACAAATCATGCAAGGGAAAGGCTTGAAGTTTTTTTTTCCCCCATAACTAGAAGAAAATTTAAGAATATTTTCTTATACTTTTATATTAACGTGACAAAACACAAATTTAGATGGCATAAAGGGAAACACTGACAGATTTCAATACACAAAGATAAACTTTGGGGGGCTTCCCTGGTGGTCCAGTGGTTAGGAATCCCACTCCCACTGCAAGGGGCAGGAGTTCAATCCCAGGTTGGGGAAATAAGATCCTCCATGCCACATGGTGTGGCCAAAAACAAAATGAAACTTTCGTGAAAGACACAACAACAACAACAACAAAAATAAAGCAAAAGTGAGATTTACATATTGCTGGTGGGAATGTAAACTGGCCAAACTTCTCTGGATAGAAATCTAGTCACATATCTCAAGAGTCTAAAATAATCATACCCTTGCCCAGTAATCTCTCACTCCTGGCAACTGCATGTAAGGAAATGATCAAAAAAGCTTATAAAAATTATGAACTGAGACAGGAGATAGATGGCCAACCCGCACCCCCCAGGATGAGCAGTTGGAGTTCGTCCCCTGTGGACCAATACTCCAAGGTGAAAACAGCAGGGCAATCGAGTGAGCAAGCTGAGCCCTGCCCCGATGAAGGTAAGAGACCACATATTTCTTATTCTCGAAGTCAAGGAGACCTTCCTGACTAGAAAACTCCTTGGAGGTCAAAAGGGGAGTGATGTCAAGTCTACCCATAGGCCTCTTTGCTGGAATCCATCTTGGTTGAGGGATCCCTGTGTACACATGGGAGGATCCTGAGATAAACCGAATATGGCCTCAGAACCAGTTAAAACAAGATGACTGGCGGAAGAAAACCTGGAAGAATGTGCCCTGCAAGTGATTTAAACTACCACCAGGGCGTGACTCTCTCTCTCTCTGCGTCCTCCTGTATGTCTATCCACATGTATTCGACTATTTTTCCCCCTAATAAACGCTTTACTTATTTTAGTACTTTCCATCTTTGTGGGAATCCTTTTCTGCAAAGCCGAAGGGCCAGGGTCTTGTCACTGACCATTCATTGGTCTAGTGGCTAGGATAGGGTGCTCTCACTGCAGCGACCCAACTTTAATCCCTGGCCAGAACTGAAAACCTGCTTCAAGCAACTGCAGGCCAAGGCCACCCAAGATCAGGAAAAGAAGACTCATCTTAAATGTATGTATTGGTAAAAATTAGAACCTAAATGTATAAATAAAGTATTATACACTGGTACAATGAAATAATGTGTAAGCAATTCATTTATGTCTTAAAAGAATATTTAATACCGGGGAAGATATTCGGGTATATTTAGTAACAAAGGCAGCTTGCAAAATAGTACTTATGGTTCCAACTATGTTAAACAAACAGACAAACAAAAATACAGAGGAAAAATAGAGGGCTGGAAGGACAGACACCAAAAGGCTGAGTGATTATCTCTGAATAGTGCATTTTTAGGTGGCTTTTGTCTTCTTTATGAAAAAGAGAAAGTGTTGGTCACTCTGTCGTATCTGACTCTGAAACCCCATGGACTGTAGCCCGCCAGGCTCCTCTGACCATGGGGTTCTCCAGGCAAGAATACTGGAGTGGGTAGCCATTCCCTTCTCCAGGAGATCTTCCTGACCCAGGGATTGAACCTGGGTCTCTGCCACTGCAGGAAGATTCTTTACCGTCTGAGCCACCAGGGAAGACCCTGTCTTTTTTATACATTGCTGTATATTTCAAACATTCTGCAAAGCACAGAAAAAGAATAATAAATGTTACTATAGAAAGACAAAAAGCAAGAGTAGGGACTTCCCTGGCAGTCCAGTGGTTGAGACCCCATGTTCCCAATGCAGGGGGTGAAGGTACAATCCCTGATGCGGGAAGTAAGACTCCACATGTTGTGCACGGCACAGCCAATTTTAAAAAAAGAAAACAGAGAGGTGTCAATTTCAGAATTCTGGTGGTCACTGGTGGCAAAAACAGAAAATAATTTCAACCTATTTACATCATATAAACATAAAATATTTAAATAATTAAAGAATAACACCCATTCTTTCAACTGAGATGAATAATAACCACTTGGAGATTTCCATCTACAATCAGCCTTGGCTACTGCAAAGTGAAATAGCTGAATTCTTATGCAATACCATTTCTGGCATCCTTAAGCCTGTACATGAGTAAGACTGTACTGTTGATAGATTTCCATCGCATCCCATCAGTGCACCAACCTTCAGTAACATCAACATGGTACGTCATTCATTGTTAGTATATGAATATCTACCTTAAAATTTAAGTATTCTAAATTCTAGTTTTAACTTGAGGTGCCAAATCTGTTGATCTGCTTTAGATGCTGAAATTCTAACAGTCAGTTGAAGTATACAATGGATGTATGTTTAATATTGCCAAAGTAAAATGCTACAATAATTATTGACAGTTATGAAAGGTGTGCGTTGAGTCTATGTAATAAATGAAAACTTTCAAATAAACATATTACCAGTTAATATGAATATTGAGAGAATATTACTCAGATAACTTATTATATCCTTTATGAGCCTATAGGTGCTCAGAAAAATATAAATATGACCACAGGGCAAAATAATAAAGATTAGATCATATCACAATTCTAATTACTGTAGAATTATTTGGTGAAATTGCATTCATAACACAAAGTAATCCTTAGAAACTAATGTTTAATTATTTAATTCCATTTAGTCTGTGGCTCTTTAAAAAGAAAAAGCCCTATTTGGTAATTTTTCACATATCAGGAGGGTAAAATTAAATGCAGAATGTGAACATGGCTACATCAAAATTTCACAAGGACAAAAAAGTCATGTACAAGACATAATAAATCAACTTCGATTGAGATGTGATTAAAAACATAGAGACAGCGGGGGGAGAAGGGGAGAGTCTAGATAAAATGAGACACCCAGTATACATTCTTCTCTCTAAACAATGGACTTTACAAGAATCCTTTTAATAAGGCAGCGGCTCATAACCTGAAGGGTAACATTTTTTAAAGCTTGTAGAAATAATTACTGTAGATTGATAACCAGTTTTCAGCAATTGAAGAGAAAGGATTTTTGAGATTAGCCCAAGCTATGAATTCTAAATATTGATTTATCGTAGAAGCATTCCCAAAATCTTTTTCCTGATTTATGCTTTGTTGTGCCCAAAAAGGTTATTGAAATTATGAAATATGCTACCACAGTATGTATTTCTGGACATGAAGAATCAACCTTAATTTTTTTTAAGGTTTGACAACATAGAAGATTAAGGATTAATTCAACTGTGTCACCTCTTTCCTTATTTGATGAAAGATTCCCAGGTCTCACACACATAGTGAACTGGACTTTGAGAAATATTCATGGAATGTAAAACTTGTAAAGA